>NC_133157.1:149251067-159251067 GCF_040802235.1 Manis javanica
TTTGTCTACTAATGGACCCTTAAGTTACTTCTGTATCTTGGTTATTGTAATAAGTAATGTTACAATGAATATAGTGGTGCATATATCTTTTCAAATTAGTATTTTTGCTTTCCTCAGGTAAATACCCATAAATGTAATTAGTGGGTAATATGGTATTTTATTTTTAATTTTTTGAGGAACCGTGATACTGCTTTCCATAGCAGCTGTACCAGTTTATATTCCCACCAACAGTGCATAAGGGTTCCCTTTTCTCCACATCCTCTCAATACTTGTTATTTCTTGTCTTTTTGATAATAGCCATTCTAACTGGTATTGATATCTCATTATGGTTTTGATTTGCATTTCTCTGATGATTAGCAATGTGTAATATCACTTCATGTATCTGTTGACCATCTATGTGTCTTTTTTGGAAAGATGTCCATTCAGGTCCTCTGCCCAATTTTTAATCAGATTAGTTGTTGGTGTTGTATGAATTCTTTATGTATTTTGGGTATTAACCCTTTATCAGATATATCATTTGCAAATATAATCTCCCATTCAGTAGGTTGCTTTTTCATTTTGTTGATGTTTTTTTTCTCTGTGCATAAGCTTTTTAGTTTGATATAGTCCCACTTGTTTTGGTTTGTTTGTTTGTTTTTGCTTTTGTTTCCCTTACCTGGTAAGAAATCCAGAAAGAAAATTACTACTAAGGCTGATGTCCCAGAGTTTACTGCCTGTATTTTCTTTTAGGAGCTTTATGGTATCAGGTTTTACATTTAGGTCTTTAACTGATTTCGAGTTTATTTTTGTGTATGATGTAAGACAGCGATTTCATTATTTTGTATGTTGCTGCTCAGTTTTCCCAACACCATTTATTTTACAACAGTATCTTTTCCCCGTTTTATATTCTTGCCTCCTTTGTTGCAGATTAATTGATCATATAAGTGGGATTTATTTCTAGGCTCTCTATTCTGTTCATTGATCTATGTGTCCTTTTTTGTGCCAGTACCATACTATTTTGATTAGTGTAGCTTTGTAGAATGGTTCAAAATCAGAGATCATGATGCCTCCAGCTAGCCTCTTTCTCAAGAATGGTTTGGCTGTTCGGGATCTTATGTGGTTCCACATAAATTTTAGGATTCTTTGTTCATATGTGAAAAATGTTGTTAGTATTTTGATAGGGATTGCATTGAATCTGTAGATTGTTTTGGGTAGTATGGACATTTTAACAATATTAATTCTTCCAATCCATGAGCATGGTATATCTTTCCATTTGTTTGTGTTATCTTTCATTTCTTTCATTAGTGCCTTACAAATTTCACAGCACACGTCTTTCACCTAGCTGGTTAATTTATTTCTAAAATTTTCTAAATTTATTTCTAAATTTTTATTCTTTGTGAAATTTTAAGTGAAATTGTCTTCTTGATTTCTCTTTCTGCTAGTTTGTTAGTGTATAGAAATGCAGCAGATTTCTGTATATTGATTTTTATCCTGCAGACTTACTATATTCACTTATTCTAATAGTCTTTTGGTGGGATGTTAAGGACTTTCTACATATAGTATCATGTCATTTTTTAAATTCATTTTGTTATCTTAATCTACAATTACATGAAGAACATTATGTTTACTAGACTCCCCCCTTCACCAAGTCCCCCCCACAAACCCCATTACAGTCACTGTCCATCAGCATAGTAAGATGCTGTAGAATCACTACTTGTCTTCTCTGTGTTGCACAGCCCTCCCCATGCCCCCACACACACATTATACATGCTAATTGTAAGGTCCCCTATCTTTTTCCCTGCCCTTAATCCTCCCTTCCCACTCATCCTCCCCAGTCCCTTTCCCTTTGGTAACTGTTAGTCCATTCGTGGGTTCTGTGATTCTGCTGCTGTTTTGTTCCTTCAGTTTTTCTTTGTTCTTATAATCCACATATGAAGTGAAATCATTTGGTATTTGTCTTTCTCTGCCTGGCTTATTTCACTGAGCATAATATCCTCTAGCTCCATCCATGTTGTTGCAAATGGTAGGATTTGTTTTCTTCTTATGGCTGAATAATATTCCATTGTGTATATGTACCACATCTTCCTCATCCATTCATTTACTGATGGGCACTTAGGTTGCTTCCATTTCTTGGCTATTGTAAATAGTCCTGTGATAAACATAGAAGTGCATATGTCTTTTTCAAATTGGGCTGCTGCATTCTTAGGGTAAATTCCTAGAAGTGGAATTCCTGGGTCAAATGATATTTCTATTTTGAGCTTTTTGAGGAACCTCCATACTGCTTTCCACAGTGGTTGAACTAATATACATTCCCACCAGCAGTGTAGGAGGGTTCCACTTTCTCCACAGCCTCGCCAGCATTTGTTGTTGTTTGTCTTTTGGATGGTGGCTATCCTTACTGGTGTGAGGTGATATCTTATTGTGGTTTTAATTTGCATTTCTCTGATGGCTAATGATGTGGAGCATCTTTTCATGTGTCTGTTGGCCATCTGAATTTCTTCTTTGGAGAACTGTCTGCTCAGCTCCTCTGCCAATTTTTTAATTGGATTATTTGCTTTTTGTTTGTTGAGGTGTGTGAGCTCTTTATATATTTTGGAGTATCATGTCATTTTAATTATTCCTTATCAATTTGTTTTCATACAGGATGCTAAACAAAAGTGTCTCCCTTTTCAGTAAAGCTTTTGTATATATTTCTAAGTTGTTGCAGCACACCTGATGGAGAGGATGATAGCCTGATGTCAGAAATTGGTAGAAGCTATACTTACAGAGAGAGAGAAGGTAGTAGATCAGAGGAAGTTGTTTGGAAAACTGTTTTAAGTCATGTACCTGTGCAGCTGGCTTCCTTCTGGGTTTGCCAGTGGAAGGCAGTGAGAGATAAGAGGCTAATAGCAAAAAGAAGCCTTTATGTCTCTAGTCCCCGTTCCTGCCCAACAGGGCCCCTGGAGGTCTGGTTCCTGAGCTTTGGTAACCCTGGTTTCTTTGTCCTCTCCAATTTAAGAATGGTAGTAGCTTCCTACTCTTGCTAATCTCAGGGTTGCTTAACCACCTCTTCTTTGGGCTGTTCAGCTCATCCTTTACTGTAACCCACTCCCAAGAATTAAATTCCCTCTGTTTTAAATATGTTAAGTATGGATTCTTTTTTTCTGGTTGGATCCTGACTACTGTATCTTGTGACATCCTTAGCAACCATGTATTTTTCAGACATGAAATAATTTAGCAGATAATTAGTACATACATTTTAAAGGAACATTGAAATGTTTGCTAAAATAAGTATAAGACAGTGTCAGTATTCTTCTGCATACTTGCCTATGCCTGATGAATAGAAGAGAAGATGAAAAGGTTATAGTTGGGCCATGACTAAGAAGTATTATTATATTAGAAAAGAGGACATAAGAGACCATAAAAAGTAAGGGAAGTTCCTTACCTTTTGACTACTGTCTTAGACTTGGTATAATGTGAATCAAAGATGCAGTTTATAAATATCTTCCTAGGTACAATTACATTGAAGGCCCAGACTAGAACACGGGGTGTTTCAAAGGCTATTTCAGTGGACCAACATCATTATCATGTGGGACTTGTTACAGAATCTACTAAATCACATTCTGCATTTGAACAAGATCTCTAAATGATTCTTATGAACATAAAAGTTTAAGAAGCATTGGATCAATGGCTTTTAAATATTGATTACCTAGCCAAAAATGTTTTATATATTGACCTTACACACACATATATTATTCACCCCACACACATCCTAGCCTTTCAGTTCCTTTATTTCCTCTTCTCCCATGATCTTACTTCTCTCCCTCAGCTACTTAACTCCCAGAGTCATACCCAGGACCTTGTCCTTACCAATATCTGGAACCACTTCAGAATCTCTATTTTGTGCAACTGGCTGTTTGCCCATTCCCACCCATTCCCTCCCATTCTTCTAGGAACCCTCTGATTCCTAACACTAACAATGTAGTTGCCCCATTAGACCTATAATGCACTGATCCAACCATCTTTTCCCTCTTATCCCTCTCATGTACTTACTTCTTTCTTACCCAGCTTTAATTCTAACCATTGCAGTTATGTCATTATAATTACTCCTACATACATGCTCAATGCCCTTGTCCCTGTTGTGCTTCATCATGCTCTGTGGCTAACCCATTGGTTATCCAACTATCTACTCATGGAGAAAACACAGCCATGCTAGCTGGTCTCATGTTAATTTCTTGGGCACTAACTAATAACTGCCTGACAATGACCCTTTATTTCTAGTCCATTCTCTCTGCACATTCCTATATATTACTCCTTTGTGCTCTTTAAACATGCAGCACCTTTCCTGTAGTCATTCTCAATAATCTTGGTTTCCATTTTACTTGGAAAATAGAGACAACTAAAAGGGTATTTGCACAGGTTTCCACCACCACATAGACCCTCTTGCCTCCCCATGAACTCAGTCTCTTCCTTGCCCTGTGGATGAACTCTAATTTACCAACTAAGGCCTATTCAAGAACACTGCTTCAGTGGTTCTTTAGTCTCCCAGGCATTATTAATTTTCCCTCTTTTTTTGGATGGTCATTTTCATGACTTTTCTTCTCCAGCTTTCAATCGTTTTCTCTCCTTTAGCAAAAGTCCTTAGAAAAAATTGTTCATATTTTCTAGTTCTTACTATTTCTCCACTCATCCTTTATTGAAGCCATTCCAATTAGGGCTTACTCCTCTGCATATGTATATATCCAGCTGCTTATTCAGTATCTTCCCTCTTTGATGTCTAAGTGGCATCTCAAATTTAACATGTCCCAAATAGTCTTCCCAGATCAAGTGTACATGTACGTATACCCATACTCCCGTACCCATCCTTTCACCTAGATGTATTTTTCTCCTTTTATATATACATATATATGTGTGTGTGTATATATTTTTATTAAGGTATTATTAATATACACTCTTATGAAGGTTTCACATAAAACACAATGTGGTTACTACATTCACCCATGTTATCGTGCCCCCCCCATACTCCATTGCAGTCACTGCCCAACAGTATACTAAGATGCCACAAATTGACTATTTGCCTTCTCTGTGCTACACTGTCTTCCCCATGATCCCCCACACACACCATATGTGCCACACATAATGCCTGTCAATCCCCTCCCCCTCCCTCCCCACATGTCCTCCCCCACCCTGCCCTTTCGTAACCACTAGTCCCTTCTTGGAGTCTGTGAGTCTGTTGCTGTTTTGTGCCTTCAGTTTTGCTTCATTGTTATGCTCCACAAATGAGGGAAATCATTTGGTACTTGTCTTTCTCCACCTGGATTATTTCACTGAGCATAATAACCTCCAGCTCCATCCATGTTGTTGCAAATGGTAGGATTTGCTTCTTTCTTATGGCTGAGTAGTATTCCATTGTGTGTATGTACCACATCTTTATCCATTCATCTGCTGATGGGCACTTAGGTTGCTTCCATATTTTGGCTACTGTACATAGTGCTGCAATAAACATAGGGGTGCATATGTCTTTTTGAATCTGAGAAATCATATTATTTGAGTAAATTTCAAGGAGTGGAATTCCCGAGTCAAATTTATTTCTATTTTTAGTTTTTTGAGGAATCTCCATATTGCTTTCCACAATGTTTGAACTAGCTTACATTCCCACCAGCAGTGTAGGAGGGTTCCCCTTTCTCCATGTCCTCGCCAGCATTTGTTGTTCTTAGTCATTTTGATACAGGCCATCCTAACTGGTATGAGGTGATATCTTAGTGTGGTTTTAATTTGCATTTCCCTGATAATTAGTGATGTGGAGCATCTTTTCATTTGCCTTTTGGTCATCTGAATTTCTTCTCTGGAGGATTGTCTGTTCAAATCAACTGCCCATTTTTTAATCGGGTTATTTGCTTTTTGATTGTTGAGGCATGTGAGTTCTGTATATATTTTGGATTAACCCAATGTCGAATTACAAATATATTCTGCCATATATGTCATTTACAAATATATTCTTCCATACCGTATGGTGCCTTTTTGTTCTGTTGATGGTGTTCTCTACTGTACAGAAGTTTTTTAGTTTGATGTAGTTCCATGTGTTCATTTTTGCTTTTGTTTCCCTTGCTCGAGGAAATGTGTTCAGAAAAAAGTTGCTCATGTTTATATTCAGGAGATTTTTGCCTGTGTTGTCTTCTAAGACTTTTATGGTTTCATGACTTTTGATCCATTTTGAATTTACTTTTGTGTATGGGGATAGACAATAATCCAGTTTCATTTTCTTGCGTGTAGCTGTCCAGTTTTGCCAACACCATCTGTTGAAGAGGCTGTCATTTCCCCATTGTATGTCCATGGCTCCTTTATCGTATATTTATTGACCATATATGCTTGGGTTTATATCTGGGCTCTCTAGTCTGTTCCATTGGTCTATGGGTCTGTTCTTGTGCCAATACCAAATTGTCTTGATTACTGTGGCTTTGTAGTAGAGCTTGAAGTTGGGGAGCATAATCCCTCCAGTTTTATTCTTCTATCTCAGGATTGCTTTGGCTGTTCGGGGTCTTTTGTGGTTCTGTATGAATTTTAGAACTATTTGCTGTAGTTTGTTGAAGAATGCTGTAGGTATTTTGATAGAGATTGCATTGAATCTGTATATTGCTTTAGGCAGGATGTCCATTTTGACAATATTAATTCTTCCTATGCTTGAGCATGGGATGTGTTTCCATTTATTGGTATCTTCTTTAATTTCTCTCATGAGTGTCTTGTAGTTTTCAGAGTATAGGACTTTCACTTCCTTGGTTAAGTTTATTCCTAGGTATTTTATTCTTTTTGATGCAATTGTGAATGGAATTGTTTTCCTGATTTCTCTTTCTGTTAGTTCATCATTATTGTATAGGAATGCCACAGATTTCTGTGTATTAATTTTGTATCCTGCAACTGAATTCAGATATTAGATCTAGTAGTTTTGGAGTGGATTCTTTAGGGTTTTTTATGTGCAATATCATGTCATCTACAAACAGTTTAACAACTTCTTTACCAATCTGGATGCCTTTTACTTCTTTGTGTTGTCTGATTGCCATGGCAAAGACCTCCAGAACTATGTTGAATAAAAGTGGAGAGAGTGGGGATCCTTGTCTTGTTCCCAATCTTAAAGGATAGCCTTTCAGCTTCTCGCTGTTAATTATGATGTTGTCTGTGGGTTTGTTCATATATGACCTTTATTATGTTGAGGTACTTGCCCTCTATACCCATTTTGTTGAGAGTTTTTATCGTGAATGGATGTTGAATTTTGTAGAATGCTTTTTCAGCATCTATGGAGATGATCGTGTGGTTTTTGTCCTTTTTTTTGATGTGGTAGATGATGTTGATGGATTTTCTAATATTGTACTGGAATATTTGCATCCCTGGAATAAATCCTACTTGATCATGATGGATGATCTTTTTGATATATTTTTGAATTTGGTTCTCTAATACTTTGTTGAGTGTTTTTGCATCTGTGTTCATCAACAATATTGGTTTGTAATTTTCTATTTTTGTGTTGTCTTTACCTGGTTTTGGTACTAGGGTGATGCTGGCCTCATAGAATGAGTTTTGAAGTATTCCCTTCTCTTCTACTTTTTGGAAAATTTTAAGGAGAATGAGTATTAGGTCTTCACTAAATGCTCGAAAAAATCCAGCGGTGAAGCCATCTGGTCCAGGAGTTTTGTTCTTAGGTAGTTTTTTGATTACCTATTCAATTTCTTTGCTAATAATTGGTCTATTCAGATTTTCAGTTTCTTTCTGGGTCAGCCTTGGAAGATTGTGTTTTTCTAGAAAGTTGTCCGTTTCTTCTAGGTTATCCAGTTTGTTAGCATATAATTTTTCATAGTATTCTCTAATAATTCTTTGTATTTCTGTGGTGACTGTAGTGATTTTTTCCTTTCTTATTTCTGATTCTGTTTTAAGTGTGTAGACTCTTTTTTTCATGGTAATTCTGGCTAGGGGTTTATCTATTTTGTTTATTTTCTTGAAGAAACAGCTGCTTTAATTGATTCTATTGTTTTATTCTTCTCAATTTTATTTATTTCTGCTCTAATCTTTACTAAGTCCCTCCTTCTACTGACTTTGGGCCTCAGTTCTTCTTTCTCTAGTTTAGTTAATTGTGAGTTTAGCCTGTTCATATGGGATTATTCTTCTTTCCTGAGGTAGGCCTGTACTGCAGTATACTTCTCTCTCAGCACAGCTTTCACTGCGTCCCACAAATTTTACGGTGTTGAATTATTGTTGTCATTTGTCTCTATATATTGCTTGATCTCTGTTTTTATTTAGTCATTTATCCATTGGTTATTTAGGAACATGTTGTTAAGTCTCCATTCATTTTCTTTGCATAATTTATTTCTAGTTTCATACCTTTGTGGTCTGAGAAACTGGTTGGTACAATTTCAGTCTTTTTGAATTTACTGAAGCTCTTTTTGTGTTCTAATATGTGGTCTATTCTGGAAAATGTTCCATGTGCACTTGAGAAGAATGTGTATCCTGTTCCTTTTGGGTGTAGAGTTCTGTAGATGTCTGTTAGGTCCCTCTGTACTAATGTGTTGTCCAATGCCTCTGTCTCATTACTTATTTTCTGTCTGGTTGATCTGTCCTTTGGAGTGAGTGGAGTGTTGAAGTCTCCTAGAATGAATGCATTACATTCTGTTTCCCCTTTTAATTTTGTTAGTATTTGTTTCACATATGTAGGTGTTCCTATGTTGGGTGCATAGATACTTAATAATGGTTATATCCTCTTGTTGGATTGATCCCTTTATCATTATGTAATGTCCTTCTTTGTCTCTTGTTACTTTCTTTGTTTTGAAGTCTATTTTGTCTGATACAAGTACTGCAGGCAACTCCTGCTTTTTTCTCCCTTTTGGTTACATGGAATATTTTTTTCCATCCCTTCACTTTTTGTCTGTGTATGTCTTTGGGTTTGAGGTGAGTCTCTTGTAGCCAACATATAGTTGGGTCTTCTTTTTTATCCATTCAGTGACTCTATGTCTTTTGGTTCATTCAGACCATTTACATTTAGGGTGATTATCGATAGGTATGTACTTACTGCCATTGCAGGCTTTAGATTCATTACCAAAGGTTCAAGGGTAACTTCCTTGCTATCTAAGAGTCTAACTTAACTCACTTAGTGTGCTATTACAAACACAATCTAAAGGTTCTTTTTTTTCCCCCTGCCTTTTCTTCCTCCTCCATTCTTTATATATTAGGTGTCATATTCTGTACTCTTTGTCCCTTTTTATTACCTCCGGTGATAGCTGTTTACCCTTAGGAACACTTCAGTGTATAGCAGTCCCTCCAAAATAGACTGTAGAGATGGTTTGTGGGAGGTAAATTCTCTCAGCTTTTGCTTATCTGGAAATTGTTTAATCCCTCCTTCAAATTTAAATGATAATCTTGCCAGATAGTGTATTATTGGTTCGAGGCCCTTCTGTTTCATTGCATTAAATATATCATGCCAGTTCCTTCTGGCCTGTAAGGTTTCTGCTTAGAAGTCTGATGATAGCCTGATGGGTTTTCCTTTGCATGTGATCTTATTTCTCTCTCTGGCTGCTTTTAATAGTCTGTCTTTATCTTTGATCTTTGCCATTTAAATTACTGTATGTCTTGGTGTTGTCCTCCTTGGGTCCCTTGTGTTGGGAGATCTGTGTACCTCCATGGTCTGAGAGACTATCTCCTTTCCCCGAGTGGGGAAGTTTTCAGCAATTACTTCCTCAAAGACACTTTCTATCCCTTTCTGTCTCTCTTCTTCTTCTGGTACCCGTATAATAAGATTATTGTTCCGTTTGGATTGGTGTCACATTTATTTCAGTATTCTTTCATTCTTAGAGATCCTTTTTTCTCTCTGTCCCTCAGCTCCTTTGATTTCCTCTTCTCTAATTTGTATTTCATTTATCATCTCCTCTGCTGTATCTAATCTGCTTGTTAATACCCTCCATTGTGTTCCTCAAAGATTGGATCTCCATCCTACATTCGTTCCTGAGTTCTTGAATATTTTTCTGTACCTCCAGAAGCATGTTTATGATTTTTATTTTGAAATGTCTTTCAGGAAGTTATATTAGTTCAGCCTCACCTGACCGTTTTTCTAGGGTTGTTGAAATTTTGCTTTGAACCAGGTTCCTTTGACATTTCATATTTGTATGTGGTGCCTTCTAGTGCCCAGAAGCTCTATTCTCTGGAGCTGCTCAGACCCTGGAGCGGTATCAGAGGTTGCAGGGGAATTATGCTGGTGCCTGAGGGGAGGAAAGAGCTGTTACTTGCTTCCCAGGTACCATGCCTGTCTCCACTGTCAGAACCAGTGGGCTGAACACACAGGTGTAAGTCTCTGTGATTTGCATTTGTAGCTGCTGTAGGCACAGCTCCCCTCTGGCTGGCCTGATGCCAGTGCAGGATTTGCCGGTTTGCGAGCCAGGTGCAGGCTGGCTGGGAGGAATGCACAGCAGTATGCAAATTATGGTGGGGGGCCTTGGAGCTGTGTTGCCAGCCGGGGGCTGGAGCGCGTGAGGATTGTGTAAGTTCCCAACTGCTGGGCACTGCACCCAGACAGTTCTGTTTACCTGTCCTTTGTCCTGAGCAGTAAGCTCTGCGCAATCCTAACCCCTTAAGCAGCCCTCTCGCTTTTAGGAAGCCTCTGTGACCACCCGCCCAGATCAGGTGGATATGGATCCTTGTTTTCCAGAAGTAGCTAGAATCTCAATCTCTCCAGGTATTCTGCCTGTCTTAGCTTTCCAGCTCCACTAATCACCAGATCGTCATGGAATGTAGGATTGTGCTTCCAGAACAGATCTCCAGGGATAGGTGTTCAGCAGTCCCCGGCCTCCACTCCCTGCCCACTCTGTTTCTCTTCCTACTGCCAGTGTGCTGGGGTGGGGGATAGGCTTGGCTCCTGCCAGGTCACAGCTTTGGTACAGTACCCTCCTCCGTGAGGTCTGTTCTTCCCTCCAGGTGTATGCAGTCTGGTGCAGCCTTCTTTCCTGTTGTTCTTTCAGGATTAGTTGTATTAACTATATTTTCATATTATGTGAGGTTTTAGAAGGTCTGTCCCACCTCTCTCACCGCCATCTTTAATCCTCTCAATCCTATTTTTCTCCTTTTTATAAAAGCATATATAAGTTCAGTTTTCTCCCACCAATATATAAAGTCCATTACCACAGAGTTATCTCTTTCTTTCATTGCTGTATCTGCAGCACTTGATACATTTAAGGACTTCGTAAACATTTACTAAAATATCTGGGGGGGAAGCTTCAAAAAGCAATATACAGTGTTTAATGCATGCATTCCTGTATGTTGTTTACAAATTATACTATTTACAGCCCACTGATTCCCACTCATTTATTTCGCTACCTGCTAATGGCGTTTTACAAACAATGGTCTAGAGGCAAGGCCATTTATATGTTTATTCCTTCTTTCTGTCTCCCCCCATTTCTTTAAACCAGTCAGCCTCCAAGAAATGAATTCTGGGAGGGGTGAAAGTATAGTTTTGGGAAAAGTTGGTAGAGTTAAGGCATCATTTTTTCTGTCAGGCCCTTCACAGATCAGTTTAAAAAATACCTGGTTTATTTGGGGTTCAACTTTCTAATTGCTTGAGTTAGGATAATAATCTAGAAATGTTGGTATATAATATGGGATAATAATAATAATATTAGCTGACACATAATTGAAAATTGTTCTATGTCAGCATTGTTCTATTTTGTATGTAATAACCCTTTTAATCTTGAGAAAAAAATGTTACGAGATGGGTGTCATTAATACTGTTTTTACAGGTAAGAAAACTAAGACACAGAAGAGATTAATAACTTGCCCAGAGTCATGCAATTAGTAGGTATCGATAATTGACTGCTCACTAAATTGTTACTATAGAAGGATGCAACAAATGTTTGCTATGGAAGGATAATAATGACCTAGAGACAGTTGGAAAATATGTGTTTATATTCCGAGTATTTTGCTCTGGATGCTTGGAAGGAAACCTACCTGAAAAAAATAAGCAACATTCCTGATAGTGTCAGGTAAATGGCCTTGCCTTTGGCTCCACAACTTCTCTGCCAGCCAAATAGGCTGTTAATTGAAAATGTATCTGAAAAGAGAGCCTCAGGGGCACAGGGGATGATGGTTTATCCCATAAAAAAAAAAAGATAGGAAATCCTTTCTAAATGGGACTCCCAAGCATATGTATATATTTAAGAAAAAGATTCAAAAATTTTAGCAATCCAGAAGAGAAAGTTTTTGGTTTTTATTTGTTTCTGAAACTTACAGAGCACTTTAGGCTTTAGTGGGTTTTTTTGCCATATAGAACAGAGAGGTAAAACCTGCATTAAACCCAATTATGAGAAGGTAAATGGGAATTATGTTCTGAAGTGGAAGTTGAAATTAGTCTTTATTATGATAGGACAACAGAAATCACTACTTTTCAGTAATCAACAGTACTTGTCAGTTTTTCCTGTTGAAATGTGTTTTTCTTCCTACCATTATTCCTTAGCCATTCTTGGATAATACAGTAAGTTTCTTTTGTTCATGTTTTTTAATTCTTTATCGTGACCCTATTGTTAAGTGATGTGATAACATCAATTTTATTGTGACTTTTCCCTGCTTTAGAAACTATCCTGATTTTCATATAACATGATCTTCACTTAGTAGTCTTTAAAATTGGATATATTTTTAAAGGTAAAATCTTTGTTTAAATTTACAGCTTCAGCAGCCTTTATCTACTTACTTTGAATAAAGAGATTGTAATATACCAAAACCCAATTATGGCTAAGTTAAGCAAAAGTGTGAATATATTAGAATATCTGGAGTTTTATATAGAAACCACAGAGAGTAGAGACTGGGACTTGGGAATGGGCAGGAATGAAGCATCTTAGAGGCCAGGAAGCCAGAACCATAACAGCAATGCTGCCCCTGAAGCAGTCTTAGCCTTTCATCTGCTAGAAAGAATGGTTGCCAGTCAGTTTTAGTGTCTATCTCTCTGCTCAAGATGTTGGCTCCAGAGAAGGAGCTTTTACTTGTTTCTTGTCTTGCTTGCTCACCCTTGATATCAATCAAGGATCTGTTTCTAATTTGTAGTTGTTTGTCAAATTTTACATTATAGACTGGATTGAACAAACCTTGAGTCCTAGTGAGCAATGCAGATGTGTTTGGATTGTGGTTAAAAGCCCATCCATGACAATGGAAGGAAAAACAGGATTTTTCTCTCTAGTTGTGGCTAGAAACAAACACACTTATGAAAGGCTTCCACTTAGCCAAATGTCTTGCTGATTTGTAGAATTTTGTACATTCCTTTTAAATCCTTCAAAGATTATTTGTACCATTCTTAGCCACTGGTTTCTCCCCTCAATGACTCTTCATTTTCATGTCATTACTGGTAAGCTGGTAGATGGTTGTTTTGAGTGTCCTCTACACTGTGGAAGAAAATATATGAATATATATATATATATATTTGTAATGAATGTGTATGTATGTAGATAAGTGGGTAGGTAGATATTTTTAAACTATGATTTTATATGGTATGATTTTATAATTTTGCATTTTTCATTCTAGTATATAGTGATTCTGTGATCTCTTCTCTTGCCTTCTTAATTTCTGAGTGAGGAACTTAACATTAGTTTCTTGGTATTGACTATGCCCCTAGGATGGCCTAAGTCCTAAAATATAGAGTAAACTCTCCATCAAATTACATATGATCAAGGAGACAAATTACCTTTCTCTTTCTGTCTTACGTCCTCTTAACAGTTGGGGGAATTATAGGAAATGCCGAAATGTAATTCTGATAACTGGGCACTATGCCCTTCCCTGGGCAACTAGAAGCTATTTTTCTGCCAGAATGACATCTGGTTTCTGGGGACCATGTGTGTCTTCCCTTCACCCTCACTCTTCTCCAAATTCTGATAGAGCACACTCTAAGCAGTAATGATTTGGTGTAAGTGCTGGACTTCTTTCAGCATCTTCTTCACAGCTGTTTGTTGTTCTGAAATTACCCCCTTTTTCTCCTCCTATTTTGATGATTGAATGAGTTGCAAAGGAGATGATAAATGCAAGGAAAAAAGCCAAAGTAGGAAACTTACAGAATACAGTATAAATTTGGATTCCCTTTGCCCTGCAGTCCTATGTTCTGTAATTTACTGAAAATCATAATCATAAATTGTAAGTGTATGCAGAAAGTTCATTTCAGCATTAGCTGCTTAGTGAAAATTTGGAAACAACCTAAATTTGTAACAGTGGAATACCAACATACTATGTGTATAGATAAGTAGGTGTAACCACACACATACACACACACACACACACACACACACACACAGGAATATTACACAACCATCAGGAATAATGGTATAGTCATATATATTAATTGAATTGCAAAGATATTTGTGTATGGAATGATGTTTATGGAATATAATTGACTAAAAGGCAAATTGCAGAACAACATTTCTTTGTTCCCACTTATATAAAATTATATATTTAATTTCTGTGTATTTATTCATGTAACACTGTCTGAAAGTATGTTTAAACAGTAGTTATCTGCTGGGAAGAATTGTAGGGGTTTTTTTTCCTAGCTTATTACCCATGCTGGGATCCAAGACTATGATGTTGAAATTTACCTGTCCTTTTCAGTGCTTTTTATACCTAATTAATAGCTTCTGAGACATTTTAATATTTGTTACTAATAATTACAGTTCTTGAATCTTATTTCCAGTTGCCTTTATTTATCTAGTTATTTTACTTATTACTGAGCCTATGAAACATGAAGGCCACAGTTGGTTTCTTGACTATACTAGACTTGAATGTCTTCCTGTTTTTTGTCTTTAGGCTTGTGTCTTACTAACTTGTCTGCCTTCTCTTACATGTTTTTTAAGGAGCTTTATTTGTTAAAGTCCATTTGTATATCACCTGGCATGGAATGTCCTGGAAATAGACATCTTTTTTTTTAATCGTTCAAGAATGTGAAATATATTCTCTCCAGTATGTGTAACAAATCATTTTCTGTTCTATTCAGGTGTAGAGTTTGGTGCTCGAATGATAACTATTGATGGGAAACAGATAAAACTTCAGATATGGGATACGGTAAGTATACCAAAAGTACAGTTTATGATCTCAGTAAAGTTTCAGAGAAGTACTTTGTATGTTTGTTGTTGTAAGGAAAGGAGCAACACATAGCAGCAATTCACCGGAGAGTTCCGCTTTATTAGGGAAAGGTGCTGGGTTATATAGGAAGGGGCATGAATTGATTGAGGTGTCACTTCTATGGGGCTGGTGGCTCTTGGCTAGGTGCTGGGATTGGGAGGGGGGCGAGAGGTGATTGGGCTTCAGGTGGCGCCGGCGGGAACTGAGGACCCCGAAGAGAAGCCGGAAGTTTGCCATCTTACTGGTGGGGACCCTTCAGTTGTGTTTCAGTGTTATTTTATGTCTGTTATGGTTTGTTAGACACTAACTTCCCTGCAGCCGTGAGGTGAAATGTGGTACCAGCAGATTCGCTTATCTTATGCAGTATTTTCAGCAGGTGCAGCCCAGGCAGCATTAGGTGCTTGGCAAACATACCTGAACAATGTGCAGACTGTGTGATCCAAAGGGAAATGCTCTAGAAAGTATGTTTTTCAGAAAAACAAGCAGCATGTCTAAGTACACATGACAACATCATAGTCACTTGATCTGACAATTAATTTTAAAAGTTTGATTTAGTCCCAACCACTTGAAGGCACCTTGTTCCTAGGCCTAATTCTGCCTTGTATGTTCTTTGAGCCTATTAAGTGCCATGCTGTATAGTTTATAATAGCAGTTTCTTATCCGAACCACAGAATATGATTTAAGTGATTATTTTCTCCATTCTCCCACTTAGGTGCATGAAAGCGAAGTTACTTTGTTGAATACAGTGAATGCCTTAAGGTAGCAGTTCTCAGACTTTTTGATCTCAGAATCCCTTTATACTTTTAAAATTTAGTGAGGACCCCAGAGAGCCTTTGCTTATATGGCTTGTTGCTATCAATATTTAATATATTAAAAATTAAAACTGAGAAATTTATTAAATACATACTCATTTTTAAATAACCATAATAAACTCAAATATAAGGATAAACTGCAATTTTTATGGTAACTATTTTTCCAAAGCAAAAGACAAAAACTATATTTTTCTAGTGAGAAGAATGTAATTTTGTTATATCTTTAAAAATCTCATTACTGTCAGCTTAATATAAGACAGCTGGGTTCTCATATCTGCTTCTGCATTGAGTCTTATGTGTGTTGTTTAGAATGAAGTATATAAAGAAAACACAACCTCACACAAATAGGTGGTTGGGAAATGGAGAACCTTGAAGAGTCTCAGGGACTCCTGGGGTTCCTGGGATCACACTCTGAGAACCATTGCCTTAGGGCGATTAAGACTTAGTTATTCACAGAACCTCAATTGAGAAAAAACAAAAGGTCACCTATAATAACAAAGAGCATATTCTCTAAACCAGTAAATGAAATATAAAATACAGGGTGTTTTTATCATCATATACCCCTGGCCTTTTTTTTCTCTAGGCACTCAGTCTTTGTTTCTCACCTGTCTCCTCTAATAGCTATTGAAGGAAGGAACCGTTGAAAAATACTCAGTCGCTCAGACTGGATTCCCAAGATAAAGCAAGTTGCTGGTGGCTGTTGTGAGACCCTGGTTTCTGGATACTACTTACATGTCACACAGTCATCCCTAAAACAGAAAACCCTAAATCTCTGTATTGCTCTGTCCCCAAGTTGTACACTGGATTCTAGGTACTTGTGCTCTTATCTCTTCTTCACTGAAGACTTAAGCTCTTACTATTTCTTAGGGTTCGCCACCCTGAGCCTGTAACATCTCATAACTGTTTTAACTTGCATTCTCTCAGGCAACAATTTCAAAACTGTTTGGAAAAGAGAAAAATTAAGTATATACAAGTTCCTTCCCTCCTAGAGATTTAGAATTAGTGATTTCTAACCAAAAGGAAGCACTTTCTACTTCTCTATTTAAAGGATTTCTCTTCTTCTTCAGAGCTGTTTCACATGAACAAGGTTGCTTTCTTTGAAGTTTGTTCAGAACTCATCGTTCAGTGCACCAAACACTCGCTGTTCTTTAATAAACATTTTTTTCCTCCCTTGTATTTTGCATAAATACTTGAGTAGCTGGAAGTAACTTTCTCCCCTTTACATTTAATTCCAGCTCAGTGTCAACTTTTAAGGAACCTTTCTGACACCTTTAATAGCTGATTCTCCCTGTTTTATGCATATTTCTGTTATAACTATGATCCTGTTGTTACCTTAGTATTTTTATTCACGTATCTACTCTCCTCAGAATAAGTATCTTGAGGGAAAGAATCATTTATATCTTCTTCGCTTTGTATGTTATATTCTTAGTTTACCAACTGATACAATGTTTGGTAAGTTTTATATTGAACGAATTTAGTAAAGCATCTCATTCTGTCTAAACAACTTGTAAGATCATTGAAAATGTTCAAGAGACTTCATCTACAAAAGTAGATGGTTTCAGAGAGGAACAATAAAGAAAGAGAATTATGTGGTATTTTAGACACCAAGTACCTCACTGCAGTTTATTCTAGTTTATTTGATTGCTCTTCTGTTTTTAAGGTGTTCCTTTAAATAATCCTGTGCTTGAAACTTGAACAAATCATTCACGAATCTCCAGTTGTTTCTTTTGCAGGTTAACTCATCATGCCTTCCTTCAGGGCCTTTTTTTCCCTTGGTTTATGAGTTGATTGATTTACACTGCAGTAATATTTAGAAAGAAATCCATAATTACCTGTGCTGGATAATATAAAAATGAAATAGAAAAATCTCTTGTTCACACTTCCTCTAGGAAGGCAGAGGTCTCATTTTCTTTGCTTTGTACCTCAAAGGGAGAGACTGTCATGCCTTTGAAGACGTCATGATCCCCAGAATTTCAGGGCTTCCACATGGAGGGTGCTAGGACCAGTAGCCCATTCCTGATTTTAAGGAACATTCAAAAACTTTCTTCATTTACTACTTTTGAAAACTTGTTTCTTGAGTCTCTGCCTTACAGATTTTCCTTTTACTATTACTGGTTTCTAACTTATCTAACTTCCAAGACTCTCTAATAGATACTATCTGACACACATTAAGGTTTGTTTCACACTTAGTTTATATCTAAGTGAAATATGGTTTCCCATATTGTTAATATTCTATAGCATGTCTATACATTTGGATAACAAGTTACATGTTACATTTTTAGTAGCAAGAGTCTTGCCTGTTCTGGTCCAGGACATTTACAAAACCTTCCTAGAGTCCTTCAGGGAAAAATTTGCTAAATGTTATGGTTTCTTTCATCAGCTTCAAAAACATGAATTTTTTTTCCCCTAATGTTTAAGTCTCAGTATCTTACGATGTTTGTCATCTGTGTATGTCCTGTTCCATTCACAAAATAAAAATAATTTTCCTTGCAGTATTTCCGTTTCCACCATCTTTGCTTTCTTTTGCAAGTACTAAGTATAGCAGCTAGAGATACTTCTTGAATGCCTTGCTGGAAGCATTGTTAACACTACATCAGTGCTTCCTTTACAGTACTTTATCTACACCCTGCATAACTTTTTTCTTTTATCAGAAGTCAAATGTTTGATATTCTTGGTCTCTGGCAGGGTAAGTCCAAGAAGGAACGTACGTTGCACCCAGTTCCCATTCATTGGGAAGGGCAGAAGATGTCCATTCTCACTCTTGGACCTTCATCCAGCCTTAGTCACCTTTTTCTGTTGTTACTCATATTTTGCTTTTTGTAACTTTTTTAGTTGCCTTCCCAGCATATCCAAATAAATTTTTATTCCCCCCAGCATTTGTAGTATGGATGTTTTAACCCTATGTATCTGCTCAGCTTCCCTAGAAACATTTTTATTTCAGATTTGCAAGTATTTTCCCATCAAGTAAGTCTTAGTGAAGCTGTGTAAAAAAAAAAAATTGCAAGAAACCTATATGCTGAAAGTACTTTTCAGCAAGTTGCAGGCATTTTTTGGTCATTTGTACAATGTGTCCATTTACCCCCAGCTTCTTAACCAATACAGTGAGTATTTTTATGTATCAGAGTGGTAAGGATGCAAAGCCAGGTAAGTGGGGTGGGGATCGGGCCTGGAACCAAGTGCCGGGAAACAGTCCTGCCTCTGCCACTCCTCTCTGCTCTCAGCCTCCCAGCCCCAGGAGGTGAGAGGCTCTTGGAGGTCCAGCCGTCTCATCTCCTTTGGCAACTGTTCATCAGCCTGTTCTTGAATAACCACCAGGACAAGAAATTATCTTAGACATTTCATTCTACTCTAATGTTCACCTCCCACCTGCCGTCTCCCATTTCTCTTGTATTGCAGTGTTAAAAGAATCTCAAGTCAGCAACCAAATACTCTTGTCTTTTTTTCAGAATACTCCTAAATTTTTTAAATCATTCAGCGTATGTTTTTCTTAGATATTTACACACTTTAGTTTCCATAGGGCACTCCCTTAAAAGGCCTGGAATTAAATACTTCAGGTGACTTTTCTTCCATCCTTGCTCTGGACACTGAGGCAAGCTAAAAATCACTTTGATTCTTACTAATTTTACTGTCATCTAAAACAAATCTTGCTTCATGCATTTAGATTTCAAAATCTTTTTCCTCTGATAGCAGTCCTTGATGACAGGTCTAGATTTTTAAGTTGAGTCTGTTCAGTAAAGTATCTTGAGACTTCCTGCTTGGGCACTGGATAACTTGTTTGCTATTTAGAAATCTTTTTTTTCTTTTTGCTTCTTGGCTGGGTTCTATATAACTGGAATTGTTAGATAAATGACCAACAATGAACATAAGATATTACTGTAAATTTATTCTAACAAATCAGTTTTCTAACTTGACTGGCTCTTTGGGATCAATCATGATAACAAATTTGAGGGCCTACAATAAATATAGTTCAGTATTCTGAGTTAGGCTATCCTCAAGGAGAAAGAGACAGAGGGGAAAAAAAAGATAAGCATTTGAGCAGTGTGTTCATTTAATCACTAGTTTTAGAATGAAATGATCATGTGAAAGTGCTTTTGTATTTGTGAGGAGAAAAGGATAACTATGGGCTGTGGTAGACAAGCTTCCTAGCCTTGTGAAAGAATTAGCAGGCTTGCACTGGTCCTCAAAGGGAATAGAAATTGGATAGGTAAAAGGAAGAGAAAACAGTTTTTCAGGTAGAGTTAAATAGAGGCACAGAAACAGGAATATTCAGAATATAGTAAGAAAGAAATTGGCTGTGCGAACAAGACTTTTATTGGATAAGAAGATAAAATTCTAGAGAAACAGATCAGATTCCCTAGAGTCTAGGATTAAAATTATGCATAGTTAGAGATTTTTGTGCAGTAGCTTAATGTGTATAAAAGTTTTATGTTATTAAAGGTAGCAGGAGAGGAAGAGGAGTTAAGTTGCCAGCCTGATTATTATAAAAATTTTCAACAGAGAGACTCAGGCACATAGGAGAGCCAATTTGGGGGACTCTGGCATTTGGAAGTATATTTTTTTAAAGTGTGGGGCAAAGAATCAAGTTTATTTGATGTAGCGAGTTTATTTTCCTTACATGGAAAATGAAGGTCTATAAAGCTTCTTGTCACAAATGTTCTATGACTCTGGTTTTATTACTAAGCATCACTAAAAGCATGCCCTGTCACTTGAGGCTGACTTGCTCTGTTCTACTTTCTTGTATATCTGGGTATCTTGCTGATATTTTTATAGAACTCACACAGCTAGCTGTATTGTGAGCTGATGAGCTCATAGTCCACTCTGGCCATAACCTAACTAGCTTTTTCTCTCGCTGGTTCATTTAGCTAATCATTCTCGTTTCATTAAATGCATTTTTCTTTACACCTTTAGGTACTACTAGCAATCTCTTACTACAAAGAATTCTATATCCTGTTTACTTTCAATTTTTAAAAATCTCTTTAAGAACACCTTATAGCAAAGAGTATCAAAAATAGCATCTGTATTTCCTAAGTTGATTTTTTTTTTTTTCCATTTAGAACAACATAGGTCAATCACAGTTTGGACAGGTTTATATTAAGTGCTCTTAAAACTAGATTAATATGATAAAAATAATGAACCATTGACTACCTTTATGCAGTTAGTTGTTTAACAGTTTATAGTTGGAGAAGCCATTATGAGACACTTTATTGGGAAAGATTTATTTCAAGGCTGCCAAATGTCATTAACAAAGACACTAGGCCAGAAGGTGGGATGTCTGTCTTAGAAGAGAGGTCTCAAGAATTTGAAAACTATTCTGAATACTGATCTTTGCTTATTATAAAGTAATCATAGATGTTAAGAGGCACAACTACATTCATAGTCCTCATTTTGGAAAACGTGGTTTTTTATTTGGTTGACTTTTTGTTTAGTATGTAATGATGGGCAAAATCCAGATTCAGTATTCATGTTTGTTCTTTTTGTTTAGTATGCAATGATGGGCAAAATCCAGATTCAGTATTCATGTTTGTTCTTTATAAATACAATACAGGAGGAATATAAATGGTGTTATAGGTTTGTGCTTTTCTCCTTTTCCTAAATTTATATTCCCTTTTACTGTTTCTTATCTGAGCAGTAAATGCTGATGTTTAGATCTTATATTGGTGTTCCTCTAACAATTTATCCATCTTAACTCATCGCACAGAATGTTCTGGCAAGATTGTTTTAAAGGATGTTTCCCTTTTCTCAGTGCTCAGTTGTGGGAAGATAAAAGAGCTCTAAACCTGATTTTTATTTTGAACTAATAAAATATATGTTGTATTACTTACCACAGAATCCTTCCTTTGTGCAAGTAATTCACAGTGAAATAAACCTCTTAAAAATCTAGTCATTAGTTTTCCCATGCTAAGCAATGAAAGGAGACATTTCCATAATGCTTGCAATTGAACTTGGATTTTAAAGGACTTTTTTTGAACAATATATTTCAATAAATTAAATAAAAATAATTTTAATGAATTTCATGCTTCCAACTATCTTTTGTTATAACCTCAAACTATGTGAAATGAATTGGCTGTTTTTATAGCCCTTTTATGGGATAGCTTTCTCAGTATCTAATGTAGCATAAGTTGTTAATTCTATGTGCTAGAATTGCTCATGAGTTAAAAAGAGAGTCTAATCTTTAGTTTCCACATAGAAGTTATTTTTACTGAATCTGAGCATGTTAGAATTTACTGATGTCCACCATTTAGGTGAGATGGAGTAATGACCATTTTTGTGCTTTTGACTAAGACATTAGGGTTCATTTTTCATTCAGCAGGTTTCCTCTACATGCCTGCTGTGTGCCAGACCCAGTTCTAGGCACTGGGATGGGGCATGGGAAGGAGGGAGGGCCAAGAAGTACAAGCAATTATATATAGATCATTGAGTGTTAAGAATAGAGCAGAATCTGAGCTCTCTGTGCATTCTGACTGTGGGAAGGGCTCAATGTTTACATTGGAAGATCAGACCTTAGAACATGCCAACAAGAATATTTTTCAAGAAGTTAGTAGATAACAAAAATTGTGAGAACTGGCTTTATGTTTACTTAATTGCTTATTTTTTCTCAAGGTAGAAAAGCAGTAATTAAAAATAAATAAGTAATTTTGTAAGGACTTCTTTATTTTTAAAGTTTTAAACTCAGAGGCAATATACCAAACCCTTGCTGTCCTTTCTTAAACAGAACACTAGTGCCACCAGTAAAAGAGAGAAATTAATTTTGCTTAATCTCTGAAGTTTGTTTTCACGAGTGGATGTAAAGATGACTTTTACATCCTGTTGCCTTTTGACAAGCACTGTATATCAAATACAGAGCAAATTGATTAAGTGTAGAGAAAAAGTTACATAAATTAAATTCAGGACCATTTTCTGTTTTTCATAATAAAATGATTAGTCAAAGAATTCCATCTGATGACAGTTGAAAGCTCACTGCAGTTTATGATATAACTGATAAAATCTGCATCCTTGGCCTTCCAACAACCTTTACACCAGCAGATGGTGGGCGTAAAGATGTCATTCATCATTTATTTACAATAGACTTTATTTATTCTAGTGTCAACAGCTGCCCCAGGGAGTGGGTTATTGAATTCAAATGTGAGGCTCTGGGTTATTTGCTTCCTTTCAAATTTGTCTTCAGAGCTTAGTTGCTAGGAGTCCATTCTGTGCTCTAATAATGATTCATGTATTGTGAAGCCATTCAGTAAATTGGGTTGTCAGGGATTGCCAAAAAAGGTTTAAGAGGTCTTGTTGGGGTGGCAGGGAGGGGTTGCCTGTGCCTGGTTGATTTGAGCAATAATGATATTATGTGACTTTCCTAAGATTGGTGAAGAGAGGTTTTATTCTTTTCCTGTATGTACTCATTCCCTACCTGCCCATATTCCACCTAAGGATAATAAGAAAATGAGGATGGTTTATTAAACATTCAACCTTTTCTTTCTTTACAGGCAGGGCAAGAATCCTTTCGTTCCATCACAAGGTCATATTACAGAGGTGCAGCAGGGGCTTTACTAGTGTATGATATTACAAGGTGAGAGCTTGGAAATTTTTCAGTTCAGTGGTCAATGCAGAGCATTTTTCTAAGTAAATATAGTTACCAGTAATAAAAGTATAAGTTTGCTTCTATGCCCTGGCTATTTGCCTTTAAAATATTTGTCTTGAATTAAATTTACTATGGAAATCTGCAACTAAATTGTTTTCTTGTATAAATAAGCACCCCCAAGTTGGTCAGTTTGGTAGTATTATTTATACATTGGGATTTTCTAAAGTGAGGTTACTTTTAATTTCTAAACCAGAGTGTAATCAGTGAGCTCTAAACCTAGATATTGTACTTGAAATGTGTTTTTTATTACATAAGTGGATATGACTAAAAATAGTTGTCTTTAAATAGGGTATATACTAGTCATTGTACACTACTAAAGGAGATACCTCAAAGTAAAATTGCCTTTTATATTTAGGAGAGATACATTCAACCACTTGACAACCTGGTTAGAAGATGCCCGCCAGCATTCCAATTCCAACATGGTCATTATGCTTATTGGAAATAAAAGGTAAAAAGAATTTAAAGCTCTTTTGCATTAATGATGAAGACTGCAGGTAGCTGTTTATGTGATAACTGTTAAAATGCTTGTCTTAAATATTTATCCAAATATGTTATTATTTCCTTAAATATAAAAATTTTGAAAATTCTAAGATGTTTCTTTTGCTCTTTAAAATACAGATGATAAGCTTTGTTGGAAATTATTGTTATTTGAAATAGTTTTTGTTGGAGGGTATACTTTAAAGAATAACCTGAAGGGGTTTTACTTGATGGTTAACTAAAAAATAAAATGCATTGACTTATTTGGGAGATAGATCACTGTTAAATATTATCCAAATTGCTTTAAATACTTGACAGTAGAAGTAAGTATCTATGCAGAACTCAGAAAAATATTTTTCCCTTTTTCATGACTTAATGTGCATTATATGAGTAATTACAATATATAGATTAATCAGGTGTATTTCTGCTTAAAGTCCTGAAACACTTTTAAGATTATTTAGTAGATATCACATTAATACTTTTAACCTTACATCTAAGCATTTATGTTAGTGTCATCCTGTTTTTTTTTTTTCAATCTTATTTTACTTTATATCTCTAGGGAGCATTATTTGTAGTGAATGTCTTCGTGTTCTTTGTTTAAAATGATAGTACCTGGGAAAACAGTTTCATGGTGATAGTTTCTATGAACTTTATAAAGTTTAATTTTCTACTAAAACCAGGAAAATTTTCACTGGTTTTAGTAGAAAATTAGTTGCAACAAAATTAGTATTTTTAAAAAACCAGACACAAAATTTGTTCATTTGTTAGGTTTATGAAATAGTGTTAAAAGATAAACTTTTTAGGAAAGTAAAATCATGACTTTCACACAATGGACACGTGTCAAAGCTTTTATTTATTTCATTAATTAAGGAGAGAACCAGTAGGATACTACAGTCAGTTCAAAAGAGAACTTGGAATACCACATTTATAAACAAACAAGGAATGCTGAAATGAATTTACTGATGTTTGAAAAACTGAACAATATACACAGGATGAAAATTGTATTCCACAGGGCACAGCTTGCATTCCTTTGGAAAATTATTTGCATCATTATCTGTTTTCCACAAATTAATTTCTATCTCTGCAATCTTTGAAATTTGTAGAATGCAGTTAAAGCAGTGTGTAGGGGAGATTTGACACTGAATATTTACATTAGGAAAAAATTTCAAATCTATAATTTAGGCTTTTACCTTAAGAGTTAAACTAGAAAGATAACAGCAAATTAAAGCCAAGGTAAGCAAAAAAGGAGATAAAAAAAGAAAACCAATGAAATCAAAAACTAGTTCTTAAGAAGATAAATAAAATAGATACTGATCATGAAAAAAGAAGGCATTACCAGTATCAGGAATAAAAGAGTAACAACCTACAGATCCTTCAGATATAAAAGGATAATAAAAGAATATTGTAAACAAAATAAATAAGTGAATTGGGGAGATGTTCATCAAATTTTTGATCACCCAACTATAAGCTGTGGTTGCCATAGTCTGCCTAAACTACCTGTGTTATATAACTCCCTTCTTATCTGTACAGTCCTTGAGTTAAAAACAAATAATCCCACACAAATAGAAAGATATACCATGTTCATAGATTAGAAAAATATTTTTAAGGTGTAATTTCTTCCCATTGATGTAAAGATTTCACTGTAATCACAGTGAAAATTGTTCGGACTTTCTTTTACAGATAGAAGATGACAAGCTGATTCAGAAATTTATATGAAAATGGAAAGGTCATAGAATAGCCATGTCCAAAAAAAAATCTTGACCCTTACCTCACATCATATACAAAAAGTAACTGGAACTGTCCATAGAATGTCAGAGCTAAAAGCACAAGGAAATTATAGAAGAAAACA
This sequence comes from Manis javanica, assembly GCF_040802235.1. NCBI lineage: Eukaryota > Metazoa > Chordata > Mammalia > Pholidota > Manidae > Manis > Manis javanica. The sequence goes on from NC_133157.1 coordinate 149,276,908, forward strand.
AAATCTTAGTGATTCTGGTTTGTTCAAACATTTCTTAAATAGAAACAATAAATTCTACTTCTACCTCAACAAAATTAAACTTTTGCTATGCAAAAGACAGTTCCAAAAAATTAAAGGCAAGCTACAGACTAGGAGAAAATACTTGTAAAAAACATAGCAGACATAAGATCTGTATCTAGAATATATGAAGAATTCTTAAAATTCGTTCATAAAAAGATAACCCGGGTTTTACAAATGAGCAAAAGATCTGAATTAACACTTCACTAAAGCTACACAGATGGAAAGAAGAACACATGAAAAATCTTTAATACCACTGATCATGAGAGAAAGGCAGATTAAAATATGCCATTACACTCTAAAATGTTAAAAATTAAATAAACACACCAAATGTTAGCAAGGATGTAGAGGAATTGAAATTCTTACACTGCTGCTGAAAATTAAAATGATACAACCACTTTGCCAAGCAATTTGGTAGTTTATTTAGAAAGTAAACATCTGCCATGCCATCTAGCCATTTCAGTCCTAGGTAAAAACATGTTTTTATATGTCCACACAAAGAATTATACACAAATGTTCATAGCAGTTTTATTGGTAATAATCCAAAACTGGAAACAACCCAAATTTCAATTAACAGGTGAAAGGATAAATTGTGATAGAGCCATACAATGGAATACCACTTAGCAATAAAGAGGAATTAGCTAGTGATATATGCAGCAAAGTGAGTGAACCTCAAAACCATTATGCTCGATGAAAAAGACATACTGTATGATTCCATTTATATAGAATCCTAGAAAATGGAGACTAATCTGTAGTGGCTGAAAGCAGATCATTAGTTGCCTAAGGTATGGGAGAGGGAAAGGATGAACTACAGTGTGGTATGAGGAAACTTTTGGGGGGCTGATAGCTTTCCAGGTATACATATGTCAAATTCATCAAAATTTATATTAAATGTGCAGTCTTTTATGTCAATTATACAACAGTAAAGCTGTAAGAAAAAACAACAGCAAATTTAACATTATATAAATTTGATTTTAGAAAGTGTTTTAATAGCAATCAGGGTTAGCTATTAAGAGAAAATACTTACTTTTTCTCTTTTTACAATGACATTTCCATTGTAAAAGGCCAACTGTTGATTACTTCTTTGTAACTAGAAGCATCTGTTGTCTCAGCATTTACTCAAGCCCTTTTGGTTCCTTTTTTCCTCACTTGAATCATCTCACTACATCTTTCAAGATAAGGCCATATGAAGGAATCTTTAGTCTTCATAGTATGGAATTATATTCATACAACCATTTCATGATGATGTATAAAGTAATAAGAGGAGAATATTTGGAGAATAAAGAGTATTTGATACTTTAATCTTCTGTTTTTTTTAAAAAGTGTTTTCCTTGTGTCTGAAACATGATGAGTGGCAACTACTCATGGTTTAGATTTGGTTGTTGCCCATGAGGGAGGAGTTCAAATGTGAAAAGGAAGAGAGAAGTATATACCAGAGATGTTTCTAATGATTGTAGACTGGTAGCCCTTGTAGTAATTAGGAGTATAGTAGCTGTGGAAAGATATTGTAAGGAAGTAGGAGAAAGGTAAAAAAGAATATGTGACATGCAAAGAGTGAGGAACACAGATTAATGAGGTGATTGTTACTAGATGTGGTGAATTGGAGTAGACATGGAAATAGGGAATAAGCAATTTTTGAATTAGATGCATTAAGCAGTAGAGAGCCAGTGAAGGGATTTGAGAAGGGTACTGACCTAGTCATAGTGACAGTTGACACAGATTTTTCTTACTATGGCATTTTAAATTGGTTATAGAGTAAATAGGAGGCAGAGTCTACAAAATTGAAAGTTTTTAATAGTCAAAGGATTATAATACAAACCTTAAAAAAGGGACATAAATAAAGGGAATGGTTTAGAGAAAGATAATTTAAGTATGAAAGCAACTTAAATGGGATTAATGGGGATAAAAAGTCAGAAACAGTATGATTCTATGCCTAGAAAACTGAGGAAATGATACAAGTAAAGAAGAATAATAAAGCAGGAAGATCACGCATAATAAAGTGCTACTTCCTTTTTTTAAAACAATCCTTCATACAGAGATGTCTTTAACTCTCCTTGGTAAATAACATTTGCAAATGCAAACATAACCAGAGATAGTGGTAGTGGAAAACGGGGGTAAATTTAAATACCAAAAATGAGGGGTTTAAATAAAATATGACATACGCTTAAAATGGGATAAAGGGTATTTAAGGGAAAGGTATTTTCATGAAGGTTTTGTGTAATTCAAAGCTGATTTTCCCTTAAGAATGATTGTCAGATTTGTTGCCAGTGTTTTCCTCACCAGTTTTTATTCCTACTGGACTGTATGCTTCAGAGGCCAGGTGGGGTTGGAGTTTTGTCTGTTTTGTTGAGTGGTCTATCCCCAGAAGCAGGAAAAGGCTTGGCACACAGGAGGCCATCATAATATAATTGGATAAATTATCCTTGCCCAGTTATAGTGTCATGTTTGTAAACTTAGTTTGCCTAATTTTCATGTTCTTATCTTACCACTAATATTTTATAGCACAGTCACCTAAATCAATAGCCTGGCACATCCTTCAGTTCCCTTGGTAGTATTTTATATCAAATTTTCTTCTCAGCGTTTCAGAATTTTAGGAGTGTTTCTTCAGCACTTGTACCACAGAATAAATGCTTAGATGGCATTTTATAAATCGTAAATTATTTCTAAAGGATAACAATTGTGAAGATTACAAAACAATCACCAGAATCACTCACAGAAGTTTAAATTACAGAAATAACAGTGAGTGACAATGAGCTGCTCTATGGCAACTTTTGACTTGAATTATGTCAATCAAACATAACTGACAGCTTACCCAGTCAGCCAGGAATTTGAAATTCCTGGTGAATATTGCAAAGTTGAAGAGTCGCATTAATTAGCAGTAGGCAAATGAGACTTCAACATCTTCGTTTCATTTTGTATTCTCGAATTTGTGTAATTTATATTTGCATAAAATACTACCATCTTTACTGTGTACTCAGTAAAAATAGTATTGTAAAAGACTGCAAAATGACATGAGAAAAAAATCATGATATACAGGCAAAAAAACACAATACAATGAATAGTAGATTACATATTCTGATAGGGGAAGAAACTGATGGAATAAATGAGTAATACAGATCTATATTCACCAAGATGTTAATTACCTATGGAAAGTGAAAAAATTAATGGGTATTTTTTTCTTTGTACTTTTCCATATTGGACAAAATGTTCGTAAGTATAATCAGTTATTATCAGGAAAAGTAATCATCTGTTAAATAAAAGTTTTAAGAGTACACTGTAGCACAGTTGTGGACGGAATCTCTCTACCAGCTTTTCCTTGCGTGTGAGCTTAGATGCCTTGTATAACCTCATATGCCCAAGTTTCCTCATCTGTCAAGTGAATTAAATGGGACAATCCATGTAAAATACTTCACACAGTACCTCATTCATACTATTACTCTTATTCCTACAGTAAGGAAATGGTTGAGTTGAGATGTATCTTCTTAATAGGATATTATTATAACTAGTCATTGAAAATTATTTTTGGTTTTATTTATGGGAAATATATAGTGATATACATATTAATATTAAGTGAGGAAAATCATCACGATATTGCAGATACAGCATGATTGTAAATATTTGTGAAACAAAGTCATTTTGGGTTAGGAAAGCAAGACTGAGAAGAAAAAAATTCAAAGTCCATTTTAGAATGGCTGCCATACTTAATAGAGTGACTTTCTTCCTCACCGTGGCACTCGTGACCCTGCTTTCTACTCTGCTCTTCTACACTTACCCTTCCTAACATACTGTACCATTTACTCATTTAATACTATTACCTGTCTGTACCCTACTAGGATATACACTTTTTTGTCTGGCTTGGTTATTAATAATTCCCAAGCACCTACTAAAATTTCTGTAAAAGGCAGTGAGTAAATATTTGTTGAATGAATAAATAACTTCCTTTTCCTTGACTTTCCTGTATTCACTAATTTAATGAGGTTACTGATAAGCATTTATGAAACTCACTAATACTCAGCTAAAGGCAAATTAACAAAAATATACAATAGCATTCATGTTCAGCAGATTGGCACATATTAAGTGTTATCTTACCACATGTTGGTGAGGATGTGCTGCAATAGGAACTTGGAAACATTGCTGCAAATACTATGATTATACAACTATTTTGAAAAGTAGCCTTGTACTATGTATTCAGGCATAGTGGCTTTTGAGCATTTTGATTTGACCTAAAATAAAAACATGTACATCATGACATAGTACATAAATCATTTGCATACCTACATAAAACAAAATCCCATTAAGTAGTGGGTAATATGTTGTGGTATTTTCTTTTTTTTTTAAATCTGATTATGACTTACTAAAGTGGTTTTACAATTAACTAAGTCTTGGCACCATTTGGAAAATACTACCTTGAAAAAGTTTTGGCACATGTACCCCAAAAAAGGTATAAAATTCTAATCATAACATTGTTTATAATAATGAAAAATTATAACTGTCAATGAAGACTCTTAATAAATTGTGTTGCACTTATTCAATAGACTATAATACAGCAGTAAAAAATAAAAAACTAGAGCTACATGTATTGTGTGGGTAGATATTAAAAAAAAGACATAATGTTGACCAAAATTAACAACATGTAGAACAATAGTTACATCTTTATTTTTTTAAGTGTGCCCCAAAAACCTCCTCTTTTTTTTTTTTTTTTTTGAGAGGGCATCTCTCATATTTATTGATCAAATGGTTGTTAACAACAATAAAATTCTGTATAGGGGACTCAATGTACAATCATTAATCTACCCCAAGCCTAATTCTCGTCAGTCTCCAATCTTCTGAAGCATAACGAACAAGTTCTTACATGGTGAACAGTGCAAGGGCAATCATCACAGAAACTTTCGGTTTTGATTATGCATTATGAACTATGAACAATCAGGTCAAATATGAATATTTGTTTGATTTTTATACTTGATTTATATGTGAATCCCACAGTTCTCCCTTATTATCATTATTATTATTATTTTTTTTAATAAAATGCTGAAGTGGTAGGTAGATGCAAGATGAAGGTAGAAAACATACTTTAGTGTTCTAAGAGAGCAATTGTAGATGATCAGGTGTGTGCCTGTAGACTATGTGCTAATCCAAGCTAGACAAGGGCATTAAAACATCCACAGATGCAGAAGATTTCTCTCAAAACATGGGAGGTGAGGTTCTAAGCCTCATCACTGCTGATCCCCAATTTCTCACCTGATGGCCCCCCTGCGACTGTGCCTGTCTTAGGTTGTTCCTCCTTTGAGGAATCTTACCCATCTCTGGCTAACCAGTCATCTTCTGGGGCCATACAGGAAGATGTAAAGTTGGTAAGTGAGAAAGAAGCCATATTGTTTGAAAAGGTTAGCTTTTTACTCCTTTGCAGATTTATGCCCTGTGGCTTCTATGCCCAGCATTTGTCTTGAGGTATCTTTACCACTTGGAGGAATTATGATACTGGGTAAATTCGATATGAGGCATGAATTCTATTTAAGGGTTGTAATTAGAAAGGAAGAAGAAAAGCTATAGAATTAGCAGACAGAAGAAAACATGGGAAGATTGATTATTTCTTTGACATATCTTCTTGTAGAGTAACTTAAGCATGTATAGGTTTTAAACTACTAATTAAATTGCGCACACACATTAACATAATAGGAATACAGTCACATAACCAAAGCAGACCTACAATTACCAGCCATCTCCTGTGAAACCAAGAAAACCAGTCAAAAACCTCCTCTTTTTATGTGGCTATAAATATAAGTATAAATATAAAAATATGCATGAGAATGAAAACAGGAAATACAGAGTAGTGGTTACCTTTGAGGTAAGAAGGAGGAGAATGAGATCTGAAACAGGTACACAGGAAGCAATTCAACTGCAAGTATTGATTTTATTTCTAAAGAGAAAAGAAATCTGATAAATCTGCCAAAATAATGTGTGTCATAGCTAGGTGACCATACATGCATATTATATTAAAATGAATATCACACTTGGACCCAAAATTTCTAGCCTAGACTTTTGTTCTTTATTTTTCTGCTAACAGTTTTTTGGGAATCAAACAAACTGGGATTAATAATCTAATGTTTCCTTAGTTGTTTGGATTTTATTAAGCAGTTTCCTATAACTTCTGAGAATTCTGTGATTTACTTTTTAATCACAGTCATAGAAACTCAGTATGACTGAAGGATGAGGAGACTAGAGTAGTTCTACTCACTCAAATTATTATTTTGAGTAAAAATGTTCCCTTTGGGAGCCCACTTTACTCAAAGACAAGGTGTTAGGATGCAAGATGTTCCCTTTAGGTTTCTCCTAGTTTTAGCGTTTTAGATGTCTAACTCAGAACCTTTCTTCTGTTGGATTATTAATTGTTTGAAACCAAGCAGTGTGTGTTCTAAACATTTGGACTCATAATACCTAGAACAATGCAGTTAATTAAAAATTAATTGAAAGAGTAGCCAGCACAACTTTGAATCTCCTTGTACACTTCCCACAGATGCCTTTGTTTGTACTGTGTAGGTTAATAACATGGCCCTTTCTTTCCCATGTTTAGTGATTTAGAATCTAGAAGAGAAGTAAAAAAAGAAGAAGGTGAAGCTTTTGCACGAGAACATGGACTTATCTTCATGGAAACTTCTGCTAAGACTGCTTCCAATGTAGAAGAGGTAAATAAGAGGTCCTCTTAAATGTTTACCATCGTTTTATTAAAAATGTTTCATAGACCTTAATATTAATTTATTGATATATCTTCCATAGCTTTTTAGTCAGCTTTTAGACTGATGATCTTTGAATACCATACAGTAGGAAAATCTCTTCCCTTTGTAGTGCCTTGTAATGTTCATCTTATATCAGACTTTTAAATTATATCCTGAGCCTCAAAAATGCTTGAGAACATCTTTTTGTATATTTTTCCTAAAATCTTTTTTGTGTTGTTCAAGAGGGGAAGAACACTACTGAAATCTGAAAAAGAAAATGTTTCAAGACACTAAACATGTTTAGCTGTTTGTATCTACATCTTTAAATAGGAAAAGTATTATTAACAGTGTGACATTGTACAAAGCATGGGAATTCTGCCATCTTAATAGTTAAGATTTGCAGTATTTGTTATTTCCATTGATTAATCTGAATTTCAGTTGAAAGTTTACTAAACACATTGTGTTCTTTTATGCTTTATGTGTTTGGATATGATATATTTATATATTATTCATAGATGAGTAGACAGTCCTCTCTAAGGTAAATATATAGCTACACTGTATTTTCTAGAAAGCAGAAAGGAGGCTATGAAAATAAGTAGTTTCTGAGTAATGCTGTAGTTCCTACTTTTTGGGTAAGAATCTTGGGAGCAGTTTCAGAAAGGGATTCTAGAAAATAAACGATTGAAGAATCTCCTTGTTCTAAGGATAGCTAGGGTGAGGTCCTAGGCAGCAGCTAACACTGTGCCTTTAACATAGTAAATAGTAAGTAAATATTAAGAATTATTCTTGGAGCTCTTCTAATTAACCTGTGAACCCAAAAATAGACTGAAATAATTCAAGAGCATTGGTATTTTCACTGAAGAATTCTTTCTTAGGTGAGATATACTTACCTATATTTAATGAGGGGCTCTGTAGTTTTCCTTAGTGTGTTTCCTACAAGTACTAACTAATGCCTTACCTGTTGTTGCTAATAATTACAACTTGATAATATAAAAGAATACTGGTTTTCACTTCACACAGCAAACTCAGAGAGAAACCTGTTCTGTCCCTTTGTTCAACTTAAAATAGACATAAAGCTGCATGTTTCAAACAGGCAGTCCTGTATTTAGAGGAGTTGGATTTGAAACTGTAAGAGCCAACATGTTTGGGTTTTAAGACATATGAAACATATCCTTCTTGATTATAAACACTGAATTTTCTTGTGGATTTTATAAAAGTAAAGCCAAAATTATCTGCATTTTAATAAAGGACCATACTATGAAGTCAGATGACAAAGCATCAACTACTGGAAATTAATCCTAGATTTCTACTTCTTGTCTCTAATGCCTTTGTGTTCATTTCTTATTCTTAACACGTAACAGTAGTTATTTATTTATAAGCAGAAAACTGCCATCATTTGGCTGAAAACTTAAATGAAATATATTCCATTAATATTTTGCAGCACTTACTACAAAAATTCCTTATCTGTGGTTAATAATAAAAATAATTGTTTAAATTGGATCTGGGCAGGAATTTCCCATACTCATGAGAGAACATCACTTTCTTAATCATGTAAATTAATTTGCATCTCAGAAGTGAAGGCTATTAAGAAATAATCTTTTTAAAGTCCATTTTTAAGGGCTCCATAGATAAGCATTACATAATATAAACATCCATGAGATTTTATCTGAAAGCTAAAAATATTTCATGATAAAGTATTTTGAAGAGGTGGAGATCCATTCTGTGCTCCAGAACAGGAGAAATCAAACCTGAATTTCTTTACAAGACTTAGGAACCAATTGAACATGAAGATAATAACCAAAGGACTTCTGCATCTGGGAAGGTGGAATAGACTTACTTTTACTTGCTGCTTTTGCTAAGTACAACCAACCCTCTAAACATTATGTATAAAACAACTACAAGAAGACTCTGAAAAATAGAGAGAAGAAGGCCAACCACTAAACACCTTGGGATCCAAGGAACAACAGAGTAGTGATTTCCCTCAACTTTATTTCTACCTTATATACCTCAGGTTGGGTGCCAGAGAAACTGGCAATCCTGGACAGGCATACAGGTACAGCGGGGGGGGGGGGGCGGAGCCTATTCTCTAGCCAGAGAACCTGGAAAGATGCCGCCTAGCAAGACAGAATGCTTTTAGAAAATAACTAAATTCTACTACAGCCAAAACAGCACAAAAAAAAATTTTGGTGCTCCTTCCACCATTAGCTGGATATAATGAGGTTCTTCCATGCTCACCATTTCTCTGTAGTAGTGGTGTCAGAGGAAGCCAGCTAAAATATACTTTTTAAATAGATCCAGGGTTTCATAACACAGTACCCAAAATATCCAGATCGCAGTAGAAAATCAATCTTCTAGAACCAGAAAAATACCTAGAATGGGAACAAACTGAATGAAAAAAGATAATCAGTACTGCCAACAGCAAGATGACAGAGATATTATAATCACCTGACGACAATTTTTTAAGCAACCGTCATAAAAATGACTCAGCAAATAGCATGCTTGAAACAAAAATAGCCAAAGAAATATAAGATAGAAAAACTAGTTAGAAGTTTTAGAATTGAAATCTACAATAGCTAAAATCTTTAAAACTCAATAGTATCAACAGCAGAATGAAGGGACAAAGGGAAAAAATAGTGACTTGGATGACAGAACAATAGAAACTACTCTGTCTAAACTCTAGAAAGAAAATAGACTGCAAAAAACATAACAGTGCTTTAGGCACCTGTGGAACTATAACAAAAGCTCTAATGTTGTTATTAGAGTCCTAGAAGGAGTGGAAAAAAAGAAGATACAGTTCTTAAAAAGTACTCAAATAATGACTGAAAACTTCCCAAATGTGGCATAAGATATAAACTTACACATTCAAGAAGCTGAGCCGTCTCCAGACAGGATAAACCCAAACAAATGAACAGCAAGACAAACTTCTACCCATACTCAAAAATGTGAAAGCTAAAGACAGAAAAACTTGAAAGCAGTGAGAAACATCACCTTACCAATTTGAATGATAACAGATGTCTCATCAGAAACCATTGAGGCTAAAAGAAATAACACATTTTTCAAAAACTGAAAAAGAAAACTTTCAGCCCAGAATGCTAGGACCAGCAAAAGTATCTTTCAGGAGACAAGGGAAGTCAAGACATTCTCTGATAAAAGAAAACTAAGAATTTATCAACAACAGATCACCATAAAAGAATGACTGAAGTAAGTTATCTAACAGAAATGAAATCATAAAGAATCTTGGAAGAACTCTTCCATCCTCTTCACTTCCTTGGCACTTGCTGTGCCGGCCGCACCATCCCATCTGCCTCCTAGCCATGACTTGCAAAACTGAGGAAGTCAAGGACTTTCTGCTCGCAGCCAGACATAAGGACACATCAGTCAAGATCAAGAAACATAAGGATAATGTGAAGTTCAAAGTTCAGTGTAGCACGTCTTTACACCTTAGTCATCACAAAGAGAAAACAGAAGCTAAAGCAATGCCCTGCCCCCAGGTTTGGCTGTGAAGGAGCTGAAATTAATGAGGCATGCTGATTTGAATTTCACTAAAATTTTTAAACTCTTAAAAAAAAAAAAAAAGAAAGAAGGAGCACAAGTAACCAAAAGTATGAATAATTATAATAGACTTTTTTATCTTAAAACTTTTGAGTCTTGAAAATTGTGTTTGACAATTGAAGCAAAACTGTAATGTCTTACATGGTTCTCAGTGTACATACAGGAAATACTACAAACCATCATAGAGAAAAGGACATCAAGGGAGGTAAGGTTTCTATGCCTGATCTTATTTGGCAAATCACAACACTAGTAAACTGTGATAAATTGTGTCTGTGTATAAGATTTATATATAATATCTATGTGTGTAATATTATATATATATCTATATATATATATAATAGATATATATTCAAAAAGATAAATCAATATGGAATCCTAAAAAGTGTTCAGTTGATCCTCAGAAAGTCAGAAAAAGAAAACAGTGGCAAACAAAAAATAAAATGGCAGACTTAAGCCCTTACAGAGCAATATTTACATGAGACACAAATATTCTTAATACACCAGTCAAAAAACAGAGACTGGCAGAAAGGATTAAAAGACATGGCACAGCTATATGACATCTACAAAAATATTAAAATACAACAATACAGACAGGTTGAAAATTAAATAATGGAAAAGAGATATATCAGATAAACATGAATCAAAAGAAAGCAGGGTAGCTCTATTAATATCAGATAAAGTAGACTTAAGAGTGAAGAAATTTGCCAGAGACAGAGTAGGACATTATATAATAATAAAGGAAGTGTCTGTGAGCAAGACATAGCAATCCTAAATGTGTATGTACAAAGCAAAGTTGCTGCAAGGTATGTGAAACAAAAACTAGTAGAATAAATGGAATTAAACTAGAAATCACTAACAGTCTCCAGCTGTGATTGTGGATTTGTCTGTTTCTCCTTTCAGTTCTGTTAGATCTGATGATCAGTAACAGATAACTGGAAAAAAATCTGCAAACTTGGAAACTACACAATACACTTCTAACTAATCTGTGTGTCAAAGGGAAAGTCTCGAAGGAAATTTAATAATGCATTGAACTGAATGAAAATACAACATACCAGAATTTGTGGGAAAGAAAGAATGCAGTACAGAGATGGAAATTGATAGCATTAAATATATACATTAGAAAAGAGGAAAAGTGTCAAATCAAGAACCTTAGCTCCCTCCTCAGAAACTCAAAGCAAATAATTAAGGTAAGAGCAGAAATCAGTGAACTGAAAACAGGAAAACAAAAAACAAAATCAGTGAAAACATTTTTTTAAAGATCAATAAAATAGACAAACCTCTAGCAAGAATGACAAAGAAGCAAAGAAAGAATGCACAGATTACCAATATCAGGAACAAATCAGAAGATAAACTAAAGATCCTGCAGACTGAAGATAAAGTAAAGGCATAATAAATAAATATGGTGAATAAAATGAAATGGACAAAAAACACAAACTACCACAATTCATTTAGTGTGAAAAAGATTATTTGAACAGCTCTCAAGGAATTGACAGTTTTAAAATCCCCAGAAGAGGTATCTCTAGGCACAAATGGTTTCACTGGAGAATTTTACCAAACATGTAAGGAAATAATAAAAAGTAACACCAATTATACACCATCTTTTCCAGAAAATAGATGGAATATTTCCCTGTTTATTTGATGAAGCAATTACCCTAATACCACAACCAAAGAGTACCAAAAAAACTACACACTGAGACTGATAGCTGTTACTACTATATAAGCAGAAATCCTCAAAAAAATATCAGCAGATAGAATCTAACACTATGAAATCATATTTGTGAACACAAAAAATATATTTCATGGCCAAATGAAACTTATTCTAGGGATGCAGGACTGGTCCAATATTCAAAAACTAGTAAGTACAACCCACCATTTTAATAGGGTGAAGAAGAAAAACCACATCATAGCAGTCAATGCAGAAAAGGCATTAACAGAGTTCAATATTCATACATGTTTTCAAAAAACTCAAAAAAAAAATGGAAAAGGACTTCCTCAGCTTGTTAAAGAGCACCTAAAAAAAACCCCTACAGCTAATACTATACTTGATGGGGAAAGGCTGAATGCTTTACCCCTTAGATCTGGAACAAGGCATGGTTGTCTATTCTCATCATTATGCAGCATATGAATGGAAGTTCTAGCCAGTGCAATAAAGCAAGAGAAGGAAATAAAGATATATAGTTCAGAAAGGAAGAAATAAAACTGTCTGTTGGATAGCATGATTATCTCTAGGAAATCACAAGGAATTTACCAAAAAAAAAAAAAAAACAAAACACTAGTGCTAATATCCGAGGTCAGCAAAGTTAAAAGGATACAAGAAAAATATATAAAGATCTATTATATTTGTATATATTAGCAATGAACACCAAAGTTAAAATACAGTGCCATCACTTTCTTACACCATATGGAAAATGAACTTGAAGTTTCAGAACTAAAGACCTAAATGTAAGACTTGAAACCATAAAGCTCCTGAAGAAACAGGCAGAAACTCTTGGGCATCAGCCTTAGCAATTTTTTTCTGGATATGTCTCTCTAGTCAAAGGCAAACACAAAAATAAAGTAAATAAGTAATATAAATCAAATATAAATTTAAAATGTAATTATTGTAATGATTATAAAAAATCAGATAAAAATAAACAAGTGGGACTACATCAAAGATTCTGCACAGCAAAGGAAGCCATCAACAAAATGAAAAAGACAGCCTGCTGAATGGTGAAGATACTTGCATATAGCCAATAAGAGGTTAATATTCAAAATTTACAGAGAACTCATACAACTCAACACCAAAAAAACAAATAATTCAACTAAAGAACAGGCAGAAGACCTGAATAGATTTTTCCCAAAAAAACATGCCCATGGCCAACAAATACATGAAATGATTCTACACTTCACTATTCACTAGGGAAATGTAATTCAGAACCACAATAAGATTTCACCTCACACCAGTTAATCAAAAAGACAGTAACAAGTGTTGGAATGGATGTGGAGAAAAGGAAACCCTCATGCACTTATGACGGGAATGTAAAATGGTAGAGCCATTATAAAAAACAGTATGGAGGTTCCTCAAAAAATTAAAAATAGAAATGCCATATTACTCAGTAATTTCACAGATAGATATTTGAGGAGAACAAAAACTCTAATTCAGATGTCCTAATGATACATCACAGTTCTTTAGTGAGAGTGGTAGTTGGTGTTTGGGCAGTTCACAGGTCATTTTCCTCTTTGTATAATCTGTTGAGAATTACTCAGTTGCTGGCCAGTCCTTGGTTCTCATGTATAGAAGAAGTTGGGGAAACTCCTGTATTTAAAAAAAAAAAAAAAAAAACTCTTAAAACCCACTCTTAAATAAACTCTTAAATTCTTTAACTTGAATTTTTTTAAGATAATTACAGTAGCTCCCCCTTATCTGCAAGGGATGCTTTCCAAAACCTCCAGTGGATGCCTGAAACCACGCATAGTACTAAGTTCTATATATGCTGTTTTTCCCTGTGCACACATACCAGTGGTAAAGTTTAATTTATAAATAAGGCACCATTAGAGATTAACAACAGTAACTAATAATAAAATAGAACAATTACATGCTGTAGTAAGAATATGTGAATGTTGTCTCTCCTCTCTCAAAATATCTCTACTGTATTCACCCTCTTCTTGTGGTGTGAGATGATAAAATGCCTGCATGATGAGATGAAGTGAAGCTGAATGATGTAGGCAGTGTGACATAGCTAGCGTTAGGCTGTAATGTGTCAGAAAGAGGACCATCTGCTTCCAGACACTGTTCCCTGTGGGTAAGTGAGACCGTGGAAGGAGAAACTGCAGAAAGAGGGAGGACTACTGTAGGTTAAAAGAATGATTTACACAAATGCCAGTCTTCTGATTAGGGACCATGTGACTAGAGTTCATTTAAGAAATTTTAAAACACGTGACTGACTGTTCATTAAGGTTAAACCTAAGTGGTAAATTGATGTTTCCTTTCGGTCCAGTGTTATGCTGTAGTCTATTTTTATATTTTCACCAAGATCTAATTACTGTAATTCAAGTAGAAACCATGAAATTTAACTCTTGTATTTCCCTGTAAGAAATTGGATAATTTGCAGCATAAGACCATTTTTCAGCATTCGTTGTTGCTAGAAGTAAGTTTACTATTAGTCTGTGGATCTGCTGATTTACTCAGCTTAATGATTTCATCTGTAAGGATCTTTTGAAGGAGAGAAGGGTCAAAATGGTGTTAGAGAAAATTGCACAGAATAGCTTCCCACAACAAAGGAGTATCTGGTCCAAACTTTCATTAGAATCAAGGTTCAGAAACAGCTAGAATAGTAAGATACATTTACAATCAGTGAAGTGAGCACCAACAATTCAGCATAGTGCATGAATCCTCTTTATTCATTTAATAGTAGGTGGGATGTGCTATGATTTTGATCTTAAAAATGCTTTATTTCAATGATCACCTGGGGGGGGAAGCAAAGACTGGAAAGTCCTGTTATGAAGCAACAACACTTCTATTTTGTGGGCTCTCGCCAACCTGTGAATTCTGCAGTGAGCACCCTCAACTGTTTCAGCATCTTGCTGATGATGTTGACGCCTGGATCCAAGTTCATTGTGTTCCTAAATCATACTGACTTCCTCCTCCTTCCCACTTCAGGAATCCACTAACATCATCATTCAGCACTGCTCTACTTAAAATATCTTGAACTTTGTATTTTCCTTTAACTATAGATTCTAATGTGTCAGCTGTTCTGCTTTTACCTAAATTTATGCTGATGATATTCATCTGGGATGTTAAATAACAAATGACACTCAGGACTATCCTTTCAAATTCTTTTTTTCCCCAGACTGTTCCAAAGAGCATACAAACAAAATGATAACTGTAGTCTACCTCAACTAAATACTACTTAAAGATAAGAATTTTTCAAACAAGGTCTACTATTCAGTAGATAGATAGCTATAGTTTTATATTTACAAAACTATATTAATAGCACATACACACATATATGCACATATATATATATATTTATTATATACACACAAACATAGAAAGCTTTCTCCATATAAAACCTCTCTGTATTAGTTAACTGCTATGGTACACAAGTATCATGTTTAAGTATATTTGTTTCTAAACTGTACTTTATAATTTCCAAGCTGCAAGTTATAATAAGGGAATTTATTTATCTTATGAAGTGAATCTTAATCAGTTTTATACAGCTTGGGATGGCTTCAAACATGCTATTATCATTTATCCTTTTTTGTTATTCACTAGAGGAAGTATACCCCAGAGTTTATCTCCTAAATGTCAATAAAATAAAAAAGCCAGTTTTGACCAAAATGCTTATGTATGGTATTCCCATAGTAATAGGAGACCAGAACTCATTCTTTGTATTTTCAGTTCCCATTACTGATTTTTTAAAAGTAATAATTTGGATGCACATATGTTTGTATAGTATATGGGGGGGGTGCATATATTTAGTTGCCTATCATTTACTCAGGTTAATATGCTGAATGTACAGAGCATTTATAGTTTATCACATTTTATGTTAAGAAAGTGAGGTTTAGGCTCTTTTAGATCTGGTTGACAAAAAAGAAAAAAACTATTTTGACCTCCATTTTACTAAAGATTTTCCTGATAAGGAAATAAGAGTTGACTGTGTGACCAGTAGTAAATATTTTTTACTGTTAGTTTTGACTTTCATTTTCAGCTGAGACATGAGAAGGTCATTGAGGACACCACATAACATGTCTGTCTGGTAACTGCCCTGGCTTCCCATCCTTGGCTGCCACCCCCTGGTGGTTCTTTCCAGAACCACAACTCTGTTTAGTGTTCTACTCTGCAGGGTTCCAGCATATGACCTCTGTGGGCTATCCTGTGACAAACTGAGGAGTCGGTGTGAAGATTATGAGGAGCTCCTCTGTCACTAGAATCCAGTGCCGATTGCACACACATGGTATCAGCATTTAGAAGAGTGTCTCATAAGTGGAAACTTGTTTTCAGAACTATTTTTAAGTGGTTAAAACATGTCAAGTACCTGAAATAATAATGTTGTATGTGTGTGGCACGTAGTCAGAGTTCTCTTCCATAGAAGACTCAAACCCATGTGTTTCGGTTCCCCATCTGTCCCCTTTATATGGTGCCACACAGTAGAGAACAGCAGTACTGGAAATGATTCTGTCCTCCTTTGAGGAGGATAGATCAGAATGATCACTTCTGCATATGGTTCCATGGTCAGACAAGTTTAGGAAGAACTGGAATATATCCCCCTTTCAGAAAACCAGAATTCACAATAGCATGGTTTCTGAGAACCCACTGTTAAGAAACTAGTTGAATTCATTTAACCCAGAGATTTCCAAATGTGATTTAGCCATTCCCTCCCAGAAAATGAATTAGGGGTAAAGAGCATATAACTTAAGATATGGCCAAAGTGTTAGCTGAAATTACAGCCAACTATGACCCTAAGACGTTGCAGTAACCTGCTCAAGCCATCTAAATTGACAGGATAGGTAGATTCTGTGTCTGGGAAAAACATGTTACTTGAATAAGACTTTAGTAACTAGAAGACCAGTTTCACAGTCCCTTGCTAATACTGTGTCATGTCCCAGTACGTGAAAATCCACAAAATTAATTTGCATTGAGAAGACGTCTTTCTTGCCCTAGGCTATTATAAGTGGTAGAACAGGTGTTTCCATAGAGCTGGAATCTGGCTGTAGACTGAAAGATTTGTTGTCCCCTCTTCCCTGTTCTCAGTGTCAAGGGCACCATATGTCTTTTCACTGGAAATCTGATCTGATTTTATCACACTTTTAGTGTCACTTGAAGAGAGCTTAAGAAATATTTCCCACTCTCTCACGGATTGGAAGACTGCTGGCTAGCACCAGCTTCTTCTCCCCTTACTTGGCCATCAACCTAGGGAACTAGAGTGATCCAAACCAAACTAGCTTTAAAAGTTACATCTGTTTTCTTTACTTCTAAACTGGGGTAGCTAAAGAGTATTGAAAATCATGCTGATACATGCATTACATGCACTTGCACACTCACACATTTATCTATAGTGTATAGCCATATAGGCACACAATTATATAGATTACCAGCAACAAAGATTTTCCTACTTGTATATATATCACATAAGCATTAGAATTCTCAGTCTAAAACTTGCCACTCCCTCCTTAAAACCTGATTTTCTATATTTTTCTCATTTCATGGCATTCCCTTCCAAATCTCCATTGCTTAAGCCCAAATAGAGTCATCATTAAACACCTTTCCATTCTTACCTATTTTTACCAAGTCCTGTTAATTTCTCCAAAGTAGGTATTAAGTTTGATCTTTGCTTTCTGTGTTCTTGTTGTCAGATCTTCATTTCTTACGTGCATTATTGTTCGAGATTCTGTGCTGGTCTCCCCTGTTGCCTGCTTTGCCTCTTTATAATTAATCCTCTATAAACTATCATCTGACTTCGTCCCTCACCTGCTTATCTGTTCAGGGTTCCTGATTGTCAATTGGGCTACCTCTCTAACTTCATCTCCCATGCCTGGCCAGTCACCAGATTTCAACATAACTGAGCTTAAAATCTGCCTCTCCCAGAATGCTCATTCTCTTTTAATTTTCCTAATAAAATGAGTGGGAGTTTATCCTTCAGGCCTTCATTCACAGGGCCTTCTCAACAGTTTTTTACACATCAGAAGTGGTCATGCCACATTACCCCTCTAAATGACTGTTTTGGAAGCTTTCATACTGTGTCCCAATTTTGGATTTACAACTATCCTGTACTACCATCCTTGAGGTTAAAGACATTCATATTTGCCTGAGTATGCTCAGTGCCTGGTACAAATCAAGAACTCAGTAAAATGCTTGAATGGAAGAACTGAATTACTAAGGAATAACGCACATACTTGTGTGTTATCTCTGACAAAGTAGGAACAGGAAATTCTTAGGTGCTGTTATCCCCAAACCTTTCTAATCTAATAATCCTGGTTTCTTCTCCCCTTTATTTCCCTGGTAAAATGGATCAAGATTTGTTTAGGCCGCCTCCTTTCTTTCTTAATAAGCATTCATTGGTGACAGCAATTTTTGTAGAGAGAAAAAAGAACACAAAGGATGTAAATAATCATAACTATGTACTGCCAAAAATAATCCTAGAAATCCAAAGTAAGTTCTAGCTAGAAGCTTTTTGAAGGATGTGAGGAGAATGTGTTTTTTATGTTCACTTTTAACAACATAAGACAAATGAATATTCCTTTGAGTTGTGTTAAAGATAAATGAGACCTAAAAGGAAGACACATGTGGTGGGCAGAATATAATCCTGCTAATCCTCCTCTGCTATACTTGAGCATGGTCTTGGGCAAGTCATTTCTCATTTTGTACCTCAATCCTGTCTATAAAATGAGAGTTACAGATCAGTAGATGTAGCAGTGGCCCTTTTTTCTTCTAATGAAAGAGGAAATTATGAATGGAAGAAATAAAAGCACAGCACCACTACTTTGGAATTGATGATGCCATGGAAAATGAGAGGGGAGGAAAGAAAATGGTTTTCCCTCCATTGGTATCTCCTTCCTTCCTACCTTATCCCCATGAGAGGGTCTCTGTAGGATTTCCATGAAACACATTTTGAAAGCTACTGTACTGGATGATGTATGTGTGAGTTCTCCCCTACTGCCACTAAATCAAGTGAATCAGCATTTAAAGTTATAGAACTTGAAGGAGTTTTCATATTTAAACTGTCTAATTTTGAGTTCTAATACTATTTTCACAAGACTTTCCTACCTTTAGATAATGTTTAAGTCTTATCTGAGTACATTTTACTCTTCAGGGTTCACTGTACACTTTTTGTGTTCCTAGTTTATTTTTAAAATGTTGTTTTATTTATTCAAGGTACTTTCAAGTCATGAAAGAACCCTAATCACTATTTCTTTTCTTGTGGTCTGCAGTGTTTCCGGGCATATTCACATTTAGTACTTACTGCATGTCGAGCACTGTTTCCACTGCTTTACATTCATCCTCCCAACAACTGTATGAAGTAGACACCATTATTACCCTAATTTTCCAGAGAGGTTAATCAGTGAGTACAAAGCAACTTTGTACTAATATCTAATAAGTACATCTAATTAGAGGTGGCACTTGGGGTTTGAATCCAGACAGTCTGGTTCTAGAGCCCCACCCTTAGCCATTTTGCTAATCTTATAGGTGTAATTTCATCCCACGAACATAGATTTAGTTGGGAAAAAAATTGAATTTTCCTTTGTTTTTTTACATATCTTAATTTTCAGAAATAATGAAAACCTGTGTAAGTAACTTGGCACAGTAACTGGCCTGTATTAAGAGTTTGGTAACTATTGGTTATTAATTGCTTCAGCAGGTGAATACCTGTGATGTCCATAGTATTGATTAGGAAATGAGAAGACAAACAGAATTATAGCTACCTCGGGTTTCCCAGTTCTAAGAGAAAGTTAAAGAGCCACTTATTTTGCACAGTCTTTGTTCTCTAGCATCTGTTCAAGATGTTTAAATAAAACTGAGGTGCTTTGATTTGTTATTTTGAAGTCTTACCTGATGCTGTAATTTTCATTTCGCCACCAGGTGGCAGCATGTTACATAAGGAAATCAGATGTTCTCTGTTGTAGACCATTTATTTTCAGTATTTTGCCTGTAAAACTGTTAAACCCTGATAAAAATGGGTATTTTTTATATTTATGAATTAAAAATAGTATTCCATTTTCACTTTTGTCTCTATTCTCTCCCGTCGGCTGTGAAGGCACTCTTAACACATTATCTGAAGCCTGCAGCCAGCCAGCCTCCAGCCAGCCTGTACAAATTCATCCTCTCTCAGTGCAAAAAATTTGCTTTTCCTGCATCTTCAACAGAGAGTTAAGCTTAAGCCCTTGTGCTTAGATTCTCCCAACTAAATTGTTTTACATCAGCAATAAATAGTAGAGCTATATGTTCTCTTCTTGTCTGTATCTTTTCAGAGTGCCTAGAGAATTGTTGAATCTGTGGTAACAATTTCATAGGTGTCCTTTGGTAGACAAATGATAGGGTGCACATCAGTCTGTGTGTTAGCTAAGTATTTATTTGAATTATAATATATTTATAGTTGTTTGTGATTATGTTTATTTTAATATGTGCTGTAGACATCCCTGAAAATTTACCTATGTTTTAGGTATTATCAGTACCATTCAGATAACTACTGCCAAGGGTTAAAAGATTAGTGTCCAAGGTAGAGGGCAATTAATGGCTAAAGAAAGTAAAGGAATGAACATGGCCATTAATCAAAGTAGGGCAGTAGGGGAGAGCTAATGATAAAATGAAGAGAGAGTCAGACTTCTGATATTGGAGTGGAACCCTGCATGGGAAAGCAAGAGGCACAAGGAAATCAGTTTATACATCATTGTCGTGGATCAGCCTAGGTATTGGTTTCAAAGAGCTAATAATGAAATCCTTTGATGTAAGTGTCTTGCAAATATTTTTTTCTGTTCTGTAACCTGTATATTACTATTCAGGTCTGCCTATATTTGAAATGTGGAGTATGGTAAATATATTGAAAAATGTTCTTAATTGTAATTCTCACTTAGGTTTCACAAAACCTGCAGTGATCTTTAGAATGTCGTATTAAAAGTATGGGGCAAACTAATGCTAAAACTTTTCTGCCAGCAGCTTGCTTCATTTTTCTGATATTAAGGAAGTGCATATTCCAGATAGATTATCTATTTTAGATGATCTATTTTCCAGGTTACAAAATCTTACCATGGTAAACATCAGTACTTGTGAGAAAAATCATGAAAGCATTTCAAAACTGTATTTTACATTTCTTACATTAGGCAGAAAATACTGAACCTCTCTCTCCTTGATGACGTGAACCTCATCATTAACACTTGTTCTCTGCCATCAGGCGCTGTGAGGTGTCTACACAGCGCTGCTGCCTCCGTGTGCAGGCTGCCCCATTGCCTCTTCCCCTGCTACTGCACATGCTCGTCCCACTTACCGCTTACACGGATGCATCCTTCACAACACTCTCTTCCTGCCCCCTCTTCATAATTTGCTTCTATATCCTGGGAAATAGAAAAGTAAAACTGGTTAAAATTATATCTAAGAATGGAAGGAATTTCAAGTTAAGGCTCCCCTATTAAAGCATGAGCTTTAGTATAAAGGTTTTGTGGTATCTAGTTAAATTATTGCTAATTTCCTTGTTTTTTTCTGTGTTTTCAAGGTATTTCAGATTGTTACATCTCTACCTTGAAAAATGTATATGGGCATCAAATTTTAGTGACCAAAGTGAAATGAGCAATTAACTAGCCAATTACTATAACTGATAAGGGTCTCTTGTCTTTCCCAGTTCTTGAAATGCTTTACAGTTTTAGCAGACAGATACTGTCTGTGATACCCGAGGCTCTTAGAAGTTTCATTTGATCTCTTAAAAAGCCTTATTGGTATTTGCTTAATGTTCACTGTATTTGGGGACTCAGCAATTTCAGCCCCTAGCCACACACTTGTTTTAAAACAGGTATACTGTTGTCAACGTTTATCACATCAGGTTTTAAACTTGGAGGACTCACAATTGATCATAATTAATCACTTTATAATACATAATAAATACTAATTTTTTGCTGTGATATAATAAAACAATCATATAGCATTCTCTCTAATATGCTTGGAGTGGAAAACATTTATTTCACTATCTTTACGATGTAATCAGAGAGTTGGATGAAAAGTAAATGTAGCATTGTCCAAAGACTGTTCCATTGAGATGATGGAAATAATAAAATATGATCATTTTTTATATTTCAGTTGTAATGACATTAATTATGTGTGTTTCAGATACAAAATACATCTTAAGTCCATTGGATACAAATATTTTTTGAAGGTGCTTAATAAAGTATTAAGTACTATTTAGGTGATAAAATTAACAGTGACTTGGAAAATTTTATATAGCATAGCTTTCTGAAACCAGATTTTAAAGCAGCAGATTAGCAAAAAAATCAGCTTACATAAATTGCACATTTAATCACGATTTTTATAATATAAATGCTTGTTTATATGAAGTTATTTCTCATATTTATGGAATCTTGAGTTCTAATATTGAATGGAATGTACACATGTGGGCACCCTTATGAGGAGTTCCAACCCTGTGAGTTTAGGAATCTCTTGATTTCATTATTTGGTTAACCTGGTTTCTCAGGCCGTCACCATAATTGACATGTTATTAGAAATAAAGCTAAGTTGTTTCTTATTTATAAGGATAACGTCAATTTTGAGGAATGTGAATCAATTCATAGTTGGCTGAAAGCCAATTTTTCCTACACTGTAACTCCAACACACACGTGAAAAACACATTCGCTTCCTAAGTGCCTTGTGAATCTGCAGTGATTAATTCTTCTCATTATTTTGCTGCAGATTCTCATGACCCTTTCTGATGATTCGATCAGCCACTTAGAGTTTATGCATATTCATATCTCTCTGCTCCTGCCGCTGTCGTTCATGTCTCCTTTACTGACTGGTGTGTTCTTGGTGCAGTAATTGAGCTGCAGCGGATTGATTACTCTGGGGAGCTGTAAGGCCTTTAAAGGTGAAAACATATCAGTCCTGTTAATTAGGAAACAAAAGCTCTGGTGTCAGGTTCAACAGTCAAATGTTTCTAGTATAGAAAACACGAAAGGTATGATTTGCTCCTCCCCATGAACCTGTTTACTTTTTAGATCTTGAATTTAGTCTGTATCAGTGGTAGTAGAGAATAGCCTTCTTTCATAAATTTTCATAGAATGCTAATTGAAGAGGACCTGACTTGCAGTATTAATACTGTTACCTGTGATCTCCCAAATCTGATAGTTTAGAACCTGAGTTTATATATACCTTCTGTAACACTGGCAAAATTTGTATAAAATGTCTTAGTATTTTACATAAATATAGAATGCTTGTGGATTAATTTTGGTATTTAGAAGCCTAATTTGGTTACAATGTTCTACACTAGTTATTTTTTTGTCAATTTAGCAGTATGCTTTATGGGAAAAGACATATTCAACCTAGCATACACATTGAGCTGCCTTTTATCTCTTTATCCTATGCATCTTCTGATTCTTTCTCTTTTAAACTATATATTAAGTAATGATACATTGTCCTGGCAAAAAGGATACTGTATGGAATAGTAGCTTTCAAAAGTAAGCTGGTTTCAACATGGACATTTATGCAGTTTGTCTACTTGACTTGTTTTTCTTATGTGTGGTATTCTCACATTATCATATACCCCCACCCCCAGCTATAAATTTTTTTCTGAGACACTATAAAATTCACCCTTTTAAAGGGCACAGTTCAGTGGGTTGCAGTGGACTCACAAAGTTGTGCAGCCATCACCACTATCTGATTCCATAACATTGTCACCCCCAAAAGAACCCCATTCTCATTAGCAGTTGCTCTCCTATTCCCCCCTTCCCCTCAGGCTGGCCCCATTAAACCATTAATCTACTTTTTCTCTCTGTGGATTGGCCTCTTCTGAGCATTTCTTGCAAGTGGAATTGTACTGTGTGTGGCCTGTTATGTCTGTTTTCTTTTACTTAGCTTGATGTTTTCAAGGTTCATCTTCACTACAGCATTAGTCAGTACTTTTTCATGGCTGAATAATATTCCATTATATGGTTATACCACATTTTGTTTTTCATTCATTCATCAGTTGATGAATATTTGTGTTGTTTCCACTTTTTTAGATGATGCCCTAATTATGTTAATGAGCATTCACATACACCCTTGCCTTGTTCTTGAACTTAGGTGGAAAGATTTCAGTTTCACCACTGGGTACGATGTTAGCAATGGGTTTTTCTTAGATGCTATTTATCAGGTTGAGGAAGCTGCCTTCTAGTCCTATTATGTTGAGTGTTTTATCATAAAAGGTTGTTGAATTTTGCCAAATATTTTGTCCTTTATTTTGTTAATATGATATAGTTCATTCATTGATTTTCCTTATGTTGAAAGTTAATGATATTCTATAGAACTTTAATATGTTATTTTACTGTTGTGTTTTTAAATAATTTGAAACAGTTTCTCTACCTTATATTGCAGGCATTTATTAATACAGCAAAAGAAATTTATGAAAAAATCCAAGAAGGAGTCTTTGACATTAATAATGAGGTATATACATATAAATATTACTGGCTACTATGAATTTACAATTGGATTTCAATTACTACATAAAGTCACAATTTTATATATTTTTTAATTCCTAAAATAGATCTGTGATATCAGTAATCCATTAGTTCATAATTGTCCAACTGAAATAATTAAGTGTTTATGTTCTTTAGTAGAGCATTACTTTAAAGTAAGTGACCCTATGCATTTATTGCAAACAGTGCAAAATAATATAAATTCTCCAAAGAGAGAAGGAAATCTACTTTCATTCACACATCCGTCTGGTGTCATCTGCTTTGGGGAATAATTTTGTAGTGTGTAAATGCATTTAATTTACTATGTTACTGCTAATGCAAGATTCTCTGTTTGGTGTGAAAGAGGGAAATACCCAATTTGTAAATTACTCCCAGTATACCATAGCATCTTTTCAAGAGACTAAATTAATGTATGTAATTGATAATCGGCATTGGTTTAGTTTTCTTGTAGAATTATCTTGAGCCAATTCTGATCAACATGATTAAGATAAAATCTAAAGCTTTGAGCATATAAATCAGAGTGTTTACCAAAGGTCATTGTTTTGACTTAAATCCCTATTATCTGTTTATCCTTGTTTATTTCAAATCTTTTATGTGGATATAGCATTATTATATACCTTCACATACTTTTGCCATTCTACATTAAGACATTTTACTCCCCAGAGAACACCCTTACTCCTCCCCCAGGTGCAGTTAGGGAAGCGTTAGGTTAGGAGGCCATTGCATGTGTGTCTCTTGGCCTAAACATATACAAGGCTCTTTATTATTTGCCTCAATCTTCTTTGCTAAAACAAATGATGGTTTGCCTAAGGTTTCCAAAAAGTACTTGATTTTCTTATTTATTTTAATTTAGAGTAATATAGTTTTTAAATCCTGTCTTCTAGGCTTATGGCAGTAGATCTCGAGTTAATTTAAAGGTGACACAGTTTAGAGACTAATGCCATATAAATTCAACAGTAATTGGACCTCTATTTAAAAGGGCATGTTCACTGTTTCTGTCTGGTTTCACATAGTAGCTGACTGCTTTACTGGGCCTGGTGCAGCTTTGATTGTAATGTGTTGTCAGGAGCCAGCAGGCCGTGCAATTTATTTGGCCTAATGCCAAGTCTGACTCCTTGATTCCTCAAGAAGTTGCTACCAGCCCAGAGGGGGCAAAACCAATGAGCCATAGGGCATGCTTTTTATTAAAGAGGAGTCAAAAGAGCGAAAAGAAACCACATAAGCTGCTGTCAATACTGAGCTAGTGCCAGAAACCCCAAGGCTACTACTGTTGCAGAACAACTGCCAAGCACTATAAATCTGAGATTTACTGTGACGTAAAGTTTCCTTAAGAGCTTAATTTCTGAAGCTACTGTATTACTTTTCTCAAAGTGTTGTATTTTTAGGTAAAATCCACTTGAGGGAGTGAGGGTTAAGACATAAGTGTGAGTTTGATGAATGAAAGAACTACTCTGTGTGTGGGTTCTTGGCAAGCTGCCATGTCTTTGGGGATCATAGAAATTATTGATGACACAGAACACTCATATGCCCTTAGCCTGTACAGCTGATTCAACATGGGACAGAAATGCTGTCTAGAGAAAGGATTTTACATTGTGTTAGAGCAGCGTAGGCTTTACATATTTTTATCCTTTAAAGACTACTTGCCCTGATTGTTTTAAACATTTTCTCCATTGTGAGAATTCTCTGAAAAGCAGCACTATTCAGTTTCTGTTCACCCAGTACCCAGTGTGATAAAGAATTATTTTCAGAAGTATTTTCATAGTATTGTTTTTAAAGAGAAGGAACATCCCCTGAGATAATGTCTTAATTGTTGCAAAAATCTGCTGGCTGTATATTTTTTTAGTTGTTTGGTGAAATTGTGTCACTAAGAATGAAATAGATTTTTTTCTAACTTACCTGGTTGGATCCAGTTAAATTTATTATCCTTTTCTTTTTCATTTCAGGCAAATGGCATTAAAATTGGCCCTCAGCATGCTGCTACTAATGCCACACATGCAGGCAATCAGGGAGGACAGCAGGCTGGGGGAGGCTGCTGTTGAGGCTGTTTTTACTGTCTTGCTCCCCAGAGGGGCCCTACTCACTTATTCTTTCACCCTCACTTCCTGCTCAGCTGAGACATGAAACTATTTGAAATGGCTTTATGTCGCAGACTTTAATCCTTCAAATTATTGTATAACTTTGAATAAATGGTTGATGTTCACTTGAAAAGACAAATTTTGGAGATTGTATTCCTATCTATTTGCATTTGATTTCTAGGTCAATTGATGTGATTATTTTTGTTAAATGTTGTCTTGTGCCCTTACCTACAAACTGAATTGTATTAAACACTACAAAGTTATCTTGAGTATTTTAGATTGGTTTGTGTAGGTTTCCCAACACTTGTGGTTACCTAATGTTTAATATTATAGAACTGTCCTCAAAAAGTTTTGTCAATTTTCAAGGCTATAAGGAAAAACAGAAGGACTCTTTTAATTCTGTATTTATCATTTACTTTCTGTATATACAGTTTAACCTGCTTGGGTGTAATTTGCCAAGCTTAAATTCTTTAATGCATTTGCATAAATTCTATACTGTTTAGAGCTTAAAGCAGCAGAAGCATTGTTAGGAATTGCTTGGACACTGAATTTTAAACTTTTTGACATTGTTAACAAGCATGTTCATCTTTTCTTGTCACTAGTCCAAGATACATATGCTTAATGTACATTACTAAAGGCTATGTATGTATTAACCTGTTTTAATGCCAAAAGTTTGCTATTTGTCCACAGTTTCTTTAAGACCTCTTCAGAAAAGGATTTGTTTGCCTTAATGAATACTGTTAAGTAAAAACACAGTATAATGAATGAAATGGGCGGAAGCAAAAACTCCCTACACCTAAGCGACTTCAAGAAGAATGAATGTCCACATTTAGGTGGCACATTATGAGGACTTTAATCTTTCTTTAAACACAATAATGTTTCTTTTTCTTTTATTCACGTGATTTCTAAGTATATTTTTCATGCAGGACAGTTTTTCAACCTTGATGTACAGTGACTGTAAAACTTCTTTCAGTGGCAACCTATAATCTTTAAAATATGGTAAGCATCTTGTTTGTTTTGAAGGGAATATGACAATAAATCTTCCAGATGGAAAATCCTGTTAAAAAGTAGAGAAACTTTAGTAATTTACTCAGTGTGGTGGTTTTATCCTTCTTTTCTTTTCTCCCTTGGTCTATAATGAATTGTTATAGCCGTGCAAAATAAAATCCTATGTATAAAAGTGTTCTTTCTTATTATAACCATATCATTAAAAAAAATGTAGTCCATCCACAGCTTGTATATGTATTTAAGCATATTTTTTAAAGGGCCAGAATGTTTAACAGACTTTTTAAACATTTTGCTAAAGTGTGATAAAATTTTTCACAATAATTGAAATTCTTTGTTACTGATGTAAGCAAGTATTTTATACTTCTCAACCAATACAAAAGCGCATTTAAACTATATGGAAACTTTACAAATTTCTAAGTATGAAACTACTTTTAATTTGCTCACTGACTTCAACTTTCTACAGATCTTTCCTGAAGATGCAGCAATACTCTGTCAAAGCTTTGACATTACTCTGGTGGGAAATAACCTAATACTGTCTTAGTTTCAACTAGCCCCTGGAAGGCGGAGGGAAAGGTGAGATGAAATCAAGTTTCTTAAGTGTTTTTATTATAAACTATTTTTCCCTTAAAGTGGTCATATCAAATTCACTGATCTTACCGTTCACTGTCTTTAGTGATGTCTAGAAAAACTAAAGACAACTTGGACTTGTTCTGCTTTAGTACCAAGAAGAAGATGATTTTTTAGAAATTTTTATTTTCAACCCACTGTTGTTTTTTTCCATGCTGTCTCCCTTAATTCTTTATCAATCAAGTATAAGAAGAGAAACTAATGCTAAAAACAAACAACTACAAACCAGAACCTGTATTTTTATACCCTAAGAATGATGGAGCCCTCAAATACTATCCCTGTACAGCAGCCTTAATCTCCCTTGTTCTCGGGCAGCAGCAGTGAGTGGGGCATCTGTAGTTCACTACCACTTCCTCTGCAAATCTCATCTACCACAAAGGGAAGATGTGACGGATCTTTGACATCAGTAGGCAAAGCAATGCTAGCTACTGTCTGGTTTCTACTCTGCTATTTCATAATATCCTATCACAAATAATGCAGTATTGGTGCCTGTAATTGAATCTTTCAATACTTTAATTGATCTTGGATCAACTTTTATAGCATTTATGGACATGTTCTAAGAGCTAGAAGATAAGTATCTTTAAAACAAAATCAACATTTAATGTCTCAAGATGAAACACTCCAAAGTTGTAATCTTCATAAAGACAGTGTTACTATTTGTCTTGTGAATTTAAGACTGAAAAGAGAGCAAATTTTTGAAAGAGTAGCATATAATTACAATATATGGAAACTAAACTAGATCTTTATACAGTTTGTTTCTAATTTTAAAATACCCTGATAGGAAAACTGTCCCTGTTTATCTTCCATTAGTCAAGAGGATAGGAATGTACAAGATACCAAAATGTATCTTAAGCACTCAAAAAATGATTTTTGTTTGGTTTTGAAACACATTAAATTCTCTCATAGGTAAAGAGTCAGTCCCATCTAAGCTCAGTACTAATGTTGGCATGACAGGGTTTGGCTCTACGACCTAAGAAGTAGAAAAAAATAGTAATGAAAAAGATAACCCTGTTTCTTAAAAACTGACTACAAATAGACAAATCAATATTAGCTTCACAAAATCATGAACCCAACACTTAAAAATTGGAGGACAAAGGACCAACATTCTGAGAAAAAAAAGCAGAAAACTTACCAAGAAAAAGATTTTCAGAAGTCCCTAAATATATTTAAAAATTCAAACAAATGCAAATAAAAATTGAGATACTGTTTTCTCACCTATTAGAATGGAAGAAATTTTAGTGTGACAACAGTGAAATGCTCTTATATATAGCTGGCAGACACAAACTACCTTTCTTAAGAGGAACTTATATCTAATATCTAATAAAACCAAAATATACTTAACCTATTGACCCAGCAATCCCACTTTTAAGAAAATATCTGATGACACCCTCCAACAATGCAAAAGCGCATATGCGTAAGGTTTTGTTCAATGCAGCAGTGGTTGTAATTGCAAAATATTTGGAAATAACCTATCTGCCTATACATTGGAGGGCAATTCAAGAAATGGTATGTCCACATAATGGCAAACTACACATCTGTAAAAAGTATGAGGAAGAGCTGTATGAACTGACATGGTTTCCAGGGTACAGTAAGTGAGAAAAGCAAAGTGGAAGAGTGCAATTTACCACCCCTCATGAAATAAAGGCAGTATAAGGAAATACACATTTATCTGTACAAAAACAGGAAGACTAAAGAAATTCATGAGACTGGCCACCTACAGAGAGTGGGTGAGTACAGAGTGGAAAGGAGGATTGGGAATGGGGTATTTGGGCAAGTGACCCCCCTCTCTAGTATACATTTTTGTTTAATTCTAACTCAATTACAGTAATGTGTCACATACTCCAAAAATAATTAAAATGAACCATGATGTGCAAGGAACTCAAAGTACAAATAAATGAATGTACCTATACTACAAATTGTTGACATTACCATACTGAAGGAGGTAAGAAAACCAAACCTTGGAAAACAGGATTTTATCTATACTATATACACTCTAAAGACAAAAATACACAAATACTATAGTCAGTGAAGGGGTATGGATTAACAGTTCCAAAAACCTTTTGCATATTAAGATTGGGCAAATATAGAATGAACAGTGAAAGCAAAGTTTCTCACTGAAAAAGTTAAAGTTGAGAAAGCCTAGAATGCACCCTGTGATGTTGGACTGGAATAATTGTAGAAGTGAGGAATTCATGGTTGATGCCTGGAAAATACAGGTAGATGAGTGTGTGTGGATATACATGTATTTTGTAGCTTTGTCTCCTGAGAGTGTCTTAACAGCAGACGCCCAGTAGCAATGAGCACGGCTAGTGCTCAGATACTGGTTTCTAAATACCATTCTCTTGAAACTAGGACTCCTTGGAGAAATTGCTGATTTTGGGGTCTGGGGCAAAGATGTGAGGAAATGATACTGGAACATCTTGTGAGGCAAAAAAAGAAAAGTAAGAAGAGCTCATCAAATGATAGGGAGAGGGAGATAAAAGGACATAGCCAACTTCTTGTTTCATATGGTCAAATCTGGGACACTGAAAAAATAATGCTAATAATGTAAACCACAGAATAAAATAAGTATCCATTATGTAAGTAAATGATTGAATAAATGGGGGAGTAGAGATAGAAGACATGATGTAAGGAAATCAATTATTTTTAACTCAGTTTATAATCATAAAGATAGGAGTTGTTAATGCTAATTGTAGCAAAAGCATGACAGGAAATAAGGTATGTGCATAACCTCAGTGTATCCCTGTAAGATACTATTACAAAAGGAAAAATGCCAACTTGAAGTTAACTAATGACACTACTTTCATCAAGTGGTAAGAAGATGTGAGAACGTCATGTGCCAACTGATGCGCTGAGAAGGGCACAACTCTGGGATTCTTGCCAAAAATGTATAACCTCAACCTAGTCACAGGAAACCTCAGACAAACCCAAACTGAGGAACATACTACAAAGTAGATAGCCAGTACTCTTAAAAAATATCAAGGTCATGAAAGATAAAGAATGAGAAGACAGACATGACAACTCAGAGCAGTGTGAGATGCTGGCTGGATCCTAGCAAAAGGGTTTTGATTAAGCAGGGGCACATGGGCTTCTGTGGCACTAGCAATGTTCTGCTTCTTGAATGGGGGTTGCATGGATATTTGCTTTATAATTCTTTAAACTATGCCTTTGTGTTTTATACACTTCTTGTAGATAAAATTTTTGTCTCCATTAAGCAAAAATGCTGCCTTATGAGTTGCTCTGAAAACAAATGTGTGAAATTTACCTTAGCCCTTGTTACAGTTGAATTGTGTCCCCAACTACCTCAAAAAAAAAATATGCTGAAGTCCTGACCCCCAGTACCTCAGAATTTGTCTTTGGTTGGAAATGGAATCTTTGGAGATGTAATTAGTTAACGTGAAGTCATACTGGAGTAGGGTAGGCCTACTGGCCCATGGGGCTACCTACACACAGGTAGGCATACCTGGAGTCCTTATGAGAGGTTGGCCATGTGACAACACAGATGTGGACAAGAACATGTGACTGCAAGGGCAGAGAATTGCATTACACAACCTCAAACCAAGGAATGCCAAAGATTGCCAGCAAATCACCAGAAGCTAGGATGAGGTGAGGAAGGATCCCCCTACAGTTTCAGGGAGTGCAGCCCCGCTGACCGCTTCACTTCACACTTCAGCCTCCAGAACTGTGAAGGAGTAAGTTTCTACTGTTTTAAGCCAAACAGTTTGTGGCACTTTGTTTTGGCCACCCAAGGAAATCAGTATATTCCTTATATCCTATGAATGAAGACATTTTTTGGTAGGCTGTTTGTGTACCTTCAGTGAAAGTTTGTGCTGAAGCCGCAGCTTTTTGGGAGAAGAGCTGCTTCACTGCTCAGCACATGTGGAGCTCATCCTGAGAGAAGCAAAGTTCTTCTCTAGGAATATCTCATCTTACTGCCTCATGATAATTAACACATCAAGATGCTATTCAGAAAATGAAATATTTGTACATAGAGATTTCATGAAAAACAGAACTTTCTTCATACCACATTAAAGGTGGAGTTTTTAACGTTACACCTAGAATTCAGTTTAAAATTGAAGATATCCAGTGTATACAAGTGTGATCTTGTGACGGCTGTCATGATGGCAATGAAAGTGGAGATAACACACAAATTCTAGAAATGGTGTAGAAATAAGCCAGTAAGAACAAATTCAGAAGTGGGTGCAAGCTGACCAGAGTGGCCTGTGTTTTCGGTTTGAGATACTGAAATCATTCATGATAATTTGAATATAGCTAACTGGGGACAGAGCATTGAGGACAAGAGTGAAGGCCGCTGGCTGCAGGGTGAGCTGATCCCTAGGGGGAAGGCTGCTACAGTCTTACATCTGATAATTTTGCATTAAAATAGCATGGTCCAGTCTCCAGGAGCTGCTGCTACATGGAATTCACATTTACAAGGACTTCATATGTGTCTGTGAATGAGATGGGAGCAACCAGCTACATTATCCCTACTTCATTTTATACATTTCGAGCAAGAGGTGATTTATATTAAAGCACTGATATTCAACATCCTCTTTGCAGTTAATATTATAAAAGCATTTATTAAGGACTGTAATCATAGTTGGTCTGTTAGGGGCTGTGGCTGCCAAGTCATCAATTCCTAGGTCCTGTCCTATGGAAACTTACGATTGAAAAGGACCATGAGTTTATTCCACCTGACCAGCCACTGCACACAAGTATTTATGCAGGTAATAATACATTTTAAGAATGAAAAGCAAGGATTATTATGCAATGCTGTATTGGTTTTCTAGGACTACTATAACGAAGTATTATAAACTGTGTGGTTTAAGCAGCAGAAGTTTATTGTCCCACAGTCTGGGGGCCACATGTCCAAGATCAAGGTGTTAGCAGGGCTGGTCCCTTTGAGGCTGTGAGGGAGAATCTGTCCAGGCATCTCTCCTTGGCTTGGAGATGGACATCTTGTTCCAGGGTCTCTTCACATGATCATCCCTTTAAGGATGTCTTCATATCTGTATTTCCCCTTTTTATAAAAGACACACCAAATTAGGGCCCACTCTAATGACCTCATTTTAACAGGATTACCTCTGTAAAGATTCTATCTCCAAATAAGAGATTCTGTAGTATGGGGATTTGGGGGTTCAACATACAAATTGGCAGGGAGGGAAAACACAATTCAGCCCATAACAAAATGTAGTTTGGGATTATGGATTTCAGAGTGAGAAAGGGAACCACTTGGCTCTCCAGTCAGCCCAGTATGTGTTTATGACAAAACTGGGATTTGGGGAACTGCATGTGACATGAACAAGGTAGGTAGAAGGAGATTTTAAAGAATGTTTCCTTACTGTTCCTTATTTACATCTGTACCTACTAAATCTAGAGAAAAGCTCAGCATAAGAAACAATCCCCTTCCTAATTTTGAATATCCCATTATTAACCAAGACCCATTGGAACCTGGGCCCTTTACCACCTGAGGCTCCATGACTTCACAGGGCTGGCACACGGGTGTCCCCATGGGGGGCCTGGTCCAAGGGCCATGCCTCATCCTTTCAGGCAGCATCACCCATCCGCAGAGCGAATTCCTGAAAACATGGCATGGTCAGTGGTCCTGAACTTCCGAACACTTCTTGGCTTCCCACTCCTCTCTCAACTTGTACACTTTTTTCCTTTCTTTCTTTTAACTTGAAAAGACATTCACATAACATGAAATTAACCATCTTAAAGTGAACAATTCAGTGGCATTTAATACAATCTACACAACCACTCCCCCATGTAGTTTAAAACACTTCCATTACCTCGAAGGAGTTCATCCCTGTTTGGCAGTTATTCCCCATTACCCTCTCCTGCCCACCCTGGTGGCCATTCATCTGTGTTCTGTCTTGGTGGATCTGCCTATTCTGCATTTTGTGTAAGCAGAGTCATAGGGCACATGGCTTCTGTGACTGGCTCTTTTCATTTAGCATAATGTTTTCAAGGTTCATACAATGTGTCACATGTATCAATAATCCACTCCTTTTGAAGACTAATAGTCCATCACATGTATGTATCACAACTTGCTTGTCCATTCAGTAGTGATGGACATTTGACCTGTTCCCCCATTTTGGCTATTATGACTCTACTGGCTGCTATGAGCAAGTGTGTACCTATATCAATATAATTATATAATAGTCATGTCACCAACCTAGTTCTGAATATTCTACATTTCAATAACAAAACATCCCTCCAGCGCTTCATTAAAAATGTTATTAAAATTATATATGCACATAGTTTTTAAAAAGTCAGAGTATGAGAACGCTTACAGTAAAAACAGCCATCAATTGTCCTGTTTCTCCCCAACTCAGAATCTGCTCCAAAGAGTTCTCAGCCCTGCTTCTCACCCCTCCTTGTTGCCTGCACCCCTAGTCAACCTCCAGTTCTGGTGCAAGGAGGGTCGGAGCTTGGCCCCTGGCTGCACGGTGTTGAGAGCGCAGAGGATGCCAGCCCAGCCTCCAGCTTGCCTTCTCTGGTGACCGTGGCTCAGTGTTCACAGCCATTCCACTGCACTAAATTGAAAGACTGTTGGCATTTCTTGTACACTGCTACGTCCTCTCCTGTTCTCTTTGCCTTTGCATATTTTTACATTTTATTACTTTAATGGCATTTATTGAAGTCTTGGGAAGGAGGTAAGTGCAGGTGTTCAATCCACCTTTGTTTAGCTAGAAGTCCAGTAAATTCCTTTTTAAAAAAACTTTCTCTTCCTTTAGAACTTGCTGAAATGCAGTATGTTTAGGGCCAAAAACAAAGAAAACACAGGCAAAAGGTGAAACATTTAAAACTACTCTCCAAGTTTGGGTTTCCCATGAAGTCAACTCTGAGACGAGATTTAGATGCAAGCAATTTTGAGGGGAAGTGAACCCAGGAGCACGGTGAGGGCATGCAGAAATGAGATTTGGAGAGAAGGAAAAGCTGGCAAAGAGGCATTATAAGGTATGCTCCTATTATAGGTGCCCAATGGCTCATTCTCTTTAGGGACACTGTTCAACTGAGAACATCCCAGCAAAGAGCATCCTCTGTCACTGGTGGGAGCTGCGCCTGGGACCTCAGCTCCAGCTCCCTAGCCTGCCCGGGACATGACTACATGTGCCGTTAGATAGAGAGACTAGCAAACTCTTGGCCTGTAATAAAGGACTCCGGCTGGGGACATGAGGGTGGGGACCAGGGCACCAACAGCATCTGCTCGAATGACCTAGAGTCTCAGAACTCAGAGAAAATAATTAGCGTCTTGCTGTATTTCTTTCTATGACTATGTGTACATACATTATTTTATCAAAATGGGATCACACTGTGCATACTGCTTTTTTTCCCACTTATTCGGTGCTATGAATATTCCAACGTTATTACATAAGCTTCTTAGGACTAGGAGCGGGAGCTCAGGAACTCCACCATCTAGCTCACATACTGGCTCTACCACTTACTAGCAAGACTCTCACCCACCTTGTGCAGGCTTCTCATCTATAAAATGGAAGTAAAAACACAGTTGCTGGGGGTGGGTGGGTAAAACACATGATTACATGTAAAGTTCCTAGAAATTTACTTGGCATACAGTATGCACTCAATAAATGTTGAGTTACCTCCTTGTTTTTCTACATGATTTTGATAGCTGTATAGTATTTAATTGTGTGGATGTGCTGATTTATCAGATCACCCCTTTTGTTGACTAAGTATAGAAATGATTCAGACACAATGAGCAACACTCAGTTAACATCCCTATAGTGGAATCTTTGGGCACCTCAACAATGATTTCTTTAGAATATTAGAAATGAAGTTACTGGCTCATGAAGTATAGACATTGTTAATGATTTTATATATGTAATTTTCCTCCAGAAATGTGCCAATTTATATTCCAACTAGACCTTGAGAGTGTTCTGTTTCCTGTACTCTATCAACAACAATCGGAATTTTTATTTCAAAATATATTTTTGGCAACTTGATGGGCCCCGCAGAATCTCTTCTTTCAGTGTCATTTATCAAGCAGTTCATCTCCTCATCATATTTACATGTTTTCATTTCAGATAAAATGTCTATATGCATATTTGGACTTGTTTCTCACCTTTTTACTGTGCCACAGATTTCTACATTTCTATTTTAGTACCACCTTTCAAAATCCCCAAAATCCTATCAGGGTTTTTAAAAATTGTGTTAAATGTATTGTTAGTGCATTTTAGAGGGGGCAGATTTCTGCCCATTTTGCTTTTTGTTTGACCAAATCTAAGGCATTTCACAATCTCTATGAATTTTTATCACTTCTCATCTTTTTTTCATTTTTCAACTGCTAATTTTCTCTTCTATACATTCTATACAATATAGGTCATTACCCCCAAAAATAACCTTTCTCTTCTTTTAGCTATGAAATATCATCTAAAAACAAACAGCAAATATTCACTCAGTATGCATTTAATTCAATTCAATGTGAATGAACACTGAGCAAATACTATTTGCTAAGCAAATATAGTAAATCATAAGAATGTGCTACTTGATAATATAATGTGACATTCCTTCATATTTAGCATCCAAATCATTGAAAAATAATGACTCTGAGAGTCCTTGCTTGGGGCTAAAATGATCAAGTTTTTCACAGGGTAACCTGCCCAGGAGGCTGACTTTTGACTTCTTTTAGCCTTGCCCTCAAAACAAATTGCTCTCAACTGGCTGCATGGTCTGTCCCTTCTACCTTAGAGCCTCTGAAAAGAAGATTCTTTCTGAAGGCCTCCCACACACCATACCCTGCTTGGCCCGTCCTTCTACCTGCTGTGTTACTTTCTGCCGACTTCCTCAGCCCCTCTGGCCCTGGGCTCCTGCCTTCTCTTTGAGCTTCTTGCCGTGTACCTGGGATGTTTATTGCAGCACTACGTGAAATAGCAAAATATTGGAAACCAGTTAACCCTGTCAATAAGGGTATTTTTAAATAAACTTTCAATCTATTCTGCAATTGACCAGCAGTGTGATCTTGTGTTAAGTAGCAACAGTTACTTAACCTTCTTGTACTTCAGTGTTCTTAATAAAACGGGGATTCCATTCATGCCTGTTCTGTGGAGTTGTTTTGATAGGAAATGGGCTAATATTTATGATATACTGGAAGAGTAACTTATGCACAGTGAGTAGCATATGTGTCTTGATTAAATAGAAAGAGAAAAAGAAAAAAATTTCATGGATACTAAATAGTAAAAAAAATCAGGGTTCTCTATATATATCATTAAGTAAAACCATTTGCATAATATATAAATATATAAAAGGCATTATTAAGTAAAAAGTGTGATGCAAATAATACATACATTATGAACATATATACATATACATGTATTTTCTATATGTATGTATCACACAGAAAATTATATAGAGAAATACATCCCAAAACTTTTGACTATGATAGCTAATTTCTGGATGGAGAATTTTTACTTTTAATTCTACACACCTCTATACTGTTTGATTTTTTAAATAATGGTATTACATTAATATATTATTTGTATAAATGAAATATTTTAAAAGAAAAAAAATAGGCAAAGAGCAAGAACACACAGCTCACAAAGGAAGAAATACAAATGGCTTCCAAGCACATGAAAGGACATGCAGCATAAGTAAAATACAAGTTGAGACAAAAGATACCAATTTTGGCCTGTCAAATCAGCAAAAAAAAAAAAAGTTTAATAACATCCAGGATTAAGGATTTACTTGTTTATAAAATGATGGAAGTTAAAGAGGGGAAATTTTGTACATGAATGTGTATTGTGTGTATGCGCATATGTATGTGTGTATGTGTAAAATGACACAAAGATCCCAATTCTACATGTCCAACTCTATCTCACAGAAATTGTAGCACCAGTGCATGAAGATGAATGTGTAGGATGTTTACTGAATTGTGATTTGTAAGAGCAAAATCACTTAAATTTCCATGCTAGGGGAAAGTATGGTGTATGGGATACTATACAGCCATTAAAAAGAATAAGCTTTTTTTTAAATGACTAAGCCAATAGTGCATGACAGAATTTAAAGAAAGAAAAATTATGCCATTGAACAATATTTATGGAAAGATCCCATTTTTTGTAAAATAATAAAAAGAAAAACTGACCAGGTTAAAGATACTTTGAAAGCATAGAAAATTGATGTTCACAGGTTTACCCATGAACAGAAAGGCAGCTGGGGCAAGGGGTGGAAGACAGGAGAAATGATAACGTTTATGTTACATGGTCTGCATTGTTTGTAGTTGTTCCTGTGCGCTTCCATTACTTTGAAATTCTAAAAGTTGTGGGTTTTAAAAAGATAAACAATTTTAATTAACAAATCTATGTGAAACTATATTTTCATAAATGACAGCATTAGAAAAATGGGGAAAGGGAGTAGGTGGAAACCTCAATTTTGCTCTGAATGCTCTAAAAAAATAAGGGAGGTCTTTATTTTTTAAGCCAAATGCCCAAAAAATTGTGCTGGACATTAAAATTTTTAGCTTTTGTTGCAATGTCAAATACAGATTCCTCAACTGACAAATTCATATCAAGGAAGAAATTGCATGCAATGTAATATTTTAAGATAATACATTATGCTGCCTTATTTTTTTCTGCATTCAAAAGTTTACATAGAAGGAAGAGTTTCTTAAAGGAAAAAAGTATAAAGGTTAAGCTTTTATCATGTGATCCTGCAATAACTCTACTCAGTATTTACTCTTATAAGTTGAAAACTTATGTCCACACAAAAACCAACACACAAATTTTTATAGCAGCTTTATTCATAACTACCAAAACTTGGAAGCAACTAAGATGTCCTTTAATAAATGAATGGAGACACAAACTGTGGTATATCCAGACAATGGAATAGTATTCAATGTTAAAAAGATGAGCTATTAAATAAAAAAAGACCTGAGGGAACCTCAAAATGCATACTGTTAAGTGAAAGAAGATGATCTGAAAAGCTACATAGTAGATGGTTCCAACTATATGACATTCTGAAAAAGGCAAAAACTCTGAAGACAGTAAAAAGATCATTGGTTGCCAGGGGCTTGAGGGTAGGATCAGATGAATAAGCAGAGCACAGGGGAT
This sequence comes from Manis javanica, assembly GCF_040802235.1. Lineage (NCBI taxonomy): Eukaryota > Metazoa > Chordata > Mammalia > Pholidota > Manidae > Manis > Manis javanica. The sequence goes on from NC_133157.1 coordinate 149,316,133, forward strand.
TTTTAGGGCAATGAAATTATTCTCTATGATACCACCATGGTGGACACATGTCATTACACATTTGTCAAAACCCGTAGACTGTGCAACAGGAAGAGTGAACCCTAGTATGAACTACTAGCTTTAGATAGTGACAATGTATCAATATACATTCACCAATTATAAAAATCACACTAATGCAATATGTTAATCATAAGGGGAGTGAGGATGGGTGAGAGGGTATATGAAAACTTTTCCCTAAACCTAAAAGTGCTGCAAAAAAAGTTTAATATTTTTTAAAGTGCAAAGATTGAGGTTCATGCTTCCCACCGGATCTTCTGATTGGAGAGCCATGACAGAGCCTCAGTAATTTATCATGGCTCAATTGCTACTTTGGTTCAGAGACACATTCAGATACTTGAAGAAGGAAGAAGGAAGCATGTGAATGGCAGAGTCAGCTGGTTTCTTTGCAAGAACAGAAACCCCATCAAAAAATTAAAAATCACTCTCTTCTCCTTACTATCTCCACCTCACCCTCATCACCCATCCTTTCTACTCATACCTAGATCAAATTCTATAGTCAGACTCTGCTTTTTGAGTCTTATTCAGACCCACACATGAAGACCTTCAACTAGTCCAACTGGCCTAGCCTCAGGCCAGTCCTGGGCAAGGTAGGCATGCTACACCTAGGCTCATACCCCATCTTTGCATCCCTGTGCCTGGAGCACAGCTGGGGAACTCTGGGCCCACCGAGGCATCCTCCAGCCTATTGCTTACCTTCTGTTGGTTTTCCCAGTTCACTTAAGTGGACTTCTGTGTCCCAGTTTCAGACTCAGTTCACACAAGAACATAAAGTACAATAGGGCAAGGAATGGTATTTTCACCGTCTTACATACTGATGCACTGAGAATAAAACCTCATTCATAGAAGGAGTGTAAAAAATACTTGTAAAAAATAAATATATGAATACAGATAGGAAAAATATACACACATATTTTTTTTCCCAACTGTTCCTGTTCTGGGAGAAAGCTCTCTTTTTCTCTAAGCTTATGTCCTTCCTACTTCTTTGGTGTTAAAATGGCTTTTCTCAAGTGATAGTGGCTGCCTCTGTAGGAGGGACATTTACTTGTCACTGTCACCCTTTGTACCTTTTGGTATTACCTATTCAAAAATAGATACAAGTTTAAGTTAAAATAATTTAAGTACTTGCTTTTATGGTGGCAATTTAAAAAAATGTTTCCATCATTAGCAAAACAAAAAGTTTAATTGCAATCATATTAATTTCCTAAATTTGATTTTTTAATTTACCACTAGAAAACCCCCAAGCCCCAACGTACTAAGTACAGTGTTTTGCACATACTTGGCACTCAAATATTTGATGAATAAATGAACCACCTTTAGTTCGCAATGCCTGAAGTTAGTGTATGGAATTCAGTGTGCACATGGTGACACCAAAATTCCTTGTCACCTGTCACTGTCCTCTAACAGCAAACACTGCACCCCTAGCTCTCCTGCTCAGACCCTTGCTGGCACTCCCCACACCGCCTATTACAGCGCCTACAGACACACACACACATATCTCCGGAAGGGGGTGGCCGTAGGCTGGGAGGGATGGGGACCTCCCCCCATCCTGATGCCTGTGGTGCGGGGTTACAAGACAGACTGTGTCTGAGTCAGAATCACACAGGTTCCAGGGCCATGGAATCAAAATGGGATGGGGTAGGGTGGTCTGGAGTCCAGAGAAGCACCCTCTTCCCAACTTATACCTCCTCCGGGGGCCCTGTCGTCCTCCTCCTGGGATCCTGGCATCTAGCAGAATGGGATCTTACTTAACATCATTGCAGGAGAGGTCATCCTGGAGTTGGGGGAGAGGGAGCTTCACCCCCCGCCCCCACTCAGTAGGAAGAGAAATGCAGGTACAGAGCAGCCCAGAAAAGCCAGGGAGGACTCTCTGCAGAGTCTCTGAGGCAGCGCGGCCCTGAGCATGCCTGAGTTCAGACTTCTAGCCTCGAAACAAGAGAATGAATTTTCCGTTGTTTAGGTAATCCAACCTGTGGTATTCCGTTTCAGTAGCCCTGAGAAATGAATCCTATTTTTATCGTAGTACCTCTCTGCTGAATGACTATCGCACCCAGCACAGTTTATTGGTAGTTCTGAGCTAAGCACTCCTTTTTTATCCCTCCCCCTGCCCCATCTTTCCAGTCCCTGGAAACCTCTGAAAATGACCTCTGCAATATACAAGGGCGGTCCACTTCCTGGCTGTGAGCACTCCTGGTTCACTGTCTTTGGGGTGCACTCTCAGCCAGGCTTCTCATGCCCTTGTGTACCACAGTCCCCCCACATCTGTTAAGATGCAGATTTGGATCCTGAAGGTCCAAGCACAGCCTGAGCTTCAGCATTTCCAACCTGGTCTTTGGACAAACACCTGCTGCTGGACCTCAGACAGGCCTGGAGCAGTGAGGCCTTTCAGGATGGCCCATTCAAGCCCTGTGGGAAACAGCGGGCTTTTTTAGAAGACAGCAGCAGCTGGGCTGGAGGAAAGGAGAAATCGGGCCTCCAGACACGTGTGAATCAGGGGCGAGAATCCCACCAGCTCTACGCTTGCTCTCAGGGTGACGCAGGGCAAAACCTCCTTTCACCAGCATTATTTATTTTTATTGCCAACGTCTTATCTTTTGGATTCCTATTTACTGATGAAGAAATGGCTAAAATCCCTTGCACGAAATCATAGAGATTTTGTTATCAGTTCAACAGTTATCTGCTTGACAGTGCCTCTAATTTCTCTCTAGGATTTTAAAGTCTCCAGATGCCCTGAACATTTAAAGATACTTTAACAATAACAGTATTTAAATTAAGTAGTAATTTAAAAGACTGTCTAAATTTCTTCTCTTGTCAAACATCTAATTATGAAAGCAGAGACAGTGACTCTTGGGACACTCTACCCACCTTCTTAGGAGCAATGGTGGGTGGGATGAAACATAAGCTAGCACTGCATTTCCATGTTAACATCCAACAGTGTGAGAAATGGATTCCATCAGATTAAGAACAGCCTTACCGATACATCAGAATCATGTATCTCAAATAAGCTTTCAAGTCCTTTCATGATATAACAATACACTTACCTGTAACTCCTTACGTCACTAACGAGAAGTACTGGATGTCAGGGAGGCCACCGTGTCCTGGGATGGCCTCTGTGCAGGTAACTCTGACCCTTTGCATAGGCTCATGACTGCATTTCTTTAGTGGGTTTTAATTACCTTGGAGAAAACCTTTTTACTTCCACCACATGATTTGACACAACAAATGATTAAAAAGAACTTAACAGAACCAAAGCCACGACAAAAAGCCCAATGTGTTCTGTATGTATCGTTTTTATGCCTGGGACTGGTTTTATTATTTTTGGAACTATTATAAGACTTCTGTTAAACATGTTGAATGCTAAGAGGAAACAGACTCTTGGCAAATGTGGAAAACCAATTACAGAAAACGTCTCTGCTAGAGGTATAGACACACAAGGGAGGAACACAGGAGAGGCCGTCCTCCCTCTTCTCTCTCCACTGAAAACACACGAAACCGCAGAGTTGCCTTGAAGAAAAATACATCTGTTACACCATTGTCTTTATTTTTCTATTTACATGCAAAAGACAGTAAAACAATACTTCTCAGTTAAAGCCACTTAAAGAGTAGTAGAACACAACATAGAATTACTTTTCTTAAAGCACATTTGATGTAAGAAATGTAATCTGTCCAAGATAGAGAATTATTATTTGCTATACAAAACAAAAAATGCTTCACCACTAACAAAGAAATCATATTAAATTTTAAACACCTGATTTAGAAATACTAGTTTACTCAACTTCTGAGAGCATACCTGTTGTATGCAGTATGGTAAAGACATGCTATCATGTAAATATTAAAGGATGTGATTTTATCTACATAATATTGACAAGACTAAAATAAATGAAACTTAAATTTGAATTGATTAAATTTTGAAAAGCTAGAAAGCTGACCTAGAAAAAGAAACAATAGAGGAAAAAAAATTTTTCCATTTGTATTTAGCTTTTATTTCATGATGTTTTTCCATGTGTTTGGCACTGTGCTAAACACCAGGAAGTATAGATGAAAAAGACATGATCTTTCACTTCAAGGAACTTCCAGTTGGAGAGGTAAATGCAATGCACATACAATGTAGTGAATGCAGTAACAGAGGCAGCTAATGTGGAAGGAGCCCAAGAAGTCTTCATAGAGTATTCTTGACAGAAAGAACAGCTCACTCAAGGGCCCAAGTGCGTGCGTGGAGGAGAGTTTGCCGTATGAGATTAGACTGAAGGTATAGGTGGGGCCAGGTCAGGACGGCTGTGTGAGGCAGGCATGATCAACCCAAGCAGGGCTTTGACCTGTGGGCAGAGTGAAAGGAAGCAGCAAGGCCAGGTGTGAGGGGACCGCAGCCCCAGGAAGCCATCACTGCCCCCAGCAGAGGGGTTAGAGAGAGAACAAGGCATCCCCAGAATCTGGTTGTGGATGGAGCCTGGGAAGCTAGAGGGTGGCCACCTGCTGAGTGCTGAGAAGCACTAGTACAAAGGTAAACAAGAGTTGGTGCTTGTTATTAGATTTTAAACTTTTTGTTTGGTATCATTAATCTACAATTACATAAGGAACATTATGTTTACTAGACTCTCATCTTCACCAAGTCTCCCCCACATACCCCATTATCACTGTCCATCAATGTAGTGAGATGCTGTAGATTTTAAACATTTTTACACATTTGTAAGATGTTCGATATTTGGATTTGAGAAATATCAGATGGTAAGTTATAGCACTTTGTCAAAATAAAAAAACAACTACTAAGAGATGCTGGGTGGTTCTCTTCAGCTGGGCCAGGCATTGTCCCCTTCTCTGGGTACTTCAGGTGTTAAGACATTGATGGTGGCGGTGCCTGTCACCCACATATGGCAGGAGTACTGGGTGGGTGGGGCTTGCCAGATGCATCCTTATCCTCCATGCTGCTGCGGTGGGCTCACCTGCCAGCACTTCACGGGAGATGGGGACCCACTCCCTTGCCAAGGACAAAGAGCCTGCACACTAGCTGGGGATGGTGGGAGTGCGTGGGGGGCTGAATCTCTCCCTTTTATCCCTTCTGGCCCCCAGGACATCAAATCCTAATGCTGATCCTTAATCACAAAAGTTAAAAAGACTTAGCCAACTCAATTTTCAGTGATAATGAGCATCAGAAATCACATAGATTAATGAGTCACAAATGAGCCCCTTCAGAATAATTTTATTTCTAATTTCTTAACCCTCCTGATAGAGGCACTGCAAATGACAGGGACTGACTCGAGACTGACTGCCCTTTTCCTGTCTTTGACAGAGGTACAGCTGAGCACTACCATGGCCTCCAACCATAGACGCCTAAAGAGGCTAAAGTAAACGTAAGGGGCAGCGACCCCATACCCTTGGTTGTCAATAAGGATGTGCAACTTCTCAAAGGTACAGACTGAAGAAGAAAGTTAAAAATAAAAGTCTTCAGGACACAGCCCTTTGTCTCAGCCTTATGCTACTGAATCTTCAAATCCTGTCTGTGTTCTTGGGTTCCTCCTGCCTTCTCCAGCTACTAAAAACTGGGTGACTGGTAAGCCACCAGTCAATAATTACTCAGTGATTGTGTACACCAGCATCACTTCTGGGACTAACACCAATTAGATGCAGCAAACACAGCCAACAGGTAGTTATGGGGGCCTATGAAACAACACGTCTGAAAGAAGAGAAAGAGGAGGAGAAACAGAAAAGACAGAAGGAAGAGGGTGAGAAGACCTTTCCATGTGCATGTCCATGTCTAGCTAAAAATGATAGAGATGCTCAACTTTCTGTAGTGAAATACAGATGGCAATATACATAGTCACCTGAAATAAAAGTGAATGTGGGGCTAAGGCAAAATAATTTAAATGCATTAACTGTCAAAAAGACCTGATGAAAAATGGATTAATATGATATCCACAGAACGTAAGACCATTTGTTTAATAGTGATTGAGAATGCAGCAGCAGACAGGATTTTAGGCCTGATTCCCAGCTCCCACCAACTGTTTAACCTTCAGCAAGCTACCTCACCTTTAGAGTTTCCGCATCTTTAAACGAGGATAATGATTGTGCTTGCTCCTTAGGAGTTTTGTGAGGATGAAAGAAGGTGTTCAGAACAGTGTTTGACATATACCAAGTGTTCCATAAATGTTATCATTCTATATAGATTAATCTGTAGTTATATATATCAAATACCAAAGCAAAAATCCTAAGGAAAAAACATACTGGAAAAGCCTCAAACTTATTTGGCAAGACATTTTGTATCATATTACCTGCTGCTTGTATTTACTATAAACAACTTACTTCACTCAACTTAATCTCTAAATTTTAATCATTTATTCAGTAACTTTTAGGTAAAATCAGTTTAATTATAGAAATCAATAATATAAATGCCAGAAGTTTAAAAAATCAAAACTAAATTTGCATCACTCATGATGGACATCCACATAACTATTCATGTTTCACTTCTGGAGACAGCTAGAATTTTTATGCTGATGATTTCTGCTTTTTTTAGTCTTTTATTATGATAGGTGAGGATGGGGAGGCTCGAACTGTTGTCATTTGAGGAGGCTGCAACAATATTTAAAATTTTTCCTTGTCTCTCTTCCCTTTCCCATATCCTCCTCCAAAAAAAGACTTATCAAATTATTTTAATTTTGAGGAAAGTCTGTATAATAAATTTATTTAACATCAAATCTGGTTTAGTGGAAATCCCTCTAATAAGGAATGAGGTAATGTCTCTTGCAATGAATCACGTCCATTAAATCTACCTTCTTTTCTGGATGCTTTCCTTCCTTCATTTGTAATTTCCAAGTCTCTAATTCTTGTTGATTGCTCATTTAAATGAAATCACTGATTTTTTTTTTTTTAATTTTCAAGAAGGCAGGAAACTGAAGCCAGAAAATAAGTGATTGAGAATACATAGCCACAGGAATTTTAGCCATATTCCCAGAAAATATCTATATCAACACAAGTCTGCTTTTAACTATAATAATTTTTCCTGTCCAGTTTTTAAAAAGCAAATACCAACTTCATTTTATTCAAAACTCTCCACTTCCCATTTGTGTATCTCTTATTTCATGTGTCTTCTCTTTTGATATCTTTCTACTCCTTTGATACTAAGAACAAAAATAGGAAAGATGGTTAATTCCTTATTATAAGATTCTTTTGCCTAGAAAATGTCTTTAGGATGAAAGAAAACCCTGCTCTTCACATTGACTAATAACTGAGTAATAGAGAAATGCAAATTCTCTACTGCTCTCATTTTCCTGTACTCCAAAATTCACACTAAAAGATTACAACTCCACTTAAATAATTTCCTACATATTTTCAAAGACAATTTGAGGACTATAATCTCCTCAAGGGCTCTTTAAAAGGTATCATCTATCACAAGGCCTTGAGATATGACCCACTACATAGGATGTGTCAGGAATTTATCTCTAGAATCAGTTATTTTAATAGAAGCAAACTTGGAAAACTACCAACCCAGCATCAGCTTTTCACACATGTGAAAACTAAGACCCAGAGAGGTTGTACTGTCTTGACCAGGTTTCATATATATTTATTTATTGCTATAAATTTTTATAATGGATATTCGGATGAATTATTATAGATCCTAATTTAAGGAATTTTGAAGACAAAACTAAGCTGCTGTCCTAAGAGTTGGCCCTTTTCAATTACCTTGACATTTTTCATCATAAAAGAAACCTTTACATCAGACACAATTATTTCCTTGTTGAGAATGGTTTTGAATTTTGAAACAGCACCTTTATGTCATTCTTAGAATCCATGATCTCGTAAAAGTTGTGTTTTCCCGCTAGGGTGTTCCCACCAGTGGGGATTCCCGGCTGGGCGCCAGGCGCCCGGGCCCTCGCTCCGCACCCATTTTGATCAGTGGAAGGGCGGCGGGCAGGATAGGGACGGCCGCGACCAGACAATGTCCTGCATTCACCGCGGCCTCGGCCAATCACAGGCCGGCGACTCCCGGCCCCGCGCGGCGCCACCGGCCACGGCTCCGGCCGGAGGAAAACCTGGCCTCTGGGCCGCCATCTGCGGCCAGCCCGGGGCAGGGTGCGCCGAGCTCTAGTTGCGCCCGACCCGAAGGAGGAGGCCGGGGCGGCGGAGGCCGCGGGGTTCCCTCGGGGAAGGGGTCGCGTACGGAGGGCAGGACGCACCGCCCCCTCCGGCTCGAACACGACGCTGTGCCTTTAAGACGGGCCTCCTCCCGGGGCTGAGAAGCGCGTCTGCAGCCCTGCCGCGGGGGGCAGCGACATCCGGGCTACCGAGCTGGCGGCGACGACGGCCCCTCGGTCAGCTCCCTGTCCCTGAGGGACGTCCGACAGGCCACGGCTCGAAGGCAACGCCAGGGCAAGGGGAGGGAAAGGGGGCGCCTTCCTCGCCACGTGAGTCCCCAGGCCGGGTGCACCCCGCCGCTGCTTGACCCCACCTCGCGGACGCCAAGCTAGCACAAGGGTCACGGACGCTTCATCTGCGGAGACGCGCCGCGCGCGCCCTCTCGAGCCCACCCCACCCCCCTGCGCGTGCACGGGGGCGGGGCGTCGAGGAGACAGCCAATCAACGCCGGTCAGCCCGGGCCCGCCTCTGAAGTCCTCACTGGGGGCAGTGCGGGAGGGAGAAGTTCGTGGGGGGTGGGGGAGGAGGCGCGGCGCCGAGATGCGGACTGGGGAAGCGGGAGTGCCTCCGGGGCTGGGAAGCTTGGGTTGTGCGGGAGGCCCATACTCCGAAACCCCTAGGAAGTGCAAGGGGCAGGAGCGGAGGGGAGGGCGCGGGCAGCGCGTGAGAACCGGAGCGGGCGGGCGCGCGGAGGGAGGAGGTGCTGGGAGCAGGTGGTGCGGCGGGAGGGGTTCGGGGAGGGGAGAGGGAGGGATGGGGCAGCGAGCAGCACGTCCTCGAGGTAGGAAAACCGGGATGGACTTGCCGAGTTAGTAAGCGTAAAGCCAGGACCTGTCAAGGTTTATTTAGGCAGCACAGAGAACTTAAATTGTGTACTTAACTGCTGGAGATATGTTCCAAGATTTTCCAGTGTCCGAATCTTTTTTTAAAGAAAAGTGGTTACTATTTTTAATGTCTGGTGATTTGAAAATTGATCACCGAACGGTTGATCATGGGCGTTCGAAGAAAACGAACAAAAGGCATTGAAAAAGCAAAATCCATTTCTGTGATCTACCCTACCGAACCTTGAGAAAGAGTGTATCTTTTCAGCCGTCGGTTACACTGAGTTAATGTTTAGGATAGAGTAGCGGCTGTATTGGTTGGGAGGCTCGAGATCGAGATTCACCAATGTGTGATCAAGAACAAGGCCCTACACAAAGTCTCAAGTTTTCTCACCTGTAATCTTAGAGCAGTGAACTCCCCTACCTTCCTCGTAGCATGTTTTGTGATTCGGAGTGTTTGTGAAGAAAAGTAGAATATAAACCTTGTCCGGTCGCATGGGTAGGCTTCTCCTCTGGGGACCCTCAGCATGGTCTCGTCCCGTCTCAGAGAGTCGCCTTGCTTCCAGATCACCCTGTTCTGAGGTCCAGGCATATTTAACTTGAGTGCCACAGAAATCTTATAATCTGTGCGTCCTAAACGGAGCTCCGCACCTCCCCTCTCAACTTCCCGTGTGTCCCATCTCAGCAGCTGCATCACTGCACCTCGGTCATGTCCCACCCCTCTTCCTCCAGCCATTAAGCCCTAGGATCCATTTTACTTCCGTACTTCTCGTCTGGTTGTCGCTCCTGCCGAGCTCTGACTCCTCAGTGCAGGCCACCAGTCTTCCACCGCATCACGGGTAGTTACCTGCTCCCTGGTCTTTCGGCCGCAGGTTTTGCCCCTCCCCCACCTCGACATTGCAACTATATAGATACTTTATTGCAAAGTAAATCCGACCTTGTTATTCCGGCTTAAAATCTTCTAGGGCAACTCTGTTGCCCTCAAGATAAAGTCTATCTGCTTAAATCGCTTTATAACCGTTCTAATCCCGTTCGGTTTATGTCTCCAGCTGAATCTTTTACCCCGGTCTCTCCAAGCACTGTTGGCTGAGTTCAGCCTACCTGAATGGCTTTCAGTTTCCTAAATGTGCCGGTCCTTTCTAGCTTCTGCAACGCTCCCCGGTCTCCTCCTTTCCCAAGTGGCTCCCTTCCCTTCCCTCACCTTCCCCACAGTAGAGGCGTCCGTTGCACCCCTATCTCTCCAGGGCACTCATAGCCCTATGTTATCTGCCTGAGTATTGCATCCCGCGCTTGCTCTTCGCAGCAGGGGCTGCGTCCCGCTCACCATTGTTCCCAGTTCCCAGGATAGCCCTGGCAATACTGTTTAGAGCCCCATGACCCTTTTAGAATACAGAGATGAGCTCAGGGAACCACAAATAAGAGTGCCCTTAGATATCTACTACTGATGGATTCATTTTATATTGCTGTCTTCCAGTTTTTAATCTGTTCTTTCTTAGTTACAAGTTTCTCTATAAGAATAACATTTTTTAAAACATGATATAATAAATTTTACTTAAATTAACCTGGTGTTTTTGTCACAATTAACTGTATATCTGTCAACAGAAATGGTGTGTGTGGTTTGTGATGTGAAATTCTGAAACAGTAGCTAGTTGTTCAATGCAAACGGGCAGATTGTCCATTTTAAGCTCTCAGACTCTGAAACTTTAAAATTGAGCTGAAACTAATGCCCCAGTAATGACTGAGGGAAGTAGGTAGTAGAAGGAAGGAGTGTAAAGCTGAGAGTTCTGGTTGCTTGTTTATTATTATTAATTGTAAGGATGACAATTATACATATATTAAGAAATTTCTTTGGTAATGACTTTTAAAAAATCCTGCACTTACTCTTTTTGTTATTGTTGTTTACATGAGATGTCCTTGCAACAAATTGAAATTCTCATTTTCCTGTGCTCACTCAGAGCTAACTACACTAACATGTACATTTAGATCTGTAATATTTCTAAACACTGCCTGCTACACACTTTCCAATAAAGTTAAACAAGAATTCTTTGTTGAAAGATGTAATATTTGGAGGGGAGGATAAGGGAATAAATCTTAACTAGTACAAATTGTTTCCCTTCAGCCTTACTCTGAAGGAGATCCTTGTTGGTTTTCTCATTACTGTACAACTAGTCTGTTGACTTTTTTACACTGTGGTGGAAAGGAGTATAATTTAGTAAGAAATAAAATTGTTTATAAAGAAGGGAGGGAAAGCTTCTTTAGTAAAATAAGCAAAAAATAAATGAGATTATATGAAAGGAAAAGCAAGTGATGTATTTTAACGGATTTAAAGCAGAAAAGTTTGCATTTCAATTATTTACTATTTCCATAGAAAAATATTCTCCCAGTATGTTTATAAGGTACAGCAAATGATTATTATAAAACAAATAATGGAATAATAAATGCTGGTGAAATGGCTTCTCTTGTGTATGTATATTTTTGAGTTTAAAAAACATTTTAGATATTGTGATATGGTACTTCACTTACATTTTAGCTGTGTTTTTCAGTTTCTTAAACCTTTTAACCTCTTATTTCCAACCTTATGGAATGATAAAGGATTTTTTTAATGTTTATGGTGAAACACTTTTTAAAAAATAGCTAATTTTGAGAGTCTATCTACACTGAAATACATTTTGGCCTTAAGCATGTCAAGCTTGACTAAGTGATCACTTGAAAAAAACACATTTCAGATGAGATCTAAGATTGCTATTTCCTGCATTTGTTGGTTTTAGCAGAGATTTCAAGTTTATTGGGCATTGAAATAAACTGCCTATCTCCGAGAGATGCAGATGGTGATGATAAGAAGATAGTAGAGGGAAAGAGGGTGAGATTTGGAATTATAAGATTTAGGTCTAAGCTAGCTTTATGTGTTCTGCAAGCTGTGTCTGAGAGTTAGTATCCACCTCTATAAACTGGGCAACCATTTACCATCTTGACCTGTAAGTATCAATTGAGGATAATGTATACTGCCAACCTTAAAACACTGGACAAAGCAGAGTCACTGGTACTGTTCTATCTTCTCTAGACTTGGAGACATTTGGCTGTCATGAAAATCACACATATATATATATATATATATATATATATATGTACATATATATATATATACACACACACACACATATATGTAAACAATGAAAAAAAATACAAAATATATATGCACACACATATATATATGAAAAAATATAAGAGGGAAATAAATTACTTTTTCATAAACTCTGATTCCCTAAGGGGGATTCATACATAGTTGCATTTGTTCATAGTAAGGAGCTGATACTAGAAACAATTAGGAGACTCCATATAACAAATAATCATTATAGTAAGTTTACAGAGGATTCTGGTACAGTCTGGGTTTTGTTATGCTTTACATATTATAAAAGAACAAGGTGATATCTGTGTGTGTGTGAACTAAAAAAATGGATAAAAATAAGGTAAATATTTGATGAAGTACATTGCTGTCAAAGGTTAAAAGAAGAAGATACTTTTCAATGACAATATTTATTTGTTATTATTGGTCCATGATGAATCTGAAGGATTAAGTAGCAAAGTACAACAAAAGCACCCCTATTATCCTTGATTCCTTCACCCAAGTTTGAAATATTGGGCCAGTGGTTAATCATCCTCCGAAGTTTGACTGAGAACTGATTACATGCAGAAGGCTATAGTGCACCCCTGTGTGGATGGTAAAATAAATACAAAATGCAGTTTTTTTCTTAAGGAAGCTAAAATTAAGTTCTGAGAAAGTTAAAAAACAAAGCTCTAACACAGTTGTGATAAGCCTATGTTCTTTGGGAGGGAAGGAGGCCTGGGTGGTCAATTCCCCACTGCTTCTCTTTGCAGTCTTCTAACAAACCCACTAGCCAGCAGAGGAGGTGGGTCCTGCCTGAAGGCAGCACCCTCACCCTCTGCCATTCCACCATTAGTCTCATTCTCTTGGGTCCAAAAGTCTCCAATTTTCTAAAGTAGCTCTTTGAAATGTCAGTGTCCTTAGAAAGGGTGTAAATGGCCCTTTCACTTAATACCTAAATATTTCACCTGCTCCAGAGATTGTTCTCATCCTGCTGAGACCAAGAAAGGGAACAGACAGACATATAACCACATGTGAACAAATGTCAAAAGAAAGAAAAGATCAGTGACCCAGTGAGGTGGGATCCAAATTACTTTGACAGACGTGCCTGGGAACGATCTCGACAGCTCCATTTCTGTGCCAGTGTAGTGTCATGCCCAGGGTTCAAGCCTCCACTCCCAGACTTCTAGGATCTATTCGTCTGGCCCTACCCATATTCCCTGACTGTCATGGAATTTCGCTGAATTCAGACTATGTTGGTGAACATGGTACTAGAAGAAATAGCAGTCTGAAGGTCAGAAGACTTGAGTTCTTTGTAGCTTTGAGCCATTCAGACCTTTTACAGACTTCAATTTCCGCATTAGTAAAAAAGAGAGAGTTGTATCCCATTCCTATTTTGCTCCAGGTTTCTCTGTTTCCCTGCTAACTTCTCTCCCAGCACTTTTACTATAACTAGGCCTCTACAACAGCTGGTAAAAAAAAAAAATGTGTCAGCTCCCAAAAGGTGGAAACAATCTAAATGTCCATGTATGAATGGATAAACAAAATGTGGTAGATACATATAATGGAATATTGTTCAGCCTTAAAAAGGAAGGAAATTCTGACACTTGCTACAACACAGATGAACCTTGAAAACTTTGTGCTAAGTGAAATAAGCCAGACACAAAAAGACAAATATTGTATGATCCCACTGATATGAGGTACTTACAGAAGTCAAATTCATAGAGACAGAGAGGAGAATGGTGGGTGCCAGAGGCTGGGGGGAGGGGCAATGGGGATTTAGCATTTAATGGGCATAGAGTTCCAGTTTGGGATGATGAAAAAGTTCTGAATGTGGAGATGGATGGTGGTGATAGTCACACAATGTGAATATAATTAATGTCACTGAACTGTTCACTTAACCATGGTTAAAATGGTACTTTTTATACTGTATATATTTTACCACAAAAAGTATTTTAAACAAACCAACCAACCTGGAAGCTGACTGTGGGAACCCTGGCAGAAACCTGTTTTGTCCCATCTGCCTAATGCCTTGCACCTGACTTCTGCATGGCTATTTGAGTTGTGAGCCTTCCTCAGTCTCTCCCTGCATGGCAGGATCCCTCCACAGCCCTCTCCAGGGGGTGCTCCTCAATCTCTCTCCACATACACACTCCTGACCTGGTGTAGTATCTGCCTTCCTCCAGCTCTTCAGAAGCAGAACTCGGTCACTCCACTCCAGAGCTGTCACTCCAACCTGGAGTCTTGCTTTCCACTGTTCAGTAGGGAGAGTGCCAGGAACTGCCCATCTTCTGAAGTGCATCCTGTGTAGCCCATAGTGACAGTCTCCATTCCTTCCCCAATGACTTTGACTTTATCACATCTGCTCTTCAACCTGCTGGAGATCCCATTCCCTCAGCCTCCCACCAGCATCCACTCTGTCTGGGGAATGGGGGTCACACAGTTGTAGGCAATGGTACCACTGCACACTGGCTATTGTCTGCAACCCCAACTGAGCCCAAGTTGATCAGTCCTTTCCTGTATGTCTTTAGGTGACTTCTTACAGTCACCAAAACTGCCCTCTCTATGCTTCATTCCTAAAGAGTGACTAAATAATTCCTCAGGACTGAAGAGTCACTTTAGGCCTCTGCAAATGCCATGTAATAGAGCGCTGTTTTGTCATTTCCGGCATAGGTCCTCAGTCTCATTTGCCCTCTTACAGCTGTCCAGATGTGCTATACTGCCTCTCCTCCAGGCTTCTGCATGCACGGACCACCCTGGCATACTGCTTCTCTCCTTTGACAAGCTCCTATTTGTCATTCAGGTCTCGAGTGGGACCTCATCTCTGAGAAAGCATTCGCTAGCCCTTACGTCAGGTTGAGAGGAAGGGTGGAAGTGCCCATGTTATCCTCTGCTTATTCCTACTGTCATAATTGTATTCCAGTTTCCCCAGATGTGAAATCCTTGGGAGCAGGGATCATGGCTTATTCACTGTGGCATCCCTGGGGATTGATACAGGGCCTGACAGAATAAAATTGGCTGAATAAGCAACTGCATATATACTTTTAAGAACACATTGTTACAGGTCTGGCCTAACAGATGATAATTTGCCTTAAAATTTACTTCTGTGACTTTATTATACGCTGATAAATATCAAGTCATTACTTTTTACATTATAAATGTATACATTACATTCTTTTAACCAATGACTAGTTAATTTTAGTAGTTGGTATATCAATTAGAATTAGGTTTGGCTGTATGTAACAGAAAATCCTCACTTAGCTTTAGCATTAAACAAATAGAATTTTTATATTATAAGTTCAGGTACAGACAGTGTTGGGCTGATATATATCTCATTCCGAATCTTCTGGGATCATTTGTCCTTTGGCTTCACATCCCTGTCCCAAAGCTGTTGTCTTTGTGGTCGAATATGGAGGTAGACTTGAATTCCAGGCAGCAGGGTGGAGGAAGGAATAAGGGAAGGATGAAGGACTTGCACCAATGGTCTTTCAGAAAGTTCCTCAGAAGCTCACAACCAACATTTTTGCTTACATACTGTTGGGCCAATATGATCACACTTAGCTGCAAGAGAGGCAGAGGTACAGTCTTTAGGTTGAGCAGTCACGTGCCCAGTTAAAAATTTAGATGGTATAGAAAAGGAGCTATGACTAGTAGGGGACAAAAAAGAGGGTAGGCCACAGCTGAGTTTAAAGAGACATAAATATGTCAACATCAAAATCCAGATGAATGTAGATTTCAAATGTATTCTTCCCAACTCTTAACCTCCTTTGTCCAAAGGTCATGAAATTTAGACTCAGGAATTTTTACACCAAGCAAGTCACTAAATTTCCAGGTTTTTCCTATTGTCAGGGAATGTAGAAAACAAGCACTGTCACGTTGAACTTAGGATGAGGCACAGAGGTGGGCTAAGGAGGAGCAGAGGTGAAGAGTGTAAGCAGATCCAAGTGCTCAAATAACAAAGAAAGGATTTCCCGTTTTAACACTTCTGGTATGACCCCTGAGACACTGTTTTGATCTACCTGTCCTCCCCAGCCCCTCCACTTCTATGGGGAGCGTACCTAGCTCTTGGCTTCACCAAGCACCTGTAATTCCTCCTAGAAAGCTGGAGGTCTCTATTCCACCATAGCCACTGTGGATGCAGATTGAGTGCCAGGTGTCAGTAGATGCCCTTGTCAAATCACCCAAGTGCTGGTGTCACCAAAGGCCACTGGACAATCTCTGCAACAGGACAGAGTGTAGATGCTTCCTGCTCAGGTCTGAGACACAGCCTGGAACCTCGGTTCTCACTCCATACACCTGCTCTGGCTTATAATCAGCACTGTTGGCCTTGTCATCCCCAGCCACTCACCAAAACATCCAGCCCTCACTCACCCATTCTCATTTACTCTCATTCCTGTATTTCTCTCTGTGTCTCTTTTCTCTGCCCCTTTTCTTCTCTTTCCATTACTTGAACTCACTCACAGTTGCAATGTTCTCGGAAACCGTGACTCCATTCGCGGCTTTGTCCTGTTTCTACTCCCAAACTTCCTTCACTGTAGTACACTTCCTGGAATCCCTGGCCTCCCCGCAGGGCAGCCCCGTCTCTCAGCTGAGGACGCTTACCTCCTGGTGAGGTCCTCTCCTTCTCTGCAAGCTTCCTCCTCTCTTCCGACAGACTTGCAAGGGCTCCCTTCTCTTGAGAAGTGGCTCCCTTGTCTTTGCAGCTGCATCCCGCTCCTTTCTTTCATCACCCCCACTGCTTCACCATGGCATCCAGCTCAGTTCCTCGTTATCGCTTGGATCTTGTGAAACTAACATGCTGACATCATCGGAGGCCTCCAAATTACCTAATCTGATGAAGGCATCAGACGCTTTTATTATAACATGACACCATTGTCATTGCCCTTTCATCAAAATTTTCTCTTGCCTTCTGTCCCACTACACACTAGGGTTCTTTTATCTTTTATGATCACTCTGATCAGTAATAAAGTAACAAGCTAACAGCTAATGTTTAATGAGCACTAATTTTGCCCAGTCAGAATATAAAATGCTTTATATGAATTATTTCACTTAAGCTTTGTATTAACTCTATGAGGGAGATTCAACTGTTATCCCCACTTTAAGATAAGGAGGCTGAGGCTTGTAGGCTTTCAGAGGTAAATGAGGTACAAAGGTGACAAAGCCAGTAAGAATTAGAGCTGGATTCAAATCCAGGTTTGCTGAATTTCTAAAGCATTCATTTTGCCAATCCACCTGTTGGCGGATCCTGATCCTGTTTCCAATCCACCTGTTGTTTCTCTTTTTCTGATTTAACCTTAAATATGAGACTTTCCCAGGATTTTGTTTTGGGCCACCTGCTCACCTGTCTATAGATGGAAGTGTTTGACTTCAACTGGGGGAGAATTCTCTCCTTTATTTGTTTATTCTAAGTATTTTTAATGGGAAATTTTAAACATACCCAAAGTTGGAGAGAATTGTGTAGGGCTGCCTCCCACCTCCCACAAACAGGATACTATCACCTCAGCCCAACAACCATCCATTTATAACCACTCATGTAATGTTTCATGTGTTTTTTTTCATGTGTATCCTACCACTCCCCATGCTCTACTCCCAGTGGAGTTAATTTGAAGCAAATCTCAGAGATCACCCAGTTCAGTTGTGAATATTCCACTATATATTTTAAAATTTAAAATAACCCCCCCCAAAATATATTTTAAAAAGCCTTAACCACAAAAGCATTAATGTGTCAAAAATTTTTTTAAATCCCTTAATATCTGCCAATATCCAATCAGATCCAATTTCCTCAAAAGTCTCATAATTTTTTTAAAGTTACTTTGTTCAGATCGGGATCCAAATAAGATGCACAGGTTGCACTTGGTTGATGCAGCTCTTTAAATCTCTTTTAATCTTTAGATTTTCTTTTCCTCTCTTTTTTCCCTTACAGTTTATTATAGAAAAAACCAGATCATTTGTCCTGTGTAATATCCCACATTCTGGGTTTTGCTGATCACATCCCCATGGTGTGGTTTAACATGTTCAACCCTCCACCCACCCAAATTCCCAGTAAACTGCGGTCAGACCTAGAGTTTGATCTGCTTCAAGTTCATTTTTTGGCAGGAAGATTTCATAGGTAACATTATATACTTCCATCAGAAATCTCATTTATTTAGCTGGCTTCTAAGTCTTTATTCAGCTTCATCCTTTTATCTTCAGCTAACTGCAAGATCATTTCACTGGGATATTTTCCCATCAACTCAACATCAACATGTCTGAAGACAAATTTGTTTCCCCCTACGTAAGCTTTCCCCCCTGATACCTTCTCTGTTTCTGCACCTTCTTTTTTCCTTTTTAAATTACCTGTGTTATGATCTATAGCATGTTTTGGACAAACATGACCTTGAGGCACACTTCAGCTTGTGAAGAGAAGGGCTGAGGAGGCGTGATCCTGATCCTGTGGCAGTAGCTCCCAGGGAAGGCACTGGGTTGAACCAAGTTCTTGTGTCTAGAGACAGGAACAGGGCATCTGCAGGACCAAGAGAAATATTCCAAGGAGAGCACACAGCAGTGCACAAGGAAACAGCCTCAGTTTGCTCAGGGGAGGGGAGTCCTTCACCGTGGAGCGGGCATGGGATGAGGGGAGCGAGTGTGTACACACCTCAGGAAAGGAGGATCCATAAAGTGCCGGAATCTGGGTTGGATAGGTGCTCCTCTTCAGGGGATGTTTTGTTATGTTTGTGGTAGTGTTGTTCACCAGAGCTACAAGGCAGAAACAGTGCAAGTTTCCATCAACATAGAGAAAATGTGGTACACATACCATGGAATATTATTCAATCCTAAAAAAGAAGGAAATTCTGACACATGCTACAACATAGATAAATTTTGAAAACATTGTGCTAAGTGAAATAACGCAGGCAGAAAAGGACAAATATTATGTGATTCCACTTATATGAGGCACCCAGATTTGGCAAATTGATAGGGACAGAAAGTAGAGTGAGATTACCAGGGGATCGAGGAAAGGGAGATGTTACTGGGTACAGAGTATCTGTTCAGGAGGATGAAAAAGTTCTGGAGATGGACAGTGGTGATGGTTACACAACATTGTGAATGAACTTAATGTCACTGACTTTACACTGATAACTGGTTCAAATGGTATTTCTATATTATGCATATTTTATCACACACACACAAAAGCATGAAGCCAGGGGAACATGAACTGCAGAATGGTGTTTGTTCCCAGATTGCAGTCCTTCTCGTTCCATTACTTTGATGTGTGCCATCTCTGAGCCCATGTGTACTATTTTACCTTCGATGAGTCAGGTCTGATAATATAACTTTTTTTTTTTGTCTTGGGAGAGGCAATGAATGAAGAGGCTATTGGTGAAACGTGTGAATTGTTCTTAAACAACGTTAGAACCAGCTGACTTAGGAGTGACTCAAGGACAATGGCTTGAGGACCCCACAACAGCACAGTGATGACAGGAAGGGGGCCACAGGTGGATGGTGCCACCCCAAGCCTGGTCAGCTCTGCCTTGCTGACTCCATGAAGCTATAGCCTGGGAGCTGAAGTTAGCAGCAGCCTAACATACCAGAGAAACTCCAGAGAAGAGCTCGGGAGATGGGTTAATATGAATTCTTGCTAGCTTTCTTAAGGAGAAACTCCAGTGAAACAGCTCCATCATATTATAAACACATCATAAATCTATTAACAAGTAATTATTTGGGAGGAAGTTAACTGTGTTAAAATACAAATGACAAAATTAGCAGTGTGTCTCCTTTCTGATTCAAGTATGCAGAGTATTTTGGAAAAATTATTTTGCCTTTCTGTATCCAGTCATCCAGACACCTTAAAGGCAACACCCATCATAAGCAATTGTCGCTGCCTCCTACATGCTGGGCAAAGTGCTAAGTGCGGGCCCTGACCCAGCCTCTCACCGATCCGAAGGGTGGATGGAAGACATGGGCCCCTGTGACTTGCCTATTTCAGTGTGGAGCAGTTAGGTAGAGTAGTTAGTGTTTCCACCAAGGAGAAGAGATTCATCATAATTAGTTGCATAATTCTTCAGTCTTATCCAGAGCTGCAGCTTAAGGCAAGATCTTGTGAAGATCAGGGTGTGGACTTGTTTTTCAAATGTGTTTTTTCCCCTTTAAAAGCAGAGGAGAGTGTAAATAATCTGATGTAAAGGAGTTCAGTTCACAGCAGATCATGAGAAAGCCAAGTAATCTTCTGGCAGTTACAAGATTTTCCTTCAGGAAGAGCACTGCTCATGGGTTTAGAAGTCCTGGGTTTGCATCCCATCTTTGCCGTTCACAGCAGGCCAGTTCCTCAAGCTTCAGACTCCCCATCTGTAACAGAGAGTTGTCTGTACATGAGCTGCAAAACCCAAATCTGATATTTTATCTACTGCCAATATTCTGACCAACGAGAAAGAGGAGGTGATAAAGGGAGACATCACGTGCTAGCAATAGTGATTGGCAAATACCTAACCAGAGTTGAGTATCATGAGGTCTGACACGACATGGAA
Organism: Manis javanica; assembly: GCF_040802235.1. Lineage (NCBI taxonomy): Eukaryota > Metazoa > Chordata > Mammalia > Pholidota > Manidae > Manis > Manis javanica. Next base: position 149,336,742 of record NC_133157.1, read on the forward strand.
TTAGGCAATCATAGATTATAACCTGTCCTCATTTTACATATCACAATACAGCTTTGAGTTTGACATGGTTTAGCCTAGAATTGTCCAAGAAGTTGCAATGATAATATTACGTCCCCCCATACGACACTGACACTGCTGAGATCCCCGGAACTGAAATGACAACCCAGGGCTGAGACACCCAGCCACCAGCTTGATGGAGTAAAAGGAAGGGGAGACAAGCTTACTTATTTCTTTGTTGTTGCTGACATTTATTTCCTAACAAAGGATTTGAAATGGCCGGATATCTGTATATATCATGCTATATTCATATATAGCACATAGCTCACGTTCTACATTTAAACAAAGGACCTGTGATGGTGGCTACTTCATGGCAGCTTCAGGTAACTAGGCTGATCTCACCTAGTCCCTGGGGACCCTACTCTGGCTATGTGGCTAACCATCCTTCTGGGTCTCCACGAAGACAATGACTCCCCTGGGTGAATCTGGCAGTTGACGATTTGCACTACTTTTCCCCTGGAGGGGAACATCACTTGAGCAAGTTGCATAATAACTTGGTGACACTACAATCTCACTCAGCTCAGGACTCAAGGAGTCTCAGGTCTCAGGGACTCCTTTTACTTGCTTTACCAGTTTCTTCTTCCCATGAGGATTATCACAAGACTTGAACACTTTCCTCAAATCTCTTGATCATCCATAAACATTTCATTCTTAGCAGATGATTAACTGAATTAGTAAGAAAAGTAGAAGGCATTATAAGTGGATTTGTTTAATTTTCTGTCACCTCTCTTTAGCCCAACCTATAAACTTATTGCCATATTCATCAGCCTTTCTTTGGATTCAGAAAAACGGGTGTCATTCCTCCCATCACCCGTGAACTAACTTGATCACATCTTCCTTCCCCAAGCCTCCCTTCCCTATGTGGTTACCTGCTCCTTCCACTGACTGTTGTATCTTAATCTAAAGTATCATATTGATATTAAAAAACAAAACAAAACAGCTACTACCTTCTTTTTAATGTGTGCCCTCCCCTAGATGCCACCCCTCGCTCTTCATTTCATAACCAAGCTTCCAATAAGAACCTGAAGTCTACACCACTGTCTACACTTCCTCAATTCCCATTAACTTTCTCAGCCCTCTGCCACTGAACTTTTACCCTCAACACTTGAAACTGAAAAAGTTAACAAAGACCACAGCCGATGGACACTTTTCATTGCTTCCCTGCTTGTTCTGTCTGTGACATTTGACACTTGCCCCTTTCCCCTCCAGAAACTCTCTCCCTTGCTGTCTTATTTTTCCTTTCAGATTGATCTTTGGGAGTTCTTTTCAATGGCTTCTTGTCTGATGTCTCCCTTTATCACTTTTTTCTGCCTGTCTCTTCACATGTGTTGTACATGGATAAGTAGTGTTCCCCAGTGAATCACTCCTCTGGGCAGCCATGCTGTTTCCTACTCCTGTCTCATTGATTCTGGGCATCAGCATGTGACTTGCATTGGCCAACGGAACGTCGGTAAACATGAAGCCCGCGGAGGCTTGATAAGTACTTGTGCTTCGGCCTTGCCTTCTTGGAACCCTCCTCAGAGACTGCCGTGTCATCTGGATGACTGAGATGAGAGACCAAGGAGGGGGGCACTCCACTACCCCAGGTTTTCCAACTGAGCCCAACCCCCAGCTACCCCACCAGATGAATAATAAATTTTTATTTTGAGCTCACCAAGGTTTGGGGTGATATACAGTAATAAGTACCTGAGAGAGCATGGCATTTTAAAGATTTCTGCTGTTAGCCTGTTTTTCTGTCATGTTGCATGTTTTCCCAAGCAATGTTACCCATTCCAATGGATTTAAGTAGCATTCATACTTCATAATTCTCTATGTCTAGATCATATCAGTCTTCTGAGTTCCCATATCTCATTTCAAGGGCATCCCCACTTGAACACTGTACAAAAACCACCTAGAATTCCCACACCTGAGCACTATGTTCTTCCACAAACTACTCCTGCCTCTTATTCCTCATCCTGGTTAGTGATGAGACTAAATGCTAGTCACTCAAGGCAGAAACTTAGAAATGAATCTTCACCTCTCCCTTTCATTCACTTACCAACAGTCATTCACCATGTTATGAAATATGTAACCTAAATATCTTTTAGATTTATTCCTTTATCTCCATTACCTTGAATGCTGTCTTGGTCAAGGGCCTCATCATGTCATACTTTGACCATCATCAATATCTACCCATTCTCTCTGTGCTCTGAGGTTTGGTCCACACAGCCAACATATCCATATTTGTCCTGATTGTTTTCCCACTGATAACCTTTTCCTGGCTCCCTATCACCTACAGAATAAGGTAAAGACTGAATGTGTTGCAAAACCCTTCCTGATCTGGCCATTCTTATATTTCCATCCTCATTTCCTGCCCTTTCTCTGTGTATGTAGTGGTATAGCCATATTACTTGCAGTGCTGACACTAGCCATCTGCCCCATGGATGTCTCGGGCAGTATTTGTGCCTGGTGTACCTCCCCACGCCTGACATCTACAGAGTCCTTGAAGACTCAGTTTAAACATCACATCCTCTATGAAGTCTTCCTTCTATCTGGGCAGAAGCAAAATTAGTTGTTCCTTCTTCTGAAGTATCAGTATAGCCAATACTATGTATACATATTCATTGTGATGACATGCTTAAATGTCTGTCACCCCTAGTAGATTTAGAAAGCTCCTGCAGGGCAGGGGTTTGCTTTATTTCTGTTTTTGCAGCAACCAGCGCAATGTGTGATACACAGCAAGTGCTTAATGATTGTTGGATGAGTAAGACACTATTTTTTCTGCCTCAAATGTTTTGTAAAAGTATCTTCTCATAATTGGCTAAGCCCTAAGGATTTCCATTTTAATAGAATGATAGTTATTCTAATTTTATTAGTCTAGAAATGGAGACAATGGTGGACTGCAGGTATTGCCCAATATTACTTAGCATAAGTTCAGAGACTACAATTCATGGAATATTGGAGCTGCTAACTGAAGGGGGAAGAGGCGAAGTGACTAGGTCCAGGTTGGCGGCAGGGCCATGTTGCAACCACAGCCTCCACACTCCCTATGAGAGCTCCTTCCATACAGAGTGGAGGCTCGTTCCACCACAGGGCTGAGTGGTTCTTCAGTCCTTCAATGTCTTCCCTATGGGATGGCAGACCATGTGACCAGCATTCAGTAACCCCCCTAAGACTGGCTCACCCTCCATGTTCCACTCACTATGGAACCATTTGCAGAAACCTATGCTCACCAGGCTTTGGAACTAATGGGCCACTTTGGTGTCTTTGGGAATGCTTCTCGCTCTCCTTGTTCTAATGAACTCCAGTACAATACTCTTTTCTCTTAGGAAGCCTGGGCTGGTCTTCCAGGCAGAAAGAATCACTCCTTTCTTTATGCTACCACAAACCCTGAGCTCCTTGAGGGCGGGGAGCTAAGCATGTTCTCCCAAGTTAATAGCTGGGCATACAGTAGGCATTCAACAAAATGTTTGCTACAACTTAGCTAAACATACTATCTGTGGGAGCCAACAGTAGGCTAACAGTACCTTAGTGGCTTTCTTTTCACTTGATGTCATGATCTTACCAATCCTGAGAGCTCCCAGCAAAAAGTTGTAGCAAGTGGTTCCATTATGAGTGGAGTGGATCATCGAGGGTAAGTTCACATATCCAACTGGATTCTTTCGCTTATGAAAAAATTACAGAGGAAGATTATGCTATTATTCAGTGATGCCGGAAACATTTTTTAGACTTTTCTTTCTGGTGCTTTCTCCAGCATTTATAGCCCTCTAAATATCTATACTTGCATTTTCCTATATCTTTTCAATGACAGGGAAAACATTCTTTGGAGCTTGCCAAAATCGTTTAGATGCACATTTGACAAATGAAGCAAAATAACACAGATTTAAGTGAAAAAAAAAAAAAAAAGATTCAGCTCTGAAAAGAGTTATTTTCTATGGTTTTCAAATTGGTTCTTAACAGTTTCAAAAGACGAATTCCAGAAACGTACGTAAGCATTTACTGTAGTATCTTGAGTTTGAACAATACAAAGAAGTTGGTCTTTTTTTTTTTGGGAGAGCAAGGTACGGGCTTTTATTTAGAGATGAAATGAAAGGACAGAGCTCCCAGCTCACATCAGGAGGGGACAAGAGAGTCTCAGAAGTTGATCATTTTATCTTCCCTTTCTTTTTTTATGAGGTCCTTCTCACTTTTCTCTCTGCTTCAGGTCTAGTTCAAGTTCTCAACACTGGAATTAGTGTAATTTATGTAATATTTTAAAGCCTAGAACATTTGGAAAAACAGAAAGGGCTCCAGTTTTAAATAGGAGGTGTTCTAAAATTTGGGTAATTTTCAGTTTTTTTAGATGTGCATATTAGCCTTCCCCTTCCCTGTCCCCTTATGAAGTTTTATGCATTGGTACATTATGGTTATGTTCCCAAAGACAAATATTTATTTGTCTAAGCTGTAATGTGGCTGAACTATAGGTCAGTTAGCGTTAGTTTGAGTTCTTGGAAGAGACTATTTTCACTCATTTCATGGAGCCTAGAAAACCTTTTTGTAACAGGTCAAGTTGTCTTTATGCTGGCATCCACTTCATCCCTTAACACCCTACTTGCAAGGTCCCTGGTACCTTTCCACTGCCCTCTCTCCAGGTTTGTCCTATTCTTCAAGGGCTCAGACAGTGAAAGTACCATTTTCTCTTATCACTTATTCAAAACAACCAATCCGTTAGATTATGAACTCTAAGAGGGCAGATACTGGTCTGTGTGGACGGTTGTATCTTCAGGACCTCGAACAATGCCTGGAACCTCTTAGGCACTCAGTGTTGAATGAATGGATAAATCTCTAAATTTGTTAGTTTCAGCTAGGTGTTGGGAGGAAAACAACCCATTGAATTAATTTACACTAATCTGTGAATGACCAGGAATCCCTCATCTCTCCCTAAGGTATTTGAATGCTTAAAGAGAAAGCTTGTGAATTCAAATTATTCTCTTTGGGAAAACTTCAATAGTGAAGCAAATGGAGAGAAAACATTCCAGGTTAAAGGCTGGAGAGGGTCAGGAGTGGCAGTGGGAGTTATGACTTAGCTAGGCCAGGGCTGCCTAGGAGTTTGCCCCAGAGGCTTTCCACTTTTCAAGGCCGCTCAGGCTCTGCATGGCACCAACCCTGAAAACTTAGAGACTTCTCCATCATAGCTGTTAGGGGTGGTGATGAGGAGCGAGGGTAAGTTGGGGAGGGGCTGGCTGCAAGGCTGTTTGTTTCTACTTTGAACTTTGGCTGCAGTATTTTACCATTTTTAATATGTTTCAAAAAGAAGTGCCCTACCTTTCTAGTTAAATGTACAAGGACACAGGCGGGCCTCCTCATAGTCACTTAATATTCTTTGTTGTTTGAAGGTTAACTAATATACTTTCACTGTATGTAGATATCATTTTTTTCAGCAAGTAAATTGCCTCAAAATAGATGTGTACATCTGACAATGAGCTTATTCTATACAAAAAATAATTTTTAATGTCATTTTTATGTACTCTAACATAGTCAGGTACTGGTGATTTCTTTGTAGACATTGTGTCCTGTCTTTAACCTCTCTCTCTGACACCCACACCCACCACACACACACATACATGAACCCCAAAGCATCCTTCACAGGTTTGCATTGAGAGATTAAGGGAAATATAAACATAACCTGAGAATTCTGATTCTTGGTTTGTGATATGGGGTTATAAAAAAGGTAGAAATTGATTTTAGTGTTATTCATTTTTTTAATGTCAGAATTTTCTGTAGTATCAATCTTTTTTGTTTGTAAATCCCCTGAATGAAACACTTACCTCTTTTTAAAACACCACTAAAATATATGAAAGAAAGCCAAAATAAGTGCATTTCAAGAGATGACAGTATAATGTAACTAATATTTAGAAAATTATTACTAATATTAGAAAATGTTTCAGTGATTAAGGCTAGGGGAATTAAATTTAGTTATTGAATAGTTGTAGTTTTATAAAAAAACAATTTAGACTAATCTTTTGTTCAAATAAAAATATTGTGATTGTAGTCTTAGCACTAAAGGTAATAAATGAGAAAGTACATATTTTGTAGAATTTTGCAATTTTCTCAGTTTATTTTGAAGTCCAATTATATCAAGTCTCTTTATTACAGGACTATCTTTGGTTGATATAATAATTTCCTTCCTTGATTTAAAAATAAACATAATTTACCTTTAACCCAAGAATCATCTAAAAGTGCACAATTGTTGACGGTTTGCAAGAATTATCATTGCTCAGTATTTTGCACATACAAGGTACTTGATAAATGTTTGCAGATCTTTCTCCCAAAAGGACAATTAGAAGAAAAATGTCCCCAGGTTTAACGTTTGTTTTGTACCAGGAAGAGAAAAAAGAGCCTTGGATATTTAAGAGCAAGGAGATCATATAAAAGTGCCATTTTTGCCAAAGAATGATTGAAACATTCTAGTCCTGACACGTTTAATAATGGGCACACAACCTATTTCTTTGTTTCATAACCATCGGCCCTCTCTCCCTTTTTGGGCATGGCAACAAATTCAGTAAAATCAACTCCATCTACTTAAACTTTTTGATTTAGTAGTGGATCCTGCTGTGCTGTCAACGAGGAGGTAGGAAAAGCAATGTGCGGAGGCCAAGGAAAATCTGAGGTGGAACAAGTCCCCTCTAAATATTTCATGTGGGAAAATAATTTTAAGTTGTAAGATAATTACGGAAAACACATGCAAACCCTTCGAGCTGCTGCCGACTGCCTAGCGTTGGAAGCCCCTCGCTGTGGCCGGGGGGAATCGCTGCCGGCTTGGAGCCGCTGCTTCCTGCCCTGAGGCGGCGCACCCTGACTCCGGGAAGGTGCCGGGCGGGGAGACGTGGCACCGTCTACCGCCCGCGCCCCGGGCGCTGCCGCGCGGCGGCCGTGCGCTCGGAGGAGCTGCCAGAAAAGCTGCGCGGCGGCCGCGCATCGGCAACGGGGAGAACCGACCGCAGCGCCGGCGCCCGCCCGGGGACGGGAAGTGGCGCCCGGCCCGCCCTCTGCAGCCCGCGGCCCCGCAGCCCCGCGCCGCCCCCTTTCTCTCGGCCTCTCACTCGGTCTCCGCCACCCCGGCCGAATTCTTGCATAAATTATGCCAGGCGCGCCTGACGTCAGGTGGCGGCGCGCGGGCGCGGCACGGAGGGAGCTGGTAGAGGGCGCGCGCGGCCCCGCGGTTTCAGGCACGCGCGGCGTGCCGGGCGCGCGCAGGCGCTGGCGTGCTGGGGCCGCGGCGGCGGCGGCGGCGGCGGCGGCGGCGGTATCGGCGGCGGCGGCGGCGGCGGCGGCGGCGGCGCGGGGGTTGAGCCGTGGTAGTGAGGACGCGCTCGTGCTCGGGAACTATCGGATTAAACTTGAATCGAGTGAAATTACACAAAGGAGCGCCGCTGAGCAGGCGGCCCGGGCACCCGGAGACCCTGAAACTCACCAGAGCCCCGTTCGCCCCCGGCCAACTCCGCGCCCGTGGACTCAGCCCCCTGGCCGCGGCCGCCGAGCCAACTCCGGAGCTCGCTCTGCATTTTGTTTTCCCCTCGGCATAGGGCAGCGGAGGAGCCCGCCCGCCCGACCCGGTGAGCGCGAGAGTTCGCCGGACGCCTTGCGGGAGGGGCGGCGGCGGCAGGAAATCGCTCCGGGCCGGGGCCGCGCGAGGAGTTGGGAGCGAGGAGTTGGGCGTGTGCGGGGCGAGGGGCGAGGGGCGAGGGCGGGCGGGGGCCGGGGCCGGCGCAGGAGCGCAGCGCCTCCCGTGCCGTGTCGCCGGCGTCGCCGCTCGCGGCGTCCGAACCCGCGGTCGGAGCGCCTCCCGGCGCCCCAACTTTTGCCTGCGTCCGCGGGGCCGGCGGTGGCGGGGGCGCGCGGTCCGGCCGAGGGTCACTTCCTCGCATGTAAATGGCTTTTTGTTGTGCTGCCGGCGTTGGGGGGGCGGGGGGGACGGGGACAGGAGGGAGCGTGTCTGCGCGCGGGCAGCGCGAGCGCGTTTCCTCCCGCCGGCGCCGAGCACGAGTTGCCGGCTCCATTTGAAAGAAAAAGGAAGGAGGAAAAGTTGGGCTGCAACTCAAGTGCGAGTGGGCGATGGGCGCGCGGGCGCGGGGCGGCTGAGCGGCGGCGGCTCGGGGACGGCGGCGACCCCCGCCTCGCGTCCCCGCCCCCCGCTCCCCGCTCCGGACCGACCACGCCGCGCTCGCCGGGAGCGGCGGCCGCACCGGCGCGAACAAAGTGCGTCCTCTTGGCGCGGCGGCGCCGGCCGCGCGGGGACGGCTACCGGGCGAGGTGGGTCAGCGGTGGGGAAAGTGCGAGGGGAGCCGCGTGGGGCGGGGGCGGGGGCGGCGCGAACCCGCGACGCTGGGGGCGTCCCGAGCCCAGCCCGTGCTGGCAGCGAGTTGTAAGCCTGGAGCCGGGGGCTCCCGGGGCTCCCCCGCAGCTCCCAAGTGCGCGAGGAGAAGAAAGGGAGCGGGGCCGGAGCGAGCGCGGGGAGGCACGGTGAGGAGGGGACCCCACCTTGCCGAGCTGGCCCGGCCAACGGCAGCGGCGGCGTCTGCATAATAGCTACTTTAACCCCCGAAGGCAAGTCGGCTCCCCCATCCGCGAGCCCGCCAGTGGTCAACCTCGGTGCAGGGGTTGGGGGGTCACCAGGTGGTCCCCAGGATGGCCCGGGTGCGCTCTGCTCCCACAGAGATCTGCGTTTCGGAGCGTGAACAGCCAGGGTGGCTGGAGGCCAAGCGGTCAGCGGGGAGAGGAAGGAGGGCGGCGGGGGACGCGTTGTTTGTTTGGCTCGCTCTGGGGACTGGGCTCGCCGGGGGTGCGGGGGCGCGGGCACCCGGTGGGCTGCGGTGCGGGGCGGCCGCGTCCGCGCGGGGCCAGCGCGGCCCGGGGTGGTGGGGAGGGTGAAGGATCCCGGGCAAAGGGGGGTCGGGAGACTCCGGGAAAGGAGCCGCCGGCCCCGAGCAGCCATCATTACGAAGCCGCCTTTCTCCGGATGGCTCTGCCTCGAGGAGCCCCGCGCGGTGAGAGCGCACCCCAAACTCCCGGCCGGCAGCCCGCTTTGTGAGCGCCCCCGTGGAGCGGGCGGCGCGGGGAGTGCTCCTGCTTTGGGTCGGACGGTTTTTCCGGAGGTCACTTTTAGAGACTGTTCACGCCTCGATTTTAAACTAGTTTTTTTCCCCCCTCTTCTGAACAGACAATGGACAAAAGAAAAGTAGCAACCCACATGGAGAGTTTCCTTTTGAATTGCTAGAATTAGATACACTATCCAGCTCTCCGCTTGCTAAGTATACTTTTTAGTTCCCAATTGTATATTATCTAGCAATCGATTTAAGTAACTGTTGTTGAAATATGTCCATTCTCTGGACTTGATTTCTGGGTTATATTAAATATTTTAATTTATTCTTAAAGGATTATGTAAAGGCCTTGATTTTTATTTTCTGAAAATATTAATTTAAGCCGTCTTCGCGGTGGGCAGTACCTTTCAAAGAGGTTGAGTGCATTGCTCCCCAGTTCTCTCCCAATAAGGGGAGGGGGGAGGTAATAATCAGATAGAAAAAAAAAAACTAGTATTTCCTCACAGATCTGTTATAGCGATGGCAAAAAAAAAAAAAACAGTGACTATGACTTTAGCGGCATGGGAACCTGGTTTATCCCAGTTACTGTTCCGTTTAGATTGTAGTAATGTGTAAGTACTAGGTAATTCTTATTTCAGAAATCACTTGAGCAGTGATTTTATGAAGTTGAATCCGTCTCCCAGCCCCCAGAGTACATCTGTCTCAGAGTGTTTTTGTCTTGCTGTTGCACAACAGAAGCCCTCCAGTCTTTACCCTAAAATGGCAGCTTTCATTTGACTGGGGCCCATTCATTGACAATGATAATAAAGAGGCTGAAAGCTAGATGCTTGGGGCACAGAGCTGGACTTGGTTTGCCTTTCTAGGTGATAAGTAGCAGACATTTTAGGTCTTTAAGCTTTGCTCATGAAAAGTTTATTTTCCCTGAAAAATCTGTAGAAAAAAGTTAGAAAGTAAACAGAATTTGGAAATGGAAAGGGATTTGCAGTAAATTTTATGAATGAATTTTTCTTTGCCAAATTGTGGAAATATGGCATTCCCCCCCCCTTTTGGTAAACTGGCAAAGGGACATAATGGATATTTTTGAGGCTTGTAACAGGTGAATTTCCTCATCGTGCCACTCAGTAATTGTTTTCTTGTACTATGGATTTTATTACTTATATTCTCTCATATTTTCTGTTTTTTTTCCCTCTTGTGCAAGCCAGTAAATTGAAGCCTGAAGGATTCTGTTCTAGGTTTTTCAAGATTCACATGAATTTCTAGATAAGAATTGAATAATAAAAAAGACTGCTATATGAATTCCAAACTCTGGTTATATTGATTTAATCAATATATTTATTTTTAAACTAATAAAAAATTATTTCCTTATCTGTCTTAATGCAGAGGTCAGGATTGAGAAATGATATATAAGTCATGTATAGGTGATGCTGATGGTTAAAAACTCAAGCCTTATTTTCCTCTTTTGAAGAGAAGAACACTTTTCCTCAAGTTCAAAATATGGAAGTCAAGTTAAAATAACACATCTAATAACTTAGTTTTAAAATTTAACTTCAATTTTTGATTAGTTTGACATTTAGGACCATTTCTAAAACTTTTCCCAATAGTCTTAATCATTGAGTTAAAATGCATACTACAAAGAGTACCTTTATAGTACTGTATCAAAGAAGTGTTACAGCTCTTTCTTCATTAAGACACAATCATTAATTTAATATATAGAGTTTTAAAGCAGGTCAAAAGAAATATTTTCATCTCTGAGAGAATACAGTCAGTACTTCTATGTACATGCTGTGTAGCCCATACTGCAATCTGAGTGCCAGGTTTAAAGTAATTATTTCAAATGTACACTTACAGTATTTTATTCCCTGTACTTAAGAAAGTTTGCTTGCCAGACAGTCAACATCCATTTACTTACTTTTGACTTAGCAATCACTGGCAGGTTTTCTGTGAGTAAAATGACAAGGAACACTGCTTCCCCTCAGAGAGTTTACCATCTAGTAGGAGAGAGAGTTCTATAAGTAACTAAATACCCTGAACTTTTAAGATTAACCTGGAGGTATTAGTAATCTTTCATCCTTTAATATCTATATATAGTCTTTTGGATTTGATAGCAGACAGCATAGCCATCTTACAAACATTTACTATAAATAAGGCATTGCAAGAATAAAAATGCTTAGTCAGGGCTGAGCAAATGACTATAAAAAATGGCCTTTAAAACTTCAGCTTTGTAATAAAGTGATTCACTTCTAGTTATTCAAATGGTTTCTAGGTGTAAACAAATGGCACTTAGAGATAGGTCACATAGCTAAATTCACTAAAAAAGACAGAGAAAGAACATTTTGGGTGCTGTTGAGATGATGTGGAGAACATACTGGCTGTGTGTGACGCCGGTTGGCTTATTTTTTTGGCGCAGACCCATTTGTGTATCTTTTAAGACAGCTAATCTTTTTATGCCATTAGAAATTCAGAATTTAGTGTATTATATTTTAAAAGACTTCTAAAGTCATTATAGCTTTATTTGGGAGTAAAATTTTCCTTTTTCTTTAGAAAACTATTATTTTGTCTTAGTTATTGAAAAAAAGCTTTAGCATTCAAAAATGGTGGATGATGTTAAAACATAAAAGAAATTTGGTATAAATGACCACTTAATTTCTCTACAGAAAATACGAAGATGTAATGTTGTGTTTCAATTTGGTTATTACTCAGGTCAGGCTGCAATTGTGGCACAAGTCCATAGCTGCTTATGATGGTAGTTTAGAGCTGGGAATGTAATTAAAAACACTACCACTGTTCTCTTTTATTTTTATCAATTTATTAAAATTCTCAAATGCACTCCTACTTATGACAAAAAATAATAAATAGAAATAGGGAATCATGATATTGTCAAATAGAAGTCCACCTTATTAGTGAATCATTAGTGAATCTTTGTGTATTTAGAGCATGAGGACCTTAGAGAGCTAGTCTAACTTTCTCATTTTACAGATTAAGAAACGAAAGCCCAGAGAGATTAATTAAATGAGCTGCCTCTGGCTGGTCACCCCTCTAATGCAAAGCTGTCTTGGTCGCAGTTGTCCTCCTGGTGCCTAGCTTGGTGCTGGTGCAGGGGAGGTGCTGGGTTTGTTTTTGTTGGGTGACTGAATCCAACAGTCTGAAGAGCTCTGAAGAGCCTAACTTTCCTTCTGTTCTGACTCAAATGTACCTTTAGGCTTAAGAATCCTACAGCGTATGATAACATAGCTCTTAAAGGTGTTCTTAAGCCAATAATAATTTATTTGCCTTTACTGTGTAATGGTTTGGAGGTGCTCCTCCTCCCCCTTTTTTTGGAAACTATGATTATCCATCTAGAAAAATGCAGAGATAATTACTTCAAGATCTGACTACTGTTTTCATTGTAGAAGCACGTATTCATTACCATAACTAGAATCCCGTACCTTTTAACAAATGTTAGGTGACTGCAAACATGATTGTTTTCTCAGCGAAGTATTTTTGGAGGGTTCTATTTTGCTTTTACTTTTTAAAAATTAAAAACTCTCTTTTAAAAAATAATATAGAATAATAGTAATGAAGAAGCATAACTTGGTAGTAAAAGGCTGAGTGATCATTGGGTTTGTTTGCTTATGCCATTGTGGAATTGGACACACTATAGTGGCCCTTTGAGCTACTAATTTGCTGTAGATGTCAGACTTGGGTCTAGTGGCAAGTGACTGTCTGGTGATCGATTTTCCTGTTTCGTCCGTTCTTTTTTTCCTCAATGGAAGCATTTTTTGGATACCTGCTACTAGAAAGGTGCTGTGCTACAAGTGGGGAATACAATGGTGCCATATGAGAAGGCATGGTAGATAAATAAAGCTACTGTATTGTCATAGGTGCTGGAGGAGTGAGAATGACTTGCATTCAGCCAGCTGTGTGGGTACTACCCCTTCGGAAGTGGCTCCAGAGCAGAATGAGGGAGCTGTACTAGCCAGCCTGGGGGGAGGCAGTGGGTTCGTGTGTGGATGTCTACAGAGAGCAGCTAGATGGATGCCAGAGACAGGCAGAGGCCAGCTTGGGCAGGGCTTACAGGAAACATAATTTGGGATATTTTTAAAAAAGCAGTAGAGCCATGGATGAGTGTTTAAGCAGTTTGACACGAACAGTCTTGTGTTTTGAAGAAGATTGAATTGGTGGGTGGGGCAGAGGAGAGAGACCAGGTTAAGGACTGTGTCCTGCATGTATTGTTGTGGTCCATGGCATGGGGAAATTACAATGATTAGCTTGGTGGCCATGGGGATAGAAATAGTGGACAGAGTTGAGAAACGTTTAGGGGGTTCAGTAAATAGGACTCAGCAAGAGGAAGTTGTCAGGGTGGCAGTGCTGTTTACTGTGACGGGATACCTGATGAGCAGATTTGGGGAGCACATTCGAGATCTTGTAGCTTATGATTGAGGTAGCCAACAATGGACAACTATACCATTGTTTCAGCCTTCTTTCCATTGCTAGTGGCATTCTAAAACTTTACAAAAATAATCTCCCAAAAGATGTGTGGTGAGGATTGCTGGTGAGGTCAGTGAAGTGGGAGAGGGGAGGGAATCTTTGTTACTTGCGTTATTTGTAGCACTTTGTATGAGTTTGCTCCTCATAGACTGAGAATAGACTCGTACTGTGAGCCAGCTTTGCCACATTTTGCTCTTCTGTATCTGCTTGTTGTGGAAGCCGTTTTCTGTTGCTGGTTAGGTATTGGGACAAGGTCCTTTGGCTCCCAGCAGATAGCTGGCAGGCCTCACTGTGCTCTCAGTGGAGGGAGTTAGTTGTATTTGGGTTGCTGGTTGCAGTCACACAGGGGTGTGATAGAAATGAATACATTACTTAAATAATTATGGGAAAAACTACCATTCTTGGTCAGAATACTTCCCTGTTTTTTTGTGGAATGTGTATAACTAATTTAATATATAAATTATCTTAAAAGCCACTTTGTTCAATTATTATAAGAAGTGAATTTATATAGCATGGTAGGTAGCAAATGAGAGATGCTAACTGATAAATCCAGAAAAACTTTTAATGAGGTAAATTATAAACTCAGCATTTATCTTGAAGCAGTCTTTTGAGGGAAGTTTTGCATTTTTATTTTGGTTTATAAAGATAATACCCATTCATTTTTGTTAAAGAACAGACTTTGATCTCAATAGGCATAAAGGTAATCCTTTCTGGGACTCATTATCTTTGGTTAGGGGTCTATTTCAAAAGTACTTTTATTGACATTGTTGCTCATAGGTCTTTTTGGCGGCCACTGTGACTTGGGCAAGTCCACCAGGGCTTTTCCCATCTCCTTCAGGGCATCAAGGTAGTGTTGCTTTACAGGCTAACTTAGGGACCCTCACTGGTTGTTAGGGATGCGCTCCATCTGAAACTTACTCTCACCTCTGGTGGTTTTGAGCAGTTATTTGGATAAATTTGAAACTCAGGAACAGTAGTGGTTCCACGTGGTGGGAGCGAAGAAAAGCTTGGGGTGCTGACTTCAGGTTTGGATGGACTTGTGCCAACTAGTCTGGAAGTTTACCTGTAAGCCTGTTTTTTCAACTTGCTGGTTTTACATTTTTCAAAAATCTTTAAAAATAGATTCTCATTTGGTCCCATCAGTAGTGTATTGTTATGGCTGAAGAAATCATTGCCTGCTCAGAGGTGTAGACAACAAATGGAAAGCTGCATACAGGTTCCTATGATACGGTTTTTAGTGGAAGAAGAAAGAGGATGTTTGTTTATTTGCAGTCTGCCTCCCTCCCAGATTCTGCAGTGGCCAGAGAGGTAGCAGGTTTGAGCTTTCCAGCATGTATCTCATCATCATAGGGGTGCACAGAGAGCCAGTGTTGCTGAGCAGGGGATGCACGGGACCTCCAGGAATTTGACATGTGTGATAGTTTTGACATGTTACATATTCTCACTGATACATGCTCCACTTGAGACAGTCTGACTTCTGGCTCTTTTGCTGTACATCTTCTTAAGGGTCTAGGATACCTTAGTAATTAGTCTTCCCCCTAGTTCTGCAGCAAGTTGGGAGACTAACTTTTAAAGAGTCCACTTTCTTCTTATTTTATCCTTATGAAAGAAATCATAAACATTTTAGGGTCTGTTCTGGTTAATATTTAAAGCATAATTAGTAAATACGTATTATTTTAACAAAGCTAACAACTGTCATCTTTAACATGAAAGTAAGCAGGCAAATAGAATTATAAGCATGCCTTTAGTTTCCAAGGCAGTGTGTGCTATTGCACTAAGTGAATAATAAAACCAATTTGAGTACAGGTGTACAGTCAAAAATATGCTTTAGTTTGTGATATATTTTAAAGTAGATGGGTCTAGAAATTATTTATGGATGGAACTAACAATATATTGAAACTGTTAAGCCTAGATCCTCAGGGTGAACTTTTTTTTTTTTTTTTAAATCTCTGTTGCAATATTTTATATTCTTGTATACCTGACCTTCTTTGTGCTTGAAATTTTGCTCTGGCCAATTGCAGGTGTATTGATCTTGTCAGAAAAACCATGTAGACTCATCTTGAGAATTTAAAAGTCTTGATTAAATTAAGAAACAGTTTGTTTTTTAAATAAAATAGTTGCTTATTATTAAAAAATTGAAGTCAGCTTATTTTCTTTATTAGGTGTGTGTTGGGGCAGTCAACTGAAATAGTGCAGAAATAACAAAACAAGATTGGAAATGACAGTAGTAACCATAAGTACTCACTAATTGTCATTGAGCATTTATAGTCAAGTAGGCATTATGCTAAATGTCTTAATGTTTTGTTTCACTCACTCATCAGAACAACTTTTGGAAGTAAGTAGAAGTATTATCCCCATTTTACACATGAGGAGACTTGGACTGAGAGGTTAAATTGCCCAGGGCCATGCAACTCTAGCAAGTGGTTGAGAAGGGGTTTGAATCCAGATTGGCCAGTCTCAGAATCTGCATGCATAACCACCAAGCTCCAATACCACCTAAACCAACTCTCAGGGAGGCTGACATCATTGCTATCTTCCTAGGCAAAGGTCCATTAAATACCAGCAACACCCTCTAATCTTGTTTCATATCCTATTGCTATATCCTGTCTTCCCAGGTTATTTCTGTCCACACTTCCTCTGTGCCTGCTGTGTTTATGGGACCATATATCTTGGGATGTCTTGGCACCTAATATGACCAGGTTCCATGCATTTCACTCTCAAGGCCCTTCATCTCTTGTGGAGATAAGGAGGACAATTGTTATGAAGGTTTCATTCTATGGTGGATGGGAACTTGAGTTCTGACATCAGATGAATCATAAAAATGGAAATAATATTACCAACCATCCAGGGGTATATAGTGGAAGATTAAGTGAGATACTCAGTGCTTAGTGTAGCATATGGCATATTTGTTGAGTAGTTACTGTTAGCTCACATTTAATCATTGAACTTATCAAACCATTTATCTTGATTTTATTTTTAATTTAAAAAGTCCCTGTAATCCTAAATTATGACTAGCAAAGAATGAGTGGCCTGCAGTGGTGATTGGCTATATGATTTTCACTTTTTCTCTGGAGCAGACATTGAAATTAATATCTATATGTTCCTTTGTGCAGATGTATAACTAGGTGTTACTTACCTAATCCTCTTGGTGCTCAGAGGTGATGCAGATATACCAGGTGCTAAGAATGACAAATTGGAGAGAGTAGTTCTTCCTTTCTAGCTGTAAAGATATTCACCAGCTACCTGAATTATGGCTGTCTTGCTAGTGAACCAATCATGCTTTCTTTTTCCTAAACTTAGAATTCTCCAAAAATGGTGGGTGATGTTATTTTAGATGACCAGGTGTAGGGAGTATTTGATCTGTTCTGGAATATTAGAACTTTCCAATTCAGACCAGAGAGCTACAGGGTGTTCTCAAAATCTGTAACTTTAGGCTCTCAAATCTCTGAACATTTGATTCAATCCTTTACCCTCAAATTCTCTTTTTTACTAAAGGAAGAGACAAGATGGGAACTAAAATGAGTAGATTTGGGGTCAGGGTCTGGGATGTGAATAGCAATTAGAAAGCGAGAGGGTAAGAAGCTTCTGTGGACTTACACTGCTATCCAGACTTGCATGAAAATGGAAGAGATGGAGTATGGACAACTTTCATTTTATTTTATTTTTACTTAAAATTGATTTTAAGGACAAAATCAAATGGGGCAATGTATAAGCAGTTGATAAATATGGATATATGGGAGTTCCTTGTACTATTTTTCCATCTGTACTGCAAGTTGAAAAATTGTATCAAAATAAGATTATCTTAAATAATAGTGACTCTAAGGACTTGATCTCAGTAGTTAACATTTATGGAGCATGGACTTTATGTGAGTTCACATTTTGCTGAACTATTTATTTATATGAACTGTTTTCACTGAATCCTGCAGTAGGCTTAATAAAAATTCCGAGATAGGAACAGTAATTGCTGTTTTATAGGTGAGGAAATGGAGTGTTAGAGGTTAATAAATTTGCCCAAGATCACAGGTGTTCATGGTGGAAGTGGGATTCAAGCAGGACAAGAACATTTAATAGCTGGTAGCATTAACCTCTACAGAAATCGCTTTGGATGTCCCATCAAAATGACCTAGGCCTTGAAAGGGTAGGAAGAGCATATATCAAGATCTCACATAGCTGTGCTTCTGAGGGCTGACTCGTGGAGAGAAACTGAGAGGCAGGAAGGTGTCTATTAATGGATTACAGTCAGTGAGACTTCTTTTCCTCAGATGTCATATCTTACCAGTTACAAACACTTTCAACCTAAGAGACACATGCTTATTCCAAGACTTACTAGTGTTCCAGCCCTGTTTTCATTTATTTGCCAAGACATAGCCAGCATCAAAGTATTTAGTTTGCTACAAAATTTCCTTTCCTTAAAGGTTCTTTCCCAGTGTTTATCCAATAAATAATTCACTTAACATCTTTTTCTCACTTCACAGGACTTGAGTTGCTCGGAAAGGAACCCAGCATGCTACGTAGGCTCCCAGTCATAGTGCTTGCTCTTCACAGATACATTAACTTGGATAAACGTGCATCCTCCGTGAAGCACTTCCCAGTGGCTTCTGCTAACACATAGACAACAGGTCATCTTCCACAGCCATACACTGCATGGTTTAAATGGGTTCAGAATTCAAATATATAAATCAGTACACTTATATGTTATGGGGTAGATGTGTATTCCTTTTCTAGGGGATTAAAAAAACAGAATTTCAAATCTAATACTACTTTGGCTCATAGAAATATGGTAATATATTTCTAGATTTTGTACATATTTATAGTTTTTTTCCTTCACAATTGACCAAACTGTTGACTAGCTTGAGTACAGTGAGCCTCTAGTTAAAACTTAAGCTTTGCTCTTTTGGGTGCACTAAAAATTTTAAAGTTTGCCTAGTTTGTGTTAAGTTTCAGAGCTAGGTTTATCACCAGAATTAACACTTTGTTTTCCATTTTCCACTAGAAAACAAAAATAAAAATCTGGGCTGGTGTTTGGAATAAACTTTTTTATAAGGAACTTTGTGGCTAAGTATAGGCTGCTGAGAGCCATTCCATTTAGCTGCTAGGGTCCAGCAGGATAAGAAAAGTTCTGTCTTATGTTCTGTCAGATACTTTCATAAGGACACAATACAAGAACATAGGTAGTTTCCGCACACAGCTGAGTTCATGCCCACTGGTAGTGACACTAAGTAAATGGCTGGCTGGCAGCGATACCACCCTACTCTTGCTGGAAAATGTGTGTTGTGTGTAGTGTTGCTGTTTCTGTGTGGCGAACGAAAGGCAATGTACTGTCCGAGGAGCTGCACAGAAACCCAGGCGTTTGCTAGCAGAATGACATTGACCGAGTGTCATTATCCTTTACGGATTGCTGCCTTAACAATAGTAACTTTATCACACCAACAGTGCTGGTATCTTCACTTGGCAAACCTGAAAATAGACTCTTTACTGTCTTTATTGGCTCTAAAAAAAGACTGCTTGGGCTAGCTCTTGGATTTGATTTCTTTCACATACTAACACCAAGTTTGAGGTGAGAACATGGGTCTTCTGGTTCATGGAATTGCAGAATTCATATCCCTATGAAATTTATTTATTTCTTGTCCAATATTCTACTTTAAGAAAGGAACCCCAGGTTCCCCCCTTTCTCACTGTTTTGAAATGGTTGCATAGAAAATGCTTATACATCACTATTGGGGCAGAAAAACCAACCTAGTAACTTATTGGTGAGAGGCAGAAACAGCTGGCTGTGAGCCTGGGCTTCTGCCTCAGTGGGGCAACTATTCAAGGACATTGGCGTTTCCCCTCCCTTCCACCTTCCACTTCCCCCGGACTCAGGCACCCTTAGGGCCTGGGCCTTCCTGCCTACACTCCCTCAGGTCCTCATTTCTCTCGTTCCCACTCCCTCAGAATAGGCTGTACACAGTGTCTTGTTCTTGACCTTCTACAGGCTTTTGTTCAGACCCACAGCTTTGACTCTTGCTTCCATATGATTAACTCTGTATTTTTTCCCCTATCACCCACACACTATGTCCGTAATGTTCCCAACTTGTCTAAAACCAAGGTCTTCCCAGCACTGCCTCCCTCCTGTGACCCCCCAAACCCAGCTCTTTCTCTGGAACCTTGGCTCCAAGCTCAAGGCTTTACTTGTGTCCTGGCTGCCTGGACATTGGCCACTTTTGAGTCTGTTGCAGGTGCCTCTTCTTTGGGCCATCTGTCATGTGGCCTTGCTCATTCCACTACATTGCATTTCCTGCACAGCTGGTTAGGCTGCAGTGCCTGGCCTGCTGGGCCGTTGCTGTCATTGTTATTTGTCCTGGTGGAGAACAAGCAGTAACCTGTGTCGGTGGAACCTCCCCTCCCTCCCTGCTTTTCTGTGTTCTCCTTCAGGCCAGGTAGCCACTGCCTTGACCGCCTCGCCAACCTGCTGTGAGTTTGGAAGGACAAGGCTCCTGCCCCTCAGGCCTCTTCCAGGTCAGCTGCCTGCACCATGTTGGGGCCCTGCCTCCAGCCCTGCTCCAGAGTTTCAGGCTGAGGTCCTGTCTCCAGCAGTGGGAGGTTGCCCTGTGCCTAAGGTCTGGTACTTTCCCTGCTTCCTCAGTGACAGGCACCACCCCCTGCTTGGCTGTCTCCTAGTTGGTTCAGAACGTGGGTGCAGAAGAGGACCTGAGAGTTATTCTAGCCTCCTCACACCCCATTACCATGTGCCTTACATCTGATGGGAATGTGTTTTCCCACTGCAGCATTGTTTTGATTAGGTACTTAAGGTGCACTGTGGATTAATCCAGTGCTATTGCAGGTCAGCACAATGATGTCTGTATTTTAATATTCTGATGGAGGGAAAACTGTGAAGTCCTTTTGGGTGGGGATCTCTTGTGGAAGTGAGCATGACCTAGGGAACTACTGGAATGGCCATGGTAGCTGCAGCCATTTGGTGACACTGTAACTGGCAGACACCTGCCTCATAAGCTGGCTGTAGTATATTAGGCTTTCAGAAGTGGGCTTTCAGAAAATGGGACCTACCCAAATTGAGGCTGGAGTGTATACAAAAGCCCCACCCAAGTCAGTTCTGGGAAGGACTTTAGAATGCAAAGACATGGGCAGTAATGACAAGGAAAAAACAACATGTTCTCAGACTTACATCTCTGAATAATAAGTCACAGTTTCTGTGTGAGGCTTATAATAAAATCTTTCTGGGTTTTGGAAACATGGATGTTCATGGTGAAAGCCATTATTAATTCCTTTCAAAGATAGGTAAGAATTATGAGTGTGCAGATCTTTAGAATATTCTTGCTGCCTCTTATTGCTATGACTTTACTGTTTGTTAAGGTGTGCTTGTGTAAAATTGTAACTGGGCTGACTTCTGTGGGAGGTGCCAAAAATGTTATCTGTAAGCTCAGAAGTGCAGGTTAACACACCTGTGGCAATGTGGAACAGGACAGCATGGTATGGAATTAAGTGCTGAAAAGTGTGATGCTGCCAGCACCAGGCTTAGTAGTGCAGAAAGAAGTCAGGAAGTATGATTTGCGCTTTCTTTTGATAGATTGGAGGAGCTGAGAAATAATGTGAACACAATCATGGAGACACTGTCCACCAAGGGTCCTGGCAGAAAATAGACAGCCAGCCCAGAGCAACCTGCAGGGGCCAGGGCAGGGATTTTGGTGCCCACGCCTCCAGGGAGAACAGGAGCTGGGAGAGGGACAAAGCCACTGCCTCACGCCGCTCCTCCTCCTCTCAGCCTCCTGGGACAGCTTAGTGGGGGCTCTCAGGCTCAGGGAGTATCCGATTGGCCTGAAAAAAGGGGCAGGGGTTGGCTAGACAAGCAGAGGGTGGGCCATGGCAAAATTGGAAGTTCAGGCAGAGTGAGATCCTGACTTAGGTTATGTGATGGAAATGGAGTTGAAAGGTTAGTTTGGCAACATGTGATGGATTGCAGTTGATGAGCGAGTAGAGGCAAAAAGTCAGACGCTGTTGAAATATCCCAGCCTGCAGGCAGTGGGGCTCTGTCTACCACAGGGAAAACTGAAGGGGAGAGGAAGACCCAGCAGGCAGATGACTGGCTGAGCAGCGTATCACTCCAAGGGGCCCAGCATGAGCTGAGAGTGACTTCCAAGAGAGTTTAGGTTTGATATTTTGAGCTTAGATTATATAAAAAAATAGAAACATTTGAGGAGGGTAAGGTGTATAAAAAGATAAGATCACTTTAGAGAGGTTCCAAAATAAAGCTACTTCACTGATGAAGTTGTGCAACATGCAGGTCAAGAAATGGCAAAATGGTGAACTTTTTTTTTTAAGTCAGAATCTTATAAAAATGATTTCAAAACTTTTTTCACATGTAGTTTGACTTTGTTTTTATAAATGTCCTTATGACATGGGCATAGTCAGAACACTATGACAGTTCTGTAGAATATTAATGTCACTCTTTACAGCACAATAGTAATTTGATTATAAGTCTGTCAGAAGGGCATAAAAATCCAAATTGAAGTTTAGGTTTAGTTCAACTTTCTTTTCAATGGATGTGTTCCATCATTTGGAAGAAGTGTCTCATGTTTTAAACTTTAGCTGCTTTAATGTGTATGTATGGATCTGTTAAGAAGACACATTTCAACATATTCTATGTGAGAATACAGTAGAGAAACATTTGTAGCCCAATAGGAAAGAAGTAGTGGATATAAATAGGTAATGTATAGAAACAAAATTTAATTGTCAGTAAACAGACATTTCAGAATTATGGAATAATAAAAGAACTCCAAATTAAAATGAGATTTTTTTCCCCCTTATCAAGTTAGTGAAGATTTAAAAAGTATTCTTGGTGCTGCCAGAATATGGTGAGACTTGCACATTCACTGCTGTCTGAAGTTCAGTAAGTACAAAAATTTTGGAAAGAAATTGGAGATTATGTGTAGCAAGACCTTTATAAATGGCCATTCCAGCTGTGTCAGTCCTCTTTCCTAAGGATATATCTGAAACACAATCAGGTATTAAAATGAAAAGCCATTTATGGTGACAGAAAAATATTTTTTGGTGACAGTGAAAAACTGAGAGTGGTTAAATTTGTAATATATTTATATGTTAGAATATTATGCAGGCATTCCCAGTCATGTTTTTGAAAAATAAAAGCTTAAAAGAGCAATGTACAAAACTATATTAACTATGATCTCAATTTTATACAAATTAAATCACAAGCATAGGAAAATAGTAGTTTCAGAGGTAGGTGGTTTTATTTAAACACTGATTCCAGAGCTAAACAAATATGGTTTGAATCCCTGCCCAACCACTTGCTGGCTGTGTGATTTTGGACAAGTGACTCATTATCTCTATGACCATAGGCAAAATTTTAAACTTATCTAAGACTCAGTTTCTTCAGCTCTAATGGGAATAATGACAGGACTGACCTCCTTGGCTTATTGGAACTAATGCAACAACATCTAAAATACTTCACATAGTGCTTGTCATATTATTAGCATTTGATAAATGATAGTTATTTGGATTATAGGTGGTTCTTATTTTAATATTTGCATTTTAAGAATATTTTCTATATTTTAAACTGAAATACTTTTATAATCAGGAAAAACAACAATCATGACTCTAAGAAGCAATTTGGTATCTTACATGGAAGGGAGGACTCTGAAGATTTTCAGAATTTTGTGGTATAGGCAGGGAAATCTTTTTAAAAAAGTAATCTTAACTAGTTATATTTCTGAAACAAATACTCCTAACTTTTGCCTCTTAGGATTTTCCTTTTTTCTAGATCACTTAGCAGTATTTGGCTTATTTTTTCTATTTCAAAGAAATTTTGTTCTGCAGTAAGTTGAATTTAAAAGAACCCTTCCTCCCCTTTTTTAAGTTTTCTGAAGTCAAAGAAAACAAGAATCATTCTATTAAAATATTCTGTATATGAGATCTGAACTTGGTTAATATTATCTGCATATTTAGCACTCAAATTTCAGACATATTTAGTGCTAGCTTCTGTACATCTCACCTAATTGTTTAAATATGTGAGCATGATTTTGATATTTGGAGGTTGAGGAGAAACCCCTTGAGATTTTCGAGCTTGAGTTAAAAGGCTTATTGTGTCTTGGAGTAAGTCGAAGTAAGCTAGTAGGAAGACTTATAATCTGAAACTCTTTCACCTTGGAATTGTGTCTCTCATAGAAGAAACACATTTGGGCTGCATACAGCCTGGAGAAACTTTCAGGCTGTGTTTTCTTCACAGGAGGGTAACAGTTTTGCACTTAGAGTAAAATAGCTTCAAAGCCTTTGTCTCCTTGAAATTATGTTACCTTTCCTTTATCTCAGACGTTATTATATCTTCTATGGCAAATAAAGGAAAATAAGAAAAGGAAAAACAGACAAGATATTAACACTGTTCCCCAAATTAATTATGAATAGATGGGTTGATGGTGATATAAAATGTGAAAACCATAGAATCCAGAATATGTACAACCACATTTTATGTATTTTGGGAATCTAAGATGGCATTAGTTATAAGATTGAACCTATTTCTGATAAAATGAAATGTGAAAAAAAGTATGTCTTAGAATCAATGAAATATAGTGATGACTGAAAAATCAAAATACCTTCAGTTTGCAGTCACTTGTATTTTTCAATTTTGTTGCCTGAACAAAAAGAAAAATGACCTGAGTGCATCTGAAATTGGAATTTAAGCCTCTAATCTTTAGCAAAAAGAATTTATAGCTGTATGTCCCTTTAGTCACAACCTGGTGCCACCTCCTGCACACCTTGTTCCATACGTCGTGGACAGCACATAGAGTGCAGCATAGATGGACTTATGAGTCAGGTATTTCAGCATGACCCTGCTTGGCTGCTGGACCTAATGTAAACAGACAGTTGGTAACTTTTTATAGTGTTAATCTGCCAGACTGCTGTCAACACTTTGGGTACCATAAAACAGTGTCACCCAGACAATTCTGCAAGAGTGCTGCCAAAATCTATTAAAACACACAGTAAAACAAGAAATGTACTGCTAACTACTAAAAGCCTGACTTGACAATCAAACATTTGAGTATAGATTCTGAGCTTAGTACTAGGGTAGTGTCCACGTTGTATGTGTGCAAAGGTAGTAAAATGAATGGTTCTTGTTTATAAGTTA
Source organism: Manis javanica (assembly GCF_040802235.1). Classification (NCBI taxonomy): domain Eukaryota; kingdom Metazoa; phylum Chordata; class Mammalia; order Pholidota; family Manidae; genus Manis; species Manis javanica. The sequence continues at coordinate 149,361,462 of NC_133157.1, forward strand.
AAAATCTAATTACTCAGTGATACAAAGGAAGGAACTTCTCCTTTTAATTTGTTTTGTTTTTAGGATAATTTGAGAGGATTTGCATCAGATAGCATGAGACCAGTGTGGAAAAATACAGGTTAGGTAGACTTCTCCAGATCCAAATGTGGACCTGTTATAATGATGTTAGAGATTCCTCCTCTACCAGTCATAAGAAAGAAAAATTTCAGATAGCAATTTAAAGATTCCTTGAATGTATATATAGAGATCAGAAAGGTAGCATGGTATAAAGGTTGAAGCCAAGAGCTCTGGAAGCAGATGGCTTCCAGAAAATGGAAGCAGCAAAGAGTTTAAAACTTCATTCTGACCCTTATGTACATTTGGGATCTTGGGCAAGTTAATTAACTTTTGTGCCTCAGTTTCCTCACTTACAAAATAGGGTTAATCGTAGTACCTTCTTCAGTGTGTGGCACATACCAGTCATTCATTAAAATGAGCATTTATTAATATTATTATGATTTGCTTAGTTTCTTAGTAAGAGACTATGAAAGTGAGAGGTGTGAAGATTTGAGAGCTGTGGTGTCTATTGGTATGACTGTGGAGGTTTCAAATAAAGATGGTAGATAACGGCTTTCTTGGCATCATAGCGAACATTAGGCAACATCTTTAAGAGAAAAGATTGAAAGTGTGATTGTGGCAACTACCTGTAGAACATTCTGCTAGTTATCTCTTTTTCAGGGCTTTCTGGCTAACCCTGTGTCATGTGGTAAGTGAGGAGTGGTTTTAACCTGGCAGTGTGATTTAGGTTGTAATGAGTGTAGGAACTGTGCTTTGTACATGACAGGGGCTTCTCTCTTTTATCTCCTAGATTTCTGTATATTAGTGACATAACCAAATATTTTAATGTCAGAAATTATATGACCATCAAGAAGATCTGAGATGATCCAAAATTTCCAAACATTGATATTTTAAATGTTCTGTTTCTGGTTGGCTAGAGTGAGCTTGGACTATGTGATAGGTCTTGTTTTATTACATTTTACCTTTTTGTTTTAAAGCCTAGGTAGTCGCTCTGCTGTAGCCAGCCCAGTGTCTCCCCTGTAGCTATGGGATGTGCCCTATTCCTCTTCTTCCTCCCTAAATGCCTTCTCTCTACCATTGGACAGAGTGAGACACAGAAAGTAGAAGAAGAAATAGGGCAAGACTTAAGAAGCTTATAGTCATATTAACTTTCCTTTTCTACCCCCAGCTCCATGACTTCTGGGATCACCCCCACACTCCTAGTGAATCATGAGTTAGATGAAGTGGTTTTTTTTTTTCTTTGTTGTTGTTTCATAGCTAGAGATTTTTTCTATGGAAGTATTTTAGATTCCAAACAGCCAAATTTCAGATCATTAGGGATAAAACAAAATACTTAATTGGTACTTGGTGATTGCTTGCCTTAGGCACTTTTCAGCAACCCTGGCCACTGTTTACCTTCACTCTTTGCATCTAGGATGTTTCTAAAAGTTTACCATCTGACAGTGATTTTCGCAGCCAGTGGCTGGTCCGTAGTAGGCATGTGCCACTAACAGGCTGTGGGCCTTTTCATCTAATGCCATGCTGGGACTGGATGCTGACCTGATGAAAACCAAGGTTCTGCATAGATGCCGATCCAGACTGGCTGAGGGCAGCATTACACCCAGAGGAACCAGGACCACGGAATTAGAAGATCACTGTGTTTGGCTTAATGTGATGAGATGATGACTGAGCAGTAGGAACTTAAAAATATCACCAGCTTCAGTACTGGCCACGTACCCGTTTAAACCAATCAAATGGTCTATAAATATGAGTTTCAGATGCTAGATCTGCTGTCGATAACCATTGGAGGCAGTATAACCTAACAGTTAAGAGTGTGGGTTCTGGAGTTAAAACCTGGTTCTAATTTAGACTCCTCAGTGTGCCATGTAACATGGGGAAAACTGCTTAATTCTCCAGGTTTCTGTGGAGAGACCAGTGCCTGGCACACGCATTCTCAGTGGAGCACTGGGGATGATAATGACAAGGACGAGGAGTTGCTGTTTTGGCACGTCTGTCATTGCCTCAGAAGGCAATACTTTCCAGAAATGGGGGGCTGGCTTCACAGATTAGAACAATATGTTCATCTGATGTTTGAGCTGAGTGGGTTTGTGAACAATGTATATTTGTGCTGGATAATAATCTGATGGAAAATGAGCACACACACGCACATAGTCATCAACTTGAGGTACATTCAGAGTGACTTATGTAATAAGAACAGATACCTAGATGCAGTTTAGCCAAGTCAGCAGACTTATTTTTGTGTAAAATAAAGAATTGCAATTAATGCATCTTTATAAGCAGCAGCAATGGTTTAGTTACTCGGTATGTGAGATAGCATGTGAAAAAGTCCATGAGGGCAAACAGTCTGAGTATTCAGTTAAGCGCCCACTAAATGGCAATCATGATGGAAAAGATCAGAGGGCCAGTCTTTACAGTCCTATGGATTCATTAATCTGTAAAAAGCCTTTCATTCTCACTATCTTCATTTGAGGACTCTCCCTTCTATTTCCATAAATAAATCCCTTACGTTGAAGTGGGTTATTTTTCCTCTTATTTTTCCATGTAGTTGTATTTGGACATTTGTTTGGGAATGCATGTTTTCCCCATCCATTTGTTCGGGATTTACTAGTTAAATAATGGAGAGGGTGTTTCGTACCCAGAGATGATGATGTGGCTGCTTCATGAACACATTATTGCAGCATGGACTATTGTAGCATATCATAGCTCTTTCTTTTGGGTAGCTGTCTATACTGTATAAATGGAATTATTTCTCAATTTTGTTCCCTCTTGAAACAACTTTTTATTATGTAATTACAGTTTTTAAGGAGTGAATTTTATTTGGAAAGGTGGGTTTTGGGGAGAAAAAAAACTGCTCGTTTGAAATGTATTTGTTTTAGCAATAACTTCATGTGAACTAATGAGATATTTTTAACCTGCCTGGGGATTTTTAAAAGCTTTTCCCCTGCTCTTTTTGGGGAGAGGCACGCACCATCGTTGTAGCTTGTTTGAGTTCTCTGTAGAGGATGTTTACCTTGCTGTGAGGTTGTTTCCTGCCTTGTGTGCATATCCTTAGCCCCTGGTGTAGGCTCTGCACAGAGCTGGCAGGGAGTGAAGGCCTGTGCTTCTTCCCTGCAATGCTGATTTTTGAAGGCAGGGCCAGATAAAGAAAAAAAACTAGCTATTCTACTCACTAGTTTTGTGATTTGGAGAGTTACTTAGTGGCTTTGATTTCATTTTCCTTATTTACAAAATTAGGGCAGATAATATTTCAGGGATAGTGGTGAGGATTTTATGGGAGTATGTGGGATGTAAAGCACCTAGCACAGTGCTCAGTCCATATTGAGCACCTACTAAGTATTAGTCACTTTTTCCCTTGCTTTAATGCTAATTTTCCATATGTGGTGGGTATAATCTGGAAAATAAAGGATTTTCTTATTTCAAATTATTATTTTTTTTAGAGTACCTCTCCTGATTTCAATGTAGGTAAATACAGTTATTGTATCTGTCACACCTCACCTCTTTTGATTTTCTCTTCAGCTGTCCATTCCAACTTCATACAGCTGAAGTCTCTTTAGTCCCCTAGCTAAATAAAGCATTTTATATTAAGACTTCCCAGTGACACTTGTGAGAAGGTGGAGACTGTGGTTTTAACTGTAAACTTAAAACAAAATCTCTTACACCAGTCTTTTGTCACAGCTTTCCATCTGCTGGTGAATGGAATATCAAAGTGTTAAGGAATTAGCTTATGCAGTTGATCTTGAACAACATGGGTTCGAACTGCATGGGTCAACTTATACACAGACTTCTCCTGGTAAATATTTTGGAGATCTGCAGTGATTTGAAAAAACAATTTTCTCCTTTGTTTTATTGTAAGAATACAGTATATAATATATGTAACATACAAAATATGTGTTAATGGACTGTTTATGTTATTGGTAAGACTTCCAGTCAACAGTAGGCTATTAGTAGTTAAGTTTTTTTGGTATCAACAGTTAAATGTGCATTTTTGACTACGCAGGAGTCTGCTCCTCTAACCCCTGTGTTGTTCAAGTGTCAGCTGTTGTCTTAGATGCCTTTAACTGAAATCTCACAGGGCATCTCAGTTACCTGTTCACATGGCCAGGCAATGTGGGAGGGATGAACAAATTGGGGCGTCACTGCGTCGATCTTCCATAGTGAATGTGCCTACCTTTAATTCTTCTATAAAATGTTTTTGGCCAGTTGACTGGTGGTAGGGCTGAAATGAAAGGACTAGGGGAGAGTATGCTAGAATTTCATTGCTCTTTCTTCCTCTCTCATTGTCCAAGGTAGGAAACAAAAGAAGAAAACAAAGCAAGAACAGGGAGCAATTTTTGCTTCCATTTCCTCTGTTGCAGTACTTAAATCATAGGAGCCATTTTAGGATAAGTTCCTGAAATTCTGTTTGGTTAAAACTCTTGTCAACTGAAGTTACAATCTCAACTGCAACCCCACCCCCAGAGGAAAAAGACACATTCATGATGCTTCAGCAACTGGAACCACTGCTTCAACTCTCATTTTGTTTAGCTGCATAATACAATCAATACCAGACTCCTGCGTCTGAGTGTGGATGGAACACTGTGGTGCTTCTGCCTTCTTGGAAGGGCTCTCCCACCGTCAGTCCTACAATCCTGGTGCCTGTGCTGTCCTGGACAACTCCTTCAGATTTTAATCTTCCAAACTCTGCTCTCTTTCCCTCCATTCAGCCAGTTTCAGAGCCTGATCTGTTATTGTTCTGCCTCATCTATGAAGGAGCTCATGACTCCTACCTCTTCCTGTGTCTGACTGACTTCATTCTGCCAAGTTAAACTTGACTGAAGCATGTCCAGCTCCTGGATCTACAGTGTAGAATTTTCATTTACTCTTTCAAGACCCTCCCCTGGCCCTCGTCCATCCAGCTCCCTCCCCTCTCCTGCCACCCTCCACTCACCACCTGCACAGATGCTCTCTGATTGTGCCCAGTATCAGGGCCTTGTGTCCTGATCTCCTCCTTCCCCTACTTTTTTACTTACTAAATCCACTTGTGGAAAAATCCCTCCCTTGTTTGAGTTTCCTCAGTGTCCATGTACTTGATCTCATATACTGTCTCCTCCTCCCTAAGGGGTATTGGCTGTAGAATTACTTGTCTCATGTTTGTTTACTGATCCAAAACAGTGACTATGACTGTCTGTGGGCTGGGCACCATGTGAGTGTTGGGGATACAGAGGTGAGCAAAACTATGCCAGGCACCCATGGCTAGAGGGATCAATGGCTAGTAATAAAATAATCACACAAACATGTAAATGTGCAACTGTAGTAATTGTTAAAAAAGGAACCGTACACCATATTGTGGCACAGGTACAAAAATTAGACTTAGATGTGGAAAGACTGAGTGACCTGAGGAAGGGAAGCTTGAGCTGTGATCTTCCTGCCTGAAGGCTCGGTGGCTTTACCGGAGAGGACTTGGTCTGTACTCCAAGAACCCTGGGAAGTAGTTACTCTGTGCCATGTGCGGAGACTGGAGGGACTGGAGAGGGTGGGGAAAAGACTACTGCCTAGTCCAGTGAGAGGAGATGGTGATTTGATCTTGTGTGGTGGTTGTAGAGGTGGTTGAAAGTGGATGGGCCTGAGAAAGATTTAGCAGGTAAAAGCAATGCAATTTGATAATAGATTGGCTGTGGGAGCCGTAGGAAAAAGGAGGCGTCCTGGGTTTCTGGTTTACTTAAATGGTTAGTTGAGTGACTGGTGTTCATGGGGCCACCTCTCGCCCTTAGGGTGCCTGTGCAAAGTAATAAGAACTGCCCTTTCTGTAGAGCACCTGGCTTGGTTAGTGGAGTATTGGTTGGAGTTTTATACCTACTTGCCTCCCTCAGTCCCTGTGTAGAGAAAGGACTGTAGAGTCTCACACCTGACTGCCAGCTCCTGGTCAGTCAGCAGGATTCAGGTTCTCCAGCTGTTTTTTCCTCTCCCTACCAAACCAAGTGAGATTTGCTTTAAAAAAAATTTTTTTAAATCAAACGGCAGAGACTTGAATGTGTAAAAGCAAGCAGGCAGGACCCAGTTGAGATATGGATTATGTAAGATGGTAATGGGAGGGCAAAGGATAATTTCATAGAGGGAGTACACAGGTAGAGGGACCAGCCTTAACTTGGAAGAGCATAGCTGCTGTGTGGTTAACTGGAAGGCAGGAGCAATGTATGGGTGCAGATGTTAGGGAGCATATTTAGCCTTCAGAGGGCTCCTGTTTTCCCTGCTAAGTAGGAAGTGAGATTACTTCTGTTTGTCTTGTGCCAATAACCAGAGTACAAATTTATTGAGGACAAAGAGATTTGTATGTATAAACATGCCTATTTGTTTCATTTGTTTCTTCCATAGTACTAGATTGAGAGTTACTTAATTGTTGGGTCTCATTGAAAAATTGGACTCCCTGAAAATTTAGATTTGTTACTTGGGTTTAAACATGAAATTACATGTGAAAGATGGCTCACTATTTTATCAAGTTTGCAAAAATATTAAATGCTGTGAACGCATGCCATACTGTATTCCTAACTGCCTGCTGAGTGTTACCAACTTAATTCGTAATACAGTATCCATAAATAAATCTCAGAATAAACATGGAAGAATTCTTGCTAATAGTTTGATGCCTTAACTTCAGAGAAATGTACACCATCCACTCTTGGAGATTTAAATACAAAGTACAAAGATAATGGAGACATGTAAAAGAGAAACCAGGGAGGGAAAAGCGACATGGAATAATGGTTCTTTACTTTAACTCCTGTGTATTGATCAACATTATGTAATAAAGTGAATCACATTTGTACCATGCTTTATTGATTACCAGACACTTCAACACACTAGCATTATAATCCATATGATGTTTTTTAGAAGAAGAAACTGAGGATTTATCCAAAGCCACATACATAAGTAGATGGATGAGAAATACTTGATTCCAGTCCTCATGACTCCAAAACAGAGTCCAGTGTCTCCACCATGCACATCCTAAAAGGGTTAATTACATACTTGTTTTAGTGGAACCTAGCTGTGCAGTTCCAGAGACACGCAGACCTCTTTATCCTGTTGTGGTCATGCTCATTTGATGTGATTGCTGTTGTGATGTAGCAGGTTTTCTGATTGATGCTTTATAGTTTTTTTCTAATTGTGCCTGTGCATAATTATTTAAAATGGTTAAAATTTGAATTTGGGTTACATTCTTGAGCCATTATGAATTGGCTAAGTTGGTAACATTCAGGAGGTAGTTAGGAATACTTCAGTATGTCATGTATTTAGTATTTAGTATTTTTAAACACTTGGTAAAATAGTTAATTTTATGGTACCAGGGAATATTTTTGTGCTTGACTAGAATTTTGCATGTAATTAAATAGAAGTAATTTAAACAGTATGCTGAAACACTGAACAAGGCAGGTGATGCAAGAACAAGGGTGATACAAGAGCTCTTGTTATGTAATTGCATGTTACAGAACTTCTCGTTAATAGAGGATCTTGCTCTAATTGTTGAATAGTCACAATAGAAAGTAAGAATTAGAGCTGTAACATAAAAGATGAATTAGAGAATAGCATATTTATCATCAAATTATGAGGACAAAAGTATAGTAATTTAGATTTGATAATTTAAGAAGTTTTAAACATGTCTTAAAATATTTTGCCATTTAAAAAAATCAACATGCTCCAAGTTAATTTTCATGTATGAAGAGGGAAGTCCTTTTACTGTTACTAATTTATAGATTCAAAGTATGTATTAATATTAGGATTGTTAATAGGAGCTCTGAATCTTTCATATAAAATCTGATAAATATTAATAAAAACACCTTCTGATGCTATCTGGTGTCATCTTGGAGCTTGCTTATTCCTGTATCCACAGAGGCTAAAATATGCAAATATTGACAAAACTAGATTTATTGATAGTGATTTCAATTAAAATATTGTGAGTCTGAGCACTCAGAAGTCTGCTTCGACAGGCAGCTCTCTAGGGAAAAGAATTTGACTGCTTTCCCCCCGAGTGACTCTTCTAGTCCTGCTAAATTTGAAGGTTATGCTTTACTTATTTACTCATATGTCATACATTTGTTTCCCATGAAATGGTGTAACTTAGATGTGTCTCTTAATGTAACAGATGTCTCATCTACTGATTAATGAATTGGATTAATGAAACAAGCTTACAAGTTACCCTTCTGTAAGAGTTTACTTTGAGGGATTTTAACAGTAATTATAAAGAATTGATTATCATAAATGGGTGTGGCTATTGATAAGAAAACTTCCAGCACTTACTGACAGTCTGCTATGGCAAGGTCAGGTACTTACCAATTCATATTTGAATCAAACACTAAGTTGGAATCACATCTGGCTCTCTCCTACCATTCTTGCAGTCAACCAGGAATAGTACTATCTCCACTTACTTTCTTTCACTTTGACTCTCTTTGTCATCCTCCATATCCAGAACACTGTCCAAGTTTGTGGATTTGTAGATTCTATCTCTGAGACACAGCCTCTCCAATTCTGCCTGTGTTATAGAGTCTACTGGCCTTCACTGCTGGCTACTGCAGACTTCTTACATGGATTCTGTGTCTGTGCGTGTTCCAGAAGTCTCTATAATGCCCACATCTCATTTCACACTTCTGCATGCTCTTCTCTGTGCTTCCCCCTTGAAAACTGGATTGACTGCCTCCACCTGGCACTCAGGTTTTCATACTTAATGCCAACCTAGCTTTCTAACCACAATCTATACTCTTCTTTTAGTATATCCTGTCATCAGGCTTAGCTGGATTACTCAGGGTTCCTGAATACACGTTTCCCTCTTCAGTGCCTCTGCTCTTGCTTGCCCCTGTTCCAAGTGCCTTTTTGTCCACTCAGAACTATTTTTGTCTGAAAAGATCCTACATGTCTTCAGATCCTGTTTTAATAGTACTTCTTTTTTTTATTAAGGTATCACTGATATACACTCTTATGAAGGTTTCACATGAAAAACATTGTGGTTACTACATTCATCCATGTTATCAAGGCCCCCGCCATACCCCATTGAAGTCACTGTCCATCAGTAATACTACTACTTCTTTAAAGCTGTTTCTGGTTCTTTTTAACTGCATGCAACTTCCTTGTTTTCTCTTTCTAGTTATTTGGGGGCACATATCCTCTTATAGACTATTCAGTCAGTAAACATACAAGGTACATGTGTACACAGGTACATATGGCCTTGATGTCACTTGCATGTTCCTGTGGGGTCTTTGCTGCCCTCCCCTCCCCATAAGAGGGCTCATCACTCATCACTCTGTCCTTGAGACTTTGTCTCTGCCTACAGCATGCTGCTTTTGCAGAATTTCTCAGATTGCATTACCCTTAATTTAAGTATATGCATTCTTGCTTTCTTCTTTTATAAGCTCTTTGAAGGCAGTATAAGGCTATTTTAATATTTTAAAAATATTTTAGTGTTTTCCTGATTATACCTATTAGGTTTAAGGTCTGATGTCTAAAATAGGTATAGTACACTCCCTAATAAGTAACCAAGGTGGGTTTGTACCGCTTGTAATATTTTGGTTAACTTGATAAAATGGTGATCCCCTTAAAATAGAGAATATAGAGAATCCTGTGTATTCTTGACTATCGTTTAGTTTAAAGTTAGAGGAAGGTGGGGAACGTAAATATAGTCTAAATATCACTGAAACTTACTCGTCTTATTTTTGTACCCCCATGGAAGCCAGCAGACAGTCTATAGGAGTAGGCTTACAGGTTTTGGTTTAATTGAATTAAAATGAAAGACTCTTAGGTCAAGTTGTTACCTTGTAACTAAGTTACTATACTGCTAAATCAAATTGTGTCATTAATACTTTTTGCTCCTCTCTCTAGTTTGAGGTTATGAAGAATTTCTTGTTTACCCTTTATTCCTAGGACCTAGTGTAGTGTCACTCACATCCTGTACACATTTAAATTTTTAAATGTAAATTGAAACTGTATTTAAGGGTGCAAGGGAATTTAGTTACAATTCTCACCTCTAATAGCAATGATAATAGAAATAGACATTTAAAAATGGTGATTGTCTCACAGAGGAACTTGAAAGGTATTTTATAGTAATAATTTGAATACAAGTATTTTTAGTTTGTTATTAAGTAGTGGGGTATTTAAGATTGAACATTCACAGACATAGGACAGTAGGAATAGTTTTGGAGATTCTTTAAATTTCAGGTTTTAATTCCCTTAGTAATGCTGTTTATGATCGTTTTTCTTGAAGTGATTATGAAAACTCAGTTTTTGGAAAGAATTCTCCAAATACCAGTTCCTTCTTTACATCTTGTTTAGATGAAATGTTCTCTTATGTTTTAAAGTTGGCAGGGGGTAAAGGGAGGATCTCTGAAAGAAATTTTAGATATTAAAGTATGTGTTTTTAGTTTATGGCAACTCTTGTGTGAACTTTTTAATTTTGAAACTTGTCTTTGTCTTACTGATGGCATCACCCCCAGCAGCCGTGTTCTTTTTCACTCCTCCTTGAAGTGCTAACCTGGAGGGCAGGCACATTGCTGCAGGTGTGTAGCCAAGTAATGGGCCATTTGTGCTCACATGCACTAATTCTCTCTGTCTTGTGGAAAATGTCATCTTATTTTTCTGCACTGTACTAACTCTACTAAAGTTGGTAAATTACCATTCTAACATACAGTTGATTTCATCAAGGTCAAAACCGAGTTCTAGCCAAGATTCAGGAACTTGGGTGTCTTCTTCCTTTGAGAACATAGGTGCATTTTTTGTCTGTGTTCCTCTCCTCTTGACATTAAGAGTCATGTAAGGGCCATACCTGAATCGTTTAGTTTGAGGAATTTTCAGTGCAAATATTTGTGTCATGGGTGATCAGCCTAAAACTTAGGACTTAAAAATGGTGCATTTTTCTTTCTTTATTTTTATTATTTAAAAAAATTTTTTATTAAGGTATGATTGATATACACTCCTATGAAGGCTTCACATGAAAAAACAATGTGGCCGCCACATTTACCACACTATCAAGTCCCCACCCATACCCCAATGCAGCCACTGTCCATCAGTGCAGAAAGATGCCACAGATCACTGTGTGCCTTCTCTGTGCTTCACTGTTCTCCCCATGATCCCCAACACCATGTGTACTAAACATAATACCCCTCAATGACCTTTTCCCTCCCTCCCCACCTGCCCTCCCACACCCCTCCCCTTTGGTAACCACTAGTTCCTTCTTGGAGTCTCTAAGTCTGCCACCATTTTGTTCCTTCAGTTTTGCTTCATTTTTATACTCCACAAATGAGGGAAATCATTTGGCACTTGCCTTTCTCCACCTGGCTTATTTCACTGAGCATAATGTCCTCCAGCTCCATCCGTATTGTTGTAAATGGTAGGATTTGTTTCTTTCTTATGGCCGAATAGTATTCCATTGTGTATATGTACCACATCTTCTTTATCCATTTATCTACTGATGGACACTTATGTTGCTTCTATATCTTGGCTATTGTAAAAAGTGCTACGATAAACATAGGGGTGCATATGTCTTTTTGAATCTGAGAAGTTGTATTCTTTGGGTAAATTCCAAGGAGTGGGATTGCCAGGTCAAATGGTATTTCTATTTTTAGTTTTTTGAGGAACCTCCATATTGCTTTCCACAATGGTTGAACTAATTTACATTCCCACCAGCAGTGTAGGGGGGTTCCCCTTTCTCTGCATCTTCTTCAGCATTGGTGCATTTTTCTAAGAATAGAATGAAAAGCATACCTCAAAGAGCAGTGTGATTGGAAGAGGGAAACCCTAAAAGTTCACTCAGTAGTGACTTCAGCTGAAATGGCAGTGAAGGCTATGGTGCCTACCTCTTAGATCCCTGCCTAACAGAGGCTGGGGAAATACATGATGTACACAGATCATCTACTTGTGCCCACAGAAGCAGGAAGGGACACATAAGAAACTGTTACACTGATAAGCTTTGGAGAATGAGACTAGGGTTGGTGGCAGAAGAGGGAAATAAACTCATTGTTCAGATTTTCTGTATTGTTGAATTTTTTTTTCCTTGTCATACCATAGGTTATTTGACATTAAATAAAATAGAACCAATTATCATTCGGTGAAAATAATCAGGGTGCTAGTTCCAGGTTTCCTTCAGTCCTGCTCCACTTACTGGGACCGCCAAAGTCCTGCCGACAGGTGCTATGAAAAGGCTGCTGCTTTCAGTTTATAAGAAAGTGTAAATATTGAATGCTACTTACCTTGCATTAAGGACTTTTACTAACAGACTTATATATAGTCCCGCATTGCAATTTTAAAAGGAAAAAGTTACAACTCCTGGGGAAACATCTCTCTGGCTTGCTGAATTCTGTTTCCATGTGATGAGACAAGAAGGTTATAAGGCAGTCCAAGGCAGTTTCCAGGCAAAGTGTGGCAGCCTCATCAGATACAGCTTTGCGGCCCAGTGACTTATAATGAGGGTGGCATGTAATTAGAAATTGTCCCTGTCTTTTCTGAGTACTGATGAAAACCATGGCTCAGAGGTTAATGCAAATAATAATTAATATTGGTCTCTGTCAGTACAGGGTGGTAATGAAATCTTTTGTTATTTGATGACTTTGACTTTAAATGTTGAGCCAGGAGTGAAAATTATGTTATTCCTCACAGTAATTGTGGAGGAGATCTAACAACTGAACACAGTACAATAAAGTATGCTATTTGGAAGGTGTTGAGCACAAAATGTCTGTGGTCTGTAGTTGCCTGCAGTAGAAACTCTAGCATGACAGAAATATTAGTGTTATTTTATTTCCTACAGTGATAATTATTTAGAGTGAGATATTAGGAGGGCCCTAGTGCTTCATCTACCATTGTGGACTGAGGTGCTTTCCTGACCCTTTACATGTCCTTCTGTATATAGTGTATGAGGTATACAGCATTAAATTACCCACCAAACCTTCACAGATCGCATGTGCATGCTAATCTAAAGACAAAAATATCAAATGGCTGGTTCACTAGAGAACCCTGAACGTCCTTTTCAGCCTTCAAAGTCATTGGTTCTATAAGTTGGTGTGCCACATTTACTGAACATTTCCCATATATGGAATTGGGAGTTGTAACTGAAGTAGAAGACAGATAGTTGATGTATGAAGGTTATTTGGAAATGCATAAATATCTTAACACAAATCAACTGTAGCTTTACAAATCTGTAGATGCCAAGTAGAATGTTTGACTGAAACAATGTTGGTGGAAGGAAGATGTTCAGGTGGGACTGTTTTTGAAAAAGAATTACAAATACTTCATTCAGTGTCTTGCTCTAAAATTAGTTTTCTTTTTTGAAACATTTATTGATGAATCACAATAGCTTAATCTCCAAGGGTTATGTTTAGTATCATTCTTTTAGCATTATCCTCTATAGGGAAAAGTAACAGAACAAAAGAAGGCCTTATACAAAGTTTGAGTGCTTTGAGATGCTTCAGATGCCCAAACAGTAGAACCTTTCTGACACAAAAGTAGACAGTAGTAGAATGAATCACCATGGGCCTTTCACCAGCTTCATGAACTCACGGCCAGACTTCTATCATTCTCACACTACCAGTTTCTCCATGTTCTCTATTATTGAAAAGCAAATCCCAGGCAGCGTATTATTTTATTTAAAAATATTTCCATATGTATCGCTAAGAGGAAAGAATTCTTTCCAAATAAATTGCTAAGGAAGCTTTTTTGTTTTGGTTTAATTTAAAGGCAGTGGTATATTTGAGAAGTAATTTGTAATCATGATTTCTTTGCTAGAATTTAGTAGATGACAGGCAGTTGTTGTACAGTTAAGATCAGTAGGTTTAATTTGATTTCAAGAGCAATCACAAGTTTGAAATGAGGATGACAGGATCAAAACATCGCTTATTTACAAAGGCAGTGTTCTCTATATGGTGTTCATGTTGAGATAGTTTGGAGGCCAGAGGCTTTGAGGGAAGTAAAGCTGATGAGCCCTTCCAGAGCTGTTGCAGCATGAGGTAAACAAGCAGAGATTCTAGGAGAAGAAATCACTGATAAACCACCACACCTTTCCCCCAAAGATCCTTGTCATGTCACCCTGTATTGGCTTCTCATTGCCTTCAAAATAGCCAGGAATTTTGACGTGAAAGGCTCTCTTACCCTTCCACTCTGCCAGGACCCTTGCCTTGTCTCTCTGATGAGTGGCACTGCCCTCATTTCTTGGATTTGAATGCTCTGCCCTTTGTGCCTCACTGCTGTACCGGTCCTTCCCTCTTCTTGGAGCCCCTCCTTTGCCCTTGGTCAGTGCTTAAGGGACCTGCCCTGGCTGTATCCCTGGTGAGGCTCCGTCCAGGCCTCAGAAGTGTGTTCTGCTTTCCTAGCCTTCATCCCACTTGTATTTGCATGTTCCATGTCTGTCTGCAGGGAGATGGAGATCTCAGCATCTAGGCGGGGCACAGCTCTCAGCAGAAGTGTGTTCAGTGAGTGAGTGAATGAATAGAAGGACTTTACTGGCTGGTGAGGCTGTGTGTGTGGGGACGTTAGAGTGCCTGTGGCACAGTGGTGAGGGAAAAGGAGGGGAACTTGTCTGGCAGGGAACAAGAGCTAGAGAAATATTCTGTCTGAATCATGTGGTTTTTGAGTTGAAGGGATAGCTAAATGCATGTCTCCCATGATCAGTGAGAAATGTGGTTGGAGGTGGACATTAGAGTTTCACAGGTGATGTTAAAGAACAGTGGCAACACTGACATGGTTTGCCTCCTAAAAGAGACCAGGTTGAATATCTGACACCTTGGAGCTAAACTTTGTAGGGGGTTTTTGATAATAGGAATGAATGAACCATGGCTGTTCTTCCAGTTGTGTGTATCCCTTATAGAGTCCTACTCCAGCTCAGTGGGGAACTGCTCGGCACACAGATGGCCCTGCTTGTGTCCAGCTTCTGTTTAGTGATGGAAGCTTCCCGACCTCTGGCAGCACATGAGTTCTGGTAGGCAAGCTCTTGGGTGCAAGTGAGCCTTTGAAACACCCTAGAACAAGCTTCTCCATTTTCTGTCTGTGGCAACATTCTACTTTAAAAAAAAAAGAAAAACGAAAAACCAGTCCCATGACGTAATGGAAAAGACCCTAATTGTGGGAAGGAAATCTAAGCTTCTGTTTTGTTTCAAGTACTACTATGGACAAAACACTTAGCGTTCAAGCCTCATTCCTGCCTGCATTTGTAAAAGGCGGGGCCCTGGAACCTTCCTAGGGCCGTGGTGAGGTGGGCAGCATACGGTGCCTCCCCTGCACAGTGTGGCTTTCAGACCCTTATAGCACTGTGGTCTTCGGTGGAAACCTTGGAGTCCTCTGATTCTTTCTCTCACATGTTGCATCAAGTTTGCCCTCAGATTCTGTAGGCTCTACTTTCAAAGTATGTGTACAGTCCCACGACTTGTACTTGCATTTCTACCACCCTACCCAAGAAGCCGGCTTTTCCTGCCAGCATTACCGCAGTAGCTCCTGGGTTGGTCTCCCCGTCTGTCCTTGCTGTCTTCAGTCTGTTTGCAGTGGAGTGTCTGCACTGCAGGATCAGATCTTGCCCCTCCTCCTCAGGTAGAACCCCCTGGCTGCAGCCTCTGTGCAGGCCTCCCCCCAGGAGTGCTCCTACCGGCCTGCGGGGTTCCTCCTCAGCTCCTTCCAGAACATCTAGTCCCTTTCCCTGGGGGGCTTCCCCATGCCTCGCACTTTACAGGCTCACCCCTCCCTTCCTCCAAACTTCCTGTCCCCCTTCCATGCTGTAGTTTTTCTCTTGTTCCACCTTTTATTCATTTACTTATACTTCAGTCATTTACTCTGACTCTTTCTTCATTAGAATGCAACTCAGCTTGATGAAGGCAGGAATTGTTGTTTGTGATGTTTACTGATGCATCCCTATTACCTAGAACAGTGTTTGACATGGCAGGGGCTCAATAAACATTTGTTGCATGAAAGTATGTGGAAATTAATCACTGGAGGGAAAAGTGCCGTCAGTTTGCTTCTCTATGGTACGTATTTTTTGGCATTAGCAGATGAAACTTCGTGAAAGATAGCAGATACTGTTGCACTGTAGTGGCTTTCAGAAATTAGACATTACTTTGATATGGTTGAAATAGCCTAGTTAGCAAATTAGATGTTCCCGCTCCTGTTTAGATTCAGGTTTAGCCTGTTTGGGCCAGAGTGATACTTGGGCGCTGGGGTGCTTAGAGCTCGCATTTCCTCCTCTTCCCCTTTACTGGTGATGTTTAGTTTGAGCATCTGAAGGTGCTATATTGAAAAGGAAATTGTTAGAATTCCATCCATTCCTTAGTTTATTGTCAAATTAGAATTATGGTGACAAATTATTGTTTGAAAATAAAGGAAAGGGTATCTTCAAGGTGTTTTCATTTAGTTGCTTGTTGGTTCTAAGGTAAACTGGTTAATTATTAGACTTGGCAGTACCATCGCATAGAACTTTTCTAAGAGCTCAGAATTATTTCACATGTTATTTCACTGTGTGCTCTGTTCATGGGGAGAGTCACTGTGGGCATGGTTGCTGCAGCCTTGTGGCACAGCGGTGGCCCCAGCTCCTTCACTGGTGCTTTCCTCGGCCGTGCCACCCCCTCCTGTGGTGACCAGGTTAAACCTTAGCTGTGCAGGGGCTGGGTGGGTGTGTGGGTTGGGTTGAAATGTGTGAAATGACTGGCTGTGAACGTTGACTAAGTTGGATCATATGTTCATGTGCAGCATCTTGCCGCTGGACCGTCACTTGAGTAATGCATGACACTATTTAGATATAGAAAAGACATGGTCCCTGTGGGGTAGGGAACTTTGGAGGTGACAGACTTCCTTTTTGATTCAAGTAAGCCTGAGTCAAGTAAGCCTGAGTCAGTTTCAGATGAGTGTACTAAAATATTTTTGAACTTCCAAAGCAGAATATGGAAAATTTGGGTATCTTTCATTTTGAATCTCCACAACTGTTCAGAAATTTAGATAAGGTAGATTGATTTTATACCTTTAAAATATTTGGAGTGTGTGTGGGGTTTCAAAGATTCATAAACATTTTTCCCCCAAAATTCTCTCAAAAGTGAAATATGCATCTACTTCAGACTGACACATTCTCATATTATTAATATTGGTTAAACCTGCTGGCTTTAGATTGTCTCGTTCATGAAGCCTCCTTTGATCAACTAGGCCCTGTGGGGGCCCTGGGATAACAAAGGAGTACAGGCGTGCAGGCCTGCCCTCAGAGGGCTCCCATCCCATGGGCCCTTGTCCCAACAGGCAGGGTGTGAGTGTGCCTGGGGTGAGCACTGTGAAGGGAAGCAGAGCATGTGAGAGCAGACAGGCACCCTCACCCCCATTTCTGTTCCTGCCTAGGAGGAAACTGAGCTTTGTGAGACGGGGTAACCAGCCAGGGTGATCAGCTAGCTAGCAGAACTTAGATGGAAGCTGGATCAGATTGACATGGGGAAAAATGGTAATAATTAATTTTTCTAATGTTTGACTGTATGCTTATTCCAAAATATGCATACCATAAACATATATAAAGTAGAAAGTGAAAGAGCCCCCTCCCCCAGTAAACTCTGGTACATTAATTCTTCCTACAAGCTTTTTAGTGGGGGAAAGATTTTCTCAGTGTGGACATATCTTACATACGTAACTCCCTTTTCTCAGAACACAGGGACTAATATTTTCATATCAATACATAAAGCTCTACCATATCTTTTCAAATAATTCAGACAACTACATCCTAGTCCATGTAGCTTCTACCTGTCCTCCTCTAATGGACATTTAGGTCATTTCCAGTGTTTTGCTATTGAAAACAGATGCCATAAAGATTAGCCCCTCACATAACACTGCCACACACCTTTAGAATACGTTCCTAGAAAGGGTGTCCTGGGTCGCAGGCTGTGCTCACCTCCTGGGGCTGTGTGTTCCTGGGCTGCCCCGAAAGGCCCTTTCAGTTTGGGGTCCTCTCGGGGTATGTGAGTTGCCAGTTTGTTCTGTGCTTGCCAGGTGGGGACACTGCTATCCTTTGCCAGTTGATAGGTGCATTTCTTCCATTGTCAGTGAATTGAGTGTCTTTCCTTGTGTCTTTTGGTGTCTTGTGTTTCCTGAACGCTTGTCCTCCACACTGTTGTGCTGTATGGACCTGCTCCTTGTGACTGGCGGTGAGCTTGCACCCTCCCTTCTGGTAGACAGCAGAGGTGAAGGCCTCAGTGCTGAAAACGGTCTTGGGGTTATTCCCATTGCTGCTGCTTGCCAGCCACAGCCAGTTTGGCAGGCTGCTTCCTGTAAATCTTCTGTTTCCATTCCCACAATGGGGGTAACGAGGAATGAATGAATGAATGCTTCCAAAGCCTTTGCAGAAGGCCTGGCACACAAGTAAGTGCTCATAAGTGTTGGCCACCGCAGGCGTTGGCCCTAGTGTGGGAGGTGACTCCCTCCTTCCTCCTCTTGTGGGAACTCCCTTGAGCCCTGTCCAGATGCTTTGGATCCTTGTCTGTGGTGGGATTCCCTTGACAGTGACTGCTTTTCCAAAGGACCTCTTTTCTCTTTGTCTCTCCATGCCACTGGTTCTTCAGGTGATGCTCGACCAGCAGCACCAGCCTTGGCAGGACCTGTGCAGTTTCCTTCTGAAGTTGGTGAGGGACCGAATTGTGTCTCCCCAAATTCATATGTTGATGCCCTAATCCCAGGGTGACTGTACTTGGAGAGAGGGTCTTTATGGACATAATTAAGCTATAATGAGGTTATGTGGGGTGGGGAGGCTTAATCCATTAACATTAATGGCCTGGTAAGAAGAGGAAGAGAAAGATTTTTCTCTCTCCCCTCTTGCTCACAAAAGGGTCATGTGAGCACATGATGCGATTGTGGCCACTTACAAGCTGAAAGAAGAGGCTTCAAAATGAAACCTTCCTTGCCAGTCCTTGATCTTGAACTTCTAACCCCAGAACTGTGAGATGTCCATGTCTGTTGTGTAAGCCACCCAAGCGGTGGCATTTTGTCATGGCAGCTACAGCCGACTGTGGCAGTTGTCCTGGTGGGTGGGTGTCTGGTGGGGGTGTCATTGTTTCTAGGCTATTGGTTCATATATCAAAATGACATGGAGGGCTTGGTCAAAAACAGGTTGCTGGGTCTCACCCCAAGAATTCTGAGTTTCGCAGGTCACAGTTCTAACAAGTTCCCCAGTTGCGGTGATGCTCTTGGTGCAGGACCACACTTGGAAAACCACTAAGTGGTGTGTGAAAGAGGCTTCAAACAAGAGCCAAGAAGACTTGGGGTAGGGATACTGGTTTTTCCACCCAACTACAGAAGTCATTTTTAAACTCTCAGAGACTCAGTTTCACCATCTGTAAAATGGGAATAATATTTACTGCTTATCTTATAGGGTTATTGAAGCTGTGACACATAAATAAAAGCTTTTGGACTCTCCTCTGATTTTCATACACAATGGTGAGTGTGGGGGAGGGTGCTGCATTCTTGCAAAAAGGGAACAAATAGGTGAAAGCCACAGCACTTTTTTTTTTGGTATCATTAATCTACAATTACATGAAGAACATTTTATTTACTAGGCTCGCCCCTTCACCAAGTCCCCCACCACATACCCCTTCACAGTCGCTGTTTATCAGCATAGTAAGATGCTGTAAAATCACTACTTGTCTTCTTTGTGTTGTAGAGTGTGCCCCGTACTTCCCCACCCACATTATACACGCTAATTGTAATGCCCCCTTTCTTTTTCCCGCCCATATCCCTCCCTTCTCACCCATCTTCCCCAGTCCCTTTCCCTTTGGTACCGGTTAGTCCATTCGTGGGTTCTGTGATTCTGCTGCCATTTTGTTCCTTCAGGTTTTCTTTGTTCTTATACTCCACGTATGAGTGAAATCATTTGGTACTTGTCTTTCTCCGTCTGGCTTATTTCACTGAGCATAATACCCTCTAGCTCCATCCATGTTGTTGCAAAAGGTAGGATTTGTTTTCTTCTTATGGCTGAATAATATTCCATTGTGTATATGTACCACATCTTCTTTATCCATTCATCTACTGATAGACATTTAGGTTGCTTCCATATCTTGGCTATTGTAAATAGTGCTGCGATAAACACAGGGGTACATCTGTCTTTTTCAAACTGGGCTGCTGCATTCTTAGGGTAAATTCCTATAAGTGGAATTCCTGGGTCAAATGGTATTTCTATTTTGAGTTTTTTGAGGAACCTCCATACTGCTTTCCACAATGGTTGAACTAATTTACATTCCCACCAACAGTGTAGGAGGGTTCCCCTTTTTCCACAACCTCACCAACATTTGTTGTTGTTTGTCTTTTGGATGGTGGCGATCCTTTCTGGTGTGAGGTGATATCTCATTGTGGTTTTAATTTGCATTTCCCTGATGACAAGCGATGTGGAGCATCTTTTCATGTGTCTCTTGGCCATCTGAATTTCTTCTTTAGAGAACTCTATTTAGCTCCTCTGCCCATTTTTTAAAATTTATTTTGGTATCATTAATCTACAATTACATGAAGAACATTATGTTTACTACACTCCCCCCTTCATCAAGTCCCCCCGACATACCCTTTCACAGTCACTGTCCATCAGCGTAGTAAGATGCTGTAAGATCACTACTTGTCTTCTCTGTGTTGCACAGCCCCCCCCTGCCCCCCCCACTATACATGCTAATTGTAATGCCCCCTTTCTTTTTCCCCACCCTTATCCTTTCCTTTCCCTTTGGTAACTGTTAGTCCATTCTTGGGTTCTGTGATTCTGCTGCTGTTTTGTTCCTTCAGTTTTCCTTTGTTCGTATACTCCACATATGAGTGAAATCATTTGGTACTTGTCTTTCTCTGTCTGGCTTATTTCACTGAGCATAATACCCTCTAGCTCCATCCATGTTGTTGCAAATGGTAGGATCTGTTTTTTTCTTATGGCTGAGTAATATTCCATTGTGTATATGTACCACATCTTGATCCATTCATCCACTGATGGACATTTAGGTTGCTTCCATATCTTGGCTATTGTAAATAGTGCAGTGATAAACATAGGGGTGCATCTGTCTTTTTCAAACTGGGCTGCTGCATTCTTAGGGTAAATTCCTGTAAGTGGAATTCCTGGGTCAAATGGTATTTCTGTTTTGAGTTTTTTGAGGAACCTCCATACTGCTTTCCACAATGGTTGAACTAATTTACATTCCCACCAGCAGTGTAGGAGGGTTTCCCTTTCTCCACATCCTTGCCAACATTTGATGTTGTTTGTCTTTTGGATGTTGGCCATCCTAACTGGTGTGAGGTGATATCTCATTGTGGTTTTAATTTGCATTTCTTTGATGATTGCTGATGTGGAGCATTTTTTCATGTGCTTGTTGGCCATCTGAATTTCTTCTTTGGAGAAGTGTCTGTTCAGTTCCTCTGCCCATTTTTTAATTGGATTATTTGCTTTTTGTTTGTTGAGGTGTGTGAGCTCTTTATATACTTTTGATGTCAACCCTTTATGGGATCTGTTATTTATGAATATATTCTCCCATACTGTAGGATGTCTTTTTGTTCTATTGATGATATCCTTTGCTGTACAGAAGCTTTTCAGCTTGATATAGTCCCACCTGTTCATTTTTGCTTTGTGTCCCTTGCCCGGGGAGATACGTTCATGAAGAAGTTGCTCATGTTTATGTCTAAGAGATTTTTGCCTATGTTTTTTTCTAGGAGTTTTATGGCTTCATGATTTACATTCAGGTCTTTCATCCATTTTGAATTTACTTTTGTGTATTGGGGTTAGACAGTGATCCAGTTTCATTCTCTTGCATGTAGCTGTCCAGTTTTGCCAGCACCATCTGTTGAAGAGACTGTCATTTCCCCATTGTATGTCCATGGCTCCTTTATCATATATTAATTGACCATATATGTTTGGGTTAATGTTTGGAGTCTCTATTCTGTTCCACTGGTCTGTGCCTCTGTTCTTGTGCCAGTACCAAATTGTCTTGATTACTGTGGCTTTGTACTAGAGCTTGAATTTGGGGATTGAGATCCCTCCAACTTTATTTTTCCTTCTCAGGATTGCTTTGGCTATTTGGGGTCTTTGGTGGTTCCATATGAATTTTTGAACTATTTGTTCCAGTTCATTGAAGAATGCTGTTGGTAATTTGATAGGTATTGCATCGAATCTATATATTGCTTTGGGCAGGATGGCCATTTTGACGATATTAATTCTTCCTAGCCTAGGAGCACAGGATGAGTTTCCATTTGTTAGTGTCCTCTTTAATTTCTCTTAAGAGTGTCTTGTAGTTTTCAGGGTATTGGTCTTTCACTTCCTTGGTTAGGTTTATTCCTAGGTATTTTATTCTTTTTGATGCTATTGTGAATGGAATTGTTTTTCTGATTTCTCTTTCTATTAGTTCATTGTTAGTGTATAGGAAAGCCACAGATTTCTGTGTGTTAATTTTGTATCCTGGAGCTTTGCTGAATTCCGATATTAGTTCTAGTAGTCTTGGAGTGTAGTCTTTAGGGTTTTTATGTACAATATCATGTCATCTGCAAATAGAGACAGTTTGACTTCTTCTTTACCAATCTGGATTCCTTGTATTTCTTTGCTTTGTCTCATTACCGTGGCTAGGACCTCCAGTACTATGTTGAATAACAGTAGGGAGGGTGGGCATCCCTGTCTTGTTCCCGATCTCAGAGGAAAAGCTTTCAGCCTCTTGCTGTTCAGGATGATGTTAGCTGTGGATTTATCATATATGGCCTTTATTATGTTGAGGTACTTGCACTCTATGCCCATTTTGTTGAGAGTTTTTATCATGAATGGATGTTGAATTTTGTCGAATGCTTTTTCAGCATCTATGGAGATAATCATGTGGTTTTTGTCCTTTTTGTTGATGTGGTGGGTGATGTTGATGGATTTTCGAATGTTGTACCATCCTTGCATCCCTGTGATGAATCCCACTTGGTCATGGTGTATGATCCTTTTGATGTATTTTTGAATTCGGTTTGCTAATATTTTCTTGAGTGTTTTTGCATCTACGTTCATTAGGGATATTGGTCTGTAGTTTTCTTTTTTGTTGGGGTATTTGCCTGGTTTTGGCATTAGGGTGATGTTGGCTTCATAGAATGAGTTTGGGAGTATTCTCTCTTCTTCTATTTTTTGGAAAACTTTAAGGAGAATGGGTATTATGTCTTCTCTGTATGTCTGATAAAATTCTGAGGTAAATCCATCTGGCCTGGGGGTTTTGTCCCTGGGAAGTTTTTTGATTATCACTTCAATTTTGTTGCTGATAATTGGTCTGTTCAGATTTTCTGTTTCTTTCTGGGTCAGTCTTGCAAGGTTGTATTTTTCTAGGAAGTTGTCCATTTCTCCTAGGTTTCCAGCTTGTTAGCATATAGGTTTTCATATTATTCTCTTATAATTCTTTGTATTTCTGTGGGCTCCGTCGTGATTTTTCCTTTCTTATTTCTGATTCTGTTTGTGTGTTGATTCTCTTTTTCTCTTAATAAGTCTGGCTAGAGGCTTATCTATTTTGTTTATTTTCTTGAAGAACCAGCTCTTGGTTTCATTGATTTTTTTTCTATTGTTTTATTCATCTCAATTTTATTTATTTCTTCTCTGATCTTTATTATGTCCCTCCTTCTGCTGACCTTAGGCCTCATTTGTTCTTTTTTTTCCAATTTTGATAATTGTGACATTACACTATTCATTTGGGATTTTCTTCCTTCTTTAAATATGCCTGGATTGCTATATACTTTCCTCTTAAGACTGCTTTCACTGTGTCCCACAGAAGTTGGGGCTTGTGTTGTTGTCATTTGTTTCTATATATTGCTGGATCTCCATTTTAATTTGGTCATTGATCCACTGATTATTTAGGAGCATGTTGTTAAACCTCCATGTGTTTGTGAGCCTTTTTGCTTTCTTTGTACAATTTATTTCTAATTTTATACCTTTGTGGTCTGAGAAGTTGGTTGGTAGAATTTCAATCTTTTGGAATTCACTGAGGCTCTTTTTGTGGCCTAGTATGTGGTCTGTTCTGGAGAATGTTCCATGTGCATTGAGAAGAATGTGTGTCCTGTTGCTTTTGAGTGTAGAGTTCTATAGATGTCTATCAGGTCCATCTGTTCTAGTGTGTTGTTCAGTGCCTCTGTGTCCTTACTTATTTTCTGTCTGGTGGATCTGTCCTTTGGAGTGAGTGGTGTGTTGAAGTCTCCCATAATGAATGCATTGCATTGTATTTCATCCTTTAATTCTGTTAGTATTTGTTTCACATATGTTGGTGCTCCTGTATTGGGTGCATGTATGTTTATAATGGTTATATCCTCTTGTTGGACTGAGCCATTAATCATTATGTAATGTCCTTCTTAATCTCTTGTTACTTTCTTTGTTTTGAAGTCTATTTTGTCTGATACTAGTACTGCAACACCTGCTTTTTGTCCTTGTTGTTTGCATGAAATATCTTTTTCCATCCCTTGACTTGAAATCTCTGCATGTCTTTGGGTTTGATGTGAGTCTCTTGTAGGCAGCATATAGATGGGTCTTGCTTTTTTATCCATTCTATTACTCTGTGTATTTTGACTGGTATATTCAGTCTATTTACATTTAGGGTGATTATTGAAAGATATGTGCTTATTGCCTTGCAGGCTTTAAGTTTGTGGTCACCAAAGGTTTAAGGTGAGCTTCTTTACTATCTTACTGTCTAACTTAACTTGTTTATTGAGCTATTATAAACAGAGCATGATGATTCTTTATTTTTCTCCCTTCTTATTCCTCCTCCTCCATTCTTCATATGTTGGGTGTTTTGTTCTGTGCTCTTTTTAGGGGTGCTCCCATCTAGAGCAGTCCCTCTAAAATACCCTGTAGAGGTGGTTTGTAGGAAGCAAATTCCCTCAACTTTTGCTTGTCTGGGAATTGTTCAATCCCTTCTTCATATTTAAATGATAATCGTGCTGAATACAGTATCCTTGGTTCAAGTCCCTTCTGTTTCTGATATATTGCATTAAATATATCATGCCATTCTCTTCTGGCCTGTAAGGTTTCTGTTGGGAAATCTGATGATAGCCTGATGGGTTTTCATTTGTAGGTGACCTTTTTTTTCTCTCTGGCTGCCTTTTATACTCTGTCCTTGTCCTTGATCTTTGCCATTTTAATTACTATGTGTCTGGGTATTGTCCTCTTTGGGTTCCTTCTTTTGGGAGTTCTGTGTGTTTCTGTAGTCTGAGCAACTATGTCCTCCCCCAGTTTGAGGAAGTTTTCAGCAATTATTTCTTCAAAGACATTTTCTGTTTTTCTCTCTCTTCTTCTTCTGGTACCCCTATAATGCAGATATTGTTCCTTTTGGATTGGTCACAGAGTTCTCTTAATATTGTTTCATTTCTGGAGATCCTTTTATCTCTCTCTGCGTCAGCTTCTATGCGTTCCTGTTCTCTGGTTCCTGTTCTCTGGTTTCTGTTCCATTAATGGCCTCTTGCATCCCATCCATTCTGCTTCTATTCTGTAGTCTGTAGAGACTGTTTTATTTCTGTAGTCTCCCTCTGTACTTGTTCCTTTAGCTCTTGCATATTTCTCTGCAGATCCATCAGCATGTATGATTTTTATTTTGAATTCTTTTTCAGGGAGACTGGTTCAGTCTATGTCTGCAGATCCTCTCTCAGGGGTTGTCTAGACTATTTTGGACTGTACTAAATTTTTCTGCATTTTCATGGTGATAGCAGTGGCTGTAGGCAGGTTGCGGGTGTGTCAGCTGGGAGAAGACAGTCCTTTCCTGCTTGCTGGACACCTTGCCCTTCTCCACTGCCTGTGTCAGTTACCCTCACTCCTGGAGCAGCCACCAGGTCAATCCCCTAAGCTGCTGTGGGCGGGTTCTCCATCAGAGCAGAGCAGAGCCCTGCGGGGAGTGGCAGTCACGCCAGTTGCGCTCCTCCGCGGTAGCAGCGCCCCTGCTGGGCAGCTGTGTGCCAGCAGCAGCCTTTGGGTCTGGCCTGGGTGGCTGTGTATCAGGCTGGGATTCCTGTCGGCTGCTGGGAGCGCAGCTGCTCCTGGCTGCTCCTCCGCCACTGCTGCCTGCTCCTGTGGGCCGCACTTGGGCCCCTCTGGCACCGCTGCAGGTGCGCATGGGACTCTCCTGTGCCCCTTTGGCAACGCCGCCGCCAGTACGCGCATGCCGCTCCCGGGGCGCGCGGTCACCTCCGCCGTGGGCTTGCCCAGGCATCTCCCGGGACCCTTGTAACCGTGGTCGCCAGCCCGTGTGGGCTGCTTCTGGGCTGCTCGGTCACCACACTGCGGGCTCGTGTGGACGTCTCCCAGGTCCCTTTGGCACCGTGGCCACCGGCGTGTGCGGACCATTGGTCGCCGCCGTGGCGGGCTCGCACAGGCCGCTCCTGGTCCCCTCTGGTGCCGCCGCCTCCAGAGCGCTGCCGCTCTCCCACTACTGGGTCAGTGTGTCGGGGTCCGCACCAGTTTTGAGAACAACTGGCAGGCTGCTTAGTGCCGTGAGGGGCTTCAGAGCTCCTGGGCACTGCCGCCCAGGGGATTCAGGTGCCTAAAGTTCCCTGGGATTCCCAGCTGCTGGCTAAGTGTGCTGGGATGACTTCATCCAGCTGTGGGGTCTCTTGTCTCTTTAAGACTTGCAAAACACACCTGCTTTTCTTTTGTCTCAGTGGCGCCGGTCGCGGGGACCTGCCCGTTGGTTTTGCTTTCCCGTTTCTCTAATATCCAGCACCCCGTGTACCTTGTGTCTGTGCTCTGGGTGCGGATTTCTAGAGCTGGTTGTTTAGCAGTCCTGGGCTTTCACTCTCTCCCTGTTACGACTCCTTTCTTCCTGCTAGGTTCTGGGGTGGGGGAGTATTTGGGTCCTGCCGGTCCGTGGCTTATATCTTACCCCCATCGTTGAGTTCTCGCAGATGTAGATGTATCCTGGCTATTGTACTGTATCCACTGGTGTCTCTTTTAGGAATAGTTGTATTTATTGCAGTTTCATAAATATATATGTTTTTGGGAGGAGATTTCCGCTGAACTACTCACGCCACCATCTTGGCTCTGCCTCCCCACAGCATTTTAATAGTAGACTACAAAGCAGAAACGTTTTCTCCACTGCCAAGGCATTTGGTTTTCTGGCTCCTGGAACCTTCTCTTAACCTACTTCTCTGTGTTCCCCGTCACAACTTCTCTTGAAAGCGAGGCATTTTAGCCTGGTAGCCTTTATTATAGAGTCTATGGCTCCTTATTCAGGCTCTCCCTTGTCAAGGGTATCTGTGGCTTTTTGGGTGATTGGACAGGTGGTGGAAATGTCTGCATTTCCACTTCTGCATGGGCAAGACTTGTGTCCATGGTATTGTGTTTGGAAGGTCTTTTTTGGTTTTGATTTTTGTTTTGCCATTTTACAAATGTTTCACAATCTAAATATACTGTGTGTGTATAATTACAGGTATATTGCATTTTTAATGATGTCAACCATTAATAAGGATGCCAGCTATTTAGAACTGCGTTTCTCGAATTTTGTGGTGTCAGGGCCGCTTTACACATATATTGAGAACCCCAGAGAGCTTCTGTATATGTGTATTACATCTATTGATATTTACTGTATTAGAAATTAAAACTTTACAAATTTATTTAGTTCATTTAAAAGTAACATTAAATCCATTATGTTAATATAAACAACATAATTTTTATGAAAAAATTATTTTCCAGAACATAAGTTTACTAAGAATAAAAGGCATTAGTTTATATTTTTGTAAATACTTTTTTAATGCCTGGCTCAAGAGAAGACAGTTAGATTCTGATAGCTACTATTGCATCCCATTTGTTGTAGTATGTTGTTTTGGTTGAAGAACATGAAGAAAAAGCTGTCATGCAAATTTGTAATTGAAAAAGGAGTATTTGAATAGCCTTTACAGATAATTTGATATTACACTAGAACTGTAAGAGGTGGTTTCTTAAAGGTTACTTGCAATGTGGAATCTGAAATCATCAGTGAAATTTTTGTCCTTGGTTTCATTAAAATCCATTGGTATATCATGCCCTTTGAATGGATCTTTCACAGTGTATGGTTTTGTAACATCATGTATTGGTAATTTGGAAACTATTGGTTTGGTGAGTTACATAGATCCTTCCAATGTTTACACATTTCATATTTTAAATAATCCCGTTTGTTAATATCACTGCCTATCTAATCAGAAAAGCCCGTAAGTATTGGGAAGTTGTCAAGTTCATGATGGTAGATACACATTTTCTAAAGTTCTGATTTTTGCTTGAAAGCTCAAAATTTTATCATTGGCAACAAAACTGTCAATTGTTTTCCTTGAAATGAAGACTTATTTTGTTCACTTTTGAGAAAATGCCTGCCAAATGCTCAAGTCTGTCTAACCATAGTTTGTCAGGGGTTTTTCTTTTTATCCAAGTAAAAATGATGTTCTCTGAAGAAAGCTTACAGCTCAGTCACACACCGTATTTCTCCATCTACCTTGAATTGAGTGCTTTATGACATTAACTGCCATCTAGAAAGATGCAGGCATGTAGGAATGATGATGTAGAAGGCAAAGGTCTTGTGTGTAGAAGGGCTACTCAGATATTTTGGGGAAGCCAGTACCCTGCTGGTTAAAAGAAAAATTCTCATAACATAGTTGACTTAATACACCAGAAATCATGCAGATGAATGTTGTTTCCTTCAGTGTAGTGACCTTGCAGACAGGACACTCAATTCAGTTATAACACTAATGGTTAGAATGTTTTTAGAATGCCACTTTATTTGGAATTCCTGCAAGTTTTAACCTTAGCTTACTCCATAAATTGTATTTGGATGTACTGTTTTAAAATTGTATTTATTCAAGTGTCAGTGAACATTTTCCCAGTGACATATATAAATACAGTTGTCTAGTCCGAGGATATGCCGTTGCCTGAGTACAAGGGGGGGGTACATTCTTTAGCATTTTATGGTATTATAATAGGACCTAGCACTAACTAGTCTTGAAGTCTGATACATGTGGCAAGTCTTTGCTCCTCTCTGACTAGCTGGATAACCTTGAACAAAGCATTCACCTTTTCTTTCTCTGTAAGATCAAGTGATTAGATTGGGTGTTGAGTCTTTTAGTGCTCATGTTTGTGATTTCCAGATTCTAGAGGCATGAAAGCAGGATTCCCTTCATAATCTGAGAAGGTGGCCTACTGGGAACTTCTCTGCAGCCTTCCTCTCTCTTCTTGCCCCTTCCTGCCAGCTGTCTGCCCTAGCAAGGTAACAAGTTACCTTTGGTTGTGATGTGTAAAAGGAGTTTTTGATTTTTAATAGGGCAGACAAGTTCAGATGTTGGTGTAATACCATCTGAGTTTCATATGGTCAGCTACTGTAGAGGTACCCAGTATATTCGTTGAGTGAAACTGAGAGTAAGGAAATCTTGGCGACTAGGTTAAGGTGATTGCAGGATGGGTGATGAGCAGCCACTTTTACTGTCTGCCTACTGTGTGCATGGCATTCTGTTAATGGCCACTTAGGACAATAAATGAGATCACTTCTAAGCAGTTCTTTGAAGTGATGGAATACTTAATTTGATATTTTCATAGGTAAGGAAGCTGAAGTTCAGAGAGCTGCTTTAATTTGCCGAGGTGGAGAGTGTTTGAGCCAGATAGCTGCCTTCACAGCTGGATTTCCCCAAACTTCTGGATGCCGTTCTCTTTTACCCCCTCACTGACCAGGATATTTCTTGCATCATTATTTCCCTGTGACTGCTTTAAGCTTTTCTAAAGTGTTGAAGAGATGTTGCAGTAGGACCTCACTAATCATTAATGAGAGGTAGTGAATTTATAAATAAACTTTTAACATTTATAAATTTATTTTTGACAATGGTCAGTAAAGAAGATGAGAAAATCCTGATGTGAAATCATAAACATGCTGAAACGGGGCCTGCCTAGGGCTGTTCGACATGTAGAATTGAGGGCAGGTAAGCTATGAGATGAACTGGGAAACAAATGACAGGATGTGCAAATACAACATGCAGATATTTCCAATTTCCTTTCCATATCAAGGACTAGAAACTTACACTTTAATGGATTATTTATTGAAAGGAATTATCATTTTTCCCCCTTCAACAAGCATGGTTGTGTACCTGCTCCATCCTTAGCACAATGATAAGTATTGGGGTCCAGTGGGCACAGGAGCAGTCCTGCATGAGCTCCAGCCTGGTGTGGGCACAGTACCCTGTAGGCGATGACTGCTCTCCCAGCTCTCTGGGGTCTCTGTGGAGGGGTCCCACTGGACTTGGATGCTGAAGCCCTGCGAATGGCATGAGTGGTGCTCTGCACAAAATGTCTGAGTAGCCCTTCTATACACAAAGACCTTTTGCCTTCTCCGTCATCATTCCTACGTGCCTACGTATGGGGAAATATACTGATGGTGGTGGTTTGGGAAGGAGATGTTTTAAAGAAATGCTCTGTGATCTCTTCTGTAAGATTGTGGAAGCCAAAGTCAAAGATGGTTTGAAGATGACATTTCTTGTGGTTTCTTGGTGGAAGAGCTCTGCCATCTGCACAGTCAGCCAATCTGAGGACAAAAGGGTCCTAAGCTAGACCTTCAAGACTAATTATGTTGGATAATAAACACTTATATATGTATTTTTATATTACTAAGAATAAGTTTGGTAGGAATTTTAAGTGGTTAAGTAATCCACAGTTTCTGTGAAGATGAGTTGACATTAACCTCTTTTGTTACTGGAAAACGAAATTAAATAGGTTACTACTTACTCAGGTTTGTTCAGCAAATAAATGGGAAATAGGATATATTTAGCATCCCATTCTTATTTCAGAGCTTTGTAGGATGCCTTGTAGCAATATTCTGAACCCTTAGATTGTTAATTTAATGGAAGGATTGTAGTTGTGTGACCAAGAGTTTATGTTGCTGATGATTAGGGTGAGGTTATATACTGCCAGTCCTGTTGAGGAATAAAGATAGTGTGAGGTCTCACTCCTCTGAGAAATTTGCTTCAGGTGACTGCTTGGTTCTTGGGTCAAATGTCTAGGCATTTGGGAAAGGGCTTGGGAGACATCTGAGGCCTTTTTTGTAGAGGTGGTGCATGCAAGTGACCCACTGCCAGACTTTGTCTTTCTACTCTAGGTAGGTGGAATGAAGCAGAGAGATTTCCTTTGATGCTCCTTTATAGCATAGCAAGTGTACATGTTCTGAAAAATGATGGTTCATAATCTGTTTTTTTTTGGTGCTATCATTAATGTACAATAACATGAACAAAATTATGGTTACCAGACTCACCGCTTTATCAAGTCCCCACCACATTCTCCATTACAGTCACTGTCCGTCAGCAGAGTAAGGTGCTGTAGAAACATTACTTGTCCTCTCTGTGTTGTTATACTGCCTTCCCTGGGTCCCCCACCCCTACATTATGTGTGCTAATCGTAATGCCCCTTTTTCCCCCTTATCCCTCCCTTCCCACCCATCCTTCCTAATCCCTTTCCCTTTGGTAACTGTTAGTCCATTCATGGGTTCTGTGAGTCTGCTGCAGTTTTGTTCCTTCAGTTTTTTCTTTGTTCTTATGCTCCACAGATGAGTGAAATCATTTGATACTTGTCTTTCTCTGCCTGGCTTATTTCACTGAGCATAATACCCTCTAGCTCCATCCATGTTGTTGCAAATGGTAGGATTTGTTTTATTCTTATGGCTGAATAATATTCCTTTATGTGGTACTGTTATTCAGAAGTATCCCATCACTTCAAATAACTGCCTAGAAGTTATTTCATTTAATTGTCCTAAGTGGCCATTAACAGAATGCCATGCACACAGTAGGCAGACAGTAAAAGGTGGCTGCTTGCCACCTATCCTGCAACCACCTTAACCTAGTCACTGAGACTTCCCTACTCTCAGTTTCTCTCAACAAATATACTGGGTACCTCTACAGTAGCTGACCATATGAAACTCAAGATGGTATTACACCAACTTCTGAACTTGCCTGCCCTATTAAAATTAAAAACTAAAATGGAATAATATTCCAGTGTACCACATCTTCTTTATCCATTCATCTACTGATGGACACTTAGGTTGCTTCCATTTTTTGGCTATTGTAAATAGTGCTGCAATAAACATAGGGGGGCATATGTCTTTTTCAAACCGGGCTGCTGTATTCTTAGGGAAAATTTCTAGGAGTGGAATTCCTGGGTCAAATGGTATTTCTATTTTGAGTTTTTTTTGAGGAACCTCCATACTGCTTTCCACAATGGTTGAACTAGTTTACATTCTGACCAGCAGTGTATGAGGGTTCCCCTTTCTCCACATCCTTGCCAACATTTGATGTTGTTTGTCTTTTGGATGTTGGCCATCCTAACTGGTGTGAGGTGAATCTCACTGTGGTTTTAATTCGCATTTCTTTGATGATTACCGATGTAGAGCATCTTTTCATGTGCTTGTTGGCCATCTGAATTTCTTCTTTGGAGAAGTATCTGTTCAGGCTCTCTGCCCATTTTTTAATTGGGTTATTTGCTTTTTGTTTGTTGAGGTGTGTGAGCTCTTTATATAATTTGGATGTCAATCCCTTATCAGGTATGTCATTTATGAATATATTCTCCCATATTGTAGGATGTCTTTTTGTTCTACTGATGGTATCCTTTGCTGTACAGAAGCTTTTTAGTTTGATATAGTCCCACTTGTTCATTTTGCTTTTGTTTTCCTTGCTCGAGGAGATGTGTTCAGGAAGAAGTTGCTCATGTTTATGTCTAAGAGATTTTTGCCTATGTTTTTTTCTAAGAGTTTTATGGTTTCAGGTCTTTGATCCATTCTGAATTTACTTTAGGGTATGGGTTTAGACAATAATCCAGTTTCATTCTCTTACATGTAGCTGTCCAGTTTTGCTAGCACCAGCAGTTGAAGAGGCTGTCATTTCCCCATTGTATGTCTATGGCTCCTTTATCGTATATTAATTGACTATATATGCTTGGGTTTATATCTGGGCTCTCTAGTCTGTTCCATTGGTCTATGGGCCTGTTCTTGTGCCAGTACTAAATTGTCTTGATTACTGTGGCTTTGTAGTAGAGCTTGAAGTCAGGGAGCATAATTCCCCGTGCTTTATTCTTCCTTCTCAGGATTACCTTGGCTATTCGGGGTCTTTTGTGGTTCCATATGAATTTTAGAACTATTTGCTCTAGTTCATTGAAGAATGCTATAGGTATTTTGATAGGGATTGCACTTAATCTGTAGATTGCTTTAGGCAGGATGGTCATTTTGACAATATTAATTCTTCCTATCCATGAGCATGGGATTTGTTTCCGTTTATTGGTTTCTTCTTTAATTTCTCTCATGAATATCATGTAGTTTTCAGAGTATAAGTCTTCACTTCCTTGGTTAGGTTTATTCCTAGGTATTTTATTGTTTTGGATGCAGTTGTGAAAGGAATTGTTTTCCTGATTTCTCTTTCTGCTAGTTCATCATTAGTGTATAGGAATGCAACAGATTTCTGTGTATTAATTTTGTATCCCACAACTTTGCTGAATTCAGATATTAGATCTAGTGGTTTTGGAGTAGATTCTTTAGGGTTTTTTATGTACAATATCGTATCATCTGCAAACAGGGACAGTTTTAACTTCTTCCTTGCCAATCTGGATGCCTTGTATTTCTTTGTGTTGTCTGATTGCTGTGGCTAGGACCTCCAGTAATATGTTGATTAAAAGTGGGGAGAGTGGGCATCCTTGCCCTGTTCCTGATCTTAAAGGAAAAGCTTTCAGCTTCTTGCTGTTAAGTATAATGTTGGCTGTGGGTTTGTCATATGTGGCCTTTATTGTGTTGAGGTACTTGTCCTCTATACCCATTTTGTTGAGAATTTTTGTCATGAATGGATGTCGAAGTTTGTTGAATGCTTTTTCAGCATCTATGGAGATAATCATGTGGTTTTTGTCTGTCTTTTTTGTTCTACTGATGGTGATCAGTAGTTGATGTCGTGGGTGATGTTGATAGATTTTCGAATGTTGCATCATCTTTGCAGTCCTGGGATGAATCCCACTTGATGATGATGGATGATCTTTTTGATGTATTTTTGAATTTGGTTTGCTAATATTTTATTGAGTATTTTTGCATCTATGTTCATCAGGGATATTGGTCTGTAATTTTCTTTTTTTGTGGTGCTTTTGCCTGGTTTTGATATTAGAGTGATGTTGACCTCGTAGAATGAGTTTGGGAGTATTCCCTCCTCTTCTACTTTTTGGAAAATTTTAAAGAGGATGGGTATTAGGTTTTCAGTAAATGTTTGATAAAATTCAGCAGTGAAACCATCTGGTCCAGGGGTTTTATTCTTAGGTAGTTTTTGTATTACCAGTTCAATTTCTTTGCTGGTAATTCGTCTATCAGATTTTCTGTTTCTTCCTGGGTCAGCCTTGGGAGGTTGTATTTTTCTAGAAAGTTATCCATTTCTTCTAGGTTATCAAGTTTGTTACCATATAATTTTTCATAGTATTCTCTCATAATTCTTTGTATTTCTGTGTTGTCCATAGGATTTTTTCTTTCTCATTTCTGATTCTGTTTATGTGTGTAGACTCTTTTTTTCTGGATAAGCCTTGCTAGGGGTTTATCTATTTTGTTTATTTTCTTGAAGAACCAGCTCCTCTTTTTCATTGATTCTTTCTATTGTTTTATTGTTCTCAATTTTATTTATTTCTGCTTTAATCTTTATTATGTCCCTTCTTCTACTAACTTTAGGCCTCATTTGTTCTTCCTTTCTAGTTTCATTTATTGTCAGTTTAGACTGTTCATATGGGATTGTTCTTCTTTCCTGAGGTAGGCCTATATTGCAATATGTTTCTCTCTTAGCACGGACCTTACTGCATCCCACGATTTTGCAGTGTTCAATTATTGTTGTCATTTGTCTCCATATATTGCTTGATCTTTGTTTTTATTTGGTCATTGATCCATTGATTATTTAGGAGGATGTTATTAAGCCTCCATGTGTTTGTGGGCTTTTTTGTTTTCTTTGTGTAATTTATTTCTAGTTTTATACCTTTGTGATCTGAGAAGCTGGTTAGTACAGTTCAATCATTTTGAATTTACTGAGATTCTTTTTGTGGCCTAGTACATGATCTATTCTTGAAAATGTTCCATGTGCATGTGAGAAGAATGTGTATCCTGTTGCTTTTGGATGGAATGTTCTGTTGATGTCTGCTAGGTCCATCTCTTCTAATACGTGTTCAGTGCCTCTGTGTCTTTACTTATTTTCTGTCTGGTTGATCTGTCCTTTAGAGTGAGTGGTGTATTGAAGTCTCCTAAATTGAATGCATTGCATTGTATTTCCCCCTTTAATTCTGTTAGTATTTGTTTCACATATGTAGGTGATCCTGTATTGGGTGCATATATATTTATAATGGTTATATCCTCTTGTTGGACTGACCCCTTTATTATTATCTATTGTCCTTCTTTGTGTCTTGTTACTTTCTTTATTTTGAAGTCTATTTTGTCTGATACAAGTACTGCAACTCCTGCTTTTTTCTCCCTATTAGTTGCATGAAATATATTTTTCCATCTGTTTACTTTCAGTCTGTGTATGCCTTTGGGTTTGAAGTGAATCTCTTGTAGGCAGCATATAGATGGGTCTTGTTTTTTTATCCATTCAGTGACTCTGTGTCTTCTAATTGGTGCATTCAGACCATTTACATTTAGGGTGATTATCAATAGGTATGTACTTATTACCATTGCAGGCTTTAGGTTCATGGTTACCAAAGATTCAAGGGTAATTCCCTTACTGTCTAACAGTCTAATTTAACTCACTTTGTATGCTATTACAAACACACCTAAAGGTTCTGTTTTTCTTTTTCCTTCTTTTTCTTCCTCCTCCATTCTTTGTATATTATGAATCATATTCTGTACTCTTTGTCTTTCCCTTGGGTGACATCTATTTAGCCTTAGGAATACTTCCATCTATAGGAGTCCCCCAAAATGCACTGCAGAGGTGGTTTGTGAGAGGGAAATTCTCTCAGCTTTTGCTTATCTGAAAATTGTTTAATCCCTCCTTCAAATTTAAATGATAACCTTGCCGGGTAGAGTATTCTTGGTTCAAGGCCCTTCTGCTTCATTGCCACTCCCTTCTGGCTTGTAAGGTTTCTGTTGAGAAGTCTGATGATAGCCTGATGGGTTTTCCTTTGTATATGATCTTTTTTCTCTCTCTAGCTGCTTTTAAAAGTCTGTCTTTATCCTTGATCTTTTCCATTTTAGTTATTATATGTCTTGATGTTATCTTCCTTGGGTCCCTTGTGTTGGGAGATCTTTGCACCTCCCTTGCCTGAGAAACTATCTTCTTCCCCAGATTGTGGAATTTTTCAGCAATTACCTCCTCAATGACAGTTTCTATCCCTTTTTCTCTCTCTTCTTCTTCTGGTACCCCTATAATGTGCATATTGTTCTGTTTGGATTGGTCACACAGCTCTCTCAATATTCTTTCATTCTTAGAGATTCTTTTTTCTCTCTGTGCCTCAGCTTGTATTCCTTTTCTCTAATTTCTATTCCATTTACCGTCTCTTCTATTACATCTAATCAGCTTTTAAATCCCTCCGTGAAAGAGCTGTTTCCTGCTTTCTGGCTGCAGTGCCTGTCTCTAGTGTCATAGCTAGTGGGCTGAGCACACAGGTGTAAGCCTCAGTGCTTGGCGTCTCCTGTTGTAGGCGGGGCTTCCCTCTGGCTGGCCTGACGCCAGCTCAGTGACGGCCAGTTTGGGAGCTGGTGCTGTCAGGCCAGGAGGAAGGTGCAGCAGGCTGCATGTCACAGTGGGGGGCCTCGGAGCTGAGCAGCCAGCCAGCGGGATGGGGCACCTGAAGCTCCTCAAGAGTCCCAACCAGCTGGGCAGAGCGTGCCCAGACAACCTTGTCCAGCTTTCCCTTCTCCTGCACAGCAAGCTCCATGCAAACTCTGCCCCTTTTGCAGCTCTCTCACCGCTAGGAAGCCTCTCAGTCTGCCTGCCTTTCCCTGTCCCAGAGTGGCCGTGTGTGGATCCTGTCCTCCACAAACGGCCGGAATCTCAGTTTCTCAAGCACTTCGCCTGTCCCAGCTCCCCAACCTCCAGAGCACCACAGAATGTAGGTTTCTGCTCACAAAGTAGACCTCCAGGGCTGGGTGTTCAGCAGTCTTAGGCTTCCACCCTCTGCCCGCCCTGTTTCTCTTCCTCCCACCGGTGAGCTGAGGTGGGGGCAGGGCTGGGGTCCCGCCCATCAAGGCTTTTGTATTTTACCCTGTTTTGTGAGGTCTGCTCTGTTCATGAGGTCTGTATGCAGTCTGGTGCAGTCTTCTTTCCTGCTACTGTTTTAGGGCTAGTTGTATTAACTATTTTCGTACTCTATGTGGTTTTGGGAGGAGATCTCTGTCTCACCTCTCACGCCACCATCTTGAATCCTCAGCTTTCATAATCTTAACTATGTAAACCAGCTGCTAATTTGCCTTCAGGGAGGAATAGTAATTTTAGAATTACTACTGGTTCCTGGATGATTTTTACATTTAAAACTGAAGCTTCAGTGAATTGTTATATATGTGTGTTTGATTTATCTATATAATCACTCTCAATTTTCTGTGCTGCTTGAAATTTTTATTATTTTTCTATCACTTGAAGTGTGAACTTCAGAAGAGGACAGTTATGCTTTGCATATTTCTAATTGTGAAGCTGCTTAGGCTAGTGTCTTAGAGGGATATTCACCATTTCCACCTCCCACTGTACAGATGAGAAACCAAGAACCTGAGAGGCTAAATAACTAGATCATGGCCACACAGTCTGGTGGACCTATTTTGTGTAAATTTCTCATATTAAAGGAGAAAGTGTTTGATCATCTGTGTTGTGAACCAATTATGTGCCAAGACTGTGTGAAGTGTTTTATATATACAGGTGACCCTTGATCAACATGGGCTTGAACCAATATGTGGATTTTTTCAGTAAATATATTGGAAAAATTTTTGGAGATTTGCAACAATTGAAAAAACATTTTCTTTCTCTAGATAATTGTAAGAATATAGTATATGATACATATGCAAAGTATGTGTTAACTGTTAATGTTATTGGTAAGGCTTCCAGTGAACAGTAGGCTATTAGTAGTTCAGTTTTGGGGGAGTCAGATGTTATGTGCAGATTTTGAACGTGCAGGGGATTGGAGCCCCAAACCTCCCAAGTTCAAGGGTCAACTGTATGATCTAATTTAGTCCTAATGAGTTGGAGGTAGGTGGTATTATCTGTATTTTAAAAATGAGAAAAGGAAGTTCTAGAACCAGGTGTTATTTCAGAGTTGGTCTCATACCTTACTGGGTTCACAGTGCCCTTTGACTATGTCACAGTGTTCTGTTGATAATGTTGTCTTTTGTGGTTCCATTCAAAATTTTAGGATTGTTTGTTCCATGTCTGCGAAAATGCCATTGGAATTTTGGTAGGTATTGTCCTGAACTTATAAACTGCTTTGAGTAGTATGGACATTTTAACAATATTAACTCTTTCAATGCATAAACAGGGAATATCTTTCCATTTATTGTGTCTTTTTAGTTTCTTTCTTTAAAACCAATACCTCATAACCAGTGCCTCCCTCCAAATTCAACAAGCCAGTTGAAGCCATCAAAATGAAACCACATGGCCTCCTTGTTTACTGCTTTGCAATTGCACCCATCCTTTTGCTTGTCCCAGGGGAAGAGGCCCCTGTGCACTGACTGGGTCTTCTATCTCCCACCTCCCATCCTCAGAGACTCATGCCCTTGATTGTTCCCCTTCTTGGACTTCTTGCTCTCTGTGCCTCCTTCTGTGTGTGTTTGCATATTTTGTCTAAGAAATACTTATGTAGTGCTTACTGGGTGGGAGGCACTGTACTAAGTGTTTTACAAATATTAATGAACTTAATTCTCCTAATCACCCTCTGAAATAATACTGTTGCTCCCATTTTACGCTGAGGCACAGACTAAGGTAATTGCCCAGGGTTATATGACTTGTGTTTGAACGTAGTCCCATTTCTCTCATGTTGTGTTGACAAATACTAGTCCTTAAACAGTTCACTTCCACTACCTCGTAACTTTCTCTTCACCTTCCCAGTGAAAAGTTGGGAGCCATCTATAACTATTTCTCTTTGTCCATCATCACCTTAATTGAACACTTGAGCTTCTGCCTCCATTACTTTATAGAAATATTCTTAACAGAGTTACTAATATCCTACTCATGGAGTCTGAGGGACATTTCTTATCCTACTAGTTTCTCTATAGCATTTGAACTTACTGATTACCTTCTTCTTAAAGCTTTTTCTTGGTGTTTGCTTCTGTCTTTCAGGCTGACTTTTCTTGTTTGTTAAGTGTTGGTGTTCTTCAGGATTCTGCCCTTGTTCTTTTCTCTTGTCACTTTAAACATATTCTTGGGGTGATCTTATCCACTGCAGGTCTTTGCCCTCCTTCCCTTTGTCAGTGACTTGAAGAGCCATATCTTCAGCTCAGCTTTCTCTCTTGAGCTCTCCCCTTTTCTATTGGACTGCTTACTGGATAGCTCTATGTTGATTGGCTCTACTTCTCTCCCCCACCCCATACACACTCTATTTTTCTTTTATTCGCCATGCTTCAGTGAATGGTATTACCATTGGCTTGGTTAGCAAGCCAGAGTCCTGTCATTCTACATTCTTCTTCATCCTCCAGCATCCAATCAGAAACTCAGTCAAATGGTTGGGTAGTTCTGTTTGAATATTTCCATTTCCTTCTTTGCTGCACTGTCATCTTATACTTGAATTCCTGTAGGAACCTTCAAATTGGTCTTCTTGGTC
This sequence comes from Manis javanica, assembly GCF_040802235.1. NCBI lineage: Eukaryota > Metazoa > Chordata > Mammalia > Pholidota > Manidae > Manis > Manis javanica. The sequence continues at coordinate 149,401,144 of NC_133157.1, forward strand.
CTAGTTTTGTACCATTCCCCTTCTCCCAATCTGTAATCCACATGTTAATAAGGGGGTTTCTTTCTAAAATGTACATCTTTAGTCTAAACAGCATAGCTTCAAAATATTACAGTAACTTCTTCATGAATTCAAAATGAATTATAAGGCCTTTCATGATCTGGCCTCCACTTAAGCCATGTTGAGGTATTTGCAGACATTATTCTGCTTGCCTGAGCCTCAGGAATGGATTTTTCAGGCCTGTCTGCTGCCCTCTTGCCCAGATCCTCTACCTGACAATCTCCTATTTGCCTGTGAGGTCTCAGCTTAGGCACTGGTTGTGAATTTTCTATCATCACAAAAATTCAACTGAGTTCTGTATTTGCTGCCTCCAGTTGGGTAGCCAGTAGCCACATATAGCTGTTGAGCCCTAGAATGTGGTAGTATGACAGAGGAACTGAATTTTAAATTGTATGTGATTGTAATTAAGTTAAATTTAAATAGCCACATGGGACCAATTGACCACTGTACTGGACAGCATAGGGACTGTTGGGAGAGGTGCCTGTGTGCTTCTCGGCACTGTCTTATCTCCACCAAAATACTTTCCTCAAGAAGAACAAAATAGCTGAGTAGTATTGGAGGGGCCAGAAAAATTCACAAAAAACGAACTCAAGAATTCAAAGCATTTTTGTATGAAGACACAAAAATATTATAATGCAGAAAAATAATTTAACTAAAAATGATTTTGACTTATTAAGAACCATTTTCAGCATATTCACATGGTTACTTGTTTTGTTCTGAATTTACATATGAAATACTTAAATATAAGCTGTGAACCAAAGGGGTCAGATGAAATTAATAATCAAAATTTATTTCAAACATTTTATTGTTTGTGGATGCCAGATAAATATTATAGTTTTTTATGATACTTGATACTGTCTTGCTAGCAAATATTGATGGAACTTAAAATGGTCAAGAAAACAGTTTATAAAGAAGTTTGGACTTTTGGGATGAAAGGTTTCAAATATAATAAGCAATAAGTGGCATTTAATGCATTTTTCTCCTGGGTACATCAGATTATAGGTAGAATGTAAAGTGGGGAGAAGAGATAGCTGTGTTCTTTGGACTCTGTTGTTGGGAAAAGCCCTGAGCCACGTTGCTCTGAGAGGTTCACTTTGAAGGGTGGAGTGGGTCGTTCATAGAAAGGAGTTGTAAAGCTAGAAAATTGTCACCAGTGTGCAGTTTTCTTTTAAAATGGTGCACTATCAGTGGAGAGATGGAAGATGATTATTTAATTCCCTACCCCAACCCAAGCCCCTCTTCACCCATGTGTAAATAAAGTCTTAGGGAGGCAGTGCAGCTTTATTGACTCTCCCATGTTTTTTGGCTGGAGGAGGAGCAGTAGTAATATACTGAGATGTTATGTAATGGCTAATTCCTTAAACAGTTCTGAGGCACTGCATCTGGCATTGGGGATACAAAGTGATAGACCTAAAATGCAAGGTCTTCCTTGATGTGCTCACCTATCTGGGTACACTGGGCATGTATTTATAGAGATATAATATGGCAACATTTATGTGGTTCATAATGATAGAAACACTGAAATATAGTCTGTATTTGCAAGTTAACCTTTCAACAGGGCATCTATTAAAACATGGAAAAATGGAAAACATTCTTTTAAAACAGTAACAAAATTTAAATGCATTCCATAAAAAAGTTTTAAGTGATTCTGAAAGGTTAAAAGCTACTAACTACCAAGTTTGTATGCAACAAATAAAAATTATCTGGATACAGATGATCCAATTTCAAGTACCAAATGGCATTTAGAAATGTTTACCTTCACCATGGTGAGAACAAACCTTTATTCCCACCATTTTAGGATTGGCAGAGTTTTTAGTGCTAATGAGTCTTGGTGGTTGAATGCAGAGAGCTCTTGACGAGCGACCAAACCAGGGTACAGAGGGCTTGTGAGTATATTTTTCAAGTAGAAACTTGAGATGCATGGTCTGTCAGAACATTTTTTTGCTCTTGCCAGGTATAAGACGCAGTCCGGAAGATGTAGTGTAGGCAAAAAAGCTTTTATTTAGTGGAGCATTTCGATTTCACATACAGAATCTTTTTTAGAAAACTTGAGATATGTTTGTCATAGCCACTGTTCTTTGAAGGCACTAAACTCTCTGTAGCATAGTTAGAAACCTTTATTTATATCCAGTATTGTTTTATAGGAAAAACTGTTCAAATCATTTCTGAGAAATGGTCATGGAGTAGAGAATTTGGTATGTTTAGATATGTAATAAATATGGGGGAGGAAAATTTGAAAAATGCAGGTAGGTATAATATGACTTAAATACTATCACTGATGAAACATAATTAAATTTCCTTATCTAGATCATGTTTATTAGTAACTGATGTATGGTGGTTAAACTTATTAAAACCGTACAAATTGGGGGGTGGAGTGCGGCAGTCTGAGGCCTTAGTAAACTCTGCATTTTAAAGCTGGTAGATATCTGGTTCTTTTTGTATTCTTTGATTAAATGAAGTACAAAATCCAATTATAAGGCTTCATTGGTAGCCCTAAATTATCTTAATCATCCTCATTATGTGAAACAAATGTCGCACCTGGTAGTAGCTCATCTTCACCCTTTGCCTTTTCTTGTGTTACAGTCTCTACTAACTTGCTAACTTCAGGTGAACTTAGCATTAATCAGTGATTAAAATGGACACAGTGTAGAAATCTATAACTCTATAAGTAGGATTCCTTTTTTATTTTTTATATTTTATTAAGGTATTATTGATATACACTCTTATGAAGGTTTCACATGAAAAAACAATGTGGTTACCACATTTACCCATATTATCAAGTCCCCACCCATACCTCAATGCAGCAGGCACTGTCCATCAGTGTAGTAAGGTGCCACAGATTCACTATTTGCCTTTTCTGTGCCATACTGTTTTCCCCGTGATCCCCTGCACCCTGTGTACTAAACATAATACCCTTCAATCTCATTTCCTCTCCCTCCCCACCTGCCCTCCCACACCCCTCCCCTTTGGTAACCACTAGTTCCTTCTTGGAGTCCCTGAGTTTGCTACTTAGGATTCCTTTTAAAACTGAAAAAGTTTACCTGTAAGTGTGAATAATATCCTAGTATCAGGAATCTTGTACATTCATGTAAAAAAATGCTTAAAAATTAGACTTGGCTAACTGAGTGATTTTTAGGGGAAATATGTGGGGCAGAATCAGATCATAATAATCTTTCAATGGCATAGAGTAGGATGGTGGTGCAGTAAAATGATAAAAGAATTTGTTACAGAATGTATGGTAGTCTTTTTTGAAATGGATTTAGGTTATGAATTAATTTACTTAGAATGGTGTAAAAGATATTTCCTAATGTTAGTTTGGCCTACAGTTCACAGCTAATTGGTGGGTGGAAGCTAAGAAGATTTCTGGGTAATGCAAGAGGGTCTGGTTTGGGTTGAGCCTGTCTTGCTGATGGGTTTCAGCCCCTGGCAAGATTGCTATGGATTCAATGTGACCAAAGAAATGACAGTAGAACGTTTCTTTGAGGTGAAAGGGTTTATTACCCGGCTTGTTCTCCTTGTGGTAGATCGAGCACTACCATCTCTGCCTCCACCCAGAGCACTGGGCCGAGCTCTCTGTATAGCTTATTGCCTATGGGTGTGGAAGCGGTAGCCTAGCAACAGGCCAGTTACATCATCAGGTGGTTTAAGTTCAGTGAGGATCCTGGCCAAAGGAACCCCAACTTCCCCACAAGCCTTTGCTATGGATGCGAGAAGTATATAAAGTTTAAAATACATGAAGAAAAGAGAAAGTTTAACATACAGAGTTATGAATAAAACTTTTTCCTTTTATAATATGCTAATATGAATGGAAACATTTAATTTGGCTAAAAGATATTTCAGGCTTATTTAGCTGGGTGAATGGACAGTTTTGATTATCAATAGTTATTTTTATAGTTTTGATTATGGTGGCATTGTAGAACCTGTTTGCATTTATGTTAAGTGTAGGCATAGGAAAATGTTTCCAACTTTGTTATAAATAGAGTGATTATGAGATCATGGATGTGAAACTTTTCACTGTATATTTCAGCCTTAATTCCATTTCCTTTGTCAAATATACTTTATTTGAAATAGAAATTTAACACTGGAGTCATTGAATAAGTTACATTTGTTTTCTCCCATTTTTTTCCCTGTAGATTTATCTTTTAAGACTATGTGTGGTTTGCCAAAATACTTTCTCTAATACAGCCCTCTTTTACAGTTCTGTTTCACTTTTAAATTGTTTGCTTCCGTGGTGGATATTTGAATTTTTATAATTCCTGTGTATTCTCTTTTGCATAAAATAATAACATCTTAAAAACTCTCCAAGTTACTGTGTGGCCTCTGCCCTTAGGGTCCTGTGACACTTCTGTCTCTGTGCTCAGGTTCATTCACAATGGATAAGGCTCCCTTATCATCACATGTGCTCTGCTCTGGCAGAGAAAATAGATAAATTATTCTCAGCTGTGGTATTGCTAATTTTTTTTTTCCTTGAAGGAAAAGAATGTTGGTACTGTGTATCAGAGAAGACTGTTTAACTTCACTCTTCCTCTCCCTGCATTTTAAATCAGGCAGAATTGGGTACAGTTTTTAACTCCCCCTGGAGTATGAGACAAAATCCCCTTTTCAGCTTTCTAGAACCTACAAATGAATGTAGGAAATTGCCAGATCAGTTTATCAGTGACCACTATAGTACAAAAAGCATGGTTCTTAAAAGAGCAGTTGGTCATTTGCTATTTTTTCAGCTCCTCAGCATGTTGCCCTTCTCCCACCTTAGCATCCTCCAGGGGGTTAGGATCAATTTTATAGGAGTTTGTGGTCACCAGGGCATCCCTGGACAGAGGCTGGCCCAGGGCAGCTCCTTCTTTCCTTCCTTCTGTTGTACTCTCACTTTTTGTAGGCTTGACATCACCCAGATATATGTGTGTGTGAGTATGAAATAAGTAGCTTAAAATAGGTCTAGAGTGAGTGGGAAAATATATTTTCAAATAGCAATTTTTTTTTATTAGGCTAGTAAATATGTGGCATCATTTGTCTTTCTAGACTAACCAAGTTTTATTTGTTTGAACTATCCGAGGATATTTTACAGTATTAGGCAAAATATACTAGTGATCACCAAATTTTATAAAATTTGTATTACTCTTCCATTAGTCTGCTCTGTAAACATCCTTGCTAGGTGCTTTGAAATGCATTTCTGAAGTTTAATTTTTCTCTGTCCTAAATCAATTACACTAAAAAAATTTCCATTTACTTATTTCTGGAACTGTCTCTTCACTTGCTTTCTCCCTCATCTATATAATAAAATTAATTCTGGAAATATTAGGAAGATATGGGATAGATTCATATAATTTTCCCTAGATACATATCTTATTTACATACATAGATGTGGTACATACATAGATGTTTGTCCTTGTTTTTCTTCTGCCCTATAATGTTGAATACTTTAGGCATTATTAGAATATGAATGGGTCTGTTGCTGGGCAATGCTAAGTTTTGTATGGAAAGATCACCCTGAATGAGTTTTCCTAGTGTCTATGGTAGGACAAGCAGGTCATCTATCTGTTGACTATCTTCTCAGTGGGGTTAATTTCTGAAGGAGTTAATTTCAGGGAGCATGATATTTCAGTGTTGAATTGCAGGGTGTAAAAGTTGTTCTCTAAAGGACATTGATTTCCATGATTCTTGTGCTTTTGTGGCACAACTTATGTATAGGGCAATATATGCCTTTTGAACAAATTAGAAAAAAAATATTAGTGCTGTGGCATGCACTTAGTGTAAACTGTTAGCTGAATGCTATTTCAGTAGTTGCCTTGAAAGAAAATATATTGGTTCAAGCACTCTTAATGTAGAAAAAAAGTCATCTTTATCTGGAAGGCAGCACAAAATATCCAGACTCCTCAGTTATGTAGAAATAACTGAAAGATTTCTGCAAGAAACCTGTGAAATAGTACATTATGTAACATAGCATTGGATATTAATGTTAACTGCTTTTTTTTTTGTATTGCAAAAATGATTGGCAAGCAGATGGTTGTATCTTTAAAAATTAAACCCTTTTAGATGTCCACTGCTTGCAGACCACCACAGATTGAAATTTGTCATTCAGGGCTGTTCACAATTCTTTGGATGAGGTCAGTATTGTTTCTTTGTCAGTTGTGAATGCCAAACTACCTTTCCTTAAAAATGAGATGGCAGATCTTTGTATTACTTTGTATTATTATCTTTGTAATTTAATTTCTTTTTTTGTTGGAATATAGTTGATATACAGAGTAATATTGGTTTCAGATGTACAACATAGTGACTTTATAATTATATTTGCTAAATGTTTGCCATGGTAAGTATAGTTAGCCCTGGTACCATACCAAGATATTACAGTATTACTGGTTATGTTCTCCATGTTGTACTTCCATTCCTATGACTAATTTATTTCATAATTTGAAGTTTGTATCTCTTACCTCTTGACTTATTTCACCCATCCCTCCACTCCCCTCCCTATGGTAAACAACAGTCTGTTGGTATTTATGGGTCTCTTTCCCTTTTTTCTTGTTTGTTTTTATTTTTTTAGATTCCACATATAAGTGAAATTATATGGTGTTTATCTTTTCTATCTGACTTATTTTCCTCAGCATGATACCCTCTAGATTCATCCATGTTGCTGCAAGTGGCAAGATTTCTTTCTTTCTTATGGTGGAATAATACTCCATTGTGTATATGTACCACATCTTTATCCATTCATCTATCAGCTCTATCAGCTACTTCCAGTATATTTGCTATTGTAAATAATACTGCAGTGAACATAGGGGTGTGTGTATCTTTTTCAAATTAGTAATTTTGTTTTCTTCGGGTAAATTCCCAGAAGTGGAATTACTGGGTCCAGTGGTATTTCTATTTTCTATATTTGAAGAACCTCAATATTGTTTTCCACACCAACAGTGTAGGAGGGGTCCTTTTTCTCCACCTCCTCACCAACACGTGTTATTTCTACTTTATAATTCTTTGGGACAAGCTCTTTGTTGTTGATTATTCATTCTCACTGTAACTGAGGAGGAGGGGGAGCTGTAGCACCAGAGGAGCTCAGCATCTTAGTTCAGGACTTCTTGAACTCTCGCACGTGCAGGAATCACCATGGGTTCTTGTTAATACAATGCAGATTCTGCATCAGGAGGTCATGGTTGGACCCAGGACTCCACATCTCTCACCAGCTCATAGTGGGGACCAGTGGCCCCAGATCCCCCATCAAATGGCAAGGCTCTAGTCTGCAGGGAGACAGGCAGGCAGGGAGCAGCAGGGTGCTTGGTGTTTCTGCAGCTCTTGCTCTGATGCAGTGGAAATACCAGGGAGGCTTCACAAATCAGCCTGAGGAGGTGGGGCTGAGGGTCAGGAAGCCTCCCCAGACAGGTGGTATCCAAGGAACTGAACCAAGAGCCTGGATGGCTCCGTGCAGGGTAATGCGGAGGCAGGTGTGGAGGCAAGGGAAGTGTGAGGCAGGGAATGGGTGCCGTTGGCGAGATTCCATGGGATTGGCGGGCCTAGCCTGGCTGTTTGTGAAGGTTTTAGGGGCAGGAGGAGGAGAATTTGGGGTAATTGGGAATGAAGAGAGCGACGGGGATATGATTGCAAAATGCCTTCCCCTGTGCTGGAGCATTTGGATTTGGTCCTGCAAGCTGTGGGAACTCCTTTAAGGATTTTAGTTGGGGTAGAAACATGGTACATTTTGTGTTTTAGATCATTCTATCATCCGCATGAAGGTGTTGAGACTGGGTTTGGGAGAACCAGCCAGCCTGTAGAGTTTGTCTTTTGCTGAACCATGAAGGCCTGACTACATCAGGGATAAACATGAATCCACAGGAGGGGGTAGGCTTGTGAGATACTTAGGAGGTGGAATGAGCAGGTTGGTTGTTGGGCGAAAATGCAAGCTATCCAAGGGGAAGCTGCACAGGACAGGGTAGCATCTGTTTTATTTAACTCTGTATACCCAGGGTCTGTTAAATGCTTATGCAAAGGAGGTAGTCATTAAATGTATTTTGAGTGAATGAATGACGAGAAGTATCGAGGGCTGTTTTCCGTCATTTGGCTGAGTCAAAGGAGTGGCAGAGAGAGTGTTAGCTGCCATAGGGAATGTTGACATAAAACATAGCATTCTCTACACAACATAAATTCCAAGCATAGTTTTCCCTATTAAAAAAGGTATATATCTTCAGTTAATATCAGCAGAATTGGAGATTACCTAGTGATATAAGTGAAAGTTCATTATACATTCAATTCTTATTCCTTCTTTTGGTTATAATTTTCATATAGTGCTTTGACTAACATAGACCTTCTGAAGGACTTCACATCTTTTTTTTTTTTGTTCCTTACATCTTTTTCTTACAATAAAATAGTGAATGAAAGTAATGTACAAAGCTACTAAAAAAATAGTAGCCTTACTAGGTAGCTCTGTAGATTTTTGGTTGTAAAAATTAATCTTGCAAATACTGTATTAAAGAATGATGGTAACATAAGAATTATAAGTGAAAAGGATTTTGAAATGAATTATTCCTAAGTGTCTGGTATAGTTGAGAATCATTCTTAACATAATGAAAATCATTAAGAAATAAATATGTGTTGGGCGATACTACAGAAAGAAATATTATAGATTAAAATATAGATAACATAAAATATGGTATATGGAAAAATACTATAAATTTCATCACAAGAGATAGGTATGGTTCTCTGAAAGAGTACTAATCTCTGAGCAGGAGTAAATTTTTTTCATCAGAGAGAATTCCTACTATTTAATATCTCTTTGTCTAAAAATGTTCTCTCTAAGAAGAAATATATAACAGTTCTGTCTATGGAATTTTCTGTAATGGTGAAAATAGTCCATATATGCACCATAGCCACCAGCCATGTGTGGCTATTGAGCACATGATATGTAGCTCATGCAACTGAGCAACTGAATTTTAAATTTTATTTAGTTTTAATTAATTTTAATAGCAACTTGCGGCTAGTGACTGTTGTGTGGGACAGTCACAGAGTACTGACTGGCACTGCCCAAGCTGATGAGGAAGGAAATACGGTCTTGCCCTGGGAATCACTCAGTCCAGGAGGCAAATCTAGCACCAACACGGAGTGAGCTGATGTTGGTAACTTGGAGGCATTTTCTCACTCTATCTGGGTCACTGTCTGTTGGAAAGCTGCCTTTTCCATGTAGTCTTTGGTTGGATAAGTCCTCCTATTTCCCAAGTGGCTGTTAGGGGCCATTGGTGGGCACGGCTGTCCACAGGCCTTATGATCCAACCGAAAGTAGATCAGCGAGCAGAATTCACTGTGAAGAGAAGCTCAGTGGTGCAGAGCTCTTTATCTTCTGTGTGTCCACCCACCTTCTTGAGGATCCTTCCCCTTCTTATGATTTGTAATCTTAATGATAGAAAGGCATCTTCCCAGGTTGGTGAGAGTGGTGCTGTGTGTTTTTCCAGCTGCTAGACACTCCCTTGGAAATGCTGATACATGTGTCACCAGTCCCAGGAATCATTATCTCAGTCATCTTGCATACCTCAGGTTCTTTGGAGGTGGAGGAGAAAATTTAAGGAGAACAATTACAAATCAAGTTCTACAATACTAAAATAGTCTTCAGCATCTAAAACCTTTTACTCCACATTTGCCCACATGTGTTGGATATTTATGAAGTTTCCTTTGGATGGCATTGTGCTTACCTAATTGGATAAAAGTGGTTGAGGTGTAGGAAATACTTTGCACATGAAAGGTGTTCTGTCATCTATGTCTTTGCTAATTTTCTGGGTCGCTGTGATATCAAATTAAAACTTAGCTACACAATTGCCATCCTACTTTGAGAACAGCAGTTAAGCATTGTTTATTTAAGTTTTGAAAAGTCAGAAACTCAGTTAAAATTGTAATGTATTTTTACACAACATATTTCTTTCATCTTGGTCTGTTAGGTACCCTTTGATCTTGTCCCTGATTCTCTGTGTGCTGTTTACTATGTTTTTTGGATCTGCCTTGATTTTATCTGAATTCCCCCCAAATGAACCAATGGCCTTCAATATGGTGTTCATACATAGTTGCTTCCTAAAAGTTACAGAATGGATCATTTACAACTGTTTTTGAAAGGAAACTCTCTTCTGTTTGGTGGCCTCAGCAGTTGTATTAGTGACTTATCTCTGAATAAAATGGACTCAATTTAGGCCTTTAATATTTTGCCTTCTCTAATTACCTGGCATTTCATCTATATATTTCTCTTTCATCTTTGGGAATTGTTTGTCAGTAAAATAGGTTGTAGAAGACTGTTTATTTCTCTCAGTCTATAAAAGAGTTTTTTCATCTCTTCAGTGAAGAAGGGTTTGGATTAGAAGGTCTCCAAAGTGCTTGCCAGCTCTAAAATTTCTTATAATTGGTTTCCCTGTGAATCTGTATAGTGTTGCTGATTCTGTTAGCTGAGTTGTTTGTCTCATTGTGCCCCCTTCTCACTCCCAAACATACATACCTTCTGAACCATCATTCTTGTCTCAGAAAACACTTGCCCATAGGGCACTGAGCAGAAACTTGAATTATTATGTCTTCATTATATGTATCTGTACTGTTTACTGTGTAACATCACACATACTTAAAACACTTGCTATCATTAATTACCAAGAAATTGTTCCTAAAATGGTACCCTAAATTTTTGTAATATAACCCCTGAATCTTAGTTCTTTTTTAAGAGGTTCATCATTTACAGATGAATGTAAGCTCCATGAAGACAAAAAGGAAATTTGTGTGTTTTTGTTCACTGATACAGCTTTAGCACCTACTCCCATGCCTGGATCACAGGAGGTAGTCTGTAAACCTATTTTGAATAAATAAATGTGATTTCAGATGGATTTTTATTTAAAGGCAAAACAAATATAAATACAACTTGAATATTTATTACCCAAATGATAATTATGAGAAATATTTGACAACACTGATAACCTGTGTTCCTGGTTCTTCTTTTTAATAATCTGTAGCTATGCTGCCCAGTGTGGTAGCTTTGTGCTACCCCCATGTGCACATTTTGACTTAAATGTGGCCAGGAGGAATTGAGATGTGCTGTAAGTGTGAAATACATGTTGGGTTTCAAAGGCTCAGTACCAAAAAGTGTAAAGAATCTTATTCATGTTTTAGTATGGATTACATGTTGAAATAATAATATTTTGCATACATCATGTTAAGTGAAAATTATTATTGAAATTAATTTCACTCTTTTTTGGGTTACTTTTTAAATGTGGCTACCAGAAAATTAAAAATGGCTCTGGTGTGATGGCTCACTGAACAGCTCTAGTCTCAACTAAAAAATGTCGATACTGAATGTAGAAAAGGGGCTAGCCCCAAAAAGGAGTTTTAAATGAATATCTTTGATAGGAACAAAATTGTATGTTGCAGCTGTGACTTGGGAAAGTGGGCATTCAAATGGTCTTGATCAAATTAAAAAAGAACAAAATAAATTAATTAGATTAGCTCAGATCAGAAGTATGAAATTCCAGCTACCAGATGGATTCCTAGCATAGTCATCAGCCAAGTCTTGGGGTCAGAAAAGGGGCAACAAGGAGGTGGTGTCCGAGCAAACATGAGTGGTCAGTGATGGCACATGAAGGCCATGGTTTTTACACTTCTCTGCCCAGTGCTCACCTGATGGTGGTCACAGCTGTGGAGGACGATATGTTTGCTTGAAGCCAGGTAATGCTGTCATTTTTCATGCCCCTGGGAAATGGAATCCTGGCAGGAAGAAATATAGTACTGGAGGCCCAAGTGTGTGGGATTGCTCTCAGTGAGTGTACTGTTTTGTCCCTTCCCATGCCTGTAGGCAGGTTCTTTGTCCCTTTAGCTGATGTAAAGTCAGTGCCAACTTCATCCTTCCTTCTCCAGGCAGGCTGTGCTTCTGGCTTCGGGGAACCAGACCATCCCCTCCCTCTGTCTCCTATCCCCCCAGAGCAGCTGGGAACCCCATCCAGTTGCAGCATTTTCTCCCATGACACATGGTGGACCTTGGAGGATGAAACTGTTATACTATAAAACAAGGCCATCCAGGACTTATGAGTAGACATTACCTTCCTTAAGCTCATTTGAAAGGTTATTCCGTAAGTGGTTAGTCTGTGCAGCTGGTTTAAGCTATTATCAAGCTTTCAAACTATTAAGCTATTATCAAGTCCATTCCAGTATTTGCTTCCTTGAAAGCTAGAATGGCCCTTGAATAGATGAAGACTTAGGCTTTTTAGGAGTAAACTTAATTTATAAATACTTGTTTCATTTGGCACTGGAGATCTAGTTCTCTTTATTTTGGATTTCAAAGTAGTTGTGTAGTAAAGCAGCATGCCTGTAAATAAAATGGCTTTCATGCTCACCTTATTTTCACCCATCTGACCTCTGATTTTGGAGAAAGTAGATCAGAAAATTCATGGCAGTTAGTGGTGGAGTGATGAGATCTTTGACTTTAGCTGACAGCTGTCACCTGAAAACTGCAGACCTGGAGACCCTCTCAGGTGTTCTGTCTGTAGTTCTGACAGCAAACAGGAATGCTGTTTACATTTTCGGTGAGCAAAATTCTCCCCTTGTTAGGAATATGTTAGAATAGGGCAGGCATAAACTGAATTGCTGTCTCTTATTGGTAAATTCTCAGCAGTGGTGTTTTGCCTATTGTTCATTCCCATGCTTATATAGACATGTGTCAGTAGGATTTATGAGTGAGCCTGTTTATAACATTACTTTGAAATTCTCCAGCAAGATACTGTGTTGTTGTTTTTTTTCCAAGTCGGGCGGTGTCACACAATGCTTAATGTGCTTATGAAAGAGAAAAAAATGAGTTAAATTCCAGAGATGTTTAAGATTTCAGACATTTTTCTTATGTGAATTAGTTCTTTCTTAACTTGTTGATTTAATTAGCATTCAGCAAAAATATGTTCCTGTTTTGATTGTTGAAACATTCTTTAAATTGGTTATTTTGATCTGACACAAAATCTGCCAGGAACTGTGAGAATAAAATGCAGAGCGAATAGGCAGTGTGCACCATGTTCTGTGAACACAGGGAGCTGATGGATGTGCCTGACCACTTTCCCACTCTACCTGCTCATGTCCTGCCTGGTCCTAAAAGAGGTTAGGCAAGGGTAAAGGCTACATGGATATTTTGAACTGTATTCTGTCAAAATAGTTTTCAGTTTTTGGGAAAAGTTTTCTGATTCTACAGATGGACAGTACCCATCGTCTAGAAACTGTGCATCTAGTTGGAGTTTTCCTGAGTGGTCATGTGGGCTCCTTGTCCATCACCAGAGCCCTGGGCCTACCGGTGAATAATGAACCTGGGATTGGACTTCCTCTGCTGGCAATGTAGGCGGGGAGTGTGGGGGGCCTAGCGCTGTGAGTGAAATTGGTCCTCTTGGAGAATGGAAGCCTTTCTTCTGGTCTCTTTCTGAATCTTGTATATTCCTGCCATTAAACAATGAAATTACGAAGTTGTTACCGTGTTTGCAAGCTTGCGCTCCAGCATCGTTATGGACGCTTTCTCATTCAGAGCCTCTGTTCCATAGTGTATGCGGGCCATAAACATCTAATTTGTATGAAATGACTGATTTTGGTATTTGTATAATCCACTAGTCAATTTAACTAAGTTGAGCTTTTCACAGCCCTCGTGCTGCTGCTGCGCATCTGATTACACAGCTCTGGGGAATAAGGTTAAGGGCGGGCTGTTGGTAACCAGAGCATTTCCAGGGCTTCAGTTCAGCAGATGGGCCGCTTGGCTATGTTCATACATCTGCTCGCCTGCTGTGGCAGCTGCTGCTGCTTCATGTTGCGTTCTTTTGTTCTGTTCCATCCAAGAAGGGAACACTAGGAAGTATAGTGAATGGATTAATTTAAGGTTAAGGTTAGTGTTTTGCTTGCTTTCTAAGTAACTGATCATAATAATGCTTCTGGTAGAAGGTAATGAGTTTCTCTTAAAGTGAAGTAGATTTATAAAATACAGCTCAGCATGGGGGCTAGATTAGCATTGTTGATGGGAGCCAAATTCAAATGTGTAAAATACTGGCAGTTTTTATCACTTGGTCCTAATTCTTTGTTTTCTTCTTTCCTTCTCCCACCTCCTACTCCCTTCTAGGACCTATATCCAGACTTGGCCTGACACTGCAGGGTCCAAGAGAATTAAAGAAATATGGAATGACATGAAGAAGATTAGTTAAGGATTATAGGCTTTGAGGACAAGCCCCCAGTGAAGTGAAGCACAGTCAGGCTCCTGAGCTGTAGTGTGGAGGAGCCGTGTGTTGGAAGAAGATGGCAGATCCGGGAATGATGAGTCTTTTTGGCGAGGATGGAAATATTTTCAGTGAGGGTCTTGAAGGCCTCGGAGAATGTGGTTACCCTGAAAACCCAGTGAATGCCATGGGTCAGCAGATGCCGATAGACCAAGGCTTTGCCTCTCTACAGCCGTCCCTGCATCATCCCTCCACGAATCAAAATCAAACCAAGTTGACCCATTTTGACCACTATAATCAGTATGAACAACAAAAGATGCATCTGATGGATCAGCCGAACAGAATGATGAACAGTGCCCCTGGGAATGGACTCGCGTCCCCTCACTCGCAATACCATGCCCCTCCCGTCCCTCAGGTCCCTCATGGTGGCAGCAGCAGTGGCCAGATGGGCGTCTACCCTGGCATGCAGAACGAAAGGCATGGGCCGTCTTTTGTGGACAGTGGCTCCATGTGGGGCCCCCGGGCTGTTCAGGTACCGGACCAGATACGCGCGCCCTACCAGCAGCCACCCCAGCCGCAGCCCCAGCCAGCTCCGTCGGGGCCGCCCGCACAGGGCCACCCGCAGCACATGCCACAGATGGGCAGCTACATGGCGCGCGGGGAGTTTTCCCTGCAGCAGCACGGCCAGCCGCAGCAGAGGATGAGCCAGTTTGCCCAAGGTCAAGAGGGCCTCAATCAGGGCAATCCTTTTATCACCAGCTCAGGACCTGGCCACTTGTCCCATGTGCCCCAGCAGAGCTCTAGCTTGGCACCCTCCCTACGCCACTCGGTGCAGCAGTTCCACCATCCCCCCACTGCTCTCCACGGAGAATCTGTTGCCCACAGTCCCAGATTCTCCCCTAATCCTCCTCAACAAGGGGCTGTTAGGCCACAAACCCTTACCTTTAGTTCTCGGAGCCAGACAGTCCCCTCACCTACGATAAACAACTCAGGGCAGTATTCTCGATATCCTTACAGTAACCTAAATCAGGGATTAGTTAACAATACAGGGATGAATCAAAATTTAGGCCTTACAAATAATACTCCAATGAATCAGTCTGTACCAAGATACCCCAATGCTGTAGGATTCCCACCAAACAGTGGTCAAGGACTAATGCACCAGCAGTCCATCCACCCCAGTGGCTCACTTAACCAAATGAACACACAAACTATGCATCCTTCACAGCCTCAGGGAACTTATGCCTCGCCACCTCCCATGTCACCCATGAAAGCAATGAGTAATCCAGCAGGTACTCCTCCTCCACAAGTCAGGCCCGGAAGTGCTGGGATACCAATGGAAGTTGGCAGTTATCCAAATATGCCCCACCCTCAGCCATCTCACCAGCCCCCTGGTGCCATGGGAATTGGACAGAGGAATATGGGCCCCAGAAACATGCAGCAGTCTCGTCCGTTTATGGGCATGTCCTCAGCACCGCGGGAGCTGGCCGGGCACATGAGACCAAATGGTTGTCCTGGTGTTGGCCTTGCAGATCCACAAGCCATCCAGGAACGACTACTACCTGGCCAGCAGCACCCTGGTCAGCAGCCGTCTTTTCAGCCGTTGCCAACCTGTCCTCCGATGCAGCCCCACCCGGGCTTGCACCACCAGTCTTCACCCCCACACCCGCACCACCAGCCTTGGGCACAGCTCCACCCATCACCCCAGAACACCCCACAGAAAGTGCCTGTGCCTCAGGTAAGGGACCCAGATCCTGCCTGCCTTGTAGTGTACTGTGTAACACAGTGAACTCAATAAGTAGAATTTTCCTTGAAGCTTTATGGAAAGCTTTTCTCATTACAAATTCCTTAATTTTTATCTTGTGAGCTGCCCCAGAGTCTCATTTTTTCCTATTGGTCCCTTTATTTATTTTCTCATTTATTGGCTTATGCATTTATTCACTTAATCAGAAAGGCTTGAGTCCTTCTGTCCCAAGAATTGTGCTAAGTGCTAAGGATGCACATAACAGCTAAACCCTGCAAGGTTGTCCCTGCCAGCAGGGAGCCAGACACCAGACGCTGAGCAAGTATTTTTTTCTTTCTTTTTCTTCTTCAGTTCTTTCTCTTTCTCTCTGTTTTAAAAATATACTCAAACTTGGTTTCCAGTGAAGTTAAACTGTGTTTGTGGTAGTCTCTTCCACCTCTTACAGAAAATCATAATTTTTTAATTGAGAAGCTACAAAATGTGTCCTTCAATAATATTTGTTTTGCCAACTGTTGAAAGTTAGTGTGAACCTAAATTGCAAACCGTAGAAAATCACAGTGATCATCCACAGAAAGCGTATGGTCTCTAAGATATTTGGCTACCTAGCATTGAAACAGGAGTCATCCTTCTTATAAGCTGGGATTTTTGTTACCCTACAGAATTTATAAGCAAACAGATTGAAGTTTTAAGCACTCATGTTCATGTTCATAAAGACATCTTTACATTATAAATGTTGTTGGTATTTTTGTCATAGGTCTAGGAAGAACAAATTAATATCCGTAGGTATAGGTTATTCTGAGTGCTATTCAAAAATCTGTCCTGCACTTCTACTGTGATTGCATCTCTGAGCTTGGGTGGCACAAGAGGTGGTTTTAGAGCTGAAAGAACTTGAAGTCATTTAGGGAGACATGACCATTCTGTGGAAATAGAGTGAAAGGCCACATGTGATTATGTGACAAGTGTCCAGAGAGAGGAATACCAGTGATTGAGGGCTCTTGGAACCTGGCTAGGACTTAGCCAGGGAAAGAACCAAGGACCACATTTCAGGTTGGGGGATACTTGGGTAAGCAGGGGCATGGGTTTTGAGCTTGCTGCAGGTGAGGGTCAGATGGTACAAATCTTGTGTTTTCTGTTTTAAGGAATTTGGACTTCAGTGGTGAGCCAGTGATATTAATTAGTACATAAGATCGCTGGGGAGCCCGAACAGAACTGTGAGCCTGTGGTCCAGGTCTCTATGGGAAGTTTAAACTAGGTATCAGAGTGGGAAGAGAGGGGACTGGAGCAATGTGAAGTAGAAGGGCGTAGTCAGAAGCAAAGATGTTTGGGGCATCCTGGATGACGAGGTGTTTAGAACAGACACTCAGAAGCCTTGGCCTCAGTGGGCATGGGGAAGTAGAGGTCAGGAAGTTCCCCTGGGGACCTCAGGACATTTAGGGGTTTTGGGGAGGCTACCCTCAGAGATCCAGCATACCTGGAGATCCTCAGGGAAGAGCCCAAGGTCAGTGGGGGTGCCTGGGCCTCAGCCTCCTGGCCTGTGCTGCCTGGGGAAGCTCTTTCTTCTCCTTTTTTCTTCCAGAGCCCAAGCCCAGCTTGCAGTCTGCAGGAACTGAGAAGAGTATGAAAGAGGTGGGAGACAGGCAGGCTGACAAGATGCTGGGAGCAGAGGCCCTTGGAAAAACAAGGGCAAAGGAATGAATGGAGAACAGCAAACCTGGCTAATTTGTTTTCTATTTCAACCTCAAGGCAAAGTGCCCCTCCTTAGAAGCGACTACAAGAGCCGTCCCTGAAGCAGTGCCCAGGTGGCTTCAGGGACAGAAATGAATGTGACTTAGTTTTCAGGAACTGTTCTTTTCCTGTTCCTTGGGATCTCTTACAAAGCAAGTGATCTTTTCAGAGCAGTGGTTCTTAGACTTCTGTCTCTGCATTTTCTCTCTTCCCTGGAGGATGAGCACAGGTCCAAGGAGACACCCTGTGATTATAACCTGATCTCTGGATGGGAACTGTTGCTTTCATCCAGTTTTCCCTAGTTTTGAGTACAAATATCTCAACAGGTGTTTGGAGGGCATGTATAAATACATGGTGTTGGAGTCAGTGAACACTAGAGGGTTGCCTGGGTGCTGTGCCCTGGCTAGACATTGGGGACACCAAGTGAATTTCCTTTTCTCTCCAGCTATAGCTTCTCAAGGGTGCCATTATAGATAAACTTGGAACTGTTTATGGGATGTAAACAAGTGCATTTGTTGTATTTTTACTATATAAGTTCAATTGCATTTAAAAAAAAAATTTCACTAATGGTATTTGATTTCTTATTTCTGCTTAATTTATCATCCTCTTCAGATGTTGAAGCACTCAGTTCTTGAAAGCAATACTAGAGAAGTGTAAAGTCTTGGGAAGAAAATATTTAATTCAGAAAAGTATTTGAATCCCAGCTCTATTACTTGCATGGTGACCTTAGGGAACTTACTTAACCCCTCTGAACCTCAGATTCTTCATCAGTAAAACAGGAAAGATAGTACCTCTCCCAAAGGTGTTGAGATTAAGTGAGGCATCACATACCCATGTCAAGTGTAATGTCCACTATGGTGTACACTCATGTTAATTTTCCTCTAGGTTTTAGTTCCTGATCTCCTGCAGTGTAAACTGTATTTTATAATCATGTCACTTCACATGTAAATACAATGTAAAATTACTTTTGTTTTCAAGAAACAGGTTAAATATGAAATACAGTCTTAGTTATAATGTACTAAATTTGACTTGTGCAAATATTACCTTCCTTTTGGTCCATATTGGTGGGTGTGAGTGAGGATAATGATGTAGGTAATTAACATGCTATCACATAACTCTAAAAACCTCTCTCTCCCTGTGAATGACTCCATTCTACTCTAGCAAATCTGTGTCTCTAATTGTGTTTTGCTTTAGAAGTACTAAAATTATTTTATATTTCATATATGATAGAATAGTGGTTCAAAATCATGCTGTGTAGCAGGGAAAATACCAGATCCTAACAGGTTGAAATATTGTTGTGATTTGCTGAGTTACTGCATTCAGATAGGCCTATTATCTTTTTTATCCTGAGTTTTTCACTTTTTAAAAATAGAAGTTAAATTTTTTAAATGTTTCATTGGTTTTGAACAGATGGTAGCTAAATTATATAACATATTTAAATGTTTTTAAAGATAAGTTTAACTTTATATTGAAGAGTCCACAAAGGAAAATGTTAGAACAGGAAGGCCAGGGTTCATCAGACTGCAGTGTTCATTGTGGTGTGTGGACATATTCTTTTTTAATTTAAAATTTTTTTTGACATATTCTTTAATGGAAGCTCTAGACTATCCTGATTACTTATAAAACTTACAGGGAAAGAAAATACCCTAACTTATATTTTTTTCAATAGCTGATTAGAACAGGGGTTTCCAAAGCTTTTCATCTCAGACCCCTGTATACTCTTAACAATTATTGATTAACATAAACAAAAAAATCTTTTGTTTATGTGGGTTTTATATGTTAATATTTATTGGCTTAGAAATTTAGACTGAGGTTTGAAATGTTTGTTAATTATTAAAAAATAATAAACCATATGTGTTAAAGTAACATTTTAAAAATAACTGCTTTCTAACCCTCTCCCCTGACAAAATTAATGGCATCTTTTTATATCAAGTGTTGGATTCTAGCATCTGCTTTTGCATGCACTCTGCATGCGAGGCGTGAGCCCCTGAAAAAGTCCACTTGCATTAGAAGAGAATGAGAGCAAAAGGCAAATAACATCTCAGTGTCACCAGAACAAGAAGAATTCTGGGCCTCACAGACCCCAGAGCCCCCAATCCCACCTTGCATGGGCTTTCAAGGCGGTAGCTTTTGAATTGAAGTGCCACCATCTGATGACTGACCTTGTGACTTGGGCAGGTGACTTAACCTCAGGGCTTTGATTATATATACTTCCCTGGTTAGAGGCATACTGAAATTAAAAATAATGTGTTTTAGTATTTAAGGTGATATCAGACACATGGGTGGGGACTCAAAAATGATACATTGTTATAGGGCAGATGTCCAGGATTGCTTGTTGCATAATTTAAAAAATAATCCAGGTACTTATTTCAGTGTTAACTATTGTCGTTGTTTGAGCTCATTTCCTTGCTTTCAGGGAACAGTTATCAAACATCAAGGCTGCCTATGTACTACAGGGATCTTGCTGGGGCGGTGGTGGAGCCCTGGAGCAGGCAAGTATCGGCCAGAAGCACACCACAGACAGAGAGCTGCGTGCACGGGGTGCACAGCCCCTGATCCAGGCTTAGGGTGGTCCAGAGTGGCGTCTGGAGGGTGTTCAGGGGAAGTGATGTCTTTGCTGAGAAGATAGGGGCTGGGGGCAGGAGAGAGACAGCTGCATGTGCCCCTGCGGGACCTCGTCTGTCACAGTGAGACACGCAGACCAGGCTGTGAGGTGGGGGAGGTCATGGGGTGCACCAGGCAGTTTTGGCAGGGATATGGTCCCGTCAGCCATCAGCGCGCTTCAGCGCCTTGGGCACAAGAGAGCAGAGGAGCGAGTGTCTGGGCCCCGTGTCCGCCCGTGAGAACAGCCTAGAAGGAAGGCACAGAACCTTGTTTTGTTCATTTGAACAGCTTATCTAAGAAAGACTGATTAAGTGGGTTGTCCTTCAGGCTCATCCCCGAGTTGCTGAATAATGCATACTGCACATGTGTGCTTCAGTCTGTGACTCATGCGCCCAGATGGGCAAGGTCTAATGGAAGTTTTAAAAAAGGATAAAAATTGTGTTCTTAGGATAAGTATATTTTGGGCACATTTGTGCCCCTTTCATTAATTTGGTCCTGAAATAAAGTGATGGTAAAGGAGAAGAGAAGCAGGAAAAAAACTTAAAGGACACTAAGGTTGAAGTAATGGGTAATAATTTCTGTGTCCAAATAGTCCTCTAAGAGATTTAAACAAAAAAGACCTAGAACAATCAGTGGTATAGTATTTCTAATTCTTTGTTACAAGACATCTTGTGAATATCTTTACAAAATAGCCTTTCTGGAAAAACCTTTTCCTGGTGAATCTCAAGTAAAGTCTATCCTCTACTGAAATTCTCTCTGTTCACCCAGTAAATACAGAATCACAGACGTGAGTGGAATAATTGGCAACTAGTAAATAAATTTTATGGAAAATGTGGCCATGCATCTCAATCCTCATTTAAAAGGCCTTTTAAGTAGGGAGTGGAGGTAGTGCTGCGAATACTTCTCTTGACGCACTCTCCTGAAGATGCCAGGGCACGTGGAGAAAACAGACTATCTCTAAGAAAAACCCAGCTGTGACCTAAATGGCCCTCAGGGACTATTCTGAGTGAATCCTGTCGAGAGAACGGCACCCATAGTTAGGCCTCACTGGGTCAGGTGCCCCTGCAGGGTTCACAGAGGGAAGAACGTCCGGGAAGTTGCCACCTTCTCTACCGGCTGGTGGCCTGCTGGTTCTTCTCTTCAGGATTCTCTGGTTAAAGCAAGCCATCTACCCTTGATTGCTCTCAACCTTACTGGCCAAGTGGGTGCTCTCAGCAGCCTGTTAGGAAAATTGTAGTTCTTCTGACTACTTCACTTTGTATGTACTGCTGCTTAAAGAGCACTTCCCTGCATTTTCCCTCAGCATAGCTGGGTATCCTAGAGGTTAAAATGGAAAATACCAAGTATAGAGTTAAAGCAAAGGAAAATTCTAGTCCATCTGTCCTTTTGCCCCATGGTCTGAGAGCATGAAATGAGCAGTATAGTAAATGGTAGCCATGCCTCTTAGTGGGTTTTATTTTGTAAAAGCATATTGTATTCTGTGACTATAAAAAATACAATAGGTAGCAGAAAGCTAGCTTTCTAATTTACTTTTGAAGCCTACATGTTAACCATCTGCTAGGTGTCCCAAGTAGCCAATGGGTTTTCTTAAGTTTTAAGAAACCACTTTTACATACTGAATTTTAATCTTGTTTCTTGGTTGCCTTCATTCAATGCCATTAAAGAAAAATTGAGTGCCTGTTACGTACTAAGATTGATAATGTGGTGCAAGGGAGAAGATAAAGGCCATGACTGAGATAGATAGGGAATTTTGTTGTTTATGTACTTCTGGTCATCATTTCTTTGTGTACTAACTGTGTTCTAGACCAGTGCTGTCCAATTGAAATATCATGGGAACTGCAAATACAAGCCACTTGTATTATTTTAAGTTTTCTAATAGCCACACTAAAAAAAGAAACTTTTGAAATTAATTTTAGTCATATTCAATCAACCCAGTATATATCTAAGATGCTCTCCCAATGCATAATCAGTATAGAAAATCACTCATGAGATATTTTACAGAAGTATTTGGAATGCAGTGTGTGTGTTGCACACACAACACATCTCATTTCGGTTGAGCTGCATTGGCATCTCCGTCAGGCAAATCAGCAGCCTGTGTGGCTGGTGTCTGCCATATTGAACAACACAACGCCAGGCTCTTTCCATTGCAGTTGCTTCAAATTCTTTTGAAAAAAAGCCAGAGTATAAATAAATAGATGCATATATAAATAAATTTAAAATTGTTTAATGTAATTATGACAAGTCAACCTCCAATACAGGTGGTAGCATCCTCATTGTAAGGTTGGGAAAGAAGTAGCATTATTTAGGTATCAACAATACATGTAATTGTTCACAGAGGGAAGGGGTATGTGTGTCTGTGTGTGTGTATGTATGTGTGTAGTATCAGTATCAGTTCATGAAAAGATAGATTGTCAAAGTGATATTTCATTTGTTTGGATTTCAGAGAAGGCTCTCTGAATGTCTACTTTTTTGTAGGAAAAAATAACGAGTTTCTCTGAAAGGCAGATTAAAACCATTTTCAAGATTTTAATTTTAAGTGGTTTTGGGAAACTTTTAGTAGTTATTTTTTTCTTCCCTAACTTGGAATCTCTTTTTGCCTCTCTTCATGAAGTTGGTTCCCTGAAGATAACGGAGAAAGCTTCATTTTTACTGTTACACGTGCATCCCCACTCTCCATGCTATTTTCTTTCACCTTTTTCTTTTCTGCTGCTTTTTCTGCTTCATTTTATCAAACATTCAGAAAGGCAGTCCCTGGCACTGCAGGAGCAGTTGGCTGGGGGAGGGAACTGGAAAGTGAATCAGGGTGACAATTAGGGGCAAAATGGTGCTTGACTTAACTTGGAGAATTTACCTTAATTTTGACATTTTAATGTTATTTTCTGTTGGCTATAATGACAGCTCTCAGTCTAGAGTTTAATTACAGAGAGATGGCTGCATTCTTCCTGTCACCAGTGAGGGACGTCTGCAGCCAACTTCGAAAACTTTAGTTAAGGTGATGGTACATCACCATGATTGAGGTCTCATTTTTTTCTTCACCTAGTGTAAGAACATAGAAGAGTCTTCTAGGGGCTAAGGCATGGCACCAAAGGTGGTGCTGGTGGTGAATTTAAAGAAAATTGGCAAAATGCCAGGAGATTGGCACTATTTTAAAAAAGTCCAAAGTCAACAGTGGTACAGAAGCACTCATTATCCTGCTTGCTCTTTTCCTGCTTTGGATTGCACAGTGGGAAGGATGGCCAGGTAAGATGGAAGGTGTTTCCTTATATCGTATTTTAGTGATTGCATCACATCATCTCCCAGGCAGTTGTTTGAAGGAAATGTGCCATTTTGATGTCCTTCATGAAAAGCACAGTAATTCTGATCTGATTTATAGCATATTTGGCCTGTTGTCCTTCACTGCCTTCTGTGTTTAATTCTAATTGTGAGTCACAGCTTTCAGGAGAATTCTTAGACTTGAAAGCTAACTGTGTGATAGCTAGAGCTAACTTGGAGCATTTTAAGCTGTAAGAGATGTCAACTTCAGGAGCTTTTTTGTTTGTCCACTTTAGCTGTGGGCATGAACTGTTAGAGAATATTGAGGAGGGGCAAGGAGTGATATTGGAAACCTTGGTAAGACTCTCTCAGATGATGTTCTAACAACTTGTACCGTTCCTGTCCATGACACCTTTGCAGCATTAGGGTCAGGGACCCACCCCCACCCATTTGGGGGGCTGTGACGTCTGCCTCTTGCTTATTTAGGGGGTTACGAGCATCCCAGGGTGAATTTCTCTGCTAGTGGATAGGCAAGGACTAAATTCTATTTATTTATTTATTTATTTATCTATCTATTTATTTTTATTAAGGTATCATTGATATACACTCTTCTGAAGGTTGCACAAGAAAAACAATGTGGTTATTACATTCACCCTTATTATTGAGTCCCCTCCTGTACCCCATGCAGTAAGGACTAAATTTTAGATCATCCTTTTTCTGAAACTGTTTTTTGAAGTTATATTTCTGAATGTACTTTTTAATGAAGGGACACTGTATTGACTTAAAATTCTTATTGAATATAGGAATATTTGAAACAAAAGTTCAGTTTTTAAATTACGCTTCTTGATGGACTTCTATAGCCTGAACATTCTCTTTAATAAAAAAAAAACCCATAAAATTGAAGGATTATTCAGTTATGATGTGTTTGTTTTCACTGTTAATGTCAAAAACACCTCTAAATGACAGCACAAAGAGATGACCAGACTTTAATACGACAGTAGAAGCTGTGAAAATGGACAGTGGGGACTAATGGGGAATTTACCTGGGTCTTGACATTTTAATGTTACTCTCCATTCTCTGGTTACAGAGAGATTTACAGCTATAACTCTATGGGCAGCAGTGGAACTGGAGCAATAACAGGCTAGGAGGGGCTGATGTTGCTTTACAGTGGTCCATTGCTCAGCTAACTCCATTTCTGGCTGCTCTAATATTGCAAAGACTTTTTCCAAAGAAGAGCTGTTGAAATATGTGGAGGCATATCTTGGATTAAGGGTGATAAGCAAGAGTTCTTTAGGGAAAAGCTAGATGATTTAGTAAGGAATTAAGTAGTATTTTGTTTTTATCAGCTATTCCTCTGGAAGTTTTCACTTTAACCATATTCACGTAAACAGTGGGGAATGATAATGGAGCACAGCCTCCCTCTGGGGTCAGATGCCACAGCAGCTCTTATACTCGTGTCTTATATCCGACTTCTGACTCAACCAGGTGTCCCTCTTACTTTGAAACAACGATAAAAAGATTTAGCTTAAGGAAGGAAATATTTCAGTCTGATTTTGGAGGTTTGTCCTTAGAGTTGAGTTTAAAGCTTACAGCTTTAGTGTTTGCAAAACAGTTAAAAACCAGTATTTACATATAAATAAAGTCTCTAGCTAGGGTGCCATTCATTGGTGAAGGGAAAAAAAAGAAACAGTGAAAGCCTAGTCATTCATTGAGCAAATCATAAGGTCAGTTTTAATAAGTTTCCCTTGCTGAAGACTTGACTGAAAATCCTTTTAATGCCATGCCATGTTAGATGTCAGAGTGTTATTTCCTATTAAATATAAATCTGATTCCAAAGATAAGTTAATGGGAAGAGGTGAGTGTCAGTTGACTTGTGTCATTTAGTGTTTCCCCTGTCATGTTTTAAACACCGCACCCCTCTGCTCGTGGTCTAGTGGGCCGCACACTGGGTGACATGCCAGGGCTCTGCCCTTTGCTGCAGGCAGGAGGCCGCTGGGGAGACAACAGCACAGAGTGTGAAGACTGTGGGCCACTTAGGCACAAGAACTGCATTTGAATCTCATTCATACCATTTTTTGCTAAGTCAAGAAATTGGATAATCCTTAACTTCTCTAAGCCGTAAGTTTCCTGAGGATAATAATTGTTAGCAATTGCTCAAGACTGTTAAGAGAATTAAATGAGATGATGACTGAAGTTTTCAGCACAGTGTGTGGCATGCCCAAAGTTCCCAATGAATATTAAATATTTTATGATAACTGTTCTCAATGTGAAATGAACTCTTGGAATTTTCCCCCCTACTTTCTGCTCTTTAACCCCAAAGTACAAAAACTTTCCCTTTGGAAAACAAAACATTATATATCAATGCTTTAAAAATTGATTTTATCAGAGTCTCCATAAAGCAAACACAACTGTAATTTTTTATTGGGGGTGGGGCCCTGCAAAAATTGCCTCACGCTACTGTATTTTTAAAAAATTGAATCTCTTGGAAATGGAGTACCATATATAAAATATCAACTTCTTTCTCAGTATTTAATTTCTTCCCAATTTCAATCAATGTGAAAATCATCACTAAGATTTTGGAAACTTCAAGCAGCAGAGGATAAGTTGGCATCCTGTTTCATATTGGTAGGGAGGTTGGCTGGTATTTCCTCTAGCATCCTAGAGGTTAACCCACTGAACTATATATATATACACACACACACACACACACACACCTCTATTATAGTGAGTCTTGATTTTGTTAAATACAAATTTAAACTCACAGCTGTTAACCACAAATTCAGCGATCCACTTCGCCTTGGTTGTT
Organism: Manis javanica; assembly: GCF_040802235.1. NCBI lineage: Eukaryota > Metazoa > Chordata > Mammalia > Pholidota > Manidae > Manis > Manis javanica. The sequence continues at coordinate 149,427,500 of NC_133157.1, forward strand.
TTTACTAACATCTTCCTGTGTTTGCGTGGTGTGCTTTTGCACCCCTTGAGGCGGTACTGTGATGTGTGTTAGTAACTGGATTCCTGGGGAATGGTGCTGAGGCACTTCTGAGCACTGTTGGTTTGTGAGAGCCATGCCACTTGGGATCTTTTTAATGTTTCTTTATCCTAATCTGTGTTTTCTCTTTAAAAGGTAACTTTATGTTTTAAAGTGAGAGTCACAAAAGAAAATGAAAAGAATTATTGCAGTTTGATTTAGTAGCTAAATTTAAGAAAAGGTACCAAAGAATTTGATTCACATATTAGAGTTTGTGAGGGTCATAATTTTGGAAACAAGTTTTATGCAACTCATAACATTGTGGCCACTTTGTAAATTTCACTATTTAGAGCTGCAGAATGTTAGAATTGAGCCTGGAACCCATGGTTTTGCTCTTTAGGAAAGTTCACAGTTAGATCTTTGCTTCAATTTGATTGTAAGGGAAAGGACCCTTTTGATTATCATCTTCAAACTATGCATCACAATTTTTTCCTTTTTATAAAAATATTGATGAAGGAAAATAAGATTGAAAAAAGTATATGGGAAACTTATTAGTCATTATCCAGTGTCCATCAAATATGTATTTACTAAATATGTATAATGTACATATTTATTAAACCATACTGTATGTACAGTCTGCACGTAAAATGAAATCCTCCCTTCATATAATGGAAATACTAGAGTGGTTACAATCCAGGCCTATCAGATACTTTAATTTAATTAAGGTTTAGGGAATAAAAACCTTCTAAATCTACTTACCTATATATTGAAGTTTATCAGAAAGTATCAAATGTTTTCCAAGTTAATTGTTAAGGAAAGCATGCCATGTTCTCTGATAGCACACTAATAATGTGTTTGTAGAAAATACATAAGCTCGTACCGTCTGTGACCTTCTCTGTAATGGTGAGAATGTTCTGTAAGTGCTGTGTCCTGTGCAGTAGCCACACCCATATACTGAGCTCCTGCAATGAGGCTGTGAGGTAGAAGCTCCAGTTTTATTCTTACTTAATTTTAATTAATGTAAATTTATGTAGCCACATGTGACTAGTGACTTACATATTGGACAGCTCAGGTATAATCAAAGAAGAAAAATTATTTGAATTACCTGAAAATAAGATGTGAAATAGTTAGAATTAGAAAAGGGGGTTTTGTTGTTATCTGTAAAGCCAGTATAAACTTTGTGTTTCTACGTTTTTTGTCTCTCATCTCTTACCAGATGGCTTGAAAACCACTGGTACCCATATCTTTTGGCCCTGTTAGATAGTGACAGAATATGGTGATCCATACATGGTGACACTGACACAATTCATTTCTTTATTTTTGGAATACATTTTTATTGTATACCAGCCAATTGTCGCTAAACACAGTGTACTGTTTCAAGTAATGTGAAAAGAGTGTCTTATTTTAAAATATGTTATATTTCAGAAAGTTATTATTTAATTATTTGGTTTCATAAATTAAAAGCTATCACAACTGATAAAATCGTTTTTTCTTGAAAAAAATTTCTCACAAATTGGTAATAAATTCAGTCTCATTTCTGAAAGAAAAAAAATTCAAAACATTTTCTTAAGTGCTTATGGCTGACAGCCGTATCCTCCTTATTGGTCTCCTAAGCTACACTTTTCATATATCCAGGTCAGTGTGTAACTGAGCAGAAGGTATTGGTGTCTTTATTTGGCATTGAAGACAGAAATGTTAGTTGTTCTATGGTCTTACTTTAGGATGAATTGGTTAGTCCTTCACCAAGATTAATATTGTTACAAAATTTTATATGATGTCTGATAGATGGCAGAGGGTAAGTGGAATTAACAGAACTCTAGGTTATACTCCTTAGTTGATAGTTTTACAAAAAGGATTTGAGTGTGTGTGTGTGTGTGTGTGTGTGTGTGTGTGTGTGTGTGTGTGTTAAGCAGAAACAGGAAAGTGGGTCCTGGAATGGAAGAGCAAGGAAGTATGTTAATAGTGGCCTTGGTTGCTGGGACTGAACATCAAATTACATTGAGCTTTCACGTTGCAAAAGGAAATGTGATGAGATGTATATTTCACATCATAAGAAAGAAGGAACTCCCTACCTCCATTTTTCCTCAGAATTATGGTATTTTCCTGGCATCAAATCCTAAAGGAGATTTTATGTGGTACATCTAATATGTAGCAGGTATTGATTGGCATCACAAATACTTCTTTTGACAAGAGTAGTTTTACAACAAATGTGAAAGTAGCCCCCTCCCCCCACAACCACGCTGTGTGATAGTTTCTTCTGTGCTCCTTGATGATACTGTCTGTGGGTGGGACACTCAGTGTATATGGTGAAGGCCATCCTGTAAGGGTTACCTTGATCTGGCCCAGGCACACACAATCTCATAGATTCTGCTGGGTAAAATAAGTGGGCTTAAGATGACTTGGGTAAGTGGGTTGCATCACTTAGGCAGTCTCTCCTGGAATTAGGTCATGAGTAAGACCTTGATAGAAGATAATTTGACAAGTTCTTAGGTTTTCAAGAGTCTATAAATTACTGTAAATATATTAAATGCCACTGAATTGTTTACTTTAAAATGGTTAATTTTGTTATCTCAAAAGCTTGTGAATCTCAACTCAATTAAAAAAAGAGTCTAAAGTACTATTTTTGTATCTAATTTTGGTGGAGAGCAGAGTCTTTCTTAGAAACCACATAAGAGGATTGTAGGGCAAACTTTCTATTTGGAAAATTGAGTTCTTAACATGGGTTTTCAACTGGATGGAAATCTCTCACCTTCTGCTGGCAATTAGGCCATGAAAATGATTGTAGGTAAATCAGAGATATCCCCTAGAATGGAATTCAGCCATTTATTAAATAGTTGATGAAAATTCCAGAGTAGCTCTATCTGATGGCAATTCTCTAGGATGATCGAAACATTCTCTGCATTGTCCGTTATGGTAACCTGTAGTCACTTTTGAAATGTGGCTGGTGTGACTGAACAACTAAATTTTAACCAATTTAAGCTTTAAATAGCCACATAGGACTACTGACTGTTATCTTGGATAGTGCAATTCTAGAGTCATAGTGGAAACAGCAATAGCTCCCAAACATTTGTGCACTCTCAAAAAGTTTTGAAAACAATTTTAAGATTCTGACTTTATTTTTCAGTTAGAATAAATGCATTGAAATGTGTTTGTCTCCTTAACTGTCATCTCTCTAAAATAATCTTACTAAACAGACCAATAAATACCCTTTGGTATTTCATAATGAAACTCTTTGCTTTGCTGCTAACATATGGAATGTATTCTCACCATTGGTTGATGGTGTCCTAGACATTTTTATACCCCAGGGCAATGCAGTATAATAAAATTCAGGATGAGTCAAAGGCATTTCGGTAAAAAGAAATGATGGCCAAAAAGAAGATGGAAAAAAAGTAGGAGCAGAAGGCTGATCAGTGCATGTGGCCATTAGGAAACTGGTAAATGATCCCTAAAACTACCCTTGCCTGTTAAAAACTCTTCAGAGTTCTCTAGTGTTTCATTTGGTTTGAATACCACTGGAGTGTCAATTACGATTGTGGTATTGGTTCTTAGTATCTCTTGCACACCAAAATCACTCAAACATTATCTAAACAGAGATCTAAGCCACTGGCCTAGGTCTCATGGTCTGTATTGTGAAGAAGTTCATTAGGAATCCTGATGTGCATCACAGACCCAGAAGGGCTGGCTGCTGGGCGGAGATAGTTTTGGCTTGAAAAAACTTCAGAGCAAAGAAAAAACTTTGTCACCCATTCTCCATCTGTGTAGGAAATCTTTGGTAGTTTTTCCATAGATAGTTGTGTAGGATAGCCTGCTAGTACACCCACAAAATGAATCAGAAACAAGACCAAAGTGACTGAGTAAGTTGATTTACTGTACAGACTTTAACTAGTACTAGATTATTAACCTGTAGAGAACGGATACCAGAGATGTCCAAATGACAACAAAGAATGTATTTTGAATTATTCTCTTTTGACATTTAGGTTCCAGGATTATTCTAGATAACAAAATAAGTTATGAGCATAAGAAAGAACACTTACCTTCCTAGTTACAGAGACAGGAGGCAAAGGCATTCAGTAAATGATACAAATATCTACAGGTAACTGCTCATTTTTTCACAACTATGTTTTGTTCAATGTAATGCCCTTAAGAATTGAGAACCCCAAAGAGCTTCTTTTTTAATGAGGATTTTTTTTCCTGTGGGTATTTACTATATTAGAAATTAAAAATTAAAAATTTAAAAAATAGTATTTAAAAAGAACAAATCCTTTACATTAATATAAGTAACAGTTTGAAAATAAAAAATAATAATTTTCCCAATGAAAAATGTAGAAAAAGAGTGGCATTGTTTTATATTTTTGTCAATATTTAATGTCTGGCTCCATGGAAGTGATATGAAGATAATCTGTCCTCACACATATATGTAGTAGAAAAAAGGGAAGAGTATTTTAATACCTTTTTAGATAATTATGCATATTCTTTAACACTACTCCAAACTCAACAAGTGGTAATTCCTTAAAGGTTAGTTGAAGTATGGGGTCTGGGGCTCTATCAGTTAGCTTCTCATATGCTGTTACATTAAAATCTGTGCACTTTGAATGGCTCTTTTAACCATGTATGACTTTGTAACATCACACATTGATCATTTAGAAAACATTGGTTTGTTGAATTCCACCAATCTTCCAAATATTGATACATTCCTAGTATACATATGAAAAGTCATGTTTGTTAATCTTGAGATGGTGATAAGACTATTTTACCAGAAGTCTTCAAAGATTGGGAAGTTGTCAAGCTTACTGTGGTCACAGCTTTTTAAAATTCTGAATTTTGCTTGAAATAAACACAGTCAGTTTCTTTGAAGTGACAGGCTCACTTTATTCATTTCAAGAAAATCACTGGCAGATACCTGAATCTGAATGACCACAGTTTGTCTTTCAGTCATTCTTTCAAATAAAAATAGTATTCCATGAAAGTGGGCAGTTCAACTTAATAGCCCAAAAGAATCACACGAATGCTTTTCCTGGCCATGGCCTTGGTGCTTCTGTGTGCACACAAACATTTCGCCTATACTACCTGTACTGCCTGCACCGTCCCCAGACCCCCGTCCCCCTAACAGTTAAAAAGATGTGTACTCAGTGGTCAAGAATAAGCAAAACCAGTTTTTACTGTTTTGTTAAGGACATTCTTAAATTCACAGTTTTTTTTCCCTAATGTGAGTCTGTGGCCATGAGGAAATAATGATTACTCATATAATTTGCTGTCACTGCCTTGATGGTGTTGGTTCCATCAGCATAAATGTCAACACAGTGAAAAGGCAAAGAATGTCATAGTATCTTATGAGAAATTTTAGATTTTGTAGGTGTCCTGACAAAGGATCTTTGAGACTCAGAGGAGTCCACAGTTCACACTTTGAGGAAAACTGGTTTTACGGGTAATTCCAAATAACATTTCCTTATAACATCAAAAACCTATTTTTACTTAGAAACAGTTTAAACTGTGTATGGGACTGGGAAGGTAAAGCTGAGTCAGAGTGCTAGTCATCACCTCCACGCCATGTCTTGAGCTAGAGTGAGTCTGGTGCCTGCAAGAGAAGGGAGCATACAGGTTGATTTTTGCCATAGGGGGGACCCTGCTACTTGGCTTTTATTTTTTACAGTCTTTTGGAGAGAGAGCATTTACAGTAAACAAGCCACTTAACTTGTAATTAAGTGGGGCCTGGTACTGGGTAATTGGGGAGCATCTCTTGCTATGCAGGAAAGAGCCATGTCTCTTAGTCATGCCAGCACCCTGGCTGTGAAACATACCATGCTCACCTCTATTCTTACTTGTGTCCATGAAATGGAGTTAAAGATTCTTTTAGTAAAAACCAAGTATTGTAATAGCTTATTAAAGCTAGAGTGTGAAGAAAATTGGGTTGTAGGGAAAGGAGGATGTTGCCCAGATGAGGCTCAGAGGATGGTTGGGTCTTAGTAGGGTCACTGGTTCATTCATTCATCCATCCGTCAAATGTTTAGTGACTACCTAATACGTGATGAATGCTGAGACTGTAAAGATGAGTGATACCTTTTTCTTGCCTCTGAGCTCACTTGTAGCTAGCACCAAGTGGTAAGCCTGTGTCTGTATCACCGGGTAATAAATGTTGGTAAAGGAGAAGAACCAGATTGAGTTACAGCGCAGGATAAACTATTCTTTTTGGGTTAGACAGGGCTTCACAGAGGTTTCCAGCTTTGGAAATCTGGAATATAGCTATATCCAGAGTGGATTAGATTCTTTGGGATTGATTTGATTGGATAAGATGATACAATAGGATATATGAAGACAGTGGAGTCCATTCAATACTTTACAATAGTTACAATATTTATAGTTTCCACTGTCACCTCTTTGTGCTGTCAACATGCACAGGAAGCCAGATTCATAATCAGACCTTCTTTAGTGAGAGTACAGTAGGAACAAAAGGCATCAATTTTCATGAGGTTTACTTAATTTAGGACTTTGATCTAGGCTTTTCTATATCTCTGTCACACAGCAAAGCTATAGGTGTTTCTTGATCCCTTATATACTATGGACTGTGTTGGCTAAATGACTAAACTAATGTCCCTTAGGCCCCTAGCAGACTGTATCCTTCCTGTTAATACTTTCTTCTTATCAGGTTTAAGAAATTGTTTTTTATTCAACCTTTCATTTATTTTTTTTTGCACTTCATTGTCTCCAAAACTTATGTGGGTACCTTTTTACTTTTCTATAGGATATGTTGCTTTAGTAGACATTTCTCTCATCTGTTTGTTTTTGTTAATTCAACAGTGCTCAACAAATAATTTATTACTGTCCATTCTGTGCCAAGAATTATTTTAGGCATAGCAATGATCATGAAGCTAACATCCTAGTGAGGGAGGCAACCAACTAGTAACCAAAGTGTGTGTGTGTGTGTGTGTGTGTGTGTGTGTGTGTGTGTGTAATAGTGATACGAGTTATGAATGAAAATAAAACTGTATAAGATAGGTCAATATTGAGAGTGATATCGTGGCTAAGTTGGTTAAGAAATGCCTCCCTAGGAGGTGACACTAAGCAGAAAACCTGAATAAAGGGAGCAGGTCATGTAAACATCTGGGGTGAGTGTAGCCTGTGCAAAGGCCCTGAGGCAGCATGCTTAGTATGTTTGAGAGGCAGCAAAGACACCAGTGTGTTTGTGGAGTGCAGTGGTAGGAACTTTGGTTAGAGGATAGCGGGACAGATCAAGCACGGTATTGTGGGCTGTAGTAAAGTGTTTACATTTTACTCTCAGAGATTGAAAGTTGTTGAAGAGTGTTGAGCATGAGAGCATGTGATATATTGTATATTTTTCAGGCTCTGCTCTACTCAATGAGAAATGGATAGGAAGGGAAATGCAGTATCACAGGACGGCAGTTGGTCAGGCAAGATACAATAATGGTGGCTTAAATTAGGGGTGTGGTAGTAGGAAGTGGCCATGTACTTCAAGGTAGTGCTCACAGGATTTGCTGATGGATTGGAAATGGGGTTGGAGAGAATGAGAGACATCAGTGCTTTAGCTTGAGCATTTGAAAGATCTAGGAATACTGGCAAAAGAAGGTTAGGGCAGAAAACCTAAGTTTGGTTTAGACATGTTAATTTGGAGATGCTCATTAGATTCAAGCAGAGATTTCACATGGGCAGTTGGGTATGGGAATTTAGGATGTAGGGGAGGAGCTGGGTGGGAGGGAGGTCTGAATTTAAGACTTATCATTGTATAGGTGGTATTTTCAGCCATAAGCTTGGCTGAGGCAGATGGGTAGAGGAAACTGAGGAGAAGGTAGCCCATCACTAAATATTTTAGACGAGAGGATCCAGGAAAGTACAATGATCTGAGCAGTCAGGAGGCAGAAGAATGTCACCAGGATGCATGTCTTGGACCCCAAAGAGGGAGTAACTAATTGTGTCAGCTGCTGCTGTGAGGTTGGATGAGGATTGAATCTTACCAGTTTCAATCTTAAAAGTAAACCTTTTTCGTTTTCTTAAATGCTTCCCTACAGTATAACAGCTTAATTCTTTTTTGTTGTTGAATTTTAGCTGAATTTTAGCAGTTCACTAGGCTGTATTGCCTCTTGAGATACAAAGATGAGTAAGAAAACTCTTCTGAACTTCCCAGACTTATAATCTTAGGAAAGAATGTACACACAATTTTTAGTGTGGTGCTTAACCATGCAAAATAAGTCAAGATTGAGTGAATACTCTAGGGAAGCTAACGATGGGAGTGCTTACATTTAGCTGGTGGCAAGACCAGCATTGGAACCAAGTCTCACTAATTTTTGGTCTCTACTCTCCTTCCTCCAGGTGACCCCATCTTTAAACATGTAAAAAGTAGACAGCCTTAATGCTTATGAAGATATTTATGGGAGGATGTCTACTTGAAAAACACAATTACTATACTTCCAAGGTATCACACTTCCATAGAGATCTTTCAGTCAGGATAAGAAATCAGTTTCTTGTGAAGATCATAGATAGGAGATCATACCAGTTTTTGTGCATTTCCTGTCCCTCTTTCCTACTGTCTGTGACACTAAAAAGCAGAGGAATGAAGTGTGTGTGTGTCTTCGGTGGCAGAGGATCTACAGTGTTGCTTAAATTGGTAAGACAGGCGCTTCTTTTAAATCTCACATTTCATCTTCACTGTGAATATGAACTTTGCAGTCCACTCTGGTATGTCATGTTTGCTTAGTTGTTTGGTTAACTCCCTCTGCTCCAGACCCTTAAGCAAAAATTCTGATGCTTAAAGAAGATATGCCTTTTTTGATTGCTTTGATCCCCATTGGTATACTTGCCATGTATCTTGGGGAAATGCTTATGTTGGTTTCATAACATTTCTAATTCACAATCTTGTAATAAGAAATTTTCTTAAAGTCTAGATATATGTCTCGGTTGGATGAAGTTAGTAGACTCTTCAGAAGCCCTTGGCCGGTGCTGGTAGAGAACATCTACCTGAGAGTTCTTCTGGAAGACTGGGGATGTCCAGGTTTCCCTTTGGTAAGAGATGCAGAGGTTCTGTGGGCTCACCGTGAGGGTAAGGCAGCAGCGCAGCGGTATTCCTGCCCTTGCCTTCCTGGTGCTGTGGGAGGGGTCCTGTGCACCTGTTTTTGATCAGGCCGTCAGAGCAGCCTTCTGGCTGAGACTTCTTGTGTCTTCATGGACTCTTGGAAAGTTCCTTCCTAAGCCACAAATAAACAAAACCCCATTGTGCTCCAGCTACAGCCCTTTCTTCCTTCTCCCCAGGCACAGTGAATTGATTTAATTCTTCCAAACCATTTCACCCCAGGCCACTTGGCCCAGAACATTCACCTGTGGTTTAGAAATCACTGCCTCTGCAAAGCCTTTCCTGACTCACCGACTGGGGGGGCTAAGCTTCTCCTCCATGACCCCAGGGAAGGCTGTGCTGTCTCCATGTGATGACTCATTTTGGAAGGCAGCATGGCACAGTGTTGAATGGTGTGGCTTTGGAGTCCTGTTTCTCTGACTTAATGATCTGTGTGACCTTGGCTGAATTGCATAGTTTCTCTGGGCCTGTTTTCTCATCTCTAAAATGGGAATCATACCATTATCTATCTAATAATGTTGTTAGGAAGGTTAAGTGAGATGATACATGTAGTCTGCTTAGAATTGTGCCTGGCACAGAGTGTATTGTCTGTAAATTACTGTTGTTAATGCCACATTATTAATCTATTGCTGCTGCTGTGCTTTATTTTTGCTAAACTACTCCATTGCCCTCACTGTATTCTAAGTTGAGTAGGGTTAGGGTTCTAGTCTGTCATCTTCTGTCATGTCCTCAGGGTATGGATCATATATTTATAGGTGTTTTTCCAGTGTGCTATGGCAGAGGTGTGGGAGAGAAGAGGGGTGTTGGTGGGAGAGTGATATCTAGGACATCCTGCCAGATGAGATGCCTTCTGGACTGAGCTATACCTGGTGGGTAAGAGCCAGCCAGGAGTGAGGGCACGGACAGTAACTAGGGGGACTCTGGTAGGGTGGGTGGGGAAGGCAAGACCACAGGGGAAAGGTCAGCAAGGAGATAGAGACTTAATGGGCAGCGCTATCCAGTGGGAGCAGGATGTGAGGCACACATGTGTAAAATGGTCTAATTGTCACATTAAAAGAGCAAAAACAAAAAGCAGTGAAATTCATTTCAATATATTTTATTTAATATGTCTAAAACATTGTTTTGGCATGTATATCTGGATATTCCTTCAGCAAACAATATTTAATATAAAAATCTGAAGGAGATAGTCTATGTTCTGTTTTGTTGTCTCTGAGATCTGGTGTTACCGTGTACTTGCAGCTCTTCTCAGTTCAGACCTGCCACATTCCACGTGCGTAGTAGCCATGCTGTCTGGTGTTGCTGTATCAGCATGGCCTTGGGGACAGACGGTTGGGAGGTAGTGCCTTTTGAGTTGAGGCAGTGGAAGGGTGTGTGGAGAGCTTGAGGAGGTAGAACTCGACCACCAAGTTTCTCATGTGGTTACTAGGTGCCTGGTGACCTCACAATTGGGTAGAATCAGGAACAGGAATACAAGGGTCTTGTTTGTTTTCAGGAGTAGAGCGGCAGGAGTGAGATGGTGAGTTAAGTTTTGAAGTCTGGGGTTTGTATAGGGTGCTGGGCTTCATGGACAAGGAACTTAGTTTAGGCTTTATGATCCTGGGCCCTGGGGAGGGGAACTGAGGCTCTTCTCACCCAGGATAGACACCTTGGGCTCTCGATTCCCTTCCAACCAACTGCCCTCTCAGGCATCCTGTCTCCAGCTTTTTTCTGGCTGGAGGGCCCTCTTCTTGGGCTTCAGCAGAAGATAAATAATCATTCCCTTCCAGCCCCCACCAGTAGAGGACTGTGGTCAGAGCAAAAAGGAGAAGCATACAGGTATCAGAATTTGTAAATGTGACTTAACCTTCCATCTAAAACCACTGAAGTATTTCACAGTTCATAAGCCATTAGAATTTTCAAGTTTGTTTTAAACTTCACATACAGTGAAGTCCTAAGACTTTTTTTGGTTAAAAAATATATTATCAGTGTGGTTCAGCAATTACTGGAAAATGTATTTTTTCATTTTTAGAGGTCAAATTCTGAGAGTTTTTTCTAAGTCTCTTTCTGGGTCTCTTTCCAGAGTGTACTTTTGTTGGGCAGTATTTCTCAGGGAATGAGATGAGGGATCATGATCAGTTCATAGGAGAGAGGCGACATTTGTTGTCTGTGAGTCTTGCTTAGGATAGTCGAAGATGAAGTGAGAACCCCATCCAGCCATTCATTAGTTAACCTTGTTGAGCATTTGCAATGTGCCAGTCACTGTGTGAGGTCATGGAGACATAAAAACAAGCTACTTTCCTCTTTAAAAATCCCAGTTATACAGTGATGTAACTGCAACAAAAAAGAAAAATGCAGTCTTGTATGGGAGTCAAAGTGCACGGCCAAGAAGAAAGGTGACACTTGAGTCAAGGGAAAAGGAGTGATAAGGGAGAAATTTGTTCAGACACAACACAGAGCATGATCCTTCCAAGGACAGCAGCTATTTCAGCATTACTTTGGAGCAGTCAGTAAGATGTGAATTCACTGCTTATGCATTGATTGTTGTTTGAGGCACTCTTCTCTCCACCTTGGAGGCACAGCTGTTGCAAGATGAAAACAAACGCAGTAAGGATGTCCAGAGAGCACGCATGTGATCAGGACTGGGGTTGGAGATGTGATATCAGTGTTAACATTTGAAGGAGGCTGGGGGGCATTTAATAATCAGTCAGTAAATACTAAGCCTGTGTATGCATCACCCCCTGCTTTGGGTGTTGGGGATACACACATACTTGTATATATAAAAACAGGAATATAATGTGTGGTTATCTATCCTTCAGGGTCTCATAGACCAGGAGACTAGAAGGATCTAATAATAGATAGTCAAGCAATGTGATAAATGTTACTTGGCCTAGTGAGGGTATTTGGAGAGAGTGGGGAGAGCCTCATGAAGAGGTTATGTTTCAACTGAGTTTTGAAGATTTAGTAGGATTTAACTGGGAGGAGAGGGTAGGACCGAATACTCCAGGCAGGAGGAGTGACATGTCTGCAGGCATCATGTTGGGTAGAGCACAGTGTGTGTATATGATTGCAGTTGTCAGCTTTCAGGGGCTAGCAACTGTGGTGGGGAAAGGCAGGAGCTGGGGTCTGGAAAGGCGGGCTTGGGGAAGACCCTTTCTGGCCACCCTGAGAGTCTGTTTTAAATGGAGTTAATGGGGAACCACTGACAAATCGTACAAAGAAAAGCAGCATAGGTGATTTGTTTTAGAGTGATCTCTGTTACATACAGGGAGAGTCCACTGAAGAAGGTGAGCCCAGTGGGAGGAGGACTGGCAAAGAAGCCCTTTGGTGTAGACCTGTGCCACAGAAGTGTGGATAGAGGAGAGACAGGGCTTAATTATGGGCTGGATGTGGCCAGTGAGCGTGAGGAAGGAACAAGGGTGGGTGACTGGGAATCACAGTAACATTAACCAAGATGAGAAAACAGGGTTGTGGGTGGAGGAAAAGTGATTTTGATGTTTGGCCTGCTGATCTTAAGGAGCTGGGGGAAATATCCAGTATTAGGTGAAAATGAGCATCTGGGTCTGCTGTGAATGAGGGAAAAGGGTACAGAGACAAGGTATGAAAGGAATAATGTGGTAGCAAAGAGGTTTCCCCCTCCAAATTTGATTTTGGAAAATTTCAAGTCCTCAGAAAACTTGAAGGAATAATGTAAGGAACACCTATTTGTCCTTCACCTAAAATCACTACTCGTTAACATTTTGTCACATTTGCTTTAATCTATTGCTGCCTAAGCCCTCTTGAAGGAAGTAGGAAAGTAGCCATGGAGATATTTGGGCACAGAGTTCTGAGGGCAGATGCAGCCTGTGCAAAGGCCCTGAGGCAGAAGGGCCTTTGCCCTTCCTTACTTGTAAGCAAAGAATCCATGTAGATGGAGAGGAAGGGAGCCAAGGGGGAGAATCATAGGAGCTGAGATTAGGCAGGTCCGTATCATTTTAAGGCCTTGAAGGCCATGGTGAGGATTTCAGAAATTACTGGGAATGAAATGAGAAAATATCAGAGGAAGTTTTGAATAGAAATGTGACATGATCTGATTTAAATTTTTTAAGGACAGCTCAGGCTGTGTAGCAAATAGACTGGGGCAGAGGACAAGGCTAGAAATCATAGGGGTCAGTTATATAGGCTGTTATAGTAGTCCAGAGCTAGTGGGAAAGATTGTTGAAGGGTATTTGCTGTCTGTGTTGAAGGTCCATACAGGAGCGTACACACTTTAGAGATTGCATTGAAGGTGGTATGGGAGATGAAGTGAAGAGTCAGGATAACTCCATGTCTCTGACTTATGCTGCTCGTGGATAAGTTTATGGAGATGCAGTTTTCTGGAAGAGTCAAGAATTTGTTTTAGCATGCATTAAGTTTGAGATGCTTGTTGGGATAGTCATGTGGGTATATAAAGTAGACAGTTGGATAGAGAAGAATAGAGTTCAAAAGGGTGGCTGAAGCGTGAGAAAGAACTTTGGGAATCATCAGCCTATACGTACTGTTTAGAGCAATGGTGCCTGGTGAGGGAGGAAGCATTGAGAGAGCTGGGATCCAAACATGAAGGCTTGAACATCTTGGAAGTTACAGGTGGAGAAGCTGTTGAGAAACCAGCAGAGTCTGCAGGGTAGGAGGACAGTGGGCTGTCCTGCAGGTCGTGTGAAGAAGCTGGGAGTGAGCACTGTGTCAGGAGCAGTGACAGGCAGAGGAGGCATTTGAGGTCTTCTTGCTGAGGGTGCTTTTGTAGAATGTTAGTGTGGTTATGTAGATCACTTTGAGGACCAAAGAAAGAGGAGGAAGACAGCAAAGAATCTCCCCTTTTCATGGAGTCTGCCCTACAGGGGAACAAAGAAAAGGTGTCGGGAGCTAGGGGATGTGGGGTCAAGAAAGGCTCAATGAATATTTGAAATCTGGATGAGGGGTGGAAGAATACTGTGGGTGGAGAGAACTGTGAGAAGGCAAGAGACAAAACCAAGAGTAGGCTGGTGGACAAATTTGGACAGTATAGCCATTTAAATTATTCGTGAGGCAGACTTTTTACATTGCTTTTCTTAGAGGGTTGTTTAGAGTGCATTGGAGTGACTGGAGCCTGCATACAGTTTGCCTGGCTGGTGCTCCTTGGCTTCTGAAGCTCATGGCACTCTGGTGGGCGCCCGCTGCTGCAGCCCATACTGAGCTGTGCCAGGGGCAGTTTGGGTCCCTGAAAGTTCCTGTCCTTGTCTCCCTGAATTCAGCATGGTTCCCCTCCAGAAGTCTCAGTAGACCTTTTCTGGGTAAGAGAGAGTGGCTTGGCTTTGTGATTTCTCGTGGGCCTAGGCCCCTGCTCAGGGACTTCTGTGTTTTATTTGTTTTGCCTTCTTTGCTCTTCCCTCTTCCCTGTCACCTGTCCCTGGGTTATCTGGTATGGATCTCTGACTTCAGAGGTGCACAAACATGAGGTATACCTCATCATTATTCTGTGCATAATGAGGTGTTCAACAAATATTTTATGACATTATATTGAGCAGAGACTAAGCTTACTGTGAGAAGAACTAGTAGATGTTAGTGAGGTATCTATGAAATGAGTTTATGTTGTATTAGAATCCTGTTTTCCTTTTTTTAATGGGAAAAGTAAATTATATATTTTAAGATTTTGTGGCAGTTAATTCTGGTATGTCTTACTTAATTTCGGGCTTTCTGTTGTAGGTTTTCAAATCACTTAAATTTCTTTGTGTTTATCCAAGAAGCTTCTGTAATATTTCCCTCTGAAATTATCTCTACTTCCCCACTGGGCCTTACAAATGCCCATTTCTTTATGGATATATCGTTTGAGCAGGACTGAAGGCAGCTTTTAACAGTGGAGACCCAGAGCCTTAGAATTAGAAGGGACTTTATAGGTCAACTTGTTCAACTTCTTCATCTTACAGATAGGAAGGTGAGGCTTCTTGAGGGATTGTCTCCCCACTGGGGTGTTAAAGCCCTCACAGAGTAAAGGTCACAAACCAGCCTTGACAGTGAATCCTGCAGTCCATCCTACTGTTCTAACTTTTGACAACTTTTCCAAAATGAGTTGCCAGCAATGTAGAGGAATATACCCAAGTAAGCATCTGGTGTTCTTCATCTAATGCTGGTGGATTCGGTGGGAGCTGCAGACCCACATAACCCTGTGAGACCTCGGCCGCCTTTGGGCCATCTGGGCCAAGGCTGCTCTGTGGCCACCCTTCATCCCTGTTAGTTTGGTCCTTCCTGGTTGGAGGTAAATATGTTTGTGTGTTGTTTCCTGTTTGCCAGGTCCTAGGGATGATGGTGGTAACAGATACAAAAACTTGTGAGATTGTTGCCAAGATAATTTCTGTTTACATTTCTGAATTTGCTATAATAGAAGTTAAAAAGAACATCTTCAGGTTCTTCAAATAAAGTACTGTTTAGAGTTGGACTAGACGTTAGTTAGTTTCTGAATTTTGCAGCTGCAGTGCTTATTATCCTGATATTTTGAATAATCGAAACTACCATGAAAAAGCCCCACTTCCTAGCTGTTGTTCATGCATCAATATCGCTAAAACACACCATCTTACTGGGAATAATTAATATTCTTATTCATTTCCCCTGAACCATATTTTAAAAGAAAATATCAAAATATATTTTAGGCACAAATGATGATGTTAGAAATCATCTGAAGTTACACATTTTCAAGATGGGTGGATTTCTTAATGTAAATATATAGAAACAAGTTACTTAAGTAGAAATCATTACATAATAGCATCTTTGTAGCATTCTCAAATCGTTCAAATATTTTTAGATGGACACAAGTATCCAACTTTAAAGGAGGGTGCCGAATGGATGTTGACATTAAGACATAGGGTAAGTCACATAGCAGTTTAAACTAAAACAGCTTAGTTCAGAGGGTACTGCTGTTTTATACCATATTAAAAATCTGTTCCTCTTTTACTCCCTCAAACTGAGTTCAGGGATATAATGGATCCCATTATAGGTAAAAGGTCTGTGACTCAGCCATTGAGCTACTCAAACTCTTGGCTGTTTTAATTGCCACCATTAAAGCTTTAGTACTTTTATCTCATAAAAATAGATATCATTGATGTAAAATGTGTGCCTGTTGAAGATACATTTGTACCTCTGCCCTGATGGTTAGCTAATCATCCATTTGTGTTTGAAGTTAGTTAGGTTTTATGCAGACAGGAACTTGACATAGATCACAAAATTATTCATTTTCTTAGTCATTTAACTAAGAAAAAATTCCATGTAGTAGTAAGGATAAAATCTAGCTAGACTACCTTCCAAAAAGCAACTCACTTTGTTTTGGTTTGCGTTTTAACTACATTTAATTGCTGGAAAGATAGTGGCTTTTTACCAAGCTGCTTCTTGAACCCAGTAAAATAATAATGTTTCTCTGACTGTAATGTGGTGCCTTCAACAGTTCAAATAGGATTCTCTCTTTTGTGACACATCTGTGTAAACTTAAGTGTTTCTCTGCCTAACTTCTGCAAATGGGAAAATATCAAGGTGTGAAGGAAAACTCCAGGAGCACAGCAGGAGCTAAATGTTAAAATGTGAAAAGCTACTTTGTTCTGGGCTTTTCCCTTCAGTGTGCTAAGGAGTCAAAGTCCTTCATTATTCATATTGCTGTGTACAAACAAGGTAAAATGTACTCATCTAAAATGAGTACTTCTCAGGAAGGTTTAACTTTTAATCATTATGTACACATTTATTTCTCTGTTGTATAAATAGAACAGCAAATAATTGGTGGGGCAGTTCATTAAGTTGTTTTCTATTCTTTAGTTGTAATTGTGAAATCATATTCAGTTAACAGAAGAAAATCTGACTATAACAGCAACTCAAATCTGAAACAGTTCTAAAACTAAAACCTACCCACAGAAAGTATTTGTGAGCTAATATACCATAAACAGGCTTCTATTCTTGCCCAGCTGTGTAGATTCAATTATAATAATTTTCTCAGTTGCATAACATTGCTGTTTGTTTACTGTTGCATTATTAGTCAGTGAATGAACCTCCCTCTTCTTGACCCCTCAGCAGTGTTTATAAAATACTTAATTGCTTTGGTATCTTCTGTTTCATGTGTAATTCCAGCTGGAAGGAGTCATGGGGATACAATCCCCTTTAAGTGTTAAACTGTTTCTAATGTGTAATGAACTTTCTTTTAAAATAAGTATCAGGAACCTCTAATATTGTTTATAGTGCAGTTTTATATATATATACACACACATACATACTTGAAAATAAAGATATTTTCTTTTTAAAAATCCTCTCCCTGTGATGATTTCAGTGGTAGTTAACTGAATGTCAGGCTCCAGCTTGCCTGTAACAGCAACACCCTGTGTTTCATCTGGGCCCTTCTTGCCTGAGTGGGTCCCATCTCTGTCCAGTGGTCACCTTACACCCAGCTTTCTCTGCTATCTTATCATCTTCCTTCTTTGGAGTCCCTTCAGCAGGAGTGCATGAGCTACAGTGATTAGGTAGTAGGTGTACTGGTTGACACATGGGCTCCGCAGAGATGCTGCCAGGGTTGAATAGTGACTCTGCTTATAACCAGCTTGTTCTGACTTTTGGCAAATGCATTAATCTCTTTGTGTGCCTTAGTTTTCCCATTTATAAAATGGGGATAATTTCATAAGGTTGTTGGGAAGCTGGAATGGTGCTTGGCACAAAAGTGCTCAGTGTTATCATTGTTAGGAGCATTGCAAAGGTGTAAAGAAATCCTGTTTGCTGTCTGTCTGTATGTGGAAGGATGAATATCTAGCATGGAAAGGTGGATCCTGGAAGGGAAAAAAGAAGTGAAAAAATTTCAGATGAGGCTTCCACAGGATTTTAAGGTATGCCTTAGTTGTTTATTGCTGTGTAACAAATCACCACAAATTTTGTGGCTGAAAATAATATCCCTTTCTGATATCCCAGTTTCCATGAGTCAAGAGTTGGAGCACAGTTTAGCTGGGTCCCCCACTGAGGGTCCCACTAAGCTGCAGTCAGGCATCAGGACTGCATTGTCATCCCGAGTCTTGATGGAGGAAGAATTCATTTCCAAGTCCACGTGGCTTGTTGACAGAATTCATTTCCTGTGGTTGTGCCGCTGGGGGCTTGTGTTCTTGCAGGTTGTCACTGGGACCACCTTCTGCCTTAGAGGCTGCCCTTAGTTACTTATTGTGATGGGTTCCCCAGTGCCATCACTTGCTTCCTCCAAGCCAGCAACAGAGAGAGACTCTCCAACCCTCAGGGAGAGCCCAAAACCTCTTTACAAGTCTCCCCTGATTAAACCAGGCCCATCCAGGATGATCTTCCTTTTGAGTAACTCACAGCCAATGGATTTGGAATCTTAGTCACGCCAGTGAAATCTTTACTTTGCCATGTCTACTGCTGAGAAGATGCAGGTTGCCCTGCCCCCGACCCTGCCAACCAAGGGTTGGAGATCATACGGCCTTCTTAGAATCTTGCCTCCTACAAGATGAAAACGAGTTTTTATAGGACCAGAGGAGTTCATCATTAAGCATTTATTGCCAACTAAATTTGCTAGACTCACAGTCTGAATTCTGAAGAACTTGCCTAGCGTGTGTAAATTAGCTTTATCACTGAGCTCTTTATAAATTGATTTTTTTCCCGTCAAAGATTGTTCTATTTTCATTTCCACACAAACTCCTGGGATTGTTCAGTGTTAGATAAAGGCACACCTACCTTTCAGTCTATTGAAGTTTGACTCTTTAAAATCACAGGAATAGCATTAGTAAGTTACATTTAATATTAATGTTTATAGAATAGTAGAAAACTAAATGCACATTTTGCATAAATTGCTTTTCCAGAACCAGACTCTATACATGCCACCTTTTCCAATTTAAGGATCAAACTTGCTATCAGGTATACCAAAATACAATGTAAGTGTACAGTGAGAAATTATGGAATTGAACATAACTGTTTAAGTGTAAGTTCTTTGCCTTTAGTGTCTTCAAATAGGATCGATCTGTTTATGCCAGTGTTTTGACTGGCCCGGAAGCACTGTTGTCTTATGCTGCATTTGGTCCCTGGCAGGCTGGTAAGTTCAGGCCTGGATGTCTTCTGCCAAATTCAAGCCTCCAGACACCCCTTTGAGAACAGTATGGAGCTAAGAGCTAACTTGAAATTAGCAGGACAAATGCCTGCAAACTAGGAATTGGTTCTGTAGATTCTCATTCATTGACATTTATTGAGTCAACCCTACCAAGGGAACAATAAGTGCAAGGTGGTGAGGAAAGAAAGAAAAGAGGGAAGTGGAGACAATAAAATTGTTAGGGCCCCTGAGTGTGTATTCATGATCTTTTCTGATTTTACTTCTAGAAAGTAATGTCTGGTAAAAGATAAGACTTGATGTGCCTTAAGGAACTAAGAAATTCAGAAAAAGAGGGTGAGACACATATGACTGTATCTCACTCAGGTTCCTCTGATGAGTTCATACTTTGATTCACTGTCTTAAGTCAGAGTCACCGTGATGTCCGTGGTGCAGACCCCTCTTTTCCTGGGGGATTGCTGTTGGAGGAAAATGGGTGTAGTCTTCATGGGTGGGCAGACCTGCTGCCTGCAGTGGCTACCCCTCTGCTTGTTGCCCAAGAGACTAAGAAGTTGTTGCCCGTTACTGCTATGGGCTTTGTTTCTGTTTCTCTCCTGCCCAAAGTAGTGATAGGTTTTGTTGGCTTCTCTATATTTCTCTTACCTCTTTTAAAAGAACTTCAGGAATGGGAGATTCTCAAGATCAGGAACACAGTCTGAGTATCTGCACAACATTTTGCAAAACTAACACATGTAAAAATATATTTCAAGTCTTGTGTAAATAATTAAGGTAATCCTCCAAGCATTTGTGAAGCAATGGAAATACATCAAAAGTATGTTCAGTTTAACATCATTTCAACTCCATGCCCTAGGGATGGGTATGTGTATATGTGTGTTCTGTGCACATGTGTACAACACATTATTTCAATTACTTAAATGCAAACCTGTTACTTCATCTGGGTGACTTTTCCTAAGAAGTAGAATGATCTGTTACCAAACTGGAGGAAAGGACTGACTATATTAGATTTCTTGAAATACAGTACATTGAATTTTTAAAAATCATATAAGCTGCTCTTTTTAAGTGGTTCTAGGAGTTTTGTGGGTTTTTTTTACACAGATATGTTGCTGTATTGTTTTTTTTCTTAACAGAAGGAAATATTGTTCAGATATTCCCAAAGTGAAAACTATTCTTGGGACCTTTAATTCATACAGCTTCCCATTATTTAGAAATGTATAGGGCTATAAAACCTAAATAGCCATAACTTGGAGTTCTATCTAAATGATGGTTATAATGATACCCTTGAAGCATAGCAGAATCCTCAAGTGCCTTTCAAATAATCAGAAATATTAAATAATTTTCACATTGTTTTAGTATTTTTTAATTCTTTTTTTTAGAATGTTATAAATCCAGTGATACATTTTAAATGCCCAATGATGGGAAATTAATAAAATTAATTTATTTAAAACATTCAATTCATAGAGCATTCCATTTCTCTCTCCCATTGAGGGAAAAAGAGGTCTTAGATCACTATAGCTGATTTCAAGCAAGGCTATATTGCTTCTGCCATTTCCCTTATAATTGTGGTTACATTTAAAAGTATTGCCAATCATGTTCCACTGAGTAAACCCCTACTCATTCTCTACTGTCTAATTTCCTTCCACATTTCAATATTCACGATGCTTAACTCTTTACTTGGTGTTTTCAGCCCATGTCCAACCCATGAAGCATCTTCAGGCTACTATTTTCCAAGTGATATTGTGAGAAATATGTTTTTTTTTTTTTTCGAGAGGACATCTCATATTTATTGATCAAATGGTTGTTAACAACAATAAAATTCAGTATAGGGGGGTCAATGCTCAATGTACAATCATTAATCCATCTCAAGCCTAATTCTCATCAGTCTCCAATCTTCTGAAGCATAACGAACGAGTTCTTACATGGTGAACGAATTCTTACATAGTGAATAAAATCTTACATGGTGAACAGTACAAGGGCATTCATCACAGAAACTTTCGGTTTTGATCACGCATTATGAACTATAAACAATCAGGTCAAATATGAATATTCATTTGATTTTTATACTTGATTTATATGTTGATCCCACATTTCTCCCTTTATTATTATTATTATTTTTATTTTTAATAAAATACTGAAGTGGTAGGTAGATGCAAGATAAAGGTAGAAAACATAGTTTAGTGCTGTAAGAGGGCAAACATAGATGATCAGGTGTGTGCCTATGGACTAAGTATTAATCCAAGCTAGACAAGGGCAGCAAAACATCCACGGATGCAGAAGATTTCTCTCAAAACAGGGGGAGTGAGGTTCTGAGCCTCACCTCTGTTGATCCCCAGTTTCTCACCTGATGGACCCCTGCGACTGTGCCTGTCTTAGGTTGTTCCTCCCTTGAGGAATCTTACCCGTCTCTGGCTAACCAGTCATCTTCCGGGGCCATACAGGGAAATGTAAAGTTGGTAAGTGAGAGAGAAGCCATATTGTTTGAAAAGGTTAGCTTTTTACTTCTTTGCAGATTTATGCCCTGTGGCTTCTATGCCCAGCACTTGTCTCGAGGTATCTTTACCACCTGGAGGAATTATGATACTCAGTAAATTCGATATGAGGCACGAATTCTATTTAAGGGTTGTAATTAGGAAGGAAGAAGAAAAGCTATAGAGGTAGCCTATGGAAGAAAACATGGGAGGATTGATTATTTCTTTGACATATCTTCTTGTAGAGTACCTTAAGCAAGTATAGGTTTTAAACTACCAACTAACTTGCGCTCACAAATTAACATAATAGGAATACGGTGGCATAAACAAAGCAAATCTATAATTACCATCCATCTCCAGTGAAGCCAAGAAAACCATTTAGGCACCCTAGGCATTTGTGAAAATTTGTCTATGATATTATGGATATTGTCCAACTATACTTGAACAGTCTGAGAGAAATCAGACAAATTAAAGCAACCCATTTCTGGGATCTGTTCACATCCCATATGTTCTTTTAACCATAGATAGTCTATAGTCATAAGATTTTGGAGTGCTACAACTTGCACCCCTCCCAACTCCTGGTTGATTTCCAACAGTACAGATCCAGTCAAATTCGTTGTCTCACTGTATGCACATGCCAGCCTAGACATCTCCCTCCTCATTCCAATGGCAAGTCCAGGAAACGGTGGGGTGGATGGAGCCACAACCGCAGCATCGTCCGGATCCCTGTGGAGGCTTTTTGATGATCATCCCCCGGCACAAGTCCTCCAGAGAGTGCTGATGCCGGAAGCTCCTCCTCATATCATATCTTAGTTCATTTTCTGGGTACCCAAGCTAGGCCTTGATCTTCTGCATAGGAACAAACAGACCCTTTGCCCACACTTTGACATGCCCTCTATACCACTGTGCAGAACTCATTGGAGGTCAGCACACAGGAACTGCTTTTTTTTTTTTTTTTTTAAGAGAAAGGAATATTATCAGAAAAGAGTACCTCCATAGCTGATCATCTGACACCCTTTAAGTGATCAACATTAAGGATATTTAAAGCATGCGTTGATCTTTGATTTACCAATAGTTTTATCCTTTCAAGGAGTAATCCCCCTTTTCTTTCTTTCTTTTTTTTTTTTTAATCTTTAATCTACACTTACATGAAGAATACTATGTTTACTATGCTCTCCCCTATATCAGGTCCCCCCTAAAAACCACATTACGGTTACTGTCCATCAGCTTAGCAAAATGTTGTAGAATCACTACTTGTCCTCTCTGTGTTGTACAGCCCACCCTCCCCTTTCTCCCTCCCCCCCATGCATACTAATCTTAATACCCCCCTTCTTCCCCCCCCTTATCCCTCCCTGCCCACCCATCCTCCCCAGTTCCTTTCCCTTTGGTACCTGTTAGTCCATTTTTGGGTTCTGTAATTCTGCTGCTGTTTTGTTCCTTCAGTTTTTCCTTTGTTCTTATACTCCTCAGATGAGTGAAATCATTTGGTATTTCTCTTTCTCCGCTTGGCTTATTTCACTGAGCATAATACTCTCCAGCTCCATCCATGTTGCTGCAAATGGTTGGATTTTTCCACTTCTTATGGCTGAGTAGTATTCCATTGTGTATATGTACCACATCTTTATCCATTCATCTACCGATGGACATTTAGGTTGCTTCCAAATCTTGGCTATTGTAAATAGTGCTGCGATAAACATAGGGGTGCATCTGTCTTTCTCAAACTTGATTGCTGCGTTCTTAGGGTAAATTCCTAGGTGTGGAATTCCTGGGTCAAATGGTAGGTCTGTTTTGAGCATTTTGATGAACCTCCATACTGCTTTCCACAATGGTTGAACTAATTTACATTCCCACCAGCAGTGTAGGAGGGTTCCCCTTTCTCCACAGCCTCGCCAACATTTGTTGTTGTTTGTCTTTTGGATGGCAGCTATCCTTACTGGTGTGAGGTGATACCTCATTGTAGTTTTAATTTGCATTTCTCTGATAATTAGTGATGTGGAGCATCTTTTCATGTGTCTGTTGGCCATCTGTATTTCTTTTTTAGAGAACTGTCTGTTCAGTTCCTCTGCCCATTTTTTAATTGGGTTATTTGTTTTTTGTTTGTTGAGGCCTGTGAGCTCTTTATATATTCTGGACGTCAAGCCTTTATCGGATCTGTCATTTTCAAATATATTCTCCCATACTGTAGGGTTCCTTTTTGTTCTATTGATGGTGTCTTTCGCTGTACAGAAGCTTTTCAGCTTAATGTAGTCCCACTTGCTCATTTTTGCTGTTGTTTTCCTTGCCCGGGGAGATATGTTCAAGAAGAGGTCACTCATGTTTATGTCTAAGAGGTTTTTGCCTATGTTTTTTTCCAAGAGTTTAATGGTTTCATGACTTACATTCAGGTCTTTGATCCATTTTGAGTTTACCTTTGTATATGGGGTTAGACAATGGTCCAGTTTCATTCTCCTACATGTAGTTGTCCAGTTTTGCCAGCACCATCTGTTGAAGAGACTGTCATTTTGCCATTTTATGTCCATGGCTCCTTTATCAAATATTCATTGACCATATATGTTTGGGTTAATTTCTGGAGTCTCTAATCTGTTCCACTGGTCTGTGGCACTGTTCTTGTGCCAGTACCAAATTGTCTTGATTACTATGGCTTTGTAGTAGAGCTTGAAGTTGGGGAGTGAGATCCCCCCTACTTTATTCTTCTTTTTCAGGATTGCTTTGGCTATTCGTGGTCTTTGGTGTTTCCATATGAATTTTTGAATTATTTGTTCCAATTCATTGGATTGTTGCTGGTAATTTGAGAGGGATTGCATCAAATCTGTATATTGCTTTGGGCAGGATGGCCATTTTGACGATATTAATTCTTCCTAGCCATGAACATGGGATGAGTTTCCATTTATTAGTGTCCCCTTTAATTTCTCTTAAGAGTGACTTGTAGTTTTCAGAGTATAAGTCTTTCACGTCTTTGGTTAGGTTTATTCCTAGGTATTTTATTCTTTTTGATGCAATGGTGAATGGAATTTTTTCCTGACTTCTCTTTCTATTGATTCATTGTTAGTGTATAGGAAAGCTACAGATTTCTGTGTGTTAATTTTGTATCCTGCAACTTTGCTGTATTCCGATATCCATTCTAGTAGTTTTGGAGTGGAGTCTTTAGGGTGTTTTATGTACAGTATCATATCATCTGCAAATAGTGACAGTTTAACTTCTTCTTTACCAATCTGTATTCCTTGTATTTCTTTGTTTTGTCTGATTGCCATGGCTAGGACCTCCAGTACTATGTTAAATAACAGTGGGGAGAGTGGGCATCCCTGTCTGGTTCCCGATCTCAGAGGAAATGCTTTCAGCTTCTCGCTGTTCAGTATAATGCTGCCTGTGGATTTATCATATATGGCTTTTATTATGTTGAGGTACTTGCCCTCTATTCCCATTTTGCTGAGAGTTTTTATCATGAATGGATGTTGAATTTTGTCAAATGCTTTTTCAGCATCTATGGAGATGATCATGTGGTTTTTGTCTTTCTTTTTGTTGATGTGGTGGATGATGTTGATGGATTTTCGAATGTTGTACCATCTTTGCATCCTTGGGATGAATCCCACTTGGTCATGGTGTATGATCCTTTTGATATACTGTTGAATTCTGTTTGCTAATATTTTATTGAGTATTTTTGCATCTACATTCATCAGGGATATTGGTCTGTAATTTTCTTTTTTGGTGGGGTCTTTGCCTGGTTAGGGTGATGTTGGCTTCATAGAATGAGTTTGGGAGTATTCCCTCTTCTTCTATTTTTTGGAACACTTTAAGGAGAATGGGTATTATGTCTTCTCTGTGTGTCTGACAAAATTCCGAGGTAAATCTGTCCGGCCCCGGGGTTTTGTTCTTGGGTAGTTTTTTTATTACAATTTCAATTTCTTTGCTCGTAATTGGTTTGTTTAACTTTCATGTTTCTTCCTTGGTCAGTCTTGGGAGGTTGTATTTTTCTAGGAAGTTGTCCATTTCTTTTAGGTTTTGCAGCTTGTTGGCATATAGGTTTTCATAGAAGTCTTTAATAATTCTTTGTATTTCTGTGGAGTCTGTCGTGATTTTTCCATTCTCATTTCTGATTATGTTGATTTGTGTTGATTCTCTTTTTCTCTTAATAAGTTTGGCTAGAGGCTTTTCTATTTTGTTTATTTTCTCAAAGAACCAGCTCTTGGTTTTGTTGATTTTTGCTATTGTTTAATTCTTCTCAATTCTGTTTATTTCTTCTCTGATCTTTATTATGTCCCTCCTTCTGCTGACTTTAGGCCTCATTTGTTCTTCTTTTTCCGGTTTCGATAATTGTGATGTTAGACTATTCATTTTGGATTGTTCTTCCTACTTCAGGTGTGCCTGGATTGCTATATATTTTCCTCTTAAGACTGCTTTTGCTGCGTCCCACAAAAGTTGTGGCTTTGTGTTGTTGTCATTTGTTTCTATATATTCCTTGATCTCTATTTTGATTTGTTCATTGATCCATTGATTATTTAGTAGCATGTTGTTAAGCCTCCATGTGCTTGTGAGCCTTTTTGTTTTCTTTGTAGAATTTATTTCTACTTTGTGTTCTGAAAAATTGGTTGGTAGAATTTCAATATTTTGGAATTCACTGAGGCTCTTTTTGTGAGCTAGTATGTGGTCTATTCTGGAGAATGTTCTATGTGCACTTGAGAAGAATGTATATCCTGTTACTTTTGGATGTAGAGTTCTATAGATGTCTATTAGGTCCATCTGTTCTAGTGTGTTGTTTAGTGCCTGTGTGTCCTTACTTATTTTCTGCCCGGTGGATCTATCCTTTGGGGTGAGTGGTGTGTTGAAGTCTCCTAAAATGAATGCATTGCAGTCTATTTCCCTCTTTAGTTCTGTTAGTATTTGTTTCACATATGCTGATGCTCCTATATTGGGTGCATATATATTTAGAATGGTTATATCCTCTTGTTGGACTGAGCCCTTTATCATTATGTAGTATCCTTCTTCATCTCTTGTTACTTTCTTTGTTTTGAAGTCTATTTTGTCTGATATTATTACTGCAACCCCTGCTTTCTTCTCACTGTTGTTTGCCTGAAATATGTCTTTCCATCCCTTGACTTTTAGTCTGTGCTTGTCTTTGGGTTTAAGGTGAGTTTCTTGTAAGCAGCATATAGATGGGTCTTGCTTTTTTATCCATTCTATTACTCTGTGTCTTTTGATTCGTGCATTAAGTCCGTTTACATTTAGGGTGACTATTGAGAGAGATGTACTTATTGCCATTGCAGGCTTTAGATTCGTGGTTACCAAAGGTTCAAGGTTAGCTTCTTTAGTATCTTACTGCCTAACTTAGCTCACTTATTGAGCTGTTATATACACTGTCTGGAGATTCTTTTCTTCTCTCCCTTCTTATTCCTCCTCCTCCATTCTTCATATGTTGTGTGTTTTGTTCTGTGCTCTTTTTAGGAGTGCTCCCATCTAGAGCAGTCCCTGTAGGATGCCCTGTAGAGGTGGTTTGTGGGAAGCAAATTCCCTCAGCTTTTGCTTGTCTGGGAATTGTTTAATCCCGCCATCATATTTAAATGATAGTCGTGCTGGATACAGTATCCTTGGTTCAAGGCCCTTCTGTTTCATTGCATTAAAGATATCATGCCATTCTCTTCTGGCCTGTAGGGTTTCTGTCGAGAAGTCTGATGTTAGCCTGATGGGTTTTCCTTTATAGGTGACCTTTTTCTCTCTAGCTGCCTTTAAAACTCTTTCCTTGTCCTTGATCCTTGCCATTTTAATTATCATGTGTCTTGGTGTTGTCCTCCTTGGATCCTTTCTGTTGGGGGTTCTGTGTAATTCCATGGTCTGTTTGATTATTTCCTCCCCCAGTTTGGGGAAGTTTTCAGCAATTATTTCTTCAAAGAGACTTTCTATCCCTTTTCCTCTTTCTTCTTCTTCTGGTACCCCTATAATAGGAATATTATTCCTTTTGGCTTGGTCACCTAGTTCTCTTAGTGTTGTTTCATTTCTGGAGATCCTTTTATCTCTCTCTATGTCAGCTTCTATATGTTCCTGTTCTCTGGCTTCTTTTCCTTCAGTGGCCTCTTGCATCTTATCCATTCTGCTTATAAATCCTTCCAGGGATTGTTTCACTTCTGTGATCTCCTCCCTGACATCTGTGATCTCCCTCCGGACTTCATCCCATTGCTCTTGCATCTTTCTCTGCATCTCATCCCATTGCTCTTGCATTTTTCTCTGCATCTCTGTCAGCATGTTCATGATTTTTATTTTGAATTCTTTTTCAGGAGGACTGGTTAGGTCTGTCTCCTTCTCAGGTGTTGTCTCTGTGATCTTTGTCTGCCTGTAGTTTTGCCTTTTCATGGTGATAGAGATAGTTTGCAGAGCTGGTACGAGTGACCACTGGAGGAGCTTCCCTTCTTGTTGGTTTGTGGCCTTCCTCTCCCCCTTCGCAAGGCGCTGGGTTTTTGCAGGTGTGGATGTGGTCTGGATGTTGTCCTGTGTCCTCTGGTCTCTATTTTAGGAAGAGTTTTCTTTGTTATATTTTCATAGGTCTATTTGTTTTTGGGAGGAGATTTCCACTGCTCTACTCACACCACCATCCTGGCTCCGCCCCCGGTTCTAGTAGTTTTTAAGGCAGGGGAAGAAGTGGGCTTATCTTTTTCTGATTCTGGAAGATGCAGTTCAATCTCTGGGACAAAGCAGGTTGATTGAATTGAATTTAGCTTCTATCAAGTAGGGTGGTTTTGAGATTCAAACTAGATAATTTTTTGTTAGTTGCAAAGCACAGTATGAATGTCAGTTCTTATCCACATTTTTATCTTTGGGAGAAAAGTTAGTGATTCTTTACAGGTTTAGTTTGGAACTAAACTAGGGTTCTCCTCAGACCCTCTGAAGGCAAAAACTCCAAATTTATAGGAAATCAAGAGTCATTCTAATCTGCAGATTAGGGTTTGGGTCTTAGAACGCAGCCTTTTATGGTTTTGGAGGAGCCAGCATGCTGCCAGGGCTTGTGCTGGGGCCAGAGTGGGCGTGGCCAGCTCCTCACTGACCCCTACAGCCAGGCCCCATCACATTCACTCCAACTTGGTAGCCACGTTTGGGTTTGAATTCCAGCTTTGCCATTTTTCGCTCTATAGTTTTGGGTAAGTTCATCTTAAAACTTGAGTTTCCTCAATTAGAAAAGAGTGAGCAGTAACATCACCCACCTCCTGAAGCTCATGGGGATATCACAGGGACTGAAGGAGAAAAGGTTTGTTAGATGCTTAGCCCAGCACATGGCACATGTCACATACAGCACATGGTTTAAAAACACCATCCAGCACTGGCCCCGGGCTGCTCCCCAAGTGGGATGAGCCTCGCAGGTGCTGCCCAGCTGTGGGTTGCACCCATCCCAGCAGACAATCTGGTCAGAAGATGGACAGAGATGGGAGATGGCCAGGGGGGCTGCGGCAGGTTGAGGAACAGCACACAGATGCTGTCCTCCACTGGAAGGGAGTTTGCTCTGCTTAGGGTTTCTCAGATACTTAGAAAGGGGGTAGCGTTGGGAGAGTTTCACTCCTGGTTGTTCTGGTTAAGCTAACTGTAGAAACCGCAGCATACTGTTTTACACATAAAAAGATGCTGTTTGACTGGTCCTATGGTCTAGTTCTACTCTTAAAAATGTAGGAAGACAGCCAGTATTCAATATCCAATGTAAAACTGTTTAATATTAAACATGATTGCTTGGTTCATTATTTTCATTATTTTGTCTCCACTAACTCAAAATGTGTTTATAATTTAGACGCCATAAAAGTGGCTCATGTTAATTTGTAGCTATTTAAGATTTTTTTTGTATGGCAAATGTCTTCTAAGATTAAAAACAGATTAAAACACAAGCAGAAAACCAAATGTTCAAAAATGCTTTCAGATGAATTTTAAATGAAATTTCAGCAGTAATGAAAAAATTTTTCGATTCTAAAATTTAATGATTCCAAGGTTCCCATGAAGATGGATTACTATATCATATTTCAACATTCATTTTATTTAACTTGATAGTTATCTTCACTGTGTATGTAACAAAAAATACAAGTCATCCTTATATGATAATAATATTCCTATTTTATTCCTACCAGTAACTTATATTGAGCATAAAGGAAATTACCAATTCAGGAAGCTGTTTGAGTGCATTTTATATAAAATTATATTCATTCATAGAGTCATATGCTATTTTATAAAATATTTGATAACCCCTGCTTTGTGATGGACAGACAGATACACACACTTATCCCTGTCGCAGAGGAGTAGATGAATTAACCCTGTTTTCTATCAGTATAATCCTAAGTATATTGTGAAGAACATTTTTTATTCAAGATATTCTTGGGAAAAAAGGAATATATACCCTGGTTAAATATCTTTAGTACACACCGTGTACTATATCCCCAGTAAGGAAAGCTATTTAACTTTGGTTAGCCCAAAAATCTCTAAACTTATGTAGCCCAAGTCATCTTCTCATGGTTACATCTTTTAATATCCTAGATTTAAAAAATATTTTGTATACATTTTGCCTTCTTAGTTCATATGACCACCAAGCCTCATGCTGTTTATTGGTGTGTTTGTGTTTATAAATGTACTCATTCAGTAAATAATTTTTCCTGGAATTGTTAAGAATGAGCTGAATAAAACTTAGCTGGCATATATAAAAGGCCTGAACTTGAGGCCCTGCCTCTAATATCAAATTTAGTCAAACAAAATATTCCAACCCTTAATTCTCTTCTTAATATTTTTATGCTTATTTTATATCAAAGGATCAAAGTTAAAAATTATTTCACTTGACCATTCAAACTAATTATCTGCTCATCTTGATACTTCCCAGCAAAGATGGATTTAAAAGCTTGCTTGTAATGCATTTTCATGCCTTTAGTCACTCCAGCTCAGGCACAGTTCCTTCTTCAGGCTGTGGGTCCATTGAGGAAGTGATCCCTAGCCAGTGCCTGGCTGACTGTTTTCTTTAAGCCTGGGGCAGGTGCTCTGCTCTTGCCTAGCAGGTACTATTGCTGTCTTATTTACTGTTACATCCTCAAATATTTGCCAAACGAATAAATGAATTGGACACTCATTTAGAAAAGAGTGAGCAGTAACATCACCCACCTCCCCAAGCTCATGGGGTTATTACTTAATAAAAACAAGTGCATCCTTGTTTTATTAATGTCATTGACAAGGGTATTAGTATCTCAACAGGACTTACTGAACTTTTGCTAAGTGCACTTTTGAACCCTTGTATACTCTTTTTTGGGAAGATTAAGCTTCAGTTTTCATACTGGGATTCCTTTTTAAAAGAATGTCAAGGGATCAAGAACCTGGAAATACTGGAAAAATAAAAGTGAAGAATGTCAGTAAGAGATGTGTCTCCAAAGCCATTAAAAGAACCTGAAAGTACTTCCTAATCTTAAGTGATTGTTAATATTTGTGTTTTTACAGATCATTTAAATAATGTTTTAGTGTGTTTTAACTTGTATTTGATGTTTCTTGGGTCTTAATTGGCCTGCCACTTCACCAGAATCTTACTTTCCTGTGAGAGCACAAGTGCCTCCCTTCAGCCAGATTTGTGGGGAGGGGCATGTTTCCCAGAAGGACCATGTCACACTTGTTCAGTTGTTGGTATCTTATCTTTACTATAAAGTAGTATTTTGATTTTAGACTTGTTTGTATCACTCAGTAAATAAATATTTGTCCATAGATGTCCTGTACTGTAAAATGTTAGTTCACACATGTTGGAAACATTGCACATTGCATTGGTCATTCATGTTACTTAACAATGTTAACAGGTTGAGGCTTCAAGAATATAATTAAGATACAACATTATTAAATAAAATAGCATTTTAGGCCAGAAAATGCTGATCATTGCTAGAGGAAAAGCACACTGGAGCTAGGTGAAAAGTTTCTTCTTACTATGTTTTCATTTCCTTCTGATGCATGCGCCTGAGCATTTTGGGTGACAGGGGGATTGCCCTCACTGCCCTCACCGCAGCTCTCCTTTGGTTAAATTTGCATCCTGTCTGTTCTGCTGTTTTTTATAAGATAACTTGTATGTGTGTTAGTCTTATTTACCTGTTATAAACAGTGGAGTTAGGGGGAAAAATGATTATCTTGTTTCTGGTAATTGTTTTGACACCACACACACCTTAGATCATTTTTGTAGTTTAAGTATCAACCATTCTGTTTTAGTTCCAAAAGTCTATGGCACAGCCCTTACATATTCTATAATAGTCCAACAAGCATATGAATTATGATAGAAAATGTGTCAAGCAAACTCCTATAGGGTATATTTAAAAATATCTTTGGTATCTAACATTCTCCACATTTGCTCTAGTAAATGAGAGGTTTTAGGAATATATGGTAATATCAGATGTTAATGGCATTGATTACCTGTCAGGCAGCGCAAATTGATGGGAGAATGTCCGCTATAAAATTAAATAGCATCAGAGAAGACTGTACCATGCATAGGGGTGGTGGAGGTAGGTGGGGGGTGGGGCATGGCTGGCCCTGGGAGACTTTGTCAGGGTATTACTGTGAACTCCAGTTTTTCTCCCCTATGCGATTAAGGCAGGCCATCTGTTCTTTGTTAAATGTTTACAAAAACAGCTTTTCTCTAAAAGATTTAAGGAGATGTCGGTCTGGTAAACACTATAATATTTCTGAGCACCTTTTTCACCCTATTTTATATAGTACCAACACATAATTTTGCTGCATATCAAAGAGGATGAATACCATTTTTTATATTTAATCTTTACTTTTTTCCTCCTTATGGAAGATTAAATTTTTAAAGGGATACTAATTTATGACTTCATTTATTATGGCAAGAAGCATCTAAAATCATTTGTATGCTAAAGTGTGTAGATAAATTTTCAGTATTTTTGTATGAGGTGTTATATGCATTTCCTGATTCATACATGTGTACCAGGTATCTCTCATTAGAATCTGGCACTTTATTACTGGAGTTTATTCCATGCAGATTAAAGAAAGCTACGTATATCTGGAATTAATTCACCATTCTGAGTTTTAAGCATTGTTTACTGGTAGACTTTTTTCTTTCCTTCTCTTTCCAGGAAATATTTTTTCTTTCCTCTCCTGAAAAAAGCTTGTCCCAAATAGGTTAGATCTCTACATCCCTTTCAAAAAGATACGGCTTTTTCTTTGCATTTACATTAGGAAATAATAGGTGACAATTAACTTCAGCAACTTAAATATAATAAGGCAGTTCAGTCAGATCCCAGGAATTCTGAGGTAATGATGATTTGGACAGCACCTTGGCTGATATTTATTAAGAGTGTTTCTGAAGGAAACATAGAGGGCAGAGGGTAGTGTTTTTCAGGGTTGGTTAGGAGTGGAAACCTTATGTAGATTTACACCTGTGTGTCTTCCTCAAAAGTTCTACCCCGGCCGGCTTCTCTCTCTCTCTCTCTCTCTCTCTCTATACACCCTTACTCTTTCCCAGGTGCATTCTCTTTCAGCTAGGACTGAGAAAGGGTAATAATATGTGTTTTAAAATTTTCTCTAATACAGTAGGATTTTGAAAGAGACTTTGGAAAGCATCTAACTCAAACACTTCAGTTTGCAGATGAAGGAAATGAACCTCAGATAAGTGAAATGATTTTCCCCAGATAATATAGCTCATGGCAGGGTCTGGACTGAGTGTTTTTACCTCACAGTTCTAGGCTCTTTCTCTTACACTAATGCACATGGAGAATTGGATGTTGGTTTCTTTAGTGACCAAGTAGGTTTTAGTGGGAACAGCATAACTGTTTTCTTTTCAGACAGTGATTATTTTTTAATGTTTTTTGGGTCATTCAGTACTTTGCAAATCAAATGAAACCTGTGGATCCTTTTCCAAAAGAATGCTCATGTGTAAGATGTCAGGAGATGTGTAGAATCAGAAGCACACTGGATTTTGGAAACCTTCACTCAGTTCTTAGCTCCTTTTCCTGTTGTGAGGTCTTGGGTGGTCAATAAGCTTCTCAGACTTTACTTCCCTTCTGAGAGACTGGGGCAGATTACCGTATTTTCACTGTGAGGTTCAGGTGAGCTAACTCCCAGAAGCACCTGGCTCAGTACATGACATGAATAGATATGCAGTGAAGGTTGGTTGATTGGCATCTGATGTATAGTACTTTGATGACGGTGATTTGTGGCTTCTGGGCTACTCTTGAGTCCTTTGCAGACCTGGACCTGGACTCTCTTGCCCTCTCCTCTTCAGGAGGTGGTGTGGTGAGGGACATGGACTCTGCTGCCATTGGCTTAGAGGCCATTCTTGGTTCTGTCACTTAGCATCTGTAACTTCTTGGGCATGTTATGGCATCTTAGAGTATCCGCGTTCATACCCAGCTCACAGGGCTGCTGTGAAGATTGAATAGTGTCAGGCGTGTAAAGTGCTTAGCACATTCCTAACATGTGGTGAGATTGTTCAGTAAACACTAACAGCCATTGTTGTTGCTGTTTCTAGTATAGTCGCTATTAATACTAATAAGTGTCTGGAGTAGCATATGAAAAAGGCAGAAGATGAGTGACACTTGCAGACATAACATTTTCAAGTATTCTGGTTCATTCAAGTATTTCAAGGTTCATTCACTGTCATAAGTGACAGTGGAGATGGCTCTGATATCAGGTGACCACTCAGTGTCCCACCCAATTGCTGGTACTCCCTACTGTATTTGATTTAAGACCATCTCTGGGTATGCTCTTAGTGAAAGACAGAATCTCCTTTAAGGCCTGACGGATGGTCTGTTTGGGTTCTCTCTTCCTCAGTGAAATTTGGAAATGTAAAGCTTTAATAACTTAAAACACTATCAGCATCTCATATTAGTGCAAGAAATTTAACCAATTCAGGTCATTAATTTAGGGTATGTGTTTTAATTTGGCATTTTCATGTCATTTAAATCAGAAATGACCTTATACTTTGATTTTAAATTCTTGCAGCACCTGAATCTTGTGGTGCTTGGTATACCTGTTCTTTTTAAAAGTGCATTAATTATGTACGTCTTATTTGAGTTTCCCATTCCTGCAAGAGGAAGAGAATTACAGTTAAGTTCATTTTTGTGATTCAGCTTTTGCTGCTCTCTTGTCATTCACCATTTCCTACACAGGCTGCTGAGAAAACGGACACTGTCTTTAGCTGAAGGAGAATTTTTTTTTTCCTGAACTGAATGTTTTACTCTATTATTAAATTGCCATATTTTACTCTATTTAAAAGCTTTCTCATTAAAGAAGTGTATTTTCTGGGGTGAGAGAAAAATGATAGATTTAAAAACTGTGTATTTAGTAAAATATTTGCTACCTTGAATATAGAATAATTGTCAGAAACACCAGCCACTAACTTTCAGTTCCTTTCTTCACTACGAAAAATGGTAAACTAATTTCAATTCCTATTTGTGTCTCTTAGCATTCTCCATCGGAGCCCTTTCTAGAGAAACCAGTGCCGGATATGACTCAGGTTAGTGGACCGAATGCTCAGCTAGTGAAGAGTGAGGATTACCTGCCGTCAATAGAGCAGCAGCCACAGCAAAAGAAGAAGAAAAAGAAAAACAACCACATTGTTGCAGAGGATCCCAGTAAGAGTTTTGGTAAAGACGACTTCCCTGGTGGGGTTGATAACCAAGAACTAAGTAGGAACTCACTAGATGGGTCCCAGGAAGAAAAGAAGAAAAGGAAAAGGCCGAAGGTAAAAAAAGATCCCAAGGAACTTAAAGAACCCAAGGAGAAAAAAGATCCCAAGGAGCCCAAGATCCCAAAAGTCCCTAAGATTCCCAAAGAGCCAAAGGAAAAGAAAGCAAAAACTGCCACGCCAAAACCCAAATCCAGCAAAAAGTCAAGGTAGGCTCTGGGCAGAGACAGCTGCCACCAAATGCAGTGCACAAATGAACCACACACAGTTACAGCCCAGGGAGTGGGGTGGGGAAAGGAGGGAGCATTCCGATTTTTGACATCATTGCTGTGTTTCTTTCTCTAATACCCAAACTAAAATGTTAAGTGTTTCATGCATTGTGAAATTTAGGACTCAATTATTATGAACTATTGATTTGGTTGGTAAAATTTAGACTTTACTGGATAAAAATTACTTATTTTAAAACACTTCTTTGTATGTTTATGAAAATTTGTCATTTAATAAATAGAACCAAGTTACCAGCATAATTATTTGTAAGCACAGACCAGCAACTCATGTCAGTGAAAGTGCAAAACTGGGAAAGAAGGATTATAGAAGCAAGACAGGTCACTATATTTCACTACGCTTTTCAGCCCTATTTCCCAGAATTGGAAACAGGAGAATTAATTCTCTCTAGTTATAGGAGTAAGCTTTCCAGGGGCAGGGTTGAAATCCTAGTGGGCAACATGGGAGAAATCAAATAGCAATTCTCCATTAGCTATGCATTTAAGAATAGCATGAATTTTAGGTTCTAGGTAATAGCCTCCTGCACTCCACACTTCCCCTCCATACTTCCCCCACCAGCTCTCTGACCCCCCAGAAGGCGTATTTACTCAGTAAGAAAACCTGAGAGGAGAAGACATTGAAGACTAATTTTTTTCATTTGTACTGAACATTTCTTACAACTGTTCTGAACCAGTTCCAAACATCTGAATCTATTTTTCAGAATATGGCTCATGTTAGAAAATATAGTTTCCAGATGCAAGTATGGACAGACTTGCTTAATCTGAACCTGTTTGCAAACTCTATTAGAAAACACACTCCACCTCTTACCCCCATACACATATGCAGACACACGCTGGCGTGCACGCACGCTCAGTTCTGCATTTGATGTGCCCGGCGGGAATGTCTTGCGCCTGCTGGCCGGTAAACCTCTTGCTTGCAGGCTTCCTGTGAGTGCATGTGCAGGGACACAGAAAGGAGGTGTTGTTGTGAACAGAAAGATGCTGTGCTGCAAAGTGAAGGAACAAACTTGGATTTTCAGCTTAATGCTAAAAATATCAGAACAGTCTCAGATACCTTACTCTTTAGTGTTTTGAAAGTTTGAATCATAGTCACTTAAAAAATTTTGCTGTCAGTACTTTCTATCGTGCCAAAATGACTGAATTATGTTCCGTAACTCGGTTTTGCAGGTAACTTATTATTTGCATTTACTTATAAACATTCTTTGATGCCTCATTATATGGCCTCTTAATTGGAAACCATTATTTTCTTCTCCTTATGAAATTATTATAAACCCACAATCCATTATCAATTCTGTTTTCATTTAAGAAATATTCCCTTAAGTACTTATTATTTGTAGGTACTGTACTGAGTGTTAGGGATGTGAGCAAAGAGATGATGGTTAAAATTTTAGTCACACGTACAAGGGCTTTTAAAATACATAATTGCCTAAATCTAACTATTATGTGTTTGGTAGAAGGAAGTGTGTGCTTATTTTTTATTTTTCCCAAAGAGAAAGAAATCAAAGCAAAATCTTAAAAAAATGTAGTTTTTTTTTAAATTTAAAAATCCAAGAGTCTGTGTTCTAAAGAACTCAGAAAATACATCACCAAGATCAGTTTTAGCCTCAAGATATATTTGTCTCCAGTTTGTATCTTAATTTTTTGAATCTATCATGTTAAAAACTGATTTTTAAAAATCCCCTTGGATTTTGTCATAAATTTCCAGGTTTATTCTTTGAAGCTCTGAGTCTACATTGAACCAGCTCTACCTTTAAAAATGTTAATATACCCTTACCTCCTGTAGAATATACTGGGGCAGATATTAAAGTGCTGTATTTAATAGTGAAACTTGTTAAAATTTCCCTAACAACTGTAAAGAACTGTTAGCAACTTGGGACATATATTCTAGTCAGTTCTGGGCACCCTGTGCCTCCTTGGTACAGAGAGAGGCCTGTCTTTATCCACTGGAGAAGCCTTTGGCTTGGGCCTTACATGGACACTCACATCTGCCCATCCTGAAGTTTGAACCGTCTGTGCAGAGTTAAGTTTTTGGCATTGCTGAATCTGAGTAATGGCTGTGCACTACAGTCGTCCACTTTTGGTAAGAGGGAAGGCATGTGATTGTCCTCTGCCAAGAGGAACGTCTATTGCTTTCTTCCCCTTTGTTGCCTTTGACCAACGGTCTCAGTCAATGCCTCCTGTAGGGGACAGTTGTTTTCCTCAAGTGATGTGAAAATAACTGAAAAACACTTCTGTTGAGTATGAAAATGTGCAAGTGGAAAGGGAGCATGTCACCTGGCCCAGAGACACAGGGGCCACATGGAAGGGGTACCCTCTGTGGGCTCTGGTGACTTGACCACTTGTAGGGCCACTTGCTGATTTACGGTGAAGTGTGATGAGGACATTGCTGAGAGGCTTTCATTTCACTGATGGTCATATGGGAATGGCTATCCACGAATATGGCAATTGAACATAAATTTTTACTACTAAATTAACAAACTAACCCATTATTTTGTTGAGCCACATGTTTCTACTGGCCAAATGAATTGTGTCGAGTGTGGTCTCGTTGTTCTGCTAGTCTAGAAAGGAAATAACATCTCCGAAGCAAAGATAAGTAGAATGCATCTGACTACATGTAAATTCTGAATAGCATAGCAGAATAATTATGTAAATTGAATATGCAGTGATGAAGGTAATAGGGGGTTTGGGTTCTGTTGGTGCTGGGGTTGAATTGCCATAGCAGTTTGCATTAAAGCGCTAGAATACAGCAGTGGCAATTTTGTTTTGCAAAATGTTATGTAATACCAGTTATTTCCATCCTTGAATAAGTTAACTTGATGAATTTGTTTATACAGAAAATAATTTTCCAACAGAGGGCTGAAATAGAGGGAATAAACAGAAGTGAAATGAAAAATTCAGTGTAGAACCACCCACATCTTTCCTGTTCAGCCCTGGATTCTATAGTGTTGGTGAGGTTGTACAAACAAGTGGGCTGTCCTCTGAGTGGGTGGTTACTCCCTGGGGTCTGGCTTGCTCTGCATTGTGTCTTTGGCAGGGAGAGAGCTCCTTCTGCATCATTCACATACTCTTGGTTATCAAGGATATAAGAGAGGGTGTCATCAATAAGAGTGATTTCCTTGTGTGCTTTTATGATGCCCTTCTTGTGACCTGTTATTCCATCTTATTCCATAAAGTGGTTGAGGCTTGAAATTGTGGCCATTCCCAAGAAACTGGCCCTTTTGACATCCAAAAATAGCTACTTGTCTGTGCAGGAGAACCTAGAAGAATCTGCGCAGAAGCTGTTGCATAGAATGGTAGTGCAACAGAAAAAGGTGTCCGGCATTTCTGAAAATGATGTTTAAAATCATAATGATGAAGACAATGGGCCACATTCCTCTTTTCTATTAGAAACATTTTTTTTCTTCCTTTCATTTTATGTTAAATACATGCTTTTTCCTACTCTTTTTTTCTAGTGCTCTCCCTAGGTGTCCTTACAGCTTTCAAATATTGGCAGTTAATATTGGAAATAAAAGCTGAGACATTTGTGGGCTGCAGAGGATGCCATTTTGCATATGGAAGGATTCATGGAGCTGAAAAATGAGGCTCTGCATTCTTCTTTTCAATGTGTTTTCTGTTTAAGGGTGCATGGGCCTTGTGAAATGAGAGAGAGTTGGGAGGAAGTGCTTCCTTTGAATGACTCTTGAAGGATTTAGAGGTCCATTTAGCTATATAAGGATGCTTTGATTGTTTGTAAGGAGGGAACTTGGCCAAAGATTGTGACTTGACTCATGAAGCCTCAGTTAACTGCAGCCATGGAGACTTGCCTCTTATTCAGTTTCTAGGAACACAACTTGTTTCTTGCTCTACTTTCCACCCTCAATACTAAAGCTCGTAGAAAACTAAAATTCTATTTCTTGATGTAAGAGTGAAGATATTTTAAACTGGAAAATAAATATACTGCTCTGACTTAAAAAAATACATTAAGTACCAAAAACATATACTTTTTGCAAACCACACTATTATCATCATTGATATTTCTGTGGTGTCTTTCTTCTGAGGAACTTAGCTTTTCAGATATTGTATACACAATTATGACCTTAGGGAGAGGCTGCATTTTACCTGAGAAATATTTTTATTCTGCCAGCAAGCCCAATGGTGTTATATTTCAGGAAACTTACACGTATTTTATAGTGTGCTCTTACACATGTAAACTTTCTCTGCAAAAACAAACCATGAAACTAGTTTTGCTAATAAGTACACAAAACCCAGGTAGTCAGATACTTCCTCATCAGGAACATAGGTAATAAGCTCACAGCTTGCTTCTATTTCATTGTTCTTTCTTTTATTCACATGTTGTGATATATTTTTGACCCAAGACATTGAATAATTGGGAGACTGAATTAAGTATCTTGGATATGGTGCCTATGGAAGAGGAGTTCCGAGCCCTTCCAGTGCTGGAGAGGAACAAGGAGGCGAGAGCCTGCAGGTCTCCGCCCCTTGGTCTGGCCTGCCCTGCAGGGTCTCTGATTCATTAAATTTAAGCTCCAGGTCAGGGATGGGAACAGGAGCCCCTTTTCTGTTAGTCTCAAAGAGTTACCTTTTCCTTGACAAAGGGGTCATCAGGTGTTTTAAACCTCAAATCCTCTTTTCCTTTCAGGATAACTGCCTCAGAGTCTTTCTGTTGCCAGTGACAGATCACAGTGACCCTTCCTCTGATTTATCTTAAATCAACTGAATGCTCAGGGAGGGAGAGTTATCAGCCACTGTTTAGAACAGAGCCTGATATCTTGACAACATGTGGCTCATGTCTTTGGGGGCAGAGAATGCATACCAACACTGACCCTTAAAAGCAAGTTCTGCGACCCCTGGCTGTGTGCTGGATGCAGGACCGCACTGAGCCTGCCGGAAAGCTGTTCTGCCCCGTCCAGTGACCTGCAGTGCGCTTCACAGCGGTGGTTTGCTGCCATCTTGGTTTATGTGGGAGAGGGTGATGCCGGTCCCACTTGTAACTCTCACTGTACCCATCAAATGGAAGTTGAGAGGTGAGGAGGCCGTAGGCAGCAGTGGGATGTTAAAGGGGGATTTTTCTGGAGACACATTCATTTGAAGTCTTTCTTAAGTGTAATCTGAGGGTGGAGCATACGTTGCCATAGTAGATGTGTTTGTGATGTTAGAATTTGAGGATAAGGAGAAGTATTTTATAAAGAAGGATATGTAAGCTGATTTATAAAATTCTTATTAAAAATGTCTACATGTAAAAAATGCTTTTGAAAAGTTCTGTGCAAATGCAAAGTTTGTCACATGATATATCCAGATCTTTTTGCCTGTTGTCTGCTGCCAGATAAAGGCCCCTTTGAGTCACTGGGTGCTTGTACAAAGCCACCGTAAGGACATCAGTCCTGAAATGCCAGCCCTCACCTCAGCCACCTTATACGGAAGTCTGTGTGGCTAAGCTTTAAAATGTTAAGTTGGGGACTAGAGTGTGAATTAAGAAAAAAGACACTGTTCTTTTTTTAAAAAATTGTTACCAAGATAGCATCCTCGAACTTCCCTTAGAATACTAATTTTATATGCAGCCCTAATTCCTGTAGGAACAATTCATGGGAGTTCAGCTTCTCCTGTTAGGGTAGGTGGTGATATCTTTTCCTCACTGGGTTTAACATTTGCTCTACCTAATCTTCCATCTACTTATAGCACCTGATTAAACTGTGGGTGGGCACACATCTCATTTGTAATATGAGCCACCCTGGCAGATGAGAGAAGATAATGATGAATCTAGGGAGTGGGGTTCTACTGTCCAACTGACCCTCACTTGTCCCTCTTCCTGGGTGACAGGAATGCTGTCTATAAATAAGAGCAGCATCTTAGAATTTCGCACAAACAGCTGAATATTTGCCTAGCTGGTTGGTGCTTGGGAGAGTATGCTGTAGTCAGAGGGCAGGGAAAGGTGTACTTTGTGCATCACTGCTGTAATGTCTAATTTATTCAGTTCTTTATGTTGCACTGCAGTGCAAGGTGGTTCCATGTAGCCAGAGCGGTAATGTTTATGCTGAGCTTCTGTAATCAGGTATCTTAGCCAACAAGACTTATTTTCCATTGTTACTTCTGGCAGATCTTAATTCCATCCGTAAAACTCAGTAACCTTTAGATTTTCAATGATAATTCTTGACTTCATAATGAGTCTTTTTTTTTCAATCTAGAATATATTCAGTATTTAAAATGGATTTGGCTCTTTCAGGAGAGCCTTCTACTGTACTTTCATATTTTAAGCATTCTTCTTTAGAAGATGGTTAACACTATAGCTATCCGTAGGACAGAGTTCTTGTGCTGTTGGGAGGCTACCCAGGGGTGACGCCAAGTAACAGA
This sequence comes from Manis javanica, assembly GCF_040802235.1. Taxonomy (NCBI): domain Eukaryota; kingdom Metazoa; phylum Chordata; class Mammalia; order Pholidota; family Manidae; genus Manis; species Manis javanica. The sequence continues at coordinate 149,469,366 of NC_133157.1, forward strand.
AGACATTTACCAGGAGAGGTTTCTGAAGCCTGGAGGGTACCCCAAAGGTCAGACCAGCACTGGACTCTGAGGATATCTCTGTGAGGACATTAGATGGCTTCAAACCTGTCCTGGGGCTCAGATGAGGACTCTGACCAGACAGGTCCTGGTACCAGTCCTAGGACTGCTGCTACTTGGCTGAGCATGTTAACTGTTTGGCCCTCAGTTTCCTTATCCTTGGAAAGTTTGTAAAATATGAAGGTGAGGCATGTTGAGTTTGAAATATGCATATTAAATGAGAGAAAATTAGGTTTCTGTTTCTTCTCTAACTTTCTTTGCTATTCCTTTCCTAAAAATTTAGCATAGTTGAAGAGTGCTTGATGCTATTTAAGGTAAGCATTTAGATTAAATCATTTGTCTTCAAGGTGTTCCATCCAGTAATTTACAGAGAACTTAAAAAAAATTAATTTGTCATTGAGTCATACATTTGGTGTTCAGAAGTCAAAATCCCCTCCCCTCCTCTCTTTCTCAACTCTTCATCTTTCTCTTTCCCTACTAGAAGAGAGGGTGAAGAATGAGTGGGTGGAGTTTAGGGGAGGGGTTGGGGTTGGCAAGGCACCTGCTTGGATCAAAGCATGTGGGTGTCAGGCTGGGTGGCTCCCAGCACCCCCAAGGCTCACTGTGCCTGGGGCAGGCAAGCATAAGTGGCTCAGGCCAAGGGCCTTGCTCCTGACCCCATCCCGTGCAGATGCCCTCTGCCCAAGATTGCCTAGTGGAGAATCTCAAATGTTTGGGCAGTGGACTGAGTCCCCTGCGGCCTTTGCCTGGGGACCTCCGATTGCCTTTGTGCACAGGTGTTGACCTTTGAGTTGGGGTTTTTTGTCTGTCGTGCAGTTTGTTTTGTCTCTTCCCTCATAAGTTTATTCTATCTCCTGCATTGCATTACATTCTAGCCTAGCTGTTTTAGCCTTAGAACTTGACTTAAAATCTTAATTTTATTTTGTTGGTTTAATTTTACTTAATGATGTATCACATTTTATGTGGCTTTATCTGTCTTTTTTAGTTGGCTTCTTCATCTTTTAATTTTCCTTTTTGTTGTTTAAAAACTTAGAGGGAAATTCTGTGCCCTTCAGTCGAGAGGCTTGATGCTCTCTTCTCTGTGCCACCACTGAGCCTTTTTGACTCTCCAGCTTACGGGTTGTAGATTGTTTAGAACTGCAGTGTGACACAAACATCCTTTGTCATGGACATCTCTCTCACTTCTCATTCATTAGGTCCAATTCTTTATTAGAAAGCCTTTTCAGCATGTAGAATATGAGGGTATATTTAATTCCTTTTACTGTTCTTCTAAAAGATTATACTATGACATTTTGGCTTGAGTCCCTGAAAACAAATCTGATTAATCTTCATGACCCAAGCCTCCAGGCTGATTATCCCCAATGTGATGAGAATCTTTACTTAACCTATCCTGTGTACAGGGTCTGTTTGGCTGAGAACTCACTCCCATTGTCCAGAAACCATTGACTGACCATCTTTTCATCACATTTGGTTCCATAAGACGGTTCCTTTTCAAACTTTTAGTTTGAGGTCTTAGGTCCTTAGGTTGATGCTAATCAATATTTAACTGCATTCTGTTTTGTAATATATCAGGGCAGCCAGCTGGCTTTCTAGTGAGCCCTGGTCCTTTGCATAGTCTTTTTTTAAAAGCCTGCATTTTTTTCTCACCAAAAAGAATGAATAATCTGTGTGCCTTACCTTAATTTAGATGAGTTCATTTGACCCCATTTAGGCAATACTACTGTTGTGGAACTCTTACAGTCCTAAGCTGAATGTGAATCCTTCCATAAAGGGTAGATTCCTTAGGATGTCCCTCCAGAGAGCAAGTATTTTTCTCCAAATACAATGTTTGTGTTCTCCTAATGCATGTTTCTCAGAGTTCTCATCACAGTGTTGTATGCTTTGATCCCCCTGTGGGCAGTCAGAGAACTTCAGAGCTTGGCGTGGCACCGGTGACGTAAGTGTCACTTAGCTGTGGGCCCTGAGCACATCCAGCTGCCTCCCATGTGACCTGCCTGCCTCCATGATGATATGTGAAATGCAGCTAAAGCTGGTGGAAGGAGGGATGGTGGCACTTCAAACTGCCAGCACATACCCAGAAAAACGTGTTCCCTCCAAGATTACCAGGTTTTGTCTAGCTTCATGGGCGGCTGGCTCTGTATCTTGGTCACTACAATAGTGATAGGAGATAAAGACCAGGAAATGGAAGAGCTTTGTGAGTAGGTGGGGGAAGTATATAGATTGCTGGTTTTGAAGAATTGCTAAGTTTCACTCTATTTGGTAGTAGTTCAGCCCCATTTTACTGAGCTTCATGCAGATAGAATCTGTGTGGGACTTTCTTAAATGAGTTAATGACCAAAGCACTTTAGAACAGTGCCTGGCACACAGTATGGGGCTGTGCATGTGTGTGTGTTGTTATAGTTACCTGTACTAAATTCATCAGCTAACATTTGTAAGTAACCGACATTAGCAGCAGGCACTAGGAATACAAAGAGAAATAAGCCACAGTTCCTTCTCTTCGAGCGTGCCAGAGAGTTGAAGAAAGGCACACACACCACAGTGGTTTGGTTTTAATACATTCAGTAATGTTAGCACCAAACTTTGTGTATTTTAAATGTGGAGTGGCACTTAGGTGGAGGGGATCTTATTAGTCCAGACTGTGGTGGTCAGAAAATGCATCTCTGACTGAGTGGTGTTCAAGCCAAGTTTTGCAGATGAGTAAACCCTGGGTGGGGTGGGGGGTTGGAAGTAGAAGAGTTGGGTGTGTGCTTTAAGGAGTGGTTCTGCTTCTGCATGTCCACAGCATGAAGGGTTGAGGGTTTAGGGTATGGGAATAGTAGAGAAATAAAGTTAATCTTGCCAGTTGCACAAATTGAAAAGGGCTTTATATGCCAATGCTGAAAACCTCAGATTTGCAATCTATGGGACTGGGCTTGAAGCAGAAGAATGATCCAGGCAGATTTGCAGTTTAGCTGGCTGCTCTGGTGCAATGTGGAGGGTGGGTTTAAAGTTGCTATGTTGGTGGCAGTACCATGTTGCTTCTTCATGCAGGAGGAGAGGGAGACAAATGTGACTTCTCCAGGGCTGAGGCCATTCAGGCTAGAACTTGGGAGGGTTCCCATGCATGCCTGGTCTTTCTTGTGATCCTCAGTGGACGGTGGCCGCGTGGGGGCCGGTGTTGGCTGAGCTGGTGAGCCGTCGCTGCAGCTGCGGGAGGTGTGTGGAGGTTCTGTCTCTGGACCAAGCAGCTCAGCGGATTCATTCCAATATTGCAGTGCCGGCTAAGGATGGGACTTAGCGATAACATTCTCTCCTCTCCAGCTGGAAGAGCTGCCCTCTTTGTGCATCCCCCCTTCCAACTTATAATTTGGAAGAGGAATATCTGTATTGCTGTTGTGGCTTTGACATTATACAACACTAGCTTTGAACCTTACAGATTGAAGTCACAACTATAGATGTGGGATATGTGTCCTTTCTGGAGCAGCCTGATGGTTGGTAACCCTGCCCTAGGGTGGTGAGGGTGACAAGGTGGCAGGAAGGCCATCGTGATAGTCCAGGTGGGAGATGATACCTGTCTGAACTAAAGCAATGGTCATGGGCATGGAGGAGGGTGGCCTTTGGGATTGTCTGCTTGTTTTTTCTTTTATCTTGTGTGAGGACTATTGTTTAGTGATCGCAGGGAACTGGGGTTCTGCCTTAAAGTCTTTGAGGTTGATTTGGCCTAAGTGGGTCCCAGCCACAGCCAGAGATTATGTTCCCAGACTTCCCAGAATATTCTCCCAGCTGCTTGCCTTCCAGATGTGTAAGAATGTTGGCCATTTGTGCCAGACACCGCCATGTTTTTCATCCGTTATCTCCTAAGCCTCGTAAGGAATCTTGGAGGAAGACATAATTACCAACCTCATTTTATAGATGAGGAAACTGAGGCTCAGGGAAATAGACTTAACCAGGGTCACATACAGAGGGGTTATAAATGACAGAGTTGGAAGTTCAACTAAGGTCTGTCTGATTCAAATCAGTGCTCTTAACCATCATTCTTTATTACCCTCATTTGTTAAAAGAAAAACTCTTTTGAGTTTGGCTTTTTTTGGGCAAAGCAGTTTTAATATAACAGTTAGTTGAAAGTCCAAATTAGCTTACTGCAAAACAGTAGCAAAGCCAATTTAATTTAAATAATTTTATCTTATCCTTGATTGTAATGTCTTCGGGTGGGCATTGATGATTTTGTAGCTTGACTTCTTAGTGTGTTTTTGATTTGTATACTAATGTCATGAGAAGATGTTAGCATGGAAATGCTTAGCTGTCTCTGAGCAACATTAATAGTGCAAGGTCTAATGAGTTTAGAAATCTCGTGGTAATCAGATCTGGGATGAGAGCTTCGCTTGGCTACAGGCCTTTTATCTAAGTGTTTGGAGAGGTCCTATCCGACTTTGGGCAACCTTGGAGGTTCCACAGACTTCGTTCTTGAGAAGGGCAGATGGAAAATCATTAGCACTTCTCTCCTTCAGCAAATTGATGTTTCATCAAACCTGCGCTCTGGTGGGCTTCAAGACAGTAAGCCTTTTACTTCTATTGGATAGTTCACCCAGGGCACGGTAACCCCACTAAATTAAATTGTGTACTTCGCTCTAGTGCAGAGAGGTCACCATGAAAAGCACTAGCAGCCAACTTACCTGGCAGCAGTTCAGCTCTGTGACAGGCCTACCTCTGATTTAAACAAATTTGAGAAATATGTAAAGTTTTGGAAGCAGTTTTGCACTGATTTGATAAAAGAAACCACAAAACACTACAGCGCAGGTGTTGAGAATGTTTGAAAGCTGATTGAGGGAAGCAGATGGCTTTAGTCAGTGGCATCCAGCCAAAAGAGCAGGTGCTGGTCATGTGACCGCTGGTTACCAGGGTAATCTGATTGCTCTTGGCGTGCAGATGAAAGGAAAGGGGCCCAGCGTTCAGCTGTAGTATTGTATAATTTGTGGCAGTTAGAGCGGAAATAAATGCTGGAAATGGAGCCTCATAGTAGGGGAGACTTCTGTCCATGTGTAGCGTAAACACTAGGACAGTTGGATGAGGAACTGTTGTATGGATTTTTTTTTTAATTTAAAAAATATAATTTTTTCCATAGATCTTTTAGGAACTTAAAGTTTTTAGGACATCCCCCCCCCCCCAATTAAAAAAAAAAGAACTCTTTAAACCTAACTGCCATTTGCTATAATCTTGAATTGTTGTAAGTTATTTCCTTATGTGGCTGTTTACTATGCCAAAATGTTAAGATGAAAACAAGCTCTGAGTATTTAAAAATAATTAGTTTAAGTTTAGCAGATATTTTATTCATTGCAAAAATACATTTTATGTGTGTGACGGATGCCATATTATATTAACATGCTTTAGAAATGTTTTATGTGACACACGCTTTCCTTAAGTAAAAAAAATGTATTGAGATGACTTGGCCTCTTTACCTTTTGTAGGAGCTGAAACTGAAAAAAGTGCTGTTTAGTGCATTCCATCAGCATACTTTTCTCGAAATTTATAAACTTCAATAAATAAACTTTTTAAAGTTTTTTGAAATGTATCTTGTTTTAAAAAATTATTAGAGTTTTAGGCTCTCTAGAAATAGTAAGTATAATCTGACACTAGATTATTTTTAAATGTCAGATAACAAATGATACATGATATTAAAAACTGTGGGCTGCTTTTGAGATTGGAAGAGACGGCAACAGCATACATTCTAAAGGAATGTCAAAGGTGCTAAAGGTGATGGTAAACTTAGTTAAGAAAACTTTTTTCTTAGAGTTCATTCATGTCTTTTGACTTACGCGACATTCAAATCCTGTTAACATTTGGCAGAAATGTACTATGGAGCATGTACTTTAATTATTGCAGTCACTTGCTGTATTTTTGTATTTCAGAGACTCAGCTTTTGAAAAAAAGACTAATGTGACTACCTCAAAAAATAAAAAATAAAGCTTGCTTTTAATTAAGGACACAATAAATGAAATTTTGTAGAACAGGAAATTGCTACATATTTTGTTATAGATTTTAAAAGGTTATAAATTGGATAAAATTGTCACTGGATGATATAAAAGAGGATGCCTATCAGTGCTGTCAAAAAAAAAACTTCAACAGAGGTATTTAAAATTATCTGCAAGAGGCACAAGAAATGATCATTATGTTCTAGTTTTCCTTGACAATTTTTAAAACCATATTCTGTACCTTAAAAACTTGTAGCAAAACTACTTCCTAATCTGAGTTTTCATTATGCCTTGGTGTATTGGCAGGGATTCTGCGTTGTTTAGATGAACAAATGTACTGTGTGTGGTCTTAGGAGTTTTTGCATGCAATTTCTTTTTAATTAGATATTTGCTAAAGGTCATTAATATGGGGCTTTGCCATAAAAACTTAATCGAGAGTACTCTTTAACTATAAATGACCACCATACATTGATTTATCAATTGTTGTTGATACCTTAGGGCTATTAATGTGGGAAATATAAGGCATGGAGCATGTGGAAAACCTCATTAAAAAGTGAACACTAAGTGATCCACTTTGAATTCTAGTAATAAGAAACCTGATTCAGAAGCAAGTGCTTTGAAGAAAAAGGTCAACAAGGGAAAAACAGAAGGTTCTGAAAATTCAGATTTAGACAAAACACCCCCACCATCTCCTCTTCCTGAAGAAGATGAGGACCCAGGTGTTCAGGTAATACCATTATTCTGATTCTGAGTTTTGGTTATTTAAATAGTATGGGTAACTTCAGCTGCATACCAAGTACACTAGACCTCCCCTGTCTTTGTTATACAGCTGCTTTATTGTTGTCTGGGATGTTCTATCTGTAGTGATGACAGGGGTGGGGGGCAATGTGAAATTAAAGTCTAGCTTCTTGGTTTTGCCATCTTTGCTGATAAATAAAACGGAGAATCTTCTTTTACTTCTGTGAAAGTATCTTTTGATGTTTATGTATCTTAGTGTTAATATATTGTTAGTATATTGGTTCATTTAAAGCTTCTTTCACATTTCTTATTTTCTCTGAAGTTTGGTTGATTGTCAGTTCTTTTATTTTGCAGAACAAAAATGTTAAAGATGTAATGTATAGCTCATCTTAAGGTTTCTGACATCTTATGGACAGAATTGACATATACTCATGTAATACTAAAGTTTCTATGAACAAGTTAGTGACTTCCTGGATGACAATGCTGCAGAATTTTTCAGTGTTGGATTCTCCTGACTTTTGGAGAATTTTATAGGAGTCATTTGAAAAACTAGCCCTGAAATAAACATTAAGAATTTAGGTTCTTGTGTGTAAAGCACCCCACTTTCACCAATTGGACTGTAAGGTAAGGGACTCATTACACATGACTGTTAAAAATTATTTCCTTGTTACATTGCCTGGAACCATGCCAGTATGGTCCACTGGGATGGCTGGGAATGTAACTTTTGTGAATGATGTCTAAGTTACCAAGGAGCAGTTACTGAGGAGTCCTGCTAGGATAGGAAGCCAGCACCTAGAAGCTGGCTTGCCTTTTCCCAAATTATTCTGTGCATGCTCAGGACTTTCTGTCTACAACTCTACCAATTCTCTTGAAAGCTAGAAACAAAATATTTGCAATATACAGCTCCAGTCTAAAGAATTTTTAGACTGGAGCTTTTTTGTTTGTTTTAATAGAACTCCCTGTTATCTGTAACTTCACATAATGGCCTAAAGAGGACCTGAAAAGGGGAGAAGAGAGAGAGAAAATGAATGAATGAATGAGTGAACGAATGAACAAATGTGTTCTGGTTTGGTTTGGTTCTATAACCAACATAGTGATAACCTCTGGTGATTAGGGTTAATTTTGCAATTTCCTTTTACTTTACACATGAGTGAAAAGACATTGGGTAAGTAAGTAGATATCATTTTTAATTGCTTAGGAAGTGTTAAACTAAAATATTTTGATGATTTTCAATTTTAATGTGTATGTTCAAGCATGCTTTTTCCTGAATTGTGTTTGCTTAAACTAGGACCTTTATGACAATAGCATTTGTATGGTATTAAGATTTATTCACACGAGTCAAGAAAATTCTGTTTTTCTTTCACAAATACCACTGCTTGTTCTCAAAAGTCTATTTGTATTAATGCAGACTCAAATGGACTCTATGAAAAGCAGTTTGTTGCTTTTTTTGTTCTCTTCTGCATACCAGGTACAGAAAATGCTAACAATTCAAATGAACATTGGTGCATACTTCCTAGTGGCTAGTGTTTAACAGTTCAATAGAGAGCAGTAGCAACCACACAGCCAGGTCTGACTTGAAGGCAGGCCTTTCTCTACGTCTCTGACACAGGAAGTGATGCTGACTGCTGTTTACTGTTTTTCTTCCTGTGCCATATACACGAAGGGCTTAAAGTTCTTGCATTTTGTGATTGATTTGTTTAAAGTTTAGTAAATGCCATATTATTTTAATGAACTCAAAATTGTGTCACATAGTACTCCAACAGAACATAGAGATACACGTAAGTCTTCTCTTCAGTATACAAGTTTTAATTACATGTAACTTTTCTAAAGCAATCCTAGTTTAACAGGGTCACTTAGTGTCAATTCCAAAGTTTCAAGTTATGGCTTAAATGCAATTATCACAGTTCATTTTGATTCACAAAAATCTTTCAAATGATAGTAGTTTAACAGACCATAATAGAAGCATATTATGTAATAAATAATTTTATTTTATATTGATAAATTGTGGAAAGAACCTTTATATCTAAAATAAATGAACCTTAAGATCAGTTATTATTTAGAAGGAGAGAAACCATAGTAACATTTAAACATTCAGAAAATTGAATTCTAATTTTATTTTAGATTTTTTTTTTACTCATATGAAGTGACCTTATATCTATCCATTACTAACTAATCCCATCACTGTTGCACAGATTTATAACACAAAGCTGATAATAAGAAGAAACTTCCATTATAAAAAAGTTGTGTCCACCAATACATAAATTTCTATCTAAAAAAAGTCCCATGTTTTATTGTACTACAACATTTCTTTAATGTCAGAGTGGGATTTAGTATAAAGTAGATTTATCTTAGACTTTATCCAAGAGTGTTTAGTTATTTATGCTGAAAGAATACTATGGCAGTGTCCTCCACCCATTAAAACCTGATAAAACATCACAGATGTATCATTAGTAGCACCGTCCTCCTTATAGTAATGCCGTAAAGATGAAAATCCATTTCAGTTTAGTTAAATTGATATATCAAATGAAATACAGACATCATGCTGAATTTCACAAAATTAAAATATCTCTCTTGATCATTAGCCTTTCATATCTTAAAGAGATGACCATGGAGAAATGGAGAATGGTAAAGTGGGCACAGGTACAAAAGTTATACTAAATCAGCTGTGGGAAAAGAGAGAGGAAGCTGTACAAGGCATCTGGGCCTTGTAGCCTCATTGTTTTATGATTTTTTTATGTAAAGGTGGAGCTAATTCATGATGACTTTAACCCTACTAATTGCATTTGGCATTAATATGTACCATGCACTTCTCTAAATGCTTTAAATGACTTCCCTTATGTGATCTTCACAGTACAGTTATGAGGTAGTTGGTATCGTTAACCCCATTGTACAGATCAGGAAACTGAGGTCCACAAAATAATTCATCTGAGGTCACATAGTAAGAATCTAGACTAATTCAAACATGGGCACTTGGCTCCAGGACCCATGAAGTCAAACTGCCCCTACTGATGGGGGAAGGGTCACAGATGACAGAACCCCCACTGGTTTCTGCCCGACCTGTGCTTGGAATTGGTGGTTCTGGGCAGGACTGCAGAGGGAAGGTCAGAGCAGGAACTTCTTGCCCATTGCTACTCCCTTTGGGCTAGGCCACTAGCAAGTCTGTCAGTAAGAAGTTACCCCAGGTGTCTTGTGTCAGAAAGGTGCTTTGTGCCTTTGCAGCCAAGCAGGGCTAAGAGCTCATAGTCTCACACAACTCATTTGATGGTCAGATTGTGTGTTGTGAGCTGCCTCGCATCCCCTTTGGAGAGCAGAGAGAGCACACAGCCCTGCTCTCTGGGACAACGTGCCGGGGTTTGCTGCCGTGCCTGTCAACTCCTTAGGTCCACACGGCAGGTTGATTTGCCTCTTGCTGTCTTACTGTCCCAACTGAGCATTCACAAGGCTCTTTCAAACTTGTATTTCATAATTCTTAGAAAGAAGTTCACATGCTACTTTTCTCAGTATTCTTATTTCTTCTCTGAACTTTGTGAGATCATAGGTCATAATCTTGTATTTGGCAGCTATTTAAAATTTACAGGTGTCATTTTAGAATTCTCTTAGATTTTATTACATGTATTAAAGAACAGGTTGTTTCTCTCCATATTTTATTGACTTCACAAAACTATTTTATCAAAAAGGTCAAAGAGTGGAATATTTTAAACAAAAAGTGTAAAACCCCTCTTTCTGGTCCATTTACTTCACTCCCTAGAATTAAGAGCTATTAACAATTTGTTGTGTATCTTTTAAAATATTTTCTATTGAAATAGACACATATGAATTGACTTCTTTTAAGCAAATATTCATGGAATCATAGAAAAGTATACAAGATACAGTGTTTTTGTTTTCAGGAGTTCGTATATTGACGATCCACAGATACAAATAGATACATAGGTGTTTTGTCATAGAATTTTAAGCTACTTATTGTTATGTGACTTGCTTTTCTTTTTATTTCACAGTTCCCTCGCAGATCCTCCACAGATATGTTGTGTAGCTTACTAAGAGTGCAGTTGCTGGGTCAGAGGGTGGGCATGTGTTAAATCCTCATAGATAGGAGGCCACACTGTTCTGCAAAAGGTGAAAAGGGCTCTGTTCTGACCGTGAGTGTTGGGGAGGGCCCATTTTGCCAATGATCCTACTAATACTAGCTGTTATCAGACTTCTACATTTTAATCAGTGTGGTAAAAAATTAACATGTAATTACTTTCATAGTCATTCCTTATAAATTCTGCATTCAATCCTTCATCTCCTCAAAAATACTCAGACTCTTTCTTTTAGGACCAAGATTAAAATGCAAACTTTTATTTAAATGACCCTCCAAAATACTATCTCAGTGTTTATAGAGAACTTTATGATTTGCATATTATCTTCTAATGCCTTCACTTTTTTGGACTTTTTACTATGGGAAAAATTTTAAAACATACAACCATAGAGAAAATAGTATATGAGCTCCTAGATACCCATCACCCAGCTTCAGTACTGTGTTCACTCTTTGGTGACACACTGTCTTAGTGAGGAGTGAGATTTGTCATTATTTCCATTTCCCAGTTGAAGGTCACATAGCTGGGGGTGGCAGAGGCCTGGCCATCCCAGGTGTCGACTTCGGATTTCCCATTTCCATTATACTCATTACCATCATCGTCTTTTATGGGATTTACAGGGTTAAAAATAACAGCTTTTCTTTAAGATTAACTTTTAAAAATATATGGCTTACCATTCTGGGAAGCTGTAAAGTATATCAGTGATTGCATATAAACCCACCTTTTGGGTTTTTGTTTTAGAAGAGACGTTCCAGCAGACAGGTAAAGAGGAAGCGGTACACGGAAGACTTGGAGTTCAAGATCTCTGACGAGGAAGCAGATGGTGCAGACGCTGCTGGGAGAGACTCCCCCTCCAACACCTCGCAGTCAGAGCAGCAGGTTCGCAGCCAGTTTTGTGTGGCTCTTGTATTCATTTTAGACGATGGACTAGAAATTTTATAGCTAGAATCTGCAAAGCTCAGTTGAAGTATTGGACTTTGAGCCAGGAACATTCATCTAATACCAGGGGAAATTAGTCATTTAGCAGTAGTTTTTTAAAAAGACCCATTCACTAAAATTTATTTTTATACAAGCCTATGATGTGTAAGTTGACACAATTCTGGAGAATTAATGGTATGTGTTGAGGAAGAATCAGAGCTAAGATGCAAGGACACTGAATTTACCTCTGAAGAATTCAGTGCCATAGCTTCTGGGACTTTAATAAACCACTCAAGCTTGTCTCCTACTGTGAGGCACTGCAAGAACCCCTTTATGAAATTACTGCCTTGTAGTGCCCAGCAGGGCACACTTTATTCTCTGTGCAATGTAAATGATGAATAAAATAGTTTGTATAAAATATGGGTAGTAATGTCAGATTGATTATTGTAAAGGTCTATAAAAAAGATCTTTTCTTACCATTACTGCATTTTAGTTAACGAACTGGTAAGCCATTGAAAAGGATATTAGATGCAATTTTGTATATTATTTGGTAATGTGTGCTATGTTAAGTTGTTGTATAATGTTTTATGTGAGGTCCATAGATGAAATGTGCCTACAGTAACAGAATGATGAGTATGTTTGCCCCATGGGTATAGATGAGGAACAGCTATATTTTTGACTGCTGTCATGTGGAGATTATTTTCTCTTGGCAGCTGGAGCTTCTGAAATGCTCCCTGGCTTTAGGGGAGCCATGCTAGTTCACAAAATTAAACCACATAATCATGAAGTAATGGGCACAGACCTTCCTTTGCCTTTCTGAAGAGTGAGAGGTTTAGTTTTTTCACTCATATTTCCCACTGGTGACTTTGTTCTCAGTGATTTCAAGGGTATGAATTGAAAAGGTATGGAGGTAGATGCAAAATAGAATGAGTTCTTGCTTATATAGTGCAGAATGAAATGTTTTCCATTTGGGTTGATTCATTCTTCTTTATTTTTTAGGAATCTGTTGATGCAGAAGGTCCAGTGGTAGAAAAAATCATGAGCAGTCGTTCAATAAAAAAGCAGGTAAGCACCATTTGGAGTGATCAAAACCTATGGTGTATGTGTAACCCTTGCATTATTTTTTGCTTTAGAATTTTAAAAATTTCACTTTTGAAAAATAAAACTTGTGGTGATATTTCTAATCCCATCTCATTTGTTAACTAAATACAAATCTTTGGTATATTTAGCTCCAAGTGAAATTGATATATATCAAATAACCTGTGCTTTATTACACCATTTCGAGTAGGCAAGAAGCTCAAAAGTCTCCAAAGAAATGTATGACACTTCAGAGGTGTAGGCTCCCTTTTTTTAAATATTATTCATAAAAATCATAAACATAAACTTACCTCTCACCCACCTCCGGAAGTTCTCTGCTCCCTATCTCACTCCTGCAGGATGGAAGTTTGTCATTTTAGTGAGTAGGTGTTTTGTCATACTTTTCATAATGTTTATTTCATATACATAAAATAGTCATCAATATCTCTTTTGTCAGTGCACAAGTGAAATACAGAACTATATTCAGTGTATTTTTTTGAAGATAATATGACTTCAGAATTATTAAAAATTCATGTTGATCTGCAGAGGTGAGCTGTAGGTACCTGTCAGGAGTCTGATGACTTTGTCATTGAGGACGCACTTACTCTGAGAAGAAGAATTCAGGAACATTCTATTTTCTTTTACTGATGGAGATTCCTCTTCCTCTCAGCCAGTCCCTTCTCAGTTTGATATCTTTATTTGAGGAATTACATAGACATTAAGGTGCATTTGCATATTCCAGCCTATAATTTTTCAGTATCTCTAGAAAGTGGTCTTCTTTAGGTATCGATGCCTGTCTTCCATCTTGAATCACTGTTAAACACACAGCTCTCTATTTGTTCTCAAAGTGGTGGAAGTACATCATTGTTCTGATGTATAAAATAAGCTTTTTTTTTTTTGAGTAAAATGTATGCAAAGTGTAACTTCCCATTGAGAGAGGTGAGGAATGGAAGAATTATGGAACTTACTGAGAGATCCCTGGCTTATCAAATGGGAAAGCTTTACCATTCTAGTACTACTCTCTAGAGATCCTTGAACATGGTGTTGCTCCAGCAGTAAACTTTTCTTTACCTTTGTTTTAATACTGTTTCCTTTTTATTGTATTATTCAAAGTATGGAATTTTACCAGAATGTACTAGTCTAGTTCATATGAAAACAATCAAGAATAACATATCAAGACATTTTCAGATTGAGTGTAGGGGATACAGAATGGCTATCTGGTGACTTTCTGAAACATGAGGATTTCCTCTCTGATGAATTAAATGATAAAATCTCAACCAAACCTCCCACCTGTTCAAGCAGAAATGAATACTATTAACTCATTAGAAAGATTCCTTTTTTGTCCTTCTAATGACTCTAGAACTGTTAATTTGTGAATTGTAGATACATGGTAAAATTTAAGTACTTGACATGCTTTAAAGAATAATCCCCTTCACTGAATTGAAGTGACTTGTTTGAGTAAATAGCATGTAGTTTGGATGGGACACACTAATTTCATTCAGTTGATAGTGCTTCAGCGGGCATACTCAGCAGGTTTTGGGGCTGCAGATTATAATTAGCTCTATTATTTAGAGCTACTTAGACTACACATTATGTAGTACATTGCTTTTTCTTTCTGTTTTGCCCACTTTAGGGTTGTTACTTTTTTCCCTTCACTACCCTTTACAGATAGGTACCCACAGTTGAGAAATAGGTGTTGTTACCACTTACAGGTGACCAGGTTTATCTTATCATAGGATTTTTAAAAAAATCACTGTAGCTGTACATGAGGATGGAATATTTGTTGGGTTGGTAATTTTAGCATGAAGAAAATTAATGGAAAAATTTCTCTACAAGGGGAGATATGCCTTGAGGTCTCTTTTAAAGTAGGGAAGAGATGTGGAACTCATTGAATTGCTTGTATATTATAGGTATTTCATAAAGGCAATAAAAAAACCACTAGAAGGTTGTAAACGTTAGCAGGTACTGACTTTTAAAATTGCTGGTATTCCTGAAATAGTTACTTTAGTTACCAGCTTTAATAACATTGGAGAAGAGTATTGCAATTAGAAACAAAAGGGAATTGAAGATTCTCCTGTGGATTCCATCTATGCCTGCTGGTCTTTGTCGTATTGCCATGAATAATTGAATGTGTAGCTGTGAGAAGGTGCCTTTGTCTCCCCTGGGCTGCACTACAGAAACTGGCTATGAGCTCTCTGAGCCTCCTGTGCATGATGCTGACATGTAATGGGGACTCAAAGACTGGTTTTCAGTCAGTTTTACCCGTATAACTCCAGCCTGAGAAGGATGACCCATTGTGTGGAGGTGTGTGGACTCGGAGCTCACCTGGCAGAGCCACCCTGATCCAGCGCCTCTGTCAGGTAGGGCTGGCTCAGGTGCTGGTGGTGTCTAAACCCGAGTCAACATGCCTGAGGCCCAATGGAAGGCATGTAGTTGATCCTTGTATTTGAATTTTGTGGTAGATTTAAGAACGGGCTTTTGGATTGTATAACAAAGGTTAATTCTTTTGTTTTCCACATTCAGTCACTGTGTAGCCCTTTCTGCTTTGAGCCATCTGTGTTTGGGGAACAATAATCCAAATGCTTTTGAGTTGGAAGGTCAAAAATAATTTATATGTGAATTCTGACCATATTCTCTGAAATTCTAAGGTACCTACATGATACCTTTTTTTCCTGAAGAGCTTATTTTAAATTCCAGAGTGTTTTAATCCTCTTTAACTGAACTCAGTACCAAAAGGAAAAGTGTGTAAAGAAGGTATCCCATTTATTATTATGCCATATTGTCTCTCAGTAAACTACCATTTGGTATTTCTGGTTGTGTATATATAGTAGGTTGGGCCAGAAGTGGGAATGGATTCATATTTTTGCTTTATTGTTATCTTTACTGAGGTGCTTTCTCATTTTTCTGTGCATTATTTAACAAAATTTTCCCTTTTTTACATGATAGTTTAGCTTTTTTCTCTAGGGTGACTACTTAATTTAGTAATAGGATGCTTTGGAAAGGTCATTCGTTCATTCACGCTACAGGATTACCACCTGCTGGATGGCTGTTCTAGAATCCAGGTGATTAGACGAGTCAATTTATTGCCTAGTCAAGGTTTCTGGCTCATGTGAACAATGAAACATGTGGCTTCCTATGTTTGGAACTTTTAATTTCATATGCACAATAAGGATTTTCATAGACTAGTTTTGTAGTCTAATGAAAAGATAAACACATTCCTTAAAAATATCTTACTAATTTTAGGGGGCTTTCAAATTTAATGGTAACCATCCAATAATAAATTTGTGTGTATGGGTGTGCACGTACACACAGAAAGTGTGCCATGACTCATTTATTCATTGGATATGCCCATTGTGCAAAGACTTCTGAGAATTGGGTTTTTGGGTAGGGGTTGAGGCTGTTTTCAATTATCACTGGAGTCTGGTCAGACTGATGGCCATTCAGTGAACAATTAACATGATGCTCCTGAGGGCATCTGAGTTCATGGACTTCTATGAATTGTTTTGCTGTTAGTAAAGCAGAAGTCAGCATGATCATATTCGTATGAAACAGAGGGTGAAAAACAGTTCTCCTTATAGTTCTAGGGACAAGAAGGTGATCCAATATGTGTGGTCAGTCAAAACAGGC
The DNA here is from genome assembly GCF_040802235.1 of Manis javanica. Taxonomy (NCBI): domain Eukaryota; kingdom Metazoa; phylum Chordata; class Mammalia; order Pholidota; family Manidae; genus Manis; species Manis javanica. The sequence goes on from NC_133157.1 coordinate 149,485,807, forward strand.
TTGTAATTTGAGGCATCCAAAAAAGATGGGTCCTGGGGCAATTCTTCATGAGCTCCAGGTATCACCAAATTAGGTCTCAGAACCTCATCGCTTCCTCTCAGACAGCTCTAGACCCTTTGTTAGGTACCTCCGCAATAGGTTGTCAGAGGAAAGCTGATCATGACAAGAAAATGGGTATTAATGGTAGTCAGGGACAGTTTATGGTTATAAAAGTCAGAGCATTCTGTGAACAGAGTTGAGACCAAATGAAAACCATCTCTGTTATTCAAGAGTTGATGCTGTGTTGGTGCCCACTTAGAAATTACGGGATGGTGAGACCTTTCAGAATGAGTCTGGCAGGGGAGTGGAGGAGGAAAGATCAGAAGAAGGGGATCAGAACTAGAACACAGAAATGGCAGAGCATGTCTGTTTACCACCTCAAGGATACATAACTCTGAAGAGCTTTTCCTGAATTGAAGGAAACATTGTTAGCATCAAAAGAGTAAAAGACCAGACATTTGAATTCCGTTCTAGGTTTGAATTCTGTGATACACCATGACACCCCTCAAAGATACAGGCTCACCCTGGCTTCTTATTTTTGTTGGTGCTCTACTGCCTTACTTTGCCTTTCTCCTGGAATCTCCAGTTCTATGCAGAGATGATGTGTCTTGAAATGACTGCTGTAATGTGTAATATCTGGGGCTAGAAAAAGGTAAGGGGTAGGTCTTTGATGGACTGTCACTTGAATTGACTAGAATTTATCTCTAGATTAATTCCAGGTTTATGTTGCTGGCTCTTAAAGAAATCCGGCAAACATTTCTTTTCATCTTGGACAACTAAAATTCTAGGACATAAATGGTGTTCTGAATATATTGTTTAAAAAAATCAACTTTCTGGTTATGATCTCTTAGAGACCCGTTAGAGCAGAACCAGATATTTATGGATTTTGACCACACTCCTGAATATCTTATCTTATTTGTGATCTCTAGGCAGGTGGAAAAACAATGTAAAATTGAGGTTTAACTATCACATGTGAGAATTTTGAAGAAAAGTGCACATTCCCAATGTTTGACAGTAGTTGGAGGATTAGAGATTGAGGGGAAATTGTAGTCTGAAGAGATCCCATGCCAGCCTGTCACCTAGTAGAAGGCTTTGCTCCTTTGTCCTCTACCGTGTTCCTACTTGCCTGAATTTTCTTCACCATGTCTCTGAGGTGGCTTAGCAGCCAAGTATGACCCTCAGGGCAGGCTTGGGTGCTCTTGTAAGAGTGTAAAAGCAATCCCTAAACATCTGTAAGTGGTATTTATGTTTTACATCCCTGATTTATCAGATCAAATGTTCCAAGAGAAAATTGCATATTACAACTTGTTTAACACCCTAAAACCAAAAGGAAAAAAAATATTGAAAGAGATACATAAAATATTGTTTGAGTATCCTGTGCACACTCTGTCTTAGGAAGGATCAAGGGAGATGTTACAGATAATCTTACCACTGAGCTCTTGATTTGGCTGACGTGTATCAAATTTTAACCTTACCTAAATGTAGTATTTGGGGTGTTAATTTTATTTGGCTGCTATATGTGTGAAACATCTTGTCTGAGAGATTTTAATTGTACCATTGAGTAAAACTAAAGCTGTGCATAGTGATGCACTGAAATTACAGCCTAAGAACAAGGGTTTAGTTTTATATGGTTTCTTGTTTAGAGTTATTAAGTATATGGAGGAATAAATGTCTTTTAAATATTTTAAAACATTACAAAACCCACAATGTAAAGTTGCTGTGAGGCAGCCAAGAATAATACATACGGCGTTCAGGAGAGCAGTTGCTAATTGGCTGCTGCCTGAGAAAATGGTACACTTGGCGTCTACTTAACACTGTGGGTTTGGCAGGAAGCCAGATTTGGGGTCAGGTTGTTGTGAATGAAGCTGCATGTGGTTAGGGAGGAGTTAAAATGATTCATGTCTGAGAACCTGAGCACATCCAGCAGCGGGCGTGGGCCTACGCCGTCATCTTCCTTTCGCGGACCTATCCGCTCACAGCCTGCCTGCTCATCTTCACAGGAACACCCTGTGCTGCTTTCATCATTCCTACTTCGTGTTCACGTGGGAGTAAATCATTACTTTTGGAATATTCTAGTAGGTGGTGTTAAGTACGTGTCTGAAATCTTCTGTTGCAGAAGGAATCTGGAGAGGAGGTAGAAGTTGAGGAATTCTATGTGAAATACAAAAACTTGTAAGTAGATTGCGATTTTTTTAAAATTGGGGAATATGTTTTCAAAGTTCTGAAGAATGATTTAAAAAAATAATTGGTTATGGGGAAATTTTGGTATGGTTAAATGATTTAAAAAATAATTGGTTATGGGGAAATTTTGGTATGGTTTATTTAGTGCTCTGGAGGCCATTGCCCACTAACTTGTGTGTCTTTGATATTTTATGAATATTGTTTTTCTGGAAAACTTGTAATTGGTGTAAAAAATTTTTTGACTGACTTTAATGTATAACCAAGAAGTTCTTTTTAGAGATCATAAAAACTCATACAATAGTAGAAAAATGAGTAAAGTAGTATTTGCCTACCCTTTTGAGAATGAATTTTACTCTGTGGGGCCATTCTCCCTCCCTTCATCAGTGAGGGGAATTCCAGGAACTTGAAATGAGAAGTCCACAGCCAGGTGAAGGCTCTAAAAAATTGTGACATCTCATTTTGAAGTGCAGTGAGCTATGATTTTTTTGTTCTTCTGCTTTTGTTTCTAATTTTTACCTAGTGAATTATAATTGCATAACTTTGAAAAAACTGAATAGAAACACAATGGGATGTTGTCCTGCATTGTAGATGTAGATCGTATATGAGGACCAAATACATGTGTTGATGAGGCATAAGGAACAGTTGTGCTGAAGGACACCGAGGCCATTTTCTAACCTAAGTAACAATCAGAGAACTAGGACAAAAGTACTTATTGATGACATAAAAAGTAAATTTACTTTAAACTTTTTAAGGCAAGGCAAGGAACCCAAGTTCCACATTAATAAATGCTAGGTTTAATGAGAGACTTTTTGGGAGTTGCTGTCAAAACAGCCTAAGAAAAAGTTACCCTGCCCTAGAAAATACAAGCATCAAGACTCATGGGCTCTGCCATTCTCCCTTGTTGCATCTGGTACTGATTTAATAGACTGACACATTCCTGAAGTTTTGTGAGCAAAACCTTTTATTGGGTAACGTGATGAAGAAGTCTCTTGTCTGTATTCTTGTGAGAGTTCAATGAAATACAGAGACTGGCAATAAAAAAATGCTCAGTAAATATTAGATGTTGTCATCATCTACTGAGAGCATGATGCGTCACCCATGTGGAAATTATACATGATATGATTTTGCATAGCCATATAAGGAGAGTAGTAAGGATAGGTAGGGAGGATGACTAAGTAAGCCAGAGAGTTCACTGACAGATCTATCAAATCAAACTCAGAGCAAAGAACTTTTAAGTATCGAGCGCCAAAAAATGGAACTAGCTGATAGGCATCCATCTGAATCAGTGTGTGACAGTGGGGCCTGAGGTCTTGTTTTCACAGGCAACATCAGGTCTAGCCTGTACACAGCCCACACGAGTGCAAAGGGTTCCTGACCAGGACCGCTGCCAGGCCAGAGGAGACCAGTCATGTGAGATGAGGCAAAGGTAGTTCTAAAAAAAGAGCTTTCCTGTCTGGTATCACTGAGATCTAAGGGAAATTAAAATTTCCATAAAATTAACAGTTTTTGTTAACCTTTTATTTTGGCATAATTCTGGATTTACAGAAAAATGGCAAAAATAGTACAAAGAATTCCTGTTTCTTTTTTGTAAGTAAAAGGTATCTTGTGGAAAGTATACTGTGAAACTCTTAAATGTGATCATGGTTGCTAAGCAGTGATTTACAGATATATTAGGGTGATTTTATTAAGGGTAATATACTAATTCCTTTATGCCTTCAATATTTATTAGTTGGGTTTCTGCTGTAAGGAAGAGCTTTACCTTCTTACACATTTGCTTATTTATAGTTGTGTTAGACTTATGCAGTCTCATTTTATTTGATGGATTTTAATTCTTTACTATTATATCATTATTTAGGTTTGGTCACAATATCCCAAAATTGGCCAATGGGAGCCCCTTCAAGCTGGCTCCTCTCTCCCTTTGTCTTGCCCTTACCTTTCTTTGAGCACTTTCTTTCTTTCTGGCACCAGAGGATGTTTGACTCATCTTGTAATTTCCCCATTTAAGTCCTGGGATCAATTATTTCTCCCGGGAGCCTTGGTTGTTTTTATTGGAGAAGGGCATTTAGAAACCAAGATTTGGACACTAGGGGTGCCAGTTGCTCCTGGGGAGTTAGTTATTCCTTCTAGGCTTTCTCAGTGGATATGGCTAGGAGAGCTGCACACGTGTGTGTACATTGTGCATACACACATATGTTACATACACACCTCTGTTTACCTAATAAGAACAGTGAAAAACAATGCCTTCATATTGATAGTTCCAATTTTATTTCAACACCACAGGGTTTATTCTGTCCTTTCCCTTCCAATATTAATAAGTCCATTCTTTGACCATGAGAAACCTCGTTCTTATTATCCATAATTTATTTGCTTATTTGTCAGTCCTAGAAGTGGTTTCAGAATTTCTAGATCATATGTCTGTGAAAAGAAGCCTACTAACTAGAGTTCATTCAGTATTTGTTTAGTTTTTTGTCTTTAGCCTGAGGGTATAGAGGCTAAATACTTCCTCTAAAACTTCCTTGGCTTAGTTTTTCTCGTCCCTCTGCCCCCCTTTCAAGGTGGTTATGTCATTTATTTGATACTGAGCTTGGTTCTTTAGTTTTTGTTTGTATTTGTATTCCATTTTAGACCCCCAATCCTTGTTGATATTATTTATTCTCTTTTTTTCAAGTTCAGGAAATATTCACATGGTTCAAAAGTCAGAACTGTACATAAAAGGATACTCAAAGAAGTGGCACCCTCCCTTTCTAACCATTCCTACTTACCTTCTCATTAATTCCAGATTTATCCTGTCTGTAATTTTTGTCATGAATATGCAAATGTATATTTATGTAATTTATGTTTACATACATGTAGATACATGTATGTCTCTTTTATATATAAATTATAATAATATATATTGCTCCCCCTTTTTTCTAACACATAAAAGAATAGCATACTATCAGTACATGCTTACACTGCTTTTTTTGCAGTACTATATTCTGGAAATTACTTGACATCTACTCATATGGTCATCCTCATTCTTTGTTATAGCTGCATAGTACTTCATTACATGGCCATACCTTAGCTTATCCAGCTAATCTCCTATGTATGTGGTCATGTAAATGGCTTCTGATATTTTACAGTTACAGATAATGTTGCAATATATATTCTCACACATATTTTCAAATTGTTGGAGGCATAGCTTCAGGGTGAATGCCTAGAAATGAAATTGCTGTATCAAAAAACAAATATGTATATTTCTGTTAGATATTGCCAAATTCCCCTCCGGAAGGGTATGTCAGTTTGCATTCCCAGCAACAGTGTATGAGCGCACCTATTTCCCCACAACTTTTACAATACAGTGTGATGCTTTGCTTTTTACTTTTTGTGAGAAATCATATTTCAGTGTAGTTTTAATTGATATTTTCTTTTATTGTGAATGGGATAGAACATCTTTTTGTAAGTTGAATGGCCATGTTTATATCTTGTTTTGGTAATTGTTCATGTCTTCTGCTCATTTTTTTATTGTTTTCTTCAAGTTTTAAGGTTCTTTGTATATGTAGAATATGAGTCCTTTATGTGCATTATATGTTGCAACCACCTTTTCCCAGTTTCAGTTGTCTTTTGATTTTATGTTTATTACATTATAAATTTAAAAAATTACATTGTTAGATTTATTAATCTTTTCTTTTATTGGATCTGGCTTGAGTCATAGAAAGCCTTTCCCTATACATGGGTTAAAGAGGAAGTTACCTTTTTCTCTCTAGTACGTGCATGGTTTGTTTTCTGTCTCTGGGTACCTAATCCTAAACTTGTTGCTTATTTTTATGTATAGTGTAAAGCATGGCTCAAATTTATTCTTTTCTAAATGTTGTTCTAGCACTATTATTAAAGAGTTCATCTTAGCCCCAGTGATTTGAGATGTAACGTTTATTATGTACTGAAGTTAAGCATTTATTTGGATATACCTGTACTTTATTCTAGAGCTTTGGTCTGTCTATTCCTGAGCCAGTAGCACACTATTTTACTTCTAGGGGCTTTATAGTGCATTTTATTATCTGGTTTCCTCTAAGAGCTTTTCCTTTTTACTGTTTTCCTGGATATTTTGGCATGTTTATTTTTATATCTAAGTCCAATATTAACTTGTTTAGCTCCATAACAATGTTTCTTTATATTTTTATTTACATGTGTTAAATTCACAAATTTATGATTTATGATAACTTATGCTAAAAATAAAGATGTCTTTTCAGTTGGTTCAACTCTATTTTTGTCTTTCAGAAGGTTTTAAGTATTTCCTTGTGTAAGTTTTACATATTTTTAATTAAATTTATTGCTAAGTATTATATTGTTAACAAAAAAAGGTTTTCTCTACCATTGTATCTTCTAGCTATCATTTGTGTAAATAGAGGCTGTTGGCTTTCTGTATGTTAATTTTATATCTTGCTCCATTACTGAATTATTTTATTGTTTTGAGTTGGTTTTCTAATTGATTTTCCAATGCTTTCTAGTTATTCAGTCATATCATCTGCAATTTTAGTTTTACTTATTATTTTCCAGTTATTGCTCCTCTTAGCTACTGCCTCAGATACAATATTGAATAATAGTGAAGATAGTGAGCACCCTCACCTTGTTTCTGATCTTAGTGGAAAAGCCTGTGGTTTTTCTGCATTTTGTAAAACAGTCATGGGCTGAAAATTTCATCCCAGTTTGCAAGAGGGAAACCTAAGCTGGACCCACATGCTAGAGCCTGTGCCCACCACCCAGCCACACTGGTGGCACTTGCAAGGCTGTGCACTTCAGACAAGAGCACTGAGGGCCCACTTGACTTCTCCATCCAATAATTAGAAGACTAGACTAGATTATTTTTGTAACGTTTGTTTCTTATTTGTATTGCATATCATTTGTTGAAAACTTGGGGAAGGTTCAAGTTGAAAGTACAAAATAAAATACTTGTATTCTTACCACCATCATTAAGAACATTCTGAGGCATTCTCATCTAGTCTACTCCCTCTGTGTTTATGCATTTATAGGACTTATATCAATTCATAGAGATATAAGGCCTAGGTATTTGAAGTCCTAATCTCCCTCAGTCAGTTGTAGGACTAAATCAGTCCTACCTTTGAAAATTCATATTAGACATTACATAGATATAAATGATATGATATTTAATATCATAAACCTTTCCCATATCATTAATCATTTTTTGAAAGGTATTGTAAGGACTGCACAATTTCTAAAAGTAGTATACTTGATTTTGAAGGTGATATGTATTTAAGAACCTCATTTCTTTTCTAACCAGAAAGAGGAATAAGAGATAGTTGAAGCTATCGGGCCAGGGAGAGAATGATGGTACAAAAGAATATTAAAATGCCAAATATAAGAATGTCAGAGATACCATAAAATACTAACTATATACCTGTGAGTCTTGGTGAAGAGAAAGGGAGCATTCGAGTTCAGGTTAGGGAAAACAACATGTGCTCAGAGGGATGGTGAGTCAAAAGGGGTGTTGGTCAGTCAGGGGAGTGAAACATTCACATGCGACTTGAGGGACATCATTTCAGAGCTCCTGAGAGAACGGGGTTTGGTAAGCAGGAACTGTTCAGGAGCCTGCTAGGGGCATGGGTATTCAAAGAATGGATGGTAGTCCTTTTCTCACCAATTGCTCTTCAAGGACTAAGTTAGCTTTACCTGTGCTGTTTTAAATTTGAATTCTTTTAACTTGATAAGAACCTTTTATTCTCAATTAATGATAAAAAGCTCAATGCATAAATTCATAATTAAGGCCACCCTATAGTGCTAATTGTTTTGTATTGAAGTGTAATCCATTCACTTATGAAAACAGCTTGTTATTAGGTCCTTTTCTTATTTTTAATAGGGAGTGTCTTAAGAGAGCTTGAGGCTCAGGACAGTAGGCAAACTTTAGACACTATTATTAATTTTTTCAGTTTCAAACATTAGTGATCATGTTGAAACATGAGTAACCTCTGTGAGTAGTTAAAGCAAGTTATTTGGTAATTATCTGTTCAGTTGATTTTCTCAGAGTAATAAAAGATGTATTTAATAAAGGATTAATTATTTTCTACATATTGTCAAGTATATTATTTTATTCTTTTAGCTCTTATCTTCATTGTCAATGGGCATCTGTAGAAGATCTGGAAAAAGATAAGAGAATTCAGCAAAAGATCAAACGATTTAAGGCAAAGCAGGGCCAGAACAAGTTCCTTTCAGAGGTATGAAATACCTGGTTAATTTTCTGAAGAAATTACTTTAGTAAACTGTTCTGAAGTTTGAATTTTAGTTCAGTAAATTATTCAAACTAGTTTGCCTCATTTGGTGCTGTTACTTACATGTTGGTAAGTGGTTATTGCTAAGAGCATTTGTAAACAGGAAATTTCTCATTCTTCCTGTTGCTTAGTCTAGAAGGTACTGGTCCTTAAGCTATTATGTGGAAATATGATTGTGTGATTAAAATCTTATAATAAGAGTACAGTTAGTAGACAATGAAATAAGTAAGTACACAAAAGTTCTATTAAGATTTGGTGGGTTAAAAACTATGGTGAGTATTAAGTACATGTTTTAGAATATGCATTTACTTCTGTTGGGGAAGGTGTGTGGCAAATATCTTTTGTTCAGGTCAATGCCTGATTACAGTTCACTAAACTCATTTTCACAAATGACATGCTGTGGTATAGAAGTTGGTATGATATTTTTGCCTACCCCCTTTTACTATGTTATCAGTTATGAAGAGAAAGTAATTACACTTTTGGCAGGGAGGAAAACTTGCATTTTTTTAAGAACTGCCAACTTCCCCCCCAACATAGTGAATTACATTTTAAAAAAAATGCTTTCACAAACTGCTTACTGGGGTCTCTGAACTTCTGATCACCAAATAGGTTTCACTTACAGCCTCAAGGAGATAAAAAGAAAATTTCATATTGAAAGATTAAACTTGCTGATTTATTCATTTTCCTTTCTGTAAAGGAGTTAATAGAATATAAATTGTGAAGAAGTGTGAAATTTGATCCAAAATAATACTTTTTTAACAACTTAATTCACAGCCCCTTCTCTGTTTGGAGATGGGGGTTGGGGAGCAAAAGAGTGTCCAGTACTTTTATATTATAAAATCCTTATACCCTCAGGTGAAGTCTGTGTTCTTCTAGAGTCTGATTTACATGCTCCCGACAGACAGGTTGTAACGTTTGTTATTTATGGGAGATCGGGTGGTGGTGGTTTTACTGGACATAAGCCTGTCTCCATCTCTGTTCTGAGAATGAAACTTCTTTGCAGTGCAGAATTAGCACTGAAGGGAATGGAGTTATCAAATAGGACTCCTTTCATCTTGGAGAATAGGTGATTCTTTTTTGAAAGGGCAGTTTCTAAGAAAATACTGTGAAAATTCTGTGCCCTTCTTAATGAAACTAAAATTAAAAGTTTATGACATTAGGCAAGTTGAAATCATTAGCTTCTTATTAGAAAGAGACATCCTATGTTCAGCTGACCTTTTCTATGGATATTTATATTATATTATTTATATTATATGTACAGCATACTTATACGGAATAAACACTAAAACTTTCCATTAATTAGGTTTTGATAATAAAAGCTCTCTTTAAGACAACTTGTTCTTAAACAGAAGCTTTATCAAATTAAAATCCTTAACTTTACTCGTAAACACTCCTAACTTTCAAGCAAGTAATTTATGCCATTACATTTACAGTGCAATTTCCAGTTTCAATAAACTTTCTGAATATAGAGATTTGAGTTGCAGTAGACTTGTAATGAAGCCTACGGTGCAACAAAGAATGCAAAAATAGTCGTAACTGAAAATCTCACAGCAGCAGAAGCATGGAATACCTGAAGCCATGACCGTCTATGGGGGACGGAGATAAAAGAGTAAAAGGGATAAAAAGGTAAAAGGGAAAGAGTTCAGTAGTAGCCCCGCCCCACATCCTTAACTCCTGGTTTTGTTTAACAAATTTATCTGGACTCTGCCAGAGACAGAAGCATGTCAGGGACCTGTATCTGGTCCTAGCTATGTAGCCTGTCTATTTGGGTCTGTTTATGTGGGTCACCTATATCAAGGTTGGAATGCATGATCTTGCTGGTAACTTGGCAACTAGAAATCTTAAGTTTTGTCCAGAATGGAACTAGAATAAACTTAAGTCTGAAAATAATCCAAGGGTTAGCAGAGAAGGATACCAGTTCCTTTTTTCTTTTTCTTTTTTATCACACGCACACACACACCTGCTGTTGTCCCCCATAGATGGTCATGGCTTCAGGTATTCCATGCTTCTGCTGTGGGATTTTCAGTTATGACTATTTTTGCATTCTTTGTTGCACTGTAGGCTTCATTACAAGTCTACTGCAACTCAAATCTCTGTATTCGGAAAGTTTATCGAAATTGGAAATTGCACTGTAAACATGATGGCATAAATTATTTGCTTGAAAGTTAGGAGTGTTTACAAGTAAAGTTAAGGATTTTAATTTGATAAAGCTTCTGTTTAAGAACAGGTTGTCTTAAAGAGAGCTTTTATTATCAAAACCTAATTAATGGAAAGTTTTAGTGTTTACTCTGTATAAGTATGCTGTACATATATATATATATATTCATACATACATATTGTGTACCTAAATCTAGAAGCTTTTGACAAAGCTGATGCACTGATACATTAACAATTTAAATTAACTGAACATTTCAGTGAATTTTTTTGTTTTGCTAACCAACTCCATTGTGAAGGCCTGAAGCAGCTGAAACACATTTTCCTATTTCTGAATTTTGTTTCATAATTCAAAGTTGAAAGCATTAAACTTGGTGCTGTTACCCTTCGAGCCCACTGTGACCAAACAGCTTATCTTTTCAACCTGCAATTTAAAGGATATGAATGGTGTCTAGTATGTCTTTGCAAAGTATTTGATGAAGTTTTTTTACTGATAAATTAATCAGTAGGAACACATAATGTGTCTTGTGCTTTCTGATTATCTGATTGACTTCTTTAAAGTATGTTTTAGTCTTTAATTTCCCTTGGAGCTATATCCTATTCTTTTATATGAGATAACTTTGCAAGCAAGTTGTATTACATTACTTTGTAAGGATTGTTAATATATTGGCTAAATAACCCAATAATTTAAGCTTCATTTCTTTATCCTTAATACTTTCAGCCAAATGCTCGATATTCAGTACAAATAAATCATTAGAACACTTAGATTAATGTCAAGACCATATTCAAATGAGGTACTAATATTGATTGGGGAAGATGACCAAACACTGTAAACGCTGTTCACACTAAAATATGAAACTCAACTGGTTTCAGAGTTTTTAGCTTTTGAATAACATTCTCTAAGTGATGCTGTAAGGTATCAAACAACTTCAGTGGTTATGAGGCTCCAATAGCAGTTACTGCGCATGGCTCTTATTCTTTATTGTAAGCTGTAGCTTCAAGGATTCAAAATGCATTGCATGCCATAAGCCTTTTGGATTGCTCATTAGTGAATTGTAATTTCACACTTCATTTAAAATATTCTTAAACATTCTCTCACAGTAAAAAGGTTTTACACAGTAATTAAAAGACCCAGTTAACAAAGTCTGAGAAGTCTAATTTCCTCATGGGGAATGATTTTGCTAAATTGTAGCATTTAAATTAATATAATAGAATTTGCCAAATATAAAATTTGTATTGCTGTGACCCAAAATATTATTGCCTGGTGAAAAATGAAATAGCGTGTACTCTCAGGTATTAGATAAACATTTTAACTTTTTTTTCCTTTGGTACAGATTGAAGATGAGCTTTTTAATCCAGATTATGTGGAGGTTGACCGGTTAATGGACTTTGCACGTAGCACAGATGACCGGGGAGAGGTAACAGAAGATCATTTGTATTAGGGGGCAGTGACTCAGACAGCTTATGTGTTTACAGAGAATGGTCGTGGAATGCTAGATCTGGTCCTGGTCAGAGCCTTGGATCATGACACACTTGTGCTAAATTTAACTGAAACTTATTGACTTACTATTTGTTTTATGACTTAGTAGTGTTAAATGTGTTTTATGTTTTGTCTGAGAGCTTTTCAAAAGAAATGAATTTTCAATATGAAACATATACGTTGACATCTTGCACAATTCCAGAATGTGATCAGTAAAGACTTCAGTACATTTTGATATAAATCTATCATGTAGCACAATTTCCCTTATAAAATTAAGAGTGGTCTTAGAGCAGAATGGAGTTTAGTGTCATTTAACATTGGACACCCTTAGTGAAGGAGATGAACTTCATTTAATGTGGTACTTAGAGGATAATATAAAATACTTCTCTTTATGAGATACTAGTCTTGACATTCTTGTGATGCTCACCAAAACCCTATGAGGCTGTAAAGGACAGTTGATAGGACAGTAAGAGGAAAGACAAGCCTAGTGACTTCCTGAGTGTCATGTCTTGGTAATAATATGCCCACCCATCATGAGTTCCATCATTTCTGGCTTTTTTTTGTAAGTAAGCTTTATATAGAGTGCTTCAGTCTTGCCTGGTTAGTGAAAGTCTACTATGAATTCCTATTTTACTCCAAACTCTGTATCATGAAGTCCATGATGTTTCAAAGACTGTATCTAGCACGTGATACTTACTTTTCTAGTTTTGCATAGTTGTACTTAAAAAAAAATTGTTTCATAGTATAATTACATAGTATAATTACATAGTACAGCAAATGTTTTTAACATCACAACCAGGTCAGTGTACCTTGGTTCTGAAATGAAGGTCAATAAATACATGTATTTTCTGGAGGGAAGACAAATGAAATCCTGTTGATCTGCATTACCCAAAATATTTTGCTCTCCAATCTTCTAGAGTGCAAACACATTATTTTTAAAGTGATTGGATACAAACACTCTCTGTCTTTAAGAAAAAGGCAGATGTTCCAATAAACCCAGGCCTGGTTCTCATTGTTAAAGAAACTAGCTAATTATGTAAATATGTAAAGACACTAAGATGATTTGCCATGGAAGTCTGAATCAGACACTTGATGAGCAATTTGCACAGACTAGAATAGGCTCAAATTCCACTCTGTTGTTTACTATTTTTTTATACATTTTGTCTTTTGAACATTACTAACCAATGACTTAAATAAAAATTAGTTCTGATAATATTAATAATAGTATATTATCAGTTTAGACTTGAGACTGTAACTGGGGACTGTTGTTTAATGGTGATAGTTTTAAAACTTCTCCCAACTGTCTTACTTTTCTGAGGTAGTGTCTATCAACAAATGAAGTAGAGTGCATGTTTTTCCTTTATGTCTGTCTCTGTCTATATTATCATCAAATTAATCCAATTCTGATGTATTTAAACTGGCCCAGCCTGTGACTCACTATCTGGTGAAGTGGTGCTCACTGCCTTATGAAGACAGCACATGGGAGTTAAGGCAGGACCTAGATCAAGCAAAGATTGAAGAGTTTGAGAAACTAATGTCCAGGGAGCCGGAAACAGAGCGTGTGGTAAGAATTGGCTAATGGTAGATTTAATTTGAAAATAGCATGGTGGTATGGTCTTTGAGAAACCACTAATGGGATTTACTATATTTGAAACAGGAGCGACCTCCTGCTGATGATTGGAAGAAATCTGAGAGTTCCAGGGAGTATAAAAACAATAACAAACTCAGGGAATACCAGTTGGAGGGAGTAAACTGGCTTCTTTTCAATTGGTACAACATGTATGTAAAACGTGTTTCTCAACCCTCTAGCTCTTTTCCTTTGTAGTTATTGAAAATATTAATCAAATATAACTTAACATTTTAACTCTCAAATAATTATAAAAACCAGCAAGCTTTTGAAGTATGCCTAATATTTGTTCATTCAACAAATATTAATACAGAGATTGATAGAAGTATGTTGAAATCATTTTTATGTCTTAGATGATTTTGCTTCAAAATTATTTTATTGAATCTAAGTGAATATTTAAGATATAAATCTGTGCATATGACAGTATATATTTTGTGAAAAGAAAGCGGTGCCTAATATTTGTACTTACTAAACTTTCCTTGTTTTATTTTCTTCCCAAAGGCGAAACTGCATTTTAGCAGATGAAATGGGTTTGGGAAAAACTATCCAGTCCATTACATTTCTCTATGAGATATATTTGAAAGGAATCCATGGCCCTTTTTTAGTAATTGCCCCATTGTCCACAATCCCCAACTGGGAAAGGGAATTCCGTACCTGGACAGAGTTGAACGTGGTTGTGTATCATGGGAGTCAGGCTAGTCGTCGGACCATTCAGTTGTATGAAATGTACTTCAAAGATCCCCAGGTAAGCCATCGCAGGTGATAATTCCTTATGCTTATTATGCATTTTAAGACCTTGGATATTAAAATGGCTTTACACATTTGGGGGAATGTCTAGATTTTGCAAAATTAAGAAATTTGCTTAAATTTCTTTCTATGTTGGTGTTATATTTCCACATCTTACTATTAGAGATTTTTATTTTCATAGCTTTGGTTATTCTGATTATTAGAACAGAAGAAATACTTTTACCTTGAATAACTACTGAAAATCTTTTAATGTGCTTATTGGTTTTATTTTGAAAGCTTAAGAGAAATCTAAGCAAACAAAACAAAGTCATCATTAAATGTGAATAGAAAGAATATTTTGTTGTTCTGTTCCTAGAAAAAGTGAAAAACATTAGCAAGGTAATGTTGAATGACACATTGAGTGATAGGGAAGAATTTATACCTCAGCTCTTAGGAGTAATTGCTATGATCTTTTTACTTATTCTAGTTACCTATATGCAATTACTCCAATATTGACAGTGAAGCATTAGATGAGACAAGGAAAAACAGTATGTCCTAAAATAGTTTTAAGCTGTATGTGGTTTGGAAGTCCTGTGAGTAGAACTAGGACAGAGGTTTGTTTTACATGTTTGTTTGCTCTAAGTGTAATATCTGACCTACAACTAAATACTTAAAGGAGGAAAACATTAAAATCTAATTTGATATTTTATCTTTAGATTTGGGAAATTGTTTTAAGTTCTAAGTGAATGTTTTTCATTTTAGCTGTTTAAAAGTAAGAGATAAGTTAAAAAGTGAAAAAAGGTAAAAAAAAAAAAAAAGGCTTTAGAAAGTTATCTTGGTATATAATCCTTTTGGCCTTTCACCTTTTGGAGTCTGGAGGGTGTAACTAGAATGGCACATTTAGTGGCACTTCACTGCATGTGATCTGTAAGGAAATTGGATCCGAAATTTTACTAACAATTCCCAAAGTGCCATAAAAAAGGAAAAGTTTTGAAACTTTGGTATGCCATAACAGTTTAAAACCTCCAAAATACCTTGAAAACAAAGTATGTTACCAAAAATAAGGATATATGTAAAGATTTACCCAAAGAGGTAAATACATATGTTTTATGCTATTTATTCACCCTCCAAGTTATCAGTGTAATCTTTAATGCTAAATAATAATTCAGATTTGTTCTCATAGGGTCGTGTGATAAAGGGGTCCTATAAGTTTCATGCCATCATCACTACATTTGAAATGATTTTGACTGATTGTCCTGAGCTGCGGAATATTCCATGGCGCTGCGTAGTCATTGATGAAGCCCACAGGCTGAAGAACAGGAACTGCAAGCTGTTGGAGGGGCTCAAGATGATGGACTTGGTCAGTAATCACATTGGTGATTCCATTGAACTTGAATGAAATTGTTACTAATATTCCTGCTGCTCTGAACTTTACTGATACCTGTGAAGGATGTTTGCAAAGACTGTCAAATATTGTGATGTATCCTCCTCAGCTTTCAGTTACTCAAAAGTTGCTGCTGTCTTCCTGATTCTTACATTGTTGGCTGGTATCTCTGCACCGTTGTATCACAGCAGAGTGTAGTCATGATATTTTCCCTGACATGAGTTTCAAGTATTTGCTTTTCCCTTCTATTTATAAATACTGCCATTTCATAAGCTGTTAGGCCAAGTTTTATAGCTCAGTGATGGTAATTCAGTTATATTCCAAAGGCTCATAGGTTCTGGGATACTGGAGCCAGTGACACTTGAAGATTTAAGTTCTCAGTAGGTTGGGCTGAGGTTTGGAATTGGTCCAGTTTGCACAGACATTTAAAAGTTTGAGGCATTATAAGATCTCCAATCGGATCTGGAGTTTTAGACCATACTCATCCCGTATCTTCCAGTTGCTCAAGAGATTGGTCAGGTGTTTCTGATTAGATTTTTCTAGATTTCTTTCAGTAGGAGTATCATGGGATAACCTGCTGTAGAAGAAGTAGGAATTGATTGATTCTGTTCCATACAGCTGGGTGTGATTGCCTAATAGGAGTTACTCCATGACCTCAGTCATCCTCAGGCTTCTGTTTGCTCTGTAGTTAACAAGGTGGGTTTTGATCACTTGCATTCATTTTTTTATTAAGGTATCATTGATATACAATCACATGAGCAGCATTGTGGTTACTAGATTTCCCCCATTATCAAGTCCCTACCACATACCCCGTTACAGTCACTGTCCATCAACATAGTAAGATGCTGTAGAGTAACTACTTGTCTTCTCTGTGCTATACTTCCCTCCCTGTGCCCCCCCTACATTATGTGTGCTAATCGTAATGCCCCTTAATCCCCTTATCCCTCCCTTCCGACACATCCTCCCCAATCCCTTTCCCTTTGGTAACCTCTAGTGCCTTCTTGGGTTCTGTGATTCTGATGCTGTTTTGTTCCTTCCATTTTTTGCTTTGTTGTTATGCTTCACAGATGAGTGAAATCATTTGGTATTTGTCTTTCTCCACCTGGCTTATTTCACTGAGCATAATGCCCTCTAGCTCCATCCATGTTATTGCAAATGGTAGGATTTGTTTTCTTCTTATGGCTGAATAATATTCCATTGTGTGTATGTACCACATCTTCTTTATCCATTCATCTACTGATGGACACAGGTTGCTTCCATTTCTTGGCTATTGTAAATAGTGCTGCGATAAACATAGGGGTGCATATGTCTTTTTGAATCTGGGATTCTGTATTCTTAGGGTAAATTCCTAGGAGTAGAATTCCTGGGCCAAATGGTATTTCTGTATTTAGTTTTTTGAGGACCCTCCATAATGCTTTCCACAATAGTTGAACTAATTTACATTCCCACCAGCAGTGTAGGAGGGTTCCCCTTTCTCCACATCCTCTCCAGTATTTGTTGTCACTTGTCTTTTAGATGTTGGCCATCCTAACTGGTATGAGGTGATATCTCATTATGGTTTTAATTTGCATTTCCCTGATGATTAGCGATGTGGAGCATCTTTTCATGTGCCTGTTGACCATCTGAATTTCTTCTTTGGAGAAGTGTCTGTTCATATCCTCTGCCCATTTTTTAATCAGGTTATTTGCTTCTTGGTTATGAGGCATGTGAGCTTTTTATATATATTTTGGATGTCAACCCCTTATCGGATATGTCATTTATGAATATATTCTCCCATACTGTAGGATGCCTTTTTGTTCTACTGGTGCTGTCCTTTGCTGTTGCTGTACAGAAGCTTTTTAGTTTGATATATAGTCCGACGTGTTCATCATTGCTTTTGTTTCCCTTGCCTGGGGAGATATGTTCATGAAACAGTTGCTCATGTTTATATATAAGAGATTTTTGCCTATGTTTTCTTCTAAGAGTTTTATGGTTTCATGACTTACATTCAGGTCTTTGATCCATTTCGAATTTACTTTTGGATATGGAGTTAGAGAGTAATCCAGTTTCATTCTCTTAAATGTAGCCGTCCAGTTTTGCCAACACCAGTTGTTGAAAAGGCTGTCATTTCCCCATTGAATATCGATGGCTCCTTTATCATATATTAATTGACCATATATACTTGGGTTAATATCTGGACTCTTTAGTCTGTTCCCTTGGTCTGTGGGTCTGTTCTTGTGCCAGTACCAAATTGTCTTGATTACTGTGGCTTTGTAGTAGAGCTTGAAGTTAGGGAGCGTAATCCCCCCTGCTTTTTTCTTCCTTCTTGGGATTGCCTTGGCTATTTGGGGTCTTTTATGGTTCCATATGAATTTTAGGACTATTTGTTCCAGTTCATTGAAGAATGCTGTCAGTGTTTTGATAGGGATTGCATTGAATCTAGATTGCTTTAGGCAGGATGGCTGTTTTGACAATATTAATTCTTCGTACCCAAGGGCATGGGATGAATTTCCATTTATTAGTGTCCTCTTTAATTTCTGCCAAGAGTGTCTTGTAGTCTTCAGGGTATAGATCTTTCACTTCCTTGGTTAGGTTTATTCCTAGATATTTTATTCTTTTTGATGCATTTGTGAATGGAATTGTTTTTCTGATTTCTCTTTCTGCTAGTTTATCATTAGTGTATAGGAATGCCACAGATTTCTGGGTATTAATTTTGTATCCTGCAACTTTGCTGAATTCAGATATTAGATATAGTAGTTTTAGAGTGGATTCTTTAGGGTTTTTTTTTATGTACAATATCATATCATCTGCAAACAGGGACAGTTTAACTTCTTCCTTGCCAGTCTGGATGCCTTTTATTTCTTTGTGTTGTCTGATTGCCGTGGCTAGGACCTCCAGAACTATGTTGAATAAAAGTGGGGAGAGAGGGCATCCTTGTCTTGTTCCTGATCTTAAAGGAAAAGCTTTCAGCTTCTTGCTGTTAAGTATGATGTTCACTGTGGGTTTGTCATATATGGTCTTTATTATGTTGAGGTACTTGCCCTCTGTTCCCATTTTGTTGAGAGTTTTTATCATGAATGAGTGTTGAATTTTGTCAAATGCTTTTTCAGCATCTGTGGAGATGATCATATGATTTTTATCCTTCTTTTTATTGATATGGTGGATGATGTTGATGGATTTTCAAATGTTTTTCCATCTTTGCATCCCTGGGATGAATCCTACTTGATCATGATGTATTTTTGAATTCAGTTTGCTAATATTTTGTTGAGTATTTTTGCATCTTTTTTTTGTGGTGTGTTTGCCTGGTTTTGGTGATGCTGACTTCATAGAATGAGTTTGGAAGTATTCCCTCCTCTTCTGTTGTTTCGAAAACTTTAAAGAGTATGGGTATTATATTTTCTCTAAGTGATAAAATTCAGCGGTGATCCATCTGGCCTGGAGACTTTGTTCTTTGGTAGTTTTTTGATTACTGATTCAATTTCACTGCTGGTAATTTGTCTGTTTAGACTTTCTGTTTCTTCCTGGGTCAGCCTTGGAAGGTTGTATTTTTCTAGAAAGTTGTTCATTTCTTCTAGGTTATCCAGTTTGTTAGCATATAATTTCTCATAGTGTTCTCTAATAATTCTTTGTATTTCTGTGATGTCCATAGTGATTTTTCCTTTCTTATTCCTGATTCTGTTTATTTGTGTAGATTCTCTTATTTTCTTGATAAGTCTGGCTAGGAGTTTGTTTGTGTTGTTTATTTCTAAAACAACCAGTTCTTGGTTTCATTAATTTTTTTATTGTTTTATTGTTCTCAATTTTATTTATTTCTTCTCTGATCTTTATTGTGTCCCTCCTTCTACTAACTTTGTGCCTCATTTGCTCTTCTTTTTCCAGTTTCAATAATTGTGAATTTAGACTGTACATTTGGGATTGTTCTTCCTTCTTTAAATAGGCCTGGATTGCTGTATACTTTTATCTTAGAACTGTTTTTGCTGGGTCCCATGGAAGTTGGAGTGTTGTGCTATTGTTTTCATTTGTCCCCATATATTGCTTGATCTCTGTTTTAATTTGGTCATTGATCCATTGATGATTTAGGAGCATGTTGTTAAGCTTCCATGTGTTTGGGCCTTTTTGTTTTCTTTGTACAATTTATTTCTAGTTTCATACCTATGTGATCTGAGAAGTTGGTTGGTACAATTTCAGTCTTTTTGAATTTGCTGAGGCTCTTTTTGTGGCCTAGTATGTGGTCTATTCTGGAAAATGTTCCATGTGCACTTGAGAAGAATGTGTATCCTTCTGCTTTTGGGTGTAGAGTTCTGTAGATGTCTATTAGGTCCATCTGTTCCAGCATGTTGTTCAGTGCCTCTGTGTCCTTACTTATTTTCTGTCTGCTGGATCTGTCCTTTGGAGTGAGTGGTGTGTTGAAGTCTAAAATGAATGCATTGCATTCTATTTCCTCCTTTAATTCTGTTAGTATTTGTTTCACATACGTTGGTGCTCCTGTATTGGGTGCATATGTATTTATAATGGTTATATCCTCTTGTTGGACTGACCCCTTTATCATTATGTAATATTATTCTTTATCTCTTGTTACTTTCTTTGTTTTGAAGTCTATTTTGTCTGATACTAGTACTGCAACACCTGCTTTTTTCTCCCTGTTGTTTGCATGAAATATCTTTTTCCACCCCTTGACTTTTAGTTTGTGTATGTCTTTGGGTTTGAGGTGAGTTTCTTATAAGCAGCATATGGATGGGTCTTGCTTTTTTATCCATTCTGTTACTCTGTGTCTTTTGATTGGTGCATTCAGTCCATTTACATTTAGGGTGATTATTAAAAGATATGAACCTATTGCCATTGCAGACTTTAGACTCGTGGTTACCAAAGGTTCCAGGGTAGCTTCATTACTATCTAACTATTTAACTTAACTCACTTATTAAGCTATTATAAACACAGTGTGATGATTCTTTATTTCTCTCTCTTCTTATTCCTCCTCCTCCATTCTTTATATGTTAGGTATTTTATTCTGTACTGTTTTGTGTTTCCTTTGACTGCTTTTGTGAGTGGTTGATTTTTTTTTTTTTTGCCTTTAGTTAGTATTTGGTTTGTCTGCTTTCTTTGCTGTGATTTTATTTTCTCTGGTGACGTCTGTTTAGCCTTAGGAGTGCTTCCATCTAGAGCAGTCCCTTTAAAATACCTGTAGAGGTGGTTTGTGGGAGGCAAATTCCCTCAACTTTTGTTGTCTGGGAATTGTTTAATCCCTCTTTCATATTTAAATGATAATCATGCTGGATACAGTATTCTTGGTTCAAGGCCCTTCTGTTTCATTGCATTAAATATATCATGCCATTCTCTTCTGGCCTGTAAAGTTTCTGTTGAGAAGTCTGATGATAGCCTGATGGGTTTTCCTTTGTAGGTGACCTTTTTTCTCTCTCTGGCTGCCTTTAGTACTCTGTCCTTGTCATTGATCATTGCCATTTTAATTATGTGTCTTGGTGTTGTCTTCTTTGGTTCCCTTGTGTTGGGAGTTCTGGTGCTTCCATGGTCTGAGCAACTATGTCCTCCCCCAGTTTGAGAAAGTTTTCAGCAATTATTTCTTCAAAGACACTTTCTATCCCTTTTTCTCTCTCTTCTTCTTCTGGTACCCCTATAATGCAAATGTTGTTCCATTTGGATTAGGCACACAGTTCTCTTAATATTCTTTCATTCCTGGAGATCCTTTTATCTCTCTCTGCCTCAGCTTCTCTGTGTTCCTGTTCTCTGATTTCTATTGCATTAATGGCCTCTTGCACCTTATCCAGTCTACTCTTAAGTCCTTCCAGAGATTGTTTTATTTCTGTATTCTCCCTCCTAACTTGATCCTTTAGCTCTTGCATATTTCTCTGCAGGTCCATCAGCATGGTTATGACCTTTATTTTGAATTCTTTTTCAGGAAGATTGATTAAATCTATCTCCACCAGGCTCCCTCTCAGAGGTTGTCTGGGTAATTCTGGACTGGATCAAATTCTTCTGCCTTTTCATGGCGATAGAGATAGTCGTAGGCAGTTGGCATGTGTATTAGCTGGGAGAACAACATACCTTCCTGCGCCTTGCCTTTCTCCACTGCCTGTGCTGGTTACCCGCACATGGGGAGCAGCTTCCAGTTTTATTTCCTGAGCCTCCGTGGGCGGGGCAGCCTAGAGCCTGGCGGGGAGTGGCAGGTGCTCTGGGTGTGCTCTCCTGCGAGAACAGCGACCTTTCGCACTCTGTCCTGACTTCCTTTGTCTGTGCTGGACTGCTGCACGCTGGTGGGGCCTCTGAGTCTGGCCCGGGCAGCTGCGGAGGAGGCCCTGGGTGGCTGCTGTGGGTGCAGCCGCTCTCAGGCTGCTGCCCTGCTATGGCGGGGCCATGCCGGTGTGGGAATGAATAGGAGGCCGTTTATCACTGTGAGGGGCTTCAGAGCTGCACCGTCACCCAGGGGGTTAGAGCACCTAGAATTCCCCGGGATTCCCAGCTGTTGGGCTGAGTGTGCCGGGACACTTCCATCCAGCTGTGGAGCCCTTGTCCCTTTAAGACTTTCAAAAGGTGCTCGCTTTTCTTTTGTCCCAGGGGCACCGGCTGCGGAGACCCTCTTGCTGGTTTTACTGTTCTGTTACCCTGATATCCAGCACATGTCGCAGTGTATGTCTGTGCTCCTGGTGCGGATGACTAGGGCTGGGTATTTAGCAGTCCTGGGCTCCCACTCCCTCCCTGCTCTGACTCCTTTCCTCCCGCCAGGGATCTGGGGTGCAGGGGTCGCTCTGGTCCTGCTGGGCCCCAGCTTATATCTTACCCCCTTCATGAGGTGCTGGGTTCTCACAGGTGTAAATGTAGCCTGGCTGTTGTACTATATCTTCTGGTCTCTCTTTTAGGATTAGTTGTATTTGTTGTATTTTCAAAAATGTGTATGGTTTTGGGAGGAGATTTCTGCTGCCCTACTCATGCCACCATCTTGGCTCCTCCCCCTCAGAAGGGGTGTTTTTAACATGGAACACCTAGAAGGTGTTCAGAATTAGAATATAATTGTATTTATCCAGTTCAGAACAGCTCATTGCCCGATTTTTAAGTCTGTCCTTAAAATACATGTCATGGGAATTATACACCAGCCACTTTTCAGTCTTCTTTCCTAGAATAAGTCATGGTGAAAATAGCAAATAATAACTGTCCAACTGCAGAGCAGGTCCAATAGGCAACTGCTGTTACCTGCACTGGACTCAGTGTTGACAGATATGCCCTTGGTGAGAATCATCCTCAAGTGCATCCTCCAAAAGGGAAGACCGAGTGTCTTCAGCTCCCCCATCATAGAGGAAACACATGTGAAGATGATCTACTGAGGGACATGGTGGTCTTCACTGTCCTTCATAAGAGCTCAGGGAAGCAAAGCCATCTCCTTGTTCCTCCTTGACAAGGAGGGGATTCTCTGGAGGTGGTAGTAGTTCTTCATTGATTCCGTTATCTCATCTTTCATTGTCAGGAGGCTTCACACAAATTAAAGAAAGAGTGTGCTGAAATGAAATTAAATGGACATCACTCCATCAGAGCTAAAAAGAATGGTAATGTCCTCAAGCCAAAAGCATATCTGCTGGTGTAGTTGAGGTTGGAGGTGATAAGCTTGATAACCTGAGTCTCTTACATGACATTTTATGATTCTGTGTGTATTAATTAATTAAGTGTATGCTATTTAATGGTTACTTTCAATTGGAAACCTGGTTTTATTCTACTGCTCCTATATGATCTTATAGCAGGGTCGTGTGTGTAGTCATTCGGTGTAACTGGCTTTAAGAATCCTATGTGGGGGAAGCAGCATAAAAAAAGGAGTTCCTTTCCTTTTTATAAAATAAGTTTATTTTGAAATGTAAGTTAAAAGGCTATTTGGGAAGATTGCCAAGATTTAACTTGGTCATAAAGGATGTGAAAAACTGGGAGACAACATTTGCTATTCCACTGCAAGAGCTCTTTTCTTGAATTTGTGACAGTATTTTAAAAAATTATTGGATAAAGTCATTCGGAGCTTGAGTATGTCGGGTACTGTGGCCCATGTCACCCACCAGTATGGTTATACATTGGAAAATTTTGAATTGCTTAGTAAGCTCTTTACTCTTTATGAATTTAATGAATATGAAGCAATGGTTGGATGTATATTTTCCTGACTCAAAGGACCTCTTTATTCTAAAGGGAGAAAAGGAAGAATAAAAGCAAATTGAACTTCTTTACTTTGCTTTCAGAGAGCTCCATTGACAGTTAAGACATGGTAGAAAATAAAATTAGCATGTCCTTCATTATATTATTCATCTAGTATTTACTGAGCATATACTTTCAGCTTAGCAACCAGCAGATTGCTTGTTAAGTCAGAATATTACTTTTGAACCTACTAGAAGGTATATGCACTTTCTGAAATAGTTTTATTAGCTGTACTACGTATCAAAAGGTCAAAGAGGAAAATAATAAGGCCCTTACGATGATAAACTCACCATTGTTAAGACTGGTTACTGAAAAACAACTCCTTTGTGTTGGGTGTATAGAAGTAGAAGGTCAAGGCTACAAATGCATAAGGAAAGATGGAAAATGAGCTCATAAATAGGAAGAATTATGTTAAAGAGATACCTAACTTGGTTCAAAGAAACAAAGTCAGAAAAAAATCTGTAAAAAAAATAAATAACAGCAACTGTGGTATCTAAAACCAAGCTGACCTCTTTGCTAGTTTGAAATTTTTACAGAACAAAATAGTTTTTCATATGCTGTTGCATATAGAACAACGTCTTTTGTCTCTAAAGTGAGTCATGCAGGAAGCAGATGGGGAGATGAGAGCACTGTTGATGCAGGGAACAGAAAGAAGCACATAAGCTGTATCTGAGGCTAGGAATTTTAGGAAAAAACCTAGACTTTTTTGGGGGAAGAAGCCTTGAGACATAGGGGACTTGCAAAGCCATGGCAGAAAAATGTTGCCCTAATAACCCCAGGAAGAAACAAAATGGCAAGACGCATTTATGAGGTTGGGGGTCTGCAGAGTTCTAGGAAGGCCCTCCACACATCCATCTGCAGCTGGGGCCGTGCTTTTCTTGCTTCCGACTTCATGCCTAGTTCCCACCCTGACATACCATTAGTGAGCAGATGTAGGGAAGTGGATGTCTAGAGAGATGTTGTAGTTTTAAGAAACAGTTTTTGTTAGGATTTAATCAGTCGCTTTCCTTGTGTTCCTGTAGGAACATAAAGTGCTGCTGACCGGGACCCCACTCCAGAACACTGTGGAAGAGCTCTTTAGCTTACTTCATTTCTTGGAACCAAGTCGCTTCCCTTCAGAAACCACCTTTATGCAAGAATTTGGTGATCTGAAAACAGAAGAACAGGTACTTAAATCAGTTCTACTTTGTAATTTAGACATATAATTGAAGATTAACTCATGAAATGGCAAAATATTACAATTGAATTATTTAAAAATGTAAATTCTGTCAATTTTTTTCCAGCTAATAGACAAGTGAGCTTTATGTCTAGTTTCCTTGGCTGTCCCGTGGCTTCACTATGGAGGTTTCCTTGTTTGTCTGTTTGGCCTCAGGAAGGGGGCTAGTGAGACTTGGAGAGATTACGTACCTGTTCATATAGTTGTCAGCGACTGCTGTGTGGAGAAGTTGGTGGTTGTGCTAGGGGTTGACTCTTGGGGATAATGTCAGAAGCCACTGTAGAGCTATTTGCCTC
The DNA here is from genome assembly GCF_040802235.1 of Manis javanica. NCBI lineage: Eukaryota > Metazoa > Chordata > Mammalia > Pholidota > Manidae > Manis > Manis javanica. The sequence goes on from NC_133157.1 coordinate 149,511,333, forward strand.
CTGAGGCTTTAAGGTTCTAGTCTTATTTCTTAACAATATATACTTGATCACATTGCTTACTTTTCTGAGTCTGTGTATTTTCATTTAGAAACATGGGTTGTAACTACCCCACAGGATTTTCTGTGGGAAGTACATGAGATACTGTGAATGAAAAGTGATTGGTTATTTTATACATTGTAAGAGTTATGCAGGTATTTGTTATTATGCTGTATTCAAAACAGGGAAATATGCTTACTGTCTAAAACCTCTTAGTTTAGTTCAAAGTGGAGTCTGCTTTGTTGTGTTGTGCTTTCCTTAAAGTTACCTGAGGTGCTAGGTCCTATTGCCAGTCAACAGGAAAGGGAGCCAGAGAGAGCCTCTGCTCATTCACTGGCACAGGGGCTGAATGGCTGGCTCGCTCACCCATTCTGTCAGCTCTTTCTAGAAGGGAAGAGGAATGCAGCATAGCACTCCCATGACATTGTCTGTTCTCTCCTCACTATCACTCCCATGGCTTAAAACAAATAGGAAAGCCAAGTGAATAAATTAGGTTCTTTTGTGCTATGTACTTCTCAACACTTCTGACTGTTCAGGACTTTTGAATAGGTGAATAGTATCACTTGACACTGATTCACTCAACCTTCATACATGTCTCATGAAAGCCAAAAGATTAGTGCCTTCAGACCTTTACTGGGCCTTGACAAATAAAAATGAAAGGTAAATAAATAAGAATCCTGATTCCTCATGTCAGAATATGCTTTAACATGCAAACAAATCATGATACCAGTATTTACTTAAGGTCCTTTTTTTAGGTGCAAAAGCTTCAGGCTATTCTAAAGCCAATGATGTTGAGACGCCTCAAGGAGGATGTAGAAAAGAACTTGGCCCCCAAAGAAGAAACTATCATTGAAGTCGAGCTAACAAACATTCAGAAGAAATACTACCGAGCCATCCTTGAGAAGAATTTTACGTTTCTTTCCAAAGGTGGCGGTCAAGCTAACGTCCCTAACCTGTTGAACACTATGATGGAATTGCGCAAGTGCTGCAATCACCCATACCTTATCAATGGTAAGCCCGCCCCACGGGCCACTGCGCCCCTCCATCCTGGGTTTGGTGGTCTTCATTCGTTACTGTATCCTGTCATCTCCGTGTGCGTTTCACTAGCTTCCTGTGCTTTAAGATGCCTCCGTTTGTGGTGGCTGAAAGTGAAGGATCATCGGCCCTGTCAATCCCTGAAGCAGGACGTCACCTCACCTCATTCTGCTTCCCTGCACTTCTCTAAGCCTCACACCTTGAAGGGAAGTGTTAGTGCTCCATGGCTGGAAATCATCAAAACTGCTAACAGTTAAAGAGAAATTAGTCCCTAATTGAGCTTTTCTTGCTGTGTATGTGCGTGCGGTTTTGAATCATTGAAGTTAAAGAGGAGCTTGGTGTGAGAACGCAGCTATTAGCTGTCCCAAGACATTGATAGTAAAAATTTCTCTCAGTCCAGAGGCCTTTACCAAACTTGCTCCCTAAGAATGGGATTAAACGCTGTGAAAATATGTAGTTTGTCCCAGTTACTAATGAGTACTTTGGTCTTCCTTCTTACTTAACTAAAGTGATAGTGTTACGTAATGGTTATGAGGAAAACCTGTATCATATACTCCAGAAATCATGGAAGGAATGAAGACTGCATGCCCATGATTTGTGAGTGCTCACGCGAGTACAAGAACCCTCGGTTTGTCAGGACTGCGATGAGGGGAGCCAGCGGGATTGAGGAGGGTTTGGGCCATCAGGGTTAGAAAAAGAAGAGAGAATTAGGCTGATGTATAATCTGAGCACAGGGCAGGAGGCAGGAAAGCGAAGGGGAGCTTGTCCACAGTATAAAGGACATGTGGGAGAGTGAACTGTAGGCATACTGGAACCCTGCTGTGGAAAGCCACGTAAGTGCTCAGTTATGGGTCTGCAGGCACTGGAGAACCACAGCTAGTGTTAGAGCTAAGAAATGATTAGCAGTGTGATTCGGGATGATTAGTCTGGGAACATCGTATAAAACAGATGGGAGAAGGGAAGACAACAGGCAGAAAGGCCAGCTTGGAGGCTATTGCTGCAGCGCAGGCCAGAGTTAACATGGGTCACATAAAAGTGGGGGCTGTCTAACCTGGGGTTGCTTGTCCACAGTTATAATTGGCCAGCAATGTAATCAGGTTCCTTTCCAGGGAAGAAGGGACAAAGGCTGCTTTTGTCTTTATCACAATCCATGGTGCTTGAGGGCAGCTAATTTAAAGAGTTCCTGATCTTTCTTTCCTGCCTAAATAACTTACAGACTCATTAGCCACCTCAGATCCAGAAGTTCTGTCATGTTATTAAATGACAAAGCAGTGCACACCTGGGAGACCGTGTCAGCAGGGCACCTGAGGTCATCGCGATGCTGTTACATCAGTAAATTTACTTTTCAAACTTTGTGCTTTTAGCTTTGTCTTCTAAAGAGAGTATCATGTGTGATAATTGCATGTTTAATGCTACCAACTTGTTAATCACCATGTGTTTAATAGCCTGTAAGGCCAAGATGGTGTGTATCAACCAGCTTGCTCCTGAGTTGCAGAAATGGAGTTGAGGCTTAGGGTGGCTGATGGTATGAGTAAAACACATGTGTGTGTCCACATGCCACACACACATATGCACACGCACACACACACACACTTTAGCGTATCTGATAAAAGAAAAATGCAGAATGGTAGTTTCCAAGGGTAAAGAAAATGCACTCAATGGAAGAACTTATTAAATGCTGCTGGCAGAAGGTGTATTAAAGGGAAGCTGTCGGCAGTGGCTGCTGGCTGTCTGTCCCAGTTCCACCAAGTTTATGTGGTCTGGCTACATGCTGATTTTGTGCATTGGCCATTGCCAGGGGAGAGTTCCCCCCAAACACTCCCAGTGGGTCTCTTCCTGGGCTAATGACTCTCAGGGTCATCCTATCTAATTCCTTGTTTGCTAGCAGGCTTGTAGGGTTTCCAGGGCTTGGATCTGTGTCAGTTGTTCTAATTGGTCACACTTTTAAGTTAGCTTTTCTGTCCTTATAGAAAGTTATGAATTGTCTGGTAAGCAGGTTTCCTCACATGCCTTAATGTTGTGAAACTGGGGAAAAAGAAAATACGCACATTAGGCATTACGGCTGCGCAGGTTACTAATGTAGATGTCGTGTTTCACAGAGGTTACTCCAGGCCAGCACTGTCCATTCTTATCCACAGTAGAAGTTACACTAACATGAAGCCAACATTGCACACATGTACTGAGCAGCTACAAGGGAGATTTCAGTTTTGGAGGTTGAATTTATATTATATTGGCTGTGGCAGACTAAAGCAGCCCCAGCCAAACCAAAGTTCAATTCAACGAAGCACATTTATATAACTGTGGAAAAGAGAAGAAACTATATATGTGTAAGTTGAGAGTGAGGAAATAAACAAAGCCAAAGGGGAAAAAAATCATTCAAACATTGTGGTGATAGAAAACAACTGTATGTAAATAAGAAATATTTTCAGTGTGCATTAATATTTTTATTTAAGTGCTTAGAGTAGTGTTTGGTGCCCTACAAGCTCTTGGTAAGTTGCTGCTAGTTTCTCTTACTGAAAGTTAAGGGGTAACTGGGTAATCTGAGTGGAATTGCTGTTTTGGGCCCAAGCTTTATTAGAATGGAATGTCCAATTTTAATAGGTCCCAATTTTAGTAGGTTGCCTATGTGAGAGTAAAAAAAATGTTGAAAACTTGGTCAGATTTCCCTAATGGTTAGGGGTGACTTATGAGTTGACTTATGAGGTAGGAGTGTAGAGAATAGTGGGCAGAAAAGAAACAAGACTGAAGCTCACATGATGGAATGAATTTCTGAGAGAAAACAGGAACTTGTTTTTTTCTGGTAATCTTCAAAAGAAAATAATGTCTTGTTTGTTTGTAGTAATATAGATAACATTGTAGTTACTGCCCTCAAAGCAACCATCTGTTTAAGTGAAAAGAATTCCACTCTCATTTTGAGTTCTTACTTCAGGTCAACACACACACACACACACACACACGCATTTTTAAACATAGTACAAGTAGTACTTTGATGTAGGGTAGTGCCAACAAAGTATTTTGGCTTATCACAATCGTTCCTAGTTAATTTTCTGATTGATATTTACAAATCTAATATCAAGGTAAACTTTAATTGGTGAACTTGTAAATTTGGTTATGACATTAAAAGGTAGAAATTACTTTCCTCCCCAACACCTTCCCTTCCTTCTTCCTTTTAGTCTGGCCATACTAAATATTGTGCTGCAGGAATCATATAGGAAATATGTTTTCTGATTTTTAAAAATGAAGTATTACTACTGTGAACTAGCTGCCACCTTAAGAACCTGAATTATAACAAAATCTGAATTAATTCAGTAACTTTTTGCCAGGTGAGAAGGAATGTATTTTAATTTTGACTCTTATTTAGAAGATGAGAAATTATTAGTGTTAGCATTGAAAAAGCAGGACAGTTATATATGTTTCTTATCTCTGAATAAATTTAAAGTGAAATAATTTTTCTGCTAGTTTGAATTATTTATATTTTCAAATTTCTTACTAAAATAATTCAAACATGTCATTGTCAAAATGAGTTTTTCAATTTTGAAAACAATTCATTGACTATTAACTTGCTTTAAAATACCATATTTTATGTTGATTAAAGTCCATTTCTCAGTTGTAAAAAGCTTATAGTATATTGTGTAAAAAGAACAAACTTTACAAATAGATGTAATATATAGACTTAAATCTGTTTCCCCTGTTCCTTGGGGGCCTTTTTGTCCTGATTTCTAAATTTCATGTTTGGGAAAACATTATTCAAGAACAATCCTTATTCAGGAAACTGCCTGTTAATTCTTTTAAACAGCATTTTGTTTTTTATCTTTTCCTAGCTAAAATCTTTGCCTTTTTCTCACTGAAAAAAGTCCTGAATATTAGTCTTTCATGTGGAAAAGGAGCGAGAGCCTGGCGATTCTGCCCCAGCTGGCATTTTCTGCCCTTCCCCCTTCATAACAAGTAACTCTGCTTTGCAGAAGGCCTTAGTTCTTGGTAAAGGCATTAAGTGACTTTAATCTGTTCTCAGTAAGACTCTTCGCTGATTAATAATTAACAAGCTGTATTTCTGCATATGACCATGTCATAATTTCCACAAGTGCCTTAAAATGGAAGCAGGATGACACTTTGTCCTATATTCTGCTGCTTGCAGAAAGACTGGCCTGACTGTGATGGTGGAGGCCTAAGTTCCTTACCTTTAAAACCCTTTGGAGGTTTCTGTATCCTCTTCTTGTGTATAATTCATTCACATGCTTAAAACCCATGGTAAGAAGAGCAGTTTAAAGTTTCTGGCACAGTTGAAGGCTGGGAACCAATCCCATTAGATGGACTGGTTTGTTTGTGTTTTCTAAAGAATAGGTGACCACATCCCCCATCCTTAGGGAGAGGCTGCTGAGCATAGCAGTCATGCCCCGATTAACCCCGTAGATGGGAGGAGGCCAGTCTGATGCTGCATAATTCTACTTAAGCCGCCTAAGCAGTTGAAGGAAGCTTAGCCTGCTGCTTCCTGAACAAGCGTATGCTTGAGGTCAGGGGAGGAAGCAGTAAGGGCCTCGTTCCTTAGGAAGATGTCATTCTCTTGTGGCTTCTCTGTATGATGAACCCAAGCCTTTGAACAAGCAGAAATCTGCTTGGGGTTATGAGAAAAAGAGGATTAGACATAGAAGACTTACATGAAATTTTTTTTAAAGCTTTGGATAATTCAAGATAGAATTTTTGTATACCTTATGAAATTGTCAACTGAGAATGAATGTGGAGGGAGATTTAGAGATTGCAATATATGTGTGCTCCAGTCCCCTTGAACAGTCCCTAAATATTATCCTGAAAAATGAATTCCCCTTTGTTACAACCCTTTTGGCTGTATTTGTATACAATTATATATACAAACTACTGCCCTTCCACTGCAATTGTTAGAACTCTATTCCCTTGTTTCCTAGTTTTAGAACAGATTTTGTTTCTTGTGTTTATATTCAACTAGGAAACAGCTCTTCATTTCTTTAGCAATTTAGGTTCCAAATTTTCTGTAGGTATCTGGCCCTTGGCTTGTTTCTGCCACTTCTGGCTTGACAGTCTGTTGTTGAAGTTCAGTTTCTACAGAGAGCAAACATTTGTTTGTTGGAAAATGTGGTTTTCCCCCCCAAATGCCTAACTAAATGTGTTGTGCTTAAAACTTTGATCCCTTTTATACTTCATGCGGTTGTGTAGATCTTACTTTGAGTAAGTGAATGGATTCATGTTCATAAACATGATCATGGCATTCTGGTTCCTACAGTTTGCAGTGGGTTTTGAAAGCAAGTTCATTGTTTTTAGTAATAAAAACCTTTTACAGTATTCACATTATGCTGTCCAATCTCTGCAGGTGCTGAAGAGAAAATTTTGGAAGAGTTTAAAGAAACACACAATGCAGACTCTCCAGATTTTCAGCTCCAGGCGATGATCCAGGCTGCTGGCAAGCTCGTGCTGATTGACAAGCTGCTGCCCAAACTGAAGGCTGGTGGCCACAGGGTGCTCATCTTTTCCCAGATGGTGCGCTGCTTGGACATACTGGAAGACTACCTCATTCAAAGACGGTAAGGCCTCTATGCCATACAAATAAAAGGAAATAAAAAATGACCTTTCATGGGGTTCCAAGTGGTTCACCTCAAAGGGACATTTAGGATAAAGGGGACAGTGCAGAAAATGTATCACATCTCTTTTTAAAAACTGTAGATGTACACAGCAGTTACTCTGTATTGTGGCGACAGTAGGACTCCACATAGTTTTGTGGGCAGTTTTGTTTCCCACTTCTTTCATTTGGCCAGGGGAGAGTAATTCTTACCTGAAGTTGAGATTGTTTGTTATTTTACCGTTAGAAATGTTGGCTGTTTTTAGAGTTTAGGTGTTTTCACTGGACAAGGAAGTAAAATTAAATTTAATCTTTGGGCATTTAACCAATAGTATGAAAAGCTGCAACAAAACCTGTTTGCTCTAAAAATTTTTTGATGAACACTGTCATTCTGTTGCTATCCCATATTGTATCCCATATTGTAATACTTTCTTAAAAATAAAAAAAAGCCACAAGTGATTTGTAGCCATTTATCAGGCCTCCTTGTTAATACTGACATTTTCTAGGTACCCCTACGAAAGGATTGATGGCCGAGTAAGAGGCAACCTCCGCCAGGCAGCTATTGACAGATTCTCCAAACCTGACTCTGATAGGTTTGTTTTCCTCCTGTGTACAAGGGCAGGAGGTTTAGGCATTAATCTTACTGCTGCTGATACCTGCATCATCTTTGATTCCGACTGGAATCCCCAAAATGATCTCCAGGTAAACATACTAGAAAATCTTCCTGCCACCTTCTTTGTTGAGCCATTCTCCAGTGATGGAAAATCCCCAGTCAAACCACAGTTAAATTTGGCAGTCACTCAGGCCGTGTCCTATGATCAAGGCAAATGAACCAACTGGTAATCAATTTAATGTTAGTGTAAAAGTAATTTCTTCATATGTTGACCCTCTTCTAAACTGCACCTGTTTATTGGAACAAATGCTTTTTAACTGATGATTGAGTCTTTTATTTCTTTGGTAGCCACTAATTTCCTTTTCCTTCCAGGCTCAGGCTAGATGTCATAGAATAGGACAGAGCAAATCTGTGAAAATCTACAGGCTGATCACAAGAAATTCTTATGAAAGGGAGATGTTCGACAAGGCTAGTCTGAAGCTCGGTCTGGATAAAGCCGTGCTGCAGTCTATGAGTGGGAGAGAGAACGCCACCAATGGGGTAAGCCACACCTGCCCACACTGGCTGTGTACTCTGGTTCCACTATTTAGCTAATGATTCAAGATAATTCTGGCACCTGATTATTTTGACCTCATTATTTCAAGTGTATTTTGTTGCATTTTACCTTTGTTATGATTCAGGTTTATCCTCTTTGAGAAGAATGAAGTATTTGTTTAGTCTACAAACCTTTTAACTCTAAATTATTTTAAATATTGCTCTAAAACAGGTACAACAACTTTCCAAGAAAGAAATAGAGGATCTTCTTCGAAAAGGGGCCTATGGTGCACTCATGGATGAGGAGGATGAAGGCTCTAAATTCTGCGAAGAAGATATCGATCAAATTCTCCTACGGCGAACCCACACTATCACCATTGAGTCTGAAGGAAAAGGTTCCACATTTGCTAAGGTGCGACTCCATCTGAAGAGCAGGTTCTCTGCAGAAGTGGGATAGAGTCCATGTAAGGCACCTTGGAAGGTGCTCATGTGATGCATACATAATGTTTGCTTTATGTTGAGAATTAAGAAATTAATTATTAACTCCCTATGGCATACCTAATGCATGAAACACTCTCTATGTTTAGGGTTCTATCCTGCCTCCTCTTGTCCTTCTGTCTGTGCCTGGTTCCCAGGCTATCCTTTACCTGTATTCTTGACTCCATCCTCCCTCTTCCTGAGCTCCTGTTCTGCCATCACCTTGTCCTTCTTCCCTGCAATCCTTGTTCTTGCCGTCGCTTATGAAAGCACTCAAGTCAGTCATGTCTTTGGAAGGTCTTTCATCTTTTTCCCACTCCAGCTACAGCTCTGTAACTCTTCTCTCATGGCCAAAAACCACACAAGCATCATTTACACCAGCTGTCCCCACTGCCTCCCTTTCCATTTATTTCAACTTCAGCCTCCCCACCCCCTTTCCACCACACTGGTGCTGGTGAAGGTCACCCCTAAGCTCCTAACCATTCTGCCCAATTCCCTTCCCAGGCTTCACCTGCGTAGTGTTCTGCCTTTACACACCCACACCCACTCTATTTTCATTTTTCACAGCTTTCTGGAATATAATTTGTTTATCATAAAAATCACCTATTTTAAGTGTATGATTCAATGTCTTTACCTATTTACAGAATTGTGCAACTGTTCCCACATCTGCATTCAGAATATTTCCATTATCCCCCAAAGATCCTGTTGCCCATTAAAGGTCACTCCTACCTTCCCTCCCCCTCCAAGTCCTTGGCAACCACTAATCTACTTTCTATCTTTGTGATTGCGTACTCTTGATATTTTATATAAATGAAATCATATAGCATGTGGTCTTCTTCATTCACTTAGCACAGTGTTTTTGAGGTTCACGCATGTTATAGCATGTGTCAGTAATTCCTTTTTTATTGATGAACAGTGGTCCACACACGAACATATGTGCCTATACCTTATTTACGAGTTGACTGATAATATATATTGGAGTTATATATCCATTCACTAGTTGATAATGAAATTTTGAGTTGTTACACTTTTTGATTATTCCGAATAATGTTGTTACAGGCATTTGTGTACAAGTGTTTGTGTGGATGTATGTTTAATTTCTCTTGTGTATATACCAGGAGTAGAATTGCTGGGTCACATGTTATAACTCCAGTTTATCCCATAGAGTTACTGCCAGACTATTTCCTAAGCAACTGCAATATTTCCTTTCCCACTACCAATATTATTAATTTTTTTTTAATTTATTTTTTATTTTATTTTATTTTATTTTTTTTTGAGAGCGCATCTCTCATATTTATTGATCAAATGGTTGTTAACTACAATAAAATTCAGTATAGGGGGGTCAGTGCTCAATGTACAATCATTAATCCATCTCAAGTCTAATTCTCGTCAGTCTCCAATCTTCTGAAGCATAACGAACAAGTTCTTACATGGTGAACGAATTCTTACATAGTGAATAAATTCTTACATGGTGAACAGTACAAGGGCATTCATCACAGAAACTTTTGGTTTTGATCACGCATTATCACCTATAACAATCAGGTCAAATATGAATATTCGTTTGATTTTTGTACTTGATTTATATGTTGATCCCACATTTCTCCCTTTATTATTATTATTATTTTTATTTTTAATAAAATGCTGAAGTGGTAGGTAGATGCACGATAAAGGTCCCACTACCAATATTTTAGGGTTCTAATTTCTCCACATCCTCACCAGCACTTTTTATGGTCTGACTTTTTGATCATGTGAAGTGATAGCCCACACTGGTTTGATCTGCATGTATCTGATGCTAGTGAGTATCTTTTCATGTGCTTGTTGCCCATATATGTATCATCTTCAGAGAACTATCTATTCAAATCCTTTCTTCATCCTTCGAGTTGTCTTTTTATTATTGAATTTTAAGAATTCTTTTTATATTCTGGATAAAAGTTCCTCATCAGATAATACAATTTGCATATTTTCTTTTACTCTTAACCATATTTAATTTTAATGAAGCCCAGTTTACTCATTTTCTTTTATCGTTTGTGCTTTTGGTGCACTGTCTAAGCTAAAGTCACAAAAATTTGCTCCTGTGCTTTCTTCTAACAGTTTTGTAGTTTTCATTCTTACATTTAGATCTATGACCCCTTTTGAGTGAATTTTTGTGTGTGGTGTGAGATAGGGGTCCAACTCGCTCATTTTGCACATGGACGGCCAGTTGTCCCTACTACTCAGTTGTCCCAGCTACTCCAATCTTGAAAAACTCTCCTTCTCTGGGCTCCATGATCCAACACCTTCTTCATGTCTCAGCCTTTTTTCAGATTCTTTCCTTAGTTCTTGTAGGCACTTCCGATTCAGTATGTGCAAAGCCAAATTCATCATCCCTGTCCCACTACCGTCTGTGCGTATTGATGCACACATACACACCTGTTTGTTCACCTGAGTGAAGTTGGATGCTGAGGTTTTTCCTGGCTTCTTCCTCCTCCTTCATGCTTCATACCCACCCAGATTCTAACTCCTTTAACTTTGCCTTTTAAAAGATATCTTTCTAGACTGTCTCCCTATCTCTGCTAGAGCTGTGTTCAGTCTTCGTTATTTCCTCCCTGAACTACTGCAATAGCCTGTTCCACTCTACTCTACCCTCCATGCTCCAAGATGCTGTGTGCTCTCTTCCCATGCTCATGATCACTCTAACAGGTGACTTTTGAGTGAATTTTTGTGTGTGGTGTGAGATAGGGGTCCAACTCGCTCAAGATTGTGTGCATCTTGAGTTTATGCCCATTTTCAAAGGTTCACTGCTGCCTCAGGATAGAGTTCAGACTCTTTGATGGACATGCAAGCCCTTGCTTGACCTGGCTTCTGCCTGCCTCACCAGCTTGACCGTGGGCTACTCTCCCTTGGCTACCTGTCCTCCTACCATGTGACATGGTTGCCTTTCTCCTCTGTGCCTTCGCACAGGCTCTGCTGTGAGCATTTCTACATGCTCTCCTATTCTCTGAGCCTTTGGTGATCTGGTTGAGGCACTGTATTCTGCAGTCTGTTCTCTCTTCCCAGCAGTGCCCTCCCTGCATGCCACCCCCACTGCCACCCCAGCCTGAACCTGGTTAGGGCCTCCTCTGTATGTCAGTTGCACATGTGAGCACCTTTGTGACCTACATTTATTATGTGGCACTGTCTTTGCATTTTGCCTCTGAGAAACACATCTGAAAGTAATGCATATTTTATCCCCTTTAGGCCAGTTTTGTTGCCTCTGGAAATAGGACAGATATCTCCTTGGATGATCCAAATTTCTGGCAAAAGTGGGCTAAGAAGGCTGAATTGGACATTGATGCCTTAAATGGGAGGGTGAGTGCGAGGTCCCACTCAAACCCTGTTTGATCTAACCCAGGGGCCACTTTTTCAGAAGCTTCAAATGGATTTGCTGTCTTTTTCAGAACAACCTGGTCATTGACACTCCAAGAGTGAGGAAGCAAACCAGGCTGTACAGCGCAGTGAAGGGAGATGAGCTGATGGAATTTTCAGACTTGGAAAGCGATTCTGAAGAGAAGCCTTGCACGAAGCCCCGGCGGCCCCAGGACAGGTCCCAGGGCTACGCAAGGAGTGAGTGCTTCAGAGTTGAGAAGAATCTGCTCGTGTATGGGTAAGTCAGACACACTGGAAAGACGGAATTTTATTTTTAAAAATGTTAGAATTCTAGTTTCCATAGAAAGACTGTATTTGTGTTTGGATTTCGGTGACTCCTCATAGTCCAGTCAGGCAGCAGCCTCTGCAGCCGCTCTCACGGGCAGTGGTTGTTCGGCTAAAGTGCTCAAAGTTGTCTGCCTCCTCATGGATTTGAGGGGGCACGAGCTCATCCCTTAAGGAGTTCTGTCAGAACCAGTTGTACTTCTCGATTGTTAGTAACTCAGAATGAAGTTTCAAAATCATTAAATCTTTTACTACTTTACCTTCACCTTAAATTTACAAACATGGTCATCTTCTAATATTTTCCTGCTGTAAAAATTTGTTAAAGGCAGTCATCTCAGTTGTAAAGCTCTTGCAGCTCATCTAAAGCATAAATGAATGGTCACCTCAGTTCTCTGAGTGTGTTGTATTCTCCTGCTGGACTACAAGCCCCTGAGAGGCCGGATCCAATGAACTGATCTTCACAGCTCCATGGCACTGCACATGGCGCATTGGACAGTCAGATGCTCAGTGAACATCTGAACCCATATATGAGTTCTCTAGCATAATGTGGCACTGTAGGCAAATGGCACTCAAATTTAAAATACTGCCAGCAAAACAATATTTCTATAGATCTGATGATATCCTGTCTTTGAGAATTTCTTCCAGTAGATCATTATGAGTTTCAGAATAAATGCAAACATTCTGTTAATGTGGCAACAGGGCTCTTACCTGGCCCTTGTCTGTCTCATTGGCCTTTTCCACAGGCAATCCAAGTTTCCATTAGTACTGACCACTTTGTCTCTGGAGTGCCCGTCTCTCCACAGGGGACCCTCTGCCCCACCCCCAGCTTGCCGACTTGATCTGCCCACCAGCTCTTATCCTTGGTGTCCACACTGCGCCAGAGTTCCCTGCACTCTCCGTCACCCTCAGTATGGTGTTTCATGCCTTTGAGGAGTCGGTCTCTCCTGCTTGAGTCCCATTGAGCAGCTCCTTGAGGACAGGGGCTCTTTCCTTGTGCCTTCGGGGCAGGGTGTGCACAGCGGACCCACAGTGAGAGCTGCATCTGTGATTACTTGGGGTATAAATGAAGGTCAACAGTTGAAGCCCATCCTGTGTGCCAGCAGCTCTGTCTCCTCTGCTAATTATCTGAGACCCTCCCTACCCAAGTCCTTTGCTACTTGCTCCTGCTTCCATGTTTCAACATAATGATCAAGGTTAGGAATTTTGCAGATACCTTTGAAATGGCACATATTAATAACTCCTGAAGCTAGGAAGTGTGCTTAGGGCATGCTGTCTTTCAGTAAAGCCCTTCCCTCCTCCCAAAGGCATCCCTGTGTGTTGAACACCTGCTGTATTCTGGGCACTGTGCTAGGAGACTCTCAGACTCCAGGGCTACAGCTGTGAGCAGGACAGTCACAGCCCCTGCCCTAGGACAGGCAGATGAGCAGGTAGGCACGGCAGGAAGCTGTGATGGTGCTGTGGCATGGACGCACTGTGCAAAAGCAGCATAGAGGTGTGCCTCCGCTCCGTTAAGGCACAGCTCAGGTATTACCCCCGCAGCTCGGGGGCTAGATGGGGCTGAAAGAAGGAATTCCATAGAAGGTGACATGTATAGCCTTTTACTCAACGGATATCCTGAATTAGCTGGGGCAAGCGGGAGTGTTGGCAGGGAGGAGAAGAGAGTTCCTGGTGGGGAGAGCAGGGGGCCAGGGGCCTACCTGTGAGGGCCACGCCTCCACGTTGGAGGCACTGAGAGAAGGCACAGAAGCCAGAGAGGACCAGGCCGGGTGGAGAGCAGCCCTACCAGGGCTGTGCACAGCTCTTGGTTGTTGAAGAAGGCAGTGGGAAGGTTTGCTTCTCTCCTGAGTGCCGCCCTGGTGCTCAGTCAGCTATGACCTGGGGAAGACACAGTCTGGACACATCTGCCTGTCCATGGTGTGCGTTCATCAGCAACACCCCGATGGAAGAGTACAGAACTGTTCTTCCCTGAAATTATGACCCTACATAGATGGCCCAGGCTCCACAGTGTGCTGTTTGGCTGTGTCCACAGCCCTTTCTTCCACCCATTTTACCTCAGGACCTGAGAGTTGGCTGAGCATTTTTCCTTGGGGTTCCCCTGTACGTGGGACTCCCTATTTCAAGAGGAAACTCAAACCTGTTTGCAGTCTTGCTAGTCACCACGGCGGCCCTTTGAGGTTGAGGTATGAGGCATGCTCCTCAGCACTGCATCCCTGATTTGGGGGATGTCACACCCCCTTTGAGTCACTGTCACCTCAAATGGTTGGTCAGCATTAAAACATACAAGCCATGATAGTGTGAATCAAAGTATAAAGTGTCCAGGACCCGGCTTGCTCTCATGTCCCCAGAATTGCTGCCTTCCGTGAATCTAACTGACAGGCTTATTCCAGCTCAGTTGGCTTGATTTCTGTGGCAGTTGGGCTCCTGCACAGTGCAGCAGGGGATTCGTGGCCCACTCTGTAACAGGCCTTTTGACTCATGCCTTGGATGGCTTTCCTGTCACCTGATATAAAATACAACGAGTTGTGACCCAAGATTCCCTAACACTGCTCTTTGCCTGTGAAAGCAAAGCCCCAAGTCTAACCCTGAAAGGCACCATCTGCATGCTGAGTGTTTGCTTTGCAGTTGGGGACGGTGGACAGACATCCTTTCTCATGGACGCTACAAACGCCAGCTCACTGAGCACGATGTAGAAACCATCTGCAGAGCCATCCTCGTGTACTGTCTCAACCATTACAAGGGAGATGAGAACATCAAAAGCTTCATCTGGGATCTGATCACACCCACAGCTGATGGCCAGACACGAGCATTGGTTAACCATTCGGGTAGGTTGGCCTGATGTGCTTTGAGCCACAGCGTCACAGCACCACTGGGACCTCACACATCCAGATATGCCTGCCTCATACATCGAAATACCTGATTCTGACACAATCGTTGTGCTTGTAAAAAGCTCCTGTTCTTCTTACGATTCTAGGTTTATCAGCCCCGGTGCCAAGGGGAAGGAAGGGGAAGAAGGTGAAAGCCCAGAGCACACATCCGGTGGTGCAGGATGCCGACTGGCTGGCTAGCTGCAACCCAGATGCCCTATTCCAGGAGGACAGCTACAGGAAGCACCTGAAACACCACTGCAACAAGTATGTGTCGGGAGGGTGGGCGCGGGAGCATGCCATCCCGCATTCCTAAATGTCCATGTGTCACCGAGGCTGTAGAACTCTAGTTACTATCACTGCGCAACTTGACTGTTTTTCTGGAAACATGATGCCAAGTCACAGGACTGTGTAGCTTTAGATGACTGATGCATTTCATTGTGGTAAAGATACATAGACAATTTTACTGTTTTAACCGTGAGTATATATGATTCATTGGCATTAACTGCATTCAAAATGCCCTGTACCCAACATCGCCATCTATATCCAAAACCTGGCCCCAATATAAGCTCTGTGCCTGCCTATCGACTGATAACTGCTCCCCTCCCTAGCCCCAGCCCCAGGAGCCACTACTCTACTTTCTTGCTCTTGAGTTTGCCTACTCTAGGTACCTGTTAAGTGGAATCACACAATGTCTTTCGGTGTCTAGCATATTTCACTTAGCACAGTGTTTTTGATGTTCATCCATGTTGTGCCCTATACCAGTGTTCTATTCCATGTTATGCCTGAGTGATATTCTACTGTATATATAAACCACATTTTGTTTGTCCATTTATCTATTGACTGGCACAGTTGATGGACACCTTCTGGCTCTTGTGAGTAATGCTGCTAATGAACGTTGTAGATAACTAAGTTTTAACCAGTATGTGTTAGAAAATCAGGGTGCTTTACATGATCCCACCTTCCACTGACTGCTTCACTAGAGGGACTGGGTGGGGACTTTACCTGTTACCTTATGCTTAATAACAGCTCAGTTGTTGGATCCTCTTTTTCCCACCCGTGAGCTTACCATCATATTATTGTATTTCCAGAACCCATTTATGTCTAATTAAAGAACAACTAATCTGACTTTATTTCATTGCTTGGACCTCTGCTAACTCTCCACCGAGTAAACCAACATCTACATGCTCTGAGCCTTTCCTTGCTCTGAGCATACGTGTCGCGCACATTGGCAGTGTGGCCGTGCTGCTCCAAACAGCCCCGCCACTGCCCCCGTGCCCCGCAGCTGTGGCTCACTGCCTTGTTAGTTACCTAGAGCTCTGCCACAAGGTCACAACTGGAGGAGGCAGGATAGAACTATATGTGTACCTCTCTTAACTAGTAGCAACACAAGTCTGAGCATGCACACAAAATTGCTGACAGTGGGCTGAGTGCTTCTCATGGCTTATCTGTCTGCCTTGTCGAAGGTATGTAGTGCTGTCTTTTTGCACTTACCTGATGAAGAAATGGCGACTCTGTGCTTAAGGTCCGTCTGCTAGTGAAGGGACAGAGTCAGAGTGGAAGGAAGCCCAGATGAGCCGAGGGCTCCTCCTTGTTCTCGACCACCCCGCCCACCTGGGAAGCCTACCCTCTCCTCCTCCCTGTAAATACAGTGGTGCTTTGATTGCTCTTCTTAGATTTTTGACTGGCAAATTCTTCTGCTTTGAGTCTGTCTTCAAGTCCATTACCTCAAAGCACTTTGGTAACTCAGGAACTGTTTTGTTGTTAACATGCTGTAGGGTAATAGTTTCCCTAAAATCCTGCCCTGCTGTAGGTGTTGGAAAATTTCTTTTTCATTGTGGTTTATGTGAACCTGAAGTCAACAGCCTTCTGAGTTCTGGAGTCAGGCAAACTGGAGGTGCTGGGGTTTAGGTGGCTCCTGTTCCCAGGCCCCAGTGTGATGGTGGTGGTTTCGATTTCCCATTCTGATGTCAGTAACAGATTTCCACAAGGCTACCCTCTCTAATTAGTATGTGAGATGTAACTAGTATTCCTCACAGCTTTCCCAGGGACTCAGAGGGAGACAGGCAATGCCTTCCATCTCCTCTGGGACGAGCAAGCAGTGCAGTCGGTCTTCCCCATAGATGATTGCACCGAGACACCACAGGATCTAATGTGAGGACATGTTTGTGACTAATCAGAGAGAAAATGAGACCCAAATTGAGGAACCTCCTAGAAAATAGCCAGCCAGTTCTCCTCAAAAGTTTTGAGAGAAAGAAAAAGACAGCAGGCATCTCAGATTAAGAGAAGACAACCAGGAGAGTGCCGTGCCGGTGTGGCCCTGGACTGGCTGCTGGTCCAGAAAGCAGTTATGGCGGAACAGCTGAGGGCACGGGAGGGAGGGCTGTGGGCCCATTAGCCGTCTGTCCCTGTGACTTGCCGAGTGCAAACTCCTTAGGGTCGGGGCTGCCTCCCACCCACCCGTCACCCTGCCAGTGCCACGGTGTTCCATAGGGACTCCGAGCTTGCCAGTTGCCTTGGTTTGACTTTTTGCATTTAGGAGAAAGGTGAGATAACTGACAATTTTCCTGATGTGGAAAACTTGTCTTCTATCAAAAGGGAAAGGAAACATTTGGATCACTGCCCTGGTACTGAGTTTTGGTGAATAATAGAGAATCCAGCCAAAGGTGGAGGGTATTTTCTTGGAGCGACCCTTTCTGAGCATCCTCTGTAAGGAGACCCTGGCCTGCAAGTTCTTCTCTAACCAGAGAAGAAACAGGTCCAGCCACAGAGGCCCATACTGTTACTTTTCTTTTGCCAGTTCAATGTGGCACAGCCCATTTTTAATCTTACCAAAGAGAGAAATCTTAAGAAAATAAAAATAAGGTGTCCCAAATGATTGCTCTCCTTGAAGCATATTCAGATATGTATGACCTCACACTTTGCCTCCTGGCCAGACACCTGGTGGTGGAGAGGAAGGCGCCTCCTGGGTGCTGGTATGGTCAGGAGTGGTCGGTTTGGGTCAATCTGCAACATCCTGGAGACGGTGGGAGGTGGCGGGGTGAGAAAGCCCAGTCCTGAGTGGAGTGTTCTGGGTAACTCTGTGACCTTGGGTATGTCCCTTGTATTCAACTAGCCTCAATGTTCACATTTATAAAATGGACACTGTAGCTTGCCCCACTTCATCACAGGCTTTGAGCTAGCATATGTAAGTGGGATGCATTGGCTGTGAAGTGCCCTGTGGCATCTGATGGGGTTATCCAGCCAGGAAAATAACACTTGGTATTATCATCTATTCATTGCCAAGGAGGTAGTCTTCAGATACCAGTCCTGAGTGCACAGAAGGGGCTGTCCACAGGAGATGCTGGACTCGGAGTAGACACAGGTCTTTGTGAGTTACCAGGTGGGCTTTATTGAAACAATTACATTTAAGCCATTGAGAAAATCCCAAGTGAGATTAAAAATCCAGTTTTTAGAATTTCGTGGGTTTTTAAGACTGATTCCTTAAAAATGACTAAGAACTTAAATGAATTGGACACATTTTAATCTTGTTGGTGATATTTTATTACCATTTCTTAAGCTATAACTTAGGCTTCCAAGTAATATAAACTGGAAGGAATAAAAAACATTTAATATTCCTTAAGGGAGAAGAGTGAGGACCTACCCCGTGTCCCACCCCCACTGCCATCTTCCTTTCTCAGAAGCAAAGTTGTATAATCTGAAAAACCTGACATTCCATATTGAGGGTTTATTGTAAGGTAGTAAAACCAGATTTTATATCTCGTTTATTCCTACAACTTCTGATGTGCTTCCAAAAATGGTATTAAGGCAGCAGCTGAGGAAATTTTATGAGATAATGAAGCAGAACAGTTACTGAAAGCCATCTGCTCAGTTGTTTACAAACTTGCTTCAATACTTCAGAGGCAATGGTGGGGTACGTGTCTAAACTTCACAAGCTGCGCTAGGTAGAACCAAATGAAGTGCGCCTGGGCTGGGCTGAGCCCGGTCCCTCTCTGTGCAGTGTGAGCGGTTGCCAGGCAGGCCTGTTGGAAGCCAGCAGAAAGCACCACACAGAGGTGATTATGTGCCACCATCTGTCACGCTTCAAGCCTACCATACAGCATGGCTAATCAGCCTTGGCAGGATGATGGATGAACAGCAGCAGCTGCCAAAAGCCACTGTTGGCAAACAGTCCTGAAGTTAAGAACTTTTCCCCCCTCTGTCTTCCTCTCCAGGGTCCTGCTGCGCGTCCGCATGCTGTACTACCTAAGACAAGAAGTCATAGGAGACCAGGCAGATAAGATCTTAGATGGTGCTGACTCAAGGTTAGCTCAGATGCACATTTGCTCGGTACCTCTCTGTGATAATCTGGGCAGTTGGAAAACATCATGGATTATGTTTCACAACCTTCCTAAAACATTAGTGGTGCATCTCCTTTTTTTGCATTGGAACGTAATGTTGATTCTGTGAGCTGTTGAAGATGTGACAAGAATTGGGGAAAGCTGGTTTGTATGTACGTGTGTGTATAAAACATGGTGCAAACTAAATGACTGGTGTTGCAAGATAACCTTTAAAATGGGACACCTTGTGATAAAGTTCATTTCTGACCATGGTGGAAGTGCCTGACTTCTGCCCTTTTTTGTAATCTTTGCTTATTTCTCCACCACACTCAGAGGCTTATCATGAGAAAGGGGTACATGGGTACATGTATCATGTCTTTAGTTACACAGACTTTGTGTTTAGTAGTAGTGTATGTTTTAAGTATTATATAAATGGTTGTCTTTCTAGTGAAGCTGATGTGTGGATACCAGACCCTTTCCATGCTGAAGTTCCCACAGATTGGTGGGATAAGGAAGCAGATAAGTCCCTCCTAATCGGAGTGTTCAAACATGGTAAGTGATGTGTCTGTTTGACCACATCTTGACTGTGTGGCTTTGTCTTTATTTAGTGCTCTTTGCATACTCTTTTCCAAAGTCATAATATTAATGAGGATAGTTCCAAAGGACTCTTGGCGTGTACCATTTTCCTGTACTAAAAATCTAATATGAACTGTAAATATCAGATGCTGTTTTCGAATGTTTGTTGAGTATTTGAGAAGAAAACATTTCTTTCTTGGCTGTAAATAAAATGAAAACCATATTTGTTTTAATAATAGCCAAGTTGTCCTATAGCTCTCCCTAAACTTTGCTTCCAGCATGGCTCCCCTTGCTAGCTCTGCCAGCCCATGTCAAAGTGGATGGTGGGCTTAACCTCTGCTATTAATCTGTACAAGTGCCTCCTGGGCTTTGTTCCAAGCAATATTTCACAAATGTCAGTGCTGAGAACTCACGGCTCCCCTGAGTGGGATGCAGCCTTGTTAACTTTGAAAGGCTAGGGATGCAGAACTGGCATGATATATACAGTGAGCGATTCCTGATTATAATCCTGGTTCTCTGGAGGTCGTGGAGGTATTCTCAGCAGCCCAGCCTGACTAAAGGGGAGAATGATGGCTTATAAAACCTTTCATGATTACAGTTTGGCTTGCGGCTCTACAGCAGTTAGGAGTGGTGTGGTGTAGTACACATCCTAATTGAATTGTGCCATTCTGCCTATGTACTGCAGCCGTGTTTTGTGAGCTCAGCCTAAAAATCATTTTCCCGCAGTGCACTGTTGGGATCTGCCATTTTCCATCTAGTCAACTTGGGCAGTCAAAAAGCAAATTGCAGTTTGAAAACCATAGAGGGAACAGTGTCATCTTACTGACATGCATCATCCTAAACCTGATAAGACAGGTTCGCTGGCCTTAGGAAGATAGGGATTTTCAGCCAGTGGTGCAAGTTCCTGCAGGAGTGAAGCTGTACACTGTTCACGAGGAGGATAGGGTGGACTCAGTACACTGCAGAGGTTGTAAAAGAACATTATGAAGGCTTAAATGTCAAGCAAAATTAGATTTGGGGGAAAAATAGGGTAAAAAATCTCTCTAGGGGTCTTGCAGTTATTCTGAACCTGTTTTGCTGTTAGTATTTGTGGTTTTCCTGATAACATACCTGAAATGTAACTTGCCCCCCCAAAATCTGCCCTGGAGTGAGTGTTCCATAGAATGCTCTACTAAAACATGGTTCATTTAAGTGCACCATAAATGATAATCTCAACTGAGAAGCACGCTTCGCCTGTTGCAGCAGTGCTGTGATTTTGTCAGTGACGGGCCTTTCCTCATTTCTGTGTGTGTCTTCTGGGCTGGTGGGGACGACACAGGCTATGAGAAGTACAATTCTATGCGAGCTGACCCTGCGCTGTGCTTCCTGGAACGAGTTGGCATGCCCGATGCCAAGGCCATAGCTGCAGAGCAAAGAGGAACAGACATGCTAGCAGATGGTGGTGACGGGTAAGAAGGACATTTAAAAATTTTAATAAACTTTATGTCAGCATTACATCTATTGGCACAGTTTGCTTCTTATACTGCACTGTGTATTACATTGCATCTGATTTGAACTTAAGTGATGTTTACCAGTATAGTAGATTTGTACATCATAATGACTGTTTAAACACAATATAGTATCTAGATAATCTGAAATTTGTTTGTCTTTTCCAAATAATGACAGTCCCTTCAACACACTCATGCCTCCCCTGATAGCTACACGTTTCAAATAATGATAGAATCCTTTTTGATGTCCAACCCAGAATTAAAAATAGCATTGGGCAGATTATTACTCCTTCCCAAGCCCCCTTCAGTCTCTGCTTATAAGGATGACTTAAACATTTTTTAAATTTCTATATAGGGGAGAATTTGATAGAGAAGATGAAGACCCAGAATATAAACCAACCAGAACGCCATTCAAGGATGAAATAGATGTAAGAACTTGAGTATATTGACTTTAACAGCACCATTAATATATGCCCATATAAGACTTGTTAAACTTTATAGATAATGGTCTTTTCTTTAAAAGGTAAAGCAAAATAAAACTCCAAGTGAAAATAATTCTGTTTTTTTCTTTGCTTTTAAGGAATTTGCAAATTCTCCAGAAGATAAGGAAGAATCCATGGAAATACGCACCACAGGTTAGGCTGCATAAAAGCCCACGGAACCCAGCAAATGTGTGCAGTTCAGGCACATTCATGCATCAGGCAGGGGCTTCGGCTTCCTTGTGATGGGAGCATCTTAAAATGTTATTTCTTCAACCTGATTCATTCCTTTTGTAAATAATTTTATGTATTGTTTATCATTGATTTTTCATTACATTGAATTTCTTTTATAACATAATTACATTCTGAATTAAGATAATTTATATATTTATTTTATACCAGTTAGAACATTTTGGTGTCTTTAGAAACATCTCTTGAGAGTTGAGCATTTACTAAGTATCTGAAATACTGCCAGTTTATGGAATGCTGACCTTTTGTATAATGTAAAACCATTAGCTAACAATTATGTGAAAATTTTTTATGTTCAAGATTATTATTCTCAGTATATCACAGGAGAGCCCCCTTATAATGTAGGTCATGGCATAGAGTATGTTTCTTTATGGAAAACTGAAAAATAAATCATTCCCTCCCCCCCTCCCCCCGAGGAGTTAAAAAAAAATAGTATATAAATTTCATACTAGTATTATTCCTTATTTTTATTTTAAAAACAAGGGCACCAAGATGCCCTCTCTCCTACTGTTATTTGAATGTTAATGAGTCATCTTGTTCTGATGGAAAATCCTGTATATTGCAAGATTGCAGCTACACATTTCAACAATATTTTTCCACTTCCCTAGGCAAGCACAGTGAGAGTAATGCTGAGTTAGGCCAACTTTACTGGCCTAACACCTCAACCCTGACTACCCGTCTGCGCCGGCTCATTACTGCCTATCAGCGCAGCTATAAAAGGCAGCAAATGAGGCAAGAGGCCCTAATGAAGACTGACCGGCGCAGACGGCGGCCTCGGGAGGAAGTGAGAGCCCTGGAAGCGGAAAGGGAAGCTATCATATCTGAGAAACGGCAGAAGTGAGTTTCTTCAGGGTTTTACTCAGCTCCTGGTACATTCCTCTCTTCCCTGCTCTTCTAGGTCTGCAAGAGGCAGGAATCCCATCTGAGAGAATGACTGTCAGAGAGCCTCAGTATATGAAACAGTCAGTCTCCCACCCCCCAAAATAAGTACTATGTATTAAGTTTAGGGGAAAAGAGGAATTATTTTGAAGGAATAATAATAAGCTTTAAGCCTTTCATCCCCAAGTGCAATCCAAGCTAATGTCTTTTTTCTGATAGGTGGACAAGAAGAGAAGAGGCTGATTTTTATCGTGTGGTGTCCACTTTTGGCGTTATTTTTGACCCCATGAAACAGCAGTTTGACTGGAATCAGTTTCGAGCCTTTGCCAGACTTGACAAAAAGTCTGATGAGAGTTTGGAGAAATACTTCAGTTGTTTTGTGGCCATGTGTAGGCGGGTGTGTCGAATGCCCACTAAGCCAGATGATGGTAGGTTCATTTGGTAACAGAAGTTCTATACTGAAAGGCCAATAGAGTGAAAAATAAGAGAGTGAACAATTTAAAGCATACTTGGGTTTTTCCTAAGTAAATACAGTTGTTTCTCTGTTGCAGAATCACCCGACCTCTCCTCCATGATTGAGCCAATCACAGAAGAGCGTGCCTCCAGAACTCTCTACCGCATTGAACTGCTGCGGAAAATACGCGAGCAGGTTCTTCACCACCCTCAGCTGGGAGAGAGGCTGAAGCTCTGCCAGCCGAGTTTGGAGCTGCCCGAGTGGTGGGAGTGTGGAAGGCATGACCGAGACTTGCTGGTTGGTGCTGCGAAACATGGGGTCAGCCGGACGGATTATCACATCCTCAATGACCCAGAGCTGTCCTTCCTGGATGCACACAAAAGCTTTGCTCAGAACAGAGGGGCAGGTAACATATCTTCCTTGAACCCACTGGCTGTTGGATTTGGCCAGACGCCCACAGTCATCTCATCCACCCACGTCCAGGATGAGAAGGTGATGGGACAAATGGAAGGCAAAGTGGAGGAGCCCAGAACCACAGCTGCTGCAGAGAAACCTGAGGCGAAGGAAGAGGAAGAAGGACCGGACGGCAGGGAGAAGGGCAGCAAGCAGGGCTGTGAGGCCGAGGCTGGCTCTGTGGGAAGTGAGCTGAAAGGGGTGGAGGTCAGTGCAGTCTCAGGGCCCAAGTCTATTTCAGAAAAAGGTTCTGAAGAGGACGAAGAAGAAAAGCTGGAGGACGATGATAAGTCGGAAGAGTCTTCCCAACCTGAAGGTAATGCCCAGCCCTCCAAGCCTTGCCCCCAACACAGTGGCAGTAGTGACACACTGTGTTTCCATGTCACATGACGAGAGCTCGTGTTTATTTTGAAGGGAGATTAGTGTGCATTTTCTTCTGTGAAGGGTTCATTTTGGGGTATGCTTAGATGTATGTTTTGCTCTGATATGGGATGTAAGCAGTATTTCAAACACCCTAAAAGCTCAGAAGAGTTTTATGGACACGTGACAATTTCTGGATTTAGGATGGGGGTCAGTTAACTTCAGAGTAGGAGCATATTGAGAAGTAGTTTTAATTTGGATGGCTAAATGTGAGGAAGAAGAATCATTCACTGAGTAAATACTGGTAATTATTTTAGCACAAACAATGCTTAATTTATTTAGCTTTAGTTCAGAAGTAAAGGGTAGGCATAGAATTAGAAAACAACCAGTTTCTTTCTAAGTCACAGTTAGGCTGCTGTACCTGGCACAGAGTAGAACCAAGGTGGACTAAGGTGCTGTACCATTCTGTTCTTTGGAACTAGAGCTTTGAACGTGAGCCAATGCATTAATCCTTTTCCCTGTGAGGAGGGACATAGGCTCTTGAGTGAAAGACTTGGTTGTCATTCAGCCTCCTCTGAGATTTACATGCAGGATGTCAGATGACTAGTGGTGTAACCTCCCTAAATCTCTGCTGTTTCATCTATAAAATGCAAATAACACTATCTACATGAAAGGACCATTGAGAGCTTTAAGACAAGATTTGTAAAATGCCTGACACCATTCTAGCCATATAGTAGCTACTCAGTGAAATGGAGCTGATTGGTATTCAAATTTTTCATCATGTCATCTCTAAACTTCTGTTTCAGTCATAGACTGGTTGTGAGTGATGCACATTAACTCATTTCTCAGCAGGAGCTGTCTCTAGGGGGAAGAATTTCGACGAAGAAAGCAATGCCTCTGTGAGCACTGCTAGGGATGAAACCAGAGACGGATTCTACATGGAGGATGGGGACCCTTCAGTAGCTCAGCTCCTTCATGAAAGAACATTTGCCTTCTCATTTTGGCCTAAGGTTGGTGGGTTCTTTGGTATTTTGTTTTGTTGACAAAAAAAACAGTGAAGGAAATTATTGTAGGGGGATTCGCTAATTAATTTTAAGGTAAACTTTGATGTAGTGGATGAAGACTGTAGATTTTTTCTTATGTCTTAAAGAATGATCTGGAAAAGCCCAAAGTAAAAAGTCTATAGAATACGTTTTATAATAGGATAGGAAAATCACATGAAGAAAAGATAGTAAGAAATAGAAGTGTTCATATAGATCTGTGGCTCCTTGAGAAGATTTCTTAGGTTAGTAATAATGTTGTCCAGTTTAATCTATAGATTATTATTTCAACAGACCCACCCTTTGGCAAAATAAAATGTGTGGACTTTGTTTTTGTCATGGTGGTAAAAAACACATAACATGAAATTTAGGATCTTCACCAAATTTATGTACATTTCAGTAGTTTTAAGTATATTCACATTTGTTATGAAACCAATCTCCAGAACTTTTTATCTTGCATGACTGAAGCTTTATACCCATTAAACAGATCTCCTTCCCTTCCCCCAATCCCTAGTAATCACTATTCTAGTTTCTGTTTCTATGAATTTGACTATTTTACATAGCTCATGTAAGTGGAATCATGCAATATTTGTCTTTTTGTGATTTGTTTATTTCACTTAGCATAATGTCCCCAAGATTTATCCACATGGTAGCAAGTGACAGGATTTCCTTCCTGTTTAGGGCCAAATAATATTCCATTGTATAATTACACCACATTTTCTTTATCTGTTCATCCATATTGGGGACACTTGACACTTGAGTTCCTTCTACCTCCTGGCTTATTATAGTGCTACTATAACATGGGTGAACTAATTTATTTGAGATCCTGCTTTAATTCTTGTGGACATACATACATAGAAGTGGGATTGCTGAGTTATAATGTAGTTCTAATTTTAATTTTTTGAGGAAACTCTGTAGTGTTTTCAATAGTAACTAGCCATGTACAATCCCACTAACAGTGCACAAGGGAAAATGTGTGGACCTTAAAAATTGTTGCTTTAATTTTTTAAAATATGAAGCAGAACTTTCAGATTTAAGACAACTTCATATATTTGGAAACTTACAGTCTCCTTAACTTGGGAGAAAGGTGGGCTATTGGCCCATTTGCTCCAATATATTATGAGATAATTCCAAATGCAGTGATCTATAACCAAAAGCAAAGTAGAAATTATTTTTTGGCTAACTAGCATAATTTTGTAATAAATCCCTATGTGCTTTGGGCCTGTTTTTCAGGGTGGGGAAATAATCACTCTGTTCACCATAACAGGGATGTCTGGTTAAACCAAGCAACACTGAAGCGGCTTCAGTTGACTCATCCCTAGATTGCTCTTGCATAGTGTTGGTTGTGTAAGAAACAATGTGAAATTTTTAACTGAAGAGTGTACTATCAAAGATAACTTTCTCTCTGTATCCCTGCTTATTTCCCCCATTACACTAATCTCCTTTATTGAGTATAGAAGGGAGTTTCCCAGATCAGTCAAAAGGTCTTTCATAGCAGGCACTTTTAATCTGTGGAAACCAGGCCTAAGAGCTGTAATTAGAAATTTTTAATGTACACGCTTCAATGAAGTTTGAAGTGGTAATAAGTGGAGAATGCAAATTGACATTCATTAGGTGTTCCTAGGTTGGTGCCCATTTCATAATGCTGAACTTTATTAATAGTGACGCTAATGATGTCCCATTTCCTGGGACAGACTGCAACCCAGCCTGTGGATCTGAAGCTTACCAGAGCATCAAGAAGCTAAATGCAGGGCTCCGTAGTTACTGCAGACGTTCCCCTATGATTTGTAATGTTTTCTAATTTATGTGATTCAGTGTTGGCAACTGAAAAATACTAAGTTTTCTGTCCTGGGGCCACCCTGGGACCTTCCATGAGAGGAGCAGTTTGAGTAGATTTTGTTTATCTCCTTGCATGTTTTTTGTTTTCTTTTATGTTTTGCATACTGTTGACTTTTCAACATTTTATGTTTTTGAGCATCTTGGTGGAAATATTTCTCTAGCAGTTTTCACCAGGTCTTTGTTACAATTTTGTGTGACTCTTCTTCTCCCTCCAGGATCGAGTAATGATAAACCGATTAGACAACATCTGTGAAGCAGTGTTGAAAGGCAAATGGCCAGTAAATAGGCGCCAGATGTTTGATTTCCAGGGCCTTATCCCGGGTTTCACACCACCCACCATGGACAGTCCCCTGCAGAAGAGGAGCTTCGCTGAGCTCTCCATGGTTGGCCAAGCTAGCATCAGTGGAAGCGAGGACCTCCACACTTCGCCTCAGTTGTCAAAGGTAAGTTAGAGCAGCTTGTGTTTGGCGGTTTAAAAGGAAGCTCTCTAATTCTTCACTCAGTTAGGAAACTGTGTTACCCTCCTTCTGCTTAGAAATAAGATGGCTGCTATTGCTCAAAGCTTCTCACCAGTCATGAATGTTTAATTCCTTAAGCTGCTTGTTCTCTGTTTCTGCAAGCCAGCCCATAGAGCAGATACAATTTTCACTCATTACTTTTTTGGAATTTTTCAATAGGAAGATGCCCTCAACCTCTCTGTCCCTCGCCAGCGGAGGAGGAGGAGGAGGAAAATTGAAATCGAGGCTGAGAGAGCTGCCAAGCGGCGAAACCTCATGGAGATGGTTGCCCAGCTGCGGGAGTCTCAGGTGGTCTCAGAAAATGGACAAGAAAAAGTTGTAGATTTATCAAAGGCCTCAAGAGAGGCAACAAGCTCTACCTCAAATTTTTCATCTCTTACTTCAAAGTTTATCTTGCCTAACGTCTCAACACCAGTGTCTGATGCCTTTAAGACTCAAATGGAACTGCTCCAGGCAGGTCTGTCACGCACACCCACAAAGCATCTGCTTAACGGCTCCCTGGCGGGTGGAGAGCCTCCCGTGAAGAGGAGGCGGGGAAGGAGGAAAAATGTGGAGGGCCTCGACCTGCTTTTCATGAGCCACAAACGGACACCGCTGAGTGCAGTAAGTTCAGGAGCTCACTTACATTGTATGTGCCCACACTGACAGCCAGGTGCCCTCCACTGCTGCTGGCTCTAGTCTGTGTTCCTCTGAGTGACATGGTGTTAAAGCTGGCTTCTTCCACAGTGAAATAGAATTACAGTGGACAGAGTCATGGTTCTGAGCTGAAAAACGGTGGTGACCATTGATACGTAGAGGTCACTTGGCCTGAACCAAATGTAGCTTGAGGATTTATTCTTCCCAAGATTCTGGTATATTGATTACTCTCGGAAGACTAGCCTGAAACAAAAACATGTTCTTCTGAACCTATGATTGTTATCTCTGAATTCTTGAGGAGGAAAAGCTTCTGCTCTTAAATATATTGATATCTTTTGGGCCTGGTGTTTATGAGATGAATACAAATGTTCAGTTTTAAGATGTAAGATTTATTGTTGTCTGCAAAGCTAGCAATTGCAAATTCTCCTACCTCCACAATTACATATTTTAAAAAGCTTAACTGAATGAAGATCTATGCTAGTTTAGGTTCAAATGAAATAACATGTGCCAATGGATTTAGATGTTTTCTTTTTCAATTCAAAGGAAGTAAGTGTAATCTAATTCTCTTCCCTAATTGGCTTCCTTCCCTCCACCTGAAAATGTGCCTCCTAACTAACGCCAAGGGTCTCACCCCAAAGAACCTGATCACATGCAGTCCCTTTTAAAAGGGCTAACTAGTCCTAGATATCTTAAGCCTATTGGTTTGCAATCTGAATTAGCACAGTGGTGCTGGAGTTCACTGTGGGTGAGGAGCTATCCCTCCAGGAATGATGGGCCTGTGCCTTTGACAGCAGGACAGTTTGGGAAACACTGAAATTTGAAACTGAGGAGAGACATGTTTCAATATGTTTTTCCTTATTCCACCCATGTTATTATTTGCCCATTTTCTATTTCTTGAACCCAGAGAAAGCTTAATAACTTAAAAGGGTAGGAAGAAGTATGGTTGAATTAAAGTCTAGAAATGGCAAAATAGTATTCACTGAAATTTGTCCATTGGTCAGGTCTGATTGACAGAAACATACAGGTGGTTAAAAGTTAATTTAAAAAATTCATTACCCAATGCACCATTCATCATGAGAGTCATTTTTATTGAACATATGATTATTTTTAAATTGTAAAAACATACGTCATAATGGATCAGATGTTCCACAAGTTAAAATGCTATTTCTAGGTATGTGAGTCCCAAAGTTGTTTAACTAGCAGTTAGCCTTTCTGCTTGAAACTACCCTAGCACTTTGATAGATTTTGATAGATTTTGTTCACTGAAGATCCTTTCTCTGTAACGATTGACAAACTGAGGAATTCCTGTAGTTCATACCTCTTCTCACTTACTATTATGTTTAATATTTGAATTAATATTTGAATACTGTCTGTGGAATTAAGAGTACACCCCATGTGTTCTCTTCCCCTTGGAACTGCATACCCTGTATTGAACTGGAGGCTAACTTTATTCATTTCACATGTTTTAAGCTATCCCTAAGAATTGATTGATATTTTTCTTTTTCTAAAGTCACATTTAACAACTTGGCTCAAAATTCCTAATAGATATATAGAGAATTAATTTTTTAATGTCAGATGTTGGATGATTTGAAGATTTGTTTGGTGTTGTAGAGGGTTATATGCATGCATATAGGAAAACACTGATTACTCTATAAATAAACAGCAGTGAAGAAGCATAAAGGTTGGTAGTATATGGAACAAGACAAACCCTAAAATCTTGTATTATGTCAGCATTCCAGGCAGAGAAAATTTTGTGCTGCTGTAAAAAGTAGGGTGCAGTCAGCAGCATTGTGGAAGCCAGCTGTGCCTTCTGTGCCAGGGCCTGGGATGCGAAGAACAAAGGCCCTGCAGGTGTTTGCACTAGGGAACTCAGTGTTAAGATGGGTGACAGATAAATAATGTATCATGGTCCTGAGGCATGGGTGGGCTACTTTGTTGAGCCCAAGGGAATAATGGAATAGAGGGAGGAGGGTACAGGGAGAGGCAGATGAGGAAGTTTCCCTACATATGGTCATATTTCGGTTAAGTTTTGGAGATTGTGTAGGGCTTGATCATTTGAAAATAGGGGGAGGGGAGAATATATGCAAAGGGACGGAGTCCAGAGAGAGCCTGTTGTGTCTGGTGAACTACAAGTTACTGGCCAGGGAGCTTGGGGAGGAGGTAATGTGAGATTCAGCAAGAGGAGCTTGGAGATGAGGTCAGATGCAAATTGTGGAGGGCCTTGATTGCTATACTGAATAGCTTAGATTTTCTATCCTGAAGGAGGTGGGGGTTCAGTCACCAAAACAGCTTAAAACAGGGAGTGATATGACATAAGGTTTTGAACTAAGAAGTGTGCATTTTAGAAAACTGACTCCAGCATAGCAGTGCAGAGTTTGGATTAAACAGGTAGCATTTTAGTCAGGGAGACCATTTGGGAATACCGCTGTACATGGGTGGGCAGTGAAGACCTGCACCAAAGTAGGAGTAGTAGGAAGGAACAGATGAGCTGGCAGAACAGATGTCTGGAGGTTGAAATAACAGTCTTTGAGGACCAGTGGCTGGATGGTGGTAGGGTCTAGACTTCAGTTAGGTTTATCTTGCCACAAAGACCTATACAGAATATTATACTACCAACAAAACTGTACAGTTCGCAGAGTAGCCAAAAGGTATGTATAAACTGGCTCTTGGAACATTCCTTTAATTATAGTTTCTTTAATGATGTCATCCAGGGATGCCCAAGAGAGACTGAGAGGCTACCTTTCATTTATATGAAGCTAAAGACTAGAACACCCTGTTGTATTCCCAGTGGCTTGCTTAAGATCTCAAACATGGAGCGTTCGTTGATGGACTGTGAATTTTCTACCTAACTGCAAATTCAACAATGTGAAGAATGACATTAAAGTTTTTTTTTCTAATTTAATAGCTGTTACAAAACTGATATTGTTTCAAGTAACTTTTTTCCCTTTTTGCTCAAAAGATCTGTTATACTAGGGTAGTAGTATTCTGTTAGGATAGGACACTGTTGGAATCTTTCTTTTCCTGTGAGAATTCCGACCATTGTCAACTTTCTGCAGGAGGATGCTGAGGTGACCAAAGCTTTTGAAGAAGATATAGAGACCCCACCTACAAGAAACATTCCTTCTCCTGGACAGCTTGACCCAGACACGCGGATCCCTGTTATAAATCTTGAAGATGGGACTAGGCTGGTTGGGGAAGATGCTCCTAAAAATAAGGATTTAGTTGAATGGCTGAAGCTGCATCCTACTTACACTGTTGATATGCCAAGTTATGTACCAGTAAGTATTACAGAGCCCAGTGTTGGGAGGAATCTTGCTAGGATAGTCCATTTTATTCTCTCATACGGCATAAAAATCCCTGTTCCCTGTGCCTTTTGCTTGTATTTCTCATCTCAAAGGTTTCCCAGTTTTTGTCATTGTGTACTTTAGAGAAACTGGCTTCAGGACAGCTCTGGAGTTACTTGAAGATGCCTACTATGCATTTCCTTACTTTTTTCTTCTCCCACCAACTAACATAATTTTTTCAGTTACCTTTACATGGTGTGGTTTCCAGGCAGTCTCTTTATTGGGATAATACTCATGGATGTGCTTCAGTGGGCTCCAGACCAGGTCTGATCAGCACAGCATACTAGGACCTGTTACTTGCCGAGATTTGACCAGCTAATGCAGCCCAAGATTTTATTAGATTTTTTTTTAAAGCAACCTTTAAAACATGTTTTTTTAAAACATAAAGGTTTTTAAAACCTAAATGTAGGATTTTACATTTTATTTTATTGAGTTTAGCCTGAGTTGAGTTCTTGCCACTCAGAAGGCCTGCTCCTGCAAAGGTCCTCCCATCCCTTTGGTTGGTTCTCCTCATGAACAGTCTTGTGTCCTAAACATGATTCCTCTGTATTCATTCAAGTCACTGAGTTGAAATTACCAAAATACTAAAGAAAGTTTCATTTAAAAACACCATGACTTGGTCAAACATTTGGAGAAAAGACTTTAAGCAAGGTTATTGATAGACCAAAGGAAAAGCAGATTCTCAGCTTACTAAATGTTTGTTTAGTTCTCTCATGTACTGGGAAAAATATAGTTTTCAATAATCAAAATGGTTCTTGAAACTTTCATAGTAATTGAAAATAGCTTGACTGTTCTCTTCATCATTTATAAAGGAAAGAATAAGTCCTAGGTACAGTTTTTCTAAATACATTTTTCTTTTTTGCAGAAGAATACGGATGTACTGTTTTCCTCATTTCAGAAACCGAAACAGAAACGACACAGGTGTCGAAACCCTAATAAATTGGATATAAACACTTTGACTGGAGAAGAAAGGGTGCCTGTTGTCAATAAACGAAATGGGAAGAAGGTAAATGCTGGGGAAGGGATTTGATACCTATGTGATTTCTTATTCCAGGAAAAAGTGTTTTATCCTGACATCCTTTATAAGGAAAAAGAATCATGTTTCTTCCAGAACATGTATATATGATATGTGTATGTATATGTGCATATATGCAGATGTGAAGGGGAAGAGGGAAGAATTTATGTGTTTTAAAGTCATTTTTCAAATGCCTCTCAGATGGGTGGAGCTATGGCACCTCCAATGAAAGATCTACCCAGGTGGCTGGAAGAAAATCCTGAATTTGCAGTTGCTCCAGACTGGACTGATATTGTTAAGCAGTCTGTAAGTACAAATCCTGCCTTTCTGCCAAGAAAGGGTCTGTACAAAACAGTTTCCCTGAATTTTTCTTTATTTTCTGTTCACCATTTAATTATTCAATTATAACTTATTCTTAGCTTTAAAAAATTGTAAGCTACATTTTCCTACATCATTAGTACATCATCATTTCTTATATCAATGAATCAATCCAAAGTGAATTAATTTGACAGCTGTGATTTAAAACAATTGCATAGAAATACACATTTGTGGTGTTGAAAGTAGATTTACTACAGTAGGAACACCCCAGGTAAGTCTACTTAACAGACCATCTGTGGAATGGAATTTATGGTAGTTGAGACCATTAAGATTAACTGTGATACCTGATTTGAAAATAAACATAAAAAAATACAATTCTGCCAAACCTTTTTTTCTATTTCTTTGTAAAATTAGCAGTATCTTGATTCTTTTTGTTTACCTGTTTATACAGTAAAATTCTTTCTTTATTTTTTTTTCATTTTGGTGTACAGTTCTGTCCCTCATAATACATGTATAGTTTCTTGAACTGCCACCATAATTAGAACACAGACAGTTCCATCAGCCCCAAAACTTCCTTGTTATTCTCCCACCACCCCCAGCCCCTGGCAATAGCTGCTCTCTTCTCCCTACCCAGAGTTTTGTCTTTTTGAAAATGTTCTGTAAACAGAAGCAGAAATTTTATGTAACCATTTTGAGAGGACTTCTTTGATCAGATTGAGGTTCATCCAAGTGGTTGCATGTGTCAAAAGTGTGCTCCTTCCCATTGCTGAGCGGTCTCGCCTTGCACGAAGGACCCCTGGGCGTGGGTGTCATCACCCAGGTGAGGATGCTGGGGCCGTTCGCAAGACTTGGGCAGTTTTAAATAGAACTGCTGTACACATTTGTGTAGAGGCTTTGTGTGAACATACGTTTTTGTTTCTCTAGGGTAGATACTAAAATGTAATTTTAAGTTTTCCATGTTTTTCAACTTCTGTCAGATGTATTATTTCTCAAGTTATGGATGCAGATGACTTGACATTTACTCACTGATAGTGTAGTCTTTAACAGCTCCAGAGAGCCAGCGTAAGGCAAAACAGGATTTTTCCTTTCCAAAATCGGGAATAATAGCTTATGTATTTCCATCCAGTATGTCAATTTTCAGTCATCGCAGAGGGGCACATTGACACTGTTTTCTTCGGCAGCCATTATAGCCGCTGTTTGCTCCCCGTTTGCTTCAGGGTTTCGTTCCTGAGTCCATGTTTGACCGCCTGCTCACAGGCCCCGTAGTGCGGGGCGAGGGTGCCAGCCGCAGAGGACGGAGGCCCAAAAGTGAGATTGCCCGTGCCGCGGCCGCCGCGGCCGCCGTGGCCTCCACGTCTGGAATCAACCCTCTGCTGGTGAACAGCCTGTTTGCCGGAATGGACCTCACCAGTCTTCAGAATCTCCAGAACTTGCAGTCGCTGCAGCTGGCAGGCCTCATGGGCTTCCCCCCGGGCCTGGCCTCCGCGGGCAGCGACGCCAAGGGCGCGGGCGCTGTCCTGCCACTCATGCTGCCGGGTGTGGCCGGCCTGCCCGGCGTGTTCGGCCTGGGTGGGCTGCTCAACAGCCCCCTGGCGGCGGCGCCCGGGAGCGCCGCGAGCGCCCCCGGCCAGGCGGACGTGGACAACGGCGCCCCCAAGGTGGACGACAAAGGCCATGGGAACGAGGACGAGAACAAGGACTCTGAGAAAAGCACAGATGCCCTTTCGGCCCCTGACTCTTCGAATGGCTCTGTGGGCGCTGCTACCGGCCCGGCCGGCCTGCCCTCCAACCCGCTCGCCTTCAACCCCTTCCTCCTGTCCACCGTGGCCCCGGGCCTCTTCTACCCGTCCATGTTTCTACCTCCGGGGCTGGGAGGCTTGACGCTGCCCGGCTTCCCCGCACTAGCCGGACTCCAGAGCGCTGCGGGCGCTGGCGAGGAGAAGGCCCCAGACAAGGCCGACGGCGGCGCCTTCCCGCAGCCCGAGAACCCAGAGGGCAGTGACGCCGACGAGAACCTGGACAAGACGGCGGAGTCCTCCGCCTTAGAAGACGAGATGGCACAGGGTGAAGAGCTGGACTCGCTTGATGGGGGGGAGGAGATAGAACACAATGAAAATGATGAGTGACCAGTACCAGTCCGATTAAAGTGTTTAAAACTTTTGACAAGTGGTAGTCCTACTGTTTACACTCACAGTTAATGTTCATACCTAGTTTTATAAGCTGTTCTGTAACATAGTGTAGCAAAAAAAAAGTCCAAGTCATGTTTATACAGGTGTGTCAAAAGGTATCTTGGTCATTAAGTATTGTGCAGTGCATTATTTATTATCCCTAGGAGAGATGAAATTTGAGAGGTGATCTTGTCTTTTTAAGGAAACTTACATAATGCTCTGCTTTTCTTCTTTTCCTTTTGGTACCATTGGTATTATAATAAAGAGCAATTTGTAACCGAGTGGCACTAATGGAAGGAAGTGCTGCTCAAAGGAAGTATGAAGTTATATATTTAATTTTTAATTTTAATTTTTTGCTGTGAAGGTCAAGATGAAATTTACCATACATATCATACTTGCTCATTTGTTTCCCTATTTTGACTGTATGGGGGTTCCCACATTTGCTCATACACACATATCCATACACTCTGACAATCTCCACCTTAGTGTGAACGTCTCTGTCCCGAGGCGCAGCAATAATAAGGCAGCTGTTGAATGTGAAGGGTCCCTTTGGAAATTAACCTACTGGGAGGGTTCTTGCCAGACAGAACTACAGTTCCATTGTCTTGTGGTCTTGTAATGCACTGGTATAAACAAAATAAATAGATAAGTAAATAAAGAGTGAGAGAAGAGAAAATCAGGTACCTTTTTTAAATTAAAGGACTTTGTTACTTTAGCCACAAAGCTAAAACAGCATTACCTCAGCTCTAAACTAGCCTTGAAGTTTACAGACATGACTTTGTAAATGTATTGTTTTTCTTTGTTGTGATGTCCTTTTATTTTTTTCTTTGAAAACTGCTATCATGTAAGATAAAATGTAAATTGCTGCCAACTGTAGTAATGATGCTTTTAATAAAAGTGACCCATGATATGCAGCGATGTAATTATAGAATGTAGTACGTAGGGGAACTGGTGTTCACTCTAGTTTTTGTATTCATAATAGATGCAAATACAGCATTCTGGCCTTTGTACAATTTCTTGATATATCCTCTTATACCAGATGAGCTGTTAGTAATATGCTAAGCTGATTGTCTTCAGCCTAGACAGGAAGAAAAAAACTAAAATTACCTTCACATAATTCCACTGCAGATATCTCAACAGAACCACACACAAAAACCTCCTATTACTCCCTCAAAAGGGCATCTGAGACTGAGAATACTTTAAAATGTGTGCAGTGTCTGATAATGTGGTACACTGAAGAACAAAAGGGCAAAAGAAAAATGAGGCTTTAATAGGCAGAATATCTAGGTCATTTATCCTCGGTTAATGGGTAGGAAAACACAATGCTAGAGTGTCAGCAAGGGACACAAAGGCGCCCTGGTGTGCTGTGGACCAGTGCTTGATGCCAGAAACTGTGGAAAAGCCATGTGGAATTGAAAAGGACCCACTTAAGCGGTCATGCGTGCACGCGTGCACACGTGCACGCGCGCACAGTCTGGGGAGCTACTGATTTGTGCATCCCTCTGTGACCTTTGCTGTTTGAGGTAAAATATAACTTGAGATCCTCTGTTTCCACCTTTTATGTCAGCTGGCCAAAGCCAAAGCCTTATTTCCATGCGGTTTTTTTTAAGAAAGGGAAGAAGTCATGGGTGGTGTGCTCACTCCCTACACACCCTCCCCAGTCTACACACAGTCCATCCCCACCTGGTGTGTTACAAGACAGATTGGCTCAATTCCTTTCAGACAATGCGATTCGGTTAATTTATATCCCAGCATGGAAATGTACACGTTGTGATTCTGGAAAAGGAACAACTTGAAGCCTCCACTTTAGAGAGCCTGTGGTTGCTTTTGTGCATCATTACTGTTACCTCTTAGAAAGTCAACAAATGGATAGTGTGCATTGGAGGGAAGTGCCTTTAAGGGAACAGCTTCTGAAGTGGAATTCTTCAAACATGGAAAATAAGGCTAGATTTGCACGAAGTATAATAAATTTATATGTTTAAATAACTGAAAGGTTTTTTTTAGGCCTTCAGATAAGACTTAGGGAGAATATGTTTATTAAAGTGAATCATAAAAGGTTCTTTTTCTAAAATTCTTTATGGTATTGAAAGTTTTCCTATAACCTTCTGTAAATAGAGCATAATATATGACTCCATCCCTGACAGAAGAAAATGCTGAGAACAATGATGATCTTCAAAGCAAAGGCATCAGTTGCTTGTGGCCAGAAGGAACCCTGAGTTGATCGATGGGTCAGCAGCCAACTCTGCATTATCAGGGATTTATCTGTTAACGCAGCTTTAAAGTCATTCAGTTTTCATGTTGGAAAATGCATTTTTTTCTACTAATGGAATTAGTCCATAATATTAGATCTTGAATTTATCTAAGTAAGAAATATTTTAAATTCAGTCTAATACTTAATAACTAGCGTTCATTGTGTAGTTAGTGTTAAATAAACACGAGGAGCTCAGGGCTTTCCATGGCATTGCTGCTTCATTATTTCTCTGTGAGGGAAGTGCTGTTCATGAGGAAACAGAC
This sequence comes from Manis javanica, assembly GCF_040802235.1. Lineage (NCBI taxonomy): Eukaryota > Metazoa > Chordata > Mammalia > Pholidota > Manidae > Manis > Manis javanica. The sequence goes on from NC_133157.1 coordinate 149,548,796, forward strand.
TTGGAGTTTAAGTAACTGGCCGACAGTAGATACAGGAGCTAGATTTGAGCCCCAGCAGTCTGTCATCAGAGCCTATTCATGGTTTCCCCTAAAAACTGCTCTCTTAGGTCCTTGAAAGAAAATTACTACATGATGATGAAATGTTAGTATATTTTTACATTTTTTCCCCTCACCCATCTGTAAAAGGTCATAAGTGTCTGGTTGGGAATTAAGAGAGGTAGAGCCTGGAACAGGTGTGAGCTCCGACCAGAGTAACTTATGCCCCACTTACCTACCTCATTTAAATTTGGGTTATCTTGCCTCCATATGAGTATTTCTATTCTATGAAGAAATCAAGTCTTTAAAAAAGATGAACTTACTCAAATAAGCCTCAGAGTTAGTAAATTGCAAACTTGGTTGGTCCAACTGCAAAGCCGGCACTTAACTGCTGTGCTACTGTAACCACCTGCTGGGTGCTCTGTGCTGGATGTGGTTTTAGTGGCAAGACTGTAGCAATGAAAACCAAACAGATTACTCCCCTGCTGTCAGGGAGCTTCCCTTCTAGTAGGAAGGGGCAGGTGATAAACACATGATGGAGGAAAACTATTAAATAAGGTGATGGGTAGTCAGGGAGGAGCTCTCTGGGGATGGGAAAACTCTGCTTACATGTAAGTGATGAGAAGCAGTAGCCAAAGAGCTGGCTGGAGACTGTTCCAGGCAGAGGAAGAGCCAATGTGAAGATCCTGAGTTGAGCGTAAGCTTGGAGAGGGGCCGACAAGAGACTGACCACCTAATTGGGAGACAGGGGCCAGGATGGTCCCGGTAGACAGCTTGGGTTTCTGTTGAAGTGCTACGGAAAGTCCTTGGAAGGTTTTATGCAGGAAGTGGTATGATTGTATTCAAGTTTTTTAAATAATCGCTAGAGCTGCAATGCAAAAAAAAAAAAAAAAAAGGCTTGTAAAGAGTCGGGAATTCCAGCTGGGAGGCTCGTAGCAGCAGCCTTGGGTCCAGGCAGTGGGCAGCAATGGAGATGGAAAGCAGAGGGTGGATTTGAGATGTATTTTGAACAGGGCCTCCATTTTAATTCTGTGAATAATTTGAATTAATTCTTCAGGATTACTCCTTTTGAAATACACCCAAAGGTAAAACCAGCAGGTGAAGAATGACCGCTCTGCTTTTTTTTTTTCTTTTTTAAAGAATTCTGTCATTAGTGTTACCAAAAAAAAAGAAGATACTGGGAACAGAAATTTTTCTCTGTGTCTTATTACAAAATTATCTTTTCAGTTCAATGAAAATTATTAATTCCCTTTGGGAAGACTGTTTAGAAATTATTCCTAACAGGGAATGGAGGTAAGAACATACGTGTATTGTTGAGGAGTGTGTGTATGCAGTGAACTTTACAGTGTCTCTAGAGTCATCAATAAATTTAAATTAGGAAGGAAAACAATGTAAACGACTTCTACTAGCAAGCACTTAAAAGTTAGGACATATTCACTCAGCTTGACTCTCTGATGAGCAATTTTATGTATTTTCTTAGCATAGATAATATTTACTACAGTTTCATAGACGAGTAAACCACATTTGGCAAAATAGATGAATAAACTGCCTTGTGGAATAGTTAATCTGATGTAAGACTCCTTCAGTGAAAAGGATTTCAGTGAATATTTTGTTGGGAGAGTCACCCAGTTTGGAGATTTTTCTGGAGGATGTTGATTTTCAAAGTAATTTGGACTGTTTAAGGCATTGGGATGTTTACGGTTTGGGCTGCACTTTGGGCTCTCACTCAGAATCTTGAGTCTCTAAACCAAAAGTAAAAAAAAGTGCGTATGTGTTGGCAATGTAGCTCTGCCCTCCCGCTGGGTCTGCTCGTCTGCGGATCTCACTTGAGATCTATGAAAGTAGAGTTGAATTTTAATGTGCGTCTCCTTAATCTATGAATGTTTACCATGTAATTTAAATGACATTGAAGAATAGGGTAATGACAAAACTGAAAATGCAGTATTCTTTCATCTGACATCTTTATCCTTGGAACCCTTTACTCTTACAACTTGTTCAGCTCTTGAGCTAGTTGAAATTTTCATCAATCGAAGATGGAGACTCCATCTCCAAATGCTTGCAGACATGTTACTTAAGTGGAGGGGTGTCTCCCCAGTAGGTTCCTTCCTGTGAATCTTTCTCATGAGGTCTTTACTGGGCTCCATGATAAATCTGTCATGGTGAATTTTGAGTTCTAGTTAAAGGGCAGCATCATAGGTTTCTAATGTATAGCAAAGAGAAACACTAAGTCAGAATATTATTTAGCAATCACTTAATACCCTACCTTAGGTGGCTTCCTCCATTGTCCCTTGTCCGAGTCTGCATTTTGATGGGAAAGCTCGATTTCAAAATTACAAATGAGAGAAACCTGACTCTGCTGTGACTGGAGCCAGGGACGGCGGTGGCTCTGCATCCTTTGCAACCCCAAACCATCTCATAATTGTCAGCCGCAGTGCAAGAGACTTCAGCTTGGGTATTGGGTGACTGAAACCTAAGCTGGCTATATAAATTTAATAGCTTGGGAGTACACATCACATTTTAGAACAAAAAATTCATCCTGTTCAACATGTCCCGCTGTGTTTCCTAAGGAGTCAGGAAGCTCTTAACATTTTCCAATTTGAGCATTTTCGCTTGGTAATAAGGCACTTGGGAGTTAATCCATAGCACACCCAGTGGGTTAGGGCAGTGTTCTTGCCACCACTCCTTTACCTGGTGATGTAGGGTCACTTGCTCAAGGCCAAGTGTTGGAAGACAAGTGTGGTGGAGTGAACTAGAATTTAGACTTCTCCAGTGTAGGTGTGTCTAGTTGTGGACTATCTGCTACGTAGAAACCTGACATTTGCAGTGGTTCAGATCCACAATCTTAAACAAAAACCCAAAAGCTAAAATAGAATGAGCCACACACTTTTTAATAACCCACTGATGTTATGATCTGAAAAATGAACCAGAAGTTTCCAGAATCTCATGCTGCTGCAAGACGTAAGTACTAATAAAGGATGGCTGCAAGATGTTCAAGTTAAAAAAGCAATGTTTAAGCAATTATGAGTGTGCTTTACATCCATGCTGACTTTATGATCTAACCTATGCAACTGATAGTCAAAATATTTTGCACCTTATTCTTTATTCTCTAGGATTTTTGGATGGTGACTCTTGTATCTGAATGGCCTTAAAAGGCAGCCTCAGCCAAGTCTGAACTGAAGAAGGTTCCTGCAAGGATGGGAAGGAGCCCCAGCAGAAGTGTGTTCCTTCGGCAGTCTCCACCCACAGGCTTTTTCTGCTGGGTTGTAGCACTGAAAACAGATTGGCATGTCCGTAGCGGCAGAGCTAATGTTCTCTCACTAGGCAGGGGCCCTGCGAGGCAACTCTAGGATCCTTTCCATCTTTGTAAGCGTTCCCGGAAAATGAGAGGCGCCCATTGTGTCTGACTGCAGAGCATTGTTCTTCGCTAGACGAAGCTGGCCTGTTTCTCAGCAACTCGGGTTCTGCTTCTTCAGCCATGGCTGGCTTCTGAGGAGCGCACTGACTCAGAGCAGCCTGAAGGGTTACATAAAAGCATTTAAAAGTCTCCCTTTCCCCTTACTCTCCAAAATGCAAACCCTCTTTTCTTTAGGAGTCCTATTTTGTATAGAACCTGTGTGTTCTGCAAGAACACCAAATAATAGGGCAGTGACAGATGACTCAATGCCAAGGCGCTTGGCTCTGCCCCTCAATCCCCAGCCCGCTCTGAAGGAAAGCATTCCACTGACCATCAGAACACGTGGCGGTGGGAGATGAGGACACAACAAAAGCTGAACTTGCTTTACATGTCAACCAAAAGCTGCCTGCTGATCGGAGATGTACACGTGTCAGTTGCTGATTACCATTCTTATCCTCCTGCTGGGGATAGTTACTGCCGAAACCTGAATATTGTTTATGATATCAGGAAAACAAAAGCTTTTGTTTTTTTGTGGTTCAGGAGCAGGCCAAAGGAGCAAAACACTGCTGACCTGGGCAAGGTGGGAAGGGCCTGGGAGACTGAGGTGTAAAAATATGCAAGAGAAGAGCAGCTCTGAGCACCATCTGCTGTTTCTTCTTGTGCTTGGAGCTCAGATGACTAAGTGGCTAAAAACTCACCTTCAGCTGACACGTTTTGAACATGCCTGTGCTTATTTCTATATGTATGTTTGCATGCATCAGAAAGCCTGCTCCAAGTTGGTGCCTGTTGTATTTTATGCTGTTGTATTAGCATTAAAGCATACAGGAGAGAAGGGCACGGGTGAGGGCATGCATGCTATTGGACATGTGCCCAAAGATGGGAACTGCACATTGATGTGGCGCATTCATTCTCGTGCATGATACTAGCGGGATGCTCTCCTTGTCCTCAAGGAGACACGGAAATCCACCATAACTTGAAGGTTAGGCAGACTTACAGTTTTAATAGCTGTTAAAGGCACAAGTTATCCTAGCCAGTTGATTGTCAGTTGTGGCTGAACATGTTAAATAATTAAGAAGATCCTAAGCGCACAGATCCTGGGAGGGGGCAGGCTCCAGGTAATTTTAGCTCTCTGTACCTGACGACCTAACTCAGAGCATGGACAGCTTAAGCTAATCTTGTTACCTGAAGGTGAGGCCATCTAGGCTTCTGAATTATTGCCAAAAAAAAGTTTAGAAACTTCAGTTAAAGGACTTACACATCAGCCTCTCCTGTATGAACATGGCCATGACGCCACTTCTCTCGAGTGACGCTAAGAGTGGCAGCAATAGCCACGCTTGGTTTCCCTGCTGCCAGCGTCCACAAGCTGATTTCCTTCTGGGCTTGGACACTCTTGCTGGATGGATTCAAGGGAGCCGTGCCATGCTATGGGCTTCCTGCATGAAGCCACCTCTCTCTCAAGGACACATGTCATGGAGTCTTTGTTTACAAAGGACACTTTTTTTAAACCTCACTAGAAAAAGGGAATAATAGGCATCATTCTTGTCCATAAGCAGTGATCAGCTAGCAAATATTTAATGTGCAGCTGGAGGGTGTGCTGGGGTCAGGGTGACAGACAAAGAATGTAGTCAGGGTCTGTCTTCGCTCTCAAGGGCCTTAACACATTGCTGACGTAGTTCATATAAATTACATATCTGCCTGCAGTTTACAGATCTCAGGGCAATTATGCACGCATTATCTCAACCGATACAACTTTGAAACTGCAAGTTGGTTGTGACTTTAGAGATCACAGATATTAAGGCTCAGTGATCCAAGGTTAGCAAGAGGGTCTTCCAGGGAGGTTTCCAGACTCAAAACCCAGAGACCTTTCTACCAGGTTATGACACCAAGCAGGCAATTCCACGGCACACAGTGTGGCTGCCCTGAGCTGGGGATGATCCTCTCTGGGCCTTACCTGTCCTCATTTGTCAATTTGCAATAATAGTGATTTGGAATAATAATGATACCAATCATCAGTCATGATAATGCCTTCGTTTATAGTGTTGTGTGCGGGTTAGAAATAGTGAATATGCAAAGTCCTTAGTGGCTGGCACTGAACTGACACTAAATAAAATGTCATAACTTTGAAACTATCACCACCTAATGAGTTCCAAGGAAGTGGCACAGGAGAATCTGGTATGAATGCACTGAGGAGGTTGCTGTGATGTATGGGTGTGTAAGAACCCTTTTATAGACATGAGGCGGGTGCCAGGCCTGAAAATACAGGTGGTTCTCAGCTGAGAAGACCCATGCAGAGCTCGGAGGGTGGGGCAGGGCATCAGGACAGGTAGGAGGCTTCCTAGAGCTCTGGCTCTCAAGCCCTACAGAGAAACACAGTGCTGGGCCCTTGGACATATTCATATTTGGATATGAATTTTTTTCAAAATTTCACAAAATATAACATATTCTTACTCCCTCTAAAACACTCTTATCTTTTCTATTGTATCCTATTTAGTTAATAAATTATCCATCTCTAAATTTAATTTTATGATTCAGTAATGGGGGGTGGCCTGCTCTTTGAAAATTGTGCTTTCCAACAAGGCTGCTCACCCTGGGTCAGTAGGGGGGCTTTGCGGGAGGATAGTGATGGTGGCCCCGGGTCCTCTGCAGTCGGATGCACAAGGTATGTGTAAGTGTATTTTTCTATAAAGAGTGTCCTTAAGTTTCATCTATGACTCTCTCTTTGAGAGGGTAATGAGAAAGAGAGCGGGAAAATTAGATTTGAATCGATCGGGGATCACATTTAATGTCCCTTAGAAATGGAAAACTGTTGAAAGCCCAGGCCCTGAAGAGGAAAAACCAGTCCACAGTTAAGCTGGCTCCCCACCCCCAGCGCCTCCCGGACAGAGGGCTCCTCTCTCCATTGTCTCCCGGCCAGCAGGCATGACTGCCTCCCTTCTCTCCCGCACACAGTGGGGGAGCATCTACCACACAGGCCTGTTTTGAAGACTGAATGAGGTCATGCATGTGCAACTACTGAGCAGAACTGGCACAAAATAAACACTTATAATGTCAACTATTGTGCATACTGTCCCTGCATGATGATGGTACCACAGAGAAGGTTGTCCCCATTGTATCTGCCCAGCTCTTGTGTGAGCATGTGTGTTTGTCTGTAGTGGAATAAATTATTTCCCTCATTTGTTAGCATCGTGGCCAACAAATTCAGAGCAATCCAGTAGAACTCTAGGCCTCTCTCTCCTGGCCCTCACACAAATCTGGAAGACAGAAATGACTCCTTTCCTCCTTGTCTGGCTTCTGGAAGCAGGCATGGGACCTGAGTGGCACCCCTGCCAAGCTAACCTGGAACCTGGGTGCCCAGGTGCGCCCGCCCCTGCCAGGTGGCAGACAGCACTGACGGCCACCACTCCCTCACCCTAACATGCCCAAGACCCATGCTTGTGTTCCTACTCGCCCTTTGGTATAAAAATCAAATTTAAACAAAGTAGGCCTTGGAGAGTTGCCCTCAGCTCCCATCCTTGAGGAAGAAGCCCAGGTAAAAGGGAAAAGGCCTCTCTGCATGAGTCGTTTGCCTTCTGGAGAGTCGAATATCTGTCTTATTTTAAAAGCCCCCCATATTATTTGCTACCACGCTGCTCAGTCATGAAGGCTGGGCCACATGTAGCTGCAGCTCCCCGGGGTGCAGCAGGCAGACTCGGCACACTGGCCACGGAGGGCCTATGGGGTCAGGCCCCAGGCTCCGAGGACAAGAGGAAACACAAGCAGGCAAACAGACGAGTCTCCTGCCAGGAGCCTGGTCTTCCTTCCCAAAGCTTGTTTAAAAGGACACAGAGACAAAGGTATGGCTGGGTTTAACAGTTCACATCTGGTAAAGAATGATGGTTTATCCACCTGTAAGAACTGGGCCTGTTTGTTTTTAATAATCCTTTTAATGTGCAGGTTTCCCACCAGAAAAAGGCATATACTGTGTGTTACAGGCTGAATCATGTCCCCCTGATCCCCAAACTCATATATTGAAGCCCTATCCCCTGGTACCTCACTCTGTGAGCTATGTTTGGAAACAGGGCCTTTAGGGAGGTAATTAAGGGAAAGTGATGTCATGTGGGTGGCCCTGACAGGACTGGTGGCCTCCTAAGAGGAGGAGGTTAGGACCCAGACATCCTCAGCCTGAGGGGAGACCATGGGAGGACAGAGGATGTGGCTGTCCACACACCAAGAAGAGAGGCCTTGGAAGGAACCACCCCTGCTGGTGCCTAGACCTTGAGCTCCAGCCTCTAGAGCTGTGAGAGGACGCATTTGTTGTTTAAGGCCCTCACTGTGAGGAGCTGGCGCAGCAGTCCTCGCACACCAGTCCCCTATGTTTATGACTTCATACAGTAACTGTTTTCAGGTCTGGCCAACCACATCAGAAAAGGAAAAAGTAAGAAACCACCTCGTGGAAGTACAAAGCAGTATAATGTCGTGATTAGGAGTAAGGACTTGGACTGGAGGGAGTCTGAATCCTGTGCGGCCAACTACAAGCTGTTCCCTAGGACAAGCTACTCCACCTCTGTGGGCCTTTTTCTGAGATGTAAAGTGGGCGTGGTGGTAATGAGAGTGCCCACTTCACAAGCCTGCTGTGAGGATCCAGCAGGGGAACAGATATTGGGCATTTAGCACTGGACTCGCACCTAGAAAGCACTACCCTAGGGATTCCTCTGTCATTAAACCTGACACACACTCCAAATCTGGATCCCCTCCTTTCCAGGTGCACAACCTTGAGGATGTCTGCACCTCCCTAGGGCTGCATCACTTGCAATAGTGAAGACCTTGGTGGTATTTGAGGACCTTTTCAGCTCTAACATTTTATTTTTCTAATAAAGGTTGGTATGAACTATTCTGTGGCAAGTAGTGGAACATTTTGGTGAGCCGTGAGAGGCAGGGTAGTTTCTGTATTCTATGTGCTCCTCGCTGACAAACCAAGTAAATGGGGATGACTTTAAGGAAGGACCTTCCAAATGATTCCCTTAAAAAACCCCTGTACCCTTGGATTCTGTAGGAGCTAACACAAAAAGGAAAAAAAAAAAAAAAGCAAACTTCTACTTTTAAGCTGTGCAAAGTGACTGCAGTAAATCTGTTTAGGTATCATCGTGTTTGACTTTAAGAAAATGGCTGAGCTATGGGCAAGGTAATTCAAGAAGATATAAATGGCTGCATTATAATAAGCAGACACCTATTTTAAGCATGATCTATGTTTTTGAGAAAATTCATTACAATGAGTCTTACAATACCAACCTCTTCAATGAATTTTTCATGTCTGCATACCAAGATATATATAAAACGATCGTAATCATATACCTTTGGGGCAATGCTGAGCGCCAGCTGTTTCGGGAATGATTTATAGGTTGCCATACTCAAGGTTAATAATCAGGAGAAACAGGTTACAGTATGCAATGTATTTATGTCAGGTTAGAAGTTCAGTTAGTAGAGATAGCATGTTATAAGGAAGCACACACTTTTAATTATTTTCTAGCCCTCCCCCTGCAACGTTTCTGCAATAAACTAAAAATCAATGATGTTTTACATAGGGAAACTTTTCTGCCAAGCATATCTTCTGGTTACTGTTGACTTTATTTAAAGGAAACCACGGCTAGTAATTACTAGCTGTACATATGAAAACTCAACTTGAAGGTACTTAAGCATCTGTGCAATGGGCCTGCATACAGGGTGTGATGGAGCTTATAAACACTGAGGTAATTATGCCCTATTTCAGGGCAGCACTTTGCTACTAGTGGGATTTCTAGCAGGAGTTTTAGACATATGACACATACAAGCCACAAGTCAACCTCCAAAGGCACTAAAATGGGACTCCCTTTGGAGACAAAATTACTTCATCTGTTTTGTAAAAATCTCAGCCATGTTCCCTTTTAGAGTTGAGACAAAAAGTTGTCTTGTCCTTGGAAACCTGTTTTCTGTACTAAATAAAGAGATACTAAATTTTTTTTATGCAGTGTTGGGTTCATTGCATCCTTACTCATTTCTATTGGTCTCAACAAATCTCTTTCATTTGTTTCTTTCTTCTCTTTCACTCGAGTTCCAGGCTCTTAGCTCCTAGCTGCCTGGAAGACAAGCTTTCCAATGTGTTTATCATGTGTGTGTGTGTGTGTGTGTGTGTGTGTGTGCATTTTTGCTTGTATTTTTCCAAAATGTGTGTTGTCTTGTGTGCATGTACATATATTTAATTATAAGTGGTATTTTGTTATGTATCTCATTGTACATTTTTAACTTTTGTGAGTTTATTTTATTCTTATAGCTTTATTGAGACTCACTGGCATGCATTATGCTGAACATGTTTAGGTAAGTCTGGAGACCTGTGAAACCACACTCTACCACAGCCAAGAGAGTGAGCACCCCCACCACTCCCAAAAGCTTCTTCTGATTTCTTTGTAGTCCCTGCTCTCAGGCCCCTGCCCTCCCAGCCCTCATCTCCAGGCAGCCAGTGATCTGCTTCCTGTCACGATAGATTAGTTCACATTTTCTAGAATTTTACATAAATGGAATTAAATGGTATATACTTTATTGTTGCCTGACTTCTTTCACAAAGTGTAATTGTTTTGGAGATTCATTTGTTGTATGTATTAGTAGTACGTATTAGTTTCTTTTTGAGGTAGAGTGATATTCCATCATATGGATATACCAGTTCATTTATCAAGCCACCTGTCAAGGGACAATTGGGTGTTTTCAGTTTCCAGCTATTACAAATAAAGCTGCTACGAAAAGCCACATACAAGTTTTTTTTTTCTTTTGGATAAATGTATAGGCAAGGAATGTCTGAGTTATGTGGTAGATGCATACTGAACCTTTTATGAAGCTGCCAAACTATTTCCAAAGCAGCTGCGTGGGTTTATTCTCCTGCCAGAAGTGTTCGGGTGTTCCGGTTCCTCCACATACTCACCGGCACTTGGTGTAGATAGTCCTTTCCGTCTTCGACAGTCTAATAGGCGCGTAGTGATGTCTTGTTATGGTTTTAATTTGCATTTCCCTGATGACTAATGAAGTTGAAGATCTTTTTTCTGTGTTTATTTGCTACCTGTATATCCTGTTTGGTGAGATGTCTGTTCAAATCTACTACTCATTTGTGGAGGAGGGTGGAGGGTGCTTGTTTTCTTATTATTGAGTTTTAAGAGTTATTTTTATAATCTTATGTAAGTGCTTTGTCAGATGTATAATATGTACAGATTTTCTCCTAGTCTATGATTTTCCCCACTCTCTTAAGACAGTCTTTCGAAGAGCAGAAGTTTTTAGTTTTGATGAAGTTCGATTTCTCAATTTGTTTTTTATGACTTTGTGGACTCTATATGCTATCCCATTGATCTATTCATTTATCTTGATGCTGAAACCATACTGTCTTGATTACTGTAGCTCTATAATAATTCTTGAAACATGTTATTCCTCCAACTTTGCACTTCTTTTTCAAAGTTGTTTCACTATTCTAGTTTCTTTGTCTTTTTGTATGAAGTTTAGAATCAACTTCTCAGTTTCTACTGAACAGCTTGCCAGGCATTTGGGATTGCACTGGATCTACACACCGGAATGACATCTGAGCAATACTGGGTCTTCCAATCCATGAACATATGTTTTTTAAAACTTTTTTCTCTTCCTAATTTTTGCCAGATGTAGATTCACATCCTCCAGTTTTATTTCATTTCTCTAACTACCAATTAGTCTGTTCATCTCCTCATGTTTATCAGCCTTCTTGGTTTCCTTTTGTAAATTGCCTGTTCAGCTCTTGCCTGTTTTCCATTGGGGGTACATTCCTTGATTAATTTGATTTTATTTAGAAAGCCAGTCACTCAGCCTGTCTCAGCAAGGTCTCATTTTCAATTTTCTTGGCTTTGTGGTTTTGCCTTTCACATTTAGGTTTTTATCTACCTGGATGTCACCTTTTTAAGTGTTATTATACAAAGATACAGTGTTACTTTTCTTCACAGAGTGAACCGGCTTCCCCATTTCCCGTCACTAAAGTTTTACCCTTTCTTCATTGGTTTGTAGTGCAACCATTATCATATATTGAGGTCCTGTGTGTGCGTGTGTGTTTACTACATTTCATTAGCTTCCTTGTTCTTGTGCCCATGACACCCTTCTTTTTAATACTATGGCTTTATGGTGTGCTTTATTATCTAGTGTGGAAAATCTCTACTATTTTTTAGGTGGTTTTAGATGTTTTAATCTTCCATATACAACTTAAGTTTAAATTCCTCAAAAATTCAACTTCTAATCATGATTATGATTGTACTGAAGTCATGGGTTAATTTAGAAACATTGACATACTTAAGCTATGAAGTCAGTCATCTCAGAACACAGAATATCTCTCCAGTTTTTTAGATCATCTTCTATGTTCTGCTTCAAATTTGGTTTTCTCCACAGAAGACTTCAGGATTCTTGATTCAGTTTGTAGACACTTCAAAAATGTTGTTGCTATTGTGAATGGAGGATTTTATTTTATTTTTCATTAAAATTTCTTGTTGGTTATTTTCTGGTATAAAAAAACTGCTGTTGATTTTAGTAGGTTGATCACACTGACAATCTTGCTAAACTCTTGGTTAGTTCTAATGGTTTGCTGTTGATCCTTTTTTCCCTTCTAGGTAGATGACCGTATCACCCACAAACTATGCCAGTTTATTGCTTTAGAAACCATTTTCCCCCAGAATCCTATGGAACTTTATTGCCTAAATTTGGGAGTCCCTCATTCAAGACATCTCTGCTTTTCTTATGAAGTATAATAACATAGTGATCCACACTCACCGCCATTCCCATACACCTGTGAGGAAGACAAGACTAGAACAGCCAGAATTTACAAAGAGGTAATTACTTAAAATTATTAAATATACACTCCTTGCTGGGTCTTTCTCTTTAGAATTCTTTGTTTAGTCGACACTTTAAGTTTTAGTGAAGTAATATAATGAGAGGAATAAAATTCAGAAAACTTTCCGAATGAAGGATAACACATGGTAATGATATCATGTCCTCAGTGACTATTCCTCTTTCAATAGTATGAGGATTACTAAATCTTTCCCATTCTCCTCAACTTATTTGTTTAATATAGTCAGTAAACTGCTTCAATCTAGCCTATTCTATAAAGATTGGGTCATTTTTTTCCAAGTCAGTTTCACAATCGGTTTTCTAAAGGGAACAAATAACTTGCAGCCTTTTTTGAGGTCCAATATCTAGAAAGTGTGGGGTATCATAGTTTATATCTGTGTGGTTGTTCCAAAGTTGTTCCAGGTATTGGCTCTGTCTTAGCTCATTTGAAAGTTCTGATTCTTTTGACTGAAATATTTTAGGGGAGCTATCATTAGGTCTGGTGCTGGGTGAAACAGGGATCTGAATGGGTTTCTATTTTATCCAGCACCTATCAACTACTCGTCACAGGGCGACCCCAGAGAGCTGAGCATCTGAGAGCAGTGAGGCCGGCAGCCCTTCCCCTCACACAGAGCTGGTGGGAGTTGGGACAACTGGAGAAAATCAAGCCAAGTTACAGGTGGGGAAACTGAGTCCCAGCCCCCACAGCTAGAGACAGTGGGGAACACTCAGGCGCACTGACCCTCACCACTCACTCCTTCCACCACATTTATCCAGATGAAATCCAGTCCCAGTGATGACACAGAATGGAAAGGAAGGGCCATCCAATATGACAACTGACACTAAATTTAGGTATTTTTCCTCAAGACTCAAGTCATTTCAGAAAAACATGTATAATGATAGCAAACACATTGATCTTTGCTATGGGCATTTTATATGTACTATCTCATTTAATCCCCCAAAGACCTATGATATGGGTGCTTTTATTGTTAATTCTATTTTTTTAAAGGTATCATTGACATACACTCTTTTGAAGGTTTCACATGAAAAACAATGTGGTTACTTCATTCACCCACATATCAAGCCCCCCCCCACACCATATTGCATCAGCACAGTAAGATGCCACAGAGTCGCTACTTGTCTTCTCTTGTCAGCTTTATTTTATAGATGAGAAAACAAGTCAGAAATGTCAAGTAACTTGCCTAAGATGCCACAAATAGAAAGTGACAGAGCAAGGACTCGAATTCAAGAACTCTGATATGTCAGTCTGTTCCCTTAACCATTGCCCTACAGGTGGGCAATTTTCCTACCTCCACTTTACAGCTATAGACCTGAGCAGCCCAATGTGGCAGAAGTCCTAATTACAAATGATAGCAACCAATTTTGGCTCATTGAAGCAGGAAGAGGAAACTTGTCAAAACTCGTGACCCCAGGTTCCAAGGATATTGCAGTCCTGTGAGGCACCCCAGGGAATTCCCTGGGGCCCATCCATGTTCCTCTGTCCCATTTTGGAGTGAGTAGCAACTCCATGTCCTCACACAGCTTCACACTTTTTGTTTGTTTGCCTCTTCACACAAAGGCAGGAGGGTCATGAAATATCCAGGTGTGAGTCTCAGCTTCAAATAGAATGGAACCATTGCCACCTCACCTGGAGGAAACATTCTTCGCTTGTTTATTAAGACCTCAGACAAAACCCTGTGCTGTGGGGAAACAAATGGCTGCCAGTGACGATGAGGCCATAGCATTCCAGTGCTCACCCTCTTCCAGGTGGGAGAGCACCACATATTGATTGCTGGCTCAGCACATTGTATACTCTCCAAACCATTATTTGGGATGGAGTGGACTCATTTTCATAGGTCAAAAATGGTTGTACTGGCAATGTCATCTGGTTCAATTTAAGAATGAGAGTTTTTTTTTCTATTTTATTATTGCTAAAACTAGGTCTTCAGTAGGTTATTCTGCTCTTCTGTAAGGGCAGCTCCTTCTGGGCAATGGGCTGTGTGGTAGAAATTGGTGAATTCATGGACATCTGTCCATTGTTTTCTCTCACCCAGAAGTAAATGCTTTGGTGAGAAGCCGTTTTGTGTGAATGTGAGATACCACCATGATTATTAATAAGGCATTCAGGCAGGCCATGTAGGAAGAAGCATGGTAGGAAGGAAAGCAAATGAATTCCAAATCCAGAATACATGTTTGTTCCAGTGAGGATGAATTGCTATCTATTCAATTGTGGAAAGGATGCAGTGTAAATAACCAGCTACCCAGAGGCTGGCTGCTCCTGGGTATGGCACCATATTGACAGCTAGGGTTAATCACTGCAGACATGTTGGATATCAGCCAGCTGAGGGCATGCCCATGTGTTTGAGCCCATGCTGAGCTTCCCTTCCACCCTCAATGGCCACTTACTCCATGAGTCTATTGAGTGGGCACTGGGTTGCTGGGGGTAGGCAGTTGGCTGATATCCAGGAAATAGATCATCATGTCCACGTTGTTAAAGGAAGTCTCTTCCACCATGAGGGACTTTGGTGAGGATTTACATGGCACTCTCTGTGCCTATTCTTAGATGACAATCCATATTCTTTTCCTAATCTGGTTAACAACTCACAAATCTTACACTTTTCTATTTCCTTACCATATTGCCAAACAATTAACCACTGCCCCTATAGACTGACGTCAACTCCTATCTCCTTCTAGGTAAAATAGAGAATGAAAAATATCCAGTTATACTGACTGGGGAGATTTCTTTTTGTGACCGTCTCTCAAGGCCACCCCTAAATCAGGTGTAACCCTTCATTAGTCTCTGGCTGGCACCAGCATATTGTGTAAAACCATGTATGCACAGATCAATTTTTGTTTTCATTTTCAGTCAACTGATCAGGAGATTTCTCCATGAGGCCCAGATGTGGGTTGAGGGAAGGGTCATAATATTGTAGGAAGAGCCAGACAAGGAGCATGAGCCATCTGCTCATACAATTTTCTTGTGCCTTCAGGATCTGTTCAGCCTAAGTGATGGGTGCTTCTGGAAATGCCTGCATGTATGGTCAGGAGGAGGAGATAAAATCCATTTCATGAAGTGCAGTTCAGGTTCACCTGGTGCTCTATTGCTTAGATTTTCAACATCCATCAGAGTCTAATAGCAATGCCTGCTTGTCAAGAGAAAAATAATTCTTGCCATGAGGTTGTGTCTTTGCTTCTAAAACCCTGAATTACTTCTGAAACCATGAATATGGTTTATATATGCTACTAGAAGGAGCCTGGCAGAGGTTTTGTGAGTATCCTTGTCTGCTACAGACACTTTGCAGCCATTGGGCGCACCGTCATAGGCTCAAGTGGAAGGGCTATTTCTGCTGGAGACTCTCCAGGGGACACCAGCTGGCTGCTGTTTCACGCCAGCAGCCTTTCAAGTTACCTGGTACTTGGGGGTAGCAGCTTTACCCAATGTCATACAGATTGCCTGCAGACTCCAAAGAAGTTCACATAGCTTTGTGCTTTTCTTTCAGGGGTTGTAAAGTGCCACAATTAGTCCTTCACTTTTGAGAAGATAGCCTGCATGCTCTCAGGAGGGCCTCCCAGAAACCTTACTTATGTGCCCTTTATTTTCATGAGCTAAATCTGGTATCTTTGGCTTACATATATCTTACCAAGACATCTATGGTGCCTGCTATTTCCTGCTCTCCAAGTTCTGTTATGATGTTATCAAGGTAGTACACTAGTGTGATGCCTTTGGGGAAACCTAGGTGGTCAGTGGCTCCTTGTCATAGGGCCCTGAAGCAAAATGATGAAAAGGTACTACTGCCCAGCCAGGCAAAAACAAACTCCTGTGTTAGGTCTATGTACTGGGGTGGAGAAAAAAGCACCTTTGAAGATCAGTACCTGTATAGAAAGCATCAGAGGCTGTGCCGATTTATTTCAGTAGAGAGAGACCACATTCGGAAGAGTGGCAGCAATTAGAGCCTCTGTTTTATTAACCTTTTGATAATCCACTGTCATCCATCCTCCCAGACCCACCTGTTCTCCGCATCATCCTGACATCTGCTGCCTCTAACGACTTCTGGTTCCAATTCCTTTATCAGTCAGGATCCTTAGGCGGAAGCAACAGAAGCCGTCTGGCTGATCTGTGTACTGCTTCACCCCCTCCATCTTTGGTAAAAGAACTGATCTCTACAGTTCTGCCAGAGACAAAGCAGTTTTTGATGAGCAATTTGCTTCAGGGACTTCCATCCAATTCTTTGCCTGTAGTAGCCTTTGCTGCACTTCCAAGGGGCAGCCCGAGTGAGGAGTCCATTAATGGTTGAGAGGACACACTTCCTAATGGGGGGAAGGGCTTACAGTTTCAGCGGCTCTCCTGGGAAAGGGCTGCTCCTTACCTCACTCTCCAGGAGCTCACTGTCTGACTGGGGGGCTGCCATGGTGGTTAGGGGGTCCAGCAGTTGGGGCTTTCTTGGAGCACCAGCGACCCAGCCCACAGACAAGGCCATGCTGCCGCTGACAGAGGCACTGGCCCTTGCCTCACCGACACACTGCTTGGTGCCTTGATGAAGGGAGTCTCTCTGAGGCCCTCTGTGGAGACAACGGTAAAGTCGGAGGGCATGTGGACACTTATCCACTGAAGATAAAATGCTCCCAGCTCCAACTCTCCCTCCACCCGCTCTTCCAGTTTTCCGACTCTCTCTTTAAACTCCAAGTTTTGCGATTTCTTCAGTTATACTTTACCAACTAATTTTTGGCATCTTAATCCCATTCAGCAGGGACTGTCAAAGAGTAACGACTTCAGGTGGTTGAACAAATAAACAACTGAAACTGTTCCCGGCTGCCTGAGCTAACTCAGTAAGTCCTGGAAAATACACCTAAATCAATAATTCAGTTCAGTATGCAAATATGTACTTCTCTCCATGATACGGCTCTTCAGGCTACATCCCCATATGTATTTACCAGGTTCATGCTCAAACTACTTACTTATTTTGGTGCACAAGTCTTTTCTACTTAGGTTTGATATTACACATGACCATCCAGAATAATCTGGGGCCTGGCTCTAGTTCTGGAGCTAACTAGAAGTCTGAGAGTGTTGTAAATGTGGGGCATGAGGATAATTTTTGCTCAGAGGAACTAACGGGGAGACTTCCACAAGCAAGCGATGGCTTTGACAGAGGGGAGAGTGGACTGCCTGGCCTTCACGGAAGGTTCAGGGGAAGCCAGAGGAAATCAGGACTCAGAGAGTGTTGGATCTTCCCCAGATCCCCATGCAGCTTGTAGGCTTTTACCCTTTCCTAATCAGCACTCCTAAGTTTTGCACAAAAGACGTAGTAAGGCATGAATTGAACTAGCAACATAGCTCAATGGCCTGCAGGATCCAACTTGGAGTTTGGCTTTTGGCATATGGCTGCAATAAATAAGAGTTTATTTTAACAATCACACAAATCCATGTTTTCTGACTATGCTTTGGGCCAATAATTTTTGTCTTTGAGCTTTCTTTAACTTCTTTAGTTTCTTGTAGAGATACCCAGCCCTCCCTTAGATATTTCATCTCCGTGTGGCCTTCGTGCCCTTGTTCGGCAGCAGTCACATGTTCCCCCTGAAGCCTTTTGATAAGCAATTCGCTAGGGACAGTCAGTATGCTTCAGGGACTTCCATCCAATCCTTTGCCCACAGTATCCTTTACTGCACCATGAACAAGCACTTTTTCTGGAGGACAGCAGGTCACAATGAGCCATTTTGCCACCATGCCATAGGGCCTGAAGGAGTCACATCCTTACCTATACTTTTTTTCCTACTATCTGCACCAACAAGGGCTGATAAGCAACCCCATATTTTCCTTATTACCTTGAGGTCTGTTTCCTATAACCACCTCTGGTTCCAATTTCTCCATCTCCATCTGTGAGCATTTTTAATTGTAAGCAGCAGAAACTGTGATTGATTTACACAAAAGAAATCTATTAAAAAGTATCGGGAATCTTGGGGTATTTCTAAAAAGGTGACAGAAGAAGGAATAACACCCGCAAATTACATCACAGAATCTCCATGGTGAGGACATGATTATTGTCTCCCAGGACTATCATGGCCCTGCTCTGATGCCATGGCTGCAGTCGGGAAACACGGGAACCAGCCCTGCTGCATCTGCTTTCTCAGGAGCTTGACTTGCTGTGATGGTCACTGTGCCAGAGAACTCCTGTACCTCCTGATATGAGGCACTGGGAAGGACGCATCACCTCTGACAGGTCCTTCCCAATAATGCAGGACCTTAGCCTAATCAGGAGAAAACACCAGGCAAAACCAAATAGAGGAACATCCTGCAAAATAACCAATCAGCACTCTTCAAAAGTGTAAGAGCATGAGAGCTAACGACAGACTGATGAGCTGTCACCAGCTGGAGGAGATGGGGAGGCATGATGGCTAAGTACGGTGTGAGATGCTGGACTGGGTTTCAGGGCAGAGAAGGACATTAGTGAGAAACTGGTGCAATTCGAATAAAGTGTGTCATTTAGCTAATAGAATTATACTAACGTTAATTTCTTAGTTTTGACAGTTGTATTATGGTTATGTTAGCATTAACATGGGGAAGCTGTATGAGGAATAGACAGGAACTTTCTGCATTATTTGGGCAACTTGTTTGTCTATCTAAAATTATCTCAAAATAAAGTTAGAACCAAAAAACAATATCATACCCTATAGCCAATGGCACATTTGAAGAGAGGGAAATTGTTCTGCCTTCTCCTCTCCAACTGCCACTTCCCTGAGTCATGACATCAGGATTACTAGGTACTGGTGGTCAGCAGAGAGAAGGGGAGGTTGGCAGGGGTGGGAGGGAGGGAGAGAGAAGTGGGCAAGGGTGTATGTGGAAATGCCATGACAAGCTCATGGGGAAGGTATTTTTAAGCAGGACTTTGGGATGCCTTAAATTCTGCCTAAAGATGACTGTTTGCTTAGGGGACTGGCTTTAGAGATCATGATTTATCAGTCTGAGATTAGCAAGAAGAATACCCCTGGGAAAGCAGCCAGTCTCGGGCACCTGAGCCAGTCTCTTATTTAGAAACTATTTTCCTTCTAATTAAGTACTGTCCAGTAGAAATTTCTGTGATAATAGACATGTTTTCTATCTTTGCTGTCCTATACTGTTGCCATGGAGCACTTACAGTGTAAGTTCATGGTTTGTGTGATAGCAGGACCAGCTTTCAGTGTATATAGATCGCCACGTGGGACTAAGGCTGCTGGATGAGGCAGTGCGACCCTAGTAACTAGCGTAAGCCTTTTGTTCTATTGGTCATCATATGGCTCGATACAGGAGAAGAGATATAATTTTAAGGATGTGTATGTAACCAACTACCCAACCCCCAAAGACAAGTTGAAATAAGGATATCCCAGTGAATAGTTTTATAATTGGTGAGTTGGTAATAGTGGCATTTCATAGCTGGAAAACACCTACTTAGAACTTGTCTGTTCCAACATCATCTTACTGCTGAGAAAGCTGGAGGCCACAGGGACATGCAATTTTTCCAGGATTATGGGTAAAATAAGGGAAGGGGCAGGAAGAGGACCAGGTCTCCCCAGCCCCATTCCAGGGCTGTGCACAACTGCATGTGTCTGTGAACACCTAGACCTCAAGAGGACACCTGCAGCCCGTTCATGCTCAACCCGCACACATACCCATGAGCCATGAGCTCCCCGCTCCCCTCCTCCCTACCCACCTCATCTCTCCCCAGCCCCCACTCTTGAGCCTTATCAAAATATCCCAAATGTGTTGTTTGAAGAACAATTCTTTTTAAACAAAAAGTGGCAAAGCTGCTGTCTTTCAGTCAGCCTTTTGGCCTCAAGGGAGAATGAAATAATAAATCCTCTAGAGGATACAGAATCAAGGACACCAGGGAGCTTTCTCATAAATTGCCTCTCCATTACAGTTTGAGAATATTCACAATGGAGAACTGTAAATAAGACGATAGAGAGGCTAATTCATTTTATAAACATCGCTTTAAATCTCTTCATGTACCTGAACCACAAAATTAATTATGACTGTGATGTCATGGAAAAAAAAGTTGTTTAAAACTTTAATGAATATTACAAGAGCTACTTTTTTTTTAAAACAGGTTTACTTCCAAAGACTAGTAGATGATTCCATGAATTTAAATCTCCTTATGCAAAGGCAAAGATGGCAATACACAATTAACTGGGTCATTCAGTGGGAAATACAGGTGATTCTCTCATCCCTAAAGGATGTCTCTTTGTTATTCTAAAATAACCAACACAGTTTAAGTCCTCTAGTGGGGCCAATGTTGGAAAAACCCACCTTCAAGTGGGAAGATGAAACTGCAAAGCCACGTCACCACTTCTCACCATGTTTGTGTGTGACAGAGCCTGTTACAGAGATAGTCCAGATGTTTTCTTTCTGGTGTGAATTTGGGGTCCTGCAAAAGGCCTGTTTCTTACAGCCTCTCTCCTGGAATGTAAAGAACCAAAGCTTCCAACTGATTCTCAAGGTGGGGGGAGGGGGCATGCCAAGAAGTTTCACGTTTTATGCTACTTCATTTGAATAAGAGCCCACTTTGGTGAAGATTCAAATTCACTCATTGACATTGAATGTTTCTTTCTTCTTTTGCTCAAGGTCTTCCCTAAGCGGGCCCCTGAAGCCTGTGGTAAGTGACAGATCTAGTATGTGAATTAATTTCTGCTGACTGTAACCACATACAAAATCAGAGTGACATCCTAAGCATTCTATACAGACTTAGGATGCCAGGGGAGAATGGTGCTCTGTCAGTGATCTATACACACATCAGTGATCACGTAGGTAATTAAGGATGGAAGAGAAGATATCATAGCAGCAATTAATATTTATGGAACATTTCCTATGTGCCAGGCACTCTTCACCCATTATCTTTTGGGATCGCCTGAGATAGAAAATATTACCATCTTCATTGATGA
Organism: Manis javanica; assembly: GCF_040802235.1. Taxonomy (NCBI): domain Eukaryota; kingdom Metazoa; phylum Chordata; class Mammalia; order Pholidota; family Manidae; genus Manis; species Manis javanica. The sequence goes on from NC_133157.1 coordinate 149,569,971, forward strand.
GGAAATCGAGGCAAAGAGAAATGAAAAAAATTCTTGCGCCAAGGCATAAAACAACTAGGTGACAGTCAAGATTTGAATCCAGATTTATTTGACTAAGCCTCTGAACTCTAACCCATTATATTACTCCGCTATCTTTTGGAAGAGGAGGAGAGAGACCCAGAACCAATGGCCAATAGAGTCCCATTTCTGATCTGTCCACAATGTTCCTTGGCTTCACTCATTTCCCTGCTCCAGTTCTCTTGGGTGGCAGGTGTGGCTCCGGCAACTTTATGGGAATCTTTGCTTTCAGTGACTTTCGCTCCTTATTCCCTTGTTCCTTCCTTTCATCCCATCCCCGCCCCTATTTTGTGGTCTCCGTTTTTCTAGGTCCTTCTGCTACCATTCAAACTGCATCAGGTCACCAGCCTGCCTGGGTCTGGTGTGCAAACTGGGTGCCAGCTGACTCAAGTGTCCTCTTGTCGGGCAAAGCACAGGCATCTGAGGACACACACCTTCGCCTCCTGCCTGTTTTGAGGGTGGGCATTTTGGCCACACTGTTCTCCCCTGGGTGGGGCCCCCTGAGAAGATGAATCCATGAGGTTGGTAGTGTGGTTAGGAGGAAATGACCTATGTCCTGGCTGTCATCGACTATTGCAATTTTCTTAGGAAAACCAAACTTTTGTGTTGTTAAACCCTTATACCTGGAAATATCCAAGGACTATTTTAGAATTCCCAATGCTTTCTTTCTGAAAATACGCCCCTTAGCTTTTGTAACATGCTGGGGAAATGACAATCCAAACGTCAAAATATTTTCTAGACAGAATAACCTGGCAGTTGGTGACTGGGTGCTGATCCACATAGTATGTTATTTGTTAGTGATAACTTAGCTGGAACTGACAGTAATATTGCCACGTAATTGTCATATGCTCATTTGCCTTAGTGAGTTTGGCAATAAGCACTTTGGCCAAAAGAAAAAAATAAGATGTGTGGGGAGGGCAGAATAACAATGCTGTAGTTTAGGCAATGTTGTCTGTCTGTCCACTCAGTGAGCTACACCCCGGAGGCTGAGGCTGGAGTCAGAAGTCTGTCAATATCTCCCTCAGTCTCAGTTGCTGTGCCTTCCTGGTATGATCTATGTCACTCTGGCATTTGAGGAGATGGATTCTCCACAAGTGCCCACGTGTATACCCACAGCCCCAGTGGTACTTTGTGGGAGAACTAGTGATCTGTCCAGAAATGAGGAACACCTGGATGTATTGGACTTTACAGACACTCTCTCCGATGTAGCAGCTCCCTAAGGGATTTTCAAGGGCACTTTTGAAAACTTGTGACTTTGCCCTGAGAGTCTGAGATGGAACTCTACTGGATGATAATGAGGGTTAATAGTGACCATCACTTGCTAAGAGGCAATTGTATTCCAAGCTTCCTTCTTTCAGCAAGTATATAAGTTCATATAGTATATAGTAGAAATAATGAGGGCTGAGCCTTCCAAGCTGTACTCAGTTACACCATTGTCCTCTGAAGCAAGTGCCCAGAGACACCGCCTCTGCAGCCACCCCACTGCTGATGCCTCCTGCAGTACCTGGGAGGCCTGCAGCCTGCTTTCATGCCCCAGGCTTTCTCTTTCTACCCTTCGGCTCTGCAGTTCTCTGGGCTGACAGCACTCTGGGGCTGGCTTTCTCCATACGGCAGCTTCTGGGGTGTTAGCTTCACAACTGCAGCAAAAAGAATGTCCCCTTTTGGAGAGCTACAGTGACAGTTCTGGTCCTGCACCCATGCTTGCATCCATCCCTGCTGCCAGGTATATGTGATGCTTTGAGTGACCGGTCCTGGAACAGGAGCTTAGAGGTAGGGCTGGGTCAGTCCGCTTCTGGCAGAAGCAAAGCAACTGGGTGCTGGGCGGGAGGTGCGGCAAGGGAAATTCTGCTGCTGCCCTTCAGCCTGAAAAAGGAAAACAGATGCATCCAGTCAACACACCTCATGTCAGCCTCTCAGATCTGCTGGGTCCTCACCCCTCCTGCTTCCATTGCTCCTGTCAGCCCCATCTAGTCTCTCTCTCTCTTCCTCCTTCCCTCCATCTCCTGGGCTCCATTAGCTCATGGCTTTTCCTGCTTCACAACTTCCAAGCCTTCATGTCTTCTGTTTACTTTCTTCCCGGAGCCTCTTCCCGTCTCTGTTTACTCCACTGTTGTTTCTTGTTTACTATCTCACAGTGCAGTTCCCTGAAGGTGTATCTAACTGGGTTTTTTAGCATCTAGTACAGGGCACCCATACTAAGCTGTGTTGTCACGTTGGGCCATCTCACAGCCACCGTCAGCCTACAGACTGCATCCTTCTGGTCAGACTCCTTTCTAGGCTAATCAACCGAGACTACAGAGCCATGTGTTGTGCTATAAATCGAGGGCCCTAAGTAGAAAGTACAATCTTTGGTTTCTTTGCTCAGAGAACACAGAAGAGTTTTGTCAGCTAAAGAATGTATTTTGTACTTTTCCTAAACTATCAGCCCCCATTGTTTCTAGTATATGCTATATAAACATGAAACAACACTTGCTGGAAGAAAGGTCTTTGTAGAGCAGAGACTATTTTTTTTTTCTAACTCTAGGTGATAGCATTGCTGGGGGTATTACTAGATGGAAATTCTAGAAACCTACACAGTCAATGACTAAAGGAAAATGGGTTTGATGAGAAAAAAACTAAAGGGTGACCACGAGATGGTTTTAGGAAAATATAGATTAAAAAAGACATTGTTCAGCTATTCCACACATACAGGGAGTACAGAGCATGGCAGAAGGGCTCCACAGGAGCAAGAAACAAGCTTATTAAACCACAGATTGCAGTACTGAGAGAAGCTTCTAAGAGTTTCTAAGAGCATGTTCTTGGAGGAGGTGATGGAGTAAAGGCCTCACTATTTCAACCTATCAGGGGGATTAAAATATAGAGTTTTGTAATTTGAGTTCTAAAGCATAATGGAAATGGGGAGGCCAATACTTCGATTTCATTGTAATAAAAGAGGCTTTATTTTATCTACCATTCTGCCTTCCTCTACCACCCCATGATTACCGGTGGGCAGAAGAGGGTGAGCCCCACTGAAGAGGCCTCCCCCTCAGGTGCCAGCCCTGCCCTTGCCTGACAGCAAGCACCTCCTTAAATGTCCATGGGTTCCTGCCTGTCCGATCTGAGGCCTGGCTGCCTTCAAGGGTTAGAGTGGTTTCACTTTCCTAAAAACAAACAGTGGACTGAGCAGAAATGGAAAGAGGCTCGGAGAAGAAAGTAAACAGAAGGCATTTTGGTAGTTTAGATGAGATCAATCACTTTAGCCTGCTCTTTCTGACACAAGTTTGTTGACTTAAAACTAACAATGAAGAATTTTGCTTGTAAGTATGGGAGTCCGAGAAGGTAAAAATGCAGATTTTTCTACATGTTAAAAAAGAAAAATCATCATTTCATGTTAGCTCACTATTTTCTTCTTTAAAAATTCCTGCCAACTATCAAAACACCTCTCTCCTGGCTGTATTCATCTCCATAGCTGCCAGGTGGCCACTTCTGCTCTGAGCATCTTCATATCAGCAAGCTGTTTCCTATAGTCCACATGCTCCCCTAGACATCTCATGTTCACCTGTCTTATTAATAATTGGCTGCAACCTTTTCAATTTTCCCCTCTAATAGGCTCTCAGAGTTGCGTTACATATCACTTTATGAGCTGAATTCTCGTAGATTTTCACATTAGTCGTCTAATGCAGTCAGGTAAATTGAAGGATCACCTGAGTAACTCCATGCTAATGAGGAAGGCTTTGAGGCGAGAGCAACCTGGCGACTGGGATGTTCTCTGAAAACCTGTTGTCTCTAGGCTGCATGGCATTACCATATCCTGTGTGGTTTTATCCCACAGTGAAAAAAGTCCTGCGAACAAGCATTTTCTCCGACAACAGTGGGACCAGTTCTCTGTCGTGCGCTCACTGTCTGAATGGCACTATATTCATTCATTCATTCATGCTTCCACTTCCTAAGAGGCCTGACTTTCTAAGCTGAGCATACCTCATATAATTGTAAGGATGGAATTTCCTTTAATATTCAGGCTTTTCACCCCACTGGAAAATTTATTCAGGAAGATTCTTCTTCAAGAATGTCTGGAGGGAAAATTTTATAGAACCCTGACTTTGAGGTGTCTGTTTTCAAAACTGTATTGAAAATAACTGCTTTTTGATTGATAGTTATGCATCATGTAAAAAATATCAGATGTTGGTGTTGCAGCTCTGGTATGGGTTGTGAGGAAATACATACTTTTCCTTTCTCTCATGGGCTTACAATGCCCTGGAGTTTTTTTGTCCTTTAGAGAGAAGCTAGAGATGTCATCCAGGGGATGAGTTGGCTGGTAAGGCTTGTTTCCCAGGGGGCACCCCCATGGTGAGTTCCAAGGTTGGTTCTAGGCTTCTCAGGGCAAGAAACGATTAGTTAGGGCACCTGGAAGTGTTTGGCTTAGAACTGACTCTTGCCTAATCAAAACCCACAGGAAACTGACATGTCCACCATAGGTCCAGTTAATTCATGTTTAATGCAAAATGTATCAACCAAATGGTCAAGACTACATGTAACACTATGGCTGCTGACGTCTGATCATAAATGCCCCTGCCTTCATCTCCACTGTAGGGAGGTATACCACAGAGCACATAATGTTATTCATTGGTCAAGTCATCCTCTTCCCCCCAACAACACTGAAGAGAGAGAGAGTGACAAGTTCTGGATCTAACTCCCTGTTTTAAAAGTCCCTACACTGATTATTTCAATCTGTAAGAGTACCCTGGAGATTGGTTCACTTCATTCACTCACTGCAACTGGCTGACGTTCCCATTTGATGACAATACTGCCTTCCTGAGAATGTAGGCTCACCGCTCTATGGGGTCAGGGCTCATAAATTTCTGTGAGCCACACACTCACTCATTGCCCCTGCAAGTCTGTCATTCTGCACACAGAGGAACTCACCTGAGACACTAAGATTTTTCCCATGTCACAGAAGGCCTTCCTGAAGGGCTGGCCGGGCCCTTGATGTTGTCTCCACATACAGACAATTTTTACAACCACCACACAAAAGAGAAGAAATGGTTGACATAGCTAAAAGCACAAGTAAACTGAAGGTTCTCCTCGCCTACCTCTGCTGAATTTCTACCTCATTGAAGTTTAACAGCAAATAAGTGTTAAATAGAGTTCTCAAGACACACACACACACACACACACACACACACACACACACACACACACACACACACACACACACACACACACACACAGAGTCGTTGGGATGCTACAGATTCCTAAAATTCTCAATTTGGCCTGAATATTTCTATTAAAAAACCTGTCTGATAGAAAGGTAGGTGATGTCTCATACATGCTCTAAGTAACGTCCCGAAAATGCATTTCCATGCCTGTCTGTGTGGGCAGCTTCGTTGTGAACACTCTCACAAGAGGCAGCGATGACTGATAACAGGACCAGCTCTCATTGTGGGTCTGCTGCCCGGTTTCTCATCCCCCCCACTTGCAGGTCTGAGTTGGCTCTCTCTGCTCAGCCCAAAGACTCAAAGTGAAAAAAGGAGCATCGGTTAGTCAGAATGCTCTCCTCACTGGAAAAGCGCCATTGGAGGGGCCAGGAAATGGCAATTGTCAGCCTCTTGTGGTATGTGAAGTAAAAACCATACCCAGGGTCATGTGAAACCAGGGAAACTCATATATTTCAGGAAAACTCCCCTCCCCCCATTTTCCTACAGATCACCTATGGTTCCTGTTGGAAGGAAACAAAAAACTTCAATTCCCTGAGGGAAGCTGCTCTGTCGGCAGCATACAGGCCCTTACTGGAAACTCTGTTGCATTTCCTGGGTGGGACATGCAGGTTTATCTATGCTGTAAAAGCAACACAAAGATAAGGCCAATGACGTCCTTGTTACAAAAAGATTGTTAGCTTACTGTTGGAGAGAAACAACGAACCCTTGATTTTGAAGTTTTGAAAGTACTCCAGCAGTTTAAGGATGAAAACAGCCCCTCCTCTTTTATTTGGGTTGTCTTTCTCTTGGGCCACAGCTGCCTACCAGTTATTCCAAGATTCAGCAGTACTAGAAGGATAGGTTATTGGGTTGGTGGGTATATTTGGCTCCCCTATTGGGCAATGAAACCACATTCTGCTGGTTTCCTTAGGTAAGCATAGAAATGACTGGATAGAAGGCCTATCAACCAGGACTATTTGAAGAGACATACTTTAATGCTCAAATACATTGAAGCCTTTAAAAAATCAGAAATAGCATTCTGAAGTCACAGAATACTTTCATGTTAACCTGTGTGGCTGGATTAAATGTGGAAGATGATATATTAATCTCTGCTATATTTGGAAATATTACCCTTCTGTAAGTTTAAATTGTTCACAAGGTAAGTTCATTTTCTCTATAATCCAATTTGATTTTATTATTTCTTTATGACTATGTGTGCTTATCATTTTATCTTTGGTTTCAATTAATACTAACAATCTGAAACTATCCTTGTCCCATTCCAGTTCCAGTTGAATGAGTTTTGCAAGTTATTTAACACCTCTGGGTATTAGTTTCTTCATTTATAAAGTGAGGGTAATAATAGCATCTACCTCCAAGAGTGCTTCTATATTTTTTAATTTAACAAATATGGTTGCATGTCCCAGAAGTGCCAGGTATACAGTGGAGAACTATGGTGAATGTTACCCTGTCCTGCTGGCACTTATGGCTCAGGAAGGGGACTGAACAAATAAGCAAACAAAAAATAAGTAATTTTACATGATGTTCAGGGCTGTGAAGGAAAATAGAGCACTAGGGTGATTTGATTGGCTTGAAGAAAGGTCTCCATGAGGTGGAAATATTTAAATTGAAAAATGAAAAAAATTAGCAAGGCAAAGGCTGATTGTCCAGGCAGTGGGAGAAGCATGTGCAAAGGCCCTGGGTTAGGAATGTCTTTGATCTTCACTATGAGGGCCTGACTGGTGGTGGTTGGAGGACAGAGATGTGGGCTGATGGAGTAAATAGGCAGTGGGCAGGTCCAGGTGCTGGCTTGTGGGCCTAGGGAAGCAGTTGGAGTTTTCCTGAGCACTTTGGGAAACCATGGTTAATATAAACCATTAACCAAGAGCAGGACTTGACCTCATTTACATTTTAAAAAGAGCTCTCTGGCTACCCTGTGGAAAGGAGACTGGGAAGGAGAGGAAACCATGGGTTTCTTTGTAAGGATCCAGTGAGATAATGAATGTTTAGCATGTGGTGTAATACTTGACTCATAATATTTCCCAGTTCAAGCTAGTGATTGTTATTAATAATTTTTAACAATATTAATAATAGTAATGGTTCAGCTTGGCATCATAATCTAATGGCATAAATTTAACACATACACTGAAATTAAATGTCCTTTCTGATTTTAGTCAGTATAATGTCAAAAGAGAAAAAAATATTAGGTCAGAAGTTGGGCAGTGAATTTACTGGCCTAGCTGGAACTTAAACCAATTTTGATTCCTAAACTGTTTACCTTATTACTGTCCATACGGTTAATTGCATGTGTTGAGTACAAACTTTTCAATGACAGAGTTTGTGAAACATATTTCATTAAGTTAGCATACCAATCTATAAAAGAAGGCACTTCTTGAAAATACTTTATTTTCCAGAAACCATAGCATTTACCTCTGAGTCAAATGAGGATACGTGTAGAGAGAATATGTGTTTGGAAAACTAGCTTATGTTCTAAATCTCAAGCTTTGGGAAAAGGTCTTTTTTGGCTACAGAAAACCACAATATATGAACTCCATTCTCCCGGCTCTCTGGTCAGTTCTTAGCAACTCATGATATCTCCTCAATCTCTAGGCAGTAAGGTAGAGCCAAAAAATGCTGAGTAACTTTGGGCACTGTCCTCACCTCTCTAAGCCCCCCTTTGCTCATCTGTCAAATGGGTTGTAATAATCAAGTCCTCCTTTTAAAGCTGTGATGATTGAGAGAGAATTCATTAAGTGCTTTCCCAGCATCTGACCCTGAAAAGAACTTCCTAACTGTTAGCTGTTGAGGTCATTATTGTTATTTGAAGACCAAAGGAAAAAAGATGGTTTTAGTATTCCAGGTAGAACTGCTTTGGATATCTGAAAAGTTCAGTGTGATGGCCTTTGACATTTTATCTATGACCCTCATTTGACCCTTGAACTCTGATAAGACCTGGAAAAGAGCCCCAGGGCACTGGCTCCAGCTGTAGAATCTGAAGTCACAGACTCACAGCTCTGTGAGAGAAGGCCCTCCAAACGCTGCTGGAAATTACACTTGTGACCTGGGAGTCTGATATGCCAAGGGGTCTGGGGTTTCAATTCCCTCTTCCCCGTGCTTTTCTAACTGGCAGTAATTATCTTTGTAACGCTCTCATGCTAAATAATGATGCTGCTAATGCAGGCTGCATTTTCGGGCACAGGTGCCAGCTGTCACCTCGCCGGGCAGCTGACCGTGTTGTGCACACTTAGGCACGCTGGCTGGGCCCTGCCCTGAGCACACAGCAAAACAAAGACAGCCCCCGCTTTCTGACCCACCATCCACCCCGCCTTTCCCCCTCGGCCTGAAGGAGGCCCATCCCCCGCCCTTCTCCGCCCTTCCTGGCCCTCTCTCCTCTCCTCCCCCTCCCTGGCCCCTTCCCCTCCCTTTCACTGGTAGCTTCTTCCTGCGACAGAAATCCAGGAAACCACCCCTCACATTTCCTCTACCCACAGTTTTCTCTAGGGCCTGACTCACACAAGTCAGCTTGATGTGGAGTTCCCTTTCTCTTCCCCAGGAGAAACCCCAAGTCTCCCATTCCTTTCTGGGAGTTCGGGTTTGCCAAATAAGGTTGCTTATTCTTGAGTCTCATAATTGACCGTTCATCATCATAAAAAAAGGCATATTGAAGACAAATTACCAAAGAACAAATGTGAGGTTGTTGGCTGTTCACACACTCACACACACTCTGCACATTCGTCAATAGAGCCGCCTTCAGCCGACAACATCTGCAGGATGAGTCGTTTTTTTCGGTAACTTTAATCTCGTAATTCATTGTTTCTGTGGTGCTGGTTACAGTAGCTGAAAGAGCGGAACAGCCGGCCAATTTGGCACACAAATCGATTTAATGCGAGGCCACGGATTTGCCCACCTTATGAGTGGCTGACTTGCTAGCAAAAAACAAAACAAAAAAACTAGGTGGGGTCGATGAGGGCTGGGGGACGAGAGTTGCAGTTTCTAAACAGGGTGGAGGCTGCTTTAATCTTGACAGCACGAATATCAGGGGTCACAGCACATCTGCTCCGGAGGGAAGACAAAGGGCCAGGTGGGGCTGCCGGGCCCGGGACCGGGCACGCACCGAGGGCCTGGGCTTCCGCGCCCGCCGCAGCCCGCCGCAGCGTTTAACCTTGACTTCTCCCTCTTCGCATGTGGCACGGGAGGAAAGCCGTCCAGATGGGCGTCCTGAGTGTGATGACGCCCCTCTCGCCCCCGCGCTCTCGCGCAGATGTCGCACGCTGCTCCGGGGCACAACGGAGGCCGCGCGCCCTGCGCGCCCGGGGGGCGGGCGCCACCCGCACGGTCCACGCGTGGCCCTGGCGTCCCCCGTCCGGCCCCGCTCGGCCCTGAGCGCCGAACCAGCGTTGGGTGTGCCCGCGGGAGCCCCGGGGAACAAAGGCGAGCCTGTGCTAGGCCGCCTGGGGCGCTGTCCCCACAGCTGTCCCCGGGGCCCTGGGCCGGCCGCCCCGGGGGGCGTTTGGCCGGGCCGGGCGGGATTTCCGGCGCCCCGGCGACAGCGCTGCCGGACTACAGCGTCCCAGCGCCGGGCGAGTCCATGGGGACAGACCACGCCGTGACAGGCCCGGAGCGGCTCGAGGGATCCATAATTTACGGTGTTGTTCTTACCAGTCCGGTTTGGGATTTCACAAGCGTTGCCTATTTCCTTCCCATTTGTTGCTTCTGTCCGTCCTGTTGGAGAAAACTGCTCTTCCCTCTCCAAGACAGCAGCGGTTACTGCGTTGAACTGATGTGATAAGAAAAAAAGTGGGTTCTGATTTGAGGGACTGCTGAGGGGTGAAGGGAACACAGGTAGGGGGAGGGATGCAAGGAGAGATGCTTTGTCCACTGTGCACCTGAGACTAATTTTATGTAGAAAAAATAGCCCTGTTTCAGACTCTTGTGCTGAGAGGTAGAGAGAAGAGATCTTTCCCTGCCACAACCACCAAACATCTGTTCATTAATAAATCGACCTTTGGTCCTCAGGTTTGTTTGTTTGTTCTTAGGACCCCAGGCCTGCAAAAATGATGACTCTGGCAGCAGGAAGAAAAGGTGTTAGTGTTAGTCTCTGTTCCTTGCAGCCCCTGACCTCCACGGATCCCTGGGACAGGCCTGCATGGCTCAGGTGCTCCTAATTTAGGGTGCATTGAGGGACCCTTTGGCAAAAGATGCTCCTGTCCCGAAAATTCCTTAAATTGCTGTAGTGAATGGGAAATGATTTATGGATCTCATCACGTTTTAGTGCAATAAATGGGTAAGTGATAGACACAAAAAGGACCCCAGACTAAGCTGGGGGAAGTTTTCTTTCTTGTTACCTTTCCCTTTCCTTTTCTTTTTCTTGGAAAGAAATTTATTCTAGGCCTCTTCTTTTTTTGAACTCAGTGTTGCTAAGTGGAATACAGAAGAGAGAGCAACTGTTGAAAATGTTTGCTGAAGCCTTGAATGAGAAAAGAGTAGAGGTGGTCAGATGCATTCCGACTACTGCAAGTGCCCAGAGGCCTGGAGATGAGGACTGCTCCCATTCCACCTGCCGTCAGAGGAGAGACCAGCCCAGGTCAGATCAGCCAGTGCCAGCGCCAGCAGCCCCTGCAGATGGCTGGGGCATTTTGTGGTTTACAAATGACCAAGCCAGACTGAAGCCACAGTCGCTGTGGTTACAGACAACCCGTGATGAGTCACACAGTTAGTGGCCCAGTTGTGGCACACCCTCTTTTAACATCTCACTACATCCAACATCTCACTAGCTTGATTTCAGAAACATTCCATGTATACAAGGGAAATGAAGGCTGCAAGGGGCAGGGGACTGAAGCCTAGGGTGTGTTCATGTGTATCACGAGTTCAGCTTCCTGAAAAGGAGCAAACCTGGAGTGAGTTTTGGGGCAAGAAGAAGTCCCTGAACTTGGACTAGAGATTGCTTTGCAGGTATGGCCTTTTCTGAAGGAAGTCTGGGAAAGAAAGGAGAGCTGCCTCATGAGTTTTGACTTGTCTATGAAAAATGTCTTATAAAATGAAAGCGGGGAGGCAGGAAGGGGAAGAAGAACCCTGCACATGGAGGCTTGTGAGCTTGTGTGGGTTTTTACTTTTTAAAAATAGCATTTCTTTTACCACAGTGGCACAGGAACTTGTAAACATGAACCCCCAGCAAGAGTAAACAGATTAGTCTACGTCCTTTTATCTGAAAAGTAAGTAGAGCAAGTGTCTCTCTGTCTCTGTCTCTGTCTCGCTTCTCTCTTTTTTTTACAAAGAGAAAATGCAAACCCCAAATTCCCCTCCTCTTACAGGCTTCCTTGCTGGAGAGTGTTCGTCCAGGAACAAATAGTCTTTTATTCGAATGGTCTCCAAAAGTTCATAAGCAAAAAAAGTGTCCAACGTCTGGTTCCCCACAATACAGTCTCTGGCTGAATAGTGAAGCTTTTCTGTCCTCAATTTGTGATCTGCTATCAGAGTCCTTCAATTTCTCTGAACAGAAGGCTCTTTGGGAGAAAAAAGCTTGGGGGTGGGGAGCAACACTGGAATCAGTCAACCCCCCATCCCCACCCCTGTTGCTGTTTTCTTCCAATCAGCAGTAGTGCTTGAATTCTTCTGCTCTCTCCCTGCATCTTATTGAGGTGAGTGCCAGGAAGGGTTAAGCTGGGCCCCAGGCAGGGTTCCTTGCTGCCCTATTTTCCAGGGGTGGAGCAGGTGGCCAGGCACCACCTAGGAACTGCTGGTAAAAAGGAGCCGCCCTACTCCTGATGCCCTTTATCTCCTTTGGAGATTTTCCTTTCACAGTGTGTTTTGTACAGTCTTTAGTGATGCCGCCTGTTATTTAAAGTCCTAGGTTCCCTTTAACAATTGGGAGTTTACAGATACTCCTACCATTCCAAATGTAGTATCTGGTGAGATGAAAGGAGAAAGGGGACCATTAGGGAGAAGATGGACAATAGTTTTGAGGAATGGACAAAAATAATTACTTTGTAACTAAATTTTAATTGCTTATAAACAGATCATTTTAAACATTTGGTCACTTTTTGCCTTTGAAGCATGGATTCAAATGGATTCAATTTACTACACTTTACTTTGCAGTCTCACTGAAAGCCAGGTGTTTTTTCCCAGGTGCTGAGAGGACCCCAAGGCCCTGCTCTCAGGGAGTTTATAATCTAGGGTGGGGATGGGGGGAGAGAGCTAATAAGTAACTTCTAAAATAACTTTTGCAGAGGGATAAGTGCTTTGAAAATAATAAAACAGGACAGAGAGGAGTTGATAATTTGAGGAGTTGAGTTTGGGCTGAGATACAAAAAAAAGGAAGGCTGCCGTTTGGGAGAAATAGTCCAGGCAGACAACTCATGAAGGTCTAAAGCTGGGATGAACTGCTGGAGTTGAAGAGACAGAAAGAAAGTCTGTATCACAGTGTTGGGGAGAAATAAGGTAGAGAGGAGGCTTGGGGTTCCTTCACTTCAGATTCTTCTGTGCTCAGCAGAGGTGGCAATTTGCACAACTCCATGTGGCATTGTCCTATTGTCTGCCTGCAACTAGCATCTGCTCTGATTCACTTCCACACGCAAACCAGCAAAACAGATGGAAGGTCAGACTCTGTCCCCTTTATCTGCAAATCTTCTTTGCCTTGACTTGACAGCCAAAGATATTGCTTAAACCTAGAAGACATGGATAGCTTAGAGCAAATAATGGTTTCAGGTGCAGGGCAAAGATGTAGAGGTGTGTGTCTTGTGGAGTTGGCCAAGTGGTGGGGATGGGCACGGGTTACATTAGTTCTGAGGTGTGAGACCCATGGATCTTCTAGCAAGACCAGCATTTCCCCTCCGGAGAGATTTTTGCCCAACAGCAGGAATCCCCTCAGACCTGGGCGTGGCCCCTTTTTCTCACAGGGGCCTGACATCTAGGGTGCAAGATTTGCTCCAAATTTCTTTTAGGAGACCTGGAGCGTCCCTCCCTCCCTCACTCTGGCCTCTCCCAGCATCCAGGGTGGGTGTAGGCAGACCTGGGTCTTCCCTCTCCTAAAAGCACCAAGTTGCCTATGAGTTTCCTAAGAAAAGAGCACACATTTCTTCTTCCTTTATTTCCTTCTCTCTTTCCTAAATTTAGATTTTTAATGGATAAAGGTTTTCTAGTTCTTGAGTAGAATATGGGGGAAAGGGAAAAATAAAGGAATATTAAATGGGGCAGCAGGAAGAAAGGGAGCCAGGCCCAGGGTGAGGGTGGAAGACACCCTTACTTTAACCCCAGGTATCTGTTTGGGAAAGAGAATTGTTTACACCTGTGAGCAAACTCCTGAGCTTCTACAATTGACTTTTTCTGGCTTTTAAGAATGGACCCCGCCCCCCACTGCCACCCCCAGCTGTTTGCCTCAGGCCAACCCCTCAGTGGGGTCTCCAAATTGATTGGTCTGCCTGCATCCTGGTCCTCTCAGGGCCTCCACTCCCATTGTGCAAGGAGTTTCTCCTCTGGGGGCTTTGGAAAGTGGGTGCTCTCTTCCCCATCTCTGCACTGCCAGCCCTCACTGCCCCTGGGGCTGTTGGAAAGCACCCAGAATGGCAACTGTGGGGCTGTGTTCCCAGTCAGGCAGGGGCGCAGGAGCGGGGGCTCCAGAGAAGGCGGGCCTCCTTGCTCATGCCCAGGCAGAAGCAGCAGCTGAACAGCAGCAGGCTCCCCTCACCACTCTGACTTTCTTCCTGTTCTTGACTCAATCAGAGGAGTATTTAGGCATCTTTTTCAATTTTGATTTTCCTTCAGAACAGATACTTTTGTTTTGTCGAGCTACCTAGATTGACAGAAAACTGATATATCCCCCCTTCACATCCCAGATCCTGCTCATGGTTCCAAGGCAGTGGGTTTGAATCCTAGCTCTGCCTTTTCCTGGCCACACATGCCCCTGAAAGTTGTATGATTTCTTGGAGTCAGTTAGCTCATTTGTAAAATCTCATAGAGCTGCTGAGAAATTTAAATGAGATCATTGATGAAGACTTCCTCGAAACATGCCTAGCCTGTGGTAAGGGCTCAAATAATGTGACCACCACTGAATATTGCAAGCCAACTCCTTAAACCGTCTCTTCCCTTGGCTTTGTAACATCACACTACGTTCTGGATTGCCTCTGATCTCAGCTTTCTCTGTTCAGTGAAGTTTTTCTCCCAGCCTTCTTTGGTCTTCTTGATTTAACTGGGGGGCATTCCTGTTGCCCTTGTATCCCCTGTAGAACCTCCCTCATCCATCTTTCAACTGTCAGTTCTATGCGGTCACCTCTCGATTGTCATGCCCAGTTCCCACGTCTGTGCAGCTGGCTTCCTGTGACTGCAAGCGGCACTTGGACTTCTCGTGCTATCACAAACCCAATCCATCTAAAAACCAAATTATGATCCTTCCTGTGAACCAGAAATCACCTCCCAACTTCCAAATGTATGACTCCCGTTGTGGAGCCGTGCTGGTTCCATCTTCTCTTGAAGATGGTTCCATGCCTCCTCTCAGATGCCATCTCCATCTTCTGAGACTCTGGGTCTGAGGCATCTTCAGTCACAGTGGCTCCCTCATGTAGCTGTTTCCTTTCCAAGACCATCGCAGGGCTTCGTGCCTGTGATATTCTAGTCATTACCCGGCTTGTACTCCCCCCTCCCCCGCCGTCCCCAAGCTCCAGGTTCTCCCCTCTGACCTGCGCTGCAATAGACTGACCCCCCAGGCAGCCTGTGGGTGAGAGAGAACAATCTGGTTTCTTAGCCTTACTGTGTGACAGCTTGGCTTCCTCATCTGAGTGACATGCTTCAGCATGTGTGCCATGGAGATTGGCTTATGTCCATTCTAAGATTGCTGTTAGGAGGAGGGACTTCTGGAAGTCCCTGGGTCCTGGGTAAGGACTCACTGGAAGGGCGAGAGTCAGAGTGTAACCAGAGTAATTAGAGCATAAGCCACTGGCCTAGTGCGAGAAGGGAGGGGAAATCTCAGGGGTCCCCATAATAATAACAGTAAATATTAATGCTGTTGTCTAGTCTCATTCCCCACCTTTCCTTTTGGGCATTTGTGCCAGATTCTAGGAGACTCTACGTTATAACAAAAATGAGTAGAAGGGCTGGTTTGCTAACATGTCTCTGTGTTGTTATGGGCCTGAGAGCGTTGCTGCCATGCCTGAATGCACTCATTCCTCCCACTTCCTGAGCATGTGCTGCGGGCACAGCCCTGGGGCTAGACCTGCATGGAGTGTACACTTAAGCAGGGGAGACAGAAACACAAACAGGCAGTGACCATGAACATCAGTACCTGCTACGGGTGGTCAGGTACAGAAAGTCACAGGTCCACATATTAGAGACACTTAACCTCAAACTTAGAGTCAGATGAGGCTTTGGGGAGGACACGGAATCCCAGCTGAGACTCAAGAGGAGAGCTGGAGTCAGATAGGTAGGGGAGGAGTTCTACATGGATGAGAACAGAGTACACAGAGGGCCTTCAGGCAGAGAAGCATGACATTTTTGAGGAACTGAAAGAGGTTCAGCCAGGGCAAGGAGTGGGCAGGATCCTGAGAGGCAGGACCCAAGAGGCTAGAATGAACAGGGCATTGTAGACCATACCTTGAGTTTTTTATTTTACCCTAAAAGGAGAGGAAAGCATTGGGAAGTTTTAATGCTGGCATGTGTGTGTGTACTGATCAGACGTGAGTATTAGATGTTAGAAAGGCAGTGGAGAAGAGCAAGACTGAGTCAGGGAACCCATTTAGGAGGCTGCTGCATATGCCAGATGGGAGGTGACAGAGCTTGGACAAGGGCAGGGTAGTGGGGACAGAGAAATGGGTGGGTTTGCTCGGTATTTGAGAGGACTTGCAATAGGTTGTATACAGAAGGTGAAGGGGAGGGGAAGGTCAAGGATAACTCCCAGATTCCTGGATTGAACAAACTGGGAAGATATTAGTGGCATTTACTGAGTTTGGGAATAACTGGGAAAGTGTGCAGGTAAGTGGGTTTGCTTTTGTGCATTTGAAGTTTGAGGTTTCTGAGAGACATCCAAGTGGGTATGAGTTTGGGGACATCAGTCGTTGTTGGCAAAACCAGGAGAGACTTGAGAAAGGCATTCAGACAATTTGTATGTTTTTTTCTGCTGTAGTTTGAGATTTTTTGATTGTCAGGGAAGAAAATCATTCAGGGTAGCTCAAATAAAATTTGGAATTGTATCATGCACTGTGTCTTGCACAGGAAAGCTGTGAAGATGGACACGGCTCTTCCGGGCCACTCAGGGCAGTGCCTGTACCCTGCCCCTCCCTGCCCCAAGCTTCCTTCCTCCCTGTCATAGGCCTCCATCCTCCGTATCTTTGCTGTCTGTAGAGCTGACTCTTGCTCTCACCCCACAATAGACCTAATCTGGTTGAAAAGCTTACAATGGATTTCACCACAATTTATACATCTCTTTATGCAAATTTTTGAGAAGAGAGGATCCGATTGGCACTAAGAAGTTAGTGACATGGTGGCTTTGGGTCAGGTGCTCATCCTTGGTCCAAGCAGTGACAGCAATGTGTGTGTATGTATATGTGCGCATGTATGTGTGTATGTATGTATGTGTGCATGTATGTGCATGTTTGTGTATATGTGTGTGTGTTGATTCTGTGTGAGGAGAGTGGCCAGGCCAGTTGAGTACAGAACTTTTGATCAGACACAATGTCAATATATTACGTATTTACTTGTCTAGCCTATTAATTGTTGATTCATCCGCTACTGTGTGTTCCCTGGAGCAGAACAAAGAGTGCCTGGAGACAAGACTGTGTGAATGTCTTCTTTACCAGTAAAATCTTGAGCAGTTTACATAAACTCCAGAGCTTCAGTTTCTTACTCAGTAAAATCAGTGATAGTGGCTACTTCCCTTAGAGAGAGAATTAAATGAAATAACACTGTAAAGTGCTTGACATAAGGTAGGAAGCATCAAGTGGCTGCTTCTTTCCTCCTTTTACTTCTCCATTATGCTTGTTCAAGTCAATATTTTCCCAGAAAGCAGGAATTTTACTTAAGTCACTTTTTTTATAGGGATTTCTATGCATGAGTCTTAACAAATATTTATGGAATGATCAGATATTTTATTCCATTAAAAAGTACTTATTACCTTTCATCTTTTTTCCTAGGCATGGTATTTGTTTTTACGTAAGTAGAATCATAACTTGCACACAGTAAAATGTAGCATTTTAACACGTTTAAACATAAATTATTTGCAGAATGAAACATATACCTTAAAAGCATTTAATTGTCATAAATCTAGAATATTGATTGGCATCTTACTCTAATTTCCTCTGTTTTGTCTTGCAGATGGGGCAGTGTTCAGTTAGAATCTTTTTTAATTATACTAAACTACAAATATAGTCCAGGCAAGAGCTATGTCCATTCACCTGTACTTTGATATGTTAGATTTAATGCAGGACTAATGAGGCCCAAGCCACAGGTTTCATCCTCACATAAGACAATTAATTAGCTTTACTAACTACTACAGCCACAGATTTCACCGCAATCTTTGTTTCCCATTTTACAATTGAAAGGCAAAGATCACCATAGAGATTGAAAGAGAACTGGGAGAGTTCTATACAAATCCATTACCATTCTGGACAGCCAACTCTAGGTCTTCACCTTTAACCATTAGGTGAACTGGAGATGGGGGAGGGATATTTAATAGGCACAGTTAGAATATTTCATGGTCAACCATGGTTTGATTCTAGAATGTTCTAGACCCATCTAGAACAAAACTTGTCGAGATCCAGCTCTATTCAAGGATAGTACATGAAAAAAAAATCTTTCTACTTCACATGAAATAGGGACCAGGAGCTTCAAACAATAATAGAAAACTAGAGAATTCCTTCAGTAGGCTTTCTTTCTTTAAATTAATACCACTCTGCTGGGTTGGAGTTAGTAATTCTGAGAAAAGTAGGGTGTAGCTAACTGATTGTGCTAAGACTGGAAGGAAACTTGGAGAAGATCCCAGAGAGTACTTGTAAGATGTTGGAGAGATTTGGAAATATGCCCATTACCTGAGGTTGTCTTAGAGCAGACACACAAATTTCAAAAATTCAGTTTGAGAAAAATGCATCATGCTGTTTGTGGAAATTTCTACATTGGATCTAAATATTTGTCACTAAATGTCAGTACTGAGCTTTATCGGTCTTAGCTCTACCACAATGTGCTTTCTGGGCATTGACGTGCTTTCTTTTCAAGGTGACTTGCCCACATACCTACTGTTCCCTGCAACTCCACGGAGGAGACCACAGGCTGTTGAGAAATACACATGTGGGCTCTGATGACCTCTTCTGCCCTTGCCCGGGTGACAGAGGTTTGTGCCATATTAACATTATACCTCACACTTGGTGTTTCAGGGCTAAGCCTAGAGACAGCAAGGCACCTTAGTTCTTCAGTATGTGGCTGTTCATCAACACTCACACACCCACCATTCAGTTTGGTCACACAAAAGGGGTGAAAATGTGAACACAGAAAAGCTCTTGGGCTGCTCTTCTAGAATCTGGATGTGTTTCCTCCAGAGTCCTCTCATTCTCCTTTTTTCAAGACCACACAGTTCAGACTAAGAGCTCATGTCTGAGGCCTCGTTGAACTGCTGTTTGATATTGTTCTTGCTTGTTTACTGCATTGGTGGCATCAAATATCCTTACTGATTTTTTTTCCTGATTGGTCCAAACTGGAACAGGATCAGCTTCATAAATTGGGCATCCTGTGGTCTGAAATACGAGATTTGTTTGAACAAACCACTCTTACCCATCATACTTCCCAGGGAAGCCAGGAAAGGCAGTTGCTGAATCTCTTCCTGGCTTCTCTCCAAGAACCCTATTCACCCCAGGTAGTGCCTCTTCCCTCCCCATCACCTTCTCCCACTACTTACCAACATCCCCCCCAAACAGTACTCCCAGAACTCTCGGATCACTCCTGGGCCCCTGCATCAGACAGAAGGGAGTCATTCTGGCTGCCAACTGAGTGGAGGACTTTGGGGAAGAGTCCCATCGCGCAACTTAAGGAAAGGGTCAGAGATCTGGGAAGCCAGCTGCCGTACTCGAGGGCTTCTGTGCTGGGACTCTCCTTCCAAGCAGTTCAGAGGCACAAATCAAGGATCTTAAACTTGAAGATAGAGCAAATGAACAGAATATTAGCTTTTTTCTCTTTTTTCAGTTTTAGTTTTAAGTGTAATTTCTCTCTTTCCCAAGAATTCCAATATGAAGCTCACATATTTTTCATGTCAGCTCTATTCTCTGCCACCTTTGTTTCCAGCCTGTGTGTGCCTGCCTTCCCCTTAACAGCTGGACACATCACCATTCCATTTTTCTATTGGTTGTGACTGAAGTAGCTTGAGGTCAATTATTTCCCCAGCAATTGACAAAGAATCTTGACGAAGAGGAAAGTGACATTGTCCCTTAAACAACGCTGCTCACTCCTCCCCCTGCCCTCCTTGTTGAGTGGAGGGCAGACTTTCCTTTTGCAAGCAGCCCAGCAGGGCAGTGCTGATGGGGTCTGCGGCAGTGCGTGGGTAACATATGGTAAGTGGAGAAAATATTTATATTCATGGGGAAAGAGCAGGAGAAGATCCAAAGAAGGTCATTCCACAGAGATTTCAAACAGGAGGGCACAGACTCCATTTTCTGTCTTTGGCCTGAGTACAACAGAGAATTCAAAGAGTTTTGTTCCGTTGCCTTCCGTCACCTGTGCTCCCAATCGTTGACAGTTGGAAAAAAGGAACCATCCCTCCCCCTAAGCTACATGGGAGTACCACGGGACCTTCTCTGGGCCCCGCCACCACCTCCCCGCCACCTCTGCCCCCAAGACCAGAATTCAAAGTCGCTGCCTCATCTCTGGTGGCTTGTGCCTTGTGCCTGTCTGCGTTTCTCCCCTTGTTCTGATTGGGAGGCCCGTAACAGAGCCCACAGGCGATGTGGGCATTTGGGCAATTGCTTCTTGGGGGAAGATATAAATAATTAATCGGTATTAGATTACTTTCTGATGAGCCACGTGAAACCTCTAGTGCCTCCTCCGGTGCTTTCCAGCCGGCATTTTGCATCACAGCTGCCTAAGGTACAGGGTCTCCTTCTAGTCCCCGCAGTGCTGCGGTCAGGCGCGCGGAGAGAACGTCTGCCGTCTGAGCGCCTGGCGGGCTATGGTGCCGGCGAGTCCACGCGCCGCCAACCGGGCCCCAGGCCCGCAGACCCGCCGGCGGACCCGTACACGTGCGCCTTCCAGTGCCCGAGGCGCAGCTGCGCGCCGGCCCTCCGCGGTTAGCCGGGCGGTGGCACAGAGACCGCGGCGGGAAGTGCGCAGGGGGTCATTTCCCATCTAGCCGTCGAACGTGTTCCTCCATCCCGGTGTGCAGGGAGATGTGACACTGGGTGCTCTGGTAGTCACTCCCAGGGCGGCGGAGCTCCGCGACTCTGCTAATTTACCTCTTGTTTGGTCTGGGGGCTTCTCACTCTCCACTCCCCGGCCCCCAAATTCCAGTTCCCGAGAGGGAGGTGGTGAAATGGGGTACAGGTACGTCTGGGTCTTCGCTTGGGAAGGGTTCCCCAGGGTCCCCCGGTGAAGCAGCCCACAAACGAGCGGCCGCTACACGGAGGCCCCTCTTAATGGGTTCTCGCAGATGAAAGAGGCCGGCTACCTTTCTTTCCCATAATGGCCCCTGAGGCTAACGTCTTGAAGAGGAAACAAAGGGATTGTTTTACAGCACTCGGGGTGGTGGTGGCGGTGGAACGGTGGCCAGGAGGGGGAGGTGGCCCCTGCTTCTTAACCCTTCCCCTCCCGGCCCTCGGCACCCCCCCCCCCCCCCCCGCCCTCCACCGAGCCTCGCGCTCGCATCCACGATCTCAACAGCGGCGAGGCGCCCGCGGTGCTGGAGGGGCCGCCGGCTGTTCCGGCCTTCGCTCTTCTCACTCCCTTCACGGGGCTTTCTAAAGAACTGAAAGGGAGAGTAGAAAAGATCAGGGCACCCGTGTGGCGCAAGCTGCAGTGTTGCAAGTCAGCCAGCGGGGAGGATTCTCGTGAGCCCCCACGCACGATCCAGGCTTGCAGGGCCCAGACTCTTGGACACCCGATGGAGACCCGGGAGAGCCCCTCCGCCGTCTGGGGCTGCTCCTGGGCCGCCTGGCAGTCCGCGTTCTCCAGGTGTGACTGGTGTGTGCGCGGCCCCGTGTCTCTTACAGGAAGTTTACATTTGCAAACAGCGGAGGGAGAGAGTGGTAGAGTGGTAGGCGCATCTGCTTACCGGCTTTTTGTTCTGGCTCCAGGAAAAGGTCAAAACAATAGTTAAAAAGCAATTGAGGACAAGTGATGTAAGAAATAAACAACTAAACAACAAAATACCCGTAGGGATGGTTTTTATTTAACATTTTTTTTGTGTGTGGGAATAATCGCACCAATATTGAAGGAGGGAATGATAGTCTAAGGAAGAGGGTCTGTTAAAACTGATTACTGGGCCTTTCCCCGCGGAGCTCCTTGCTTCGGTAGACCTGGGGTCTCCTGCTCCAACCTGAGAAGTTGCAACTTGTTTGAGTTCCCAGGTGCTGCTGCGCCCCCTGGAAAGGGCATTAGGAGTTCCACTGGAATAATACAGTCCCTGTAATCCTCCTCCCAGCCTCACTAGGTATAACACTCCTCCCCTTCATGTTTCTTTTGCCCCTCCCTCAACTTTCGGGTTTGCTGGAGACTTTTAAAGCAAATCCCAGACATCATGTCATTTCACCCATGTGGATGATATTTAATTCAGTAGTTATTTAAGCCTAGAGGACTAAACGCTCTGAGAGGTATTGGAAAGGCCTTTATATGCTTCCAAGAAGTTCAACCTCCCTTCTGGTCATTTCACCCTAGGGCCAAGTCCAGAGCCTTTCTTTGTGAAAGCCACACCTGCACCTTGGTTTTGAGACTGCCCTTCAGGAGTTCCTTGCCAACAAAACTCGTCATGATCCTGGCACTCTGCTGGATTTTCCAGCTGGCCTGGTCTGGGGAGCCACCTGGTCCCCCTCTCTCAGCTTTGGGTCATTATCCGCAGTCTGTCGTCATGTTCTCTCATGACCATCATGTATCTTCTGGTGTTTTCCTAACCAGGCATCTTCCCCCAGGACAGAGCTTTGAACGTCAGCAGCTGGGGTGGTACCTACAACTGCCAGCCCACAGTGACGTTCCCCAAAGGCTACATCTGTCTTTAAGGGTCCTGAGTGCATACCCCAAGGGAAGCTGCTATAGGCTACCTGCCCCTTCTTACAGTATTGGTATTGGAAAAGGGCATATCCCAGCCCAGAGCTCCTGGTAATGGCCACCCCTGAAGCCCAGCTTAATGTTTCTTTCCTTGGGTTCTACACAGGCTGGCTGTGCAGGTTGTTTTTGTTCAGAGAGGCACTGAGTTCTCTGTTACATTCTACTTGGCTAGTCTTCACTGTGAAACTTGTACCCAGACTCCTCCACCCGCCTTGAGGCCACCCTGAGAGCACCCCCCCATGCCCACCTAGGGTCCCTCCTCCCCCACCACACAGCTCTCATCCCAGCCCCTTGCAGTTTTATCTCCACCCCAATGCCAAGCTTTCCTAGGCTGTTAAAAAGCCCACTCTCTTAATGTGTGGTGGTTCTTTCTCTTTTCCGTTTTCCTAACTCTCCAGGAAGCTGGATGCATTTTTCCTTTCTCCATCTGCTGCTAGAGAAAGCCCTGGGGATGGAGTAGGCTCCTCCACCCTGGAGGGAGCTCTGTTTCTATTTTCATTTTACCTTGTCTTCTATGTTTTTCTTCTTTCGTCAGCCTGGAATTAGCTGTCACTTTTCTATTTTCTCATGGGTCCTTCAACTTGTCTTTGCTTTTCTAGCTTTTCTCAAGGAAAATGCAAACAGCGTATGTGGGCTCCCCTTTGAGTTTTATTGCTTCTCATTTTGTCTGGTGGTCCAGCTCCCATGCGGCCAGCTGATGTAGTAGTTTTTCACACTTCTACCAGGAAGGGAGGCCACAGGGGCTGGGGCAAAATTTCTTCTCAGAAGATAGGAGTTCCAGTCCTGATCCTGCCCCTTAATAGCTTATACTGCTGGATTCAACCTTGGGCCTTCAGGTGCCTTATTCCTTCCTTCCTTCTTCATTTGTTCAATCAACAGATTTATATGCACTTCCAGTGCGTGCCAGGCACTGTGCTGAGTGCTGGGGACACAGCAGCGAGCAAAACATACATCCTGCCCTCATGGAGCTTTTATAATATGTAAGTACATAAAAATCATATATTTCAGTTGGGCAGACAGACATTAAACAGAAGAAGGTAAAGTGGCATGTTAGAGAGTGATAGAGCCCTAAGGTAAAAAATGCAAGCAGGAAGAGGGACCTGAAATGTTCCAGCAGTGGCTGGTGTTGATTATTTTAAGAAGCATAACTCCTAAAGGGAAGGCCTCACTGAGAAGCTGACATTGGCAGAAGGCCTGAAGGAAGGAGCATTTCTGCAGAAGGGAGGGAGGATGAACCTGGGAGAAGTGGCTGTTGTGTGTGGAAGGCGTGCCCACAGACTTCTGCCTTTGTCTTGGAAATACTTTCCTTTGAAATTGCAGTCGTTAAAATCTACTCTGAACAAGTATAAGGTTAGAGCCCCTCTGATGGCATTGGTGACCATTTTCCCTGTTACCTGCTTCCTCAGGGCAGCCCTGGCCCAGAGGTGTGCCTCTGTCGGAAACCCGGCTAGTGCCTCCCTAAAGTCTAGTCCTTGCAAAAAAAAAAAAAAGGTGTCACTGCAGAGGCTGAAGGAAACACAAATAGGGAGGGCCATGTGGGTGTCACTCTCTCCTTTACGTTTTTGTGGCCTCAGTGACAATGCAAAGGAAGTGGTAGTGCACAGGCTGATCTTTACTGAGAGCAGCTAACAGTGGTCATAGGAGAGTTCCCTAGGAGAGAGAGGAGGAATTGTCTGGCTGAGGCAAAAGCTGAAGCTAAGCTGTAACTGCAGCAGCCTGTTGTTGATATTCATGAAAGTCGTTCTACCCTTTAGCAAGTATCCCGAGTGCTGTTTCTGGTGGTTTGACAGACCAGAAATCCTTAGGGATATTCAGGCCCCATCCTTTGCCGCACACAGTAGATGCTTTCAGCACGCCTTGTGTCTAATGCTTTCGTGTCACTCTGGGCACTGGGCTGCTTTTTTCAGCAACTCTTTCATGCTGTTTGGTCCAGAGAGGACCTTGTCCTTCGAGTCTCCACTGTCTCTTTAGAACGTTGTAGGGAATAAGGAAAGGTTGGATTGTCTTCCTTTTCAACTCTGAGTGGTTCCTGATTATACAGACTCAAAACCAAGGGGCCGGGAGCCTGCTCCTGTGCAGTAAACAGCACCCCCTCTTGATTCCTCTGTTGCTGTTGCTGCAAGCTGTGTTGGGCACAACTTAAATGAATTTGCATAGCTGCTGCTCCCTCTGACCAGGTCTGGACAGGGAAGCTGGCGTTTTAAGTCCAAAAGCAAACAGTGTTGCTGGGAAACTACCTCATCACCACAGGTGAACCTTACTGCAGCTCTAGCTGCTGCTGGCAGGGCACCGGAGGGTTTATCAGGTTAGAGCTGTGGAAATGAGCCATCAAAGGCCTGCTCCCTAGAGAATGCCTCTGTCTTACCGACTCTGAAGAAATTGTAGGCCGGGTGTGTGTGTGGGGTGTGGGGGGACATTCCTTGTCTCCTCTTTGGAAAAGTGGCAAGACTGTTAACCAAACCTTCTCCAAAAGAATTCCATATTCAGTCCAGGTTGGAGGGAGGTATTCCACTGAACCTCGTGTCCTGGGCTCACTCTCATAGCAGCTATGTGAGTGTCACTGGCTGGCAGGAAGGGAGAAGCAGCTGAAGGAGAGGATGTGGTTCCTTTGCAAGAATATTTTCTGTTGCAGGATCAAAAAAATTGTTGCAAAACACATTCATGTTACAATTTCATAGACCTGTAGCCATTAAAACAGCTTGTGTATGTGTATGTGTGTGCATGTGTGTGTGTGTGTGTACGTGCTTTCCTGGGTATCACTGTATGGAGGGCCTGTGGTCAGTGACCATTTAGTGTGATCACTATAGTTTACCAAGAAAGATGATCATATCTCACTGCATTGCTTTGTTAGGGCCGCCATAACAAATTACCACAGACTGGGAGCTTAAACAACAGGAATTTATTTCCTCACAGTTTTGGAGGCTGAAGTCTGAGATCAAGGTGTCGACAAGGTCGCTTCCTCCTTAGGCGCCTCTCCTTTGCTTGCAGAGGCTGCCAGCTCCCTGTGTCTGCACGGGGTCCGCCCTTCCTGTGTGTCTCCATTCTTATCTTCTCTTCTTACAAAGACACCAGTCATATTAAGTCCCAACCTAATGACCTAATATTAACTTAATTACCTCTTTACAAAACCTATTTCAAATATAGTTACCTTCTAAGGTCTTGGGGGTTAACCCTTCAGCATATGTATTTTGAGGGGATAGAATTCAGCCCATAACAATCACCAGGAGGCATTGTGACACAGAATAGGGCCTTGGAGTTTAGAAAGCATAAGGGCTTAACCATGAAAAAAAAAATCAAATATATTAATAAGAATTTCTTTTCTGTAAAAAAAA
Source organism: Manis javanica (assembly GCF_040802235.1). Taxonomy (NCBI): domain Eukaryota; kingdom Metazoa; phylum Chordata; class Mammalia; order Pholidota; family Manidae; genus Manis; species Manis javanica. The sequence goes on from NC_133157.1 coordinate 149,595,751, forward strand.
AAAGGCTGAAGCATTTTAGTGCTTTTCTGAATCCGTTACACATGGTTAAATGAGCTATGCTGCAAGATTGAAAACATTTAAATATAAAACCAAGTGACTTAGGCTAGTAGGGGAGAGGTAATTAAATTTATTTCCATTTTATGAACTTTGTTATTTCTATATCACCTTTATTGTTAAAAATTACAAATGTAAAATAAATGGATACTTTGCAACATACTAGCCCCGGAAACCACCTACTTCAAGCTCTTAATTTTGGAGAAAGGATGCGGCGACAGATAGAGATGGTGTCAGCTGCCAACCCCAGAGCTTTGCTCTAGGCACCCTGCTCTGCCTATACCAGGCAGGCAGCTGGGTTAGCTCTTAGATTTATACAGGTTGCTGGAAATAGACTGGAAGTATTCAATTAGATCATCCTCTGATCCTGAGTTGGGACTTTTGCTACGTTTTCAGAGAATACTTTCCTTTGTTTGTTTTTCTGATAAATCTTGAAACCAGTGCAGACTCTTCTGCAGCCCCCATGATACCCAGATGAGACATGTACCTTCTCATCTTCCCTCTCATCCCACCACAACACCCACACAAATAAGAGTTGAGATGGGTTGACGAGTTGGGTCCTTCCTGAGTCTTCTGAACAGAGGGCTTTATTCCTTTCTCTGTAAAAACAATATGAGAGCATCCCATCAGGGAGCTGCTTGTTCCAACAGGAGGCAGGCATCACATCCAGAAAGGCTGTGAGCCTCACTGCAGGGGATTGAGCTCCTTGGAGCCACATCGGATGCCTTCCTGAAATGCAGGAACTGCATGTCAGCACACATTTATCAGGGGCAGCACAGCCCTCTATTATAATCCTGATCTGTGGCATCAAATGTGAATAAACATTTGAGGTACTTGAATGTCTCCTGAAGGCCAAGCAGTGACTTCATAATTAGCCATTCCCTTATTGTGATGAAAATTGGGATGCACAGATGTGTATTTACAGGTCTGAGGAAGGATACAGAAAGGGCTAGTGCATTTTGTTTTTAAAGCAATTCCCCAGAGTCCTGAGATAGATGGTTTATTTCCTAATGGCATGGAATCCGCGGCCCCGTTCCTTGCTGTCACTACCAAACTTGCCATCTGTTCTGAGATACACTGGTTCTGTGCCCAGGATTGTCTAGCACAGCTCACATCCTCTGCCTTTTCCATTATTCCTCTTCCCAGAATGAGCAACTTTCCCTTCTTGTGCCCTCACCTGGTCCTCCATGACATATTCCAGGGACATAATTTCTTACTTCTATCTTAACACAGGTCTCAAAAGCTTTCTTGATCTTAATTTAGGGTAGTATGATTAGTTCTGAATATTTTTCTTTTGTTTAGTGATTTAAAAAAATTATGGTAAAGTATACATAACATAAAACTTACCATTTTAACCATTTTAAAGTGTACAGTTCAGGGGCATTAAGTATATTCACAATTTTGTGCAACAACCTTCACCATCATCCATTTCCAGAACTTTTTTTTCATAATCCCAAACAGAAGGTCTGTGCCCATTAAACATTTGAACCTTTTGTGCCTGGCTTATTTCACTTGGTGTAATGCATGTAAGATTCATCCATGTTGTAGTATATATCAGAATTTCACTCCCTTTGAAGGCTGAATGCTATTCCATTTTATGTATATACCTCATTTTGTTTATCTATTCCTCTGCTGATGGACATTTGGTTTGTTTCCATCTTTTTGGATATTGTGAGTAACACTGCTATGAACACTAGTACCTAAATATCTGTTTGAATCCTTGCTTTTAATTCTTTTGGGTATATACATAGCAGTGGAATCTTTGATCAATGGCCATTATATGTTTGCCTTTTTGAGGAACCACCAACCCCACGTCACTTTTCAACGCCTCATCATAGAGCATGGTCATACAGCAGGATGGCATTGTGCAGTTATTTGTGGAAGCAGGACCATTGCCTCTTAGGGACAGGACTTCAGAGGTCATCTGGCCTCTCACTTCGACAGATGGAGTGAATGGTACAGATGCTAAGCACCCTCTGGAGCCAAACAGGCGGAGCTGAATTCCGTTCTGATACTTGCTACATCGTAACCTTGGGTGGGTGACTTAAACACTGTACAACAGTTTCTAATGAGGAAAATGATACCGACTATTTTGGGGCTGTTGTGAGAAATAAGTAAGACAATGTGGTAAAATCCTTGGCACAGACCCAGTTAGGGGCACGTCCTCAGTAAGTGACAGTTGTTGTTTCTGTGATCAGATGTATGAGATGCTGAGGCCTAGGGCCCTCTGGTTGCCTCTTCTCATTGCTGGTTCTGAATTTCTCTGTACATGGCTCTTTATGTGTTCATACATTACGATGGAGTTTCAGCTGAAATCCTCCTGTGAGCCTTGTTTCTCTCCTCTGTAATGTTCATGAATATAGTTGGATTCTGACCCAGCTAAAATATTTCAGAAAGCAGTAGGACCTACTCTGCTACTTACTGACTATGTGGCCTCGAGCAGGTTGCAAAATCTGGCTAATCCTCCTGTTCCTCCATGACATGGGGACATCCTACCAGCTGAACAGGGCTGTGGTTACACCTACGGGAAATGTTCAAGTCCCAGCACCGCAGTGCTCACGGAAGGGCAATCTCCATAGTTCATCAAAACAAAAACACAGATTGTCAGACAGGTGATTTACTATTTCACAAAACTAAGGTGCCGTGGACTGCAAAGGATGCCCTCAATTCCCAGATGTTAAAAAGTGAGGAAAATGTGCATCCTCAGACTGATGAAATACAACAAATGCCTTTTGGCAAGTTCCTAAGTGAGAGGTCATGAAGGAAAAACCAGAAGTTTGGAAAAGCCTCACATTTTGGAAAATGAACAAAGGGCCTGGAGCAGTTCTGCTTTTCCTGTGATTGAATGGGGCCCCACACCTGGGACAGCTCTCTTAGGAACTCATGTCCAAAGAATTCAAGGAGAAAGAACTGTGTTGGAAATGCAAACTCAGCTCTGGCACGCAGAATGGAGAAGGAATGCTTTGGGGAAAAACACCCTCTTCCTTTTTCACTTACTATAAGAAATGGAAACAGTGTCCTTGACCCACGATCTTGTCTGGTGGCTGGGGGTCTGGGTGGGAGGAAAAGGCACCTTTGGTCTCCCCAGGTTAGCAAGTCCCCTTCTCTTGCCGTCTGGGTGTCTTGCACAATGGATCCATTTGAAGCTGCCAACTGGAGGAGAGTGACTCACTTCTGAGACTCTGAAACACTGACTTGTTAGGTCTTGATGAAACTTCAGAGGTGACTTTGATAGTGGCCTTGCCTGTGGAATGCCTTCACAGATGGTGGTGGCTCAGGAGGTAGCAGAATTTAGGGCTTTTGAATCCCTCTCCAGTGCTCTCACTGGCTCCCAGAGTTTTACAAGCCCAGTGGAGTGTCTGTTAGAAGTTGAAGAGGAACCCTGAGGATATACTGCAGGTTGCTTAGACCTGCAGCTGACTGGATTACGGGTGAGATTGTAATAGCTGTGACCTACTGGCAGTTCTATGATTAGTAGGTATTTTCCTCCTTGGGTTCTTCACTTGCAGTAAACAATTCTTCACTTAAGTATTTGCTGTGGTTCAGGCACAGTCCTAAGCACGTTTATATTGAGAAAGGTCCCATTATTGTTCCCATTTTACAGACATTAGCTAACATTGGGGTGATTTGTTCAGTGTTATGCTGAAAGTTTGGCCTCTGACTTGGAGACTGAATGCCCAACCCATTGCTTTAGGACTGCCCTTGATTGACTTGTTACCACCTTTCCAGTGCAAACAAGCCAGCAGATAGGAACACACTCAATTTTCCTCCTCTAAACTTGCAAACCTACCTCTATCTGCTCCCATCTTCCTTACTTCTGCTGATCTGCCTTGTGCCATCTTATAGCAGATACTTGCTCCATGTATGCTCAGGGTTCCACCTTTGCCTGCATTACAAAGGACTCATTTGATGACCATACTCTTTCTCCAGTATTTTCAACCTTTTATCACTGATCGATTACCTTCCTCACTTAAGTATTTCCAAAAAAAAAAATGTATGTCCTTGCATCACCCCTCCTTGCATATGTACCCATGTGCCCCACTCTTATTGAAGGGGTCATGTAGGCCCCTGCACTTGCTTCCCCACAGTGCATCACCTCCCCTCTGCAGTCTGGCTCCACCATCGTAGGCACCCATTGAAATGTGGTCTTTCCAACGTCACAGTGGCCTCCATGCTGCCAACCCGGTGAACACACCTTAGTCCTTAACTTCTTGACTCATCAGAGCATCCAGCAGGGCTCCCCACTCCTTTCTTGCAGAAACACTCCCTTTGGTTTCTCTGGTACACCTCCAAAGTAGGTGTTTTGGACAACATACCTTCTCATCCTCTTCCTTTGGAAAAATAACCCCCCTTGTCCCTTTGGAAACTCCCCTACTTTACTTGTGGGTCTGTCCATAAAGAAGCTGGTGTCCCTCAGTGATCCACTGCCTGCCCTGGGCTGGCTCAAATACCCAGTGAGGAAGGAGCACTTGTCTCCTGCTCCTCATTTCAGTATGGAGGTGTTTTCACAAGAGCCGCCATTCTTGATGAGTGTGACCAGGGTAGCAGCCCTCCATGGAAATGTGTTAGATTCGCAGGCCCTGCTTTAGACCCACAGGTAAGAAACTCTGGTGTGGACCTCAGCAATTCGGGTCTTACTAGCTCTAGCTCTCTGCATGCTTCTGACACACAGTAAAGTTTGAGAACAAGCATAACATCCTGTTTTCTTTGTTGCTTGTTTTTTTTTAGGTTTTGTCAAAGCTTAATTTGCAAGCAGTAATATTCACTCTTTTTACACACACAGTTCTAGGAATTTTAACCAGTGTGTGTAGTTGTGTGATCACTGTCATTAACAAGACATTGAATACTTCTGTTACTCCAAATGTTCCCTTATCGCCTTTTGCATTTTATCCCTCTCTATATCCCCAACACCTGGCAACTACTGATCTTATTTTTTTCCAATACTTCTGCTGTTTCCAGTGTATCATACAAGTGGAATCAAACAGTATGTAGCCCTGTGAGATGAGTTTCTAAATTTTAGCCATTTTAATAGGTATGTACCTGGGATTTTTTTAAAATTCATTTTTCCCTAGATGGTGGATAGATTGGGAGCAGGGTAGAAAGATAAATCATCAGCTGGTGAGTATGGGAGAAGGACTGTGTGATTCAGCTACTTTCTCTCCATCATCATCACTGAATGATGACAGTGTTTCAGTCCCCCAGGTGTACCTAATATATTTTATATGCCTACCCCTCATCTTTTTAGCTATGGGGAAACAGTAAATAATGTGTGGTTGTCAGTTTGCACTGAGTTTCTGTTCCTCAGAACAGAAAGAGTCAATTTGTCATAAATGGGTGAGAATGTGGAGTCTGGAGGCAGCCATTTGAGTTAAAATCCTTGCTCTTCCATTTACAAGCTGTGTGGCCTTGGGCAAGTTACTTAATCTCTCTGTGCCTCATTTGTCTCACCTGTAATACAAGGATACTACCATGATAATTCTTCATAGAAGGGTTGTCAGAATTAAACAGGTTAATACTTGTCATTCACTTAGAACAGTACCTGGCACATGGAAAGTTCTTAATAAATGTTGCCTATTATTAATAGAACCATGATTTTAATTCTTTCTCTGCCTTGCTGGGCACCCTTTCCCAGAACCCTTTGAGACTCCTCTACTCTCATCTACTCAACAACATGTTGGTGGATCCTCAGGTTTGTGTCCTAGACCATCTCCTTGTCACTGTGCTCTCTCCCATGGCTTCAGCTACCATCTGTATGTTGATAAATTGCCAAATGGGAATCTCTAGGCTTAACCTCTTTCTTGTGGTCCAGACCCAAATATCCAATTGCTTATTTGCTATCTCCAATTAGATACTATCTTGTTCTTCCATTGCTGCATAACAGATTGCTACATACTTTGTATTTTAAACCAACACACATTTATCATCCCATGATTTTAAAGGGCCAGCATTTGGGCATGGCTTAGTCAGGTCCTCTGCTCAGGTTCTTACAAGGCTGAAATCAAAGTGTCTGTTGGGGCTGTGCACTCACCTGGAGACTTAACTGGAAGAAGAATCCTCTTCCAAGCTGTCTTGGGGTACTGGCAGAATAAATTTCCATGTGACTGTATGGCTGGGGGCCTGCATTTTTGCTGGTTGTTGGCTGGAGGCCATACTCAGATTCTAGAGGCTGCGGGCCATTCCTCACCATGTGGGCTTTCCCAGTATGGCTGCTCACTTCATCAAGCCCACAGTGTCTAGTTCCAGTTGGATGTAATCACAGGAGTGACATCCCATGGCCATGTTGGTTAGAAGGAAGTCCCAGGTCCTGCCCACACTAGTAGGGGAAAGGATTATAGAAGGGCATGAACACCTGGAAGTTGGGCCATGGGTCACTTGAGAATCTGAGTACCACAGAGGCTCATAAATATCATCAATATGCCCCAAGTGGGACACAACACCTCCTGACCCCTCTGCTTGCATCCTGCCTGCAGTAGGAAATGACACCAACCTTAAACCAGAGGCAAGAGGTTGTCCTTGATTCCTTCTCCTATCCAGCCCCTCAAGCAATCAACCATGAAGCCCTATTGATTCGCCTTCTAAATACCACTTGATTCATTCATTCTCTCTCGTGTTTACTACTACGCCTCCTGCTTGCCACCATTTTCTTCCCTTGGCAGCCAAATGATATTTCTCAAGTGCAATTCTGATTACATTGTGCCCCACTGAAAACCCTGTCACAGCTTTCCGCAGACCTCAGAATGAGGCTGAGGTTCCTTAAGGGCGCCCTTCAGCCCTTGTCAATCGGCTTTCCCCCATTTCCCACCTCCCTTCGCCCTCTCTGTCCTTTTACCTCTCTTTCTCTCCTCATCAGTGGGGACTTGCTTCCTAGCCATTTCCTTTGGGAGCCCCTTCCCCAGGCGCCCCACCTCCTCAGCCCCACCCCCGTTCCCCGCTCCACCCTGTGGGCTTCCATGATTATTCTCCTTTAAACTGAAGCTCTGTGAGGCTGGGTGGCCTCTCGGGCTGTCATGATGCTTTCAATACTATAAGCCCTCAAGTAACTGCCAAGTAAATAAAATAAGAGAGATGAAGACTTGGACCTCAGCCTACCCTTAAAAATGTTCCTACTCTTAAAAATGTTCCTACCCTTCCCTCAGACACATCCAGCTTTCATTCTTGTTGGGCTCTGTTCCAGCTGGCAGACCATTTTAAATCAAAAGTAATATATTAATATAGGCACCCTTGTTCCGGGTAATGTTCTTTCCTATTATGGCCAGTGTAGTCTCCAGACATCTCCTAGCTACTGATAGACCCCAGCCACACGAGCGCCGGCACATCACCTATTTCCTCCTCATGTGGTATTTGTCCTTTTGCCATGTAATTGGAATTTTGTAAAAACAGCTGACCGACTGCCGTACATGTAGTTCTACAGACTCGCTGGGAACAGGCCCCTCCCTCCACCCTACGGAGCGGCCCACACCTGCTCCCGGGACATTCCAGGAGATGATCCCATCCGCCGAGAACAGGAGGAGCATTTGTTCCCTGAGCTGGCTTTGGAAGGACAGCTGAGGCTGGGTCCAGTCCAGCCAGGTCAGCCTGTCCCTGAGCATGGGGTTTATTTTCACACAACAAGTGACTGAGCTTAGTTGACAGGTGTGAAGAGGTCCTTTCTAGCCCATAAGAGGTTCACTTCTGCCCATAAGGGTGAGGCAAGTTCACTTGGGAGCCCAATCAGCATGTCATGTGGTGTGGGTGGGAGGGGGGAGAGTGGGGGGGTGTGCGTGAGAAAGAAAGAAAAGAGTGGTAGAAAAAGAGTAGAAAAGGTGTAAGGGAAAAAAACTGAGGGAAAAAGAGATGCAGAGAGAGATTCAGCGAGAAGACGGAGACAGAAATAGGAGACAAAGAGACAAGCAGAGAGCTGGAAGGAGTGAGATGGACAGATAAAAGGGCTTGGTGGTGCATGCACGCAGGCACTGTTGGTGGCCTTTTAGTTGGGTTAAGTGCACGCAAATGGAAAAGAGGATAGTGTAGAATGTCAGTCCCATCTGGAGGACCATGTGTGAAATGAAGACAAAATGAGCATCTGTGTGGTCGTTAGTATATTCCTAATGGGCTGGGAGGTGGGATGGGGCAGATGAGAATGAGGCACCTTGGGTGTACAGGGCAAGAAGCTTCACCCCCAGCCGTAGTCAGCTCTCTTGTACATGCATGAGGCTGGGAAGATGGTAGAGTGCCCACCAAGTTGTACAGAGAGCTAAGATGTGAGGACCTGTTCTGCCTCTAGTGAACTCATTCTCTTGAATTTCTGAGGATGGTCCTAGTATTCAGAGATCCTAGAAGCCCAAGCAAAGCCATTGTGAACTGTTCATTGCCTCCCAAATCCCACGGAATGGGCAGGGCAACAAGTGTGCATCAAATACACACCATTCCTCATGATCTTGAGACATTAACTCACCTAGTTCTCCGACATTAAGTCAACTGTGATAGACCTTGGACAGCAGCTGCTATGATTGCCCCCACTGTATGGAAGAGGAGAGGAGGCACAGAGAAATCAGCAGCTTGCTCAGTGCCTCAGGCCGGTAAGTGGTGGAGCTGGACTTTGAACCCAGGAAGTCAGGTCCCACAGTCAGTGCCCTTAATCACTATGTCACCCGTCAGAGTTCAGCCCTCAAATTAAACTCAGTTCTCTTTCCAGAGAAGACAGAAGAGGCAGCAGCGTGTAGTGGAAAGAACTGACACCCTGTGTGGCTCTCCCCATTATAACCCTGGTGTCCAGACCGCCTCTCTAAGCTGCAGTGGAGGGCAGTGACTTAGTGCACCCAGGGTGGAGCCACACCACACTGGGCTCACACCTCCCACTCTGTCACCTACCAGTTTGGTACCCTGGCCCTTCGCTTAGCCTGTCAAGGCCACAGGTTCTTCCTCTGTAAAATGAGGACAACACCAGGGCTGTCCTCATGGGGGTGTCAGGGTTAAACCAGACCATGTATTTAACATGGGTGGCCTGAAGTAAGCCTTCGATAAATGTTACCTCTTATTATTATTTATCAAATGGTGGCCCTTTCTAGTTTATATACTTACTGTAGGGATGATATAAGACAACGAATGTGAAAGCACTCTAAAATTTTATGAATCTTGAAATGTTAGGTAGTATTGTCATTAGTAAATACTGACCAAATGTAAGGGACATTTAAAGTATGTGAATTAATAGCTTTATCAGATAGCAAGACAGGAGACTATGGGGGGGCTAAAGGGAGGTGCTGGGGGAGGAAGAGTAGATAAGTAATGGTAATATCAGATCCAATATGTGAAATCCTACAAAAGAACCCCAACACCATAGTAGGGTGCAGTAGAGAAAGGGATTGGGAAAGGCTTAACTAAAAGACTGTGTTTTGAAAAGGATATGGAAATCCATTCATTAGATGCATATTGAATCTCGGCCTTTGCCAGTCATTGTGTTAGGTGCTGGGGATACAGTGAAGACTAAGACAGACTCATAGTATCCAGGGAATGGTCTTCAGGATGAGGTTTCACCTGGGGTGGGTTGGGAAGAGCATTGCAAGAGGAGGAAATAAGGCAAAGCAAAGACACAGAGGTGAACAACAAGCAAGCTGTGTGAAGCATCCTGGAGCGATCTGTGGCTGGCGTGACGTTAGCTGCGTAAAGGAAGGTGAATCCAGACAAGGTGTTCGGGGCCATATTTGGGCAGTTTTGAATGACATCTGTAATTAATTTGAAAGGCAATGAAGAGCCATTGAGAGGCAATAGTATGATAATAGCCACATAAAGGCTACTCTCAATTAGGAATTCACATTAGTGCAACTTATTTTAGCTAGTTTAGAGTCACTAATATAGGTGATAGTCTACCCCAGAAAATCCTACTCAAACATTTTTCAGGGCGACATTCAGTTAACTGTGATAGACCAGCAATACCCTTGCACTTGAACAGTTCATAGGTTTGCTGTAGCAGACACATGCATACATCAGTAGCCTACATTTTAAAGTCAGTTCTGCATTTGGGAGTATTTACATGTGTCATTTTCTCTCTCAGCTCCAAAATTTAGTGTGTCAATATATAAAATTCAAGAATAAATGTATATGGCAGGGTAATTGTTCAAGGATTAAAATATATGCCAACAGAACACTGGAAGCTTTATTTCATGACATTTGGGCTCCTTCTTTTGCAGTGTTTCTTTGTGGTAAAATAGGCAGATTAAAGATCATTGCAAATCAAAGTGATGCTTTCAGCTTCTGAAATGAACGCTACCTTGTCTTTTTCCACTTTTCAGACATTTGCATAGACCTGTCAACCAAATTTTGAATTCTTTTAACAGTGATGTTTAATCCGAAGTTACGAACACCCGCGTCCCACCAAATTGCTTTGCCCCTCTTCACTTCACACGCCCACCGCCCTTCCCTTCACCCTTGGAGAGCACAGTGCTCTCTGAAGATTTTGCAGGAGCTTAAAGAGACAGACTCAGAGCCTTAAAAACAAACCAACGGCCACCAGACAGACCTTGCGAGTAGAAACTGACCCCTCCCTGCTGCTGACCCTCCCATGTGTTTCTGTGTTTAATTGCCAATCTGCCGACAGTTGGAGAAATGTGTTTTCCCATGTTTTCCAGGGAACCCCCTGAAGTATCTGCAGACTTATCTGAAATATCAGGAGTATTTGAAGGGATCTGAGAAGTCAGACGGGTACTCTTCTAGGGTGGAGGATCTGCTTCACCTTGGGCAGGGCTAAAAAGCTTCAGTGTGAGAGGGCCCTCAGCAGAGAGGGAGGATAGAAACCGCACTGGCCCCAGATGCTCACCCATCTCCTTTAACTTCACTTACGGGGTCACAATGATCTAGGGGTCTGGTTGATTGGACTGGCTGCCTGCTGCCTACACCACTCAGGTTTGCCTGCACGGTCAGCTCTGCTTGCAGTGGGTTACTAACCACAAGTGTCTAGGACTTGAAAGGGAACAATGCCCAGGGGCAGGCAGGGTCTTGGGGCTATATGTTTTGTTGTCTGTTATTTTTAATTCCAAGTTAATAACACAGATCAAGCCCACTGTTAAATAATACATCTGCCTGGGGTTTGGGTAGCAATTCACAATATGTTTTTGTTCATTATTGCTTTAATTATGGCTCAGAATTCTTTTGAATCTCTCCCAAGTAACAGGTGGTTTTCTGACCATGATAAATGCTAAATGCTGCAGGGGATAAGGCAGTTAGGCATTGTTTTCCTAGCTGTGGTTCCACCTAGGCCCCAGGCAGCTTCTGAATTAGCAGCCTGCAACAGATTGGAATTCCTGAGGGACTGCATTTAACCCTTAGTTCTCCTGAACCTGTTTTCAATGCACTGTGGGGTGAGGGCTCCCCGCTGTACTCAGAGGCACTGGCAGATGCACTTTTTGTATCCTGGGAGGTGGCAGGAGGGTTCAGGGTAGGTCAAAAAGTTAATATGTCAATGTTCTGAAGGATGATGGCAGTAAGAACTTGGTGTGATATTAAAGATGATTTGAATTTAGATTTTTTTTAGAATAAAAGCATTCTTTTATGTATCTGCAATAGATGATAACAATTAAATAAGTCACACATGAATCATAGAAATCAGAGTGAGGGCAAAGACCTATTAGATCATCTAGCCAGTTCCCCAGCTAACACAGAATTATTCCCCACAGTATTTTCAGGAGAGCTTTGTACAGTCTCTTTTGAAAGACTTGAGCAATTGGGGCCTTCAATTATTTCCTTAGGGAGACACTTTCCCTTATAAAAGACCTCAGTGTTTTTCTCCTTAGACTGATACTCAAGCTAAAAAAAAGTCTATATGTTAGGCTCATTTGCACAATCATTTGTACAATGAAAGTGATCAGAGGTAGAAATTATGCCTACTAGTCTCTCAGAAAACTGTTCATGTACTCAGAATTCTTCCATGCACCTCCATTTCTGGTTTTTATGTTTAAATTTACATACTCCTTAGATAGGGAGGAGGAGGAGGTGGGAGTACTGATATATCCTGGGGAGCCTCCCTGGTGGGACCTCCCACCACAGACTGGTCAGAGGTCACACTGTACCAGTTAATTTCAACAAGGAGGAAAGATGTTTTTGAATAAATTTGTTCAGATTGTATGTTTCCAGGGCAAAGAATACTCAGTCGACCAGGAAACAGCAACCAAGGAGTCCCCTCTCTTTGGAATAAACCAGTATTGTCTTTTTGGCATTGTTTGTACTGGAGAGCCTACCGATTGTGCGCACACATGACGCTGGGATCCAGGGCCGACTCTCCTGCGGCAGATTCTCGGTGATCCTGGGCTCCCAGCTGCTGCTGCAGCGCCAGCAGGGTGGCATGCACAAAGTTTCCTGTCGGGTTGCCATGGTTTGTTGCCCTTAAAGGGCAGTTTCCAGTCTAAGAGGTTAAGAGTTTGAGTTTGAAGAGTTATAGACATAGCAGATCGCATAGATTTCCAGAACTCAAGAATGCTGTAGTTAGGACACCTTCTCCAGTCCCCTTCCCTACCTTTCATTGGAATCCTGTCGATGTGCCAGGCACTGAGAATGGAAATGCTGAATAGAGTCAAGCCACCTACCCTGAAGGACCTTACAGGTGGGTGGGGCAGGCAGGTGTGGGAATAATCTCAAAGCCCTGCAGCAAGGGCATGAAAGCAGGAAGCAGAGGAGGCCTCCGGCCTAGGGGGATGGCATCTAAGCAAGGCCAGGTGTGGAAACTTCCTGGGAAGGCTGAACTTAAAGGACAGATGCTTGGAACTGTGGGGGCAAACGCAAACAAGGCAAGGAATAACAGACCTAGGTGGAGGGGCATGGGGAGCCCCAGCAGGGCTCACCTGAGTGTGAGTGTGGTGGGGCATGGGGGAGGCTGGGGTGCCTGCCTACGCCGACTTAAACAGTCTCTGAAAGAGGCTTGTTGCCATTCTGCAGATGAGGACACCTGCATGGTTCAGAGAAGTCAGGTGCTTTGTCCAAGATCACATGGCTCAGTGGCAGAGTTGGGACTTCAGCCTGCTGACCATGCCAGCTCAGGAAGAGACAAGGCAGCTGGAGTACAAGTTTAACGTGGGCATGTTTGTGGCCTCCTAGAGGGAGTTGGAGGCTGGCCACAGGAGCTCCAAAGTTGTTTGGAACCTTTCCGTATCCACCTTGAAGAGCCAGAGGCAGGGGCCTCTGTGTCTCAGTTCATGGGAGAGAAGAAATAGGTTCTTGCAGAGTTAATCATCTCTTATAAGTACTTGGAATGACTCCTGTCAAGGCAAAAGCATGTGCCCTCTGCCAACTGATGCTCTGCCAGGGCTGAGTCAGGGGGACTGGTGGCAGCCACACTGAGCCTGTGGCTGTGGCTGGAGCAAATTTGTAGCCTTGTGGTCATGGCCTTCTAACAGGCATGTGATATATGGGGAAGCTGCGGGGAGTGGTCCTACCTCAAATTGGGGGCAGGGAGGAGGAAGTCAAAGAGGCAGCAGTGATGGGAGGGGCGGGCACTGGCGCGTGAATATCAGCAGGTGTGGGCATGACTTGGCTGGAACTATCCTCGCAGTCTCTTTCTCATGCCGTCCTCCATCCAGGTGTGGGTGGTTTTAACCTGACTGGAGAGGCTGTAAGAAGCATCATGGCATTTTAGCCCAGTTCGTCTCTCAAAGAGTTACCAGTCTGCAAGTATGGGTTCCACGCTCTCCCTGCTGCAGGGGCTGGGGGGCCAGGCCTACTGCCTGCTGTGCTTGTTGTAACTCAGAGGTGTGAGCCAGGGGTTTGGGCTGTCTTCAGTGTGGACTTGGTCTTCCATTAGGAAGACCCACTCATGGCCATATCCAAACTGTGCTATCCATTTCAGATTTACTGGTAATAAATTAGTTATTTTGAACAACTGTGTCTACTTTGATTTGCTTCTGAACTCGGGAAAGAGTTGTGATGATCATTGCTAAAATGTTAACAGTGTATGGGATTTAATACTAGCAATTGAGACAGAGATCAAGTAAGGATTAGGATTGGAGTTGGGGGAATTTCTTACTGAGAATAAGATAAGCACATTAGATTATAAACTAAAAACCAAGACAATCTCAGTGTCTAGCAGTAAGATTTGGGTTTATGGCATACCAATACAATAAAACATGATAACCTTAAAAATGATTGTAGGCACATTTAGATTGTTAAAAGATATTCATACTCTTTTTGAGGCCATAGCAGATTATGAGACGGTATGATGGTATTTTGGTTAAAACATGCATACATAAGATGAAAATATGGGAAAATATAACCTGGTTTATAAATAGATCAACTTTGAGAGAGGGATTATGTGTGACATTTTTCTTTTTTCTAATTTATTATTTTGATTTTTTTTCCTAAAATGCATATGGATTTCTTGATTAAGTAAAGAAAATGGAAGATTGTAAACATCTTGTTATCCGGAAGAGAAGGCATGAAAGAAGAAAATAACCCTGGATCTAGGGTCAGAAATACCTGGTCTGGAGTCTCAGCTTTGCTCCTACTAACGAGGTGGCCTTGGCGCTTGCTTCTGCTGTTGAGGACTCACAGCAGTTCACAGCAAGACAGGCTGTCCTCTGTGGCCCCAAAGGTCCATAGGTGTTTATGTGTGAACACGGGGTTGGTCCCCACAGCTATGCAGACTAAAAATATTCATTTTGTTATCACCCTAGAGTTTATCAGGGATAGACTTACACTAACGAACTTCATAAATGACTCATGTAAATTACTCGGCAGTGAGGTAGAGTGAACTGGCAAGAGGCCGTGGTCTTGAACTCTCCATTTGATGCATCTTTCCATGCAGGCAGCTATATGGGAAGCCAAACTATAGTAAAAACCCTGCTGGGTGAGCATAGGGTCTTTCATGTACCCAACAAACCATTTCTGGTCACTTAAGATGGGCCAACCAGACTCTGGGCTACTTGCTGCAGTTTGGGGAACCAAATTGACATTTCCTTAGTGGGTGTAACATTAGGATTTTCATGACTCTGTGTAGGCTGTGGTTAGGAGCTCTGGAGTCAGATGGTCCAAGACTTAAGCTTTTCCACCTACTTACTGTGTAGCCTTGGGGAAGTCAGCCTCTCTGACCTCCATATTTTCTCACCTCTAAAATGAAAATATCATGCACCCCACTCATAGTTTTGTTTTGAGTGTTAAATAATGTATAGAAAGTGTTAAGTACAATGTCTGCCACATGGACATGCTCAATGGTGGTATTGATACACTATTTTAGCTCAACGCATTCATTTTGCAACAGGTCTTACCAGGATTTGCTAACTGGGCCTTTGTCAAACTAACCTCATAAGTTAGTACTTATCTTATGGGTACATCTGGATCTAGTTTTCTTGACTTTTTCCCTTTTAAACACCCACTAACCTTTCTGATTATTGCATTTTTTCTTTAAATATGTTAGTACTACAAATTAGGCCAGGGGTTGGCATACACTTGATATAAAGAATATGAGAACAAATAATTTAGGCACAAGAAAAAGGAGCTGAAGCAGCAGGACAAGGGGCAAATGTATCAGCTATGGGCGTTGGGGGATGCCAGTTGCTATGCAGGCACTATTTCCTTTGAAATAACAGCCTCAGCCTCTTTCCTTACACCTTGTTCATCCCCTTTCCTGTTTTCTTAGTTGCAATCACTCAACTCTGCCATTGTGGGGTAAAAGCAGCCATAGACTGTAAAATGGATGAGCAGATTGTATTCCAATAAAATGTTACGGGTATTGAAATTGAGTTTCATGTAATTTTCACTTGCTACAAAATATTTTTCTTTTTTTCTTTTCTCAACCATTAAAAACATAAAAATCAATCAGGTAGTAGACTGGATTTGGCCTATAGGCTGTGTCTGCTGATCCCTGATTTAGATAACAGTCTGATTGCCTCTAATTAGACAGCTTCTTAAATCATTGATCTCATTCATCATGTGTTGATTTTATAATGTAATTATTAGGTACAAATTTATTTCCAAATTCATAAGGCCTATCTCACTCTGGCTGTTCCCTCTTCCATGCTGCCTTCCCATATCCTGTGGGCCACATATACTTTCTGTGTGAGGGTTAAATGACAATATGGGAAGAGAATGGTGCACAAAGCCTGGTCATGGGTGTACTCCAAAAATGTTCCTTTCCCAATTTCCTTTTTCCTAAGGTGGTACTTGGAAACTGCCATCAACACTGAGGGTTGACTTTAGTGGAAACAGTTGTGCTGTCCTAACTTTTGAGATAAGAAGAGTATATCCTTTTCTCCATAGTCCAGCCTGGTGAGTAATCCTTTGTGCTTACGTGAGTGGTATGGAAAGAAGAGCTATGATAGTGTCCTATGGAAATATACCACTAGATTCCCCCAGCACACACCTAGGTTGTGCCCACTGAAGTTGGGGCCCACATCCAGACAGTGCTCTCTACCCTACCAAGAGGCTGCATACCCGACATGCAAAGCCCTGCTCTTGCCTCACATACACACTTGGCATGAATTGGCTCTTAATCCTATCTTGAGAAATAAATTTAGCTCCACAAAATATTTAACAGTATTATATTTTACTAAAGATATTGTGGAATTCAGGAGGAAGAATTCACAATACATTGCACACTACAAAAAATAAACAAATAATATCCTATTAGACATTTCTTTGGACTCCCATAAATTGTTTCTTTTTATTCCAGCTCTCCTGTCTCGTTTATTCTCTTGCCTCATAATCCTATCTATTTTCCTGAGCAGTTCAGCTCAGCAATTCTTGTTGTATTCCAGAGCTGCCTTTTAGAATCATTTTGTTCTTCCAGATGTTCATATTTTAGATGTTCCTTTGATAAAAGTCTTTTAATGGTAAACTGTGTCAGTTTTTGTTTGGCCAAAATGTTTTTACTTTCTTATCATTCTTGAGAGAAAATATCTCTGAGAACACAATTGACAGTTATTTTTTCAGCCTTTGAAGATATGGTTCCACTGTGTTTTGTCTTCATTGTTTGTATTGAAAGTCTGCCATCAGACTGTAGTTATTTTTGGGTAGGTGATCTGCCTTTTCTTGTTGCTTTCAAGATTTTCTTTTTGGCTTTGGTGTTTCACAATTTCATATGTTGTGCCTAGTGTGTATAATCATTTAAACATTTTTTTTCCTGCCTGGGATACATTATACTTTTTGTCTCTGGAGATTCATATCCTACATTAGTTCTGGCATTTTCCTGTCTATTATCTCCTCAAACAAGGTCTCTTCATCACTTTTTTTTCTATTGTTTAACTCTGTTTGGGGGATATGTTAGAACTTCTAATTTGTCCCTCTCCTTCTCTTTCTGTGTCCTATTTTCTTATCTTTTGTGCTGCATACAGGGCGTTTTTTTCAAGTCTACCTTCAGTCACTATCCTCTCTTTACCCATGTTTATTTTGCTGTTTCACTTATCCATTTATACACACTCACACACACACACACACACACACACACACACACACACACACGTTTTAATACATGGATAGCTTTAATTATATAGTTTTGTTTTTTATTTATAAATTCTATTTCTTCTTTGTCAAATCTGTTTGGTCCCTTTTGTTAGTACCCTTTTCTGTTCATCTTATTATCTTTTATTTCTTTCAACATTTCATACATAGTTTATGTTCTGTATCTGATAATTCTAATATTTGAAGATCTTGGGGGTTTAATCATGCTTGTTTCTGTTGACTCTCAATTATGGTGATTGGTTACCTTGTGGTTTGGTAAATGATTTTCTTTTTAAAGCTTATATTTCATTGAATGTAAATGGTGGGAATCCTCATGTGCCTGGGTTAAGAAGGCTTTGCTCTAGAGAGGATTTGCATTTCCCTTTGCCAGACACACTGGTGTTACCAAACTGAGACTACTTTATTTTCTTTGGGGTTTTTAAAATTAGGTGAGTAGCAAAAATTTGAATATAAGACTCATGTGAGAGCAGGTCTGTAGTTACAAGTACTTAGAGGAGACCATTATTATTATCTTAAAATTTTTATTTGTATTACTATTGTTAATAATGTTTTCCACCTGGTGCTGTGGCAAAAACAGATTTCCTTCTGACTTGTTTGGTGTGTTTTTCTAGTCCACCTTTTTCCCAGAGAATGAACCCTATTAAAGGTTGAAGTTTAATGGGAGTCTCAGGTTCATCCTTCTACTTTGGCAAGCCCAAAGACCCCATTTCCCTGCACTGTGAAGGCTTTTCTTAAAAGATCAGATAGTATTTTAGGCTTGCAAATCATATGGTCTCTGTTGCAACTTCTCAACTCTGCTCTTATAGCGCAAAAGGAGCTATAGATGATACATAAATATATGTGCCAATAAAACTTCATTCACAAAAACAGGTGGTTGGATTGCATGCTGTGGTTTGCCAACTTCTGCTCTAGGACCCTGGTTTTGGCATTTCTTTCCTGAGCAGCCCCAGCTCCTGAATTTTCTTACTTTTTTGCTTATGGCTTATTTATTTATTTATTTCATTTTATGTTCGTAGGAATTTATTTCCTCTATTATCTTGTGAAATAATCAATTCATTTAATATTAAAATTTTTCCAACATATCAGTGTTCTGCAATGGAAGAATTTTCAAAATATCCTGTCTTCTGAATTTCTAGTAGCAAACACGAACAATTTCTCTCTCTCCTTCAACTTACATACCCTCTCATCTAACCAAAACCTGGCAAATAGCTGTATGGCAAGCATTATTTTTTTTGGTAAACATCTACCCTAGTCCTTAAGCATCTTGTTGTACCAATTTTTAGCTCCTCTTCCATCTGAGAGTTTATGGTCTCAGGGTAGCAATATTTCAAAAGAAATACTTACTAGGAATCTGACCTCTTCTTTCATGTCAGAGGAAGGAGTAGAAGAAATGTAGGTGTTATAGATGAATGTGGCCTCCTGAAAGTTCTTTCAGCTATGTTTACTGAGCCTCTTCTACATGCCACTCACTGCAGGAGGACCTAAAGTTTACTGGTAGAAGAGAGAAAAAAATCCTGCTCTCTCAGACCTGACATTTTAATGGAGAGGAATAGGAAATAAGTGAATAAAACCAGAAAATATCAGGTAATGAGAGTGCTGTGTTGAAAATAAAAAGTTGTTTTCTGGAGTATAACTGGGAGGTTGTTTTTTTTTGTTTATTTCAAATGAATGGTGGGTGGAGGTGACCTGTGAGGCAACATTAAAACCTGACTTGAATGAAATAATAGAACAAGCTTTGTAAAAGTCTGAGGCAGGGGGAGGGAGAAGATGAATGGAGAGAGCCAGTGCAGAGGTTCTCAAATTGGAGTCATTTGGTATTTTCAGGGGTCAAAGAGGATGCTAATGTGGCTGAGATACAGCACAGGCACACCTTGTTTTATTGCACTTCAGTTTATTCTGCTTTGCAGGTACTGCATTTTTTGCAAATTGAAGGTTTGTGGCAACCCTGCAACCAGTAAGTTGGTGCCATTTTCCAACAGTATTTGCTCATTTCCCGTCTCTGTGTCACATTATGGCAATTTTCATAACATTTCAAACTTTGTCATTATTATTGTATTTGTTATGGTGATCTGTGATCACTGATAATGACTCACCAAAAACTCAGTTGATGACTAGCATTTTTAGCAATCAGTATTTTTTAATGAAGTCATGTATATTGTTATTTAAGACATAATGGCATTGCATGCTTATGCAATACAGTATAGTGTAAATATAACTTCTATAGGCACTGGGAAGCCAAAAAATTCGCTTGCCTTACATTATTGCAATGTTTGCTTTTTTGTGGTGGTCTGGAACCAAACCTGCAATGTCTCTGAGGTATATGCCTATAAAAGCAAAATCAATGGTAAAAGTCTCCAATAAAAGGAAAATGGTAATCTGAGAGACAATGGACCTAACTCAGGGGTATGATGAAAAGCAACCAGGGGGTTGACAGCTGTGCATCAGTCTTAGAAAGCAATTGGTCCAAATTGGCACATGAAAGCAGAGGGCCCAATAATGTCTTAAATAAGAAAGGGAGTTCCATTACGCATTATATTATTAAGAGCCTGGAAGATTTTTCACGATAAGTTGAGTGCCTTTGTCTTCTGTTTATCAGAAAAAAAAGGCAATAAAAATTGTGAGAAAAATAAAAATTTTATAAGACATTTAAAGTTAAATATGGACTAAGCTGAAATGTGGCATGATTTAGAGCAGTTGATGTAATTTAAGAAAAGAGAACACCTTTGATCCTGTGTGGGACATCCTCCTTTGGGCAGGATAGGTTCAGTGACATACAACCCATTTGCTGCACTGACTTATCTGTAAGTCAGTCACTCCACTACACAGAGGAGATATTTATGCAATAATAGCAGTAGTATAGATGTTATTTTGGGTTTAGAGTTTTAGATTCAACCTATATTGACAAAGTAAGAAGGAGCCAAGTATAGTTAAAAACAGAAGATAAATGTTATAAACCTGGATGTTGTAGAAATATGCAACATCAGCTGCTGAAAGCTGGGATAACAATGCCGTCTAGTTCGCTCATTTCCTCATCTTATATAGTGCATCTGAGGGGGGAGGTTGTGGGGGGGAGTATAAATGTTAAATTCTTTGGTATGTTACAAGTTTTAAACACTCCCTGCCTGTCTTATTTTTACAACTTATTTTAGAAAGAGTTATCCTTCAGTTCTTTAATTCTACAGTATTTATGGAACATTTCCTACATCCCATGCGCCATGTATTGGGGGAACAAGTGGAGAACCAGACAGAAATTTTCCTGTCCTCATGTAATGCATGTTCCAGTGGGGGAGAATGTGACTTCCCACAAGCCTCCAAAAGACCCGCATTAAAGAAATGGAATATTAGTAACATCTCAGTCATGCTTGGCAAGCCCCAAAGTCCACTTGCCTTGTGTATGTTGATGACTCCTTAATCTCTATCTTCAGATCAGATGTTGTTCCAGAGCTTGAGATCTGCATGTCTAAGTGCCTAATGAGCATATGTGAGCCTGATCTTCTTCCACGTCCTGCAGCTCCTGCAGAAAACATCTTCCTCTCTCTTCTGCGCTCCTTCCCTCCTCCCACCCACACAGGCACCCCACCTCCATTCAATTACCAAGCTCTGCTGATGCTCCCTCCTGCCTGGATCTCAAGTCTCTGCACTGGTCCCAGGCCCACTACTACTTCTCAGTCTGGCCATTAGTTCTTACTTGGATTATTCCAACACACCCTTCACTGCTCTCCAATCCATTTTCTACACTGCAGCCAGAGTGACATTACAGACAAATCTGATCATCTCATTATTCTGCCTAAAGCCTCTCAATGCCTCCCCATAGCCCTTAATAAAAAATTCAAATTCTTTAATATGACTTGTGAAGTCCCTCTTTATCTCATGTATGTATGTGTACATGCGCAAGCTGTCCCCTCCCCCTGCCAATCTGTACACATGAGCCTATACATATGCTGATTTCTCTTTCCAGAATATTCTCCCCACTACCCAGCTCTCTTTTACTAGGGTCTTCCCATTTAGATGCTTAGGTTGATGAAGGGCTTCAGTCCCACACTTGGCCATGAGACTCTGCTTATTTTGGTGTCCCTTTGACTGTGTCTGGGGCAGAATGGTTATAGAATGCAGGGTCTGGGGTCTCTTTGGTTCAAACCCTGGTTCTGCCATTCCTTGGGCAGGTTACTTAACTTCTCTTAAGCTGTGTGAGCATCTGTAAAATGGGAATCACAGTGAACCTGCCTCACAGGTTGTTACATGATATGTGACATGCCCTGCAGTGTGTCTTTGCTACCACCATGACTTATTGTGACTCTCATGCTTCTGATCTCCGCTTAATGAGGCTCTCAGGGAGGTCTTCCTTGAGATGCCCTCTGTTTTCAGGTTCCCACATTTCCCCTCCCTGCCTGCATCTCTCTTTATTGTACTCATTCCTACATCTCAGCTCCTGTGTAGTGGCTGTAATTGACTGCTGGTGTGTGAGTCTAAGAGCATGAGAGCAACCTCTGTTTCCTACAATGGTCTCATGTTCAGTGTAGTGCTTGGCACATGGTAGGGCTCAGTAAAAATGGAATAAACAAAGAAAGAGTGGGATAGATGCAGAATTTAGTTAATCTAACTCAGTCCTGTAGAAAACTTTCTGACCTTGGGAATCATGGGACTCTGGGACACCTGAGCAGGACAGCTCCACATTGCAAATGTATTCTGTCATTTGATGGTTTAGAAGAGCTTTAAAACGTATTTATTGTTTTTCTAAAAAAATGCTTGTTTTCCAGCCATGTTTCTAAATTACTAGAATGTCCAAATGGTGGAATTGCCTCTACCACCTGAGAGCAGAGAGGTTTCGGGCTGGGCTTTTGGAGTAGCACTCACTCCTCTGCCCACAGCATCTCTCTGCCTTGGGAAGGTCCTCTTTTCAGGGGTAGTGCCATTTAGTCATCCAAGCCCCCTTCCAAACCTGTCATAGGACCATCCAGCCATCCTCTCCCAAGGGTGGTGTTGTTCTGACCTGAGGCTGGTGGACCAGTGTCCGAGGTGGGTGTGAAATGAGCTCCAGCAGTGATTTGGCTCCTTTAAGTGTGTGGACAAGCTCCAGGAGGCCTGTGGCCCCCACCCCTCTGCAGCCAGCAGCAGAGCCCAGCTGTCAGCACTCCCCACAGGACTTCATGTGTTTACTTGCATGGTCATATGGTAACCTCTCCCAGCTCACAGACAGGCTGCACTTACCTCATCTGTAGCCTAGTGACCTCACCCACGTAAAATGTGGCAAGTGAGAGACAGGAGCAGTATGGGCCCAGCCTCTCACTCAGAGCCCCGGGAGAAGCTGCCCTCCACGTTCACTCAGAAAATCAGCTGGAGAGCTGTCCATTTAGTAATTACTCCCAGCCAGGGGCCCATTCATAAGCCAAGTGGATGTGTCTTCTTGGGGGTGGGGCTGGGAGTTGTCTGTGCAGAAATGTGTTGCCCACACCTGGGAGTTGAGCGGGGGATTTGCGGCCCCCTGAAGGTGGACCACTACCCCAGGCTGGCAAAGCCGTCACGTCATGATATTGTGCTCCCCCACCCCCCAAACTCTCCACCAGCTACTTAAGCACGTTGAGGGTGCTGAAGCACAAACAGGATGAGAAAGACACCACAAAAGCAGAGAAAGGCAACGTGTTCTCTTAACTTGGGGTGGAGGCATCACCAGATATTGTGGGGATTTTTTATTGTGTATCACTTTCTTTGAATTATATTTGCTCTCCCCTCCAAAAAATATTGCATGTGATGACTAGGAATATAAAATAAATTACCTTTGCCATAGGCTGCTGGGTTTATTAGCCCCTTTCAAGCTCTTCACAATGTAAAGGACAGGCTGACCTAGAGTGATCTCCTCCTTCCAGGCAGCTCCCTCTCCCCTCTCCTGGTAACAGGAGCTCTGCTATTTGTGCATTTAACAATTTAACCCTTTGATGTACTCCAGAGCTCTGCATTCTTTCTGGGATTTCTTTGGGGAGAGTGCTTGGCTTTGGAGTGGCATTTTCAGCTTTAAGGCAGCTGATTTATGTTATCCACATCGTGTAAACATTTAAAAAAATAAACAGATTTTAAGAAAACAATCCTAGGAAGTAAAATGGAAGCAACAACACAAAAGTTAAATAGCTTCAGAGCTCGAGAATTCATTTGGGGAAGGTCTGCACAATGAGGGTCTTGTGGTGGGGGTACTCATTTTAATGAATTAAATGTTAATAAGTTAATAAGCAAATGTTAATAGACATACAGAATCCCCCTCACCCCCACTACAGAGAGATCAATTAACTATATAAGACCCATTGCTCTTTTCCTTTAAAGAACTGACAAAACCAGTTACTAAAGGTGGGATCTAAGTCTTCTAGGGAAGGAAGCAATCACTGGGCTGCAATGAGCAAAAGAGCAGAAGTCATTATTTCAGTGGGGTGTTTGCTGTTTATTCCTGGTCATGCACTTGACATCTTTCTTATTAGCAAGCCTGGAGCATCGCTGGAGTGTGTTTGAATAATTTCCACCCAAATCTGGAACACTTCCCATGCCCAGATGAATGCCCCCATGAACAAATTGCCTCCCTGGCCTGTCCAGAGTCACTGAGGCTGCTGGCAAATGGGTCTTCAGAGCAAGGTAAGCACTCCAGAGAACTGACGGTATGTATTTAAACCATTACGGCCTGTGGGTGTCTCTGCCTCCTGCTGCACAGTCCGGAGCAAGATGGTGTAATATGTGCATTTTACATATCAATGGCAGAGGAGTCTGTTTCCAGATGGCTCTACCTATTTTAAAGCCACCTTTTTATGCAGAAGGAAGACTGTGACCTCCCTCCAAGTAAATGTGTTTTGTAAGCCCTGGGAATGAATGCTTAAAAAATGGTCCTGGGCTATATTTCATGTCCAGTCCAACGTGTTGTGTATGCACAGCTGTTCAGGGCTGGCATGTGGTAGCATATTAAAAAGAAGATTACCATTTCCCATTTTTCCCTCTTCTGAAGGCTTGATATGCATATATGAAACTTGTGAAAAAAATTGGCATAATGAGACAAGGAAGCCAGGTCTCGAGACACTAGTCGGAGCACATCTGGAGTTTGTAGCATTCTAGAGATAGTTACTTATTCCCAGGAGCCGCCGCCGGAGTGGGAATGGTAGCCCGGTATCCATGGTGAGTTTCCCTATCGCACTGTGCCAGGTGTGCTTGTGTGTTGTTTCTTGGAAAGGCAGTCCTCTGAGGGGTGGGGAGGGGAGAGGACAAGAGAGGAGAGGAGGGAAAAAACAGAAGGGAGGTAATTAGGCGCCACTTTGCCCAATGGAGCCAGCTCAGGTGTCTGAAATCGGGAGTAGGTATTGGAGGATGCTGGTGGGGTCAGATGGTGTGTTCAGAGCCTGTTCTGAGCCTGCCAGCTCCACTCTTGTTTCTGTGGGGACAAGACCAGGCAGGAGAAGCCCTGGGCTCAGAGGAGACACACAGATAACACACCAAGCTGGATGTGTCTGGGAAGGTCCTTGCTACTTGCCTCCTACACAGTGTGGTATTAGTCTTGAACTGACAACCTGAAATCATGCACTTTTTTTTCCCCCCAGTTAAGAAATTGGAAACATTTCAAACCTCATAGGCTGTTATGTAGACAAAGGATTCACAGGGCAGCATTTCTACTGGATAGCTGACTGGCTGATCTTTATATTCTCATCTAAGAGAGAAAGTGAGGAGCTGGGAGCTGTGGGGACCTGCCTTACAATAAGAGGTAAATCAGGAGTGGGTCTAGGAAGTTTTCCTAGGAAGAGGGTTAATTTTAGTTTCATAGACTCATGGGATTTATGAATTTTTTTTTTTTTTTTGAGCTGCAAGAGTGTGAGGTTCCAGATGCTCTGTGTAAAACAATGCCCCACAGGGGAAAGTCAGGGAGGGGAGGTGTGAGGTCCAGCAGGAGGCCACCCTAAGGGAGGGCTATAAACAGCAGCTGCTTCCAGTGTGTGTGCCCAGTGCTGCCTATTAGTGCAGGTCTCCCAACGCCTTGTTTCTTTCTCTTAAACCAGATGTGACCAACAGGAGTTTGTCAATTCATAGGTGGACCCCAGATGGTGGGAATCAGGGAAGGAAGCTGAGGGGCACTTGGTGAGATGGGAGCCCTGGCAGAAGAAGGCTCTCTGCCCTTTTTCAGGTGCTTGGTCTTCCCTCAGTCTCCACATCTGATCTGCAACTTGACCACCCACCTCTCAAGATTCTGCACCTGTGGCAAAGTGGAAAAGGGCGCCTGACACGTCTGATTTCAAGCTCAAATGTGGACACGTGGAGGGACAGGACACACTTGAGGAGGATGGGTGATAGCAGAGGGATACTCAGAGGAGCCACGGTTAGGGAGTCCCCAGATAGAGGGCAGGGACAGGGGAAACAGGCGAACCCCGTGCCGCTGGGACCATGCAGCCCCTGGGTGATGAAACATGAGGATGCGGGCAGGAAAAGACAGAGACATTTCACTCAGCCGCACCTGATGAAGGGGTTCCTCAATTCCCCAGTTGGTGAGGAATACGTGTTATCCTCAGAGGCACATTACTTCTAGTTAATTGTGTGTGTGTGCGCGCGCACGCGCGCGCGTGTGTGTTTATCTTTTAAGAAACTGTGGATTCAGGTATTATTAGTTAATCCTTCTTCTTTCCTTTCCCTCTTTCTTTTTTTTCCCAAGTCAGAGAACCTTTTGAGACATATAACCAAAGGGCTGTCTGAAATCAGTGTGTCCTAACTAGGACAGCCAAGAGTCAGAAGCCCAGAACAGGGGGACCGGGTAAGCAGTATGGTGCATTACACCCCTACCTTAATGGGATATGGCCCAGGCAAACCGACCTACAGGCCACAGCCTCTGTCTTTATGTTCTCTCCTTTTTGTGGAAATGACAAGAATCACTGTGAAACTTATATTCTGAGGTCCTCAACTATGCTCCCCAAACTATTTGTCACACTCAGTGTGATAGCTATTTCTAAATGACACAATAGTGAATTCTCATCTCCAGCTGGTAGAAGTGAGATGGGTATGGCCATTCTGGAGAACAATTCAAAAACACTTAGCCAAGTTACATACTTTGATATTCCATGACACAGCAATCTCAGTGTATATCAGAGAAACTCTTGCACACACCCATACAGAAACTCACATGGCAGGATATTCCTCAGCATTATTTTGGGTTCTAGGGAGTTGGAGGCAACATAGGTGTCCCTCACTTGGAGAATGGATAGGTGCAATGTGATAGAAGCTTATGGTGGAATATTATGCAGCAATGGAAAGAATGGATGAACATAGTTCTTTAGAAAAAGTGTTAAATGAAAAACAAGAAATAGAACAAGATCTATAACGATACTATTTTAATAAAGTTAAGAAAAGCATGCGATACAAACATTGTTAAGGTGCATGTTTTCCAAGGGCATAGCTCTAACACATTAGATGGGTGTCTATTGGGTAGGAAGAGAGGAAGGAGATGGGTCATAGGAATCAAGGAAAAGAGGAAAAAATGCAAAAACAATTTAAAAAGGGGGAGGTTTTTTTACTGCCAATTATAATATTGTGCCATGAACTGAAGGAACAGTGAACTTAGCACTGAACCTGAATTCCTATGTATAAAAATTCTCTCATTGATCTTCCCATCTATGAAATACTCTACTTCCTGTGATAAGAGATACTATAGAAATGCATAAATGCATCTATAATGTCACCATCAACAGTTACTCATCAAGTACTCTTTACATCTACACTTTGGGTGTATCCTGTGCCAGGTAGGATGGGGCATGCAGAAGCATATGATATTATCCTTGTTTTTACCATGCAGTTTGGAAATTATATGTGAAATAGTAGTGTGCAATTTGAAACAGTTTATCACTAAGGCCCAAACTGTGTGAGACATACCACAGATCTTTTTTTTTAAAGATAGTTGGTGAGGACAGAACTGGTCAGGGAAAATGTAATGGGAAAAGAAGCTCTGCTCTGGGTGGTGAAGGGCTTGGCGTAGAGGACGGAGGAGGTGTTGGGGCTGCCGATGGGGGCCCAGGTGGGGTAGCCAGACCTCACAGAAGGCAGCCGTTCCCAGGTGGAGAGAAAGTGGGAGGCGGTGCATGTGACCCTGTTGTGGTGTGGCCTCACCTCTTGAGAGTTCTGCCTCCCCTCGGGGAGTTGGACCTTGCCAGAGCCCCTGTGAGCCTGCTCAGGGCGTGGGCATTTGGGAGCAGGACTTGGGATCTGGCCAGGAGGGTGCATCTGCATTCCCTCCTGTTTATTTTCCCTCCTACACTTGGGGCTGCTCCCAGCTTTGCCTCCTTCAGCAGGACAATGGGAAGGCGACATGTTTCAAGGGGATGGTCCTACATTGCTAATGTCACATAGAAAATGCTCCCTCTATACACTTGTGAACAGACCTTCCCATCATCATTTTTCAAGATCTTTGTAAAAGTCAAAATCATATGTGCATGAATTTAAAGAGTCCACCAATACTGTGAGGGTTCAGGAAAACAAGGGCCCTGAGTCACTTTCCATTCCTCATCACTCAGAGGCAATCACTTGGAGCTATGTTGATAGATTCCTTTTTTATTGTCTTCTATGTTTCTATTTAATAAGATTATATTGCTATTTTTTTGATTTTTCAGTTTCAGGCATTGAGGATTTATTTTCTGTCCTCTTTCCTCCCCTGATACAATGAACATTTCCCATCCCCATCTTCCCAATGGAGCTCATATTATAATTTTGATTAAATGACTATTCAGAGTATGTTATTTGAAGCTGAGCCATGTGGTAACTGTGATTATTTTTCTTTTTCCAAGTAACTGTTTGATCTCTCTGGATCTTAACTATTTAATAAAATAGCCCTTGGGCTTATGTGGCTATTGAGTACTTGAAATGTGGCTAGTGTGACTAAGGAATTGATTTTTTTGTATTTTTTAATTTAAATTCTTTTATATCTATATTTGAAAACAGATGGCTTTTGGAAAGATTTCCAGTATGTTCGGAATGTTTTTGCTTTGTGAATAACCTTCTCGGTTGCAAATTTAATGAGAACTAGATACAGGTAAAATCAAGTATTTTTGAGAAATTCTAGTGTGCAAATTGAGCTGGGCTGTAAATGCAAAATACACAGTGGATCTCAAAGATTTCATATGAAAAAAGAATATAAAATATCTCATTAACAATTCTATATTGATTTTATGTTAAAATAACATTTTCAATATATTGGGTTTTAAATAAAATATATTATTGATATTAATTTCAGCTCTTTCTCTTAAAAATGTGATTAGTAATAAGCTTAAAATTTCATATGGAGTTCATACTTTGTTTCATCTGCAGAATGCTGCATTCGATTAGAGTTGTTTTGCTTGTTTATTTATTTGATTTTCATTACATTTATCAACCTCCAATTCTATGCAAGTGTTCCAGATCTCCTCTTGAGGTGTGCATTCATTTTAGACGTTCTGTCTTCATCTCCTGGGGAGTCTGTCCTGCAGTCATCTGACAAGCTCTTGTCTGAACTGGCTACTGTCATTTCTGGGATCCCCCGTCACTAAAGTCCTTGGAATCCTCTTTATTTTTCTGCTGTGTTGAAGCCTGTTTCCTGGATCTCATATCTTCTTCCTCTTTGGTTCATTCCTTTGCTTAATGAAACACACTATCCTGTAGTTTCCTAAGAAAAAGTGTGTAGGAGGTTAATTTTTCCTGTGCCTGACAACATCTTCATTCTACACATGCCCTTGACTCATAGTTTGTCTAGAAAGATAAGCTCTGTATGGAGATAACTGCAGAATTTGGAAGGCATTGCACCATTGTCTTCCAGCTCCCTGTGTTGCATTAAGTTCTAAGTCACTTTGACTTCGCATGTATATGTGACCTTTCTCTCAACTTCTCTTTCTCTCCTTCATACTCCTCTTTTTCTCACCATTGTTGTAAGGTATCATGATGATGTGACTTGGTGCAGGTCATGCCCTTTAATTATGAGAAATTCCCTTGAATTACTTTATTGGTGATTTCCTACTCCCCATGTTCTATGTTCTTTCTTTTTGGAACTCCTTTTTTGAATGAAACAGGTCATTGTTGATCTGTATCTGTCTCTAATTTCTTATCTCTTCTATTTTCCATCTGTCTTTTGCTCTTCTTTCTAAAAAGTTTCCCCAACTTATCTTTCAACCATTCTGCTGAGCTATTGATTTATACTATCATACACTTAATTTCCAAAAGTTCTTTTTGTTCTTTGACCACCTTTTCTTTTTAATAGCATTCTATTCTTGTTTTGGAGGTGCAGTAACTTCTCTGATATGTCCTTCTCCAAGAACGATAATGATCATTTTGCTTTTGCTTTTTAGTTTTCTTTCCCCCCTTTGTTTCCTCTAACTCCCGTTTTCTATGTGTTTGGTCTCTTTCTTTCATAGTGAAGACTTCCTTGGATGTCTAGTAATCCTGGGTTGTTTGCACACATCTAGGATGAGGGACTTACAGAGCTGCCTGGCGGCTGTGTACCTGTGAGCAGGGTCCTGCTGAAGGGAGATTTTCTGTAGGGTGGCCATGGGAGCTCCCAAGTGGGGTGCTTTGGGTCTTTCCCCTATAGCTGGTCTGAAGTCCATGAGGGGAATCTGCCCATCTCCTGCTTGTAAGGTAATTTCTGGGCTGCCAACTTTCTGGATTTCAACATTTAGCAAGTATACATTCACCAGATTCACCTGTTTCTGTAAGACATCTAAGGCTGCCTACTCTTGGCTGCCTCTGCCCACTGTCTATTTCTGTTTAACAAACTATCCCAAAACTATGTGGCTTGGAATAACCATTTTAGTTTGCTCATAATATTTAGGGTCAGCAATTTTGCAGCTCAGCTGTGTGGTGTATGTCTGATCGCATGGCCTCAGCTGGTGCAGGGGGTGGGTCTACTTCCATGCTCGCTTCTCTCTCCCAAAGCATGGCCTCTCTGAGTCTCTCTCTCTCTTTTCCTGCGGTGTCTCATTCTCCAGTGGCTCTCTGTGTGGCTTGAGCGTCTCACAGCATGATGGTCTCAGGATGGGCATGCCTTTTACATGCCTGCTGACTTCCAATGCAAGCCTGGCAGGAAGCAAAAGCTGCCAGCCCTGCTATGACCAGAGCTGGTACAGTATCATTTCCAGAACATTCTATTAGACAAATCACAGGGATCCCCCTACACCCTGCCTAGATTTAAGAATGTGAATAAATAGACTCCTCTTGATGAAAGAGAAAGGTCATATTGCATATGAGCATGTGGGTTGGGAGATTGGCCACCTTTGGAAATTTTAATCTGCCACACTGCCCGGGTTAAAGTTGATTAAAAAAAAATTCCAGTGAGCATGATTTTCACCAATAGGAATATTTATCATTTGTTTCCTTTTTATGACTATTCCCCATAATGTCCTGTTAACATTGAAGATCCAAATTAAAGATTGTGTTAAATGTATCCCCTGCTTTTCGGAATAAGTTTATTTCATAGATAAACATTTGCCCTGAGTCTTCCAAAACATTATCTTTCTTTTTTATACTAAATCTTTTCATACATTCTGTGATTTTTAGTTCGTTTCAGTTGCTTTTTCCTTCAGAAGGAGTTCCGCATTCACCCTGTTTGGAAACTTGAGATGGTTTTCTCAGCCGTTGTGTTGGTTCCTCTTCTCTTAGCCCCAAAGGGGAAATTAAAAATTTTTATTTATTTGGTGGTTTGCATTTCCTTGCTTAGGGATCTTTTTAGGTTGGGAGAAACTGGCAGCAAATTACTAGGGTGGCATTTTTGTCTCAGGAATTCACTGCTTTTTAAAATAATTCCTCTCAAGCCTCCTGTGGTGGAAGTGCTTATGGGGGCCCTTCCCCACGTCCCTGCCTGGCGGCCACCAGCCCTGTGTGTGAGGCACAGGTGCGATCACCAGACTGTTCTCCTTTGCCGCCCACCAACTGTCCCACGGTCCCATTCTCTCCAGTTCAAGTCTGAGAATTTCCGAGGTGTTTGGGGGATCTCACTCACTTCCCACAGGGCACTTGTCAGTGCTGAGCAGTTCTTGTTAGTACTTTGACCCCTCTATTTTCACCATCACCAAATCATGCCTACTACCTCAAAGTTTCTAGTCCATTGATACCATTCTTCCTTATTTTACAAGAATGTTCCAGACTTTTCTCCCTATTTAGTATAACATTTTGATCCCAGTGGGGCTTGGAAGGGTGGGGCTAAACATGTCACTCAGATTGCCCTCTGTGAGTCTCACTGGTTACTTTGTCTTTTGTTTTTGTCAGCCGACACTGACGTGCTCCAGAGATTTGATTCTGTTTGAAAGAGTGAGCATTTTCTTTTCTATGGCTAATAAGGTGTGCAGAATGCTCTAGAGCAGTGGTTTTCAATCCTGGCTGCACATTAGGATCACATGTATTTTTTTTTGACAAAATGCTAATTTTGACAAAATGCTAATGTCCAGGCTGTACAACCAGACATTTGATTGTCTGGGATGAGATCCATTCATCAGATTTTACAAAATTTCCCCAGGTAGTTTGGTACTCAGAATTCTGAGTGGATTTTAGAAGTATGGGTGCATGTCCATGTCCCGAGGCTGTGAGTGCCTTTGGAATGGGGAAAAAAGGAGAAAAAGGAAAGAGTAGGAGTAAGAAGGAAGACACCATAGGGTTGAGGAAAAGTGTGGGATTTAGTTAGTACCTGTGTCCTATTGCCACTCTACAACTGAATGTTTGCATAACCTTATACTACCTCTGAGGCCCCATTTCATTCTCTGTAATATAGGAACAATGAGACCTACCCTGTGGAATTGATGCAAGACAAAATTGCATGTCTGTGAAAGAAAATGTCTGTTATTATTTTTTAAAAAAAGAAAAAATGATATGAAAAGAAAATTTGTAAGATTGAGTGCAATGGTATTCCCTTTTCATTGGCTGCTTGACTTTGGCATAAATCTAAATAAGGTATTTTTTAATGTTGAAACTGCAGGGGACATTCCAGAAGGAGTCAAAAGTGGCCTAAATCTGGGTCCTAAATCTTAGAATGCTTCCTTTGCTCTCATAGTGATCAGTTCACAGATGTCTCCCTCATTAAATGTTAGCCATATTTCCTGCCCATTCTCCCAAAAGATCACCTGCAATGTAAACGCAGGACTGATGGGCAGGTGGAGTAAGTCCTGAAGAAATCTTACAATCTTTTTCATAAAGTTCAGGCAAAAATCTCATGTCTATACAGAAGCAAAATAGATCTCTATTATGAAACACCCATTAACCTCTCTACTTCCCTTTCTTGATTCCATAAATAAAGCATTCATACATTTAATTAATGTGTGCTTAGAAGTAGAGATTTTGTGAGAAAGCAAGGGTTCTGCTTCTTTCCCTTCTTCCTTGTAATTAGCTGATTTATGTACCCCCCAAAACACACATCCAAATCCTAACCTTTGTGCAGTATTTTCTCTGACACCAACCAATTTTCCAATTCTTCAACACTAAAACTGGGTATCTACAACTCCTTCCTCAGGCTTGATAATTTGTTAGAATGGCTCACAGAACACAGGAAGCAGGTTTCTCATGTTCACTGGTTTATTGTAAGGATAAAATTCAGGAATAGCCAAATGGAAGAGATGCATAGGGCAAGGTGTTGGGGCAGGAGCCTGGTGCTTCCACGCCCTCTCTGGAAATGTTGCGCTCCCATCAACCCATCAGGTGGCTGAGTGCTAAGTGAAGAGAGCATAGAATAAATACGGGGAGGTCAGGGACTTCTTTGTTCTTAGACTCAATGTTTCTCTTGATCAAGCATTCCTTGATCCTGAGAACTAGTTCTCTCTCTTCATGTCCTGGAAGATGCATCTCATTTAGCAATATCATTTTGTCCCTCAATTATGACCCTTCTGCTAGGCCTAATTTGTTTTTCCTGATCATGTTTTTTAGCATGTTTTGTACTTTGCCTGCCTCCTAAGGGGATTTTGAGAATATATGTGACTTAAAGATGGCAGATAAACATCACTGGGGTGTTTAATGTTTCATGAGAGATCATGAGAAAGTCAAGACCCAAATTGATGCAATATTTTTGGGGGAGCCTGTTTGGGAAAAACACGTGCTTTGAACTTTGAATTAATAGCTATTTTCTCTGTCTTGTTTCTGAATTAAAATCAATCACTACTGGGTGATATCACAGGAAGTTGGCAGAGTTGGAAGCTACAGGAATCTGCCCCTCCACCAAACAATGATTGAACTGTCAGGAACTGTCAACCCATTCATGGACTGAAGCAGGTTTTGGTGGGATTTACAGAGATAGGAACTCATTTTGCCCCCTTTCTACATCTCATTTGGGAAGAGGATATTTAAGGAAATCTTTGTCAGGTCACTGGCTGATCGCAGATCCTAGCAGAACAAAAACATCAATGACCATACAAAAAAAAGAACTATATACATTGCAAAAAAATAGTTTGGAAGAGTTACAAATGGTTGGCTTTAGCTCTCAGTAAGAAAGACTCAGGAGTCCCTGAGTTGTGGGAGAGTTAGATCTCTAGAATTACCATAATATTATACTCAAAATGTCCAGTTCTTAGCAACAACATATTTAAAAATATACAAAATAGCACAGAGAAGACAAGTAGTGATTCTATAGCTTCTTACTATGCTAATGGACAGTGACTGTAATGGGGTATGTGGTGGGGACTTGATAATGAGGGGAATCTAGTAACCACAATGTTGCTCATGTAATTGTATATTAATGATACCAAAAAAAAAGATAATAGTCTTAAAAAAAATATATATATATGTGTGTGTGTGTATATATATGTATATATATATGTATATATATACATACACACAAAATTCCAGGAAATTATGGCCCATTCATAGGAAAAAAAAGAATTTTTCAGAAATCATCCCTGAGGAATCCTAGACATTGGAATTTTTAGTCAAAGATGTTGAATCTGCTGTCTTAAATATGTTCAGTGAGCTAAAAAAAACCATGGACAAAGAAATAAAGAAGATCAGGAAAACAATGTATGAACAACATAAGAATATCAACAAAGACATAAATTATGAAAAGGAACCAAACCAAAATTCTGTAGGTGAAAACTATGATAACTGAAATGAAAATTCACTATAGATATTAAACAGCAGAGTTGAGCAGGCAAAAGAAAGGACTGATGAACTTGTAGATAAGAAAGTTGAAATTACCCAGTCTGAGGAGCAGAAAATAAAAGTGAAGAAAAATTAACAGAACATGAGGAATGTATGGCATCTCATCAAACATGCTAATATATACATTGTAGATGTCCTTGAAGAAGAGAGAAAGGGGAAGGAAAAAAATGAATAAATAATGGCCAAAAACTTACTAAAATCTGAGTGAATAAATGAATATACACATCCAAGCAACTTAATGAACTCCATAGAGGATAAACTCAAAGAAATTCACACTGAGACACAATATAGTTAGATTGTCAAAACTCAAAGAAAAACAATTTTGAAAGAAACAAGAAAGAAGTGATTCATCATGTTCAAGTGATCCTTAATAAGATTAACAAGTGATTTCTTTTTATAAACCATGGAGGCCAGAGATAGTGGGATGACATAGCTAAAGTCTTGCAAGGGGGAGAAAAAAAACCCTGTCCACGAAGAATTCTGTATCTGGCAAAACTATCTTCCAAGAATAAAGGAGAAATTAAGACCTGTCCAGATAAACAAAAGCCAAAGGAGTTCATTACTAGTAAATTTGCTCTACAATAAATGTTAAAGAGAGTCCTTCAAGCTGAAATGAAAAGAGACTTTAATCAAAGCCATAAGAAAAAAACAAAGAACATCAGTAAAGGTAACTACATAAGTAAATTTGAAATCCAGTATCATTGCACTTTTGTTATGGTTTGTAACCTCTGTCTTTTTCCTATTGATTTAACAGGCAAATGCACATAACAATGATTATAAATCATGTTAATGGGCATACAATGTATAAAGATGTAATCTGTGACAATAACAATATAAAGGGGGGAAACGGGGATGTATGAGCAGAGTGTATACTCTTGAAATTAAGTTGTTATTGTTCAAACTAGGTTTGAATAATATAAATTTAAGATGTCAGTTCTAATCCTCAAGGTAACCACTAAGTAAATAACTAAAAAAAGATTACAAGGAAAGCAAGAAGAGGCAATCAAAATGGTACAATACAAAATCAAGCACTACCAAATGTTCTACATTTTTTTGCAGAGTACCTTGTAATGTTTTTTATTTATGGATTCTCATAACCCAGCCTGTGGGAGAGAAGTCACTAACATACTCTTTGACAGCTTGGAACACTTTGCTTTTAGGTAGTGCCGGTTTTACAAGGTCAGGTAAAGAACTTGGGTTAAAGAAAGAGTGTAATAGGATAGAGAATACACTGGATTAGCAGATAGCAGAAGTGGGTCCTAGCTGCCTGGTTCTTCACTGTTAACAAGGCATGTGACTTTGGACAACTCTGTTTTTTTATATGTAAAGGGAAGATGTTGAATTAGATAATCTCAAAGGTCTTTCCAGCCTGATGATAAACACCAAGGTTGGCACACTGTCCCTCTTGATAGGTCATGCCCTGTGAATTGAAGAGCTTGAGTAATGGAGAGCTCTTTCTACTCATTACCCATGCAGATGTGTACTCTCTGAGGCTATTTTAAAAAAAGAATGAAACTGTCATAGGGCTGGAAGGGACCTTGCACAATGACATAGTGTAAGAGCAATGATGTCTGCAGCAATATTGATGCCTTCTGTCTTAGTAGTTTCGGAGTTATCTCCAGAAGCAGCATGCCTAATATCACTCTGAGTCTGTGAGTCAGGTAAGGCAAACATTCAGTTCAAGTAATGACTATTTATTGAGAGACTTCTGTGTGCCAAGCAATGTGCTCAAAGCTACACACAGGAAAATAAGAGTGAGTCCTGTCTGTAAGGAGTCCTTTTAGTCCATCTCCCGCACATGGGGAAACTGGTGCATAGACGGTCGGGTTTTTAGAATGAAATGACATAGAGAAGAGGCATAGTTGGGGCAAGAAGCCGGGTCTGATTTCTAGACCAGAGAATGATACCAGGCTGTCCCTGGATCAGTGCATGCACCATTCTCATGATGTCCAGTGAGGTGGTTATAGAGTTCCTTTTGGGAATGAACTCTGGTCTGGCACACCTGTCTGGGGATTCTGCTCAAAACAGGAGGCTTTTCTCATGTTAAAGTTAACACTTACTTCCTTTTGTTCTATTTAGCTGAAAAACACACAGTCCCTCCTGTTTTTCACTTCTGGTTAGTGGAGTAAGTTCCACTTTGCAGGCACATAAGTACAGCACCCTCAGGGTGGGCTGAGAGGGGGAGGGAAGCACCATTACAGACCAGAGCATGCAGGGGCTCAAGAGTCGCACGTATTCTAGTGGCAAAATTTGTAACACTTGTTCTTGTCCACCTGAAGGTGAACAAAGAGACCTGGTTTCCTCTCCTGGGCCTTAGTGAAAACTTAATCTTCTAAAGGCCTTGCTTTCTCTTTAACCACCACATTAACTCTGACCTAATTATTTTACTAGGCTTTGGTATGGACATCTTTTTAAATTTGGTGAGAGTTTTGTCACATCTTTGAAATCACTTTATGTCCGTTACCAGAATTGCATGGTCAATAAAGAATTAAGCCAAAGGACTATGGTGGCCCTCCTCCCCAATATTAGGTTGTAATCCCTGGAACCTGTAAATGTTACCTTATTTAGAAAAAAAATCTTTGACAACATGATTAAGTCGAGGACCTTGAGATGGTGAGATCATCCTGGAGTATCCAGTGGGGCCCTAAATGTCCTCAGAGGGGCCCTTTTAAGACAGAGACGGAGGAGACAGCCACGCAGAAGAGAGGGAGGTGGTGTGTGGCTGGAGGCGGAGCCTGCAGCGGTGCAGCCACAGGCAGAAGGATGCTGGCAGCCGCTGGGCCCGCGACGCGGCAGCGATGAACTCTCCTGCAGAGCCTCTGGAGGGAGGGCGTCTGCCCAGTGAGACCAATGTCGAACTTGTGGCCTCCAGAACCACGACAGAGTAAATCCCTGTTGCTTGAAGGCGCCAAGGTTGTGGTAATAGGTTACAGCAGCCACAGGAAATGAATCTAGGGACAAAAAAGTTCAGGCCTCTATTAGAGCAGTCAGGCCAAGTCAGAAACTTCTGGCCTCCAGAACCACAACAGTAAATTCCTGTGCATCCCTTCTCAGTAAAATTGTTTCAGATCATAAAATAAAATACATATGGCCATGTAGAAAGCCAAGTATGTTGAAATACAGTTGTAGAACATAGGAAAACAACTATGTACAACTTTGAGCATTTAATCAAGACAACATATTTCAAATATAGGCAAGTTAGAGCTGATTTTATTTTTTAAAGGCACCAGTGTGAAGGCCACTGTTGTCCAGCTTGATCACACACTACGTTGCAGAGTGACCTGCAGTAAAAAAAGGCTGTGGTCAAGTGTGATGTCTTGGGGGGATCTAATACCTACTATTGTTTAGAAGTAGTGTGAAAGTAAAATGTTCCCAGATATGTACACTAAGTGTAACGGCATTGTAGGAATGCTGGTGTTCTCTGGTGAACAAGTCCCAGGGACTACTCAGGCTGTGGGGTTTGGTGCCTACATCCGTTGTCAGAGGAAATACTGAATTTCAGATGGTGAACCTCAGGTGCAGGACCCTGGCTCTAAGGGAGAGAAGGCAGGAGTGCCAGCTTGAATGGCTTTAGCAAGGATGGGTCGGGGCTGCAGGCAGGCTGAGGAGAGTCAGGCAGGCCTTTCATAGGAACAGCAGCCTGTGTGGGAGCTGGACCCCTCAGGGGCACCCTGGGAGGCAGCATCTCATAGGAGCTGCTCGGTGATAAAGGAGGCACAGCACATTGGACAGGGTGTCAGGCTGACTACGAAATATGATGGATTAACAGCTGAGGCTGGCGGTGTGACCTGCTTTCAGACACTTCATTTAGAAGTTATCATATTGCTGGATGCTTCCTATAATTTGTGATGATGCTGATTGTGATAAATTGTGAGTTTCTGGCAAACTCCCTCAGCCCGCCTCAATGGCTGAACAGAGAAAATGTGTAATTCTATGGGAACATTCATGCCACGAATGAGAGTGGGGATCTGGCTGTAAACAGAATGTTCAGTCAGCGAACAAAGTAATTAAATCAAGCTAATTAAATCACAATAAAAATAATTTTAATTTAATTAATTTCTCTGCACTGATTGAACATTATGTTGCAACCATGAGGCTTT
This sequence comes from Manis javanica, assembly GCF_040802235.1. Taxonomy (NCBI): domain Eukaryota; kingdom Metazoa; phylum Chordata; class Mammalia; order Pholidota; family Manidae; genus Manis; species Manis javanica. The sequence goes on from NC_133157.1 coordinate 149,634,417, forward strand.
CTGAACACTAATAGAATTTAGGGGCTGGGACACTGAAGTTGTGGTCACTGGTGTGATACATGGGTTATTGTTCAGAGAATGAAATTAGATACATTTAATGAGATGCCGAAATGTTGACCTAGCTACAGATAGAAAATGGTTTTGGAATTAAGATAATGGGGGTCTTTTCCTTTCCCAGTTTGGTTTCTGTACTAACAGGGGAAATAAATGTCAACTTCGGCAATAATTTAAAAGGTCTAGATAAAGTAGATGGCATACCATTGCTTCACTGTGCTGGAGATGGTGAGAATCCTTAGGTCAGACCTCCGTGGTGAGCATTAAGTACTAGAGACGCCAATTTTCAGCTCTAACCTCAAGTCCCTAGTACCCTATAAAGGTCCTAGAATCATAAGAACTGAAGTCCTGTGAGGTCCCCAGTCAAGGACTAAACAGGTAGCAATGGGTTTAAAATAGCAGCATGAAAGATTGAGGTGAGGCATGTAGAAGGACTTTCTATCTGGGACAGCTGTTAACCAACAGTTAGTTCTTGAAAATAAGAACCACAGTACCCCCTCTACTCCCACCCCTATTCCCAGTGCTAAGGGGAGCCTTACACTAGCTGGCACTCAAATATTTATTATCTAATTGAATTATTACGTTCTCAAGGAATTTCTTCCCTTTGCACTTGAAAATCAGGTCGGATACTCTTCTTCTGGGGTTGTTCAGACATTGTTCAGTTTACAAACAGGAGGACACTCACACTAAGGACCTCTCAAGGTCATCTCCCAGAGACTAATTTTGTCATGGAAACAACACTGGAATTCTGAGTGTGTGTTAGCAAGCGCTTACCAACTGTGATATTAGAGGAGTCCTATGCTTTGGATCCCAATATTATTTATCACGCACGTTATTTTAATTAATATTTTGTGTGTGTGCCAACATTTGAACCAGATCTCATTATGACTCGTCGGGGCACTGCATTGTTTGTTGAGTGGAATTATTTTCTGAGATGCAGCTGGTTTCCCTCCTCAGCAGCCAGGGAGGGCGAAGAGACCAAGGGGTCAGAATCTACAAAAGCTTTTGCTGCCACAAAGTGTGTAGTGGTTCTTGGTCCTAGACGGCTCATCAGCAAGGAGCTGGCTCTCCATCCAAAGCCAGGGGGTGGGGGTTGCCCCTGGGGAGGGCTCTGGGCCCTGCATGAGGTTCCCCAGGGCGAAGAGAGTGTGGATCAATGTTCACGGTGTCTGAGTGCTGCGCTCAGGGTGCGTGTGCCTTTGAAGAGTGAATTGGCACCTTTTCTGTTGTCTGTTGTTTTGTAATTGTGCAAACAGTGTGAAATCCAGGATGGCACGCTACCCATGAGCTCCAGCTGGCCAGTCAGCTCAGCCCGCACAATAACTGCAGTACCAGGTGCTCCTCTTCCTGGCAGAGCTGCCCCTTAGGTGAAAGCATGACATTTTCCAGGAGGAGACTCTGGAAAGGAGAACTTCCAGCTTAACTTGCATTCCAGCCATTTCTTTCTTTACTTCCTTTGGCTTCAGCCCCATCTGCATTCTGACCCGCCTTCCCCAGCACTTCCTAGGTGCCTCCCTCCGTCCCAGGTGCAAAGGGCCATCCTCACCAGCGGGAAGGGAGCTCCCATCTCTCTAGAGCATCTTTCCTATTCTAGGGCTGGATTTTAGGATGATGTTAGTACCAACATGAAGCTTCATGACCCTGAATTTGCTAAGAGAATTAAAACCCGAAGAAATCCAAATAATCCTTTTTCCTCACTCTTATAGACTGCTATGGTCTAGTTCTATTTATATCATTTTTTACTATGCTTCAAATAATATGATCAAACTTCACTGGAGGTCCAATAGGTGTCCAGAAAGGTGCTAAGCACTTTACTTGCATCATTGCAATTAGTTCTCACAGGAACTTGATGAGGTAGGTGCTATTTTTACTTCCCTCTTATAGATGAAAATAAGTGACTTGAGGAAGTTCAATCAGCCCATATCACAGCTAGTAAGGGACAAATCTGCTACTGGAGTCAAAGTCCTGCTCTTTCCAAAATCCCTCCTCTTAACCACCAAACTGCTCCTGAAATGGATCAGTAGTAAAGAGAGAGTTTCTAGCAAATCTACTAAACATTCTATTCCTCTCCATCATAACCAGAACTACCCAGAAATATACACATTGTTCATCTGTGCCCAAGACCCGCATTCCTCCCTGAAATCCTCTTTCCCAGTTTGGAAAGTTATTTTACAAGGAAGAGTTTGGACCAACTAAGAATTTTAGGACAACTTTTTTCTCTGATAAGATAAATTAAATACACACTGTGCTTCTGTATCAGTCCAAGGATTCTGTCACAGCAGGAAATCTTCTTGAGGGGTTGGGCTGGGAGACCAGGGACAGCCTGAATGCTGGTCTTTCAAGCAGGGGTGAGGCCCAGGCCCTGTGTGTGCCTGGTGGCCCCAGAGCACAGCCCCACAGATTTGCACCTCCAAGATAACTAAGGGGTGCCAGCCACAGGCATGGGAGCAGCCTGAACAGCTCCATTTACCCAACCTGAGAGTTCCTCCTTGATCTCCATGCTGTCCCTCTCTTTGATTTCTTTCTCTCTTTTCCTCTGCTCATTTTATTTCCTCCAAACCAACTTGGTCAACTCTCAGCCCCATTCCTGTGCCAGCCCCTACTTTCCAGTCATCTTGATTATGCAGTTAGCCCTACACCACCTCATGCATGTGGCCTTTGCCTGCTTCATAATTCTCTGCTGAAAACTAATAGTAACAGAAAGTCCAGGAAGTGAAAATATTTACCAGTTTTGAAATGGCTTGAATTAATGAATTATGTTTTGGGGCATTTAGATTGAACTGGTGTAATCGCAGGTTGCAAAGTATAATAGCTCATGCAGAGGTATCATTTTGTGCTATTCTGCTTTCAGGTTTTTGTTAATCCAGTGGGTTTGGTGGAATTAGAGGGATGCTGTGAAAAAAAAAAGAAGAAGAAGAAGCCTTAGCAATCTGGGGGCGAGAGAACAGCCTTGTCAAACTAGCAGGTAGCTGCACTGTTAGCCTTTATCCAGCACACAATGAGGGCAATCACGAGGCCCTGCCGAAAGAGTATTGAACTGTCGACACAGGACATTTTTGTTGAAAGAAGTCCTTTTGATTTCATCTTCCTAGCTTAATGTAATAAAAACAGACATTATGAAACACATTTATCTCAGTTTGATAGGGACCATCATGAATACCCAGCAACCTGCACAGTCGTGGAGGTCACTAGCTGCCGGAAGTGACTTGGAAGATGACTGGTGCTTTGGAGGTCTGAGCACCTCGCCCCGAGGAGGAGGGGTGGCTATCCCGGGTGCTGGCGGACCGGTGTTTCTACTAGGAGAGTATTTAACCTCGCAAACATTGTGAGTTTCAGCCATGAGCCCATTTTTCTCTGATGGCCAAACCTTGAGGGTTAGCACAAAGGAAGAAGGAAGGAAAACAAAGTCAAAGAGTCTTGAACTTGTATTTGCTGATCAGATGGTCGTTTCTATGGAAACAGGAACAGAGGCTGGAACGGGCCATGGTCAGAGGCCTCATTCCTGCTGGCTTCTCCCACTTTCCATAGCCCTGAATGCCACACTCTGACTCTGGGAGTTTATGAGCTCAATGCAGCCCAACTGCAAAGAAAAGAGCTTCACATAACTTGAGAATTTAAGAGTTTTCTCCCAAGCAAGAAGCTCACAGAGGTTAGGCCACCTCTGGCATTCAGGAGGATTCAAACTTACTCAACTTTCTGTTTTCTTTAACTGCTTGATGCATTCCAAGTTTGCTGTAACATGGTAAATACAACTCCCTATGTTTGTTTGGGTGGTTGCTAGGGTGCTATTTTCCATGCACTTACTGAAAGGAATTGCCAATTCTCCATCAGTTCTACTCCATTATGAGTTTATAAGTAACATTTGGTGAGTATCAGAATGAGAACAGGTGAGTAACTGCAGAATGAATTTGAAATATAGTATATGAATAGATTTCCTTATATACTTAAATATAAGTATGTGAATAGAAATAAAATATTTCTTTGAGATTCAAAAGGCTTATGTCTCCTTGTTGTAGTAATTACTGTTGTGTTCATTGCGTTTTATGCTGTTCGTTTACTCATGTATTCATTCAGCAAACTGCCATTGAGTACCCAGTGTGCCAGGATTCAGGTACTGAATTCTGGAATTTCACAGACAAAAGACACAAGTTACAGGACAAAAGTGTTCCTAAGACAAGCAGGTGGTTATAATATTACAGGGTGAGTGCTGTGATCCAGAGATACCCAAGGTACAGCGGAAGCCAGGAGGGGAGATCTAGCTGTGAGTATACATATGTGTGCACACACACACGCCCCTTGCTCATGGGTGTTTGGAAGTGCATAGTATAAAAGTAGGCTTCCTTTAAATCTTGAAGGATAAATAGAAGTTAGACAATGACAGGGAAAGAGGTTGCACTCTAACTTAGAGGAATAATGAGCACATGGCCTTCCAAGAACTACAAGTTAATGAGAGCTATGGTTCCTCGATTCCTCAGGGTTGTGGTGATGGATGAGCCTGGAGAAACTGGCAGTGCTCTTGTGTTTCATGCCAAGGGCTTTATTTGTGGAAGGAAGAAAGGAAGGGCATCAGGGGGTATTGAAGAACAGGAAAGGATCTAAGATTTATTTTCTGCTTGGGCCCTGTGATTTTCGTAAGTACATTACGTCTTTTAATATTTAACATCTGAACTCAGTTTCCTCATTTATGAGAAAGAGATATCCCTCCTTCATAAGGAAAATGTCAGGGCCAAATGAGATGTTGATATAAGATGCTTAGCACAGTCCCTGGCACATTACTAATGCTCTGTAAATCGTGGTCAGTTTATTGCAATGAGCGAGGAGGATGGCTTGCAAGGGGCGAGATCTGACACAGTAATGGGGCTGTAATGAAAGTGGCCGTGGAGATGATGGTGGCCCCAGATGTGGTGGAAGATAGTCACCCATGTGAAAAATATCTGGGAGGGCAGAACTAGTAAGGCTGGCATCTGACAATGTACAGGGTGTGAGGGAGAAGAGAGGAACCCCTCCAGGTTTTGGGTGGGTGTAAGGCAGCCCCTTCCCTGAGATGGGCCCAGAGGGACCCGCAGGCAGTGTCTACACCCTGAAAGACCACACAGCACCAAAGCCCAAACCAGCCCTTGGTCTGTAGAGCTTGTTTTCAAAACTAGACTCAAATCAGGAGCATGTGAAGTCCCGAGGTGTTTTGGTGGGTGGGGTACACAGACCTCTCAGTGGAGTGGGGGGCTCATCTCACTTTCCTCCCAGGTGGCCCCTCCTCAACGCTGTGGGACCACTTGCCCCTCTGCCCCCTTACTTTACCTGCTTCTCTCCAGCTCCCTGACCACCTGTCAGAGCCATGCCTCTCTATACCTTGTCCCATCTGCCCAGGCTGCTTACCTCATTGCATGACCTGTGATGCTGGTGACCTTGGATCCTCCCTACACACCAGACCAAGTGTCCTTGCATGTAAACCTGCTGCTGGGGGAAAAAAAAAGAATTATGAGTCCTGCTTCTTTGTATTCTAGCTAAAGCAATAAAATATATTCCCAATACTAATACTGCAATTTAAATTTATTATCTTTGTGCTTTACAGTATCCATAGCCATAAAATCTATTCCCAAGAGTATCATTACAATTTCCAACTACTTAAGGAATTATTTTTGTTTATGTTTTAAAGCCACAGCAGTAAAATTTAATACTAACAATAATATTACAACTTTGCCTTTAAAACTTGCCATAAATGAGAATTGTGAGAAAAACGTCAGTAAACATGTAAATGCTTTTCCAGGAGAAAGTTGCTCTTTGGTGAGGCCCAGATTCTGCCAGAGCATTGAGAAGCACACTCCTTTCCAGTTAGTCAGCAAGGCCTGTTGATCCTACCTGCCAAGTGTCTCTTGAACTGGCCTATTCCTCTGTCCTCACTGAGGCTATGAGCCATTGCTGTAAACGAGGAAGCTGCTCTTCATGCCTGTAACCAGCCTATCACTGTCCACTTTCCCACCTTCGATCAGTTCTCCCCACAGTAGCTAGGAGGAAGCTTGCAAAACACAAAGCTTGCCAGTTTTCAAGGAAATGTGGGGGATAGAAAACAAGTTTTATGATACTGTCAGGAAGCCATCGGCCAAATGCTGAATGTGGGACACTATGCAGGACAAAAGACATGGTTTCTTTAACAAGTCAGTGGCATGAAAGAGGGAGAGGGAGGAAGACAGGAGGGGACTGTGTTGGAATTGAAGAGATGTAAGAACTATAAACACAATGACCAAATATCATCTGTGGGCTTTGTGTGGCTGCTGCCTCTACAAGTCAGCTGAATAAAGTTATTTTGAGAAAATCAGGGAAATCAAACTGTGGACTGGTTATTAGATGATAGAAGTACAATTAATTTTGTTGGCATGCGTTTGTTTATGTTCTTAGAGCACAGGCTTCATGAACTAGAGGTGCATTCTGGGGTATTTACAGAGGAAATGACATGAAGTCTTACATTTGTTTTAAAATACTGCAGCCCTCTCCTCCCTGAGTGGATGGGTGGTGGGGATAGATGAGACTCAGGATCACCCAAATTTGCTAGTTGTTGAAACTGGGGAATGGGTAAGTGGGGGTTCATGATTTATTCTTTTACCTTGGTGAATGTTGGAAAAGTGGCATCATTAAAAGAAATGATTGGAGAGAAAGACCAGATGAAGCATTTGTTCTTTTCAGCAGTAACTTTTTCAACAGATACACTTCTTCACTACCTACTTCAATTCAATAGAGTCTTTATTGAACACCTACCTCGTGCAAAATTGAGTAGGATGCAGCTTCTGTCCCCCAGATGCTTACCACCTGGAAGGGGAGGGGACTTACACTTGTGAAGGGTATGATGATACACTAGTCCTAGTACTAATCCTAATGTAAGAGCTGAACTGACAATACATGAAACAGTCAAAAGCTATCACTAAAAATTCAAGGTACAGAACAGTGCATGGCATGCTACTTATCGAGTATAAGGAGAAAAATAAGAATCTGGTCATATCTACTTCTACTGGCATGGAAAAAAGTCATAAAGGATAGAAGAAACTATGAAAAACTGTTATCTATTTAAGAGAGAGGTGAACTGGGAGCCAGGAAAGACCTTTTGCTGAATTGTAGAAACCTTTGCATAGTTTCTGGAATGTATTACATATCCAAACTTAAAATAAAAAAGTGAAATAAGCTCTCAACTCCTCCTCCATGTCAGACCATATTGCTCCTCTATTTAAGAGGTCCTATGACCTAGAGGTCTATTTATCAGGTCCTATGACTCCTAGCATATAATGCACAGTCCTTTTGGTGACTGTTCAGGATGACCACAATCTGGTTTCTGTGTCCTCTTGCCTCGTGCCTGTCACCTCTTGAGCTCTGAGCTTGCCAGACTGGATTTTGCAGGCTCTCAACTCAGTCAAGCTCACCCTAATGTGGAGAGTCAACAAGCTCTTTGTTGTGTCTGGTGTGGTCTCCTTCCAGTGTGGTCTGACTGACCCCTGCTCATTCTTCAGGTTTTGCTGGAGATGCCACTCTCTCAGGGCAGCTGTCCCCACCTCCTCAAACCCCCTGAGCACCCCCAGCAACTTGCTTCAGGTCCCTTTGCTCTATGCTCCCACACAACCCCATAAGTTTCTTTTTTGGTAAGGTAATGTGTCAAATTTGTATGTAATTGTCTGATTTCATATTTTTTACTCATTTGTGGACTATACAAGATCACAAGTATGTCTCATTTTCTCTCGCATTCCATCACCTATTTCTATGCCTCCTATTTAGCAGGAGTTTAATATGGAATGTTTAAGTGAAGGGACCACAGTTACAGAAAATAAGGCGATGATCAGTTTGCATGTGTATGATCAATAGAGTGCAGGAGTCCACAGAGCTCCCGTGAGAAGTGAAGGTGAAGAGAGAGGCTGCTAGAATGGTCAGACAGGAAGTGGCCCAAGACAGCACCACAGAGGTGAGCCAAAGGATGCTTTCTGAAGTGGAGGTTGTCCTTGAATCAGTATGATGAAGGGCATCATGCATTGGCGAGAAGAAAGTTGTGGGAAAAGATGGGTGAAGAGAAAAGACTTATAGTTTATTGGAGACAGAGAGGGAAACATCTGGGGCAGGGGCTGCTAGCCAGGTGTCTGTGGCCAATAGCAACTCATGAAAACTTCCATAGAAATCTTCATGTGCATTTTAAAATTATCTGAGTAAACTTCATAGCTTTTTGAGGATTCAAGCCTGGAGATTTAAGATGGACTGAAGAACTTGTCAGCCTTAGACAAACCAGACAAACTAAGGAGAAGAGAAGGACATGACCGGAGGTGGGTGAGAAGAGGGGTCAGGGAAGGTCACCTAAAGTCGCTGAAACTAGGTGGGGGAGCTCCTTCACCATCTGGATTGCGAGTATGTCATTTGCTTTATTGAACCTCGTTTTCACTGTTAGAGAAAAGGAAGGGTGGGTGAGCTTTACAAAAATACCTTCTTATCTACCACAGAAGGGTGTCATGAGGGAATAAGAAAGACTCTTAACATCTGGAAAGATGTGGGTTTTTTTCTGTCTCCAATTTGATTTTCATGCAATTTCCATTATATTTCCTATGAAAATCACAGCAGTCCCATGGAATGGCAGGAGGGGAAGGCCCTTAGTGCAGCTTCATCCTTAGCCCTTCACTGACCTTCTGGGACTATGAAGAGAGACTTACAGAATCTCCCTAAACCACTGAATCTTTCCCATTTAGCTTATGTATCATCTGACTGTCATGGTCTTTGCTTCCTTTCTATGAAGTTCCCAGCACAGAATTCTACCCCAGCATCCTACACCCCAGAAGCAATTTTGTGTGGTTGGCAGCCCTTGGGCCCCATGCCAGCCTGGCCTCTCATCCTGCTCTGCCTCTTGTTGGTGGGTGACCCTGAGCCAACCACTTCACCTCTGGGCCTCAGGCTTCTCATCTGTAAAATGGGGGTGATAGTAGTCCCAAGCTCAGGTGGCAGTGGTGAGGATTATCTGGTATAATGCCTGTGAAAGCCTTTGGGGAACCTGCCCTCAGTAACTGCTCAGTAGTGGGATCCCCTGATTGTCTTCCTGTGCTGGAGCATCTGGTGGAAGGGACACTCCTGAATGGCAGGAGATGGGTCAGCCTCTTCGCCACCACTCTCTTGACCTCCGTATCAATCCTCTCTCTAGAGCTGCCACAGGGTAGCAGACTAAGGGGACATCTGCTCACCTATGGGGAAGGGATGTTGTCCAGTGTGTCTTTTGTCTTTGGGGGCAAAGCTCCATGGTCTTTTCAAAGCCCTTGCATCAAAGCCAGGAGATGTGTTTTCATTCCCACTCTGTGACCTCATGCTTTTGGAATTCTGAATAAATTACTTTCCATCACTGAGCGTTTGTGTCCTCATTTCTAACCTGAAAATACAAGCTTTTGAGAAGGTGCATTAGTCTGCTGGGCTGCCCTACAAAATACTGTGATGGGGTGGTTTACACAAGAGAAGTTTATTTTCTCACAGTTCTGGATGCCAGAAGCCGGAGGTCACGGTCTCAGCCTGGCTGGGGGTCTCCTGAGTCTCCTTCCTTGGCTGTAGAGGCACCTTCACCCTGTGTCCTTGCCTGGTCTTCCCTCAGCTGTGTCCTAATCTCCTCTTTTTAGAAGGACACCAGTCAGCTTTGATTAGGGCCACCCAAAGGGCCTCATTTTAACTTAACCACCTCTCCAAATATAGTCATGTTCTGAGATAGTGGGCATCAGGACTTCAAAATATGAATTTGTGCACAATTCAGCCTATAAGAGAAGGCTAAAGAGAAAGTGTATGTTAAAACTTGGCATAAAGCAGGTATGTGGTAAGCGTGGTTAAGTATGTCTCTGCACGTCTCTGCATGCTGTTTTATTAAGACGCTTTGTGGTTCCTGAGGGAGGATGGACCTGCCGCTCCAAGCTGGCTGAGTTGGCAGTCGGGCCTTATTTCCTATTTCACAGCACAACTCTTACATGCTATGGCTGTCTACCTGGGGTGTCACCACCGGCCATGGGCAAATGAATGGAGAGCTAAGAACTTTCTTCTGGTTTCACTGCTATTGAATGGAACACGGACCTATTGAATTGCCTCAGGCCACATATTGTTAGGGGCTTTAGGACATCATCCTTGTTGTCTGGATTTTCTCTAACTGGCCACATGCCCTGTGTCACTAGAGCACAAGCTCACAAATGTCATCTTATAAATAAAGGCAAATCTGTCAGGAGCGCTTTAGGCTGCTTGGGCATCTTTTCAAAATAACTTCCATTAAAATAAGCAAGCAACTAGAAACAGTAACAATAACCACAAAAATGAAGAAAGCTATTGGTTTCAAAGATAAAGTGGAAAGCTCTCTTTTACATGTGTCTTGCCTGAGGGTTTCGGCCCCGGGAAACTTCACTATGGATTCAGTGCAACTGGGGACTGACAATGGAAGGTTCCTAGGGCAAAAGGGTTTATACCTGGCTTTATTCTCCCTGCAGTAGGTCAAGCACTAGAATCGGGTCTGCATCCAGCAGTCTGCAGGTCTGTAATCCTTCTTTGTCTCTGCCTCTGCACAGAGCACTGGGTAGAGCTCTTTATATAGTGACTCAGTCAATAATAGATCATTGCCTAAGGTGTGGAAGCAGTAACCTAGCAGCAGGCCAATTGCATCATCAAGTAGTTTAGGTTCAGGTGAGGATCCTGGCCAGAGGAACTTCCATTTTCCCCCAAACATGGCCAATCTCTTGGAAATTCTAGAATTTTAGAACAGCAGCAGCTACTGCTATTGGGCCTTTGCTTTCTTTTCTCTCTTCTTGTTCCCAGGTTCCTGCACCATACACATGCCACCAACAGTTATGTATTCCTTTGAGTGGTGCTCTGGTAGCTCTCTGTCAGTCAAAGTGTCTCTCTGGCCAGGGTTAATGACTGTGAGCAAGGACTTGCTAGTTGGCACCTACCCTTCTTCTAGAGGGAAGCAGACAGGGGCTTTCAAGTCCACGTGCAACTGCTGACAACTTTTGACTCTCCAAGGCCCTGCATTCTGACCTTCTCTGCTCTTTCTGCTAATGACAATGATAAATGTTCATGAGGCACACCACTGAGGCAAGGGGCATCAGCTAATTGGGCAAAATGATTAAGTGGAGGTGGACATTTTTTTCTCCAGTATATAGCAATGTATATTCCAAGAGCATAAATAATGAATTTGAAAAAAATTAAGCCTAAAACCTAATGCAGGTTTAAAAGAAAAAAATTTTAAATCTAAATTTTGGGAAAACAATTTCTGTTTACAATTTTGGGTTTTCTTGATGGATAGATTTGCTTCTGGTGGGAGATGTCAAAGGCTCAGGTGTGAGTGGCAGGGGGAGGGTGGGCTGCAGCTGCAGTACAGAGAGGCCAGATGGCTTGCAAGGAAGGAGTGAAAACTCAGGGAATTCTAATGATGAGAACCCCTCAAAGAGCTTTCAGAGAGTGAACAGACATGCTGGGAATCCTGGGAGCCATCACAATTAGCATCTAGAAATGACTGTGGGACATCCTTGCCTAAAATACAATTCTACAGAGCAACACAGTCTCAGTGTACATGTGCTCAGAACAAATAGACTATATGTCTAGCATATATATGTGTGCAAATGTGTACAAAGTTTATATATTTATGTTATAAAAATCTAGACATTTGTTAGATTTATGCTGATTAGAATAAAATCAAATGGGGAAGAGGGTGGCAGACCACAAGTTTTCCCTGTCTCCAACCATTGTCAATTTCCTCAGGCTGCTACTACAAACAAGTCCCTGAATACCTACCTAGGATGGGAATGGCTTCCTGTAGCAGTGAGCAATGCTCAGCCCAGCCCAGCCCAGCCCAGGCTAAGGCATGCTCTCTGCCATTCATGCAAGTCAGGCTACCAAGGAAAGGTGAGGTTGTCTGCAAATCACTCAAGTTGCAGCCAAGATCTCTTTTGAGCTGAGAAGAGACAAGAGTATTTCTTTTAAATAGGACGGGATCACTTTAAACAACCAAGTGGTCATTGCCCAAAGAAGATGTGCTAATATTCATGCAGAGTTCATGCAAAAGAGCTCATAGCAGCAGACTTGAGTTCTTACTAGCCCTCAGGGTGTTTCTGGGTGAGAGAGAGAAAGTGTGTGTGTGTGTGTGTGTGTGTAGGATGGTGGGAAGGTTGGGAATAGGTCCAAAGGAAAGCATCATCTTCTCTTGTAAAGAATATGAGGCACTGAGGGTTTGTGATTTCCCATTATCCCCCAGAAGGAAGAACCTGTGTAGTGGACTCCTAGCTGAGTGCTCTTTTAGGGAGGACATAAGAGGAGAAAGATGGATGGTCCTACTCTTTTGCTAAGAGTGCTGAGGCTATTAGTTGGCAGTGGTTTGAGAGGAGGACAGGAAGATTTGACAGGCATGCTGCATCATGTGGGAGGTGCTGGCTGGCTAGCCCCACCCTCTACCTACCTGCCTCCTGCCTGTCCTGGAATTATCTACTAGCTTGAGCCCACTCAACCCTGTTCAGTGAACTTATTTGACCTTAATTCCCTAGCTGTGTACAATACCAATACCAGGATACCCAACTGAAGTTTCATATGAAGGCATGAGAGCTTGCCCCTGGTGGTGATGGTCGCTGGGGTGAGGGATGACGGTGGGGGCATCACTTCTCTGTGGCTCTGTGTGCCTGCCTGGTTTGCCCACTGTCATCACTCTGGGTGACACAGAAGATAGATTAGGGAACAAAAATAACTCCTGCTAGGCTGGGGTACTGTAGGGATGCCATTTACTGCCCCCTGTCTCTGGCTAACTTGTGTTCTTAGAGCAATACTGCATTTTCTATTTGAGTCTGTTCTTGGTCTTGGAGGAGAATCAGTAAATAGGACCCCAAAAGTCTCAGCTTAAAAAGAAAAAACCCAGAACAAAACAATCTACGTTTTGGGGCAGCTTTTCCCTTCACATATAGTGCAGGTTTGTTGGCTGTCTGACTTGGTGTCAGCTGAGTGGGCACAGGCAGCTCCTTGTGCTGCTGGAGACCACCTGCTGGGTGTTTCTTTCCTTCCCCCAGTACTGTTTGCTTCCAGGGAGTGTTACAAAACACACTGAGGATGAGCAAAATCCACAAACAAGCCTCCAGGGTCTTGCAGTCCCGTGGTTTGGGAACACAGGGGACAATACTGCTATTAAGTGACCAGTGTCCTGGGTATGATGGGTATGTGTGAGATCGAGGTGTCAGGGGAGCAGAAAGGATGGAGAGAAGGGTGGGAGATAATTAATGACAGCATTTCAGATAAAAATCCTGTTCTCAGGAGCTCATCACCAAACCAGGGAATTAGCTCTAAGATGGAGCAAGACATCTAGCTTATTTGTGCCTCCCAGCCTAGCAGGCATCGCTACTGGCTAGCAGTCTAAAGGAACATGGGTGGAGGATGGGGAGGTGAGGAGGCTTGAGGGTGAGGCCGGGCCAAGCAGCAAACGGATGAGAGTTGTGAGAGGCCAGAAGTCAGAAGTGAGAGTGTGGAAGAGCGTTGGGTGAGGAAGCGAAACGGTGGGGTATGGTGGAAAGGCGCTGTGATTTGGAGGTGAAATACTGGGTCTCACCACTGCCCTTTATGAGCTGGGGATCTCAGGGAAGGGACTTCCCCTCATTGAGCTTCATTTTATCATCTTTGAAATGGAGCCAGTGATAATCTCCACCCTTCCTACCTCACAAGGATGTCGTGAGAATTAAATGGAAACCTAAAAATTCCATGAGCCAAAACTCATGCCAGTACACTTGAGCAACCATGACTACATGACAAATTTGTTTGGAGAAATAAGTAAGTAGGTGAGCATAAAATGTAACATAGAGAAAAGATGAGTCTTCAGAGTAATCAACGGGGAGCAAGGCAGGAAAGGAAGAAAGAACAAAATGGCGATGATTGGCAGAGGCATGAGATGCACTCAAAAATGCAGAAGCAGCTCCGGGGAATGAGAGCGGCCCCCGTGCGTGGGGACTTAGAGTGTCAGCTACCATGCTGGTGAGGGGGAGGCAGAGACCCGGAGGAGGGTCCGCATGGCAGGAAAGCACCGCAGGCGGGGGAGAACCAGTCAGACAGAGATTTGTTTTAGGGGGACCCATGGCAGAAGTAGGAATGGCATCCTGAGAGACAGGCGGAGAAAGCGCGGAAGTTGCGAATGAGACAGACGGAGGTGGCTCACCATATTGGAAGTTCAGGACAGAGGAACTTGATTCAAACTGGCAACCAAAAAAGGGACTTAACAGTTTTTTCCAGGAGAGAACGCCCTCATTTATTTGCTGTGAATCTGATTATTTGGTTCAGGCTGGAAGTTTCGTCCTGCGCAAGGGGCACCAGAGCAGGAGTCCCGTTGCTAACCAGAGTGAAGGTAGGTCAGGCTTCCTTGATTCAGTGTCATGGAAGGTTAAGGAGAGAGTTTCTGGAGGGAGGTTACAGCACTGTTGGGCCTTTCAGAAAGGGAGCCAGTGAAAACGGGATGGTCGTAGTTGCTTGAAGAGGTAAACGTTGAGAGGCAAAGGACCGCCGAGGTTGAAAGGGCTCCCCTGAGTTGGCCTTTTGTTCATGGGCTCCAGGTTGCTGGTGATGGGCTCAAGGGGAGTAGGAGAAGCAGGGTGGGTGATGGATTGCCAAGGAGCCTATGAAGAATGAGCCTAAGCAGCATGAAACCATTTGTTTGGGCTTTATAGATTTTCTAATAAAAACGTCAAGGTTTTTTCACACCATTTTGAAAATGTCATCAAATGCAAAACAGTTCTCCTTGTGCCAGTGACAAAGGCTGCATTTCCAGTGGCATAAATCCCAGCCCAGAAGGCAATAACCAACTTGGTCAGGTTTTCCACCAAGTCAAACCAGGGGTCAGGTTTGATCTGGGATCCTTCAGTGTGACCTCTGACCCTTCACAGGATCTGACCCCTCCCCCCCAAACCCAGAACTTCCCTGACTGTGAAGGATTTGGGGAATGATTAAGGGTTAGTGTTCACCCAGTGGAAACATCCCTGAGAACAAGGAGCCCACTTCTGAGCCATGTTTGGGGAACGAAGGGCATATTTCTGAGTCTCTGACTTAGGCTGTTTCTGATGTAGCCATTGAAAAAAACAAAACCTTTTAATGGACTTTCAGATCACTACACTCTCCCCCTTGCAATCTGCCTCGTACACTTCCTCAAAGGTATTATTTTTATTATCATTATCTCAATGCCTTTTAATCATGTGACAGCCCAGCACAAAGACCTTCAGTGGCTCCCTGTGCCTTAGTTTGTTCTCAGTTTCACAACATTTTAATTTAACCCAAGAAATCCAAAATACTACCATTATAAAGTGTAATCCATGACAGAATATGAGCAAGATATTTTATATCTTTTCTTTACCTTGAGCTTCAAAATCCAGTGTGTGTTTCACAGTTACAGCATATCTCAATTTGGAAGTTAAATTTTATCACATATACTTAATCTGCATTTAGCATTCATGAGATTTACAGTTTTAAGAAAAGATTCACAAATCAAGTTGTCCAAGTGTACCTTAAAATTTTGCAATAACTGAATCACATACCAGTTTTTAGAACTGAATTTACACTAAATTTGAATCAAGTTTAAAAAATCTCATTCTTCTTACAGCAGAGGAGTATCCTATTGTAGGGATGGAGCACCCACATCCCTTTGCCTTCTAAAGTAAGTTAAAGCTCATTTGACCTGCTTTCCATACCCTAATTTCTCTTCAGCTTTATTTTTGCAATTCCTGGGCCTGTACCCCACACTCCAGCCAAATTCACCCAGCCTTTGCCCCCACCCCAACCTTCTCAGTTTCACCATAGCCACTGCAATGGTATTGGGTCCATCCTAGCCCTCATGCCAGCTTTGCCTATTAAAAGCCTGCTGTACCTTCGAGAAGGAAGCTACTTTTTCCATGCAATTTTTGCTTATTTTCTCAACTGTGATTCTGTCACCTACAATCTCTCTTTTATTTCTCAAATCACATTGGTGCCACCAGTCAATCCACTTAATGTGTATTCTAGGTGAAACCAAAATGCACATGTCCTTAAAGTTGAAATAGAAAACCAGGCCTCACACATTTTATAAATCCCTACACCCACCACTTGCAATAAAGTTTCCTTGAGTTGACTACTGTGGGCCACCATGATTGGGGAACAGGGGAAGCATTCAGTTTAGAGTGAGTCTTCATTGTGGGCTCATTTATATTAAATTTATTTGCTAAAAGGATCATATATGGAAAATAGGAAAATAAAAAAAGAAGAGAGAGCAGTTGGGTTTTGTATCTTGCCTAGTCCAGCACATCAAATCTGCTGCCTCACATTTACTTTTACAGATGTTGGGCCTGTAAAACAGAGGTCAGGAATGGACTTGTAAATATGCCATCTTCCTTCCTTTGCTGGTTCTCTGCAGCTCAGAGGGAAAAAGTTAAAGGGCCTGGAAGAAAGAGGAGTTTCCAAAGGGACTGTATTGCACTTGTGGGATGTCTAGTGGGGCTGGCTCTGGAGGGGTCTCTGGTGGGGTCCTGCTCCAAACGTTTCCTCTTGAATATTCTAAGTATTAAACACTGGAAGGGGTTACTTCCAAGATCAGGGCAAACACAAGAATTATATCCTTCAACTTACAAAGAAGTACCTGCATTCTGTGTGGAAGACACAGGGGTCAGCTCCAAAGGCTTTCCACCTTCTGCTTCCCAGGAACAGTGAAGGATTGGTTGTTGGGTTAGTGCTGTCTAAGCAAGCGTTTTGCAGTACACAGGAAGAAAACTGAGAAGCTTCATAAAGCAGCTCCCAGCCACAATTGACAGGTGTAGGGAGCAATGGCTTAGTCTATTAGTCATAGAATTGATGGCTTAGTCCTAGATCTACCATTGTTTTATGGTAGATCCTGAGCTAGTCCACCTCATGCCTGAGTTTTCCACATGTAGGTGGGCCTGCTGCTTGTTGTTTTGGGCAATCTGGCCAAACATGACTATTGTAGCTTCACACTGGAAAGAAATGCAGTTTCTTCTCTCCCTCCCTCCTTCCCTTCCTTCCTTCCTCATAGATATTTGTTAAGTGCCTGACATGCACCAGGAGACTACAGCAGTGTGCAAAACAGTCCAAGTCCTTGACCTCATACATATACTAGCAACAGCTAGACAAGTTAAATACATATATATCAGGTAGCAGCAATAAATGCTCCAAAGATAAGATGGATGAGGGTACCGAAAGTAAACAGAAAGCTATTGGAGACAGAGCAATCTATCTCAAGCAGCTTCATCTGAGGTGGTGGCGTCCAGAGACCTGGATGAAGTAAGGGTGTCTTCCCTGGGGGAAGCTCAGGGTACCTACACAGAGATGACTCAGTCAACTGTGCCAGCTGCACGACCCTGGGACAGATAACAACTTTCCTGAACCTCCATTTCCATGGTTTAAAATAAAACTAATAATGCCTACCTGACAAAGTGCTAGTGTAGATTAAAAACAGTAATGTGTGTTAAGTCTTGGCACAGGGTAGAGACTGGATGCGGGTGGGTGTTTTCAGGGATGGTGGGGGCTCCATGTGCAGTCTGGGTGAGCAGATTGGGTGTCCGTCCTGCTCTTCTGCAGGACCACGTCAGCCCCTCAAACTCTCTGGGCTTCTTTCTCAATTAGTAAAAGCAAGAGATAACCTTTGCCCCCTCCTCACAGGAACACAAAAAGTAAGGTGGGGTACCAAATGCAGAAATGCTCAGGGCCAGCTCTTGGGATATATGTCTGCAGAGAAGCAGAGCACCTCCGTGCGGCCACCCCTCAGCCTGGGGGATCCGGGCAAAGACTTCTGTGCCAGGACGTGTCCTTTAAAATCGTGGCGTTTAGCCGGAGCCAGATTTGCTAGCACAAGAGAGCTGGGAAGAGAGCCAGTCCCAGGGAGGAGGCGCGGCAGAAGGGCGGGCTCCGGGTGACCACCAGGAAGCAACAAAGCGGCAACACAAACAGGAAGCAGGACCGCTGGTGGCAGGATGGGGCCCTGCGCGCGGGAAGAGCCGGAAGAGCCAGGCGGTGGGGCGGGGCGCCGGGTTGCGGGGGCGCCCTGCGGGCAGGAAGGGAGGCCTCCGCGGGGGTGCCGCGTGAGCCCGACCTGGCCATTTAAATAGGTACCCAGGACGGCTGCCTCCTCCGCTTCATTAAACATACGGCAGAAAAAAACCCTTTTCTTTCTACTTTGTGACCGGCCGCCCGAGCCCCCACCTCTGTTGGGAAAGGTTTTTTTCACTTCTCTTTGACCCTCTTGCACATTCACCTTGCCTAGGGAAATAGCACCTCATCCAGGGCTGGCCGTTGCCCTGAGCTGATTCCAGAGACCTGAGGAGTAGCCCTTGCCTTAATTGGAAAAAAAAAAAATGCCGGTAAGGGCATCTAGCAGGTGATTGACTCCCAGTGAGAACAGGATATGAGTCTAAAATAATATGAGTAAATTGCAGATTGATTCATGGGACCGAGCACCAAGCAGCCCGAACTCCATTCTTTCTTCCGAGTTCCAGCTCCTATCTCCTGTCAGTTTCAAAATTGATAGAACGGCCTGAAGCCATTGAACAGAGTTATGTTGGCAATCACCTTTCTAATTCTTGCATATAGGTGCCAGTATGTCAAGAGGACCCAGGCAAGGGGACAACAAGGTGGCTTTATTTAGCATTATGACAAGCAAATGCCTGAATACCAAGGAGCTCATGAGCTTTACAGCACTGGAGGAAAAAAAAAAAAAAATGGAAAAAGCCCCTACATGGATGCCTGCCTTGTGTTCTAGCGGCCCTGGATGGTGCAAAAAAAGGAGATTGCTAACAAAAAGGTTATTCAGTGGTTCCCTGAGTAAACCGAAAGGTAACAAGTAGGGACGGAACAGATGTCAGGAGACTGAGCCCTGTTTTGGAAATGTGCCGAGATATTTAGAAATAGTGCTTTTTTACTAACCCAAGCATAATGCTGAAAGTCCTTTAAAATAAAACTTCCCAGATGCCACCTGCGTTTGACCCGGCAATAGGATGAATGCCAGTAGGGCCACTGATACTGGAAATGCTCTTAAGAAACAGCCTCCACTGATTGTTCCTGCGCAAACGAATCACAAACTAATTTATGTATTCCTGCAGCTGCACCCCAGCCGAGGCGGGGAGCCGGACCAATTCACAGTTGACTAGTGCTGCCTCATTCTTGGCAGATTTTGGCATTTAACTGTAATTAAGATTTATTGTTCACTAGGTTGCAGGTCAGGGCAAGCATGACAATACGGGTAACTTTTCTGTTTACTAGTGAAATGTCTGGTAGGAGGAAGCTTCAAACCTTCCAAGCAGAACTTGAGAGAAATAAACAGCACCCCTTCACTCCAGGAGCAGCGCATTACCGATTTTAATCAGACGCGGGGTTCTCTTTAAGGGAGAGCAGGGAGAAATCGGAAGAGCTAGTGAACTGTGCTGTTGCTTTTGCACCAGAAGGGTACGGGCCGGAAGCCAAATCAATTATTGCTGATCTTCCAGATTTGGGGAAAGGATAGTCTGCTTGGCGTGGGAGGGAGAGAGACCTCGATGCCAACAAAGGTTCTGCAGAGACCGGACCTGCGGGTCTTCACGGCTGCTCCTTGCAGCCGAGAAGAGACTTGCCCCCTCTCTCTCCCCTCTCAAGGGTGCCCTTGGACCAAATGAGATGGCCGGAGGAGGAGGGAGGCAGGGTTCCGCGGTCAGCGGCCACTCACCTGCTTTTACAGTCTGTCTGCTGAGGTCCGTGCAGGTGACCCGCGACACAGTGGGTGTCAACGAACAAACGGTCTGAGAGCAGACAGATGAAGAAGGGCATCTCATCCTCACTGGCTTATTAGAAGGCAGAAATGCTGAAGCATAATGTCCTTCAATTTTCTAGCATCTATAATTTATTACATATTATTGTTTGTTGTCCGTGGGGTATTTTTTTTCAGTGCCTATATAAAATAAGAAAACGTCACTCACAGGGCCCAGAGATTTGGACCTGAGTGTGCTGTGTTTCTCTTGTTCCTTACAGTGGAGGGGGAAGAAGAATATCCTCAGCTCTCCAGAGTATAATTTTATATGATGTTATAAAATGATTGTATCTTACCCTGAACTGTGAATTATTCAAATTGTGGCTTACAAAAAATCCATACAACACTTTCAGAAAAAATTAAGAATAAGGGAGAAAATTGTGTGATTCCTGGCATTCTCCTGTTTCGTATTGTCTTCTACTGTAAAAGCTACCAGTTCGTGGAAGTCTAGGAGGGCGTGGTTCTGTTCTGTAGTAATCCAGGACTTCCCTGGTTGCCTTAGTTTGAGCATATTTGTTTTTCTCTTTACTGAAAAAGAATATCCAGATTCTAAAGGAGCTTTTGTTTTGACATAAAAGCAAGCATCTTTCTAAAAGGTACAAGGGGGAGAATGAGTGTGAAATTAATTTTAATGGTGGATAGAGACAAATCTGAAAAAGGATTTAAAGGAAAACTTCCTCTTTTACCAATCGAAGGTGTCTTACAGTCCTAGATACCAGATTTCTAATCTTGTGGGACCCAATTCAGTCAAAGTGATGCTGAATCAAGAAGAAGAAAATATGTTTGAGGAAAGGAGGATTCTAAAATTTATATTCAGTTGGTGGTGGTACTTTTAACCACTTAAAAAAGAAAAAAGCCAGCCCTCTATCTTTAATTATCCTTAGTTTAATTTTCAGATGTTGCCAGTTTGCGTCAGCATTACTCCATCCCAAGAACATTTGAGACAGGCACAGAAAGGCTCAAGTACTTCTCACAGGGAGCAGACTTGACCCTAAGAGCAAGTGCAGTTCACCAAGCTCCAGACTTTGACCCTTGGTGATGCCCACAGGGTGATATCTGGAGAACGCAGTCACTCCACACTTACTGAATTTCTGTCACAAGCAGAGCACATTTATAACCTCAGGCTGCAGTCATCTCTGACACACATGGGCACAGAAAAGGACGCTCAGGATTCTGCAGCCAGTGAGTGGAAAGGGCATCCTTGTGTTCACTGCTCTTCCTACAGACAATGCAAGGAGGGGAGGGAGCAGCAGAGGCTCAGAAGAGGTGGGAAGCTGGAGGAAAATCATTTGCTGTCAGCTGTGTGTGGGTGCTTTGTGGAGGAAACGGGATCTCAGGAGCTTGTAGAATGATTGCAGGAGACAGCTTGACAAGAGGCAATGGGGCAGGATTCCAGGCACAGGGACTCCCGCCCAGGAATGAAGGAAATCTCAAAGGATGGAATATAGGGCTGGGTTGAAGGGGCACTGGGAGAAATGCCAAAGAAGGAAAAGGAGGAGCGGTCTGTGTGTAAGCAGAGTTACTTGGACGCCTGGGATGTGGGAAATCCTCAGGCATTCAGCGCCATCACTATTTCCCCAACTTTGCTGAAAACGTTAATTACTTCATTACAGTCCTTGGCATTTAAACTTTGCTCTTTCAAGAAAAAGAATGTGCCCACACTGACCACCACATTCTTAATGGGATGTTAAAAACAGAGATGATTCACCAAAGACTGCCCAGAATTGAGATATGGATCAAAACACAGGGAAAATAACCCCATTGTTTGAACATTTAATAAAAGTGTTTTTTAAATTAGAAAAAAGAAGAATGTGGAGTAATGATTATTTCCTGAGACAGTAAGAATTTATTTTCACTAGGAGGAGGGTAAACAATGGTTTTTTTATCTTCAAGGAAGAAACATCAGGATGTCAGTGATTTCAGGTACTTTAAATAGATTTTTAATTATCCTTTAGAAATGCTGCAGGAATATTGACACCTACCAGTTTGAGAGAGACTGGCTACTTCCCAAAGTCTTTCCAGTAATAGAAGTTACTCATATTTACGGGATCATAGACCAAGAGCTGGAACCTTGTTTTATCTTGACCTTCCTTGATTGGGTGGATGGGTGCTATCTGAATCTAAATCCCCATCTAAATGGAAAATCTGTAACTACATATGATCTCTCTTGATCGCTGGCATCTCTTCGGTGAATTGCCTGTTCAAACGCTTTGCCCAGTTTTCTGTCAGGGTCTTTGCCTTTATTATTCCGCAAAAGTTCTTTTACATTAGGTTTATACCATTAGTGCAAAAGAGTGCTCTATTGCACTCTTGTTGGCATTCAGTAGAATATATTTTCTTAATTTGTCAATTTAACAATCTGAAAGGGCATTTTGAAGTTTTGTTTATGTTTATTTGCTTGTTAATGAGGTTGAGCTTTTCTTCCCATGTTTATTCGAAATTTCTGTTTCTTTTGTGAATATCCCATGCCTATTTTGGGGAAAAGGTGCTGACAGTGTTTTTCTTACTGGTTTGTAGGACCTCTTTATAGGATACAAACCCAGGATCCATTACTTGTGGGAAATAATTTGTCATGAAGATTTTAGGGTCTTCAGGTATCCATGCAATGTGGACGTGAGATTTTCTGTTTGGTTTGAAGGGTAACTTTTGGCTTTGTGAACAGGATGGGGAGAAGGTACGTGTTTCAACTCTGGCTTGTATTTTCCTTAAGTTTGGAAATCAAACATAAGTCACCATCCTGAGGATTAATTTCCTTTTGAAAAACACCTGGTCTGGTCTGTATAAGAAATGATATTTCTTCTTAAAATACAGCTCTGCCCATGTACCATGTAACACAGTAACCATGGCCTTATTGTGCTAAAGATCTCTTTGCTTGACCTTACTACCATGGAGGTGATGGATTAAAGGGCCTCTGCTTTCTCCGCTGTCCACAGGACCCAGGACAGGTGAGGGTGGGTGGGGAGCAGGATCAGCAAGTAGAGAGCAGAATGACCAAGCTGCAGGAAGGGCAGGGAGGGTACTTGAACCTGGCCTCAACTGCCGCCAGCACTCTTGCTCCCTTTGTCTCTGCCTCTCACTGACTTCTGACTTCATCTCATTCTCTCCCTTGGTATGCCAGCCTTCTGCATGTGGCAAGAAACATCTTGTGATTTCAGTCCATGGCAGAGGTGGACTCAGTTCTTCAATTGCATCCTACAGAAAGTGCTCTATTGAGGGCCCAGTTTGGGTCAAGAGTAGGGTTGCCAGATAAAATACAGGATGCCCAGTTCCATTAGAATTTCAGAGAAAGAAATCATTGGTTTTTAGTTATAAGTATCTCCCAAAGTTGCATGGGATATATTTATATCAAAACATTATCAATTGGTTATCTGAAATCAAATGTAACTGATATCCTTTATTTTTATATTGCTAAGTTTGGCAAACCTAGCCAGGAGTCTGCTCGCAGACCAGTTAGCTTAGAGCCAGGGAGTTGGGATCCTGTCCACCCTCACATCAGTTAACTGTGGCCAGTAGGCTGGATCGTGTCCTCACCACTGCCTACTTGGTGCTGGTGGGAGTGTGTGTGGGGTTCCTGTGCTGAGCAGACAGCCCTGGGGGTGTCCACCATCCCAGCATTATTTAGACTAGCTGCTTCCTCTGCTTGGAACAGACATCCTGCCATCTCTCTCCCTGGCTCTGACCACCTAATCTTACCCCTACTCTGTAGGGCTCAGGGTTCTATCATATACTGTCACTGTCTGTTCACTGTCTTGGTCTCTGTTTCCTGTGCTGGGATATAAGCTATGTGAAGAGCAGGCTTCTCCAGTGCCTCCCAACATTTCATTAAGGGCCTATCCCATGCTAGGTGCCAGTACGTGCTGAGTTGGACAAATTCAGCCCAAGGTCCCTGTATGTATTGCACCATTTTCCTGTCCTTAGACCCTGATCTTATAGGACATCCTGTACTTTTCTCTGGAGGCTGCATCTGAGATTACAGGTCTGCCTGCTCTTTCTCCTTCAGAACTCTAGCCTGTGCAACATGCATTTACTTTCGGCTCCTTCCATTCCTGCCTGCCTGGTCACCAGCAAGCCTCACAGGTATGCAGGGGCTTAGCTCTGGGTGTGGGTGGCCAGCATGGCAAGGTGACCCTACCTGACACTGTGTTGGGGCAGATGCAGCTGAAAGGACACTGGGTCAGGACTGCAGGAGATCATCATGAGCTCATCCTGGAAAGCTGGGCCCAGGACACTCTGGGGTAGCTTGCTAACAGATGGCTCCAGAAGGGCAGAGGTATCCAGGCCCTTCTCCTTCTGTGCTCTCCCTCCTCCTCCCCTGGCATTCTCTTCTCCCTCCTTGCTTGCCCATGGCTAGCTCTCCCTCTCTTTCCACCTATTTCAAGAGCACTTACCATATACTAGTCACCTCACACACCTTCTTTTTTTCATTTTATTATTTTTACAACTCTACAGTATAGCAATTTGTGTTTCAAAATGGAAATATTAGGAAATTACAAACCTTAAGGAAACCCAGCCAGAGAATGATGGAGATGAGCTTTTAACCCAGATCTCTGTCTACAAAGTCTGCATTTGTAAGCACCATGTTACATCACCATTTAGCCCTCTGCAGATGGAATTTCAGACTGCATGGAATGTATGTGGATGGGGTGGGCAGGGCAGATATTTGGGGTAGAAGTCCCGCACAGGACTTCCAAGTCTCTTGGTGCCCAGGCTTGGTGCTACCCTCCCCCTTCCTCTTCCCCCCAGCAGCAGCTCCCACCTCACCCATGGCACTTGTCACCACCTGTCTCCATTCCGCTGCTTTGTTTTCATTCATTACACTGTAGGTTAGCTGCCTCCTCCCCACATCTAGGGAGGCATTATTACTTTGCAAACAAAACATGTCCTGCTTGCCCTGGAAGATGGGCTGTCTGGAGAGATTTCCTGAAGACTGCTGTGCTCATAGTGGCTCCGGATTCTTGTAAACTGCAGTCGCAGAGGGTGGCACTTCCTGCCAGAGAGGAACCTTGTCCTCTCCCTGACCTCTGTCTTATTATCCCTTATCATCCATCTTGGGATCCCTCTCCCATTTGCAAGGAGGTCCTGGTCTTGCTAACCTCAGGATGTGCCAGGCCGATAGAACAGGTAGAAAACCACACCATTTGGAGGTGGCAGGGGAAAGACAGACATTGCAAAGTGGGATGTGTTCATGCTTTAGTCCTTGTGGTCAGTTAGGCCAGCAAATAAATGAAGGTGGAAAGAGCATGGCTTCCTTCTCCACCCTTTTCTAGAACCTTCCTTGAAGGTGTGATTCTAATCTCCAGCTGCAGCTGAGACTGTGTTTCAGGGGCTCCACTTCTGACAGTGCCAGCTGCAGTCACTCCCTTAGCGCCAAACTGCATTTTGCCTCTGGCCTGGGAGTCTCTGCTCCTCTCCTCTCTCTCTCTCTAGGCCCATTCCCTTGGTTATTCTCTTCCCAGGTTTTAAAAGGGGAAGGGACTAGGAAGCAAATCCAAACCCTGATTTTTGAGTAGGGAGAAACCTCTCACATGAAGAAATAAAAGAACATACATGAATAGCTTGGAAAACAATGGTAATATTTAATTAACCTTTTGAAATAGCTGATCTGCAAATCTGCACATGTCAGCTCAGCTTCAGAACAGAGGGACCCCATGTGCTGATGCCAAAATCAACAAAGTCTTCCACAGGGATTTCACAGGGGGAGAAAGGAAACTCACAACCCTCTCCTGCCCCCAAATCAGTTGTTGTACTTTAAAAATTCATGCGCCCAGCTGCCCTCATCGGGGTTGGGCGTAGCCTGTGGTCCTCCACATCTGAGAACCCCATGTTGAAGCTTGGCTTCCTTCCCTGTCATTGTAGCAGACAGGCTGTAGGCCTCCTGGGGGACCGAGGGTCAGTTCTGATGACAGCAAAAATCAGCTCGATGCACTTGGAGCTCTCCCAGCATCGTGCATGACCACAGAACAAAGGGAATTCGGCTCATCTGCAAGTGTCAATTCTCTGGATTTTTCAGTGATTTTTTTTTCTTTTAAACATGGTGTGCTCTCTTAGTTTGAGAAGTCTTGTCATCCAGGGAGCACTGGGGTTGGCTCATTAAAATATCACCTGGTTAAAGTAAATCAATGTTGATGGAATTGTTTAAGGTATTCCCCCTCGTGGAGCTGGTGTGTCATGCTGATCAACTTGCTACTCCCATTCTGGGCTAAATGGAAACTCCTCCTTTCTGCTCTGCACCTCTTACCTGCTCTAATGAGCAAGTCTCGCAATGTAATCAAGTCGGAGTTGATGGGTGGTACTAATACATTTCATTTCCTTTTATCAACAGCAGTAGCAGAAAGAATTAGAGAGTGTGATATTTTGCTCTTTAGGACTTCCAGGAATTAAAGAATGTGGGCATTGAGAAAATAAATATGGAACAGTTGATTTGTACTTTTGAACTGTACAGACATCAATCAAGCAATAAGATACAATTTGAAATGTTAAAAAAATTGCTATAGCCTGTAAAAAGCTTATTGTTGTTGTGTTTATGTGTTTCAAAGCATCAGAGAAAAAAGTCTGGGGCTTTTATGAAGCATGGCAAATCTGCCAAGCTTTGAGTGGGGAAGGGGAAGATTCAGGCAATCTGAAGACTTGATCAAGGTGGAGAGATGCACAGTTGATCAAATAAAGCAATGATTTGATTGCTAAGCCTTCTTTTTCCCTTTTTGTGCTAAGCACAACTGTGTACAATTGCAAAGTGATCTTTGTCATTCCTGCAAGATCCAGAGATGTAGGGATCAAGGACTTAGGCCAGAATGTGTGAGGTCTTCCCTGAGATGACCAGGACAGTGCTTTTCCAGAAGACAAAGTAGCTCATCACTGAGGGCCACATCTCCCAGGAGCAAGCCTAACCATCAGTGATTAAACTCACACAGCAGGGACAAAAACCTGAATGACCACAGTGACCCAGAGTGGTAGAAATATCAAATCTACCAGCGGCAACTGCCAGGTTGACAGCCAAGGTCTTTTCAGTCCCTAAAAGCATGGATGGTAATAGGAAATAAAGTTTCCTGGTGGTAGAAGAAAATTCATGGTTTGGTTGTGAGGCTACAGATAGGGATTATTTACTATATTCCAGTCCTGTTCTCAGTACTTTACAGGCCTTATCTCACTTCATCCATACAACAAACCCATGAGGTATTTGCTAGCATTAGTCCCACTTTACAGGGGAAGAATCAGAGGCACAGAGAGGTTAACTCACCCAAGGTCACACAAGATGTACTGATTATGAGAAATAATTGAAGAGTTGAGTTGAAGAAGAAGGTGTCAGTTTTTGCCAAGGGTTGGTATTTTTAAAATGTATTTTCTCTTTTACCTTGTCTTCATTGTGTTTAGTAATTGGCCTCAGCAGCTCAACCTGAGTTTCACGGTATATAGCAGTGCTGAGAGCTCCTGGGGTCAGGCCTTTTTGAGATGTTAGCCCTAAGTCCCTCCTGCACTCCAGGATGCATGAGTCTTCACTCTGTAAGAGCAGAAACAGGCCAGCGCTTTTATTTTGGGGAGAGCATGTCCATCCTGAACATTCTCAGGGACGACGTTCAGCCAATGTGAGAAAAGAGGGCAACAGACAGAGTCTGTGTAACATCCCCTTCCTGGCCTGCCCACCGAAACCAGGGAAGCTCCTTTTCAGGAGGGACTCCGAAAAGGAAGCAGAATGGCCAACCAAAGGAGCTGCTTACTCATAGAAAAGCAAGGCTGGTTTCCACCCTGGACTTCCACCGTGTGGCCCAGTGCGCTGTCTGACACCTAGGCGGAGGGTGTGAGTGTGAAAGCAGCATCAGGACCCCCAAGTGCCCCAAACCTCACTCTGGGAAGGACTTGGATATGTGACCTGCTTGAAGTACATGATTTCTGGCCTGGGCATGTTGAAACTGTCCAGAGTTAATACAATGTGGCAAGCTAGGCAATTTCTCAAAAAGGAAATAGCACACGGATGTGATTTTATGGGGCCCCACAGTCCAAAGCATCTTGTGTAGGGGCCATAACACAAACAAGCTTAATGCAGGTCTTAAGGGGTTTGTTCTGGGCCAGGGAGCTGCCTCTTCAACAAAGACTCCTGGTGTCAGTGAAAACTAGAGCCCAAGGAAAGGCAATGTGAGTAACAATGTGAATGAGATTGTCATTGAGGACTGCGGGTGGGGGAAGCATCTACCAGCCAAGGGACTTCTTTGATGTCCCATGTATTCATGCCTGTCTAATTCCCTGAGCTGCTAAACTATCACATTTAGTGATTAGCTTTCTTGAAAATCTAAGTTGACTCCCAGGAGGTGGGAGAAGAAAACTGTGTATGCATACATAAGAGTGGGGCTGTATAAATGTGTGTGTGTGTGTGTGTGCGCGTGCGTGTGTGTGTGTGTGTGTGTGTGTGTGTGTGTGTGCATGGATGCATGCATTTGTGTATTCAAGTGGCAAGAAGCTGAGGGTCTGAGCAGCTCTCCGAGATTCCCCTGAATACGGAAGGCTTGCGGTGCATATGGGAGAACTGACAAGTACGCCAGAAGGTGAGGAAATGGCTGGAAGCAACACTAATGCCACTCCATCTGGAAAGAGGGGTACTGTTTAGTACGTCTGGAAAGCATTATTTCTGCAAATAGCTCAACCTCTATCAACTTTCAGGCAGGGATCCCGATCTGCTGCCAAAATGAGATCTCCCTGATGGCTATGTGGTGGGAGAGGCTGAGCCAATGAACTAACAGCAGAAAGCAGGAAATCTGTGGAGATGGCAGCCGCTAAGCAAGCACCTGCCTCTTTCCAAAAAGACAGCCGGGTTTCACATCACATTAGGCCAAGGCTATGCTTGGGGAGGGCTGAACCTGGTGGGATTTTAGGCTCAGCAGCCATCTCCAATAATTTCTCACTATTTTTGGGCTCAGAAAAGCCCCACATATAGTTAGCCAAATGGCTTTTCTGCATTGATTTTTATACCCGTGGGTATTTTGAAGGAAATTAAATCCATGTGTTTCTGATTCAGTTGCCATTAGCACATGAAAACGCTGTTTTGTGAGAATTATGGTATGTGGTGGGAAATGCCATAAAACCGTCTAGCCAGACATGGAGGTGCAAGAAGCCTAGTGCGTTCTGCTATACGCCATTTCCCTGCCTATCCAGAAGGCAACATGTTTTTGTCGTTTGCATCCTTTCTAATGTAGCACAACAAGTTTTTTCATGCCTGTTAATCATCTATCATTTCCAATTTGAATGAAGCCATATTAGTGTGGATGAAGAGAAATTGCCCTTAACCACATTCATTCCTGGATGGGATTCCATATTAAAACAGCCACCAAGCTTGGTTCTGGTCTCAGTTCTAGTGGCAAAGAGGCCACTTGAAATGCATCCCCAGAAAGGTTCACCCTGGTCTGCAACGCTTAGAAGCAGGTTATCATGCACTGGTGATAAGAAACAGTGGAGGGTCCTGGCCTGGGTGTGGGAGAAGAGGGGCCTCATCTGGGACCTGTACTTTTCAGCCCTAAACTTCCTCCACAATGATAATTGGGTCAAATGCCATTGGTTTAGGGCCCTTTCCAGGCCTGACATTCTATGACTAAAAGCTGGCCTCTGTTTGTCCTTTGTTATCACATTCATTGAGCAATTGCATGTATTAAATCCCTAATATGTTCTAATACGTTTTGTGCCTGCTGTTAAGGACATAGTGATGGAAGGCATTCTTATGCCTTTGGAGAGAGGGGAAGAGGGAGGGGACTAATTTATGGTGTTTTGATAATGAGTCAGGCCCAGTGCTAGGAGCTTTATTTGACCATCTCATACCATCTTCACAAGAATATTCTAAAGTATGCATTATTGTTCCCATTTTATAGACAGAATTGTACTAAGGGTTGGGAAGATTGGATAAATTGCTCAAGGACACAGAACTTGTAAATGGAGGAGTTAGGTGTACAGCCTTTCATCTCTGACCCCAAAGCTCATGTTTCTTTCCCCCTTTACTATTTCTTGAAGTTTAATGTGGTCAGTGTTAAGTATATATGTGTAATATATAATATTTTATATCTGGAATCACAGAGGAGGGATTTTTCTAATTTTGTTTGGGGACACTGGGAGATTTCACTGAGAAGATGATATTTGTGTTGGGGTTTTGAGGGATGAGCAGGAGTTGACCAAGTGGAGATGGAAGATGGGTTGGCAGGGAATGGCAGAGAAAATGCTGTGTGCAAAGATACAGGGCAAAAAGCAGAGCAGGGTGTTTTAAGAACTGGAAATATATCATTTACCTCATTTCTGCAACACTGACTGATGTTTAAACTGCTGAGAAAGTTCAGGTCACATTTCTCCTGTGGACACATTTGTATCTTGATCATACATTTTGTTACCAGAAAGATAAGATCTCCAGTCTTTTTTGACCTCTCAACTGGTCTTGTTATTCCATCTATTAGGCAACATTGAAAGTCAGCTTTGAGTGCAGCTTGACAACTCAGATGGAATGGTTGACTTTGACTTTGGCCAACCTTGACTGACTCTCAGTGGAGAAGGGTTTCTCTAAGTTCTCTTCCATCCACATTATCACCAGAGATGTCCTGCTCTTCACTTGCAATGGAGGAAGAAAGTTGAGAGCACAGCTGGTGGTAATTTTGCTTTGAATTCGGAGGTTGTGGAGTAAATGGGAAATTTCATGCTATAGCTGTGATGGAGGCCAGCTGAGCTTTAGTGACTTACATGGTGTGTCCACAACCTGCTTCCCATGAAATTGCCTGTAAGTGCGGACAACCTGGGAAGTGGCAGCTGAGCTGCATGGTTAGACAACTCTCTGGGTGTCATAAGTAGGCTTGCTCCAGGACTCAGTAAACACGTGCTCTCCTTCACCTTGGACTGGGGGAACTTGCCCTGCACCCCCTTCCCACAGTTGGTCTACTTCAGAAAGCAGTACAAGCGCAGGACAATCAGCTGTTTGATCCCATCAGAAGGATGTCAGGAGGTCTCTTGATTCCTGGCAAGGTGTGTGTCCTGCTCACGACTAAACAAACTTGCTTACCTTGGTCTAGAATTTAACCTGTGGCTTGAGTGTCTTTGGTGACATATCTGTACTTCTAACAATGTCTCAACTAAGCCTCTGGTGCTGGTGTCAGACAAGTGTGAGAGTCTCGCACTCCACTCAGCCTGAGGGGTCCTACTGCTAGTCCCGAATCTTTCCCTTAAAAATAAGCTTTATCATCTGTCAAAGAGACCAGCCTTGTCAATTGTTAAGGCCATAACTGGCTCTAAAATTTCCCAGTTTCTCTTGTTCTATCTGTGCTAAAAGTGAAAACTGCTGCATACTCTCATTCAAAGACAATCTCTCTCTCCCAGTGTCATTCTAAAGAACTGTTACAGGTCCTACATCCCCACCCTAGCTTTCTCTCTTTGCTCCCAAGACAAATCCCAGTTTATCTGACCTTTTCTCAGAAAGACAGTTTTTCCCAAGCATGTCGTCATCCATGTGTGATGTGAAACTGATTCTCTCTAAGGTCTTCACATCACTCTCTAGTTGCACCTTCCAAACAGAATACCAATATGGGTTGACTGCCATGGAGTTGTGTGGTTAGGTATGGATCAAGGCAGGTTCTGCCTTTCTAGACCTTGCTTCTGTGAGAGCTGAACCATGTTGAAGAGCTTGCAGCCCACTGTCTTCTCCACTTGGGGTCTTTGAGTACAGACAGCATTAAATGTTTATAACATGGTGGCCAACAGTGAATGCCCTGGACCCATTTCCCCTCTTGGCTCATGCAGAGAGAGGCCAGTCAGGTGGCATGGAGATGCTGTTGGCAGGAATCATAGCTCCCTCTATTTGGGAATGAAGGTCCACAAATGGTGGCTGCCTTCCAAACTGCCAATAAATAAGTAAATATAGAGAGTGTTGACACTGGTTTCTCTGCCAAATGCCAGGCTGCTTCTATCCTCATCTTGGGGGGAGACGAAAGAGAGAAGCGTTACTGAATAGGCTGTTGAGAAGTAGCCTCAGTTCTCTCTGGAATCTCTCCTTCTTTTGGAAACCTTTCAATCGGCTTTCTGGCCCATCTTGGAGAGTGAGACAATTCTGTCAAACATGAGACTGTGCTAGCTTATTCATAATAATTATCAGGCATAGGGTGAAATGGAGTTGTTTCTAAGGAAGAACTGTTGTCGATAGGTACTTAGGCTACAGTTTAGGATAACTGTTTAGCCCCCGAGAGGGTGTACGTTCATGTGCAGTGATCAGGGAAGGGGTAAGGCAGTGGAAGGTGCTGCCAGGTACACCACCTTAGGAGCACTCAGCCCTGGGGCTCAGTTTTCCCTCCGCCCAGATTCACAAGGTCTTTACCCTCTGTCCCCTGAGTTGGAGGATTTTGTGCCCTGACTGAATTCGCAGTCAGACAAAATAGTGGCTGTGCTTCTAAGTAAGAAAAACACGGGGGAGAAGTATCTTGTTCACTTTTGCATGCCTAGTACTACCATGGTGTCACATCAGAGTCACTTAATAAATATTTGTGGAATGAATGGATGAATTTGGAGACACTTTTCTTCCTCTTCTTGGTGATTTACAATCCTGGGCTGTTTCTGTAGTTTGAATCACTCCAGAGCCACACTTCCAGGAAATCTTCACCTGAAGTTTTGGCTCTTTTAAATGCCTCTCCTGCCACCTCCTTGTGCCCAGCTTTCTTTTCCTTGGGACCCTCGCCACAAGCAAGCATGTGTCAGCCTCCCCGTAAGGCAGTCCTAGCCCCCCTTCATTCTCCCTTTTCCAGTTCTGAAGCATCTGCCTTCAAATCCCATGCACGTGCTCCCCCTTTATTATTATTATTGTTTCAGACTTTTTCTGTTCCTTTTTCCCTTTTCCCTGAAAGACTTCAAGAAAATAATTTCCAAGACAAACAACTCACAAAATACAACTGAGAATATAAGGAAAGAAAGCGGAGGACCAATAAAATAGCAAAATACTTCTCTTTTCTGAAGACCCATTGGGGCTTTCTCCCTCCTCTGCTGGGTTCCAGGGCAGTCACTAATCTTAAAGGGCCATGCACACCTCAATTTTTCCACTGTTGTTTTGACAGCTAAAGTGCAAAGGCATTAATCCTTTGAATCAAAATCTTCTCTAGTTGGTTTGGTTACTGCTTTTCTTCAAAGTGTGATTTATTATCTCCCTATTAAAACATGGTGTGGTCATATTCACATACCCACATACGTCAGATATTACTGGTTTTTAGACTAGAAATCACTGCTTTCCCTACACATTCTTATGGCATCTGAATGACCCACGAATTCTTGTTAATGGTTTTGAGACAAGACTTTCAGGTAATTCAGGTAATTAGGGACATTCTGTTTTCCAATACAGGCTAATCTCTTCACCCCTCCATTTCCAAGGAATGGTGGATCATTGGTGTGTAAGATTCAGTGGACAGCCTTCAATTTGGGAACTGGTATGGTTTAATGGGCAGCTTGACCAGTGAAGTTACATAGATGTAACACACATGCTTTCATACATTTTTTTTTTTGAGAGGGCGTCTCTCATATTTATTGATCAAATGGTTGTTAACAACAATAAAACTCTGTATAGGGGAGTCAATGCTCAATGCACAATCATTAATCCACCCCAAGCCTAATTTTCGTCAGTCTCCAACCTTCTGAAGCATAACGAACAAGTTCTTACATGGTGAACAAATTCTTACATAGTGAATAAGTTCTTACATGGTGAACAGTACAAGGACAGTCATCACAGAAACTTTCAGTTTTGATCACGCATTATGAACTATAAACAATCAGGTCAAATATGAATATTCGTTTGATTTTTATACTTGATTTATATGTGGATCCCACATTTCTCCCTTTATTATTATTATTATTATTATTTTTTAATAAAATGCTGAAGTGGTAGGTAGATGCAAGATAAAGGTAGAAAACATAGTTTAGTGTTGTAAGAGAGCAAATGTAGATGATCAGGTGTGTGCCTGTAGACTATGTGTTAATCCAAGCTTGACAAGGGCAATAAAACATCCACAGATGCAGATTTCTCTCAAAACGGGGGGGGGGGTGAGGTTCTAAGCCTCACCTCTGTTGATCCCCAATTTCTCACCTGATGGCCCCCCTGCGACTGTGCCTGTCTTAGGTTGTTCCTCCCTTGAGGAATCTTACCCGTCTCTGGCTAACCAGTCATCTTCTGGGGCCATACAGGGAAATGTAAAGTTGGTAAGTGAGAGAGAGGCCATATTGTTTGAAAAGGTTAGCTTTTTATTTCTTTGCAGATTTATGCCCACTTTCATACATTTTAAAGAATTTAATAAGCATGTTTGTGTCCATAAAGAGACATAAACCCACACAATTGTTGTTTTTTTCCCCCTAGGAATCCTTAATATATTTTCACTATTTATATTTTTCATTGTGTAAAAGTACCCGGAGGCTTAGTTGCAAAGGAAGAGAGTTGTAAAAACTGAATAAATAAATAAATTAAAATAAAAAAAATCTGAGTTAGTCATGTCTGACTTCCTCTATTCATATCACTGCTACTCTTGTTGCTTTTTGGTTTTTGTTTTGCTTCTTGACTGTTGTTGTTTTCCACCAAAGCTGTCATTTATCGTGAGAACAAGAGCAGCCATGTGTTGATTTTTCTGGATTCTTTTTGGATACCATCCCAGTGCTAATGAAGGCCCTTCCAAAGTGCTAAAGAGCTGGTGCCAAAATCCGTTATGCTGGAAACAATAGAGGAGAGGGGTACACAGACAGCATATATGCACACATTCATGTATGTACACACTCACAGATATCTGAATGAACACATGTGTTTGTGTGTGCAGCTCCCTATGTTTATGCAGATGTATGCATACATTTGTGCAAACATTGCAGCTGGAGCTACACTGAGGAAAAATTGAGGGCTGCGTTTTTATAAAAGGACTTTTGACATTTGCTTGCAGAATATTTTCATTGATTAATTGATGAGCAGAACTTCTAGACCTGCAGTGTCCTAATTTGCCAGTTTAGGAGCTATTAGAAATGCACATTCACCAACTGAAAAAATTTAGATGTAAACATAAATATTGTTATAGATCTTATTTGTTTTATTAGAAGATGAGGATTCTCCTTCGAGAAGCACCCAGAAAGTGCTTAGTTTGGGCTTAGCTGCTGTGCTTATGCTACTGAAGTTTTTTAACATTGATTGGGATTTGAGTACTTTTGAGGTAGTTTGTTACCTTAAAAGGGGGGATATATTGTAGGTGGGGCTCACTATCTTCAATAAGTTCTCCTTGCTTTTCTCCCAATGTGTATTTATTCTCTCCTTTATTTGTTTACACAGTTTGAAGATGGGGACAGACTTCTCTGGCGACCATGCAACTGAGGGCAATCACCCTAGAGAGAAGCGTTTAGAAGCCACAAAACCTGAACGTCCTGCTATGCATTATTACACTGCACAGTTATTCAGATTAACTAAATTAAATAATCTCAAATAAATTGATTTTATGTCTTTAAAAAAGTCACCTCTATGGTGCCCAATACTCAATTTCCTTTATTGTTATTGTTCATCAAGTAGAGTTTATGTTTATTATGAATCAAAATCCTTGCCTGCCTCTCCGCCCAAATTTGCGGGCGGCGGGCTAGGCCGAGCCGGTAGCTTGGTGCGCCATCTGCCGGCTGATTCGGGCACAGCGCGCCTGGAGCCCTCGGGACTCGGGAAGTTCCCGGAGCGACACTGACACCCAGTGTGGCCACATTGCACACGTAAAAATCAGAGACACGGCGCTGTTCTCAGCGTGCTAACTGCTCCCATGGGCTTTGTCATTGTGGGTCAACTTGAAGTCGTGGGGACAACCCAGAGAGATTTGCTTTTAAGGCTGGAGGAGTGTTTTCTGTTCTGGCTGCAAAACCAACGCTTTTGGTATGGTGGTGTTCTGCCCCATTCTTCCTTATTAGAGGCCAGATGATCTAATCAAACTGCTGTTTACCCGACGTATCTGGGAAGCCAAGAGCCATTCTCTGCTCACGCATATTACTGTTTGAAGAGCACAGTGATGTTCAGAGACAGTGGCTGCTGATGCCAAAAGCATGATGTCCCGGATAAAGACGATGCAGAATTTTGCCAAAGCGTTTTATTTCCTGGGAAATCTTTTCCCTTCAACACCTTTGAAAGAGTTGAATTCTGGTGTGGTAGGGGCAACCAATGGCAAGCCAGACGTTGTTTTAGAGGCTGGCTTAGATTTACATTACATTTAATAGTTTAATAGACTAAGTCTAGCAAATAAACAAATCATTGAATGATGGCTGTTGGGGGTATGCATAGGAGGGAAATTGCTTCAAAGCAGCATTAAAATATTTCTATTTCAAACTTCTCTGGTACCTTTGTGTAATCTATCTTGCTTTAGTAAAGTTGCATAAGTGTGCCACTTACATGCTCTCACATGTTTAAAAATATAATAATCCAAGCATGCCAGCTAGGCATCTACCAAGTTCCTTTTCTCCTTCAGTTCCCAAGCAGAGGACTCAGAGTGGATTCTTCTGTCTAAGAGTACCTTCATTTGTCAGCCGTCTCCTCTCCCCCACTCCAGTTGAAATGGTTCAACCTAGCAATAGCTGGGATTTAAGGTTTTTTGCTGAGTTTGGGATGGTCTGTTTTGTGCTTGGGAACAAAAGCACCTAATTTGCAGTTCTTCTGCACGTGTTGGGTCACAAATCTCCGGAGATTTTCAGACCATTTTATCTTCCAAGCAAGAGTCAAAACTGAGTTTTACATCCTTCATTTGATTCAAGAAAAGCAGGATGAGTGGTGCTACAGTCTTGTTTTTGAGCTTACATTTAATGTAGAAAATCCCATCCTTAAAGGACCTGCTGAGAGCAGTCCTCCTGGCTGCTCGGTGGTATGAGGAAAAACCAAAGACTGCTTTGCCAGACTGTTAACATTGATGGTGGAATCATCTTTCCTTCGTCTGGGAACTGAAAGCAAGCTCTTCTCAACACCCTGGCCTTGCAGTTCCTGTGGTGTTGGTATTAGGATGGCTTTTGTTATAGGTAGGCCACTGTGGGGATGGTCCTGCATTCTGTCCAGGTTCATCAGGCTTCACCAGTCAGCCAGCCCATGATCCAGGCACCGTGTCCTGGAGTTACCCACCTGCATCCTGGTCTACCCACCTTCGTAGTATGGCCTTCTCCTGTCTAATACAGTGAACAGTGAACTTTTAGGTGTTCTTTTTTTTTTTTCCTCTGCTGAGTTTGAAGGAGTTGGCAAGAAAACAGAGGTGTGAACCCGCACTCCCAAACTCATTCAACTGTTTTCTTCTTCTTTTATGGATAAAACCAGGAACAAGTGTCTAAAAGGTTGTGCTATCTGACACCAAAATGCCTCCAGGAAGGTGCTATGGGCTGAATTATGTCCCCGCGAAGTTCACATGTTGAAATGCTAGCGCCCAGTACCTCAGAATGCAGCCTCATGTGGAGACAGGTCTTTGTAGAGGTAATTAAGTTAAATGAGGTCATGAGAGTGGGCCCTACTTCAGCCTGACTAGTGTCCTCACATGAAGAGGAGAGGAGACCCTGATAGGAGGAGACACCAGACACACACACGCCAAGGAGAGGGCCTTCCTTCCCTTAGGGCCTGCAGAAGGAACTAATTCTGCCGATACCTTGATCTCTTACTTCTGGTCTCCAGAACTGTGGACACTAAATGTACTGTTAAGCCATCCAGCCTGTGATTCTTAGTTACGGCAACCCACACAAACTCAAACAGAAGGTGAGAAAATTAATTCAGTCACTGGTTTATTTTGTTGTTCCAAAACGATTTCCGTCACTGGGAAGAGCCTGGGGCTCATCTTCCCTGACAGGGAAATTGATGTACTTGGGGGTCTGGGGGCAGGACGGTGCACTGAATGAGGCCGTCTCCAGCCTGGCCCTAACCTGACGGCTGAACTGTGGGTAGACTCGAAGGTAGCCCTGAAGTCTGTGTAGCATCACCAGCTCAGACTTCAGAACGGAAAGCCCTGTCTTTTATTTGGTTTCATATGCCTAGACACAAAAAGCACTTTCAAGCTGGCAAACTAAACACTTTGAAAACATAGTGCTTTATGCATTTCTTTTGCAGACCTCCTTCCGCATGATTTTGAACAGAGGTAAGCTATAACTTGACCTGTAAACTTGGCCCCTAGACACTGGCATACCTGTCTGTGTCGCCCACACGGAGGCTTTCTGCTTATGAGGTGAGTCCTCATCCACAAATGCTTTTTAAGGGCTTGCTGGATTCGGCTTTTCATCGATGCAGCTGTTTTTCCCAGGAAGCACTTGGTCAAATGCTTAGTCCTTTGCTGGGTGCTCTGGGCACTGAGTTGTTGACCCCATGTGGCATTTGTAGTGACCCCCCAGAAGCTAACCTGGCTTGTAACCTGGAAAACACAGCAGACACAGCTACCCCTCTGGTACATGTGATGGTTTCATTTAGTAGATATGAAGAAACAACTACAACTCTCAGCTGGATTGGATTTTTCTTTCTGTGTTAGTAAATAAACATTTCAAAAACAAGTTGATTCATGAGAAGTCAATCTCACTGAAAACAAATGTAGAACATTTTTATTTTCTTAGTGTAACTCACACCGTTTAACATTGGCTAGCTAGAGAAGCCCTGAAATCTTTTTTTTTTTTTTGTGGAAAAGTGGATAAAACTCAAAATGAGTCTCAAAAAGGATGGGAGGGCAGTATGGAAGTGGAGCAAAGACATGGGCTTTTACTAAAGCTCAGGAGGATTTTAAAAAAATTGGGTATTGGCCCTTTAAGAAACTGTGAGGTTACTAATGGATATAGGTCGTAGCCACTGACTGCCTTAAATAAACCTGCAGTAATAAACAAATTCTGTTGAGTTTTCATAAGATTACCATCATCTCGTGCCTGTTCCAATAGGGCAAAGAATGCATGAAGGAAATGAGAGGACAGATCATATGCATCATACCGTCATGACGTCATATTGTCACGAGTGAGACACAGTATCGCAAGGAGGCTCACACTCAGTGAGACACAGTATGGCAAGGAGTCTAGTTAGAAAAACTAACAAGAATGCTCATTATTGTGGACCCTGTACTTTATAGCAAATTGTTCACTACTCAGCATGAGGTGGTGTTTTTACACAAACACACACATACAGGCAGGAATAAAAAATAATTCAGTAGACATTAGGCATTTGCTTTTGGGATTTGGGAATTAATAATAAGAGGGCTAATCAAATACCAAAAATTGGAGTGGAATTAATAAAATGAATAAAATGAGTTGTCGAACTCCAAATTATATATGTATGCCCTCTTTGCTTTGTATCTATATCTCAAGACCCCACATAAATTAAGTTTATAGTTTGACCCCTTTAAAAATAACTCTCTTTTGCAGTTGAGATCTTTAAGGTCAAGTTCAAGAAGTGTCAGCAGTACAATGATTTACCCTTTTGTGTTTCTGTTCTGAATATCTTTCTCTAGCATTAGTGTGTTTTTTTTCTCCCTATTCCCATTTGCATCAGAGGACTGATGGGCTGTGCATTTATAATATTCAGTGTCTGGTTAGAATATGACAAATATCTGCCTTGTTTTTTGTTTTTCACCTGTCAGCAGGATATTTGAGGTGATATACCTGATATGTTCACATGAAGTCATATGACTTAAAATATCATTCTTAAAGTAATCTGATTCTAATGTTCACAGTTTAAAATATTATTTTGTTTATTGGTAAATCGACCACTTTGTGTGATAAGGCATGTTAAGCAATCAAGAGAACATTTTCATGGTTTAATAGAAAAGATCCTGATGTTTTTCCTATCTGGATGGTCCTTGAGATGAATGTGGTGTAAAAATATGATACATTTCACTGACTCAGAAGCAGCTCAGAAATCTTTATGTGTATGGATGGGCTAAAAACTGCAAACACAAGGTGACATCTTTAAAAATAAGGACACTGAAGTATTGATTAGACAAATCTATTTGACAAGGCAGCAGTGATGTGTATATACATAGGAGAAAGGGGTGTTGGGAGAAACCTGTGAATGCACACATTTGAAAACACCTTGTGCAGTTCATAAATAATAATAATTACAGTAAAGGCTCTGCCAGTGGCTTAAGGATCCAAGTAATATGAATTGATTGTTAATATTTCACCTTAAAGATAAATTAATTAATGCTGACTCATACGGTAATTCTTGTTAAAGTACTGCACATATGACATCAAAATTCATACCAAATGAAATTAATAACAACTAGGCATTTAGAATTCCAGGCCTTAAAGAATCAAGGGTTACAAATCCCTGGCTGTGTGGAGGTGTCTGATCATGTCAAGCCCAATTCTAGAGGTTCCCAGGCCTTTCGGTGTGAGTTTCTCTGCTGGCTGTTTTGCTTCTGCTGGGCCAGATTTTATGAAAGTGGTGTCCAGGCCACTTGCTCTTCTATGGATGCTGGTTGCTCAATGAGTCTCCTAAACAAACTATTACCAAAGAAATGCTGGTGAGCAGAAGCAAATCACTAGGTCCTGGGTAATATAGAACTTGCAGATTCCCCAACTGAAGTTCTGTTCTTTGCTTTGTCTTTCTGCCCCTTCCTGCCTGCTGCCTGGGTGCATTGCATTCTGGAGCTTGCTCTGGCCTGAAAGGAGATATACTAGAATCCTCTCAGTTTTTGTAGGCTCATGCTAAGATGGGGAGAAGTGGAGGGGCAGCCTGGAGAGCACCCACCTGTAAACCCCAGCCCAGAGTTCTTCTGGCCTCCAATAGGGCACCTTGGCTGAGCAGTGAGCAGGAGACAAAGGCAGGAACATGCTAAGGTATTTATCATACCAGGAGACCCAGGCAAGAAATCAAATGATCCCAGATACTTCATGGAAGGAGTTTATTTCCTGCCCTAGGAGAAGGGCTACTGCTTAGTGTTAGAATCCTGGGCTTTCTAGGTCAGCCTGAGCAATTCAGAATCATTTTTACTTTGCAAAAAGCAAAGACGTGAGACTGCTTGGAGCTGGCTGTTTGCACATTCATTTGACAATTCACAAATTCAGAATTCAGTATGTACACAGAATGCTCTTGAGAAGGCAAGAGAGGTCAAATTTC
The DNA here is from genome assembly GCF_040802235.1 of Manis javanica. NCBI lineage: Eukaryota > Metazoa > Chordata > Mammalia > Pholidota > Manidae > Manis > Manis javanica. Next base: position 149,675,267 of record NC_133157.1, read on the forward strand.
TTTGCCTGAGAAAAGACCAGGAGTTTGAGAAAACCTCCAGAGAGAGGCAGGTGAGAGGGAATGGAACTCAGAGCAGCTGTGGAGGGATGACTGCGTGGGGAAGGGACTCCCAAAGAGGAGTTTCAGGAACTCTCGCCTGTGTGCCTTGTGGTAGTAATCCCCCATTGCCACCTTCTCCAGGAAACTTGACGAATGACTGACATCATTGTTCATGGCTTTGGGAAGCTGTGTTGCTTTGAATGTGACACTACAGAGAGACTGATGTCAAGGCAACCTAACTTCCCATGCATGGCCAAGTCCATGGACAAAGGTGACTAGCCTCACTCCCCTCACAGTTGGGGTAGAGGGAGAGTTGGCACCCTGGACCTTCATAACTATTTGATTAACGTTGGTTTCTCCCACCAGACTATAAGCTTCAAGAAGGCAAGAAACAAATTTATGTAGTTCACAGTACCTGAAGGCCACAGGGGCGCAGCGATAAGTGTTCAAGGCATGACAGTTGTGTTAGTTTCTTAGGGCTGCTGTAACAAAATACCACAAACCGGGTGGTTTAAAACAACAGAAACGTGTCCTTTTACTGTTCTGGAGGGCAGAAGTCCAAAATCCAGGGGTCAAAGGGGCTGGTTCCTTCCTGGGGCTCAGAGGGAAAATCTGTTCATGCCTCTACTCCTAGCTTCTGGCCAAGACTGCCAGTCCTGGGGTTGCTTGGACGGCAGCTGCTGTGCTCCAGTCTGCTTCTGTGGTCGCATGGTGTCCTCCTGCTGTCCTCGTATGCATTGTCCTTCTGTGTGGGCCTGTCCCTGTGTTTCTTCTTTTCCTGTAAGGACACCAGTCATATCAGATTAAGGACCCACCTGGTCCAGTACAGTCTCATCTTGACTTATGTCTGGAAAGAAGCTGTTTCCAAATGAGGCCACATTCGTAAGTACAGGGGTTAGGACATCAATGTATCTTTTTGGAGGGACACAGTTCAACCCTCAAGACATGGTGAGTAACATTAGTACGTTTTTGAGATGGGTACTTTGGCGAATCATTACTCAGCCCAGTTTGGACAGGACAATCTCCAACACCCATTTCCATATCTGTGGAGAGGTGGACAGGGGCTGCACTAGGGGGTCTAAGGTGTGCCCCGTCTGCCCCTTGCGTCTTTCCTGCTGGTCCTGCTCCTTGCTCAGACTCCTGGCCAGCCCCTGCCTGCTCCTCCTGCCTCTCTCTTCCTGTTCACCCTCCCTCTGCTGGCTGCCCCTCCTCTGTTATTCCTGGAATGCTCCTTCCTGGATGCCATGGCCCTTCCTGCCCTGGGCCTGTTTCTGCTTCAACCCCTCCTTTGGCAGTGCCACCTCAGAGTAGGGTGACAGCAAGGGTACCCACCCTCCTGCCAACTAATGAGCACCATGTGGATGCTTCCAGAGGCTGGGAGCAAATGTTACAGGCCTGGGGATCTCGCACTGTCCTACGCAGTCTGATTAGGAGACTGCAATGAACAGAATTGCCAACATTTATTAAGCATTTGCAAGCCAGATGTTTCTGGTTATCTTGAGATGACGCTGCACCACGAGTTAAGGAACTTGCTCAGGGTTACCTAGCATGTTAGAGGTGGGCTGGGACTTTGACCTGGGTTTATTTGTCACAAGCATTTGCCTCAACCCCAGGCTCTCAGGGCGCTGGTAAGGGTGTGGTCTCCCTGTGAGCGTCTGCTTTACGTGGGGCCCCAGGAAACTGGGTCGACCGAGAGGAAGGGCAGAGGGAGGAGGGGCAGAGAGAGCAGCCCTAGAGCCAGCATGGAAGTGAAACATGTCACTCAGGACTGTTAAGAATCAGAGACACCTTTATCACTCTGTCCCTTGTGTTGGGCTGTTGTCTGAGTCAGAAACATATTTTTATCATGTTAAGCCACAGAAAGGCTGGTGCTTATTTGTTCACTTAACCAATATAGGGTGCAAAACAAGGGTGACAGTCTAGGGTGGGTTCGGTTCAGCCACTATGATTGTACAACTCCTGTAAGTCATAGCTTCCTGGGAGGAAAGGCCCTCCTACACCTGCCCTCTGTTCAAAGGTGTATTTGCATCTGAGGTCTCCTTGCAGTAGTCCCAGGAAGCCCTGGGACCCTAGAGGTCCTGGCACAGCCTGACTTCCAGATCTACCTGTGGGCTGCCCATTTTGTGGCAGCCCACTGGGCATGCCTGGGCAGGAGAGCCCTTACCTGAGACTCACATTCATCGTTATCCAGACCAGAGCACTCACTATGACAGGACTGTGGTTTTGAAACATTTTATTCAGAAAGAATTGTGGTCTCATAGAAGAAATGTCCCTCTTCACAGAACTTAGATCACCCTGAGAAGAAGCCAATAGAAGGCATGGGGGTGGGGGTGGGGGCTAAAGTCTGAACTCTACCCAAAAGTGACGAAAAAAATCTAGAATTGACTAAATTATTCTGAATTAGCAGGGCTAAGTTTTCCAGCATCAGTGGAAATGGGAAGTTCTAGAGATAGCTAGGTTTGGTTATGGAGAAATAAAGGTGACAGGGTCTTTGCACACATAGGTGCATTTTGCACATTTTACATTGATCCTTCTAGAAACATAGTGGCTAATGCTAGGCAAAGTCCTGGTACCTTCTGTGCTTTTAGAATATCTTGACAAAACAGCTTTGGCTAAGGATTCTGCCCAGTATGGAGAAGGTGGCTGCTGACCAGGTGTGTGCCCAGCCAACAGATACTTATTAACCAAGTACTATGTGCCAGGCACCAGGCTTTACAAGGTGCTGGGAAGGTCCTTGCCTAAAAGGATGGCTCCTTTACTACCTGAAAGTCCTCATATTCCTGAGTTACAGTGTTCAAATACTTAGCCAAGGTCAGCCACCACAAAGGATGGGTAGAGGGAAGGACAAATAATAGGAAGACATAGGTTTGGGAGTCAGGCTACCTGGGTCCAAATCTCAGATAGGTTTGTAGCTTTGGGTGGGTTATGAACTCTTAGGGCTTCAGTTTCTGCATTTGTAGAATGAAGATAATAATAACACCTACTTCACTGTAGGATGGCTGTGAGGATTAAATAGGGTCACTCATTTAAGATCCATAATATGTTAGCTCCAAATCTATAAAGTTCTGAGCAACTCAGAAATTGTAGCTGTTGTAGTTGAGAGGAAGGAATTTTAGTGAGATGAAGGAAAGGTTCTGCGAAGAGAACAGACATGAATGGGATGCAAGGGCAGGGCGCTTGGGCAGCCTGACCTCAGGCCTGCGGCAAAAGGCTCGGGAGGGAGCGGTGGGGGCACGAGGGTCACAGGAAGGGAGATAGATTATGCTCACTTGCTTGCGTGGAGCCTGTCAGGGGGACCAGAGCCCACACACACTTGGCATGGGCTTCTGGCAACATTTTTCTCCACCCAGGGGCTACCTATCTCCTGGCTTTCCCACCTCCAACTCTATCCATTTCCATGTTAGGACTTGTCGAGCGTGAAATACTAAAAGGGCAACTTCTGTGGCACTTTTGAAGTGAAAAAGACCAGAAGAATTCACAATGTCCCATTTTTTCCTCTGGACCTTTTAAGAAAACCATCATTTTATTCCTCTGGGTTCACATTGTTACTCCCTCATTATTCTGTGTTTGGAGTAACAATTGAACACAGAACTGCACAGCAGAGGAAGTAAACCAAAACACGTTACAAAGCTCCTGACCATTGAGAAACTTGAAATCTACCAGCATGAGTGGCATAAATAATTCAATACAGAATGAGCACAAGGTGATTAGTGGCTGTTCCTGATGAAATCCTTTGTAGAACAGGAGGAGCAGGTTGCAGCTGAAGCAAGAAAACCCTAATTGGCAAATGTTCTCAAAGAAAGGAGAAAAATGGGTGGGGAAGATGCAAAATTAAGATTTGATGACAGAGAAGAGAGAGGACCGAGAATTTTCTGGATTCAGGCAGAAGGATTCAAGGAAACAAAAAAAAATAAGATAAGGGGCAATGGGGTGCTGGAAGGTTTTGGTTTTCAGACAAAGATGCTCGATCCTCCCATAGGTTCAGCAAGTGTGTGTGAAAGGAATGAGGTATCAGAGCAGGTTGTGCAGCAGGCCCCAGAAGCAGAGCCAGTGCCTAGGAATGCACACAGCTTCTAGGGTAACAAAAACTATGCTATTGGTGAGACTGGCTTCTGCCCTGAGAGGAGAGACCGAGACCTGGGGGACAGAAAGGACATCAGGGGTGAGAAAGCAGGTAGGGGGCTGAGTCACCTGTTGAAACATTCCTGCCCTGGTGGTCTTCCCCATTAGAGCACTTAATGTTCTACTTTCTCAGACCAAGTGTAAGCAAGAAGGGGGTGAAACCAGCTTGGCAGCCATCTGCTGATTCACTAGCATCTTGCTGCCTTGTCTTCCCTGATTCTGTGTGTCAGTCTCTTCCGAGAGCAACTTCCTGTCACCCTGTGGGGGTAATGCACGATGCAGTCCAGGAGTGAGGTGATGCTGGCCAAAGGGCTGATGGCTGTCAACAGGCAATGGCAATTACCAACTAGTTCCCAAGGGGTGGAGGGATATACTGCTGACTTCCAGGCTCTAAAGAAAAACAGGACAGCTAATGAAGGAAGCTCAAAGTTTGCTTCTCTCTGTGTGTAAGCACTTCCTCCACTTAAGGGTCTGTCATATGAGACTTGGGAAGGGGAGTAGCACCCCACAGAGAAAGGGCTAAGAGTAAGGGAAAGGCTATTTATTTCTCCTTCTGGTGCCTTCTGGCTCCAAAGCCTCCTCTATTCTTCAGTAAAATTGAATTGCAGTTAAGTCAACCATACCCCAGTGGGAAAATCCAATAGGATGTTTCTATTAGCTATTGTCTCAAAATACTACACAACAAAGTTCCCCAAACTCAAGAACTTAAAACAACAGCCCTTCATTAGTTCCTACAAGTCTGAGGGCCTGAGCTGCAGCTGGAAATGGTTCTGGCCCTGGTGTCTTTATCATCCTCCTGGGACAGCAGGCCAGCCCTGCTCCCCTTCTCACGGTGATGGCCAAGGGCAAGACGCAAGCCGGTCAGGAAATCTTCACTTGCGTTGGGTCTGTTCTCCTTTCATTGCCTGGAGCAAGGTACGTGGCTGAGCCCAGGGTGGAGAGGCTGGTGGGAGGACCCCAAAGTTTCAAGACAGATGGGGGGAATGAAGCCCCAGAGCAGTGGTCCCACACCACACATGGGCTACTCTATTGTGTATGTCTCTGTGTGCAGCAGACAGGGTACCTGTCCTTTCTTCTTCTTTATATGGGGACCTGAGTTTGACAAAATGAGAAAGCACTTCTGGAGGACACACCTCAGTGGGGAGGAAGGGGACAGCTGTGGGAGGAGCCTGGGGGAGAACGAAGAGCAGAGTAGCTTTCCAGGAGGGGGCTTTCACACTGATGTCTTACTGGGTGACGAGGGAGACTGGAGACAGGTTTCCTTAGGCAAGGGTGAGGGTGGGATGGCCCTACTCACTCCTCATGCCTCCAGGGGCCTGTGAAATCTCTGGGGGCTGTCCTCAGTCCAGCCAGAGGCTGGAAGAGTCTGAGAGTTTTCTGCTGGAAAAGCTCAAGACCACTCAGCTGTGGTGTCACTTCTGCCTCCAGTGGGGTCTGCCCCTCCGACTACTGCTCGAGCAAGGAGCTCCCTCTGATCAGTGAGACAGAGGCTCGTTTTCTGCTACAAGTCAGGGCTGGATAGACCTTGGCAGGTGAACTAAGTCGTAGAACAGATGACCGATACACTGACAGGCAAGGGAGATGGGAGTTTGCACTCAGGAATAAGCAGTAACACTCTGCAGATACCACTGTCTCAGAGGTTCCGGTGAGGTCCGTGAGATGGCAGGCAGTCCTTTGCCTGCTCCCCATCTGGGTCAGCTCCGCCAGGTGTTCTCAATCACTCCCAAGCTCAAGGGGGAAAGTAGAACAGGTTCATAGCTCCAGGCCTCAGAAACCAGCAATTCTTTACCTAGAGCCTGAGATACCAGGAATGGCCTTTCAACACTGGGGATACCCAAGAGTCACTGGTTATGAAGTCACACCAGTCCCCTAACAATTGCTCCCTCTTAGTTCATTGGTGAAGTTCCACTTCAGAACTACCGCCAAAGTCAGGTGTAACTTTGCGTGTGACTTTATTTTATGTGCAGTTGTTCTCTGTGGACCTTGTATTCAGTGGCTCCTGAGGGAAGGCCTGTAAAATGCTTGCAAAAAAGAAGCAGAGGACTTGGAAAAAAAAGAGATAGATGTACAAGTTCCAAAACCTTAGAACTGCAAAAAATGCATAACTTTCCCTGAGTTTCCAGATGGCGCGGGTAGTAGATATTGTCGACTTTTGCAGACTTTTAATTTCAGAGTTTTACAGACTAATAATTGGACCAAATGCTTTACATTTGGAGCTACTTCATCTGAAAAATTGTCTAGAAGTTGAAAAAAAGCAGAGTATATTATTTGAAAATACATATTGTTTAAAAATGTGGTTTTTGTTATGTTTTGAGTTTTTAAATATCCTGAAATCTGTTTATTTTAAAGATTGAATGTAGGGATGTAAATTTCATTGAGCAAAACTAAAACTGTGATCTTCTTGGTCTTTAGTGTTTCCATTTTGGGGAGATCTGCAGTTTTCTGGTTTTCTACCCTGTCCTCAATATGGTGATGGAATAGGGAGCGGGGAGGGGACAGTGTGAAATTCCTCTGTCACTTAAGCTGCATTGTTCCCAAGAGCTCAAAAATCTTAGTGTCCCCATCATTTCCTTCTATTGTTTGCATTTTCCAGTCTGAAGTTTAATGTTTTGTTTTTTTCTTTATACAAGTTGAGTGATAAAATAAGGGCAGACACTAAAGAGAATTTTAAGATTTCTCAACCTCACAGGCAGAAGAGAGACTGCCAACACTTTGAATCTGATCCTGAGGAATAGGTGTGCATGCCCCAGGCTCCTGTGGCTGGCCCAGGTGTCCAGCCTGTCTCACCCTTACCAAGAGCAGGTCTGCACTGTCAGGGGATGGCCAAAATTCAGAGAAGGTAAAAAGGAAGGTCTGTTGAGTGTAATCTAAATACAAGCCCAGAGCTGCAGCGTCTGCCCAGAGTACCACCAGTACCAGTTCTCTGAGGCATGGGAAGCCTTCTTTACACTTGTTTGAAGAATATGGATCAGGCAGACACCCCAGCAATGATGACATATTAATATTACTTCTCAAAGAGAATAGAGTGCTGGTAAACACAGATCACCCTCCTCAAATCCTTTTCTTTTAAAATTACTATTTATAAATATTGTCCTTAGGTATCATCTGTTTAACTCGATATCAATAATAAAAACATATTTATTGGGATAAATTCCAGTTCAATGATACTTTTGGGTATACCTGATGAATATTTTACAGGTAAGCTGGTGTTGTCCAGACACAGTGTCCACAGACTTCCCTCCTCATTCCTGCCCCATGCAGAGTATGCTCCTGAAGTGTTGAAACTTCTGTATGGAGGATGTCAGTGTCTTAGCACTTTGAATATATTCCCTAAGGTTCCTTAAGAGATGGCAAACTAGAGCAAAGGAGAATGGAAGAGTTGATTCTTTTTCCCCACCTACAGGGAAGGGGAATGAATACCCAGAGGAAATGAGGTCTTTTAGAATTCCAAAATGGGGACTGGAGAACAATGCAGCCCTCTGAAAACTGGAGTGTTAGGGGAAGTTATTCCCTGTTACAGGAAGACTTGAGTGAGGCAATGCGTGTGGTGGGACCTCTGGCCAGGTTCTCAGGGCAGCTGCAGAGGGCCAGCAACCTGGAAACAAGAGGAGACTTCATTTGGCAAGACTCAGACTTGCCTGGAGGAAGACACTGAAACTCCAGTCTGAATTGTTTGTATTATAATGTAAACATTATGGACCAAATAATTAACTACGACTTGGCTGTTAAATTTTCAGAAGCTGAACTAGAAGGTTCTTTGCTTTCCCTTTGCTTCCTCCCATGCCTTCCTCCTTCCCTTCCTTCCTTCCTGAGAGAGAGCTAGTAGAACGTGTTGGTTGACAACATTGAATCAGGCTTGGACCTCTCCTTTCTCACTTCCTAGCCATGTACTCTAAGCAAGGTACTGATCTCTTTCTGCCCCAGTTATTTTTCCTGTAAACTGTGGTTTATAACAACGGCTAACTCATAAATGTTTGCCATTAAGATTACGTTGATGATTTTTTTGAATCTTTGGGAATAAAACACTTTCAGAAATAGTGTAAAACAAAATTCTGCTTTTCTTATTTATGATTCCTCTCAAATTTGATTATTTAAAAATATTTGTTATTTTAACATCTTTCACTAGAAAGGGAATGAGTGCCTGGAGGAAATAAAATGTCCTAACTACCAAAATCTAGGATATGAAATTCTAGTTTCCTTAACATGCTTTTGAGCAAGTCCTTTTATTTATCTACCCACCTGTCTGTGCACCCATGTGTCTGTCATACCTCTGGCCACCGGTTCAAGAAGCATTTCTCAACACCTGCTGTGTGTCAGACACAGGGCTGTGCACTGGGCTTTCTACAAGGAAAGGGGAGAGAATAAAGCTCCATGGAAATCACAGCCAGAACTCAGAACTTTCATTCAGCATGTGACCAACATTTTGTTATTTATATTTTATATTTTACACTTTAAATTATGCTCCATACTCTCACAACACCAAAAGCATGCATTTGTGTAGTAATAAATGCTTAACATCTTAAAACAGATTTCTAAATTCCACTTTTTTAATTGTGGTAAAATATGCATAGCATAAAACTTGCTATCTTTAAGTGCATTTTTAAGTGCAGTTCGTGGGCCTGAGGTACATTCACACTGCTGTGCACCCATCACCATCGTCTCTAAAACTTGTCATCTTCCCAAACTGAGACTCTGTGCCCATTAAACATGAAATCTGCCTCCTCTTCCCCCAGCCCCTGGTCACTACCGTTTTACTTTATGTCTCTATGAATCAGGCTATTCTAGGGATCTCATATTAAGTGGAATCACTTGGTATATGTCCTTTTTCCATCAGCTTATTTCACATAACACAGTACGTAAGGTTCATCCATGTTGGTGCAGGGGTCCGAATGTCGTTACTTTTTAGGGCTGAATTATATTCCATTGTATGTACCACATTTTGTTTATCTGGTCGTCCATGGACAGGGCTTGCTTCCACCTTTTGGCTATTGTGAATAATGCTGCTAAGTACATGTAAACACTTAATATTTTGATAATAACAACTATCACTTCAACATATGAAAGAAGCAAATTACTTCATTGAAAGTAACAGGTAACAAACTTCCATTTTCATAAAAAGAACTCATATACTCCTTCAAAAAACGTTCTTCTGAGTGCCAGGTGCAGGGGGCAGTGTGCTGGGTATCCAGGGAAAGCCCACCGCTAACACAGTTTCCAGTCACCTGGGGAGGCAGATACTAAACAAGTGAACATCCCAGCCAGTGTATGATTATTCACTGCAATCAGTGCTGTGAGGACAGGAGCAAGATGTGTTGAGAGAGCATAGGTTGGGTGGGTGGGGTGGGTGCTCAGGGATGGGCTTTTGGACAAGGTGGCATTTCCAGAGCCCTGACAATGAGAAGAAGCCAGGCCAGTGCAGACTGGGAGGGAATAAACTTTCAGCAGAGGATGCAGCACAAACAGGTTCTGGGTAAAACTGAACTGCTTTGCCAGCACCCCCTTTGCAAGTCAGTTTCGACTGTCTTTCTGGTTGACTTGGTTTCCTGACGTTCCAGCAGCTCAGGGTTTGGGTTTATGAATGGAGCATCAATCTGCCTGCTGTTGACATACTCTGTGGAAAATGCAGCATCTCAGGGGGACAGAAGCACCGCTGTCCTTCTTCCCCAGGCTGCACACAACCCAGGGAGTCCCAAACAAGGATCCCTGCTGGTGCTTCCCATATAGGAGGCAGTGACGAGCAGGGTGAAGCTCTCGGAGCCCTTGGGAAGGAGGGTGCTGATAAAGCTTAAGCATGACTTACCTAGAGCCCTTCCTGAGAGAAAAGTGCTTTGAAAACCTCCACATTTTCTCTTTTCCATTTTATAATTTTTTGACCTGTAGTGGAATAGTTCTCAAGCCAGGAGACTTTATGCTGTGGAGTGGATTGCTAAGGAGGAAATCCTGGATTTCTAGGTGGTCAAACAAAATGGTGTCAAGTGGGGACAGAAAATGACATTTGCATTCCTGAGAAGGCGTCTGCTGGGCAGTGACAGTGTATCCGGCCCCACGTCAGTCTCCTCTGCCCTCATTACTGATGCATAGCCCTCCCACTCAGGCCTGTGTCCTGGGACCACCTCCTCAGACCTACGATATGGAGCAGTGAGTGTTCAGCTGGGTGAGATCTGGTGACTCTGGACACTCACAAACATGTCTCTCTCCTAGATGACCCTGAGGGGGTCATGATCAGTGAAAGTCTAAAAACGTTAAATGTTGTTGTTATTTTTATTTATTAATATGTTTTTTCCATTAATATGATCCCTTAGGATGCAGTAACATTTGTAATTACATTAGTCTCCATAGCCAAGGAATATACTTCTGCTTAGCCATTCACCTTTCTCTTTATGTAATGCTAACTCGGTGCCTCCTCTGCTCCTTGGTTGGAGGCTGGCTTGCTTTGTATGCTTGTTGAAGTGTTCTTAAGTAGGTTCTACATGCTCTTTCCCAAATTTTTGGACCGCAACCTCCCACAAGAAATATATTTTACTTCAACTGCAGTAACAGAATTTTACAGAAACAATGTTTTTTTTTCCTATAAGAGATGCAGTCTGGTATTTTCTATCAGATAATATTCTCTTTAGTTGTATTCTATTGTAGTTTTTAAAATGCTGGTCAAAACCTATGAAGGTATTGTCCTGATTCAACCAAAGGATTGAGACCGGCAGTTTGAGAACCGCTGCAGCCAGGCCGTGGGGCCTTCTGTGGCTCCCTTCTTGTTCAGTGTGTGCAAGTTCATCTCAGCAGGCATTGAGCGCCTACAGTGCAATGTGGCAGTTCTTTTCCTCAAGGCTCCATACGTGAAAGGTGTTTCCAATGGATAATGGTTGCATTAGGTGACTAAAAATCTCTTGAGTCTTACTGTGAACTCTTTGTTTGTCCCAGATTGGCTTGAATCACAAACAGAAAAAAGTTGTTTAGTTGAGTACTCTTTGTGTGAATTAAGACTTCTGGAGAATGGGAGAATGGGAGTTCCTCTGGTCAGTTCCAACTAGCTTGAATCCCTTCTTGATTTTCACTTGATTTAATTTCATCCTATTCATTCAGTCATAAACAGAGTTAGGCACACAGGGCAAGCCTTGGCCATTTCTGTAAGTGGAAGTTACCCCATACACAAATTGAAGGAACCTCTCTTTTAGGGTTATGAGTAGTAAATCTAATAATATAGATAAAATACTTAGAACACATGGTAATCCTTCCCTATTGGCCATTATTAATTTGGTATTTTTACTTTCAAATGTTAGCTGCTAAGAATCTACATTCTCCATCTTCATATTTAGTTCTTCCAGTCTGTGGTATTAGATCGAAGAAGGTGGCAGAGGCCCAGGAGGTCAGGGGCTACATCTTTTTCACCTTTATATCCCCAACATTGAGCATCCATCATATGTTACTTATTAGTTGGTAAATATGGCATCATAAGAGAACAGAAAACCCAGGTCCCAGTTACAACTCACAGTTTATGGCCCAAGTTCCAAACCTGGGCCTGTTCTCAGGCGCCTGCTGTTGAAGGCCAAGTCTTGGTAACGATGAATTCTGCAACAAGTGTACAGAGCAGTTCTTCCCTTAGGGAACCTAAGGCTGTTCACTTGGGTGACCATCCCCTCAGTAAGAGGTCATACCCAGAGGGCTTTCTGTGGGTCATGGCCCTGGTCTATCTCATGGTGGATGGAATGGGTCCATGGGCCAACAGGTGGTCATTTCCTAATTTCCTAAATTACTGAATATTTGGTGAGAACATAGCTTGACAGATCCTCATGTTGGTTTCTTGATCTGTGGTGTAAGAGCTATTGTAGTAGGCAAAGCTAAGTGGAAGCTCCATTGCATACCAGAATATTACATCAAAAGCTGAACTGCATCCTGAAAAAGAGAGCATGAGTACAACACTGAGTAACTTACATGATGCCAAGGTAGTGGCTTTCAGCATCATTGCCAGCATGGTCTTTGTGAAATCGGACAGATCATGGCATAAGAGAATGGACTATGGCAAAGGGACTAGGTAGTGGCTTCAGTTATGGCTGCTCTGTCAGATGTGCTATCTTTACTAGAGCAGATCATAACAGCCTCAGGTGTGGGGTATGCAGCCACTGATCTGGCCAGTGCTTTATTTCCATAGGAAGGAGGAGCAGAAGCAGTTAGCATTTATATGAGGTGTTCAACAGTATGTGGTCATGATTTACTCTCATGCAAATGTTGATTCTCCTGCACTCTGTCATTATAGAGTCTGAATGGGTCTGGATTGGCTGGACATTCTGAAGAACATTGCTTCTCTGTGGCAAGTACTCTGGATACCTTAGTAAGATAAATGCTCCAGAGAGTGGAAGCTAAACTCTCCAAAGATTCAGAGAGCTGCCTCATCAGTGAAAGTGATAGCCGTGCAGTGGTCTGGGGTATGCCAGGACAGACCCTCCAAACTAATGAACAAGAACTTTGTTCTTAGTAAGGAACAAAGTGAGTATACTCACTACCATTAAGAAAAGAAGCATGATAATTGTTAGAACTTCTTGGGTTTCAGGGTAGTATATTCTATACTTGAGACTACTTTTCTGACTCATTTTTTAAGTCATACAGAGGGCTGCTAGCTTTGCAGTGGTCCCAGAGCAAGGAAACTCATTGAGGTGAGTATAGAGGGAACACAATTAAAGCTATAGTCCTAGCCACAGTAATCAGATGTGGAAGAGAAATAAAAGGCATCCAAACAGGTAAGGAAGAAGGAAAATGATCACTATTTGCAGGTGACATGAGACTATATGTAGAAAACCCTAAAGACTACCAAAAAATTATTAGAACTAATAAATGAATTTAGTAAAATTACAGGATACAAAATCAACATACAGAAATCTGATGTATTTCATATACTAATAATGAACTAGCAGAAAGAGAAATTAAGAAAACAATTCCATTTACAACTGCACCAAAAAGAATAGAATAACTAGGAAATTTAACTAAGGAGGTACTCTGAAACTATGACATTGATGAAGAAATCGAAGATAACACAAATAAGTGGAAAGATATGCTGTGCTCATGGACTGGAAGAATTAATATTGTTAAAACATCCATGTTACCCAAAGTAATTTACAGATTCAATACAGCTTATCAAAGGAATTTTTCAAGAATTAGAACAAATAATCCTAAAATTTGTATGGAACTAAAAAGAGCACAAATAGCCAAAGCAATCTTGAGAAAAAAGAACAAAGCTGGACGTATCATGCTCCCTGATTTCAAACTATACTGCAAAGCTATAATAATCAAAGCAGTATGCTACTGGTCCCCAAATAGTCATGTGGATCAATGGAACAGAATAGAGAACCCAGAAATAAACCTACAGTTTTATGATCAATGAATCTATGAAAAAGGAGGCAAGAATATACAATGGGCAAGAGAGTCTCTTTAAAAAAATGGTGTTGGGAAAACTGGACAGCTACATGCAAGAGAATGAAACTGGACCACTGTCTTATAACATACACAAAAATAAACTAAAAATGGATTGAAGATTCAAATGTAAGATCTAAAACCATAAAACTCCTAACAGAAAATATGGGCAATAAGCTCTTGGACATTGGCCTTAGCAAGTTTTTCTGGATATGTCTCCCCAGGCAAAGGAAACAAAAGCAAAAATAAACAGGTGGGACTACATCAAACTAAAAAGTTTCTGCACAGTGAAGGACACCATCAGCAAAACAAAATCAATCTACTGAATGGGAGAATATATTTGCAAATGATGTATCTGATAAGGGGATAATATCCAAAATACATAAAGAATTCGTACAACCCAACACCAACAAAACAAAACAAAATAGAAAAACATCTAACCTCAAATAGTCCAATTAAAAGAGGAGCAGAAGGAAGAAGTTAAACTGTCCCAGTTTGCATATGATATGATATTGTACATAAAAAACCCTGAAGAATCCACTCCAAAACTACTAAATCTAATATCTGAATTCAGCAAAGTTGTGGGATACAAAATTAACACACAGAAATATGTGGCATTGCTATACACTAACGATGAACTAGCAGAAAGAGAAATCAGGAAAACAATTCCATTCACAATTGCATCAAAAAGAATAAAATACCTAGGAATAAACCTAACCAAGGAAGTGAAAGACCTATACCCTGAAAACTACAAGATACTCATGTGAGAAATTAAAGAAGATACCAATAAATGGAGACACATCCCATGCTCATGGATAGGAAGAATTAATATTGTCAAAATGACCATCCTGCCTAAAGCAATCTACAGATTAAGTGCAATCCCTATCAAAATACCAACAGCATTCTTCAATGAACTAGAGCAAATAGTTCTAAAATTCATATGGAACCACAAAAGACCCTGAATAGCCAAAGCAATCCTGAGAAGGAAGAATAAAGTGGGAGGAATTATGCTCCCTGACTTCAAGCTCTACTACAAAGCCACAGTAATAAGACAATTTGGTACTGGCACAAGATCAGACCCATAGACCAGTGGAACAGAATAGAGAGCCCAGATATAAACCCAAGCATATATGTTCAATTAATATATGATAAAGGAGCTATAGATATACAATGGGGAAATAGCTTCTTTAACAGCTGGTGTTGGCAAAACTGGACAGCTACATATAAGGGAATGAAACTGGATTACTGTCTAACCTATACACAAAAGTAAAGTCAAAATGGATCAAAGACCCGAATGTAAGTCATGAAATGATAAAACCTTTAGAAGAAAACTTAGGCAAAAATCTCTTGAATATAAACATGAGCAACTTTTTCCTGAACTCATCTCCTCGGGCAAGGGTAACAAAATAAAAAATGAACAAATGGGCCTATATCATGCTAAAAAGCTTCTGTACAGCAAAAAACACTATCAGAGGAACAAAAAGACATCCTACAGTATGGGAGAATATATTTGTAAATGACATATCTGACAAGGGGTTAATACCCAAAATATATAAAGAACTCATACACCTCAACACCCAAAAAGCAAAGAACCCTATTAAAAAATGGGTGGAGGACATGAACAGACAATTCTCCAAAGAAGAAATTCAGATGGCCAACAGGCATATGAAAAGATGCTCCCCATTGCTAATTATCAGAGAAATTCAAATTAAAACCACAATGAGATATCACCTTACACCAGTTAGGATGGCCAACATAGAAAAGAATAGGAACAACAAATGCTGGCGAGGATGTGGAGAAAGGGGAACTCTCCTACACTGCTGGTGGGAATGTAAATTAGTTCAACCATTTTGGAAAGCAGTATGGAGGTTCCCCAAAAAGCTCAAAATAGAAATGCCATTTGACCCAGAAATTCCACTTCTAGGAATTTACCCTAAGAATGCAGTTTCTCAGTCTCAAAAAGACATATCCACCCCTATGTTTATCACAGCACTATTTACAATAGCCAAGAAATGGAAGCAACCTAAGTGTCCATCAGTAGATGAATGGATAAAGAAGATGTGGTACATATACACAATGGAATATTATTCAGCCATAAGAAGAAAACAAATACTACCATTTGCAACAACATGGATGGAGCTAGAGGGTATTATGCTCACTGAAATAAGCCAGGTGGAGAAAGACAAGTACTAAATGATTTCACTCATCTGTGGAGCATAAGAACAAAGCAAAAACTGAAAGAACAAAACAGCAGCAGACTCACAGAACCCAAGAATGGACTAACAGTTGACAAAGGGAAAGGGACTGCGGCGTGGTGGGTGGGAAGGGAGGGAGAAGGGGAATAAGGGGCTTTACGATTAGCACACATAATGTAGTGGGAGGGCACAGGGAAGGCAGTATAGCACAGAGAAGACAGGTAGTGACTCTATAGCATCTTAGTATGCTGATGGACAGTGACTGTAATGGGGTATGTGGTGGGGACTTAATAAAGGGGGAATCTAGTAACCACAAGGTTGCTCATGTAATTCTATGTTAATGATACCAAATTTTAAAAAAATAAGAAAAAGAGGAACAGTGGGCCTGAATAGACTATTTTCAAAAGAACACATCCAGCTGGCCCACAGACACATGAAAATCAGGGATGCTCAACATCACTAATCATCAGGGAAATGCAACTCCAAACAGCAGCATGATGTCACCTCATGTGGCTATTATCAAAAAGATGAGAAACATCAAGGGTTGGAGAGGCTGTGGAGAAAAGGGAACCCTTGTGCACTGTTGGTAGAAATGTAAATTGATGGAGACACTATGGAAAACAGTATGGAGGTTCCTAACAAAACTGAAAATAGGAATACTCTGTAATCTAGAAATTCTACTTCTGAGTATTTACCCCAAGAAAAGAAAAATGCTAATTTAAAAAGACATATACACCCCTATGTTTATTGCAGCATTGTTTACAATAGCTAAGATAGGAAAGCAACCTAAGTGTCCATCAATGGACAAATGCATAAAGATGTCATATGTCTGTCTATCTATATGAGATATATATTCTATTATATTTATATAATATTCTATAGAATATTACTCAGCCATAGAAAATAATGAAATCTTGCCATTTGTGACAACATGATAAAAACTAGAGGGTATTATGCAAGAGAAAGACAAATACCAGATGTTTTCACTTACATGTGGAATCTAAAAACAAAACAAGCAAGCAAACAAACAAACAAAAACCAGAAATAGACTCATAAATACAGAGAACAAACTGGTGGTTGCCTGAGGAGAGAGGGGTGTGAGATTGGTGAAATAAGTGAAGGGAATAAAGGGGTACAAAATTCCAATTATAATATAGTCACAGGGATGAATAGTACAACATAGGGAATATACTCAATAATATTGTAGTAACTTTATATAATAACAGATAGTAGCTACACTTTTTGTGGTAAGCATTTTGTAATATATGAAATCGTTGAACCACTATGTTGCACACTTGAAACCAATATAATTTTGTATGCCAATTAAAAAAAAAGAAGCACTTGCAGTAAAAGCAGTTCTGCCTTTTGGACTATCTGATCCAGCAGACTCCATGGTCCTCAAGGTGTCTGGGAAGAAAGGGATGCTGACTAGAGTCTCTGGCAAGTCCCAAAGAATTCAGCAGACTTCTGGGGTTCTGGAGCAAGGCAGAGAACTATACACCCTTTGAAAGATATCCCTTGACATGTTACTGGGCACTGGTAGAGAGAGAGCATCTAAACATTGAATAATTACCAATTGAGTATATGCTGAACTGCCTATCATTAGCTGAGTTCTATCAGCTCCACCAAGATACAAGGTCAGACAATCCAGCAATAATTCACTATAGAATAGAAGTGGTACATCCTAGATTATGCTTGAGCTGGTTTGGAGGACACAAATAAGCTGGTGGCCCCGACGTCTGTGTCACCTAGTACTGTGCACTGATGTCTTTCCCTCAGCTCACATCTGTTGCCACAGTGGGGATTTCTTATGATCAGCTGATGGAAGAAACCCAAGATGAATTAGGTATATTGACACAAGACGAAAATGGACTGTTGCTGCTCTATAGACTCTCTTGTGGCCCAGAAAGATGTGGTGAGGGAGACCCTTTGATGCGCAGAGCTTCACCATCAGGTATGGTCATCTGCTCTGTGTAGAAAGAGTGTGGCTCAAGGAAAGAATATACATGGGTTCTGGGAAGTGACAGATGACTTGGCTAGATTTTAAGAAAAGCATAGAACAAGAAGGAGACAAGAAGTTCTAGGGATGAGATGTGTGGATGAACCAATGGGAGTGGTCATAAAGCGTGAAGATCTTTGCATTGCATGTGGACACACACCAAGAGCCATGGCAGCAGGAGTTCTTAACCACCAAACAGATAGGATGACTTGGTCAGTGGATGTCCACCTCTGCCTTTGGCTTTCCTGGTACATGAGCAAAGGGCTTATGAATGGAGCAGTCATGAAGGCAGAGATGGAGGCTATGCATGGGCCCAACATCATGGACTTTGTCTCACTAAGGCTGATATAGCTACTGCTGCTGTTGAAAGTAAGATCTGTTGACTCAATGAAGCTGAGCTTCTCAGCAGACCAGAAAGGCACGGTGGTGTAAGTTATATAGGTCTCTTCCCTTCCTAAAGAGAGCAATGGTTCAGGCTCACTGAGACTGATGCATATTCTGGACATGGATTTGTCCTTTCTGTCTACAAGACCTTGGCCATTACACTATACAAGGGCTCAGACAGAGTCTGATTCACTAACATGGGATTGCACATAACACATCTTTAGACCAAAGACTCACTTTAGAGCAAAGGAGGTGAGGCAGTGGGCACATGACCATGCGATTACTGATTCTACCCCATGCCACACTATTCAAAAATTACCAACAGGATAGGATAGTGGAAAAGCATTTTAACAAAGCAACTAAGCCACCAGCTTGAACATGACACCCTGTGTGGATGGGGTGCTATTTCAGGATGCAGTAGACTTTTTAGACTAATGCTGTTATATGCGCGATACCCTTAAGAGGTAAATACAGGGCTCCAGGCCATAGATGTGGCTTTGTTCTCCAGTAGTTTCACTATCATGACTCATTTGGGAAATTGTGTTTTCCATCCATACAGTCTTAGATAGCCTGATTCATAGAGGAGGCTGCTTACACCAAGAAACACAGTGAGGGTCCCAGTAAACATAAAGCTGTGGCTGCCCCTCTGGTCACTTGGTCTCCATATGTCAGTAGCTAAATGGGCAAAGAAAACTTTGCTACAGTAGGAAGAGCCATTGATCTCGATCATCACGAGGGAAGTGGACTGTCATCACATACAGAGGTCAGGGAGGCATGGCTTTGGCATTTCGAGGGTCCTGCTGCCGTGTCTCTTGGTGTTCTCAGGCTCAGTTTAAATTGAAGTTGGGTAAGTATAGCAACCATGGCCTGATCATGGCATGGTCAGAAGGGCTTAGCTCCTGCATGAACACCACCCCGAGCCAGAGTGCTACCCAAAGGTAGGTGAACCTCGACGGGATGGTGGAGCAGGGAAATGATGATGATCAAGTATGGCCTTGCGGCCAGTACAGCAGTGGGGGCTGTGGTCCATTCCACTGACCATCTCCCTGAAAGGTCCTCTTAGGGACTGTGTCCCAAAATCCTGGACAAGCCATGTCTGGGGTGAGTGAACCTAATGTGAGAAGCAAGTGGGCATGAACAGTGGAAGGGGTGGACGGTGGTGGGTCTGTGGTGTTCTGCTCAGATCCAGTTTCCAGGCCCTGAATGTCCCAGCTGCTGTGCGTGTCTGCTGATCACAGCTGCCAGTAATCTTTTTCTCCAAAACATTTCCCTCAGCTGATAGGAACAGCCTTGTGAAGATTTGCACTGCCTTCCAGCATGGAGTGTCCCACACGCAATGACTGACTAATCTTTTGCATCAAGTGATCAAGTGTGTGTGGGTAACTCTGGAGTTCTGTTATGCTCTAGAACTCCCACCACTCCCTACCATGGATCAGGCCAAGGCTGGACTGTACCTGAAACAACAGCCTTTCTTAGCACTTAGCCTTACCTCCAGGCTTCCCTCCCTCCCTCCCTCACCAGCTTTTCCTGTAAGGCACTACATCAACAAATCTTGAGCACCTGAGTCTGATTTTCTCTGATTTTCTCCCTCATTTGGTGCAGGGGCCTGGGGAGAAGGCATTCTGTTCACTATTCTATGAACAAAACTATGAACTCTCACGAATGGAGCCCCCAGCTGGCAGATTACCATTGAAAGCAACATTTACCCAGGCCCACCTCTTATTTTTATGTTTTAGAAAAGCACATTGAAATATACAGCTTGCTGAACTTTAATGAGAAAATGGCAGAATGGAAGAGAAAGGATATAGGTGTCACATAGTCTTCTGTAACTCAGCCCAGAAACAACCATCACACTTTCATTTCTATTTCATAGGCAGAACTTGTTACATGGCCCACCTGTAGGAGGAGGGATGGACAAGGGTTAGATTAGGAATCTGTACAGCAATCAACACACATTTGGCAAAGTCTTTTTTTTCCCTACTGAGTTTTCTGGTATCAATTTCTCTCCTTTCCCTGAGTGTTGGTGGCCACCTCAAACCATTCCAAACAAGCAATGCAGAAGAGGAGAGAGATTTTTGTCTTCAGTGTGTTTGTTACAATGACAAATTAGGAAGAACTTGATTGATGTGATTTGGGCTAAATACCACTAAATGAGAGTAAAGTCACTTTGACTATACTTCAAGGTTTAATTTGAAACAAAATGGTAGCTCATAAACATTCTATTAGGCACATTTTCTGCAATTTTTTAACAATTTGCAATAAAATTTTGCATGTGGATAGAGCCTATAAGGACACATGATTATACCAAGAGAAGTGCACAGTTTAGAGAATCACTGGGTGCTACCAGGAAAAATAAAAAAATTTACAGTTCCTTTGATATTAAGGCACATTGTCATAATGACTGCCATTACTGGCTTTGGGGCCACATTCCATAATGAGCCTTTTTTGGGACCTAGTGTTGGCTAGAAGTGCCAGAGAAACTGTTTCTATTAATGAATGTGTAGTTCTCATCTGTAACAATGACAATTCTGTATTATTCTGTGAATAAAATTCTGCTGAATTCACGGACAGGTGACATTGTGTGGGCACTAATGTATATAGAACTCTCTGTTGTAATAAGGCTGCTATTATCTTTAACACAATAATACTGAATGTGCCCTGGACTTACCAGCTGGTGCTACTAGCTAAGATTGGACTTAACTCTTTGGGGTCTAATTTAGGTGGCAACTTACAGCCCTATGTGTGATTTCCAACCTCTGAAATTCCCATTCTTGTTTTTATTTTATTTTTTTCTTGCTTTCACTGTCCCTTCCCTTCTTGTGTGTTTCTGTAATGACCTCTTTTGCATCCAAATTCTTCTTTAATGGAAATACACATAAATCCCCTTTGTCAGAGAAGGCTGTTGGCTTTCATTGTCATTCCTGGGGTCTGGGGCAGATGCATCCTTGTGCTGTGTCTCCCATCCCACCCCCTAGCCTTTGCATCAAGTGATCAAGTTTGTGTGTGGGGGGGTGTAACTCGGGAGTTCTGCAAATGGCAGTATCATTTCTTTCAAAATAACGCATTCTCTAAGCAGCAGTGGCTGCTTTGGGCTGAAAAGGGACATTAAACATCACCAGCATTTGGTCCACACAGTATGCTGGTCCAACAGAGGGCTTTGCGAGGCAGGAAGAAGGTCCTGGGTCTTGTTGGCCTGCTCATAAATGGCACCCAAGGGCACACTTGCACACAAATCAGACGCTTTCCAGTCACGGAGGGGAGAGGCCGATCTGGGCTTGTGCACGGTACTCCTAGGAGCAATTTCATTTTCCTCCATTATCTGCCTGCGGATGAACCACTTAGGGATTGTTTGGGGAGGGCAGAGCCTTGGTCCATGTGGCCTTTGCACCATCACTGATTTCCTCCCTCGCCGTGGGTGCCCGCATGTGGCCTGCAGCTCTGCACTGGCAGGAGGAGAATCAGGAAGGAGAGTCTACCACATCCCTGGGCAGCTATTTCTGTCAGCTGAAAAGGCCATTTAAGCAAAACACTTAATTACCTTTCCTCCTTCCTGCAACCCCTGGGAAAGTATGAGCCAGTTGGATAATGAGCTTAGAGAGAACAAGCAGCTTGGTGAGGGCTGAGACTCCATCAGGCTGAGGAGTGACCGCATCCAATCTATCATGAAATGGGGAGCAGCGGAAAGAGCCAGAGGGTGGTATAAACAGGCTCCTCTGCAGCATCCCTTCATGATGTCACCCGTCACGTTGGAAATTCCTAGAACATTGAAGGCTTCTAATTCTCAGGTAAAGCTACCAGGCCTGGCCTGCGATTAGCCAGTCTTCTGAAGTGGAGGACTTTGGACAGCATGGTTTTGTGTAGAGAGCCCTTGGCTGAGCATCTCCCCAGTGTGGTGACCGCAAGCTCATGCCACCCTCTGGGGCTCAGGTTCTGACTGATGAAATTGAGAACATTGGACTTGAAGGACTTGCTACGGTAGCTTTAAATTCTATAATGTTAAAAAAAAGTTGTTTCAGGTGTAGGGGAGTTGGGCAGATGGGGGTGTCCTTGCAGCTAGTGGCCTGGCACCAGCTGGGGATGCAGAGTGGTGGCATCCCTGAAGGTGCAGGCCAGGCTGGAGGCACTGCTCCCCTGACGTTGCCAGAGCCAGTAACCAGGGGCCTGCCTGAAGAGGCACAGCCTGCCAAATGAGAGACATAAAAAGCTGAGCATGGGGAAGGGACGGTGCTGGCCTGAACAGAGAGCCTGGCGTCTTTAAAGAGTGCACATCAGCCCCGACTGGAGAGGATGACAAATGGCCTGCCTCTGTGGTTGAGCTCACTGGGTGTTGTGTTTTGGCTTATATCCATTTTTGCCTCAGTGTGTCTCATGAATTCTGTCCCCTTGTTTTCTCTGCTTGGACCTGGCATCTGCCTGTGCCAACCCAATGAAGGACTGAGGCCACGCAGCTTCCCGCCCACTGTGTCAGCCCCACTGCCTGGCCCTGTCTGGCCACCACCCACTGGGTCATGTCTCACAGCTGGAACATCATAGCCACCCACATTTTCCCCACTGCCCACCCTCCTGCCCATCTGCCTGCCCTGGGGTCTGGCCTCACCTTTCCTGGCAGTAACTGCTCTGCCTCTGGTCCTTGCATGCATACTGCTGGTGAGGGAGACTCCGAGGTGAGACAAGAGGGGGACTGAAGACCACCACACTCCATGGGAGCCAGCCTGGGGGACTGCAAAAGTCACTCCATTTCATTGACTCTCTAAATCACTGAGGGTCTATCTCCCAGCACTGGGTGCTGGAGGCGCAGAGGGTGCATCTCCCTCTGCAGAGTCTAGAGGTGGGCAAACAGGGATGAAAATAAGTAAGCAAAAATTTAAATTAAATAAATAAGTAAAAAAATTCTTATAAAGAGTAAATGTATCAGAACAGAATGACTACTATGGAGAAAAAGTAGTGAAGGAAGACAGGAAGAGCCAGGGTCAGGAAGGGGCTTATGGTTTTAGATCACGTGGTCAGAGAAGGTCTCACGGAGGAGGGAGGCTTGATTAAAAGTCTGAGGGACATGAGGGAGGAAGCCATGTAGATATCAGGGGAAAGAGGACTCCAGACAAAGGGTGTAGCAAGAACAAAGGCCTGGAGGCACAGTTGTGCTTAATGAGTGCGGGGCATGGCTGGGGCTGCTGGAGGAGGTTAGGACAGAGGTCATATCAGAGAGGAAATGGGGATGGGGTTGTAGGGAGATGGTATAGGGCTTCGCGGACCACTGTATGAGTTGTACGAGGGTCACCTCTGGGTATTTGCCAGAGGAAGGACTATCTGAGTATGTTCAGAGGCTCCCTCTGACCGCCGAGATGAGAGAACACCAACAGGAGACCACAGGTGAGAAGGTTGCCCAGTTACGGCAACAGTGACCCATACTGGGAGACATGGTATGACTCGGCCCAGGCTGGCAGTGGTGGAGGAGGTAAGAAATAATCACAGTCTCAGGTGAAAGGTGAAAGGTGGAATGGCATGAGTTACCGGTAACCTGGATGTAGCAGATGAGAAGAAGTGTGAAACCCAAGATTTTTCTGCAAGTCTTGGTCTGAGCAACTGTAAAAATGGAGCAATTTTATCATTAACGACAAGGAGAAGGGGCTGGGGGAGCAGTTCGGGGTGGGGCCGGTCGGGAGCTCAGTGTTGGGTGGGTTTATTTGAGATGCCTATCCACTATCCAAGTGGAGGAGGACTCCAGGGCTGTCAGGAACTCAGGGGAAGACAGTAATCAGATGTAAATTTGGTGTCCACAGCAAATAGATGGTATTTAAGGCCAATGGACAGAACAAGATTACCCATGGGGTACAGAGAGAAGACAGCAGAGAGAGATAAAGGTCTGAGCTTGGGACTCCAGTATGAGTCCAGGGAAGGCCAAAAAAATGACAATAGGAGAGAAAGTTTTAGTTAAGAGGAGAACAAGGAGAATGGAGTGTGCCAGAGAGCATATGCAGCGTTTCAAGGAGGAGGGAGTTAGCCACGTCAAGACAAGGCCTAAAGATGACAACAGCAAAGTGGAGGCTACTGGAGAGCCGTGTTTTCTGCCAAGAACACTATTCAGTATGCTTTGAGGGTGGCTCCTGGCCTTTTCCTTAGCCACAGGGGCGGGCTTGTGGACCCAGGTCTGGCCAGTTGTAGTGCTTGGTTCAGAGATGAGCACATGGCCCAGATGGGCCGATTAAACTCTCTCCAGACATTTTCTCCTGGAGCTGTCAGGATAGACTTGGCTCCTTCCCCTGAGGTTGCTAAGTGTTGGGATTCAAGTCATGACCTCCTGCGGACATCAGCCTGCTGGGTGGGCTCACTCTCTAAAGATGGAGAGAGACAGAACCCTGACAATAGCACCAATCCAGCTCTGGGTGCAGCTCTGCCTGCAGCCTGCTACTCCCTTGGACTCCATTTCTGTCCCAGCCAATAACCTGTGCTGGGCTAGTTTGGATCATCCTTTGCTCGTGGGCATCCCCAAGTACATGTAGGGAGTTTTCCCTGATGGCTGCTCCTCAACAGTGGAGAAAGCACGAGGAAGGCGTGTTGCTGACTCACCGGTCAAGCAAAGAGTGACCAAATAGGGCTCTGAGTCAGAGACACTGGCAATCCTTGCCATGCAGTCCTCTAAATGAACCTTACTAAGCAAATCCTGGGTTCAGGACTATTCTTAGCTGCCTAGAATTGCAAGAAAGAGGCCAGCCTGGGCAGGACAAAACAGGGTCACCTCCCTATCTCCTCTTGTAGCAGCCTCTGACGCAGGTCTGAAATCTGGGGCAGGTAAGGTTGCAACCAGAGAAGCTGGATGAGGGCATCAGGTTCCGTCTGTGACCCAAGAGGTGACATCCTGTGGGGCCGCCAGGGCTTGGTACTGGGAGTTCCAAGTTAGTGTGAAAGCAAGTGTGGGGGGACTGCTGTGGGCTTAGAGGAGGACAGGTTCAGCATCTGGGGAATGCAGATGAAGTAATGGGAGACCAGGGCATGGGAGCAGTTGCTAAAACAAACTGACTAATTTCCTGGATGAGGTTTCTCTGGCTTTGAGCTGTTTTTAAAGGGCCAGCCACACTCAAATGCAGTGTCTTCAAGACCCATGGAGCAGAGCACAAGTCCACTTATGCTGGCTTTGGGCTGTGAAGATTCAGTATGCATCTTCTCAGTGTGGAAAGGAAATCAATTTGTTTCTCTTTTTCTTCTGAGTCCATGGACAGAGAGGTTGTTCAGCCATCTGTTGCCCTCCCTTAGCTGGGCAGATGCATGAGTGTACCTGGAAAAGCTTTTATCTTCTCACCCAGCAGTCCCACTAATGTAAATAGTGATAATCCCTGGTTACCTACACTGCATACGCCAGTTAAGACTCCAGAGAGCTCTGTGATATCTATGTACCAAAGGTCCAAAGGTCTTGGTATAAATCCCTCCCATCTCAAATGGTTACCTCATTGCTTGCTTCTATTGCAGGATTTCTTCTGTTTTTGGAGAAGCCACACCTTTCATACCAACCCTTTCATCATCCAACTATGGTTGAGACTTCCTTCCAATCACATACTTTATTCCTCTTGTGGAATATGAAGGCTACCAATTCAATAAACCTCATCAATTGTAGTGCCACACATTTGGAATTTGTAGTATTTGACAGAAGCTGAAATGAAATTTACTTATTGCTCTGATAATCATTGAAAATGCACATGTCTGGAGTAAACACATTTGTAGGAAGGGTGAATTTAAAGTGTTTAAGAGAGGAACTTTTAAATACCCTCAAGCACTTTAAAATGTCATAGTGCACCCAAATGACTGATGCCAGGTACATATCATCTTCTGTAGTCACAAAAAGTGGGTCTTTGAAGATTTCTGGAAAGCAGTGGCTGTTCAGCCTACTTTTATTTACTGCAATAAAACTACATAAAAGCCCTGTCATTCGCCCTTCTCACTAATTTACTTTCATCTTCTCCCCCAGTCGGTCTGAAAATGCACATTTTACTTTATGACTATCTTCAGTGAGGTATATTCTTGATGCCACAATTGAATTCTGCTAGCTGCTAAAACAAAAATTCCCACATCGTAGCGGCTGATATTTCTGGTTGGGTAACAGTCCTCCATGATGTGAGTCAAGGGCTTGGCTTCTTCTATAACGTGGCTTTGCCAGGTTCAACATGCGGCTCCCAAGACAGGCCTAGGAGCCAACTTTTCTAGCCATCTGGGAGGGGGAAAGTGCATGGAGGATCATACACAGCTCTACAGTCCAGACCTGGGATTCTCATCCTTTTCTGTGAACCAGAGCCGCACTGATATAGAGCTGTGGCCACATGTCCCTGCAAGAAAGACTGAGAAGTGTAGTTGACATATAATAAACATATGGTTTCTGCTTTCTATAGTTACAATCAAGAGGGTTTTGACTCTGACAGGGCCTAGGCTCTCACCCCAAAAGTACTCAAGAATACTCTCTGGGGCAGGCCTCATGATATGGAGTAAATTTTTTACATGAAATTAATTTCCTTTATTTGCTATTCTATTTTTATCTCACTGGCTTCTAGGCTGGAATTAAACATCTTAAAATGTTCTATAATAACACCTCAAAAAACTGAAAAAGGGAAGAGCCTGGCAAAGGAATAACCCTATTTTCTTATAAATGATCTGAAAATAAGAGGCTCCACACCAAAATACTCCAGCAGTCTGAGCGGATGGGACCCAGCTCCTGCTCTTGCTTTTACACTCCATCTCTCACTCTCCGTGAGACCTGGGTATCACTTGTCACTGATTACCCAGCTCTCTTAATTTGGGACGTTGAACCTGGTGCAGCAGGGACCCACCTCAAATTCCCTGCTGGAGAGTTAACTCCCACCCTTGGAGAGATAAATCTCCAGCCCACCACATAGTAGCTGTGAAGTTTCAGCAACTTATCTAAACTTCCAGAGGTTTAATTGTTCTGTAAATTATTCTCCCTGTTCCCTTATTCTGCAACAATGTGGTTAATAATCCCCATCGCATAGGGCACTGTAGGGGCTCCTTGAATTTTGAAGGCGCGATCACCTAGCATGGTGCCTGACACCATCAATCACTACGCCGCCTTGCTGTCTTCCCCCACGCAAGCAAAGGTGAAACACAAGGGCCTCATGGGAAGGTGGTGCCTCTGTGCTGCGGCTCCTCTGCTGCCCAGCTGGCGTCACCAGGATTCAATTGCAGCCATGGTTCTTTGCATTCAGGCAGAAATCAGGGGACTGGGGGTGAGGAGGGAGTAGGAGGCAGACAAAGGAGCAATTACCCCCACATGACTGCTTACTAAGAATACTGGCTGGAGAAAAGGCTTTTCTGCAGTTTGGTTTTGCAAATTCTGCTCCAAGTACCCAAGAGGTAAAACCTTCAGTCCACAGGATAACCCAGATTTCATTGTCCCAGTATAATTCCATTTTACTAACCTCTGGCATTTTCTATGCTCCTCCTCTTCTCTTGAGTATTTCCTTGATTCATCAGCAGCTAGGTACTCCAGTTAACACAATTTCCACTGATCAAGCCAGGCTAACCTCAGCATTCCTCACAGACACATACACAGACACACACACAGACACACACACACACACACACACAGACAGACAGACACACACACACACACAGACACACACACACAGACACACACAGACACACACACACACACACACACAGACACACACATACACAGGCATACTCTTCAAGCAAAATCCTGACTCTGCAAGTAGGGTGGGTTGTATACTTTGTTTCTCAGGCTGTTCCCGAGTATATGTTGGAGGAGGATGAAAATCACTTCCCCTAGCTCTCCTGAACTAAGTTTAGGAGAATTGATTATAATCCTTAAATCTTATACAGGCTTATTTCTAACTTAGTTATGGTATCCCACTTTGAGCCAGTCAGGGGAAAAAAAAGCCCTTTTCCCTGGCAATACTGCCTAACTGTGCTCCAACAAGACTGATATTCTGGATAAATAAGCGAAAGCCTGGACTTTTTCAGTAATAATCCTAAAGATCAACAGAAGAAATTGCTTGAAGTGGGTGGATAGAATTCTTGGGATAATCCTGCCCAAGCCCTCTACAGTTCTTTTATGATGCCTTTATATATGTCAGTCTTTCACCTAGGAAGAGTCCAAAGCATCCCCCAAATGAATGTGTAGTGCCGGTGGAAAGGAGCATGGCTGTAGCGAAAGGGATTAGACTTGAAACATTTTTTGAAGGAGTGTTGGGAGAAAAAGTCCCATTGATGTGAACTGAAACTCTGGGGAAATCTTTTAAGCATATTTCAGTGAAATGCAGATATAGTAACCTTTCTCACTTTGTTGGAAATGTCAGGGACAGCAAGATGAGCCAGATCAGCATGGATGCGGTGGTGAAGTTGTCCCGTGGGCTGCAGTGGCGTGCGGCACCGTGATGGCAGGGTTTAGATGAAAGGTGTGGTCTGGCAGGCCCGGCTGGGGCTGGAGAACAAAGCCACTAGCAGTTGGCACTGTGGATTGGTGGTGGGCCGAGGAATTTAATGGAATTGCGTGGAATAGGATGTGTTTACTACAAGGAATCCAGACCAGAGAGGGAAGCTTGGCTTGGCTGGTGCTTGAGAAGCATGTAAATCCAGAGGCTGGTCATTCTCTGAAGCCTTATTTCTCAACAGGAAGATTCACAGTCTCCTTTCAGTCTCCCTTACTCTGGTCCAGAATCTTTCAGAATTTAATATCAAAGTAGCAAAGGGAAACTATACGGAGGTTACTTCTGACTGACCACAAAATTCTGTTCTTCTCATTATCCATAAAAAAAAAAAAAAGGAAATAACACTTTTTAAGTTGAGGTGGAATTGACATAAAACAAACTGCACATTTAAAAAGTGCACAAGTTACTAACTTTGGCAATGGTCTACACCCATGAAAGCATCAGCACAATCAAGAGAAATAATTTATCCTTCACTCCAAAAATTCCTTGGACCCCTTTGAAATTCCCCCCATCTTTGTCCCTTCCTACTGTAATTCTTCTTCCTCAGGCAACCATTGATCTGCTTTCTGTTATATTAGTTTACATTTTCTAGAATTTTTATAAGTGATTCATACAGTATGCATCCTTATTTGGTCTGGCTTCTCTCATGAGATTCATCCATGTTGTTTGTATATTTTAGGAGTTCATTCTTTTTTATTGATGAGTAGTGTTTCACCAGATGGGTATTAGACAATTTGTTTATCCATTCAACTGCTGGTGGACATTTAGTTGTTTCCAGGTTTTGGATATAACAAATGAGGTTACAATGAACATTCATATATATGTCTGCAAATGGAGATACACTTTCTTTTGTCTTATGTAAATATTGGTAATAGAAAGGCTGGGTCATACAGTAGGTATACATTTAACTTTTAAAGAATCTGACAAACTGTTTCCATTTGGTTGTACCATTTTAGATTAATAAACTATCAATGTTTAAGAGTTCTGGTTTCTCTATATCTTCACTGGGATTTTATAAAGTCTGTCTTTGTCATTTTTGGCATTCTAATAAATGTGTTGTGGTATTTTGCAAGTCCCTAATGACTAATGGTGTTGAGCATGTTTTTTTGAGCTTATTTGTCACCTGTCTATATTCCCTCCTCCTTCCTACTTTGAGTCCTTTCCAACAGAGGTTTAGGTTAGCTGGCCTGCGACGAATTCATTTTTCTAGATGAGAGAATAAAAATTTCTTGAGCAACCAATAACGTACTGTGCTATGCATCTGGCCAAAAAAGAGGAATAAAACCCATTTCCTGCTCTTGAGAAACTGACGGTCCAATGAAAAGCTTTCAATTTAGGCTTATGTCTAGCCAGTCTGAAATTCAGAGTTGGCTGTTCAGCAGTGTAGGGACAAGGTTTTGTTGAGCTTAGCAGAACCCAAAAAGATGCAGGAATTTGGCTTCAAATTTGTGCTGTTTTCATGATATTAGATAGAAAATCCCATGAAGATGACACTGAATTTTGACCCCTCTGCCTGCCAAATGAGAAGAAGGTATCTATGTGTAGGTGCCTGCAGCCCAGTTTTCAGTGTGAGTCTCCCCAGGTTAAGTGAAGTTGTGCAGTTGCCATTTACTTGAGCTCTTATGGGCCATGGATCTTGATGTAATTCAACCAACTTAACTTCTCTCAAGAATCTAACTGATGTTTACAGATGAGGAGATAGATTCAGAGAGGATAATTAATTTGTCCGAGGCCACACAGCCATCTAGGGATGGAAGCAGGGATTCTGAACCTAGCCCTGCTCCCAAAGTGCAAGACCTTCCCTGCAGGTTCTGCTGCCTTCCATGGGAGCAGCGCTGGGCTTCAGTTATTCAGGCTATTTCTTTGAGCTTTTGCTGTTCATGGGAGAAATAACCTCACAGGCTCTTTCTGCTCCCACAGCCTCCTCAGCCCCAGGCTTGCGACTAGCCCCTATTACTCAGAAGAACTTGTGAAACTCCCTACTTCTTTATATTCAGGCTTCGGCATGTTAGCCTTTTGTTTTCAATGCAGCACCTGCCCTGCTTTTATAGAACAAAAATCCAGTTTCATTCTGAAAATGAAAAAATGACAGTTGGTTCCTGGAAAACAACCCAGATTCCAGGTCCCCACTTGGGCACAATCTGGAGTCAAGGTTTCTGGTTGGACACTTCCAATACCAGCCTGACTCCTTGGTAAGGGCTTTCAGACATATTAAACCAGGGGAAAAGGAAAAAGACTCTTTCTTTCTCTTGTTGTTCCAGATCAGATAACGTTGCCTGATTAGTTCCTCCACCATGAATTTGCACCGCATGTACCCACATGCCAGTCCTTTGCTAAAAGGTCTTCAGCTATATTGCTTCCTGCACAATCATTCATACTTTGCTTCATGCCTTCCCTTCTCCACCTCTGTTTCCGGCTTCTCCCCCTCAAGTAGCAAAATACTTGCAAAGAAAATGTGTCAACAGGTGAAATTTATAGGAGTTTCCTGGCCCATACAGTAATGTGAACCACAGGCATGCCCAAAGGAGAGTTTCTTACCCAAACACCCTCTTGAATGTGGCTTGATTCATTCACAGATGAGGTCTCTAGAGAAACCAGTTATCTTTTTTATGGAATCAGAGTGCGGAGCTCCTGTTTGGGAAGAATGGCTCTGATGGATGTCAGTGGGATTATTTAGTTGCAGTTATAGAAAAACCCAACCCAAACTGGCTTAGTCAAAAAGGAAATGTATTGACTCAGCAGCTGAAAATAAAATGGCTAATTTCAGGCACATTCTATTCAGGGCTCAAGCATATTGGTGAACCCACTTATTTTTTTAATCTCTATTTCTTTGTTCTGCCTTCCATTATGCTGACTTCATCCTAGAGTTTTACAGGTACCAACAAGGTCCCTGCTAACCTACTGATTCTCTTATGTTTTAGGTCAGATGTTATGAGTAACAATCTCTCTCCCAGGAGG
This sequence comes from Manis javanica, assembly GCF_040802235.1. NCBI lineage: Eukaryota > Metazoa > Chordata > Mammalia > Pholidota > Manidae > Manis > Manis javanica. Next base: position 149,706,817 of record NC_133157.1, read on the forward strand.
CACAGTGAAAATGCCATTGCATCCCATGGACTTTGACTAGGTCCCTTATGATCCAGGAACGTCAGTGGACATGGAAATGAGATGCGCTGATAGCTTCCGCCTGGTGCCCAAACTCCATCCCCGAGGCTGGGTGTGGAATCAGTTCTAATGGGACAGCATGGAAAAAAGGTACAGTCACCATATCAGGAAATGAGGAGGACTGGCAGTGTTCACTGCAGTGAGTTTTACCTTATAAGAAACAATGTACTTGTGTCCCATAATGGTTTATCTGCACCACATATGCCAGCTGCACTCGTTGAAAACAGCCAGCATCTGAGAAAAAAGAATTCACATCAACAGCCAGGCTACCTTGGAGAAAGGGTTACTTACTGATTAAACTTTCAGCAATGAGGCTAGTTAACCAAAATTTTGATGTTAAGAGGGTGGGAATAGAAAACTTTGAGAGTTTCTCAAAGTCTACAACAGGGCTGGCTACATTCTTTAAAGCATGAAGCCCCTCCACTGTTTTGGTATTGCAACCGATTGCAGTAAGTTTTCTTACTGGTTTCATTGATATTTTGTTCCTGTTTGCTAAGATGACTGTGTTATTTTAGTTATAAGGATCTCTGTAGCCTGATCAGCCTGGCTCTAGAGGGAGCAGAAGAGTTTATGGCAGGAACCTAAAACTTGGGAACTCCTTGGAAGTATTTTGAGACCACATTATTTGTACACGCGCTAAAAGAAATTCTGCTATATTGTTCTTCCTTCCAAGCATTCAACTTCATATGTCTTTCTAAATGAACACCTGGGATTGGGTTATTCATTCTTCTTGTCAACTCTTGACCTTTAGTGTTCAACCTCTTAAGCACTGAACAATTGTTGCTAGTTACATACTTCCTTTTTGAAACACTTTATTGTTAATTGTGTATGAGACCCTCTCTAAGCACCTCACATGCATTATATCATTTATTCCTCATAACTACTCTATGACATAGGGACTATTATTATTTCCATTGCATAGAATATGAAACAGACCTAAAAAAGGTTGAGTATCTTGCCCAAGGTCATACAGTTTGAGCCAGAGATCTTAAAAACATGCTCCATATATAGACAAAGGTTTTACCCCTGCCTCCCATGGTATAGTGCAGGAAGATAGACCTATAAATAAACAACTGCATTCAATGTTATGTTTGCTGTGATAATGATCTACACAGGGGAAAGTGAGGAAGCAAGAGAGAGAGAGGTCATTTCCTTAGCAAGGGTCAGGGATATCTGAAATGCGAGTTGGTAAAAGTCCTCTAGAGGAGGCTAAATTCAGGTGCATGAGAAGGTGTTTTCCAGCTGGACGGTGGGGGCTGAGCAGAGCGTCCCAGAGCCAGGACACCGGGGAGTACAGCCCAGAGTCATATAAAAGCAGCGCATACTGTGGGAGAACTGCAAGCTGTTTGGCCTGGCAGGAGTGTAGGGTTCAAGGATAGACATAGGAGGAGGGGGCACCCTGTCCATGAAAAGCCTGGTTATAGGAAGGATTTGGTCAGGAGAAAATAGGGAACTACTGAAAGGCTTTAGGAAAAAAGTGACACTTATTCATAACCAGTATTTTTTCTATTTTAAAAATTTTCAAGCTTTAATTTTGTGGGATTTTTTATTGCATAAAATATACACAACATAAAAATTACCATTTTAACCATTTTAATTATATCATTCAGTGGCATTAAGTACACTTACAACATTGTGCAACCATCTTCACTATCCATTTCCCGAAATTTTTCATTGGTCCAAACAGACACCTGTACCCATTAAACAATTACTCCCCACTTCCCCTGGTAACCTGTGTGGGTCAAGGGAAGTTACCCTGAACAACAAAGAGAAAGAAGTATATAGATCCTCAGTGTACATCAGTGCCAAGAACATTGATAGTGCTCTATTGAAGGAAAAATGTCAATGACACTCCTCATTGTAAGGACGAGAGAGTCCATGACATGCCTGAGAGTGTGTTGTTCTGGCCAAGTCAGCAAGATGATGGGCATGTTCCCTTATTACCAAGATGCCCATCTGTAGTTATCCTGTAAAAGAAAGGCCACGAGTACTGCGGATTAGCTTCCCACACACGGAATTAAACACACATGGAGCACCTTCTGTGTGCACAGTTGCACATCAGCTGCCATAATCAGAGAGGAGCAGGCTGTGATTCACAGCCTTCAAAGGAACTGGAATGTAGTTGTGGAGAAGTTCCTGGACAGGTCGATCCGTGACCTAAGGTAGGATGAATCAGCTCCGCCTGCCCCACCCGTGACCTGCTTTGATTCTATCTTCGTATCGCACTATGTACAGCCCTTTACAGCTCTGCTCATACTGTAATTTTACATTAGTTTGAATGTCTCCTTGTAGACCCATCAGACTGTTCACTCCATAAAGGCAGACACCTCATCTGTTTGTGCTCATTATTGTGTTTTCAGTGTCTAGCATAGTTCTCAACATGTGGAATTTGCTCAACAAACATACATGGAACGGATGGTTGCTATAATTATATATGTGTGTATATGTGTGTATATAGAGAGATATTATAGCAGCTATTCATTCAATATACGTATATGTATATATGTACAAGCTGTATGTTTTGATCACACAGCAAAAAGTTCACAACTATAACCCAAACCATTTTTTAAAAAGCTACCCCTTTGGAATCAATAGCTTCTTCAAGACCTTAATAGTATTTAAATATGGATGGCTAAGACTTCACTGGTTGCAAAGCTCTGTAAGTTAGGCATATTAACTGTACCGACCCCCACACAGCAGCCAACACAGAGCGGGTGCAAGGTGCCCAGTAAGTGGTTGCCAGCAGGCATCTCAGGCACTCAGACTCACATGCTTGCTCCTCAGTGCTAATTAGTTAGAAGACTATTTATAGACCTCAGCCCTCCTCTGAAGACCCATTCTCAATTCCTGCCCCCTCGCTCTCAGCAGCTCTCAGCAGTCAACCTTGCCTCATGAGTCATTGAGAAAATTGAGGTCATCTGTGTGCTTTCTGTAACTTCCCACTCTACCTACAGTTTACCTCTGCCCATGACTGTCCTCTGAGCCTGGCCTCCAGCCGAGAGAGATAAGGTGGCCTCCTGCCAAGCCTCTCCAGGAGTTTGTATCCCCCTGCCTGGGCTGCTTCCTGCATACTCACCCCGCCCAGCCCCTGCCTTAGTCCCCTAGCTACTGATGCCCCTCTGCCTGTCACTAGGTTTCATTTGCATCGCTTCCCTGGGTTCTTCAGCGACCTCCTGACAGTGCTGGTTTCCACTTTCCTTCCACAGTGCAGTCAGAAGGTTCCTTTAAAAGGCAGGGACCTGGGCAATTTCCAGTGTACTAGTTTCAACTCTCCTACTTTTTACTATTTCCAGAAATCATATCAGAATGTAAGTAATTAAGAGTGATATTAAGTCCCTTCCTCCCTTCCTCACTTCTTTCCTGCTGAAAGTAAATCATTTGCATGCTTGAATATTTATTAATAGTACCACATTTCGCAAGGTGCATCTTACAGTGAACAAGGCACAACCCCGCATGACACGCTGTGCCTAGGTCGCCAGGCTTGGTCTCTGCTCTGTTCCCCATGCACCTTGTCAAGTGCCTTCACTTCCTCTCTCAGGGGCTCACTGCCCCTCTCTGCTGCCTGGTCCTGCTCCCAGCACCCCTTGAAAGTTAGGCTTACCCAGACCTCCTTAAGCTGCTGTCATTTGTCCAGTCCTTATCTCCTGCTTTGGCAGCACGCATCCTGCTTGCCTCCAGACTCCCCACCAACCCCTGTTATTTCCCACGGAGCACTCAAAGGCTCCCTGATTGTTCTTGGATGTCTCTTGCTCTGCTTCCCCTTGAATGCCTGTACCTTCTGGGTTCTGAGCAGTGCCTACCACATACTCTTTCAGTTCTCTGGCTTTCTGTGGGTGGTTTTATTCCCTGGCATATTTTTCATTCCTTCCTTAAGTTGTGTAATTATAAAGTACACATGGTATTGTGCATAAGACTCTCATCAATGCAATGTCACCCTCTGGGCCTTCTAGAGTTTTTACCCATCATTATGCAGGTATGCATACTTCAGGCAGGTGTTAGTCCAAGGAGAATTAGATCACGATTTTCTTAAAGTTATTCTTTTTGTTTTAGTGTCAATCCTATTCCTGAAAACAACAAGCATTCTGAGGACATTTTAAGAGGAAGCAGCACATTTTCTCACATCTTCAAGAATTTCTGGTTTCCCCATCCTCCACCCTAAAGTTTAGTGGTCCTGAGGAAACTTTCTGAGTCTCAGACAAAAGGTGGCCTCTTGCAGGAGCCCTTCTCTGATTTCTGCCTGACAGCATCACCTTCACCTTCAGCCAGCCTCCTTCAAACCTTCCTTCTCCTCTCTCTGCCCACAGAACCAAGGCCCCACTCTTAACCTCTGGCCAAATAACTCTTATATTCTGCAAGTCCCACTCTGTGCAGCGGAGGTGGTGGTGAAAAGAAATGCTTAGATTCAAGGAACACCATTAAAGAGGCTGGCATGTTTCTTCTAGAGAAAAGCATGGGACTGCATGTGATGCTATAAATGCGCATGTTCTTCCAAAAGTATTCATGTCTTGTTGCTATTGTAACAAGTCATCACAAAACTTGGTGACTTAAAACAATACAAAGTTTTTTTCTTGAGTTTCTGGAAGCCAGAAATAGTTTTACTAGGCTAAAGTCAAGTTGTCAGCAGGGCTGGTTACTCCTGGAGGCTGTGGGGAAAGTCTGTTCCCTTGACTTTTCCAACTTCTGGAGAAGGGTGTGCATTCCTTGGCTTGTGACCTCTTCCTCATATCATCTAACACTCTTGCTTTCATTGTCATATCCCTTACTTTCTCTTCTCCCTCTTGTAAGTCAAATCTTCCTCTGCCTCCCTCTTATAATGACCCTGGTGATTATATTTGGGGTCTACCTGATAATCCAGGATAATCTCCCCATTTAAAGGTCCTTAATCTAATCACATTTGCAAAGTCTCTTTTGACATATAAGGTAATAGTCACAGATTCCAGGGATTAAAATATGGGTGTCTTTGGGGGAGATTATGTAGCATACCATTATGCTAACTCACACACATAGTATAAAATTCACACACTGAATTTCACCTGCACTTTGACTCCTCACTTACATAACTTTGTATCACTTTCTTGAGGTTTATTCTGGCCAAAGAATGTTACTTAATAAGGCATTTTTCCTTCACATATATATACATTTATTATTTATGTATTTGATGTATGCATTGTATATTCATACATAAAAGTTTACTTTGGAAGTCAACCTTCAAGATAGACTGACATATCTTTAAGAAAGAAAACCCATTTAGAGGATGTGCTTTCTATGGTGTCAGTGCTTATATTTAACTTCAGAGAAAAACACCATCATGTCAGTTATTATACCCTCATTCAGCTTGTTGAAAAAGAGCCCAAGTGAGAACAGGTCAGTGTGTCATGGGAGGTGCCTGAGCGGCAGACAGGTGCTGGGCTGCCTTGCTCAGTTGCCAGTAAATGGTACCACCTTCCCTCTCATCCCCTAAACTCCAGAGCCCAGAGTGGCTAATGCTCCTCACCCCTGCGCCACTGACCATGACAACCCCATTCACCTCCTACTTCCCTGGCTTGTCCTTTAGTTTCCTTGGCTTTGCCCATTGCTTTTCACACCCAGTTGGAGGTATTTCCATTAAGCTTCTCTCCTGTGTGCACCGCCCTCCTTCATGACTGTCTTCTTTGGTGATCTTGTCCACTCCTACAATTTCAACTCTCACCCGTGCCATGAATTCCAGACCCCTGTTACTAATGTAAAATACTAAATGTAAAGTATTTCTTTTCATAGTTTTTCAAGTGCCTCTACTATTTCTCTTGGTTTAAGATGTTTTGATGACATTTTAATTTATAGAGGTTATATACTTTAATGATCCATCTTGGTTGAATATTTGATATGGTAACGCTTTTATAAGCATACATAAAAAAAAACCCTACCTAATATAGTCAGGCTATCTAATTCACTTTATTTTCTTCCTTCCTTCTTTGATTTTTTAATTTTTATTTTTAAAATTATTTTTGGGATGAGATAAAATTGAATCGCTTTGTTTATTTGTAATTGAAATACAGTTGATGTATCACATTAGTTTCAGGAGAACAATATACTGATTCAACAATTACATACCATATAAAATGCTTACCCCAGTAAATGTAGTTACCATCTGTCACCACCCAAATTTTACAATATTATTGATTATATTTCCTATTCTGTACTTTTCATCTTTGTTATTTATTTAATTTGTAACTGGGAATTGGTACCTCTCCTAATCATCTTCACCTGTTTTGCCCATCCACCTGTCCTTCTCCCCTCTGGTAACCACCAGTTTGTTCTCTGTATTTGTGAGTCTGTGTCTGGTTTTGCTGTTATTGTTTGTTTGTTTGTTAATTTGTTTTGTTTTTTAGATTCCACAATAAGTGAAATAATACGGTATTTGTCTTTCTCTGTCTGACTTACTTCATTTAGCTTAATACCCTCTAGGTCCATCCATGTTGTCATGAATGGCAAGATTTCATTATTTTCTTATGGATGAGTAATATTCCAGTGTGTGTGTGTGTGTGTGTGTGTATGTCACATCTTCTTTGTCCATTCATTTATTGATAGACATAAGTTGCTTCTATATATTGGCTATTGTAAATAATGCTGCAGTAAACAGAGGGGTGCATATGTCTTTTATAATCAGAGTTTTCATTTTCTTTGGGTAAATATATCCAAAAGTGGAATTACTCAGTTAAATGGTATTTCTATTTTTAATTTTTTGAGGAACCTCCATACTGTTTTCTATAGTGGTGCACCAATTTACATTTCCACCGACAGTGCATGAGGGTTCCCTTCTCTCCCCATGGTGTCCAAGCCTTATTATTTCTTGTCTTTTTGATACTAACCATTCTGATAGGCATGAAATGATGTCTCATTGTGGTTTTGATTTGCATTTCCCTGATGATTAATGATGTTAAACATCTTTTCATCTATCTGTTGGCCATTTGCATGTCTTCTTGAAAATAATATTTGGTCCTCTGCCCATTTTTTAATTGGATTATTATTTTTTGGTGTTGTGTAAATTCTTCATATATCTTTGGCTATTAACCCCCTTTTAGATGTATGATTAGTTAATGTTTTCTCCCATTCAGTAGGTTGCCTTTTTGTTTTGTTGGTGTCTTCCTTCGCTATATAAAAGCTTTTTGTTTGCTGTAGTCCCATTTGTATATTTTTCCTTTTATTTTGCTTGCCTGGGGAAACACCCAGAAAAAATTTGCTAAGGCCAATGTCCAAGGGTTTACTGCCTATGTTTTCTTTTAGGAGTTTTATGGTTTTAGGTCTTACATTTAAATCTTTAACCCATTTTGATTTATTTTTGTGTATGGTGTAAGAAAGCAGCCAGTTCTGTGCTTTTCTATGTAGTTCCACTTAAAAAAGAGATAAACCCAGGAAGATGCATTCAAAATTGTGACAAATTAAATGAGTGAAAACTTTGATTTAGAGTATTAAAGTTTAGGATGGAGATTGAAACATAGCTAATGCGTTCATTTAGTGCTTCCCATAACAGCACCAAAGGGAGTTTTTATTATGGTGTTCATGTAGTAAATAAAATCACATCTCAGCTCACATCATAACATAAAATAAAATAATACTGTGAATCATAGATAACTGTTTGCTTGCAAATGAACTTCTTCTAAATAGAACTGCTCAGCTATTATCTTTAGGTCAAATCTTCCCAATCTCTTGGAAAATCAAGCTCAGTGAAAAGGAATAATACACTATGAATGAAATGAAAAGAATTGCCTTCACTGAAGTCTATATGTTTTTTTATATTTGGCCATCATTTACTGATAATACCATATTATGTGTAGTTTTTAGCACATCCTTTGGGTTGAGTTCCTTTCACCTGATTTTATATTTATGATATGATAAGGAATGGGAGCAGTTGTATATTATATATTGTTGGGTTTCATCTCTGAAGTAAAAGTTTAATACGGTCCTTGCAAGTTTTAGTTCATTTGCTAGTTAAATGGTTCTCAAGTTCAAAAAGAATTGGTATACATCCTCTACATCACGTATATATCCTGCTCCTAGATCTCTTTAGTGAAAAAGCATTTTACACTCTCCTTGAATATTAGATATATTTTACATTTGTCTAATGTATTACTATTCTCTATATTGCTTATGCTTATCATAATTTTTTGCTGTGGAAATTCCATATTCAGTGGTGTAAAATGTTAGTAGCTTTAGGTAAATAAACCACAACCTTTCAGATCTCCTTTCACTGGCTTTTTTCTAATAGCTTCTAAAACCATGATATTTTAAAATATTTTTCGTATGTTTGTGAGGAAACTAATGAACAGAAGTGGGCAATGATCCTTCATAGCATCTGTTTATTTTTTCACTCATTCCTGCCTCATTCAGTCTGTTTGTTCATCACTCACTGAGTGCTTGCAAGGTGGCTGCAGGTGGGTATACAGTCCCTGAGAAGATAGACTTACTGGGCATACAGTTTGCCTTTCATGAGCCAATAGTCTAATATGGGACTTGTTAAAAAAGTATAATTAAAAATAAGATATACAAATAAATTCTATCACTTCCATTAGACCATGAGACATGTGAGGCAGAAAGCTCAGCCTACCTGTTTTCTACAGGAAGAGTGAGGTCTTTGGATTGATTTTGACCTGGGTTTGAACCCGGACTCTCTTGTTCACTTGCAGCATGATCATCACCAACTTACTTAGCTTGTTTTGCCTCCACTTTTCCATCTTTAAAATAAGGGTGGTGTGTATAGTTACCTTTCAGGGTTGTTTGTAAAAACAAATATGCAAAGTGCCTGACACTTCATAGGCATTTAACAAATGTTAAATGAATAAATGCCATGGGAGTTCAGAATAATTACTCCTAACTTGGCTGAACAGGGTTCCTAAAGGGCTATTTGATCTGAGAGAAAGTGGGGGTGGGCACACTTCTGATATAGGAAATCATCCCCTCCTTTTAAGAATGCATTTCTATTTCTTTTCCTCTTTTCTATTTCCCATTTTCAAGAAATGCACACAGTTTCTCTGATCACGCTGTAATCTACCCACACGTCTTCCAAAGGCAGTGCGGAGCAGTGCCCAGTTCACGGGGAGGGACTCTCCGGCAGTCTTAGGGAATGGTGGGCACCACGGACTGCTCAAGGAGAATGGGATGCACTGATGGCTTGATGCCAGGTGGCTGGTGGGTGGCTGTTTTCAAGTAGCAGTCACCGGCAAATAGGAGGTGTGGCCAGATCATTCTCCCCAGAGGACATTCATTTCTTTACAGCTGAAAGGGCGGTGAGTTGATCCAAAACAGGACCAAAAGTTGGAAAGAGTTATGACCAATCTGTCAAGCCCTCCTAAGTTTATCTGGATATAAATGCATAAGCACTCTCCAGGGTGGACAAAGGTGCATCCTCTGTTGAGGTTGAAAGGGGAGGATCAGAGCTGAGCTAATAGGGCTGTTAGCATTCCTTAAGTGCATGAAATGGATCCAGATTAAAATGAAATGCCTTTTACATTGGTCACATCTTCCTAACCTCAAACTATGATTGAAACTACTCTAAGTACGATGCAAGTAAAGGTATTTCCCAAGTGATAAACACCTAACTTACGATTGCCCATAACTGTGGAAGATTGTTTGGGTACTGGTTTCCTTCAGATATCCTCTCCCCGCTCTTTCCACACATCCCCTTCTGGGAAAGCACCCAGGCTGCCTTGGACAATTGCTGCTGCCTAGTTACCAGGGTAGTATGATGGGCCCAGTGGCTTGTATGATGGGGGAATCCTTCCCTTCCCTCTTTTCACAGCTCAATTAATTCAAGCTCAGATAAACCTGTTCTCACATATCCTATTTAACTTCCTTCTTTCTTCCCCTACATCTTCCAATTCTTGTCCAATTAGATCAGGAAAAAAAGATTTGTTTTTCTATTGAGTTTGACATAATGCAATTAAACAAAGATTACAGTCTGCCTCTTACTGAGTTTAAATCTAAAATATAAATCATTCATCTGTAGCTATGTCTGTTTCTCTGTATACTCATCATGAAACGAAACAAGGTGGGGTATCCCTATCTGACTCAAAAGAAAGTTATAATGAAAAGTCAGTGTTACAAGTTTCTTTCTTTTTTCATTTATTTGTCTCCCTCCCCATCACCACCTTTAAACAATTTTATGGCACCTGGTCCATTTACATATTTTTGCCTTATTTGTATGACTATGTCCTTTTTTTCAGTTACACACTGGTATGGAAAATGTGTGCATGCTGGGTGGGGACCTCTTTGTCTCTCATTTGTCTTTTCCTTTTCCCTGTGAGATCAGATATCCACAAGAAAAGACTAAAATCACAGCACGTGTTAGCAAATACACAGAGTAGCCTGTAATCTCTCTCCCCTTCTGTGCTTCCATTTCCTGACTATCGAACAACAGCGAGTGTTTTTCTGCAGTGCTGGCGGATCAAAAGTCAGGCAAAGATGATTCGGGTTCCATTTCTATTATGAAATAATTGTCTTATCTGCATGATAATACACACATATATTCCTGCTAAATTATCTACATCCTAAGCATTCATTCATGCCCCAGAGAAGATGATGAATGTACCAGATGCTTCCATGCTGTGGTGAAATCATGGGGATGGGTGGTGCAGGGCAGCCTGCCCACTCTTTGGGTGGCTGTGTCAGGAGAATGAGTCATTCCAGCCATTCCTACTGTAACTCTCCTGATAGTGATTTTAACATGTCCCACTGGAAGAAGGCTGGAGACCCTACACCAAAATTTAGACCCATTTTTCATCTCTGGCATGAGTGTATTTCCTATATTGCCATTTTCCCCCTAAAAGCCTCTGGCCAGGCCCTTACGAGCCTGTTGCAGATGGACAGTTTCCCCATGGCTGGTACGCTGCTTTGTTCTGAGGCTCAGATTCTTGTTTCATACTTTATATTTGGTCCTTGAGATATTTACCAAAATGTGTTATTGGGCTTGGGCCAGATCTTAGGCTAGAAACCAGATAATCTACTCTTCTCTGAATCAATAGCATTCTACTCTTCCTGAGCTTCTTAATTAAATACTCCAAAAGCTTTGGCCAGCTGATGGGGGTCTGAAATTGGTGCTCCAAAGGGAAAAGAACTGAGAGGACACCTCTGCTCCTGAATAAAGCATGGGGCATGTCCAGGCTCCCTTCCAGGCTGCCCTGGGTGGGCCCAAGACCATGCCAGGGCCATGTGATGGTGAGGCGATGGCGAGGGGGGCAGGGCCTGCTTGGGTAGCTTTTGTGCTCTTAGCTATGGACATCAGGCTTGACTCAGGACCAGCCAGGCCCTGCTCTCCTATTGTCTTAAGGAGGAGGTTGAGGGGAGTGCTGTTCTAAGTTTTAAATAAAACCTGGGTCCAAGCTTTCAGAGACTGTATCCAAGATGGTATCTCCTGGTCACCTGGCTAAGGGATGCACGAGGGCACTGATAAGAAATTTTAGGGCATGGTTGTGGGAAGAAGCAAGTTTTATTTATTTTGCATCCTGCAGTGATTACGTTTACGTGTCTCTGTGACCAGAACACACAGAGCAGAACTGCCCAGTTGTGCAATGCGATGAGGCTGGAGTGATCACTTTTGTTTACTTAAATGGGATTGATTTGGGCTAGGACACCTGGCAGTTTAGAGTGTTTGTTTTTCTGCCAACTTTGGCAGGCAGTTGAGGGTGAGGGGCCAGGCTACTGAGACATGTATCTTGGTCAGAGAGTGTGGAAATTTCTACTTTCAGCTTCTCTTTTTATGGCCATCTTGATCTGTGTTACCATTGGGTTTTCTATTAGCCTGGACTACATGCAAACCGTAAGATTCAGGATGAAACTTAAGAAGATTTAATCTAATTTATTTTGAAACTGGTTGAAATTTTACTCTTAACAAGGGACACTTTGAACTCACAAATTTTCCTTCCCTCTTTTTTGATGTTAGCTAACAAAGTCCACCCTTACAGAGACCCCAAGCATTGCTATGTATACTGGGCTACTCCTTGTATCTCAATTTGCTGACTAACCCTGTTGGGTTAATGTTTCCCAAATAATTTTCCAAAGAATTAGATATCATTGGCTTAGAAGAAGTATAGAAATCATTTTATTCTTATTAAATCCCAATTTTTCAAAACTCTTTCCCTATTATATGATAAATAAGAAATATTAAAATGGATAAAATTAGCCCTATTAGGGGATACTTACTTTTAGAATTTTCTGAAAACAACATTTGTGAAGGTTGACAAAAAAAGTAGGTAAGAATGATTTACCTAGGATCATAAACATACCATAGGCCAAAGCATTATTTCTCTGAAAGAAGTTATTTAGGAAAAACTCAAAACATCTGGTTCATATTATAAAATATAAGAGTAGAAAGAGTTGTGGCCTTTGAGACATCAACTTTTATGCTTCTGGAATTTTTATAATTGCTCTTTCTCTATTTCTTTAAAAACAGAACAAAAGCTCTGTTTTAACTATTTATGTTTTATTTAGTTGTTGGGGAAGCAGATGGGATGAGGTTGGGGAGACGTGCCACAAATGCCATTAAAGAAGGCCTACATGATTTTTTTCTTTACTTTTCATATCTCGATTCCCTGGCCATTCAATTTAGTTCCTGAGGTGCTGACAGCTGGTAATACGCTAAACTGCAATCCACTTTCGGAAGTTATTGATATTTCCTAACTGAGGTTTAATGGTGTGACTTGGCTTAGGTGAAAATGTGCCAAGGTCTTGGGTCTCCTGTGCTTCATCCAGGTTTGTGATAGTTCCAGAAGCATTGTGCTGGGAGCTAGAAGCCACAGTGCTGCCTGGCCTCCCAAGGCAGATGAATCTCAATCACACAATACTTTCAAAATGCCTCTACCCAGACCAACAGAGGAACTACACCATGATTCTTTCTTGGGGGCTGTTTATTTGTTCAATTTACAAAAGCTGGTGAGTCTAAGAGATTTAAAATATTCAATTTCTCAAAATTGGTAGTACTTACATTATAGAAGATAGTCTTAATTTATTTTAGCCAAAAGCCATTAGGAAAAGGAAAAAAAAAAGTCAATAGATTTGGGACTACATAGTGATGCTGGTCGCACAAAATTGCGAATGTACTAAATGCCACTAATGGTAAATTTTATGTTGTGTGTATTTACTGCACTAAAAAATAGAAGTCAATGGAAAAAGTTTATCTTATTCTGCCGGCTAAGAATGCTGATTTTGGTTATCACTGAAGCTGTGTGGTTTCCAATGAGGTGAAGAGAGACACAGGTAGAGGCCGGGGGGTAATATTCCAAACACAGAGTTATTTATTGCTGGCACTAAAGTATATCAATGGCAAGTAGCAGATCATTTGAATGTTCATCTTAGCATTGTAATTTCTTAACAATAAGGGTTTAACAGCTGTGGTGGTTATTATTTGTAACAAAACAAAACTAAACTAAACCAGCTTAAGGTCCATGACTTAGAGTAACTTGTCATTTTGGGGAGATAAAAAAGTAAACAGTATGCAGTGCTAGTTGGCCACCAGTATCTCTCCTGGGTGTGTCCTCCCAACACATGTATAGCAAAAATCAGGAACTTTGTTAGATTTTTTAAAAACTTTGTTCTTTTGGGTAAAATGGCCATCAAGTAAGAGAAAAAGTCAAGATTAAAGACAGAAAGTATATTTAACATGTGGAGATTTGATAAATGCATGGCTATTGAAATAAAGATAATGAGGGAGGAATTAAGAGCATACATGAACATTTCTGATTTCTAGTATTTGGGATTCATCAAGGTCCCCAGTCTTTCCCTTGTGAATGTCAAAGACATACTATCATGTATTTTATTCAAGATATCAACACCATAATGAATGCGCTAAAACCCATGGATTTCCTTCTTAAAATAGCATGCTTTCAATTCAATGAAAGATACATTTGTTGAGCAACTACTGTTTGCAAAGCATTGAGGAGATGGTGTCAGAGAATATGAAAATTAGTTCGCACAGACTGTCCTCAAGGAACCAGAAAGATTGTAGACAGAAAGGACATTAATGCTCTGTAGCAGAGTATATTCAATGCTGAAAGTCAAAGTGTCCTGGAGGTTTACAATAGAGAGGGAAAGAGAGCAAGCAGGAGTTAGCTTTTGGTTATGAAGACGAGGAAAGGCTTTGTAAAGGAGATGGCGTTTGAAGAATGGATAAGAAACTGGCAAACTGAGAAAGCACGCTAGGTGGCAGAACTGAAATGGTAAGGCAAAGGCACCAAACAGGAAATGCCCAAGTGTTGGGGAAATGTCTACAGCATTAGGTTGGCTAGGAGGAGGTTGTTGGTAGGACATCACCGAGAGTTAAGGTTCAATTGAAGATTGGCCCTAAATGTCAGGATGAAGCATAGTGTGTTTAATCCAGAAAACACTGGAAGACACTGACAGTTTCTGAAGAGGCAGTGAAATGACCCAAGCTGCACTTTACTGATAGTGAGGACTATACGTGGAGGATCTGGGAGGAGACCTGCAGGAAAGAAGCAGAATGTTTTGTGAGGAAGAGAGGACAGAAGGAATAGGGAGCTGGGCCAGGTTGGTGACAGCAGGAAATAGAAAAAAGAGAAATAATCTATATTTAACTTGCCAACTGATTGGGTATAGGTGGATTTAAGAGCTCTGAGAAGACCAGTCCAGGCTTCCTCCCAATGCATACCCTGCTCCTGAAGCCAGCAGGCGTGCCAGGCTGGAGGGCATGAGGACGGTTCCACCTCTGGCTGATTCCGGTGGAGAGGGTCGACGCAGGATTCCCCGCTGTGTGTTTGACAAGAGCTTGGGGTTAGTGGGAAGAGCCTAGGTGAGGCAAGTAAAGTAAATTGTGCCTTGGTCTGCAGAAATGGGAATGCTGGTGGTAGTATAAACGGTAGGGAGGACTTTGGGTTTCCAGTCTGGCCTGTGAACATCTACTCTTCTTGAGGGTAGGAATCTGTCCCTTCCTGCTTATGTTTGCATCCCTCGTGCTCTGTGAATATTTATTAAACAAATAACACCTCAATTTTCATTAGAACACTAAGATAGAAGACAAAAAAAAAAGCTTTAGCAACATAGGTACTTGTGAAAAGTCCAGCAGGTTGTATAATTTACTGAGATTTATAAAAATGAAACAAAAGAGAATGTAAGAATAAAATGCATGACATTTCAATTTAGTGAAGTCTGACTTGAAAACTTGAAAGATTCAATTTGCATAACATAAAACTTGTGAAAGAAACTTCCTCCCAAGACTAGGGTTGCTAGATTTAGTGCATAAAAATACAGGATACCCAGTTAAATTTGAATTTGAGATAAATAATGGATAAATTTTGCAAAAGTATGTCCCACATGTTGCAAGGGGCATACCTACACTAAAAGAACATTCATTCTTTATCTGAAATTTGAATTTAACTGGGCATTCTGTATTGTATCTGGTAATACTACTTTAGACTGTAATCAAAAGTGATATTTTTGAATAGCTAAAGGTTGTTCCAGAAAAGGTTTACATTTTGCATGTTAATATTTACAAAATATTATTATAATGTAACATCTATTATTATTATAATTTTTTGTTATCATTGGTCTACAATTACATGAAGAACATTATGTTTACTAGGGTCCCCCCTTCACCAAGTCCCTTCAACAAACCCCATTACAGTCACTGTCCATCAGCGTAGAAAAGATGTTGTAGAATCACCACTTGTCTTCTCTGTGTTGCACAGCCCTCCCCATGCCCCCTGACACATTATACATGCTAATTGTAATACCCCCTTTCTTTTTCCCCGCCCTTATCCCTCCCTTCCCTCCCATTCTCCCCAGTCTCTTTCCCTTTGGCAACTGTTAGTCCATTCTTGGGTTCTGTGAGTCTGCTGCTGTTTTGTTCCTTCAGTTTTTCTTTATTCTTATACTCCACATATGAGTGAAATCATTTGGTATTTGTCTTTCTCTGCCTGGCTTTTTTCACTGAGCGTAATACCCTCTAGCTCCATCCATGTTGTTGCAAGTAGTAGGATTTGTTTTCTTCTTACAGCTGAATAATATTCCATTGTGTGTTGTATGTACCACCTCTTCTTTATCCATTCATCTACTGATGGACACTTAGGTCGCTTCCATTTCTTGGCTATTGTAAATACTGCTGCAATAAACATAGGGGTGCATCTGTCTTTTTCAAACTGGGCTGCTGCATAGAGTAAATTCCGAAAAGTGGAATTCCTGGGTCAAATGGTATTTCCATTTTGAGCTTTTTGAGGAACTTCCATACTGCTTCCCATAGTGGTTGAACTAATTTACATTCCTACCAGCAGTGTAGGAGGGTTCCCCTTTCTACACAACCTCACCAACATTTGTTTTTGTTTGTCTTTTGGATGGTAGCCATCCTTACTGGTGTGAGGTGATATCTCATTGTGGATTTAATTTGCATTTCTCTGATGACTAGCAATGTGGAGCATCTTTTCATGTGTCTGTTGGCCATCTGAATTTCTTCTTTGGAGAACTGTCTGTTCAGCTCCTCTGCCCATTTTTTAATTGGATTGTTTGCTTTTTGTTTGTTGAGGTGGGTGAGCTCTTTATATATTTTGGACGTCAAGCCTTTATTGGATCTGTCATTTATGAATATATTCTCCCATACTGTAGGATACCTTTTTGTTCTTTGATGGTGTCCTTTGCTGTACAGAAGCTTTTCAGCTTGACATAGTCCCACTTGTTCATTTTTGCTTTTGTTTTCCTTGCCCAGGGAAATATGTTGATGAAGAAGTTGCTAATGTTTATGTCCAAGAGATTTTTGCCTGTGTTTTTTTCTAAGAGTTTTATGGTTTCATGACTTACATTCAGGTCTTTGATCCATTTCAAATTTACTTTTGTGTATGGGGTTAGACAGTGATCCAGTTTTATTCTCTTACATGTAGCTGTCGCATCTATTATTTTTTTAGCAGCAAACATCTTCTACAACTTTTAATTCTTGTGTCCTTTTAACTATATTTCATTTCTTTTCCAAATCCTGATTTTTTAAGAAAACTTGATTCTGCCTTCCCATTTGTCCTCTGAGGTTGTCAAGGAAGTGCTATCATCGTAAGAGTAAAAACAAATTATATTTGTGAGGTACTTTCACTTCATATCCATCTGACACCATAGAGAAGCAGGTAACGTCCCCACTTTATAAGGGGGTCCACAGTTGGTGCTTGTCATTGTGGCTGTGTTCCTATGATGCCGTTGAGAAGAAGCTGAGGTGGGGCTAAAAAGGACGGATTAGCTGCGAGCCCAAGGTGCTGTCCCAAGGAGACAGGTCTGAGAGCGAAAAGCCGGTGGGTCTTGTAATCTATCACAAGGTTACTCCCGTGTGAAAAGTGAAATATTTAATAAAAAGTAAAATATTTAATAACACATGTCAACAGAGGTTAAATTAGAATATTTGCCTAAGGCATTAAAATGTGAAGATACTAAATGCCAAAGTCAGTTGAAAAACAGACACCCAAGATGTAACTTTCTAAAGGAAATAACCAAGAAACAGTCAATACCTCTTATTTCACTCACTGTTGAGCTTCTAAGATTAATCCATGTGGAAGCATGTAGCTATAATTTCTTCATACCCACTGCTGCACAGTACTCCTTTTTGTGAATCTGTAACAAGCACTTATGGACTTCCCTGCCAGTCAATACCTGGATTATTGGTAGTTCTTCTATTATAATTACACTGCCTGAAATGTCTAAACAGGCCTATGCTCAAGGATTCACTTAGTGTGTATACCTAGGAGTGGTATTCCTGGGTTGTATTGTATTGCTTTTAACCTTCACAAAATTGTTTTCCAAAGTAGTTCAGTTAAATTACAACCACCCCCCTCTGTCTGAACCCTCCCATGCCAGGCCCAGAGTCCCTGTCGCTACACATGCCAGGTGATGCTTGGTATGGTCAGAGTTCTAAATGTTTGCCAATCTGGTGGGTTTAATATGACATCTCATTATGTCTCTAACTTGAATTTTCATGATTGCTAATGGGCCTATTTATCATTGTTATAAATTAACCCAGTTCTATACTTTAATTAAATTAGAATTGTGGAAATCAGATGGAAAGGCAGGGTGGAAAGGCTATTCTGTCGGTCTCTAATCTGTACTCCATCTAACAAATGGTTACCAAAATATATGATAAATTCTATGGGAGAAAGTCAATCTGGTTTTGGGGTTAGCCAAACATGATGCTGCCAGTTCCAGGACGTATCTGGTCCCAAGAAGTGGCCATTCTGCCCTTACTGCCAGACGCACCTGTGAGATGCCGAGCTGACCGTACGCAAGCCCGCGTCGCTCCTGGCTTATTTTCCTATTGCTGGGTCAGTGGATGGAAACTGAAGGCACTGTTCGAGCATGACTTCTTCAGTGTCCAACTTGCCAGCAATGGGGGCTCTAACTCAGGAAATAAAGCCCTGGATGCCATGTCTTTCAGAAGAAGTTATTAAGAGTCTCCCAGGAGGCAAATTCCATGGCTTCATTTACCATCCTGACCTTACATGGGTTTCCGGGGAGGAGGCATTCCCTAAACCTCTGGCTGTAATTTGAACACCGCGCTCGTGTTTTGATCATTCTCTAGTCATCATCAGCACCCTCTGGGCAGCACAGTTTTACTCTATAATGCTCATTTATTTTCCTCTAAGGAGATACATCACGGTTGCAAGATCTTTCAGATAACATCATGTTCTAGTGTCTAGCTTGAGATTTAGAAACCTGACATGCTTTAAACCCACATTTAAGAACTTTGACTGATTGTGTTCTGTGTACAAGTGTTTTGTAACAGAGAGCCTAGTCCTTCACCAGAAGTTACATTTACTCCCCTTTATTAATTATCCTGTTTGTGCTATCTGTGGCAGGCTGAAAAATAGCCCATAAGGTTTTTGAGAGTGTTATATCAGCAGAAACATGTCAGCTTGGACTGAGAGGGACAGAGAGAGGATGCGAGGAAAGAAAGCTGGTGGACTCCCCAAGCCCCACAGGTAGGAGGCAGGCTGATGAAAGCGCTCAGTGGCAGACCTGTGCTCTCCTAGAAAAAAGGATGGCTCTGAGGGTAGAACCAAGGGCCAGGAGCCGCAGAGAATCATTCCCAGGTCCTGACGTGTGATGGAGTTTGCCTACTTGCGTTGGGATATCGGTTGGGAACCACAGACTCTTTTCTTCCTTTTGCTTTCATCCTTTTTGAATGGCAGTGTCTATAATTGTTACCCTATGCATGGCCCACCATTATTTTTTGGGAACATACAACTTGATTTTTAATTTCACAGAAAGAATGGAATTTTGCTGCTGGATAGATTCTTTGCAGAGACTCACCTATATCTGACTTGGATGATTTAGATGAGATTTGGGATTTTTGAGCTGATGAGACCTGGATAAGATTTTGGTCTTAAAGATACAATGGGTTAAGACCTTTGGGCACCTTGGAATGGGGGTGATGTACTTTACATGTGGGATGTGTGTGAATCTATGGAATCCTGATCAGGGGTGGACTGTGGAAAACTAAATAATGACCTCCTAAGTATGTTCATGCCTTAATCCTCAGAACCTGTGAATATGTTGCCTTATCTGGCAAGAGGAGCTTTGCAGATGTGCTTAAGGACCTTGACATCAGAGATTATTCTGGATTATCCAGGTAGGCTGATATTTTCAAGAGGGTCCTTATAGAAGAGAAGAGTAGGTGGAGTCAGAGACAGAGGAAAAGGGTACATGAAGCAGAGATTGGAGTGACATAGCTGTGAGCCAAGGAATGTCAAAAGCCTCTATAAGGTAAATGAGAGAAGGAACAGATTTTGCCCCTGGAACCTCCAGAAATGACCCGTTCTGTTGACACCTTGATTTTGGCTCTTTGAGACTCACTTTGGTTTTCTGACCCCCAGAGCTGTAAGATAACTGTAAGATAATGTATTGTTTTAAGGCACTAAGTTTGTAAGAATTTGTTATAGTAGCAACAGGAAACTAATACAGCACCTGTTGGGCCCAGGTCCAGAAATGCTCTGGTCCATTCAGGAATAGAGCAGCTGTGTGAAAAGGAATGAATGAGGGAACATTTTCCCAGGTGGAGTATTTCATTATAATTGGTGACTTTTCTTTTTCTCAAACAAAATGCTATCTTTAAAAGAACTACAAAGAAGAAATTGAGCTATTTAAAGCTTTTCTAAAACAAATGTTCTGTAACTTCGCTGATTCTACCTGGTGTTCAATACGTCAGCCTTTCCTAAATAACTAAACTAACTCCATTTAAAAAACCCTCTCTCTGTAGACCTAAAGCCTCTTATGAAAGAAACTAACCATGACACATAACATTACCTTTGCCAAAATGGCAAGAAGATCAGATCACATTGTTAATATTCCTATGAAGCCCTGGTAGAGAAAAATGCCATGGTTACAACCTGCGAGGTGTGTTTTTGATGGCACTGGTTATTTAGAACAGGTTTGGGTTGATCTGGCAAGACACTGAAGTAAAATGTGTGAGCTTTTCATTTTAGGGAGAAAATTCTTCAAACAGAGGCCTGCCTTCCCACGTTTATGTTCTTCTTTTGTTTGATCAGAGATGCCAAGCACACAACAGTTAACTCACTTACATGGACTGTATGAATGCAGATTCATTTATTGGAAAAGATTTGTAAATGGAGACATTTGAAAATTGCCTTTAGACATTGTGGTACCTATGTTGTAGAGGTAGCTGATTTATTGACTAGGACTTTTTCTCTCAGCCTTTGAGCTCCTTTGATTAAATACCAGTTTACATTTATGGTGCCTGTGTTAGTCACCAACAAATCAGGAAGCCTGAAATGCAGATTACATGTGCGATAAAAGACAGAGAGCCAGACAAGGGCGGGGTGGAGACCTGGCCATCAGCAAGAGCAAGACGCTGTTTCCTCCCAGGTCTGGAGGGCCAGGAGGGAGAGGTGGTGTATAATTTCCTACTACTGTTCTAGCAGGTTACCAGAAATTTGGTGGTTTAAAATAACCCAGATGTATTGTCTTACAATTCTGAAGGTCAGGAGTCCAAAATGAGTTTCTCTAGACTAACATCAAGGTGTCAGTAGGGCCATGCTTTCTGGAGGGCCTAGGGGAGAACTTGTTTTCTTGCCTTTTCCAGTGTCCAGAGCTGCTCACATCCCACATACTGACCCTCCTCCATATTCTAAGCCAGCAATGGCTGGTCCAGCCTTTCTCAGTCACCTCACTCTGGCACTGACTTTCCTGCCACCTCTTCCACCTTTGTCCTTAATCCCAGATAATCTCTTTATTTTGAGGTCATCTGATTCACAACCGTAAGTCCCTTTGACATGTATTGTCACATATTCACAGTTTACAGGGATTGGGCATGGCACCTGTGGGAGGCCATGATTTTGCTTTTACCAGGTGGTATTGCTGGGACCTGTGATACAGTGGGTGGAGCTGGGCCAGCGGGATGATGGCCGTGCATGGAGAGGCCTGCACAGGACTCATCCCTGACGGCACCAGTGGGGAGAAAGAAACACCTTGGCTCCTCACTGCAAAATGGGTAAACATCTAATCCTAAACTGACTTCTCTCCTTTCCTTTGCTTTTCATGTGGAATCTCAAAAACCTTTTTTTGGGTGCTAGGGAATATGTTTTTGTCTATGTATACACCTCATTTTAAGTCTGACAACTATACACAACTTTATGAAGTGTACTGATGTAAGGGAAAAAAGACCAACCCTATTGAAATTGGCCCATTGAAAAATGACCAAATCCTTGCCTTTTATCAGGTGACAGTCTGAGTTGTTTGTGTGGGAGAAATCCTGTGATTAGAGCCACTCTTGTCAGTGCTTCTCATGACAATGGGGAGTGTGACCATCTGTAATCTAGCCTCTAGAGCTATCTCATTCTTCCTGGATACAGGCTAAATGCGGTGAGTTGGAGGGTCCAAAAACTGTGGCTTATTCAAGGTTTTCCCAAATCCCAGGAAAAAAATAGCTCATTATAATGTGCTCATGAATAAAGTAAGGTCATTGTTATGTCAGTCTGAAGAAATTTACAGCAAATGGGATTGAAAGGATCACTGCATGAAGGAAATGCCAATGTTAAATCTATGGGCAGTCTCTTTAGTGTGGCATGTCATAAATTGAACTCAAGCACTGTGAGAAGGCTGGGGGAAGGAGAGACAGGGAGGCACTGAGCTTGATCTTCGTTTCCCTTCCTTTCTGGAACACACATGCTTGGTCGCTTTTTCTAGGGGCTGCCTCCCTCCCAGTGAGGAATCACTGCATTCATCCCCTCTCACTTGGCTTTTCGAGGCTGCCTTCGAAACACTGCTTCAGCAGCTCCCTGCAATGCCAGCATCAGGTGTCACAACCACAGGGGTGACTGGGTTAATGGCCATGCTGTTTTCCCTGGAGAAGCAGAGACAGACAGGCCAGCCTTTGTCTCTGCCAGGCGAGGTCTGAATGTAAAGCTTCATCCCAGGCAGGCTGCCTGCGAGCAGGGGGTTCAGGGTCATCTGGCCGTTGCTCCTCTGCTTGAGCCTCGGGCTCCTGTGCACCACCAGGCCCTTGGTGGAAGGAAAGGAAATGCATCTCTCTTCTCTTGCCTTCATTCCAAACCCAATTTGAGTTGAGTCCCAGTGGTCAGACCTGCGAAAGGACCCTCCTCTGCTGGAATTTCCTGTGGCTCCAGTGGTCTTCTGCTTGGTGATACCTGTGTGTCAGAATTGGGGGGTGCAGTAGGAGTGGAAATCGTATTTTCATCTTTTTTCTCTCGTTCACCTCCCCAACCCCATTTCTGATTCAGCGACGCTGGGTTTGCATGTGTGTGTTGCCCTGGCTGTCACCTCGATGAAGATGGTAGAGACCGCAGCTCCTACTGCCTAAGCTCCGCACAGTGCTAAGTGCTTTACAACATGGTATCAGCTTATCCTCAGGAAAATGGAGGCCATTACTATTATCTTCTCTGCTTTAAATATGAGCAAACATAAGGTTCAAAAAGTTGGGTAACTGTTATAGGCTGAATTGTGTCCCCACCCCCACCCCCAAGTTCCACACTGAAGTCGGAATCCCCAGTACCTCAGAATGTAGCTGAGTTTGAAAAGAGGGTCTTTAAACAGGTACTTAACATTGAAACGAGATCTTTGGGACAGGCCCTAATCCATTAGGACTGGTGTCTTCATAAGGAGAAATGAAGACAGAGACACACACAGGAGGAAGACCATGTGGAGATACAGGGGGAAGGCAGCCTCTGCAAGCCAAGGAGGGAGGCCTCAGGATGAACCAGCCACACTGACACCTTGATCTCAGACTTCTAGCCTCCAGAACTGTGAGAAAATACATTTCTGTTATTTAAGCTGCCCAACTTGTGATATTTTGTTATGGTGGCCCTAGCAGAGCAATGCAGCAACTTTGTCAAGACTACACACTGGGGAAACTTGACAAGAACCCATGTTTTTTATGTAAACCTCATAATTTTTCTATAATATGCTTCAACTAATACCATTTAAGCATTAGTTAAAATTCTGAAAGGACAAGCTTTAAAATACTGGGTGTCTCTATCTCCTTCTGCATTTATAACAAATTTACTGAATTTTGAAAAAAGTCACTCCCCAGCTGACTTCACGCTACCATGGTGTCCAGTGAAGTCTAGGTGAGCTGTGAAATTCTCAAAACAAAACTTACTCAATTTTTCTTTAAAGGGAAAGAAAAACAACTATGCAAAACAGCTTTTGGTTTTTAGGGGCAGGAGGCAGGTTTCAGGAAATCAAACAAACAACAAGGTTTGGAAATTCCCCAAAGAGTGGGACTTTCTGACCCCCGAGTACAGGCACACAGCCCCCCCCAAGAAGTGGAGAACTTTTTGTTTTCCCAGAGGATTGAGACCCCGGGCACGGGGGAGGGCTGGGCTGGGAACGTCCACCCAGGGCAGGACAGTGAGGCTCTGGGTGCCTGCTCAGAATCCTCTTCCCAGCTGGGAGCCTGGGACAGAAACAGGGTGAGCAGGCAGGGCCAGGGGGCAGCCCTGACAGGGCCATCCCCCAGGGAGCCAGGCGACCTACTGGTTGATCCAGATCTGCTGGGTGGGAACACTTGGGCCAGAGGATCTTACACAACTATGCATTTTGAGTTTTCCAAAAGTCTGAATGTAATGACAGCTGGAATCTGGTTCTCACTGTTCTCTGGCCCACTCTGGAGCTTCACATTAATAAATTAACACAGAGACCCCCAAACACAGGAAGGGGAGTGTTTGGCTTTTTAAGGCACATCTGGATTTTTATTTTTAATACCTTAGGAAATTCATTCCATTACTCAGATTTTTTTTTTTAGTTTATAAAAAGCAACATTAGCCCAGTTTCCTGGTCTCTGCTATAGACAATTCACAGCTTTTCTGAGTTTTTCCTGGCTTAGTATTAACTACTTCTTCATTAGTTTCTTTCTAAAAACTTGGGAATGACCAAAGAATAGTAAACAACAGTTTTTGTTGCATTCATGTAGTTTCAACAGAGCAAAAATAAGGGATTCAATATATGGTCAAGGTTAAAAATATGCTTGTGGCAGGAAGTCTGACTGAGCTATGATCTTGCATGTAATCAGCAGGCTGCTTCCCCTTTGTCATGCAGAACTGACTTCTATGTATTTTTTTTTTTTCAGTAAAGGCAGTTACCTAATGATATTAAGATTTTAATTGATTACGCTGGATGTTCTGAAACCTGAAGCAGGGGAACTCAAACCCAACCCAGTCGGCCTCCAGCTGCCATCGACTGTGGATGCGACAGCTGTAAATAAATGCTGCCACCTTCAGGAGGGAGTGGGGATTGCGCAACCAAAGTGGTCCGTTCTCAGCCTTGTGTGTCCATTTTCAAACTCACGGGTTTCTACAACTTTTTCTTTTCCCCACTTCTCCATACAATTCAGAAGATCGGAATCTGTACTAATTTGAATTTCTTAATTTTGCTTTAGGATACAAAACGAAGC
Source organism: Manis javanica (assembly GCF_040802235.1). Lineage (NCBI taxonomy): Eukaryota > Metazoa > Chordata > Mammalia > Pholidota > Manidae > Manis > Manis javanica. The sequence continues at coordinate 149,731,769 of NC_133157.1, forward strand.
TCCATATTCTGCAGGAAAACATTCTTTACAATGAATCTTCAGATTCTCTAAGACTCATTTATATAGTATATAAGACATAAATATTGAAAGAGTATCCTTGAGAGAGTGACTTGTTAGACAGTGTCTGAATTGGTAATGCAAACACCTCATGCTTTTCTTTAGTTCACCCCCCCCTTACATCAGCATGCGATGTAATAGTGCTTCTTACTGTAAAATGTCACTTAATAAGACTTCAGTTATTCTCACGAATCTCTGCTTGAGTTTAGGAAGAGGCCAGCTAACTCCAACTTGGGTTAGTGCCGTTAGAAAATGTGTCCTTTCATTGGATTAAATGTGGTCATATGCTGGGCTTTGGGCTGGGTTCTGTTTTGGAATGACACAGAGAAAGTGGATTCGCTCTCTCAGCAAGTCATTGCGGCCCCCAGGGCTTTACCCTTTAGGCTGAAGAGCCAGGCTCTATAGTCTCTTGATTCCTACACCTGCAGCCACGGGGCCACCTGCTCCTCTGGATGTGACCGTTCATCGCTGTCCTCTCCACTAGCACCACACTGTTCTCCAGCATCAGTATCAGACTTGTGTGGAGGTGATGGACAGCCTAACCGCCATTCTGCAAATCTGTTTTCTAACGTCTGCAACTCAGACATCAAGTTATCTATTGAAAAAGCACTTTACGCAGTAGAAGTGCTGTGAGGCTGCTACTAATGAGGACACGTGGTCATTTGGGGAAGTGCACTGAGTGCAATTGTGTCTGATGAGCCCTCACAGCACGGCACCTTTTTACCCTCAGGAACTAGCATGGAAGCCCAGCTCGCTGAGAGTCCCGAGAGTTTCCAGCACACGACGCTTGTGCATTTCTGCAGGGTAGTGTGAGCAGAGGCTATTGTCTGGAGGAAGAAGCGAGCTCTCTGTTTTGCAGACTGTGCGATGTGTGAGGTTGTAAAGGAGACTGTGACTGTCTCTGGGATCTGAGTCCTTCCTTTCAGCGCCCAGCCTTTCTTACTTTGTAAGACCTCCTCTCCACTGTTGAGCTCAAGGTCATATTTTCTCTTCCCTTTTGAAACCTGTGCTGGGTGGAGGGTGTCACTTAGGCTGGGGTGGGCTTAATTCACAGGCCAGGTTCTCTGCTTTGCCACTCTCGGCAGTGTTTGTATTTTAAGTCTTCTCTATAATTTGCAAAGGGTTTTGTCTTCTATTAAAGGAACTTCAAGAAGCCACAGTGGCATGGGAGAATGGTTTGGGGGCAGGGGATCTTCCTGAAGTCACCAAAAGTTCTTCATAAATGTCACCTCACAGTGTGGTAGGTGAGAATCACCCTCACAGTGTATGTTCGCCCGAGGTTGGGACAAAACCACCATGTCAGGGAGATAATGGAACCATACGTTTACACACAGTGAATATGACGGCTCTGCTCATAACACAAGTTAATTTAGTGTAGTCATGTGATCGGATTCACATTTCCCTTTAAGGAAAATGATATGTATTTGAATTGCGGTGCTATGCTATGTCTAAGTTCTGGTTATGGTGGTGTTGGGGGACCAGTATTTCTGCGAGAGCTTTTACTTACGTGTGAGAACCACCGCACTTTGTTCCTCTGTATCCTTCGCCCAAAGCTCAGAGTGCTCTTCCCGCATTATTAACTCATTCATCCTTGCAACACTCCCAGAAGACAGATCGGAGGCAACGTGATCAGCCTATTTTTCAGACAGGGAAATAGGGGCATAGAGGACCTCAGCAAGGTCCCCAAAGCTGCATGAGTCAGAGCTGAGCACAGAACAGAACCTACTCAGGCTCCACCCAGTCTGTCTCTCTGAACCTTTCCTCCCCCCTGGAGTGAAAGCCAGTAACAGCTGGGTCTTGGTAGTTGTTTCTGTTTTTGAATACCAGCGTGAAGCAACAAACTGAGTATCTTGCCAAAACCAAATCCAAAACTACTGCTTCTTCAAGTGTAAAGCTAATGCTCTTTAAGGGAGAAGAGACATGTATATTAATCAGCAAAATAAAATTGGATAATCACTTAGGTAGAACCTTAAAGTCCTCAAAATCTTCTAACGTTGACCCATTAACTTTTCTGAATCAGGAAATTCCATTTGGCCAAGCAGAAATGAAACTGGAACTTCATAAGGGTTAGGATTCAGTTTGAAACTGAGAAGGACTAACATCTGTCTTTTAAGTTCAACAAACAACTTTTCTCCTTGGTTTCACCTGAATGCAGACTGGTTTCACGTGGACTTCATTGTCATTTTAGTGGAACTAGAGGAGGGGGTCACTGTCTGATCAGGGTGGGTGTCAAAGGGGATAGTTAATGTCCAAGGAGCCACTGAAAGCCTGGGACCTGGGGTCAGAGGGCCCCAGAGACTGGCTTCAAAGGCAGAGTAGCAAATTCAATGGGAAGTCATGAGCCTTCTTGGACCTTTGTCTTTATTTATTACTCATTTATTTATTCAACAAACATTTATCGAGTATCTATTATGAACCAGCCATTGGCTGGGTGCAAGCATGAATAAGGTGACTCAGACATGATACTTATCTTTCAGGAGTTTGCAATTAAGGAGCAAAGATAAACAAGCAAACTATTATTTTCTATACAAAATAATGAGTAATTGTAGAGGTATTTACAAAGTCTAATCAGGGTAAATTGGATCGAATGGCTCAGAGAAATCTTCCAAGAGGCATCTCTTGACAACCACACAGAGGACAGGTCTGAAGGATGAGAATGAATTTGCTGAGGGGATCGATGAGGCTAAACTTTCAAGGGTTATCCATGTGCCGAAGTTTGTTATTAGGATCAATGGCATCATTTACAGTAGCAGCAAGCAGTTACTGAAGTCCTAATGTGTGCAAGCTACTCTTCTGGGCTACTGAGGATGCAGACACACACTAGAAACAATTCTGGTTCTAGGGAAATCATTATCTATTTGAGAAAAAGGAAATACTTTAAAGGACACATAGCAATTTAATGTGATAGTGTAATGTAGATATGATAGAAAATGTAATAGTTCTGTTTGAGAACTCAGACAATAAACACAATAGAAACCCAGAGAGAAGGGGCTGGTAAGTAAAAATGCTAGATTTAGGGATACTTAGGGGAAAATGGAAACTGGGCTGGACCCCAAATGAGAATCTGTGGCATTTAAGTGAGAGTTATGGAAGATTCCAGGAGAGGAAATAGAAAGATATGAAGTGAGAAAGGGAGAAACAGGTGGGGCATACTGAGTGGACCAAACATGGGTTATTGGCCAACAGGCAGGGCTCATGCAGCAAAGAAGTGCGACACAAACATGAAAACAAGGCAGGGCTGTTTATGCTCTGTGACTATGATCCCTGTACTGCCTTTCCCCTCCTCATGGTCCACATGTCCAACCATCGTTTAATTCTTTTGCACATTTCCAGGCTAGGAAGGTTGGGCTTTGATTTTAGAGAATTGGGGGCATCCAGAGACTTTTGAATAGGCAAGTCTAGTGGTTAGGATTAAGATCTGGTTGTCAGTGACTGAACACTCCAAACAGAAGTGGTCTAAACAGGCAAAAGCTTTCTTTCTCGCTCATGGAAAAGTCTGGGAACAAACTGTCCATGAACAGCTTCAGGACCCAGGCTCCTGCTCTCTTGTTACTCTACCTTGCAAAGCTCCCTTTCCCAAGGCCACCTCGCGGTTTAAGGCTGGAGGTGAAGCAGTTATGTCCATACCCCTGCCAGCAGGATGCAAGTACGGTGGAAACAAAAGGCACACCTCTTCCTTTTAAGGAGAGTCTTTGAAAATTGCATACACCATTCCTGCTTCTCTCCTATTTTCCAGAACCTGGTCACATGGCCACACCTACCTACAGGGTAAGGTGGAGAGTGTAGTGTTTATCAGACAGCAAGGTTTGCAGCTTCCTCAAGAAGAAAAGGAATATGGGTATAAAGGGAAATCTAGCAGTCTCGTCACCATAGGTAAAAGGACATTTTAAAAGGGATGATAAACAGTTATTTTTTTTGATTGATGAACTGAATGATACTGGTAACTCATGAGCCTCCAGTTTTGCTCAGAGCAGTGGGAAGGTCAGCAAAGGGTAGCCTGAAACACAGGAGACACCCTCTCTCATCTCCTTTCTAAGTCTCCAAAGTGGTTTATCTCATTGAGTCCCACTGCATGGGCGCAGATGACAAAGGGTGGGCCTGTCTGATAGTTGACCAAAGGGCCTTTTCTGAAATGTTTCCTTAGAAGGACATAATTTAATGGGATGATGGCCTTCTGAGTATTTTCCTTAGGCAAGACAACTTGCCAAGTGACTGTGACAATTGCTACCGGTGACAGTGACCATGACTTAAAATGCTTTGTGAGGCACTGACCCTTTGAGCTGTTAATCACTATTTTGTGAATCACTATTTCATGGCATAGGCAAAAATAATACAAGTAAAGCAAGTGACTGGTCTAAATCAGTGAATAAATCCCAACACTAGAATTTACACCAGAATTTCACATAGCATCCTAAAATTTTTTGATGCTCTGGAGAAGTTACTTTGTCTTATCCACAATAGCTTTAAAAAGCCACAACTTGCAAGTCATGACTTCTTTAAAATTGTTTTTTTTCTTCTCAAAAACAGCTTGAGATATAATTCGTATAATACACAATTCACCCATTTAAGTGTACAATCAGTGGCTTTTAGTATATTCACAGAGTTGTGCATCCATTACCTTAATCAATTTTAGAACCCCAATTTTCATTACCCCAAAAGGAAACTTCATTTTCTTTAGCCACCACTTCCCAACCTCCCATAGGCTCCCTCCATCCTCCAGCCCAAGGGAACCACTAATTTACTTTTTGTCTCTGTGGATTTGCCTACTGTGGACATTTATATAGGTATATGGTCCTTTTGGCTGGATTACTTTGCTTAGCATTGTGTTTTCAAGGCTTATCCATGTTGTAACGTATGTTTGTACTTTGTTTCTTTTTATTGTGGTATAATATTTTATTGCATGGATATACCACATTTTATTTATCTATTCTTTAGTAGATAGACGTGGGCCATTTCTATTTTTTGGCTAGTATGAAAAATGCTTCAATGAACGTTTGTGTACAAATACGTGTGTACACATGTGTTTTCATTTCTTTTCAGTATATGCCTAAGGAATGGATTTGCTGGGTCATACTGAAACATGACCAAATGTTTAAATATTTGAGGAACTGCCAGATTGTTTTCCAAAGTGCACCATTTCATATTCCCAACAGTAGAGTATGAGAGCTACAATTTTTGCACATCCTCACCAGCACTTTTTGATTCTATCCATCCTAGTATTTACATCCTAGGATGTAAAGCAGTATATCATTGTGGTCTTGATTTGCAGGTCTCTGATGTTAATGATGTTGATCATTTTATGTGCTTATTGGCTACTTTGCATATCTCCTTTGGAAAAAATATCTATTTGGACCCTTTGCTTCCTTTTTAAAAATTGAGTTGTCTTTTATTGTAGTAATAGTAATTACTGTTGTAATAATTCTTTGAATATACATATTTTCAATATAAACCTCTTATCAAATATATTGCTTGCAAAAATTTTATGCAATTCTGTGGGATTAAACTTCCTTACCCCTCTCTTGTCAATTTCTGCAAAGAAGTGCACCAGGCTTTTGGTAGGATTGCACTGAATCTGTAGATCAATTTGGAGAGTATTGCCATCTTAACAATAGTCTAAGTCTTCCAATCCATGATCATGGGATGACTTTCCATTTATTTAGTTCTTCTTTAGCTTCTTTCAACAATGTTTCATGGTTTTCAGAGTATAAGTTTTAACCTTATTTTGTGAAGTTTATTTCTATGTATTTTATTTTTGTTGAAGCTATTATAAATTGAATTGTCTTAATTTCTTTTGTATTTTTCTCATTACAACTGTATAGAAATACAATTAATTTTTGTATATTTTCTTTGTATCCTGCAACCTTACTGAATTTGTTTATTAGTTTTAGTAGTGTATTCTTCAAGATTTTCTGTATTCCAGGCCTGTCATCTGCAACAGAAATAGTTTTACTTCCTTCTTTCTAGTCTGGAGGACACTTAATCTTCTTGCCTAATAGATTTGGTTAGAGAGTATAACTTCTTGAAAGAATTTCATGGACCATAGTGACAAGCTCCATGCCCCTCCCAAGTTCTTTACTTCTAAATGTCATCGCTGGTCTGAGCTGTCATCTTGGATTTATTGCCATGCCCAAAGAGGGGACAAATTTTAGGGAAATGGGAAAAGAGAGAAGTGAGAGGGAAAAAGAAAAGAAGCAAGAAAAGGGAGAGAAAAAGAAAGCAGGTAGTTGGAGGAGGAGGAGGAGAAGATAAGGACAAAAAAAGACAAACAGTGGGCTCTAGGGCTAAAGGTCACCTCTCTGAGCAATGTGAAAGCAGTACTGACAGCAGTGAAACTTGGATTTTTATGCACTGCCTGCCCACCACGAGGAAAGGCAGGCAATGATGCTATAACTCTGTGAAGGCTTTCATTTCCTTTATGTAATGTAGAAGATTGTAAAATCCTTACACAGGATGAGTAGGTATATTTGAGAGAAAATAGCATCAGGCTGGCAAGTGATGTAATGTATTAAGATTCCACATAGAAAACAGTGATGCTTTCCTTGTTAGTGACTTTGAGCCAGGGTCAGATGGTGAAGCATGGTTTGTGTTTCTGTTCTTCTTGGCTACTAGTGGCAATCTGATTGTAAGTGAGTGGTTGTGATGAAAAGGTAACCAAGGGGAGTACATTTCAATTTAAGCAGCCCTACTCCAAATACTGCTCTTTGCCAAGGACCAAAGGTAGCTCTGAAGATTATTAATTTATGATTACTTTTTTCAGTCTCTTGGTGAGGATTCTTTTTTAAAATTGGGTAATCTGAGGGCAATTGGATCCAGAAAAGACTGGTATCTGAAAGAAGTATGATTTTTCAGAGGCTTTGGGGTTATAAGTGAATATCCTTGGGGTACGTGACTTTTTAAAGAGAGTTAATCAGAAAATGTGCATGTCAGAATGCAGGCAGCACAAGGCTGTGAACTGTGCCACTTCTGGAATAACAAAAGGCAAATGGGACCCTTAAGGAAATGGACTGGCTAGAATTATGAATCACTGAGCCCATTTCTTATAGTGATTAATGATGAATCACTGTTTTAACTTTGGATGAAATAATAGGCTGCATCTGAGGAGCTCCATTAATCATCATAAGAATTAGGCTTTTGCCAATTCATTACTGCAGGGTCGACATGTGCTGAACAGTTGAGTCAAATTTCAGGGAAGGGTGAACTTTAGGCAAGGGCTGGCTTAAAAGAATACAAGCATTAGGGGTCTATTCTCTCCTGGATTGGTGTGGATTTATGAGTGGAGAATAGATCCTATTATATCGTCTCTCATCTGGTCTCCTCTAGAAGCTTAACAAAACACCATCTACAAAGTCTTTTAGCTTTTTGGTATTCGGGGGCATGATACAACAGACAACCAATGCACATCATAAAATCAGATACTTTTATCTGTTTTTCATTTTACATGTTTCATATATGCAGAATGTGACTAACAATCTACTAGACACTTAGATTTCAGCAGGCATGAAAGAAAGCAAGTTCAGCCCATTGCTTTTTAAAGAGCAAATTCAGTCTTGCAAATTTGTTTTCCTAAAATCTTATTATAGATAATGAAGATTTGGGCTCCAGGCAGCATAAGGAAGAAACTTGGTCAATACAAATAAGAAGTCAGGCTGGATTCATCGTTTGGTGAACTTCAAAGCCCTTGAGCTGAAGGGGAGGTTAAGCTGCTGTTTCAACAGTTTTAAATTGATGTGCTTCAAAGATATGTAGAAAACATGTATGTCTTGGATGAGAAATCCAAGAGAATGTCAGATAGCCCTTAATTCTAAGAGACGTGATTTTGAAAGAGTAGGAGAAAAATTCACCCGTTACAAAAGAGATATATTGACTTAATGTTATTAGATCTAGTAATCTTTAAAAATCATGAAGCACATCTAAATCATCATTTGGAAACTTGGCTTATCCTATATAATACATATACATATATATATATTCTTTTTTTTTCAAATCAAAAGCATATGGGGGTTTGAAAGAAAACTAAGGATTGGATCGAGATTTTAAAGTTTCTCTTACTTTGAAAAATGAATTATAATAGGGGTTTTCAAAATATAGATTTTCTTAAAGTAGCTTTCTTCAGTGTTTACAGACAGAAAAAATAAAAGGAATTTTGAAAACAGAATCACTTAGATGTACATGTAGAGCTATTGTGCATAGCTTACACATACATACTCACACATGCACACAATTTTCATAAAGCTTTCACAGAAATTTAATAGCTTCCCAGCTGATTTTGCTGACCCCAGTTCTTCCTTATTCAATGCATTTTTCATACCTACCAGAAAGAACGTCTTACAACAGAGAACATATGTGATGCCTGCCTTCCTTAATCCTCCAATATTTCCCTCGTTGGAAATATTAATGGTTTGCATGTCCCAGGGCCTGGGCATCTGAAAGCACAGGAGCAGAGAATGGGGCCAAGTGGCAGTGTGTGACCAGGGTCATTGGAGCCCATCTACACACCAAGCACCACCTGTGCTCTGAACAAGGCCTCACCAAAGCTTGTAGAGATTGTAATTTGTAAATGAATAATTCTAAGCATGTATTATTATATCTGTCTTATATGTACTTTCTTAATCACAATATATTAATATTTTCTCAATCATAATATATTCAAGTGCATCCCTATATTTTCATGTAGGAAGTCCCTGAACATTAAAAAAAATTCTTTTTACTTTAAAAGGGATCCTTATATTTCAAAAATGTAGAAATCAACAGCAATAGGATAAAGTACAAACTTTTCCTGGACCACACAACCCATCATAATCCAACTTGACCCATAGGTGCTGTTGAGCCCAATCCTCCAGTTTTGGCTATTTCTGCCCCTCACCCTCAGCCGCCTATTTGCTCCCAAGATTCTCTTTCTGGAAGCCAGTTGAATTCTCCTGGCAGAGATTTTTTTTTTGTCTTCTTTTGCTGCTCCATCTCCGCACTTCGGTATTCCTGTATAGTGGAGTATATTTTTGTATGGTACAACCCTCACTTGCCTGCTTGTCTAGCCCACTAGACTGTGAGCTGATCTGCACACTTTCCTCTGTGAATCCCTCCTTGTACTGGTTCCCCAGCCGAGTGCAGATCCTTCGTAAGCTCTTGGTTAAGGTTTGTTTAACTGAACTGCATTTTAAATATGAAGTCAGTGCCTGAGTTCTAAAGTGGTCGGAGAAGGCCATAAATAGAGCTCTCCAACCAACAAAGACCAAAACAGCACACAAACACGTCTGTTACTGGTGAGTGGCTGGTTGTCAGTCTAAATAGCCAAATAAAAGATTTCAAAAGGGTTGAAGAGATGGCACACAGTAAAGAAATCTTGATATTTAAAAAGAACTTAGAGTGAAGGCTAAAGCAGCTTTCGGAAGCCTCCACAAAAAACAATCCTGGGAACGGGCTTTCAGATACAGACAAAGGGGAGGCACACAGCAAGGGTGGGAGGATGACAGATTAAGACAATGAGCACCGAGCCCAGGCCTGCGCCACAAGCCCCGGAAGGAGTTGCCGGCACCTCTGTGCAGGCAATGGACGGTGTTGGCACGTCAGAGCCCTGGGCAAATGGACAAGCACCCCAGGAGCAGGTAGCGTGGACTGGCTGCACAGGGCGCTTGACCATGTGGAGATGCCTGAGTTTGCGCTCCGGCACCCAGAGGAGACACAGCATTGAGATCTTACGGGGTAAACTCCCAGGTACTGGGAAGTGAGTAGATTAAGAATTAGCTTGACTCTGTTTTACTGGTCTTACTATTACACTGAGAAAAAAAAACAGGCTTCATTGGTATCTCTAGATGCCCAGAGGCAAGCAGAGAGCCAGGTACTCAGCAGTGGTTGGAATGAATGAATGAATGAATGAGGAAATGGTGAACACAACTAGTTCCATGTGAGGTGTGCCTGGAAGGCTCAGGCAACAGCAGTCCCATCTTTTCAAGAAGGTGCTCTCAGAAGGATGTACGGAAGCAGGCCAAACACAACCCTCCCTCATTCTCCCATTTGATTTTTCTAATGGGTTTTGGACACTTTGATTAGTTACACTCCTGTTACCCTAACTGAGAAATCAGAACAGATAAAAACTAAGAGGACAAATTGAAACCATAGAGTTGGTGTGTAAATTAGAGAGAGTGAGAAATTATCTAAAGACCAGCCAGAACTCAGATGAGAAGCTTTCCTTTTCACTGTGGAAGCCCATTCATTTAATGATATTCACAGTCTGTGAGAACTAACTCAGAGCTGCTGGATGGTTCTCTGTGAAGAGGAGTGTGCTGCTTCTTTGTCTGCATCTCCCACACTTGGTGCAACATCATTAAGCACAGAAACATCGTTTGCAGAATTGAAATGAAATGCCGTTTGCGCTGCTTCGGAAATACCTCCCCCATTCTTTGCAGTTCTCAGAGTTCAAGTTATTGGCTTTTTCTTTGGATTGGGTGCAAAACCAACATGATTATATCTTCTCTGGTGATTTATAAGCTGAAGTTTAATTCACTGAACAAATGTTTATTGAGTGCTTACTGTATACCAGGCACTGTTTCTGACTCTTGGGATTCATCAGGGAACAAAACAGTTAAGAGTTTCTGATCTTTAGGGTCTTTTGTTCAGTGGAAAAAAAACCCCTCTAATATCAGTTGCAAATATACCATATCGGCTAAATTTCTTCTTTACATCAGGAAGAGTAACAGTTAATTGGTACTTTTCTCTGCCACTCCTTTCATTATTGTTGAGTATTTCATTGATGTGTAATTCTGGTATCCAAATGCTCTAAATGGCTTCACAGATCTCTGTTCCAGTCTATTCCAATCTCTGCAGTCTCTTGCTCTGTCTTTCTATCTCTGTCTCTGTGTGTGTGTGCGTCTATACACACATGCATGTAATATGTGCATCCCTAACAATTGGAAGAACAGATGAAAGGGACGTATATTATTATCCTTACATGTATAAGCCTGAGTGAGACTGTAAGAACTTCCAAGAATTATTTGAAGGCCCAACCAGGCTTAACATGAATCTTAATCCGGGGGTTGTTTTTTTTCTTCTGGCTTTATTGTTTCTTTCCAATTGAAACCCTTTCAGTAGATTATGTCCTTGTCCATCTGTTGTTACAAAGCTTAGCCCTGAGTCTGGAGCTTACCATTTTAGAAGGCTTTTTTGCTTTAGTAGGAGGTGGCTCTGCTGAGTGAAGGGCCTAAGGGTGTTTCCAGTTCAGCCCTGGTATTTCAGTTTGCTCCTCTCTCTTGGTTCTAAGCAACATTGCCTTAAGCAGGAAGAGCCCTTCCTGTAAGTGCAGAGAGTATTTTACTATGCAAGATGCCTGCTTGGAAGGAAAGGGGTGAGTGGGGAGTTTTCCCATCTCTCTTAGGATTCACGTAAGTACTTTCCTACTTGGGATTCCTCCCTCTTGGTTAAGCCTTGGTTGAGGATCTGGTGTGATGGGGGAGAATGAATTGGAGGGTCCTGTTCAGAGTAGCTGGTGGGGACTGTGTGCAGTCTGGCTGGAGCGTCATGTTGGGCCTACATTCTGCTTCTGCCAGTTATTTCTCTGCGATCTTTCACTCTCCCCATTTGTAATATGACGAAAATGCTACTACTTCCTCACAGTTATTCTAAAGTCTAAATGAAGTAATTTCCATAAAGGAGCCTGGCACTTGTGAACTATTGGAGGACATGGTGTTGGAGCCCCAGCTAGGGTGGCCAATGGAAGATACAGGATGCTCAGTTAAGGTGAAGTTTCAGATGAGCAGCAGGTACTTCTTAGTTATGACATATTATATAAACATAACAGAAACTGGAATGAGTTATGTCATATAAAAGATTATTGTATGTTAATATAAATGTAAATATTGAAATATAAATATTGCATGAACCATACTGATATTAAAAAATTATTCTTTGTTTATCTGAAATTCAAATTCAGTCCAAGAAGCAACATGAGCCCTACCTCCTCCCTTCACTGGGCCTGTGCACCTTGGCTGTGTCTCCTGGTACCTGTGTGGACCCTGTGCCTCCTATGGGAAATTAAGGCTGCTCTCCTCCTCCCTCCAGTAGGGGAAGCCTGTAGCTCTGATTGACTGTCAGAAGGCATGAAAGGATGACCCCCTTTTCTCAAGGAAGGACCTCATCTGTGTATGGTTTGTCCTGGAGAGCTGTCCTATGGGGCCAGGCAGCAGCCAGGTGCCAGTTAAGACCACATCCTGCACCTTCCTCTCCCCTGCACTCTCCTGTTTCCCTCTCTCCTCTTCTGAGATCTATTTCTCAATCATTTCACAAGAATCTCTGTCTCAAGCTCTGTCTTAGGTTGAAAACCAATCCCAGGCAGTGCTATCAATGAATGTGTATTTTTCCTCCTTCCTAAAATAAAAAATTGTGAAGATCTGTAAAAATAAGGATTTTTTTTCATTAAAAAATGCAATGATGCTTAAGAGAAGATGTTTGGGTATTAATATACAGCTTTAGCTGTTAAAAAACCCTAAGGATATTCACAAATGTAAAGTCATAATATTTTGTCAGATTATTAAAATCTTCTATGTAATGGTGGATCACCACAAAAGCAAGATGCTCTTTTTCCTCTAAAAGGCACTGCCATTTTCCCAAGAGAAGGACCATGACTCAGTATTTTCTTTGTTATCATCTGGAAATTTATCTTTGATATAGATTGGTATGTTGAATATAATATTATCCTTCAGATTTGGCGGGAAAGAACTGGGAGAGAAAAAGAAACAGCAAACAGCATCCATTTGTGGTTTCATCTTTTACATCTAACTTTAATTCAATTGAAATTTATTTTAGTTAGAAAATTATTCTATATATATTTATGATCATTTCCACATTGATTTAAATGCTACCATTATAATCTATTTATTGATATGTGGACCTATTTCTAGTCTTCTGTTACATGAATTTTTCTGCTCTGCTATTAGCAATCTGTATTAATACTGTGACTTTAAAACTTGTTCTAGTACATAGGAGAATGAGTGTTCCCTCATTATTCTTCTTTTCTGTTTTTTTTTTAAACTGTTGTCTGTTATATTTATTCTATCAAAATAAATTAAAAAATCATTTTTGTAAGTTTCAAAGTAGTTCCTTGAAATTTCAGTTGAAGTTGTATTAAATTAAGAGATTATTTTACAGAGACTTGGCATTTGCTTTTGCCATAAGATCTCCCTGATTAGTAGAATCCTCTTCAGTAAACTTGCTAAAGTTTCTTCAAATCGGTATTGCAGATTTCTTAAATGCCACCTACGTAGTTTATGGGTTTTGGGTTTTTTTTTGTGCTGTTGTGAATAAAATCTTCTCCTTGTTATATTTCAAATGACATCAGAGAAACAAAAGGAAGAAATAAACATAATCTACAACCCCACCATCCAGTGTGACCGCCGTTACTATTTTGTTGTAAATTTCTCTGTGCCAACACACATTAGGATTTTCATATTTTTTCCTCTGATCATTCCTGAATTCTTAAAATAAAACCTGCTTAATTATGGTGTATTAGTCTCATTAATGTATGCTTGATTAAATTTGCTAACACTTAATGTAGAATTTTATGCACTTATATTGTGAATAAGAATTGTCCTCTCATTTTCTATCTTTTTCAGCACTATCTTTGTGAGATTTTATATCAGAGCTCTGCTATGGTGATCAAATAACTGTAAAGCCTTCCATAATTTTTAAAACTTTGGAAGTATTCAAATAGGTACAGGGAATTTTTTCCTTAAAGATTTGAAGTAATTAGCCAATTAAAACCTTGTAGGTCAGTACTGCATATGTATTTCCATAAGAGATTAGAAATAAGATGCTTGATGCCTCATTATCAAAAGATTTAGAGCATAGATAAATAAGAGAGGTCTAAAAGATTTGAAAGATGGAAGAAAATTAGAACTTGACCAAACCCCAGACTGGAAAAGCAATAGGACCAACAAAGCTTTGGAGCCGACCTGCAGTTGGGTCCTGGTGGCACTCACAGATGACACTGGGTTCTCCTCTGTGAGTTTCCTTTTCCACTCTTTAAAATGGAATTAAATATCCCAATCTTCAAAGTGATAATGGAATGAGTTGTTTCTGTGGGAATCCTTGGGAGCCCCTGGACATATGCTGTAAGCTTGGGATAGCTTACAGCTCCCAAAAAGCTGTGCAATTTTGGGAGATATTTCTCCCCTTTCTGCTTGAACTGCTGCCCAGCTCTGGTGCTTGTAGAGTTAGCAGTTTGGGGAGCTTTGGGTAGGAGGGCGCATGATGGGAGGGCATTCCCCACAGCGGTTACCACTCACAGGGCAGCCCTGAGCTCCCTCACGTGAGAAGTGGAGTGAGGCAAATGCTTCTGGGTGACTGGGCTGACAAGTCCTTGAGCACATGGGGACATCTCTGGGGACCTCTAGAAATACATTGCTGGGGGGTTGTGGGAAGAAATGGGGACCAGAAGTCTTTGTGAGCATCAGAACAGGAATAGAAAATGTGGGTTAATGTTGTAAAAGTGACTTTGTTTATGTTCACAGGCTGCTGAGCCCTGGGGAATGTCTAGATTAAACAAACATGGCTTTGCTGGGTACAGATGAGTCTAACTACGCTGACAGCAAAAGTGAAGAAGATAATTTTTGAGGTGGGTGGTGGTAGGAAAAGCCATGTGGAAGAAGCTGACCTCAGATGTGAACCTGCTAATTCAATATTCAGGAAGGCAGTTTCTTACTGCATTATTCGGGAGGGCACCCGGCTGCCTGAACTTTACGCCATCTATGCAAAAGGGCAAAGGACCAAAAAACAAGTTGGCTTCAGGAATTGTTTAAAAAAGCAAGTTCCAGGGTGAACAGCCACACGGCACATCATCACCTGGAAGAGATGCCCCTATTTAGGACACCTGTATTGTGTCCTAAGCTTCCCTCCAAACCACCAATCCCAGCTTGCATGATGTTAATTCCCAGGCAATGGAGGAAGGCTGTGGTATGTCTAACGAATTTGATTTCAGAAGACAAGAAAAGTATATGGCACATTTTTGAATATAGGTGATTCTAAGTCCCTTTCCAGTCACAGAGTTTATTTATTCTGTAATTTCTGTAACAGTTTAATGTTAACAGCTCAAATGCTTAATTCTTATCCATATAGAAAACTGACTATCCTAAACTATACATTCTAAAACTGTAGGGTAAGAAGAAAAAAAAAGAAACCAGCCCAAATACTGAAGATGTCTGGTGCCTAAAAGAGCTTCTCTACAACTGTATTTCTTCTTTACACCAGAGGTTAGCCAGCGTTTTCTGTAAAGGGCCAGGGAATAAATAATTTAGGCTTTGTGGGCCTGTAGCAACTACTCAACTGTCTTTGTGTTTTGAAAATAGTCACAGGTGTTACATAAATGCAAGATTTTATTTATAGAGAATGAGCTTTGAATTTCATGTAATTTTCACATGTGAAACATTATTATTCTTGTTTCTTTTCGATCACTTAAAAATGTAAACTCATTCTTAGCTGATAGGCCATATGACAGCAGGTGGCCAGCCATTATTTGCTGACCCTTCTTTATCCACAAAAGACCCACTTACTTTCTGAGCCAGTATACAGCCCTTTGGAAGGACCAACCCCATCCACAGAAATAAAATTAAATAGCAGCAAGAGCTTGATATAAATTCAGTAAAGCATCATTCAAGCAAGTTTCCCAGAAAACCCTCTGAATTTTGAACTAATGGGATCTTCTACACAAATGCTCTGAGGCAGTGTTGTAACAGAAATGATGAAAGGAAATACCAGATTTGTAAATCAACTACTCTTGCAGTTAGTGGTTCAAAAAAAAATTCAGTGATCAAGAAGGTTTTATTTTACTGATAAACTTAATGTTTATAAGCAAGCTAATAGTTGAACAAATTTCTTCCCCTTAAAGCAAAATGTTGTAATTGTCATGTAATACATCTTTCAAAGGTTAAAAAAAAGGTTGTAGATGAAACATGTATTTACTAAGAGTTCTAGAATGGCTAAAATAATTCTTGGTATATGAAATATCTTACAAACATTAGAAATGAATAGAATCTTTATTTCAGCCTTCTTAAGCCTCCAGATTCATCTTTTGCTTTTGTACTTTAAAAGTAACATTTTTAAGTCATTGAACAGTACATTCAACTCTGTATTAAAAAAACCAACCAAACAAAAATAAAACAAAACACTTACAGTGCTTTCATATTGGCATAAGATGGCATTGGAAGATATGAAAAAGCTCTTAAAAACACCATACAATTTTCTGGGTTGTCACTTCAACCAGTTTCAACCAATGCAGGTGCATGGAAGCTGGATTTGGTAAATTACTAAAACAGTTGCCTAGTGGTTTCACAGCAGACATTTTGGGAGGCAGCCCTTTGTAGAGAAGACATTAAAGTAGTGTTTAAGGGCACAGGCTTAGGCTAGGACAGAGCCCTGGGCTCAAAATGCAGTTCTGACATTTACTGCATGACTTTGGAAGAATTACCCTAAAAGTTGAGTAAAATGTGGCTGATAATAGCTATTTTTGCACCATCGTTGTGAACCTAAATGAGATGGTATGTGCAAAGCATTGAGGACAATTCTGGCACACAGTAAGGGCTAGAAAAATGGCACCTTTCATTATTTCAACTATTAGATTTATGCTGTATGTGTATGTGTATATGTATGTGTGTGTGTGTGTGTGTGTGTGTGTGTGTGTGTGTGTGTCTATGTCCCAGGAAGTATCACTGAAATATCTGTGTCTTCTGGCACTCACAGATGGATATAAATGTGTTCTAGAAAATAAAACTCATGTAAACTTTATAATTATATCTCAGTCCATACAGTTAATGAAGAATCAAAATCTTAGTGAATAGATACTGCAGCCTGTGAAATCAAAGAGAGATGCTGAGCATTTCAAGTATGTTCTTTGTTGACTCTGTAGCTTTCTGTGTTCAGTGTTCATGTTCATGGTTTCTTCAATTTTTAAGTTTTGCCTGCTTTTCATATATTGGCAAAAACAAAAGAGATATCGAGTGCTTTGAAAATCTTCATAGTTTGTACTTCCCTTTCTAAAAAATGTTAAAACATTCTGTATTCAATCAGGAGTTTTGTTAACTATTGTTTAGTCACCTTCTTTCCCGATTTAGAGTGAAAATCATTGTGACTTCTTATGACTGAGGAAAGTTACAACGAATGCATTTTTATGCTACTAAGTTTAGAAATATATGTAGTAGATTTCAAATTGTTCCCCAAATTTCCATTTGTGACCAAGAATGTCTTAGGGAAAAATGTTTAAATCTTAAATATTTTCCCCATGGTTTCAAAATAATTGGAAATATTTATTCTTGCATTCATTATTAGTTTAACAAATAATGAAGTTTAAACAGGAGACTTTGCTCCAAAAAATTGGGGAAGAGTATATATGCAATGCTGATTTCGGTTGTTCTTTTGTGGTTTTGTAAATTTCACATCTGTCCTTGCTCATGGACTAAACCCTAGGGGGAAATGGCCTCGTGGGGTGTAAGTGACCTGCAGCTCCCTCCACTGGGCCAGAGCCGGCTCCCACTCTACCTTGACATGGTGTTACACTAGAGCTATGCATTTGCTTTAGAACAATCTGATCATCAAACCAGACTAAAAAGAGAACTGGAGCAAGGGTAACAGGAAGAGGCAATTGGTTCTCCTTTCCTTAGCACCAAACATATAAAAAGAAAAAAAGAATAGACTTTCATTTGAATCTTAAAGAGGATTTTAAAAATGTTTTGTTCTTGCACAACAGAGGCACAGAGACAAAAACTCTTACTTTCAAAGCACAAACGTATCTATGTTAAAAAAAGGAAAAAGAAATGGATGTGAATCAATCATTAAAAAACACCACTGAAACTTTAATAGAAATAGCCTTGCATTTAGCACTGTTCCTTTGTGGTTATTTTTCACATTGGAATCTTTGCAAAAGGACAAGATTTGAAAATTCAGAGTCACTGAGTGAGTGTTTTAAAACTGATTCAAATTAAAGCAGTGAATACCTAACCAAGCAACAGGATTTAGGAGGTCTTGAAAAACACTAAGCACTTCATGTGAGATTCCACTATTAGTTACTGAGTGTTCCTGGAAAGAGATGAATTGTTTCTAATGTAATAACTCATTTTACTGCACGGGAATGCATTCCTTTGTTTTAAAGCTGGTTTGTGCTTTAAAAGACAAGACCTTAATTTCTTATAAATGGAACATGTTATTGTCATATGTTTGATCAGAATTTTTTTCAACTTTATTTTGTTCTCTTTCTAGCCATGCCTGTCCATTTTCTTTAAGATGTTAAACTTCAATGTATTGTTTTGTTCCTGCAGACCCCTTATTGAAAGCACCAGACTCTGGCCCTTACCAGTGTAAGTCCAGAGAAAGGAAATCCCGGGACAAAATACCTCTAAAAACCAAAATCAGCCAAAGGGAGAAATAAAGTTTAAAACACATTTATTGCTTACAAAACTGTAGTCTGGCCCATCTCTCTCTCTCCTGCTCAAGCAGCCACAACACCTGCCTCCCCCTCACCTCTTAGGTACAGATAAGCCCTCTGTTGCCCAGGTAATTACCCAGTGATATCGAGATGAACTCCTCCAACTCTGAGGAAAGATGCAAATGTACTAAAGCCATACTTCTTTACACCTCTGAACGTCTGTTAATATGCAGATGCACCAAAGCCAGGTGAGAAATTCTGGAAATGTTTCAATTTTACCCACAGTCCACCCCTCCAGAAATATCGCCTTACAATTTACTCGATCCCCCACTTCTGACCAATCTAGTAACATGCAATAGCAACAGCAATAAAATCTTGATAATCCTCAAGCCAGAGGATTCAGCCTATGCAGATTAAGCAAATGTACTTAACAGCACAATCTCTCACTAAGCACAAAAACACATTTCTACACTTGTTTACTCATTCCTAACAATCATGCTAGATTGCTCACAAAACTTTTACCAAACATTGGACAAAGTCAAGCCTCTCTTTAAACATTATTTTCTTGACAACAGCAATATAATCATAATTCTCAAGCCAGAGGATTCAGCTAGGTTCAAAGTCCCATGCAGATTAAGTCCAAAGCTCATCCATTCCAGCCATCACGCAGCAGCTGCAACCAGGGGGCGCATCCAGGACACAAAGACTGTAGAAGCAAATAACCGTGATTGTTGGGGGCCAACTTGCTGTTATTACAGGAATACACAGGAGACCAGCTTCCAGGCCTTTTCTCCAAGGTGCCAGAAGAGCCAGCCATCGCCGATCCATGTGTTGAAATGTCCAGGGCCATGCCCATTTTACTCCCAATTGCTGCACCCATCCTTGCAAAACATGTCCAATAAAGTGGGTACCTCAGTCGCTCTCAGTAACCAGCAACCGACCATAGGCTGCAGAGATGCTCTAGGCCCCTCTTGGTGGTTTGCTGATCTGCACAACATGCAGGGCACTCCTTCTGGGCTTGGCTGACTTCTTTGAAGGTGAAAGGCAAGCCCCACCAACAGGCCCACATTGTCTTTTGAGGGGTCTGTGCCATGCCACTCTGTGGCCTTTGAGTCCAACCTTGCACCCACCCCGTGATGGGATAGGTGGTTATTACCTTGGTTGTAGCTGTTCCAGCAATGGGCTCTGTAGCCAGCAAGGCATGGTACATAGCAGCCAGTTGCTTCAAGGTGACCTGGACCTCTGCTCCTTTCCATGGTTGTGGCCGCTCCGGCTGGCAGCAAGAGCAGCAGTAGTGGCAGAAGCAGTAGTCTTAGGCTCGGGCCACAGGCCGGGGTCGGCGTGGCCAGCAGCAGTGATGGCGCCTCCATGACCACACGAGTGTGGACACATGTCCATCAGCGCGAGCACCGCTTCTCCCCGTGATTTCTAGGGGCAGCTCTTCCAAAGTTTGCACCCATTATGAGAGATTTCGGGTTCAGAGGAACCCTGCCGACTGCGCCAATTCTAAGTCTGGGGAAGGGAAATCCTGGGACAAAATACCTCTAAAAACCAAAATCAGTCAAAGGGAGAAATAAAGTTTAAAACACGTTTATTGCTTACAACACTGCAGCCCAGTGCATCTCTCTCTCCTGCTCAAGCAGCCACAACACCAGCCTCCCCCCTCACCTCTCAGGTACAGATAAGCCCTCTGTTGCCCAGATAATTACCCATTGATATGGAGATGAACTTCTCCACCCTTGAGGAAAGATGCAAATGCACTAAAGCCAACTTCTTTACACCTCTGAACGCCTGTTGATATGCAGATGCACCATAGCCAGGCGAGAAATTCTGGAAATGTTTCAATTTTACCCACATCAGCCAGTGTGTGATTTTTCAGAAGTCACATCTGATGGCTGAGCCTTTAATTCTTCATCTTTTAGTGGGCCAGGCATTCACTCATTCCTTTAAAAACTATGGAATGTCCTCTAGATGTTAAGTGTTAGGCACACAAAGACAGTAAGACCCACTTGTATTAGTAACTTTTGTGGGTCATGCTGTACTGGGAGTGTGGGTAAAATTGCAGTATTTCCAGAATCTCTCACCTGGTTTTAGTGCATCTCCATATCAATAGGTGTTTCCAAGAGGTGGAAAGAAGTAGTCCATCTCCATATCAATAGGTAATTACAAGGCTGTGTGAGGGCATTTCTGGACCAGAAACTTTGGGTGGGGTACCTTTTTACTGCAGCCAGGTCACCAGAGATACAGAAGAGCACAAGTGGGTGACTGCTTGTAGGCAATAAACTGGTTTCTCCCACTTTATTTCTCCCTTTGACTGATTTCGGTTTCAAAGGTATTTTTTTCCACCCAGAGTTACATCTGGCAGTAGTCAACAGGACCTCTGAACCTGAAATCTGTGTACATGGGTGCAACCCTTGGGTGGGCTGCCCCTAGAGATGGTGGGGATATGCCTGGAACCCCCTGTGGTGTTAGGGTGCAGGCTTCCGAGGCTTCCCCAGAGAACAAACTACACAGGCATAGAGATGTAAATTCAAGCAAAGTCTTTATTCAGCCAACTAGTTGGGGTCCAAGTCAGCCCGATGCAGCGGGTCTCAACAAGGACCCCGAGCACTCAGAGCCAAGGGTTTATATAGCAATTTCAAAGCACTTAACTCATAGCAATTTTCTATAACTATACATTATTCTTGCAAGACATATATCCTGGGGTTAAGCAAGGGCAGGGTAAGACTACTCCTCAATGGTTAGGGAGGTTCTGCACGATAAGCTTGGTATGTAAGATTTACTGACCAAGGTTAGCTGACCAAGGGTCACAGCTGCCCACCACCCGGTGCTCATGATTAACTTGTTTTTCAAGGCCTTACCCAGTTCCAGTTTTTCTTTCTAAGTCACATACTCAGAAAATGGCTTCTAGGCCTTTAAGATGGCTATGCTTATGCTAACCTATTTCTATTCTTACAGTGGATAGTGGGGAGACCCCAGTAGCTGCAGCAGTAGAGGGTGCAGCTTCACTCAGGAGCCCCATATTTGTGGGGCTTCCAACTGGGGAGCCCCTAGTGGGAAACTGGTCTAGGATAAAGCACCTCCTAGAAGGGTGGGGCCTTCCCAGAACTGGGGAAGGGTGGAGACACTGGAAGCTGTGGAATAAGCCCTCCGTGACATAGAAGACTGCTTAGAGGCCCTGAGTGGCCATGTAGGAGCCGGGATTGTTGGATGTCTTTTTCTTGAGATAGTGGAAAGGGTTATTGAGGAGAGAAAGAGAGACTTCAGTAGGAGAGAAGCACACTTCAGCATCGCTTGCAGGAGCTGGGCAATAACCTATGGGGTGCCCTTAAGACAGAGAGACAGTTATTGATCAGACAGGTCATGCTCCTGGAAGATATATTAGCAGCAGTGAGGGAGAAGGCAGTTGGAGAATCTGCATTTCAGGAGGTCATGGGGGAAGGGGAGGAAAGAGTGGTGCCTTCAGCCCTGGAGATGGTAGAGGACATGTCCAGAGAGGATGAGGGGATGTGGCTGAGGGCCAGTCTGCTGATGAGGCCACTGCCCGAGGCACCAGCCTCTCACGTGTTAAAGGCCCACCCAGTTGTAATTAAGAAAATAAAAATGTAATAACTGCAGGCTCCTCAGGGGAAGGAGTGCCCTCTCCCCAGGTTATGGAGCACTCCATTCTCCGCCCCTATACCCAGGATGAACTGGTGGACGTGAGCACCTGGTATCGGCAGAAGCTATCCTAATCTCTGCCTACATGGCTTTTGCATCTGTTGGATATAGCGGTGGAAAACATTGTCATGTTGATGGCAGGGTTCTTGTTCACGAAGCTGAAGAATGAGCTGCACAAACACTCAAGGTAGGAGAGCAAGGTACAGGCTTTTATTTAGAGATAAAGTAAAAGGACAGAGCTCCCAGCATGCACCAGGAGGGGACAAGAGAGTCCATAGTGGTGCGTTGTCTAGGGGGTTTTATAAGCAGTTGAGGATTTTTCAAGAACATGAAAAAACTTAGGGGTGTGGACTTGCATCACCTGCCCTGTCCTCAAGGTGGGCTGGGTCATAGTCTGATTGTTAGGGCTGACAGCGGAGTCACGGGTTAGGCTGATGCCCTTGTAGAACACTCAAACATTCCAGGCCAAGTTGCTTCTGGCCTTTTGACCTTTAACTGATCTCATTGAAGATGTCTATATTCTTAGGTATCTTTCCCTAGAGAATTAGTGACCTTGACTTTGCATATGGTTAGCACAGAGTTTCAATAGGGACTTCTTTGCCCATTGTTACATTGCTCTGACTGTAAATATTCCGCCCTGCTTTTCCTGGAGGCCCTCACCCTACTCTGACTACACCCACCATCCCTGTCTCAATGTCAGGTTCTGAAATGGGTAGCCTGGCTTCCCTGATGACTCACCCTTCCCTTTGGAAGTGGTTGCAAAGTGCCCATTACACCTCAGGGAATTGGGCCCTACTGGACTGGCTGACAGCAGCCATCAGGGCACTTTGGCCTAATAAGGGTGATTTGCCATACTTACCCACTAATTAGAAAATGTATGCAGAGTTCCAGCAGGTGTTATAGGAGCAGGGGATGAAAAATATCATCTATAATATGGACCCCCAGGACCCCAGTGAGGAGTGGTTCACCATAGGAATGAGAAATCTGGTGCTGCATACAGCTCCCCCATCTCTCTTTGGGTTCCTATTGACTATTCTTGTGCCCCACATAGGGCAACCCATAAATGAGGCTCCTTGTACTTTACAGATCAGTGGGGAGGTTGAAACAATAAGAGCACAGAATGAAGTAAAGGCTACAAATGAAAGAAGAGGTGCAAAGGGCCCTGTGAGGGTCTCCAGGACCCAGATGTGGGTTGGTTTGACAAAGGCCAGGGCAGTGAAAGAAAAACTTGATGGGCAGCCCAATAGGATCTTGGTGGAACTGTGGGACCAATTAAAGCCAGAGCAGCAGCTCTAGCTGCTGAGGTCCAGGACACAGAAACTGGAGGCAAATCCCCATGTAAGGCCTTTGCCCCTGCAAGAATTTCTGGGAACAGTACTCAGGCTCCACCTGGGCACTCAACCCCACAGGAGGTGTAGAGGAATGCAGGGAACAGGGCTGAGCCACCCAGTTTTCCTAGAAACTACGTGAGGCTAACATTCCTGGACCCTGCCCTAAGTTAGATAACTAGAAGTAAACGACCCCCCTGGGGTCAAAACTCATGATAAGTCACATAGGAATGCTTGTGCAAAGGTCAGGCACCTGGTGTGTCCCTGTTCCAATTTTACTGGCCAAAGTATAGAATGTGTTTCAAATTCATTGGTTGGGGTAATGTGCAGGCTCTGGTGCAGTGACTGTAGAAATCCCATATAAACCATACCTAAAGTTACTTGGGGGTCGGCAGCTCGGACTCGGCCTGCGTGTCAGGGGAGGTGCTGTCGACCCCAGCTTGCTTGCTGAATAAAGACTTTGCTTGGATTTTCATCTCCGTGTCCATGTGTCTTGTTCTCTGGGAAACCCTGGAGTCCTGGACCCTAACATTTGGGGGCTCGTCTGGGATCCGTGCGGCTTCCCTGAGAACAAAGGGTGGCTGGAGGCAAGGTCTAATTGTCCGGACGGGGCGGTGTAATTCGAGGGTTGCCCCCTCGTGTCTGCATAAATCCATTATAAAGCGGGAGTCGCCATCCCGTGTATGGTCTCGGGTTAGTGACCCTGAGTGAGAAAGTCCGGGTTGGTAGTCCTGGCCCCCGGGTTAGTGACCCTGGGTGAAGTCCAGGTGACTAATCCTGGCCCTAGGGTCTGAGTGACTCGGCCTTAAGAAAGCAAGTCCGATCGGCAGGAACCTGGCGCCCGAGGAGGAAGGGATCGAGCTTGTCACCCTGCGACAGTCTGAGTGGACGCCTTTCGGGAGAATCACGAGAGTTTTTGAGGATCCTGAAAGTGGTGAGTGTGGTGCGCACCAGAGTGAAAGAAGGACCGGTCTGAACGAGTGCGATCAGATGTGGTGTGTGTGCTTAGTGTTATCATTGAAGGTTTTATTGTGTTTTGGTTTCGGTTTATATTTCTTTCTGTGCTTTTTATTTTAAGTCTCCCTGTTCTAAGGTTCCCTGTTCTTTCCATTCCTCCTCTCTGCCACTAAATCATTCCCCGCAGGCACGGATCGGGCAATTAAGAGCCATTAGGGTGCCCGTCGCTAGAAGACTCCTGTGCAGGATAAGGGGGTCACAGCCGCAAATCCCAGATAAATTCGTGTCCCCCGCAGAAGAAAAACTTTGCAACAACAGGCACCCGTTCACAAGCACATACACCAGTCATCTTGTTAGAGTGGCATCTCTACCTTTTACCCTTGTCTTCCTCGTATTTTTCACTATGGGCCAGACTCAGGCTACTCCTAAAGGTCTGATCCTTTCCCACTTTCTGAAGGTTAGGAAACAGGCCCTGAATATGGGTTTTAACATCAAGAAAGGTAGGCTCGATGCTTTTTGCTCGGCCGAGTGGCCTTCCTTTGGAGTAGGCTGGCCGACCCAGGGGTCTCTTTCCATGGACCTTATTGACAAGGTCAAAGCCGTTATCTCCCGGCCAAACCCTGAGGGCCACCCTGACCAACTTCCCTATATCTTTGTTTGGGAAAATTTGGCTAAGAATCCCCCTTCCTGGCTGAGGCCCTTTTTGGTGGAGAAACCTCACACCGACCCACCAAGAGCCTCCATCCTAGTTACCCAGGAAGATTTAAAGTCCCCTAATCACAGAGCCAAAAACCCGAGTGCGCCGCCTGTCCTCCCTGACAGTTCTCCTCTTTACCCCCTTCTGCCGATTGAGCGGCCACCCCCGTATGCGGAGGAAAGGGGTGAAGCTGCCGGGAGGATAGGAAACGAGGCTGGGGAACCCAGCAGGAACCAGGCGGCCGCAGCTTCCCCAGACTCTTCAGCAGAGGAAGGCAGGAGGCCGGAAAGAGCTTCCCCACACTCCCCCACCCTAGCCCCACGCTGGGCGCCAAGTAGAGCAGGAGGAATGCAGTTAAGGCCTCGGGGGGCCAGGGAACAAGAAGGGGAGGCTCCCTCCTCCACCTCAGAAGGAGCAGTGCCGGTTCTGCCTGTGCGTGCCATCGGTACAGGCATCGTTCAACAATATCAATACTGGTCCTTTTCTTCTAGTGACCTCTATAATTGGAGGACTCAGAACCCTCCCTTCTCAGAGGACCCCAAGTGTCTTATAGGTCTGGTGGAGTCCATTATGTTTACCCATTGTCCCACATGGGACGACTGCCAGCAATTGCTCCGCACTCTCTTCACGATGGAAGAGCAAGAGCGTATCCTCAATGAGGTCAGGAGAAATGTCCTCGGAGAGAATGGAAGACCCATTATCCTCCAGCCCATCATCGATGAGGTGTTCCCACTTACGCGCCCGGATTGGGACTTCGGGACTGCAGAAGGTAGGGAGCATCTCCGGGTCTACCGCCAGACTCTGATGACCGGTCTCCGGGCGGCCGCCAGACAGCCCACTAACCTGGCTAAGGTAAAAACTATTGTTCAGGGGGAAATGGAAAGCCCAGCCGCGTATCTGGAAAGGCTGTTTGATGCTTACAGGCAGTATACCCCCATAAACCCAGAAGCAGAGGAACATAGATCAGCTGTAGTCCTCTCATTCATCAACCAGGCAGCCCCCAATATCCGGAGGAAACTCCACAAGCGGGAGGACCTGGGGGAGATCTCTATTAGGGAACTGCTGCAGCAGGCAGAGAAGGTCTTCAATGCTAGGGAAACTCCGGAGGATAGAGAGGAAAGGCTGAGGAAAGAGAAATGGGTAATGCAGGAGAAAAATAGGAAGGAAGACAGAGAATTTCAGAAGAGGGAGAACAAGAATCAGAGGGAGGAGATGGCCAGGATATTCCTGGCCGGGGTGAAGGAGGGCCCTAGGCCACCTCGAGGAACAGGACCCCGTCAATTCTGACTAGGATGAGATCAATGCGCCCTGTGTAAGAGATATGGACATTGGAAGAGGGAGTGCCCCCAAAGGGGGGAACAAGGAGGAGGGAACCCCATTAAAACCCTGCATCTAGGAGAGGAGGATTGACGGGGACGGGGCTCGGCACCCCTCCCTGAGTCCTGGGTAACCCTGTGTGTGGAGGGGACTCCCATTGGGTTCATGGTAGATACTGGGGCACAATATTCAGTTCTCAACCAGGCCCATGGTCCCCTGAACCCAGGATGCACAAGTATAGTCCAGGGAGTGACAGGGTCCAAGAAATGTGCCTGGACCACTAGCAGAAAAGTGGACCTAGGAAGGCATCAGGTCTCTCACTCATTTCTGGTCGTACCTGAGAGCCCCGGACCATTGTTAGGTAGAGACTTACTAACCAAGGTTGGGGTGTGCATTCATTTTGAACCCGAAGGGATAAAAATCATGGACAAAGAAGGGCAGCCCCTACAACTGGCGCATGTGTTAACTCTGTCCCTGGCCGATGAACATCGTCTGTTTCAGGCGGATCAAGAAAAGGGGGGCCAGGGAGAAATGGACTCTTGGTTGCAGAGGTTTCCTTCCCCATGGGCCGAGACCGGAGGAATTGGTCTCACTAAACATCTATCCCCGGTCGTTGTTCAACTCAAAGCCGCTGCTCTACCCATCCAGGCCCGGCAATATCCAATGCCAGAAGAGGCTAAGAAAGGGATAGCACCCCATATCCATAGACTGTTGGAGACAGGAATCCTTAAAACCTGCCAATCTGCATGGAATACGCCCCTGCTTCCAGTGAGGAAGCCTGGCAGTAGAGATTACAGACTGGTGCAGGACTTGTGAAAGGTCAATGAGAGGGTAGAAGACATCCATCCTACAGTGCCCAACCCTTACACCCTACTCAGCCACCTGCCACCTATGCACGTGTGGTATACTACTCTGGACCTGAAAGACGCCTTCTTTAGTATCCCACTCTCTGAAGTTAGTCAGCCTTTGTTTGCCTTTGAGCGGCAAGAGCCAGGGGGAAGAAAAGGGCAGCTTACCTGGACTAGACTACCACAGGGCTTCAAGAACTCTCCCACCTTATTCAATGAAGCCCTAAGCCAGGACCTGGAGCCCTTTCACAGGAGCCACCCCCGTGTGACACTGCTGCAGTATGTGGATGACCTGTTGCTGGCCACGGAAACCCGTGAGGTGTGTGAAGAAGCCACAGGGAACTTGCTGGCTGAACTGGGTGAACTGGGATATCGAGCCAGCACCAAGAAAGCCCACATCTGTCAGAGGTCAGTGGTCTACTTGGGGTACAAAATATCTAATGGGGCCAGGTGGCTAACGCAGGCCATGAAACAAACTATCCTGACTATCCCCATCCCTTCCTCACCCTGGGGAGTGAGGGAATTTCTTGGCTCAGCCGGGTTTTGCAGGATCTGGATTCCAGAGTATGCAGAAATAGCCCGACCGCTATATGAGGCGACCAAAGAAGGGCTGGGCTGGCAATGGACTCAAGAACAACAAGAGGCTTTTGACAGACTAAAAGAAGCTCTCATCCGGGCCCCCGCCCTATCTCTGCCAGACCCAGAAAAACCCTTTATCCTGTTTATAGATGAAAAGAAGGGAGTGGCTAAAGGAGTCCTGGCTCAGCAGCTGGGCCTGTGGAAAAGACCTGTGGCCTATTTGTCCAAGCGGCTAGACCCAGTGGCCTCTGGGTGGCCACCTTGTCTGCGTATCCTAGCAGCTATCGCTCTACTGGTAAAGGAGGCAGACAAGCTGACTTTTGGCCAGAACCTGAGAGTAACAGCCCCACATACCGTAGAGGGGATCCTCAGGCATCCTCCAGGAAAATGGATGACAAACGCAAGACTCACCCACTACGAAGGGCTCCTACTATATTCTCCACGAATCGCCTTCTCTGACCCGGTAACCCTAAATCCTGCCACCCTTCTGCTGGACCCAGATCTGTTGACCCCCACCCACGACTGTAGAGACATCCTTTCCGAAATTATCCAGGTGCGAGCAGACCTGAAAGACACACCGTTACCAAACTGTGAGCTAAATTGGTATACGGATGGGAGCAGCTTTGTGCAGGAGGGGGTCAGGAGAGCAGGGGCAGCAGTAGTAACCCACGAAGGGGAAGTTGTCTGGAGCGCAGCTCTGCCCCCTGGCACCTCAGCACAGAAGGTGGAACTTATTGCTCTCACTGAGGCCCTGGAAAGAGCAGAAGGCAAGCGGGCCAACATTTACACAGATAGCAGATATGCCGTTGGCACTGTCCATGTCAACGGTGCCATCTACCGAGAAAGAGGATTCCATTCCACGGAAGGGAAGGGACTGAGGAATCTGCAAGAAGTCCAAAGACTACTAGTTGCTGTCGAAAAAGCCAAAGCAGTAGCAGTTATACATGTACCGGGCCACCAATCAAGGAAGACACCTGAGGCCATCGGCAACAGCCATGCTGATGCAGAAGCTAAGAGGGCAGCCCTCTCAGACTCCCTTGTACTTGCAGCCCTCAAAATACTCATACCTGAACTGCCCGCCTTGCCACCCAAACCTGAGTATTCCCCCCAGGATCTTGAGTGGATTAGGAAACAAGTGTCGGGAGAAGTGTCTGGGGAGGGAAACTGGAGTAGAGACCAAGAAGGTAGGTTGATCCTGCCAGAAGCATTAGGACAGTACATGCTTGCTAATCTGCATAAGTCCACCCATCTAGGCTGGAAAAAGCTGCTCAACCTTTTTCAGTCTGCGCAGTTGGTGTTTCCCCACCAAAATGAGGCAGCTCATCAGATCACAAAAGAATGCGGTAGTTGTGCAATGCTAAGACCAGCCCCAAGAGGGCTGCACCCGGCAGGTACCCGGGAAAGGGGGAGGGCTCCAGGGAGGAACTGGGAAATAGACTTCACCGAAGTAAAACCAGGAAAGTATGGATATAAGTATTTGCTGGTTATGGTAGATACCTTCTCTGGGTGGGTGGAGGCTTTTCCAACCAAGCATGAGACTAGCCAGGTAGTAGCAAAAAGATTAATTGAGGAAATCATCCCCAAGTATGGGGTCCCTGAAGCTATAGGTTCCGATAACAGCCCGGCTTTCGTAAGCAAAATCCTGCAAGGATTAGCCCGAGCTTTGGGAATAGATTGGAAGTTACACTGGGCTTATAACCCACAAAGCTCTGGGCAGGTAGAAAGAATGAATCGGACCCTAAAGGAGACCCTTTCTAAATTGGTATTGGAGACTGGCAGGGACTGGGTGACCCTCCTTCCCTTAGCCATCTTCTGCGCTCGGAACTCCCCCTATGTACATGGTTTAACTCCATTTGAGATAATGTACAGGGCTCCTCCACCCATAATTTGGCGAGTGCAGCTTCCCGGTGCAGAGAATCCGGCCCCTGACTATCTGAATGTGTTGCAGGTTCTTGCCAAAGTGCAGCAGGAAATCTGGCCCCTGATCAGAGCATATTATGAGGGCAGGAAAATTCTGAGCCCAGAACATGGCATAGTCCCAGGGGATACGGTATGGGTCAAAAGACACCAAGTAAGGACTCTTGAACCCAGGTGGAAGGGACCTTATGTTGTATTGTTTACCACCCCCACTGCTCTCAAGCAGTGATGGTATTGCTCCTTGGGTGCATCACACCCATGTATGGAAAATCCTGCCTCACAAAAACCCGGGTGATCACGAGGAAGAGTGGAAAGTGCAGCAGCATCCTGTGAATCCCCTGAAAATACACCTAAGCCAAAGATGAAGGGGATCCTGCTGATAAGTGCCTTCGTATGGACTTTCGAGGAAGCTACATCGGTGAAGCTGATTCCAGAGCCTGCAAGAAAACCGGGTTTGGGTCTCTCTGGGTTAGGTAACCCCTTATGGGAAATGGTGCAGGCATTCGCAGAGACTCTGAACTGCACCATTCCCTCCCTCACCGATCCCTGTTGGTTATGCTATCCAGGTTCACCCCCCTTCTATGAGGCAATCGGGATAAATGGCTCCTACACCATTAATGACTCCTATCCCACTTATTGGGACAGGGGGCCGAGGGGACTTACAATCGCTCAGGTCTCAGTCGTGGGAACGTGTGTAAGCTCAGTCCCGATAGTCCAGAGCCAGTTATGCTCGTCCTACACGTACAATACATGGAAGCAGGACAAGTGGATTATACCCTCCTCAGGTTGGTGGCTCTGTTTAAAGACAGGCCTCACCCCGGCTATATCCACCTCTGTGTTTAATGCTAACAGTGAGTTTTGTGTACTTGTGGCCATTCTACCATGCCTAGTATATCGTTCTCATGAGACCCTCCTTTCTTATTGGGAAGAATGGCCAAACCCCCACAGGGAAAAAAGGGAAGCTATTACCGCCTTGACCATTGGGGCCCTTTTTGCCCTAGGGATGGCAGGGGCTGGCACAGGGGTCGCAGCCTTTGTAACTTGAGAACAGGGGCTCACAGCTCTGAGGCGGGCTGTCGACAGGGACCTAGAACAACTTTGACAGACAATATCAGACTTGGAACAATCTCTTACCTCCTTAGCTGAGGTGGTCCTACAAAACAGAAGGGGCCTGGACCTCCTGTTCTTAAAACAAGGTGGACTGTGTGCGGCCTTAAAGGAAGAGTGTTGCTTCTATGTAGACAAAACAGGTGCAGTCAGAGATTCCCTGGCCAAACTAAAGAAAGATCTAGAGAAGAGGCGTAAAGAATATGACAGTAGCGAAAGCTGGTTTGACTCTTGGTTCAAATACAAACCTTGGTTCGCTACCCTACTCTCAGCTGTTACAGGGCCACTGGTCATCCTGCTGTTATTGCTTACGATTGGTCTGTGCATAGTAAATAGGCTGCTTAGGTTTGTGCGGGAAAGGGTTAATGCCGTCCAACTTCTGGTCCTTCGACAGAGATATCAGGCCCTGGATGCCGCTGTGGAAGATTCCTCAGTTTAATCAAGAAAAGGGGGGAATGTAAAGGAATGCAGGGAACAGGGCTGAGCCACCCAGTTTTCGTAGAAACTACATGAGGCTAAGATTCCTGGACCCTCCCCTAAGTTAGATAACTAGAAGCAAACGACCCCCCTGGGGTCGAAACTCGTGATAAGTCACATAGGAATGCTTGTGCAAAGGTCAGGCACCTGGTGTGTCCCTGTTCCAATTTTATTGGCCAAAGTATAGAATGTGTTTCAAATTCATTGGTTGGGGTAATGTGCAGGCTCTGGTGCAATGACTGTAGAAATCCCATATAAACCATACCTAAAGTTGCTTGGGGTTCAGCAGCTTGGACTCGGCCTGCGTGTCAGGGGAGGTGCTGTTGACCCCAGCTTGCTGGCTGAATAAAGACTTTGCTTGGATTTTCATCTCCGTGTCCGTGTGTCTTGTTCTCTGGGAAACCCCGGAGTCCTGGACCCTAACAGAGGATGATTGGGAGTTGTGGTTTGACTGAGAGGAAGGTCAAGGCCCCCACCTTGAGGGGTGTGGTGAGGACCAAAGGCCACATGTAGAATTAGCAATTCATTGGTCCCCTGTGAATGTACAATGTGTCCTGGAGGTGGTAGACACAGGAGCTGAATGTTATCTGATTTATGGCAACCCTGAGCATTTCACTGGGACTTCTGCTGTGATAGATGGCTATGGGGGTAATGCAGTTAGAGTGAAGAAAGCTCAAATTCCATTGTGGATAGGACATTTACTCCCAAAGGAGTATACTGTATACATTTCTCCCATCCCTGAATATATTTTGGAGGTCTATATCCTGCAGGGCCTGTGGCTACAGACCACTGCATGTGAGTTCAGACTGAAGGCATGTGTGGTAAAGGTAGTTCTGAGGGGATATGCTAACCATGTAGCTCTGCCTGTGTGGAGACAAATACTAAGTAGACAAATACTAAGGAGTATAAATTGCCTGGGGGACATGAAGAAACTGGAAAAACTCTACAAGAGTTGGAGAAGGTAGGCATCATAAAGCCAACTCAGAGTCCTTATAATTCCCCAGTGTGGCCAGTGAAAAAGCCAGACAGCTCCTGGTGTATGACTGTGGACTACAGGGAATTGAATAAAGTGATACCCCCTTTGCATGCTGCTGTCCCCTCTATAGCAGTCCAAATGGACATAGTCATGAACTAGGGATGTATCATTATGTTGTGGATCTTGCTAATGCTTTCTTCTCTATTGACATAGCACAGGAAAGTCAGAAACAGTTTGCCTTCATGTGGGAAGGCCAGCAGTGGACATTCACTGTCCTTCCACAGGGATACATCCACAGTCCCACCATTTTTCACAGACTTGTAGCCCAGGACTTGGCTATATGGAAGAAACTGCAAACAGTGTGGACCCATCAAGGCCCTGTGAGCTAGATGTTCATGTAACCAAAGATCATATGGATGGGGTCTTTGGCAGCAGCTTGAATGGACATGCCAACCTATTGGATTCTGGTCACAACTATGGAAAGGAGCAGAGGTCTGGTACACCTTTGATAGAGAAGCAATTGGCTGCTGTGTACCATGCCTTGCTGGCTACAGAGCCCATCACCAAAACAGCTCCAACCAGGGTAATAACCACCTATCCCATCATGGGGTGGGTACGAGACTGGACCCAAAGGCCATGGAGTGGCATGTCACAGATGCCTACACTGGCCAAATGGGTGCTTATTTACACCATTATAGCACCCTGTATACTAGCCCCTTAAGTGAAGAACTCCAACGCTTATTGGAACCAGTGACATATACCAGTGGAAAGCAGGAAGAACTTGCTTTTCAGCCATTGGCAGCTGAGAGTCCTTATTAGAAGGGAAAAGCCCCTATACCTGAAGATGCTTGGTACACAGACAGCTCCAGTCATGGGGAGACTCCAAAGTGGAGGGCTGTTTCTTTCCATCCTAAGACTGAGACAATATGAATGGAGGAAGGAGAGGGGAAGAGCAGCCAATGGGCAGAGTTGCGGGCAGTATAGCTCATAATCACCCAGGAGCCCTCCCCTATAGTTGTCGGCACCAACAGCTAGGCCGTCTATCAGGGCTTGACCCTGTGGCTACCGACATGGTACCATGCCAACTGGATGGTTGATCGCTGAACCCTTTAAGAGCAAGAGTTGTGGCAAGACCTATGGGTCTCTGGTCAGACTAAAATAGTTACTGTGTATCACATGACTGGCCATTTGCCTTTGGCATCCCCAGGGAATGATGAAGCAGACACATTGGCCCAGGTGCATTGGCTAGAAGGAAAGCCTGCCTCTGATGTAGCCCAATGGTTACATCAGCATTTGTTGCACATGGGGAAAAAGATAAGGTGATCTGTAGCCTGTTGGCAGGGCTTGCTGTTGACCTTTGATGAAGTCAGCAGAGCCCGGAAGGAGTGCCTTGTGTGCTCTAAGAGGGACTTATACAGAGTTCTACAGCAACATGGGACAATAGTAAAGGGGCTGATACACCTTATCAGGTGGCAAATAGACTATATTGGGCCTCTGCCCGTATCAGAAGGGTATCTCTATGCCATGACTTCTGTGGACACAGCTACTGGCCTGTTGGTTGCTTTTCCTGCATGTCATGCAGATCAGCAAACCACCAAAACAGGCCTAGAGTGTCTCTTTGCAGCCTATGGCCAGCTGCAGGTGATTGAGAGTGATCAAGGCATCCACTTTACTGGACATGAGTTGCAAGAATGGGTGCAGCAATTAGGAATAAAGTGGAAGTTTCATGTACCACATAACCCTACCAGGGCAGGCATGATAGAGAGGTACAATTGTTTGTTGAAATCTGGCCTGAAGACTATTGGACACCAATAGTCTATGGGGCTGGCCAGTTTGCTATGGACAGTGCTATGGCATTTGAATGAGAAGCCCCAAAAAGGAGCCTTGAGTTCTGTGGATACGCTAATACACATTGTTGCCTCTCCTGTACAACTGTATGTGCAAACCAAAGAAGATTTATTGAAGCCAGGATATGGCCACCAGAGCAATATCCTGCTGCCAGTCCCTACTGCATTAAATCCTGGAGACTCTGTTAAGTGGACATGGCCCTGGGCATTTTAACACATGGGCCAGCCATGGCTAGCCCTTATGGCACCTTGGGGAAAAGGCCTGGAAGCTGGCCTCCTGTGTGTTCCTGGAGTAACAGTGGAGTAGCCCCCAAAGATCACAGTAGTGTACCCAAAACATCCAGGAGCTAAGAGCATCTTATGGGGAAATTTTGTTCTATCTTTATGGCAGTGCATGTGCCTCCCGTAGCCCTGTATATTGACCCATCTGTAACTCCTACAGGGAGAAGGGGTGAAAGTCTGGTATACTACACCAGGGAGACATCCCATTCCTGCCACTTTCCTATCACAGGACCACTCTATGGCATGGATCCTTCCTGATGGACAAGATTTGGTGTCATTAAAACATGTATCTTATCATCACTCTAAAGGTTATTTTCTTTTACCGGTCCCTGTGACCTGGACCTGCCACCTGGCAGCAGCTTCTGTGTGATGATTGCTCTGAACTTCTTAACTTTTCAGCTATTGGCATCTGTGGAATGGGCAAGCTAGGACTTAATCTGCATAGGACTTTGAAGCTAGTTGAATCCTTCAGCTTGAGGATTATCATTATTTTATTGCTGTTGCTATTGTATGTTATTAGTCTGGTTACAATACTCGTTTTCTCACACACAGGCCATTGCAGTAGATGGGGAATGAGTAGACTGTGAGGCGAGATTTCTGGAAGGGTGGGCTGTGGGTAAAATTGCAATATTTCCAGAATCTCTCAACTGGTTTTAGTGCATGTCCATATCAATAGGTGTTTCCAAGGGATGGAGAGAAATAGTCCATTTTCATATCAATAGGTAATTAGAAGGGGGAGCAAGGGCATATCTGGACTGGAGAGGTTGACTGGGGTCCGTTTTCCCTGTAGCTTGGTTATGAGAGACATGGGAGAGCACAAGTGGACGACTGCTTGTAAGCAACAAATGGGTTACTTCTACTTTATATCTCCCTTTGACTGATTAAGGCTTCAATGGTATTTTTCCCTGGGATTTTTGATCCTTGAGTTACAGGGAGACACACGTGTAAATGCCCAAGTGTTGCTAAGCCTAGTCAATGTCTTCTGCACCCAGTGAGGGTGGGAGGTGGAGGTGGTTGGCTCTACTTTGGGAAGAGAGAAGTGGGAAAACACCAGAGAATATGATTGAGGACAGTGAATAATGTTTGTGAAAGTCCTTGGCCAGTAACAATAGCAAAGAATCACGTAGCACTTAGTGGATCCTAGGCACTGGGCTGGCCACTGCAGGAACGTTTCCAGTCATCTTATCACAGTTGTTTTCCAGTTACTATTATTATCTCTAAATTGTTGAGAAAACTGAGGCTGGTTGAAATTAAGAAACTTGCCCAAGCTCAAAGGTCACACTCAAATGTCTACTTCAAGATTCTATCCCAGGCAATAGAACCCACAGCCGTGGCTGTTACCTACCAGACCTCGCTCTCATCCCCACAGCTTTGGCATAGCAAACACTCAATATTTGTGTGCCTCCCAGAGTGGCAGCTGCACGTACAGTGGTGGTGGCGTCTGAGGATGAGTGAAGGCCGGGTGGGAAACAAGATATGCCAGGCTAAGAGAGCCAGGTTTTGCCTGTGACGGGTTACTCAAAACTAAAACTAAAAAAATTACATAGATTTAGCTCCTTGTTTTGATTTGTCTTTTCCAGATGATATTTCATTTCTCGCTTAGTTCAAACTGGCTGAAAAAGATATTGGCTATTTTTCCCCTCTTACAAGCCCAAGATGAAAAGAATAGTGAGTCACATGATAGAGGCAAACGGCCACCCATTCTTGTGAGACTTAAAATAAACAGATAGGCAACAAGCTTTCAGCTATTGTTTAAATTCAGCCCAAAGGGATTTTCTAGTCTAAAGAACTCCATTGTTTTATTTCAGGGTCAAAACAATTTCCTGCTTAGTACACAGGAAGGTTTTCTGGGAAGGAATTAAAAAAAGAGATATGCAAAATACTGGGAGATTAATAGGAAGACACAGCTACCAGGCACATAAAATGAAATACTATGACAGATAATATATTTTAGCTTGACTTTTCAACAACATTATATAAATGCTTTTAATTAATATTAAAACAATTAATAAGAAGTAGCCTTGTTGGTTTGATAAATGGACTAGTCTTTTTCAAGGAGATATATATATATATATGTAGTTTTCTGATTCCAAATGTCATATAATTTATTGTGGAAGATTTGGAGATGAATTAAGTATACAAAGAAATGGAAATCACCTCTATCTCTAAGCTCTCGAAGTTGTCCTGCGAGACCCACTGTGAACTTTGCAGAGGCATGTCCTGTGGGCTTGCCAGCTGGCCCTGTGGCACATTCTCACTCCTCTTTCTTCACACACACATGCATTGCTTGGCCCATAATAAGTTGTCAATACACTTGCTAATGTTGTAGCTGTAGTTATTACATGCATTATTGTTTTACAAAATTTTAGAATCATAAAATATACCAGTTTTGTATCCAGTGGCACCAATAGGAATCATAAAATAATAAAATAAATAAATAACAAAATAATAAGTTAAGTTTTATTCATCAAGGTTCTTTGCACAGCAAGAGCCAGAAACCCAAGCTCATTTAATTTGAAGACTAGGGAAAGGTTCACTTTTTTTCCATGGCTGAATCTAGGGGTTTGAACAATATTATCACATTTTCTCTCTCATCCTCTTATTGTTCACTGCAGCTTGTTTCTGTGTCTTTTGCTAGCATGCTGGATTTATTCTCTTCCTGATTCACACCTTTTTCTAAATTGCTGAAGGGTCTTGGGTTGACATTCCTACCATTCATAATTTAAAAAGGGCAAAGTTGTAGTTTTTCTTGAGTACAACAGGGAGCATGGAGGATTCTAATTGGCCCAGTTTAGGTCACATGTGCAACCTGAGCCAATCACTGGGTTGAAGAGGTGTGTTTTTATAATTGGTATGAGATGTTTCCCCTTCCTGCAGGCAGGGGGTGTTTTTCTATGTTGTTATTTCTATGTTTTTATTGGGATTCTTGTTATTGGTAGGCTTGAAATTAGCATGGTGACTTCCTTACTGTGCAGGATCACAGGAAGGGGGAAAGGAGCTGCCCAGAAGAAATGAAAAAGGGGGGTTGCTAAGTTCATTGGCCAAACAAAACTTTAGCAGAGTTGTTTCTCTCAGTTATTAAAAGTAATATAGATTCAACTTAGAATTAAGCCTCAGATTTATATGTTTTAGGAAGAGAAGCTATTTATAAAGTAGAGAAAATCTAAAATGACTTTTTATTTTTAGTTAGTTTTTAACTGGAATATGCTTGATGATATCATGAAATATTGTACATTTGTTGCACACTGAGTATTTTGGGCTGAACTGATTAATTGTTGAGATACACTACACTTTAAGATTTATATATTTTTCTTCATAATTCATTAAAATTGGATATTTATTATCAAACGGCATCCTTGCAAAGTCCAAACAAGAATCCTTCCTCTCATTCTTTTTTGAGATACAGTCTTTCCTATAAACTATGTAAAAAAACTACTGTTGGTGTTGTTCGTAATAAAACCAAATCACTATTAGAGGACCATTCCAGTTAGGAAACAAGATGGGAGATAACTGTTCTTCAGGCTGCTGCCAGCAGGGCTAAAAATAATGCTTACTGGATGGGTTTTAAATGTAATAAAAGGTCTAGAAAGCAACAATAGTGGGAAAAAGTAGTTATTTTGAAAACTCATTAGCCAGCTGCCATGGAGTGTTCAGTTGGTGAATTTCATTGTTATTTTTTTAAGCAAAATTTTTGGCATCAGCAAAACAAAATACCTCATTTTTTTGAGTTCTTACTATACATGATTACCTAGATTTAATGCTCTTTTCCAGTAGTGATCGCAGATTTATGCATAGATACATTCAGGGCTGAAAGAAGTCATATTGTGATCTAACTTGTTCTAGGAAGTCATTTAGGAACTGAGGGGTAAGGCCTAACTTTAATCTTTATGACCTTTCAGGTGCTTTCAAATAAATTATTTCATAATCCCTTATAGTCAGAATTGGCTACAGAGTTGTGTCTGTTTGATTTATCTTTATCATCTATGTTTTTTTCTGAAATCCTTTTCTCCATGTGTAGATTTTCTTGCTCTATGTTCTTTTTTTTAAAAATAATTGCTCCATCTTCTTAATTGTTGCACGACCCTGCAATAAGAAGCCCGGACTTGATAAGTTACATGGATGAAATCCAGGATCTAGAGGAGAGAGAGGCACAGGATCAGTGCTGGAGCAGCCACAAAGCACAGCCTCTGTCTGTACAGTTTCACCTCCACCCTGGTGCTTCCTAGTCACTTACAATGCTTTGGTCCAGCTGACTTTCAATAGCTTCAGGAAGATATAAATATGCTTTTCCTTTTCTGCAATATGTAACCTTTTTCTTAACCCTCCAGCTCAGACTCCTGAAGATCATGTTGTTGAGTAGATACCTACTATCCCAAGGATTGACCTGATCCCAGTATGTTGTAAGAACACATAATAAACTCAGGGTCCTATAGTCTCATTCCTTGCTCTTTAGATAGAATAATTCCACTCTTCCCCTAATAGTTTTTCTATGTTGTTATTGGGATTCTTGCTGAAATGACTGATTTTTTTTATTGCATTAGATATTGTCCAGTCTTTTGCAGGATAAATGTTCAGCAAGTCCTATTTCTGCACCAAGATCCCATTTATGAAGCCCATCAGGTTTCATTAGAATGCTAACCCTTAGCTGATACATTTGTTGCAAGGTAGGCCACAGGCAAGCCACAGAGAGATGGAAATGTTTGTTGCTAAATAAGACTATATAGAGGTAACTCATGGTGGCTGATGACCAGATAGTTTAACAGCGATTTATCGTGTTATCTGTCTGAGAAGAGAAGAGGCAGGATGGAAGCTTTCCCTGTGTATGAATGAAATTTGGCCATTTAAGTTCTGTAACAATTAGAGAACACTGATTTGAACATCTGCTATACAACCATTAAGTTGAGGGAAAAATGCTTCTGGGTCTCTGTGTCCTGCCACAGAGGTCCTGATGTTTACATGTTTGCTGTTTGCTAAAACTATGTTACTGTTTCTTCCTTTAACTCTGTCTTTTCCTAAAATGTAAGGAAGATGGGGTCTCTACCTACAAATAATCTTCTTGGAGTCAAGCATGAATAGAGAGGCCCAATATTAATTAAAAGCACATGAAATGGAGAAGGATTAAAGATGGTGGTGTGAGAGGAGACAGAGGCTTCCTCCTAAAACTGAATACAATTAGAAAGTATAGTTGGCGCAACTAATCCTGAGAGAGCAACAGGAAAGAGGACGGCATCAGACTGCACACACCTGGAGAAAAGAGCAGACCTCACGGAACAGGGTAACGTACCAGAGCTGTGGCTCTGTGGGACCCGAGCCCCTCCCCCACCCCAGCTCACCGGCAGGAGGAAGAGAAACGGAGCAGGGAGGGAGTGGAAGGCTTGGGACTGCTGAATACCTAGTTCTGGGGATCTGCTCTGGGAGCACAAACCCACATTTCATGGTGCTTTCATGAGACTCACATGACTACTGGGTTGGAAAGTTAATACAGGCAGAGTTCCTGGGGAGACTGGGATTCTGGCTGCTTGTGGAAAGCAGAGATCCATGTCTGTCTGCTCTGGGACAAAACCTTGTACCTGTGTGACTGGCCCACTGGCTCAGGCAATGGAGACAAGCACAGCAGCCAGGAGGTGGGGAACAGCTCTTTCCTCCCCCCAAGCACCAGTACCACTCCCTTGCGACCCCCGACATTGCTTCAGGGACTGAGAAGCTCAAGAATAGAGCTTCTGGACACTAGAGGGCACCATATACAAACATAAAACTCCAAAGGAACCTTGTCCAGAGTAAAATTATCAATACAACTCCCGAGAAAGATTTAAATGATATGGATCTCATGACTCTTCCTGAAAGGGAGTTCAAAATAACAATCATCAACATTCTAGTGGAGGTATGGAAAGACATCCAAGAACTCAGGAATGAATTCAGGTCAGAGATCCAATCGTTGAAGAGCACGATGGAGGGTATTAAAAGCAGGTTGGATACAGTGGAGGAGACAATAAATGAAATAGAAAATAGAGAAGAGGAATACAAAGAAGCTGAGGCACAGAGAGAAAAAAGGATCTCTAAGAATGAAAGAATATTGAGAGAACTGTGTACCAATCCAAGCAGAACAATATTCACATTATAGGGATACCAGAAGAAGAAGAAGAGAGAGAGAAAGGGATAGAAAGTGTCTTTGAGGAGGTAGTTGCTGAAAACTTCCCATTCTGGGGAAGGAGATAGTCTCAGGCCATGGAGATCCACAGATCTCCCAACACAAGGGACCCAAGGAAGACAACACCAAGACATATAGTAATTAAAACAGGAAAGATCAAGGATAAGGACAGACTGTTAAAAGCAGCCAGAGACAGAAATAAGATCACATACAAAGGAAAGCCCATCAGGCTAACATCAGACTTCTCAGCAGAAACCTTCAGGCCAGAAGGGAGTGGCATGATGTATTTAATGGCACGAAGCAGAAGGGCCTGGAACCAAGATTACTTTATCTGGAAAGATTTTCATTTAAATTTGAAGGAGGGATTAAACAGTTTCCAGATAAGCAAAAGCTGAGAGAATTTAACTCCCACAAACCATCTCTACATTCTATTTTGGAGGGACTGCTATAGATGGAAGTGTTCCAAAGGTTGAATAGCTGTCACCAGAGGTAATAAAACACAGTAAAGAAAGTAGAACAGCTAATTACAAAACAAATGCAAAATTAAAGTAACTATCCTCAAAGTCAATAAAGGGATAGAAAAAAAGTACAGAATTTGATACCTAATATATAAAGAATGAAGGAGGAAGAAAAAGGAGGAGAAATAGAAAAGAACCTTTAGAGTGTGTTTGTAACAGCATTCTAAGTGAGTTAAGTTAGACTCTTAGATAGTAAGGAAAGTGACCTGGAACCTTTGGTAACCATGAATCTAAAGCCTGAAATGGCAATACGTACAAACTCATCGATAATCACCCTAAATATAAATGGACTAAATGCACCAATCAAAGACATAGAGTCACTGAATGGATAAAAAAACAAGACCCATCTATATGCTGCTTACAAGAGACTCACCTCAAACCCAAAGACATGCACAGATTAAAAGTCAAGGGACGGAAAAAGATATTTCATGCAAACAATAGGGAGAAAAAAGCAGGTGTTGCAGTACTAGTATTAGACAAAAATAGACTTCAAAACAAAGAAAGTAACAAGAGATAAAGAAGGACATTACATAATGATAAAGGGCTCAGTCCAACAAGAGGATATAACCATTATAAATATATATGCACCCAACACAGGAGCACCAGCATATGTGAAACAAATACTAACAGAACTAAAGGAGGAAATAGAATGCAATACATTCATTTTAGGAGACTTCAACACACCATTCACTCCAAAGGACTGATCCACCAGACAGAAGATAAGTAAGGACACAGAGGTACTGAACAACACACTAGAACAGATGGACCTAATAGACATCTATAGAACTCTACACCCAAAAGCTACAGGATACACATTCTTTTCAAGTGCACATGGAACATTCTCTAGAATAGACCACATACTAGGCAAAAAGAACCTCAGTAAATTCCAAAAGATTGAAATTCTACCAACCAACTTTTCAGAACACATGGAGGCTTAACAATGTGGGGGCCCAGCCTACGGCCGAGGCTGAGCCCCACTCTAGCTGGACAACGCCCTAAAGATGGCGCCTGCTTCCTGCTCACCACCCTTTCCCCTCTTCCCTGTTGGGGATTGGCCCAGCAGACTTCCGTACCCGTGCACAGCTCGTGCTGCCCGCTTAGAGTGGCGTGTGACACCTATCCGCTTAAAGGTCATGCATGATACTGTCCCGGATTGGTTGGGTGACTGAATATAAGGGAGCCCGCCGGGAGGGAGAAGAGCTTCCCGACAACTGCTGTAAAACCACAGTGAGAGATTAGACAATAAAGCCTAGAGAAGAATCAAGACCTTGGGCGTGTTGCTTCGGTCCCTGAAGGGTCGCAACAAGTGGTGCCGAACCCCGGGAATTGCTAAACTTCGTCGCGA
The DNA here is from genome assembly GCF_040802235.1 of Manis javanica. Lineage (NCBI taxonomy): Eukaryota > Metazoa > Chordata > Mammalia > Pholidota > Manidae > Manis > Manis javanica. The sequence continues at coordinate 149,774,229 of NC_133157.1, forward strand.
CCTGATCTGCTGACCCTGGTGCCTGCTGATGAACGTCGTTGGACGCTGTTCGGTCGGCTGGCCAGACCGGGAGAGGGAACCGAGGAGGGTGAGTGGATCGGCGAGTAAACTGAAAGTATACGTGGCAGGGCAGACAGCAGGCAGTTGCGGTGGGTGTTTATGTGTAGTGTGTGTGTCCTGTTAGTGTTTGTGACATTGTTTATTATAATATATGGAATGAGGAGGCGCCAGTAAAGGTTCGCAGAGCAGCGACGAAATCAAAAGGTTCGCAGAGTGGCGACGAAATCAAAAGGTTCACAGAGTGGCGACGAAATCAAAAGGTTCGCGGAATTAGCGACGTAGTCCATCTAAATTATAACTAGGATACCTGCCCCTTTAGAGAGAGGATGGGGACGGAGGCCTCTAGGGTTAGGGCCGAGGACAGAAGCCAAGCTGCCGAGAGGCCATCCAAGAGGGGGAGGAAATATTAGAGGAAGTACGAGAAGAGCGTGCCTCTGCAAAGGCATCGGAAGGGGGATCTGAACAGGGACTGCCATCTGATGAGGATGAAGACGGGGGACTTTCGGGGGATGAGCTAGAGAACAGGTTTAATAGCAGAGTTAAACTAACCACAGAGACTTTTACAGTGAGCAGTCTAATGCCATAATGAAAAAACAGGGGTATGCAGGCACTAGAGGACTAGGGAAGGATCTCCAAGGGAAAGAACAACCAATCCTTTTAGCAGGGAGACCGCCCAAAGGGCCCGGAGGACCAGGATTAGGTTTTTCTTCGGGGCCACTGAGGGAAAACAGCCTATAGAAATAACATGGCAGTCAAAAAGGCCCGTGTGGGTACCCCAGTGGCCCCTCACCAAAGAAAAGAAGGAAGCAGCCCACACTTTAGTACAAGAACAGATAGCAGCTGGTCACCTCCAGCCCTCTACCTCGCCATGGAACACACCTATTTTTGTAATTAGGAAAAAGTCTGGCAAGTGGAGATTACTCCATAATCTCAGGGCAGTGAACAGACATATGGAGCTTATGGGACCTGTACAATTAGGCCTTCCTCTCCCTGTGGCCCTGCCCAGAGGATGGAATTCAATAGTGATAGATATCAAAGACTGTTTCTTCTCCATCCCGCTTCACCCCAGAGACTGTCAAAGGTTTATTGCCACAGGGCATGGCTAATAGCCCCACCATGTGTATGTAAAGAAGGCCTTACAAACTGTCAGGAAACAGTTTCCCCTGATAATCTATCATTATATGGATGACATCCTTTTGTGTCATGAGAGCAGCAGGGAGCTAGAGACAACCCTTGGGGTCAGGGTATGGTGGAACGCACCCACCTCACCCTCAAGAATGCCTTATATAAACAAAAACGGGGAATAGGAGAAGATTTTAGAACACTGGACAAAAATGGCCGCAGCGCAGCAGAGTGGCATGGCCAAGAATCCAATCCAAAACACATGCCTAAAATTTTGTGGAAGGATGTATTGGAAGGAACATGGAAAGGCCCGGACCCAGTGATAATCTGGACCCAAGGCTCGGTTTGTGTTTTTCCACAGGACCAGCAGAACCCCGTTTGGGTGCCTGAACGTCTGATACGCAGAGTGGAAAACCCCGGAGCAGAGGTACAAGATGATCGCACTGCTTCTGCTCCTGCTGTGGATCCTACAGCAGGCGATGGCGGAGCCGAGCTGCAGCTGCAGCCACCGCCGCGCTATCACCATTCCTACGGCAGAGACGCTGAATGGTCTGTTCCAGGCCACTGAACCTTCTTCAAGAACAATTGGACCTCTTGGGGGAGGTTTTGTCTGTGGGCTGCGTATATGAGGGTGTATTACTGGTATTCCTTTTCATAATTATTCTAAAGCTGCCAACTTGTCCAGACAGTTAGGCAAGATGTTAAACGCCGCCAAAGCCTGGTCAGGTGTAGGTGTCATAGGAATATTGCTAATTGTGGGCCTCTCCTGCTTGCGAGGAAAGTCTGTTACATAAACAGCAATGGGGAGAACGGAAGGTCCTGTTGCAGGCCATGGCAGCACTAGAGGAAGGCATCTCCCCTAGAGTATGGCTTAATATGCTGGATCAGTAGTCAAGGACGGGTAAGATCGGGAGCTGCGCATATCAACCTAAGACAGGGCGCAGACCTAAGCTGTCTGTTGCCTGAGGACGGGTAAGAATGCCACAGACTCCGGACGACCTAAGACAGGCATGATCCTGACAGCCCTTTGGTTATAAAACAATAAAGGGGGAGATGTGGAGGCCCGGCCTACGGCTGAGGCTGAGCCCCACTCTAGCTGGACAACGCCCTAAAGATGGCGCCTGCTTCCTGCTCACCACCCTTTCCCCTCTTCCCTGTTGGGGATTGGCCCAGCAGACTTCCGTACCCGTGCACAGCTCGTGCTGCCCGCTTAGAGTGGTGCGTGACACCTATCCGCTTAAAGGTCATGCATGATACTGTCCCGGATTGGTTGGGTGACTGAATATAAGGGAGCCCGCCGGGAAGGAGAAGAGCTTCCCGACAACTGCTGTAACCACAGTGAGAGATTAGACAATAAAGCCTAGAGAAGAATCAAGACCTTGGGCGTGTTGCTTCGGTCCCTGAAGGGTCACGACATAACAACACACTTCTAAATAGTCAATGGATCAATAACCAAATTAAAATGGAGATCCAGCAATATATAGAAATAAATGACAACAACAACACAAAGCCCAACTTCTGTGGGATGCAGCGAAAGCAGTCTTAAGAGGAAAGTATATAGCAATCCAGGCATATTTAAAGAAGGAAGAACAAACCCAAATGAATAGTCTAACGTCATAATTATCAAAATTGGAAAAAGAAGAACAAATGAGGCCTAACGTCAGCAGAAGGAGGGACATAATAGAGATCAGAGAAGAAATAAATAAAATTGAGAAGAATAAAACAATAGAAAAAATCAATGAAACCAAGAGCTGGTTCTTTGAGAAAATAAACAAAATAGATAAGCCTGTAGCCAGACTTATTAAGAGAAAAATAGAATCAACACACATCAACAGAATCAGAAATTAGAAAGGAAAAATCACGATGGACCCAACAGAAATACAAAGAATTATTAGAGACTACTATGAAAACCTATATGCTAAGAAGCTGGAAAACCTAGAAGAAATGGACAACTTCCTAGAAAAATACAACGTTCCAAGACTGACCAAGGAAGAAACACAAAATCTAAACAAACCAATTACCAGCAAATAAATTGAAGCGGTAATCAAAAAACTACCCAAGAAAAAAACCCCCGGGCCAGATGGATTTACCTCAGAATTTTATCAGACATACAGAGAAGATATAATACCCATTCTCCTTAAAGTTTTCCAAAAAATAGAAGAGGAAAGAATACTCCCAAACTCATTCTATGAAGCCAACATCACCCTAATACCAAAACCAGGCAAAGACCCCACCAAAAAAGAAAATTACAGACCAATATCCCTGATGAATGTAGATGCAAAAATACTCAACAAAATATTAACAAACTGAATTCAGAAATACATCAAAAGGATCATACACCATGACCAAGTGGGATTCATCCCAGGGATGCAAGGATGGTACAACATTCGAAAATCCATCAACATCATCCACCACATCAACAAAAAGAAGGACAAAAACTACATGATCATCTCCATAGATGCTGAAAAAGCATTCAACAAAATTCAACATCCATTCATGATAAAAACACTTAATAAAATGGGTATAGAGTGCAAGTACCTCAACATAATAAAGGCCATATATGATAAATCCACAGCCAACATCATACTGAACAGTGAAAAGCTGAAAGCTTTTCCTCAGAGATCGGGAACAAGACAGGGATGCCCACTCTCTCCACTGTTATTCAACATAGTACTGGAGGTCCTAGCCATGGCAATTAGACAAAAGAAAGAAATACAAGGAATCCAGATGGGTAAAGAAAAAGTTAAACTGTCACTATTTGCAGATGACATGATATTGTACTTAAAAAACCCTAAAGACTCCACTCCAAAACTACTAGAACTGATATCAGAATACAGCAAAGTTGCAGGATACAAAATTAACACACAGAAATCTGTGGCTTTCCTATACACTAACAATGAAGTAATAGAAAGAAAAATCAGGAAAACAATTCCATTCACAATTGCATCAAAAAGAATAAAATACTTAGGAAAAAACCTTACCAAGGAAGTGAAAGACCTATACCCTGAAAACTACAAGACACTCTTAAGAGAAATTAAAGAAGACACTAGCAAATGGAAACTTATCCCATGCTCCTGGCTAGGAAGAATTAATATCATCAAAATGGCCATCCTGCCCAAAGCAATATACAGATTTGATGCAATCCCTATCAAATTACCAACAACATTCTTCAACGAACTGGAACAAATAGTTCAAAAATTCATATGGAAACACCAAATACCCCAAATAGCCAAAGCAATCCTGAGAAGGAAGAATAAAGTTGGGGGGATCTCGCTCCCCAACTTCAAGCTCTACTACAAAGCTACAGTAATCAAGACAGTTTGGTACTGGCACAAGAACAGAGCCACAGACCAGTGGAACAGAATAGAGACCCCAGATATTAACCCAAACATTCATGGTCAATTAATATATGATAAAGGAGCCATGGACATACAATGGCTAAATGACAGTCTCTACAACAGATGGTGCTGGCAAAACTGGACAGCTGCATGTAAGAGAATGAAACTGGATCACTGTCTAACCTGATACACAAAAGTAAATTCAAAATGGATCAAAGACCTGAATGTAAGTCATAAAACCATAAAACTCTTAGAAAAAAACATAGGCAAAAATCTCTTGGACATAAACATGAGTGACTTCTTCATGAACATATCTCCCCGGGCAAGGGAAACAAAAGCAAAAATGAACAAGTGGGACTATATCAAGCTAAAAAGCTTCTGTACAGCAAAGGACACCATCAATAGAACAAAAAGGTGCCCTACAGTATGGGGGAATATATTCATAAATGAAAGATCCGATAAAGGGTTGACATCCAAAATATATAAAGAGCTTATCCACCTCAACAAAGAAAAAGCAAATAATCCAATTAAAAAATGGGTAAAGTAGCTGAACAGACAGTTTTTCAAAGAAGAAATTCAGATGGCCAACAGACAGATGAAAAGATGCTCCACATCACTTGTCATCAGAGAAATGCAAATTAAAACCACAATGAGGTATCACCTCACACCAGTAAGGATTGCCACCATCCAAAAGACAAACAAAAACAAATGTTGGTGAGGTTGCGGAGAAAGGGGAACTCTCCTATACTGCTGGTGGGAATGTAAATTAGTTCAACCATTTTGGAAAGCAGTATGGAGGTTCCCCAAAAAGCTCAAAATAGAAATACCATTTGACCCAGAAATTCCACTTCTAGGAATTTACCCTAAAAATGCAGCAGCCCAGTTTGAAAAAGACAGATGCACCCCTATGTTTATCACAGCACTATTTACAATAGCCAAGAAATGGAAGCAACCTAAGTGTCCATCAATAGATGAATGGATAAAGAAGATGTGGTACATATACACAATGGAATATTATTCAGCCATAAGAAGAAAACAAATCCTACCATTTGCAACAACATGGATGGAGCTAGAGGGTATTATGCTCAGTGAAATAAGCCAAGCAGAGAAAGACAAGTACCAAATGATTTCACTCATCTGTGGAGTATAAGAACAAAGAAAAACTGAAGGAACAAAACAGCAGCAGAATCACAGAACCCAAGAGTGGACTAATGGTTACCAAAGGGTAAGGGACTAGGCAGCAGGGGTGGGAAGGGAGGGATAAGGGCAGGGAAAAAGAAAGGGGGCTTTACAACTAGCATGTATAATGTCAGGGGGGTACATAGGGAGGAATGTGCAACACAGAGAAGACAAGTAGTGAGTCTATAGCATCTTACCATGCTGATAGACAGTGACTGTAATGGGGTTTGTGGGTGGGGACTTGGTGAAGGGGGAAGTCTAGTAACCATAATGTTATTCATGTAATTGTAGATTAATGATAATAAAATGAATTTTTAAAAAAAGCACATGAAACATTAACTACTCAGAGAATTAACTAGCTAAATATAAGAAGAGAAAGGTGTTTGTTTTGTTAATAGAAAATGCTTTTTGGACCATTCCTAATGACAACAGTAGAGGTTCATACTGAAGACCTTCCCTCTCCTACTGTATCAGTTATCTATTGCTGTGCAACAAGCCCTCACCAAACTTAATGGTGTCTAACAGCAATAATCATTTTATAACCAGTTACTGTTTCTGAGAGTCAGGAATTCAGGAAGGCTCAGCGAGGTTTACCAGCCTCCAGGTCTACCAACTGCTTGTCACCAGACAGTAGCTGGAGCTGTAGCAGGGTAACAGGGCTGTTTAGGCATCTCTCTCTCCATGTTTTCTTAGACTGTCACACATCATCTTTCCACGTAGGCCAGCCTAGGCTGCTTCACAGACTGGCTGAACTTACTACACAGAGGCTTAAGGCTTCAGTGTGAATGTTCCAGAGAACCAGGTGAAAAACATGTTGCTTTTATGACAGCAGCAGAAGTCTCATAACACTCTTTCTGCCAAACTCTGTTGATTAGCCAATCACTTAGTCTGGGCCATGTTCAAGGGGAGAGGATGCACACTGCTACCTCTTAATGATAGGAGTGTCAAACAATTTGTGGGCATATCTTAAAAGCACCACACCTCTCCTAGACAATATTAATACAGTCTTTGGATTTGAATTAAACACAGGTTGTGTTTTGTTTTTTTAATAATCCTGATCAATCAATTGGTTTATATAATTAAAAACCCATACATTGTAAAATACATAGATCAGCATATTACACAACATATCATGAACAATATGGAAACTTTGTGTTTATCCAGTTGGCCCAATTCATGCCAAGTATTCTGTGGATAGTTAATAAAGAGAAACAAAATAAATGAATGAATATATAATGAATTAGTTCATATGTCTGTCATCAATCAAAAGAGCTCTTAAGCTAAATAGATTAGGAGTCAATAGAATGAATTATAACTTGGCACTTGAGTGCAAAAATATTTCTAAAATATAATTAGTCTAGCATTTGTTTTACTTTTTGTTTTATTTGTACATATAATTTAGTTAAAAGGCAGGTACGTATATTTAAATCACTGCTTGATTGGGAAACGGAAGGCAAAAGTAGAGAATGTTTTCTGAAGAATAGTAGGAGGCTCAAGGTCAAGTGTTTGAAACATATAGGCTGCAGGGACCCTCATGCCCCACAGATGCTGATGGAAAAAAATTGGAATATTCTCAGAAGGCTGGAAGGTAGGCACCACAGGGCTCCTTAGCGTTTACCCTCAGTCTTGTTTCTCTGCAAAGTTGATACCAGAACAGAGGCTTAAGATATTTCTAAAATTCCAGATGCTACAAATCAGAACAGATTCACTATTCATAAGGTTAGAAGGAATTTTGGTCTAAGCCCCATTTTGAACCTGAATGTCCTGGACCCTTTCCTACTCCCAGGTTAGCCCTGGGGAGTGCCATACAAGGGTCATGTGCCTGAGTTCTGGGTCACGGTGCCCCCACAATGGCCACTCACCACTCTATGTCCCCCTCTGGTGGTCTAATGTTGTTTCCTGTGGGGGATATTCCCATCTGTGGCCCTGGGCTGGGATATTATCACAATAACAGTGTCTACACAATTTGACAGCAGGGATTTTTGACTTGAGCACATTTACATTTTAGGAAGTTCCCTTTGGTAGTAGTGGGGAGAATGTGTCAAGACAGAAAAGATCAATAGCTAAAATTAGCTAACATATTTGAGAAGTCTACAGAAACTTGTGTAAATTGTAAGCAGTGTTTTGGGGGAAGGGCTCATATGGGGCTGGGAATACATTGTGTTTCAGCTTTTCACACAGTGTGACCACTGAAGGGAACGGGAACCAAGCGGGGGAGGGACCAGAGGGAAGTCGCTCCTGGTGTGACTGAGGAATGTGAGCACCAAGCCTTTGTGACCCACAAAGAAGAAATAGGGATTTGCAAAGGGCGTTTACTTGACACAAAGAACTTATCTCCGGGCCTGCAAAGATTATTTCTTTAACTGTTAATACTCACAGAACAAGATTTAAATGAGTGTCTCTTTTCAAAATCTGGACTTCTTTTTTGAACTAGAGATCCTGATCACGGAAACGAGTGGGAAAGAGAACCAGGGTGACCGCGTGAGCTCTGGGAACTGATTCCTCCTGGTGGGCCAGCCTGGTGTTTTTGAAAATGGATAGACTCCACTGCTAGGAGATTTCCTGGAAGGCTCTTAGAGGGGCTCTTCCTGTAAGTCCCCAGGGGGCATTCAGGGGGCTGTGACTGGGCAGGGCTGCCTCTGGCTGTTCCGGAGTGGAGGTCCTGGAGGCCAAGTGATCTGCTCTATTGGCTCTGGATGCCAATAGCACCTGCACTGCCAAATTGAGGCCAGAGCTGTCAGAAAGCATTCATCTCATGAGGCGATTCTTTGACTTTCACTGGTGGACAGGTTTAACATGACCTTTTCTTCAGTAGGTGAAACCTAGATGTGAGAAACCAGCCCTGGGTGAGCCAGGGAGCTGGGTGGGGAGGAGCAGCTGGAGGGTGCGAAGACTGACGCTGGGTTGGGGCATGTCTGGGACAGGGAGCCTGGAACCCAAGACAGTCAGGTCTGTCGGCCTCGGGCCTGGGGGAAGGGCATTCCCAGAAAGCTCTGGAAGCTAGAGAAGGACAGTCCGGGCACTTGGGCTGAGGCAGGCTGAAGGGGGCGGGCTTTAGGTCCTGCCAGGTACCTGTCCCCAAGAAGACATTGCCCTAATTTTCTAAAAGAGAAGAGAGAACTGTGTCTGCACCCTTCCTTCCATCATAGACACCAGCATCTCGTTGCCCTTGTCCTCTCTGCAGCAGTTTTTACCAGGGGAACCACCTGTCCCCTGGGATTACTTCACAGTGAGGCCTCCATGACAGACTCAGGCCTGTCCCCCTGGGCCACTGGCTGCTGAGCCCGCTGGAAGCCTCAGATGCCCTGAGAATGGGGTGTGGGGCCAGGTTACCTGCTGAGTGATGGGGCTGCTGTGTTCCTGCCAGAGCATGATACCTGATTAAACAATGCCAAAGGGGGTGATTTAGGATGCACAGAGTGTCACCATCTCAAGGGGATGCAGGGCATTTGGTTTCACCTAATCGGGTGATGCACGATCCTGCTGTAGCCTAGCCAGACATGTGATGCTGCGCTGTGGGCCAGGCCTTCCCTGACATAAAGGCCTGAGTGCATGGGTCTTTTCACGAAAAGTAGCAGGCCTCTGAACTGGAGGAATAGTACCTGCCTGCACCCATGTCCTGCAGGAGCTAGTGGGCTCAGAGTGCCCCGTGGGGAAGTTGGGTCAGCCCAGAGGACAGAGCGTTTACAAATGTCTCGAAGCAGGAGCCAAGGGCCACATGCTGTGTTCAGTCCTGGGGACACCAAGAGATATCACCCTCGAGGACAGCTTAGCCTGTGGGGAAGGCAAACAGGAAAGCAACCAATTTCAGTGGAATAAACACATGGCATGAGAGGCAGGTGTACAAGGATATGGAGGTGGTGCAAAGGAGGAAATCATCAATTCTGCACAGGAGGGTACAGAAGGTAGGGCCAGGCCAATCTCCCCAGAGACAGGAGTGCTGAGGGGCCTCGAAGAGTGAAGGTGAATCAGCCAAGGGGACAAAAGGGCATGGAAGTCCAGGAAGACATGGCACACACAAAGGCATGACAGCACAGAATAACACGAGCCTCTTGAGGGTGCAAGCAGTTCCTTATGACTGGTTACAGAGGGTGAGGTAGGGGCAGAGGACCAGGATAGTCTGAGCAGGACCACATGGGCCTTTTATACCATGCTAAGCAGCCTGGATGTCACCCCATGAATGACATAACACCTTGAACAGCTTTAGGTCAAGGAGGACCCTCATGAGAGCTGTGTGTCTCTGCTAGAGGAGGTAACTCTATCAAAATATGTTGGAAGGTTTGGGAGAGGGCAAGACTAGAATTTTTGAGGTCAGTTTTACGAAGTCACTGCAATGAGAGTCCTAGTGATGGAGACTGGGGATGAAGGCACTGGCATGGGAGTAGTTCAGGGCAACTCTATGATACCCTCAAGAGGTGGGCACAACAGGATTTCATGGCTGGCTCCATAATTTGAAGGAGAGAAGGGGAAAATGATGGCTCTAGAGCTCTGAACTGTGTGGCCAGGTGCATTGTGGTGCTAACAAGAAGGGTAAGGTGTATAGACGTTTTTTGGTTTTGGTTGAGGTGGCTGCATATTATTTTGTCAGGCAGAGAGTGATGGAGAAAAAAGGTAGGGATAATGAGTTCAATTTAACTTAGCATTAGACACAGAGCATATGAGACATTCAGGTGGAGGTGTTCAGTAAGCAGCTGGGGATTCAGTGAAGCCACATATCATTAGCATATTTAATGTATGCTAATCTGACTCACACAGCAAATAGATATAGAGATACAAGGATACAGGGAAAGGAAACAGTTTTAAAAAAGCCTTGTTCAAAATGGGCAGAGGAGCTGAAAAGACACTTCTCCAAAGAAGAAATTCAGATGGCCAACAGGCACATGAAAAGATGCTCCACATCTCTAATCATCAGAGAAATGCAAATTAAAACCACAATGAGATATTACCTCACATCAGTTAGGATGGCCAATATCCAAAAGACAAGCAACAACAAATGTTGGCAAGGATGTGGAGAAAGCGGAACCCTCTTACACTGCTGGTGGAAATGTAAATTAGTTCAGCCATTGTGGAAAGCAGTATGGAGGTTCCTCAAAAAACTAAAAACAGAAATACCATTTGACCCAGGAATTCCACTCCTAGGAATTTACCCTAAGAATGCAGCAGCCCAGTTTGAAAAAGACATATGCACCCCTATGTTTATCACAGCACTATTTACAATAGCCAAGAAATGGAAGCAGCCCAAGTGTCCATCAGTAGATGAATGGATAAAGAAGATGTGGTACATATACACAATGGAATATTATTCAGCCATAAGAAGAAAACAAATCCTACCATTTGGAATAACATGGATGGAGCTAGAGGGTATTATGCTTTGTGCTCTGTGAAATAAGCCAGGCGGAGAAAGACAAGTATCAGATGATTTCACTCACCTGTGGAGTATTAAAACAAAGAAAAAAACTGAAGGAACAAAACAGCAGCAGACTCACAGAACCCAAGAATGGACTAACAGTTACCAAAGAGAAAGGGACTGGGGAGGATGGGTGGGAAGGGAGGGATAAGGGGGAAAAAAGGGGCATTACAATTAGCACACATAATATAGTAGGGGGGCACAGGGAAGGCAGTATATACAGAGAAGACAAGTAGTGATTCTATAGCATCTTACTATGCTGATGGACAGTGACTATAATGGGGTATGTGGGGGGGACTTGATAATGGGGGGAGTCTAGTAACCATAATGTTGCTCATGTAATTAATGATACCAAAAGAAAAAAGAAAGAAAAATAAATAAAAATTTAAAAAGCCTTGTTTGTGTCATTCTGCTCAGCAAGCAGATGCCCAGTAGAGGGCAAGATGGGGGTACCCTAACCTTCTGTATTCTCAGTGGAGCCCAAGTGCTGGGGCCCTCCCAGAGTCTGAGCATCTGGCCTTACTGACGGTAACTCCAGGGTAGCAGTTGGCAAGCTATGGCCTGAGGACCAGATTGGAGCCACCACTGGTTTTTAAAAATGTTTAAATGTTAAAAGAAAAAAATTTCAAAAAGAACATTTCATGATATGTGAAAATTAAATGAAATTCAAATTTCAGTGTTTATAAATAACGTTTCATGGGAACATAGCAACATTCATTCATTTTGGTGATACAATGGCAGAGCTAAGAAAGAGACTTGTTCCCAAAGACTAAAATATTTACTATCTTGCCTTATATAGATAAAGTGTGCTGATGCCTGCCCTAGGGGCTAAACACGTACTGGTTGTAACATACCACTGAGCACAAGCCAGACTCAGCATACATTCGTATATATACACGTGATTGCACATGCTTATATGGAAAAATCTTTGTATATTTTATGAATGAGTTAAGGGATTTTCAAGGGTATTTTTAATTGGATGCAGTTTTTGCTGGCTTCAAAAACATCCCTGCCACACTAAGTATCTGGGATGGGGATATATACTGGGGTCAATAGACTAAAATCCGTACTCATTTCCTATTGCTACTACAACAAATGACTACAAATCTACTGTCTTAACATCATACCAATTTAAGAGCTTATAGTGCTGTTGGTCAGAATTCCAAAATAGGTCCCACTAGGCTAAAAGCAAGGTGTGATCACACTGGAGGCTCTAGGGCAGAATCCTTTTTCTGGGCTTTTCCACTTGTAGGGGCTGCCCCATTCCTTGGCTCATGGCCTCTTCTCCATCTTCAAAGCCAGCAACCACAGTGGAGTCTTCGTCCCATCATATCACAGCCCCTGACACTGACTCTTCTGCCCCCCCATGTCCCTTATAGGACATGTGGCCCACTAGATAGTCCAGGATACCCTCACTACCCCAAGGTCAGCTGAAAAGCAAACTTAATTCCATCTGCAACCTTAATTCCCCCTTTCCATGTAAAACAGAACATACTCAGAGGTTATGGAAATTAGGATGTGGATCAAGAATGGAGCATGTGATTTTGGCCTAATGTGAATGGCTATTTCCTGTCCATACATTGTACTTGGTTCAGGGTGAGCACTTGATTCAGTTTGTGTCAATGAGAAGCAATCAGAAAAAATGAGATTTGTGCTGGGAATCTGGAAATGCAAGAATATGCCAGGCCTATAGCTGCGGTAGCCATCTTTAGACCCAAATGAAAGGCTTTTGATAACAGAGCAAAGGAGAGAGGGAGATAGCAAGAGAAAGAGATTAAGGAAGAAAAATTGGCCCTAGTGGCATCATTTGAATCCTGATGAAGCCAGATGTGGACTTCTCACCTTTGGATCCAATATATCTATTTCTAGTTTGCTTAAGTTAATTGGAGACAGACTTTCTGTCCCTTAAACGAAATGAGCCCTAACCCATCTTGAGGCCTCTGGAATTTTTTGCATGTGCAAAAATCAGTGAGTTAAAGCTTAGGGACAGTGTGCTAAAATGTGTTTTGCAAAACAGAAGTCACTCTAGTAGTGACCAACATGCCCTGGTGACATGTTAAAAGATGAAGCCTTTCAGGATGCTGAGAGAGAGCCCCAGACCAGTCCTTACTCTCCCAGGCTCCTCCGGCCGAGACTGGCTACATCTGCTGGCAAGAAGCAGTTCTCAGAGTAGGAATCCTGGCTGGACCTACAGCATTGGCATCCCTTGGGAATAGGTTAGAATCAGAATTCTTGGATGTCTCCTGGTCTGCTGAGTCTGAAACTCTGGGGATTGTGCAGCCCAGCAGTCTTCATTTTAATAATCCTCCAAGTGATTGTGATGTATGCTAAAATTTGAAAATCACTGCTCCTAGACTGCTGTTTCTGACTGTGCCAAGTATGCTACTAGTGGTGGCAGGGGCTGGGGGTGTCATCCCGGATGCACATGGAATTCAGTGGATCTCAGTGTCCCAGGGAGACTTGGGTTGGTGTCCCTTCTGAAATGACACCCTCAAATCCTTAGCTCTAAATGCCTGGTCCACAGTCCACTGCAGCACCATGATTTTGTGATATAAGTTGACACAGATCTGGTTTTCTGGAAACACCAGAGTGCAGTGATTTGTGAGTTTATGTTTCTTACCTGGAGATGGCAACAGTCGATTAGATCTCCATAAGTCACTGCTATTTGATCCCACAGATGCCTCATGAAGTGCAACACTGTGGGACACAATGAGATAGATGAGGCTGCATTCCACATGTCCAGGTAAAATGGAGTGTATGAAAGTGGATGTCTTCTGTAGAAGGTGGGAAATGGAATCTTCAGTATTGGTCCCCGTCCTACCTAGGGCCTGTCCAGGCTGGAAACTATGAAGCGGTCTGAATTGTAGGAGAGCCTTAGTATTCACTGGGGCACATTTCAAAGATGGAGAAACCCACCAGTACTCTTAATTAAGGTGAACAGGAGGGTGACCTTTAAGAAGGGCTGGGCTACTTAACTCAGAGGTGGGAGGTTAGCACTTGCTTGCCCTGGGTGCTTTTGCCTTTCTTCTCAAAGCAAAGCAAACATCAGTGCAATGGGGAAATAGGGATCTGGAAGTCCCAGAGCCTGAGTGTGCCTCTTAGGGCTATCACTTAGTTTCTGTGTGAACTCAGGTATGGAACCAAATACATCTGAGCCTCAATTTCCCATAGAGAAAATATGAATAATAATTTTCTATGGGTGTCATGCGATTTAGAAGGGATGTGAGAAGCACTTGACACACATAATATATCCATTAATTTTCCTCCCGTCTGAGCTCCTCTATTAAGCTCCCACAGTTTCTTCTTTTCCCAAGTGCCTGGTATCCTAACATAGCCCATCTGCATCTCAAGCTTTGTATTCCTGCCTGATCTATCCTCTGTCCCAGGTCTCCAGAATTACCCTCTCTTCCTCCAAACATAATTTCCCTTTTCAAATTTATCTTGCCATCATATCTAGTCAAAGAAATTGATGCTCCAGGTGAACTTGACTGCCAGGTGGTAATGCCGTGCCCTTCCCAGCTCCCCAGAGCTGATTGAGTCAGGTATAAGGAGACAGCTGGGGCAGGTAAGAGCTTCTGAGAGCCCTTCTAGTTTATGGATTCTTTCCTGCTTTCATCCACTCACTCATGCAATGAACATGTCCCGAGTCCCAAGGATGCTAAAGAGGTACTGTGCTAGCTATAGGGGATGGGAAGATGGATCATACAGTCCTGGAATTCAAGAAGCTCAGACTTGGAGGGCAGACAGATACCTAAGCAGGCAATCATGTAAGTCCTGAAGGAGATGAGGCCTTCAGGAAGTCCTAGCACATAAATAAACAGGTGAAGGGGCCGGAAGAGGTTCTTTTAGGTAAAGGAGCCAGCATTACCAGTGACAGAGATCAGACACAGGGTATGCACGGGAGATCCAGGAAGTTACATTGCTGACATGTAATGCTTGAGAAAATGTTTGAAGAGGAAGCTGAGAGTTAGGCAGATGCCCGCTATTTTTATCCAAGGGATGGGGAGCCCCTAAAAACATTCACTAGGCAAGGAACAGATGAGTTGATTTAACTAAATTTCTGGCTAAAATTAAGTGCTTATCCCATACCAGGCACTCACTGTGTTAAGAATTTTATGTTAACTGGAGTCACTTAATGTACATTTCTTTGGGGGAGAAGGGGCTGGGTAGAAGTCAAGCTGGGGTGACTGCATGGAGGGGGTGCCTGAACGCAGCCTGAACAGGCAGCAGAGCGGCCGTCTCGGAGGCAGACTCTGAGTCCGGCCAGGGAGGGCTCACTAGAGCCCTAACTGGGGGATGACCGTGTAGTTTATTATACCTAGACACTGAATCTGGAAGTCTTGAATATGTCCCAAGTTTGGTCTCCCCACCAGGTGATGTTTCCGCTCTTTCCTAGTAGGAAACATCCCCCCTCACACATATGTTCCTTCCACAAGCAAACCTCTTTCAAGGAGGCGAGTCCTCGGCGACAATGGCTCCTGTTCCTTCTACACACTAACAGCTTGAGAACTGGAAGAAGCGGCCGCGCGGCGGAAAGAGCAGCGGAGCGCCCATTCAGCGTGGTCCAGATGTCCTCAAAGGCGGGGAACTTCGGCTGTGCCCCGTTTTATACAACGACTCCTGCCTCAGCCCGCCTCCTCTCCCCGCAGGGTTCACCACCTACGAGCCCCGGGCCGCGCGGCTCCTGTCGCGGTTGTAGGCGGCGCTGTCACCCAGCAGAGGGCAGTATGGAGACACCGACGACGGCCCGCGCCGGGCAGCGGAGCCACAGGACCACGCTTGTTGCAGGCGCTAACCTTTTAAGCAATTCCCCGGGGAGTCAGTCCTTCAGGCCTGTGAGGGCTGCCCGAAAATGAGCAGGTGATAGAAATGAAATATTCAACAACTCTGTTCTGCAGAATGAAAATGAGCTGTTATTTAGCATTTTATCAGTTGATGACAGTTTCTTCAGCATAAGGGTGGTTTTAAGTGCGGAAGCGGGGTGGACGCGTTTGGCATCGATCCACCTGCGACCCAGAGCATCGTGGTGGTGGTGGTGGGGGGGCCGCCAGCTGCGGGAGGGGCACCTTAGTGATGAAGGCTGAAGCCAGCAGGGACAAGGGCTGAGGATCTGGGACCTGTGCAGGAGGGAACGGATGCAGCAGCACTAAGGATGCGGAGGATGGGAGCACATTTGCAGCAAGGCTAAGATCAGGTAGAAGGCGGCATAACATCACAGCTTGATGAAGGAAGCTGAGAAGGCAGAAGGTGAGGGAGGCGGGCAGACTTACCCTTCCCACTGGCGACAGGTGTCCTCTTCCATATTGATTCTGTTGCTCAGTGGGAGAAATGTTTAGCATTTTCTTTGTCCTTCATTATCTCCGCAGACCTGCCAGTCCTCTTTCCTGCTTCCGACTGTGCTGAGGCAGATCCTTGCGTGCACCCTCCAGGCTGAAAGTGGCTCTGAACCCTTTCCTATTTGGCCAGAAGGGTGGATTCACTTTGTCTCCATGTTCTGTGTTTCCACACTGGATGCTGAGTCAATGTCCCAGAATTTGAGCAGGTCCTTGGCAGAGTTCTGGCAGAAAACATGCTGAGACGTGTCTCCACCATGATGAACAAGCTGTCAAAATTAAATCAATCTTTCAGAAGGGCACATTTATAGAGACCAAAATAGAGAAGAGTAAGCCCCGTTGGAGACACAGGGTAAAACCCCTATGTAGGCCTCTTCCTTCAGCCCAATTAAGTAATAATTATATCCTTGGGTAAGGGTTCCTTGCTGCTACAAAAAACTGGGATCTTAGCTGTTCCGTAGTGTGCTGTATTTCTTTACAGATAGTACTGACTCTTTTCTCTGGATGGTCATCCTTAAATCCCCAGTTTTACCCACACTTCTGGGCTTAGCATAAATGAAAGCCCTCTTGTTTGATAATCATGAGGACCGTAAAGTCCTATTGCTAAGTGACTTGGATTTGAAGCAAGGTATTTATTTCTCCTGTCCTTTGAGAATTCTCTAAGACTATTGGACTGGTTGAATCAATTAAGGCAAAGGTAATGTTTGCAACTAGCCTAAGAACCCAAAGCACATTTAGGAATACGCACTTTAATTTTTTCTTTGAATTAAAACATCTTGAAAACGATTGCTGTTGTTTGAGAATGTGTTAGTGGTGAGTCATGAGAGTAGTGGGTGAATCAGGTGATCAGGTGCTTCTCTCTTTGTTACTAAGAGAACAGCGGTGGTGAAACGAGTGGGGATTTGTGATCAGGAGAAACTGGGTTTAAAAAGCCAGCTCTTTTTAATTTTACTCGTACTAATTTTGTCATTTTACTTGTTTGAGCTCATCTGAGCTCCCATTTTCTCAAATGTAAAATGGAGTTATAATAACAGTTGTCTCATCATATATACAGATGTATATGAAGTACAATAAGGTATATAAAACGCAACGAAGTTGGTCCTCCAGAATATCAGCCCTCCCCGTCCTCCTCTTCTTCCTCTTTTCCGCCTTCTTCTCCTTCTTCCCTTCAGTTAAATGATCTCCTCTGAGGGAGCATTAACATCGAGGCAAGTGGAGCCTTACCCTATAACAGCAGTTGTGCATAAACCCACTAAAGAAAAATACAGCATTCAGAAAATAGCATATATATACATATATTTCTATGTTGTGTATTTTATTTCTGTATTTATTTATATGTTGAAGACTGGCCAGTTAGCCAGTATTTATATATATATATTTGTTTGTACAATATAGGTCAGATTTGAAATCTTCAAACAGAAAGAAACAAGGAAAATACCCAACTCAATCACCAGAACAAACCAGAAGTCATAGTCTCAATTTTTAATAAACTGTATTTTCAAAAATCCACCCATTAGAGTTAAAATGTTGGCGTTGACATGCAGTTGGTTTTCTGAAATAATAAAAAGTGCCTATTGAAATCTGGTAAGTACAGAGATCCACTGTGTCATTTACACCTTGAAACCAGGTGTAAGGTAAAAATCGAGCGGAAATAACCAGGCGAGGAGGCTACAAAGGAGGCAAAAGTTCAATAGGGCGCAATCTCGGGTGATGTTTGCTGGTCTGGTTCGTCACAGGCCAGAGAAGTCGCGCCCAGCAGGGCAGGCAGTGAGTTTTTAAAGAAGTTAGGGGGAGGGAGAGCATAGGTTTACAGCGGCTCGAGGATTGGCCAGCCTAAGGCACCTTATCCAGGTTGGGAGGGGCAGCAGCTGGGGATTTTGGCACGTCATCAGGCTGGAATCTGTTGGTCTCTTTCCCTTACTAGGCTGGGGTTGGGGATTTTGCTGCCCCCCTTTATTTGGTTAGGGCTGAGCTCATCTGACGTGCTCACTCCTCCCTCTGGTGCCTCCAGCCTTACACCAGGTTTAAGCCCACAGCCCTGAGCATGCTCAGGCCAGGTAAGCAGGAGCTCTCAGCTCACTGCCTGGGGTCCAAGCCAGTCCATGGGGGGCGGTGGGGAGGCAGGCTACACTCTTCCTCTCCTGTCCATCACCCTCCTGCGGCCTCAGCTATTGCCAGGCTTCTCAGTTACTGACCGTGTCCCCTCCAGCAAGACACACAAGTACCCACCACTGCTGGGAACAGCTGTGGTCAGTGGATATTGGCAGATCTTGTTATCTTTTCCCTACATGGCAGTTCACAGTATCTAATTAGCCAGCTGGCCACCCTCTTCTTCACAATATTCTTGTTAAGTAGGTAGGATAAATTCCTACTCACAGGTGAGAAAACTGAGGCACAGAAAGTTAAATAACCAGTTTAAATTCCTCCCTTGGGTTGTCGGGAGGGCTTCTGATTTAAGTCTAGGTTCCTTCTCCAGCAACATATTTTCTCACACCTATAGTGATTATTATGCAATTACAAAAAGAGCCCTTGCTTCTTTGCTTCTCGTGATGAGTTTCAGCAGTACTCTGCTTGGCTGTTTATGTGTCAGGGCCATTGTCACCACCGATGTCAGGTCTAAAATCTTAGTTTTCTGGAAACATGCTGCTATGTTGAAAAAAAATACATGTTTTTTTTGTTCCAGATTTTTATTAGCTAAATTTTGTGTGTGAAATACATTTAAAAGAAGGGAATAGTATCACTCTAAGTAAAAATAAATAAATATACCTGCAGAAATCTATAAACATGATGTTTCAAGTTGAACACCTATTTAGTCTAGATTAAATTATCTTCTAGCTGCTATAAAGGAAGGGAAGGGAAACCCCACTGATGGTGGGAGCAGGAAACAACCTCAGAGAAAGGCCTCTGAAGAATGCTGGGCAATCTCCCTGGAAATGTGAGAGGCGTCCCTGAATGCTACCCAGCACACCCTGGGGGCATCCTGTGACGGCCTGCCTGTAGGGGAGACGCACACTCCCGGCAACACGGGGGCTTTGTGAATGGCATGAAATTATGAGTGGAATGAATGAGTATACTCAGGTCAGAACAACTGTTCTTAAAGGATCAGAACTTCAGCAGATAACATACCAGTTCTGGTGCACAAACAATTGGGGAAGAAGCAGAACAGCTGACGAGGAGCATCATTGAATTCCGGATGCTCCCAGGACCACTGCTAGCTGAACTTCAAGAGCACTCCCATTAACTTTGTAGTTTGCTATGTCTGCCTGCTTATACCTGCGGAAATAAATGTTTCTCTGTGAATTGTATGCTGTATGTACTTCATGACATGGTTTGAATTCAGCTCTCACCATCAACATGATTGTGGAATCTTTATATAATCAGTTCCTGTTTTCTACCTAATTATTTTTCAGGGATGAGAATCATACTGAAAATGGTAGGGCCAAATATCATTAAGAGGGACTCAACATTAGATTAATGATTGTCAAAGTGAACTATTATGGTATATGAGTTTTTAAATCTTTGGCACAATTGGATGTGTCTTAGAAGAAACTTAGATATCTATAAACTATATATATATGTATGCAAATCTTATGTTCGCTGCAAAAGCGTTGTTAGAGACCTCAGGATCCTGGAACATGATTCAGGAGCCAAATAGTAAAGTTGAAATTTTTAAAAGTGAGTAATCAGAACTTATGTTCCCTAAACTGGTAAGCCTATATATAGATTAGGCAAGATTTAGAACACATGTTTAGACCACTGTTTCAAAAAGGGAGTTTCTGAGTGCTCAAAGTCAGGAGCAGTGATCAATAGGATTCCGCACTGGTTTATTAAGAATGTCACATCTCACTAACCTCCTTTCTTTGTTATTTGTGTTATGAGAATGTATGCAGTATATTTGGATTTCAGCAAATGTTTGGTATATTCTTCTTTTATGTGAACTGGCTTGTAATATGGTTAGATAGATACTGTAACCGAGTGAAGAAGCTGACATCTCTGCCTTCATATTCTGTCTCCTTTGCTGCCTCAGTCTTTAGGCCAAAAGGGGGTGGGGGGAAGGAAAATGCCTTCTCCTCAGCCTGCAGCCCTGCACACAGCTTGTTGATCATCAAAAGGAATTTTGCTTACAATTTGAGATTTCTGCAAAGAGCTTCTTCCTCAAGCTTGCCTCCCCCAGGAGACAGGGAAATATGTGTGAGAATAATGATTGCCTTGTCAGAGAGTCTTAGGAACATTGTGACCAGACTTAGGTCAGCAAGAGGCAGCTAACCAAGGACGCGGAGTTTCTCAGCTCTGCAGCTCCCAGAGGTCTGCAGCCTTTAGCCACCCCCCCACCTGCCCCTTCTCCTAGCATAAAAGAAGCTTGCAGTCAACCTCGAGTTGAGATGATGCTTTGAGACATGAATCCATCATCTGCTCAGTCTGCTGGCTCTCCTTGTCTCTTGACTTACCCGCATGTCGTGCAGCGAGTGGCATAAGCTTGGACTAGGTAACAGTACTGCTTGTATGCCCATACTCTCTCCTTGTCCCAGCCTGGGGATGTTTTCATGATTTGAATCTGGATGTTGGTGACATGCTTATAAAATCTGTGAGTGCTAGAAGGACAGTTAAAACCCTAAATGATAATATTTGCAGTAAAAAGAAGAAGAAGAAGAAAGTAAACAAGTATATATTAAACAAAAGGTAAGATGGCTTCAATGGAGGGAAAAAAAGGGTTCTACCCCTCTTACCTACCACTCCCCACCTGCAATTACAATATTATAGGATACTAGTGGTAAAGTTAAGCAATGGCATGTGTAGACTTAATAGACTTAATATTGGCTGAGAGCTTAATAATGGGAGAACTAATGAGACAGAAGTTTTAAAGAGCTATTGTAACTTTGGCATGCTGCTCTCTAGAAGGATAGACATCCGGTTAGAAGCATGGTGCTCAGCACAAGGAGGAGGCTCATGGGCCCATCTTTCCTATGTTGGTCAGACCAATTGAGGGTGCTCGATCCAGTTTTGAGCACTTTGTTTTAAAATTAACATGATAAACAGGCATATATGTTTGAAGTGACTGAGGAATATAGACAAGAAGAAGATGTTTGTGTACCTGTGTCTGCATATGCATGTGCATGTGTCATGCTATCTAGTTTCAAATGAGGGAGGAGCTTGGGAAAGAGGGTGGAAATCTGTTGTGTGAGTCCAGGAAGTCAGGTTGGAGCTCAAATTTCGCCTTTTCAGATGCTCAGAGGAGCCTTTTACAAGCTCTTCTTGAAAGCAGCTCCTGCTCCCAGACGCCCACTATCTCATTATCTTATTAACCTTCCTCTATAAACTTTAACTTTAGTTGAAATTTATGTTCATTTGTTTTCTTATTTTTTTCTTTTCTTTTTTTTCCCACTAAAATATAATCATCTCCATGAGGGAAGGGCCTTTCATTCTTGTTCAGTCCTGTATCCCAGTTGCCCAAGCCAATATATACCACAGAGTAGGTACTTACTAAATAACAGCTGGAAGGTGGGAAGGAAGGAAGAAAATATGAATGGATTTTAGTGGGCAAAGTAGATGCAGTGCTTAGATTTACTAGGAGACTAATTTTAATTTAATGGGAAGTGGGATGCTCCAACAATTGTAGTTGCCTGGTGTTGGAACCAGTTCTTTTTGGAGATGCTCCCTGGGACATGATATTTTCAAAGAGAGTAGTGTAGCCCAAGACTGAATGAAAAACGTATTAAATGACCTCCACAATTTATCCTGACCTTGTGATCAGCTAAAAATATATTTTATATTTAAAATTTTTTTCTCCTCTTTAGGGATTCAGTGTTCTAAGAAGCTGACCAAGCCTTATCGGCTTAAACCATGTGGATTTTGCCATCTGGCTCTTAAGGAAGTGGCTCTACTCTGGGGTGGGGGAAGAGATATGACCATGTCCTGAATCTGTGACTGTCACGCTGCTAAATATCCCACTTCTGAGCAGGCTTGAGAAAGTCACTTCTAGTTTTTTATTTAGATTTTCTCGTTTGGGGAGTGTGAATAATAATACCTTCCTTCGAGACATGTCGTGAGACCTAATTAAACATTTCAATATTATTCCTGTGACCTCCAGGTAAGAGGTACCTAATAAAGGCTGAACAACCCTCTTGTTCTCTTGCTCTTTCTAAAGACACTTCCCTGGTAAACACCCTCATCGTAATGCCTGACAGAGAGAGAGAGAGAGAGAGAGAGAGAGAGAGAGAGAGAGAGAGAGAGAGAGAGAAAGCTCTTGTGTGTGTGTGTGTGTGTGTGTGTGTGTGTGTGTGTGTGTGTGACTCCCCTGTGAGAGGCTGAACTTCACCAAGTCAAGGACAGAAGTACTTTATCAGTGCAATGGCAGCTTTTGAAAGACATGGCTTAGCTTCCCACGTTACAGTTTTACTCATCTCTGGGCCCGAGCGCTTTATTCCTGGTCCGGCAGGATGAGACACTGAGCTTGCCAGAGGAACGAGGCAGTCAGGGTCATGGGCTTCCTACTTCATGTGGTTGCTGAGGCATTCGAGTGGCCCTTGGTGGCATTGCTATTCTCTTCCACATCTCTCTAAACTTGGTTTCCTGAGGCTGGATGCTAGGGGAGACCCGCCTTTGTCCCACTCTGTGCCCCATAGTTTCTGCAGGGAATGCACATGGGAGGCCTGATTTTGATTCCACCCCTCCCTCTACAAACAGCCAGGGAGGGTGAGCACGGGGCGCCTGCTCCCTGCCTCCCATTACAGACCTCTAGTCCCAACAGGCTGCCTTTAACATTTTAATGGTTAGGGCCTAGGCTGCTGTGCCCAGGGACCCCTGGCTGGAGGGGATGCATTCTGTGCTTGTCTAGGAGACTGCCAACCTTTAGAATATCACGACTGCTTTTTTTTCCCTGTGGTTCCACCACAGTGTCCTGCCTCTCTCCCCCATGGCTCAGAGCTGCAAAGGTGTGACTCAGATAGGGCCATGTGGGGCCAGCCCCTGCAGCTGTCATGTAGACATGGAGTGTGATGAGTCCTCTCTTTCTGGAGGTCAGTCCACTGTGAGAGGAGCTGCAGGGCTGCTAAAAGCCATCTTTCCTGGCCATGAATGAAAAGCTGTCTGCAGCAGGAAAGGAGACTCGTGCCCACACAGGAAAGCAGAGTTGAGAAAGGGAGCCAGAGAGAGCTGGGTGATGTTACAGGAGCCCTGCAAGAGCCAGAATGTAGAACTCCTTGTTTATGGGAGCCAACACATTTCTAGACTACGTTTGAGCAAAGTAGATTTCTCTTCCTTTCAATGAAAAGCTCCTGGCTGATGCATGGGCTATCAGCAGCTAGAGGAATATAAACTCTCACACGCGCATGTAGGTAACAGGAAGTCAGTGTGGAGGTAGAGGAATAAGAGTTGGGCCTCTGAAATATTAGTGTAGCAGCTTGTGTGAATTAGAAAGGTAGGTTCTGAAGTCAGGGGGCTCTTCAGAAGATACTGAAATAAACCAGAAAATGGAAAAGGGCCAGAATGGTGAGACTGGTTACTGAACATTTACTGGCACTGGACCCTGGGCTGTATTCATTACTGCATTGGTTTGATAATCCTTGAAATAATACTATGAAGTAGATATTTTCCCCATTTTACTGATAAGAAAACTGAGGCTTATTGGGGTTAAGTTACTCTTTCAAGAACCTTCAGCTAGAAAGAGACAAAGCTTTTATTAGAGTTGAGATGAGGCTTATTTTGAAGTTGTTTCTCCTTCTAATACCCCCAAGACTTCTTAAAGCAAAGATGAAGGTCTTAAAGAAGGCCTTGCCTGTGCATTCCTGTAAAAAGGCAGGGCATGTGTGAGGGAGGGGAGCAGGTGCCAGGGGAAGTATCAGGGCCATGGGCGGGGGAGTAATGGGGGAGGGAGGGGCAGGGGGGACACTCATAGGAGCAATAGAAACATGGTACATGTCCAGTGGGGGATGAGAGTTTGGGGCCCTTTGATGGATCCCCACTGTGAGCCAAGGGCCTCTGGCAGGACCTGGCTTCTAACATGTGATTCACAAATATTCTCTGAAAGGAGCAACTTCCAATTCTTGTCTTTTTCTCTCACAAAGGGTGACTTACTTGAATGCAAGCCCTTTTCTTTATGATTTTCATATCTGAGATCTTTAGGGTCCTAGTTTATTAAGGTTGAAGGAGTGAGTTCAAGGGCCTTAAGAGGGCACTCATGATAAGTGACCATCCCAAACTCTGTTCCTGGCCTTGCCCTTGTGGACTGGCAGTGGAGGAGGGCATTTCACCCAATTTCCCTCACTGTCCTTCCTTTTCTATTTCTTCTTCTGTTGACTAGTGTGGGGTGAGATTATCTACAGCTATCTGAAAATGGTAAACATTAAAACTAAGAATAATTTGATATCAGCCACCAAAGTATTTTCTTTATGCATAGTGCAAATGAATTTTCAAAATGAGCAATGACAAATTCAGCGCTCAAATTGCCCCAAACAAGCACTTGCAGTGGACAAACTTGTATTTTAGAAATGCCATTTCGATTGCTTAGATATGGACTTTTGATGCTGAATCAAGAGGCTGCAATTAAAATCTGAAATCTCAGTGTTTGCCGGAAAGCAGTGGTGACGTCGTGCCAAATGGCTGCCTTTCGAGGCCTTTTGAAAATGTTTACAAGTTAGGTGAAAGAATTGGCTCTCCCAGACGGTGGCTGTGTGGAGGCGTTTCCCGAGGGTCAGAGGGTGTGAACAGAACCAGAAGTTGTTTTTTCTTTCTGCAGCTGGCAAGGTAGATGTGAGATTAAAATCCTCCAATAAGAAGACTAAAAAATAAAGGCAGACCAACTGGGGAGTCTGTTTGTGCTACAGTGGGGGAGCCTCCTGGCTGGGACCAAAATGCATTCCCCCCAGGGCACTGAGCCAGCCCCCAGAAGGGCCCGGTGGCCTGGGGGTTCCTGGAGCTCTGTGCTGGAAGGACCCGTACCTCGCATTTGCGATGCATCTGTGCCCACAACGTGCTGGTTCCCTGCTTGCCTTGGATTTCAGGCTGTCCAAAGGGCACTGAGCAAAGCGAGGAACTCGGGCCGCCTGGCAGGGTCCTGATACCGGTGCCCTGGGGGCATTTTCATAAAAATTGCTGCAACAAAGTTCGATAGAGTTTAGATGTGGAAAAATAACTAGTGTTCTCAAGGTGCTTTACAAGCCATTTTTAGCTAGATCCCTAGGTTTTTACAAGTGAATATCCAGAGAGCTGGGAAAAAAATCTGCAAATCAGATATGACATTTTTTTCTCCACAAAAAAAAAGAAAGCAGACAAGGAGACCCAAGGCAGCAATTAAGGGGGCTGTGAGCCGTCCCTGCACTTGCCGTCCGTCCTCTACAGCCTGGTCTTTCTTCCCCTTTGGCATTCTCCACTATTATCACAATATTAACAAGAAACCTGAGTTCTTTTTTTCTCCCCTTGGTAGAGCATGTCATTTTATTTTTTAGGAAGGCAGAAATTGATTTTTGTCTGTTCTGAATGAAGCTAAAATGAAAGTGGCTCTACCCAACAACACAATCAAATTCAATGGAGGTAATATCTTTTCTTAGCCAAACATTCTAATTCAAAAATCAGAAACAACCATGCCATCCTTCTGGCCTTCAAAATTGTAGTTGTGGAAGCTTATGAGGGCACTAGATTATTCTGAGGTGTGTGTGTGGGTGTTTTGTCTTGTCATGTCGTTTGATCTGGCAAAAAACCAAAACGAATACAGCGTAAGTACCAGCGAGGAGTTTGCTGTGGAATCCGGAGGATGTCGTGGTCTTGGGGGAGACTGTGGAGTTTGACAGTTCTGTGCTCAAATTCAGGATTCGTCAGCTCTGTGGCTAGGAGCAAGTGATTTAATATCCCTAAGTGCCTGTTTCTTTTTCTAGAAGATAATAATAATAAAGCCTCTCTCGTCCACTGGGTAGGATCATTCACAGAGATACTGCTTCTGAAGTTCTTAGCTGAGTGCATGGCGCGGCATAAATGCTCAGCAAATTTTGGCTGTTGTTATTAATCATTTCCTTGGAAACTCAGTTATAGAGGGAGGGAAAAAATACGAAAAACAGAGAAAGCATGTGCTGTCTAGTCTTGCTGATGCTAATAATGCTCACATCCATTAAAAGTGCTCTGCAGGATGATGTTGGGAAATGACACATCAAGGGCTGGGTAGGGCTCATGTGGCATTGCACAGGGGCCAGGAGGTCAAGGGGGAGTTGCTGGCTCCAGGATCTGAGGGCTCACCAGGACCACACAGATATTGTCAGAACAGGAGATAACAGAGATTTAAACAAAGCTCACAGGAAGTATGCGAGAGCTGAATATCTACTGTGGGCTGTGTGTTGGGTGTTGCATATTCAGAAAAGACACAGCATCCCTTTCCTAGAGGACCTGCGGAGAACCTCTACATTGTCTTGGTCATTTACAAGTATCTGTAAGGATTGTTTCTCCACTGCAGGCTTTTCTGCACTGTTTGACACAACAAAACACACCCCCCCCCCCCACCGCTCCACACACACATGCTGACCATACTTACCTACAAGACTTCCTCCCTCTGAGCCCACCAGAGAGATGGCCATAACCACTTAGCACCTTAAAAAGGTATCTAAATACCTTAGATATTGCCTCAGAAAAAGGTAAAAAAAATTATTCATAACACATGTTAAACCTGTAAGGCAACTTTGCTCAGGACTCTTGCAATAGATTTAGGGACCATTGCAAGGGGGTTTTGCAATAGGGGGGTGAGATCAGGCTCTTATCTGACTACAGCAGGGGCAGTGGGCATTTATATCCAAGGAGTAGAGAATGTGTAGAGTGGGTGCCAGTGGATGGAAAATTATGAAGAGGAAATGTTGGAAGTAAGGGAGGATTCTGGCTATACTGACTTGAAAAGATTCTTGCTGAATGCAGGCCAAGGTGGAACAGGTATCAGGGGATCATGGATAATGAGGGATTTAATCAGAAACTGAGGGTGAGGATTCTGGCTAAACTGACTTAGCAGGATTCTTGTTTAAACTGAGCTGTTAAGGATATGCTCAAGGGCAGGCTCCAGTAGAAAAAGAGCTTAAAGGGGCCTACATAAAGTTTGGTCAAGCAGAGACTGTTCGTCAAAGGCTACATCAGGAATCCATGCTTCCCCCCTGAAATCATCTCATGCTTTGGGATGAAGTTTGGTGGCCATCTACTGGTGATTATTCCACTGCTTTTTCTAAGTTAATGCCTATGCCACTTAGTTCATGCCACTTGGAACATTCTCCATATTTTAGAATAAGATTTTCAGCAAAATTCTCAAAAGTCAATACAATTGAAAGAGAATGGCTGTTTGTGTGTTTTGTTTGTTTTTGAATTGCTTTCTGGGCATTTCCAAGCATTCCATATATATGTGCAAGGCACGCACACAATGACTTTGACAGTGGTAACTGTAAGGAAGACTTTCCAATGAAACTTAAAAGAGACACATCTGCCGTGGATTTTTAAAAGCGTATTATCTTACAATGTTGGTTTCCCTATGATAAAAAATTGCTTTAATATTTATGAAGGAGAGAGAGGAAAGAGAAAACTGGTCAGGCTACTTACTTCTTAATTCTGATTTATAGCAGCAATAAAACTCTAAATATATCTGCTCAGTGCCCTAGCACTGGAGAGGTTTCCCAGCAATTTTCTAGAAATGAGTGAATGACTCTGCTTTGGATCAAGAAGCCCTGCATGGCGAAGCTCCATGAAACACCTTGGACAATTCTTCTTCCAGCTGGGGAGGAAAAGAGGAATGAGGGCTTAATTTTTTGTAAATGCCCACACTGCTTTTGATTGACTTTCCCCAAGGGTTTCTCCTTTTATCATCAGATTGCTTGAAAAACTGGCTTGAGAGTCAGGCCTCAGTCAGAAACACTCTCCAGTTTGTATCAATTACCCTCCAGGCTGGACACTCCTGGCGTTCTTGCACTGCAGGCATCTTCTGTTGGAAGGCAGGGTAGCAACTGCTCCCCGGGATGCACTCTTTGCAAATGTGGCAGCAGAGCTTTCTCTGCTCTGCCCTCCCTCTATACCTCCCCACCCTGACCCCTGGTAGGGAGGGGCTCTTTTGCATAAACACATCAAAGTAATGCTAAGTTCACACCAGTGCATCCAAATTATCTTTTAACAAGGTCACCAAAGCAATTCAATGGAGAACTTATCAGTACTGAAGCTATTCAAGAATCCTACTGGGACCAGTAAAGTTGGATCACAGACCTAACTGAAAAGCTAATATGATAAAGCTACTAGAATAGAACATAAAGATATCTTCATAACCTTGAGGTGGGTACATACTTCTGAGAGAGGACAGAATAACCACAAACCATAAGAGGATAAACATTACAAAATTAGGTTATCAAAATTAAAAACTCATGTGCATTAAAAAACACCGTCAAGAAAATTGATAGGCAGTTCACAGACCGGGAAAAATAATTCACAACATGTATCTATGATGAATGACTTGAATCTAGTACATAAAGAATTCCTGTAACTCAATAATAAAAAAGGCAACCCAATAAAAAATGGACAAAAGACTTAAAACACTTCACAAAAGGTGATAATGAAATGGCAGTAAACACAGGATAAAGCACACAGTATCTTCCAGGAAATGTGAATTAAAATCACAATGAGATATTATAGTACACCTAATAGAATGGCTAAAATGAGAGAGAATGGGATCAGGTAGAATTCTCAGATCTTGTTAGTGGGAGTGTAAAATGGTACATCCTAATTGGCAGTGCTTTAAAAGTGAACCATACATTTACCCTATGACTTAAGTATGTATCCGGGAGAAATGAACCACCATATGCAAGAATGTTTACAGCAGCTTTATATATATTGGAAACATGCACATGCCCACTAATGGAATGGATATACAAGGAAATATTACTCAGCTATACAGAAGGAACTGTCAATACATGCAACAGTATAGATGTACCTCAAAAATATGCTGAATGAAAGAAGCCAGACCTCCCCACCCCCCAAAACCTACATGTGTGATTCTCCTTATATGAAACACTAAGTGAGGAGAACTATGTTGATGGTGATGGAAACCAGATCAATGGTCACATATGGGGAGCAGGAAGTGAGTGGGAAGGGGCAGAGGGACTCTGAACACAACGGCTGTGCTCTGTGCTTTGATGCCCATTCATGAAGACTGACTGGACAATACACTTAAGATCTGGGTATTTCATTGTGTGTCAATTAAACCTCAGTTAAAAAGGAAATTTATTGGAGGAAGGTTGGTCCAAAGGTATGAACTTCCAGATCAGATACTAAGCACCAGGGATAAATAAAAACTTGAGATGCGATGTACATTATGGTGACTGTAGGTAACACCATTGTATGGAATATACTATGAAAGTTGTTAAAAGAGTAGTTCTAAGAGTTCTCACAACAAGGAGAAAAACATTTTTTTCCTTTTTATGCTTTTTCTTTCTGTCATACCTATATGAGATGTTGGATGCTAACTTATCATGGTAATCATTTCACAACACATGTAAGTCAAACCATTATGTTGTACACCTTAAACTTATATAGTGATGTATGTCTGTTATATCACAATAAAACAGGGGGTGAGGGAAAATTAAAATAAAAGCCACAGCCAAAATAGCACTACATTGATCATTGGTAGCAAAAGCGAGCTTTGTTTGCCTTGCAAGAGCTCTCTGCGCAAGGTAGAGCAGTGCAGGCAGGAGCTGGATGGCCTGGCTACCTGCACAAAGCCCCTTTCAGGCCCTAACCTAAGGGACAGCAGCGAAGTACATCTGGGACAGAGGGTGGGCGAGAGAAGGGAAGAAAGGGGATCAAGAGAAAGACCTCAAGTGCTATCTGAAATGGACCTGAAAGACTGAAAGATGATGGTGGGACTCCTAAAGACATAGGTAGTGATAGCATCTGGACATGGCTGGCTTCTAATAAAATTGCTTTCCTTGTGCTCTCAGGTTCTGCTTACTGTAAGATAAATTTTAGCTGAAATAAGCAGGCAAAGAGAGGCAACAAAGGGCCAGGTAGTTTATTTGAACGCAATTCCCGGGTGATGTTCCCCGGTCTGGGTATCACAGGCCAGGGAAGTCACGCTCAGCAGGGCAGGCAGCAAGATTTTAAAGAAGGCTGGGGGAGGGAGAGCAAAGGTATACAGTAGCACAAGGATTGGCTCACCTAGGGTACATGGGGGTCTCTCATTGGCCTTTAGCCAGGTACTGGAAAGTTACCACTAATCTTCTAGCTTGGGGGAAGGGCTCTAGTTAGAAATGTTATTGGATCAGGCTCTGGAATGTTGTCAGACCAGAACCTGTTGGTCTCTTTGCCTTGTTTGGTGAGGCCTGAGCTTGTCCAGCAGGCTCACCCCTTCCCCTGGTGCCTCCAGCCTTACACTTACCAGTGACACTTTCGGGCAGATCCATGGGCCTGGGAGATGCCCAGGAAATACTTGTTGAATGCATCCTTTTCCCTACCTTCAGTACCTTAAACTCTTCTTCCTGCCTTAACTAGCTAGTCCTGGGCAGGCATGAGAAAAGCCACCTGCCAGCCTGCAAAGGCTGGGAAGGACGCTGAACTGGACTGCCCCTTAGTCAGCTTAGTCAGCCTGGGCTGCTGTAACAAACACCACAGACAGGGTGGCTTATGCAAAAGACATTTATTTCTCACAGTTCTGGATGCCAGAAGTCCAAGATCAAGGTACAGGCTGATTTGGTTTTTGGTGAGGCCTATATTCCCAGCTTTACAGACACCTTCTTGCTGTGTCCTCATGTGGTCTTTCTTCTGTGTGCCTGCAAAGGGGGGTTTGGGGAGTCCTGGTGTCTCTTCCTCTCCTTACAAGGGTACTGATGCCATCAGATCAAAGCCCTATCCTATGACCTCATTTAACCTTACTACTTCCAAAGGCCCCATTTCCAAATATAGTTACATTTAGGTGGCTCAACGTCTGAATTCTGGGGGTCACAAATATTTGGTCCATAACCATGCTAGAGGAATGACCTTTGCAAAGGCTATCAGGTATGGGGGAGATTTTCCTCCTTCTCTGCTGGTAAATGGCTTTTAGATAACAATCTCTTGTCTCCATTAACCCAATTGGATTTGAACCAGAGAACTCCTTGGCCTCCGAAGTTATCTAGTCTTCTTACTGGGGCAGCTCCTTTCCAGGCACCCAAATCATTTATCATGAATTAAATAGCTAACTGAGAATGTGAAATGCTGTAAGTCAAGGCTTGGACCTAAATCAAGTAAACATTGTTAAGGCTTCCTGCTTTTAATGGATTGCCAGAAGGAGAGAGGCTGGTGTGACACCCTCTAGGGCCTTGTCACATGTGCAGCAGAAGGAAAAGTGGGCTGTGTACTGAACAAAGCCCAGCGGGCAGGAACAAGAGGACTTCAAACCATTGTCTACACCTGGTAAAGGAACTCAGAGTGGTTAGGATCAGCTTGATTGTCTTGTACCTTCTCCAACAATTTGTGGGAGGCCCTCAGAATTATTTGCAGTTCCTTTCCACCGAGGCTTAGGTTCTGGCTGACACCCTGAGTGACAGGCACTTCCCAAGCCTGGACTTCTTATCTCACGTCTCACTGTAAGTGGAGCTTATTTCCGTTTCTTCTCTGGCCCGACGTGCTCCAGGGAAGGAACTGAAGGTCTCCTGCAGAAGCAGAGCACTCACTGGGCCTTCAGAGAAGGCCAGGAGAGCTCTGTTCCATGATTTCTTGAATTCAGCTGTACTTAACTTTGAGTTTTTTTAAATGCTTATTGATTATAGTAATTCATTGCAGTGTCTCTGAAATCATATCAGTATTAAGTCAATAAGCCATTAAAAAATGATGAAAGTCAGTATCTGCTGACATGAGGAATTTTAAGATTTGGTTTACCCATTATGATTCCTTACTATGTTGTAAATCTAGGGAGAGGAAAATCCTGGGGCAAAATACCTCTAAAAACCAAAATCAGTCAAAGGGAGAAATAAAGTTTAAAACCTGTTTATTGCTCACAAACTGCAGTCCTGGGCCTTCTTTCTTTTCCTGCTCCAGCAGAAGCAAAACCGGCCCTCCCCCTCACCTACAAACTGCAGTCTGGGGCCACCTCTCTCCTCTGCTCTGAACAGGCAAGTCAGCAAACAAGCCAGCTCCCTCCCCTTAACCTCTCAGGCTCAGACATGCCCTCCCTTGCCTAGGTAATTACCCATTGACATGGAGATGAACTTCTCTCTACCCCTGAGGAATGATGCAAATGACCTAAATCCATACTTCTCTCCACCCTGCCTCTGTTGATATGCAGATGTACTAAAGCCAGGAGAGACATTCTGAAAATATTATAATTTTACCCACATATGTAAAAGAATCTTTAGTAAACCACAGAGAACAACTATCCTACCCCACAACACCAAAACAATTCCACCAAACCCTTCCTAGTGCTAGCCATCCCAGTGCAGGAAAGTCTGCTGTCACAATTCCAGGAGCATAAACAAACTGGAAATGGGGAGAAAGATTTACTTACACCTCTACCTTCAGGTATTCTGGCTATCCCATTCCCCCTTACCCAGAGATTTTGCTTCCAGACTCTCCTAACCTCTCCCCCAGGTCTCTTTTCCCTCAGATGAATTAATAACCCGGCATTTCAAAAAGGTCTGTGAGCCCACTTGAATATCCAAAGGATAAAATTGACAGACTCCTTGATGAAACTGTAGTCACACTCCCCTGAGCCTTTGGACCAGTCCTTGCCAGGCTGGCCTAGCCCAGTCTTAGCAACAGTCCTGCTCAGTCAGTTGTGGCAGAATCTCCCCATCCTTGATATCTGATCAGATTTCTCACCCAGTGCAAGGAAAGGAGCGACACACAGCAGCAATTCACCGGAGAGTTCCGCTTTATTAGGGAAAGGTGCTGGGTTATATAGGAAGGGGCATAGGGTGATTGTGGTGTTACTTCTACGGGGCTGGTGGCTGTTGGCTAGGTGCTGGGATTGGAAGGGGGGCGAGAGGTGATTGGGCTTCAGGTGGCACCGGCGGGAACTGAGGACCCCGAAAAGAAGCCGGAAGTTTGCCATCTTACTGGTGGGGACCCTTCATTCCCCCCTTTCTCCTCTATGGGCTTGTGGACGTTGCTTTCTCTCTGACTGCTTCTTGCTGAAAAGGGGCGGAGAAGGGAGTGAGGGTTTGAGGATTGGGAGGAAAGGGTTGATAGGACTCCCCACAGTAAGGATGAGTAGATGTGGACTTCTTCAGGTTGGAAATCAATGAAGGTTCCCTGTAACCATAGGTTGAGGACCTGTTGATTTCAATGGTGCAAAGAGGATATGGGTGTCAGGAGCCAGGCGTCTGCGGCCATTGTTTCCAGGAACAGTTTCCAGCGGAGAGAGGGGTCCATCTCAGCATGTGGTGAGGAGGTCACGAGACGGTGAGGGATCTTCTGTGGCCAGAAGCTGGTAGTTCCTGAGTAAAAGCTGGTTGAAAGCTTGATTAGAGATTTTTCCGACTTGGGATTTGATGAACTTTATTATACAGGGTAAGAAGAGACAGACGAGAAGAATGACTATTATGGGGCCTGCAATGGGCCAGAGCCAGGTGAGGAGGGGGTTTGTTAGTATTGAAGAGAATGGGTTGGAATTGGAAGCAGAGTGGAGACTGGAGGCAAGGTCGGTGAGTTTGGTGATGTCAGTTTCTACAATGCCGGATTCGTTGATGTAATAGCAGCACTCTTCCTGGAGGAAGACGCAGGTGCCGCCCTTCTCGGCTGTAAGCAGATCTAGGGCCCGCCGGTTTTGAAGGGTGACTTTAGCTAGCGAAGTGACCTGTCTTTGGAGAGAGGCTAGAGAATTGGCAGTGGATGTCAGGGCTCCCTCAAGTTTGGCGTCGAGATCTCTAACTGCCCATAGAGAGTGACCCAAGGCTCCTCCTGAAAACCCCACCCCAATGGCTGAGGTGATTAAAGAGATACCGACCATGATGGGAAGGAAAGCAGCCCTTTTTGTGCGCGAGGGCAAGGGAGGTTGGAGCTCAAGGAATTCTGCCATGCTGTAAAGTGTAAACTGTGGGATTAGGGTGACGAGAATGCAGGGTGTATCGGAGTTGGGAGGCAGTGAGTTGAAAAGACTGCCATTACACCAAAAGAAGTGTCCCGGTTGTGTAAAAGTCTTAGAGCCGGAGGGAGGGGTGTAGATAGAGAGGCAGTGAAGTGCACTGGAGGGGGGTGGAGTTGGGCCTACACAGTGGTGGATGGTGAGATTATCTGCGTATTCTGGTTCCCATAGGGGTATGTCTGCCAGGGGACGGAGGGGTTGTCTTTCTGCATGGAAAGAGTAGTTGGAAATATTGAGGGGCACGGTGGCCAGCAGTGGGCGCTGTAGTGATGTGCACAAGAAACAATTGGCGGTGTTGAGGGTGTGGTTGAGAAAGATGGTGGTGTCCTGAATGAGCTGTAACCAAGAGTAGGAGGAATAAGAAGATGAAGAGGTGCCATCAAGAGTTTGGATAATGACTTTCTCGGAATGTCTGATATCTGATGCAACTTGAGAGATCTGGGAGTGAGAGGGAACATACTCTCGAGAGATATGAAGGGTACTGTGGGGGGTCGAGGACCCCTTGTAGTAAACTGAGGCTGTTACTCCAGCAGCCCATCGAGAGTCCCAGGGATCTGGGATTGATAAGGAGAATGAGCCGTTGGGATATTTCATGAAACGGTTGGAGGAGTAATACTGTGGGTACTGGAAGTCACCCATGTAGTGAATGGTGCAAGACCAGTAGGGGCATCCCCCGTAGGTGTCTTGCCATTGCCTGCAATAGGCTTGTCTTTGGTCAAAGAGGAAGCAGAGGTAGGGAGAATAAAGGTAGCTGTAAATGAATACTTCGGTGGAGGGAGGAAAGTGGAGGTACAAAGGCTCAGAGCAGCCTTTCAGAGGGCAGTCTGATGTGGCAATGAGGGCAGTAACTTTTGTTTGATGCTGTGTGTAAGTCTGCCTGACTTTGAATCGCCATACAGAGGAGGGTGGGGTGGCAGGGAAGACAATAGGAATGAGGGAAAAAAGCGAGAGAGCAGTAAAGGAGGAAAAAGTCATGATTCGGGTATGGATGGCAAAGGGGGTGCACGGGAGATGCGGAGCTTCAAGGGATCAGAGGGATGAGGCGTGGTAGAGTAGACAGCATCTTGGGCTGTATCCAAAGGACTCTGGATTGTGACTGATGGGTCTTGGGTGTCCAGAGAAGGTGGGTCTTGGGTATTTGGTTTCAACCTGGAGATATGAATCCAAGGGGTGACAGAGTTATCAGGCAGTGAGAGCTTGGCGGCCGAGGGGGTGCAGAGAATAACTGGGTGTGGACCTTCCCATTTCGGGGTGAGAGAGGGCCAATCCTCTGGTGGCTTATAAAACACTAGTTGGCCGGGCTGTAAGACAGGAGGATTTTGGGAGACGAATGGATCAGGAAGGAGCCAATCCTGATATTTCCACAATTCAGTGCAGAGGAGAGAGAGTAGTGGAAGGGCTATATTGGGAGGAATTGGTCCTTTGTGGGAAGGGAGCCCCGGGGGTAGAATCGGGCGGCCGTACATGATCTCAAAGGGCGACAAGAAGGAAGGTTTCTTTGGGAGGGCTCGAATGCGGAGTAGAGCTAAGGGAAGTAAGCGAACCCAGTCAAGGTGTAGTTCTAGAGATAGTTTGGTCAGGATGTCTTTTAGAGTCCTATTGGCTCTTTCTACTTTTCCTGAAGCTTGTGGTCGATAAGGACAATGTAAATGCCAGGGGAGCGAGAGCGACTTGGAGAGGTTCTGGATAATTTGGGCAGTGAACTCAGGGCCGTTATCTGATTGGAGGGAAGTGGGCATCCCGAACCTAGGAAAGATCTAGGTGAGGAGGATAGAGGGAACTACGGACGCTCGTTTGTTAGTGGTGGGGAAAGCTTCGACCCATCCTGAAAATGTATCTACTAGCACGAGTAGGTATCTGATACGTCGTACAGGGGGCATGTTAGTGAAGTCTATTTGCCAATCTGCAGCGGGGACATTACCCCTTGCTTGATGAGCCGGGAAGGGTCGGGCTTTGAGGGGGGTATTAGGGTTAGTGCGTTGGCAGATGGTGCACTTGCAGGTGATTTGGTTAAGTAGGGTTTTGTCTTCAGGAGAGAGAGGAAAAAAAGATTGTAAAAAATGAATCAAGGATTGGGGGCTGGGATGGAACAGGTCATGTAAGAGGCGGAAGAGAGACTCTTTGTCCTGGGAGCAGAGGGTGTCTTGTGATAAGGCTAAAACCGCAAGGGCAGACGGATTGTTGTCTGGTGTGTTTTCTGATAGGGCAACTGACCGGGCTACTCTGTTGGCTTTGTTGTTACCTCTTGCAATGGGGGAGTTATCTTTTTGATGTGATTTGCAGTGGACTATGCCTAGTCGGTGTGGGAGTTGTGAAGCCTCTAGAAGTTTAGTAATTAAGGCTGAATTAGTTATGGAATTCCCTTTTGTGGTGAGGAGGCCTCGTTCTTTCCATACTGCCGTGTGGGACAAGGGAATGTGGAATACGTACTTGGAGTCAGTGTACAATGTGAGAGACGTGTCCCTGGCCAGAGTGCAAGCTCTGGTGGCTGCAATGAGTTCAGCCTGCTGATTGGTTGTACCAGGGGGTAGGGCTCGTGCCTCAGTGATATCTTCGAGGGAGACTACTGCATATCCTGAGTAGTGGGTGCCCTCATGTTTAAAGGAGGACCCATCAGTAAACCAGATGAGGTCGGAGTGTGAGAGGGCTCCTTCGGAGATCGTGGAGTGGCATGGAAGGAAGTTGTGAAGGGCTTCTAGGCAATCATGCGAGGGAGTATGAGGAGAGTAGGGCAGAGGAAGAAGAGTGGCCGGATTCAGGGGCTGGCAGGGGAGGAAAGAAATGTCTGGATTTTGGAGGAAAGAGGACAGTAAGGTCAGGAGTCTGGAGGGAGGGAGAGTCTGTAAACTTTTGTAGGTTAAGAGATCTTTTAGGTGATGTGGGGACAGAATGGTAAGGGGCGCTCCGAATGTTAGTTTATGAGCTTCTTTCTGCAAGAGCTGTCCAGCGGCTAATGCCCGTAGGCAGGGAGCCCATCCCCGAACTGTGGGGTCTAATTGCTTGGAGAGATAAGCTACTGGGGCAAAGGATGGGCCATAATATTGGCCTAGGACTCCTAGAGCTTGACTGGACCTCTCATGAATGTATAATGAGAAGGGTTTTGACAAATCAGGGAGATGGAGAGCTGGAGTTTCTACAAGGGCTTGGCGGAGCTTAATGAAGGAGTGTCGGGGTGAGGATGATAATGGTTCTTCAGGGGGGCCCTTGCTGAGGTCGTATAGGGGTCTTGCCAACAGGGAGAAGTTAGGGATCCACACTTTAAAATACCCAGCCAGGCCTAGAAAGGAAAGGATTTCTGTCTTGGTTTTGGGAATGGGCAGGTCAGAGAGGAGTCGTTTCTGTCTATGGTAATGGACTTTCTTTGTTGAGACAGAAGGAATCCAAGGTAAGTGACAGAAGGGGAAGAGATTTGAGCTTTGACGGGGGATACTCGGTAACCTCTGGAAGCTAGAAGGTTAAGTAAAGACGCAGTGTCAAGCTGAGACTGTTCCCACGAGGGACTGCAGAGTAGAAGATCGTCTACATATTGTAATAAAGTGGACTCGGGGTGATCATGGTGAAACTGTTTGAGGTCTTGAGCTAGGACTTGTCCAAAAATATGGGGACTATCTCGGAAGCTTTGTGGCAAAACTGTCCAAGTAAGTTGTACAGAATGTTGGTGTATGGGTCCGTCCAGGTGAAGGAAAAAAATCTTGGGAGGAGGGGTCTAGAGGGATAGAAAAAAATGCTTCCTTGAGATCTAAGACTGAGAAGTGGGGTGCGGAAGCAGGGATCTGCGATAAAAGGGTGTATGGATTTGGAACTAAGGGATGGATAGGGACAATGGCTATGTTGATGAGGCGAAGGTCTTGGACAAGGCGGAAAGATCCGTTGTTTTTTTTAACAGCTAATATGGGTGTATTAAATGGGGAGTGAGTGGGTCTGAGGTAGTTTTTGTTTAAGAGATCTTGAATGATGGGTTGGAGGCAAATGAGGGCTGAAGTGGTTAGGGGGTATTGGGCCTGACAGATATACTGAGAGGGGTCACGTAATTTGATAGAGGCAGGGGGACATAGGGCCACGGAGGGGCTTGTAATGTCCCAAACTTTGGGATTTACAGGGTGTATGAGGGCGGAACTGGAGCTTTCATTGGGTAGAGGGGGGTTGTCAGCTATGAGGGCCATCAGAAAGGGAGTACTGGGGGCTATGGGAGTGGATATAGTTATGGAAACGTGGAGGAGGGAAAGGATGTCCCGTCCTAGTAAAGGGATGGGACACTGGGGCATAACTAGGAAGGAGTGGGAGAAAGGTATGGGACTGTCTAGGATTGTGCACAAAAGGGTGGGGGGGTTTAGTGGGAAAATCTGTTTACCTCCTACCCCGACTATAGGAGTAATGGCTGGCGTGGTAGGGCCCTGGTATTCTCGCAAGACTGAGAAGGTGGCTCCTGTATCTAGGAGGAAGGAGATGGGGCGACCGTCTACTGTTAAAGTAACTCTGGGCTCCTGTTTGGTGATGGAAATGGCCGGGCGAGAAGCCCCCGGGCCCCATCAATCTTCTTCTGCCAGCCCCACTATGGCGGGCTTAGGATGGGGGTTGTTTGTCCAACCTCCCCTTCGGGTGGTTGGGCAATCAGACCCCCAGTGGCCCTTTTTGTGGCATCTGGGGCATGGGGTGGTAGGAGATCTGGGGGAGGGGCACGCCCTTGACCAATGTCCCTCTTTTCTGCACTTGAAACAAGCTCTGGGGGGGCTTGTCTGTAGAGGGGTGCCCAGGTTGTGGTTTTATCAGCTGAGCCAACATCTGGAAATTGGCCTGATCAGCTTTTTGTTTACGGCGTTCTTTCTCCTCCTCCCGGTTATGGAAGACTTTAAAGGCCACTGTTAGGATCTCAGTCTGTGGGGTAGCAGGGCCCTGTTCTAACTTTTTGAGTTTAGCTTTAATGTCGGGGTAGCTTTGAGCTAGGAAGTATGTCATAAGGACATGTCTTCCTTCAGGTGTTTCTGGGTCCGGGCTGGTATACTGTAATAGGGCTTGAGTGAGTCTGTCTAAGAACTCGGAGGGGGTTTCGTCGCTCTTTTGAATTATGTCTTGGAGCTTTTGAAAATTGACTACTTTACGAGCTGCCTTTTTTAGACCTGCTATTAAGCAGGAGGCAAAAATATCTCGAGAGTGGAGACCCACGGCGGTGTTATAATCCCAGTGTGGGTCTTGTTCGGGGACAGCAGTGGGGCCAGGGGGACAGGTGGGGTCAGTCCTGTGGGTTTCGGTAGCATGCGTTTGGGCGAAGTCCCAAGCTCATCTACGCTCTTCAGGGAGGAGAGTATTGGCCAGGAGCATGAAAATGTCATGATGCGTGAGGCTGTAAGACTGGAGGGTCCATTGAAACTCCCTGATGTATGTCGTGGGATCAGTGGAAAAGGAACCTAGGCATTTCTCTAGTTGGGCTAAATCTCCTAAGGAGAAAGGGACGTGAATGCGCACGATGCCTTCAGATCCTGCTACTTCCCGGAGCGGGGCGATAATTTTGGGAGGCCCTCGGGACTGAGTCTGAGGGGTACTGAAGGGTTCTGGCTCAATCTGTGCGGGGGAAACAGGTGATGGGGGCAAAGCCGCAATAATTTTGGGAGGCCCTCGGGACCGAATCTGAGGGGGCAAAGACGGACGAGGCTCTTGGAACTTAGTTAGAGGGGGGCTGAAAGGCTCAGGCTCGATTTGCGGGAGGGGGGAAGGTGAGGGGGATGGAGGAGGAGGTGGTGAGGTACAGGAAGAGATGGTGGAGGAGGTGGAAGGGAGAGGATGGGAGGCTTCTGCGGGGGTGGAGGCGGCCGCGGTAGAGGAAGGGGGAGGGGCTGTTGTAGGAGAAGAAGGGGAAGGGAGAGGACGGGAGGCTTCTGCCCGGGGGGAAAGAGGCAGCGGTGGCGGCGGTAGAGGAAGGGGGAGGGACTGTTGTAGGAGAAGAAGGAAGGGAGAGGATGGGAAGCTTCTGCCGCGGGAAAAGAGGTGACAGCGGCGGCGGAGGGTGGAGGGGTTGTAGGAGGGGGAGGGGCCGAAGGGGGAAGTCTGTATGGCGGAGGCTCGTAGGCCGGGTCAAAGGTAATCGAAGAGGGACTGGGAGTGTGTGGAGGGGAGGGAGACGGCTTGCAGGCTAGGAGAACTTGGGGCGGGGAGCAGGTGGTGCAGAGGCTGGGATTTTGAGCTAGGAGGCGAAAGCTTCGATATAGGGAATCTCCTTCCATTTTTTCAGGCGTTGGCAGTAGTTAAAGAGATTGCGAGTGATGTTAGGGTCAAGAGTTCCCCCTGCAGGCCATTGGTTGTTATTGTCTAGGGGGTATGTCGGCCAATCTTGGGAGCAATATTTACTGAGAAGTTTTGGTTTTATATCAGGCGTCAGGGAGAGGGTAGCCAGATGCTTAAGCAGGCATTCAAGAGGTGAACTTTCAGGGCGGGATGAGGAGGCTCCCATGGCTAAAGGACAGAGAAGGAGACAAACAGGGGAAGACAAACGGAGATCCTCGGACTGGAAGCAGACCACAAGGAGACAAAGGGCGTCCCCGATGATCCTTGGTGGTCTGCGGAAACTCGTATACGAGTCGGAATTTCTTGGGAAGTGTGGGTCGTCACCCAGACTTCCCTAAGAAGGCAGAGTGCCGGAGTCACGAGGTACCTAGCGCTAGGCATTTTCGGCGGACGGAACAGAAGGAGGAGGGGGTGGGGAAAGGGAGCGTTCTCATCTGCAAAGGAGTCACCTCGTTTATGGCTGTTGGAGGAGGGGGCCTGAGAGTCTGCTGCAGCTATGAAGGCCTAAGGTGGGGATTTATGGCTGTCGGAGGAGGGGCCTGAGGGTCCGCCGCAGCCGTGAAGGCCTGAGGCGGGGAGAGTTCCCTCCTCATCCCCGAGTGTCAGGTCCTTGCAGGACAATCACGGTCAATGGCACTGTGATAGCTCGGAGAAGAGTGGCCCACCCTGGGGAAATTTTGCTTAAAAATTTTCAGCACTGATGGAAGGGACAGTGAATTTGTTTATGGCTTTTGGAGGAGGGGCCTGAGGGTCCGCCGCAGCCTAGAAGGCCTGAGGTGGGGAGAGTTCCCTCCTCGTCCCCGAGCGTCAGGGCCTTGCCAGACGATCACGGTCAATGGCACTGCGATAGCTCGGAGAAGAGTGGCCCACCCCGGGGGGAAAACTTACCTAAAGGCCAGAGAGGAGTGGTGAGTGTGATGAGCCAGCACCGGAAAAAGAGGATGAGGGCAAGCTGCTGCTGGTGTTGGGGGGAAGACGGGGCCCAGTTAGGGTGTCCTGTCTCCCGGGTTTCGGCACCAATGAAAGGAAAGGAGTGACACACAGCAGCAATTCACCAGAGAGTTCCGCTTTGTTAGGGAAAGGTGCTGGGTTATATAGGAAGGGGCATAGGGTGATTGTGGTGTTACTTCTACGGGGCTGGTGGCTGTTGGCTAGGTGCTGGGATTGGGAGGGGGGCGAGAGGTGATTGGGCTTCAGGTGGCGCTGGCAGGAACTGAGGACCCCGAAAAGAAGCCAGAAGTTTGCCATCTTACTGGTGGGGACCCTTCACCCAGCACCCTTGCTATCCAATCTGCTTTCAGCAAGAATCCCATTAAGTTGGTTTAGCAAGAATCTTCATGTCCCTGATGTTTCTTTTCTCTTAGTAATTTTTTATCCCTCCCCTGACTTGTCCCTGTTGTATTCAGAGTTTAATCTGATTTCTTTCCCATCTTGTGATACTTTTGATATCTATAGCAACAAGCATCATAACAATTTTTTCTTTAACAGAATGACAGCTTCATGAGGGTAAGAACTTTCTCTTCCTGTTCTGCGGCTGCATCTCTAGCACTTCCTGTGCCAGGAAACCAGCTCTCTCAGTGAAGATGTGTTGATGAACTGATGCTGACATGAATAATCTCATTGGCTCCTTTCATCAACAATGAGGTAGGTTCTTGTAACCATTTTATAGAATAAAATGAGGCTTACATTGCTAAAGGAATGTATTTCTTCTCTACCAGCTACTAAGAAACATTCCAAGAAAGGACTGTTTTGCTCTGTCCTGTGTTGAAATATCTTCTCATATAAAGGATTAAGAAGCAGCTTTGATGGAGGAACAATGCATACATTTTCAGGAAATAGCAACAGCAGTGTTTATTGAGAATTTGTTGTATGCAGGCCTCTAAGTGTATATTAATTTAATCCTCATGAGACTTAATGATTCATTAAGCAGGAGCTATTGCTACTATTGTTTTAACAGTTTTATTGAGGTATAACTTAATATACAATAAACTGCACACATGTAAGTGCACAATTTATAAATTTTGGCTTATGTATACAATATGAAATTATCTCCACAGTCAAGATAATGAGCATGTCATTATCTCAAAGGGGGCTATTATTATGCACACTGTTGTACAGATAAGACAGTTGATCTTACTTGTATGATGTTACATAGCTGCTCTGTGGGGGGGTCATAACTTAAAGCTGTGTTTGCAAGATTTCAGAACCATGACTTTTCCTGCAATATCAGTGTGTGCCTGTCCCTTCCACTCTCCCTAGATCCCTCTGTCTGTCTCTCTCTGATATTACTGATCACCCACTATATGTTAATGAGCCTATAGTTAGATGCTCAACACTGTCATCTTAAACCAATAACAATGATAAGCAGCAATGACAATAACAACTGACATGTATGACAAATCACTCTAACAAGCTCTTTGAATATGGTGCCATATTTAAAGCAATGTGACTCTTAAGAGCTCAGCTTTGCCATGAAGCTGACCTAGCTTTGGATCCCACCCTCCACACCTAACTACACAACCCTGGGTGATCTTAGCAAACTTGTTGAGCCTTGACATCTTTACTGGCAAAAATAATGTAATAATGCCCATTTCAGAACTGATGTGGGAACCACATGGCAGAATTACATAGTATAATACTTGATAACATTAAGTATTACTCCAAAACTAACTGATTACTAAAAGCATCATAGCAATTTTGTAAAATGGCACACTCCCCACATTTTAAGCAACAATT
Organism: Manis javanica; assembly: GCF_040802235.1. Lineage (NCBI taxonomy): Eukaryota > Metazoa > Chordata > Mammalia > Pholidota > Manidae > Manis > Manis javanica. The sequence continues at coordinate 149,817,738 of NC_133157.1, forward strand.
TTCTCTTTCAAGAGACTAGTTGTTTTTACATAGGTAAATAGGTACGCATATGAAGGCACATCTCAATTTGCCATTCTGCAAGCACTTTGTAGAACATCGGAAATACAATATTGTTGAAAAGGGATAGAGAAAATCAGAAATGGTCAATATCTTCTTAATTTCTCTCTTTACAAGTTTTAATAGAAGCCTCTTGAGCAAATGATATAACTCTTTTAGATGTCAGTAACTTAAAAAAAAGGACAAAGAAGACCCCATCTAGCCTCCCAAGTGTCAGGACATGGGTGAGTTTCAGAGCCTCTGACTTGTAGCCATTGCACTGGTTTTAGATGCCATGACTCTATTTGATCATGTATGCACAATCAGCAGATCAGCAAGAAATTTGAAAAACATTTTCTAGGTCTTGTGGTGAATATAAAAATTAAGTGAATGAATTATCATTGAAATAAATCATGAATTTAAATGTTGAAGAGATCACAGGTCAGGACTGGAGATAAATTAATCAGAATAAGAAGTGTAGTGGAAGAGGGCCAATTTAAATGAATTCTTTTTATTAGCAAATGGGAAATAATCACAGCCAGGGTTATCCATCTCTTTTTTGATGTAACTGAAATCTCATCTTGGAAATCTTGGTCTTCTAGACATGCCCCAGGCCGTGGTCAGAATATAAATAGCCTACTTTGGCAATCTTGTCAATAAGGCAGTGAGATGGCTCACAAAGTTACTCTTCGTTCACTCCAGAGCCTCAAGTGGCTTTTCTGACACTAGCACAGGGCAACAGCAGACTGAAATAAGTCAGCAAGCTTTTGTGCTTTCTTCTTCTTTTTTGATTAAATATAATTAACATACAATGTCCTATTAGTTTTAGGTGTATGTCACAGTGATTCAGTATTTTTATACATTACAAAATGATTCCCATGATAAGTCTGGTTGCCATCTGTCACCATACAATGCTAGCACAATATTATTGACCATAATCCCTATGCTGTATATTATATCCCTGTGTCTTTTTCATTTTATAATTGGAAGTCTGTACCTCTTAATCTCCTTTGCCTATTTTGCCTGCTCCTCAACCCCTCTTCACTCCAGTAACCAACAGTTTGTTTCTGTATCTATGAGTCTGTTTCTGTCTAGTTTTATTTGTTCATTTGTTTTGTTTTTTAGATACCACATAGAAATGAAATCATATGGTCTGGCTTGTTTTATTTAGCATAATACCCTCTGGGTCCATCCATGTTGTTGCAAATAGTGAGATTTAATTATTTTTTATGGCTGAGTAATGTTCCGTTTTGTGTGTGTGTGTGTGTGTGTGTGTGTGTGTGTGTGTGTGTGTGTGTGTGTGTGTTTGTGTGTGTGTATACCACTTCTTTCTCCATTCACTTACTGATGGACACTTAGGTTGCTTCTGTATCTTGGCTACTGTAAATAGTGTTGCCAAGAATACAAAGGTGCATATATCTCTTATATCTCTTTGAATTGGTGTTTTTGTTTTCCTTGGATAACAAATGAAATTGTTAGATTGCATGGTGTATATCTTTAATATTTTGAGGAACCATCATAATGTTTTCCATAGTGGCTGCACCAATTTACACTCCCATCAACAGTGTTATGAGGGGTCCCTTTTCTATACATTCCTTTTCAACATTTGTTATTTCTTGTCTTTTCGATACGAGCTATTCTGACAGGTGTAAGGTGGTGTCTCATTGTGGTTTTGATTTGCATCTCCCTGAGGATTAGTGATGCTGAGTATCTTTTCATGTGCCTTTTTCAGCCTTTCACTCTGGAGTATGATAGTAGCTGTGGGTTTGTCACATATGACCTTTATTATGTTGAAGTACATTGATTCTATATGTACTTCTAAAAATCATAAATGGATGTTGTCTTTCTTCTATTTAAAATAAGCATGGTAGGATGGCAGGCACTGTACCAGACTCTGAATGCACAAGGGAATAAAGCCACAGTCGTTATCCCTCAAGGTTATAACTTTAATTCTACCTAGGAGCAACAAAGTATATCCACCTTAAAAATAAATAATAGTGTGTGGTTTAAGAGAAGCACTACATGAATGGTATGGATATGAAATAAATTCCTAAGGAACAAATTACTGCGGAGTGGAAGTCAAGCAAAGTTTTATGCAAAAGGTAGATTTTGATCTGGACCTAGGGTTGGATTTTTTGAGAAAGAATGTGTAGAATGGCTAAGTAAATGCTCAGAGAATAAAAAGCCGACTTTACATTCACTGTCTTGCTGATCATGTTTTCCTCTGCTCAGTCCTCCTGAACCACAACTCCTTCCAATCTATAGCTGTCTAGGAATGGGATTATTAGATTTTAACCATTACTCTAACACATCAGTCTGTTGTTAGGTTTCATCAATCACTGTAACTTCTGTCTACATTTGCTCTATCTTGCACATTACAGAAAGGGCATATGAAGAAGCAAGTGTTAAGAATGACTCTGGTTTTTGACTCCTGAAGTTGGAGGGAAGGTATAGTTATTTGGCAAAATAGGAAATGTTGGAAAAAATCCTTATTTGAGGTAAAGATCCTGAATTCATTGTTGAATAAATTGAGTTTGAAGTGATGTCGATACAGTTGGTGGAGTTAACTGTAGCTATCTTTGAGTGTTTTATTACAAAAGACTCCTATTATCTCTTTTTCACTTTTCTTTCTACTTGCAAAGAGCAGCATATTTTGTAAAACATGTAATGAACCCAAATTACTTTGAAAGAAGAAAAAGTCATAATCATAAAAATACGAAAAATGTAAAAGTTTTAAAAATTAGTAATACTCATTGTGAGATTTAATTTTAATCCACTGTATAAAAATGTGAACAGCAAAGCACCACATTTGAGACTTTTTTACATAAGGTATCTTCAACTCCTACAACAAAAGTCTGGAAAATGTGTAACAGCTCAAACACAATAATAACTTACTGTGCTGGTCAACAGTCTCTTCCAAGGGACTCAGACCGGCACGGTCTGTCTTGTGCCTCCACCATCTTTAATGTGTGTTTTGGAAGGTGGCCACACTTGTTTGCATTGGCTGACAGAATAATCACCATGGGACATTTATTTGGACCAGGCCTGAAAGCGTGATAAACAATTTCTGCTCATATTCCACTGGCTGGGACTGCAATGGAGGCTGGGAAATAAATTCCAGCTAAGTTCCAGCTGTGTGCTCAGAAAGAGGAGGAGGAAGCAGTTTTTGTGACAAGCTAGGAAAATACTGCTCTCAAATGCCAAGTGTGTGCATTTGGGGTTTTCCCTCCAGAATAGCATCTGATCAGCACCTTTCCAGTTTGTTCTTCAGTTATTGTCTGGCTAACGTGTCTGTAGCCACACACACACAAGCAGATACAGGAGACACAGTACCTATGACCATGAAAAAATCCGGAGGTGTATCTAAGCATTCCTCTGGAATATTAATCTAGAAACCCTATACTAAGGAAAATGAGGTTAGATTGAAAGGACTCATTCTAATTGAACCACTCACTCTCTTTTGGGGTGACTATCAATAATTACATTAAAAATAATTTTAGAAATTCATAAAGATTAATATGGAATTCTTTTTGGTCTTGGTTCCTAGAATCTATCACAGGAATGTTAAAGACATTTTTACGAAAGTTTAAAAAATCTGTAATACACACTAATTTTTTTCTGCAGACAAAATACATAATGTGCTCATACATACAGGTGCCACTGCTTTTCAAATATATGTAGATATTGTTAGGACAAATCAAGTGTACATTTATTTAAAAGAATTGCTGTGTTTACAATTGCCATTGTGTATTTTGTTAATAATTTGGTCCTGGAGATAGAGTTGCCATCAAGTGAGGTTATGAAATTTTCAATTTTAAAAAGAGATCATGACTTTCCTTTCCAGAAAAGATGGAGTAACAGAAACTAAATTTATACCCTCACCAGAAATAATCAGAAACTTGACAAAATACATGAAATAATGGTTTACAAGACACTAGCTACTCTAATTGAATTGTGTTCCTCCCAAATTCATATGTTGAAATCCTAACTCAATGTGCCTGCATTTGAAGGTGGAGCTTTTAGGGGGTAATGAAGGTTAAAAAAGGTCATGAGGGTAGGGTTCTAATCCAATAAGATTGGTGACTTTATAGAAAGAGGAAGAGAAAGAGAATTCTTTCTCCATATTCAACTACTTAGAAAAGGCCATGGGAAAACACATTGCAAAGGTTGTAACCTTCACTGGAGTCTGACCAGGCTGGTCTTGATCTCAGACTTCCAGCTTCTGAAATGTGAGAAGACATTCCTGTTGTTTAAGCAACCCAGTCTATGGTATTTTGTTGTGGCAGCCTGAGCTAAGACACTGGACCTCAGACCACGAAGGGCAAAGATCTCTGAGAGATGGGAATCAAACAGGTTGAGTCTTATAACTGTCCCAGCTGATGATCGGGGGAGTTCCCAGGCAGGAAGGGAGGAGGAGCCCCAGATAAGCCAGGGTGACTAAGGTGGCTCCAATTTGCAGGTCAGAACACAGAAGGAGAGAGTTGTACAGAGAGGGAGCTTTGCAAACGGGCAGAGGGACACTCAAGTATTCAGTTGAATGCTCATCAGCACACGCTTGTGAGGAAACCACCTGCCTCCCAGGAAGAAATCTCTTGAAAGGCCTAATGGTGATAGTGCCTGACACCCAAAAGAGCTTATTTCTGCCAGTGGGACTAGAAACCTCAAGATTCCTGGGGCACTGAGTATAGGGTACACAACAAATTTGTGCCTCCATAGTGGGATAATTACCCTGAGAATGAGCACTGCTTCAGTCCTGTCTGACAAATATTAAAAATAAGACCTGAAATAATCAAATAGGTCTCAAGTAACTTAATTTCATCCCAGAGCAAAGCTCAAGAATATTTAGAGAAGAAAAAAATATCTAGCATTCAGCATGATAAGATTCACAAGGCTAACGTCCAATAAAAGAATTCCCAGACATCTACAGAAACAGGAAAACACAACCTGTAATGAAGTTAAATCAATTGAAACTGACCCCAAGTGACACTGATGTTGGATTCAACATAAAAGGTCATTAAAAACAGTTAAAACTGTTTGTAGTTATAGTTAAGTAGAGAGGCATGAAAAACAAAACCAAAAAACCCCACACTCAACTTCTAAGGACGGAACTACAATGTGTGAAGTGAAAAATGCACTGTATGATCTGCTGAGAGGATGTTAGCTAAGTGATTTGTTCTGCATCCAGTCTTCTTGCTGGGATTCAAAATATTTCCTGACCATTACTTGTTACTGTGTGTCTTGGATTTTAGGGGTTGCTTGAGATGGGTTGAAACCATGAATGTTAACTCCTCAATGGTCAGGAGTTACAATATTTACAAATATGAAATTGTGCCTGGCCTCAAAACTTAAAATTTATTTGGGAAGACTGAACACTCAGAGGTAGGGAGAGAATAATTGCAAAACAATGTGGTGAAATGACAGGAATTTTTAAATCCCCACCTCTCCGTAAATTTCCCTCACCATATGAGAGTCAGAAGATCTTCCCTTTTCTGTCCAAGAGAGGTGTTTTTTCTGAGTCCAAGGGTGGAGGAGTAGGAATCAGGGAATTTACTATCTCATAAAAATTTAGTTTTACTATCTTATTCCTGAGGAATTTTCTTATTCACTTCTCACTTGTGAGTCCCTCTGGGCTGTTGATGTCCAAGGACAACTCTGCTTAGTAAGCCAGAGGTAGGTGCTATGGGCTGAATTATGTCCCTTTAAAAAGATACTTTGAAGTCTTAAGTCCCAGTGCCCATGAATGTGACCTAATTTGGAAATAGAGTGTTTGCAGATATAATGAAGATGAGGTCACACTGGATTAAGACAGGCCTTAAATCTAATGCATGGTATCTTTATAAGAAGAAAAGTATTTAAAGACAGAGGTGAACAGAGGAGAAGGCCATGAGAAGATGGCAGCAGAAACTGAAGTTATGCTGCCAGAAGCCAAGGTGGGCCATGGGTTGCTAGCAACCAGCATAAGCTGGAAGGTGTAGGGGAAAATCCTTCCTTAGAGACTTTGTGGGAGCTCGGCTCCACCGACATCCAGATTTCAAACTTCTTGCCTCTGGAACTGTGAAGAGAATCCATTTCTATGGTTCTGAGACACCTGATTTGTGGTTATTGGTCATGGCAGCCCTAGACACTAGTACAGTAGAGAACTTTCAGCCCTGTGCCTGCCTGTAAGAGCAGTTACTTTTCCTTTCCAGAGTACTCCCTGACTTGCCAACTTTCTCCAAATAAACTCTATAGATATACATAGTTCCTTTAGCAAAGTTAAAGGGGATTGCAGCAATAGTGCTAGTGTTTAATATCTCCTTAGCTATGCCTTCTCCAAGTGCCCTCTCATACAAGGTTTGGATAGGTGGTTACTTTTTCTCCAATGGGATAGTTGCAAGTGTGATGAAAGCAGAAATTTGAGAAACGCTTGTGCATTTGGATTTCCCCTCTTACTGCTCTTGGAACTAACTCATTGCTATGAATCCGCCAGGGAGGGGCTGCCTGTGAATGTGATAGCATGTAGAGAGGGGCCCCAACTTCTCAGATGCCCAGTTGAGGCTTGCATGATCCAGTAGCTCCAGTTAGCCCACAGGTGAACCCCAGACTATGTATGAGCCCAGCTGACATGCGGCAGACCTGAAGAGCTGTCCAGCTTAGGCCAACCCAAAGTTACCACTGCATATTTTCTTAATAAATAGATATTGAAAGGATAGCTCCTATCAAGTGAGACTGTGAACTTCTTATTTAAAAAGAAGGATCCTTATATTAAGAAAAGATCATTTAACTATATATCTATCCATTGATTTTTGTCATTGGCTCTTAATAACTTAATTTGTCCTGAGTTTTCTATCACATTACTGCCTCAGCCAATTGTTTGTCAGAATTATGTCCAGAACAGTTACTTTTCTTTAGTGATTCTCCTACTTCCTATGAAATGAGCTAAATAAATGGTTGTTGTTATAAGCAGCTAAATTTTGGGGTGACAAAGAAAGGTTGGCAGATCTCTCAGAGAAGCCACAGTTACAGCCCCGAGGAAGGAAGCCTTATGCAGAATGAGGCCTTCAGGGAGGGTACGTTGTATGGGTGTTTCCTCCTCTTGGCATTTGTGTTTCCTATTCCCAATTTTACTGGGGAAGATATTTGAGTATCAGAGAGAATCTAATTGGATCTAATCTCTAGCCCCACTCCCAACTCATTCTCAGCTATAATAAGTTCTTATTATATATGTATGAAACATACCTTTAGCACCCAAACACTAAGGTATAATAGACATGTTAGTGGGAGAATTTGTTTTCTTATATGATAATATTGAGAATATGTGTGTTGTTTTAGAAAAAGCAATGTTTGCTTTAGGGAAGGGTTTAGCTTCATAGGAAACTTCTGAGGACCTCCAGCCATGACTTCCAGGAGGGGAGACTGGCCTGGAAGGAGAGCCCTGAAGACCTCTTCCCGCTATGGTACCAGAGTCCACCTGTGCCCTTTGCATTTTGCAAAGGAAAAAATCATATTAACTCCCAGCTAAACTTGAGGGACTTGGGTATGCAGGAAACAAAAGGATCCAGGAGAGGAACCTGTTTCTCTGGAGGAGAGGGAGTCAGAGAACGTCACCCGTGGGAATGGGCAGTGGAGAGGGAGGCTAGGGTGGCAGAAGAATGAGCATTCGTGGGGTTCCCTCTGTCCCAGGGCTGCATTCTGCCTGTGGGCTTTCTTCCTCTATGGTGAGGGCCAGGCAAATAGGTGCTGAAGACCCAGTCTCTCTGCCTCATACACAGCATTGCACCTGTCTGGAATCGAAGGCACCGCAGATGCTCCAAAGAAACATGGAAGCAACTGGCATTCAATTCTGAGCATGCAAAGGGTTTCCAGATACGCTAAGGGGGAAGGCTGCAGAGCCCCGGCCAACCCCCTGGGTCACTAGGCAGTATCTGCACTGGGGATAGGCTGCCAGGAGAGAAAACTTGCATTCCAGAGAGCAGGGAAAGGGACACCTAGTCCCCTCATTGCCTTGCCCCGCACCCACCTTCCCACCATCAGAAATGCCCAGGAGCAGGTCCCCCTGAGAGAGAGAGAAGGGAGGGACCATTTGAAACCGCAAATTGTGAGAGAAGTAAAAAAAAATACTCAGGAGTAATGGTGTAATGTAACAAACATTTGAAAAATAATTTTTTTCCTGATGATTAAAATTAATACATATTCATTATACATAATTTGAAAAATTCAGAGAATTTTTCTGAGAATATTTGAGAGAATAAATGTTATTTATAACATTTTCATGAATAATGAATATGTGCCGGTGTTATATATATTTAAATGTGTATATGTACATATATGTGTATGTATATACACAGACTGCTGTGAGTCTTCTTTCTAAACATGTATTTTCCAAATAAAACTGGAATCATACTCTGTACGTTTCTAACCTGTTTAAAAATTTTTTTTTTATGTAATACAGCAATTATGTTTTAAATGCCATTTGGGAATATAGCAACAGTAAAATGATATCACATCTTATGAATGTTTAATATTTTTACATTATTCCTTTTTTTTTTTTTTTTTTTTTTTTTTTTTTTTTTTTTGAGAGGGCATCTCTCATATTTATTGATCAAATGGTTGTTAACAACAATAAAATTCAGTATAGGGGGGTCAATGCTCAATGTACAATCATTAATCCATCTCAAGCCTAATTCTCGTCAGTCTCCAATCTTCTGAAGCATAACGAACAAGTTCTTACATGGTGAACGAATTCTTACAGAGTGAATAAATTCTTACATGGTGAACAGTACAAGGGCAGTCATCACAGAAACTTTCGGTTTTGATCATGCAATATGACCTATAAACCATCAGGTCAAATATGAATATTCATTTGATTTTTGTACTTGATTTATATGTTGATCCCACATTTCTCCTATTATTATTATTATTTTTATTTTTAATAAAATGCTGAAGTGGTAGGTAGATGCAAGATAAAGGTAGAAAACATAGTTTAGTGCTGTAAGAAGGCAAATGTAGATGATCAGATGATCAGGTGTGTGCCTATGGACTAAGTATTAATCCAGGCTAGACAAGGGCAGCAAAACATCCACGGATGCAGAAGATTTCTCTCAAAACAGGGGGGGTGAGGTTCTGAGCCTCACCTCTGTTGATCCCCAAATTCTCACCTGATGGCCCCCCTGCGACTGTGCCTGTCTTAGGTTGTTCCTCCCTTGAGGAATCTTACCCGTCTCTGGCTAACCAGTCATCTTCCGGGGCCATACAGGGAAATGTAAAGTTGGTAAGTGAGAGAGAAGCCATATTGTTTGCAAAGGTTAGCTTTTTACTTCTTTGCAGATTTATGCCCTGTGGCTTCTATGCCCAGCACTTGTCTCGAGGTATCTTTACCACCTGGAGGAATTATGATACTCGGTAAATTCGATATGAGGCACGAATTCTATTTAAAGTTTGTAATTAGGAAGGAAGAAGAAAAGCTATAGATGTAGCATATGAAGGAAACTTGGGAGGATTGATTATTTCTTTGACATATCTTCTTGTATAGTACCTTAAGTATGTATAGGTTTTAAACTACTAACTAATTTGCACACACATATTGACATAATAGGAATACGGTGACATAAACAAAGCAAATCTATAATTACCAGCCATCTCCAGTGAAGCCAAGAAAACCATTTAGGCACCCTAGGCATTTGTGAAAATTTATCTATGATATGATGGATATTTTCCAACTGTACTTGAACCATCAGACAAATTAAAGCAGCCCATTTCTGGGATCTGTTCACATCCCATATGTTCTTTTAACCATAGATAGTCTATAGTCATGAGATTTTGGGGTGCTACAACTTGCACCCCTCCCAACTCCTGGTTGAGTTCCAACAGACAGATCCGGTCAAATTCGTTGTCTCACTGTATGCACATGCCAGCCTAGACATCTCCCTCCTCCTTCTCATGGCAAGTCCAGGAGATGGTGGGCTGGATGCAGCCACAACCGCAGCATCGTCCGGATCCCTGTGGAGGCTTTTTGATGATCATCCCCCGGCACGAGTCCTCCAGAGAGTGCTGATGCCGGAAGCTCCTCCTCATATCGTATCTTAGTTCATTTTCTGGGTATCCAAGCTAGGCCTTGATCTTCTGTTAGTCCATTTTTGGGTTCTGTAATTCTGCTGCTGTTTTGTTCCTTCAGTTTTTCCTTTGTTCCTATACTCCTCAGATGAGTGAAATCATTTGGTATTTCTCTTTCTCCGCTTGGCTTATTTCACTGAGCATAATACTCTCCAGCTCCATCCATGTTGCTGCAAATGGTTGGATTTTTCCACTTCTTATGGCTGAGTAGTATTCCATTGTGTATATGTACCACATCTTCTTTATCCATTCATCTACAGATGGACATTTAGGTTGCTTCCAATTCTTGGCTATTGTAAATAGTGCTGCGATAAACATAGGAGTGCATCTGTCTTTCTCAAACTTGATTGCTGCGTTCTTAGGGTAAATTCCTAGGAGTGGAATTCCTGGGTCAAATGGTAGGTCTGTTTTGAGCATTTTGATGCACCTCCATACTGCTTTCCACAATGGTTGAACTAATTTACATTCCCACCAGCAGTGTAGGAGGGTTCCCCTTTCTCCACAGCCTCGCCAACATTTGTTGTTGTTTGTCTTTTGGATGGCAGCTATCCTTACTGGTGTGAGGTGATACCTCATTGTAGTTTTAATTTGCATTTCTCTGATAATTAGCGATGTGGAGCATCTTTTCATGTGTCTCTTGGCCATCTGTATTTCTTTTTTGGAGAACTGTCTGTTCAGTTCCTCTGCCCATTTTTTAATTGGGTTATTTGTTTTTTGTTTGTTGAGGCGTGTGAGCTCTTTATATATTCTGGACGTCAAGCCTTTATCAGATCTGTCATTTTCAAATATATTCTCCCATACTGTAGGGTTCCTTTTTGTTCTATTGATGGTGTCTTTCGCTGTACAGAAGCTTTTCAGCTTAATGTAGTCCCACTTGCTCATTTTTGCTATTGTTTTCCTTGCCCGGGGAGATATGTTCAAGAAGAGATCACTCATGTTTATGTCTAAGAGGTTTTTGCCTATGTTTTTTTCCAAGAGTTTAATGGTTTCGTGACTTACATTCAGGTCTTTGATCCATTTTGAGTTTACCTTTGTATATGGGGTTAGACAATGGTCCAGTTTCATTCTCCTACATGTAGCTGTCCAGTTTTGCCAGCACCATCTGTTGAAGAGACTGTCATTTTGCCATTGTATGTCCATGGCTCCTTTATCAAATATGCTGGTGCTCCTGTATTGGGTGCATATATATTTAGAATGGTTATATCCTCTTGTTGGACTAAGCCCTTTATCATTATGTAGTGGCCTTCTTTATCTCTTGTTACTTTCTTTGTTTTGAAGTCTATTTTGTCTGATATTAGTACTGCAACCCCTGCTTTCTTCTCACTGTTGTTTGCCTGAAATATGTTTTTCCATCCCTTGACTTTTAGTCTATGCTTATCTTTGGGTTTAAGGTGAGTTTCTTGTAAGCAGCATATAGATGGGTCTTGCTTTTTTATCCATTCTATTACTCTATGTCTTTTGATTGGTGCATTAAGTCCATTTACATTTAGGGTGACTATTGAAAGATATGTACTTATTGCCATTGCAGGCTTTAGATTCGTGGTTACCAAAGGTTCAAGGTTAGCTTCTTTAGTATCTTACTGCCTAACTTAGCTCGCTTATTGAGCTGTTATATACACTGTCTGGAGAGTCTTTTCTTCTCTCCCTTCTTATTCCTCCTCCTCCCTTCTTCATATGTTGTGTGTTTTGTTCTGTGCTCTTTTTAGGGGTGCTCCCATCTAGAGCAGTCCCTGTAGGATGCCCTGTAGAGGTGGTTTGTGGGAAGCAAATTCCCTCAGCTTTTGCTTGTCTGGGAATTGTTTGATCCCACCATCATATTTAAATGATAGTCGTGCTGGATACAGTATCCTTGGTTCAAGGCCCTTCTGTTTCATTGCATTAAGTATATCATGCCATTCTCTTCTGGCCTGTAGGGTTTCTGTTGAGAAGTCTGATGTTAGCCTGATTGGTTTTCCTTTATAGGTGACCTTTTTCTCTCTAGCTGCCTTTAAAACTCTTTCCTTGTCCTTGATCCTTGCCATTTTAATTATTATGTGTCTTGGTGTTGTCCTCCTTGGATCCTTTCTGTTGGGGGTTCTGTATAATTCCATGGTCTGTTCGATTATTTCCTCCCCCAGTTTGGGGAAGTTTTCAGCAATTATTTCTTCAAAGACCCTTTCTATCCCTTTTCCTCTTTCTTCCTCTTCTGGTATCCCTATAATACGAATGTTTTTCCTTTTGTATTGGTCACATATTTCTCTTAGTGTTGTTTCATTCCTGGAGATCCTTTTATCTCTCTCTATGTCAGCTTCTATACGTTCCTGTTCTCTGGCTTCTATTCCTTCAATGGCCTCTTGCATCTTATCCATTCTGCTTATAAATCCTTCCAGGGATTGTTTCACTTCTGTGATCTCTTTCCTGACATCTGTGATCTCCTTCCGGACTTCATCCCACTGCTCTTGCATTTTTCTCTGCATCTCATCCCACTGCTCTTGCATTTTTCTCTGCATCTCATCCCATTGCTCTTGCATTTTTTTCTGCATCTCTGTCAGCATGTTCATGATTTTTATTTTGAATTCTTTTTCAGGAGGACTAGTTAGGTCTGTCTCCTTCTCAGGTGTTGTCTCTGTGATCTTTGTCTGCCTGTAGTTTTGCCTTTTCATGGTGATAGAGATAGTCTGCAGAGCTGGTACAAGTGACCGCTGGAAGAGCTTCCCTTCTTGTTGGTTTGTAGCCTTTTCCTGGGAGAATAGCGACCTCTAGTGGCTTGTGCTGGGCAGCTGTGCGCAGACAGGGCTTCTGCTTCCTGCCCAGTTGCTTTGGGGTTTATCTCCACTGTTGCTGTGGGCTTGGCCTGGCTGGGGCTGTTCCTCCAAAATGGTGGAGCCCCGTTAGAGGGGGAGCAGCCAGGAGACTATTTATCTCCGTAAGGGGCCTCTGTGCTCCCTGCTGCCCAGGGGGTTAGAGTGCCCAGAGATCCCCAGATTCCCTGCTTCTGGTCTAAGTGACCTGTCCTGCCCCTTTAAGATTTCCAAAAAGCACTCCCCTTCACAAGGCGCTGGGTTCTTGCAGGTGTGGATGTGGTCTGGATGTTGTCCTGTGTCCTGTGGTCTCTATTTTAGGAAGATTTTTCTTTGTTATATTTTCATAGCTCTATGTGTTTTTGGGAGGAGATTTCCACTGCTCTACTCACGCCGCCATCTTGGCTCCCGCCTACATTATTCCTTTTTTTAAACATTACTTAACTTGTAATTTTATGACATTTCCACATTGTACTGAAATTCCTATGAATACATTTTATGTATATTTCTGATTATTTTTTTGCAATAAATTACTAGAAGTTCTACATGTTAGAACAAAGCATATGCACAGTGTAGGCTTCTTATAGTTACTGTCTAACTGCTCTCCATGCAGGCTATGCTGGAGCCTATTTTAGGTAAGTGCTAAGAATGTGGGTTCAGGAGTCAGACGTCCTGGGTTTGGCTACTAGGCTCAGTTATTTACTGGCAGTGTAATCCGAGATGACAATATCTTTCCAGGCAGGGCTCAGTGCCTTATATGTAAAAGGGAATAATAATACAAGCACCTAGTTTCTAGAATGACTGTGATGATTTAGTGGGCTAATAAGAAAGCCCTTTGCAAGGTTTAAAGGCTATACAAATATTAGTTGTTAGTATTACTGCCATGGTTCCAAATCTTGTTTCCTGCTTGGTTGCCAGTTGAAATATGACTGCCATAATCTGGTCTGTGGTCGAGATAAGGACAGTGTAAGTGAGGTTGTTCCATGGGGCTGACAGGAGTGGGGGAGGAGGCTTCCATGCCTTCCACTAGAAATCTCTGTAACAGGAATTTATGTTTCTGTGACATCTCACACCAACACTGCATGGCCTGCAGAGAAAAGGGTCACAGAGAAGTGCACAGCCAGGCTAACTCATTACCATAAATGTGCTTGGAATTGAAGAAGACAATCAAGTAAGGGCAAATGAGATAAAGGCACTGTCTGCCTTCTGGGAGATTAAAACGTTCAGCTGAATGAATGGATGTCATAGCTCTGTAGATCTTCAGGACACATAATGAAAATATCATGCAAATGCAAACTCCCCTCAAGAGCAGGTGCAGTTTTCGTTCCTTCTCTGCATATTTGAAGAACTGTAAACACGGAGGGGGAGAGACAAGTGAGGACAAGTATCTGAAGATGCACTGGGGGGACATGCAGAGTCGAAAGGATAAGGAAGGGAAGAAATGGCAGACAAATCGCCTTCCTGGAATCAGTCAGCCATGCTAGCTGTCCCCAGAGGCACCACTCTTGGGCTTTGCAGGGTGGGTGGTGGACCAGAGCACTGGAAGCTGGGGACTGCAACTATTTGAGGAGAGGGAGAGGGAGAGAAAGGTGAGGAGGAAGGAAGGAAGGAAGGAAGGAAAGAAGGCAGAAGGGAGGAAGGGAGGGAGGAAAGAAAAATCTGCAGTTGAAGGTAGTTACAACAAATGCCTTAAAATAAACTTGAGATTCTGGTAATAGGACTTTTAAAAATGTAAAACCCTAAACATATTTCAACTAGCTCTGTAGTTTCAGAAGGGATTTCATTGAGGACTTTGGACAGGAAGAGCAGCTGGACTCAGAAAAATTGTATCTTCTCTGCGATCTTTAATGTGGCTTGGAAGTTCAGGGCCATTTTAGGTTGATTCAGACCCTGCCATTCTGGGGTGCACAGTTGGACTTATTTTCACATATAACTGGCAGCATGAAATGAAACCCTAAAATATACAACTGAGAATAATTATAGAGTGATGAGTGTTTCCGAGGCAGTACATTATTTTATTCCCACAGAAAACTGATGGATAAGCAGTTTCATCCATTCACTCATTTAATAAGCATTTTCACTCTCAGCTGACATTTGAACTGGATCGAAAGATAGAAATTAATTATACAGGCAGGTGAAAGGGAGCAAATGACTATCCACAGAAGTGTGTCGGACCATCCCATTTTCACGCCAGCTCAGAATAACAAAAGATTTGCTCTCAGAAACCTCATTTCTTTATTGTTTTGTTTATTATGTAGCTCCCCACCTCAGGCCACCTTCCTTTCATCCAAAATTTGATCTCATCCAAGATATGCTCAACTTCCCCCATGAAAATACCTGCATTTGTTGTAATAAATCATTTTATGTAATAATAAAAGGAGAAAAGCAACTAGGTTGTGCTAGGCATTGTGATGTATGTGGTATCTAACTTATCTCAATCTTCACAACAAATTTATTCAGCAATGGAAATTCAGACCAATTTGCTAGTTTTACCAAAGAACAAGGACCTTGATCCCTGCTTCTGCCCCTTCCCGTACATTTATCTGGATATGTTTTATTTCCAGTAATGGAAGGCTAGGTTTCTTGGACCAACCATCTTACTGAAAATAGCTAAAATGAGTGAATATTATATATACACAAATATATATATATTTCTTTGTGAACGTACTGAAGACCTGAGAAGATCCTATGCCCACATTGCAAGGAGACTTCCGCTCAAAGGCATGAACAGCATAAGCAGCATGGAAGCTTTTTTGTTTTGAGATAATTTGCTGAGCCTGACAGATTTGAACTTTTGTCTTGATGGCTTTATGAGATGTGAGGAAGAAAGTAAAACTAGATCTGTGTAAGGTGGGGAGTCTTACAGAAGACCCCTCCAAAATAAGCTGGGAACTCAAAGGACTATACTCTTACTATAGTGGTGAACTGGAAGCGGATCAGTTCTTTCAGGCACTGATGTCCATGTTTGAATCACCTGGGTCTTTCAAGGAATTGCAAGTCTTGAATTTCAATTAAGATGATTCCAATACTGTCAGTTTTCCCAGGCATTGGGCAGAAGCAAAGATAAGTGCTCTTTGGAGAAACACTTCTTACAAAAACACAAATTATTCCCACAAACAATTTTTTAGGCATAATAACCGCAAAGATGGGCAGGCCTGCAAAATTTATGATAACATCAGGGACAATCAGCAAAAGCCACAGGCAACAGATGCAGACCTGAAAACCCTTACTTATTGAAATATCAGGAACAGATTATAAAACCACTAGTTTTACTATGCTTAACTAAATGAAGAAGAACTTGAAAGATATCTGCAAGATATACGTAACTTTAAAAAGGAAACTAACATTTAAAATACAAATAGAAGTCTGAGAAATAAAAACTAAAATGGCTAAGTTAGAAAAGTTAATGGAATGTTTAATAGTAGTTAGGCATAGCTAAAGAGAAAATCAATGAGCTGGAAAATAAGTCAGAAGAAATTTTCTGCATGTAACAAGGAGAAGTAAAAGGAAGGGGAGATACATAGAAGGTAAGCAATATGGAGGATAAAATAGAGAGGGGTAATTTATATTTAATAGGAATGCTTCAGAATTCATAATTTTTGAGAATGTCTTTAGAATTTCCTTTTAAGGAGAAAACAGAAATGTGGTAGTGATGATATTTGAAAAACAGTGTTTAAGAACACTCAAAACTGATGAAAGGCAATCAGTTATGTTTGCAGAATACTGGGGAAACCCAAGCAGGATAAATAAAATAAAATCTACATCTAGACATAGCATAGCAAAAACTACAGAAAAGTAGAGAAAAAAAAAAATTCTTAAAGGTTGTCTCAATGAAATGACAGTGGAGTGGACTTATTATTAATGAAAGTCAAAAGACAAGGAAATATCTTCTATGTGCTGAAGAAAATATCAGCTAGAATTTTCTACAAAGTAAAAACAGCTTTCAAGGATGAAAGTAAAAGTGACTATCAGAGATTTTGACACCTATGGAGACCCCCCCCACCCGCCCGCAAAATTCGATAGGATCCACTTTAAGTAGGAAAAAAAGGGCCCAGACAAAAGTCCTAATAATGCAAAAAGAAAGGAAAAGCTTAGGAAATGTTAAATATTTGAGTATATTTAATTGAACTTTGTGTTAAACAATTGTATTAACGTCTTGAAGGATTAAAAACCAGATAGAGCTTTGCCTCCGGACTTCTCAGGGGCCCATAGCGCCTGACCAGGGTCCCGGGGCTGCAGGCTCAGCCGACTATCATGGGCTCTGTGTCAAAGCAGCAGTTTGCAGGTGGCTGAGCCAAGGCGCCGGAGGAGGCGCCGGAGGACGCTGCCCGGGCAGCAGAGGAGCCGCAGCTGCTGCACGGTGCCGGCATCTGTAAAAGGTTCAAGTGCGCATGGGGTTCGGCTTCCTGTCCATGACGGCCCACGCCGGGGTCGCACTCGACCCCGCAGTGGGTGTCTTTGTGCACCAGAGTAAGCTGCACACGGAGGGCTTCCGTAGCCTGAAGGAGAGTGAGGCAGTGGAGTTCACTTTTAAGAAGTCAGCGAAGGGCCTGGAATCTATCCGAGTCACCGGCCCTGGTGGGGTGTTTTGTATTGGGAGTCAGAGGTGACCCAAAGGGAAGATCATGCAGAGGGCAGATCAAAGGGAGACAGGTGCCACACCTGTGGAGGTCTAGACCATCTTGCCAAGGAATGCAAGACGCCACCCCAGCCCAAGACGTGCCACTTCTGCGAGAGCCTCAGCCATATGGTAGCCTTGTGTCCACTGAAGGCCCAGCAGGCCCCCAGCTTCACAGGGAAAGCCAGCCTACTTGTGGGAGGAAGAAGAGATTCATAGCCCTTCCCTGCTCCCAGAGGCCCAGAATTGAGCCACAGTGCATGGGGGTTATCCTTTTGCAAGCAGGAAGTTTCGAGGAGCAGGCATCAATCCAGCAGAATGGAGAAAGTGGGGACAGGGTGGGCAGGGGGCAGCTGGCACTGCCACGTATCACAGGCCAGAGTCCACAGCATCACCCACTCTTCCCTCTTGGCAGAGGGGAAGGGGTGAGGCAAAGGAACTCCATGCTCTATCCAAATGCACGCGAGGGCTTTGGGGGAAATCCCTCCTTGTATTCTTTATCTGAGTCTCTACTCCTAGAATATCCAGCTTTTGGAAGTGACCTGGATAGGCAAGTTGTTTGCCTTTGAAGGAGGGTATGTACTAATACTTCCCATGCCAGAGTGAAAAGATTAAGCATGAGACCACATTGATGGACCCAACCCACAAGTGACTACATTCTGTGGGAGGGAATCTCAGGGGCAAGGCAGGGTTTTTCTATATCTTGTTGCTTCATAACCCACTCTTGGGATAAGGTGTTGAGAACTGTCCCAAGCAGTGGGTTGTGGAGACAGGCAAAGGGTGGTTGGGCAAACAGCTGCAGAGTGGCTGCTCTTAAGCTCACTCCCACCCTGTTCTGGGCCTATACAAGTTTATTTATTTGCTCCCTTGGATAACTGCACCTTGGGCCTCACTTGATCCAGGATGCCAGCTGCACTAGCTGTGTGCGAATGACGTATCTTGTGCATTTTAACTGTTTTTTTCATAATATAAATATTCTGGTTTTATATTTTTGTGTCTTTTGATCGAAGGCCCTCATTCCTGCACTGTGCTTTCAGGTACATGAGCAATCTCAGGGATAAGTCAGAAGCAGCTCCTGTCTGCACAGCAGAACTACTTTTTGTTTTTATCACCAGGGAGAACAACTATTTGGAGTGTAAAGCTTCTTGAACTACCCCATTTTTGCCAATTAGAGCTGACTTTTCTGCCATAGTGTCTTCTTGAAACCCCTCCACCTTCAACACTTCATGGGAGAGTAGGTGTAACTGGGTTGCCCCATGACTTGATCTCCTCCTGGAAGATTGGACATTGGTCCGAACAGGAAAAGGTGGTGGAGAAATGTTAGGAGAGGCTGGGTCTGATGAAAGGGACAGAGGGGAAGCCAAGATCGGGAGAGGGTCGTCTAAATGTGTAATAAAGGGTTGTTCTGGACCTCTAATCCCAGGGCACAGGACTTGCTTTACATAACATCCATCCTTCACTGGATTGGGGTAGGCCTACTGTGCACAGCAGGGTGTATGTGTGTGTGTGTGTAAAAAATGTGAATTGGTAAGGATAGGTTTTAAGTATGATACTTCTGTACCCATCTTGAGCTGCCCAGGACCAAATTCCTTAACCTTTAAAAATTGTGGGCTTTTCCTCTTTGGCTTCCAGAGGGACCCATGAGATACAGCTTGTGTGCGGTGCCCACAGCCAGTGTCCTGCCCTGCTGCAGCAGTGACTGGTGTCATTAGCTAAAGGAATAAAGGGGGTTTCGTTCATATGCTGTGAGATCACCACAAACCTACCTTACTGTGTTGAAACACGGCAAATGCGATAGAACATATTGGATGATGTGTGTCTGATGCCAGGTTCTTGTCTCCCCCAGTTGCTGCCTGCCTCTAGTTATTTTATTTTTCTGGGCTTTGTAGGACTTCACAAGTAGCCAATTTGGGGATTGCTAGGTGGCCTAGTTTGTGTAAATTCAATGTGTCGGTCTTCATGTTCTTTGAGGTTTTGTTTACAGACTTCTTTTTGTGCTGAGAAAAATAGCCAAAGCATTTTTGACAAAAGGTTCTATGCCAGGCAAAATGATCTGTCATATAAGCTTGGGGACCCTTCTTCTTGAAGTGTGGGGGTCTTGAAACATCCTTTATGTTCCCCTTCCCCTATTTTTTATTTCAGACCAGATCAACTTCTGTCCTAAAAATTTGCCTCCTACCCTATCTCCTCTTCTATTCCCATCCCCCCATAAAAGCCCACACACCCACACTTATGCATTTAATTTGAGGGGAGTCTCCACAGCTCTTAAATGACATGTGCAAAAATCCTAAAGAAGCTAAGAACTCTATTTCCCTTGTTCCCAGTCTCCTGAGTCAAGACCATTCCTCGATGTGATTCACGCCAAACACTAAAATTGCTGTATTTGGATGGATCAGACCTACTTTAATCTCTAATTCTAGGGTAGAAAGAAGCGTTGAGGGAAACTTTCATCTAGAAAGTGGGGTTGGGATACCAAGATAGGAACGGTGAATGTATATCCAAGTCACTCAAGAACTTTTATGCAGGTGCAAGAAGTTTATGTCAAAGTGGCTACAAGACTATTTAATAGGAGATGGGTGAATGTAACTCCATGTTTACTGCTAGAAACCAAAGCTTTGTGTGAAATCTTGAATTTATGTGGAGGAAGGGAGGGAGGGTAGGAAAGCCTGTCTCTGTCTGTCCCTTTCCTGAACCCTTCCCCTCAATTCTGAACTGCTGGAGTCTCAGCCCCCTGGGCTAAACTGGGGAGTGTTTATTTGATGGTTGATTTTGCTGTGTCGGGTACTTCTCTCCCATTTGCTATAATTTTTGTAACAGACATGCTGACCTTTTCCCCTTCTCCTCTCTACCCTGGGAAAATAAAATGAATAAAGACTTTAAAAAAAAGCAGATAGAAATAAAACACATATCAGTAGCACATAAACTGGAAAAAAAAAGAAATGAAAACCTAATGTGTTCTAAGTCCTTGTATTGTCTTGAAGGAGAATAAAGGTATCGATTACTTTTAGAATTAGAAAAAGCTACATATGCGTGTTGTAATGTACAGATAAATGCTAAATAAATAAATAAATATTCATTCCAAAATAGAGGAGGAAGAAATTGAACCAGACATACTCAATCCAAATGAAGAAAAGGAAAAAGAAAAAGAGACAGAGCAAATGTAACACATGGGAAGTATAGAATAAAATTGTGGATTTATCCCAAATATATGAAGAATTCCATTAAATGTGAATAAATATTACCAGTAAAATAAAAAGATCACTAGATTGGATAAAAGATGAAAAATAATTATACACTGTTTAAAAGACTCAAGTCTAAATATTGAGGATAAAGAAAGATTGAAAGCTAAAGGATGAAAGGCAAATACTAACTACAAGAAATCTGGTGTAACTACATTAATATCAGACACATTAAACATTAAGGGACATTATTTAAAATGAACAGAGATATTTCATAATGAAAAAATATTGAATTCAATATGAGAATTTAAGAATTTTTAGTTTTAGTTTTGTATGCAACTATTCATACAGCCCCTCACCTCCCCAAAAGGAAATAGATGGATACACACCATAATGGGAGATTTTAATATATCTCTCTCAAAAATTGATGGAAAAAGCAGAAAAAGTTAGTACAGCTAACTTTATAGATGATTTAAACAACATAATTTATATTCAACAATTCATATTCTTTTAAAGCTCACATAAAACATTTTTTAAAACTGAAATACTGTGTGATAAAACAAACATTAGCAAATTTCAAGTACTGAAATCATATTGAGTATATTTTTTAACCACAATGCTATTAAACAAGAAATCAACACAATAAAAACTATAAAATTTCATGTTTTGAAATTTTAAAATACATTTCAATTAATCCATAGATCAAAAGATAAATTATAATGAAAATGAGGAAGTACTTTGAGCTGAATGACAAATAAAATATTACATTTAAAATGTGTGGAATGCAACTAAAACAGAACTGAGATGTGAATACATACCTTTAAATGGACACATTAGAAATGAAGAAAGGCTGAAATTTCATGGAATTGTTAGGAAAAAAAGAGCAAAATAAACTTAAAGTAGAAGGAACAATACTAATAAAAACAAACATAAACAGAAATATAAACAAAGAGAATCAACAAAGTCAAAAGGTTTTTTTTTTTTAAGACTAATAAAATTGACAAGCTTCTGGTGAAATCAACAAAGAGAAAGAGTCCAACTTACCAATATCAGGAATTAAAAAGGTGACATCACTACAGATTCAGCAGAAATTGCAGTTGTTTCCTTTTTATGAGTTATTTTAGTTAAAGTATTTTCACATATGCTTTCTCACTTAGTATGTTATATTAAGTGCTTGCTATGCAGAGCACAGAACTAATTCTTGCTTTGTTTGTAATTCTGGCTTTTGTGCTTACTCAAAAGGAAGATGGTATTTTTTGCTCAATTATATTTTACTTAAAACTAAGGATTATCTTAAATCACAAATGACTGCTATATAAAGAAAGAGTAATTAACTTTTCATTAGATCCACAATATGTGTTCCTGAAAGCTTAGAAATATGAGGCAAAAACATATAAGAAGTTATTTAGTTCAAAATTTATTGATAGAACTGAATACTACTTGAATTTTAAAGAGTGAAAAACAAGTGTAGACAGTAAATGTGAGTAAGTTAAGGACTGGGAAAGGTGTGAGGTAGAAATGATGAAGCAGCAGTAAGACTTGTAAACTTGAATGGCCACATTAAAAAAGAGTAAAAGTAGAAAGTCAATAATTTCAAGCCAATCACTTTATTTATTACAAGGATGCAATTAAAACATCTGCAGACAATCATTTCTACAGAGATCACCTTATGGGGTTGTTTTGTGGCTGTGGAAAACTACATACCTTCTTTGGGTTTTAGTGTTTTTCTTCCACTGGATGAGCACCCTACAGAAGACAATTCAAAACCTTCAAAATTAGATGATTTTTACTATTTCAGAAAGGGGACATTCCATAATAGTTAAGAGCATAGACTTTGGAGTCATGAATTTACTCATTCATTCATCAAATGTTTATTGAACAACTACTATGCGCCAGCACTATTTTAGACTGTAGGGATGTAGACAAAGTCTCTATCATCATAGTATTTGTCTTTTATCAAAAGGAGAAGCACCAAATAGGTAGCAACTTATACAAAGAAGCAGGGATTGTGACATATGCTTTGTGGACAACGGGTGTTGGGATACAGATTAAAAATGATGCTTGAAAGCTACTTGGTACTGTGCCTAACTCACCACAAACTTCCAAAAACTGCTCATTGAGATTCTTATTTTTAATGGTGAAAACAAATAGTAACAATTTTATATAAGTCTATATAGACCTGTCAGCTTCATGACAGCAGGCACCGTCTCCACTAGTGTGTGTGTATGTGTGTGTGTGTGTGTGTGTGTGTGTGTGTATGCGTGTGTGTGTTGGCAGGGGACAGTGGAGGAACAAATGTGTTTGCTGAATGCTATACTTAGGTCACTGTGCCTGAAGCAGAAACTATTTGTCACCCACTATATATTTTCCTTTTTGTTATTTTAGTAATAGCATCCTCAATAAGTTTTTGCTGGGCATATGGCCTCCTAGCCAGAGAACATTTCTCAGCTTCCTTTGAAGCTTAGTGTGACCAAGTCTTCAACAATGCAACGTGAGTGGAAATGTAATGTGCTACTCCTGCTTCACTTTAAGCAATTGCTTGCTCCCTGCTTGCTCTGAGCCTTTTCCACATGCTGAAATGCAGACAGAGTTCTGGTTACGCCTCCTTCATCCATGTAGACAGTACCCTAGGAGCCTTTCTCAGCCAGAAGTTCCAGGAAGGAATTAAGCCCTAATGCCTTCAGGCAGCCATTGCGTACAATGCATTACATTCTCTCAGATGCATCTAGAATGGTATAGCTGTATAACATGCTTGGGAGAATTGAGAAAGGCAGTGAGGATACAGCAAAGTGAAAACAACCGGGGTCCCTGGATCACCTTGTGGAGGAGAGAGCCTGTCTGTCCAGGATCTCCTGCCAGCTTTGGATCTTGTCACCTAACTACTGCACTCTTGGGCTTTGTTGTTACAACAGCTTAACTAATGTTCAGCTCTGTGACTGGAACTGAGATGACTCTCAATGAGCAGCACTGCCTGGGAGTGGGGAAGGCTGGTGCTCACAGGTAAAACTAGAGTGGCATGCTTGGCAGGCAAAAAGATACTTGTTACAAGTATTACATACTTATTACATGCTTGTTACAAGTGCGAGCAGTAGAGCCGAAGCTAGATTTGCCATTTCAAAGGTTTATAATTGGAATAACAGTCATCAGTTTTTTTCCCTTGATCATTCCTTTCCAGGTGAGAAGTCATTAAACATGTTAGACTTTTCTTCACCCAATTATGTATTTTTTTAATATAATCACTTCTTGCTAGTGTGTGAAGATAACAATGTGATTGTATATAAAAGTCTCAGATTAACTCATGAGAAGATACTAATTCACATTTTATTTATTTCCCCTTAGATGACAGTGTGTATGTATAAACAGGAAATTATATAGATACACTATATACCTAATACATTACATTTTCTCAGTTCCCTGTTTTCTATAGTTTGAGTTAAAGGTTTCAATGTGGTTGTCTAGTGTCTCACATTTTCCTCTCCCCTAACACCACTGTGAATTTTTGTGTCTTGAATAGCTCTTCTTATGGTGAATAATACGTTTGGTTTAGTGATACTCTTTCTTGCTATGCTTCATTTATCTCATGTTCACTTTCGCTGTCCTTTGGTGACTTACACTGATGGCTCCAGTGCAGCTGGTAGCCTGTAACTCAAGCTTTTTTGCAAAACTAGCTTTCACTAAAGGGACTGCACAGAGACTACCAGAGATGGAACTTCCTTTAATTCCAAGGGAATGGTGGAGTGGAGTCTCACCCCAATGGCCGTGGAGCCCCACACATGGGAAGCAAATACACATAGGGAAGGGGAAGGAAGAATTTTCTTTAAACAGCTGTTTTGATGGGAACTCTGGAATATAATCCTGAACATAGTATAGCATTGAGCATTTGTGCCCAAACTTCAGTGTTGAATTGTGTTTTAATTTCCTCCTCCTTTTGGCTAAGCACATAAATAATGTACCCATTGTAGAAAAATTAGAAAATTCAGATAAACAAAAAGAAAAATTTAATTGAAAAATCCTACTACCCAGAGATTGTGACTTTATACCCTTTTAGAATTTTGTTTGTACAAATACGTACATCTTAATGTAAAAAATAGTGTACTCTTTTGTAACCTGCTTTCTCAACTCTCTCTCAATTAATGAAATACTCATATATTTCAATAAATCCAAGAGGTCCATGTTGTTTTTCTAGAGTTGCCTTAAAGACACAGAATCTTTGAACCCAAAGTACACTTAGTTCCATTCTGTCCTTGGGTTTCTTGATGGCTATGAAGGGTACTCTTACTAGCAGTTTTATCTTTAACAATCTATTCTCTAGAGAGTCCCTTTCTCTTTTATCTTGTTTTGTTTTGTTTGCACCCAGAGCTGCTGAAGACATCTCCCATGCCCAACTCCCAGTGCCTAAACTCCTACATTCTCAGAGCCGCTCTGCCCCACCCTCTTCCTCCCTGTCCATATAGGGCAACTTGTTTACTCCGTTAAGTCCTGTCCCTCACGTTCTGCCTCTGCAGTCTGGTCGCCTTACTCATTTGCCGTTCTCCAGAATCTGCATTAGCAAAGGTAAGGGACCTTGCTGGGGAAGTGTAGGGTGCTACGCTGGGGACTAAAGGACAGTGGTGAGCAGGACAACTTTCTAAGTAGAGATTGCAGTAAAGGAGAAAAAATGTATACATGTAGGAGTTAACACTGCTATCCCTGCAACAGTAATGTGTTGTGAAAATTTTCTATGACAAAGAATATGTGTACACTTCTGCTGTAATTTTTAATGACTAGATGGTGCATCATTCCATATACAGTTGTTTTCTATATATTTACTCTCTTCTGTTTTTGAATTCTTAACTTATTTAAAACTTTTTCATTAATGTAAAAACTCAGCTGTGAACATCTTTTGATATACACAAATCTTTGAGCTTTTTCCAAATTATTTACTTAGAACAAGTTCTATGAAATGGGATTGCTGAGTCTAAAGATATGCCTTTAATGAAAATTCTGCCTTCTTGCCCTTCAGAAAGGTTTATTGATTTGCTTTTCATTAGTGATGTATGAGATATTACTGACCCCACAATTATGCCAGCACCAGTTACTATCATTTTTTTTAAGTTTGTCAATTCAATAGGCAAAAATAGCATCTTGTTATTATTTCACTTATTTAAACACTAATGAATTTGACATTTTTTATTTTTATCATTTTGACCACTGTAGGTCTGATTTTTGAATTATGTACTTATTTCTTATTGGAGGTGAATTGTGATTTGACATTTGGTACCACACAATAAGGCTTTGGAGTTGGAAAATGCTTTCAAGATATCACTAGCCACAACCAAGCATGGCGACATCTACTATATTGCAATTTATTTCTTTACTACCTTTTCAACCATTTGCCTCTACCTCACTAAGGAGAAAAAAGAAAACCTCCAGCAGAATGAAATAAACCCACCCAATAACTTTGATAAATCAAACCTTCTCTTTAGGATTTGTAATGGGACCATATTTCTCAGATCATCTAACAGCCAGGGGCCAATTGTCAGTAATGAGTGAGGTAATTCTGATGGGTTAGCCAACCTGAAAGAGGGGAAGCTCAGATGCTCTAGCCAAAGTAGTCACAGAGCACAGGATACAGCCAGGTTCTGAGCCACAGCAGAGAAGGGAAGTTGGTGTGGGGAAGAGTTTATGCATTTCCCAAAGCCCCAAAGGAAGGGACACATAAGGAAGGACTTGAACTCAGATCTGAGTATTAATTCAGTGTTTTCTCCATCAAAAACAAAATTTAAAAAACTAGAAAGAAAATCTAAAGAGCAAAGAGGAGAGCACAGGAATTAATTACTGGAACTTTTGTGGGATGGCTATGGTTAATAGAGTGGCAGGACAAGTTCAAATCTTTCTAGGGTAAATATGGTCATGAGAAAAGTTATGTTTATGGTCAAAGCGAGATGGCCCAAAGAGATCTTATTTTTAAGGATTCTGTGCTTTAGTCACTATATTTAGTGCCTTGTATTTTCTTTTCCAACAATCCAAACCCCAGTCATTCTAGAAAGCTGGTGCCACTTCAGTTCCCTCTTCTTCCAAGAAGTCTCCTCGGCAGGCCAAGCTCACACGGAACTGCTTCAGTATTTACAGTCTGTCCCACCCTACTTAGTGCTGATTATCTTACATCTTCTCTTGCTTTCTTAACATCGTTGGATATTATCCTAATTTTCCTCTTAGACTGCTAGCTTCCCTCAATTAGAAGTTTAATCCCCAGCACAAAAGTAGGCACACAATAGGTTACAAATTGATCCATCCAGTGATGGTTTAAAACAGCTCTACAGAAAGATTCAACTAATATTTACTGACCAACTGTTATGTGCTAAGTCTTACATACAAGATATCTTATTTAATCCTTCCAGTCATTCTGCCAGATAGGAGATATTGGCCCATTTTTCAGATGAGAAAACTGAGGTTAAGAAGAGTCGAGCAGTTTCTCAAGATTCCACTGGTAATCATGCTGGGATTAGAATACCAGTTTTCTGGTTTCAAAGCTGGTATTCTTCCCAGGGTCATACTCCTTCTGGAATTGTCCCACACAGCCTGATCATGGATGGGAGAGCTTGGCACAGAGAACTGTCATCACTGACGAGCTTATTGAGGGACACTGAGAAAAGAAAATCATGATTATTTTGGCAGTTCTTGCTAAACAAACCCCATGGTGCCTTCTATGTTTCTGGGCAAGCACTGATTGTAAAAAGCAAATTTAACAAGTGTAGAGAGGCTCCCTTGCCACTGAAACCAAAATTTATGGGTTTTCAGGAGGAAAGCTAATAGACTTGTGACTTCTTCTGCTGGCAAAACATCCAAGTAGAATATTCAGGGGCTATAAATGCAAATTGTTTACACTATTAAAAAAGGTAGTACTTAATGTACCAAGGGCTTTAGCATGTCTACAGAACTTGATTATTTCTGCAAGAAAATGTTAAATGTGGGAAGAATACAATGAAGCTCCCTAAACATTCTGCAGATGACATGAAATACATTATTGCTTCATTAGAAAAGCAAATAATCAATTTCATAAACCAAAATAAATGCAAAGTGCCAAATTTGCCTTCTATAGCTACTTTTCTATTAAAGCGACTTCCATTGTAGGTGGAATGGAGCTTCATTAGGCTTTCATAAGGTCAAGTTATATCACTGCTAGATCACCTATGGTGTGTAGTGTGTCTCTTTGCTTTCTTCAGGAGTACTTTGACACTAAAAATTCAAAATCAAACCAAACAAAGCTAAACTGGGAGTAGTTTATGGTTGTCAAATTTTCTAAAATAAAATTTGATGATGTATCTGTTTCAGACTCTGTGGTCTAAACCAGAGGAAATAGTTGAACTTTACAGAAAGATTAGCTGCTTACAAAAGAAATTCTGTAGGTGGAAAGAATTGCCCAGTTATTTGAAAGAACTGGAAAATCTGCCAAGTTGCATGAATTTAGCTATCACAAGAGCATTTTAAGCCTAAGGAGGGGAAAGCTTCTTAAACATATTTTAAAATTGAAATTGTGGTTAAATATATATATAACATAAAATTTACCATTTTAACAATTTATAAGCATAAAGTTCTGCAGCATCAAGTACATTCACATAGTTCTGCCATTGCCACCACCATCCAAATTCAGCACTTTTTAAAATCATCTCCCAGTCAGACTTTCTACTCATTCAATGATAATTTCCCATTCTGCTCTCCCCTGGTACTCGGTAACCTCTATTCTACTTTCTGTCTCCTTGAATCTGGGACTCTATGTTCTTTATACAAGTGGACTCATGCAATTCTTGTCCTTTGGCCACTGGCTAACTTCACTTAGCCTAATGTCTTCAAGGTTTGTCCATGTTGGGCATGTGTTAGAATTTCCTCCTTTTTAAAGGCTGAATAATATTCCATTGTTCATATAGACCATAGTTTGTTTATCCATTCATTCATCAATAGGTACTTGAATTCTTTCCACTTTTTGGCTATTGTGAACATGGGTGTACAAATATCTGTTCTAGTCCCTGATTTTGATTCTTTGGGATATATACCCAGAAGTGGCATTGCTGGATAATGTAAATCTGTGTTTCAATTTTGAGGAACATCATATGCTATTTTTCACCACAGCTATACCATTTACATTAGGATTAGAAGGGCACAAGGGATTCAATTTCTCCACATCCTCAGCAACATTTGTTATTTTCTATTTGTCTGTTTTAATAATAGCCACCCTAATAGGTATGAGGGAAGAAGGTTTTTAATATCAAACCTTTCTTTTACTTTTTTGATTTAAATTCATTAAACTCATTAATATCTATTTACCTTAATTCTGTTTATAAACTTTCAAGCACATGGTAAGTACTCAGTAAAATAAATATCTACTGAGTGTATAAATAGTTGAATTAATAAGTTCCCAGGCCAGCACATTTTCTGATTCATTTCCAGTCAGTTCAGCAAACTTTACCAAATAACCACCATGTACCAAGTCCTGAATTAACAGTGTCTTGAAGGACATCATGAAATACCCTTGCTCACAGGTTGACACCCAGAGACTGGTTATCTTTAAGTCCTTACCTGTCCCATCAGAACTTAGGGCAGTTTGGGAAAGTGTATCTCCACTAAAGTCTTTAATCCAGTGAATGTCTGTTGAGGGCTGACTATTTGCAAAGAAACCTGCAGTAGATTCTGAGCAGGAGCAGGTATGTGTGGTAATAGGTAGAATATTTGGAAACACAGGGCTGGTAGTTTTTACTGCAGAGGTTGCTCAGAAACCTCTATGCCCCACTAATATTTTACTTAGCATTGAAGGCTTCAATAAGTGTCCCTTTCACAGGGAAACTGTCCCTAATCCCCTGCAGTACATTATGTTGCATCCTTGTTATGATTTTTTCTCAGGACCTGGACCATTTGAAAGCACTTATCCTAAAATTCATTAGTTTTTGAATGATTTATTTTCCTACTAGATTCTCAGGTTGGTGGGGGCCAAGGCTACATGCACTTTATTCACCTGCTTCTCTAGTCCTTGTGCAATGCCTGGCCCTACCTGTCAGTGAGGAGACACTTGGTAAGTGATTGAAAGACTGCTTGTAGCACTTTTGTCCTTGGTAAGCCTGCGTCTAATAGGAGAGATGACCAGGTGATTTAGCACTGTCAGTGTTAGCCTACACAAATTGTCATGAAAGCAAAGAGAGGGAGAAAGTAAGTCTGATTGCAGAGAGAAGGAATTTGAAGGTTTCACAGCAAAAGCTGTTTCTGAGCTGCACCATGGATGAGTTAAAAGGAGGAGCAGATGTATGCTGGAAGGTGCTGGGTGCAGGAAGGGGAGATTAGGGAAAAACAGTGAGATGCCTCCTGGTATACTCAGGAGGTCTCAGAGACAGCAGTCTGCAGTGGGGACCTAGGGATTCAGGCAGTGATGGCACAGGTTCCTTCACTGGGCATGTATTTATCAAGTGCCTACCTTGTTCTGGGAAACCTGTGGGCCCGGGCTTCTGCCAGTGTTGCTAATAGAGTTCTTGGTTAGGGTAAAATCAGGGCTTTGTCTGAAATCAACCAACCTGTACCTCAACTGTCAATGAGCACAGGACAGTTTTCTAATTTAACTTTTAAAATTAAATTTTACTGAAAGGAAATGTTAGAGAGGAAGAGAGATTTACATATGGCTCGGGCATCCTAATTCATGGGCTCTTTCTGTCTTTCTATGTGCCACTTTGGCCTCTGCCATGGGCGTGCACAGTTTTTACATTCTTGTGATCTATATATACCCAGTTTCATAGTCTGCAGAGAGAATGCAACATGTATCTCGATTTTATAAAAAAGGCTTATGGTTTTCTGTGCCTGAAAAAAATTCCATGGACTGACCTGCCGTAGTCCACTCAGCTGCTGGACACTCTTGTTGGTAGCATGTTAGCTGGAGGAGGCAGCCCCAGCCCCTTCCCCGAGGGTCATGGAAGCCACAGTGTGAGGAGGGGGAGGCAGGGATGAAGAGTGTGGCCTGTGAGGAGGTGGTCTGCTTGTCTCTCAACAAATACTTAATTGTTGAGCAACTTCTAGGAGCTCTAAGAACCATTCCTTCTCAGGCTCCATCCCAAGAGCCACTGACGGCATGGGTGGAGGAGACCACTCTGTTTCCTGAATAAATATGGGGAGATGAGATCCTCAAGTTGGAGGTGTATCACAATTGCTACAGGGAGGTGTATCACAATTGTACAGCAAGTACAGGTCGCAGGGCCCCACAGGCTCTGGGACCAGATCAGGCATGTATGTTTTTTAATGTCTCTCAGTGATTCTGACGCACACTCAGGTCTGAAACCTACTGATGAAGACCTGTGCTTAAACCTGGCTCTTTCATTGACCAGATGTGAGACCTCAAGAAATTGACCTACCAGCTCTTAGTCTGAGATTCTCATCTCTGTATTGGGTTTTGGGGAGGAGGAAGTGATTGCAGAGTACTTGGCTCATCACTTCCCACCATTTTCAGCCACACAGAATGTCTGAGATAAAAGGTTTGTTACACGCTTCTCAATCATCCTCCCAGCTCTAAGTCCTGTTGTTGTTCACCGGGAGGGCAGATGGAGACTGAGAAACTGCTCAACCCCCTGTCTTCCCAGGCAGCCCGGCAGCGTGGTCTTGCAGTACCAGCTTTTCACCACTGGAGGTCCTGGGAAAGGTTTCTGTCTGCTAGGGGAGCCTCGCTAGCTGTGGGAGAGCCCAGGCCCTGGTTGTTGCAGGTCAGTGAAAGCTGGGGGAGGGCAGTGGGCCCAGCTACCAGCCCATGGCTCTCTGGGAAACTCAGACCCATCCCCATAACCTTTCATCTATTGGTCTTGGCCTTTCAACAGAACTAAAAATGAGAAGTCAGAAAATAGAAATGCCTTCAAATATTTTATTGCATATGGATAGATAGAAGTAATTTTTCTCCCTGAACCATCACCAGTACATTTGCTAAGGGAAGAATATTTATTGGTTTCACAAAATGATAGACTTTTTTCCATATACACATGCTGATTTAGTTTCAACTGTGTGGCAGCATTTCTTAAGATCCTGTCTTTCATATACTTTGGAGGAAGATGTCCAGCTCATTAATTCTGAAGAAAGGGTTCTGACAAAATATGAGATAAATCATAAAAATATTGCTTTCTTACTCTTTCTAGGCAAAAGCGGCAATAGTTTAAGAAATTAGCCTAAAGAAATTGCAAAGCTGAAGTGTATTTTCCATTTTAGGTACTAAGGTATTTTGTAGTGCTTGAACATGACCATCAACAAAATGCAAAAGTTATCAGAAGATATCTACCAGGTATAGAAAATAGTTTAGTGAATTTACTACATGCTGTTTTTCTGTTATGATTGGAGAGATTTCCTCGTAAATCTCAGATTTCTGAGACAGTTATGGGCAGGCATATGATCCCATTAAAAACAGGGTGGAAGAGGCTGGTGGTTCCTGAAAGATTATCCAGCTGGTAGGGTGGTGTAAGAATTCGTCAATGGTCCTAAATTTGGGAGGTTATTTTAACAAACTAAAATCTCTCATCAGTTGACTTTGAGTTCATCCTGAGTGGGCCTGACCTGATCAGGTGAGCTCTTTGAAGAGGGTTTCTGTCTTCCTGAAAGAAGAGACTCAGAGTGAGATATTGCCTGCTGGCACTGAGGAAGTGAACCGTCGGTTCATGAGACGACCTGTGAGCAGGGAATCGGGAGGGATAATAGGAGCTGGAAGTGACCTAGTTGACAGCAAGAAATCAGGGCCCTCAGTGCTACAACCGAAAGGACCTAGGTCCTGTCAACAAGCACATGAGCTTGGAAAAGTATGCTGAATTCCAGAAAGGAATGTAGCATGCCTGACATCTAGACTGCAGACCCTGAGCAAAAAAGGTTAGCCCTGCCCAGACTCCTGAGCCACAAACATTGTGAGATGATAAATGTTTGCTGCTACATTTTTTTTTTCTTTTTCCTCTTCCTGCTCCTCCTCCTCCTCCGCCTCTTCCTTCTTTTTTGACTCCTCCCCTCCCCCTCCTATTTCTTCAGAATGAGCTAGATTTGAACACATCTGTGGGCTGAGGAAAAGATCACCAGAGGGTATTTGAGTGTCCCCTTTCATAAATTATTAATACTGGCAACCTACTATTGTGCTGGACTACAATTACAAAGGAGATCTCTGTCTTACTTTTGTGGGGGGCTGTGGTAGACAGATGAATGGAGAGAGGCGAGATCAGGGACAGGAGGTATGAAACAGGGGCAGGGAGAGAGTGGAAGGCTTGTGCTCTGGCTTTCAAGGAGGAAGGGCTGCAGGCTAAGGAACCCAGGCAGCCTCTAGAAGCCAGAAAAGGAACAGATTCTTCCCCAGAGCCTCTGGAGGGAGTATGGCTCTGCTAACATCTTGATTTTGGCTTAGCGAAAGTGATGTCAGACTTCTGACCTCCAGAACTGAAATACATTTGTGTTATTTAAGCCACTAGATGTGTGGCAATTAGATACAGCAGCAATTAAAACAAACACAGAGTCCATGGCAGGCAGCCCTCCAGACCCTTCATGATGCTCTCATTGGGTGTGCACAGCATGCAGGGGCACAGGGCGTGGACAGGTCCTGCCCAGAATCAAGGGCTGTAGAGGCTGGGGAGGGAGCCAAGGAGAGCTGTACAGAGAAGGAAACAACATCTGAACAACGTTTGGATGGAAGAGCAGGAATTAGGTGCAAGGATATAGGCAGTGAGGTGGGGAAAGTATTTCAAACAGAGGAGCAGCAGGAACAAAACCCAGCATCCAGAGAGGGTGTGACAAGCTGTGGAATCTTCAGGAAGTGCAGTGAGGCTGGAGGCCCAAGTACCCAGGGAGGGACAGAGGACCAGGAGCTGAGAGCACTGCACGCCCCACATGCCATGTCTGCTAGGCGAACTTGTTTGGGGACACCTTCCTGATGATGCAGTCTCAAGTAGGGAAGTAAACATGATAATATAATGCATTTTAGGAAAACGTTTCTGGATAAAGTGTAAGAATGAATTGGAAGACTGAAGCAGTAAGCCCAATCACAGGAGGCTTGTCATAATGTGCGCTTGAGGTGTTAGTGGTTTAGACAGAGGGTAGGTTATGGAAATGAGAAAAGGACAGAGCTAAACATAATTAAGGAGGCAGATGGGAATGAGGAATAAAGCTAAGCTCCAGGTAAGACAGAAGCTGCAGAGCAGAGCTGACCTGCAGCAGGAAGAGTCCCCAGAGAGGGACAGGTAGGCCAGAGAGGGAGACCTGTAGGGGCGCAGAGGCTCCCACTTGATTGCCAATTTCTGGATAACCTTGGCCATACTATGTTGGGCAGGGGCCCAGAAACACCTGCTTAGAATTATTAAGACTCTTACCAAGCCCAAGAATTGGGACCCTGGCTTCTTGCAGCTCATTCTAAGCCAGTATTTCGGCCTTACCACTCCTCCCCCTGACCAGGAGGCATCAGTATTTGGGAGCAGGACTTCCCCATGCCACGTGCCAAAGAGAAAGAAGCTCTCCCCATGCCTCTGGCTTCCCAGCTCTAGCTTCTTGGTTTAG
This sequence comes from Manis javanica, assembly GCF_040802235.1. Classification (NCBI taxonomy): domain Eukaryota; kingdom Metazoa; phylum Chordata; class Mammalia; order Pholidota; family Manidae; genus Manis; species Manis javanica. The sequence goes on from NC_133157.1 coordinate 149,851,958, forward strand.
TGTCCACACCCTGGGGTAGGCAAGGCTCAGGAGAGATTTCCCTTGCTCCTAAAAGCTGTTCACTTGCTTGGTTCCTAGCTGCCCACTCCACTCACTTTTTAAGCATTTCCTTTAAGGAAAATCTGTTCTTTGATGCTAATCCCTGGAAAAGATTGGTTTGCCTTTCCTACATTCCCAGCAGTGTAAAGAGCTGTAAACCTGCACTTAGCTTTCTGTATGTGGGATGAAGAAAAGAGATTATAGGCACACAGGGCCCTTCACAGTAACAGTGTAAACCGCAATTTAGTGCCTTTGAGATTAGGAGGTTCTTCCCTCAGGATCACTTATCAGTGTAGGTATGGGTGGGTGGAGGGGTGACTTCCCCTCCCAACAGGGAGGTAGGAGCTAATTTTAGTGGTATAAATAATTTTCATTTAAGCACTGCTTTTGGTGCCAAAATTATTGGTGGTATGATATGTGACATTGGGCAAGTTACTTACTGTATTTGTCTGCTAGGGCTGCCCTAACGAAGTGCCACAGATGGTGTGTGCAAACAACAGAAATGTATTTCCTCACAGTTCTGGAGGATGGAAGTCCAAGATAATCGTGTCAGCAGACTTGGTCTCTCCTGAGCTTCTGCCCTGGCTTGTAGACGCCCATCTTCTGGTGTCCATGTATGTCCTCCCTCTGCACAGGTGCCTCCCAGGTGTCTCTTTATGTGTATGTAATTCCTTTTCCTGTAAGGATACCAGTCAGGTTGGATTGGGGCCTACCCACATGACCTCATTTTACCTTACTTACCTCTTTAAAGTGCCCATGTCTGAATCCAGTTACATCAGGGGCTGGCCAGGGGTTAGGGCTTCAACATGTAATTTGGGCGGACACAACTCCACTTCAGAAATTTATCTTCCTAAGGCCCAGCTTCCTTCCTTACCTCTGAAATAGTGATAATAACTGTAGCTTCCTTGTCTGGTTGGCTTGCATATTAAGTGAAATACTGCATGAACACAGCCTGGTATCGTCTCTGATGCTTAGGAGTGCTCAGCAAACTCATGCACCTGCACCGAGGGCCGACATCCACCAAATGGGTGAAGGCGCATTCTTCAACTCCAAGAAGCTATTTGAGGTCTGTGCTCCTTCCACGCAGCTAAAATTCTCAGCAATATATTTAGAACACATAGGAAACTAGTAATAGTAATTATTTCTAGAGTGAGAAATGAGTCTTTTAATGTTTTTGATACCATTTTTCATTGTAAAGACAGTTTAAAAAAACACTTCTGTGTGGCTGGTGCTCTATGTCTTTTTCCCACCTATTTTACAAATAAAAATTAACCTTATTAATTTTTATCTGTAAATGTGTTTTACCTCTAAATATATTTAATTACATCAACAATTTTTGAACTTTTTTCTTACAACTATACATATATTTTTTTTTTAAAGAAACCCTTCTCATTCAGAGCTTATAAAGATACTCTTTCACTATGCTATTCTAAGGGGTTTCATGATTTCCTTTTGACATTTAGCTCTTTTTAACCCAATATAAACAAATTTGGGGATATGATATTCAATAGAGATTTAATCTTTTTTCCATTTTTTCTCTATATGGAAAGCCAGTGTTCTCCACACTATTTATTGAATAGTCCATCCTTTCCCTATGATTTACAATTCCTTCTCTGTGATGTATGAAAGTTTCATATATACTTGTATATATGAAATACCTATATTTGGGAGCTTTTTATGCTGTGCCATTTATCTATCCCTGTGTCTCCATCACACAGTTTCAATTGTCTCATTTTAAAGAAGTCCTGTTATCCTGGAGGGCAAGTCCCTTTTCCTTGTTTCATTTTGGAGGGTGCTCATCTGGATGAACTTTAAAATCAGTTTCTGTAATTGGTGACTTTTAATTCCCTGTGCTAGTACCAGAGAAAGTGTTCTCATGGCCACCCCTTCACATTTAGGGTCACGCAGAGCCCAGGTGCCCTTCCCAGGGACTGGCTTCGTTGGTTAAGGCTGTGGCTGGGAAGCGTCAAAAGCCTCAGTCTCCTCAGGTGATGCCAGTGCCTCCGAAGTTCTCTCAGAGTGGGTCTGTGGGCGTGAATTCCTGTTGGAGCCCATAACCCCGCCCCTCCAGCGTGTCTGGCCCCAGTAAAATGTCCACCATCATTAACGATCCTTTTGCAGAGATCCTTTGCAACTCTTTTCACTCTTGGACTTGGAAAGTTATCTTTCTCCTTGGTATTCTGCATTTTATTATATGGATGCTACTGTGGACTGTTTTTTATTTATCTGTTGTGGTGTGTGTCCCGGTGAGGCCCTATGTCCTTGTTCAGTGGGCAGCTCAGAGCCATTATCCCCTTAACTCAGTCCCTCTCCTTCCATCCAGTCTTCCAACAGCTCCTGTGAGGCACCTGGAAGCCTTCTGCTCTCTCTTCTGTGTCTCTCGAGTTTTCGTTCACACTCTAGCATTGTATCTCTCTGCACAGCGTTCTAGGTGAATTGCTTAAGACCACATCCCTTCTTAACTTCAACTTTTATTCTGCTGTGGGTTTATCCAGTTCATTAAATTTTTTAAAGTTAATTTCCATGTCAAGATATATTATTTCCAGGGGGTCACTAGTTCGTCTGCCCAATTTTATTTCATACTTTGATGGTTTGGTTAAGTGGATGTTATTTCTCTTATCTCCTTGAAGCCCTTACACATGCTTATGTTAAAATCATTTCAGATTGATCTATAAATTTTTCCATTTTGTTGGAAGCAGGGTTGCTTGCCAGAAGCAACAAAAACTTGAAGAGAAAAAGGAAAAAACCAGTTAATTTTGAATTTTATGACCAGTTAAATTTGAATTTTAGATACACAGTGAAGAACTTTAAGTAGAAGTGTGTCCCATGCATTATTTGAGACATACTTATGCTCAAAGATTTTCATTGTGATGCATTGAACCAGGCAATTCTGAGATTTTTCTGGCACCGTGGTGCCCTGTGATCTGCACTTTTAATAAAACCTACTGGTGATTTTAATGTGTGTCCACCCTCAGAATGTCAAGCCTGCACTCTACTATCTCCTCAGTTGGGAGGAAAGTCACTCCTGACTGAGATTTGTTGTCTGTCTTCCTTAGTGTTAATTTTTCTCCCATGATTTGAAATGACAGCTCGCAGTTGCATCATCAGTAGGTTATTTTCAAGTTTTCCCCCCATTTCTTTCTCCTTGTCTAGTAGCCTTAAAGTTGTGTCCTACTCGTCTCCTGGGATCCCCTGTCCAGAAGTAGCTCTTACACTGGTGGCTTGACCTCCCTGGCAATGCTGAGACATTGTAGACCCAGTTTTGAAGCCAGGGGCCTCTCTGACCTGGTTAGTACCTTTAGTTTCATTTATAGCTGTGCCCATTTCTTGTCTACATATTGGTTCTTTTGTTTTTGTTTGCACTCAAGCTATTTCAATTAAGTGTGTATGTATGCATGTGCTCTTGGACATGTGTGTGTGTATGATCATCACTGATGTGTTTAAAACCAAGAGAGGAACTTGTAGTGTTAACATTATTTCTATGAGAAGTCTTTGTTGCTATATTCTAATTCCTGATTTTTGATCAATGGTTTATAAGCAACCAAAAACTATAATGAAGAACTTTGAAATATAGTTGCTCTCTGTGAGTTAGACTAATGAAACCCCTGCATGGATGGGCTTGGCCACTTAGGGAAAAAAGTCAGTGAGGGAGGAAATGTGTGATTGAAGCATTAGAGAACCCCCCAAATCCAAGTAAGATGCTGCTTGAGAGCAGCAGGACTGAAATAAAAGTGAACACAGGAAGCTTGGATCTAACCTTTTGAATTCTCTGAAGGAAAACTGCGGCTCTGGTGGGGCTACCATCACTGAACTCAGAACAGGCGTCCCATGCATCAAGACCAGGCATTTCCCATGGTGTCTGGGGGAGTGCCATGGAGAGGCTGCACCAATGCACACCTGCTCATGTGCAGTGAGGATGGGTGCACTGATGTGGCAGCTGGAGACCTGCCTTGAAGGTCATCCATTGTTATGGGCTGAATTGTGTCCCTCCAAAATTCTCATGTCGAAGTGCTAAGCCCAGTGCCTCAGAATGTAAGTGTATTTGGAGAAAGAGTCTTTAAGGAGAAAATTAAGGTATAATGAGGTCGTATGGGTGAGCCCTAATCCAATCCTTGTAAGAGGCAATTTGGATACAGACACACAGAGGGAAGACCACGTGAAGACCCAGGGAGAAGATGGCCATCCACAAGCCAAGGAAAGGGGCCTCAGGAGACACCAATTCCACTGACATCTTCATCTTGGACCTCTAGCTTTTTGAACTGGGAGAAAATCAGCTTCTGTTGTTTAAGCCCCCAAAGCTGTGGCAGCTTGTTTTGGTAGCATTAGGAAACTAACATACCCATCCCAGCTATTTGCACCCTGATTTCCTACTCCTGGGATGACTTTCTGGGTATAATCTGACCTGCCATGAGGCTATTATTTGGGGGAGAGTGTACTAACCAAACATCATGAGAGTCCTGGCCACTTGTCAGCCTTGTTTCCCACTGTGGATTAGTTAACTGGCATTCTGGTTTTATGAGCATCTGTATGAAGGCTCAGTCTTTGCATCCATCTCTTACTTGTGGCTGCTGTAAAACTGAATTTCTGGGCCTCCAGAGCCACTTTCACACTGGAAATATTTTGGCCAGGTATCCCATTATGTGACATAAAATAAACATTCGGCTTTTATAAGGGTTTTTTTTCTAAGAAATGCACACAACAGATAGTACATCTCATTCCTAACCGCTTACCTCCTGAAGCTTTGTGTCCAGGATGGGCTGGAGAAATGGGATCAGGTTTGGGTGTAGGATGAAGATGGCAGATATTCAAAGGACTTAGTTTAAAAAAAAATTTAGTAGTTCATTTTTAGGTTGCATTAAATATCCTAGCAGTCACTGTGAACTAGTTATATAAGAATATAGCATCACAATGTCTGCTTTGGCAAGGCTATGTGGCCCATGGATCAGCCAAAAACACAGCCAAAGAGATGAATAATTGTACCAATCCACACATAGTATGTGAACTTGACAGCCTATGAATTAAAGCACCTATTATATTGGGCCATCATCATAAGCTAGCTTGTTTTCCAATGATTGGAGGTAAAGTTTAGTCAATGTCTTTTTTTTTAATGGTGATTATGGAGAATAATCAATAGTTTTCACTTGAATTTTCATTTATCTATAAACAGGACCCTACTTGCTAGAAGTTTTGTAACATCAAATTTCCCTTTTGTATTCAATGATATTGAACTCATAATTATAGTGTGTGCGTGTGTGTGTGTGTGTGTGTGTGTGTGTGTGTGTGTGTGTCTGAGAGCCATCTTACTGATATACTTAATTTTCCAAGTTGCTACTAGAGAGGTGGAATTCCACTGACAGAAGGAGAGCTCTGTCCTCCAACTTTTAGAAGTTTCACATACTTTTAGGACAATAGTTATAACTTTGTCAATGCAGAGAGGGGCTGATTTGGGGAACACATTGGATCCCCTGTTTGTACCAGCAGGCAGAGGATTGTGAGTGCTATTTCTTCCCAGAAAGCTGACCTTGGGAACCTCAACCTCCTGCTGCCCCTGAGTCACTTCATTCCTCAGATGCTCCATGTCTTGGGTCCTTCCCAGGTGTGCACGCAGTGTCCAGGCAGCACACACCCAGACCTGTTTTGTGAGCCAGTCATCCTATAGAGAGCAGACCAGACCAACACAGCCAGGTTTGAGGGACAGAGAAAATATCCCTTTGGCCTTTACTTGATCTTCTCCAGGCCTGCCCTGGGGTTTGAGATCCCTTTAGCCTCGTTCTGAATTTAGAGACCTCTTAATGAAGGGTATTAATGAGGTTGGTTGTACTGGCTTCTCTTGCAGGGTAATAGGTTAGATGTTAGCACAAGGTATTTACTTTCTAACTGACTTTTCTTTAGATAAAATAATAAATCTATTTTTTAAACTAAATTTAATGTGTGTGTGTGCACATGTGTGTGTGCCTCTTTATCCCCTCCATGCATTTCATCCACCCACCTCAGTCCCTTCCCCATTGTTACCACCAGTCACTTCTCAGTGTCTATGTGTCTATTGCTGTTTGTTGGTTTTGTCTTGTTTTGTTTTTAGGTTCTGTATATAGGTGACATGGTGTGGTATTTGTCTTCCTCTGCCTCTCTCATTTCACTTAGCATAATACCCTCTAGGTCCATCCATGTTGTCATAAAATGGCAAGCTTTCCTTCTTCTTTATGGCTGAAAAAGGCTTCTTACTCTTTAAATCCATTAGGAACTCCTTGTCACATGACAAAAACTGGGTGCCAAGGGAATAGGATTGAGATGCCAGATCCTTAAGAGTAAGTGGAAGATGCCCATAGAGAACCTTTGTCTTGTGGGCCAGAAACATGCTCTGGAAGCCACGATCTGCTCTCTAAACAAATCTGCTTGACCTCTCCACCCTCCAGTCTGTCTGTGGAAGGAGTTTAAGCAGACCCTTCTAGCGTCAACCTCCCAGCTTCCCCACAAAGACAGCGACGCTGCCCTATTGGAAACTGCGTTCTGCGTCAGGAGCATGCTAACTTTAGTACCTCAAAATACAGAAAGGAGGCTGATTTGTGAGGATAAATATGGGGAAACCAGACTGATTCATAACCTCCACAGCAGGACTCCAAGAAGATAGTTTAGAAATAATATCTTACCCAAGGAAGATGTAGAAGGGATTTGAGCCCACAGTTTTCTGTGTCCAGTGGCACCAGGCCTCTTGGAGCCAGCACAAAGGAGGCGGTTCTGCAGTGTTCAGCCTCCACCCCTGAGACAGGCCCTGGTTTGTTTGGATCCTGGTGATCATGTGTGGACAGTTACTGACTGTGTAATTTGGGGGAGTTTCCCACTGGCATTCTTCCGTTATGTCAGTGCGCAGTGGTTAAAAAAACAGATGTTCCACTTCCAGGTTACTCTAAATATATTTTTATTCAAAACAAAAGCACAGATCTAAGCATTTTCAACTTCCTTAATTACCCATTATGTAAAGAAGTGCTCATCCTTTGTCTAGATCTTTTCTAAAAGATTATTCCACCTTTTCTTTTCTAAAATACTGTCCAAATTAATCTACATTTCTGGAAATCTCAGCTCCTCTAAATTTTTTCATTATCTTTTCTGAGGCTTTTCCATTATTTCCTTGGCCTTTTCCAAGTATTGTGGTAAATAGTATCTCATAACTATAGGTGGAGTTGACTTTGACTCACAGAAAGTCTGTCATATTTACAGATTAGAGTTGGGTTTCAGATATTTATAGTTCGGTGAGATATGCACAGCCCATTATTCATAAAAAGGGCATGGGGGGTACAAATGAAGGAGGCCAGAATTCTGTTTGCCCTACTTTTTATTTCCTAACAGACTAGTTGACACTGAGGAGAGAAGAATATGTGGCAACACCAGATGGAAAAGGGGAATTAGACAGCAAGAAATACTAATATTTTTTCCTCTTCTAAAATGTAAATGCTATGAATACCACATTTTGGACCAAAAGTATGTCTCAAGTCACCATATAGCTTCTCTTTTAGAACATTGTTGAATATATTAACCTCATGGTTCAGTTCAACACACTTCAATTAAGTACCTCTCATATGGCAGGCGTTAGACTGATATCAAAACAAGCAAGAGGCAGCGGCTGAGCCCAGGAGCTGACAGTTTTTGTGAGTAGGAGAGGTGAACAAGTAAACAGAGCTGCTCATACGAATGTACTTAGTGTTCAGACAGAGGTATTGATAGGATTTCACCGGCCACTGAGGGAGGGGGAGAAGGGGTGAAGTCCTTAGCTTATGACTTTTCTTTCATGCACCATGAATTCTCATCTATAGCTTTGGGAGAAGTAGAAATGCATGACATATTTGTGTTTTACCAAAGTAATTTTATAGTCTTGAAAACAGAAATTGAAAATAAAAATAAAAGTTTCTTTATGCTCAGTGGTTATTTACTATGATTGACCACCATCAAATCCTGGGAAATGAGTTTTTAAAAAATCACTCACTATTGTTAAATGAAATCATTTGTAGTCCTGTTTGAATACTCTGAATCTGCTGGGATTTGAAAGTGAGATTTTTTCCCGAATTCTCAAATCCTGGTGAGCCAGTTACAACTCTGAAGGCATTTTTCTGAATTCACATCCCAGTTCCCTTTACTGATTTACAGGTATCTTGCCAATGGGTTTCAGCCCTGGGCAAGTTCGCTATGGATTCAATATGACCAAGGAAATTGACAGCAAAACGTTCTTGGGGTGAAAGGGTTATACCCAACTTTATTTCCAGGTGGCAGGTCAGTCACTAGAATCCCATTCACTCAGAGCGAGTCTGAATGGAGCGAGCCGGTTTCTGCCTCTGGGCCTCTCTACCCACACAGCCATCCTCCAGGCCTCTCTGACTGCACAGCCGTCCCACACAGCCATTCTCTGGGCCTCTCTGCACAGTTTTCTCACACAGCTGTCCTCTGGGCCTCTGTCCTCTGCTCTCCTGCAGCCTTGCAGCCCTGCCACCGTGTCGCACTCAGAGCACTGGGCAGAGCTCCTTATATAGAGTCAACATCCATGCATTGCCCACAGGTGTGTAGTGAGCTAGTCAACCAGGGCCAGGTGGGAATCCTGGCCACAGGAGCTCTCATTTTATCCACAACAGTGTAGGACACTTGAACCAGAAGCAAAAACAAAAACAACTCCCCCCTTTTTTTGCTATGCAGAATTCAAATGGCAGGATAGAGATGCATTCTGTAAGCCAATGTATTTCAGGCTATTTGCTCAAGGTACAATAGTCTGAGCCACTTAGCTAGACAGCACATCCTAGGGCAAAATGATTAGTTGAAATTAATAGAATTTTGCCTTCAGTTCAGTCCACTGGCAACCCCTGGACTGTCATTAATCCCCAGGATGCCTTTGACTCTACTGGTAGTGCTTCCTCTTGGGTAGCAATTGCTAAATGCAATGCACAGGAAAAAGTCATGTCTACTGTTTCCAGTTATACAAAGAAAGATGATGGTGTAACCACTGGACTTCCAATATTATACCTAAAAAGTCATCTTTGCTTATTGTTCAAGAGATTTCATGCAAACTTTTCAAGAAGGAAAAAAAAATTCCGACTTTCCAATTTGAGATACATGGGTGATAACCACTACCTTTAAACATAAACACTAGGTTTGTTTAGGCTTTAGAAGTGTTGCAAAAGAGGCAGAGATACTTACTGAAGTAAAATTAATATGAAATGAAAAAGCAGAAGCTGGTCAAATATTAACTTTTTTAAAACCTACTGGCTCTTTCAAGATATCTAAATCAATTAGTCAATCATACATGTTATGTTTAAAAGGAAAATCGGCCCACAGAGATTGTAAGAAGTTGTGTTTTTGAAGAGTGATTGCATTTTTAGCTTTGAACATGTAAGAGACTCAAACTTTTTTTTTCATTAAAACAAATTTTTCAGACTTTTAAGTCCCATGAAGTCTTTCAACTTAAGCCTTAGCCCTTAAACTAGAAGATACTTTTCACATGCAGCATTTTAGTTTTGCACATAGCTGACTTTATTTCAACTTGATCTGAATGAGGGGGGAAGAAATATTAAATACTCAACTTTTGCATCTTGATGTCTTCTTGTAACAACATATATGGTACAATTCAGGTTACCCTTAAAATCAATACAATTTAGAGTGAAGATAAGTCTTGAAGTCTTCTTTGTTAATCTTTTTGGTTGAAATCAGCCCTCCTTACTGACAATCATGCATATGGTCCTGTAGTTTTAACCTTTCATTTTAACACTGAGGCTGCAGGAGGAAGAAGGGTCTCATTGGGGGTTGACATGGGGGGAAAGATAACTGGTTGTTGAAAGATAACTGGTTTGGTGTCAGCAAAGGATAATCCACATCTGTCCAGAGAGGACATTAGAAGGTACCGAGGTCTAAAGATGGCACAGCTGAGGTAGTGGCAGTTTCCCTTTGGAAAGTAATTAGAATGAACGAGAGTTGCTTTCTGGTGATCTGGGGTTTTAGAATTATATGAGAAACACCTGCCATCTTATGAAGACATGTTTTTCCTTGCTCAGCTGTAGCATTAAATTTAGCTTTTCAAAATCAGTTCAATATTGTATCAATGACTGGTTCTAATTGAGAAGATCTGATAATAGTTGAAAGGCACACTACAAAAGGAGGTGTCAACTATAGGTCCACACCATCTATTTATGTCCTTAGCTGGCTAGATATGTCCTAATGAATAAACATTGGACCAGACTGCCTTGTAAAACAAGATTCTATCATAGACAAGCCATGTTATATGGAGTGAATTGTCATTAAGAGGGAATTCCATTTGGACATAAGAAACTAGCCCTTCAAGGATCAGGTGAGAATTGCAATTCCTTTCTTAAGTGAGAGATTTTACTATCTTTCTGATCAGGCACACAACTGCAAAATGTGATTCTGTGAAACCGTGTAGTTGCATTTCCAGCAAACCTTTGATGTACCCTGAGCTGAAAATCACATCATTTCATTTTCATAAGAACTCACTGTTATTTGCCTCATTATAAGCATTTTGTCACATTTCCTTCTGCTTAAATAAACCAACTTAAAAGGAAACATCTTGAAGGGACATGAGTCATTCCTTTTACATTAATTCCCATTTGTGTTCTGCCAAAAAAATTAGTATTTATTTTCCTTAAATGTGACACATTCATTCTCACTCATGTTTACCTTTTTGACATTGTGATCATATCCAGAAAACACCGAGAGGAAAGGCTTATCTTGTTCTATTGCAAAAGTCAGTTGCAAAGGAATGAGTCATTTTGAGACATGTTATATTGCAATGACTGGCACCCAAATGTTATGTGTTTGTGCTTCAAAGATGTCTGGGTGCCAAGCAAGGTGATGGGAGGGGTTTCCTTGGATGCAGGACTTTCAGTGCAAAAGCTGTGAAATCCTGGGCAGACCAAGACTGTTGAGCAAGACAGTGCTGAGACAGGAAGTAGAACAGCTGGGCAGTTAGGAGGAAGACAGAGAAGCCCTGGGGAAAGTATAGGTGTTACTTCTTTGGAAAGAAAATGCACAGAAATCTAAAACCAGAAATGGTGTGAAGATAAAACACTGGTACTCTAAATATTGAGGTCCTTGGGATTCTGTGTTGGGTGCTAAAGAAAAGTGACTTTTCTGAGAAACACCTAGGTTCCTTGAATTTCAGCAAGTGAGTTACAGCTAACAGCTAAGTGATTTGTCTCCTGCACTTACTCATCAACTCAGTCAAAAATATTTACTGAGTATCTGTAGATAAAATGAGGTTCCTGTGGCCAGGATTCTCACCTGGCCCTGGTTGACTAGCTCACTGCACACACTGCACAACAGCCATGGCTGTTGACTCTATAAAAAGAGCTCCACCCAGTGCTCTGGGCACGACATGGTAGCAGGGCTGCCAGGCTGCAGGAGAGCAGAGCAGAGGACAGAGGCCCAGAGGACAGCTGTGTGGGATGACTGTGCAAGCAGAGAGGCCCAGAGGATGGCTGTGTGGGATGGCTGTGCAGACAGACGGGCCCAGAGGCAGAGACTGGCTTGCTGCCTGCAGACTCACTCTAAGTGAATGGAATTTTAGTGACTGATCTGCCACCTGGAAATAAAGTTGGGTATAACCCTTTCACCCCAAGAATGTTTTGCTTTGGTCATTTTCTTTGAATGTCATTTTCTTAGAGAATGTCATTTTCTTTGGTCACATTGAATCCATAACGAACTTGCCCGGGGCTGAAACCCATTGGCAAGACAGTATCTGTTCTATGTCTGGTGTTGTAGCAATAGGAATATACCAGAGAACAAAACCTCCACCCTCCTCTGGTGAAATTTACCTTCAAAGTGGCAACTCTGGCTCCTGTTGAGCCCTTACCTCCTGCTGAGCATCCTAATTATTAAGTCCCTTGATTACTTCACTTTCTAGGTAGGAAAACAGAGGCTCAGAGAGACGAAGTAACTTGCGCAAGGCAGAGTGGTGTGATCTAAGGCACCATGAGTCTGAAAGGGAAGATCCCATTGGCCTCTGCCATACTGACAGAGGGGAGAGCTCTGATCCATGGAGTAAAGCCTTGGATTCAACGAAAGGCTGGGTTATGAAGCACTGTTACCATGCTGGGCCCTTTTCTAACAGCTTTCACATAGGCCCTCTTATTGGATGCTTACATCGATGAGAGGAAATCAATGGGCTACCTTAAAAGGATGTTCCTCTCTAAGATCCGTGAAGCTGTTTCTTTACCAGAATCCCACACTGTGGTGAGGGACTCAGGAGTGTAGAAAGGGGTGTTAGGATAAAAGAAAGATAAGCCAGAAGCAGGATTAAGCTGGAGAGAGGGTAGCACCAGATGAGGTTCTTAAAGGCTGTTCTCCAACCCTGGACAGAGACGACCATGAAGCCTGTTTCTGCTTTTCCTTGTTGGGTGATTAAGTCAGATACTGCCGACATCAATATTAACAAGGGCAGCGCCCAGCATGGTGGCTGATCGCACAGACCTGGGAGAGGGTCCGTTCAGGTCTTGATCCCTGTGCTCCCTCCCTGGCCCTGCGACCTTGTGACTAACCTCTCTGAGCTGCAGTAATCTCATCTGTAAAATGATTATGATAAAGACAGCATTTTCCTTAGAGATCATTACGGAATCCATTAGGTAATAGATAAGCACCAAGGGTTGTCTCTGGAACATGATAAGTATCATGTACATATCAGCTCTAATCAAGTCCAAGTGTTTTGGAAAGCAAATATTACCTCTACCATTTAAATTACTCTTAATCGTGTACTTTATAATTTGTTTACCTTCCCTTTTGCTTCCTACCTGAGTTGGTTTAGTTTGCTAAACTGGATAATGTCATTTCCTTGTAGATGCAGGTCCCTAAGAGCTATTTGGATCCACAGGGATAGCTGGGCCCGTGACAGAGGGCATTGGGTCCCTTACCTCTACTGAAAAGGCCAGGTCAACTACCACCCTTCCCTCTTTCCAGTCTCTTCCCCCAGTACATACGCCCAGAGCCCTGCTATTGGGAAACATCTCTTAGTTTATAAAGCAGTGATTTTCATTGCTGGATGCATATTAGAATCACTTGAGGAGTTAAAAAAATACTGATGCCCAGGCCTCACCCAGAGCAGTGAAAATTGGAGTATCTTCAGAGTAGGGGTTGGGTCTCCCCAGGTAATTCTGGTGTGTTGCCAAGGTTGAGACCCACTGCTTTAAAGAAAATTCCCCCTCATCCCCCCACCACACTGGCATACAGAGAGTTTTCATCTCCTGAGTGTAACAGGATGCTTCTGGGATTCACCTATTGTATCATTTAATGTGCTATAGGCAGCCAAATAACAGAAAACCTGGTAGCATAGGATCACCTGGAAGCATTAGAAATGCAAATTCTCGGGCCCTACTCTAGACACCTGAATTAGAAACTGGGGATGGAAACTGTTTTAACAAGCTCTCCAGCTGATGCTTGTACACACTCAAGTTTGAGAACCACCGGCTTAGACCAGTAGGGGCCTTGGGCTAAAGGGAGGGCAGAATTGTCTCACTCAGACCTTACAAGAGCTACACAATGCAGGAGTGGGGGTGTGCAGGGGTGCAAGTTAGGAGGCAGTCACAGAGGTGTCTGAGCATATGTTTTGCTGAAGTAACATTGGATGTTTCCAGGTCCTTGTGGTCAAAGGAGCAGCCCAAAAAGGTGCCCTGAGGAAGGTTTTAGGATAAATTTAAAGTGCAGTGTGCACTGGGGACCTCCAGTTGTCTATACGGAAGAGGTCTGTTTATTATTTGAGTCAGCCACAGTTGGGACCTTTGTGGATTTGAAAAGTTTGTGGGCCTTTTAGAGTAAGAATGCAGGGTCAAAAGGAGCCTTACGTAACCCCCAAAGTTTTCCAGACTAGCTTCCTTCATTTGAAAGGTTCATTCCCATAGAAATTCTGCTAAATGAAAGCTGGTCAGAGCTGCAAGGGGTGGGTTGGTTTCTGGAGGCCACCATGATACAACCCAGTCTCTTTAATATGTGAATATCCATGAATCTAGAAACTTTCTCAGTCAGAGCCTCTCCACACCCCAATATCAATCTTTGGATTTCTGACCCAACACCAAAACATAGCAGTTACCATGGCACCTATCTGGCAATGTCCTTATATCTCCCCCTAAGATAAATGGATCTCTTAAACAAAGGGTAACAGCATCAATTATATTTTATATAATCATTTGCATTAAAATAAACTACATTTGATCATTTCTTATTTCTCTTCATTTTTTAGGCTTGGTTGCCTAGAATCTTTGGAAAGTAGACCAATATATAAAAACTATATAACTGTACAAAGATTTAGCAGAAGGTAAAATACTGTGGTTATTTTCTGACATGTCTGGAGAAGATAGTAATTGGTCTAATATCTTCCAAAAAAACACTACTTATTTGTCAACTGACAAACTCCTTAATAGGTATGTGCATATCTAAAGTTTGAACTCAGAAAGAAATCACTTAAGAGGGAATTATACACATTTTTCTCTTTCTTTCTAATAAGAGAAAAATTTAGGAAATAAGAGGTATTAGTTTATCTACCAGACATGCTAAACAAGACTTTGTCATTTTATGTTTCAATGTGTTAAATGAGAACTTACAGAGTGTCTGCGTACTCTGAATCTGCCTGAATCTGCTTTGCCTTTCGAGGTACTCAGCATTCTAATAGTTGGCATTTATATGTATGACATTCGGTGGGGCACAAACATAGAATGGACCTATTTCTCCTCAGTGTTGTCAGCCATTCTCTATCAACTCTGTATTTCTCATTCCTTAATGAAACCTCAGGAAGAACCCATAGTTTTTAAAAACTTTCAGTTATTTAAAAATCCAGGTCAGTCTAGTCTAGCCTAAAAGTCAGACTGATTTCTGGCTTAATGCTTAGTTCTTTCCATTTCTTTCCCTTGTCAGCAACACACCACCTGTGCTGCCTCTACAGCCAGGTAGCCCCAGCTGCTGGTTGCTGAGGTCTCTTCTCCTGGCAGCCTGTCCTCCTGGCGGAGTAAATTGGCCATTAAGTCCATAGGAAGCATGCCCATCCTCGCCACGCCCAGGGGCTGCCCTCACTCCAGTCTCCAAAGGGTGGGCGGGCGGTGTGCTGCCCGGGGCCACACAGGTTGACATCCACCCACACAATGAGATGCCAGTCCCTTCTCTCTGCACACCTGGTTTTGGTTGGGTTTTCTTGGAGACTTTCTCTTCTTTGCTTTTGAGGGGAGTTCCCCCGGGGAGAGAGGAGAAATGCCTGGAGTTGTGAGACTTACCCTTTGGTGGGGTGATAGCCTTGTGTTCTCTCCCTACCCTGCTTATGAAGGGGTGAGAAGAGAGGCTGGGGTGGCAGTCAGGTGGAGGGCAGAGGTGGTAGGTTACTTCTCAGTAAGCCATGGAGGGAGCGTCTAGTCCCAGTTATGTATTACTTGCTTGAGAATGGGGGGCAGGTGGTCCCCTTTGCTGCAGCTTTGTGTTCCAATCCCCCTTTGGAGGTGACAGGAGAAGGTCGGCTCAGCATCCCATTACCTGGTCCCAGTCCAGGACCTCACCACAGAAGCCCCCCAACTGCCTCCCCCACGCCCCGCATCAGCAGGGACTGGCCTTGGTGCTGGAGTCCCCTTGGACTAGGCAGTGGGGAGCAAGGGTGTGCTGGATCCTGTTGTTGGATTGGCTCACAGTGTGGCCATCCCAGCGGGAGGGACAGAGCCTGGTGTGACTCAGACTTGTCATCCCATATCCACTCTTCCTGTGAGAGTGTCAGCTTGGCAGAGGATCCCCATGTCTGTGAGTAAGTAACCGCTGATAATTACTACAAAGAAAGGGGTGAGTTATTCCTGCTGGGCCCATTTGTACTGACAAGCCTATACATGCCTTTTATCTGAGTCCAGACAGACGACGGACAAGAGCTCAAAGCACATGTGAGCTTTGCTCTCATTCGGCTGCTCAATCGGGAGGGAGAGGGTTTCCCTAGAGGTCCCATGCGTGATTGGAAGGGCGAGCCTACCATTTTAGGAAGAACAATCAAGCACCCATGACAAGCCATGCTAACTGTGCCAGCCGCCCCTGCTTCCCACGGTAGAGAGGATGCTCACTCACTCTTTCCCTAATAGTGTCGGTGTCTGACTTCCTCAGTGTCATAGGCATGGTTGCCACAAATAGAAATCAGATGGGAAAAGGCATCATCAGTACAATTCTTATGAATAATAGTATTTTATGTTGGCAGGAACTCTTCATGTTTTATTTTGTGCTAGAAGTTCAGGGTCATGCATGGAGACACATGTCACTGCTTTCAAGGACAACTAGAAGTGTGTATCTGGTCACTATAAGCCAGGAAGAGCCAGTCAAGATGGGCGTATAGTAAGACTTTCTGTCATTTTCTATGCACTGTCCCATTTAATCCTTATGTCACTTTATATGCACACCCTATTTAACCCCATTAACCCCCTTTAACTAATTTGATTATCCCCATTTTTTTTCAGATGAGGAAGCTGAAGTTTAGGAGTGTGATTAACTTGCCCCAAATCACACATGTATACAAGGACAGATGGGGTCAGTTCCTGGTCTATGGCATTGAAATTAATGGCTAACCCTTTGTGATATCGACCAAGTCTTTACCACCTTAGGACACGGGTCTCAGCAGGTAAATAGGATGCTTGGAGCTCACAGACCTCAGCATAAATGGTACAATTTTGCTAGTTTACGTAGTTGTCTTTTTTTAAAAAAACCAGAGCTGACCGAACAGCTGCTATGGCTATCGTCTCCCTACATCTCTAAGGAGCAGCCTGTCCTCTCTGCATGGGACACACAATTTGAGGCCACTTCAGAATTACCACTTATCCTAAAGAGAGAGAGAAGAGTGTCACTTTTTAAAATGACTGGGCCACTTGCAGCTCACAGATGAACCTGGTAGCCACTTAAATGGAAAGTCAAGGGAACTACATAAAGGGAGGCACTAAAAGAATCGGTGGAAAGAGCATCTCAATGACTTGACTGTCCTACAGCAATTACTGTTAGATTGTGGAGTAAAGGTTTCAAAGGTCAAAATCCAAGCATGTGAACAGAACATAAAAATGTTCCAGTTGCCTGAGGATCTCTGGCTGTCCCAAGAGAACAGAGAAATTACCCACTGCCTGCAGACAGAGTGTTCCAACAGAAGCCCACCTGAGCTGCACTGAAATGCCCTCTGCTCTTTACTGGGGAAAAAAAAAAGGTTTCAGGAGGCAGAAATTTCAAATCACTGAGGCATTTAGCTAGTTCTGTGCTTTTACCAATAACTGCAATTAAAGCTCAGGAAATTAGAACTTGAGTGGACACATTTTATAGAATAGCTTTTGTTTTGTTTTATTCAAATTCATCCCAACTCACCACTTTATTTTCTTAAAATTTCTGAACATGCCTTTAAATTTTAAAAAGCAATTTTAATTCTGAGGGCAAGATTTCTAGAAAGAAAATAAGAAGCGTTAGTTTTCTGTTTGTGTGTGTACTATTCCTCTCCCAGGGCTGATATTCAGTGATATTAAAGAAGGGAGGCTTTATTTGTAAGGATGTTAGAACCCACAAACATGATTTCAATTGAAGGTTAATGTATGAATGCCTGGTTCTCTGGCACATCTTGTGTCCTAAAATTAAAACAGAATGTACACGCCATCTCTTGTTGCTGGGATAGAGACTTTCGGGGCCAAGATCTTTTGAGACTTTCCTTCTTTGTTAATAGTCTCCATCTTCAAGCCAGAAGCCCCATCAACAAAAGCTGTGTGCCGCTCTGGCACACGGTCAGATGGGCTTAGCACCACCATGCAGTCAGGTTTCAGACCAATGAAATCAGAAGCTGTGGCCCAATCTGTTGAGACTTGCTATCCATGTCAGGATCCTTTGTGAGGCTCCTGGACCACTTTCCATAGTTGATGAGGAAGCAAAACCTGTCAGTAATGAGTTGGCTGTGCTGTAAATCCCCAGGCACCTGAGCCAGCTTCCCTCCCTCCCTTCCCCTTGGCTATACTGACCTGATGTTGAAATGAGGCCATGTGCTCCAGGGCCAGGGATAGAGAGACCAGCACACTGGCCAAGGGCATAGGAGGTGGGCAGACCATGTCTTAAACTGGAGAAAGGGTGAATAAGAACCATAAAGGCTATGTGACAAATGTTTACACAGTGGCTCAGAAAGGCAATAGATGTGGTGACAGCAAGCAATTAGAGATGAATGCATTCAGCTCACACACTACGGGGTCCAGAGTGAGAGCAGGTTGGTTTGTTTCCAGTGGCAGCAGGCCCTGAGAAGGCCTCCTTCCAAGAGGCAGCCTGCAGTGGGGCATGCTGACATCGCTCACACAGTCTGCCACTAGCTCAGACAGCCCTCTAGGACCCAGAAATCTGACCAGAAACAGAGCTGAGAGTAAAATTTTACAAATGTAGCCTTGGCATAGTTCCTTGGTGGACAGCCTTTTCTTTTTAGGAAACCCCATCTCTCCTCCCAGCCTTCAACACCTGCTCTGTTCTTTGAGGGCTCCCCAGAGCCTGGAGCCAGCTGGCCTTCATTTATAAAGACAACACAGATTACAGGTTTCTAAATAGAAATGACTCTAGAGATCATCTAGTTCACTGACCTCATTTTACAAATGAGGGAATGGTGTCCAAGAGAGGCTGAGTTACTTCCCCAAGGTCA
The DNA here is from genome assembly GCF_040802235.1 of Manis javanica. Taxonomy (NCBI): domain Eukaryota; kingdom Metazoa; phylum Chordata; class Mammalia; order Pholidota; family Manidae; genus Manis; species Manis javanica. The sequence continues at coordinate 149,870,628 of NC_133157.1, forward strand.
CACAGCTAGTGCTGGGGAATTAGCTCAAATGGATGAGCCCTCTCTTAGAATGTGAGAGGTCAGGGGAGCCAACACTTGTACCTTCAACTCCTGCTCTCTCCAGGGCTGGTGGGCAATGGGATACAGGCCATCAGGGAATGGAGTACAATTAATTAATGAACAGAGTTAAGTAAGTGTTACTAATATGGTATCATGAGTGATTTGGCCAGAGGACACCAAAAGCACTTCAGTCTTGCCTCTAATAATCAATTTTTCATATGAACTCCCAAAGAGAAATATATCTATAGGACAATGATCAGTAAGGCAAAAGAGAATATTTCTTAAATTATCCTAGGCTTTGTTTCCAAACCTAAGAGAATTCTAGTGAATTAAAGTGGAATCACAGATGACGCCTATTTTTGACAGAGCAGCAAGCCCATGGCCAGGGCAATAAAGTCAGTTTTAAGGAGGTTGTTGGAAATGTTTGTGTGGGGAAGTTGGGGTTCCTATAGCCAGGACCCTCACTGAACTTAAACCACCTGATGATGTAACTGGTCTGTTGCTAGGCTACCATTCCACACCTTTAGGCAATAAGCTATTATTGTGCTATATAGAGAGCTCGGCCCAGTGCTCTGGGTGGAGGCAGAGACGCTAGTTCTTGACCTACTGCCAGAGAACAAGATGGGTAATAAACCCTTTCACTCCAAAGAAATGTTCTACTGTCATTTTCTTTGATCACACTGAATCCGTAGCCAACTTGCTGGGGGCTGAAACCCACTTGCAAGACAGCTTGCAAGGCAGGAAATGAAGAGAAAGGAGGTCCATTGAGAGAAGGAGTTCTCTCTTCTGAGAATCTTGAAGACACTGAGCTGGACACTGAAATGGACTCTGGGGCCATTTTGCCCAATTTCCTCAATTAATAATCAAAGAATTAAGGGTAATGAGATCTACAGAGGTCATGTGAATTCTTTCTCCAGCTTTGACAAAACTAGTACCCTTGGACAGAGCGCAATGGAGCAGCCACTCTGGTGGGTGGTGGTTTGCTAGGGTCCTGCAAAAAACTCAGAAGCTGCAGGGAAAACCCATGGGGAACAAATGCCAATGGTCATGTCTAAGAAGATGCAATATTCAGAGATGTCGAGCATTGAGACAGATGGCAGGATAATGTCATTCCCCTCTCCAAGATCAGATGGATTCAAAGACAAGTGAGGCCCAGAGAATATGCAGCAGACCCTTTGCCATCAGGTCACATAAAGCACAGTTCTAGGTGCAGCCTGGTGCACCATGGAAAGGAGCCTGGGAAACAGTAGAACTCTGAGATGCTGAGGATTTACATGAGTCATCCAAGCAGAGCCTGCATTAGCTACAAGGGCAGTTTAATGACTGGTTTGGCCTGAGAGCCTAATTTGGTCTGAGAGTACCTAATTTGCAGGGTTCCTCCTATGCTTTCTCATGCTACTTCCTGACAGGGAGAGGTTGTATAGAAGATCTGAGCAGGTAAAGAGAAGCAGCTATGAGCTCATTTGAAACCGTGCATGAATATATAAAAAAAGAGAAAGAACTTACCCATAATTCTCACACCCAGAAAGGACCTACTTCTAACATTTTGTCTCTTCCTCTCTCGCTCCCTCTCTATATCCTTCTTCTTTCCTTCCTTCCTTCTCTTTTCCCCACAAGACTTAAGTAAGAGTCTTACTTAAGTAGCCTTAGAAGGCTACTGCTCGGCTTCTGGAGCACAGGAGATAACTGTTACTGGGCCTAAGGAACAGACTTGAACCTGAATTAACTCAGCAAAGGAACCTGCTTTGCTTTGCTCCACAAATACACTTCATTCAGTTCTCTAGGTGGATGGCTTCTCTCTGCTCCTCAATGTGATTGTGACCCACCCACATCACAAGCTCCTGCTCTGTGCTTCTAGCCATTCAGTCCATCAATTGGATTCACACTGCATAGTTTTAAAAGAGCTTTGTTTTACTTAATATTATGTTGTGTGCAATTTCTTGTGCTGTTAGGTGTTTTTTGAGACTATTCTTCCAAATGCCGATAACATGATTTATTTGATCAGTCTGTTATTGTGGCCATTCTAATTTTCACCCTGATGCATATCTGTATACATTAATCTTGGTCTGTCACTATGACTCTGTAACATAAATTCCTACATTCTTAGAAGAAAAATTCTCATATTTAAAGATGCACATATTTTAGTGGTCTTGATACATTCTGCCAAAGTTCTTTCTGTAGGGAGCAAACCAATTCACACTCCTACACTGCTGGCATGAGATGGTCTCCATCTCACTGGGACATCTGTAGCATTTACCTTTGCCATTTTGACAGTTGGAAACTGGTGGCTAACTTTTGTTTTAACTTATTCTTTTTATTTTCAGAACTTCTTAAATAGTATGGTATTAACTGCTCTATTTATTTTATTTTTAAACCCAGATTATCCCCTCTCTAGTTCTATTTGTGATTATTTTATAAAAATGTGCCATGGCTTCTTGGGATGGTACAGCCTAAAACTTACGCCACTGGACAATACCAGCCCTGCAGATATTTTTAAATTTTGTTAGAATAACATTTGGAATTTGGGTGTATTTTGTTTGTGATTTCTTTTGTTGTTATTGTACTTAGAAAGCCTTATCCAGAGATCAAATTCTAATACATGTATTCTTTCATCTTTTAAGATATCATTTTTATGACACTAAAGTTAGTTTTTGAATGCGCTTCCTCTGTGGCCTTCCTTATGCTACACTTTCATTCAAGGTTTCATTTAACATTCAAATCAATCCTGCAAAATGGGTACTTATATTATTTCCTTGCTTAGAAAATGAATGCACTGAGACTTGGAGGGGTAAGGGGACATGCCCAGGTCACAAGCCCATTAAGTTGCAGAGCCATGGGCCTAGGCCATGCCCCTCTGACCAACCACAGGGCTTTTCCCTAATAAGTTATATAGTCTCAATCCCTTTTATACACCAGGATTTATTTTTTTATGATGTCACATCCCTCCACTTTGGAGAGCAAGCCTGTCTTTAACAGGAAGAAATGAGACCAACAAACAATGAAAAGTGGAGACAAGATAAATCTGGAGAGGGTCTGTCATGCTCTCTTCTGCTTAAACCCTCCAATGACTTCATACCACTTTAGAATAAAACAAAACTCCTTGGTATTCATGATTAAACCTCTGCTTTCCTCCTGCCTGAACTCCATTCTCCCCTGTGCTCACTGTGCTCAACTTGCACATACTTCTTTCCTTTCTTTAACAGGCCAAATTCATTTCTGATTCAGGGCTGAGCCCCTCTGCCTTGACTGCCTTTACACTGAACTTCTGTGGTTGCCTCTTTCCTGTTGCTCTAAAACAACCTCCTCTCCAACAATGGGTGGAGTTTTATAGCACAATTTCTATTAAGACACTTAATGTGTCTTGTATATGTATGTATTTGTCTTCCACACAAAAATTTATGCTATAATGAAGGTAAGAATCTTGACTATTTTATTCACAGTAGTGAATCCAAATACCTAGCATTTACCTTGTATTCAGCAACTTCATTCAATCTGCGTATTAATTCTAATAGGTGATGAGTAGATTTCTTTAGGAATTTTTTAATGCACTCAAGTATATCATGCTATCTGCAAATGTTAACACTTTTTAAAATTTCTTCTCAGTTCCATGCTTTTTCCTCCATTATTGCAATGGCTAGAATCTACAGTACAATGTTGAAGACATGATGGTGGGTTTTCTTGACTTGGTCCTGATCTCAAGAGTAAAACTCTCAAGATTTCAATATTAATGATGATGTTTGCTGTAGAATTTTTTTGTATATAACCATTATCAGATTAAGGAAGTCCCATTCTATTCATTGTTTATTATGAATTATTACTATAAATGAAGGTGAATTATAACTAATGTTTTTTGAAACTACAAAGATGATTATTTGGTATTTTTCTATTCATGAGGTGAATTACAAGGATGGATTTCAAATGTTAAATCACCCCTACATTTCCAAAATAAATTCAAGTTGGTTATGTATACTATTTTTGTTATATGTTGTTGAATTCAGTTTATGAATGATTCTAGTGCTTGCTTAGAATATTAGAATACATACCCTTAAATATTCATAGTTGATATGGGGTTAATATTGTACCATTTCATTAAAAAAAATGTAAAAACCAAAAAGAAAGTAAAAATCTTTAGCCGAAGAAATCTATTTCCTCTCCTCCCATGACAGTTACAGTTTTCTTGTGAATTACATCCACATATATTACAAACTCTGCAAGACAATGTTATAATTTTTGCTTTAAATAGGCATACACTTTAAATAAATTAAAAGGAAAATAATTTTTATAATTTTGCAGATATGTACCATTTCCGATGCTTTTTTCCCCAAAATCTGATTTCCTCTATAATCATTTCTGTTCCTCCTGAACAAATTTATTTAACATGTCTTGTATTGCAGGTCTGCTGGTGATAATTTCTCTTTGTTTTCCTTTATTTGGAGATATGTCTGTTTTACCTTCATGCCTGAAGAATATTTTCACTAGATACAGATTTCTGGTTTCACAGTTGCTTTTTTCAGCACTTTAAACATATTGTAACACCTCCTATGGTCTCCATTTTTTCTAATGAGAAACCTGCAGTCATTTAAATCATTGTTTTCCTGTATATAATGAGTTGTTTTACTCTGACTTCTTTCAAGCTTTTCTCCTTATTTTTTTTCCAGGAGTTTAATTATCATGCACCCAGGCATGGGTTTTTTTTTTCAAATATGTCTTGGTAAAGATTTGCTAAGCTTCTTGAATCTGTAAACTTGTGTCTTTCACCAAATTTGAGAAAATTTCAGTGCAATTATTTCTTCAAATAGTTTGTTTCTGTCCCCTCCTTTCTGTCTTCATATTCTGAGACTTGTTATTTATATATTAGACTTTTAAAAATTACCCCACATGTTCCTGAGTCTCTCTGCATTTTCCAGTCTTTTTTAGATTGAATGATTTTTATTCATCTACCTTCAAGTTCTCTGATTCTTTCTTCTTTCATGTCTCCTGCCATTTATTCAGCAAAAATTTAATAATAAGCTACAATATGTGACAGGAACCATGCAAAGTACTGAAAGTATAGATAAAACCTCAGTTCCCACAAAAGTCAAATTCTTATTTGCATGTGTGGAGGAGTGAAGGCAAGAGAAAATAAACCAGTAAACAAAGGCTCAATATAATTGCAGGTATTGAAAAGTGCTATTCTATCTCCTTAATGAGCTTCTCCTTATAATCACTTCCATTCTACAAGTGCATCTCTACTTTTCTTCTCAGTCATAAAATGGTCTGTTGCTTGGTGTAAATGTGCATCTTTTCAAGTAAGACAACAGAGCCAGAGGAGAGGTCAAATAAATCTCTAAGGAAGAATATTTTTTACCATCTGTCAAAAATAACAGAAAGATTTGCCACTGAAATGTTCATAATTAAAAACAAAACCCTGGAATTTGATCTAACTATAAAAAGTAGACACAACTGAACAAAAGGAAGATGTGTTGAATTAACTCTTGATCATCCTGGGTTTGAACATGGGTCCACTTATAAAGGAGATTTTTTTTTCAATAAATACAGTACTGTACTGTAAATCTATTTTCTCTTATGATTTTCTTAACAACATGTTCTTTTCTCTAGCATATTCAATTGTAAGAATAGAGTATATATAATATATATAACATACAAAATATGTGTTAACTGACTGTTTATGTTATTGATAAAGCTTCTAATCAACAATAGGCTTTAGTAGTTAAGTTTTGGAGGAGTCAAGGTCACATGTCCATTTTCAACCGTGCAGGAATTTGGCACCACTAATCTCCATGTTGTTCAAAGGTCAACTGCATTTTAAAAATCTAGGTGCCATCTTTGGTTTAAGGAATACATCACTCAACTTCTTTTCACACAAATTACTTATTACTGTTTTGAGAACAGGCAGCGAAAATTTTTTTAGTTGTACTTTTTTATTGTGGTAAAAAACATGTAACATAAATTTACCATTTTAACAGTTTTTAAGCATATAGTTCTGTGGCATTAAGTACATCCACATTTTGTGTAACCATTACCACCTTCCATCTCCAGAATTTTTTATCATCCCAAACCAAAACTCTACACCTTATTAAAAAAATATCTCCCTATTTGCCACTGCTCTGGCCCTGATAAACACCATTCTTCTTTCTATCTCTATGAATTTGACTACTTTAGGTACCTCAGGTAAGTGGAATCATATACTATTTAAAAATATTATTTTTAAAACTAACCTACTCTATACAGGAATCAAATAGTAAATTAGTAGCCCAAGTAATTATATTCTGATCATTGCTATTGATTATAATTTTTATGTATTTCGCTTATTGAATCGGTGAGGTAGTTTTAGTGAAGGAGGTAGTTTCAGAACATCTTGACAAAATAAATCACAAGAGCTTTCTCATGTCATAGAGGGCCTCTAAGTGAATTAAAGAAGGCAAGTTTCAGAACCAAGAGCTACTTAACTACTTATATGTTATTGTTATTGATTTCCTAATTGGAAATATTAGTTTATAAGAGCTTTAGGACTCACCCTGCATGGGTTTGGGGTGGAGTTTCTGGTGCAAATGAAAAAATTTCTCTGATGTTCAAAATGATTTTCCTTCCCTGAAATAGCACTAAAAAATGGTTTTGATTGATCATAACACATACATTTTTAAATGGACTAAAATTAATTACAGCTGCACCGTTTGATTAACAGAACCCAGATTGTGGGGATAAGTCCAACAAATGCATTAGCAGCATCCCACTTTCTGACTCTGTACTAATTGGTTGGACAGATTTTTTTTTTCTTTGCAGCAAACAGATATTGATAAAACCTCTTTAGCTATTCAGCTACCCATTAGATTGATGGCAGGTGAGCCTTCAATGCCTGTAAATTTAATTTATGTTCAAAAAAACCACACATTTAAAATCTTGACTTGTAAGATTTTGTAAGCCTTAAATATGTTTTTACTTTAGACCAGAAACACTTAAATTATGCATGACTCAAGCATACTTGAAGAGGCTGGGTAAACTGTTTTGGATGCTTTCAATTTTCTGTCCTCTAATTTAATTAACTTGAACAGAAAATGCTCCTGTCTGCCTGCAGAGTTAAAGCAAGTAGATTTTGTATGTACCAATGCAGGCTGCAGGCTGCAAAACCAGTCGGATTTGTACTCATTTTCCAAGAGGGTTTAGTGAACATTTTATAGCACGAGGGCTGGGAGACTTGCAGAAAGGTGAGCAAGTAAAAGGAAACATGGGAAAACAGGAAAGCAGAACCTAACAAAAATTAGATAGGTTAGTCTTCAGTGTTATGCTCATCTTGAGGGATATTTACCTAAATCTGGAATTTAGAAAACAAAACATGCCTGGTGACACTCATATTGGCTCATGTTACCCTGAATTACTATGTATATTTCATTCAAGTGTCCTCTTTCTCTACCAATTTCTTTACAGGGCAGAGCCAGCCAGTCCTTTCACTCTGTCTGTTCCCACTGGCCACTGGTCAGTTTTGCACACTCTTGTAGGTTTGTAGATGGGACAAATCTAATTTTCATTGTACAAGCCTTCATTTACAGTGAATTCAATAATGAACAAGAAGTTGATTTTACAGGTAAAGATGTGGAGAAACGGACACCTTTGTGCACTATTGGTGGGAATGTAAATTAAAATCTTGACTTTTAAGATTTTTTAAGCCCTAAATATGTTTTTAACTTTGGACCAGAAATACTTAAATTATGCATGACTCAAGCATACTTGAAGAGGCTGGGTAAACTGTTTTGGATGCTTTGGAGCATGCTTTGGTGCAGCTGCTATGGAGAACGGTGTGGAGATTTCTCAAGAAAGTTAAGACTACTATATGATCCAGCAGCCTCACTTCTGGGTATATATCCAAAGGAAACAAAACCATTATCTTGAAGAGATATCTGTACTTCACAGTCATTGCAGCATTTTTGCAATAGTCAAGGTGTGAAAATGCCCTAAGTGTATGTCAATGGATGGATGGATCAAGAAAATATGATACACACACATACTGGAATATTATTCAGCCTTAAAAAGGAAAGAAATCCTGGCCTTTGCAACAACATGTATGAACCAGGAAGGCATTATACTGAGTGAAATAAGCCAGAAGAGAAAGAGAAGTACTGCATGTTACCACTTAGATGTGGAATCTAAGAAAAGCCAAAAAACAAAAAACAAACAGAGAGTAGGAAAGTGGCTGCCAGGGGCTGAGTGGTGGCAGAGGGACTAGGGAGAGGCTTGTCTTGCTGATGGGTTACAGCCCTGAGCAAGTTCACTATGGATTCAATGTGACCAAAGAAATGACAGTAGAATGTTCTTGGAGTGAAAGGGTTATACCCAACTTTATTTCCACGGTGGCAGGTGAAACACTAGAGTCCCTATCACTCAGGGCTAGTTTGCATGCAGCAAGCTCGTCTCTGGGCCTCTCTACGCACAGCTGTCCCAGTCTCTGTCCTCGGTGCTGCCACCACTCCAGCCTCTGCTCTGCTCTCCTGCAGCCTTGCAGCCATGCCACCATGTCACCCAATACACCGGGCAGAGCTCTTTATATAGAGTCAATAACGATGCATTGCCCACACATGTGTAGTGAGCTAGCCAACGAGGGACAGGTGAGAATCCTGGCCACAGGACCCTTCACTTTATCCACAGGTTAATAAAATGTTCAAGCTTTCAGCTATAAGATGATTAAGGTCTGATGATCTAATGTATACCATGGAGACTACTATATAATTGAAATTTGCTAAAAGAGTAGAACTTAAATGTTCTTATAAAAAAAAAGGGTAAAGGGTAAAATATGTGAGGTGATGGATGTGTTAATTAACTCAGTGGGGGAATCCTTTCACAATATATACATCACTTTGTATACATTAAATATCTTAACAACTATGCCTCAGTAAAGCTGAGAAAAAGTAGATTTGCAGATTTTTTTTAAAAATGCAAAAATTACTTTGATATTCAAGAGAATAGTATTCAACAAGAAAGCAGCCCAACTCAGTTTTACAAAGGATTGAGTATTTAATTTTTTTAAAAGATTACTTTTTCTCCTACATTCTCAAAAGTACACAGTAATGCTATGCTTCTTCCAAGGAGAGAAGAAAATGTTTCATATTGAGAAAATATATATCAGGAGGAACCTTTGAATTGGGCTTGAGCCAAATACTTCTTCATAAAGGTGGCCCAGGGAGGGGTGGGCACCAGGAGACAGAAGCATTCCACAAAGCCACGGCCAGCAGAATCAGTTTGCACCCCCTGGGACCCAGTCATAATACACCACACTGGCATAGACACAATTGTTATTCATTGTTCTCCTTGCCCAGAGCCACTGAATGGCTTTCACCTAACCACTGAGAACCTCCTTGGTAAGTGAATTCAAAATTGCCACTGAATTTGTCATATAAAGGAAGCGTAAGTGAATGCCTGCATTACTTAGATCAGAACATCCATTTGCTTGTCTAGTGAAAGTAGTACATAATTAACATTCTTGTTCTCATAAGAGCTCATTTTGCACAACAGGATGTTTTGAGGAAAAGCAATATCTAACTTTGGTTTCATTTTATACATTCTAAAATACAATATAAGCCCAGAGGAGGAAGGTGACACATATCTCCTAATTCTGGGGCCCCAGCAGGTACAAAACATGAAAAAATTCCAGTGTCTGGGAAGTTGCACATTAAAGATTTCTAGGCCAGGCTTAGGGAACAATTCTATAGCCAAATTATTATAGTGTTCTAGCCAAAGCATGTGCTTAAAAAATCACTTATAAAGTGATTTACTACATCATCTTTGTTTAAAAACTACAGCATATTATTGGCAAATAATTTCAGCGTTCGTTGAAAATGAAAATTTGCTTTCAAACATGAAATATAATAACAATTGCTTAGATGCCTGGAGATTCAAGCTGTCTTCCCTAGATAGGCTTTCCATTTGGGTGAGGGCTGACATGAGGTGTGGCATCATTTACAGGGGAAGGATTTTATGGCAATAATAGCAACCAAGGTACATTTGTTGGTATGTCAGCAGAAGTTCTAAAAACACAGCAGGTCAGATAACCCTTAATCACCAAGGTGATGCTGTACAGATAGGAATCAGCACTGTATCTTCCTTGTTGGGAGAAATATTGCAAGGCAAGTCATCGGGTGCAGTCCTGGTGGAGTTTGGTTACATGTGACAGTAACTTCAGCCACAGCATGGAAGACAAAAACAAAGATGTGTAACAGAAGAATGAGCTGATGCAGGCAACATGTTGCTTGTAGCCATCACGAGGGGAGATATTTCATAGCATGGCCCCTGAGGCATCATCTTTGCGTCAAAGTCACCAAGCTCGGGCTTTGGGAACATACTCACAGGGCTCCCTAGAGCATAGCACCATGTGCAGCTCCATGGTGTTGATGGCTACTAGCAGAGGCTGGGCAGGCGGTGCTGGGGCCAGGCATGGCTCTGCAGTGGGGCACCCTGGCCCAGCCCTCCCAGCTGCTGCAAGGTTGCAGGAGAGACTGCAGACCATCTTGTTTTTTTCCCCCTTTGCACAGCTGCTGCAGGAACTCTAGGGCCCACCTGATTTCTCCCTTCTCACAAAGGTTGCCCCTGCCTAGAGGGCATCATCCCCCGTTTCTGACTTCTCCTCCTCCTGCTGTCAGTTTAAATGTCCCCTTTTCCCTGCACCCTTGCCCATCTAAAGTAGGTGGCAGTTACCTGTCTTTTTCAGTCTGTATTCTAGTCTCTCCTTGGTTTCCTTCATAGCACTGAGCATGCTAGGTTTTTCTTGTTTGCATGTCATTCGGTCCATTCCCTTCCTCTCATAAAACAAGGATATGATTGGCAGAGAGAGGGAAGTGCTGGAGGTTGCCCCCCTAACGCAACAGTGGTGCCCATAGCTGCGTCTGTAACTTCTGAAAGGGCCGAGGCATCTGGAAGTCCTTTTGCCTCTAAATAATCCAACTATTAGGTGATAAGGCAAGCACAGTCCACAGGAAGGAACAAAACCTTATTTTGCTTTTTCCCTTAGATTGTCAGCAAACATCCGTTCTCGCTTCCTCTTCTCTCCACACACCAGCTGAATGGGAAGACTTGACACCCTCACCCTTTCTCCTCCCGACCCTTGGCAGGTCCCAGCACTTATTTCTGTAACCCTCAGGTGACGCTGTTGGTTAGCCCAAGGATCTGGCGCGGAGTGGGGGTGGCTTCAGACCTCCAGGGCCCTCGGATCTCGCGTACAAAGGTGGGGGATGGGAAGGGTGGTCCCTCCTGGCCCCGCCCAGACACAGCCCGCCTCTCAGTGCCCAAGTCCCAGGTTTCATTATGCTGAGTCATTTTCCTTTCTTCCGTTTTCTATTAATCTAATTTGATGAGCCCCACCTGGCCAAGGAACCCCCCCCCCCCCCCCCCGCCCCAGGAAGCAGATAAAGGAAATGGAAGGTAACAGTGCAGGGGGAGGTGGTTAAGGTAATGGGAATGGAGATCTGCAAGCTTACTATGCGTGAGAATACTATGAGGAGCTTCTTTATAATTCACGTTCCCAAGCTTCCCTAACTCCTGGGAATTTGGATTCAAATTTGGATCGAACTGGGGTTGGATCTACATGTAGAATTTACTAGTCAAAGAATCAAATATCCGTGGCCTGAGCTCCCTGATCTCAATCAACATTTCAGCTGATGTGTGCTAAGAAACTGCTTCCCGGGGGGCCCTAGGGCCCCATCCAGAGGGATGACCCTTGACCAGCTTCGTCCATGCCCCTTGCTGTGCCTTACAAACACCACCAGCATTTGCTCTGAGTGTGCCGCTCTGACAGGGGAAGCACTGGCTCAGCAACGCTAGCAGCGAGAATCCCCCACAGGTCAACCAGTTCTCGAACAATAATTTCAGGATTATTGAAAAAAGGAGAGACGGAAGGATATGTTTTGGGGAGGGTGGAATGCAGGAGAGGCCTCTACACAGCCTCCTTGTCCCCTCTGTAAATCCAGAGACAAAAAGCCGTGGCGAGCCTCTGGGCTCCACGGGTCACATTTTCAGGCTCTCTTCTGGGCTTGAGTTGCTGCTGCTTTTGTTTCTTCCACCTTTTGGCAGTTCTCGCTGCCTCGTGTTTCTAAAGCATGTTGATATTGCATATTGCCTGACTGTCTGGGAAGACAGCATCCATCCATCAAACGTACAGTGCCCTAGGCAGGTCTGGTGAGAATTTCAGAACTTGTCTGCTGAACTCGTCTTCAGTGTCTGGAAAGACAGATTAGACACCCTTCCTCTGCTGACCAAAGTCCTTCCAGGTTAGGACAAGCAACTTCCGACTTCTCAGGCTGCAGGCCGTTTTCAGGGACAGGGTGGCAGGCGTTCAGGTTGCTCTCAGGCTGCTCGCTCCTTTTTCACTGACTTGCCCTTTCCTGATTGGTGTCTCCAGAAGGTTCAGCGCTACAGCAGCAAAGAGCACTTGTTGCTCTGGGAGCCTGTCACACATGTCTTCTGCTGGAAGCTCTGGAAGAGGCCAGGTAGTGGGGAAGGGTGCCAGTGATTTAAGAAGGTATCCTTGGCAATTTAGTTAAACCTGCTGTGCAGCACTGTCTCAAGGCAGGAAGATGAATGCACATTGAATCAGCTGGCCTTTGAAAGAGAGGAGCAAAAGAAAGACACCTCCCTGGGAGGCTTGACAGATAAAAAATGACCCCGAAAAGTATCTGGTTAAGTAACTGGCTTCGCTGGCACAAGGTATTGAAAACCAACTCACATTTTCCATAGTGTGCTTGAGATTTCTGCTAAAACTCCCTGCCCATCTCACCAGCACAAGAAGGTAGGGTTTGTGTTTTACATATTGCTATCTTTTCCCCCCAGGTTTTCTTTGACTATCAACTCTCAGTTTTTTGTAATACTGCAAATATACAATTGTGGTAACAAATCCACAGATTGTTTTCAGTTGACTTTTAAATATAGCTTTGTATTTACATATGAAATGGGCATGTTTCATGCTTTGCTAATTCATGCTTAACAAAGTAATGAAGCCCTATCGGGCAGCTCTCCTTCAGCAAGTGCTGGAAGTCTGCCCAGCTCCTGTCCAACTCCTTTTAGGGGTTCTTATCTATATAATCCATGATGTCTTGGGATTCAGCAGTATCAACCCTAAGACATTTTGGCTAGTAGGAGAGATTAAGTTGAGTGTTTGCTTTCCTATCTTTTCTTTTGACAAGATAAATGGGAGTTGCAAATGTTATAAGGAAGCACACTGGGTGTGTGGAGCAGGCACAGTGTTGTAGGAAGGGCCAAGGATTTAGTAGTGAAGGACATGAGTTAGAGTACCAGCTCTGCTTCTTAACAATATCACCTTATGCAAATCATGGACCCTCTTTTATCATTAGACTCTCATCAGTAAAGGGTTATCCTTACCAGTAACCTGCCTGCCTCATGGGGTGGGTGTGAAGGTCAAGTGAGTTGGCAGATATGAAAACACTGAGTAAGTTGCCTTGTGGTCTTTCATGTTTCAGTCAGGCCAGGGCTCGAGCTAGTAAGTATCCTACTTGGTGACCATGTGGTATCTTAGGTTGAGAAGATGATTCTCACGAAGATGATTCTCATGTGACTAAATCTGAGATTTTCTCTATACAAAGAGATATTCTGTTCCAAATAATTGCAAATTAGCTCTTCAGCTTTTTAACTTTTCTCTTCAGGCTGTGGGAGGTGTGGGAACAGATACCCTCATGCTGAAATCCAGAAAACCTGAACTGGAGGCTCAAGGCTAGCAGTGTCACTGCTATATCACTGCCAAGCCCATGGTGCATATTTACATATGAAAATGGGCATGTTTCATGCTTTGCGAATTCATGCTTAACAAAGTAATGAAGCCCCACTGGGCAGGTCTCCTTCGGATAAATTACTTCATCTTTCTGTGCCTCAGTTTCCTTATCTCTAAAATGGGGATGATATATTTCCTATCTCTTCCCATTTTTTTGGTGAAGATTGTGTTAATATACATAAAGCACTCAGAACGGTGCCAAGCACATTTTAGGTTCGATGTAAGGCTTTGCTGGTAGCAAATATTGTCAGCTCTGCTTCCAAAGCATACCCCGAATTAGATCATTTTTCACCATTCCAACATGACCACTGCAGTCCAGATTAGTGCCCCATCTCTGCTGAATTTCTGGGCATTTCCTAACTTGCCTCCTGTCTTCACTTTCCAACTCTGCTGCTGTGCATCCTTTGCAGAGCAGCCGGAATCCAGGCTCCTTACTTGCCGGCCCCACCTACTCTGGTCCTGTTTTCCTTTCCAGCACGGCTGTGCACTATACCCAATTCGGGATGGCCTAGCCTGCCACGACTGCTCTTTGGCGTCATTTATTTCTCAACTCAAATGGCACCTCCTCCAAGAGACCATCCATCATCTCCACAGTCAGAGAAACCTCCTCTACTAGTCACTGTCCACCATTGCCCATCCTCCTCTTTTATGCATAGGCTTAACATGATCTGAATGACCATATCAACCGACAGGTCTGAGGGCTCCTGTTCATCCCTTCCCATGGAATATCAAGTCACTGAGTGTAGGGACCTTCATCTCATCTATTTGGTTGCTATGTCCTAACAATGCTGAACTTTACCCAAGTCCTGTGATCCTTGAAAAAACTTAGGCTGGGGCTAAGAAATCCCCCTCAGTGTTTGTAGTGTGAGAAATGGCTTACTTGCAAAGAATCACCCTTCTCCACATGAATCATTGGTGCCCCATTGTTTGCCTATAACAAGGCCAGATATAAATCCCATTCTTCACTTCATTATTAGCTGAAGTGATTAGCTGAACTGCTGTGTCCACTAATCAAATAGGATAAAATGCTTGTTAACCAGACTGGTTAATACTGTCTCCTTCCCCCATGCCACTGAACTTTAGCACTGGCTCAGCAGGCAGGGAAGAACAGATCGGCCCCAGGGTAAAATTCTCTGATCAACTACTACCTGATCAGGCCTCTCCTTCATCTCACCCTCCCACATGCAGTTCTTTCTAGCCATTTCACTCCTTCCTGTAGAGGAAAACCTTCTGTTACCTAACCCTTGAGGCGCTTACAGGTCTTATGGACACAGCATTCTTTCTATTACAATGTTCCTCCTCCCTCTATTGCATTCCTTTTGCCCCTGCAATAAGATGTTAGAATAAAGTCTCTCTTTAATAAATCTGAGTGTGTTTTTTATTTGATAGTCCCCAGTGTGTAAAAGGTGCCTTGGCACATGATAAGTGCCTAATGAATGTTTGTTATGGAACAAAAATAGATTACTATTTGACATTCTAGTCCAAATATTGTAGCTTTAGTGTAGCAACTCTGCATGGGGAATCCCATTGCTCACTTCTGAAAACCCCATGGTGGAGCACAAAGAGGCAGTTTCACTTTTGCTGACCTCAGCAGAGATAGAACCTTCGGGACAAGGTATTCAGATGGAGAGCAGGTGGCTAATGGTAAGGATGGAATCATTGTTCACCCATCCTTACCACCAGCTCATCTCATCCTTACTCATCTGCAGGAAAAAGAATACACTCTCTGGTCCTCTTTAGCTTTAGTTCCCAGTTTCCCACCCAATCCTTCACTGCATAGCACCTGGGGCTATATGTGGAATAAAGCTGAGAATACTGTGGGGGTGAGGCTTTGAATCTGCAGGAAGCTACATATCCATGTAATCAAAGGGTATTATTTAAAAAAAACCTCCCATTTCTCAAGCAGATATTTAGCATCTTATATCTAAGTTTGTGTTGTATTTCTGGCTGTATTTAAAAATTTTAACCAACAAAACAAAATAGAATAAAATAAAATATGCAATAAATACTACCCTCCTTCCCAGATACACATACACACAAGCTTCTATTTTTAAAGTTTTTTTTAGATCACCCATGCTTAGTCTTTCACCATTTAGCATAGGATATATAACTGACTATAATTTTATGAGAAAATTTAGCAGCAGCCTTGAAAGAGCAACTCCTGTATTTTCTACATATAGTGCCTAAATAGCTGTGATTAAAAGCACAATTTTCCATACCACTTTAGTTTTTCCCCTTCTTGTAACTAATCTAAGCATCCTTCTCAATTACAAATAAAATTATATGAAAATTATGACTGAGGTATGCAGCTAATTTGGGGTTTATTGCCTTTTTATACGTATAACAAACACGAGCTTTCCAAGTTGGTATAATAATGTTTTAAGAGCCATAAAATATGCTTTATTTTATTGTAAATATATTGCCATTTTGAGTTAATTTACTTAAGAAAACTTTGCTCACTGCTATTAAGGAATCTATCTCAGGACTGGGCATGAAGAAGCCCATTAATTCACTCTTTATTTATAGATTGATCAGGGAAGGACACAGCCATAGGCCTTAGTGGTTACTCAGCAAAATATAAAAGATGTCAGCTGTTTGGTGATAGGAGAGTCATTTTGAAATTATAAGACTTAGGAATGATAAATAATGGCTAATTCCGGATAAAAATTCTTAAAAACAACATTCATGTTATCTTAAAGTTTCACTTGATGTGAGACAACCAACAGTAATTTATCAATTATGGTCATTGTACCCAGGGTTGTGCTAAGACCCAATGGATGATTAAAAAATGGTTTAAGATCCATTCTTTTGATACTGTTTTCAAGGAGACTTTTTTATTTTGTTGCCCTTTGCTTAATTACATTAGACATTCTTTGACTTTATTTTCCCTTCAGTATTGCCAGATGCACTAACTTATTCCAGTGGAAATTCACTTGATTTCCCTGAGTTTAAATCTTCTTGACAGTTACTGATAATGCCATTTCTCTACCCCAGTGAATCCCTTAACCAAGGCCATACTTAATTTCTGCACACTTTCCTTTTGTTGCTTTCTTCTCCTCCAATTTATCCAAATTTTGATTGGTGAGCTCATTACTATTTTTACCTCCATGTTTTTTAACATGTAGCAAATTTGAGTTGTTTTCATCCTAGGAAATTGCTACTTCCCTCTTTTATCACTACTGCAATTGATTTTCGGGTCCCAAGAATTTATCTCCATGTTGAAGGAATACACAATCACTGGTTATTTTTAAGTTTGGGTGACTTAAAAGTGACTGAAAACACATCTTTCTTCTCCAGATGAGGTTGCTTAAAATCTAGTGCAACTTTCTTATGTTGATTAACACTTGTAGACTCCTACATCTTCATAATTCATATTACAGACTGTTCATTTCTCCAAGTACAAATAAGGTTGTCAGACGGCTTTAAAGACTGCAGTCATTGAGTAATACATAAAGAGTGCAACGGAATAAGTAATTTATGGAAGGGGCCTCTCTGGTGGTACAAAGAATTAATGAAGTTTTCAAAGGAGCCCAATTTGCAATTAGGGGATAAGCTCCAGTGCTCAGAGATTTTTGACTTTAAGCCAAAGAAACAAAGACTATGAGAACTAGAGAGGGAAAGAAACACTGTCTAACCCAGAGATTGCTAACAGGAAACTTCCAGGCTTAATCTGACCTACAGATTGTTTTTATTTCTCTGACTGGTTTTGAATGCTTTTAGGAAAGGCAATCTGATCTTCCACCCACCACACTGCCCACCATTGCCACCTTTTGCTCCCTGAGCCCATTCACACACTTTTATTACCTGCCTGGCACCTACATGCATTTCAATAGGACCCTGTGTTTACCAGAAAGGAAATGAGAAAACTGAGGGATGAGCGACATGTTTCATATGCAGTTTACCCCACAAATATATGGATTCCTGATTTAGAGTCCTTTCTACTCCATGTGGTTATATTTGTCTGAGAGATTACAGTCAGAACCAATTAAAAATCTAGTTCATTAATATAACATTTCACACTTTTCTGAAATCACAGAAGTATTTTAGAAGGAGGAGTTGTAAAAAGGAAGTTCAAGAGGTTGAGTAATTTGACCAAGTGGAGGGAGAAAGCTTGGTTTTGAGTCTTGTGTTCAACCCCCACCACAGGTTGGGCTTATTACTTATTTTACATAGTGAAGGGAACAGCCAGTAAAAAAAGGGATTCAATCATGGCATTTTTTACTATAAGCTTAATGTCATAATTTCCAATAAACCTCTAGAAGGTGTTTGCTTTTAAGTTGTTGCTCCCTCAAAAGGGAACCTGAATTAAAATTAATAAGAAAACCTATGGCATGCTTAGCCATCATGTTATTATACTCATGCTAGATTTCTTTATGTCAATCTGACTTCGTTTTAAAAAGTTCATTAGGGCTGGCATAAGAGGCAGTAGTATTTCTTAATTTAAATTGCTACTAAAAAAATTGCTATTAATGTGGTAATCAAAGCCACAACTACATCATAGAAGCATGAGGAGCAAAGGTAGACTTAGTTTGGCGAATTCAGATTCCTTACTCTTTTTGACTTAGAGCTAAATATTCATTAAGAGAACAATAATTCTTGTAGTTTTCTAACATATTTGGAATAAGCCATTAGCCATCAGAGAAGGTGCCACCAGAATGCAGGACAAAATCCAGGCTGGTCATCACCAATGCACTCTCCCCAAGTTCTTGTCCAAACAGTGTTCCTCAATGTGTATCTGCCTTTGTTTCCACTCCATTTGCAGTCTCTTCCCTTCTTCCTTCTTGGTCACCGTGTAATCGATGGGTTTGGAATCCCTTGTGCACTCCTCTTCTCTGCTCCTGGGCGACCCTGAACAGTCAAGTCCCAGCAGGAGATCTATATGAGTTAGAAAGATTGCTCTCTTGAGAAACCCTTGCATTTATTTCCCAGTGAAGTTGGATTTCTGGCAGTATTGTCTTGTTTGTTTTTAGGTCTTAATTAAATCAGATTCCTAGTTTTTAAGCCTCCTCTGTGCTCAAGCAGCATTTTTTCATACCTGTAGCCAACACTTATCAGATTGCACTGTAAGTATTTACTCACATACTCAGCTTCCTTATTTGATTCTCTGTGCCTTAAGGATAAGGCTTATGTCTTAATCAGTTTTGTATTCCTGCCACCTAACATAGTACGTAGAATGAAATATAGTATTCATATTGAAAGAAAAAAATGTGTAAAATCACACAAGATATTAGATGCCTGTGAAAGGTCCTGGTTTAAAAAAAAACAAGTTTTAGTAATACATAAAAGCTCAGAAAAGAGACACAGTGGTTGAGTTGGAAGAACAAGGAGGGCAAACTATGTGGGGGATGGTGCCATCAAGGGAAGGGAAGCTGGCTTGCAGTCCAGTGTCCCCTGTAGACCAGACAGTACAGTGGCTGCCATTAACTGCTGAGGTTCTCTCTGGGTGTATTAAGGTCTCTCCTTCCTCTGGTGTCTTGTTCCCTACCCTTTGCCACCTCCTTGATGCTTGGATGAGCTGGGGCTGTATTCATTTGTCTTTCAGATTCTCCTTTTTCTATCACACGGTAACAGACTAAACCCTTCATCCAGAGCTTTTTCTTTGTATCTGTTGATCCATTCAGTCTGACTGGAGTTAGGTCTTGCTGGCTCAGGAGCATCTCTCTCCTCCCCACTCCCGTGGATAGAGCACTTACTATGCAGCACATTCTAAGCACCAGAGCTGCCCCACAGCTGGGTACCAGGAGCTTTTACCCTGGCCATGTGTGTACAGTGTGTACAGTCCTCATTGGATGGGGCGCTCCTGGTGCCCAGGAACATGTCCACCCAGAGTCTACACCACCCTCCCATATTCCAAGTACCGGGGATGCAATAATTCCCTTCCTAAATGGCCCTCAAACCTGCATGGGGCTTACACGGGTTTCCTCCAAAGCTCCTGCTCCTGAGTATGCCTGTGCTCTTGGCTGGGGGCAAGGCTGGATGCCCTGCTCTACGGGGTGTCCACACGTATGCCCATGAGGCCTTTCATGACCCAGGACAGAGCCCAGGGCGAATGCAAAAGGGGTGGTCTATGGGTGGGTGTGGGGAGGCCTCTCCTTTTACTCAGTCACTACCATCAGTTTCCATAAATATTGGAGTCTGCTGAGTGCTTTACATATACTACCTCATTTGTTCAACAATTCCACGTGGGGGAAATCAAGGTCTTTTGGAGGAAATATAATCAGAGAGAATTATTAAGGTCTCAAGTAAAATCATTCATTTGACAAATATTTCTTGATAGATAGAGTGGTGAGCAGAAACAGATGGCCTCTCCCCTCGTGAAACTTTTCACATCGACTAACCAAAGCAATACAGACAACCCAGTAAGCAAGGGAAACACTCTGTCACGGTGTTTTTAAATCTCAATCACAGTCACAGGTGCTCTAACACTGATTTCTAAGTCTTGGACTGGCTAGAAAACATTAAAGCTCATCCTCCCCTGCAATGCCAAAGATGTCCTTGTAAGTTCATTTCCTGTTTGTGAGCATTTTTTCCTGTGTCCCATCTTCAAAGCAATGTTCAAAACTTCTCTGATTTTATAACTTGTAGGTATTGGACACAACTCCCAGGCTCTCAGTAGTGTTAGTCACACAAGCTGATTTGGTTAATGTGTTGATGGATGTCATCAGAGATTATATTTATATTTAAATTTATATGTATATTTATATATAAATACATATGTATATATTATATTCTTCAGTAAAATAGGGGACTTGATATTGAAGGTGACTTCCCTCTGCCAACCCCCAGTCAAGGGCCCGGCTCCTTAGAATGACTTAGTGGTTTCCTCAGAGGAGGAAATCATCTTGGAATCACTAAGGATGACCTTTCCGTGGACCCCAAGGGTGCTTGTGGCCTTCCTAACCCCACGTTTCTGGGGCCTCTGGACCAGGCCGATGCTGAGCACTACAGCACTGATAGCCTGAGCTTGGGAGAGAGGTCCCAGGAGAGGCTCAGGCATTCTCACTGACAGGACTGGCACTGCCTGTGTAGGAATGGGTTCCCAGAGACCATGTATGGCTGTGAGAGGCACTGACTGGAGAGGCCCAGTCACACGGCACTGTAGCTAGCTCTCTTGGGTGTGGGAGCCAGAACCTCCCTTTTGGACTGAGTTAGTCTCTGGGGATCTTGGACAATGCATGGAAAAAGGGAACTAAGAGATGACAAAGTTTGGAGAAGGATATTTAAGTAATTGTTTTGCAACATAGGAAACTGATGACCCTATTAGATTTAGAATTTGTGATGCAGTTCATATAGTTTATATTTAGGACGGAAAAAAGTTGGGGCTTGAAAAAATCTGAATTGAATTTCCTAACATTAATGTTCCATCTCCTAACAACACAGCTCTGCCCACATGCGGCAGAATACCTTCAGGCCAAGGTACTTCCTCAGAACCAGCCCCACTTTTGTCTCCCAGATGCAGCTTTCTGTTGGGCAGAGGCAACTCTTGGCTCAGACAGTCTTAGGGCTTCATGCAAAAATTCTATTCCTTGCTACCTTTTCATTTGACCTTTCACCTATTCCCAAGGAGCAGTTCTCTTTTTTTTCTAATGGTCTCACAGAAGAATGACTTATAAACTGCAGCTTTAGAAACAAAATCTTTGTAGTTGCTGAAAAGATCTGCAGAAATGATTCCGTAGAGGTATTCCAATTTTACAGAAAGAGATACTCATAGTGGGTGAAAT
Source organism: Manis javanica (assembly GCF_040802235.1). Lineage (NCBI taxonomy): Eukaryota > Metazoa > Chordata > Mammalia > Pholidota > Manidae > Manis > Manis javanica. Next base: position 149,892,153 of record NC_133157.1, read on the forward strand.
CCATTTATGGCCTATTTGTAGCACTGATCTCCCAAACCATAATTCTCCTATGATCTCCTATTACACTATCCATTGAAAGCTTATTACAAGAACATAAATTTGAATTATTGGTACCAAAAGATATCCATGTAAGGTAGATACTTGGTTGATTATTTATGAAATACATAAATATAATAAAATATGTTAAGTATGTTGAGTATAAAACCTAGTAGATATTTTATCTAGTTTTAGGGTCTTAATAACATTTTTGATAAGATTAATGTAAATTTCAGAAACAACACTGCTAACTTTGAGGTGGATTAATTTTCTTGAGAAGAAATGAGGCCTCCTTTAGCATGATGGTATTTGTCATGGAGGCATGACAAATAGAAGACAAGAGAGAATTTTAAATATCTTATTTTAAATAGGATAAAAGCTCAGTGTACTTAAATACTATCTGTACACATTATTAGCCATATTCAAAGCATATGGGCAAAAGGATTAATTTCTAAATTAAATGGGTAGTTTAAATATGTTAAATAAACAACAAACCTAATTAAATACACATTCACTAAAGTTTATCCCTTGTATTAGAGTTTTTCTTCTTTTGGGAATCAAAATGAAGTCCAATTTCTGTCAAACCCAATTTTTTAAATCACACTGTTGACATTTGGTATTGGAGGGCTATTTTATCATGAGTTTTATATTAAGATATTGTTTGACATGGCAATAGAAAAGAAAAATAAATGAACATAATAAGATCATTAGCTGCCTGCATTAACAAATATTACATATTTTAAAGTAAAAATACTTTAAAAGTACTGTTTATCCTTGAACAATGCAAGGGTTAGAGGTACTGTTTCCTCCTGCCCTATCCCCACCTCATCCCCCTTGCAGTGGAAAATTCCCATATAATTTTTAACCTCCCAACAAAGTAACTACTAATAAATAGCCTACTGTTGACTAGAAGCCTTACCGATAACATAAACAGTTAATTAACACATATTTGTATGCTTTACGTATTATATACTGTATTCTTACAATAAAGTAAGCTAGAGAAAAGAAAATGCTTTTTCAAATTGTTGCAAATCTCCAAAAAATTTTCAAATATTTGTTGAAAAATTCGGCATGTAAGTGAACCTATGTAGCTCAAATCTGTGTTGTTAAAGGCTCAACTGTATTTTTTAAAAGAAACTAGATATGAATTTCCCTGGGCCTTTGCTTCATTAGTGGATATGAAATTTCCTATTTGCAAATATAACTACTCAAAAAATAAAATTTTTGGAATATTTTTTATCATGTACTTTAAAACACATCAGCCCTCAAAAGTTTACTTATTAATGTGCACCCACACATTTCATAGTCTTCTCCTTTGAATGGCATTAAACATCACTTGAGAAATGCATGTGCTTTTCAGTCTTGGAGACAATGATAAAGGCTCTCCAAGTTGTATACCCAGAGACTTGGATTTGTACATTTATTCTGCACAGCTTCCTTCTCAATAGCATCATTACAAAAATTTCCAGAAAACACCAAAGAAAAGAGGTTCTTCCTTCAGTCCTGAGATGAAGTATGCTGAAATGCAATGCTAATTGGGCTGTATAAGAATGAGGGTGATGATTACAGGCCTGTTCACCACCCAAAGGGTAAGGAAAGGCATTTGAATATTACTGACTGTATTGTGTCCTTCTTCCAAATCCTTGGTTGAAGCTCTAACACCCAACGTGATTGTATTTGGAGATACAACCTTTAAGGAGTTAATTAAGGTTGGATGGGATCATAAGGATGGGGCCCTAAGGATTGGTGTTCTTACAAGAAAATGAAGAGACACTAGGAGTGTGCATAGGTAAAGGGAAAGCCACAGGAGGGTACAGGGAGAAGGCAGGAGTCTGCAGCCGATGAGACAGATATCACAAGAAACCAGCCCTGCCAGCATCTTGATCTTGGATTTCCAGCCTCCAGAGCAGTGGGAAAATAAATTTCTGTTTTTTGAGTCATCCAGGCTGTGGTATCTTATTATCAGCCCTAGCACCCTAATACAGAGAGTGTCCTTACATTCACTAGTTCATCCTGTTCTGTGTTTCTGCCATACTTCCAATTCCATCCCATTAGATGTCCAAGGTTCACTTGCTGCATTCTGGCTCTTCAAAACATCCATTTATCCTTTATATCCTAACCTGCTTTCATGACTGCAAATCATTTCCATGATTCCACCCATGAAATATATTGATCCTTTATCTCAAACCCTAGAAATTTACTAAGTGACTGGCTTGCCTATTTTAGCCCCTAAAACTTGCAAAGATGGTCATGAACTTGTAGAAACAAATAACTAACAAACCATGAAGTTCTGATTACGTCTCATGATTCCTTTTGAGAAAAAGTGTCTTTGGGTGTTCCATTACAATTATGTCACCCCACCATCACTCTGGCCACAGCGGATTAGAACCAGGATGCTTCTGAGCAAAAGGCAACTAGCAGTGGGACAGCCTATCATGCTGCCTTTGAAGGATGCTCCTCACTCGATAACGACTAACTGAGCCCATCAGATTTTGGTTCTAAGAAAGTTTGAATGCAACGTACATAAAGAATCTCATTAAGTGGAGTGAGGGAATACATAGAGGTGACAGTAGGCAGGGGGCATGAGTAGTAGACATCATAAAGTAGAAAGGGGAAGGGAGAAAGAAGCAGCTGGTTGAAGCAGAGGAAGTAGAGAGAGAAGCCAAGGTGGAACCTGATTATAAGACCACAGGAGCAACACTGAAATATGGCATATTTTAGTTCCCCAAGATTTCCCAATTCTTCTGGGATTCATTTAGTATAGTAGAAAACAGGTTAAGGGCATTGACCTTGTGAGCAGACATGGGTTATGCTTCTAGCTGTGCAAATAATTCATGCATGTATTATCCCCTCTGTGACTCAGTTTCCCTGGTAAAATGGGAGGGCAATAAGTATGCTTCCCTCATGGGATTGCTATGAAGATTCAGCAACACAGGGCTTGTAAAGTTCTTACTATATTGCTTATACTTTGCAAAAGCTTAGTATTATTATCATCATTATTATAAATTGTGTATATGTATTAAAAACTCCCATCTGATGAAGTAAATAAAAGTGTGGATTTGCTTTTTCCAATCTGAAAGATCTAACACATAGTTATTATGACATAATGAATAACTCTGCTCAAAAACATATTTCTACTTTGGAGGGGTTTGGTGGGAATTAAGGCATACAGTTTCTAATCTTCAAATGCTTCTTTTTGTCCAAAGGGGGTCTTATGTTGAAAACGTTAAGATTCCCCAAGATTATTTGGCTAGATGATAAGAAGTGCTCTAGGCAAATCCTAATATGGGAAATGTCATTAAACTCACTGCTCTTCATTTCCTCCTCCCAAGGTTAGGTATTCTTAGAGGGGATATTTTCTGGGATGTAGACATTCCTCCTAGGACTAGGTCTTGGAGGGAAATTACAATCTAAGTAGCAAGGTTTCCTCAAACTATTCTGGAGAAGTCAGCCGAGGTAAATGTGACTATTTAATAGGAATGATGGAAACCCAGTTCAAATTAGCTTGATGGGCTGGTTCATGTGGCTCAGGTAACTGAAGGAAGAATTGTAGGAATCAAAACCTTGGGACAGAAATGGGACCCACAAGACTCTCTTCCCACAGGTCTCCAAGGTTTCACTGGCTTTATTCCTTCTACTGTCTTTAGCCACCTGAGGTGCTGTGCAGCAATGATTACCCAGAGTGCCAGGTGACATGGTCTGGATAGGACTATTAGGGAACAGAGGAAAGGGAGTCCTCCAAAGGAGTATTGGCCAGATAGAAAACACCTGTTACTAGAGTAATTCACCTGACATCCCACAGCTAGTAAAAGGCAGAAGCTTGAACCAAAGTGTTCTATGTCCATTTCATGCTCTTTCTTTGATTATACTGATGTTGATTACTAAGTTCTTTTGTTTTCAAGTCATAGAAATAATAATTCTGATAGTAGCAGTTATGCCTCCTTGTTTGAAGCATAGTAGGCATTCACTACAGATTGTGTTACTTTTCCTTTCTGTCAAGAATTTCCAAACTTGAGTACCTCTTGCTGTTTGACCTCGCACAGTGATTCCCTGGGGGGTGCATATCAGTATGGATGATGCATTGTTAGTTCATTGTTTATAGTCACAGAAATGAGATGAAGGTTACATTTCCATCTTAAGTTCTATTGTGCATAAGTTACTTCCCTACTGATCCCAGCTCCATGCAGTCCAGTAGGACCAAATGACTTGTTCTGGTCAAAAGGCTATGAGGTGAAATGATATAGATCACTTCTAAGTGGCAACAAGAAGAGTGAGTTCTCATGACTTTCTAAATGATGGGAACTTTCCTGAGTCTGACTTTGTGCAAGCAGAGTCCTATCTTCCCTATACCCCATTTCTCTGCTAACTAGTACTGAACCTCCAGCATAAGAAATAAAACTTTGATGTATTAAGCCTCTGAGACCTTTGGATGTATTTAGTATTGAAGGAAAGCCTACCATCTCCTGGAAGTGGAATGCTATGTTAAAATAAATTGTGTAGTGTTCATTTAATGGTTGGCAACACCTGGTTAGCAGGCTGATATCATAGCTGGGAAAGACAGCACTCCATGTCATGCAGTGGTGAAACATTTGGTGCGACTGTCTTCTGCAAAAATTTTGGACTCAGATTATATACTTAATGAATTCATGGTTCTAGGGGAAAGTGTCAGTAGTATATCTTGGTAATCATTTGCTGCACTTGGGAAGAAAGAAAAGAAGAGAAAGAAAGAGAGAGAAGGAAGGGAGGGAGGGAGGGAGAAACGGAGGAAGGAAGGAAGGATGGAAGGAAAGAAGGACGGGAAGGAGGGACAAAGAAAGGAAGAGAGAAAGAGATGGTTGATTTTCGAAGTAGAAATACAAGGAAATAGAAGCTTCCAGAAATCCAAGACTTTTCATGGTGGAAAGGCCAATTAAATTTTGAGCCCAAAGAAAGAGATGAAGTTAAGAAAGCATTTGAGGGATGGTCCATTAAAACCAAATATTTTTGGAAGGAATCAGATTAAGGGTGTGACCTTCATGCTTACTTAAAACCTTTCAGTGGTTTAGAATTTCTCAAGGAAAATATTAGATAAATGATCTGGCTTTACCATTAACTACTTCAGAGTGGCTCAAACATATTGCGAGAGGTTTGGGGATAAAAAAGCAAATGTAGTGGGTCTGAGATCTGTGTCTCCAAAGAACCCTGGTTGATATACTGAAACATGGAAATGATTAAGTCAGATAGACAGTGCAGCTCTGAAGTCTTAAGAAAATTCTACTTCCAGGAAAGCTATAAACTTGGAGTAAAAAAGCTTGTGAGCCTTAGGAAATTAAAATGACCCACGTACCCACAATTTCCTATGCTAAGAGAGTGGGTTGAAAAACTGTGCATCCCCTAATGAGGTTGAGGTATGCATGCTTCAAAATATTGTAAAGGATGCCTCATCCTGCTTGTAACCACCTGCCTTCACCTGCCTTACATGGGAAGTTGGCTAGATGTAAACTTAATTTGATCTTCAACTTTTTACATTAATGTCGGGGTCCGCGGGTTGCCATTGAGGCTTTGTGGCGATGCAAAGAGTGAAGGAGGAGGAGGGAGTCGCTGTGGAGGGTGCTCAAAAGAAGTCACTTTAATCTGCATAAAGCTGTGCTTTTCAGACTGGTACAGTGCTAATTCATGGTTACGCAAGTATTGAAGACGTGCATGCAAGTGAGTGGTCTTCATGGCCAGGTGTCTGGCCTTCAAGGCTCTTATCTAGCTCCTTACTTATGGGTACAACACGCTGTGTTTTCCAAGTTTCTCAAGGCCAAACATATCCAGGGTGAAGCAGCGGACAGCTGTCCTTATAGAACAGTAGGGAAAGCTGCTGGGGTGGTGGGTGGGGCTCCCTACAATCACTTCAAAGGAAATGGGTTACTTTGTATATGGCTACCTTGCCTAGTAAAGATTAGGATATGACCATCTAGGAACATTCCAGCTTAACGGTGTAACTCTGAATGTTGTTAACGTTGAACCAATAGAACGTGAATTATATTAATACCATCCAGGTCCCAGCTGGAAGAAATATCCAACTTGCCACAGTGTCACACTTCTTATGGAGCAATCCATGACTTGCGCTTTCTGAATTGCTCCAAGAAATACTGAAATCTTAATGAGCAGAAGATATCTGGGAATGGTCAAGATAGAGAAAGACTGACCAATTCAGAGATTCAGTTTGCATAACACTTTTCCAACTTTTTTAGCTTCCTTTTCCACTTAGCCTTTTGAGGAAATAAATACTGTAGTTTATAAATGTTTAATATGTGGTTGTGTGGTTTCTTGAATGCATATTGCTAATCAAAAACTCAGATGTTTGTTGTGATTCAGGTAAAGCAGAACTTGAAACTAAAATTGGAAACTCAATTTCAACTGAAGGCATATTCTCTGATTCCTATTTTGGATGTGGTCAAGGAGCACAATAGAGGAAAAACAAGAACCTTAAAGAATGTGGTGCCAGAGGTCATGGAGAACAAAGGAATTAAGAAGCTTTGCTCAGAGATCAGAGTAAGGCCCTAAAAAAAAATCCTCTTACCTCCAGTGAAGGGGGTCTTCATGCCATCTGACCAGTATAATTCAGAATTACTGGACTCAGTGTCCGCCAGGTATCTCTCCATCCTTCCTATCTGAATAGAGTGCTTACTTGTGGCTACCTTGTACCTCTCTACTATTGTATATTGGGTATGTTAGGGGAAGGGATTATAAATAATCTGTATGTTCATTTATACTTCTCCACAACAAAAGGATTACATTCGGATCAGTAGTAGAGATAAGACAACTGCATAAAACCTAGAGATCTGGAACTTGGAACTGGATGTAGTAACTGAAGGAATCTTTGGAGATGGATTGATTATGTTCTGTGTGTTAAGAAGGCTAAGATTGTTTCAGTAACCACAAGGGAGACTGTTACAGAAACACCAACTGCTCACCAAATATCCCTGCACTTGCCCATATTTCCCAGCCCCCTTGCATAGAGCCATGGGACTTGATCTGGCCAAGGGGCCATGAGCACTGTGGGGTAAATGGCAGAATTTCCAGAATCTCCTGCCTGGCCTTAGTCCATTTACATATCCATAAGTATTCACTGCTGCAGCCTCCCGCAGTCTTCCCGCAGCCTCCCGGCAAGGGGTGGAGAGAAAACGGCCATTATCTCCTTCTGTCCTTCCCTGGAATGTAATTGGTCTGGTGTCTGCCGGCCTCCATGGACCTACCAATGGAGTTCCTCCCAGAAGGGGCAGTAGGGGGAGGCGTGGTGGGGAAGGTGCACCCAAGAGGAAGAACATGAGCTGCACCTGGAGGAGATGGAGGGTACTGAGCTTAGTCAGCAAATTTAAGCAAGCTGTGAGCAATAAAAACGGTTTCTCCTAGCCTACACTTTCCCTCTCCTTGAGTTTCATCGGTTTCATAGGGGACTCGCCCCGGGATGGGAACAAACACCCTTCTCCCTGGAGCTCCAGCAGAAGTGATGCCCATTACCTCCAGGCTAAAGCATAAGGGCAGGCTCAAATTCTCCAGGCATTATTCATCCCTGCTGTAGTAGTTCCTCACCTGGCCTCCGGGTGAGCAGGTGGAACAGAGCCACACCTTTTCCCAACTTCCAAACCAGCGTAACAGGAAAGAAACCATTGTTGTGGCAAGCTGCCCGGACTTTAGTTAACTTGTTCTTTCAGCATTAACTAGCCTGTCGTGACTAATATGAACTCTACAACTGCAAAATTGACCTGCACTTTAGATAACAGAAATCTCTTATGGTAACATATTGAGATGTACATCGCAAAACTATGGGGAGAACAAAATATTACTATGGCTAACTAAAATATTCTTACTTTTGCCATTTGACCTTACTCCTCCCTCAGACATTTTTCAGTACTTAAATATTAAAGATGAGTAGTTGTCTAGAAATGTGTTATTTTGCCATTATGGTATCATCCTAATATTTCTCTCATACATATCAAGATTTCTCTGGGTATTATCCCATTCTGCCTGGACTCTCAGCCTTCACCTGTCACTATCCAACCTGTAGAAAGCACCCTCCCCTCATCCAAGCCTAGACGACAGCAAACCCAACATTCACAGGGTCCTTTAAGGTAGTACAGAAATGAGCAATTGACTTGGGAGCATCAGACACAGGTGAAGAGCATGAATCATGTTTGTTTCACTTTTCGCATTAGTTGCTTATACACAAAGGGGCACATGGAGGAATTCTGCAAACAAATCTGCAGGCAGCTGTAGTGTGAAGAGCTGAAATGGAGGCTGAGTAGAGTGTGCAAAATATCAACACAATGTCAATCAGAATGCGTAAAGAGACAGCCATCACAGAAGCCTCTGGTTTGCAGTTATCAGGAAAAAGCTCTGAGCAAAGAAAATCTGGGACCTAGGAAACAAAAAGATTTAATACAGTAACATTCTCAGTAAAGGGCAATTGTTCTTACATAGGAATTTTAAATGGTAAAGAAAGTTAAGTATTATCCCAAACAACACAAGGATAATACACCATGGATGTAAAAGGAATGCAAAAGGTACACTTTCACAGCACTTTGGGAAGAAGTAAATCTTTTAATATATTGAACATATCTGTTCTAATGATAATATATGTGACTTATTTTAAACAAGTTAATTTTTTCACTCTGATAAGTAATTTTAAAGCTGTTTTAAAAATTTTAGAATATAAGATAAATTTTGGCAACCAGTACCTTTTGATTAGGCAGGAGCACTCTGGGTTTATGTCTCAGCCTCATATTAAGTGGGGATAGTTTTCCGCTATAAAGATTTCTCAGGAAGGACAGTGTATGTATATTACATATTCAGGCATATATATACATACATATATATATATATATGAACATGTACACACATATCTGTGTGTGTGTGTGTGTATATATATATATATATATATATATATGATTTTTTTCTACCTCACAACGTAGAATATACAAATAAAACTTGGCTAGGTAATCACTGATGTCATTCAAAAGTCATGATTGATAGTGAAGAAAAACTGAAAGGGAACACCAGCTGAGCAAAGGTATCCAAATTCATTTTAAACTTTAAAAAAAGAATTTTTTAAATCATAAGCTTATGAAACACTTAGGTCTTGGTCTTGGCTAATATTTCTGTTTGTGGTTGTAGAATGGAGAAAAGAAGAAAGAAAAAAAGAATAACAATCAATAACTCAGAAAAAAAAGAAAGTCCACAAAGCTTTCAAAGGGATCAGGATCAAAAGAGAAATGAAGAGTATTACAGTGAAAATTTGCATAAAACTTTTCTTTTAAAAAATTCAGTTGGTTCCACTGTTCAAGTCATGCCCATGATTAGCTATACCTTTGAAGATGTCCCTTTATTCCTTTTTTTAAATTGAAGTATCATTGATATACAATCTTATATTGGTTTCAAATATACAACACAGTGGAAGGTGTCCATTTATATCTGATCAAAACTCACAATAACCTCAGATCATTTTGGTGTACTTTAACTTTTTGGATAACTTCCTATATGAAATTCATAATTCATAAAATATTTTCAACTATGGTTGGACTATGTCATTCATTCATTCATTCATTCATTCTTCTATTCAACAAATATGTATTGAACTCTTATGATGTTCTAGGCACACTTCTAAGTGCTTGGCACAGTAATGAATAAAACAAAATTTCCTACCACATGTTACTTACATTCTGTTAAAGAGAGAGACAGTAAACAGATACATAAATAAATATATAGTACTATGTCAGTGTTGGAAGACTTTTGGCAACTTTAAGGTCTCTGTGAAATATATGATAAAAAGATTGCTTTGAAATATTTAATGTTGTCTTCTTTCAGTAAGTAAGGAGACTAGATAAATATATGTAAGAAAAAATCAAGTTGTCCAATTTGATAAATAGCAATTTATGTGTAATCCCATCCTGTCATCCTGTGATCTTATCAATTTGATAATCGAGAGGCAATTACTGTATTTGATATCTTGCTTTTCTTACATTTTGTATTTTTTTCTTTTTAATAGTCTTCAAAACATTTTAATAGCTACAAATATTATAGACTATATATGATTTTAATACTTCCATTATTTTTGAAAATTCTATGATCATAAATTCAGTTTATATACATAAATCTTTATCTGCATATCTGATTATATGCTAAGGATAAGATGCATAAAGTGGAATTATTGGGTTTATATGCATGTATATTTTATCACAGTTGATATACGCTGTAAAACAGAAATGTAAAAATGGTTACATTTTTTCACTATTATTGCAATAATATGAGATATTAAATAGATTTAAAACCTCAGCCAAAACTGCACCTCAGTGCTCTTTTAAATTACATATCTCTGTTTATTGGTTAGGTTGATTTTTTAAAATAGGGTTATTATGCATTCACCTTTTTAGTGAATTCTTTGTCATTTGCTCTTCCTTTTTCTCCTCTTAAACTGTGAATGGGTTTTTTTTTTGATGTGTGAGGTATTTTATTCATGAAACATATATGTTGCAGTTTTTTCCAAGTGGCCATTTATACTTATGCTTTTATGATATTTTTACATCAAAAATATTTTTATGCACAAGAACATATGATCTTTTTTCTTTGTGATTTTGTTTTGTGATTTGCTTTCTGTGATTGATTTGTGATTTTTCTTCTGTGATTTATGTAATGCTTTATGTAATGCTGTTATCTATGTGGAATTAATTTTGGTGCGAGGAGGCTTTAATTTGAGCCTGTTCCAAACAGTTCATTTTATTACCCCAATTTGTTAATAAAATAATCCATCCTTTTCCCCATAGGTCCGTGATACTTTCTCATCTGTTAAATTTACACACACACACACACACTAACACACGGGTCTGTCTCAGAGATTGCATTAATCGGTTTGAAAGATCCTGTTTTTAAGGTTGATTCTGTGTGCTTGTGTTTGTGTGTGACGGTGCCACTACTTTTTGTCTCAAATGTTACAAAATTACAATAATTCTCTGTATTGTCTTGACGGAACAGGGGAGAGCAACGGTGTGGAGGCATTTAGGACCCAGGGGAAAGCCCGTCTCGGTATAGAAGGAGTCTCGGGCGCACACCCCTCCCACCATAACCAGAGCCCCGTGGAGCCTGAGCTCTCATTCACAGCATTCTAGAGAAATCTGAGCCCGAACCTGCCAGAATAGGCGATCTCACCCACTCAGCTCAGCAGCGAAGACACCTGCAGAAACACATTCCCAAAGCAAGGCTGAGCGGCCGTGTGAAGGTATTTGTTGCCTTTTTTCTCCTTTCTGTGTTTGCCGCGCCTCCTTGCCTTTCCCTCCCGTTCTTGCGATACCATGGCTGCGGCGTTTCAGCACTTCGGTGCGTGGACAGCTCCCATCTGCAATCCCTCCTCACTCCTCTCTCCCGCACCCCTCTGCACGCCTTCGCGGTCCACCCTTCTGCCACCGGCGCCACGCAGCCTGCGCTCCTTTACCCCATCTGCACCCCCATTTCCACCATCACCGTCATGCTCTACCACCACCAGCGCCGTAACTACAGCCAACACAACTGTGTTTGTCACTCAGACAAAGCCCGAGGTCCGCAGGGTTGAGGAAAGGAGCCCAAGTTTTTCAGGCATAGGAAGGAAAGTTCAGATGGAGGACACCCCGAAAACAAAGAGAGACGCCTGCCTGAGAGAAAGGAAAAGTGAAGACAGGAGAGAGAGACCCTAGGCAGAGGGGGCAGATGGGGTAATTGCCAGACACCAGCAGTTAGCCAGCTGCCTTTCAGCAGATTAGAGATTGTTTAGTTCAGGAAATTAACATGGCCTGGAGTTATTCCAGTAAAACAGACACAGAAGCTCAATCCGTGTTTCTGGCTTTCCAATGGAGAATCACCAGGAAGCAGGGTGGGGGTGATTGATGACTCATATTCACCCACACGCGGTTTTTCTTCCTAAGGGTTTATTGCAGAAACTCTGGAATTAAGTTTTTTACTGAAATGTCTTGTAAAATGGAGATCCCAAAGATTAACTCTGTAGCCAGAGTGAAAAAGTGATGGTGATGATAAAAATCTAACAAATGTGGCTCTCACTGGAAAGTGTAATTTGTTTAAATGTCTCTTACTGTCTACTTATTTCAATTTTCCAATTGGAAACCTCTCTTTGAAGCAGAGAGATAGATCCTTTCCCCAAATGTCCAAAGTAGTAATGATATTCAGAGCAGATGGTCTGGCTTTGTTCATTCCTAGTCAAGGACTGACTCAGATTTGGAGGGTGAAATTTTTGTGTGCTTTCTCAGTAATCAGGCGATAACATCATTTTCCTATAATAGTGAAGGGTACTAGAGTGCAGAAATCAAAAAGGCATTTTATGTAACTGTTCTAACCAAGCTCTGCTTTTAGAGTGCTATCATTTTCTATGTCAGCTGAAGGGAAGTTGGAATATCTTTCAAATATCTTAAAGGTCCAAGCCCAAGTCACAGCTCCTCTTTAATTTAGCCAGGATCTTCTGTTTTATAAGACCTAACAAATATCCGAAAATAAGTGCCTGAGCATGTCATAAATAAAAATCTTTTGGTAAGTACCCATTTAATCAACTATTACTGAATAACTAGCTATTGGGATTTTTAAATCATAAAATCAAAATTCTAATTAAAAATGAGATGGGTCATATTTAATATGGGGAAACAATATCATGTCACATGTAACAATCAGGTTTAAACCAGAGGACAGAAAAGGTTCATTTAAAAATCACCCTTGAACATTTATTCTGCCTCTTTAAAAAGAAAAAGAGGCAGTAAAGCAAGTTTTATCTAAAGCAGCTTTACGAATCATGAGACACATTGTCAAAAATAAAGAATAGTCACAAACAAGTATCCTAAAGAAATTTTGAGGAAAAATTCACACCAAATACTCTCCTTGAATGAAGAATAGTGGGACTTATCAAAAGTTACTTATTGCTGTTAATTACATAAATATTGGCATAATTCTATATGCCTCTAAAATTTACTCACTTTTGAACTGAAACCAAGACAACTAGTGAAAATATTTGGTGAAATGGATTTTAGAGAGGAAGAAAATATGGTCATCTACATACTGTCCTTTGACTGGTAATATCCGTAGTAAGCAGGAACTCTGAAGTCCCAAGCAATGAGATTCTTAAAACTGCTTTATCTGTCTGCAGCAAATGGTTCAGCCCAGACAATTTAAAAAAGTGTACATATTGCCAGTTCTAGCTGTTTCAAACCAGAAACTCACTAAATTCCAGAAACTCTGCCAGGAATCCTCAGCCTCCAATGCTGCTGTCTTCCTGTGCTTCATACAATTTCCTGAGGCTGGAAAATTCAAAACAGTGCTGCCTCACTGAGATTTACAGGCAACTGTCTCAGAAGTGATGCCTCGCTCTGCCTGATATGCTGAGCTTGGTGTTTTTTTATAGGGTGTTCCTTATCCTGGCTTTCTCTTTTATTTATTTTTTCTACCAAGACTATTTTACTTTCTTCGTATTTTCAATAACAGACCCTTCTCGTTTTTATTATGGATTTAAAGGTGAATGGAAAGCATGTTTTCCAGCAGAGGGGGATCATACACTTTTGTAGACATTCTCGCAGAGGGGCACACCCTTTAGAATCATGGAGTATAAAGCTGTAAGGTCCTTCATTTTCCAAAAGGGAACTTGAAACTCTTCAGATGGTGGTGGTGTCTGCTCGCTTCTGTAGGCTTTGCAAAAGGTACACCTTGTTAATCTTGAGAAGTCTATTCATGGCTTTACACACTCCTTGGGAGCACAGCCATCCTTAGTAAGTAGATTCAGGCTGACTTGGGTCTTTTCTGCTTTCCTGTTATGTGGTGACTCAGAAAGAGGAGGCAACACAGCATGATGGGTATACAAAATATGAAGTTTAGTCACATGCAGTTAGCCCAAAATACCCCCTCAACATTGCAAAGAGAGACATTTTCCCCATTACATCCTTCTCCCAAATTTTGCTATTTGGATGATTACTCATTTTATCCAGATTCCACTGGGATAAGTTTTTTCCAGAAGATCCACAGTAGGAATTACTTTAAGTCTGCAGCCCCTAATGTCAGACCCAAGTGTTATATCTCTCTAGAGAAAACTGCACTTAACTTCCAATCCAAGTTTTTCATAGTTTAAGGTAATTTTTCTTGGTTTGATTCTTCATGGATATGGAAACCAACTGGTCACTCTCCTTCCAATTAAAAAAAAACCTCTTATTCAATGAATAAATTCATTATTCTGCACCGCCTTTGCTGCCTCTCAGAGCCCTTTATCATACCTTCTGGGGTCAGGTAACCCAGGTAACACATTATATATTATCATGTGACAGGGAATATCAGAGAAAGATTTCTGTGTTGGGAGACTAATTTTCTTTGAGATTTTCTTCCTCTTGACCTCTGAGCTAGCAGGATTTGCCCATATGTATTTGAGATGTTCCTGGACATTTCTGGTTTCTGGACATGTTTAGCCAAATCTCCAATTCATAGATATTGTGCAGACTGCTCTCTACATCTCTTCTCCTTAAAATAACATTGCATCAATTCAACTGTTGTTGTTCAAATTTCTTACATCAAGTTCCATACCTTTACATGAGTCAAGTACATTGTGTATTCAATGTCCATTATTTTGTACTTTGGGAAGACGTAGGACGGAAGTTGTTGCTTTGGGAATGGTGGTTGGGCCTCAAAACACAGGTTCTATGAGTAAAAGGCCTGATGTATGGTCACAATAAAACAAAAGGAATAAAACGTGAGATTCTTCTCTTTCCTTTTTCTTTTCTTCCTTCCCTTTCTCCCACCTTCTATTGCTTCCTCCGCCTTCCTTTCTTTATTATTTCTGATTTATATAGAGAGCACACACAAGCATATGTGAAAACAATTAATAGGGTGATCTGATAAGTCTTTATGAGTGCTGCTACTCTGAAAGGAGTGAACACTTTATTGGAGAAAGGCTTTTATTCTACTCTTGGGCAAAGTAGCACCGCTCTCCACAGACTGTGTGAGCTCTGACCTCAGGTAATTAACCTACCTTCTCAATCCTCTTGATTCATTGCGAAAATCCTGTAGACCTAGTGCTTCTTAAAGATAAATGTGTGTACAAATTGCCTGGAGATTATGCTCTGCATTCAGCATGTCTGGGTGGGTCCTGACATCCTGCATTCCTAACAAGCTCGTGGGTGCTGTTGGTGGTCCTGAACCCTGGACCGTGATTTGAGAAGCAACAATAAAGAACAGTTTTCCTCTTTTTTAATATTCCCACAGTTATGTCTCATTATTAAATAATGACACACACACTTAAACAAAATAAAAACTGCTCCAAGTTCTGAGGCAATAGTTCAGATAGTTCAGAAATCATAGCTCTAGTTGAGGAGAAAGTTGTACAAATAGCCCCTTTCCTCCCACCTCACTCATCTGTACCTGGCTGTGTTTCACTTTCACCAGGTAGTTTTTATAACTCTGATTTCTGTTGCTGTCATCGTCTGCCCCTTCACATCCAGAAGGGTCCCAGTCACATAGACATGGCGGGGAAGACCCCAAGGGTAGAAGGGGGCAAGTGGATTTAGTGGCAGTCTTTGGGTGAGCCCTGCCTTTCTTATATTCCTCCAGATCCTGTTTCTCAAAAAGGGGTCTTTTCTTAGAGAAAGTCCCTTGATGACAGAAGAGTCAAGTGTTTGTTTCTTCCACGCCCATTTATTCTTTTAAGAAGCACAACTAAAATTAAATTTTAAATTGGGGCATTGACTGCCAATGTCTTCTTATGGGGATACTTTAATGGCATTGAAAAACATTCCAGTTTAATTTTTTGTGTCTCATTCTTTTCCCTATAGATTGTCTTTATTTAAAACACAATGAAGTGTAAGGTAAACACTACTTTAAACACTTTTCTACCTAAGATAGGAGGCAGAAAATCTCATGCTGTCCTTACAAGTTGCCTTTCTCTTCAACTTCTTGCATTATTTATTGCAAAGCAAACCTAAAAAAAAGTCTTTTTTTTTTGTTCTAGAATTCAGAACACAATCTTCTGTCAAATAGGTCTACTTGTTCTGAGTCCCACCCTATTCTGATTTTGATCTGACATCTGATTTGGGCAGAAGTTCTCAGTGTCTCTACTCTGATAGACCTCATTCCAATTTACTTTTATCTTTCTTAAGAGCAAGAGCAAATGGGAGTAGATGACTGTACGCTTAGTTGCTATTTTAAAGGGAGCTGAGGGAGTCTACCTAATGAATATTTATGTGGTAAGGGTAAGCCCAGGGCTAGGATTGAGCTAAAGGTGATGGAAAGTTGACTGTGAGCCAAGGTCTAAATTCTGGTCATGCTGCACTTTCAGATGATTAAAGGTCTCTCCTTTATCCTTCTAGACTCTTCTCCCTGTCCTTGGTGTAGATAGTTCATATCTGCAAGTTGGCTAATGTTTGAGAGAAAGTCAGTGGGTTGGGAGCCAATCTGTGACTCATAGGACTTAACGTTCCTTCGCCAGCACTTAATGCAGAGAAGTCCTACAAGCTCTAATGTTCAATCTCAAATTCATCATTTGGAAAAAAGAGTCTTTTTTTGGTCAGCACCAAAAAATGTTGTAATCAACCAAACTCAGATACTTAAATGTAGGCTCCACTGGCAGTAAGGGAGCATATCATCTTTCAGGAAAGATCTCAAATAGAGTTGTACTAAAAAAGAAAGGTTTATGCTCACTGTGATTTTCAATTTCAGTCTAGATGTATCAGCAGCATCTATTTTTATTTCATTCATTATAAAAATTCCTTTCAGCATTCCTAGGGGAAAAGCATATTCAGTTAAAAATCTTGAAGTGAGATTTTAGAAAGGTGAAGATCCATAAGGTTTAACCTAATTCAATATACATTTAAAATTTGGAAATATAACACAAACACTGATCAAGTATTTGATTAGATTTTCATATGGAAAGTTTTATTCCTGAGATTCATTTTTCATCTTTTTCTTATCAGAGAAGCCCTTGAAACAAATATGGGTACAGCTTCTCATTTTATATTAATTAAAATTTATATTTATATTAATTTAAATTTATGTGTACTTAAAATTTTCTTTGTATTTCCAACAACATCCAGAAGCAGTAAGTATTTGAGGTATTATTCATTAGTTGTTGTTCTTATATTTCAAGCAATATTTAGGCTTTATAGATTTTACCTTTCTCATCATGACAATAATGTACCCTTTTCTTCCCAGGTCTGGCCAATGTTACAACATGACATCTTTAGGCTTGGTGAGGTGAGAGTGAGTGCCTGCTGTGTGAGTGAATGATGGTGAGGGTGCCGGTACCCACAGTGATGTAGGAGAAGCATTCTCTCAGAGGCAGTGAAAGGTCACGGACAAAACATGGGCTTTGGGTCAGGTAGACATGGGTATGAATCTTCATTCTAACAGCTATGCTTGATCTATCTAAATCTTAGATTTATCCTTTCATCTAATAAGTTATAAACTAGCTTTAAGGGTTGGTGTGGAGATTAAATCACAGAACGTCAAAGCACAGAACATCAAAACACAAACACTCAACAAATATTTGTTTGTTTTCTCCCCCAATTTAACATGCTTATTATCTGATTTTAAGCTAAAAGTTTACTGGTTCCAGGCCTCAATACCCCTTTATTTACCTGGAGACAACAAAAGTATAATATCAACAAGAATAGTGCAGTAAATGTAAAATGGAGCTTTTCATTTCCAAAGCACTTCTACCTACATTATTCACATGATACTAAGCATCGCTCAGGGAATTCTCTTCCTTCTCCCTATTGCAGGATCATTGTAACAATGGAAAAAAAAAGATAATTGATGTAAAATGCTCTGAAATAGTGCATATACACATGTACATATTTATAGACAAGACATGGCTATTATTCTGATTCCTACTACTTGTTTATAATGTGTGTTTCAGAAGATAATGAAATGAATGAGAAAATAGATTATGAAATAACCAAAATGGATTTGATTTGGATTATTATACTTCTTAAAATGATTTTTCCACTTAGACTCCTTGGTTCGTAAGTACTAGGTGTGGGTGTGTGTGCAAATACACTTTCTTAAGACTGAATTCTGTATGAGGAAATACACAAACAGATTTTTTGCTAATGGAAACAAGATGAAATATGAATCTTGAATCTGTGGATGCCATGATTACAAATATCATGATATGGAGATTCTTCTTTCCTCCCCCTCAAGAAAAATACCACTACCTAAATTTCTAGTTCACCAGAAAAAGCATGGATTAGAAGTGGAAGCTAGTTTCTGCCTTGGGCTCCCCAGAGAGCATGGCAAGTTACTGTCCACATATTTGGAATGATCTCTAAATGAAGAATCATCTGGGACCCACCCAGCAATGGGAATGGTAGTTTTTGAAGCTCACAGGAATTTACCTAACTGCCCTTTTTGGTTGTCAAGCATTTCAAAGCCTAGGTCAAGCTTGGCAGTCAGCTATGGGTGGCAAAGTATCAAATAGAATGTCAGGGTCTTTGATGTGGTGTTTAATCAAAGGAAAATACATAAAACAAGAGCAAAATGTTATGCCTAGAAAAGGCATAGACAGCTAGATTTTAGATGACTTCAGTCATCTTCCAATGAAGAAACAAGAACAAGATGATAACTGGACATCTGTAATGAATGTTATGAAGCTACCTAAGAATGTCTGTTAACCCCTTAGTCATATATAGGTACGTAGAATTGTAAATGTGGAATGGTTTTAGGGAAGCAGAGTGAGGTTCTGAGAGGGAAGGTGACTTGCTGAAGGTCACCTAAGTCTTAATTAGTAAATAGTAGAACCTCTCTGCTACATATGAGAGGCAGAACAGCATAGCAGTAAAGAACATGGAAATGGAGAAAGATTATTCACTTGAATTCTGTTTCTTCTTCTTAGTAGCTGTGTGACCTTGGGAAAGTCATTTAACCTCTCTATGCCTGAGTTTCTCATCTGAAAAGTGGGGACAATAATATACTCTTTTCATACAGTGGTTCTAAGTATTAAATAACATAATATATAAAAAGAGTATGCAAGTGCCCAGAATACCATATTTGAAGAATAAATGCAGTTATAAGTAATAAATTAAAACTATTATTATTATCAATACACCAGGACAGAAAATCTTTCCTACTTCATGTGATACCAAGTCCAATGTGTCTTTCCTTACTTGTTTGACAATTCAGAAAGGTTGAATGAGAATCAAGTCCATGTGAACAAAAGATTACAGTTGATTAAAAATAATTTGTCCGAGAGAAAATTCTTATATAGCACAGCATTTTTAGTGCCTTAGAAATTATCAGTTGAAGTTGTTATTTGATAGCAGTCTATTCAAATTACTGAAATAAAGGATTTGCCTTTAATGGAAAATATTTCATCCTAAGT
Source organism: Manis javanica (assembly GCF_040802235.1). NCBI lineage: Eukaryota > Metazoa > Chordata > Mammalia > Pholidota > Manidae > Manis > Manis javanica. The sequence continues at coordinate 149,911,537 of NC_133157.1, forward strand.
ATGAAATCCAGTAACCCTTGCTTTGGTATTCTCTGCAGAAACTTCTACTGTATGCTGAGCACAGAATAAAGATACAGATTGAGGCAAATTTATTTCAGATATTACAGATTGGAGGTATAGCTGTATGCATCATGAAAATTGCAACCTCAACTTTCCCCTTGAACCTGTAGTAATTTATCTCAGAAACATTGTTGAGTTCCCTGAACTGTAAGGTAAATAGCTTGCTCCCAGCAACTTTAAATCTGTAGGGGACAAGCCACTGCTATAACATGCTCTAAGCACCCTGTGCCATGGCTTGGAACAGTGAAATTCTCCCAGCATGCTTCAGGGAGGCAGTGGTTTGAAGTACAATGTGCCTAGGCTAAGTTGTTCTAGGATAAAAAAATACTTTGTAGATGAGGAAGGAAATTAAAATCAGCTGCAACACCACCATTTAAGAAAGATAGTCCTAGAGGTACCCAAGCAGAAGGGGAAACCATTTACTCATTGAAACAACATTTTGACACTCTGTTTATTAATTTATTCTATATAGATTTATTGAGCACTTACTTCATGGCAAGCACTGTTTCAGGCACTGAAGCTCACAGAGATAACCCTCCTTGTGCCAGGCACTGTGTTGGGGATACACAGATGAATGAGATCCAGCTCTTCTCTGCAAAGAGTTCAGAGTAAAGAGAGATGAAAATGGCAATAAAATGTGATGTAGTTGGGGCTGTGGGGCTACCAGTGACCTCTGAAGGCCAGGGAGGGTTTCCTAGAAAAAAATGATTCCCCAGGATGACACCTGAAGGGCAAAAAGGAGTCAATTAGTGGTCATTACAGGCAGAGAGAGCAGCTTTTGCCAAGGCCCACACTGGTGAGAAGTCACTGCAAGGGGTTCAGTGTGGCTGCATGGCTGGACAGTAAGTCTGGAGAGACAGGTAGGGGCTGGAAGGCGAAGCCATGTTACATAATTTTATACTTTATCCTGGGATGACTGGAAGCTATTGATCAATGTCAATCAAGGTGTGACGTGCAGATTTCAATTATAATACAGAGAATGGACTGGAAAAGGGCACGATTGGCTGCAGGGGTACTGTAGGGAGAGTACTGCAGCACTGAGCAGATGAGGGGTGGTGGGGTCTAAACCAGGCAGTGACAATGGACGAACAAAGCTGGGCAGATCTGAGATACATTACGGAAGTAATTGTCTGGAAGTGGGCCATAAAGAAGAGGGCAGAATAATGTTGACCCCAGGTTTCTAGTGTGGAAAACTGCCCAAAAGATGCTCAGTCACTAAGAGATTGAGGTGGGGAAGCAAATTCAGGATGAGGAACTATGATTAGTTGTTTTGAACATACTGAATTTGTGGTGTCTTGGGGACATCTAAGTGGGGGTGTTCAGTAGGCAGTTGGCTGTATAGCCTGAAGACCAAGACAGGGCTATGGACTGAAGTTATAGTACATGTAGTGGTTAAATCATGGTGCAGGATCTTGAAAAACACCACACTGCCACACTGTAGTGGTGAGGATGGAAAAAGAAGACTGAACAGGAATGGACAGAAGGCCAGGAGAAAAATCAGGGTGTCTGGAATCATAGGGAAGCATGAGACAATGGGAGAGAGAGTTTTAAGAAGGGTGAAGTTATCAACATCAAATACTGATAAAGGTCACCCATAACAGGTGCTGAAATTTGTGTATTGGATGTAGCAACAAAAAGGTAACGCACTAGTAGAATGATCATTTCTCTGGTTTGCTTGGAATTATCCCAGTTTGTGCCTTGTTCCAGCATCATTATTATTATTAGTGCCCCTTAATGTCTAAATTTGGATAATAAGTTATATCATCATCCTGGGATCTTTGGTTACTGAGAGAAAAGATAGATTGCAGTATGTGTAGGGATGAATTGGAAAAGAGAGATATCAAGCAACTTTTTGAAGGGGTGTGGTGAGGCTATTAGGGAATTTTAACATCAGATGGGCATTGAACTAGATGAATTTTAAAGTTTCTTCAAATCCTGGGAATAGTTCATAGCATTATTTTCCTTTACTATTCTAAGTCCTTAAAATCAGTGAGAATCAAGGCTCTGTTCTATTACTGGTTTTGAAACATTACAGAGCTAAATGCTATTTTCTTACAAATTACTTTACAAAGCTAACATTTTATAAATAAAATTTTTATTATTTTGTTTTCTTGAAAATGTTACTCATATCCCCCATATCATGAAGGCAATATAAAGCTGAAATGTGGAGTTGATTGTCTCTCTTAAAAAATAACTGGTAGTTCTATGTGATCCAGCAATTCCATTTCTTGGTATTTATCTGAAGAAAATAAAACACTAAGCTGAAAATACATACATGCACCCCTATATTCATTGCAGCATTATTTACAGTAGCCAAGATAAGGAAGTAACCTAAGTGTCCATCAGTAGGTGAATGAATAAAGATGTATAGGTACACAATGGAATATTACTCTGCCATGAAGAATGAAGTCTCTCCATTTGCAATGACATGGATAGACCAAGAGGGTGTTATGCTAATTGAAACAAGTCAGAGAAAGACAAATACCATATGACTTCACTTGCATGTAGAATCTAAAAACTAAAAGGAATGAACAAGTAAAACAGAAACAAACTCATAGGTCCCAAGAACAATGTGGTAGTTGCCAGAGGGAAAAGGAGTGGGCGGTGGGTAAAATAGGGGACTGGGACTAAAAGGTACAAACTTCTAGTTATTAAATAAAAAGACATGGGGATACAATGTACAGAATAGGGTATATAGTCAATAATATGTAACAACTTTGTATGGTGACAGGTGGTAACTGGATTTATAATGGGGATCACTTTGTAATATATATAAATCAATATGTTGTATGCCTGGAACTAATATAATATAGTATGTCAACTATACTTCAATAAAAAATACAAGGTAACAACAACAAAAAAGAAATAACTGGTAGTTCTAAATTAAGCAGAAGAATCTTTTATCTTTTAAATTATTTTGTATGATAAAGCATTACCAATAATAATTGGGTTGAGGGTAAATACCCTGCCTCTTATTGCAGATACTATTGACCTAGGAAATCTAAGGAAAAAAACAACATGCCTCTAAGTTTGTTTATACCTACGATGTCTTCTGATTTTTGGAACTTTCAGGTTAGACCAAACAGATGTCTGACAGGGGTTAAACATTTATATTTAAATTGAGAAAGGTGCAAATAATATGGGTGTTTCTCTGTATACCATTTAGGTGTAGAAATCATAAGGGATGTCTCTAAGAGAATCAAAACACCTGATCATTATCATAAGTAAAAGAATATCCCAGGATAACAGAGCAGTTATATAAAAGGGAAGGATTTTCAAGACCATGTGGATATTGGCGTAGGTAGGGAGGCAATTTAGAGTTTCAAGTCCCTTTGCAGCCCTTGGTAAAGAATAACAAAGGCCAACGATAAGACTGCTTGTAATGTCCGCACATGCACATCGTTTCTCACTGTTGTTGAATGTGATCGAGTATGAAGCTTTCAGCCATAAAGCTGCCTCCTCTTCCTTCCCCACCACCCCCATCACTATTGTTTGCTCCGTTTTGAGTAATTAGGTACCTATGGGGTTAGGATAGGGTGACCTTTAACAGTCCCTTTTTATTGTGAAGATGAAAATGACTACCTCAAAAAAAGGTGGGAGAGGGGGTATTTCTGTGAAAGATACTTCTATTAGAGAAAAGAGGCCAACGAGAAGCAATAAATTGTAATGCAGCCATAATTCCTCTGCCATACTAGGCTGGTGAACAGCCCTGTAAAGCATGCTGTAATGGAGAAGAATTTTTCCATCTTCTCACTGTTTCCTAGAGTAATTAATAAAAGAGCAATCTATTACTAATGTGACTATATACTATTATGTCAGTTAGTTAATGTAACTAAACACATTTCAAATATGTGCATTTTATGCATTCAAGATGTCAATAATAAAGTTATGCAAAACATCCCATTTTAAAGGTAATTTACTCTTTATTCTTTGATGTCTAATATATTCAGACTTACAGCACAATATATTGGTTTTCTATCTACGTTCCAATTAATTGGCCCAGACTTACTTTGTACCATCTGTTTTGCATCTCTTGTGTGCATTTGTTTTGCAGGAAGAGATGGCTGCTGTTTTGCTCCTCTTTGGGATGGCTACCACCATATAGGACCTGAATGTCCTACTGCTTCCCAGGAACAGAAAGGAAACCCTCTATTTCTCTGTTTCGGTGGTAGTAAAAAAGCTACTGAATGGGCCTGAATTTCAACAAACTATCAGGTGAATGGGACCTGTCTCCTTTCTTCCAAAATATCAGAAATTAAGCAGTTTGAGAGATTTGGCCAAGATGACTCACTTACAGGCTGGACTCAGTCCAGAGACTATAGAGAAAGCCCGCCTGGAACTGAATGAAAACCCAGATGTTTTACATCAGGATATTCAGCAAGTCAGGGACATGATCATCACCAGGCCTGACATTGGATTTTTACGTACAGACGATGCCTTCATCCTGAGATTTCTCCGAGCCAGGAAGTTTCACCAAGCAGATGCCTTTAGACTCCTGGCCCAGTACTTCCAGTACCGCCAGCTAAACCTGGACATGTTCAAAAACTTCAAGGCTGATGATCCTGGCATTAAAAGGGCTCTCATCGATGGGTTCCCTGGAGTGCTGGAAAACCGTGATCACTACGGCAGGAAGATCCTTCTGCTGTTTGCAGCCAATTGGGATCAGAGTAGGTAAATGTAGATAGTGTTTTTATTGGTTTTTCTTTTTTGTAAGCACAGTCGTGCACATTTGGGGCTGTATGCATTTATAATAGTAGGTTTTCATTGAAGTATATATTTATTCCACACACCCACAAAGGTAGTTTTAAGGCCACAGTTTCACTGTTATCACAAGGTGATTCTAGATTCACAGGGATGTTTTGGAACAATCGAATCATGTTAGAATTGTAAAAAAAAAAAAAAAAAAAACCTTAGAAAATTTCATTCATCAAAGTGGGTAGTTTATTTTAATAAAATTGAAAGCCAGTCGTCCAAAAGAACCATATATTCTGTCTTTAGTGTTCTCATCTTTAACGACAAAAACAACAAAGATTCAGTAGATGGCTTTAAGTGTTTTCAACACATAAAATAATTCCTTGGATTTTCTCTGTGACTTTACTATCCTATATTTCTTCTGAGCATCAGACCTTTCATTCCAAACGCTTGCTAGACACCTCTCCCTGACAGTCCTATAAAGAACCACAAACTCCACATGTCCCAAATGAATGCACTGCCCCACAATTCCTGCTCTTCCATCCCTCCCATCTCTCCAGCCACAAGTCTGGATGTCATCCTAGACTGCTCTCTGCCTCTGCTTCTCACATCCAATTCGCAAGTCCTTCCCCCTTTTTTCAAAAAAACCTCTCAAATCTCTTCATCCCTCTTTGTTCCCATTGCTGCTTCCTTAGTTAAGGTTCTCATCATTTCTCACCTGCATCTCTGCAATAGCCTTCTGACTGGCATCCCTGCCACTGATCCAGTACTTTTGGAGCCATTCTCACCTACACAGTAGCCAGAATGACCCTTCCAAAATTCTGTTATATATGCTGATTAAAACACAATAACCTGCATGACCTTCCAAGTTAAGACCCTCTGTGATGCACCATTTGCATCTCCTGTTTTGTGTCATTCTCTGCCCTTCTTCATGTTCTCTGGTCCCGTGATGGGAAGTATCAGCCTTGCCTTGAATAGCTGAGGTTTTTACTCTCCAAGTCTTTGGACTTGTGCCATCAACTACTTCTTATCCCAGTCCCAACCAATCCTGAACACAGTCTGCCCACTAGTTCATACCCCTCTTCATGGTTCCTTAGGAAGGTAGTCATCTTCATCTACCCCCATTCCCATCCTTCTTAGTTAGGTGCCCTTCCTTTGTTCGTATTTCCATTAAAATATTTACAATAGGAGTATAAGAACCACTGTTATTGTAGCTAATATTTTTTAATACTTACCATATACTCTGCCAAGAATTTATATAGATTATTACATTTAACCCTCTGAGAGCTTTGCATGCTTGATATTATTATCCTTATTTTACACTTGATAACCCAAGGCTTTGAGAAGTTAAGTGACTTATTCAATGGCACACAACTAGTGAAGAGTGGAGTGGGAGTTCAGCCCTGGCAGCCTGACTTTGAGAATGAGTTGTCTTAACTGAGCTTTATTATAATTGTGTGTTTCCTTGTGCACCAAGACTGCAGGTTCCTTGAAGGCAGGAGACTGTGTTTTTTGTGTTTGTCACTTTGGCACATGGCACAATATCCAATGAATGATGAATGAAAAGAATGCATGAATCAATCCCCAAAACTTCACCTGTGGCTTGAGCTTTCACAGGGTATTATCGTAGAAATTTTTATGGTACTTGGAGATACAGGTTTAACTTTTCACATAGACTAAAGAACACCTAACCCAATATAATTAAAAGCAATTGCTATGGTGCCCTTTACTGTCTCATATTACTACCTTTCCCCTTAAAAATTATAATAGTGTATGACACCTTAGTGATCACTGGCTGTTTTCTGGCTGATAAATTGTGATGCGGCTACTTAATCCTGAAAAGGTAGGTACTGGGTGTTTCAACATTGTCAGTGTACAGTTTGGTCAGGTCTGCGCCTGGGTCCAGAATGCCTTTCCACATTTCTGCTCTGTTACTCCATAAGCATTAATGATGAGCCTTTTATTACAATGCTCTACTAATGAGAAAGATTTCCACATAACTCATCATTTAAACTCAACATCCATCATTCACTCAACAAACATTTGATGAACATAGATTTTGGCCAAGGCTCATATACTAAGGCACTGAGGACAAAAATGAAAACCAAAATTTCCTGCCAGCAAAGAGCCCATGGGGCACCCCATGTTCTGCAATATGCAAACAGATAAATAGCAAACTCCACAACATAGGACATCAGTCTTAAACTAGAGGGAACAGCTGTCTTTTTGAGAATGACACATAAGAATTTTGGATTTTGGAACTGAAAAATTTTGATGATTTTAGAGAATAATCATGCTGCCTTAATTTGTGTATGATTGTTGTAAGTGTTCTAGAACTTCCCTATGCTGAGACAGATGATGCATAGAACACCAATAAGTAATAATTTACAGGTAAAGAAATAAAACATAGCAAAATAGCTTATTTTGCATTAACATTTGATCTGTACACATCTCAAAATACATTAAGAAATAACAAATAGTAATTGTAAGAAAAAAAGAATCATGGAGGGCATAATCCCAGAGTTAATTATTATGATGACCTTGAACAACTTACTTCTCTGTTTCTCAATTTTCTCGTGTAAAATAAGAAGCATGAACTTGGTAACCCCTGAGATACGTTCCAGTTCAAATGGCTCATGAATGTGAAGCTTATTCAGCCTGATCCTATGAATGGATGGAAAAAATTCATTTTATAGGCCCCTAATTCACAAGGCTTTTTGAAGTAATTCCTCCTCCTCTATTTCTCTACCTTTCTCTGTCTTTCTGTTCTTCCTCTTGTCCCCAGCCAAGGTTGGGTCTACCTGAGGCAATTTTTTTCAAACTGGACAATACCATTTTGCTCCAAACATTTTGGTTTCAACAAGAAGGTGCATGATAAAGCTCTCCCATTGATGGCCAAAGATTATTAGAAGCAAACAAACCTCAGCTTGAACCCGGATACTGTCCTGGGATTTACTGGTAAAATGACCTGGGCCAGGCAACCTCTCAGATTCAGTTTTCTCATCTGTAAAGTGGGAATGATAATGATGTCTATCTAACTGGGAGGACTGAATGAAATAACGCATTGAAGGAACACAGCTCATTGTGTGGCACATGTAAGCACTCGATTAACATTAGTTTCTGGTATTGTCATTAATATTATAAAACATCCCATTGCAAAAATAGTAAAGCACTGATGGTAAATCAATTAAAAACAGAGACAGATGTATGATGTTTGGAAATGGGAGTGGGCTGATGGATCTGATCTACCTGCACGCCTGCCCTAAGCCCTTGTTTGTTTTCTCCCCAAACATGCTCTTTGTTACACACACCCAGCCCAAAAGGCCTGGCCGAGTTGGTACAGCTTTGCAAAATGATTAGTTCACTCTCATTGGGAGCCTGTGATGTCTAGGAAGTGATATGAATGTCTCATATGAAAGGTTTACTGAGATTAAAATGGTTATTAATATTTATTACAACTATGTAAATCTCATTCATCTAAACCCAGACACCATGAACAAAAGCACAGAGCAGTGAGTGGGGGAAGTGCTGTCCTCCAGAGGCAATGCAGGGATCCTTCTGCTTGGATTAGGTGTGCCCACCAAGGGCAGGAGCACGCCAGGCCAGGGAAGCACCCTGTCTCCTCCAGAAACTGGGCCTCAGCAGAGAGCTAGCTATCTGGCTTCTGTATTTTCTGAGGCTACCAGGCTGAAACAGCATGAATTAGATTAAATCAGCAACCACATATGTCTTGCCAATGGGTTTCAGTCCTAGGCAACTTCACTTGGATTCAATGTAACTTAAGATTCAATGTAACCTAAGAAATGACAGTAGAATGTTCTTGGGGTGAAAGGTTATAGCCAACTTTATTTCCACGGTGGCAGGTCAATCACTAGAATCTCGTCCATTCAGAGCGAGTCTGCACGCAGCAAGGCATCTCTGCCTCTGGGCTCCTCTGCCTGCGCAACTGTCCTCTGGGCCTCTGTCCTCAGCGCTGCCACCACTCCAGCCTCTGCTCTGCTCTCCTGCAGCCTTGCAGCCATGCAGCTGTGTCACCCAGAGCACTGGACGGAGCTCTTTATATAGAGTCAATAACAATGCACTGCCCACCCCACATGTGTGTAGTGAGGTAACCAACCAGGGCCAGGTGAGAATCCTGGCCACAGGAACCTTCATTTTATCCACAACATACTCATTCTTAAAATAAAGCTGGCACCTTGGAGGTCAGCAGAGTGTCTGTTTCAGCCCACCAGCTTGGTATGTAATGGAGACCTAAGGGGGCCCTGTTGCTCACGAGCTGTTTAATCTTTCTCACCTAAACTCCTTATAGGTATTAGCAAAAATTCAAAATTTTCCCTTTAACTGATTTTAAAAAAAAGAAACCTATTTCTTGTTTCTTCCTGATTTGCATGCTTGCACATTGTCCTATTGATATGGTCCTGATTTTCCCATGAATGCCCTTCCTGTGGAGAGGGAACTATGAACAGAGAGGAGCATGTTTATTTTTTCCTGGATTTAACTCAGTTAAGAAAAGGAAGAGTTAAACTTGGTCAAGTTATTTTACTTTCTGGAGTGAGTCTCAGTTTCATCAAGTGGAAATGGGTATAATTATCTGGCATTTGGAGCTGTTGCAAAGATTAACCTTAATCACTCTACTTGATTTCATCCAAGAGGCAGAATAGAATAGTGATTAAATGCACAAACTCTTATGCCAGATGGGGAGCTTCAAATCCTACCTGCTTTCTAACCAGCCATGTGATTCTGAGCAAGTTGCTTTAACTCTTATTACTCAGCTTTTCACCTGTAAAGTGCACATGAGGATGATCATAGATCAGCCCAAGTCTGTGTTCAACTGTGGCAGTTGTTTCTTAAGAAAAAAAGTCAAACCAAATAAGTATCTAGGATACTGGGTCACAAGATGTACTTTTTAAAGTCTGCAGGATTTGATGCTGTTACCAACTCTCCTCCACTGGGAAAAGTATAAAAAATGTAGCTGAAACGCCCAGCCACTGTGCCCCACAGTCCTCTATCATAGCTCAGTTGTGGCTGGGAGGCTTGAAGAAATCATCTGGTCTTACTGCCCCTGCCTACTGTGTTTATTATAGTTTTAGGATGTAACAAGGGCATTTGGTGGAGGAGAGGTGGATTTCCGGGTAATAAAAACTACACAATAGTATATAGTGGCAGCCATCAGTGCTATGTGTAGACCCGCTGGTCTCCAAGTACTTTAATAGAGAAAAATGATTGGAAATGCATTGCCAATCATCATATATAAATTACACTGGGCATTCTTTTGTCAGTATATTGTTACTCACAATAGAAGGTTCAGAAATCAGCAGCCAGGCTGCAATTGTTGAAAAGTTGGTCCTTTAAGGAAGCTGAGGCAGCCTAAAGAAGAGCTAAGTTAGAGTAATTTAGTAGAGAGAAAAGGGAGCTACTGAACAACCTGATACTCCTTCAAGTATATAGTTTTTGTAAGAAGCAATGACTCTAGTAGGCTCTCTTCCCCTCCACAGGACAAGGGACAAAAGGCATGGACTGAAGCACAACCAGCTGGGCTGAAGGTTCCGGAGCCTGAGCCAAGACCTCAGACCCAGGGCCAGGCCATGGGTTAGGGAGTGGGGCGTTTGCATGGGATGCAGAATTTAAGGTGATACCAAAACACTCTGTAATCAAAGTAAATAATACTGTCATGAAATATTTTTAAATAAAAATTAATGCAAAAAATATCCTGATAAAATATCAACATTTTAAAGAAGACAGATAATAAGCATTATTGATTTTTCCTTGGGCCTCAGGGTCCAGTATGGCTCAGCACAGCACTGCCCAGCCCAGTCAGATTTCTCAAGGGAAGAGACTGAACTTGGCTTCTAGTCAGTCCATGATACTGTACATCCATATATTCTGTAGCTTCTTGGTACGTTATGAGTTCCCAATAATTTCCAAGTGCACTTTCTGATTTAATACTCATAACCATTTGGTATCACTAAGTGACAGATGACAAAGAAGAGGTTTAAGGAAGAGAAGATACTTTCTAATCAAGGAACTATATAACTCACCAGTGGAAGATCTCAGACACAGGGTTTCCAATCCAAGCTCATTCCAAAGACATCTGGAGCCGGTTGCTCAGCCTCTGGGTGATTAGATACTCCAAAATATTCTTGGAGCTTCTGAAAGGCTCTGAATAGATCTCGTGGTTGTGGGTGAGTGCCGTGGGTCACTGCAGAGAGGGCCTGAGGTTTGGGGACAGTGATTCTGAAAGGGAACACACCTGGGAGTGGGAGCCACTGAGATCTTAATGTGTAGGACTGCGCCCAGCATCATGGACTTTTCAGCGTCATGTCTCCCAGACACCGTGACAACCAAAAAGACCACTGTCTTGTTTTCAAAGCTCTTAGGGCAGCCAGTGCCCACTTTGAGAACCTCTAATGGGAAGAAGTACCTAGAAATGTCTTCACATCAATATCAATAAAAAGGTGCTTTTGTAAAGCACCTTGGTGCCAAGGGTTTTACGTATATATTTTCTAAGCCTTGCCATCATCCTACAAGGACCTATGTTGCATATAGGTAATATGTGACAGAGATGTGATTCTTCCCTTTTCCATCTGAACATAAAGGCCATGCTTTTCCACTAAGCTATGGTCATATTCCCATTCTGAGATCAAGTTTTCAAAGTCTCTTAAAATCAAAATCTGAAATACTGGTATGTAGCTCAGTGGCCAACTGACCCCAGGGTCCAAATTCAAGGTTTTTAACACCTTCCCTCAGCTGTCTCTTCTAGCCAACAGGCACAAGGGGACTCAGTGTAAATGATAAACCCCTCATGCTTTGTGGTGGGGCTTGGACAGCAGGGCCAGTGTCTTAGAAGTTGGGTGCACCAGAAGTTGAGATGATTCTGGAGGCCCAAGGTCAAAGGCCTAGTCCCTAACATGAATAGGAAGGAAGTGGAGAGAGACTCATCACTTCAGTTTGAGCAAATAAGGAGGTATATGGAGTGCTGTCAATAGACAAGACCTGTTATTCTTTAGTGGGATGAATCCAAGCCTCATTCAGTTCTTATGCACCCAATAAACCCACTGGGTGGCTATAGTGTCCAGCTCCATGCAAGTTCCAGAGGACTGAAAGGCAGTGTTCCTGCACAGAATGGCATCTCATACCAGTTCCCCCAGTCCCTCCAGGCATTAAATGACAGGAAGATGGGTGTTACAAGGTACTCGATCTTCTTGCATTCACAGCTCAAAGCAGGGAAACTGTCTTACTTACTTCAGAAGTAGAAAACAACCCATGGTCTGTCTGTTCTGAGGGACTGGGTGCTATTCCCCTCACCCTGGTTTTCTGGGAAGGTGTTCAGCTGCTCCTCATCCCCTCACACCATGCCGCAACTTACTTGATGGGTATGCTGGAGATGGCAGTTCCTCCAGACTTCACGAGTTGTTGCTGCCCTATGGCAACCTCTGATGGGCTGACGTGGCAAGAGTCCCAGCAGCTCTGTGGTTGGACTGGCAGTGGGAGATGAACGTCAGTAAGTTCTTTCTTCTGATCGAAGCCGTGAGGCAAGAGGTAGGATATAATTGTTCAAACTGTAAGTCAGTTGGTTGAGGTTTTCACCTTTAGCTTTTGCAAGAGCAGAAAGAGCTTTTTGAAGTAGCAGAGGGTCTGTGCCTTCTTTAGTTTGACTGTCTTCAGTATAAGGGCTTGTGACATGAAAGGGGACAGTTTCTAATGTATCAGGGCCAAATATTACTGAGGCAAGAAGAGGCGAGGCAGAACAGGTGGCTTTTATGTGTCACCAGGGCCATGAGCTAACCCTCCTCCCCAAACCCCAAGGCCTATTAATAGAGGTTCAGGAACTGTCTAGATGTCTGTTTGTCCTACAGATACCTTCTCGGAATTGCTCAGGGGATTGTTATGAGTTTGGAAATTAACAAAAATGAACTGAGGAGGAGTGTTACCACGACTAGGAAAACAATTTGGGTGCTAAGCAAGTGCTTACCACATGGCAGATAGTAAAGCTCTTAGGTATGCACTATTAATATCCACCTTTTACAGATGATGAAATTCAGGCTCGGAGAGGTTAGGTAACCTATGTGCTGTCACACAGTTGCTAACTGGATCTCAGACCTAACTCCACAGTTAAAACACCATGCTGCACAGCTCATCACTGGAACACATTTGCCAAATTTGTGGACTTCTAAATCAGACATCCAGGGAGCCGTCAGCGAGGTACACATAGGTAAGTAAATATTGAGGTACACAGTCACTCAAGGTTTCAAAAGACTCGAAAAGTTCAACAAGCTTTTTCCTGTTGTCATATATTCCAGTCTCATAGAAACCTGGCAAATCAGATGTTTAAAATCCTATCCGATTTCTTCCCTAATTATTTGACAACAGTAACAGAGACAACGACAACTTTGATTTTTTTTTTTAAGTAAAATACTAGCTCAACAAAGGAATCTGGGTATTGCTTAAAACACGTTAACAAAAGTTGTCTTAATATGAGCCTGTTTAATACAGTGATCGAAGGCATCATCTTTGCCTACCCATTCCTTCCATTAAAATGAGTGCATGCACACTTCCAGTTGGCACACGGAAGCCCGGCTCCGTAGCTCACTGTGACCTCAACACAACATGGAGCTCTTCTAACCCTCAGTTTCCTCATTTCTGGTAGCAGTCATAGGTATTCTGTAGAGCTGTGAGGATGAAATGAGGTACCAAAATGCAGAGGAGTCTAACACATTGGTGCCAGTTCCTTTCTTCCATAATTTGAGTGGTTCCTCACTTCTTCCTAATCCAAAATCTAAATTGTCCAAGAAACGATTTCTCATTCAGTTGAAAGAATTTACTAAAATAGAATGTATCTCTGCTGTGTGCTCCTAAAAAGCTGGTGATGGATGAGGGAATGAAGCCTGCAGAGTTTATATGGTTTCCTCAACCTGCTGGATGAGTCATGGCTTGTCATGTGGGTCAGCCAAACAGTTCTTGAATGTTTCTTTTAAACCCCCATTTTTCTCCACAAAAAGTCCTTACTGGGCATTCTTCAGCACTCCCACTCTGATTCCACTTAGTCCAGGGCTCAGCTGCTTTCTGCCCACTGTCAGCACTCCTTTTGATGGAGCTTGCCAGTGAGAAGGCCCTCTCCCAGATGGACTGAATGCAAGGGGTGGGTGGTCTCTGCTCTGAGATAACACAGTAATGTATGTCCCAGCCTAACTGGGTGGCTGCCCCTCAGGAAGATACCAGATGTCACATGGATCCTGAAACATTGTTAGAAAGGCCAAGGAGGGTTTGCAGCCAGAGGGGGTGGTGCGGACCAGGAGAGAAACCTTTAATTGACATCATATCTTTCCAGGCCAGCTGTCCCTCCCAAATTCTCACTTATAAGCCCAGAAATTTAAAAGACATGACACTCATTACCTTGTAGATAAAAATGTCTCTTTTGGCTCCAAGAATAACTGCCTCCTTCTCAGAGCATGGCCTGGATAAAGCAGTCAACACTGAGCTTACTCTCAATTACTTGACTTAAAATCATGATGCAATGGGAGCACGACCTGTGTCTGCTCTTTAAAAGGTCAGTGTCAGTAAAAGAGGCCACAGAGAAAGGGCAGTTATTAATCACAGTGTAGCCTGTATGCTGTGTTCACTGTCAGATTTTTTCTCATGGGCATAGCTGACTTCCTGAATGAATGAATTGCAAGCTATGGGGCCTTTTCCTGTATGAGCTGCAGCTCTCTGGGCTATTAACTGCTTTCCCCAGTTCTCAGTAAGCCAAGGAGCATCTTTTGATCTCTTTACAAGGAGGATACTGTAGCCCTGAGAAGGAAAGCCCTTAGCATGTGCCCAGGCTTCAAGCCCTCAATCCCTGGGAACTGAACCTCAGCTCTATAACCAGCCACCAGTTCTCCTGGCCTTTAAATATGGTTTCTAGATAATCGCTCCTGAATGGTGATATAGGGACCTTAAACAGCTGCTGGGAATGATTAAATGCCTGCACTTGGCTGAGGTCATAAATCAAGCTCAGAAGCCATTTATTGTGAGTGTGCTATGAAGCAGTAGAAGTTATTGCTACTATACTGCAAAATGTAACAGCAGACAGGAAAATAAAGAGAGGGTAAATTTTGTTATGAAGGCTTTAAAGTGATGTGTTGTTTTTTCTTTGCACATTCTGTTTCTCATCATTTTTTCTCTTCTCTTTGCTTCTATTTCTTCCCTATCTCCAATACTGCCCACAGAGTGTCTCTGGATCTGATTTCAAATATCGCACGCCTACAGATAACATCAGTGTCCTTCCAGATTAGACAGTGTTAATATTAGTAATGCTTCCAGGCATTGAACATCTCCCTTGTGCCATGTTGCCTGACTTAATCCTCACAACAGTTTACGAAGGAGATGTTATTAGTCATATTTTAAGCAGTGGATGTTATTCTGGACAAAATCACAAAGCTAGTTAGTGGTTTGAACCTGAGCATCTCTCTCTTCTGCATGATGCCCTATTATGTTTGGGGTCTGCTGTTGAGGATTGTGCCACTGAATTTCTGATTGCTCAAAATTTGATGAGAAATACTATCTCAGGAATCTTTCATGGCTCCCTTGTAAAGCTGGTTTAGTCTCTTTGCCATACATTTTGCCATATAAGACCTTAAGAATTTGATATTACTTTCTATATCCAAAGGACATCCTCCACTCCAGTCAAACGAGTGTCCCTCTTCTCCCCCTTCTCCCTCCTGTTCATTCCAGCTCTGCCCAGCCTTTGCTTATGTAGTTCCCCCTACACAGTCTCCATCCCTATAACGAGGTAAGCATGGGCCCTACAGGAGCACAGATAAACTGGCTTCTAACCCAGCTGGGAAGCTGGGGCCCCAAAAAAATTTTCCTGGAGGCATTATCCGATTTCCAGAAGAAGTAAGGTTGGGCAGGTGGGGGAAGGGATGGAGGGAGGCTGAGACACAGAGCACACTCTGCAGTGACCCTGGGTGGTAAGAGCTCACCCCACTGGGCGAGCCTCTGTTGGTTCCACTGAGCATAGAATATAAGGGCTCACATGGAGAAGATGAAGCTGAGGAGGTAGGCTGAGGCCAGGAATTGAAAGACCTTGCTTGCTATAAGGAATCTGGGCTTCATGCTTGAGAACAAATCAAGTCCTACTCATCTTTGAAAGCTCTTCACTCACACTAAGAAGCTTTGTGGCTGGGGCCATGCTGCTCTCTCCTTTGTTCTTCCTGAATGCCTGTCACACTAATCTTTACTGCACCCTTTTTCATGCTTCAAGGAAGTTCTTGGAGGCAGGACACTCTGCCCTTTCCTCCTTGGTGTCCATGGGTGCAAAGTAGGGCTCAGTGGTGTCCTCCCAACTGACTTATTTGTGGGGAGAAGTTTAGAACAAGGGAAACCCAAGTGAGAGAGGCTCTTTTTAGGCTCCTCCCAGCGGAGTGTGTGTACTTGAAGTTGAGAATGAAAGAGAGGGAAGAGACTAGGATGCCCTGTCTACCCCTTGCCCAGTGATGCTCAGCATGATTTAAAGGAGACAGGGAATGTTGTAGAAACAGTGGAGCAGCCAGAGCGTGGAATGGGAGTCGGTATTGTGAGTTTTGTGGTGGCTCCATCCACTGGGTGACTTGAGATCCAGGGCCGGTTTCCTCATCTAATAAGTATGTGGAAGTAGATAACCACCATTGTCTTCTCTCAGCTCTTAAATTCTATATGCTATTGTGTATCATTGTGCACAAGACCAAGTTAAGAGAAAGTTTCATGTTATAGAAACTTCTGTTGTTCAGGGTGCTGCCTTTACTATAGGTCTCAGGGAATGGAAACCCTATTCCCTGCCTCATTCTTAGTGAAAGACTTCATATTTCTACTCAGTGTCCCCCTCACCCTGGCAGGTGTGTGTAGATTTCATTGATTACACATTTCCTCATGAGTTTCTGTTGAGTTGATCCATCATATAATTTTACAGCATGCATACTGATTAGTATATATCCCTCTATCACAGGTAGAGTATTTCAGTTTGATATTTGATCTGTGAAATCTCCCACAATAGCAATGTAATGCCTCATTTACTTTATATCTTTGCAAAGGAAGAGGATATTCCAGAGACTTCTTCAAATAGTTGAGGGCTGCCTTTCAAGGGTTAATTTTTAAATTTTATTTCATTCAGTTGAAGTTCAAAAAGAAAAACAGTACAATCTTAGAGTGCATTTTGTACTCCCTATTCTGTTAAATTTAATCTAATAATTATTCATGACAAATGGTGACCACAATGAATACAAAGTGTAGTGTACCCTAGGCTGTGGAATAGTTGTCATGATGAGGACTCTTCATGCTGCATGGCCACACTGCCATGCTACATGCACTTTTTAGTATTTTTAGTTCTTCTTTCTCCTCTTTGCTTTTAATTGGTTACTGTTAGTGGGCCTGCTCCAAAACACTCTCTTAATTTTCTGTGGATTGGGAAGCCAGAAAATGGTGCTTATTGAATTACATGCTTTGGTGAGGACCTGGGGGAACCTCAAGAAATAAAGTGAATGAGCTGCAGCAGTGCAAGACTTTCATAGCATCTTGTCTGTATGCTCAGAATGATAGTTTTGCCTGATGCCCCAGCAGGCAGGCCATTAAGTCCTTTCCACTGCAGTGTCTATTTGGAACCATGCACAATTAAAAACCTGAGCAATTTTCCTTCTAATTTCTCCAACCTTGGATTTGATGTACTGCACATGCCTCTGACTTGTATGTATATCTTTCTTCTTTGTAATACTCCCTTCAGTCTAACAGAAAGAGACCTGTATCTTCATTTATACTTGGACTAAAAACCATTTTTATCAAAGTGTGACTATCCTTTGTAGTTTCATTTTTAGACTTTTCAAGCTATTAAATATAAGCTTTGTCTTCCATCAAGAATATATTGGGCAAAATAAAGTAGCTTATCTTTCTGCGTATTTTTTCCTCTGTCTCTTGTCTATCCTCAGCACCTCCTGTAAGGCCATGGAGGTCCAAAGAGCATTGTCACTGGGCCCATTTCCTTTGGTCCCCTCGCCTGCACTGCCACCCTCTCCTCACTTGATGTATGACTCCAGCCCCATCACCATGGCCACTGTTTGTAAATTTTAGGTTTAATTTGTACTGCTTTGGTCCCTCTACTACCCAGACGTCCAGGGATAGGGACAGGGGCAGGGATATTGGCGAGGATCACCAGGTTAAAGATGCTTTTGCTGGGGAGAGAAATAAGGAAGATGCTTTATTCCTTGTTCTCTGCAGTGGGTGTAGCTGGTGGTTGTTCTTTGCAGTCTGGATACTTGAGCTGCTGGATAAGCAAGGTATCTTAAGAAGGAAGCTGGTTCCTTCTCAACCTGGGGCAAAGACTTGTGGTCTACAACTGGCTACTGAGAATATGTGAATTTCTGGAAATTTTTGGCACACATGCCTTTGGTGGAGAAGGTGCTCAGCTTCCACCAGATTTTCAAGAGGTTCACAGCCCAAAGAAGTTTATGGGCCACATGCTGGTTTACCCATGAGCACAATTTATGGTGTACTAGGGAGGCAAACATCCTTTAGGGTAGTATTATAGAATGGTTGTCAAGTAGGCTGAATGCTCTAGCCTTAACAGGAGGGTTATGTGATTAGAAGAATAAGCATCCTCACTGGAGAAAATCACAAAAAATCATTAAAAATAATCCATAATCCTACCAGTTATCTATAACCATTATTTACATTGAGAATTGAGGTATATTTGACACACACACGATTGGGCTATGTGTAGCTTTTTGACTCTTGAGAGGATATCACAGTTACAAAGTGCTCAAGTGGCATGGCCAGATTGCCTGATAAAGCCAGAACTCCATCACTTACCAGCTGCCTGAACCTGAGCAAGTTACTCAAACCCCCTGTTTCTCAATTTCCTCACCTATAAAATGAGGACAATAATAGTACCAACCTCAAAGCTTTCTAATGCGAATTAAAGGAGTTCCAAGTAAAGGCTCAGACAGTTGGACAGACCCATACTTAGCACCCAATAAATTTCAACTATTTTTTATTATTCTGCTTTTTTTTTAACTTAAAATTACATCGTGTTTACTTTGTTAGTTTACCCAGTATGCACTGGGCACAAAATTACAATTGGATAGTTTAAAACTCAAATGATGCTGGACATTAGGCTCTTTTCAATTTTTGACCAGTATTAATAATGGTACAGTGAATATCTCTCTATCCTTGCCTCATGATGCAATGCGGTCTTATCCATACTCTGAGCACACTTTCTGTTGGTCTGATCATGTTTTATTTTATCCTGCTTTTTACCACTCCCACCCTTCAAGTTTGGATGTTATTTATTTCTACTATTGTCCAAATTTTAGTATGTTATTTAATATGTTAATGTACATGTTATTGTCCAAATTTTAATATAGATGTTTGACCAGTAGATTTTGCTCAAAAAGTGCAGAGTCCATCGATCTCTATTCTCACCCAGATTAAGGAAGAAAGAAGAATGCTTTAACATCTTTCTGAACTTGCCCAGATTTAAAATCGCAGCCATCTTTAGTCCCATCATGTGTTCATCTCACAGTCACTGTTACTGTTGCTGTTACTTGCAAATGATGCTGTTTAAACCCACCAAAGTGTTTCACAGATTTCTCTGTTCACTGTTGAATCTTGCAGCTGATGTCTCTTGGTGAATTCATTTCCTTCTTGCTGAAGTGAGGGGCTATGGCTAGTAAACTTTAAATGGCCTTTGAATGTTTGAAAAAGTTATTTCTTTTCTCAAATAATAATTGGGTATATAGCTCTAGATTGAAACTTATTTTCCCTCGACACTTTAAAGGTATTAATTCATCGTGTTCTGGTTGCTTTAAGAAAGTCTGTAGACTGTCTAATTAGCATTCTTTCATAGGTAATCTGGTTTTTCTCTCCAGTGCCTTTAAAATTTCTCTTGATCTGTGATATTCCAAAGTTGTGTCTAGTTGTTTTTTATTTTTATCCTTTTCAGTCCTGCTTGTGATTTGATATGTTTTCTGTTTCACTCATTTTATTCATTCTTTAATCAAACATTTATTGAGTACCTACTGCATGCCAGATGTTTTCTAAATGCCAGGCACACAAAACTGAACAAAAAGTACCTATTTTCAAGGGACATAAGTACTCTCTATACTCTGAATCTTATACTTTAATCTTATGCTCAGGTTTTCATTCTTAGTACTCATGAATTTTTTTCCTTTTTTAATTTGCTGTATGTATACATCATGTAACAATTCTCACAAATGAGTTAATTAACATATCCATTACATCACATATTTTCCTTCTTTTTTTGTTTTTTTGGTGAAAACACTTAAATTCTACTCTTGACAAATTTCAATCATACAATAAAGTATTATTAACTGCAGTCACCATATTATATATTAGATCTTCAGACATTGTTTATCTTATAACTGAACATTTGTACTTTTTAACCAACATCTCCTTATTTCCCACACTCCCAAGCCCCTGGAAACCACCATTCTACTCTATGTTTCTGAGTTCAACCTTCTTTTTTAAAGATTCCACATATAAATGATACTATACAATATTTGTTTTTCTTTGCCTGCCTTACTTCACTTAACATAACGCTCTCAAGATCAATCCATGTTGCCACAAATAGCAGGATTTCATTCTTTTTTAAGGCTGAATAATATTCCTTTGCATACTCATATCACATTTTCTTTATCCATTTATCCATTGATGGACATGTAGGTTGTTTCCAAACCTTGGCTATTGTGAATAATGCCACAATGAACATAAGAATACAGAAGGTATCTTTTTGAGATAATGATTTCATTCCTTTCAATAGATACTTAGAAGTGAGATTGCTGGTATATAAGATAGTAACATATGGTAGTTTTACCTTTAATTTCTTGAGGAACCTCCATACTGTTTTCCACAGTGGCTGCACCAATTTACATTCCCACAGGAGTTCCCTTTTCTCCACATCCTCATCAGCATTTGTTATCTTGTCTTTTTGATAGTATACATTCTAACATGCATAACATGTGATGCAATAACTCATTGTGGTTTTGGTTTGTATCTCCATGATGATGAGTGATGTTGAGCATTTTTTTGTGTACCTGTTATTTGTAGATCTTTGGGAAACGTTTATTCAGGTCCTTTGCTCATTATTAATTGGATTGTTTGTATTTTATTTCCTATTGAATTGCATGAGTTCCTTGAATATTTTGGATATTAACCCCTTACAAGAGATGTGGTTTGTAAATATTTTCTCCTATTCATAGGTTGCCTTTCCATTCTGTTGATGGTTTCCTTTGCTATGCAGAAGCTTTTTAGTGTTAATCAATATTAATGGCAAGGAGCTTACCCCCATATGTTTTCTTCTAGAGTTTTATGGTTTCAAGTCTTGCGATCAAGTCTTTAATCCATTCTGAGATTATTTTTTGTGTCTGGTGTAAGAAAAGGGTCGGTTTCATTCTTTTGCATGTGGATATCCAGTTTTCCCAGCATTTATTAAAGAGACTGTTCTTTCCCATTTTGTATTTTTGGTGCCTTGTTTAAAATTGATTGACCATGTAGGTGTTGGTTTATTTGTGGGCTCTCTATTTTATTCTATTGATTTATGTGTCTGTTTTTTTCTGCTAGTACCATATTTTTTGATCATTATAGCTTTTTTATATAGTTTGAAACCAGGAAATGTGGTACTTCCAGCTTTGTTCTTCCTTCTAAAGATTTCTTTGGCTATTCAGTGTCTTTTGTAGTTCCTTACAGTTTTAGGATTGTTTGTTCTATTTCTGTGGAAAATGTCATTAGAATTTTTATACAGGTTGCATTGAATCTGTGTATTACTTTGGTCAATATGGACATCTTAACAATACTATTTATCCTAATCTATAAACATAGAATATTTTACCATTTATTTGTGTCTTCTTCAATTTCTTTCCTCAATGATTTATAGTTTTCAGTGTACAAATATTTTACCTCCTTAGATAATTTATTGCTAAGTATTTTATTCTTTTTGATTCTATTTGATCAGAAAGATCAGAAGATCTTTCTGATAGTGTAGAAATACAACTGATTTTATATTTGGATTTTTTATCTTGCAAATTTATTGAATTTGCATATTATTTCTAAAAATTTTTTGGTGGAGTTCTTAATATATGGAATTATTAATAAAACCATGTCACCTCCAGAGATTTGGCTCTACCCTTTCACCCCTACCCAACAGACTGAGATAAAAACCCCATTCTATGTTAAGCCCAAGAGAAGCAGGCAGAATTTTCTTTATTCCTGTTAAAACTAGGATTCCCCATTTTCCAACTTCTCGTTTTGTATAGGAGACAGCCCTAGTTTCAGTACTAAGACCTTTACTTCCATCTGATTTTCATGAAACTATTAAAATTCCAACCCCTAAGAGATGGGCCTGGTTTAGTTGTTCCATAAGCTTTCAACCCCTCATCCCTTTTATGATTCTTGTTTCATTTATGATCCCTGGAGATTTTCCTTTACTTTTGGCATCAACTATGATTTAACATTTTAAAATTATATTTATCCCACATTTATGTTTGGTTCAGAAAGGTTGTAGCTTCTTAGAATCAGCCATTCTCCCATCTTAAGCAGAATTTCTAATAGAAGCATATAATATAAACCTTTTTTAAGTTTATTAACCTTTTTAAGTTTTCCATTTTCCTGAGTCTCAAGCATATAATCATATAGTCTAAAATATTGATAATTTTGTTCTCATTCTTATTAAAAACTTTTATATCTTTATTTTTGCCTCTGTATTCTGCATAAATTGGTAACAGTGTGTCAAATTCTGCCAATGCAATTGTATTTTTATGTCTCTGTATAGGTTTACTTCCTGTAAGTACTATATTGCTCATTATATCTTTAGCATTGATAATTACTTTTGTATGTATAAAATAATGCTCTTTTCCCTTTTTAATTATTTTGACTAATCAGATATTAAAATACTTCCTCCTCAGCTTTTTCTTTGGAGCTATCTATTCTGCTTTTGGTCACTTCAATTATTTTAAGCTTTTCTGTGTTATTTTGATTTAGTTGTGTTTCTTATAAGTTAATTGTTATGTATGATATTGTTATTATTAAATGCTTTTACTTTTGCCATTTATGAGCTTTATTTGGCTTGTTCATTTTTTTGCTGTATACATTTATTTTTATTTGCTCTTTTTCTGGCAATAATTTAAATGATAAGCTTCATGCTCTCATAGATTTTTCAGTCAATCTGTATTAAATTAACTCTTACAGTAAATAATAAATAAGTAGTTTAAAAAGCAATCTCTTATAGAAGATAAGAAAAGTAGTACTGCTTCACTTTATACTCCACCATTCTAATTCTAGTTTTTCTTCACAACTCTGTCATTAAGGATGCCAACATTTGGTTTCTATTATCTTAGAAATAAAAGTGATCATTTAATTCATTAAAAAATAGCTTTTAGTAATCAGTTTTATCATCATTTAAAACAAACATTCAATTTTTGCATCTTATTCCTTTTTCTGTCCAATGCCTGTCCTTTCACTGAGATTTCTCCATTCTGGACTTGTTTAATATGTGCTTCATTGTCCTGACAAAGATTTTCCAAGCACTTTTTCAGGAGGACTTCCTTAGCAATAGAATTCTACCTGCTTGAGTAGCTTTCATACATGAAGAATGACCTGATATTGGGTACAGGCTCAGAAACTTTATTCTCCAAAGATCTGTAGAGGTTTGCTTGTTTGTCTTCTAGCACTTTGACTTGCCAAGCAGTCTCAGAACAACCTGATTTTGTTGCAGATTTTTTTTTCTAAGAAATTTGGTTTTTTGATTTGGGATTTCTGTAAGATTCCCTCTTATTCTCCTCTTCCTTCTCCTCTTTTCAGATATAAAACATTCCTCTTTGTCATGCTTAGGAGTGGTTGTTATCTTGACATTTTCTTTTCTTGGAACATGATGGATACTCTAAATTTTCTAACTAGAGTATTTTGTTGTGTTAGGAAACAGTTCCCATATTGCCATCTTGATTACACAGTTGTTTCTTATTAGCAATAGTTTTGTGCAAACAAGAGATTGCTCTCTTGTTTCTATTAATGCAATTCCTCCTACCAGAGTAACCCCTCTTCACATCAGCTTCTTAAAGTTCCACAGTTGCAATATTCTCTATGAGTTCCTTTAACCAATAAATGAGAAAACTTCAAATGTCTTCTCTTATTTCTTGCAACATATCTACTTTAGAGTTGTAAATATCTCTGATACTTTCTCTCCTCCTTCAAATCTTCACTCAGATGTCCTATTCTTGCTGAGGCCTGCCTGACCATCCAGTCGATCACTGTACTCCCTCCCCGAACCTTGTGCTCCAGATTCTCTGGTTTCTCTTTTCCCTTTCCCCACTTTTTCCAGTTTATGCAGTTATAACCTATTTTTTCTGGTTGTTCTTTTTTCACCCCCACTCCAGCCTTATGAGAATATAAACTCCATGAATGAGAAAAAACAGGATCTTCATATTTTGTTCTCTAATACATCCCAAATGCCCAAACAGTGCCTGGCACATCTGAGGTGCTCATTAAATACATTGGATGTCTGATAAAATCCTTCAGTGTGCCAAAATACTTGGTGATTTATTTATTTTCTGTTTGTTCATATTTACAGAAGCAGATCTGTTCTTCTCTAAAACCCATTGAAAGGTATGTAGAATTGAAATGTAGTAGATCCTTCAGAGACTGGTGTGGATCCTTGGTAAGCGCTTCCAAGTCCTATAGAAACCAGAATGGGAAAAGCACATTTATTGTACATTGGCGACCTCATCCTAAGGATTCTCAGCCTGAGGTGAGGGGTGGGAGATGGAGTGATAAATACAGAGTGGCATCTCTCTCCTGCCATAACTTCCTCTGTGATTTTGATGGAAGTCCCTAGGAACAAGTTTACTAAAGAAATAAGCCTTAGGGACCCTCAGTGCCACTGGTAGTATTAAAATTCTGTTGGCTCACCTGAAGAAAGTTTTGCCCATCTTGTCTTATCAACTGATAAAGAATAGGTAAGCTAGTTATTAACTGAAATATAAAGTGTAGTAGCTCTTATTTTCTTGCAGAAACAGAGGAAAGGGCCATTGATAAGTCAGAATGATTCTTCCCACCTTCCTTGACCCACTCTTGCTGCTTTTGGAAGCAGTAGTCTTCTCATCTGAATTAACCAGTGAAGGAAATTAGTGAGCCTTCTCTCCAAGAAAACCCACAATTTCTGGTTATACTTCTAACTAAAACACTCCTCAAGATCCTGTTTAAAAATTGTTTTCTCTATAGATCTTCATCAATCTTCAAACAAAATTGAGTTTCCCTTACTTTGAACTCCCAAAGTTTTAGCATCATATCTCTTGTGATACTTACCACAATTGTGCTTCAATTCATCCTTAAGTAAGTGTGCATATTTTCTCTTTCCTAATACTTGATAAGGGCCTAAAGAACAGGGACTGCCTCAGATATCTATTGCTACATAAAACTGAGTGACTTCAAAAGCAATTATTTTTCTTACAACTCTGTGAGTCAATGGGATGGTTCTTTCCTGGTTTTGTCTGGGCCTGCCCACTTGTGTAGCAGCATGAGGAGGGTGTCATTTGAACACTGGGTTCAGCTGGAATAGTTGGAATGGCTGGGGTACTCTTCCATCCCAGGTATCTCTGGGGCATGGTACACTCAGGGCAGTTCTCTAAGAGGGCAAAGGCAGAAGCTGCATTGCCTATTGAGTCCATGGCTTCCACCAGGTCACTTCTGCCACATCCTATCAAAGCAAGACTCAAGTCCAGTCCAGATCTAGGAGGTGAGGTAGTCACCTCCATCTCTTTAAGGGAGAAATGGTTAGGAACATTGCACAGGGATATGTAGGTTGGAAGGAACTGTTGAGGTTTTGATTATTTGCAAAGATCCATCATCTGGCCAAAATACTTCATATCCCTCCCAAATACAAAATATACTCACACCCTCCCACAAAATTACTTTTTAATAATAGAAAATAAACTCACACCCTCAATTTTCAGCATCAGACTCCAAGGCCCTAATCCTGTGGTTTGTATCCAATCTCAATGTGGACAAGGCTCCACTGGGGCAGTGCCTTGGGAACAGCAGCACCTGATCTAGTGAACTGAGAATTAAAATGTCACATTACCTGCCCATACACACCCAACATACCGTGCATGGTCAACTGCAATAAGCACTCATATTCAGAATGGGGAAGAACAGGAAGCACATTGCAGTCACTTGTCCACAGTAGTTTTGAAACCTAGTTGGATCATATTACCAGTTTCCCCTACTTTAGGGACAGAGAATATTCTTTAATTAGGACTTGTTTTCTGCTCCTTTTAAAGTGATTTCCTTTTTTATTATTCTCCTTGACTCTTAGCTCTGCCCTCTGAGTGTTAGCTCTGCCCTCAGTAACATCTCTTTCTTTCCTTAAGAAATGACCTATGTTTGTAGCTGAGTAGCTTTATCAGTCTGCTTCTTGACTACAGAACATTGGGGTTCCAGATGCTTCTTTTCAGGTTGAATTGCTTCCGCCTAGTTGAGTCCAAGTTGGCAGTGTTTTTATAATGTAGTTCTCTTAAGAATGTTTTTTCCTATGAATGTTATCTGTGTTCATGCCATGCTTCCAGATGCACCTGTTTTTGAGACAGACTTCTCTGTACTTGAGGTTGGCAACTGCCATGTGACAACACCTTGAGTTTCTTAGATGCCTTTTTGTCTAGCTGAAAGTGTTTATTAAATCGTTCTGACGTTTAACAAGGTCTAACAGCCACAACCTTCATTTGACTTTTATTTTGAGGACATTTCTTACATTAAGAATTGTTTGCTAGTGGGAGAGACTATTTCAAGAATATGAAAAAGTTTTATTTTCCAACTCAATACATTCTGGGCCTTTACCTCTCCTCTAAGTTATGCTTACAAACAGAAGAGTTGCTTCTTTAGTTCATTTCTCCCTTTACATAATTTATCATATAGAGCAAATGAGTGGCCATTGACATTTTCAACTTTCTGTTATGTCCACAGGTTCCTCAGGTACATTTTCTATGCTCTACATTATCTCAGAAAACAGTCTTGCAAATGTTCCAACACCCCATAGTATGGATTGCTATTCTCCAGCCTTTAATAGCAATTTTCTTACTGTTCCTCCACCCATTACTAATCGCCTTTACACTGCCTTTCAGCCTTCACCCACAACCCAGAACTAAAATCAGCGCTTTACTGTGTGATATTGTGATTTATAATAACAATATATATTTGATCTTCATCTCTGTTTCTGGCTCAGAGGTCCTAAAACCCTTGGGATTTCCTAATTGATGAGAGCATAAAAGAGTCTTTTGTTATGTTGATAAGGTGACTTTGGGATTACACCTAAGGATGGGACTGGTTGCTGCGTGAACCAACCACCTAATCAGACAGCTGGAACTTTGGAACTTTCTGTTCCCTTCCTTTGACTTCATGGAGAGGAGAGGGTTTGTAGTGAATCAATAACCAACGACCACATGATTTAATCAATCATGCCTGTGTAATGAAGCCTCCATAAAAAAAAAAGATGGGGTTCAGAGAGCTTCTGGGTTGATGGACAATTGGAGATTTGGGGAAAATGTCATACTCCAAGAGAGCATGGAAGTCCAGTTCCCCTTCTCACATACCCATGCATGTCTTCCACCTGGATGTTCTTGAGTTATATTCTTTTGTAATACATTGGTAATCTAGTTAGTAAAACATTTCTCTGAGTTCTGTGAGCTGTTCTAGCAAATTAATTAAACCCAAGGAAGGAATCATTGGAACCCCCAATCTACAGGACAGTCAGAAGCACATTTGACCACCTGGACTTTTGACTGGTGGCTAAAGTGGAGGAGGAGGGCCAGTCTTGGAGGACTGAGCCTTTAAGCTGCGGGATCTGATGCTATTTCCAAGGAGTATTAGAATTGAGCTGGTTTATCCGCTAGTGTAGATTTGCTTGGTGGTGGAAACTGCCCCCCACACCAACACACGTTGGAATTGGGTGCAGAGCATTACACATGTTTTAAGTTTTTGTTACAACAGAACTACACTTCCAGTTATCAGTTTGGATCTGCTGTCTATTATTGAATAGCAAACTATACCAGAATTTAGTGGCTTAAAACAATAGTGAATTATTTCTCATGATTCTGAGGCTTGAGTGGATGGTTCTTTGCTGGTGTGTGGGTTCAGTCGTGCTGCTGCATTCAACAATAGGATCAGCTGCGAATTGGCTCAGTTGCAACAGCTGGAGATCTGAGCCTCTATCTCTAAGAAGTCTTTAATCTCGGGCTTCTATAGAGTGTGGGGGTCACAGGGTTCCAAGAGAGAAAGGGCAAAAGCTGCAAGGGCTCTTGCAACCAATTCACGTGTTACTTACCCACATTCTATTTGTCAAAGTAAGTCACCTGGCCAGTCTGGTCTGAAGAGGTACAGAAAGAGACTCCATCTCTGAATGAGGGGTGCAGCATGGACACATTACAAAGGCAGGTGTCTCCTGAGATGGAAGGGATTTGTGAATATTAAATAATGTACCATGGAACCCAAGTCCTGATAAGTTTTGTATTTCTTATGGCACCAAGTAGATCATATGATAAATAAATAAATACTAAAATATTGAAGTGAAGGAGGAAGAAAAATTTAGGTCAGTAATTCCAGTCTGATGTTCTATTTAAAGTAGACTTGGCATTCACATACTTTCAAAGGCCTTTCGTTCTGATGATTTAGGAGGATTTCATTCCACATAATAAATGGGGCCAGAAAAATGAAGATTTTATCTTTTAATGCTTGAAAACCCCCAAAACATGGTTCAGTTCAGTTATAGGATTTTCAATTTGGCAACTCTCAAGAATACAATATTTGGGCTATTAAAAGTGAGTGAAACAAGATCCCTTTATACTGGAGGCAAAAAAAAAATTCACAGACATAAATATATCTCACCATATACATCTATGTAAGTGAAACTATTTAGAAATGTGTAGAATATGAGATAATTCAAAGTAAGTCCTTAAGGGAATAGAACCAATTTTTTTCTCTTTAATTAAAAAAAGGGGGAAAAAGCATTATTTATACATATTGCAATAAATTTCAACTTGAAATAATTTAAGTGACTTTCAATCCCAGCAATTTAAAATATGATCAGTAAAGAGTATAAACATATGTAAACATAAGTCATGATTAAGTGTTTCTTTGTTAAAAGTGAGTGAAAGATCTCTTTACATTGGAGGCAAGAAAAACCCATACACATAAATACAGCTCATCATATATGTCTATGTAAGTAAAACTATTTAGAAATGTGTAGAATATGAGAGAATTCAAAATGAACCCTTAAAGGAATAGAAACAATTTTTTCTCTGTAGTAAAAAAAGGGGAAAAACATTGCTTTCATATATTGCAATAATTGTATACATTTTATATTATGCTATATATGTAACATAATTTATATATATTATAATATTTGACTTTTGCCATTAACTCCCCTCTGTCCTCACCCTGCCCTCTATTTATTCTGGACATTTGGTAAATGTATGAACAGACTAACTCAGAGGCATTGTAAGTCTGGGGAAAGGAAATTCTGGGGCAAAATACCTCTAAAAACCAAAATAGTTGAAGGGAGAAATAAAGTTTAAAACCTATTTATTGTGTACAAAACTGCAGTCCAGCCCATCTCTCTCTCCTGCTCAAGAAGCCACAACACTGGCCCTCCCCCTCACCTCTCAGGTACCGATAAGCCCTCTGATGCCCAGGTAATTACCCATTGATATGGAGATGAACTTCTCCACCCCAGAGGGAAGATGCAAATGCACTAAAGCCATACTTCTCTCCACCTCTGAAGGCCTGTTGATATGCAGATGTACCAAAGCCAGGCGAGATATTCTGGAAATGTTTCTAGTTTACCTACAATCTACCCCTCCAGAAATCTCGCCTTACAATTTACTCGATCCCCCTCTTCTGACCAATCTAGTAACATGCAATAGCAACAGCAATAAAATCTTGATAATCTTCAAGCTAGAGGATTCAGCCTATGCAGATTAAGTAAATCTCCTTTACAGCACAATCTCTCACTGAGCACAAAATACATTTTTACACTTGTTTACTCATTTTTAACAATCACGCTAGATTGCTCACAAAACTTTTACTAAACATTAGACAAAGTCAAGCCTCTCTTTAAACATTATTTTCTCAACAACAGCAACATAATCATAATTCTCAAGCCAGAGGATTTAACTAGGTTACTTTACAGCACAATCTCTCACTAAGCACAAAAATATGTTTCTACACCTGTTTACTTATTCTTAACAATTATGCTAGATTGCTCACAAAACTTTTACCAAACATTAGACAAAGTTAAGCTTCTCTTTAAACATTATTTTCTTGACAACAGCAACACAATTATAATTCTCAAGCCAGAGGATTCAGCTAGGTTTAAAGTCTCATGCAGATTAAGTCTAAAGCTTGTCCATTTTAGCCATTATGCGGCAATTGCAGCCAGGGGGTGCATCCAGGACACAAAGACCATAGAAGCAAATAACTGTGATTGTCAGGGGCCAATTTGCTGTTATTACAGGAATATGCAGAAGGCTAGCTTCCAGGCCTTTTCCCCAAGGTGCCAGAAGAGCCAGCCATCGCCGATCTATGTATTGAAATGTTCAGGGCCATGTCCATTTTCTTCTTAATTGCTGCACTCGTTTTTGCAACACATGTCTAATAAAGTGGGTACCTCAGTCGCTCTCAGTAACTGGCGACTGACCATAGGCTCCAGTGAGATGCTCTAGGCCCCTCTTGGTGGTTTGCTGATCTGCACAATGTGCAGGGCACTCTTTCTCAGCTGACTTCTTCAAAGGTGAAAGACAAGCCACATCAATGGGCCTACATTGTCTTTTGAGGTGTCTGTGCCACACCACTCCGTGGCCTTTGGGTCCAGTCTTGCACCCACCCTGAGATGGGATAGGAGGTTATTACTTTGATCGGAGCTGTTCTGGCGATGGGCTCTGTAGCCAGCAAGGCTTGGTACACAGCAGCCAGTTGCTTCAAGATGACCCGGACTTCTGCTCTTTTCCATGGTTGTGGCCAGGCTCTGGCCAGCAGCAAGAGCAGCAGCAGTGGCAGAAGCAGTAGCCTTAGGCTTGGGCCACGGGCTGGGGTTGGCATGGCCAGGAGTGGTGGTGCCTTTACAACCACATAAGTGTGGACACATGTCCCTCGGCACAAGTGCCACTTCTCCCCATCATTTTTAGGGGCAGCCCTCTCAAAGGTCGCACTTATTATGACAGATTTTGGGTTCACAGAAATCCTGCCGACTACACCAATTGTAAGTCTGGGGGAAGGAAATTCCGGGGCAAAATACCTCTAAAAACCAAAATAGTTGAAGGGAGAAATAAAGTTTAAAACCCATTTATTGCTTACAAAACTGCAGTCCGGTCCATCTCTCTCTCCTGCTCAAGCAGCCACCACACCGGCCCTCCCCCTCACCTCTCAGGTACCCATAAGCCCTCTGTTGCCCAGGTAATTACCCATTGATATGCAGATAAACTTCTCCACCTCAGAGGAAAGATGCAAATGCACTAAAGCCATACTTCTTTCCACCTCTGAATGCCTGTTGATATGCAGATGTACCAAAGCCAGGCGAGATATTCTAGAAATGTTTCAATTTTACCTACAGGCATGTTGTGAGGAATCAATTAAGGCAAATAAAATTAATGCATGATGATTCATGAAAGCTTTGTGGAAAGGTGCATTGTGTCTAAAATGAAGTTTTTTATTATTATTATGTCTGAGGGTTGGACCTATGAGTTCTTTTACTTTTCATTTTTCTTTAAAAAACTTTTTGTCCCTCCCTTTTGATGTTTCTAAGTTTCTGTTCTTATTCATTTTTGTCTCTCAATTTCTTTCTAATGATCTTCCTTCAATTTAATTTTTATTTTATAAAGGTAATAATGTTGAGTTCCAAAAGCCAAATAGTAACAGTAGGCAGCATCTCTCTTTCTCTACCTTTAATTCCCTTGTTTGGAGGGAAATGGTTTCAAACATTTTAGCTGTATCTTCTGGTATTTACTTGCATGTTCTGAACTAAGATGCATACACTGCTATTTGTTATTTTAGTTGAAATTTTATTATGAAAATTAAATCTACGTTGTACAAAAATTTCCCTTCTCAATCTCTCAAAATAGTTAAAACACAATTTGGAGCTAAAGTAATATTTAGCAGTTATATTATTTTAACTGTATAAATATTCATAGCTAAGTCACATAAAAAACTGATAAAATATATTTTAAGTGTTTTTTAAAAACAAAGAACTGTGATGACATTTGCTTCCTTATACAGCATTTTGCTCGCCTTTTAGTAAATGCTTTTATAAGAGTTTACTTGACTCTACATCCAGTCAGTGCATCCAGTATTCTATGCATTCTATGCACCTAGTACTGCCTTGGGCCCAGACTATGAGGGCCCTTTGCTATTGGCCATGAGCTTTGGTCTCTAACTTTCTCTCATCTTTGCTGCTCTGTGGCAAAGGATTCATGGGGGCTGAGGTGATGGGGCATATCTGTCTGGAACCTGTGCCACTCTGCTCTCCTAGACATTGCTTCTGAAACCCTTGAGACCAGAATTCCCTGTCCAGATGGTCCCAAGGCCCCTTCCAGTCCTCATTTGTACAGGAAGATGGTGCTGCTGAGTTCAGCCTCCAAGGCCAAGGAGTAACTGAAGGCCAGCTGTTGAAGCCATGTGCATAGGCTTGGGCAAGTCCTGTTATGGTAGAGGAAGGAGTCAGGGGCAGGAGGAAGTAAGCGAACTTCAAACTGGAGGCTTCCATCCTACTTTTGGGTTGGCCTGCAAAGGTTAGGGGCCAGCGGACGTGCACCTACACTAATTCACCCACCACCCAGGTGATGAGCCTACATCTCTTGGTTCCTTCAAACACAATGCTCATATTATTCTTGTGTTAGAGAAGTCCCTGCCTGCACAGTTGTCCAAACCCACCTGCTGTACTGCTCTTACCCACCACTTCTGTCCCCTTCCTTTTTGGAACCTGTTCCTCGTTTGTGTTGTCTCTGTTATTTTCTAGACCTCATTTCTTTTTCTTGGTTTATTCCATTGTGGGTTTTTTTTTTTTAAGAAGGTACATGGGAGATACACTGCAGGCTGAAAAGTATTTTATTTCATCCTCACACTAGGCTTTGGTATCAGATTCATAGGTTAGAAATTGTTTTCCTTCAGAATTTTGAAGGTATTGTTTTATTTTCTTTAAGCTTCCAATACCATTGCTAAATCCAAAGATGTTTAAATCCTCAGTCTTTCTGTTTCTTCTCTCCTGGAGCGTCTCTCAGGAGATATTTCCTGGTGTGCTGTAATTTTGTGCTGATTACTTGTTCTGAGTCTTTTTTGATTTACTCAGCTGAACATGTTATAAGCCCATTCAATCTGAATATTAATGTGCTTAAATCCATGGAAGATTTCTTGCTCTATTATTATTTTTTGTTGTTAAATCCCCCACTTCATGTCTTCTGACTTTTATTTTTGTAACTTCTATTTGGATATTTGAGTTACAGGAGTTAACCTCTAAATTTTTTTACTCTTTTCTTCCACTTTTTAAATTTGTCTTTTTGTTCCTTTTTTTTAAGATTCCTTGATGTGACCTTCTTTTCTCTGCACTTTCAACATGTATTA
Source organism: Manis javanica (assembly GCF_040802235.1). Taxonomy (NCBI): domain Eukaryota; kingdom Metazoa; phylum Chordata; class Mammalia; order Pholidota; family Manidae; genus Manis; species Manis javanica. The sequence goes on from NC_133157.1 coordinate 149,944,906, forward strand.
TTACACTTTCCCTTTTGACAGATATGCTTGGTTGTTGTTAATAATATCTTACCCTTTTTTTCCCATAGATGCGGTATTTTTGGTCTCTCTGAGGATATGATTTATAATTCTCCTTCTTGCATATTCTCACTTTCTACACATGAATAGTTTCCTTATTTGTCCCTGATCCTTGGCCAAGTCATCCTTAAGAATGGGGGCACTAAAAGCCTACTTGGAAGTTCTGCATGCATGGGAGGGCCTGTCAACTTGGTGAGCTCCATGGTGGCATAATGGGTGGTGAGCTGTCCTTTCCCTTGAGGACTCCCAAGTGCCAGCATCTGTAGGTCTTCTTTCCTGAGCACGTCAGTCCTTGTAGTTTCTTGACTGGAATCTGGGTGGGGAAGGACAGGTGGATTTGCAGTTTGAAAAGTAGACTTTCACTTAACCCCTGCTTGGCTGTGCCTCAGCTGGGGTTGGTGTCTCTCTATTCCCACCCCCAGAGAGTAAACTGTCCCTCTTCTGTTGAGTGGGAATCTGGGTGTCTAGCTGCCCCTTTAAGCACATACCACACACTCCCTGGTTTTAGTGGCCTGTCCCTGCCTTCAGAGGAGACTATCTCCTGAGCATTTCCGAGACCTTGTGGGGCACACTGACTTGTGTCTTACTGGCTACTTTTCTCTGGTCTGTTACATTAGCAGCTATCTTCTCATCTTTTTGCCAACTGCCAAATTTTTTTGCTATCTCTCTGTGGCTCTCTCTTTCTATGTATACATTCTCTTTGCCTTAGGATTATGAATTTTTAAAAAATTTCTTTGCTGTTATGGAAACTGGGTTTTAAATGGAGAAGGAATTAACTCATATATTCAATCTGCCATGTTTAACAGGAAGCTCTAACGAGCTTTAGTTTTGTTCATATATTTTCTTTATACTGTATGAGTCTATTATTGATAGCATAAGTATTTAAAATACCTATGAACTGTCTTTAATAATATTAAAGTTTTTGAGTCCATTTATTTTCATATGCACTTACTGATTATGTTTTAATTACATTGCTGAAGAAGCATAAAGGTTTTAAAACATCTTTCAAATTAGGACAAGAATAAAGCATAGGAAAATTTAAAAGTTTAATAAGGCTTATGTCCAATGACACATAGATAAACATCACAGTAAGAGGCAACTGTAATCATAAAAATCCTTTAAAAAAAAAATCAAAGCCCAGTTATCTAATTGTGATCCTTGACAGACTTGTAAATCTCATTGACAAGAGAAGCAGCTGACAACTGGAGTGTGCAATAAAAATAAAATAGAAAGAAAACTTTGCAATGAATTACTGATTAGAAAACTGAGTTTCAACACTAACAAATGCAAGACAGTTTAAAATTGTTAGTAACTCCTTGCTGTTGAAATGTGTTTTTAAATAAAAAACAAATCTGGACTCAGTGAGAAGAGGCTTTATTTAAAAAGATTATTGCAAGAAGAGGAGTTTTTTTTAATTCAAGGTTTAAGTAAGCTTAAATTCCTAAATTACTTATTAATTGCACAATGCTGAAGCTAGTCTAGAAAGGGATTAAACATACCCTACTACAAGGCAATTCAATGAGTGGCTTTTTCTAAAAAACTGAAATTGGCTTTTCTGAAAAATTAAAATTTGTACAGCAATAATAATAATGATTAAAAATGAAAAATCCCACAATCTACATACACCACACGTTCATTGTGTCCAGTATGTGGAAAGACGTGCGCTGGGCAGCTGTCTGAACTCTGCAGAAGTAGCCTTTTTTTATAGAATTAAAAGGAAAAGAAGGGAGTGAAGTCAACAGTCCAAGCAGGTTCATTCCTAAGCCTGAGAGGGAACTGTCTGTTCTGGCGAGCAGAACAAAGAAGGTCCTTCTTACAGGCTAAGAGGCTTTTTACAGCCAGGTTTTTTGGTGGGATTTTGAGGGGATGAGTCAGGGAAGAGGTGGGCTTGTGGCTTGCTGACTTGTCCTCTAGAAAATGCCTGTAGCCTAAGTAAGATGAAACCTAGGTCCCTCTGAGATGGCAGGTGGGCTTATTCAGAAAGGCAGTCGTCCTCTCCGGGTCTGTCATAGATGACATCTGGTGTGGAAAAATTTTGCTCTATTGCAAAAGGGGGAGGGACACTATTGCAATATGAACACTCTAAACATAAGATCGGCAAGTGTCGCAAGGGGGAGGCAGAAGGGTTTTTCTTTCATAGGAAGGAGTACCGGAGGCCAGAGTGAACAGGGTGTGGGGAAGTGGGATCACAGGGGGACAGGATCAATAGCTGATCAGAGAATATTTTACTGTGAAACCAGGTGGGGAGGAGCCAAAGGCCAGGGCCTACAGCAAGGAGAGAATCTTAACCAAATTTGGTTAAAAAGCCTTTTGCTTCAGTTGATCAATGGGGATCAGCAATCCAGCTAATCATTTGTGAAGCCAAGAATGGGAAGCCTGGTCACAGGTAAACGGGCTGGGTACCCGTGTGTCGTACCTAAATCTTACGGGAATAGAGGTGCTTTGCAGTCAGAGCTGGTTTCCTGGAACACAAAGGATGGGGAGAGTCCTGCTCCTTTGTTGCTTTCCAGGGCCACAGAAATCAGGTAAATTTCAACATCGTCAACTGGAATAGGCAAGATGGTGACCCTGGTTAACGGGGGTGGTAACTGAGTAAAATATTTCTTTACAACGTAGTAAGTGCTGTGATAAATAAACATGCAGGTTGTCACGGTGATGCAGAGGCGAGACCCCTCCTGTGGGGGAGGGGCAGGCAGTGAGAGCTGCGCTGGCTCTTAATGGGTGACCGGAATCTCTCCATGTGGAGCGCAAGCCGTAGGCCCGGAAACAGGAGGCAAAGGCCATCAGGGCGATGTGCTTTGTAAACTTCATGCTGCAAACTTGTGTTCAAGTGGACAAGGGAAAAATAGTTTCTTTGGCCAGTAACAGATTTTGTAAATACATGGTAAAAACCTAGGTAATAGATATGAATTTATCTAGCATTTATTTCCAATTTAAGGCTTTTGCTGTCTCCCAGCACCAACGGTCGTATTTTATTTAGTATCAAACTCAATACACCACAGCAAAAGCAATTTTTTTTCTCTTCCATCCTAAACACACAGCAGAGCCTTTACGGGATTAGAAAGCAAAGTGTCCAGGGAGGGCACAACTTTCCCTGGGTTTTGGTTAATGTCTGAATGGCTTGCTGGAGGGAGACCTGTTTGTGTGTCAGAACTCAACCAGCAGGCACACCAAGTACGGTGACGAGGAAAACTTTTACGGGCTAAGGGATTGGGAGCCAGGGACAGGGCACAGATGGACACTCAGCACAGCCTCTCTGAGTAGGATTCAGTGAGGAAAACAACAGGGTGGGCCCCTGTTTCTATACGCCCTCTGGACCCTCAGTCCCACTCTGAGCTGCCAGCCTGGGGCAGGGACTCTCCCCCAGACCCAGAGCTGCCCCCAGCAGTTGCTGTGACACCACTCAAGCTTCCCTTCACAGCACAAAATTTCACCACACATCCATCCTTGAGAATGTCCAGGATTTAACTCAATCTGAGACTCACATTTCCTTCTGTGGGCAATAGGGTTCAGTGTTGTTATTGTTTGATCCAGGTGGCTTTTACTGGAAATTTCTAAAATGCTATAGGATTTGTAACAAGAGGGAAAGAAATGTGGTTTTTCAAACAGAAGGAAGATAAAACACAATATACCCTAAATTCAGAGGCAGGTGCTTGTCTTGAAGTGTTTCATTGACTTCAAGTTTGGTACCATTTCCCTGCATGAAGGGTCCTCACAACCAGCTAGTCATCTGCCCAGCGCCCCGGGCTGGTGCCATGGACGTGAGTGGAGCTCTCCTGTCCTGTCACACTGCACTCCATGGGAGCAAAGGTGTATGTGAAAGGACGAGGTGAGCAAAGCAGAAAGGGCAGACTTAGGGGAGTTGATAGTAATAGTAGTAACAGTAATCCCACAGAATAAGGAGCTAAATGCCTTAAAAACCAATAGAGTAGCCTAGGAAAAAGTAAGGTGGGAGATAGAAGGCAGATAAAAAAAAGCTCATGAACATGAAGATTCATAAACATTGCCAAAGGTAGGTAGTGCAAAATGTAGGAATTGAAGGAAGGGTAAAAAATGAATATGATCAACCAGTAAAGAATAAAAGATAAAAAGTAAATTAAAATTTAAAAACCTTCTGTAACCAAAAATACAGCAAATAGAGTATGGCAGAATGAACAAATTGGGAAACAAGGTGAAATTGGAAAGATAAAATCTATATTGGCCTTTGTCAGTAATTCAGTGATACATGGTAAAAATGACGGGGCTCCCTCAGCTTCCATTCTCAAACTGTGAAGTCAGTTAGTAATTCCGGTGTGGATGTTTGAGCACAATACTAACAAGAGTGACCATCTGCACCACTGGATGTTGACTACAAGACCATGGAAACCTGGAGATTAGAACTGGTGGTTCTTCATCCTTGTCTCCTCCAGATGATGCCAGCCCTAAATAGTGAACCGTTAAGCAGCAAGCTGGCTTTACCTGTATCCTGGGGCAATCCCAGGCAGGTCTGCTGATCTTTCAGGTATCTCATGCCCCAAGTGGGTGAGCTGTGGAATAATTTCCCCTTGTGGTGGGGTTCTTGTTTTGCCCTAGTACCAACCAGGTTTGCTGTATACTTCCATTCTTATCAACCCAGCAATTGCTCACTGCTCTTGGAGCCCAGGTCCTGGTTGGGACTCTTCTGCCGCCCAGCTCTGGACGGTGAGTGCCTACCCCTCACACTCTCACACAGATTTCCATTGCTGTGTCCTGCCTTCCATGTCAGCCCCCATCTGATCTGACCAGTTGCTACACTGTGATCTGCTATGTGAGCTGCTTCATATGCAGCCATTTAGTCTGCAAAATTGATGTGTCCTGTGGGATACTGTAGTCTTGATTTCTAGGGCAAGGGAACCAAAGACCAGAATCTTTAAATAATTCACACAAGGGCATAGAGCTAAGGAAGTGGCCAGGTTGGGATCTAGACCCTGGTTTGGGTGACATCCAGAGCTTCTGGTTCTACCACCTCCTACAAATGACTAGAGAGTATGTACTCTAAATGCCTATCTTAAAAATGACAATAAGGAAAGCAAAAATCACAGAAATTGATTTGCCTAAGATTGTACAAGAGGTTACTGGCAGAACTGACTTTTAAAAGATCCCCTCACTCCCAGACAAGTAACCTGTGGCAGATCTGGAGACTTTTGGCACTGTGACCTGGGGCAGCTTCAGTGATTTCCAGTCTCTGCATCTCCTCAGGAAGAAGACCCAGCCCTAGCCTGACATGCGGAGCCCAGAGCAATGCCTCTTCTCTGGCTTCACTTTGCATCCCTCCCATGTTGGGCACAGAGTCTCTGTTTTGCAAATATTTCAATCCAATTGAATTGTTATGGATTAGGCCCAATTTTGAAGACTGTGCTTCTTTATTTCTAGATGGGGAAATGAAAAAAAGAAAGTTATTATTTGCTAAGTATTTGCCATGCCAGACACTATCATAGGCACCTTTGAATTGACCAGGGGTTCCCAAACTTGAGGGCACATCAGCATAGCCTGGAAGGCTTGTGCAAACCAAAGATTGCTGGGCTCCCTCCCCAGAGTTTCTGGCTCATTAGGCCCAGAATGGGGTCTGAGGATTTTCATTTCTAATATATTTTCAGATGATACTGATGCTGCTGGTCCAGGGACCACACTCTCATCAGCAAATACTTATTCAGGAGAGCAGACCTCAAGCAAACTGATGGACTGTTAAAAAAAAAGAAAAGAGATAAAAGACTCTCTCTTAATTTTCTAATAATGCTGAATACATTTCAAATCTTGATGAATTTCAGTACCATATCATTGAAAGCAAACAAATTTTGTTTCTGAATAATTTTATTTTTAACTTGTTCAATAATCTTAAAACTCTGCAGTAGACTGTTTTCAAGTTGACTGTTTGGGGAACATGAAGACAAATTTGTATTTCTGTTGGGAAAGAATTTAGTTCCGAGATGCAGGGAAGTCAGAGTGAAAACAAAGTCAAGAAAGCAAAGTAAGTTTTATTGCACCTTGTAACGGAGTAACATAGAGGCCCAGGTTAGACAGGCCCCAACTGCTTACTGTGAGACTTCTTGGGAGGTTTTTGGCAGGGCAGAGAAGTCCTTGACTGACAATCTTTGGCACTGGAGGCCTGATCATGGGCTGTGCTCTGATGTTTTTCTTTATCTGGGTAGTATATGTGCTCTGATACTTTTCTTTATCTGGGGAATTGCTTTTCATACAGGGAATATCTGGACATTCCAAGTCACTCCTGGCCTTTGAAACTTCACCTAATTAACTGATTAGTCTGTGAGTCCTTTCTGTCTCTCTGGTTTTATCTGGTTAACACTGAGTCCCTTTTAGTGGGCTTTGTTGGCTTTATTCTCTCTCCATCCTGCTCATGTCTGTCTTTCTGACTAACATTTCCAGGTTTTTGCTTTGTTTTGTTTTGTGAACTAGGTATCCATTCTGTCAGCTCTGCACAAACATCACAGGCAGGATGCAGGCACTGAAGATAATGGCCTTCCATTAAAAATGTTGTTGAGGAAAACATATACCTTTAAAATGCACTGAAAAGAATAAATTATGCCTAGTAAGTAAACAATAGAAAAACATTTTCTTTTTGGCTTCATGATGTTTCAATGTTTGTCAGTTCTAGCCAGCACAACAGAATAAATCCTGTTCCATGTGTTGATATGCCCATCATTCTGTTTAGAGGAAACCAGGTCTAAAAATTGCTCTGGGACTGAAATTAAATGGAAGCATGAAGCTGTTGAAGATAGCAGACCTGTGTTAAAACACACAAATGAATGGAGCAGTCATCTGGCCTGCTGCCCATATACTCATTGTCCTCCTTGGGCCATTTTCTACATACAATGTGTTCACTGTTGGTTATCCATTTTCTTTTGGGGCATTTGTGAATATGCATGCGCCAAATCACAGGCCTGGCTCCTAGGCTGAAACTCACATCCATGTCCATTTCCTCCAACATCTATCAGAGAACCCCTAATCAAGTCAGCACCCACCATCTGGTATTATTCTGGCCAGCTCTTCCAAGGGCTGCATGCTACCGTGAACAACAATCCATGCTGATTTGTTTTGAGTATCGTTAAAATGGACTTTTCTCTCAGGTTCAGAATTTTTGTTTCAGAAAAAAAAAAAGGATACACAAGAGACAGTCTGGCAGTATTTTCCACCTTTTCAGGCTGGAGGTGAAAGCCAAGTTTATAGTAGCAGCAGATTGGGATAGGACTCCCTGAATCTAACTGAGGGCTTTGAAGGGGCTTGTGAGAAGCCTAGAGTATGAACATCCCCAGGTGAAAACAGCTGCTGTCTCTTCTCTTTAAATGGATGCTGATCTCACTGCCATTTCCTGGAGGGCTTTCAGTGTGCAGCATCTCAAGAGTTGCAGATATAAAAGGTCGTGAAAATTTGTTAGGTGGTTTTCTGACGGAAAGTGCCAGAACTTTCAACTGTCAGCTAACCGTCTCTAAACACCCCAGATTCCCAAAAGATGTTTGCTAAGAAAATGCTAGGTGGTGGTTTGCCCCAAAACTGTTATGGTAGCTCCAACTGCAGTGGACTGAGCTGCACTTGCTCCTTTTCCCTGGAGCATCTGGCAGGATCTGCTCATCAGCGCACTCCTCCTGTCACCCACTCCCACCCTGGCTCACTCTGCCTCCTGCAGAGGGTGAAGAACTCTGCTCCCCAACCAAGGGGGCTTATGGCCCTTTTAACTGCATCACTGGCCTGGTGGGAGGAGAGAGAAGACAGCAGAGCCCTGCTAATGATGGGAAGAGGGGCGGACCCTGTCTCAGCTTCTCTATGGCTCAGCCAGGGTAATTTGGTGTAGTGTTTATTGCCTGTGTCCACACTGCACATAATGCCCTCAGTGTTCTTGGTGCCCCCATAATGGTAAACTTGAAATCCAAAGCTGTGCTTTCTTTGCTTTTGTTGCTCCTGCTTCAGGCACAGTGCATGGCACACAGGACTCAGTGAGTCTTTGCTGAAGAAATGAGTGACGTTTATCACATCTTGTCAGAGTTCAGTTACAACAAATTATAACTACGTGGTGCTTTGGGAAAGTCATGTCACATGTCAAATGCAGCCACTTAGGAAAGCACTCTGGCATACCAGAGCAGCAAAAGCTGAAGAGGATTTTCTGAGGCCTTTAGAAGATTAAGGAGTATACAGAACAGATTTTTCAAAACCACCACATAAATATAATATGCTATAGTTAAACTTTGAAAAGATGGAATTATGTCCAAAAGAAGAGATGTGTGGGTAACCAAAATGATCAAGAGAAATCATGACTGGGAGAAGAGTAATAAATAGAAGTACAGTTATTATATTTTAAAAATCTGATTGTTTTAAAATGCCCATCTAGGTGCAAGTATTTACATCTTAGGTTCTCTGCAGGACAGAGACCTCACTGTTCCACCCCGTTTAATTAAACAAATATAACTTAAAAGTAACTTTGGGTGTATTTTACTTAGCATTACCTAGTATAGCACAATTCCTTTAGAATAAACAAAGTTGCTTTCTTCAGACTGATGGACCCTTGTGCATTCTGATTTTCTGATGAGCTTTGGATCTACAGCAAAACATTTGTTTTCCGATAAAGGAATATATATGAGGATATTTAATTGGCTAAAGTTCAGCTGAGTGTTAAAATGTGCATTTTCTAGGGCTCTAGGTGGCTCTTGGTGAGGTGGATCCAGCATTAGAACGAGTCTAAAGCAGGCAGAGGAGATCATTGCACATTGACAGGTCAGCCGTTTGCCAACTGATAGAGACGGCACTCCACACCAGGGCCTGATTTAGTTATTGTTGACCCTTACCTAGCAACTTCAGAGCAGCCTTTCCAGAGCTACAGACAACACACCTTGACTTTACTATCATGCATGTTTAGCAAATCTGAGAAATGTGTAGAAGCATCCGAAAACAAAGTGAAGGATTAAAAACCTAAGACTAAAAAATATGAACCTAAAGACAAGAGTCTGGACAAACTGTAAACAGTTGGAGGCAGGACTAGGTCTAAGGGCTGAATGAAAAATCAGTGCTGAATAAGGAGTGTCTCATCTCATTCTGAATGCCTTTGATTCTCTAAAGCAAAATCATCGGGACACCTCTTAGAGATGAAGTTTTTCATTTTGGTGTTAAAGTGTGAGAAAATTTCAACACTGATACCATCCTAGAAAGAAATGCTGTATAAAATAAAATGAAACATTTCTATAATGATCCTCTATTCACTTCAAACCTTAATACTAGGATCAAGGAATATAAAGAAAACTCAGACCCATTTCCTGTCTTAAAGGAGTTTATTGAACAAGATATGTATACACAAACCTACACACATTATTAATACTAAGTCCAATATGACAATATGACAAAGGACCAATATGTGTAATAATAATTGCTAATATTTATTGTCTACTTATTAGGACAGGCTCTGTTTTAAGTTCTTTAAATGCATTAATTATTTCACAAAATCCTATGGATTTGGCACTATCGTTTTGATTACAGAAACAAGGAACTTGACTCACAGAGAAATAAGAAAACAACAAACTTGGTCAAGTCAAGCTGATAAATTCAGATGCACTTAGACCCTGAAATCTGGCTCAAGAGAGCCCACCACCACGATAGCCACATGTCCCAAGGACTGTTAACAGTAGAGCACAAGATTAATCCCTCCTTAATTCAGTAGGACCAGGCCAGGCATGATACTCAGCACACCATGGTAAGGTTGGTTAGACATTTCCAGGGGATACAGCAATTGAGTTCTGCTGGATAACCTCCACTTCCACCATAACTCCATATCAATCTACTCACGCCTCAATTCTGGCATCCTGCAGTATAGACTGGAATTAGTGCAGTTGTCTTATCTCAGCTGATCCAGCATCAATCATAGGTACATCAAGGGTGCTTCATAAATAAATGAGTGAATGAATATCCACCTAGGATGGGAGATACTTTTTCCTTTATTGAGGGAGCCAACTCTATTTTTACCTTGGTTCCAGTACTTGCCTAATTTTTTAGCCATAAGATATGTTTCTCTGGTAAGCACTGATATTTTTTCCCTTCTTAAATTGAAGTTTTGCAAAAGGCATGCTATTTCTTGGGGACTGAACTACCCAGTGCTATTCCATATAGATGGATATTATGGAAAACTGTATCTATGTGACCCCTGTGTTACCAAAAGGCAAAGTGTGTATCCTGTTGGCTCAGATTTGCTCATCTGCGGCCATGCCTCTCCCCCGGTGTCTCTTTGTGGTAATTTGCTAAACCATCCTTATGTTCAAGATTTTTAATAAAAACAAACCCCTTACTAGCCAGTATTAAAGAGTGAATTGCTACAGAAGAGCAGTGGCATCTTACAGCAAATCCACAGTGCCGAGATGAAGCAAGTTCAACTTTGTTTCTCATAGCCACGTGCCTCATATACTTATCAGCCTCATTTTCTTTTATTATAATCCTTGTAATTATATTTTTCATTACGGACAATTATATTTTTCATTATGACAATTGCTTACAAAATCATATTTGCATTTTAATTTTTATTCTCAAAACAAAGCAGGCTGACATTTGCATTATTAGAACCTTCTTGTGAACACACCGCGTGAGGATGCTTTTGCTGCTGGACAGTTGCACCTGGGGAGGTCTGTCCCTGCAAGCGGTAGGTGAAACCTCAACCCAGATGGGGGAAGGCTCTTGACTCTCATAGGGAAAGAATTCTTGATCAGGTCAAAGAAATGCCAGCAAGACAGGAATTCATCAAAGCAAGAGTAGAAGTGTCTGTCAGCAGCTATGAAGGCAGTAGAGAGCAAAGAAGAACAGAGGGAGAAAAGGGACCTTCATTGAACTTCTGCTTGGCATAGGGCAAATACCTTGCCAGCTCCTAAAAAGAGGGTTACCTGGTGTCCAGTGTCCTCTTGATCTGGCAGCATGGGAATTATATCCCTACCATCCCAGAATTTGAGGGAGCTGTGGAGCACTGGATGGAGTGAGTTTATGTTCTGATAACTTCCACTTTCCTACTGGCCTAAAATAAAACAGGGAGAAAATGATTGTGTTAACACTAGAAAACTGAGTGAAATAGCAAAGTGATAAAGACATTTACCACTGGAGGTGGAGGTTGGAGAGTTCTTGTCTTTATCATGGAAAACAGTTCAAAGACAAGTGCAGTTGGCTTATGCAACAAGGAATTTTATTTGATAAGGCAGTTCACACTCAGATGGGAGTATAGGCGACCACCGAGAGGAGGTGCACTTAAGGGTTTAGGGTTTGGAGTTTTATAGGGCCTTCTATGTAGCAGTTGGCATAAGGCACAATGTATATAGGTGATTCATAATGCCTTTGAAGTTTTGTCTTAAGAATTTGATTATTTAGGTGACTGTGTTGATCTGAGCATTCTCTACCCACATAGGTTCATTTACATTCTGTAGGTCTATCTCTCATCCTGATTACAAAGTTATTTAATTGATTAAGGGGCTGGAAGGAAAGGAAGAATAGCATATAGATTAAGTTAAGGAATAAGCTGGACCTTTTTTGCAGACTAAGTGGATTTTTCAATGGCATGACCCTTGTCCCATTTCCCTGCTCTATCTCACTTTGACAGGCTGAAGGGTCACACAGAAAAATCCCAGAGCATGTGGAAGACACCCTCTTCTAACAGGTAGAGGTGCTCAGGATCAGAAGGAATGCTTACAAGTCCTGGGTGAGAAAGAAATTCTTAATCATATTTGGAAGACTTGATGCCCTTATGATATTGCATCTGCTTTTTTCTCTCTTCCCTGATGAGGGACTTCTAGGTGTGAATTTGTGTGTGTGTTTGTTTTAATGGCATGTGTGGATATTTTTCAGCTGTTGCAGGAACGGAACAGGTCTTTGAAAGGTGCATCTTTGACTAAGACAGAATGGATGTAGAGAAAAGGAAGAGGAGAAAAAAGAGAGGGTAAGGAAAGAGGTATAAAAGAGGAAAGGAGAATGAACAGCTTCTTTTCATGGCTGGGGAGGGCTGTGGATATGGCAGCAGATGTTGGAGAGATTGGATCTGGAGGCCCTTAGGGTCACCTGGGGCAGGGTTGGTGGAGTGCCATAAGCTTGGGTTGTAGGGCAGGTGTATCAGGAAACTCAGAAAACTCAGTTCTAGAGTGACTCCATTGCTCCAAACCCATAGCCATAGACAATGAAGAGAGAGCATATTTAACTCTGGTGAGATACACTTTTTAAAGAAGCATATTGGTTCAATGGCCTTAGGTAAAATTGTGTCCATCAAATCCTAAAGAAAATTTATTTTAAAATGACAGAACTTTCAATTTCCCTGCATAGGGCATTGCACCAAAGAGTTATTCACGTTTGTTATGGAAACTCAGTTAATGATTCTTAACCTGGGCCACCTGGGGAAGTGCCCCAAAGTAGTTACACCAGAATCTCTGGGGGCAGAGCAAGGCCATCAGTACTTTGGAAAGTCTCTCCAGGTGTGAAGCCAGGGCTGAGACCATTGGCCTAAGTAGCCTCAGCATAAAGTAGTAGAGTCACAAATGAGAAAACTAAATAGTTAAAAACAAAACAAAACAAAACAGAATGGGAGTCTTTTGGAGACCCATAAAGCCTGTGTGAATATATCTGTGTCCACTAAAATATAATCAGGACTCTTACCAAACACTAATGATAATCTTTTAGCTATCTCTAATTAGTTAAATGGCAGCATGCAATTAAGTTCCATTTGTCCTCACTTTCTCACTAGCAAGCCTTCAAGGTCGAACTCCTCTGAGGTTTCCTTGTATACTGGTTTTGATTTTTTCCCCCAAGATAATTTATTCACCTTACGAACCTCGAGCTCCTGCCCTGTGCAAGACACAGCGCCAGGAGCAGGGCAAACGGCTATCCTGCACTCTACAGGCCTGCTGTTCTAACAGCAGAGAGTTGTGAATCAATTCCTCTCTAAAATAATGTCCCACCTAATTTTTAAAGTGCAGGTCTAATAAGTGCTCAGAAGAGGAGAACTGGATGGTGAGGAATGAGCAGCAAGGACCTCTGATCTGTTCTGGGGCAGATATTTAAGAGGACCTTGGAAAGAGCCAGCGTTAGCATCCCAGACCACTAGAACAGTCTGGGCAAATGCCCTCAGGTAGATAGAGTCATGGGATGTGCAGGAAATAGGAAAGTTAATGCAGCTGAAGAGTGAGAGTTAGGGTACCTCCCTCTGTCTTATAGCAATACCCCGTGTTCTTTTTAAACGCACACACACTTGGAGTTCTTACACAACTGACTCCAAAGGGACACAGGTCACAGGAAAGGGCTGCTGCAGCCCCAGGAATGAACACCAGCTTGCATAAAATGACGTTGAGAAGGCATGAGACAAACCATACAGAGCCTGGTAGATTGTCCTAAGAAAGAGCAGAGGGAGGCCATTGAAGGCTGTAAGGAAACGGGCAATATAAACAGCTTTGCCTATTAAAAAAGTCTCTCTGCCTGTTGGGCTGAGAAAGGATTAGAGGGCTGTGAGGGTGAAAGCAGAGACCATCTTAAGGCTATTTCCTGCAGAGATGAATGTGGCTGGAGGAACAAAGTGGAGATGGAAATAAGGTGACTTCGGTGGAATGAAGAGTTATTAAGAAATCAAATTAACAGGATATGAGTGAGAGAAATGGGAGGGTCAAGGATGCCTCTCAGATTTCTGCCTGAGCACCTGAGCTTGGGGTGGTGTCCCCTGAGATGGGGAACCATGGGAGGACCAGATGGTTCAGGACACATACCAGGACCTTTTTTGTTTTGTTCTCTTTGAATCCCTATCTGAATACTCTTGTTTTACCACCTGGAGTCAGATAGAAACTATTTGAAGTGGTCTGCAAATCTAGTGTACTTGATTCCAAACTCCCAAACTCTCCTGGTTTGAAAATTCCAAAAACAAAAAATATATAAATATAAAATAAGCCTTCATAAACTGAAGTTTCACAGGAAAGAGATCACCAGTTGGTGACGGATTAGCCTAAGCAGTTACATCAAGCACCTCCTCGTTCTCCAGGGCTTTCCAAACATGGCATAATACCTGGCACTACAATACCTGCATCTTTTAAGCCCCGTCCAAATAATCCCAGAACTGCATCATCGAAGCACACACTTTCTTTGCCATGCAGGGAATTTTTTCAGCAAGGTTTAATTTTATCTCCTGCATAGACTAGTAAGTCAGTGGGGTATTAAGTTAATGAAAACACATTAAACTGTAGCTCATCTGTACTCACCCTCCTCCTGAACACTTTTGAACATTGTAGAGAATTAGGTGTCCCATATGGGTCATTGCTCATTTTGCTTACCTGAGGTCTAGTTAGCATCTATCACTCACTGTATTTTCTTCACTTCTCTCTATTTCCCAAGTGATCTATTTCTCTTGCAAGTCTGTATATTTGCCATTATCTGATGTGGTATTGGAACATATTTTTCTCCTTATTATAAAGGAGGGAACCATTCCAAGAAACCATTTGGAGATTTTTGGTTCCTAAATAGTAGCTTTTATTACTCTGAAGATAAGCTAATGGTGTAATCTACCATCTTGCTAAATGTATACAAATATTCAAACAATTCTTAGACTCCAGGAAGCTTAGAGGATGCATGTTCTCTTTTACTCCCTTTTACATCATTAGGTTTTTGTTCATGTGCACTGAAATCAAAAGTAAAGTAAAAATGAACAAAGCAATTACTATGTTGAGCAGAGGAAATGAAGTTAAATGGAAGCTTTTAGTTAACTGTGTGATTCCCAATTGTCCAGACAGCAGGGATGGTAGCACAGAGTAGCAAGGGCATCTCTTCCTTTCTTGTGAAGGCTTCCTCGTCTCTCTTGGTGTTGTAGAGAGCATACTACGTTCCTGCTAGGAATGGTCAGCTGATGGCAATTTCTAGAAAAGTTTGGGGTGGATGAGGGGGTTTGTGGGAAATGGACGCATGTCCTCTTCTGTCCCAAGAAGATGGGATTGGCATGTTTTGTAGACCAGTTTATGTGTATACCCTGAATTGGCCCTTCCTCTCTACTTGTTCAGGTCTGGAATCCTCCAAGGAATCTCATATAGTCAGGAACATACTAGAAAGGTCTAAATTGAAGAAAGTCTTCTCTTATTGAACAATCTTCCTTCCCCTTAAAGGATTTAAGTGAGCTACTCTGGGCTCAGAAAGAGGTTCTGGGGCTGCAGGTGTTGTCAGACTATTTAAGCTCCAGTCTGAGTGTTGTTCACACAGATATTTACTAAGTGACTTCTCTATGCCAGGCATTGCTCCAGGCTCTGAGCATGTGGCAGTGAGAAAAATGAATGGAGACCTTGTAGAACTTCTATTCCAGAGGCTGCCCAAGCTCAGGCTTTTGAAGAATATGTACCTTCTGGGACTGTGGTTTTCCTGGGTGGCAGGAAACAAGGGGCAAGATCCCAGCTGAGAACTTTCATGAAAATTTTTCATCTGGTCATAGCTGGTGTGGCTGTGCAGCAGGCCCCAGAGATGGAGCTACTCTGGGGGCAGGGCTTCACCCTTTTTATTGTGTTCTCCTCTGATACACATCTGAAAGAAAGTTCCTGGATACATAGAAGGTCAGATGCTTACAAAGATACAAAATACAATCTCAGATTAAGAACTTCTGTCCTGGAAACAAAAAACTTCGAAAAACAGTATCTTCTAACTTCCCTTCCAGACAAGATGTTATAGATGGGCTTTTCTTTGCTTCTCTCTACTTACCAAAGCTATAATCCCTGGAGGTAGCACCAGAGAAAACTGATGGAGAACCCAGAAAGATGGTAAGAAGAAGATAAACTGGTTTAAGACCTCAAAACTGGAAAACAGCACAACAACAGGGCATCTTACATCCCCACCTATGGAAGAAAGTTTCCCAGGTCCAGTGTTTTCTGATACTGAGCCTAGCAACACAAGGCAGCCTAGGTAGGCTCATTCCTCCCTATAGAATCTAGTGATACTCTCTCCAACAACACGGGAAGAGCTGTGCACCATGAAAAAAAAATAGAAAAATCTCAGCAAAGGAATAGATATTATAAAAAGAACCAATCAATTATGGAATTAAAAAATAGAATAAAAGAAAATTTTAAAATCTTGCTGGCTTGTCTCAGTAGCACAGTGAAGAAAAAGTATAGAGGCAGTAAACCTGAGTGCAGATCAATAGAATTCACCCAATCCGAACAGATTAAAAAGTAGATTGAGTAGTATTCAGGAATCTGTGGGATAAGATCATCAGGTTTTATAATTATACTGTTGGAGTCCCAGAGGGAGAGAAGACAGAGAATACACTGAAATAGTATTTAAAGAAGCAGTGGCTGAAAACTTCCCAAATTTGGTGAAAAAGACAAATTTACAGATCCAAGAAACTGAATGAATACCAAACAAGATAAAAGAAATTAACACACATCATAACTGAGCATTCCTAAACCAAAGATAAAAAGTATTGAAAGCAGCCAGAGACACATTACATATAAATACCAATTCAAAGGACAGTGGATTTTTCATCTGAAACCATGGAGGCAGAAAGAAGAGGCACATTTTTCCAGTGCTGAAAGAAAAGGCTATTAACTATGAGGTTTATATTCAGTGAAATTATCTTTTAGAATGAAGAAGAAATAAAAATGTTTTCAGACAAAGAAAGGCTAAAAGAATTTGTTCCTAGATCTACCCAGAATAACTGACTATAGAAATTTCCTCAGACAGAAAGTAAAAGATAAGAATCTTGAAGCATCAGGAAGAAAGAACAATAAGAAGAGCAGAAATTTGAGTACTTATAACCGACTCTTCTTTTCTTCAGGAGTTTTATCAATTGTATTTGATGATTGAAATACAAAACATCTCATATTCAAGACAATAATATTTAGAAATGAGAAAAGTAAAGAGACTTAAATGGAAGTGAGATTTCCACACTTCATTAGAAATGCCACAATGTTAATATCATAATTGGTTATGTCACATTTGTACACTGTGATACTTAAAGCAACCACTATGAAAACCATACAAAGAGATGCACTAAAAACACTATGAATAAATCAAGATGGAATCCTAAAAAATGTTCAAGTAACCCAAAGGAAGACAAGAAAAGACTAACAGAAGAATGGTAAGCAGAGAAAATAAAAAGAAAGCAACAAAATGGCAGACTTAAGCACTAACATCAATAATTATTAAATATAAGTTGTCTAAGCTACATGCAAGAGAATGAAACTAGATTATTGTTTAACCCCATACACAAAAGTAAACTCGAAATGGATCGAAGACCTGAATGTAAGTTATGAAACCATAAAACTCTTAGAAGATAACATAGGCAAAAATCTCCTGAATGTAGTAAGCATGAGCAACTTCTTCCTGAACGCATCTCCTTGAGCAAGAGAAACAAAAGCAAAAATGAACTCATGGGACTACATCAAACTAAAAGTTTCTGTACAGCAAAGCACACCACCAACAGAACAAAAAGGCATCCTACAGTATGGGAGAATATATTTGTAAATGACACATCTGACAAGGGATTAACATCCAAAATATATAAATAACTTAGATGCCTCAACACCCAAAAAGCAAAAAACCCAATCAAAAAATGAGCAGAGGATATGAAGAGACGGTTCTCCAAAGAAGAAATTCAGATGGCCAACAGACACATGAAAAGATGCTCCACATCACTAATCATCAGGGAGATACAATTTAAAACCACAATGAGACATCACCTCACACCAGTAAGAATGGCCAGCATCAAAAAGACTAAGAACAACAAATGCTGGTGAGGATGTGGAAAAAGGGGAACCCTCCTGCACTGCTGGTGGGAACGTAAGCTAGTTCAACCATTGTGGAAAGCAATATGGAGGTTCCTCAAAAAACTAAAAATAGAAATACCGTTTGACCTGGGAATCCCACTCCTAGGAATTTACCCAAAGAATACAACTTCTCAGATTCAAAAGACATATGCACCCCTATATTTATTGCAGTACTTTGTACAATAGCCAAGATATGGAAGCAACCTAAGTGTCCATCAGTAGATGAATGGATAAAGAAGATGTGGTACATATACACAATGGAATACTATTCAGCTGTAAGAAAGAAACAATCCTACCATTTGCAACAACATGGATGGAGCTGGAGGACATTATGCTCAGTGAAATAAGTCAGGGGGAGAAAGACAAATGCCAAACGATTTCCCTCATTTGTGGAGTATAACAATGAAGCAAAACTGAAGGAACAAAATAGCAGCAGACTCACAGACTCCAAGAAGGCACTAGTGGTTACCAAAGGGGAGGGATGTGGGATGGGGGGGGAGAAGGGGAAGGGGATTGAGGGGCATTATGTTTAGTACACATGGTGTGGGGGTTCATGGGGAAAGCAGTGTAGCACAGAAAAGGCAAATAGTGAATCTGTGGCATCTTACTACACTGATGGACAGTGACTGTATTGGGGTATGGGTGGGAACTTGATAATATGGGTAAATGTAGTAATCACATTGTTTTTTCATGTGAAACCTTCATAAGAGTGTATATCAATAATACCTTAATAAAAATTTTTTTTTAAGTAAGTTGTCTAAATATACCAAAAAAGATAGAAATTAAGAGTAGATTAAAAAAACATTCTCCAACAATATTTTTCATATAAAAAATCACTTCAAATTCAATAACATAGAGATATTGAAAGTAAAGGCACCATGCAAAGATTGGTGAAAAAATGTAGACATGACTATATTAGGAAAAGGTAGATTTCAGATCAAAGGATATTTCTAAGATTATTATCATTACATAATGATAAAAGGATCAATTCACCAGGAAGCCATAAGGATTCTAAAAGCATGCTCACAAAGAAGGAGTCTCAAAATATACAAAGAAAAAACCGACAGAGCTGAAAAGAGAAATAGATAGATCTGCAATTATAGTTGGGGACTTCCAACACTCTCTTTTAGCAACAAATAGAACAACTAGACAGAGAATCAGCAAGGTATAGAAGATCTAAACACAACCAATAGGATCTAATTGACATTGATAGAATACTCTACCCAACAGTAGCAGAATACACATTCTTAGACTTGACCAAAGGCATAAACCATAAAAGGAAAAACAATGATAAGTTGGATATCATCAAAACTTAAAAGCTTTTCCTCTGCAAAAGCCTAAGTGTAGGGGTTAAGAAGATAAAATACAGACCAGGAGAAAATACTTGTAAACTATATATATCTAACAAAGAACTAGTATCAAGAATATATAAAGAACTCCCAAAACTCAATAAGAAGAAGAAAAATCCAATTAGAAAATGGGAAGAATACATGAGCAATAATTTCACTGCAGAGGATGTATAGATGGCAAATAAGCACATGAAAAAATGTCCAACATCTCTAGCCATCAGAGGAGTGCAAACTGAGACCACAATGAAATATCACTACACACCTCTCAGAATGGCTAAACTAAAAAGCGACATCATCAAATGCTGATGAGGATGCAGAGAAACCGAATCACTTATCAATATTGCTAGCGGGAACATAAAATGGCATAGCATTTCTGAAAGAATGCTTGACAGTTTCTTAAAAAAACTATGCAGGCAATTACCATAGAACCCAGTTATTACACTCTTGGGCATTTATCTCAGAGAAATAAAACTTACATTCAAGTAAAGCCTAAATATAAATGCTCATAGCAACTTTATTTATAGTAGCCAAAAACTGGAATCAGCTTAGGTATCCATCAAACGGGAAATGGTTAAACAAACTGTCATACATCTATACAATTGAATAATACTCAGCAATAAAATGGAACAATTATACATACCGCAACATGGATGAATCTCCAGGTAATAGTGCTGAATTAAAAAAAGCTAATCCAAAAAGTTTACATAACATAATGTTCCATTTATATAATTTTTTTGAAATGACAGTATTTAGAAATAAAGGACAGTTGCCAGGTTTTAGGGATAGGAGGAGAGAATTATGAAAGGGCAACATGTAGGATTCTTATTATGATAGATCTTTTCAGTATCTTGATTGGGATGGTGGATACAGTTAACATATATATCTGATAAAATTGTGTAGAACTAAATACACATATACATACATATCCCCTTCTACATACAAATGCCTGCAACTGCATGTGAAATCTATAATTTCTTCAATTTAAAAAATATTCTATTCTTCTCTCTTCTTCATAAATATAGTGTTGTTTCTACTCCCAACAATACTAACAACAAATCCTTCTTGGCTCCAGTGTCTGAGGAGCTTTGATCAGAGTTTTACAGCAGCCATCAACTGGTCATAATCGGTCGTAAATTCAAGACTTTTGGCACATCATCATATAAAATATTCTCTCCAGAAATATTCAAACAATGTTATCCAAGCCTTTGGACTTCATCCAGTTGGAGAGAAACAAATTAAATGACATAAACAGGGGAAAAAAAGCGTAGGACATTCTACAGGGCAGTAGCATGGAAATTTTTAAAAAATCATTTATGGAACTTTCTCTCAGCTTACTTTTAACTGTGCACATACACATGCACACATATGAATGTGATAGATAAATGCAGAACACTATGCAATGTTGACAGTTGTTGAATCAAATGATAGGCATATTGTTGTGGTGTTCTTTCAACTTTTCTGTTTTCCAGGACATTTTCTTAGTGACAAGTAGGTGGGAAGCAAAACCTGTTGGCTGTCTGGGGATTGGATGATCTTTTAGTTCCCTTCTCACTGTGATTTTCAGACACTGAAGTTCAAATCTTGGCTCTGATATATATTAGCTGTATCCTCTGGGCCTCGTTTTTTCCTCATGTTTAAAGATGGAGATTTTGGAACAGTTCTAAAATTTTGTAATATCTTAAAGTCACCAGAGAAGTTGATTCTAAATCTCTCAGCAATCTATTCAAGTCATGAACAATCCTTATTGCCAGTTTATTTTTCTTCCAACCTGAATCATCAGTGATTTAAGAACTTCATCTCTTCTTCTAGACCCAATAAAGAAAGGACAGACAGAAAATATTCTTTAAATATTCTTTAAATGCTCTTTGTTTGCCCCTTACCTTCCTCCTTTCCTAACCTAGTCAATTCCTGCAAGTCAAACCGATATACAATTATACTGTATACGTCAGTAATACATACTGTGCACAAGTCTCTTAAACTTCTCCATGATCAGTATTTAGTCATATTTGACTTTCCTCTGTATCCTTTCCAAGGTCTATCAGTCCAGGTCTAGCCACTTGCTCCTGTTGCTCTGAGCTGCCCAACCAGTATGTCTTATTTAAGGATAAGACCCAAATTTGATCAGAATTCTAGGCATGACATCATCATTCCCCTTCCAAGGTATAAAGCTGAACATTATTATGAAGATTTGTGCTAACATGTGTATTTCCCATTGATACAAAGCCTGGCTTTGGGAGCAAAGGACTGAGAATCTTTTTACTAGCAAAGTCTGAGTAGCCCCAAGAGAGAGGAGAGGCTGCCCAAGTAGATTATTAGAGGAAGAAAAGAATAGAAGGGATTAAAAAACTGTTAGGCTATGGTACATCAGACACATAGGTTTTAAGTTTGTTCATTCTAACAAATCAAAAACCTTTTGAAGCTTTCTCTTTTGAACTTACTCTTAACAAAATGTAAATTTTTTAGGACTTACATTTTTGTGGAATAGTTTTATGTTCACAAAAAAATTGAGAGGAAAGTATAAAGATTTCTCCTATAATCCTTGCCCCTTCACATGAATAGTGTCCATTATTAACATCCTCCAACAGACTGGTACATCTGTTACAATTGATGAACCTCCATTGACACCTCATAATCACCTGAAGTCCACAGTTTACATTACAGTTCACACTTGGTGTCACTGGGTTTGCACAAATGTATAATGACAGGTATTCATCATAATAATATCTTAAAGACTTTTTCACTGATCTAAAAATCCTGTGTTCCACTTATTCATCCCTTTCTCAATACCCAGTGCCTGGCAACCACTGATCTTTTAGCTGTCTCCCTACTTTGGCCTTTTCCAGAATGTCATACAGTTGTATTCATATAGTAGGTAGCTTTTTCAGATTGGCTTCTTTCTCTTAGTAATAAGTAAAATAAAAATAAGTGAAATAGTCCATTATCTTGCTACAACAGTTTATTTAGCCATTCACCTACTGAAGGGCATCTTAGTTGCTTCTAAGTTCTGGAAATTATGAATGAAGCCGCTTTAAACATCAGTCTGCAGATTTTTGTGTGGATATAAGTTTTCAACTCTTTTGTGTGAACACCAAGCACACGACTGCTGGATTGTATGATAAGAATTTCTTCATTTTGTAATAAAACCATCAAACTTTCTTCTAAAGTGGCAGTATCATTTTCCAATCCCACCAGTGCGTGAGAGTTCCTGCTGCTCCATATTCTCACCAGCATTCGATGTTGTTGGTGTTCCAGATTTTGACTGTTGTAATATATCTGCATTTTTAGTTATGTAAATTTATTCAGTTATCCAAATTTTCTCTCATGCAACCTTGAAAATGTGTAGTCATATTATAATTTAAAAGTTTAAGTTCTTTTTACTTACATTCTTTGTTATAGGAATATTTTTTCTATAGACTTCTATTTTCCAAAGTTAGGTTGTTAATACAAAGGAAGTGGTTCTTAAACTTTGCTTTATGAAAATATTTTCATTTGTCGATTATGGTTTATTATTATTGTTATTTAAAAATCAAGGCTTCATCATTTAAAGGATTAAGTTACCAACCACACTAGTCCAGGGAAAATACTAGGTTCTTGTAAATTTATTATGTCTGTAGCATATGACCAAGTTTACAGGCCCTATACAGTCGGCATCTGCTAAAGAATTAGAAGAGGGAGAAATTGCTTATTTCCATAATATAAATATAAAGGGGTATTTCTGTTTAATGATGCTAAAAAGACTGTGGTAATCAATTAAGTTATAAGAAGTCTGGATCCAGTACAAATGGCACTTCATTTTTACCAATGGTCACCTTGAGTCTTGAAGAAGTCACATAATTTGTTTAAGTTATGCCTCAGTATTTAGTTAGACTATGGTAAGACTGGTTTCCTTGTTTCCAACACAATGTTTCTTCTAGACCAGTAGAAACAAACTGTTGATCCACAAACATTTGCATGGTCCATTCGATGTTCTTTAAATTTTTGAATAATATGGCAATAGCACTATCTTAGAACTTGGCAGAAATGAGCTCCTGTTGTGAGTCTCACACTTTGAAAGATTTTCCTCTGGGCTGCTTACAGCTGTGCTCCTCCCTTGGGAGGCAGTGACTCTGTAGGGCCAAGAGATGTTCATGTGGAAACCATATCCTCCCCTTCTAGATTGTGCTCTGGAACCCAGCATGCTGAGTTCTCTGCCAAGCCCACTTCCAAAGCCTGTGTGGGCCTCTTCCCCAGATCTGACTTATCCCGGAGTACACAAATGTGTGCCTGCAGGCCTGAGATATAACCAAGGGGACAATGGAGGGAACTGGCTGGAGCTCAGATATGTGAACTGCACTGTCCATCCCTTGTGCAAAGTTCCACCTATGTCAGATGGAGCCAGGGATGGAAAGAACAGAGGGTGGGTGCACTCAGCCACTGGGGCTGGCTTTCTCTGCAGTACCACAGTTGGGAATGGAATTCAAAGGATCCCCCAAATTCTAATTTAGAACCTGAAAGTATATGTGTCAAAGTAGAAGCTAGAACATATTTTATTTAACATTCGGTTGACTTGGTCCCTAACCTTCAAATATTTAGACATGGTATGTGGATCTCCATTTATACTCTTCTCCCAGACTTCACAAATGGTAGCGGCAGACCTGTTTGCTAATGTTTAAACATTGAGAGAGTCACATGAGAAGTCCCCATTTCTGGCTGTTCTTGGTGTCTAGTGGTGGCTTCCCCTGTGGTCATATCCTCCTCAATGGGCATGTGTCCCTAAGCCCGCTTCCTTCATTCACAAGTCCTGCTTGCCTTCTTAGGCATTTGACTTGTCAGCTGCTGTATCCTGTATCTAGAACTAAATTGGAATCTCCCTTGATTTCTAACTTACCTAGCACTAGCTATGAGCACTGTTCTGCACCAAATGCTGGAGATCATACACATCTTAGCCCTGAAAACAACTTGCAACGCTGAAAGCCATTGTAGATGGGCCTGGAGGGAATTGGGGCAGGATCAGACTGCTGCAGAGATGGGCAGGAACTCGTATACTGAAATCTGGAGGAAAAGTCCCAAAAGAGACCACTTACGGTTTTCAGCTGGAAGGGACAGCTTTCTCACCACTTTAACAGGCCTTTCTAATTGCTGGGTGTGAATGGAGAGAAGATGCTTTTTAATATCTTAAAAAAAAAAAGAAACTAAAGCAGACTTGTACTTGAGGTATAGATGAGTCTGGAAGTCCTCTTTTTCCATTCACACCCTGGAAATCCTTTAACTATGGAAAGCATCCCAAAGCCCAAGATAAAAATCTTTAAAAAAAAGCATTTTGTGTGCACTCATTTAAGCAGATTCATCAGTCAGTCGCAGGATGTACACAGTGGTCAATCCTCTGCAGTTTCCACTACAGAGTGAAAAGGACAGGGCCTCTGGAGAGGTAGGAGGTGTAGGAGATTGGGGGGGGGGCTGGACACCAAAAGAAGAAGAAATCTGGGATGGGAAACAAACTCGGAAGATACAAAAACTATGTCCTGGGTGGACCCTCTTTACGACCAGACATATGGGGCAAAGTGAAGTGCCTAGAGCAGGCATCCCTCCTGATAGCTACCAACAGGTTTTTCCCTTTACCTTAATTATGAAGTTTTGTTTTGGGTATCAAGATATATTTTGTAGGGAGCATCAAAGTCAGATCCACATACTCTGCTCATGATGCCTTAAGAACAGACTATGGATTCTGCCAGTAGACACCTGGGTTCTAATTTCTGTTCATCACTTTGCTGCTTTCTTACTGAGCCAGTTTCTGCACTTGTGGGTGCAGGAACTTAACTTAATGTGCCTACATTAAGATTGTCATGGGCATAATGAGATGGTGCATGTGGAATCCGTGCTGTGTGGTACCTGGCACATGTTAGGTGATCCTTAATGTCAGCTTCATTCCTTTCTTCTAAGGGAGAGCAACCACGGTGAGATTCAGCTGGACCAAAACAGTGTCCTCGGCCTGTAAGCCAGTAAGCTCTGTGTCCTGAGACTGCTCTGTCCAAGTTACCAGAGCCATAGAAATGGAGAAGAAACTTCTGTTTTGTTAAATGTATAGATTAGCCTGGCAGAAACAAAAAGATACGTCTTTTTTCTTGACAGTTTCACATTAGGCCAAAATGAAGAATATGTGAGTTATTTCATAGTAGCTGTGTAGAATAACAAACAAAAGCTCTTCCACTAATTCTTGAAGAATTTGTGAACTTCATGCTTAAATAGTAAGTAATAAAGACGAGTTGATTTTTCTGACAGATTTCTTCAGTCTTTCAATGATGACAGTGTGTCAGTGAAGAATGCAAAAATCAGTACGAATGAATGCATCCGTTCAGTATGAAATAAGAACTGAGTCTGCCCTGCTTGATAACATCCTAGCCCTTAATTTCATCCATGTAACCCCATGGTACCAGATTGCCTCCTTTATGAACTGAATGCTCCAAAGAATATTCTCCAAGCTTCAAAGAGTTCTACCTTTTTTTGTGCTATAAATATTCACAACTGGCTACCTTTTCCTGTCCCATAAATATTCACCCATTAGCATAAATGGGTGGAGTAAGTCTTCTCCAGAACCAGTCTCTGGAAGCATGGGGAGACTCTCCAGGGTCAGATTCTAGAAGGAAACACCTTGTCCCAATTGCAGCCACCCTGTTAGGGGTTCCTTTGTCTCACCCTCCAGGCTTCTCTCCCTTTTTGCAGCCCAACTTTTCCACATGGTAACACCCATCTAGACATCTCATGCCAGGAATTCGTCCACTTGGTATACATTCATTAATGTTATAAATGAAAAATTATTAATTGGAATGTGTTAAGAAGAGCAAGGAAGACTTTATTCAGGACTATTGCAATAGGAGCCCAAACTATTGTAATAGAAGAGAGAGTTTGAACTCAACTCCAGATACAAACAGGGACAAGTGGGGATTTATAGCTGAGCAACAGGATGAGTTAGTGGATGGAAAATTACTAAGGGGAACTTGGTTAGGTGTCAAGGATGGGTGAGGGGTGTGGAGAGGAGCTTGATTTGATATCAAGGGTGGGAGATTCTCAATAAACTGATTTAGCAGGATTACTGCTAAAATCGATCTCTGCAGGCCAGGGTTGTGGGCCAATGATGAGGACTACTTGAAAAAAGGACTCAGAGGAGCCCTAATAAAGTTTCATCAGGGTGGGAGTCCTTGTCAATACTCTGCTACTTCCTCTGGTGGGAAAGTCTCCCTAATGAAGTAACATTTGACTCAAGACTTAAAGAATTAAAACATGTTAACCCAGTGAAGAGAAGGGCAAGGCTAGTCTGGGCACAAAGGAGGTAAGTGCAAGAGAGAAACAGTAAGAAATATTCTTGATTCCATACATTGATCAGCCTCCCATTGGAAGTAGCATTTCTTCCTTTTGAATATTCTGTGGGTCTCAGACATACAACAGGCATACTGTATGTAGGCATTAGAAGTCATGTTACTGTTGTGCAACTAACTGCTCAGAGCTCTGGATCTGAACTTCACTATTTAAGATTAAAAAGGTACTAGATTTGGGATGGGATCTTATTCTAGGAGCTACACTGCATATTGCAGGATATTTGGCGTTACTGGCTTCTGCCCAATAAATTCTGGAAGCATTCTCCAAATATTATGAAAACCAGCAAGCCCCTCCCACACATCCATTACCAGACATCCCCCAAATAGGGAGGGAGTGATCCTATTGAGAATCACCATGGAGTCAAAAAGATTCCTGCTAGCCCTCAGTTGCCTCATTCTATTTGTAGTGTAATCCATTCTGGAAGAACCAGCCTCGACCTTAATCCACTCTCCCTCCAAGCTTCCCGAGTTCCTTAGCTTGCGGCAGTCAGCAATTACTTGCAGTATTTATGTTGCCTCAGGTCCAGAGAATTTCACAGGGAATTCCAGAGAAGTGTCACCCCCAATTTCTGAATATGGAAGAAGGAGATTGGAAAGTTCCAGTTCTTTCTTTTGGGAATGTGCTGTGTTAGCCAGAACCAGGGAAACCTCCTGTGCCTTGGTTAATAGAAATGGGATGGGTAATAGCCCATCCATTTGTAGCAGGCAAGGATTAAAGCATGAGGGAAAACTGGAGATAGATATTTCCAGGGCCTGAAAATTTATTTATTTTCCTCTTTAGGAAATTGAACTGCTGATCTTTCTAAGTAGGCCTTTACAATCTCCGAGATTCTGTTAGGATGAATATAGGCACTGAAATCTTTCTATAGCAAAACCCAAGGTCCTAAAATGTATTTCTCTTTGTATGAATATTTTAACTTATAAATTATGTGTCTATATACATATGTAATGGATTTTCCAAATTCTGTTCTGCTACTTCAGAGTAGGATATTTTGGACCTACACTGAAGATTAATATATGTTGATGTTTTACAGTGTCTTCTGCAGTGTAGTTAACTGTTAAGTGGTGGCAATAAATAATAACCACAGGCTCTAATTGCATAGAGAATTGCCAAGTGATAATCTGTGATGTAATTAAGTAAAAGAAACCAATGTTGTCTTTAACCACCTCCATAAAAGAATTCCCCAGAGCTTTCATGGGTAAAATTACTGTGTAGGGCAAAATTAGACCTCTGAGCACACTGTACCTTGGATATGAAAAGTCTACCAGTTCTTTGAGGGATTTTATTTGTTGTTAGCTTTTGATTTTTGTTAAATCGACTACATCAAGCCTATGTTTATTCCTTTATAAATGTATTAAATGTTACTTTTATTTTGCCTCCAATTCCTAGAATAAAGCAGGGTGAAAAATAAGGATAAAGTTTTAGCTGAAGCTCAATAAATGGGTTCATTGGAGCTCCCAGCCCCCCAGTTTAAGAAGTGTGTAGAGAGAAAGTATTGTCCTTCTGTAGTCTTCATGACCTGCCCAATTTGGGCTGGCTTGGGGCTGTGTGGGTGTGCATGTGGGCCTTCTTCTAGGAGAATTCTAGGAACTCCCACATTCCAATTCTGACACACCTGGTCCTGCCGATGAACTATTATAGGCACAGCCCTCTAGGTTCCAGCTGTCTTCTGAAGTCTCCAAAGGGTATTTTTGTGCTGGAGTTAAGCACATGTCCAGTGTGGAAGAGGTGTAGGTGGGATTTGTAGGAGGCTTTTCCCCTCTAGGCCAAGGGAATATATATATATCCTGGTTTCAGAAGAATGATCTAGCTGCTTGTCATTTTATCATTATTGTGATTTGTGAACCATAACTAAACATTGCAAAAGTTGAACAAGACCAGAATTTCCTTCCATCAGGCTTGCTTTACCAGTGCCCGAACTCAGAAACAGTGTAGACAGTGGTAAGGGTCTCCCTGAGTCTGATAGCTGTGAAGGTCGTGGCAGTCTACATCCTTCTCTCTCCAAGAAGCCAGTAACCTTAAGGTGTCTTAAGGAAGATGAAACAATTGAAGGGTGATAACCAAATAGAAAAATGTCTACCTGGAATCAGCCAACAAGCTACATTTCTGTCAGGGTAGCTTATAGAGCATCCTGAATTTATTACCTATGAAAAGACTTTTCTTTCCATTATGTAATGATCTCCTGTGGCTCTCTCCTTTTAATCTTTCACAAGTTTGATTGCTTGCTGCTGTTGTAATAGTTTATATTAAGATGGCTAAAATTTTAAAAAGAGGAAAGGATAAACCAACTTTGAAAACTTCAGTCGAATTGCACTTTCTGAATTCAGTCTCTATGAAGTCTGGTGTGCATTACCCATATTTTTGAGGGCTGAGACTCCTAGTTATAGGCAATTAATTTTAGAACCTTGGGATTTCTCTTGTTTTTAAGATCTTGTTATCCTGCTAGAATATACTGATCTCTTTATTAAGTACAGAGATTTGGAGGCTTCATTTGTAGGTAGGTAATTTTCTGAATTAACTAAAATTCTGAGATATTGCATACTTTCAACTCAAGCCACAGGTGTGTTTTCCATGAGATGCAACATCTATAAAATTGTTTTGCTGATGCACTATTGAATCCAAGTTACCTTGCACACTATTATCAGAGTTTCTGATTTCAGAAGGGAACCTCTTAATTGCAAGAGTGATTTGTAGCATGACACCCAGAGGGAAAGAGCTCAGGTGGGTAAAATCATTCAAAGCAATGTAGTACTATGGGATGGATATTTCCTTAAAATGCCTTTTCATTGTACTGTCCAATCCCTTATCCTGAAAGTGATCTTATGGTTATAAAATTCAGACAGGTTAGAGGAGAAAATATTCCATTTCAAGTAGTGACTTGTATATAACCATGAAACCTGTGCACAATTTATAAATGTTACTTGAATTCCGTTAGAAGTAAAAGTAATGTGGTCATCCACATTAATTCACTCATGTCGGGGGAGCTTCTGCTGTTTGTGACTCCAGGTAGTCTGATGATCCTAGCTCTGTGCTTAGTATTTAATATTAAGTTCTTTGTTGCAATCTTGAGACTCTTTGAAGTTTTTACTTTTCTGAAGCTCCTTAACCAAGGGAGTTACCAGAGTAGACAAGCATGAAGACAATTTTTTATAATTATTTAGTAATGGATGGAATGGTCATAACTCACTTCCACTGGGGATGGTTTTTCAATTCCTCTTCTGTCTTCTGTGGTCCCCTATAAACCCTGGCTCAATCCCCATTCCAAGAGCTGGATGAAGTAAACCCCTTCCTTGCTTGCATTTCAGACTATCTTAGAGTGGTGTTTGAGAATGAGTTCTTTCTCAATGGGCTAAGAATCTCATTACATACCAAGCTTTCTATCTGTAAACAACCATTTGCATCTATTATTAACTGTTCTAGATTGTCATTTTCTTACTGTCTTACTTCATACCAGTACTAACCTTAAGCGAATGCAAGCATGTCTCCCTCCTAAACCAAAATCAAGTTTTAAAGCTTAGTTTCCTTCTCTCCTCTTGGGTATATGTGCTCAGTAGCGTATTATTCTATAAACATGAGCCATGGTAGAAAAAGTACTTAAGGACATCATTTCCTTTAGCAATGAGCATAAGAGACATTGAAGGGAAGGAAATTAACCCACTGGTGCTCCCAGAGTGGGTTTTGTCTATTTTAACTCTTTTGGATATTCCAACAGGTTGGTTTAATCTGCCTGCCTGCCTTCCTTCCTTCACTAAGAATCACTTGTTGAGCATCTACTATGTGTGGGTACTGGTGATTTGCATGGATTCGGAGACAAATAATTCAGCCCTTATGGGGCTAGTTGTCTAGACGAGAGAGGCAAGTGATCTTTTCTTATGACTAGAATAAGAAATACTCCCTTCTGCAGATGTGGCATATGCTTATGTGGGCTTTTATCACTTGGTTAAATGTGATAAAATGGATGTGATAAAATGTGGATGTGATAAATGTGATAAAAAGGAATGTAGACCTCACACAACCATGCACTTCTAGGCATCCCTAGGCAGTCCGATGTCAAGTCCTATTAATACTAATATTAACATTGTGTGTAGCTGTCCTGGGTGCTGATTCTTACTCTATAAGAACCAGGTACAACTTCAGCACCTCTGAGTCACTTCCTACGTGACAGAGTTCCTTTTGTCCTAATTAATACCACTGTCCTTCTCTTCACACCCACAGCTGCTCTTAATTGAGTCCTGGGTACTGTCCTCACAGTACTTTTCACATCTGTCATTTCCATTCAGCTCTCACCTGGTGTATTGCAGTCACTTCCTCCTAGTTATTGCTGATTCTCTTCTCCCGATCCAATGTATCCAGTTCTGGTCACCAGTCCAAATCTTCCTAAAGCGTTAAGTGTCCACACTTCCCTCCTCTGCATAAATGTCAGTAGTTCCCCATCAAGTGGAATGAAGACAGATCACAATCATATTTCTAACCTTACTTCTACATTCCTTTTCATTTTTTCTGTGGCTTAATCAAACTTATCATTGCTCCCAATACAGTTTCTATGCAATCAAGTCTTGTTGTTTATCTGGCTCCTTCTGCCCTTTCCTTCTGTGTCCAGTGTCCAACCTTCTCATTCTTCACAGCCCAATTGAAGATGTTCTAAAACCCACCAGCCATAAGTGATCACTCCTTCTCATAATCACCAAGTACTCTGCAACCTTTATTACTTTCTACCTCATATGATGGTCACTTATGCAATAATGAAAACCACCATGACCATCAGCACCTTGTATGGATTAGTATGAGCCAGTTGCTCTGCTATGGCTTTATGTACATCATCTTACTTCCTCATAACCTGTGAGGTAGGTGCTATGACCTTCCTTCTACTGATAAGAATACAAACCATAGCAAGACAAAGTAACTTGCTAAGCTCACATATAGAACAGCCAAAATATGAATCAAGGTCAGCCTACCTCCAAATCCTATTGCTTTTAATGACTGTGCTTCATTGCCTCCCATGTACATATTTTTTAATGTCACCTATGGGTTATCATCTACTACGGGAAAAACAAAACTATCCTTTTATCTTACGTGTCTTCCACAAAGTAGAGTTTCATCATTTTTTAATAAATGCCTCCTGACTCCTTATCTGGTTCCAGTTACTTAACATTTTTTTTTAAAGAAGACATTAGATGGTAAGAAATTGCATTAACTGTTTAAGTGAGTAGATAGATACATTTGGTGTTAATTTCTTTCTCTTTAATTCTTTGGAGAATTCAGAAGCACTTGGATTCAATGTGATAGAAATATTGGTTTTATTTATTCAAGCCATCTCTTCATTTAAAACAAAAAACAGAATGGAGGGAATACAACTTCTAGAAGAATTAACTCTGAAGTGAATTATTGTGTGTGTACATACACATGGTTTATACTCTTGTTCTCCATAGAAACATAAACAAGGAAGAATCCTGGCAGGTTGGAATTTGAGAGCTTTAGTTTCAGTGTCATTTTGAATGGTGTGTGTGAATACTTTGCATTCTTGGGCTGTATCTGGAGATGAATAGACCTGTCGTATTGGTCTAGAGAAACACAGCCTCTTATCTTCATGCTTTACTTGAGTAAGAGAAGATAACCTTCCAATTTTCATCAGTATTTTCTTTATTCTAGCTCAAAATGAGAACTCAGTTCTCAGACAAGAACTTCATCTTTGCATTCTGTCCTCTATAAGCAAATAGTCTGCTGAAGGTGGGTTGAGGCTGAGGATGACTGTCCCATACTCCTTCCATGTATTGGCATACTTGGTAGAAATAGACATACATTTGAAATGACTATACTTGTCTTTATAAAATATGAACCAATTTTAGTTGAGATTCTGTGACCTAAACTGAACTAAAAATTCAGAAAGCAGATGAACTGCTGTAGTTTGCCCCTTTTCTAAACCTCCACACATAGGATTGGGCCTCATTGGTTGTAAGATGTTTGAGTGGTATTGAGTACATTATTTCTTTTATCTAATGCTGAGACTTTGAGCCAGATAGTCTCATATTACAAATAATAATTAATCAATGGGAAGCTTATTATCCTGGTATTACAAAGAATTACATTCCTATGCTAACATAAACCCAAAAGTGTTCTTTACCAACCAAAATAAGATGAAGTTTACAGAGATCACATATTAATTGCAAAGTTTTCTTTTCTTGGTTTCCTTCTTTTTTCACTCCTCTTCCTTTTTTCCCTGCTCTCTCCTTCTCTTTCTCCTGAGAGTATGAGCCTCATCAAATCATGTGAGGCAGAGTTAAACCAGGCTTCTGTTCTCTGGGTGCTCAGCCCTGCTGAGAAAAGTAATTGTCTAATTTGACTTTCCAGCTAACAATCAGAGTAGTAAATTTAAGATCAAGCTCCTGCAAATATTAATTCTACCACAGCAAAATTAACCATTTTTGTTAGCATCTTCCTTGCATCTTATATTTTCAGAACACAACCAAAATTTTTTTAAGCTTTTCTTTGATTACCCTATTAAGAAACCTGGATTCATTTTGCCTAGCTGACCAATGGCACACAGAGACCATCCAGCTAAAGCTTGATTCACAGAGGAATCATTAGAACCCATTTAGGAAAATATATCACCAGAATTCCCATCCCAGACCATTTTTTGAAAACTTTCATCCCCAGAAGAGGAGAAAATAGGCTTACCTGGATAGGACACAATTGAATTCTGCACACTTTCCATTGTCCTACTACCATCACCACTCTAGGACCAAGACGGGTATCCCTAAAGTTCATGCAAGTATGAATACTGTCTCCTACTGGAAAGTGTTCTCCAATTCACAAAGCTCCTTCATGCATGTGGTTTTGTATAACGTTTGCAACAACCCTTTACGTGAAGGAAGAGGAAATTGCTTCTTGCTGAACTTCAGCCTTCTACATGTGGTTGCATTTTTGGTGGGCAGCAGAGCCAGGATGTCAAGACCTGGAGTACAGGCCCCTTTACCACGGTACCCAGAGGATTTCCCCCTGTCCAGAGGCCAAAATCATCAGAAGAGACACAGAGGGGGCGTGTGTTCCTCTTCTAGCTTCTGCACCATCATGAGAGAAGGGACAAAGCATGCCCCGTAACCATAGGAGCCATGCTGTGGTTATTTAATTAACTTAAAGGAACTTCAAATGGGATAAAGAGATAAAGTGGCACGCTCAAATGTAGTGTTGCTGCAGCTGTGAACACAGCAGTTTGGTAGCAAACTATCTATAAAGCCACTTTGTGGTTTAAGAGCAACCTTAGAAAATTCCCAAGAAAATCTAAGTCCTTAGTGACACTCAGTATGAGGTTTAGCAGGCTTCAAGACAGAGTGGCTCAAAGAACTTTATGAACATTAACAGACTTTTTTCTGCAGCAGAAAAATTAGTCTAGGAATATGCACTGTGATTTCAGAACTAAGAGGCTTCCCACTGCTCCTTCTGAGAAAGAGTCACTGGCAACCCCGTCATACTTTTAATGGTTATTTGATGACACATGGCCTCTTTTTTCCTGTATTAGTCTAGGTTCTAGATTCTAGAGTTTCCATGAAAAATTCAAGGCTCAAAGGAGTCACTTCTTGAAACTTAAATATCTTGTCATTGGTAAATGGCTGTTTTCCACTATTTTGTATATCTTGTTTGCATTATGCTGTTGACTTAATTTTAAAACCTGAGGTAGAGATGTTGGGTGCTTCAACTTGTAAAGATAACAATAAAACCTAAAAAATGAGTCACTGTTCTTAATCTCTAATGACTCACAGCCTAATGATGACATCCTTGTAGATAAACCATTAATAAATCCTAATTAACATAAAATGTTCCTTTTCTGGGGAAAAGTTGGACTTCTGTCTTCTAGTAATACAGTTCTTTATATTTCACTGGCAATTTGCAGGTCACATGGTGCCTTGGCATACATGACCACATTTGTGTTTTTAATTATCAATTGAAAACAGATATAATCCATTTAATCCATTACTGACTATATACGTGGTTACGCAAATATAGGAAAGGATCAAGGAAATGTAAGTACCCACTTGTCATCTGTTAGTTCACTTTAATACAAATGGTAAAATAATAGAATTGTGACTAGGCAATACAGAAAATAAAGTATTTTTCTATGGGGTATTAAAGTTAAGCAATGTATAAGTCCAAATGAGTTGGTAGAATTAAGAAATTCTGGAAATGTCTTCTGTTCTCATTTCTACAATTTTCATGAAGTAGCTGAATTGTTTATGACTTGGTTTGCTTAGAAACCTTGTTAGAAGATTCATGGAAACTTACTATGGCAGATTTGCAAATGCCAGTAAGCACTTCAAAAAAATTCACTTTTTATTTATAACAATTTTAAATATAGAATTATGAAGATAGTAGAGGGTTTTCTTACACCATACATCCACTTTCCCTTATTATTAATATCTTGCATTAGTAAAGTATACTTATCACAATAAGTAAACCAATATCGTTACATTATTAATCACTATTCAGATTTCTTTAGTTCTTACCTAATATCCTTTTCCTATCCCAGGATCCCATCTAAGATTCCACATTACATTTAGTCTTCATTTCTCCTTAGGCTTCTCATGACTGTGACAGTTTCTCAGACTTTTTTTTATTTTTTATGAAATTGACAATTTTAAAGAGTACTGGTAAGGTATTTTTACAGACTGTTCCTCAACTGGAACTTGTCTAATATTTTCCCCATGAAAACATTAAGATTAATCTGGGGATATGGATTTTTAGGGGGAAAAGGTAAAATGTCATTTTCATGACCACATTAAGGACAAATACTATCAACATGATTCATCCCTATTGATGTTGACCCTAATCACCTGGCTGGGATAGTGTGTGTGTCAGGTTTCTCCACTGTAAACACTCCATTTCCCCCCTTCCATACCATACTCTTTGGAAGGAAGTCACTATGCTCAACCCACGATCCCAGACTGGGATGTTGTGGTCCACTTCCTTGAGGGCAGAATATCTGTCTAGTGAGTATTTTAAATTAGAAAAAGCTGGAAGGATTTCACAAGTCCAAGGTGTTGTAAAGAGGAAAGAGGTGAAAGATGAGGACATCCATATGAGGAAGTCAAGAAGTAAGGAATTCAAGATAATGATCACAGCTAATGTATGAGGCATGGTCACACTCCATAATAGTGGTAAAGCCTCATGACTGGAGACCCATTCCATTCACCTATCTCCTATCCACTCAGTTCCTCCAGAAAAGTGAAGCATTTGAACATTTGGAAACTGTAATGAAGTCCAGAATCCTTCTACTTTTCTCCTGGGATCAACCTGTAAATATACTACTTCATACATTGACAATGCCTAGCCTACAATAAGGTTCTGTTCTCAAAATAGATAAAATTGGTTTTTAGGTTTCCAGATAGAATTCATTGTCTTTTCTTGTGAGTGGATATGTGAGGGAAGAGGTGCTGTCTCTCATTTGTACTGCTGCATTTGACTTGGTTAACCACCCTCTGGTATTGAATAGTAATTGCTGTGTAACAAACCATCCCCAAACTCAGTGGCTTAGAAAAGCAATCATAAATTATTGCTTATGCTTTGTGGGGCAGCTGAAGTTTATCTGGGCTGGGTTCAGCTAGGTGGCTCTGCTTCTTGTGAAGATCTGCTGGTTGGGGTGTCACTGATCTCTGTGCTCTTCATCCTCTTCAGTACACCATGCTAATGGTAGCATACTTTTACTATAGCAACGGCAGAAGGCAAGAGAACAAGCAGTAACATTTGCAATCTATCATGTCTTACTTATTAAAACATTTGCCTCTTGTGGGTAAAATTGTAATATTTCCATAATTTCTTGCCTGGCTTTAGTACATCGGCATATCAATAGGTCTTCAGAGGTGGAAAGAACTATGGCTTTAGTGCATTTGCTTCATTCCTCAGGGGTGGAGAAAAATTCATCTCCATATCAATGGGTAATTACCTGGGCAACAGAGGGCTTATCTGTACCTGAGAGGTGAGGGGGAGGGCTGGTTTTGCTTCTGCTAGAGCAGGAAAGAGAGAAATGGCCCTGGACTGCCGTTTGTAAGCAATAAATGGATTTTAAACTTTTTTTCTCCCTTTGACTGATTTCGGTTTTTAGAGGTATTTTGCCCCAGGCTTTCCTTTCCCCGGATTTATACTCTTTTTTTTAACACAATACTATCTTGATCCTCTCACATAATTTTTCTTATTCAACCTCAGTACTGTATGTAGACTTTACCTAAGGCTCAGCCTTTTAGTTCTGGTTTTCTCCATGTGTCATCTTCCAAAGAAACCTTATCCAGGGTCAGACTCTCTAATTCCCTAATGGTCATTCCTAGTTCACCACTGGACACTTCCATATTTCCATTAGGAATTGCCTAAACTCATAATCTTTGGTCCCAGGCTCCATTTAAATCAATGTTTCTTCCTGTGGGTAAAATTGCAATATTTCCAGAATCTCTCGCCTGGCCTTAGTGCATCTCCATATCAATAGGTATTTCCAAGGGGTGGAGAGAAGTAGCCATCTCCATATCAGTAGATTACAGCGGGGCGCAAAGGCATATCTGGACTGGAGAGGTTGGGTGGGGTCCCTTTTTGCAGCTGGGTCACAGGAGACATGGGCGAGCAGAAGTGGATGACTGCTTCTAAGCAATAAATGGCTTCTCCCACTTTATTTCTCCCTTTGACTGATTTTTGTTTCAAAGGTGGTTTGCCCCAGATGGGAACATACTTCCCCCCACCACCCCGCCCCGCCAAGTTACACTTTCCAATACAAAGCTCTATGTCTGAAAAAGATTTGAGCCTTCAGATCATGTTAGATATAAATACAAAAACAAAACAAAACCCTAATGAAAACTTAATCCTACATTAACAGGCATGTGACATCTCTAGAAGTTAAAAGAGAATATATCTGAAAGAAAACAACAGTGAGAAGAGGAGTAGTAAAAACTATTTCCTTGAGAAAAGGTTAAAGTTACTAATTCTCTTTTTTAATCTAGAGATTATTTAGGGTACTAAGACAGGGACCATAGATGTAGTCAGAGTAAGGTGAGGGCCTCCGGAGGGGGCAGGGTGGGATATTTGCAATCAGAGCAATGTAACTACATGCAAAGAAACCCCCCTGCTAAAACTCTATGTTAAACATTAAGCTCTAGAATAATTCTTCAGTGAAATCAGTTAATGTTCCCCAGATAAAGAAGAGTAGCACATGTTTTATTATGCTAATCATTTGTAACCATGTGTAAAATTCACTTTAGCATGCTAAAAGGCTCAGGCCTGTGTGCTGTCTTTCCTCCTTCAGATCTGACGAGGTAATTCCGCAAACTGAGCAACTAATTTAGCATGCAGACCCAGCAGTAGACGACATAGTAAAAGGCAGGAAGAAGTCCATCTTAAAGATAATGTTGCATTTTAACACCCAGGAAGTTCAAGAGGCAAGATTCTTTAGCAAGTAGACAATACCTCAGCCCACCTTGGGGGCTGGGTAGGCAGCCTTTTGATATGCTCCCAGACCAAGGCACCAGAGAGGTCCCAGAGAGAAATCAAGGCAGGAAATTTTTTACAGTTAAGTTAATTTTTAATATTCAGGAACGACTTAACAAGTCCCCACCCCTAAGTTTCTTCACGTTCTAGAAAAATTCTCAACTGCCTATAAAACCCCCTAGACAACGCACCCCTACGGACTCTCTTGTCCCCTCCTGGCGTGAGCTGGGAGCTCTGTCCTTTCACTTTATCTCTAAATAAAAGCCTGTACCTTGCTCTCCTACCTTGACTGTTTGTGAAGCTCATTCTTCGGCTCCGCAAACAAGAACCCCGGCATCAGTACCATGGTCACCAGTTTTAGACAGTTGAAAATATGTGATACGGAAAGACCAGGGGCTTTTCCTTTGTAGCAGAACTTTACCCAGTGGGTGGCTTTTGGGGAGGAAAATTTCTTGATATAAGGAAGAAATTTCTAGTTAACAAAATTGTACAGAAACAGAACAGGGTATTTATCTTTGTTTCTCAATTGTGTCACACCTCTCTCCTGAAATGGTTGCCTCCCCCTTCTAATTATCCATCAGAATCTTATCCAACCTTCAAGATTTATCCCAAGCCTTCAGCTCTCCATAAACTCTTCCATAACTACTCAAACTTTATCAGTCCCTTCCAACTCATGTTGCCAATCTCCTACCCTACCCCAACTAAATTAAGGACTGTTTGAAAATAGAAATATGACATTCTATGTTGTAACTGTAAGTATAAACACAATGCTGAGCTTATAATAGGCATCCAGCAAATTCATACTGGTTTACTGTTCAGTCGCAAATCTCTTAATTTCTAATCTGGAATCATCAGACTTTTGGTTAGAAGTGAAACTGTATTGAAATGCTCAAGACTCTGATTATTGCAAACTGATTTCATAAGAAGACATGGCTTTTTATTTTAATAATGGCCTGAAGGAAGTAATAGATTTTCACCATCTCTTGTCATCCAAGCTTATATTTTCCTATGTACCAAAAAATGACACTGAATTTAGAGATCCTTTAAGATTTTAGGTTTATAGCTGAGATCATTTTTTGGAAGAATTAACAGAATAAATGTGCCACCATTTCTTCATGTCTGAAAATTATTTAATACAAAAATCAACAGGTGAACAGGAGTACATGATGTAGAGGACACATACAACCCTGTAGATCTGTCACTTTACTTTGTATTCGGGTATGCTTGTTGTCATAGTTACTGATGTACTCAAAGTGATTTCCTCCCTGAATCAGTCTCTAATCCTCAACGAAAATAAGCTATTCTTCTTGCTTTATTTTTCTCCATCCAAGAATTGCAGCTAAAAAATAGCATTGGTTGCATGAATATTTTTATATTTTTAGTAAGATTTTAAACATACAAAAGGAAGAAGAGTTTTAATTCAAGTAAGTGCCTCTGATTGAAGTTTCACCTCATTTGTTCAGCAATGATTCATTGAGGAGGTAGGCACTTGGGACACAAATATGATTATAGCCCAGTCCCTGCCCTAGAAGATACTAGAGCTTTGGAGGGAGAGAGATGAACAAAGGATGCATTTCAATGAAATGTAATCAATGCTGTGGTAGAAATACTGTGTAGAGACCAGTGAAAACATGAAAGAGAGACACCTTATCAAGTCTGGGGTGCAGTCAGATCAAAGGGAGGTATCCATCCCATGAGTCCTAAGGCTTTGTTTCTGTGCAGTGTAGCAAATATATTTTCGGTCATTTTGGGCACAGAATACCATGTAACTCTGTAGGCTGGGCTCATGGAGCAATGGAGTGAGATAGCCAGCACTTGCCACACAATGTGCCATCACCTGCTAGTATTTACACAGCTTCTCTTTTCTGCTTCGGCTGCAGGAACTCCTTCACAGACATCCTGCGTGCCATCTTGCTGTCATTGGAGGTCCTCATTGAAGATCCAGAGCTTCAGATAAGTGGTTTCATTTTAATTATAGACTGGAGTAATTTTTCCTTCAAGCAAGCCTCCAAACTGACACCTTCTATCCTCAAACTGGCCATTGAAGGGTTGCAGGTATGTTCAACGTGTGTCCAATATCATGACTGTCTATGACAATGCCCTCTTTTTCTTATTGCAACCAACATAATAATTGTATTTTAGAAAGGAAAAAGAAAACTTAGATAAAATTCACCTGTGAATATGCCACATTTTTACCTCAGCCTGAGTTTAGCTTTTTTAATTAGCATTCATTTTCATTAACAACTCTAAATTACTGTTACTATAGGCACCAATTACCTACAGTAGCAGTTATGAATAAAGCTCAGAGATGTTTAGCTTAATGCATCTGAGAGTTCACAAAAATTAAAATTAGAAAATAGCTGCTTTATGTAGAGGTACATGGGGGCTTTCTAGGGTTTCTAGAAGCATGTTTCTACCAAGGAAATGCACCCTGTGGATCTTCACTTCCCACAAGGCAATGTGTCAAAATGTTTGTACTCAGGGAGATCACTTCTGTGCAAACAAAAGAGGCAGACAAAACGACTTGCTATTTGTATGATCAGATATCAGGACTTTGGGGAAGGGGTTTTTGTGCTGCATGGGGGTTAGGATAATCAGTCTCTGGAGTCTCTTCCACTTTTATGGACCAGTGATTCTATGAAAGTAACAAACTCAGAGGGATAGTGCTGTTTAGCTTCCTGGTGACACATTATTATAGTACAAAAGCAAAGGCACAGTTCAGGGAGATTCAGCATTTGCATAGATAAAACTTAAGTCCCTTCTTAATTTTGCAGGAAAATTGACTCAATGGGGCTACCCTTGCCTCCCAATAGATTGCAGTTATATGCAGCTATGTAGATAGAAAAATATTTGCTGATCTTCAATCAAGCAACTATTACTCATGCTCATCAAAGTGCAAGACTAGAACATGCATTTCAATCATCCATCATACTCCAATGTGAAGAGAAATTGATGAGTCTTATTTTTAACCTATGGCTTATTCATATTTTGCTCCCAGGAAACATCTAACAGCTAGTGGGTCAGGTTTATTGAATGGATCTTTTTTATTGAAATGGTTTCCTATTTCAAGGAAAGTGAAGTAGAGCAGGCCTTTCAGAAGGAGAGAAACAAATAGTCACCTTTCCGAGAGTGCCATACTTTCCCTGGTGGCTACATCACACAGTGTATTGGAGGCACATTTTAGAAGTTGCTTTCACATTTCTAGACAACATAGAGTGTCCCACCCTTAAAAATGCCAGCAATAAACTTGTATGTACTTTACTATCAATCACTCTCTCTGAGCTGAACATCTGATCTCTCTCTCCTATAAGCTTTTATCAAAGGGAGTTTTAAAGTGAAGTACAAGGTTTATTTCATGCCTATAATTATTCTGACTATATTTCCAGTATTTTCTGTAGTACAATCTTAATTTTATCTTTTCAAAAGAAAAGATAATTCATTATATGTGTAAATTGCTGTGACTTGAGTTCTGTGTATTTATAAGATGTTTTTTCATAAATCAAGAAGGAAAAGTGTCCTTTATCCAGCCTGTGTTTCAGTTTTTATTTATGGAAGTGTCTGGACTATATAATATGTCTTTTGCCAACTTCACTAGGCAGCTGTGGGTCTGAGTTAATGCACATGAATGTGTTTTAAAAGGTAAAGCTATATAAAACCTTGTAAGATATCTTTATGAGAAATACTAGATGACCTTTTATGGGACCAGGTGGGTCCCGTCTGGGCCTTCACTTGTCACATGCCAGGGTCCAGGATGAATTCCACAATGTCCTATACCTCCAGTTAAGGAATAGTCTACTGGGAGAGGGGGAGGTGCATGAAGTTAGTGTCAGAGCAGAGAAAAGACTTTCTTCCATCATCTCACAAAGCAATGTCTGGACCCCTTATTACTGTCCTGTTTTGGAGAAAGCATCAGGCCAATCTGGAGTCAGGCTATCCTGGATCAGGAGGCAGCTTTCTCTGGGGATTCTGCCTGCCTAGGCCCTGAAGACCTGAGAACCCTTAGACAGGTGTGGTCCCTTCTGCCAAGAGAAGGAAGCCAGCAGTTTGGGGGAAGCTGAGCTTGGGTGCAGCTCCTCCATCTAGATACAGGCTCCCTATGCCATTTGGCTTGATGTCTTATCAACTGTGACAGAGCCCTGGGGGTCACTGCAGACAGTTTCTGCTCTTGCCCCACAGTGGGTAGTCAATTCTGGACAGCCACTGGCA
The DNA here is from genome assembly GCF_040802235.1 of Manis javanica. Taxonomy (NCBI): domain Eukaryota; kingdom Metazoa; phylum Chordata; class Mammalia; order Pholidota; family Manidae; genus Manis; species Manis javanica. Next base: position 149,987,087 of record NC_133157.1, read on the forward strand.
ATTTCTTGCTCCAGGTTCTCCCCTCTCAGGCCTTGGGGACATCCAGACACCGCAGTTACCACCCCTCCACTGGCTCTCCCAGTGACCTTTCTTCACTGAAGGGATTGTTCCCTTCCACAGTGTACCTATTAACTCCTTTTGGCCTTTCAAAAAAGTTGTAACTGGTACTAAGCAGAATTCATGCCTTTGTGGTCATACTGTTATACAAGGAGAACCCCATGCAGTTCTCCGTTTGTCAGCTATGAAGGTCCAAGGTAAATTCCAGAACACCACCAGCATGGGTGAAGGCTTCTGCAGACTTTAGTGGAGAAAGAGAAAGCTATCTAAGGCCAGTGTCAGTGAGAAAAGAGAAGCCACTGCTCTTCCTTCCTCCTCTGCACCCTTGGAGAGGCCTGCAGATGTTGGGGTATCTGCTAGACATGTGGGAGTTTGCAGGGAGGGGATGCCCTATGCTCCCATTAAGGCCACTCGCTCACTGTGCTGCCCCACCTTTTGTAGGGTAGATGTGAGGAAGCAGACTTGTCAGCTGAATAACCAGACCACTTCTGTGCTAGACCATCTGGTTTGGGATTTAAGCTGTTTATAAGAGTTGTCTAGGATTACCCGCTGCTTAAGCCCTGGAGAATTTGGGGCTCTGGGCTATGACAAACCCCCACCCCACCCCCATGCTAGGTAAGGCACAGGGAGAAGTGGGTAGGGGCCCACTGTTCAGGCAGGGAGAATTTAGAATCATTTTAGTCAGTCTTGCACCTTGCATCACAACCTAGCTGCAGAACCCTGGGTTTCACCCTATTACCTCTGTTCTTGGTTCTCCATAATGACCATTGTTCCATTGCTAATGATTGCAGGTTGGATTTTCCAAGGAACAGATGATAATAGCACAGAGCTCAACAGGCAGGAGATTTATCAGGAAGTGCTCTTGGGGTCAACACTTTTTAAAGGAAGCTATTGGAAGAACATTTGGCAGCAGGAGAAGTTAAGCTGCAATTCAATCATTTCCAGGTGAAAGCTTCAGGTGTTCTGAAGCTGAGATGACCCTTCAGACTTCTCTGATTTGGGGGCTAAGGGGCTGGACATTTCTATTCCCACATTGTTCAGCCAGTGCGTCAGGGCTGGCCTGGGAAGTGGTTGTGAGCTTGGGCAAGGTGGCTCTCTGTAGCCCGAGGCCCCAGAAGGCATTGTGACTGAGAACTTCCTCCTGGTGGCACCCCTGCAGCGAGGAAGGAAGTCCTCAGTCTTGAAGGAGGCCTGGCAGCATATCAGAATATCTGCCACAATAAGCACAAGATATTTGTTACATCCTGTAGTGAAATATCAAGGAACTTCCTTTATTCTAAATCTGGATGCTTAACTACTTTGTTCTTGGTTATATACAGTCCCAATTATCCCCAGAGTGGAGGTGATAACCAGGTAGTACAGAGATGATGAGGAGTGGGCTAGGAACTTGGTGACAGTTTTCCATGTGGGTCTATGAGTTGTATTTCTGTGTTTCAAAAGGTAATTATATATATCCAACTGATCTTTGACAAAAGAGAAAGGCAATACAGTGGAGAAAGTTTGTCTTTTCAAAAAATTTTGCTATAACAATTGGATATCTACATGCAAAAAACTGAGTCTAGACATAGAGTCCCTTATATTCTTCTCAAAAATTAACTCAAAATAGGCTCCAAACCTAAATGTAAAATGTAAAACTATAAAACACCTAAAATATAACATAGGAGAAAATATATGTAACCTTGGGTATGGTGATGACTTTTTAGATAAAATACCAAAGGCACAATCCATGGGAGAAACGATTGAAAAGATGGACTTCATTAAAATTAATAACGTCTGATCTGCAAAAGACAGTGTCAAGAGAATAAAAAGAAAAGTCACAGACTAGGAAAAAATATTTGCAGAAGACACATCTGATAAAGGACTGTTTTCCAAAATATGCAAAGAACTCTTAAAATTCAACAATAAGAGAATAAGCAAACCAATTTAAAAATAGGCCAAAGGCCTGAACAAACATCTCACCAAGGACGGTAATGCAGGTGGCAAGTAAGTATATGAAAAGCTATTCCACAGCATATGTCATCAGGGAAATGCAACTTAAAACAATGAAATATTATTATGCACTTTTTAGAGTGGCCAAGGTCTGAAACATTGACAAGCCCTGGGAAGGACATGGAGTAACAAGAGCTCTCATTCGCTGTGGGTGGTAATGGAAAATGGGACAGTCACCTTGAAACAATGTGGTAGTTTCTTACAAAACTAACATATTCTTACTGTATGATCCAGCAATCCCGCCCCATGGTATTTACCCAAAGGGGTTGAAAACTTATGTGCTCATGAGTGTCTATAGCAGCTTTATGCATGATGCTCAAAACTTGGAAGCAACCAAGATGTCTTTCAGTAGGCGAATGGAAAAAAGAAACTACGGTACATCAAAACCGTGAAATATAATTCAACACTAAAAAGAAATGAGCTATCAAGCCATAAAAGACATGGAAGAACCTTAAATGTATATTATGAAGTGAAAAGAGTCAATCTGAACATGCTACATACTGCCTGATTCCAACTATATGACTTTCTGGAAAAGGCACAACTGCAGACAGTAAAAACATCAGTGTTAACCAGGGGTTGTATGGAGTGGGGAAGGGAAGGAGGAACAAGTGCAGGGCTGAAGATGTATGACACCATAATGATGGATACTTGTCACACATGTGTCCAGACTCACAGTATGTGCAACACCAGGAGTGAAGCGTACTGTAAGCTATGGACTTTGGGTGATTATTATGCTGATTAGTTATAACAAATATCCCACTCTGGTGGGGGATATAGACAATGGGGGAAGCTACTCATGTGCGGGTGCCCGGGAAATCTCAGTACCTTCTGCTCAATTGTGCTGTGAACCTAGAACTGCTCTAAAAAATAAAGTCTAGGTGAAAAAAAGGCAATTATTTTCCTCTGACAACAACGATAAAAAAAATAGAACTTCCATTATCCACTTAATAGGCTGAATTAATGAGTTATAATAATCATATAGAAGACTGATCTTTAAGAGATCATCAGATTTTTGCATCAAAAGTTATCCTGTATCAGCCAGTCATGAAATTCTAATGGTATATATACTGTATATTCCTCCTTTTAGAGCAATGCTTTGAGGAAATGCCATTGTTTAGAATATTAAGTTGTCCCAGTTACATAAATATTTTATGGATATTTTATGTTTCAGGCTCAAAGAACTTTAGTGAAAACACTAATGTTGAGAATGCCTGGAAATCACTTTCTCTCACTCTGCGGTTTGATCTCTTAAATGTAGTCAATAATGTCTAAAAGAACCGTGGTATCTGTTCATTACAACTTGTTTAAATTTTAATCAAATTTAAAGGAATATTTATGCCACCATTTTAATACAACACATCATTCTTTGTTCTGCTGGGGAATTCTGGCAGAATGAGCAACAGCGGAAGTCTTGTTCTTGGGTTTTGTAATGTTTCCAAAATCAATTTTTGGAATTATTTCATGTAAATCACTGCAGCCCAACCATTACCATCAACACTCGGCATTTATCAATGTTCAGCCAACACGGAGACTTAAAGAGCTTACTGTGCGGAAGTGTTTTACTTAGGAAGAGCTATTGCTCTGTCTCCCAAGGCTATTTACAAAATATTTGATTCCTCTGAGGACCCAGGCATTTGTTAAGGGTTTGGAGAAGCTTACTTTTCAGTCGCGGAAGGAGATGCACACTGCACTTTTCCCCTCCTGTGTTTATGTCGTTTTCCTTTGACCAATCACTTTATCAGCTCATTAACTCTAAATTCAAGGTTTACTGTGTGACTTGTTTGCTCTTGTTAAAGATGGTCTTATAGTATTTGTGTTATAAATATTATAAATATTTGACTTGCACTGTGGATGCTATTTAGTATAAATATTTTGCTTATACTGACTATGACCCAGGCACTTTTCATGTATCATTTACTTTCCAGCATAAACCTCTGAGGGCTCACTGTTATGTCACCACATTTTACAGCTGATGAAACCAAAACCTAGAGAGATAAATCACTTATCTGGGGGGGCGGGGGGGCCTAAGGAGCAGGACCAGCACTGAAGCCCAAACGGTGGGCCTCTGCGCTCACCTGCATCCAAGTGGTTGTACCAGCAGCAGCAGCTGGGGATTGTTTTGAACATTCAGAACATTTTGAACGTTTTCGATAGGGGTATCTCCCTTTCTCTACCTCCCTCCTCAAACTTTCCCAGCAGCTCTGAGCCAGTCCAGTGCAAAAGGGGGGGTCACTGCTTTTCCAACTCTTGGCCCAAAGGCCAGGGAAGATTTGGAACAATAGAGGGTTGGCCCACTACAAATTGTGTATTTCCTGAGCATCCCCTTCTGTTACACCATTCTGGCCTGCATCCAATCTCTCTAGTCTCCCGAGCACATTCATTCTCAAAATGCCTAGGTTCACTCACTCTTGTGAATCCAAAGCTCCCTACTCACTTAAAAAGCTAAAACAATAAAAAGTCTGTCAAGCCAGTGGGCAATGTGGCAGTTGCCAAGAGTAAATGAATGGATAAAGTAATTGTTATTATTTGGAAAGTCAGCTTGGGCAGATTCCTTTCAAGTTATTAGTATATTCTCACTGAATCAAATGTATGACTCAGGCTCATAGTGTATTCATTCAACATCAAATGTGGATCAGGTACTTTTCTAAACAGGACTACAGCAGAGAACAAAGCTACCTTGCTTCCTGAAGCTTGCATTCTGGGGCTTTATTACACAATGTGTGGTCCACAATCACCAGGAGCTGATGCGAATGCAGAATCTCAGGTCTACCCCAAACCTACTGAATCAGAGTCTGCAAATCAAGGAGGTCTCTAGGTGATTTGTATGTACATCAAGGTGGAGAAGCACCGCTCTTACAAATTGGATCACAGAATAATACAATCTGAACTTTAAATGCATCAATTAACTCCCCTGAAGGGCTTGTCACAACCCACATCACTGGACCCCACTCCCAGAGCTTCTGAGTCCATAAATCTGGGGTGGAGCCCTTGAGTTTGCCTTTTAAAAATGTCCCCAGATGCTGCCACTGGCATAACCACCTGGATATAGGTGAGAGCAGAGGCCCATCATTTGGGCTTCAGTCCTGTTCCTGCCACTTATGGACCCTAAGAAGTCATTTATCTCTCTAGGTTTTAGTTTCGTCATTTGTAAAATGTGGTGTGATAACAGTATGACCTTAGAGGTTTATGGTGGAAAGTAAATAGTACATGAAAAGTGCCTGGGCTGTATCAGTACTTCTGAATGATAGAGTGTTATTAAAAGAACGAAGAGGCCAGCCCTTTTCCGTGGACGCCTGTAGCTCTGCAGCACAGGGATTTCAATGAAATTGTTCTCCACTGCCCCAGCTCTCTAAGTGTGAATCTCTGAAAATTAGACCTTCCAGGCTGCTTGCTGGCCCTACAAGCAAGTTCCCTTCTTTCCCTGCTCACCTTCGTTAATGACTTCGGTCCAGATTGGTGTCCCCTGCCCAGACTGGTACTTTCTTTCTACTCTTTTTCTTCCTATTCATGTGATAGCCTTTTAATTATCCCCAAAGTGCACTTCCAATGCCTTTGCAGTGATTGATTATGGGGTCAAAATTGACCTCTTTCATCCTATAAGACTCATTCCAGAAGTAACATTTACAGTGTCTTGTTGATCCTTACAGTTTTCAGATATTAAATAATATTAGATAGGAATAGATTGAAGGGAAAGGACATTTGTATTTTGCCAAGAAGTTTCTTAATCTGTGTTTTCTGAACACTCCAGGGATGCTTGAAGAACACTTTCTCTCTAGACAAACTTCTTTTTACATTCTCAGGCCACAAAGCCGTAATTCTGCATCTGTAACAGGGCAATATGTTGTTATGGATATATTAGAGGAAACAGTATCTCCCTTAATGCTCTGCTTTGTTAAGTATCAGTGAAACTGAGGAAGATAATTAGAGCTAATGACATTCTGGTGATCCTGATGGCAGACAGCATGGCCCATTTAAAACAGTACCAGTTTGGTCTGTCTTTGGCATATTTTTGATAAATGGTGCTCCTGAACTCTCATGCATTATAGACCTAGCTAATGCTCTGATTCACCTATTTCCAGAAACAGTTACTAAGACTTTACTTTGAGCCAATCATAGAAATAAACAGATGTAGTCCTAAGTCTCAAGAGGTCATGATTCAAAACAGAGGCAGACCCATAAACAAGTGGTGAGGATAATGTAGAATGTTCAGAAAGGAGATAAGCACCAGTTAATAAAATCCCAGTTCAGACAGGAGGAGTTAAGAATGGCATCCTCATATCCCATCTGATTCTTAGCACATGAGTGCAGATTAGCCAAGTGAAGGCAAGGTGTGAGAAATTTCAGGCAGAGGTAATATGGGCAAAGATATAGAAGCAAGACATAATTCAGTAAGAGAAAGAAACAGAACTAATATTATATTCCTAGAGTGCACAGGGCCAGGCAAGGAGCTTGTGTGCTTCTGGACCATGCTAAGGAGCTTGGCCTCTCACTGCAGTCACTGGGGGCCACTGAACATACTGAGGCAGGATGGCAGCCCAGATTTATATTTCACATGGGATCAATTTGGAGGGTATGAGCAGGGAAGATTCAAGGCAGGGGAACCAATTAAAAGGCAACTGCAATAATTCGGGTAGGAAATAATAAGGGCCTAAGCTAGCAGTGACAGAAGGGATTTGATAATGCCATGAGAAAGAAAATGGGCAGCACTTAGTGGCTGGATACTTGAGAACGGGGAGTGGCGGGGGAGGAGTCAAGGATGAAGCTTGGGGGTGCAGCTAGGGTGAAGGCTGGGTGGCTACACCAGCCGAGGGGATCATGCAGATGGGAGTGGGCAGGTGTGGGGAGATAACGAGCATTATTTGAGTGTTGGACATGTTGAATTTAATATCCCACGGGATATTTTAATTGTTTACATTAAGTCTGAGCTGAGGGGAGAGATCTAGGCTGGACTTAGAGAGTTAGTATCATTTGGAATCATAGGAAAGAAAAATATCTTTCAGGGGAAAACTCTGGAGTGAGGAAAAAGGACTGAGAAGAAACTATGGAGTGAGGAACAATGACTGAGAAAAGAACCCAAGTGAAGAGCAACGTAAGTGAACAAGGTAGATGAAGAGCTGCTCACCACAGTGGGCAGGGAGGTTGAGATGGGGCACTGGAAAGATCACAAGCTCACCTCCTGACACAAACTAAGGGTGTGGAAACCCCTTGGTGGAAACCACCTTGGAGGAGGCAAACCAGTTCAGTGTGGCAGTGAAACAGCATCCAGGGAGCTCTGGTTTGAGGAGGGAGGTAGAGAAAGGGAGAGAACACTATCAAGAAATGTGTCCTACAGACCTCAGTGGGTGGGTGCAGAGAGGTAACTGGAGGGCAGGGGGCGGGAAGATGGTAGTGGATTCAGAAGTATTCCGTCTTGCTTTTCTGTCAGACACAATTTTAAGCAGAGGAATATATTAAGGGCATTAACAGAGCTGTGGAGGATCAGTCTTGACAAAGGATTGACCTTTGCGAATTGTTTGGTTCCGGGTTAGTATTTCTCAGTGCCCCAGAGAAGAGATCTCTGCCTCTCATTATGAAAGGAAGTGTGTGGCTATCCAAGGATGTGATCTGAATATGTATTTGCAGAAATATGGGTTACTACCAATTTCTCGCACCGTCAATGTCCTGGGTTGCAGGGGGGGACCTAGTGCTACAGAGTTAAGCAGTATTCAACATTCTTGAAGGGCCCCCTGTTGAAAGAACCTGTGTGGACAACCTTACCCTGCCCAACCTACATTCTCTAGTAATGAAACTATAGGTATTAAAATAATACACAATGGGAAAGAATCAGTCAGAGCTCTTCGGTTTTATGGAATAGAAAAGCAACTCCAATCTGGCTCAAGCAGAACTAAAATGGAATGGGGACATTGATGTAACAGAAAAGTCCAGAACTTCTTTACCTTCCAGGCTCAGCTAGATCTGGAGTTGCAGTTGAAACAATGCCATAAGGACTCTGTCCCTCTCTCAGTTACCCTTTCCGCTGAATTGACTTTGAGCATGGAGTTTGCCTCAGAATTTTTTTTCACAGGGGCAGTGAAGACTCTACAGTTCCAGGTACAAGTGACCTCTGGTGTCTGCATTCTTGGCAGCAGTGAGTGGATGGAGGGGCACTTTGGCCAGACCAGATTCTGAGCCCACCCAAGACCTAGACTGAGAATGTTAGATGGGTGGCATGCAAAAAATGTTGGGTGATGACAAACATTGCCACTTAGAAATGTAAGGTAAAAGATTGGAGGGAAGTTTTCTTGCAGTTCTCTGCTTGCTGGCCAATGTTGCAGGTAGGAATTAGGAAGTTGAGCTTGGCTTCTCTTTGGCAATTAGTTCTATGGATAAACTTGGGAAAATGGCTTAACATCTATAGAGATCTAAGGTTCTTCATCATCAAAAATCAAGAGGAATGCTGCTGAGCTCATGTTTTAATGAAAGCTAATGCAAACTGTGGTTCTCATGTGACTTTCTGAGACCCATGCAGCAGGCCCAGGTAAAGTGGACTACATGTCACGCTGTGGCAATGGCATCGGATGGTGGCTACCAAAGGTTACTGATGTCTGTGTGCTTTCACAGGCTCTGCAGACAGGGGACTGTGCTGCCTAATACTGAAAGGACCAGGGAACTCTGGCTGCCTTCAGGAATATCAAATGACCAAGGGACAAAGCTTCAGGGCCCCAGACAGTGTCACACGCTATTCAGGAGGTGATCAGAGATACTCAGCTTCATTTAATCCAGCCCCTTCCAGTATTTAAAGTTGTTGTCAAGGTGCTGCATTAACTAAGGCAGGTCCTCAAAGGCGTCCCAGGCATCAAACATGTCTGTGATGAAGTAGTCAATGAAGGAGATCTGGGCCTTGGGGATGCTGCAGGTGTGTCTGTCAAACACCCGCATCACTATGGGCAAGCCCTGCTGCTTCTCCTCATGCATGTGAGAGTAATACTCTTCTGAGATACGTCAGTCCATTCAGTGCACTGTTCCAAGGACTGGCAGGATTGGACACATCAGTACACTTAATCAGCATTTGTTTAATCAGAGTCCTGTTCTCTGGAGTCCTGAGCACAGTGTTTATGACTTCCTGATCTTTATCAGTTTCTCCATTTTCTTCAAGGGCTGACAAAGGCTTGTTGATGATGTTGACAAATTTGTTGACATGTTCGAAGTGCCTTGAAATTTCTGTGGCTAAGACCATATCAATGATGCCCTGGCACAACATTAGATAGTCATTCATCTCCATGTTTTTGAAGATACTGCATTTGTCATCCCTTGTGGTCAGCTGGAAGACCAAGGTTATGTGGTGGCTCTCCAGCACAGCAGTGTCATTCATTGTACAGAATGGCCAGCTTGCTTCCAGCATTACACAGGAAGGAGCAGGTCTTCCCAGGGTGGTCCACATTGTGAATGGTGGCAGCAATGAAGGCAGCCACCTCATCAACTGGATCTAGTTTGCTTTATCCTCTCTTTGCAAAGAAAATATGCAGTGGTCTGAAGCACATCAGCAGAATGCTTGGAATTGTGGTAGGGGTTGGAAGAATGGTAATTGGCTTAGATAATTTGCAATCATGATCTCAGCATTGTCTCAGAGCAGTTTAAGAATTCACAGATTCTAAAGTCAGCAAACATTTTGAGACCAAGGTGAATCAAAAGCCTTTTATGAGTGGCAGCCTCCAGTTCAAAAATATCAAAGTCCCAGGATTTCTCATTTTCCGTGGCCCGAGCTATCCATGGTGGGATGTCGTGAACGGTGATGGGAGTGAGTATACTGCTTGAAACCTGTTGAAGGTTTTTTGTTGAAAGAACACATTCATTCCCAGATAATTGTTGTAAACCATCCGACATCAGACCCCTGACAAGGGCCCTGGCATGCAGGTCGTCGTCCTCACTGCCCAACTGTGGCGAGTATAACTCAGTGGTTCTTAGGATTTCCAGCACACAGTTGAAGGCTTCTGTCATAGGCATGGGGCTGCTTTCCTTGGCTGCACTGATGATACCAATTACCTTGGTGATGGGTGCCTTGATCATCATGGAATTTATCCAGGCCATGGAAGAGTGCGTCTCCGGCTGGCAACTTCACTTGCTTGAGAGGCAATAGTTCTGACATCTAATGAGCTTTTTCTCGTGTCTTTGTGTTTGCCTGACTGATTATTTGTTTGAGTGTCAGACTGAACACATTCAGTTATTTTCTCAGCCTTACTGTTGCCATTGCACACTCTGATAATGAATACATAGCATCTAATTTTTCCTCCCTGTCCAAAGACAGGTTTTATCTTCACATTTTCCTGTATGTTATCTCCATATTTCTCCTCAGCATGGTAAATTCCTTGCCACTCCTTGCCTATCCTGATGCACAAATTTATAGTATCAAGCATATCAGCCTTTTTTTCATTTATAGGTGCTTCTGCTAACTCCTTCCCTATTAATTCACCTGACTGATAGCCCACTGTGGTTTCAAATACAGGATTTGCACACAGTATAATGCGGTCTTCGCTTGTAATTTCCTTCGCTTCTTGACTTTTCTCTAATGCCACGAATACTGAGTTACAGGCCCTGAGTTTCAGCTGTGATCGCGCCTCTCCAAACTCCAGCTGGAGCAGTTCATTGTAACAGGCCATGAGGCTGGGGTTTTCCACATACCTCCTTGTAAAGCCAGCAGCGATGAGGAGCATTACAGAGGACTCTTCTCTACATGCCCTGTATACTACACCAATAATAATTGTGTTTTCTGAGAGTTTTGATGATCTGATAGACCTGCACAGTGCCTCACCATCCAGCTGTCGGGGATTTCTGCAGTCTGTGATGATGAGCCATGATGTTTGTCCAGGAAACAGGCAAGGACAGCCTGGGCCTCCTTGGTAACTGTACAGTTAAGCCCTGCCTTTTCACATGCCCTATAGAATCCATTACACTGGTTATGTTCTTTGGTAAACACTAAAAGTACCTGAAACTGATCTGGAGGAAATATCATGGGGCCAAACTGCACATCAGCTGCCACCTTCTCACTGCTGCCACCAAGAGGCTCTGGCTCCACGAGGTTGGTGCCATGGGCCCCGGGTGAGGCAGTGACCAGCGGTGGGCCGGGGGCGCTGGGGCGGGTGGCGCATGATGACTACCTATCGAACATACCCTTCCTCCCGATTCTTTATTTTTTAACAGAACTTGATCCTGCCTTCCAGTTTTTTTTCTGGGGTATAACTTCTGAAGATGTCATGGAAGTGCTATCATCAGAAGAGTAAAAACTAATTATATTTGTGGGGTACTTTCACTTCATATCCATCTGACACCATAGAGAAGCAGGTAACATCCCCGTTTTATAGTGGGGTCCACAGTTGGTGCTTGTCCTTGTGGCTGTGTCCACATGATGCCTTTGAGGAGAAGAAGCTGAGGTAGGGCTAAAAAGGACGATTAGCTGCGAGCCCAAGGTGCTGTCCCAAGGAGACAGGTCTGAGAGCGAAAAGCTGGTGGGTCTTATAATCTATCACCAGGTTGCTTCCTTGCACATGAAAAGTGAAGAATTTAATAAAAAGTGAAATATTTAATAACACCTGTCAACATAGGTTAAATTAGAATATTTGCCTAAGGCATTAAAATGTGAAGATACTAAATGCCAAAGTCAGTTGAGAAACAGACACCCAAGATGTAACTTTCTGAAGGAAATAACCAAGAAACAGTCAATACCTCTTGGGTTCCTCACCCAAATTGTGCATATCTACATGTTGGAGGATGCTTTGAACTTTATTCCTTGGTGAAAACTCTTCTGTGATTTCTTCACCCTGTTCTTCACTGAGAAGGGGCAGAGGATGGATAGAGGGTGTGAGCCTCAGGGCTCAGGGTAAGGACCTTCCATGTACTTAGAGTTTGACCCCTACCTGCCAGCCCCAGAGATGGAAAGGCGAGAGAGCTGGGCGGGAGAGCATTCCAACAGAGAATCGCAGTGAACCACCAGGAAGCAGGGGCCAAGTCAGGGCCTGGGCTGGAAGAGGAAGGTGCGTCGCCTACCACAGGGATGTCACTCACAGCTGGGTTCTTGCAGGAACCCCCAAGGGGATACCTAAGGAGTCAGTTCTAGGATTTGCCATGTCAGAGAGCTCAAAGTCAGCCTATGATCTTGCTGGTCAAGTTAGAACATTCTGTTTCCCTCCCTCCTATTCACTCCTCTTGCTCCAACTCAGAGGAGAATTTGGTAGCAGCTCTGGGGGTGGCAGTGGAGGAGACTGTAGAGAGAAGCTGACCTCAGGTAGTGTGCCTATGATAAAGGCTAAGAAGCTGGAGGAAGTGAGTGAAACAGATCTCAGCACTGAATGAAGATTGAAGGCATTCTCATTTCAGATTTGTGATGTGTAAGATGACTGTGGGCATTTCTGTTGCATAGGAATGACCAGCAAAGTCATGGGGCCTGCTGGTGTTTTTATCCAGTGGTGGGAGGGGAAGGATTCCCCCAAACCCTAAGTTTGAAAGGACAGTGGGAGGTGAAGAAAACAAAACATGAATTTGAAAAGATAGATACAATTTTATGTTTATCACTGTGTTATTTACAATAGCCAAGATAAGGAAGCAACCAAAGTGTTCATCAATAAATGAATGGATAAAGAATGTGTGTTACATATACACAATGGAATATTACTCAGCCATAGAAAAGAATGAAATCTTGCCATTTTGACAACATGGATAGACATAAAGGGTATTATGCCAAATTAAGTAAGTCAGACAAAGACAAATACTGTATAATTTCACTTATATGTGAATCTAAAAAACAAAACAAATGAATGAAAAAAAAAAAAGAAATACACTCATAAATTCAGAGAACAGATTGGTGACTGCCAGAGGAGAGGGTTTGGAGGGGTGGGGGAAATATGTGAAAGGATTAAGAGGTACAAACTTCCAGTTATAAAATAAATAAGTGACAGGGATGAAAGTATAGCATAGGGAATATAGTCAATTATATTGTAGTATTTTTCTATGGTGACAGATGTTAACTACATTTATGGTGAACACTTTGTAATATATATAAATGTTTAATCCCTCATGTTGTACAATTGAGACTAATGTAATATTTTGTCAACTATACTTCAACAAAAATGAATACATAAATAAAAGTACAGTGGGAGAATTTATCAGTTGTATGCTGGTACTACTTTCAAAATATGTAATATAAATTATTAATTTTAAATTAATAAATATTAATAATAAATTGAACCCCCATGAACTCACTATTTGACTGAGGAAATAGAATATGCCTAGCTCTCTTAGGCCCAGTTGACCAGTATCCTGATTTTGGTTTATTTTCATTAGCTTCCTTTCCTTTATGGTTCTATTATATTTCTTAGTCTTCTATAATGTGTTGTTCGATTTGAAATTTATTAAATGATATCAAACTATGTGTATGTGTTTTTCTATGACTTATTTCACTTGCTCTTGAGCTTCTAAGATTCATCCATGTGGAAGCGTGTAGCTATAATTTCTTCCTACCCACTGCTGTACACCATCTTATCCGCTAAACCTCCTCCTCCTCCACCTCCGCTTTCTTCTACGCCGCTTTCTTCATTTTGTGAATCTATAACAAGCACTTATGGACTTCCCTGCCTGTCGATACCTGGATTATTGGCAGTTCTTCTATTATAATTACACTGCCTGAAATGTCTAAAGGGGCCTATGCGCAAGGGTTCATTTAGTGTGTATACCTAGGAGTGATATTCCTGGATTGTATGGTATTGCTTTTAACTTTCACAAAATTGTTTCCCAAAGTAGTTCAGTTAAATTACAACCACCCCCCTCTGTCTGAACCCTCTCATGCCAGGTCCAGAGTCCCTGTGGCTACACATGCCAGGTGATACTTGGTATGGTCAGAGTTCTAAATGTTTGCCTATCTGGTAGTTTAATATAGCATCTCATTTTGTCTCTAACTTGCATTTTCATGATTGCTAATGGGCCTATTTATCATTGTTATGAATTAACCCAGTTCTATACTTTAAATTAGAATTGTGGAAATCAGATGGAAAGGCAGGGTGGAAGGGCCATTCCGTCTGTCTCTAATCTGTACTCCATCTAACAAATGGTTTACCAAAATATATTATAAATTCTATGGGAGAAAGTCAATCTGGTTTTGGGGTTAGTCATATCTGGGTCCCAAGATGTGGCCATTCTGCTCTTACTGCCAGATGCACCTGTGAGATGCCGAGCTGACCGTATGCAAGCCCGCGTCGCTCCTGGCTTATTTTTCCTATTGCTGGGTTAGTGGATGGAAACTGAAGGCACTGTTCGAGCATGACTTCTTCAGTGTCCAACTTGCCAGCAATGGGGGCTCTAACTCAGGAAATAAGGCCCTGGATGCCATGTCTTTCAGAAGAAGTTACTAAGAGTCTCCCAGGAGGCAGGTACCATCCTGACCTTAGATGGGTATCCGGGGAGGAGGCATTCCCTAAACCTCTGGCTGTAATTTGAACACCTCCCTCGTGTTTTGATCATTCTCTAGTCATCATCAGCACCCTCTGGACAGCAGGATTTGACTCCATAATGCTCATTCATTTTTCTCTAAGGAGATACATCACAGTTGCAAGGTCTTTCAGATAACATCATGTTCTAGTGTCTAGCTTGAGATTTAGAAACCTGACATGCTTTAAACCCACATTTAAGAACTTTGACTGATTGTTCTATGTACAAGTGTTTTGTAACAGAGAGCCTAGTCCTTCACCAGAAGTTACATTTACTCCCCTTTATTAATTATCCTGTTTGTGCTATCTGTGGCAGGCTGAAAAATAGCCCATAAGGTTTTTGAGAGTGTTATATCAGCAGAAACATGCCAGCTTGGACTGAGAGGGACAGAGAGAGGATGCGAGGAAAGAAAGCTGGTGGACTCCCCAAGCCCCACAGGTAGGAGGCAGGCTGATGAAAGCGCTCAGTGGCAGACCTGTGCTCTCCTAGAAAAAAGGATGGCTCTGAGGGTAGAACCAAGGGCCAGGAGCCGCAGAGAATCATTCCCAGGTCCTGACGTGTGATGGAGTTTGCCTACTTGCGTTGGGATATCGGTTGGGGACCACAGACTCTTTTCTTCCTTTTGCTTTCATCCTTTTTGAATGGCAGTGTCTATAATTGTTACCCTATGCATGGCCCACCATTATTTTTTGGGAACATACAACTTGATTTTTAATTTCATGAGAAGAATGGAATTTTGCTGCTGGACAGATTATATACAGAGACTCACCTATATCTGACTTGGACAATTTAGATGAGATTTGGGATTTTTGAGCTGATGAGACTTGGATGAGATTTGGGATTTAAAGTTACAATGGGTTAAGACCTTTGGGCACCTTGGAATGGGGGTGATGTACTTTACGTGTGGGATGTGTGTGAATCTATGGAATCCTGATCAGGGGTGGACTGTGGAAAACTAAATAATGACCTCCTAAGTATGTTCATGCCTTAATCCTCAGAACCTGTGAATATGTTGCCTTATCTGGCAAGAGGGGCTTTGCAGATGTGCTTAAGGACCTTAACATCAGAGATTATTCTGGATTATCCAGGTAGGCTGATATTTTCAAGAGGGTCCTTATAGAAGAGAAGAGTAGGTGGAGTCAGAGACAGAGGAAAAGGGTACATGAAGCAGAGCCTGGAGTGACAGAGCCATGAGCCAAGGAATGGCAGAAGCCTCTGTAAGGTAAATGAGAGAAGGAACAGATTGTGCCCCTGGAACCTCCAGAAATTACCAGTTCTGCTAACACCTTGATTGTGGCTCTCTGAGACTCATTTTGGTTTCCTGACCCCTAGAGCTGTAAGATAACTGTAAGATAATGTATTGTTTTAAGGCACTAAGTTTGTAGGAATTTGTTATAGCAGCAACAGGAAACTAATACAGCACCTGTTGGGCCTGGGTCTGGAAATGCTCTGGTCCATTCAGGAATAGAGCAGCTGTGTGAAAAGGAATGAATGAGGGAACATTTTCCCAGGTGGAGTATTTCATTATAATTGGTGAATTTTCTTTTTCTCAAAAGAAATACTATCCTTAAAAGAACTACAAAGAAGAAACTGAGCTATTTAAAGCTTTTCTAAAACAAATGCTCTGTAATGAGCACATTCTACCTGGTGTTCAACACATCAGCCTTTACTAAATAATTAAACTGACTCCATTTAAAAAACCCGTTCTCTGTAGACCTACAGCCTCTTATGAAAGAAACTAACCATGACACATAACATTACCTTTGCCAAAATGGCAAGAAGATCACATTGTTAATATTCCTATGAAGCCCTGGTAGGGAAAAATGCCATGGTTACAACCTGTGAGTGTGTTTTTGATGGCACTGGTTATTTAGGATAGGTTTGGGCTGATCTGGCAAGACACTGAAGTAAAATGTGTGAGCTTTCCATTTTAGGAAGAAAATTCTTCACACAGGGGCCTGCCTTCCCACGTTTATGTTCTTCTATTGATTGATCAGAGATGCCGAGCACACAATAGTTAACTCATTTAAATTGAGTCAGTGCAAATGGCTGGTCCATTTACATGGCTGGTCCAGCCTTTCTCAGTCACAAATAAATAAATACAGATTCATTTATTGAAAAAGATTTGTAAATGGAAACATTTGAAAATTACCTTTAGACATTGCAGTATCTATGTTGTAGAGATAGCTGATTTATTGGCTAGGATTTTTTTCTCTTAGCCTTTGAGCTCCTTCGATTAAATACCAGTTTGAATTTATGGTGCCTGTGTTAGTCACCAACCTATCAGGAAGCCTGACATGTGGATTACATGTGTGATAAAAGATAGAGAGCCAGATAAGGGCGGGGTGGAGACCTGACCATCAGCAAGAGCAAGACGCTGTTTCCTCCCAGGTCTGGAGGGCCAGGAGGGAGAGGTGGTGTATAATTTCCTACTACTGTTCTAGCAGGTTACCAGAAATTTGGTGGTTTAAAATAACCCAGATGTATTGTCTTACAATTCTGAAGGTCAGGAGTCCAAAATGAGTTTCTCTAGACTAACATCAAGGTGTCAGTAGGGCCATGCTTTCTGGAGGGCCTAGGGGAGAACCTGTTTTCTTGCCTTTTCCAGTGTCCAGAGCTGCTCACATCCCTCACATACTGACCCTCCTCCTCCATCTTCTAAGCCAGCAATGGCTGGTCCAGCCTTTCTCAGTCACCTCACTCTGGCACTGACTTTCCTGCCACCTCTTCCACCTTTGTCCTTAATCCCAGATAATGTCTTTATTTTGAGGTCATCTGATTCACAACCGTAAGTCCCTTTGACATGTATTGTCACATATTCACAGTTTACAGGGATTGGGCATGGCACCTGTGGGAGGCCATGATTTTGCTTTTACCAGGTGGTATTGCTGGGACCTGTGATACAGTGGGTGGAGCTGGGCCAGCGGGATGATGGCCGTGCATGGAGAGGCCTGCACAGGACTCATCCCTGACGGCACCAGTGGGGAGAAAGAAACACCTTGGCTCCTCACTGCAAAATGGGTAAACATCTAATCCTAAACTGACTTCTCTCCTTTCCTTTGCTTTTCATGTGGAATCTCAAAACCTTTTTTTGGTTGTGCTAGAGAATATATTTTTATGTATATACCTCATTTTACATCTGACAACTATACACAACTTTATGAAGTGTACCAATGTAAGGGAAAAAAGACCAACCCTATTGAAATTGGCCCATTGAACAATGACCAAATCCTTGCCTTTAATCAGGTGACAGTCTGAGTTGTTTGTGTGGGAGAAATCCTGTGATTAGAGCCACTCTTGTCAGTGCTTCTCATGACAGTGGGGAGTGTGACCATCTGTAATCTAGCCTCTAGGGCTATCTCATTCTTCCTGGATACAGGCTAAATGCGGTGAGTTGGAGGGTCCAAAAACTGTGTGGCTTATTCAAGGTTTTCCCAAATCCCAGGAAAAAAATAGCTCATTATAATGTGCTCATGAATAAAGTAAGGTCATTGTTATGTCAGTCCGAAGAAATTTACAGCAAATGGGATTGAAAGGATCACTGCATGAAGGAAATGCCAATGTTAAATCTATGGGCAGTCTCTTTAGTGTGGCATGTCATAAATTGAACTCAAGCACTGTGAGAAGGCTGGGGGAAGGAGAGACAGGGAGGCGCTGAGCTTGATCTTCGTTTCCCTTCCTTTCTGGAACACACATGCTTGGTCGCTTTTTCTAGGGGCTGCCTCCCTCCCAGTGAGGAATCACTGCCTTCATCCCCTCTCGCTTGGCTTTTCGAGGCTGTCTTCGAAATGCTGCTTCAGCAGCTCCCTGCAATGCCAGCATCAGGTGTCACAACCACAGGGGTGACTGGGTTAATGGCCATGCTGTTTTCCCTGGAGAAGCAGAGACAGACAGGCCAGCCTTTGTCTCTGCCAGGCGAGGTCTGAATGTAAAGCTTCATCCCAGGCAGGCTGCCTGCGAGCAGGGGGTTCAGGGTCATCTGGCCGTTGCTCCTCTGCTTGAGCCTCAGGCTCCTGTGCACCACCAGGCCCTTGGTGGAAGGAAAGGAAATGCATCTCTCTTCTCTTGCCTTCATTCCAAACCCAATTTGAGTTGAGTCCCAGTGGTCAGACCTGCGAAAGGACCCTCCTCTGCTGGAATTTCCTGTGGCTCCAGTGGTCTTCTGCTTGGTGATACCTGTGTGTCAGAATTGGGGGGTGCAGTAGGAGTGGAAATCGTATTTTCATCTTTTTTCTCCCATCCACCTCCCCCACCCCATTTTTGATTCAGCAACGCTGGGTTTGCACGTGTGTGTTGCCCTGGCTGTCACCTCGATGAAGATGGTAGAGACCACAGCTCCTACTGCCTAAGCTCCGCACAGTGCTAAGTGCTTTACAACATGGTATCAGCTTATCCTCAGGAAAATGGAGGCCATTACTATTATCTTCTCTGCCTTAAATATGAGCAAATGTAAGGTTCAAAAAGTTGGGTAACTGTTATAAGCTGAATTGTGTCCTCATCCCCACCCCCAAGTCCCACTCTGAAGTCAAAATCCCCAGTACCTCAGAATGTAGCTGAGTTTGGAGAGAGGGTCTTTATTTTTATGTTTTATTTAGTTTTATTTTTTATTAAGGTATAATTGATATACACTCTTATGAAGGTTTCTCATGAAAAAACAATGTGGTTACTACATTTACCCATATTATCAAGTCCCCACCCATACCCCAATGCAGTCACTGTCCATCAGTGCAGCAAGATGCCACAGATCCACTGTGTGCCTTCTCTGGGCTACACTGTTCTCTCCATGATCCCCCACAGCATGTGTACTAAACATAATACCCCTTAATCCCCCTTCTCCCTCCCTCCCCACCCGCCCTCCCACACCCCTCCCCTTTGGTAACCAGTGGTTCATTCTTGGAGTCTCTGAGTCTGCTGCCATTTTGTTCCTTCAGTTTTGCTTCATTGTTATACTCCACAAATGAGGGAAATCGTTTGGCATTTGTCTTTCTCTGCCTGGCTTATTTCACTGAGCATAATATCCTCCAGCTCCATCCATGTTGTTGCGAATGGTAGGATTGGTTTTTCCTTATGGCTGAATAATACTCCATTGTGTATATGTACCACATCTTCTTTATCCATTCATCTACTGATGGACACTTAGGTTGCTTCCGTTTCTTGGCTATTGTAAAATGTGCTGCAATAAACATAGGGGTGCATATGTCTTTTTGAATCTGGTAACTTGTATTCTTTGGGTAAATTCCTAGGAGTGGGATTCCGGGGTCAAATGGTATTTCTATTTTTAGTTTTTTGAGGAACCTCCATATTGCTTTCCACAATGGTTGAACTAGCTTACATTCCCACTAGCAGTGTAGGAGGGTTCTAGAGAGAGGGTCTTTAAACACATACTTAACATTGAAATGAGATCTTTGGGACAGGCCCTAATCCATTAGGACTGGTGTCTTCTTAAGGAGAAATGAAGACAGAGACACACAGGAGTAAGACCATGTGGAGATACAGGAGGAAGGCAGCCTCTGCAAGCCAAGGAGGGGGGCCTCAGGATGAACCAGCCACACTGACACCTTGATCTCAGACTTCTAGCCTCCAGAACTGTGAGAAAATACATTTCTTTTACTTAAGCCGCCCAACCTGTGATATTTTGTTATGGCGGCCCTAGCAGAGCAATGCAGCAACTTTCTCAAGACTACACACTGGGGAAACTTGACCAGAACCCATGTTTTTTATGTAAACCTCATAAGTTTTCTATAATATGCTTCAACTAATACCATTTAAGCGTTAGTTATAATTCTGAAAGGACACACTTTAAAATACTGGGTGTCTCTATCTCCTTCCTTATTTGTAACATATTTACTGAATTTTGAAAGAACTCATTCCCCACCTTACTTCACGCTACCATTGGTGTCCAGTGAAGTCTAGGTGAAATTCTCAAAACAAAACTTACTCAATTTTTCTTTAAAGGGGAAGAAAAAACAGCTTTCAGTTTTTAGGGCAGAAGGCAGGTTTCAGGAAATCAAACAAACAATAAGATTTGGAAATTCCCCAGAGTGGGGCTTTCTGACTCCAGAGTATAGGCACACAGCCCCCCCAGAAGTGGAGTACTCTTGGTTTTCCCAGAGGATTGAGACCCCAGGCATGGGGAAGGCTGGGCCGGGAACGTCTGCCCAGGGCAGGCCTGTGAGGCTCAGGGCACCCTGCTGGGAATCCTCTTCCCAGCTGGGAGCCTGGGACAGAAACAGGGTGAGTAGGCAGGGTCAGGGAGCAGCGCTGACTAGGCCCTCCCCCTGGGAGCCAGGCGACCTACTGGTTGATCCAGATCTACTGGTTGGGAACACTTGCACCAGAGGATCTTACATAACTGTGTATTTCGAGTTCTACAAAAGTCTGAATGTAGTGACTACTGGATTCTGGCTCTCACTGTTCTCTGGCCTACTCTGGGGCTTCACATTAATAAATTAACACAGAGACCCCTAACACAGGGAAAGGAATATGTGGCATTTCAAAGCACATCTGGCTTTTTATTTTTAATACTGAGACAGGGACCATGGCCTAGACAGTGTAGGATGAGGACCTCCAGAAAAAACAAAGCAAGATAATCCATTGGGAGTTTTGCTTTGGACTGCTAGGGGGCCCAGCTTTTTTTTCTGACTTTACCCAGGTGCTGCTTTTATTCCTCCAGCCCTAAACAAATAACTTGCAATCTGGGCAATGTAGCAATCAAGCCCAAAACAATGTAGTAAAAACAAGAAGGATTCCATCTTGAAAATAAGATTGCATCTTAAAACCCAATTAGTTAAAAAGTAAGTTTCTTAACAAACAGACAGTAACTCAGCCCACCTTAGGAGCAAAGCAGACAGCCTTGAGTGATATGCTCTCAGACCAGGAAGCTGCTATCCTGGGAGGAAATCAGAGCAGTAAATTTCTTGTAAATAACCAGGAAGACTAATAAGAAATGTAGTGTTTCTACAAAGGTAAACATTTTGGGACCACTTAGGAGGTGTGCATCCCTAGCCTTTGTGGCTCAATTGCCTATAAAACCCCTAGACAACCCACCACCCTGGGACTCTCTTGTCCCCCCCTGGTGGGAGCCAGGAGCTCTGTCTTCTTGCTTTATCTCTAAATAAAAGCCTCTGCCTTGCTCTCCTACCTTGAATGTTTACAAAGTTCATTCTTCAACCCCACGAACAAGAATCTCGGCATCAATACCTTAGGAAATTCATTCCATTAGTCAGATTTTTTTGTTAGTTTATAAAAAATTCACAGCTTTTCTGAGTTTTCTCTGGCTTAGTGTTAACTGCTTCTTCACTGGTTTCTTTCTAAAAACTTGGGAATGACCAAATAATAGTAAATGACAGTTTTTGTTGCATTCATGTGGATTTCAACAGGCCAAAAATAGGGGATTCAGTATGTGGTCAAGCTTAAAAAAATTCAGTATGTGGTTGGAAGTCTGACTGAGGTATGACCTTGCATGTAATGAGTAGGCTGCTTCCCCTTTTGCCAGGCAGAACTGACTTCTGTGTAGTTTTTTTTTTTTTTCAGCAGAAGTAGTTACCTAATGATATTGTTTGGCAGGAAAATAGATATTAATGGGGTGGAAAGAGAACAAAGTCACTAAAGCCTCTAGAGAGGACTCATTTACCAGTTAAAACTAGAAAGCCAGAAAAGACTCAGGAGTTAATGAGTTAATCAGTTAAAGTTCAAAAGGTCAGGAGCAATTTGGTCCTAAATGTTTGAATATTCCCCAGATAAACAGAAGTATCTGAGCACAGCCCATGTCTTCATTGTGTAAATTCGATCATTGTAAGATTTACTCTATCCTGCTAAAAGGTCCACCTAAAAACAGCATAATAAAGACAGGGAGATCCTCCCTTAAAGCCAAAATTACATTTTGAAAAAACCCAGGAAGTTAAGAGGAAAGATTCTTAACATACACTTTAGCAAACAACAAATAACTCTGCCCACCTTGGAGGAAGGGCAGACAGTCTTGATTGATAGGCTCCCAAACCAGGAAGCTGCTATCCTGGGAGGGATCCAGAGCAGTACATTTCTTGTATTAAGCTAATTTTGCAAAATTACCTAGAGGACTGATAAGAAACTTAATGTCTCATTAAAGATACTTGAGACCAGTTAACAAGCCCACACCATAGCCCTTTGTCACACTCCTGAAAAATCCTTAAAAGGGGGAACCCCCAACGTTTCAGTGCCCTCCTCTCTCTGAGGTCACCCACACTTAGAGTGATTAACTAACTTTTCCCAACCTTTCAGGGTGCTCCTTTCTTTCTGAGGAGGTCACCTGCACTTTCTCTCTAAGTAACTTGAAATAAACTTTTACTCTGCTTCATTACTGTGTCTCTGCCCTCCAATTCTTTGTCGTGGTGGTACAAGAACCAAGGAAAATACACAACACCTCACCCCCAACATATTTGGTGCTGTGACTCGGATGGATTTCCATCCCCAGTAAGCTGAACCGACCTCTCCCACCAACATATTTGGTGCTGCCTGACTCCAGTGGATTTCCACCCCTGGTAAGCTGCATGTGCCTTGACCCCTGGATGGAGGCACTCACTCACTATCTACCTCTTTTCTGGGAATCCTTCCCTTCCTTCTCTTTCTCTTGTGGACCAAAAACAGCTGCACTCTGTGCACAGGTCAAGCAGTAAAGGCCACAGGGCGCTCCCCAGAAGACTCTCATGACAGGATAAGTTCTGGTCGTGAACCAGGGAAGATTGCATTAGGCACTCTGCCAACCACAAGACAATGTCCATGCAATGGAGGCACATTGTAAAGCACCCACTTCCAATCCCGCAGCAAGTCCCCATGCAAGGTTTAATATGTCCACACAGAGACTTCCTTTTCTGTGTTCTCAGATTTCTCCTACTCACTGCATTTCTTTTCTTCCCTTCTCCAAGCTTTTTGTGTTATCTGCTGGTTAGCTAATCGGGGCAAATCCCAAGGACCCCCATCTCATGATCTCCTTGCCCATGACATGTCCGCCAAACCCATTTGGAGGTAGCACCCACTTGTGCTTGCCTTGCGGGGAACCCCTCCCTAGGAGGCAGGTCATGACTGGGTCCTAGGGAATGTCACCCAGAGCAGCCAGGAGACTTCTCCCTTTACTCTCTTCTTTTCCAACAGCTCCCTGCAGGAGCTAAGGAACTTTTCACTTGCCTTTATTCTATAACCCTTTGTCCCTTTTGTACTAAGTTCTTTCTATCATCATGTCTGCTCCATTTTCTCTATTTTCCATTTAGAGGGAAACAGACTTTTACTCTGATGGAATCTGCAGGTCTGACTTAACTCTGACCTCCCATTTAGGACTCACCTCTCTGGCCTAGCTTGCAGCCTGCAGGAGTGCCATAGCCTAGGGCCAAAACCTCTTTCTCAGCAGAGCAGTTTTTTTTTTTTCCTTACAGCTACCTGCCTCAGCCCAGAAAACCAGGAGATGATCTTTCCTAACTAGTTTAGTAGCTTCCTCAGGGACCTTGACATCCTATGTTCCCCTGAGGAGGCTCTCAGATCTCCAGGAGACTTGCCTAGCCAGAACACTTCTTTATGCCTTTACTGACCCTAAAAACTCAGTTGAGAGCTTCCACTCTTCCCTTCTTCCACCCTTACCCTGGCACCTGTAATTACTACTGAAACCTTAACCAATTAAGACTCAGCAAGTATAAAGACCAAAGTTTCCTTAAAAATCTCTACCCTAGAATCCTGTTCTCCCATTTTCTCTGCACTTGCACCTCCTTCACTGTTCCCTCATAAGCCTTTCCCTTCTCCTGTTTATCACAAGTCAGCTTTCTAGCTATTTGTCTAGCTTGGTTGAGCCTCCTTCAGGCTCCCATAAGACCTCACTGTCAGCCTTTGTCAACACCTGCCACGTCTCATTGGACCACCTGTGGTAAGTCCCCTTTAACCCTTTGCTAGGAAGCCATGAGACTCTAGTCCTCCATGTCCCACTCAAAGATGTCTGAGGTGGAATGCATTAGGTCCTGGGCAGCTGGCTGCACCAAGACCTCTGGGATAGACCCTGGGATGCCTGGCTCTCTAACCCATTCCTCAGGACTATAGTCTTCTGTCTTGCTCTTGGAGATGTCCGACACAGGAAGAGTTAAATTTCCTTTCTTCCTAGATGAGCCACACTGTCGGGCTGCATTCTCTTCCACTGATGACAATTCAACCCTGAGACTCTCAAACTGTAAGTGGGTGGGCAATTGAGCAGATGTCCCTTACGTTCAGGCTTGCTTCTATCTCAGAAGCCAGAAAGAACTCTGCCGAGCTTGCAAACTTGACACAGTCCTGTCCTTGCTCCTCTCCCTACTTTACTTATGCCCTAATGTCAGCTTACAACTAAACTTCGCTGAGCAAAAGAGTTCATTGAAGAGGCTTGTAAGTCTGCTAGCAGCCTTCATTTGTCTGATACTGTCTCCCATTAGAAAAACTGCTGTTCCCTCAGTAGATGCTAAGGAAGTTATAATGACAAAGATACTCTGTGAAAAAAAAAAGTTCTTGTCCTGTACAAAAAGACAGGCCTAAAGAATGCTAGTGTAACAGTTTACAACAGCTTACTCTTGTGCTTAATGTCTCAGTAATATGTTTCCATACTCAAAAACACCAAAGTCTTAATATTAAAAGAACTAAGTTTTGCTAAGTGTGTAACCTTCTGGATCTGCCTTTAAAATCTTTTATTGTCACTTTGGTTAAATACATAACTATTGTTTCTTAATGACTTACAATCTTATTTTAAGCAGTTGCCTTAAAAACTTCCTTCCCAAAATCAAATTCAAAAGATACTTTTACCTCTAGTTAACTCCAAGATTTTCCAGAGGTCAGAAAATTTTCTCCTCAGACAGGAAAATGTTTTTCAGCTTATACATTTAATATATAATTACTTGGGAACCACTGTCAAATGAATGATGCTAAACTTTAGATGATTAAACTGTTACACGTTACAGAAATAACCAGATTTCCTTGTCAACTGTGTGAACCATAGCCATTTCTGAGTTTTTTATCATTTATAATTGCTGTTTTATTCCAAAACTAGCAAAAATTCTAGATTCAAGCAAAGCAAGAATTAATTACCTAAGACTGAGTAAACTAAAGAGGATAATTTAAATTTTCATGACATTTTGTTTCCAATGTTGCTAATCTCTTAAACAGAAAAAGAGTATTTTAAACTTTTTCTCTTATTCTAGCTTACAACACTTTAGTAAATTATACCTTTAAAGCAGAATTGAAACATTTATCTTTATCTGATCCCTCTAGAATTTAGAAACTCTCAGTAACTATTTTCATATTTTATGGCAGTATTATTATTCTCATAAGTTCACTAAGAATCTGCTTTCCTTGTAACAAGACACAGTTGAAAACACTGGTTACTACCAAGGCTTTGACTGGAATGTCATATTTGAGACACATGCATAGACTCAGATATGACCAGACAGCTTTAAGGAACTAACATTGACTTTATGAAGCTAACAAAGCCCCTTGGAAGAACTGGCCTGGTACCTTGCTTACAGGGTTCCCAGCAGCCTTACCAGGTGAGTAAGGAAATTCACTTCCTGGCAAGTGCAGGAACCTCAGAATATCTTGGGAACCTTGGGAAGAGGGGAATTCACCCAAATCTATAGGTACTGCAGGCAAAACCTGATGGCAAGTCTGGCTTGGCCTTCCTGGCCTCAAGAGGCCTTTAAAAACTCAATCTGAAATTCCTTATGAAAAGTTCCAGCAGAGCACATTTAAAAGATCCTATGTGATTGATTGTTGTTCTTGCTGCACTTATGTAAATAATCAAGCCAAGTGTTCTAAAGTTAAACTTATTTTCTTAATATGGTTACTTCTAATAAAAATAAAGGTAACTTTAGAGACAAAAGGTTTGTTTCAAGAATGCAACTTTATCTATACTAGATTCTAATACTAGTCATTGTGAAATAAACTAAATTCTAGTTTCCTCAAATAGCTATGATGCTCCAAATGTTCCCAGTTTTCTCCCATCTCAATTAAAAATCTTACTATTCCGAATCCTCATATTTAGCCATGCATTCTTAATCTCCTTGTCAGGTTTGTTCTTCCAGAATGGAAAGTCCAACTCCAGATGTTGCTCAGACAAGGATTTCAACCTCTGTCTCTGACAAGCAGCAAGTAGTGAAGAAACGATCAAGTCTATCAGGTTTATTAGAGGCTCTCAGAATCATAAGGAGTTCAGTTCTACTTCAAGAACTGGGCATCCTGGCTACTACCTTTGGCTAAACTCCTAATGCTTTTACTAGTCCCACTGTGTGAACCATGCCTACTAAACCTTTTAGCTAAATTTATTTTTTCCAGATTACAGTCCCTTGAGATTAAAGTCCTAGTGTCCTGAAAATGCAAGCCCATACCAACTTGTAAGTTGGCCAACTTCCTGAGGCCAGTGCCTTATCAGAATATGCCACATCTATATATCAGTTCCAGCTGGCTTTAAGAGAATTTGGACTCACTCAGGTCATAGCCTGACCCATCAGAGGACAAGTCCAGGGACCCAAGTCCTCATCAAAGTCTGGAAAGACGGGTCACCTCCAATCTCAATTGCAGCCTGTTTGGAAAGAACCCTACCTTGTCTACCCACTCAGCTGTCAAGGTCCCTAAAGTCGCCAGCTGTGGATCCATCATTCTTGTGTAAAGTGGTAGAAAAATCCAGCAGTGCAAAATCATGAGACCCAAAAATCCAGCTACACCTGTGAGCCTGTAGAAAATCTGAAAATATCTCTTCAAGCGACAGCCACTTAAAATAAGTGCTCCATAACTCCAGTTCCCTAACTCTATCTGGGCATCCTTGTGAGGGTGGGACTTATTATTAATTTCCTGTGCTACTGTGAAACCCCTTTCCTTTAGGCAGCATTATTTCTGTCCTTGTTAGGTTTAAACCTTAAAAAGAAAATGGCCTTAAACATGCCATCATTACTATTATGAACTCTCACCTTATTAGTTCCTCTCCTGGCTAATCCAGGTCTTCAAATCCCTCATGGGGTGGGTGTGGCTGTGGCTAGCCCCTTTCATCCCCCTCCTTGGAGTAATAGTATTAGCTCTCATATTGAGACCCTGCTTACTTAACCTTCTAATCCAATTTGTGTCTTCTTGCCTAGAAGCAATCAAACTGCAGATGGTCATAACACAAGGATTCCAACCTGTACCCTCCAATGACAACACCATCTCCATCCTCACAGGACCACTTGATGGACACCCCTACAGCCAGTCTGAGTCCTCCTTGCCTCAACAAATAGCAAGCAGCTAAAACCCCTCAGTGGGTGCCCTTACTGTCCTAATCTCCTCCATCCTGACAGTCAGCAAGCAGGGGGACCCAAATAACTACACCATCCCTCACAAGCAGAAAGCATCAGAGTGGTCGTTACCCCTCAGCCCAATGATTTGGGTCACAACTGCTTGAGGGGGGAATGTTAGGCAGGAAAATAGATATGAGCGGAGTGGAAAGAGAACAAGTCAGTAAAGCCCCCTAGAAAGGACTCAGTTAACCAGTTAAAACTAGAAATCCAGAAAAGACTGAGTTAATGAGTTAATCAGTTAAAGTTCAAAAGTTCAAGAGCAACTTGGCCTCGAATGTTTGAATATTCCCCAGACAAGGAAAAGTATCTGAGAACAGCCCATGTCTTCATTGTGTCAATTAGATCATTGTAAGAATTACTCAAGTCTGCTAAAAGGCCCACCT
This sequence comes from Manis javanica, assembly GCF_040802235.1. Lineage (NCBI taxonomy): Eukaryota > Metazoa > Chordata > Mammalia > Pholidota > Manidae > Manis > Manis javanica. The sequence goes on from NC_133157.1 coordinate 150,015,276, forward strand.
TTAAACAGCATAATAAAGACAGGGAGATCCCACCTTAAAGCCAAAATTGCATTTTGAAAAAAAAAAAACCCAGAAGTTTGAGAAGGAAGATTCTTAACATACTCGTTAGCAGACAACTCTGCCACCTTGAAGGAAGGGCAGACAGTCTTGATTGATATGCTCCCAAACCAGGAAGCTGCTATCCTGGGAGGGGACCAGAGCAGTAAATTTCTTGGGTTAAGCTAATTTGTAGAATTAGCTAGAGGACTGTTAAGAAACTTAACTCTCATCAGAGATACTTGAGACCATTTAACAAGTTTACACCCCTAGCTCTTTGTCACATTCCTGAAAAATCCTTAAAAGGGGGAACCCCTAACCTTTCAGTGTGCTCCTCTCTCTAAGGTCGCCCGCACTTAGACTGCATAACTAACTTTTCCCAAACTCTCAGGGTGTTCCTCTCTCTCTGAGGTTGCCTGCACTTTCTCTCTAAATAACTTTAAATAAAACTTCCTCTGCTTCACTACTGTGTCCCTGCCCTTCAATTCTTTGTTGCGGTGGGGACAAGAACTGAGGAAAATACACGATGCTCCCCCAACAGCAAGGAAGCCCAGCTCGCTGAGGCTCCTAAGAGTTTCCAGCACACGATGCTTGTGTGCTTCTGCACGGTGGTGTGAGCAGAGGCTATTGTCTGGAGGAAGAAGCGAGCTCTCTCTTTTGCAGACTGTGCTTTGTGTGAAGTTGTAAAGGAGACTGTGACTGTCTCTGGCATCCGAGTCTTTCCTTTCAGCGTCTTTGTAAGACCTCCTCTCCACTATTGAGCTCAAGGTCATATTTTCTCTTCCCTCTTGAAACCTGTGCTGGGTGGAGGGTGTCACTTAGGCTGGGGTGGGCTTAATTCACAGGCCAGGTTCTCTGCTTTGCCACTCTCGGCAGTGTTTGTATTTCAAGTCTTCTCTATAATATGCAAAGGGTTTTGTCTTCTATTAAAGGACTTCAGGAAGCCACAGTTGCATGGGAGAATGGTTTGGGGGCAGGGGATCTTCCTGAAGTCACCAGAAGTTCTTCAAAAATGTCAATCTTAAAAGAACTCACAGTGTGGTGTGAAAATCACCCTCAAAGTGTATGCTTGCCCGAGGTTGGGACAAAACCACCATGTCAGGGAGATGATGGAACCATACGTTTACCCACAGTGAATAAGATGGCTCTGCTCATAACACAAGTTAGTTTAGTGTAGTCATGTGATCGGATTCACATTTCCCTCTAAGGAAAATGATATGTATTTGAATTGCGGTGCTATGCTATGTCTAAGTTCTGGTTATGGTGGTGTTGGGGGACCAGTATTTCTGCGAGAGCTTTTACTTACGTGTGAGAAACACTGCACTTTGTTCCTCTGTATCCTTTGTCCAAAGCTCAGAGTGCTCTTCCAGCATTATTAACTCATTCATCCTTGCAACACTCCCAGAAAACAGATCGGAGGCAACGTGATCAGCCTATTTTTCAGACAGGGAAATAGGGGCATAGAGGACCTCAGCAAGGTCCCCAAAGCTGCATGAGTCAGAGCTGAGCACAGAACAGAACCTACTCAGGCTCCACCCAGTCTGTCTCTCTGAACCTTTCCTCCCCCCTGGAGTGAAAGCCAGTAACAGCTGGGTCTTGGTAGTTGTTTCTGTTTTTGAATACCAGCGTGAAGCAACAAACTGAGTATCTTGCCAAAACCAAATCCAAAACTACTGCTTCTTCAAGTGTAAAGCTAATGCTCTTTAAGGGAGAAGAGACATGTATATTAATCAGCAAAATAAAATTGGATAATCACTTAGATAGAACCTTAAAGTCCTCAAAATCTTCTAACGTTGACCCATTAACTTTTCTGAATCAGGAAATTCCATTTGGCCAAGCAGAAATGAAACTGGAACTTCACAAGGGTTAGGATTCAGTTTGAAACTGAGAAGGACTAACATCTGTCTTTTAAGTTCAACAAACAACTTTTCTCCTTCGTTTCACCTGAATGCAGACTGGTTTCACGTGGACTTCATTGTCATTTTAGTGGAGCTAGAGGAGGGGGCCACTGTCTGATCAGGGTGGGTGTTAGTTAATGTCCAAGGAGCCACTGAAAGCCTGGGACCTGGGGTCAGAGGGCCCCAGAGACTGACTTCAAAGGCAGAGTACCAAATTCAGTGGGAAGTCATGAGCCTTCTTGGACCTTTGCCTTTATTTATTATTCATTTATTTATTCAACAAACATTTATCGAGTATCTATTATAAACCAGCCATTGGCTGGGTGCAAGCATAGATAAGGTGAATCAGACATAATACTTATCTTTCAGGAGTTTGCAATCAAGGAGCAAAGATAAACAAGCAAACTATAAATTTCTATGCAAAGTAATGAGTAATTGTAGAGATATTTACAAAGTCTAATTGGGGTAAATTGGATCGAATGGCTCAGAGAAATCTTCCAAGAGGCATCTCTTGACAACCACATAGAGGACAGGTCTGAAGGATGAGAACAAATTTGCTGAGGGGATCGATGAGGCTAAACTTTCAAGGGTTATCCATGTGCTGAAGTTTGTTATTAGGATCAATGGCATCATTTACAGTAGCAGCAAGCAGTTACTGAATTCCTAACATGTGCAAATTACTCTTCTGGGCTACCGAGAATGCAGACACACACTAGAAATGATTCTGGTTCTAGGGAAGTTATTATCTGCTTGTGAAAAAGGAAATACTGTAAAGAACATATAGCAATTTAATGTGATAGTGCAATGCAGATATGATAGAAAATGTAACAGTGCTGTTTGAGAACTGAGACAATAAACACAATAGAAATCCAGAGAGAAGGGGCTGGTAAGTAAAAATGCTAGATTTAGGGATACTTAGGGGAAAAAGGAAACCAAATGAGGTCCATATTGGCTGAGTTCTGGTAGTTTGTATTTTGTGACCCATTTCTTCTCAGTTGTCAAATACACATATGTGGAGTTGTTTGTGATAGTCCCTGATTATTCTCTTAATGTCTGTAAAGTCTGTGGTAATATCTGCTATTTTGTTGCTTGGTAATTTGTGATATCCTTCTTTGTTTCTTTGACAGTCTTCCTAAAGGTTGTTTATTTTATTGACCTTTCAAAGCTCTTTGTTTCATTGATTTTCTTTATTGTTTTTCTCTTTTCAATTTTACTGATTTCTGCTCTTACCTTTATTAGTTCCTCTCTTCTCTTTGATTTAGCTTAATTTGCTCTTCTTTTTCTACATTTTTCAGATGGGGGCTTTATTATTGATTTAAGATGTTTCCTCTTTTCTTATGTATGTGTATAGTGCTATAAATTTCCCTGTCAACACTGCATCAGCTGTGTCCCATAGATATTGATATATTGTCTTCATTTCCATTCAGTTAGATGTATTTTTAAATTTCCTTTGGACTTCATTGACCTTGGATATTATTATAGTATTATTTGACCTTGGATATTATTATTAAATAATAAATTATTTTTATTAAATAATAAATTATTATTAAATAATATCCAAGAATTATTTAAAAGAAGTTTTAGTTGTTATTTCTTTAGTAGTATTTGTAATTTTCATTTTATCTTTCTATTACTGAGTTCCAGTTTGATTCCATTATGAACAGAGAACATGCTCTGTATGATTTCACTTCTTTTAAATTGTTGAGGTTTGTTTTATGGTGCACGTATGGTCAGTCTTGGTTCATGTTCTATGGCACTTTAAAAGAAAGTGTATTCTATTGCTGTTGGATGTGGTGTTTTATACATGTCAATTAAATCTTGCTCATTAATTGTACTGAGTTCTTTTATATCCTTGCTAATTTTCTGTCTAAAAGCTTATCAGTTGTTGAGAGAGGGATATTGAATTTGCCAATAACAATTGTGTATTTGTCTGTTTCTTCTTTCACTTCTATCAGCTTTTGCTTTATATGTATTCCTTCTATACAGTTGTATTGGAAGCGAGTTTCTTATAAACAGCATATATAGTAGATCATGTTTTCTGATCCACTCTACCAGTCTCTGTTTTTTATTTGGTGTAATAAAAAATCTTCTATTTTTTCATTTGTGTCAAGCATATCTATAATTGCTGTTAAAGCATTTTTTATGATTGCTAATTTAAAATTGTTGTCAAGTAATTCTAAGTTCTGTGTCTTTTAGTGTAGGCCCTATTGATGGCCATTTTTCATTCAGTTTAAGATATGTCTGTTTCTTAGTCTGAAGAGTGATTAAAAAAATTTTTTTAACTTGGACATTTCTGTATTATGTTCTGAAATTCTGGATTTTATATAAACCTTTTGTTTTAGTTGACTTTGGGGATACACTTGGCAGGGAAAGCAGGCTGGGTGCCTCACTACTGCCAGGTGGAGGAGGGAGTCCAGGCTCCTCGCTTGGCCTCTGTTGACACCCAAGGAAGGGGACCATCTCATTACTGTCTGGCAGGGGTGGGTGTTCTAGCTTCCCACAAGGTCTCCAGTGACATCTAGATGGAGGTGGCCTCATTACCACTGGTGATAGTCAAAAGTTCTGACTACCCACTCTTTCAGCAGCATCCCTGGAAAAGGGGAGGGGGTCCTCATCACTGACATACAGGGGCCAGGGTTCTGCTTAATAATATACTCTGAATGCTTGGCATAAATAGACACCTGGTTAGTTGTTGCTGTATCATGATATCCCTGGAAGGTTTTGGCAGCTCTGTAGTTCCTACAGGACTCATGTCTTTTGGTAAGTGACAATCAGGGCATTAATAGTTATCCTCTCCCTGGGAGCTGACCCTGATTCTTTAATTAGCCACAGTCTTGAGCTGAGCCATCGCTACCTCTGCCCAGGTGCCTTGCACTATCGCTGCAGGTCATGCCGGGCCCACGATACTATATGTTCAGGTTCACCCTCTTCTTTTCCACAATGAAGCTGTACCTCCAGTACTTATTCCACTGGTAGGTTAATGTTTTCCTCCATCGCCTTTCCTTTCCTAGCTGAGTTTGTCTCACTCAACTGGCTCTCCCAATTTCTTTTCAAAAAAATGTACCTGCATGTTTAGACCTATTCCTTTTTATACCATCACTCTCTTGGTCACAGGCTTCTCCTCCATTCACCTTAAGTCACGGTTATTCTACTTTCCAGATCCTCATTTTAATAACACTTAGAATGCTATAATAATTATATGATACAGGAAAATAGGACAGACAGATGAGAACAGCCTTACTCTGAATATTCAGAGAGCAAAGAAGGAATCTGGACATGAGTAAGTAGAGCTCAGATTTTCAGGCCATTCACTGAGCCACTCTTCTATTTAGGAGGCAATGAGAGGTAGCATTCATTGAATGTGGAGTTAGAATGCTTGGGGACTAGTTTGGAAGGTGGGCTTCTAATATATCTAGTTTGAACATATCTTTGTGTGACTTGGGAGTTAGAGAAAGCATTGGTTATATAGATGCTAGCACTCCCAGCTACCTCTTGGCATTACCACAATTCCAAAGAAAAATATTAGAAAGGCATGATTGTAAATAAAAAATGGGAAGCCTGTGAACATAAACCTGACCTCTGCAGCCTAGGGCATGGGTGGAGCTCAGGTAGAGAGACAGGGAAAGGAGTGGAAATTTCTGCTAAGGCAGTTCTGCCAAGCACACTTCAGACAATACAACCCAGAGTTTGTCTCATAAATATGTGCTGAATTGAAGAGACTCAAGGTATGAACTGATTGTAGTAAAGAATTAAAGACACTAAACAAATCATTACATAATTGCAATTTTCTGTTTTCCCCACTACTCTGTAAACTCTATATTATTTGATACTGTATCAAGCAGACGATCAATGAATAGTTAATAAGTATAATTTTAAAAACATGATCCCATTTGGAAAGGAAGAAAAAAAGGAAATGGAAGAAAGGAAGGGAAGAAGGAAAGTGGGTCTTGGGTAATTGTGAGTGCTATTCATCAACACTTTTGGCCTTTTCCCTATTGGGCACGTAGGTTGCCATTTCCTGACCCCCTTGAAGTCAGGCACGTTTGGCCTATAAAATGTGACAGATGAAGCACGTCACTTTCTGGCCGCCTACCTTAAGAGCTAATAAGGTGTGGTTCCTACGCAGTTTCCCTCGGCTGTGGCAAGCAGCACTGCTCCAGATGGGGAAGGCCACCTGCCTGGCTCCCTGCGAGCCCAGCAAGGACATTCTGTGTAAGCAAGAAATAAATCTTTATAGTTTTAAATGATAAAAGGCAGGGATTGTGTGTTATTAAAACATAACATAGCCTCTTCTGGATGACAGAAAGTATTAAGAGTATGTCTTTTACCATGGAAATAGAGGTGATTTCCTTTTCTTCTTTCTGGTGTTTTCTATTTCCTAATTTTCAAAACATATTTTAATCTATTTTTAATTTTCTAGAAGGTGTATTATTTTCATCATAAGGAAATAAATTAATTTAAAATAAACTGGGACAGATTTTATGATTTGTGTATGTTTATAATTTGAAGTGATATTCTTACTGATAAAGGCATGAAATGTACAGGAATTAGTATCATTTTCTTGAACGTAGGGTATGTTTTAGCACATACTCTTTAGTTTACAAGAACTCTGAGAAAGTATCACACTGCCATTGAATCAAGGCCTACCATCTTGACATAGGGCTGCTCTGTCCCTTCAGAAATGCACCTCCTTGAGGTGGTGGACTCCGTTGGCATCTAGGGAGACAATGTCTCCATCTGCAATTTGTTAATGAGACCAGGCAACACGATAAATGATGATAGGTATTATTCTTTGCTAATTTTCCCTTCCCCCATCTTTCCCTTTGCACACTACACACACACACACACACACACACACCATTATTAATAATGCAGTGGGCTCATTCGCATATGCCCAGAATATTTGCACATTTTCCTTATTAAACACCAAGGTCTTTCATTTGAATTTTATAGTAGGGCCCTGGAGGAGCGTCATTCTGTTTCCACTTTGGCCCAAACCCAGAACTCTGAGGCATGGGATTTTACATGCATTTATCTGCACATAGTCACTGGCTGACCTGGATGAGATCAGTAAAATCTCATGCCTTCAAGCTGGTACACTCAAAGCCAGGGCCAATCTAGGGAGAACTGACAAGGTCTCAGCCCTGTATGTTTTTTTTCAACCTCCTCTGACACAAATAGACGACAATGTTGATGTCTTTGACGACTGAGCCTCTATAGACTAAAACTATGACTCTCCAGATATTTTTGTAAGGTTGATGTTTTCTTTGAGATTTTGCCTACTGCCTCTAGAGTATTATTTACAGAATTTTCTGTCACTTTACTAACCTAAAATGTGTATAGCACAATAGATCTCAATAAAACAAAAACCTTTATTGGTCTTACTAAAACAGACAGTAAAGCCTTGATTTTATAGAGAAACCCTTTACTCTGGTTCTTCTTTAGCCCCTCAGAACCCAGGTTTAGTGTGTGGGATAATGAATTATAGTTCTGAATAACAAGTTCAAAAGAACCAGAAGTGAAGGAGGCTAGTGTTTAACACTTCTTGGAAAGGAAAAATTGGGGGGGGGGGGGGGATGGTCTCTTTTTTAAGGAACAAAAGAGTGATTAGATACTTAACTACCTAGAAGAGAAAAGACAACCTTATTAAGAACTTTCACATCTCTGAAATCAGATTTAGAATAGTGGCAGATAATGGCAAATGTACAAATTAGTATAAATGGTCCCTCCAACCTTATCTGGAGTTTCATTAAACATTTTTAAAATAAAATTAACAAAACAAAAAATACATGCCATACAAAACAAAGACCTTTTACTGAAATTGTCTAGTTTAGCTTTCCATCGACTTCATTTCTTTGCACTCTGTAAAATGTCTAGACAGAGACAAAAATTGTTATAATTTTTTAAAAATGTCAACCCTTAAGCACAGTTTCATGAACTTACACTGGAAACTAGGTCTCAGTGAGGAAGATGCCCAGGGATCCTGAAGACTCAAAAGGTTCTGCAAAAAGGTTAATAGCCCTTAATAGCCCTCTTCCCTTGTTACTAAAAATGACCCAAAGAAGGTATTTCGTACACCTACAGAGATCAGCTGCTTCAACTGCTAGCTCACACTGCTCGGCTCCTTTTGCTTTCATCTCATCTTGCTAGCATCTTACAAAAATGATTGTTGCAATCAACCTGATCACCAGCATACATGGCAATTCAAATTACATTCCATGTTCCTTCTTTTTTTAATTCCATTAATGTAATGTAATCTGCAGAAGCCATTCATCAGGAACTCCAGACCTGGTGCTGCGGGACTAGCTCAGAGTTTACGGTTAAGGCCCCTTATTTTGTGGATCTAATTAGCACTTAGATGAGCTTCCTGGCTTCTAAAACATTAGCTTATGCCCTGATCTGGATTCTAAAATTGGAACCATTGAAAAAATGCTCTCATTTCCTGTTGTATACAAAATGTATTGATCTGCTGAAAAAGAGATCCATATTGCCTCAATTAAGGAAATCAACTAGCCCAGCCACTCACAAGTAATTTTTTACCTGGGTCCTATTGTGTGAGCCCCAGGATAAAGTAAGGAGCTAGTTTCTGGAATTTGTAAAAAAGTTGCTGGTAAATGACATCAAACTTTGGTGGATTCCAGAGAGCCCCATCTCTTAAGATCCTTTGAAATCCTTTTCCACTGCCTTCCTTCACAGCCTGGCTAGCTCACCCACAAAGTTCAGCTTTTGTCATGATAACGTGGGTGCAGAGTGCTGGAGGGCAGAGAAAAGGGTAAAAGGGCCAGCTTGTCCTGAGAGCTTTTGGGGGCTGAAATCTTGTTTGCCTAAGGCAACTGAGTGTTCCAGAATTCCGACTCCCTTGCTACCCGGGGCACACACACTCTTGTGTCATGTAGAAGTCATAGAGCTGTGACTTGGAAAATTCAGGCCTGGCACCTATGCATGTTTTTGAAATTGTGGAGTCAGAAGGGAGAAAGGGGACAAGGAGAATAGAGACAATCTTAATAGCTAGGCAGTCAGTGTGTTGCCTTTCTTTCCCCATGGCCAGGTAAGGCTTCGGTCAGAGAAGAAACCAGGGGTTGCGGGGCGTGGAGCTGCTAGCCCGGCTTCCCCTGGAACTCGTGCTAACTGCTGTGTCTTTCTTTCCACCCAGGACAGCTTTCCTGCTCGCTTCGGAGGAGTCCATTTTGTCAATCAGCCCTGGTACATTCATGCGCTGTACACGCTCATCAAGCCATTCCTGAAAGACAAGACCAGGAAGCGGGTAATGAAAACAAACACCCAACAGTGGGGCTGGGGGGTTCACAGAGGGACCATTACTGTGCCTCCTCTTCACAGTCAATCTCTCTCCCTCTCTCCTTATTTTTTACTTTGGTTTTTCTGCTTTTCTGCAGTCCCAGAACATTTGAGCCTCAGCTGGAGTTTGCAAATGGCCTGGATTTAATCAATAATTTAGTAGAACTGGGTTATTTTCAGAATCCCAGTGACATACCAAAGGAAACTTGAAGGCGTAAAAATACCAGATGCCCACATCATTCTAAATGCTCACTGGAGATAGGGGGTCGAGCAGCTTCCTGTTCCTGGGATATTTTAATAGCCAGCATTGTGTCCTGCAAATGTATTGTTGTGGTGAAGAATGTTTATGATTCAGTTTTTCCCCCCTTGGCTCCTGGGTCAGAGCTTCCAACTTCATCACCTTGCAAGCTGGGAAAGCATCCTTCAATGGAAATAGTAATGCGCTGAGGGAGAAGCCTTTTAAAATCTTAATTGCCTCAGCTGATGACATTGGAAAGCTGGCATCTGCTGTCGGAGCTGGGCTTTTTCATGGCATTCCTATTAGCTGAGAAACTGAACATTCCTTTTCCACTCTGATTCTGCTTCCTCATTTGTAAAACAGAGAAACAAACACTCATGGTAGATAGTTTCTGGGTAATTTAATGAGACATTAAATGAAAGCATGTAGCATAATGCCACTCATGTAGTTGCAACGTAAAGACTTTTATTTCTCCTTACCACTTAGCTCCCATTTAGCTTTCTGATTTCAGCAATGTCCTGGCTTAGGAACACCACCTTTCAAGGGAAGTGACCAGAGTCATTCTTCTAGCATTTTACTTATGTCCCTTGGCCCAGGGGACCCTGTTCTGGGAAAGAGATCTGAGTATTCGGGGGAGAATGAATGAGGATATGAGGGACCCTGTCCCCACATACACACTCCACAGTATCCTTACCTCCTAGACCTCAGATGCTTCCAGGTCCTTAGGAAGCAGTGCAATAAGGTATGGGAGGGGTAACTCCCCTGTACCCAATCAAGTGTGGAACTAGGAGCCACAACTCATCAGCCTAAGGAAGCAGAGACATTCTGAAGCATTGTGCAAATCTGTCTGGGTCTGAGGACAGTGCTAAGGATAGGGAAGTATCCTAGACTGTTCCTAATGGGGCTTCAGGCTTCCCTCTGGCTTCATCTCCTCAGGAAGGAGCAGTGGGATTGTCTCCCTCAAAGCAATCTACACTTGCTGCAGTACTACCTAAGGGAGTTTCAGAGCTCTGGGCGCAGCATCTGACAAGTAGAGAGTCCAGCCCCCTACCTGCTGAATCCTCTATCCCACAGGACCACCAGCAGAGAGGGCCAGTTTCCAAGGCTCTTTGTCCTTTAAAGAATTGGAGGTGTTGCGTGGGTGGGCACAAATACTTGATCTAACCACCAGGGCTAATATCCAGCTTTTCCATGCTTCAAATTCTACAGTTCCTCCTGAAAAGTGTTTTGAAAAGTCAGAACTCATGAATTTTCTTAAAATAAATAATTCTTATTAAAATTCAGTCATACCCAATCCAATGTCAAAAATCATACATTGTTTTCTGAAGTGCAACAGTATTGTTCTGAAGAATTGTTCTGAAGTATTGTTCTGAACACTTAGTTTTTTGTCCCCCTACTCTTCAAATGATGTCATTACATCCTAAGTTAAAAATCTTAATAAAGCAGAACAAGGTAGCAAATGTTTATTATACACTGGTATTCTATATAGTATATAGTATAATAGAATATTTTTATGGTATGTTATACTATGTTGATGTATTTTAAGACTCAAATTTACATTTCACCATGGTTAACTGTCAGGGGTGATGTGTACCTCTGTGTATGTATGATCTATGTTCCTATATATTTGGGTATACATATGTGTATGCAACTTGCAACATAAGCAAGTGTGGGAACCAATGTCATTATCCAGACACACTTTAAATAAGGTTTGAGGAGTCAATTCCTAATTTGCAGGCAATGGTGACTATCAACTTGCAGCTTATCCACTTTGTGGATCTGACTGAAAGCAATTGTAATTTGTGGGTGTTTTCTTCCCTGCTTAACCTGTTTATCCCCTGTACATCTCTTATATGTATAGAAGACGTAGACTTGTTTAGCTATTAGCCCTTTATCCAGAATAAATGGAAAATGGCTGCAAAAATACCCCACAATAAATTCTCAGGCACAGTCTTCAGTTCCATTGACTAAGAAAGAACTGACTGAGTTCCCACATCTCCCTGGGAGCCAGGAGTGTATTAAAAGAGTAACAAAACACCATCCCTTTCCCTGAGTATTCTTCTCTTCTCATGGGAAGCAAGACATAAATGAACAAATAAGAAAAAAATAGAAGTCAGTAGATAATACAATTAATTGGGGAGCAGTGGGAGGAGAACCAAGGGGTAGATATCACTGGGACAGTTGGAGGAAGAGGCTATCACTTGGTGAAGGCCTGGTAGGGATGGAGGGCTGGGGGTGTGCAGAGGAAGGAAAGCTCTCTTGGGGGCTGACCGGGCGATATGGAGATGCATGTGAAGCATGGCTGGGTTTGGATGGTCTACCTTACTACTCTTTTTGTCAGCAGGGATAATTAAGAGATGACTCTATGTATAAATTGGGGCCATGGCCAAATAATACCCAATTTGTTCATAAACTTTATTTTAAGAACTATTAATTCAGCCCTTTTTCTGAGCAGTAAATTAATATTTTATGAAGACTAAGTTACAGACACAAAATTGAATGCCTCTTTAAATACTATGATCACCAGCAGTGCATCCAATTTGTCATTGCTAAATTGTGTATTAGATTAAGTACTTGGTCATGTATTTTGGATTTTTTATTGCTAATTATTTTTGTCTTTCAGATTTTCCTGCATGGAAACAATCTGAACAGCCTCCACCAGCTAATACATCCTGAATTTCTGCCCTCTGAATTTGGAGGAACCCTTCCTCCTTACGACATGGGAACTTGGGCCCGGACGTTGCTTGGTCCTGACTACAGCGACGAAAATGACTATACTCACACTTCCTACAACACAATGCACGTGAAACATACGTCCTCCAGCCTGGAGAGGGAATGCTCCCCCAAGCCAATGAAGAGGTAAGGCCTGGGGGTCAGGGCCTCTCAGTCACAGGTCAGTAGGCATTTTTGATTTGGGCCTATTGTGGGCTAAGTAATTGAAGTCCTTTAAGGGCACAGAACTTAAAATAAATTGCAATACATTCTCAGATGAGTTCATTAGGATTGAAAGCAAATGGGACTTGGCTGGCCCAGAAATATATTTGTCCCTGATGTATTAAAGAATCAGTTAAAGGCTAGGACCTTGTTCATGTCAGCATTACAGTCCTAGTCTCTAGGGAGTCTTTTAATATACAAAGAATGAAATGTGGGCCCTTGGAAATACACTGGTTAAAAACGTAACCTTCTAGAAAACATTCCAGCCTTCCATGCCTTGATAACCTTCTACTGAGTAGTTACTTGGCTGCAGGCACTGATGGGGCACAGGGAACACAAATGTGAATAAGACATCAGAAGAACAGAGAAAAGTGGCTTGGAACAATCTGCCAAGTAAGACTTGTAGCAGGTGACATTCAAGCTGGGCTCTGAAGGGTGGAAATCAGCAAACCAGTCTTACAGGAGAAAAGCATTCTAGGCAAAGGGGACAGCAGAGGCACGGAGCCCTTGGAGGGATGGGCTAGTCTAGTGTGGCAAATACGTGTGTGGGGGCTGGGGGATGGGAGTAGGTAAGAATAAAATTATAAAGACTGTGGGGTCCAAGTGGTGAAGCATTTTGCCTACCATATTCAGTGGAGAGCCGTGAAAGGTTTTTGTTTTTATTGGTATACAAATAATATATGAGTACTTTCTTATTATAAGAATTAAAGCCTTATTTTTAAAACTAAAATTCCCTTCAACCACTATCCCCAGCTCCTTTCCTAATTCCTCCCCAAAGGTAACCACTGTTATCAGGCTGCTCTGGGCCCTTCCATTTTGCTTCCTATACATTATACATATCACACACACCCCTAGAAAATAAATACCTGCTATCATGTATTAGTTTGCTAGGTCTGCTACAAACTACCACAGACTGGGTGTCTTAAACAGCAGAAATGCATTTTCTCCCAATTCTGGAAGCCAGAGGCCCAAGATCAAGGTTTGCAGTGTTGGGGCATTCGGAGGCCCCCTCCTCAGCATGTGGACGGCCGTCTCCCCCATGTCCTCACGTGGTCTTCCCTCTGTGTGTGTCAGTGTTCTCATCACTTCTCTTGTAAGGACACCAGTCATTGGCTCAGAGCCCATCCTAATGACCTCATTTTACCTTAATTACTCTTTAAAGACCCTGTCTCCAAATACAGTCCTGTTCTGGGGTACTGGGAGTTACGGCTTCAACTTAGGAATTGGGGGGAGGACGCAATTTATCCCGTAACATATTGTTATGTAACATCTTTCCAAACTAGTAAATCTAGACATAGTTCTTGTTTTTAATACAGCATGGTATTGCAGAAGGTGGACATCTCACAGTTCAGCCATTTCCCTACCAATGGGCATTTAGGTTATTTCCAAGTTTTTTCTCTTCCGAACAAAGCTCAGCGAATGCCCTTGAAGTGCCGCCATCACCCCCACAGGGAAGCTCCCGTGGGTGAACTAGGAGCCCTCTAGTTGCTGAATCAGCGGGGGTTGCACTTTAAATTTTAGTCCACACTGCCCAGATGCCCTCTAAAATGACCCCACTAATAGACACTCCCACCAGCTCTGTGTGAGAATCTCCTTCCCCAGACCCTTGAAAAGTACAGGATATTATCATTTATGACTTTAATTTTAGTCATAATCCTGACGGTGGGACAACTCCATGTCATTTTTGTTTTCATTTGTATTTCTATTTGTACCAGACATAGCTGAGCAGAGAAATGAACTCATAAGGCCTGGGTTTTATAAGGATCATGGATTAGCAGGGAAATGGAGACTAAAAGCCATCAGAAGACCAATGCAGGGGCTCAGGTGGGAAGTCGAGAGTCAGAGCTAATGCGGAAGCAGAAGCGGACTCGCTCAGTTCTGGAGATGTTTGGAAGCGGAGGGGTGTCACTGTGGAAGTCCCCTTTGGGGAACTGGACTTATGTTGTGTCCTGAAGCAAAACAGAGTGTCCAGAAGGGAGACCTCTGCATTTCCTGCTCACTGGGGCACATGGTTCTCTGATGTCTGGGAAGCCTCCTTGCTGGGTCTGATGGACCTGGAAATTCATGGACCCCCAGGTTGATAGTCAGCATTCTCCGGGAAGTGATGGTCATGTTGGCTGAGAGTCTGTCTTTGCGTCTCTACAGTGAAGGGACTGACCTTCCTGGTGTGGGTGAGACTGTCCTGCTGTCAGTCCAGGTCACAGCATGACAACGACAATGTCACAACTCTCACTGCTCACACTGTTCTGAGCCCTTTATCTGAACTAACTCTTTTAATCCTCATCACAACTGTATGAGAAAGGTGTGATTATCCACATCTTACAAATGAGGAAACAGGCACACAGAGGTTCAGCAATGCCCAAGGGCACACAAGTAGTGAGGCCAGCTGGGGTCCAGACCTGGGAGGGCTGCCTCCGTGTGGGTCTGTGCTCTGTGTTGATGTCCTCTGTAAGATGTGACACGCTGCCTGCTTTTCCTCACTCTTTATGTCCTCTGCTTTCATGCCGGGCTTCTCTCCCCAACCTCCATGGGCAGGGACAGTGACATCTCATGTGGCCTGTCCCACCCTATCTCTAGACACTTTTGGATAAAGCCATCATACCCTCATATATGTCTGAACTTCCAAAGTCAAGTGGCAAAGAATAGGAATTTGCTACTCCACGCCCAGACTATCAGTTACATAGTTGCATGCATTTTGGATGACCAGGCATGTCCTGAGTCCAAGTTGTACCTTTGAATTGATGTTGAGGATCAGAAGAGGTGGTAACCTCAAGTTCTGGAGAGGAAAGTCTCCGTGTACCTTTATTCACCTTACCCCCTCCCCAAGAATCCAACTCCATGTCCCACACAGTGCACACAAAGCAGACACACTGTGCCTGCTCACTGCATATGAATGAATCGATGCTGGATGAAAGCTACTCCCTCCAAATCCATCGTTGGTGTGCTTGTCCAGTTGCTTCAACCAAATTGTCAGTGCCCAGGTGGAAAACGTTAATTTCTGCCGGCTTTCATGGATCCTGCCTTATAGGATCTTACAGCCTAGTAGGAGAGATAAGATGTGCCCACAAATATCTATAGTACAGTGCAGAATGGGAGAGGTACTATAAAGGAGGTCTAAGCCCTCCTGCAGTGTTCTGAGGAAGTGTTCACTAATTTCAACCAGTAAGACTCTTAGAAAAGTCTTCAAGGCATAGCTGATCCAGATTTTTGGGAATATTAAGATGTCAGGGTCAAAATCCAAGGCTATGCTGGAGAAGCTAATAATTGTATACACATCTCGTTACTCCCCCGAGGCCACCGAGGTGTTCTGCCCGCTCCTGCTCTGCTTTGGGGTGACATCCTTAAGCCTTCGCAGTAGGTTGGGGAGTGGGGAGTCTGGCCCCAGTGGTTATGCTGGCAAGGAGGGAGCACCCCTGCTGTGAGACAGGGCCTGTTTTCAGGTTCTTTGCTGATGGAGGTCCGTGGTGACTGAGAAAATTACAGGGACACAACAACTGCCATTCATAGCCTATTTTGACCCCCCAGAACCCACAGGGACATGGAAAAATTGAAAACAGAATTGGAGCTGTTAAAGGTCATGTCTTCTGGTTTCCCACCCATACCATGGTCTGTTCTCTAGCCCAGGCTGTCTGCCCACAGCAGGGCAGGCAGCTAACGGGGTAGGTGTTCGCTGAGGCATGGCTTTAAGAAGGACCTCCTTGTTTTGAGCCAGATGACCTGGGTTTGTCTTCTGGAGCAGTGCTGTAGCTGCCGGTGGGTAGATGCTGCTTTTACTTCTAATTCCTGCCATAGTTTCCAACAGGTTTTGGGGGCCATTTGAAGTCAAATGGGCTTTTGTGGAACGTCCTTGGGAACTAACCACTTTTTACAGTGTGGCTCTGAGCACAAACGGTGTCTGGAGTGCAAGCGGCTTGGGACAATATATTCTGGCATGTGCAGAGTAAAATACAGGATGTATGAAATTCTCAGTGAATGTGTGGTTCTAATGAGCTCTTTTTCTTCCTTTTTCAGATAAACTTGATTTAATCCTTAAGCAAAAAACTTCTAAAATTAGGAGTTAAGATGGAAATTAAACAGATTCTCTCAATATTAATCTGTTCTTTAGTATAATGATTCCTTTTTGGGCTTTTGAGTGTGTAGGATTCTCTGTTCTGATACTAAGGGGCCCCAAGTTTTGTATTTTTAATTTCTTGTTTCTGTTTTTAATAATTTAAATTCTATTTCCTTGCTCCCAGGCCATCAGCTGTGACTTTCTGTTCCTAGAATAATGTTTATCAGAGACATTCCATTTCCTCCTAATTAACTCCTGGAATACATTTTGGGCTTGCAGAGTAGGTAGCCAAACTTATTAAAACCATCTAACAAATAATAGGAAGGAGGATTTGTATCAGTTGTGATTATTTGGGCTGTGAATATGACAAAACTCCAACTGAACTTCTTTAAACAATGTGGAAAATTTGTTTTTTTCCCATAATGAGAAGTCACAAAGTAAGGTGACCCCAGGAGTGTTATTCTGGGGGTTCAGTGGTGGCAAACAGACCCCGTTCCTTGCCCAGTGTCCAGCAGCATAATCAGAGACTTTTCAGACAGGAGTTCACCCCTGCGTGACATGGGCAGGAGGACGCCGAAGCCGAGGAGCTCCTTGCCTCCTGCGGAGGAGAAGGGAATGGCTTGGGGCTTGGAACCAGCAGCTCTGCTTCAGGGTTGAGGGTGAGGACCTGACATCTCCCCCCAAGGAAGTCAGTGCTTGGTTTTGTAACCAGTTTGTAGATTTTGTGACATCTTTTTCAGTTATTAGACTTTTTTTTATTAATTGCTTTCTGGTTCTAGACCTTATCTCTGATAAAGTAATTAAAATGTGTATAAATATTAAAAAGGCACACACACACACAGCCGCACACACAAACACACTATCTTAAAGTAACTACTGCTGGATTAGTCATTTTTGAAGAAATGAGAGTTTAAAATACATGTTTCTATTATACATGGAACATGTACATATATACTTGTATAGCTATGCATATATTTGCATATATACTTATATGTAAATATATGTATATATTGAAATATATGCAGACATGTATACATTCACACACATATAGATATGTATATTTTTAAGATTACTGCTAATAAACCTCATGTAAATTTTATCCTGAGATCTTGATCCTGAGAAAGGAGTTAGAGCTTTTCCCTGCAGCTGGAGCCAACAAACTGCAGGGGTAAGGACGGTTTGGAACAGTGCTGTAAGATTTCTTTACATGATAGATTTCTCCTAACAGTTAGCCCTGACAGCAGCTATTGACAATGGAGTTGATGATCTCAAAAAATAAACAGCTTCTCTCCTGGCATTTCTGGGCAAAGGTAGAAGGGAGGACTCTGAGAAGCCAGGTTTTGTGCCATCTCTGAACACATCACCGAGGCAGGGAAAGGATGCATTCGATTTTCTAGGCTTAGGGCACGTGGTTGCCCTGCTAGAGGCGCAGTGTGCTATCCCGGACTCCACAGGATTGTTCTAGAAGAGGGAAGAGGTGCAGCCCAGACCAAACTGTGTGTCCCTTCTGTATGGGAAGGACGGGCAGTCTCTGTCAAGTAGACCAGGGGGAGAAAGCATATACTTTAGGCCATCTTCCCATTGGTGCTGAGTACAGAGAGCGGTAAGAGCTCTACCGCTGCAGACAGCTTCTCTGTCTGCAAGAGGAACATCCTCCACAAATATCATGTGTACACTATTAAAGTTGTATCTAAGCCTGCATTTTATCTTTCCCTCTGTCATTAGGACTTAGGACATTTTAGAGTCAGAGGTCTTTAGAGGTCATGTGGGTGTCATCAGCCTTTCCACCACCATGGAGCTCTTCTATTATACCCTACATGGGATATGTAGATATACATAAATATTGTCTTCTGAGGACACTGCATTTATTAAGTAATCACAAGTTCACATTGCCATGATATAATAAGTGATATTCTATGAAATTATCCTGAGATCATGAATTTTAATAACAATGAAGTTACTTCATGTTTAATTTAAATTTTGGTCTTACAGATGGTGAATTTCTATTAAGTTTTGTGGAATTTCAATAATAATGTAAAAATATCTTTCTCATCCCCTTGCCCATTACTGCTTATGTCAGGTAGCTGGGCCTAGGAGTCTGGGGATGTTTTTGGACAGCCATGCTGCTAGCTGCTTTCAATAGCATGGTGTCTTGCACATTGCAAATGTTTCATACACACAGAATGTTAATTTTGAAGATTAGCAAATGGTGCCCAGATGTGCCCTTTTTTCACTGGTACTAAGCTTTTAAAAATATTTTTCTTCCTCTAAAGACCGAGATCATAGTCAAGGTCTTGAGAAGTCTTACGGGGTTAAAGGCTGTGTCACCAAAGCTGTTTTGTCATAGGATTGTGTCCGTATGCTTGTTTCGCAGAGATTAGAATAGGAAAAACACTGCTTCAGTGTTTAAAATGGAAAATCAGGAAACTAATTTAAGTTCTGGAAACCCAACTGCTCTGCCCCTTGACTGACAATTTTCATCCTCATTGTTTCCTGGAGATCCCTGAACCACGGGCTCAAATGTACCCTTCTGAGTTTTGACTTGGGCTCAATCTGTCATCTCTGCTGTACAAGGAAAGGGATTTTTTTCCTAAGGTACAGTCTGGTATTGCAATCTCATTTGGCTCATTAATTGCCCAAATAAACATTTATGTCTCTGAACTGAAAGAGAAACTCCAAGCATGATGATAGTGGGCTGTGGCTCCCTCTCAGAAATCCTGGAATAACCACTTGCAGAAAGCACATTTTTCCCTTCCTACTGCAGCTGGTGAGCTGAATGGCGTTATCACTACCCAGCCCCCGGCAAGCCCCACAGGCCCACAGGCTGAACGAAGTCAGTTTGAAAAAATGCAGAGATAGAGTGATTTTGAAGATATACAAAGAGGTTTTTCTCACTTACAGGATCCAAGGCAGGCAGCAGTGGCCATGCCCACTCTGACCAAATGCATTCAACAAATGCTCAGTAAGCATTTCCTCTGCTCTGAGGCCACAAGCCCCCATCTTTCATAGAATCAAAAACCAGGGTCAGCAAAGCTCTTCAGTGCAAAAGGTGACAATATTGCATGACTCATGCAGAAAAGCACAAACATAACATTTGGTTATTAATTCTGCAATTAATTTGGTAATTAATTCTGTTTCTAAGTTGGCATGACATAGTCATGGTTCTGCTGACTTTGCCGTGTATTTACATGTAGAGCTGTTTGTTTTCAGGTTCTTTTATTTTTTGTTTTTTAGCTATAAGATAATACCATTCATGTAGTCAAAATGGTCAATTCTTGTACTTTCCAGAAATGCCGGCATTAGTCTTCGATGCAGCCTGATCATAGACAAACTTTGGCTGAATATTTACAATGATTCCTGCTTTCATTTATTTATTAAACCTTCAGCACTGATAAGGGATTTAGACAATTATTTGTAGAAGAGGAGACCTAGAGCCCCAAGCTGCATGTATAGGTGCACCAGTAAAGCATGGCCCCAGCTGTCAGAGAAACGATCTGCCCTACCCTGTATGCCAGGTGACTGGACGGCCAGTGTTTTGGGTTCTCAGCCAGCTGTACCTTGGCAGGGTTACCTTTGATCCTTTTGACCAAATGCCTTCATCCTGATGTTCCCCAACACCTTTCCTAGATCCCACATGGAAGAAGTTTGAAAGCTGTCATAGAGACCCTGTGAGCTATCTGATCTGAGGGGCAGGGGAGAAGGTAGAGGAACGTCTGGACTGAGTTCAGATTTGTGAGCCAGAGGGAAATTTCAGGCCGTGTTGTTCCATCTTGGCCCTGCCTGGGTGGTAAGCCAGTATAATGGTTTTCAGCTGTCAGCAGAACTGGCTGCAACCTTGATGATCTTTCAGCATGTAGTCCTCCTTTTATAGGGTGACTATATGCGTCTGCTGGAGAACTACTCATTTCCGGCAGAAGTAATACATCATCATGAAATACAATCCATAGGAAAAAAACGGGGCTGGGGTGGCAGTGTGGGAACAGGAGGACCCTTGTCTTCTGAGTAGTCAGGGCAAAAGGGTTTTACTGTGGCCTGGGAACAGATGTTGAACATGGATGGTACGTTCAACAAAAGCAGGGAATGTATCATTTCGTAATGAATGACCCACAGTCTCTGCTGCCCTTGGTCTTTGACTGGTTTCCAGCTCAAACAGGATTGAACTTCTGAGTTCTGGGGTGTCACTCCTACTCAGGAAGCTATGGCCTGACATGTCATCACTTCTATAAGCAAAGCCTCCTGAGTAAGTTGTAAGTGCCCAGTTTCATGTCGGTTATTGGATACGGGTGTGTTTCATAGATGCTGACAGGAATTTGTTAACATTTCCTAAAGAACAGAGAAAAATAGCTGGAGAGCCTCATCTTTATTGTGCATCTGGATGAGATGGATTTCCTGCTTCTATACATCTTTCTTTTCTGGGGCAGCACCTAAGGGGCCATTTCCCTCCAAGTACTTCCTAGCCATGTAACATTAGAGTGAAAGAAAAATCTATACAATGAATTTGGTCAGTAAGAGAAGGAAGCTAGATAAACTGCTGTGTACAGGGTATGTTCTCTCTGCCTTCTTAAAGGAATGACATGAAAAATTATAAGATAAAGAGTTCTGAGCTCCTAGCAGGGCAGTGAAGTAGGGCTGAATGAGAGGGAAATGAACAGATGTGGGTGAGCGACTGCGTGCAGTTGCCAGTGCAAGCTGTGTGCTTATTCACAGGGCATGTTCTTAAAGTGACTCTTGTTTACTGAAGCACCATGGTTAGATGCAATTACTTGGAAAGAGAGATGTAGTTTCAGCAAGAAAAACAAAACACATTTATTTCCTGTGACCACATTGTTGTTGGTACATAAACATAGTGCCCAGCTCCAATAAAGCGGGTGCTGTTTGTGACAACCATCTCGCTGACACTGAATCTTCCTTATAAGCTTCAATGATCATATGTATGAAAACAAATATTTGACATAATACTTCATGAAAGTTTCTTTGCAGTGTCATTCTTAAAAGCAGCGCAGTGCTTGCCTACAGAAACACAGCTCCTTTCTGGTTTAGGTAAATCTTATACATTTGGGCTCAAGGTGTCCCACCTGTGGGGCGTGAGTTTTCACGTCAAGGCCTCAGATGAGCATTGTTGAGCTCACAGCATCTCGTTGGGAACTCCTTCACAGCCCCACCTCGGATGCGGATGTCTGTGTTCCTGTATTGTGGTGATAAGCCCCACTGAGCCTAGATTCACTGCTCTGCTGCTTTTCAACCCCAGCCTCCAGGGGACCACGCACGTGGCACAGCATCCGGCTCACGCCCTGCTTGCTTCAGCTTTGTGACTTTGAGGTTGTGGGTACATTTTTCTTTTCCTCTCTATTTGTTTCTCCCCCCCTGCCCCTCCAATCTCCCCTCATCAGACGGGATGTGGGTTCTGATCACTCTTTTCTGTTTATTTTTCTAGTTACGTGACTTTGGGCAAATCATTTAACCTGAGTCTTGACTTCCTCACCCACGGGTGTAACCTCAGGGGTGGCTGTCAGAGTCAAATGGCAGCAGGAGGAGACAGTAAAGTGCAAAGCACCCAGAAGAACAGTACAGAAAGAGCACCTCTCTTTTTACCCCAGCATTGTACATAGGATTTCCATTTTGTTAGAATTTTGATTACCTTCCTAATGGAAGCTTCTCGCTAATCCTGACAATGTCAAACCCCTACAGAGAAACAGCAACAAGCAGGCATGCTGACTTGCAGGGAGATGCCTGTGAATTACTCAGAGGTGAGATTTATGTTGACCATTTCTCTCTTCCTTGCCTTAATTTATGCATAGGGCCAGTGTGGGCCTTTTGTATCTTCGGAGCCCCACACCCAGAATGTGGCTAGGCATGGTGGGTGCGGGGCACTGAGGCAAAGCCAAGGAGAGGGAGGGATCAGCGACCCTGCCTCTCCTCCTCCCTGTCTTGCAGTGGGCCTCATCTTCACGCAGGCCCTGGTCTCCCACCACCATCGCATCCCAGTCAGCCTGCCCTCTTTGTCTTGGACGACAGTTACATCTTTATTGGTCTTTGCTAGTGTTGCTCCTCTGATATCCATGGAGCCTTGGGTATATTAGCCAAGGGGACAGAGTGAGCATTTTTGGAAGTCTGGAATGGTGAACTCCGCTGACCACTGTTGAGATACCACATAAGATGAAGCCTGAACGGGTCCACTGGGCCTAGTGACTTGAAGGTGATGGAGTCACATGGATGGAGGTGAGAATGCTGCAGTCTCAGAAGTAGATGGGACAGAGAACAGGAACGATTGTTTTGTAAAGTTTGGCTGTGAAGGTGGAGATGTTTATCTGAAAAAGCATGTGAGGATCCAGAGGGTTTTACGGTAGTTGTTGTGCTGTTTTCTTTTATTTTCTATGTCCTAGTCTTCCTCTTCTCTTCCTCTTCTGCCTTTTTTATTGAAAATGGAGAAGGGAGGATATTTCAAGGCCAATAGCACACATCTAGTGAAGAGGAGGAATTTGAAGACATAAGAAAAGGAATCATAGGTAACAGCAAGCAGCTGAACTGGGTTGGGAGCCAGCCCAGGTGGACAAGTTTCCTGCCTTTCCAAGGTGAGGGATCTCCCCTGACAGTAACCAGACAGCTAAAGGCAGTGGTCTGACACTGGGGGCCCCATGCGTCTGTGGGCATCTATTTTCCCCACGAAGTGGTGTGCAGAAGGCAGTTTGGGTAAGGCTGTACAGAGGGGCAGGGGCCAGGGTCTGTGAGAGTCTGGGAGGACTTGAAATTGTTTTGAGGGAAAGAGACAGTGGAAGGTAGTTTTAAGAGTTGGTAGGGGTGATGACTGGGTGTGCAGTCATCTCCACATTCCTGGGGAGCATAAGCTGCATGTCTCATTAGCTCCCAAGCTGACACGGAGGAGCCATGTAGTGCCATGTAGGCCTGGGCTTTGCTGGATTTTATTAAGGAGCTAAGTGTGTGGCCATGTACTCTCAGCTTGTAGGGAGGGGAATGAAGCTAGGAGGGGCCTCATGCATAAGGAGACAGAGGTGCTGACTTGTGGGGGCTGTGTAACGAAGCAAAGGTACCTGGTCACTGAGCAAAACAATTGTCTTGCCAATGAGTTTCAGCCCCCGACAAGTTCGTTATGGATTCAGTGTGACCAAAGAAATGACAGTAGAACATTCGTGGGGTGAAAGGGTTATACCCAACTTTATTTCCATGGTGGCAGGTCAATCACTAAAATCTCCTCCACTCATAGAGAGTCTGCACGCAGCAAGCCAGTCTCTGCCTCTGCCTCTGGGCCTCTCTGCACAGTCATCCCACACAGCCATCCTCTGGGCCTCTGTCCTCGGCACTGCCACCACTCCAGCCTCTGCTCTGCTCTCCTGCAGCCTTGCAGCCCTACCACCATGTCTCCCAGAGCTCTGGGTGGAACTCTTTATATAGAGTCAATAGCAAAGTATTGCTCACATGTGTGTAGTGACCTAGCCAACCTGGGCCAGGTGAGAATCCTGGCCACAGGTACTTTCATTTTATCCTCAACGATCTAATGGAATATGCTGAGGAGTCCATTGCCCTGAGCCCCAGCTCTGAATTTTGACATATAAGAAAGAGGACAAATGGTGGAACAATACTTCAGAGGAGCCAGAGGCACTGGAATCCACAGGTGGGGCTTAGCTTTGGAAAGGGGTGCTCACGGGGCAGATAGCATGTTTGTTTTTGCTTAGTTTTGTTTCTTAATGCCAGACTCAGAGGCAGGCTCAAAGTAAATGTCCAATATATATTTTGGAATGAATGAGCAGGAGACAATAGAAATATATTTATAAGAACTCACCCACCTCAGGGGTTTATACCCCTGGTTAGTCTTTGGTGTTTGATTAAAATCATAGTTCAAGCCACAGATCTGGATGCATTATTGCAAAATCTGTCTTATGTTATTTTGTAAATCAGCAGTACCTTTATTTGAAGCAAAGTAAAACAATGATCCATACTGAATCACAATAACCCTTTATAAAGCTTAAATTATAGACATGCAATAACTTCCAAGTTGCATAATGAATTGCAGTGTTGAAGATAGAGGAGCTGAGATGGTATCTGTGGACATAGAAATGGAACAATGCTTTCTTGCCCCTCATGGAAGATAGAATGAGGGGGGAATATTAGGCCCCACCACAGATACACAGCATTGTTGGAGACTCATGTTTGTGCAGGTGCGTCCTCGCTCAAGTGGCCTGGCCTGGCCTGGCCCTCTTCCTCACATAGCCCTGATCATTTGCTTCCCAGCACTTCTCACTTCCCAGCTTTTCCCATTTGCCTGTGGTTCACTGCCTGTGTCAGCCCTGCCACCCCCCAGCCCTATAACCAGGAGCTCATCTGATTGATTCAGTCCTGTGGCCCAGCACCCACACAGATGCCCAGTGTTGAGAAGGCACAATTCTGACTCTTGGGGGGGTTTCCATTCTGGGTGCAAGTTATTCACTTGACTACTGAGTCTTGCCATACTTTCCAAACTGAGCGTATAAACAATCGCAGAAATGACAAGCAGGTATTTTTAGAGCAATTTCTGTCTCTTTCATGTGAGATTTCATGAAGCCAGTGATGTTTTCCCTCCCTCATTTAGCATATACTATATACTCAAAACTTTTGGAAGGATTTATTGTATGACATGAACATTGAATACAGATGCCAGACTGGATACAGATGTTTCTGGACATATTCTGATGGTTCTTGATAATTGAGCCTTTCAGGTTTTGAGAATTCTTTTTTTTTTTAAAGATGTTTTTAAAAATAGATTTTAAGTAGATACAAATAGGTTATTATCCCATGTTACAGATAAAGTGTCTGAAGCACACAGAGGTTAAATGACTTAGCCCTGATCATAGAGCTGGTCAGGGTAATATATTGTGAATTAATTTCTCTTCATGCCGAGTCAAATGCTCTGTCTCCTTTATCACATCTGTTATGCTCTTTGTGTATTCATTCCTTCGTTCATTCCACAAGGGTTCACACAGCATCTATTTTGGGCCTTTGTCTTTGTTCAAATGGTTGCAGCTGTTTGGATGTCTGTTCCCAGTGCTGCCAGCCCCAGTTCTACCCTGTCTTAAAAACACAGTTGAGAAGCAACTTCCTCCAACATACTTTTTCCATGCACTGTGCTATCTCCAAACCCCAGTCTGAGTGGGGAAGATACAGATACTTATGGAGAAAATTGATATTCAGGGTAATACAGCAATATCAAAGAAGACCTATTAACATACTGCCATTTAGATCCACTGGCATACTGTCACTTAACTCAAAAAATAGACTTCTGCAAGGTAGTTTTTATGGAGAACACTAACCCTCCTTTTCAAACGCAGATGAGTCATCCTGATTGTCTCAGCTGTTGGCAGCTTCTGGCATTTCTCTACCTGCTTCAGAACATCATATTCTAGTTCTACCAAAGTAACTCCACTGAGGGTGTGCACCACCAATTTCAGAGGGAGGAGAATGAGGAATAATTAGGAATGTTCTGAAATTGACTGGCAGCTCTTTGTGCCAGACTAATTCTAATAAAAGATGGCTCCATTCAAAGGAGGTGGTGCAAGCACCTGCAGCCATTTGCTGTGTCACTATTTTAAGTTATGATTGGTAGTAGGAAAATGCCTCTCCAGAAATATATGCATTTTAAGAACATATTAATTTAAGGCTCCTCTGACCATTTCAGAACACCTGAATCCGCACTGAATCCCTACTGATGGCATTGTGCTCCATTCCTCAAAATTTTGTCAACCTACACAGAATGTGGACTGATTGCAGGGACAGTTGACAGGTTCAAACAGAGAGCAGGCCCTAAGATGTCTGTAGATCTCAGTCTGATATGTAGTTCCTCTGAAGTATTTGAGCACAACACTGACTAGTTATGACCATGATTACTCTCACATTGCAGGTGCACTAGGGCGATTCTGCTTAAAGAAATTTTCTTAGTAAAATTAAAATCCTTTTGTAACATAAATAATCTGCTCTTCCAATTCTATTTCCCAATTCTGCAGTCTTCTCTTTGGTTTTCTTCGAGGGGTGGACATGGGCTAGCTCCGTTAGCAGACGAGGCAGTGCACAATGCCTGGAAAATCATAGGGAAGAGTTAGTAAAATGGTAAATCATGACCCTTTGAAAGAGCTCCAAACACTTTGTTACATCATTATCTCTCATAGCCCTGTGGAAATTATGGTAATGTCCTCTCCGCATTTTACAGATGAAAAACTGTGAGTTAATATGACAATATGCATAGATTCGTAAAGAGCAATAAACTTCCTTGTAAATAAATTAAGCAGAAAGTCCAGGTGCAGCTGCCCCTTTCTGCCATGGCCTTCGTGGTCTCCCTTCTCCCGTGCCTTCCTCCCCATTCTGCATTCCTGGACTGACTGGCCTTTTGGCCCTGAGCTCTGTTCTAGTTACATCTCTAATGCTTCCCTTCTCCACCCAAAGTGACTTGCCATGTTGACAGATTTTGGAAAGGTATTACAAACTATCTGAGCAAATGCCATACTTTTAGAAGAAAGGACCTTGAGGTATTATTAAATTCCCTCCTGGTCATTACAGATGATGATGCAATTGTGTAACCTGTAATTCTTAAATGCTTTTTTCAGAATGAAATTCTGCTATTTTCTTTTCTGATTTCATTCACTATGCCTAAAAGAACATTTTTATAAATACTTTGATTGTTTTAACGTTTGGAGTAATCAATAACAATAGCAGAAATGCTTCTCTGAGAACTTGGATATTACCAGTTGCTGATATATTTATTCATATCCTTTGGTTTCTTGCCAAGTTGTAGATATTTCTTTTACAGTATAGTGTAGTGTTTAAGAATGTAGATTATAGAGTCATATTTGGGTTCAGATGTTAGTTCCACAACTAACTATGGAATCTTTCTCATTAGAATTTCAGCAACAACAGTGATACTCAGAAAACTGCTTTCATGTCACATGGGTTTTGTGTATGTCAGTGGGAGAATTAAATGAATTAATATGTGGAAAGAACCTAGAACAGTGAATATGGGCAAATGACAGATAACAGTGTTGTTGCTGAGGACCTTTATGGTGACTATGAACTTCTAAATGAGGATTAGTATATTACTCTGGGCTCAGCCACAAGGGTGATGGAGTAAATGAGGCTCTAGACCAAAGCTGTCCAATACAATTGGGGCACATACTTAATATTACAAAAGTAGCCATATTATAAAATTTAAGAGAAGCTGGCAAAATTAGTTTTAATGTTTTATTTAACCTAATGTGTACAAAAATTATGATTTCAATGTATTATTTTGAAAAGTGAGATATCTTACATTTTTTTTCTTCTTCCATACTCAAAACTTTTCCATTTATGAAATCTGGTGCATATATTACCTTTACAGCCCATCTTAATTGAAACTGGCCCAATATCAAGTCCTCAATAGCCATATGTGGTTAGGGCTCCATGTCTAGTTCTGTGTCCTTATGAGTCCTATTTCACAAAAGTGACCTTCTGAAGGTACATGTGTTCTCTTGACTCTTCCTTGTTAAAAGATTGATCTGTAGTCATTGTCCAATCAGTTAAATGGAAATATGTTATGTAATTATTGAAATATAGTTGATATACAGTATTATATTAGTTTCAGGTTTACAGCATTGTATTTAATGATTATAAATATTACTAAATGCTCACCACATTTATATAGATATAGAAATACATTGCACATTTAAATTGGAGTTATAGTACAAAAGGGCAACAGCTGAATTCAATGTTTGGCTCACTCTAAAAGTAATTCACTTAAAAAGAAATAGAATGGTTATTTTCTTGGATCAGTTTCTTTATGTTTCCAGTTCAGTAAGCCATGGCAAACTGTTTTGTCAAAGTAGAGTGAAGTTTATTTTTTATTTGTTCACTTCGTAGGGAAAAGGATTGCTGCTTTGCATGAGTAATACTTGGGCTTATCTTTAAAAAACATTTATTGATTTATGATCCATGATTAATTTACCTGGTTCAGTAAACACTAATTGTTCTCAGTCAGCATAATCATGTTTTCTGCATGGATAACTGATTTTGAAGCACTTGGTAGCTGAACAGAAGAATATATGTTTTATATATATATTCCTTAAGACTCTTTATCAAGGGCATTATTGAAGACATTATAGTAGAAAGAAACCTTGTATTGCTTTTCCCAGTTGAAAATAACTACAAATACACTTCACTGAAAGCTACATAAATGTTAATCAGAAGGAAATTTTTGTTACTTCTGAAAATTATGAGGTACAAAGAAAGGTAATAAGGTTAACTCTCATGTAGAATAGCCTCATCCCTTATTTTGAATTTCCAATTTATTAGTCTTTATCCATTTTGAAATGTTAGTCTTGCATTTAGTGTTAGGGTGCATGATGCACCAGTCCACACAATTCTCTTATAAATTTTATAAGCTGGCTGTAGGAACTTTGAGTTGAATTCATGCTTTTGACTCAAAATTCCCAGACCTTAATTTTTTTATCTGCAAGTGGGGAGGAATACCAAGAGCTAAAAATTAATGAACACCAATACCAAGCTAACACTGGCCTAAATACTATATGGGCCGTAATTTACTTAGTCTTCATAACACCATCTCCCATGTTGTAGACACTATAACATTCTCGTATTATATAAGGAAGAGGCATTTGCCCAATATCGCAAAGTGAGTGGTGGAGCTGTTACTGGTGGAACACATTGCATTTCCCCAATTCTTATCTTCTCAAAGGAAAGAATTCAATCAAGAGACAGACTTAGGACAGTTTTAAACAGCAGGAGTTTAAGCAAAGCATAAATACACTCTCAAGAAGGGTGGAGAGTGGCCTGTCTGCAAAGCAGAAGCAGCATTGCTATCGGGGTTAGGTTGGCTTTTATTTTTTCTTAAGGTGGCAGGAAGTCCTGCCCTGCATTTTCTGTCCTCTGATTGACAGCTGTAGGTTATATAACCTTTTTCTCAGTGCACAGGCACCTTATCCATAAGTATGTAAGGGAAGCCTTAGGGGCATCAAAACCACAATGCTAATTAGATTTAGATGTTATTTTAATGAGGTGGGTTTAATTTCGCAAAAAATCTTCGGACCTTGCTTATGCCCTGTAATCAGGAACCTCTGGGGTCCTGGGCCTCTTGACAATCTAGGTGTCCTTGACTATGGAACTGGGAGCTAGAGAGGGCTTAGGAGCTGGCCAGGGAGGAATCTTCCTTGGTGATGGGCTGGCCCCTTTCTCCTGCTTGCATCTAACTAACTGCCTGCTCTCACAGAGCCATCATTCAAGTCCAGGCTGGAGCTCCTGGGGAACATCCTTGTTCCTTTAAGTTACAGAGAGAAAGAGAGGCTGAATAGAATTACTTAGAAGAATTCTTTAAAGATATCTTTTTTAAAAACCATTTTATTTTTCATTTAGAAGTCTTTGTGTAGGCTCGTTAGGGTATTAGTGCCAGTCCACAAAACCAAGCCTCTCGTTGACTTTGAGAAGTAAAACCAGGGCTATCAGTGCTTCCTGATGAAGTGAGTGGCTTGGTCTCTGGGAAGCAAATGGGTGGGAGCTGAGTCCAAAGATGGTCTGACCAAATTGCCTCTGAGGCTCCTTATCACTCACACCTTCTGAGTCTTGGTGAATGCCTGGGATTGGAGGGTGGAGATTCCTGTGCCCTTATTTGGGGCCCACATAGTGATGGCAGCTCATTAGTAAGACTGTGTGGCAGTGGCTGTAGGGATAATATAGCTTAATTAGGTTTTGGAAATAAGCCTCTGAGATCAGAACTCACCCAACTGTCAGTCTATGCGGAATGGACTAGCTCATGGTGAACATTTTCCATCTTTATTTTCTTTCTAGAATTTAATTGCATTTGGCATCAGTAAAAATTAAACCATGGCTACAGGTCTTTGATGATCTGGAGTGGGTAAAGTTCCAAATTTTGGAGACAAAAAGAGAAGGTAGAAGGTATAAAGGGAGAGGGAATGGGAGAAGGGGAGAGAGAGACAGATAGAATTGGGGGAAGGGAGGGAGGAAGAGGGACTGATATAATAGCAGGAAAACAAAACGTGGCTATCAAGGCTAGAATGAAGGCTTTGTCAGGGTGGTCTGCCATGCCACAGAGATGATGATGGCTGAAACAGCTCAAATCACTCCCCTGACTGCCCTTGGAGTTAAAGTGGGTTTCAATGCTGGAAAGAGGACTCCAAAGAAAAGTCTGACATGTTTATTTTAGCAGAAGTGTTAAGCTTCCTGTGAGAAGGAAAAGCCAGTGAATGGGGAGATAACCACCAAGAGTGATCTGGACAAGGAAGTCGAAAGGCAAGCTGCTCCTCCACAGCTAATGCACTAAATGCACAATTCCTGAACACTCTGTTTACAAGTGGTAGAGACATTTTATCAGTGAGCAGTTGATCTGTCTTCTCAGATACTGTTCCCAGAGAGTATGTTGACTCAGCTAAATGGACTGAGGGCAAGATTTAAGAACGGTGTTTCTCTTGGCTTCCTTTACATATACTAGACTTTTTAAAAAGCATCATTTGCTTTCTCTTTTTCCAGTGAATTTCAAATATAGCATTACTGAGATCAAATGTCCATTGTGACCAGGTACATGTAATTATGTCACACTGAAAGTAGAGAGGCTGTGGTCATCTTCTCAATCAGGGAAAATGTAGACAAGAAAAAAAAATGTTATGTTTGGTTCGCACCTGCCACTCACCCAAGATTTACAGTTTAATGGCTGCATTCTGTGTTCCTGCTGTTGCTACAGGTATTGAAAGAAATCAGATAGATCCAGATTAGACCCCAAGTGGAGGGGCAAGTCACCTGAACAAGAACTTCTGAGGATATCACTGTGTGTACGATAGCTCTTCCCTTCCTTCCCTTCCGGAGCAAATGCCTCCCCTCCCCAAACACCGGCTCTCTAGGGGCCTGTCATGGTGATGCCCCATCTGTTCCTGGGTCTATGGCTGGGTAACTGAAGTACTATTCCCACAAAGAGAGGAAGGTTTCTGAGTATTTGATCGCAGTCTCATATAGCAGGAGACACTCACAAATATTCCTTACCGTGAGTGAGTGAAAACAAATGATTTTCATTTGAAAATTCAATATTTGAGAATTTTTTTTTTCCCAAAGTGGCTCCCCAAAACAGGGCATGGAAAGTTTGGAAACACATCCAAAACTCATTAAAATTGCAGTAATTTGGCTGGTAACAATTTAAGATCCAAAAGGATGGAGGAAAATGTGAGCCAAATTTAAAAAGTTAAAACAATACTCAACCACATATCTTCAAGATGGGAGAGAAACAGTTTAATAACATCATGTGTAAATATAGCTATATTTTCCCTTGGTTGGTTATATGAGTGCCAGAAAGGCTAATGCAATTCTGGAAGAATTTCCTATGCTTCAATAGGAGGAGTATACAAAAAAAAAAAGCAATAATTTCACTCTATTTAAATATTTAAAGGCATGGTATATGGACAGGATGGATTACTAGTATTCTTGTGGCTCCAGCAGACAGACCAGAAACAGTATACTAAACTTGCAAAAAGACAGGTTTGAGTTCAATGTAAGGAAGAACTTCCTAGCAGAGTTGCCCTTCAAGGGGCATGGAGAATAGGTTTCTCAAGGATATATTCAAGAAGAGGCTGCAAGACTCCTTACCAAATACTTCCTGTGGGGTTAATCCAGGTGGGTCACTAACGTCCCGTCTAACTCTGTGGCTGTGATTCACTTCCCATGTTGTAAAATAAAGCCAACTTACATGAAAGAAGAGAAATACAGTTTAAGGTCTCTAAAGTGGAGTGGCCTCCAATCTCCCAGGGCATTAGGGCAAAGCAGTTAGGCAGCTGTCCCAGGTGCAGAGGGAGCTGCCCTACCGGGGCAGTTGTGCTGCTCTGGGTTCTTCATGTTTGTGTTTCAATGCCTTTTGTGTTTTTAGCTTTTTTGTTCCTTACGTAAATCTAATTACCATCCTCCTCTTTACCCCAAAGCCTCTGACATAGAACCAATCTGTCCTTAACTAAAGCAAAGAGAGAAACACAGGAAATGTGTTGAACTGAGCTAAACTACTACCTAGGGGATTCCTCTGCCCTGTTCTAGGGGTAAATGAATCCATGTCACTTCGAAAGGTTAGGCTTGGTACCTAAACTTGGGCCATTTAACTGGATTGATATGGAGAGTAGAAGCCCATTGTTTTGAGACAATTGTACTGATTTGCTTTTTGTATTTTATGCTTTCTACAGTACCTACATATCTTGAATAGAGATAAGAATCTGAAGCAGAAAATTATTTTTACAGTGAGGTAGAATGAACACTAAATATTTCAGCTAAACAGCTGCGCAGCCTTAGGTATACCCGAGTAGTGTGTGATGGTGATAAACCTGTCCTGTTGTCTACTCTATTTGTGTTGTTTTTCCTATACTTGATTTTTTTTGTCCCTATAAGATGGAGATAATAAGTGAATAAATATGGAGACAATGATATCACAACTCCTTAGGGTTGTGAAAATAATCAGTTCATACATGTGAGAACTTAAAACAATACCAGGTGAATATAAAAAAATACTCAGTGTTATTATATAGTGTTTAGGGTCCACAGGATCACCCTCAGGTTTGATAATTTGCTAGAAGGACTCCCAGGACCCCGAAAAGCTGTTATACTAATGGTAGGATGGTTTTACAGCAGAAGAATACAGATTAAAATCAGCAAAGAGGTGCACTGTGTGGAGTCCAGGAGCACTAGACCAGTTGCAAACTGCCCTCCCAGTACTCACACAGAGCTTAATTCATCAGTGATACGTGACAATACGTGCAAAGTGTCACCAACTAGGGAAATTCACACATGCCTTGGTGTTCAGGTTTTTATTGTTGTGAGGGTGCTCTGTTCACATAGGCATGCAGTGTGTGTGACTGACCTTGGTTACTGTCTTCTGCTCTTCTTCCTCCCCTGTAAGAGGGCAAACTGATGCAGTATGACACAAAGCTCAGGCATTCACTAAAAATCACATTGTTCGCATAAACTATATGGCATGACCCAAAGTCTCAGGTACACAAAGATACTTTTTATCAGGCAACATACTCCAAGAGTTCAGAGGAGCCAGTGCAAGGACAGTCCAGAAGGACTTGGAATGTGGAGCGTTTGGGCAACTCAAGCCTACTGAGTTAATAATTTACTGCACATATATGCACATTTTGCTTATTTGAACAATTCAACCAGTTTCTTAATGTTTTTAAATTTCTCTTTTAGTTTGTGAACATTTATTGAATGTCTACTATGTGCATAGCTCTGATATCTGTCTCTATAAGCTGGAAAATAATTGGTTTCAATCCAAGTTTTAAAGCCAAGATATAAACTTACTACTCCAGAATGAAAGGACATGTGAAAAACTAAAGGTCACTACTATCACTACAATAATGGCACTAATAGAGTGTTCCATAAATTTTAACTGTAATTACATGTCAAATTCTTCATGTCTATTACTAGTTTTAGTCCTTATCAATACCATGGGAGGGAGGTGACAGTACTTCTTTACAGGTGAGAGAATAAAGGTCCCGAGAGTGTAAGAACCCCGAGGCTCCCCAGGCAGCCAGTGAGGGGCAGAGTTGACATTTACCATCTGATTCCAAAGCTCACGGTCTTCACATCATACACAAGTTTCCTATGACTTTGAAAAACAAAGGCTCTGAAAAGAATTTTGAAACATTAAAAATCCAACAAAATTTATTTGAGTTTATACATCTCGAGAGCCACAGAATGTTTAGACACCAGAATTGTGGCTAGAACATGTGCTCCTTTCACCAACACAAGACATTTCAGAGAAGATTCCACAATGACTCTCTCCATAAAAATATGGTGTAGAAGACACAAAAGCAAGGAAAACAGAGTTAAACAAGGGGAAATATTATATAGTTATTTTGAATGTCTTGACTTTCAAGACTTTCAAGGGACACATAATGTCTGAATGCCCTCCAAAGTTCTAAAATTGTTGCCATCATGAATTGTTTGTAATCATATCTTTTTCCTTCCCCTATTATTAGGTCTCAGTCTGTGGTAGAAGCTGGGACCCTGAAACATGAGGAGAAAGGAGAGAATGAGAACACTCAGCCGCTCCTGGCTCTGGACTGAACCCCGGTCACCCTGTGTCCCTGCATAATGCCAGCCATCAGTGGTATCAGCCAGCAGGAAGCACATGTGCAACGACTCCCCGACACATGTGCATTCAGTTGACATAAGGCCCTCCACTCCTGCCACCTAGTAGTGACTGTCACCAGCTGTTGGTCTGAGCAGCCAAAATTGAACAAAAGAGTTGAGAGATGCCTTTTTTTTCTCCATGATGGGTTTAGAGGATGAAGCAAGGCATTTATGTAAACAAGAGTCTGCCCTCCCATGTTTATGGTATTAAATGAATTGAAAAAAGAAAAACTAAATTTCATGTACACTCTACATTAGGATAAGGATTTTTCTGAGACACCGTAAGGATGCCTTCCCCCGGTTTTGCAATTTAAGATTATATGCATTTCCAAGTAGATGCATCAGAACTAAACTGTGCAGACACAATCGTCAAATTTAATGTAGTGCAAAGCCCCGAGACAATAGTATCTACAGTAATATCCATCCTTATTGAATTATTTTCTTTGACCTCATCACCAGCATCAAATTTTTCAGCCTCAGATGTATGTGCACATCTAGTTATTTGCTGAGTTTGCTTATTTTGATATCCTGCAAGAATGATTTTTATGTTACATCTGTCAGGCTACCAGCTGATGATCATGATCTGACTTTAAAGGAAGGCACACACAACTTGAAGTATGATTATTTCAACTTAATAATGTGACTTCCCATGGGCAACATGTATCTGCAGAGGGAGGGTGAGGTCTCACTGAAAACACATGTCAGTGATTAATTAATCCATTCAAACTGCCTCACTTAAGTCATTACGGCAGAAAAATTCTACTAAAGCATTTAACCCCCCACCCTCGCGAAACCAGTAAGTGTGAAGAAGGGACCTGGCTGTTGCTGAGAGGGTAGGTGTGAACCATGGAGGAAGACCCTTATGGATGGCTAAATATGCAAGAACTGAAAATAACAGATTAGGAATGCAGGATAAAATGCCAAAGATCATTTTATTTCTCTGTCTATTCTCTTCAGAAATGGAGACACCCGACTATCCATTCAAAGGAAATTAGATACAAATAAACAGATATCATAGGATATGATATCCTTACTTGTGCCATGTTTCCCCAAACCAACTGTATGTTCCTATTTCTTCTTCTCTCAGCCATCTGCATGACATGGGCATTTATTAGTATGACCAGTTGGTGCTCAATGTCAAATAAAAAGTATTTTAGTTGATAATGGGAAGTAAAATATGATTTTACATCGTAGTTTTTGGGAGGGTTAGTTAAAAAATTCAAAGAAACAAGATGGTTCAACTGGCCATAATCACCCCCAACAGATACTAGTACTAAACTTAACTATTTATTACATCTCTTTCTCAATGGATGTAGTGTTTTAATTTTTTTCTACTGGTATAAAATAATAAGAGGAGTCACTTTTGTATTCCACCCTTGAAATAAAATTGAAGTAGAATTAAAAATATTTCTCAACCAACTGTATCACAGTATAAATAAAACCAATCCATTTTGTGTAACAAAACAACATTGAAATACTACCACCAGTGCAGTGACTGAAACATTTTTCCATATTCCATGACATAGGGAAGGAAGATGAAGAATTAAAGTGAATTAGATAATCCATTTTATTACTTGGATTTATAAAAGAGTTCTGGGTGGGATCCAAGGCATTAAAATGCTATTGGAGTTGATTAAAGCCAACACTTTGCAGTGGTGATAATAATTTTGGCTTTTCAATTGGCAATATTTAGTAGTGACCTGATTTTAAATACCGTATTATAAATATTAAGTTAAGATTTAGATTTTACTCTATTCCATGGTTTCATTAAGTGAATGTAAGCTGATGGTTTAACAGTGACAATTTATACTTTGAATTTCTTTATGTGTATGCAATATACATACAAGAACCAAATTCAGTAAGGGACATGAATGTTACTACATGGGCATTGGATTGGATTGTCCTTTATCAGTCATTTCTTCTGTTCAATAAATACTGAAGGATACAAATACCTTTTTATGTTTTAAAAGCTTGGTTTTTCCTTCTGACTTCAGTAATTAATTTTGATATTTTTCCTCGCATGCTTCTTGATCTATTTTAGTGGGATTTTTAAACATTATCAACAGAGAATGGGACAGGATAAGTCTTTTGCAAATTCTTCTCCTAGAAGCCAGTGTCTATAAGGACAAGCAAGCAGGGTCCATTTCAATTCTGAAGAATGGTATTCTTTAAATGAGATAAAGAAAGCATCTTTGTCCTTACATGGAAAAGAAAGCCAAGTGTTTTCTACCTGTGAATGAAATTTGGTAACCTATGTGTCATTTCTGCATTTTTGTTCATGCTGGCTTAAAATTCAGGTGCATGAATATCATTACATTCTTAAAGCTAGTATTTCCAGTTAGCTTTGATTTAAAAATGACAAAATTTAACACATTAATACTCTTCTAAACTAATGACTTATTCACCTTTGGAAAGAGCACGCAAGACCAGTTTTCAATTGTTATTTCTAATGCTGTGGATAATAGTAAAGCTAAACAATGCATAACTGCTATTTCAAAGTGATGTTTAAGTGACAGAGGTTTCTCAAGCCAGTGAGGTGGAAAAGTCTTCCAAACTTTCAAAGAGGAAGGCAAACTTAAAACCAGGACAACAGTTTTGGTATTCTGTGTTTTCCACTCTTCCATCCTTCATATTTTACAAAATTGTGATGGGACACTCACATGGACCTATAATACACAAAGACTCTGGCTGCTGGCCCTCTCTCATAGATGGCAAAGAGGCCAAGGAGCCAGATATCCTAGCAGCCACCTGTCTTCCTGATAGGGACAGAACATTTTTGCTCTGAGAAATTGTACCTTTTCTCCCCCGCCTGAGTCCTAATTCTTGACATTAACAAAATTTACATGTGGCATTCTTATAACTCAATATAAAATGATTCCATGTCTCTTTTCAGTGTAAAAAGTTCCTCTTAGAAAGAAAAACAATTTTGACAGTATCTCCACCATTCACATAGTAAGGAGAGAAATTAATACACTGGCTCATAACGAAGGTAAAAAAGCAAATAGACTCAATGGGTAGAGAGCAGCACTGTTCACAGACATTGGCATAATTACATTTTCTCCTTTGTATTAGGAAAATAAAATTGCTTCCTTCATATGAGTGTTTTTTACTAAAAATAATTAAAAGAGGGAAGTCCAAGTTCACCAGGAAAGTTGCCATTAAACAGCTAGAAGTAAAGCATTTACACAGCTTGCTATTAAAAATAAACAAAAAAGTAGTGGTGTACAATGACAAAATCGTCTAGCTACCCTATAAAAATATAGTTCCATAGAAAAATTACAAACTAAAGCAATCCATTCACAGTTTCTATATATATATTCTTATTGTACACTGATTTAGGTCTATTCTAAGTGGAAAAAATACCTTTGGCTGACATGGTAGAAGCTATCGTGTATCACCTGAAATACGGGCATCAGCTCAGGACTGCCAAGGGTGAAAGGCAGCAGGGCATTTTCTAAATACCACAGCATGGAGAACACTCCCTTCGTGTCTTCTAATGCTAGAAGGAGGTTCAGAAGTTTTCAGACTCTGAATCAAGGGAATTAAGGGCCTTGGACTTGGAACTTCTATCCCCGCAACCAAGGAGACAGAACCAGAAAGGCAGCCTCTTTCCAGTGTGTCAGCCTGCATGACATGTTAAATGGCAGGAAGGCTGTGTCTCTGCTGGGGTGTCAGCTCTGGGTGCCACACATCCACGATGAATATCAGCCGGAAAGACGCAGCATCCTGCCACACCTCGTGCTCAAAGGAGTCATCAAAGATAAGCACCCTGCCTTCTTCCCATGTCCTGGAACAGAAAAACGTTGATTTACATTGTGGTTCACATGCCTGAGAATCAATTCATGTCTACGTGCAGGAAAGCCTTTTGTGATAACCTTTGGAATACGACTAGATAACTGAAACACAAGGCCAGGATTTATTCTTTTGTTGGTGACTAAGAAAGCAATTCAGGACTCATACCATGAACATCAATTTCCAACACTCAGCACTTGAAGGTGTGCAAAGGGCAGGGACCTGGTGAGAACGGCATGCTGATCTTGTCCCAGGCCCTGCACTTACTCCTGGCCTGAGCCTAGGTGAGGCTTGGTTAGTAAGGCTAGCATTCCAACACGTGCCCCAGCCGGTCCTCCCCAGGGTGACTTCCTGATCAAGGATTCTGTGGTATCCTCCCTGGCCTTTCAGAGACTGGTTTAGACTGATGGGTGATGACTCTTAGGCATCTCTATGCCCTGCAGGATAACTGGCACAGCATTAGTGCACCTCTAAATGAGTTTTTCAACCAATTCCATTTGCTAATTTCCATTTGATGAAAGAAAGTTCCATTTCATGGAAGGGCAGGTTGGGAATGGATTTTGTTTACATTTTTGATGTCATCTGCTATGCACGTGGGTTGTCCATGAAATATTTTAAATTGGGCCTGCAAAATATCCTTCAGGGGCTTGAGCAGTACTTCATAAAATATCTGTATAGGCACTAAGATCTAAATGTAGTGTTAGCCTCAATAAAACAACTGAGAGAAATATGGCAGGGGAAATTACATAATGCTTTTCAAATCCAAAGAATATTCATTAATCATGCTAATGTTACTTTAAAAAAAAATATACATTAACTGTCAACATACTAAATACTAAATTATGTTTTTAAAATGAAATTTTTACTATGGAATTTTCTTTAGAAATTAAAATTCCACTTAAGCATTTGAAATTTTACATCCTGGATTGGCAAATCATTAAAATTACAGGATGGAAAATGCTAGCTTGATAGTAAGTTACTGCCTTATCATAAGGAAGTTTTCCTTAGGAAAATAATTTGTATCTTTTTATGTTCATTACTAAGTGATTAACAAATACTAAATTACACAATATTACATATTACTGGGTTTCTTAACTTCAGCACTATTGACATTTTGGGCCAGGTAATTCTCTGTTGTGAGGGGCTGTCCTGTGCTTGGTATACATTTGGCAGCATCTCTGGTCTCTACCCACTTGATGCCAGTAGCACTGTTCCACCAGTGTGAGAACCAGAAATGTCTCCGGCCACAGCCGAAGGTCCTGGTAAGGAGATGGGAGGCGCGGGAGGAGGGTCTCTCAGTTGTATTGAATGAACCTGACAATAACATCTCCAAATTATTTAAAGTAATTGATAAAGTAACAAATATTTGCAAGTTAAAAGTTCCTTGAAGTTGGGAATCCGATCTCCCATTTCTGCTACCCTTCCCTCCCCGCTGCCCCACCTTGTATGCTATCTCATACATCTAGCCTGATGTCTTGCATTTAATAACCATGTGGGGCTTGACTCTTTGATAAAATTTCTTTTAAGGTTCAAAGAACTCAATTGGAGCTCCATCCAAGTGTAGCAAAGGACAGAAATATATAGACTCAGGAGCCAATGACAGAACATGTATTCATTACCATACAAAATAAAATTTGAAGAGAAAGACAAAGTTAAGAAACAAAATGAAAATGATAAGAAAACACAAGTAAAATGATCTATAGCTTATATAGTTGGACTGCCATTTTCTAGGTCTTAGCGTTATCAGTGGGACAATGCCCTGCCAGTGGGTACCACTGACAAGTCGACAGTACAGGTAGAAGATGGGGGTGGGGAGAAGTGTATTAAAAGAGAAAGACAGGACAACCACACTCAGAGCAGCATTATTCCCAGTACCAAAAGGTGGGGGCAACCCAAGCATCTACCGATAGATAAATAGATAAACAAAATATGGCATATACTCGCAATACTCAGCCTTAAAAAAGAAGGAAATTCTGACAATGTTACAACAGAGATGAACTCTAAGGACATTATGCTACATGAAAAAAACTAGTTACACAAGGACAAATAGAGTATGATTCCACTTACATGTGGTACCTAGAGTAGGCAAATTCACACCATACACAACGGTGGGGGGCTGTTGTGCAGCTGGTACAGAGCTTCAGTTTTACAGGATGAAGAGCTCTGAGGGTGGGTGTTGGTAGTGGTAGCGCAGTAGGAATGTACTTAATGCCACTATACTGTATGTCCACTTAAAAATAGTTAAGATGGCGCTGTTTACATTATGTGTATTTACCACAATTTAATAAGTAAAAAGGGAAAAGCAAAGGGGAGTGAACACATGGTAGAAGAGAAAAGGGGAGAGAAACAGCTCAGCGCAATGGAGAAGTTATGGTCTCTGAAGGGGAGATTTCAATTCATGACTCTGGGACTTAACTGCTATGTGACCTAGGGTTAGTAACTTCGCCTACATGAGCCTTTATATCTTCATCTGCATAGCTGATGTGAAGATTAACATCTGTTGGCACATGGTAGATAGTCAATTAATGACAGAGAATATAAAACAGAGGAGGAAAGAAAACATAGAACAGAAAAGAAAAAAGATAAAGGTGCTAATGTTGGGAACTGGTATAATGTTAGCAAAAATTACCTTGGCATCACTCCCTATGAATTTGCCTTCATTTGAGAAAACTGAAATGTCCAAGGGGGTGAGATATCAAAGATCTTTAGGAGAATCTGTGAAATATGCTGTGTGCTGCAAAGACAGGAACTCTCCATGTTTTTTCGAGTGGCAGAAAATCTGGAACTGATCTAAAGTACTGGAAGTAACATCTAACTAAATAGAAAATTCTAGGCTGTACAAAATGACATTTTTCATTAGATTCTGGTGGGCATAAGAAAGCCAAAGATTTAGGAATGATTTATAGGAGAAAAATCTTGAACATACCATTCATTACCTTAAATTCCCTGTGAATTAGGAAAAGCTTTTAGCGTTCAAACACACTGGTTCATTCACAGAACACCAATGCCTATAAGGGTGGAACATAAGTTACCACTGCTTCGTGGCTTTTCAGACATTGTAAGTCAAGATGGACTAAACATTTGATTGAACAATTTTTTTTAAACAAAAAGTCTGTGAGGTATTCCAAAGGGCTGGATTCCTTTTGGGCCAAAAAATTCTTGGGGAAGTGTGTCTTATTAGACTTCTATTTGCCCCTTCCTTTTTCTTTCAACATTTCTCAGAAAACAGCAAAGATACTCACTTACTTAATGTAGATTCTTAAATGTATATTCCTTCTAAATGTGTAAATAATGTCTTCCTATCACTTATGAGAGTCAGAATGAGTAACAGTGCAGCTCTACTGAATCTGAAAGGAAGGAATAATAAAACCCTAGCCCAGCAATGTACAGTCTGAGTGACTTGGAGATAAACCAGAGATACAGCACCTGCCTGCAGAAGGCAAGCGGTTTTCCATGACAGAAGGAACATAATGATGTCAAAGCTCTTTAGACCTCTTCTGAATGAAAAATGAAGACCCTCTTCACAATGTAAAGGAACATTTCTCAAGTCACGTGCTCACAA
Organism: Manis javanica; assembly: GCF_040802235.1. Lineage (NCBI taxonomy): Eukaryota > Metazoa > Chordata > Mammalia > Pholidota > Manidae > Manis > Manis javanica. The sequence goes on from NC_133157.1 coordinate 150,057,227, forward strand.
ATTTGTGTGCAAATCTCCACCAAGTACGATTAAGTTACATTCAAATTATAATATGGGAAGAGTCTTCCGGAGACAAGACTTTCAGAGTTGCCTTTGAAGGAAATCTTCCTGAAGGTGCTCACACAGCCTTGCTCTGAAGTCTCAGCAAAGCAAAACTGGAGGTGAGGAGCTGCACCCCATCCCCAGACAGCCACCTTGGCTTACTTTAAGAATTTCTTGCCATTATGAGAAGAACACCTCTCCTCAGTTTGCCAAAAGATACAAGACTATCTGGTCACAAGATAAAGCAATATCTAATTCCTCAATTTTTCAAATTATTATAAATAATTATAATAGATATAATGGTGATAGAACACACCTAATAACTTTAACTTTGTCACAGACTTATCAGTATCAATAATGTTAATGATACTAGGTGTGTATAGAATCTTCTGCTTAAAAACTTTATAGAACATATCTCAGTGATCTTTGCTAAAGTGTTCTGAGGTAGGCAAATGATACGGTTCTAATTTTCCAGGAAAGGAATCATATGGAAGCAAGTTCAGAGGTTTTCAGTGATATTGTGATTCTATGGAAGATGCAGAAATTCACTAGACTTGCTTCATTACAACCCAAACTTTTAGCTCAAGTTCATGGTTCTAGAGGATAGAGGATATTGTCAGGGCCTATAGCTGCTATGCCCAGGTGGCCTATAACACATTTACCAGGCTGAGTGGAATACAGAAAAGGGACAAAGAGCTCAGGGATAAGGCTACCAGTTCTTATTAGCTCTGATCTACTGAAATCCCTCAGTTTCAACTGCATTAGAAATCCTGGCACATACTGTCCTTGAAACATGAAACTGCATTATTGCTACTTCCTTCTTCCTCTCCTAAAACATAAGTGACAGAAATACATGCATACACAAACTCTATCTCTGTCTGGACAAATCATTTTTCTGAAAGCTAGGGCATCTGTATTCTTGTTCTGACTTCTGCTAACTAGCCATGTGACTAAGATACTGCATTTTAACCTATGGGCCTCAGTTTCCCCATCTGTGCAATGGTAGAGGGGAACATGACCTCTAAGGTCCTTTTGTTGTAGTAGGTAGATAGCCAGACATGAGCAGCAAGGGGAACTTTGATGTTGTTTACATCTGGCTGGTGTTTGTTTGCTTAGATGTTTATTTATATTCTAAACATTCTGTGTAAAATGTTCTCTCAAGGTGTGGGGAGGGAGGGTATAGGTAACAGACCTGCCAAAACTGACTGGTTCCAACATGGAGGTGAAGTTGACCCTGATTTCACCTCGAAATATATTAAATGCTCATTAGCACCCTAAGAATCACAACCTTTCGTGCCATGACAGTTCTGAGGAAGACCATCTAAGGACAAAAAGATGGCATCACACTATTTTCTGGAAATCCCCTCTGTGGGGTAAATGGCAGAATTTCCAGCATCTCCTGCTTGGCCTTAGTCCATTTACATATCAGTGGATGTTTACAGCTGCAGCCTCTCTGGGCAAGGGGTGGAGAGAAAACAGCCATTCTCTCCTCCCCTCTGTTCCTGGCACATAAATGGCCTGGCACCTGTCAGTCACCAAGGACCCACCCATGAAGTGCCTCCCAGAAGGGGCAGGTGGAAAGTAGAGAGTACGCTATGGCTACAGAGTGCAAGCAGTGGCTGGAAGAGACTGATGCTGCCCAGCCAGGCTGGCAACTCTAAAGAATGAAAGCCTTTCTCCCAACCTAGCCTTTCCCTTGACTTATTTCAGTCTACCTAGTTCATAGCAGGGACTTGCCCCAGGCCAGGAACACTCTACCCCCCAAAGCTATACCCTCTCAATTCTTAGAATACCCCCCATCCTGATGAATACACCACCCCCTGCTTAAACTGCAGCTATAAGACCACCCAACCTGAGCCCCACCATGTCACTCACCTCTCAGGCATGTCTGCACTCTCTCCTCGAGTGTGTACTTTTGCCTTGTTAAACTACTCTTTGTTTGTACCTGCTTGACCTGCTCATGAATTCTTTCTCACTCCGAGTCAGGAACCCTCTCATTGCGGTCTCACCTAGTGCACAGGGAGCTCTCTCTGGATTGGATTGCCCGACAACACTTTCAGCACTAAAATTCTCTTAATTCTTTGAGTCAAGCTGTTGGATAGGGATTCAGTTTTCATATTACATTTCATGGGATATATTTAACAAGCTTGCATCTGAGACATGGGTATAGTATTCCCTGTTCTGTTTAATGCCAAAATAGTAATTTCAATAAAAGATGGCTAACTTCACAAGGAATCTCTTTCCCCAACAGGATCTGTGTATATGCACCCCTAGTATAGCTCACAACCCCTCAGGGGGACATCATTCCAGCCAGGCTGCCACAGGGAGTTTCTCTTCGGCAGGTAGGCCTGGAGAATCCAGATTCAGCCCTCTTACCACCCCTGCACCGCTTCTCTCCACAGCTTTTCACTGCCTCCTCTTGGCCCCATGTCACCCAGTAGCAGAGGGCTCTATAATAGCTAAGAAGACAAAAAAGGGCAAAAAAAGGGAAGAGGGAGAGGAAAACTTGCAAGGCTGCACAGATGCGATGCCACTGCCCCTCCACCACATCTGTAGTTCAAGGGTGTAGGCAAGTGGAGAAAAAGAAGAAATGCAGGGCATGGGGGCAGTGACTGGCTGTGCTCCTGCCCTGCCCCCTTCCCAGCATCCCTTATGGCTCCAGGCCTATCCAATTACAGTCCCTGTTTGCACCTGTGCCATTCCTTCACCATTCCTGGTTCTGTGTACCTGGGTTTCCCCTCTTGTTCCTCTCCTAACTCCTTAAAGCCCGTCATCCCTGTCAGAATACCCACTCCAGGTTACAAGAACGACCTCAGTGTTGTAGGAGTGCCTGGAATATAAGAGGCCAGAGTGTCCATTTCTGCAGCAATCAGACAAGAGGAGAATAAAACTTGAATATACTGAGTGATTTACTACAGAGTACTTTGTAAATACAGTTCTGAGTGCATTTATGTGGACTACTTTAACACTCAAAACTATAGGAAGACATACTTTTATTCTTCCTATTTTACAGATGAGGAAATCAAGGCTTAAAGAGATTAACAAGTTGTCTAAAGTTACACTTAATAAGAGGGAAAGCTGGGAGGAACCTAGATCATGTGACTTTCAGTGCTCTTAATTTGATTTTATGAAGAAACCCAATGTTAAAATCTGAAGTGAAAACTCAGGATGCATTTTCCCTTAAAAACATTATTATAAATAGTCACTGGTTATAGAGTGCTGTTAATAAAGATCAGAATTAAAGAGCTTTTGGGGGCTGGCCCAGGAACTTCCACATCATGTAATATTGTCATAGGAAAATGGATTCTAATCTTCCAGCTTCTCAAAAATTAGTTTGATGAACAAAATGTTTGGACACAATTTATTTTCAGTGTAGGAACCTGCCATTCCTGTGGAAGTGAAGATACATATCTGTGCATACGAACAGCCATAAATACACTATGCTAACCAGAACAGGGGTAAAGAAACTTCCCTGATGTTTTTAATTCACTGAGTTGCTCAAGGGCAAGAAGATGACAAAAATGTTAGTATTCAGTAACAAACCATTAGGAAACATCCAGTCAAAAATGTCATTTTTGTCTTACAATCTCAGATGGGCATGAATGGTGACTTGTGGATAAGGTCACCCTACAATTTGGACAGAAGAGATGGGTATATTTTGTGAAAAAGAAAATCTATGATTTCAGGGAAACAAACAAAAAAAATTGAAAGTAGGGGCAAAATTATTTGGGTCTAAATGATTCAGTGATTCATAGCTTCTATAATGTGATTAGAAAATTTTAAGACTTACTTTATCTTCTTGGACACTTTATGAAAACAAAACAAGCATTATCTATGAACAGTTCATGTGGGTTAAAAAAATTAAGTCTCTCTCTTACTGCTAACATTTTAGCATGCTTTCCACATAATCTTCCTTATTGGAAACCTGAGAGATTAATGGAAAAAAGGTGTGATAAAATACTAGTGTATGTGGGAAATGGCCATTATTTCTACAGCAATTTAGAGAGGAATTAAATGACTTATTGCCAATTCATTTCTTCAGTTTGTCACTGACACTAATGCATGCTTTCCTGACTACATCTGTCTTGTCCAACCTTTTAGGCTGGCAATTTTCAGGCAATAATGCTGAGTCTCCAGGAGAGCTGCAGGGCCCCTCTTTTTGCTAAGCATGGTTTCTAGCATGTCCTGGGAGCCCCCTTAGAGACACAGAGGGAAGAATTCTTCTCTGGGCTCATTCAAAGCTCATGCAACTTGGCCATGCCACAAGGGTAACAATTAATTCCCACATGCCAGTGGCGTGTTTATCCACTGAGTAAGTTTCTTTACCTCTAGGTCAAGATTGCTAACAAGCTCCTCTTACAGACCCCAAAGCATGGCCTGTCAGGTGCGACATGAACAGCCCAGAAATGGAGACTCCCCAGTTTTCTCTACTTGACGCTCTGTTGGCTGGACATTAAAACCAGCATTCATGGTGATCGCCTCATGAATATAGCATGATTCTAATTTTATAAACAACAACAAAACCCCCAAATTCCCCAAATTCTTGATAAGAAGGCTATGCGGTGAGGCTAGGATCACAGGCTTTCAAGGCAGACTGCCTGGGACTAAACCTTGGTTACAGTTTTGTAGTACGTTGACTGGTGACCCACAAAAAGTAAGTCCACTTGATGAGATCATCCTGGATTAGGATGGGCCCTAAATCCAATGATAAGAGTCCTTATAAAAGAAAATAAGGGGAGAAGACACAGGGAGAAGGGGATGTGGAGGAAGAGATTGGAGTGACGTGTCCACAAGCCGGGAAATGCCAAGGACTGATAGCAGCCACCAGAAGCCAGGAGAGAGGCAGAGAATGGATTCTCCCTCTGAGACTCGAGAAGCCTCCTAGCACTTGATTTCAGACTTCTGGCCTCCAGAACTATGACAGAATACATTTCTGTTATTTCAAGTCACCCAGTTTGTAGCTGTGTATTACAGCAGCCCTAGGAAACAAATAAAAATATCAGTCAATACCTACTAAGCTCAGTGACCTTGAGAAAGTTACTCAGCATCTTTATACCTCAGTCTCATCAATTGTAAAACAGACATTTTAATAATCTCATAGGATCGTTGTGAGGATGCATGAGTTAATGGATTAGCATGCTTAGAACTGGTTTGTGCACACAGTAAGCACGAGAAATGTCACTACGTTCTTCGTCATCTTCATCATCGTTATCGTGATGATGAATACACACATATACAGAATGAGAAGCATCAGGACAAGATCTCTGAGCACTGACATCAACGCTAATATTTAATTTTTTTATTGTGTGTGTCTGAGTTACAAATTATGCACAAGGAACAGGCACCATTTTTGTAATCAGAAGCATGGTTTACTTTTAAGTGATCGTTTAATGTTTGATGGTTTTGCCCACATCTCTGCAAGCTCATCCTCAGACAGAAAGAGTTGTGCCATGTTTCACCATGCTGGAATATTTAGCAACATGCATACTAGCAGGAATCGCATGGCGTGGGAGAAATGGCAACATGATTTTTAGTACCTGAGGACTACAGGGCACAAGTTGCTATGAGTAACCTATTCTTTTGGAAGCTGAGATGCTCTCAAAATTTGCTTCATGTTGCCTAGCCCAAGGAAGCCTCATTTCTTGGCATATGTATTGTCCCTTGCCACACTCACACACTTTGACAATAACAGCCTGAAAGGTCCAGATTTCCTATTACAGTCATTCTATCCTCAAAGCTTATACACTAGCTGCCTGTTATGCTAGCTATTTTCACTATTAGCATTACACAGTACTTTAATTAAATTGACCTATTTCTCTTAGGAAAAACACTACTTTTGTAGTAAGTATTCAACCTGGCCCAACCAGTCTTGAGCTAAGGATGGTTAACGACAAGAATGTAACTACATACAGCAAGTACAATGGGAGGGATTGGCGAGCATGTTGACCAGCAATCACATGGGGCAGAAAGGCACCAAGAGAATGTGAAGCATTTCATCCTCTACAAAATCGCTGTCCTGGCCCAATAATAAGTAGGTGGGTGACAAGTACTTTTTAATAACTACTAGGCAAGATGCACCACCTGTGAATTATTGTTATCAGCAGGTACCTGCCATCGTGTGAAGTAGACTGTATTTTAGCACAGTGGAAACTGAGGGGCTGCCAAGATAATACTTTTATTCAAAATCACCCACCAGGTGACTGAGGCTTATAACTACTTCTGGTAGGTGAAGACAGTTAACCTCATGATGTTGTAAATTTGTGGGGAGGGGTTGGCAGTCGTTTCCTTTGTCAAGCATGGTCCCCAGAAGTTTGCTGAGAGCCTGGGCTGGGGATGCACTTGCAGACGTGATCCTGGGCCAGGTCTCCAGTGTCACTTATGCATTTTGAGCCCTCCGTGGCTGCTGGTGTAAGCATTGCCCACCTGCTCCCCTTCTTGACTGTCGTGCCCCTTCCTTCACCTGTGCCTCTGATGACTAGGATCCGTTCCATACATTTCCCTCTTGCTGCCTGTTCCTAAGTGGATTTTTATCTACTGATATTTTTTCCCCCAAGCATCTACAAACAGAACAGACAGGTGAGTTTAGAAAATAAACAGAGGGCAGGAGGGAGGGAGAGACAGAGACAAAGACAACAAACAAGTTTAAAGCCCTAAGGTAGTGCTTAGGAGTCAGGCCTGGTGCCCTTCTCCACCTGCACTGCCCCCTGGTTCTTACTGATCTCCAAGGAGCTGACCTCGTCAGTCTCTGCCTTATCCAGCATTCCCTCACCTCCTCTCTGTATTCTCTGGTCCCTGCCCCTCCTCCCTTTGACAGAGAGACCCTGTAGACCCAGAGGCTTGGCAAGATCCATTCTGTCTTGACAAGAAACCTCTCCCTGTCCAGCCATCTCTGGGTCCTCTCAGCCCTACCTTCTGCTGCCTCACCCCTTCTGGGTCCCTTCTCTTTCTGCCTTCTAGATGTACATGTGCTTGTGGACTCTCAGGCTTCCTCTAGAATCTCCTGCTAAGTCTGCCCTGAGCTCCAGGCCTCCATATCCAGCCAGGTACTGGATATTTCCACTACTGTGTTCCAATAGCAACTTAAATAAAATATACACAAACACTGAACTCAGTATTCATTCCCCTCACCTTGCCTCATGTCTCCCAAGTTCTCCACTATTTGTTAAAGTATCAGCACTCGCCTAGTGAACAAGATGGAAACTGCCAGTCATCAGGGACATCCCGCCCTTGCACCACATACACTCAAGATTCACTTGAGTCAGTTTCATAATATCTCCTGCATGTGCCCTTTACTCTCCCTTTCTTTCCAGCACCCCAATTCCAGCTCTCTTTGGGTGGGCCACTGTGACAATCTGATAAATCTTCTTCCCATCTGCCTGCCCACTAGGACTCACCCATGGCTTCTGGGATAACTTCCTAACAAGGTCTGATCCCACTAGTTGGTATTCAGAATCTTCTGGGATGTAGCTTCTAATCCACACTTTCATTCTTTAACTTTACTCTCTATGTACTGTTAAAGCACTCAAACAGGAGGCCATCAGCCTCTAATGCCCTGGTAGTACATGTAAGCAAAGCTGAAGGCTTTGGCCTTGCTTCAGCATCTTCTCTGTAAAAACCCTGGACCCCTCACCCTGCTCCTGTCAGTGGGGTGCTTCTTCTAACCACTTGGTTTGATGCTGCCTGATTCCAATCGATGTGTCTGCAAATAAACTCTAGAATATTTTAATGAGCATCAGTTTACCTTTTAACAGTATTCTATACTGTGAGTTGCTTAAATTGCTCAATATTCTTCATGTGTGGTCTGTAATTCTTGGTTTCTGTGCCTTTGGAGATGCTGTTGTTTCATGCCCTTCTCCCCCAGCTTTCAGCATCTAAATCCTTCCTATCTTTAAAAAGTCACCATTGTCAAGATTCCCAAACCTTGGCAGCAAGTGAGCTACCTTCCCACTGATTCATCTTGTAGACTTTTTATTTGTGAGTCATGGGAACCTGAGTTAACACCCTGATTAGGCATGTCAGGCAGGGGAAGGATCCTGTCTGATCTGCACTTCTCACAGCCCTTCGTTCTGCTGCATTGTGCAGGGCAGGCAGGTGTCTGCCAACCATCAGGTGAACGACTCTGAACACCCACCTTTCTTAGGCCTCTGCCAAGGACCATGAGCAATGGTAAGAAGACAACAGCTTGGGGTCTGCTCCCTAGGAGCTGACAGCTCAGTTACAGATTTGGTTAATATATACTAATCAGTATGAAGCAATGGAAGATAAAGAACAGGACTGGGAATATACACTACACATACTCTAAGAAGTCAGAGGAGAGATTCCGTTTTATAAAACTAAATTGGATCTTAATAATGGGTTTATTTTGGATGCAAAAGTCAGGCATCCCAGTGAAGGGAGTGATAGGATTTGGATAGGAAGAGGCCTGGGAGAAGGAGTCCTAACATTCACCCCATGTGCCGTCTCATGCTAGGCCCTGGGCTAAGCATCTTGTATGCATTATTTGATTTAATCTGTCCAACAATCCTACAAAGCAGATAGAATCACTGCCAATTTTATGAGGAAGGAGCTGTGAGGCTTGAGTGGATGAAGTAACTGGCCAAGGATTTGAGAAAGGCAGCCAGCCTCCACTGCACTATGCTGTCTCCTTCAGAGTGAACCCTATGAGTATCACTGGGTGTTTGTACTGATGAGTAATTCCAGACGTAAGGCAATAAGCTCACTGTGTAATATGCACAGGGCTCAGTACAGGTTAGCTGACCCTGAATGCACATCTGCCCCTCTAGAGAGAGAAGCAAGGAGGCTCACTGACCAGCGGAGAGTGCTCTGGGGAGAAATGATGAAGGAGGGCATCTCTAGAATTGGGCATGTCCAGACCACAGAGAGCACAAAGGGACAGAGATGGAAGAGTTTGGACTAATACTGCCTGCCTCAGTCTACTTCAGTTACAAAGGAAGAGACATAAGCCAACTGAACATGGCTTTATTGTAAGGGACGCCTATCCTCAGAGGTGAAGAATAAGACAGAAGATGCTAGAAGGGAACATACTTGGTCTCGTTGGCGCATCGGATCCTGCATCCATCCTTGGGAATCACCAAGCCCAGGTGCATGCGGAGCCTGCAGTTGGTGGGTCCCGTGTGTGGCCACACATGAGTTCCTGGGTGCATGATGGAATATTTGATCTGCGCAGAAAATATAACACACCATTCATGCACTCATCAAGGTGTGGAGGAATGGTGAATTAAAGTGACAGCACAAAATTACCATCAATCTGGATTAGAGCCTTTGAACGCTCAGAATTTATATTCTCCTCTTATTTCTTTGGGTAGGCACTAAAAACAAGGATGCCCATTTTCCACAAAGTGATAAACTGAACATTTTTCACTCTCAATTCTGATGTCAACCACATGAAATTATGTTTCATTAAAAAGAGAATGAAAAAAGAGGCATTTATTGGGCTAAAGGAAATACCATTTCTTTGTAAATGTCAGCATTCCCTATCCCTAGTACTGTGTTCTTCCCAGCACTGAAACACTCTTGGTACCTGTCCTCTTCTGCATCCTGTTGTCTCGGGGAATTTATCTAGTAGAGAACAGGTTTTGGGAGCTCCTTTACAGGCATTTTCATTTTTTCTTCCTAGAACAATAAATTATAAAACCATTGTTAGAAACAAATCATAGTGATGCTTTAACTCATCCCATTTTAACCACACGGAATCTATACCGTCATCCACACGGCAGGACTGAGAATGCATAAACACATGAAGACAAAGTGTCTTGCTCCTGTAGATAGTGACTGGTGGAGCAAGGGCCAGAATTCTCTGCTCAGCGTTGGACTATTTCACTAGGGATATATAATGGACAAGGCATGCATCGAATACTTGTTTTCCCCTGTGGCAGGCAGAATAATGGTTCCCTCCCAAAGATGATCACAATGCCAGCCCAGGAACCTTTGAATGTGTTATGTTACATAGCAAGGGGCAATAAAGGGTGAAGACAATACTGAGATTTCTAATCTGCTGACCTTAAAATAAGATGTCTCTGGATTAACTGCATGAGCCCAGTGTAATCACAAGGTCCTTAAATGTGGAAGAAGAGGACAGTAGAGTCAGTGTCAGGGTGCTACAGAATGAGGAAGACTTGACCAGGCATTGCTGGCTTTGAAGTTGGAGGAATGGATGATAAGGTAAGAAATGTGCGGACTTTAGAAGCTGGAGACTCCAGAAAGGATTGCAGCCCTGCTGACAGTTTGATTTTAACCCAGTGAGACCACCACAGACTTCTGACCTCCAGAACTATAAAGATGTACATGTATGCCATTTTAAGCCAGTAAGTTTGTGGGAATTTGTTACAGCAGCCACAGTAAAGTAAATACATCTGCTAAGGAAGGACAACAGCTTATATTATATTCTAACCTAAAAATGTATTTCTAGGACTATATTAAACAGTTACCTATACATTACCTTTAACTGAATTTAATGTACTGTTCAATCACCTTCATATATTGATAAAGAATGGCATTTAAATGAAGACGGAGGAGGTCTTTGAGAGATGACATTTTCAATGAATGTGTCAGGAACAGATTTTGAGACCTGGTCTTGAGCCTCTAAGGCTATGCAAATTTCTTCACTGTCTACAAATCACTGTTTTTTAGGGAAGACATGCTCAGGAACACACAGCATCGTTTGCTCTCATGGAGGAGGGAGAAAATGGAATTTTTAAAAGCTAGAAACATTTTGATTCCCTATTCAAGATTTCTAAAAGGGATGGCTGTATCTAAAGCTGAGTTTAATTTTATTTAATTAATGTTAGTCATGTCCTAAGATAATCATATACCGAGAATAAAATGAGAGTTACAAGGAATGAAACTTAAAGGTATTCTCCTCAATCAAATGGACTTTGGTATTTTAGAAACAACTTCTATTTCTATATTCGCTTTTCCTAAGTAGTCTTCTTGGCTCTTGAGTAAAATGGTAGTTCCTGTTTTTAGTTATTAATGGAGCACCCCAAATGAGTTGAATGATAAACGTCAGTCTGACTGGATGGATTCATGTGTACACCATCATAAAGCATTTGTACGTCCTTGCTTCTCCTGCTTTCCCATACGCAGGATCTGGAGATGTTTTGGCACAAGTCCCAAGTTCCGGTTTCTGGCTGTTCAGACAGCAGTTAAGTGAAGCCTGGTAGGTTAAGGATCAACCAGAGGTGGCTGGACTCTCTATGGGCACAGTGGTGAGGGCTGAGCATATGCCACTTGGAGCAGAGGTGTGTATTACATGAACATTAGGCAATGAATGGTAACCAAGTGGATTGCGTCACTAGGATTGCCACTTGGCCAGAAATGGGTTAGAGAGCACCTCTAGACATTTAGACACATAAATCTTTCCCAGTCCATAAACACAGATTCTCTGTGTAGTAGATATTTGACATCTGTGGATTGATTGCTCTTGGTAGTTTTAGCTATTTACTGTTTGTGATTGTGAGGGTGTAGGAATGAGACAACAGCTCCAAGGTGCTCACGTGCCTCTCAAGGTTGCCTAGAGGGACTTATCTGATGCCCACAGCACCTGGCGAGGAAGGCACTGCTGATGTATTTTATAGAAGAGGAACCGGGGTACAGAGGTCACACGGTAAGTGGCAGAGCTAGAATTCCAGCAATCTGGACCCAGAATCCATGTTCTTAACCATGACGTACAATTGCCTCTCCATTATTGTTATTACTATTATGCAATAAAAAAGAAGTAACACTCTCACTTGCAGAGGAACTGTGTGTTGCTCATTAGATCTAGGAGCAACTCTATGCTCGAGGCATGATTTTCACTGTCATGAGGAATGTGAGTCCCTGAGATTTAGGAATGTGCCCACATCACAGAGCTAGAAAGCGGTGCAGCCAGGCCACCAACCGTGCCTGGGTAGTCCCCAAAGCTTTGTTTCGAAGCATAATTCATCATGTTGCCACATCCTGATCAGAAAGCAGCTGTACAGGAGTTGCGGAGGAGACTGCCTGGAGCTGAGCTCAGTGTGGCTTCGGCACTGCTTTGTGATTTCTCACCAAGTTTAAAGTAACTCTCAAGAAGTGAGAACTTTGCTTCTTTGGAAAAATGGCCCTAGAAAGAAATCTAGCTGCCCATGTAGACCTGAAAGAATCAGCTGGATGTTACTGTACATGTGAATATGATTTATAAGACCTATTCATGGAGTTGGGACTTTTAAAGGTCCTGGGTTATATCTTAAGTTTCAAGGCTCTACTGCTGGGATGACAACACCCACCCTGCACGACAACTCTGATCAGCTGGTAGTGGGCACCTGAACACTGGGCTGAGAAGGATTCAGAAGTTCAGACTGAGCTCCTCCATAAAGGCTACTGATACTGGTTAGCACCAGCTCCTGTGGGATCTGGAGGAAAGAATGACTGCGCACCAGTGGCATTATTGCTAACCGTATACTTTAGTGTTCATTGTCGGGGATGATTAATAAACAAGTAAGACAGATATTCTGTAACATTCATATAACAATTTGAAAACATAACTGTGGGGAAAAAACATTATTTTATTTGTTGATTCTGTCCTTTCTCTCCAATTCAAAAGAGTTGACCATTTAAAAAGGAATAAACACTCTTCAGTCCAGATTATACTATTTGGAGGCCTACCATAATTTCTACTGCCACTGGATAGAAATGAAACTTCCAGCCATAGCCTCAAAGCCTCCAACTATCTGGTAGAAGACTCCTTTCCCAACTAGACTAGACAAACTCTCTTTGTTCACTAAGTCAGATATTCATCAACCTCTTTGTCTGGACCTGAGCTCTCAGTGTGTCTAAGAAACTGCCCTGCCACTTCCCTTCGCCACATCTTCTTGACCCCTAAAACCCACAGGATTCTCTCTCCCCTGTCCCTGAGCCACAACACCTGAGAGAGCATCAGCCTCCAGGGGCTCAGTCCTGCTTCCGTGCAAGCTGTGATACTAGTTGCCTTTAGAAGCCTTTAAACAGTGCATTTGTTTCCACAAGATAGTTACTGAATTCCTCCCAGAAGCCTGAAACCACAAAAAAAAGGCTACAAAGCATCTTAATAAAACTCCTTAAAAGATCAACTATGTGACATACTCTTTTACCACCAAAAAATACACCTAGAAATTAACTTGTTGAATTCACTGTAACTGTATCAGAAAACACATATCTATCTCACACACACACACACAGAGCTAAATTATTTTGAATCAAAATGGAAATCAAGATAGAAATACAGTCTTTTTCTGGAAATAACACAAGTGAAAATGTCCTTACAGCTTAAGGAATGTATTTTTGCCACAATTAACATTTTTTTTAAATACACAAAGACTTAAAAATCAAAATGTTGCCTCCAAACCTATTGCCCCCATTATTTATTTTCTTTCTTAATACTTTTATATGCCCCAGCTTTGCATAATTCAACTTCATTAAAGGCACCTGTTTTTAACAGAAACTATGGTTTCTGGAAAGTACTGCCAAGATGTCTGCTATTCAAGGCAGGCCGAAAGCTTCTATGAAACGCAAGGATGTGAATGTTAGTGAGGCATCAGATGAAGTGGTGAACTGAATGTTTAAGGCCAAAAGAATTAACTTGTTTTAGTGATATGCCAATAATGAGCATGTTGCTCACATACTGATTTTATATCTCATTAGAAAAATCTTGCTTGCAAAAAGCTGTCACTTAAAATCATATCATCTCCCACCTGATGGATGTGTCCTTGCAAATATTATTGAAGTAGTTTTTCCTTTTCTTATGCATGAACCATTCTGAAAGCATAATTGAGGTAACCAACTGCTTATTTGTCCTTTAATGTAAACTGACTACTTATCTTGCTCTCAATTTATTTTATGTAGCTAAACATATGTAACATGTGCTGTTGAGTCTTGAAAATGGGTTTATTTTTGTATAGCTATTGTTAACCCAGGTTAACTTTATTTCTTGATAAGAGAACTGGAAAGAGCCTTGAAGATAAAATTCGATGCCTGCCATTTTAAGCTAGATTGATATAGAAATTCATTGAACACACAGATATTGGAGCTCTGTCTGTGTACCCGGGCTTGGGTTCAGCTCAAGGAATATTAGGCTGAACATGAATCAACCACTTCCGGTTCTTGCAGAACTCATAACCCTGGTTAGCACTGCATTGTCCCTCTGGTTCACGCTCCTCTCTGATAACTCTTGCTCATTTTGGCAGGTAACATCATCTCCATTTAATGGGAGCTTAACGAGGCTCAGGAAAGCTCCTTACATTAGTAATATTAATAAGCACACAGTGAACCTTTCAGTTAAGCCTATACTGTAGGGTTATTATTGTAACTTATCATTTAATGAGAAAGATCAGGAATCAAAATACTACTTATATATATTTATCCAAACACACACGAGTGCACATACACATATACTTACATGTACACACACAAATAAATGTTCAGATGTAGTTGTAAAAAACAATGAGCAGATTTTGACAATGTAGGTTTTCTGGTAAGTTTCCTTTATGTTGGGGAATCCTAGCTCTGGGAAGTTATCAGCAGAAGGTGCCTTCTTCCCATCAGGTCATTGGCTGTGGAGAACAATCTAGAAGTCAGGGGCTCACCTTGCTGCCACAGTGTAAACTGGCTCCAGTCTCCCTTCTCCCTCAGATTCTCGTCTTCAGGCAGGAAGAGGCCTTTGGCCTTGTCCATCACTGCAAGGCCTTCATCACGGATTAGCTTCCAGTTTCTTTCTAAGGACTAGAGGGAAGATTCTGGCTTTACTGGGCTGAAAAAAATGCCTGGCAGAGTGCCTTATAATGACTCTCAGCTCTGTTTGTTATTTTGATTAATAAAGTAATGGAATTTTTGTTCTCATCCAGATGTCTTATTTGCTCCAGGACCTCTTGCCAAGGGTTTGAAAAAACAACCACCACCTAACATTACTTTTCAGAACCAGATGCCTTTGCAGCATAAAAACCTCAATCATTCCTAGGAGCCTCAGAGAACAATCCTCTCCATAATTTGTTTAGGTTTGCCTAAAGGTTGTTTCCTTTTGAAGACCACAACCTAACAACAGCATTATTTGTTGATCACATTACATCAGTACACTACAATATACTGTCTGTGACCCTCAAGCATCCAAACTAGAATACAAGTCATGGGCTTGATTTCATCTTTCAGTAATCCTCATAAAGATGCCATTCAACATGGTAAATACTAATTAAATTTCACAGAGATCGAAACAGTGTCTATTGGAGCATTTGATGGATTATAAAATTAACAGCAAAACAAAGTAAGTAAGTGCCCTGGTGTTTAGAATTCAGCCAAACAAAAATATTTCCCTGACTTCCTATCAGAAAGTGGGCTTGCAGCCAGCAGAGCGCCTTGGAGTGGCGGTGCTGCTGCTGGTAGGTCTGGGGGAAGGAGGGAGATAGAGCTGACTCATCCTGGTTACTTCTCTGTGCTGTCAATAGTTGGGGGCTGGTGGATGGCAACAGGGTAGGAACAGTGTGGCACCGTAGGCCAGGGTGAGCACCTGGAGTGGTCAACTGAGGAACTACCAGCAGGAAAAAAGAATAAAGCTGCCTTCTTACTGTATGAAGAGAGTCAGTTGTACAGATAAGCCAGGATTTTGAAAAGCTAGTAATTTCAAACACTTCTATGTTAAGTAAGAAGTGGACAGAATAGGTGAGCATATGGGTACAAGGATAGGAAGGAACACAATGGCTGATTTCAACAGGAATAGAGCTCAAGAGCATGGAAGCAGAATGAGCAAGTTACAAAGAGAGCTTCTGACACAAAAAATGAAAACAATTAGCCCT
This sequence comes from Manis javanica, assembly GCF_040802235.1. NCBI lineage: Eukaryota > Metazoa > Chordata > Mammalia > Pholidota > Manidae > Manis > Manis javanica. Next base: position 150,073,069 of record NC_133157.1, read on the forward strand.
CTCTGATCATGGATTGAGGCACCTTGTAAAACATGTTTCTCTATCTTCAGAATCAGTCAAGCGAAACTGGATGACCAATTATAGGGTAGAGAAAAGCCTAAGATAATGTGTGAAGTGTTTTTACCAACTCATGCCTTATGAGTTCATGATTCAATGTAGGCAAATGATGAAGTGCTGGAAGGACTGCACAGGCTCAGGGCTCCGAGACAGACAGACGCCCCTAGGGGTTTGTGTGAAAACATGGTGCCAACTGGAGCTGAACCCAGGCAACACATTCTATATTGTGTGACAACAGTAGGTTTATTAAAATATTCCAGGGCAAGAGACAGACTTTAAGAGTAGACACTGATATTCTACTTCTTTTTTCCCCCTTATTTCTTTGAGTCTGTTGGTTTATTTCTTTGGTATAATTTCAGCTTTATTGAAGTATAACTGATATATAAAATTGTAAGGTATTTAAAATATAGATCATGGTGATTTGATATACTTATCTAATGTCCAAAGAGTCTCCCCATCTGGTTAATTAACATATTCATTGTCTCACATATTTATCTTAAAAAATTTTTTTTCTTGGTGAGAACATTAAGTTCTATTCTCATAGCAAATTTCAATTACACAATACAGTGTTATCAACTATAGTCAACATGTTCTACATTAGGTCCTCAAACTTTATTCACCTTATAGATGAAGGTCTGTACACTTTTTCCAACCTCTCTCTATTTCCCCAACTCACCCCAGCCCCTGGAGACCACCTTTTTACTTTGTTTCTATGAGTTGGACATTTAAAAAAAATTTAGATTCCATATATGATACCATACAGTATTTGTCTTTCTGTGCCTGGCTGATCTCACTTAGCATGATGCCCTCAAGGTCCATCCATGTTGTCACAAATGGCAGAATGTCTTTCTCATGGATGAATAATATTCTATTGTGTGTGTGTTTGTATGAGTATAGATCTCACATCTTCTTTACCCATTCATACACTGAATGACGCTTAGGCTGTTTCCATTTTCTTGGTTATTCTGAATAATGGTGCAGTGAGCATGGGAGTGCAGACTCTTCATTACCTTATTTTCATTTCATACCCAGAACTGGAAATTCTATTTTTAATTCTTTGAGGAACCTCCATGTTGTTTTCCAAAGCTGTAGCAATTTACTGAGTTTATACTTTGATTCATGTGAAACCCACTTATTGAGCTGTGTCACAATCTAGAGCTGTTCCTATTATCACCCTGCTTTATGCTGGTACTGGTCATCTGTCCACAAGTGATTTCAATATTACTTTTTCCCAAGTAGGTAATCCATAAAGCAAGTCGAAGATTGAATTTCAATAAAGAGACACTCAAATCACCAACACTCCTTGTGTCTATTGTAACTTGTTCAAGTTGCTAGATAAATCTGTTTGATTCTTATTATTCTGTCCACAGGTGAAGGAAGAATTACGTCTCTAACACAGGAAATTACTTTCAAGTGAGGTTATTGGAGCCTTTCTCCAAAGGCTCTTCCTTCTTCCCTCTGGTATTTCAGAAGTTCCATTTCTTTTGAAAGCTGATTTTAGGGTCATTTTTGGAAAGAACTGATATTTTTGTTACTAAAATAGGGCACAAAGCCCTAGGGAAAATGTTGAAGTGACTGCCTCATTATTAAATAAAAATTTTAGAGCACTTAAGATCAGGCTGTCTTTTATATGTGAAATGTAGTCATTCTTGCCCCCTCTCCCTGTTGTCCCCAGGGAAGTGATGCTAAGGTACTTTTCCATGAGCAGCAGTGATTTTTTAAGAATCATTTTTGTTTTCCTTTGTTATACACGCCACAGGTGCTAGATGAGAGGCTCCTGTTCAAAGGAGCAAACAGGTATAGAAGAGTCTCTCCAGCCTCTGCATGTGCTACATGCCACAGACCTGCTCCATGCTAGCCAGGACTGCACAGATTTCTAGTTTACTTTCATTATAAGCTAGCCACTCATCATTTTCTCTTTTAGGTTCAATACTTGTTACAAAATTTACAACTAGAAGGACCCCTGCTGTTAATCTAGGGGAGAGCTTTTCATTTCACAGATGACAGAATGACCTTTGGGGTGGTTAATGAGCCCAAAATCACATAGGCTAGGGGCCAGATACCAGCTCTGCTTCCCTCTTGATTATTCCTAAGGCACTGTGGGAGGAGAGAGGGGCAGGCATGGTGGGCCTGGGGCTCTGCCTTGTCGGCACGGGAGCATGAGAGCACTTTGGGGGCCCCTCCAGCCTCCTGTGCACCTGTGAGGCATGGGTACTTGCGAGTCCCTTGGAGAGAATGGCGCTCCCCGCTGGGCTCTGGGCACCTCAAAGAAAGCTCACGTTCCTGCCAAATGGGGAACCTGGGTTACCCAAAAGCTGTCACCAGTTAACTGTAGTGACACAATGAAAAACACAAAGGTAACAACGATCACGATGTATGCGTTAAAAGTGCACATTTTATCCACCACAGTAATGACTGCCCTTGGAGACTTTCAACTTTGGAGAGACCGGTCAGGGTTTCTTTTATGGGCCTTGGGGAGAAATCTGGAATGGGTCCTGGGAATGTTATTTTCAAGCACAAACCAAGGAACTACAGTGCATAAATTTCACATGGTTACAGAGGGGTAAAGACAACAGGCAATTGCACAGGGCATGTGGAGGGTGGGGAGGGAAGAGACATGAATTTTCTCTACAGTAAGATGGCAAACAATTCCATTTCTTAGGAGATTCCAACAGGATGTGAAGACTCACATAGAACAGGCCATGCCTCCATTTTTTTTTTGGTATCATTAATCTGCAATTACATAAGGAACATTATGTTTACTAGACTTCCCCCTTCACCAAGTCCCTACCACAAACCCCATTACAGTCACTGTCCATCAGCATAGTAAGATGCTGTAGAATCACTACTAGTCTTCTCTGTGTTGTACAGCCCTCCCCATGAGCTCCCCCCACCACATTTTACATGGTAATCATAAGGCCCACTTTCTTTTTCCCCACACTTATCCCTCCCTTCCCAGCTATCCTCCCCAGTCCCTTTCCCTTTGGTACCTGTTAGTCCTTTCTTGGGTTCTGTGATTCTGCTGCCATTTTGTTCCTTCAGTTTTTCTTTGTTCTTATACTCCACATATGAGTGAAATCATTTGGTACTTGTCTTTCTCCGCCTGGCTTATTTCACTGAGCATAATACCCTCTAGCTCCATCCATGTTATTGCAAATGGTAGGATTTGTTTTCTTCTTATGGCTGAATAATATTCCATTGTGTATATGGACCACATCTTCTTTATCCATTCATCTACTGATGGACACTTAGGTTGCTTCCATTTCTTGGCTATTGTAAATAGTGAGTGCTGCGATAAACATAGGGGTGCATCTGTCTTTTTCAAACTGGGCTGCTGCATTCTTAGGGTAAATTCATAGGAATTCCTGGGTCAAATGGTATGTCTATTTTGAGCTTTTTGAGGAACCTCCATACTGCTTTCCACAATGGTTGAACTAATTTACATTCCCACCAGCAGTGTAGGAGGGTTCCCCTTTCTCCACAACCTTGCCAACATTTGTGGTTGTCTTTTGGACGGTAGCGATTCTTACTGGTGTGAGGTGATATCTCATTGTAGTTTTAATTTGCATTTCTCTGATGACTAGCGATATGGAGCATCTTTTCATGTGTGTGTTGGCCATCTGAATTTCTTCTTTGGAGAACTGTCTGTTCAACTCCTCTGCCCATTTTTTAATTGGATTATTTGCTTTTTGTTTGTTGAGGTGCGTGAGCTCTTTATATATTTTGGATGTCAACCCTTTATTGGATTTGTCATTTATGAATATATTCTCCCTTATTGTGGTTTTAATTTGAATTTCTCTGATGACTGCATGCCTCCATTTTTAAAGCCTCATCTGAAATATTACTTTCTTGACCCTAAATTCATCCATTTCATAAAACTGTAAAGAGAAACTGATAGGGTTGGTATTCAGGTTGGTTGCCTGGCAGACAACAGCTTGTAATTCATATTCTTGTGGCAACACAGACTTTATTTATTATTGTTATTATCAATTTTTTATTGATATACAGTCTTATATTGTTGCAAGTATACAACACAGTGGTTCAACAGTTATCCATATTATTAAATTCTCACCCCCACTAGTTTGTCAACATATGAAGATGTTACAGATGTTACAGAATCACTGACTATATTCTCCATGCTGTACCACTATCCCCATGACCAACCGACATGACAGAAGTTTTGTACGCCTTTATCCCCTTCACCCTCTGCACCCACCAACCCCAACTCATCCCCCCCTTGATAACCACCAGTCCCTTCTCAGTGTCTGTGAGTCTACTGCTGCTTTGCTTTGTATTTATATTATATTCACAAAGAAGTGAAATCATATGGTGTTTGTCTTTCTCTGCCTGACTTATTGCACTGAGCATAATCCCACTAGATCCATCCATGTTGTTGCAAATGGCAGGATTTCTTTTCTTTTTATGGCTGAATAGTATTAAATTATGTTTATGTACCACATCTTCTTTATCCATTCATCTACTGATGGACACTAAGGTTGCATCCATATCTTGGCTATTATAAATAATTCAACAATAAACGTTGGGGTACATATGTGTTTTTGGATCAAGGATTGTTTTCTTTGGGTAAATTTCTAGAAGTGGAATTACTGGGTCAAATGGTACTTCTATTTTTAGCTTTTTGAGGAACCTCCATACTGCCTTCCACAGTGGCTGCACCAGTTGACCAACAGTGTAGGAGGGTTCCCTTTTCTCCAAATCTTTGCCAACACTTGTTATTTGTTGTCTTTTACATGGTGGACATTTCTGACTGGTGTGAGGTGGTATCTCACTGTGGTTTTAATTTGCATTTCCTTGATGATTACTGATGTGGGGCATTTTTTCATGTGCCTGTTGGCCATTTGTATTTCTTCTTTGGAGAGGTATCTGTTAGGTCCTTTGTCCATTTTTAAACTGGGTTTTTTGGGGTGTTTTTTTTTGGTGTTGAGGCATATAAGCTCTTTATATATTTTGGATGTTAATCCCTTATCAGATAAATCATTTACATATATATTCTCCCATACTGTAGATTGCCTTTTTGTTCTGTTGATGGTGTCCTTTGCTCTACAGAAGCTTTTTAGTTAGATGTAGTCCCACTTGTTTATTTTTTATTTTGCTTCCCTTGCTCAAGGTATGTCCAGGAAAAATTTGCTCATATTTATGTTCAAGAGATTTTTGCCTATGTTTTCTTCTAAGAGTTGTATGGTTTTATGTCTTACATTCAGGTCTTTAATCCATTTCAAATTTACCCCTGTGTATGGAGTAGGCAGTAATCCAGTTTCATTCTCTTGCATGTGGCTGTCCAGTTTTCCCAACACCAGTTACTGAAGAGGTCATCTTTTCCCCATTGTATATTCATGGCTCCTTTATTGTATATTAATTGACCATATATATGTGATCTATCTCGGCTTTCTATTCTGTTCCACTGATTATGAGTCTGTTCTTGTGCCAGTACCATATTGTTTTGATTACTATTGCTTTGTAACACAAACTTCAGAAAGCAGAGATCTGGTTGTTTTTTACAGTGGCCCATGGCCTCAGAAACCCAACACCAGCACCTGCCTTTTGAGTTACACCCTGGCCACATTCAGGGCTCTCACCATCTGTAAGTGGAACTCCCAGTTTCAAGTGTCATTAATTCCACAATACACTTGAGCTCTCTTTAATCCCAATTTCCCTCTAGTTCAGGGCAATTTCCTCACTTCCCAGATTTTCTGCTGATCCCAAATAGACGGCAAACTTTTCAACATGAAATTAGATTAAGTCCTATTTTTAAAGTCTTCCTAAAACTGATTTTGTTGAGAAAGGCAAACTAAAGCCAAATTAATTCTTACTGAACTATTTTATTGTTTTTAATTTAAAAAGCATGTTTTTTAAAAGTCAAGTTACTATAGGTCCTATAATGAAATTAACATTCTTACTTAACTCTTCCTCAGTCCTGAGCCCAATACCAGCTAATTCCTTTAAACACTTTTTCTGATACTCACTTGCTCACAACTAAATTATGTGTTATATTGCTACTTCTTCATTTATTAATTCTAGATATTGTCACTTATCTTTCTATTAAGGAAAGTAGCAAGTTAGCAATATGATGTTTTCTTTTCCCTCTTATGATAGAGTTACTTCCAAAAACCTCTCACCCACCTGGGTAAATTCATATTCACATTTCATATTATGACAATGAGGTCTGATTCACACTTGAGTTATAATGATTACGCTTCATTTCACAGGCAGCATTTTTCCATTCTGCTCTCTTTTTTAGCTTAATTTTCTAAGCCACTTACAACTGTTTCTGCTTTATGGCACCAAAAGAGTGCTGTACATTTCTTGGTATGGCTCTACTCTTTGCCAGAAACATCATGTAAGCTCTTTCTTTCTCTCTTTTTTTGCAGATAACCTTGCACTAGCCATCTGCCCTGCTTTTGATCTGGACTAGCCATGGTCTGGGCTTGCTGACAACTGTCATCAGGGCAAGTCCCTTGGCCTCTGCCTGTTATTAGACCCCTTAACTAGTTGTTTCCAATGATTCTAGTTGTTCCCAATGAAGGGTACACCATGGGTAAAACTGAATTTCAGAAAATATCTGAAGTCATTCTTATACTTGATTGAAGGCTTGACTATGTATGGAACTTTAGGTGGTAAATAATTTCTCCTTAGAATTTTGAAAGAGTTCCCCCATTGTATTACAACTTTGAGTGTTGCTGTTGGGAAATCTGATGCTTTCTAGATTCCTTTTTCTTCAGGTCTCTCTAGACGCTTTATGTAAGTCAGTATAGTATAGTTGTTAGGGGTGTAAAGTCCAGAGCTAGACAGCCTGGTTTGGAAATGTGACTGTCATTAATTAATATGTGAATTTGGGCAGGTTAGTTAACTACTCTGTGCCCTCACTGTAAAGAGGGCAAAATACTACTGCTTTCCTCAAGAGCCTCTAAGAAGATTAACTGTGCTAAAAGTACCATGCTATATCTAAGAATAGCTATGATAATGAAGATTTTAAGATCTTCTTTTTATTTTGGGTTTCCTGAAATTTTCTGGGAATGTGCCTGAGGATAAATGCTGGGCACTTAATGATCCCTGAAATATGGAAAATCACATTTTTCAACTGGACAATATTTAGTATTATTTCTTTAAAACTTTATTCTCCATTATTTCTCTATTCTTTCTGTAACTCCTTTTGTTTGTATGTTGGACATGCTAAACTGAGCCTCAAATTTTCTTCTTTTCTATTTTTAAACTTTTTTTTTGTTCCTTTCGGGAGATTTCCTTGACTTAGCTTCCAATACTGCAATTAAATTCTTATTTCTGCAAACCATATTTTTTAAATTTCTGAAAGCCTTGTTTGGGTCTTTGTTTCTGTGTACAGTATCCTCTATTTTTGTGGATATACTATCTTCTGGTGCCACTCTGAGGGTCCTACAGATTATTTTAAATTGGCACTTTCTGCATTTTCTGTTGCCCCTAAGTGACGATAGTCTTTTTGTCCATTTTGTTCTTCTTTCATGTTGAAAGGTCTCTCCGATGTTTGGTGATCCTTGGCTGTCAGTCGTATAAAACTGAGATAGTGATTGGAAGTTGTGTGGAAAAGACAGGGCCTGTGATTGATAGGCCTCACTGCTGGGGCCATCAAGTGTGTTTTTTTCCGGGCATCAGTATAAATAAAATGTCAGTACTGAGGGGGCTCGTCTTTGAGGCCCTGCCATTTCTTAGATGCTGTAATACCAAGTGCTCTACATCTCCTCTCTTCAGAAGCCCCTCTGCAATCACTATCATTTCCTTAGGTTTCACCTTTCGTAGGTCTGCCAAGTCAGATACTTCTGTTTTCCATTTTCAGAACAAAAAAGCACAAAGCCATACTAACATTGTTTACCTGTTATTGTCTCCCTCTTTTTTTTCTTTTGTAGGTTTATACCATTTTTATTATTTTATTGTTATTTAAGTGAAGTTTCCCCATGGGAGGTATTAAACGGATGTCTCCATAACCCTTCTTCACTCCTATTTTCTATACATTTCTGACAGTCGATCGTTTTTGACTATCTACCTTCTTATAGGCTACATGGACCTGGTAATACATAATTCAACTTTCTAGTGAAGTTTAGAAACAACGTGCTGTGAGCCTACAAAACCCTCTACTAGTCCCTCAGATGTGTTCTCAAAACATCACCAAACTCAAAGTAATGATGTTTCACATGGTAGAGGTAGGTAGGAAGGGGAATTCTTAGCATTATACTTGACATTTTAAATCAAACTTTGCTAACTTGTATATTGATTTATTGTCAACCTAGTATCTTTCCACTGCTTGGCTTGTGCACATTCCTTGTATCACTCAGTTGGTACAACTGCAATTCCATGATGCGCTATATGATGATAACATTGATTTGATGCTGGAAGGGTGATATAAAATCACCAACAGAATTCACCTAACTTTAAGTGTTTTCTTCTATGAAGGAAAACACGACTGTTCAGAGAAACATTTTTGCTGAGGCAGTCAGTAAACACTGCACACTGCTAAGTAAGGGGAGTTACCACTAGTGATATTCTTCTGCTCAGACTGTCATAATAAAATACCATGCACCGGGTGGCTTAGCCAGCAGAAATCACTGTCCCCCAGGTCTGGAAGCTGGAAGTCCAAGATCAAAGTGTGGGCAGGTTTGGTTTCTTTCAAGCTCTCGCTCCTTGGCTTGCAGAGGGCCCTTTTTTCACCACAGGTAGCCTTTCCTCCGTGTGCACATCCCCCTTTGTGTGTGCAACTTTTCTTTCCTTCTTAACGGACGCCAGTCAAACTGGATCAGGTCCCACCCTAATGGCCTCATTTTAATTTACTTTTCTCTTGAAAGGCTCTATCTCCAAACACAGTCACATTCTGGGGTACTGGAGTGTGGTTAGAGTTCAACATATGAATTTTGGGGGGACACAGTCAACACATAAGACTCATGCAGATTCAAATTAGAACTAGTTCCAGCTAAGAAAGCAGAATGGAAGGGCATGAGGAATAATTCACATCAACATGGGGAAAAATAGACTTACAGGAGCAAAATAATAGATGGTCATGGAAAAAGGCAGGAAGAGTTATGCTTTTGTCTGGTGCACAAAACATAATGCAAGAGCTCTTACAGCTCAGATTAACATGAGCAGGATTAGGTAAGTAACCTGTGTGATTAGCTAATAAGAAAAAGGTAATTGAGAAAACACAGACATTAGCTATTGAGGAGTCCCAGAGAAGTGTATGTACCTTGAAAGGTTCTGATTCTAAATTCAGAGAAGGCATGTGGTCAAGCACCATTCTTGGCAAAGTTTATGCATTAAACTGGAGTTAGGATGAATTGGTAATAATGGTACATTAGTACAATGAATACCAAATTTCATCTAATTGGCTATGAACATACTTGTTATAGTTAACTATTTTGGAATATATTCGATTATTTAGAGATAAAAAGAACTTAAATCCTAGCCATAATCAGACTATACTTTACACGATGATAAGACATGGGTACTGTACTCTGCCTTAGAAGGGCAGTACCCCCAAGTGCTCAGCTGAAGTTGTGAGATCAGAGCAAACACCACAGTGAGTGTACTGCTCTCACAGAAAACTCTCTTTGCAGTGACTTTAATAAAATGTCTGAGGAAATTAGTAGCATTCGAGGAGCAATGGTGTGCTGGTCCCAGTGCGTTTCAAGCACAGATTGCCTGTTTTTCAAGTTTGAATATAAAGGAAAACACCTGACATTTCTTTATTGTGGAAATAAATGAAGACCAAGCAAATGAGAAAAGCAAAGGCTACTCACAGCTTATTATAGCAAGGGAGTCAGCCACCAGCGCTGTGTTTGGCAGAGAAGTGGGGAAGCTTTACACTAAAAAAAAGACCAGGTGTGCCCTGACTGCAGGCTGTTGGCCCAGGAAGCTGTAGGCTAGCATCCCACGTGATTGGTTAGGGGAACATATGTGGCTTTGTCTGGTTGGTCTGAGGTTGGAAGCAGGAGCAACAATTAAGGAAGGTGTCAGTTATTATCAAGTCCCAGTCATTGGAGTGGGCTGTCATGGAAGGTGTTGTTCAGCTCCGTGGGTTGTTACTAGAAATTGCCATCTGGCTAATCTGGCTTCCTGCAAGTCTCATTTACAACAGGTTGGCTTCCTGGGTTATTTATTGTAGAAAAGGGATTGGTTTCCCAGGCAGTTTGCTGCATGAGGATCAAGGTCCTGTTTTTCTATATGGTCTGGCCTTGCCTTAGTGCGTTCATTCAGTCTTGCATTATTCACGCTGAAAGGTAAGGGTAAGATAAGGCACTTAGCATGGGGCAAAAGAAGAGTTTTGGAGTACTGACATTTGCTCTTTCTAGAAAGTGGGAGAAAAAGGGTGTTTTCTAGGAAACAGAAGGAAAGATAATCCAAGCGGCCAGGAGAAACATCTTGCCAGAGGGCTTAAAGAACTCTGTAAAGGAGCTAGTTCCCCATTCCTCATGCCCTGGGTCAGATGGGCAGGGAGGCTTTCTCTGTATATATAAAATCAACTCACTTGATAAACAGATAAACAACTTATCTATGATGTGCATATGCATCTTATATTTAAGACATTGATCTGTGTGTCTGTGTGTTATGACCTAGATCATGATCTACTGTATTAAAAATTAGGGACTGTATATGGAGTGCCAACCAACAGGTGCAGTTTGCAATTACTGTGAAATATGAATTATGAAAAAATGAGTTTCCAAAGAGGGTCACAGATAAAGCTGATTTTTAGGCTTTTTTTCTTTTTAAACATTGACAAATACTGAGGACTCACTGATTTTGCTTTGAGAAAGAACACAAGCTTTGAGTGTGAAATAATTCAAATAGTATCAAATGTTCTATTCTTTTGCTGTGTTGCCATGACTGGCATTATATGCCACACTAGCTTTAGCCTTGTGCCGACTCTTATTAGGGGCTCACGTGTATACACACACACGGGAACATCCATGATGATGGCTTTTTGTCGTATTTTGTTTCGTTTTATTTTTGAGCCTTACTAAAACCTTTCAGGAGAGGAGGAATTGTAATTATTCTGTATTTAGAGACAAAGAAACAGAATCAGATGTGTGGAAAGAATTGCCCTAGGTGTCAGAGCTGAGGGCAAACCTTATCTGTTTCCAATTGCAGAGCCTCCTTTAAGAAGTTCACCTTGAAATCACAACCACCAAATCCCTTAGTACTCACGAGTGGTGTTGTCATTTTGTTGTTTTAAGTGTATGTGTCATTGAAATTCAAAAAATTTAGAGTTTGATTTAGAAGAATAGGATGAAACTATGGTGTTAATCTTAAGGAACTGCTTCCAGCACTTCTTTATACTATAATACATACTTTCATATAAAAGTGCTAATCCTCTTAATTTATAGCTTAATCCTACTGTAAATCCAACATTTTTGCTTCTTTCTTTTTCAATCCATTTTATTTCAAAAGCAGTTCAGTGAAAATATTCAAATATTTAATTACACAGATAGAAATCTTGAACCATCTAATGTGTTACTACTGTCTAAGCCTTATTTCTGTTCAGGTGATGTTATTCATACACAATGGATTTCTTAATTAGTAAAAGCCACAGTCTGAAGGAAAATGACAGAGTATCATTCTAACCAGTTGTCGTTATGCACCACGTCACACCATTGGTAAAATGTTCCTGGGCTCTCCTCTGATTGTACTAAAACTACAAGATGAGAAAAGGAAAACTTACCTGTGATTCTATTTGTCTATATAAAAGCAGCTGTTCTGAGAATCTCAGAAAAAGGGTGCAATTGTTTTCTTTTTCCAGTAATGAATGCAGAGTTAGGTAGCAGGAAACACAAACACAAAAGGTATATTTTAAACTATAGTTTTGCATTGCTATTAGCTGTTGTTTTTCAGTGTTAGTACAGTGGTTTCCAGGCATGCACTGTTTACATCTAAATTAGCCATGAGATAATGTGGATCAAAAAGCTAATCTCAAAAAGGAGAGGGTGAAACTCTGAAGGTACAGTAGCTTTTCTCTGGCTAGAAGAGTTCTTTTCTATTTATAATCTAGCAAAGACTTTAATCCACTTTTGTTTCAATTTCTATGTTAAATACCCCAAAGCACTTAGGGCTTTAGTATTTTTGATTTGGCAGCAACCTACTCAATTTTAATGAAAACATGCATTAAAGAGGACTGGAATACCTTCTTTAAAATTTTTTCATGGAGTTGCCTAGCCTTTTAACATCGGTAGTGCACAGAGTTGCCAAACTGCAAACTACATAACAATGGGGGAACAATGACAATTCAGCAAAAGGGAAAAACACAGATGATGCATTTTACTGAACACTGTCCTATGCCTTCCAAAAAATTGCACTCTGAATCTCACTGGAACATACATTGAGAATAATTTAAATGAAAATGTGCTATCCGTGGGAGTTCATTGTCACATAAGAGCCAGAATCTGGGTAATTATCCTAAAAGTATTTTGGCTCAATATGACAGCTACGTGATCTATAAGGTTTCCACTTTAGATGGTAATGGCTGGGGGATGACCATGATCCATAATATTCAAATCCTTAGTTTGAAAACAGAAGAAAATCTTGATGTGCAAGTGTTTGTCCACTGGCGGGTCACAGGCCCTGGGCCCTCACATAGCAGGGTCTCTTAGTCATTGACAGGGAATCACCTTGAAATCACATTTTTTGTGTGTGAAAGTCATAACGTGATATAACATTAACATTTCTACAAATAAAGGTAGTTAGTAAAGTAAAGCACGATCACAAAGCACTGAATTTTAAACACAGGATGCCACACGCTCTGAAATTCCATACTGTTGGGGGCCCTGTGATTAATGCTCAGGCCCATTTTCCTTCTTCAATAAACCAGTTTAAAATAGGCAGGGCTGCTGGGAGATTCAAGATGACAGCGTGAGAGGTGAGATGGAGAACTCCTCCCAAAACCACAAATAGTACAAAAATATATTAATTAGTACAGTTAACCCTAAAACAGCAACAAGAAAGAAGGCTGAACCAGACTGCATACAGACCTCAGGAACAGAGCAGAACTCACGAAACAGGGTAACATATGAAAGCCCTTCCCCCACCCCAGCTCACCAGCAGAGGGGAAAAGAAATGGGGAAGGGAGGGGGTGGAAGCTTGGAACTGCTGAACACCTGGCCCTGGAGATCTGCTTTGTGAGCAGAAACCTACACTGTGTGGTGCTCTGGACATTGGGGAGCTTGGACAGGCGGAGTGCTTGAGAGACTGACATTCTGGCTGTTTATGGAGGAGTGGATCCACACCTGGCTACTCTGTGTCAGAGGAAAGGCAGGCGGTCTGAGAGGCTTCCTAGCAGCAAGAGGGCTGCTGAAGGGGTGGGGTATGCATGGAGCTTGCTGTGGGGAGAAGGGAGAGCTGCACAAGGTTTTCTGAGTGCACTCTGCCCAGCTGGTTGGGAACTTTGAGAAGTTTCAGGCGCTCCATCCCCCTGGCTGGCTACATAGCTCCGAGGCCTCCCACTGTGACACACAGTCTGCTGTGCCTTTTTCCTAGCCTGCAGGCACCAGTTCACAAACCGGCAGTCACTGTGCAGGCATCAGGCCAGCCAGAGGGAGGCCCCGCCTACAACAGCTGGAGACGCAAAGCACAGAGGCTTACACCTGTGTGCTCGGCCCACTGGCTCTGATACTGGACACAGGCACCACAGATGGAAATCAGGAAACAGGTCTTTCCTCCTCCAAGGTACCAGCTCCGCTCCCCTACGACCTCACTCTAGGGGCTAGGCAGCTCCAAAGACTGGAGCTTCTGGGCACTAGTGGGCACCACACAGAAATATGGAACATCAAAAGAACATGGTTCAGACCAAAATCTCACAAACCCAGAAAAAGGGCCAAATGAAACTGAACTCACCAATCTTCCTGAAGGAAGGAATTTAAGTCAGAGATTCAATCATTAAGAAATTCCATATCTGAAATGAAACATACAATGGAGAGATTTAAAAGCAGAGTACATGTAGTAGAAGAGATGGTAAATGGAACAGAAATGAGAGAAGAGGAATACAAAGAAGCTGAGGTACAGAGAGAAAAAAGAATCTCTAAGAATAAAAGAATATTGAGAGAACTGTGTGACCAATCCAAATTGAACACTATTTGCATTACAGGGGTACCAGAAGAAGAAGAAGAGAGAAAAAGGGATAGAAAGGGTCACCGAGGAGGTCATTGCTGAAAACTTCCCCAATCTGTGGAAGGAGATAGTCTCTCAAGCCATGGAGGTGCACAGATCTCCCAACACAAGGGACCCAAGGGAGACAACATCAAGACATATAACAATTAAAATGGCAAACATCAAGGATAAAGACAGACTTTCAAAAGCAACTAGAGAGAGAAAAAAGATCACATACAAAGGAAAACCCATCAGGCTACCATCAGACTTCTCAACAGAAACCTTACAGGTCAGAAGGGAGTGGCATGATGTAGTTAATGCAATGAAGCAGAAGGACCTTGAACCAAGAATACTCTACCTGGAAATGTCATCATTTAGATTCGAAGGAGGGATTAAACAATTTTCGGATAAGCAAAAGCTGAGAGAAGTTACCTCCAACAAACCACCTTTACAGTGCATTTCTGAGGGACTCCTATAAATGGAAGTATCCCTAAGGCTAAACAGATGTCACCCAAGGGATAGACAAAGAGGATAGAAAACAATTCCTAACATACAAAGAATGGAGGAGGAAGAAAAAAGAAAAAAAAAAAGAACCTTTAGGTTTATGTTTGTAATAGCATACAAAGTGAGTTAAATTAAACTGTTAGATAGTAAGGGAATTACCCTTGAACCTTTGGTAACCACAAATCTAAAGCCTGCAACGGCAATAAGTACATATCTGTCGATAATCACCCTGAGGTAAATGGTTTGAATGCACCAATCAAAAGACACAGATCTACTGAATGGATAAAAAAAACAAGACTCATCTATATGCTGCCCACAAGAGACTCACTTCAAACCCAAAGACATACACAGAATGAAATCAAAGGGACGGAAAAAGATATTTCATGCAACTAATAGTGAGAAAAAAGCAGGAGTTGCAGTACTTGTATCAGACAATATAGACTTTCAAACAAAGAAAGTAACAAGAGACAAAGGACAATACATAATAATAAAGGGGTCAGTCCAACAAGAGGATGTAACTATTATAAATATCTATGAACCCAACACAGGATCACCTACATATGTGAAACAAATACTAACAATTAAAGGGGGAAATAGAATACAATGCATTCATTTTAGGAGACTTCAACACACTACTCATTCCAAAGGACAGATCAACCATACAGAAAGTAAGTAAAGAGACAGAGGCACTTAACAAAATATTAGAACAGATGGACCTAATGGACATCTACAGAACACTCCATCCAAAAGCAACAGGATACACATTCTTCTCAAGTGCACATGGAACATTTTCAAGAATAGATCATATACTAGGCCACAAAAAGAACCTCAGTAAATTCAAAAAGATTGAAACTGTACCAACCACTTCTCAGATCACAAAGGTATGAAACTAGAAATAAACTGCACAAAGAAAATAAAAAAGCCCACAAACACATGGAAGCTTAATAACATGCTCCTAAATAATCAATGGATCAATGACCAAATAAAAACAGAGATCAAGCAATATATGGAGACAAATGTCAACAATAATTCAATACCACAAAATCTGTGGGATGCAGCAAAGGCTGTGCTAAGAGGGAAATATAATGCCATACAGGCCTACCTCAGGAAAGAAGAACAATCCCAAATGAATAGTCTAAACTCACAATTAATGAAACAAGAAAAGGAAGAACAAATGATACCCAAAGTCAGGGACATGATAAAGATTAAAGCAGAAATAAATAAAATTGAGAAGAATAAAACAATAGAAAGAACCAATGAAAGCAGGAGCTGGTTCTTCGAGAAAATAAACAAAATAGATAAAACCCTAGCCAGATTTATCAAGAAAAAAAGAGGGTCTGCACACATAAACCAAATCAGAAATGAGAAAGGAAAATTCAGTATGGATACCACAGAAATACAAAGAATTATGAGAGAACACTATGAAAAATTATATGGTAACAATCTGGATAACCTAGAAGAAATGGAAAACTCTAGAAAAATACAAGCTTTCAAGGCTGACCCAGGAAGAAACAGAAAATCTGAATAGACCAATTACCAGAAACGAAATTGAAGTGGTAATCAAAAACTACCTAAGAACAAAACCACTGGACCAGATGGTTTCACTGCTGAATTTTATCAAACATTTAGTGAAGACCTAATACCCATCTTCCTTAAAGTTTTCCAAATAGTAGAAGAGGAGGGAATACTCCCAAACTCATTCTACGAGGCCAACATCAATCTATACCAAAATCAGGCAAATACAAAAAAAGAAAATTACAGACCAGTATCCCTGATGAACATAGATGCAAAAATTCTCAACAAAATATTAGCAAACCAAAATTCAAAAATACATCAAAAAGATCATCCATCATGATCAAGTGGGATTTGTCCCAGGGATGTAAGGATGGTACAACATTCAAAAATCCATCAACATCATCCACTACATCAACAAAAAGAAGGACAAAAACCACATGATCATTTCCATAGATGCTGAAAAAGCATTTGACAAAATTCAACACCCATTCATGATAAAAAATCTCAACAAAATAGGTATAGAGGGTAAGTACCTCAACATAATAAAGGCCATATATGACAAACCCACAACCAACATTATACTTAACAGCAAGAAGCTGCAAGCTTTTCCTTTAAGATCAGGAATAAGACAAGAATGCCCACTCTCCCCACTTTTATTCAAAATAGTTATGGAGGTCCTAGACATGGCAATCAGACAACACAAAGAAAAGGCATCCAGATTGGCAAGGAAGAAGTCAAAGTGTCCCTGTTTGCAGATGGCATGATATTGTACATAAAAAACCCTAAAGAATCCACTCCAAAACAACTAGATCTAATATCTGAATTCAGCAAAGTGACAGGATACAAAATTAATACACAGAAATGTTACTTTCTTATATATTAACAATGAACTAGCAAACAGAGAAATCAGGAAAACAATTCCATCAAAAAGAATAAAACACCTAGGAATAACCTAATCAAGGAAGTGAAAGACCTATACCCTGAAAACTACAAGACACTCCTAAGAGAAATTAAAGAGGACACTAATAAATGGAAATTCATCCCATGCTCTCAGCTAGGAAGAATTAATATTGTTAAAATGGCCATCCTTCCTAAAGCAATCTACAGATTCAATGCAATCCCTACCAAAATACCTACAGCATTCTTCAATGAACTAGAGCAAATAGTTCTAAAATTCATATGGAGCCACAAAAGACCCCAAATAGCTAAAGCAATCCTGAGAAGGAAGAACGAAGCAGGGGGAATTATACTCCCTGATTTCAAGCTCTACTACAAAGCCACAGTAATCAAGACAGTTTGGTACCGGCACAAGAACAGACCCATAGACCAGTGGAACAGAACAGAGAGCCCAGATATAAAGCCAAGCATGTATGGTCAACTAATATATGATAAAGGAGCCATGGACATACAATGGGGAAATGACAGCCTCTTGAACAGCCAGTGTTAGCAAAACTGGACAGCAACATGCAAGAGAATGAAACTGGATTATTGTCTAACCCCATACACAAAAGTAAACTCAAAATGAATCAAAGACCTGAATGTAAGTCATGAAACCATAAAACTCTTAGAAAAAAATATAGGCAAAAATCTCTTGGACATAAACATGAGCAACTTCTTCATGAACATATCTCCCCAGGCAAGGGAAACAAAAGCAAAAATGAACAAGTGGGACTATATCAAAATAAAAACCTTCTGTACAGCAAAGGACACCATCAGTAGAACAAAAAGATATCCTACAGTTTGGGAGAATATATTCATAAATGACTTATCCAATAAGGGGTTAACATCCAAATTATATAAAGAGCTCACACACCTCAACAAACAAAAGGCAAATAAGCCAATTAAAAATTGGGCAGAGGAGCTGAAAGACACTTCTCCAAAAAAGAAATTTAGATGGCCAACAGTTACCAAAAAAAAAAAAAAAAAAAGACAGGGCTGAAAAGATACTCCACATCTCTAATCATCAGAGAAATGCAAATTAAAACCACAATGAGATATCACCTCAGACCAGTTTGGTTGGCCAACATCCAAAAGACAAACAACAACAAATGTTGGCGAGGATGTGGAGAAAGGGGAACCCTCCTACACTGCTGGTGGGAATGTAAACTAGTTCAACCATTGTGGAAAGCGGTATGGAGGATCCTCAAAGAACTCAAAATAGAAATACCATTTGACCCAGGAATTCCACTCCTATGAATTTACCCTAAGAATGCAGGAGCCCAGTTTGAAAAAGACATATGTACCCCTATATTTATCGCAGCACTACGTACAACAGCCAAGAAATGGAAGCAACCTAAGCGTCCATCAGTAGATGAATGGATAAAGAAGAGGTTGTACATATACACAGTGGAATATTATTCAGCCATACAAAGAAAACAAATCCTACCATTTGTAACAACATGGATGGAGCTAGAGAGTATTATGCTCAGTGAAATAAGCCAGGAGGAGAAAGACAAGTATCAAATGATTTCACTCATCTGTGGAGTATAAGAACAAAGAAAACACTGAAGGAACAAAACAGTAGCAGAATCACAGAACCCAAGAATGGACTAACAGTTACCAAAGGGAAAGGGGCTGGGGAAGATGGGTGGGAAGGGAGGGATAAGGGGTAAAAAAGGGTATTATGATTAGCACACATAATGTAGTGGTGGTGGGGACACGGGAAAGGCAGTATATACAGAGAAGACAAGTCATGATTCTATAGCATCTTACTATGCTGATGGACTGTGACTGTTGGTATACTGGGGACTTGATAATAGGGTTAGTCTAGTAACCATAATATATTTCAAGTAATTGTACATTAATGATACCAAAAAAAAAAAAAAGGCAGGGCTGAAAACAAGAAGCCCAAGGAAAGAGAATTTTGAAATAAAGACAAGATTGATCAGAAGAAGAAGGATATGAGACGTAAGAGCTAACTGACATTTAAGTAACTTTGAGGGAGTACTGGGACACCATCAAGGGTAAGGACAAGGAGACTTGAGTTCATAGCCCAGCCCTGTCACTATCAGCTATGGAACCTGGGGCAGATTCCTTAATTTCTCTAATCCTTACTTTACTCATATATAAGTGGAGATAATAACATTGATAAAGATTAGAAATATTATACACAAAAGGGCTCAGTTGCACTGATTATAAATAGGAAACATTTCAAACAAGATAGCTGTTATATATTATTTTAGTAACACATAATATTCCAAAATTGATCCCATGTTTTCTAGAAGCTAGAAAATGTTTTCCTATGAAAACAAGGTAATAAATTGAAATTATAAATGATAATAGTAATAATCAGCACTTCCTATTTATTAAATCTGAACAAGCAAGTACCATTTCCATATGTACTTTGCAGATAATGAAATCACACATAAGGAAGTGTTGCTCGTGTCACATAGCTAGTAAGGAATGGACACTCAAATCTAGGCAATGTGGCCATGCAGCCAGCCTATGCCCTAAACTGCTTCAGTAAATGCCTCACTGGTGATTAAGTTAGGTGTTCCTTCATCAACCCCCAGAAACCCATTTATGTTTAACATACTTGACCTACAGTATACTACCATAGTTTCCCATTTATTGAGTTGTAACTCACATACTATAAAATTCACTCAACTTTTATAATACAGTAGTTTTCAGAATATTTAGTGTTGTACAATCATAACTCTAATTTTAGAACATTTTCCTCATGCCAAAAGTAACCCCTTACCCATTAGCAGTCACCCCCATATCTCCTCAGTCCTAGGCAATCACCAATCTTTCTGTCTCTATGGCTTGCCTTAACTGGACAGTTCATATAAATAGAATCATGTAATATGCAATTGGCTTCTCTCACTTAGCATATTGTTCTCAAAGTTCATGCAGGTTGTTATTAACAGTACTTCATTCCTTTTTTATTGCCACTGTTTAGATGTACCACATTTTGCTCATACATTCATCATTTAGATAGGCGCTTGGGTGTGTCTACTTTTTTGCTATATGAATAATGCTACCAAGAACATTCATGTATACATTTTATATGAATAAATATTTTCATTTCTCTTGGATATAGACCTAGGAATAGAATGATGGGCCATGACTCTATGTTTATATTTTTGATGATTAATTTTTGATGAAATACCAAGCTGTTTTCCCAAGTGGCTGCATCACTTTACATCCCACCAGCAATGTTTCAGTGTTCCAAATCCTTCACACACTTGCCAACACTTATTAGTCTTTTTTTCGGTTATAGACATCCAAGTAGGAGTTAGTGTGGTATCGCACTGTGTTTTTGATTTGCACTTCCTTATTAATGAATGACTTTGAGCATCTTTTCATGTGTTTTTCCACCATTTGTATATCTTCTGTCTATTCAATTTTCCCCTCTTTTTAACTGGGTTATTTGTCTCTACATTGAGTTATCAGAGTTCTTAATATATTCTTCATAAAAGTCCCTTGTTACATATATGACTTGCAAGTATTACCACTCACTCTGTGGATTTTATTTCCACTTTACTGATTGCATACTTTGAAGCACAAAACATTCTGATGAAATCTAATTTATCTATTTTGTCTTTTGTCACTTGTGCTTTTGGTGTCATACTTAAAAAAAAAACATTGCCTAACTCAATGTATGAAGACTTAATTCTGTGTTTTCTTCTATAAGTTTTATAGTTTTATTTTTTACACTTAGGTCTATTTCCATTTTATGTTTGTTTTTTGGTGCATAGTTTGAGGTAACTTCATTTTTTGCATGTGGATATACAGTTGTTCCAGAACCATCTGTGAAAAGATAATTCTTTCCCCATTCTATTGTCTTGGCACCTTTGTCAAAAGGCAATTGATCATAAATGTTAAAATTTATTTCTGGATTCTCAGCTCTATCCCACTGATTTATATGTCTGCCCTTATGGAAGTACCACACTGACTTAATTTGCAGTTAGTTTTGAAATTGGCAAGTATGAGGTCCTCTAACTTTATTCTTTATAAAAATTGTTTTAGCTATTCTAGACTCCTTGCATTTTCATATAAGTTTTAGGATCAGTTTGTCAATTTCTATTAAAAAATTCAGAATTTTAATAGAGATTGTGTTGTGCTTTAGAGAAACTTGGGGAATATTGCTACCTTAACAATATTAAATTTTCTGATTCAAAAACATGAGATTTATTTCCATTTATTTAGATGTTTTAAATTTCCTCCAATAAGGTTTTGTGGTTTTCAGTGCACAAGACTTGGCTTCTTTGTAAAATGTATTCCTAAGTATCTGTTATGGGTTGAATTATGATCCTCAAATTCATATGTTAAAGTGCTAACCTTGCAGTACTTCAGAATGTGACCTTATTTGGAAACAGGGTCTTCACAGAGGTAATCAAGTTAAAATGAAAACATTAGGGTGGGTCTTAATCCAATATGACTGTTGTCTTTGTAAAAAGGGAAAATGTGGAGACAGACAGACACACAGGGAGAGCACCACGTGAAGACGATGGCAGTGACCTATAAGCCGCAGAACTCTACACATCACTAGAAAGCAACCAGAAGCTATGAGGGAGTGATGCAACACATTCTCCCTCACAGCCCTCAGAGGGAACCAGCCCTGCTGATACCTTGATTTGGCTGACGGAGAAGTACATACGTTCTTTTGCTGGAAGCTTGTTGCCCCAGCATGTTGCTCAGACTCCCTTTAAACTGTGAGTGCCCGTGGGACATGGTTCTGACCAACAGGACAGGGTCTGCTAGGAAGTTTCCAGAAGGCCATACGGGGCTGGTGTGGTTTCTCAACAATGTCATGAAGCCCTGAAACACTTTCTAACCCTCCATTCCAGTTGCTGCTGGCAGCCATCTTGAAGTACGCCAGCACAAGGACAAAGTCAACCTCAGGTTAGGGCTGGTCCCCAGAAAGACCAAGTGATTAGATCAACTTTCAGCTCCATTCGCCAACCTCTGAGAAGGGGAGGGTAGGAGGGATGGAGATTCAGCTCAATAAAACCTCTTGAATAAGATTTGATGAGCTTCTGGGTTGGTGAAAGTATCTACAGGCCAAGAGGGTGGTGGACTCCAGTTCCACAGGGATGAAGTGCTTGCGCTTGGGACGCTTCTGGACCTCACCCTATTTGCCTCTTCATCTGGCTGTCCATCTGTATCCTTTATAACATACTTCATAATAAACAGGTAAACCTAAGTAAATATTTCTGAGTTCTGTAAGGTATTCTAACAAATCGACTGAACTCAGCGAGGGACTGTGGGAACCTCTGATTTATAGTCAGTCAGTCAGAGGTAGAGTGACAACCTAGAATTGGTGTCTGAGATGGTGGCAGTCTTAGGGACTAAGCCCTTCACCTGTGGAACCTGATGCTCTCTCCAGGTGGAGAGTGTCAGAATTGAATTAAATTTACAGACATGCAGTCAGTGTCCACTGAGAATTGGGGAATCTTTTGGTGGCACTAGAAAACACACGTCAGAGATGTAAAATGAGCTGTTTGAAAATCAGAATGTGTTTTCTTATATGAACAATATATATGGCAGTTAGATTCTCAGGCCAGACCACTTAAGACCATCAACCCACAAAGCAAATGGCATCTTTTACCTTTTGAGTAGAAAACAATGCTAGTGACACCATGAATTACTTTGTTTCTCATTATTAACCTGTCTAAGCTTGCTAAAGCAATAGTAGTCTTCTGACAGGCCTCTACCAAAATCGCAAAATAGACATTCTTATAGTCTGAATTTAATCCATCAATGTAAGCACTTCTGATTTTTTGTTCCTTTTTTTAAGCCATTAAGTTGTTGGAATCACTTAGTTTTTCTATCCTACATTTCTGCCACTACATTTTCTAAAAATATTTGTTTTAATAGACTCAGGACCAGAGGTTCTCAAAATGTGGTCCAGTGTTACCATAGAGTTTTCTAGACTCAGGGGGTCTGCAAGATCAAAATTACTGTATTTTCTTCATAATACAAGGACATTATTTGCTCTTTCTATTATTTTCCATGCTCATTCTTACACATGCATGCAATGGAGTTTTCCAAGGTCTGACATATGATAATATCACTGCTATAAAGGATGCATGTATGAAGTAGATATGAGAATTCTCCTGTTTTCTATTAAACCAGAAATCAAAGCTATCTGTAAAAATAGAAAACAATTTAAACTTTTCACTGCATTTTTTTTGTTTTGGAATATAGGTTTTTTAAAGAAGTTATTTATATTAACATGCAATGGTTTTATTTTTAAAGAATCATAAGTATTGCATTTTCTTTCAGTTTTACTTTCTATTAATTATATGGATGGATATAACACTGCCCTCCACTCTGCCAAATTCCTTGAGATGCTCAATAATTTTTAAGAGTGTGAAGGGGTTATAAAGCCAAAATATTTGAGAAATGATCTTCAAGAAAAATGTCTTTCTTCACCATCTGAACTAAAGTTTTGGCTAATGGGATGAAAAGATTCTCTTTCACAATCTGTTTTGCAAATGTCACCAGGTGTAAAATCCATCTCCACCCCAACATTCCTTTCCAAGGTGAGCATTTGCTGATTCTCTGTAGGGAACAGGCAATGATCAGGTAGGGATGAAGTCTAAGCCAGCACTCACCTTCACCAATTCCGTGTAGCCTGTTTCCTTTGGGGTCCACCAAGGCTGGGCTTTCAGGCCATGTACATTGTAGAGTGAGCGCTGCCAGACAGATGCAAAATGTCCTCTCTTGTGCCCAAGCTCATACCACTCATATGCCTGAAAAAGTAGAAAGACCGAATGCCAAAAAAAAGCATTTTTACTAATTTTAAAATTAAAGTCACTAAAGTATTACTTTGAGACATCTCAATAAAGAGCTTGCTAGTCAGGTGCCCAAATCTGTTACACTGGTGAAAATACTGTTATTTGAGTGGGTGTATGACTATGACCTGTTATTATGAATGAGTGTGTGCACTTTCACACTTTTTAAGCTTGCTAGCACAGGATTCATGCTACTCTCATTTTGGTCTCCCTCGGAGAGTCTGGCACAGAGTCTAGTACTTTATTTGTTGAGTGGACAAACAACTTAGGCCACTAATGTGGATTATATACTTTAGCTTTCATTTCTTAAGTTCTATTTTTATGTTTCCTTTAAAAGGAAAGGGCTACAATTTCAATAATTTCTTCATAGATATATGCATTTCCCCAACTGGAGTGCTAAAATGGAGAGTAACCTCTTTTCAAATGTATGTTCTTCCATGTCTGGATTCAAGAAGGTTACCCCAAGGTAACAGAGTATAAATTCTCCATTAAATTAAGCAGACAGAAAGGAAATATTATTCTGAGTTGGCAATAAATATAACAATAGATCACATTTCTTTTGAAGGGAATTTTTGCTCCTTTTTGTTTTTCTGCCATGAGGGAATACCACGGTTGGCTCTGGGCTAGCTGTAACACGATGTAACTTGCCTCAAGAAGAGTAGCTGTTTCAGGGACAGCTGGCTGCAGACAATGCCACTCCATATGCTTCCTTCAAATGACGCCCTAACCATATGCTCTTCCAGTGGCCCTCCCCACATGTGTCCTGCACCGAGCATGCTCTACTGTCTTTAGGATGGGAGACAATTCTAGCAGTAAACTTAACAGTATCCCTTCCATTATTGCAAGTCTGATCTAATGATTACTTTTGAAGGGTGATTTCAAATACACATTTAGATCAATTAGACAAAGGCATTTAATATCAAGCAGATTAAGAGGATATTCAAGATATTCACAAAACACCTGAGAGAATATAATGTAAAAAAATTAACTTTTAAACGTTTTTTAGAATTCCTATGTCAAAATTTCCATCATGAGAAAAATCAAGTATGCAAGCAGTACCACTTTATATATTTAGGACCACTGTCTCATTTACTTCTTGCTTTTTTTACTTGATTTTTTCCCAAATCCCAAATATCTCCCATTTACAAAAGTTGAAACTGAGATTTAAAAAGGCTAAATATTTTCAACTATATAAGCCAGGGCTCCTGGCAACTTGCTCCACTCTGCTTCCATCTTTGTGTCATTAAAAAACAAAACAAAATAAAACTACCAAAAATGATCTAATTACCTTTCTCAAAAACATCTTAAATTAAGAGTGCATATGCTAATTACTATTATATGATTTCCTTGAAGTAGATATGTTATAGCCATAAAGAAATTTCTTTAAGTCAGAAATTTTAAATGGCTAATTGTTGCCTAATTAAAAAAACAACATTTTACTTTTGAAATTAATTTTACTATTTTAGTTACTTTTGTCCAATTTAAACTTAGGATTTTATTTCATATACATTTCAGTGTAAAGTGAACAACAATATTAATTACAACGGATGAATTTTTTTTTAACTCTTAGGGTTCGTAAGTTTTTGAATCATCACTGATTCATTTTATGGAGTAGGCACATTGTTAGAAGAGTGAGAAAAAATTATTATAGGAAGACCAAAACAGCAAACCTCATAGCTATAGTTCAAGGGTTTTAAGTCTAAGGTTTTAGAGATGGCCTTAATATTCACTATGCTGGATGGCTAGGCAAGCCCCTTCTCTCTCAATGACATGTTTAAACCATTTTAAGGTCTTTTCTGACATTCAAAGTTAGTTCTAGTGGATCCTCAATTTTGTACCCCTCAGTCATTTCACTTTCTGAGAAATGACACTGTGACAATGATACATCAGGAATTTAAAAAATCATTTTCAATAGTATCTATAATGAAGGTAACATCATCTTCAATTATAGAGGACCCAATAAATTCAGGAAGATTGTTTTTTGTTTTTAACAACTAAACTATGTTACAATACAAATTGCTAGAAAATCAACGATCAAGTTAGAATTGTTTGAAAATTTCCGCTTTACTATTTCCCTTTTATATTTCTAATTAAGAACACTAAACAGGAGGATGGTTGCTTCCTGACACACAAACTCAGTATGGCAGTCAATTCACAGATTCAATACCTGACATCGAGATTATACCAACACGGGATTTCTACAGGCTTATTTTTGTTTCCCTGTAAGGATGAATCATGAACTTTTTAAATTCAAGACCTGTGCTGTTCTTTGCATATTAATGATAATTAATCTGAGAGAACATTCCCATAGGTTCAAATCCCAAGCCTTTAACAAATGTTTAGTAGTGAATTCTTTGCCCTTGACGTAAGGACTGTTTTCATCTAAGATGTAAGAATAATCATAGACTTCTTTTATCTGTCTTTGCCCTGAATCCTGAGATGTTCAAAGATAAATTAATTAGTGACAATTACATTTATTGCAATCAGACATAAACATTTGTCCTGCATTAGATATTGTAGCAAAATCTTTCTTATCTCTCTCTCAAAGGTGGTACCAGACATTTACATCTAAAAGTGTGAAAGGACACAAAAATAATCAATGAACTATTTCTTCTCCCTTCTTTACTTCTAATGTCTCATTCTATTTCATTTGACTGACTGGTAGGTGAGAGGAGAAAGGTACAGATACCTAGAAATTTATAAAGGAAACAGCATCAATTATCTAAATCTCTATTACCCTAAATTGGTTCATGGCTCTAGCTGCAATTATCCCATCATAAAACCCCCTGCTCCTAGAAACCCTCATTGTCCAAATGGTCCCATGTTCTTACCAATTTTAGAAACTTGAAGCTATGTTATCGTTGTGTCATGTATTACATATTGTACTCAGGAAAAAAGTAATAATCACAAAGAAAGCATGTAACTTGCTTTACCTACTGCATTTTGTGTGTCAGTACCTGTCATTACTACAACTACAGTTGTTTATCTTAAACTTGTATTAAATGTTTTAGAAGGTAATTTACACAATTAACCACTGGGTTCAGTGTGCTCAAGAGTCAGCTGAATAAAGACTGCATTCTAAAAATACCCACTTTTTAAAATCCAAAGTAAAGTAAAATAAAAAATAAATCTAGGTAAGCTGTCAAAATATTTTTAAAATAGTTAAACAATTTCAGAGACATCATTTCACAATTTAAAGAATATTTTTCAAGGCTATATGTCTCTCTGTATATACACAGACACATACAGATGTACAACACAGATATACACACCCACACATAGATATACATATACACATACACATGCTAATTTAGAGCCTGCTGTTATGTTACTCAGCTTCTTTCTTGAAAGAACCTATAAAAGTCAAATCCCAAAAATTCCTTAAGGATTAAGTGGTTGTTGGATTGTTTATTAAAAAAAAACAGTTTAAGTAGAGAAATAGTTTAAATCACCACCTTCAGTAATTCATGCTCAAAATGTTTTTCCCATTGTAAATCCCTCCTAGAATTAACTGCTTCTCCTACTTTATCTTCCATTAAAAAGAACAAAAAACTCACAACTCATTACCTCTTTGTTCCCAACCCTCTGCATGGCATCCCCCAGGTGGAAATAAAATCGCCCATCATCAGTGCCAGGATCCCCAGATTCTATTCCTTCCTGTAGAAAGGACAGTGTTAGTACTTATGAATGAATGAAACACAAAATTTAGTTAATTGATTTACTTGATCTTTAAATATCATACAAAAATCTAAGAACCAGAAAAATATACAAAAATATAAGAACCAGGTTTGGCAATTAGGTTACCAGTCAACATTTACAATGTCAAATCAAAAGGAGGTAAGAAAGCTAAATTTAATTATACATTTACTATTAATTAAGAACATAATAAATAGCCCATAAAATGAGTATGTGAATCCTTCTGTGGGAACAATCATATTTTAATATCCCCAAAAATTTCTTTGGCTGAACATCTATCACATTTATGTTGCTCTCCAAATCTGACCATATGTTATCCAGAGGCTTTTTATTACTGAACCAAAATTTTTCGTTGCTCATAAGATATTTGAAGTGATAGAGGCCCAAATGTGAGTAATATTTCTTTCCACTCAAAGCAAATGGGTCTTCACCTTTTAATGAAATCTTTTATAAGACTTACAATAGGATTAAAACCAAAGGGAATCTTTGAAAATGTAGTTGTTATTAAACAAATTCTATTCTAAAACATTTAGCTTATTTCTACTCCCATCTCCTACATAAGGACTAAAACTGAGATTTTTGAAAAAAAGAGAGAGACAAAGCAAGAGAATCAATTTATAAAAGCATAAGAAGGAAAAAGGTAAAAAGTACTTAAATGTCAAGGAATTCTTTATAAAAATCTACACTTTCATATCGAATTCATTATCTTGCACTGGGAAGAAATTTTTTTGCAAAATGTTAGAAAATAGTGGCAAAGGAACAGGAGAAGTCTCACTCAGGAGAGGACAATTATGGTCAGGGCTCTTGACAAACACTTAATGTCCTCACTTCTTAACTCACCCACCCAGCTCTCCATTTCCCCATCTTTGAAGTAGGGAGAGTACTAGTAGGCCCTTGTTATGTCAAAGGAAATGTGAAGGGGAAAACTTTAAATCAGAGAAACCTGTATGCCCACAGGGTCCTGTCAGGGAATATAAAGGTTTGCAGAGGCCCAGTGACAGCCAAGACTGACTGGAGCAGGTACACACCTATCTAAGGGGACAACATTGCTCACTTAGCTCTTGTGCTGGCATATGGGCCAGATATGACCTTTCTGTATGAGAAACCAGTAACTCTGTATAATTAAATAGAACATTCAGTTTTCTAAATAAGGCAACCAGTTAAAATTGTTTAATAGAATTGTACTGGCCACGTCAAACACAAAGCTATCTGCAATCAGCCGGTTGCTATTTGGGATCTCTGATTTAAGTCATGTGAAATAAAGAGCATTAAAGTGCAATATACTGCCACTTAAACAAAAGTTCACAGGTATTCCATCAGTTACCTGTCTGGGACAGGGACCTTGGGTGTAGTCGGAGTAGGGTGAGGGCCTCTGGAAAAAGACCCCTACCAAACTCAGTATTAAACAATTAAGCAAAGTCAAAGTCACATTAGTTCTCTAAAGTAAAATATCAAACTAGGAATATAAGTATTCTTCAGTGAGATTAGTTAAAAGTAAAAGGCCAGGAGTAACTTGGCCTGGAATGTTTGAATATCCCCAGACAAGAAAATAACTCAGCATAGCCCACGTCTTCATTGTGTCAATGAAATGAGGCTATTGTAAAATTTACTTTAGCCTGCTAAAAGGCCCAGCTTATCTTCTTTAACTTTACCCAGATGCTGCTTTTCCTCCTCTAGCCTCTAATCAAGTAATATTGTAAGAATAGAAATAGGTTAGCATAAGCATAGCCATCTTAAAGGCCTAGAAGCCATTTTCTGAGTATGTGACTTAGAAAGAAAAACTGGAACTGGGTAAGGCCTTGAAAAACAAGTTAATCATGAGCACCGGGTGGTGGGCAGCTGTGACCCTTGGTCAGCTAACCTTGGTCAGTAAATCTTACATACCAAGCTTATCGTGCAGAACCTCCCTAACCATTGAGGAGTAGTCTTACCCTGCCCTTGCTTAACCCCAGGATATATGTCTTGCAAGAATAATGTATAGTTATAGAAAATTGCTATGAGTTAAGTGCTTTGAAATTGCTATATAAACCCTTGGCTCTGAGTGCTCGGGGTCCTTGTTGAGACCCGCTGCTTCGGGCTGACTTGGACCCCAACTAGTTGGCTGAATAAAGACTTTGCTTGAATTTACATCTCTATGCCTGTGTAGTTTGTTCTCTGGGGAAGCCTCGGAAGCCTGGACCCTAACATTTGGGGGCTCATCCGGGATACGAGCAGCTTCCCTGAGAACAAAGGACAGCTGGAGGCAAGGTCTAATTGTCCGGACGGGGCAGTGTAATTCGAGGGTCGCCCCCTCGTGTCTGCATAAATCCATTATAAAGCGGGAGTCGCCATCCCGTGTATGGTCTCGGGTTAGTGGTCCCGAGTGAGGAAGTCCGGGCTGGTAGTCCCGGCCCCCAGGTTAGCGACCCTGGGTGAAGCCCAGGTAACCAATCCTGGCCCTAGGGTCCGAGTGACTCGGCCTTAGGAAGGCAAATCCGATCGGCAGAAAACTGGCGCCCGAGGAGGAAAAGATCGAGCTCGTCACCCTGCGGCAGTCCGAGTGGACGCCCTTCAGGAGAATTACGAGAGTTTTTGAAGACCCTGAAAGTGGTGAGTGTGGTGCGCACCAGAGTGAGAGAAGGACCGGTTCGAACGAGTGCGATCAGATGTGGTGTGTGTGTGCTTAGTGTTATCATTGACTGTTTTACTGTGTTTTGGTTTCGGTTTATATTTTTTTGCGCTTCTCATTTTAAGTTTCCTTGTTCTAAGGTTCTCCTGCTCTCTCCGTTCCTCCTTTCTGCCACTACATCATTCCCCGCGGACACGGGTCGGGCAATTAAGAGCCATTAGGGCGCCCGCCGCTAGAAGACTCCCGTGACAGGATAAGGGGGTCACAGCCGCGAATCCCAGATAAATTCGCGTCCCCCGTGGAAGGAAAACTGTGCAACGACAGGCACTCGTTCACAAGCACATACAACAGTCATTTTGTTTGAAGTGGCATCTTCATCCTTCGCCTTTGTCTCCCTCATATTCTTTTTCCTTCTTTCTCACCATGAGACAGACTCAGACGACCCCCTAAGTGTGTAAATGAATATATCTTTCTACCTCCGGATGGTATTAATGAAATTGATTTAAAGACAAGCGCTTGTGAAAATTGGGTATTCTAAAACTTCCAGAAAACCTGATAAAAAGTGTTAAGCATTAATGCTAATTTGAGTTTGCCTGAGGCGGGCATGTCCTTGTAGTTATCAGCTGCCTAAATTTACCTGAGGTCATTTAAGTCATGTTATCTGCTAAATCTTTTAAAAATAAAATGCTTAAAGGCTTGGCTTTGTTTAATATTCAGTAAAGGTCTTGTAAGTAATCTAGAATAGTTGTTACAAATGAGTGAACTAAATGACTGAAGCAAGTGAACCTCTTTTTAATTGTGTGTTACAGTGTGTATACCTACCTACTGCCTGAGAATCTTTGCAGAAACCTAAAACCTTAAAGTTTTGCTAAGTTAAGAAGATATACTCTATGAGAGATTGTGCTGTAAAGCTCATGGTTACAGAAATTATAAAATGTGTTCATAAATTTGTCAATCTAAAGAATGTTAGTTTAACAGTTTACAATGGCCTGCTTCTCGGTGTTCACTGGAAATTAAAGTTTCTAATGGTTTTAAGTTTTAATTAAAACTATTTAAAGTAATAAAACATTTCTCTATGCTAAAAAATGTATGTTTTAATAAGAAAAAGTATAAAGAATGAAAAGTCTTCTGCATGCTAAAGAATGTGTTTTGTGATAAAGAAAGTAACTTTGTTCTAAAGTACAGCTATTTGTTTAAAGAGAGAAAACAGCGTGGTGCCTTTTGTTGTGGAAGACCCGCTCAGCCTGTTGCTTTGGGGGGGAGGGTCAGGATGTTTAGAGATTAAGTGAGATAAACCCAGTCAAGCCGCAGGCAAGCCCAGGCTAATTCTCACCGGCTTATGTGCTTGGGACCATAGGGCAAATGAAGAATAAATTACTATATTCTTACAGATATAGTCGTGCCTAGTGAAATTAAAGCAAGTGAGTCTTGATATCAAGTGCACAGCAAAATTAGAATCTCGTTTCTAGTTAAACAGTTTTCTTTAACTGTTAGTCTGCTCTTAATGTTGAAAGATCAAAGCAGTTTCTCATGCTTAAAGTCTCAGTGAGTTGCCAGAATATTAAAAAAAAAAAAAATGAAATCGTAATATTAAAAAGACTAAAAGCTAAAGTTTGTTAACAACTGTATAAGCTTTATTTGCCTTTGAAATATTTTGTTATTGAAAACGATTGCATGGCCTGAGAAATTGAATTATTTATTCCATATATTTTTATAAGTGGAAAAATCTCTAACCAACAAATGATTAAAGTTGTTACTGATTATTTGTTTTCTTAATTTATCCTCCTAAGCAGAATGGTAACAAAGCTTTTTTCAGCTGATTAAATGCACTTAGTTAACAAACCAAAATTTATTCTTAAAAATTAAACTAGAATCTAGACAAGATTATGTTTCTCCCAGAAAAACAAGTTTCACTGTAAAAGTTTAAATAGACAAACGTGTGACCACTTTTGAGAAAGGTTGTAATAGATTTTTTTGACAACCACCAGGTCTTCTTGTTTAATTTATATGCTGTATGTTTTAAAAAAAAAAAAAACATGGGGGATGAAAGGAAAGGAGCGACACATAGCAGCAATTAACCGGAGAGTTCCGCTTTATTAGGGAAAGGTGCTGGGTTATATAAGAAGGGGCATGAATTGACTGAGGTGTCACTTCTACGGAGCTGGTGGCTGTTGGCTAGGTGCTGGGATTGGGAGGGGAGCGAGAGGTGATTGAGCTTCAGGTGGCGCCGGCGGAAACCAAGGACCCCGAAGAGAAGCCGGAAGTTTGCCATCTTACTAGTAGTAGTCCTTCAAGGACTCTTCATATTTTTTTAATGCAAATGATCTTAGAGCTTTTAATAGAATTTGCATAGCAGCTTATATCTACTATTAAAGAGTAAAACATTCTTGAAGCTTTCAGAGAAGACCTGTAGACTTAAGCACTTTCTCTGCTTTTTTTGCATCTGGTCTTGGACACTTATGCTAAGTTCAAAAAAAAAGTGCTTTTACCTCTAGTTAACTCTGATATTTTCCAGAGGGCCCCTGGAACATGTCAGAAGAATTTTTTCTCATTAGAGAAAGTATTTGACTAATTTGGCTTATTTATCTGATATATATTTATTTATTTACCAGGAAAGCACTGTCAAAGAGAATGATGCTAAACTTTGTTACTAAATGTTTTGTATTACAGAAATATCAGAATTTCCTTATGTCAACTGTCTTACAGTAAGCTCTCATCAGATCTTTAACCATTGTCATTTGTAAGTCTTTTGTCATTTATAGTATTATCCCTAAACTGGTAAAGAACTAGATTTCAGCAGAACAGGTATTAGTTACATAAGATTACATAAACTAAAGAAAATGATTTTGTGTCTTTTTGTTTCAAATGTTGCTGATAAAGTGTTTTAACCTTGTTCTCTTAAACTGACAACAGTTTAGTAAATGACTATCTTTATGAGCAGAATTGAAACTTCCTTCTCTCTACCTGATCCCTCCAGAGTTTAAAAACTTTCAGTGACTGTTTTTGTATTCCATGGCAGTATGTTTATTTGCATGAGTTCAATAAGAATCTGCTTTCCTTGTGAGAAGACTACTTAAGAACACTAGTTATACTGCCAGGGCTTTGACTGGAATGTCATACCTGAGAGACATGTGCATGGACTCAGATGTGAACAACTTTAAGGAACTAAGATTGACTTTATAAAGCCAACAAAGCCCCTTGGAAGAACTGGCCTGGTACCTTGCTTACAGAGTTCCCAGCAGCCTTACCAGGTGAGTAAAGAAGGTCACTTCCTGGCAGGTTCAGAGACCTCGAGAAGAGAAGAATTCATCCAAATCTACAGGTACTGCAGGAAAAGCCTGATGGCAAGTCTAGCTTGGCTGTCTGGCCTCAAGAGGCCTTTAAAAGTTCAATCTGAAATTCCTTACAAAAAGTTCCAGCAAAGCGTATTTAAAAGAGCCTGTGTAATCAATTGCTCTTCTTGCTGCACTTGTGCAAATGATCAAGCCAGCTGTTAATTATTTTCTTAACCTGGTTACTTCTAATAAAAATGAGGGTGATTTTAGAGAAAAGTATTGTTTCAATAACTGCAGCCTCCAGAATAGAAAATCCAACTCCAGATGTTGCTACATAACCTAATAACACAATTTGTTTTATCTTGCCTAGAAGCCACAAAACTGCAAATAGTAATAGAAGCGCCAGCCTTCTGAAGCCCTCTCAACTGACCAGTAATAGAGACCTAGCTGCACCCTTTACTGCACCCCCTTCTCAGCACGAAGCAGCCAGAGCGGTCATCGCCCCTTTTCCCTAGCAGCAGCTAGAGTCCCTATCTGTAGAAGACAAAGACCGAGACTCACTTTATCCTCTGCAAGTAGGCAAAGAACCTGCATTGAGAGAGTTCCTAAAACTTACACCTCCCTCTACAACAAGACAGAAGTAATCAGCACCACTCCAGCTTATTCTAACAAGTAGTAGGCCCGCCAAACCGGAGTCACTCCATGTGTTACCTTTATCAAAGAACGCATTAGGACCGTGCAAATCATAGTGTTGAGACAGAACTATCAGAGTGTTAACCAAACAGATGACCCCTAATTTCATGATTGAAATAGATACAAGAAGAAGAGGGGAATGTAAGAATAGAAATAGGTTAGCATAAGCATAGCCATCTTAAAGGCCTAGAAGCCATTTTCT
This sequence comes from Manis javanica, assembly GCF_040802235.1. NCBI lineage: Eukaryota > Metazoa > Chordata > Mammalia > Pholidota > Manidae > Manis > Manis javanica. Next base: position 150,107,476 of record NC_133157.1, read on the forward strand.
GAGTATGTGACTTAGAAAGAAAAACTGGAACTGGGTAAGGCCTTGAAAAACAAGTTAATCATGAGCACCGGGTGGTGGGCAGCTGTGACCCTTGGTCAGCTAACCTTGGTCAGTAAATCTTACATACCAAGCTTATCGTGCAGAACCTCCCTAACCATTGAGGAGTAGTCTTACCCTGCCCTTGCTTAACCCCAGGATATATGTCTTGCAAGAATAATGTATAGTTATAGAAAATTGCTATGAGTTAAGTGCTTTGAAATTGCTATATAAACCCTTGGCTCTGAGTGCTCGGGGTCCTTGTTGAGACCCGCTGCTTCGGGCTGACTTGGACCCCAACTAGTTGGCTGAATAAAGACTTTGCTTGAATTTACATCTCTATGCCTGTGTAGTTTGTTCTCTGGGGAAGCCTCGGAAGCCTGGACCCTAACAATATAGAACCTGGGCAATTAATAAGTAAGCAAGCCTAGTCACAAACAACATAGTAAAAACAAGAAAGATTCTATTTTAAAGATAAGATTGTATTTTAAAACCCAAAAATAAAAACATAGGTTTCTTAACATAACAGACAATAACCCAGCCCACCTTGGGAGCAGGACAGGCAGTCTTGATTGATATGCTCCCAAACCAAGAAGCTGCTATTCTGGGAAAGAATCAAAGCAGTAAATTTCTGTGTTAACTGCAAAATAATCTGGAAGACTGATAAGAAACGTAGTATCTCTTCAAAGATAAACATTTGGGGACCATTTGGTGGGTCTGCATCCCTAGCCCTTTGCCTATAAATCCCCTAGACAACACACCACCACAGGCTCTCTTGTCCCCTCCTGGCGAGAGCCAGGAACTCTGTCCTCTCACTTTATCTCTGAATAAAAGCTTCTCCCTGGCTCTCCTACCTTGAATGTTTGCTAAGTTCATTCTTCAACTCCATGAACAAGAACCCCAGCATCAACAAGTTACATGTTACTACTATTAAAATTAAGATTAATTAAAATGAAAAATTCAGTTCCTCAGTCATACTAGTCATATTTCCAGTACTCAACAGCCACATGTGCCTAGTGGCTACAATACTGGAGAGCACAAATAAAGAACATATGCACTATGGCAGATAGTTCTGTTGAACAATTCTGAGCTAGTGAACTGTGCTGATTCTGGTACATTGACAAAGATTCTACTAGAAAGTCAAGAAAAACATGATAGCATATTTTAATCTGAATAGTTTGAGCTATAACATTTTCAGAGGTTTGACCTCTTCAGTCTGCATTTGTTACCTCATTTTGTGTAGGTTGCCATGAGCCTTACTCAAACTAGACTGAATGAATAAGCAAGCTGTCGAAGGAATATTTAATGTGTTGCCCATATTTTAAAATATAATATCAGTATTTTTTGTCTATCTTTCCCATTTAAAAAAAATGAATAACAACTGCAGTTTTAGGAATTTCTTCATGATGTCTTTTCCAAATAGGCTGCTCCTATGGTTGCTATTTCTACATTCAACTCTCAACCACTGCCTATGAATGTCATGGTCATAGGGTGTACATTTTGAAGAGGAAAGACTCAGCAGTGCATGCTAATCAATCACAATGCATAATCAAGAGTGTCTAAATGACACAAAGGTAACAGAGGGTAAAAAAGGAGGAAGGGCAGGGATTTTCACCTTTAAGTAGGGAATGCTTTCAGCAATCTTATTCTGTGCCTTCAGGATAAAGCCATAATGCACTTTGGCAAAGCCATCATTAGGTGCCACATTCAGAACCTAAACACAAAGAAAACAAAAAGCTATTTTGATTGTCTACAGTTCTACAAATGAATGTCAAAACAACTTTTTATTAGATTTGCTGTAATTGGATTTATGATGTTACAGCTTAAAACTCCATAGTGTTTTATCTCATTGCAATATAATAGTCTTCAATGGCCCATTTCTCCTCAATTCAAAAAGTTTCCCCATCTACAGATTAGTTCTTCAAGAATGAAGAATTGAATGAAAGGTCAATGACCCGTTAAAGGATTGCTTGAGCAATGCAAATCAGCAGATAGATATCTATCAACTGATTGGACTTCAATATTTTTTAGTGATCAGAGAAAAAAAACTGCTTTAAATTTGCTATATACCTCATCAACTTTGAATGGTTATTACATACTTCTTTATATACATGCTCTATATATTGCATTAGTGAAGAGCTACTTTAGATTTGCATTCATAATAAATCATGATCCATTCATTCAACATAAATTTCTTTAATTTCATTTTAAGACTGAGGATAAAGTGGTGAGAAAATCCAATATTCTGTGATAAAACCCAAGTAAATATTTAATATAAATAAAACCATTATTTATTTTCATATGCATTTATGATCAAAGATAAATTATGCAAATGCTTCTAAATTAAATATTAGCAGAGAGAAATTAAAACAACAACATTCACCTTTTGAAATTGCTTAGATAAATATTCAAAGAAAAAAAATGAAAGATGAAGAAGGTTTGAGTTGAGTGCATGTAGAGAAAAGATGAATATCCTGAATATCCTGTAGTTTCTCACCTTGATCCTGAGTAGGAAAGGGGAGTCACAGCCACCATGGCCTCCTTACACACATGGAGCAGGGGGACCCCATGCCCTTGGTGAGCCCACAGTCACACTGCCCTCAGTAAATCATTTTTCAGTTTGTATCAGTCCTGCACCTCATCCATTAGCAAATCCAGCCAACACTACAATACCATATGTATAATTATACCCTTTGTCACTTCTTCACCATTGCCACCCTGGTCCACCAAGTCTTACTGTCTCTGTCTTTTTACACAAGACTCCTAACTGTACCCCAGCCCATCTCTCTTGTAGCCCATTTTCCATATGTGGCTCTGAATAAACTAACTAAATTCTATGTCAGATCTCATCCTTCCTCTGTTCAAAACCCAAATGGGTTCCATGTCACTCAGAGTCAAAGACTAAGTTCTAGGAATAGCCCCCAAGGCCTCCCTTGAGCCAGGCCTCTCTACCTCTCTGGCCTTCTCTTCTAATCTTCTCCAGCCACTCTGAGACACCCTGACTCCTTGCTTCTGCATAGCAAGCCACAAGGACCTCTGCCTCAGGACATTTGCACTCACAGTACTCCTTTGCTTAAACTCTTCCCCCAGATATCCAAATGGCTCACTCCCTCACCTTGATAAAGTTCTTCCTCAAAGGTTACCATGTCAGTGAAGCCAACCCTCAACCACTCTATACAAAACAGAACCCTTCCAACCCCATCACTAGTAACTCCTTACCCTGACTCCCTTTCTTCACAGCACTCATCACCATTTGAATTAATTTTTTTTTAAATTTCTTCCACTAAGATGTAAGCTCTATAGGGAATTTTTCTGATACACTCACTGCTGATTCCCAGTACTTAGAACAGTGCCTAGCACGTGGCAGGTCATCAAGAAACCTGCACTAGCTGAATGGATGGGTGGGGGCCCAGCTTTCCTCCCTACCTAGACCTCTAAAAACACAGAGTCTGCCTCTGCACCTTTCATAGCACTGGTTACTGAACTAGAGGCTGAGCAAGAGCTCAAGGAACACCACTCGAACTAAACTGAATTGAGGCCAGCCACGCTCCTGCCAGCATTAACTATGAAGGGATCATTACAATTACTGCAGCTACACAGATGACATCTCTGCCTCATGCAGACACCCAATCATTACCTCAAGTAATTAACAAATGTATTACTTGCTATATATTTTAGATACCCAGAACTCCTCTAGGCTCTGGACATATAAACATAAATGAGATACTCTCTTTTCCCAGGGAGCTCTCAGTCAAGGGAGGAAGATAGACTCACAGCAGACAATGGTAATATAACATGGTGAGTACAACCACAGTGACAGACACATGGCACACAGGAGGTACAGAGGATCTACAGAGCACCTTGTGGCAGGGACAAGTTCCGAAGGGTGTCTAGGAATTAATAGAGTTCTCCAGGGAAAGGGAAGATGGAGGACAGTGGGGAGGAGGCACTCAAGGCATAGGAGAGAGTGAGTAAAAAGGAATAATGGGCCTGAAACAGCAAAAGGGAATTATATTGTATAAGAGGGCAGGAGGCAAATCACAAAAGGTCCTATTTATTCCCAAGTGATTTCCTCTGGGGAGTGGAAAGAAATTACAAATGCTGCTACTCATATCTGTCTTTGAAATATAATATTTAATATACAACAGGCTCCAGACCTGTTTTTTCATCTGCCTGGTGGACAGTCACACATCCCATTCATACACATGCCATCACAATGGGACGATGGGCAATCAGGCATCCAGAAGGACTGACAGGGCTGCCTTCCCTACTTGATTCTTTACGATGACATACTGGGATTACTGCAATTTACATGTGGATACATAATGGATATGCAGATTGAATCATCTATTTGTAATCAACAGTCTCATAAAATGATAAATCTTTCAAAGATTTCTTAGAAAACCAGATCAAGATTAATATTAATATAATATTATAAAGATTCTTTTTCTTTCTTTACACACAAACACACACAGCACAGGCAACAAAAAGTTGATACACCTGACATTTCTGCTCCTAATGCAAACTCTTTATAAGATACATTACCAGGACAATAAAAAAGAACTTATGATCACAAATAGCACTGCACAGTGATACTACTAAAATATTAATTTTTCAGTGAGAGTAAATAAGATTTCTTTGATAGTTAAATGAAATTTAGAAGCATTAAAAATATTCCATTTCCACTTCAAACTTATTTGGGGGTGAATAACTTTTATAATATATATTTCATATTAGTACATAGAAGTATATACATAGTATATAAATATTTAACATGCATATTGGAAGTAATTGCTTAAATATTTTTACTGGAAGGACAATGGGAACCCACTGGTGGGATATCAGATTTGTGTTTTGTGCTAATTAAGGTCAGAGAAGAGTGAGCCTGGGCAGAATAAAGCGATCTTCCTTTAGGCAAGAGATGATATACCTGGGTTAAAAGGGAAGAGGATTTCAAAGATATGCAGAAGGTAAAATTAACAGAAATTTGTGATTTGGTACTAGACTGAACCCCATGAGCACATGCCCTGCATTTATTTCCTTAACTATCATTTCCCAAGCTAGTGTGTGTGGGTTTCAATAAATATGTGTTAAGTAAATGGATATGAGGAGTGAAGGGAGGAAAGAATCAGAAATGATTCTCAGCTTTTGACCCAGGGTAGCCGGGTAACTGCTAGTGTTGCCAGTGTGAACAGAAACACAGGAGCACCCCAAAACATACAGATGTAAGCAATCACATCCAACCATTTTAAAGTCAGTCTCTGCTGAAACTGAAATGCAGCAAACAAATCCAGAAAGGGAACAATCAATGATTTTTATAAATTTACTCAAAGATAAAAATCAAAATGAAGATAAATGTAAAATTACAATATTAGTTTTCTGAAAGTGATCTTTGACTGAGACATTCACACATCAGGATAAACTTTTGTTAAGGAAAAAGAATACATCAGATATAGCTTATTAACTTAGTAGTCAGACGAGGAAATAAAAGGTTAACCCCACATTGTTCCAAAAATGGCAGCATGAGAGGAGAGATAGAGGCTTCCTCCTAAAACTGGATACAATTAGAAAATTTAATTGGTGCAACTAAACCTGAGAGAGCAACAGGAAAGAGGATGCGTCAGACTGCACACACCTGGAGAAAAGAGCAGACGTCAGCGAATGGGGTAACGTACCAGAGCTGTGGCTCCGAGCCCCTCCCCCACCCCAGCTCACCGGCGGGAGGAAGACAAATGGAGCAGGAAGGGAGTGGAAGGCCTGGGACTGCTGAATACCTAGCTCCAGAGATCTGCACTGGGAACACAAACCTACATTTCATGGTGCTTTTATAAGACTCGCATGACTACTGGGTTGGAAAGTTAATACAGGCAGAGTTCCTGGAGAGACTGGGATTCCAGCTACTTGTGGCAAGCAGGGATCCATATCTGGCTGCTCTGGGACAAAACCTTATACCTGTGTGACCGGCCCACTGGCTCAGGCAGTGGAGACAGGCACAACAGCCAGGAGGTGGGGAACAGCTCTTTCCTACCCCCAGGCACCAGTATGGCTCCCCTGCAACCCCCGACATTGCTTCAGGGGCACAGCAGCTCTAGAATAGAGCTTCTGGACACTAGAGGGTGCCAAAGGAATCTTGTCCAGAGTAAAATTGTTAATACAACTCCCGAGAAAGATTTAAATGATATGGACCTCATGACTCTTCCTGAAAGGGAGTTCAAAATAAAAATCATCAATATCCTAATGGAGGTACGGAAAGACATCCAAGAACTCAGGAATGAATTCAGGTCAGAGATCCAATCGTTAAAGAACATGATGGAGGGTATTAAAAACAGGTTGGATACGGTGGAGGAGACAATAAATGAAATAGAAACTAGAGAAGAGAAATACAAAGAAGCTGAGGCACAGAGAGAAAAAAGGATCTCTAAACATGAAAGAATATTGAGAGAACTATGTGACCAATCCAAGCGGAACAATATTCGCATTATAGGGATACCAGAAGAAGAAGAGACAGAAAGGGATAGAAAGTGTCTTTGAGGAGGTAGTTGCTGGAAACTTCCCCAATCTGGGGAAGGAGATAGTCTCTCAGGCCATGGAGATCCACAGATCCCCCAACACAAGGGACCCAAGGGAGACAACAGCAAGACACACCGTAATTAAAATGGGAAAGATCAAGGATAAGGACAGACTGTTAAAAGCAGCCAGAGACAGAAATAAGATCACATACAAAGGAAAGCCCATCAGAGTAACATCAGACTTCTCAGCAGAAACCTTACAGGCCAGAAGGGAGTGGCACGATGTATTAAATGCCATGAAGCAGAAGGGCCTGGAACCAAGATTACTTAATCCAGCAAGATTATCATTTAAATTTGAAGGAGGGATTAAACAATTTCCAGATAAGCAAAATCTGAGAGAGTTTACCTCCCACAAACCATTTCTGCAGTCTATTTTGGAGGGACTGCTATAGATAGAAGTGTTCCTAGGGTTGGATAGCTGTCACCAGAGGTAGTAAAACCATGGTAGGGAGGGTGGAGCAGCTGATTGCGAGGCAAATGCAAAATTAAATTGACTATCCCCAAAGTCAATCAAGGGATAGACAAAAAGTACAGAATTTGATACCTAATATATAAAGAATGAAGAAGGAAGAAAAAGGAGGAGAAATAGAAAAGAACCTTTAGATTGTGTTTGTAACAGCATACTAAGTGAGGTAAGTTAGACTCTTAGATAGTAAGGAAAGTAACCTGGAACCTTTGGTAACCATGAATCTAAAGTCTGAAATGGCAATAAGTATATACCTATCGATAATCACCCTAAATGTAAATGGACTGAATGCACCAATCAAAAGACATAGAGTCACTGAATGGATAAAAAAGCAAGACCCATCTATATGCTGCTTACAAGAGACTCACCTCAAACCCAAAGACATGCACAGACTAAAAGTCAAGGGATGGAAAAAGATATTTCATGCAAACAATAAGGAGAAAAAGCAGGTGTTGCAGTACTAGTATCAGACAAAATAGACTTCAAAACAAAGAAAGTAACAAGAGATAAAGAAGGACATTACATAATGATAAAGGGCTCAGTCCAACAAGAGGATATGACCATTATAAATATATATGTACCAAACACAGGAGCACCAGCATATGTGAAACAAATACTAACAGAACTAAAGGAGGAAATAGACTGCAATGCATTCATTTTAGGAGACTTAAACACACCATTCACTCCAAAGGACAGATCCACCAGACAGAAAATAAGTAAGGACACAGAGGCAATGAACAACACACTAGAACAGATGGACCTAATAGACATCTACAGAACTCTACACCCAAAAGCAACAGGATACACATTCTTCTCAAGTGCACATGGAACATTCTCCAGAATAGACCACATACTAGGCCACAAAAAGAGTCTCAGTAAATTCAAAAAGATTGAAATCCTACCAACCAACTTTTCAGACCACAAAGGTATAAAACTAGAAATAAATTGTACCAAGAAAGCAACAAGTCTCACAAACACATGGAGGCTTAACAACATGCTTCTCAATAGTCAATGGATCAATGACCAAACTAAAATGGAGATCCAGCAATATATGGAAATAAATGACAAAAGCAACACAAAGCCCCAACTTCTGTGGGACACAGCGAAAGCAGTCTTAAGAGGAAAGTATATAGCAATCCAGTCATATTTAAAGAAGGAAGAACAAACCCAAATGAATAGTCTAATGTCACAATTATCAAAATTGGAAAAAGAAGAACAAATGAGGCCTAAAGTCAGCAAAAGGAGGGACATAATAAAGATCAGAGAAGAAATAAACAAAATTGAGAAGAATAAAACAATAGAAAAAATCAATGAAACCAAGAGCTGGTTCTTTGAGAAAATAAACAAAATAGATAAGCCTGTAGCCAGACTTATTAAGAGAAAAATAGAATCAACACACATCAACAGAATCAGAAATGAGAAAGGAAACATCACGACGGACCCAATGGAAATACAAAGAATTATTAGAGACTACTATGAAAACCTATATGCTAAGAAGCTGGAAAACCTAGAAGAAATGGACAACTTCCTAGAAAAATACAACCTTCCAAAACTGACCAAGGAAGAAACACAAAATCTAAACAAACCAATTACCAGCAAAGAGATTGAAGCAGTAATCAAAAAACTACCCAAGAACAAAACCCCCGGGCCAGATGAATTTACCTCAGAATTTTATCAGACATACAGAGATGATATAATACCCATTCTCCTTAAAGTTTTCCAAAAAATAGAAGAGGAGGGAATACTCCCAAACTCATTCTATGAGGCCAACATCACCCTAATACCAAAACCAGGCAAAGACCCCACCAAAAAAGAAAATTACAGACCAATATCCCTGATGAACATAGATGCAAAAATACTCAATAAAATATTAGCAAACCAAATTCAAAAATATATCAAAAGGATGATACACCACGACCAAGTGGGATTCATCCCAGGGATGCAAGGATGGTACAACATTCGAAATTCCATCAACATCATCCACCACATAAACAAAAAGAAAGACAAAAACCACATGATTATCTCCATAGATGCTGAAAAAGCATTCGACAAAATTCAACATCCATTCATGATAAAAACTCTCAGCAAAATGGGTACAGAGGGCAAGTACCTCAACATAATAAAGGCCATATATGGTAAACCCACAGCCAACATCATACTGAACAGCGAGAAGCTGAAAGCTTTTCCTCTGAGATCGCGAACAAGACAGGGATGCCCACTCTCCCCACTATTATTTAACATAGTACTGGAGGTCCTAGCCACAGCAATTAGACAAAACAAAGAAATACAAGGAATCCAGATTGGTAAAGAAGAAGTTAAACTGTCACTATTTGCAGATGACATGATATTGTACATAAAAAACCCTAAAGACTCTACTCCAAAACTACTAGAACTGATATCGGAATACAGTAAAGTTGCAGGATACAAAATTAACACACAGAAATCTGTGGCTTTCCTATACACTAACAATGAGCCAATAGAAAGAGAAATCAGGAAAACAATTCCATTCAGCATTGCATCAAAAAGAATAAAATACCTAGGAATAAACCTAACCAAGGAAGTGAAAGACCTATACCCTGAAAACTGTAAGACACTCTTAAGAGAAATTAAAGAGGACACTAACAAATGGAAACTCATCCCATGGTCTTGGCTAGGAAGAATTAATATTGGCAAAATGGCCATCCTGCCCAAAGCAATATACAGATTTGATGCAATCCCTATCAAATTACCAACACATTCTTTATCAAACTGGAACAAATAGCTCAAAAATTCATATGGAAACACCAAAGACCCCGAATAGCCGAAGCAATCCTGAGAAAGAAGAATAAAGTGGCAGGGATCTCACTCCCCAACTTCAAGCTCTACTACAAAGCCATAGTAATCAAGATAATTTGGTACTGGCACAAGAACAGAGCCACAGACCAGTGGAACAGATTAGAGACTCCAGACATTAACCCAAACATATATGGTCAATTAATATTCGATAAAGGAGCCATGGACATAAAATGAAGAAATTACAGTCTCTTCAACAGATGGTGCTGGCAAAACTGGACAGCTACATGTAAGTGAATGAAACTGGATCACTGTCTAACCCCATACACAAAAGTAAATTTGAAATGGATCAAAGACCTGAATGTAAGTCATGAAACCATAAAACTCTTAGAAAAAAACATAGACAAAAATCTCTTGGACATAAATATGAGTGACTTCTTCATGAATATATTTCCCTGGGCAAGGAAAACAAAAGCAAAAATGAACAAGTGGGACTACATCAAGCTGAAAAACTTCTGTACAGCAAAGGACACCATCAATAGAACAAAAAGGTACCCTACAGTATGGGAGAATATATTCGTAAATGACAGATCCGATAAAGGCTTGACATCCAAAATATATAAAGAGCTCACATGCCTCAACAAACAAAAAGCAAATAATCCAATTAAAAAATGGGCAGAGGAGCTGAACAGACAGTTCTCCAAAGAAGAAATTCAGATGGCCAACACACACATGAAAAGATGCTCCACATCACTAGTTATCAGAGAAATGCAACATAAAACCACAATGAGATATCACCTCACACCAGTTTGGTTGGCCAACATCCAAAAGACAAACACAACAAATGTTGGCAAGGATGTGGAGAAAGGGAAACCCTCCTACACTGCTGGTGGGAATGTAAATTAGCTCAACCATTGTGGAAAACAATATGGAGGTTCCTCAAAATGCTCAAAATAGACTTACCATTTGACCCAGGAATTCCACTTCTAGGAATTTACCCTAAGGATGCAGCAGTCCACTTTGAAAAAGACAGATGCACCCCTGTGTTTATCGCAGCACTCACTATTTACAATAACCAAGAAATGGAAGCAACCTAAGTGTCCATTAGTAGATGAATGGATAAAGAAGATGTGGTACATATACACAATGGAATATTATTCAGCCATAAGAAGAAAACAAATCCTACCATTTGCAACAACATGGGTGGAGCTAGAGGGTATTATGCTCAGTGGAATAAGCCAAGCGGAGAAAGACAAGTACCAAATGATTTCACTCATCTGTGGAGTATAAGAACAAAAGAAAAACTGAAGGAACAAAACAGCAGCAGAATCACAGAACCCAAGAATGGACTAACAGTTACCAAAGGGAAAGAGACTAGGGAGAATGGGAGGCTAGGGAGGGATAAGGGCAGGGAAGAAGAAAGGGGGTATTATGATTAGCATGTATAATGTGGGGGATGGGGGAAAGGGGAGGGCTTTGTAACACAGAGAGGACAAGTAGTGATTCTACAACATTTTACTATGCTGATGGACAGTGACTGTAATGGGGTTTGTGGTGGGGACTTGGGGTAGGGGAGAGCCTAGTAAACATAATGTTCTTCATGTAATTATAGATTAATGATAACAAAATAAAAAAAATAGACATTGTTAAAAAAAATAAGGTTAACCCCACATAAATTTTCAGTCTATTAACTCTTTGAAAAGAAACCCACTCAACTGTATAGTAGGGCTGCATTTTAGACACTCTGCATCCTGCTGTGCTTGTTCAGATGAGATTATGATTTCAAATGTTTTAAAAACAGCTGGTAAATTTTATTTTTAAAGATGAAATAAAATGTTTCACAAATCTGAGATTTAGTATCAGGTAAAAAGAATAAATACATTCCAGGAATGTTTTGCAAAGGTGAGGAAGGACAAATCCCTAAAAGGTAAAAGAAACTAATATGCTTTCAGATCCTGCCGTAATCTCAAATGTGCTTGGCATCCAGTCAACCTTGATTTTATTTTCTGGAAGGAAGAAGGAAGCAAGAAAGGAGGGGAAGGAAGGAGGAAGGGCGGAAGTCTATAATTCCATCTTTGTGGCTTTTGACAGTGGCAGAATAATGCATATCTGATATAGTTTGACTCTTATATTCATATAATCCTGAATCACTGAGATACAGGATATTTCCCTCAACCAAACATTACAAGACAGGGCACTAAGTGTTAGGTTTTGGCTACAGGCAAATACAATGTCCCACAGGGACTTACAAAATAATTATGAAATGACCTGGAACAGGTAGTTTGATGGATGGCATTTATTTTCAACACTGTAGGATCAATCCACTGGGTGTAGCTATCAGAGATGTTACAAAAAGAAAATGTCTTATTCTGCAGTCTCAGAAAATGTAAAAATTATGGCAAGGAAGAAAAGACAACTACTTTGAAATTCAGTCATTTTCAATTAAGCATCAAGAGCAATCAAAGAGGAAAAGCACCACTTTGTGAGTGGAACCAGTCCCCAGACCAACTATGAAATGATTGTCCTTGACAGCATTTTAAACCCAGAAGGACTCATCTTAGCTATCACTGAGTAGCAGAATTTTGACATAAGATGCACCAGCTTCAAAACCACTGACCAAAACACCTACATTGAGGAATAACAAGCATATTCATCCACCTTTCTTTTGTAGAGGTGTTAGCTTTCTCCAGCTTCCAAGTTCACCTGCTATCCTGTTTATTCTGTACCAAATGAATTCCCCCACTGTTTGAAGGAGTCACAGTTTTGTAGACTTCGCAGTTACTTGTGACTTAGAGGTTATCTATTAAAATATTCACTGTAGGGGGATTAAACAAGATGGCGGCATAAGAAGTGAAGCAGAAAAGTCTTCCTAAACATACATGGCCAATTAATACAAGATAAAGGAGCCCTGGATATACAATGGGGAAATGGCAGCCTCTTCAACAATGGGTGTTGGCAACACTGGACAGCTATGTGTAAGACAATGAAACTGGATCATTGTCTAACTCCATACACAAAAGTAAATTAGAAATGGATCAAAGACCTGAATGTAAGTCATGGAACCATAAAACTCTTAGAAGAAAACATAGGCAAAAATCTCTTGAATATAAACATGAGCAACTTTTTCCTGAACACATCTCCTTGGGCAAGGGAAACAAAAGCAAAAATGAACAAATGGGGCTACATCAAACTAAAAAGCTTCTGAACAGCAAAGGACACCATCAATAGAGCAAAAAGGCATCCTACAGGATGGGAGAACATATGTAAATGACATATCTGATAAGGGATTAACATCCAAAATATATAAAGAACTCACACACCTCAGCACCCAAAAAGCAAATAACCCAATTAAAAAAATGGGTGGAAGATATGAACAGACACTTCTCCAAAGAAAAAATTCATATGGCCAATAGGCACATGAAAAGATGCTCCACATTGTTAATTATCAGAGAAATGCAAATTAAAACCACAATGAAATACCACCTCACACCAGTTAGGATAGCCAACATTGAAAAGACAAGGAACAATAAATGCTGGCGAGGATGCACAGAAAGGGGAACCCTCCTACACTGCTGGTGATAATGTAAATTAGTTCAACCATTGTGGAAAGCAATATGGAGGTTCCTTAAAAAACTAAAAATAGAAATACCATTTGACCCTGGAATACCACTCCTAGGACCCAAAGAAAATAAGATCCCAGATTCAAAAAGACATATGAATCCCTATGTTTACTGCAGCACTGTTTACAATAGCCAAGAAATGGAAGCAACCTAAGTGTCCATCAGTAGGTGAATGGATAAAGAAGATGTGGTACATATACATAACGGAATAGTATTCAGCCATAAGAAGAAAACAAATTCTACTATTGGCAACAACATGGATGGAGCTAGAGGGTATTATGCTCAGTAAAATAAGCCAGGTGGAGAAAGACAAGTACCAAATGATTTCCCTCATTTGTGGAGTATAACATGAAGTAAAACTAAAGGAACAAAACAGCAGCAGACTGACTCATAGACTCCAAGAAGGGACTAGCGGTTACCAAAAGAGAGTGGGTGGGGAGGGTCAGTGGGGAGGGAGGGAGAAGGTGATTAAGGGGCATATGACTACACACATAATGTAGGGGACCATGGGGAAGGCAGTTTAGCACAGAGAAGACAAGTAGTGACTCTATAGCATCTTACTATGCTAATGGACAGGGACTGCAATGGGGTGTGTGGGGAACTTGATAACATGGGTGAATGAAATAACCACAATGTTGCTCCTGTGAAACCTTTATAACATTGTATATCAATGATACCTTAATAAAAAAGATATTCACTTTAAGGCAGAAATCCCTTTCAAGGATCAAAGAGTCAATGCCCTCAGAAAGGTGAGTAATTTACTTCACATGCCCAAAAGGCTCATGTTCTATAGTCTCTTTCTAGACTGGATTTTTGATAAAAAAGGAAAAAATTATGTGCTTCACATTCATGGAAAATTCGAGTTCCTCTTCTGGTCATAAAGAACACTTTTTAGAAAGGGTGTTTGTGGACTGACAAATATGAAGTTTTAAAAATATCACAATTATAAGTTGAAGGTTTCAATGTACAAGTGTTAACTATAATTTCAAATCTTCAGATCAAAGGAAAAAAAGGGATAAAAATAAAATTAAGAGTATGTCAATAATAATAATACTTACACTCTAACTTAATTTAAAATAAAGTAATTGAGAACGTGGGCATAATAACAATTTACAAATAACATTGAAGTTCATGTTCCAAACAGTTTAGTGGAGTTACTAGAAGTCTGCTGCTTGCTTACCTCTTCATAAACCTTCTTGGCATTGTCATTATCTCCTATCAGCAGGTACCCCACCCCAAGGTCATTCTTCAGAGAAGTATCGTCAGGAAATAGTTGAACTAATTTATGTAGGGTAAGCAGGGAGCCTCTCATGTGACCTGATTTGGTGGGGAAAATGAAAACACACAGTAGAAATAACAACAGATCATATACATCTTTGTATTGAGACTATAGATCATGAGACAGTGTCAACAAAGCCTAAGACCAGCTTAAATCTGATTCTATATACTGACGGCTAAGGACCTCTTAGGACTTCAATATGCAGCTGCAATGGCATCAATAATTCCCATGAGTAGATTAGAACCACTTTAAAGACATTCTAATTTTCCAAATTCAACTATGTCAAATTCCCTCTTAAGAAAGTTTTGGTTATTAATTTCTTGTAAAAAATGTTTTACTGGGATATTTTTGTTTATTATGATTAATGTCAAAATTATGAGTAGAGAATGGACAAATACAAAGTCTAAGAGATTCCAGGTCTAGTGAAGAAGCACGGAGGTACACTGCTGATGCTTGCAAGTAAGTGTCGTCATCTCTAGGTATTAACCTAGCCATAGAGCAAAGGAGGCATCAGCCAGTATTAGGGGACCCTCTGGTGGATGATAGGATACTATGCACAACATGAATAATGAAAACCCAAGCTTCAATTCATTTTTAAGGCTGTCTGATGGGAACTCAACATTTCTGGGGTCGACTGTCATTACTCCTTGCTTTAGCTGGACATACAAATTGAACAAGGGCAAATGTGCAAATTAAGACTACTACACATGACAAAAGTAATTACCTACAGGGCTCAGTTGCCCACAAACTGAATATTAGCCAAGAGTAGGGTAAGGCTATTAATAAGCTAATGCAGTGGCATGTCTCATTAACAGATAGACTGGTTCCTCTTGTGGACTGCTCTTTTATTATCGGCCAATTTGGGACAGGTTTGCTCAGCTATTCACTCCCTCACCAAATGTGACTTCACTTTTCTGTGCCTGCCTTCCCTACTATCTGTCCCACTTAGTCTCACACTTTTCTTCTGCTTCTAAACTTCCCGTTAAGCATTCCAAAGGCCCAGGTGGAACTCTCTCCTGCTGCCAGCCCGATCCTTCCTGCTGCTTCACGGAACCCTGGTCTACTGTGGGTGAACTTCACCAGCTTGTCACTTTCCCTGAAGTCTTCTCCATACTAGTCCCTCCTCACAGAGCCTCCTCTACCGAACTTGCTTTATTCTCATTTGGAGGAAAAGACTATAGTTTACCCTTGAACAGTGCAGGGCTTAGAAGCCCTGACCCACTGCACAGTTGAAAATCCACATACAATATTGATATCCCAAAAACTTAATTACTAAGAGCCTACTGTTGCCCAGAAGCCTTACTGATAACATAAAGCTGATTAACACATATTTTGTATGTTACATATATTATACATTGTATTCTTACACTAAAGTAAGGTAGAGAAAAGAGAATTATTTTTCAAACTGTTGTGAATCTCCAAATTTTTCCAATATATTTATATGTTTTATTAAGTATCACCATATAAGTGAGCCCCTGTTGTTTGAACCTGTGCTGTTCAAGGGTCAATGGTACATTCAAATATTGAAAGAGTGTTGCAGACGAGCTTTAGGTTTATTCATCCGCAGGCCGTCTCCCCCCAGCCCATCCCTGGCCCCGAATGATGTGAGGTAAGGGGAGCCCTCTTGGTGCAGAGCTTATGAGGCTGCCAAAAATGCAGTAAGCAAGATGATACTTCCTGCTTTCTTTCAAAAATCAAATGAAGGTAAAAAATCCACGATGAACAAGACATCAAAATTTTAAGACAGAGTCAGTAAACAGTGCTTAACAAATGGTGCTGGAGGCAAGAGGAAAACTGAGTAATACTGATTTTGTGCCCAAGGCCAGTGCCTCCTCTGAGACCCTCCAGCCTTGCATGCACGCTGTATGTTCTTCTTCTCCAGGACTGGCCCTTATGGAATCTAAGTCTAATGGACCATCTCTTCTAGTTTCTAATCACCTCTTGGGTTCTACTCCAATCACAGATTTTGGTCATCTACCAAAACAACACAACTAACCTTTAATTATATCCCTCAGAAACACTGATGAAAGGGTCACTTGACCTTGAATATGACTTACATGAGCCTCTCCTAGTGATACTGATCATTCATTCATGTAACTCATCCAGCCAGATGAGCAACATGGCTTGGATTATTCCCTCCTAGCTTACTGATGACATGTTAGGTGGGAGAGAATCACTTGGTCACAGCAAAGTTAGGTTACAGCCAGTCTTAGTAGCCTTTGCCACTGGGAACCTGGGTCAGTCAGACAGGATGCATTATGCTGTTCTTTGCAAAGCATTAGCAAATATACTTGATGGTTAAAATTTGTTTTCATATTATTTCCTTTAGTATAGATTCAAACCTCACAGGTAATTTTAGTGTCTGAAACTCCTAATATTCCTCTATAAAAACTGTCCCACTGATAATGTCAACCTCCATGAATCAGTATGTTACAGTTAAAAGAGAAAAGAATTGGTATGATGGAAGAGCTTTTGATTCCGGACTCTTTAATTTATTAGCTATGATTCCTTAAGCAAGTTATCTAACTTCTCAGCAACCCATCTGCCTCAGTTTTAAAATGGGGGCGGATAAAGGGAAAGGGGTGGTAAAAACACCATCAGTATCTTTGTAATTATTAAGGTTAGGGTTACTATTTCAGTCCAAGACGTAGTTATGTAAATCACCTGAAATTAGTTATATGATTCAGGCTTCCTTCCATGTAAGTAAACTCTTCTAAGAGTGTGGCTAGCCTCAGGTTCTTCAAGATAAAAGCATGGCATCTGCTGTTGAATTAACTCATATGCCATCTTACCTAAAAATTGTTGTCTGTCTGACCGCCGCTTCAAAGTCACCTTCACCAAGTCTGCGGGGACATCGGGCAGGCTGGCCACTTCTTGGTAGGTCTCGATGGCCTTGCGCAGTACCTCGTTGCTCCTCTGCTTCTCAGCCAAATCATCTTCACACTAGAGGGAGTTCCCACATTGGGTAAATGTCCCATGACAGCCTCTATTTGTAGTAACCAAAATACTCATGAAAAGTTAACTTTTGGACATGTTTAAAAAGTAATTCAAGACAGATTAAAATTTTCTCTTTATCAAGAGATGAAAAAAAAACAAAGGAAAGCAATATGACATGTTATCTTAATAACATGAAGAAAAATTAGCTACCAAGTTATAGATGAGAAAGAATATCATAAAAACATATGCTAGGGCTGATGGAGATTTATACCGCACTATCCGTCAACATTATACAGACAGGACTCCAGCACACAGTTCTTTCATTAGTTTGTGTGTTCATTCACTCATTTAACAACTATTTTCTGGGAGCCAGGCACTGTTCTATGCATGAGGCAGACAAATAAACCATACAAAGTCCTTTTTTTGTTTTGCTTCACTATGGAAAGGAAAGAAAGACAATACATAAATGGAAGTATCCTGTCTTCTTCCCATACATGCTGTGGATAAAAGCAAAGCAGGCTGAGGAGTGGCTGGAAGCCCAGTGGTAGGGAAGATGCCAGTTTAGGCAGGATGATCAGGAAGAGCCTGAAAGAAGGGAGGGAGCAAGGCAGGAGGTACCTGGGAGAGGGAACAGCAACAGCCAAGGTGTCCTGAGGCAGAAGTGAGGCAGGGAGGAATGGCTGGTGCAGGAGGGGAGCAAGGAGACTGATGGGGTGTTGGGCAATGAAGAACCTGGTAAGCTACTGCCAATTCTACTACACCAACTCTGTGAGATGGAGAGACACTAGGGTCTTTTGACATGATCTGATGTGTGTGTCGAAAGGATCAAGCTGGCAGCAGAATGGAGAACAGACTGAGGGGTGGGAGGAGAAGCAGAGAGCCCAGTTTGGATGCCCTGGCAGGAATCCACACAAGGGGTGATGATGGCTTGGGCTAGGTAGTAGTAATGAGGTGGTTGGATTATAGACATGTTTGGAAGGTCAGAGTCAACAGATTTGCTGATGGTCTGAATGTAGGGTATGTCAGAAAGGAGGAGAGAGAGATCAAGGACAAATTCAAGGTTTTTGGTTTGAACAGTTATCACATGGCATTGCCATTCCCTGAGAATGGGAAAATTAGGCAGAAGCAGATTTGTAGGCATATGGAATCAGGAGTTTAGTTTTGGGCGTATTAAATCTCAATGCCTCTTAGGTATTCAAGTGAAGATACTAGACCAAGGTGGATATGAGCTGGATCCAGGAGAGAGGTCAGAAAGATAGGGAGGACCAGCAAAAGGACAGAGAAAGAGGGAAGGAAGAAGAAAACACCAACAAAAATTGGTTTTCTGGAAGCCAGTGACAAAAGGGATCAAGAAGGAGTGATCAATCATGTTAGAAGTGTCATCAGATTGGGCAAGAATAGAACTGAGGGCAAACCATGTTGGATTGGGCAACAGGGCCCCTCGGGTGGCCCTGGCAAGAGCAATTCCATGGGACCACTGGGGACCTGTAACAAATTGGAACAGATTCAAAAAAGTACAGGAGGAAAAGAAGTGCAGACAACTCTTTGAAGGAGTTTCACCATAAAGGGAAGTAGAGAAATGGGCCAGTTCAGTGGAAGGGAACATGGAGACAAGGGAGAGACTGTTATAATTACAGGAAATATTACTGCATGTCTCAAAGCTGATGCAAAAGATGCAGTAGAGGAGGAAAATCTGGTAATGCAGAAGGGCACACAAACATGAGAATGCTGTCTGTCACTCTGCAGGGGAGAGAGTATGGCAAAGGGACAGGAATAGTTCATGTCTGCCAACCTAATGGAGGGAGGACAGAGAGACGGGAATAGGTGTAGGCGGATTGTTAGTGCAGTAGTGGGACCATGAGGACATTCTCTTTGGATACTTCTATTTCTTTAGTGAAATAAGCAAGATTTGTAGCTGGGGATTGCGAATGGGAATGAAATAGTGGACGCAGGAGAAGAGAGGAGAAGGTATAAAATGGTCATCAATATCTCATCAGATTTAGTAGACTACAATTTGAAGATTACCATTTAAGGAAATGCTGAAATTAGCATATAAAGTTTTTCTCAGAATATCTTTAACATTTTTATCTTTTTAAAATCAAATTTGTGTACTCAATATATAGATGCTATAGAACCCAAATAAAGCATAACTCCACAATCTGAGAACATTGTACAATGTGATCCATCCCTTTCCCACCAGTAAAAACAGTAACAATCAGTACAAATGGATAAAATATTTGTGGGGAGCTTTTCAGAAAATACCATGTCAAAAAACAACTTGTTAATATATACTGATTAAGTAAATTTCTCAAGATGATGAGGGCTGGAATTGAAGCAGTGATAATAGAGAAGTGGACCAATTTATGATAAGGGAAAATTACTAGGACAAAAATCTCTAGGTTGAAAGGGCAATTCAACTTTGCTTGATAGAAAAGAGCTTCAGAATATACAACTCTCTGTTCATATCTGTAAATGGTCTCTGGAATAGACTTATCTACTAGGAGAAAGAGTCCAATGTCAACGACCCATACTGGTCACCCTGCCCATGTAGCCTTCTGAACATTCATGTGCTGGCTTTTCTGTTTAGACATCAATTTCTTGTGAGTTTGGTTATGGCGAATTAACTCCCCAGAATAGGACTGTTCACAGATGACTTCACAGAATGAGAGTCCCAGCACTGAGAGTGCTTTTGAGACCATCAAGTTCAGCTTCTTTCAGCTACCAGATTCTAGAACTGGAGAGTCTCCTCAAGGTTAGTACAAGAACAAATGCCTACCAAGGTAAACTTTCTTCACAGAGATAGGAATAAATATCACAATAAACTCAATCTGAAAAAGAAAGATAGTATAATCCATATGCCTTGTTCCCCCCTCCCCCACTCCCACCCTAAGGCCCTTATGAACATTTTACAACTTCTAGAATTGGGAAGAAATCTCTTGAATGAAACCAGTAGGCTTGGCTTTGAAAATCAAAATTATACAGACTGGTTTTTATTGGTTAAGCATCTGTAGATAAAATGATTTGGGTGGAAACATTTCTTACAAGACATTGCTGAATTTTTAAAATTTGTTGGGATATTCCAGAGCAACTGTTGAATCTTCTAACAAAGAATGAAAAGGTCATCATTTATTCCTGCCTATAAAATCCATCTTCTGTTGGATTTTTATTTTTGAAACTCCTATTCATTTACATTTTCTTTTAAATTACTCCATTAAAATTTAATTTACCATGCCTAAATTTTGCTTTATGTCAGACTAATGTTAATATCAGTAACACCTTGCAGCATGTAATTTAGAGATAAAAAAAATACTGCTTGAGGCCTAAATCTCAAATTCCTATTGTAAAATAACACATAAATACAGCAATCACCATGTGCATTTACTTAGACTTTGGTGCCCACAATTAATATCACATGTAAAGAAAAATTCTAAAGCCAAAAAGTGTTTGCCAAAATTAAATTAGCATTTGCATCAATTATTATTCTCTAGTTAATATGCTTTCCTTAATATGACAAAGTATATCCCTTATTTGAATAGGTGTGATCTTTTGGTAACAAACACATTCTCTCTTGCTTAGCAACAATGCAATTTAGCAATTTTGGAGGATTACTGACCAAATTAACTTAAAAATGATATAGCTGCTGTCTGCTAACCCTGGTTTGTACCACGGGTAAAAGGAACTTACTTGTATTAATTTTCCACAAACTTAATTTATTAAAATTTAATTAATAAAAATTTAATTAGTAAGTCTTTCATGGGGAGATAGGCAGAATTTGAGCATCTGGATCTCAAGGGGTCACCACCTTTAGTTCAGAGCAAAACATAGTTGTTTTATCTGTGAATGTGTTGGTTCCTGTGTGAGTGTCACACATTGCCATTGTTCCGACCCCCTTCAAAGGGCACTGTCAGCTTCTCCTGGGGCTGGAAATTTTCTATAGCTTTGCATCTGTTGTTCCCCAGCTGAATGAGAATCTCATCCCACCAGTCAGGGCTGTGGGAGTCCCCTTTACTGTCTGACACATCTGTCTCCCTGGCCTGGCTTTTACCCTGAGGCTCATCCATCCAATGGTCTGCTTGACACCCACCTGAATGTCTAAGAGGTACCAAAAACTTCATAGGACTAAAAGTGAATGCTTGATTCTGCACCTCCCCAAACCTGTTCCACTATCCTCTCCTCATGTGGTCAAACCAAACCTCAGGGGTCACCCTCAAGTCCTCTTTTCCTCTGACCCTTACATCTAACCTGTTGTCAAGTCCTTTCAGCTCTGCTCCTGCACCATCTCCATGGCCACAACCACAGTCCGAGTTACTGCACCTTGAGTACACTTGTAATAACCTCCTATTCCTCTGGCTTCTACTTTTGCCTCAATTAATCCATTCTCCACCCAGCAACCAAAGCAATCTTTACAGAATAAATCCCAAGGTGGGCACAGCCATGCAAAAACACTCCAGTGGCCTCCCAAGGCCCAGGATTACAATGTGTGAGGCTTTTTATTGGTTTAGCATCTTTGCACGATGGTCATCTCAGTGGACTTTCTCTGCCACCCTACCAGACACATCAACTCTCTCACACGTCCTGAGACTGTGCTCTGCTTTACTCTGGTTCTCCGTAGTAGTCAGCACTAGCAAGCATATATATCTTACTTATTTATCTCATGTACTGTCTTTGCCATCATAAGGAAAACTCCGTATGTTTGCTGTTGACTGTATCTGCAATTCCTAGACCAGGGCCTACCATACAGTGGGTTTTCACTAATAATTTCTGAGTAACTCACTTTTAAAATATCTTCCACTGGAATACAAGGACAGAGCACTCTAGGGTATTCATTATGATCACCCCAGGACCTAAAAGGGTATGTGGCATACAGTGGGTTTATGCAACTACAGATGAACATAGGAAAGCTTCATGAAGATGGAGAAAGTCAGACAAGAAAGAGATGGAGGGAGTGGGAGAAGGTGGCCGGCAAGAAATGAATCCAGTGAAGGAGACTACAGAGAAAACAAAGTACACTCCACTTTATATTTCAAAAAAGTCTTTCCTAAGCATACTTAAAACCTTCGTTATAAAAGTGAGGCTCTTAAAGCTCTGAAGAGCCTACAGTGAGAGCCATGTGGTGGGTCTTTCTAGATGGGGGCTCTGAGGGTCAGAGGAGATCAGTGACCAGAGTGTTAGTCTTTATATTCTTCTCAAAATATAGAAGAGAAGTCATATGGACCAGAAAAATGTTACTATACACAAAAGCAATTGTCTTACTTTAAACAGTTTTTCTTGCTTGAGTTGAGGCATATGCATGAGGAACTGACTCTGTATATAAGTTAGAAAGGAAAAGGAAAATGCAAATAGTGGGAAATCCAATTACAGAGAACACAGGAACATCAGAGAGAGCTTTCCAGGCAGAAGGGTTTCAGAGTACCTGTGCCTTCCCGTATCTCGCCCGTGGACTCTGAGGGTATTTGCGAACCAGTTCTTCAAATGCATTTACTGCTTCCTCGACTTTTCCCTGTGAGGAGGAGGCAATTGTATAAATACAATAAATTCAAATGCATAATGTTGTTTCAATATGGTTATTTAACGTTCACCAAGTAATTTTGTCAAGATTTTCTGGACTCCATTCTGAGTTTAAAGGCAGTTCTATCTAAGGTTTTAAAAAATTAGCTGTATTATGGCAAACATAAAACTAGGAATGAACATAAATACACTTAAGTTTTTAAAACCCAGAAACTTGACAGATGATGCAATAAGTCTTTGTGAGAGAAATTGCACCGTTCTCTATATGTACAGTTCCTATATGCATTCTTAAAGTATTTAAGTTGAAGTTGGTGGAAAAATATTGCTGGCAGCCAGAATGTCTTGAAGTCTTCCCCAAAAAGACTGAAGAACCCGTTAAGACGGTGGAGAATAAACACGTGGGATGAGAGGTCCAGGTGGCCATGGTCCCTGAGCATCACCCGCTCATTTGGCTCAACTGGTTACTGGAGTGCCTCACGGCCTCTGTGTCATGTAACCCTCCCCAAAACTCACGTGGGTCCTAAGAAGATAGTCCGAGCACCTTTGAAAGGTCTCTGACCACCACTGCACGAAAAGAAACAGAGGATGTGTGACAGGCAGGCCTGGTGAGGATCTTGTGGGTGAGGAACCCTCTTCCACCTCATCCATCCAGCATCACTCCACAGGGTGAGACAAACATCTCTTGGTTTCTAATGGATGCTGGCAGGTCCAGCAACTTCGAAACAACGGGATAGAACAGGTTTTCCTGAGCTGAACTTTCGCAAGCACTGGGGCTCCCTGTAAGTTGGCAAATCCACTCACCCCACCTGTAAAAGCAAGCTCCCTGTGGTCAGTAGGCTTTGACCTTCACTGGGAATTTTCACACAACAAAGGTCACCTCACGAAGGTGCTGTGCGAAGCTGCCTGGACATACCACTCACTGTTACACCTCCTTCTGACTTGACGAAATAGTGAGGAATCAGGCAAGAACTATCTTGAAATTCCTTAAAGCCATTCCTTTAGGTAGATTCCACTGAAGGAGGGCTGCTTCTCCCTCTCCCACGCCCATAAGGGCCAAGGGGCTGGTGGGAAACACACTCACAGTGTAGTGGCTTTGGAGCCATACCGACTGGTCAGTCTGGGCCCCACCACTTAGGATGTGTTCACTCACGGCAAGTTACTTATGACCTTGTCTTGGGTGTCTCATCTGTGAAATGGGCACTTTGAGGGCATTCAGCTACCTGGGGGGCTGCTGTGAAGGTTACATCTGAGAACAAACATAAAGTGCTTGTAGACACTGCTGAGAACACAGAAAGCACTGAACGGTGCTAGCTCTGGTTATTATTACCAGATAGGTGGGATGTGTGTGCCAGCACATGCTAATGTGGCCTATCCCAGGGAAGTCTCTTCCCTGACAGATGGGCAGGTTAATGCAAAGAGAATGAGGACTTGGATGTAGGGAGAAATCAAGCTGGGAACACATTCTCTAAGTCATACTTACTGTCAGAAAACATTGTTTCACTTTTTAAAATATGCTGTCCCTCTCACAATATTTTCTTAAGGATTTTAAAAGGCAGTTTCAGATTTACAGTGAGATTGAAAGTACAGGGGTTTCACATATACCCCTACCCCCCATACACAGAGCTTCCCCCGCCATCAATATCCTGCCCTGAAGGGTACATATGTTACAACTGCCACTCCGACAGTAACACATCATAATCACTCAAAGTCCCAGGGTTTGCCTAGGGGCCACGCTGGGTGTTGTACATTCTGTGGGTTTGGATAGATGTATAATGACATGCATCCACCATTACAGTGTCATGAGGAGCAGTTTCACTCCCTAAAAGTCCTCTGTGCTATTCATCCCTCCCCCGGCCCCCACTCACCCCTGGGAACCACTGATCTTTTTACTGTCTCCATAGTTGTGCCTTTTCCAGAATGTCATATAGTTGGAACCAAACAGTATGCAGTCTTTTCCAACTGGCTTAATAATATGCATTTAAGGTTCCTCCATGTTTTTCCGTGTCTTGATAGCTCATTTCTTTTTAGCTGCTATAAACATCCATGTGCAGGTTTCTGTGTGGACATAAGTTTTTAACTCCTGTGGTAAACACCAAGGAGTGGGATTTCTGGATCACATGGTAAGAGTATGTTTAATTTTGTAAGAAACCACCAAGCTGTCTTCCACAGTGGCTGCACCACTTTGCATCCCCCAGCAGCAAATGAGAACTCCTCTTGCTCCAGGGCCCTGCCATTGGTTTTTGTCAGTGATCCGGAATTTAGTCATTCTAGTAGGTGTGCAGCAGTATCTTCCTGTTCTAATTTGCATCTCCCTGAGGACATATGATGTGGACCATCTTTTCACAGGCTTATTTGCCATCTGTATATCTTCCTGGGTGATGTGTCTTGTCAAAGTCTTTGGCTTTTTTAAAAATTGGAATGCTTGTTTTCTTACTGTTGAGTTTTAAGAGCTCTTTGTATATTTTGGATAACAGTGTTTAATACCACTTTTGGTTTCTTCTGTGAATGATATTAAGGGATGAAGAATTCATGCTAAATATCTTTCTCTGGGTGACTTTGTTCTAAGTATCCTGTGTTACTTTCCCATGGCTGCTGTAACGCATCACCACAAGCTAGTTGGCTGAAAGCAACAGAAATTAATTCTCTCATAGTGCTGGAGAACAGATGCCTAAAATCAGTTTTGCTGGGCTGAAATCAAAGTGTCAGCAGGGCTGTATTTCCTTTGTAGACCTTTCCTCTTCCGTCTGTGTCAATTCTCCATTTGCCTCTCTTGTAAGGACACATTTGGGGCCTTTGATGGTCAATTTTATGTGTCAAACTCGACTGGGCTAAGGGATGCCCAGAAAGCTGTTAGGCACATTATTTCTAGGTGTGTCCACAAAGGTGTCTCCAGGAGAGACTAACATTTGACTCAGTAGACCAAATAAAGAAGATTGCTCTTACGACTTTGGAAATATGCATTTGACTGTATTCAGGGCCCAGTGGGATAACCCAGGATAATCTGCCCACCTCCAGATCCTTTACTTAATTATATCTTTCACCAAATACAGTAACATTTACAGGTTCCAGGGTTAGGTCACAGATATCTTTTGAGGGACCATTTTTAGCCTTATGCTTTATGCAATAGAAATTGCAAATGTTGATGCTATTTTTGTGAAAATCATGCATGCATCATTACCAGATCTAAACATAGAAATAACAATATTCATAACAAATATGCTGAAGTATTACATTACTGCTTGATGCTCCCTTAGTTGGCCATCAATAATGGGTTATTTTGGCTCTGGCCTAAGCATGCTTTGGCTCCCCTGAAGACAGAGGCCTTCCTCAGGGACTGTCAGCCCTGCTCCACCTCAGCTGTCTGACAAAGTATAGGTGTTTGCACTTAGTCTGAAAGAATTTCCCTTCCCCACGTTCTTACTAGTGAGTATAGCTCCTGACACTATTATGCAATTCTTACTAAGAAACTCAACTGCAAGATACAATGCTTGTAGACAACTGTCTGAAAAGCATCTGTTCTTAAATACAGCTTATATTTTATGATAGGGCCAAGACAGGCAGTTGGAGAGTCATGTACTTGGGCCCCACTGCTCTGGCACAAAGCCAGCGGGCTGCACTGAAGGACATTAAGACCCACCCCTGCAGATGTACTGTAGGATCTGCTGGTGTGGATGCTGGGGAGGGAGCTGTACCATCCCTCAGTGCCCCCTTATAAAGATCTAGAGCAGGACATTTCTCTCTGGACTCCATACAGCACAGCTATTCTGATGAACTCTATTAATCTTCTGGTGTGAACATACCCACTTTGTTCTGCTATGATTTACTTCATTCCCAGCACCATTTAGGGCTTGTGGTGCAAACTTTTGTGTGTTGACTTTATTCTGGCTTTAAGTTTTCTCTTCTTTTTTTTTTTTTTCCACTTGTAACACAATAATAATAAATGATTCCAACAACTAAATGAACATTTCATTGTATCATTTCAAAGCCTTTTTCTAGGGGCAAGGAGGAGTTTGAAACAATACATACTATTTTATAAAAACAGATGACTGCCATGTGATCTGATTCACACATTTTTGAAGGGAAGAGAAAATGACCTCACACTTTTCCTGTAGCTCAATCCATGAAGCTCAGCCGTGAACTGCGACTGGAGCCCCTGCCCAGAGCATGCCTGAGCTCAGCCTCAGCTACTCCTGCATAGCTGGTTGCATCACTTGAAAATACCAGCCATAAAAACAACCCTAAAGCACTTCATTATGCTGACGACTCACTCAATAATACGGCTCCCTGTTGTTTCAGAAGCAAGAATTGCCCATGTGGCTATTTTTCCTCCTTTATTTATTCTGTTAGAGATTCAGGATGTTCCTTGAGGAAAGCATCATAATTTCTCCAAATAAGCAAAAACCAGAGAAAACCCCGTGGACTGTTCCTGCACTTTTATGTCCCACTGACTTATATGTCCCTGGATAACTGAGCCCTTCTTTACCATTCATTATAATTACATAAAAATCCTTCTCTAAAGCTGTTCGTTGGTTCCTCATCCCAAGTCACCTGTAAAATAGGCAACCCACATTTTCATGGCATTTAGTTCAGACAAAGTGGAGGGTTCCAAACAAAGTAATGAAAAAGGAAGATTCCCACTTCATTTCTATTAAGAAATGCACATTTCCTACAAAGAGTAGATGGCTTCATTTTATCAAGTTAAACAAGACAGACTCAGAAAATCATTCCATGTGGTTAAATTTGGGGACAGTGCTTCAAGATTCCCTGCAGTTATCACATTCCGAATGGCTGCTGAGGAGGGAAAGCCAGTTGTGGCATGATAACCTAGTCTAATGCCAGTTGCAGAGATGGCCATGCTCGCTGGTACATTTCCAATACATGGTGGAAGGGAAGCACAGTCTTTTCCCACTTTCATTTCTAACTGGGTGCTTTTTTCGTAGCTTGTTTACTTTTAGTCTCTTGTGCCTTTTTTTGCAATCAATGTCTATTTGATAAAAATGTGTAGTAGAGGAAAACTAACACTCATTACACTGGGTCTAATTCAAGTACAGAAAAATCCATGAAAGACAAATAGATGATTAAATGAAGATGTCATCAAATACATTATAATAAATATTTAGCCTGATAATTAGATGAAAAAGACAAAATTAAGAGAACAAATAACTTCAATCTAGTGTCAATTCATATGTTTTTTTAAATAAAACTGCAATATCTACAAATGCAAATATATTTCAAATGAACTGACTGACAATACAGTAAGCATAAAATAGTCACCCTGAAAACTGGAAGTGCAAGGGAGTAACTCCATGTGAGGATAACACGAGCCTGATGGCATTTCACCTGAAAGTACCTATCCTAAGAGTACTGGGCTAATCTATTTTTCCTTTTGCATTGAGGTGCTATAAAATTGCAAACTTTCACTTGAATGGTACCTGACAGTGTTTATGCTTTTTTGGAAAAATAAATCTCATTTGATCTTCACAAAAACCAAGAAGAATACTTATTATCCTTATTTTTTAAAATAAGGAAACCGAGGTTCAGGATGATCAAGTGGTTTGCCTGAAGCCGCACAACTAGAAAGTGACAGCAGTGGCTGACTCCCAGGTTGGCTGACCCGAAGGTGAGTTCTATTCCTGTTTGGCCATACAGCTGCACCTGTTTTGATTTAATTCATTTCACACGGAATGATGATGTATCTGGGGAAATATCCACTCTATTCAAAGGCTGTTTCTCTTACATTAAAAAAAAAAACAAATAAAGAGTAATGCCTAAGTTTGTTTAACAACTAAACCACTGCACATTTCTGCGCAAAACAAAAATATCAACCTACCCTTTTACGGAGTTTTTCTGCAGCATCAAGTTCAGCTTTAATAGTCTTATCAAATTTATTTAAGAGTTTAGGCTTCTTTTTCTTAACTGAAAGAAAAAAGAGGTTTTTATTTTTTATTTTTTTGTCTAGAAATGGTTATTAAGAATAGTGATTTACAAGTAATGAGAAACCTAGTCTTGGTCCTGAACCTGTAGCTGCAGGAGCAAGCACTGCCCTGGCTAATCTCTCTCCCTCCCCCACCCGACACCCTCATATGACAGTCGGTCACTGCCAAGCCGCTGGGAGACAATGTGAACCTCAGACTCTCAAAGGCATTCTTGCAAGACTGGGTGGGCTGGTATCCTGCAACTCTCAGGGATATTGGCCTAGTTTTCAAATAAAGATGGTAGGAATGATTTCTAAACTCTTGGGATCAACTGCTTGGCTAAATCCAAAAAAGAACTTAAAATAATTTTTGACTTCATATAAGTTTCTGATCAGATAAAAATAAAAATGGGATGCTACTGTCAAGTCAAGTAAAATAGCATTTCTTAGTTTAGTTCTCAAGGCCCTTCCATTGGATCATGGACCTACCACTTCCAGCTATATTCCATACATCAGCCATACTGGACAACCCCATGTTCCCCAAATGAGCTTTACATTATTTCTGATGCTACTTTCCCCAAGTAAAATGGTCCATTCCTTATCAAAACATTCCCATCCTCAACAACTAGCTCAAACTACAATCAAAGTTTCTACAGACATCCATCTCTTAAGTGATCAGTTCTCCTTCCCCCACCCCCTTGAACGAAATCCACAGCACCCTGCACATCTCTCGTCTGCCCCTTCTCCCATATGACTCATGTTATGACCATTTGTGCACTTGGTCCTCTTCCAAACTATAAGCTCCTGTAGAGTGGCATCTTAGATGCAAAGTGAATCTATTCATGTTAACTTAGCATGAAGTCACATTGGCAGGTTGAGGGGCATGTCCTGCTGGCGCACACCTGGCAGTGCCTGAGGACTGGCCCATGCCCAGTGCTCTTGGAAGCCCAGAGCAAAGAACCCCTCTGAGGGCTCAGGGGAGTGATGAGGGTAAGTCAGATGTCCCAGATAGAGAAAGAGGTGGTGGAGGAGGCAGTGGGAGAGCAAGGAGTGAGAAGGGGGTCAGAAGAGAACCTCCACAATGTTCTGACACTAAACCTATGAATTCAATTGTCCCTGCTCGGTCACCAAGGAGGAGGGGCTCTCCTTCCTAAAGCTGCCCCTTCCCCACAGACACCCCCCCTCCACCTTTCACATCTCGCCTCCGCACTTGCCTGCTCTTTGAGCCCCTGTCACCATTTACTAGGGCTGAAGCCTCTGCCATTTAAAGCAAACCAACCATCCCACCGAGACAAACCTCAACCTCTCCTCCCCCACCTGCCCTCTGCTCTTCCCCTCCTCTCATGCCTGGCTTCCACTCAGCCCACAGTACTCTGGCCTCCTCGCCCCACACATGGGCAAAAGCAAATCTTGTGGAAGGAAGGGGAGCTCAGCAGTGAAGAGTCAGATGGCAGGTATCTGAGTCCCAGCTCTGTGACCTTAGCCGAGCTGGTAATAAACTTTCCTGACCCCCACTTTCCCAATCTGTAAAATGGAGGATAGTGTTTCTGAGAATTAACTCGGTACTGTACATGAGAAACAGCACAGTGCCTGGCATATACTCAGTGCTCTTCGTCTGAGAGCTGACAACGCCTATGGCCCTCTCTGCAAGGCCATCTGTTCCATTTACTTCCTATCCTACCAGACCCCTCTGCAGCAGCTGACACAGCTGACCTCCCTCCTTCCTGAGATGGTCCGTCTGCTTGGCTTCTGTGCTGCCCACTCCCCCAGTTCTCCTTATTCTCTGGCCTCTCCATTTCCTCCCCGTCTCTACAGGGGCTCCTGCCCTCTGCTGATCCCTGGAACACTGTGCTGTTCAGGCTCAGTCTTTAGCCCTCCCTCTAAAGTGCTTGAACTGTTTAATTTCAAAAGTGACCTGCAAATTAAATTGTGAGCTTTCTCTTGCATTACAAAAATAACAAACTAAGTGTCTATGATTTATGGCACAAATGCCTCAAGTTCAGTAGATCAGAAATGGAATCGTTATTGCTCACGAATCTATTCTTTCTCATAATTTTTACTATTTCAGAGCATGGCGCCATATTCCTCTGTTTGTTCAAATCACAAACCTGCTTAGAAATGGCAAGTAAAACAGGACAAAGAAGGAAGACTATCCAAACAAAGACTGAGTGGAATTGCTATTATTTTTTTAGCATTCACTCTGTGCCAGTCTCCACGTGGGGGCTGTACATCTATTTCCTTTTATTCTGGCAACTCCGAGACTCAGGGCATTTAACTTTACACTGGCATTTAACTGGCCACTGGAGTTCCAAAAGGGTTAGTCGCTTAACACCTCCCCTCTCTCATCTACATGGGAGGGAGGGAACACTTATTTCCCACTTAAATGGTTTCCAAAAGGAGGGAACTTTTCTAAACACGCTTAGCCTCTTGCACCTCCCCACAGGGGGCTGGTGTGACTTGTCTGATTCCTGAGTTGAGGGAAGAAACAAGCCTATGTAGCTCAGCACCCACCCCCGCCCCACCTGCCCCTTGTCTTCCTCCCCAGAGCTGACGCACATCCCACGGGGAGGCCCCCACGAGGAGAGCTGCTGCTGCTGGGGTGAGTGGGTATGTCTAATTCTGAGGCTCAATACGAATACTTATTATTATCTCATGCTCATCATGGCTTATCTAGGCCCCACCCTTCAAGTCAGCTCTCTTCAGTGGTAAAGTGACACTCCAAACACCCTTCCTTTATTTCATTCCTGGTGCATTTCTAAAATTGCTATGTTCTTTTGTTTGTTTATTCCACCCTTCTTTTCTCCCATCTCCAAACCCTCCAGCTCCCTATTGTTGAAACATAGAAGCCTCTAAAGCAGAGACTGAAAAAATAGTGAATAATGGGCATGTTCAACTACATGTCATTATATGTTAGTGTATGTGCTGAGGACATAGAAAATGAACTGACATTTGACTGCAATGTGGATTTACAGTGGGGAGAGTTAGTGTCTTGTCATCTCAGCATTGACTGAAGTCTCTCAATTGTTCACTTTGTTTTGCAGCAGTATCTGGCAGCAGAATGTCAGTGGGATCACGAAAGCCTGACATGCATATTAAATGTATATAAAGCCTAAGACAACTTTCCCAACTGTAGAAAACATAGATCTCTTCCTTCTTGTTCTGGGGTGGGGGTAGGGGCACATGCTGAGCTACAGAAACACTGGGTTCTCATGACTCCTGATGGACCAGGGAAACTCTCAGGTTCTCTGGGCCCCAGTTTACTCATCTACAGATGAATGACTTGGTCTGGTTCTCTTAAGATCTCTGAACTAGGAAATCCTGTGCTTCTATTTTCCAGTTGATTTATATCATGTTAATAATCTTTGGAAGTAGACCTAGAAGGTACTAGAATGGATTGTTAATGTTGAATATGAATTTTTTTAAGTGGTTCAGGAGGAAGCTGTTTATATTCTATTACATTGTATTTTTTTAAATCATTGCCATTACAAGGTATTTTATCCTTTTCCAAAACTACCAAGTAGGAAAAAAAGTACATTTTGGTTGCATTTCAGACCCTTAGTTCCCTTGCCATGCCGTGGCTGAAACATTACGTGGAAATAAAAAGGAAAATAAGGAACATAAAAGAATAATTACAGGTGTGAGAAAAGCACTAAAGATGCATAGATTATAAAGAAATCAATGTTGATCCTCTTTCATTTCCCCTTGGTCCACAGAAGATGTTTTTATATTACGGTGCACAGGGAATGAACCAGCAATGAAAAGACACAGAATCTCTGTATTACTCTACTTCCTAGGCCTGTTCCACTGAATAAAGTGATGAGAATTGTATGTCTGCCACATGGTAGATAGAAAAGCAACTTCCTAACCAGTCCCCGTACTTCCAGTCTGTCCATAGGCTCCACACTGTCCTGAGGATCCTTCTGTCCATTCTCTTAATGCTAAAAATACCCTTATGGATCCCCTGAACATACAAAATAAAAACTAATCCTATCCACAGGATGCCATCCTAGAGATCCTGTTCTAGTTACCTACTCAAGAGGAATGAAAACATACAGCCACACAAAGACTCGTGTGCACATGCAGTGCAGCACTGTTCCTATCAGCCAAAAAGTAGAGAAAATCCAAACACCCATCCCCTGGTGAATGGACAATCTGTGGTACTACGATACAAGGGAATCCTACTCAGCTGTAGCATAATGTATGCAACAAAATGGATCCATCTCAAATGCATTGTGTTAGAAAGAGGCCAAATTCAAAAGGGTACTGCTTGGATGATTCCTTTAGATGGCATTTTGGAAAAAGAAAAACTATAGGAAAAGAAAATAGGTAAGTGGTTCCTGAGGCTGGGGATAATGAAAGGGTTGGACAAGAAAGGGTATGAGACAATTGGGGATTAGTATCTGAGTTGTGGTAGACACACTGTATCTAGATGTCTATGCCTATGTCAACTCACGCCTGCATGCTTGGATACATGTGGTCTGGATTTACTTTATGGAAACTGCATGTCAATACTGACTCAACAGTTACAAGGAAGAGCCATGCCACATGCTGCTCCACGAAGACTCTTATTATAGGTATAACATTATGAAAAGCATTTGGGCATAAAACACTTTACTTTGAAAAACAAAATTGAACCTGGTTTTCAGCCCTCCTCCCACCATGAACCTATGGGGTGGTAATCGAAACTCAAGCATGCTTAAGAGGCTCCTCCCTGAACACACACACAAAAAGAAAACAAGCAAACAAAAGAGGCTTTTTTAGACCTAATTAGGCTCTCAATGACACCTACGTATTTTTCTTATTTAATACCCCAGCTACCTTATCTGCCCCTGACTGCCCATCTTCTTTGTCATCTCTTCAACACTCTAAAGCATTCTATTTTTTTTTTAATTAAAAAACATTTTTGACTACTCTTGAACTACACCAGAACACTGCCATCCTCAGTGTGTGACTGCACACAGTGGAGGAAGCCCTAGGATTTTGGGCTGACGGCAACCTTGTTCACTGACTTGTACATTCTTTCAGCTGTTTGTTAAAATGCCACTGTGTTCCAAGGATTGCGCTGGGTACTGGGAATTCAACAGAATTTTCTTCAAGAAGACTACTACAGTATTACTGGGAAGGCAGATGTTAATGGATAATCAACCTTCACAGGACCAAGGATAAGGGTGGGCCAGGAGTGGCTCTCATGTATTTGGGAGGAAGGAGAGGAGCTTCCTGCAGAAACTTAGAACTTAAGGGTACCCAGGTAGCATTCCCAGCAGAGGAAAGAGCATTTGTTTTGTAATTCAGTCTCAAATGGGAACTTGCACTTTCATCATTAGTTATTTTTCTTCTGAGCAAAAGGCTAAAAATTTCCTCTTCTTTAAATGCTAAGGTTTGGTGCCATATATGTGAATGCTCTTATTATAGGAGTCCATGCTTTCCAGAATTTTGGAAAGGTGAAGGTGTGTCCTCGGGCACAGACTGGATTTACTCCCTACATCTGAGGATGTGGCCTTAGGAATGCCGACCCTGCTTCAGAAGCCTAAAGTCCATGTTCAGTGAGTATAGGCTCTGTTGCCAGGATGTACACCCTTAACTATAACAGGACAGTGGCATAGCAAGAATGGGCTTTTGAAAACATGCGAAACACAAAGAGGACAATCGTAGCATTAACCAGGATGAGGGATTCTAGATGTACAGGAAGCCACGCTGTGAGGCATGCCTATGTTCTTGCCCAGAGCTGCCATTTTGCTTCTGATACAATTTTGTGTGGCTAACTAAGGACCTTAACTCTGAGAGACAGAATGGGAATTTCTCCCACCAACCTAAAATGCTGTATTTACTCAAGGGAAATAATGCACATCTTGAGCTGTTTCCCAGTTGTGTTTCCCTGAACCAGGTTTACTGCCTTTCACTGGCCCCAAGTCTCTATTTTCATCTCCTGTCACTTACCTGTATGTAAGGCAGTTTACATCTTTTATATAGTTTCTCACATATGGCATGAACTTGAAACTCCTATGACTTTACGCATGGTGTTTTCTTGTCTGTCTTTGTGTACTCCTATTTCCATCAAAGAATAGTCTGCATTTCAACTTTTAAGGCCTAGTTTAAATGGTATTTCCTCTATCAAATTATCAAAGAATCTTCATGCCAAAAAAACAAAAAACAAAACACTCTTCTCCTGGGCTCATGCAACCTGTTGTTTCTAGAAATAGTAGATTATTTCCAGCATTTAGCACATGGTCTGTCCTATAGAAAGACTCCAACAGATATTTCTGAACATATGAATGCATGCAAGCACTGAAGGAATCAAGACCTTCTGGAAGATAATAGGGCAATGTCAATTTGGAACTTGGGCATATCAGCTATTTAAAAAAAAAAATCAGAAAATTGTAAGCAACCAAGAAGAGAATGAACTGAGAGTACTGTGTGCTCTATAAAGGTCTAACCCAAAAAGTGTCATTGGAGAACAATGGAGAGGACAGAGGAGAAAAATAAGAACAAGATTTGTGCAAAATGATCCTCACTGAAGACTTTACGGAGCACACTGATATTTATTTCATATGTTTTACTCCATTTTAGTTTTTCAGTATATTTAGTAATTTAGAAAACAAATGACAGAATATTAGGCAGAACTAATATTAGGCAGAAGTAAGTTCATAGACTGCAAAGTCCAGCTAATTTTAGAACTTAAAAACTTCACAAAGCAGCTTGTTTTTCTGTTCCCAGTCACTACTTAATGCCTAATCAACTATTTGTGCATAATAGTAGTTGACGTTTATTGAGCACTTAGTCTGCTAGGCACGTGTGACTTACCTAGGCTGTGTAAACAAACTGTAAACAGTAGGAGTCAAGACTGGAGCTGAGGGTTGTCTTGCCTGTAATGTCTATGCTTTTTCACGTTCTTGCTATATCTGTGGCATCTGGCCCATAGTTCAGAAACTAGGATGCTCCCAAGGGCTGTGAGAGTGATGACACAGTAGAACTGAGCATACGTATTACAAAGCATAGAGGAAGTAGTGGCACTCAGAACTACTTGTCTCAAAGGATAAAGGGAGTTAATAAGCACAGTAGTTTCCCTTCCTTTTGAGTCTCAAAGACCCAGAATTTACACATTAGAGACACACTTGGCTTAAGTAGTAAATCACATGGTGTGGAGTCTTGAGGCCAGAGTGTGACCCTTAGTTCCGACATTCTTAGATATGTTAAACAAAATTCAAATGAGTACATTCTAAGATCTAATTGGCTTTATTAAGTGATTTGAGAATCAGGGAGCATCCCCTGTAGCAAGTAGAGAGATGCTCCCAGGAGTAGTATGAAATGGAAGGCTTTTAGAGAGGAAGTTATTAGCAGAAGAAATGAAGTGATTATTTCAGACAAAGTCACTCCAGTAGGGGGAAGAGCAGGGGGTCTTATCATGCAGGTGACCTCATCTTTTTGGGGGGTTTGGGGGAAGAAGGATCACATGACAGATTTCCTTATTGATTCTGACCAGAAAATTTCTGATAGACTGTTAGACTGCATTTCTGGAAGAGGCTGAAACTGCAGTTAGGCTAGGCATTAAGCCCTGGTTTGATAACCTGGCCCAGGACAAGTGACTCACTTTTAGGCCTGTGACTTTCTCATTTTGCTTCCACGAAATGGGGATAGTATCTGACCCACTCCTACCAATCATACAGAAACATCTTTATACTTACTTCTATCTGTACTTTATTTTCACTTAATTTAAAATTCTGCTATTTAAATGGGAGATGTGTATTGTCAGAAAAGAAACAATGGACCCAAAATGGAGCTATAAGACCCTAGGACAGCAAACCAAGACTTAATTGCAATTTTGGCCTCTTCCAGAAATGTGACCTTTAAACAGTCAATCTGAAATTCCCAGATCAGCAATAGCAGGTAATCTGTATAATAAAGCCTCTGCCTTCCCCCTAAAAGATGACCTAGCCAGCTGGAACCAATTCTTTTCTTTCTTTGCCAGTAATTTCCTTGCCTCACCCTCCTGGCTATAAAGCCTTTTGTTTTGTACAAACTCAGAGCACCTGTCTACTTACTAGATGGGATGCTGTCAGATTCACAAATCGGTGGATAAAGTCAAACAGATTTTCAAACTTGGTTAAATTTTTGCTATTTTGTTATACCTTATTAACAAATGTTTGAGAAATTAATGTTTTTCTTTTAAGGATACCAGACTTGCTTTATGGTGAATTTCTCTGGTAGAGATTTGGGGCAACTAATAGTTTTGCCACACTGTATCTGTATATCCAGTTTGTATTTCCTGGTCAACAAAGGATTAAGGAGCTATGGGGCTGGCCACACTATACCTCTTTTTCCCACCAACTCCTACTGTATGTTGTAGTTCAGGGCTGGAGGGGGTTCCCAGCTCCAGGCAAGTTCACTCTGGAATTTTTGAGACCGAATAACAACAACAGAACATTGTGAGTACAAGGGCTTATACCAAGCTTCCTTCTCACAGAGGCAGGTCAAGTGCTGGAATGTCTGCCTCTATGGTATTTGCAATCCATCTCTGCCTCTGTCTCTGGGCAGAGCACTGGGCGGAGCTCTTTATATAGTTAATACTAACAGCAATGGCTCATTGCCAGTGGGTGTGTAAACATTAGCCTACAGCAGGCCAGTTACATCATCAAGTAGTTTAGGGTTAGGTGAGGATCCTGGCCATAGGAACCTCCATTTTCCCTACATTGTATTCAGGCAGAGTCACATAAAATAAAATATGAAAGTATGGGGGCCAAGGGCAGGCTGCCCCAAGATGTGCTACTTTGGACTGAAGATTATGTCAGAGCTGAAAACAGTCAAGGGCCCAAGACTTAGAAAGACACTTTAATCATGGCTGGCAATGCCCCCATCCCCTCTTCAAAATACATAAAAAAGTTTAGTTGGAGGAACCGCTCCAGGAGGAGAGCTCTTACCATAGATTATATTATACTGTGAACTAGGTGTGGCAGAGGGGGAGGAATGTGGCAAAGTCTGTCTCCCAGTGTTTCTGAGTGGCCCATTAAGCAACTGTTTACCAAACGTTTACTCTTTCAGAGTTCAGCGAATTGCTTCCCTTTACTTTTGAAATCCCAGATCCCTTCCCCCTTCTCC
This sequence comes from Manis javanica, assembly GCF_040802235.1. NCBI lineage: Eukaryota > Metazoa > Chordata > Mammalia > Pholidota > Manidae > Manis > Manis javanica. Next base: position 150,145,670 of record NC_133157.1, read on the forward strand.
TTGGTTCAGAATGACATATATCCCTCATTTTCCCTGATTGTCTTTGGAATCTCATGTCAATGGAGTCCCCGTAGGTACATAATTAAACTTTGGGGCTTTTTTTCCTGTTAATCTGTCTCATGGCAATTTGATTTTTTGACCAGCTATAAGAACCATGAAGGGTAGAAGAATATTAGTTCTCCTCAAAAAAGATTAATGTTTGTCATAGGTATCCAAAAGTGTGATTTGATGAAAAATAACGTGAAAAGAAAATTGATTTAAAGGAAGGAAAAGTAGGCCAGAATGAGATATTAAAGAAAAATGTGTTCTACATCTATATCTGAGATTCAGCCTGAAGCTAAAATAATCATATCACATTATTGCAATATTATTTATGTTAATTAACAGTTAACCTAAGACAGACCCCACAACATATTTTAATCTTCCTATATTAAAATTGGAAGTTAATCTTGCTTTTCTTTTTAAAATCGACAATAGCTCAATATGAGGAAAAACCTCTCCTATGAATTTGTCTGGCAGTGAGATAAATCTATAAATTGAGGCAAATGATTAAAAACAAGGAAACTATAGAGCAAAACATTCAAGACTTCCAGAATCCAATGCTACATTTTTTAATGAAATTCTTTCTACTGGGTACAGGAAAGCAGGCCTATATCTAGCAGTCTTCCTCCACGACACAGGCAGGTGCCATGGGTAGGAGCCCTCAGTTCTTTTTTCTTCCATTTAAAACTGGGAATTGTGCAGGGTACTGAGGGGAAGCAAATTCTGCCATACCCCAAGACATGCTCTTTTGGCATACTAATGATTTTAATACAAGCTGGTTACTTTTAAGAAACTGCAGACAAAGGAGAAGTACTGAAAGCAGAGTAGAAGTTACTCTTTTTTAAGACACATCTATATTTATAAGGGGTGTCTCCCTGGCTGTACCAGCAAAAAGGGGATGACAGTTTCTTAATTTTTACAAAGGACAAGGCAGAGACTTAGATCTGCTAACAGCCTTCTTTTCCTGGTCACCTCCCATAATTGATTCCCTCTCCCAACATCTTTGTCTTTAGTTGAAGATGGTATTTAAGATGGTGGTTTGGCCATTTAGGAGTTACTCAGTTTTCCTGGGTCTCTCCAAGGATATAGGAAATACACATTTTATTAAACTTTTTCTCCTGTTAATCTACCTAATGTCAATTTAATTATTAGATCAGCCAAAGACCCTAGAAGGGAGAAGAGAAAACGTTTTTGCCTGTATTTATTGTCATGCTTTACACTGGGGTCTGAAATAAATGCTGTCATATTGGTAGGAATGTTAGGTAGAAAGATAGACATAAGCAGCTAGGGAAAGGGAAGATCAGGTTCAGGAAAAACTGCCCAGTTTGGGGGGTCCCACGTGAAGACTCTGTAGGAAGATAACTTCTTTGCCTACTGGGTCCAGGCTAACTAGGTCCCAACCAGTTCCCAATGTAGGTGAAGTAGAACAAAACCAAGACCCATCCAAACCATACCTTATCATAATCTCATTAAAACAAAATTGCGGTTTGCTCCCCCTACCCCCACACTGACCCCACCATGGGCTTTTCTGTGTGTATTTTGGGAAAAGACATGCTCACCAAGAGGAATGGGTTTATCACTAGAGCTGTCAATCAAATGCCCTCACCCTGTCAATAAAAGAAGTGCCTCGCAGCTAGGTTGTGATAAATATACCCTCCCCTAAAAGTTCAGGGCCTTCGTCTGCCTTGACTCTGGTCCGTTCCTCCCTTAGAGTGTATCCAAATAAAACTTTAACTCTGCTTCATTATTGTGTGTCTGCCTTTCAATTCTTTGCAGCAGTGACAAGAACTGACGAGAACAAACTCAGCCCACAACAGTATTAAGAGAGAGTCATGTTGCTTGTTGTTGACAAACCCAACCAGCAGACAGTCATAGACGGGCTTCTGGCAGGAGTCTTTGCATTACCACTGTAAGAAAGGAGAATTAATGTATTTGATCCAAAAAGAACCCTTCTGAGACTACTTCCTATACTGCTATCTACCACCACTGGGTAGTGCTGTACTTACTGGAGGACCACCCAGTTAGTACCCCACATGGTTCTGAAGAAGGTTGGTGTGCCTTCCTTTGTCTTCTGCAACTAAGGAACAATGGATTTTGGTTCTCAGACCAACTACAAACAAGCAAGGAGTTCGATATTCAAAACTTAACAGTTAACATAAATATTTTTCAGCTGAGAGACACTCAGTAGTTTAACACAGTAAACTTTAAATAAAGGGTAATTGTTCTCATCTTCCCCCTTTATTGAAATGATGTGGGATTCAACTGGGAGCATTCAATGGAGCTGGCAAGTATTCGAGTTTATTAAATGTAGTCTGCTGTCTCCCCATAGGGTTATTTTAATAAATTATACATCACTTCCCTTCTAGAGTAATAATCCTTTAACAGATGTGACCCCATATGTTAAACTGGAAATTTCAGAGATGCTAAGTGATGTGTTTTCTATACATAACAGAGACCCCTTCAGTGCCAAGGCAGTCCACAGGCTTACCAACAGCTGCTTCAGAGATGATGAATTTCATGTCCCTGTGCAAGGCTCCATGAGAGAATAGTCACCTTCTCCAAATTTTATTTTACATACAGTTCTAACAATCTTTATTTTCTGATTCACTTGCCCTTATTACAGGTAACAAATTAGCAGGAATGAGGATTGCTGGAATCAGATACACACTCAGCAGCAGAAAGTAAAAGCTGATAGACTGAAGTAAGAAAAACCACGAGACATGAACCCAGCTGAATAGCATTGCAATATCAGCCAAATTGTGTAGAAGTAAACAGTGCTGTACACTTCAACAGCCCTAAAAGGCACCTCTGCACAATAACTCATGTTCATTACAATAGGCATTACAGTCTCCAATCACCAAGAAAAGTCGTTATGTGCACATACAATTTAAAATGCAGAGATGTATAAAAAGTATTTTAGAAAAGTTTTTACCAAATTTTGTTAATATTGTTTAAATGGTGCTTAAAGATACTTGAAGTCATCTTGAAATATTTGTTTTTTTAATAAGATACTGGTTATCCAGGAATGTCAAATAAAACAATAATTTCAAGCCTGGCTGTACATCAACATTACCAGGGAAACCTTAAACAAAACAGACATTCCCAGGCACCATCAAAGAAGAATCATGGGGAGCTGGGTGGGCAGGTGGCAGGAGTGAGTGGGAAGACTTGAACTAAAAAAAGTTGTAGGTAATTCTGCTCTGCAACATATCAGGTTATCTAAATCTAAAGGTTAGTATGTATTATATGAATGAATAATTCATTTGTAAGCTTGGTTTCTAATGCTACCTTATTTTTATTTGAATGTTCAAATGTCAACAAGAGTCCTTATATTTGGTGTTTGTCAGCATTGACTGGTTTTGATTATTATATCTTTTAAAACAGAAGTAACAACTGATTTATATATTTTTTAGCTATTATCTGAGATTTCATCAAACCCAAGAGGAAATCTTTAAGTACAATGTGATCTGTGCAATGAGAGAAATTCTAAGAGTACCTTTAGAGTTTCTCCCGGTGTGATAAAAATGAAAACCTGGTATCACAGAATTTATTAATCTTGGTTTGTAGAAGTGCTGATGCACATGACAAAATGACCACAAACTTTCAACAATCAACCCACCCGTAAATGTCTATGTCTTCAGGGAATGAGAATAGTTGCATTTACACGGGCAATAGAATGATAAAGTGACAGATAAACTTTGTCTGCTATTTTAACAAATAGAAAAATATTTTAACAAAATAGAAAAAATAAGTATGTTTAAACAACCAGCTTTTCATTATAGACAAATGTTAATATAGATGAGTAACAGACACACAAACCTGTAATAATATATTGAAAAATAAAGCCATTACTTTTCTGAAATAGACCTAGTGGAAGTAACAATAAAGAAGAAGGGGATGTTATCTTCAAATACTAAGGTTGAAAGCATACTTTAAAAATGAAATAACATTTCTAAATATTTCCATTTTATATATGAAACAATGATTTGCAAGACATTAGAATCAGAGATGAAAGGGCAGTGATTCCTGAGAGAGTGGAATCAAATTTTTCAAAAATAGTGACAGAGAGAAAACTCTGCATGTAGACAGGGAGAATAGACATATTATAGCTACACACAAGGAAACAAAAACAGGGGTAATAGTATATTTCCTATTGGAAGACATGGAATGGAGAAGAGTACAGCAGTACTTTTAAATTACTGACAGAAAAAATTTCAATTGAGAATTCTATACCCAGCAAAAATATCTCTCAAAAGGAAGGAGAAATAAAGACATACAAAAAGTGAAAGAATTACCATCAAGTGGTCTGCACTACAAGATACACTAAACAACATCCTTCAGGCAGAAGAAAAATGCTAATAGATGGGCATATAGATCTACAAAAAGAAATATGAAAGGACTAGAAATGGTAACTACGTGGGTTAATTTAGGTTTTCTTTCTTATTATTTAAATCTCTTTAAAAGATAATTATTACAGATAAAGTAATTGTTTAAACAAAATAGTAACAATGTAGTATAGGCTTCAGAGAAAAAGTAAATGTATGATAATAATAGCACAAATTCAGAGGGGGGAAATAGAAGGATATTATTATAAGGTTCTATATAGTAAATGTGAGGTAGTGTAATATCACTTGAAGGTAGACTGTGATAATTTAAGGATGTATGTTATAAACTCCAAAAGAATCATTAAAGTAACAAAACAGTTATAGCTAATAATCTAAGAAAGGAGATAAAATGGAATCAAAGTTATTCAGTTATTCCAAAAGAAGGCAGGAAAAGAGAAAAAAGTCAAAGAGGTGTGACAGACAAAAATCATAAAGCAAGAAACAGATTTAAATCTAATAAAACATCACATTAAATATAAATATCCCAATGAAAAGCCAAAGACTTTCAGTTTCTCAATAAAATTGTATCTCATTAAAACAATTGCAATAAACATACAAAAACATAGCTATAATACTACAGTCATACCTAAAAAAAAAAAAAATCCTGTATATCGTAACTGGATACTTGCACTGGATAGTCAGTGTCTATATTTACCTAGTTTTCTTAGGAGTTTATATTTTTAGGGTTTGTTATTATGAAATGGAACCCAAACAAGATCCAAAGATTACAATTGGTTTTGTCTCCAACAAATGAGTTGGAATTTCCCACACAATCTTGTAAGCTATTAACTGCCCAATAAGTAATACTAAACAGAAGAGTGCCAAGAATATTTTATGACATCTGTTACTGTCTAATAGCTTATAGAAAAAAAAATCCAATCTAGAATCTATTCTGATCTGTTCATCTAAATTTCTCCATTGCATTAATTTGTTTATTATGGATTCTTCAGAGGAATGTGTATATCAGTTTTCAAACTATTTTGACAAACTTCTATGGAATACCTCACAAGGTATTATGCTGATTAGTGTAGGGGACACAAAGATGAACACATACAGTCCTACTATATATATCTTGAATGTTTTTATCTTCCTCCCCATCAAATCATATGTGAAATCCTAATCCCCAAGGTGACAGTATCTTAAGGTGGGGCCTTTGGGAGGTGACTGGGTTATGAGGACAGAGACCTCTTGAATGGGATTGCTGCTTTATAGAAGAGACACCACAGAACTCCCCAGTCCCTTCCAGTCTCATTGTGAGGACACAGTGAGAAGGCACCATCCATGAACCAGATACTCCACCTGACACCCAATCTGCCAGCACTTTGAGCCTGGACAGGCCAGTCTCCAGAACTGTGAGAAGTAAATTTCTGTTAAGTCATCCAGTTTATGGTTATTTCTGTTATAGCAGCTCGAAGGGACTAAGACAAATCTCTACCCTCAAATAACAGATATAGCAAGTGGGGTGAAAAAGTAAATTAATGATTAGAAAAGGTTGAAAATATCAGGCAAAATAAGAATCATAAAATACTGGGAACACAAACTTCTTTTTTGGGTATACTTCTAATTGGAACATTAAGTTAGCATTAAGGAGGGATGTGGTGTTTGAACTGAGTCTTGGAGCACAGATCTAATTTGGGATGAGGCAGAGGCAAGTAAAAAATATTCTAAAGAAAGGGGAAAGTAGGTAGTGGAAAGGTGCAAAAGGCAAGTTCAGGGATCTGTAAAAAGTCAGGTGGAACTGCACTGGTTTTGGGTAAGGAGGAGTGAGGGTCAAGGCCACCTGGGTGGTTTGGAGCTGGACTATGGAGTTCCTTGAACAACATTCTGAGTAATTTAAATTTTGTTCCACAGGCAATGTGGTATTATTGAGGGTTTTAATGAGTAACTGTAAATAACCTGTTCTTAAGAATTTTCTCTTGTCATGAGTATTATAAGGGAAAAGGCAAAGAGCAGAAGTAGGAGAGACTGCAAGAGTCAGAGGAGAAACTGCAGGAGCTGAGAGAATGGTCATGTAGGGACAGAGTTATATTCCTAGAAAAAGTGAATGACTACACTTTAGGGGACAAAAAGATTTGAACATAAAACACTTAGAAATGATCATATTGAACATAAAGTAAAAATGAAAATTGTAATTTATCAGTGAAACTGACATTTAAACTAATTTATTTTTACTTGAATAAAAATACACATTAATTTCACTATGTTTATAGATTATCCTGTTTCTGAACATAATGCATCACTGATCATACTGTCACTTAGAAAGTGGTGGCACTCTAAAACAACACGAATTATTGTCAGCCCAAAAGATATATGTTGTGATTCTCTTTGTGAATAATGTGCAGTTTATTTTTATGCAACACACACCACATGTTTTGGGTTTTAACAGATGGCAAACTCTTTTTACCAGGGTTTTAAACTTGCATACTGGGAATGAAAACTATTTATATAGTAAACGCTTTAGCTGATCCTATCTTTGGAAAAGTTTAATTAAAGAATGAGATAATGATAGCACAATCAAGCAGACTCATGGGAGGAAGGAGGAACTGCTTCCTTGCTGAATATATTATTTTACCCCAGCATTTTAAAGCATCCATGGAAATTAATGGCACTGTTGGGTTTTACAATAAATCCCTTAAGCATTTAGCTTTTTCGGTGAGCTGTTTAAAAACCCAGTGTTAATAAAGCTTTAATACCCAAGGTGAATGGAAAACATAACTTACTCTTTAATGAGATGCCACTACAAGCATTCCTCAAACAGCTCTCCAATATTCTCACACCTTATTCAGCTTGTAGATGTTCATTTTCTAGATAACAATACTTTCTAGAGGAACATTCCTGAAGAATCAGTATTTTCCTCTTGCACTTAAGACATTACGTATATTGGGATGCCTGAGGACTAAGTTTATCACATTCATCATGAGCCACTTAGGAAGGGGATGCATACAAATAAAGTTTTAAACTGGACTTGGGAATCACATACACTGTATATAAAATAATAGGAGAGAAAGTAATGATGATAGTTGCTCATATCCATCTAGCACAACACCAGCAACAAGTGAAATGGTCATCTGACCCACACAAAAACTGCAGGGGAGCCAGGAGAATCACGTCTATGTTTTACACACAGAAAAAGAAAAGCCAAGAAAGGCTAACAGAGTTATTCAAGACCAAATTGCAAATAAGTTCAAGATCAAATGGCAGATGAGAATTGGTGGAGCTGATACTGAAACTCCTGGTAAAGGATCCCTTTCACTGTACTACAATTTTCTAGTTTGACCAAGTGAATTCACAAAGAATTTAAATACCTACAAGGAAATGTTCATGAATAGAAAAAAAATGATGGCTACTGCAAAGGCTAACGTAGGCTGAACAATACTCCCATCTTCAAATTTCTTGTAATGTTATTATGGGGCTCAACCTCCAAACACCACATTCAGACACATCCTTCAATCCAAAATCAAAACAAGTCAAACCAAAAACTCAGTCTAAGGTGACTGAGAGCAGAAACACCTTATGCGTATCTCCATGTGCCCAATGTATCACTCCAGCACCAATGAACTAGGTGTGTTTGATACGATTAATTTAAAATGCAACTTAAAAATATTCCTCATTTTTTTCTTTCTTTCTAACAAGATTCTTCACTCGTGTTTTATAGTCACAGGGAAATACTCCAGGACGTGCACTGTTGAGCGATTATCATACTTCTCAGGGGGTAAAAGACAATCTGCCTCTGGCCCCCTTCCTCGGCAAGTGCAGAGGTATGCAATTAATGGCACAACAACACGTGCCCTGCTGAGTCCTATACTGCTTGACTCTCGTGACTGTCTGCAAGTGCCATGAAAAAACATACTGCAGAGAAATGCACATGGGGTTCAAGGCAGCAGTTAAAAAGCAAGATGTGGTACGAATCAAAGTGACAAGGCACAGAAATAAAAAGCTCACCCAAGTTCATTGGTTTTATGTTGAAGCTATAATTTGTAATTAATGCTACTTCCACCCTATGACTAGCTGAATGACATTACTAACAACATCACTAATATGGTGGTATAAATGCACAAAGAAGCCAGTGATCCCTGAGGGAGAGGAGCCAGATTTCAATTAAGCATAAAAATCAAGGTTATTACCTGAAACACACCTTTATCAAACCTTGGCTTTTATGTAAAGGATACCAATTAGAGGCATCATGTTGTATAAACAGATGTCATCCATCTTTATTTCACATTTAGTTTTGAGACTGCTTCACACAACTTGAGCAGAGTTGATATTATAATCATGGTAGCTAACAACCCCTGAAAGCTCCAGGTAAGTTAAACACAGACGTACATATATATTCCTAGAAGAAGAAGGCTCTAATTAAATTTATTACTTGAGATGGGAAAGGAACAAATAGGAGAAGGTATCATCAACAGTATTAAAGAACCAAAGGAGAGACAGTGTAAAAATCACTTGATATTGCATGATAAAAATGCATTATGGTAGTTTTCCCCAAAAGTGGTAGTTATCAAGAATTTTGAGACAGGACTCTAATCAATTTAAACTGTTTTTATAGAAGGATGCCCCATGACACCTTCTTAGTACAGCTCTTGGGAATAGTTAACAAACACAGAAACAACTAGAAGCTGTTTTGCATATCATCCCTCATCCCTGCCATTAAAATAATTAAGGATCTGAATTTCCAGGTTTGTGCAAAGAGAATTCCATGGACACAGTCCTTGTTCACTACTTGAGGATCAGCTCAACTACTGTCCCTCCCTGAGGACTTCAGCTCCTGGCCATCCCCGCCAGCAGCAAGTTATTCTCTCTTCCCTCCCACAACATTGTGCTCATTGCCTCTCCCTCCTTAGATTGTAGTTAATATACTAAGTTTTCAGGGCATTCCACGGAGCATGGCAAACAATGCAAGCTGAAATATTTGTTAAATTAATAAACCATCATCCCAGGGAGAAGCTGTTGTTCTTCTCCTCAGTCCCCTCACCCATTCTCTCAGAAGGGGCAACACCCAGAGGGATGGCTGAAGTCCCAGGACCTGGAGAGAGGCCATACCCTCACCCAAAACAAACAAATCCCGGGATAAGAAAGTGTGTTAGAATACACACAGTTCCTTCTCTTACTCTCCTCACCCACACGTGCTGACTTAAAAATTAACCCAAAAGCAAAAATCAGTGTTTTCTGATGCTACCATAACCAAAGAAACAAACATATTAATGGTTTGAAATGAGTTTAGAATTCGCAATATATTAGTTGCCACATATTTGCCTTTACTGATTATTATCTCTAGTAGTGCATAATCTGGAGAACATATGAAATAGATGCCTTTAATCACCTCAGTGATGTTTTCTTATTACTTTAATGATAGGAGTTTTAAAAAAAGTTCTCCCTGGTAACCCAAAAATGGGTCCACAGGTTTAAATGCTGAGCACCTTCTGTGTGTAAGGCACAGCCAGGCCCCCGACTATTAAAGAGCCCCTTCAAATTGGACTCAAATATTATCAAGAAATGATATCTGAGCCTGGGGGACCCAGTGAAAAATCTTAGTTAAGGTGGCCCTGGTACACAGATGGGTTGTGCCCCAGATCACCCCTTACCTGGCACTTCTCACAGCTGCACATTACTGTGCCCAGAGCTATGAATCAGTGGCAGGACCAGGCATTTCCCAGAAGCTCCCACGAGTGAGTCTAATAAGCAGACAGGGTTGAGAGATGCTGTATGATACACGGGTGCCTAAACAGAATCAACCTGCACTTGGGGGCATCACTGGTTTCAAAAGCAGCTAATTATCCATATATTAGCTTCACAATTCTAGATGGAGGGCCAGAGGAAAGTGGAAGATTCACAAAAGTGTCAAGGAAGCTGGTAAACCATGAGGGTTGCTGATGTCCACATGACCGGGTGCCCAGCTGCCATAGCCCTGACCAGCTCCTAAGCCATCCAAGGAAGGGCCAGTCATGGGGCTGTGGGGTATGCCGGGGCCTTCAGAGCAGTCCAATACCAGACCCTTTTCTAGATGGAAACAATTCTGTTAGCAAATGTCCTCCCACTCCCAGCTTTACTGGTAGGCTGTTCCCAAACCCTGGAGATCAGGGCTCCTCCCTGTTTCCAAGATACACCTGTGAGCTGCCTCCTGCCTGGCCTCTTGGGCATCATCTGCTGCTTGTGTCTACCTTTCTGTCCCATTCTTAAGTGTGTCTCTGACCCCAGCGACTCCCACCTGGCCCTATGCCACTGTTCACCAGGCTCAGTGACAGCTGAGGACTACAGGATCCAAGTAGATGAGAGCAAGAAGAGCATTCCAGCAAAGGCTCAAAGCCCAAGGGATATTTATTTCATGGTATTAGGGATATGTAAGGAGACTGACTTCCTCGGCAGAATATAATAAAATCACCCAAACTGAAACAGAGAATTTCATTTACTTTCATGATCAATACTTTCTATTGTCAACATATATTTGATTTTTAAGTGAAAAAACATAAACACCTTGCAAGAATTACCTCTGTAAATGCTGGTGAAATCTACCATTGTATCAGAAGAACAAAAAACACTGTGCAGTACGGCACTGTAATCAGACTTAAGTAATTTTCAGGAGTGCACTTTTCAAACTCACGCACTCTCCAATTTGAAGTCTTATTTAGACAAGTGAATATATTCAACTACTGATAGCACAGACTTCTTATGGCACAGCTTTTGAAACCTTAATCTTAAACTTGCTTGGGCATACATGGAAAATATGTTAATCTTTAATTTGCTTGAGTATAAAAATAGACAATGTGTTAATACACAACAAAGTGGATCATTCTGATTTCAAGACAGGGTCACATTTCCCATCAATTAAAAGAAAATTTAGATGCTAATGATAGCTTTAAAACACAGTAATATTTGGGTATTTTCCTTAGGAAAACTTATTTTACTTTCTTGTTCACGTTGTCACAATCATTACAGAAATTAGCTTTGTAAAATGCTGAGTCCTCAATGGGATGCATTAGAATGGGATTTTAATAACAGAATTTGCTATTACTGTCCTGTGGTGTGTTCGACTAAAGAGGCACTCTGGTGGAAACAGGTGTACTGAATTATCATTGGTACTACAGAATGGTTAAATCATGAAATGAAAAATAAAAACAAAGCAAATGTGTATTTCAACATAGCTAAAAAGCTCTACTGCATTTGCAGAGACTGGTAATATATGCTGAGCTTATTTAAATCACTAAAATTGCTGTAATTAAACTTCTCTCTAAATCAGACTTGTATAAGAGTCAGAAATCTCCTATAATTAACTTATCTGTAGAAGTAATCAGACAATAACTGCTGGTGTATTTTAGGAACCACTAGAACGACCGTAGCTGTTGACTGTAATGACTATAATAACTCTGTAACAGCAGTTATCTCATAACCTCTTTTCACAGCTGCAAGGGTGGGAGGGAGATTGTTTTTTCACAGCTTTTCCCTGAGTTGGTTTAAGTGAGCTACTGCTACATTGCTCTTCTACAATATGGGAAAACTACCAAGGTGCAGTGGTGTGCCCTGAACTAACTGCCAGGCTGCACTACATCTAGGTGGGCTTTTGGAGCTAATAATGAGGGATATATATAGTGATTTAGGGACTGCTGAAGACAATGAGCCACAGCACCTCCCATGGGCAGCTAACAGACAGAGACCTACCTACACTAACCATGCAGTAATTAAGCCCTAGGCAGCGATGACTCGGTCCAGCCCATGGCTATCAATGGAAAGGACCCCCCTCAAACACCCAATGATTGAAGCCTGATGACAGGTGTCCTCCCAGCCAGGTACTGCAATTCTTCTTTCAATAAGATAAAACAAATGAATTCTTTGAGGGAAGGACCACACTTTACATTTCCAGAGCTCCCAAGCCAGAGTCATCTGAATCAAGGCTGTGCAATGTTTTATATGTATTTTATATTTTATAATAGAAAAAGTATATGAAAACAAGGAGATATTGTTGGACCTGTTCAAAGTTACTGTAACAAGCCAGAGAACACCAGTCTCTCATGCATTCATTTATACACTTATTTATTCCAACCATTATGTGTATGGAAGACATCATGTATAAAATAGCTAAAGAACCAAATGGAAAATAATTTTTGCAATATAAAAACCAACAAGGGATTAATATCAATAATATAAATGAAATCCTGAAAATCAATAATAGAAAAAATAAATATGAATAAGTGGTTCACAGTAAGGGAATCCAGACTGGCTTACAATTTTGAGATGGTCGGCTGCCCTAATATTCAGAGTGTGGCTATTCATATTTCATTAAATCAATGAATTTAATTGACTCATATTTCATTAAATCACTATTTCAGTGATTTAAGAAATATCACTGTAACATTAAACAGCTATTTAAGGTGCTGGAAAGTGACCAAAAATAGGCAGGAACTTAGAAACAGAATAACTTATTTTTGAAAGACTATTTCTACATTTGGTAAAAATGGTGAGTTTGTTTTTTATGTGTGAGGGTGCTCCCCAAACACCCGAAGTCAGGCAGCGGAAAACTGTAGCCTTCCCCATTGAAGGGGACAGATGACATCATGCAGAACAGCAGAGCAGAAGGAGATTTGAAAGGGAAATTTTGGAAGCAAGTATGTCATCTCAGTCAAGGGCTGAGGTCCAAAATCTGAGAATTAAACTCTGCCCAAATCCCTGGCTGACTGATAACTCTTCATCTTCATGGGTAGCCCCGGGGAGCTGGTGTAAAAACAGGTAGAAACTGGAGGATAGATTAGTTATATATAACTGCAAACCCAAATTTAGCAACTTAAAACAAGCGTAAATATTTATTATCTAAAACAAGCATAAATATTTATTATCTTATGCAAGTTCCTTGCTACCTAGACCTGTCCAAAGGGTTGCTGTGCATTCTCATGACATGGCAGCTGGTTTCCCCTAGAGGTAGCAAACCAAAGGAGATCAAAGTAGATGCTGCAATGTGTTTTATGCCCTAGCCTTAGAAGTCACATTCTGTCATTTCTGCAATACCCTATTGGACACACAGGCCATCCCTATTCAATGGAGAGAGGACTACACAGCAGGATGAATACCAGGAGGCAAGAATCACTGGGGTCTTTTGGAGGCTAATTACAGAAATCTAACTTTGAAAGACAGAACTACTCTGGTGAACTCTGCAAGTTTGTTGTGTTTTGTGTTTTGCCTGAGTACATTTCTCAATACACATCCAGTTGGGGTAGCAGAAAATACATGTTCTACTGACTTGAACTGTAAGACAACAGAATTTGGTCTGGCAAATTAATCTAGAAATTTAGACGGTGAATCTTAGAAGCAAGACTCCAAATCTGAGTGTGAATTCTGCCCAAATCTTTGGCAGACCACTAAACTGCACAGGCACAGCGCACCTCCAGCCCCACTTTCCTGAGGACTAGATAGCAGCTGCATGCCAAAAATCCTGAGCAGAGACTAGATGCTTCACATGGCAGGAGAGTGATATTTCAGTTTGAGTCCAGGCAAGTTAACTGTCTATTAAACACTAAGAATCTTTTGAAAACAAAACAAAACAAATTCTGTAGTTGTTACATGTTATATACAAATTTAACTTTTCACCCAAAATTATTAGACATGCAAACAAACAGGAATCTCCTGATTCACACTCAAGAAAATAAAAAAGAGAGTCAATAACACCTGCCTCTGAGTGTGCCCAGATACTAAAACACTTCAAATTAGCAATTACAAGTAAGTACAAAGAAAAACATGGTATTAATACATGAACAGATACGGAATCTCAGTAGTGAAACGGGAACTATGAAAAAGAAGCAATTGAAACTCTAGAGCTGGAAAGAAGAATAGCTAGAATGAAAATTTTACTAGATGGGTACAACAGCAGATTTGAAATGGCAGAAGAAAGAACTACTGAACTTAAAAGTAGATCAACAGAAATCAGACAATCCAAAGAGGGAAAAAAAGAGAAAGAAAAAAAAGAGTTTCAGAGACCTGTAGGACATTATCATGAAGTCCAACATGTTATCAGAGTATCAAAACAAGTGAAGTGAGAAAGAAGAAAAAAGTATTTGAAGAAATAATGGCTGAAAATACTTAACTCACAAGATTTTGGGGTTAAGTATTAAATTAGAACTTACATGAAAATAATTTATATGAAAAATATAATACATCACAGACAAAGTTCATTCATACTTTGATATTTCTACTTATAAGCTCTTTCTGTCTACCATTTAGGCTATTTGCATCTCATTACCACCAGATGAAAAGGTATTAACCTCATTTTTTCATAATGTAACTATGTATTCAACTCCTATTATGTTATGTTTAAGTGCTAGTGGAGGGATGTGAAGGTTAATTTTATGTATAAACTTAGCTAGGCCATGGTACCCAAACATTTGGTCCAACACCTCTGGATGCTGCTGTGAAAGTATTTTTTTTAGATGAGATTAACGCTTCAATCAGTAGTCTTTGAATAAAGCAGATTGTCCTCCTTAATGTGAGTGGGCCTCATCCAATCAGTTGAAGGACTAAAGAAAAAAAAATTGACCTTTCTTCCCCACCAAAAAGAGGAGGGAATTCTGCTTCTAGACTGCCTTTGGCCTCAAGCTACAACACCAACTCTTCCTTCAGTTTCCAGCCTCTTGCCTACCCTGCAGATTTTGGACCAGCTAGCCCCTACAACTGTGTGAGCCCATTCCTTAGACTGAATCTGTGTCTCTCTCTCTCTGTATCTCTCTGTCTCCACATATGCATGTGTGCACACACACATACCCACGTACACACTTTTGGGTCCATCTCTCTGGGAACCTTGATTAATACAAGAGAGTGGGTCATGGTTCCTACCCTTAAGAGACTTTTTGTCTTAAGGGGAAAACTCAAAAAATGTGCGAAAATTCTATAAGCACAGGGAGTCTTTGGAGCATAGAGAAGTATACCTCCTGGTCTGGGGTAGGAGATAGGGGTGTAGTCTGCAGAGATAACCTCAGTGCTAAAGAGGGAGTCTGCCAGGTGAATGTGAAAAGGGGATTGTCAAGGATGAGCATTTTACCCAGAGAAAAGCTAAAAGCAGGAACTGGATCCTGAGATTATTTATTTATTTTACTAAAAAGTTTAGTTTTCATCCTTAGGGCAATGGAGAACAAGTTTGCTCATATGTGTACATATGGTTCTAAGAATCCCAGGGAAAACCTCAAAGACATATATATATACATATACGTTTTTAAAATAACAAGAACATTTCTTAATGAGGCTGGATTATTGCCTGTGTTTATGCTGTTTCTATTTCCCTTATGATCATAGACAACTCAGAAGTATCCATAGGTGGTACTAGTTGAACCAAGCTGATCATACCGCCATCTCAGCCTTTTCTTCACGCTGCATTACAAATTTCTGTTAGTGTAAATGTGACTTGTTTTCTATTGCCACCTGGTGTCTGGTTAGGGCACTAATTACTACTTTTTGAAAGAATACAAATAGTAACCAGGATCTTTGAATGCCTTCTTAAAGACAGTCACAAAATTTACTGTTTCAGCATATTCTTAAATGAAATGAATAATATAATATAATGGTATATTAAATATTAGCCTACATCAAAGAAAAATTTCAGGAAAATCCCTGATCCAAGTGCAATTTTAACAACAAAATCACATTTCTTTTCTGCAGGTATGGGTATTCTGTTGCTCTTCAAATTTCTGTAAAGGTTCACTAATCCTCAACTAATAACTGACATTTGAGAATATATTTAAATCAGTAACATGTTACATACTTTTCTGTCTAATTTGTTAAATTTCTTAAAGCACCAGCTTTTTAAGAAGCTTTGAGTCATTTTGACTCCTGTCTCTCATATCCCATATCCTATCCATTAGCAAATTCGACTGACTGTACATGTGAGTGAATAGACACAGAATATATAACCACTCACCATCTCTGCCCTGCATCCTAATCCTGGCCATTATCAACTCTTTGCACTCCTCTTTAGTGGACTCCCTGCTCCAATCTTACACCTAGAGACCGAACGAGCCTTGAAGCATAAGGCAGATCACACCAATATTCTGCTCAGAATCTCCCTGTGGCTTCCCATCTCACATTAGATAATGAGTACCATGAGAAGTGGAAGTTCATTTTCACTGACTGTTTTAGTTCCAGGGCCTAAAACAGGGCCTGGCATATAGTAGGTACTCAATATGTATTGAATAAATGGATGAATAAAAATAATTGTTCAGATTTGACATCTAATAAGCCATTTTGCACTTCCTCTGCAGTACCAGCTGTGGTTGTGGAATATGTGGGAAAGGGTGACATCCAGTGGCGAGAAACGAAAACATGAATAAACAGCAACTAAAATGTAAATAATCTGACTTAATTTGAGAACCTGGACTCTATGAATAGGGCCTATTTTAGAATAGTCCTCTTTCAAACCCATAAATAAACTAAAAGAAAGGACTCATAATTACTAATTCTAGTAAAGCAACATCTTCCCACGCTCATTAGTAGTTCCTCATCAATATACTTAATGGGAAATAATATAAGTAGAAAATCAGGCAATTTAATAATTCATCCTGAGACAAATTTGTCATTACCATTAAAAAAAAACTCCTTTTCTACTATGAAACTAAAGTCTGCCTATTAAAACATGCTCCATTTTTTCACTACATAATCCCAAAATGGAATATTTCCCCTTCCTTCTCTACTACCAGTTAATGGTATCATAGAACTCTATCTGAGGGAAAAATAGATATAATTCCTAAAGTAGATCATTTGTTCAAACTGTATTTTCAATGAATCTGGGCTAACATTGATTCATCTTTTAATTCTGAGACCAGTCCTGAATTTTACACTCAATAAAATACTTTGGTTGCAAACATCTTCTGATATAAACTGTCATTTTACACAATGGAGAGATGGGTCAATGAAGCAAAGCTGCCGTACTGATTCTCTCCATAGCATCCACAAAGAAATAGCCCCTGAAGTCCAGCCCCCACTCCACTGGAAAACTCCCTTTGAGACAAGAACCCCCTGGGAGATAAAGCAGTGCAGGTACCAAGGGCAGTGAGAGGGAGGCACTGTTGCTAAGGATGAAGCAGAACCTCTGGGGAGTGGGCAGCAACGGGGTGCACAGAAAACTCACAGGACCTGCAGTCAGGGCTGCGCCTGTTCACCATCTGCCACAAACAATGCCAGCTATCCACTCTCCCTGGCTCTACCTTTATAAGCAGTACTGGGGTGGACCTCCTAGAAGCAACCAAGTGTGAATGAGAAATCTCTGACTTACACAGACACTTAGACGGACTGGGTATGACACCCCCCTGCATGAAGGAACCCTGCCATGGTTTGGTCTATGAATTTCTCTCTGGCTGAATGGCACATGCTCTCAGCATGTTCAGGGTGCTCCAGTTTCTCCGGCCCTTCTTTCCCACCTAAGAACCTTTGCACAGACTGTCCCTCCACTCAAAATGCTCTTAGCTCAGCATTGACATGGCTGCCTTGACTGCATGCATCCCTGACCTTCTCTCCTTCTTACCTCTCTTTCTCCCCCAGCAATCTCTCCAACGTTGTTTCCTTCAGAGTGCTGTCACTGTTTCAGTTTGTGTGTGTGTTCTGGACTACTGAGTGGGGTGCAAGCTCCATGAAAGCAGCAACCTTGTCTGTCTTACTCACTTGCCTAGAACAGTGTCTGACATGTAGTAGGCAGGCAAATATTTAAGTAGATGAATATTTTTTGGTGAAAGATGAGAAGGTGATAGTTTTTTAATAAACATACTCTGATGATTTACAAATTTTTTGCATAGGATAGCAGTCATTTTCCTGAAAAATGGTGGTAGACTATATCTTGGTAATAAAAGGAGCATAATCCTGCATGCCCTAGACTACTAATTGCTGCTTCCTCTCAATATATGATTTCCTTTCTTTCTTAGAGTCAGAACCCTGAATTTTAACTTTAACAAAATTCTGTCAGTTAAATGTAGTTCTTTGAAGAAACCTACTCCTCCCTCTTTTCTTCCTATTATCTAGATGTGATTATAATGGTTGGTGCTCAAATGGCCCTTTTGGAACATAAAGTATGGACTAAGGATGAGAGAATTGCAAGAGAGGAAGCTGGGTCCCTAACGAGCCACTCAACTGGTCCTAATTATTTATGTGGATAAAAAAGAATCTCCTGTCTTGTTTAAGCCACTGAGATGTGAGGTTTTTAAAAAATATATATGTAATTAAATATAATTTTTATGGGAATGTGGTAATTTGTAGGTAAGGGCTGAATCTGATACGTAACTCAACTCTTGGAGGCATGGTGGGGAGGAGGGTTAAACAGAGGCCTTAGAAAACTAGGATTTTCCTTATAAGTGTTTATTTCTCTAACATAGGACAGGTAAACAGGAATAAGGGACGAAAGGTTTATTTCACCTCCCTTCTCTGTTACACTCTGGGTTGGTATCTGAGGCCACAGAGTTAGAGTTGGCTAAACTTGGTCCCAAAGAGCAGCTTCAGCCCATCACATCAGGGATCCTTGCCTTGGAGTCATGAGATGAAATGTTCATTGTTCTAAGGTGATACCATGTGGGTATTTGGGTGAGAACATTCAGCCTGTAGGGAATGGCAGGTGCAAAGGCCCTAAGTCCTGTGTGTGCGTGGCAGGGAAGCCAGGGTAGCCTGAGTAGAGTGAGCAAAAGAGAGAGAGAGTCCTAGGACATGAGGCTGGGGAGGAATCCTGTAGAAGAGGAAGGAGGGAGAACAGAGTGTGTGAAGGCTTATAAAGCACTGCAGAGGACTCTGGTTTACTTTGAGAAAGATATGAAGATGCTGGAGGCATCTGAGCAACATGATACAACTTAGGTATTAAAAGGGCCACTGTGGCAACTGCATGGAGAAACATTATAGAGTCGAAGGCAGACATAGGAAGACCACTTGGGGGGCAACTGAATAATGCAGACATGAGATGGTGGTGGCTGGCACCTAGGTGGGAATGGGTGAAGGTGGCAGGAAGAAGCTGAACTCTGGATATATTCTGAAAGAGGGCTGATGGAATGACAGGGAGGCATGAAAGAGACAATTCGAAGGAGGGGCTTCGAGGGGGGAAGGTCAGGAGTTGAGTCTGAAGTGACTATTAGATCCAACTGAGGTGGTCAGGTAGACAGCAGGTAGACAGTTGGACACACCAGTCTAGACCAGGGAAGAGGCCTAGGCTGCGAGTAAGCATGTGAACTTTGCCATAGAGAGATTTTTAAAGCCACGAGGTTGGAGGAGATGATCAAGGGAGTGTGTCAGCTAAAGAAATGCTCCCAGGACAGTGCCCTGGGGCACTCGTGTTGATGGTCAGGGAGATGAGCGGTGTCCCTCCAAAGAGGATGAGAAAACACAGAGAAAAGAACGGGAGAGAAACCAAGAGAACATGGTATCCAGCAAGCCAAGGGAAGTGTTCTAGAGGAGGGAAGTGATCAATTTTATCAACAGCTAAAGATACCCTCTTCCCTGCTTCGCTTTTTCTCTTTAATACAGCAGCGCCCCCCATCTGCAGGGGATTCGGTACAAGACCCTAGTGGATACCTAAAACCACCGATAATGCTATGTTTATAGACCTGCTGTATGCTATGTTTCTTCTAAACATACACGCTGGTGATAAAGTCTAATTTATAGATAAGGCACAGGAAGAGATTAACAATAATAATAAAATAGAACTATAATGATATACTGTAATCAAAGTTATGTGAATGTGGTCTCTATCTCAAAATATGTGATTGTGCTGTCCTCACCCTTTTTCTTATGATGATGCACGATTATAAAATGCCCGTGTGATGAAATGAAGTGAGTTGAATGAGGCAGGGATGTGACCTAGTGTTAGGCTACCAGTGACCTCATGATGGCAGGTCAGAAGGGGGATCATCTGCTTCCTGACTGAGGTTGACTGAAACCATGGGTAAGGGGGGTCCTGCTGCACTTACTGCCGTCTAGCAGTCTACCATAAACATACGGAAGACTGGGGAGGTAAGGCAGCAGGGAGAGCTTGCGTGACCATGTATATATAAAAGCCAACTGACAGCCCCAATATTGAGAAGGAAATTGTAGAATTCACAAATTATTTAGGAATGTGTACATCAGTATTAGAAGAAACAGTCAAAAGAAAGTTGGAATGGGATTCATGGACCGGCAGTAGTAGGGGAGAAGCCTGCTGTTTTTCATAACTTTTAAAACTATATTTCTGTATTATTTTGAAAAAAAAATGAAAAACTCATCAGAAAAAAGAATGCATGAACTAGATACCTATCTCCCAGGCTAAGAGCTACAAAATTACAGCCAGAGCCAGCAACTCCTTATGTTCATCAAGTATTATTTACATACCAAGAAAGACTGTGTACATTAGGTATACACAATATGTTATGTATAATGTAATAGGTACTATCTTTTCACATGTAGATATTGCTTTCACCACTATGAATTAGAGGTAACCCTGAAATTGTAGTAAAGTTTAATCATTGAAGATTTTATCATTCAAATGATACCTAAGTATAACCACCATTCTCTGATCATCCATATTTTTTAACTTGGTTCCTCACCCTGAGTAAGTTTAAGAACCTTTGTGAAAGCTGAATTAAAACTCTACTGGCTTATTAAATTTATTAGAATCCCTTTGTAATAAATTCTTGGAAGGCAGAGAAGATTCTTTCTATATGGAAGTAACTTCATTCACATACATGTCTTTCCAATACTTCAGAGCTCCTTGAAAGAAGCTCTTGAAAGAATAACACATTTAGAATTCTTTGAACTCTATGCCTCGTACAGTTGTCAACATAGGTAAAAATAAATACTTAATGTTTCCTAAGTGCTCTCCTTTGCAAGACAATGCTTTAAGCAATTTACACATAGCTTCATTTAATTACAACAGTCTCATGGTTTCTGAGGTTGGTACTATTACTATTCCTCTCACACAAGGGGGAACTGAGGCATGCCAGTTAAGTCAATTCTCAAAGACACATATACAGTGAATGGTAAAACCAGGACTAGAAGCCAGACAATCTCTCTCCATTACCTTAGCTCTTACTGTTTATGTAGAACATTAATAAATGTTGATAAAATTATTGAAATAATAAAGCCAGGAGCAATTTCTTTTAACTAGTGATAGAAAATACAATCATCATATTGTTCCTGAATGGTAGGATGATTTTTTCCAGTGTTTGAAAGGCTATTTATTTGATATTCTCACCTTTTTCTTTTTGTTCCGGATTGTCTATTTTTCTGTTTGTTTCTGAAAAATAAAGACAAAACAAAATAAGTACAGTGAGTCACCATTCACTATCTCAAAACATAGGACTGTAGTTAAATGAATTCAAATAAATATAAGAAAACCATTTCTGGGCATAGAACTCAATTTTCTGAAATCCTGAATTCTTTACACATCCAATTTGTAACAAAACATTAAGATTAGACTGACTTGAATTACTTATAAAAGTCCGGAGCAGTAAGTATCAGGCACCAGGCTGAGTGTCATGTGCCATCTTCACAAGCTCTAAGTGCCTCCGTGGGTACAGAGGCGAATGCAGGGAGAAGCACTGGAGTGCAGCATGTCACACTAGTGGGAACACAGCCCCACTTCCCTAAGGATTTCATTCACGCACAGGAGGCCCACAGAGCCCCAGGCACTTACTCACTGGGGGAGCCCAGCTGAGTCAGCATCTCACTAAGTTAATCAGTTACAGTGTCTCTCCCACAAATGGGGCAAATAGAAATTATGATCCAGTTAATCTCCAATGTAGACCAGTTGATTCTGGTCCTGTCCCAGTAGGTACTTATCTAATCTGGGGGTACTTCTAGGGACAGTGCATGTGCATGTGTGTTGCAGTGGGGAGGGGGCCAAGTTTGGTTGGGAGACTGGGGAAAACTCATACCATCCTTTCTGCACAAGAGAGTGAGAGGGTGGGTGCAGTCCTGGGTAGGGCCCAGGATGAAAGCATGGACCACTCAATTTCTTGGCCCCGTTTCCTACATTCATTCATATGAAAGATTTCGTTTCTTGGAGATGAGAAGTAAATCTATGGCAGGCTTCTGATACAGAAAAAGGATTTTTTACAAGTCGAGTGTTTTTGCTCCTTTGAGGTCCTAGGTTAGAGGAAGGAAACTATCTTTGCAAGGACAACATGCCAGCTTAGTTCCAAGCATACCTCGTGTCTTTTGCCTCTTGACACCCTACGGGGAAGGTCTTATCTACCCCTGTGCAAAGGAGGAAGCTGGGGCTGAGAAAGCGGTATGCTCAAGGCTACCCAGATGGGCAGCTGACAACCTCCCAAAGTACACATTTTTCCTCAGTGCCATTCTCCTCCTTTCTTCAAAGAGCAAGGAAGGGATAGAGAAATGCATGTCTTGATTTTTGCAAGAAATGAATTTTATAAAGTTAACTGCCATACATATCCTGGCCAGCACTGCAGAAGGGATGCAGGATTTTTCTCTTTTTAATTCTTCTAGATCTCTGTTGAATGTTCTAGAATTTCTGATCTTATTAACTTGAACCTTATCATCAAAAAGTTCGGCAGGGCATCATTTATTTATTTAAATTTTTTATTAAGGTATGATTGATAAACATTTTTAGGAAGTTTTCACATGAAAAAACAATGTGGTTACTACATTTACCCATATTATCAAGTCCCCACCCATACCCCAATGCCGTCACTGTCCATCAGAGCAGCAAGATGCCACAGATCCACTATGTGCCTTCTCTGTTGCTACACTGTTCTCCCTGTGATCCCCCACACCATGTGTACTAAACATAATACCCCTTCTTCCTCCCTCCCCACCCACCCTCCCACCCTCCTCCCCTTTGGTAAGCACTAGTTCATTCGTGGAGTCTCTGAGTCAGGCAGGGCATCATTTAATAGGATGCACTCTTGTAGGCATCAGGATACAGGATCAAAGAAAGGTATCAAAAATCCCAGTCTCCAAGGAGCCCTCCCAGTGCCTGCAGGAAGGCTTAGGAGCCTGCCTGCCTTCCAGGAATCCTGGCACATGGCTAGTGTTATTTGAAAAATCAAGCACAAAATGCAAGCTTCTAACCTGACTAGGGAAAACAGATGGGTGCTGGTCATGAAGAGTTTAAGGCTTTCCATTAATCTTCCTACCTCTGAGGGGAAAATCAGGAAGGAGGCGTGGTCTGAATCGGTCACATTTAAACAGGTGTGGGAGGGCCCTGGCTAGGTGCTCCCAGGAACAAACTTTTCCTCCTCCTCCAGTGCAGTATCTGGGATGGGGCAGCCTGAACAAAGGGGGCCCGGCCCAAACATTCCCAGCCCTGGGCCATGTCTGTTTTGTGTCCCATTCTGTCCCCTAGCTCACATCAATCATGCTGAGATCTGTGACTTGAAAATGGGTATGGGAAAACACACAGGACAGACAGTTGTGCCTCTCTGGTTTTCAGTGCTTAAATTTAGCTTTGGCAAGGAGTTTTCTAGGAGATCCAGCTTACCTCGCTGGCACTCTGAAGTCAATAGTAAAGTGTTACCCTGCTTTACTTCACCCTCTGTACACAGGCTCCCCTGGGAGACTTGATATGGACTTCCCTGTGACAAAGAGGAAAATGATGGCCTGGGCAGGGTGCTTACTATGTGCCAGGCACTGTTCTAAGTACGTCCTACAGATGACTTGATTCAACTCATCAACCCTGGGAGGGAGTTTCCTTTCTCAGAAAAGCAAACAAAGGCTTAGAGGCTAAGAATCTTGCCAACAGTCATATGTGACTGATTAGAAGGCCATACTCCATATAACAATACTTTCATCACACTCTGTATATTCCAATAACAGGCAGTCCATAAATTAAAGGCAGCTATAGGCTCAGCCCAACCCTGTAAATTACAGATGTACAAGCTCACTTGTAACTGATACTTAAGTGTTAAAACACTCATATCCAAAAAGAAATAGATGTTACACAATCTCTAACTGTACTAATGCAACCTTTTTTTTCTTTCAACATTATTTTATTGTAATAAGGAAAACCTTATTACTTACTAAGAGTGGAATCTTAATCTTTAAAAAATTTATCATAAACCATTAAAAAAAATCACTTTTGTGGACTCACATACCCTGAACACTATTCCATTTCAGCTCCAGTGCTAATCTGCTTACTGGCCAGGTCTCTTTGGGCCTAATGCTCACCCAGAGCCAATACCCACCAAGGCCTGGTTGCCCTTCTGAGTTCCTCCTCACAGCGGTACCTGCGCCCTCCCCAGGACCCTTCCTCCCTGACAGCCACACTGCCCAGTCTCCACAACTTTCCTGTCTCCTCCATCTCTCTGCCAGCACCATCTGAGATCCGGCCCTGTCACCGTCACCTAGACTATCACTCATTTCGGCTGCACTTTGGCCTCCCACCAACTGTTTGTTGTGTTCACTCTAGAATGCCATGAATGGCCACAGGCTGGCAACCCTTCAGCCTCTCTGACCCTCAGTTTCCTCATCTGCAAGCAGGGACATCCCCATTTTCTGGGAAAGCGCAACTTCCCAACACACACATAATGCACTTGGCAGAGTTAAGTACAGTTAGTAAAAACAAGCTCCCCTTAGTGTAGTCTTTCTTGTTATTGTTTCTTTTGGGCATGCTGGAGTCAAAAGAAATACCTTCTAGAACACCAGAAGCTTCTTCCCTAGCTGTTTAGTTCTCCTTTTCTGCCCTTCCACCTACTCAGACTCTTTAGTCCTCCCAACCAGGGTGAAATCAATAGCCTCAGATGATTTCATGGAGGATCAGAAGGGCACAGGGGAGAGGGTGTGGCCTCAGCAGGAAGTGATCTAAACTTCTAGGTGTTGGAAAAAAGCCTACAGGGAATGGAATATTCCATTTTTACCCTGCCACAAGCAATGAAGCATAATAGTAAATGTTTAACAAAATAAATAAATGTTAATTATGAGAAATAGGTTAAGAAAGGGGTTGATGGTACTTCTTTGTGATCTTAGTCATAAAAATGCTGTAATATTCTAAGATACTAGTAAATATAAAATGAGCTGATTTGTTACATAACAAGACCAAATATACCTAAAAATAATGACAATATAGAGAAGAATTCTGCATTTTATTGCACTCAAATAACATTAAACAGATGACATTTACATTATTTTTAGAAAATCCATTGATGCTGCCAAGCTTGGCATATATTTGTAAAGACAAGGCTCATTAATTCAAATATTTGGAATTAAAAAGTATCTTAAGTTGATCACAGCATAATGAATCCTCAATTTCCACAGTTCTAGAGATTATATACAAAAATTCAGTAAAATTTTACTCATTTATTTGTTTTATGTCACTCCTCAGTTTCCCTAAAAAAATATGGCTTTATAAAAAGTAGTGTTCAATAGTTCACAATATGAATTAAGAGCTTAATTTGAATTTGAGTAGCAACTCTGATTCATATCACAGCTTTAGAAAATTATTGCTCTTCTTACTACATTATTTTGGGTTTTGCTACACATTGGGTAAGCATGCAGAACGCACTACATTGTAACTATGATCTATAATGATAAAAATATAAAATCTCTTTGATCATGACTCTAAAAGCAGGAAAAAAGTCATCTTATCCTTAAACAATGTTAACATACTCAAGAGCTACCCCTGACATGTAAACGAAACTACTTATTATGGCTTTTTTACAGCTCATGACCTTCACAAAATGA
This sequence comes from Manis javanica, assembly GCF_040802235.1. Lineage (NCBI taxonomy): Eukaryota > Metazoa > Chordata > Mammalia > Pholidota > Manidae > Manis > Manis javanica. The sequence goes on from NC_133157.1 coordinate 150,171,712, forward strand.
TGTTGCAGCTACTTTTTTTTTTTAACAAATGAATACTTTCATCACAGCAACTATTTCTGAAGCAAAATAAACCACATTAAAAATAGAAGAAACTCTTCAGTATAGAAAGGGAGGGGTTCATTCATTGTGGAATAGCAGCAGGCATCCGGCTCTGAGTGTTTTCCCAAGTTCTAAATGAACTCAGCTAGAGGCATTGCTGCCTTCATTAGGAAGAGCACTGCATAGTCTTTAGTGTTGTGAGGGCACTATTTAAATTAGCCAAAGGCAGAATAATTTCATACACCAGTAATTTAACAGACTTTCTAAAATTTAAACAAATACTGAATGGACTACAGCTATGATCTGATTGATTCAAAGTGCCAAAAAGCATTTCTTTGCATGATAGAGCAGGCTATTCCTTTCCCTATGCCCTAACAAGGAATTTAAGTTTCCTCCCTCATTTTGAAAAACAAATAAAACATGATAACTTAAGACTTTCATTGAAATATTAAATTTTTCTAATTAGTAAGCTAAAAAGCTACAGGAATCTCGAATTTTGAGTTTTACCTTAAATACTCAAAGCTAATATAGAAATGTTTGATAAGAATATCAGTACAGATATATACAATTCAAATCTTCACAGCTAATGATAATCTACCTCTACTGGTGTCCTTAAGAGAGCTAATGCAAGGCACTCTTAGCGGCTTTTATTAATGCATCTACGAGTCAGTCCAATGTAGTTAGTGTTGATTACTAAGAATAGATATGTTAAAACCCTGCCAAGGCAATTGCTGCTATGTCATCAATATAATTATTAACTGTTGTCTGAAAAACACACATCAATGCAGGTAAGACTAAAAGTTGTGTTACTAAAAGAAAAAGAAATCCAAAAGATCTACTAATGCTATCAAAATAGGACATGCAGAAATGGAACGTTTTACGCATAACTTTTTTCTAAAAAACAAAATTAAAATGCCAGTGGACTATGATTCATTCAAAACATCATTAGTGTGCATTCCCACAGATCTTGATCTGCTCAGTAATTACGTCACAAGATCTATCACAGCCATCTTTTGGAGCGTATGGTTAGTCTGGTCCTCCTGTGGTAGTAGGGGCAGTCTTTCTGAAGTTTTAAGCATCTGCAAAAATAAGAGTAAATCTAAATTAAAGGACCAACCAGACACAGACTGTGAAATTGCTTCATTTTCATTCTACTTTTTTAAAAAAACACCACCAGAAGTAAATGCTCTTGGGTTGTTATAAGTTTTAAGGGCAACTTGACAACAGAATGATAACTACCCAGAAAAGTTCCTGGAGATTGCATGCAAAGCTGCTGATGAAAATATGAGGTGCTTAAGCATCTGAGAATTACAACAGAATTTAACATTTCCATCTTTTGAGAAGTATAAGCACTGAATTTCTTTCTCCCATCAGGGTGTTCACTGTACTAAAAAGAAATGCCATAGAGAAAAAAAAATCTAGCACGATATTTGAAAACCATATATAGGAAGGGTTTTCAAGGAGCAATTGGGTATTATAAATTGCAGTTCAAACACATTAATAATTTTATGTCAATTGTTAATGCTACTGACAATATAAGTTGTCAGTTAAAAAAGTATACAGTATTTTAAAAGAAGTAAATTCATTCCTGTTCATTTTTTAACAAATTCTTTCTCATTCTAAAGTTTAGTAGCTGATTTATTTTATTATCACAGCACTGGATTTATGTTACAATTAAAGAAAAGAAGCTGGTGCACCTAAATTATGATCCTTCTTTATCTATCTATCCATCTATGTTTGTGTTCATGCGTAACCAGAAATTTTTATACAAACATGATTATTTGGTGTTAATGTCAAGTAACCAGAAATTCCATGTATACTTCAATATATCCAACAGAAATGAGTGTTTATGTCCACAAAAAAAACATGTACAAGAATATTCATAGCCGCTTTCATTAATAGTGAAAAACCGGGACCATTCACTACCGCCACCGGTGTAGAATGGATTTTTTTTTAAGTGTAACATATTTATAGTCAGTAGCAATGAATAAAGACCAAATTACTGTGTGTAACAGGGTAGATAAAACTAAGAGTGGGTGAAACTCACAGACATGTTGAGCAACAGAAATAGTCACAAAAAAAGTAATATGTATTTATGTGTGTTTATTTATGGTTTTATTTAAGCAAACCCATCTACAGCAATATAGGTCAGAACAGTAGTTACCTGTGTTTCGAAGCTACTGAGATGGGCAGGAGGGAGAGATTTTTAGGGTGCCAGGAGACTTCCTTGTAGTGGGTGCAAAAATGCATCACATACACAAGTTTATCAAACTGTACGTTCAACATTTGAGCACTTCTCTGTGTGTTAATTATACCTCAATAGAAAAAATTTTGAGGCATGACTTCAACTTTAGGTTCTCTCAGAATTTATCAGTGTGCTAGGCTATGAGAGGAATAAGCTCTCTGTAACCTGTACCACTAAAGATACCTTGAGACTACGGGGTGTTGTTCCAAGTGTAATGATGAGCACTGATAAAAAGCAAATAAAACTAAATCACTTACAGTTTTGAATGACTCAAATAAATGCTCCTAAATATTTAAAGATGACTCCACTCACAAGTGGTTTACCACATTGCCAACACAACATCTATACAACCAGGGGTCATCTCTCCTGCTCCTCATTTTCTCCTGCCTTTTCTATCTCCCTTAAGCTTCCATCATTCATTTAAGTCAGATAGGAATCATCCTCGACTCTGCCCTCTCAATCAGCCCCCTACCCCATCAAATTATTTCCAACTCCGATGTCTATGAAATCCATGCCTCCCCATCATTCCTTACCCCCTAATTCAAGTTTCCATCACTTACGACTTAGATGAACATATCTTCCCTCTAACTAGTCTCTACCTTCTTGTAGGACTGCTCTTTTCAAATCTGAATTTGATCATGCACTTCCCTGCCTGGAATTTTTCAGTGGCCCCTTGTCACTTTGGGGCTCAGATACAAATTTTTAAACATTGCATATGGGACACTCCAAGAAGTGACACCTGCCTACTCTTCCACCTTGTCTTCTTACACCTTTATATTACACCTGGTCTTGGGCTTTGTTCTGCAAACACTTGCTTCCTCTGCTCCCCACCTGCCAGCTCCTGTCACTTCCATCAGCAGCTCAAAACTCAGCTACAGCACAAGGACCCACAGGAAGCCTTCTCTCGCTCTCCGTACCCTTGTCCCCAAAGTGGGGTTAGTTATACTTCCTTCTGGGTGCTGCCCTGTATATCACCCTGAGGAATTAATGACATCGTACTGGTTATTGTACTCGGCTGTGTGCCCACAGGACAGGACTGGGAACTGCTAAGGGGATGGGACTCTGTTTTTGTTCTTGTATCTTCACTGCTCTGGGCAGAGCCTGTACCATAGCAGTTGCTCAATATGTACTTCTTGAATAAATGATCAATCTGTAACAATAATATTCATGTTGGGCACTTATTAACATAAGCTAAGTCCTCTAAGCACTGTCAGCCTATAGCTGGCTATAAGCCTTATTGGTCATGTAGCACATACTAGATGACAAGGGGAGTCAAGAGTGAAAGTTCTGGACAGATGCAATGGAGTGAAACGATCACCACTGCTAGAAGAGTCAACAGTGGGATGAGTTACAAATGTTATCTTTGTTTTCAGAGAGATGGGAGCACAGAATAACCCAGAAACACTGAGAATTACATCATCTTCACTATGATTAATGTGATCATCATAAATATAAACATATCTTTTTCTGGAATGATATGACAGGAAAATTTACTGATGAATTTCCTAAGTGACTCCTTAATCAGTCAATCAATTTGTGCTACGTATATTTGTGCTGTCACGTTGCTAGAATCATATGCTATATGATCTCAAGTAAACATGAGCTTGAGGGGAATGGTGAAAACTCACTAAAGGAGCAAGGATTATAAAAATCTTCTTTTTTAATCTGGTATTCAAAATGATTGATTTCTAATATCTGAATGATCAATTCCTAGGGCTGACCTTTCACATTCAAGCAAAGCCCTTGAAAATTCACAAATATGAACAACAGATGGCAAAATTTAAACTACTGGACAACCTACTTTTTTCTACAATGAACCATAATAAATCTTCAGCATTCCTGAGTCCTAAATGAAGTGCTAATGTATAGTAAGAGAAAGATGCTAAAGAATACAATATTTCTAATTTTATCCCATCAAAACGGCTCTCAGAACGTGTCAGTTCTTAGGTTTTCATTTATGTAAAACTTTCTAGAGTATGGCAGCTATGGGCATGAACACTGGAGCCAGAACTAAGGATCAATCTTGGTGCCACCACCTGTCAGCTCAGTGATCTCAGGGGGGTTATTCTGCCTTGCTGTGCCCTAGTTTTCTCAGGTGTGAAATGGAGATAACAGCATGTCTATCTCTTGGGCTATTGGAAATATTAAATGAGTTAATTCATGTAATTTGCTTAGTGCACCTATATAATGCTTAATAAATTCAGCATTCACTGTCCCCTAGTGTGTGGCTGGATACAATGGTGAATTAAGGCAGTTCCTGTCCCATGGAATCATCATGCTGATAAATATATTATCATGAACTTTAATAAGCAATATTAAAATTGTATAACCTAGTCTTAGAATGATCAAGGAAGGTACGGTAATCGTTAATTAGATTCTCAGGGTCACACAAAAGTAAACTAATATAGAACATTTTGCAGGATATTAATTTGAATTTGAGTCTTCCATTAAGAAAATTTTAAGGATTAAAAGTCGGTAAGGAAATGGACCCTACAATTAGTGTTTCTGCAATCCCATACATAATTAAGCACTACTACAAAATAAATCAGCTTATTTTACAAAAAATCATGAATATAGATTTATGACTATTATTCTTTTGTAAAATTGAATAATAAAAAATTATAAAGTAAGATGGTTAAGATAATGGGAAATAAACAAGCCAAGACAAGTACAAGTACAATCATTAAAAATGACTCCAGCTAACTCTCAGCCTTACATTCTCTTTTGGCAAGGTTGACCTGTAACAGTGCAGAGGGGATCAGTCGAGTTTGTGTGATACCAGATTACAGGTTACAAGTTCTTGAGTAGGTCCTTCAACATTTAGTCTCTCTTGATACACCTCAAATATTAGGCTAATGAGTTACACAAAACAGTAACAGCCATAGCCACCATTTACTAGGAGCTTATTATGGGTCAGAAAGTAGCAGTAGTAATCAAATCTTCATTCTTATGTGCTTCAGTTGTTAAGTATCTCCTCCAAAAAAAGCACTTTATTCCAAGTACTCCAACCACATGGTATTTTATATTTTATGTTCCAAAGAAATTCTTGGGCTGAGTTTTTGAAGCACAGAAAGAAAAGCGCAGAAATTTTTGGCCAGAAAATAGTATTACCTTTCCTACCTTCACTAAGGCTAGGTCAGTATTAAAAAACATGAACTGTAAGTAGAAGAAAGTCCAAGTTGTAGAAATTCATTATCTTTACGAATCCTATAAAACAGTTTTCTTTAAAGGAATGGATAGTAATCAGAATGCTCATCAGTAACCTGCTCTGCTTTCTCAAAACAGAAACAAGACATTCTGTAAAGCATTTGCTCTAACAGTGAAGAGAAAACTTGGAACAGAAACACCAATTTTCCTTGCTTGCTGCATCTTTCCAAAACACAAAATATACATAGATGCCTAGTAGTCATCATGTAAGAAGAGGTCAACTTCTCCATGGATTTCTTTTCTCATTCATATTAAAATACCAACAACTCAGCTCTCTTAAATATTTGTACCTATTATTTTAAGTGCACCTGGTATGACAATGATCAAAACATGCCAAACACTAAATAAAGAAAGTCAAGCTGAGGCATCACTAAAAACATCTTTGATTATAACAATTATTTTTCTTCCCTGAAATTCAGTAGTCAGTAAATTTCAGCAGGCACAATTATTTCTATGAAAATCAAAAGTAGTAATGCACATTATTGCTACAAATGTTGTTAGGTGTAATTTGAAAAATATGAGGAAAAACTGAATAAATGACTCAAAAAGTAAGAAAAAATGGAAATGAAACAGAAACCAGAATAATACACTTAAGAAAAACCCTCTCTTAATAAAACATTTTTCCCCACTATTAGAAGAGGTTTATATGTTAATCTCTGATTGCAAGGATAGGTAATGTTACCTCTAAAATGCATTTGAAAGCACAGCCTTGGTTGAAATGCTGTTCCCAGTCATTAAATTCACTGATGATGAAAAGGACATGAGTGGGGAGGTAAGAAAATAAATAGGTTTCACACAGTGGGCTGACAGGAAAGACAGCAGAGTACTGACAAGTCCGAGGCAGCCTGGATTACCACGGAACACACGGATGCTCTCAAGGACGATAGGGAGGAAGAAGAGCAATGTCACAAATTTATGCATTATTCAACTTTCATCTTAAGGCACTTCTGATTCCACAGTCTCCATCAGAGAGCCTGTCAATCAAAAAGAAGAAAAAGAAAAACCTAACTTCTACTACTACCACCATCTGTAACAGCAAAAATCTGATGGTACTTTGATCATTCATACTCATATTCACAACTTTTGTCAGACTGGATCAATGTGTCTTTTCCATTTTTTGGCTCAACTGATCAAAACCCAGAAACCTTTCCTTTTCAGTTTAGGTATAATTAATCCTTCTCTCTCAGGATTTTTACTTTTCACAGAGCTAATGTGAGTATCAACAGCATATTTTAAATTTAAAAAAGGAAAAAGCAATATAGCTTAACAAAATGTCCTACCTGGTGGTATTTCCTCTTGATCTTCTGAAGGGGACACAAATACTTCTAAAATAAATAATAAAATCACAATCCATTATATATTGCTGACCAGTGTTTCAAACCCACATTGCTGGTATTTAAGTTACGCATATTATTTTTACAGACATTTTGGGAATCGACTGCAATTACCATAAAAAAATAGGTTTTCATACCATCACAACAAAGAATTGGCTAGAGCTTTGCAAAATGTACATTTCTCAGGGTTCTGCACAGTAGACCATATACTATCTGTGCAAACTAACCTCAAAATGCACCTTCCAGCAAAGGAGATCTGAACGAAACCTAATTTTGCTCACCACAATTTTGTACCAGCCTTGATGACAAAGCTGAGAAAAGACATTTAAAGTATCATGTTACTTCTTGAAAAGTTAATTTGTAACCCTCATATAAGCATGAATGAAATAACAACAAGGAATTAAATTGAAATAGAACCTTGAGAATAAATCACTATCTTTAAGAAAGTTGTTTTTGAAAAATAACACTCAACATATTCTAAGAATCTGAACTTTCTATTCTAAGAATAGCCATATTAATAGTGGATATGAAATTTTTAACATTTTATCTTTCTCCCTGGTTGCTTCAACCCACTTGTTACTAAAGAGATAGCAGACCTCACCTCCCAATGGTAGAATGGTACATTGATCTGATTCACTCTGTAAAATTACATCACCTATTATTATCTTCATAGCTAACAATGCATTTAACATTACCTTAATCTAGTGATAAGATTTTATCAGCTTTCATTTTGCTCTGTAAGATTTGTTAACAGGCTTTGGTCAAAAGAAGGAATTTTTAATAGCATTTTCTAAAACTCAAAATATATATGTGGCCATTTTAATCACTTTTCTTCCTGAATTTGCTTCTAATTATAAGAATGATAGATGCTCAGGGTTTGGACAGAGTTTAACAGAAGTGAAAAGGAAGCAGAAAAAAAAATCATACAATATACCCACCAATCACTGTTAACATTCTGGCACATTTCCTTCTTTAAAAAATTGTGTGTATCATAAAATATGAATCACTCACTTCCATTGTTATTTCCATCACTGATGTTATACTAAGAAATCCTTACTATTATTACAAGACAAATTTTCATCTAATTTTATTCTGGAAAAAATGTGCATTTAAACACCTTATCTGAAATTATTTTGGTAATGATGTAACAAGAGGACTTTTTAAAAGTAAATAGCTAATTAATTATACCAGTACAACCTAAGAGAGTTGCCAAATGATAATGCCGACTTTTTCTTACTGCAGGACTTTCTAACCCTATTTCAATCTGGCTCTCACTCAAATCAATTTACTCAAATAGCTTTAAGCCAAGATCACCAAAAATCTCCACATTGCCAAATGCAATTATACTTCTCAGTTTTGAAATTCCAATGGCAAGAGCATGAAGCACATTCCTTCTTCCCTTATGCCCTTTCACATTCTTCTCTACTGGTTTTCCTCTTGCCTCACTGGTTGTTCATGCTCCTCCAGACCTCACAGTGTTGGGATTCCTTAAAGCTCAGTCCTGGGGTTGCGTACCTGGGCTCTCTGTGCCACCTCCAAAATGACCTTACCTGCTTCCACACAATTAATACCATGTTCATGATGATGACTTTCAAACTTTTATATCCATCTAAGATCTCATCCATCTAGTTCAGATAGGCATATCCAAACTCCCTACTTGATACCGTCAATGGTATATCACATAACTCCCAAACTTAAAATATCTAACATGGAGCCTTTGATTTTTCTTCCCTAAGACAGTTTTTCTACATCTTAGTTTTCTTCTCAGTAAATGGGCCCATCATCTAACAGTTATTCAAACCAAATCAAAGGCTCCCTTCATTCTTCTTTACTTCACAACCATTAGAAAGTTCCATCAGTTGTAATTCTGAAATATATCTCAGGCTCAAAACTTTCCTCTCCGTTTTCATTGCTATGATCTTACTCCAGGCCACTATGACCACTTCCCTGGATTAATACCATTAATTCTCTAACAAGGTGGTCCCCGCTTCCATTCGTGCTCCATCCAATCTATTCTCTAACGAGGAGTGGAAATAACTCTTTAAAACATAAATCAGATTATACCATAGCTCACTTAAGTATTTCCATACATTCTTACTGCACTTAGAATATAATTCAAATTCCTCACTAGATTCTTCAAGGCCTCAACTGACTGGTCTTCTGTCTCTTTATTGCGTAAGCCAATTCAGGTTCAGGTTTCTGTTACCTACAACACAAATTAACCTTACTGACATAGATAGGAAAGGACAGCAGAGTTTAAGTACAGGGTTTCTGTAGCCAGATCTGTACTTTTCAACAGATCATCCTACCAACATTGCTTCAGATGGATTTGAAGGGGACGAGTATGGAATTAATAAGACTGGGTAGAAGGCTACTGCCATGGTCTAGGAAGATGAGTGGCTGAACTAGATCACCAAAGCTACAAAGAATGGCTTTGAGACATGTCTAGGGAGCCTATTCTACAGGACTTAGAATTAACTACAGAGACAGGAGAGGAGGACTCAATGACAACTCCTGGTTTGGGAATCCAAGGACATAGTGATGCAACCAGACAAGACAGGAGACGCAGGGGAAAGAGGCCATTGGCAGGCATGTGAAAATGATGCGTTTCTGCTCACTGTCCACTTTGGGAGCTGAAGGAGCACAGAAACAGCAGGCTGGGCTAAAGGAGCACAGTCCGGAGCCCCACAGCCCATCAGAGGTTCCCTTAGAAGTCTCTGCTATGTCCTCTACTGACTTAGAAGTCTCTGCTATATCAAAATGCCTGCAAAGTTTTAGGAAAAGCTATTTCTAATAGGGAAAGGCTGGGCCAAGTTGTGTATATAATGTCATGTCTTCTATATAAAACAATGTATGTGGGGTGGGTTAGACGAAGTTCTTTCTAGGGATCATGGGTTTCCATTTTCTGATTATAACTGTATAAAAACAGACTCAGATATGGTCTTCACAGAGAACTGAGTAATAAGTGGTAGGAGAAAATCTGAACTCAATCTTGCCTGCTACCTGGTAATGAAACTGCTGTACACTGTGGTCCCAAAGGACCTGTACAGGGGGTCTCTCCCGGCAGCTTAGTGGACAGCAAGGCCAATTACAGTATCCCTCATTCCCTCCACCTTCCCTATCTCTTCCCATTTCAGTCAATTGTACTATTATCTATTCTGCCTGACCAAGCTCAAAAGCAGTAACATTTCATCTGACAACCGACAATTAGCAGCTCATAAATGAATTCTCCAAGTAATTCTATTAGCCAAATTCCCCTTTACATGTTCCTTGTGGCAACCTGCTGTTGTTAAAGCACATGGACCAGAGTCAACTGCAGGCCCTGAACCTGGGTTAGACCAGCTTAGGCACGTTTAGCCTGTAACCTGGACCCAGGCACTTGGCCTCCTTCTGGCTTCAGTTCTCCTATTGTAAAATGTGCAGTGATGGTTGCCCCACCTCTTTCTCTAGTGCCTATGGTGAGGAAGGCCTGACATACCCTTTGTGAAAGAACTTTGCAAACTGTTAGAAACTATATAAACCGAAGTTGTGTCAAAGCACCACTATGAAATATATGCACCATTTTTTTTCCCAGAAACCAACTCTTCACTTCCAAAACTTTTTTTTCAGCTGAAAAACAACATAAAGGACCCAATTTCAATTCATCACTGCCCAGTGCATCCCTACTCACAAAATCACATTGCCCTACTTAGAGCAGCCCTCCTCACTCTAACAAGTTATTTTCTTTTATATTGTTTGAGAAAAAGCTTATGTGAACTTTCTATCCCTTCAATTTCTGATGGTTCATATGCCATAAAAGACACAGAAACAATAGTCCTTTAGCACTGCATAATTCACTGTAACACAACATTGGCTGTAGAGTTCAAGGACTATGTCTAACTTATCCTTGAGCCTCTGGGGTTAGGTGTCTGGGAAACGCCAGCCACAGATCGGTGGCAGAGTCTGGGCTGGAGTGAAACAAGCCTGGGTTCAAATCCCAGGTCAGCCATGTTTTAGCCACAGGAGGCGGCCAGTTCTGTATGCTCCCTTCCTGTAAAATGTGACAAATCAAGGTTCCTTCTCAATCACTTGCTACCAGGATCCAATAATTTGTTTACTACAGGGTGATGCTTAATTCTCCTTTTTAATTGCTTCACGTCTGTGGTGGAGCCTCTGCCCTGCTTATCAGCCTGGACCTAAGCTTCCACAAGGCTGGTTCTCTACTTTGTTTAGAGAAAGATACTCAGGTCTTTCTCCAGGCGGCACTTTGCAGAGTGAGGGTCCAGCTGCAAGGCCCTCATTCTGTTACTCTAACCACAGGCCTGTGCCCATTTCTCGCCTCGTGTCCTTGCATGGGCCCAGTGCTGCCTTGCTCTGCTGGACAGAGGTTCTGGTCTCTGCAACAGCCTCCTCTCTTGCTCATGGGCATTATGGGATTCTTACCAACTTGATTCCCACTTTTTCCATTTTTCAAAATGCCTCAAATTTTCTGGAACACTAAGAACAAACTTTATTTTCATAGCACAGTTATGTTCTTTTTGTTCATTTAATAAAGAAAAACGTTTTGAGCACTTACTGTGGCTCAGATATTCATCTCAGTGCTGAGATAGAACAAGGGACAATTTTTAATAATGTTTTCTTTTTGGCGGCATTTGTAAAATGAAGCAGCACTGACTGTGTGCTCACTCTGTCACCCTGAACATGGTAGCATTTAATATGCTCAAGTTCCTACCAACTCAAGACAAATCCTGTTCTGGGGACTGCTTCTTCGTGGCTTCTCCTTCCTCCATTCCACAATCTAATTTCTTTGAAGAGTCATTCATGTTTGCTGCCTCATCTCCTCACTTTGTCCCTCCACCCGCTCCAAATTGCCCTGCAGCCAATGCCACAGCCCTGGGCTCCTCCCCTCAGACCTTCCATGAGACCTCCTCATTCAGCCTAAGGGACACTTCCTGCCCTCACCACCCCAGACCTCCTGCAGCAACTTCCTTCACAAACACCTCTGCCCTTGGACTTCAGTGTGATCGTGTTCTCCCTTTACCCTCTCATTTGTCCTTCTCAGGCTTCTTTACAACTTCATCCTTTTCTACCCAGGCCTTAAAAGTTGGATTTCATCGAAGTGTAGCCACAGACCCATGTCTCTTCCCACTCTACCCCTTGGCCTTGGCTTCAGTCACCATGACATACTGATTCTCAAACTCAGAGCCCCAAATCATACCTCTCTTCTGAGAGTCACACACCATTAACCAGCTTATTTGACAGCTCCCCTTGGATGTTCTACAAGCACTGTCAACATGTACACACTGGACTCATGACCTCCACCCCCAGCTCCTGTTTTCCAGTCTTGCCTTATCTTCCTGTCTTAGAAAAACAGAGCCGCTATCCATCAAGTGCATAATCTAGGTCTGGGGACGAGGTTCTCAACACCCAACTCTCTCTGCCCTGCTACACCCACACATGAAGGCCTGTCAGTTTTATCTTCTTGTATTTCTCAGCTTGGCCCACTTCCCTGCACCTTCGCGGCCACCACCCTGTTTCACTCTGTCCAGTGAAAACAATTCTTTCCAAGGTCACCGGCGAGGCCAGTGTTGCACTAGACAGAATGGGTGCTTGGTGGACCTTCAGAGGAACATCCCCTTTTGAAACTGACCTCCGACTACTCACTTGGCAGAGGTGGGATCAGGGCACGATGAGGTATGGATAACTGCAGGAACCTAACTGGTCTCCCCAAATCTGCTCTTGTCTCTCTCCAGGTTATTTGCTACATGTTAGGCCAATCAGCCATTAGAACACACAGATCTGACTTTGTAGTGCCTTAAACAATGCTCTAAGGTGAAGATGAACATCCTTGACCCGCCTACAGGCCTCCTTCCAACCTGGCATTTCAGTCACATCCCACATCTCTCCTCCTGCTCAGCACTGCAGACACACCTGCCCACCCCAGAGGCCTCACACTACGATCCAGCCACCTTTCTCCTGGCCCCACCAATTGTTCTAATCTTCAGCTCAAACTTCAGGAAAGCCTTCTCTAGTCCACAAACCAGGTAAGGTCTCTTTACTATATACTCTTGCTCTATACTGTACTGGTTCTCACTAGCACTTAGCACAAATGTAGTTGAATACTATATTGAAATTATTTGTGTAATTTCTACCCCTGTTAAAATATAAGATCCATGGGAATATGGACCACATGTGCGGTCTTCACTAGAACTGCTCCAATACATGTTTTGGATACAAGATATTTAACATGTACTCAGTACATGAATAAATAAATCAATTATATAGTAAGATAGCACTGTCATGTCCCAGGTATACACAAATGAGGCTTGATGATTTCTAGGATATTGTTTATGTGGAAAGGTGGTTCCTTTAGTAAGCCACATGGGGAATTTAATATAGAATATATTCCTTTCTCCCACTGAAAAATGGGTTTTCATTTTATTTACAGCTTCACTTATATACAGTCACTTGGCTTCCCTAGTGTGACTCCTGAATTCCACAAAGTATCCTTTTAGCACATAGTGAATAATCCTCTGTTCTCTTAGAATTGTTTTGTTTGAAAAAATTCATGTTCTATAGAATGGTAATCCAAAGGATCATACCAAATCTTGATCCCTTAGATCATAATTATTACTCTTGGTTAACATTTAATATTTTAATTTATATTTATTATGATAGTCTCCCTATGAAAATACATTTACCTTTACAACATCATTTTTAGCATGGTATCTAATTTGACACTTCCTTCAAGTTTGATTTTAAAGTTCTCTAGATCTATTCTGAACATTCCATTCCAAACATGTGCTTTCCAATATATTTAGAAAAATACTATAATGACCAACAGAAATTAGAAATCTCTCAAATCCCACTTGTACATGCAACTTTTAATTTCTAAATTCCTATTTTCTCCTTAAAATTCAAGTGAAAAGAAAATCTAAATGCAATCTTAATGGCCAAGTTAATCAATTTCTTATAAGAAATATTAATCCCCAGAGATAAAATCCAGGGTTCTTCCAATGGCATCATCCATATCCCACTAGAAATAGCCACTGGGGATGGTGATCTTGGTAGGGTCTCAAATCTAAAATATATATGCTTAATAAACTACCTATCAGGTCCATACATTGCCATTCCTAATTTTCTTCTGTTGAGATTTGTCAACTACTATAAGACTATAAATTTCTGGGGAGTAGGAACTCTATATTACTCATACTTGAATGTCAAGTCCTCAAGCATCTAGCAAACCATCTAGAGAGTCCTCCCTATCTGACTCAAGCACTGTGCATTTCTTCATCCTTCTTGTTCCACACACAAAATTACACCCAACTGACTTCTTTCCTTCTACACAGTCATCTTTTAATATATTGAATAAAAAGGTACACCATTGACTCTACCATTTCTTAGTCATATGAACTTATACAAATTTACAAATTATTGATTTATTCTGGACCTTATTTCTCTCATTTGGGACATAGTGAAAATACAATCTACTTCATGGAGTTTAATAGAACAGCACAAGAAGTCCTTGGGCAAAAAAAGAAGCTGTAATTTTCTAAATCTGAATCTAGTTCCACTCACGCCGCCCAAGTGCCAGAACCCTTTTCCCTACACTGCCTTTAAGCCTGCATAGAAATTCTTCTGTACCTTTCTCCAAGCTGGCAGATCAATCACTTTTATTTTAAAGAATGGGATTAATCTGTAGAAGCAGTTAGAATAAACTTTGACTGAAGTAGTTTTCCAAGCACAAGACATATTTTAGTCAAAAGAAGGCTATGGCTATAAAGTAATGAGATATTTTCTTGAATAAGTTTAGACTGTTTCCTAAGGCAACCTGCAAAGAGTTTAAGATATCATTTAGGTAATGATGGAACCACTGGACTAGATAAACCACCTCCCTCAGTAAATTCTTTGAAAATTACAATTATTTGGATGTTTTAAGTTATGCTATTGGCAGCTTAAAATATTATTCTCTATACAGTCAAACTATGAGTAGATTTTAAAACAAGTAGGCAGGTATAAGGTTAAGAAACATTTGCAAACCTTGTTCATTATAGTCTTGGTATGTTACGTCATCTGCAAAAAAGAGAATAAAACCAAAATAAGTGGTAAATGAATCATTCTGTGTAACTGCTTAGCTAAATAATACAACTTAATCTCAAATACAGAATTCCATTCCTTTCAATAGTAATGTCTGCACAGCCCATGAGAAATGCCTCTGCCCAAAACAGCTAGAGGAAAAGGCCAGTAGATTATTTCCATAAAAGCTCCTCAAACCAGCATAGAGCAAGATATGCAAAAGCGGCATTAGAAATTAATACCCTGTCTCATTGTGGAGCTGGTAGTAGATGAGGCAAAATATGACAGTCTTATATTCTTTTAATAATCTAATTTCATTACAAAGCAAAAGTCTAGTATTAGGTGTGTTACAATTACTTCTTTGACTCCTACAGTCAAAGAAAAATTGCCATGTTAACATATCATTCCAACAAAAAGTATTAAGTAATATTTAAGACCTAAAGAAAATGTCCAGTTATACCTGCCACATGGTACATTCTTTCATCATTGTCTGCTACTGGTTCAACAGAATCTAAGGGGAATAAAAAAATACACTTTAGCCAAACATGAAAAAATTAAACACATTACTAGAAAACAGCACTCTGCAACATTTACAAATCAATTTTAATCTTCACAACAATGTAAAATGTTATCATTTAATAAAATATCAGTGCAATAAAGATCCATAATTTGCTAAGTCTCAAAGATAGGAAAGGGGCAGAACTAGGATTTACACCCAGTCTGATACTATATGTCAGACAGCCTCGTTCATTTCCAAACATTCTTGCCATTATCTCATCTACAAAGACCAAAACCCCAATGGTGGTTTAAAAAATACATCTCAATTTTCCCTCATTTTTTCTATGTAATATTAAACTATATTCAGAAATGTCTATAAATACCTAGGCAATCCAAAAATCATTATGAGCATTCTAAAGAATACTCTGTGTTGAGTCAGAACATATCACTGACCCTGGGTTAAAACAGCCTTGGCTACTGACTCAAACAGAAACATTTGTCACAAACCTGGACTCTCCTGCTCATACACCATCTCTTCCTCATCCTGATTATTGGCCTGTGAAGCTAAGTTAGGAAATAATTAGGAAATTGCAAATATGTCTCAAATAAGAAGGATTACACTTGATGTTCAAAATAGGAAAAGCATAATTCCTAGCAATAATAGAAATGTAAAATAAAATCATGATGCTCAAACTCACATTCACTCATGAAACAGATACTACCTGTGCTAAATGCCAAATACAAAGATAAATAAATCCCCTTATCAATGGATTTATATCAAATCACAAAGAACTATATTCTCAATTAGCTTATGTGAATTCAACTGTATTCAGCAAAACAATAAAAGAGAGAGAGAGAGACAGATGAGCCACTTCCATCCACTCAGCAATCACCTGCTAGAGTAAGCCTGAGCAAGGACACAGAGGCCTTCACTTGGTCTCAATACCTGAGAACTCCCAGACTGCAATACAATTCTAGCATTTACATATATAACACAGTGTTGAGATGACACAGGTCTTAACTGTCAGCCAGTATCACTGGGACTCAAGCAAAGGAAGAGGATCTATTCAACAATGGAAAAAAAACTGGCCAACAATACAGGCTTACTGAAAGATGACATGTCCACTTGCAGAGTGGCCGTATCTTCTGGGGATGCGTGACATGTGATAGACAATACAAAATTTTCACCTTTCACTGACTTTGTAATTTAAGACTACAAAATATGCAATTCAACTCTATCTTTGACCTAGTAATCCCACTCTGGGAATTTATCCTTAGGGATAAATGTTATAGTATGTAGCATATACAAGTATATTTTATATATAAAATAACAATTATTAACTATATATTATATATGTTTAGTATATTAGAAAACATATCATTAATAAAACAGATAATATTTTATTAATAAATAATCACAGGTAATGTTTTCTCACTCATCATGTTTTTAAAGGAAAAGATTCATTCTAATGGAAAAAGGGAAGCATTAATTAAAATCTTACCAGTCTCTTCTACAGGGTAAGTATCTTCAGTTTCTGAAAAAAAATAGCAATATATCAATATTACTACTTTCATAAAATGGTATGTATATTACTGTGTAAGTATATTCTGAATGTATGCTTATCACTGATTTTTTGAAAGCAAACAACCGTTAGAACATGAAAACATCAAATGTCTGCTAAACACTTTCTATTTCATTAGAACTACACCTAGAAATGTCTCACACATTCTTTTATCTGATTTACGAACACCATAACCTGGGCTAAAGAGCATGACTTAGATGAAGTACCAGTTACAAAGACTGGACCCAGGAAAGGGGCTGATTTCTAGTTTACTCTACAAGCCACTATGGTGTTCCACTTTCTAAAGCAAAAGTACACTCTACAGATGGGAACACACAGGAAGAACAGAGGAGACTTTCTAAGTCTGGGGAGCTGAAGGGTAACTATGTTGGTGATGCAACCCACATACCCCTGATAGAAACTGCTACCACCACAGGATCCTTGCCACTCACGCGATCCTTGTTACTCTGATAGCTAAATGAAGTGGACATATTTTTAATTTCTGAAAACTTTAAATAAGCAACTTTTAAGTTTAAACTGAACTTATGTCCCAATTAAAGATTAGGTCAGAAATAAAGCACCTTCATTCATGAACTTTTTTGTAAATGTTTTTTCTTACTCCAGTCTATAATTCCTAACCTCAAGAATATCAAATTCCTTATGTTCTGGATTATTTGAGCATCTTAACTGAAATCTGTTGTATAAGCAGCATCTAAGATACCAAAATTCTGAGCTACTGTCAATCTTCCTGAGCTATCTTAGCAGAAGATGGGAGGGAGCAAGAGGTACCAGGCAAATATGGACATCATTTTATCAGCTTCCCTATTCAGAAATTAGAAACACTTTTCCCCATAGAAATCATGACATACATGCTAACTAAAGGTCTAAAATGCTAAAGCTTGTTTATAAATGCCTATTTTCAATGTGCATTGTAGTTGAAAGCATATACCAAAAGCATTTTGAGTTTACATTTTTCACAGAAAATTATGCATTAATACAATTCTGCAGGTTGTTATGGAAACCAAACCATCATTTCTAACATTATTTCTAGGAAGAGTGCATTTCCTGCTCTCAACAGGTATGAATATAAGCTTTTGTAAATACATTCATTCATAAATTAGGAGCTGCCTGCTTCCAAAGTAATTTCCAATATATTAAATATTGTGAGAAGTAGATAACCTTTATCTTTTCATTACTTTACTGCTTTAAAAAAAAGTCCTTGCAAGCATTAACCAACTGTACTGTGTAGAGGCTACCTCTCCACTCAGTTTTCACCTGGCAAGTCCTCTAGTGCTCTGCCTGATTCCCACTGGCTATGAGCATAGATGTTCAAGCCTTAACCTGGTTCATACACAGCAGAGTAGGATGTGAGGTGAGGCACATGAAAAAACAAACTGCATAGCCACACTTTTGCTCCACCCTGGCTGCACTTTAACATCATCTAGAGAGCTTTTGCAATTATCCATTATGGGGATCCCTTACCCCAAACATTCTGATTTGCTTTGTCTAGGGGTGGGTTACAGATACTCTTTTAAAAGCTTTCTAAGTGATGATAATTGCAACCATAATTGAAAACTGTTTGTAGAGATATTAGTCCACCTTAGTGGACCTTGTTCATTAAGAAGTTCTCTCTCTGAATCCATGACCCTATGGCTCTAGATCTTCCCACCCTTCCTAGTGCTGTGGATTTATCTACTGCCTGTCTCAGTTCTGCGTTCCTCTCTGAATGCAATTTAGGTTTAGCTAACCCTTGAACCCTGGCTTGTGGCTTGTGGTATCATTTTATTGCATGGGTCCTAAAGCAACTGAACGACAGACTTGACGATTATATGGTTGGACACAATGTGCAACACGGCGAACAGTATGTTGGTGCCATCAATTTTTCCCTATCATAAGCTAGTTTTACCTCTCTTAAGAAATGAAACATCCATCATAAATAAATGTTATGTCATGAGTATTCACTTTAAGTATAAAACTATACCATTTTATAGTTCTATATTTTAAACAAAATGACGTAAGTCAATCAGAGTGCAAAACTTGTGGCTCAAAAATCATTTAAGAACTCCTTAAGGTCTTAAAGGACCACTTTAAGAAAAGAGCAAAGAATAAACACCATGACAACAAAACCCATGTACTTAAAAATGGGCTTCAAATAATCATGGTAGTCTTACATTAAAGCAGAGCACAAAACATGTGAATAAAAAGTTTCACCATCACAGAAATTACTTCTTTATGTCAATCAACAGTAAGTAACTACAACTCTATCTTGACTATCCCACATGATCCAAGGTAAACTACTCAAATGATATTTAAAAACCAGCATTTGATTTAAAATACTGATACAAAGCAGATGCCAGCAAACTATGGTCTGCAGCACAGATAGAGTCTGTTAGAAGAGTCTGTGATGGATCATCAAGTGAAATATTTCATCAGTTGTGTGAACTCCCTTTAATACATGTTACTCCAGGAAGAAGAGGACAATAAAAGTAATGTCCTTAATTATTTTACTTACTTTTCACAAAAGTTAAAAACTGGTTTTAAAGGTGTTTAAGATGATCACAATTACAAACTCTCTATGACATTTTATCCTGAGGCTGAAATATGTGCTGCACCTTCATGAAATGTTCCAGTTCCCTGGGGCTCGGATCCGTCATCCACATCACGTCCTGCAAAGAACTCGCCATCTTCTGGGTGTGGGTCCTTCACTGGTCCGTCCTCTTCTTGGTGCAGGTCTTCTGCTTGAACAACCATGATGGACACAGTGACCCGGGTCTAGGACAAGGGCCCACAGGTGGCCGCCAACGGGATGTCGGCCCTTCTGAAGGACAGCCACACACCCTCTCCTGCTGCTGGGCACTCCCTGCCCGTCTCTGGGCTGCTGCACGTGCTGCTGCCCACCCGGGAGCTCCAGCCCACCTGAGGGACAGGCCTCTCACCGGAACAAGAACTTACCAAGGACAAGGACCTCAGGTTTTTGTTCACCATGTACGCCCAGCACCAAGCCCATGCCTAGCCACAGGAAGTGCTCAATACATATTTAATAAATAAATGAATCCATAATTATTAATGTATTTGCCTCTTCAATCACCAGTATATCAGAGAAAGGGTTACCACATGACCTTTTACTGAAAACTGACATAAAATTCAAAGGGATAATCTTAATGCTATACAAACACCAACATCTTATTTCTTTGCTGTACAAAACATCTTATACTACAAACACCAGCCAGCCACCAATCTAATCCACCTGTTAGGTCACCTGTATTATACTTTGCTCTGAAGGTTGCTAGGTGTACCCTTTAAGGAGGCAAAGGTGCCTGTTTCTCTTCTGAGACTAACTTTCAACACAGACTGAACTGTTCTGCTTCCTTTGTGTAGATGTTGGACATGTTACATTTTCCCACTGCAGTATGGTTTTTAGATCGTCACTGTGGTGGAAACAATTCCCCCAAGAGTAACATGGCTCCAAGCAGAGCATGTCCTGTAGAGAACACTCTAACCAAAGAAATCGGGGGAACTGGACTCAGCTGGATTCTGCAGCACAGTGGTTAAGAGGGTGTAGTCCGAAATGTATGGCTCCAGATTTTGGTTCTTCCACACCAGCTGTGTGACTCTGGGCAAGTTACCTAACTACTCTGGGTGCAAGATTTCTCTGCCATAAAAGGAAGTAATAACAGTTCCTACTCACAGCATCACTGTGAGGATTAAAGTACTTACAAAAATGCCTGGCCCATACTAAGTCTTTGGTGTTACTGTTATTATTGTGTATTACGTTTATCAACATCATCACAGTGATAAGAACATTAACTATTGCTATGGCTACTGAGCTCCCACCCCAAATGCAAGAGTTACATTACTTAGTTTACTTAGTTTCCTCACTTATTTACTTACTGTAGCAGGGCATCCTGGTGCTCTCAGGTGTTACTGAATTATTTGGGCCATTTACATTACTACTAATTTGTTCTCTGTCTTCTCATCAGTCTGCCATGTTGTTTCTCCTCAATTCAGATGTTCTGCTTCTCAGCAAACCAATGCTAGTTCTAATTGCTGTCACTAACTTTATGACTCTTTTTCTTCTTACCATAATCCTTTTCCTGTACTCTCATAGTCTCAAGTGCAATTGTTTTTTACAGAAACAGGACTAACTCTCTTAGCCATCACTACTGAATGGAAAGTCCCTGTTTTCAGGAGGGAAACCAGCCAAAAGTTGTGCACTATATGTGAGTCTCCACTGCTAAGCCAGTGACAGCATGGTATGGAACAAACAGTTTTCCTGAGAGCTTAGTATACTGGAGGCATTGCCAAGTCCTCAACAGCCATTAAACCAGTCCTACAAGGTAGGTACTGTTATCCCACTTTGAAGGATGAGGAGCTTGAGTGCCTTTGCTAAAGCCACCTAACTAATAATTGGCTGCTGCAAGACCAGACTCCCACAGTGGAATACAGAATGACGGGGACAGAGGCTGCTTTAGAGATGATGGTCAGGGAGGCATGTTTGGTCTAATAGGATATGGAGACTGGCACACACACACACCAGCCCACGGTCTAAGTGCAAAGGCCCCGGGGCAGGGAGAGGCCTAGCAACGACACGGGAAAGAGAGGCCAGCTGGGCTACAGAAAAGTGAATGAGGGAAGGAGACTGGGCTCAGATAAGGCACCACGGGGGAGGTCACATCAATCACAGACTCTAGCTGGACACTACTGCAGGGGTCCTGCCAAGAGGGGAAGGTAACACTGGCACACTGCACAGTCACGATACATGCTGGAGGCAATGCCAACAAGACCTGCTGACGGACTACATATGAAGACAGAAGAGAAATCAAGGAAAACTCCCAGGTTTCTGACTTAGGCAACTACAGGGACAAGGAGACATTACCCAAAATATAAAAGACTGAAATAAGAGAGAGAAAAGAAAAACTGTGTCAGGGAAAGCTGTGAGATGAAGAAAAGTCAAGAATTCTGTTTTAGGTACACTTTAGTCTGAGATACCCATAAAACATGCAAATAGAGTTAGCTATGCAGTTGAATAAACCAGGAACTTATGAGATCAGGGCTGCAGACATACATTCAGAAGCAATACAAACATTTAAAGCCATGACCAATATGATTTTCTAAGAAGAAAGTCTTGATAATGAAGAGAACAGGTACAAAATGAAGGTTTATGGTGAGAAACAGAAGCTAGACTTGATTCCTCCCTCTTCTATCTGGCTTCCTACTGCACCCACCAATATGTCTGTATCTTCCCACTGTCCTGCCTCCCCACCTTTGGCTGCATTTAGTTTGGCCACCACCTTGACTCACTTGGGGATCCTATCTCCCATCTGACCTGCCTGCAGCACATGCCCTTCGACTCTGCTTCCAGGCTGCACAACCCTTCTTACACCCTCCAAAGGCCTCAAATACTCTGAGAAGCAAGTGAAAATATCTTTCCATCACCCCTCTACCTACATACTCCTCATGCCAGGTGCCTTGAACTACCTTCCAATCCTTTTTGCCTCTGGACTGCCACACATTCCCTGCCCTTTGCTTAAAACACTCCACCAGTCACATCTGCCTGGCAGAACTCTGCCCTTCAGCTACTAAATCAAAATATCATTTCCTCCAGGGACCTCTGCCAGCCCCAAGGTGTGATCAAGCCCCAAGAGCACTGGTGTTTCACACCACAACACTTAGCTTATCATACAGAAATGACTCATGTAGACTGCATCATCTCCAGTTAGATTAAAGTTAAAAGAAAAACAAAAGAAGACGAAGGGAAAGTCTGCACTTGCTCATACAGGCACACAGATACACGTGCAGGCAAAGAAGCCTTCCCATCTGGGAAGAACTGGTCGTGAAAGGACCAGGCTCCTAGAACCCTGGCAGCTGATGGCAAAGACCTCCGACTCAGCCAAAGCTGGTCCCCAAAGCCGAGCACAGATGGAGCTAGATAGGATGCTTTACCCTTAATCCCCAAACAATGAAAACTGAAAAGACAGCTTAGTGGGCTTGCTAAAGCCCAATTTAAGTGATAGGGAACTGTTTGCTCTTAAGAGACATATTTCTTCCTTTAGCACTACTTCCAGCTCACACCAAATCATTAGGAGTACCAGGATACCATCTGCTCTGCCTCCTTCAAAAACCCTTTGTGAGTTACATTTTGGGGTTATACTCTCTGCTCTTGTCAGGGGATATATCAGGAAATAGTCTTATAAAATCTTAAAACATTGGTTTCTAAAGTATCATTTAATATTCTCTGTAAATAATTTCACATAAGAACATTTTTATTCATAAGAGCTGGGAAAGTGCTTTACATTCTGTAAGTAAACAGCATGTTTATTTCCTCTCTGGTAATATGACCTACATAAGTAAGTTTCTCCTTTTTCGCCTTGGCGACCACCCAGGCATGCCATGAAGTTTGTGGGCGACCAGAGCGCCCACTGCTGCTTGCTTGGCTGTGCTCTATTTTCCTCCTGCCTGTTCTTGCCATCTGTTCTTGATGTGTCATTGGTCTTGGTTTCTTTATTCTCATTTATTCCTACCATTCCTTTATTAGATGTATACAATAAGTTCCACAACAGTAAACTGACATAAAATAAAATTAGTCTAGTACTAAATTAGTCTAGAGCTTAGAGCTACTGCAAGAAACACTTGACCTCTAAGGACTTTATAAAAAGCCCCTCAATTATTTAAATTGTAAAATAATGTATAAGTATTTTTTGTTTGTAATTAATCATTATTTTAGTAATGCAGTAAAAAAATGGATTTTAATTCATACCATATTCTGCGTATACTGTGTCATGGAGAAGGGAATGAATTTGTTCTTGTACATCATCTTCAATATTCTGCGGGCCTAAAATAATCACAAAACATAACTAAGTAGACAAAATCTAGACATTGATGTAGAACATGAAATATGGCATCCCTGTATAACTTTCAACTAAATATATTTGACTAATCAACTATGCTGTCTTTTCACAACAGTTTACCACTTTTTCCTATGTTGGCAAATTTGGTAGATATTTGCCAGCAGATATATATTTAAAAGCAGATTTTGACAGCAGATATAAATGTTTAAAAGACTTTTCCACAAGACTTTTTAAAAAGAAACTAATTTGGGTTCAGATTTCTCTTTTACAAAAACAACAAACCTCACTTGGAGCAAAATTACTGCAGTTCCTAATTAACAAAATTCATACTAACGATAAAATAAAGAAAATGGAAAGGACAAAGATTTCAGAAAGGGAACTACAGGGAAATAAAATATGGAAGACAAGATCAAGATACACTAGAGTGTATGGTCAACCCACTGTCTTCCCTGAGAGTTAGCAGAAAAGATCCCCTGGCTGGTGTGAGCGTTGGCTCATCACTCCTAGAAGTTGTCAGGAAGTGTGAGTAAAAGACCTTACATTATAACTGACAATCCTTTCTACTTTGGAGAACTTACTTACCAATCAGACCCACAGTCAAATAGATGTAAATTACCAAAGTGAACATCACTGATGACATCCCACCAGCACTATTGTGTTTATCGGATCATCAGGTTTATTGCACCACGGCACAACAAACAAGAAGCTATAATTACATTGACACTATTATATGTTTTCTAATAAACCTCATCTATGTTCAGTAAATAGAAGTAGCACTAGACTTAGAATCATGAATGCTGTCACATTCATTATTCAGAAATAATGCCAATGACATCAGTTATATTGACAAGCTAATCTTCAATGACAAAAGCAGAGTAAGTTAATTTGACTTCAAGTAGGAAAAATGTTGAAGAATCTTAACCATACAAAACCATTTACAAAGCCAGAAAGTACCTTCTATTTATACAGATGTTTATATTCCATGAGCCATTTTGAAGTATATTCTCATATAATTACAGAGAAGCCTGCCAGTCTCAATTCTTCCCTCATCACCTTTTGCAATGCCCAGGATAGCATCTAAACTAGGTTCCCAGTTTTACAACTGCAGACAACTCCACCTACTAAGTATAGTGTAAGTAGCCAGAAGTGGAGGGTGGTGCTCTGATCCTTTGTTTTACTCTGCAATGGCTTATTTTGCCTGAACAAATAAAAACCTAAGCCCCTGGGAACAGAAAACTGCCACTATCCAGCCCTCAAATGCTTCTCCAGAATCATCTGCTACCAGCACTGGTGCACATACTGTAAGAACTTGGTATGTGCACCATGCTGTTATCTTTCCATGGGTCTGTGTTGCTCCTCCTTGCCCCCAGGGAGGTTGGGTAGAGGCAGAAGCCAGACTAATTAATGAGAGTTAAAGAATGAGTGGAAAACAGGGCAAAAAAAGCAAAAGTCTGTATAGTACAACAAGAAGAGGGGCTGGAGGGCAGAGAGGAAGAACTGCAGGGGTCAAGAGGGGTTCTATTTTACTGGATTTTAATGAGAGGCATGTACCTGTGTTTATAGAATAGGTGGGTAAGTCAGAGAAGAGAAACTAAAGACCTAGGTAAGAGGAAGGTTGAGAAGGCAACTAACTAAACCAAATACTGTCTAGAAGTTGAAAAGGATATGAGTTTATAATAAACTGATGGATTCAGGAAGACAAATTATCACTAATATGTAAAAAGTAATGTTAACAAAAATTTTTAAAGAGTAAAGTGGAAGCAAAAACCACATTTCAGAGTGGTACTAGCTTTGAAAAAGATGATTTTTAATTATAAATTAATTTAGTAAAATTTTTATATTCATTTAGTAAATGAAATGTTAGTAAAGCTTATAAAGTCTGTAGTGCTAAATACAACCACACATTTAAATTATTAAAAAAAAATCATCCTCTTCTGGTGCCATGGTATGATTATAGTGGTTCTCCAGGAACGGGAGAGAGACAGTAAATTCTCTGGGGAATATGATTTGAACAAATTAAAAAAGTCAGAGCAACATACTGATTAAAAGGAAGGAAGGAAAATCATATATATTCATCAGTACACAGTGATGAAGTCAGCCAAAAAGTAACATTAGGACCCAGTACTTGAGCTGTTGCCAGTGAATGTGTCATGTTATACCTAACACTTCCAGTAGGTGGCGGATGAAACCAAATTTTTGAGAACAAATGAGTAAATGAAAAATGTGTAGAAATTAAATAGCACTTTGTAATAAATATCACAGCATACTTTTAAATAGCAATGATTTAAATTTCATTTACCAATTTATTAAATATTTCAGCAGTTTTCATCCTCTGGGTCACAGGCCCTTGAGTGACTGAGATACTTTATCTATGAATTTATGTGGCTATTAAAACGGCTTCACAGATAATCACATGGGGGTCTGGGAAGTCTTGATGTAGAAAGGTGACTCACATATAGCAAATATTGGGAATCCAGTACACCTACTCTCTTAAATAGTGTGACAAACGATAACAAAACTAGTGTACAGTAAGTGTCTAACTTTATTTTCAATGTATCATGGTACTAAGTCGTCCAGGAACTGGAATCAAGAAACAGTTATTTAGTTCCCGATATTCCTAACTGTGTGATCTTAGGAAAGGAGCAACCTGTGCCTTTGATTATTGATCTCAAAAATTAAAATTATCCTGTGTATACTTTTACTAGATTAAAAAAATCAAGTTTACTGTAAAATTTCTAAAATGAGAAGAAAAAAGTATTTAATTATTCTGTAAGCACCATGAAGCCAACTACGTTGGTAAAACATGATTCTGGCAACTGCAAACTGGGATACCTGGCACGCTGAGGCACATCCAGTCAGAAGTAAGGAAACCTTACCTGTCCCCTCGGGGGCCCGGTCCTCCAGCCAGGGGTATGGCCCATCCTCTTCTGGTGGCACTGCTGGCTTTGAAGCAGATCTTTCTTTAAGGCCTGCATTTTTATTCACAAAGTTAACTTAAGTTTTTTTCTTTTCTTCTTGACATATTAAACCAGGAAAAATAATATTTCTAACACTTCATCAATAGTGCAAGTACTTCAGAGTTTCCAAGACTTTATACTACATGAAAAGGTTGATATGCTTAAAAACTGAATTAGGAAAATAGTTTGCTCTTTAACTTCACATGGGCCTTTAACATCTCTTTACCTAAGTTCACCTTTCATAAAAAATAATAAAACAAAATCATTGTTTCAATGTCCTTGAGTCTCTAAAATAAAAAGTTACGTCTGAACTTGCAAAAGAAGTTCAGTGTAAGTTCAAGCTGCTCTTGTGTTCAGAGGTGACTAATTCCCACGTCTTGGACTGAATTCAGCAGTAAGGCAATTAAGATACATCTGAACCTTCTGGTACTTCTGCGCACACCCTATTTTGGTTTATATATGACCACTAATTCCTCTTGAAAACTACAGTTAAAAATGAGAGGAAATCACACATAACTATTTCCAATCTTCTAAAGGTAACACAAGCAATCATATTACTCTATAAGAGCTACAAGTTATGAGAAAAAGGTTTTTTTCTATGTCTAAGGAAAACAAAACATCAGGGTAAATTAACATGAAAGCTACCTTAAAGTCAACATCAGTCTAAAACCTATTATACTAGTTCTTTGACATTTTATACGTAGAACATTAAAATACATCCTCAACTAAATTCAACTATTTAGAAAGCTAACCTAGATTCAAGTGTTTGTCAATTCCATTTGCCAAATCCTGGGCTCCTCACAACCCCATTGAGAATCCTGTGCGGACAGTTGTAATTGAAGGAAGTGTGTGTGCATTTCAACAGCCTGGAGTAAAACGGTCAAGAAAGAATCCAGAGGTGCTGCTTCTATTCTTTAAGCAGCTGTACACAACTCACAAAATACATAACTACTGTGATCTGGAAGATCCTCACTTCAATGTACTTTACTCCTTTTTCGATCCTTTATATTTTTCCTTATCATTCCCTTTTCTGTATCTCTTCCTTTTTCTCTCATTGACAAAACCATTCTCCCACCTTCCTCTCTCAAATCCTCAAGACACTGAGACAGAGATACACAGGAGCCCACCTCATCATTTGTATTTCCTCTAGTTATTTTTCACACTATTATATATAAAAAAAACAACACTAGTAAGACAAATACCAATGCATACACTTGTGTTTAACTAACTATAAAGTGACATCTAACTATAATACAGATTCCAAAGTGTGCATACACAAATACCCATAGATATGTAGTTGCATTTCAGAGGTAGAGAGTAGAGATCATTGAACACTATTAAAACACACCACATTTCAAATTCCAAATTCTGGGCTGAAAACTCCCATGCTCTTTTCTATTTAAAGAATCCATTCTTTCCTTGGAATATACCCAAAGAATACAACTTCTCAGATTCAAAAAGACATATGCACCCCTATGTTTATTGCAGCACTTTTTACAATAGCCAAAATATGGAAGCTACCTAAGTGTCCGTCTGTAGATGAATGGATAAAGAAGATGTGGTACATACACACAGTGGAATACTATTCAGCCATAAGAAGAAAACAAATCCTACCATTTGCAACAACATGGATGGAGCTGGAGGACATTATGCTCAGTGAAATAAGCCAGGCGGGGAAAGACAAATGCCAAATGATTTCCCTCATTTGTGGAGTATAACAATGAAGCAAAACTGAAGGAACAAAATGGCAGCAGACTCACAGACTCCAAGAATGAACTAGTGGTTACCAAAGGGAAGGGGTGTGGAAGAGTGGGTGGGGAGAGAGGGAGAAGGGGACTGAGGGGTATTATGTTTAGTACACATGGTGTGTGAGATCACGGGGAGAACAGTGTATCACAGAGAAGGGACATAATGGATCTCTGGCGACTTGCTGCACTAATGGACAGTGACTGCATTGGGGTTTGGGTGGGGACTTGATGGTGTGGGTGAATGTAGTAACCACATTGTTTTTTCATGTGAAACCTTCATAAGAGTATATATCCATCATACCTTAATAAAAAAAATTTAAAAAAGAATCCATTCTTACATCTCCCTACTAATGGGACAGGTACGAAACTATCCATTCTACTGAATGAAAGGAGGAAACCTTCAGAATCATGCAATACCTCTGCATTCTCAGCATCTCAGAAAACAGCTGGCACACAGCAGATGCTCAATAAACACTTGTGAAGGGCTGAACACCACAAGAGTGTGGCTACTCTACCAGTTTAAGTGGCTGTAGAGATTTGTCTGCAGCCCCAAGCATCCTCAGCTGCACGAGAGTGGTTCAGAGCTATAAAGGGGTGAAGAGGACTCGCATCCATGCCCGTTATTATTTACAAGGAATTTCACATCTGCGCTTACCATTGTAGTACCATGTATCATTTGCCTGGGGCAGTCCTACTTTGTCATTGTCCTGGGATTTCAAAAGTAGCTGGATGAAAAATTGCAGGAACATTCTTCACAAATCCCATTATGTAGCAGGTTTTCAAACTGTGCTTCATAGGTTCAGTAAACAGTATTTTCCCACCAAACAATAAAGATTTAAACTGCCTGAATATCCTACTCTTCCTGGATTTTGAGAAAAGTTTTATTTGGAAAAAAATCTCAATATTAAAATTGTTTGGAAACTACTAATACTATCCAATATTCAGATATACAATGCCCCTCACAGTCAGATTTTTCTACATCAACTGGGAGTTGTCTCTAAAACTGAAATTGTAAAACATGAAAAACAATGGGAAAAGGGCCAAAGCACATAACAAGAGAAAACAGTTCTCCAACTGAATTGTAAATTCATTGATACCTGGTCACATCTATTTTTCCAGAGGTGAAAACAGCACCAAAATAAACAATATTGTAAATTTCAAAGACACTGAGGATCATATTAAAGTATCTCCTTCCCTAAAACCCTATAAACATTCTAAATTTTAACAAAAACACACTCCAGACTAATTCTTATTGCTTTGATAATCCACATGGAAGAATTAGCCCCACAAGCTTTTATTCTGGTGTTTCAAAAACTTTTTGCTACCCAAATCCATTTTAGCCCATGAATAAGTGTTCCTCAGAAGACAGTGGTAAATCTATGTCTTAAGATTTTAGGTAAAAGTAAATAGAATTAAACAAGAAAAATAAATACACATCAGGTCAACTCACAATCAAGGGACAGGTTTTCAAATTGGATTTATTGACAAATGGCTCGGATGTAACCCTAAAATAAATTAAGAATTGTTATCAATGTTACCAGTTTTGACGTTCCTGGAATACATTATAACTAAACACCAACTGCCACTAACTTGAAGGAGAGGGAAATTTATCATCTAACTTCACAACCAGCATAGAGGCAACCGGCATGATCTCAGCAGGGGCTTCATCCTCAGGCAGCAATCGGAGCTCCTCCAGCTGCAAGCTCCTCTTCCAGAAAGACAATGTCCTGAGCAACGGCCCACCTCTCGCTCTGCTTCTTTACTAAGCTTGAGGAAATTTTTCCTAGAAGCTCTGGGCAGTTCTTTCAGTTGTAATAGTCAAAACCAGAACCTACTTCCACTCCTAAACTGTCAGGAACAGGATAAGCATTAACTGAGAATAGTTATCTAGGGTTGAATGAATGAATGTTGTAAGTCTACCACAACACACCCTAATGATTTGGAAAACCAATCAATTCTCTAAAGCATACCTTATTTTTGGTTCTTATGAAATTTAAAAAAATGGTTGCATTTAACAAACATAGTTTTTCCCCCCGATTTTGATTAAAAATGGGAGATGTTATAAAAAGTAAATAAAATAAGCACTGTAAGTCAACTATTCACAGCAAATTTGATTAACTGACACAATTACCCTAGCTCAGTATTAGCTTACTTCATTTACTACAAGTATGTCTGGCCATAATAGGAAAGATCAATGTATTTTCTTCCTGTAAATGTGTAGCAGGTTAATACTTACCAAATGGCATATTGCATTGCATTCATTCAACAAATATTTAGCACCTACCAATGCAAGGCACTGTTCTATAGAAAACCCACACACAAAACACCTACCTCCCATAGGGAGGGAGCAATTAAAAAAATAAGAAACATGACATAGAGTAGGGGAAAAGGGTATGGGGAAGATGTGGGGCAGGGAGTGCCAGGCCATTTAGAGAAAGAGAACAGAGCCATCTATAAATGAATGAAGGACTCCCTGGTAAGATTTGAACAGATTCCTAAAGGAAATCAGGGATGTGGCCATGTGAGTCACACTGGGGAAAAGTTCTCCAGGTAAAGCTTTGCACCAGTAAGTACAAAGTTCCTCAGCAGGGAGGGTGCTAAGAGCAAGGAAGAGCTAGGTGGCCAATGTGGCTGGCAGGTAAGAATCAGAAGGGCCTGGGAGAGCAGATCGTGGAAGTGAGAATGAAGGATTCACTAAGAATTAAATTGAAACTTTCTCAACAAAATCTGGGAAAGTAAGAATTACAAGCAGTATCATGCATCATTGGATTTCACACACCTAGTCCATACGAGCTATTTTTAAAAATTAGATGATCAATCATTGGTTTACAAATTCAGTGGTGTGCAAATTAATGCACATCTTGATCTTACCTATACAGGTGATCCCAGCTGCTGTTATTCATAAAGAGAAGCACTCAGAACTGCTCTTGCTTCGAGGGCAAGTAGTCTGACCACAGAGGTCAGTGTACCCCAGAATAACCTAACAGGTACATGAAACTTGAGAAACAGTCTGGGAAATCAATTAACCAAAAAGGCACACATACTAATTGACCACGCTAATCCTCATTGTTGTTTCAGACTTGTTCTATCAGTGAATACAGCTCTTAGTAGGTATGTCAACAGCAGCCCTAAAACTTATTAAAATTCTGAGACTTTCAGGGACTAAAGGAGCTTCCCTGTGATATATACAGTAAGAGCCACTCTGGGTTCAAAGCATCTTCACATGACTCAGGGTGGACAGATTTCAGGATAACATAAATCTCCAATGAGCTAAGCCATATGAAAAGTTCCCAAGAGTCTGGGTTTCAGGACCAATGAGGGGACTCCACAGACTGGAATGGAATGGACTCACTTTAACATCCTGCAACATGAGATAGTGTGCAGGAGCTCAAGCACATGAACCAAGAGGGCTGCTTTTAAATTCCATTTGAATCCCATCTCGAGCACATTGACAGCTGCTACAATTGGTCTCGACAAGTATGTTAAGGGGGTAAAAGAATACTTCCTCAGAAGGCTTTAAGAATTAAATGAGGTGATTTAAACCCAGCAAATATCCATTTTTCCTATCAATTCTTTCCCTTTATTTCTTCTAAAGAAACAAATTTACCCACCTACCTGCACACATAGATTCTGCAACATGAACACAGCCACAGGTAACTTCCAAGTGATTAAAACATGTTGCAACTAGTGAAGAAACTTTGGGGGTTTTCTCTAAATTTTTTTTTCTCTTCTCTCATATTACTCAACAGTATAAACAAATGTGAAAAAATTTTAAATGATGTGTTTTACATGTTCACCACTCACTGAATGGATGTTATTAACAGTATGATAGATACTGGACATAAATCACAGGGGGCAAAGCAAAGTCCAGGAATGAAGCAGTGATGAGCATGAGAACTCAAGGCCCCACCACCTGGGAGAGTCAGAGAAAGGGTGAGTGCTGACGTGGTGACTCAGCTGGGGCAGCAGACAGTGGCCCACCACACAATGGGGGAGTGCATTCTAGGCAGAGGGGAAAAGCAGGCAGGGCAGTGCCAGCAACAGCTCCACTTCCTTCCTTCCTCAAGCCCTTGTCTATTTCACAGCATTTTCCTGTAGGCCTGTGGCCACCTTGGCCCCATCTCCCCAGCACCTAGAACAACCCCTGGTACAATGCACACACTTAGAATATTTGTGGAATCAACAAATTGAAAAGAGATATGACACAGCATGTGGGTATTTATATAATTATCAAAAATAACACAAAGGCTTTATGTATGTCTTCCTCTAATCTCTGGATACAAGAGAAGTCATGTTTGAAGCAAGGAAGAAGTAAAAGACCTCTGTGATGCATGGATGCTACTATACTGTGACAAATACATACATACATAAAGTGAAATCAGATGAGGTATGAAATGAGAACAAGGAAAAGGAAAATAGATGACTTTCTGCTCTGTAGGGCTTATAAGACTGATGGAAACTGGCTTCTATGTAAAAAGGATATCCAAAGTAGTAATAAAGATCTAGTTCATGTTTTATCCTTAGGCAAATGAAGGAAGGACACGACACTGAAGATTGTTACTGCATGTTCAGATTACCCTAAACAAGACTTTCATGAGAATAACTCATGTTGGTAGCCTACATAATACTTACCCACCAGTTTCCTAAGAACAAAACCTATCTTCAGATAGAACCAGGGTAACATGGAAAAAGTTAACAAGATTAACAAGATAAACCTAATTTATCTGGTAACTAAATGGTAATATTCATCACCTACCAATATTATCTTATATTCCTTGGACTGCCTAGAATTATTGGTTACCAAGGGTTGGGATGAGTTCTCCCTAGTCCCCTTAACTCTGAATACCCACTTAGGCCTATCCCATTCAACACTTCGTATCTGGGCAGGAGCAGCAGTAATGGGGAGTGGTGAGGGGAAACCAACCCCACAGAATGCTGCATTTGGTGCAGGGGACATGCAGGGCATAAACATTCACTGTGTAGCCTACCCTGCATCTCGTCCCCAGTTTGGAAAAAGTGCACTAATTTCTGTTGAAGAACTGGTTTTCCTTTAACTGAAGTTTTAAGGGTGGATACTCACATGACCCAGGTCTTGCCAATCACAGCTGTTACCCCCATCACCACACTACATAAAGATTAGGGTTAAACATGAGCACCTAAGACTTAACCTGGGGCAGGCTGCCTCAGAAGGAAGCCCACATTCTGAGAAAACCCAGAGACGGACAGAGAAGTTCAGGCAATTGCTTGGTACCAAATACTGAATAACCAAAGGAAAACAACTACTCCAGGCTTTACGATTTACATAAGCCAATCAGTTTTGTGGCCACATGATCTAATTTGAATGGATTCACACATACATGTAACCCAAATAATTCTGGACAAAGTAAAACTAAGTAAGTTCATAAAATCTTGAGTTAAAATTAATGCTTTTTTCCAAAGAAACATAGCTACACTGAGACTTGCAGAACTAGGTATTTGGGATTCCACAGATTTGGGGCATTGAAGTAGAAAACCTCTAAAGACCATAAAGTGCTTCTAGAGAAAAACGTGCTCTGAATACAAAGCAAACTTTTATACAAGTTTTTCACAATTAGACTACTGTTATTAAATTTCTCGATTGTACCATATACTTCTGACTATAGTTTATTACTACATAACTTTACATTTCATTCCCTTGTGTTTTCACAGTATCCTTTAAATAACTACACAGTCTGATGACTTTACACATGTTATATTTATAATTGCTTTTATTTGTCCTCAGTTATCTCAGTTGAACAAATCAGGGCCCAGGATGCCCATTTCACAAAGACACATTAGTGACAAATGATAAAAGACATAAGTATTTGTCTTCTGACCTAGTGACAAAAGTAGTAGTGCTTCCAAATTTTTAACAACTGACAGAAACACCTTGGTAGAATCATTCTACTGACAGAAAGGGACACTGAATGCCCACAATGTGCCCATTGCTTATGCATATGCAATACCAGCTGCTCCTCACCACTGCTTTGAAGGAAAGGTATTACCTTCAATTTACAAATGAGGAAAACCAGCATTTCCAAGATGCATTTTATAGCAAAATAATCCAAGAAATCAATTTGGAGAACTGTTACCAATGGGGAATTGTTGCAGGAAAAGGAAGAGTGGGAGACAGAGGAGAAAGGAACCAGTCAGGAAATATAGCCCAAGTCATCTTTTCATGGAAAATGACATTACAGTTAACTTAAGACATCTAAAATTAAAAATTGTACTTATTTACTGCCTTTTTTTGTTTTTTAATAGAAGTATGTGTAGGGAGTCCTTATTACCGAGTTAATCATTATGAGAACCTATGGAGTTAAAAAGGTTGTACAGCCAAGTGGGCCATAACACCATAAAATATTCTCTAGCTGCTGATCACAGAGCACTAATCCTCCGGGATTAACTCAAGGATTCATGTTGCCTGATTTATGTCAATTCCTTTATCAGTTTCTCCCTAATTGTGAAATGCTGAAAGGCCATCTACACCCAATGCAAATCACCATAATGTAAAAGTGAAAATCTTGACCAAAAAAATTGTAAGATTTCAAAAAACTGATTACAAGTAATGTTGGAAATACCTCAAATTCACAAAGCTATTAGCAAATGAAACAGACATTACACATCACAACAAATGAAGAAAAACAATCAATGATAAAGTGCTTCAAAAGACAGTAATCAATTAAAGGGTGAAAAAAGATTCTTGAAAAATTGACAGACTATCAAATATTTTTGTAAAATCTTCTTTACCATGACTATGCTACTCACATGTGAAATTCTTTCATGTGAAAATCATGCCAGTAACGCTATTTTTTAAAGAAATCTGTCTCATGACACAATTCAAGTAAAAAATTTCTTAGGGATATGACAAAATCATTTACATTCTTAGTATTTAATTTTCACTTTTCAGAACTTCCTCTGATTCCTGGCTACTTCATATCATGTAACTTTTGTCCCTATTTTTAATTGATTTATTAAAAAGGGGAAACCTATCTGGTTTTAATTATCCTTAGATATCAATATAAAACAGCAGTATATAGAAATAACTATATCCTAAATAAAAACATGAGTAAAACTGGGAATGTAAGCATAATTTTAACTCATTAAGCATAACCAAAAACTTATCACACACTAAGTTTTTTAGCTGAATAGTAAGTGTCAATGCAGTTGGATAAAATGTGACCTTCATTGAATAAAATTCAATTGGAGCCTTCATTTACTAAAGGGGAAGAGAAAAAAACAGAGGAAAGGCAATTCCCAGTTCACAAAAGCTCTTAAATAAACGTTTTAGTAGAGACATTTCAATTCAATTCTTGAGCTGATATTTAAAGGAAAACTCAATGACAGAATTAATATTTTCAAGCGCTTTACTAAATAGCAACTGACAATGTTTATATACTTATGCTGATTATTCTTGAAAAAGTTTTGGCTCATTTTTCTTAGAATTTAGCATTTATGTACTTCAAAAACCAAGGTAAAAATTAGAATGCTCTCAGTAAATGCGATTTGAGTTCTCTGCTCTTCTGGCAAGGGACATAAAAAAAAACCATCTATAGAGAAACTGAAACTCACCCTTAAAATTTGGTACATAAATTTAAAAATCAATCCTTTTTTTTACACAAAAGGGCTTTATCACTCCATTTATCTTTAACAGCAAGATCCAACACCAGGACAGTTTTTAAATGCTGTCCATTGTATGCGTGTGGTGGACAACAGTTTTGCTTCTTGCCCTGTCCAGTTCTCAGTCCCTTTTCTCTCCCAGAAGCCCTTTCCTGTGGGAAACATTTCATATGCTTCAAGTGGGACCCACTCAACTCCCACTCAAAGGTTTGAGCACAGGAACCAGCCTGGAAAGACTAACAACCCATTCCCAACTACAGGATGGTTATAAATGGTCACTAGGCCAGTTGGAATTCTCTCCATTTTCTCCCAGAAAACTGCCTCTTTGCGTGCGGGCTGCTAAACTAGGAAGATGCGTCTGGGGATTGTTGAGGACCATTGTCTTTGTCAAGTGCTGGCACCTCCACATAGAATAGAGTCAGGTAGAAATCAGCATAGCCAAGATTGGACAACAGAACTAAGAATAGAGCTCTGATTATAGGTCTGTACTTAGGATCTATGCACCTGAAGCCAGTGCCCCTGTACTTGCCAAACAAATGAGCCATAAAAAATGCCCTTTTTCATTTACTGGGTTTTTGTAATCTATAAAAGACAATATCCTAATTGACATATGAAATCCCAAAGTATCATGTTACAGTTTCTTGGGGCCTTAGTTTTTCAACAATAAAATACTAGGGCTGGATAAGACAGATACACTAGGTT
This sequence comes from Manis javanica, assembly GCF_040802235.1. Classification (NCBI taxonomy): domain Eukaryota; kingdom Metazoa; phylum Chordata; class Mammalia; order Pholidota; family Manidae; genus Manis; species Manis javanica. The sequence continues at coordinate 150,208,542 of NC_133157.1, forward strand.
TTTCTCTAGCATTTCCCCCTTGCTGTGTAATCCTGTTATGTCAGTTGGAATTTGTCAGCTAAGTGTGTTTGATTTGAAGCAGTAAAAGATGCTAGAATGTAAGAAAAAGGTACACAATACTTATAGAAACATTTAAACTTAATGCTTACTCATTTCTCATTTGACATAATTAGGCCAAAATCTGTTTCAGCTTTTCATAGAAAAAGTAGAAGAATTATTTTTAATAAAACTTTGTCGATTGGAGTTTTGAATTCATAACTGAATTTTCTAATTGTATTTCACCAGTAGTTATAATCAGAGATTTAAGACTTCATGCACACGTACAGGATAGTACCAACTATTTGTAGAAACCTATTCTTATTGAAATTTTGAAATTAAATGTTTTCTGATGATAAATTCTGATGTCTATTTAGATCTCAAATTTGCAACTCCTTAGAAATGGTAAGCAATTATGATACCATCAAATACAAAAAATATAAGCCATTCCACAAAAAAAAAAACTAAAAAATCATGTGATTGATATAAAATCAAAGTATAACCCAATTTGAAATAATTAAAGCCTTTCTATAATGTTCTGAGTCTGTAAAAATACCATCAATAAAAGTTTTCTAAGACTGCTCTTCCAAATAAAATTCTCTTTTATTCATGACTCTCTCAAGTTCTCAGAACAGCATATCTGGCAAACAGAAAACAGTTAAGTATTTCTGGGCAGCAGAAGGTGGGGGAGGACTGGTAAGAAGGAATAGGTCCTGGAGGAGGGGTGAGTGAGGGGCATGGAGGGATGAAGCAGGAGGTAAAAGAGATGATGCAAGGAGAATCCAGGGAAGAGCCTGAGGAAGGGGCAGCTCCCAGAGAGGTGGCTGGTGAGCCAGAGGAGGGGGAACCCAGGGGATGTCACAGGATCCTGACGAGGGGAAGACAGGCGATGTGGAGGGGAAAAGGGAAGCAGGAAGGGGAAAGAGGGGAGAAACAGAGGGCAAACAGAGAAAGAAGATAACTTCCTGCCTACCTGAGAAGTTACCATAACTGAAACTTATGTCACTCTACATATAAATTTTAAATCTTATCTTTACTTAAAATCTTATTATTCTTATATAACTCCAAAAAAAGTATTCAATATATTAATTCATTACAATTCATATTACACATATACATCTGGACACATAATCAATAAATTAACAAAAATAGAACTATTACATTTTTATTATATATTTCTTAAAAGCTTCATCTTTTAAATTGAGAAACATGACAGAGTGTATTCAAATTTCAAAGAATTTACTTGCTGAGCACCAGTGACACATTCAAAGGCTTACTGACACATCTTCCCCAACTAGAGCAATACTAAATTTTCTATACCCTTTAGCAGCAAATCATGATGACAAATATTACCATTTCCTGGGATGCTGATATTGGAGCTTTAGTTCTTTCTTTTCTGGTCATTTCCCTTTGCTAAGTGTGCATGTCTGGTAGGAGTTCTACCTTCCTTTCTGTCATCTTTGTCTCTGGATGTCATTTTACTAGAAATATCCTTTGCATTTGTTGTTTTTTTCCTGTTTTCCTTGGTTTTAGCACTTTTATCTAGGCCCGCTTTCTCCTTTTCTCTGTCCTTTTTACCGGTAGGAGACTCTTTCCTGGACAGTTCTGAATCAGCAATTTTCTTATCCTTCCGGTCATTCTCTTTTTCTTTCTTCCCCTTTTTTCTCTCTTCATCCTTACTTTCCTTCCTTGACTCAGGTTTCACTTTTTCCTTCTTGAGCTCTTCTTTAACTTTCAGGTTTCCCCACCAAAGGAAAAAAAGTTTATTGAGAGCATCTCTTAATTCAGAGTAACTTTAGTGCAAAATATTGTCTTTATTTCTCCAAGCACATAAAATGCCCATTTAAAACATGACCTAATTCACTAGTTGTAAATTGGATAAAAACAGACCCAAACCTCTACCAACCACCAGCTATCAAAGAAACGCCAGAAACTTGCCATCATATTTTCCAACTTGAAATATGGTACAACTTGTCTTCAAATTAGGTCAACATGCATTATTAAAATAAGACCATCTGTAAAGACAGTTACACAAAGTGTTAACAACTCACATTTCACTTCACCACTATAATGACATAATTAAAGGAACACTAACAATGGAAGAACAAATTTTCCATAACTCGCAAGTATCCGTACACAAATTAAAATTTACATATAATTTTTAAAATTTTAGCTCTAACCAAAAATTATGTCCTTAAAATATTTGTGCTTATAATCCTTGAAAACAAAATGCACAAATGGAAAACTAAATACCATTTCATTTTTTCAGCTAAGAAAAAAACTTTCCATGAGCATTAAATTTTAAATTATCTGTAGTGTTTTAAGAGACATATATTCAACTTTATTAATCAGTATTCCTTTAAATATGTTTCCCTGTTAATTTATGTAGAGCTACTCAAGCCAACATATGTTGTCAATGCTCATAAGCAAGAAAGCAATTCAATGGAACATAGGGGTAATTCTAAATCTCACCTACAGCCCTGCTTTCAACTTGCTACATAAAGTTTAATAAAGCGGCTAGCCAAAGCTTTGAATTTCACTTTCTTGCTCTCATCAGGAAATCGTAAGAGAAGCAAGGCAATTACAATGCAATGTAGCATTTAAGCAGAAACAAAGAAAAGGAGATAAAATGTGGAAGATGTTTTTACCCATCAAAACCATGTAAAACTCACACAGCACAAAATAGTATTCAATTCTTCCTGACAAGTCTTATTAAAACCTTATAAAAAATCAGAATAGGATTCATAAAGAATCAACTGTCCAGTTCCTTATTCTGCTTCCCTGCTATTCATAGAGTAACACAGATAATGAATGACACTACAGGAGTAGAACGCTTGTGCAATGCTGTCAGGTCGTACTCTGCACACTGTATTTACAATATTAAATCTTTAATGTTTAATTTTCCTCTCCTGATTAGTAAGTAAAATATATTTTATTGGTCATTTATCTCAGCTACTTATGTAAAAATAAAATGGTGAAAATTCTGTTTTCTTCTCAGGAATTATTCAAGATATAGGCTTAAAACATTAACATTTCCTCATCTTAAAATTAAAATACAAATCACAAAACCCTGCAAATCACACAGGGAAAGTCTCATTAATGTTTCACCGAAAACCAAATAGACAAACTACAAACAATATGCCAAGCATATGAACACAAAAGAATATTAAAAGTCTGTAATAAAAACATGCACTTCCCCCATGCTCCTTTCCCTAAATGACATACAAGAAAAACCACTGGAATAATAAACTGTTAGCCTAAATTAAATGGTTGGCAGGTGCAGTAATTTTTAGAGAATTAAAGTATCAAATACAGCAGATTCTATACCAATGTAATATACTCCAGATTATAAATCTAAATTTTCATTTTAATGAGAACTATAAATTTGATCACACTGGCTTTTATTGTGCTCTAAGACAGTATCATCAGAGCTTTTGGAGAAATGAAATAGTGATGAATTCATTTTTTTCCCAACAATAATTAAAAAATTCAACCTAAGGAAGGTTTTAAGTTGGAAGGTAAACATGTATAGATATAAATTTATATATATTATATTATCATATCGTTATATGTTTTTAAAGACTTAAAGATGTGAACAGGAAACTACTTAAAACTATAGGCTTGAAGCAGAAATTCCTTAATGAAGTCTTGATAAAACTACTTTTGACCAAAAGTGCACCCCAAACCAAAAAGCAATGTTCAGCATTAGTAGCTGCATTTACACAACATTTCTAGAAAATGCCATGCATTTTCAAGCATTAAACTTGATTCACTCAAGGCTAAATTCAAAAACAGAAAATACCTTTAGCCTTAGTTTTTCTCTTGACTACCCCACCAGGGCCTTCTGTTGGTATTTATAAGATGAAAATAGGTTATAAACAGAAAATATTAAGGGAATTAAAAAATGAAAATCTATTAAAAAGTTAAAATCTATGCCTCTATTAAACACACTATTTATAAAATAACACTCCTTCAACATATAAATACTATTTATACGTCATTTTAAAACCTTACTTTCACTGTAACAGAATAATGCATTATAATTAGCCTATGATTCAGTCAACTTCACAATTTGTTTTAGAACTTGTTGGCTTTAGAAATACCTGATTGCCACTGGAATGGCAGTTCCCTCCCAGTTGTGCCTAGAGAGTCAGCAGCCCTTTGCTCAGGCACAGATGACCAACTTACAAGATAGGGTGAAAGGACCTGGGGACTTTACTTCCCTACATCATTGCCATCCCAAAACAGGATAGCATATTTTGATAGAGGTTCAACCTCTGCTGCTTGAAAAGCCATTGCCTTTTTCCTGTTTCAAATTTTTTAAAAAATCAACCCAAGCAAGCAGAAATTACACTAGTATATAGGTATATACATATCAACTTTACTTTTCATATAAAAACTGCAATGGCTTTCTATTTCCTACCTTGGTAAATTCAAGTCCTGATAATGTTTTTTTTTAACTCTCTAACCAATGTGAATACCATATACTTCAGGACTCTATTTCTATCAGGCTGTACTTATCATCCCAGTCAACTGATGCTCCCAATTCTACCCCCTGATCACATAAATGCTGTGTTACACTCATGTATCAGCAAACTTTCCAAAGGGTTGTTCCAACTTGCTGATGGATTTCCTAGGCACATCAGGGTGGGAGGTATGAAGATCCTTGCTCAGTTCCTGTGGGAGGGTGGACAGCACTCTGCATGATCTGTCGCTCAGCAACCAAGGTCTAAGGTGTTGTATGAGAAAGCATCCAAGCACTTTCACACTATTCCTTCTGGGTGCAGCAGTACCCACTCTCTGTATTTCTCACACCCTCACTTCAGTATGAAATATTTTCACTCCTGTTCTATTGTTCAAATCATCCTCCATTCCTAAATCCCTTCTTCTTTCTCTAATTCACAGCAATTTGTTTTCATCAATGAGATAGTCCATTTGAGAATGGCAATTTATTTTCAAACAGCATTATCACTATTCTGGAAAAATATGTTTTACTACTGAGTACATTAAAAAACAAAATGTGAATTAACTGTCCCATATGGCTATCTACATGCATACATGACCATAACTTGTGTGTGTGTGTGTGTGTGTGTGACAATTATTTTCCACAGACAAAACCTGATTCTTTCCTAAACTCTATTAAAAACAATATGACATCTTGTAATACTGAATGCTATCATGGACCACTCCTGCCAAAGCATATTTCAGAATAAAGTATCAAATTTATTCTTGTAATATCAATTTTTAAATACATTGATATCATCCAACATGCAAAAGAAATTAGCCTGAAATATTAAAATGCACCTTTAATATTTCTAATGTCCCCCTCCTGATTCTGCATGTTCTCTCAATGAGGCTCAGATTTTCCTGTTAAAAAGTATACTGGTGGGTAATTTACCCATCTAAATGCAGTGTTTTAATTAAAGTGTATAATATGGAAAAAAAAGTGCAGAGTGGTGGGAATCAGACTACCACCCCCACCCCTTCTGCTATGGTATAGTCAAAAGAGCTATATTGATGAAAAGGCTAGAGATAACTTTTGTCATTAATCACAGATTAGATCAGCATCACATTAGTGAAATCAGAAAAAAAAATGAGTACTTTACTTAAAACTCCAGTTTGGGTATAAATCTTTACAGTGATACAAATTAACAATGTACCATATACTATATAGTATTCCAAAGTATCACCTTAAAGTATCTTTTCAGAATGTGAAGAACGCAAATAATTTTCAATATTTTGGCATAATAAAAACTGAGCAAATAACTTAAACCACAATGATCACAGTCAGTCTCTGAAGGGAAGCATATAGACCTGAATGACAGCCCAGCATCTAGGACCCAGGAAGGGAACGGAGGAGCCCCAAGAAACAAAGAAATGAGAGGAGAGCCAAGAAAATGCAATGTTCTAAAAGCTGAAAGAGCAGTTTTAGGAAGGTGGGCATGAACGAATGTTTAGGATGAGGACACTACCAGCCTAGGTTAGTTATTAGTAAATGTCCTGGAAGCTGCTTCAGGTTAGTTTTAGAAGCAGTATAAAAGGTGGTCCACATTACAGTATTAAGAAAACAAGTGGGAAAAAAAGGTGACCAAATGCCCAGGGTGCTCCTGAGGGCCTCCTTCATCTCCTCACAAGAAAAGTGATCACACATGGGCTTCCCCAGGATCCTCCAGGGGCAGAAAAGGAAGAACAGTTTGAAGGACTTTACCTGTGTTTATAACTTTGGAGCCTGGAGGAAACGAAGACATGCTGTAGGACAAAGAAACAGACTGAGAGTGCGCAGAGACAGGACGAGGCCGGAGGAGCAGGTGGAGGCACAGGGAAAGGGTGAGCCTCTGAAACCAGAAGATGCAACAGTCGCAAGCAGGACTGATGAGGGAACAATGACTGAAGGCAATTCCGAGAGCAAAGAAATGCTACAACACACAGAGAGATGACGATAATGAAACCCAAGCCAGAGTGGGTTATTCTGATAGAACAGAAAGCAAAACCATGTTTATGGGAGAATAAAATGCCCCTGGAAGATGCAAGAGTGTGGAGAAGGTTTTGACTAAAGAGAATAACTCTGTCACAGAACACTGAGCACCTCACAGAAGTTCATTTCAGGTAAATCTAAAATATATCTTCTTCCAACCCAATGTGAAGCCCAGTGGTGGAGAAGGGGTCAGTGGTGATCCATGCTTGGTGACAGCATTCAGAGGGTAAAAAATACAAGTTGGGAATATAAGCGGCTCCCAAGAAAACCACAAGGCAAGTACATAAGATTTTGCTTTTATGTAATTCCTAACTCTGGACAACTGAATTCTTATCATTTGTAACTATGGTTGATGTGGATTCCCCCCAGTCCCAAGAAGTCAGCAAGTATGCCGATTATATTCTTTTTCTCACTTTACTACCATAGTCAGTGTGCAGGGGCAAAAATAATAATTCCATCAAACAATTAAATTCATGAAAATAGAGTAACTCCTTAAAAATAGTTTCCAAATAGTATAGAGAAAATTACATCAATTAGAGCTTGGAAAGGAAGCATCTTGGTATTCTGTAATCCAATTGGATAAAATTTGTTTTACTGACAGAATACATACCAACTGAAGGCAGTCACCAAAGAAGCATTAGGATGTCATCACAGTCAAAGAGAATGGCAGAAAATAAGAAATCACCACGTTGCTCACTTCCTTCTGGTGTTGTGTACTTACTCTGGTTGTTCTTACGATGATTACTGTGAAGCTCTGTTGACTAGTTGGGGATTCTTACGCAAGAATTTGAAAAAAGCAGGTTTTATACTTCCCTTAGAAAGTGAGAGATGCCTAAATGTAATTAATATTATTTTGGCAACTGCTTCAGCGCCATCATCTCACATACATTTCTATATAAAATGTTCTGTATGAAATTAAAATGCTGCATCATTAAGCTGATGGTTGAACCTGTGATTCCACCACATACAACAGACATAATTTTAGAAGACTGGCTCAACTATAGAAACCCCTAGAGTTGGTAGGCTGGGTATCACTTCATACTTACACTGAGGCAGAGCTGCTGTACGAAGGATGTCCCATCTTGGTAAAATGCATGTCAGGACACTACACCAGTTTCCCTTTTATTTTTAAATACATGTAACAATTTTATTACAGACATGTTTGAAAAAAGAAAGCCACAGACCACTCCACCCTCTATGATAAGTGGGGAAGGGAGGATTAGACCATAAGAAAACTGGAAGGCTCAATGTTTAGAAAGAGATTACATTCAGAGACTAAGTTTGAAGATAAAATGCAGATACAAATACAAATGAGATATTGCAAAGCCCATCTGAAGGCCTCTGTTAGCATAGGGCAATTTACTGTATAAATTTCAAGCTGGCATTTCTCTTGAAAAAAAGTATGTCCAACAATTCTTTCACTTATTTAAGATGGTTTTCAAAATAGAAACAAAGCAAAAAATCCCACACCCTTCAGTGTATTATTATGCAATGGGTTAATTCCTGAAGCTCTTACTCATCAGGACTATCCAGCAAATACTGTTGTGCTCAGCTTTGAGGAAGGATTCAAATGAGGCCTCAGTCCTAGTCCCAGAATTCAAGGATTTCACAATCTAGTTAATATCTACTATGTATCTACATGGTTAGCTCAACAAATATCAAGAGGCAGAGAACTTGGCATACTGTTGTGTAAATCAACGTATGATAATAAAGTCTCAGCCACTGAATTTCATAAAAGTACTCTAGGTATGCACTGTAATCGAAGAAAAGTCCACAGCCCAAACTGCAGAAATCTTCTTTCTTATTTTATAGACCAAAGTCTTATTTAGAAAGGGTCCTTGAGTATCAATCACCAAAAGACCAAATTAAGAAAAAAAACTGTCTATGCCTATATTTCCTTTTGATAACTAAACAAATATAAATATCAGGATAGACAGGAAACATTTTGTTCGGTCTAGTTAACTGTAAATAAAAACAAACCAGAATTCAAGCAGAAAATTTTTCTTACATTTCTGGATACTGCCCTATAAGGCAGAGAGGTAATTTCTAGAATAAAGAACTGAGTACAAAGTGAAGAAGCGGATCACCCAGCATTCTATCACATCCAAGGCACCTGTGTGAGTTCCAAAGGCAGCAGGGGCCTCAGGTATTTAATAAGATTAGCATCTAGAGGAAGCTTCTGCAACTGACTTACACCCCAACCCTCAGGGCCCAGGGAAAACTCAGGCTGGAAGAAGCTAAGTGCACAAAGGAAATCCTCAGGGTGCTACTTCCTTGGTTTTGCACCAAAGTCCAGAGAACACAGCACCTTTTCAATGGGACATACGGCACTGGATATGAAGCAGCCAGAAGGGCAGCTCTGAGGAGACAGCCCTATCTGAATACAGAGCATATACTATAGTTCCTATGGTTGTACCAAGTTGGAAAAGCAGGGTAAATGTGGTATAACTTAAAATTCATAACTATAAAAACAAACTACAATGTACCAAAAGCAATTTTATCTTTTTTAGTAAATTCTTAAGTCTTAAAGAACTTAAGCTAGGAAAATACTTTTATTATGAAATGGAAAATTATACAATAAATTCTTATAAAATTAAGAATTATAACAAACAGAATTTAAGAAATGTAATTTTGGTTAGCTTCAAAATAGTCTATACACCAGCTTTGCAAACAACTTTTATTTTTTCTCACCACAAGCCTTACCAACAAGTTGAAGGAAGTCACAGAAGTCAGGGGTTCACCAGTTAGCTAGATTTTACCTTCATCAGAGCCTTTCAAAAAGGCTGATTAGAAGGGGTATTAACTAAATGGCAAATTACCTCACATCCTTGTTTTTCACTTACAAAATAAAGCATAATTAATTTCTGTACATATTACACATTAGTATTATGCCAGAAAAAGAGCCTGATGAGAAATTAGTGATTCCAAACATTTCAAACACACAAATTTAATTATTTACTTCTTGTAAACTAATCAAATATCTTCTAGAGTTAGTAGTTAGTAATGAAGCCTGAAGACTGCTTTACAAAACCCATCTCAGGTATGTAGCTAAGTGAATTTCACTGAGAGTGAGGCTGAAGATTGCTTTTAAATTAAACCTAATGAGCTCTGACATTTCACAGTACTCAGTACTGTGCAAGTGCAAGTACACAATAAATATGGACAAAGACTGCATGAACTTTCAGAAAGAACATTATTAAGTTATATTCATTTGTTCCAGAATATTAACATTTCAACATCAGTTTTGACTGTCAGGAACATTAACAGAATGAAACCTATTCCCTGAATAATTAGAGAAAGACAACCGAGAGTTTTAACAGCCATTTAAGCTCTAGGAGATCAGATCACTGTTCAACATACAACATGTGTACCCATATCCAAAAGTAGCTTTAGAATAATGCTTTAAAAAAAAAAAAGATTAGCCAATTGGACAGTCTTCCCTGACACATATAAGTGGTGAGAAGAGATGGGCTTCCTCTGTTCTGATGATTTGAGATTTTACTCTCAGCCCACTGTTTTGATAATCTAGAAGAGTGATTCCTAAGAAACTAAGCTTGTCATATTCCCCTCTGGAAAAAAAATGGGGTGAACGACCCACTTTCTGAAAGCAGTCTGATTAAATATGAAAAATAAGGAATGAATATTTTAAAAATAGAAATTATTAAAGTTAAAATGTTAAAAAGTAGAAACATTTTTTAATTTTAAGCTCTACAAAGAACCAAAACTATGCTAAGTTTCACAGAAGATCAAAGATAATAAAAAACATGAAACATCACTCCCTAAAAGGGTAACAGAAACACAAGTCCTTGGGTCTTACCACTTTCAAGCTGTAAGATCTCTGCTTGACGGAGGAAACAGATGAAATCTCATTTTAAGAAATCCATGTTATATATGGCTAATACAATTGATTTTGCTATTACTGAAGCAAACTGATTTTCAATGAATTGATTCAAAGACATTTTTAAAGTTTTCTAATGGCAAAAATGTATTCTCCTAAAAAGAATTACCACTTTAATAAATTTAATTTAGAAATCTAAAAATTATATTATACCTGAGCCAAAGTTGATAGCCAATTATAAAGCAATACAAGAAAAAAATGGAAAAAGACTTATTTAGGATGAATAATTTTAATATGTACAATATTACTGAAGATACATATTCACATTTTCCCTCTTGTGTCATATGCCTACTTAAAAAAAATACAGATTACTTTCTCTGGACATATAATTTGGAAGTGAAATTAAAATTAAATTTTGCTTTCACAGACAGAAATATTCAGACATACTACTATCTGAATACAGTAATTTCACTGTCCTAAGGCAAAACATGGAGTTGTTTCCAAATTAAAAAGCACCATGAATACAGAATTTTACACTGAAATTCATATTAACCTATCTGACAAATCAGTTAACCTAAATGAATTACAATTAAAAAATGAGATTCTTAAAGAACCATCAGTTTACATATCAGTCATGTTAAAGAGCAACAGTAAAGCATTAAATTTTTGCATACATGCTAGAAATATTTTTATAATCAAATCCATTTTAATCAACTTAGTTAATAATAGTGTGTTAGAAAGACAAGCATCAAGAGTTAATCACAAAACAATTTGCCATTAAGTTTCTAAATTTAGTTCAGCAGATACATAAGTTAAAACAAAACGATACAGAAACCAATTATACCACCAAGAACATCATTCTCAATGCACTTTGTAGACTACTACAAGATTGAGGAACACCACTTCCTTCACTAGAAATGGGGAGCAGAGCAAGGGACTAGCTAGGAGCTGTACTGGGGGAAAGGTCACATGGCTGCCTTGTACTGTTCAATCACAGCTGTTCCACTGCACATTAAGCCCTGGGTGAGCAAAGCAAAGAAAGGAGAGGAACCTGCTTCGGGTTTTCATAAGCCAATTACTTCAGTCCCTAATCAAGGTTACTGGTTATGTAAATCCAAAATGACACAAGTCTTTCCCTGAACCCCTTCATTCTGTGACGTACCATCAACACCATCTGTGGTGGTTTCGCTTTCTTCTTCTTCTTCTTCTAGCATTTCAAAAGGAGTCATTATATCATAGAGAAATGAGAGGAAACCATAAAACCAATCTGAACTTTCCTCTGCTAAAATATTAAGGACTTCCTCAAGAGAATCAATATTTTCATTACTGCCATCTTTGGTCAGGCCTACATAAGAATAAAGGAAGAGAGAAAGAGAAAATGAGAGCAGTTAGGTGGAAAAAAGGAGTTGAGGAAGAGTGATCTCAAAAAGGATGTGCATCATGGTCACAGCAGTTTACAGAAAAGATATTTTGGAAAATAAAGAAATTGATTAAGATGCACATCTTACAATCAACTCTCAATCATATGTATCAAAGAAGAGGCAGAATTTGACCCATCCTCACCATTCCTGCTAACCTCTAACCAGGTTTGCTTTTCTCTCTTTAGAGAATCTAGAGCTGAAAAACATAAACTGTATCAGCCAAAATCGACTGACTAATGACAATGTGAAGAGTGAATAAAAGCAGTACAAGGGTAGAGAGATACTTCTGACAGCTTCCACATCTGCTTATTTGCCAACCAGATATTATCGAGAGTTGATTATACAAATATTTACATACATAAATAAATATTGAAAAACCGAAATGTTTTCAAACTTTCCCCCTTAGGATGTGGCACTGACTTAGGAAACAGGAGTTAATGACTAGCAGGGTCCCTATTTATAGCATCCATAAATAGGTATAAGTGTACTCAAATTATACCTGACAGTAAACTTAAATTTTAACACTGTAAAATGTTAGCTTTATATTGCTCTGGCTACTGACTCATGGTCCTCTAATTCTGACCAGTAATAGGAGGCAGCTTTTAATAATAATTCACTCTGCCTACCAAAATGAAATTTGATCAAGACCTTAGCCAGTCTTTTGCAACAGGAACATTCCAAAGTTCAATCCCCATAAATCCACAAAATTATCTCTACTGCAAAAACCCTTGGCTCCTGTTATTAAAGTATTGGTCCCCAAACAGGCCATCATGATGGAAAGAAAGCAAAGTGTGTATTGATTTTAATCATTTGTTTTTTCCTGTGAAGAACTGGCTTTGTGTAGAGAAGGTCTCTCGGCTCCAATAGATATCAAAATTCACCAATACTGCCAAACTCTATACAGCATGTCCCATAATTCTGAGGAGTCAAAAACAGGATGGAGGGTTCTTGCTGTAAGAAATGTGAACATTCATGATTTAAGAGCTTTTCAGATTCTAATTACCTAGTTCACTATTTCAAGCTTTAGCAACACAGAATTCCTCCACGTAGCATAACTACTAGGAATCAAGACTGGCAAGCAGGGACAGTAAGACAACTAGCATAAATAAAAGCTTATACTGAATTTTCTCCACTTTAGCTCACAGAAAAGCTACATCATGCCATTCTCCATGTATTGTGGGGGAGAAGGGACATGGACACACACAAAGTGCAGTTGGTATTTAACATATTTTAAATTATTTTTTAATAAACCCAGAATATTTTTTTCACTAAATTTAAGTTGATAATGCTATGAAGAGGAGATCTGTATTCCCACCCAAGTCTCGGTGGTAATAACACAGTTTCTTCTTCCTGTCTTAAAACACTATATAGCTGTATCTTTACAATCAACTTTTATTTTTCTCCATTTTCCAATATAAGTACTTCCAAGTATCACATATAAGATATAATCCTTTATCCAACTATGGAGTCTTTCTTAAGAACCTTAAAGTTCTTAAGATAAAAGCACTAATCCAAAGAGAAAAAAGAAAATATTCTGGGTATACAATTCCTTAACCTCTTACAAAGGAACCAAGGGCAAGATGTGAGTGCCTGTGCCTGAGCAGGATCCGTTGTCTCTGGCTCCCTCGTGCATCCATCCATCCAATCTATAAATGTTTAATTTACCAGCGTCTAGAATTGTTGTAGCTTCCCTTTCGTTCACCGGCCATACCTGAGAAGGTGCCAGATAGGTGCTAATCACAGGACAAAAGGACAATTATTAATCCCTTAGGTGGTGTTACTTGTTACAGGATTATTTTCCTGTTGATTTTATTTGGGAAACAAGTTTTCAAGGAAGACATTTTCCAGCAAGGTAGTTTTCAATAACCCAAACCAAAATCAAAGATACTTAATTTTACTAAAAAACAGGAAATTATGTAAACTAGCCCAGGCTTAGAATATTTTCAAAGTATATTATAAGGGCCATGTCCAGAAATAATGAAGTAATAAAACTAATGATGGCTATTGATCTTGGTTTACTCACATACAGTCCATCCTGTCTTCATATTTCACAAAAAAATAAAATCTTAAAATGTGAAATGTAAATATGAATGTGTATATTTCCTCACATTAATAAAATATAGATATATGTAGATTTGAGGAAGCAGAAAACTTACAAAAGAAATGTCAAAGCTAGAAGGCCAATAAATCTCAACTACAACCACAGCTACAATGCTGAGTTCTCCCTTAATCTCCAACTTCCTACTTTGATCTTTCCTTTCAGACTCTCTCTGCATTTCTCCAAAGCCTGTACCCTTGATCTGCCTCTCCAATGAGAATGCACCCAAGAAGTCTGGCTTATTTTTGGGTTATACACTGAGATTCTGCTCCTCCCATAACCTCTCCCTGAGCATAAAATGCCTCTGTATCCCAAGAATTTCACCAGGTTCTCTCTTTGTAAACCACCTGCCAGTAAGAGGCACAAGCTACAGTGTACCCTTGCATCCTAGCAAAGAACTTTGGACACAAAATCCAATTCTAGTTGAGGTTGTATGCAGAGAATTCAAACACTCCTGAAATAAGGTCAGAGGATACAAGCGAGCCTGACAGCTCACCTTTGGTTTGTTTCATCTTTACTAAAGCCACAAGCCAGCTGTAAATCATTACTTGCATATGGTAAAATAGTTTACCTCAGCCTTTATACACTTAATAATCAAATTACCAAAATGAACCCTGAGATTCACCAAATTTGGTTGTACCTCCAAGTATATAGTTCTTATAAAAGGAACAAGTTGTGATTTGCCTTCCATATATGTGTAAACATATGTGATACCACATATGTTTCTACCTGCAAATAACAATGTTCTAAGTTAAAATTAATTAACTCTTAATGGTTGCTTAAAAACCTTAAAGGGAATAAACTCTTGAAATCTAAAATATAATACAAAAAGTCAAGGTGTTAATGTGAGTGTGCTATAGAAATCTGTGTGTTCTACAGATAAAATAACATGTTTTAATTTTTAATAGTTGACATTTCCTGACAGACTAGATATCTGACTTTAAGCCAAAAATATCAATGAAATACAGCAGATTAGAGCATTATTCCTAAAAATGAAATTTGGCCCATGTGAAGTTATCTTTAAAATTTAAAAAGCTTCACTATTCAGAATCCATCATTTATAGGCAAGCAAATTAGCATCAATTACTCTGTTATGTTAAATTCTACATAACCTTGTTTCTCTTGCATGCCTAGGAGTATAGTCTTCTGAAGATTTACTATATTCATAGAAACTCAAATTTAGATATGTAATAATAGATTTACATAGAAAATACCATTAAGCTTAAAACAGGAGATGAAATTTCATGGATAAGAGGCTTCCACTGTGAAGCAGCAAATGTAATTCCCACTGAAGAGTAATAGGAAAACATAAACTAAGGCCAAATTAAGAAGCTATATTATATTTAACCACAACTAAAACCCCTTTTTCATATTTAAAACTTCCTGTTTTACAGGGAAGCCAAGATTAATCTACTAAAAACAGCTTCATTAGTTATGGGGGGGGGGGATGTGGTATTCCCCCATTTTTTTCATGTCCATAAAATACAAAATTATGTGCCTAGGAAGAATTTCTTTATGCATTATACTAAGCTGAGTGTATAATACCATGACATATTATTTTTCTAAAAACTTTAGTATAAAAAGTTTGAACACATATTATGCTATGTAGTAAAACAGAGGAAATGATGCTGCTGAATAACAGAATACGATATCTCACCAGGTCAGATTATGTAACATTCACGTATTAAAATCAGCATCACCCTTTTCTAGTAAGACAGCATTTTAAATAAATGAGGGAATATCACATCTTCACTTACTAAAAGAAGTATCTCAGTGATAAAGACAGGTAATTCTGGTGATAGGGGTTCAAAATGTATAAAAATATAAAAACCCAATCAAATACTTATAGTCTGTATTTTATTGTTCCCATTAAAATACACATTTTTAGACATTTACTACCACTATTTTGTTTCAAAATTCAGGCAAGCCTTTAGAAATTCACATTTTCAAATGGAAGTGACTATATCATATGATGCCAAAAGAATGGCTATAAATGCCACATTTGAAAACAGACTAGCACATTATCTATATGTTCAAATGTTAAGTTCAGAATATGGAAATACATATGAAATTATTGTACTTATTAAAAACATGTGCAAGAGCTATATACTTACCCACTTACAAAAGTAAATTAAAATTGAAATGGAAAAATAAGCTGCTAACATCTCAACAAGAATGAAATTCATGATTTAAGTGGGAAAATATCTTCCATAAAATGTACAAGGCAAAAATATTCTTTTGTTTCGAGCATTGTATTACCACTAACAAAAAATGTAATGTGTACTTGCCTAATAAAACTTTGGCATCATCCACATCAAAATCTCCATCACCATCAGCATCATAGACTCCTAGTTTTCCTATAAATAGGGGAAGAAAGATGGATATGGGAACAGAAGGAAAAACAAATTTAATATGGTATTACCACTTTATTTCAGTCCTGAATATGAGTCATAAATGTTACCAATCAATTCAATTCTTTGCTCTTTTAATCCTGAAAAGCAGTTCTAAATGAGTACCTTACCTAAAAACAATGAGCAATTCACTTAGAGTCAGAAAGTGTTCACCTAACAAATCTAAGAAATATAACTGAGACATTTTCTTTAAAGGTTTAACAATACCTTGATTGAATCATCTCAGGCTAATTTAGTATATTGCTAAAAATAATAGATAAAATTTTCCACATACATAATAAACGATACTAATCCATTTCTAACAGTTACATGAAATTTAATGTTTCTAGAACACGGAAGTTTCTCACAGTCAATATTCACAAGAAAGGGAATACTTTCTCATGTAAATAAAGCCTCAAATAAAGACTAAATATAAATAATTACCATCAAGTGTAAGTACTAAAAATAGGAGGACAATTAAGTTTTTAGTTTATAATAATGATTTACAACAGAAATATCATGAATCAACCTTACAAAGAAAAACTTCAAGAAATAAAGTATGTTTAAACTGGTTTCCTGAAATTACAAAGGAATATTGAGTCAACCTACTTAACACCTTCATTAGTATTGGCTATCTACTACTAAGAAATAAAGTAAGACCTAGAACACATAACCTGCGAAGATACTACCACCAGAGCCTTTCCTCTTTAAGAGTAGTAAATATGTCTATTAAGGCTTTAATAAAGCTGTATCATGGAGGAGCACTGTTAGGTATAGCATTTCATATAGGACTCAAATACATTCAATAACCTAAAAAAACTGTTAAGTTCAACATGAGTTATAATTCATCATTGGACAATGGCTGTGAAGAGACATAATATTTTAAACAACATTCACAAACATAGCAATTGTCCTAAAAAACCTGTTGGCAGCACCGCTGCCATCTCTTTAGCATAAAGTAAATTATAACACTGCACAAGGGTACGCAGACCATTAAAGTAGAGTAACTGTGACCAATCTTTACCCTCCCAGAGCCCTTCCTTGTTCTACTCAGGAAAACAGTTAACGTGCTATATAGAAGTCTGGTTTAGAAAGCACAAACACATTAAAAGTGGTGATAAAAATAACGGAGAGATAAGGAAGTTATTTCCACTGCTAAGAAAATATCAATGAGAAGCGCTGATCTGCAGGTTGAAGTTATATACAGCACAGAGCTCAAATAAAAAAGGCAGAAAATACTATACTTTCTGAAAAGCTTAAAAGGGAAATTGGTCCTACCATTTGCACATACTATGTGCAGGTGATAACAAAACTGGTAGGAAAAGGATGAGGTGTTAGAGACTAACACAAGTAGACTTAAAATGCGTCCCCAATAGCCTACCTTGAAGTACCTCAGACAAGTTATAACGGAAGTCCTTTGCTTTGGCTGCATGCATGTAAAAACATGAAAATTGTTACTTGTGCTTAAATGTACAAATACTTTAAATCTCCTGTTTAGTAGACTTTCCTCAGCAACATATCTGTAAGTGAGCAAAAGCACAGATCTACTCCGACATTTCTCTCAAACTAAAATTCTTCCTCTATTGCTCTATTGATCTATCCAGAAACACTTTGCTTAAAGTAGTAAAAATGAGAAGCTTCAACAAAAGGCAGATTATCTGCAAGTGTGTTTTGTTATTCTTTGCCTTCTTCACTCCAGAAAGATGAGTATAATCTAACCAGTAAGGCAGAAGTACGGGAGGTTCTACAGCAGGGAGGGAATTTTCCAGGCATCACTGTGCATACAGAGCAGTGTGCGGCTTTTTCAGTGACGGGGTCCACATCTTTCACTGGATTACTGAAGAGGGAGGCCATTTATTCACCCAAACTTCCATCACTGATGAATGGATAAGCAAAATGTGGTGCATCCAGATGATAGAAAATTTTTTAGCCATAAAATGGAATGAGTATTGAACCTTAAAAACATTATGCTAAGTGCAGAGTAGGTAGATCCTTACGTGTCTGCTGGGAGAGGGAAGGAAGGGAGGTATGAGTTTTGGTGGGAGGGGATGATGGAAATATGCTGGAATTAGATAATGGTGACAGCACAATATGATAAATATATTCAAAATCAGTGATCTACACATATTTTTAAATATTGACTATATTCAATTTTATGTTACGTGAATTTTATCTCCAATTTTAAAAAAGACTTGATGAGGTGGGACAAACAGACTAAAACTCCAAAAGTGGTAAAAAATCATTAATGTAAAAAATTGTGAAAAACTAGTAGTAGTGATTATGGAGAGAAAAGGAAAAAGGAGGACAACTATCAAAAGGAATATGGCCACTTCCTCAGAAGAGCAGAAATCACACTTAATACACCCACACCCCCATTACAACAGCTACATGCTTGTACCCACACCCCATCCCAGCACCTACATGCTCACACCCATGCCCCATTCCCAGCACCTACACACCCCCACACCTCATCCCACTACCTACACATCCCCACACCCCATCCCAGCACACACACACACACACACACACACCCCATCTCAGCACCTACACACTCACACTCACATACCTTCACACCCTATCCCAGCATCAAGATATACATGCACACACCCACATCCCAGCACCCATACACTCACACACACCCACATCCCACACCTACACACATGCACAATGATTCTGTACTGATTCCAAGACACAAAGCAGAATGCTTTGAAAGGCTCTCAGGGTCCTGTGAATTGTTTGTTTGTGATCCATTAATGGGCCCTTAAATAAATTCAGTGGCTCAAAAATTTTAAATTTCATAATGTAACAAATGGAGTAGAAATTATAGAGTGTTGCACATAGTGAGAGTAAGTACTATTCAATAAAACTTTTCCATGTGATATACATACAACATAAAGCCCCTTTTACTATATAGATCATGTTCCAAAAAGCTGAAAAGCTGCTAATCTGAGGTAAGCCTGATAACATTGCACTTTGTTTTCACCCTATGAGAACGACTGAAAGGCTACAGAATTAACAGCATCAAAAAGATGATAAATCCTTAAGATTACTAAGGGATGTCTTTTATGCTTTTATTACAAATTCACGTTAAGATACCAGAATTCTTACCTAAAACTTCCTCATAATCAACAAGATCAAACCAGACGACAGCTACTGATGTCCAGACTCCCAGCAGTGCAATGACCATGAACCAGGTGAAAAATGAACTTCCAGAAAGTCCTCCTTTCCTTCCATTCTTCTGTCCTCCATGTTTTGTCTCTGTTTAAAAATTATATGAATAATGTCATTATACAAGAAGAAAACACTTTATTGAACACCTCTTTCTGCTGAATTATTTCTCCAGTAATTTGACAGTACTTGTAATAGAAAATCATTTCAAAAATAGTTTTCACTTAAAATCTCAAAATATATCAAACAAAATATTTTTGAAAACAATAAAGATACTACTTAGGCTCAAAACCATGTATAAAAAAGCCTAACTTGAAGCAATGAAAGAAATAAACTGTGGATGGGCTAATGATTTTTTTAAATAAAGTTTGATATGATACATATATTCCTTCCTTCCAAGCTCTTTATCCAAACTGCCCAAATATAACTTCTTTCAAAGTTCAGTGTCTGTCAACAACTTAATGAAATCATACAGAAATGCAGCCGTATCTTTTCTCTGTCCCATTTAGTTTCTGTAAAATCTTACAACTCTGTTAACTGTTACAGAAAATATCTCCCCAAAAGACCGCTCCATATTCATAGCCAGAGAAACAGAAAAGGAAGGAAACTATTTAGGAAACAGAGGTCAGGGAGAAGGAGAAGCAAAGCAATACAATTCAGTCCTCATCTTTTACAAGATCCACTAGGATATACAGGAACAAGAGGAGGCTCATTGACAACTGGTCTCAGTGCAGGAAACGGCTTTGTAAACTGCTGTCCACCAAAAGTGTCACTGATCACATTTAGTATGTTTAACACAACTTAGATTCTTCTGGAAATTTTCTTTTCACAGTCCAAAGTTAAAATAATGAAAGTCAAGTAATAGTCATAGAAAATGGTTAGCACTGTTCTTAAAAGAAAGGACCATAATATTCCAATTTTCCTTAAAAAGGAATATAATAAATATATATTAATAAGCAAATTAAAAGGATATGTATGTCATATCCCAAAATGACCTTTGAGAAAAGGAAACATTTATCAACCAGGTAGAATAGTAGGACACTGCCTTTTACTTGTTGAGCATGTGTCATCTCTTTCAAAGGGCTTTCACGTGTGAGTCTCATCAATGGTCTTGTCAGTGTTTCTCAAGAGGGTGTTTCTGGATGTTTCTGCTGGAACATTCTTCATCCTGTACAACTGGACCTCGCACTGCAGGGCAGCTGGTATCCCTGGGTTTCCTCTGGTCCCAAATGTAAGTTGCCCCCAGTGGTTGTAAGAAAAATACCCTGGAGTGTTTCCACATGTACCCTACAAGAGCTGTGCCTAGTTAAGAACCACTGAGGTAAGGAGAGGAATAATCACCCCTGTTTTATAGATAAAAAGATAAAAGACTCACCCAAAGTCACTATCCCAAGCTGGGTAGAGCTAGAATAAACCCTGATTCTATGGTCCTGAGTTTCTTGGTATGTATGAGTGGACCAAATTACATGATATCAAAAAACTTCACTAACTCTAATCTAGAATCTGCTTTCTGACTCTTAACTCCAGCTCTAATTACAGAATACTGATAATATTTTTCCAGTGGCTCAAATTAAGAATATACTGCCAATTCTCCTGGAAGAAAAAAATGAAATTATTGTTCAAAAGCTATATACATTTTTTTTAAACCAACCACTAGAACTTTTTTTCTAAAAGGGCCATAAAAACTAAGTCAGTCTGAGAGAAAAAGTGTGTGTGTGTGTGTGTATTCACACATAAATGTATAGATTTTTATTTACATATCTATATTTAAGCATATAAAAGTTGATATTTAAATAAGACAAATTTCATTCTTAAATAAAAAGTCAATTTCCTTTTCAAATGTTAAAATATTAATAGACCTATCAAAAGGGCCAGATTTCTGATTAATCATATGGTGAAATTCACAAAAATGTGCTTACAAATAAAATATGGCCATTTAATTTGTTTCTAACATCAATTAAAAGTCTCCTAAAAAAACTGACTAAATGAAAATATACTTTATACATTAAAAAAAATTCTTGCTGGGCATAGATGGCAATGTTGCACATTAAGTTCCACTTATAAACAGGCTTCACTGTATTCCTATCTGAACACAGCAACAGAAGGGAAGACCGGGTGAAAACTGCAGTGTTGGTGTGGGGAAATGGTGAGCTCCAATATTTTTAGGTCTTAAGTGTAGAAATTATAAGAACAATATGAAATCAAGCACCACTAAATTTTCAAAAAAGAAAAAAATGGACCACTTCTGTGGAGACAGGGGTACACCACAGCTTCAGTAGCAGTGTTTACTGTTTAACTGATTAAACTTTTATAAACATGAAGACTTTTTAAAAATACTTTATGAACACTGATAGTGACTGCAATGAAGGGAGTGAGGACTTGATAATATGGGTGAATGTTGAAACCACAATGTAGTTCTCATGTGAAACCTTCATCAAACTGTATATCAATGATACTTTAAAAAAACACAAACGTACTATGAACATTCATGTACAGAAAAATACTGTACAAAAACAACCCTTTAGGTATATCAAACATACACATCTATACATACATATTTATTTGTATAGAATAACAACTATAATAAGAATAATGCCTTCAGAATATCCATTCTTACATGTATGGAACTACATTAACAGCTAATGACTGAGAATGTTCCTTCCTTTGGCGACTTATTGCCTCTAAGGATCAATTTTATGTTTGCTACTGAAAATGAGTGCTAAACTGCAGAAAAATAGGGCTTTTGTCTTACTTCCTCTCGGGCACTTTGTAACTGACACCAGTCTTATATTGTTCACTTATCAACTAGAAAATAATAAGGCTAAATGTAGTCCATCCTTTTATTCATCCATTTAACATTTATTCAGCATTCATGTGCCAGACATGATACAATTTTTACTCAATAATTGTTTTCAAAATGTGTGCCTCAATAGAAGTACACCCAAGATGATATTATTTATAATAAGCTTATAATGAAACAGCCAATAAAACAAAACCATTTGAATTCCAAGTTCAATTCTTTCTCCATTTCTCTCTCTTCCTTAAAGCAGAAACAGAGGAAAATTTCTGAGATTCTCAAAAGGAAAGTATAACTTACCCAAGTTAATTTGGTAACACTCATCTAAGTTATTGACCTGCAATACCAAATCTAAGTAAAAAATGGAAAAAGGCTTTTTAAAAGATTATATAAATATATTCACTAAAACAGAGAGAAGTGTTTGGGAGACTGCAGGGAGAAAGCCAAACACACTTTTACCTACACAGTATTTACATTTATTTCAGACTTGATTCTAGTAACTTCAATCAAATTTCCTAACCCACTGCACAAGATTTAAAGAATAGTCCTTAAAGATAACCTAACCCAAATGAGTTAAAGCAACACAGTGATGACAGAGGGAAGGCCTATGAAGGGTATGAATACTGGTTGCCAAGAGCACACGCAGAACTTGAAGAGTGGCAGGATGCCATTTCTGACTGACACCTGGAGGCAAACCTTCCAGTCCTTAATCTTTAGTATAAAAGAGTAATGATATTCTTATTAATTCTGTCATTAAAATATTACTTTGAACTATTTAAGACTGCAAGTAATCTATAAAAAATCTTACTTTCCTTCAAAACATTTTTTTAATAATCAGTCATCACTTTATAAGGTAAATGTCAAAAAAAGGACAAATGTTACTTAGCCAGAATATGAATTAGCAATATTTTTATCCATCCCTTTATGACGTCAAATACATGAGGTGTTACTCTAATATTACTTATCTTACTACTGTTAATATTTAATAATTCCATAAAGGAAATTAGAGAATTATACTAATTCCAAAAGAGTAAACTATAGAAAGGAATCTTTCCTAACACATCTTTTTTAGGGAAACTTTTTAATTAAAATCAAACAATACACTCTTGATACATCACTTAGTAAATATGGTGTGCCTAGTCTCAAAGGGCAGATCAGTTTCTGTCCAATTAAACTGAAAAAAAAAAGCAAAGAAAATAAACCCTTCAAGAGGGTTTAAAACTCCCTAAACTCCCTGAAGTACTAAAAACCAGTTCTTTGTTCCAAATGTATTCTGGAAAATATCTAATATTTGTCTCTTACTTCCTCAGATCAGAAAAAAATCTAAGAATCTTCATTTCAGTTTCTGGCTCCATATTAGACCTGTAATCCCAGGGATTAGTCAAAAAGGTTTTTGAATGGGGGTTAAGGATACGGCAGAACTCCTTTGATTCATTTTTTTTCCAGATGACCCGTCAAAAATAATGGCCTCCCAACCAGGAAATGTTCTCATCCTTGCACACACAGAAAACTACCATGGTAAACAACAGACTGCATTTCTCTCCAAAACGAAGACTGATCTAGGGACAATGGGCAATTTTATTGGGCTGAGGAAAGGGGAAAAAGAAGACGTTCCCCCAGCACTGGAACAGCCTCAGTTACTTAACTGGACTATGACCAACTGAATTACAAATCAGCCGTTTACAAGTGTTGGTTAGCATTAAGTGTTGGTGATTTTATATTTATACATAAATTCTACACATTAAAAATTTTAAGAAACCATAAAAACCATTGAGCAACTCATCAAACTGATTATTTTTCTATGTTACAAAAGTGTCACCGTTTGGGAGCCAAGAACTGGGAGTCAAAAGTGGGTCAGAAGTAATAGCTCATTTTTACCTCACTATGCAGATTATGTAATCCACAGAGAACAGAAATGTCTCCTAAAAGTCAGATATATATCTCATTTTCTTCTTCATGGATATATGAGGCATTTTATCAGAATAATCAAGTGACTCCTTCTAACGATTTATTCAAAAGTGTCCCAAGTAGAGATATTTATATTCTCTATACTAATAATAGGATTCTTTCAGAGGCCACTTAGGCAGCTGAGTTGGAAGCAGTCTTAGTATGTCAATTTTTTTTTCCTTAGGTAAATTTTCAACATAATGAGCATGGTGGGAAGGCTACAGAAAGCTAAGGTCACAGTAGCATTTTGTTTGTGACCATCTTTGCCTCAGCAGAACTGTGCTGGTTCTAAACACTAGTAGGGGTATCTGATGTCACAAATAAACAGACACAAATAAAAAGTTAAAGAAAAAAAAAACCCATAATGAGCCAATATAGCTTGCTTTCAATTAAATGGAAAGACAATCTTAACCTACAAGTAAAGCAAAAGCAAACATACAAAAATGTAAATTCAACACTTCATTAAAGAATAGTTGAAGGTTAACGATTCAATTTAAAAAACAAAATAAAATCCTAGTGTCAGCTCTTTCCATTTATTGCCTGCTTCACAAAAATTAGGTCAGTTTCCACAAATGGTAAGGCTTTGCCTGGGCTAAGTGTGCTCACTAAGACAAGATGGGGCTGATAAACCCCTAAAATTTCCTAAAATTTTATATGAGATCTGAATACACACAATTCTTTAAATTCACTGTAATTTACTTGTAAATCTCTGGAAGACTGCTTGTACATTTTTCAGAAGTTTGTAAAATGCACTCTAACAGTACAATTTACTAAAAGACACCAAAACATATTCAGATCAGACACATTATTTCGTTGAAAATTAAACTACAGTGAGAAGTTGAGGTCTCCAGGAGTTCAATATAGAAAATGTAGAAAATATAATCAAAACACTTAGGCAAAAATATTTTAACAGTTCAAAACAGAAAATAAAGCTAAGAGCTGTCATCTAGATCCCGAACCACTTTTAACCCAAACAATAAAAATATACTCCTTACCTTCAGCCATCTTGATTTCTTCAATCCATGAATAATATATATTGAAGGAAAAAATCAAAGCCCTATCAGCAGTTATTAGGCATGCCACATGCCCTTCCCCAAGAGAGCTTCAGATTGGCCAACCACTCTGCAGGCAAGGCCTCTAGAGATGAAATTAGACCTGACTGCAAACTCTGATCACCAGTTATTTTTAGAGGCCTCTTCCTCATGGCCAAATACTGCTAATCACTCAGGCTGAAATGTACTCCTAACAACCCGACAGCCTTTCTCCCACTTACAGGATTCCTTTCTCAGTTTGTCCTATCTCCCAACTCCAAACCCTAAAAAAGTCAAGCATATTGGAAAAAAATAAAATGGAACAAACTGTGCTGCCAGTTTGTTTTCTTGGAATCAGTCTTTAATGGTTTTAGCTTAAGTACCCCATCACTCAGAACTGAAACAAGTCTTACTACAAAACGTGGCCCCATGCCCAAAAACAGCTTGATTTGGCCCTTGAGAATCTAATCAAACACCTATATGAGAAGACCAGTACTTAAGTTTGTTTGAATGAAAGAGAACACTAAAGGGTGAGAAATTGATTAAGGTTCTATATGCACAGGCATGGCCATCCCAAGACTAGTTTCTCCAACAGCGAAAGTAAAGCAACAGTTTCAAAAATGGTTCACTAGAGACAGAGGGAGAGAGAGCTGAGAGGGAAGGCCCAGAGGAGGCGACTGGCAGGAGGCACAAAAATGAAGGAAGGTTGTTGGAAGGGGGGGAACAGGGGAAGAAGGAACTCCTTAGCAGTAGGAGTAGAGGTTTAGGAAATGCTATCTCAGAGGGAACTAAAAAGGGATCATACAACTGCATTCTAATTTTTCCTACTTCCCTCCACCCCCATCTTCTGGGAAATAAAACCAGCCCAATTTTAGTACCACTCATTCACTCATTTAAGATTAGTGGTTCATAGAATTCATTGGAGTCTGATTAACCAAATTAATTTAGCACAAACAGCATCTAGACCAAGGCAGCAAATCTTTCAGAGTTGCTCCTGAGTCTTTAATTCTTTTCAGTCAAATTGAATGCTTCACATACAAATTAAACATTCAAATATTCCAGAGAGAAGTCAGCCACCTATAGCACCAATAGTGTGGGCAGCCCAGAACTGGGACAGAGGGCACAAGGCATCAGGACTGACTCGGCACAACTGGTGGGTGTCTCAGGTGTCCTCTAAGCAAGGAAGAGCCATTTCCCCCTTCATCTTCCTCAAGGATCTATCCCACTGAAGTTAGTGCTTATGAAAATGTTAAATGATAATGAATCATTTGCTGACAGGGGTCAACATACAAATTTATCAGACAAATATTTTGGAAGTTTTCCTTTCTTGTCTTTAGACAAACCGTGAGGGTGACATGAGGTCTTCTTGGGATCAGTGGGAACCAAGCCACTACACTCATATGGTGGGTAATCCATTCCAGACTTAAGAGACCCAGATTCAATTCCTCACTTCTTCATTAACTTTGATTTGGAGGAAGTCATTAAACTTCTGGGCCTAATTTCCTGGCCTACAGAACGTGCCCCGGCACTCTAGGCATGCAAATTGTTGACATCATCCATGCAATGCACTTCCACTGAATCCATCAGGACTAGTGCAGAAACATGTCTCCTCACCTCCCCCTAGCCTGCCACCATGACTGCAGAGCCACTGGGCTTCTTTTCTCCCATGTGGGCTTGTGCAAGGCCAGCTGTGTTCCAAATCACAGGTCTGTGGCCAAGTGCTGAACTGAGACAACACTCACAGCTGTTAGAGCTGAGAATACCTGACCCCTGAGGCTTCTTCAACACAGCTCCAATTATTCCTCCTTGAAAAAGCTTTACCACACATCCTCACATCCTATAGTTAACCTTCTCCTTCGTCTTTGGCAAGTTTTACAGTTTTCTCAATAAAACACCACCCCTCTTTAGTTTCACAGTGATGGTCTACCTGTCATCCTAGATCTAGATAGGGTGATTACGATAAAGCTCTCTGATGTAACACTTAATATCACACATTTCTTAAAGAAAAAGACATTATGAATTCCAACTATCTCTTACAACAACTCAATTTTACAAAAAGTTTAAAAGTAAATTTAATTTGTATATAGCAAATAGTGTTTTTTAAAACCCTAGCAAAGACAACTGAATAACTATTCCTTGTAACAGATGCTGGGAATACTAGCAAACTCCTACATCCAAAAGAGACCAAACTTTTCACAGGTCCTCGGAGACCATTATCATCAGCCTGATGCCACTGGAGACAAGAGCCACGACCTATTTCCACTGAGTCCAGGGCTCTACTTCCCTCCGAAACCTACCAGGTAGAAACCCATCAGACCTGACAGGGTCAACACTCCTTCCCCTCGCCCATCAGCTATCATTTACAAACTTTGGAGCACCCTAGTCCCATGGAGGGCTTGTCAAAACACAGTTTGCTGAGCCCAATCCCAGAGTTTCTGATTCCGTAGATCTGGAGTGGGGCCCACGAACTTGCATTTCTAATGAGCTCCAGGAGACTGCTGCTGCTGGGGACACACACACAGAGCCACTGCACTACCGCAGCACACTACTGTGCGAGCCATCCCTCGTTCCCAGGGCCTGGAGCAGGGAAAGGGGCACCTGCTCTTACCAACATTCAGACTGTGACTTCTTCCTCACTACCTAAAACACAGAGCAGTAACAACAAAACCCTGGTCCTCTGAGGTTCATGCTCTCCAATCATACTACCATCCTCACCACTG
Source organism: Manis javanica (assembly GCF_040802235.1). Lineage (NCBI taxonomy): Eukaryota > Metazoa > Chordata > Mammalia > Pholidota > Manidae > Manis > Manis javanica. Next base: position 150,236,463 of record NC_133157.1, read on the forward strand.
TCATCAGCCACCTCCAGTGCCCTGTCCCCTCAGTGAAGCCTTCCTGCCATCACCATAGGATTTCAAAGTCTACCTGCGTGGTCAACATAAGCAGGTTCTTCGTCCTGTACTTCGTCACCTCCAGTGACTGTGTTTCCCTCCATTCTATATCCAACACTCATTCTTACATCCTTCCCATGGATCCTGCCATAAGGCCAACCTAATTCGCCATCCTAATTACATCTTCATTCTTACTAAAACATCTCTGTAGCTCTCCTGGCATATAAGCATCCTAGCAGATTCTGTAACCCTGCTAAGAAAGCTCTGCTTGTTTGGGTCTATCATAAAGATTGCAGGATATCATGAGATACACCAAAAGCATATTTCTTTAAAACAAACAAAAAAACCTTTTCTCAAAGAGAGGTCCAGCCTTGCCCTTACCTACTTGGAGGTGGCCTCTAGGTCCCTGAATGTCCTATCTGATAGGAGTGACTGTTTACTTGGAGGCTCTGGCCACTGGACAGGCTAACAATGTGATTTATGATGAGGCTTGGGACAGGCTGTATCAGTTCCAATCCCTGGAGGAACTGAAGACTAAAGGTCAGCCACGCTTGCAGTATGTGATTGAGCACCAATAAAAACTGCACACTAAAGACTCGGATGAGCTCCCGTTTGGCAAGACTACACATGTACTGTCACACACTGAAGCCAAGTAACATGTCCCTGAGAACAACAGAGCTTTGTGTTTGCAATCTTCCCACTTTGCTCTATGTGTCTCTTCCTTTGCTAGTTGTAATCTGTATATCATCCCGGTAACAAAACTGCAGTGGTAACTACAGCACTTGCCTGAGGCCTGCAAGCCATTCTAATGAATTGTCCAACCTACGAGTGGTTGTGGGGAACCCCCAAACTTGTGTCTGATGTGAGGGCCATCTTGTGGGGACAGTCCCCACAGACTGTATGATTTGCCTAACTCCTTGCAAAAATCTCAACAAATTAAATAAACTGATGATTCACTAACTGTATCCTTCCCCAAATTAAATGAATGGCAACTTTTCTTACATACTTATCTTCAGTAGAAATTCTACTTTGCCAAAAGCTAAATAACCATACTTCAGTAGAATAATAAACCTGAATTTTCAAAAAAATTAGCAAGGTAAGAATATTCATTTATAAATTCCAAAAATGCCCTACCCAAGGCCCAGCAAGAGAGAGGCACTGCAAGAGAATCCTTACAGAGATTAGGGGTGACTATAGAAAGGGGAGACTTCTTATTCCCAAGGAGATGTTCAGGCAAAGGACTAGATGCCCAGCCCATGCCATGCTAAGCAGGAGCAGAGAGAACTGGGAGAGATGGCTGCAGAGAAAGGGTGACAGCTATCAAGCAGCTGCACTCCTGGCAAGATGTCAGCTGCCCCCCGACCAACTGGGCAGCCAAGGAGTATCAGGGCTTGTGTATCCTGCCAGGATCTCACTCAAAAAGGGCTGACTACCAGGTCAGGGACTCCCAGGAAAGAGAGAGTGGGTATTCTTCAAGGAGTGGACACCCAGAAGGATTATAGTAGTTGTATGTCAAGGGGAAGGTCTTCACCAGGCCTTCCAACAAACAGAAGCAGCGTTTGGGCACCTGTCATTTGCTGGCAACCATGGTCTGCTGAACTTTTCAACCAGCAGAGGAGACCTGTGAGGTGACAGGGGCCTTTCCTTCTCTTCCTCTCCCTGTCCCAGCACTGCTGACAAGTTAGAACCTAAAAGAGGCAAGGATGGCACTGCCCTACACAGACCATGCAAGGGAGTAACCTCCACACGTCAGTTCAGGCCTCCTGTCTTGCTGCTGATAGGAGACAAGACACTCTGCCCTGAAAATGAGATCAGACTTAAACCTGCAGACTTTTAGGGAGAGTGACTGCAATGTTAAGGAATCTGTCCAGAGATGGGCAAGAGCCTCTGCTACCCAGAGATTAATCTAGTCCAGCTACACACAATGACTGGAGAAAAGTGAGGCTCCTTATCTATACCCCTGTCAAATAAAAACAGCAAAATAAAAGAGCTACAAAATGTGGTTGCATATGCTAGGCTGACCCATGAAAAACTGCCAGTATTTGACCATCTTGGCTCACAAAAATGGCTATTTCATATGACTCAAACAACATATAAGTATTTCCCCAATATTTTCTTTTTCTTATGAAAATTTTCAAACACACAAAGAAACTGGAAGAATTTCACAGAGAATACCTGTACACCTATCCCTGAGATTCTACCATTAACATTGTATTCTAGTGTTTATGTCATGTTATGTCATCCCTCTATATCCATCCATTGATCCCTTCAATATGCATAATGCATTTCAAAAAAAATTGTAGATATTAGTTCATTTCCCCTAAGTACTTCAGCTTTTATATTATCAAGCACAGTTCAATATTTATTTTTACATAAAATTTACATCAAGTGAAAAATGCTCTCCTTTTAAGTGTATATTACCTGAGTTTTCAAAAATATATACACCATGCAACTCAAATCCTACCAAGACACAGAACATTACCACCACTCCCCAGTCTTCTCTTGGCCCTTCCCAGTCACATTTCACCCCAACCCCCAACTCCCAACCCAGTGGCAGCCCCACTGTCCTTTTTTTTTTCCCACTGTAGGTTAGTTTTGCTTGTTCTTGCAATTTCATAAAAATAGCATCACACACTACGTGCTTGTTTGTGTAAGGCTGCTCTTCTTCAGCTTTATGTTCCTGAAAGCCAAGTATGTTATGTGCATAGTACTTCATTCTCTTCTGGTGCTGGGGAGTATTCCATTATACAAAACCAGAGTATATCAGAGAGTACAGCCATTTTCCTACTGGTAAAACCTGGACTGTTTCCTGTTTTGGACTAATACAAATAAAGCTGCTAGAATATCTTATGCAAGACCACTGCTTGCACATTAGAAACATATGCTTGCATTTCTATTGGGTAAATACCTAAGAGATACCCTCCTAGGGCAATTCCTGAGTCACAGGGCACAGAATCATTATTATAAGAAACTGTCAGACTTTTTCCTAAAGTAGTTCTACCATTTTATATACCCACCAAGAACAGATGATGGTTCTGTTATTCCATGACCTCACCAAAATTTGCTGCTGTCAGTCTTTTTAATTTTAGCCATTTCAGCAAGTATGCAGTTTTATCTCACTGTGGTTTAACTGTACTCCCTTCAGGACAAACGTTTGAGCAATTTTTTCATGGGCTGATAGACTCATTTATGTATCTTCTGCTGTGAACCTTCTATTCAAATATTTTGCACATTTGCCTATTAAAACTGATAAGGATTTTTTTGTATTTCCTGAACACCTGTCCTTTAATGGATACATGTGTTGCAAGATTTTCTCCAGGGCTACGACTTTCCTTTTCATTTCCTTAGAGCATATATATATATATATATATTTGGTATCATTAATCTACAATTACATGAGGAACATTATGTTTACTAGGCTCCCCTCATCACCAAGTTCCCACCACAAACCCCATTACAGTCACTGTCCATCAACCATCAACGTAGTAAGATGCTGTAGAGTCACTACTTGTCTTCTCTGTGTTGCACAGCCCTCCCCATGCCTCCCCCCACACTATACACACTAATCGTAATGCCCCCTTTCTTCCCCTCCGCCCCTTATCCCTCCCTTCCCACCCATCCTCCCTAGTCCCTTTCCCTTTGGTAACTGTTAGTCCATTCTTGGGTTCTGAGATTCTGCTGCTGTACTGTTCCTTCAGTTTTTTCATTGTTCTTATACTCTACAGATGAGTGAAATCATTTGGTACTTGCCTTTCTCCGCCTGGCTTATTTCACTGAGCATAATACCCTCTAGCTCCATCCATGTTGTTGCAAATGGTAGGATTGGTTTTCTTCTTATGGCTGAATAATATTCCATTGTGTATACGTACCACCTCTTCTTTATCCATTCATCTATTGATGGACACTTAGGTTGCTTCCATTTCTTGGCTATTGTAAATAGTGCTGTGATAAACATAGGGGTGCATCTGTCTTTTTCAAACTGGGCTGCTACATTTTTAGGGTAAATTCCTAGAAGTGGAATTCCTGGGTCAAATGATATTTCTATTTTGAGCTTTTTGAGGAACCTCCATATTGCTTTCCACAATGGTTGAACTAGTTTACATTCCCACCAACAGTGTAGGAGGGTTCCCCTTTCTCCACATCCTCGCCAACATTTGTTGTTGTTTGTCTTTTGGATGTTGGCCAACCAAACTGGTGTGAGGTGATATCTCATTGTGGTTTTATGTTGCATTTCTCTGATAACTAGCGATGCGGAGCATCTTTTCATGTGTCTGTTGGCCATCTGAATTTCTTCTTTGGAGAACTGTCTGTTCAGCTCCTCTGCCCATTTTTTAATTGGATCATTTGCTTTTTGTTTGCTGAGGTGCGTGAGCTCTTTATATATTTTGGATGTCAACCCTTTATCAGATCTGTCATTTATGAATATATTCTCCCATACTGTAGGATACCTTATTGTTCTATTGATGGTGTCCTTTGCTGTACAGAAGCTTTTCAGCTTGATATAGTCTCACTTGTTCATTTTTGCTTCTGTTTCCCCTGCCGGGGACATATGTTCATGAAGAAGTCACTCAGGTTTATGTCCAAGAGATTTTTGCCTATGTTTTCTTCTAAGAGTTTTATGGTTTCATGACTTACATTCAGGTCTTTGATCCATTTCAAATTTACTTTTGTGTATGGGGTTAGACAATGATCAAGTTTCATTCTCTTACATGTAGCTGTCCAGTTTTGCCAACACCAACTGTTGAAGAGGCTGTCATTTCCCCATTGTCTGTCCTGGCTCCTTTATCATATATTAATTGATCATAGTTTGGGTTAATGTCTGGAGTCTCTAGTCTGTTCCACTGGTCTGTGGCTCTGTTCTTGTGCCAGTACCAAACTGTCTTGATTACTGTGGCTTTGTAGTAGAGCTTGAATTGGGGAGCAAGATCCACCCCACTTTATTCTTCCTTCTCAGGATTGCTTTGGCTATTCGGGGTCTTTGGTGGTTCCTTATGAATTTTTGAACTATTTGTTTGTTCGTTGAAGAATGCTGTCGGTAATTTGATAGGGATTGCATTGAAATCTGTAGATTGCTTTGGGCAGGATGGCCATTTTGACAATATTAATTCTTCCTAGCCAAGAGCATGGGATGAGTTTCCATTTGTTAGTGTCCTCTTTAATTTCTCTTAAGAGTGTCTTGTAGTTTTCAGGGTATAGGTCTTTCACTTCCTTGGTTAGGTTTATTCCTAGGTATTTTATTCTTTTTGATGCCATTGTGAATGGAATTATTTTCCTGATTTCTATATTAGTCCATTGTTAGTGTACAGGAAAGCTACAGGTTTCTGTGTATTAATTTTATATCCTGCAACTTTGCTGAATTCATATATTAGTTCTAGTAGTTTTGGAGTGGAGTCTTTAGGTTTTTTTATGTACAATATCATGTCATTTGCAAATAGTGACAGTTTGACTTCTTTTTTACCAATCTGGATTCCTTGTATTTCTTTGTTTTGTCTAATTGCTGTGGCCAGGACCTCCAGTACTACGTTGAATAACAGTGGGGTAAGTGGGCATCCCTGTCTTGTTTCCGATCTTAGAGTAAAAGCTTTCTGCTTCTCACTGTTCAGTGTGATGTTGGCTGTGGGTTTATCATATATGGCCTTTATTATGCTGAGGTACTTGCCCTCTATACCTATTTTGTTGAGAGTTTTTATCATGAATGGATGTTGAATTTTGTTGAATGCTTTTTCAGCATCTATGGAAATGATAATGTGATTTTTGTCCTTCTTTTTGTTTATGTGGTGGATGATGTTGGATTTTCAAATGTTGTACCATCCTTGTATCCCTGAGATGAATCTCACTTGGTCATGGTGTATGATCCTCTTGATGTATTTTTGAATTCAGTTTGCTATTATTTTGTTGAGTATTTTTGCATCTATGTTCATCAGGTATATTAGTCTGTAATTTTCTTTTTTTGGTGGGGTCTTTGCCTGGTTTTGGTATTAGGGTGATGCTGCCTTCATACAATGAGTTTGGGAGTATTCCCTCCTCTTCTATTTTTTGGAAAACTTTAAGGAGAATGGGTATTATGTCTTCTATATGTCTGATAAAATTCTGCAGTAAATCCAGGATTCCCCAGGATTCCCAGGCTGCTGGGCTGAGTGTGCCGGGGTGCTTCGGTCCAGCTGTGAGGTTCCTGTTCCTTTAAGACTTTCAAAAAGCACTCACTTTTCTTTTTTCCCAGGGGCGCCAGCTGTGGGAACCCGCTCACAGGTTTTACTGTTCCATTTCCCTAGTATCCAGCACACCATGCACTGTGTGTCTGCACTTCCAGTGCAGATGACTAGGACTGGGTATTTAGCAGTCCTGTGCTCCCACTCCCTCCCAACTCTGACTTCTCTCCTCCTGCCGGAGAGCTGGAGTGGGGGGCGTGCTCAGGTCCCACTGGGCCGTGGCTTGTATCTTACTCCCTTCGTGAGGTGCTGGGTTCTCGCAGGTGTAGATGTAGCCTGGCTGTTGTACTGTATCTTCTGGTCTCTCTTTTGGGAATAGTTGTATTTCTTGTATTTTCAAAAATATAGATGATCTTGGGAGGAGATTTTCACTGCCCTACTCACACTGCCATCTTGGCTCCTCCTCTGTTAGAGCATATTTTGATGGGTAAAAGTTTCTAATTCTGGCAATGTCTAAAGTATTATACACACACACACACACACACACACACACACACATATACATATATATATATTTAAACCTATTACCAAATTGGAAAATATTATTTAAGTTCAGCAGTTTCCATGCTTCACCTCCTGAAATGTGATATCTCTGTCAGCACTTAAGACACCATCACTGGCTCTGTGGCACCATCACCAACAGAAGGACAGAAGCCCATTACTGACTAGACACTATGCCAGTGGAAAAAGATCATGAACTGAAAGGCCAGTGTGTCGACTAAACATCTGTTAGTGGCAGGTGCCCCTGATAAGAAAGAGCAAGAGAAATTTTGATAATTTTAAGGAATATTTTCTTTAGCTATTATAAGTCACAACAAATTTCTAAGCCAATCATGTCCCCCTCAAATTCAACTAGATGGAATAAACCTAATTCTTCCGCAACCCAAAAGCCTTGGCAATGCTTGAACCCTTCAACTTCTTTCAAAACTAATTTGTGTTTTTATTTGTATTTTTCCCCCATTTCATGACTCACACAAATTACCAGACTGTTACAATGGGGAGGGATCAAGAAGTTTCTCTCTCCTGTGATTTTTCACACTATCCACCTCATAAAATATTTAGAAATTCCCAAAAAGCAACATATCTGAGAGAGAAGTGTAAGTCCGGGGAGAGAAAATCCCAGAGCAAAATGCCTCTAAAAACCGAAATCAGTCAAAGGGAGTAATAAAGTTTAAAATCTGTTTATTGCTTACAAACTGCAGTCTGGGGCCTTCTCTCTTTCCTGTTCCAGCAGAGGTAAAAACAGACCTTCCCCTCACCTCTTAGGTACAGATAAGCCCTCTGTTGCCCAGGTAATTACCCACTGATATGGAGATGACCTTCTCTCCACCCCTGCAGAATGATGCAAATACACTAAAGCCATACTTCTCTCCACCCTTGAGCACCTGCTGATATGCAGATGTACTAAAGCCAGGGGAGATATTCTCGAAATGTTACAGTTTTACCCATAGAAGGAATATGGCTTACCCTATGAAACTCTGTGGGGGAAAATCTCATTTAATAAAATAAAATTTAGATAAGAAAGACATCAAGAATTCAAAGGCTGGTTGGAGGGCCAATTTAAAGAGCTTTACTGGAATAAATCAGGAAAATTTACATACAGACTTTATATTAGGTAACAATATTGTAGTAGTGTTATAGCTTCTAAGCGTGGTGATTACATTGTGATAATATTGCAGCATATCATTGCTCTTAGGAAAAATATTCTTAAGAATTCAGAAGTAAAATATCATGATTTTACTCTCAAACCATTCAGCAACAAAACAAACAAGTAAAATGGTGTGTGTGTGCCTAGAGAGAAGAATACAATGCAAAGGCATCAAAATACTAACAACTGGTCAATCAAAAGAGAACTTTTCTTATAACTGTCTTGAAGGTTTGAATTTTTTTAATTAAGAAGTTGGGAAGATAGTTTTCCAGGCCTAGTATAATCCTAAAGATTCAGATGCTCAGGATGGCCAGGGCTAAGAATCTGAAATGGTGAAAGCTCCCAGGTTAATTCAGGGTTGGAATCTGGTCAGTAAAAAAGAATCTTTAAAACTAAAAAGCATCAAGTTTTAAGAATACTCTAGAGACAACTGGAGAAATCTGAATGTGGAGTGCATTTAGATAATACTGTGCCAATGTTAAACTTCCATTGTCGTTTATGTAGGAGAATGTCCTTGTCCTAGGAGATACATGGGGATGTAACCAAGCAAGCTGAACTGTCATGATGACTACACCCTACTGTGAGAGTTCCCAAAAAAGAGAGGGAGGGAGAGGAAGGAAGATACACACATGGAGTAAATGTGGCAAACTGTGAACAATTGGAAAATTCAGTTGAACAGTATACAAGTTGCCAAGTACGAGTCATTTTGCTGTTATAAAAGTTTTAAAGTTTCAAAACAAAAAGTTGGGAAAATATAAAAATAACAAAATTAAACTTTTTTTAAAAAAGAAGATAAAGGAATTCAAGGATTAAGTCCTAAACCCACCAGTAATGAAAAGAACACCAATTCAGCCTCTGGTCTCAAACTTGCTAAAAGCAAAGGGAAAAGTGTCTCCAATTGATGTCTCCTCTATGCAAGCTCTGCACACCTACATCTTCCATCAGATGGCCTGAGTTTCCCCTCCCATTCACTGGGGAGAATAAACCAAACTCTTCTGTCCCCTGGAAGCCATTCAAACACTTGGATACCATGATGTTCCCTCAGAGGACTCTCCCTTCCAGGCCAGCCATCCCCAGGTTCTTGCCCCATCTCACATTGGTACAGCCTCACACAGGGGCCACACCCAAAAGCCATCCTCTGCTCAGCAGTCTCCTTGCCTGTCCCCTACCATTCAGCCCCCACAACCAAAACTGCAATTCCAGATGCGGTGATGATGCCAGGGTTCTTGCTCACGGAGCTGAAGAATAAACTTCACAAACACTCAAGGTAGGAGAGCCAGGGAGAGGCTTTTATTTAGAGATAAATTTAGAGGACAGAACTCTTAGCTCACGACAGGAGGGGACAAGGGAGCCCAGGGTGGTATGTTGTCTAGGGGATTTATAGGCAGTTGAGGATTTTTTGGGAACTGAAAAAGGGCTTAGGGGTGTGAACTTGTACTACCTGCCCTGCTCCCAAGGTGGGCTGGGTTGTTGTCTGTTTGCTAGGGCTGTTTGTAGTTGAGATAACAGTGAAGTCACCGGTTATGCTGAGATACCCTTCTTTATCTGCACAACACTCAAAACAGTCCAGGCCAAGTTGCTCCTGGCCTTTTGAGCTTTAAATTTAACTGATCTCACTGAAGATGTCTGTATTCCTAATCTGCTATCTTTACCTTAGAGAATTAGTGTGACTCTGACTTTGCATAATGCTTAACACAGTTTCAATAGGGACTTCTTTGCACGTTGTTACATTGTTCTGTCTGTAATTACCTGCTTTGCTTCTTTTCCAGAGGCCCTCATCCTACTCTGCCTAAACCCATGGTCCCAGTCTCATTCTCTCTACAGATAGAGACCCTACCTGCTGCTAGGGAAAGGGGGTGACAACTGCTTTGGCTGCTTCATGATGAGAGGGAGCGCAGTAAATGCTGCAGTTAGGTCTTTATCACTGGTTAGTTGAGAGGGCCTCGGAAGATAGGCATTTCTATTTGGGTTTTATTTCTATTTGCAGTTTTATGGCTTCTAGGTAAGACAGAACAAATCGTGTTAGGTTAATTAGCAACATTTGGAGTTGGATTTCTATCTTGGAGGAACAAACAACGAGATTAAAGAATACATGGCTGAATATGAGGACTAGAAATAGTAAAACTAACTGAAATGATGGGAGAAAACAAACATCTGGAGAATCATAGCCAGATATTTTTGGGAAACTAGAATTTTGGATTTAGTCTATGTTCTAATGATTAGTATTAGGATTTAGTATAGATAAGGCTGCATTACTGAAATAATATGTTTCTCTAAAATCACTTTGATTTTTATTAGAAGTAACTAGATTAAGAAAATAATTAACACTTGGCTTGATTATTTGCGTAAGTGCAGCAAGAAGAGCAATTTGATTACATAGGCTCTTTTAAATGTGCTTTGCTGGAACTTTTTTAAAGGAATTTTAGATTGGACTTTTAAAGGCTTCGAGGCTAGAAAGCTACGCTAGACTTGCTATTAGGTTTTGCTTTTAGTACTTGTAGATTTGGATGAATTTTTCTCTTCTTGAGGTTTTTAAGACATTTTAAGGTTTTTGCACCTGCCAGGAAGTGACTTTCTTTACTCACTTGGTAAGGCTGCTGGGAACCCTGTAAGCAAGGTATCAGGCTAGTTCTTTTAAGGGGTTTTTGTTGGCTCTACAAAGTCAACTTTAGTTCTTTAAAGCTGTCTGTTTATATTTGAGTTTATGCATGTGTCTCTCAGGTATGACATTCTAGTCAAAGCCTTGGTAATATAACTAGTGTTTTTAATTGACTTTGTTATATGGAAAGCAGATTTTTATGGAACTTATGCAAATATGCTATAAAATACAAAAATACTGAGAGTTTTTTAAATTCTGGAAGGATTAGGTAGAGAGAAAGGTACATGTTTCAATTCTGCTTATAAAGCTACCATTTATTAAAATGTTGTAAGTCAGCCTAAAAGAAAAAGTTTAAAACACTTTATCAGCAACATGTGAAACAAAAGTCATAAAATTATTTTCTTTAGTTTACTTAAACTTATGTAACTAATACTTGCTCTGCTGAAATTTAGTCTCTTTTACTAACTTAGAATATTTGCTCTGCTGGAATTTAGTTCTTTACTGGTTTAGGAGTAATAAAACTGACTATAAATGACAAAAGACTTATAAATGACAATGGTTAAAGATCTGATGAGAGCTTACTATAAAAGAGTTAACATAAGGAAATTTAGATATTTCTGTAACATAAAATATTTAATAAAGTTTAGTATAATTTCTTTGACAGTGTTTTCTGATAATTATTTATCAGAAAATAAGCTGAATTAGCTAAATACTTCCCCCAATGAGGAGAAAAAATTTTTCTGATATGTTTTAGGGGTCTTCTGGAAAATAATAGAGTTAACTAGGGGCAAAAGCACTTTTTTGAATTTGATTTTGAAAAAAGTTTTTAAGGCACTTGCTTAAATAGAATCATAGGTAACTATGAAACAATACTTATCTATTTAACTAGAATGACAATAAAAGATTTTAAAGGCAAATATAGAAGGTTACGTAGCTGTCAGTCTGGGGAAAGGAAATTTTGGGCAAAATACTTTTAAAAACTAAAATCAGTCAAAGGGAGAAATAAAGTTTAAAACCCGTTTATTTCTCACAAACTGCAGTCTCAGGCCACCTTTCTTCTCTGCTCCAGCAGCCACAACACTGCTGCTTTTCTCCTCACTTCTCAGGTACAGATAAGCCCTCTGTTGCCCAGGTAATCACCCATAGATACAGAGATGAACTTCTCCACCCCTGAGGAAAGATGCAAATGCACTAAAGCCATACTTCTTTCCACCTCTGAATGCCTATTGATATGCAGATATACTAAAGCTAGGGGAAATATTCTGGAAATGTTACAATTTTACCCACAATCCACCCCTACAGAAATCTCACCTTATAATTTCTTTGATCTTTTTCTTTTGACTAATCTAATAACATGCAATAGCAACAGCAACAAAATCTTGATAATTTTCAAGCCAGAGGATTTAGCCTATGCAGATTGAGCAAATGTACTTTATAGCACAATCTCTCACTAAGCACAAAATACATTTTTATACTTGTTTACTCATTTTTAACAATCATGCTAGATTGCTCACAAAACTTTTACTGAACATTAGACAAAGGCAAGCCTCTCTTTAAACATTATTTTCTTGACAACAGCAACACAATTATAATTTTCAAGCTAGAGGATTCAGCTAGATTCAAAGTTTCATGTAGATTAAGTTTAAAGCTCTTCTATTCTAGTCATCATGTGGGCAGCTGCAGCCAGGGGGCGCATCTAGGACACAAAGACTGTAGAAGCAAATAAGGCCAGCTTTTAGGCCTTTTCTCTTAAGGTGTCAGAAGAGCTAGCTAGCCATTGCTGATCTATGTGTTGAAATGTCTAGGGCTATGTCTATTTTACTTCTAACTGTTGCACTCATCTTTGCAACACATGTCCAATAAAGTGGGTGCCTCGATCGCTTTCAGTAACTGGCAACTGACCATAGGCTGCAGAGAGATGCTCTAGGCCCCTCTTAGTGGTTTGCTGATCTGCACAATGTGCAGGGCACTCCTTCCGGGCTCAGCTGACTTCTTCAAAGGTGAAAGGCAAGCCTTACTGATGGGCCCACATTGTCTTTTGCCCTATGTGCAAAAGACTGAAGTACAAAAAGCCCTACGTACAAACACTGAGGTAGCTATTGGGCCACATCAGAGGCAGGCTTTCTTTCTAGCCAGCGCATCTGGGCTAATGTGTCCGCTTTATCATTTCCTGGGGATGCTAAAGGCAAGTGGCCAGTCACATGATATATGATAGGTGTCTGTGCCACGCCACTCCGTGGCTTTTGGGTCTAGTCTTGCACTCACCCCATGATGGGATAGGAGGTTATTACTTTGGTCTGCGCTGTTCGGGTGATGCGCTCTGTAGCCAGCAAAGCGTGGTACACAGCAGCCAGTTGCTTCAAGGAGATCTGGACTTCTGCTCCTTTCCATGGTTATGGCCAGGCTCTGGTCGGCAAAAAGAGCAGCAGCAATGGTAGAAGCAGTAGCCTTAGGCTTCAGCTCTGGACTGGGGTCAGCGTGACCAGCAGTGGTGGTGGCGCCTCCACGACTATATGAGTATAGACATATGTCCCTCAGCGCAAGCCCTGCTTCTCCCTATCATTTCTAGGGGCAGCCCTCTCAAAGGTCGCACACATTATGACAGATTTCAGGTTCACAGGAATCCTGCCGACTACGCCAATTGTCAGTCCAGGGAAAGGAAATTTCGGGAAAAATACTTTTAAAAACTAAAATCAGTCAAAGGGAGAAATAAAGTTTAAAACCCGTTTATTTCTTACAAACTGCCATCTCAGGCCGTCTTTCTTCTCTGCTCCAGTAGCCACAACACCGGCCTTTCTCCTCACTTCTCAGGTACAAATAAGCCCTCTGTTGCCCAAGTAATCACCCATAAATATGGAGATGAACTCCACCCCTGAAGAAAAATGCAAATGCACTAAAGCCATACTTCTTTCCACCTCTGAACGCCTATTGATATGCAGATATACTAAAGCTAAGAGAGATATTCTAGAAATGTTACAATTTTACCCACGGTAGCTGTTATCAAAACTTACCTTTTAGTCTTTTTAATATTAAGATCTTATTAAGTACTCAGACAACTCATTGAGATTTTTAGCATGAGAAACTGCTTTGATAAAACAATTAGAAAACCCTTTGCAATCTTTTAACATTAATGGTAGACTAATAAACTGTTGTCTTTTTAATAAAAAAAATTCTAGTTTTGCTGTGTGCTTGATATTGATTGACTCATTTGCTTTAATTTCACATAGCATGACTGTATCAGTTTTTCTATAAACTCTGTATAACTTTCTTTTTACATTCAGTTTTCTTTATTTAAATAAACATCTGTACTTTAGAACAAAAGTTACTTTTTTATCAAAAGACATTCTTTAGTATGCAGAAATGTTTCTTTCATTACTTTAAGTAGTTTTAATTAGAACTTAATACTATTAGGTACTTCAATTTTCAGTGAACACTGAGAAGTAGGCTATTGTAAACTGTTACACTAGTATTCTTCAGATTGACAAATTTATGAATACATTTTATAATTTCTGGAACTATGTGCTTTATAGCACAATTTTTTACTAAGCATAAAATATGTCTAACTTAGCAAGACTTTAAGGTTTTAGGTTACTACAAAGATTTTTAGGCTGTTTGTAGGTATACACACTGAAATACAGTGTAACACTATTAAGATGTTTACTTGCTACACTTTACTTGTTTTTAACAACTATGCTAGTTCACTTACAAAATTTTTACTGAACATTAGATGAAATTAAGCTTCTTTTTAAAGTATTTTTCTTGACATATTTAACAGATAACATCAACTTAAATGACTTTAGGTAAACTTAGGCAGCTGATAACTATAAGGACACATCTGTTTCAGTTCAACTTAAATTAGCATTAATGCTTAATATTTTCTATTAGAAGTTTCTGGAAGTTTTAGAATGCTCAATTTTTACAAGTGCTTGTCTTTAATTTTTATTAATACTATCAGGAGGTAGAAAAATATTTTCTATTTACACATGTAGACACACAAACATATAGACTGAGACATAATGACTACAGTTAGCAATACTATTCATAAAAGAACATATACACAAACTGATGCAAAGGTTTTCTAGTTACTAATATTTAATTGCAAAATGATGTAATTATGGGTCTTATTTTGGGGTTATTTTTCTCTGCTTTGCACTTTGTATTGAGGCTAAATGGCATTACAGAAGAAAATTAGTTTTCTTTTAGCTTATCTGATTGAAAGTATCTCCGTTTTTAAGAATACACTCTAAGGGTGATCAGTTTACATACTGGGTTAAGGTCTAGATGGCCCAAGACTAACAGGGCTGATGAAAGCTTTGAATTGATAGGGACTGTGCATGTGTCTAGGTAGCTGCAAATGAAATGCAAATACAATTCTAGCACCAGTTATTTAAAGCTAGGCTGTACTGCAGAAGACAAATTTCTTTCATTTCAGGGAGTTTAAAAACTTCTCAATTTTTGAAGATGATGATGAACTTAATAAGCAGAATAGATTTTTACTAAAAAATTTTAGAAAACTAGTCTCATATTGTAGTAGTCTACCGGACTTTTGACTATTTTCCTTTCTTGTGGAAAAATATATTTAGCTGCATAACTTTATTATATTGTATACTTCTCTCAGGGTCTAAGCTTCTCTAGAGAGTTCATATCGAGGCCAGGCTTGTGTGTAATAGATAAGGCACTTTTTTTTCAGGGTCTGGGGATCAAATTGCTCTTAGTGCCTTAGAATGCATGCCAGAGGCATGTCTGGCTTTAAACTTGAAGAGAATGCTTTTATGTGAAGAGAGAAAAACAGGTGTGTGATACCTGGTCGGCCTTTCTTCTGTGAGGGTGTCTCCTCACCTTGGAGCTTGGATGACCGTGGTTAATCACCTCTGCCAGCCTACTGGACTTAACTACTCTCTATCAGTGTAGCTTGTACTTTGCCTTCCCACTAAGCAAGAGTGGCTTCAGAGCTCTGGATTTAGTGGGACTTTACTAGTGTGCTCTTACTTTATGCCCTTTGGGAGTTTTAACCTAGATCTTAGTTTTCTCTGCTCAGGCTTGAGCATAGTACACTAGGGATCACTCCTTGAGAGTCCCCTGCCTGTCTGGTAAGGGCAGGGACTGTGAGACTTCTCACTGCCAGAGCCATGGTCAGTAAGATTTACAAGCTCCTTTCGCTTCCCTGAGGGCTGTAGAAAAGGAAACACTATAGCCCCAGGATGACTGCCTCTAAGGAAGAGTTTAATAGAATAGAGCCATTTACATGTTGGGCTCAAGGTTTCAGCTTGAGTACTTTACAGACTTTATTTACATTACACAGGAAAAAGTGACACAGCCCTAAGAAGACAGCTTTAAATGAAGAGCAGGGGAACTTTTTCTAAGGCCAAAGATAAAATTCAGACAGAGGCTGCCATGGACAGTTAGGAAGCAGGTGTCTATACTCTTAAACACCAGTTTCTGCCACAACCTGGGAAGTATCCTAAGAGTCACCCACTATAAGAAATCTGACCTCTGAGACAAGATGTCAGGGGTCATCTGCGACTCTCACATATGCAGCAGCCTAGCTGGAGGTTCACTCAGCACCACTGGATCAATCAGCTGGAGCCGAGATTCAAGGACCACTGTCTACTAGTCCAGTCTGCCCTCAGAGTCTGCAGATTAGGATAAGAAAGTAGGAAATCAGCTCAGCCACTCCCCGACATTCCCGTCCAGAGGTGGGAGATCAAGGAGCGACAGACACCAGGAAACCTTTCACCTGAGACTTAAGACTGGTAGATGATGCTAATCATCTTTTAATTAAGTGGCTAACGGGTGCCAGACACATTTTTATGAGATGAAAAGTATAGCATTTAGTCAGGAGTAAGAGCAAAGCATAGATCTCCTACCTTGCAGTGGTGGGCATCAGGTTCCATAAGATTGATGAAGTTAGAGGCACACAGAGAGTGTGTAAAGAAAGTAAAGAGCACCCCTGATGGCCAGGATGGCCTGAAAAAGCAAGCTGGAAGTCAGAGAGACAGAGAGAGACGCTCCTCATGGATTCCCAGTTGGGCTATCAGGGTCTGACTCTGGACACACGGACCTTTGAGAAGGTGCTGAAATGCAGCCTCAGCCTAGATTCTTGCAGTTGCCCATGGCTTTCCTCAGTCCCTCACATACAATGAGAGCTTCTGAAAGGGAACCCTGGCCTCCACTCAGATGACATTCTGGGCTCCCGCGGGAGATGGGGGATCCACTGAGGGAAACACAGGAGAATCTGTCGCTGGAGACTTTGAGATTGGCAGCTGGGCTAGTTCCATTTAAGTGGCTGATAAGCGCTGATTTTGTGTGCCATTAGACGGCTTCCTTCTGTGAGGGCAGTGAAAGAAAAATGCAGGCTCAGATGCCTATACTCACCTCCAAAGTTATCCTAGAAGAGCCCCCAAAGATGATGCCAGGGTTTTTGTTCACGGAGATGAAAAATGAACTTTGCAAACACTCAAGGGAGGAGAGCCAGGGAGAGGCTTTCATTTAGAGATAAAGTTAGAGGACAGAACTCTTAGCTTGCGCCAGGAGGGGACAAGGGAGCCTGGGGTGGTGCCTTGTTTACGAGATTTATAGGCAGTTGAGAATTTGGGGGAACTGATAAAGGGATTAGGGGTGTGGACTTGTACCACCTGCCCTGCTTCCAAGGTGGGCTGGGTTATTGTCTATTTGCTAGGGCTGTTTGTAGTTGAAATACAGTGAAGTCACGGTTATGCTGAGGTACCCTTCTTTATTTGCGCAACACTTAAACATTCCAGGCCAAGTTGCTCCTGCCCTTTTGAGCTTGAAATTTATCTGATCTCACTGAAGATATCTATATTCCTAGTCTGGTATCATTACCGTAGAGAATTAGCGTGACTCTGACTTTGCATAATGCTTAACACTGAGTTTCAATAGGGACTTCTTTGCACATTGTCACATTGTTCTGTCTGTAATTACCTTGCTTTGCTTTTTTTCCAGAGGCCCTCACCCTACTCTGCCTAAACGCATGGTCCCTGTCTCAGTGAGACACTAGGTGAGACTTGCGCCTCCCTCACTCTGGCCTCTAACAACCCTATTACATAGGGAATTCTTGGGTAGCCACATCCTACAGGTAACTCCCTCTGAGAATGCAAGCAGTTAAAACAACCAAACCCAAACAAAACTCAGCCTTGTTAAAAAATAAATCCACTACTGCAAGCCTCTCCCAGCGTACCCTCAGCAGTGAGTTCACATTGCAGAGGTGTGCTACCCCTGATAAGCTCACCTTCCCGGCCATGCTGATCTTTTGCACAGTGTCACTTTCCCTTCCAGTGCTGGCTTTCCCTCACAGCTTCATGCCACACACAATTTAATAAACAGTAACAGGGCAGGTCTCCCTTGAAGCTGACATCAACCCATTAAATCAGCACTCTGTGAGTACAGTAGCTCTGATTCATATGACCAATGTTTTGCCATCTTAGGCACTGAGAGATTTTCAGAGATGGTGTTAAATACCTTGGTGAAGATAGGAAAAATTACATGATTGTATTCATGACCACTTAGTCTAGAAAGTTTATCAATATCCACAGTTATTTTCTAATAACCTGTACTTAGTAAACCTGCAATGCCTCCTAGTGTTCACAGCTTTCTTCTCTATGCACCTAAAAATAATTTTTAATTCGAGAATTTGCCTAGGATTATCATGAGACATTAGTTTATAGTGACCTTGGATCTACATTTTTTTCCTTTAATAAAAATGGGCCATTTGTCCCTTGAGTGTCTTAGCCACCTCTTCTAATTTTCATGATTCTCCAAAGGTTAGCTGTGCAGAAAACTTTAGTTGGTGTTGGTGTCTGGAAAGTCTTGAAAAGCCTCTACTCATTCTCATTCTAGTCTTCTTTTTACAATAGTCCTTGATCATGTATACTTCACCCATTCAACAAATACTTCCTCTGCAGTCTATAGGACAACTGCTATTCCTTTCCTACTGAGCACAGGCCTGGGACACAGTAAGCCCTCACTAACCTCACTGGAAAATTTACATGGTATCCCCACAAAAGTCTAAAAATATAAATATAAATTATTTTTGTCCCATTTAAATAGTTAAGCAAATCTAACATACATGGAGTATTTTAAAAACCAAACCAAACCACACAGCAGTAGACAGGTTGATTCTGGATGAGGGACAGAATAGCTGGGCACATACAGCTAGAGCCCAGTCAGCATCAACTAGGCTGTCCGCCCCACATCCCAAGTATGTCCTTTTCCTCCCAATCCCACCCCAGTTCAAAACCAGAGTGACTGCCCAGATCATGACATGTCCAGAGATGTCCCCTAACCACTCTCACTGACTCATGATGCTCTAAGTTCTGTCCATAAAACCCTCCCTCAGCTCTGGCTGCACCAAAAGCTGAAGTCACCCATAATAAAAGTCACTAGGCGCCCCACTGTCCTGCACTCAAGCTGCACTGCAGCAAACACTGCTTCAAATACTAGTCCTTGGTTATGTTCCAAAACATGTCATCTGCTACAAGTCATAGAGATATGACGCCAAAAACAGATCTGCCCAGCTACAAGGCTGACATCTTTAAGCTTCATGCAAGTTATAGAGAAGCTAATGTTCAGGCAGAAAGCACAGGTATGTTTTACAGGTGCTGTCCTGACTGGGTGGGGCCTCTTCCACAGCAGAGGTTAAATATTTTTAATACCATCCTGGATAAAAGTGTTTCCCTAAATATGATTATTTCTGGTCAACTCATAATTCAGGTCAACAAAACATGCTTTCAGCTCTTTAAGCTAATATAGAGTTAAAGACAAAGCAAAAATCACAGGATGGTAAACTTTAAGAGGCTTATAGTTTTTCCACACACCTGAATATTCATTCACTCAACAAATAATCTTGAAACCCCTATCCTATGCTACAGCAGTTACAAGAGAAGCCACTGAGCTAGAGAACACTTGGCTTACAGGCCAGTGAAGGAGAAAACTGAATAGCAATAAAATAAAAATTCACTTTGGTTAAGTACTATATCAGGGTAAAGGGGTATATGGGACAATACCGATGAAAATAATCATCTGGGAAGAATCATAATCTTGAATTTTAAAGATACAGCATTTTAAGGTACAATCTGTTCCAAACTCTTCTTTATAGATGTTAGCATTATTTACCTCATTGTTTTATAGTTATTAATCAAAACTGACAAACCTCACTACTCTAAGTCAAAGAGGAAATATTCATAATTCTTATCAGACAAAAAGCATCTGCAACACACTTAGGGTTAATACTATACTTACTGGTGAAATGCCAAACATTCTGCCAGTGAAATCAGGAACAAAACCAGAATGTTTAGTCTCATCACTTCTATTCAACATTTTATTAGAGGTTCTAGATAGTGCAGTAAGTCATAAAAAAATAATAAAAGGTACACAAATTGGAAAGTAAGACTTTCTATTCACAGGCAATATGATATTTACATAGAAACCCAAGGAATCTTTTCTCTTTTTAAACTACTAGAATAAATGAATATTTGCAAGGTCACCTGATACAAGGTAGAAGTATGAGTTCTGTCTATACACTACCATGAAATAATGGGACAACGAAATTTAAAAAAAATAGTAACATATACAATAGCATCCAAAAGCATAAAATATTTAGGACAATATTTAACAAAAAAATGTATAAGACTTTAATACCAAAAACTATAAATCAAGACAGAAAGAAATCACAGACTAAACAAATGAAAATACATGACTTCCATGAATGAAAGACTCAACCAATTATCATTAAGATGTCAGTTCACCCAAACTTGGTCTATACATTCAATGAATTCTAATCCTAAAACCTAGCATGCTTTATTCTGCAGAAATTGACAAGTTGGCTCTAAAATGTATATGGGTATACAAAGGACCTACAATATACAGATCTTATGAGGAACAAAGTTGGAAGATTTACATACCTGATTTTGACTCAATACATAGCTAGGGTAATCAACAGTGTATGGTAAAGGCATAAGGACAGATAACAGAAAGCAAAATAGACCTACAATTACAAAGGCACCAAAAGAAATCCAATGATGAAAGCAAAGTCTTTTTAACAAATAGTGCCAAAACAACTGGATACACATATAGAAAAACATAAAACTAATTCTAAATTGATTTGAGATGGATCTCATAGACCTGAACATAAAAATTAAACTATAAAACTTCTAGAATAAAATATAAGAGGATAGCTTTGTGACTTTGGAATAGGAAAAGTTTCTTAGACTAGATACAGAAAGTAAAAACCATTTAAAAAAACATGAACATTCAAAATATTTGCTCTTCAAAATATGCCATTAAGAAAATGAAAAGGTAAACTACAGACTGGAAAATTATTTGCAATACATAATCTGAAAAGAACTTCTACTAGAATATATAAAAATTATAGTTCAGTAACAAAAAGACACAAAAGCAATGAAATATGGGGGGAGTGCTAAACAGAAACTTCATAAAAGAAGATAATGTGTGTGGCCAATAAGCACAAGAAAAAGTCATTATTACATCATTAGTCATCAGAGAAATGTAATTTTAAACTACATTGAGAAGCCACTGAACACCCATCAGAATCGCTAAAATTAAGAAGACTGACAACACCAAATGTAGGTACCTATGTAGAAAGACTATAATTCCCATATATTGTCAGTGGGGTTATAAAACATATTGTCCGTGGGAGTGTAAAAGGTATTGTCCAACTACTCTGGAAAACAGTTAGGCAGTTTTTTAAATAAAACTAAACATACACCTACCCTATAATCCAGTAATTTCTCTCCTAGGGAAATGAAGACATGTCCACCAAAAAAACAAAAAAAATTCCTACAGTATTTACATTATTCATAGAATAATGTTCCAAACTAGGAACAGGCCAAATGTCCATCAATAAAAGAATGGATGAACACAATCTGCTATGGTCATACAATGGACTACTTGGCAACAAAAAGCAACAAAGTATTCACACATGCATCATGGAAAATATGCTGAGTCAGATAAGTTTTATACAAAAACAACTTAGAAAATGAAATTCTAGAACAGACAATACTCATCTATAGTGTAAAAATTTAGTACAATGATTGTCTCTGATGGTAGAGGTGGTGGTAAGAGGAACTTGAGAGAATTTTCTGGGGTGATGGAAATAATCTCTATCTTATTAGGTTGCTGGGTTACATATATGTATGTATGTTTATAAAGACTCTTTAAACACTATACTAAGATTTGTGCAATTCCCTCTTTGAAAATACTACCTCAGGGTGTGAAAAAAATTATCAACATATGTTGAGCCCTAGTTAATGTCAGGCATGCATAAATGTCCAGGAGTTAGGCATACTGATGTCTACAACCTACTTTGAAATGGATAAAAGAACAGATTAATTAATGATTTATATTATATAATGATGTTATATATGCTCATTACAATTAATTTTAATAACATACTATTAATATAACTGTGATATACTTTATGTATTACATACATTATATATCATGTAGTGTGATATGCTATAATTATTACATATCATAGGATATATAATATATATTAAGGTATGTATATTTTTATATTAAAATAATATATTAACTATATGATATAAATATTATATAATATAAAATTATGATATAAAGCAAATATATTAAATGTTAACCACCATAAAATCGAGGCAGTGGGGTCATTATACTATTTTTTTTTATGAATACACATACGTGGCTTTATATGTATACATGTGCACATGTGTATAGGAAGCCTGGTACCTGTGTCATCATACTATTCTTTTAACTAGGTATATATTTAAAGCATATAAAGTATTTAGACTAAAAAGACATATATGACCTTTGGATAAAATTATAAAAAGTAACTGTAAGACTTAAACAGGAAATTATACTATGGTAATGTACAGAAAGACTCAATATTATAAACTGTATTTGTTTCAAATTGTTCTATAAATTCAATACAACCCAGTAAAAGTCCTGAAATACCTTTCATAAAAGTTACTTGATGACTAGATTCTTAATGGTATAGCCATGGATAAGATCCAAAAACATCAAGGACAATGGTGAAAAAGATACGGGGAAGGACTTCCCTGATCAGATATGTTGTAAACAGTAACTCAACAACATAGTGCTTTTACATGCCTGGAACAAGACAGCCACACACATTGCTATTCAACAGGTGATATGCAGAAAGAAGACATTTTCAACTAATAGCACAGGAAATTTTCATTTTTTTTAAATGTTAACTTAAATCTCTACCTCAAAATATATACAAAATGCACACTCAGTAGTTTGGAGATCTAAATGTAAACAAGAAAGGTTTAAGATATTTTAGAAGAAAATAAGAGAATGTCTCATGGTATCTGTGTTAGAAAGGATGCCTTAAAGCACAAAGGCACAAACGATTGAGTAGAAAATAGAAAAATTCTATTATTAGTAATATTAAAAGCTTAAAATTCTGTTCACAAAATATACCTCAGAAAATGACAATGTGAACAATGATAAACCCTTCACTACACAAACAATAAAAAGGTTCAGGATATAGAAAGAAATCCTACAAATCAAAAAATAGAAAATTAGGCAAAATACATGAAGAGGCAATTCACAGAAAAGGAAATACAAATAGCTATCCTTACTAGTAATCTCACCGGTGATCAAGAGAATGCATGTTTAAACCACAAAACAATTGTTTCACACTCACTAGATTTGCAAATGTTAAACCTACGAAGTGTTGCAGCACAAAAGAAGTTGTATTCGTTGTGGGTGAGAGTATAAATTAATACCACCACTTTGGGGTTAAAAAAAGAAATGACAATATCTAATAATAAAGTTTAATGTATGTATTTGCTATGACCAACAACTCAACAATTCTGATCCTAGATTATGCTCTATAGAGAAATGCTTAGGCATGTACACAATGGGATAAACAGCTACATGAGTGTTCAGGGCAGTGGCATTTTTAAGAAACAAACTAAACAAGTGCTCTTCAACATCAGGTTGGCTTAACAAAACAAGGCACATCTGTACAGGAAGAACTACATATATATGAAACTAAAGGGCCAGAGTTTGTAGGATCTCAAACAAATGGTTTAAATCTAGTATGCCACATCTGAACGTACTCACAAAACTTTTAACATGTGCTAAACAAGTGTGTATATATATTTATATATTACTATATAGAGAGATATACTATTATATATCACTATATATAGGGATACAGATAAATCTGAGCAGCCTTCATATATAGTGTGTAATAAATATATTTTGCACAAATGGATACACTGCACATAATATGCAACATACCATTTTATAATATATATTTTTTGTGTCTATATATTACATACTGTAAAAAAATACATGAGAATGATTACAACAAATGTCTAAGAGTGGTTGGGAAGGAATAACACTGGAAAGGAAACCAAGAATTTGGTAACATTTTATTTCTTCACCTGTATGGTGGATACATGGGTGTTCCCTGCATTACTCTTTATACCTATTTGTAGGTCTTAAATATGTAATCTCAAATAGTTTTAAAGAGCAGCACATAGAAATATTTGTATCCTAGAAGTCAGGGACATTGTTCACCAACAAAAATCAAGAAATAGTTTATAAAACTCAGTTAAGCGACAATCATCTTATTCAAACTGACTTGATTCAAAGAATGGAAAAGTGAAGTTAAAAGTCAGATGTTATTTCAAAAAAACAACACAGTTTTATTTTTATGTAAAAAAAATTAATTACTCCTAAACAAAATTTACATGTGAACCTAAACTCAAAAGGCTTTCCAGTATACCACTTCAGGGAAATTGAAATTAAAAACCAAGCATAAAAGATGGGTGGAGGGGGAGGTATTTGAGTGAGATAAGTAAGAAGCAGAGGTTAGAGACAGGCAAGAACAGAACAACACTATGGAATGGCAGAAAAGGCTGTTCAACCTATATAAAATATGAGAATATATAAAACAAACACAAAACTGATTATGGAGTAAAATTATTTTATTAAACAATATTCTCTCACTTCAAAATGAAGATGGATGCTTGCTGGCTTCTGTACAGAATGAGTCACTGGGTTAAATCTGTAGGCACACTTGTGGGAGGAGTGTTGGCATTTCTCCAAATGCACCAATAATGGTTTGCACTCTGCTGTAAATGGACACCCCTCCACCCCCGCCCACACCCACACCCCCATTTAATTCTCTAACCATATCTGCTTTAGGGCAAAGGAAGCACCTAGAGCAGATGATAAGTCATACTACAGCCAGGCAAACCATCTGGATCTCACAGGGGGCCAAAGAACAGCCCAAACCCTTCAGCAGCGCTTATGTAACCATTTTTTGAAAGTGAGAACAAAATTTCTTCTGAGTCTAATAGGTTATCTACAGCTAAATCTGTCCTCAGGCATCATCAATCTGATCAGAACTAAACTACAATCAGTAATTTGCATGAGCACATAACCACATTGGCCAAAGGTAACTAAGACACGTCCCTGAAAAACAAGTATCAAATGCAAACCAAATGTCTGAAGCACTCTAATTTCAGGAGAATAAAATTTTAAAAAGAATAATGATAAGAAAATACTATCTTGGCTCTCATACTACTAGAAGAAAGTAAAAATGTTAAAGCACTAGATTCCAAAATATGCCTATAGTGGCACATAGAGAAGAGAAGGAAGAAATAAACATCCTAAGCTTTAGTACTCTAGTATGATTGGCCAGAACTGTAGGAACAAACCAAACATGTGTCTACCCAGGTAGGCTTACACCTGTAATTCTGGGAAAGGAAATCCTGGGGCAAAATACCTCTAAAAACCAAAATCAGTTAAAAGGAGAAATAAAGTTTTAAACCTGTTTATTGCTTACAAACTGCAGTCCGGGCCGTCTTTCTCCTGCTCCTGCAGAAGCAAAATCACCCCTCCCCTCACCTCTGGGGTACAGATAAGCCCTCTATTGCCCAGGTAATTAGCATTGATATGGAGATGAACTTCTCTTCAGCCCTGAGGATATTCAAATGCACTAATGCCAGGTGAGATATTCTGGGAATATTACAATTTTACCCACAAGCCACCTTCCAGAAATCTCGCCTTACAATCAACTCATTCCCATCTTCCGCAATGGTGGAGAAAACTGGAGCATTGTGACCAGACTACTGACATAACAATAGCAACAGCAATAAAATCATGATAATCCTCAAGCCTGAGGATTCAGCTAAATTCCAAGTCTTACGCAGATTAAGTCCATAGTCAGTCCATTCCACAGGCAGAGCAATCACTATATGGCAGTTGCAGCCAGAGGGCGCATTCAGGCCACAAAGACTGTAGGAGAAAATAACTTTACGGGCGATAAGATACATGTTTTAATGACACCAGCATAAACAAATCTTGGTCCATCAGGTAGGATGCATGCAAGAGAGTGGTCCTGTGATAGGACAATGGCAGGAATGGGTCTCGTCATGGTCAAGTATACCAGACTTTCAGCCCCATCCCTGTAGGAGTTAACAGATGGGTCAATATATAAGGCTATGGGATGTACATGCACTGGCCATAAAGATAAAACAAAACTTCCCTGCAAGATGCTCTTACCTCCTGGATGTTTTGGGTACACTAAGTCCGTGATTTTGGGGGGACATTCAGCTGTTAATCCAGAAATATACACGAGGCCAGCTTCCAGGCCTTTCCCCCAAGGTGCCAAAGGGCCAGCCATCGCTGGTCCATGTGTCGAAATGTCCAGAGCCACATCCATTCAACAGTGTCTCCAGGGTTCAGTGCAGTTGGGGCCAGCTGCAGGATGTTGCTCTGCTGGCCATATCCTAGCTTTAATAACTCTTCTTTGGTTTGCACATACAGTTGTATAGGAGAGGCAGAAAGATGTGTGAGAATATCCACAGGGCTCAAAGCTCCTTTACGTGGCTTCTCATTCAAACGCCACAGCACTGTCCATAGGCTAACTGACCAACCCCATAGACTATTGGTGTCCGACTTCAGGCCAGATTTCAACAAACCGTTGTGCCTCTCTATCCTGCCTGCCCTGGTAGGATTATATGGTATATGAAATTTCCACTTGATTCCTAATTGTTGCACCCATTCTTGTAACGCATGTCCAGTAAAGTGGGTGACTTGATAGCTCTCAAATACCTGAGGTCTGCCATAGGCTGCAAAGAGGCACTCCATGCCCCTCTTGCTTGTTTGCTGATCTGCACAACATGCAGGAAAAGCAACCAATAGGCCAGTAGCCATGTCCACACAAGTAATGGCATACCGATATCCTTCTGATATGGACAGAGGCCCAATATAGTCTATTTGCCACCTGTCAAGGGGTATCAGCCCCTTTACTATTGTCCCATGTTGCTGTGGAACTTAGTGTAAGTCCCTCTGAGAGCACACAGGCACTCCTCCTTCCAGGCTCTGCTGACTTCTTCAAAGGTCAAAGGCAAGCCCAACCAATGGGTTACAGCCCACATTGTCTTTTGCCCCACACGCAACAAACGCTGATGTAGCCATTGGGCCACATCAAAGGGAGGTGTTCCTTCTAGACAGCGCACCTGGGCCAATGCGTCTGCTTCATCATTCCCTGGGGATGCCAAAGGCAAATGGCCAGTCACATGATATATGGTAACTGTCTTAGTCTGACCAGAGGCCCATAGGTCTTGCCACAACTCTTGCCCCCAAAGGGGCCAGTGATCAACCATCCAATTGGCATGATATCATGTCAGTAGCCACAGGGTCAGGCCCTGATAGACAGCCCAGCTGTCAGTGCACACAGCTATGGGGAAGGCTTCTGGGTGATCACAAGCCATACTGCCTGCAACTAGGCCCATAGGCTGCTCTTCCCCTCTCCACCCTCCATCCATATTGTCTCAGGATGGAAAGCCACATCCCTCCACATTGGGGGCTGCCCACAACTAGAGCCGTCTGTGTACCAAGCATCTTCGGGTATAGGGGCTTTTCCCTTCTGATGAGGACTCTCAGATAGCAATGGCTCAAAAGCAAGTTCTTCCTGCTTTCCACTGGTATAGGTCACTGGCCCCAATAAGGGTTGGAGTTATCCACTTAAGGGGCTAGTAGAGAGGGTGCTACACTGCTGTAAATATGCGCCCCATTTGGCCAGTGTAGGTGTCTATGCCATGCTACTCCATGGCCTTTGAGTCCAGTCTCGCACCCACCCTGTGATTATTACCTTGGTTGGAGCTGTTCCAGCCTTGGGGTCCGTAGCCAGCAAGGCATGGTACACAGCAGCCAGCTGTTTCTCTATCAAAATGCCAGACCTCTGCTCCTTTCCACAGCTGTGACCAGAATCCAGAAGGTTGACGAGTCCGTTCAAGCCGCTGCCAAAGACCCCATTCATAACCATCTTCGGTTACATGAACATCTAGTTCACACAGGGCCTTGATGAGTCCGTTACATTCAAGGCCTGTATGGCCTTGACTGCCTGCTTGGCAGCAGTAAAAGCAGCTGCACACGTCTCATCCCAGTCCCTCCTGATGCCCTTTCATACCAGCCAGTATAAGGGCTTCAGAATTTCTGCCAAGTGTGGGATAAACACTCTCCAGTAGCCCAAAAGACCCAAAAACTCTTGTAATACTGCCACAGTGGTAGAGGTGGGGAAAGCCTGCACCTTGTCTATAACTGCTTCAGGAACAACTTTAGTTTTACCCAACCAGACAACCCCCAAGAATTTTACAGACAAACCAGGTCCCTGAACCTTGGTGCTGTCCACAGCCCATCCTTTTTCCTGTAAATGTTGCAACAGTCTAGGAACTGCCTCTTCTAAATCTGAAAGAGAATCAGATGTGAGCATAATATCATCAATGTAGTGACACAACTGTACTGCTTGCAATTCCTTCCATGTGGCCAACTCCTGGGATACAAGACCATGACAGATGGTGGGACTGTGGAGATATCCCTGTGGAAGGACAGTGAATGTCCACTGCGAGCCTTCCCACATGAAGGCAAACTGTTCCTGGCTTTCCTGTGCTATGTCAATAGAGAAGAAGCATTAGCAAGGTCTACTACATAATGATACATTCCCAGCTCATGGCTGAGGGTGTCCAGAATGTCTGCTATAGAGGGGACAGCAGCATGCAAAGGGGTGTGACTTTATTCAATTTCCTGGAGTCCAGTCATACACCAGGAGCCATCTAGCTTTCTCACTGGCCACACTGGGGAATTAAAAGGACTATGAGTGGGCTTATGATGCCCACCCTCTCCAACTCCTGTAGAGTTTCTCCAATTTCCTTGTGCCCCCAGGGAATTTATACTGCTTAGCATTTGTCACCTGCCGAGATACAGGCAGAGCTACAGGTGGGTGCTTAGCATGTCTCCTTAGAACTGCCTTTACCACAAGTACCCTCAATCTGAACTCACCTGCAGTAGTCTACAACCACAGGCCCTGCAGGATATCTACCCCCAAAATATATTCAGGTATGGGAGAAATGTACACAGTACACTCCTTTGGGGGTAAACACCCTATCCCCAATGATACTTGGGCTTTCTTCACTCTAACTGCATTACCCCCATAGCCATCTATCACAGCAGGGGTCCCAGGAAAATGCTCAGGGTTGCCATGAATCAAAGAACACTCAGCTCCCGTGTCCACCAGTGCCAGGACATGTTGTACATTCACAGGGGACCAATGAATTGCTAATTCTACATGTGCCCTCCGGTCCTCACCATGTCCCCCAAGGTGGGGACTTTGATGCCCCGCTCAGTAGAACTGCAATGCCCAATTGTCCTCCTGTGGGGGTGAGGGCTCAAGCAAATCCTGAGTCCTGTGTCCCAGGAAGTTTTTCAGGGTCACAGGCCAGGCATGAGGTCTTGACTCTGATTTCTGTGTCCTGGACCTCAGCGGCTGGAACTGTTGCTCTTGCTTTAATTGATGCGGCAGTTCTAACAATATTCTATTGGGCTGCCCATCAAGTTTTTCTTTCACTAACCTGGCCTTTATCAAATCAATCCCCATCTGTGTCTTTGAGACCTTCACGGGGCCTTTTGCACTTCTCCTTTCAGTCATAGCCTGTACTTCCTTCTGTGCCCTTATTGTTTCAACCTCCCCCAGATATGCTAAAGTACGAGTAGCCTCACTTACGGATTGCCCTACGTGGGGGGCAAGAGTATTCACTAGGGACCCAAAGAGAGATTGGGAGCTGTAGGTAGCACCAGATTTCTCATTCTTACAG
This sequence comes from Manis javanica, assembly GCF_040802235.1. Lineage (NCBI taxonomy): Eukaryota > Metazoa > Chordata > Mammalia > Pholidota > Manidae > Manis > Manis javanica. The sequence continues at coordinate 150,266,106 of NC_133157.1, forward strand.
GGCCCTGATGAACACCTCCTCATCAGGGCCCTGAGGGTCCACATTCTAGATGATATTTTTCATACCCAATTCCCACAGTACCTGTTGGAGCTCTGCATACTACTGGGAAAATATGGTAAATCACCCTGATTTGGCCAAACTACCCTGATGGCAGCTGTCAGCCATTGCAGGAGTGTCTGATTCCCTGAGAAGTGATGGGCATTTTGCAACCGCTGCCAGAGGAAAGGGTGAATTGTCAAGAAAGCCATTCTATTCATCTCAGTATCCGACACCCCCATATTCCAGAGATGTAAAAGCCATGTAGGCAGAGATTCCGATGACCTCTGCTGATACCTGATGCTCATGTCCACCAGCTCCAGCTCATCCTGGGTTAGGGACTGAGCAAAGAGTGTTCCACAACCTGGAGACAGGGCGGCTCCTTCCCCTGAGGAGACCATGGTTTTGTTTTTATTTTTCTTAATTACATCTGGGCAGGCCTTTAAAACAGGAGAAGATGGTACCTCCAGTAGTAGCCTAGGTAGCACATCCACCCATGGCCCCGCCTTCCCCTGGTCTCCCTCCAGCTCCTCCACCAATGGCTCCTCCTCCACCATCTCCAGAGCTGAAGGCACTACTCTTTCCTGCCCCTCCCCCATGGCCTCCTGCAACACAGCTTTTCCTGCCACCTCCCCCTTTGCCACTGCTAAGGAACCTTCCAGGAGCATGACCTGCCTTTTCAGTAACTGTCTCTCTTCTTTAACAGCATCCCATAGGTTATTGCCCAGCTCCTCCAAGAGATGCTGAAGTGTGTCTCTATCCTGCCTAAGTCCCTCTCTCTCCTATATAACATTTTCCACTATCTCGATGAAAAGAGACCCTACAATGCCAGCAGCTATATCGCCCCCTAAGGTCTCCAAGCAGTCTTCCAACTCATGGAGGGCTAATTCTGCAGCTTCTAGGGTTTCCACCCTTCCCCAGTTTTGGGAGAGACCCCACCTCTTTAAGAGGTACTTTACCCTAGACCAATTCCCCACTAGGGGTTCCCAAATTGGAAGCTCCATAGCTGAGGGTATAATAACAGGTGAAGGTGCACCCTCTGCCGCTGCATCCACTGGGGACCTCCCCGCCATCCACAGGGGGCCTTCTGGGCATTTCCCCAGCATTTCTAGGGGCAGCCCCCCTAAAGGTCACACCCATTATGACAGTTTTCGGGTTCATAGGAATCCTGCCAACTAATGCCAGATGTAAGTCCAAGGAGAGGAAATCCCTGGGCAAAATACCTCTAAAAACTGAAATCAGTCAAAGGGAGAAAAAAAGTTTAAAACTCGTTTATTGCTTACAAACTGCAGTCTGGGACCATCTCTTTCTCCTGCTCTGGCAGAAGCAAAACCATGCCTCCCCTCACCCCTCTGGTACAGATAAGCCTCAGTTGCCCAGGTAATTACCCACTGATACAGAGTCAAACTTCTCTCCACCCGCAGATATGCAAATGCACTAAAGTCAAGCAAGATATTTTGGAAATATTACAATTTTACCCACATGCACACAGTGCTGACCGGACACTGAGGCAACAGATACTGAAACACATGAGCCAGCTCCAGCATCCCCATGTCTGCAAACAGATGGCTGAGACTTTCCCCAGAGATTTGGGTAAATGGTAGCTGGGTTCTATGGACATAAAGGGTTTTAATAAAGGGAAGTTAATTTTTAAGATATTTTTGTAACTTGGTGCAGAATGAAGCCAAATCACTTAGGAGATGCAGTAAGTAGGGAAGACACTAAGTTGCTTATTTTCATATTAAAACAGTGTGCTGGAACACCACCAAAAGACTAAAATGTATCTGAGCTTTAATAAAGCAAAATACTGTTCAAGATGTCAGAGGGATTAGAGGGTAAATCAGCAACTTTAAGGTTGATGTGCAAATGGGATACTTACACCCCCCGAGTAGACAGAAATGTCTCCAGTGGTATTCAAAGCCACAGCATAAATATGGCCTCTAGAACATGCATAGATGCTACAGATAACAGAAAGTGATTTCTCTTGAAATAAATCATTAAACATTTTCAAGCACACAATGGCCTACTTAGATCTACAGCTGTATATTCTCCAAAGTTTTGAACTCACTCTTACCATTAGAGGTATTTCAGTGAAAACATCTGAGAAAAACGAAGGCATATAAATTGGTTTTAGGGCTATCACATCTCTGAAAGGAAAGGAGAGTAATTCTTCACATTTGAGGAGACTGGGATTAGAGATTTTGAGTGACTTGCCACATGGTTCTCAAATGGATAGGACTCTTCCAAACAACACTGCCTTTCAGGAAGGGGTGGAATTTGGAAAGGTTCATTCTATTGGTACTAGAGAGCTAAGGGGTTAAATTTTCAATACTAACTAAAAAATTGGGTGGTTAGCCCACTTGAGCCTTTATCTGAGTGACCTTGTTGGTATTTAGCTAAAAATGAAAACCTCTTATTTTCCAGTAATCTCTTTCAGACACATGAGTTTAAAGCAAGACTAAAACACACATCTTTTCTTTTACTTTCTAAGACCAATACAGGTTAATAGATTTGATCTTTTCTAAATGTGTTCAAGAATTCCTTCAGAATATTTTTTTTATACAAGTGTCACATGGCTTGGGCAGGCTGGACAAAATGTTGTTAACTGAACACAGAATAGCACACAGTTCTTAGAGTGGGAGAATTATGGCCTTCCTATCTTTTCATCTTATAATGATTAATGGCCATGACAGTCTGTGGATAAAGAAAGGGAATTTCACCAAGGCCACTTCATTCAAGGAAGCCAAAATGTAATGCATTTGTATCCAATAGTTACTAAATAGTCTAAGAAATACTGGAAGTAGAAAGAAAAAAAAATTCTCAGTGATTAATATCCATCAAGTGAATGTGCGAATGCACAAGGTTTACAGACAGTATACAATGCTTTTAATTCTAAATAAGATACACCTAAATAACTAATGCTGCTAGGGTCAAACTTTTACCACTAAATTTCAAACTCTGTTGGTAAGAGATTTTGAGAGCAGTGGTTGAGTTTTTAAGTAGTTGTCTGTCCATCAGCAGTTTTGATTGTGTACAGGACTGATTAAAACAACTAATTGTTATATAATCTAAAGCTTCAAATCAGAGGAAAAGGTGTTCTACAGTGACACCTACCGGTAAAGGGTAGCGTAAGTAGCACCATACTGTTGACAAACAAATCCCTGTAGCATGTTAGAAGCCACATGAAGACTGAATATTACTCAAAAGGGAAAAGCTAAACGAACACAAACATTACACATACTACCACCCAAATACTACAAAATAAGCTCAAAAGGACATCATGATCCTTCTTAACCAAAGATTTTCAACTCAATAAATCTGGAAGAGGTTTCTCTGGCCCCAAATGGCCATGCAAGATAAATTTTCACATGTAAGTTAAAGGTAAGATATCCAATTTACTTGTTCCTTTTATATCTGAAAGAGTAAAAGTGAAAAAGATAAAATCGAGCTCTGTAAGAAAGTAGACATTTTTATCAGCTTTCGATTTAAGTCGAAGAGCCAAATGAAAAGCAGACATTTGCTTTAAAAATATGCTATATAAAAGTTCCTGCTTCTAAACAATCACTTTTCAACAAAATGACCACCAAGATTAAATGGATAAGTCAGATAATCACTTTTTCCCTAAATTCATGACACAAAATACTAGGCCCTTTTCCCCCCATATTTTTACATAAAAATTTAAGAAATAATAATGTTTAATGTGATCAACTTCAGAGTCTCAATGCAAAATATCTCAAAAAACTTGTATCTGAGCCCATATACTTAGTTTTCTTTTAAAACTAAGATTTTCAAATATTCTGTTTCAAACATAATGTTAGTCAAAGGAAACTTAACTGGTGATATGGTAAAGGTACACTTTTCTTAATAACAAGGTATATTATGCCATAGAAAGCAAGAAGGATATTTAAGAATCTACTTCAACCAAAAGATTAATATAAAATCTTACAAATTAGAGAACCTAGAATTCAAGCGTTTATGGTATAACGAACGAACAACAGAAAACCAGGGTTCTCGTCTAGGATCCTCCACTAGTTAGGTTTCCAAGAACTACACAACCTTCAGTGAAGTAGGCAACCTTTCTGGGCATTAATTTCCTTATCTATAAGATGAGAGGAGGGAACTAAATGGGCCTTAGAGGAATGTCACGGCTAAAATTTCTTCAGCTTCTGCCTTTTCCCCACAAGCTGGTAATGGTTTGGAGGTCAGTGTCTGTACCCCAATGACAATAAACAGAGAAACAAAAAAGAAGTTTGCTTTATCTTTCAGGTATATCCTACTATAAGAAAACAGTACAAAAAGAATCACACTTTCACACTGTGGTGTAACTGTTTGCCACTGAAAGAATCCTCCTTTCTATCTCCAGGGCCTCTACCTGGCACACATTCAGAGCTCAATTTACTGAAAAAATTACTGCTGAAAAAAAATACTCATTATGTAATCTGCAAGACTCCAAAACCAACTTTTTAAATGTTTTGTGGGGTTTTTTGTTGTTGTTGTTGTTTTGTAATACAGGTACTTTTTCTCTTTTACATAAATACCCTCTTTTACATACTCTGTTTCATGACAATTATGAAATCAATGTGTAGGATGTTTAAAAGGCTGCAGATCCTCAAATATGGACACAGTTTGCTCTAAATGCCTGAATATGAAAGTCAGGATACGTTTAATTTGGGTCACATTTCCTAAATTTACTACCTGCCTGTTAAAATGGGTTCAGTCATTTAATCAGTGGGGGGTGGGAACACACTATACATTTCTTAATACTAATTCTTACTAGTAGCAGGCCATATAAAGTGACTTCCTCAGATGCCATCAGTCCTCTCTGCCCTTGAGACAAAAGATAAAAATGGAACAACGATGTGCTTCACAAGTAAATAGCTACAGAAAACTTTAGAAAACAACTTTTAAGTCTTATCCATCAGTTCCCTCTGCTTGGAGCCTGAGCAGCACAAACAAGTGTAGCCAGACCTGCCTGTGACACTTCATCTACTCCCCTGTTCGTTTAACCAACTGGAGTTTAAGGATAAGTGACAAAGGAACATAAACTTTTACTTGTGCCAAAGGTGAATATGTTTGCTTGAACTTTAAACTGTGTGTACCTTTTTCCATTTACAAAACAAATACTAGTTTTTAGAATGTGCATTTGTGCAATGACTTTAATTGCACTTTCACCATTTAAATGTATTCATTCACTCACTAGTAAATACGTACTGAGCACCTCTTAGGGGCCAGGCCATTCTAGGAATTAGGGAAAGGAATGAAGAGAAGAGGGCAAGACAGAAAGGCAATACACAGGAAAATAAATGAGACATTTTCAGATAGTCGCTAAGTGCTATTAAAAAGCTGAGTTATGACTATAGTTTTCTGATTTATTGTCGATATATTTAAAGAATGCATTACACGTAAACCTCAGGAAACAGTCTAAATCATCTGACATGATCATTTCAAATACGAAAGTTTGTAGATCACATTTAATATACATGTGTACTGTAGTTTCAGTAACCTTAATGTGAGTCAAAGGCAGTATAAAAGAAACCAAGAACCACTGAAATACGAGATGAAACAGATTTAAAACATCTGTTCTCTCTTTGCAGGCTAAGCAGAGGGATGAGAAAGGTGAATATCCAACACTCTTTTTAAAAAAGAGAAGACAAAGGGAAAAATTAGAGAAGCCAGGCCAGTATTCTACGGTGTTCTATGGTACTTTAAAAGCAACTCCAACGTATAAAGGCAAACAATTTTAATTTCCAAGAACATTCAGATCTGTCCCTCTCACCCCACCCCCAACTCCCCACAGAATAATAGCCTTTAAGTTGCTCAAAAGCTTCTGGTTGGCAGGAACTTACTTTCTCTGACTTTGGCTCATTTCCAAACTCCCCAAAATGTGCAAAACCGTTTCTCTTACTCCCACCTTCAGTTCCACGGAAAGCGCAGGAAGAGTGACCAGTTACCTCATCTCGGCTGCGCCTGCAGGTGAGCGGCCCGCTGGGCACCGGCTCCCCCTCCGGCCCGCCCGCCAGGCCCACCCAGCGCGGCCTCCACCCCGCGCCAGGAGGAGGAACGACGCGGAGGATGCCGGAGACGCCCGGTGGGATGCGGACAGACTGGCCCGCCGCGCCCGCCGCCGGCCCCACCCCCGGCCCCACCCCCGGCCCGGATCGCCTCTGACCTCTGCGGGCCCCGGGGCTGCTGCCGCCGCCGCTGCTGGAACTGCTGTTGCTGCCGCCGCCCTTGGCGTTCTTGCGCGGGGCCATTGCGCGCACCGCTGCAGCAGGAGAGAGCTGCGGGCTCCGACAGTGCGGTGACACGCGGGCCGCCGGGCCGCTGACTGGGGCGGGGGCTGCAGCGGGTGCGGGCCGAATCTCCTGCAGCAGCTCCCGTATCTCTGCACTGCCCGCCGCGCCTCCGAGGACTCTCCCCACTTGCCGGCTGCGCGCGCCCGGCCCTGGCGTGCGTGGAACCTATGACTGCCTCTGTAGACGAGAGCGCGCGCCTTACCGGAGCCTGGCCACGCCCCTTCCCTGTGGAGCCCGCCTTCTCCTCCTCGCCGGCGGAAGGCTGAGTGACGGGGGAAGGCCAATCACAAGGGCTTCTATAAGGGGGCGGATCCTGCCGCGCTTCCCGCCCCTTGCAGACTTGGGGCTCTTCTGACGCGGCGCAACCCTTTGAGCGCGAGCAGCCTTCGGCTTCCCAGTCAGTCTGGGTCCTTTGGAACGTGGCAAACGTGGAAACCTAGAGGGATCTCGCGAGCATTGGTAGACCCCGCACACTCGGGATGGGCGGGGCCAGGGGCGGGGCCGGCTGACACGTGTACAGCGTCCGGACGGAACGCGAGGTCTCAGGGCCTTTCCTGGGAATTTCGCTCACGTTCCACCTACTCGTACAGGCAGACGCAATGGAATGCAGTACGGCTTCTTGCGAAAGGGATGTGTTCCTTGTCAATATTAAGACATTTCTGAAATGGTAATGTTAGAATTAGTTCAAATCTTAAGTCATACGTAGTTGGTAAGTTCGGTTTTAGAGCAGGACTTGATTTCATTTATGCCATCAGTATTTTAAGATAATTAAGAGGTGCAAAGGTAATGTAAAACAAAAAAGACGTTATCTTGCCCAGGATGGCACACTCAATCTGAAAATCTCCCTCTGCCATGTCATTTTTCCTTCACCTCTCCAACCGTGCAGTACCTGTATGCAGTCAGTGCCTGGGCCCCAGATGGCTCTGAACTCTGCTCCTGGTCTTAAAAATATCTGGGTTCGTGGATGGCGACTTGAGGTCGGACTTCGTCGTGATCTTTGTGTCACCAATTGCTAGCACAATGTCTGGTGGGTAACACATGTTACAAGCAAGGAACGTTTGATGTTTTGCTACATTTATGGCAACTTCTTAAGACTTTGCCCCAGTTCCTGACCATGTTTCAGAGAGCCTCTGGGAGCGTCTCAAGAGGTCTCAGGAATGAGAGAGCAATGTGGCTTCTGGTTTGTATTCCTCTGCTCCAGCCCTGGCACTGGCAAGTCTCCTTGCCCACCCACCTCTTCTCCTGTAAATGGCTGAACACCCCTTGGCACTGCCTAGAGATACACAGAAGCCGATCTAGGGTTGAGATTCATATTGCATAATGGAGAGAAGGCTTCTGTTTCCTCTCTGTGAAATAGTTAGTTATCAAGATAGAGCAGGGGCAGGGGAGCTCCTAGTTTTTACTGAAGCAGCTCTCGTTTTTATCTTATGGCATCTCCTGCCTCCACACATCCTTTCTCGCATCCAGGCCCTCTCACACTACTTCGATGGAGGAGTTGTCGGGGGCAACTGGGCTAAGAGACAAATCTAAGTGATAGTATGTAATAGAAATTAATAATGAGGGCTAAGCTGAGAAAAACAATCCTCAAGATACTTGAACTCTTAAATTCTCAAAAACCCAGTTACTATGTTCTTTTTTCAGGGATGAGATAACGGAGGCCTACAGAGGTTGAACAGAGTTACTGAGGTCATAGAGCTAGTAAGTGATAGAACAGGGATATGAACTCAATTCATCTGGCTCTGAGGGCTAGGGTTCACATTTTCCTCCCAGGACTGGGCTTGATTTTCAGCAGAGAAAGTCTTGCCTGGCTCCCTTTTTAACAGGTGTCTCCCTGAAGCTTCCTTGGTCCAACCTGCAAAGATACGTCTGAAACCTGATGGTGGGTGCTTTTCAAAGTCCACCTCTTTGAGGAAATCAAGTTTCTTTGGTAACTGACTCCAGAATGTCATGAAGTGCTGCTTTGTTCCAGAAACCAAATCTGGTACCACTGAGAAGGTACATTCTTGTGTATCTGAGGTAGAACCAGGCCAAAACAGAGACTTTATAAATACAGATCAGAGGAAGTTAAAGGTTACCTGACTTCCTGCTTATATGACAAGGAAACAGCTACAATGACATTTATATACTCAGTATTCTAAAATAAAATTTACCACATTATTTATAGTATCAGGTATTGTCAGCTGTATCAATAGTTGAGTTTCAGAGACAAATTCCCCAAAGCTCAGTATCAGTATTGTATATTTTACATCATTTATACTTCCCTCTGTAGGGGCATTAAAAACCACAAAGCTAGCCTTGGGTCTGTAAATTTCTTCACATTGGTAGGTCCCTTTCTCAGCATTGGGATAGGGAGGTTATGTAGTCAACATATGTTTGAAGGTCAAAAGGTCAAAAATCCCTGTTAGCCTATCCTCATTTCTGTGATTTCTGAGTAAACTATGAATGAATCCTGAGTGAAGCAACGTTAAAAGAACCATGAAAACAACACTTAACTAGGACAATGTATTAAAATACTAATTTGATAGAGCTTTTGAACTAGGCCAAATGTGCCTTTCAGTTATTACCATAAACTTTCCATTGGCTTCACTGGGATTTGCAAGTGAGAACTTGAGGACAAGATTTGTCCTAGTTTTTTTTTTCTTATGTTGACCCTTCACAACCACCAGTCAAATGTTCTCCGAATTAGATATTTCTGGACTCATAGCTATTAAAACACTGTTTTAAAGTTGCATTTTAATCTGCTTCCTAGAAAGTGCCTCTAAGTAGTATGCAGTTCTCCTAATGTGGAAATTTTATTATTGCAAACTAAAAATGAATATTTCCTCATCTTTATTTATCATAGTAAATTCTGTGATAGTGGAAAAAATGAATTTCAACTGGTCATGATGCAATTGTATCAGGCATTAATGTATCATATTACATTAGTGGAATTTGGTGCAATGCAGGCTGTATTGGTAGATATAAAAGCACTTCTGAAACATTCAGGGTGTTCTCAAAGCAATTATTCCTATATGAGTTATATCTCAACAAGCAAATGAACTATTTTTAAATCAAAGCATTTAATGTATATTACCATTGGGAAAATAAGCTGGGCCTGTGGCTACATTATAAATATATAGAATGAATTTTTATAAGTCAAAGTAATTTTAAGTCAAGTCAAAAATAGATTAGAATTGGAAACATTGTGTTGTGATACCGAAAAATCATCTGAAAACATACTAGCTAAAAAAAATCTATCATTTCTTTTTTCATTTTAATTCTTTACATTTCCTATCAGGATTAGTACTTCCTAGTGCCAATGTTCCTACTAATAAGCAGCATTTAAGTAATAACTATAGCTAGGTCTCAAGTGTCCTGATACAGGGAACTCATAAAATGAATTGTTTCTTTTTAAGTCTCAGACTTACTGCCAGAAAGCCTCGTAAGCATGGAGAAAAAGTAAAATCATTGGAGAAAAATAACTAACTATAGGCGTGGCAGTACTGTTGGCTCATAAAAGAAAATAGTTTTGTGATTTAAGAGTCTTTAGAAAGTAAGAGAAGTCAAGAAAAGAAAAATGTGAAGGCGTCTCAAGGATTCAATTTGCAAGATAATGATTTTACTTGAACTCTGTTTGCCTTGAGTATCTAATATGTGTGTGTGTCTATCTGTCTGTGTAACTAAAGTAATTATTTCTGTGTCTCATGAAAATAACCATCCTCTTCAGGTGGAAACAGTTCCCTGATCAAAAGAAAAGAATCCTGCAACTTGTTTCCAGGATCCTTCAATTTTCATCAAATCTAAATACACAAAACAAATGTACTTGCCTTACAACAATAGTGTTATTACAACATGCAAAATGGAATCAGTTAGTCAACTTAAATCCTTGTTAGCTGATGGGAAATCATGCATACCCAACATAAGATTAGTATTGACTCAGCCCTTTTTCCATCATTCTAACTTGAAGCTATTCTGCAATTTCATAAACATATGACAAATATTATTGAGTCTGTACCAAAAAAAATTCCTAAAAGATTTTATCAAAGCACTTGATAGCACAGAAAATATGGAAGGACTCCTTGTATCATTGATTGCAACAAGATTTTATTAACCTAAAGACACTGCTAGTCTATTTTAATTTCTACAGTATTTCCTTAAAAAGTACAAAATCCATTACACTCAAAAATTGTTTAGTATTATATTGTGACCATAAACTAGCAATCTTGAATATTTTGTAATTCTTCAGGGAACTGCTACAATACTGACTTCATCACTTGATGAACTCATTTCTCTGTTGACAGATTCCTCTGAGCTAGAGACAGATACTAATACTCTAGATGGACACTGGAACTACTACTCCCAGTGCTTGGAAGCATATTCATCTAGTAAAAACATCTTTGAAATCACTTCCAAGTAGCTCTCTCACAAATTATATGATTCTATTTTCTCTACTTCTTTATGGTATCCATATTGCACTTAGCTTTCCTGGCTCCAACCCACAAGAAGCATTGAGGAATGCAGCTACCAACAGGCATCCTCAGAGGAGCAATTGTGTGAAAACCTAAGTGGAGAAGTTTTGATTATTTAGCCATATCCCAGGAAATCCTTCTTTTTAAAAAATTCTCTTCCCCAAATCTGAGAAAACTGAAATCAAATGTGAACAGCTTGATATAGTGCCTAGGATTATATAAATATAAACTAAATCACAAACGATACTCAGGGAACTCTGTGTAGACTGCAGACCAGGGTGAGGACTACCAGCCTCCTTGCCTGTGCACGGCTGCTGAGTCAGGCAGTGTCTAGCACAGACTAGGTATTATATAAACACTATCACCTCAGGTACTGTGCACCTGCTGTCCCTCTGCCTGAGGAAGCTTTCGCCAGGCAGTCCAGAGGGCCACAAGATTGTTCCCTCGTCACGTTCTCTGTTTAGTCCCAAGCCCTACTGTACCTCTCAAGACAAAATGTGCTCACTGGGCACTGTATGTGCAGGCGTGAAATGGTTAACCACTTAAACACTGGGAAGCTGCTTCTATTTGTAAGGGCTTAGTATATGAGAGCAATGGAGAAGAAACACAAAGTCAATGTCTTTTTGACAAAAGGGAAAATCTTTTCAAGTAGTACACAACCTAAGATTTTTATTATTTTCTTAAAAGTGGGTGTAGCCCTTTTGGCATTTATCCTATTACACAATTGTGGGCAGCCATGAGTAGCTAAAGTGAAAAATTAAAAGAAGAGAAGGAACCATTGTATGAATCTACGCAAATCACTTAGGAAATGTGGTAACCTGAGGTAGAGAACTACATTTAACCAAGTGCAAAGGTAAATGTAAAACAAAAAAGACATTAAAGCTGTAAACCAATAGCTACTTACTGTGAAACTGACCAGTTATAGACAGATAAACTGACAACTCTCTACAATCAGAATGAGAGCTTCAAGATAATGGTGTGACTTCCCATCAAACCAGCATGGGACAGAGAAGACAATCTGTGAAGGATATAAAACTATGATAGAAAAAAAAATTATCCCATCAGGCTGAGGCAAGTCTTTTTTTTTTCAGTTTCCAAGCGAGGAGAGGTTGCCTTTAACACCAGAATTGTGTTCAGTGTCATTTATAGTTGGTTGGACATATAGGCCTGTACATAAAGAATTTGGCAAACTTCACACAGGTTGTTATATACTGTGAATTCAGATTTTAATCTAATCCTTAAAAAAAGAAAGTCAAGTCTCAAGTGAAAGGCTCACTCCAGGTATTAAAGATATATAACTAGACTCGTTGGACTCAGATCAGGTTGTCAGTAGGAGCAGATCTTAGAAGCAGCAACTCTCACTGAATTGTGTGTTTTCAAGTCTAACTCCTGCTTGTGTATGCAGCATGTCACGTAACCCAGGCAGTGGTGGGAGAAGGGGTTGCCATCAGCAGGCACTGGGATGGGCCTCTCACTTTTCCTCATCCTTTGCCTCAGCATCAAGCATCAAGGAAAGATGTGCCCCTTCCCTTTCTGCTGTTCTCTAATGGTTTTGCCCCTTCAGAACTGCCTGAGCTTGTAACCCCATTTCACTCTACTGCGTATATTGGGCACAAAGGAAAAGGGCAGCAGGCAGGGTGTGGTTGTCTGGACTGGCACCCCGTGGCCTGTCACCAGCTCAGGCCTAGAAACTTACAGCCTGGAATGTGCTGGGAACTCAGTGCTCACATGGTTTCCATGGATGAGGCTGGGAAAGCAGGGGCAAAGTCCTAGAGTGAATGGGAAGAATCCCCACCAATCAACAGAAGGCCCTCCTCCCGCCTGTCCCCACACTTAGCACTCCAAAGAAAGAAATACAAGTTATGGGGAAGGAAGAATGGCAGATTCAGCATGACTGGCAAAAACCTGGCTTGGCTGTGATCCTACAGAATAACAATTCGGCAAATAAGCAAGGCACCATGCCAGAGAGAGTGGCCAAAAAACTCACTATTTGGAATCACAGTGCGGAGACCTTACAGAGTAGCAATAGTGCAGAGCCTGCAAGGGAAGCATGACTGGCATAAACCATCTCTCTGGAGGCCTCTGCTTCCCCCCAGGCAAGCACATGGTCACTGCAGAAGCCCTCATTCCAGACCGGGTATCCCTCGGTTCAGTTATTCCAGCCAGAGTGGGTGGGGGTTTTTGCAGCTGCTACCATCAGCAGAGTGTAATCAGACTGTAAGACAGGGAGAGGACTCCCTGTTACCCCTGGAGCAACTGTTTGTGATGATTTTACTAAAATATTCCTTCTCATATCAAGGATTGCCTGACACCAAGGCCATAATTCTATGGCTGTTATAAACACTCTTTGTTTTCTGGATGGCCAAAGGCTAGAACGATAACCAAGAGAGGAAGTGGCATTTCCCCCACCTCCTGCGGTATTCACCCTATGACAGTGACTGATGGCTGGCTTCCCCACATGGCATCTGACCTTCCCCAGCCATTTGCTTACTTCCTTCTCTCCAACTCATCCCAGAGAGCCCCAATACAGTGAGAATGGTACAGAAGGTTCCCAGGGGTCCGTGCCTCAGACTGTGTGTTTCTTGGGCTGCTACCATCATCGAGCCTTTCTTCCAGCTCTACCCCTGCCTGCCCTGGCATCGTCTCCTGTGGTCAGGAACCTTGGTCCCATGGCCACTCTTCTCCACCTCCCTCTCTCCATGTTCCCTTCGGGGGTGCTCTGGAAGGCTTTGGAAGAATGGAGAGTGGTGCTTCCAACAACACGCAGAGGGACTTTGTTGGCTGCCTGGTAACTGGAGAATGCTTCATATGTCCTCCTTATTTTAAGGCTGGTGCTTCCTTTCCTCAGATCTACACTCTATTCTCAGAACTGTACAGGCCAGAAAATCTTTGGACATCTGCTAACAAGTTCACATAGGCTTTTAGCTTTTGGCTTCTCTGTAGTTTTTTGAAATTTTGGACATGACATATTTGCCATTTGGATGCAATAGTATGTCAGAGTTTATCTCTTACTATCATGATCTTTTCTTGAGATCTTTAGTATTATGATCTTTTATTATAAAGAGGGGACAATATGTGGCATCTGAAGATCAAAGTGGAGGAAGGAACTAGAGTAAGATGAAGACAGAAGAGGTTTGTAATACGCTGCTTTTTAAAAACCAGGTACAATGGCATCCCTGTTCTTAAATAAGTTAGACATCCAATTAATTGTTTAACCCTACATTGTATTTTTGCTGATAGCTATATATTTTTAAAAGTTTTACTCAAATAATTTGGGCAAATGCCCCTTACAACAACTAAGAAATCTCATTTCACACAATTCAACTAACATTTCTTATTTTTCTATTTATAACTTTGATATTGTTGCCTTTTAAAAACATTATCCTTACTGAATTTAAAAATACATCAAGAAGATCATACACCATGATCAAGTGGGATTCATCCCAGGGATGCAAGGATGGTACAACATTCAAAAATCCATCAACATTATCCACCACATCAACAAAAAGAAGGACAAAAACCACATGATCATCTCTATAGATGCTGAGAAAGCATTTGACAAAATTCAACATCCATTCATGATAAAAACTCTTAACAAAATGGGTATAGAGGGCAAGTACCTAAACATAATAAAGGCCATATATGACAAACCCACAGCCAACATCATATTTAACAGCGAGAAGCTGAAAGCATCTCCTCTAAGATCGGGAACAAGACAGGGATGCCCACTCTCCCCACTGTTATTCAACATAGTTCTGGAGGTCCTAGCCATGGCAATCAAACAAAACAAAGAAATACAAGGCATCCACATTGGTAAAGAAGAAGTCAAACTGTCACTATTTGCAGATGACATGATATTGTACATAAAAAACCCTAAAGACTCCACTCCAAAACTACATAAAACAAATATCTGAATTCAGCAAAGTTGCAGGATATAAAATTAATACACAGAAATCTGTTGCTTTCCTATACACTAACAATGAACTAGCAGAAAGAGAAATCAGGAAAAAAATCCCATTCACAATTGCATCAAAAAGAATAAAATACCTAGGAATAAACCTAACCAAGGAAGTAAAAGACCTATACCCTGAAGACTACAAGACACTCAATGGAGAAATTAAAAAGGACACTAACAAATGGAAACTCATCCTATGCTCTTGGCTAGGAAGAATTAGTATTGTCAAAATGGCCATCCTGCCTAAAGCAATCTACAGATTCAATGCAATCCCTATCAAAATGCCAACAGCATCCTTCAACAAACTGGAACAAATAGTTTTAAAATTCAGATGGAACCACAAAAGACCCCAAATAGCCAAAGCAATCCAGGAAGGAAGAAGAAAGCAGGGGTGATCTCGCTGTCCAACTTCAAGCTCTACTACAAAGCCACAGTAATCAAGACAATTTGGTACTGGCACAAGAACAGAGCCACAGACCAGTGGAACAGGACAGAGTCCAGATATTAACCCAAACATATATGGTCAGTTAATATATGATAAAGGAGCCATGGACATATAGTGGGGAAATGACAGTCTCTTCAACAGCTGGTGTTGGCAAAACTGGACAGCTACATGTAAGAGAATGAAACTTGATCATTGTCTAAGCCCACACACAGAAGTAAATTCGAAATGGGTCAAAGACCTGAATGTAAGTCATGAAACCATTAAACTCTTAGAAAAAAACATAGGAAAAAATCTCTTGGACATAAACTTGCGCAACTTCTTCATGAACATATCTCCCCAGGCAAGGGAAACAAAAGCAAAAATGAACAAGTGGGACTATATCAAGTTGGAAAGCTTCTGTACAGCAAAGGACACCACCAGTAGAACAAAAAGGCATCCTACAATATGGGAGAATATATTCATAAATGACAGATCCTATAAAGAGTTGACATCCAAAATATATAAAGAGCTCACGCACCTCAACAAACAAAAAGCAAATAATCCAATTAAAAAATGGACACAGGAGCTGAACAGACAGTTCCCCAAAGAAGAAATTCAGATGGTCAACAGACACATGAAAAGATGCTCCACATCGCTAGTTATCAGAGAAATGCAAATTAAAACCACAATGAAATATCACCTCACACCAGTTAGGATGGCTACCATCCAAAAGACAAACAACAACAAATGTTGGCAAAGTTGTGGTGAAAGGGGAACTCTCCTACACTGCTGGTGGGAATATAAATTAGTTCAACCATTGTGGAAAGTAGTATGGAGGTTCCTCAAAAAGCTCAAAATAGAAATACCATTTGACCCAGGAATTCCACTCCTAGGAATTTACCCTAAAATGCAGCAGCCTAGTTTGAAAAAGACATGCACCCCTGTGTTTATCACAGCACTATTTACAATAGCCAAGAATTGGAAGCAACCTAAATGTCCATCAGTAGATGAATGGATAAAGAAGATGTGGTACATATATACAATGGAATATTATTCAGCCATAAGAAGAAAACAAATCCTACCATTTGCACCAACATGGATGGAGCTAGAGGGTATTATGCTGAGTGAAATAATCCAGGTGGAGAAAAACAAGTATCAAATGATTTCACTCATCTGTGGAGTATAAGAACAAAGAAAAAACTAAAGGAGTGAAACAGCTGCAGACTCACAGAACCCAAGAATGGACTAACAGGTACCAAAGGGAAAGGAAGTGGGGAGGATGGGTGGGAAGGGAGGGATAAGGGGGATGAAAAAAGAAAGGGGGCATTATGATTAGCATGTATAATGGGGGGCACGGAGAGGGTTGTACAACACAGAGAAGACAAGTAGTGACTCTTTAGCATCTTACTATGCTGATAGACAGAGATTGTAATGGGGTTTGTGGGGGGACTTGGTGATGGGGGGTGTCTAGTAAACATAATGTTACTCATGTAATTGTGGATTAATGATACCAAAATAAAAAATATATATATATATTGTCCTTGACATTTCCATGATGACTATAAACTTTTTCAGCATCTTCATGGCTGCTTCTTATATATATAAAAGTTTTGGATTGGAAGTTCCAACAAATTCCACCTTAGTTTCAATCAATTGCCTAGAGCTGCTCACAGAACGCAGAAGAATATTTCGCTTACTAGATGACAACTTAGGAATGGACACATGGAAGAGATGCATAGGGCAAGGTGTGTGGGAAGAGGTGCAGAGCTTCCATGCTCTCTGCATGCAGCACTCTCCCCACATATCCAGGTGTTCACCAACCTGGAAGCCTCTCTGAACCCCGTCCTTTTAGGGATTTTATAGAGGCTTCATCACATAGGCATGATTAATTAAATCATTGGCCATTGGTAATCAATTCAACCTCCAGCCCGTATCCCACCCCAGAGGTCAGAGGGGTGGGACTGAAAGTTCTAAACCTCTAATCACAAGTTGGCTCCTTCAGCAGCCAGCCTCCATCCTCAGGTGCTTTCCAAAAGTCACCTCACTATCAGAACAAAAGACACTCTTATCACTCCCTACACTCAGAGAATTCCAAGGTTTGGGGGAGCTGTAAGCCAAGAACCCTGGATGAAAACCAACTATATATGAGAAATATAGTCTGATCATCTGAATGACCATTTGGTCATATATTTTTCTTACAAATTAGAATACTGCATAATGAGTTAAAATTGTTCCAGGTTACAAATGAGATTTGCTTCCAATTTCTTAATTTTTAAATAATGTCCTCTGCCCTAACCATTTCCAAGGAAACTAAATATCTATGTTAATCTGTAATCATAGAACATTAGCAGTTCCATTGAAATTTTAATGCAGAACCACCAAATTTTCACCTCGTAAAATGACTCATAGTCTGTATACTTTACCACAGTTTATGTAATTAAGGCAATGCTAATTTTATCCCAATTAAATGATGGAAATTTAGGATAAACTAAGCAGGTGTGTATAAGACCCCTTTTATATGCTAGCTGCAGAAACACATGGATATAATTATTTCTTGATTGGGGTAAAAAAATTATGGCTTCTACAAGCACTGCTGATAGGGAAAAACAGCATTGAACTAGGAGTGCCACAAGTCAAATTCTGCCTCCAACTAGTGCTGTGTAGCCCTAGGAAATTCACTTGGCCTCTCTGTGCTCTGTTTTCTCATACGTAAATGGGGCTGTCATCTTGGCACATCTGCCTTGAAATGGGAGTGGAATGCCGTGGAATGTTGTGAGAAACATTTTCACAGCTATACAATTTACCAGTCTGCTGTAGAGATGCATGTATCTAAGGTTAAGAAAATCTGCACCAGAAGATAAAGTTCCTTCTGTCTCTTGCATTCTGTGATGTTAAGTCTTGGTAGCTGCTAATGGGAAGGTTTCTTATATTTTCTTGGTGGCTGAGGGAGGAATGGAAAATGGGTTATACAACTATCTTGTATCCATGACAACTCTGAATACTATCAACTAGTCTGTGAAGAGATAGCTTAGGACATCTACAGAAGAAAAAAATGAGGTTGACAATGGAATGATCGCATTACTGCTTCAGTGGGTTTACTTAGTTGGACTGTTTTTTGCAGTGTGAAACTTATCTGGAGCCTGCAGGGAAACAATTAATGAGAAAGTTCCTTGGAAATTAGCAAATGGTTTACAAATGTAAGCAGTGTTTACATTTACTATTTATGACATAGACTTATACTATAAAGAAAATAAAAATTTCCAGTGGCAGTATCCTTACATGCCCAATTTTGACCAAGCTTATTAACTAACTTGCCAGATCTAGGACAGAATAATCTACTACAGCTAAAAAACTTCATCAACCTAAATAAAGAGGTAAACTGAGACAAACTCAAATTACCAGAAATTGAGTTTATTTAGGAATAGCAGAGGAATTGCAAATTGATAAATGCATGCAATAGCAAGCTATAGGACATTATGTGGAGGGTTTAGGATGGGCTGTATTATGGGCCAAGAGTGTAAAGAGGGGGAAGTCCAGACAGGAGTCCAAGCATAAAGTTCACTAGTTTGAGGGTGGGGAGAGATTCTTGGCAGATGTTCATTGGTCAGGAAGATAAGTCTTGGTCTCCTATAAATCAGGCATTTATGGGAAATCAGTCCCACAGTTCTTAAGTTGCAGTGTTCTAAGGGTACATGCATGAGATTCTCCATTTCGTATCCTCCAGCTCCATTTTAGATTGAAATCCCTTCACAAGTTACTAGGATATTTTTGAAGTGTAAAATTGGTAACAATGTGACTTCTCCATCTTTTCCCTGTCTTATTCTCAACTTTCCTTCCTTAAACATTTCTTGATCTCTTGACATGTCAGATACTACCCTGTGAGCTACAGTACAAGGCAGGTGTCATTTAATTCCATGGTGTCTGAGTTAGCCTATATATTTGCTGTCAAAAAGTCTACCATTGTCAAATTTCACCTAGTTCGACCTGTAAATACACTGTATGGCCTATTCTACAAATGCCAACTGAGTGTTTACTTACTGCCAGCTACTAACTCACAATTACAATACAATATACTACCTTTTCCTTCTGCCTGCCATGTTGAGTGCGCAAAGTCAGGGAAGGCTGGAGTAGACAGGTAAAGTGGGTCCTTGCATACCTTATAAAAGTCATAGGTCTCCAGGCTTCAGCGGTTTTCAATAATATGCTGTTCAACCTCTTCATTTTACACATGAAGAAACTGAGACTAAAGAGTGAGAGTGACTTGCAAAATACTGAGTAATCAGTTATTGAAGAACTGGAACTCAAGTCTCCTTACCGCATGCCTTCCATCAAGGATAATGTTGGGTGAAAATGCGTTCTTGAAAACATAAAAATATTACAATGGTCATAGTACATGGTCTACAAAGGGCCATAGTACATAACATATATAGTATATATGTGGTATTAAATATTCATTGGGTGGAGGGATAATTACAGAAAAAGCAATATCTAAAAATTTCTTGTGGGATGGGAGATAATTTTTTTTTAAAGGTTGATTTGATTGTGATGGACTCATGGATATATGTCTAAACTCATCAAATTGTATACATTAACTAACTAACTTTTAACTATATCAATTATATTTTAATAAAGCTGTTTTTAAAAATGTTGAGAAACACCTGCTCACAGCCAGACCACTGTCTTGTTATTCAACTACAGAAATTCAGAAATAAACATCTTTCCATAATGATACCTCATCTTCACTCCATGGTCCTGAATGTTATTATATTTATTGTCTAGCTTTCTGTCTTCCCTTCTCTTTTCCATTCGTTCATTTTCTTTTTCTTTAGTCCTTTTATTCCTTCCATCCAACCATTAGTCTATGAAAACTAGTCTGTCTTCAGTGGACAATTTATGTTCAAGCACTGTGCACTCTGATAGGCTTCATAGTTATGGTGAAACTTGGGTAAATTACAGAGGTAAGAAACACAATCTTTTAACTTTAATTTTATTCTAAAAGAAATCTATTTACAAACCAAATTCATAAAGACATTCTAATTTACTGAAAAAATACTTTATGGATATATATGCAGACATTAATGAGCAATGAACATGTACTAAGTGAATTTTGCAAAACAAAGGAATTAAAGTACCAATTACTTAAAGTCACAAATCTAATGTTCAGGACCACATATCTAGTAAGTGGACCAGTCTGCCTCTAGGGTACAAGCTTTGCTCTCCACACTACACTGATGATTATTACCCAGCTTGGAGACTGGCTGGATGGCTACAAAGTTGAGTTGTTTCCCTAGTAATGTTAATATAAGAGGATTATGACCCAATTCCTGAAGTCCTCTGTACACATATTTCCAGGAGCTGGGAAAGCTTAAGGAGCTGGAATAGCAGTGGGATGAGGCGAGGTGAGGTGATGATGGACCCTACACTGCAGGAGTCAACACAGGCAAAGTACAGGCAAAACCACCCTGAAAAGTTGGTAGTATGTGCTCCAGAGATTATAGGTCAAGAGCAATGATGGAAACAGAAATATCCAGCATGGCTAATGTCCTTACTAGGACACAGAGCACATGCCTGCCTGTCAGGAGTTACTTGGGAGGAGAAATGCTGGAATGTTAACGACCCCTCCCTCCAGAGGCAAAGTCCTGCCCAAGGTCCTCCTGGTCTCAGTGTGTCAGTCAGGGTTCTCTGAGGGGCAAACACCAAGATGCAATTAGATGTGCAAAAGACAGATTCAGGGCAATACCTGTGAAGAGTAAAGGGCTAGAGAGCAGGGTGACAGCCTGTGATGCAGTCTGGCTGGTGTGAAAGGAGAGGGCAAAGGAAAGATGATGGTAAGTTGTTCAGAGCAGCTCTGAGTCAGATGCCAGGCCAATGGAATCCTCAGCAAGGTGTGACCTTTAGGGGTCAAATGGCTCAACTCTAAAACTCCTGCCATTCTCATCACTGGTTAGAGGCCATTGCCTCCACCTAAATTCCACAGCAAATCCAAAGGGGTGGCAGGTGGAGCTGTTGGCCAACTGAGCTCCTCACAGCAGGTCACTTAAAGGACAATTGGAGTGATGCATCTCCATGACCACCACTCACACTTACCTTGGCTACTTTTAAAACCCTCACAAGTTAGGTATCATTATTGCCATTTAAAGATGGGGAAACATGCTCAGAGAGGCTGGGCAACTTCCTAGAAGTCATGCAGCTGGTAAAGCCAGAGACAGGACTTGAACCAAGGTCTTTCTGTTTCTACTTTATACATTTACTCTTCAGAATATATAAAACTTTATTGAGGTTCTTAAAAGCAATCAGGGAAAGTTTTGCATCACCATAGGGTAGAGGTGGAAGGGTCTCTGCAGGTACAGCTTCATATAGCATATAAAACTAATTAACAGAAACTGGATGTGATCAATTCAGACAGTAGATCATTGACATTCTTGGATTTTGAATTTGTGGTTTTAATCACCCGTGAGATTCCCTGGTTCATAGACTGAAAGAATGACAGATTTCACTGATTCATACAGTTGAACACTTTAAGGATTGGCCAGTTGATGTTCCTGAATGATCTATGTAGCTAATGAGAGATGCTCATAGATCACTGAGCAATCTTTGCCTTGACTTGGCTTTCTTATGCTGGGTCATTCTCTCATATTCAGAAACATGCTTGAGTGACACCAATTTCATTTCTTTTTAAAAACTGGCCAAGAAAGAAACTAATTGCAAATGCTGATGATGGAAGTGAAATGCCAGAAAGAATCCTTAGCTAAAAATTAGAAGTTCTGGGTAAACTAAAGTGAAATGTCAGCTTTACCTGGGGAGCAGGTGCATCCTAGATGGTTGCACTAAGTGGTCCTAGAAAACAAAAACAGAAAGACATTTGTGATGCCATTTCAAGACAGTGCTCTAGTCTCAGCCATAATTGTTCTCAAGCAGGAGTGAGATCTTTAAGGGACTGAGAAAGAAGAGGCCACTTTATTGTATTTTGTAGGGAATGTGATGAACTGGAGGATTCCTGAAGTCCTACACTTATATAAATAAGTGTTAAGGTCAAGCATCACCTATATTGGGGATTCTGGAATTCTCTCCAGAGAACTGCTCCTCTCTCAGAGTTCCCCATTTCAGAAAATGGCACTACTGTTCACCCAGTGGCTCAGGCTCAAAAACTCAACAAGTCCCACAACCCATTTTTTTCACACCACTAATTTAATTCACTAGTAGTTCTTCCAGCAATAAATTGGAAATACATTCTTTATCACAGTTCTTGTCACCTCTAACACAACTTCTCATTCCCAAACTACCATTGTTCATGGCTTCTAAAGCCACACAGACTCGGCTTCCTGGCTTCTCCCTGGACTTTATCACCTCCCTTATTCCCTCACTCTGGGTGACCCAGGCTGGCTTTTTGGCTTTTTTTGAACATGACAAACATGCTCCTACCTCAGGGCCTTTGCACTTGCCTGGGACTCTATTTTTCTTCATGTCCATGAAGACTTCTCGCTTCCTCAGGTCTCTACTCAGAGGTCACTACCACAGAGTGGCCTTCCCTGGCACACCCATGACCTACACCCTGTCAATCTCTACTTTCTTATTCAGCTCTACTTTTCTGTGGCATTTATCACAGGGGCATTACATTATGTATGTGTGTGTCTTTCTAATTGTGTATTTATTCTTTATCTGTCTGTCAACATAGGAATATAAGCAATATGGGAGCAGAGAATTTTTGTTCACTGCTGTCTTTCTGCCACCTTAAACAGTGTATGGCACATAGTAGGTACTCAATGAATATTTATGGAAAAAATAAATGAGTATTAGGATAATGTGCATCCTGTCTTCAATTAGTTGTTTCGGGTAAGCAGACACTAGAAAGGAGGAAGAATATTTGTTGAAGGCCATTATTGGCTTAGTTAGAGATAGCAGCCCCATTTCTTCACCTGGGTCAACCTGAAGCTTCCACAGCATGCTGGGCATTGGATAGCCTCCAGTGCAGTGGGATACCTCCTGCTGGGGTAGCTCATGAAGATGACTGGGAAGAAGAAGGTGTGGGGAGAACTGAGCTGTGGCACAAAGTAGTCACATCCCATGAACAAACTGAAGAGTTAAGATTATTGAGACTGAAATGTGGAATTTGCACCTTTTTCTGAATAACTTTTGCATTGTCTTATACAAACCAGCAAATTTTATTATTCCCTTTCTGTTAAGGTTTGATTACTTTCAAGATGAATGTAGAATATTTATAATGTCATTGTTTATTTTTAAAAATGAAAAGTACAATTTGCTTTCAGTTGTACAAAATATTAGTGGATGAAAACAGCGTGATTTAAATTATGTAAGAGGTAACAAAGTTACCTCTCCTGAGATAAAGCTTTTACAAACTAGCACCTTAGAGTCCAGTGAACATATTCTGCCTTCATATTTGGAATATTCATTGCCTGTTAGTAATTTGGCAGACAGAAACTATGGACAATTGAAAAAAAAAATTCATTCAAGGCTTCAAAGGTAATCATTAAGCAAAGTATGTTTATCAAATTCAAAATGAGGGTGTTAATTTTTCATTCAATAAGAACTCACCATATGCTATATTAATTATGCTTACTGAACTTTGATCCCACTTGAGTTATTTTTCAGTTAACTTCATTTAATTTTCTCAATTTTCTTTTACAATTAGGTGGTTTACAATTCCCTAAGCCAATGAGATAATACTTAAAAAAATCTCTTCATTCCTACCACCAAAATATGAATGCAATCATATGTCAATAATAGAAGTTTGTGTTGAGTGATAGGTTCTGCTTGTTTATTTTGAATGTCAGAGGTGCTTTTATCTGTAATTTTTAAGCCATATTTACTTTAGCACTTTGGGTCCAGTAACAGTTCAGTGAATATTGGGTGACTACTAATACTAAAAAGATACTCTGTTTTTCTAGGCTACCCCTTCATCCCTTGGCTAAAGAAAGCAGGTTTGATGTACCCATGGGATGATTAAAAGAGATTATGGTCAGAGTGGAAAAAAAAATCAAGCTGCTTCAGATTAACTATGTAATTGATTTCTTCTTCTCAACTAGTGCTAGCTAGGAGATATCTCCTGGAAAGGTGGAATACATGCAATTTTCCTTGATATTTACCACAATGAATTGAAAACTTATACATACACAGAAAACAACACAAGTGTTTATAGAAGCTTTATTCATAATTACCAAAACTTGGAAGCACTCAAGATACCCATGTGAATGGATAAACAAACTGTGATATATCCATATAGATTATTATTCTGTATTAAAATGAAATGAGCCACAAAAAGAAATATAGGAATCTTTAATGCATATTGCTAAGTAGAAGAAGTCAGTCTCAAAAGGCTACATACTGTATGATTCTAACTATATGACTTTCTATAATAGGGGAAACTATAGAAACAGTGCAAAGATTAGTGGTTGCCAAGGATGTGTGGGGGAGGGAGGAAGGAATGAACAGGTGGAGCACAGGAGATTTTTAAAGCAGTGAAACTATTCCATATGACACTGTAATGATAGATACATAACATTATTCATTTGTCCAAATGCAAAGAATGTACAACACATAGAGTGAACTTTAATATAAATGATTTTGTGAATTGTATATCAATATTAGTTCATCAGTTGTAACAAAAGTTGCACTGTGGTGTACATGTCAATGTTAGGGAAATTGTGGAGAGTGGGGGAAAGAGATGGAAGGCAGAAGGGAAGTCTCTATCCACTGCTCAATTTTTCTGTAAACCTAAAATTTCTAAAATTAAAGTCTTATTTTTTAAGCTTTTCTTTAAATTGACACAATTAAATGCTGTCTGTATTAAATTCAGTTCAGCTATGACTTTATAGATAGGTTGAAAATAAAAGAATGGAAAAAGATATATCATGCAAACAGAAAAAATCAGACAGAGTAAGACTTCAAAGCAAATTACCAGGTATAGTGAGAAACATAACAATAAAAAGATTAGTCTAGCAGGGAGACCTAGCAATTGTACTCCTAAGCATTTATTCCAGAGATATGAAAAAGACAGAATAGTTCTAAACTCAATTGCAATGGTGGCTATATGAATGCACACATATGACAAAAAGGCACAGAACTATGTGCACTTGTACCCATGCCAATTTCCCGGGTTGGGTGTTGGACAGTAGTTACACAAGATGCAACCATCGAGCTGAACTGGGTGAAAGTTAATGAGACCTCTGTATTATCTTTGCAATTTCTTATAACTCGGTAATTATTCCAAAAGCAAAACTAGAAAAAAAAATGCTGGTTGAGAAAGTGATATTTTTTTAAGTGTACTTAGGTCATTTGAGTCTATTTCACCTGTTGGTAGTCCTGCCAGCCGTCATGATTCTGATGAACTTCCTTGAAGCAGCCCTCTGTCAGCTCTGCCAGCTGTCGCACCAGGATTTCTGGTTAACCTCATTACACTGCTCTTGCCAGCTGTGGCTCTAGGCGCATCATTAAGCATTTTAAAGCAGCCTGACAAATTGCAACAGGTGTGATTTTACCATTGAAGGTGTTTCTTTTATTTTGCCTTTTGTGGAGTACTAAGAGACATGGTTTGATCTTCACATAATTGTTTTTCAGGGGAGCTTAGGCATCATTTTCCTCATTTTCAGTTGATTTGTTTAGTTACACTTCCCAAAGGAGAGACAATAGCAGCCCCTGAGAGTAAATGTACCAGGGTTCTCCCAGGTGGTATTGAGCTGGGAACTGAACGACAAGTATTCAGGATACTGGGACATCACAGGTGTGGCAATGTTGACAGTCAGGAGTCTGTCTTGGTATTCATGGAACAGGGGAGCAAGGCTCCAAAAATTCCATTTTGTTTTAACTGAACCGATTATATAGAATACTGGCTGCTTGTAAGAATCACCTTGGGAGCTTTAAAAAATAGCAATACTCATGCCGTCCCACAGACCAGGTAAATCAAAATTCCTCATTTTTGCTATATATATATATATATATATAGCAAAGATAGATTCAAATTTCACATGTATCAGTGGTATAAGTTATATGTTAATAAGTGCTTGGAGAAAAATACAGTTGAAAGGAGAATAGGAAATTATTTAAATGTGTGTTGGAGAGGTTGCTGGTTAAAGGTGGGTAGTCAGAAAAGGCCTTCTGTACCCACTTTACTCTTTTTCTCCTTCATAAAGTTCTTTCAACACAATATACAACCCTTCGAAAAGGAAGTCTTGCAATATGTCAATGTTAACTTGCATTTATTAAGTCAACATTATCAACATGAGGAACTTGTCTTGAGAGTAAATATTTATAAATCTAAATAAGCCTGATTGCTATCTCACAGTTTAAAATGTGCCGGAAAGAAAATGACTCATCGGAACTGCTATTTGCATTAGGTACTCTTAACTAATCCATTGCAATGTGTTCTATAGTTCAGAATATTACTTCCTTTCAAGACTAATATATCCTGAAAGCAAAGCTCATTTGGGGTAAACCATTTTCTTTTTTAATATATAATGTATTGCCTTTAAAATTATAGAAATATTATTTGGCTATTGTATGACATTTGGACAATAAAAGAAAAAATATCACTCATGACCTCCCTGTTAACATTTTGGGTTATGTTCATCTAGTCCTTTTTATGTGTACCTACATGTAGAGTTTTTCTTTTTGGCTTCTCCCCTCCCTTTTATGCTTTCAAAAACATGCTAGAAATGCTAGGCTAACTGTGGTAAGAAATATATATCATATGTAGTATATATTTATACATATGATTTATAGTATACATGTTATAATTGTAAATTATAAGTAAGATGTAATTGAAGTATTTGAGAAAGTGGGTATTCTACAAAACGGAATGTTCTGGTGCTTTTTCTCCTATTTGCATTGGCCACACACACCCTTGGCTGTATCCAGACCTGGTCTTCATCCAGTTCTGACCACATTTGAAGACTCGGATTTCAACATGTATATTCTGATTACGACATTGTAATCTTCCCCTTTTATTACTGAGCTCTCTTGCTACATTACTTTTCAACCTCATTGATCCTTCCAGTCTCTTGAACTTTCTATTTCCTTCCTACCAGCATCCCTCTTTTCTCCATTCCTTCTCTACCTTGCCCAGATGTTGCAATTCACAGATACCTCCCTGTATCGGCAGTTTTCTATTGCGCCCCTTGGCTTCCCAACCGTGAACCAATATAAATGTCCACTTTGCCAGTAGGAGCAAACTGGGAGTCTTAACACTGTCAGGAAAAGTCACTTAACATAAACTGGTTCTACCACAGCCACAGACAGGTCCTCATCAACAGTTCAGGCTCCTGTTACAGCAACCAGTTCAACACCTTCTCTGCTGTCCTTAATCTCTTCTCCAATTTTCCCCCACACCCCTCAGCAGATGGCTTTCCATCCTACTTCACAGAGAAAATGCAGCCTGTTACACAGGAACTCCTTGACTTCCTTTCATCTCTCAGACATACATTTGCCTACTTCTGAACCCATCCTTTCCTCCCTTTTTTCTTTTCCCAGTAGAAGAAATGTCTCTCCTCATTAAGACCAAGTCTCTATCCCTGCTTGAGCCTCTTTTACTCCAATTATTAGACTTAGCTAGGGGCTTTCAGAATAGTACTGGTGCCTGGGACTCACTCTAGACTAATTAAACAAGAATATCCATGGGCAGGGTCTGGCCATAGGTATTTTTTAAAGCCTCCTGGGGCATTACTTGGTAGCCATCATTGAGGTGTGATTAAAACAGAAACAGAAGCCCAATTGGAGTCATTTTCCCCAAAGCCAAGACAAAGAAAGTTTCAACTGAGTCTGGGAATATAACCTTTTAATAGTCAGTGAGGAATTCTCTGGTCAGCGCCAGTGAGGTAGGTCATCTGTCACATGGCCATCTCCAACCCCTAGAAGAGGAGGTGGTACTCCATGTGAAGAGAGCCCCTGCTTCCCCCACCCCTCCCAGGGAAAGTGACTTTGCCTGGAATAATCCTTCCTCGTCTTTTGCTGGTTTCCTTCTCCCATGCTCCTTCCTTTAAAAATCTTTCATTTGGAGCAACCCTTTGGACTATCTCTCTCTACTTGATACATGGGATGTTGCCTGATTCACGAATCGCTCAATAAAGCCAGTTGAATCTTCAAATTTACTCAGTTGATTTTTTTTGACAGACCTATTGCCTGAGTCATTTGAACAAACCCAATTCTTTATTGTACAAACCCCCTCCCATTTCGTCCCTATCTCCTCCACTTTACAACCAAACTTCTTGGAATAGTTGCCCACCCACACCCATTGCCTCCTATCAGTTCATCCCTAACTCACCTTTGCTTTCCCCTTCTAGCCCTCTGAATCCATAATCTCCTTGTTGGTAACATCAGAGGCATCCCTGACTGTATTTGTCCTAAGAGGGTGTTAGACACTGGCTTTTCCAACTCTCTGGCTCCTCGAATCCTCCACTCCTGGTTCTGCTTCTTTCTCCCTCTGTTCCTCAGTTCTTGTAGGGGGCCCCTGCTCTCCACCTGCTCTTTGATGGTGCCTCTGTCACAATTCAGCCTGTCTTCTCTCCTCTTCTCTGGCAGCTGCTCTCATGAATTTCAGCTGTTGCCATGGCTCCTGCTGTCCTTTCTAACCTGAAGGCTGACCCAAGAACCCCTGAATCGTAGACCAGTAGAGTCAAATGCCTCTGAACATCTGCATTGCTTAAGCAAAAAAAAATTTTTTTCTTTTCTATATGCTCCTGAAATAACTGCACCTGGTAAGTATTTATGAAAAGAAAGTCAAATGTCTCAAAGAAATGATAGGCACTTACCCTTTTACTGGGTGAACACTGATCCTTTTTAAAAGTATGTTCTCAGCACCTGACTCCCCTTGAAGTTTGCAATCTGATGACTAAAGAGTATCTTGCCCTCCCCTGCAGAGAACCTTGAGCTAAGAATCTTCATAGTTTCTCGGGGTTTCTTTCCAGGGCTCTTGTTCCTCCGTGCCCTGCCTTCTGCTAACCCCATATAACTCAGGGAGGGTGTTGCATTGTGCTAGTGTGCAAAGGAAAGCCTTTTGTTTGGGTGTGTTAAGAACCTAGCCTAATCAATATTTATCTTCTACCAAAATGCTGTCTTGGCTGTATCCCCCACTAGGGCTCAACCCTGGAGGAATGACAAAGAGACCACAAAAAATTGAAGAAACTGCAGTGGTGGGGACAGACTGGGGTGGTGGGTGTGGGTGGGGGCAGCTTTGGAGAGTGGGAGGAGGCTACCGTGAGGCAGCAGGAGGATAAGCAGGAGGGAAGCCGTGGAGCTCTGCCTCACACCACAGGCCTGCCTGGAGCCCACAGAAGCCTAGAGCTCTGGTCCAGGAGCCATCTGGAGGGCAATCAGGGCAGCACAGACGTCCTGTTCTCAGCCTTTGGACCCCAAGATTTCACAAGGCTCTCTCACCCCCACATGGCTTACTTGGGTCTCCAGTTTACAGACAAGGTATCATGGAGCTTCTCTATGTCTGTATGAGCCAATTCCTATAATAAATCTCCCATCTTTCTCTCTCTATATATCCTATTGATTCTGATTCTCTGGAGAACCCTAATACAGTTTTAGATTTACAGACACAATGGGAATATCATACAGAGAATCCCCAAGTATTCTGCACCCATGTTAAAAAGACACAGGCCCGCCAGGGGTCACTTCTGCCAGGCCAAGTCACCAAACCAGGGCTGAAAGCCTAACTTAACTGTCCAACCTCCCCCAGAAATGCAGTCAGGAATTTTCCGGTCAGCATAGATAAGAGGTCACAGATGTCCTCTCTGTCCTCCAAAGGAATCTATGAGTAGGACTCTTTTGTCTCCAGATGAAGGTGACCTCACCCAAAGGAATCCTTCTTTTTTTTATTTTCCCCTGTTCATACCTTTCCTGTACTGCTTTTACAAAGCCTTTCCCTTTCTGGAGCCCTTTGGAGCATTTTGCTACTTGCTAGAGGGAATGCTGCCTGATCCATGAATTGCTTAATACAGCCAAACAGGGTTTCAAATTAACTTGGATGGTTTTTTTTTAAACACATTTCCTTTTTATTAACTTCTTACATTAGTGTGGTGCATTTTCCTCACTTAATAAATCCATTAATACATTATTATTGCCTAAACTTCATACCTTTTATTCAGATTTTCTCAGTGTTTCCCTAATGTCCTTATTCTGTCCCCGGATTCCATCCAGGACACCACATAGTATTTAGTAGTCAGGCCTCCGTAAGTTCCTCTTGGCTGCAACAGCTTCTCGGACTTTCCTTGATTTTGCTGACTTGGACAATTTTGAGGAATACCCGTCAGCTGTTTTGTAGGCTGCCCCACTGCTGGAATTTGTCTGATGTTCTTTTCAGAGTGGGGTTATGGTTTTTCTGGAGGAAGACTGCAGAGGTAAAGTGCCATTTTCATCACATCTTATCAGGGGACATGTTTTGCTACTGTTGGGGTTGACCTTGCTCATCTGTTTGAGGTAGTGTTTGCCAAGTTTCTTCACTGTACAGTTACACTTTCCCCTCCTTTCTGTTTGTCAAAGGAAGTCACTATGGACAGCCCACACATACAGAGCAAGGCATGACAATACTGTTTACAAAATGATGCTTTGAGGTAAATGCATAGTTTTAAATACTTCTGCTAGAGAAGACTTAACTAGCAACATTAATGAGCCATGTTCATTTTGGGAAGTTAAACAATGAAAAGCAGAATAAACCCAAAGAGCAGACTAAAAGAGGAAAATTAGAGCAGAAATCACTACAATGGAAAACAAAGATATGATCCTGATTGTAGGGACCAAGGGCCGGCCACCCCAAAATATGCCACTTCAGTATGTGGACTATTTTGAGCTAAAGGCAATCAAGCCTCTGTGGGCTCAGGAGGAACTCTGCCCCTCCCTTAACTACCTAGGAAAACCTAAATTGGGGTCTTCCCCAGAATAAGGGTTATCACCAGAGATAAATTTTATCTGAGTGGACCATCTATGTGGCAGGGCAAACATCTAACCACCAAACGTCTGCCTCCTTCTTATTGCCCCCCCCCACTTGGAAGCCCCAGGCCTCTACCCTATCCCATTCCTGAGATCAGGATGGCATACAGGCCTCATATTACTTTTCCGTCTATGAACCTCTCGTATATGTGGGGTGCCCATATGTATAAAATTAAATTTGATTTTCCCCTATTAATTTCTCTTACATCAATCTGATTCTTAAACCAGGAAGAACCTTTAAGAGTAGAGGAAAATTCTTCCTCCCCAACACTATCAGCCTAACTTTTAAGTTGATTCTGTGAAACACTAACTAAAACAGACAAATCTCTGAAAACTGATAGAGAAAAGAGAGAAGACTAGAAACAATTTTATCAAAGAACTGGAGTATGATGGTGTGTGCGGTGGCTCCCAGCTTCTAGCTCTTGAATCCTTCTTTTCTTCTTGCACTGAAGATATTAGTAACAAAGCCATGTTTTATATTCTGAGCTCATGGAATTTTTGACCACAGTGCTCATGATTCATTTCCCTTTACCCCAGTTAGCAGACAGATCCTTGCTGGCAAGTGTATTAGTTTCAGTTCTTAGCACTGAAAGCAGAGGAGCAGCCTGTGTTGAGGATAAGGTCTTTTGCAGGTTGGGGTCTACTGAAGCAGATATGGAGATGGATGTTGGGAAGCAAGATGTTTATTAGGGAAAAACACCTTTGAAAGGATGGGTAAAAGAAATGCCAAACTACCACACAATTTGGCAAAGCCTCAGCTAACCTGGGAGGGGCATCAGGAGTGGGTGTTGCCCATCAGGACGTCCTGCCCTGGCTGAAATAGCCACATCTTTCTGTGTTTGCATCTAATAGTCCCTGGATGCAGGCTTCTTTCAAGAGGGCATGACCTTGGGGCAAAGTGGTTCTCTATAGCTGAGGGGGACCCTAAAGAAGCTGGCAGCTGGGCACTCTCCATCTCAAAGAAAATGAACAAGATGATAAGACTAACACTACTGGTATCAAGACTATTTATAAAGCCTCAGTAACAAAGATAGTAAGCTATTGGCATAAAGATGGACAGGTATACCAACAGAAATAAAAAGGGTTCAGAAGAAACTTACCCACATATGGTATTGCAGTACCATGGAAGAAAGAATGGTCTGTTAATAAATGACGCTGGGTCACTGAATATTGTACCAGTCAGGGTCCTGCGAGGAAACCAGAGACCATACCATTTATTCCAACAGAGAGAACTGAATGTAGGGAATGTAAATAAGCATTGGGGAACTGCAATGGCAAAAATGTGACAGTTAGGGAACAAAGATAGTATGTGGGAATCAGCAGCTGCTGCTAGGGCTTAGCAGTCCCAAAGGAAGAGTCTGTGATTATTAGAACCTAGAAGCTTGGAGGAGAGGTCCCCAAGTAGGGACCCAGACCTCAGAAGAAGGGGTAGCAGATGGATGGGGCTGATTTCTCTGAAGGGGCACAATGAGGCACAATGGGGCACAATGAGGCATGTTCTGGGGGTGTAGAAATAACTGGATACTGGAACAATTACTACTCAAGAAAAGGCCATCGTTGTGTTGAAGGGTCATAACTGAAGTCACACTTTCCTAATAGGCAGGAGCACAGTCAGTCTCAAACTTGTAGTCTCCCTCCATGGTTTTCTATTGGTGGAATACAATAGGGAATAGGGTGGCAAAGGAGACATGGGGTTACTAAGTTTGTGATGGAAACATCACAAAGCAGAGTATAAAAAGGCAGGTTCATAGCCTAGAAAAGAGCAATAAGCAATAGAGCACTGATATCCACATAAAAAATAAATCTTGATCCCTACCACATTATATACAAATATCTATGTCAGATAGATTTTAATCATGAAAAGTAACATATGTTTTTTAGAAGAAAACATGTAATACAGAGGAATATCTTTGAAAGAGAGAGTGAAAGTGACAAAATGTTAACAGAAGGTGAATTTAGGTAGAGTATATTAGTGCTTATTGTACTATTTTTCAACTTCTTGTGGTTTGAAAATTTCAAAAATATTGAAGCAAATTAAAAACAGAACAGTGATTAATGACATAAAAGATGTAGTACTATTGCCATTTTCTAAATTACTCCTAGTCTGATACACTTCTGGAGATATTTGTAAACATGCTTACTTAATACCAGCATTACTACACTTGGTCTAACAATTGGCTTAAAATCTTCTTTGCCCATAGAATAAGACTTAAATTTCAAAAGCAATTTAATAGTCTCAGCTCTGGTGGGAGAGCAATATTCATTTAATTCTTGTGGAAATATGTGTTTGGTGATTTAATTTGACTGCTAGGCCAATCCATTTACTTAGTATCACATTTAAATTAATAGAAGCATTGTGGCCAAAATTAATTTTAAAAAATTTAAAATATTTGTATTGTCAAAGAAAAGTCAGAAGGAAATGCGATCAAATCTAACAAGTTCTTAACATGCTCCTTCTCCATTTACCTTCTCCTTGTCTTCTACACATTTTACAAATTCCAAAATGCTTCTCTAAACCTGAAACCTCTCGTTTCTCAGCTCCAATGGAAGCTCAAGCAGTTTCCATTTTTAAATCTACTTTTCCTTCCTTTATTGTGTGTTTTTATTTTCAATGTAAAATCTTATTTCCCAGCTTCTGGCTTTCCTCAATTTTGAAATTCTTTTCATTTTTTTTCAATAAGAAAAAAATGCTAACTCTTACAGTAGAGAGACCCCACAATCCAGTGGTTTAAAAACCAAAGACTTTTTCTTACATTAACAATTCCGAGGTAAGTGCTCCAGCATGGTGAATTAGCTCTGCTCCATGTGGTCATTCACTGATCCAGGCTTCCTCTGCTGTTAAGACTCCACAATTTCCTAAGACACTGTTATCATCTGCATGACTGAGGTATGGTTAACTGGATTCCAATAGACAGAAAGGGGGAAATAGAATACTGAGGAAGCAGTCTAAAACCTCATATCAGAAGTGAGAACTTAGTCACATGGCCACACTCAAATACAAGGGAGTCTATGAAATGTGATTAGCTATATATCCAGGAAGAAGAGATGGATAAGTCATAAATTTCTCCATGCTGCACATTATTCTGTAATTTTTAAAAAATCCTGAAGATGAGTGAGTTGTCTGTGTGTATATCTTGGTGATGTCTAGGAATGTGGTTGTGAATAGGTGAATGTTACTCATGCTTTTCTTGCTGTCTGCAAAAATGATTTTAATGTGTATTTATCTGCTCAAACACTTCCTGATAATCTGTTATGCATTAGGCAATGTTAGACACTAGCATTACAAATCTGAAACATGTAATTGGTTCTTTGGGGAATTTGTCATTCAGTGGAAGAGACAAACAAAGATGATGTCAATATACTGTGTTAAAGGATGGAAGAAGATATATTTGATTTAAAATAATGAATTTTATTCTCAAAAAATTTCTTCTCACATTTTCTACTCAGTAACTTAAGCTAATATATTTTTTCTGTTTATAATATAACTCCCCTTTTCCCCCTCTTCCAAAGCATTCCTTCAATCCATGTGGTTCTATTGGTGGTCAATCATGGTATGTCACCTTCTGCACAGTAATTTAGTTACAGATTATTACATGACCAGTCAGGCCAACCTGAATTCTTCCCTGTGGAGTTTTTTAGGAATTGATCTGGGGAAAGAGCTCCCTTTCCTCTGCAGTTGGGGAAGTATTAGGATGTGTGCTATCAGTAGCTGACAGCCTTATCCTGTCATGTGGAGAAACCTACTTGCAGCAAGAGAACTTGCAGACAAAATCAGAAGCAAAGAATCCTTACAGACTGTTAGTCTGTGTAGTTCTTCTCATGTCTAAAGTCATAAAGTCATGTGTTTTAGACGTGTGAGCTGATAAAATCTCCTTTTCGTGTTCAAATGAATTTGAGTGGTATTTTTATTATTTGCAATCAATCCCAGATCATTCAAATGAAATCTATATATGGCATAATGTTTTTAGGGTAGAATTTTCCTAGGAACAAAAATATTTCTGACTTTTAAAACAAAGGCAAAATGAAAATAAGCTGCTTTAAAAATGTAAAAGAATAAATATGAATGGCATAAGTAAGTATATCAAGGCAAAATATACCTCAGAATTAATTTAGTGTATTTAAAACTGAAAATTCTCCAAAAAACAACATAAGAAAACAAAAAATGTAAATTAGTCTCTTAGATTTTTAAAAATGAATACTTTATTTTAAGTCAAGTTTGGGCCTACTTACTCTTGTCTCTAAGTACTAGATTCTATTTTTAAAGTGTTAAGAAATGATTCAGTACCAAACATTGGTCCTTTTTAAAGATGCTATTATTATGATAGCTGAAGCACAACAGGTGTAGAAAAAAGGGACATTTTAAACTTGCAAACCCTCAGCCTAAATTAATTGTACCAGTCATACGTTAAATATTGTATTGTGCTAAAATTAAAAATGGAACTGAATTTTGGTATATATAGATTATGGATGGTAATGAAAGGATAAGCATGAATTCTGAGTGACAACTGCTCTAACATTCAAAATGTAATTTGTTTCTCTACCTTCTTCCTTCTTTCTGCTTCCATTGTCTTCTTTGCCCACACCCAGATTTAAATGTTCTCCTTGGCTCTTACTTCTAGAATGACCAGCCATTCAGGAGGCATCCTTCAGCAATACTTTCAATCTCCACAATACTTTCTATCTTCTCCAGAGCTCGGGCTTTTGTGTTAGCTTCGCCATTTTCCACTAGGCTATGAATGGTCACACCTTAGAAACTCCAGGTCAGTAGCAGTTTTGCACAATTCTATGCTTTGCCCTATAGTATTGTTTAGAAAATTTATCAAATGGATAGGTCTAATCATGCTTTAAGAACTGGCTTTCAAATAATTTCCAGAATACATAAGGTGGCTTTTAAATTCTTCAAAATCCACCTCTCGCCTGTCTCAGACTTCATCTCTTCCTGCCTCTATTCTTGTTATTCCTCCTCTAGTTACACTGTGGTTCTTTCAGTTTCTTCCCTCTCTTGTCTTGGGGCCAGCTGCTTCTCTCTTTGCATGGCCAACCCGCAGATGTCAGCTTAGCCATTGCCTCCTCAGGGTGGCCTCCCTCACTGCCCTGCTTAGGTCTGATGCCTCTCGTATTTTTCCATTGGGAAGTTTGTGTAACTCCTTTCAGGTAGCTGGACTAGTTTCCAATGCGTGTGTGTGTGTGTGTGTGTGTGTGTGTGAGGGGGTCTTCCTATAAACAATACCAAGCAATTCTCCAACACCAGCAGGGCATCCAAGAACTCAACTCAGTTCTGACGCTATCTGCCCACAGACAGCACCAGATTCCCCAGGTTATGGGCTCTGTCCTATAAGACTGTTCTCCACCCCCCAACTCTAGATGCCAGTCATAAGCCCCAGGCAGATATCTGAGCTTCTGACAAACGGCTACAGATTGGAGGTTTCAATGACCTACCCCTTAGGTTTTATTAATTTGCTAGAGGCTCATATAACTCAGGGAAACACTTACCTTTACTAGTTTAATAAAGGATACAAATTAACAGCCAGATGAAGAGATACCCAGGGCAGGGTCCCAAATAAAGGAACTTCTGTCCTCTTGGAGCTTGGGGCCTAGTTCAGTGGCAAGTAGAAATTTCTGGTTCCCAAGTGGAAGTTCTCTGCAACAGAGAAGCAGGGGCCAAGAGAGATATGTGCTTCTCAGGGGTTTTTGTGAGAGCTTCATTGCATAGTCATGATTGACTAAAATCCCTGGCCTTTGGCTGATTCAACCTCTAGCCTCCGCCCGTGGATGCGGTCCAAAAGTCTCTCATTAACATAACAAGACACTCATTTTCCCTTTAAGGCTCTGAAGTGTTTTTAGGAACTGTGTTTGAAGACCAAATATACCTGGGTCATCTGAATGACCAAATATGTGTTTCTTTTAACTCATTATATTGCACCTCTGTTTGTAAAACTTGCATCTGGAAGATACCACATCTGCATTTGCTGCTGTATCCCCAGTGCCCAGCATGGGGCCTGGCACAATAAAAACCTCTAACAAATGTCAATTAATGTTCCCATAGATGAAGCATTTGTGGAAGAGATTTGATTAATACAGGAAATCTGGAAATGTATTCCACAACAGCACTGTAATTTAATAGGAACTCTTTCTTGGAAGATTCTTGGTTGAAAGTTTTTTATTCTAATGATTGAATGGCCACATTTCCAGAGAGCACAGTGAATTTACAGCTTTCAGTTAGGTGATCAAGTGGTAAAACAAAAGATTAACATAAATAGCTGTAGTTATTATTTGCTTTAACAAGAGAAATAAGCACAATTTACCTTTGGAACTGAATTATTTTCAAAAAACTTGTACACTAATTGAAATATTTACTGAAGTCCTAATAGTAACTGATTCTGAAAAGGAAACAGATGAAAAGATACTATGATATGCATGACACCTTAAAAATGTCTAGAAATGTTATCTGTCCATTAGAGGCATTGGCCTCAAATATTTTTGGTTTTAAACCTCATTAAAAATCGATTTTACATTAAAGAAATATATATATTTAACACTATTTGTATAATTATATATTATATATACAATAAATCTGTGTATCTGTCTATTGGACTATATTTGTATTTAGCTTTTTATATCTATGCCTATATGTATATATATGAAAACAATTTCAGATAACAATACTTATCCTTGCTATACATAATACACTTTGATCTGTTCTCTATTCTGTTTTATTCAATTCATTAAAAGTAATGCTGGTTCTCAGTGGATAAATTTTTTTTCTACTTATTAATGGATCATGACTTAAAGTTTGGAAAACACTGATCTAGAGTACTTTACCTTTTCAAATTCTTGATGCTTTCTTCTTTCCTCCCTCACCCTTTGTTGAATAATAATATACAATTTGTCTAGTCTTTCTATGTCCCTGGTTTCTGGCTTGGAACTTCTAAAATCTTTGGGATTTCTCAAGTGGTAAAGTGTCTTTGGTACTCATGGGCTGCTTGGACCACACCTGAGTTTCTGCTAAGGCAGTGACTCTTGGTTGCCCCCTAGATCTTCAGGGCAAAGGTTGGTCACCAGAAAGATTAAGCACTCTGACCTTTGGGGCTGAGCACAGGGTGGCCAGTGATTTAATCAACTGCACCTACTTAATGAAACCCCATAACAACTCCAAACACTGAAGCTCAGTGGAACTTCCTGGCTGGTGAATACATAGATGCGCTGGTGGGTGATGTGCCTTTATTCCTCAAGGAGAGGGCATGAAGCTCTGCCTTTGGGACCCTCCCAGACCTTGCTCTATGTGCCTCCTTATTTGTCTGTTTCTGAGTTGTCCTTTATAGTAAGACTGTAATCATAGCACTTTCTTGAATTCTGTGAAACTGAGAGTTTGTGGGGAACCTCCAAGTTTGTAGCCAATTGGCTTGAAGTGTGGTAGCTTGGGAATCCTTTGAAATTGTGGTTGGTGTGGAGGACCCAGACTTACAGTTGCGGAGTCTGTGCTAACTTCCACTGGTTGGTGTCAGAAATGAATTGCAAAATATCAGTTAGGGCTGAAACAAGATATCTCTCTTTATTCTTAAATAATCCTTGACCAAACATTCTCAAGGTGCATATCAGTTTACATCCCACTGACAGCCATTTTATTTATTTTTGTTGTCAATCATTTTATTTTACTCATTTTTTTTGAGGTACAATTGACATATAGAGTATTAGTTTCAAGTATACAACATACTGATTTGATATTTGTGTATATGGAGAAATGATCACCATAAGTCTCGTTAACATCTGTCATCATACATAGCTACAAAAAATTTTTTCTTTTCTTGTGATGAGCATTTTTAAGATTTATTCTCTTAGCAATTTTCAAAAATGCAATTTTAAAGTACTATTTTCCACATAGTATTATTAACTATAGTCACCATGCTGTTCATTACATACCCATTACTTATTTATTTTATAACTGGAAGTTTATATCCTTTGGCCCCTTCACCCATTTTACCTACACGTCACCCCTTACCTCTGGCAACTACAAGTCCATTCTCTGTGTCTGTAAGTTTGGTTTGGATGTTTGTATGTGTGTGTGTGTGTGGGGGGGTGTTTAAAGATTTCACATATAAGTGAAATCACATAGTAGCTGTCTGTCATTTTCTGTCTGACTTATTTTACTTAGTATAATACCCTTAAGTTCCATCTATGTTGTAACAAATGGTAACATTTCACTCTTTCTTATAGCTGAATAGTATTCTATTGTGTGTATGTTAATGATATATATACATATATATATATGATTTTTTTATCCATTCATTCACTGATGGAGACTTAGATTGTTTCCATATCTTGGCTATTGTAAATGATGCTGCAATGATCATGGGGGTGCAGGTATCTTTTCAAATTGGTGTTTTCTTTTTCTTTGGGTAAATACCCAGAAGTGGAATCACTGGATCATATGATAGTTACGTTTTTAATTTTTTGAGGAAACTCCATATGTTTCCATAGTGGCTACTCCAATTTATATTTCCTTGCCACACGTGTTATTTCTCAGTTTTTGATGATAGCCGTTCTAATAGGTAGGAGGTGACATCTCGCTGTGGTTTTGACTTGAATTTCCCTGATGATTAGTGATGTTGAACATCTTTTCACATACCTGTTGGGCATTTGCATGTCTTCTTCAGAAATATATCTATTCAGATCTTCTGCCTGTTTTTTCACTGAATTTTTTTTTTTTTTTTGCTATTGAGTTGTATAAATTCTTGATATATTTTGGATATTAACCTCTTAACAGGTATATGACTTAAAAATGTATTCTCCCATTCCTTTTCATAGGAAATAGATTGCCTTTTCATCTTATTGATGATTGCCTTTTCTGTCCAGAGTTTTTAGCTTGATGTAGTACCACTTGTTTATTTTTTATTTTGTTGCCTTTGTTTTTGGAGTCAGATCCAAAAAATCATCACCAAGACTGATGCCAAGGAGCTTACTGCCTAGGTTTTCTTCTGGGAATTTTATGGTTTCAGATCTTATATTCAAGTCCATAATCCATTTTTAGCTAATTTTTGTGTATAGTGTAAAACAGTGGTCCATTTTAGATGGAAAAAAAAATGCTGTCACTTTTCAAGTTGGGCATTTGAGAGTATCATCCTCATGGATATGACAACATCTCAATTACTTTTATGCATCTTCCTATTTACTTCGTGTTTCTTAGTCATTTGGACTTGGTTTTCTGTGAACTTTATTTCATAGCCTTTTCCAATTTTTCTAGTAGGTCATTGGTATTTCCTTGTAATTTAAGTGCTTTATGTCAATTATAGATGTTAAACCTTTATTTGTTGTCTATAGTAAAACTAATTTCTCTGGTTCTATTTGGATATCTTTGATTAGTAGAATCAGGGTCCAGTATGTCTGTGCCTGCCCTGATCTCAAAGAATCTAATACCAGTGCCTGCCCTGCCTTTGTTTTATGTAGCTGTCAACATTTTAATTTTTAATTTTTTCTCTGTTTTTTTCAGTCTTTCTGTCATTTAAGGTTACTGGCTAAAGATATGATGCCTAGTTAAACTTGAATTTCAGAATACAGGAGCTCTGTATTTTTATTGCTACATCTGGCAACTCTAATTATTCTTATAATAATACTACAGAATAATCTGGCTCTTAGAAATTTTCAGGTAGGATGCCCAATTTCTCTACAGAAAAACATTAGTCTTGCTTAATTCCAAGTTAATTCAGCATTAAACTGGAAATACTAGATGGAACATTGGGAATGTGAATTTTAAAGCAGATTAGGAGACAGTCAAGATTCACTTTTTTATCTAATTATTGTTAGGATTCTGGATTTTGAAAAAAAGACATCTTTTTTGTTAGTCCCCAAAGGGCTTTTACAAACATTGCTAGATGGAAGCAGGTCCTATCCCCACTACTGGTTTTCATACAAGATCTGTCCAAGCTCACACAATCACGAAAAGGTTATCCAGGACTAAACTGAAAGTTTTTCTCCACCTGATCAGTGGAGTAGCCACACAAGATTGGAATAATTAGATGCATTTTAGGAGTCCCCTCATCCCAACCAAATCCCGAGTCATCCTGAGCCAAGCCCCTTTCTAGAAATTACATGTCTGAAGCAGGACTGTGCAGCAATCCTAATAATCATCAGCTGCTTCAGAGGCAGGGGTCACATGTAGCTTCTTGCTTTATTTTATTTTTTAATTAAGGTATCATTGATATACAATCTTCTGAAGGTTTCACATGAGCAACATTGTGGTTTCAACATTCACCCATATTATCAAGTGCCCCCCCAACTCCATTACAGTTACTGTCCATCAGCATAGTAAGACGCTATAGAGTCACTACTTGTCTTCTCTGTGTTATACTGCCTTTAGCTTGCTTGCTTTTTCAAGAAAAATAAACAAGTACCATACAATGTTTTGAAAGGAAACTGGAAGTTTGACACTTTTTATTTAGTAGATCCTGGAGAGTAAAGCAGAGGAGAAAAGCGGAGTGAGCTGGGCAGTAGATTTCCTTCGGGGCCCTGAGGAATGGTGGAGGTCAGGGGAGGCCAGGAGGTGTGGCTCCCTGGAACTGACACAGGAGGCAGCAGTTGTGGCTTAGGTCTGTCAGTCTGTATCAAATTTCAGTAAGAATAAAGGTTACTTTGATCTCTTCTTGGTCATGTGTAGATAATAGGGCTCAACCTCCTTGTCCCAGTTCAGGGACACACCAGTTCCCAGATCAAATGAGTCATACACACGAACAAGATCGACGGTGGTTATGAGCCACATGAAATAGTTTAGAACAAAACTGCATATATTGAACACATAGCTAGTGAACTTAAAGATTGTAAGAGAAGTTTTGATACTGTCCAACAGTCAGATGTACAGAAATGTGATAATTCAAAGTTAAAACCACTTGACTTAAAATATTTGTTAGTATTTCATAAGACCAACCTGTATTGAAAGCATTTGAAGGTGATTATTTTATTTAACCTTTACAACAGCACTAAGAGGTATATAACATTATCCTTATTTTATGGCTAAGGTAACTGAGGCTCAGAGAGGTGAAGTGACCTCTTCAGTGTAATACAGCTGGTAGTGGCAGATCTGGGTTTCAAACCTGCACATGGAACAGTTCTATATTGTCTGTGATATCTGTGTCTTCTTTAGTTAAAGACTGCTTAGCTGCTACATGGTGGGTGATATTGTTTTATTTTATTTTCATGCTTAGAAATGCCAAATTGATGTTGTCAGACTTAGCTGTTTTGAGTGTCTCTGTAAGTAAATTTAATCTTAAATGAGGTGGTTTTCTTAGCAATGCAATGAATATAGGCAAAAACAAAGGGAAATGTCAGAGGAGGTAGGAAAGTTTTTGTTCTATTGAAGGCTATTGATTCAGCACAGGTGAGTCACAAGAAGAGATCATTTAAGCTAAGTTTGGTTTGTTTGACTTTGGCAATGGTGGGGAAGTGAGGATGAGGAAAGGGAAGTGCATATGATTGGGCAGAGAAATGTAAAAGAATAATAAGTCATTGCAGAAACTGGGAAAAGAAATTATTTGTGCAATAAATTATTTATGCA
Organism: Manis javanica; assembly: GCF_040802235.1. Lineage (NCBI taxonomy): Eukaryota > Metazoa > Chordata > Mammalia > Pholidota > Manidae > Manis > Manis javanica. Next base: position 150,308,752 of record NC_133157.1, read on the forward strand.
ATAAATCAGGTGCAAATTAACACACACACACACACAAGCTCCATATTATGACTAGTTGAGGCAGACACACAAAGCCACAGAGGCTGACAGAAAGAAAGTGGCAGGAGTAGTTAACTAGAAGCTTCCAAGTTCTTAGAGCTCAGACAGCGTCTGCAACCGGCTAACAGCAAGTTTACCACCACCACCAATAATATCTGAAACTTTGATGACCCCTTATGTGCCAGAACCTTTTCTACATATTAACTCATTTAATACAGATAAAATGAATTTCTATATCAGGATCCACAAATGGAGGCCACCCCAGTAGCCAGGCCCATGTCATAAATCTAAACCTAAGTCATCCCACACTTAAGGGAAACGCCTGTCAAGGCAACCTAACATACACACCAAGGACAGTCCTCCCACTCAGCTTTCACCAGCCTACTGTACCCTTAAAAATAGGGCCGGCAGCCTTGTAAGGAACCCTCAGCCTTGCGCCTCCTAGCCAACTGTGCCCTGCCTCCAATTTGCCTCTTCTAATGCTCCTGTCCAAAATCCCTCCATCAGGGAGCCCACTGTTGTGAAGGTGGGTACTTCCCCAGTTCATGTATTATTTTCATTTTCCCTTGGATAAAGGACATCAAACTCATTATTAACTGTTTTAGTTTTGTGATTTGACAATATTTACAACAATTCCAAGCACTAGAAGTATCATTATTCCCATTACAGACAAAGAAACTGGGGCAAGAGGGATTACTTTATTTGCCCAAGTCCTTAAAGCTGGCAAGGACATGGGTACCTGTTTGCAAGTGGTCAATTAGCTTCAGCTTGAATTTTCTCAGGCTATGCAGACAACAGTGTGAAGTATGTGGGGGAGGAAAAATAATTTTCCCTCTACCCTTCTGGGATCTTGATTGAGATTCCCCTGGAATAAAATGACAGATTAATGAGAGAAAAACAAACAAAAGTTTAATAATACGTATACCTCCTGTACTTACGGAAGAGACCCATGAAAACTGAGTACCTCTCTGAAATGACCCATGACACCATTTTAACTACCATCTTCAACGAAAGACTAAAGAAGATTTTGGGGTGGGGAGTCAGTTATGGGATGTCACCAGGAAAAGCACAGTAAACAAGGGTATGGTTGTTATACAGATCTTAGTGGTTGCTCTCTCCATTGATAAGACTTTCTGGAAATATAGTTAGCCCCCTTTTCCTGTATAGAAAGGAAGACACCCTTACAAATGCCTATTTCCCTTATAAATATCTCTTACGAAAGGGTATCCTTTACTCAGGTTTTCAGAGTTTCTCCTGTGTCTGCAGTTTCCTAAAGATAACCAGCTCTAAATAATCAGTATTCCAAAGAGGCATATTTTGGGGTGGCATACTGTGTTCCTTTACAGGGGAAAGGGTTATGGTGTGTAGTTTCCTTAGTATTGGTTCCTGCTCTTTACATGGCTCCATCATAATATTCTTGATGTCTTTAAAACCCTTAAATATTAATTTTATTAATTTTTTATCTGCAGAGACTCCTCATATTCATCTGCATAAATTATTATTTCATCCATTTTAAAATGGAGAGTTTCCTTGAGGTTGAATAACTAATTTTGGTCATTGAGTACACTGAAAAAATGGCCTTCAAAACTAGTTCCTGTATGGGAGAAAAAATCTTTTCTTCTACTCTTCCTAGGTTTTCTATCTAGGGCCCTTTAAATGAGACTGGCCAGAGGCAGACTAACAGGAAAGAAACAAACAGAAGTTTATTAGCCTGAGCATGGTGCTTACACCTGCCAATACCCAGAGATGAGTGACTCAAGGGATGGTTAGAACTTGGGTTTATAGGTCACTTTAGCTAAAACCAAGGAAGAGAGACTTTGATCTCTGAGTTAGGGAGGTATGTTATGAGATGGGAAGATGATTGGAACAGTATGGTAAACAGGGTTGTTTAGTAGGCATTGTTATGCAGATTTAAGTCACAGCTTTCTCTGGTGATAGGAATGCTAATACTCTCCCTCTTCCTGGTGGAGATGGGGACCTCTCTATAAATGGAAATCTCCTTTTATAAATGTTAATTTCCATTACAAAAGGAAACTTGTTCTTTGTTTTTAAAGCTTTTCTCTGCTAGTACTAAAAGGCTTTTTAGCTCAGAGTAATCCTCATGCCAAAGAGGCATGTTATGGGGTGGCATATTCTGATATCCCTCAGTCCTATGGAGAAAATCTTGGGTATAATGATGACTTTTCAGATGCAACATCAAAGGCATGATCTATGAAAGAAAGAACTGATAAGTTGAACTTTGTTAAAATTAAAAACTTCTGCTCTGCAAAAGACACTGTCGAAAGAATGAAAAGACAAGCCACAGATAGAGAGGGAGAGAATATTTATAAATACGTATCTGATAAAGGATTGTTATCCAAAATATACAGAGAACTCTTAATACTCAATAATAAGAAAACAAGCAACCTGATTAAAAAATGGGCTGAAGACCTGAACAGACACCTCACCACAGAAGATATACAGATAACAAGGATATAAGAAGATTTTCGACCTTATATGTCATCAGGGAAATGCAAAGTAAAACAACAGAGATCCACTGCACACCAATTAAAATAGCCAAAACCTAGAACACTGACAACACCAAATGCTAGTGAGAATGTGGAGGCAAAAGAACTTTCATTTGTTGATGGTGGGGATGCGAAATGGGGCACCTACATTGGAAGACAGTTTGACAATTTCTTATAAAACTAAATTTATTCTTTTTTGTTTTCTTTTTTATAAAACTATATTCTTACTATATTATCCAGTCATATTTCTCCTTGATATTTAGCCAAATGAGTTGAAAATTTATGTCTCCCAAAATCTGCACTTGATGTGTATAGAAATATTATTCATAATTGCCAAAATTTGGAAGCAATCAGACTATCCTTCTATAGGTGAATGGCTAAGTAAACTGTGATACATCTAGATAATGGAATATTATTTAGTACTAAAAAGAAATGATCTATCAAGCTATGACAAGGCATGGAGGAACTTTAAATACATATTATTAATTGAAAGCAGCCAATCTGAAAAGGCTATATACTGTATGATTTCGACAGTATGACCATCTAGAAAAGGCAAAACTATGGGCACAGTAAAAAGATCAATGTTTGCCAGGAGTTAGGGGTGAAGGGGATGAATAGGTGGAGCACAGGGGACTTTAGGGCAGTGAAACTACTCTGTATGATACCAGAATAGTGGATACACGCCATTATACATTTGTCAAAACCAACAGAATTTACAACACCAAGAGTGAACCCTAATGTATACAATGGGCTTTGGGTGTGTCTATCAATGTCAGTTCATCAATTGTAACAAACATACCCCTCTAGTGGTATCAAGTGTGAGAAACTGTACATTTTTGGAGAGTGGAGGCATATGGGAACTCTACCTCTTGCTTAATTTGGTATGAGCCTAAAACTGCTTTAAAAAATAAAGTCTATTAAAGAACAGCAATAACAACAAGGCCCTATGGTTGCAAATCCATTTCTTTTTCCAGCCCAACTTTTTGCCTTAGACTTTGAATTGGTCTGGGACCAAATATCCTCTTGGAATGATTTGCTACTGGTCTCAGGGCGCATAAATCTCCGCTGGCCACTGTGTGTGGACTCATGGTCCTTCTGACTAGGGCACTACCCGGGACCTGCTGCCAACCCTTACCCAGCTTCCTGGGATATGTGCTGCAAGCCTGCCCTTCTGACTTTCCTGGTTCTCGGACAGCGCCTATCTTCCCGGCTGACTCCTGGCCTTCAGCCTCTTGTCCTAGCACCACCTGAGAGTCATGATCGAGAGAGACATGCAGAACCAAGAAAAGCAGAGGGACACACATTCTTTTGTAGATCTGCACCTGGTTGAAACAAGAGCTCCTTGAGGGCAGAAAATGTGACCCCATTTTTTAAAAAGCCAGGGTATCATGAAAATTAAGAGCATAAACTTGAGAAAGACCTGGATTTGAATCCCCTATTATAAAGCTGATGAAAGTATTCTTGTATACAAGTCTTCAGTGGACTTACATTTTCATTTCTCTTGAGAAAGATTTCTAGAGGGAATTGCTGCACCACAAATATTTGTATAAGTACATGTAAAACTGCCAATGTGTTTCCAAAGTAGTTGCATCATTTTATATTCTGCCATTTGATCTTGGAAAAGTTAATTTAACCTCTTGAGGTGTTAGATTTTCCTCCTGAGAATTTGAGGTGAATAATACCCACCCCTAGGGTTTTGAAAAGATTAAAAAATAAGATGTTGGAACCCGTGGATAGGCATCTAACGTACCTATGGTGTGCATCTTGTGACTTACACAGGCAAAATGTTCAAGGACTGCTATACTAGGCAATGAGTATCTTGATGGGATAGTCCATGACACATTTATCTTTGCATTTCTGCTGGCATATAATGAGCACTCAACAAATGCTTCCTGAAAGAACAAATGAAGCTGCTGAGAGACTAGAACTTTGTAAAATGGTCAACAAAAAGAACATTATTATAGGCAGAGGGTACAGAGGAGAAAAGGTGGGTGACATATTTTGGGTATGGCTAATAGTGGTTGAGTCATTTTGTGCATGAAGGATATTGAAAGTAATAAGAATGAAAAAGTAGATGAAGTCAAACTTTATGTCTTTATCCATTTTTCTATCAGATTTCTGGACTGTGTCCTTCAACTTTAAGAGTTCTTTATATATTAGGGATATTAGCTCTTTATCTGTGATATCATTTTTCCATGTTTGACAATTGTCTTTTGGTTTTGTTGATTATAGTTTTTATCATGTAAATTTTAAAAAATTTATATAGTAAAAAAAAGGTATGAGAAGGATGAGAGAGCATGGCACAAAGTAATTTCTCAATAAAAGGAGCTATTCATTTTTGGCTGTCATTTCTGAGTTTTTAAGCATTACATTACGAAAAGTTTCAATTCTACTGAAAAGATGGAAGAACAGTGTACCAAGTTCTAGACCCTACAATTCACATTTTCCCACACTTACTAACGTAGGTATATTCACCCATTAAACTGTTTTTTAATGCACTTCATAGTAAGTTGCAGACATGAGTACATTTACCACTAAGTACTTCATTATATGTATCATTAACTACAGAATAAAGATGTTATCAACATTCTTATACAGATCTTTTTTTGGTCATATGCTTTTATTTCTCTTGAGGAAGACTTCTTGAGTGGAATTCTGGACTGTAAGTATTTGTTTAGTTTTGTATAAACCTGTCAAACTGTTTCCCAAAGTGGTTGTACCATTAATATTCCTACCAACAGTTGCTGCATATCCAGATCAGAATTTGATGCCTTTCCTCTTTTTAATTTTAGCCACTCTAGTGAGTGTATAGTGGTTTCTCCTTGGGCTTTGATTTCCATTTTCCCAATGACTAATGAAGTTGAGATTTTTTAATGAGCTTATTGGCAATTGGCATGTGAAACATCTCTTCAACCCCTCTGCTCATCTTTTAAGTGGACTGTTTGTGCAGTTAGTATTATTACTGGCAGGACTCAGGGCAAGAGGCAGCCAGATACCCTGTTACAGAGAGAAAGAGAATGAAAGAAAGGAGGTCAAGGTGGCAAGAACATGAATGTCTGACGCAAGTCCCAGAGTCACTCAGATACTGCTCTTCTTTTCCATAAGATTCTGCACCCAGGTGGGCACTTTCTAGTTTGCACTTTGTCAGGCTGAACTCTGGACACGGTGCCCTGCTCCTGATGTATTCACATTCCATTCACATAAACAGCAGAGACTACCCCAGTTTTAGGTTTTCCCCAAAGCAAAGTGAGACAAAACTTTAGTGCAGGAAGCTCATTTGGGAGGTGATCTCAGGAAGCAGGATAAGGGAGTAGGAATGCGAGTGACAAAAGGAGGAAAATCAAACGGTGTGTTATAAAGGTCTCTGCTGCAGACAGCAAGGCTCCATGCTGGCAGGACTTCTGTGAAATGCCAGAGCACCTCCAAGAATTGTTCACAACAGGATAGTCATCTCTGGTTCCTTATGGCATGAATTTCCCTGCACTTCCAGGCTGCATGCTGTCTGAGTCCATCACAGAGCTGTCTGTCATCCGTGGGGCACAGGCACGTGACTAGAGCATTGAAACTGCTAGCGAGCATCCAACCTTTTGCGAGGACTGCTTAGCCAGACGGAGGAGAGTGTTGCATTGTTTGCTGTGCAGGGATGACCTGACAGTCCCCGTTAGCCACTCATCGATGATCTCCCATAAAGCCCAGTGACTTTTGCCACTAGGGTCCCCTTCTGCCTCTTCCCCCAGCTCTCCCTCTGGATTATATCAAAGCCAAGCTCCTCTCCTTTCCCTGTGCAGAGCAGCTGCCCTCCCGCCCGGAAGCCTGGGTCCCACCTGCCACTCAGGCCCTGGGGTGGGGTGAACTCCAAGGAGGCTTATCCACATATCACTTCAAAAAAGGCAGCAACAAAGAGCATTCCTTCTCATTATTAAATGCCATATTCCTACAAGCTTGCCCTGCCCAGATCCTGCATGGCTTCCTCTGACCTCTGGGACTTTTATTCTTGCCCATCACAGTCCAGCCTGCTCCATGCTCTGCTGGAATGCATCTGTCACCCTGTAAGAGACGGGCACTCTTTGTTTTTTTCAGGGAGACAATTAGGCCATTCGATGATGAAATGCTGTGTAAGAGCACTCGTTTAATGGTACCCACGAGCAGTCAGTCAGCCCCTGCTGACCATGTGCCAGCTCTCTGTGGCTGCCCTTACTCTTTCAGATTTATCTTTACCTCCATGAGGTCAAAGTTTCACCTTTTAATTTTTCCCACATTGCTTTAAATCTGCCTTGATCCCTGCTCTTTCCTCATAGCAGGCAGCAAACCTCTATATTTAATTGAGTATATGCCATTTAAGAAGCATCACCAAGGGTAATTATAATGGTGAATATCGCTTTTTCTTTCTGCTGGCATCTGTGTGAAATATTTGTCACTTCCCACTATAGATTTCTCTTTAGAAGACCATGGCTTGCCACGGTCTTAGAACAAACAGAATCAGACTCCTTGCTCTTTTGGCTGATGCAGGGCAAGGCTGGCAGGAACTCAGTTTCTGCAGAAGTAGAGCAGAAAGCCATAGCAGCTGGAAGGTGGCTGGAATGTACCAGGTTCCCGCAGCAGCGGTCCACAGGTGTTAGGGACACAAACTGTGGAACCAACCTGTCCAAGTACAATTTCTGTACCTGTCACTTACTAAACTGAGTGACTCAGGGCAAGTACTTAACCACACTGTGCCTCAGTTTATGCATCTCTACAGTCAGTGCACTAATAATATCTATTTCACGGGGCTGTGTGGATGTTAAGTGAGTTAACAGATACAGAGCACACCAGTGGGTGCTTTATATAGCAAGCATTCAACATGCGATTGCATTGCTCTATGAAGAAAGCACAGACATCCTCTGTAGGATTTTTTGGCTTCTTGTTGCCTGAGACTTTTGTGGCCTGGGGTGGAGTTGCCTTGACAGGATAAGGCATTTACTCATTCCTCTAGCCAGTAGCTTTTTCAGACTGCCCAGGGGAGGTAGTTCAGAACTAAATACTAAAGATGAAGAGAAAATAGTGATATATCCCACAAAGAAGTGCTATCCTCTATTCCAACCCAGATGAGACTAACACTTTCCTATCTTTCAGGTGGGTGCAGCAGGGTGGGGCATAGAAATGCAAGACATCACATTTCTGCAAGTCTAGTTATTCAGTGCAATAAGAAGAACTGTTCTGTATTGTGTGCTACTGATTTTTATCTTATAGGGAAAGTTTTTTTCTCCTTTTACAAAATAGCCATGACTTATACATTTTGTACCTTCAGAAAAAAACCTCAAAATCAGAAACAGAACAATGACTACATCCTTTTTTCTTCTTCTTCACTCTGCACTTACATTGAGGTTTCATTTTAGTGGTTTTCATTTAGTAGTTTAATAGTAGCAGCTCATGTTTAGCAATCATTTATCATGTCAGAGACCAAGTGTTTTACCTTGATTCTCTCATTCAGTCCTCCCAATGAGCGTGTAGGAGGCAGTAAAGCATAGCAACGAACTGTGACATCTCTGAAGTCAGGCATGGTCAAACCACAGCTCCCCCCACGTTCTCAATGTGACAGGATGGGAAAGTAATTGAATCTCCCTGTTTTTGTTTCCTCATCTGTTAGAAGTGCTCAACTCTGTCTTTCTCATTAGGCTGCTGTAAAGAATTAAATAAAATACTTAAAACAGTGTCTGGAACACAGTAAGAACAGGTCAGAAAATGTAAGCTGTAATGAAGCAGATAAGAAAACTGAGACCAAGAAAGATACTCAGTGGCTTCGATTATGCAGCTCATTAGCTAAGGAGCTGGGACTTGAAAATAGGCAAGACAATTCCAGAGCACATACTTGTAACCTCTATTATGTTGTATATTATAAAAACCAAAAGTGACAAGAATTTTTGTCCCTGTATTAAACAATTCTGGAAGGGAGCATACTAGACAATATTGAGACCAGAAATATAACTTAGCTACTTGCTCCAGGAAATAATTGCTCCTGGAAGATAAGACTGTGAACCATTTCAAATTGCTTATTTATCAAGACTAACAATTTATTCATCAATAGGCATTTTAAGACCCTGGCCTTACTATGCCCACCCATTCAAAAATACTATGACATTAACTGTGCCCAATCCCAACCAGTCTATTGCTTTGCAGAAAATTACCCAGGCCAGCCCAGCCCTTCAAATGCTTTAATATCCTCCCCTGGCTTCTCCCTTTTGAGTCCCTTCTAAGACTCTGTCCAGGTAACATTCTTCCTTGTAGTAGTAAGTTTAATAAACTTGTCTTTCTTTGAGCAATAGGTTTTTCTGGTGGTATTTGGGGGCATCAATAGTCAACAATCTTGGAAGTTCCACTGAGATCTACTAAAGATGCCCTTTCTGTTGAGGCCCAAGACCTGTAACTCAGGAGTAGGCACTCCCCTGAAGGCCCCTGAGCCTCCCACTCAGGAATCTCTTCAACTGTGAGAATTGTTGGGACCTGGATTATATCTGAACTCCTGATGTCTTATTTGCTGCATTTATTTTCAAATACGTTTATTTTGTCTCCTAGGAATGAGGAATCACTTTAAGAATTCTTTCATTAAGTGATTAAATGAGAGAATTATTACTCATGGTGAAAAACTGCCTTGATACTAACACATTCATTGTGTCTCACCATCTGCCCTCACTGTCTCCTGTGAGTCCACAAGAGGAAGTCTAAGGGGAGAGACAGGCGTAGGCTCTGGGAGTCCAACCTCCAGACCACACCCAGGGTTGATGGGTGAGTCTCATCAGGTTGATGTTCTTGGTACAAATTTGGGCTTGGGCCACCTTTTCACAAACTTGAAAGAACTTTCCTCCATCTTGGTATCCTTGAGAAATGTTTTCTTTAGTTTCTCTGTCCATTGTTGAGAGTTTCCTTGGGCCTCCTATTAATGATGACATGTCTGTGGGCACACTCCAGATGTAGGAAGTTGCACAAAGACCCAACCATTCCTACTGACTATTACAACTGTCATGGGATATCTTCAGTGTGCTTGGCCCCCTGCAACAAAAACTTGCTCCCTCAAAGCTTTCAGTTATGTGCATACCACTCTAACTGGCATAATTCCACCATGGTTCAAAGGAAAGTGCAACAACCACTTGGAGAAACTTTTGACATAATCATGGCTGTCAATTTGAGACATACATTAGAACAAAAAAAGAAGATACCCTCAGGAGAGGATCGTTTGCCTTATCTATCTAAAGGAGAGATCACTTCATTTAAAATCTTTTTTATTTATTGTGCCTGTGTCTGAGTGTTTGCATGTATACTTGTGTGTATGTGTGTGTGTGTGTGTGTAAATGAGAGAGAATGGTCTTTCTTGCATCTGCGTCTTTCCTCTCCTTGAAAGTAATCAGCTTTATACAGTGATGATTTCACATTTGAAGCCAGCTGACTCTACTGTCTTCTTTTCCGTCCTCTTCCTTTTTAATTTTTCTCAGAAAATTTTGGAGATAAAAGGATCACAAATTTTTGATATACATTACAGGGGTTCATGTATAATATTAAAAAAGAGGGCTTTTTTATCAAATGAAAGTTATTGAATTTTAGCTTACAAAAACTTTACATGTTTTTCTCTGATCTTATTACCACATAAAAGATGTTAGCTTAATATTTTAGGTAAGATAAGATTTGCGTATAATTTCTCATGATTGAAAGTTTAAAAAAATTGCATTGACTCTATGGCCCAATAAGTTATTATTATAACCACAAATTATTTAATGTTAAAAATATAAAACTGTGCTTACTCTAATTAAATTCTAATTATGAATATCTTTTAGAGCTGTAATCTTAGGAATCTTGTGAAATCATAAGGGCTTAATGTATTGGTAAGTTTTGTAATATCTGTGTCTATAGTTAACTTTAAGACCTAAACAAATACTAAATTAAGCCAACTAGTAAATAATAGGTGTATACCTCAACCATTTCTAATTAAGAATAAAAAGGACACTTATTGTTCAAGAAACATTATTTTGGATTTCATTTGTTCCTAATCTTTATATACAGAATGCTACAAATTAACAGGACACTTAAATGTCTTTGAATGATACAATATGAATGAATGTAAATATCTCAAATTTATTAAAATGGTATAAAACATGTACTTGTGGAAAAAGTTTAGGTAGATGTTTTGTGGTGTTTCATCTCCTAGTTTTCTCTTTAGCCCAGAAAACCAAAAGTTGATTACTTTGGTTAAAGGTGGTAATTAATACAAATAATTGAGTTTATACTATAATTAGTGAGAAATACAAATTGGATAAACGAGATAATAAAAATGTTTTGTCTGTTCCTCAAGGAAATCATTGTTTACTAAGATTAGGTATATATGCATATATATTCACATGATTTAAAAATCAATAGTCTGACAGTTGTATTTAAGGCAACTAATTTCAACATTTTTAATTTTGTTATCTAATTTCATAGTTATGTGTTGTTATATATGAGCAAATATTAAACATACACATATGTTTAAATGCATATATATAAATCTCTTTAGATTACTTTACGAAGTGTTAAAATAATAAAATAATAGATTTGAAAGCATATTATAAATGTATAAGATCTAAACAAGATGATGACATAGGTTTCTAACACCATAGATGACTGAAGAACACAATGAATTGGGTTAATGATTTGGCTGCGTTTTATTTTGTGTTTTGTAAAGTTGGCTCAGTGTTAGTTAATTCATAAAAAAGAAGGGCTTACATATTGTTTATTGCAAATTGCAAAATGGATGATATAGAAAAAAGTAGAATTAGTATATGAGGGCTTTCTTTTTTCTGTAAAATGATCAAGTTATTCTCTGCCCAGAGATTCCTTTTTCTCAAAATATTCTAACACTCTGGACATATTGCCATATTCCTGATCATTTTGACCAAATTTCCTCATGTTTGAAAAAAGTTAAGTTTCTAAGGATCATTGCAACTTTTTGTGTGCTTTTAAATATTGCTTCTAACCAATTACTTGTCTTTGAATATTATGACTGACATTTATATTTCGTCTCCTTTGACCACACTTGATGTTGTCTTCTTAAAGTTGGTCCCTAATGTCAGAATAATCAAACTGTTAAGATGCCCTTTAAACCTAAATTATCTTTTAGTTTTTTGGGATGGTTACCACATAACATAAACATTGACTCCTTTGTCTTATAATATGAAATATAGTAAAAGTAGGTTTTTTGGACATTTTCTAAATTTTAAGCAACTCAATAATATTGTGAGAGTTCTTTAGGAGTTAAAATCTCCCAAATTTAGGATTATAATGAAGAGCTATTTGGTCTTTGTTAATTCTGCACAAATAAGAAATGCCAGTATGATGTAATAATTATATGCTTCTCAGGAATACATATTATAAAGATACACTGAAATTTTACTATTATTCTACCTTCATGTCTTCAATTTTTATAACTCCAAATAAATTACTGATGGAGGCTACTGTTAATTAAATTTCAGCTGGCTTTTTTTTTAACCCCATTTGAAATTCTTAGAGGAAAGATCACCTGGATAATTCCACTAATATTGAGTTTTGCCTTCAAAATGGATAATTAATTCAGTCAAATTGCATAAAGGTTTCTGTACTAAAATACCTCACTCTACTGATGAGTTTACTGCATCAGAGAAACTAAGGAGTTCAGCAACAGTGACCAGTGAATAAATGGTGTAGCTCGGCTTGTACCCAGGCTTCACTTCAAATCTGGCCCTCTGTTCAGTGCACCACAACCTGTGAGTTGACCCAATTCCATATGACATTACATGTGATCTGTTTTTTTAAGTGAGTTATTCTCCAACAAAAATACATATCCTGAATAAAATGTCTTACCAACTAACCTCTGTTCCAGAAGCATCTGCTTATCTCTCTACATTTCCAAGCAGAGGCCACTGGCTGGAAAAGACAAGAGGATCTTGAAAGTCCCATCATCTGTGGCTACTAAAGATCTGAAACTTCTCTATCATCTAAAATCCTGTCAACCATTCAGATTCACTCGACTGAGATATTTATGTGTGATGGTTCAGTTCCACTGAAGTAAACTAAAAAAGCCAGGATGGGCTGGGGATGGTGGGCAGCCTTGTGTTGCTGACTAAGGCAGTCAGTAGGCAGTTTCTCTAGTTCTTTAAAGGCAGCATCAGCCTAGAAACCTAGAAGGTCACTGGGAGGCTTTAGCAATGGAAAGGACACAAGTATTAATTTGAAAACAAATCAAGAGAATGGAGCAGTTTGACCACTGTGCATTCTGAAACACACAGAGTTGACTTTGTATAGGTTCAGGTGATTCGAAACAGAGGTATTGATGTTTGTGTGGTTTTTAACCCTATCAGGGAATCTCTCCTGTGGAAATTTAATCCATTCCTAGAAAGCTATTATCTTCTATAATAACCTATTGAGAGATTGGGAAGTGAGAGCTAGTGAAAAGATGCTTGCTTGTCTTGGTTTACAGATAGTGTTAATAATTGAAAGAGAATTTCCCTAAGAGTCAGCTAGCTTCATGTATCTGTCCTCTTCTTCCCAGCTCTGCAAATTTAAGTATGTTATTAAATATTTCTGAGCCTCCATTTTCTCTTCTCTGAAATGGGATTTCCTGTTTTTTCACATGACTGTTAGGAAAACATATTTAAAAATGCTTGGTAAATGGCCATAGATTTTAAAAAATGACATTTATATAAAACGTGTTCAGATTACTGAGGAAAGTTTTCACCAAGTTAGTTTCAATATAATCAAGATGGGAACATTCATGTTTTCCTAAAATAAGCATAAGCATGACATTTAATCCATCTTTTGCTTTGCTGAGGAAAGTGTTAGAACTTTAGGTATCTTTATAACTGTGATAATATGTTAAGGGTGGAGTGGAAAATGAGATGCTTAACACATGTGGGGTGACTGATTTTGAAAATAATTACTGGGCAGATCTCTTTGAAAGTGCAGGCCAAACTTAGCTCCCTGGTGATGGCAGGACAGGAAGGAAAGCTTCCAGGGAATTAGAACTTACTTTCTTCCTCCTTCTTAAAATAAAGCCTGAAGAGTGTGAGCAGCCACCCCTGGGAATATACCTCATCTCCCAGAATGTAGTCCAAAGTGGTCTGGTTCTCACAGTGGGTCCAAATGGGGAGGCTTCCTCCTTCCTTCCTTCTCTCCTTTCTTTCTCTGGCTTTCTTCCTCCCTCCTTCCCTTCTTTTCTTCCTTCCTTTCCCTCTTCCTTCCTTCCTTCCCCTGGTATTGGTCATCCACTCTATATAATGCTACTAAAGTCTGGAGATACGACAGGACAGAAGACAACACAAAACCATGACAGATGTTAGCTGCTCAGCACACTGGTAGGACAAGTAAGTACTCTTTTTCTTCTGCAGATCACTATTCCTGTTGATGCTGCCTGTGACTATGAAGATTTAGAGACTCTGTCTGAATGAATCAAAAATGTTCTTTATTGCCTCTGCCTATACGTCCAAAAAGCTGATGAGCCACTTCTCCCAATTGTGGGGATGGGGACCATTCTAATGACTCAAACATCTTCAGGGGATATTTATAACTACTTCCACTGGAAAAGGCTAAATTCATAAGTTTTTCTAGGTTTCCTTAATGTAATTATTTTTTGTTTTGAATATTTATAGGAGAATTGCATATGAAATCAGCCATCTGAAGTATTTAAATGCTTAATTAGTATGACACTAATAATTCTTTTCCTCCATTAAAAACTGGCATTTGAATATTTGAGTGTATGGTTTAAAATCCCTGTGTTTTAATAAGGTACGTCTGTGCCATAAATTCAGCACACCAATGTTTTTTGTGTTTCCCTCTATACAACCATAATTACAGGTTTCTGTGCTTCTGAGCTCAAGAATCCATTTCCCCACTAGTATCTGTTAAATGTTGGAGAATGAATTGGAAGGGTATGGATTTTAGGGATGGGAGTGTATTCCAAGGGCAGCCTTAGGCTATTGATGAATAAGCAAGGGAAAAGGTTAGAAGGACACACAGCAAATATTTTCAAGTAATTACCATGGTGAGTGGCACTGAGGGAGGGAAGACTACTTACTTTATTTACTTTTTTAATTGACGGGTTCACTGCCTTTTTTTTTTACTTTTTATGTGTGTTAATAATGATATTTAAGAAGTTTTCCCACCTTCTCACCCTCCAAATAAGAGGTCTTTCCTCCACATTCCTAGCTTCACCAGGTAGCACAGGTGCAAAGCTCTCCTGTGGCTTCAAACTCTGAACAAGAGTTTGCAGCTGCCTCCCAAGCCCATGTTTTCAGGCCTCTTTCTCTCCTGAGACCCTCCCATTTCCACCAGATGTCTCCATGATGATAGCTCATGGTCATCTGAAATGCAACGCATCCCTAAGGTCATCGTCCCGTCAGTCAGAACTCAGTTTACCTCCCACACTTACTCCTTTTTTTGTTAACAGCATCTTTTTGTTCACTTGATTTTGAAATACAAGCATTTGTCAGGTTGCATTAGCTCAGGATCACTGTGGCCAGCTAACCTGAAGCCAAGTTAACAGTGGTCTGTTTCTGTTCCCTTTTCCATAAGGCCCAGCCTGCATTTCACACCCTCCATTGCCTTCTCCTTGGAGGACTTTGCTCTCCTGCCTGGCCTCACACTGCCAGATCCATCCTCTGACTACAGCCTGGTGAATCATGTTCAGCTTGTGGTTTGATCATTTCAACCACCCCCACTCACAGGCCCAGCTCAAAAACTTTCAACAATACTCCATTATCTTCTGAATTTTTCACCTTTGACCCTCACTTTCAGGTTTTGTAGGATATGGCCTTGGTGGTCATTTTCCCCTCCTTTTCTTTCTTCCTCTGTTCCTCCCTCCCTTTCCTTCACAAATGATTATTAGTGTTGTAGAAGCCTCCACACTACATGCTGGGGATATGCTGATGAGCAAGGCAAACTCCATCCCTGCCTGTCTAGAGTGTGCAGATGAAAGGGAGACAGACAGGTAAGCAATTCCAGGCAAGTGTGATCAACGCTTTGATAGGAGATTATGAGGGCATGGGAAGATGCACAGGGAACCCCAACTAGTTGTGCAGGGAGATTTCTCTAAAGAAATAACACCTAAGTGTAGATGTGTGAAAATTAATCAGAAGAAAGGGCTTGATTTAAGTGGCATCTTAGAAGGTGTGTCAGTTGCTATATAGGAAAATGATTTGAGGCAACAGTTCTACAATTTTGGTGTGTAGCCAGAATCTTCTGGAGAGTTTGCTAGAGCACCCATTGCTAGATCCCACCTCAGAGTAGATCTGGGAAGAGCCTAAGAATCTGCATTTCTAACAAGCTTCCAGGAGATGCTGCAGCCTTGGTCCTGGGACAATACTTTGAGAATCAATGCTTGGAGCAAAGCATGACTGGCAGCTGAGGGGCTACACAGGAGGCTGTCAGCCCAGGTGAGCCATACAGGGTGCCCTGGACTATAGCAGAGGTGGAGGTGACAGGGCGCTCTCAGTGACCTTGAGAAGTATGCAGGAGTTAGACAAGCCCAGGTTTGGCAGTTGATGTAGCATGGAGGTGATGGCCAGGAAGGGGCCAGGAGGGCACCTGATTTCAGACATAAGCCCCTGGCTGGGTGGATGCTGTTCACTCAGAGAAGGTAAACTCTTCCCCAGGAGGAAGCAGCATTAGGCCAGAAGGTGCTAAGTTCAGTTCAGGGTAAAATACTATGCTTCATTTAAAAATGCAGGTTCTGAACTCAGATTCACAGGGTGGGAACAGGTGCTTTGTCCATTCCCACCTGGAGAACCTCCAACAAGTTCCTTCATCTTCGTATGCTCCAGTTTTTTCATTTTAACATCATGATAAAGAGTATCTGCCCCATAGGAATGTGGCAAGGATTAAATGGCAGACTATATGTAAAATGTTTGTAACAGTGTTTGGCATATTGTTCATACTCAATTTTAGCTATTACAAATGATTTCCTTCATACACACTGGCTTTTTCCAAATTGATTTCATTTTCCTGAAGGCTATGCTTCCCATGCTTTTCTATCTTTGTGGCTTTGCTGATTCTGGCTCTTCTGCCTAGATTCTTTTTCTCAGTTCTACCTGTCTCTGCATGCCTAAGTCATACTTTTCTGCATCCAAATAAAGTGACACTTCCTCCATGAAGCCTTCTTGATTGCTCTCTGCTACAGCGATCTCTGTTTCTCAACTCCTACCACCCTTAATTTATAACCCCATTTTAGAAGAAACCATTTCCAACCTGTGTTCTGATTTCTTCTATATATGCCCACTGGGAATGATGGGTCAGCCTGTCAAGATTTACTAGTTGCATTTATATACTTGACCATGTTTTTAGTGAACTCTGAAGTTAGTTTGTAAATATTATAGGTAGCCACTGCTTTTAATTTTCACATACATTTGGATTTGGTGCTGGGGATACTTTCAAGATTTCACATTTGCATCTGTTGAGACATGGGTTCATTTGTGGTTTATTAAATCAGAAGTAAGTCCCTATATCAACAAACCTTTGATCTCACTTTCCTTCTTGAAAGAAAGTTATTTAGCAGTAAATGAGAATACTTGAAATTAATACTGCTTTCTAGTCCCATAAGAAAATGCATGCTTTTTAATTGAGCAAGGATATCTCTGTTTCTCTACACACACACACACACACACACACACACACACACACACATGCAATAATTCTCAAGAATTTTTAACACTCATATCTGTGTTGTTTTTCTGCCTCAGTAGCATTTCCACATGCTTCACACGTGGAATATGCTCTTGTTAAAGAAACTTGTTCCTACTGAGATAGGGACCATGGGCTTAGAACAGAGTAGGGTGAGGGCCTCTGGAAAAAACAAAGCAAGGTAATCCATCGTGGGATTTGCTTTGCCCTGCTGGGGGGCCCAGCTTGTTTTTCTGACTTTACCCAGGTGCCTCTTTTCTTCCTCCAGCCCTGAACAAATGATTTACAACTTGGGCAATGTAGCAAGCAAGCCCAAAACAATGTAGTAAAAACAGGAAGGATTCCATCTTAAAACCCAATTAATTACAAAGTAAGTTCCTTAACAAGCAGCAATAACTCAGCCCACCTTGGGAGCAAAGCAGGCAGCCTTGAGTGATATGCTCCCAGACCAGGAAGCTGCTATCCTGGGAGGAAATCAGAGCAGTAAAATTCTTTCAAGTAACCAGGAAGACTAATAAGAAATTTAGTGTCTCTTCAAAGGTAAACATTTTGGGACCACTTGGCAGGTGTACATCCCTAGCCCTTTGTCTCTCAACTACCTATAAAACCCCTAGACAACGCACCACCCCGGACTCTCTTGTCCCTTCCTGGTGTGAGCCAGGAGCTCTGTCCTTTTGCTTTAAGGACTCTAAATAAAAATCTCTGCCTTGCTCTCCTACCTTGAGTGTTCACGAAGTTCATTCTTCGACTGTGAACAAGAACCCCGGCATCACTACCATCTCTGCTTCATTTTTACTAACTATGTTCCAGAATGTTTTTTAGTACAAAACAAGCTGGAATAAATCCAGAGCATTTACCAAGAAATGTTCTTTTTTTTTTCCCCAGGAGGGTATAAGTGGATTACTGCACTAAAAACAGGAAATACTTTGGAAATTGCTGAAATTCAGTATGGGAAAATAATAATACAAAATAGTACTCTCAAAGTTTTTCCTTTATTATTTAGGGAAGGAAATAATGAAAAATATGCCCCTTCTTGAATTTATTATCCTATTCCTTTAGAATGATAAACTTACTCGAACAAATGCAAACTCTTACTTTCCTTGTGGTAAATGGAAAGATCAAACATACAATGACACAATTCATGATTAAAGAAAATTTTTTCCTATGAGACCTGTGCCACATTAGGTATTCAAAAACTTACAGAAGCCTGATATTACTACTGTACATACTATGGGCTCTTTTTTCCTTTTACATCTGGGAAGCCCTAGCCCAAGCTTGCCTGGCCAGGAAATGTTTATCTTGCTCCCTTTACGATTTTCCAAGCAACTGCTCTCCTGCCCAGATGCACCAGCAAACAAGCCCCTTTCTCCCCACGTTAGGCTTTCGGTGTTAAAAGAACTTGTACAAGGCCCTGCAAAGTTTTTGAGAAAAGCCAGGACCAGTTTCTTGGGGAATCGTCATAAATAGTGTTTCTCCAATTTCCAGCAATTACTACAGCCTTCGTGAGGTCAGACACACCCATCTAGCAGCTCCGGGTGTCCCTTCAGTCCCTGCACGATGCGTCAATGGGTAGCAACAAGGTTATTGCTTCCTCTATTTTGCCAGTAATAATACGGTGAAATTGTGTGTGTGATGACTGGTATGTATAATGCATGTCAATGTGTTTATAGCCATTACAATGAAAAAGACATCCCTCAAAGACTGGCTAACCCCCTCCACTATCTACAGTAGTCCTCTTAAAGCATGTGGACGAACACTGACCACGGCAACAGCGGGGCCGGGTCCTTCCTGCCCTGCAGTCCGCAGTGGGGCTATGCAGAGTTCCTTCTTCTTAACCACACCAGCCTCAGCCCAGGCGCCGCTTCCCTCTCGGATGTGCTACAGCTTCCGCGCCAGCTCATCTTCCCTCCTAGACCATCCTTGATGGCCACTGAAGCCCTGCATACACAGCTCTACTTTTACTTCTTAACAGTGGCCCTTCCCTTCCACAGTGGGGTCTCTGTGACCCATTTCCCAGAGGGCTGTACACGTGGGACACAGGACATCTGAAACACTGGGACACGTGGCCCCTCCTTTATCCTGTTCTTAACTCTGAGCAGTTCATTTGGTGATGCCTTTTGCCCTTCACTTATGGAACTATTTTGCACACATTATTCCAACAGTTTGAGGACCCCTGTGGCCGGTATGTTATCTCTGCTGGGTCAGAAAAGACTGCATGGATGTTCTTGCTTCATCTCACATGGACAAGATGGATTCCCCACAGACTCCTCAGATGGTCCCTGCTTTCCAAAAACACATCACTGCCATTGTATAGCAATACTTGTGTGTACAATGCTTTGCTCTGTAGCAATGCAACAATAACATGTCATAAACAGTTACGGAGCACCTGCTGTATGTAAGGCATTGCATTCCTACTGTACATCAGGCAAAGATGGAAAAGAACTGATTCCTGCTCTCAGTGGAGACTGGGGGAGACAGGAGCATTGATAGCTAGCTGGGAATCAGATTGGATACCTCCACCCTCATCTTCTGTCATGTTGATTTTTATCATGGCACTTGGTTCTTACTATAGCCACTAGAGAAAACATAGCAAAGACATGAGAATGTCTGAAGTACTGCAGCCCAAACTGATGCTGAGGATGGGAGCTAACTCCAGCAAGTAGTCTGCAGGGTGACTGGCAGATGTTGGGTACATGATATTTGCCTGGAATATTTAAAATATCCTGGAATATCACTGTGAGTTCATTGTGGTATTCTGAGATGCCTTTGAGCACATTTTGGGAGCTGTGGGTCATGTAAATAATCACAAATACATGATCTCACAAGTCTTAAAAATATTTTATTTTTGTTGGTGTTACTGTTCAGTAGTCCATACCAATTTGCTATGCAGTTTAAATGTACAACTCTAACTGTGTATACTGTACATGCTTTTATATATATGCAGTACTCACTTCTGCATTCATGATCCTTAGAGGAAGCAAACTGCTGCTTTTGAGTGTTAGGTCAGAAAGCCATACACCTCATTTTACATAGACCACCATGAAACTAAGGTGTTTTTGTTGGCGATACCTAGGAAAGATGGTCTAGGTTTATTAGGTGGTCTGTGGTTTGTTTTTACTGTGACCAACTATTTTTCTATTTCAGTTAGACAAATTAAGAGGAGTAGAGGGTGACCATCCAATAGTGTTACAGGTGTGCTCAATGTCATACACACGCACACGCTGCCCTCCAGTGCTCTCCCAGTGCTGCCAGCCTCTGTCAGAGTGATGGAGACACAACTCTACCCAGCATAGGGTCTTGACCTCACAGAGATGGGAACATTTGAGCCGTCGCTGCAGAAGGGGATGAAGGGGACACTTTCTCTTCTCCCTGATACCTGCAGCCACCCATTTTCCTCAAGTCCCTGAAGGTCAGTCTTGGATTAGGAGTGCCCTCGGCCGCCTGCCCCAGCAGAATTCCTGGCTTGGGAACATGCCTGCGGCAGGGGCTCTCTGGTAGCAGCTCTTCAAATCTCTGTCATGTAACTCATGAGGAGGCTGTGAAGAATCGGTATTTGTTCCTTTCCTTGCTTTCATGGACACCTGTGCTCTCCAGTAAATGTGTAGTTACTGGTAGAATTTAATGATGATAATATAATTTCTATACTCAATATTCATGTAATTCAGCTGTTTATGATGAAAATTGACATAATATTTGAGGGCTGGGTGAAGAGCTTCAGCGTTTCACACTACACTAGACCATATTACTGCCTCTGGGCTATTAAGAATAAGATAAAAATAAATACCAATGTGTACATTGAATTCTAATGAATTATTTACAATATCATGTCCTAAAAGTTTTCCATAAGATACTTGTAATAATGAATTCTAAAATCAAACATATGCTTGGCTAAATAAGACCTAACAAGTTCCTCTACTGCAGGAATTCTCAGAGCTTTAAACATGTTCATATGAATGATCATAGCTTCAAAAAGAGGTCATACTATTCAATATTTTCTAAACTTAATTTATTCTAGAAACTTTTACTTACAAAAGAAAACCTGGTTGGTGTTCACAAAATATATATTGGAAACAGTGGTCTTTTGAAATCAAACCCTGGGGGTAGAAACCAGATGTTTGGACTTTCAATGCTCTCCAGGGCTGTTCTTTTTCCTTGATGAAATGGAGCTAATCACTTTATCTGTTAAATACTCGAGGAGCCTATTGGGTCAACCCAGTTTACACAAGCACACAGCAAGACAATAAGCATAAGATATAACATTATTTTTCAGCCCTACATTTTATACAGAATCCACTTTTAATCCACTCTTTATAAAAGTGTAATTTGGTAATTTTATAATCTGTGAGTTTTGCTTGCAGGTAAAAGGCCAGGTTTTCAAGGAGCAGCTTTTCACTTGCACCCTACAGGAAGTATAGTGGCAAATATGTGTGGAACTTGCTGGTTTGGCATTTCCTTCCCAAGTTCAGCTCAGAGTGTCTGCTTGTCTAGGAAAAGGAAGATTCTTTAAAATGATCTCCAGATACAGTCTGTCTCAGTCTTTAAAAAGTACCTACTAGATGCTAATATTCCTGATAGTTTGGGAGGTTTCATTAGAATGACACATAAAAATTTAATGATTCACAGTAGAAAATAACATAGGTATGTTACACGAATCAGAAATTTAATGATTCACAGTAGAAAATAATCTGGGTGTTATAAGAATCAGACTTGAAGCCTTCCTCTTGTGCAAGTCTAGAAGCTAAAGACAGCTTGTTACACTCGAATATCCCACCTACCGATTACTGAGTAAACTCTGTTTATGTATGGAGAAAAGATTACTTAGAGTCTGAAAATTTTTAAGTGTGTAATAAAAAGGAGATACAAGTGTGTAAATATTTATAAAAAGAAACTTTGAAAGATATTAATTAAGAAATATTTCTGTTTATTTTTTAAAATTGTGGTAAAATACACAAAACATAATTTACCATTCTAATGATTAAAATGTACAGTGCAGTGGCATAACATATATTCACAGTATTGTGCAACCATCACCACTACCAAGTTCCAGAATTTTGCAGCATCCCAGATGGAAATCCCATACCCATTCAGCAGTCACTCCCTATTTCCACCTCCCTCAAGACCCTGGCAACTACTAAGCTGTTTTCTCTCTCTTTGAATTTGCTTATTCCCAATATTTCAAATATAGCTGACCCTTGAACAACATGGGTGTAGGGGTGCCAATTCTCCATGCAGTTAAAAATCCACAAAAGTTTTTGACTCCCCAAATACTTGGCTGCTAATAGCCTACTATTGACCAGAAGGCCTTACTATTAAAATAAATAGCCAGTCAATTAACACATATTTCATATGTTACATATACTATATATTGTACTTTTACAATAAACTAGAGAAGAGAAGATTCTTTTCGAATTGCTAAAAATCTGTCAAAATTTTTCTAATATTTCCATTGAAAAAAAAGTCTGTGTATAAGTGGACTTGCATAGTTCAAACCTGTGTTGTTTAAGGGTCAACTGTACATGGAATTATATGCAGTGTGTGGCCTTTTCAGTATGGCTTCTTTCACTTAGCAGGATGTTTTCAAGACCCATCCATATTGTGGCATGTATTAGTGCTTCATTCCTCTTTATGGCTGAATAATATTCCATTGTAGGAACATATCACTTGTGTTTATCCATTCATCCATGATGCATTTTTGTGTTGCTTCCACCTTTTGTCTATTGTGAGTAGTGCTGCTATGAACATTACACAAGATTTTGTTTGAACACCTGTTTTAGGTCAAAGGGTATTTCTACATTTAACTTACTGAGTCATCAAACTGTTTGGCCCAGAGGCTGCACCACTGTATTCCCATCAGCAAAATATGAGGGTTCTAATTTCTCCACACCCTTGTCAATATTATTTTCCATTTCTGAAAACAGCCATCCTTGTAGGTATGAACTAGTGTCTCACTGTGGTTTTGATTTGCACTTCCCTAATAACTAATGACACTGAGAATCATTTCATGCTTGATCTTCTTTGGAGCAATGGCTATTCAAATCCTTTACCCATTTTTAAATTGGGCTGTTTGTTTTTTGTTGTTGAATCCATTTGGTTTTTAAAAAAAGATAGATTATATTGCCAATTGTTTTTGGATACTGTAGGTGGAATGGTCTCCAGAGATTTTCAGGTCTGAATCCCCAAAACCTACGTTATCTTCCATAGAGCAAGGGCCCTTGCAGATCTGATAAAGTTAAGGATCTTGAGATGAGGCAATAATCCTAGATTACATGGATGGGTCCAGTGTAATCACATGTGTAAGGGTCTCAGAGTAGGAGGAGACCCGGCAGTGGGAGTCCAGTTTGGAGTGATGTGCTTTGAACATGTAGGAAGGAGCCACAAGCTAGGTGGCTTCTAGAAGTTGGAAAAGGCAAAGAAACAGATTCTTCCCTGGAGCTTCCACAAAGAAATTTGGTCCTGACAACATCTGGATTTTAGCCCCATAAAACTCATTTCTGACTTCTGACCTCCAGAAATGTAAGATTATAAATTTGTCTTGTTTTGAGCCACTAACTTTGTAGTAACAGCAATGGGAAACTAACAGAGATCTAAACTAATACAGATCCATATTTTTGAAGACAGGTGATATACTTTTAAAGTATAATAAAAAATTTTAACTTATTTGGAAAGAGGTGAGAGAATGATTTCAAGAGACTGAACCTCAAGGCAAGAAGTTCTTTAGTTCGCTAACTTCAAAGGGTGTATGATTGTCCTGACACTGCAGATTGCTCTGTAAGTCATTCTAATAGAAATGTATTACTTAGATGCAATCATTTGAATAAACATATATTTGTGGAGAAACACTAACTAGTAAAAAGGAAACCTATTAAGATAAAGACTTCTAAATTTTCTTGTAAAATCCACTTACTGCTCAGTAGAGGTCAGTAATGGAACATGGCAGGAAAAGATAAAGGATTGAAAACAATAAATATGAAAATTTGGGGACAAAATTAAGGTAGAGATATGCCCTGGCTTAAAAATATATATTTGAAATGTTGTGCATACTTTTGTTTTGCTATTTGTCATCTTTATAGAAGCATAAATTACAGTTAATTAAATTAAATGTACCCCCTTAAGTCAATGATTCCGTGGTTTCAACAAATGCATGTCCCCATGAAGCTACCACTATAATCAAGATAAAAAACATTTCATCGCCCCCAAAAGTTCACTTGGGCCCCTTCTCAATTATTCCCTAAGGTCATCTCCCAATCACTGACCTGCTTACCAGCACCATTGATTAGATTTGTTCTTTCTAGACTAGAGTTCCTGTACATGCAATTTTATTTTATTTTAAAAACCTTCAATTTTATGTCTTAAATAATATTTTAAATGTAATAGGAAACCCATCCATTAAATTATGGCAAAAATCCTAAGTGAAATGTATAGTAAAGTTTCGATAGGAGTAATTTCCTCAGAATTCTTGAGGGTTCTACTAATTTTTAAAAAATTGACCTACTTTTCCTCGTAAAAGAATTTTTACTCTAAAATAGTTCCTCTTCTTTTGCCTAAGTAAAATAATATTTTTAAAGTTCTTACTTAATATGCACTGTATATATCATGAATTATATGTTACATATTATGCATAATAATATTTTTAAAGTTCTTCAATACTTTTCCTTTTTATTTTATGTTTCTTATGAAGAAATCACTCAGTTACTTTAGAATCCAAGTTGATAATATTTGGATCAAGAAAGCAGTCACGGTTGTTTACATAGCAGCTGTGGATTACAGGTAAGGAGAGCAGAACATTCTGGAAGAATTCCCAGCTAGGGCAAATTAAAAAAGATTTTTAAGCAAGCCCTGACATTTCTCTGGTGATGTTGCTTAAAAGTCAAGGAAAACACTCCAGTAATGGGCTAGATATATGGTTTATCTTAGAAGTATACTCACTGATAAGCAGGTAGAATTTTAAATTTGTGTACCTTGTGTTTGAAGATATATGTGTGTTTGAAGATATATGTGTACCTTGATATTTCCTCTCTACATTTTCCAGCTTTAATAAATCTGGAATATTGGCTGTTGCAGGCTCAGGAGTGTTTGGGCAACTGAATCTCAAAAAGGAGGTTGCTTGCAGTGTGTGTCTCTAGTGGGGGGCATAATTGTGAACCCATTCTAAATTTCTTTGTCTGCAAAGTTGTACATCTTTTCTCTCTGATTTGTTTGGACCACCTCAATAAATGAATTACAGGAGAAAAAATGTGCACATGAGCAATTAGATCAGGCGCCATTTTATCACTGTTTGCCAAAGACTGTCATTCAGGGTAAGGGTGCCGGCCAGCAGTTTCCCTAAGGTGAGAACGATGCGTGCCAGCCCAGTTCTACAAAGTAATCATCAAAACATACCTAATTAGCGACTGTGGAGAAGGGCCGTTTTATGTGCTCATCAAATAAACAGAGCTAACTCCTCTGGGCCCTCACTGAGAATCAAAGCCTCTTTCAGTAAACTGACAGTTTTCTCAAAGGTAATCTGAAAATTCCAGCTTCTGAGAAAATGACCATTTCCCACAATAATGTCAGAAATGCTGAAGTTAAGAAATGAAAATAGAAACAGGTTGAAATTGAACCCTGAGACTCAAGGGTGACTGACATGCCTTGGAGTAAGCTGGCCAGGCCCACGTAGGTTGACTTGAATAAGGGCAGGGCGAGGTGAATGCTGCCCCAGGAAGCCTGTAGCCGGCCAGGTGGTGCCTGGATCCAGAACCCCACTCCCCAGGCAGCGGCCCTGTGGGTCAAACCATCACAAGGACCCTGTAGGGGTATGTGTATAGACAGCCTAGGCCACACCTCCTCTGGGAAATTTCTTGTTCCTGATCTTCTTTCTGTCAGTCAACCCAGCTAGGAGAGTGGGTGGGCCACACTTTTTTTTGTCTTCTTAAGTGGGGTGAGAGCCTTCTGCTCCCGGAAGACACGGCTCCGTGGAAGGGGGAAGGAGCATTCTGATCAGGGAAACCAGGCAGGGCTTCGGGGCCTCACAGCACCACAGCACTTTCATTTCTCTTTCAATTTCTCATAAGAACTTCATGGCATTTGACATTCCTCAAAGTAGTTTCATGCACACCATTTGGAGGCAGCTTCGTGAGTGTGTGATTTCCACTTTGTGTCAGGGCTCTGTGGGGATTTCTTAGCATCCATATGCCAATTAATCCACACTAGCTGGGCTTGTCAATTGTATTTATTTAAATAATACATATATCTCATATAATTTGTTATATTCTAAATAATACATATTATTTGTAACTATTTCAATAAAAGGCATTTGCTGCTGAAAAAAAAGTTTGGAGAACACAAATAAGCTGGGCTAAAAGCCTGGATTTGAACCCTGGCTCTACCACTGTCTGGCCAGGTGGCCCTGGTTGGTTTAACTCATCTAAGTTTCAAATTAGCTTGTTTGTAAAATGAGGCTAACAATACCTCATAAGGTCATTTATGAGGATAAGAGATTATGATGAACAGAAAACTTTTACAATACTTGACACATAGGCAGCACTCAATATGCAGGATTGGTCGTTAATACCATTGTTATTATTTCAACTCTGGAAACAGAAGGCTCTGGGATGGCCTGCAGAATTCTAGGGTCCCAGCGATCTTTGGGTGTGGCGTTAGCACAGAGCAGAGTCTGGCCTTTAGTGCATCCTTAGACCAGTTGTGGTCCCCGTGTCTGTCCGGAGGCCTGGGGACCTTACGGCAGCACTGTTGTAAAGAGAGTGAACTCTGGGGCAGTCAGCAGCACAGGCTGGGAGGCAAGCAGCGCCTTCTCAGGACAGTGGGCCTTGGGGTCACGTAATGGTGCAGTTCACTTTAGATACTTCTCCTTTAACAGACTAAGCTGGGTGAGCAGATATTATAGGAAAATATCCCAGCAGGCTGAGAGAAGCAGAAAAGCTACAGAGGAATCACTAAAGGAAGTATTTTAGTCTTGTGAATGATATTTAATGCAACTAATTAGTTCATAAAACATTTACAGATGTGATAACTGTTACTATATTTCATACTTCACTTATGTTTTTATCCTCATTCTCATAACACATTGCAAGGCAACATTATAAATATGAAGACATTGCCCAAAAATATGAAGTGAGAAAATAGCAAAGTCTGGATTAGAACCCAGGTCTGTCAGATCCTAAAGCACATTATTTTTACTCTCCCACCCACCTAGTTTCCCAGAAAATGTCAGAATCCCAGAGGGTGGGAGCCCTTGCGCTGGGGACATAGTCCCTCTGTCTGCTTAGGTGAAACTTTTTGCTGTACTTTCTCATGTGCATTGTTCTCCATGCCCCCTCCATACAGGAGATTTGATCAACTATAGACATCAGACAGGTTGCAAATCCCAGTATCTTCCTCTGTCTCAGTCTTGGCATGATGAGAGGGAAAGAAACTGCTCCTCTCATTTTGTCCCAACTATTTCTTTTCTTTGTGGTTCTCACTTAAAAAATCAGAAATACTTTTTACAGAGAACATCAAAATTCTAGAGCCAAGGAAACAATACAGTTTGTGGCTAAACCGTCCTTGTGGCATAACCCTGCTAGTGTCTTTCTAAGGATTGTTTTACATTACTATTTTGATAGAAGAATGTTTCAATTTAAATTAAAGAGGAGATCTGCTCTCTAACAGATGCATTTAGATTTGGTGGACATTGAACCGTGCTGTTTCTTTTGTTGTTGACACAGAGGCACGACGTCCCTATAGGAAGATAATTGCCCCTGGGTGACCCATTTTTTTCTAGGAAAACCTTCAGCCTCTCTCGTTCTTTTGGAGAATGGTGGTCTGTAGGTAAGATGACATGGCAAGGTTAGTGTTCACTTCGGAGCCTAAATCCTCATCGTGGCTTGGAAATGAATAGACAGGAGCCTGGTGAGAAAGCTGGTGGCCGGGGAAGGGCAGAGGAGTGACCTCGCTGCTGGCTGTCCCGAGGGGCTGCCATGGGCCCCGCAGCTGATGCTGCAGCAGTGCTGGAGTGGAGCAGAAGCACAGGCCTCTGTGGCAGCCACAGCAGCCAGGGTGGTCAGCGGTCATGCCAGCTCTGGAAGTCCACACTTCTGCCAGTGTTCCCTTGTCATTTTTAGCTGGGACCCCACCAGATAATGAATGGTCCCACTAGAAAGAACTCGCAAGAGCTATGATTTCCAAAGTACTAGAAAGTTAACAAGAAAAGAATGTCCCATAGAAGAAGACTCCAGACCCAGGTCAAAGGACAGTCAGTTTTGTAAAAATCTCAGGGAACCAAGTAAACAGGAATGGCTACTCCTGGGATAATAAGTAACAACAAAATCAACTGGTTAAGAGATTCCTGGATGTCACTGTTATGCATTTACAGAAACGAAGTTTGTGAACTCACTACAAATAGTGTAAAGGCCCTAATGGAACAAAGAGGGTATAGATAGCTTTGTGTTCAAGATAATGTTTCATAATTATTTTTCCATTATGGGAGTTATTATCCACAGGTTTTTGGGCTTTTTTCCCCTTCTTTAAAATATCTCAGGTTGAAGCATTGGTCTGAAGAAGCATCGGTCTAAAGAATATCTTTCTTAATGAAGCTGAGCCCTGGGTATTGTGTGTCCCAGGACTGGTCAGTCCAATGAGAAGTGGGTGTATGTGAAGACGGTTAGTCCTCCCTGGGCTGTACTGCATTTAACCAGCTGTGGGTGGTGGGGCAACCCAAGTAGTAGGTTTGTGGGGAAGAATTTCCAATGAAAATCAAGCAGACCATCCAGCCAGTTTATTTGCCAGAGAGAGAGAGAGAAAGAGAGAGGATCCAGGTATGAGGCAAAGGTACAGAATCTTAGGAAAATGGATGGCAAGCAAGTGGATTCTGAGCAGTGGCTGGTGGGGGAACCTGAAGACCAGCCTGAACCCAAGAAAGTAGCTTCAGCCTTGTTACTGAGAAATGTAGGTTTCAAGCCTTGGCAGTGGAAGGAGAGGTACTGACCACCCGGGCAGCGTGGAGGGCTTCAGTGACCTATCGCTGGGCAACTGACTCCCAGCAAAGCAATAGCGACTGGTGATTCTCATGATGCTGCTGGTTTGCAGTGGGGGTAGTTATTTTGCTGTTTCTGTTGGCTCGACTAAGGCCTCCCTTAAGCTGGTCTCCCTCACATACCTGGCTTGTTAACACTGGCTGTTGATGGGGGCAATGGGGTTCTCCCCCATGTGGCCTGTCATTCTTCAGGAAGCTAGACCCAGCTTCTTCACGATGAGCTGGCTGCAGGCTTCTAAGAGAGCAAGAGCAGAATTGGCAAAATCCTTTAAGGACTAGGCTTTGTAAATTGGTAGAATATGTCTTGCCTTATGCTCTATTGGCCAAAGTCAGCCCAGATTCACGGTGGGATGGGAGCAGAGAAATAGTTTCTACCTTTGATGGGAAGAGCGGCAACACATTGCAAAGGAGCACAGACAAGCGGGAGACGTGATTGGTTGGGATCATCGTTATAACAATCTAATAATGGAGTTTTTGTCTCAACAAGGCTTATTTATTTTCAGGATATATATTATGTTACATAGATAGTCCTGATTCTTCCTTCTTATTTTCTTGATACCATCTAGGCCTTTCAAACCTTGTTGTATAAACATTTATTAGGCACCTGTTACATGATTAGCATTGTGCTAGGTGCTGGGGATATGATGGTGAAAAAGACCAGTCACTGTCTGCGAGGGACTTCCTTTCTTACCTACAAAATCAGAGGGGAGTGTGTGGGTGGGGTAGGAAGGGGAAGAAAGACAACAGGCTGCAGCATGGTAGGCAGGCTGCAACACACAAGGTGAGTAGGAAGGAAGTAGGTTTTTCTAAGAACTCCCTGTGAGAAAGGGTTTTATTTTTCCACAAATAAACTTAATATTTTACTTTTTCAGGAAAAATCTGACTTTAAAGAAAGTAACAGTCAGTGTGGAGAATCTTGGTTCACTGAGAAGTAGTTTCAGTGTTCTGGGATATCTCCTAGGGAAAGGAAATGTCCCATGATGACTCAGAAATATGATAAGCCCAGTATGGGTCATCCGTGCCATTTGTGGCACTCAGAGTTAAGGCCGGGCCAGTCCATCCAAGCAACTGTGCCCCAGACTTGCACTCCCGGAGCCATCTCGGATGTCTGTGGAACCAAAGTATATCTCCCGGGTGTGGCTGTGGGGAAAGAGCCCTCTGCCCTGGCGAATCTCACTGGTGCAAACATGCCATCTGTCACTTGTCTGGCCCACAGCTACCCCCTCAAGTATGCCAGCATGGGATGAAAAACAGAAAACAAAGCCTGGCTCTGTTCACTCCTTTGTTGAGCAGAAATGGCTGGCAAGGTGCCACCCACTCAACTATGAACCACCAGGGTTTTAAACAAGCAAAATCTCACAGTTTCTCAAATGTCACACCTTATGTTGTGTGAAGAAGTCTTAGAAGTACTGTCAGCTGACACAATGGAGAAGATATAAGTGAGCTTATTACTTTTGAAAATGAGATTAAAACTGATTATAACAACTTAAATAACTTTTTGTTTCTCTAACACTTAATTGTGGAAATATCAAAGTTTATTGGATTTCCTTTGTAAATCCTTCCAATATTTTCCTGGGGCAGATGGAGCAAATGCCTTCATTACAAGTACTCAGATGATCTGTTGTACTGAATTATATTGAAAAGCACCTGGTACATTTCTTGACCTACCCACGTTCTCAAGTACCCTGCTCTGATGTTGGGGTGGTCCTGAGTAGGACCCATCTCCTATGACATAGCAACTGTGTTTCACAGCCTTTCAGAACATCTGACAGTGCTACCTAAACAAATCCTGGTGTAATTAGGCACCTCTAATGTAAATGTTTGATAGAGGCATGAGATTCTCATCTGATTACTTTGCTGCTGCTGAGAAACGGGACCTAATTTAACATTAATCCTGTAAATAGTGAATAGTGCTCTTTTGCTACAGTAAACTAAATCCCTTCCATTTTAAGAATGACTTGTATTCAGAACTGAAATTAATCTAAACTAGAAAATCGTAACTCCACCTAAGGTAGCACACTAAGTCAATCTCATGTAGCCTTTTTGCAAAAATAAATCTAAATCACAATGTACTAGAGTTGACTTTACCAGGGGATCTGCAACTTTTTGGGTTTATTTTGGGGTATGTCCACTTCTTCAGGCTTATTTATTTATGCTGGTTTGTTTGTTGATTTATTTAAATGCCTTTGTGGGTAACATAAGTGGATACTAGACAGCCATGTATTTTATTTATTTAAGAGAGCAGTAATGTAAATAATACAAATAGGAGCTGGTGTTCCTCTTCATGAGGACTTCTCCATACAGAAAAAAAAGAATCTCCATCTTTTATTGTTCAAGAAGGAGAAGTAGGTTTGGCTAGGTTAGTGTCTCCAAGTCTCTAGATATGTGTTCCAAGGTGTTTCTGGAAGGGCTTTTGTGGATGAGCCAGGCAGCTCTCTTCTGATGTACCTGGTGCTGAGCAGAAGCTGCTCACCTGGCAGTTACTGGCAGTGACAGGGATGTCCCTTGGGAGGGAGCAGCCGAGGTGAGTGGGTGGGCCAAGGTCGCTGGACAGAGGAGATCAAGGAACTGAGAAATCAGGATGTTGTAAGTGGAAATTTCCAAGAATTCAGTCAGGACAGAAACTCAATCATAGGGGAACATGATAGTGACCCAGGAGCTATAATTATCAGGAAATGCACAGTGAAGAAGGGGTCCACAGGCAACAGCAAAAATGAAGGGTTATAAACGATATCATTTTATGACATGATCTTCAAAGCTGGAAGGGAAATAGAATGTTCTACAAGTGGGAAGGAGGAAGAAGAAAGAGATCTACTCCACCTCTGAGCAGAGCAGTACAAGGACGGTGAGAGAAAAACAGCCATTTTTTGAGTGTTATAGGGAAGCAGCATCTTTAGGGAGAGCCAGGATTTTTGTTCTATAAAGAATTTAAAAGAGCATTTAGGGATAAGGCTGAGAATATGGAGAACTTTGCTTCTGATGAATGATGAGTTCTGAAGGGCACGGTGGAAGGATTTCTGGAATTAGAGATGGAGAGAGAGGAGAGAAGGAGAAAGAAAAGGATCAGAGTCTTACAGAACTTTGCGTTGGAAGATGGATGAGGGATGACTGGGCATCTTGGGATTCTAGTCCTGACTGGCAAGGAGGAAAGAAAGGCATAATGAGTTTAGTTCTTATGAATAATCAAGGCAGGGTGTGGTGCTGGGGTACAGAAAAATGTGCATTTCAGCTTGTTCTTCATCCCTCATTAGGGGGTATGAAGTCTAAAGAAGAGCCCTGTCCCACTTGTAATCCCTGATGATGGAGGAGGGGTTACGAGTCCTCTATCCTGGCCCCTGTAGATGGAAGAGAAACTTCTGGGGAAGCTGGCTGCACTTCAAGCAACCAGGCCTTTTGGCTTTGTCCAGAGCTCTGGTTCCTTTAAGAATCTGGACACTATGGCTGTACTGCCAGCATTGTCCAGAAGTTGAATTATTCTTTAAGTTCACAGATCCACAGGATATTTAAGGCTGAAGAATCTAAGAAAATTTCAAGTTTAATCCCTTAATTTCTCAAGAGAAAATGGAGGCTGAGAAGGATTAAGGTGCCTCAGCAAAATTTCTTCTAATGGTAGTGCAGACTGTAGTTCAGACATCCTTATTTGTAGCCCATGACATCCAAGTTCCAGCTGCCTTGACTGGAGCTTCTATGTCCACAGTTTTACTTAAAAAAGAAAAAAGAAAAGGGAGCTTCCAGTGACAAAATACAGACTCTTTATTACACAGATGGAAAGTTGCCTTTGAAAACTTGTTTTGATGACAGGAATAGAGTTTGCTTAGGTTTCAAGCATTTTACACACAATATGAAAGCAAGTGCATGGTAATATTAGCAAGTGTTCAAGAGGATGTTCTTCCAGGGCACAAAAGCTAAGAGCAGAGTGTGAAGTTGAGATTGTACTTTAAGAAGGTCTTTTAAATTGCTGAGGTAAAGCCTCCCTTTCAGCATCTCTGGAGGTATGAAACATTAGGCAGTCAGGATTCCTGTATTTTAGAGCTGCCTCTTAGTCAATAGTTTTTGAACTCTTTCTTGAGGAGCTCTGTATTGGGTGACTTGAGACTGTAGACCATTTATTTAGAGCAACAGAGTATAATCCTTGACTGATTTGACTGATACCTGAGGCATCAGTACAGTTACATTGTTGAAGTTGAAGGAAGGATTCAGAGACATATGGTTAAAGAGATATAGGATATTCAAGAATACAAAGATCATAAAGAAACAGATGGAAAAATTTATGTGTGCTACATTTAAAACAATAGCTTTATTGACATAATTCACATGCCATAAAATTCACTTATTTAAAGTATGAAATTTGTGTACATAAATGAAATAGTGTATGTATATTTAGTATACCAAAAAGTGCAATGGTCACCACTACCTAGTATTAGAATATTTTCATCACTCCCAAAAGAACTCTCTTATCCTTTAGTAGTCACTCTCTATCTACTCTATCTCCCAGTCTCTGAAAACCATGAAACTACTGTCTCTATAAATTTCCTACTATGCACATTTCATACAAATGCAATTATTCAATAGGTGGCCTTTCATGACTAGTTCCTGTCACTTAACATAATGTTTTCAACATATATCCATGTTGTAACATGTATCAGTATTTCATTCCTTTTCCTGACTGACTGCATAGTATTCATTGCATAGATCTACCATTTTTGTTTAGCTATTGATGGACATTTGGATTGCTTCTATCTTTTTACTGTTGTAGTGGTGTTGCTGAGAGCACTCGTTTAGACATTTCTATTTGAATACCTACTTTCAATTCTTTTGTTGTATACACCTAGTAGCTCTATAGTAATTTTATGTATAACTTATTGAGGAACTGCTGAACTATTTTCCAAAGTAGATCATTGTACATTCCCACTATAATTTTGTGAGGGTTCTGATTTTTCCTCAACGTTTCTAACACTTGTTATTGCCTCTCCTTTTTAATTTATTCATTCTAGTGGGTGTGAAGTGCTATCTCCTTGTCATTTTGCTTTGCATTTCTTTAATGGTGTTGAGCATTTCTCTGTGTGCTTATTGGTTATTTGTATATCTTTTTCTGGAAGCATACTTGTTTTTTTACTGCTGAATTATAGGAGTTGTTTATATATTATGGAAACTAGACTTTTATCGGAGATGTGGTTTACAAATATTTTCTCCTGTTCTATGGGTTGTATTTTTACTTTGTTGATATGTTTATAATTATTACATCTTTTTGATGAATATTGAACCTTTTATCATTATAAAATATCCTTAGTGTTTTTAGTAATAGTTTTTATCTTCATATTATTTTATGATATTGTTACAACTACTTCAGCTTTCATATTGTTCTGTTAATATGGTATATCTTTATCCATCTTTTTTCTTTCAATCTATTTATGCTTTTGGATCTAAAGTATTCCCCTTGTAGATAATATATAGTTGGAGCATTTTTAAAAAATGTGTTCTTCCAATCTCTGCCTTTTGATAGGAGTGTTTAATCCATTTACATGTAATTTACTAATGATGAGGTAGGATTTATGTTTGCCATTTTTCTGTTTGTTTCTTATATGTCTTTTGTCTTTTTTTGCTCTTCTATTCTTTCATTACTGTCTCTTGTGTTAAATATATATTTTCTAGTGTACTATTTAAGTTTTCTTGTTGTTTATTTTAATAGAATTTCAAGTTATTTTTTGAACCCAAGGATTACAATTAGCATGCTGATTTTAAAAAGCTAGTTCAGGTTAACACCAATAATATACAAAAATTTCAGTATAACTCTGTTCCCTCCTTCCTCTTTGTTATTTTTCTCATTCAAATTACATCTTTATACATTATGAGCCTATGAACACAATTTTATAATTATTGCTTAATGCAAGTGTTTTTTTTAAAATAAGATCTGGGAACAAAAGAATTGTAGACAAAATGGATTTATACTCTTTCATTTTTACTTATGTTTGTACCTTTACTGAAACTATTTTTTCTTCATGTAGATTCAAGTTACTGTCTAACATTCTTTCATTTTAGCCTGAAAATTTCATTTGGTATTTCTTATCAGTTAGGTTTGCTAGCAAAACTTCTTTTTCAGATTATCCTCCTAGGAGCTCATTAAGCTTCTTGGATTTATAGGTAAAACATTTTCATCATATCTGTAAAACTTTTACCTGTTAGTTCTTCGATTATTCTTTGTCCTTTTCTCCCTCTCTTCTCCTTTTGGTATACCCATTATGTATATGTTGGTATGCTCTGTTCATGTTTTTTACTTCTTTATTCTTTGGACTGGATCTTTTTTTTTTAGAATATGATTTTATTTTTATTAAGGAATCATTGATACACAATCTTATGAAAGTTTCATGAGCAACATTGTGGTTACTACATTCCCCCCATTATCAAGTCCCCACCACACACCCCATTATAGTCACTGTCCATCAGCGTAGTAAGATGCTATAGAGTCACTACTTGTCTTCTCTGTGCTATACTGCCTTCCCCATGACCCCCTCCTACATTATGTGTGCTAATCATAGTATTCCTTAATCCCTTTCTCCCTCTCTTCCCCCCAACCCTCCCAACCCTTTTCTCTTTGGTAACTGCTAGGCCTTTCTTGGGATCTGTGGGTCTGCTGCTGTTTTGTTCCTTCAATTTTTGCTTTGTTGTTATATTCCACAAATAAGTAAAGTCATTTAGTACTTGTCTCTCTCTACCTGGCTTATTTCACTGAACATAATACTCTGTAGCTCCATCCATGTTGTTGCAAATGGTAGGATTTGTTTTCTTCTTATGACTGATTAATATTCCATTGTGTATATGTACCACCTCTTCTTCACCAATTCATCTACTGATGGACACAGGTTGCTTCCATGTCTTGGCTATTGTAAATAGTGCTGCAATAAACATAGGGGTACATATGTCTTTTTGAATCTGAGGTCTTGTTTTCTTTGGGTAAATTCCTAGGGGTGGAATTCCCAGGTCAAATGGAATTTCTATTCTTATTTTTTTGAGAAACCTCCATATTGTTTTCCACAATGCTTGAACTAATTTACATTCCCACCAACAGTGTAGGAGGGTTCCCTTTCCTCTGCATTCTTGCCAAGCATTTATTGTTCCCTGTCTTTTGGATATTGGCCATCCTAAATGGTGTGGGGTGATATCTCATTGTAGTTTTGATTTGTGTTTCCCTGATGATTAGTGAAGTGGAGCATCTTTTCATGTGCCTGTTGGCCATCTAAGTTTCTTCTTTGGAGAAGTGTCTGTTCAGCCCCTCCACCCATTCTTTAGTCAGGTTATTTGCTTTCTGGGTGTTGAGGCATGTGAGCTCTTTATACATTTTGGATGTTAACCCCTTATCAGATATGTCATTTATGAATATATTCCCCCATACTGTAGGATGCCTTTTGTTCTACTGATGGTGTCCTTTGCTGTAGAGAAGCTTTTTAGTTTGATATAGTCCCATGTGTTCATTTTTGCTTTTGTTTCCCTTGCCTGAGGAGATGTGTTCAGGAAAAAGTTGCTCATGTTTATATTCAAGAGATTTTTGCTTATGTTTTCTTCTAAGAGTTTTATGGTCTCATGACTTAAATGCAGGTCTTTGATCTATTTTGAGTTTACTTTCATGTATGGAGTTAGACAACAATTGGACTGGATCTATCTTCAAGTTCACTTGATTCTTTCTTCTGCCTTCTTGCATCTGCCTTACATTAAGAATCTTCTGGTGAATTTCTCATTTCAGTTATTGTACTTTCCAACTCTAGAATTTCAATTTCATTAAAAAAATAACCATGATGTTTTTATTGATATTCTCTATTGGTAGGATGGCATTCTCATACTTTCTTTTACTCCTTCAGACATGGTTTCCTATAGTCTTCAACTACTTTTGTAAAGGCTGCAGAAAATTATTTGTCTTTTAAGTCCAACATCTGGGTTTCCTTGCAGAATATTTCAACTGATTGCTATTTTATTTCCTGTGCATGGGTCATACTTTACTGTTTCTTTGCATGCCTCATAATTTTTTTGTTTAAAACTGGACATACAAAATAATAATTATATGGCAATTTTGGAAATAAGACCCCTCCATTATCATCACTTTTTGTTATTACTGTTTGTTTAGTGACAAACTAATTTCTGATCTAATTCTGTAAAGTCTGTAATTTTTGTCATGTGAAACCACTGAAATCTCTACTTGGTTAATTTAGTAGTCAGCTAATGATTGGACAGAAAATTCCTGAAATGCTTTTAACCAATAAACCTCCTATCCATTGCCAAGGGGCCACATATGTGTTAGGGCATCCCTTAAATAACAGTCGTGCCTTAGAGGTTTAAGGTTAGCCAGAGGGAGGTATTAGGGCTTTCTCATGTGTTTCTTTGACATGCTCACAGTTTTATACATGTGTGTGGCTTTCTAGATTCTCATGAATATGTCAGAGCTTTATCCTCCAGACTTGTTGCATGTTTTTTGGCCCACCTGTTTTTAATTTTACTTTATTTGAGCATGATTTTTAAAGAATTTTTCTATAATAGAATGTGAAAAATATTCTGTTTTGATTTTTTTCCCAAGTATTAGCCACTCAGTGTACTCATGTTTTTATAGACACATTTAATCTCAGTTTGTACATGTAGATGATTAAAACCATATAAGTAGGCCCTTTACTTGCTTGTCTCTATTGACAAATCTTCAGAGGCAGGGACCATATATTGTTTACCATTCTATTTACAGTAAGTTAGCACAATGGCCTGCACATAATATTCAGTCAATAAATACATAGAGACAAATTTGAGGATGGAGCAATTTATTTAAGGATATATTTTTTCCTTAAGAAATGCCTAAATATCTTAATACTTTCATGCTTGGTGGTAACCTGAATGACAGAAAACTACCTTTTGCCATTTCCATATAAAAAAAATCTCAGCTAAAATATACAGTAGTGTAGTGATATTTCAAAGTGCTACTGATAAGTAACATCATATTTTAGCATCCATTACTTTCATGAGATACTTTGTGTACCTTGGAAGAAATTTCTCCCTGGCCACTTTTGAACAGCTCAGCTGATCAGTTGGAAAATTTAAAATGTCAGAGAATTAAAATGTTTATGGAACTAATCTGTCACTAATCTCATGTATAAAATTCCTCCTCTTGTCTTCGCCAAGAACATGTATCATGAATTCAGGTATAAATGTTTTTGAAATCTGCATGTTATGTTTTGCCATTTTGCAAATAGAAAATCCTTTTGTGGAAAACAATAATATGCTTTTATTGCATTATATGGCGCATGTTTAGTGGTGCTCTTCAAATGAAACTAATGGACTTTTCAGACCCATTATTTTTTTTAAGCCTTGTATTTATTTCCTTTCTAATTCAAAATATGCATCTGTGTTATATTCACGGTGGTTTTAAAAGAACTTACACTTCAGCCTCAGAAAAATGTGATAAAAGGTTTTGTGCTTTTCGTTTTATAAAGTGACTTTTAACTTTAGGGGGAATCTAGAAGGGAATCTGCGTGGGAACTATTTGTCATTATGTTTCATTATGTCATTATGGGAAGACATACTTTATTTGGTACTGATATATTTGAATGGTGCTTTTGAGTCTAGTTTTTTAATTGATGCAAAATGAATACAAACATATGTAAAATGTCAAGGAGCTAAACATCTCACTTAGGTCCATTGCAGAAGTAATCAGCCTTACTTTAGTGGAAAAATCATTAAAAAGTGGGATGCTCTGAATGTTTTCCCCTCTCTCAGATCTTCTAGACTTTAAAATTCAAGCCATACAATTCTGTAATATTACCAAAATTCAGAGTAGTTTTATATGAATTTTGTGAGACATAACCCAGAATGCCCTTCTAATGTACAGAGGGTGTATGATGTTTGGGTCCAAAGAGATATAAAATAAGAGAGAAGAAATTCAATCATAAGATTGACAGGTTGCTCCATCAGAAATAAAGCATAATATTAGCCATTTTATATTAGCACTTTTTCTAGACTAGACTTTGTGCCATTAACAAAGTATGCCATGACTTAATAGCACTCAAAATGTATGGTTAAATAGGAAAACTAAATAGTTGTTTAGCTTAATTAAAAAACCAATTGGTTGGTGGTTTATTTTTTCTTTAATTTTTCAGTGGGTCATCATGACATTATATAATCCTGGCATGACTAAAAAGTCTCTGGGAAAATTATCCTAAGACAGAAAAGGAATTTAATGCTCACTGCCTTAACTTATTAAAAGATATAACAAGTTTGTGAGAAAATGCCTTGGACAGAGCATTGATTTACTTCCTTTTTTCCAGCTTGCTTATGTAAAGGCTTCTGTGGTGCAGGTTAAGGCTCTTACTAGCAAAGAGACAGCAAACCACAGGGGTCAGGCATTTAGGAAGCCACATGACCTGGGTTTAAAACCCTTCTTGGCCACTAACTAACTGTATAATGTTGGGCAAGTCATTCAAACTCTTTATTTTTAGTTTCTTCATCTGTAAAATGGCGATAGTTGTGCTTACCTCATGAAGTTGATATCAAGGTCAAATGGAATAATATATATCAAACACTGAGACCAGTGTCTGGCACATAATACATGCTGTTTGCCAATATTATTATTAGCATGTCATTTTATAGAATATATTAGAGATTTTAAGAATAATTTATGAGTTATCATTGCCAAGGGATATCTTTATATGTTGCTCTTAATTCAATGATCTGTTCACCATTAATTTAGAAAATACTTTCTTTTTAACCTATTCTGAGTCTTTTGCAGAATGGATGCATCTAGGACATTTTCACTAAATCACTCATCTGAAGGTCCATTACCATTAGTTGAACTAATGGCTACTTGCACCATTAGCTTAAATCAACTAATGGGCAGCAACAATTTCCTCATCCTTTTTTCATGAGGTACTTTTTTTTCTTGTGTAGATACTTGTTTGGTTCAAGTCTAGATGAATTACTGAAGATTTCTTTCTCTACCTATAAACTTTAAAAAATCTTGACAAATACTCATACATTTCCTGCAGTAGATCCGTTGCCTATCTTTTAAAAACCTAAAAGCCACTGCTCAAAAAACAGAAGGGGGAAAACCAAACTGTTGGAAGTGGAGATGATGGCGAGTTCATGATCAGTGCTTCTCTGATTGTCTGTGGGGAAGAGCCAGCATTCTGGCTTAAAATTTCTGTTTTAAAACTTCCACCCTGTTGCTGACCAATACCTTAAAAAATATATGGTAGAATTGAGCTGCGTAAAATAATCATGCAGTCGGATGACACTGTAATCTCAAACTGCCGTAAAAAGTTTCTAAGTCCCTACTCATAAATCCTGTCTGCATCCTGCACGTTGTGAGCTGGCACCTTTGGTAGTAGCACTGATGTAGAGCATATTCAGACAAGAATGTTTGTAAGAGTTATCTTAGGACATCAGACTTGCTTTCTTAAATGAGCTTGCTTTCTTACAGAGCTGAGTTTCTAATTACTAACTTCTCATTCAGTATTTAAATTCTATTTCTCATACAGCTAAAGGGAGATGATGCAAAGTCTAGTCAGATCCTACAGTTGTGAATGGTCCCATGACAATTGTCTGTGGTTACAGATAAAATTGCAAAACTGTGATGTTAACTACCTGCAATACATCTTATATTGATGGTTGACAAAAGAGGAGAGATACTGTCCTAGGCTGCTCAGGCTGCTAGGACAAAATACCATATACTGGGAGGCTTAAAAAAAAGACATTTAATTCTCACAGTTCAATTGCTGGGAAGTCCAAGATCAAGGTGCTGGCAGGTTTGGTTCCTGGTAGGAGCCCGTTTCCTGGCTTGCAGATGGTTGCCTTCTCTCTGCATCCTCACAGGGAGGAGAAAGGAGGCTCTGGTATCTCTTCCTCTTCTTCCAAGGATGCTACTTCTCTTTTCTACTACTCATTCTGTGTTCCTTTTGCCTTCTGTATCTCAGCTACTCAAAATTCTTTCAAGGCGATGTGACTCAAACTCTCTGAGGCACTGAGCTCTTGATTATGCTTGTGAAGGATTGCCCACATCTCTTGTCCAATTATGTCCTGAACCCGGTAGTAAAATGGAGCATCCTAGGGTGTCCCCTAGGATCCCTTCATACTCCTGCCTGCCCTCAGTGTGCAACAGCCATCCTATTTCCTCGTGATATTCAGGATTTCACTCAAGTCAATTACTGACCTGTCTCAGGCTTGTTTGCTCAGCAGTGTGAAGACCTTAAAATGGTCAGGTGTCAATCTCAGTTTCAGGTCAGATGAACCATATGATGTTGCTGGCAGAAATCTGCCTCCATTGGATATTTTGTCAGAGTGAGTTTTCAAAATTCATGTGAACATGTCTTTTCTTAGATGCTCTTCTTACATTGTGCCATTGATGCTCTTCTGTCAGGAGTTGGTGGGTCTATGTTCACTTCCTTTGAACCTGGATGACTCCAGCAGATGTAATGCTGTGTGACTTCTGAGTCTAGTTTATAAAAGGCAATACAGTTCCACCTGGCTGTCTCTTTTCATGACAAGAGTTTGGCAATGCTGAGCTGACACAGAAGAGGCACAATTACCCTGAAGCTACCATGTGGAGACCATGGAGAGAGTGATGTGCACTGAATTCCTGCTGTTTGAGTTTCTCAGTTGGGATTTCAGACATGTGAGCAAGAGAGCCTTCAGATGACTCCAGCCCTGAGCCTTTGGGCCTCTTCACCTGATTTCGTTCCACCACATCTCACCCGAGTTACGTATTCCTGAGCAAAATAAATGTTCTTGATTTTTTAAAGCCATTAAGTGTTGGGGGAGGTTTTTCATGCAGAAATAGATACCCAGAATAAGTACTAAAATCTCTAAAGTAGCAGAGCCCAGAGTCTCTGGATGGAAGGGAAATATTGTAAATGGGTGGGTGAATAGATGCAGTTAGGAGTGGTACAACTTCTACTTCTACCCCTTGGCTCCTGGATTTGGGAATTCTGGATTTGGGGAAAGAGTATAATCTAATGTTCATTAGTTCAGACAATTCTCTCTATCCTGTAAAAGAGGGCAAAACAAAAAAAATAGAATTACAGCTAGCACTGTAACTGAGGACTGAATAGATCACTCCAGTATTCTATGCAGCCAACTGCTTCTGGATGATGGAGCACATGTAAATCCCACAAGCATCAGCTCATGCTTTACTTGTTTCCCTGTAAAGTGAAGTTCTGAGTTATAAACAGTGCTGTAGGTAGTGCTGTCATTGTGTACAGGGTGTTTGTTATTCTGTAAACGATGTTGCTGGCCACATACTGAGGGATGTGGAGAACAAATCCAGTGAGACCCTGGAAGTGTCCATTCCACCGGTAACCAATGACTGAACATTTCAGGGTGGAAGAAGAGTTCAGATGCAAACTATCACCGATCGCTGCTTGTAGCATGGGACCCTACCAAGCACTCGGAGTTAGTCCCTATTTCCATCAAATTGTATATTTGGCAGAGGCTCTGGCCAGACAAGCAAGTTGTTGATTCATTTAAAAACCCCCATTCTTTTTAAAAATTGAAATATAGTTGATTGCAATATTATATTGGTTTCAAGTGTACAACATAGTGATTCAACAATTAAAGACATTATTAAATGCTCACCAAAGTAAGAGTAGTTTCTATATGTCACCATACAAAGATATTACAATATTACTATGTTCTCTATGCTTTACTCTCATCCTTGCAACCAATTTATTTTACAATTGGAAGTTTGTACCTCTTTATTCCCTCCACCTATTTCACCCATCCTGAAATCCCTTCCCCTAAAACCTGCACTCTTGTACTCATGGCCACTTCTTTCATGATTCTATTGACTAAACTGGTGGGAGGGGCATGCTGAAGAAGACACTTATGGCATAATATGTCAACCTAATTCTTAAAAGACTTCTCTGAATTAGTGGCCATTTGGCCGCCACTCACACAGAAGACACATATTCTCACACTCCGGGTCCTTGTAAGAGGTCTAATCACAGATACATTCCCCAAACCTCCTTGTCATCAACCCTCCTTGCTGTTTCCAAGTATTTGACCATCTGGCCAAATGTTTCTACTGCCCTTGAGTTAATGTGGACCCTTAACAATTCATCTCTTCTAGAAAGAGTGGGCATTGAGATGTACTGCTCGAAGTTCTGCCTGGTGAAAATGTGAGAATGTTTCAGTTTTTCCACATTCAGTGGTTATTATCAGTGCACAGGCTCTTCTGGCCCACGTCAGTATTTGATGTAGAACCATATGTAAATCAGGTTCAAGCTTCTTATTCTCTAGTCAAAATTCTGTAGGAAATTCCTGATGAGGGTATAAGAAGGGGGCTGAGGTGGGTTGGAAGTATGATTAGAGTAGGTTTTGAAAGCATGCTAAACCTGTACATGAAGCTTATCTATTACTTAGAGTGAAAAAAATATTCCTGCTGAAAAAATTATCTCAAATTTGAGGAGTTTAAAACCATAACAGTTTATTTATTAGTCACATAACAGAGTACTATGACTTCTCTTGGTTGGTGAGTGGTTTTCCTCCATGTGGCAATTCAGAGGTCCAGGATCCTTCCAAGCATGTAGCCCACCATCCCACAAAGCTGTCAGCCTTTGTGCCCAGACAGTGGAAAGGGAGACTGAAGATGGCACATGTAAAATTCCTTGGCTCAGAAGAGACACACATCATTTTTATTCATAGTCTGCTGGTGAGAACTAATACCTTGTTGTACCTGGGTGCAATTAGTTGTTACACCTTGCCTTCAGGGGAGCTCACTTGCCTTCAGGGGAGCAAGCGAAACTGGGACTACTTCCCATTGGTAGGTTCACGAAAAGGGGGAAAGCATTTTGGCGGACGTCTGAGTGTGGCTGTTACAGTTGACTACTGCTTCAGTGTCTGCCTAGACATGGTTCTCCAGGGCACCCTTTTACCTGCTGAGCAGCTGCTCAGTATGCCCAACTTCAGGCAAAATGGATCTATTACTGCCTGGGTCATGTGGGGAGTTTAGTTTATACAGTTATTTAGGAACCAATGGTTGTTTATTTGATATCCACCAGAGCAAATTTTCAAGCAACAAACTGTTCTAAAACAGGCAGCTCTTGGCAGCTCAGTGTGGGAGGACAATACTTCCAGGACTTGCCATGGTCTCCATACAACTTTCAGATTTTCTACAGACAGTTTGTGTGCTTTTGGATCTGCTGAGTTAGAGGATAAGGATTCAGATGGAATGCACACTTTCACTGCAATTTGGACCAGTTACATTTTT
This sequence comes from Manis javanica, assembly GCF_040802235.1. NCBI lineage: Eukaryota > Metazoa > Chordata > Mammalia > Pholidota > Manidae > Manis > Manis javanica. The sequence continues at coordinate 150,353,189 of NC_133157.1, forward strand.
TTTCTTTCTCCGGGTCCACCCAGTTTTTTGAGGCACACAATCAAGGTCTCAGAGAAATATACCAACATAAGTTTTACTGTCTGTAAAATACAAAAAACAATCACATTTTCCTTAATGCAAGGGAACCCAAGTTAAAACATTTACTTTCTTTTTTTAGTATAAACAGTTTTTTAGAGTTATAATTTATATACCATAAATTTCACTAATTTTGAGTGTGGAATTCAATGATTTTTAGCAAATTTTGAATTTTGAAACATTACCACAATATAGCTTTAAAATATTTTTTATCATCCAAAAAAACAAACCTCATGTGCATTTTTTTTTTTTTTCTTAGAAGGGCTTGTCTGTGTGCTTGATCAGGGGTTTTAATTCTCTGCACCATTGACATTATGGATCAGATAAATCTTTGTGGTGAGGGCTAGCTGGTGTGTTACAGGACATTTAGCAGCATCTCTGGCCTCTACACACTAGATGCCAGTAGCAGTGTCCTTCTCAGTTGTGACAACAAAAATGGCTGTAGACACTGCCAGGTGTTCCCTGGGGATAGGGCAGAATTATCCCCAGTTGACAGCCACTGCCCTGGATTAAAATTGAAATGAGATGGCCCACTGGTTGCATCATGTGGGATTTACTCTTCAGCCTCCAGCATACATACATAAGCCATCTACGATCCTTACCTGCTATATATACCGTAAGTCCTACCAGCTTGATGTTACCAAGATGGCAGGCCAATGTTATGTTCCATGTAATTGTGCCAAGATCCAGAGATTTTGTGGAATAAATTATGTCTTTGAGTTGGACAATAGTGGCTTATCATTGCCCTTGTCAGGTGAAAGCAAACTGTTGTAGAATTTCTACATTTAGTGAAGAGGAGAAAAGAACATTTGGATAAATAGCTGTATGCCAAGTGCTAGCTAGGTCTGTGTAGATTTGTTTCACTGAGGTAGAGCCTGAAAGAGCAGCTTTCATTTGTGTTGTCACCAAATTAAATTTATGACAATTCACCATCATTCTCAAAAACCCACTGGCCTTTGGTATTACTACACTGGGGAATTAAATGGGAAAATGAAAATAATCACCACCCCTACATTTTTCAAGTTATTATTGGTGTTCTTTTCCCTCTGATTATTCTGGGTATGTGCAATTAGGAACAAGGAATTCCAGGGACTTCCATTTGGCCCTTTCTATCATGATAGCATTGTCAAGGAGTCAATGTGGGAATTCTGACAAACTTGACATCTATTCAGAATATATATCACTTAATTTTCTTATTACAGAACTCTTCTTTAAGTGTACCATCTTCTCTTTATTCAAGAACTCTTTGTCTATGAGCTAATTAACATACAGAGATTGAATAACAATTATGGTTCTTTATTGTGGTTGCTACAGAGAAGCTTCTGTTCACCAGATCTGGACTTTTTTCCATACAAAGGCAGACCTTATTGGGCTGCTTGCCAGTGTTGGTACCCAGGAAATCCTTGTTCAAATAACCATCATGAACATTATTGTGCTCAGACCGTGTGATTACCATTGTGCTACCTGCTTTTTATAAAGATAGCCTGCCCTCTTCACCTCTTTTACTGAAATGCTACTACTTGATTTTTTGACAGCCTGGGGTCCTTTCATTCTTATACTCTTTTCATGTCAGCAGTAGTGTAGGCACCCAAAGCTATACCCTAAAAAAACCTTGAGTTTGGCACCATAAGTGACAATTAGTTTTTGTAGGTACTTTACTCTATGAAAATCTAGATTCCTGTGTAGGTTTATTATGGGAAATTTCACTGCCTCCTGCTTTATCTTATGACAAATTACTAGTCCTAAATTGCCTGCAACTCAATTTTTAGAAATAATGTCAGTGTCAGGTAGGGTTTTTGGAAGCAATCAGTGGAAATCATCTCTTAGCAAAAAGAGAGATTTGTTAGTATCCTATTGGAACAGCTCACAAGATTTATGAGAGGCTGGACCATGGGCTTGTAAAGCATGCTGGGATTAGGAACCCCAGAAGGGCTAGGCAGGAGGGGTGACAGTTGTGCTGAGACAGGGACAAAGATGTCAGAATCCACTATGGTTCATGGTTAGAGAGGTAGGTCTACTTTTAGAAATGATTATTATTAGCATGCGTTTACTGCTTTGGATCTTGGCAGTCTTGAAACATAGCAAACAAACTTATATGTGTATATAGCCTACAAAATATTTTAAGAATTTTATTACAAGTAGTTTTCATTATTTCCAAAAAGAGTTTTTAATATTCAAATATTCAGTCTAGTAGACAGAGGCACAGGAGAGCAGACATTAGTAATTATCTTCAAGCATGACCTTCTTTGAGCCATTTAACAATATTCCCAATGGAAGAACTGAGTGTAATTGGGACACTAGATACCATGACATTTGCTAAACAACCAACCTAAAAGGTCATGTATTTTCTAAAGTATCTTAAAACACCTGAGAGACAATTTCCTGGTTTAGAATAAGAGAAATTAATTAGGATGAATGTTCTTATTAATTCTGAAACAAAATTGAGTTATCTGAAGGTTTAAAACTAGACAAACACCTTTGGGAAAATGTGTATGAACTGAGTTCAGTATCCAGTGAAAATGATGAACATTTGAGTAAAGAGTGAATAAAGATTCTGAATATACAGATTTTGGAAATTAAATGGAAGATAGTATGATGTATGAAGGAGCAGAGACCAAAAGTAATGGATGCTATATGTCACATGGGAAAAAACAACAACACAAAAAACTCCAAAGAACCACAAACAAACAAGCAAAAGCAGTGCTCTCTGTTCTCCCTTTGTTTTTGAAGCTACGGAGAAAAATATAACCAACATGTTAATAATGTCACGTGGTCTGACATTCCATGCAAACCCTCAGAGGACTTCTAACAAGAAAAGATTACCCACACACAGAGAAAATGGTGAAGAATATGTAATTGGTTGAATTGGAAGAAGCTTGATCTCACAAAGGAATGCCATGTGAATTGTGAGGGAATGGATCATTCCTAAGTCATTACTTCAACTCACCATGAGGAAAGCAGAGAATCATGAACTAGGACTGGGTTATGAAGGATAGAATTCTGTGCCTGTCTCTGTCCTCTACTTTGCTTGAGTAACATCTAGTTGTCCTCATAGACCCAAGGAGGAAGGAGAGAGCACCCTTTCCTTTGGAAGGGGGTAGTCGTGGATGTCATTGTCCAGGAGATGGTGGGGATAGGGTAGTTGGGTGGTGGTGGGAGAGTTTGAAAACCCAGAGATTATCTTCCTGCACTTGTAGAACAGATTTGAGATCAGCGGAGTGAGGGATAAAGAAAAACCTAGCCAAATGGTGCTCCATGGCCCTGAAAACAGTCTTTCTCAGATTTCCATTCTATCAGATACAGAGGCTGAATTTCAAAATATGTAAAGTTCCTTTGAGGCTTATGTTTCTGTTCCAAGTATGTAGTTTAGTGAGGGCGAATTATTTTATCGAGAAACACATTACTTTTTCATGTTTTGAATGAAACAAAATGCCAAGTTTCTCCTTTGGTGTTTTTGGACTCCACACTTACTTGCTGCAAACAGTAGGGGTCAGTCAAGAATAGCTGTATTTTTCCAGCGAGCTCAAATTTCAGTTGCCATTGCTTTATGTTCTGTAAAGATTTAAAAATAAGCCATCTTATATGCACCCTGGGTATTTAGATGTGATTTTTTTCTTAAATGAAGTCTTGAATTCCTATTTTTGATTGCTTTAGCTATGTTCACAATTTGTTCATAATGAAAAATCTTTCTCTAAAGGTTAAAAATTAAAGTAGTAAAAAAATATTTTTAATATGATGCCCAAAGTTTCCCTGATAATATCACATAATGCAAGTAATAATTTGAAGAAGGTTTAAATGTAAGTCTTAGAATTATGTAAATAATAGTTATGTGCATTCTCTTTACCTAAATATGCAATGTGCCTTTTCTTATGTGAACTGCCTCGATTCCTCTCCTTTCTCCTTTTCATATTACTTAATGATAAAAATCACAAGTGCAGCAAGAATGGCAACTATAATTTCCTACACTCTCAGAAACCCCTTGAAAAATAAATCATAATGATGTAGAATTAACAAAATTTTTATTAAACTTAATTCCTGGTTTTAACATCTAGGATGTGGCACCCTTATATGGGTTTTTTGTTTTTCATTTATCAGATGTTAGTAGTAAGTGAGGCTTGCTTACTTATTCTGGTGTATTGTACATACAACCACACATATGTGTACACACTGAAATAAGTAACACTGCATTACGTTCTTAACTGTTCCATTACTAGCCAAGATAAATTAATCCATTGCTAGTTAAATAAGCTAATCCAGAGTACTAGCAGGGGAAGAATATCAGAAGAATTAGAGCTCACAGGAGAACAATTTAAAAAAAAAAGAAAACTAAGGTTGGGTTTTTTTCCAAAGAGTAAATTGGGATATTCTACCTCCCTGTGACCCGCCATGAACAATGAGGTTAACATGGGTCAGATTCAGGTGGAAAAGTTTCTCTGCAGAGACTCCACCTCTTACTCCATATGAACACAACTTCTATATTGAACAAGAAAATTTTAAAGCATTTTTCTCCCTTTAAAAAATTTTCCCCCAACTCAGTTTAAGTGGATTATAAATTTCTAGACAGTAGTCAGTAAGTCGTTTTATATTTTTCCAACATAACACACACATATGTGGATCCTTAAGAAGTCTATGATCCTCTAAAAGAGATGTATAATCAAGAAAATATTCTTCAATCTCCACTTACATTGGTTAACTACTATAATCAATCATCTCTACATTAGAGAGTTTTTACCTGAAGAAGCACTTGGTAAAGAAATGTCAAGTCACTTGCCCAGGGAAGATTTTCCTAATGACGTTCTTGGTGTTGAGCCAGTGTGATTGTACCAAGAGGGCTTTTCCCTGCCAACCTCAGAGCTCGCACTGACCCAGTGTTTGTAACTGCAGCTGCTCCCCATCGCTGAGGGCCTCTGGCTGCCAGACAGTTTGGATCAATTGACCGTTAATGGTTTTATTGTTTACACTGCCCTTTAGATTATCCCTCATCTTTAAAAAAATTTTTTTAAATTCTAGTCTAGGAATCTTTCCAGACCTAGACAGGTAGGATGACTCTTCATCTACAGAAAATGATGACTTCTCAGAGCTCAGGGGTAGAGATGTAACTCCTGGGGAAGTGGGGGCTAATTGGGGGGCAGACATCCCCTCCGTCTTTCTGATTCTGCTGATAGGGAAGGAAAAAACCTTTACTGGTTTTGCTTTGGGGTAGATTTCTGTCTTTTTTATCCTAGGAGAGAGGTCATAATTCTAAATTGAAAAACATGAATATTCTTCAGCTAAGAACACATTTTCAGCTCATTCTCCACACTTGTCCTCCTCCATACCCCAAATCTGATAACAGGGACTTTTCCTTTACTCATGCTCCTGAGCAGGCCGTCCACCCAGACCTGGGGGTCTTAGGGGTGGTGTTCTCTCTAACTCCCTTGGGGCCTGTGGCCATTGTGCTGCAGCAAAGGAGAAATCAAGCTTGTGGGGAAATGGCAATCAGGACTCCATGTCATTTTATGACTTTCTCCATCACATCTTGCATAACAAAACTTTGGCAACCCTGAAAAATATCAAGTTGGATTATTGATCTCAATGCTGTTTTTAATATAAATAAATATATGATAATGGGAACAAGTGTCATAAATCCTGGCCTTATTCCTTCTCTTAACTCAGCTTCCCTCAAAGGATGGACTCCTGTTGAGACAGAAGAGATTTCTTTCTTTTTCTTGGTTATGATGTCCCTGCAAAGTAAACCCAACTAGCATTCGGTACCTAAGTCTCACTGTTTATGAATGTCTAACACAATGTATCTTCTACTCACTCATTTCATTCTAAGAGCATCCTTCAGGGCCAATACCTTTCCATCTGTTAATTCTCCCAAATTCTCCTTCCCACTAACTGAGCACATTTTTCTTCTGCCTCCCAGCTTAATTCCCCCACCCCAATTTTTCCATCACAAATTCTTAGAGATTCTGAGATTATCTTCAGTGCTGACCTTCACTACCTTCCAACACAGCGTGGGGGCTGCATATGATAAATTACTCCCCAGTCTGGTTGGCACCTCCAAATAAAACCTAATATGGAAGGATCACAACAGTCACCCAGGCCAGTGCCGCACTGCAGCAGCAGCCCTTAAGCAGTAGTCACATGCCCACACCTGCCAGGGTTTTCTAAAAGCAAGTGATAGATGCTGCTAAGACCCAGCAGGCTTCCAGAGTGCATCTCTCAGTGGCTAAAATTGTAGTTTTAAAATTGTAAGATTCTGATATTCTTAGGTCCAAATATTGTTTCCTCTCAGATGCCTAGGCTTTAGAAAATAAATCCCCTCTGTTCTAAAGCTTTAGGTTTCTTTTGTCTCTATAGTGAGGCAGAAATACAGTAGAGATAAGGGGACTTGGCTCTTGTAGTGGGGTGAATGAATAGTGGTTTCCAGAATGATGTGTCTAAGCCCTGACTCGCAGTGCTTATGAATGTGACCTTACTTGGAAATAGACACTTAGCAGATGTAATTAAGAACTGTAAGAATCCTGGCAAAATGAAAAACTGGGTGCACTGCTCAGAGTCCTGCCCACTGGAAGATTTCCATTCTATGCTGTCCTTCAGGGATATTCTGGAGAGGGGCTGGAGTGCTGTGGCTGTCTGCTTTGAGATGGGGTCTGCATACTGTGCAGAACCATCTGGAAACCTGGCCTATTTATCTTCCTCAGTGAACTGGTTTTAAGTAACTCCCCATGATGCCACAGGCATAGGCAGAAAGAGAAGGTAATGCACCAGGAGTACGGGTCATGGCCATTCATTCTACTTCCAGATGCCACTTACTTGCACCTTTAGGGATTGCTTGGGCCCAGTCTCATGAATACCACTTCTATTTGATGATGGAGGCCTACTGGGCATGCCCAGCTTTATGGCCTGTGGGACAGATGGTATCCAGGGCATAATGCGGAGCTCTGGTCGCTTGGTCACTTAGTGGCTTATAGCTAAGTGTTGAGCTTTTAGTAAGGCCCAGTAGCAAGTCAAAAGCTTTTTCTCTAACGAAGTGTAGTAATCCACAGAGCGTTGCTCCAGTATACCAGGAACCCACTATGATTCACTTGCCAAAGGCTCTATGGACCACTGACACCTCAAGCACTGTTTTCTCTGCTTGATTGTATCACCTGTGACGTGTCTTGTACGTCAAGCCTGTACCTTTGTCAAAGCCGTCTCTTTTTCTAGACTTGACTCAAAACTAGCAGTTTTCCAGCCCATTTTCTTAGTAGTTAAAGGGCGGTAGTTGGCTTGTGGCATCGTAACCCTTAAGATGACACTAAATGACCCTTGCCTCTGGCATTCATATTCGTTTGGAATCCCCTTCTCATTAGCACTGCAAGGAAATGCACTCTACTAAGAACTTAAGTGATTTTGGGAGCAGACCTCCCACAGCAGAGCCTCCAAATGAGAACCCATCCCTGGTTGACACCTGGATTACAGCTTGCAAAGGACCCAGCTCAGACCATATCTGGACTTCTGATCCATTGGAACTGTGAGATTACAAATGGGTGTTGTTTTAAGCCATTAAATTGCAGTATTTTGTTACCCAGCAATAGAAAACCAACATAGTGATATTTGAATTCTGTCCTGTCTCACCCCAAACTTTGTTCTTTTTTTACTAAGTTATACTGTACCGAATAGAGTAGAACACTGCTTTAGATGAAGGTGCTCAGGGTTACATGCAGGGGGCCAAAACACAAGGCTTGTATCACTTGTATCACACAGAGTGCTGAACTGGAAATATTCTTCCATTGAGAAGTTGAGCAACCTGAAGGATCTGTGGCAAATATGAAAGCTGGAGTTAGAGTGATTTTGCAGAAGCAGTTGGGGTTAATGGTGTTAAAGATGACTGGAAAGCAAAAAAGGCAGAGAAAGAGCAAGATAAATGGTCTTGCTTTCAACAGCATTGAGACCTTTGGAAAATGTGAAAAGGATAGTTTCTATGGACTAGAGGGATAAAAGCTAAAGTAGGGAGAGAATAATGAGGTGTTCAATGTAATGTTTATCAACGTAACAATGAAGGCATTTGAAGTTTCAGGGAACTGATATTAGAGACTTAATATGGCTTTTACTTGTAAATCTTTCTTACTGTTTTATGAGATAACATATTAGAAAATGTGAGGAATTGTGATTACACAAATTCCTTTCATTTAACTTAAATCAGTGAGACCATCACACGAGTTTGCAGATGAAAGCGACCTGTTATAAGAAATCTCCAAGAGCCCAAAGGAAAAGTTCTCTTGCTCGCTTGTAACCTGCCGCATTCAAAGGGAAATGTGTCCCTCAGAAATGTTGGTTAGGGAGGTGGGGACACCTGACAGGAGGACACTAGGTCCCACAGTGTCCTTTTTTTTTTTTTTTGCCATTTAGCACAAATAGGCTATCATTGTTTCAATATTATGGTAAGAAATGCTTGGGAGTGGGGTGTGGAAACCACCCTTCTAAAGGGCAGGACAGCCAGTTGAGTCTCCAAGCGAACCACCAACCCAAACTCAGGAAGACCATGAAAATTCTTTAAAAATTATTATCTTGATGTCAATGGCAAAGCAATGAGGATACTTGTCTTTTAAACTCTTCTAATAGGTAGAGTCCATGTTCTTCCTGACACAGGATAAAACTCACTCAATGAGCATTTTACTTTTAAAAAATGCTGCTTCATCATGAGGTTTTCAAAATGGGAACAGTTGCATCACAATAGATTTAAGAGAAAATGGATAAATATGAGGAAAACTCTTTTTTTTTTTTTGTCAGTCTGGCCAAAAGTAGGAAAGGACAGTAAATTGTAAATTTATCTGTAAGTTCAGGGGGAATTTGTGACTGCGTTCAGAAAGGGAACCAGAGCCAGATAAGAACTCTCCCAGCTCAACTGTGTCAGAGTCAGCTTGATCCTAAAGGCCTGCCAGGGGACCATTTTGGGGACAGAGAATGACAGAACAAGAACACTTCCTACAGTATTTCTGCTGAGACCTCAGAGCACTTCCTGGGAAGCGCTCAGCGACATTCAACACTCCCCAACCCGTGTGTACAATTCATTTTGTTTCCACAGAGGACATAATCTGTTATTGCAATTTCCTATTAAAACACTGAGCTGTGGGTTTTAGACCAAGCCCAGTAGATAAGGTCTGAGTGCTACTTCTTTCAGTGCAGAGGTCAAAGTGGCTAACTTAAAATTACTTTGGCATCAAAGGAAAATAGTGTTTTCTGTAACAAGAGAGAACTTTATCTCTTGATTATATACTAGAACCACATAAAGCCATGAAGCATTTGAACAAAACACAGCATATGAAGGTCTCTAAGTAGTAATGTGACTACCAATTGTCTCCAATTTCATGAAACATATTTCTTTTCCTTAAAAAGGTTTGTATAATTAAAAATTCAAACAAATAAAAGCAGAGAGTAACAAAATGAGCCCCCCGCACTTGTCACTCAGCTCCAACAATTATCAACTCATAGTCAATCTTGTTTTTATAACACCTCCTACTTTCACCACCTGGATTATTTAAAAAATAATTCCCAGACATTATATAATTTCACTGATGAATGTTGAAGGGCCCCCACCAGTAAGATGGCAAACTTCCGGCTTCTCTTCGGGGGTCCTCGGTTCCCGCCGGCGCCACCTGAAGCCCAATCACCTCTCGCCCCCCTCCCAATCCCAGCACCTAGCCAACAGCCACCAGCCCCATAGAAGTGACACCTCAATCAATTCATGCCCCTTCCTATATAACCCAGCACCTTTCCCTAATAAAGCGGAACTCTCCGGTGAATTGCTGCTATGTGTCGCTCCTTTCCTTTCATTGGTGCCGAAACCTGGGAGACGGGACACCCCAACTGGGCCCCGTCTTCCCCCCGACACCAGCAGCAGCTTGCCCTCGTCCTCTTTATCTGGCGCTGGCTCATCACACTCACCACTCCTCTCTGGCCTTTAGGTAAGTTTTCCCCCTGGAGTGGGCCACTCTTCCCCGAGCTATCGCAGTGCCATTGACCATGATCGTCCTGCAAGGCCCTGACGCTCGGGGATGAGAAGGGAACGCTCCCCGCCTCAGGCCTTCACGGCTGTGGCGGACCCTCAGGCCCCTCCTCCAACAGCCATAAATCCCCGCCTCAAGCCTTTATGGCTGCGGCGATGCTCAGGCCCCTCCTCCAACAGTCATAAACGCATTCACCGTCCCTTCCATCAGTGCTGAAACTTTTTAAGCAGAATTTCCCCAGGGTGGGCCACTCTTCTCCGAGCTATCGCAGTGCCATTGACCGTGATCGTCCTGCAAGGCCCTGACGCTCGGGGATGAGAAGGGAACGCTCCCCGCCTCAGGCCTTCACGGCTGTGGCGGACCCTCAGGCCCCTCCTCCAACAGCCATAAATCCCCGCCTCAAGCCTTTATGGCTGTGGCGGACGCTCAGGCCCCCCCCCTCCGACAGCCATAAACGAGGTGACTCCTTTGCAGATGAGAACGCTCCCTTTCCTCCCCCTCCTCCTTCTGCTCTGTCCGCCGAAAACGCCTAGCGCTAAGTACCTCGAGACTCCGGCACTCTGCCTTCTTAGGGAAGTCCGGGTGACGACCCACACTTCCTAAGAAATTCCGACTCGTATACGAGTTTCTGCAGACCACCAAGGATCATCGGGGATGCCCTTTGTCTCCTTGCTGTCTGCCTCCGGTCCGAGGATTTCTGTTTGTCTTCCCCTGTTTGTCTCCTTCTCTGTCCTTTAACCATGGGAGTCTCCTCATCCCTCCCTGAAAGTTCACCTCTTGAATGCCTGCCTAAGCATCTGGCTACCCTCTCCCTGACGCCTGATATAAAACCAAAACTTCTCCGTAAATATTGCTCCCAAGATTGGCCGACATACCCCTTAGACAATAACAACCAATAGCCTGCAGGGGGAACTCTTGATCCTAACATCACTCGCAATCTTTTAACTACTGCCAGCGCCTGAAAAAATGGAAGGAGATTCCCTATATCGAAGCTTTCCGCCTCCTCCTCTCCCCGCCCCCTCCCAAGTCCTCCTAGCCTGCAAGCCACCGCCCCTGCAGAAGCCTCCCGTTCGCTCCCTTCCCCTTCTTCTCCTACAACAGCCCTTCTCCCTTCCTCCCCCACCATCTCCTCCCCCATCTCACCTCCTCCGCCTTCATTCCCTGCAGATTAAGCCTGAGCCTTTCAGCCCCCCTTTAACTAGGTCCCGGGGGCCTTCTCCATCTTTGCCCTCATCACCTGTTTCTCCCATGTTGGAGACTGCCTTTGTCTTCTCACATGTTTGTAGGGAGAATGGGAAAGCACCTTCCTCCATGTCTGAACGCAGCATGGGAAAGCACAAGCTAGAGAACAACCGGTGCAGTCCTTAGAAGTTATCTGCCCACAAAAACATATCTTGTCCTCGAAGACGAGCCAAGACTCCTCACTCTGAAAATAGGGAAACCTTGAAGATGTGTAGAAACACAGCCCCTGCTTCTAGCTATGCCCTTCCCCCACTTGCCGATGTGGCAGGAATAGAGAACAAGGCATTCCATAAGCAATTAACTGGAGCCCTGCTGTAGCTCAGTTAGTAGAGCATGGGACTCTTAACCTGAGAGTCATGAGTTCAAGCCCAACTAAAGCAGCAGAGGCAAACAGCTGGGCTGCAGGTTGGCAACACGTAGGTCTGATTCTATCTTTATTTTCTTTGTCCCCCTTCCGCACTTCAGGACCTGCTTGAATAGGCGCAGCTAGACCACGTCACTCCCCCACAGACTGAGCCAGAACCCTTCAGTCCCCCTCAGACTTAGTCCCGAGAACCTCCCAAAATTATCGCCCCCCTCCTGGAGGTAGCAGGATCCAAAGGCATTTAAGAGATTTAGCCCAACTAGAGAAATGCCTAAGTTCCTTTTCCACTGATCCCACGACATACATCAGGGAGTTTCAATAGACCCTCCAGTCTTACAGCCTCACGCATCATGACATTTTCATGCTCCTGGCCAATACTCTCCTCCCTGAAAAGCGTAGACGAGTTTGGGACCTCGCCCAAACGCATGCTACCGAAACCCACAAGACTGACCCCACCTATTCCTCTGGCCCCACTGCTGTCCCCGAACATGACCCACACTGGGATTATAACACCGCCGTGGGTCTCCACTCTTGAGATATTTTTGCCTCCTGCTTAATAGCAGGTCTGAAAAAGGCAGCTTGTAAAGTAGTCAATTTTCAAAAGCTCCAAGACATAATTCAAAAGAGAGATGAAACGCCCTCCGAGGTCTTAGACAGGCTCACTCAAGCCCTATTACAGTATACCAGCCTAGACCCAGAAACACCTGAAGGAAGACATGTCCTTATGACATACTTCCTAGCTCAAAGCTACTCCGACATTAAAGCTAAACTCAAAAAGAACAGGGCCCCGCTACCCCGCAGACTGAGATCCTAACAGTGGCCTTTAAAGTCTTCCATAACCGGAAGGAGGAGAAAGAACACCGTAAACAAAAGGCTGATCAGGCCAATTTCCAGATGTTAGCCCAGCTGATAAAACCACAACCTGGGCGCCCCTCTACAAACAAGCCCCCCCAGGAGCTTGTTTCAAGTGCGGAAAAGAGGGACATTGGTCAAGGGCATGCCCCTCCCCCAGATCTCCTACCACCCCATGCCCCAGATGCCACAAAAAGGGCCACTGGGGGTCTGATTGCTCAACCACCCGAAGGGGAGGCTGGACGAACAACCCCCATCCTAAGCCCACCGTAGTGGGGCTGGCAGAAGAAGATTGACGGAGCCCGGGGGCTTCTTGCCCAACCATTTCCATCACCAAACAGGAGCCCAGGGTTATTTTAACAGTAGACGGTCGCCCCATCTCCTTCCTCCTAGATACAGGAGCCACCTTCTCAGTCTTGCGAGAATACTGGGGCCCTACCATGCCAGCCATTACTCCTATAGTCAGAGTAGGAGGTAAACAGATTTTCCCATTAAACCCCACCCCTTTTATGCACAATCCAAGACAATCCCATTCCTTTCTCCCACTCCTTCCTAGTTATGCCCCAGTGTCCCATCCCTTTACTAGGACAGGACATCCTTTCCCTCCTCCACGTTTCCATAACTATATCCACTCCCACAGCCCCCAGTACTCCCTTTCTGATAGCCCTCATAGCCAACGACCCCCCTCTACCCAATGAAAGCTCCAGTTCCACCCTCATACACCCTGTAAATCCCAAAGTTTGGGACATTACAAGCCCCTCCGTGGCCCTATGTCCCCCTGCCTCTATCAAATTACGTGACCCCTCTCAGTATATCTGTCAGGCCCAAAACCCCCTAACCACTTCAGCCCTCATAGGCCTCCAACCCATCATTCAAGATCTCTTAAACAAAAATTACCTCAGACCCACTCACTCCCCATTTAATACCCCCATATTAGCTGTTAAAAAAACCAACGGATCTTTCCGCCTTGTCCAAGACCTTCACCTCATCAACATAGCCGTTGTCCCTATCCATCCCTTAGTTCCAAATCCATACAGCCTTTTATCACAGATCCCTGCCTCAGCATCCCACTTCTCAGTCCTAGATCTCAAGGACCCATTTTTCTCTCCCTCTAGACCCCTGCTCCCAAGATTTTTTCATCTTCACCTGGATGGACCCATGCACAAAACATTCTGAACAAGTCACTTGGACAGTTTTGCCACAAAGCTTCCGAGATAGTCCCCATATTTTTAGACAGGTCCTAGCTCAGGACCTCAGTTTCATCATGATCACACCAAGTCCACCTTATTACAATACATGGACCATCTTCTACTCTGCAGTCTCTCGTGGGAACAGTCTCAACTTGACACTGCCTCCCTACTTAACCTTCTAGCTTCCAGAAGTTACCAAGTATCCCCCGTCAAAGCTCAAATCTCTTCCCCTCCTGTCACTTACCTCAGATTCCTTCTATCTCAACAAACAAAGTCCATTACCTTAGACAGAAAATAGCTCCTCTCTGACTTGCCCATTCCCAAAACCAAGACAAAAATCCTTTCCTTTATAAGCCTGGCTAGATATTTTAGAGCGTAGATCCCTAACTTCTCCCTGCACCCTGTTGGCAAGACCCCTATACGACCTCAGCAAGAGCCCCCCTAAAAAACCATTATCCTCCTCACCCCGACACTCCTTCATTAAGCTCCGTCAAGCCCTTGTAGAAGCCCCAGCTCTCCATCTTCCTAATTTGTCGAAGCCCTTCTCATTATACATTCATGAGAGGTCCAGTCAAGCTCTAGGAGTCCTAGGCCAATATTATGGCCCATCCTTTGTCCCAGTAGCTTATTTCTCCAAGCAATTAGACCCCACAGTTCAGGGATGGGCCCCCTCCCTACAGGCATTAGCAGCTAGACAGCTCTTGCAGAAGGCAGCTCATAGACTGACATTCAGGGCGCCCCTTACCATTCTGTCCCCACATCACCTAAAAGATCTCTTAACCTACAAAAGTTTACAGACTCTCCCTCCCTCCAGACTCCTCACCTTACTGTCCTCTTTCTCCAAAATCCCGTTCACCCCCTTTGCCATCCATACCCAAATCATGAATTTTTCCTCCTTTACTGCTCTCTTGCTTTTTTCCTCATTCCTATTGTCTTCCCCGCCACCTCAGCCTCCTTTGTATGGCGATTCAAAGTCAGACAGACTTACACACAGCATCAAATAAAAGTTACTGCCCTCATTGCCACACCAGACTGCCCTCTGAAAAGCTGCTCTGAGCCTTTGTACCTCCACTTTCCTCCCACCACCGAAGTGTTCACTAGCAGCTACCCTTATTCTCCCTACCTCTGCTTCCTCTATGACCAAAAACAAGCCTATTGCAGGTGATGGCCAGACACCTACGGGGGATGTCCCTACTGGTCTTGTGCCGTTCACTACATGAGTAACTCCCAGTACCCACAGTATTACTCCTCCAACCGTTTCATGAAATATCCCAACGGCTCATTCTCCTTATCAATCCCAGATCCCTGGGACTCTAGATGGGCCGCCAGAGTCACAGCCTCAGTTTACTACGGGGGGTTCCTCGACCCCCCACGGTACCCTTCATATCTCTCAAAAGTATGTTCCCTCTCATTCCCAGATCTCTCAAGTTGCATCAAATAGCAGAGATTCCGAAAAAGTCATTATCCAAACTCTTTACAGCGCCTCTTCATCTTCTTATCCCTGCCCCTCTTCTCATTTCTCCTACTCTTCATTACAGCTCATTTAGGACACCACCATCTTTCTCAACCACACCCTTAACACCACCAATTGTTTCTTGTGTGCATCACTACAGTGCCCACTGCTGGCCGCCGTGCCCCTTAATATTTCCAACTACTCCTTCCATGAAGAAAGACAACCCCTCTGCCCCCTGGCAGACATACCCCTATGGGAACCAGAATACGCAGATAATCTCACCATCCACCACTGTGTAAGCCCAACTCCACCCCCCTCCAGCGCACTTCACTGCCTCTCTATCTACACCCCTACCTCCGGCTCTAAGACTTTTACGCAACCGGGACACTTCTTTTAGTGTAATGGCAGTCTTTTCAACTCACTGCCTCTCAACTCCGATACACCCTGCATTCTCGTCAGCCTAATCCCACAGCTTACACTTAACAGCATGGCAGAATTTCTTGAGCTCCAACCTCCCTTACCCTCGCACACAAAAAGAGCTGCTTTCCTTCCCATCATGGTCAGTAGCTCTTTGATCACCTCAGCCATTGGAGCAGGGTTTTCGGGAGAAGCCTTGGGTCACTCTCTATGGGCAGTTAGAGATCTCAACGCCAAACTTGAGGGAGCCCTGACATCCACTGCCGATTCCCTAGCCTCTCTCCAAAGACAGGTCACTTCGCTTGCTAAAGTCACCCTTCAAAACCTGCGGGCCCTAGATCTGCTTACAGCCGAGAAGGGCAGCACCTGCGTCTTCCTCTGGGAAGAGTGCTGCTATTACATCAATGAATCCGGCATTGTAGAAACTGACATTACCAAACTCACCGACCTTGCCTCCAGCCTCCACTCTGCTTCCAATTCCAACCCATTCTCTTCAATACTAACAAACCCCCTCCTCACCTAGCTCTAGCCCAATGCAGGCCCCATAATAATCATTCTTCTCACCTGTCTCTTTTAACCCTGTATAATAAAGTTCATCAAATCCCAAGTCAGAAAAATCTCTAATCAAGCTTTCAACCAGCTTTTACTCAGGAACTACCAGCTTCTGGCCACAGAAGATCCCTCACCCTCACGTGACCTCCTCACCACATGCTGAGATGGACCCCTCTCTCCACTAGAAACTGTTCCTGGAAACAATGGCCGCAGACGCCTGGCTCCTGACACCCATATCCTCTTAGCCAACCTATAGTTACAGGGTACCTTCATTGATTTCCAAACCTGAAGAAGTCCACATCTACTCATCCTTACTGTGGGGAGCCCTATCAACCCTTTCCTCCCAATCCTCAAGCCCTCACTCCCTTCTCCGCCCCTGTTCAGCAGGAAGCAGCCAGTGAGAAAGCAATGTCCACAACCCCATAGAGGAGAAAGAGGGGAATGAAGGGCCCCCACCAATAAGATGGCAAACTTCCGGCTTCTCTTCGGGGTCCTCGGTTCCCGCCGGCGCCACCTGAAGCCCAATCACCTCTCGCTCCCCTCCCAATCCCAGCACCTAGCCAACAGCCACCAGCCCCATAGAAGTGACACCTCAATCAATTCATGCCCCTTCCTATATAACCCAGCACCTTTCCCTAATAAAGCGGAACTCTCCGGTGAATTGCTGCTATGTGTCGCTCCTTTCCTTTCAAATGTGAAACATGCTTAATAAATTGGTGTCCATATTTCAAGTCTCTCAAGCACGCCATTAATATCACTAGAATGTGAAAGTGAGCCAAGTATCATCCTCCTATCCTGTAAACTTTTATGCAAATGAAATGTATTAAGTATATACTGAGGGAAGCCCAAAAATGAAGAAGAAGGCAAAAAACCTAAATATAGACTGGAGGATATTTTCAAGGTACTTGTGGCTGTGTGTGCATCTGTGTGAGGGTGTGTGTGTGTGTGCACTTGTCTATCATATATCTATCATCTATCCAAAATTAGAATCTTATTTTTGTGATAATAAAGAATACATCTCCTTTTCTTACACTTGTCACATGTGTAGACACTCTTTCTGGCTCAACAGAGCATGTGCACCCAAGCAAACCTCTGGGTCAAGGCCGGACTGTGAATGATGAGCAAGAAATCTGGGACTGACCTAACTTCTAAGAGGAACATTTAACTAATTCTATTGCCTCAAATTTTCCTGAACTCTCAGTATTTTTCTGGTGCTTCTGGGCTTACTAATAATTCATGCAAATGAATTCCTTTCATGCAATTGTACTACACTTCTGTAATATTATCAGTTAAACTTGTGGAGGACACTCTGATCACAAAACATGATTGTGCTTCAGGAAAAATGAGGTTTTGCTTCCTAACAGCCAACATATAAAAACACTTTTAGAATGCAACCCATGTATAAAAAGATAACTGCTTGACACATTATTTTATTTTTTGTTTATAAATATAAAGAAATTAGAAAAAGTTATAGCATTTAAAAAAATAGCATATTTGCCAATCTGTTTATATATACAATATATATATGTATATATATATATATATACACACATACATATTATTTTCTAATATGAATTTTAGTGCTATCCTTTTAAGTAATTTTTAAACTATATTTTTGCTGTTAAACAAGGACATGATTGAAATTACTCTTGGAATTTGATAAGGTTTCCTTTAAGGAAAAAATGTGTCACATTCAATATTATACTAAATGCTTTGTGTACTTAAACTTTTGTCCAAGCATGTTGCATTTCTGCAGTCTTTGTAATCAAAGAAACTAGGTAAATCTCTTTGCTAAGGCAGAAACACTTGTTTAGCACACAATAAATGCCAATATAGCATATTTTAGATTTATTTTCTTCACAGATGGGTAGAATGTAATTTTCCTCAACTCAGTGTATTGATTTTATGGTCCCTATCATAAAATCCCAGGCTGGGAAGCACCTTGAGAAGCAGCTATTCAGTACTCCTGGCTCCGTAGAGAACCAAATAATTTGGCACAAAGATATCTTCCAATTTTCTTCAGAAGCCCATTTTAGTGTTTAATAATCCATAAGATTCACAGGACATTTTTCTTATATCCATATTAAATTATCAATGGCACATAGATTTTTGAGTTTGGATCCTGAATAACTGTAATAAATTACCTTTACTAAGGAAACGGACATCCACATAGGACCTAAGGAAGTTCTGTCTGTGCGAAGTAAACTGAAAATACTGCCTTCTGGGTTGGAGCAAGAGATTTTCAATCAAGTGCCCAATTCCACCAAGTGTTTGTGCTGCAGTAAGCTGGACAGTTGTTATCAAGTGATCTTAGCTGCAACCTTCCTGGACTCTCATGAGTAATGCTAACACTGAGGGCGAAGCTGACAGCACAGGATGAACCATGACATGGAGGCAGACAAATTGTAGTTGTGCTGTCATGGCGATGGGTTAACACACAGACAGCATTCCACGCTGAGCTCAGAGGCTCATGGCGTCTGCGGACAGGCTGAGCCAAGCTTCTGACTGGTGCTTGAGCCGCCTAAGCAGAGACTCCCTTAGCAGCAGTGCCTCTGTGAGTCATTGCCAGAATGCAACCTCTTTTTTTTTAAGCTTGTTCTCTAAATGTTGCTTTGCCTGATGTTTGACCTTGACATGTCTGATGATTTGTGGTTGTGGATAGTTCACATGTTTACAGGAACAGGTAGAAACACTTGTGACTGGATAGCATGGTAGTTCTGGGAGGATGTCATTCCTTCTGGACTCTAGCAAGAATGATGGACAATACATGGGACTGCAGAAAAACCTCCTGAACACAGCAGACTACTTGTGAGCAGTAAAAAAAACCTTTATTGTCTTAAACCACTGAGATTTTTAACTTGTTTCTTACTGCTGTGTGACCTAGCCTCTCCTGACCAACACAATTTGAATCACAACTTGAAAGTATTTCATTCTGCTTTTCTAATTTAACATCGTCATTAACATTTCCCCCATTTTGCAGTATTTCAAAATAATTATCTTTTAAAAATGAAGTAATAACCCCTCAAGTAGATGGATTATCATTAACTTAACTAATTCCTTATGGTCACTTATTTAGACCCCAACCCCGCCTTTTAATATAAATAATGTTTATATTAAATTACCAATAAACAGATTCGTTCATAGAATTTCATCAGATTAATTTCCAAGAGTAGGTCACCAATTTCCTTATTAAATTATAAATTAATGGATTTCTTTCTAGTCTAAACCATATTAAGGTTTGAACATTTATAGTGGACCATGCTGAGTGACACCAATACACTGAACTTGACAATGGTTGTAATTGTCTCCTTGCAGACACCACAGGGGATAGGCATATACCAAGCACTGCACTCCAGTCCTTGGATGCCTCACCCGGACTGCTTCTGGCGGAGAGGGCCTGGCTGCGGCTGGGCCGCTGTCCTGGACGTGGCCTCCTGGGAGCCGCAGCCGCCCCCTGGGCTGCAGACCCCTAACCTGCGGGCACTCCAGTCTCCAGCGCCCTGATGCGGCGCTCCGCGGGGCTCCCGCCGACCCAGGAAGCCTCTGTGCGGCCGCCAGGAGAGCTCTACCAATGGCAGGTGGAAGCAGTAGATATATTCTTCTGACGTCTTCTCGCCGGGAATCTGAAAACCCAGCAGTTGCCTATGGCTTCCCGAAGGATGCTGGGCAAGGACAAACGCGCCCTGTCGCGAGGCAATGTCTTCAGCTATGTTTTCTGTGCTCCACCTCCTTTCTTCCTGGTCTTAATGCATTTTCCTTTTAGTCTTGCTTCTCTCGGTGAGCTCCTCTCAAAACATGTTAGCCTGCAAGTCTTGCCTCCAGCCTTGTTTTCCAGGAACGTCAGCCATGAAGGTTAATATCACCTGGAAAGCCCCTGGAAAAAGTGAAAGAGAAAACAAGTCAAATTACTCTTCTTTGTGTTAGCACTTTGATGCTGTTCTATTTTAACATGGGTAATGTGGCAAAGGAGACCAAAGCTCCTAATTCAAACTCATGTTATCTTTATCCATAAAAAATTCATTAAATTACTTTCAAGATAAAGACAGTTTTATCTGAGCCAAATTTTTTTATCTAGACCTGGAAAGATATAGCTCTTACTGGTGGGGTAGGAGATAACTTTCCAAAAACTCAAGTTAATACAAAGGTTTTATATCCTTCAGGAGACAGGCAACACAGAACTTTAAAGGGGACCCATTTAATTTACATGAGATGTTTTGCCCAAAGAAAGGAGCTTGGGTGCAATACTCGTTCTGCGCCTCCGCAGCTGGTGCCAAAGGAAATTAAGGGGAAAGGTAAACATTTTGCTTATCTTTTAACAGGAATGTGGATGCTGAATGGTTAGCCTTTAACTTAATGGACTTTTTAAAAAAATGTTTCATGGGTGACTATTTTGAGACTCAGAATTAATGAAACCTTCTATACTTAGGCCTTAGAAATCTTTTTGGCAGTCCCTAGTATAGTGGTCAGCTTTTCTTTATTTCACATCATATGCCACCAAATCGCTTTGGGGTTTACACAGATAGGTTAACTGAGACTTTATAGCTTTCCATAAGTACTAGGGACATACCATGTGCGTGTAAGTGGGATACTTAGAACTGCAGCAACAAGGAGACAAATATAGCCTTCCAGGAGATACAAAAAGTGGGGGAGCAAGTGTGGGTAAAACCGTAACACTTCCAGAATATCTCGCCTGGCTTTAGTACGTCTGCATATCAACAGGCGCTCAAGGGTGGAAAGAAGTATGGCGTTAGTGTATTTGCATTCCTCAGGGGTGGACAGTTCATCTCCATATCAATGGATAATTACCCAGGCAACCAAGGGCGTGTCTGAACCTGAGAGCTTAAGGGGAGTGGGCTGGCTTGCTTGCTGGCTTCTTCCTGAACAGAGGAGAAAGTTGGCCCAGACTGCAGTTTGTAAGCAATAAATGGGTTTTAAACTTTATTTCTCCCTTTGACTGATTTCAGTTTTCAGAGGTATTTTGCCCTGGGATTTCCTCTCCGTGGACTCACATCTGACGGCAGTCGGCAGGATTCCTCTGAACCCGAAATCTGTCATGATGGGTACGAACTTTGGGAGGGCTGCTCCTGTGGATGGTGGGGAGACCCCAGAGGATGCAGCAGCACAGGGTGCTGCTTCACTTATTATTATCCCCCCAGCTGTGGGGCTTCCAACTTGGGAAGGCCTAGTGGGGGAATTGGTCTACCGTAAAGTACCTCTTAGAGGGGTGGAGCCTTCCCCAGAACTGGGGAAGGGTCCAAACACTAGAAGCTGAAGAATTAACCCTCCATGAGTTGTAAGACTGCTTGGAGACTTTAGGGGGCTGTGTAGTGGCTGGCATTGTAGGGTCTCTTTTCAAGATAGTGCAAAATGTTATACAGGAGAACGAGAATTATCAAGGTGGGAGAGAGACACACTTCAGCATTGCTTGGAGGAGCTGGGTGAGAACCTATGGGATGCTGTTAAAGAAGAGAGACAGTTACTGAAAAGGCAGGTCATGCTCCTAGAAGATTCCTAAGCAGTGGTGAGGGGGGAGGTGGCAGGAAAAGCCGCGTTGCAGGAGGCTGTCGGGGAGGGGCAGGAAAGAGAGTGCTTTCAGCCCCAGAGATAGTGGAGGAGGAGCCATTGGTGGAGGAGCCTGAGGGAGAAGAGGGGGAGGCACGGCCATGGGTGGATGTGCTACCTAGGCTACTACCGCAGTACCATCTTATCCTTATTTAAAGGCTTGCCCAGCTATAATTAAGAAAATAAAAACAAAACAACTGCCGGCTCCTCAGCAGGAGAAGCTGCCCCCTCCCCAGGTTGTGGAACACTCTTTGTTCAGTCTCTACACCGAGGATGAGCTGGTGGACATGAGCGTCAGGTATTGGCAGAGGCCATCGGAATCTCGGCCTACATGGCTTTTACATCTCTGGGATATAGGGGTGGAAAACATTGTTATGTTGGGTACTGAGATGAACAGAATGGCTTCGTTGATGATTCACCCTTCCCTCTGGCAGTGGTTCAAAATGCCCATCACTTCTCAGGGAATCAGACACTCCTGGAATGGCTGACAGCTGCCATCAGGGTAGTTTGGCCAAATCAGGGTGATTTACCATATTTTCCCAGTAGCTCCAACAGGTAGTGCGGGAATGGGGTATGAAAAAGATCATCTAATCATCTATAATGTGGACCCTTAGGGCCCTGATGAGGTATTAACCATAGGAATGAGAAATACAGTGCTGTATACAGCTCCCAGATTTCTCTTTAGGTCCCTAGTGAATACTCTTGCCCCCCACCTAAGGCAACCCATAAGGAAGGCTACTCGTACTTTAGCAGATCTGGGGGAGGTTGAAACAATAAGGGCACAGAAGGAAGTACAGGCTATGACTGAAAGGAGAAGTGCAAAAGGCCCCGTGAAGGTCTCGAGGACCCAGATGTGGACTGATTTGATAAAGGCCAGGGTAGTGAAAGAAAAACTCGATGGGCGGCCCAATAGAATATTATTAGAACTGTGGCACCAATTAAAGCCAGAGCAACAGTTCTAGACACTGAGGTCCAGGACACAGAAACCAGAGTCAAGGCCTCATGTCCGGCCTGTGTCCCTGCAAAACTTCATGGGAGACAGTACTCAAGATTTGTCTGAGCCCTCACCCCCACAGGAGGATGATTGGGCACTGCAGTTTGACCGAAGGGTGGAGTCAGAGTTCCCACCTTGGGTGACATGGTGGGGACCAGAAGGCACATGTAGAATTAGCAGTTCATTGGTCCCCTGTGAATGCACAACGTGTCCTGGCACTGGTGGACACAGGAGCTGAATGTTCTTTGATTCACGGCAAACCTGAGCATTTTCCCGGGACTCTGGCTGTGATTGATGACTATGGGGGTAATGCAGTTAGAGTGAAGAAAGCTCAAATCTCAATGGGGATAGGGTGTTTACCCCCAAAGGTATACTGTGTACATTTCTTCCATCTCTGAATATATTTTGGGGGTAGATATCCTGCAGGGCCTGTGGTTGCAGACCACTGCAGGTGAGTTCAGACTGAGGGTATGTGTGCTAAAGGCAATTCTGAGGGGACATGCTAAGCACCCACCTGTAGCTGTGTCTGTAACTTGGTGGGTGACAAACACTAAACAGTGTAAATTGCCTGGGGGGCACAGGGAAATTGGAGAAACTCTACAGGAGTTGGAGAGGGCAGGCATCATAAAGCCCACTCATAGTCCTTTTAATTCCCCAGTGTGGCCAATGAGAAAGCCAGATGGCTTCTGGAGTATGACAGTGGACTACACGGAATTGAATAAAGTCACACCCCTTTGCATGCTGCTGTCCCCTCTATAGCAGACATTCTGGACACCCTCAGCCATGAACTGGGAACGTATCATTATGTACTAGACCTTACTAATGCTTTATTCTCTATTGACATAGCACAGGAAAGCCAGGAACAGTTTGCCTTCATGTGGGAAGGCTCACAGTGGACATTCACTGTCCTTCCACAGGGATATCTCCACTGTCCCACCATCTGTCATGGACTTGTATTCCAGGAGTTGGGCACATGGAAGAAACTGCAAACAGTTTGGTTCTATTACTACATTGATGTTATTATGCTCATGTGTGATTCTCTTTCAGATTTAGAAGGGGCAGTTCCTAGACTGTTGTATCATCTACAGGAAAAAGGATGGGCTTTGGACAACACCAAGGTTCAAGGACCTGGTTTGTCTGTGATATTCTTGGGAGCTGTCTGGCAAGGCAAAACTAAAGTTGTTCCTGAAGCAGTTATAGACAAGGTATAGGCTTTCCCCACCCCTACCACTGTGGCAGTATTACAAGAGTTTTTGTGTCTTTTGGGCTACTGGAGAGTGTTTATCCCGCATTGGCAGAAATTTTGAAGCCCTTATACCAGCTGGTACGAAAGGGTATCAGGTGGGACTGGGATGAGACATGTGTAGCTGCTTTTACTTCTGCCAAGTGGGCAGTCAAGGCCATACAGACCAAGAATATAATGGACTCATCAAGGTCCTGTGTGAACTAGATGTTCATGTAACTGAAGATGGTTATGGATGGGGTCTTTGGCAGCAGCTTGAATGGACTCGTAAACCTATTGGATTCTGGTCACAACTATGGAAAGGAGCAGAGGTCTGGTACACCTTGATAGAGAAGCACCTGGCTGCTGTGTACCATGTCTTGCTGTTTATGGAGCCTATTGTTGGAACAGCTCCAACCAAGGTAATAACCACCTATTCCATCACAGGGTGGATGCAAGACTGGACCCAAAGGCCATGGAGTGGCATGGCACAGACACCTACACTGGCCAAATTGGATACATACTTACAGCAGTGCGGTGCCCTCTCTGCTAGCCCCTTAAGTGGAGAACTCCAATGCTTATTGGGGCCAGTGACCTATACCAGTGGAAAGCAGGAAGAATTTGCTTTTCAGCCATTGGCAGCTGAGAGTCCTTATCAGGAGGGAAAAGCACCTATACCTGAAGATGCTTGGTATGCAGAAGGCTCTAGTTGTGGACAGCCCCAAAGTGAAGGGCTGTGGCTTTCCATCCTGAGACAATATGGATGGAGGATGGAGAGGGGAAGAGCAGTCAATGGGCCTAGTTGTGGGCAGTATGGCTCATGATCACCCTGGAACCTTCCCCATAGTTGTGTGCACTGACAGCTGGGCCGTCTATCAGGGCTTGACCCTGTGGCTTCCAATATGGTATTATGCCAACTGGATGGTTGGTCACCATCCCCTTTGGGGGCAAGAGTTGTGGTAAGGACTACGGGCCTCTGGTCAGACTAAGACTGTTACTGTATATCATATATCATGTGACTGGCCATTTACCTTTGGCATCCCCAGGGAATGATGAAGCAGACACATTGGCCCAGGTGCGCTGGCTAGAAGGAAAGCCTACCTCTGATGTGGCTCAATGGCTAGACCAGCGTTTGTTGCATGTGGGACAAAAGACAATGTTGGCTGTAACCTGTAGGTGGGGCTTGCAATTGACCTTTGAAGAAGTCAGCAGAATCCAGAAGGAGTGCCTTGTGTGCTCTAAGAGGGACTTACACTGTGTCCCACAGCAACAGGACAATAGTAAGGGTGCCAATACCCCTTGTCAGGTGGCAAATAGAGTATATTGGGCCTCTGCCCATATCAGAAGGATATTGGTATGCCATGAGTTGTGTGGATCTTGCAGATCCGCAAACCACCAAGAGGGACCTGGAGCATCTCTTTGCAGCCTATGGCTGGCTGCAGGTGATTGAGAGTGATCAAGGCACACACTTTACAAGAATGGGTGCAGCAATTAGGAATCAAGTGGAAATTTCATGTACCATATAATCCTACTGGAGCAGGCATGATAGAGAGGTACAACGGTTTGTTGAAATCTGGCCTGAAGTTGAATAGTCTACAGGGTTTGTCTGTTCGCCTGTGGATGGTGCTGTAGCATTTGAATGAGAAGCCGCGTAAAGGAGCTTTGAGCCCTGTGGATATGCTTACACTCCTTGCTGCCTCTCCTATATGATTGTATGTCCAAACCAAAGAAGAGTTATTGAAGCCAGGATATGGCCAGCAGAGCAACATCCTGCTGCCAGCCCCTGTTGCATTAAGCCCTGGAGACACTGTGGAATGGACGTGGCTCTGGACATTTCGACACATGGACCATCTATGGCTGGCCCCTCTGGTACCTTGGGGGAAAGGCCTGGAATCTGGCCTCCTGTCTATTCCTGGAATAACAGCTGAATGGCCCCCAAAGGTCACGGTAGTGTACCCAAAACGTCCAGGAGGTAAGAGCATCTTGCAGGGAAGTTTTGTTTTATCTTTATGGCCAGTGCGTGTACCTCCCGTAGCCCTTATATATCAACCCATCTCAACCCATCTGTAACTCCCACAGGGAGGGCTGTGAAAGTCTGGTATACTAGACCAGGATGAGATTCCATTCCTGCCAGTGTTTTATCACAGGACCGCTCTCTGGCATGCGTCCTACCTGATGGATAAGATTTGCCTATGCTGGTGTCATTAAACATGTATCTTGTTGCCCTTAAGGTTACTTTCTCCTATAGTCCTTGTGGCCTGAATGTGCCCCCTGACTGCAGCTGCCACATAATGATTGCCCTGAACCCCCAGCTACTGCCTGCCTATGGAATGGACAGGCTATGGACTTAATCTGCATAATACTTTGAACCTAGCTGAATCCTCTGGCTTGAGGATTATCATGATTTTATTGCTGTTGCTATTGTTATGTCATTAGTCTGGTCATAATGCTCCAGTTTTGTCGCCCAGGGACCATAGCAGAAGAGGGGGAACAAATAAAGTGTAAGGTGAGATTTCTGGAGGGATGGCCTGTGGATAAATTGTAATGTTTCCAGAATATCTCACCTGGCTTTAGTACATCTGCATATCAACAGGCACTCAAGGGCGGAGAAGTATGGCTTTAGCACATTTCCATCATTCCTCAGGGGTGGAGAGTTCATCTCCCTATGGTAATTACCTGGATAACCGAGGGCTTGTCTGAACCTGAGAGCTTAAGCGGAGGGGGCTGGCTTGCTTGCTGACTTCTTCCAGACTAGAGGAGAAAGATGGCCCAGACTGCAGTTTGTAAGCAATAAATGGGTTTTAAACTTTATTTCTACCTTTGACTGATTTCGGTTTTTAGAGGTATTTTTCCCTGGGATTTCCTCTCCCCGAACTTACAGCAAGGCAGGAGGACAAGCAAATATATTAGATGGTATTTAAGTGATAGAGTTAACTATCACTTAAATATCCAGCACCTAGAGTTTTTTTTCTTTCCTTTAACTCTAGATCTAACAAGACATCCACTTGTAAGAAGAGACTGGAAGTAGTGTATTTTATGTTAAACTAATCAAGAAAACATGTTAAAGATAAACAGCACAAATGGCTTTTTTGTTCCCTGAACAGGCAGTTTATTTAGGTTTTATGGTTGAAAAGGAAACCTGGGAAAGAAAAATCCTTTGTAGTGCTTGTCCTGCAAACTTAAGCCTTTTAAATCATGTGTACAACTAAAGCAGCAAGGGGAATGTTAATGTCATGCCCTTGGATAGTTCTTGCTCCCCAACCATTGAAATACTGCACCTTTAATCCCAATCATTGTTGTAAGAGACTAGGAAGAGGACGTGTAACACACCCGCCGAAGGGAGTGTAACAGTGATGTGTCACAGTGATGCTGCGAGAAGCTGGAGATTTATCTTCCAACTGTTCATGTGTCATCAACTGAATGCTGTTTCCAGAGTCATTACCTCTCTGGCTTTGATGAGGGCGTAGAGAGTTCCCACACCTGGCAACAAACTGTGTAACAGCTGCCCATATTCCTAAAGCCTATTATCCTATCTGTCTGGTGTGTATGGTCTCTTGGAGCCTGAGGGCCTTTTTTAGGAGCACCCCCACCCCCAGGGGCTTGCTGCCTGAGTACACACAGCAGGCTGGAAGTACCAGGGAAAGACCATCACCAAATCCCCATTCTCCTTATGTAACCAGTAACTTGGGAGCTGCTGGTAAAAAGCCCAGATCCCTCTCTCCTTTGGTGACACAATCCTAAAATTTGAGGTGTTTGTTTATACCAGTGTTATTCAAACTATGCTCTTTGGTGCAAAAAAATTATATATAGTCTGCTTTGGAAAGCATCACTCCATCTGGCTAGATGATACAGAAGCATACCCAGCAGGTGATATTTTTGTTCTCAGTATTAGTCTGGTCAGGCTGCTATAACAAATTGCTATAGGCTGGGTGGCTTAAGCAACAAACATTTATTTCTAATAGGTCTGGAGGCTGGGAAGCCAAAGATCAAGGTGCTGGCAGGTTCCTAGTGAGGACTCTCTGCCTGATTTGTAGACAGCTGTCTTCTCCCTGTGGTCACACTAGGACAAGAGAGAAAGGGCTCTGGGGTCCTTTCTCATAAGACACAAATCCCATGTGGGGGCTCCACCCTCATGATCCAAATATATCCCAAAGGACACACCTTCTAATACTCTCACACTGGGGGTTAGGGCTCCAACATAGGAATTTTGGAGGGACATAAAACATTCAGTTCGTAACACTGACTTCTTTCCTATTTTCACCTATTTGCTGTGCATGTACCTCTCTCCTCAGGTACACAAATGTCCTAATAAGCATATAGGCTTTCAGCAGGCATTGCTAGCTCAAATCCAACTTTTACTCCTTACCTTTCAAGGGCATTATAGTTGTCCGCTGCCGAGTTCCACAAAGTGTCAGGACCTTTTATGAGGGAATATTTACCACCCTGTGATAACATTTCATGCACAGTGCCAGGAACACACTATGTACTCAGTAAATTCTATATTCTTTCCCTGTATTCAAGTAACATATATATGAAGATGTCTCTGCCAATCAAGGCAGTATGCATATGGTTAAGAATTGGAACTATGAAGCTGACCCCCTGGATCTAAATCCTGGTCTGTTACCAGCCAGACAATCCTGGGAAAATCCAGTACCGTGTTTTCTATAATTTTCTTATCTGTAAATATGGATAATAATTGTACCTAACTTTTAGCTTTATGAGGGTGAAATAAGCTAATTTATGTAGAGTGCCTAGAAGAGCATCTTACCTTAGAGTAAATGCTCTGCATATGTTATTTTTAATTATTACTATGGACATTTTCCCTCTTGCTGCTTTCTTCTGAGAGTAATGTAAGTGCCTCCTTTTCTTTAATTTGTCATTTAATCCTTTTGTTCATAGTTGCAATAGAATTTCGCTATTTGATCTGGGAATTTTGTTCTCTCTGGCAAATCTTCACAGATGGTCATACCGTGGGTAGTATGTCACTGCTTTTTCTATTATCTTCCCTACAGAGATCATCTACTGCCTCATTCAACTCCATGGCTCCTACAGTTGTCCAAGCATCCCCTGGGGGTGCCCTTCAGACATACAGATTCCTGAGCCCCATCTCAGACCAGGAAAAACAGAATATCTAAGAAGTGGGGCTCAGAGAGCAGACTTTAATAAGGTACCTGAGGAATTCTCATGATTCTGTTTCCCACCTGTCCACTGATGGGTATTTTTTTTAAATTTAGTTTAATTTTGGTATCATTAATATACAATTACATGAGCAACATTGTGGTTACTAGATTACCCCCATTATCAAGTCCCCACCACATACCCCATTACAGTCACTGTCCATCAGCTTAGTAAGATGCTATAGAGTCACTACTTGTCTTCTCTGTGCTATACTGCCTTCCCTGTGCCCCCCCTACATTATGTGTGCTAATCATAATGCCCCTTATTCCCCTTCTCCCTCCCTTCCCACCCACCACCCCAGTCCCTTTCCCTTTGGCAACTGTTAGTCCATTCTTGGGCTCTGTAAGTCTGCTGCTGTTTTGTTCCTTCAGTTTTTGCTTTTTCTTATGCTCCACAGATGAGTGAAATCATTTGGTACTTGTCTTTCTCTGCCTGGCTTATTTTACTGAGCATAATACCCTCTAGCTCCATCCATGTTGTTGCAAATGGTATTTTCTTCTTATGACTGAATAATATTCCATTGTGTATATGTACCATATCTTCTTTATCCATTCATCTACTGATGGACACTTAGGTTGCTTCCCTTTCCTGGCTGTTGTAAATAGTGCTGCGATAAATGGGGGTGCATATGTCTTTTTCAAAATGGGCTCCTGCATTCTTAGGGTAAATTCCTAGGAGTGTAATTCCTGGATCAAATGGTATTTCTATTTTGAGTTTTTTTAGGAACCTCCATACTGCTTTCCACAGTGGTTGAACTAGCTTTCATTCTGACCAGCAGTGTAGGAGGGTTCCCCTTTCTCCACAGCCTTGCCAACATTTGTTGTTGCTTGTCTTTTGGATGTTGGCCATCCTAACTGTAGTGAGGTGATATCTCATTGGGGTTTTAATTTGCATTTCTCTGATAATTAGCAATGTGGAGCATCTTTTCATGTGCCTGTTGGCCATTTGAATTTCTTCTTTGGAGAATTGTCTGTTCATATCCTCCACCCATTTTTTAATCGGGTTATTTGGTTTTTGGGTGTTGAGGCATATGAGTTCTTTATATATTTTGGATGTTAACCTCTTGTCAGATACGTCATTTACAAATATATTCTCCCATACTGTAGGACACAGATGGGTATTTATATTGGTTCTTCAGGAATGGATCTCAGTATGAACTTCCTTCCTCTCACGGAGCTTCCTAAATGCCCTCAGTGTTGCAATTGAAGGGTACCTCTGGTTAGTAAGTATTTTAGGCTGAACATAATAAAGGGAAGTGTCTTGCCTGAAGGTTTCAGCCCTGGGCAAGTTCACTATGGATTCAGTAAGACCTAGAAATGACAATGGAATGTTCTTAGTGTAACATGGTATATACCCGGCTTTATTCTCCTGGCAGCAGATCAAGCACTAGAATCACATCTGCATCCAGCATCCTGCAGGTCCATAATCCATTTCCGTCTCTACCTCTGCCCACAGGATTTATTGCCTATGTAGCTTATTGCCTACAGGTGTGGAAGGAGTAGCCTAGCAGTAGGCCAATTACATCATCAAGTAGTTTAGGGTCACGTGACGATCCTGGCCATAGGAACTTCCATTTTCCCCACAGGAAGGAAGGCAGAGTCAGCTATGTCATTTATTTGCTCCTGGAACAGAGAACTCAGCCCATCTTACTCTGATTGCCGTGGTGCTGATGGTTTTAAGGTGAACGGCTAATGTGTATGGGTGGTTTTATACATACCACTGTGGACCCTCGGAACCCAGCTACTAGTGGAATATTTTGGCAGCCTGAGCTGTGAGTGAATCCTGTAATTCCCCTAGTGATTAAAGCTGTGGAGACTGAGTTTAGACCTTCACACATGGAAGACTTATCTGTATCCTTTCTACAGGAGTCACTCATTTCTTCTGCATGTACATAATTTTAAAACCTGTAAAATGTATATGCACTTTAGTGTTTCGCAGACAGTTTTAATGCAGAACAATATAGTAGACTTAGTACTTGAATAGTTGAAGTAAGAATAGTTGAATAGTTTGAAAATCTCAGAACTTAATGGCTACTATTCTTACTTTTAATAGAGGCTTACCACCTGTCCTGCAAATTGAAAACATGCAGTAGGTCCATCTGAGATACAGGACAAAAATGACAGTAGTTATACCTGTAAAATACTGACTAAATGATACAGTTCTTTCTGCCAGATCATAGAGAAAAGAATGGTTTAGAGAAGCACAAATGTAATGCACAATTCTCTCTCTTAAAATCCTATGTAAAAATGTCAAAATTCTATTTTAAAATGTAGCTTGTTGGGAGATATTTGAAAGTTCTAATTTTAAAATGTCATTTAATAGTTCTTTTTACTAATAGTGTATAGAACTTTGAAATGTTGTGAAAATTGAGCATTCTTGTGATAACAGTAATTTCAAATTGGAATAGCTAGAATGCAGTATTGTACTGAGTACTCACCATTTATATCAACTATTCTAAATACCAGCTATGGAGATTGGACCACTTGGCATTTAATATCCCTTTCAATTCACATGTTTTATTTATTAGGTGTTCATATGAGTCCATCAAGAGTCAGTGCAAGCATTGTGTTCCTCCAGAAGCCACTGTACAGCTTCCCCCACTGGGCTCTCTGTTGAATGCAGGTGTGAGTGAATTCTGCATAATCTGTGCAAGTGTTCAATGCAAACTTTATGTCAAAATGAAATGCCCTTTCCAGTTTTCTTTTATATTCTACTTGCCAAAATAAGTTCTTAATATTAATCGTATCGAGTTAAAAATGAAGCAACATTTTTTCCTAATTATATGTTGGTCATGCTGACATTCTAAAGAACTGAGGGGATGACCTCTTTAATACAGTGATTTCACAGTCATTTTCAACCTGCCACTTCATCAAAAACAGGATCTTACATGTTGGTTGAATGGGAGAGTGTTCAGTATGACAACTGAACATTAAAAGTAGTTTTGTCATATATAATAGAAAATAATATTTTCTCAAATGACAGAGAATAATGTTTTGGCAGGAAAATCTTTGTTGTCCTAATAAAATAAGATAATGTATGAGAAAATAGTACTAGCCACTTACATAAACCTGACACGTAGATCCATGGAAGAGAGTAGATCACATAGCCGCACAGATCGATGGAACACATTAAAGAACCCAGGAATAGACACACACAAATGTGCCCAGCTGATTTTTGATAAAGGTACAAAAGCAATTGCAAGGATATAAGACAGATTTTCAACAAATCGTTCTGGAGCAATTGGGTATCCATAAGTGAAACAATTAACATTGAGCTGTATTTCAGATTGTATAGAAAAAAATAAGTTAAAGTAAATCATAGATATCAGTGTATAAATATGTTGTTTAAAAGTATAAGATGTTAGGATGGCGGCGTGAGTAGAGCAGTGGAAATCTCCTCCCAAAAACAGATAGAGCTATGAAAATATAACAAAGAAAAATCTTCCTAAAATAGAGACCACAGGACACAGGACAACATCCAGACCACATCCACACCTGCAAGGAACCAGCACCTTGCGAAGGGGGTAAGATACAAGCCCCGGCCCGGCGGGACCCGAGCGCCCCTCCCCCCGGCTCCCGGCGGGTGGAGAGAAACCGGAGCGGTTTTTTTTTTTTTTTTTGGCGAGCGCTTTTTGGAAGCCTTACAGGGACGGGCCCCCATTGCTTGGGAGGCAGGGTGGCGGGACCGGTGAGCAGGTGCCTGGGAACGGCGCCAGAGGACAAAGAATATCCCGCGTTTCTCCCTGCGGGACCGGCGGGTGGGTGCCTGAGACCGGTGCCTGAGGACGGAGGAGGTCGCGCGTTTTTCCTTTTTTTTTTTTTCTCTTTTTGGTGAGCGCTTTTTGGAAGCCTTGAAGGGACGGGGACCCCAGTGCTAGGGAGGCAGGGTGGCGGGACTGGTGAGCGGGTGCCTGGGACCGGCGCCTGAGGACAAAGAATATCCCACGTTTTTCCCTGCGGGACCGGTGGGCGGGTGCCTGAGACCGGCACTTGAGGACAGAGGAAATCGCGCGTTTTTCCCCTTTTTTTTTTCTCTTTTCTGCGAGTGCTTTTTGGAAGCCTAAAAGGGACAGGGACCCCGGTGCTAGGGAGGCAGGGCGGCGGGACTGGTGAGCGGGTGCCTGGGACTGGCACCTGAGGACAAAGAATATCCCGCGTTTTTCCCTGTGGGACCGGTGGGTGGGTGCCTGAGACCGGCACCTGAGGACGGAAGAAATCGCGTGTTTTTCCCCTTTTTCTCTCTCTTTTTGGCGAGTGCTTTTTGGAAGCCTTGAAGGGACAGGGACCCCGGTGCTAGGGAGGCAGGGCGGCGGGACTGGTGAGCGGGTGCCTGGGACCAGTGCCTGAGGACAAAGAATATCGAGCGTTGCTTCCCTGCGGGACCGGTGGGTGGGTGCTTTTTGGAAACCTTGAAAGGACAGGGACCCTGGTGCTAGGGAGACAGGGCAGCAGGACCAGTGAGCGGGTGCCTGGGACCGGCAACTGAGGAAAAAAAAAAAAAAATCGCTTGTTTTTTCCTTTTTTTTTTTCTTTCTTTCTGTTCCCTCTCTCATTGTTGCTGTTGTTGTTTTGGTTTGGAGAGTGCTTTTTGGAAGTCTTACAGGGGCAAGACAGGTCACTTAGACCAGAGGCAGGGAATCTGGGCATCTCTGGGCACTCTAACCCCCTGGGCAGCAGGGAGCACAGAGGTCCCTTATGGAGATAAATAGCCTCCTGGCCGCTCCCCATCCAACGGGGCTCCACCATTTTGGTGGAACAGCCCCAGCCAGGCCAAGCCCACAGCAACAGCGGAGATAAACCCCAAAGCAACTGGGCGGGAAGCAGAAGCCCTGTCTGCGCACAGCTGCCCAGCACAAGCAACTAGAGGTCGCTATTCTCCCAGGAAAAGGCTACAAACCAACAAGAAGGGAAGCTCTTCCAGCAGTCACTTGTACCAGCTCTGCAAACTATCTCTATCACCATGAAAAGGCAAAACTACAGGCAGACAAAGATCACAGAGACAACACCTGAGAAGGAGACAGACCTAACTAGTCCTCCTGAAAAAGAATTCAAAATAAAAATCATGAACATGCTAACAGAGATGCAGAGAAAAATGTAAGAGCAATGGGATGAGATGCAGAGAAAAATGCAAGAGCAGTGGGATGAGATGCAGAGAAAAATGCAAGAGCAGTGGGATGAAGTCCGGAAGGAGATCACA
Organism: Manis javanica; assembly: GCF_040802235.1. Taxonomy (NCBI): domain Eukaryota; kingdom Metazoa; phylum Chordata; class Mammalia; order Pholidota; family Manidae; genus Manis; species Manis javanica. The sequence continues at coordinate 150,387,463 of NC_133157.1, forward strand.
GATGTCAGGAAAGAGATCACAGAAGTGAAACAATCCCTGGAAGGATTTATAAGCAGAATGGATAAGATGCAAGAGGCCATTGAAGGAATAGAAGCCAAAGAACAGGAACGTATAGAAGCTGACATAGAGAGAGATAAAAGGATCTCCAGGAATGAAACAACACTAAGAGAAATATGTGACCAATACAAAAGGAAAAACATTCGTATTATAGGGATACCAGAAGAGGAAGAAAGAGGAAAAGGGATAGAAAGTGTCTTTGAAGAAATAATTGCTGAAAACTTCCCCAAACTGGGGGAGGAAATAATCGAACAGACCATGGAATTACACAGAACCCCCAACAGAAAGGATCCAAGGAGGACAACACCAAGACACATAATAATTAAAATGGCAAGGATCAAGGACAAGGAAAGAGTTTTAAAGGCAGCTAGAGAGAAAAAGGTCACCTATAAAGGAAAACCAATCAGGCTAACATCAGACTTCTCGACAGAAACCCTACAGGCCAGAAGAGAATGGCATGATATACTTAATGCAATGAAACAGAAGGGCCTTGAACCAAGGATACTGTATCCAGCACGACTATCATTTAAATATGATGGTGGGATCAAACAATTCCCAGACAAGCAAAAGCTGAGGGAATTTGCTTCCCACAAACCACCTCTACAGGGCATCCTACAGGGACTGCTCTAGATGGGAGCACCCCTAAAAAGAGCACAGAAGAAAACACACAACATATGAAGAATGGAGGAGGAGGAATAAGAAGGGAGAGAAGAAAAGACTCTCCAGACAGTGTATATAACAGCTCAATAAGCGAGCTAAGTTAGGCAGTAAGATACTAAAGAAGCTAACCTTGAACCTTTGGTAACCACGAATCTAAAGCCTGCAATGGCAATAAGTACATATCTTTCAATAGTCACCCTAAATGTAAATGGACTTAATGCACCAATCAAAAGACATAGAGTAATAGAATGGATAAAAAAGCAAGACCCATCTATATGCTGCTTACAAGAAACTCACCTTAAACCCAAAGATAAGCATAGACTAAAAGCAAGGGATGGAAAAACATATTTCAGGCAAACAACAGTGAGAAGAAAGCAGGGGTTGCAGTACTAATATCAGGCAAAATAGACTTCAAAACAAAGAAAGTAACAAGAGATAAAGAAGGCCACTACATAATGATAAAGGGCTCAGTCCAACAAGAGGATATAACCATTCTAAATATATATGCACCCAATACAGGAGCACCAGCATATGTGAAGCAAATACTAACAGAACTAAAGAGGGAAATAGACTGCAATGCATTCATTGTAGGAGACTTCAACACACCACTCACCCCAAAGGATAGATCCACTGGGCAGAAAATAAGTAAAGACACACAGGCACTGAACAACACACTAGAACAGATGGACCTAATAGACATCTATAGAACTCTACATCCAAAAGCAACAGGATATACATTCTTCTCAAGTGCACATGGAACATTCTCCAGAATAGACCACATACTAGCTCACAAAAAGAGCCTCAGTAAATTCCAAAATATTGAAATTCTACCAACCAATTTTTCAGACCACAAAGGTATGAAAGTAGAAATAAATTCTACAAAGAAAACAAAAAGGCTCACAAACACATGGAGGCTTAACAACATGCTACTAAATAATCAATGGATCAATGAACAAATCAAAATAGAGATCAAGGAATATATAGAAACAAATGACAACAACAACACTAAGCTCCAACTTCTGTGGGATGCAGCGAAAGCAGTCTTAAGAGGAAAGTATATAGCAATCCAGGCACACTTGAAGAAGGAAGAACAATCCCAAATGAATAGTCTAACATCACAATTATTAAAACTGGAAAAAGAAGAACAAATGAGGCCTAAAGTCAGCAGAAGGAGGGACATAATAAAGATCAGAGAAGAAATAAACAAAATTGAGAAGAATAAAACAATAGCAAAAATCAACGAAACCAAGAGCTGGTTCTTTGAGAAAATAAACAAAATAGATAAGCCTCTAGCCCAACTTATTAAGAGAAAAAGAGAGTCAACACAAATCAACATAATCAGAAATGAGAATGGAAAAATCACGACAGACTCCACAGAAATACAAAGAATTATTAAAGACTACTATGAAAACCTATATGCCAACAAGCTGGAAAAACTAGAAGAAATGGACAACTTCCTAGAAAAATACAACCTCCCAAGACTGACCAAGGAAGAAACACAAAAGTTAAACAAACCAATTACAAGCAAAGAAATTGAAACAGTAATCAAAAAACTACCCAAGAACAAAACCCCAGGGCCGGACGGATTTACCTCGGAATTTTATCAGACACACAGAGAAGACATAATACCCATTCTCCTTAAAGTGTTTCACAAAATAGAAGAAGAGGGAATACTCCCAAACTCATTCTATGAAGCCAACATCACCCTAATACCAAAACCAGGAAAAGACCCCACCAAAAAAGAAAATTACAGACCAATATCCCTGATGAATGTAGATGCAAAAATACTCAATAAAATATTAGCAAACAGAATTCAACAGGATCATACACCATGACCAAGTGAGGTTCATCCCAGGGATGCAAGGATGGTACAACATTCGAAAATCCATCAACATCATCCACCACATCAACAAAAAGAAAGACAAAAACCACATGATCATCTCCATAGATGCTGAAAAAGCATTTGACAAAATTCAACATCCATTCATGATAAAAACTCTCAGCAAAATGGGAATAGAGGGCAAGTACCTCAACATAATAAAGGCCATATATGATAAACCCACAGCCAGCATTATACTGAACAGCGAGAAGCTGAAAGCATTTCCACTGAGATCGGGAACCAGACAGGGATGCCCACTCTACCCACTGTTATTTAACATAGTACTGGAGGTCCTAGCCACGGCAATCAGACAAAACAAAGAAATACAAGGAATCCAGATTGGTAAAGAAGAAGTTAAACTGCCACTATTTGCAGATGATATGATACTGTACATAAAAAACCCTAAAGACTCCACTCCAAAACTACTAGAACTGATATCGGAATACAGCAAAGTTGCAGGATACAAAATTAACACACAGAAATCTGTAGCTTTCCTATACACTAACAACGAATCAATAGAAAGAGAAATCAGGAAAACAATTCCATTCACCATTGCATCAAAAAGAATAAAATACCTAGGAATAAACCTAACCAAAGAAGTGAAAGACTTATACTCTGAAAACTACAAGTCACTCTTAAGAGAAATTAAAGGGGACACTAATAAATGGAAACTCATCCCATGCTCATGGCTAGGAAGAATTAATATCGTCAAAATGGCCATCCTGCCCAAAGCAATATACAGATTTGATGCAATCCCTCTCAAATTACCAGCAACATTCTTCAATGAATTGGAACAAATAATTCAAAAATTCATATGGAAACACCAAAGACCCCGAATAGCCAAAGCAATCCTGAAAAAGAAGAATAAAGTAGGGGGGATCTCACTCCCCAACTTCAAACTCTACTACAAAGCCATAGTAATCAAGACAATTTGGTACTGGCACAAGAACAGAGCCACAGACCAGTGGAACAGATTAGAGACCCCAGAAATTAACCCAAACATATATGGTCAATTAATATTTGATAAAGGAGCCATGGACATACAATGGCAAAATGACAGTCTCTTCAACAGATGGTGCTGGCAAAACTGGACAGCTACATGTAGGAAGAATGAAACTGGACCACTGTCTAACCCCATATACAAAGGTAAACTCAAAATGGATCAAAGACCTGAATGTAAGTCATGAAACCATTAAACTCTTGGAAAAAAACATAGGCAAAAACCTCTTAGACATAAACATGAGTGATCTCTTCTTTAACATATCTCCCCGGGCAAGGAAAACAACAGCAAAAATGAGCAAGTGGGACCACATTAAGCTGAAAAGCTTCTGTACAGCGAAAGACACCATCAATAGAACAAAAAGGAACCCTACAGTATGGGAGAATATATTTGAAAATGACAGATCCGATAAAGGCTTGACGTCCAGAATATATAAAGAGCTCACACGCCTCAACAAACAAAAAACAAATAACCCAATTAAAAAATGGGCAGAGGAACTGAACAGACAGTTCTCCAAAAAAGAAATACAGATGGCCAAGAGACACATGAAAAGATGCTCCACATCGCTAATTATCAGAGAAATGCAAATTAAAACTACAATGAGGTATCACCTCACACCAGTAAGGATAGCTGCCATCCAAAAGACAAACAACAACAAATGTTGGCGAGGCTGTGGAGAAAGGGGAACCCTCCTACACTGCTGGTGGGAATGTAAATTAGTTCAACCATTGTGGAAAGCAGTATGGAGGTGCATCAAAATGCTCAAAACAGACCTACCATTTGACCCAGGAATTCCACTCCTAGGAATTTACCCTAAGAACGCAGCAATCAAGTTTGAGAAAGACAGATGCACTCCTATGTTTATCGCAGCACTATTTACAATAGCCAAGAATTGGAAGCAACCTAAATGTCCATCGGTAGATGAATGGATAAAGAAGATGTGGTACATATACACAATGGAATACTACTCAGCCATAAGAAGTGGAAAAATCCAACCATTTGCAGCAACATGGATGGAGCTGGAGAGTATTATGCTCAGTGAAATAAGCCAAGTGGAGAAAGAGAAATACCAAATGATGTCACTCATCTGAGGAGTATAGGAACAAAGGAAAAACTGAAGGAACAAAACAGCAGTGGAATTACAGAACCCAAAAATTGACTAACAGGTACCAAAGAGAAAGCAACTGGGAGGATGGGTGGGCAGGGAGGGATAAGGGGTGGGAAGAAGAAGGGGGGTATTAAGATTAGCATGCATGGGCGGGAGGGAGCAAGGGGAGGGTGGGCTGCACAACACAGAGAGGACAAGTAGTGACTCTACAACATTTTGCTAAGCTGATGGACAGTAACCGTAATGTGGTTGTTAGGGGGGACCTGATATAGGGGAGAGCATAGTTAACATAGTATTCTTCATGTAAGTGTAGATTAAAAATTTAAAATAAAAAAAAAAAAGAAAGAAAGAAAGAAAGAAAAGGGGGATTACTCCTTGATAGGATAAAACTATTGGTAAATCAAAGATCAACGCATGCTTTAAATATCCTTAATGTTGATCACTTAAAGGGTGTCAGATGATCAGCTATGGAGGTACTCTTTTCTGATAATATTCCTTTCTCTTAATTTAAAAAAAAAAAAAAAAAGCAGTTACTGTGTGCTGACCTCCAATGAGTTCTGCACAGTGGTATAGAGGGCATGTCAAAGTGTGGGCAAAGGGTCTCTTTGTTTCTATGCAGAAGATCAAGGCCTAGCTTGGATACCCAGAAAATGAACTAAGATACGATATGAGGAGGAGCTTCCGGCATCAGCACTCTCTGGAGGACTTGTGCCGGGGGATGATCATCAAAAAGCCTCCACAGGGATCCGGACGATGCTGCGGTTGTGGCTGCATCCAGCCCACCGTCTCCTGGACTTGCCATAAGAATGAGGAGGGAGATGTCTAGGCTGGCATGTGCATACAGTGAGACAACGAATTTGACCGGATCTGTACTGTTGGAACTCAACCAGGAGTTGGGAGGGGTGCAAGTTGTAGCACTCCAAAATCTCATGACTATAGACTATCTATGGTTAAAAGAACATATGGGATGTGAACAGATCCCAGAAATGGGCTGCTTTAATTTGTCTGATGGTTCAAGTACAGTTGGACAATATCCATCATATCATAGATAAATTTTCACAAATGCCTAGGGTGCCTAACTGGTTTTCTTGGCTTCACTGGAGATGGATGGTAATTATAGATTTGCTTTGTTTATGTCACCGTATTCCTATTATGTTAATATGTGTGTGCAAATTAGTTAGTAGTTTAAAACCTATACATACTTAAGGTACTATACAAGAAGATATGTCAAAGAAATAATCAATCCTCCCATGTTTCCTTCATATGCTACATCTATAGCTTTTCTTCTTCCTTCCTAATTACAACCCTTAAATAGAATTCGTGCCTCAGATCGAATTTACCGAGTATCATAATTCCTCCAGGTGGTAAAGATACCTCGAGACAAGTGCTGGGCATAGAAGCCACAGGGCATAAATCTGCAAAGAAGTAAAAAGCTAACCTTTGCAAACAATATGGCTTCTCTCTCACTTACCAACTTTACATTTCCCTGTATGGCCCCGGAAGATGACTGGTTAGCCAGAGACGGGTAAGATTCCTCAAGGGAGGAACAATCTAAGACAGGCACAGTCGCAGGGGGGCCATCAGGTGAGAATTTGGGGATAACAGAGGTGAGGCTCAGAACCTCACCCCCCCTGCTTTGAGAGAAATCTTCTGCATCCGTGGATGTCTTGCTGCCCTTGTCTAGCCTGGATTAATACTTAGTCCATAGGCACACACCTGATCATCTGATCATCTACATTTGCCTTCTTACAGCACTAAACTATGTTTTCTACCTTTATCTTGCATCTACCTACCACTTCAGCATTTTATTAAAAATAAAAATAATAATAATAATAGGAGAAATGTGGGATCAACATGTAAATCAAGTACAAAAATCAAACGAATATTCATATTTGACCTGATTGTTTATAGGTCATATTGCATGATCAAAACCGAAAGTTTCTGTGATGACTGCCCTTGTACTGTTCACCATGTAAGAATTTATTCACTATGTAAGAATTCGTTCACCATGTAAGAACTTGTTCGTTATGCTTCTGAAGATTGGAGACTGACGAGAATTAGGCTTGAGATGGATTAATGATTGTACATTGAGCGTTGACCCCCCTATACTGAATTTTATTGTTGTTAACAACCATTTGATCAATAAATATGAGAGATGCCCTCTCAAAAAAAAAAAAAAAAAAAAAAGTATAAGATGTTTAGACCAAAACTTTGGAGAACATTTTTAGGGTCTAGGGGTAGGCAAAAGGTTGTTAGACTTGACACAAGAAGCCTGATCCCTAAAATTAAAAAAACTGAAGGTGGAATTCACTAAAATGAAAAATTTGGTTGCCAAAGACCCTTCAAGAGTGTGATAGATAAGACAACCTCCAGGCAGAGAAAACATTTGCAAACCATCTATCTCACCAGAACTAATATCTAGGATATATAGAGAATTCTTAAAATGCAAAAGTGTAAACAAAATAAAATGAACAGTCTTATTAGAAACTGGACAGAAAAACTGAAGAGACATTTCACAAACAGTATATAAAAATGGTAAGTATGTCACCATACTCAGTTATTACAATATTATTGAGTCTATTCCCTGTACTGTAGTTGTCATCCCTGTGACTCTATCAACTATGCTTCAATTTAAAAAATGGCAGATATGCATGAAAAGATATCCAATATAATTAATCATTAAGGACATCTAAATTAATACCACAATGAGATACCACAATACATCTACCAGAATCATTTAAATGAGAGTGACAATGCCATATGCTGTTGAGGATGCAAAGAAACTAGATTACTCATACATTGGTGGCAATGTAAAATAGTATAGTTGTTCTGGTAAAGATTTTGACTGTTTCTTAAATTACTAAACATGGAACTACCATATGACTTAGCAATTACATTCCTGAGCATTTATCGCAGAGGACTGAAAACTTATGATCACACAAAAAATATACACAAATGATTATAGGAGCTTTATTTGGAATAGCCCAAACTGGAAACAACCCAGATGTATGTCCTTCAGCTGGTGGACAAAGTGTGGTTTGTTGGAATACTACTCAGCAATAAATGAGAATGAATGATTGATACATGCAAAACCTAGATGAATCTCTAGAGAATTAGGCTGAGTGAAAAACTCATTCCTGAATGGCTATATACTACATGATTCCACTTAGATAACATTTCTTTTTTTAATTAGTACTTCCAGTGAAATAAAATTCACAAACCCTAAAACCCATCCATTTAAAGTGTACCATTCAATGGTTTTAGGATATTTTCAGAATTGTGCAAACATCACCAAAATCTAAGTTCAGAATATCTTCAACACAGCAAGCAGACACACCACACGCATGATCAGTCACTCCCATCATTCTCTCCTTTGGGGGCCTGGGAACCATGAGTGGCTTTCTGTTTCTATGAATTTACCTATCCTGGACACGTCGTATAAATTGGATCATATAAGTGGTCTTTTGTGACTGGCTTCTCTTAACTAAGCATAATGCTTTCAGGGTTGATACATATTGTAACATGTATCAAGTTTTCATTTTATCCCCAAATAATACTACATTCATTGAATGAATATACCATATTTTATTTATCTGTTCCTCAGTTGGTGGACATTTGGATTGCTTCTACCTTTTGGCTACTGTGAATAAGTACTATGAATATTTGTGTGTAAGATTTTGTGTTTTCATTTCCCTTGGATATGTGACGAGGAGTGGAATTGCTTGTTCTTATGATAACTGTATGTTTCATTGTTTTGTTTGTTTTCCAAAGTGGCTGCATTATTTTATAATCCCACCAGCAATGTGTTAGGGTTCCCCTTCCCGGGATCTCCCAGAATGTCTTTCAGGAAGTTCCCTCTCCCTGATGACATCTCCTTGCTTCCTCAAGCCGTACCTCAGTTTTTCTGGTCCTGGCCTGGGTCTCCCATCCCTTATCAGTATTATTAACCAGAATTTTTGACACATTTATTAAACATAGTTTAAGAGAGTATTCATATATTATGATGATAACACAAATTCTTAATTGTTTTCCAAATTTCTTATGTCTGAATGAATGGGAAAACAAACAAAAGCTGGTACTCTTTGGATCAACTCATTATGAGATATTTTTTTGAATAAATAGCTAAATTACTTTGTATTACACATAATTGTTAACATGTCAGAAATGACTGAGCTATAAAATATTCAGTACAGTTATGTAAGTGATTTTTAATAACTGAGCTGAATCAACAGTGTACAAATCCAATCAGCTATTTGGTGATTGGTTAATTTTCTTTTACTCTTTCTATTGAAGCATCATTGATACGTAATCTTATTGGTTTCAAATATATAACACAGTGGTTCAACAGTTACCCATATTATTAAATCCTCACCCCCACTAGTGTAGTTACTATCTGTCAACATGGGAAGACATTACAGAATCATTGGCCATGTTCTCCATGCTGTTTTTGTGCCCCTTTATTCCCCTCACCCTCTCCACTCAGCCACCCCTCCTCCTTCCCCATGGTAACCACCAGTCACTTCTCAGTGTCTATGAGTCTACTGCTATTTTTTGCTTTTTTTTGTTTTTATATTCCACAAATAAGTGAAATCATATGATACTTGCCTTTCTCTGCTTGACTTATTTCACTTAGCATAATACCCTCTAGGTCTACCCATGTTGTAAAATGGCAGGATTTCAGTTTTTTATGGCTGAATAAAATATTCCTTTATGTATATGTACCACATCTTCTCTACCCATTCATCTACTGAAGGACACTTATATACTGTATGACCCCATTCAGATAACATTCTTTTTTTAATTAATACTTTAAGTGAAATAAAATTCACAAACCTTAAAATTCATCCACTTAAAGTGTACCACCATTCAATGGTTTTAGGATATGCTTCCATAATTGTTGTAAATAATGTGGTGACAAACACAGGGGTGCACAGAGGTGATTGGTTATTATAGTAAGGGAATAGAGTTCAGAAGATAATGCTAAAAATTTCTTAAAAGACAATGTCAAGTATAAAGTGACTTTATTCAACTTACAAATAGTCATCATGTATCCACTGCATAGAATTCACTGCATTATAAATGAACAGACAAATACAGGCAAAGACCCACCAAAAAAGAAAATTACAGACCAATATCCCTGATGAATGTAGATGCAAAAATACTCAATAAAATATTAGCAAACAGAATTCAACAGTATATCAAAGGGATCATACACCTTGACCAAGTGGGGTTCATCCCAGGGATGCAAGGATGGTACAACATTCGAAAATCCATCAACATCATTCAACAAAAAGAAAGACAAAAACCACATGATCATCTCCATAGATGCTGAAAAAGCATTTGACAAAATTCAACATCCATTCATGATAAAAACTCTCAGCAAAATGGGAATAGAGGGCAAGTACCTCAACTTAATAAAGGCCATATATGATAAACCCACAGCCAGCATTATACTGAACAGTGAGAAGCTGAAAGCATTTTCTCTGAGATCGGGAACCAGACAGGGATGGTTATTTAACATAGTACTGGAGGTCCTAGCCACGGCAATCAGACAAAACAAAGAAATACAAGGAATCCAGATTGGTAAAGAAGAAGTTAAACTGTCACTATTTGCAGATGATATGATACTGTACATAAAAAACCCTAAAGACACCACTCCAAAACTACTAGTGATATCGGAATACAGCAAAGTTGCAGGATACAAAATTAACACACAGAAATCTGTAGCTTTTCTATACACTAACAACAGAGGAAAACAATTCCATTCACCATTGCATCAAAAAGAATAAAATACCTAGGAATAAACCTAACCAAGGAAGTGAAAGACTTATACTCTGAAAACTACAAGTCACTCTTAAGAGAAATTAAAGGGGACACTAATAAATGGAAACTCATCCCATGCTCATGGCTAGGAAGAATTAATATCATCAAAATGGCCATCCTAGCAATATACAGATTTGATGCAATCCCTCTCAAATTACCAGCAACATTCTTCAATGAAGAACAAATAATTCAAAAATTCATATGGAAAAACCAAAGACTCCGAATAGCCAAAGCAATCCTGAAAAAGAAGAATAAAGTAGGGGGGATCTCGCTGACTTTATTCAACTTACAAATAGTCATCATGTATCCACTGCATAGAATTCACTGCATTATAAATGAACAGACAAATAAGTGAGCAAACTTCACAGGTTTATAGTCTATTTCAGAAGTTGGCATGCCGTTGTCTGTTTTTATGAATAAAGTTGCATAGACTTATCATTGTCGATGGCTGTTTCATGCTATGATGACAGAGTTCAGTAGTTGTGACAGAGACTACATAATCTGCAAAGTCTATAGTACTTAGAGATACATCTCACCCTTTAGGAAATTTTTGCTGAGCCTGATGTCCGATACTGTCACAGGTATAATAGCAGTGTCACAGCAAAGTCATTAGAGAAATTGAGAAGAAAATAAGACATTTTGGGCATTAAGAAAGATGCCTGTTCTTGATTAGATATTTAATCAATGTTGTTGAATATATTGCAGCGATCATTTGATTTGAACCTTTAGAGATTTGAACATGGGAGAGGGAACTTACAGTGGAAAACTATCAAGTGGAACAATGATGCAAACAAAATTTCCAGAGTCTTCCTCAACATCCCCACTTACCTCTGGTCACTCCCTGCATTCCGTCCAACAGGACTTCGCTCTTCTCCTAAATACTCCTGCTCTATTGCTTGGCTCATACATATTGATTTTATTGAGCACACCTTCTCATTCTCTTATCATTAACCACCTCTAGCAGCCTACCTATCCTTCAAGATTCTCATAAAATATTGTTTGATTCCAACAAAGCCTCCTCCCCTTGTTCTCATTTTTGGAAGTGATTTCTCTGACATTCATCTTCTCAATGTTTTCCATACTTTCCTCATGTGATTTTACACTCATACATTGTTTACATATATGTAAACTGCTAGACCATAAGCTTCTGGGGGTCAAAGTTTATGGTTTACTTATTTTAGTTTCTCTGGATAGCTACTAACAGATGGTCAATAAGGATGTAATAAATCACTGCTGCTCCCTGGCCCCTTCCCTGTTGTAAGTCTCTCCAGAACATTTGTTGTTATCTGGTATTTTCTTATTGTTTTGTTGAAGGGCTATGTCACACCACCAGAAGGCAAACATTTGGGTAAGGAGCTTGTCTTTTTCATTGCTATGTCCCACTGCCCAGCACATCCTAAGTTCTCAATCAAAATGTGTTAAGTGAATTAATGATTGAGTGAATAAACAAAATCCTAAACCTGTAGTGTTCAGGAAGTAATGGTAGTGCCTTCCTTAGTACACTAAAATAACTTGATTTGATATTTAATAATAAATTTAATAAATAAGATCCCCCAATTATCTGTGAGCTAACATTCTTATATTTCCAGGTTCCTAAATAATGGGAAATAAAAGCCATTAATTCTTCAAATATAAATATCAATTTATCATAAAAAGGTCCAGCATTCTTCAAGATTAATTTTTATAAAATATGGGCATTTTTAAAGGTTTGTAGTGATGCTGAAGTTAAGGAGATTGGAAAACTCAGTAATTATCCACTAATGCTTCTTACTTCCTGATAAATTCTAACAAGATAATTACTAATATGCTTCTTATTATTCTTCAGGATAAGATGATAGACAAGAAATTTCTAGGCAATTATTCTTCCCTGGTCTGGTTAGAAGGTACCAGGCAGATAAAGGAACCATTTAGTCATGTAAGAAAAGCACCCATTTACTGAAAAAGGTCTCCTAGACTTTTATCATGACTCTGAAAATATAAAAAGGCACTTTAAGTGGAGAAATGCTGCAGTTGCACACAATTGACATGGCTGTGGAGATGACAGAGTGAGGAGATTTCCGGTAAGTCATTTATTATAAAAGCTCAGGAAAAACAAGTTTCTGCTTAAAATTTTCACTTTGTGGCCTGCTCATTTTCTTTGACTTGCTAAATTCACTTTTAAATCATATTCATATGTTCCCAGCTCAAACTGCAACCGTATTTCTGATCTCACCCATTTCCTAGGGAACCAAACGGCTCCACGTCACTTTCATTGCCCCCTTTTACATTCGTATTTGACAGAGGCTGTGCACACTTGGAATGTGTGCTGAGCACAAAATGCTTAAAATGGCAAAAGGCACACTTTCCAGCGACTGCACTGGTGGGTGAAAAGGGGGGCACTCTCAGACTCTTATGTCAGACAGACTTGGGCTTGAATTCCCCACTCAGACAGCACTGTATGTACTTGAGCAACTTATTCCAGCTCTGGCCTATAATTGGGGGCAGCATTAGTACCAGGTTTACAGAGTTATTTTGGAAATTTAGTGGAGGCATGGCAAAACAATGATGGAACCTATTCTGTAGTAAGTATGTGTCACCAGTTGTGTTAAACTACAGAAACACTATGATAGGTAGAGAGAACAGCTTTATCCTTAGTTTAGTGAAAGCTGTAGTGAGGATCCCACACCAACTAATACCACTTAAGACATTAATGTTCCTTTTCTAGCTGCTGGTGGCACAAGATCTAACAACTCTCAGCTGCTCTTAGCTCTCTGGGGCTGCCCTCCTATGCGAAGAGCTGCCTTGCCCAAGATTATGTCCCCTTCCCAGGGGCAGGCCACATCCAAGAACCAGTCGATGAGGGCTATGAAGACCTACTACCCTTGTTTCAATTCAGGTCAACTTTCAAGGGTCATCTTCTCTGTAGGATAATAGAATTTATTTTAAATTCAACATGATAGGCAGCATTAATGTGTCTACCACTCCCCAAAAGACATCCACAATATAATCCCCTGAATCTGTGGATATATTATGTTAAATAGAAAAGAGGATTTAAGGTTGCTAATCAGCTGGCTTCAAGATAGGGAGATCATCCTGGATTAACTGAGCAAACCAAAGTAATCACAAAGGTCCTTAGAAGTTAATGGCAGAAACAGAAGAGGAGACGAGAGTGGTGCAATGGGAGAAAGATTCTATTAGTCATCGCTGGGTTTGAAAATGGAGGAAGGAGATGGGAACCAAAGAATGTGGTTAGAATCTAGAAGTGAGAAAAGGCAACAACTAGATTCTCCCCAGAGCTTCCAGAAGGGAATTCATCCTGGAAGACATTTTTATTTGAGCCCAGTGAGACCTGTGTCAGACTTCTGTGGAACTGTAAGATAATACATTTGTGTTATTTTAAGCCACAAAGTTTGTGGTAATTTGTTATGGCAACAATAAAAGCATGACTATATTTTCCCTCTAATCAATTCTGCTTCCTTCCCAACCTCAGCGGTGCTGATTCTGAAACCATTCCCAGTCAACTTCCCGCAGTGAATCCTGTCTCAAAGTCTTATTGCCACAAGATCTATGACACTAACAAACAATTGACTTACTCATATTTTTTCTACTTGAAATTTATCTTACGTTCATGTGAGCACTGGTGGCATTGCTGACACTATCATCTCAGCTCAAAGACACAATATTATGCATGTTTATGTTCAAATTGTGGAGAGACCAAGTCATCCTATGAGGGGCCATGGTCAAGAACGTGACCAGACAGGACAGGAGGAGGCTAACAAATACTGTGTTAGGTGAGTCAGAGACCTAGTTTACCTCTGCTAGGGAGGCCTGGGCAAGCACCACAGACCATGTCAGCTGGGGGCCATGCTGGGGAAAGTCTCTAAAGCAGGTTTTAGGGACTCAGTCCAGAAGACTGGTAGGCAGAAGATGAGGAACCAGAGGGACCTGTCAGGAAATTTTCTGTGTGAAGATACCAGGGCTGGCATGAAAGAGCCAGTGAATAAATGGCACCTCCCTTTTTCCAGCCCCAGGTGAGGTGGGTATTTGAAGTTCCTCTGTTGCTTGGGAATCTTCTTCAGGGTGTAATTTCCACAGAGCAGCAGGAAAGAAGTATTTTTTTGTTTGTGGGTACTTTAAAGCAAAAAACATAGAAGGCAAAAGGAAAAAACGTCGAACAAATTGTCTCCTTTCTAATTTGAAACAAAATCAAAATAACAAGACCCAGATGTATGGAGTAACTACAGGGAAAACAAAATGTGCTCAGCATTACCACCTGTCAATGCAACGGATGGTGTACAGTGGAAAGGGGATAAAAGCTGCCATCAGTGTGACAGAGTCTGCACTGGGGACTGGTGAGACATAGGAATGCATTAGGCACAAAATGCAATCATTTGAGCACATTCTTAAGATGTCATGAGGCCTTTTCTTAGGTATTGTGCACAGAATTACCTGACACCAAATGGATGGCGGTGAAGCTCTACCTACCCGCATCCATTCACCCGTGAATTCATCCCAAGGTTGGCATTATCCTGGCTCCTGGGGGTGGGATAGCAGCTGTGACATTTGATCACTGAGGTCTAGAGAAAGAAATTTCTGATATATACCAAGCTTTCCTTCTCCGTGCTCTCTGATTACAGCCTTCTCACTCTCTATTGTGCATCTTACTGTGTGTCTGGTCAGTACCTAATATCCTGAAAACACCTTAACATGAGGGTTTGACTGATGAGTTTTTAGAATTTACTTTCCTACACTATCTCTCATGGTAAATGCCTATTGAGTGGAAGATAACCACCTAATAGGAATAGCAGTTTGGGTAGGAAATAGTCTAAGTAATTGCTAAAAGGCAGGGCTGGTCTGACTGTGGTCTCTATGATGCCAGGTGGATTTGATGAGTCCAAGATGACATGTTTCCTGGCTTCTATGGGAACTTCCAACCAAGCCAAGACCATCTCCAGCCCCACCAGCATGTCTTGCTTTGCCTGGTGGTCCTGTGAGTGAACCTGGCAGCCTTGGATGAACAAGGGAGAGGATAATAGCTGCTGACCCAGATTTACTTCCTTTCTAGCCCAGCGAAATTTCAAGATCTCTGACCTCAAAGTTCAGTAACACAGCTTTTCAGGCATCTGATCCATCACTTGTGAAAATGGTCTAAAACTGACTGCTTCCAACTTGATTTTTCCTGGTACCTGCACAAACCAGGCCATAACGATTTTGGATAAATTTTTTATGGTGCCACCGAATATTATAAAAAAATGCACATTTCCACTAAGACCAGTCTTAGCAAAAAATGTTAGAATTATTGTGTGTTCAAAAATTCAATTTGTTAATGTCTGTACTAGTTAACACGGATTACCATATAAATCATCATAGACTAGGTGGCTTAAACAACAGAAATTAATTTTCTCACAGTCTGGAGGCTAGAAAGTCTAAAATCAAGATTCCAATATTAAATATGCTGTCATGTGTCATAGATATTTGAGGTTTTCTTTTTTCATTGACCTAATTTAAGATCATAATGTATATTGTTTTTTATTCTTAACTATGCCACCTAGGGACTTGCCCACTGCAGGCACAAAAGGAATATATACTATAATAAATTAACACCTTTTAATAAAAATCAATACAATAAATTAAGAATTTTAATTTTCTTGAACCATCAAGATTTTGACACCTTCACAGTTTTAGAAATGATAGAACACAATGTCCATCTGGACCACTACATGTTGAAAAGACATTGATGTTAGAGTCACGATAACATGGTATTGACTCCAATTTCTATCACTAATTAGGTATTTGACCTTGAGCAAGTTGCATGATCTCTTTGAACTTACGTGTCCTTTACTAAAAAATGAGCATCATATTATTTGCTTCATTTTTATTTAAATTCAAGACACTATAAGTCAAATGCCTCACACTAAGCCAGTAGTGGGCACTAACTCAATTATTTACATCTTCCTTAATGAATTAAAAAGAAAATTTTAGTAAGAAAGTCTGTTTTCATGTTTACATGGTACAATAGGAGAAAGAATAAGATTCTGCCTGATTAGATTGGCTTCAGTACATAACAGGCCAAGGTATACAAACATATTTCATATAGATGAGTTCCTGGGCCAAAATGTTCAATTGAATAAGTTTGACCATAGAAAGAATGAGGTATTCAAAAAAGGTATTGATCAGCCACAAAGCAGAGACAAAAGTATTACTGTGCCCAGTAGAGCCTTGTCCTAGAAAGAAGGTGGCAGGGCCCAAATCTGTGTTGAGGGGATGCAGACATCTATCTGGCTTTAATAGTCTCATGCTACTAGATATGTAAATCATAAAACTAATCACCATGTTCTAGTTCCACATGTATGAGGCTGTGTTTGGCTAATAATATGTTTCTCCTATGTAGCTTCCTTATAGGTGGAGAATGTATTTTTCAGAGGATACAAGTGTTTGGCCCTTGAGGTCAATAATCTTTCTGTTTTTGTTTAAACAAATTGTATTTCTCAGGAATACATCAGTGTCATACCAGCACAGTTAGCAGGGATCAGCAGGTCAGTTCCAGTGCACTGGAGCACAGGTGAGAATCTGATTTTGAGACTCTAAGGGAAAGAGACAAGAACAAACAAATTCAACACCAGCTAATCTCTCCACCTAATGCCGAATGTTGACTACTCAGTATTTATGTCTGTGAGTAGAGGAAAGTAGATATTTACCTATAAATTAAGTTCCATATAATGAAGCAGAGTTTAGAATACCATGTATGCTGCAAGTGTTACAGTACTGCTGAGAGGAAGTGAAAAGCAGAGAAAGGAAAAGTTGAGAAAATAGATGTTAAAATTCAATTTCCATCCAGAAGTAACTTTATCAGTCAGTTAACCTTATCAAATGATAAAACACTTAAGTCAGTTTGTTTCGCCTTTCAGACTGTGCAAAGTAGTCTGATCCATGAAGGATGCACCTACACATGTTACTTAGTAAGGGTGACAAAAGCAAAGAGGTTTCCTGCTGAGAGTTTGTGGCTCTGAATATGACAGCCTTGATATTGACTAAATTAACTAAAATGCCCTGTAAATATTAAAAACAGTGAGGTCCTTGTCGTATTGAATCTCCACAAATCTACTCCATATGAGGCACACTTTTGTTGGTTCACATAACAAGTTCAAATCACATCACCCTTTGGTTATGAGAGGATGGACAGTGACAACAAAATCTACACGAAACATTTAGATGTGCTTCGTGTTCCATTACAACAGCACTACGATGGGGGATGACTGGACATTGTTGGTTACCTATGAAGTTCTCTTTTCTTCTTCCCCCTTTTCAACAGCTCCCAATTTTCTTTTGAGGATTCATGTGCTTCTGGGGAGGCTATGCCCACCCACCAGTGCTGCAGGGGTGCAAAAACGATGTAAGTTGAGCCAAGCAGCACATCACATTACTCTGGCTACAATGATCTGCTGAGAGGTGGACATACGATTTAACTCAGTTGAATTGCAGTGGATCTCCAAATGTTTGCTTAGAACTATGGGGTACAAGAACATCACCCTCATGCAATTTACGTAGGGGACAGATGTGAGGCCAGGGACTGTAGCAGCCATTTTGAGCAACACCAACAGAGAGAAAGGGGGAACCAATAGAATTAGAAAGAGAGAGAGACAAAGCCCTAGTGACATCATAATCCTAATACCCAATCCATGTCTAATAATGGGTTTATATGTGTACATCTCAGTTATATTAACTAATACATTCTGTTTATTTTATACGTGAGGGGAATTGATTTTTTGTTTGCAACATGAAAGTATCTATATGAATACAGATGCAAAATGTGCACTATGCTTAATAGTGCTCCGATTATGAACAGATTTTTTTTCTAATTTTTTAATAAAAACACTCACAGGTGAACAGAAACTTCTAAACTCACATCAATTTTTAGTGTTATACTTTCACTGCAAACAATGTTTTTAGAAACCATTCTAACACTGAACAAGTGCTTACTTACCATCTATACCATCAAATCAATATAATATTGGCACTAAAATTTCAGTTTTACACCATTTAGTGTTAAACCATTGTGAAGAGCACCTGAAGGAAATAACAGGAAGTTCTTGAGCACAAACAGATTTCATAAAAGTACAAAGTTGCCAGGTAAGCTGTCAAAATACAAAAAATGAAAAACTAAAACTCAGCAACTCAATTCACCAGGGAAAGTGGGATGAGGGAGAGCTTACATGCGTTTAGTTTTATGCAAGTTTGGTTGTGCCCTCTTTACACTTCCCACATCTTACATTTAAGATTTAACACTTCAGAACTTCAAGAATGAAGACAGCACCCTAAAAAAATTTCATATAAAGGTGAAAGTGTCAACGAAAACATAATTGTGTCCTAAGATGCTACATGAGCTTTATTCCTCCTTAACACCTGTCAGGTCACACTTTCATCGCTCACAACCCTGATGGGGACTGCTCAGCTTCTGGGAACTGAGTCAGGCACATACCCCTGAGAATCATGGCATCAGCATCAGTTAGGGTTCTCAGTCACAAGCAACAGCAGCTCTTAGTTGAGCAAAAGGGATTTGTGAGAAAGGGTATCAGGGCATTGCCTGTGTGTGTGTACGTACTTCCATGTGTGAGGTCCTAGAATTACAGGAGGACATACAGGCTTGGAAACAGGAAGAAGCAAAAGGACAAACAGAGGTACACACACCAGTATTCAGAAGGAAACAGCACAATAATATGTCTAAACATTAACAGCCTGGGCAGGGATCCAACCTTCCCTCTCACCATCTCACCCGGGCAAAGTGCCCATTCCTAGGAGATGGGGGTCATGTGGTCAAATGGAGGCAACATGCAAGAAAGGAAAGGATCTGGTCCCTTTGCTTGCACTTCTGCAATGAGAAGTGGATGCCTGGAGTGACTCTTCCCAAAATAAACTGCCCTGCTATCAGGAAGGGGTGTGGACTCTATCCAGAGAAACTGGCACAATGGGCAACTGCAATATCTATATATTATTATTATATATTATATATGTATATGTTATATATATATATAACAACTAGTATCCAAAGTAGTTCTGAGCTCCTCAGAGAGCCACAATACCAAAGGAATAGTCAATAGAATGATTGCCATTTTGTTATTTTACAGTGGCCAGAAAATTTTAATGTTTCTAGAAAAATACATGTCATAGGTAAAAACACCACTACTCTGGTAGGATAGGGGGAAAGAAATACTTTCATGCTGTGTGATTCTCTGAAATGTAGCAGGAGGAAAAAACTTCAGATTTCAAGCCTGCAAGCTAGGTTCTGCCACTTGGAAGACTGGCACCTGTGAGTCCCATGCGAATAATAAAGAACAGTCTTCCTAAAAGAAAAGGGCTGGCTTCTGAACTTGACCTTTAAGGAGAGAATAGCAGATGAAGCTTGTTAGTTCATTAAAAGTGCTTTTTCAGATAACCACTTTGCTACCCCCCTTATCCACAGTTTTACTTTCCTGGTTTCAGTAACCACGGTCAGCTGCAGCCTGGAAGCCTATTTTTTCCCTTCTGAGGATTGGTCAGAAGGTCAGTAGTAGCCTATTGTTAGCTTACAGTGCTTATTTCATTCACTTCACTTTATCTCATCATGTAGGCATTTTCCCATCTCACATCATCACAGGACAAAGAATGAGGACAGTAAGATAGTCTGAAAGAGAGACCATATTCATGTAACTTTTCTTACAGTATATCGTTACAACTGTTTTATTTTATTATTCGTTACTGTTATTAATCTCTTACTCTCTATAATTTATAAATTAAACTTTATCATTGGTACGTATATAAGTAAAAATGTAGTGTATATAGAGTTTGGTACTACCTGTGGTTTCAGGCACCCACTAGGGGTCTTGGTATCCCCATGGATAAGGGGGGATGAGGTCTTTTCCAAAAGCAAAAGGGCAAAACAGCAGCTTCTGGAAAGCATGGTATGTGCTCTCTGGTTTACTCCAATTTGGGTTACAGAATTTTTCTTAGAAACACTCTACCTTCAGATAGCGGGGGAACTCTGTATTGGAAATATCCCACGAAGCAAAGAAAATCAGATAGCATACTTATTTCAAGTCTTTGACTCTAAGTTTCTAGCAAACAATGTGGTTTGTTCTTCTTGTCTATAGACTTTGGTGTGATGAACCTGATTTCCAAATGCCTTGCCTTTGCTATATTGGATGATTTGAAGCTAGCTGAAAAAGAGAGAGTTCATGCTTGACTAAAATTCTCTGGACAAGAAAGCATTGGGATTTGCTTCAATTGTAGCTAAGCAACCCAAAAGAGATGGTAGGATAAGGAAAGAGAAAGTGCTTCATTGTTCTTTAACTACCAGCTCATTTCCTTAATGCTCAGAAGAATAGTCATAGAAGCGGAATCACACTTTCTTATAATGCAGCCCTTTGTAAATGTAATTCACCAGTGCAATATCTAAATACTCGGTGGGTTCTGACAGTTCCATCCATCACAATAGAGCCCTCACCATGTCACTGTCTCAGAGGAAAGGATGCAAAATGACAGTCATTCAACTAGCTCAATAGAAGGACCCAGGGCAAATACAATGTGGAGTCACGTAGGCGTTTGGATACAGCTTTGCAGTTTGTACCTTCCCCCATCCTCTGTTGTCTGTGTGTACAAGCCAGCATGATTACATACTTTGCA
Source organism: Manis javanica (assembly GCF_040802235.1). Taxonomy (NCBI): domain Eukaryota; kingdom Metazoa; phylum Chordata; class Mammalia; order Pholidota; family Manidae; genus Manis; species Manis javanica. The sequence goes on from NC_133157.1 coordinate 150,408,628, forward strand.
CAGACTTACACAGAGGAACTCGTTTCCCTAAAATAGAAAAGAATATAAATTTAGAAAGGGCTGTAGCTATATTAAAATTGATTCCGATTCTGTTATGATCTAGCAGAATTAGAGACTAAGGTTCAAAAAAAGTGTCACCACTTTACTTTTTTTTTATTATTGTTATTGAGAAGCACAGGCAGATAGAGTATAAAATTTGAAGGCATGTAGAGTATAAAAGTAAAACTCAATTTAGTATTTATTTTAATTTTCTTCCTTTATGCAATAGTTCTACAAAAATATTGACTACATTTGTATGCACATTAAAGGAAAGTGTTTATAGATTCACTGTAAAACAGAATTTAATATGGATGTATGTCTAGAACTAAAATTTTAAAAAATGAACTGAAAGTCCCCATGCTCTCCCTTTCTTTTCTTATGTTTATTTTTAAGCAAATTGCACTGTGTGTTCCAATATTTCAGATGATAGATGCTGACTTAGTAATAAATCTTTTTTGATCCAGATATCTTATTGCAGACTACTACACAAATGTATGGAATCTCCAATAAATACATTGTTTTTTACTGTATTATTGGGGAAGACAGCTTGAGTGGTAATACAGAAATCACACCAGGCATAAAGTAAGAAGACAGCCCGGGTCTCAAATTCTTCTCTTATGGCTCATGAAACAAGTTAATATCTAAGTTGTAAAATATAATTCCTCTGTTCTATTGTAAATTTCAATATGGTTTTTCATTTTAACAATATTAAAATGTACACTATCAAAAATATTTAAGGGTGTTTTAGTTCATTCATTCAACAAATATTTACTCGGGCCCAGATCGGCCCTAGGGACTGGGGAAACACGACTGAACGAGAGAAAGACATGACCTCTGGGAGCTAAAGTTCTAAGGGGAGAACAAGAGTCAGCAAGAAAACAAGTGATGCTATTTATATTTGGTCAGTGGAAGGAAGAAAAATAAAGTGAGATGAGAGGAGAGAGCTGCTATTATGAGCGTGTGCTCAGGGGAGTCCTCTTGAGGAGAGGGAGTTTGAGGAGAAAGTAAGATATATCGCAGGAAGAACAGTTCAGGCAGAAAGGGTGAATTATTGGAGGTCATTTCTGTCCTGGAACAACAGTAATTTAACAAGACTCAGAAGTCTGTCAACTACATAAATAAAGGCCATCAAACCCAAACTAAGTGTATCCTCCACTCAATTTCCTGGTAGACTAGCATCTTCTCTCACATCACCAAACACAGGGAGAAATGCGACAGAGGGTGTAAATGCAGAGAGATGGAGTGGGGACCTCACAGTGACCCTGAATCCAAAGGCTGGTGGCGGGCAGTGACTGGTGGGTGAACTGTACTGGCCAGAGCAGAGGAGGGAGTGCTCAGCAGTGGAGGTGCTGGGCTCCCCAGGAGCACAGTCTGGAGGAGCAAACCCACCAGGGCCTCCGTTAAAGCACTGGTGGGCTCATTGTATTCAGACTGGATCCAGCTGTCTCAGCAGAGACCAGCCAGAGGACAGCTAGGACTGAAGAGCCTGGGCAGGGGACCAGCCCAAGATAACTCATCCTGACATCGGTAGAATTTTTACAGGAAGCTTCCCCTACAGCCAGCAGCGATCTGGGAAGGAGCTGCGGTGTAGGGGCAGGGGCACAGGTCTGTTAGTGAAACTACTTCGATGGCCCATTTACCCCACGGAGCTGATCTGGTCTGAAATTACTGTGGGGCTGCTAAGTGTACATCTCCCCCAGCTTCTTGGCCCCAGTTTCTTGGCCCCAGCCCAGGGAAGTGGAGGTGGGTGGGTAGGTGGGGGGTAGCTCAGTCAGAGACAATTAAAAGGAGCTATTTTATTTGGTTTTGTGAATTGATTGTGTTAAACTGCAATCTGTCACCTTGTAGGTCCAGGGTTTGTGAGAAGAACAGCTTCAGACAGAAAGCAAGTGATGGCCTGAGGCCCAGACAGAAAAGGGCATCACTGTCCTCGATGGTCACAATGGCCAAGGAGAGCCGGGCCTGGGGGGAAGGGCGGAGAGAGGAGACAGCAGAGGGCCAGAGCATAGCATGAGCTTGCTTCCAATCTGCTCTCAATAATGTAAGTGTTTCTGTTCCGATCCTAAATTTTGGAGTTCTAACTATCCTTAATTGTCTGTATTGAGCATCTGGAGGTGCACTAGGAAGGTGGCAGCAATACTGTGTGTATGTCAACCCACGCCAGTCTGAAGCGTTCAGCAAGGGTGTTCCACTGGCAGAAGGGTGGGGGCAGGTACAGAAGCAAGGGGAGGAAAGCCTCCCGATGCCGGGGGCCCCAGAAGGCACCCCCTCGCCTGAGTGGACTGGACCATGCAGCTGCTCTCCCTGTCAATTAACCTTCCTCCTCCTTTGCTGAGGGATGTGGGTACAGAGGACATGGAAAACTTCAAAAGGATGTCTTTCCTCTGTGAAGCAAGACGAGCTCATCACAGTTGGTCTCTCGACCCACTGTCGGGATCCACCTTTCGTCACCCCTGAGCAGTGCTGGCGTCACATGCACCTGCTGCGTCAGAGCTTCCGCCAGGTGGGGGGCTTTCCAGGCCGCCGTCCCTACTGGCGTGAGACCAGCGCAAGTGGGTTCTTCACTTTGCTTAGAAAGGAGAAGAGAAAAAAAGTCAAAGTCTAGTTCTTAAATGTGTAACTCAGGTGTGGATACCTTCTCACTATTTATAGACTTAATTATGGATAAGACTAATTATGTGGGGTCTCCCTCTGACATTGCTGTAGATATTCTGAAGTAATCTTCACTACATCTCTGTGGGGTGTGGCCACTGGATTGATTATTCCCCTTCAGCTGGAAGAAAAGAGAAGAGAAGGAAAGTGGTTTGTCCAAGGACACTCGCCAAGTTAGTGCCGGGGACCCCGCAGAAAGCCCGGTGCCATGATTCCTGTTCCTGTGCTCGGGCCAGGAAACCTTGTGCCCCCGAACCACGGTACCCCTTCGGGAGTGACTTGAGTTCAGCCAAGCAGGCGGACCTTGCCCAGGGCGTTCAGACCAGAAGGCAGCAACACTAAACGGATTGCATGACGACAAAGAAGCTGCCTCCCCGCTCCAGCCAGTGAGACAGAGCGGGCTGGAGCACCTCTGTCTCAGAAGCCCTTTGTCACCACCATAGCCAAAGCAGAGGTGCATCCGTCTATTAAGAAATGGAGCGTTTAATACATGCAAGGCCCCCAGGTATAACCCTTACAAAGCACGGACAGGCGCACATCGCCACCCCACTGCACAGTCGTGAGCGCCCGAGCTGGGTTTGAGCCTGAGTCTCTCTCCAGCCTCCGTCGTCAGAGCAGCGGGCGGCGTGCAGGTGAGTCCTCGTGGAGCGGGTCATTGCTGCTCATGGGCACAGAAGAGCAAACCCGAGTAAATGACCTCAGAAGCTGGCTCAGGAGGAACCAGGAGGTGGGGTGGAATGTGTGTCCCTCCTGTAACCTCTTGCCTGTGGCATTAATGTACCACGTGTGACCTTGACATAGTCACACCCAATGACAAAGTGACTGCAGAGATATGAATGATTTTTAAGCAAAACATGCTGGAGGAATGGAATAACAATAAGTATCCTCATGCGGAAGGGGTACATGGACACTGGTTTCTCTCACGGGTTTGGTGACTTCATTTTTAGTATCTTTCAGGGTATCGCTGCTCTTTTCTTCAAGGCATTCAACGATCACTGCTTTCCAGACTTGCTCCAGCATAAATATGCAGTATATTCTGACACTTGAAAAATATGCCATCCAAACTGGGACAGGTTGGAATCCAAGTGTGGCCAGTAGGAATAAGGGAGAGAAAAAGTAATATGCTACTTTCTCTAATGTAGAATGATGATTCACCAGCCAGTTACTGCATGGTGAGTATATCAGCCATTTCTGTGCAACAAGTGATCCCCAAACAACTATTTACTTAGCTTATGACCCGTGATTCAGAAAACTGTTCTGGTATCGGTTGAGTGGTTCTGGTGGTTGTATCTGGGATCTCTCATACGTATTTTTAGTAGCTGCCTGTCAGTGATGTGGCTCCAATTCTTGGGGTTCATGGGGCTGGCTGTTCAGCTGAGGCAAAAGTGGTTGGTGCTTGGACCACATTTCTGATTATCCAGTTGGTTAGCTCAGACTTTCTAAGGTCCCCAAGCAGCAAGAGAGGAATCTGCAATGCACTTGCCAATCTCTCTTTGTATTATGTTTACTTATAATTAATTAGCCAAAACAAGTCATAAGGCCAGCCTAGACTAATGGAGGTGGAGGAAGATTTTGCCTTTGATGGGAGGTGCTACAAAGCATTGTGGATATTTTTTTGCAATTTACCTGTGCTTTCTGGCTGTAGTAACTTACATTTGCTCTCATATGCAAAATATGTCCCTTGTCTCAGATCCCTTAAAAGGCTGACATGATTTGGGCATCACATCAAAGTCCAGGATCTCAGCATCTCCTCTGATATGAATAATCTATATCCAAAGACCAAGGAACTAGGACAAGATATATGCCCCCCTCCACACACACTCCTTATAACCATGTGATAGAGATGCACTATACCGTACCATGCCATGCCATGCTTAATAGATGCAACATGTGCTGTAATAGGCATTTCCCGTCAAAACCTAGTCATTGGTTCATAAGAATTCTGAAATCCTGCAGGACAAATATGCCAGTTCCCTCATTCTATAGGCAGAAGATGCTCCCTGATTAGAGCAGCTCCCCAGCCCATTTCCTTCACTGTAGCCTGGCATTGGCTTCCTGACCCATCACTCTTTGAAGCTGTTGGCACTATCTTTTCGGTGTTTGGCTCTTTCTCTGAAGTATCCTTTTCAAAAAATGGCCCATTTTGCAAGTGACCATCTATGTCAACCTGCTTTCTGCTGGTGGAATTTTGGGAGGCTGGAGGCATTTCTGCAATTTGAACTCTCTCAGTGACTTCCAGATAAAGCTGGCAGCTCTTTTGCTTGGATAAAACCTTTAAAACATGGCTTTAAGTTTCTTAGAAGCCATTTTATCTTGTTGAAATGTGTTCCTGGGCACTATCCTAAATCTTTTATGGATCTTAACAATTTTCTTATTGTCACACTCTTGATTTGATTTTTATCACTAAGAATTTTTGTACTGTATGGAGAGGTAGAATGGGACAAAGCTGTATCTTCTAACACAGTAGTCCTGAACTTTCTAAATTCCCTCTGCTTTAAATAATTCTTTCTTTAAGCCCTCTCCCCTTAACTATCATAAAAGAAATGAAATGACATATGGTAAGATTGTCTGGTGGTCTCCTTAGCAAATCCAAAAGCTCATTAGGTACCTTCCTCTTTTCTGAGTTGCTACATTTGTGCTGCCAAGTGTTACACTGTATGTTACTCAGGCCACCATCTTTTCCAAATCTGCAAACAGCTTTGTTACTGTTTTTCCTCTGTCTGCCTGTTGTCCATCTCAAAGCCAATGCCGCATCTTTTAGCTTTCTCTTTTGGCAGCACCCCACATCTCACTTCGATTTCATGGTCAGTTAAGTTATACAGCATGAAATCTACCCTGAGCTCAGTTGCTTAAAACAATCACCAATTATTTGCCTTATAATTTAATGCATCAGCAATTTGGACTGGGCAGAGGTGATGATTTTTCTGCCCATCTTAGCTGTATGCCCTCCAGGGTCCGATTGGCATTCAGCTGGACAGCAGGTTTTGCTTCTGTTACTACCTGGCTGGGTATGTTAATTGGGGGCATGACTGGCTGTGTGCTTTTCATCGCCTGGCAGGCAAGTCTAGGCTTTTCCTTAGGGTGAAGATGGCAGCGGTTCCAAGAGCAGTAATGAGGAAGCTCTGAGACAAAAGCATCTTTAAGCTTCTGCTTGTGTCACTTTTGCTACTGTTTCATTTCTCCTAAGAAAGTCACACAGTGGTCCAGGTTCAAAGGGAGTGCAGAGAGCTCTTCCTTATTATTTGTTGTCTCCTATTTCCTGGAGCCCACGAGTTTCTCTTCTTTTCTTTTTTCACTGTACTCTTTTGTTAGCTACAGCATCTTAAGAAATGGTAAGGTTTCTTTGGAGAACTTTCATGTTTGAAATGTCTTTATTTTGCTCTGGCTTGATGTGTCATTTGACCTGGTGTATCATCTAATAAGAAATATGTTTCCTGCCAAAGTTTAAAGGCATCCATCCATTGCCCTCTGTCTTCCACTGTGACTGTTGAGAAATCTGATGAGATTCTAAAATTTGATTCTTTGTATCTGACCAGACTCTCCTAAGTTATGAAACCATGACTCAGTGTTCTATATAAAATAGTACAATAATCTTACCTTTCTTAACATGCTATGTGGAGTCACCTAAGAAGGTGATGTGTGTAAAGTGCCTGGCAGAGGTCTGGCATGTGGGAATTGCCCCCAGAACGGTATCACAACACTCCTCACCCCCCTCCTCCACCTGTGTAATTAAAGGTGAGGAACTAGGGCTTGGCACACACCTGGCCTCTCCTCATTATCCCACATACATTTAACATCTTCAAAACAGCCTCAGAAATATTTTGCAAATCAGAAAGAAAACAGGTGGTTTTGGAGCCTTATTTTCATCCTATCATTTTTGGAAAGGAAGGTTCCCTTCCCCTACTGAGAAGCTTTTCTCACTCTTGCAGTAACGTTGGTTCTGCACGTGTCTGGCAGTGCCTCAGGCTGCTCTACAGCTGGGCCAATAGCGAGGGGCAAGCTTTTGGATAATATGCCAACCAAGCTAACTCTGACTTTGGTTAAGAGAAAATTCAGATGATTAGTCTAATCATTGAAGACCCAAACTTCCATTACAGAAGTGATCCCATAAAAAATAATTTGAGATGATATTATTGAGCTGCTTGATAATCTGAAAATTGTGATACAATGTTCATTCCAAACCTTCCACAAGGAAGACGGCTGTTTGCCACCGCTAATTGGTGCTGAACGTGGGAGGATTAGGAAGTTGTTCCAATATGAGACTTAAAAATCTCTACTGTTTTTATTCCTTGGCTCTCTTCCTTCAGCAATTCCGATGATAAAGCAGTGTTTAAAAATGACATAGTACCTCTTTTATTATGCAAATATGACTGTAAAATGTGAATAAAAATTAAATCACAAGTTATAAATTAAAGAGAAATAAAAAAAATTAGAATTGTTTTGAAACCCTCACTTTTCCCAGAGGAAATTAACCTTGCAAATGTTTTCCCTTTTCCTTTCTGAAAAGAAGTTACTTTTTGCAGATGCAGATGGGAAATCTGAAAATATATTCAAATGAATTTTGATTTTAAACATACACATCTTATTGTTTACCATAGACATTCTGTGAGTTTGAATAAGAGTTTAAAGTCTTAGTCAAGATCCTGCAAAAATGCAAAGCAGAAAGAAACATGGCAAAGAACTTCTCATTTAAGAAAAGTGTTCCCATCAATCAGCCTTCTTACTTGTGCTTGCAGTAATTTTTCATTACCTAGACACATGGTTATTAAATTTATTAAAATTATGGGACCAGGACTGATATTGTACTCTCTATTGACCAGGTCCATGAAACAAATTGATAAGCAAAACAATGTCAGGTCTCAAACCACACTTCCAATAGCTAATTAGAAAAACTCACTATATGCCAGCCCTATGCCAGTATTTAAGGAAACATCTTTCCATTTACAAATTACCTTGTGTTTTAAAAGCCAGTTGAGGCTCACTGAATCCTCCAGCTTCAAAATTTTATTTTATCTTTTGGAAGACTGACAGATAAATAGAAAGACACAAATGCCTACAACTAATTGTAATAAAATATCGGCTATTATAAGCACTGCAACAGATGTATAAATACTCTGCAGTTGCAGGGTCATTCAATGTCTGTACTTTAAGGCTCAGACATTTGAATAATAATTCCATGAAATTATGGAATTATTAACCTGGTAATAATATATATAATGATGTATATGAGCAGATAATGACTGGAAGCACAAGGATCAATTAGGATGTTGTTCTATTCCAGACCAGAGGTAACAAGCACCTGAGTCTGGGAATATAACTTGAATTAAGAAGAGAGTAGATATGAGAAATATTGTGAAAGAAAACTGAGATTTGAGAAACAGGTTTGTTTCCGTTCTAAGGAAAAGAACTGAGATGAGGGAATAATAAAATGGATCTAAAAATTTCTAGCTCTATAGTCTTAAGAGTGATCAGACTTTGGCAATTTGACCAAATTATAATCTTGTTAAGTCTGAAGAACACCATCTCCTGTGAAACCTCTGGAGTGAGTGACTCCTGCAGGTTGCCCCTTGCTCAGACAGATCAGCCATCTCAAGTGAACCGTAGTTAATAGACATCCACTGTGTACTTGCTCTGGGATGGGGTACTTGGAGGAAATACAAATTAAGATCAAATGTACTCATTATCATGGAGTCCTTGCCATCTTTTTGAGCTGCTGGGCGTCTGCTGTGTTCTGGCAGCACTTGGCAGCCCAAGTGAGAGGCACATCTCTGCCCCCAGCCAAGCAGACTGCATTTATCATTTCTGCTTCCTCCCATAGATGCTCTAAACAGTGTCCTCCTCAGACCTTTCATGAGAAGATGAAACAGCATTTTAAGCATTGAGGAAAGGGGATGATGAAGTGAGAATCTCCCTGACTCTTCCCAGCACTGCTCTCCTGAAATCCTCACTGAGGCCACATGACCCCTGGGAGTAAATCCAACAGACACTTCTCTGCCTCTTTGGCAGTCAGGAGGGACAGAAATGGCTGAGTGACAGAAAGACAACTTGAACCGACTTAAACACAGAAAGGTCATTCCTTGGCCCACAGAATTGAAAAGTCCCAGGCTTCTAGCTCTTTGCCAGTCGTTCCAGTAAAATTCCTGGCATAGAATCCCACTGGCTGTGTCAGCCTCACAGGCCACCCCACCCCTGTGCTCAGGGAAGTCCACACTGATGTAGCCTGGGCCCCAAACTAACCCTGGGAACCAGTGGATAGCATTTACTCAGCCCAAACCAAATGACCAAGAGTAGGGGAACCGTGGTTCCTGCAGAAAACCCAAGTACATTATCAGGAGGACGGGGACCCATTCGGATCAGCCTCAGTGCTTGCAAAGCCTGGCTGAGGGGAATGCTCTCTGCTTGCCCTCTTTGACATCATTCTGTTTCCTGTGGCTCTGCCTGCTCAGCCTGCCCACAGGCTGTGCCAGACACACTTTCACTTTGCATCTTCAAAAATTCATTCTGTGCTGTGGACATTTTTTCAGCCTTTCAACAATTGGCCTTCATTCCTAGCTACAGAGGCTCCAGGGACACTCACATCAAGTCATTTGCAAAACTCCAGTATGTGCCACCAGCCTCAGGCCACCTGAGGGTTGGGCTTTGGCATTGTGCCCATTGTGGAGGCAGTACTAGCAGTTTTAGGACCTAGATTTGAGAAAAACAGACCCCCAGAAGCTTTTGTTTCCTTTGTGGCTGCCTGGAGGGGCTTGTTAGTACAACCAAGAAATGCAGGGAAGTTAATGCATTCAGGGAGGTTGAGTGATCAATGAGAGGCTGGAAATGGGAAGGAGCCACGAGATAAACTGCATGCCCTTCCCTTGCCTGACAGTTTCAAAGGTGGTGTTTCCACGGGGCTTCTCTCTAGAGTTACATGATCACACACCAGGCTGCATGTTCTTGTGATGCTGTGAACAAATAGGTAACGCACTCTGTGTTCTTGGTCCCTGTCTTCTCTGCTCTGCTCCTGTTTTTCTCTTATTCTTACTGTCCTGCTATGGTGCCCCAACACGTCTCCAGGCAGGTTGCCTTTGGCATTGTTTCGTAGAGAATCTGAGCTGAGACAGGACCATTATATATCAAATGATAACTGTAATTGGATGATTCCAGGATCTCCATCTCCATCCCAGGCTCCTCTCTGGAGCCCCAGCTCCAGGGACCTCGCTCTTACAGATATCTGTCCTTGGAAGCCTCATGGGGACCTCCAGCTAACATGCCTCAAACTCACCCACATGCCAAACCCAAACCACTCTTCCCTGAATTTCTTTTCTCAGTGAATGCCACCACCACACACCCAGTTGCCTAAATCAGAAACTGGGTATCACCTTGACCCCTCACTCCCTGTCCTCACTGTCCACGTCCAGTCTCTCACAGGCCTTGACAACATACACCTCAGCCTAATCGACATTATTCCATATCCTCTGTCAAGACCTTTCCAAGCCATCCTCCCACCCCTCCAGCACTCCTCCAGTCCATTCTTTAGAGTGATCCCTGTAAACACACATCTCAAAGGCTTTTTGTCATCCTTATGTACATATTCATTAATGTTACAATGTCTGCATTTTAAACCCTATCTTTTACCTCTATTTTCAGGTTCATTTCATGCCTCTCAACAATAATATTCTAGATTCCAGCCCTATTGAACTTCTATTTCTTCAGGGTCCCATGATCTTGCTCACCTCTGAGTCTTCACATAAGCTTTTTCCTCTCCCTGAAACAGTCTTCTCTCTCTTTCTTCACCTTGATAACTTGTATTTATCCTTCGAGTCTCAGCGTGCCTATCACCTCCCCCAGGAAACTCTCTGGATCCCCACTCCTCCTCCCAGTTCAGGTCCAGGGCTCCTGCTCTGGTCCCCACTGCACCTGTTCAGGTGCTATCATTGCACTAGGTCCCTTAATTGTTCTTCTCCTTTCTGTGCAGAGGTAGGGCATCTGTTACTCTAGGGAGGGGAAAATCCCAGGGCAAAATGTCTTTGAAACTGAAATCTGTCAAAGGGAGAAATAAGGTTTAAAACCGTTTACTGCTCACAAGGAGTCATCCCAGGTCTCTCCCCTGTTGCAGCAGAAGCGAGGGAATACCCACCAACCTCTCAGGTCCAGATAAGCCTAGCTCACCCAGGTAATTACCTATTAGTATGGAGATGAACTATTTACCTCCACCCCTTGGAAATGCCTGTTGGTATAGAGTTGCACTGAAGTCGGGCTAGATTTTCTGGAAATATTGTAATTTTACTCACAGCCTCTATCTTCCTTGCCCATAACTGCGTTCCCAAAACCTGGCCTGGTGATTGGTTTAAAATATGTCTAAAGTATAAACATATTTGTAAATGTTTTTATAAATGTAAATGTCTTCTCACATTTTGTCAAGTCTAAAACATCCAGTTTCCTTTTCCAAGAATTTCAGAAAACTGGTATGTGCTATCTTGCCTTTGCAAATTCTTTTAACAGCTTTTCTTACAGAATTATATGATAGTATTGTAATGACTTTTAAGACACTAGGCTTTTAGATAAATTATATCATTAACTACTAAGAAATATTACCACATAGATGTGAATGAAATTGTTACTGCGTTTTCAAAGTTTGCTTTCTGTCTTACATTCTGGTTTTGTTGAAATATATAACTTAAAACCCACAGTCTTTAAGAATTGATTTCACTGCAAGTGAATAAATGGAACACACATCGTTACTGCCAACTGCCACTTGTGCACAGAGAGCCCAGGACACAAGTCACATTTTTATACAGTTATTTTATAGTGTTGACATTTTTACACAAATCTCTTTTTCTTGTTCTTTTAATTTTATGATAGGTCTAACCTAGTGTAACCTTAAAAGATTTTTTTCCTACAGTGTTTTTTTTAGCATCATAATTATTTAGAACAGTCTAAATCTATTACTTAAAAGTGATCAAAAGGCATTTAAAAATATTTCCAAAAAATACTTTTGACTTAAAATAAACAAGTCACCAGAATCCTTTTAAGAACATCCAGACACTATTAATACATATTTTAAAAATCCCAACTCATAAATATTTACTGTGTCATGTAACATGCTGCTGAGACAGGGACGGTGGGTGTAGTCAGAGTATGGTGAGGGTCTCCAGAAAAAGCAAGGCAGGATATTTACAGTCAAAGCAGTGTAGCACCATGCAAGAAAACCCCCTACCAAAACTCTATGTTTAACATTAAGCTCTAGAGTCATTCTTCAGTGAGATCAGTTGATATTCCCCAGATAAAGAAGAGTAGCACATGTTTTTATTATGCTAATCATTTGTAATCTTGTGTAAGATTCATTTTAGCATGCTAAAAGGCCCAGGCCTATGTGCTGTCTTTCCTCTTTCAAATGAAGTGATTTTGCAAACTGAGCAACTAATTTAGTCTGCAGACCCAGCTGTAAACAACATAATAAAAGGCATGAAGGATTTCACCTTAAAGATAAGATTGCATTTTAACACCCAGGAAGTTAAGAATATTCTTAACTTACTCTTTGGCAAACAATACCTCAGCCCACCTTGGGAGCTGGGCAGGCAGCCTTGTTTGATATGCTCCATACCAAGATGCTGGTATCTCAGGAGAAATCATCAAAGCAGGAAGTTGCTGTGTTAATTCTAAATATTCAGGGACCACTTAACAAGCCCATACCCCTAAGCTTTTTCCATATTCCCCAAAATCCTCAACTGCCTATAAAACTCCTAGACAACACACCACAATGGACTCCCTTGTCCCCTCCTGGCGTGAACCAGGAGCTTTGTCCTCTCACTGTATCTCTCAATAAAGCCTCTCCCTGGCTCTTCTTTTCTACCTTGGGTGTTTGCTAAGTTCATTCTTCGACTCCACAAACTAGAACCCAGGCACCACTGCTTAACACTAAGATTTAATTTCCCTCTGATGATATATTAAATTAATGTGGAGTATTAATTTGTAGCCTGAAAAGTTATTTAAATTTAACTAATATAAACTGAATGCCAGAGGTAAGGGAATTGCAATAGAGTGTAATTAAACTCCAAAACTGGTTTTAGATTTGGTTTCCCCATGGAGAAGCTATAAAATTTCTTATACAAATCTGTGCTAAAATATTTATATCAATTCTGATACAGAAACCTAACTCAATTTTGTAATCAATATAGGCTCCATTTGGCAAAAACTACAGTTTGTCCCCTAGATTCCTTAAATCTATTTAAAAGGCCTACTCTGTAAAAGTACAGAAAATGAGGCAAATAAGTTTTGTTTTTTGAGAGGAGAATAAAGCAGGAGGAAAGAAAGAACTTTAATTTTTAACTTTATTTTTAATGATTGTATATCTAAAATTACTTAAAATGTTACTTTTCAAACTAGGGCAGTGTGGATAAAATGAGAGTTCCTGTGGCCAGGATTCTCACCTGGCCCTAGTTGACTAGTTCACTGCACACCTGTGGGCAATACATGGCTGTTGACTCTATATAAAGAGCTCCACCCAGTGCTCTGCACGTGACATGGTGGCACAGCTACAAGGCTGCAGGAGAGCAGATCAGAGGTTGGAGTGGTGGCAGTGCCAAGGACAGAGGCCCAGTGGACAGCTGTGCTAGGGTAGAGAGTCCCAGAGGCAGACCGGCTTGCTGCATACACACTCTCTCTGAGTGGACAGGATTCTAGTGGCTGACCTGCCACTGTGGAAATAAAATTGGGAATAACCCTTTCACCCCAAGAACATTCTACTGTCACTTCTTTGGTCTCATTGAATCCATAGTGAACTTGCCTGGGGCTGAAATCCATTGGCAAGACAGGCAGGTATCCTAAAGGCTGGCATGCATTACTTTTAAAACATCTACTTTTACTACTTTCTATTTTAGGGAAACCTAAAGTTCATGGTTAAGAAGTTATCAGTAAGTGATATAAATTTTAATATCACTAACAGCAGCATCCAAATTAACCTTGTGAAGCATGGAAGAATTAAAAGTAGCCTGAGAGTGAAAGTTAATTATGAAGGAAACAAAAGGCCCGTGAACAAAGAAATTTAAATTGTCAAAGAAAGAAATAGTCTAATGAACCAAAAACTTGAAGGAAAAAAGCCAGCAGTGAGAAAGACAAGTACCAAATGATTTCGCTCATATGTGGAGTATAAGAACAAAGAAAAACTGAAGGAACAAAACAGCTCAGAATCACAGAACCCAAGAATGGACTACCAGTTACCAAAGGGAAAGGGACTGAGGGTGATGGGTGGGAAGGGAGGGATAAGGGTGGGGAAAAAGAAAGGGGGCTTATGATTAGCATGTATAGTGTTGGGGGGGGGTACGGGGAGGGCTGTGCAACACAGAGAAGAGAAGTAGTGATTTTGCAGCATGTTACTATGCTGATGGACAGTGACTGTAGTAGGGTGTGTGTGTGGGGCTTGGTGAGGGGGGAAGTCTGGTAAACATAGTATTCTTCATGTAATTGTAGATTAATGATAGCAAAAAAAAAAAAAAAAAGGCAGCCCTGAAAAAATCTAGTAAATCAAGTTAGAAATTCTTTCATTTATAACAGTAGCTAAATTTGGTATGAACAAACCTTGATATAATGTTATTTTTAATTTGTTTGTTACCTTATATTAATATTTTAGTTATTGGAAAATCTCTGTAATTTAGAGTATTTGATAGTAAATAATCAAACTCAGGGACAAAAACCTACTTTTTAACCCAGGCCCTTTCTACTAGAACATGCAAGTCTATTATTAGAGAACTTAAGACAGCAAAAGCCTTTTGTCTTGAGACCACACTAAAAAATTGTTTATACAAGTAAGAAAGATCTGTTTCTAAAAGATGAATAAGATATTATTAGGAAAAATCTTATTCTATATGACCCATTGGTCTCAAATACATTTTTGCTTTATTGAGTCATGTTGGACAGTCAACTGATTCTTGAAACTGATGTGAATTTTAATTGATAATATGAATTAGCAGAAAAAAAGTCTGCATATTCTAAAACAGGATTTTGCTATGTTGGGGGAAATAAGGAACAGAAATCTTCCAATCTGAAAAGAAAACTCTACAAAAATAATAGAGACAGGAAACTGTTTTATTATTAAATAAGCATTAAACCAGAATATGATGTTCCTCAAAGGCAATCCCCTACGAGACTGCAAAGATAGAAAGAAATCTGTCACTTTTGCAGAGCACAGCCCTTACAATCCATAGCACACATATTCTCCAGATAAGTCATAAATAGTCCAGATAAGTCATAAATAGTCCTCAAATCAGAGGACTTGACAGTGCTGTTTATTACATATAGCTCATTCTAAACTCTCCTGATAATTCCAGTGACCATCCATGTTTGTTTTTTTGCTGTACACAAAGGAAAATAAACTTCATCTTTATAACAGGAAATAGTTTTGCAGTTAGGAACCAGGTGCCCATCAATGTTAGACTCCTACCCTCCCAAAGAACCTAAGAGATAGGAAGGCAATCGCCTTTGATGATTACATCTCAAAGTGAAGACTCCCAGGTCATCAAGAGACCTGAAGCTGGCAAGAGATTTATTCAGTTTCCAAAAAGATTTATACACATTTCCAAGACACAAATAAAATACAGGTTTTCGAAAGCAAATGCTCTAAGTGAAGGAAGGAGAGAGAAATATCTTCCCTTATTTTCAGCAGGGAGAATTAAGTTACTTAATTTTAATTTATCTTCATCGTAACAGTTACCTCTATTTAAATATTTTTACTAATGACTGTGGACATTTTTAGATGAAACTCATTTATATATTCTTTTAATGCACTCATATGTACTTAGTACTTAAAAACAAAAAAACTTTCCAGTGCCCCAATATGGAATTATTAAATATTAAGAAATACAGATTTCACTGAGGGCCCTAGTGTTAGTCACCCTGGCATTAATACCAGTGTTATGACTGACAGTGTGAGGAAAAATAGGAAGCTAAAGAATTTTGGCAAAATGAATGCTTTCTTAACCTTTCAAATAAAATTATCTTTAAATATTTTTTATATTTAATATAGTGTGATCTTAGACTACACTGATTTAAAACATGCCTTATCTAAATCTTTAGATACCTAATTTATTGGTCAGTAACTTTCAGTGTGGTCCCAGGATAATTTATATCAGGATTGCCTAGGACAGTTCTCAAGCTTTAACATTAATAAGCCTCACCTGAAGGAATTGTTAAAATCCTGGTTGCAGAACCTGCCTCGGGTTTCTATCAGGTAGGCCTGCATGCAGCCTGAGGATGTGCATGTCCAACAAGTTCCCAGGGGTTACTACTGCTGCTTGTTGGAGCCACACTTTGAGAACTGTTGGCTCAGGGCTTCTGGCAAGCACGCATACACCTGGACCCCATGCAAGCACCGGATTTTCTGAAACTGGAGTCTCAAGATCTTCATTTGAACAAGTGCCCAAGTAATAGTTGGAAAATCACAATTTGTGAACCAATGTGACAGTTGGCCAGGTTAACTTAACTATCATTGATAAATGAATCAGATGCCACAGGTTATCCATGAGAATGGGAATAATGCTAAATACCAAGCTTGGCATGGCGAAAAGAACACACAGGCTTCAAGCTTGAACCCTAGTCCTCCTTCCCGGCCCTTTTGTGAACCGGAGGAATGTTATCCAAATCCTCTTATCCTCAATTTCCTCATCTGTCATATGGGATCATATCCAGTTTGAGAGGATTAAGGAGAGAATACCTAAGTGCAGTGCCTGGCATATAGTAGGCATACAGTAAAATGATAAATGCAGAAATATTTTTAGCATCTGATTTGATCCAAATCAGCATTGATTGGATTAGCCAGATTAGCCAGAACATGGGTCCATCAGCTGTGTGGACATTGTCAGGAGATATACTATGTTCTTATGCACTCATGTCTCCTAATGTTAACTATCATTTCTCATTTCTGTGTTTGACCATGATTCTCTTTGGGTTTTTAATTTCATGATTGAAACTGAGTAGGTTTAATCTACTATGGTCTTTTTTGAAAGTTTTTGAGTGTCATTGTTTTTGTTGCTCTTGTTTTGTGCTCTCTTTGCTACTTTATATGGGCACATGCATTGTTTCCATTGCATATGTTGCTGTATATACTATTTATCATCCCTTGAATAGAAATTAATGATGGCAGTTTGTAGGATTATGAAATGAACTGCAGGTTAATAAAAAGTGAGAGTTTAAAAAATGTGATGTTTTCAAAGAAAATTAATAAAATCTCTACGTATGTTGAAAATGATACAATGCCATATAGACGTTATACTACAGCTTTACACTGTAAATATTGGAAATATATAAATTCACCCCAGCATGGTATACAGGAAGGCACTGGGATGCTCTGCCCAGACAAAAATCCCCCTTTTCACTTCTAGGTCTAAAGCAAGCCCTATATACTCAGCGAGGATTTTAAGCGCTTATCTTGTAGAATCGCTTTCTCTTTAGTATTTAAATGCCTCAGTTGCAATTTTGGAAGTAAATGGGATAAAAAGAGACCGAGGCACGACAAGACAGATACAAAACCCTATTCTGTGCACTGTTGTGCAGTTTTGAATGTAAATAGGTGCTTTATATATTATGAAGAGAATTGGTTTAAGTCTCTGAAAATCATCCTCTAAGCTCTATTCTATTTGTATCTCTAAATTAAGCTGGGCTGCAGAAATTAAACTGTCTAGGAGACATATGACCAAAAGTTATATGCCAACAATTCTACATTTACTTTCCCTACAGGATGAGAAAAAAATTCTTTGAATTTTAGGCCATTGTATCTATAAATAGATCTGTTGATAGAGCTCTTGCAGAATAATTCCAATTAGCATCCTCTTCAATCTCAAGATTAACCCCATCTTCTTGGATAGCTCAATTGTTTTGCTTTCTGCACAACTGCTCCATCTCACCTCCCACAGCAGACCGAGATCCACAGAGCTGCTCCAGTGGGCCCTGGAAATACCTGTTACAGCATTCTCTAGGAATATGGACTGGATGCAAGTACTCCCTGATTTAGACTGGGAGTACTTTAAGGGGAAGGGAATTATTTTGTTTCTTTTTGCTGCCTCCAGTACCCTGGTATAAGCACACTACCAGGCTCTTTATGGATAACCAAAAATTATAGGCTGAGCAGTAGATGACAATTAAAAAGACCTCTCCTAGAGACTATTTACTAGGAAACCAAAGATTGAAATTACTAGAATATTACATTAACATATATTTTTAAATATAAGGTACCATTAAGCCATGGAGCCATTATTTTATTCATTATTTGTGGTTAGTTTTGATTATTTGAAATATGTCTAACAGGTAAGATGATTTATCTGAAAGATCTTTCAATTTACTGCAAAGTAATAATTTTAAAGAATTAATTATAAAACAAGGAAAAGCTTTAGCTCTTGGGAAAGTATATTCTTGAGAAAATAATATTAATTTCTTGTGTATAATAAATGTATTTTAGATTAGATGGGAAATATGATGTTTGAAAATCACTTTGGGGCAAAACCTTCACATTTAAAATCTGAGTCAAAGATGATTTTTTTTATTAGAAAAGTAATATAGATTTATTCTACAAAAATTGGAAATACATAAAGTTATAAATAAAAATGCCTGGTATTTCATGACCATTATGTAGTGATAACCATTATCATTATTATTAGCCCTGATCCCTGTGGAGGCTTTTAGATGATCATCCCCCGGCACGAGTCCTCCAGAGAGTGCTGATGCTGGAAGCTCCTCCTCATATCGTATCTTAGTTCATTTTCTGGGTAGCCAAGCTAGGCCTTGATCTTCTGCATAGAAACAAACAGACCCTTTGCCCACACTTTGACATGCCCTTTATACCACTGTGCAGAACTAATTGGAGGTCAGCACACAGAGACTCCTTTTTTTTTTTTTTTTTTTTTATTAAGAGAAAGGAATATTATCAGAAAAGAGTACCTCCATAGCTGATCATCTGACACCCTTTAAGTGATCAACATTAAGGATATTTAAAGCATGCGTTGATCTTTGATTTACCAATAGTTTTATCCTATCAAGGAATAATCCCCCTTTCTTTCTTTCTTTCTTTCTTTTTTTTTTTAATCTTTAATCTACACTTACATGTAGAGTACTATGTTTACTATGCTCTCCCCTATATCAGGTCCCCCCTAACAACCACATTACGGTTACTGTCCATCAGCTTAGCAAAATGTTGTAGAATCCCTACTTGTCCTCTCTGTGTTGTGCAGCCCACCCTCCACTTTCTCCCTCCCCCCCATGCATGCTAATCTTAATACCCCCCTTCTTCTTCCCCCCGTTATCCCTCCCTGCCCACCCATCCTCCCCAGTTCCTTTCCCTTTGGTACCTGTTAGTCCATTTTTGGGTTCTGTAATTCCGCTGCTGTTTTGTTCCTTCAGTTTTTCCTTTGTTCTTATACTCCTCAGATGAGTGAAATCATTTGGTATTTCTCTTTCTCCACTTGGCTTATTTCACTGAACATAATATTCTCCACCTCCATCCATGTTGCTGCAAATGGTTGGATTTTTCCACTTCTTATGGCTGAGTAGTATTCCATTGTGTATATATACCACATCTTCTTTCTCCATTCATCTACCGATGGACATTTAGGTTGCTTCCAATTCTTGGCTATTGTAAATAGTGCTGCGATAAACATAGGGGTGCATCTGTCTTTCTCAAACTTGATGGCTGCGTTCTTAGGGTAAATTCCTAGGAGTGGAATTCCTGGGTCAAATGGTAGGTCTGTTTTGAGCATTTTGATGAACCTCCAAACTGCTTTCCACAATGGCTGAACTAATTTACATTCCCACCAGCAGTGTAGGAGGGTTCCCCTTTCTCCACAGCCTCGCCAACATTTGTTGTTGTTTGTCTTTTGGATGGCAGCTATCCTTACTGGTGTGAGGTGATACCTCATTGTAGTTTTAATTTGCATTTCTCTGATAATTAGCGATGTGGAGCATCTTTTCATGTGTCTCTTGGCCATCTGTATTTCTTTTTTAGAGAACTGTCTTCTCAGTTCCTCTGCCCATTTTTTAATTAGGTTATTTGTTTTCTGTTTGTTGAGGCGTGTGAGCTCTTTATATATTCTGGACGTCAAGCCTTTATCGGATCTGTAATTTTCAAATATATTCTCCCATACTGTAGGGTTCCTTTTTGTTCTACTGATGGTGTTTTTCGCTGTACAGAAGCTTTTCAGCTTAATGTAGTCCCACTTGTTCATTTTTGCTGTTGTTTTCCTTGCCCGGGGAGATATGTTCAAGAAGAGGTCACTCATGTTTATGTCAAAGAGGTTTTTGCCTATGTTTTTTTCCAAGAGTTTAATGGTTTCATGACTTACATTCAGGTCTTTGATCCATTTTGAGTTTACCTTTGTATATGGGGTTAGACAATGGTCCAGTTTCATTCTCCTACATGTAGCTGTCCAGTTTTGCCAGCACCATCTGTTGAAGAGACTGTCGTTTTGCCATTGTATGTCCTTGGCTCCTTTATCAAATATCAATTGACCATATTTGTTTGGGTTAATGTCTGGAGTCACTAATCTGTTCCACTGGTCTGTGGCTCTGTTCTTGTGCCAGTACCAAATTGTCTTGATTACTATGGCTTTGTAGTAGAGCTTGAAGTTGGGGAGTGAGATCCCCCCTACTTTATTCTTCTTTTTCAGGATTGCTTTGGCTATTCGGAGTCTTTGGTGTTTCCATATGAATTTTTGAATTATTTGTTCCAATTCATTGAAGAATGTTGCTGGTAATTTGAGAGGGATTGCATCAAATCTGTATATTTCTTTGGGAGGATGGCCATTTTGACGATATTAATTCTTCCTAGCCATGAGCATGGGATGAGTTTCCATTTATTAGTGTCCCCTTTAATTTGTCTTAAGAGGGACTTGTAGTTTTCAGAGTATAAGTCTTTCACTTCTTTGGTTAGGTTTATTCCTAGGTATTTTATTCTTTTTGATGCAATGGTGAATGGAATTGTTTTCCTGATTTCTCTTTCTATTGATTCGTTGTGAGTGTATAGGAAAGCTACAGATTTCTGTGTGTTAATTTTGTATCCTGCAACTTTGCTGTATTCCGATATCAGTTCTAGTAGTTTTGGAGTGGAGTCTTTAGGGTTTTTTATGTACAGTATCATATCATCTGCAAATAGTGACAGTTTAACTTCTTCTTTACCAATCTGGATTCCTTGTATTTCTTTGTTTTGTCTGATTGCCATGGCTAGGACCTCCAGTACTATGTTAAATAACAGTGGGGAGAGTGGGCATCCCTGTCTGGTTCCCAATCTCAGAGGAAATGCTTTCAGCTTCTTGCTGTTCAGTATAATGCTGGCTGTGGGTTTATCATGTATGGCCTTTATTATGTTGAGGTACTTGCCCTCTATTCCCATTTTGCTGAGAGTTTTTATCATGAATGGATGTTGAATTTTGTCAAATGCTTTTTCAGCATCTATGGAGATGATCATGTGGTTTTTGTCTTTCTTTTTGTTGATGTGGTGGATGATGTTGATGGATTTTCGAATGTTGTACCATCCTTGCATCCCTGGGATGAATCCCACTTGGTCATGGTGTATGATCCTTTTTATATACTGTTGAATTCTGTTTGCTAATATTTTATTGAGTATTTTTGCATCTACATTCATCAGGGATATTGGTCTGTAATTTTCTTTTTTGGTTGGGGTCTTTGCCTGGTTTTGGTATTAGGGTGATGTTGGCTTCATAGAATGAGTTTGGGAGTATTCCCTCTTCTTCTATTTTTTGGAACACTTTAAGGAGAATGGGTATTATGTCTTCTTTGTGTGTCTGATAAAATTCCGAGGTAAATCCATCCAGTCCCGGGGTTTTGTTCTTGGGTAGTTTTTTGATTACCGTTTCAATTTCTTTGCTCGTAATTGGTTTGTTTAACTTTTGTGTTTCTTCCTTGGTCAGTCTTGGGAGGTTGTATTTTTCTAGGAAGTTGTCCATTTCTTCTAGGTTTTCCAGCTTGTTGGCATATAGGTTTTCATAGTAGTCTTTAATAATTCTTTGTATTTCTGTGGAGTCTGTCGTGATTTTTCCATTCTCATTTCTGATTATGTTGATTTGTGTTGATTCTGTTTTTCTGTTAATAAGTTGGGCTAGAGGCTTATCTATTTTGTTTATTCTCTCAAAGAACCAGCTCTTGGTTTCGTTGATTTTTGCTATTGTTTTATTCTTCTCAATTTTGTTTATTTCTTCTCTGATCTTTATTATGTCCCTCCTTCTGCTGACTTTAGGCCTCATTTGTTCTTCTTTTTCCAGTTTCGATAATTGTGATGTTAGACTATTCATTTGGGATTGTTCTTCCTTCTTCAAGTGTGCCTGGATTGCTATATACTTTCCTCTTAAGACTGCTTTCGCTGCATCCCACAGAAGTTGGGGCTTAGTGTTGTTGTTGTCATTTGTTTCTATATATTCCTTGATCTCTATTTTGATTTGTTCATTGATCCATTGATTATTTAGTAGCATGTTGTTAAGCCTCCATGTGTTTGTGCACTTTTTTGTTTTCTTTGTAGAGTTTATTTCTACTTTTATACCTTTGTGGTCTGAAAAATTGGTTGGTAGAATTTCAATATTTTGGAATTTACTGAGGCTCTTTTTGTGAGCTAGTATGTGGTCTATTCTGGAGAATGTTCCATGTACCCTTGAGAAGAATGTATATCCTGTTGCTTTTGGATGTAGAGTTCTGTAGATGTCTATTATGTCCATCTGTTCTAGTGTGTTGTTCAATGTCTGTGGTTCCTTACTTATTTTCTGCCCGGTGGAGCTATCCTTTGGGGTGAGTGGTATCTTGAAGTCTCCTACAATGAATGCATTGCAGTCTATTTCCCTCTTTAGTTCTGTTAGTATTTGCTTCACATATGCTGGTGCTCCTGTATTGGGTGCATATATATTTAGAATGGTTGTATCCTCTTTTTGGACTGAACCCTTTATCATTATGTAGTATCCTTCTTTATCTCTTGTTACTTTCTTTGTTTTTAAGTCTATTTTGTCTGATATTAGTACTGCAACCCCTGCTTTCTTCTCACTGTTGTTTGCCTGAAATATGTTTTTCCGTCCCTTGGCTTTTAGTCTATGCTTGTGTTTGGGTTTAAGGTGAGTTTCTTGTAAGCAGCATTTAGATGGGTCTTGCTTTTTTATCCATTCTGTTACTCTGTGTCTTTTGATTGGTGCATTAAGTCCATTTACATTTAGGGTGACTATTGAGAGATATGTAGTTATTGCCATTGCAGGCTTTAGATTCGTGGTTACCAAAGGTTCAAGGTTAGCTTCTTTAGTATCTTACTGCCTAACTTAGCTCGCTTATTGAGCTGTTATATACACTGTCTGGAGATTCTTTTCTTCTCTCCCTTCTTATTCCTCCTCCTCCATTCTTCATATGTTGTGTGTTTTGTTCTGTGCTCTTTTTAGGAGTGCTCCCATCTAGAGCAGTCCCTGTAGGATGCCCTGTAGAGGTGGTTTGTGGGAAGCAAAATCCCTCAGCTTTTGCTTGTCTGGGAATTGTTTAATCCCGCCATCATATTTAAATGATAGTCGTGCTGGATACAGTATCCTTGGTTCAAGGCCCTTCTGTTTCATTGCATTAAGTATATCATGCCATTCTCTTCTGGCCTGTAGGATTTCTGTTGAGAAGTCTGATGTTAGTCTGATGGGTTTTCCTTTATAGGTGACCTTTTTCTCTCTAGCTGCCTTTAAAACTCTTTCCTTGTCCTTGATTCTTGCCATTTTAATTACTATGTGTCTTGGTGTTGTCCTCCTTGGATCCTTTCTTTTGGGGGTTCTGTGTAATTCCACGGTCTGTTCGATTATTTCCTCCCCCAGTTTGGGGAAGTTTTCAGCAATTATTTCTTCAAAGAGACTTTCTATCCCTTTTCCTCTTTTTTCTTCTTCTGTTGCCCCTATAATATGAATATTATTCCTTTTGGTTTGGTCACATAGTTCTCTTAGTTTTGTTTCATTCCTGGAGATCCTTTTATCTCTCTCTATGTTAGCTTCTATACGTTCCTGCTCTCTGGCTTCTATTCCTTCAATGGCCTCTTGCATCTTATCCATTCTGCCTTTAAATCCTTCCAGGGATTGTTTCACTTCTGTAATCTCCTTCCTGACATCTGTGATCTCCCTCCGGACTTCATCCCATTGCTCTTGCATTTTTCTCTGCATCTCATCCCATTGCTTTTGCATTTTTCTCTGCATCTCTGTCAGCATGTTCATGATTTTTATTTTGAATTCTTTTTCACGAGGACTGGTTAGGTCTGTCTCCTTCTCAGGTGTTGTCTCTGTGATCTTTGTCTGCCTGTAGTTTTGCCTTTTCATGGTGATAGAGATAGTTTGCAGACCTGTTACAAGTGACCTCTGGAAGAGCTTCCCTTCTTGTTGGTTTGTGGCCTTCCTATCCTGGGAGAATAGCGACTTCTAGTGGCTTATAGTTGTCAACTGTGCGCAGACAGGGCTTCTGCTACCTGCCTGTTTGCTATGGAGTTTATCTCCGCTGTTTCTGTGGGCATGGCCTGGCTGGGGCTGCTCCTCCAAAGTGGTGGAGCCCCATTGGAGGGGGAGCGGCCAGGAGGCTATTTATCTCCGTAAGGGGCCTCTGTGCTCCCTGCTGCCCAGGGGGTTAGAGTGCCCAGAGATCCCCAGATTCCCTGCCTGTGGTCTAAGTGTCCTGTCCTGCCCCTTTAAGACTTCCAAAAAGCACTCTCCAAACCAAAACAACAACAGCAACAATGAGAGAGGGAACAGAAAAAAAAAAAGTTAAAAACATGAGATGTTTTGTTTTTTTTTTCCTCAGGCGCCGGTCCCAGGAACCCGCTCACTGGTCCTGCTGCCCTGCCTCCCTAGTACCGGGGTCCCTGTCCCTTCAATATTTCTGAAAACTACCCGCCCACCAGTCCCACAGGGAAAAACGCGCGATATTCTTTGTCTTCAGGCGCCGGTCCCAGGCACCCTCTCACCGGTCCTGCTGCTCTGCCTCCCTAGCACCGGGGTCCCTGTTCCTTTAAGGCTTCCAAAAAGCACTCACCAAAAGGAGAAAAAAAAAAGGGGGAAAAATGTGCAATTTCCTCTGTCCTCAGGCACCAGTCTCAGGCACCCGCCCACCGGTCCCGCAGGGAAAAATGTGCGATATTCTTTGTCTTCAGGTGCTGGTCCCAGGCACCCGCTCACCGGTCCTGCTGCTCTGCCTCCCTAGCATCAGGGTCCCTGTCCCTTTAAGGCTTCCAAAAAGCACTCACCAAAAAGAGAAAAAAAAGGGGGAAAAACGCGTGATTTCTTCTGTCCTCAGGCGCCGGTCTCATGCACCTGCCCTCCGGTCCTGCAGGGAAAAACACAGGATAGTCTTTGTCCTCAGGCGCCGGTCCCAGGCACCCGCTCACCAGTCCTGCCGCTCTGCCTCCCTAGCACCGGGGTCCCTGTCCCTTTAAGGCTTCCAAAAAGCACTCACCAACAACAACAAAAAAAAACCTCTCCGGTTTCTTTCCACCCGCCGGGAGCCGGGGGTAGGGGCACTTGTGTCCCTCTGGGCCGGGGCTTGTATCTTACCCCCTTCGCAAGCTGCTGGGTTCTTGCATGTGTGGATGTGGTTTGGATGTTGTCCTGTGTCCTCTAGTCTCTATTTTAGGAAGAGTTTTGTTTGTTATATTTTCATAGCTCTATGTGTTTTTGGGAGGAGATTTCCACTGCTCTACTCACGCCGCCATCTTGGCTCCACCTCCAAAGGTGATTTTTATCACAAAATTGGTCTTAAAGCTCCAAATTGGAAGCATAGAGAGGAAATCCCAACAGATTCCTAATTGTCCAAACTAAAGCAGATGCTACAGCAATAATGTACCTTATATTGGACCCCAGAGTTGATCTGCTTAAGGAAAGAAGACCTTGGAGGTTCCAGAGAATCAAGTTCTTAGGGTCATTTTTATATTTAGTAAAGACACAAAATCAATATATTCTTTTATCTTCAATCTGAGAAGGTATTTGAAAAATTGGGATCTAAAAGTGTGTGTGTGTGTCTGCACATGCACACATTCATACTTGTGTATTTGTACATATCTTCATGGATGTGCATTCATATACATGTGCACATGTAGGTATGTTCATGCACATGTGTGCATATGTGTAAAGAGTATCTATACCTCTTCATTATGTTAAGTACAGTCTCCCTCTTTCATATTTAGGTTAGATCGCACTCAGAAAAACACAAGTTTTGTTTTTACTGCTAGGTACTTACCACCTTCTACTCAAAAATTAGCATGACTTCATTATAGTTATCAAGTGTAGATGAGCAGTGTCATTCACATATTATTTGATAGGATTCAGCTTGATTTCCCTCTCCCTAAAAAGGTGCAAGAAATGAAGTAATCATTTTGAGTTAATGTAGTAATTAGCAAATGGATACTTGTTAAGTATGGAACAAACAACATCCTCAAAAAATTGTTGCTTTTCTCTAGAATTTTCCTGGATCTTATGATCCCCAATTTGGTGATGAAAATGATTAGGGGCAAAATGATTTTAATAGTAGTTCCCAAGCCCTGTTTTTATACTGGTCAGCTTTCCCCATCCAACTTCTCCTAGTTGGCATGGAAGCGATCAAGATTCTGCTATGGTTTGACATATGTGGGTATATCATAATTAACCAAAGAATGTAGACCCTTTCCTTTCTATGAGTAGTATTTGCCACATCATCCCAAATCATCTGCCTTGTGCTCAACACTGGTAGGTATTCTGGACAGTGCAAAATGAAAACCTTTAAAATTTACATTGAATTCCAGGAAACAATTTTAAATAAAGATCAGAAAATCATTCAGGAAAAAGGATCAATATTTAAAATCAATATGTGGCCATTATTTAGCTTTTAGTAATGACCTACATTGCTACTTCATAGTTGTTTTTTCCAATAGCCCATTAGGTGAATATCTGACACATAATCTTTCAGAGGCCCTGAATGTCTAGTAACTGGGAGAGTATCAGAGAGATAGATAGATGCTTTTCTGGGAACACCCATTTTAAGGGAGTTAGTTGTTGAATAGTCCACTTTCCAAATAAGGAAACAAACACAAAATGTTTTTATGTCCTACCTGAAGACTGATGGGCCTCAATATTCCCTAAAAATGATAGTAATATAAAACTTTGACATTTGTATTAGTCAGGGCCCCCTGAGGAAGCAGAAGGCACAGGCATAATGAAGATGTTTCATTAACAAAGGAAATAACTACAAAGGTAGGGTGTGTGTGTAGGGAGCACAGGAATATGGACTAGATGCGGGGATGTTGCCATTGCTAGGTCTGAAAGAGGGAGAGATACTGATGTGCAGATGGAGAGCCTGGGAAGAGCAGCGGTGACCCTTGGGGGGCATTCAGCTAGCCATACGTGACCTCGCAGGAGCAAGGCAGGAGGACAAATCATTGTTCTCACTCTCCTTCTTCCCTTCACCAACTGCCAGCTCCCCATTGGACAATTCTAACCTGAAGCCTAGGAACAAATTAACTCTTGT
Organism: Manis javanica; assembly: GCF_040802235.1. Lineage (NCBI taxonomy): Eukaryota > Metazoa > Chordata > Mammalia > Pholidota > Manidae > Manis > Manis javanica. The sequence continues at coordinate 150,435,781 of NC_133157.1, forward strand.
GTCCTTAAAATTTGAAGTGGACTTTTACAGGTGGAGAAGCATGGAGAGGGAGCCTGGAAGGACAAAGGAAAACTACCTAGCACAATGACAAAACAAATTGCCTTTTTATGTTACTATTGATAAGGAAAATATTCAACACGGCTGTCAAGATCAGCAAACTGCTTTCTTCCTCCAGTTGGCAAAGCACTCCCAGCTCCCCCCTCCCCTCCTCCAGGCTCCTCTTTTGCGCTGCGCATGCCGAAATGCCACATATCAAAATAATATAAATTGCTCCCCTTGCTTGTGCTCAGGGCTCAGACCTTGGGAGATTACTCCTCTGCGAGCCTGCTGGTGTAAAAATAAAACCTCAACACTCCAAGACCTCCGAGTGCCACTTGGTTCTTCCATCAGTGACCCAATCTAGGTTTTCCAGTATTTTCCGTAACATTTGGTTCCCTGACTGGGGAACCCAACCGCGCTGGCCCATTGTTGCCACTGGTTTGGGGCAACGGCAGAGTTGTGATGGAACAGGAGATCGTAAAGGAGAAGGCGCGCCCTGCCTGACCTTTCGGCAGTCTCCCACCTGGTTGCCCTGGGCCAGCCTTGCCCCGCTGTTCCTGTGGGACTCAAGGAGGCTTGGCAGGTGAGGACCTGGTTCTGATATTGAATCTGGTAAGGCCCCGGGGCCCTTGACTTAGTCAGTCCCACCCATTGGGGTGGAAGGGGAGCCTGATCACCTCTCAGAGACTTCTTAGAAGTCTCACAGGTAGACATTCCCAGGGGGAATGTTTAAACTCTGATCTGAGTGTGTGAGTGAGTGTGCAGGGCAGCTGAAGTCATTCAGTCTGCACTGATTCTGTGATTCCACGGCCTGTGCTACAGAATATGAGGGGCCTTTCACCACATTCGTGGTCAGCTGTCATGGCATATTGGTGATTCAGCTTTGGCTGACCTGGCCCGGAACTTATACAGGTGCACCTTAGTCAAGGCTGACCAAAGTCTCCGCGAAGAGCGTGAATGGACAGGCATCTGACTGGTCTCCTCTCTAGAAGAGGCACCCCTCCTTTGTCTGCTGTCACGGCACTGTCCATGGACACATCATAGGGTCAGGACACAGTAAACCCACAGTCCTTGACACTATGATCAAGAATTTCAGGAAGGGATTTTCAGAAAACTACAGAGTAAAATTAACTCCCAGCAGGTTGAAAGCCCTGTGTGAATCTTTATTGCCCATCTTTAGTGTAGAGTGGCCTCCAGAAGGAACCCAAGATGTCCCAACAGTCCGCTGAGTCTGGTGGGTCATCACTGGAGATCCAGGTCATCCTGACCAGTTCCCATACATTGACTCCTGGTTAGAAGTTGCCCAGACTCTTCCCCCTTCGGTGTGGTTTGCTTGCGAGAAGCAGGGACAAAGTAGGATCTTAGTTGCCTCAACAAAACAGCCCACAAAGAATCAACAGAAGCCTAAGCCTCCGCAAATTCTTGCTGGTGATCCAGAAGAAGAGCCAATATTGTCCCCACCTTATGTGTCCCCAAGACCATCAGCACCCAGCTCCCAGTCCCAGACACCCTGCCGCCGTCAGCCTCCCTGCCAACTCCAGCACCAGTGTACCCACTCTCCCCTGGACCAGCAGCCAGACTGTGCCCTCAGCCGTGATCAGGCACCCTTCAGGTGCTGGTGCAAGAGATGTGGGAACCTGAAAGGCATAATAAAAATGGGACCATCCAGCATAGCCAGTCCATGCTTTACTATCAAGCCTTCTCCATGACTAACCTCCTCAATTAAAAACACAACACCCTGTCAGAAAGGCCACAAGCCCTGGTTGATCTCATGAAATCCCTCTTCCAAACCCATTGGCCCACCTGGAAAGACTGCCAGCAGCTTCTCTACACCCTGTTCACAATGGAAGAGAGGAGGCAGCTGGGGTCCTTGATTGGGGTGCATGGACTGAAATCACTGTCCCTAAGGAGCACCCCGAGTGGGACTTCACCACCCCTGAGGGACAGCACCAGATCTGCCGATATCAGGATGCCCCCCTCCAGGGGACCAAAGCCAGGTCCAAAAAGCCTATGAACATGACCAAAGTATCTTCAGTCACTCAACAACCAGGAGAGTCTCCTGAGGATTATTATGAAAGACTGTGTGAAGCTTATCACATCTACACCCCCTTCAATCCTGAGTCACCAGGGAGTAGCAGATGGTCAACACCTTACTCGTAGCTCAAGCCACCCCAGACATTAGGCAAAAGCTCCAAAAACTTGAAGGCTTTGCCAGGATAAACATCACTCAGCTGATTAAAATTGCCAACAAAGTATACATGAACAGAGAAGTTCAAGCTGACAGGGATGCTGAAAGAAGAATGAAGAAAAAAGCCAGCCTCCTGGCAGCTGCCTTGAAGAAAGAGATGGGCAGAAGGCAGAGAGAAGCCAGCCACCAAGAGGGGAGAAGCCCAGGACCCCCTAGCCAGGGACCAGTGTGCTTACTGTGAAAAGAAGGGACATTGGAAGAACAAATACCCCAACCAAAGCAAAGCCCTGAAGTCCAGTCGCTGCCAGGAGGAGCCTCACGGGGAAAGGCTCATTAGTCTGGCAGGAACAGCCTCAGATTGACAAAGACCAGGCTCTCTCACGCTTGGCCCCCATGAGCCCACAATCAAAATGAAAGTGGGGTGGCAACAGAGGACTTTTATGGTTGACACAGGGGCAGAACATTCTGTGGTCTCCCTCCCTGTAACTCCCTTCAGTAAGAAGACTGCAGCTATTCTTGGAGCCACTGGGGCATAAGCAGTCCAACAACACTTTTGCCAAGCCTACCAATGTGAACTTGGAAGCCCCAAAGCCTGACATAAGTTTCTTTACCTGCCTGAGTGGCCCGTTCCCCTCCTCAGCCCAGATATACTCTCAAAGCTCAGAGACAAAATAACTTTTGTACTAACTGGATGCACCAGCCTCAAACTAAACCCAGGCCAAGAAGAGCCAGGGTCCCTCATACTGGCAATAACCACACCCAGGGAAGAGGAGCAGAGGCTATTCTGTGCCCAGACCCTCTCAAGTAGCCCACCTGAATTCAGAGCTGCCTTCCCCTCAGTATGGGCTGAAGACAACCCACCTGAAGTTGCTCATAACCAAGCCCCTGTCATTGTAGAATTGACTACAGGGTCCCAGCCACAAAGACAGCGGCAGGACCCGCTCTTACAAGAGGCGGGGGCAGGCATCCAGGAACAACTGATCAGACTCAAAGAGGCAGGCATTCTAAGTGAGTGCCAGTCACCCTGCAATACCCTGCTTCTACCAGTCAAAATGCCAGGAAGAGGGCACCAGCCTGTTCGACCTTAACAGAGTGACTGTTTCTTTACACACTGTGGTCCCAAATCTGTGCACCCTCCTCAGTCAGATCCCGGGGTCTACCAAATAATTCACTTGCCTAGACTTAAAAGATGCCTTTTTCTGCCTCCGGCTGTCCCGCCCCCAAAAGCCAGCTCTTGTTTGCTTTCGAATGAACTGAACCGGATATGGCAGCAGATTCAGTTAAAATGGACGTGGCTTCCACAAGGGTTCAAGAACTAACCCACTGTCTTTGGAGAGGCATTGGCCGCAGACCTTACCAGCTTTCTGAGGGGAGCCAAGCCCTGTGCCCTCCTGCAGTTTCTAGATGACCACCTCCTTGCCAGTGACACCCAGGAAAATTGTACAAAAGGCACAAAGGCCCTCCTGTAACTCCTGTCAGACTCAGGATAAAAAAGGGCACACATCTGCCAGCAGCAAGTCCAGTACTTGGGCTTCCTCCTCATGCTGGGAGAAAGGGCACTAGGGCCAGAGAGGAAAAGGTCATTATCTCCTTACCTCAGCCCCAGATGAAGAAAGGCATTCCAGAGTTCCTGGGGGCCACTGGGTTCTATAAAATCTGGATTCCCAGATTCTGGGCAATGGCAAAACCCCTCTACCGCCTCTTGGGAGAGGGGCACCATACCGAGAACCTTCTGTCTAGACAGAAGAGGCAAGAGCCACCTTCCTGAAAATAAAGGCTGCTTCAGGACAGACACCAGACCTCGGCCTGCCAGATACAAAAAAACCCTTCAGTTTCTTCATACATGAAAAAAAAGTAACCCTCGAAGTTCTCACATAAACTGTTAGGCCCTGGCAGTGGCTGGTTGCATACCTGTCAGGAAAAAAAACCCAAAACCCGATTGAGGCAGGATGGCCACCCTGCCTCAGGACACTGGCAGCCACAGTTCTATTAAAAAAGCAGATAAACTTACTCTGGGAAAAAAATAAATGTCAATTTCTCCCATACTGTTGTGCCCCTCTTAAAGACACAGGGATACCATTCCTCTCCAACTCTCAGCTGGCACAATACTAAAACTCCTCAAGGCTGTCTGGCTCCCAGAAAAAGTAGCAATTCTGCATTGCAAAACACACCAAAAAGAAAACAACCCTGTAACACAGGGGAACCAACTAGCAGATAAGGCAGCTAAAACAGCAGCCAATAAAAACAGATAAAGCTTCTTCCCCACCATGGCCCTAACGCCCCCAGTGGAGGCCCCTCCAACCAAGTATATGAAAAAGGGAGAGACTAGGCCATGGCTGAAGGAGCCGCCCTAACTAAAAAAAAAAATGATGGTTGCCACCTGAAAGACACATCTTTGTCCCAACTTCAACCGGAACGCATCTTGTCAGCAAATACCATCAGCTCACCCACCTAGAAGCCCTCAAAAAGCAATACTAACCTGCCTTTGTAGCAGATGCAGTACAGATTTTAACTAAATCTCTCAACACTACCTGGAAACTCCACACTGCATACAGGCCACAAAGTTCAGGGAAAGTGGAGTGAATAAATCACACCCTCAAAGGAACCCTAACTAAGTTTTGCCAAGAAACTGGCCTCCCGTGGCCAGACCTACTGCCCCTGGCTGTCCTGCATGCTCACTGTACACCTGGGACTCAAGGCTTTTCCCCTTTTGAATTAGTGTATAGACACCATCCCTGTGTCTAGGAAGCCTCCCAGGGAATGTATACCAGATGGGAAATAAGAGAGTAAGAGAACAGCTCCAAGCCTTAAGAGCCCCCCTAAAAAAGCTGCAGCAATATGCCACAGAAAGAGCCCTGATCTCCTTAGGGACCCCAGTACATTCCTTCCAGGCTGGGGACTCAGTCTGAGTCAAAAATTTAAAAAGGGACCCCTCAAACCTCAGTGGACTGGGTCCCACATTGTTGTTCTAACTACTCCTACTGCCCTCAAAATTACAGGCATCACTCATGGGTCCATCATTCCAGAGTGAGAAGAGCCCATACTCCAGACAAAGAAATACATCAGTACAAAGCCCAGCCAGACCTCCAGATCCTCTCCACCTCTGCATCTGATGAGTACCCTCTGACTAATGAACACCTGCATGCCATGGATCCTGGCCCTCGCCAGAATGGAATCTCTCATCCTGGACATTAAACTCTCTGCTACTGCCCCTCTGACTAATCTGTTCCTCAAAAAGATGCCCTTTCTATTGTCTACTGGGTAATCGTTGAATTGTTTTGCTGTGCTTACCTGTCTCTTCTAGCTGAATTCAAGTCTCAGCCTGCATTTCCAAACTACCTCTCTATAGTGTTTAAGTCTACAAAAGTTAAAAAGTGCGTGGTCATTACCCAAGGGACTGCCCTCAGTGGCCCTACACCTTTAGCACCTCCCCTCTCACACTCAAATAAACCAGCCTGAGTGTAATGCTCAGCTGCATAAAAATAAACTAGGACTGAAAAAAACTGAGTATTTTCCGTTAAGCACAGGCTTATCTAGAGTCTGAAGGACTCATTTCAACGTGTATGCAGAAGGCCCATACAGACAAATGCATAAAAACATAATCATTTGTGTTCTTCACAGAGTACTCAGGTCTTTAATGAAAAAGTCACAAGGAAAAAGTCCTAGCTCAAGCAATTAAAAGCATAAATGCAAGCCATTACAACCCTATCATAAACCAAAAAGATGATGCCCCTAAAATGAAGTGTTTAAAGGGGTATCAGAGGGGGGAGTGATAAGGAAAATATTCAACACAGCCATCAAGGTGAGCAAACCACTATTTTCCTCCAGTTGGCAAAGCACTCCCAGCTCCCTCCTCCCCTCCTCCAGGCTGCTCTTTTGCCCTGCACATGCTGAAATGCCACATATCAAAATAATATAAATTGCTCCCCTTGCTTGTGCTCAGGGCTCAGACCTCGGGGGATCACTCCCTTCTGAACCCGCCAGTGTGAAATAAACCTCAACACTCCAAGACCTCTGAGTGCCGCTTGGGTCTTCCATTAGTGATCCAGTCCAGGTTTCCAGTATATTCTGTAACAGTATTTTCTGTAACACTATGAATATTCCATTAGAATGAGAAGAGATATAGTGATGGCATACCTTTATGACAGAAATAGTACTTTCTCAATGGATGGAAGGCTGTTTTTTGAATGTTTGAAGTATCGAAAGGGAAAATTCCCATAGGTGGCTGCCAAGCTATAAAGGAAAATGGCCCAACAAAGCAGACAATAGGCCTTATGCTGGAACAGGTTTTCAGGACCCTCTTTATCCATTGTTTTTTAGACAGTGCATGGGAATCTACAAGGCTGGACATCAGAGGGAGGGAGGAGCCGCAGTGCTTGGGTAATGGGCACTCCTAAGCGCTATGGCCCAGGCAGCACCCACATGTTCAGGAACTGGGTCCGAGCTTTGCTCCTTAGCTGACATGCCTGGGTCCTGTGGTCCAGCATGCTGTCTTTGTATTCTATAAAGCTTACTTGCAGTGAAGGCTTGGGGATGATCAGGTTCTTGGGAGACCATTCTCAGAGAATTGCCTTTACCTCTGTGGGTAAGGCTTTGTGTGGTAACTACCCAGCTGATCAGTATGTTCTTGTTTCTACCAATCTAAGCAGTGCCGGCATTCTCTGGAGGTTGTACTGAGTCAGACACACTGACTCATAGGTTCTAATCTCAGAACTGACTCAGGTGAGCTCAGTCAAGCTGTTCCCTCTTTTCGTTTTCTTAAATAAAGTAAAAGTTAGGGAGGGAAGTGGGAGCTGGAACAGTTTATCCCAAGTGATTCTTTCTGTTCTAGTATCCTGTGGTTGGTTGCATCCTCTGTAATTACCAGCATCTATCTACTCTTTATCTCTAGAACATAGAAGAATGCTCTTAAAATTATGAATTGAAAAAACTTCTGAAGATGACCTGCCTGTATTTAATATTTTGTAAGTGGTAGCCCATACTGTGAGAATTTTCAATGTATTATATAACATCATGGAAAATTATGCCTCCCTCTGTGTTTACTAATCTTTGTGTTTTGAACTGCTTTCTCTATGAATGACTTAAGAAAAATGACAATAACAGGACTTGTAAATCAGCTCTAAATATCAGGTAGGATAAACAGGAGGGATATACAAGTTCAGCAAAAGCTCACTTCTGGTTGATCTGAATTTAACATGATCTTTGATGAAATAATTTTGCTTCTTTCTTTTGTATTTAAAGAGAGTAAGACGGAAAGAAGCTAAAAGACAAACGGAATGACAAAATTCTTTTAGATGTTTTTTGAGTTAGAAATCATGTAGTGTATGTATTTTGATCCATTCAAATAATAATGACAACTGATTCTGTGTCAACAAATTAAGTATATTTGACTCTGAGGGATCATATTTTGCAGGATCATTCTTTGCAATTTTCTGAATTTTCTGAAATTTTAATAGTGAACGTAAATTATTTTTATTTTTAGAAAGTTACTATTTTCTATACAGCACAATGTGTTGCATGCTTATTACGACAGAGTGCCCCCTGCACATCCTCACACAAAAGCCCTGAACCTCTTCTGGCCTCTAACAGGAAGGACCTGCTCTGTGGCTGCCAGTCATTTCCACAGATGGGCTTAAAAAGTGGAGGGATTACTTTTACATAGTTCTTAGAATTCATAAAATTAAGTGGAAAATAGTTACTTAGAAAGAAGGCTCCGAGGAATTCGTGAGATTTGTGGCATAGATGAAGATTATATCTAAAGGTTTCTAATTATTAGTCCTCCTAAGTGTTTTCATGAAAATAATTTTATGATTTCCATATTTAAAAGTAATCTGTCTTGGATTTGTACCTTCCTCTATCATAGAAACATTTCCCTATGCTTAAGAACTTAGGGCCAAGATTTGCCTTTAAATGACCTTGATGCCATTTTTCTGATTGCCAGCTGTTCTGGGATGGACTTACCACAAGCCTATAAAGAGCAAATGTGGTACAAAGTGTTACTGGGCTCATGAGAGTTTTGGTATTGTGACTAGGAATTGTATGGCCAATCGCTTAGCTACAAAGTTCCATCCATGCAGATGAGTACAGCTTCTTTTAACCAAAATTCAGCTGGCCTGACAATTCCTTTAACAACCTTCCTGTTTCACAGGCCAGTATTGACTGAGCAGAAAAGCTACAGTACTGCATGTCTTTATGAACATTAGTCAAGAAGAAATAATTAAACATCTCAAGTGTTTTCTAAAATAATTAGCATAAGTGCATAATATTATTTGAGGACTTCTCTCATCTAAAAAATAGAGCTCTTCTTTTCAACTCCTAGGGCACAATCTATGGCTTTTTCTACCATATTGTTGAGAGAAAGAATTTGGAACACTGATATAACACACAAAGGACATAAACTAGGTACAGGCCTCCTCAGGAATGCTTCTTCATGCTCCAGACCAAGTTTGATGAGAAAAAAATACCTCCAGTTTGGACGTGCATGTTAGGCTGGAGAAAGGAAAAACAAGGACATGCAAACAGAACAGAGAGATGCCATAGGGGGAGAACAGACCAGACCCCAAAGTCCGTGCCTTATATGGAAAGGGGACAGCTCTCCCTGAATTCCATCCTGATGTGCTAACTGGGACCCGGATGTCAGCCTCCTCCCTCTTGGAAGGAAAAAAGTTTCTAGTTGTCTATTATGTCACCTTTAGCCAATCGTACCTCTCAATACCTCTTAGGATAACTTGCCCACTCCTCCCCCTCCTAATCCCTTATAAGCGCCCCACTTCCCTAACCTGGCGTGACTTCTCTGGCCTCCAGCAAGAAGGCCATAGAACCTCACCCGGGGGTATTTAAGTAAATTACCTGGCACTTTGTTGCCTCTCTTTGCCTGCTTTTTCTGGCTAGAATTTATCTTACAGTGCATCAGCGAAGTTCAGAAACGACCCGTTGGATTCTCTTGGTGACACAGGTGCTCATGGCTTAACCAAAGCCCACTCTCCGTATATGTGCACGAGAGAGGGGATGAGCTCATGCAAATAGCTTTGTTAATAAGGTTCAAGGTAAAAGGAAGTGCTGGAAACATTTCCCGAAGAATTTTATTCACTTTATTCAATCTTAAATTCCACAAATGTTTATGTGAACAATGTTGTGGGTAAAATTGCAGTATTTCCAGAACCTCTCACCTAATTTTGTGCATCTCCATATCAACAGGTGTTTCTAAGGGGCAGAGAGGAATAGTTCATCTCCACATCATTGGGTAATTACCTGGGCAACCAAGGGCTTATCTGAACCTGGGAGGTTGGGGGGAGGTTTTGCTTCCTTCGGCCTTAGCAGGAAAGAGAGAGAGAGACACTGGATGGCTTTTTGTAAGCAATAAATGGGTTTTAAACATTATTTCTCCCTTTGACTGATTGAGGTTTCAGCTAGGCATTTTGCCCTGGGTTTTCCCCTCCCCGGAGTCACACATGTTTACTGGCTAGGACACTAAAGCATGCTCTGGAAAAGATACTAAGAACTATAATCACCCTGGCTTTGAAAAACTTGTAACCAGTTTGAGAAGACATACCTTTCTCATAAGAAATAGTTATTAATTATGGGGTACAGAAGATGATTAAGGTCAAATTAGAGAAAAAGTCTACATTTTTTAAATGTCAAATTTCAAGTTGATGCAAAATGTAGTCCAACAATTCTATTATAATTTCCCAGTAAACTTTTTTTATTTACAATTTCTTTTCTGTGTCAAGAATCTCCAAATGCCTCTCCCACTCTCTGCAGTTGACACTACCCCATTCATCCTTGAGAATATAAGCAAAAGAAAACCACTGCATCTCCCCATCACCAAATCTAATTCCCTGCATCTCCTGTACCCACAATTCCTTTCTTGCCTCTTTTTTTTTACATTATATCTCCAAGACTTTATTTTTTTATTTTTTATTTTTTTTTTGTTTTTTTGAGAGGGCATCTCTCATATTTATTGATCAAATGGTTGTTAACAACAATAAAATTCTGTATAGGGGACTCAATGCTCAATGTACAATCATTAATCCACCCCAAGCCTAATTCTCATCAGTCTCCAATCTTCTGAAGCATAACAAACTAGTTCTTACATGGTGAACAAGTTGTTACATAGTGAATAAGTTCTTACATGGTGAACAGTACAAGGGCAGTCATCACAGAAACTTTCAGTTTTGATCACATATTATGAACTATAAACAATCAGGTCAAATATGAATATTCGTCTGATTTTTTTACTTGATTTATATGTGAATCCCACATTTCTCCTTTATTATTATTATTATTATTATTATTATTATTGTTATTATTTGTAAATAAAATGCTGAAGTGGTAGGTAGATGCAAGATAAAGATAGAAAACATAGTTTAGTGCTGTAAGACAGCAAATTTAGATGATCAGGTGTGTGCCTGTAGACTAAGTGTTAATCCAAGCTAGACAAGAGCAATAAAACATCCACAGATGCAGCAGATTTCTCTCAAAACAGGGGGGGTGAGGTTCTAAGCCTCACCTCTGTTGATCCCCAATTTCTCACCTGCTGGCCCCCCTGCAACTGTGCCTGTCTTAGGTTGTTCCTCCCTTGAGGAATCTTACCCATCTCTGGCTAACCAGTCATCTTCCGGGGCCATACAGGGAAATGTAAAGTTGGTAAGTGAGAGAGGCAATATTGTTTGAAAAGCTTAGCTTTTTACTTCTTTGCAGATTTATGCCCTGTGACTTCTATGCCCAGCATTTGTCTTGAGGTATCTTTACCACTTGGAGGAGTTATAATACTCGGTGAATTTGATATGAGGCACGAATTCTATTTAAGGGTTGTAATTAGGAAGGAAGAAGAAAAGCTATACAGGTAGCAGATGGAAGAAAACATGGGAAGATTGATTATTTCTTTGACATATCTTCTTGTAGAGTAACTTAAGCATGTATAGGTTTTAAACTACTAATTAAATTGCATACACACATTAACATAATAGGAATACAGTTACATAAACAAAGCAGACCTATAATTACTAGCCATCTTCAGTGAAACCAAGAAAACCAGTTAGGCACCCTAGGCATTTGTGAAAACTCATCTATGATATGGTGGATATTGTCCAACTGAACTTGAACAGTCTGAGAGAAATCAGACAAATTAAAACAACCCATTCCTGGGGACTGTTCACATCCCATATGTTCTTTTAACAGTACATGGTCTGTAGTTGTAAGATTTTGGAGCGCTACAACTTGCACTTCTCCTAATTCTTGGTTGAGTTCCAACAGTATAGATCCAGTCAAATTTGTTGTTTTACTATATGCACAGGCCAGCTTAGATATCTCCTTCTTCATTCCAATGGCAAGTCCAGGAACCGGTGGGATGAATGCAGCTACAACTGCAGCATTGCCTGGATCTTTGTTGAGGTTTTTTTGATGATCATGTTCTGGTATGACTCTTCCAGAGAGTGCTGATGTTGGAAGTTCTTCTTATCGTATCTTAGTTCATTTTCTGGGAAGTCAAATTAGGCTTTGATCCTCTGTATAAACACAAACAGACCCTTTGCCCATACTTTGATATGCCCTTTATACCATTGTGTAGAACTCATTGGAGGTCACCACATAGGAACTGCTTTTTTTTTTAAGAGAAAGGAATATTATCAGAAAAATGTACCTCCATAGCTGATCATCTGACACCTTTTAAGTGATCAAAATTAAGGATATTTAAAGCATGCATTAATTGTTGATTTACAGTTAGTTTTATCCTTTCAGGGAGTAATCCCCCTTTTCTTTCTTTCTTTCTTTTTTTTTGTTATCATTAATCTACACTTACATGAAGAATATTATGTTTACTAGGCTCTCCCCTATACCAGGTCCCCCCTATAAACCACTTTATAGTCACTGTCCATCAGCATAGCAAAATGTTGGAGAATTACTGCTTGTCTTCTCTGTGTTGTACAGCCTACCCCTTTCTCCTGCCCCCCCATTATGCATGCTAATCTTAATACACCCCTTCTTCTCCCCACCCCCCTTTATCCCTCCCTACCCACACATCCTCCCCAGTTGCTTTCCCTTTGGTACCTGTTAGTCCATTCTTGGGTTCTGTGATTCCGCTGCTGTTTTGTTTCTTCAGTTTTTCCTTGGTTCTTATACTCCACAGATGAGTGAAATCATTTGGTATTTCTCTTTCTCTACTTGGCTTATTTCACTGAGCATAATACCCTCCAGCTCCATCCATGTTGCTGCAAATGGTAGGATTTGCCCTCTTCTATGGCTGAGTAGTATTCCACTGTGTATATGTACAACATATTCTTTATCCATTCATCTACCGATGGACATTTAGGTTGCTTCCAATTCTTGTCTATTGTAAATAGTGCTGCAATAAACATAGGGGTGCATCTGTCTTTCTCAAACTTGATTACTGCGTTCTTAGGGTAAATTCCTAGGATTGGAATTCATGGGTCAAATGGTAAGTCTGTTTTGAGCATTTTGATGAATCTCTATACTGCTTTCCACAATGGTTGAACTAATTTAAATTCCCACCAGCAGTGTAGGAGGGTTCCCCTTTCTCCACATCCTCGCCAACATTTGTTGTTGTTTGTGTTTTGGATGGCAGCCATCCTTACTGGTGTGAGGTGATATCTCATTGTAGTTTTAGTTTGCATTTCTCTGATAATTAGCAATGTGGAGCATCTCTTCATATGTCTGTTGGCCATCTGTATTTCTTTTTTGGAGAACTGTTCAGTTCCTCTGCCCATTCTTTAATTGGATTATTTGTTTTTGTTTGTTGAGGCGTGTGAGCTCTTTATATATTTTGGATGTCAAGCCTTTATCAGATCTGTCATTTATAAATATATTCTCCCATACTGTAGGGTTCCTTTCTGTTCTATTGATGGTGTCTTTGCTGTACAGAAGTTTTTCAGCTTAATATAGTCCCACTTGTTCATTTTTCCTGTTGTTTTCCTTGCCCGGGGAGATATGTTCAAGAAGAGGTCACTCATGTTTATGTCTAAAAGGTTTTTTGCCTGTGTTTTTCTAAGAGTTTTATGGTTTCATGACTTACAATCAGGTCTTTGATCCATTTTGAATTTATTTTTGTATATGAGGTTAGAATATGGTCCAGTTTCATTCTTCTACATGTAGCTGTCCAGTTTTGCCAGCACCATCTGTTGAAGAGACTGTCATTTCCCCATTGTATGTCCATGGCTCCTTTATCAAATATTAATTGACCATATATGTTTGGGTTAATTTCTGGAGTCTCTAATCTGTTCCACTGGTATGTGGCTCTGTTTTTGTGCCAGTTCCAAATTGGCTTGATTACTATGGCTTTGTAGCAGAGCTTGAAGTTGGGGAGTGACATCCCCCCTACTTTATTCTTGTTTCTCAGGATTGCTTTGGCTATTCGGGGTCTTTGGTGTTTCCATATGAATTTTTGAATTATTTGTTCCAGTTCATTGAAGAATGTTGCTTGTAATTTGAGAGGGATTGCATCAAATCTGTATATTGCTTTGGGCAGGATGGCCATTTTGATGATATTAATTCTTCCTAGCCATGAGCATGGGATGAGTTTCCATTTGTTAGTGTCCCCTTTAATGTCTCTTAAGAGTGACTTGTAGTTTTCAGGGTATAGGTCTTTCACTTCTTTGGTTAGGTTTATTCCTAGGTATTTTATTCTTTTTGATGCAATGGTGAATGGAATTGTTTTACTGATTTCTCTTTCTATTGGTTCTTGTTAGTGTATAGGAAGGCCACAGATTTCTGTGTGTTAATTTTATATCCTGCAACTTTTCTGTATTCCGATATCAGTTCTAGTAGTTTTGGAGTGGAGTCTTTAGGGTTTTTTTTTTTTTTTTGAGAGGGCATCTCTCATATTTATTGATCAAATGGTTGTTAACAACAATAAAATTCTGTATAGGAGGGTCAATGCTCAATGCACAATCATTAACCCATTTCAAGCCTAATTCTCGTCAGTCTCCAATCTTCTGAAGCATAACGAACAAGTTCTTACATGGTGAACAAATTCTTACATGGTGAACAGTACAAGGGCATTCATCACAGAAACTTTCGGTTTTGATCACGCATTATGAACTATAAACAATCAGGTCAAATATGGACATACGTTTGATTTTTATACTTGATTAATATGTTGATCCCACATTTCTCCCTTTATTATTATTATTATTTTTATTTTTAATAAAATGCTGAAGTGGTAGGTAGATGCAAGATAAAGGTAGAAAACATAGTTTAGTGCTGTAAGAGAGCAAATGTAGATGATCAGGTGTGTGCCTATGGACTAAGTATTAATCCAAGCTAGAGAAGGGCAGCAAAACATCCACGGATGCAGAAGATTTCTCTCAAAGCAGGGGGGGTGAGGTTCTGAGCCTCACCTCTGTTGATCCCCAATTTCTCACCTGATGGCCCCCCTGCGACTGTGCCTGTCTTAGGTTGTTCCTCCCTTGAGGAATCTTACCCGTCTCTGGCTAACCAGTCATCTTCCGGGGACATACAGGGAAATGCAAAGTTGGTAAGTGAGAGAGAAGCCATATTGTTTGAAAAGGTTAGTTTTTTACTTCTTTGCAGATTTATGCCCTGTGGCTTCTATGCCCAGCACTTGTCTTGAGGTATCTTTACCACCTGGAGGAATTATGATACTCGTTAAATTCGATATGAGGCACGCATTCTATTTAAGGGCTGTAATTAGGAAGGAAGAAGAAAACCTATAGAGGTAGCATAAGGAAGAAAACATGGGAGGATTGATTATTTCTTTGACATATCTTCTTGTAGAGTACCTTAAGCATGTATAGGTTTTAAACTACCAACTAATTTGCGCTCACATATTAACATAATAGGAATACAGTGACATAAACAAAGCAAATCTATAATTACCATCCATCTCCAGTAAAGCCAAGAAAACCATTTAGGCACCCTAGGCATTTGTGAAAATTTGTCTATGACATGATGGATATTGTCCAACTGTACTTGAACAGTCTGAGAGAAATCAGACAAATTAAAGCAGCCCATTTCTGGGATCTGTTCACATCGCATATGTTCTTTTAACCGTAGATAGTCTGTAGTCATAAGATTTTGGAGTGCAACAACTTGCACCCCTCCCAACTCCTGGTTGAGTTCCAACAGTACAGGTCCAGTCAAATTCGTTGTCTCACTGTATGCACATGCCAGCCTAGACATCTCCCTCCTCATTCCAATGGATAGTCCAGGAAATGGTGGGGTGGATGCAGGCACAACCGCAGCATCACCCAGATCCGTGTGGAGGCTTTTTGATGATCATCCCCCTGGTACAAGTCCTCCAGAGAGTCCTGATACCGGAAGCTCCTCCTCATATCGTATCTTAGTTCATTTTCTGGGTATCCAAGCTAGGCCTTGATCTTCTGTTAGTCCATTTTTGGGTTCTGTAATTCCACTGCTGTTTTGTTCCTTCAGTTTTTCCTTTGTTCTTATACTCCTCAGATGAGAGAAATCATTTGGTATTTCTCTTTCTCTGCTTGGCTTATTTCACTGAGCATAATACTCTCCACCTCCATCCATGTTGCTGCAAATGGTTGAATTTTTCCACTTCTTATGGCTGAGTAGTATTCCATTGTGTATATGTACCACATCTTCTTTATCCATTCATCTACCGATGGACATTTAGGTTGCTTCCAATTCTTGTCTATTGTAAATAGTGCTGCAATAAACATAGGGGTGCATCTGTCTTTCTCAAACTTGATTGCTGCGTTCTTAGGGTAAATTCCTAGGAGTGGAATTCCTGGGTCAAATGGTAGGTCTGTTTTGAGCATTTAGATGAACCTCCATACTGCTTTCCAGAATGGTTGAACTAATTTAAATTCCCACCAGCAGTGTAGGAGGGTTCCCCTTTCTCCACATCCTCGCCAACATTTGTTGTTGTTTGTGTTTTGGATGTTGGCCATCCTAACAGGTGTCAGGTGATATCTCATTGTGGTTTTAATTTGCATTTCTCTGATAATTAGCGATGTGGAGCATCTTTTCATGTGTCCCTTGGCCATCTGTATTTCTTTTTTGGAGAACTGTTCAGTTCCTCTGCCCATTTTTTAATTGGGTTATTTGTTTTTTGTTTGTTGAGGCATGTGAGCTCTTTATATATTCTGGATGTCAAGCCTTTATCGGATCTGTCATTTTCAAATATAATCTCCCATACTGTAGGGTTCCTTTTTGTTGTATTGATGGTGTCTTTTGCTGTACAGAAGTTTTTCAGCTTAATGTAGTCCCACTTGTTCATTTTTGCTGTTGTTTTCCTTGCCCGGGGAGATATGTTCAAGAAGAGGTCACTCATGTTTATGTCTAAGAGGTTTTTGCCTATGTTTTTTTCCAAGAGTTAAATGGTTTCATGACATACATTCAGGTCTTTGATCTATTTTGAGTTTACCTTTGTATATGAGGTTAGACAATGGTCCAGTTTCAGTCTCCTACATGTAGCTGTCCAGTTTTGCCAGCACCATCTGTTGAAGAGACTGTCATTTTGCCATTGTATGTCCAAGGCTCCTTTATCAAATATTAATTGACCATATATGTTTGGGTTAATTTCTGGAGTCTCTAATCTGTTCCACTGGTCTGTGGCTCTGTTCTTGTGCCAGTACCAAATTGTCTTGATTACTATGGCTTTGTAGTAGAGCTTGAAGTTGGGGAGTGAGATCCCCCCTACTTTATTCTTCTTTTTCAGGATTGCTTTTGCTATTCAGGGTCTTTGGTGTTTCCATATGAATTTTTGAATTATTTGTTGCAATTCATCGAAGAATGTTGCTGGTAATTTGAGAGGGATTGCATCAAATCTGTATATTGCTTTGGGAGGATGGCCATTTTGACGATATTAATTCTTCCTAGCCATGAGGATGGGATGAGTTTCCATTTATTAGTGTCCCCTTTAATTTGTCTTAAGAGTGACTTGTAGTTTTCAGAGTATAAGTCTTTCACTTCTTTGGTTAGGTTTATTCCTAGGTATTTTATTCTTTTTGATGCAATGGTGAATGGAATTGTTTTCCTAATTTCTCTTTCTATTGATTCATTGTTAGTGTATCGGAAAGCTACAGATTTCTGTGTGTTAGTTTTGTATCCTGCAACTTTTCTGTATTCCAATATCAGTTCTAGTAGTTTTTGGAGTGGAGTCTTTAGGGTTTTTTATGTACAGTATGATATCATCTGCAAATAGTGACAGTTTAACTTCTTCTTTACCAATCTGGATTCCTTGTATTTCTTTGTTTTGTCTGATTGCCATGGCTAGGACCTCCAGTACTATGTTAAATAACAGTGGGGAGAGTGGGCATCCCTGTCTGGTTCCCAATCTCAGAGGAAATGCTTTCAGCTTCTCGCTGTTCAGTATAATGCTGGCTGTGGGTTTATCATATATGTCCTTTTTTTTGTTGAGGTACTTATCCTCTATTCCCATTTTGCTGAGAGTTTTTATCATGAATGGATGTTGAATTTTGTCAAATGCTTTTTCAGCATCTATGGAGATGATCATGTGGGTTTTGTCTTTCTTTTTGTTGATTTGGTGGATGATGTTGATGGATTTTCGAATGTTGTACCATCCTTGCATCCCTGGGATGAATCCCACTTGGTCAAGGTGTACGATCCTATTGATATACTGTTGAATTCTGTTTGCTAATTTTTTTTTTTTTTTTTGAGAGGGCATCTCTCATGTTTATTGATCAAATGGTTGTTAACAACAATAAAATTCAGTATAGGGGGGTCAATGCTCAATGTACAATCATTAATCCATCTCAAGCCTAATTCTCGTCAGTCTGCAATCTTCTGAAGCATAACGAACAAGTTCTTACATGGTGAACGAATTCTTACAGAGTGAATAAATTCTTACATGGTGAACAGTACAAGGGCATTCATCACAGAAACTTTCGGTTTTGATCATGCAATATGACCTATAAACCATCAGGTCAAATATGAATATTCATTTGATTTTTGAACTTGATTTATATGTTGATCCCACATTTCTCCTATTATTATTATTATTTTTATTTTTTATAAAATGGTGAAGTGGTAGGTAGATGCAAGATAAAGGTAGAAAACATAGTTTAGTGCTGTAAGAAGGCAAATGTAGATGATCAGGTGTGTGCCTATGGACTAAGTATTAATCCAGGCTAGACAAGGGCAGCAAGACATCCATGGATGCAGAAGATTTCTCTCAAAGCAGGGGGGGTGAGGTTCTGAGCCTCACCTCTGTTGATCCCCAAATTCTCACCTGATGGCCCCCCTGCGACTGTGCCTGTCTTAGGTTGTTCCTCCCTTGAGGAATCTTACCCGTCTCTGGCTAACCAGTCATCTTCCGGGGCCATACAGGGAAATGTAAAGTTGGTAAGTGAGAGAGAAGCCATATTGTTTGCAAAGGTTAGCTTTTTACTTCTTTGCAGATTTATGCCCTGTGGCTTCTATGCCCAGCACTTGTCTTGAGGTATCTTTACCACCTGGAGGAATTATGATACTCGGTAAATTCTATATGAGGCCCGAATTCTATTTAAGGTTTGTAATTAGGAAGGAAGAAGAAAAGCTATAGATGTAGCATATGAAGGAAACTTGGGAGGATTGATTATTTCTTTGACATACCTTCTTGTATAGTACCTTAAGTATGTATAGGTTTTAAACTACTAACTAATTTGCACACACATATTAACATAATAGGAATACGGTGACATAAACAAAGCAAATCTATAATTACCATCCATCTCCAGTGAAGCCAAGAAAACCAGTTAGGCACCCTAGGCATTTGTGAAAATTTATCTATGATATGATGGATATTGTCCAACTGTACTTGAACCATCAGACAAATTAAAGCAGCCCATTTCTGGGATCTGTTCACATCCCATATGTTCTTTTAACCATAGATAGTCTGTAGTCATGAGATTTTGGAGTGCTACAACTTGCACCCCTCCCAACTCCTGGTTGAGTTCCAACAGTACAGATCCGGTCAAATTCGTTGTCTCACTGTATGCACATGCCAGCCTAGACATCTCCCTCCTCATTCTTATGGCAAGTCCAGGAGACGGTGGGCTGGATGCAGCCACAACCGCAGCATCGTCCGGATCCCTGTGGAGGCTTTTTGATGATCATCCCCCGGCACAAGTCCTCCAGAGAGTGCTGATGCCGGAAGCTCCTCCTCATATCGTATCTTAGTTCATTTTCTGGGTATCCAAGCTAGGCCTTGATCTTCTGCATAGAAACAAAGAGACCCTTTGCCCACACTTTGACATGCCCTCTATACCACTGTGCAGAACTCATTGGAGGTCAGCACACAGTAACTGCTTTTTTTTTTTTTTTTTTTAAATTAAGAGAAAGGAATATTATCAGAAAAGAGTACCTCCATAGCTGATCATCTGACACCCTTTAAGTGATCAACATTAAGGATATTTAAAGCATGCGTTGATCTTTGATTTACCAATAGTTTTATCCTGTTAAGGAGTAATCCCCCTTTTCTTTCTTTCTTTCTTTCTTTCTTTTTTTTTTTTTTAAATTTTTAATCTACACTTACATGAAGAATACTATGTTAACTATGCTCTCCCCTATATCAGGTCCCCCCTAACAACCACATTACGGTTACTGTCCATCAGCTTAGCAAAATGTGGTAGAGTCACTACTTGTCCTCTCTGTGTTGTGCAGCCCACCCTCCCCTTTCTCCCTCCCCCCATGCATGGCAACCTTAATACCCCCCTACTTCTCCCCCCCCTTATCCCTCCCTGCCCACCCATCCTCCCCAGTTCCTTTCCCTTTGGTACCTGTTAGTCCATTTTTGGGTTCTGTAATTCTGCTGCTGTTTTGTTCCGTCAGTTTTTCCTTTGTTCCTATACTCCTCAGATGAGTGAAATCATTTGGTATTTCTCTTTCTCCGCTTGGCTTATTTCACTGAGCATAATACTCTCCAGCTCCATCCATGTTGCAGCAAATGGTTGGATTTTTCCACTTCTTATGGCTGAGTAGTATTCCATTGTGTATATGTACCACATCTTCTTTATCCATTCATCTACAGATGGACATTTAGGTTGCTTCCAATTCTTGGCTATTGTAAATAGTGCTGCGATAAACATAGGAGTGCATCTGTCTTTCTCAAACTTGATTGCTGCGTTCTTAGGGTAAATTCCTAGGAGTGGAATTCCTGGGTCAAATGGTAGGTCTGTTTTGAGCATTTTGATGCACCTCCATACTGCTTTCCACAATGGTTGAACTAATTTACATTCCCACCAGCAGTGTAGGAGGGTTCCCCTTTCTCCACAGCCTCGCCAACATTTGTTGTTGTTTGTCTTTTGGATGGCAGCTATCCTTACTGGTGTGAGGTGATACCTCATTGTAGTTTTAATTTGCATTTCTCTGATAATTAGCGATGTGGAGCATCTTTTCATGTGTCTCTTGGCCATCTGTATTTCTTTTTTGGAGAACTGTCTGTTCAGTTCCTCTGCCCATTTTTTAATTGGGTTATTTGTTTTTTGTTTGTTGAGGCGTGTGAGCTCGTTATATATTCTGGACGTCAAGCCTTTATCGGATCTGTCATTTTCAAATATATTCTCCCATACTGTAGGGTTCCTTTTTGTTCTATTGATGGTGTCTTTCGCTGTACAGAAGCTTTTCAGCTTAATGTAGTCCCACTTGCTCATTTTTGCTGTTGTTTTCCTTGCCCGGGGAGATATGTTCAAGAAAAGATCACTCATGTTTATGTCTAAGAGGTTTTTGCCTATGTTTTTTTCCAAGAGTTTAATGGTTTCGTGACTTACATTCAGGTCTTTGATCCATTTTGAGTTTACCTTTGTATATGGGGTTAGACAATGGTCCAGTTTCATTCTCCTACATGTAGCTGTCCAGTTTTGCCAGCACCATCTGTTGAAGAGACTGTCATTTTGCCATTGTATGTCCATGGCTCCTTTATCAAATATTAATTGACCATATATGTTTGGGTTAATGTCTGGAGTCACTAATCTGTTCCACTGGTCTGTGGCTCTGTTCTTGTGCCAGTACCAAATTGTCTTGATTACTATGGCTTTGTAGTAGAGCTTGAAGTTGGGGAGTGAGATTCCCCCTACTTTATTCTTCTTTTTCAGGATTGCTTTGGCTATTTGGGGTCTTTGGTGTTTCCATATGAATTTTTGAATTATTTGTTCCAATTCATTGAAGAATGTTGCTGGTAATTTGAGAGGGATTGCATCAAATTTGTATATTGCTTTCGGCAGGATGGCCATTTTGACGATATTAATTCTTCCTAGCCATGAGCATGGGATGAGTTTCCATTTATGAGTGTCCCCTTTAATTTCTCTTAAGAGTGACTTGTAGTTTTCAGAGTATAAGTCTTTCACTTCCTTGGTTAGGTTTATTCCTAGGTATTTTATTCTTTTTGATGCAATGGTGAATGGAATTGTTTTCCTGATTTCTCTTTCTATTGATTCGTTGTTAGTGTATAGGAAAGCTACAGATTTCTGTGTGTTGATTTTGTATCCTGCAACTTTGCTGTATTCCGATATCAGTTCTAGTAGTTTTGGAGTGGAGTCTTTAGGGTTTTTTATGTACAGTATCAAATCATCTGCAAATAGTGACAGTTTAACTTCTTCTTTACCAATCTGGATTCCTTGTATTTCTTTGTTTTGTCTGATTGCCGTGGCTAGGACCTCCAGTACTATGTTAAATAACAGTGGGGAGAGTGGGCATCCCTGTCTGGTTCCCGATCTCAGTGGAAATGCTTTCAGCTTCTCGCTGTTCAGTATAATGCTGGCTGTGGGTTTATCATATATGGCCTTTATTATGTTGAGGTACTTGCCCTCTATTCCCATTTTGCTGAGAGTTTTTATCATGAATGGATGTTGAATTTTGTCAAATGCTTTTTCAGCATCTATGGAGATGATCATGTGGTTTTTGTCTTTCTTTTTGTTGATGTGGTGGATGATGTTGATGGATTTTCGAATGTTGTACCATCCTTGCATCCCTGGGATGAACCCCACTTGGTCATGGTGTATGATCCTTTTGATATACTGTTGAATTCTGTTTGCTAATATTTTATTGAGTATTTTTGCATCTACATTCATCAGGGATATTGGTCTGTAATTTTCTTTTTTGGTGGGGTCTTTTCCTGGTTTTGGTATTAGGGTGATGTTGGCTTCATAGAATGAGTTTGGGAGTATTCCCTCTTCTTCTATTTTGTGGAACACTTTAAGGAGAATGGGTATTATGTCTTCTCTGTGTGTCTGATAAATTCCGAGGTAAATCCGTCCGGCCCCGGGGTTTTGTTCTTGGGTAGTTTTTTGATTACTGTTTCAATTTCTTTGCTTGTAATTGGTTTGTTTAACTTTTGTGTTTCTTCCTTGGTCAGTCTTGGGAGGTTGTATTTTTCTAGGAAGTTGTCCATTTCTTCTAGGTTTTCCAGCTTGTTGGCATATAGGTTTTCATAGTAGTCTTTAATAATTCTTTGTATTTCTGTGGAGTCTGTCGTGATTTTTCCATTCTCATTTCTGATTATGTTGATTTGTGTTGACTCTCTTTTTCTCTTAATAAGTTGGGCTAGAGGCTTATCTATTTTGTTTATTTTCTCAAAGAACCAGCTCTTGGTTTCGTTGATTTTTGCTATTGTTTTATTCTTCTCAATTTTGTTTATTTCTTCTCTGATCTTTATTATGTCCCTCCTTCTGCTGACTTTAGGCCTCATTTGTTCTTCTTTTTCCAGTTTTAATAATTGTGATGTTAGACTATTCATTTGGGATTGTTCTTCTTTCTTCAAGTGTGCCTGGATTGCTATATACTTTCCTCTTAAGACTGCTTTCGCTGCATCCCACAGAAGTTGGGGCTTAGTGTTGTTGTTGTCATTTGTTTCTATATATTCCTTGATCTCTATTTTGATTTGTTCATTGATCCATTGATTATTTAGTAGCATGTTGTTAAGCCTCCATGTGTTTGTGAGCCTTTTTGTTTTCTTTGTAGAATTTATTTCTACTTTCATACCTTTGTGGTCTGAAAAATTGGTTGGTAGAATTTCAATATTGTGGAATTTACTGAGGCTCTTTTTGTGAGCTAGTATGTGGTCTATTCTGGAGAATGTTCCATGTGCCCTTGAGAAGAATGTATATCCTGTTGCTTTTGGATGTAGAGTTCTATAGATGTCTATTACGTCCATCTGTTCTAGTGTGTTGTTCAGTGCCTGTGTGTCTTTACTTATTTTCTGCCCGGTGGATCTATCCTTTGGGGTGAGTGGTGTGTTGAAGTCTCCTACAATGAATGCATTGCAGTCTATTTCCCTCTTTAGTTCTGTTAGTATTTGCTTCACATATGCTGGTGCTCCTGTATTGGGTGCATATATATTTAGAATGGTTATATCCTCTTGTTGGACTAAGCCCTTTATCATTATGTAGTGGCCTTCTTTATCTCTTGTTACTTTCTTTGTTTTGAAGTCTATTTTGTCTGATATTAGTACTGCAACCCCTGCTTTCTTCTCACTGTTGTTTGCCTGAAATATGTTTTTCTATCCCTTGACTTTTAGTCTATGCTTATCTTTGGGTTTAAGGTGAGTTTCTTGTAAGCAGCATATAGATGGGTCTTGCTTTTTTATCCATTCTATTACTCTATGTCTTTTGATTGGTGCATTAAGTCCATTTACATTTAGGGTGACTATTGAAAGATATGTACTTATTGCCATTGCAGGCTTTAGATTCGTGGTTACCAAAGGTTCAAGGTTAGCTTCTTTAGTATCTTACTGCCTAACTTAGCTCGCTTATTGAGCTGTTATATACACTGTCTGGAGAGTCTTTTCTTCTCTCCCTTCTTATTCCTCCTCCTCCATTCTTCATATGTTGTGTGTTTTCTTCTGTGCTCTTTTTAGGGGTGCTCCCATCTAGAGCAGTCCCTGTAGGATGCCCTGTAGAGGTGGTTTGTGGGAAGCAAATTCCCTCAGCTTTTGCTTGTCTGGGAATTGTTTGATCCCACCATCATATTTAAATGATAGTCGTGCTGGATACAGTATCCTTGGTTCAAGGCCCTTCTGTTTCATTGCATTAAGTATATCATGCCATTCTCTTCTGGCCTGTAGGGTTTCTGTCGAGAAGTCTGATGTTAGCCTGATTGGTTTTCCTTTATAGGTGACCTTTTTCTCTCTAGCTGCCTTTAAAACTCTTTCCTTGTCCTTGATCCTTGCCATTTTAATTATTATGTGTCTTGGTGTTGTCCTCCTTGGATCCTTTCTGTTGGGGGTTCTGTATAATTCCATGGTCTGTTCGATTATTTCCTCCCCCAGTTTGGGGAAGTTTTCAGCAATTATTTCTTCAAAGACACTTTCTATCCCTTTTCCTCTTTCTTCCTCTTCTGGTATCCCTATAATACGAATGTTTTTCCTTTTGTATTGGTCACATATTTCTCTTAGTGTTGTTTCATTCCTGGAGATCCTTTTATCTCTCTCTATGTCAGCTTCTATACGTTCCTGTTCTCTGGCTTCTATTCCTTCAATGGCCTCTTGCATCTTATCCATTCTGCTTATAAATCCTTCCAGGGATTGTTTCACTTCTGTGATCTCTTTCCTGACATCTGTGATCTCCTTCTGGACTTCATCCCACTGCTCTTGCATTTTTCTCTGCATCTCATCCCATTGCTCTTGCATTTTTTTCTGCATCTCTGTCAGCATGTTCATGATTTTTATTTTGAATTCTTTTTCAGGAGGACTAGTTAGGTCTGTCTCCTTCTCAGGTGTTGTCTCTGTGATCTTTGTCTGCCTGTAGTTTTGCCTTTTCATGGTGATACAGATAGTTTGCAGAGCTGGTACAAGTGACCGCTGGAAGAGCTTCCCTTCTTGTTGGTTTGTAGCCTTTTCCTGGGAGAAAAGCGACCTCTAGTGGCTTGTGCTGGGCAGCTGTGCGCAGACAGGGCTTCTGCTTCCTGCCCAGTTGCTTTGGGGTTTATCTTCGCTGTTGCTGTGGGCTTGGCCTGGCTGGGGCTGTTCCTCCAAAATGGTGGAGCCCCGTTGGAGGGGGAGCAGCCAGGAGACTATTTATCTCCGTAAGGGGCCTCTATGCTCCCTGCTGCCCAGGGGGTTAGAGTGCCCAGAGATCCCCAGATTCCCTGCTTCTGGTCTAAGTGACCTGTCCTGCCCCTTTAAGATTTCCAAAAAGCCCTCTCCAAACCAAAACAACAGCAGCAACAATGAGAGAGGGAACAGAAAGAAAGAGAAAAAAAAAAGGAAAAAAGAAGCGATTTTTTTTTTTTTTTTTTTGTCCTCAGGTGCCGGTCCCAGGCACCCGCTCACTGGTCCTGCTGCCCTGTCTCCCTAGCACCAGGGTCCCTGTCCTTTCAGGGCTTCCAAAAAGTACCCACCCACCGGTCCCGCAGGGAAGGAACGCTCAATATTCTTTGTCCTCAGGCACTGGTCCCACGCACCCGCTCACCAGTCCCGCCGCCCTGCCTCCCTAGCACCGGGGTCCCTGTCCCTTCAAGGCTTCCAAAAAGCACTCGGCAAAAAGAGAGAAAAAAAAGGGGAAAAACGCACGATTTCTTCCGTCCTCAGGTGCTGGTCTCAGGCACCCACCCACCGGTCCCACAGGGAAAAATGTGGGATATTCTTTGTCCTCAGGTGCCGGTCCCAGGCACCCGCTCACCAGTCCCGCCGCCCTGCCTCCCTAGCACCGGGGTCCCTGTCCCTTTAAGGCTTCCAAAAAGCACTCGCAGAAAAGAGAAAAAAAAAAGGGGAAAAACGCGCGATTTCCTCTGTCCTCAAGTGCTGGTCTCAGGCACCCGCCCACCGGTCCCGCAGGGAAACACGGGGGATATTCTTTGTCCTCAGGCGCCGGTCCCAGCCACCCGCTCACCAGTCCTGCCACCGTGCCTCCCTAGCACTGGGGTCCCCGTCCCTTCAAGGCTTCCAAAAAGCGCTCGCCAAAAAGAGAAAAAAAAAAAAAAGGGGAAAAACGCGCGACCTCCTCCGTCCTCAGGCACCGGTCTCAGGCACCCGCCCCCAGGTCTCGCAGGGAAACACGGGGGATATTCTTTGTCCTCCGGTGCCGTTCCCAGGCACCTCCTCACCGGTCCCGCCACCCTGCCTCCCCAGCAACGGGGGCCCGTCCCTCTAAGGCTTCCAAAAAGCGCTCGCCAAAAAAAAAGAAAAAAAAAAACCGCTCTGGTTTCTCTCCACCCGCAGGGAGCCGGGGGGAGGGGCGCTCGGGTCCCGCCGGGCTGGGGCTTGTATCTTACCCCCTTCACAAGGCGCTGGGTTCTTGCAGGTGTGGATGTGGTCTGGATGTTGTCCTGTGTCCTGTGGTCTCTATTTTAGGAAGATTTTTCTTTGTTATATTTTCATAGCTCTATGTGTTTTTGGGAGGAGATTTCCACTGCTCTACTCACGCCGCCATCTTGGCTCCTGTATGCTAATATTTTATTGAGTATTTTTGCATCTACATTCATCAGGGATATTGGTCTGTAATTTTCTTTTTTGGCGGGGTCTTTGCCTGGTTTTGGTATTAGGGTGATGTTGGCTTCATAGAATGAGTTTGGGAGTATTCCCTCTTCTTCTATTTTTTGGGACACTTTAAGGAGAATGGGTATTATGTCTTCTCTGTGTGTCTGATAAAATTCTGAGGTAAATCCGTCCGGTCCCGGGGTTTTGTTCTTGGGTAGTTTTTTGATTACCGTTTCAATTTCTTTGCTCGTAATTGGTTTGTTTAACTTTTGTGTTTCTTCCTTGGTCAGTCTTGGGAGGTTGTATTTTTCTAGGAAGTTGTCCATTTCTTCTAGGTTTTCCTGCTTGTTGGCATATAGGTTTGCATAGTAGTCTTTAATAATTCTTTGTATTTCTGTGGAGTCTGTCATGATTTTTCCGTTCTCATTTCTGATTATCTTGATTTGTGTTGATTCTCTTTTTCTCTTAACAAGTTTGGCTAGAGGCTTATCTATTTTGTTTATTTTCTCAAAGAACCAGCTCTTGGTTTCGTTGATTGTTGCTATTGTTTTATTCTTCTCAATTCTGTTTATTTCTTCTCTGATCTTTATTATGTCCCTCTTCCTGCTGACTTTAAGCCTCATTTGTTCTTCTTTTTCCAGTTTCGATAATTGTGATGTTAGACTATTCATTTGGGATTGTTCTTCCTTCTTTAAGTGTGCCTGGATTGCTATATACTTTCCTCTTAAGACTACTTTCGCAGCGTCCCACAGAAGTTGGGTCTTTGTGTTGTTGTTGTCATTTGTTTCTATATATTCCTTGATCTCTATTTTGATTTGTTCATTGATCCATTGATTATTTAGTAGCATGTTGTTAAGCCTCCATGTGTTTGTGCGCTTTTTTGTTTTCTTTGTAGAGTTTATTTCTACTTTTATACCTTTGTGGTCTGAAAAATTGGTTGGTAGAATTTCAATATTTTGGAACTTACTGAGGCTCTTTTTGTGAGCTAGTATGTGGTCTATTCTGGAGAATGTTCCATGTGCCCTTGAGAAGAATGTATATCCTGTTGCTTTTGGATGTAGAGTTCTATAGATGTCTATTACGTCCATCTGTTCTAGTGTGTTGTTCCGTACCTGTGTGTCCTTACTTATTTTCTGCCCGGTGGAGCTATCCTTTGGGGTGAGTGGTGTGTTGAAGTCTCCTAAAATGAATGCATTGCAGTCTATTTCCCCCTTTAGTTCTGTTAGTATTTGTTTCACATATGCTGGTGCGCCTGTGTTGGGTGCATATATAATTAGAATGGTTATATCGTCTTGTTGGACTGAGCCCTTTATCATTATGTAGTGTCCTTCTTAATCTCTTGTTACTTTCTTTGTTTTGAAGTCTATTTTGTCTGATATTAGTACTGCAACCCCTGCTTTCTTCTCACTGTTGTTTGCCTGAAATATGTTTTTCCATCCCTTGACTTTTAGTCTGTGCATGTCTTTGGGTTTGAGGTGAGTTTCTTGTAAGCAGCATATAGATGGGTCTTGCTTTTGTATCCATTCTATTACCCTGTGTCTTTTGATTGGTGCATTAAGTCCATTTACATTTAGGGTGACTATTGAGAGATATGTACTTATTGCCATTGCAGTCTTTAGATTCGTGGTTACCAAAGGTTCAAGGTTAGCCTCTTTAGTATCTTACTGCCTAACTTAGCTCACTTATTGAGCTGTTATATACACTGTCTGGAGATTCTTTTCTTCTCTCACTTGTTATTCCTCCTCCTCCTTTCTTCATATGTTGTGTGTTTTGTTCTGTGCTCTTTTTAGGAGTGCTCCTATCTAGAGCAGTCCCTGTAAGATGCCCTGTAGAGGTGGTTTGTGGGAAGCAAATTACCTCAGCTTTTGCTTGTCTGGGAATTGTTTAATCCCACCATCATATTTAAATGATAGTCATGCTGGATACAGTATCATTGGTTCAAGGCCCTTCTGTTTCATTGTATTAAATATATCATGCCATTCTCTTCTGGCCTGTAGAGTTTCTGTCAAGAAGTCTGGTGATAGCCTGATGGGTTTTCCTTTATAGGTGACCTTTTTCTCTCTAGCTGCCTTTAAAACTCTTTCCTTGTCCTTGATCCTTGCCATTTTAATTATTATGTATCTTGGTGTTGTTCTCCTTGGATCCTTTCTGTTGAGGTTTCTGTGTATTTCCGTGGTCTGTTCAATTATTTCCTCCCCCAGTTTGGGGAAGTTTTCAGCAATTATTTCTTCAAAGACACTTTCTATCCCTTTTCCTCTCTCTTCTTCTTCTGGTACCCATATAATATGGATATTGTTCCTTTTGTATTGGTCACACAGTTCTCTTAGTGTTGTTTCATTCCTGGAGGTCCTTTTATCTCTCTCTATGTCAGCTTTATATATTCCTGTCCTCTGGTTTCTATTCCTTCAATGGCCTCTTGCGTCTTATCCATTCTGCTTATAAATCCTTCCAGGGTTTGTTTCACTTCTGTAATCGCCTTCCTGGTATCTGTGATCTCCCTCCAGACTTCATCCCATTGCTCTTGCATTTTTCTCTGCATCTCCATCAGCATATTCATGATTTTTATTTTGAATTCTTTTTCAGGAAGACTGATTAGTTCTGTCTCCTTCTCAGGTGTTGTCTCTGTGATCTTTGTCTGCCTGTAGTTTTGCCTTTTCATGGTGATAGAGATAGTTTGCAGAACTGTTATGAGTGATGGCTGGAAGAGCTTTCCTTCTTTTTGTTTTTGGCCTTCCTCTCTTGGGAGAACAGTGACCTCTAGTGGCTTGTGCTGGGTTGCTGTGTGCAGACAGGGGCGCGCAGACAGGGCTTCTGCTTCCTGCCCGGCTCCTATGGATTTTATCTCCGCTGTTGCTGTGGGTGTGGCCTGGCTTGGGCTGCTGCTCCAAAATGGTGGTGCCTCGTTGGAGGGGGAGCACCGGGAGACTATTTATCTTCATAAGGGGCCTCCATGCTCCCTGCTGCCCAGGGAGTTAGAGTGCCCAGAGATCCCCAGATTCCCTGCCTCTGGACTAATTTTCCCTCCCTGCCCCTGTAAGAGTTCCATAAAGCACTCACCAAACCAAAACAACAACAAGAAAAATAAATAAATAAATAAATAAATAATTTTAAAAAAAAGAAAGGAAAAATGCACAATTTTCTTTGTCCTCAGGCGCTGGCCTCAGACACCCGCTCACTGGTCTTACTGTCCTGTTTCCCTAGTATTGGGGTCCCTGTCCCTTAAGACTTCCAAAAAGCACTCACCAAAAAAAAAGAAAAAAAATGGCCGCTCCTGTTTCTTTGTTCTCGGTTGTCGGTCTCAGGCACCCGCTCACCGGTCCTGCCGCCCTGTTTCCCTAGTATCCAGGTCCCCACGCATGCACTGTGTCTGCGCTCTGGTTTGGATGGCTTGGGCTGGGTGTTCAGCAGTCCTGGGCTCCTTCTCCCTCCCGCTCAGACCTCTCTCCTCCCACCTGGAGCTGGGGTGAGGGGTGATCAGGTCCTGCCAGGCCGGGGCTTGTATCTTACCCTCTTCACGAGGCGCTGGGTTCTCACAGGTGTGGATGTGGTCTGGATGTTGTCCTGTATCCTCTTGTCTCTATTTTAGGAAGAGTTGTCTTTTTATATTTTCATAGATACATGTGGTTTTGGGAGAAGATTTCCGCTGCTCTACTCACGCCACCATCTTGGCTCCACCTCCCTTTCTTGCCTCTTTTAGGTGTCCCTGTGCCACAGTTAAGTCCCTCGACTTGTGCTTTAAGACTCCATCACCTCCAGGTTACACAACACCATGCTCTGCAGTTATCGCTGTCTCTTGAAACAATTTTTTTCTCCCAATTAGATCATTCCCATTGGCGTGTAGATACGGTTTTTATATTTCAAAAACCAAAAATGAAAATCCAACACTCTCTTGAGTCTTCTCTCAGTAAACTTTAGGGTAACCTCAAGTTCACCTTGATGACAAGACTGGGAACACTTGTCTTTAGTCACAGTCTCCAAGCCCCCCTCTTTCATTCTCCCTCCCATTTGGCATTAGGGAGCATCCTCACCTGACCATGAGGGTTTCTTAATAAAGATGCAGAGATTTCCCTTCTTTCAGACCAATAGTCAGTTTTCCCTCCTTATCTTAATAGAATTCTCAGTACCATTGGCCTGGCTCGCCCCATCCCTAGTTCTTTAAACACTTTTTTTCTTCCATGTCATCACTTTCTTGCCTTTCTTCACGCTTCGCTGTCTCAAACTCTTTTTCGAATCCTGTGGTGACTCCCTTTCACTGACCAGCCTTTAATGTTAGAATTCCCAGGACCCAGCTGTGGTCTTATTCTTTTTTCTCTCTAACATCAAACCCCAGGTGATCTCATCCTGCCCCTTGGCTTTAAAACAGCCTAAACAGGATCTTGTGGAAGTCAGACTGAGCATTGTTCCCAGCCTCTAGAGGTGACAGAGTGGTATAGAGATTTCAGCTGAGAGCTCACTCATGCAAAGTTGTTGCCTTCTCCAGGGCAATTTCTTAAGCAAGGCCATTGTGGTGTGAGATTCTTCCTCTTAAGCATAAGAGATTTCAAAGAAGTTAGGATGAGGGAGAAGGAAGTTGGCTTGGAGGGGAATATAAGGATAATGGCACATCCCAGTAATATAAATTTACTCAAACACTGAACCTCTGGTAATTGATTGTCTCTGAAATATGGTTCTACTTTTGGTAAAACAGCGAGATAGCTGTTGTGGAGTGAGGTGAGACCCAGCAGCAGTGGACAGGCAGCCTGCTCTGGGACAATTAGAACTGGGCTGCCTTTTGTTACATTTACTTATGTGGGGTTGGTTTCAGAACAAGAAACAGAATCAGAGCTTTCATATTTATAGATGCTGTTTTTGGCAATCAGAGCATGGTCCCACACCACTCTAGAGCTCTGCCTACCTCTTAAATCTACTACTTTAGGTTTAGCTTGGTGCTCTTACCTCTTATCAGAGGATCCTCTCAGGCAACTGAAAGGATAAGCCCTCTGCAACAAGTTGGTTTTTAGGAGCAATATGATTGACATGTTGATGACACATTTCATAGCCTGTGTCAGGCTCCTTCTAATGCAGGTGTGGAAGACCTAAATTCATAACCATGAATTCATAAACAGAATGGAGGAAAAAAGTGCTTTTTGAGATTATATATGTGAGCAAAAATTTCAGATAAGGTTTTCTGCTTTGTTTCATTTTTGTTGTTTGTTTTTTAGATCAATCCTCTCACCCATGATACTTTGTAAAACAATGTGGCCCTTTCTCTTTCCTGAGGTTTTACTTTTTAAGTTGGGTCAGTCACCTAAAGTGTTTCTATATCGTTGACAAACACTGTATTCAAGCACTATAATTATGCACTTATCTGAAAGAAAACATATCTCAGATTTTACATAATTTTGAAAAGGCAGAATTTGTTAATACCTATTCTATGTGGTTGTGGGTAAAACTGCAGTATTACCAGAATCTCTTGCCTGGCCTTAGTCCATCTCCATATCAATAGGTGTTTCCAAGGGGTGGAGAGAGTTAGTCCATCTCCGTATCAGGAAGTGATTACATGGGGGAGCAGGGCATATGTGGACTAGAGAGGTTGGGTGGGGTCCCTTTTGGCAGCCGGGTCATGAGAGACACGGACAAGCAAAAGTGGACTGCTTGTAAGCAATAAACGGGTTTCTCCCACTTCATTTCTCCCTTTGATTTCAGTTTCAAAGGTAATTTGCCCCAGGCTGGGAGACATATTCCCCTCGCCCCCACCTGCCCCTAGAGTTACAGTGGTGTTTTACCATTTAAAAGCATTATGGTCTCACTAGTGATACCATAATAGTGGGGAGATGTAGGTAGGCAATTCCCTTTGGACTGAATAATCCTTCCATAAGTACCTTCTGTGGCGCTCCAGGATGGTGTTCACAATGTTTCAAGGGCTGAGGGATCAACATAGTATGGCTGACTGGCTGACTGTTTTACCTTGTGAGAGAACCTGCCACTTAGATCCTACTTGCATTCTTGTTCCTTGCCTCCTCATTTTATTTCTCCCTGTGTTGTCCAAGCCATTAAGACCTCAACGCCAGGCCCCAGGCTGACTCTCCCACACTTTGAGTTTCTACCTCTGGGAGGCTTCTTTCTGTCTTACTGTTGGCATTGGCATAGGGACCTTAACTTTCAAGAATGAATTCACCACGGACTCCCAGGATTTATAGGATTTCCCCTTTGTAAGAATAGGAAAACCTGAAAGTCCATTTAGTCTCACATAAAAAGAATCCAAAGAACAAGAAAAGTGGACCCAGGATTCCTTCGGATGGACAGTAAATGCAGCCACAAAGATCACATTCTGAGGGGCTAGCTACTGGATGATCTCCTTAGTTCCTTTCTATGCAGGAAACTCTACACTTCATTTCCATTGCTCAGCAGTGATCTTAATAGTGTTTTCCTACTGGAACTTTCCTGTGGGTCAGGATATGGGCAGAAATTCCCTGGTCCAGCAGGCTTCACTGAGATGGGAAGTTCACTTGCATGCGCATCCTACTGCTCCAGACGTCAGGCATCTCTTTAAAGCTTGCTTGTCACATAGCAAAGAGATGACAATTACTAGGAAATCTGCTCAGCCTCAGGGGTGCTCTTCGAAGACTCCTGCTCATGAAGGAGGAAAGTACTTGTCTTCTGCCAGGTTTTGTCTGCTATTAATTTTTGTCATTAAAATATTCTTCACTAGCATAATAAACTTTAAATAATTGGTTCCCAATAAAGTACTAAGTTTTATTTAATTTTAAAAAAGAACTTGCTATCTGATGGTATGTATATAAAGTAGGAAATTCTTCACTTTTTATAACAAAAAGAATATACTTCATTACAAATCAAATTTTCAAAAAATAGTGAGAGAGCAAAGTTTTATGTTTCAATTATGCTAATGTGGTAATGAGATTTGCTAAGTTGTACAACTTACCAACAATAATTACTATGATTATACTGTATGAATTTATGAATTTAAATTAATATATTTAGTTCTTCCATGCAGTTATTTGTAGCAGAATTTATGCCATGGCATAGTTTCCTCTTACCTAGAAAATCAATGCACTGAAAAATGTATAAATAATTTATTTCTCTAGCACTTACCAACCACACTTTTATAAGTGCAATCTAGTGTATGAGAAAGGTCCTGGAGGAGATAAAGAAGTCAATCAATGCCAATGAAGTTACTGAAGGACATTGGCCCCAATGGTGCCACATAGGCAGCTATAATTTACATATACTCAAATTAGTCTTAAATTTATACATACTGAATTTATACTGAGTATTTACATATATTCAATTTACATATCTTTAAATTTAGTCTTAAAGAGAGGATTTTATATGTAGTCTGAGACTTTGTTTCTTGGAACTAAGGATATGATTTTTAAACATTTCTAAGATACTTATTTTAAAATCTGGTCTTTATTACTGCATATTTCATCTTTTGAGAGAAGAAAGGTATTCATTTCAGGATTCCTTGGCAGGGAAGGAGAACATCATCATGTGTAAGGAGGATGGGCACACACAAATGTGTCTGTGTGTGTTGGTGTGTGTGCATGTGTATGGTGTAAATTTATAGTTAAATTGTGAGTCTTTGGAATTTTTGAAATGTGTAAGTCTTGTATTTCTATTTCTTGAGATTATTTCAACAAACCCTCACGATGATACATTGGTATAAAATACTAGGGAGTAGTCATGTCACAGACTGAGAAATGGGTACTGGAGGTCAGTTGCTTATCAATAGAATTGAAAACTTGGCATTCTCAATCACAATTCCTCAGCCCCAAATTATTTTTTCCTTTTGTCTAAAGAGGAAAACAATGACACTTTTTATCATTACTTTTGTTTCCTCTCTCTTTCCGTGGTAGTTACCATTTCCAACCTGAGAAAAACTCTTCCTTCTTCAGTCATTCATTCACTTATTCATTTGACAACTATTTATTGACCACCTACTATGTCATGTACTGTGTTTAGGTCATATGGATGGAGATGAAAATGACAGAGTGTCTATTCCCAAGGAATTCACCACTGATTAAATTGTCCAAATAGGCAGATGTCTGATGGAAAACAGCAACGCTGGAGATGATGATGCAAGTGTCCACTTAGTTTTCACTGATAACAAGAAATATAAGCATTGTTATTTTGCCCATTGCAAGAAATCTGGAACTTTAGAGAAAAGTCTGGATGACAGATGTAGATTTCATTTTTTCTATGCATGGAACTCCCAACAAAAAGGTGAGGTTTCTAAGATAGAAAGATCAAGGGGTGGTTAAAGCAGTTCATTTATCCAAAATGGTAAAAAATGGAATCAATAATAAAAACACAGAAGAAAAAAATTAAAGAGGCTAAAGGGTAGGAATGTATATCAGTAGAAATGATCTTATTTTTTTTTATGATCTAAGTATATGTATTTATTGGAAGTGACTATATCACATATTTAAGAGTAGTTGATTTGGGCAGTTGGATCATGAATGATGTTTATTCCTTTCTGTACATTTTTTCAATGTTTTCCAAATATTCTGCAATAATAAAAATGCTATTTCATAATCATAAAAATATTTAAAACTATTAGTTCTGGTATTTCTCCACTATGTAAAATTACCCTATATTTCTTAATTGCCTGATGATAATGACTTTGATGACAAAAACAAAACAACAACCTAAGATACACTCAGAATGGGTGGTATGGCTTGTGCATCTGTATATAGTTTTCCCTGGCTCAGTTAAAAGTATAGTTTAATAACATCTCAATCTCAAGATTGTTTGGGAGATAAGTGAGAGACTGTATATGAAAGAATCTTTATAAGCCTTTAAAGCTCAGTTTCCTTTGGATGTAAAATGATGACAAGACTTGGGTGAGATTGTACATGAACGTGCATTGTAATTATGAAATATTATAGAATGTTAGCCGTTATTATTACTTACTTGAACGGGTACTTTAAGCAAGGTATTTGGGTTTTGATATTTTGTTGCTGCTCTAACCCTCTTGCGTAATGAAGCCAATGGTTATGTGAGGAAAAGACCGTCTATACCAGTCAATAGTGCATATGCCTCCCTGTTCCCCTTCACCAGCTTCCTGAAGTAACATGCTTTTCCATGGGAGAGACACATGCCTTTCTTGCAAGCACAGAATTCCTTTCAGATATGACATTATTACTCATTTTCCCAGGTCCTACAAGGTCAGCTTTAGCTTTTACTACTCCCTGCAAACGGTACCCCCCTTTGTCATCCCTCTGTTAGTATTCCCACTAAACTGTGGAGGAAGGAATGTGCCCTCTGAGCACAAAAATAAATGAAATGATCTTATTTTTAATTTCTAAAATATTGTAAAATAAGAGTGGAGATTTACTATGTAATAAACTTTATTCTTCAAATAATGCCCCTAGCAACCCTGTGAGGTTTGAACTAATTTTTGTAAGAAGCAGAAACTAAAGCTCAGTGAAGTTAGATGACTTGCTCAGTCATCCAGTTATTAGGAGGCAGAATGAGGACTTAAAATCAGGAGTGGCAGGCTCCTGAAAGTGTTCTTACCTTATGCCTTGCAAGTCCACGCATAGCACCTGAGAATCCTTCAGGGGCTGCCCTGCTCTGCCCCTGGAGCTGAAAGCCATACTGCCTCAGGTCCTTGGTCTCCTGCCGCAGAATGAGATAGAGGCAGGGCACTTCCTCTCAGGTAGGAGAAACCTGACAGGGGTGGGGTTTAATTAAATTCGAGTAAAATTTCCATTCCCATAAGGGTGTGAATTTTTTCTCTCTGTCATATTCTTCAGGGCAATTTAAGTCCTATCTCCTAATTAAAGATTTTGTACCAGAATTGTATTAGTGGACATTTTGCTCTACAAATTCCATTTCAATCTACCAGAATATATATTCAAACCTGCAGAACTTTAAAGAGTAAAGCACTTTAAAATTCATGTTGATATACTCAAAAGGAAACTTGGCACTTTCATTTAAAACCCTGGCTCAGTCCTTCACAATGTATTTTTGAGGGACATTTTAGTGTTTCCTAAGGGTTCATGGGTAATAGGAATTTCATTAGGAAAAAAATACACTAGCAGTAAGTTATACTATACACACATACATGTGGACAAACATACATCTATATAAAATGCAAATACTACTCAACAAATGTACATTGTTAAAAATTTATATGATGACATGTTTTTAAGAAAAGAGGTGTTCCTTCTGTGAAAAGGAGGGTCACCTGCAAGACCCTCCTATGAAGAAGCCTCAGTTCCCTTGGCATGAAGTGCAAGCAGCCTTTCTAGCATATTCTAAAAGTGGCATTGTGCTTATCTTTTCAGTGTTCTGAGCTTCCATATCCATAATTATACAACCATGTGATACATTGGACACATGATTTTAAGATGTGATTGTGACTTTACTTGATGACTTCTTTGTCCAACCATTTGATGTGTCCTAGAATTGTAAAGACAAATAAGACCTTGAGTCGGTGTGAAGAGGCCTGGCAGTTGGTCAGAGACAGTGAGCCAGAGGGCACTGCAGCATTATCATTGCTGATATACTGGTAGGCCCAGAAAAGGGATGCTTGAGCAAGATTTGGAATCTAAAGGGATTAGGCATGCTAGAGGTGCAGGCTAGCACTAAGGCAACATTTCTTCTCTGAAGTGACTTTGTTTTTTACATTATGGTTATCTAAATCTTTAAGTAAAAAATAAACAAGAACACCATATGATGTAACAGATTAGTTTCCAAAGTCAAATGTTTAAAGTAATGGAAATCTAAGCATTGTTAGCCATCACTATAGGTTGTTGGTATTATAATCTTAGTTTAATTGGAAAAATGGAATGCAATTGCCAATTGCATTCCAAAACCTAGCTGGGTTTTTAATCTAATGGAACATGAGTGTGCCAGTAACATACAAACTGAAATCTATCATGAAAAGCTCTACATGACAAAATAAAAATGACAGGTGAGAAATTTAGAGTTGAATTTGTCAGTCTTCAAACTAGTGTTTTAAAAGTAGATCGAAAAGCTCCAGCCCATTCATATGCATCTTGCATTTTTGTTTTTCTGTCCACTTATCTGGGTGCATAATCCATCTTGTGCCATGTAAGACCATCAGCAGTGATGATCTGTTTCAAACAATTGTTTTTTTTTGCAATAGCAAAAAAGAAAAAAATTCTGAGTAAGCCATTTAGTTAATGGTCTAAAGATAATGTCCATTCACAAAACACTTCAGTATATGACTTGTCATCAAATCTACCATTTTATATTTTACCCTTGAAACTTGAGATCAAAATTAAAAAAAGTAATTTATTAATCAGTCTTCATTCTTTTCCTTTTTGAGAAAAAATTTAGAGGAAAAGAGTGATTGAAACAAATCATCAGAGTTGACATTAAACTGTATAAGCCAGAAGAAGCTTTAAGTATTACTCTTCAGATATATTTTATTGCTAAACAAACAGGACATGTTGCCTTGTTTATCAGGAAATAAAAACTTCAACTTATGTATTTTAAATGATGGCTATTGGCAAAAGCAATTTCAGTGTCGAATTGCAATAAAAACCCAGGTTTACAAGGTTTAAATTTCTTGGAAAATATTGACAAATTTAGTAAATTAATGTAGACACTGAGAAAAAAATGTAGAAATATACAGTAAATATATTTTTTTCTAAAGCATAGGGAAGTGATCAAACACAGACAGTACCCCAATTTCATTTGAATTATGGAAACTTTATCCCATAAATGTTTTTCTTGTGTCAGTATCTCACTTATTTACTGGAAATGTAGTTTTATGTAGCTTTTGTAAAATCCAAGGACAAAGAATTTTTGTTTCTAAGTTTAATACTAATAAAGAAGAGATTGAAATAGCACATACTAATAAAAAACATGGAGAGTTTACTCCAGTTCTCAATTGTATTTTGTTTCCTAATGTAACAAATTACCACAAACTGGGTGGCTTAAAGTAACCATAAAGAGTCTCCAATTCTGGAGGTTGGAAAGTCCTAAATCAAGGTGCCTACAGAGCTATCTCCCTTTAAAACTTGAAGGGCAAAAACTTTCTTGCTTCTTCTAGCTTCTGTTGGAGGTGGAAAATCCCTGATGTTTCTTGGTTTGCAGCTGCAGTGCCCTAGTCCCTGTCTCTGTCATTACAGGGCATTCTTCCCTTGTGTAGATGTCTTCTTAAAAGGACACCAGCCATATTGGACTGGAGGCCCACCCTACTTCAGAATGACCTCATCTTAAGTAATTACATTTGCAAGGATCCTATTTCCAAATAAGGTCACCTTTTGAGGGTCTGAGAGCTAGCACTTCAACATATCTTTTGGGGAACACAATGCAACCCACATCTATTGACCATTTTCTTCTTTTTAAAAATTTTAAAACTTTCTAGTGAAATAATATACATAATGTTCCAAAGATAATGCAGAGGATTCCTATGCCTTTACCCAATATCTACTAATATTAACAGCTTTAATATCCATGGTCCACATATCAAAACTAAAATAGTGAAAAGTTTATTAAATAATCTAGAGACATTAGTTGCATTTCACTAATTTTCCACTAATATCTGTTTTAAAATATTTTTTTTTGTTCCAGGATCCAACTTATGACATCAAGTTTCATTTAATCAGTTTAGTTGTATTGCCAATCTGTGACAGCTGTTTCATCTTCACTTGATTTTTATGAACTTGGCATAGAGACTTTTGGAGAATACTGGGTAGAATGTCCTTCATTTGCATTTTTCTGATGTTTCCTCACAATTACAAATTTTTGAGAAGGATATTACAAAGACAAAGTGTCCCACTTATAAACAATACCAGGGAGATATGATACCAACATGGTTATTATTGGTGCTAATAGCTGGACCATTTGGTTAAGTTGTTGCCTGAAAGGTTTCTCTACAGTGAAGTTACCATTTTCTCTTTCCATGCTCTGTTCTTTGCAAACAAATCACTAAGTTCATTCCACACTAAAAGGAAGGAAAATTAAGTTTCACCCCTTGGAGGGAGGGAATTTAAGAACATAGGTTAAAACCAGCACAGTAATTAGTAAATGTTTGGGGATAGAGAATTTGAAGCTATGCAGGTAACCTGTTCCTCCATTACATTGTGCCCATCAGCTTTACCATTCGTCAGAAGATCTTGCCTTCAGCAGTTATCATGGTGGTATCCAAAGGTGATAATCTACTTTACTCACACCATATTCTTTTGAAAAGCAACTTAAACATTAAGGATTCTAGTTTAGGATTAAAGTAGTTATATCTACTGGATGGTTTAGGACTAAAGAACATGTATTCATAGTGTTTTCTTTGAAATAATATCAGCTCTAAGAAACAAAAGTCCATTGCCATGCTTTCTCATGGACAAGTGCATTAGAGAACTGGGATGCAAAGGTGATTAGTGGCTCCCAGAGAAGGTGTAGCATCTTCTTAACTGTGCTCATTTGCATACACCTTTAGGCCCAGCTGGAGGTATGCATGCATTCCTGGGATCTTCTAGAGCAGACATACAGAGGTTCTCAGGTAAAATCCCTTTTTCATGAAACTCTATAACCACATTCCAAACACCAGTTGTCAGTTTACAACTTTCCAGATTGACATCTTAAATCAAGAAAATGACACATGTGGATAGTAACTGGCCTAATCTTTTCTGTAAATTGCTGCCTATGGTTTTCAAAAACATAGTAAATTGCTGACAATTGACAATGTGTCTTGCCGCATGACTAACTTCACTTTTGTGCAGTTAATAAATCAGTCTTAAATTATTCATCAGAACACCCAATGTCTAGGCTTTGATTGACAGCCATTGATTTTAGGGACTTGTACTTCTGTCCTTTATATTGAAGTAAAATTTGCCACCTTATTGTTTCCATCCCCTTACAATGTAAAATTAAAACGTAAGCAGAAAGATGACAACACAGGAAGATTCTAAATCAGCTCCTCCTGTGGCACACTAAATCTACAGCTTCATCGGATCATTTCCCTCTGAAAAAGCTCTGAAAACTAGGTGAATCGTTCTTCACAGCAAAGGATAAAAGGAGCACACTGAGTTAGGTTGGAAAAGAAAAGACCTGGTCTTAGCAAAAACCCCACCCCAAGTGCGGTGAGGAATCTCACTGCACAGGCACTTCCCCCAGAGTGAGTGAGGGGTTCGTGCCCTGCACAGGGCACCCTGGGTCCTGGGATCTACACTGAAGAGATGAGACCCCAGAACACTGGGTTTAGAAAATCCATGGGGCTGACACCCAGGGGTCCCAAAGTGTTATATGAAACTGAGATTCCCCTCTTAGAGGGCTTATGGGTGGGCATGTTTGTCCTGAGACCCAGCAAAAATACAGGAGTTTGAAAAATGCTGTGAAGGAAATTCACTTGCTGATCTAGGTGTGTTGACTGCAGGGGCAGAGTGTATTGAGGTGCTGGCACCCCAGTAAGAGGCACTGGCCAATGCCATTGTTGCCTGCTCCACATAGCCTGCTAGCACAGGCCGACCAGCTTGGATGCAGCACCTTCTGCTGCCTTGCTGGGGGGTGGAAATGAGGGGAGCTGAGGCAGGAGAGCGCCAGGGACTACAGTGTTCCCCTGC
Source organism: Manis javanica (assembly GCF_040802235.1). NCBI lineage: Eukaryota > Metazoa > Chordata > Mammalia > Pholidota > Manidae > Manis > Manis javanica. The sequence continues at coordinate 150,476,903 of NC_133157.1, forward strand.
TCCCTGTCTGGGCTGGGAAAACACAAATGGTCACAAAATTCTCCTGCTCCTTAGCTAAGGCCTGCAACCATGGGTAGTTATAACTTTCTTAGTCCTGGCTGGGGCTGGTAAGTGTCCATGGTGGTGACATTCTTCTGTTTCCAACCTCAAGCCAGCATGCATGCACAGGAAAGGCACTATCCTACTGCACTGCTGGAGCCTACTGTGTGCCCCGAGCCATACACATACACTCTCCCACTGCTTTGCTAAAACCAGTGGGTACATGCAGTCCACACAGGGGACACCCATCAATAGCCTGGCCCTGGTGGCCAAGAGGGCTGGTGTTGCAGACCTCCATAGGGCTATAAAGTCTGAAAAGATAGTTCTTGGCAGGCCACCCTCAGGCCACTGCACTGACAGCAGACTGAAACACCGTTCCACTCTTCCTTTAAAAAAGCCTATTGACTTAGTCTGAGGGACAAATTTCCCACACATTTAAAGGCTAGAGGGCCCTCCCAGGTGATGTAAGCAGAGAGACATCATCTTTGTGAACCCCTTTGGCTTTGTTACAGCTCATTGAGACATTCCATAGATGCTTATACACTTTCCTGGAGCCCCCAGTTTTGCAACTTTCACCCAAGGGACACCTCCAGATCTTCTAGTCTGGTCACAAAATTCTCTTGCTCCTTCTAGTCTGGAGGTCTGCAGGGATCATGTTTCAGTCCCGTAGAACTGGGACAACATCCAGCAGAATAACATTCACATTAGAGGGGTGACAGAAGGAGCAGAGAATGAGAAAGAGGGAGAAAACTTATTAGAAGAAATAATGGCTGAAAACATCACTTACCTGGGGAAGGAAACAGATGTCCAGGTCAAGTTTCCAGACCAGAGAGTCCCAAATAAGGTGGGTTTCAGCCCAGAGAGTTCCAAATAATATGAACTCAAAGAGAAACAGCAAGTAAATCTTAAAAGCAGCAGAAGAAAAATAAATTGTTATGTACAAGGGAAACCCCATAACACTATCAGCTGATTTTTCAGCAGAAATTCTTCAGGCCAGAAGGGAGTGGCATGATATATTCAAAATGCTGAGAGGAAAAAACTTCCAACAAAGAATATTCTACTTAGCAAGGTTATTTTTCATTTGTTAGGAGAGAGAGTTTTCAGACAAGCAGAAGCTAAAAGGAGTTCATCACTACAAAACCAGCTGTACAAGAAATATTAAAGGCACTTCTCTAAACTGAAAAAAAAAACAGAACTAATTGATACCAAGAAAATGTACAAAAGTGAAAATCTCACTGGTAAATATATGGTAAAGGTAAATATATAGTAAAGGTAGTGGATTAATCACTTACAAAGCTAAGAAGGTTAAAAGATAAAAGTAGTTATGTAGAACAATACTTTGTCAAAGGAATACATAAAAAGATATAAAAAATGACATCAAAAAAGAAAATTTGGTGGGGGTGTGGAGTTTTGGAATGTATTCAAATTTAAGTTGCTATCAACTTAAAAGACTGTTATATACATAGTGTGGTATGTATGAACCTAATTGTAACTACAAAGCAAAAACTTATAGTAAAGACACAAAAGAAAATGTGAAAGGAATCTAAGCATAATTCTAAAGAAAAATCATCAAACCAAAAGGGAATAGAGAAAAAGAAAAAGAAAAGCTGTTAAAACTAATAATGAATTCAGTAAAGTTGTAGGATACAAAATTAATATTCCATTTCTTTACACTAATAATGAACTATCAGAAGGAAATATTTTTAAAAACTCAAATTTGCAATTACATCAAAGAGAAAACAACTAGGAATAATTTAACCAAGGAGGTGAAAGATCTGTACACTGAAAACTATATAACATTGATAAAAGAAATAGAAGGCACAAATAAATGAAATGATATTCTGTGTTCATGGACTGGAAGAATTAACATTGAATTAACATTGTTAAAATGTCTATACTACCTAAAGTAATCTACAGTTTCAATGCAATCCCCGTCAAAATTCCAATGACATTTTTAATGGAACTAGAACAAATCCAAAATTTGTATGGAGTCACAAAAGACCCAAAATAGCCAAAATAATTTTGAGAAAGTCAGAGGTATTATGCTCCCTGATTTCAAACTATACTGCAAAGCTATAGTAATCAAAACAATCTGGTATTGGCATAAAAACAGACACATAGATCAATAGAACAGAATAGAGAGCCCAGAAATAAACCCACATATACATGGTTAATTAATTTACAATAAAGGAGGCAAGAATGGGGAAAAGACAGTCTCTTCAATAAGTAATGTTGGCAAAACTGGACAGCTACATGCAAGAGAACGAATCTGAATTACTTTAGTGTACTAGAAACATCAACTTGAAATGGACTGAAGACCTAAATGTAAGATCTGAAACCATAAAATTCTAAAAGAAAACGTAGGTCATAATACTGTTTGACATTGACCTCAGCAATATTTTTCTGGATTTGTCTCTCCAGGCAAGAGAAACAAAAGCAAAAATAAGCAATTGGGACTACATCAAAATAAAAACTCTTTGCACAGCAAAGGACACCACCAACAAAATTAAAGGCAACCTACTGGATGGGAGAAGATACTTACAAATGATATACTTAGTAAGGTATTAATTTAAAAAGTCAACACCAAACCCCCCCCCAAATAATCTGACTAAAAAATGGGCAAAGGATGTGAGTATTTCGGTTTTTCAAAGAAGACATACAGATGGCCAAGGTGCATAATAATGAAATACTACTCAGCCATGAAAAAGAATGAAATCTTGCCTTTTGTGACAACATGGAAGGAACTTGAGGGTGTTACGGTAAGTCAGACAGAAAAAGACAGACAAATACCACATGACTTCACTAATTTTATGTGGAATCTAAAAATCAAACCAAACCAAACCAAATCCAAACTCATAGATACAGGGGGACAATTGGTGTTTGCCAGAGAGGGGTTTGGTTGGGAGTAGAGGGAGAAATGGGTGAAGGGGTTGCAAAGTACAAATTTCCAGTTGCAAAATAAGTAAGTCATGCAGATGTTGCATACAGCATGAGGAATAAAGTCAATGATACTTATTATTGGTAACTGGACTTATTGCAGTGACCATTTTACAATAAAGTCACTATGTTGTATACCTGGCACTAATATAATAGGGTATGTCAATTATAACTCAATTAAAAAAAGTGTAATTAGGAAAAATAACTACACCGTTTGTCTAGTGATACCTTAATGGTGAGCACAATTCACTACTGAATCAGGGCTTCCATTGTCCTTTGCTGCTCTGAGGTAGGACAGCCTGTTTCTCAGACTAATAGACTTAATGTACCTTAATATTTCAAATACAGATATCTTCCTCTGCTAGCTCTGTAATTATAGGACAACAATAAAATGATTAGTTGTATATACAAACTAAAACATCAGATGGCCCATTAAGACATGGTACTATCACAAGATTGTTCTAAGAATACGTCTGGGTCATCTCAAGCAGCTCAAACTTAGAATTTTGTTCCTAAAATAAGTTTAAGGATACAGTACTTGGTTCTGAAAAGACCTCTTAACACCATTTTTGTTTTCCAGCATCAGTTTCTTAAGGGTTTTTTTCTGGAAGCATATTTACGCTTCCTTGAAACTCTTTTTGAATCAATACTGGCTCAAAGCGAAGTAACACACTTGAGCATGAAGGAGTTTTATATTTGAGCATCACATTTGTCCATATTTGCTGAGGAAAATTAACTTCAGGGCATCTTAAAAGGAACTCCAGCAAGAAAACATGTCACTGTTGCTCTGGTCTGTGACACTGTAGTTCAGCAGTTTTGTTTAGAGCATGTCTCTACAAGACCACCTTCTACAGGAGGCGATCCTCATTCTGATCTATGATAGTGTGTAATCCCAAATATAAATTACAGGTAAAAGAAGAGTTTGCAAAAAAAGGTGTGGGATGGAGTTGGACAGATCTATACAGATTCATTATATGAGATAGAAAAATAAACTGCTTTTCTCACATGTGGTTGGTCATGAACATTGTCCTTATATGTGAAAACCAGCATTAAATATTAAGTATTAGGGCTGTATTCTTCTGGTTCTTAAACACAGTAATGCATAGAGCCATCACATTTATCCCAGAGAGACCTTGGCTCATCACGCTTGTGTTTAACATTCCTGCTCTATATACTCAGAATTCTAAGAAAAGTCCATCTCCAAACTCTATTATTATTACTTATTAGGTTGTCAGTGATTCCCATTATATAGAAACTTTCTTGAGAACAGAAGCTATCTGGTATATTCACATGTTCCCATTGCCATGCTCATAAGTTCTAAATTAAAATTTATGTATGTCATTTTGTATTAGGTTGGGTTGCATATTATAGAAAAGCCCCAAAACAATGGCTTAAAATATATTCTCTCATATGACAGAAATCCAATATTAAGCAGTTTAGAGATGATATAATAGCTCCACAGAGATAGAAGTTTCCAAGCTCTCCTGTCTTCCTACATTATTATTATAGTCAGTCACTTGTGTTTTCATGGTCATCTGATGGTTCAAGCTGGCTGTTCAGGCTCCAGCCAACCCTTTTCTCCATCTTTCCCTTTATAGTTGGTTTGATTTCCTCATCGTTCTGCTTAATCCACATTCTCAGCCTTACTCTTTCAGAATGAGGGATCTGGAACTCTTGTGGGCATCCTGTGACTGCCATACCAGTCAAATAACAAATCAAATTGACACCTTTTCTAGTGCCTTTCATGTTCAAGGTCACCCCAAAGCCTTTACCCATGGTTTCTCATGTATCACTAATCAACCTTCTTTGTGCAAAGAGAATTATTAAGATATGCCAATAAGATAAGTGTGATTTCTGTCAACTGAGTTACAGAGGTAAATTTGCATAGCAATTCAGTGACCTTTTTTCCTTTATAGTATCTCAGAAGGTATTGTTGCATAATCATATTATAAGCTCTGTTCCTGCAAGGCTTTTCAGCTAAATTTTCATCAGCTGTCATTTCATTTTGTGATAGTATTCTTTGTTATTATGTACAACAACTTGAAGGCATACATTACTTGTTAAAGAAAAACAATAAACAACATGCAAATAAGCACATTTATCAGATTCTCTTTCATAGTCTTATGAACCTTTGCAAATATCACCTAAATTCTTCATTTGGATGTTCCTCTTAATTGAAGTTTCTCACCCATGAGACTGCATCCATTAAATATACAAATTAACATCACAGCAAGAGAATCCACAGTCTTAATGGCATGTACTCGTGTTCTGTTTGTTCTACACATTGTTTTCGTAGAATGACCTTATGTTCAATTTGCTCCATCAAGAGTTCCTCCATATTGCTTGAATTTCCTTTAAAAAAGCACAGCAACACATTACATGAGACACTATTAAAGTTGTTTTCTCTGGGGAACAGGTCTGCTTTTATGGAAGTTTCACAGCCATAGCCTATGCTCAGTGATTTATTTTTTGCAATAGTGGCCTACTCTCTCTCATACATTGAAATAATTAAAGCTTTATTAAGAAAGAAATGTTTTTATTGACATATGTGAGAGAAGTAGATACATATGGAGACCATCACATCAGCAGGGACACCAGAGAAGCTGAATGAAGCAGGATCCCTTCCCAACCTCCCTCCAGCTTTTGTCTGGCTGGAGATGGGCACCATTGCTCCCTCCCGTCGTCTGCCCAGGTGGCAGAGTCTGGAAGAGGAAGTGTGGGGAGGGCAGGAAATCCTCAAGCCACAAGCCACAAATGTGGTTTTCTTGACCAGGGGAGGAAACATGAGAGAAAGTTTTAATACCAAGTTTTAACAGCTAACATTGGTGCAGAATGTATGCATGATGTATAAAGGAATTGCAAGGGGGTATTTGACACAGAAGAGGGAGGGAGTTATTGGAGTTACTGGGAGTATAAATATGAAAATCACTTCATATTCACACTCCCAAATTGAAACTATGAAATAAACTAATTACACAGATAAAACATTCACTTTTGCTTAAAAAATTGTTCATTCTCATGTTATTTGGAGGGAGAATACAATACAAACTAAAAATGGTGGAGACTGTGTATTTCAGTGTACAAACTCAGTTATATTTGCAGGGACTGTAACATACAGCAATAAATGTAGCCATTGTTGATATAAAATCAACCCAACTGCTTTACAAAAACAAAACAAAACAAAAATGAAACCTACTTGCAACCACTAATGAGAGACATATCACTGTTACACAAAATCTGATGAAAAACAATACAACCCAGGCCACAGTGATTGCTTTAAAGTTTAGATTGTTTCTGTTTGTCATTAAACTGTATAACCTAAACATAAATTAAATGTCCTGGTTGTCTCCTGAGAAAAGATTCCCCAAAACCTTTGCATTTGCATGAAACATCATAATAAAATACAATATAGATTTCAGTTTGCATACAACTTTCTTTTATTGTGGAAAAGTGACAGAAAAATTAGATCACCATATCAGTGAAGGAATAACAAAACTTTATTTTTCAGAAATTATGGTCACTTAGAATTATAAGGTCTTTGGAATAAGAAGCATAATTACAATTAAGCTGACTTATCCTGTTTCCTTTAATGTAATTACATCCCTTGAAAAAGTATTGTTTAGCAATAAAAATTAAAATCAATACTAGGCTTACAAACTTCTTTAGAATTTTGCCTAGGTAGGAAGAACTCATAGGTAAAGCTAAAAGTTAAGTTTAAAATTTATTACTATATTAAATAAAAAATTAAATATGCAAAGCAGAGTTGCCTAAACTTAGTCAAATGAAAATAAAATGCCATGAGGGCAGTAAAATATTTAGAAAGTTTATTATATACAATTGATAGGTTGTAGCCATTTGGAGGAAAGCCACTTTGGTTTTCTATGTTTTAGAACTCTTAGTTGGCTCTCTAAAGTATTTCTAGTTCAAAATACCATGATCTACAGAGAGGGAAAAAAAAGCAAACTTTGAAAATTAAAAAGAAATTGAAACTTGAGAAAGATAAAATGGTTTCCCAGCAATACTCAGAGGAATAATTTGAATTTGGGAATCAGAATGACTTGAGAAAGAAGAATGATGGTCATTGGTCCTGCCTGGTTTCTCAGGTGACATATATAGGTGATGTATTTCGTGGGAACAGAGGTTCCCGGGCAATGGTATCAAGCCAAAAATGGGAAAATAGGGTTCCATTGTTGCCACTTTGAAAAACTGTTTAGTTTCTTAAGAAATCAAAATATTAGAGAATCAGGCCACTACAGAACAAAAACACACACTACATATAACAAAAGAATACAAATATACACTCAAAAATCCATATTTGTTGAAATGAATCATTTGTGGATGGCTGAATTAGGTATATATCAGGCACATCTTCTGGTCAGCCAGACCTGGAGATAAAGCCCACCTTCCCCATTTACTACATGCGTTTATTTGGTACCTGAATTAAACTGTTCAGGTTGAAGTTTCTCACAGAATCAGGAAAACAATATTTACTTCAGAGTTATTGTAAGGATAAAGCAAAAAACATAAATGTAAAATAATGTGTACAGAGTTGGCAGCCAGTAAATGTCAGTCATCTTTCCTATTGTTGCTTTTAGTAGGCTTCTGGTCAAAGCTTATGAGTAATACAAGATAAGTCTTTAGAATGCCTTCACATTGATGTATCTTATTTCTGCATATCAATTTTTATGTCTAATTATACATACAAATGTACACTCTAAAGTATTAGATGGAATCAAATCTATATTTCAGAAAGAGGCCCTAAAAGAACATAGTATATCATTTAAAAAGTATGATAAACCAGTGGGAAGCCTGCTAGGTAAATCTTGGTTGTACAGTTGTTTATCAGAAGTTATCTATTTGGAGCTTCATCTCAAAAAATTTTGCAAATTAAATTTCAGAGAAATTAAGCAAAAACAAACAAAACCTTATGTTAACTACAGGTGAGATGTTAAAAACACAATTAACAGATTTTTTAAAAAGTGAGCTATTTAGTACACAGTAAGATACTCAACCATATGCATAAGCAAAGAAATCCCCAGCCCAGCAAAAATAAATAAATAAAATAATAAACAAAACATATTTTTTCATTGCCAGCATAGTAAAAGTGGCAAATCATTATAATAGCAACTTTGGAAGCAACATAATTTATGAAAACGAGTTAAGTGAAATAGCTAAGAAAATTATATATCTACTTGGTTAATATTAGGAAATCATTAAAAATATTTTTAGTTTGCAACAATATGAGAAAGGTTTGCATTATGCGAAGTAAAAAAAAGCATATGAATTTGATCTACAATATGATTACACTAATCAAAAAACTTAAGGTACAAATGAATACTTCTGGCCATGACATGATGACTGGCACTGGAATTGTCCTTTTGATGCAAATAATAGCAAAAAGGGAAAAACATATGAAGTAACTGTGATTCTTGAAGGAAGGGAAACAAACAATGTGATGCCCAAAATAGATCTCCCTGACTTTCTGATGGGAGACACATTTATGCTATGGACCAGTCAGTTTTCTTACTGAAGGGAGGAAGATGGTTGGATATTTGAGCTATTGAAATGTCTGAAATTTATGTAGCCATTTCTGAGGAAAGTAAGGGAGGTGAAGATGGAGAGAGAGCAGAAGTTTTCATGGGAATTCACTGCAATTCAGGGCTAAGAGCATGTGCAGGATGTCTCACCTAGAAGCTAGCAAAGATCATCCACTTTGGGACTGAGAGATAAGGCGAGCAGGGGTCACTTGGGACTGGGAGATTGAAGGCTCTGAATGAGAGAGGATTGAGCGAATTGAGTATTTTGAACATTTATTTGAAACTCCAGAAAGGGCACGTACTAGAAGTAGGATGTATACCCTAGAGGAAGGCAAGCTGAAGACTGAAATAGATCTGTTCTAGACAATAATTAAACTATGCTTTACAGGAACAAAGGCCAAAAGGATTCTTTCGGAACTAACTCCTGTCAAAACAACTCACTCACCTGTGAAGGCAGGCCATATAATCTGAACTCCTGGCAATGTATCCTGGACACTGTTCTGCATACAACAAAAATTACAACATACATCAATAAATAGAAAAATATAAACTATTATCAAGAAAACAAAGAATAAAACAAATCAAAAAACATCTCAAGATGACTCAGATGTTAAAAGCAGTGAATGAGGACTTCTGTTATAACTATGAAATCAGGTGCATATTGAGAAACAGTGAAGCCAGCAATGAAAATGATGCCACATGGGATCCTTTGAGGAGAAAATGACCAGTGATAAATTTCCTGTGAAGGAGAGGGTCAAAGATCACTGACATCTAATGTTCAAGTCAGGTTCTTACTCATCATGTGCTATTTTGTCATTTCTCTTTTATCACAAGTCTTCAATACATGACCATCCTGTGTTTGTGGGGTTTGAGGCGCACAGAGGAAGTGAGTGGAAGATGGATAACGTCAAGAAACTGGAAGTGATGACGAGGAAGTTAATCATAGCAGAAAAACAGAGTCCGTGTTGCCAAATCCGCAGCACATATCTTCCCTAATCTAACTAATCAGCTGTCTCAAATCAGGCTAAACAGAAGTAAAGGAAGCAAATTCAAATTACAAGATGCAAAATGGGTTGAAATCCAACATAAAACTTCATGTATGTAATTACTTTATTCATAAGATCTTAAATTATTTTATAATATGCATGTGATAGAAGATGGGCAATTATTGAAATAATACATTATAAAGAGGCTTACTAGTTTAGATATGTTGAATTTAGCATGGGAAATGCATGTATGGTTCACTAATACATTTGTTGATGTGAGAAATTGTGATGGGTTCTACTGTATAGTGATTATAAGGTAGAACAAACAGAAGACAACTCTGGGGATTCTAGAGTAAACTTTCCAGGGATTTCTTGCTGCTTGACTGAATCAAATACCCTCCATTAAACATGGGCCACTAGAGCCTTTGTTACATAGATCCTGTAGAACCTGTGATGGTCAAGGCAGATTTGCTAAGATCTAAACCACAAATACAAGTAGAGATGCTTCATTGTAGTCAGAAAGCTTCTAGACTGACTTAAAATAACAGCTACATTTAAAACTACAGTTGGAAATGAGAAGTTTAAAAAATAGGGCTTTTTATTTCATCATGCTATTTAGATTCTTCTTTACATAACAAATTATGCAGTATACAAGAAAATATTTAAATCACTTAAATAAAAATTCAACACAAGCTGCTCTTACATTTGCATGGCAGTCAAATACTGCCTCTGAGGAATCACAAAAATCCTGTGCTCTGTTAACATTTATGCTAGATAGACAGTTTTATAAGGGTGCATCCAGGCAAATCTGCTATCTGATCAGGAATTAGAAATATGAATTATCACAATAAAACATTTAGTTGTTTGTAAACAAGTGTTCCACTTAAACATGCAGAGATGACATCCTTTTTAATACATACATGTTTTCAGAATTTATTCAAGCTATGAGATCAATTTGCTACGCATACTGTTACATTAACATCCCTGGTCAATTCCGTTTCCAGCTTTAAACACAAAAATGTTTATTTTTAATTAATTTCTTATTGAAATATAGTTGATATACATTATTATATTGGTTTCTGACATGCAACAGAGGGATTTGACAATTATATACATTACTAAATGCTCACTATTATAAGTGTAATTACCACCTGTCAATGTACAAAGAAATCACAATATTATTGGCTATGTTCCCTATGTTATACTTACAACCCTGTGACAAATTTATTTTATAATTTCAGATGTGTACTTCTTTATCCCTTATTTATCACCAAATTTGCCCATCCCTGTCCCCTTCCTCCATTCTCTCTTATGGAATTTGTCTTCTCTGATTGATTTATTTCATTTAACATAATACCCTCTAGGTCCATCCATATTGTAAATGGCAAGATTTCGTTCTCTTTTTATGGCTGAGTAGCATTCCATTGTATATTTGTACCAGATCTACTTTATCCATTCATCTATTGATGGACTTTTGTTGCTTCCATATCTTAGCCTATAATAACAGGAATGTTTAAAACAATGTTTCACTTACTCCTTACCCAACTGGAGGCTGTAGTCATACTGATATTATTCATTTAAAAATGTACATGAAGATACATTGGAGGGCAAGTCCCACTTCAGCATGGAGAACTAAAACATAAGGCTATTGTTTGAAGTTTTATTATAATTACCTACTTCCAAAGTCATTATTTACTATTTAAATCAGCATTTCTTCTATCATATTATACTGATTTTTAACACTAACAATGTGAGTCATAATAATTTGTAAATGTACTTTATTCACACCAATAATATGATAAACAGTGTGATAAACTTGCCTTAGATAGTCTAGCTACTTCCAGATCAAAATAGATAATAAAAACATGCCATGACTCAAAGGGAAGTCCGCACTATACACAACACAAAAAGAAAATAAAAATAATTTTAAAAAATGTGGGAATGAAAAGCATATATACAAAACAGGTCAGTAGTCAAAATGTCAATAAATTTGACTCTTCCTGGAAGAAAGAGACAGGGAGCATTCAGAAAAGTATGCTCTTTATAAGGTTGCTGAGATCTTTTGAACTTCAATGTCCAAAAGTTTCTACTACTTCCAATACTTGCCATAAAAATTAGGTTTATTTTTAAAGTGCTTTGCTGGCCTGAAAATATAACTTTATCCTGAATGATGACTCATTTATTCTTTTCTGAGTATTCTCATTTTGTAACAAATAACATTTTGTGCATTTTATGTGAGGCCACTCATAACATCTGTTAGGGTCCAGAAATCCCGGGATTTCCCGAGAGAAGAAGGCACACAGACACGGAGATGTAAATACAAGCAAAGTCTTTATTCAGTCAGCAAGCTGGGGCCGGCAGCACCTCCCCTGACACACAGGTCTGGTCAGAGCAGCGACCCCCAGGCAACTTTAGGTATGGATTATATAGGGTTTTCACAGCCGTTGCACCGAAGCCTGCGCATTTCTACAACCAAAAATTTTAAAACACATTTTATATTGTAACCAATGGGAAACATTGTAACCTTTTAGGGAACGGGTCAGTTGCCTGACCGCTTCAATTGTTCTCTTGCTTACCCAAGCATGTCTACGTGATTTTTCACAGATTACGCCCCCAGGCTGTTACCTAATTTAGGCCAGGCGCATTTCTTAGCCTCCGGTAGTTTATACAAAAACTGGGTGGCTCCTGCTCTAGGGTCAGGTTAAGTGTTATTAGTTAGGTCTTTTTCCTGACTCTTGATGCTCTCTACACTCCTTTACATTCCCCCCTTTTCTTGATCAGACTGAGGAATCTTCCGCAGTGGTATCTAGGGCCTGATATTTTTGGTGAAGGACCGGGAGTTGGACGGTGTCAAACCTTTCCCGTACAAACCTAAGCAGCCTGTTTATTATGCATGGACCGATTGGAAGCAACAACAGCAGGATGACCAGTGGCCCCGCAACGGCCGAGAGGAGGGTAGCAAACCATGGCTTGTGTTTGAACCAAGACTCAAAACAGCCTTTGCTGCTTTCATATTCCTTACGCCACTTCTCTAGATCTTATTTAGCTTGGCCAGGGACTCCCTGACCGCACCAGTTTTATCTACATAGAAACAGCACTCTTCCTTTAAGGCTGCACACAGCCCACCTTCTCTTAAGAACAGGAGGTCCAGGCCTCTTCGGTTTTGTAGGACCACCTCTGACAGGGAAGTGAGGGATTGTTCCAGATTTGACATTGTCTGTCGGAGTTGTTCTAGGTCCCTGTTGATTGCCAGCCTCAGGGCTGTGAGCCCCTTTTCCCGAGTTACAAGGGCTGTGACCCCAGTGCCTGCCCCTGCTATCCCTAGGGAGAAGAGGACCCCAGTGGTCAGGGCAGTAACAGGCTCCCTCTTTTTCCGGTGGAGGCTTGGCACTTCTTCCCAAAAAGAAAGGAGGGATTCATGAGAATATATATTAAGCGAGGTATAATGGCCACAAGCACACAAAACTCACTGCTGGCATTGAACACAGAGGTGGATAGGGCTGGAGTGAGGCCTGTCTTTGAACAGAGCCACCAACCCGAGGAGGGTATAATCCACTTTCCCTGCTCCCATGTAGGGCTATTATAGGAGGAGCATAACTGGCTCTGGGTTATCGGGACTGTGCCTACACACGTACCAGCGACTGAGACCTGAGCGATCGTAAGTCCCCACGGTCTCCCGTCCCAGTAAGTGGGATGGGAGTTGTTGATAGTGTAGGAGCCATTTATCCCACTTGCCTCATAGAAGGGGGGTGAACCTGGGTAGCATAGCCAACAGGGATCGGTGAGGGAGGAAGTGGTGTGGTTAAGGGTCTCTACTACTGCCTGCACCATTTCCCACATAGGATTATCTAACCTGGAGGGAGCGTGCTGGGCCCCCAACCCAGGGGTCGATGGACCAGAGGTCGATGGACCTGGTCCTCTTGTGGGCTCTGGGGCAAGTGTTTCGGTTGGCATTTTCTCATCCTTTTTGCTCAGGCCCTTGTCCTGGATTGAAGGTTTCTGGGGATTTATAACTGGGTTGGGACCTACGGCGGCGTTGGGAGTTGAAACAGTTAATTTTATGATAAGGGTCGAGCCAGCATGCCCGCCATATTTATAGTACACCATTCCCCATGTTAATCCATTTATCCAGCGCGATACCTCAGTCTTTTTGCCCGTCTCGGTGAATTGAACTCTTACCCAATCCTGGTCCCTTCTGTCACAAGCTTTGGTTTGTAAAGGGCCATAGGCTGGTGATGAGGGATGCCCTTGTTGACATAAGTAAATTTGACAGAATCGATTCTTGTAACTGTCCATCTCCAATCCCCATTGTTAGAGGTTACACAGTCCCAGCTGGCACACCAGAAGTCATGTCCCCCCCACCACAGTGCCTGGTTTTACCTGTTCCTGGGCAAGCATAAAACCCATGGGAGCGAGTCAAATTTGGAGGGACGGATCGGTAAACAGGGTTGATCTGCCGAAAGCAGAAATACAGGCCAGGCCACCAGGTTCCGATTGGCGCAATGTGATGTGTGGAGTTGAGGACCTCCCCATTGTCGCTATCAACCAGCATCCAGGTCAGGTTACAGGGTCGATGGGGGTTGGTGCCTCTGATCTCCACAGATGTGGCTCCCATGAAGGTCCATACTAAGGAGTTTATTAGCAGGATCCCCTTCATCTTCGGCTTAAGTGTAGTTTTAGGGGATTGGCAGGATGCTGCTGCACCTTCCACTCTTCCTTTTGGGTCCTTGGATCGTTACAAGGTAGGACCTTCCGAACGTGGGTGTGGTGTACCCATGGAGCGATACCATCAACCTTGAGAGCAGTGGGGTGGTAAACAATACAACGTAAGGTCCCTTCCACCTGGGCTGGAGAGTCCTCACTTGGTGTCTCTTGACCCATACCATATCCCCTGGGACTATACCATGTTCCGGGCTAGGAATTTTCCTGCCTTCATAATATGCTCTGATCAGGGGCCAGATTTCCTGCTGCACTTTAGCAAGAGCTTGCAACACATTCAGATAGTCAGGGGCCAGGTCCTCTGCACCGGAAAGCTGCACTCACCAAATTATGGGTGGAGGGGCCCCATACATTATCTCAAATGGAGTTAAACCATGTACATAGGGGGAGTTCCGCGCGCGGAAGATAGCTAAGGGAAGGAGGGTCACCCAGTCCCCGCCAGTCACCAATACCAATTTAGAAAGGGTCTCCTTCAGGGTCCGATTCATTCTTTCTACCTGCCCAGAGCTTTGTGGGTTATAAGCACAATGTAACTTCCAATCTACCCCCAAAGCTAGGGCTAGTCCTTGCAGGATTTTGCTAACGAAAGCCGGGCCGTTATCGGAACCTATGGCTTCAGGGACCCCATATCTGGGGATGATTTCCTCAATTAATCTTTTAGCTACTACCTGGCTAGTCTCATGCTTGGTTGGAAAAGCCTCCACCCACCCAGAGAAGGTATCCACCATAACCAGCAAATACTTATATCCATACTTCCCTGGTTTTACTTCGGTGAAGTCTATTTCCCAATTTCTCCCTGGAGCCCTCCCCCCTTTCCCGAGTACCTGCCGGGTGCGGCCCTCTTGGGGCTGGTCTTAGCATTGCACAGCTACTGCATTTTTTCATGATCTGCCTCATTCTGGTGGGGAAACACCAACTGCGCAGACTGGAAGAGGCTGAGCAGCTTTTTCCAGCCTAGATGGGTGGACTTATGCAGATTAGCAAGCAGGTACTATCCTAATACTTCTGGCAGGATCAATCTACCTTCTTGGTCCCTACTCCAATTTCCCTCCCCAAACACTTTTCCCGATACTTGTTTCCTAATCCACTCAAGATCCAGAGGGGAATACTCAGGTTTGGGTGGCAGGGCGGGCAGTTCAGGTAAAGGTATCTTGAGGGCTGTAATTACAAGGGAGTCCAAGAGGGCTGCCCTCCTAGCTTCCGCATCAGCATGGTTGTTGCCGATAGCCTCAGGTGTCCTCTTTGGTTGGTGGCCTGGTACATGTATAACTGCTACCGCCTTTGGTTTTTCAATAGCGGCTAGTAGTCTTTGGACTTCTTCAGATTCCTCAGTCCCTCCCCTTCCGCGGAACGGAATCTTCTTTCTCGGTAGATGGCACCGTGGACATGGACAGTGCCAAAGGCATACCTGCTATCTGTGTAGATGTTGGCCCGCTTGCCTTCTGCTCTTTCCAGGGCCTCAGTGAGAGCAATAAGTTCTGCCTTTTGTGCTGAGGTACCAGGGGGCAGAGCTGTGCTCCAGACAACTTCCCCTTCGTGGGTTACTACTGCTGCCCCTGCTCTCCTGACCCCCTCCTGCACAAAGCTGCTCCCATCTGTATACCAATTTAGCTCACAGTTTGGTAACAGTGTGTCTTTCAGGTCTGCTCGCACCTGGATAATTTCAGAAAGGATGTCTCTACAGTCATGAATGGGGGTCAACAGATCTGGGTCCGGCAGAAGGGTGGCAGGATTTAGGGTCACCGGGTCAGAGAAGGCAATTCGTGGAGAATCTAGTAGGAGCCCTTGGTAGTGGGTGAGTCGCGCATTTGTCATCCATTTTCCTGGAGGATGCCTGAGGATCCCCTCTACAGTATGTGGGGCTGTTACCCTCAGGTTCTGGCCAAAAGTCAGCTTATCTGCCTCTTTTACTAGTAGAGCGATGGCTGCTAGGATACGCAGACAAGGTGGCCACCCAGAGGCCACTGGGTCTAGCTGCTTGGACAAATAGGCCACAGGTCTTTTCCACAGGCCCAGCTGCTGAGCCAGGTCTCCTTTAGCCACTCCTTTTTTTTCATCAACAAATAGGATGAAGGGTTTTTCTGGGTCTGGCAGAGATAGGGCGGGGGCTCGGAGGAGGGCTTCTTTCAGTCTGTCAAAGGCCCCTTGTTGTTCCTGATCCCATTGCCAGCCTGGCCCTTCTCTGGTCGCCTCATATAGCAGTTGGGCTATTTCTGCATACCCTGGAATCCAGAGCCTGCAGAACCCGGCTGAGCCAAGAAATTCCCTCACTCCCCGGGGTGAGGAAGGGACGGGGATAGTCAGGATAGTTTGTTTCATGGCCTGCGTTAGCCATCTGGCTCCATTAGATATTTTGTACCCCAGGTAGACCACTGACCTCTGACAGATGTGGGCTTTCTTGGCACTGGCTCGATATCCCAGTTTGCTTAGTTCAGCCAGCAAGTTCCCCGTGGCTTTTTCGCACTCCTTACGGGTTTCTGTGGCCAGCAACAGGTCATCCACAAACTGCAGCAGTGTCACGTGGGGGTGGCTCCTGCGAAAGGGCTCCAGGTCTTGGCTTAGGGCTTCATTAAATAAGGTGGGAGAGTTCTTGAAGCCCTGTGGCAGTCTAATCCAGGTAAGCTGCCCTTTTCTTCCTCCCCCTGGCTCCTGCCACTCAAAGGCAAACAAAGGCTGACTAACTTCAGATACTGAAGAAGGCATCTTTCAGGTCCAGAGTAGTACACCACACATGTGAGGGTGGCAGGTGGCTGAGTAGGGTGTAGGGGTTGGGCACTGTAGAGTGGATGTCTTCTACCCTCTCATTGACCTTTCGCAAGTCCTGCACCAGTCTGTAATCTCCACTGCCAGGCTTCCTTACTGGAAGCAGGGGCGTATTCCATGCAGATCGGCAGGGTTTAAGGATTCCTGTCTCCAACAGTCTGTGGATATGGGGTGCTATCCCTTTCCTAGCCTCTTCCGGTATTGGATACTGCTGGACCCGGATGGGTAAGGCCGTGGCTTTGAGTTGAACAACGACCGGGGGTAGATGTTTGGCGAGACCAATTCCTCCTGTTTCAGCCCATGCGGAAGGGAACCCCTGCAACCAAGAGTCCATTTCTCCCTGGCCCCCCTCTTCTAGATCCGCCTGAAACAGACGATGTTCATCGGCCAGGGACAGAGTCAACACATGCACTGGTTGTAGGGGCTACCCTTCTTTGTCCATGATTTTTATCCCCTCAGGTTCAAAATGGATGTGCGCCCAACCTTGGTTAGTAAGTCTCTGCCTAACAACAGTGCGGGGCTCTCAGGTATGACCAGAAATGAGAGACCTGATGCCTTCCTAGGTCCACTTTTCTGTTAGTGGTCCAGGTACATCTCTTGTACCCTGTCACTCCCTGGATTATACTTGTGCATCCTGGGTTCAGGGGACCGTGGGCCTGGTTGAGAACTGAATATTGTGCCCCAGTATCCACCATGAACCCAATGGGAGTCCCCTCCACGCACAGGGTTACCCAGGACTTGGGGAGGGGTGCCGAACCCTGTCCCCATCAATTCTCCTCTCCTAGGTGCAGGGTCTTAACGGGGTTCCCTCCTTGTTCCCTCCTTTTGGGGCACTCCCTCTTCCAATGTCCATATCTCTTACACAGGGCGCATTGATCTTGTCCTAGTCGGGATTGGCGGGGTCCCGTTCCTCGAGGTGGCCTAGGGCTCTCCTTCATCCTGGCCAGGAATATCCTGGCCATCTCCTCCCTCTGCTTCTTGTTCTCCCTCCTCTGAAATTCTCTGTCTTCTTTCCTATTTTTCTCCTGCATTACCCATTTCTCTTTCCTCAGCCTTTCCTCTCTGTCTTCCGGAGTTTCCCTAGCATTGAAGACCTTCTCCACCTGCTGCAGCAGTTCCCTAATAGAGATCTCCTCCAGGTCCTCCTGCTTGTGGAGTTTTCTCCGGATATCGGGGGCTGCCTGGTTGATGAATGAGAGGACTACAGCTGATCTATGTTCCTCTGCTTCTGGGTTTATGGGGGTATATTGCCTGTAAGCGTCAAACAGTCTTTTCAGATACGCAGCCGGGCTTTCCATTTCCCCCTGAACAATAGTTTTTACCTTAGCCAGGTTAGTGGGCCGTCTGGCGGCCGCCTGGAGACCGGTCATCAGAGTCTGGTGGTAGACCCGGAGACGCTCCCTACCTTCTGTAGTCCTGAAGTCCCAATCTGGGCGCATAAGTGGGAACGCCTCGTCGATGATGGGCTGGAGGGTAGTGGGTCTTCCATTTTCTCCGAGGACATTTTTCCTGGCCTCATTGAGGATACACTCTTGCTCTTCCATCGTGAAGCGGGTGGAGGAGCAATTGCTGGCAGTTATCCCATGTGGGACAATGGGTAAACATAATGGACTCCACCAGACCTATAAGACACTTGGGTCCTCTGAGAAGGGAGGGTTCTGAGTCCTCCAGTTATAGAGGTCACTAGATGAAAAGGGCCAGTACTGATATTATTGAGCTATGCCTGCACCGATGGCACGCACAGGCAGAACCGGCACTGCTCCTTCTGAGGTGGAGGAGGGAGCCTCCCCTTCTTGTTCCCTGGCCCCCCGAGGCCTTAACTGCATTCCTCCCACTCTTCCTGGCCTCCTGCCTTCTCTTGCTGAAGAGTCTGGAGAAGCTGCAGCCGCCTGGTTCCCACTGGGCCCCCCAACTTCGTTTTCTACCCCCTCGGCAGCTTCGCCCCCTTCCTCCCATGAAGCCACATACGAGGGTGGTCGCTAAATCGACAGAAGGGGGTAGAGGGGAGAACTGTCAGGGAGGACAGGCGGCACACTCGGGTTTTTGGCCCTGCGATTAGAGGGCTTTAAATCTTCCTGAGCAACTAGGATGGAGGTCTTTAGTGGGTTGGGGTGAGATTTCCCCACCGAAAAGGGCCTCAGCCAGGATGGAGGATTCTCGGCTAGATTTTCCCAGACCAGGATATAGGGGAGTTGGTCAGGGTGGCCCCCAGGGTCTGGTCGGGAGATAATGGCTTTGACTTTGCCGATAAGGTCCAAGGAAAGAGACCCTTGGATCGGCCAGCCTACTCCAAAGGAAGGCCACTCGGCCGAGCAAAAGGTGTGGAGCTTACCTTTCTTGATGCCAAGGCCCATATTTAAGGCCTGCTCCTTGACCTTCTGAAAATTGGAAAGGATCAGACCCTTAGGAGTAGCCTGAGTCTGGCCCATAGTGAGAAAGAAGAAGAAGAAAAAAGAATACGAGGAAGACAAAGGCGAAGGATGAAGATGCCACTTCAAACAAGATGACTGGTGTATGTGCTTGTGAACGGGTGCCTGTTGTTACACAGGTTTTCTTCTGCGGGGGACGTGAATTTATCTGGGATTCGCGGCTATGACCCCCTTATCCTGTCACGGGAGTCTTCTAGCGGCGGGCACCCTAATGGCTCTTAGTTGCCTGACCCATGCCCGCGGGGGAATGATTTAGTGGCAGAGAGGAGGGACGGAAAGAACAGGAGAACCTCAAAATAGGAGAAACTTAAAATGAAAAGCACAGAAAGAAATATAAACCAAAACACAATAAAACAATCAACAACAACACTAAACACACACACCACATCTGATCGCACTCGCTTGGACCGGTCCTTCTCTCACTCTGGCGCGTACCACACTCACCACTTTCAGGATCCTCAAAAACTCTCGTAATTCTCCTGAAATGTGTCCACTCGGACTGCCGCAGGGTGATGAGCTCGATCTTTTCCTCCTTGGACCCCAGTTTTCTGCCGATCGGATTTGCCCTCCTAAGGCCGAGTCACTCGGACCCTAGGGCCAGGATTGGTTACCTGGGCTTCAACCAGGGTCGCTAAACTGGGGGCCGGGAATACCAACCCGGACTTCCTCGCTCGGGATCACTAACCCGAGACCAGACTCGGGATGGCGACTCCCGATTTATGCAGACACGAGGGAGCGACCCTCGAATTACACTGTCCCATCTGGACAATTAGACCTTGCCTCCAGCCATCCTTTGTTCTCAGGGAAGCCACTCGGATCCCGGACGAGCCCCGCAAAAAAATGTTAGGGTCCAGAAATCTGGGGATTTCCTGAGAGAACAAGGCACACAGACATGGAGATGTAAATACAAGCAAAGCAAAGTCTTTATTCAGCCAGCTAGCTGGGGCTGGCAGCACCTCCCCTGACACACAGGTCTGGTCAGAGCAGCGACCCCCAGGCAACTTTAGGTATGGATTATTTAGGGTTTTCACAGCCATTGCACCGAAGCCCGCGCATTTCTACAATCAATAATTTTAAAACACATTCTATATTGTAACCAATGGGAAACATTGTAACCTTTTAGGGAACGCATCAGTTGCATGACCGCTTCAATTGTTATCTCTTGTTTACCCAAGCATGTCTACATGACTTATCAAGGTTTACGCCCCCAGGCTGTTATCTAATTTAGGCCAGGCGCATTTCTTAGCCTCGGGTATTTTATACAAAAACTGGGTGGCTCCTGCTCTACGGTCAGGTTAAGTGTTATTAGTTCTTTTTCCTGACTCTTGATGCTCTCTACACTCCTTTACACATCAAAATAAATTGTATCAGTAAGTTGTCAGGACTAGAGATAGCGAATGACAGCACTTCCATAGTTTCTGCTAGAAAGCTACTAGTTCTTAAAACACATATTTGGACTTAAGTAAGTAAAGCTTATTTTCTTGGTCCATTTTATACAAGTAGAAAATATGCTTTCTGTGGGTCACATGGTAAAAACTATTAACTAAAAAATGACTGTGGAACTTTAATGAATAGAATTAGGGTGAATAAATTAGCAGCAGATTTCCATAATGAAGGGAAGCTTTCCAATCAAACCCAGCAACCAGGGATTAACTGGGCTTTTTAATGACTCTTTTTGTATTAGAAATTATGTTAATTACTAAACAGCATTGGTTATCTTTAACTGGTTAGCCCAGATAGAGATCTTAGAGCTCACCAGCCACTTTTAGATTGAGATGAAGAAACTATGCCTGAGAGAACTTAATTACAGAGAAGCCTGGATAACTGGGAATGATAATTTCCTTGGAAAAAAGTCACCACATTAAACACAATAGCTTTCCCACTCATTCTACTTTATTATAGAAGTCCTTGAATTCTTGCTTCATTATATAGGCCCATTAGTTATATTATTGATTTCTATCAAATAGTTGTCTTTAAGTGATATAAACTTATAAAGAATATTATATTTGTTTTATTACATTTATTTCTTTAGTTGTATTAAAGAATATACATTAAAAACATACATTAAAAAAGTATTTTATATTTTACCCATGATTAGAATTATGTACTGTTGGCAATGCCTATTAATAGTTGCAGTTATTAGACGTCTCAGAGGCTCATTGTAGTCATACAATTTAATTTACATTACGTGTGCTTTTTGTTATTTAGGACTTCAAAAGAAGTGTAGCTCTCAAACTGGTTGGGTTTTGGGTCTTATCACTCATTTCGCCTTTGAGGTGGAGGTTTTCTGGTACAACTTCTTTTTAATGAACCATAAAACTGTAAAAGGTTAGAC
The DNA here is from genome assembly GCF_040802235.1 of Manis javanica. Classification (NCBI taxonomy): domain Eukaryota; kingdom Metazoa; phylum Chordata; class Mammalia; order Pholidota; family Manidae; genus Manis; species Manis javanica. The sequence continues at coordinate 150,498,648 of NC_133157.1, forward strand.
TCTGGAGATTTGGAGAAGTTGTATAATATAAGTAAAAAATTAACAAATTGAGGAGACTTCTCAGTTCAGCTTCCATGTGTACAACAAGTAAAGCTGGGCAAAATGAAAATCAAGACTTCTTTTGGACTCAACAAACAACTGAGGTTTCAGGCAAACTGCCACTCTGAAATTTGGAGGGACAGGTAGACCTGAGAGACAGAGTGAGACCTGCTGTAACTCCAGGGGGAAAATCCTGGGGCAAAATACCTTTGAAACAGAAATCAGTCAAAGGGAGAAATAAAGTGGGAGAAACCTGTTTATTTCTTAAAATCAGTCACACAGCATCTCTCTCAACCTGGCTGCAGAAGAAGAGAACTCTACCCAACATCTCTGGCCCAGATATGCCCTAGCTCACCCTTGTAATCACCTATTGATATGGAGATGGACCACTTCTCTCCAAGCTTTGGAAATATCTATTGATATGGAGATGCACTAGGCCAGGAGAGAGATTCTGGAAATACTGCAATTTTACCCACACCTGCCCACCTAGAGCCGAAGCTGATAGCTCCATAAACTGGTTGGAACACCTAATGCTGATTTTGATGAATGGTTGGTGACAGAGTATGGACCGTATGTCAATGAGATACTCCACAGGGCCACATTTTTAGGGGGCTCCCACACTTCCATGAACATTTCCTCCATGAAACACACCAGGCTTTCATGTGTAAATCTGAGAGTGATCTCCTTAGGGCTTTAATAGAGGGTGGGGAGTGTGGAAGAGAGATCTCTGTGAAGCATGCCCAGAACCTTCTCCATCACAAAGCCTGCTTTGGGGGAAAGGCCAGAGCCTCATCCCCACTTGGGGAAGGAGATTCCTTACCAGCCCAGTCTTCTTTGGGCTTCTGATCTCAACAAGGTGAAGGACTAGTCAGTAAGGGTCAAAGCTTCAGGAAATAGACTGGGCACCAGGGAAGGGACAAGCAACAGGGAGAGGTGGAGGGTGGGAGCTGAACAACTGGAGCAATGCTTGTGAGATCAGGCTCACTAAAAGCCTGAGGTTTAACTGGAAGGTTATAGAACACTTTCCCTCCCCCACATCTCACCACCACCAAAGTTCTATAATATAATAACAGAGGATTACAGCTAAAATAGCTGCAAGATACAGATTCTTAGAGAAGAACTCAGAGAGAGGCCAAAATCAAGAGAGGAGACACAAAGACACTGAATGAATTTGAAGTCTCTGGTAACTACAGCTATAACTAATGTTAAACACAGCTCAACTCCAAACCAGATTGAAGGGCCCTTACCAGTAAGATGGCGAACTTCCAGCTTCTCTTCGGGGTCCTCGGTTCCCACCGGTGCCACCTGAAGCCCAATCACCTCTTGCCCCCCTCCCAATCCCAGCACCTAGCCAATAGCCACCAGCCCCATAGAAGTAACACCACAATCACCCCATGCCCCTTCCTGTATAACCCAGCACCTTTCCTTAATAAAGCGGTGAATTGCTGCTGTGTGTTGCTCCTTTCCTTTCATTGGTGCTGAAACCCGGGAGACGGGACACCCCAACTGGACCCCGTCTTCCCCCCGACACCAGCAGCAGCTTGCCCTCGTCCTCTTTTTCCGGTGCTGGCTCATCACACTCACCACTCCTCTTTTGCCTTTGGCTAAGTTTTGCCCCAGAATGGCTCACTCTTCCCCGAGCTATCGCAGTGCCATTGACTGTGATCATCCGGCAAGGCCCTGAAGCTCGGGGACGAGGAGGGAACTCACCCGCCTCAGGCCTTCACGGCTGCGGCCGACTCTCAGGCCCCTCCTCCAACAGCCATAAATCCCCACCTCAGGCCTTCATGGCTGTGGCGGACCCTCAGGCCCTCCTCCAACAGCCATAAACGCACTCACCGTCCCTTCCATCAGTGCCACAACTTTTTAAGCAAAATTTCCCCGGAATGGGCCACTCTTCCCCGAGCTATCACAGTGCCATTGACTGTGATCATCCAGCAAGGCCCTGAAGCTCGGGGACAAGGAGGGCCCCGCCTCAGGCCCTCACAGCTGCGGCAGACCCTCAGGACCCCCTCCAACAGCCATAAATCCCCGCCTCAGGCCTTCATGGCTGTGGCGGACCCTCAGGCCCTCCTCCAACAGCCATAAATCCCCGCCTTAGGCCTTCATGGCTGTGGCAGACCCTCAGGCCCCCCTCCAACAGCCATAAATCCCCGCCTCAGGCCTTCACAGCTGCAGCGGACCCTCAGGCCCCTCCTCCAACAGCCATAAACAAGGTGACTCCTTTGCGGATGAGAAAGCTCCCTTTTCCCCCCCTCCTCCTTCCGTTCTGCCTGCCGAAATCTGTTCCATCCGCCGAAAAGTCCTAGTACTAGGTACCTCGTGATTCCGGCACTCTGCCTTCTTAGAGAAGTCTGGGTGACGACCCACACTTCCTAAGAAATTCTGACTCATATACGAGTTTCTGCAGACCACCAAGGATCATCGGGGACGCCCTTTGTCTCGTTGCGGTCTGCCTCCAGTCCGAGGATCTCCGTTCGTCTTCCCCTGTTTGTCTCCTTCTCTGTCCTTTAGCCATGGGAGCCTCCTCATCCCTCCCTGAAAGTTCACCTCTTGAATGCCTGCTCAAGTATCTAGCCACCCTCTCCCTGACACCTGATATAAAACCAAAACTTCTCCGTATTATATTGCTCCCAAGATTGGCCAACATACCCCCTAGACAATAACAACCAATGGCCTGCAGGAGGAACTCTTGATCCTAACATCACTCGCGATCTTTTTAACTACTGCCAGCGCCTGAAAAAATGGAAGGAGATTCCCTATATCAAAGCTTTTCACCTCCTAGCTCAAAATCCCAGCCTCTGTACCACCTGCTCCCCACCCCAAGTTCTCCTAGCCTGCAGGCCGCCTCCCTCCCCTCCACACACTCCCAGTCCCTCTTCAATTACCTTTGACACAGCTGACGAGCCCCCACCATACAGGCTTCCCCCTTCGGCCCCTCCCCCTCCTACAACCCCTCCACCCTCCAGCACCACCACTGCCTCCACCCCCGCAGAAGCCTCCCATCCTCTCCCTTCCCCCTCCTCTCCTCCCTCCACCACCATCTCCTCCCTCACCTCAACCCCTCCCGCAGATTGAGCCTGAGCCTTTCAGCCCCCCTCTAAGTTCCAGGAGCCTCCTCCATCTTTGCCCCCTCAGACTCGGTCCTGAGGTCCTCCCAAAATTATCGCATCTTTGCCCCCATCACCTGTTTCCCCCCCACAGACTGAGTCAGAACCCTTCAGTCCCCCTAAGACTTGGTTCCGAGGGCCTCCCAAAATTATCGCCCCCCCTCTGGGAGGTAGCAGAATCCGAAGGCATCGTGCGTGTTCACGTCCCTTTCTCCTTAGGAGATTTAGCCCAACTAGAGAAACGCCTAGGTTCCTTTTCCACTGATAACACGACATACATCAGCGAGTTTCAATGGACCTTCCAGTCTTACAGCCTCACACATCATGACATTTTCATGCTGCTGGCCAATACTCTCCTCCCTGAAGAGCGTAGACGAGTTTGGGACTTTGCCCAAACGCACTCTACCGAAACCCACAGGACTGACCCCACCTATCCCCCTGGCCCCACTGCTGTCCCCAAACAAGACCCACACTGGGATTATAACACCACCATGGGTCTCCGTTCTCGAGATATTTTTGCCTCCTGCTTAATAGCAGGTCTGAAAAAGGCAGCTCATAAAGTAGTCAATTTTCAAAAGCTCCAAGACATAATTCAAAAGAGAGACGAAACTCCCTCCGAGTTCTTAGACAGACTCACTCAAGCCCTATTACAGTATACCAGCCTGGACCCAGAAACACCTGAAGGAAGACATGTCCTTATGACATACTTCCTAGCTCAAAGCTACTCCAACATTAAAGCTAAACTCAAAAAGTTAGAACAGGGCCCCGCTACCCCACAGACTGAGATCCTAACAGTGGCCTTTAAAGTCTTCCATAACCGGGAGGAGGAGAAAGAATGCTGTAAACAAAAGGCTGATCAGGCCAATTTCCAGATGTTGGCCCAGCTGATAAAACCACAACCTGAGCGCCCCTCTACAAACAAGCCCCCCTCCAGGAGCTTGTTTCAAGTGCAGAAAAGAGGGACATTGGTCAAGGGCATGCCCCTCCCCCAGATCTCCTACCACCCCATGTCCCAGATGCCACAAAATAGGCCACAGGGGGTCTGATTGCCCAACCACCCGAAGGGGAGGCTGGACGAACAACCCCCATCCTAAGCCCGCTGTAGTGGGGCTGGCAGAAGAAGATTGACGGGGCCCGGGGGCTACTCGCCCGACCATTTCCATCACCAAACAGGAGCCCAGGGTTACTTTAACAGTAGACAGTCGCCCCATCTCCTTCCTCCTAGATACAGGAGCCACCTTCTCAGTCTTCCGAGAATACCGGGGCTCTACCACACCTGCCATTACTCCTGTAGTCGGGGTAGGAGGTAAACAGATTTTCCCATTAACCCCCCCCCCCCCTTTTATGTACAATCCAAGACAATCCCATACCTTTCTCCCACTCCTTCCTGGTTATGCCCCAGTGTCCCATCCCTTTACTAGGACAGGACATCCTTTCCCTCCTCCATGTTTCCATAACTATATCCACTCCCACAGCCCCCAGTACTCCCTTTCTGCTGGCCCTCATAGCTGATGACCCCCCTCTACCCAATGAAAGCTCCAGTTCCGCCCTCATACACCCTGTAAATCCCAAAGTTTGGGACATTACAAGCCCCTCCGTAGCCCTATCTCCCTCTGCCTCTATCAAATTACGTGACCCCTCTCAGTATATCTGTCAGGCCCAATATCCCCTAATCACTTCAGCCCTCATAGGCCTCCAACCCATCATTCAAGATCTCTTAAACAAAAATTACCTCAGACCCACTCACTCCCCATTTAATACCCCCATATTAGCTGTTAAAAAAACCAACGGATCTTTCTGCCTTGTCCAAGACCTTCGCCTCATCAACATGGCCGTTGTCCCTATCCATCCCTTAGTTCCAAATCCATACACCCTTTTATCACAGATCCCTGCCTCCACATCCCACTTCTCAGTCCTAAATCTCAAGGATGCATCTTTTTTCTATCCCTCTGTACCCCTCCTCTCAAGATTTTTTTGCCTTCACCTGTATGGACCCATGCACGAGACATTCTGAACAACTTACTTGGACAGTTTTGCCACAAGTCTTCCGAGATAGTCTCCATATTTTTGGACAAGTCTTAGCTCAGGACCTCAAACAGTTTCATCATGATCACTCTGAGTCCACTTTATTACAATATGTAGATGATCTTCTACTCTGCAGTCCCTCATGGGAACAGTTTCAACTTGACCCTGCCTCTCTACTTAACCTTCTAGCTTCCAGAGGTTACCGGGTATCCCCCGTCAAAGCTCAAATCTCTTCCCCTTCTGTCACTTACCTTGGATTCCTTCTGTCTCAACAAAGAAAGTCCATTACCTTAGACAGAAAACGACTCCTCTCTGACCTGCCCGTTCCCAAAACCAAGACAGAAATCCTTTCCTTTCTAGGCCTGGCTAGGTATTTTAGAGCGTGGATCCCTAACTTCTCCCTGTTGGCAAGACCCCTATACGACCTCAGCAAGGGCTCCCCTGAAGAACCATTGTCATCCTCACCCCGACACTCCTTCATTAAGCTCCATCAAGCCCTTGTGGAAGCTCCAGCTCTCCATCTCTCTGATTTTTCAAAACCCTTCTCATTATACATTCATGAGAGGTCCAGTCAAGCTCTAGGAGTCCTAGGCTAATTTTATGGCCCATCCTTTGCCCCAGTAGCTTATCTCTCCAAGCAATTAGACCCCACAGTTCGGGGATGGGCCCCTGCCTATGGGCATTAGCCACTGGGCAGCTCTTGCAGTAAGAAGCTCATAAACTAACATTCAGGGCACCCCTTACCATTCTGTCCCCACATCACCTAAAAGATCTCTTAACCTACAAAAGTTTACAGACTCTCCCTCCCTCCAGACTCCTGACCTTACTGTCCTCTTTCCTCCAAAATCCAGACATTTCTTTCCTCCCCTGCCAGCCCCTGAATCCGGCCACTCTTCTTCCTCTGCCCTACTCTCCTCATACTCCCTCGCATGATTGCCTAGAAGCCCTTCACAACTTCCTTCCGTGCCACTCCACGATCTCCGAAGGAGCCCTCTCACACTCCGACCTCATCTGGTTTACTGATGGGTCCTCCTTTAAACATGAGGGCACCCACTACGCAGGATATGCAGTAGTCTCCCTCAAAGATGTCATTGAGGCACGAGCCCTACCCCCTGGTACAACCAATCAACAGGCTGAACTCATTGCAGCCACCAGAGCTTGCACTCTGGCCCGGGACACGTCTCTCACATTGTACACTGACTCCACGTACGTATTCCACATTCTCTTGTCTCACGCATCAGTGTGGAAAGAACGAGGCCTCCTCACCACAAAAGGAAATTCCATAACTAATTCAGCCTTAATTACTAACCTTCTAGAGGCTTCACAACTCCCACACCGACTAGGCATAGTCCACTGCAAATCACATCAAAAGGATGACTCCCCCATTGCAAGAGGTAACAACAAAGCCGACAGAGTAGCCCAGTCAGTTGCCCTATCAGAAGACACATCAGACAACAATCCATCTGCCCTTGCAGTTTTAGCCTTATCACAAGACTCCCTCTGTTCCCAGGACAAAGAGCCTCTCTTCCGCCTCTTACATGATCTGTTCCATCCCAGCCCCCAAGCCTTGATCCATTTTTTACAATCTTTTTTTTCTCTCTCTCCTGAAGACAAAACCCTACTTAACCAAATCACCTGTAGGTGCACCATCTGCCAACGCACTAACCCTAATACCCCCATCAAGGCTCAACCCTTCCCAGCTCATCAAGCGAGGGGTAATGTCCTCGCCGCAGATTGGCAAATAGACTTCACTAACATGCCCCTTGTACGGCGTACCAGATACCTACTTGTGTTAGTAGATACATTTTCAGGATGGGTCGAAGCTTTCCCCACCACTAACAAACGAACATCTGCAGTTGCCTCTATCCTCCTCACCCAGATCTTTCCTAGGTTTGGAATGCCCACTTCCCTCCAATCAGATAACGGCCCTGAGTTCACTGCCCAAATTATCCAGAACCTCTCCAAGTCGCTCTCGCTCCCCTGGCATTTACATTGTCCTTATCGACCACAAGCTTCAGGAAAAGTAGAAAGAGCCAATAGGACTCTAAAGGACATCCTCACCAAACTATCTCTAGAACTACACCTTGACTGGGTTCGCTTACTTCCCTTAGCTCTACTCCGCATTTGGGCCCTCCCAAAGAAACCTTCCTTCTTGTCGCCCTTTGAGATCATGTACGGCTGCCTGATTCTACCCCCAGGGCTCCCTTCCCACAAAGGACCAATTCCTCCCAATATGGCCCTTCCACTACTCTCTCTCCTCTGCACTGAATTGTGGAAATATCAGGATTGGCTCCTTCCTGATCCATCCGCCTCCCCAAATCCTCCTGTCTTACAGCCTGGCCAACTAGTGTTTTATAAGCTGCCAGAGGATTGGCCCTCTCTCACCCCGAAATGGGAAGGTCCACACCCAGTTATTCTCTGCACCCCCTCTGCTGCCAAGCTCTCACTGCCTGATAACTCTGTCACCCCTTGGATTCATATCTCCAGGTTGAAACCAAATACCCAGGACCCACCTTCTCTGGACACCCAAGACCCATCAGTCACAATCCAGAGTCCTTTGGATACAGCTCAAGACGCTGTCTACTCTACCACGCCTCATCCCTCTGATTCCTTGAAACTCCGCATCTCCTGTTCACCCCCTTTGCCATCCATACCCGAATCATGACTTTTTCCTCCTTTACCGCTCTATCGCTTTTTTTCCTCATTCCTATCGTCTTCCCCGCCACCCCAGCTTCCTTTGTATGGCGATTCAAAGTCAGACAGACTTACACACAGCATCAAACAAAAGTTACTGCCCTCATTGCCACATCAGACTGCCCTCTGAAAGGCTGCTCTGAGCCTTTGTACCTCCACTTTCCCCCCTCCACTGAAGTGTTCACTAGCAACTACCCTTATTCTCCCTACCTCTGCTTCCTCTATGACCAAAGACAAGCCTATTGCAGGCGATGGCAAGACACCTATGGGGGATGTCCCTACTGGTCTTGCGCCATTCACTACATGGGTAACTTCCAGTACCCACAGTATTACTCCTCCAACCGTTTCATGAAATATCCCAACGGCTCATTCTCCTTATCAATCCCAGATCCCTGGGACTCTCGATGGGCTGCTGGAGTCACAGCCTCAGTTTACTATGGGGTCCTCGACCCCCCACGGTACCCTTCATATCTCTCGAGAATATGTTCCCTCTCACTTCCAGATCTCTCAAGTTGCATCAGATATCAGACATTCTGAAAAAGTCATTATCCAAACTCTTGACGGCGCCTCTGCATCTTCTTATTCCTCCTACTCTTGGTTACAACTCATTCAAGACACTACCATCTTTCTCAATCACACCCTCAACACTGCCAATTGTTTCTTGTGCGCATCACTACAGCGCCCACTGCTGGCTGCCGTGCCCCTTAATATTTCCAACTACTCCTTCCATGCAGAAGGACAACCCCTCCACCCCCTGGCAGACATACCCCTATGGGAACCAACTCCATCCCACTCCAGCGCACTTCACTGCCTCTCTATCTACACCCCTACCTCTGGCTCTAAGACTTTTACGCAACCAGGACACTTCTTTTGGTGTAATGGCAGTCTTTTCAACTCACTGCCTCCCAACTCCGATACACCCTGCATTCTCGTCACCCTAATCCCACAGCTTACACTTTACAGCATGGCAGAATTTCTTGAGCTCCAACCTCCCTTGCCCTTGGGCACAAAAAGGGCTGCTTTCCTTCCCATTATGGTCGGTATCTCTTTGACCACCATAGCCATTGGGGCAGGGTTTTTGGGAGGAGCCTTGGGTCACTCTCTATGGGCAGAGATCTCAACTCCAAACTTGAGGGAGCCCTGACATCCACTGCCGATTCCCTAGCCTCTCTCCAAAGACAGGTCACTTCGCTAGCTAAAGTCACCCTTCAAAACCGGCGGGCCCTAGATCTGCTTACAGCCGAGAAGGGCGGCACCTGCGTCTTCCTCCTGGAAGAGTGCTGCTATTACATCAACGAATCCGGCATTGTAGAAACTGACATCACCAAACTCACCGACCTTGCCTCCAGCCTCCACTCTGCTTCCAATTCCAACCCATTCTCTTCAATACTAACAAACCCCCTCCTTACCTGGCTCTGGCCCATCGCAGGCCCCATAATAATCATTCTTCTCGCCTGTCTCTTCTTACCCTGTATAATAAAGTTCATCAAATCCCAAATCGGAAAAATCTCTAATCAAGCTTTCAACCAGCTTTTACTCAGGAACTACCAGCTTCTGGCCACAGAAGATCCCTCACCCTCGCGTGACCTCCTCACCACATGCTGAGATGGACCCCTCTCTCTGCTGGAAACTGTTCCTGGAAACAATGGCCGCAGACGCCTGGCTCCTGACACCCATATGCTCTTGGCACCATTGGAATCAACAGGTCCTCGACCTATGGTTACAGGGAACCTTCATTGATTTCCAACCTGAAGAAGTCCACATCTACTCGTCCTTGCTGTGGGGAGTCCTATCAACCCTTTCCTCCCCGTCCTCAAGCCCTCACTCCCTTCTCCGCCCCCGTTCAGCAGGAAGCAGCCAGAGAGAAAGCAACGTCCACAACCCCATAGAGGTGAAAGGGGGGAATGAAGGGCCCCCACCAGTAAGATGGCGAACTTCCGGCTTCTCTTCAGGGTCCTCGGTTCCCGCCGGCGCCACCTGAAGCCCAATCACCTCTCGCCCCCCTCCCAATCCCAGCACCTAGCCAACAGCCACCAGCCCCGTAGAAGTAACACCACAATCACCCCATGTCCCTTCCTATATAACCCAGCACCTTTCCCTAATAAAGCGGATTTCTCCGGTGAATTGCTGCTGTGTGTCGCTCCTTTCCTTTCACAGATTAATATAAAACCTCACTTGAAAAGTCGGTTTACCTCAGTTCCTATTATCTGATAACAGCATGTGTAGCTGGGTATTAAGCAGACTTCAGAATAAGGAAGATAAACCACATAATGATGATTATGTCCCAGAACATAACAATGCTAAATATGTATGCACCCAACAAAAGAGCATCAAATTCTTGAGGCAAAAATTGATAGAACTAAAAGGAGAAATGGATAAATATACTATTTTTATTAGAAATACCTCTTTGTCAGTAATTGATAGATCAACAAGTACAAAACTATGTAAGGATATAGCTAGATGACCTGAAAGGTATTATCAAATCAACGTGACCTAATAAGCATTTCTAGAATAGTCTGCCCAACAATAGGAGAGTAAACATTTTTTCTAGGCTTGCATGAAACATTCACCAAAACTGTTCACATTCTGGACCATAAAATACACTAAGCAAATTCAAATGAAATAATCGAATTCAGTATGTTTTCAAACCACAGTGGAATTAAACTAGAAATTAATAATAAAAGGTAGCTGGAAAATTCCCCAGTATTTGAGAATTAAAGATAAACTAAGGCACATTCAAATCGTCCAGAGTTTAACTGAGCAGACATTAATTTGAATCAGGCAGCGAAAAACTGAAAGTGGTTAGGAGCACTCCACCCTTGGACATAGGGAAGAGGTTTTATAGGGAAGCCAAGGGACCAAAGCAAGGAAATGATCTGATTGGCTATTGCATAAGCAGTTGCTTTATTTGGGGACACCTAGTTGGCTGTTTGTGATTGTTCTTAAGTGTCATTTTCTCAGATTCCAGTGCATTGAGTCTGGCTTAGATTGTGGTTTGCTTACATAGCCAACAAAGACATTAGAGCCTACTCTGTCTAATGACCTCTGCGTTTCATTAATTTAACGTGACATGTTTCTAAAGAACATTTAGGTCAAGGAGAAGTCTCAAGAAAAATTGAAAGATATTTTGAATAAATTAAAAATAAAAATAAAATGTCAAAGTTTGTGGGTACAGCAAAAACAGTGCTTAGAAGGAAATGTATTGCATAGAATGCATATGTTGGAAAACAAGAAAGATCTAAACCCAGTAATTAATTTTCCCATTTAGGAAGCTAGAGAAAGAAGAACAAATAAAAGCTAACACAGGCAGAAGAAATAAGAATTTAAAAAATACAGCATGAACCAATGAAATTGAAATAAAGGAAACAGGTAGAGAAAAATCAGTGAAACCAAAAGGTTAAAAAGATCTATACAATTGATCAATCTCTTTCAAATTTACAAAGAAAAGAGAGAGAAGACAATAACTGTTCTTACCTTGTCATCCTTGTCAAGTTTTTAAACTTCACCTCACCTGCCACTACCTCTTTCTTCAAGAGAGCCTATGGCCTAGCTCCGGTCTCCCTAATTTGGATAATTACTATGTAGATGGTAGAGTTTCTGTAGTTTGTATTCTTTTTTTATTGCTCTAGACTAGCACAGTATGGTAGGTCTTCAACTGAATGAATGAAAACTACCAACTATTCATTTCCTATTTCATGCCATGTGGTAGAATAAAGCCTGCAAAATCTCCTATGTCACAGTCTCTGCTGTATATCCTATGTGCGATGTACTGCTTTGTAGCAATTTAATGTTTATTCAGGTGATTATTTGATGGAAGCCCTCACAAGTCTTAATGTCTAAGAGAAGGTCGATCTCTTTTACTCAGGGGTCTACTCCAGAGCCTAGGACAGCACCTAGCACACAGCAAGGTCTCAATACATATTTCTGGGATGAGTAAATAAAAGAAGGAAGAGACAGAGGACAAGAAGGGGGAAAAGAATGGAGGAGGAAGGAGAGGGGAAAAGGCTTGGAGAATAGTGTGAGGAGAGTTTGATCATGTAGTAAAGAGGAGGGCGGGCGATTTTTTTACTTCATCCTGCTGAAAAATCACACCAACTGTCTTTTGTGACCACAATAAAGGGCCAATAAAGAATTCTGGGCAAAAGAACAACACAGTTTAGGAAATAATACAAAAGAAGCAGTGTTGGGGAAAGACAAACAGCAACTCATAGTCTAGGAAAGAAGAGAAAAATAAAGCAGTAGTTGTGTAAAAATTGAAGAGCTGGTGTTTAGAGGGTGAAAACAATAGGCCTTGAAAACAGTACTATCAACTATCATGTGCATTCTTTATCCAACAGAAGCAACTGTCGTCAGAGCCATCTGGCATTTGGTGAATGAGCAGAATACCAGGATAGTGAAATAAAGTCACTGATAAGCCAAAGTAGTTCATGTTCCCACTAACAAACCACAACAGTTAGAATTCAGTAAATTTGATATTCTGAAAGGCATCATCATGCTGGCAACTCTGCTACCAGGAGGCACGTTTTCAGTGGATTATGCAGAAGATTGCAAAGGATAGCTTTTGCAGAATCAAAAATAATGCAGAATTTGCTTAATCCAGGAAACAAATCAACTGATATCAAAGTTCCCAGTGAGCCCAAGGCAGGATTTTAAGCAGAGAGACTATTCCGTGGTCCCAATTATCCCCACCTCTGTGATGTGATAGAAAATAAGGCCTGTTTTGAGTTTCAGAAAGGGAAGTGGTTTTTGGAGAATTACGTGTATCTTTATTTTTTAGAAAGATAGGGATGAATTTAAATCAGCACTGAGCGCTGACATGTTGGTTTAGGGAGGAAAACTACTCTATAAGAACATGGCACTGCAGAATAAAACACTCAGTGATTTTTTAACTAAACTGAGTATTATATGTTTAAATAATTACATTGAAAATTTTATTTATATTTACCTGTTTTATTGATATTTACCTATAGCAGCACTTGCTACTTCATTAACATTTTTTTTGGCACAGGTAATCTTAAAGACCATCTTTATAAAAAATGAAATTAAGTATAATAAATACCTATTAGATTGTGGTTCATAGTATATGGCCTTTTTATTGGCTGAGAGTAAAGTATTTATCAATCATGTTTGGGAGAATATGGAGTTTGTGTATTTTCTTTTATTCTTCCAAAATTAGCTTAATGATTTGGAGAAATGTTCAATAATATATAGGATGAAATTTATTATGGATGTGTCAAAAATAAATTCAATAGATGTATTTGTATTTTACTAAGTCAATTATAATTTGAATTACTTTGCTATTTTCCACCTTTGTGCAGGAATGACTATAAAATGAATTTTCAGGGTTTTTATGTTTGTAGTTTTCATTTGGGTCAACATCATGTTCATTTCCCTTTTGCATGGCCAAAATCTACCCTGATTCTGACCAGACTCCATTTAAAATTCCCCGGACAAACCTGGAATTCAGGTATGCTGTGAGGCAAATTCTGTCCCTCTGTGTTTGGTGTCCTGTTATTTTTGTTCTAGCTGTACAATATTTAATATGTGAAAGCCATCATTATCTTCCCTGCAGATAATCTTTTCTTAATATAATTTAATATTTGAGGTCTGGTATAATAATTCTATGATAACATGTCAAAACAAATAACAAATTGTGTCATTCATCCTCTTGTAACAGTTTGGTAGTGTCTTTATGAAAAGACATGATAAAATAAGACACTTCCAACCATTATGAGTTAAGAACCATACTGACTGGTTCTAAATAAAGCCAAACAACATCTATTACAGGTAGGAAATGACCAATAATAGGAGCCTAGTGAAGTCAAGGAAATCAGTTATGCTACTCTTAAAGAGGTTGAAACTTCCAATAAAACAACAACATGGGACAAAAAACAACATGACAGTCTTTATGTATACTCATACTGTTTTGATATTTCTTTCATAGTAAATATGGCAGATTACAGCTTTCAAAAATGGCCATAGAGTATTTCTTGTCCTCCAATCTCTTTTTGGAGCTTTGCTACTACCCCGTAGAGAGGTGGACCCAATTTCCCCTACCCTTGAAATTAGACAAGGCTATGATTGTTATGACAAGGAGAATGAAAGACACAGCACTTCACAAACTCTGAGGCTAGGTCATAGTAGGCTGCATAACTTTCACTGACTCCTTCCAATCTTTAAATGTTCTTCCTTGTACCTAGCCACAATGTGAAGATGTCTGCATGTGGTGAGGCTTTGATTGACAGCACCAGCTAAGGTGTCAGACCGCAGCCTGCATCAGCTGCCAGGCAGGTACATGAGTGAGCCTTAAGATACCCTGTTTTCCAGCCTTTGAGGCTTCCAACTGAGACCCCAGACATCATGGAGCAGATAAAAGCCTAGATGAATGCCTTACAACCAAATTTGTGAGCATAAGAAATGGTTGCTTAAGCCATTAAATTTCACCATCATAACTGGAATAGCTAGGAGGATCTGCATGTTTGGCATCATAATAATAGATGTTTGTTACCAATTTCATACACAATTTATGCAACTTTTCTCAGAATTTACCAAGGATCTTGTGAAAATTATGATTTCAGGTACACAGCAGATGTTAAAGCTATATGGAAAAATATTTACTTAACTGTCCATATTAGCAAAATCTAGGAAGACATATGATTTAAATTTATTACTATGCTTGATAAAATGACTGGTTTACTAAACTTTTTGAAAAATAACAGAACTAAAATAAAAAAATCACAGAACTAATGCTATGTAGAGGAAATTATTTTACATTATTGTCTCCCTATGTGCAGTCTTAGTTTTTCCTTTTTTCTCAAAAGAATGTCAATTTTGATGAGAACTAATCATTTATTAAAAGCAAAGCTTCCTTATTATTCACTATGTCTTCAAGCACTAGTGCAAACAATCCCTTTGAAGCAGATCTTGATTAGACATAACCCTTATAAGAAAATTTCTATTAAATTAAGTAAAACTCCTTTGGAATAGTCAAATGAAAATTACAGAGTCATGAGAGTTTCCAGGTATGTCAGGGTTAGTCCATTTTCATTACATATACAACACTGTTAGGCAATTATGAAATGTGCACTTATATAATTTATGATAATGCAACTGAATTTCACCAAACTCAATGACTATCAACAAGGTCTTTATCATGTACAAATTAGTTTTCCATTCTACATCTATAACTTTTACAATCCTACCTGCTGTATTAGGAGACTATCTGACATATTTCAGGCATTTCCCTAGATTTGCTTTGATGAAATAATAACTCCAATGAAATGAACCAGTGATTAGCTGTACTGATAGCACTAGAAGCAACAGGTTAGGAGTAAAAATGGCATGTGAAATACATTGCCAGATATGCACGGCAGTTGTTTGGACTGAATAGCTTTAATCTCCTTTGACAGAAAGAAATGTCCTCCATGCAGTAAACTGAATCTACCTTGGTTAAGATTCACCTTCAGTAAGCCGTGGAGGGGAAGAGAAAAGAGCAAATGCCCAAAGACAACCACACCAGAGTCACATCATTTCATGTGTATCTCCTAATTATTAACTGACTTGTCACCACCTCCCGCCTCTACATACTAAAAAATGTACAGAAGTGACCAAAAAGCAAGATGATTAGAATAATGTAAATAAAAGGGCAGGCTTCCAATGCTCTGTTTGTCTCTGCTTGTAACTAATTAGTTTCCAATAATACTCCATGTAACAGGCAGTCATTTGTTCCCGATTCACATGTGGCATGAAGGTCTAAACACTAGTGCATCTCAAAAAGAGATCCCTGAAGAACAGCTTCAGGCAATATGTCTGGAAAACAACATTATTTTAAAGCTGTCATGTGGGACAAAGCATTCAAGGTAAAATTTTCAAACAGATAAAAACACAATTTCCTGTTCTGTCAGAAAATGCATGGGTAACATTCCGTTTTATGGTATTAGACAAACGTGCATAATGAAAGAGGTTCTAAATAATGGTGCCTATTAGAAGACCGATATTCTTTACTGAGGAAGAATATGAAATGAATCTATCTATAACCTATCTATCTACCTGTGTATTGTCTATTTATCTATCTATACGTCTATTATCCATCAATCTATTATACAAATTCCTCAAAAATACATTTGAAGTGGCTTGAAATAGAATATTACCTAAAATAATCATACACAATAGGAGACAAAACAATAGGAAATGAAGGAAGCTAATCATGTTAAGAAGCAGTCTAGCTGAATAAAACCTATAATAATAGATGCTATAAAATCTGTCTGAAGTATATTTAAGAAGAACACTACCACCAACAAAAAGGAAACAGGAAAAAAAACCATTTAAAATTCTTTCAGCCATTTAGTTAAGTAATTTTCCAGGAAAGGTATCTCTACACTTCGAAACCTGTCTAAAGATACCATGTCATTATATTAAAGTAAAAATATATGTATACATTCCTATTGCTCTGTTTTTCTCTGATTTTGAAATATATGTCAGAAATATTTTTGTCAGTTATAATAAAAAAATGAGGTTAATGAGTAAGCTTAACTTACTGTCAAAACTAGTTTATCACCTGATTATACATTATGAATGAATTAGTACTGATTTATTGTTCTATAAATTTCCTAGAAACAAATAAATATTTCCAATAAACATGTATTTTAACTCTGACATAGTATCACCAAAGAAGTGCAGAATATAAGAAGATCATGAACTGAAATCAAATTTGGCAAATTTTAAACAATGTAAGCCCACTTCATGACTAGGTTAAGCATATACACACATATATTTATACATATGTATACATATATATTTTATGTATATGTATACATTTGTATACATATATCTACATGTATAAATCTTATAATCATCACCAA
Source organism: Manis javanica (assembly GCF_040802235.1). Taxonomy (NCBI): domain Eukaryota; kingdom Metazoa; phylum Chordata; class Mammalia; order Pholidota; family Manidae; genus Manis; species Manis javanica. Next base: position 150,515,377 of record NC_133157.1, read on the forward strand.
AAGCAAGAAGGTTTTCTAAACCTTCAGAATGGAAGGGCCTGAGATACAAATATTCTAACTTTGAAATGCATTTATTTTCTAGGTCTTGAATTTTCTTGTGCTAGAAACTAAGGTAAGCAGCTGAAATGCAGAGGAAAAAAAACAAAGTTTGAAAAAATTGCTGAAGCTTAGAATAAATTTTGTGCTGACAAATGCTAGAAGAAAAATATAACATTCATTGTATTTACAGATAAACCCATTTTCCAGAATCATGAGTATATTAATAACATGCATAGATAGCAAAAATACTTTTCATGAAATCCAACTTATTGCAACTTGGACGCTAACAGGGAAAACCCAAGAATGTTATAAGTGTATTGCTATTTAATCAAGAAAAAAATAATACCTGGATTCTATCCCATAAATTTAAAATGTACTAATTAGTAGTTTTCAGGTGTTTTATCTCTTGATTCCATGAGATGAAATTCTCTTTGGATCCATACGAGAGAAGTAAAAATTAGAGTTTGGCATTTAAGATATGCTGATTCTGTACACTGATCTCTGCAGTATATTCATGCAAGATTAGTAGATTACAGAACCAGTTCAGAATGAATTTGATAGAGCTTTATGGTTTTGAAATTATCTTAAAAGGGGTGATATATTTGGAGGACAAAATAGATTTTATAATTTATAAGCTACTAAAAAGCGGGCATTATTTAACCCATTATATTGGCTAATGATTCCAAAGATATCTCATAACTTAGAAAATGTGAGAAACAGGCATTAATATTCTGATCATAAGAGAATGAACTGTGGAGACTTTCCTCAATTTAAAAAATACTAATCACAGTTCCCAGGTTTATATCCAAATTGAGAATGGTTATTATTAACCCTGGTACTCTCTAAAACTTGGTGTAGAAAATGAAAAAGGTACACCTCAATACCAATAAAGAAGACGATGCAGTGCTCATTTGCACATGAGAAATTTCACCACATAACTGGCAAATAGAGCAGATAGAAGTAGGCTATCATAATAAGAACTGAGAAAAAGAAACCTGAAGAGTTCCAGACTCAAAACAGTGAGTACCACAAATGCTGTTCATGAAATGCCAGCTAATAACAGGAGAAATCAGCAGTCTGTAAATAAAAGGTCTCCCCACTCCTCACCCTGCATGCAGAATCCAGCAGCCAGACCACCTTTATTTACTTCCTATTTATTTATCTCTGTCTCTCTCTCTCTCTCTTACACACACACACAAACACACATATAGGTATTATTCTTTGAAGAAATTGAATGAACTGTATGATGAAAACTATAGTTGCCAGAGTTGATGGTGGCAACCTAAAAGAAACCTTGAAGAAAACTCCCCATGTTCAAACATCTGAGTCTCCCCACAGTAATGACTAGATCTTTGTACACTCAGCTCCAAGGTAAGTGTGCCAGGTAACACAGTCTGCCCCTATAAATTGAATTTCCAGTCTTTTCCTTAGTTGCCCCATTATGCAATGATAAACAAATAATCAAGAACTGTCAACAGAGGAAAGTAGAGCAGAATAAGACCAACTATAACCAGAGAAAAATAAATATGAAGAAAGCAGAGAAGTCATGGAAAGTTACTTTTTAGAGGGTGTCTATATCATCAGAGAGTGCTAGAAAACTGTTTCAGTTTCATAAGAATAATAGAGGGCATGAAAAATGGAAAGTCACAGAGTATAAAGGATCTGGGCACCAGAAATATGATGAAATAAACAACTCAAATATATGGGAATTAGTGTTATGGGAAATCATCCTGAACATAAACAGACAAGGATTATGTTTTAAGATAACTTATGAGAAACATAAAGCAACAATCAAAGAATTCTGTTTTCTGCTAATTGAGGTGCCAGAAAAATAAAGGACAGGAAATTGTTAATAATAAAAATAAGAGATTTTCTAGGAAGGAAAGGGACACTAGTGTTTGAATTTAAAGTGCTATTGAATGGACAGTAGGCTGAATAACAATAACCCATGTGTAGATACATCACTGTGTTATTCCAGATCCCCTATAGTAAAGAGAAGATTATAACTTTCTAAGAGGAGAAAGAAACTGATTATTCTCAAAGATCTAAATTTAGATGATTATTAGAATTCTCTTCAGCAACATGCGGGTCAGAATAAAATGGAGTGATCTTGTCAGAGTTCTGAGGAGAAAATATATTCAATCTAGAATTCAATACTTAGCTAAACTACCAAACAATGAACACAGAATAAAGATACTTCAGACAAGTAAGGAATCAGAAAGAAACACTAATATCTTTTAATTGGTTCATTGCTTAATGATGTAGCAAAATGAGAGAGTAAAGAGGAAAATATGAGCTCTAAAAATAGTGGTTATGACCTAGGTGAGCTAGTTAATAGGAAGCAACCAGTCCAGATTAGAGCAGAAGAATGGAGGGATCATAGGGTAATGACACTGGATTCCATACAAATAAGAGAATGATGTAGACCATTGGAAAAATCTGGCATCATCTGTTTCATAAATAAAATTTTATTGAAACACAGCCACACCCATTCATTTACATATCTATGGTTCTTTTTGTGCTGCAGTGGCAGATTTGAGTAACTGCAACCAAGACTTAATGTCTTTCAGAGACTAAAATTATTTGCTATATGCTCTTTTTGTGGAAAAATTTGCTGTCCTTTGATGTATACAATTGAATAATATGAGGATACAATAAAGTTACAGAGTTCAATAAAAAAGAAAAGCAATTAGATACTCCAGGAAATCAAAAAGTTAAATGTGAAGCAACGAGTCAGCCAGTCTGAACAAGGATCATGACCTTGAAGAAAAATAGTGGAACAATTTCTCTGTAATAGGTAGAATCCCAATAACCAGAAGTTATTAGGGATATAATAAAGAAAACTCCAGATAACAGAGCACTCCTCTGGATATTTACCTATGCTAAACCTGTAGAATGGGCTTTGTCTAAATCAAAACAGAATAAGAATATATTCTTTCTAAAGTACTAAGTACCCTACGCTTAGAAACTCAACTTCATGGTAAATAAAGTAAACTGCTTTTTATTCCCATTCTTCCCACTGACTAGAGGCAGAAATAATACAATGATTGTAACCTGAGGATTAATACAGGTCCACTCACAGCTTTACTGACAGTCACAAATCAAACTGAAGTGTAAGCATATTGTGTAAACTGGTGCTCTCATCTATTTAATAGTTTAGGAATTTATACCCCAGATTATTTATAATCCTTAACTATGAGGTATATATCCTTTAATACTATAATTTAAAAGTTCTAATTAGAATTCACATGTGTTAAATTGATAATATCTCTGAAAATTTCAAATAGTTGTCTTTGGTTATTAAGTTAGCATATTTTTAGACCTGGTAAGTGTTTGTAACCCAGAAATTTACCACCACCACTGCTCACTCTTTATTTTCTTTTTTTTTCAATTTATTTATTTATTTATTTATTTATTTATTTATTTATTTATTTATTTATTTATTTATTTTGGTATAATTAATCTACAGTTACATGAGGAACATTATGTTTACTAGACTACCCCCATCACCAAGTCCCCCCCACAAACCCCATTACAGTCACTGTCCATCAGCATAGTAAGATGCTGTAGAATCACTACTTGTCTTCTCTGTGTTGCACAGCCCTCCCCGTGCCTCCCCCCACATTATACATGCTATTAGTAATGTCCCCTTTCTTCCCCCCCTCCTTATCCCTCCCTTTTCACCCATTGTCCCCCACTCCTTTTCCCTTTGGTAACTGTTAGTCCATTCTTGGGTTCTGTGTTTCTGCTGTTGTTTTGTTCCTTCAGTTTTTCCTTTGTTCATATGAGTGAAATCACTTGGTACTTGTCTTTCTCTGCATGGCTTATTTCACTGAGCATAATACCCTCTAGCTCCATCTATGTTGTTGCATATGGTAGGATTTGTTTTCTTCTCATGGCTAAATAATATTCCACTGTGTATATGTACCACATCTTCTTTATCCATTCATCTATTGATGGACACTTAGGTTGTTTCCATTTCTTGGCTATAGTAAATAGTGTTGCAATAAACATAGGGGTACATTTGTCTTTTTCAAACTGGGCTGCTGCATTCTTAGGGTAAATTCCTAGAAGTGGAATTCCTGGGTCAAATGGTATTTCTATTTTGAGCTTTTTGAGGAACCTCCATACTGCTTTCCACAGTGGTTGAACTAGTTTACATTACCACCAGCAGTGTAGGAGGGTTCCGATTTCTACACAACCTCGCCAACATTTGTTGTTGTTTGTCTTTTGGATGGTGGTGATCCTTACTGGTGTGAGGTGATATCTCACTGTGGTTTTAATTTGCATTTCTCTGATGATTAATGATGTGGAGCATCTTTTCATGTGCCTGTTGGCCATCTGAATTTCTTCTTTGGAAAACTGTCTGTTCAGCTCCTCTGCCCATTTTTTAATTGTACTTTTTGCTTTTCGTTTGTTGAGGCATGTGAGTTCTTTATATATTTTGTATGTCAACCCTTTATCAGATCTTTCATTTATGAATATATTCTCCCATACTGTAGGATGCCTTTTTGTTCTCTTGGAGATGTCATTTGCTGTACAGAAGCTTTTCAGCTTGATATAGTCCCAGTTGTTTATTTTTGCTTTTGTTTCCCTTGCCTTGGGAGATATGTTCATGAAGAAGTCACTCATGTTTATGTCCAAGAGATTTTTGCCTATGTTTGCCTCCAAGAGTTTTATGGTTTCATGACTTACATTCAGGTCTTTGATCCACTTGGAATTTACTTTTGTATATGGGGTTAGACAAAGATCCAGTATCATTCTCTTACATGTAGCTGTCCAGTTTTGCCAGCACCATCTGTTAGAGACTGTCATTTCCCCATTGTATGTCCATGGCTCCTTTATCATGTATTAATTGACCGTATATGTTTGGGTTAATGTCTGGACTCTCTATTCTGTTCCACTGGTTTGTGGCTCTGTTCTTGTGTCAATACCAAATTGTGTTGTTTACTGTGGCTTTGTAGTACAGCTTGAAGTTGGGAAGCAAGATGACCCCTGCTTTATTCTTCTTTCTCAGGATTGCTTTGGCTATTCACGGTCTTTTGTGGTTCCATATGAATTTTAAAACTATTTGTTCCAGTTCGTTGAAGAATGTTCTTGGTATTTTGATAGGCATTACATTGAATCTGTAGATCGCTTTAGACAGGATGGCCCTTTTGACAATATTAATTCTTCCTAGCCATAAACATAGGATGAATTTCCATTTGTTAGTGTCCTCTTTAATTTCTCTTAAGAGTGTCTTATAGTTTTCAGGGTATAGGTCTTTCACTTCCTTGGTTACATTTATTCCTAGGTATTTTATTCTTTTTGATGCAATTGTGAATGGAATTGTTTTCCTGATTTCTCTTTCTGTTAATTCATCATTAGTGTATAGGAAAGCAACAGATTTCTGTGTATTAATTTTGTATCCTGCAACTTTGCTGAATTCAGATATTAGATCTAGTAGTTTTGGAGTGTAGTCTTCAGGGTTTTTTATGTACAATATCATGTTGTCTGAAAATAGTGACAGTTTGACTTCCTCTTTACCAATTTGGATGCCTTGTATTTCTTTGTTTTGTCTAATTGCTGTGGCTAGGACCTCCAGTACTATATTGAATAACAGTGGGAAGAGTAGGCATCCCTGTCTTGTTCCTGATCTTAAAGGAAAAGCTGTCAACTTCTTGTTGTTAAGTATGATGTTGGCTGTGGGTTTGTCATATATGGCCTTTATTATGTTGAGGTACTTGCCTTGTATACCCATTTTGTTGAAAGTTTTTATCATGAATGGATATTGAATTTTGTTGAATGCTTTTTCAGCATCTATGGAAATGATCATGTGGTTTCTGTCCTTCTTTTTGTTGATGTGGTGGATGATGCTGATGGATTTTCAAATGTTGTACCATCCTTGCATCCCTGAGATAAGTCCCACTTGATCATGGTGTATGATCCTCTTGATGTATTTTTGAATTTGGTTTGCTAATATTTTGTCGAGTATTTTTGCATCTATGTTCATCAGGGATATTGGTCTGTAATTTTCTTTTTTGGTGGGGCCTTTGCCTGGATTTGGTACTAGAGTGATGCTGGCTTCATAGAATGAGTTGGGAAGTATTCCCTCCTCTTCTGTTTTTTGAAAAACTTTAAGGAGAATGGGTATTATGTCATCTCTATATGTCTGTCTCAGCAGTGAATCCATCTGGCCCATGGGTTTTGTTCTTGGGTAGTTTTTTGAATACCACTTCAATTTCTTTGCTGGTAATTGGTTTGTTTAGATTTTCTGTTTCTTTCTGGGTCAGTCTTGGAAGGTTGTATTTTTCTAGGAAGTTGTCCATTTCTTCTAGGTTTTGCAGCTTGTTAGCATACAGATTTTCATAGTACTCTCTAATAATTTTTTGTATTTCTTTGGGGTCTGCCATGATTTTTCTTTTCTCTTTTCTGATTCTGTTGATATGTGTAGACTCTCTTTTTCTCTTAATAAGTCTGACTAACAGTTTATCTATTTTGTTTGTTTTCTCAAAGAACCAGCTTTAGTTTCATTTATTTTTTTCTATTGTTTTATTGTTCTCAATTTTATTTATTTCTGCTCTGATCTTTATTATGTCCCTCCTTCAGCTGACTTCGGGCTTCATTTGTTCTTCTTTTTCCAGTTTCAATAATTGTGACTTTAAACTATTCATTTGGGAATGTTCTTCCTTCTTTAGATAGGCCTGGATTGCTATGTACTTTCCTCTTAGAACTGCCTTCACTTTGTCCCACAGAAGTTAGGGCTTTATGCTTTCTGTGTCATTTGTCTCCATATATTGATCTCTGTTTTAATTTGGTCATTGATCCATTGGTTATTTAGAAACATGTTGTTAAGCCTCCATGTGTTTCTGAGCCTTTTTGCTTTCTTTGTACAATTTATTTCTAGTTTTATACCTTTGTGGTCTGAGAAGTTGGTTGGTAGAATTTCAATCTTTTTGAGTTTACTGAGGCTCTTTTTGTGGCCTAGTATGTAATCTATTCTGGAGAATGTGCACTAGAGAAGAATGTGCATGCTGCTTTTGGGTGTAGGGTTCTGTAGATGTCTTTTAAGTCCATCTGTTCTAGTATGTTTTTCAGTGCCTTTGTATCCATACTTATTTTCTGTTGGGTGGATCTGTCCTTTGGAATGAGTGGTGTGTTGAAGTCTCCTAAAATGTATGCATTGCATTCTATATCCTCCTTTAAATCAATTAGTATTTGTTTCACATATGCTGGTGCTCCTGTATTGGGTACATATATATTTATAATATTTATATCCTCTTGTTGGGTTGACCCCTTTATCATTATGTAATGCCCTTCTTTATCTCTTGTTACGTTCTTTGTTTTGAAGTCTATTTTGTCTGATACCAGTACTGCTACACCTGTATTTTTCTCCCTATTGTTTGCATGAAATATCTTTTTCCATCCCTTGACTTTTAGTCTGTGTATGTCTTTGGGTTTGAGGTGAGTCTCTTGTAAGCAGCATATAGATGGGTCTTGCTTTTTTATCCATTCTGTTACTCTGTGTCTTTTGATTGGTGCATTCAGTCCATTTACATTTAGGGTGATTATTGATAGATATGTACTTATTGCCATTGCAGGCTTTAGATTTGTTGGTACCAAAAGTTCAAGGTTAGCTTCTTTACTATCTAACTCTCTAACTTAACATGTTTTTTAAGCTATTGTAAGCACAGTCTGATGATTCTTTCCCTACCTTCTTATTTCTCCTCCTCCAATCTTTACTTGTTAGGTGTTTTATTCTGTGTTCTTTTGCATTTTCTTTGACTTCTTTTGTGAGTAGTTGATTTTATTTTTTTGTCTTTATTTGGTATTTGGTTGGTTTGCTTTCTTTGCTGTGATTTTATTTTCTCTGGTGACATCTATTTAATCTTAGGAGTGCTCCCATCTAGAGCAGTCCCTCCAAATACCCTGTAGAGGTGGTTTGTGGGAGGCAAATTCCCTCAACTTTTGCTTGTCTGGGAATTGTTTAATCCCTCTTTCATATTTAAATGACAATCATGCTGGATACAGTATTCTTGGTTCAAGGCACTTCTGTTTCATTGCATTAAATATATCATGCCATTCTCTTCTGGCCTGTAAGGCTTTTGTTGAGAAGTCTGATGACAGCCTGATGGTTTTTCTTTGTAGGTGACCTTTTTTCTCTCTCTGCCTGCCTTTAATACTCTGTCCTTGTCTTTGATCTTTGCCATTTTAATTATTACATGTCTTGGTGTTGTCCTCTTTGGGTCCCTTGTGTTGGAGTTCTGTGGGCTTCCATGGTCTGAAAGACTATTTCCTCCCCCAGTTTGGGGAAGTTTTCAGCCATTATTTCTTCAAAGACACTTTCTATCCCTTTTTCTCTCTCTTCTTCTTCTGGTACCCTTATAATGCGAATATTGCCCCATTTGGATTGGCCACACAATTCTCTTAATATTCTTTCATTCCTGAAAATCCTTTTATCTCTCTTTGTGTCAGCTTCTCTGCATTCCTGTTCTCTGATTTCTATTCCATTAATGGCCTCTTGCACCTCATCCAATCTGCTCTTAAGTCCTTCCAGAGATTGTTTTATTTCTGTATTCTCCCTCTGTACTTGCTCCTTTAGCTCTTGCATATTTCTCTGCAGATACATCAGCATGGTTATGACCTCTATTTTGAATTCTTATTCAGGGAGATTGGTTAAGTATGTCTCCCCAGGCCTTCTCTTGGGGGTTGTCTGGGTAATTTTGGACTAGGCTAAATTCTTTTGCCTTTTCATGGTGATAGAGGTAGCTGTAGGCAGGTAGCACATGTGTCTGCTGGGAGAACAAAGTCCTTTCCTGCTTGCTCAATGCCTTGCCCTTCTTCTCTGCCTGTGTCAGTTACCCGTACTCCTAGAGCAGCCTCTGGGTTAATCCTCTAAGCTGCTGTGTGCGGGGTCTCTGTCAGTGTAGCGTAGAGCCCTGCGGGGAATGGGAGGCATACTGGGTGTGCTCTCCAGTGAAAATGGCACCCCTGCTGGGCATCTGTGTGCTGGCTGCAGCCTTTGAGTCTGGCCCAGGTGGCTGTGCGCCGGGCTGAGATTCTGGGCAGCTTCTGGGGGCATGGCTGCTTCTGGGCCGCTCCTTGGCTGCCGCCAGGTCCCTTGGGCTACTTCTGGTCTACTCTGTCACTGCTGCCACGGCTCCTGGGCTCGCACAGGCTGCTCCTGGGTCCCTCTGGCACCGTCACCACCGGCATGTGCAGCCATTCTCCCACTACTGGGCCCATGTGTCGGGGTCTGCGCCAGTTGGGGGAATGACTGGCAGGCTGTTTATCGCTGTGAGGGGCTTCAGGGCTATGCTGCTTCCCAGGGGGTTAGTTTACTTTGAGTTCCCCGGGATTCCCAGGTGCTGGGCTGTGTCCAGGATGACTTCATCCTGCTGTGAGGTCCCTGTCCCTTTAAGACTTGCAAAAAGCACTTGATTTTCTTTTGTCCCAGGGGTGCCAGTTTTGCGGACCCACTCACAAGTTTTGCTTTTCTGTTTCTCTAATATCCAGCACACCATGCATGGTGTGTCTGCGTTCCCAGTGCAGATTACTAGAGCTGGTTGTTTAGCAGTCCTAGGCCTTCACTCCCTCCCCACTTTGACTCCTTTCTTCCTGCCGGAGGGGCTGGAGTAGGGGAGAGGGCTCAGGTCCTGCCAGGCCATGGCTTGTATCTTACCCCCTTCATGTGATGCTGAGTTCTCGTAGATGTAGATGTAGCCTGGATGTTGTACTGTATCCACTGGTGTCTCTTTTAGGAATAGTTGTATTTGTTGTATTTTCAAAAATATACATGTTTTTGGGAGGAGATTTCTGCTGAACTACTCAAGCCGCTATCTTGGCTCCTCCTCCTTACTCTTTCTTTTTGTGTTTTAAAATTTCCTTATACCAACCTTTCTCCAAAAGACTTTTCATATTTGGAGTTAATGATTCTTGCCTTCTATGCAAGACCTTCAAGGTCTAGAACAACTTATGATCTTATATTTTGAGTTTTATCTCTCTGAATATTGCTCATGGCTCTGAGGAAGCAGTTCATACAATAACCCTCATTTCACAGCCCTACTACATATGTATTTGTAACTAATAGTACTAGTGAATTGGAGATTATTTACTTGGAGATGTTGAGGTGAATCCAAGTCTGGAGAACCTTCTTTGTAAAGGGTCTACATAGATCTCTTTACATACCCAGGTTCTGTGTATTGTTTAGAATTTTTTTCATACAATGAAAGTAGTGATGGCTTTAAGAACTTCACAGTTTCCATGATTTTATATTCTTTTGCTTTCATTTAATTGCAAAAGTTATGTCATGTCACTGAGATAAGAACCAAACATTGGGTGAAATCAAATAAAGTGGTTAAAGGGAAAAAATTTAATGTATTACCTCTTTTTTCCTTTCCTTCGCTTTTAGTATCAGCTCTAGTGCCTGAATGACCATTAGTACTTATAGCAGCTCTTATGAATGAGGGGAGACTATGTATATATGAAGGAGGTAATTTTTAAAAATATTATTGTATAAATTATTCTTCAAAATAGCATTACTAGGTAAAGTAACTATCTTAGAATATTTGAGATAGGTTCCTGTAAGTTATCTCTACAATTTGAGTCCATATAATCTTAAGGGAGTTGATTGGGAATAACCTGCTCTTGGAATTTCATCAATGACTCCTAACAGAAGTGTGAACTACATGATCTTGGTAACAATTTCAGAACATGGAGAAAGGTTATATAAATTGTTACAGATTTTCTTTCTATGGAGATAAGAGTTGGGAATGATATATTAAAGCAGTTTTTCCATGAAAGCATATGGTGACAACTATTTCACCAATTTCTCAATACATCAGGGAGAATCCAAAGTACTAAAGAAATGTTTTTAAGTCTGGAAGAATAACCAGAGTGAAGAAATTAGTTAACACTTTAATTTTTCCACATTTATGAGTCTCAAATAATGCTAATAAAACTATGGAATATATTATCATGCCTACTGCAGATATGAGAAACAAGAACAACTAGCTAATTGGCAATAGATCTAAGACTATAAATTTTATCTTTTGATCTTATTTTATTCTATCGTGTCACCCTGACCTCAGGCAGCAAAGAGCTCTTTGTTTAGTGGTTAATTCCAAAATAAGCTTTATCACCAGAGGTAGAAATAACACAGGAAGCATGATGGAGCTCTTTCTCATTTTGCCCTCTCCACTTCCTCGTCTTAATCCCCAGTGCCTGGGCAGGATGAAGGCAATCTCCCTACGCTTCAGAAGAGCTATATGGCACATTTTAGAAACTTGTTCCCTGGGTAAGCTTGGTCAAATAGTTACCTCTGGGCTTCAGTTCCTTTGTTATATATTCAAATATATATAACAGTAATTCTTACTTTGTAGGTAGTTGTTGGTAATTAAATGCATGTAAAACACTCAGATGATAGTCAATAAGTGAAAGATGCTATCTGCTGCCTGTTCAACCTAGAGATCCCTCTTAGATGGTACTAATGGACACTTCAAAAGGCCACAACCTGCAGGGAAAAACTCAGAAAATATCTTTTCCTTAGTAGGTCCACACTAGCCCTTGCAAGATCTATATCCTCCCTACTTCTTTCTCAACACCAAACATCTAATATGAGTTAACATTATTTTTTCCAGGGGTAATTGTCACCAGTCCAGTACTGAGTAGGCCAGTCCTTCATCAAACATACCTGCACCTATGCCATTCTTGTAAAAGGAATCATTTCCTGAAAAGTTAACTAATGTAACACCTTAATGCAAAATGTATAATGTAGTAATATAGCATTTGACATAAATACAGACCTGACTCCACAAAATATAAAGTTCTAACAACAGGACTTAAATGAAAGGAATGATAAGTGTTTCCAGTATGTCACATCTCTTAGCAATACAATTTTTAAAATGTCAATATTATAAGTCCTTACCCTTTGCCTAGAGAAAATTGCTTTCATGCCAGTAATGAAGAGAATCACTTGTGCTATGTCAAGTGATTTTTAATGATCAATAACAACACTTAGTAGTTATGTAGTACTTTTCATCTTCAAACCACTTCACTAGCATTAAACAAATTCAAGATACTGTCAATTTTCTCACAAGAAAATCCATGGGATGATATGTTGTCAGTCCAGATTCCAGGATATGAATTGTAGAGACATGTTTTTGACACAAATCATGTGATGATAGACATTTTAGGCAGTTAATGACAATTATATAAATTGTAAACTTTATTATTTATAAAAGTAACATTTTTATAAAGTCCAATATATGAGAATACAGAGAACTGTCAAGAAGAAAATAAAAATCACATAAACTACTCCCAATTCTATTATACCCAGGCACTATTAGTACACTAGTACAGCTTCTTTCCATTTTTAAATGTGTATGTATGACATGTTTATAGCATGTAACTTTATTTTAAAGTGTGTATTTTCTTTGTAAATGTGATCATAATGAGTATCTAGTTTATTTCCCTGGTTTTTTACTAAAAAAAAAGAAAACTTTTAAAAAAAGATTCCTAGTGCCCATATCCATTAAGGTTGTGTGAATGTACCAAAATTTACTTTGCCATTTTCATTTGGAAATATAAGCAGTTTTCTTTTCTTTTTTGCTAATATATGATACATAATATTACTGGGTGGGTATCTTTCCATACATTTTTCTGCCCTAGTTACTGATTATTTATGAACACCAGTGTGTATCTCTCAGGATTCATCTTCTCTGCTCCCCACACTGCCTTCTCTACCCCATGTGGATTGAGTATTAGGAATTACTGGGTCATGAATTGCAGTTTGAAAAACATTAGACCTGGCACATGATTCTGGGAAGACAGCTTGGTGGCCACCACTGAAGAGCAGTGTGTCCTTCAGTAGAGAGGTGGGGAGTTACAGTTCCAGGGAAGCAACTGCAAATGTCTTTAAACCAGGCAGTGTCATGATCATGATCAGAACTGAGCTTTGGAAAAATATAACTCTCACAGCAGTTTTGAAATGTTTGGTTTTTGTTTTGTTTCAGTAGAGAACGGTTTGCACTGGAAATAGGAAACTGGCGGCCACTGTTGTAAGCATCCATGAGAGATGAGAGAATGGCTGTACACAGTACCAGAAGCCATCGAAGGACATGCTCTATCCTTTGTTTAAGGAACACTGAAGTCCTGCGCAGATGCTCACGTGTGGATTGTCCGCTTGGATGATACCACAAAACTAGCAGTTTTGAGGTTCTTCCTCCTGCTCAGTACTAGTCCTGCTCTTCCCCAGCTTTCAGTGTGTGCATAGAGAAGTTACACGCATTTCAATCTTTTTCTAAGTCAAATATAGGTAGAAAGATCTAAATAACTATTCACAAATGGACATGAAAGATCGTACAAGAAAATAGTGCATAAATTTAGGATTTAGGGTTTAGGATTTTTACAGTTCAAAATTATTTAACCAGTACTTCTCAAATATTATAGCTCCCTTAACTCAATAAACACAGGTTTAAACTTTCTTAATTTAATTATAGGAAATCCATTTCCCTAAATAAGTAAACACTTAAATCATTTACTTTGGCAATATTCTTACTTTATGTCACATTAAAAGAAGTCCTGCATTTTACCAATAGCTCTCTGTTAAGAGGAGGGTTTAATGCTAGTTTTCTAAACAATGTATAGTGGAATTGAAATGTTTAATATAGACATGAAACACATCATCCCATAATTAAATATGGAGTGGATATTAACATTTTTTTCAAATATACCAAGGCATTAATATTCTAGGCAAAAATCTTACAAGAAATGTTCGAAAGGGAAATTATTTGATTGAGGATGTCCTTTCACACAATGATGACTAGTAAGATATTTTATCAATTTGTTCCTACAGTTATATGATTAATATAGTAATCTAAACCTTGTAAGTATATATGATTCTTTTTCATATATATATAATTCCATGTAAGATTTACACTGAAAGAAAACATTCATCTTTCATCTTTACTCAGTCATCACCACTGATATTTTACCCACAGTCCATCTGTCCGCAGTGATGCCTATTGACTTAGCAGTGCAATTGCAATTGCATGTTAAATTTTATCTAATCCTACTACTGTTAACCTGGAATCCATTTTTTTCCTTTGGTTTCAAGTCTCCTTTCAGCAGCTATGTGGCTGCATTTTAGAGGACACCACCCAGAGGGCAGAGGCATGATTTTAAGGGACAATGCTATCATCCAGAGGCAATCTCAGGACCAGAACATCGTTTTTTGTTGCTGTTTTTATTGTTTTTGTTTTTTGGTAAGAGTCAAGAGCTAGCTAGCAAGTAAAAGTGCACATAATGTAAATAGAAATAATTGGGTTTCCATACAGTAAGCAATATGAAAGGGAAGCAGGGGAACTGACATGAGAGTTGGTGAGGCTATAGTGTAATGAAAATGAGCTCACTATGTAGTCACTGAATGGTAACCACCACAACAAAAATGGGTACAAATCTCATACTCACACCAGACTTTCAACTTTATAGTTCCACCAAGAGGAACTCCACAAAGTAAGATGAACTTTGAGGCTTCACATTATGGCAGCCATCCAGGACACAGTAAGTCTTAAGATATTCAGAAAGATATTATTCTATCTGCACTGTTAACAGCTGAAAATATGACTAGTTCTTTTATAATGAAAATGTAGATACACATGTACTACAATAATTATTTTTGACACAAAGTTCACATAATATAAAATTAGTCACTTTAAACATTTTAAAGTGTACATTCAGTGGTTATTAGTATATTCATAATGTTTTGCAATTCAAGAATTATCTAATTCTAGAATATTTCCATTACTCCCAAAGAGAAACCGTGTACCAGTTAAAATTCCCAATTACTTTCTCTCCACTGAATCAGGAAATTTCTGTTTCTATGAATTTATCCATTTTGGAAATTTTGTGTATATGGATTCATATAGTATGTGCATTTTACATGTGGCTTCTTTCACTTAGCACACTTTCAAGGTTTATCCATTTTATAGCAGGTATCAGAACTTACTCCTTTTTATGGCCAAATGATATTCCATCATATGGATATATGATCTTTCATTTATTCATTAATTAGTTGATGGGCAATTTAGGTTGTTTCTACTTTTGGACTATTACAAATTATGCTGCTAAGAACATTCTTGTACAAGTTTTTGTGTGGGCATATAATTTCACCTCTCTTAGTTATATGTAGGAATGGAAATCTTGTACCAGGTGGTAACTCTATCTTTAACTGTTTGAGGAAGTTTCTAGTAGTTTTTCACAGACTCTTTACCATTTTGAAGTCAATCAGCAATGCATAAGGGTCTAATTTCTCCAGTCCTCACCGTTAGTTATTTATCTTTTTGTCCTTTTTATTAGAGCCATTTTAGTGGATATAAAGTAGTTTCTCATTATGGCTTTGATGTGCCTTTTCCTTTTGACTAATGATGTTCGGCATCTTTCATGAGCTTATCAGCAATTTGTGTGTTTTCTTTGGAGAAATGCCTATTCAAATCCTTTGCCCATTTTTTAATTGGGTTGTTTGCTTTTTCTTGTTGAGATTTTTTTATTGTAGTAAAATGCACATAACATACAATATACCTTTTTAACCATTTTTGAGTATCCAATTCAATGGCATTAAGTACATTCATAATGTTGTGCAATCATAACCACTATCCACTTCCAGAACTTCTTTTATTATCCCAAATAGAAAACCCAAACCTGTTGAGTAATTACTTCTTCTCATTCTTCCCTTTCTCAGTCTCTGGAAATCTGCTTCCTATCTTTTTGGATTTGCCTATTCTGGACATTTTATATAAATGGAAACAGGAGTTGCTTCTTTTTTGCTGCTTTCAATATTCTTGCTTTATTTTCGACTTTTGATAATTTGATTATGATGTGTCTTGGTCTAAATCTATTTGGGTTTATCTGCTTGGAGTTCATTGAACTTCTTAAGATGTATATATTCATATTCTCATCCATCAGCTTTTCTTCTGTCCTTTCTCTGTCTTCTCTTGGACTTTCAGTTCAGTATATATGGTTGATGATATCCCATAGGTCCCTTATGCTCTGTTAATTTTTCTTCATTTTTTTTCCTGCTTTTCAATTTGGAAAATTTCAATTTACCTACAAGTTCACGAACTCTTTCTTCTGCCAGTTCCGATACATTGTTGAGACCCTCTAGTGAATTTCTAATTTCAGTTATTGTACTTTTTGACTCCAGAATTTCTATTTAGTCAACTTTTATATAATCTCTTTTGCTGAAACATTGTTCTCTTGTTTTACTTTAGTGTTTTAAAACTAAGATGATCTGCTTTAGCTCTTTAAACATTTTTAGAAGAGCTGATTTAGGGCTTTTGTTGGGTAAGTCCAACATCTGGGCTTCCTCAGAACAGTTTCTTTTGTTTGTGATTTTTTTCAGAGAATGGGCAATAACTTGTTTCTTGACATGCTTGTAATTTATTGCAGAAAACTGGAACCTTTTTATATTACAATGCTAGAGATCAAAAGTCCTCCTGCCCCTGATCCTCAGGGTTTGCCATTGCTTATTGTAGTAGTTTTTGTTTGTTTGTTTAGTGGCTTTTCTGAACTAGTTCCATAAACTCTGCTTTATTTGTCATGACTGCCCATTGATGTCTCTGTCCCATTACCTTAGTAGAACCTAATAATAAAACAGAGATTTCCTTAAATGCCTGGAAACAAACAAACGAACAAATCACATTTTTTTAAAAAGATGGACTCTTTTTCTGTTGGGGCATGCCATTAACGTTCAGCCAAGAAGTTTACAACTCTGCCTTTGCCTTCACTTCCTGCTTGACCAGTGTTCCAAGGTCAGCCAGAAGTGAGCACTTAGGGACTTCTCAGGTCTTTTCTGATCTATTTACGACCCTGTGAATGCAAGTGGATTTCAGAATCCCACAAATATATCATGGCTTTCAAAGCACTTATTCCTTAAGGTATCTCACTTAGCGTTTCCACTCAAGATTATGGTCAGTCTGTTGTTTGCCCAACAATTAGGCATTTCTCACACAGCAGCAACTAAACCACTGCCCTCTGTAAATGGTTTTAACAAAAGCCTTTTGGGAGCAGTATAGCAAAGGAGAGTTCCAATCAAGTGAGACAAAGACATCCCTTTGGACTGGGCATTACAGGGAACCACTAGACTGGTGAACCAACAATAATTTGTAAATCAGATCGGTTCTGTTCCTTCCTTGTGGTACTAGTATCTTGAATAAGGGTAATTAATTTCAAGGCTTTCACTGATCTGAGGAGTGGGGGGATGTGTTTATGTTAACCTACAGCACCAAAAGCTCACTATTCTTACCAAGCTGTTGATACTCTCTCACTGGGTTGCTATAAGCTTGTCACTACTCTCCTGAGATCTTGATTCCAGCTGCTTTTGTCAGTTATTTCATGATTTTTATATGGGGAATGGTTTAGGAGTTTCTTACTTGACCATTTTTGCTGATGCATTCTGGCATGCTATTATTTTCAGTAATGACTAAGGTAATTAAAATAAATATTTATGTAAATAAATACGAAATGGAAAACTTTAAGAAATCACAATTGATCTTGATTTTTAAATGTTGTCCAAATTAACATCATCCTATATTAACAAGGTCCTTGCTTAGTGTTTTCCAAAATATTATGTATGTGTTGCAGTTCAATATTTATATGTGTATATGCTAAAATTGCATCATAATATATTGTATCCTGAATCAAAGCATAAGGAACTCACTGCAAAGAAAATAATGTCCTTAACTGTGTTGACATTACCAACATTACTTATTGACTCATATTAAAGATTTTCAGGATATGCACCTCTAGAAAAATTTGACCTAAAAAATCATTTTTTCTGCCTGATTGAAGAAATAACAAGTATTTCAAGAGTTTCATCAGACTCAATAAGCAAAATAACGAAAATATTCATGGCCAGATATGTCTCTGATAGCAAGATTATTTTTTTGCCAAAACTTAGGGAATAACCTTTTTTTTCTGTATAGTTTAGAACTTGAATTACTTTCCTGAAGCCACTTGCGAGGTGACTGGTTGTGTCAGTTGTTTTTTGTGGTGATAGAACCCTGTTTCCTGTGAATCAAGTTATAAACACATTTCACAGAGGTCAAAAAACAACTCTACAAAAGCAATAGCATTCAGTCCTCTCTGACATGTGTAGACTGGATCAAAATTTTACAAGTAACAATCTTTCTCATCCCACTAATAAATTTTCAAACAAATCATTTTACTGATTTTTCATCCTTAATTTTCCTTTTGATACTAATTACTAAAGACATAAATCATTATTATGTATAAAACTCTCTACTAGAGTTCAGTTGCATTGGACATTTCAAACTAAATGCTTTCAAACCTGCAAGGCTGTTACCAATATTTTTACATTTTCATGAACCTTCTCACCTTATTTTAAGTATGTTGCTACAGACCTAATTCAGTTTCTTAATCCCCTGTTGTTTATCATTCTTAGACATTTGAGATATATAAATATATTATTTATGGCCAAGTAATTGAAATGTGTCTCAGACTCAGTAGATTTAATTGCTTAAAAACTGCAGTGTAAAAAATGTAACTGTAAAACTTTGGTACAGACCAAATCTTCCAGAAATGTGATATAAATTGCACACATATGAACTAAAGTGAGGTTACAAAGACTGGAATCATCCACATTTTCTGTTTTTCTTCTCCACCCCCACCCAATGTATCATATTTCCTAGAAAGCTATGAAGAATGTCAGTTGGTAACACCTGAGGTAGTTTAAATAGACATCTCCTTTCATAATGTTACTCATTTTTACACCTTTTAGGTAAATTAACAGTTAATTACTTATCTCTAATCTACTGGCGTCAGAGTTTCCCAAGAGCTCACAATAAAGGCGAGGATATAGATAAATGGTTAATTTATCTTTGAAGCAGAGAAAGTTTGAGGGTTAAAGGGCCAGTAGGTATGCCACTAGGACCATCCTGGGAGGTGACCAATAGCTCTAAAATCTAGGTCATTAGAGACAATACAGTTGATTATGTTCAGATTCTGTATTTGGGAATTTGCCTATTTGTTAAACTTGATTTATAACTCCAAGATCACTACTTATGGTGATTTTGTGGTCATACACGGTCATGTACAGAGTGGCAAAAATTTTGTGCTCCCAACATGCATGTACAGTCATGTGTCCTTCTAGCAGTCTACTTAGTGAGATATTTTCATATTTTTGTGATTTTTGTTGGTGATTTTATGTTTAAAGTATCACCCAAGCATATTGCTGAAGTGATATCTAGACCTATCAAGTACAAGAAGGTTGGGATGTGTTTTATAGAGAAGATATGTATATTAGATAAGCTATGTTCAGGAAAAGTTACAGTGCAATTGGTTGTGAATTCAATGTTAATTAATCAAGAACATATATTAAATAAAATGTGTCTAAGCAGAAGCACTTGTAAGACAAGGCTATGTATTGATGAATTGATGAAAATGTTCTGATCAGCAAAACAGCAGCAGACTCACAGACTCTAAGAAGGGACTAGCCATTCCCAAAGGAGAGGGGTGGGGGAGGGTGGATGGTGGGGGAGGGAGAAAGGGACTGAGGGGTATTATGGTTAGTTCACATGGTGTGTGGGGGATCACGGGGAAGACAGTGTAGCACAGAGAAGACAAGTAGGGACTCTGTGGCATCTCACTACACTGATGGACAGTGACTGCAAAGGGGCATGGGGGTGATTGTGCTAACCACATTGATTTTCATGTGAAACCTTCATAAGAGTGTATATCAATAATACCTTAATAAAACAATTGTATGAAAAAAATGTTACAACCAGGGCCTGGCAGGAACCTAAGCCCATATTTCCATTAGAAACAATGGTTGAGTATTCATTAATTTATAATACTTTGAGACTTTATAGAACATAACTACTGATAATAATGAAAATAATAAGAATTGGCTATATTTAACAATATAAAAGAAACTTACATTCTTTTCTTTGTGCCTATCAGAAGATGTTTTAACCTGTTTATCATGAATGTTTCTCCCTTTCCCATGTTCTCTACAATCAGATCTTCTCTAAGATTCTTTAAAATTTCTTGAGTATACACACATGTAAATTCATAGAAGCAGATCCAATGCAACAAGTCTTTTTATTTGTACAAATATATAATAATGGAGAAGAGTTAAGCCCTCCAATAATTAATACAAATTAGAGGAGACAGATGGCACTAGAATAATGTAAACCAAGTGTTTTCACCACGGAAGACTGAATTTTTCTTAATTTGTCTACATTTCTCAAATGAAAAGAGGGGTACTGAGGAAAATATAAGAAGATATCCTTCTAAATACCAAATTCTGATAGGAAGAGCAAAATAGAGGAGAAAGAGTAAAGAACTAGCAAAGAACTAGGAGATAAAGACGTTAGCAAAGGGGGTAAGGAGTGTGGACAATGAATATTATTATAATTTTCAAATATTTACTGCATTCATTCATTATTTCATTCACTTATTCAGTACATATTTTTGAGTACCTTATTTAGTGTCCAGTGTTATTCAAAGCATTAGAGATCCAAGGATGAGCAAAAGGAGACTTGCCCTTTGTTCCCACAAAGCATGTACTCCAAATTAATAGAGGCTCATACCATACCGCTGCAA
Source organism: Manis javanica (assembly GCF_040802235.1). Classification (NCBI taxonomy): domain Eukaryota; kingdom Metazoa; phylum Chordata; class Mammalia; order Pholidota; family Manidae; genus Manis; species Manis javanica. Next base: position 150,536,017 of record NC_133157.1, read on the forward strand.
AAATATGTGCTTTATATATATATATATGTATGTATGTGTGTGTAATTTTTCAAATATTTGAATACAAATTAATCTTAGCACATTTACCTATGCATACAGATTATATAAATTATATTAGAGAGACAGACAGACAGATGTATTAGGAGACAAAAGCTCCTAGAATCTGAAAAAGGAATCTAAAATCTAAGAGAAAGTGTGGATCTTCTGCAAATGTAGTGTTTATAGTCTAACTATGTCAACCAGTACATATGATATCAAGTACCCAGGGAGAACATGGTTAATGAAATTGCAGAACTTGAATAATTGCTAATGTTTTAAACAATATTATTCTTAATGAATGTTTCAAAAAATTTAAATGTTGAAAATATAAAATATGCTGTAAATATTAAAATACTGAGTATAATTTCCAGATTATACATTAAAGCTCAATTTATTTACCTATCTCCTTTGTGATATCTTGATCAGTAAAATGATCAGGAAACCATGTTATTCACCTTTGGGATTTTATAGAAATTGAATTTATGTCCACATAATTCAGGTTCTAGAAAATGTACCTCTTTACTAAGTAGCCAGAAAGTTGTAGGAAGTGGAATTGTCCTGCTGAAATGAATGTTGCAAGGCATGACAAAATAACAGTTTTTTCCTATAGATTTAAACCAATTACTGACTCTCTTACTGACTCTTTAAAACTAAATTATTTTGTGCATCTTCTGTTTAGAGTGTGCAAAGCCACAATAGAACATCAGTTTCACCCTAAAGGAAATATACAAAATCATAAGTTTTCTTGAGTCTATCAGAAAGCTGAGGTTACAATGTTGTCAAGTGAAATGAATTCCAAACAGAGACAATCCATCCAAAGAGAGACAGAATACATAAACTGTTTCATATTTTGCTGAACACAATAAAAAGAGGAAGTTACCAAAAAAAAGTGTAATAAGAAATTAGTCAGAATTTCTGTGAATTCTTAAAGACCAAGAATGGGCTCATATTGACAGTTTAGAATAACTAGAGCCATAGAGACTAGGGAAATTTGTATTGACTTACAATCTCTTTTCCATAGGTCTCCACTGAGGACTCATGTGAACTACTGAAGTCTGGACAGAAGACCAGAGTGCTCTCTTCAGTGGGATAGGCATGCAGGTCATGATTGGCTATCTCTGGGATTACCCACTTCCTTTATACTTGTCTAATAAGGAGCAAAACACTTGAGGCAGTGGGGGAGGGAATCAGAGGCCAGGCAAGAATCTACTGTCTGGAGAAATAGAAATGAAATGTTTCCTCTTCTGGGAGAAAGGCAATCTTCTTATCCAGGTTCTTGCACAGCTACAAAGCAGAGGTCTGACACCACTGAAGGAGGGACAGGAAACTCTCAAGGTCCATGACAGGGTTAGCTACTTTGAAGGGAGGTGAAGGAGTACTTAAAAAGCCGCACCCCAAGTCCCAGGTACAGAGGGCCTGCCTAAGTCTGAGTCTAAACCACAGACCATAAAACCCCATTTTACCTCTACTATGACCCTATCACTCAATAATAAGCAGCAACTGAGTACTTCCAGGCAACACTCTAGAGCATGGGAGACGCCCCTCTGTAGCACAGTTACTCAAGACCTGCTGAAACTGAGGTAAAAGTAGGAACAAAAAAAAATACATTTACACACCTGAGGACTTACACTAGGCCTAAGATAATAATAATAATCCATCCCTGGAAGAATTTAATGATTGTGGTGCTTTAAAGATAACAATAGCAGCAACAAAAATGAAACACAGCTCAACTTCTGACTAGGTTGACTCAACTCCTCACATGAACAGCATAGAAGAGAAATGCCAAGTTTCAGGTGTAAGCATTATTTACTAACTCTCTACTGTTCTTTCACTCATGATGTCTATAACTCAATAAGAATTACAAGACACACAAAAAGCAAAGAAAATAATCTGCTGTCAAGAGATAAAACAACCAAGAGTATCAGGGTCAAAAATAAACTAGATATAATTATCCAACAGGAACTTTAAAAGAGCTTATATGTTAAAGGACCTAATGGATCTAGTGCATGAACAGATGAGAATTTTCCAATCGAGTTGGAAATATTAGATACAGCTATGTTAGTTGCATCCATTATGTGAGGCCATAGATCTGTATGTACCCTGATATAATATTATCTTGCCTGAGGGTATCAGCTCCAGGCAAGTTCACTATAGGTTCAGTGACACCAAGAAATGACAATGGAACATTATTGGGTAAAAGGGTTTATACCCAGCTTTATTCTCCTGGCAATAAGTCAAGCACAGAATCATGTCTGCATTCAACAGTCTGCAGGTCTGTAATCCTCCTCCATATCTGCCTATGCCCAGAGCACTGGGCAGAACACTTTACATAGTGACTCAGTCAGTAATAGCTTATTGCCTTCAGGTGTGGAAGCAGTAGCCTAGCAGCAGACCAATAACATTATCAGGTAGTTTAGGGTCAGGTAAGGATCTTGGCCATAGGAACTTCTATTATCTCCACAAATATGTATTACAATGTTCTATTTTTACAAAATATTTAAACTGTCTATACCTGGTAAAAAAAGAATGTTAACTATTTTACTAATTTTATATTTTCACATATATCCTTGTAACTCCTACTATGAAGCTTGGCCCATAGTAAGTGATTTATAAATACTTTCAGGAACAATGATTGAATTGGAAAGTAACAAGAAGAGTATTATATTTTAATATTATATTTTGATTTGGGTTGCATTCAAATGCATACACCACATAAAATTGACTTATAGTTATAATAAATTAACTTCAGAACTGTATGAAAAGGAAAAAGACAACTGTTTCAGTTTTTAAAAAATAAGAATATAGGGTTGTGGGAAAATAGAAGTTCCTATGGCCAGGATCCTCACATGACCCTGGCCACTTGATGATGTAATTGGCCTACTGCTAGGCTAATGTTTCCACACCCTAAGCAATAAGCTATTATTGACTGAGTCACTATATAAAGAGCTCTTCCCAGTGCTCTGGGGGGAGGCACAAATTGAGGACGATTACTGACCTGTAGACTGTTGGATGCAGACGTGACTTTCTACTGCTCAACCTACTGCCAGGAGAATAAAGTTGGGTAATAAACCCTTTTGCCACAAGAACATTCCATTGCCAGTCTTCAGTCTCACTAAATCCATTTTCAACTTGCCCAGGGCTGAAAATTGGCAAGACAGGGGAATGGACAAAAAATAATTAAAACAAAAGACACATTCAGAAATACGAGATTCTAATACAAAGTATATAACAGATATGATTTAATAGTTTAACCTAGACTACCACATTTCTCCCCGTAATCCAGGTTTTACCACATCCAGAAACTATAATGATGTTTCTGAGATAATTACAGTTACACCTGCAAGACCTGCTTTAGATAGATACATGCACAAAAACTAGATGGCAGTCACACCAAATGCCTAGATTAATGTATTTATCTGCTTCTCTGCTATAAGTTAGTCTTTAAAACCCAGAAGCATTTCTCAGCTTAAAGGGTTGTAGGGGAGATCTCTCAGTAATTGACAAGGAACAGGAAGACATTATTCCCCTGAACCACTAGCTCTAAATAATTTGCTTCTCTAACTAGTGTCACTTGGGAGCTTGTTAGGATTTCAGAATTTTGGACTCTACATCAGGCCTACTGTATAAGAATCTGCATTTTAACAGGATCCCAGGTGATGTATACATATTAAAATTTGGAAAGAAATCCTTCACAAGGATGACACAAGGATGCCAATTAATGAGGCAACTCATGACTTAACTCTGCAGCCTGAAGCTAGTAATGCTGAGGTTATCCCAGGATATTGTTTGCTGGAAACTGGAGTAGCAATTTTATTCCATCTTATAACATCATTGATTTAAATGCTTAGGGACCATTTTAAGTAACTCTTAGAGGAATTCTTCAAATATTTTAAAACAAAGTCAAACATTAGAATGTTTTTAGTCAACAAAGGTCAAGGAGTATGAACTTGTATTTCTCCTTATATTCAGAGCACCAACTTCTGAGTTTTTCCTTCATCACATGTAAGCTACATGCTTGACCAGGAATGAAAGAGCAGGCATGGCAAGAAGGTCTGACAGTCCACTGAAGCCATGATAAGTTGAAACTTCAATTTTACTAAATGTGAATCATACTCCTTTGATAGTCCTTTAATTTAATTGAAATTTTGCTTTTGGGAAACTTCTGAAAGGGAAACATGTATGTGTGTGTCTTGCCAATGGGTTTCAGCCCTGGGCAAGTTTGCTACGGACTCAGTGTGACCAAAGAAAATGACAGCAAAATGTTCTTTGGGGTGAAAGGGTTATATCCAATTTTATTTCCAGTTGGCAGGTCAGTCACTAGAATCACATTTACTCAGAGTGAGTCTGTATGCAGCAAGTCAGTCTGCTTCTGTGCCCCTCTGTCCGCACAGCTGTCCTCTGGGCTTCTCTGCACAGCCATTCCACACAACCGTCCTCTGAGCCTCTCTGCACAGTTGTCCCGCACAGCTGTTGTCTGGGCCTCTGTCCTCGGCACTGCCACCATTCCAGCCTCTGCTCTGCTCTCCTGCAGCCTTGCAGCCCTGCCACCGTGTTGTGCCCAGAGCACTGGGTGGAGCTCTTTTTATAGAGTCAACAGCCATGTATTGCCCACAGATGTGCAGTGAGCTAGTCAACCAGGGCCAGGTGAGAATCCTGGCCACAGGAACTCTCATTTTATCCACAGTGTGTATGTGTGTATACATGTGTATATATATTCACATATATAAAAAAAGAACAGCACATTTAATATATACTGTACATATTATATGGTTGAAAGATGGGGGTAGCTAAATGCTTTATTAACTGATCAGAAGGTGGAGAAGAAGTTCTTGTAATGGAGACCACTCTAAGGACAGGAATGAAAACTCCATGCTACTGATGTGTGAAAATCCAGGCATCCAAGGAGCTCAGATCAAGTGAAGATCTCTAGGGACCCTAGAAAGTCATTCAAAATGTATTTAATTGCAGCATTCACTGGTGTCATTTTTGGACACAGATGTAACTTATTAACACCCTTGACTGCCTTCCTCAACTGATTTTCTCTATCCATTTTAGACCTTATACACCAATAATGACAAAAAGGTAGCAGCTGCCCCAGGCTACTGCAAACTCACTTCCTCCCTGACATCATACACCAGATAGCAGAATATTCATTGCTCACATAAAACCATATGCTGCCCTGGCACAAATCCCTCCAGTCAGTATTTACAGTGGTGTCGGCTCCTACAATGCTCCACTGTCAGAATGCTGGGGATGAAATGCTAACTGCACAGCAAGCTCTAAACATCTGAAATGGTATTTTCCTCTCTTACTGTTTCCCAGCATGCTTAAAATTTACACTTAAATAGAAGGAAAATGACAAATATTTCACTTCAATAAGCAACTCAGAATTCTGGTCTTCAATGGTGACTGATTTGGAATTATATAACTAGATGAAAAATACAATTGGTGGTCTACACGGGTTTGCTGTTAGAGATAAACCAAGCATGAAAGCGGTTTATAGAAAGCCCACCCCAACACTACTGCAGTTGCTGATCCTGAGTTCAGACATGAGTTCAACTATAAAACTGGCTTCGTTTTTTGGAGGCAGCCAGTGTTCTGTGTCGGCCTCTTCTAGCCCACCTCTGTTTAGATTGCAAGAGCCAGAAAAAAAGGGATTGAGAGTAGACTGAAAGCACTTTCTTGAATTTGTGTGTGTTACAAGGTTTCCCAACTAATATATCAGTGGTCAAGGTATGCCCAAGACAACAGGTCCTGGAAGCGATCCATATTGGGGAATGTATTTTTCATATGCTATTCACAGTATCAGACAAACCCAGTCTTATATGAGGGGTCAGCAAAACATGGCTTATAGGCCCGTGGAGAAGTTGGAGTTCCTATGGCCAGGATCCTCACTGAACTTAAACCACTTGATGATGTAACTGGCTTGTTGCTAGGCTGCCACTTCCACACCTTTAGGCAATAAGCTATTATTGCACTATATAGAGAGCTTGGCCCAGTGCTCTGGGCAGAGGCAGAGATACTGGTGCTTGACCTACCGCAGGGAGAACAAGTCAGGTAATAAACCCTTTCACCCCAAAGAACCGTTTTACTGTCACTTCTATGGTCACACTGAATCCATAGTGAACTTGCTGGGGGCTGAAACTTATTGGCAAGACAAGGCCAAATCCATTTCACTGACTGTTTTTGTACACATTGTTTACTTTGAGCACAGCTATGCCTATTTGTTTATATACCACAGCTGCTTTGAGCTACAATGCAGTGTAGGGCACTTGCAACATGGATGTGTATGGAAAGAAAAACACTAAGAAATAGCTTCTAGTTGATGGTGATTGAGGACACAGATTTATCTAAATTCCTGCTTGAGACTCCACTAAAATAAAGTATTTTTTAGGGATTAATAAGGGCATAACTCCACCAAGACAAAGAAAACAGAAGTGAAGATGATAGGGACCAAGTTTTCTAAGCTGGAGCAGAAGGAGAAGCAGGAACGGATATATCCCAGCCAAGAAAACTGGAATCAGAGCAGTAAGTGGTGAAAGACCAAAGTATCCTGATTTGCATTGCAGAATGCCAGGAAGTGGTGTTCTCAGGAACCTCCCAGGAAGGAGGGTGTGGTGGAGCACGAGGATGGAGGCAGAGAATACTGGAAAAGCCTCTGACAGCACCAAGCATTATCAAGGATTTTGAGGCAGGACAGTGGGAAGGGTATACTGACACAGCTACTTTGGAAAACAACTGGTCAACACCTCAACACCTAGCGAAGGTGAGGAAGCATGTACTTTGTGATCCAACCCAGAAGAATTGTAAAATATAAACATGAAGATATGAATATCAAGAGTGCTGTTTGTAAAGAAAAAAAAGAAAGAATGCAACTGAAATGTTTATCAAGAACAGAATGGATAAATCCATGAGATATTATACAAAATGGTAATATGAATTAACTGGAGTTACACATACAGATTATTTTCAAAAAATAACTTTAATTAAAGAGTCCCATGTTTAAGCAACAAGCAGGCATTTTATGTGGCTTGGGAATATATACATAGTGTAAATATTAAGGTGAGTCATGAAATTGCCAGTTTGTAGATAAAAATGGCTAATTATCAGAAATTTCATAAACCGCTTCTTCTGGAGAACAGGAATTAGTAGTAGATGTGGACAAGGGACTGCTATTTATCATAAGCATTGTTAACATGGCTAATTTCTAAGATACGCAAATCTATTTCTTTGATAAAAACTATAGGAATCAATTAAATATCATAAACTTATTGAGAATATTATTGCTCCTCACAAGGTAAAGCTGATTCAACATACATAAACAGAAGATGAAGCAATTCACAGATCCTTGATTATCTGTATTTTGAATATGGTTGACCGACTACACAGTCCATATTAGAATGAATCCTCCTGAGAGAAGTGGGAAGTAAGACAGCTGGCCCAGGCAACTCCATGTGGTTCAGTCAGGAGTCACTCTTTCAGTTTTTAATCATCTGTGTGGCATGTATCTCAGATCTTGGCAGTTTTTATGGAGAGTCTATGACAGATGGCCAATTTCATATTGCAGGGAACCTGAAATAAATCACTACTCTTGTTTCTGCCAGTTTATGGTTTGACCTTTCAGATGTTTAAGGTGTACCTATTTCAAGGCTACAATTTTAATTTCCCTTTGATTCTAAACCAAATAGCTAATATTTGTATTTAATAGTTCCTGTAAATTTCTCCATGATGATTCAAACATTCAAACAAGTAATTAATCCTCAAAATGTCATTTTGTCATGTGGTGTTGCTTATTTTCCTTCTTACATAAAAGGAATTGATGATCAGTTAGGATAGTTTAAAAGCCATTGTGAGAGCAATACACATGTCAAAGGCATTTGACATATTTAATGTCAAAGGCAGTGGAATTAGTATGTAAAGTGTATCAGATTTAAAGACTAGGAGAACTAGAAGCCATACCAGGCTTGCTCATTCCTTCAACAAACATTTATTAAATGCCTCCTCTCTCCCTGGCACTCTTTAGATGCTAAGGAAGGTGGATAAAAATCCCATTTTAATGGACATTACAGTAAGTACATAGTATTTTAAATGGAATAAAGTATAATACGAGGGGAGACACTAGCTTATACTTCATTGATCCTTTACACACACTTACATAATTTCTTTTTCCTCTCCTACTTTTTTTTCTTTTTATTCCTCGTTCAAATTCTAAAAACTAGAGAATGTAGAATTTCACTAGCTAACAAGGCATTATAGTTTGTACATAATAATAATAATGACAAAGGATAGAGAAACCATCATTAATTGAATGCTCAGGTTTGAAATCATATTCAGATTCAGTGCTATAAATTATTTGAAAATTGTCAGTAATAAAGAAACCTTCTTACAACATCACAATGCAGAAATCCAACAAGAATCACTTTTGGGGCTGACATTAAGGTGAATTTTATGGCAATAGCATCCATTCTGAAATTACTTCTTTTTTGAACATCCATTCTCAATCTATTTTGGGGAAAACAAAATAAGAAGGGAAAGAATAATATATAACCGATCCTGTAGCAAGAACAATGATTGCAAAATACGTGTTCACAGGTCCCCTTCTCCCTGTGCTCAGATACCTGCTTTCTGTCAGGGGAAGCATGTCGTGGCAGAGACACAGGGCGCTGGGGAAGTTGAGCTATAATCACAGTTGCCATCAGTACGAGGCGCAGTACAAAAATGACATGGAGCTGCCCTTGAACAAGACTTCCCTGAAGTTGTGTCAAAAAGTAAAGAACATTCACTATCCTGCATAAGGTTTTGTGAAGCCTAGTGGTAAGCAGAGTATTTTTGATATGCAACATGGTCAGAGTGGCTCAGAAAAAATAGTCAACTGTAAAAATCACCAGCTCCATCTGAACTTGCTGAAGACCTTGTAGATTTTCCACTAGAATTTATTTTATGAGATTCCTAAAGAATTTATAACAGCCTCTGTGGAACTGTACATGAAGTCCAAAGGAATTACTGACTCTGGGTTTCGTAGTAAAGATATAAATGTAAAAAGAGACAAAGCTATTAGGACCTTATGAAACATGAATTAAATTATGTAGAAGTTGTGGGGAATAAAGAAAAAAATTAAGAAGAATCTTTCGGAGAAGACTGGAGAATAATTTGTTTCTGATTGGAACAATTATTTTATTTGTGGCACTTAACAGGTTCTGGGCAAACTCTTCAGGCTGTTTTTATCCCGTTATTCATAATAGCGAGAGCAAAGGGTGGCTTGGAGGGATTCATTATAGTCCCAATACTTCCCATGAGTATTCCCAGCTGCCTCACATAGAGAAAAAAATTATATGTGTATATATATATATATATATATATATATATATATATATATACACACACACACACTTTATATTATTTTATAACTAACATAATTTCTATTATAAAATACATATTTATGCATAAACATAGTCTATAAATATAAATAAATATTTATATATACATATAAATAATTTTCTAAAAAGTATAAATCTTTGGAAAACTTGGCTAATATACCCTAGGTTAAAGCAGTACATTTATTTCAGAAGTCTCTTAGCATCTCCTTCTAAACACATTGTTTTTTCAAGCTTCATCTAAATTCTGAAGTGGTCCTTGCTTAAATGTCAGCTAAATTACACAAGGAGCTCATCCTAAGTACTAAGATATATTAGTATTTTGCCATCAGTGAAAATGTGGCCTTATCCAGAATTCATTCAGAAGGAAAGGCAAAGGCAAAATGCTTTCTCTTTTCTGAATTACTGATCTTACTCACCATAAAAACCTAACACTAAATAATACAGTGCCATGTCTATCAGTAATTTTATGCCTGTCTTTGGGTTCCCTCCTTCTGAACGTAGCATAAGGAAAACGGGGGCTCTTAAAGCTGAATGGAATGAACAGATCGCATTTACGTTGGTATGAGAATTTGGTAGGTATCAGAAGCATTTTGGTTTGCATTTTAAATAGCAAAGGCTCTTGAGCTGAGGTCTAATGTCATGGTGGCTAGCATCAATTTAAAGAGAAGCCAAGCAAGGTACCTGACTGAAATTTAACCATGTCCTTTGCCAAATGAATACAATTCACATGACAAAAAGGACTGGGGAATGTTTCAAGGGAGTTTGATATATTGTTCTAGAGAGATCTCTTTGCCCACAGAAGCTTTTCCTGGATACATGTTTTTCCAGACCTCCCTAGGAATGTGATCAGAACTCCTTATAAGCCAGAATACTAGGGAGAAAATCCAGGAAAAATGTCTCTTACTACTCTAATTTTTACAAAAAACATAGACAAAGTGAATATTATCCTGTAAGTGTTCTTCTACTAGGTTCTATATCACTTGCAGTGTGAAGATAACTATTTGAAAGAAAGGATTGTAAATAACTGTCAGTTTTAAGTCAGTGCCTAGCAGGTATCTTGCACTCAGTGTTTAGTACATGTTATTGGGCACTACACCACTGATATGTTTTTCCAAAACCAAGAGAGAAAGCAGTGAGAGTGTGCTACACCAGTCTACTTGGGCTAATGGCCTCTCATCATGGAGTTTGTCAGACTAATTTTGAAGGTAAAAAAATTTTAATTTTAAATGAGTCTTACCTTCAGAAATGACTGCAAAATGCCTTAAGGTCAGTTTTTCTTTCTTTTTTCTTTTTATTGAAGAGAGCCAAAATACAATATTATATTAGTTTCAGGTGTACACATATTAATTCAACATTTGTACACATAATGAAGTGATACCACAATAAATCTAGCAACCATGTCACCATATAGAGTTGTGACAGTAGTATTAACTCTATTCCCTATGATGTGCATTGCACCCGCATGTCTTATTTATTGTGTAACTGGAAATTTGTACTTCTTAATCCCCATATTTTGCCTGTCTCCCCTCTGGCAACTACCAGATTGTTCTCTGTATCTAAGAGTCTGTTTCTGTTTTGCTTGTTCATTTTTTTTTCCAGACTACAAATAAATGAAATCATATGGTATTTGTCTTTCTTTGTATGACTTATTTTACTTAGCATAGTATACCTGACGTCCATCTGTGTTATTGCAATGGCAAGATATCATTCTTTTGAGGGCTGAATAGTATGTGTATACATATATATATATGGAGAGAAAGAGAGGCTGCATTGTCTTTATGCATTCATTCATTTCTGGAGACTTAGGTTGCTTCTGTATCTTAGCTATACATACTTAGTGATAAATACCTTCTATCAACTTTAGTCCTTGTGCTGGAAAACTAAAGTGCTTTTAAAAAGAATAAAGGTAGAGACATAAAGGTAGAGACAGTTCATTCTTAGTTCATTCTTTGACTCCGTGAACAAGAACCCAGCATCAATACCTATATCTCAATGTTTTGGAGTTTTTGGATTCCTCTCAGTGATTTTCTGTCAGCTCTACCAAATCTGGATACAACAGAGAAATCACTCATATTGTCTGAGAATGACTCTGCGAATGGGGTCCTCTTCACTCTTTTATAAATAATGCTACTTATAAGCAAAGTGTGCACACAAATAAAATTCATATCCTGTATACATGTGTGTGTGTGTGTGTGTGTGTGTGTGTGTGTGTGTATATATGCAGCAGATAGAGTTGTTTCATATTTCTTAGTTTCCCAAGGAAGGGTTTATGACCTCTTTCTTTGGGATGATCTATGTTATGTTTAGATATTTAGAAAATGCATGAAGAGAGAAACACAACTGGGATGCTATTAAAAATTTACAAATATAAAGCCTACTTTTAAAAGAAGAAAGATTTCAAACAATAACCTAAATTTCCACCTGAAGAAATTAGAAAAAGAAGAGCAAACTAAATCCAAAATAAGCAGATGGAAGGGAAAAATAAAGATGAGAAACAAGTAAAGATATTAAGAATCAAAAATCAATAGAATCAAACAAACCAAAGTAGTTCTTTGAGACAAAAAAAAGAGACCCCCTCCATAACTATAAGAATATTTCCTTTCTCATTCCTGCCTTTAATAATATGAGTCTTCTCTGTTTTTACTTTGGCAGTCTAGCTAATGGTTTGTGAATTTTGTTTTTACATTGAGATATAGGTATTGATGCTGGGTTCTTGTTCACGGAGTCCAAGAATGAACGTCGCAAACACTCATGGTAGGAGAGCAAGTGAGAGGCTTTTATTTAGAGAGAAAGTGAGCGAACAGAGCTCCTGGCTCACACCAGGAGGGGATAAGAGAGAGTCCAAGGGTGGTGTGGTGTCTAGGGGTTTTATAGGCAGTTGAGAGACAAAGGGCTAGTGATGTACACTTGCCAAGTGGTCCCAAAATGTTTACCTTTTAAGAAACAATAAGTTTCTTATTTGCCTTCTTATTCTTATTTACAAGAATATTACTGCTCTGATTTCCTCCCAGGATAGCAGCTTCCTCCTCTGGGGGCATATCACTCAAGGCTGCGTGCTTTGCTCCCAAGGTGGGTTGAGTTATTATTGTCTGTTTGTTAAGAAACTTACTTTTTAACTAATTGGGTTGTAAGATGCAATCTTATTTTCAAGATTAAATCTTTCCTGTTTTTACTATGTTGTTTTGGGCTTGCCTGCTACATTGCCCAGGTTGCAAATCATTTGTTTAGGGCTGGAGGAAGAAAAGCAGCACCTCGGTAAAGTTAGAAAAATAAACTGGGCCCCCAGCAGGGCAAAGCAAATCTCACAATGGATTATCTTGCTTTGGTTTTTCTGGAGGCCCTCACCCTACTCTGTCTAAGCCCATGGTCCCGTTCTCAGTATCTTCAGTATTTTAGGAAATCATTATATTTCTCCCAGATAAAACCTGGCCTTGGAGGTCTGATAAGCTGCCTAGAAGTATGCTCTCAACTATCTGTGATTTAAATTTTTTTCCCAATTTGTAGTAGACTAGTACTTATGTAAAAATACAATAAACACAAATTACTAGAAAAATGAAATAAAAAACATTGGGGGGGCGGAGCCAGGATGGCAGTGTGAGTAGAGCAGCGGAACTCTCCTCCCAAAACCACATAGAATTATGAAAATATAACAAAGACAACTCTTCCTAAAATAGAGACCAGAGGACACAGGACAACATCCAGACCACATCCACACCTGCGAGAACCCAGCGCCTCGCGAAGGGGGTAAGATACAAGCTCAGGCCCGGCAGAACCCAAGCTCCCCACCCCCCAGCTCCCGGCAGGTGGAAAGAAACCAGAGCAGTTTTTGTTTTTTTTGGTGAGTGCTTTTTGGAAGCCTTAAAGGGACAGGGACCCCAATACCAGGGAAACAGGGCAGTAAGACCAGTGAGCTGGTGCCCGAGACCGGCACCTGAGGACAAAGAAAATTGCACATTTTTCCCTTTTTTTTTGGCGAGTGCTTTTTGGAAGCCTTAAAGGGACAGGGACCCCAATACTAGGGAAACAAGGAAGGAAGACTGGTGAGCAGATGCCTGAGACCGGCACCTGAGGACAAAGAAAATCGCGCGTTTCTCCCTTTTTTTTTGGCAAGTGCTTTTGGGAAGCCTTAAAGAGACAGGGACCCCAATACTAGGGAAACAGGGCAGCAAGACCAGTGAGTGGGTGCCTCAGAACAGCGCCTGAGGACAAACAATATCGCGTGTTTCTCCCTATTTTTTTTTTTTTTTGGCGAGTGCTTTTTGGAAGCCTTAAAGGGACAGGGACCCCAATACTAGGGAAATAAGGCAGCAAGACCGGTGAGCAGGTGCCTGAGACCGGCGCCTGAGGACAAAGAAAATCGTGCGTTTTTTCCTTTTTTTTTTTCCCTCTTTCGTTGCTGCTGTTGTTGTTTTGGTTTGGAGAGTGCTTTTTGGAAGTCTTAAAGGGGCAGGACAGGACACTGAGCCCAGAGGCAGGGAAACTGGGGATCTCTGGGCACTCTAACCTCCTGGGCAACAGGGAGCACAGAGGCCTATTACAGACATAAATAGCCACCTGGCCGCTCCCCCTCCAACAGGGCTCCACCATTTTGGAGGAGCAGCCCCAGCCAGGTCACGCCCACAGCAACAGCGGAGATAAACTCCATAGCAACAGGGAAGGTAGCAGAAGCCCGGTCTGCGCACAGCTGACAAGCATAAGCCACTAGAGGTCGCTATTCTCCCAGGAGAGGAAGGCCACAAACCAACAAGAAGGAAAGCTCTTCCAGTGGTCACTCGTACCAGCTCTGCAAACTATCTCTATCACCATGAAAAGGCAAAACTACAGGCAGACAAAGATCACAGAGACAACACCTGAGAAGGAGATAGACCTAACCAGTCCTCCTGAAAAAGAATTCAAAATAAAAATCATGAACATACTGACAGAGATGCAGAGAAAAATGCAAGAGCAATGGGATGAAGTCTGGAGGGAGATCACAGATGTCAGGAAGGAGATCACAGAAGTGAAACAATCCCTGGAAGGATTTATAAGCAGAATGGATAAGACGTAAGAGGCCATTGAAGGAATAGAAACCAGAGAACAGGAATGTATAGAAGCTGACATAGAGAGAGATAAAAGGATTTCCAGGAATGAAACAACACTAAGAGAACTATGTGACCAAACCAAAAGGAATAATATTCGTATTATAGGGGTACGAGAAGAAGAAGAAAGAGGAAAAGGGATAGAAAGTCTCTTTGAAGAAATAATTGCTGAAAACGTCCCCAAACTGGGGGAGGAAATAATCGAACAGACCACGGAAATACACAGAACTCCCAATAAAAAGGATCCAAGGAGGACAACACCAAGACACATAATAATTAAAATGACAAGGATCAAGGACAAGGAAAGAGTTTTAAAGGCAGCTAGAGAGAAAAAGGTCACCTATAAAGGAAAACCCATCAGGCTAACATCAGACTTCTCGACAGAAACCCTACAGGCCAGAAGAGAATGGCATGATATATTTAATACAATGAAACAGAAGGGCCTTGAACCAAGGATACTGTATGCAGCATGACTATCATTTAAATATGATGGTGGGATTAAACAATTCCCAGACAAGCAAAAGCTGAGGGAATTTGCTTCCCACAAACTACCTCTACAGGGCATCTTACAGGGACTGCTCTAGATGGGAGCACTCCTAAAAAGAGCACAGAACAAAACACCCAACACATAAAGAATAGAGGACGAGGAATAAGAATGGAGAGAAGAAAAGAATCTCCAGACAGTGTATATAACAGCTCAATAAGCGAGCTAAGTTAGGCAGTAAGATACTAAAGAAGCTAACCTTGAACCTTTGGTAACCACGAATTTAAACCTTGCAATGGCAATAAGTACATATCTCTCAATAGTCACCCTAAATGTAAATGGACTTAATGCACCAATCAAAAGACAGAGTAATAGAATGGATAAAAAAGCAAGACCCATCTATATGCTGCTTACAAGAGACTCACCTCAAACCCAAAGACATGCACAGACTAAAAGTCAAGGGATGGAAAAAGATATTTCAGGCAAACAACAGCGAGAAGAAAGCAGGGGTTGCAGTACTAATATCAGACAAAATAGACGTCAAAAAAAAGAAAGTAACAAGAGATAAAGAAGGACACTACATAATGATAAAGGGCTCAGTCCAACAAGACGATATAACCATTCTAAATATATATGCACACAACACAGGAGCATCAGCATTTGTGAAACAAATACTAACAGAACTAAAGAGGGAAATACATTGCAATGCATTCATCTTAGGAGACTTCAGCACACCACTCATCCCAAAGGATAGATCCACCGGGAAGTAAATAAGTAACGACCCACAGGCATTGAACACCACACTAGAACAGATGGACCTAACAGACATCTATAGAACTCTACATCCAAAAGCAACAGGATATACATTCTTCTCAAGTGCACATGGAACATTCTCCAGAATAGACCACATACTAGCTCACAAAAAAGAGCCTCAGTAAATTCCAAAATATTGAAATTCTACCAACCAATTTTTCAGACCACAAAGGTATAAAAGTAGAAATAAATTCTACAATGAAAACAAAAAGGCTCACAAACACATGGAGGCTGAACAACATGCTTCTAAATAATCAATGTATCAACGAACAAATCAAAATAGAGATCAAGGAATATATAGAAACAAATGACAACAACACAAAGCCCCAACTTCTGTGGGACGCAGCGAAAGCAGTCTTAAGAGGAAAGTATATAGCAATCCAGGCACACCTGAAGAAGGAAGAACAATCCCAAATGAATAGTCTAACATCACAACTATCAAAACTGGAAAAAGAAGAACAAATGAGGCCTAAAGTCAGCAGAAGGAGGGACATAATAAAGATCAGAGAAGAAATAAACAACACAGAGAGGAATAAAACAATAGCAAAAACCAAGGAAACCAAGACCTGGTTCTTTGAGAAAATAAACAAAATAGATAAGCCTCTAGCCAAACTTATTAAGAGAAAAAGAGAATCAACACAAATCAACATAATTAGAAATGAGAATGGAAAAATCACGACAGACCCCACAGAAATACAAAGAATTATTAAAGACTACTATGAAAACCTATATGCCAACAAGCTGGAAAACCTAGAAGAAATGGACAACTTCCTAGAAAAATACAACCTCCCAAGACTGACCAAGGAAGAAACACAAAAGTTAAACAAACCAATTATGAGCAAAGAAATTGAAATGGTAATCAAAAAACAACCCAAGAACAAAACCCCGGAGCCGGATGGATTTACCTCGTAATTTTATCAGACACACAGAGAAGACATAATACCCATTCTCCTTAAAGTGTTCCAAAAAATAGAAGAGGAGGGAAGACTCCCAAACTCATTCTATGAAGCCAACATCACCCTAATACCAAAACCAGGCAAAGACCCCACCAAAAAAGAAAATTACAGACCAATATCCCTGATGAATGTAGATGCAAAAATACTCAATAAAATATTAGCAAACAGAATTCAACAGTATATCAAAAGGATCATACACCATGACCAAGTGGGATTCATCCCAGGGATGCAAGGATGGTACAACATTCGAAAATCCATCAACATCATCCACCACATCAACAAAAAGAAAGACAAAAACCACATGATCATCTCCATAGATGCTGAAAAAGCATTTGACAAAATTCAACATCCATTCATGATAAAAACTCTCAGCAAAATGGGAATAGACGGCAAGTACCTCAACATAATAAAGGCCATATATGATAAACTCACAGCCAACATTATACTGAACAGCGAGAAGCTGAAAGCATTTCCTCTGAGATCGGGAACCAGACAGGAAGGCCCACTCTCCCCACTGTTATTTAACATACTACTGGAGGTCCTAGCCATGGCAGTCAGACAAAACAAAGAAATACAAGGAATCCAGATTGGTAAAGAAGAAGTTAAACTGTCACTATTTGCAGATGATATCATACTGTACATAAAAAAACCCTAAAGACTCCACTACAAAACTACTAGAACTGATATTGGAATACAGTAAAGTTGCAGGATACAAAATTAACACACAGAAATCTGTAGCTTTCCTATACACTAACAATGAACCAATAGAGAGATCAGGAAAGCAATTCCATTCACCATTGCATCAAAAAGAATAAAATACCTAGGAATAAACCTAACCAAAGAAGTGAAGGACTTATACTCTGAAAACTACAAGTCACTCTTAAGAGAAATTAAAGGGGACACTAACAAATGGAAACTCATCCCTTGCTCATGGCTAGGAAGAATTAATATCATCAAAATGGCCATCCTGCCTAAAGCAATATACAGATTTGATGCAATCCCTATCAAATTACCAGCAACATTCTTCAATGAATTGGAACAAATAATTCAAAAATTCATATGGAAACACCAAAGATCCCGAATAGCCAAAGCAATCCTGAGAAACAAGAATAAAATAGGGGGGATCTCACTCCCCAACTTCAAGCTCAACTAAAAGCCATAGTAATCAAGACAATTTGGTACTGGCACAAGAACAGAGCCACAGACCAGTGGAACAGATTAGAGACTCCAGAAATTAACCCAAACATATATGGTCAATTAATATTTGATAAAGGAGCCAAGGACATACAATGGCAAAATGATAGTCTCTTCAACAGATGGTGCTGGCAAAACTGGACAGCTACATGTAGGAGAATGAAACTGGACCTTTGTCTAACCCCATATACAAAGGTAAACTCAAAATGGGTCAAAGACCTGAATGTAAGTCACGAAACCATTAAACTCTTGGAAAAAAACATAGGCAAAAACCTCTTAGACATAAACATGAGTAACCTCTTCTTGAACATATCTCCCCGGGCAAGGAAAACAACAGCAAAAATGAGCAAGTGGGACTACATTAAGCTGAAAAGCTTCTGTACAGCGAAAGACACCATCAATAGAACAAAAAAGGAAGCCTACAGTATGGGAGAATATATTTGAAAATGACAGATCCGATAAAGACTTGACGTCCAGAATATATAAAGAGCTCACATGCCTCAACAAACAAAAAGCAAATAACCCAATTAAAAAGTTCTCAAAAAAAGAAATACAGATGGCCAACAGACACATGAAAAGATGCTCCACATTGCTAATTATCAGAGAAATGCAAATTAAAACTACAATGAGGTATCACCTCACACCAGTAAGGATGGCTGCCATTCAAAAGACAAACAACAACAAATGTTGGCGAGGCTGTGGAGAAAGGGGAACCCTCCTACACTGCTGGTGGGAATGTAAATTAGTTCAACCATTGTGGAAAGCAGTATGGAGGTTCATCAAAATGCTCAAAACAGACCTACCATTTGACCCAGGAATTCCACTCCTAGGAATTTACCCTAAGAATGCAGCAATCAAGCTTGAGAAAGACAGATGCACCCCTATGTTTATTGCAGCACTATTTACAATAGCCAAGAATTGGAAGCAACCTAAATGTCCATTGGTAGACGAATGGATAAAGAAGATGTGGTACATATACACAATGGAATATTACTCAGCCATAAGAAGAGGAAAAATCCTACCATTTGCAGCAACATGGATGGAGCTGGAGAGTATTATGTTCAGTGAAATAAGCCAAGCGGAGAAAGAGAAATTCCAAATGATTTCACTCATCTGAGGAGTATAAAAATAAAGGAAAAACTGAAGGAACAAAACAGCAGCGGAATTACAGAACCCAAAAATGGACTAACAGGTACCAAAGGGAAAGGAACTGGGGAGGATGGGTGGGCAGGGGGGGATAAGGGGGGGAAGAAGAAGGTGGGTATTAAGATTATCATGCATAGGGGGGGAGGGAGAAAGGGCAGGGAGGGCTGTATAACACAGAGAGGACAAGTAGTGATTCTACATTTTGCTATGCTGATGGACAGTGACCGTAATGTGGTTTTTAGGGGGGACCTGATATAGGGGAGAGCATAGTAAACATAGTATTCTTCATGTAAGTGTAGATTAAAGATTAAAAAAAAAAAGAAAGAAAGAAAAGGGGGATTACTCCTTGATAGGATAAAACAATTGGTAAATCAAAGATTAATGCATGCTTTAAATATCCTTAATGTTGGTCACTTAAAGGGTGTCAGATGATCAGCTATGGAGGTACTCTTTTCTGATAATATTCCTTTCTCTTAATAAAAATAAAAATAAATAAAAAAATTAAAAAAAAGGAGTTCCTGTGTGCTGACCTCCAATGAGTTCCACACAGTGGTATAGAGGGCATGTCAAAGTGTGGGCAAAGGGTCTGTTTGTTTCTATGCAGAAGATCAAGGCCTAGCTTGGCTACCCAGAAAATGAATTAAGATATGATATGAGGAGGAGCTCCTGGCATCAGCACTCTCTGGAGGACTCGTGCTGGGGGATGATGATCAAAAAGCCTCCACAGGGATCCGGGCAATGCTGCGGTTGTGGCTGCGTCCACCCCACCCTTTCCTGGACTTGCCATTGGAATGAGGAGGGAGATGTCTAGGCTGGCATGTGCATACAGTGAGACAACGAATTTGACCGGATCTGTACTGTTGGAACTCAATCAGGAGTTGGGAGGGGTGCAAGTTGTAGCACTCCAAAATCTTACGACTATAAACTATCTACGGTTAAAAGAACATATGGGATGTGAACAGATCTCAGAAATGGGTTGCTTTAATTTGTCTGATTTCTCTCAGACTGTTCAAGTACAGTTGGACAATATCTATCATATCATAGACAAATTTTCACAAATGCCTAGGGTGCCTAAATGGTTTTCTTGGCTTCACTGGAGATGACTGGTAATGATAGATTTGCTTTATGTCACCGTATTCCTATTATGTTAATATGTGTGCGCAAGTTAGTTAGTAGTTTAAAACCTATACATAGTTAAGGTCCTCTACAAGAAGATACGTCAAAGAAATAATCAATCCTCCCATGTTTTCTTCCATATGCTACCTCTATAGCTTTTCTTCTTCCTTCCTAATTACAACCCTTAAATAGAATTCGTGCCTCATATCGAAATTACTGAGTATCATAATTCCTCCAGGTGGTAAAGATACCTCGAGACAAGTGCTGGGCATAGAAGCCACAGGGCATAAATCTGCAAAGAAGTAAAAAGCTAACCTTTTCAAACAATATGGCTTCTCTCTCACTTACCAACTTTACATTTCCCTGTATGGCCCCGGAAGATGACTGGTTAGCCAGAGACGGGTAAGATTCCTCAAGGGAGGAACAACCTAAGACAGGCACAGTCGCAGGGGAACAACAGTGATGAAGCTTAGAACCTAACCCCCACCCCCTCCAGTGTTGAGAGAAAGCTCTGCATCCATGGATGTTTTATTGCCCTTGTCTAGCTCGGATTAGCACATAGTCTACGGGCACACACCTGATCATCTACAATTGCTCTCTTACAACACTAAACTATGTTTTCTACCTTTATCTTGCATCTACCTACCACTTCAGCAGTTTATTAAAAATAAAAATAATAATAATAATAAAGGGAGAAATGTGGGACCCACATATAAATCAAGTATAAAAATCAAATGAATATTCATAGGTGACCTGATTTTTTATAGTTCATAATGCGTGATCAAAACCGAAAGTTTCTGTGATGAATGCCCTTGTACTGTTCACCATGTAAGAACTTATTCACTATGTAAGAATTTGTTCACCATGTAAGAACTTGTTCGTTATGCTTCAGAAGATTGGAGACTGACGAGAACTAGGCTTGAGATGGATTAACGATTATGCATTGAGCATTGACCCCCCTATACAGAATTTTATTGTTGTTAACAACCATTTGATCAATAAATATGAGAGATGCCCTCTCAAAAAAAAAATTCATGTGACTACTTTCATATATGCTGCTCTGTGGAGCCCACGATAAAGCCTTATATAACATGGATTTTCTATTTTAGAATTTATTCAGAAAAATCATAGCATGACCAGAATAATTACTTAAAGCTTTTATTGATAGCATGTAAATCATAAATTCTCTGTTAAAATTTAAGATGAGATACGTTTTGAAATATTGTGACTGGAAAAGCATGGAGATTTGGACAAAGAAGAGTGTTTGATATTGTATCAACTGTATTTGATTCTCAACAATATTAACTAGTTGTTAGTTACCTAGATTTACTAATTACTTATATCTCTGTTTTGCTATTTTTAACATGGGGAATCTTGATATAACATTATCACTGGTTATTTATAAAGTCCATCATCATGCAATAGGAAAAAAAAAACAAAAAAAAACCATCGGGGTAGTACCTAATTTTTTTTATATTCCACAGACAGATTTATTCTTTGAAATTGCTGTCAAGGTTTCTAAACACTCTCAATTTCTTTACCTGGTGGTGGACAAGCACACACACACAGTCCATAGGTCAGCAATTTGAGTTGCATTGGCCTAGTAGCATTCCCATTTTTCTCCACAGATACACAGCTTTTTAATCATCTAATCACAGAATAGAGGGTACTGCCTTTAGACCGATGCAGAACATCAACTTTAAGAAAATTGTTCTATTCTCTCTTATCTGGAGCAAGGAAGGAGTTGAAGGTTTTGCTTCCAAAGCTAAGTATAGGATAGTAACAGTATTAAGATAGTAAATATAAAATAGAACTGTATTAAAAATAAAAAAGACAAGTTTGTGCAGGAGGAAACCAAAACCAAAAACACCCCTTGGCCACCCCCTACACACATGAGTCTCCCTCTCTGGGCAGCTCGGTTCTGAGCTGTGGCGCTCCTTTAACACTAAGCCAACCTGCAGTCATCCCTGCCCTGTGTTTTGCGTCTTGCTTGCATGAAGTCCACAGATTAGTCAAAGGTACTAGCCTAGCTCTCATCTATTTTCTGAGCACACATCTGGCCATGGGCATACACATAGGTATACACAATAGCCCTTCAAAGCCCTTATTTCCTCCAAAATCTTCCTCCTTAGTCTCTTTCCCAGGTGTTTAGTCTAGCTGCTATTTGCTGCCTCTGCCATTGCTTGCTCCAAGAGACTGAAGGTTGTGCACGTTTTCAAATGCTTTTGACTGATGTTACCACCCCCAGAAAAGCTGCTCTAGCTCTAGGGTGATCTGAAGAAAGTTAACCTCTGCCCCCCAGTCCCTCAGGGAACTTCCAGACAAATTAAAAATTCATAACTCAGATTTATGACAAGGTCTATATTACCCTCATGGCACCATCAAATTTCTCCAGTAATGTGGGCCACTGTCCAGAGAGCCACCAGTGAGCTGGAGAATGAAGGATGGTAGGTGGATAAGCAAAGATCCCTCAGTGCTTTTATAATGAAATTTACTGTCTTCTTTGCCTTCATTGAGTACTCACTTGGTTGCTATAAGCTTTTGTTTAGATTACAGTAATCCCCCAAAAATTGATTCTATCCGTTTTCGCCAGATTAGTGGTTGGTTCAGTTAAGGTGCTGATTATTTGAGCTTCCAACTTCTTCATTTTGATGACAACACAGTTCAGTTCAAAGGAATAGACTTTTTAGTAAATAGTGCTGGGAAAACTGGCCGTCTGTATATGCAAAAGAATGAAGTTGGACCCCTATCTCACACTATATACAGCTCAAAATTAAACAAAGACCTAATGTAATAGCTAAAACTATAAAATCTTAGAGGAAAATATAAGAGTAAGTCTTTGTGACCTTGGATTTGTCAAATGGATTCTTAAATATAACATGAAAAGCACAAGGAACAACAACAAAAAAATAGATTAAATGTGGCTTCATAAAAATGAAGCACTGTTGTTTTTAAATGGATATTATCACAAAAGAGGTAACTTACAGAATGGGAGAAGATATTTGCAAATCATAGATCTGATGGGGTAATTTGTATGTAGAATATATAAAGAACACTTACAACTCAGTAATGAAAAAGACAACACAATTAAGAAATAGGCAAGGGATCTAACAATTGTCCAGAGAAAATATATAAATGGCCTACAAGTACACAAAAGATGTTCAACATTATTAGTCATAAGGGAAATACAATCAAAACCACAATGAGATACCACATTACACCCATTAAGATGACTATAACCAAATAAAAAGTAGCAAATGTTGGCAAGAATGTGGAGAAGTTGGAAACCTCACATAGTGCTGGTAGAATGTAGAATAGTGAAGCCACTTTGGAAAACAGTCTGGCAGCTCCTCAAAAAGTTAAGCATATTGTTACCATTTGACACATCAATTCCATTCTTAGGTATATATACCCAAAATAACTGGAAGTGTAAGTCTACAATAAAACTTATGCACAAATATTTTTGTGGCACCACTCATAGTAGCCAAAAGGTGATAACAACCTAAATTTCCATCAGTGATAATGGATAAACAAAATGTGAATAAAATGAATAAACAAAACACAATGGAGTATTATTTGACCATAAACAGGATATACTCATACATACTACAACATGGATGAAACTTGAAACACTCTGTAAATGAAATTTGAGTAAAAAAAACTACATATTTTTCCATTTTTATGAAATGTCTACATTAGGCAAATCTATAGAAACAGAAAGTAGATCAGTGGTTGCCAAGACTGGACGAGATGAATTGTTTTGAGGATAATAGCTAAGTAGGTCTTCATTTTTGGGTGAAGATATTAAAAATTAATTGTGGTGATTATTGCACAATTCTGTGAATTTACTAAAAATCTTTGAATTCTGTCTTTTAAATGTGTGGATTGTGTACTATGTGAATTATTTATTAATAAAGTTATTACAAGAAGTAGATTATAAACCACTGAACAAATTAGGAAACTAGTAGTCTATACTGACATAAATGAAGGAATATGGATAAACTGATGTTTTGATGAGGAACAGGACATTTCATAGTCCCAAAGTACCTCTAAAAAAAACAATTCAGAAAAGGCATCCTGCCATGCCTAGTACCAAAATCTTTATCAGGTCATCAGCATTCTCCAGAGAAACAGAACCAAAAGAATTATATATAAGGGCAAAACACATCTTTTCACTTAATAATTAATTAACAATTATTAATTTGTGATATGAATGTATTAAGATAGTTATTTCAAGGGATTGGAACATGTGATTACAGGGCTGTCAAATCCACAGTATGTAGGGCAGGCTGGCAGGCTAGAAAGTCAGGTAGGAGTTGATTCTGTTATCTTGAGACAGATACTCTTCTTCCTTAGTTATTGCACTTAAGGTCTTTCTACTGACTGACTGAATCCCACCCTCACTACTTAAGGTAAACTTCAATTAAAGTCAATTGATTATCAATGTGAATTACATTTGCAAAATACCTTCACAGCAATGACTAGATTAGTATTTGATTAAATAAGTAAGCAGGTATTATGGCCTACCCATGTTGATACATAAAGCTATCTCCATGCAAAAGGCTTATTAATTATAGATAAAGGGAATAACTTTACAGCGCACTCTAGCAGACATCACTTCAATGAAGCGATCAAGATGAACACCATCAGTAATAGCACACATCAAAATGGTGTGCCACCTGACAGATTACAAGGAGAAATACTTCATCCTTTCTATGACAACCCTGTCAAGGATGAAAAACTGAAAATTATCAGGAAAAAACATAAGCAAAATTCCAATTGAGGGAAATTCCACACACAAAAAAATGGCCTTTAAGTGACAAGCTCACGGAAACGAAGTTGTATGGGTGATTTGTTAAGTCTGTATCTGCAGCCCTGACCAGTAGAAAAATACATCATTGTAATCAGGTAAGTTGATTGTAAAGAATCTTCTTCTTTCAGGACAGTAGTTCAGCTTTCTATTTGAGAAAGAGATGATTGGCAGTTACAGTTTGACTCTTAAAAAGGTACAGAATTCCTTCAACAAAAATCATTATGTAGTGAGTGCTCTGGACTACCATAAATATCCTTTGAAGTTAAGACTTTCCATTCTCATGTAGCACAAATGCTGCTTATTGATGGCTCCATAATTTTGAACCTCAAGTCCTGTTCTATTAATTGTGACATACTCAACAACTGTAAGATGTATTTTATTTCTAGTATTAGTTAAAGCTTTAAGTCATGAAATCTTAAAATTCTAGTAAAGCATGTTCGAGATTATGTCTATGATAATACAAGATCATTGTTTATCATTGTGTTTCTATGTACTCTTTCAAGTTGCAAACGAAATGGATGGAGTTACAGTTGACATGCTAGAGGTTGTTCATAGCGCTGGCCACTGGAAAGTAGAAGTGTGTTACATGAAAACTCATCTGCCATGTATCTTCCATTTTCTATGGAGAGCATGTTGGGAACTGACATAACTTACAGAAGAACAATTTACCTAAAGGATCTTGAAATTGGCTATTCATTCAGATTAAGTGGAATAATAAATAAGATTAAATTATTAATAGAGAAGATATGAGCTGAACAAATAAATGAGACAAAAAGAGTTTGACTTATATGCCAAATAGCTGTAGGAACACCATAAAATTTGAAAAGCTCCTGATGTAAATAACTCAGACTGTCAAGAGCCTTCATAACTCTCAAGAAGACCGTGACACAGGTCACAAAACAGAAGACAGAAGAGAAAGAGATGCTGGCCCATGGAATGCCTTCATAGGCTTACCCAGAGCAAGCTGCTTCTGCTGTTAGCCTTTCCTCTAGTTATAAAACTGCCTCTTCTACTGCACCCTCTTCTGCCTCCTCTTATTCCTCAATTATTTTGTAATTTTCAACTTTTGAAAGGTTACAATTTACCATTAAGTATGCTTCCCTGAGTAAACATTTGAAAAAAACTTAATCAGCCCTAATTAGGATGTTCTGTGGCATAATTCTTGGTACATAACTTCCCATTAAAGCTAATCTGAGTATAGTAGGTGGCTCTCAGCAGGAATGATGAAGTTGTTGTTGATTTTTTAAAATGTACATGACTTTATTTACCCTTTATTGGTTGATCCTCCTTCCAACATCCTAAGAGAAGCCTCTGCAAAGGATAAGGTTTCAGAACAAGAAATGATTATGTGTAGGGTCTTTTTCATAGACCCTTCAGTTAGAGTTAATTGTGAAGGGCAATTAATACTTCTTTAATATGACCATATATATAAAGGAGAGCAGTTGTGAGACCCAAGTAAATTATACTTTCTCTTGAGGCTTGTATTCATTTTCAAAATGTCAAGATGTACTCAGCTGTGAGTAGCGTAACTAAGCTTCAAATGAATTCCACAGAGTGCTCTTAAGAATATAGAGTTTAAATACAAAAGAGTTTAAATATCATAGTGGTCCTGATTAAAACCTTTCCTAAGAAAACAAACTTGAAATGTTCTGGGTAACTATATAAATATGGAAATGTTATTAATTGAAAAAATGCCATTAGGCATTATTAATGTTAGCAGGGTAAGTTATTGATGAATTGAAGACAAATATTTATCTTTCATTCCTGTTTTCTGATCATCAATCCTGAGATATTACTGATAATTTCTCTTCATGAATGTTCACTTTATCAAACTGATCTCTAAATGAATCTAATCATTGATTTATAATTAGACCAAATGGCAACATAAATCTTCCTAATGGAAGATCTTGGGGATGACAGTGGGAATATTTACAATTCAGAAATACAGTGTGTTTGTTTTTCTTAGACAAACATAATAACTCCGTAATACAGCATCAAATCTTAATTGCCCTTAAATTATTCTGTGGTGAAAGTAAATTAACTAAAACTTTATTTGGATGGATGCAGTCTAATAAATTTAATTCTTTTTCTTTCAATTCTTTTAAATCGTTGTATATTTGTGAAGGTACTGTTAAAGATTAGTGGGGTTTAAAGTTTGATGATATAAAATATATTGGGTTCATCTGAGTATGTTACACCAAGTTTACCAAAAACACCTATGGAAAAAATCTTTAAAATAGATTTTAAAACCTATTAAAAGATTAAAATAGACACTTATGATTCCATCATCACTCTTGATTATCAAAGCTGTACATGAGAAATCCCTTGAAGTTAGCATGAAATTCCATGCATCATAAAATAAACCAGCCAGATTTCTACTTAATCTTTCAGCCTAAAGTGTTTGATATAGTCTCAGATTTTAGTTTAGTACTACTGGTGTCCAGTTTACAACCTCTACATCTGGTTTTGTTCCACTGCACAAAGAGTCAAACAGGCAAACCTATTACCGATACTTAATTCCTTTCCCTCTTTCAACATTTTGAGTCCTAATGCCCTTGAGGATATGTAATGTTGTGATACACTGCAGAATTAGGATGTGTCCTCCCTTCAAATATGGTTTGGATGTCAAAACTGATGACAGCCCACATACACACAGCAAAAGGGTATAAGAAGTTTATTACTCCTTGGTTTGTTACATGACTATTGTGACGAGGAAACTGGCTGGAAATAGTAATCTCACAATGAGTTTTCTGGAGAGAACAAGGCAGATTTCTCAAGCCGGGTCAAAAATGGCTTGAAAGAGCAGGCTTTTTTTATTTTGGTTAGTGGAAGAGTTGGTGTGAGGATTCATGTGTGTGAGTAAGTAGAGACTTGTGTAGTTTGAATCTCCCACAGGGGCTTAAGGAGGGAGCACCTGAGATTTTTTAATCCACTTTCCCAGGTGTGTGGTGAACAAGACAAAAGGGGAAAAGTGAGACTTAAAAACAGCAGATAAACACACAAATAAGGTGTGAGACCCTTTATTATCCTATAATATAAGGCATGATATCTCATTCCTGGTGTCGTGGGGACCCCAGTGTGTCCCACATGGGGCAAGCCTATGGTATGGTCATTTCTATTTCCTTTCTCTGCACAGACACTTTTTTTCCCATGCAGATCTCTGCTACATAATAATGAATAGTAGTGGTTATTCAACTATTCTGTGTTAGGGAGTTATCTAGCTGTTCTTTTCCCACTGAGCCACTCACCATGTTTATGGATTTAATTAAATCCATAAGGACTATATTTCAGATGACCAAAAAAAAAAAGAAAAAACTATTTTGGCTCAGACTGTAGCAGTTGCTCTATCTTCTGGCAATATTAAAATCAATACTTGTTTCATATATGCACATAATGAGGCATAATGCTACTATCTTTACTTCTTGTGAGCATAATATGCCTTCCAATTATTTCTCTTAGTTTCACCTCCACAAGCAAGATGAATAAGTTCAGACTATGAGCTTCAGTGTTATTACTATCACTGCTTTCTAACAACTGATTGGTTTAAGGAGCCCATGTCTAACCTAACCCAATACAGTGAGATCTTCTTGTTTCATATTTCATGTTTTTTTAAGTAATCATATTTTCAGACTTGATACTTCCTTAGCATTATAAATAGAGTGCATTAGAGAAAATTTTTTCTGTAATAAAAATTTACATTATATTAACTCTGGGGCCACTCTTTCTAGAATTCATCTTTCCTAAGTACTTTGTGTTAATGTATCTCCTGAGGTAAATTTAAAATGATAGGGTGCAGAACCAGTTACTGTAACCCAGCTGCAGATTTAAGATGCTCTCTTTTTGCCCATTTTTCAGCCACACTATAGATTATTTGCAATCATTTGCAGATGATCATCATTTGTAAGCGAGGTCCACAGGCCTGCCTTCTGCATTTAATTCAACATGGATGTATCCTTGGCCACACAAATTTTCTGATGTGTGGCCCTCAAAGGTAGATATAGAATTTAATGCCTGTTAAACATGTTCACAGTTTTTTCTATAGGAGATAATTTTCCTACCAGCTTCAAGTTTTCCCACTTCTAGAGTAAAGATCCTACTTATTTATCAGCAAATTACCAAGGCAAAAAAATAAAGAAAGAAATTCTATAGTATTATTTATGTAATCACAGAAAAATTGTTCTTCCAAAACAACATCTAAAGACAGCTGGCATGTGGCCTCTCCACCCACATGGAATCCCAGAATCCCAGGATCAGAGCAGGAAGAGATCTGAGAGAACACGATGCGATCCCCTGGTCCTTCAGGAAGTCTGGAACTAAATCATCCAGACAGAGGCCCATTTGCCTAATTCTAGTGAGCTCCAAGCACAGAGCTCTCATGATTTCCTATTCTGTCTAGAGAGAAATCCCTTTTTAGAACTAAACAATCTCTCACATTAGAGCTGAATTCTATTTATTTTGCTGTGCTGTATTTTGAGATAGAGAAGAGTCTCTGACATTTCCTGTATCATGCACTCTTTCCACATCAATCTGAGTAAATTTCTTCCTCATGGATAGTATTTCCCAGACTTCTATGTTCGGTTATTTTATTGAGCACAGTGTCTTCAAAGTCTTTTCCTTTTTCTTTTGTTTCAAACGTTTCAAAATGTTCAACAAGAAGGCTGAGTCAGAATAAAAGAAAAGTGCTGAAAAGGGAACTTTGGAATTCCTCAAGATGTCCAGCTGTGTCAGAGGCTCTGAGAATTGGGCCTACCTGCCGAGGGCTGGGCTGAGTATCATGTAGATAAAACAGTTCTACAGCATCTTGGGTCTTGGGATTCAAAGGCCAAATTCATGTAGATAAGAATTTCTGACTAACTGAAAGCTTCAACAGAAATTTTGAAAGCAACAGTCTTGTTATGAAAATATTAGTATCATTATAATCTTAAATAAAATTGTTTTTAAGTGGTAAATCATGGGTTAGAGCTAAGAATGAGTCATCATCAGAAACCCGCACCAGCCAGGTGCAAGCTGATCGTACAGAGATACCATAGCAGTGTGGGGTTTCCAGGGAAGACATTCATCTCTGTCCCACATGCAGAAGATTCCCATTGAAAAGCGTATACTCCTCCTGCCTTACCTTACTTGCTGGCCTTGAGAGGAGGGCCTGTCAGGGAATGCCTCAGTTCTGGGTATTCATTCTTTTCCTTTTACCAGCCTTAAAATGAAGAATGTGAAAAAATAAAGGAATATGTAGGAGTCCCTTTCCCTGGCATTTACAGGAGACCTCTGGGTACCCTGACCTGGGTTGATATGACAGGATGAAGCACAAAAATACATTCATAGGGAAGGAGATCAAAGGACCAGAAGCCCAGAGGTTGTTCTTGACTACATACATTGTAAATGCCAGCTATGACCTAATTTGAGAGCTTATTTTAACTGAGTTATTTATTTATTGGTCTGAGATATGCCAATGATGTATTATTAAAAGGGAAAAGCAAGTTGAAAAGAACTGTCTATATAAGTGTCTGTATGTTTGAGTCTTTTTAGAGTAACGCAATGACTTTTAGTATTGATAAACTACTGGAAATAGGGATTAAAATGGAAAAGATTTAGAAGAACATACATGAACTTTCTTCACATACCTTTACATTTTTTTCCTACCAGTTCTTCAATATAAATGTTTGGTAATTTGGGGCAAGTAATTTAATAAAGCAAACAAAAGATTGATGTATCCTTATGCATTTTCACACATAGATGGCACAGTATTTTAACCAATGGCTGAAAGAAATCCTTTTCCTTTATCAATTCATGTGGTGGAAACAATGTAATAAAAATAAAAACAAACAAACGAAAAATTCCTTTGTCTCTTGGGGATCTTCTTCTGTGAGTCTTTTCAGGATGCCAAACACATGTTCGGGGGCCCTCTGTGAATGCACGCATGAATAACGGAATTCTCATAGATTCTAATCGGCAGAGAAAATAAAATGTGAAGTGAGAGACAGCTCTTCTTTGGTGTGAAGTTTCTTGTTTTGTTTTTCATGGCAGCATTATTTTAAGGATCAGTAAATGGAATCTGACCCCACTACAAGGACAATACACCAGTGGAATAGAAGATATAAAATTTCTGCTCCTAGTTCTGTTAATGAATCATCCTGAGAATTTCAGCAAGTCAACCTATCCCTCTGTCTCTTCCTAGATGTTCTGTACTACCAGCCCTTCTCCTTTATCTCTTTGTAACATGTTAGCACTGAAAGCTCTTTAACCCCAAAGGTATTGGAATCTCTTCAAGGGTAAGAATTTGTTTTCAACTTTAAAGAAGGTGTTTTGAAAGCAAAAGTCATACTTTTATATGATCTATTCTAGAACAATGGTCTATTATGATTTGCTGTAAGAGGAAAACTTTCTACCTCACACACTGAAGTACCAATTAAAATATGAGAATTGTAGAAAATCCTGGAGCTGACCTGGTTAACTCTCAGCAGAGCTGTGGTCTGGGTTTATTAGGCCATTTCCAAACCCCAAAGCTAGTGAACAGTGGGAACTAAGATTAGAATCCCATTTCCTGACTGCTTAAAAGTTTGGAAATTGTATTTGAAAATTAGCCTGGCTATCGAATTACTAGTAGCATGTGCATGATTTATTTTGAGTGGTACACATGGATTAGATTGGAGAATGGGCCCATAATCAGAATTGAGTACAGGATAGGAGGCTTAGCCTTAACTAAGATTATATAAGTGGGCTTCCATGAATAGCTAAAACACATAGCTAAAACATTTTAAAGTTTAATTTTCTCTTTCTGCTTTTAAATGTGAACTTCATAAAGTGGCTTTATGGAAAAAACCACTTTAAAAAAACTGAGGTAAAATTGCATATAATAATAATAAAATGAACAGATTTGAAGTGTACAACTTGATGTTTTGATGAATTTATGTACCAGTCACTACCATTCCTGTGATATACAGAACATCTCTATGATGTTTCTTTACTTCTTTTTTTTTTTTACAAAAGAAGTGTTTATTTACAAAAAGAAAAATAACCAAATGAAGCACCCAAAATGTTTCTTTATGCTGTCTTCCCGTATATTCCCTATTCTTCATGGACAACAACTATTCTAATTTCTATCATATTAAATTAATTAGTTTTGCTTGTTCTTGAGTTTCACATAAATGGAATCATACAGTGTGAATTTTATGTCTAGCTTTTTCATACAACATAATATCTAGGGGGTTTGTCCTTGTTTCATTGTATATCCTATAGTTCATTATTTATTACTAAATAGATTCCAAAGTGTGAATATACTGCAATTTGTCTACCCATTCTCAAAATAGTAGACATTTCATTCACGTAAGGTCTATAATCTGTATCAAATTAAAGGAATTATTTTAAAATAATTTCAATATTTATAGAAAACTGGAAAATAGTACAGGGAACACCAGTATACTCTTTAATCAAATTCAGGAATTATTTTAGTTATTGCTTCATTTGGTTATTTTTCTTTTTGTAATTTATAAGAAATAGCTTTGAGATTAACCAGATAAACTTGTCCACATTCAACTTTCACCAATAATTTTAGTACCCATTGATGATTTTCTAACTCCATCATTCATTCTAAATGTGCAACTTGGAATTCTATAGGGAAGAATATTTTCTCTGCATTGATGTCAACATGGACATATGGATTTATTTTTAAAATATGGAAGGCTGTAATTTATTACTATTATTACTTATTTTGATATTCAAGTTTACCAAAATTTGGGTAGTGAATATTTTCAAGAAATCCAGTGTGCTGCTTTTCTTTCGAAGTTAGAGTCTCCCACAGTTTCTACTTTTATCAGTTCTTCCATGGTTTCAAAGAGCTGTTTCATATTTTGTCCAGAGTATATAACTGTCATTTATGTAGAGTTAGCCAATATAAGCCACTTTATTACTGGAACTGGAGCTTCCATACTGTGTTTATTAGAGTATAATTTACATTCTATAAACTTCTCCATTTTTAAGTATACAATTTGATGCAAATTGGCAAATATATTCCTTTATGAAACCACCACCATAATCATGATATAGAACAGTTTCATCAGGCCAGAAGTTCCTTCAACCCACTTTGTAGTCAATTCACAGATGCCTTCCCTCAGTCCCTGAAACCACTTATCTGATTGTCACTATAGTTTCGTAGAATTTCTTAGACATGGAATCAGCTGTATGTAATATTTTATATTTGGCAACTCTCACAAAGCATAGTGTTTTTGAGACATTCACATTGTATGTGTCAGTAGTGTTATTTTAAATTGAAATGTTTTATTCTGTATCATGGAAATAGCACAATCTGTTCAACAAATTGATGGAAATTTGAGTTGACTGTTAGGAATAAAATTTCAATGAGCATTAGCATGTAACTTTTTGTGTGGACATGTTTTTATTTCTTTTGCATAAATGTGCAGAAGTGACTGCTGGCTTATAAAGTAAGGATATGATCAATTTTGTATGAAAGTGCTTATTTTCTATATTGTGTACCATTTTACATTTCAGGTAACTATATATTAGGGTTCTAAATGCTACACATACTACACAGCAATTAGTATTGTTAGTTTGTTTAATTTTATCTATTATAGTCAGTGTGGAGATGCATCTCATTGTGGTTTTACTTTGCATTTTCCTAATAACTAAAGAAGCTGAGCAACTTTTCATTCACTGACTTGCCATTCCCACATCCTCTTTGGAGAAGTGTCTGTCCAAATCTTTTACCTAAGTTTTTAAATATGATGTTTTGTCTTCTATTATGGAATTGCAAGGGTTGTGTGTTCTTTGTTTATTGTAGATACAAGGCTATGATTACCTATGTTTTTTGCAAATGGTTTTTCCCGGTTTGTATCTTTTCTTTTCTGTTTGTTAGCAGTCCCTTTTAAAGAACAAAGCTTAAAATTACAAAATATAATTTATCATATTTTTATGGCTAATACTTAATGTATCTTATCGAAGAAATTTTTATCTAATCCAAGGTCACAAGAATTTTTAGTTTTATAATTTTAGCTCTTATATTTAAGTTCATTTTCCATTTCAAGTCACTTTTTGTATATGATGTGAAACATAGATCAGATTTTTATATTTTTTTAAGTGGAGAGAATTTTTCAAATGGATATAGTTGTTCCAGTAGTCATACCTGAAAATTTCCTCCTTTCTCTGTTGAATGAACTTGGCATTTTTGTCAAAATCATTTGATCATTTGATCACATTTATATGTGAGACAATTTCTAGACTATTCTGTTCCATGGATCTATATATTTATACAAAGCATTGTGGTAGATTTATAGCGACATTTGAAATTGAATAGCATATGTTTTCTAAAATTGTCACTACTTTTGAATAATTCTGGTCCTTGTAAGCAATCCATATAAATTTTTGTCAAGTTCAACAAAAAAAATTCCTCCTCAGATTTTTATCAGGATTGCATTTATAACTCAATTTGGGGACAATAATATATCTCTCCAGTTATTTAGACCTAATTTCTATCAGCAAGTTTTGTTGAATTGATTCCTAAGTATTTTATACTATCTATACTATTATAAATGATATTTTAATATCAACTTCCAGTTTGTTGTTAGTAGAAACAGAATTGATTTTTGATTATTGACCTTATATATTTGCTAAACTCACATATTAAATGTATTAGTTTTTTGTAGATTGCTCAGATTATTCCACATAATTATATTGTCGCAATAAAGACAATTTTATATCATTCCAATCTATTACAATCTAGTATGACTTATTTCACTGTTATGACTTTTTGCACTGTCTAGGACTTCCAACGTAATGTTAAATAGAAATGATGAGAGCAAACATCATTTGTTGCCTTGTATCTGAGCAGTCTTTCCACATTTTTTATGTCAATTGTATTTTTTGAGTTTTTGATGCATAATTGACAAATAAAATTGTAACATATTTAAAGTGTACAGTGCTATGATTTTTTATACATACATGTTGTGAAAGGATTCTTATAATCAAGTTCTTAACACATCCATCCCATCACATATTTACCTTTTTTCTCCGTGAGAACACTTAAATTCTACTCTTCAAATTTCAATCATACTATAGCATTATCAACTGTAATCACCATATTTTATTGACTTCATTTATCTTGTAGGTGAAGTTTTGTATCCTTTACCAACCCTTCTCTTTTCCTCTACCTCTCAGTCCCTGGCAACCACCATGCTATTCTCTGTTTCTATGGATTTTTTTAGATTCTACATAAAAGTGACATCATACAGTATTTGCCTCCAGTTTCATCTATTTTGTCACAGATGACAGGATTTCTTCTTTTTAAAGCTGAATATTCCACTGTGTATGAGTGTGTGTGAGTATACACACATATGTATAACATCGTCTTTATCTACAGTAGTGTTGAAGGCTCACCTTCAAGTCTTTAATCCATTTTGAGATAATTTTTGTTGAGTGGTGATTTGCAAGTATTTTCTCCTATATTGTTAGCTGGTTTATCACTTCACTGATAGTGTCCTTTGAAGCACAAAAGTTTTAAATTTTGATGAGGTCCTTTTTTCCTTTGTTGTTCATGCTTTCGTGTCACATGTAAGAATCTACTGCCAAATCTGAGATCATACAGATTTAATCCTATGCTTCTAAGAGTTTTCTAGTTTTGTTATATTTAGATATTTAATCCATTTTGGTAGTTTTTTTGATATATTATGAGATAAGGATCTAGCCTCATTATTTTGCATGTGGATATCCACTTGTCCCAGCATCATTGTTGAGAAAGTCATGAATTATTATTATATACAATGATTGGCCAACATTGTTATGAAATTTTGTATCTATGTTCTTGAAAGATACTGTCTATGGTTTTACTTCCTTGTAATGCCTCAATGCTTTGATATCAAGATAATGTTGCCTTCTTAAAATGAATAAGACAGCATTCTATTTTTTGTAAGGTTTTGTGTATAGTTGGTATTATTTATTCTTTCTTGGGAGCATTCCCCAAGAAACCTCTCTAGTCCTGAAATTTTCTGCATGGAAAAGTTTTAAGCTCTGAATTCATTATTTAATAGATATTTGACTATTCACATTTTTCTATTTCCTCATCAATGAGCTTGAAAATTTGTATCTTTCTAAAATTTATTTCATTTATGTTATTGATTTAATGGAATAAAAGTTAGTTCATAATATTTATTACCCTTTATATATTTAGAATCTCTGGTGATTTCTTCTATTTTATTCCTGTTATTAATAATTTTATCTGTTTTCAAGGGGACCTAATATTAAGAAGATCCACATAAGGAGCATTGACTTCATGGCCAATGCAGGTTTAAAGGGGTTTTGTTTATTTTGTTTCTGTACCACATGGGGATCTGGTGACTAGAAGAAGCTCAGTGGCCCGGGCAATCATTTACTTACCCTCTTAGCAAGGTCCAAAACTGAAATCTAGCTTTCCTGGTGGAACTTTCACAAGAGTACAATCCTAGTGATCTCATGTATGTGGCTCAGAGCTCTGAGAAGCACCTTCACCCGGGTAATGTTTCCCATATCTACACATTTATCTCTGAAATTTAACAGGTTAATATCTGTTAAATGATAAAAATCTGGTGAGGGAAGACCTGTACTGTTTTAAACCACTGGCCTCATACCCGTGTACTAGGACTGAATTAGGTAGGCCCATCAGGTTAGAGGTCTAAAAGGGTAGAGAGAGCGGCTGGCAAAAGGCCTACGTGGCACAGCAGCAGCCTGGATAAAGGAAAGATCTCAGATTACGGCAGAGAAGCCTCATCCACAGCACACTTTCTTACAACTGTTCCTCCCTGAAGAACTGAAATTATTTGTGCTTAGGGTGAAACGCGCATCTGTGGTAGGCAGAAGAATGACTGCTTTAGTGTTCAAGGGTGAATCTCTACATCTGTGAATATGTTATGTTACATGACAAAGGGAAGCTAAGGATGCTAATCAGCTGAGGATGGGGATATTACCTTCATTTATATAATTGAGCCCAGGGTAATCTCAAGGGTCCTCTAAAGTGGAAGAAGGAAGTGGATGAGGAGGCCAGAGTGATATGATGTGATAAGGGCACACCCAGTG
The DNA here is from genome assembly GCF_040802235.1 of Manis javanica. NCBI lineage: Eukaryota > Metazoa > Chordata > Mammalia > Pholidota > Manidae > Manis > Manis javanica. Next base: position 150,573,090 of record NC_133157.1, read on the forward strand.
TGGCTGGCTTTGAAAATGACAGAAGGGGCTGTAAATCGAAAGAATGTGGAGATCCTCTAGAAACTGGAAAAGGCAAGAAAGGAGATTACCCTTAAAGCTTCCAGAAGGAATACACACCTACTGACTCCTTGATCTTAGTGCAATGAGACCCACTATGGACTTCTGATGTCCAGAACTGTTAGGTAGTAAACTCATATGTTTTAAGCCAATAATTTTGTGATAATTTGTTACAGCTCCTTATATGGTAAATGAATACACTACACAAAATAGTTTAAAGTACTTGGACTATTATTTCTCTACATTTAAATAGTACATTTAAATAGTTATTATATTATTGAAATGACTGTAAACTCATATTTGCTCTTATTTTAATAATGAACTACCTAAAAACATGAGAAATAGAATAAACTCTTACTGAGACTATTTTATCCCAGTAACTTGTTGAATTTCACTTTTTTCTCTAAGATATGTTATTGAATACCTTCATTGTGTATGTATTCAATTTAAAATAGAATTGTTAATAAAGTAATTAATGTTTTTATTTTAGTTGCCTTGTTTATTTTATTCTAATCATTTATTATAATTCCAAGGCATCTCTCATATGAAAGATGGAATGTACTGCACAGTTAAGGGGATGATGTTATTAAGGCTTTTGCAATAGAAAAATAGTCATTTAATGCAGAATGTCTCAAAGAAGAAGGAAAAAACTCAGAGGCAACTAAACAAGGTGATTATGAAGATGCCAGTAAATCCTAAGGGTAGTCACGAGGTGGAATGGAGGTGGGTCTTATCTCTGAATAAAGAAAGAGTGGGGTGCTGAGATTAGTCATCCCAGGAAGATAAAAGGGTGGAGATATTTCTTAACTATTTCTATTTTCTGGGGGTACAAGGCCCAGACAATATTGAGTATTTCACATACAAGAAGGAACATCTCAGAGAACAGAGGTTGGTAGCATTGTCAATAAATAATTAGCAGAAATTAGCAAGCAATACAATTAATATGTTAGAATAAAAAGTACAAATGATAATCACCAATGCTGCTAGATTTCCTATTTTTATTTTACCTTAACTTACTCAATAAAATTATTTATGGACAATTAAAAAATTACCAATATTTTATCAAAATGGGTTATAATTTACCAATCAAAATTAAGTATTTTAATTAATTAAAAATGTAGTAAATCCATGTGCAGTGTCTAAGCATGTAAGATACGTACTGTCCTCTAAAAGCACATATTTTAATGGACATTCTATACAAAACAATTTAACCAGGTGGATCTATGAGACAGAATGGAATGTAAGTTATTTAACTAGTTGAATAGACCTCACTCTACCTTTCCTCACTACACAAATAAATTATTTGAGAAATCTCTGGAGCAAACTATGTGTATTCATAGTTCTATTCTAATACAGAAATGGCAGTATCTTAAAATCACAGTATAGAGAAATTACAATGGATCTACACCATGTCTTCTAGTCACAAGTGCACCAAAGATAATTAAATTTAGATGTAAATGTTCTCTTTTTCTCCCCCTGGTAAGTTTGACATTCTTTGAGCTGATGTGATAGAATGCAATTTTGGAGAAGAGTGAAAAAATCTGCATTACAATTGGTTGCAATACATTAGTTTTTTTTCTCATAGGGAGGTATGAGGCATCTATTTATCATAATTCATTTTAAGTATGCAAGGCTAAACAGCAGTGCTTTTCTCCATGTATACCAATGCTTTGACAAAAAAAAAGATTGTTTTTCCCCTATTGTCTTGAAAAGGAGATATGCTATCCAAATCAGTTTCATTTAATATTTTATATTTTTCCATAATGGCTTTCATGAGGCCAATAGTTACCAATGGTGCGATAGTCATTTTCACAATGACATTTTATATACCTGGCTACCACAACTTAAAAATAAATTTATTTCTAAGTTATTGCTAGTAATACAATGTGTGTTCAGAGAAAGTGAATATGAAATGATAATAAATAAAATTTTCCTAATGAGAAAAAGAAAGTCAGTGTAAAGTTACAACCAAGAATTCACCAAAACTTAAACATGTGGTGACACAAAGACTCCAGAGGTGAGAACTGAAGCAGCAGCACAAACACTAAATTTATGACTGAATGTGCAGGCTGTTTACTACTAAAGATTTTTGTGTAGAAACAACTCTGGTATACTCTCACACTTTAGGATCTAAGACCATAGTATTACTGAAAATGCCTACTTTCCTGTGGTTTCCAGACATAAAAAATAAACAAACATAAAAGTGGAATTTCAGAATAATGGGTGAGATTGAGGAGATTAATAGGTTCAATTAAATAAGAGGCTTGTTTTAATTATCTATTGTTGTATAACTACTACAGAATACAGTGACTATTAAAATAGCACCAGGAAGATGGCAGCATGAGTAGGGCAGTAGAAATCTCCTCCCAAAACCATATATATTTTTGAAAATACAACAAATACAACTATTCCTAAAAGAGAGACCAGAGGATACAGTACAACAACCAGACTACATCTACATCTGCGAGAACTCAGCATCTTTGAAGGGGGTAAGATACAAGCTGTGGCCCGGCGGGACCCAAGCGTTCCCCCAACCCCAGCTCACCAGCAGGAGGAGAGGAGTAGAGCTGGGAGGGAGTGGAAGCGCAGGACTGCTAAATACCCAGCCATAGTAATCCGCACCGGGAGCTCAGACACATATTGCATTATGCGCTGGATATTAGGTAAATGGAAAAGTAAAATCTGCAAGTGGGTCCCCACAGCCGGTTCCCCTGGGACAAAAAAAAAAAAAATGAGTGCTTTTTGAAAGTCTTAAAGGAACAGGGGACTCACAGATGGATGGAATCGTCCCGGCACCCTCAGCCCAACATGCTGGGAATCTTGAGGAACTGAAGGCGCCCCAGTCCCCTGCATGTCAATGCATCCCTGAAGCCCCCTCACGGTGATAAACAGCCTGCCATTTGTTCCCCTTGGCCAACAAGGCCATGCCACAGTGGCCAAGCAGCTGAAGAGCGGCCATGCCCACAACAACCACCCAGAGTCTCTTCCTGGCATGCAGCCACCCGGGCCAGACCCAGAGGCCGCCGCTGGCACACAGCTCCTAGGTGCAGGCAGAGGAGGCCAGGGCAAGGCGTGAGGGGTGCTATCTCACAGGAGAGCATACCTGGCATGTCTGCCACTCCCTGCAGAACTATGGGCTACCCTGATGGCTGTGCCACCCATGGCGGCTCAGGGGATTGACCTGGATGCTGCTCCTGGTATGCAGGGAACCGACACAGGCAGTGGAGAAGGGCAAGGCGACCAGCAAGCAGGAAGGGACTTTGTTCTCCCAGATGATACATGTGCTACCTGCCTATGACTACCTCTATGGCCATGAAAAGGCAGAAGAATTTGGTCCAGTCCAGAATTACTGAGACAACCCCTGAGAGACGGACTGGGGAGATAGATTTAATCAATCTTCCTGAAAAAGAATTCAAAATAAAGGTTGTAACCATGCTGATGGACCTGCAGAGAAGTAGGCAAGAGCTAAGGGATCAAGTCAGGAGGGAGAATACAGAAATAAAACAATCTCTGGAAAGACTTAAGAGCAGACTGGGTGAGGTGCAAGAGAATTAATGCAATAGAAATTAGAGAACAGGAATACAGAGAAGCTGAGGGAGAGAGATAAAAGGATATCCACGAACGAAAGAATATTAAGAGAACTGTGTGACCAATCCAAATGGAACAATATTCCTATTATAGGGGTACCAGAAGAAGAAGAGAGAGGAAAAAGGGGTAGAAAGTGTCTTTGAAGAAATAATTGCTGAAAACTTCCTCAAACTGGGGGAGGAAATAGTCTCTCAGACCTTGGAAGCCCACAGTTCTCCCAACATAAGGGACCCAAAGAGGGCAACACCAAGACATATAATAATTAAAATGGTAAAGATCAAAGACAAGGACAGAGTATTAAAGGCAGCCAGAGAGAGAAAAAAGGTCACCTACAAAGGAAAACTCATCAGGCTATCATCAAACTTCTCAACAGAAACCTTGCAGGGCAGAAGAGAATGGCATGATATATTTAATGCAATGAAACAGAAGGGCTTTGAACCAAGGATACTGTATCCAGTATGATTATCATTTAAATATGAAAGAGGGATTAAACAATTCCCAGACAAGCAAAAGTTGAGAGAATTTGCCTCCCACAAACCACCTCTACAGGATATTTTAAAGGGACTGCTCTAGATGGAAGCACTCCTAAGGCTAAATAGATGTCAGCAGACAAAATAAAATCACACCAAAGAAAGCAGACCAACCAAATACTAACTAAAGGCAAAAAATAAAATTGACTATTAACAAAAGCAGCCAAAGGAAACACAAAAGAGTACAGAATAAAACACCTAACATATAAAGAATGGAGGAGGAGGAATAAGAAGGGAGAGAAATAAAGAATCATCAGACTGTTTTATAATAGCTTAATAAGCAAGTTAAGTTAGACGGTTAGATAGTAAAGAAGCTACCCTTGAATCTCTGGTAATCATAAATATAAAGCCTGCAATGGCAATAAATACATATCTTTCAAAAATCTCCTTAAATGTAAATGGACTGAATGCACCAATCAAAAGACACAGAGTAATAGAATGGATAAAAAAGCAAGACCTGTCTATATGCTGCTTACAAGAGACTCACCTCAAACCCAAAGACATACACATACTAAAAATCAAGGGATGGAAAAAGATATTTCATGGAAACAATAGGGAGAAAAAAGCAGGTGCTGCAATACTTGTATCAGACAAAATAGACTTCAAAAACAAAAAGTAACAAGAGATAAAGAAGGACATTACATAATGATAAAATGGTCAGTTCAACAAGAGGATCTAACCATTATAAATATATGTGCACATAATACAGGAGCACCAACATTTGTGAAAAAATACTAACAGAATTAAAGGAGGAAATAGAATGCAATGCATTCATTCGAGGAGACTTCAACACACCACTCACTCCAAAGGACAGATCCACCAGGAAGAAAATAAGTAAGGACACAGAGGTACTGAACAACACACTAGAACAGATGGACCTAACAGACATCTAAAGAACTCCACACCCAAAAGCAGCAGGATACACATTCTTCTCAAGTGCACATGGAACATTTTCCAGAATAGACCACATACCAGGCCACAAAAAAGGCCTCAGTAAATTAAAAAAGATTGAAATTCTACCAACCAACTTATTAGACCACAAGTGTATAAAACTAGAAATAAATTGTACAAAGAAAACAGAAAGGCTCACAAACACATGGAGGCTTAACAACATGCTCCTAAATAGTCAATGGATCAACAACCAAATTAAAATGGAGATCCAACAATATATGGAAATAAATGACAACAACAACAGAAAGCCCCAACTTGCGTGAGATGCAGTGAAAGCAGTCTTAAGAGGAAAGTATATAGCAATCCAGGCATATTTAAAGAAGGAAGAACAAACCCAAATGAATAGTCTAACATCACAATTATCAAAACTGGAAAAAGAAGAACAAATGAGGCTTAAAGTCAACAGAAGGAGGGACTTAATAAAGATCAGAGAAGAAATAAATAAAATTGAGGGGCTCTCTTGTCCCCTCCAGGCGTGAGCCAGGAGCTCTGTCCTCTCGCTTTCTCTCTAAATAAAGCCTCTGCTTTGCTCTCCTAAAAAAAAATAAAATAAAATAAAATAAAATTGAGAAGAATAAAACAGTATAAAAAATCAATGAAACCAAAAGTTGTTTCTTTGAGAGAATAAACAAGATAGATAAGCCCCTTGCTAGACTTATTAAGAGAAAAAGAAAATCTACACAAGGCAACAGAATCAGAAATGGGAAAGGAAAAATCATGACGGACCCTACAGAAATACAAAGAATTATTAGAGAATACTATGAGAATCTTTATGCTAACAAGCTGGAAAACCTAGAGGAAATGGACAACTTCCTAGAAAAATACAACCTTCCAAGACTGACCAAGGAAGAAACAGAAAATCTAAACAGACCAATTATCAGAAATGAAATTGAAGCGGTAATCAAAAAACTACCCAAGAACAAAACCTCTGGCCCAGATGGATTCACTGCTGAGTTTTATCACACATACAGAGAAGACGTAATACCCATTCTCCTTAAAGTTTTCCAAAAGATAGAAGAGGAGGGAATACTTCCAAACTCATTCTATGAAGCCAGCATCACTGTAAAACCAAAACCGGGCAAAGACCTCACCAAAAAAGAAAATTACAGACCAATATCCCTGATGAACATACATGCAAAAATACTTAACAAAATATTAGCAAACTGAATTCAAAAACACATCAAGAGGATCATACACCATGACCAAGTGGGATTCATCTCAGGGATGCAAGGATGGTACAACATTCAAAAATCCATCAACATCATCCACCACATAAACAAAAAGAAGGACAAAAACCACATGATCATCTCCATAGACACTGAAAAAGCATTCAACAAAATTTAACATCCATTCATGATAAAAACTCTCAACAAAATGGGTGTAGAGGACAAGTACATCAACATAATAAAGGCCATATATGACAAACCCACAGCCAACATCATACTTAACAGCGAGAAGCTGAAAGCTTTTCCACTAAGTTTGGGAACAAGACAGGGATGCCCACTCTCCCCACTGTTATTTAACATTGTACTGGAGGTCCTAGCCACAGCAATCAGACAACACAAAGAAATACAAGGAATCCAGATTGGTAAAGAAGAAGTCAAACTGTCAGTATTTGCAGATGACATGATATTGTACATAAAAATCCTAAAGACTCCACTCCAGACCTACTAGAACTGATATCTGAATTCAGCAAAGTTGCAGGATACAAAATTAATACACAGAAGTCTGTGGCTTTCCTATACACTAACAATGAGCCAATAGAAAGAGAAATCAGGAAAACAATTCCATTCACAATTGCATCAAAAAGAATAAAATACCTAGGAATAAACCTAACCAAGGAAGTGAAAGACCTATACCCTGAAAACTACAAGACACTCTTAAGAGAAATTAAAGAGGACACTAACAAATGGAAACTCATCTCATGCTCTTGGCTAAGAAGAATTAATATTGTGAAAATGGCCATCTTACCTAAAGCAATCTACACATTCAATGCAATGCCTATCAAAATGCCAACAACATTCTTCAATGAACTGGAACAAATAGTTTGAAAATTCATATGACCACAAAAGACCCCAAATAGCTAAATCAATTCTGTGAAGGAAGAATAAAGCAGGGGAGATCTTGCTTCCAAACTTCAAGCTCTACTACAAAGCCACAGTAATTAAGACAATTTGGTACTGGCACAAGAACAGACCCAAGGAATCAGTGAAACAGAATAGAGAGTCCAGATATTAACCCAAATATATATGGTCAATTAATATACGATAAAGGATCCATGGACATACAATGGGAATATGACACCCTCTTCAACAGCTGGTGCTGGCAAAACTGGACAGCTACATGTAAGAGAATGAAACTGGATCATTGTCTAACCCCATACACAAAAGTAAATTAGAAATGAATCAAAGACCTGAATGTAAGTCATGAAACCATAAAACTCTTAGAAAAAAACATGGGCAAAAATCTCTTGGACATAAACATGAGCAACTTCATCATGAACATATCCCCCTGGGCAAGGGAAACAAAAGCAAAAATGAACAAGTGGGACTATATCAAGCTGAAAAGCTTCTGTACAGCAAAGGACACCACTAAGAGAACAAAAAAGGCATCCTACAGTATGGGAGAATATATTAATAAATGATGGATCCAATGAAGGGTTGACATCCAAAATATATAAAGAGCTCATGCACCTCAACAAACAAAAAGCAAATAATCCAATTAAAAAATGGGCAGAGGAGCTGAGCAGACAGTTCTCCAAAGCAGAAATTCAGATGGCCAACAGGCACATGAAAAGATGCTCCAAATCGCTAGTCATCAGAGAAATGTAAATTAAAACCACACTGAGATATCACCTCACACCAGTAAGGATCACCACCATCCAAAAGACAAACAAAAACAAATGTTGGCAAGGTTGTGGAGAAAGTGAACCTTCCTACACTGCTGGTGGGAATGTAAATTTTTCAACCATTGTGGAAAGTAGTATGGAGGTTCCTCTAAAAACTCAAAATAGAAATCCCATTTGACCCAGGAATTCCACTTCTAGGAATTTACCCTAAAAATGCAACAGCCCACTTTGAAAAAGACACATGCACCCCTATCTTTATCGCAGCACTGTTTAAAATAGCCAAGAAATAGAAGCATCCTGAATGTCCATCAGTAGATGAATGGATAAAGAAGATGTCATACATATACACAATGGAATATTATTCAGCCATAAGAAGGAAACAAATCCTACCATTTACAACAACATGGATAGAGTTAGAGGCTATTATGCTCAGTGAAATAAACCAGGCGATGAAAGACAAGTATCAAATGATTTCACTTACCTGTGGAGTATAAGAACAAAGAAAAACTGAAGGAGCAAAACAGCAGCAGACTCACAGAACCCAAGAATGGACTAACAGTTACCAAAGGGAAAGGGACTGGGGAGGATGGGTGGGAAGGAAGGGATTCAGGGGGCAAAAAAAGAAAGGGGGCCTTATGATTAGCATGTATAATGTTGGGCGGGCATGGGGAGGGCTGTACAACAAACAGAAGACAAGTAGTGATTCTATAGCATCTTACTACGCTTATAGAAAGTGACTGTAATGGGGTATGTTGGGGGAACTTGGTGATGGGGGGAGTCTAGTAAACATAATGTTCCTCATGTAATTGTAGATTAATGATACCAAAAAAAACAAAAAAACAAAAAAACAGCACCAGGTCATAATTTCTCATGATTTTTTGGCTTGCAGGGGTTAGCTGCATAGTTATTCACATGTAGGATAACATCATTTTTGTACTGCATACAGTTGGCAAATCTTCTGAAGTCCAGAAAATCCAAGATAGTCAGTCCCTCATTTTCCTATCCTCCGTGTGGTAGCCAATGACTAGTTCATATTAACTCTACTCCAATCCCACAAAATAAATGTTTTTAGAGCTCCTAATCAAGGGACTATTGCTTGACTAGGGCTAGGTTCTTGCCCTAGCATTAGAATTCCCCAGTTCTTGTATCCTTCCTCTGGGCTATTGGGTCTGCATTCATAGTCATCATTTCTTCCCATTAAAAAAAAGGGCAATATTTTCAGCTAAACCCTAATTTCAATGCATTTTATGTCCTTAAATATGTGAGAGTTCAGAAGCCTCTTTTTATTTTGAACTTACCAGTCTAATTAGGTAAATCTCCATTAAAAAAAATTTGGGAGCTATAGATCAAATCCTCTTAATTAAAAGGAAAGTTATACATCCTATACAAAAATTAACTCAAAATACCTCATAGACTTAAATGCAAGATGTAAAACTATAAATGTTTTGGAAAAGAACATAGAAGAAAATATTTGGGATCTAGTGCTAGGCAAAAAGTTCTTAGACTTAAAACGAAAGGCACAATTTTATAAATGGAAAAAATCAATAAACTGTCAAAAAAAATTCTTTTGCACAAAACCTTGTACATAGGATGAGAATTGCAGCTGAAGACTGGGAGAAAATACTTGAAAACTAGACATCTGCCAAAGTACTAATAGTTAGAATATATAAAGAATTCTCAAAACTCGATGTAAAAAAACCATATAGTTCTATTATAAAGTAGGCAAAAGACATGAACAGATATTTTGCCAAAGAGGATACACAGATATGGCAAATAAGCATGTGAAAAAGATTTCAATGTAATTAGCCATTTGGGAAATGCAAATCAAAACTACAATGAGATATCACTATCATTCTACATACCCTTTAGAATGGCTGAAGTAAAAATTGGTGATAACAGCGAATGCTGTCAAGTATGCAAAAGAACTGAATCACTCATACTTTGCTGTTGGGAATATACAATGGTAAAGCCACCCTGTAAGATAGTTTGATACTTTCTTACAAATCTAAGCATACAACCACCACACAACCCACAAGTTTCACACAAAAACCTGCACACAATATTCTTGACAATTTTATTTGTAATAGCTCCAAACTGGAAACAACCCAGATGTCTTTCAATAGGTAAATGGTTGACCAAATTGTGGTATATCCATGCCACGTAAATGCCACTTGACAATGAAAAGGAGCAAACTACTGCCAGATGCAACAACCCAAGTGAAACTTTACAGAATTATGTTTAGTGAAAAATTCTAAGACCCAATACCTATAATTCTGTTTATGTAACATTCATGAAATGATACAATTTTAGAAATGGAAAATAGATTGGTGGTTGTTGACAGGGGTTATTGAAGGGGTTGTGTGGGATGGGGAAAAGAGGTGAATGTGGCTATAAAAGGACAATATGAGGTATTCTATGGTGGGGAGCAATTCTGTATCTTGACTGCAACAATGTCAGTATACTGGCTATGATGTTATAGTTTTGCAAGATTTAGTTACCAACAGTAAAAAAGATCATGGAAGGCATGATCTTTCCTAATTATTTCTTACAACTTCATTATAAACTTTAGTGAACTCAAAATAAAGAGAAAAATGTCTTTAAACAGACATTTTCTTTGAGGCAAATTCCTCTTTATTATGGACTGGGAATCAGAATGCGGGAAGACAGTAGCATTTTTATCTTCTCTAAGAGTGTTATCATCTCTAAAAACAGTAGTATAAGGTTAAATGTTTAACAAGCAGTTCTCTGTGGGAGAATGTAAGGGACTGATTTATAGTTTCACCCATTTCTGTGGTGTACATACTCCCCAATGGCTGATTTAAAGGTACTAACATGAAATCATGGAACGCTGGTTGGGAAGATCCACAAAGTCAGCTCTCATGAGTTAATCTGAGCCAACATCAGCACACCTTTGGATGTATGAGCCATCTACAACATTCTAAGGTCTTAACAAAAATCTTACAGCCTTACTCTTGATCCAGAGGACACAGTTTCTCTCAACATTTTCACTTTGGTCTTTACGTTGAGGACATTTCTTAATTTGTGAATTTTTGTGGGTAAGAGAGGCTGGTAATGAAAACAAATTTAATTTCCAAACCAAAAAGTTTTGTTGAAACACATTCCATAAATTCTATTTGAAAAAAAATCACCTTTTTATTTTTCTCATCTCTCCATTGCAAAACCTTATAAAATGCAGCAATAAGAAGTCAACGGACACTTTGGATATTCTGCTGGGAAATTTTTTCAGCCAGACCCATAAATTCATTTTCTAGCTTTTATTTTACTATAGTATGTCTATTTATTGCTCCACCAATGCAAAATGAATCTCCCTTTCTCAGCCTTCAGTAGAAATTTTCTCAATGCTTTTCAGTCTTCCTGCTCTCTTTGTCATTACCAATGTCTCAAAGCCATTGCCACATGTTTTTTGGTTTTTGTTAGATTAACATCTTTTTTCCAGATACTAGTTTCTGTATCAGTCTGGGCTCAACTGGGAAACATAACAACAATGCATTATGGGGAAAATGGTACTAACTATAGGAATAATTAAATCTTACATAATGGTGGAAAGTGAGATCTGAAAATTAGAGATCAGAGTGGTCACCAACTAGTGAATCTGACAATTTATGTACAACCAGCTGCTAAAGAGGTAGAAGATGTGAGTGCTTGTGCCAAATTCCAGGGGATGCTGTTGTTTCTGTGGGTCTGCAGCCAGGTGTCTGGTGAATGGCCTGGAGTTGCTGTTGGCTAACTGGGACAGCAACTGGGAGGAACTGCTTGATACAAAATGAAGGAGAAGGGGAAGAAGCGAAACCAACTGACATCAGAGAGTAGTGGTTGCTGCTTAACTTCTGCCTTCCAAATTTCACACTAATTTCCCCATAGCCAACTCAATGTTGAAGACTTAACAACGAGAACCTAGGAAATGTAGTTCTGGTTTCACAAAGCTGACACAGTACAAATTAAGTCCAAACTAGATAAAAGAAGAGAGAACAAGAAACCAAATCCCTTAAACCCCATCCCCCCAAAATCATTCCCTACTTCAATCATTCAATAATAACTTATAGCTTTCATGGGTAAGTACTGTGCAAGGTCCTGAATTTCACATAACAAAAGAGACACTCTAACCATGTATTGATTAATTTAATTCATAAATTTATAAAACAACAAGCATTATGTTTATCAACATGTAATAGATGCCAATTACTGTGGGAAACTGAATAGAGAGATGAGCATATAATGTTACTCTTATGGGGGTTACTGTATAGGGAGGGAAAGATATTAATCAAATAGCCACACAGATTAGGTGTAATGTGTCAAAGATAAGTGCACTGGAAGAATGGGATAAGGCTCTATGAAAATGCATAATTGAAATGTTAAACAATGCTCTTAGTAAGTGATCCCTGAGCTGTGCTCATACAGATGAGTTCATTCGGTGAAGGTGAAGAAAGGAAGGAGCATATGTAAAGACCCCACGTTAGCAGGGAGAAGGCACGGAACTTTTGAGTAAATGAGAGAAGGTCCATGGGATTGTGGAACAAAGATCAAGAGGAGGCCCACAGGTATGAAATGGATTGGAGAGTCTTCAAAGGCAAAAATGACTATAGAGGCAGAAAGAGCAGTTTGAGGCTGTGCTAGAGATTTATAAGGGTAATATAGCAGCAAACCTATATAAAATGGCATATGAATTTCATTTGGAAGAATGAGAAAAGCCAAGGACTTGGGCAAGAAACCAGGGACGTTTTTCTGAAGAACAGAAGAGCACCAGCAAAATATATTGAGAATGAATAACCAAAGAAAAAGAAGGAAGTCAGGGGGGGGAAAGGGTGATGCAAAGAGCTCAAAGAGGAGCTAGAAGAAGAAAGGTGAGTCAATAGAGTCAAATGTCATAAGGAGGTCAGGTAAATGAAGGGCTGAAATAGGTCCATTAGATTGACAATGTGGATTGGTCTCAAAATACTCTTCCTAAGTTTTTACCTAATGTATTTCTGAAAACATTGAAAACCCAATGTTAAAGCCAAAGTATGGCAGATGCTGTCAACTGCCTATCAGATTACCTGCCCACTGCTTTTTTCCTAACTCTTATTGTTGGGGAAACAACATGTCTAGTTTCAGGGAAGGAATCATGGTATTTTCCATTTCAACTCCTTCTTCCCCATGGTCTAGACAGGGTCAAACAATTCAGTTTTAGAAATGGGAAACTAGTGGGAAGTTCAAGGATAAATGCCAACATGGCAAGGATGCAAGAGTGGAAGGGTGGAAATGGTCTCCGTCTTTGATGTCATGCTTGAGTCAAGGAACATATCCTGAGCTCTTCTGTCTTCAGGTTTCCTGTAAATATACTATTGTAAATATACTATAACTGTCCTTGTATTTCAGTCACTCTTTAGAAGAGTTTCCTGTCACACCTAAAAGTATTCCTAACTCATAATTTACTGTTCCTTGCACAATCTCCATTATTATAAATCCATCTTTCCCTCTATTCATACTGTTTGTCTGTCCAGAGTGTCCTATTCTTTGAACTTCACATATCCAAAAATCAAAGCCATATGAAAAGGCCTGCTTTAAATGTCAGTCCATTGTAAAGTTTTCCCAACATTTTCATATAGTCCAAAGAATTTACTACTATCTGGACATCCATATCTCTTTTGTGTCAGTCTTTTGCTTACTTAAAACAAAAGCATTTTTTATAAATATCCTGATGCCTATTGTTAGTGAGACAAACGAGGGCAGAATCCATTATAAATTACATCCATATTTCCAGTGTCTATCACAATGTTCTGCCCATAGCAGTTGCTTCAAAATAGTGATTAAATTAGTGAATTACTGACATGCCCCAAATATATGTTCTGTAATGTCCCTATGTGAACAAGGTTAGTAATAAAGGAAAAACAGATAATAATATATTTGGGAAAATTACTAAAAATAAAAAAATTACTATCAAAAGAACCAAAGTCAGAAGTGATATGACATCTTTTGGCAATTGTGGGGTCAGGTCTCATGGTGAGCTGACCACTACTGCAATTCACTAAGAGCCCATCAAATAAAAAATACCAAACACAAAGCAATTTTTGTGTGGTCAGCAATACACAATATAGACAATAAAAAGAAGGAGTATATGGAACATGGCAGCAGTGAAAGTGACAGATGAAGAATTAGAAGAATAAGGCCACAACTCTAACTGGATGGAGGCCCTCTCCTGGAGAGATGGTGTGGTGTGTACTGGGGAGACCAGCTCCACAAACCAGCTGAACCTGAGTGGAGTGGGAGTGAGGAGCCTAAGAAAAATACAGAAAAGGATACAAGAAAGACCCAGAAACCAAAGCTGGGATCAGGAGATTCACTGCCTGCTGATGGCGGATAAGTGGTGCAGTTTATTTTCTGAGCACCACTTATATACACAAGCTCATAATGATGTCACTTCTGGACTGATCTCATATCCGGTGATCTCATATTGAGTGATATCACTCCCTGGTGCCCGGATCTGGTGATGTCACTTCCGGGGTGACATCACAACTGGCCCTCCACATATCCCCCTTGTTACTTTATTAGAAATGAAGGTAATATATGGACATAATAGAGATTCTAGAAAGTCTTCCCTTAAATATCCTGTTTTTAATATAGCCTTTCCTTTAAGTTCCTGTAGTGAAAGATTTCTTTAATTTCCCATAGTGAAATAAAAAAGTGGGATTATGACCACAGCCTGGTTCTCAATCTGAGCCGAGCATGGGGAGTGAAGCAGCCATTGAAGGAGGAGACCTCTCTGAGATGGTGAAAGTTCAGGCCTCTGCAAGTTCGAGGGGGTGAGGATCTGTGCCTCACCTCTGTTGGCCCCCAGGTTCTCTCCTGATGGCCCCTCTGTGACTGTGCCTGTCTTAGGTTGTTCCTCCCTTGAGAAATCTTACCCGTCTCTGGCTAGCCAGTCATCCTCTGGGGCCAATCAGGGTGATGTGAGGTATGAGAGGGAGAGAGAGGCAGCATCGGTTTTTTGTATCCTTGACTGTTTATACCTCCATGGCCTCCATGCTTAGTATATGCTTTAGGGTTTCATTGTCAGCCGGCAGGGCCCTAGTTCAGGTAATATATTTTAGGGAACTCAGGCCATTTTTTATAATGTAAGATGCTCCCCTGGAACAACAGGGAGGTTCTACAAAAGGTTTTGTTAAAGAAAGAAAGAGAAAACAGAATCAGCAAATAGGAAGAAAGATGAAGATTGGAAAACCTCTAAAAGATTGGAAAATCCTCAAGGGGCTGTGAGCTTTCCTCCTTCTTTCTTTAATTGAAGTCGTAGGTGATTTTGGGTGCTGAGGGAGGCAAACTTCTGGGGTGGTTTTCATCTTCATTTTAGGAGCTGACCACTGTGTGATGATGTTTGACCAGCTGTTCGGGGAGCCAGCAAGGACCTCAGCAGACATGCCCTCTCCCCCAGATAAGCACCACTGCTGGCATTTAGTTTATCAGTTTAGGAATAATAAACTGTAAGTGACAAAAGACTTACAATTTACAATGGTTAAAGATATGAGGAGAACTTACCATAAGACAGTTGATATAAGGATATTTGGATATATCTGTAATATAAAACATTTAATAAAGTTGACTCATCTTATATCTAGTGATCTTATATCTGGTGGTATCACCTCCTGGTGATATCACTCCCTAGTGCCTGGATTTGGTAATGTCACTTCCGGGGACACATCACATCTGGACCCCACAGTGTACTCAAGGTTACCTCAATGAAGTGAAGCAGAACTGGAGATAGGAGAGACAAAGTAAGGTGTAAAATAAAAACAATAATGTCAGGGCTCTCTTGTTCCCTTCTGGCTTGAGCCAGGAGCTCTGTCCTCTTGCTTTCTCTCTAAATAAAAGCCTCTGCATTGCTCTCCTACCTTGAGTGTTTGTGAAGTTTATTCTTCAACTCCGTGAACAAGAACCCCGGCACCATCTTTGGGGGTTTGTCTGGGATAACTTTGGAAGTGAGTATTGGCATCTGAGCCTGCTTTTCTTCTTTCACTCTCCTTATACAAGGAAGCTGTCTATGGCACTCAAAATCTGGCACTTACCAGCCACTTAAAAGGGACTAGCATGGCTGCCAATCTCAAAGTCTTGAGTGACAGATTCCCCTGAACTTCCCTCAGTGGATCCCCCATCTCCCTTGGGAGCCAGGAAAGTCACCTGAGTGGAGGCCAGAATTCCCTTTCAGAGGCATCTCCTTGTATGCGAGGGACTGAGGAAAGCCATGGGCAACTGTGAGACTCTAGGCTTAGGCTCCACTTCAGCGGCTTCTCAAAGGTCTGCGTGTCTGGTATCAGACCCTGACAGCCTGACTGGGTATCTGTGAGGAGTGTCTCTCTTCCTCTCTCTAACTTTCAGCCTCCTTCTACAGCCCACCATGGCCTCTGAGTGAGGCAGGGGCACTCTTTACTTTCTTTACATGCTCTATGCATGCCTCTAACTTCATCAATTTCACGGAACCTGATGCTCACCACTGGAAGGTAGGAGATCTATGCTTCACTCTTATTTTTGACTAAATGCTTACTTTTTAGCTCATAAAAATGTGTCTCGGCACCTGTTAGCCACTTAAAAGATGATTAGCATCGGTTACCAGTCTTAAGTCTCAGGTGAAAGGCTTCCTGGTGTCTGCCACTCCTTGATCCCCCTCCTCTGGACAGGAATGTTGGGGAGTAGCTGGGACAGTTTCCTACTTGCCTATCCTAATTTGCAGACTCTGAGGGCAGAACAGATTTAGTAAACAGTGGTCCTTGGATCTCAGCTCTGGCCAATTGATCCGATGGTGCTAAGTGAACCTCTGGCTAGGCTGCTGCCTATGTGAGTGTCACAGGTGACCCCTGACCTCTTTGACAGGTCAGATTTCTTACAGTGGGTGACTAATAGGAGAATTCCCTGGCAGTAGCAGAAACTGGTATTTGAGAGTATATATCTCTTCCTTCATTAACTGTCCAGGGCAGCC
This sequence comes from Manis javanica, assembly GCF_040802235.1. NCBI lineage: Eukaryota > Metazoa > Chordata > Mammalia > Pholidota > Manidae > Manis > Manis javanica. The sequence goes on from NC_133157.1 coordinate 150,590,029, forward strand.
TCTGTCTGAATTTTATCGTTAGCCTTAGAAAAAGTTCCCCTGCTCCTCATTTGAAGCTGTCCTCTTGGCACTGTGCCACTTTCTCCTGTGTAGCATAAATAAGGTTTGTGAAGTAGTCAAGCTGAACACTGAGCCCAACATGTAAATGGCTCTATTCTATTGACCTTTCTTCCTTTAAGGCAGTCATCCTGGGGTACAGCATTTCCTTTTCTGCAGCCCCAGGGAAGTGGAACAGGCCAATCACTGTTCTGGCAACGAGAGGTCACACAGTCCCTGCACTTATCAGACAGGCAGGGGGCCTGACTGTACTATGCTAAAGCCTGTGAAGAAGAAACTAGGGTCTGGATTGGAACTCCAGAAGGCATAAAGTAAGAGCACATTGGTAAGGTCCCACTAAATCCAGAGTTCTGAGGCGATTCTTGCTTAGTAGGAAGGCAAGAGAGAAATCAAAGCAAGGTGCAGGCCACTCTGGTAAGGAGTAGTTAAGTCCAGTAGGCCCAGGAGAGGAGGTGATTGACCAGTCACCCAGGCTCCAAGGCGAGGCAACACCCTCACAGAGAAAAGGCCAGATGGGAGCTTCCTCTTCAAGTTTAAAGCCAGACACCCCTCTGGCATGAAAGTAAGAGCACAGTGGTAAGGTCCCACTAAATGCAGAGCTCTGAGGCAATGCTTGCTTAGTGAGAAGGCAAGAGGGAAATCAAGGCAAGGTGAAGGCCACACTGGTAAGGAGTGGTTAAGTCCAGCAGGCCTGGCAGAGGAAGTGACTGGCCATTGCCACCCAGGCTCCAAGGTGAGGGGACGCCCTCACAGAAATGGCCAACCAGGTGTCCCACACCTGCCTTTCTCTCTCTCTCTTACAGATGGCAGCATCCTCTTCAAGTTTAAAGCCAGACATGCTTCTGGCATGCATTCTGAAGAACTGGGAGCAATTGATCCCCAAACCCTGAAAAAAGTGTCTTATCTTCTTCTGCATACAAGCCTGGCCTCAGTACAAACTCTCTGATCAAGAGGCTTGTCCCTCTGATCAATATAATGTTATGCAGCTAAACTAATTTCGCCACAAGGAAGGAAAATGGTCAAAAATTCTGTGACTAAAGTATAAAACTGGTTTTCTAAATCCTTTTATTGGAAATCTATTCTATTTATTGGGTTCATCATTATCCTCAAAAATTAGGAGGTTTTTTTTCTTTTTTTAATGTCTTAAATTATCTTTTTTAAAATTTTGTTATCATTAATCTATAATTACATGAAGAACATTATGTTTACTAGGCTCCCTCCTATGCCAAGTCCCCACCACATACCCCATTACAGTCACTGTCCATCACCATAGTGAGATGTTGTAGAATCACTACTTGTCTTCTCTGTGTTGCACAGCCCTTCCCTTTCCCCCACCCCTCATATTATACATGCTAGTCATAATACCCTCTTTCTTCATCCCCATCCTTATCCCTCCCTTCCCTCCCATTCTCCCCAGTCTCTTTCCCTTTGCTAACTGTTAATCCATTCTTGGGTTCTGTGATTCTGCTGCTGTTTTGTTCCTTCAGTTTTCCTTTGTTCTTATACTCCAAAGATGAGTGAAATCATTTGGTATTTGTCTTTCTCTGCCTGGCTTATTTCACTGAGCATAATAACCTCTAGCTCCATCCATGTTGTTGCAAATGGTAGGATTTGTTTTCTTCTTATGGCTGAATAATATTCCATTGTGTATATGTATGACATCTTCTTTATCCATTCATCTACTGATGCATGGATCAAGCAACTTAGGTTGCTTCCATTTCTTGGCTATTTTAAATAGTGTTGCAATAAACATAGGGGTGCATCTGTCTTTTTCAAACTGGAGTGCTGCATTCTTAGTGTAAATTCCTAGAAGTGGAATTCCTGGGTCAACTGGTAAGTCTGTTTTGAGCATTTTGAGGAACCTCCATACTGCTTTCCACAATGGTTGAACTAATTTACATTCCCACCAGCAGTGTAAGAGGGTTCCCCTTTCTCCACAACTTCGCCAACATTTGTTGTTGTTTGTCTTTTGGATGGTAGCCATCCTTACTGGTGTGAGGTGATATCTCATTGTGGTCTTAATTTGCATTTATCTGATAACTAGCAATGTGGAGCATCTTTTCATGTGTCTGTTGGTCATCTGAATTTCTTCTTTGGAGAACTGTCTGTTCAGCTCCTCTGCCCATTTTTTAATTGGATTATTTGCTTTTTGTTTGTTGAGGTGTGTGAGCTCTTAATATATTTTGGATGTCAAGCCTTTATCGGATCTGTCATTTACAAATATAATCTCCCATACTGTAGGGTACCTTTTGTTCTATTGATGGTGTCCTTTGCTGTACAGAAGCTTTTCAGCTTGATATAGTCCCACTTGTTAATTTTTGCTTTTGTTTTCCTTGTCCAGGAAGATATGTTCATGAAGATGTCGCTAATGTTTATGTCCAAGAGATTTTTGCCTATGTTTTTTCCTAAGAGTTTTATGGTTTCATGACTTACATTCAGGTCTTTGATCCATTTCGAATTTACTTGTGTGTATGGGGTTGGACAGTGATCCAGTTTCATTCTCTTACATGTAGGTGTCCAGTTTTGCCAGCACCATCTGTTGAAGAGACTGTCATTTCCCCATTGTATGTCCATGGCTCCTTTATCGAATACTAATTGACCATATATGTTTGGGTTAATGTCTGGAGTTTCTAATCTGTTCCACTGGTCTGTGGCTCTGTTCTTGTGCCAGTACCAAATTGTCTTAATTACTATAGCTTTGCAGTAGAGCTTGAAGTTGGGGAGTGAGATTCCCCCCCACTTATTCTTGTTTCTCAGGATTGCTTTGGCTATTCGGGGTCTTTTTTGTTTTCATATGAATTTTTGAACTATTTGTTCCAGTTTGTTGAAGAATGTTGTTGGTAATTTGATAGGGATTGCATCGAATCTGTGTATTGCTTTGGGCAGGATGGCCATTTTGACTATATTAATTCTTCCTAGCCAAGAGCTTGGGGTGAGTTTCCATTTGTTAGTGTCCTCTTTAATTTCTCTTAAAAGTGTCTTGTAGTTTTCAGGGTATAGGTCTTTCACTTCTTTGGTTAGGTTTATTCCTAGGTATTTTATTCTTTTTGATGCAATTGTGAATGGAATTGTTTTCCTGATTTCTCTTTCTATTGGCTCATTGTTAGTGTATAGGAAAGCCACAGACTTCTGTGTGTTAATTTTGTATCCTGAAACTTTTCTGTATTCCGATATCAGTTCTAGTAGTTTTGGAGTGGAGTCTTTAGGGTTTTTTATGTACAATATCATGTCATCTGCAAATACTGACAGTTTAACTTCTTCTTTACCAATCTGGATTCCTTGTATTTCTTTGTTTTGTCTAATTGCTGTGGCTAGGACCTCCAGTACTGTGTTAAATAACAGTGGGTAGAGTGGGCATCCCTGTCTTGTTCCCGATCTCAGAGGAAATGCTTTCAGCTTCTTGCTGTTCAGTATGATGTTGACTGTGGGTTTATCATATATGGCTTTTATTATGAGTTTTTATCATGAGTAGATGTTGAATTTTGTCGAATGCTTTTTCAGCATCTATGGAGATGATCATGTGGTTTTTGTCTTTCTTTTTGTTTATGTGGTGGATGATGTTGATGGATTTTCGAATGTTGTACCATCCTTGCATCCCTGGGATGAATCCCACTTGGACGTGGTATATGATCCTTTTGATATATTTTTAAATTCAGTTTGCTAATATTTTATTGAGTATTTTTGCATCTTCGCTCATCACTGATATTGGTCTGTAATTTTCTTTTTTGGTGGGGGTCTTTGCCTGGTTTTGGTATTAGGGTGATGTTGGCTTCATAGAATGAGTTTGGGAGTATTCCCTCCTCTTCTATTTTTTTTTTTGGAAAACTTTAAGGAGAATAGGTATTATATCTTCTCTGTATGTCTGATAAAATCCCGAGGTGAAGTCATCTGGCCCAGGGGTTTTGTTCTTGGGTAGTTTTTTGATAACTGCTTCAATTACTTTGCTGGTAATTGGTTTGTTTAGATTTTGTGTTTCTTCCTTGGTCAGTCTTGGAAGGTTGTATTTTTCTAGGAAGTTGTCCATTTCTTCTAGATTTTCTAGCTTCTTAGCATATAGATTTTCATAGTAGTCTCTAATAATTCTTTGTATTTCTATTGGGTCCGTCATGATGTTTCCTTTCTCATTTCTGATTCTGTTGATGTGTGTTAATTCTCTTTTTGTCTTAGTAAGTCTAAATAGAGGCTTATCTATTTTGTTTATTTTCTCAAAGAACCAGCTCTTAGTTTCATTGATTTTTGCTATTGTTTTATTCTTCTCAATTTTGTTTATTCTTCTCTGATCTTTATTATGTCCCTCCTTCTGCTGACTTTAGGCCTCATTTGTTCTTCTTTTTCCAATTTTGATAACTGTGACATTAGACTATTCATTTGGGTTTGTTCTTCCTTCTTTAAATATGCCTGGATTGCTATATACTTTCCTCTTAAGACTGCTTTGGCTGCGTCCCACAGAAGTTGGGGCTCTGTGTTGTTGTTGTCATTTATTTCCATATATTGCTGGATCTCCATTTTAATTTGGTCATTGATCCATTGACTATTTAGAAACATGTTGTTAAACCTCCATGTGTTTGTGAGCCTTTTTGTTTTCTTTGTACAATTTATTTCTAGTTTCATACCTTTGTGGTCTGAAAAGGTGGTTGGTAGAATTTCAATGTTTTTGAATTTACTGAGGCTCTTTTTGTGGCCTAGTACGTGGTCTATTCTGGAGAATGTTCCATGTGCACTTGAGAAGAATGTGTATCCTGTTGCTTTTGGGTGTAGAGTTCTATAGATGTCTATTAGGTCTATCTGTTCTAGTGTGTTGTTCAGTGCCTCTGTGTACTTACTTATTTTCTGTCTGGTGGATCTGTCCTTTGGAGTGAGTGGTGTGTTGAAGTCTCCTAAAATGAATGTATTGCATTCTATTTTCGCCTTTAGTTCTGTTAGTATTTGTTTCACATATGCTGGTGCTCCTTGTTTAGTGCATATATATTTATAATGGTTATATCCTCTTGTTGGACTGACCCCTTTATCATTATGTAATGTCCTTCTTTATCTCTTGTTACTTTCTTTGTTTTGAAGTCTATTTTGTCTGTTACTAGTACTGCAACACCTGCTTTTTCTCCCTATTGTTTGCATGAAATATCTTTTTCCATTCCTTGACTTTTAGTCTGTGCATGTCTTTGGGTTTTAGGTGAGTCTCTTGTAAGCAGCATGTAGATGGGTCTTGTTTTTTTGTCCATTCAGTGACTCTGTGTCTTTTGTTTGGTGCATTCAGTCCCTTTACATTTAGGGTCATTATTGATAGGTATGTACTTATTGCCATTTCAGGCTTTAGATTCATGGTTAACAAAGTTTCCAGGTCACTCTCCTTACTATCTAAGAGTCTAACTTAACTCACTTTGTATGCTGTTACAAACACAATCTAAAGGTTCTTTTCTATTTCTCCTCCTTTTTCTTCCCCCTTCATTTTTTATATATTAGGTATCAAATTCTGTACTTTTTGTCTATCCCTTGATTGACTTTGCGGATAGTCAATTTAATTTTTCATTTGCCTCACAATCAGCTGCTCCACCCTCCCTACCATGGTTTTACTACCTCTGGTGACAGCTATCCAACCAATAGCAGTCCTTCCAAAATAGACTGCAGAGATGGTTTGTGGGAGGTAAACTCTCTTAGCTTTTGCTTATCTGGAAAATTTTTAATCCCTCCTTCAAACTTAAATGATAGTTTTGCCAGATAAAGTAATCTTGGTTCCAGGCCCTTCTGCTTCATGGCATTAAATATATCATGCCACTCCCTTCTGGCCTGTAAGGTTTCTGCTGAGAAGTCTGATGTTAGCCTGATGGACTTTCCTTTGTATGTGATCTTATTTCTGCCTCTGGCTGCTTTTAACAGTCTGTCCTTATCCTTGATCTTTTTCATTTTAATTAATATGTGCCTTGGTGTTGTCTTCCTTGGGTCCCTTGTGTTGGGAGATTTGTGGATCTCCATGGCCTGAGAGACTATGTCCTTCCCCAGACTGGGGAAGTTTTCAGCAATTACCTCCTCAAAGACACTTTCTACCCCCTTCTCTCTCTCTTATTCTTCTGGTATCCCTATGATGGGAATATTGTTCCACTTGGATTGGTCACACAGTTCTCTCAATATTCTTTCATTCTTAGAGATCCTTCTTTCTCTCTGTGCCTCAGCTTCTTTGTATTCCTCTTCTCTAGTTTCTATTTCATTTATTGTCTCCTCCATCATATCCAACCTGCTTTAAATACCCTCCATTGTGCTCTTCAGCAATTGGATTTCTGACCTGAATTCATTCCTGAGTTCTTGGATGTCTTTCCGTACCTCCATTAGAATGTTGATGAGTTTTATTTTGAACTCCCTTTCAGGAAGAGTCACAAGGTCCATATCATTTAAATCTTTCGCGGGATTTGTATTAATAATTTTACTCTGGACAAGGTTCCTTTGGTGTTTCATGGTTGTATATGGCGCCCTCTAGTGTCCAGAAGCTGTAGTCTCTGGAGCTGCTCAGCCCCTGAAGCAATGTTGGGGGTCGCAGGGGAGCGGTAGTGGTGCCTGGGGGGAGGAAAGGGCTGTTTCCTGCCTCCCGGCTGCTGTGCCTGTCTCCACTGCCTGAGCCAGTGGGCTGGTCACACAGGTATAAGTTTTTGTCCCAGAGCAGCCGGATATGGATTCCTGCTTTCCGCAAGCGGCTGGAATCCCAGTCTCCCCAGGAACTCTGCCTGTATTAACTTTCCAACCCAGTAGTCATGCGAGGCTCATGAAAGCACCATGAAATGTAGGTTTGTGTTCCCAGTGCAGATCTCCGGAGCTGGGTATTCAGCAGTCCTAGGCCTTCCACTCCCTTCCTGCTCCGTTTGTCTTCCTCTGGCCGGTGAGCTGGGGTGGGGGAGGGGTTCAGGTCCCACGGAGCCACAGCTCTGGTACGTTATCCCGTTCCGTGACATCTGCTCTTTTCTCCAGGTATGTGCAGTCTGACACTGCCGTCCGCTTTCTGTTGCTCTCTCAGGATTAGTTGCCACAATTAAATGTTCTAATTGTATCCACTTTTAGGAGGAAGCCTCTGTCTCTCCTTTCATGCTGCTTCTTTACTCTTAAATCCGGGAGGTTTTTAAACTAGACTCTGAGACATAAGAAATTTATCTTCTGCAGTACAGCCTTAAATCTTAAAAAAGAAAAGAATGCTTAAAAAGAAGCTTGATTTTATCATATTTAGTGAAGGTTTTGTAAATCTAGCATGGTTGTTAAGAACAAGTGAACGAAATAAGTGTAGTAACTGAACTTGGTTGCAAGGGTGTTGGGTTAAGAACATCCCACACCCTGCAAACTTCCCAAACCTCCAACATCCATGGACTAGGAGTGTTTTTCATTAGGATAATCACCTAGCCTTCATTTTTATAGCATCTCTTGGTTTAGAAGATGTAATCTGGCCTAGCAAATTCTTAACCAATTTTATTCAAAAGGCCTTAATACTAAAGTAAAACTAATGCGCCAAGCAGTTGTACAAAATAGAATGGCACTAGTCATCAAGTTGAGTGTTTTGTGTACATTCCAAATTATTCACAAAATGTCTCTGCTTCACTCCAGGACCTCTGAATCCAAGTCCAAGCTATGTCAGGCCCAGAAGTCCCATGGACTATTACAGTATAGAGCTGGTTTTCTAAATCCTTTTGAAGCCATAAAACTGTAAATGGTGATGGATATGGAACCCCAGATAGAAGTGCCCATCTTCCGAGGCCCTCTCAACTGACCAGTGATGGAAACCTAACTGCACCCTTTACTGTGCCCCCTCCCAGCATGAAGCAGCCAGAGCGGTCATCAACCCGTTTCCCCTAGCAGCAGCTAAAGTCTCCATCTGTAGAGGAGGGAATGAGACAGGGACCATGGACTTAGAGTAGGGTGAGGGCCTCTGGAAAAAACAAAGCAAGGTAATCCATTGTGGAATTTGCTTTGGCCTGCTGGGGGGCCCAGCTTATTTTTCTGATTTTACCCAGGTGCTGCTTTTCTTCTGCCAGCCCTAAACAAATGATTGCAACTTGGGTAATGTAGCAAGCAAGCCCAAAACAATGGAGTAAAACAATGGAGTAAAAACAGGAAGGATTCCATTTTGGAAATAAGATTGCATTTTAAAACCCAATTAGTTAAAAAGTAAGTTTCTTAAGAAACAGACTATAAATAACTCAGCTCACCTTGGGGGCAAAGCAGGCAGCCTTAATTGATATGCTCCCAGGCCAGGAAGCTGCTATCCTGGGAAGAAATCAGAGTAGCAAAATTCTTGTAAATAACCAGGAAGACTAATAAGAAACAGTGTTTATTCAAAGGTAAACATTTTGGGACCACTTAGCAGGTGTGCATCCCTAGCCCTTTGTTTCTCAACTGCATATAAAACCCCTAAACAATGTACCACCCCAGGACTCTCTTGTCCCCTCCTGGCCTGAGCCAGGAGCTCTGTCCTCTCACTTTCTCTCTAAATAAAAGTTTCTGCCTTGCTCTTTTAAAAAAACAAAATAAAATAATGTCTCAATGAATGTTTTTTCTCCTAATTTCAATATTGTGTCAAAACATTAACATTTCCCACACCAACCCATCTCCTACTACCTTTAATCAGTTTTATTCCCTACATAGAGTTTTTCATATACAGTATGACCTTGCAAACATAGTTATTTCCTATAGTTATCTTGTTTTCTTTACTTTCCTTTGTTTCTTGTTTTCATTGCCCTCATCAATAAGACTACAAACCAACCAGGGGTAGAAACTATTGCTTAATCATTGTGCAGAAATCTCCATTCTCCCAAAACCTAGGGTAGACTCTACATATCATGAGGGAACAATACAGGGTTTTGAGTGATAAATTGAATAAATTATAAATAGATCCTTGTTGAAAAATCAATGTAATTACCCTGACCCAGCATTGATCTAACATGGTCATGCTGGGACCATTATGACCCAACAAGATGGCATAGACTTGTTTCTCCTTGATTCTCCTTGGCAAGTAGAACCACAGTCACTGGAAAGGGTGCTAGGGACAACCAGAGGAGAAGCCTGGAAGGTGATGAGAGGAAGGACTGGTTTAGGACCATGGGACTGGAGAAAGAATGCAGTAGTAAGGCATCTTATGATGGCCCAGTGCTCAGAAATAAAATGAGCTGGGCCCAGTATTTCCCTCTCCAACCTAGCAGCAGAAGGCAGTCTAGGTAGGCTCAGTCCTCCCTCAGATTGAACAGGAGTCTCTCCTGAAACACCAGGAGAGCCCAGCACCATCAGAAAGGGGGACCATTAGAACACTGCTAACAATGAGCAGCAATCTTCATGAGGGAAAGCACTCTACCCTCGCCCCAGAGAGAGACATGCGGTGAGACAAGCCGCACAGCCGGAGACTCCTACCTCAACAAGAGCTCAGACCAAGGAAGTTCTTGGCATCTGTGTGCCAGGCTTGAGACCTGAGATCCTTCCTGCACTAGAGATGCCTGTCTGCCTGGTCTGGGGGAACTTCTCCATTCCAACAGCAGATAATTCAGGTAGACCCAAAAAAACACCACAAAGTTTCTGAAAATTAAATTGCCATTAGAACTGCAATCCAGAAAAGTAGTTCTGGATCCACATGTGAAGTCTGAAAGGGATGACTGCCTGCTAAAATAAAAAGTTAAAATAGGACACAGAATCTCCTGACATAACAGACAAAATGTCCAGGCTATCATCCATCATACTAGTAATCAGGAAAATTAGACTTGAGTGAGAAAAGACAACTGACTGAGATGAATTCCAACACTGTAATAATCATAGGTTGGAATTATCTGATAGGAATTTTAAAGCAAACAATCATCAGAATGCTTAATAAACAATTACAAATTCTCTTGGAACAAATGAAAATAAAAACTCAGCAAAGAAATAGAAGTTATGAAAAAGAGCTGAATGGAAATTATAGAAAGACAACACAGGAACTGAAGTCAAAACAAAAATACCAGACTTGCTGGATGGGCTCAAGAGTAGAGTGGAGATGACAGGAGAGATTCACTGAACTTGAAGTAATTAACATAATTTACCCAATCTGAACAATAGGAAAAAAATAAAAAAACAACCAGCTTTCCTTCCTTCAAAATGAACGATCTCGGGGCTCTGTGGGACTATAACAAAAGATCTAATGCTCTTATTATCACAACCTCAGAAAGGAGGAAAAAGAGAGTGAGTTGGATTGAAAGAGTATTTAAAGAAATAATTACTGAAAACTTCCAAGCCTGGGAAAAGGCACAAACCTATAGCTTCAAGAAACTGAGTGATCCCCTAAAATGGATAAACCCAAAGAAATACATGCCAATGCATATTATAATTAAGTTTCTGAAAACAAAAGACAAAAAAATATCTTGAAAGCAGACAGAGAAGTGGCACATGACCCACATGCTGGAGCACCGATTCAAATGGTAGCACATTTCTCTTATGGAACCTTGGAGGCCATATGGAGGTCACATGCCTTTCAAGAACTGAGAAGAGAACTGTCAGCAATGAATTCTACATAGAGGGGAAAAAAACTATCTTTAAAGAATGAAAGGGAATGACTTTCTCATACTAAAAAAAAAAAATCTAAAAAGATTTGTTATTAGCAGACCTACCTTTAAACACAGATCACAGGAATGTCTTCAAACAAAAAGAATCTTCAAAAGGAAAAAATCTTGGAGCATATGGAAGGTAGAAGCAGCAATAGAGAGAGAAGAATGGAGTACATATAATAGACCATCTTTTTGCTTATGAGTTCTATAAATCAATTTGATAATTGAAATAAAAATTCAATATTACCATCTGATATTCAAGATGAAGATATTTAAATGTGGAGATGGTAAAGGACCTAAATAGAAGTAAGTTTCCACATTTCCTTTGAAGTAGTAAAATATTGTTACTGGTAGAATGTGTTAAGTCACATGTGTATATTGTAATGTCCATTGCAACCAATATAAAAGCTATACAAAGAGACACACTGAAAACATTATTAACAAATCAAGATGGAATCCTAAAAAATTTCCAAGTAACCTACAGGAAGACAAATAAAAACATACTAAACATCTAAATAATTATCTTTTTATGTATGAGTGATCTACATAACCTACAAAAAGACTGAGTTCAACAGAGTGGATAAAAAGTATGACCTGACAGTACACTGTTTACGAGGAACTTATTTCAAATTCAACAGCATAGGTAAGTTGAAAATAAAAGATGGAAAAAGATATGCCATGTAAACATTATATATAAAAAATAAATGCTAATTATGTATGTATGTCAATTATATAAGCTGTATATGTGTATAGATATACATGTGTGTATGACATATATATGTATATGGTATGTGTATGTGTGCATATATATACGTGTGTGTGTGTGTGTCTCTCTCTATATATATAGCCTATTGAAGGCCTGAATTAGAATGAAGGAGCCAAATTAGTGGGCATCACAGAATCTGGGTAGGAAGCCCACCTCTGTGTGATGCTGTAAAGTTTAATAAGCATAACCAAACACATATCTTTTTGGGTCCCCCAAGTACATCTAAATGGCCCTCTCCAGTTAGTGGGCATGCCTAACTGGCCCTCTCCAGCAGGAGCCTCAAGCTCAGGTGCCATGGCCACTTTGAAGTGTGGAGCAAAGGGAAACCCTTGAGGACTGGGAGGATGGGTAAGAGGAATGGTGCCCAAAGCAAGTTGGCAACAGGGGGGAGACTAAACTGAGAAAACATGATTCTGAAGGCTTGACCTGAAGAGATTGTTTGAGACAAAGAGTGAATCCTTTTTAATGAGACATTGGTAGGGAAATGGAAGGGTAGGGAAAAATTATTAGTTTAGTTGGAAGGGCTGAGAGGACACCCATTTTGTCAAAAATGAAATGAAGTGACTTTCCTAAAGTCATACCATCATTGGTAGAGTTAGGATTGGAACTGAAGGCTCCTGACTCAGCGTGTGTTCGATATCATGTGACTTCTTTGCATTTGAAGAGAGGCTTCTTAGGGAATAGAACATATGACGAATTATTCCCTGGAAGTAATGACCTATCACCTTCCTTCAGCAAGCTTGATCAGCAAAGTTTTAACTAAGATATTTTTTCTCAACGGACCCTGTCTTGTTCATATCACTAGTTTTCGTACATGGAGATGAAACTTGTCATTTTCTGGTAGCAACATATGAGCTGGAAAATCTCTTCTGATTCATTCCCTGCCTCATCTCCCATTTCTTTTCATGGGTCTTTCTGCAAGTTATTCCCTTTCTAACACTTGAAATGGGCAGATGATGTTTGATACAGGCATCATGACTTTTGAATATCTCATTAGGCTTTTAATCTGTTGACTAATTTGTTTCACCTATGGACATGTAAACAAGAGGCATTTAAAGCAAGAAAGACTCCAATTAGTGCTGCGTCCTCCTTTGAATTAGTGCACAACCCCTCCCTTCACAAAAACAAAAGATGACAAATCCAGTGTCAGGCTTATTGTTCTCACCTGATGGAGTACAATTTTAATATTACTGAGGAGGGTGGTAACCCTCTTACAGCATTCAGAAAAAGATCTGGTACATTGTGTTTTATAGAACAATAAAGGATGTCTTAGTGTGGGTATTTGCTCCAGAGATGGCATGTATGACTGCAGTGCTAAGTGTAACCTAGTTATCAGTGACAATTTCCATCTGATTCCTAATTCCATGAGTCTTGGCAAGAATATAAAGGTACCTATGGAGAGGAAGACTGGAAACTACTTCTACTATTTGTGTGTTCAGCATTTATTGAATTCTTGCTATGTGTACAGAACTAGATAGGTACTGAGGCAGTGCTTGCTTGGATTTTAAATAAATCCCAGGGAGTACTTCATAATCTGGAAGAAGCATGGTGAGCTTTGTTCACATTTAAGACTCAAATAAAAAGTCTTCATGCATCTTGGTTATTATCCATACTGCCCAAGATTGTTAAAATTTTGTGAAGTGAAACCAGCAGACTCATAGTGGCAATATGTCTTCTAAGCACTCAGATGCTTTGGCAAACAATGAGAAACCATTCATATGGTACAAAATTATCATTATTCAGCAAATCACATAAGCAGCATGTTCACAACTAACACATCTTACCATAAGAATAAAAGTCAGGTATTTGCTAACCACTGTTGGTAGATATTACTATTGTTTCTCTTTGCTTCACTCAAAGGAATAGATGGTTTCAATCCATTATCAATTACTCATGAGAAGTGAAAGTGCAGAGAGAGTGGGGAGTGGAAATGATCTCTAAGAAGGAAACAGAATCCTGACAGAGGAGAAAACTGCAAGAGCACACCAGCTTATTGTACTCTGATTCCAAAGACGGACACTGGAAGCCAGAGGAAAATGAACATGTCCGAAATCTAAGTTACATACACAGACATATACAATTATCTATGAGTTCAAGGAAAAGTAAGACATTTTTGTTTCAAGAGGTGGGTGCAGACTTATTTCATAGTTTGCTCCTTTGAATAGCTAATTAGTAGTTACAGTCACAACTGACACAATCAATTGGAAAATGCCACATATAAGGGCTGTCATGCAAGGATTACTTAGTGCTAAACAAATGGATTGGCTAGAACCACTAGATGTGTAAAGATGCTGTTATCAGTGGGCTGTGTTTAAGAAAGATACTGATGAATGAAGGCACTAGTGCTTTTGGATATTATAATATAGTGGTACAAGTTTTTTTTAACAGTCATATAGAATTGCTGAGCTCCTGTCCTTTTTTTTTTTTTCAATAACCCCTTCATAAAGTCCCCCACCAAAAATCTCTCTCAAATGTTAGTACTGAGAGCATTTTTGTTTCATATGAAGAATGTCATTTCCTTCTCTTGGAAAATTTGAGGTTTATATCTTGCCATTTTAGGTTCCCTGTGAATCCCAAGGATCTAGCATAGCACAAGGCTTTGGGAAGACATTCAAAATACATTTGTGAAATGAATGAATTTTGTTTACTAAAAAGTATAGAGCATGGTTTGTCAGTGATCATAGCAATTGCACTGGGCCATAATATTGGTGTATTTATTTTTCTCAGCCCTGTTTTGTAATTTTTCATTTCTATTTTACTAGCTTTATTGTATTGTCATTTCTGCTTCCAAAGGGATCGCCTTGCGAAAAAAGGAACCTTTATACCTAAGAACAATAGAAGAGAGGAAGGAAAAAAGACAAAACATTTAACAGAAACACAGACAACATATTACATGGGCCCCGAGGAAGAAGCAGTTGAGTCTAATTGGAATTTATCAAGATAAGAGAGAGACTTTTTGAAGGGGGGGGGATTGTACTGAGCATGCTTTATTGAGCTTCTTTGGAGGACAGTTACATATTCAGTCTGGCTAGCACACAGAGTTCATAAATATTAGTAGTTAAGAGTTAAAACTGAAAAGGCAACTGAGAATCACTCTGACAAGGACTGTGAACGGTAGGATGAGAAGTTTGGTCATTACACTTCAGCAATTAGAAGACACTGAAGCAATCTGAGGGAAGATACAAAGACATTACTGCTGTTCTTTAGGAAAATAACTCAAATGGCAGCAAGCATGAAGGATGATTTTGGAGAAGTAAGAAACTCAAAGTAGAAGAAACAATGGAAAGTTTTACAATAATCTAAGTTGTAGCTAATAATGGCCAATATAGAGAAACATAGGTAGTGATGCAAGGAAAAATGAAAAAATTAGAATCAATGTGATTTGACCACTGATGGGATGTGAAGCTAGAAAGTGAAATGAAATTGCTATAGGAATATGACTATGCCATTAATGGATATAGAGTTCCTAGAAGCAAAATAGTCATTGAAGAGAAGATAATTGCATAGAATATCTCCTAGGTCTTGAGCACTACCATATTTTGGGCAGTGTGTTAGATAGTGAATCCTCCCAGTAACTATGGAGAGAGTTTTTCCCCAAATTACAGCTCTATATGCCACTTAAGTGTCTTTTTCATAGGCATACAGTGGATAAGAAGTCAAGGCAAAATTTCAAGAAACCTTTGTCTGAGTTCAAAAACTATCTTCTTTGCACTACCCCTCATTGTGCACTTTCATTTTGAATATACTGAATTTAGGTATAAGTGAAACATCCCTGTCCAGCAAGTGGTTGCAAATGTGGGTGTGGTGTCTACACAGAGTTAGAATTATCTGGAGGGAGGTGGCAGTTGAAACTGTAGTGGTGGCTGAAGTCACTAGAGACAATGTGTGAGAGAAGACCAAGGATGTAACCTGGACAGAGTCACACCTTAAAGGGCAGGTGGAGCAAGGCAAGTCACAGAACAAGTTAAGTAGTAGAATGAGAATAAGAGATTAAAATGAAACCAAGAAGTAGCATGTCGAGAAGGAATGAGGGGTCAGCAATGTCAAATACTGCAGAAAGTTACGTGAGGGTGACATTCCGGAAGAGGCACCTGGGTTTTCCAAGTAGGGATTCATTAGAGAAAGAGCAGCAGCATTCAGCTATCAGAGACTGTTAGAACCAAGACTTCAGAGTATTGAGAGAGGAAGATGCAATAAAAAACTGATGCCTTTTATTTGTGATTTTTGGGCAATGATCAAAGGATAGAGATGGAAAAAGGGGTAAGGTGCATTAGAAAGAAGTTTCTCATTGTTGAGTGTATCGGTTTTTGCTTTCCTTTTTTATTCACTATAATGAGGTCTTATTGAAGTTAAAAAGTCAGTGGGTGAGAAAGATATCAAAAGCAAGTGAGAGAGAAGAAGTGAGGGAAGATGTATTACTCTGTGCTCTAACTACATGGCCTCTGACATGGTAGCTGCAGGCAGAGCTAAGGAGCAGCTAATGACAAACTCAGCAAACTGGAACATTAACCCTCTTCAACTTTAGCATCATATCTAATTAAATTATTTCCCCTGACATGTAAAATGCACCTGCAGTGAGAAATGACATCTCAAACATCATGTACTGTTCAGCATATTTATATCATGAAGAAATATTAAAACTATTTTCTCAAGCAGATGATTGTATTACGTACACATATAATAATACTTATTCAGATATCAAAGGGTGGAAACTAGTAGCTTATGCTCACTACAGAAATCTCTGTATTTCACCTTTTAAATAAGTGATCATAAAATAAATATTGAGGGGTCAAGAAAGAATTAAGGACCATGATGTAAGAAGGCTGTGTAAGAGGCATAGGCTATGGGTCCAGCTGTGGTAAGGAGTACACACAATAACATAATGCACATTTTGCAGAACAAGTAGCTATAACAGGAAGAGTAGAATGTGGTTTGACTATGCAAGGAGAGCTGCAATGACAGCTTTGCAATCAGCAGCATTGAAATCATGAGAAATGAGAATAGAAAAAGATCTGAGTAAACATGAAGTCTAGTAATGTGTGGGGAAATTGAAAAGCAAATAAAAGATAGCAAAACAAACCTGGCATCCCCAAAGAGGAGCCCCAAAAGAACAAAACCATTTTTTCATCCTAGATAAAAGAGTAAAGGAGTCCTGAGAAGTGGTTTGCTGTTTCTTATGGCATGTGTTTCACTTCCTAAAAAAACACAAACTGTTTTACAAAGTGACTGAATCATTTTGTGTTCCCACCAGGAGAGCTCCAGTCAATGTACACCCTCACCAGTCTTGAAATATTTAGAATTTTAAAAATTTAGCCATTCTAATATGTGTTAAGTGTGTTCAACATTTTTTTCTAGTTTTATTGAGACATAATTGACATACATCACTGTGTAAGTTTAAGGCATACAGCAGGATGGTTCGATTTACACATTTTGAAATGATTACCCCAATAGGTTCAGCTAACATCCATTTTCTCATATACATACAATAAAAGGAAAAGAAAGAAGAAAAGTATAAAGGGAAATTTATCTTGTGATTAGAACTTCAGGATTCACTCTCTTTACAACTCCACTACACATCACATAGCATTGTTAGCTATAGTCATCATGTCATACATTACATCCCTAGTACTTATTTATCTTGTAAGTGAAAGTTTGTATATTCTGACTACCTTCCTCCAATTCCTCCTCCCTCTTACCTCCACATCTGGTAACCACAGTCTGATCTCCTTTTCTATCAGTTTCTTTTTCATTTAGACTCCAGATATAAGCAAGATCATACAATGTTTGTCTTTCTCTACTTGGCTTATTTCACTTAGCATAATGCCTTTAAGGTCCATCCATATTGTCACAAATGATAGAATTTCCTCATTTTTTATGGCTGAATAATATTCCTATGTATATATTTATATCACAAATTCTTTATCCATTCATTCATTGATGGACACTTAGGTTGTTTCCTTATCTTGGCTACTGTAAATAATGCTGTTGTGAACATAAGTGTAGATATTATTTTGAGTTAGTGTTTTAAGTTTCTTTAGATATGTTCCTAGAAGTGGAATTGCTGGGTCACATGGTAATTCTATTTTTAATTTTTTGAGGAACCTCTGTACTGTTTTCCACAATGGCTATACCAATTTATATTCCCATCAACAGGGTACAAGAGTTCCCCATTTTCTCTACATCTACTCCAGCATTTGTTATCTCTTGTCTTTTTGATGATGGCCATTCTAACAGGTATGAGGTGAGATCTTATTGTGGTTTCAATTTGCATTTCCCTAATAACTAGCAACATTGAATATGTTTTCATATATCTGTTGGTTTTTCATATATCTTCTTTGGAGAAATGTCTATTAAGGTTCTTTGTCCATTTTTTATTGGCTTATTTGTTTTTTTGCTATTGAGTTGTTTGAGTTCCTTACATGTCCCAGAACATATAAGGAGGTTCCTCAAAAAAAAAATAAAAAGAGAATTACTATATTATCCAGTATTTCCACTGAATCCATCATATTAACTTCTTGTCAGACATATGGTTTCCAAATATTTTTTCTCATTCTGCAAGTTGTCTTTTGACTTTTCTTGTGGAGAGCATTTTAGTTTGATATAATCCCACTGGTTTGTTTTTTATTTGTTTCTTGTGCTTTAGGTATCATATCCAAAAAGTCATTACATAGACCCATACCAAGGAGGTTTGTTCCTATGTTTTCCTTTAGAAGTGTTGTGGTTTCAGGTCCTGCATTTAAGTCTTTAATCCATTTCAAGTTAATTTTTTGAGTGGTATGTGGTAGGGATCCAATTTCAGTCTTTATGCATGTGAATATCCAATTATCCCAGCATCATTCATTGAAGAGACTCTATTTTCTTAGTTGAGTATTCTTGGCTCCCTTGTCATATATTAGTTGACTGTGTATGCTGGGGTTTATTTCTGGGCTCTCAATTCTATTCCATTGGTCTACTTGTCTGTTACTATGCCAGCACCATACTGTTTTGGTGACTATAGCTTTGTAGTACAGCTTGAAATCAGGATGTATGATACCTCTTGCTTTGTTCTTTCTCAGCATTTGTTTGGATATTCAGGGTCTTTTGTGGTCCTTATGCATTTTAGGAGGGTTTTTTCTGCTTCTGTAAAAAATGCCATGGGAATCTTGATAGAGATTGTATTGAATCTATGGATGGCTTTTGGTTGTATTGACATTTTAACAATATTAATTCTTCAAATCCATGAACAAATACTACATCTCCATTGGTTCTTTCTGGATTTCTTTCATCAATGTCTTATAGTTTTGAGCATAAAGAACTTTTACATCATTTGTTACATTTATTAATATGTATTGTTTAGCTTTGATGCTTTTAAAAATAGGATTGATTTCTTTATTTCTTTTTCACAAATTTCATTGTTAGTATATAGAAAAGTTACTTATTTTTATATGTTAATTTTGTATCCTGAAACTTTGAATTTACTGATTGTGTCTAACAACTTTTTTGGTTGTCTGTAGGATTTTCTGTATATAGAATTATTTCATCTGCAAATAAAGACAATTTTACATCTTCTTTTCCAGTTGTGGTAGTTTTATCTCTTTTTCTTGTCTGATTCCTCTAGCTATGACTTCAGTAGTATGATGAATAAGAGGAGTGAAAACAGGCACCATTGTCTTGTTCTTGATCTTAGAGGAAACGTTTTCATTCTTTCACCACTGAGTTTAATGTCAGCTGTGACTTTGTCACACATGGCCTCCATTATGTTGAGATATTTTCCTTATATGCTTCATTTGTTAAGTTTTATTATGAATAGATTTTGAATTTTGTCAAATACTTTTTCTGCATCAATTGAGATGATCATATAATTCTCTCATTTTATTAATGTGATGTATCACATTGATTGATTTCATATTTTGAAGCATTTTTCCATCCCAGGTATAAATTGCATTGATCATGGTGGATGATCCTTTTACTATGCTGTGAAATTAGGTTTGCTAGTATTTCATTGAGATTTTTTAAATCTATATTCATTAGGGATATTAGCCTGTATTTTCTTTTCTAGTAGTGTCTTTTCTGGTTTTGATATCAGGATGATGCTGGTCTCAAAATGAGCATTGAAATGTTCCCTTCTTTTTGATTTTTTTGGAAAAATTTGAAGGGATTGGTGTTAATTCTCCTTTAAATGTCTGGTAAAATTCAGCAGTGAAGCTATCTGGTAGTAGAATCTTCTCCATTGGAAGATTTCTGATTATTGATTCAATCTACTTACTAGTAATTGGTCTATTCAGATTTTCTATATCTTCCTGATTCAGTCATGATAAGTAGTATGTTTCTAAGAATTTTTTCATTTCTTTTAGGTTGTCCAGTTTGTTGGCATACAGTTGTTCACAGTAGCCTCTTATGAACCTTTAAATTTCTGTGGTATTCATGGACATACCTCTTTTTTCATTTATAATTATGATGATTTGAATCATTTCCCCTTTTCCTTTGGTTAGTGTAGGTTAGGGGTTAGTTGATTTTGTTTATCTTTTCAAAGAACTAAGCATAGTTTGGTTTAATCTTTTCTGTTCTATATTTCATTTATTTCTGCTCTAATCTTTATTATTCCATTCTTCTGCTAACTTTAGGCTCAGTTTGTTCTTTTTTCCTAGTTCCTTAAAATGTAGATTTAGATTGTTTACTTGGGATTTTCCTTGCTTCTTAATGTAGGCATTTTTTAATATGAACTTCCCTCTTAGAACTATTTCTGCTGCATCCTGTATGTTCCAGTATGTTGTGTTTGCATTTCTGTCTTAAGATATTTTTTATTTCCCCATTAATTTATTCTTTGACCCATTTGTTATTCAGAAGAGTATTTTTTTAATTTCCATGTGTTTACAAATTTTCCTTGTTACTGATTTCTAGTTTCATGCCATTATGGTCAGAGAAGATACTTGGTATGCTTTCACTCTTCACAATTTTGCTAAGAATTGTTTTGTAACCTAACATATGGTCTAACCTAAAAAATATTCCATGTGTTCTTGAGAAAAGAGTGTATTCTACAGTTTTGTTGGATAGAATGTTCTACACATGTCTATTAGGCCCATTTTCTCTACAGTGTTGTTCAAATCTGCTATTTTCTTATTGGTTCTCTCTTTGGATGATCTACTCATTTTTGAGAGAGGGGTATTATAGTTTCCAACTATTTTTTTATTGTTTATTTCTCCTTTTAGCTCTATTAGTTTTGTTTTATATATTTAGGTGCTCTGATATGGGGCACATAAATATTTATAATTGTTATTCTTCTTGATGTGTTCACTCCTTTATCATTATCTAATGACTACCTTTGTCTTTATTTACCATTTTTAGTTTAAAGTCCATTTAGTCTAATATAAGACTAGCTATCCTTGTTTTTTTCCCCCCCACCATTTGCTTGAAATATCTTTTTCTATCCCTTCACTGTCTGTCTGTGTGTGTCTTTAAGACTAAAGTGAGTTTCTTGTAGGCATTATATTGCTGAAAATTGTGAAGTTTTCGCTTGTTTGTTTGTTTTTAACCCATTCAGTCATTCCATGTCTTTTGATTACAGTATTTAATATGTTCACATTTAAAATATTTGTAGTAAGGAAGGACTTAATCACCATTTTGTTGTTTTCTGTTTGTTTTGTAGATCTATTGTTCCTTGTTACTTATACTACTATCTTTTTTAATGTTTTGATATATTTGGTTATCAGTAGGCCTTGCCTTCTTTATCATGTTCTTCTGTGTGATGACTACAAGATTTTCCCTTGCAGTTATACCAGGAGGCTTACATAAAATATCTTAAACTTAAAACTCCCTATTTGAAACTGATAACAACTTTAATATAATTCATATACCTTACACTGTTATTTCTTCTCCTGTTCACATTTTAGGTTATTGCTGTTACAATTTACATGTTTTTTTGTTTTGTGTAACTAGTAACAGATAATTACATATATGGTTGTTTTTGCTACACATCAGTATCTGCACATTTGAGCTATGGGCTCCTCTTTCAGACTCTATAGTTTTGCTTTGGAAGAGGCCATTCTTTACCAGTTAAGTTTGTGCTTCTGGGTGTGTCTTGTGGCAATGTCCTTGGGCAGTGAGGCCTGCTGTTATGTTCTATTGTAGGGCATGAAAACTATTCAAGCTTTTAGGATGGGAATGGTGGGTAGTGGGATGCCACTGGCTAAGAACAGTTGTAAAGACTGTTGACTTAGTTCCCTACCCAAGTGAGGCTGTAGGATGGGCTCTGTGGTTGCCTGAATTTTTTGGTCAGACTTACTGAATGGTCAGGTCTGGATACTAGATTCAGCAATATGTAGGGCATGGAAATGACTATGGCCTGATGTGCAGTCACTTCTGCTAACTCACTATCTTAGAAGGGAAAAACCAATGCTTATCATTGCATGCTACTGAAATTTGCAGGCTATTTTTTTATGAAGCAGTAACTGACAGATTGCATACTTGTATTTGATAAAGAATTGACTGATTATAAGAACTGAAGAGATGTTTAAGACATGAATACAATGAAGTCCAATAGTTTTGATGTTGTGTGTGTGTGTGTGTGTGTGTCTGTGTCTGTGTGTCTGTATGTGTTGGAGAGTTAGGAATAGGGCAAGAGCATAGCAATTAGGAATATCAAGGTGAAAGTTTATATTTCAATGGGGAAATCTATAGAGAAAAATAATGAAATGATAAAATCATTGTGTTTAAAAATGGAGTTAAGTAAGATGAAGTAAAAAAATAGAAACTGCAGAAATAAAATATTTTTTAAAGAGTACTTAAATGCTCAAGAAAAGGATTATAATTCACTACTTTTCTTTGGCAAAACCCAGAGATTCTACATTATGGCATGTATTCCATGTACTATTCTAAAAATGAGCCTGGCTAAAATGTTACTATCATTCAATTGAATTCAAAAGTCTAATGATGCCCAGAATCCCTTAATAGTGATGGTAGTTGCAGTCATCATCAATACACACTCGTTTAAATAGCACCGTGGGTATCTACTACCATTTTTATAACTAAATAAAAGTAACAAAGCAGCAATACAGAATTTGAATGAACTGTGCCAAGTAAAAGGCATTAACTGTTTTGCATGTTAATCACACAGCCAAATGCTTCAAGTAGTGGGTGCCAAAAGAGTTACCAAGGTTAATACTAAGCTTTTTCTAGATAATAAGCCCAAGTTGGCTGAAACCTGGAGAGAACAGAAGGCCAAGGACATCAAAGTCAAGTTCTGAGTCCCCTGTGGAGAATACCTAGACTTCAGCTCAAAATCAAATTCATCTCTCAGATAGTTTTATAAGATATTTGTCCTGGATTAGATATTTAGGACTCTCTACAAATCTGAATAGTTTCTGTAATAGGAAGACAATTCCTAGGGACAGGACCCTCCACTGGAAATAGATTTGGAGTTATGCAGGGTCTTGGAGCTGGGAAATGAAGTTAGGATTAACCGCATTAGGCTACTTGAGACAGACCTCTGCAATCTTGTGAGATCCTTGATAAGAAAATTCACAGTATACCTGTAGTAACTGCCCAGGTACCACACATTCCACTGAGCTTCAGTTGTTTTTGTTTCTCACACAGAAAATAAATATAAGAAGCTTTTCACTATTACCAATATTCTAGTCTACACTGAAAACAGAATCCTATGTGTATTGGTTCATTCTTTAAAATTATGACTTTTTTCTTCTTCAACTTGTATTAACAATTAAAAGATGACTCTATACGTTAATATGTATCTATATCTACTATAATGTATATATCATAGTAAATATAGATACTATACTATATATATAGTTTAATAGGTACAAACATATTTATTTATGACTGACATAAATTCAACATGTGAAATAGGGTTGACAGTCATCACACAAACCACTGCATATGTGTGTGTATAGATATAATTTACTATATATGTATCATATTACATTACAATAGATTTAGTTTATATAGCTACATACATACACACACATGCCTGCCTACACATATATAGTAGTTTTCTGTGATGGTAGTCAAATAGCATTTAATATTTTGAGTTATCTCAAGGTCAGAGAGAAATAGGCATGAATTAATATTTTTGAGCCTTAAATTAGATAAAAAAAAAGAAAAGTTGGTTTATTAATTCAGACAACCATGTTATGATTAGGAAAATGTCTTTTTTTTTATAAGACCTTGAACCTCAATGCTTTCGTAATTGTGAAACTTGTTAAGCGTTCAGAAATGACATTATTTTCTAAAGCTCATGCCCATTAAGCAAAGCATAGCCATTTCTCTGTAGTTATTAAGACACCAGGAAATGCTGTTTTGGGAAAGGGACAGGCAAATGAGAGACTATTGAGCAAAAAGTATTTCTAGCTAGGACACTAATTACATAAAACAATGGAGACAATGAAGCTTCTACCTCTAGAGAGAGAAGGAATTTAAGTTAGTCTCATCTACTGGAATTATGTTACCAAGCATATTAACTCTGCTTTTTGAGAGGGATCTCTAGTAGTGTTTCAGAACTCTTTCCATATTTCCTGCCACAACTGCAACCTACCAATCATATGAGCTCAGTTGTGATGACAAATTGAATAAATGCATGCTTAAATGAATCAGTGAATAGCCCTAGTTCTGAACAAGGAGAGGTTTCCTGCTAAGCTCATTACAGGCGTTTTATGTATTAACCAGAATCAACAGGTAAGGTGACAGTGAATGGCAGTCTTTCCCATACAGTTCTGACTCATTTTGCAGGAGCCCTGTCAGTCTCTCACAGTCTCATGACACTCTGGCCATGACTTGATACTCTGTGCTTTCAACAGCATCAGACAAACAGAAAATGATATCATTGCAGTTATTAATCATGATATCTTCTGACCCCCATCAACCCGGTTATGCTACATTAGGAATGCTGGCTGTTTTTCAGTCTGATTAGAAAGCAGTGAGTCATCTAGCTTAAAATAGTTTTACTTCATTAGGTACAGTTTTATGATTTTCTGCCTTTCCATTTATGTTTACATTTGTAAACAGTAAGCATATCATTAAAAACTGTTAAATTAATAGAGCATGATGATCTTAATAAAAACATATAGTCATATATTACAACCTGCATATAAAGGCCACCTAAAGCCCTCTGCCTCATTCCTGAGCCCCAGGTTTTTCATTTGGGCTGTTTCCAATATCCAGGCTTGGCTGACAGTCCTGTGGAGTGAGCACTAGGCCACGAGTCAACAGAGCTGGGCCCCATGGCTGAGCAGAAACACAGTTGTGTGTCCTTGGCAAGTTATTTAACCTTGCTGAATTTCAGTTACCTGATACATAAATTGGGACTCTTCATAGAATTGTGGAGAGCATTAAGCAAGACAATATGTGCAAAGCAGCACAAAATTAGTTAATAGATGCTATTAAAATAATATGGGTTGTTTGAACCTTTCCACACTTTAATATTTTCATTTATAAAATGAAAAAGTTAGACTAAGAAATAAATTTAGGTCCTTGTAATCTTACAAATCTATTAATTTGATAGACTTCCTATTAGTTTGTACATCATTGAGTAGAGCCAACTTCTCCCTGTGTATTTGTCACAGGTATAATGTTGACTGAATGAATTTTATAACAAACAAATAATACAACAAAAAAAATGTTCATTGTCCATGTCAAGAATATGTGCCTGAGTGATTCTTACAACATTCAGAGCCAAGTCTCATGAATCCCAAGACAGTGTTCTTAATGTGCAGCTCATATCCTGCTGTCCTTCAGTTTTCTAAGCCCAGCTATACATTGCTTTTCTCTTATGGAAATCATGTCTGTATGGATGTTACTGTTTATAGTAACCACTCTCTAGTGCTCATATCCTAGTAATCGTCTTTCCTTATTTAATCTTTTAATTATTAATTCAACAAACATTTAATGAAGATCCCCATATCTCAGATGTAACTGGGCACAGGAAATTGAAAAGGTAAAACTCCAGTGCATTGTCAAACTGGACAGGATTCTGGATAGAGAGTAACAAAATAAGATTGAGTAAAGGACTTCTGAATTATGGCAAAAAGATGTTTTTCTCTTCCCTCCAAAATTGCTACCAAAAAGGCACTGAAAGTTTTAGGCAGAAGAATAGAAATGAGCAGTTGGAGAGAGAATAAGGCCAGTAAAGCCCACTTAGAAGGGACTCAAAGAGTTAGCCAGTTAAAACTAGAGAGCCAGAAGAGACTCACAGAGTTAAAGAGTTAATCAGTTGAAGCTCCACAGGCTGGGAGTAACTTGGAATGTCCAAATATTCCCCAGATAAAGAAAAGTATCTGAACGCAGCCCATGTCTTCATTCTGTCAATTAGATCATGCCATTTTAAGATTTACTTCAGCCTACTAAAAGGCCCAGCTTATTCTTTAACTTAACCTATATGCTATTTTTTTCTCTTCCAACCCCTGATCAAGTAATCTGCAACCCAGACAGGAGACAAGAATCATGATTAATTTAACAAACACGCCTAGTTGTTAATAGCATAGTGAAAACAGGAAAGATTCCATTTTAAAGCTGAGATTGTATTTTAAAGCCCAAGAAATTAAGAAGTAAGATTCTTAACATACTCCTTAGCAAATAGACAATAACTCAGCCCATCTTGGGAGCAGGGCAAGCAGTCCTAATTGGAATGTTCCCAGAGGGAAGCTGTATTCTGGGAAGGAATCCGAGCAGTAAACTTCTTGTGTTAATTTTGCAGAATTACCTAAAGGACTGATAATGGAAGAGACTTAATGTCTCTCATCAAAGATAAACATCTTGGGACCACTTGACAAGTCCACACCCCTAGCCCTTTCTCACAGCTTTGAAAAATCCTTGAAAGGGGGAACCCCCAACCTTTAACCTCTCTTAGGTTGCCCTGCACTTTCTAAGCACATAGCCTTAAGTAAAACTTTCCCAATCTTTTAGGGCCTTTTCTCTGAAGCAGTCCACAGTCCCCTTTCTCTGAGTGTGCACTTTCTTTCTTTAAATAAAACCTAAACCTTCTAGTGCCTCTTCTCTGAGGTAGCCCACACTCTCTTTCTCTGAGTGTGCACATTTTTGCCTTAAATAAAACTTCTTCCTAACCTTTCAGGACGCCTCTCCTCTCTGAGGTTGCCTGCACTTTTTCTCTTTTTAAGTGCGCAACTTTAAATAAAACTTTTCCTCTGCTTCACTACTGTGTCTCTACCCTCAATGTTTGGTTGCAGTGGGGACAAGGACTGAGAAAAATAAACAACGCCCCCTAACTAAAGCATTCTCCAGCACTAAAATACAACTTCAAAAGACAATTGCAAATTAGTAGAATATTGTGTTTAGGATATTTTCACAGATCTGTGAAATAAGAATATTTGAGAATTTAGAGCAATGTAATTATAGTTGGTATATATTTATTTATTTAGCCACATGATCAAGCCTAGGAGCTGCCATGGCTGCAGAGGTGAGCCTCCCAGCTGAGCCCTGATCTAATTGCCACTCTACAGTCATATTGTCTTGTGACGCCTGGAACTAAGTAGCCATCCTGAGACCATGAGAGAGGCAGCTGAAAAAAAGATGAGTCCACATCTGTGGCTATAAAGATAAAACAGAAAGATCCTAGGCCCTTAGTGACATAGCTGAGTCACTGGATTTACCAAACTTGGGTAGCGACACTTAGATGAATTGGCTCCAATTGTGTTTTCCCATTTTGGCATTATTTTATTCATGTTCCAAAATCACAGGAGAGAGAATCCAACTGGTTTGCCTTGGGCTACATGCCTAGGCTCACGGAAGGCACACCATCTCAACTGACACTATCATCACACTGCATTACTTTTCTTTCTTTATGAAAAATAATTCCGCAAAAGGAATATGGCAATGGGGATGCTTTAGCATAAGACATGAGTATATATGCTTAGTAGTCACAAAACCATCAAGAGACAAGTCTGGTTTTCCCCCAAGTGTGCTTGTTGAATTAATAATTAAAAGTAGATAAAATGAGGAAAGGCAATTGCTATGATATGAGCACTAGAGAGTGGTTACTATAAACAGCTATATATAAACTAAGCATTCTTTGTTAACCTTCATAAATTTAATTTTGAAAATTACATTTTTATACAAGGCTTTTAGGTATGCAAAATAACACTCCCACCCCCCAACATTACTTAGGTCCTATCTAGATTTTTTTTAACATACATGTTTATCTTCACCCAAATCTAAAAAAATATGAGAGCATTTTTCATAAGTCATAAGTTGAGTAAGACTCTACAGTCCAAGAGATGGTATTTTTGAATAATATTCCTGGTATTATTGTAAATACATTCCAATTAAAGTAGGCACCATGCAACCTGCTAACATGGGAAAGCAAAGCTTTCAGATTTAAAGTGGCTAGTTCAGGAGAAAAAGGGAGGCGAAGCACCATTTCTTCCTTTATTTCTACTCACTTTACTAAGAACACATGTAACTGAAAAGTGGTGAGAGAGAGAAGCAATAATAATGAAGTCTACACGGTTAGAGATTAGGTCAATAGATACATAATACATTGCTCAACCAATTTCAGGAATTTAATCTGAAATACTATTCCTTGGATATTTAATATATCTCTTTTTCTAGCAAAATAGGCAGGGAATATGTGACTGATGATTACAGAAAATGATGAGCTCTGCTAAAGAAGCTGGTGACCTGTGCAGTTTCCTAGTGAGGTGTACAGTCTACGAGGGAAAGGGTAGTGCATTAAGAATACTCAGGTTCAGGAGATTAACAATTAGCTGGGCTTACAGAGTGCTTACTATAGGCTGAGCTCTATAAAGGCATTATCTCTTTTGATTCTCACAGTCTCCCATAAGATAAATATTATTATTTCCAATTTACTTAAAAAGATGGCAAGACTCAGAGCAAGGACAGACAGATTATAATAATTCACGAAGGCAGGATTCCTAGAATCTAAAAATGCTTTTCTGCATTTTTAGCTCAAAAGGTATATATGAGCTTTTCCTTGAAGGATGGAGTAGAATTAGGCAGAGGAATGAAGGAATAACTTCAAAGTACATTAAAGAGTGTGTTTTGAACAGTAGATGTTCCCTGTGTATTCTTGAAGGAAAGAAAACAGTACATGGTGAGGTTTTTGGATTACTTAGAGATGATGTCTCTGGACTCTGGAGAGGTTGGACTTACGCATGGATGGGTTATTGCCAAATAATGACATCACTGCATTTGATTGCAGTTGAAATGCTTTAAATTTTATGAAGTTATAATTTAAAGAATGAAAATTATAATAAAACATTGCTAAAAATGAAATGGACCAATTATTCCTCAGTGATCAGGTTGTCTTCCCAGAAATCCAGTAAGTTATAAAAGTGAGTTTCTCATACTTACAATATCACCAAGACCCCCTCAAAAGATATACTGTCATTCTTCCAGTTTACTCTCCAACTCCATTCTCATAGGTATATCAAGAACTATATGCGGCTAGTGATCAAGGACTAGATATGAGTTCAGTGGAGCTTTTATAGAGAGCAATGTTCTGCACATATCAAGAGAATGCAATTGGTTTACAAAGCATATGGTAATAATAAGTTTGAGAACTGTACACACATTAACAGTTTAGAATCAGCCACATCTCTCTAGCTCTTTGTAAATTAGTAAATTGTAAATGTATTTGTTTGTTATCACATTTGAAAATGCATGTATCCTATTTTCTTGGGAAAAAATTAACTTTAATAAGCTAGCAGCAAAATATTAAAGTAATAATGTAGTCATTAAGCCAGGGGAAAATTTCACCATGATTCTTCATATTTGCAACATTATTTTTAATTATAACAGAAGATGCTGCTGTATCTACCATATTTAAAGTTTTTTAAGAGATGAATTTACCTTATAGAAATGTTCCTTGAAGATATTAATGGACCCAATGCATAGTAGATATGCTGCCTCCCTGTGTAACACTTCATCAAAGCTTTTCCCACTTTGTCATCCCTCAGTGGCCCTTCATTCCCTGGATTGACCCCTGTAGTTCTGAATTTGTGCCTTTTAAGAAAGAAGCAAAGGCCTTTGCAGTTCCTCAGCACATTCTGTGTCACCTTGGAAACTAAATGTGTTTATCAGAAATCCCACTCTCCAATCTCAAGCTCATCAAATGCTACAGCTTTGCCCCTATCACAGCACCCACTGCCAAGAGCTTGTCTTAAATGTAGGTGAGTCCTCAATGTAGTGAGGATAATTATTACCTTCCAAGTTATTTTAAATGGTTAAGCTCTTATTATAATTAATTACAGAGAGTTTTCTTATCTGGCAGGGCCAGGGAATGGGGCATCTGGTTAATGGTTCAACTGAGGAAAAAGAAAATAAAGGATGCTATTTCTCTTGAGATTCAGCCTGGCTCTATATGAGATGGATTTTGTCCGAGATCTCTATCTCATCTAGAAGACCATTATGTTGCACCAAAAGATATCTAAATAGCAACAAAAGTGTTTCCAGAATTATTAACCCTGGTCTAAATGATCTTCCACATTCTTTGTCTCTTCAATTTAAAGCCTTTGCTTAGAGAAAGAATGCTGGAATGAAGGGGTTGCCAGTCACCACCTTGAGAGATACGCAGCAGTAATAAGAATAGTAGTGGAAGGAAGATTAACAATGTTTTCCTGACTTCAGTAATGGCGTCGAGGAAGCTCTCTATTTGTCAAGCTGTCATAAAGTAAGCTGCTTTTTCTCATTGGTTTAGGACAGGGATTCCCTGTCAAAAAATCCAATAAAAGTGATCAAGATAGCCAACTCTGCTTAGTAGTGTAAGAAGTAAGCCTTGCTCTCAGGTTTAATTTGAACATTTCAAGCTTCCCTAATACCCCATTCTAAATATGTAAAATACTATTAGGGCACCAGTTTTTTAGATTAAAGTATCTACAAGAATATTTTTAAAGAGACACCCATAACCCTGAGCTAAGAATGCAGTGAATTGCCTTCCTTGCATGAACTAATCATGGAGCAAGGTGCCACTGTGGGAAGCCCCTTGACTTTGTTGACCACCCCCATTTCTTGGCACTCCTCCCATGGCCTCCAGTGTACTACTGTCACCTACCTGTCTGCTTGTCTGGCTTTCTCAGTTTCTTTTGCTTAATCATTTTCTTCATCTTGCCTCTTAAATATTGTTGTCCCCAGGACACTGTCAGCTTTTTCCTGTTTCTAGTCTGTTTTCTACTTCTGAAACATACTCTTCTCATACAAATGCAATTGTACATTTTAAAAAAAGTTCTCACATCTACTTTGATCTCCATTTCTGACCTCTCCCCTCAGTGAGAATCCCAAATGTAATCACATAGTTCAGCTAAATAGCATCGAATGTGGGGTGACTGACATCTCTGAAGCCTGCTCTTCTGCTTATTTCATACATCAATTAATGCATTCTAATTACTTAGTCATTTGCATTAGAAACATCCCTATATACTTCAAAACTGATTTGTTACTAATGCTTGTCAGATCACCCTCCAAAATATATCTCTAACCCTCTGTTCTGCTTTCCAATGATCATTACCATACCTTGGCTTTGGTTTCTTCACTCTGAGTTTATGTTAAAAGCAAAAAGTCAAAGCATAATCTGATCTCCCTGACTCCTGTCTGCTCTCTTTCCTACCCATCTGTAAATCCAGGGAGGGGGAAACCCTGGGGCCAAAAAACCTTTGAAACCGCAATCAGTCAAAGGGAGGAAAAAAGTTTAAAACCCGCTTATTACTTACAAGTAGTCACTCCACATCTCTCTCTCTCTCTCTCTCTCTCTCTCTCTCTTTTTCTCTCTCCTGCTGCGGTGGAAAAAGATTCCCACAGAGAAGATTCTCTCCAGTCCAGATAAACTCTCACTCGCCCATGTAATTACCCATTGATATGGAGATGGACTACCTCTTCCCACCCCTAGGAAACACCTGTTGATATGCAGATGCACTAAAGCAGGCAAGAGATTCTGGGAATATTGCAATTTTACCCGCACCATCCTAAAAGCTGCTTTCAGGATTATTTTTATGATACAACATAGTATTATGTCTGTCCTCTGAGATACTGCTTCTATAGTTTCATAGAATAAAGTCCAAACTTTTGGTGCAATATGAATAGTTCTTAAAAATCTGAGCCTAAAATACACAATCAGTCTTTATTTCTCCTATGGCAAAAACAAATCATACTTAACCCATTTGATAGTAAATCATATCTATAAATGCCATGCAGTTTCTCAATGCCTCCTAAAAAAAAAACTTTAAAAGATTGTGGTTTAGAGTTAATGAATCCTCGTTACCACCATTACCAATACCTCTCCACGGGCTTTTGTTATCATTCCAGTTGTGTGATGTTGTACACACCTAGGTTGTACATCCGTGGACAGGATCCAACCTGGGAGCACTCACAGCTTTGCTCACCTCCCTGTGCCATTTTATTTTCAGCAAAAATATCCTTCAAAGTTGATGGTAAAATAAAAACATTCTCAGATAGACAAAAACTGAGATAATTGATAGTCTATAGATCTAGAAAATGCTGATAGAATATCTTCAGGTTCACAATATTTTGGTGAGAATTTCTGTGTCTTATCTCATGAAGTATACTGGTCTATAGTTTTCTTTCTTTTTTTTTTTTTAACTATCTTTGTCCTGTTTTGATATCAAGTAAATACTCTGATAAGTGAGTAGGAAAATATTCCCTCCTGTTATTATTTTGTTTAAAAAGATTGTATAAATTGGTGTTCTTTTTTAAATGTTTGGAAACATTTTCCAATACAGTCATCCTGGCCTGGAGATTTTTAGGGGTTACAATTTCTTTTAAATGTTTCTGTTTTGATAGTTTATGTACAAAATTGTTGTTGAGATGTTTTCCCCTGTAATTGTATTATCTGTTGCAAAGAAATACGAAAATTTTATTAGCTTATTTTTTCCAAACATCTTAATGTCTTCTTTCCAACTTTTCTATTGATTTATTTGCTTATTTACTTACTTATTTAAGTTTGAGATATAATTCATATACAAGTTACACATTTAATGGGTACAAGCCAATAGTCTTTAGTATATTCACAGACATGTGCAATCACAATGACAATTTCAGAATGTTTTTGTGTGACCTCAGAAACGGATCCCATGCTCTTTAGCAATCGCCCACTCCTTCCTCAGTCCAAAGAAGCTGCTGTGTTCTGTCTGAATATATCTCCTTATTTTGCACTTTGATATATATGAAATCATACTGTATGTGGTCTTTTCTGACTGGCTTTTTTCACTTAGCATGTTTTCAAGGTTCAATTATGGTGTAGCATGTACTGGTACTTAATTCTTTTTTATGGCCAAATACTATTTCATTGTATCATTGTATAGCTATGCCACAATTTTTTTTTAATGCAACAAGAGGTTTATTATATAAGACAGTACACACTCAGATGGGAATACGGGCAACCTCAGAGAGGAGCAGCCTGATATACCCCAATTTCTTTTTTTTAGGTTTTTTTTTATTAAGGTATCATTGATATATACTCTTACGAAGGTTTCACACTGTGGTTACTACATTCACCCATGTTATCAAGTCCCCACATACCCCCACTGAAGTCACTGTCCATCAGTATAGTAAGAGGCTAGAGAGTCACCACTTGTCTTCTCTGTGCTACACTGTCTTTCCCACGACCCCCCTACACCATGTGTACTAATCATAATACCCCTCAATCCCCTTCTCCCTCCCTCCCCACCCACCCTCCCCCACCCCTCCCGTTTATAATATACCAAATTTTTTTTATAAGTAAACAAAAAGCTTAACAAAGGGTTTGAAATAGTTATAGTTATAAATTTGCCTGATTTAAAATACACAGAGTAAATATTTACTTTGTAAAAAATCTACTGATTTACTAATTAAGTATATTTTAAAATATCTCAATCCCATGGTATGGCCAATTAGCAACAAACACATTCAGGGGAATAGTAACACAAAAGCATAGAAGGGCCAGGTTTAGAAACTGACAGATTAGGCCATATCTCATAGTTTAATTAACAAAATGACATCAGATTATTCTGCCTTTCAGATTGCTTTACTTCAGTAGTTCTCGGCAGGAGCCAGTTGTGCCCAGCAGAGGAAGTTCGGCAATGTCTGGAGACATTTTGATTGCTGTGACTGAGAAAGGGAGGTGCTACTGGCATCCAGCGGTTGGCTAGAGGGCAGGGATGCTGCCAAACATCCTACAATACGCAGAACAGCCTTCCCCAACAACAAAGAAATATCCAACCCAAAGTGTCAACAGTGCTGAGGATAAGAAACCCAACCTTACAGTGTGATACATTTCCCATGTGATTATGATCTGACATGCAAGTATGACATGTAAGTTATAACTGAAAATGAATCTGGTATGTCATGGAAAGAGATCTTAGTCACTACTCCCAATTCTGTAAGTAAGTAACCAAATGTTTTCCTCCAGGAATACGTGCATTAAAAACAGATATTTAAAAAATTAGCTAATTTTAATTGAGCTCATCTCCTCCTTACATTGAAGAATATTTATTTGAAATCATTTTAAGAAAATGATCCTGATTTTCTTGCTCTGAATTTAATAAAAATGTTTAAGGTCTTATTATAAGTTGGCAGCAAATTTCAGATGTACCTAACAGTTTGCATACAGTTTTTAGGGTATGCAACACAAACATCAGTAAGCAAATGTTGAACTCATTTCACTTTTGTATTAATATATGTAACATGCATTTTTCCTGAACAGGTATAGACGTTTTTCTTGGAATTATTTTGTTTAAAAAAAAAAACAAAAAACCAATAACATAGTCCCAAAAGACACATTCTGAAAAGATATGGAAGTGGGAGTGCAGAAGTTGGGGGAAAGCTTCAGTTTATTCTTTTTTTTTTGGTATCATTGATGTACAATTACATGAAGAACATTATGTTTACTAGGTTCCCCCTTCATTCTTTTTATGTTGTAACTAATCATTATAAAATCATGGTTTTTACTGTAGGTATAAGCTTTAATTTTAATGTGGCAACATATTAACAAATTATTATTGATAAAAGCTTTTCAATTTGCTCAAAATTAGGAATTGTAAATGGAATGAAGCAGCATTTCCAGTTGACAAACGGATCCCCAGGTAATGCAGTCTCTCTTAAGTCAAGCTTTTGACAATTAAACCAATACATTGTGGCAACGAGGAAACAATTAACAAAGGACAACCATAGAACATTTAACTCAATATATACTGGAATCTGTACTTTAAGTAAGAGGATAATTACTTGAAGTAGTACAAATGGTGACCATGTACCGAAAAAACAGATAATGAACTTGAGCAAGAGTGTTTTTTTTTTAGAGCTCGTAGTATAACTAGAGTGAGATGAAAAGGGAAAATATAGGATAATCTCATTCATATAGGAAGCTATCCTAACAGCCTGTACCAAGGCAATAACTTCTGACCAAGAGGTTATAAAAGCCATAAATAAAACCATCACCATGGAAAATGACATCCAGTAACTCTGAATGCTAATGTAGGAAGGACATTGATAAGAATAAAAATCCTGTGCTTTCAGGCTTTGGTAGATAGCTGGATCTCCTAAAAAATAAGTGAGGACTGAAATCCAAATTAAAATTACTGTAAAGAAATAAAATAATTTTTGACACTTCAATGGAAGCTTGGTGGTTTTAGAGAAATTCAGGCAGTAATCTATACAAGCTATCAGGAAAACAGGATAATGCAAAATGCTGAAAGTAAAAGAAATAATTTGAGTAAACAGGCAGATGTGGTGTTTAGTAAACCTAATGCCTAAAAGTACAAAATCCCTTAAATAGGATATAATGGAAATGTTTATCTAATGTAAAAGATTAATGAATGCTAGTGAAATGCAAAAATATTCTGTAAAATTTTGATAGTTGTTTTTTCTTCTCATTCCTAGTGTTAAGATATTTGGTAATATTTTCCCAAGTATAATCAAGAATAATATTACAGTTACCATCTAGGAGCTGGTTTGTTTGATGTAACTGATACAGAAAGGAGGTCGCCTCCAGAGTGCTGGGGTGGGCCTTGCCGGCACCTCCTGGGGTCAGCCGAGGCACGGGGCTCCTGGCCCTCACTCCGCAATCCCGGCGCTGGGCACCAGCTAGACTACGACGGCGAGGACGCAGCCCAGGCACCTGTCGCTCCCGGCCCAGGGGACCACCGAAGTCGGGCCAGGTGCCTGGCCTGCCTGCAGGGCTCTGTCCCGCCCACACAGCTCTGCCCCGCCCCGTGCATTCCCGAGGGAAGACTGGGAGGCCAGCAGGGCCCCCCCCACCCTCCCAACCCTAGGTGACCAGGAAGTTGTGGGCCAATATACCGAACTTTTATCCATTTTTCTGTTGAATGTTAAACTTGTTTTCATCTTTTGAATATAATATTGAGACAGGGACCACAGGCATAGACAGAATAGGGTGAGGGCCTCTGGAGAAAAACAAAGCAAGATATTTGCTTTGGCTTGCTGGGGAGGGTGCCAACTTATTTTTCTAACTTTTCCCAGGTGCTGCTTTTCTTCTTCCAGCCCTAAACAAATGATTTGTTGAAACTTGGGCAATATAGCAAGCAAGCCCAAAACAACATAGTAAAAACAGGAAGGATTCCATTTTAAACCCCAATTAGTTACAAAGTTTCTTAACAGTCAATAACTCAGCCCACCTTGGGAGCAAAGCAGGCAGTCTTGGGTGATATGCTCCCAGACCAGGAAGCTGCTATCCTAGAAGGAAATCAAGAGAGGAAACTTAATGTTTCTTCAAAGGGTAAACATTTAGGACCCCTTAGCAGGTGTACATCCCTAGCCCTTAGTCTCTCAACTGCCTATAAAACCCCTAGACAACCCACCACCCAGGGGCTCTCTTGTCCCCTCCTGGCTCAGGAGCTCTGTCCTTTTGCTTTATTTCTAAATAAAAATCTCTGCCTTGCTCTCCTAGCTTGACTGTTTGGGAAGTTCATTCTTCCACTCTGTGAACAAGAACCGGCATCAATATTATGAATAATGCTGCTAGAAATGTTTGTGTATAAGGATTTGTGTGGATGTATGTTCTGATCTCTCTTGGGGATCTACCTTAGAAAGGAATTGTTGGATCCAATAGCAACTCTATGTTTAATCCTTTGAGAAAAGGCCCAACTGTTTCTTTATATTTCCATTACTAACGTACAAGGGTTACCATTTCTCCACATCTTTGCCAATAGTTGTTGTTATCTGACTGTTTGATTCCAGCCATCCTAGTGGGAGTGAAGTAATATCCCATTGCAGCTTTGATTTATATTTCCCTGAAGACTTATATTAACAATCTTTTCATGGGCTTGTTGCCAATTGTATATCTTCCTTAGAGAAGTATCTGTTCTGTGATATTTTTCTCATTAGTACCAAGTATTACCTTGGTCTTAGATGACGTTTTTTCTTACTAGCCTAATGCGATTTCATTTTTGCAGTTTTCTCCCCCAAATACACACAGCATGTATGCATATTTTGTGAGCCATTCTTTCTCCAGTCTTGTTTGTTTCCTATGCAACAACTTCTCTTGCAGGTCACAGGAGAATCTCACCTATAATAAGGTCTTATGTCCACAAAAGTCAGATTATTTTCCATCTTTAATCATAGTGTATTACACATAAACCACAGTGAAACATTGACGCTCTTTTTTTACTATTTCTTCTTGTCAGTGTTCATATTCCTCCAGTGAGGTTCAGTGCATAATGCTGGTATTTTATAGTTCTCCTCTTAAGAGCCATTAAAATAAAAAATAATCGTATTTTTCTTTTTAGCTCATGAATGCTAGTTCATTCCTCTAGATTGGATTCATGTTAGGCAAAGAAAACTGTCCTTCCAATGGGTTTCAGCCCCGTGCAAGTTCGCTATGGATTCAGTGTGACCAAAGAAATGGACAGCAAAACGTTCTTTGGGGTGAAAGGGTTTATTATCTGGCTTGTTCTCCGGCGGTAGGTCGAGCACCAGCGTCTCTGCCTCCGTGCAGAGCACTGGGCCAAGCTCTCTATGTAGCGCAATAATAGCTTATTGCCTAAAGGTGTGGAAGCGGTAGCCTAGCAACAGGCCAGTTACATCATCAGGTGGTTTAAGTTCAGTGAGAATCCTGGCCATAGAAACCCCAACTTCCCCACACTAACAGCTTTTCTTTTGTAGTTGCTGAGTTCCTGCTTTACCAGAGGCATACTGTCCTTCTTCTCTTCCCTTACACCCTTTGTAATATTCCATAATTTTTGGACTACCCTCGGTTTGTTTTGTGATTTTCTCCCTTTGTATACATTACATTGAGTGTCACAATTATTCTCTATGCTTCTCCACTGAGTTCCTGCACTCCCTTTGTTCATCACCAATTTCCCAATTCTTTCTGCTTCTCAGTGGTGCTTCTCAGAACCTGAAACATATCCTAAGTGTCCTTCTGCAGTGTTCACATGAAGACTAGATCCTTCTAAATCCAATATCGTATAGTGTTGGTAGTATTTAAACATCATAGCCTTTAAATACCACCCACATGGAAACTGTATCCTTGGCTCATGGCCAGCATGTGAGCATCAGTATCCTTGGAAAGCAAAGAAATCAGTCTGAGTATAGGGGATAGAACCTTGTCTTTAGGTCACCTGCAGAACCCACAAACAAAAAGTCTCAGTACACGATGGGGCGGGGCAAAATGGAGTGCACGGGTCAAATCCATCAGGGCCTAATTTCTGGGAACTGTGAAATAATACTCAGGCTGCTCTTTCCCAAGGCTGCCTCTGCAGTAGCTTGCACAGAGAAAGCCCATTGCTCCCCATTTACCCCACTCACAGTCTTGAGTTAACATTCCTCCCTGCCAGGAAGGCACAGGTATGCTTTTAATGCTGTACTTGTCACGGGACCTTTAAAATGTGTGTACTGTGTGAGTGCAGTCTCCATTCATCCTTACCCTCATTCCAGCCCTGGCAAGTCGCTATTGGGGAGGAAAAATTTTCTTTTTCCCTTTAAGTCTATCCCCGCTAGTCTAAGAATCATTCACAAGACAGGTTAACAGAAAAAAACAGAAGCCAAAAAAAGGTTTAATTACATACACACAGAGGCCTAATAGTGAAATTGAGACCTAAATAAAATGACAAAGGCAGGCTGTTTTCATACTTTTTAGACAAAGTGACAATAAATCTGTGAGGAGTTCGTAGGACAAAGAAAATGTATATTCAAAAGTTTTGATTGGTAAGTTAGTGAAAGTAACAAGGTTTGTTTACAGCTGTCTTTGCCCTGAATTCCCTCTGTGGCAATAAAGTTCTCTCTTTACCTCCTGGTTTGGGGAAGATACCTTTCACACGTGAGATTTATTTTCTGCTTTCAGAGGAAAAAAGGGAGGTCAGAGTGGTCTTGCACTGGCTGTTTCTATGCCAAAGTGGCACATTTGGGGGTTGCTGCCCTTGACCCCTACAAAGCCTGTGCTTCCACCTGGATGAGCTCCACTGTATTCCCCCATTTGGTTGATACTCAAATATTTTACCCAACTCTTTCCTTCCCATCCTCAGGCAGGAACATTTTCCCCTTTGCCCAGGAGATCTGTGATAGTTTTCTCTGATTTTCTTGGATCTTTCCTATGTTTCACCCCAATCAAAGCTGCCTCTACATTGGCAGTCAAACCACATCTCTTTCCTTCCTAAAGTTATGGGGTATTCTTTGCCTCTCATTTCCCCCTTTATAGCTGTATCAGTTTAGTTTAAAGTCCCCATGACCCCATTAGGATGACAGAGAAAAGATGTGTATTATTTATGAAAGAAGGTGAAAGGAGACAGGGACAAAGAGAGGAAAGTAACACATAAATTACCAAAGAGAAAAGGGGGAAATGAAGGAAACATTTCGTGTATTTTTAGAACTACGAGAGAAATACACATTTACTCTACAAATTTCACACTCACAGCAATGTGTAAACAAACATAAAGCGGTCATTCACTTCTTCCATGGTGTAAGTCTTCAAATGTGCAGATGTGTCTGTTTCAAATCCCATCAGAAAGAAAAAGTAAGTTACTCTCTTGATACTTCCCTATGTGTCCATAAATCTATTTCTCAGTGGCCCAGAGTTCATCTGAAATAAGTATCATTGTACTGGTTCTAAAAATGTCAGCCTTCTCAGCGATCCTGGAACACAGACGCAAAAAGCTTTACCACGTTGCTAACGCAAGTCTGCTTAAAATATCCTTACTGCAATCTACAGTGGTAATAAGTGTTCACAGTGTTTACTCTGTGCCAGGCACACTTCTGAGCCCATTACTTAGTGTCATTTTAGTCTCATTTCAGCCTTGTAAATACATATTGTTACAGTTGAATAAATTGAGACACAGAGTTTGAGTAATTTGTCCAAGTTCCTCAGTAAGACATAGGGCAGAACCATGATTTGCCTGCAGAGGAGGTGACCACACCTTTATGCAACTCTTTAATAAGCTACACTTTTGATACTCATTAGCTCCACTCTTTAGTATCTGCTGATAACTCTAGCATGACGTTTCTATTAAATCAACCTGTTTATGAAGGGCAAACATGTTGTACAACATCAGGGAGCACCATGTACACAAATACAGCATGACCTGTACACTTCAGAGAGATGGGAGACCATAGGGCCTTCAGTGCCAAGAACTTTCCATGCATTGTTCTCATGCTATAAAACTTGTGAACTTCTAAAGTCTAACAAACAGATAAAAGGAGCTTTTGGTTAGAAGTGTTGCTGTAGTCCTTTTCGAATTCTGGTGAAACATGCAGATTTCTGAGCCCAACTGCTAGTGATGAGTGTCCATCAGAGGAAAGAGGTAACCAGCAGTAGTACAGTCATCTGTGCATTATTTCCCCTTCTGCGACTAGTCCATTGTTGTGAAGCTTAAGAATGCTCTGTTTTCCACTCCTGCTCTCCTATATTCACTGACTGCTATAGGACGACCAGAAAGCAAATCAATTTCATTCCCAACAGCTTAGCTGCCAGCCAGCCTCTCTGTATACTTAGGTGGGCTCCAAGGGCTAGTGTTTCTTTGATGATTTTGGGTTCTTCCACATCACAGGACTGGGCTGTGGTGTTAATCCCCTGCTAGCTTTCAGATGGTTCTCCAACTACAATTTTGGGGCCATGAATTGAATTCCAGCCTACATGGTATCCTGAGCAGGAGCTGATATGGTTGAGTTCTTGTTTCCTGACACCCTCCTTCTGATCTACTGCAGGAGACTTCCTTGATCAACATGATTCCTATAGATTCTCTTGTGTCTATGCTTTGTCCAGTATACTAGTCTCTCTATCTCTTCTGGATACTAACTCTCCCTCTGATCACTGTGCCTGGACATTGTTTCTTTAGAAGATAGACAACCCTTGGAACAAGTATCTCTACTACCCAATGTGTCTAGAAGAGACTTAAATAACACAGAGAAGTACAAGATTATTTTATTTTAGATTCCAAATTTTCATATTTTTTCTATGGACAATTTGAGTTGGACTACCTATGGATAGATGCAGAATCCAAGGAAAAATTATTAAAGGACTTGGGGAAAAAGATTTTGAATATACTACCTTTTAGAAAAGGTCTTCTGAGTCTAGAAAGAAAGATGGCTTTGAGAACAAGATGATTGTTTTCTTATTTACCTATGAAAAATCAAACAACATAATCTGAAAAGAAGACAAAGGACATGATTTCTATTCTCAATAAGCTGAAAAGACTGACTGAGAATTATGACAATAAACTTGCTTGAAACTAAGAAGTGACAAGTGGCAAGTACAGATACTACACAACACAGAATTTCAAAATTGAAAGAAAAAAAATAGTGGGAAGTCCAGAAAGGATTCAGAAAGGAGAAAAAAATTGAGTTGAGCTGTAATGAAAATAATTTGGAAAAAAAATCCCCAGAAGTTCTATTTAAATGTCACATTATGTATATAGAGAAGAAAAGTTGGAGGTAAAATGGTCAGAGAAACTACCTGCCAAGTTAAAAAACTACTGAAGTTCTTGAATGCCAGTATAAATATAAAAACAATAAACTTTATTTTGCTTTCAAAGGGAAGTAAGAAGGCTTTTCCAGGAAATCCTTCAAATCTGACTTCTTTGAAGGTATCAGTAACAATAAGAATAAATGTTATGCTAACCATCTTCTTTAGAGAAGTCCTCTTCAGATTTTATAGAGCTGTTTGCTTCAATAAGATCCAATTTTTGCTTTCCTTTTATCCAGCTAAAAGAATGATGATGCCACCAGCAGTAATATGAAATGTAAAGTTTTCTATTTTCTATCAGAAAACTGAAAATCTAAACGGTGTATAAATTGTAAATGCTGAGCAAAAGACATCTAAGCAACTTGCTGTACTTCAGTATGCAATTAGAAATCCTCCTTGTAATCTTCTCAGATATTCAGACCTGCCAGGAGCTAATTAACAGCTTTGGCAATGGGAAGATGTGGCAACACGATTCAGTTTCTGAATGACTGCAAGGTATTTAATTTGAACAGTAGAAGAATTAAAGGGCAGCAGTTAGCAAGCATATCAGCAGATAAAGTATGCTGGCTAAATGGTTCTTATTTAATTTCAAAAATGAATCGCCTGAAGATTTATATATATATATATATATATATATATACACATATTTTATCACAAAGAGAACCTTACACTGTAAATACCAGCAAGGGAAGCTATCATTCTGTAATTCTGCAATAGAAAAGCTAACCCAGTGTTTCTAGTTGTTAATGGCATCAGGGTCTGAATAGCCAGGTTTCCGCTAAGTCTATGGACATGAAGCAAATAACAATACCAGCCCACCTGCAAATAATTACCTTAAAATTGAGGAATATTTTCAGGATCTAAGTATCTACACCACTAATCAACTCTGCACACCACCCTCATTCCCTGGTCTCAGAAGAAATTCACTTTGAGTTTTTCTTGAATCCCTTCTGTATTAGTCAGAATTTCCAGATTCTGGAGAACAGAACCAACAAAGAGATCTGTATCTATATCTGTATCTCTGTCTATATGGAGAGAGACAGACAAAGAGACAGAGACAGAGACACACACAGAGAGATAGAGAGAGAGAGACACAGAGAGATAGAGAAAGATTTTAAGGAATTGGAATTTATTTTGTGCAATTGTAAAGCTTTACGAAGTCCAAAATCTACAGTGTAGGACAGCAACATGGAGACCCAGGGAAGAGCTGGTGTTGCAGATTGACTCTGAAGATCTCTGGAGGCAGAATTCTCCCTTCTCCAGGGAGATACATCTTTATTCAGGCCATCAAATTATTGGATAAGGCCAACCCACAACATGAAGAGTAATGTAATCTGCTTTACTCAAAGTCTACTGATTTAAGTGTTAATATTATCTTTAAAATAAATCTTTACAGAAACATCTAGATTAATGTTAGGTCCAATATCTGGGTAGTGAGACCTAACCAAATAGACACATAAAATTAGCTATCATGCCTTCTAAACTAGAGCTTCAGATAAAGACTCTGGATTGGTTCATCTCATCTCCAATTTTATTTTCTTTCATACCTGGAGAGAAACCTAACTTTTACAGTGCCAAGGTCTGTATATATTATTTCATTTAACTCTCAAGAAGATATATTTCAGATGAGGAAACTGCAACTCCCCACATTTCAAATGCAGGTCAGCCAGCTGCAGCCCAACTGCAGCAGGATTTGCGTCTCATGACACAGGCTCCCAGAATTGCCCTGTGTTTCTTCCCAGATCTGCTCTGACTTTCTTGTGTTTTATCTCTGGCTCATTTCTGATTTTCTGTGGAATTAAAGATACAGAAAGCTTCCTTCTTATCTGAGTGGAGGGCTGCCTGTAACCTAGTTTGCTAATCCTGGAAATGAGATAGACTTGTTGACAGGACCTATAAGGCTCATTTTCCTGATCATGGGAAAGTAAAACAGCCCTAGTTCCAGATTCAACAACCAGTGAACCCAAAGTGCATATATTGGTTTCCTGTCGCTGGTGTAACCAGGTATCACAAAATGAGGGCCTTAAAACAACAGAAAACGTTCTTCACAGCTCTGAAGGCTAGAAATCCAGTCAGTATAAAGGTGTTGGATGCTTCCTCCGTAGGACAGAGAAGACCCTTTCCATGCCTTTTCCTGCTTTTCGGTGGTTGCTGGAAATCCTTGGCCTTCCTTGACTTGTGCCTCATCACTAAAAATTTCTGCTTCAGATATCTGCATGTGTTCATCTTCCCTCTGTGTGTGTGTGTGTGTGTGTGTGTGTGAGACCTCTCCTCTTATTAGGACACTAGAAATTGAATTTAGGATCCATCCTAATCCAATATGAACTCATTTTACTAATTATATCTGCAAAATACCTGTTTCCAATCACAGTCATATTCTGTGGTTCTAGGTGGATATACACTTTTTTTTGAGGGGGGCACTCAAACCCAATAAACATTGTTTAATTCCTTTACTATGTGAACCCTACTCTTACATGTCATTTTTTTCATGGTT
The DNA here is from genome assembly GCF_040802235.1 of Manis javanica. NCBI lineage: Eukaryota > Metazoa > Chordata > Mammalia > Pholidota > Manidae > Manis > Manis javanica. Next base: position 150,633,747 of record NC_133157.1, read on the forward strand.
GTGTTTTTAAAAATGCATAGCTAACTTCATTCAAATGAGGAAATTAGATGTGTATGCTAATAGATCCTCTCACATGTGACTAATGCACTTACGACACATTTGGGTTTTCTTAAAGTTTCCTAAACTTGGTCATATAATTTAAGATTATTTTGTAAATTATGAAACACTTCAAGAAAAGTATGGGAAACAATAAAACAGACACCTATATAACAACACCAAGACTCAACAGACATTACCACATTTTTTGTTTGTTTTTGTTTCATTTTAAAGCAGAAAAGATAAACTTATAGCTAAGTCTCCATCCCTTCTATGTCCTTCACTCCCCAAAGGTTACTGCCATCCTGAAGCTAGAAATCATTCCCATGTACTTTTGTGCTTTTCTTCAGTCAAAACTGAAACGTTTAGTGTAATAAAAGTTTATGTCAATTGTATCCTACTGTGCCCATTCTTTCGCAACTTTTTTTTTCTGGCTCTTCCTTGGTGCCAGAGAAACTAGCTGTGCACTGTGTCTATATAAGGATTTTTTACCACAAATCTGTAAGAGTGGAAAAAAATTATAAATGCCTAAATCATCCCATAGTGGGTTAATATAAATAAAATTTTTTTTTATCAATTAAATTATATACTATTTAGGAGCCAAAATAAGTGGATAAGATGTACAAAGCTCAGGATTTTTTAAGAAAAACTTAAACCAAAAGAGAGTGCAATATATGTAAAATGATTTCTTAAAATTACCTATTTTTTATAAGTATCCCTTCTGTGATAATATAAAATATTGAATAACTTCATTCAATAAGACTCTTGGTGCTATCACTATTTTCTTCTGAATATACACAAATCCTTCAGTTCATGTGTTGAATCTTGTACTAAAGTCAACTGAAGGATGCAGGATTTCAACACTGCAATGAGTCAACATGTTATCCAGCCATTGTCATTGACTCTACCAAGAAATGTAAAACTAAAAGAACTTTTCTTTTTTATTTCTAAGAACAGTTCCCATATGCTATGGCTGCAAACAATAATCAGATCAGTGGCGCTTTTTAGAAGCTCAGTCTCTCTTAGCATCTTGATTGATATATCAACTTAGTTCTGCAAAGGCTTTAGATAACTCATTGTGTGCATTTCCAAACTGGCAGCTCTAACTATTACAGAATCTAAACTGCTGCACCTAGACAAGAATACATTATTTTCACTATTGCTTTCAGACTATTAAAGCTGTAGAGGTATGAGACTAAGGCATGTGTGCACATTGCAACTGTCAGAAGGTATGCAATCAATAAAATAGTATTACTCAGTATTTTAACAGAGCAGAGGTCTGATAAGGTAATGGTGGCTTGAAATAAATCAATGAATAAATATTCGGTACTTCCTATGTGGGAAAGCAAGTGTGAGTCAAAGAATACATAGAGTACCTTCCAATTCAGGAGATGAGGCACAGCCATCAATCAGACCTGCCAGCACAGGTCAGATACTCCCCCCTGTGTGCCATGCTGTTCCTTGGTAGAACACAGCATATCAACAATTATGTCATTATTTGTTTAGTTACTTGATGAAGGTTTTCTCATCTAAAGGACACGCAGCTAGGTGAGGTCAGGAACTATGCTCAGATTTTTCAAGACGTCAGACAAAGGAAGTGAGGGGACTATATTTACTAAAATAGTTCAAACCAGAGGTATCAATTAATACATATACCAGATGAGATAATTCATTATTTGCAAAGTATTTGTCACTGCACAGTGAGAAATTATGCCCAAACAATGAAGACCCTTAAAAGAATCACTGACAACCATAAACTTGTCCAGAAATTGCCAAATAATGGCAGATCTGCTGCCACATCCTAGTGTGCGACTTTGGAGGACGTCACTGAATGATCTGGGCATTCTGCTATGGGGGGCCCATAGGTGGCCTCAGGAATGTCCTCGTCACAGTGCAGTGGCATCTTCCAGCTGATCAGGGGTGGCACACAAGAGGGGCCTACTCACCCTCTCTGATATAAATCACCCACTCTATGTTTGAATAAGAAAAGTGATTTCCCTTCTCTTTTGTCTGACCCTCATTTCTATTTCTGTTTATTCAAATAACTTTATAATTAGAAACTATATCAATTATCGGTAAGAAAAATATCGGTATATAACATTGTTAAACATAACAATTTTCCTGAAGTCACATAAGCAGGTGTTAGTAAGTCAGCATTCTAGTTAAGCACTAAGTATTCATACTTGTGATTTTGAATAAGACAACTACATAGGCAAGTATGAAAAGAAAAATGTTGCGCTAGCTTTGTTTATAAAGATGCTTCTCAATAGGAGAAACACAATATTTGAAAATCTTCACTATCTTTTGTTGATGCCAAGAAAGTTACTGAAAATGACCTAAGTACAAGCTACCATCAGCGGTTTTTTGGAGAGATCTGGGCATTTCAAATTATTTTTTTGCCAAACTTGTAACTCTGAAGCAATAAAAATAACAGGTAATTAATGTTATGAGATGATTTTAGCTTCCTGGTTGAATGTGGATCAGATTCATCACAGAGAAAACTATTTTTTTACCAGATACTTAATTCATACATTGAATAACAAGGAGTTACAACTTTGTAGTATTTCAGCACCCATTACAATGCTTATAGGCATTTATCGTGGACATATCCTTGCTTTCAGAACATTTTTGTCATGTCTATGATTTATCTGCTGTGAAATTCTTGGTCATAACTTCCTCATTATTTTCCTATGAAAAACATCTATTTGTGATGTAGTTTCTAGATATATAGATAGAAGCTGCACAAAGAAAGTGCTGCCTCAGTCTCTGTCCTGTGTGGTATGGAGTGGGGGCAGGGGAGCCCCTGTCCCCATGGAGGGAAGACAGCAAAGGCCCCGACCCAAGAGGAAGTGTGGCATGGTGGGAATGAATAGTTTTGCCCTGACTCTAGCAGTGGGTGCAGCAAAGATGATGCAGTCAGAAAATGATGGAAGGTTGTCCAGGCCAAGAAATTTGGATTTAAATGTAATATGTTGAGAAGCCACAGTAGAACTTCAAGTGGTGGACTGACATGATCTGACTTATCTTTTATAGTGATGTTATGCCTTTTAAGTTCCAATGACTGTTATTTTGGTAAATAACTTCCTTGCAAACTACCCAATAAGCAACTCAAGATCAGGAGGAGGTTTTGTTTAATCTCCAGGTCTTGTATTCATAACTACTTGTGGTAGTAATTTTGTGTGTCAACTTGACGAAGCTACCGGCTGCCCAGATATTTTGCTGAACGTTCTTTCTGGGTGTGTCTGTGAGGATGTTTTGGCATAAGATCAACATTTGAAACGGTACACTGAATAAAGCAGATTTCTCTCCCCAATGTGTGTGGGCCTTATCCAGTCCACTGAAGGCCTAAATGGACTAAAAGGGTGAATGAGAAAGGGTACTTTCTTTCTGCTAATTGTCTTTGAGCTGGGGCATTGGTTCACTGGTTTCTCTTACCTTTTGACTCTGAGCAGGACTGGAACTTACACCACTGGCTGTCCTGGCTCTTAGGCCTTCCGTCATGGGCTGGAGTTCTACCATTGGTTCTCCACTGTGGACTTCTCATCCCCCATAATTACATAAGCCAATTCCTTATAACAAGTAAATCTCTATATATATGTATATAATATATACTATTGGTTCTGTTTCTCTGGAGAACCCTAATTCACTGCACCCAACATAATTATGAATGGCCAGAAGTAAACATTCATCAAATGTATGAAACAATGAAGAATGAATAGATTGCTGAGTAAATAATTCAATATGAGAACAGAACTATTAATATGCTTAGGATATAGAGTACATACTGGACCAATTCTGGGCACATCTAAAATCTGAATGGAAAGGAATAGGTCTTTACACTAGTATGCACTTGTGATTTATTGTAGGAGATGTAATTAGTCCCTGAAATTATTCTTCTCTAGAATTTGTTAATTTTCTATTTCTTGTGTCCATTTTTCTTGTTTTACTTAAGTAATCTCTTGCTGATTACCATGCATTTAAATAGCCAGGATAATTTGTTAAATTACATCTTTACAGAGAGGTTAAATTATTGTAATTATACATTGTAACATATAATCATAAAATAAATATGATGTTGTAAGAGTAACAATAGGTGGGATAGTGGCAATTTAATAAGATATAAACTTGGGACAGTGTGTTCTGTTGATTTGATGTCAACTATTCTCAAAAATAAAAGCTTCAGAGTAATAGCTTTTCATTTCTCTTTGAATACATACACTGTTTAATCTGCCTAAATATTTTCCAAATAGGTACATAATAATTTAAAAGATGAAAAAAGAAGCAAAAATTTCCCTTTACAAAATGAAATCAGTATGTTAAAATACTCTGATTTTCAAAATATGAAAGATAATCTGTTATTTTTGCAAAGTTTGATTTTTCACTTCAATGGTGTTATTATAGATAATTCACAAATCTATCTGTTACCATGTGGCAATAATTAGTGTGATTTAAGCATGTAAACCATAGTCAAATCCATTTTCCAATGGTGGCTTCACCCCATGTGCTTTTCTGCATGTGACCTGGCCATTCCCCACTAAGAGATGTATCTATTCCTCTTTGCCCTTGAATGTAGGCAGGCTTGTGACTGCTTGGACCAATAGAATATGGAGGAAACAGTGTTGTGCATCAGAAAAGGGCAATGACCTTCTTTTGTCTGGTAACTTCTGCTTCTTGCTTTTTGGAGGTCTCAGCCTTGGAATCTCCTCTTACTTTGAGCTATTTCCTTCATAGCACTTTGGTTGCATTACAGATGACATATTTAGTCTATTATATATTTAAGCAATGTTTGGCTCCCTCCAAAAGAAAGTAATCTACTTTTCATTGCCAAATTTCTGGTACATGGCAAATACTCAGTAAAATATGTTGAATCAATAAAATAATGGCTAGAAGGGAAAAATTCCACTTGACCTGAAATCAGGCCTAGTCTGAAAGGGCAGAATCAGTGCAGGCTTCAGACCCAGGCTGTTTCCCTGTGTCCTGCAGCAGAGACCTCTGATACTAGATGGGATAAAAGCTCTACAAGATCAATTAACATTCCAGGGATGGAGTCAGTTAGAATCCAACTTCTTTCCTTTTGCACATCCAATAGAGAGAGGAGAGCTGAGCCTACTTTTTTTTTTTCATCTTCAGCCTGATACACATGAAATGCTGACAGATCTAAGCAATGGTACATTCATTAGAGGCAGGAATGGGTCAGTTTCTACAAAAACACAGACGTAGCTACATGGCCAACTTAATAGTTTAAGTTTATGAACATTAATATAACAAGCCCTACTTTTAAACAGGGGACACAATATAAAAATATTTTGTACATACAATAGAAAGGCAAACTTCCACTTCTGGTATGACAAAACTAACTGGGATCAGATTTCCTTTCCCATGGTACACAGCTATCAAATTCTACTCATCCAGACAATTTGTCTTTAACACATCATTTTTCTTATTTCCTTGAAAACCACACATGATGCTTTCATAAGTGGTAAAAACTATTTAGGGCTTCCAGTGCCCACCAGTATCATTACTGGCTCAAATTCATCACAGTAATAACAACAACAAAGAGCTTGCTTCAACTGCTTCAGCGTTGGAAAGCAGGCAGGACAGGACTGAGGTTTGTGATAAAAGGGAAGCCCACACATTTGCCTCAGTTTTCTGCCTGTGAGCCCTGTGTAAGAAGACAGAAACTTAAGAAAAATGGTCCCACAGAGCAGGTGGGGCAGTGATTCAAGTTTAGGGATGCTTGGGAGGCTTTTCTGGGTCTAGGGAGGAGAGAGTTGTATCCTTTTTATGACTTAACCTGGGAGTCATGAGTGTCATTTCTGCTGTAGTCTGAGGCCCACCAGGGAAAGGGAACCTAGGACCCACGTCTTGGTGGGAGAAATGTTAATGGCACACTGTAAGATGAGGAACTTCTTGTGGCCTCACAATTTGCCATAATATTAGTAATTACTTTACAAAGCAATAGACCAAGCATTTTGTCTTAGGTCTGGTTCCCCAGTAAATTTTATATAAAAATTCAGGAACACTCAGTAAACATCTGCTGTATTTGGGATGTTGGTTTCACCCTTAGAGTTCACAGAGTTCATTGGCAGAGGCAGAAAATAAGAGAAGGAACGGAATTTTGGTCTCCCGTGTCCCAGGGCGCCTTCCGTAAGAGGGCCCTGGACACAGTGCACACCAAACACCTGGGCATGGCTGTGCATCCCCATAGCATCCTCATCGACATTGACAAGCATCAGTCTTTGCTCTTCTCATATTCCAATAGCTGTATAAATTCGACTCATATGTTTCAAAATGAAACGGTGCATAGCCAATATTGCTGCTAACCCCAGTACACCTCAGCTGACCTCCCTTATTTTATAATCACTCATTACTAAGACACTCACTTCTTTGTCACGAAGTTGGATTTGCTTTATTTAATAGGATTAAATTTCCTTCTGTACATCTCTGCCTTTGGACACGAAAATGACTTTGAAAGGCAAGCGTTTCTACTTACACTAGGCTTGTCATTTGCTCTCTTTAATCATTATACTTAACCTTCAATGACAGTTCTCTTTAATAATTATACTTAATCTTTAGAGAGTTGTATTTTTCATGTCCTTGGAGAAGAGATGTGTGAAAGACAAAGTGCCGGCATTAATTGAGTCACAAAAGGGCTTTAATATATTTGCAAACTGAAAAAAAAACAAAACACAAACTTATGTGCATCTTCTTTTACAGAAGTCTTTGAAGTCATATAAAATTCAAACTGACTGATGATATTACTAAAGGAATTAATTGTACAGTTAACTCATTCTTGCATACCTTCTAGTATAATTTACATTTTCTTGGATATAGCCCAGAAAGTGTAGATTATTGTAATACCACATGACATTAGTTCAATATTTAAATGGTAATAATATGATTTACAAAAAGAACAAGGACAGAAGACACCATATTTGGATTTTAGTTTGGCACCTAATAGCTATGAGACTCTGGGCAGGTCACACCATCTCCCTGAGCCCCTAACCACTTATTTGTAATATATGGTTCAGCCAAGACATTTCTCATGTTTGCATTTCTAATGACAAGCTATAGAATTCCTCAATTTCAGTAATACCATCAGTCAGTTTGCATTTTTTGTGACTTCAAAACGTTTTAAAAAAACATATACCTAAGTGTTTCTTTTTCAGTCTGCAAATAGATTCTTCAATTTGTGCTATTTCCCAAGTTTGTATTACTTTCCAAGTTTGTATTATTTTCCATGGGTGTCCATAAAAGTATAACTTCCCTTTTGATTGGCACAAATTTGATTTAGCTGTACTTTATCAGGAATGTATCAAATTACAAACTGGTGTAATTTGGCCACAAAGGCCAAATCCAGCCCACTTCTTATTTTTGCCAGTAAAGCTATACTGGAACATAGCCATGCCCATTCGTTTATGTATTATCTGTGGCTGCTTTTGCCCTACAGTGGCAGAGATGAGTGGTTGAGACAGAAGCCATAGTGCTACAAAGCCTAAGCTGTTTACTTTTTGGTTCTTTGCAGAAAAAGTTTGCAGATCCCTGCTTTAGGAGACAGGAATTCAAACCCCAAAATGAAGTCAAAATATTCAGATATTCTCATCTTTCATTGGAAATATCTCTGATTGACTCTAGGTACCTCCTCAAGAGGCTTTACAAATCCATAAGCAATCCTCAAAACAGAAGTGATTTAAACATACATTAGTATGTATTTTAAAAGTATGTCATAGTAACGGGAATGAGCATGGAGCCTTGGAATGAAGACTAAGTTTATCCCTAACTTAAAATGGCACTTTGTGGTGACTTATGAGGTCATCCAGACAATTTATTTTTATCACATCATTTTTCTTATTTCCTTGCAAATCCATACATTATGCTTTCATAAGTGGTAAAAACTAGCGAGGGCTGCCAGTGCCCACCAATACCATTACTGGCTCAAATTTATCACAGTAATAGCAACAACAAAGAGCTTGCTTCAAATTAAGGACAGTAATGCCATGTTACATAACTGTCCTGGTTACTCTGATTCACTAAGAAAGTGACTTTACAGATTAAATACAATTTGTAGAGTGCAAATTACTATATTACCCTAATACCTTTTCATGATTTTTTATTTGAAAGACCATGACAGACTTCAGGGGTTACCGAACTGTATTGGAGGAGGAAGAAGGGTGAAACATAACTAAGTGAAGGACTGAAAAGTACCGATACCCAAGGCAGAATATAATGGCCACCATGAAATACCACACAGGCATAAAACTCACCAGAAAATCTAAATATGTTGAATTTTGAAACTAAAATTACATTATTATTATCTCCCCAATATCCTTTTTGAAGAGACTGTGATGCCTCATTCATTTCTTTTTTCAGCTGCACTCAGCCAAAGTGAATGCATTACTGACATGCGGTGGTCCTACATGGGAGGGCTGCATGCCCAGTGATGATAACTTTACTTGTGGTCCATGCGGAAAATGGATAACTGTAATGCAGCTCATTACAAGTTTGAGTAAACACAAGTTTGGTTCGTTTTGAAAACACAGCAAGACACAACATCAGCAAGAATTAAATGGCTTGGAGATAGGGGGTGATGGCAAGGTAATATCACCCCTTAAACTATAAATGTATTTTGTAGGTGTTTTTAATACTTAAAAATTCCTCCTGTAGAAAATATACTCTGCCATTCTAAATCACTTACACAAGATTGGAAGGATAGAAAGTAAAAGGAATTTTAATATGTATCAAAGTTGATTGTTATCTTTATGATACAAGCAAATGAATAAAAGCAACACTGTAGCTATAGCTCACATAAACAGGCAATTCTGGCCTAAAAGCCACAGGATAGGGCTGTGTGTGGAATAGATCATTCTGATGGTCTAAGTGCTCCATGAGCTTTAAATATTTTATACCTTTCCTATTTGTTAATGTTTCCAGTCAAACACAGATATAAATTGGGATATAGCAGGTTGACTGAAGTAGTGGTTCAGGAAATCAGGCACACATTTAGTGAACTATGGACAAGGCAAGTTTAGTTTCTAAATGTGGTTTTCATGCACTCATTTTTAAACATATTCTTTTTTAAGAAAATTTATTATTACTGTTTTGTTCAAAATGAATCTAACTTCATTATGGAGATTCAAATATGACAGAAAAATATAAAATACATATAGCAGAAAGGGTAAAATGTCTTTGATTACCCACCTGTCTCTCCTAAACAGAAAACCAATTACAATTAGGCATATATTACAGAGTTCTTATGTGGATAGGTTAATATAAATACAAATATAAACATGTACACATATATACATGTATCTCTGTACATAAGACTATTTTTTTGTGGGAAGTCAGAGGTTTACTCAAAATTGGGCAGAAGGTACAAAGATTTCCCATATACCTACACACACACGCATGGCCTCTCCCATTATTAACACCCCCCACAACCAGAATGGTATATTTGTTAAAACTGATGAATCTACATTGACACATTGTCACCCAAATTCTATATTTTACATTAGGGTTTATTATTGGTGTTGTATGTATGTACATTCAATGGGTTTGAACACATGAACAGTGACATTTATGCACAAGCGTAGTGTCATATAGAATAGTTTCACGGCCCTACAAATCCTAAGTGCTCTACCTGTTCCTCTGTTCCCTCTCTCCTAGCCCCTAACAAACACAGATTCTTTTACTATCTCCTCAGTTTTGCCTTTACCAGAATATCAAATAGTTGGAATCATACAGTATGTAGCCTTTTCAGATGCATGTAAGTGCCTTCCATGTCTTTTCATGGCTTGATAATTTATTTTTAATACTGAATAATATTCCATTGTCTGAATGTATCAGAATCAAAGATGTGTTTTTTTTAAGTAGTAGTATTATAAATTCTTTTTTGGAAATTGCTTTTTTCATTCTTTTATCATTTCATTTAATTTTACTCATCCCTTTCTGTGTTAGAGCCAAAAGATATGTCTTTTGCATTTTCAATTTTTTGAAATAATTTTAGACATAACATTAAAGTTGCAAAACAGTACACAAAGTCCATGAATAACTTGCACTCAGTTTCCTCTGATGTCATGTACTGACATAACCATAGTCCAGTTATCAAAACTGAGAAATTAACATTGGCATAACACTAATAACTAAGCTATAGATATTATTCATATTTAATCAGCTTTTCCCTAAAATGCCTTTTTGTTGTTGTTGTTCCTGAATTCAGTCCAGGATGCCACAATGCATTAAATCGTGTCTGTATGGTCTCCCCTGATCTATTATGGTTCTTTATTTTTTTCCCTTGTCTTTCATGATCCTGACAATTTTATGATCCTGGTAAAATATTTCATAGACTTTCTCTCAATTTAGATTTGTCTGATGTTTTCTCATAATTATACTGAGGGTTTTGTGTTGGGCAAGAATGTCACAGAAATGATGTTTATACTTCTCACTGCCTCCTATCAGATGGTATATGATGGCAATAGGGCTTCTTACTAGTGAGATTAATCTCAGTGTCTGCAGGGCTTCTTCACTGTAAAGTGACTAATTTGTCAAAATTTAAAATGCTTGTACAATGGTACAGTAGTATTAACTACTGCACTACAGATTTTATATTCAGATTTCACCAATTTTTCCACTTAAATCCTTTTTCTATTCCAGATTATAATCTGGATACTACATTGAGTTTAATCATCGTATCTTCTTAATCTACTCCCAATTGTGGCAATTTATCCATATTTTTTTTTGTTTCTTTTTTTACCCCCCTTTAGCTTCCTTAGTTGTTTTAAAGAATATTGGTAGGGAATTTTGTGGAATATTCTTAAATTTACATTAAAATGATGATTCAGCATGCTAGATTGGGATTACATGTTTGGGGGAAGAATATCACAGACGTAAAACACCCTTCTTATTTCATTATAATACAGGGATATGATACCAACATGACCTATCATTAGTTATGTTAATCTTGATTATTTAGTTAAGGTGGTGTCTGCCAGGATTCTCCATTATTAAGTTACTATTTTTCATTTTCTATAATCTAGTCTTTGGAATTGAATGATTAAGTATAACCCACACTTAAGTTAGGAGCCTTAATTTCCATTCACTGGAAAAAGGTAAACTATTTACACACATTATTAGAAAATATTCTGCAAGAAAGATTGGCCCCTTCCTTGTGTTATGATCCCATACTAGTATTATCATTTACTTTGTTGCTAAAATTATTCCAGCTTCAGCCACTTGGGGGTTCTCTCTGGCTGGACCTTATACTGTGTGTCTTTTTGATCAGTTCCTATCTTTTATTTTTTTAACTTCCTTACATTTTTTATACTAAAAGATGCTCATATCAACTTGTATATGCCCTGTCCCAATACTAGAATCAGCCATTTCTGCAAGAAGTCCTTGATCCTTCTTCAGAGAATGGTATTTAGAAACCAGTGTTTGGATATTGGGTATGCTCACTGCTACTGAGTGTCACTGCCTTGGCCCTCTCAGTGGACAGAGCTAGGAAATACATGTATCTTTACTAACATGTATACACACACACACACACAGTTATGATTAGTTCTACATCTACATATCTGTATAAACTAAATAAACATGCATTCATAATGATATCTCCAGCTTTTGCCTGGTCCCACAGGATTCTTTGTAGCCTCCCCGCTTGCTTATCTGTAATTTCTTTCTCTGATATTAAAAAATATTATTCCATTATCTGCATTTTATTAACTTATTTGTTCAGCTCTAATGTATATGTAAAGTATCTTCACCTCTGTGAAAAGCAAGCTATCAAGCAGATTATAGTAAATTTATTAGTTCTTTTTGTCTGTAGGCTTACAATATCCAGTAAAATCACCATATTCCAGGGCAACTTAGTTTAGCACTTTTTTTCTATCCTCTTCATTGATGTTATTTGATACATTGTAATACGGTTTGATTTAATGATCACATTCTGTGTTTCATTATAGGATCCTGATATATTACATGATTTATTTTAAATCAAATGCATATTTGTGTCATATACATATAGTCATGTAGTCATGGGCCTGCTACCATGAAACATAGTTTCCATCACCCTGAATATTCCTTTGTCTAGGCCCTTTTCAATTACTTCCTTTCCACAACCCTCAAAACCACCCATCTGTTTTCTACATCCATAGTTCTGCCTCTCTAAGAAAGTCATGAAACATGTAGGTATTTAGATCTGACTTCCGTCGCTTAGCAAAATGTAGTTAAGATTAATCAATACTGTTGAATGAATCAACAGTTTACTGCTTTTTATTGCTACAGTACTCGACTGAATGAATATAACACAGTTTGTTTATCCATTCATCTGTTGAGATAATAGGGTTGCTTCCACTTTTTCTCTGAGTATGAGAAAAGTGCTGTGTAGATAATACAGGGTTCAGGTTTTTGGTGAACAGATATTTTCAATTCACTTGGGTAAATACCTAGGAGTAGGATTGCTGGATTATATGGTAAGCATATGTTTAATTTTTTCAAAAATTACCCACGTGTCTCACAAAATGGCTGTATTATTTCGTATCCCCAGCAAAAACAAATGAGAAAACTGACATCTTAATAATATGGAGTCTTCCAATCCATGAACAGGGAATATTTCCATTTGTTTAGATCTCTGAATTTGTCATGAATGTTTTACAGCTTTGATCACACAGAGCCTGCATATATTTTGTCATAATTATATGCTGGTACTTTATTATATTGTAGTACTAGTTTAAAGAGCATTTTAAAATGAAAGTCCATTTTTTATAGTTGGTATGTAGGAATAAAATTGACTTTTGCATGTGTATGTGTTTTTTTTGACATACAAAAAGCTGAACATATTTCATGTTTACAACTTGATGAGTTTGGAGATAAACTATCACCACAATCAAAGACACAAACTTATCCATCAGTTCCAAAAGTTTCTTTCTGACCCCCCTTGTTGATTTATTTTTAGTTCAACTTACTCAAACTGAAAAAACAGTAACTGTTCATCCATTCCTCCCTACCATCATTTTTATGAAATTGTTGGCAAAAGCATTTATATACATATGTACATATCTGTATATACCAGGTTAAATGGAAAAACTTAGTTTCCATCAAAAGTACTTTTAGTATAATAAAGGAAGAATCCTTCCTCAACACAGGTATATTATATTCCCAGATCTCAATAATAAACACAAATTGTTTTTTTGTTGATTGCACTTCAGTTTCAGTGGCAATGGTTGTTTTATGCAAATTTACTGAGGAAACTGGCAAAAAATGTCTGAAAACATCTGCCTAAAAATGTTCAGAGCTTTCATCATTTGAATCGATGTGTCATGTGTAAGGTTTCTGGGTCATACTAAAGGAGTATGCAGACCCCCAAGTCTGACATGGTTGGTATAGTATGAGAGAGATTTTCTATTTACAGAATATTTTCCCCCTTAGGATGAATACTGAATGTAAAGACCTTTGAGGGAAATGTGTTTGTCAGCCAGGCTGTGGTGCTTGTGTTTTCATTTGGACTTGCATTTCATGCTCCAACACTGCTAAGCCTGGTCTTTCTATGAACTGAAAAGGAAGGCTGAATGGAGTCAAAGAATGTTAACAGAGAGGTTGGATTGCATGCAGTGTCCTAATAGACTTCCAAAATATATTACTTCTGTTATCACTAGGTTTCTGAATAGTATATTGAACGTGAACAAGCCTTTGTGGAAAGGGAATACATTTTAGAAAATTGTGGGCCTTAGATAAAAACCTATATATACTTTGCCAGCTGGGTGACTTTTGACCATATGCACATTAAAAGATTTTGCACTTTTTAAACTTAAAACTTTTCCAGAGCTTCTACTGAGATTCCTTAACATGTCCTCCAAGATTATATCTGCCCCTCCAATCTAAATTGAACTACATGACAGCTTAATTTTTATAGTACAGCCATACTGGTATTCCTTCAGCATGTTTCTAACATTGTAAGGAGAGGAAACCTTGGAAATATCAGTTAACAACATTTTAAGAATAGACATTGGCCTTCTCACAATGGCCACAGTCATCTTTGGCAGCAAAGGGATTCCTGACATAAGCTTTTTAGCAAACTTAATTAATGTGAGACAAGGAGGAGAGGGAGGATATAGTTGATGTCTTGAGGTGATTCTAACTGACACATCAATCTAAAAGCTCAGAGAATTTCATGTAACTTATGTGCTTCTGCACATGGAAGGGATAAAAGAGGGATGCTCACAAACTGTAATTTGAAATAAATATTGTTACCCTATGTGAAATCATAGGAGATAGTGTAATGAACACCTAGATTCCAAGTATAAAAGGACTGATAAAAGTTATAGTAAAATAGATTATTGGTTTCTTCTCTTACTTGGAAAGAGCTCAGCAGTCATCACTGCTGTCTTCACACAAGACAAAGCAGCATGAATGAAGATCAGTGACCTTCCTTGGAGCCATCAGAAGACTGAGGCTGCAGGGCACTTCACCACCCTCATAGCTGAGAAGGAAAGACGAATACAGAAAGTCATGTTGGGGAGGAAAAGTTTTTCTCCAGTCTTCAAAGTTCTTTTGGTTGGTCTAAGAATTAAATTGACATGAGGCAGACTAACAGGAGAAAACAAAGTTTAATAACATATATATGAGCAAATCCACAGAAACATGAGGTATTGCAAAGACTGTCAGGCAAAGCAAGGGTTATATGTCATTCTGGGCCAAGGAGAAGGGGTAGGGTATTTGGGGCTTCAAAGGAAAGGAAGATAATTTGTAGGGAGAATGGAAAGGGTGAGTGTTTGGTAAACAAATATTTGCTGGGTCATCCAGAAATGGTGGGACATAAGCATTTTAACAAACAGGCTTTGCTAAGTTCTCCCCATCTACTATACCTAGTTCATATACTGTATTTATTAATGATGATAGTTTCCTTCTGGGAGCATATCCTCTAAATTATTTTGGGAAGTCAGGGGAAAAGTCAAAGTTTCTCCCTGAGCCTCTTTTTCTTAAAAATAATCAGCTTAAAATAATCTACATGCCAAAGAAACACATTTTGGCTCCCCTACAGTCATAATCAAGATCTACCTACCGGGAACAGAAGCTGCTGGAGCCATAAACTGATAGATACAGTTAAATAGTAATTTTGGTAAATTGATGGCAACTCAGTGAGAACTAACTTGAGAATGAGAAACTTCTGGGGCTCTATTCTTTGGGGCACCCCCAACTTATTTGGGTTTTAGCTTCTGGAAATGCGATAGGTTCTCATGGTGAAGTACCAAGACAGATTTCCTCTTGGTTCTGGCAGGGGGAATAGACTTATAAATTATGACCAGAGCATTCTCAAACACAAAGACCATCTCTTTAGGGGAAAATTCCTTACCAGATCATTACCCTGCCTGGGAGAAAGGCATTTCTCTGACTCCAGTCCCTCTAGCTTTCCTGATTTACCTAAAAGGGAAAAGAAAGCTAAGAAACGCTTGTGAGGGTCACATCCCAAGAACACAGTCCAAAGGACATATCCTAGAAGATTGCATCCCAAAAATACCTGGTAAAAGGATGACATTCAATCACAAGATTATAAAATACTTCCATCCCTGTAGTTTACTACCATACCAACAAGGCTTCAGGGTAATAACAGTAGATTACAGCTGAAAGTGCTGCAAGATGTGAAGTCTTTTAAAAGGAGCTCATAGGAAGGCCCAAAGGCAACAGGGAAGACAAATTCTAAAGGAAATGAAGTCTCTGGTACCACAACCTACAATAAACATTTAATACAACCCAACTCTTAGCCAGATTAGCATAAAACCTCACACTAATGGCCTATTAACCTCAGTAAAAACACTAAGTAAATAAATAAGAAATATGGATTTCTCATCAGAAGCCATTAAAGTAATAAGTAATACATATTTAAGAAATAGTTTAAGTGTTGAAAGACAAAAAAACCCACCACGTAGAACTTTATGTTCAATGAAATTACCCTTTAACATTGAAGGAGACATAGACTTCTCAGACAAACAAAAACTGAGGAAATTCATCACCAATTGACCTATTCTACAAGAAGTAGCTAAAAGATGTTCAGGTAAAAGGAAAATGATACGTAGGTCAGAAACTCACATGTCATGTAGAAAAGAAAGAGTGTAAATGAAAAATAAAGGTAAAATAGAAAAAGGAATAAGTGAAGGTTATACAAATAAGTGAAGATGTATAAATAAAATCTTTTATTTTTCTAATCATCAATTCATCCAGAAGATGTTTATTTAAAGTAATACTAGTTAGTGATAGAGTATTAGATGATAGTAGCCTGTGAATAAGTGAGTGACAGCAATGCAATAAGGGGTGGGTGGGGTGGAGGAATGTGGGCTACTCTGTCACAAATTACCTGAACTATGTGTGAAATGACCTAGTGTTATTTATGTTATGTTGTTTATGTTTATGTTAAAATGACCTTATGTTATTACGGTGGGTTTAGATTACTTTAAAAACATATTGCAAATTACTTAAAAATATTAGATTACTTTAAAAACATTGTAAAATTACCTAGTGTTATTTATATTATGTTATTTATGTTAAAAAGGACCTAACGTTATTATGGTGGATTTAGATTACTTTGAAAACATATTGCAAATTCCAGTGAGATCACTGAATATGTTAAAAGAAGTGAACTTGATATGCTAAGAGATAAAGTCAATCACATATGATGGTTAATTAAAATCAGAGAAGCAGAAAAAGAAGGGGAGGAAGCAAAAAGACAAATACATGAAACAGATTTTGATGATAAATATTAAATCAACTATTTAAAAAAGTCATTAAATGTGAATGATCTAAATACAGCAATTTAAAGACAGATTGTCAAGGTGGGTAATGAAAAATAAGACCCAAGTATTACAACTGTACAAGGAACCACTTTAAATATAAACACTGCTTCAAAGGGGTGGAAAAAGATATGCTGTGATAACATGAATCTAAAGAAAGATGAAGTAGCTATATTATTTTCAGACAAATAAGGCTTCCAAAAAAAAAAAAAAGGAATTTTCAGGGCTAAAGAGTGGTATTACATAATGGTAAAGAGGTCAATCCTTCAAGAAGGCATAACAATCTTAAATGTATATGTACCCAACAGCAAATTGTCAAAATATATGAGGCAAAAACTGATAGAACTACAAGGAGAAATAAACAATTACATTATCCAGTTAGAGATTTCAACACCACACTTTCAATATTGATAGATAAAACAGACAGGAAATATTTGAGGATATATTTGACCAGAAAAGCACCATTGAACAACCTGATCTAACTGATATTTATATCCTACTGCCCTGGATGACAGCAGAACAATCATTTTTCTCAAGTCTGCATGGGACATTTATCAAGACAGACCTCATTCTAGACCATAAACAGTATTAAATACGTTTTTAAAATAAAAAATCATATAAATTGTGTCTCAGACACAATGGATTTAAACTAGTAATCAACAAATGAGGATAAAAGAGCCCCAAATTATCAGAAATTAAGCAACTAACCTAAAACACATGGGTCAAAGAAGCCTCAAGGGAAATTCTAAAATATTTTGAACTAAATAAAGATGAAAACACAAATTTGTGTGATGCATATGAAGCAGATTTGAGGCAAATTTATAGCATTGAATGAATTTATGAGAAAAGAAGAAAGATCTAATATCAATTATTTATGCTTCCACCTTAGGAAGCCAGGGAAAGAAGGGTGATTTATGTCCAAAGCAAGCAGAAGAATAGAAATGATAAAACACTACAGTAGAAATCAATGAAAATGAAAATAATAAAACAATAGAGGAAAAGAAATAAATACAAAAGCTGGTTCTCTGAAAACACACACACAAAAATTAGTAAGTCTCTAAGTAGATTACCAAGAAAAAAGAGGACACGCAAATAACCAATACAAAAAATACAAGAGGGTTTATCACTACTGATTCTGTTGACATTAAAAGAATAAAAAAGGAATACTATGATGAACTCTATGTGCACAAATTTGGTACCTTAGGATTCACCAATTGCTTGAAAAACACAAACTACCAAAATTTATATAAGAAGAAATGGATATCTGAATAGATTTATGTCTGCTAAAGAAATTGAAACAAAAATTTAAAACCTTCCAAAAACAGAAAGCACCAAGCTCAGACGGTTTTACTAGTGAATGCTACCAAATACTTAAGGAAGACCTGGTACTAATTCTCCACAATTTCATTTAGAAAATGGAAGTAAAGTGAACACTTCCTAATTCATTATTTATTATTAGATAGAATAATTATTCTATTTAATTATTCATTCTATTATTAGAATACCATTATTTTAATACTAATACCAGATAAAGACATTAGAAGAAAGCAAAACTGCAGCCCAATATCTTTCATGAACATATATGCAAAAATATTTGGGAAGACATTAGCATATTGAATCTAACAATGTAGGAAAAAAAATCATATATTAAAACCAAATCAGATTTACTCCAATTATGTGAGACGGATTCAACATTTGAAAATTAATTGGTGGAGTCCCCCTGTCAACAGGCTCAAGAAGAAAAATCATATGAGTATCATTTGCTAAAAAAAAAAGATATGACAAAATTTAATACCTTTCATGATAAAAGGTTTCAGAAAACTAGAATTAGAAGGGTATCTACAAAAAAATGTTCAGCTAACATTATACTTAATGGTGATAAATTGAATATTCACCCCTGTGGACAAATCACGGATGTTCTCTCTTACAACTCCTACTCAAAATTGAAATGGAAGTCCAAGCTACTGAAATAAGACAAAAAAAGAAAAAGTATACAAACTGGGACAGAAGAACTACAAGTTTGTCCCCTGATGACATGATTCTTTATGTATTAAACCCACAAAAACATCAATAAAAAAATTTCTGGCTCTAATAATAAGTAGAGCAATATTATTTCTTCAAATATTTTTTGACTTTACCCCATTTTGGGAACTCTAATTAAACATATTTTTGACTGCTTTATATTTTCTCACAGGTTGCTGAGGCCTTTTATGATTTTGAAGATTGTTTCCCCTCTGCTTATTTATTATCTATCTATCATCTATCTATCTATCTATCTATCTATCTATCTATCTATCTATCTATCTATCTATCTAATCTATCTGCCTACCTACCTATTTTTGCTATGTCTTCAAGTTTAATGAATGTTTTTATAAGTATCTAATAATCTGTTAAACTATAAAGGATTTTTTCCGTTTTCATACTGTATTTTTCTTGTCTAGAAGTAATATTTGTTCATTTTCATAAATTTTATGAAAACTTCAGTGTCTTGACTTGGTTTTACATTTTCTTGAAATTCTTAATTACGTTAAGGTCTTTTTCTACTGGTTCTATCATCTCTGTCATATTTGTTTCTTTTTATAGCCCTGCTTTTCTTCTAGCTCTGGGTAGGATTCTGATGGTTTTTCCATTTCTAGTCAATTTTAATTGAGTGCTGATCATTCTGTTACATTTTTTTGTATGGAGTATTTTGTCTATCTTTAAAAAATATTAGAATTTGTTTTGATAGTCAAGTTATTTGTGAAACAGCTTGATTTGAAGTTTCTTTTTAAAGCTTTTTGGGGCAGGCTTGGACTGGAGTTTAGTGTAGGTGTAGGTTAGCCTTACTGCGACATGATCCTCCAGATTTCTCTACTAATATGCCCTGGTTGTTCAGTGAGATATCTCTGCTATGGCACATTATAACTTGAATATGTTAGAGCTGTTGGTGATCTCTGGGAATTATTTATCTTATAAACATGAGTATCTTTGTCTGGTTTCAGAGTATTTACCTCATACATGCACAAATTAATGCTCAGCAGCACACTCAAATGGCATTCTCTGCAAATTTCTAGAGCTCATTTCAGCATAGCTCCCTCCCCTCCAATACTGTCTTTAAAATTTTGGCACTAGGGCTTCATCAAAATGTGACTTTGTCTCATCAATTCAGTAAAATCTCCATGATGTGTTCTTACATGCTGATTTTGATAGTCCCTCTGTGAGAAACCTCAGGGCAACTTTTTAGTTGCTTTGTTTATTTTAATTATCTCAGGGATCACAGCCCTGAAATGCTTTCTTGTCTAATGTGTAAAATCAGTGATTTCACATATGTATCCACTTCTTTTTCTAGTTGTTCATACCAGGAGGCAAAATTTGATACTGGTTACTCTAACATGTCTTACTGTGATATTGCAGCTTTTCTGCTGTATTCTAATTGGTAAATTTGAAAGACCAGTCTCCTGAGCCTTCCTGCCTTCTATCTAGATGTAAAAATCAGGACTACGTATTTGTTAAACTCTTATAAGTATAAAAGATCTTATGAAATTATAAATTAATTATTATTCCAGTTGGGATTGTGCCACTCTGCTGTAAGAGTTGTGTGTGATCTCTTGGATGTTTCTAAATTAGAGAGACCTAATTCCCATGTACGAACATGGGAACCAACATATACCAAATTATCAAAAAAGACTAAGACTAGTGTTTAGTACTGAGCACTGATCAATATGAAAACACTCTGGGGATAAGAGTTC
The DNA here is from genome assembly GCF_040802235.1 of Manis javanica. NCBI lineage: Eukaryota > Metazoa > Chordata > Mammalia > Pholidota > Manidae > Manis > Manis javanica. Next base: position 150,654,289 of record NC_133157.1, read on the forward strand.
CAAGCAAGCCTAAAATGCATTGCCGTCTTCTAGATAGCAATGTTAAGGGACATAACACTCATTATTTCTTATATTCATTGCTGCATGCTCATGTTGAGATAAACTAACCTTTGGTGATGATATAAATACATACTCAAATCATATGGTCTAGACAAGCCAGAAATTTTTTAAGTGTAATACACTTCAGTCAGGGTATTCCCTATGAAAATATTAGAGACAACCTAATAAAATATAATGGATAATAGTATAAGGCATAAAATGAATGCTAATGTCTTTCCTAGGTTGCCCTGAAGTATATGTCCTTGAATCACATCAGTACTACAGAGAGAATGTGGAGTTAAAACACTTTCTTCTTATATAGTAGCTCACTAAAATGATAAAATTTAACTTACAATTAAAAAAATATTTCCAAATTTCTTGTTAAAGGATCTTAAAATGATTGGAGAGGACCTAGGCTGAATGTTTCCTTCACTTGCAAGGTAAGACTGAATTGGAAAGTTGAACAGTCTAGAGGGATAATTATCCAGTAGTTTGTGATGATTTCAGACTTGGAAATAAGGATTACAATCATCCTGTTTTCCCTGAGCATCTTTGAAAGATCAGAGACCTTCTGTGTGTATTCCTGTGCATTATTTTGGGTACTAGGCCATCTTCTTAGGAAGAATAATTTAAAGGAATAATAAAGAGAAATTATCAAACTAGAGCACATACCTTTTAAGGGAAACAGGTAAGGTAAGGCAACCATTTGGTTCTGAAATGTTTTTAATTGCTTATTTATTCCTCTTACATAAATTATCCATCATATATTAAACAACCTATGGTAAGTTAACAATATTTTATGTATACTTTAATTGGATGGATATAGTTCCCAGGACAAGTTAATTAACTTTCTTTTTTTATAAGCCTCTATTTCAGTTGTTCTCAAAGGATCTCAAAAAGGCACTTTCACAGTCTTTACTACTATTGATTGCTAATAAGACAGCAGAAAGTGATTTCTTTTTTTAAGGTAATAGAATATTTTTGAAAAGTCTTCGTTATTTTTGAGTATGATAAAGTCAATTACTATAGCAATTATGTGTTTCAGACACAAGCTGGGAATAGAACAAACACAGATATGCCCCTTGTTTCATTCTGTTACATTTGTATCTGTCTATCAAGAGGCTTATATACATGAAACAAAGAGTGTTTCCCCACCATTCAGAACTCACTAGTTCAACTATAATACTGGTTACTGTAAGTTTTATGTCTCAATCAATGCAGTACAAATCAGTTCATCCTGACCTTCAGGTATATAAAAGGATATGTTGCCACAGGAAAAAAATGCTATTAATATTTTTATTTTGGATTATGTACAAGTTATATTTAACTGCAGGTGTGAACTATTTGATGCATTTCTGTTAATTCATAATCCTGTTTGCAATGAGCATTCTAGATAATTGGGTAAAAATGTCAGCATGTTTAGAAGAGATATTTATAATCAGTAACTCAAACACTTTTAAAGCAGAAACGTCCCTTTAGCTGTCTCTAAACCAAATCAAGAGCAGACTTAATTCCTCATCTTGCTTTTTATCTTATTTAACCTAGTTGTCCCTACACTTGAATGAAACCATTCATTCATTCATTCATTCATTTAACAGACACTTGTCTAGAGTAATCACTCTCTTTCTGGGAAATTTTGATAAAGAATGTGACACATATCATAGGAAACCTTTGCCCCAGCCCTTAAACTCTAGACATGGGAAGCAGAAGATAATGTTTTCCACCATGAAGAAGAAAAGTAAATCAAACAGCTAGAGAACTACTCCCCACAAAGTCAATATACTAGCACATGCTGTAATGGTGGGTGCATAATGCTTCTTCACACCTTCATGTTTTTCCCAACTGCTCCCTCACTTGGTAGGCCTTTGTCATTTTCTCTGCACCATGTCCCATCTGCCTGGTAACACATTCATTGTTCAAGACTGAGTTCAAGCTCACCTCATTCATCAAATCCTCCCTGAGCATTCCCTAATCTCAATCCTACGGACTGTTCTATTGTTTTTTTGTTTTGTTTTTGATCTACATAGTAAGGGTATGGCAAATGCTTTTGACTAGTCAAATAAATTCATACATTTTCTATTCATATTAAGAGACATGTCAGAGAGAAATGTAAATTCCCACTCATCACCACTCTTTTCTGCAGCTGTGTTACACAGTGGTGAAGAGTGGATGTTCTGGATTGAACCAGCTTCATCACTTACTAGTTGCCGAATATACTAGCTATTATTTATTTAACTTTGTTGTGTCTCCGTTTGGGGATAACAGTAGCTATGTTATGGGTAATTGTAAACCTTAAATTACAGAAGTATAAAGTGCTTTGTAAGCATTTAATACACATTAACAAGTAGAGAAATTCTGCAGATTCATATCCACAGGCAAATGAGGGAGAGGAAAGGCACCCATGGACAGAAAGTCCTTCAGGAACTCTTTCAGTTACTCCAGAAAATTAACTCTGCCTAAGAGCAGATTGGACAATGTTACTCAAACAGTTATTTTTCCAAAGCCCAAAGCTGCATTAGATTCTTTTCTGGCACCAGTGCAGCACAACACATGTAAGTTTAATTAAGTAATTGGTGTTTGGGAGGGCACCAAGAAACAGATCTCTTCATATACACTAATAGGAGTATAAATTACTACAAAAATTTTAGATGATGGTTTGGTATTATGGGTCAGCATCCTTGAAGATTTGCATATACTTTATTCAAAAAATTATACATTTAGAAATCTATCTTAATAAAATCATTGGTAATGTGTGCAAATATATACAAAAGAATACTAGGGTTTTATATGTACAAAGAAAGAAGTACAACTCTACAGTGTCCAATAAGGTTAATAGGTAAATTTTCCAACAATGAGTTATTTTATTTCCATAAAACAGAACATTACAGAATCAATAAAATTATATTGTAGAATGATATATAGTAACATAAAAGATGTTTGTAAAGTATCATGGTATAGTCATATTTTACATTTATTTCATGTATATAAAGTAGAAAAGAACTAAAGATTTATCTTTCTGTCTAACTAATAAATTTGCATACACACACACACACACACACACACACACACACACACACACATTTCCAAAAGGTATGGACAGATCCCTACCAAAATTTACTATCAGTGTATATTGACATTTTGTTTACTTATATTTTCTAAATTTTCTACAATCAGGTTCTATGACTTTGGTGATGAAATAATTGAGTAATACTTTGAATATAGCCTGTGCTTCTTTTCCTTTCAGTAATGCTATTTAAGTCAGAATTCTAATATTTTTTAAAAGAGCACACCATTTCTTCCTCAATCATCATTGAAGGAGTGATCCTGGTATACCCAGGGAGGAAACCTAATCTTTCAGTGGAATTTCCTTTGTATGAATCCTGTGTGAGGTAGGAGTCAAGTATTTTAAGGGAGTTAGTATTATAAAAAGAGTTATCTCTCCTCTTGCAAATACTGACTTGGCTAAGCAGATGTCAGGCGAATTTCAGTAGGCACAAACAAATTAACAATGGCCTTATTGGGACCAGGGAGCTGGGAGAAAAAGTCCAGTTTGGAGGAAAAATGATTCTTGGCCACCTGGTTGCTTTGGGTTATGACCTTTAATTCTGTGCTAAGTTTGTGAGACACATAGACAGGAAAGATAACTAAATATGCTAAGTGGATGATTCACAATGTTTTAATGCTTGAATCTACACTCAAAAGTGAATTGTTTAAAAAAGTCTTTAATTCTGAGTACAAACCAAAGAGAATGTCAGCATTTTTTTCTAGCACAGACACAAAGGGAAAACTTTCTACTCTAAAAAGTCTCATATCTATAAAACTCTGCAGGTAAAAGACCCAACATATTCATCTGATGAAGTGATAAAATTTGCCCTTTGATTTTTATGTTATAGTCTCTAATCTCTGTAGGACAAAATAGGGTCACTGCACACACACACAAAAAAACACAGCAAATTTTTATTAAAGACTTCCTACTATGTTATAGCAATTATAATATGATGAATACAGTATTAACTATCATTTATTGCTTAACAACTGGTGTTACATGATATGCATTCATCCATCCACTAGGATATATTGAGCACCTACTGAAGGGATGCCATTAAATAATAAGAGAAATGGCTCCTGCTCTCATAAACAGACTAATGAAGGAGAAACACATTCAACAATCATCACCATTAACCAATCTCCAAACCATTATGGCTAAACTATAAAGGATAAATTCAAGTGATCAGAGAAGACTGCTGAAGAGGTGATATTAAAACTGAACTACAGATGTCACGTGAAGTGGTGATGAGGGACAGAGAGACATTCCAATGAGAGAATATGGCATGTGTTGTACGGAAAGTTAGGCATAATCCCCATTTTACAGAGAAAAACAGAAACTGAGGGATTTTAATATAACACCTAGGTCTCACCACCTGGCAAATGGAAGAGCCAGAATTTGAACCTAGATCTCTCTGATATCAAAATCTTATTAAAATTATTTTATAATAATCTATTTGATTTGATTTTAAAAATAATTCCCTGAATTCCTATTCTTTCTCTGTTCACACAATTTCTGCCTTAAGTACTTTTTTAGTGTACAGATTTACTTCTGTTTTCTTGAATTTTTATTTATTATTTATATGAAAATTGGGATAAAAAATATTTTTTAATGTTTAAATGTATTAATCCAAGAGACACATCTTTAGATATCAATTTAGGGTATGTACATCAGAAAGTACCCCAAAACTGTAAAACTGAAATAAGTATTTCAAAAAAAATTAAATAGGTCCTAAATTTTATAGTCCATTTTCAACAGACAACCATATCTCCTATATTATTGAGAAATTAAGGCTATGGTCTTAGGCAAAAAATACAAAGATTTTATTTCAGATACAATTTTTCAGTTCAAAGTTTCATTATACTGATTCTTAAGAAAACATTAAAACGTGACTAAAATATTCATTTCCATACATATTTGCATCAGTAAAAGTCTCCAAAAAATGAAGCTTACTAATAAATATAGCATCAGATCATATGTCCTTGGTTGTAATTTCACAGTGGTCTGTTAATCTTCATAAATATTACTAAAACTAGCAAATAATAGTACAATAACATTTTCAGTCACCATCCAAAAATTTCCTTCAGAATCCCAAAGGGGCAGGCTTAACTTAGCAGATAATGTGCAAGATTTTCATGAGAATTCATTTTAACAACCTTGAAACATGACCATTCTGTTTGGTACAATATTAGGCTCCTTAGTTGTCATTCCATATGGCTGGCTGCATAGAGTATAATGCTAGAAAATACAAATTTTGACAAAAATAAATCAAGGCCTGGAATTTGAATATCAAAACTTTATTTTTATAGAAAAATATTTGTTTAGGAAATGCAAGTCCTGACTTTTGGCCCAATTCTAAATTGATAAGCAAACTGGAAAATGACAGCTTTAGAATCATTCACTGTGTGAGAATTGAATCTGCAAAGATAAAGAATAAACTCCACGTATATACAAAGACTGTTATTTGACTACACTGCTCAGTTTTTGAACATTTGGAGAAAACAGCCTTCTTTTTTCTAATATTCCTATTGCCTGTACTTTCCCGTTCCTTCCTTGCCAGTATGCAAGGAAAGTCTTCACATCACAATATCTTTATTTCATTCATTCATTCACTCACTCACTCACTCACTCACTCACTCACTCACTCAATCATTCATTCATTCATACATTTTCTTTCTCCCTTCCCCTTCCTCTTTCTTCCTTTCTTCCTCTTTCTCTTTTCTTTTTCCTTCCTTCTTCTTCCTTCCTTCCTTCCTTCCTTCCTTCCTTCCTTCCTTCCTTCCTTCCTTCCTTCCTTCCTTCCTTCCTTCCTTCCTTCCTTCCTTCCTTCCTTCCTTCCTTCCTTCCTTTTTTTCATTCATTCATTTTTTATTAAGGTATCATTAATATACACTCTTATAAAGGTTTCACATGAAAAATATTGTGATTACTACATTCACCCATATTATCAACAGGATAGTGATCCTATTGTAGTCACTGCCCAGCAGTATAGTAAGATGCCACAGAGTCACTACTTGTTTTCTCTGTGCTACACTGTCTTCTCTGTGACCCTGTACTCACCGTAAGTGACAATCAAAATAACGCTCAATATCCTTCTCCCTCCCTCTCCACTCACCCTACCCAACCCTTCCCCTTTAACCACTAGCCCTTTCTTGGAGTCTGTGAGTCTGCTGCTGTTTTGTTCCTTCAGTTTTGCTTCATTGTTATACTCCACAAATGAGGGAAATCATTTCGTACTTGTCTTTCTCTGCCTGGCTTATTTCACTGAGCACAATACCCTCTAGCTCCATCCAAGTTGTTGCAAATGGTCAGATTTGCTTTCTTCTTATGACTGAATAATATTCCATTGTGTATATGTACCACATCTTCTTTATCCATTCATCTACTGATGGACACTTAGGTTGCTTCCATACCTTGACTATTGATAAATAGTGCTGCAATAAACACAGGAGTGCATATGTCTTTTTGAATCTGAGACCTTTTTTCATTGAGTAAATTCCTAGGAGTGGAATTCCTAGGTCAAATGGTATTTCTATTTTTAGTTTTCTGAGGAATTTCCCTATTGCTTTCCACAGTGGTTGAACTAATTTACATTTTCACCAACTGTGTAGGAGGGCTCCCCTTTCTCCACATCCTCACTTGCATTTGTTGTTCCTAGTCTTTTGGATGTTGGCCATTCGAACTGGTGTGAGGTGATATCTCATTGTGGTTTTAATTTGCATTTCCCTGATAATTAATGATGTGGAGCATTTGTTCATGTGCCTATTGGTCAACTGATTTTCTTTTTTGGAGACTTGTCTGTTCATATCCTCCACCCTTTTTTTTAATAGGGTTATTTGCTTTTTTGGGTGTTGAGGCATGTGAGTTCTTTACATATTTTGGATGTTAACTGCTTGTCAGATATGTCATTTATGAATATATTCTCCCATACTGTAGGATGCCTTTTTGTTCTGCTGACGGTGTCCTCTGCTGTACAGAAGTTTTTTAGGTTGGTGTAGTTTCATTTGTTCATTTCTCCTCTTGTTTCCCTTGCCTGAGGAGATGCATTCAGGAAAATGTTGCTCATGTTTATATTCAAGAGATTTTTGTCTATGTTTTCTTCTAAGAGTTTGATGGTTTCATGACTTACATTCAAGTCTTTAACCCATTTTGACTTTATTTTTGTGTATGGAGTTAGACAATAATCTGGTTTCATTCTCTTACATGTAGCTGTCCAGTTTTGCCAACACCAGTTGTTGAAGAGGCTGTCATTCCCTCATTGTATATCCATGGCTCCTTTCTCATATATTAATTGACCATATATGCTTGAGTTTATATCTGGGTTTTCTATTCTGTTTTCATTGATATATGGGTCTGTTCTTGTGCCAGTACCAAATTGTCTTGATTTCTGTGGCTTTGTAGGAGAGCTTGAAGTCAGGGAGTATAATCCACCTCAGCTTTATTCTTCCTTCTCAGGATTGTTTTGGCTATTCAGAGTCTTTTGTGGTTCCATATCAATTTTAGAACTACTTGTTCTAGTTTGTTGAAGAATGCCATTGGTATTGTGACAGGGATTGCATTGAATCTGTAGAATGCTTTAGGCAGAATGGCCATTTTGACAATATTAATTCTTCCTATCCATGAGGGTGGAATGTGTTTCCATTTATTGGTATCTTCTTTAATTTCTCTCATGAGTGTCTTGTAGTTTTCAGGGTACAGATCTTTCAATTCCTTGGTTAGGTTTATTCCTAGGTACTTATTCTTTTTGATGCAATTGTGAATGAAATTTTTTTCCTGATTTCTCTTTTTGCTAGCTCATGATTAGTTAAAAGGAATGCAATAGATTTCTGCATATTAATTTTGTATGCTGCAACTTTGCTGAATTCTGTTATTAGTTCTGGTACTTTTGGGGTAGATTCTTTAGGGTTTTTTAAGTACAATATCATGTCATCCACAAACAGTGACAGTTTAACTTCTTTCTTACCAATCTGGATGCCTTTTATTTCTTTGTGCTGTCTGATTGCCGTGGCTAGGTCTTCCAGAACTGTGTTGAATAAAAGTGGGGAGAGTGGACATCCTTGTCTTGTTCCCGATCTTAAAGGAAAAGCTTTCAGCTTCTTGCTCTTAAGTATAATGTTGGCTGTGGGTTTGTCATATATGGCCTTTTTTATGTTGAGGTACTTGCCCTCTATACCCATTTTGTTGAGATTTTTTATTATAAATGGGTGTCGAATTTTGTCGAACACTTCTTTAGCATCTATGGAGATGATCATGTGGGTTTTTTCCTTCTTTTTGTTGATGTGGTGTATAATGTTGATGGATTCTCAAATATTGTACCATCATTGCATCCCTGGAATAAATCCTACTTGATTAGTATGGAAGAATATATTCACAAATGACAGATCCAATAAAGGGTTGACATCCAAAATATGTAAAGAGCTTACACACCTCAACAAACAAAAAGCAAATAATCCAATTAAAAAATGGGCAGAGGTGCTGAATAGACAGTTCTATAAAGAAGAAATTCAGATGGCCAACAGACACATGAAAAGATGCTCCACATCACTAATCATCCAGGAAATGCAAATTAAAACCACAACGAGATATCACCTCACACCAGTAAGGATGGTCAACATCCAAAAGACAAACAACAACAAATGTTGGCAAGGATGTGGAGAAAGCGGAACCCTCCTACACTGCTTGTGGGAATGTAAACTAGTTCAGCCATTGTGGAAAGCAATATGGAGATTCCTCAAAAAACTCAAAATAGAAATATCGTTTGATGCAGGAATTCCACTTCTAGGAATTTACCCTAAGAATGCAGCAGCCCAGTTTGAAAAAAAAACATATGCACTCCTATGTTTATTGCAGCACTATTTACAATAGCTAAGAAATGGAAGCAACCTAAGTGTCCATCAGTAGATGAATGGATAAAGAAGAGGTGGTACATATACACAATGGAATATTATTCAGCCATAAGAAAACAAATCCTACTATTTGCAACAACATGGATGGAGCTAGAGGGTATTATGCTTAGTGAAATAAGCCAGGCAGAGAAAGACAAGTATCAAATGATTTCACTCATCTGTGGAGTATTCCAACAGAGAAAAAACTGAAGAAACAAAACAGCAACAGACTCACAGAACCTAAGAATGGACTAACAGTTACCAAAGGGAAAGGGACTGGGGAGGATGGGTGGGAAGGGAGGAATAAGGGGGTAAACACCACATTACAATTAGCACACATAATGTAGGGGGGTGGGGACATGGGTAGGCAGTATATACAGAGGAGAGAAGTAATGATTCTACAGCATTTTACTACACTGATGGACAGTGACTGTAATTGGGTATATGGGGGGACTTAATAATAGTGGGAGTCTAGTAACCATAATGTTGTTCAAGTAATTGTATATTAATGATACAAAAAATCCTACTTGATAATGATGGATGACATTTTTGATGTATTTTTTAATTCATTTGCTAGTATTTTGTTGAGTATTTTTGCATCTATGTTCATCAGGAATATTGGTCTATAATTTTTTTTTTTGTGGTGTCTTTGCTTGGTTTTGGTAGTAGAGTAATGCTGGCCTGATAAAATGTATTTGGAAGTATTCCTTCCTCTTTTACTTTTTGAAAAACCTTAAGGAAGATGGGTATTAGGTCTTCACTAAATGTTTGGTAAAATTCAGCAGTGAAACTATCTGGTACAGGTGTTTTGTTCTTAGGTAATTTTTTGATTACCAAATCAATTTCGTTGCTGGTAATTGGTCTGTTCAGATTTTCTGTTTCTTCCTGTGTCAGCCATAGAAGGTCATATTTTTTTAAAAGTTGTCCATTTCTTCTAGGTTATCCAATTTGTTAGCATATAATTTTTCATAGTATTGTCTAAAAATTCTTTGTATATCTGGGGTGTCTGTGGTGATTTTCCCTTTCTCATTTCTGATTCTCTTTATGTATCTAGACTCTCTTTTTCTCTTCAGAAGTCTGGCTAGGAGTTTATCTATTCTGTTTTCTTCAATAACCAGCTCCTGCTTTCATTGATTCTTTCTATTGTTTTATTCTTCTCGATTGTATTTATTTCTTCTCTGATCTTTATTATGTCCCTCCTTCTATTGACTTTGTGCCTCATTTGTTCTTCTTTTCCCAGTTTCATTAATTGTGAATTTAGACTGTTCATTTGGGATTGTTCTTCATTCTTTAAATAGGTCTGAATTGCTATATACTTTCCTGTTAAAATTGCCTTCACTTCATTCCATAGATTCTGGGGTATTGAGTTGCTGTTTTCATTTGTCTCCATATATTGCTTATCTCTGTTTTTATTTGCTCATTGATACACTGATTATTTTGGAGCATGTTGTTAAGGCTCCACGTGTTTGTGGGTTTTTTTGTTTTCTTTGCATAATTTATTTCTAGTTTCGTACCTTTGTGTCAGAGAAGCTAGTTGGCACAATTTCAATCCTTCTAAATTTCCTGAGGCTGTTTTTGTGGCCTAGTATGTGATCTTTTCTGGAAAATGTTCCATGTGCACTTGAGAAGAATGTGTATCCTGCCTCTTTTGGGTGGACTGTTCTGTACATGTCCTTTAGGTCCATCTGTTCTAATGTGTTGTTCAGTGCCTTTTTCTCCTTACTTATTTTCTGTCTGGTTGATCTGTCCTTTGGAGTGAGTGGTGTGTAGAAGTCTCCAAAAATGAATGCATTGCATTCTACTTCACCCTCTAATTCTGTTAGTACTTGTTTCACATATGTAGATGCTCCTGTGTTTGGTACATAGATGTTTATAATGGTTATATCCTCTTATTGGACTGACCCCTTTATCATTATGTAATGTCCTCCTTTGTCTCTTGTGACTTTCTTTGTTTTGAAGTCTATTTTGTCTGATACAAGTACTGCAACTCCTCCTTTTTTTTTCACTATTTGTTGCATGAAATATCTTTTTCCATCCCTTCACTTTTAGTCTGTGTATGTCCTTGGGTTTCAAGTGAGTGTCTTGTAGGCAACATACAGACAAGTCTTTGTTTTTTTAATCCATTCAGTGACTCTATGTCTTTTTACTGGTGCATTCAGACCATTAACATTTAGAGTGATGATTGATAGATATGTACTTATTGCCATTGCAGGCTTTAGATTTGTGGTTACCAAAGGTTCAAGGGTAGCTTCTTTATTATCTAACATTCTAACTTAACTCACTGTATGCTATTACAAACACACTCTAAAGATTCCTTTTTCTCTTCCTCCTCCATTCTTTATGTGTTAGGTATCATATTCTGTACTCTTTGTGTATCCTTGACTGACTTTATGGGTAGTTGATTTAATTTTGCATTTGTTTAGTAATTAATTGGTCTACTTCCTTTACTGTGGTTTCATTTTCTCTGATGACAGCTATTAGCCTTAAGAGCACTTCCATCTAGAGCAGTCCGTCCAAAATACACTATAGAGATGTTTTGTGGGAGGTAAATTCCCTCAACTTTGCTTCTCTGGAAATTGTTTAATTCCGCCTCTAAATTTAAATGATAACCTTACTGGGTATTCTTGGTTCGAGGCCCTTCTCTTTCATTGCATTAAATATATCATGCCACTTGCTTTTAGCCTTTAAGGTTTCTGCTGAGAAGTCTGATGATAGCCTGATGGGTTTTCCTTTGTATGTGACTTTTTTTCTCTTTCCAGCTGCTTTTATTTCTTTGTCCTTATCCTTGATCTTTGCCATTTTAATTATTATATGTCATGGTGTTGTCTTCCTTGGGTCTCTTGTGTTGGGAGATCTGAGCACAAGATCTATGTCCTGCCCCATATTTGGGATGTTTTCACCAATTATCTCCTCAAAGACACTTTCATCCTTTTTTCCTCTCTCTTTTTCTTCTGGTATCCCTATAATGCAAATATTGTTCCCTTTGGATTGGTCACACAGTTCTCTTAATATTCTTTTATTCCTAGAGATCCCTTTTTCTCTCTGTGCATCAACTTCTTTGTATTCCTATTCTCTAATTTCTATTTCATTTATCATCTCCTCTACTTCATCTAATCTGCTTTTAAATCCCTCCATTTACGTTTCATTTCAGATTCTGTATTTTTTAAAGTTTCTATCTTTTGAATTCATCCCTGAGGTCTTGAATACTTATCTGTAGCTCCATGATCATGCTTACAATTTTTATTTTGAAATATTTTTCAGGAAGATTGGTGAGTTCAGTTTCACTTGGCTCTCTTTCTGGTGTTTGTGGGATTTTGGTTTGTACCAGGTTCTTTTGATGTTTCATATTTTTAATAATAACTTGGTGTAGGTGGCATCCTCTAGTGCCCAGAATCTCTACTCTCTGGAGCTGCTCGGCCCCTGGAGTGATGGCTGGGATCACAGGTGAGCAGCACTGGTGCCTGCCAGGAGGAAAGAGCTGTTTCCTGCTTCCCTGCTGCGAGTGCCTGCCTCCACTGCCAGCACCAGTGGGCTGAGCATCTAAGGAGAAGCTTCTATGCTACACCCTTATAGCTGTTGTAAATGGGGCCACCCTCTTGCAGGTCTGCGGAATGGTTGGGGCAGCAGGTTTGTGAGCCGATCCTGGCCAGCAGGAAGGAGCGGCAGGCTGTGTATCGTGGTGGGGGTCCTCTGAGCTCTTGCCAGCCAGGAGGTGGAGTGCCTGAAGCTCCTGAAAGTTCCCAATCTGCTGGGCTGAGTGTGCTGGGACAATTTTGTCCACCTGCACTTTCTCCTGAGTAGCAAGCTCTGTGAAATCCTTGCCCTATTAGCAACCCTCTCACTGTTGGGAAGTCTCTCAGACTGCCCACTTTTCTTTTGTTCCAGAGCGTCCTGTTATGGGTACTTATTCTCCACAAGTGGCTGGAATCTTAGTCTCTGTCAGTATTCTGCCTGTCTTAGCTTTCTAACCCCATTCATCTCCAGAGCATCATGTAATATAGCTTCGTGCTCCCAGAGCAGATCTCCAGGGCTGGGTGTTCAGCAGTTCTAGGCCTCTAACCCCTCCCTGCTCCATTTCTCTTCCTCTATCTGGTGAGCTGGGGTGGGGAAAGGGCTTTGGTCCCACCAGATCACAGCTTTGGTACTTTACCCTTTTCCATAGGTCTGCTCTTTTCCCCAGATGTAGACAGTTTTTCATAGCCTTCTTTCCTGTTGCTCTTTCAGGATTAATTGCATTTGCCATATTTTTATATTATATGTGGTTTTTGGAGGAGGTTTCTGTCTCACCTCTCACACCACCATCTTTAAGCCAATCTTCTCAATATCTTTAAAGGTAGAACATATTTGAGTCAAAGTTTTAGTTATAAAATCAAGTAAACTTTCAAATGCAGTCACTAACACATTCAATCGAAATTTCTATTAAGTGTACCCACATTAATCATTTTGGTCTTTTCCACTGTCATGTCATGTTTTCCTGTCTAATACCCTGAAATCAGTTCCTAAATATATTTCTCTCTGTTTTTGCAATGCTTTTGTTGTATCATTATTTGCTCCTCCTTTAGACTTTGTATTTGTTTTCCTAGGGCATGCTGACACAGACACCAACATCAGCCTGACATGATCCTCTATGTAGTTGTTAGGGTTCCAGAATACAGGCACCCTCTTCCAAGCTCAAAAACACCAGAACTAGCCAAATAGAATTAGCTCCCTCCTCTGAGGTCTGACTTTCAGCTTGGTGGGGCTCCTTTTCCAAACTTCTAAATCTTAAAACTTGGTAGTTAGTCATAAGATGCTGCAGCATTATGAGTAACCACCTGTGATTGATTTTGATAAAGTGCCTTTTCAAATAAGTTTCTTGAGGACTAAGGGGTTTCTGTACTGCATCTTATAGTAATATTGACTAACTAAACAGTGACATGAAACTAGTGTTGGGCTGGTAGATGTTTAATAACTGATTTTCCAAAAAAATTCTTATCTGTCATCATGGTCAATTTCCTTGGAGTAAATATTCCTACTGTGGCCAATATCAATCTAGGAATGTGGTGTCACTGAACCTGGAACTGGGAAGAGATGTACACATCATTTTCTGCTAGCTGGTATGAGCCGGCTCCAATACATGGCTGCGTGGGATGGGTTTTTTGGAGTGCCCTGGAATTCTTATAAAATAATGACAAACTCAAGTCTGTAAATTCTCAGATCAAGTCATGATCAGAAAACCAAAGAACTTTTATAGTAGCCCTAGAAGAGTCTCTTATTTATGAAGCCATAGGATAAATTTTTCTGAAAAAGTAGCATAGACTTCAGTTGTGAAGGCTGAAGAAATACAACATGTGTTGGTTCAGTCTTGTTACGTTTTTCATGTAAAATGAGGATTATCTTTGGGAAAGTGTGGGATGTTGAGGCTTGGAACTGGGATACCTTGGTAGGCCAGTTGAAGCTGAGGCCCTTGGTCACACTATTACTCCTTTGCCAATGAGAACAACCTGCCTTTCCATTTCTGAGGAAATTAGCCTCCTCTTGTTGGAATACCTTGTCTTAAATAAAATAATCATGCATATTTATCTCCTTGGATTTTTTTGCCTTCCTTCATCATGCTTCTTGGAACATGGTGGTGGTATGACTGCAATAGATGATTTTTCTCTGTAAAAGAATGAATACTTTACACACTGCTTCTCAAAGTATGTTTCTAGGAACAGCAGCACCTGCATCAGCAGAAAACTTGTAAGAAATGCAAATTACTGGGGTCTCACCCTGGACCTATTGGATTTGAAACCCTGGGGATGGGTTTAGCAATTTGTTGAATAGCCTCTCCAAGACATTCTGATTCATGCTGAAGTTGGAGAACCACTGCTTATATTCTACAACTTACAATTTTATTTCCTTGTTAGGAGAAAAAAATATTTAGTATCAATTAAATGTTGTATTTTTAAAAATGTTACATAGAATTCTTCTTCCTAAAAGCTCACATACACATTTCATGTATTACAGGCAAATGATCTTTAGTGAAGGGTATCACCCACCCTTTTATGTTATAAAAATATATGTCATGAAATTTTTTACATATTTTCCATATCAAGTATTTATTGGATACTTTGATGTACCCACTCAAGTGGTAGACACCAAGGGACACACTAAGGATAAAGATATCTTCCCTAAGAAAGACATCAAAATGACACTTAATTTATCATTTGTGGTAATTAACATAAATCTCCCTTAATTATACTTTAGCAGGCTCCACTGATTAAAGATCTCACAATCTTATTGAGTAAATGAAGCTTATAAAGTAGAAACAATTAGTAATTAGTACAAAATAATTCTAGTCAAGTGACATTTTGTATAGTGTAAATTATTAATGCTTCATTTATTAGAAGAATTATTGTGAGTTAAAAAAGTAGGACTGTTTCAATGGAAATACTTGAAATGAGGCTTAAGTATGAGCAAATTTTATTAAATAAAAAGGAGAGCATGGAGAGTACAGCTTGGGAAGAGCATATTCATATAGTGGCACAAAGGTGGAGATGAGCATATGTGCAAGGCAACAAGCTGTATATGTAGAGTAGTTGAAGAAATAGCTTAATTAAACAGGAGTTTATATTAAATGTTAATATAATCTAGGCATGCTTATATTAGCAATTTAATCTGTATTAATACTGTAAATCATGGAGGATTTAAAAATGTGCCCTGAGAAGAATGGGCATATGCTAATTTACCTGAAGCTGCTGAAGGGCAGTGGAGTGTGGCCAGGAAAATGAAACAAAACAAGAGAAAGCACTGTAGGTATAGTGAATAAACATACCACTTGAACCTTGATTTGACCAATGAGGCAAATCTAAAACATGAGAATAGATTTAGGAAAAAAAAAACTCAGTGTGGCAAAATTATATACTACTGACATCTGACAAAAATATATCAATGTAACATCATCCCAGACATTCTTGCCACTTGTTGATTCTTGCCAATGTTGTTCAGGCCATCATTGAGTAGGCCTGCCTTCCCTGACAGTTTCTTTCCCCTTTGCCTACCATATTCCTCCTTTTGAACTTTATGTTGCATATTGAAACTGAGAAGGGGTAGTAGAAGAAGAGATGGGTAGGACTGGACAAGGGAAGAAATGTTGGGCATAGTAGATATAAGATATGGTGTAAGGGATTTATGTGAAAAAGAAAAGTATGAAAGCTATTCACTGCCACGGCCGACGTATACTATTTCCTACATATGAAAACTATAAACCTTTGAGTTATTTTGTAGTTGCTTATAGTTGCTGATTTTTGTGTTTTTGCTTTGAGACTGGACCACATGATTCATGATGTCAGTTTAATTATAGTGAGAATCAAGTTTATACTGTGATATTTGCTACAAGAAAAATTTGCATCTCTTAAGTACTTCATGAGTTAAAAGGCTAACCAATATCCCTCTTCATCTTGTTTGTAACCTCTAATCCCTGTGAGGACCCACATTCTCCATAACTTCCAAAGAGCCACCCACTGCTCCCCTAGTCACTGCACCTGAAGTGTCTCCCTATTGAGAAGGGAGAGGAAGTGAAGTTAGGCAGAAATGTCCCTGAACCATGTGAGACAAGTGTAGAACAACCTCTATATAAACTCCCTAACTGTGACTCCTCTCATCTTGATAGAGACCCTGAAATAAATCACAGTTCATTTTAACCACCTCTTATATTACTATTATTTTGTAGAAGTACAGATACTGTACTTTGAGAGAAGAAAAATATTTTTCTTTATGGAATC
This sequence comes from Manis javanica, assembly GCF_040802235.1. Taxonomy (NCBI): domain Eukaryota; kingdom Metazoa; phylum Chordata; class Mammalia; order Pholidota; family Manidae; genus Manis; species Manis javanica. Next base: position 150,671,004 of record NC_133157.1, read on the forward strand.
CCCCACAACTTACCAGTAGTTTTTTCAGAGTAGATAATTATAACAACAACTAAGGTTTACTGAGTGCTTTACTATATGCCAGGAACTATTCTAAATGCTTTAAATGGGTTTACAGGATTTAAATGTAAAACAATCCCCGTGAGAAAGTTTCTATTAGTATCATCACTAACCACAGCTAGTGAATGGCATAGGCAGAAATTATTATCAAGCCATCTACTGTAGATTGCTTGCTCTAAGGACTATTAAATAAAAATTAAAATAAGTCATTATTTTATAAAATATTTAATTAAAATACTATTAAGTAAATATTAACATGATTACTATTAATATCAAAATATAAAATATTTAAATATTGAATGATGGTAATTGATTAATGATACATCTGAAAGGATTTTCACAAAAACAGCTGCAAACAAGTCATCCAGCTGTAAACAAGATCTTTTATGATCTCTTATTGGAAAGTTTTCAGGATAGAAAATATTATTACTTCTCTTGATAAGTATAGCCTAGTATTTACAATATTCTTACAAATGAAGGAACATTTGATATATCTAACCCAGCGGTTCTCACCCAGGAAAGATTTTTATCTCCTGGGAATATTTGGAAATGTCTGGAGACACTGTTGTCAAAATCAAGGGTTGCTACTGGTTTCTAGCGGGTGGGGACCAGGAATGTTTTTAAACATTTTACAAAGCACTGGACAGTTCCCCACCACAAAAAACTTTCCAGATCATAACACTGATAGTGGTGAGGTTGAGAAACCATGATGTAATCTAAAACATTCTTTCTGTATTATTCTTAAAATAAAATTAAAGAAAAAAATTCAGTATTTACTGATTTCCTTTTTCTTTCACCTTCTATATTTAAATGATCAGATGGCTTCAGAACTCCATTTCCAAATTAGATCCTGAATCCCAACAATAGTTACTTTAAAGCCTAGGTTAAGCCAGCATTCTGCTGCCATTTTTATTCCTTCTGCTGACATTTTTATTCCTTCTACATTTCATTAGTAGCAGTGCAATTTTCTCTAAGGTATTTAGGAATATGGCCCTTCTCTGCTCCATATCCTCCAGTCCAGTGGCTTCTTTTATGATATAAAATCAAATCCAAACTGCAAACTATGACCTGCAATATGCCACAGGAATTGGCTGCTGCCTAAGCTTAGTTCTTATCACCCTTGTTCTTTTCAATGCTTCTTTTTCACTTTTCATTGTCCTCTGGACATGCTAAGCTCATGCTCATCCTAGGCTTCTGCACTTGCATTTTCTCTGACTAGAATGTTGTTTCTCCTGAGTTTGACATGCTTTTCTTCTTCATTTTTTAGAACCCAGCTCAAATGACATTCTCTCCAGGAGGTCTTATCCCTGACCCATGATTGACTTTTCCTCATAGTATTTATGCTTTCTGAAATGATCTGTCTTTGTGTCTCAGTTGCTTATATTAATTATAATAGTGTAAGACTCAGAAGGAAGAGATATCTTATGATGCCATGGCATCCCTCATATCAAGAATTATGCCTCACATGTAATAGATGATCAGTAATTGTTTGTTGAATAATGAATGAATGATTGAAAGAATGAATGAAATCTGAAGGCTAGAAATTTGCTTAATGCTGTAGATTCAATGAGGTAAACACAGTACCTATCTTCCAATCTTGGGATCTCATCACTTAATCCTCAGGAAGGTAAAGTGTAAAATGATACTCAAAGAAGAGGAATGAGTTATCCAGGTAGATAGTGAAGGAAGGAGCTTTCAGTGTCAATGGGTTCAGGATCACTGATGTGCAGAGCTAAGAAGGGGTTGAGCCTGTTGAAAGCACTAAAGGAAGAGCAGGATGGCTTTCTGGAGACAGGCACTCAGGGATCAATACTGAGGTGGGAGGGTAGAAAGCAGATCACAAAGGGCATATAGACTTTGTTAAGAATGTGGACTTTATTCTGAGGGACTAGAAGTATCCAGAAGAGTCTTAAAAGCAGTAGGTTATGCTATTATATTACATAGGGATCCAAGCATGGAACCTGAGTTAATCAAGGCTGTAATTAAGTAAAATTTGCATAGTAAGATCATAATTTGTGCAAATAGAAGTATTGGTGGTGATGGAGGTTTCTTGCTAATGTTTATAATTCAACATTCAGGACTGAATGTAATTTTGTCATTCACTAGGTGATTGATAGGATGGCTCAGTGCCAGTCCAATACTGGGTCAAATGACACTCTCTCTTCTGCAATATATTTATCATTTCACAATTGTAGAAGACATGCTTTTTGTCTAGTGAGATTACTTCAGTTGTGAACTCTTTCAGAATTTTCTATTTTAAATAAATTGATTTAATTTTTTCTCTTCTATTCATGTGCAGATCTATTAAATTATGTTTCACAAAAAGTTAAAGTGGTCAGATTCAATCAGACCATTCATTCATAGCAGCCATAGCTCTCAGTAATTACTTTTTATCTGAGATAATTTTAATTTGCCTTTCATTTACATAATGAAATCATATTGTACCACCCTACCAAGATCTCAGGGAGGAATATTTCAAAATACCAATGTTCACCCTCCCCCTCTCCCTTTCCCTTCCCCTTTCACTTCCCCTCTCCCTCTCCCTCTCCCTCTCTCTCTTTCTCTCTTTCTTTCTTTCCTGGGGAAAACACTTATGATCTACTTCTTTCTGTTCTTCTAACACACGAGGCTTATTTAGCCCTGGGCTTCTGTTGCTTGGTGGGAAACTCAGCACATGGTGTCCACTGGTGATTAGAGAAATTGAATAAATACTGTTTTAATTTAAAAAACCAAAACAAATAGAAGAATATAAATTAAGAAATGAAAATTATGGAATTTCTGGATTTAGACATATCTAGGTTTAAATCCATGCTTAGAAATTTTTTTTGGACTAAAACTCTCCTTAACCCTTTGAGATTTAGTTTCCTCAGCTGTAGAATTCAGGTAATAACCTCTGCTTCACAGGCATAATATATTAAAGATACATTACTGAAGGTTTAACATAGAGTAGGCACTGAGTGAGTAGGCACTAGTAATACAGTAAGAAACAAAAAGACAAGTCTGATTATATATATATACACACACATACATCTATAAGTGAAATGATTATTTATATCAAATATATGCTGTTTGAGTTTTGATTATTAACAGATTACTTCTTTGGAAGGTTTTAACCTTGACGTCTCTTTATGAATTGTAATTTTTGGGGACTTCTTTCAATATAAGTATTCCTTAGCTCATTATACACTATTAATTCTGTCAACTCAGTTTTAGTCCGTCATTTTCCTATTGGAACGGAGGCAGCAGGAAAGTCAACTTGTATTTCTACTAAATCTGTATTCCATTTTGTTTCCTTAAATCTGTAAATCTTTTGACTGCATGTTATTTGTGCAAACATATGCTAATTAACATAACATTCTATGTGCAACTAAGGATGTTTGTGTTTTAAATACAGTGTACAGCCAAGTTAGATTCAGGGTAACTTCATTCAAACACAATCCCCTCCAGCATCTGGCTTCCTGACTTTTCATTCAGGGTTCACAATGAGATGATTCTGGAGGCAAAACTGAGAGAGTTTGCACATGAGCCTACTGCTCACTACTTGAGAAGCCAGTGATCACACCCAGAGGGGGCATCATGACATCTTTGACATACTTATAATTAAATCTCCTGAGGATGACTATTAAAATGATAAAAGACATCCTAACAATGGCCTATGGAGGTATTTTTTTTCTTTCAGCGGACAGCAGTAACATTTTCACCAAAAGTGATAAGATAACAGGTATGCTACTTCTTAAGAAAACTACCCAAATGTGTCTAAAATGGGTAAAATTTTGAAATTCAACTAATTTTTTTTTACTGCTGCTTTAAGTAGTTCCTCTCCCCTTGTGGTCTTCAATAATTAAAATTAGATCTTAAACTGAGTTTTATTATCTCAGAGGAGCTTAAAATATAAAATAAAACATGAAAATTGGGTTTTGACCTATAAAATGGGACTTCAAAAATCCTATTAGATAAAATTTAAAGCATCAACTTTAATAGCTTAGTAATTAAGCTTTTCTTGGGAGAAACATTTCTGAAGCTACCACTGCTAAGAGAATGAAGACATAAGAAAATACATTTGAGAAGAATGCACGATGATACAAGAATGAATGTTTCTGCAGAGAAGATGAAGTTCCAGGGGAGGGAGAAATTGAGTTCAAGGTAGCAAGAATTGGTTCTTCTTTCTTCTCTTTTGGGCAAAGCCCCAGTGAATGGAAGTGAGAATAAAAGGTTCTTTGATATGTTTTAGAGGTGGAGGGCAGTCTAAAAATAGACGGGACCTGGATCCCACTTGCTTAGTGAAGTCTGAAGTTACAGTGGAAGGGTGAAGTAGCAGGCAAACAGAAATGGTGGCGAGACATGGCCAAGCAGAAGGGGCATACGCCAGTCTCCTCAATCTTCTGGGTTCACAGAAAGTAAAGAGAGGGCCTAGGAATGTCTCTTAGGACTACAGGGATTTAGGTGTGACACTGACTTACTGAACTGTCTTCAGAAATAGGTTCAGTAGAGAAAAGATCAGCCCATGCAAGGTAAGCCGGAGTGCAGTGGTTGTCCCTAACCCAGCAGATAGCATCAGCTAGTGCCTTGTGAGGAAGGGAGATTCTCAGAATCCACTCCAGACCTACTGAATCGGACACTCTGGGAGTAGGAGTGGTAGTTTGTATTCTAACAAGCCCTCCAGGAGATTTTGATGCGGATTTTAGTTTGAGTACCGTTGCTAGTAGATGCCTGCAGAGGACAAAGCCTTGCCAGGAACTGTGGATCAGGAACCTAGTACACTCTGAGGGACAAGTCAGGAGGAAGGATGGATGGGAGAAATTTTATGTCAGTTGAGTTTAAAACAGAACTGACTGAGAAATTATTAAATTTGAGAAAAATCAATCGGTAATTGAATGGATTAAGTTTTCTGCATCAGAAAAATGGGGGTTTAATCTCTTACTAAAAAGACTTAATATTTTGTATTTCTTGCACACCCTAAGGGTGATATTGGAAATGCATACACACCACACATACAATGTCTTTATCTCAAGCTTTTTAATTCTTTACTATATTGGCAAATCAAAAACTGTAGAGACCAAGAGATCTCTAAAATAAAAGGGTTTACTGAGCTGTTAAGAGATGCTACCCTAGAATAAAGACTGAGTCCTGGGATGGGAAATTTCTGCTCCACTATCAAGCAGCAAGGCCAGTTAACAGAAACAACTGGTCAGTCAGACTCAAGAAACAGCACATTCACGAGGGGTCTCAAGGAAAGAAAGCTCCCTAAAGTCACACTGGTTACAGATATGGAACGCAGGCTAATGTGAAGTGGGTAAAGTCCTGGGATGAGTGCTTAGTCCATAGAGAAGGCTTGTGGGTTGGCTGCTGATGATGGCCAGACACTGGTGACTCCAAAGGGGGAGGCAGTGGTTCTTTGGACCTTCAAGATGATTGCTGAAAAATGACTTCATCCAGGAATGTGGGGTTTCTGTTTAGCTAAGACCTGCTGCTGTCAACTGATAACCGTCCCTTGTCTCTCTCCCTCATTCTCTGCTCCTTATATCTCTTAATTCAGGGCACTGCATAATTTTTGCCTAATCATAGTCTATAAGAAGTATATATGTAATGTATATAGATAGTTATAATATAAAGTATGTATAATATATACATGATATACATGAGTTCTACACACACACACACACACATATATACTTGAATTTTTTACCACTGTCTATTGAACACCTGCATGTATGTGAATATTATCACAGCTAATGCCCTGAGCAGCCCAAAAGTCTGTTTGGATTCACTTCTGTTTCAAGACCCTAAGGTTCCAAGGCACTTGATGTCTTTTAAAGTTCTTTTTCAGTTAAATTTCAGGAAGAGATGCAATTGCTAACCGTTCTAAGCCAGTTTGGTCTGTGCCAGAGGAGCAAACTCATGCAGATGAACCAAGGGTCCCACAGTTCCTTTGCCTCCTTCTCATAGTAAAATCCCATGGGTGGGAATTTCAGCCCAAATCTAAGCACAACATTACATATGTAGGTTATATATATATGTAATATCTATTTATATGTTTGTTCTTTCCTTTCTTTCCCCAAGTTCCCAAATGCTTTTGAAAGTTAAAGAAGACTATTATGGAAATCATGAACACTGACTTGTCTGATTAATCCTTACCTGCGGATTTCTGGTTCTGTGTCTCTGGTTATGTATGTTCATGTGTGTGCCTTCTTGAATAAACAAAGACCTTTACATATAGCTATTTGTGTAGTCTCTGCAGTATAATTTACTTGGTGGTGAGCACAGCTACTGGTCATTTAGGCCTTCTGTACTCACCAATTTTTGTACCTGCTTTTGAAGGGTAGCAAAGGATGCCACCCCAAAATAAGTCTCTTTGGCATAAGGACTACTTTGAGTTGATCATTTTCAGAGACAGCAAACACAGGAGAAGCTCTGATAACAGAGTAGAAGTTACCCTTTTGTAAGAGAAATTTATGTTCGAAAGGGACCTGTACCTGGAAAACAGCTACTACCAGAGAAACTTTACCTATAAAAAATAGATCTGCACAGCAAGGCAACCTTTGTTTACCAAAGATTTCCTTTTCTCACCTTGCTGTGAATTACCTCCTCCAAACTCGAAGTCCCAAACCCCTATCCCTTTGCTGAGCTCACGATGGTATATAAGTCTCAATCCTCTGGGTACCTTTTGAGTTTCAAATCTTTTGGACTCTCTCATTCATGTGGACTTCCTATAGAACATATACATGTATTTAAAAGTGGAATTTTTTCCTATTGTTTGTCTTTTTTTTTTATTAGAAAGGGATCTCAGCCAATAATGTAGAAGGATAGAGGGAAAATTATTGGTCCTCCCTTACACTTTCTTTACAAACTTCTATGACGCATACAAAACCTGGAAACCATAAATTACATAACTGCTGTTAAAATAGTAAAATAATATTGGGAAGGAAATTTTTTTCTAGCCAAAAATCAAGATAGATAGACAGAGATAGAGAGAGAGAGAGAGAGATGGAGAGAGAGAGAGAGAGAAGATGGAAGGTAGGAAGGAAGGCAGGAAGGAAGAAAAAGTGAAAAATCCCGAACTCAAGTAGCTCACAGTGAGGGTAATAACATGCCTTAAGTTATATCTGTGAAATAATGAATTATATTCCAGACAATGGTTTCCTCAGAAAACAGGGTGCATTATTGGAATGTCCTTTATTAGCTAATATTGTTTATTGTACACTTTCTCTAAGTACAACCTCTAGGAAACAGCTTATGAGATTCTATACTTTAAAAGGTTTGTTTCCATCCTGTTTGTTCACTTAGCTTTTCCCGATGATACACCAGTGCCTCTGAACTTGCCATCAGTATGCCGATGTACGTAACTTGTATCTTCTGGTGTTGCAGGTTAGCAGAGCATAGAACTGAATAGGAAATCAATTTTCATTACTTCAAGTCATAGAATTTATTAGTAGTAATGCTGAGGAAGATGGTTATAAAATTTTCATTTAATTCTATTCAGCATCACTTAAAGAATACAACCACACATGAATTATAATAGATGAAAATGGAACAGCAAAAAAATTAGTGCTTCTCCATTCATCCGGATAAACAGATGCAGAACTTGAGTTAACCTGCTTAGGTATTTAATATTTTTGTTTGTTTTCCATTCCTATACATATCCTATTCCTGACTGACCAATTAATTTTCATAGTATACTGGACTCCACTTTTTGGTTCAATAAGTAAAATATATTTGTATTTTTTGCTGCATAAAGGAGTGATTTAGTAAGTAAAATAGCTTTTTGAAGTTAATATTCTCAGAGACTCCCAAAACAAATAAAATATTTCCCATTTCCACTAATATTATTAATACAATTGCATTCTAAATTCTCTGTGTAAACTTGTAGTCTAGCTATAAAAATAAGCTTTAAACCACTGAATGAATCTCCTTGATAATGTACACTTTTAGAAAGGCTATGAATTTTCAGTTATAAGGTAGATAAAGCCTGAGGGTCTAATATATGGCAATTATAGCTGATAGCATGGCATTATATAACTGAAATTTATTAAGAAAGTAGACTGAAATGTTTGCACCAGAAAAAATAAGAAGGTAAATATATGAGGTGATGGATGCATTAACTAACTAGATAGGAGAAATCCTCTCACAATGTATAGGTATACCAAATTGTCACGATATACACTTCAAATATCTTTGAGTTTTATTTAATTATACCTCAATAAAGCTGTTTTTAAAAAAGTTTCAGAGACTTTACGGTTGGCAATACAGAAGAAATAAATTTATTTCTCTGTTTAAGTTACATATTTATTTTCACTTAAAAATTATTTAAAATTTAACTCAGATTAAAGATATTCAGTAAAAACAATAATACTAAAAGTCTAGGCATTTCACAAAGCTTCTCAAAGCCTTACTCACTTTAAAAAATTAAAGTATTACATTAGGTTGTGACTATCAAACTTAATATTTTTAGTTTCTCCAACATAACTTTGTACAGTTTCAGTTATTAAACCTTTCTTAGTATGTTTATTAATTGCTTTATTTAAATACAAGGAAGAGTTCATAAATTAATGACTTAGAGCTATATTAGAGCAGTTGTCCAGAGTAAGCCAGGTAACAATTTTACTATAATAGAAAATATATTGAAAACATATTTGAAACAATTCTTTTTGTCACTATATACATTCCCCAATTGAATCTAACTTTTTTCATTCCAGTTGTAAGGTCTTAGAGATAATAACCACTTGGCAAAACTCTTATGATAATTAGAAATACTGCATGAAATAATGTATCACAGTGCTCAATAAATATCTGCTGTTCTTATTTGAGTACCTGATTTTTTTTCTCATGCACTTTCTATTCACACCCATTTCCAAAAAGAGAATGATCAAATTAAGGATTGGGACCATTATGTCTTTTAAGATAACGGCAAGAGAAGTGAATATGTTTTAAACTACAAGGTTTGTGTAGGCACTATGGCTTAGACATTTTAGAGACATGGCGAATGAGTTTACTGCTGCCACAGCAGTGACAAGCCACAGGAGACATCACCTGGACCAGCAGGTGGCACAGACAAGGCAATCCTGCAGTCAGCCTTCAACCTGTGGTTCAGAGACCGGATTCCGTCAACACCCGCAAAGCGGTCAAGCCCAAGCAGGAGGACCCACATGAACAGAAGCACAGCATTCTGCGGTATGAATCAGGTTGCCTAGTTATTAAAATTTACAATTAGAGTTAAAATGATCAAAAGATTCAGAGCACTTTCATCTTAATACCCATTCTTACCTGTAGAAAATACTAGAAAGCACCCGACCTAAGAAAATATACTGGAAGACCTCAAATAGCTTGTTACTAAGGTCAAACTAAGTTTTTTGTACAGACAGCTAATTAATCTATTCCCTTTTGACTTCCATTCTCAAAATTAAGAAAGGCCTTACTGTCTTTCTCACATACTAATTATCATCAATAACCAAGGAACTCCAAGGAGTAGTTTACCTTCAAGAAGCATAGTAGTGAATGCTGGTCAATGTGTGTTTATGTGCCTTGTCTTTGGGGAGAAGAAAGTGGTAGAGGGTGGGAAATAAACAGAAGACAACAAGCTTGAATAGAAAAAAATGTCCTTAGAAAAACACTGGTTCACATTTTGCAGTGTCACTTTACTCTGGAGTTAAGAGGATATGTCTTATTCTATATTTTCCAATCTAAAGTGGTGAATTATATCTCAAAGTTGTCAATGTCTCCCTTTTAAAAAAGTTATTTTCCTATGTCTATTTAGAAATACTATTTTCTATGTCTTTCTTATCCATAGAATTTCACAACTCTTCCTTTTATTTTATGCTTAATCTGTTCTCTTCTTCCTTCATTACATTCTAATAAATTTTCTTCACATTTAAATTCTTCTTTTATGCTAATTTCTTTGTTCTCATCTTCATCTCTTTCCAACCAGTCCAGGTATCATCTTAATTTCACCTTGTCTTTGGGATTCTTACCTTATTTCACAGCCTGGACTATACCCTTATTTCCATGATCAAGTTAGTGATTTCATTTAACTCCTTTCTTATTAAATATATATATGAACTATGCCTTTGTTCACTAATATCTCCAACCAGTATACGTAAAGCACTCAGAAAGTACAGAATACCCAAAGTGGCCATCCCCCTGGTGCTCCAGGAAAGTTACAAGATGCCAGGGCTCTCAGTGGCTTTCCTAGGGGCAGTGACAATGATTCTCCTTGTCTATCCCCAGAAGTAAAAAGGTATATGGAAGTGGGCAAGTGATTATTATTCCCAGAATGTTTATCCCTATTGGGGCTATAAAGGCAAGCACTCTTCTTAGAACTAAATTGAATATCCATTTTATTAACAGAAAAAGAATTTGAAAAATAACATTAATTCTCTAAGACAGTGCATTTACTACATGGCTTTAAATGATCCTCAGGGAGGTTGAAAATTTAATTGGATTACCTGCAATTATGAAATTGTATCAGAAAGCAGCTTAATAAATAAGATACTCTGCTCTTTGTAAGGGCAAAGATATTGAATAATTTTCCTTTGTTACTCACATGCATGCATGACTATATCCATTCAAGAAATGCAGATATAGAAAAGTATTTATAATTTACCTCTTTATAAAAATGTTCATTCATGAACTTTTAAGCAGAGTGATGGGCTAATTATTCAGCAATATTGAGCCCTTCCTGAATCCAAAAATGAATTTTGCCCTAAAGCATGATTTTTCCACTCTGTATGGCAGAGATTGTCCAAACTCAATTTTCTTTGAGAGTAACTTGGAAAGACTATGTGAAACTATTGTTTATTTTCCTCATTTTCTTCCTCAACCCATAAAAGTTAGTTCCAAATAGAAGAAACTTCCATTTTATTTTATATTCTTATTACTTCTCACAGGACAAGTTGATCTTAAGCTTATTGTTGGTGAGAGGCAAGCACGGTCTGAGTCATGTTTCTCCAGGGGATGGGGTTAAGGCCTTAAAGCATTGTTCATGTGTGTCATGACACTGTGCATGTTTGCTGTGGACACAACTGGTTTCTGGTCCTATGGGTTCATGTTTACAATCTCCAGGGAGAAACTTATCTTTCCCTAGCTTGGAACCTCTCAGAGAACAGGTTAGCCATGCTACAGCTTCTTCACCTACATCCGAGTGGGTAAATTCAATTTGGAGTTGTCTTCAGGGGCCTACTGGAGCCTTTTTACTGGCTTTGTCAAAGATTCCTGTACTTAACAGGTTGGAGGAACTTCTGTGGCCCATTGATAAAACTGAGAAGCTGGCTTCCCACTTGGCCACAAATTTCTTTGCTAGTAAATAAGAACTACATTAAGTCCACCATGGTCATACGGCTAGTAAAAGCTCATGTATTTTAGGTATAGACAGAGCTGGAATGAATCCCAATTCAGAGACTGCCTAACTGAGAAATGAAGAATTTTTCTTAATATCACAGAGCCCTGGCTTCTTAATTTTAAGTTAGGATGACTTAACTGTAACAGTTGCTTGAAAATTATTAGGTAATAAGTATAAAGTGCCCAATATAACACCTTAGAGCAATATATAGATTGAGGGTTTGATAAAGAGCAGATGATTAGATGTGAATAAAAACTAGTCTTACTGGCTTAATTGTGATCATTATTCATTAGGACTTGAACAGTCAGAGAAGAAGCATTATGGACAAAAATTTACTTGGAAAAAGAAAACAAAATTTTCAAAACATGAAATAAATCTTGGCTTCAAATTAAATCTCCAACTGTTAAAGATGGAGACAGTCTAAATGTCTAAAAAAATTACAGCTTTTATATATCAAAGATAAAAAGATAAAGAAGATTATTCTGAAAAGGCACTTTCAATATTCTAAAATAACTCATAGGAAAAAACTATTCCATTTAAAGAACTTGTTGAATTACCAAAAAGACATTACATTTTTTTCTAGTCCCAAACCAGTGCAAAGTCTGTATACCTCTTGGGAAAATAAGTAGGGAAAATGAATGAACATTTCACAATTCGTGCCAATGGGTTATCATTTCCTCTATTAAATAATACGAGTACATGAGTTAAATACGCCAATGAAGAACAGCGTGGCCTTTGGGGTTTTTTGGAAAGTGATTTACATTTCTCCAAGAAAGAGAAATAATTCTTTCCACCAGCTATTTACCTATGTAATTGAAACCTTAAGCAGAGCAATTTAGTTTTTCCTCACACAAAACACTTGAGTTTGGGTTCAGACAGCAGCACCCGCAGGCTCTGGCTTACCTGGATTGCAGGCGTCCTGGGATCCCAGCAGGGGCGCCTCCCAGAGAACCTCAGTCTCCAGAATCAGCCTCCGCTGGCCTCTCAGGATGATGCCAGCAGCCCGCATGCGCCCATGCAAGGTGCCCAGCCCCTGGCTCAACTTGTGCAGTTGGAGGAGGTCCACAAGAGAGCGTGACCCCCGGCTGACCTTGGGGCCAAGGCGGGAACTCAGGGGCTCCTCGGCCCTCCACGTCCTCGGAGTGTCCGGTCTGCCGCCGCCTCCAGACTGGGAGCTGCTGTGAGGACACAGCCTGGAGAGAGCATGCGGTGTTGAGACCACCCGGACGGCGTCTGTGACTGAACTCGGGTAAGTCTTCTTTATAAATTTTTAAGAATCTGGCCGGTGGGAGCGGAGATCTACTCATCCTGAGATGGCCCACGACAAGCCGCTGTGTAAGTTGCCCTGCGTCTCATAACCGCCGCCGGCCCCTCTGGAGCTTCCCGTTTCCTTTGGGCTCTCCTGCCCTCGGGTGCGGGGGCCAGTTTTCCCTCCCAACCCGCCCCCTGCCGCACGCCTCCCGGAAAGCGCCCAAGGTCGCAAACCAGCTCCTGTGTTATTGCATTTAATCCTCACACTCACGTCAGGCTCTGTGATATTATTCCCTGTCAGTGCTTGTTTGGTTCCATCTCACAAATCTTGAAACCGGGTGTTTTCATTTTCAATTAAAAGTATTTCACAATTTTCTCTTCTGAATGCACATCCAATTGTTCCAGAAGCCTCCTTTGAAAATCCTTTCCTTTCTTCCTTGGATTGTTTTGGTGTCTTAGAAAATTGGTGAGTGTATAAATGTGGATGCATTTCTGGGAACTCTATTACGCTTCATTGATCTACTCTTCATCTTTATGCTGCTACCACACATTCTTGTTTCTAATATAGGCCCCCTACTATTTTTATTTCTAAAGAAAAAAGTACTTAGATTATTGTTTGTATTTCCTTATAAATTTTAAACTCAGTTTGTCAATTTGTAACAGAAGAAAGGAGAAGGAAATGGACAAGGAAAACAAAGTAAAAGATAAAAGCTTGCTGGGATTTTGTTGAATTCATAAACCAGTTTGAAGAAAATTAACATAATGATACTGAGTCTTTTAATTCACAAGTATGGTATGTCCCCATTTATTTAGAATCTTTAATTTCTCTCAGAAATATTTTGTACTTTTCAATTCATGGACTTACAGGATTTCTGTTAAATATGTAACTAAAAATTTTTATGCTGTGGATTCTATTATAAATCATTTTTCTTAAATTTCATTGTTTTAAACTTGGATACTGACAAAGATTTAAACTCTTCTCAGGCTCGCCTAAACTTCTCAAATAGGTCTTGACTTTTGGACTTTTGTGTTCATCCCTGCATTGTTCAATTTTTGCAAGAATCCTACTAAATTGCTTTAGTTAGGTTCCCCCATTTTCCATGTCTGATCACCTTGCTTGCTGGTCAGCTTCCTCATCCTCTGTCATCCACCAGGTGATGTCTGACCTCCCTGACTTACCTTCAGAAAGAGTCCTGATAGGTCAGGTCAGCCCAATCTCCCCTTTGCTCCTGATGTTTGCTCCTATAACCCCCACCCTGCTTGCTCCTTGGCTATAAATTCCCACTTACCCATGCTGTTACTCAGAGTTGAGTCCAATCTCTCATTTGCAGCAAGACCCTTTAGGAGTGGTTCCTACACCTATTGCCATGGCCTCCCTTAAATAAAGTCTATCTTACAATGCTTTAATGAGTGTCACTGAGTAATTTTTTCTTTAGTAGAATGATTTTTTTTTCTTTACCACTGCTACTGCATAGCAAATACAATTGATTTATATATACTGACCTAGTAACCTGTGACCTTGTAAATTCACTTATTAGCTCTTGTCATTGTGCTGACATTCCTTAGGCTTTCAATATAAAAAAAAAGACATATGCAAATAGATGGGATTTAATTTTTTATTTCTGATCTTTATACATTTATTTATTTTCCTTCTTTCACTGAAAAGGATCTTTTTGCACAATAATAATGAAATGGGACATTCTTGCCTTGTCCTAATCTTAGGAAGAAAATTTTAGTATTTCAACATACAATATCATGTGAACAGAGGTGTCCTTTATCAGGTTTCAGAATTGTCTATTCCTATTTTTCTGAGAGATTTTATCATGAATAGGTATTGAATTTTGATAAGTGATTTTGTTGAATCTCTTAGAATGAAAAAAACCATAAAGAAAAAATTGATTAGATTTTTTCCCTGTTTATTTTGTTAGTAGGGTTTATAGTTTATCTGGTAAACTGGTCTTTATCCTTGGGCTAATCATATTTGGTTTTTGGGGCATTATCTCTTTCATATATTTCTAGAATTTATTTGCTAATATTCTGTTAAGGACATATATGTCCATGTTCATGAGAGATATTTGTAATTTTCTCATTTTGTAATTATTTTCTCAGGTTTTGTTATTAGGGATAATCTAGCCCCATTAAATGATTAGAAAAATGTTCACTCTTTTTCCATTTCTAAAAGAGTTTGTGTATAGTTTGTGTCATTTCTTTTTTAAATATTTGATGAAATTCACTGGCAAAAGCATCTGAGTCTGGGGTTTTCATTGAATGGCTTGATCATCATTTCAATTTACATATATGTGAATGTACTCATATTATTTTTATTTTATCTTGTGTTGTATTTGGTTTTATATTTAAAAGAATTGTCCATTTAATCTGTTATTAAATTTGTTGGCATTAGAGTTATAATGTGTACAGCCTATATATATATTAAATAATAAATAGTTGCTATTTTGTGTAGTGTTGGCTTGATAGAAGCAAATAGTGGAAGCTGTTATTGATTTACTTTAACTATAGCAGTCATACCTATGCTGCCTGCCCCCCACATTTAAAAGAATTAAAAATGTAACTAATAACTGTCAAGGATACTAAACATGTATCTTTTTTGGTTTACTAATCTCTGAGAAGGGAATATATTCTCTTCATTCTCTTTTGTATTCCAAATATTTTAAAGATTACTTTTTGATGAAATATAATTGACCCATACTCTTTTTTTCTCTCATAATTATTTGTGTAAAAATTTAAATGTCCTACTGTGTACTGCAAGATAGGTATTTTCAAAGTTCTATTCCTTTCTCTTTTTTAATGACAAAAATAAGGCCATATGGTAAATGTTTAATGTTACTGTATTGCTTTCCTTTATAAACATTCACTTTTTTCACAAACATTTTATTATTATATGCAGAGCATTCACTCCACATTTCCTATCTTCATTGTTTTGCCTGCATTGGTCTTTATGTCTAGAATTTCATGTCTCCATTTCTATTTTTCTCTGCATGTCTGAATCCTGCTTGTCCTGAGGTCTTAATCAAAAGTATTTCCTCCAGGCAGACTTCTCTGATAACCCTCAGTCACAGTGATTTCTCACTTCTCAAGTTCTGCGGACTTACTTACGTATTATCCACATCGTGGCCACGTAACTTAAAATCTTGTATTTAAATTACATCTGTCTATGCTTCAGTTCCCCACAGTAGAAAGATCGATATCTATGGTATTGTGATTTGTAATAAAAAATATACATTTGGTTTTTGTCCCTGTCCTGGCACAGAGCTCCTAAAATCCTTAGGATTTCCTAAGTGGTGAGAGTGTCTAGGTAATAGATCTGTCTTTTGTTGTATCAATTAAATGACTTTTGGACCACACCTGGAGAGGGGGGCTGGTTGCCAGTCAAGTCAACTGTGTGGTTAGAGGATTGGAACTTTCACACCTGCCCCTGGCCTCTGGGGTTGGGGAGAAGGTCTGGAGCCTAAGTTCAGTCACCAATGGCCAATGATTTAGTCAATCATACCTATGTAATGAAGCCTCCATGAAAGCCCCAAAAGAGAGAATTTGGAGAATTTCTGAGTTGGTGAGCATGTGGTGATTTGGGGAGAGTGGGGTCCTCAGAGAAGGCACTGAAGTCCCATGTCCCTTCTTCAGATCTTGCCCTATGCATCTCTCCCCACCTATTCCTGAGTTATATCCCTTTATAATAAATTAATAATCTAGTAAGTAAAACATTTCCCTGACTTCTGTGAGCCGCTTCAGCAAATTCATCAAACCCAAGGACAGGGTCATTGGAACCTCGATGTCTAACTGATTAGTCAAAGCACAGGCGACACCCTGAGCTTGTGAGTGATATCTGAAGTGTGTGTGTGTGTGTGTGGAGGGTCAGTGTTGTCGAACTGCGCTCTTAATCTCTGGAATCTGAGGCTAGACAATGTCAGCATTGAGTTGAATTGTAGGACACCCAGCAGGTGTCCAGAGCATTGTTGGTGATGTGGGGAACCCCTCTGACACACACACACTTGCTGGATTTGGTGACAGAACTTTTACTATCCTGTTCAGTTTTCCAGCTTTCATCTCTTTTCTGACCTACTGTTTGAATAAATTCTTAACCTAGTGTGTAAGAGTTGAAAGAAACAACTGATTTTTTAGACACACTGGATTTCGGATTGAAATATTTTGATGGCTGCTTTGGGTTTATTTAATCACACTTGCATTTTTCTTTAATTTTTATTAAGGTATTATTAATATACACTCTTATGAAGGTTTCACATGAAGAAACAATGTGGTTACTACATTTACCCATATTATCAAGTCCCCACCCACACCCCAATGCAGTCACTGACCATCAATGCAGCAAGTTGCCACAGATCCACTATGCGCTGTCTCTGTGCTACACTATTCTCCCTGTGATCCCCCGCACCATGGGTACTAAACATAACATCCTTCAATCCTCTTCTCCCTCCCTCCCCCCCACCCTCCCACACCTCTCCCCTTTGGTAACCACTAGTTCATTCTTGGAGTTGCTGAGTCTGCTCTTATTTTGTTCCTCAGTTTTGCTTTGTTGTTATACTCCACAAATGAGAGAAATCATTTGGCACTTGCCTTTCTCCACCTGGCTTATTTCACTGAGCATAATGTCCTCCAGCTCCATTTATGTTGTTGCAAATGGTAGGATTTTTTTCTTTCTTATGGCCGAATACTATTCCATTCTGTAAATGTACTACATCTTCTTTATCCATTCATCTGCTGATGGACACTTAGGTTGCTTCCATATCTTGGCTACTGTAGAAAAGTGCTGTGATAAACATAGGGGTGCATATGTCTTTTTGAATATGAGAAGTTGTATTCTTTGGGTAAATTCCAAGGAGTAGGATTCCCAGTTCAAATGGTATTTCTATTTTTAGTTTTTTGAGGAACCTCCATACTGCTTTCCACAGTGGTTGAACTAGCTTACATTCCCACCAGCAGTGTAGGAGGGTTCGCCTTTCTCTGCATCCTTGCCAGCATTTATTGTTCTTAGTCTTTTTGATGCTGGCCATCCTTACTGGTGTGAGGTGATATCTCACTGTGGTTTTAATTTGCATTTCCCTGATGATTAGTGATGTGGAGCATCTTTTCATGTGTCTGTTGGCCATCTGAATTTCTTCTTTGGAGAACTGTCTCTTCATATCATCTGCCCATTTGTTAATCAGGTTATTTGCTTTTTGGGTGCTGATATGTCATTTACAAATATATTCTCCCATACTGTAGGATGCCTTTTTGTTTTGCTGATGGTGTCCTTTGCTGTACAGAAACTTTTCAGTTTGATGTAGTCCCATGAGTTCATTTTTGCTTTTGTTTCCCTTGCTCGAGGAGATGCATTCAGGAAGAAGTTGCTCATGCATATATTCAGGAGATTTTTGCCTATGTTGTCTTCTAAGAGATTTATGGTTTCACTACTTATATTCAAGTCTTTAATCCATTTTGAGTTTACTTTTGTGTATGGGGTTAAACAATAATCCAGTTTCATTCTCTTGCATGTAGCTGTCCAGTTTTGCCAACACCAGCTATTGAAGAGGCTGTCATTTCCCCATTGTATGTCCATGGCTCCTTTATCATATATTAATTGACCATATATTGTTGGCTTTATATCAGGGCTCTCTAGTCTGTTCCAGTGGTCTATGGGTCTGTTCTTGTGCCAGTACCAAATTGTCTTGATTACTGTGGCTTTGTAGTAGAGCTTGAAGTTGGGGAGTGTAATCCCCTCAGTTTTATTCTTCCTTCTCAGAGTTGCTTTGGCTATTCAAGGTCTTTTGTGGTTCCATATGAATTTTAGAACTATTTACTCTACTTTGTTGAAGAATGCTGTTGGTATTTTGATAAGAACTGCATTGAATCTGTAGACTGCTTTAGGCAGGATGGCCATTTTGACAATATTAATTCTTCCTATCAATGAGCAAGGGATGTGTTTCCATTTATTGGTATCTTCTTTAATTTCTCTCATGAGTGTCTTGTAGTTTTCAGAGTACAGGTTTTTCACTTCCTTGGTTAGGTTTAAATTCCTAGGTATTTTATTCTTTTAATGCAATTGTGAATGGAATTGTTTTTCTGATTTCTCTTTCTGGTAGTTCATTGTTAGTGTATAGGAATGCCACAGATTTCTGTGAATTAATTTTGTATCCTGCAACTTTGCTGAATTCAGATATTAGATCAAGTAGTTTTGGAGTGGATACTTTAGGGTTTTTTATGTACAATATCATGTCATCTGCTAACAGGGACAGTTTAACTTTTTCCTTCCCAATCTGGATGCCTTTTATTTCCTTGTGTTGTCTGATTGCCGTGGCTAGGACCTCCAGTACTATGTTGAATAGAAGTGGGGAAAGTGGGCATCCTTGTCTTGTTCCCGATCTTAAAGGAAAAGCTTTCAGCTTCTTGCTCTTAAGTATAATGTTGGCTGTGGGTTTGTCATATATGGCCTTTATTATGTTGAGGTACTTGCCCTCTATACCCATTTTGTTGAGAGTTTCTATTATGAATGGATGTTGAATTTTGTCGAATGGTTTTTCAGCATCTATGGAGATGATCATGTGGTTTTTGTCCTTCTTTTTGTTTATATGGTGGATGATGTTGATGGATTTTCAAATGTTCTACTATCCTTGCACCCCTGCAATAAATCCTACTTGACCATGATGGATGATCTTTTTGATGTATTTTTGAGTTCAGTTTGCTAATATTTTGTTAAGTATTTTTGCATCTATGTTCATCAGGGATATTGGTGTGTAATTTTCTTTTTTTGTGGTGTCTTTGCCTGGTTTTGGTATTAGAGTGATGCTGGCCTCATAGAATGAGTTTGGAAGTATTCCCTCTTCTTCTAGTCTTTGGAAAATTTTAAGGAGGATGGGTATTAGGTCTTCACTAAATGTTTGATAAAATTCAGCAGTGAAGCCATCTGGTCCAGGAGTTTTATTCTTACATAGGTTTTTGATTACCAGTTCAATTTCATTGCTTTGTTTGTTTTGAAGTCTATTTTGTCTGATACAAGTACTGCAACTCCTACCTTTTTCTCTCTATTAGTTGCATGAAATATATTTTTCCATCCCTTCACTTTTAGTCTGTGTATGTCTTTGAGTTTAATGTGAGTCTCATGTAAGCAGTATGTAAATGGGTCTTGTTTTTTTATCCATTCAGTGACTCTATGTCTTTTGATTGGTGCATTCAGTCCATTTACATTTAGGGTGATTAGCGATAGGTATGTACTTATTGCAATTGCAGACTTTAGATTCGTGGTTACCAGAGATTCAAGGTTAACTTCCTTACTATCTAAGAGTCTAACTTAACTCACTTAATTTGCTGTTACAAACACAAAATAAAGGTTCTTTTCTTTTTCTCCTCCTTTTTGTTCCTCCTCTGTCCTTTATATATTAGGCATTATATTTTGTACTTTGTCTATCCCTTGATTGATTTTGGGGATAGTTAATTTAATTTTGCATTTGCTTAGTAATTAGCTCTTCTACTTTCTTTACTCTGGTTTTATTACCTCTGGTGACAGCTATTAAACCTTAGGTACACTTGCATCTATAGAAGTCCCTCCAAAATAGACTGTAGAGATGCTTTGTGGGAGGTAAATTCTCTCAGACTTTACTTCTCTGGAAATCTCTCCTTCAAATTTAAATGATAATCTTGCTGGATAAAATAATCTTGGTTCCAGGCCCTTCTGCTTCATTGCATTAAATACATCATGCCACTCCCTTCTGGCCTGTAAGGTTTCTGCTGAGAATACTGATGTTAGCCTGATTGGCTTCCCTTTGTATGTGATCTTATTTCTCTCTCTGGCTGCTTTTAATAGTCTGTCTTTATACTTGATCTTTGTCATTTTAATTACTATATGTCTTGGTGTTGTCTTCCTTGGGTCCCTTGTGTTGGGAGATCTCTGGATCTCCATTGCCTGAGAGACTATGTCCTTCCCCAAACTGGGGAAGTTTTCAGCAATTAGCTCCTCAAAGACACTTTCTATCCCTTTTTCTCTCTCTTCTTCTTCTGGTACCCCTATAAAGTGAATATTGTTCCATTTTGATTGGTCACACAGTTCTCTGAATATTCTTTCATTCTTAGAGATCCTTATTTCTCTCTGTGCCTCAGCTCGTTTGTATTCCTCTTCTCTAGTTTCTATTTCATTTATCGTCTCCTCCACTGTATCTAATATGCTTTTAATACCTTCCATTGTGCTCTTCAATGGTTGGATCTCTGACTGGAATTCATTCCTGAGTTCTTGAATATCTTTCAGTACCTCCATGAGCATGCTAATGATTTTTATTTTGAACTCCCTTTCAGGAAGAGTCATGAGATCCATGTCATCTTTCTCTGGACTTACATTAATTTTACTTTGAACCAGGTTCCTTTGGTGTTTCATATTTGTATATGGCACCCTCTGGTGTCCAGAAGCTCTATTCTCTGGAGCTGCTCAGCCCCTGAAACAATGTTGGGGGTGGAAGGGAAATGGCATTGGTGCCTGTGGGAAGGAAAGAGCTGTTTCCTGCTTCCCCACTGCTATGCCTGTCTCCACTGCATGAACTAGTGAGTTGAGCACACAGGTATAAGCCTCTATTCTTTGCATCTGTAGTTGTAGACAGATCTTCCCTTTGGCTGGCATAATGCCACGGTAGGGTTTGCTGGAAGAAAGGCCCCGTAGGCTGCATATCACACAGTGGGTCCTTGGAGCTGTGTAGCCAGCCATTGGGCTGGAGCACATGGAAATCATGAAAGCTCCCAACATTCTGGGCAGAGTGCATCTGGACAATTTTGTTTACCTGCGCTTTCTCCTGAGCAGTAAGCTCTGTGCAATCCTTGCCCCTTTAGCAGCCCTCTTGCTAAGGGCTTCCTTGTTAGGAAGTCTCTCTGACTGCTTGCCTTTCTTTTGTCCCAGAGCGACCGGATGTGGACCCTTGCTTTCCACAAGTGGCTGGAATCTCAGTCTCTCCAGGAATTCCGCCTGTCTTAGCTTTCCAATCCCCTAATCATGAGAGTATCATGAAAGTACCATGAAATGTAAGTTTGTGCTCCCAGAGCAGATCTCCGGAGTTAGGTCTTCTGCAGTCCCAGGCCTCCACTCCCTCCCCACTCCGTTTCTTTTCCTCCCTCTGGTGAACTTGGGTGTGGGAATGGCTTGGGTCCCACCTGGCCACAGCTTTCATACATTACCCTGTTTCTTGAGGTCTGCTCTTTTCTCCAGGTGTATGCAGTCTGGTGCAGTCCTCTTTCCTATTGCTCTTTCAGGATTAGTTGTATTAATTATATTTTCTTACTATATGTGGTTTTAGGAGAAAGCCTTTGTCTTACCTCTCACGCCACCATCTTTAATCTCCCACACTTGCATTTTTAAAGGCCTAGGTTCTTTACTGTTTATTAATTCAGTAATATATTATGTGAACAAATGTTATAACATTCCATTGTCCTACATGAGGAAATGGTTTATTGGCAAAAGTTATTTGAAATAATAATGCTTTCTACTTATAAAAGAATTCACATTTTTCATATTGACTAATTATAGTTCTCTCCCTCTCTGTCTCTCTTTACACACTCACACCATATGAATACACACATACATATACTCACACAGTCTCATTTTTAATACTCCATATTTCATAAGACTCAGTTCTCTTTTGATTCTTTGCTTCAGTAATATATCTCAGTGAATACCATATATATTATAATAAATGCAATTCATTTTGATTCTGCTATTCCATCCTGAGTATAAACAATTATATCAAAATGTTTTCAATTACCAGAAAAAAAAAAAAGACCCACTAAAATAATTACAAATCATTTACTGGAAGTATCCTTTCATCCTTTCTTCATTTTCTTTCTAAGGAAGTGGTAGGTGACTGCAGTAGAAAGAGGAAGGTGTAGTAAATTGCTATAAATCACAAAGAGAAAATTGTATAAACATTACAAAATAATACTATTTTTGTGTTGCTTAGGGATTAGAATTAATGCTAGAACTCTTTCCCAAAATTGAATTTTTAATAATGTTACATCACACTATTGCTTTGGAACAATGGAAGTGTATGAATAATTGCAACCAACTCTTTTTTGTGTGATAAGGAGAAAAGATGAAATATGAAATTACAGAATATTTTTTATTAAAGAATCTCTTTTGCTTCTAAGTTTGTGCCACACAATATATTCAAAATACTTGTATAAGTAGGAGATTTCTTTCCTTTCACAGATGGGTAGGGAAATCAGCCCCCATATTTGCCTGGGTAGATGACTGTTTCAACTCACATCACATTTTTCCAGACAACCTGTTGTATAGCAAGATATGCCAACTTTCTCTCAAGGCTAAGCATCAGATGGCAAAAAATTTGGTAAAAAAAAATGGTTATGATTTTAGCAAAGCTAAAGTGTTCTTTGGGTTATTGTCAGTTTGAGACACTGTTTCTCAAATTTCATTTCTTGTTATATGTTCCTCCTGGCTTCATCCAGGGACCCACCTCAGATTCATGCTGTCTGTGTTGGATGGATCAACACAACACTGCTTCCTTTAGCTATCCTCTGAGCACTAATATCAGCAAAACTTTGTATTACTTACTACTTGTAAATGTATGAAGCATAAAATAAATTTTTAAAGTATCTGTTTAATATGATCTAACATTAGCTGATGTGCCCACAGTGATCTGTTTCCCACATGTGAGGAAACACTGACCGCAATGACAGCATGGCCTGCTCCTCCTGTCACCCCAGGTCCTTCCTGTCCCAGCCACATCCTGAGTGGAACTGGCCTTGAGTGCCCAGCCCCTTCCTTAGCTTCACAACTGCACATTCAACGCAGGCCTGACATGTTTCTATAGATAAGATTACTTCTACTATACACCTTACCCAGTGAATCCCTGAAATTACTGAAATCACACACATAGTATTTAAAAAAATTTTTTTAAAGTGCCATTTCCTTTCTTCTCCCTCCCTGCTATAGTGAAGTCACAGATCCTTATTTATTACAGTGTTTGTTTGTAAAAGACTGCCCATCTCTTGATTTTCTTTTTCTGAGACAGAGACTACACTGACATTTGGAAATCTAGTACATCCTTAATTCTATTCTAACATTTTAGTGGTTTATTTGATGCTGCCCTTATCCCCTCAATTACTAAACCTTTTTTTTTTTACACATTATGCCAACATGTTGAGAAAGCCTGCTGCCTATAGAAAAGTTCAAATGGTTCAGAAAAGACAAGTTGGCTATTACTGCTTCACACTAACTGGAAAAATCTGATTCCAAAGCTGACTATTGAATAGATCCTGTTTGGCCTAAATATATTGAACACTTTTGTATAAATAATACTGTTAAATGTTGGAGGGTGGTCTTTACTCTGTTGCATTACTTAACAATTTCAGGGGTAAAAAAGTGTGAAAAGCAGTCAGAACTCAGAGTAAAAGCTCCATTGTATTTGAAGCAGACAGTTTTTCAGAAAATTAGAAGTTGAGTTGACTTTGACAGACAAAAGTGGAGGAAAGGCAAGAGGTAAGCAAGATGGAAATGTCAAGATGAATGGTGAGGAATCCATACTGTTTGCAGTAGAGAGTGCAAGCCTCAGACCTTGGGGGGAATCTACAAATTCAGCCAAGGATATCATACAGAGATTCTTTGATTCCATACTAAGACTTATATAGAGAATTTGGTCCTAAAGAATATTTATGTATGTGACTAAGTAATAGTAAAAATTAAAACTTGGAATCTGAAGAAGTGAAACTTATGCAGAATGTGATGTGACCATCTGAGTAGTGAATATATAGCTACTGGTAAAGCTGGCCTTATTCAGATGAAAAAGTGTGCAAAGAGAAGATAAACAGAACTGCTGGTTCCTAGGTGTTCCTTCACACATCAGCTTATATGTATTGCTTGGAAAGTAATGGGCTGGTTTCAAGGGCAAACAGTAAACAAAGGTGACTCAGACTCAGATGCTATCTGTTTCAATTTTACTGTTTATAAATGAATTACAGTGGGTACACAGATAAATATAATTCATAATTGAAAGTATTAAATGCCATAAAAGAAGTACAACAAAAATATCAGAACGCAAAGGATGAAAAAATTCCTTCTCAACAAGGGAAGTAAGGAAGGTATCATATAAAAGAATGTAACTGTTGGATTCTCCCAGAGGAGGACGCCGCCCCAAATCACTCACGAAAGGCGTCTCTTGATGCAACAAGCAAGAGGAATTTATTCAGGAACCAGCTAGCTGGGGTCCAAGTGTTAGCCCAACGCAGCGGGTCTCAACAAGGACGCATAAATCTTCGGTTGGCGCCACATCCCGGGGGTTTCACGAGATAAGAACACCCTCAGCCATACAGTGTTTCAGCAAGATAAGCTTGGTATGTATGACTAACTGACCAAGGTTTAGCTGTCTGAAGGCCGCAGCTGCCCACCACCTGGTGTTTATGATTAACTTGTTTTTCACCTCGTTTT
This sequence comes from Manis javanica, assembly GCF_040802235.1. Taxonomy (NCBI): domain Eukaryota; kingdom Metazoa; phylum Chordata; class Mammalia; order Pholidota; family Manidae; genus Manis; species Manis javanica. The sequence goes on from NC_133157.1 coordinate 150,696,071, forward strand.
TCAAGGCCTTTCTGAGTCACATATTCATCTGAGCTTCTCAAGATGGCTGTGCTTAGGCTAACAGGCTAACCTGTTGTCTTCACTGAATGCTTAGATCCTACAGTAACGTGGTGTGTTAACTCCTTATTTATAGCATATCTATAGTATAAAGGTCAAAGGGCAAAGTATAGAGTATCAACATTATAAAGACCATATTGTTAAGCCTACAACTAACATCGTACTCAACAGTGAAAGGTTACAAGCTTTTGCTCTAGGACTGGGAATAAGGCAAAGGTGCCCAGTCTCACCACTCCTATTCAATATAATACTGGAAGTCTTAACCAGAGTAATTAGGTAAGAAGGGGGAATAAAATGCATCCAGATTGAAAAGGAAGAAGTAAAACTGTCCATTTGCATATGATATAATTTTATATATAGAAAATCCTAAAGATTCCACCAAAAAAACTATTAGAACTAGTAAATAAATTCAGTTAAGTTGCAGGATATAATGTCAGCAGGGGAAAGTTCTGTACCTTAAAAACTATGGCTTAGAGAAGACACAAATAAAGAAAAGCTACCCACAATCATAAATCAGAAGAATTAAAATTATTAAAATGCCTATATTACCCAAAGCTATCTGTAGATTCATCTGTCAAAATTCTAATGGCATTTTTTCACAGAAATAGGAAAACTATCCTAAAATTTGGGTGGAACTGCAAAAGATTCCAAATAGTCAAAGCAATCCTGAGAAAGAAGAAGAAAGCTAGAGGCATCACATGTCTTGATTCCAAACTACATTTCAAAGCTATTGTACTCAAATGTTATGGTACTGACATAAGCCAAATACACCAAAGGAACAGAATTGAGAGTCCAGTAGTAAAATCTCACATACACACACATATTTGACAAGGGAGTCAAGAGTATTCAATGGGCATAGTCTTGTCTCTTCAATAAATGGTGTTAAAATGATTAAAAATTTAAACATAATACATGAAACCATAAAACTCCTAGAAGAGAACACAAGGAAAAAACTACCTGATGTTAGTTTGGCAAAGGTTGCTTGGATATGACACCAAAAGAATAAGCAACCAAAGCAAAAATCAGCAAGTCAGACTACACCAAACTACAAAGGTTTTTCACAGCAAAAGAAACCATCAACAAAATGAAAATGCAACCTGTGGAATGGGAGAAAATGTTTGCAAACCTTCTCTGAAAAGGGATCAAATTCATACAACTCAATAGCAAAAAAAAATAAAAAGAATCTGATTTTAAAGTGCATAGAACACTGTATAGATAGTTTTCCGAAGAAGACATACAAATGGACAGCAGGAACATGAAAAGATCCTCAACATCAGTAATTATTTAGGGAAATGAAAATCAAAACCATAATAAGATATCACCTCACATGTGCTAGAATCAAAAGATAAGACATAGCAAGTGCTGGCCAGCATGTGGAGAGAAGGGAAGCTTGTCCATTGCTGGTTGGTTAAATAGGTGCAGCTACTATGGAAAGCAGTATGGAGGTGCCTCCAATAATTAAAAATAAAAATACTATATGATCCAACAATCCACTTCTGGGTGTATGTCCAAAGGAAATGAAAACATTATCTAGAGGAGATAATCTACATCCCTGTATTGATTGAAGCATTATTCACAATAGGCAAGATTTGGAAACAACCTAAGTGTCCATCTATGGATGAATGTATAAGGAAGATTTTTTAATATGTATACTGTGGAATATTATTCAGCCATGAGAAAGAAGGAAGTCCTGTTATTTGCAACAATGTGTGAATCTTGACAGATTATTAAGTGAAGTAAGTCAGAGAAAGAAAAATATTGCATGATCTCACTCATATGAGGAATCTAAAAAAGCCGAACTCATAGAAATAGGTTACCAGTGGATGGAGGGTGGGGAAATGGGAAAATGTTTGTCAAAAGGGTACATACCACTTGTAGTTATAAGATAAATAAGTTCTTGGGATCTGATGTACACAGACACACACAAAAAAAAGAGAAAGAGAAACAAAGGAAAGAAGAAAACACATCCTAATGAACATAACCTTGTAAGCAAGCCTAGTTTGTCTAGTATAGCAATTTTTGAAGTTTTCCATAGGATATTAACAGGTATTCATTCTAAAAATAATTCTATGGTAATAAAAGTGCTGAAGCAAATGAAATTTAACAGGGATCTTTATTACAGAACTTTTCAGTGCTTATACAAGGCTAACTTTCATTGTGAAGCTTTAAAAATGTGTTCATCGCTGTCAGAATATGTGAGTATAGAACCTTCTCATCCCAACAGAACTGATCAGGCTACCATACACAGAACAGACTGGGAGAAGCAGTGCCAGATATTAGGAAGGAAATCTCTGGGGTTCCAGTTGAGAGATTCAATCTTTCCTGTTGAGTGTATTTACTGGATTCTGCTTTAACATTCAGGAAAGAAAGTAATCACAGACATCTATTAGCCTATCTGGAGGCCTGTTGGGCCAATCAGGTTTACATAGCACACAGTAACATTATACACAAACTAAAAATATATTATCTGCAGATCATCTTACATATTATCAATTATTTCCATTCTTCATAATTTTATAAAATTTCCAAATAAAAGACCAAGTTTTCAATGTACTGCTTTTCTTTTCAGTTGTATACTTTAAAACATTATGATACTAACCATAGATTTCTACTAAGGCCAGTCAGAACAGTTTTGTGTGTCCAATGAAAAGGAAGAGTACTTAAAAAATGCACTCAAAATGTCTAGTCCCTGGAAATCTTTTAAAAATGATCTTTAGACGTTTATATTCCTAGTGATTGGAGAAGTGTCCTCGAAAGCTTTTTAAACAGTGGCACACCATAGAAAAGAATCTAAATATTAGAGAAATCAAACTTTGAAGCCCTACACATGTCAAGGTCTAAAAGCAGAAAGTAACCCATCTACAATTGAGTAACCCATGTACAATTTGTTCAGTGGGCTCTGGTTATATGTAGAGTAAAATTTGATAGAAGATTTAAGTAACTTGAACAATAAAAGAACATAAGCAAATGTAAATGCTATCAATTAGCAAATTTTTAATCACTAATTAACAAACACTTCCATTTAGCTGCTATTAAAAAAAACACCTATTGGCAATTGTTTTTGAATCAAAGTTTTTTGGAAGCCAAGGAAATGTAATTTTTTTAAAGTTGAAAGTGCAAGCTATTAAGTGAGTGGAAAATGATGTCAATTAATCATCTAAGGAAATACACTGTTTTTTGCATATGTGAATCTAACACATCAGTATGTGTCTACCACAAAAGATCTACATAATGCAGAGTTTGGTCATCTCGATAATACAATTTCCTGATCATTCTTGTCACTCTCACACCTGTTTTATGAGAGTGAATCATATGGGAATGCTTATAATCAGCCACACAAATATATTTGTAAATACTAACAAAATGATATAAATATCATGTATCATTTTTAAAATTTAATACAGATGGTTTAAATGATAAGTCCTGAAAAACAATGTGGATCTTCAATTTTTATAACCTCAAAATATTTTATTTCATAAAATGCTGTATAAGGTATACTATAAATCTTAAGTAAATCTATTATACTTTCTGATGTTAATAATTCCTTCTGAATTATCCATTGGGAATTTGTTTAAAAATCCATTTTTCATAAAAAGACTCTTTTCTAGAGTCAAAAAATCTTTTTCTTCCCCATGAATAAAAGACTAATTAAAAAGATCTAAAAACACTTTAACAAGGCTTGCCATTTCCCTTCATATTGTATTATTTTTTCCATAGAAAATAATTTATTTACTTCAGAATCCAGGTTGGTGCCTATTTTTCAAGCAAGCAACCATGATTGTTGACATAGCAGATACAGATTATATGTAAGTAGAGCAAAACGTTTTGTAGTAATTTTCACTCATGGTACATGAAATTGATATTTAAGCAACTCCTGATATTTCTTTCTTTCTCTCTTTCTTTCTTTAGCAGAGCAAGGTAGAGGCTTTTATTTAGAGAGAAAGCGAGAGAACAGAGCTCCTGGCTCAGGCCAGGGTGGTACATTGTCTAGGGGTTTTATAGGCCAGGGATGCACACCTGCCAAGTGGTCCCAAAATGTTTACCTCTGAAGAAACACTAAGTTTCTTATTGTTCTTCCTGGTTATTTACAAGAATTTTACTGCTCTGATTTCCTCCCAGGATAGCAGCTTCCTGGTCTGGGAGTGTATCACTCAAGGCTGCCTGCTTTGCTCCCAAGGTAAGCTGAGTTAGAATTGTCTGTTAAGAAACTTACTTTTTAACTAATTGGGTTTTAAAATGCAATCTAATTTTCAAGATGAAATCCTTCCTGTTTTTACTATGTTGTTTTCGGCTTGCTTGCTACATTGCCCAGGTTGCAATCATTTGTTTAGGGCTGGAGGAAGAAAAAGCAGCACCTGGGTAGAGTCCGAAAAATAAGCTGCGCCCCCCCAGCAGGCCAAAGCAAATCTCACAATGGATAATCTTGCTTTGTTTTTTTCCGGAGGCCCTCTTCCTACTCTGTCTGAGCCCACGGTCCCTGTCTCATTCTCCCTTCTACAGATGGAGACCCTAGCTGCTGCTAGGGAAAGGGGGAAACGACCGCTCTGGCTGCTTCATGTTGAGAGGGGGGCGGAGTAAAGGGTGCAGCTAGGTCTCCATCACTGGTCAGTGGAGAGGGCCTCGGAAGATGGGCACTTCTACCTTGGGTCCCATTTCCATCACCACTGCAGTTTGATGGCTTCAAAAGGATTTAGAAAACCAGCTCCATATTGTAGTAGTCCATGGGACTTCTGGGCCTGACATAACTTGGACTGGCTTTCAGAGGTCCTGGAGTGAATCAGAGGCAATTTGTGAATAATTTGGAATGTCCACCATTCCTGATATTTCTTAAGAGATTTCATTTAAAAGTTTAAAAATAATCAAGTAATGTTGTGGCTCTAAAGCTATTAAAAACAGAAGTTTTTATTGTGCACATTCTGTGGGCACACATTTCCCTCTACCTCTTCCAGCTATATTGGTAATAAGATGGGAAATTAATAAAAATAAAGTGTCCCTGATATAGTTAGGCATAGTAGAAATTAAGCCACACCCCTTTCATGTCTTCCTTTGCCATTGTCAAGGAGGTATGGTTTCTTTATAGGCAGATCATTGCCGCATTCATTTTTTCCAGAAAGCTTCTCAGCCTTTATCACTCCTTAATAGTCAGTCTTTGAGAGCACATGAAATGTCAGATGAGAACCTGCATCAAAATCTCATTTTATGGTTGAACATTTAGGAGACAGCTCATGGCCTTAGATGGAATGCGGATGACCAGAGGGGTGCAGATGGAATGAACGAGTGGCGGCAGCAGCCACCAGCAAAGTCATGCCACTGCAAGCATAGCAGCTCAGTGTGCAGCTGTGGACACTGCAGCCAGGAAACAGATCAAGCAGGGATTAACCTGGGCTAATGCTTCCATGAGGGGCATTGACTGAGGTGACTGGGAGTTGGACCCCAAACAGAAAACAGTTGCTCCCAGTAAAAAGATCTTAAAATGGTTGTTAATTCCACACTGTCTTGAAAATCAGTGGGAGTTGAAAGATACTACCCAGAAAATTTTTTTAAAAGGTCAAGGAGCTCTGTGATTCTAAGGATGACAACAGACCCGAGCAAACAGAAGAGGCTGTTCATAGGGTGATGAAGTAAGAAAACACCAGACATCAATGGCATTGGTTTCCTGTGATGTAATCTCTAAGCACCTTGCAGAAGGAAAGGCCAAGAATGAATTCTGTATATTGTAGGAAAGGCACTGGTGGGGCTTAAAGAAGAGGGTGAGCTTTGTGTTCAAAGAAATGCTGCATAATGTTACTCTCTTATCAACACGTAACTTTTTGCCTCCCAAAATTCCACACTAAAATGTTTCTACATATAGGTATTATTGAATCCCATTGCTGAAAATGCAGGGGCCCTGAGCACTGCATGCTTCTGGAATTTAATCAGGTTCAGTGGGAAGAAGGAATACAGAAAGGGGGCCAGTCCTCATGGGCTGTGCTATGTGGAACCCAAGGAGTAGGTTCCTGGGGAAGAATTTCAAATGAAAATCAGGTAGACTATCTAACCAATTTGTTTGTCAGAGGGACTCAGGCAGAGAGGGAGGGCCCAGGTGGTAAGCAAAGATAGCATCAGGAAAGTGGGAAGTTCACAGAGCAGGGAGGAATGTGCTGACCTTGAGAAAGGAGATCTTGAGGAAGCATTTTCGTATCAGGCAGGGGCAGGAGAAGACAGGGAGTAAATCTGGACCAGGAGTGCACTTCTTTGCGCATGCCTCATGTTACCTAGACTGTCCAGATTCTCCCTTCTTCGACTTCAATTATGCCTTCAAGCATGGCATCATGACATGAAATAGAGGAAACAGAGCCTGCTGCACTCCTTGTTGAGTGACTACGGCTGGGTGTTATCTATTCAACTATGAACCATAGGGGCTTCTAATGGTAAAATCTCATAGCGTTACAAATATCATGTCTTTGTGGATGTAAAAGGGCTTAGGAAACGTGTGACCAGTTGGACCAAAGGAAACCTATGTGAATTTATTTTTCAACATTAAAATTTTGTTTACACTAACTTAACTTCCTATCTCCACAACAATAATTTTGGAAAGCTTAAAGGTTTATGGGCTTCTTTTGTGAATTCTTGCTGTATTTTCTTGAGGCAGATGGAGAACAAATACCTTCATTACAGATGCTCGGTTGATCTATTGAACTGAATTATATTTAGAAGCACCTAGTACATTTTTTTTCTTGGCTAATAGACATTGGTCTCTGTGCATCCAACTTTTAGCCATGTACTTATTTAGTTTGTGGTTTTCTAAAATTTTTTAGAAGTATTGTTGATATGCAATATTATATTGGCTTCAAGTATACTTCACAGTGGTTCAATAATTGCACACATTATTAAATCCTCACCCCAAGTACCCAGTACATTCTGTGACCTACATGAGCACTCACATAACTAGTTTCGATGTCAGGATGGTCCTAAGCTGGTGCCCATCTCCTGTGAAAGAGTCCCTGCCTTTTTCACAGCCTTTTAGAACATTTCCAAAAAAATCTGGTATAATTAGGTACCTCTAATGTAAATGTTTAATAGAGGCATGGGATTTTCATCTGATTACTTTGCTGCTGCAGAGAAACAGGACCTAATTTAACATTAAGCCTGTAATTAGAAAGTAGAGCTCTTTTGCTAGGGTAAACTAAATCCCTTGCATTTTTGACAGTAACTTGCATTCAAAATTTGAATTTTAAATAACCTGGATAATCATAGCCCTAACTTCAACACACTAACCTGGTCAATCTCATTTAAGTTGTTTACAAAGGGTAAATTCAAAAACTGTTTTCTTGAGTAGGTTAACTAGGAGCTGCTATTTTGTTTGTTTTCTAAAAAGAATTTTAGTTACAGAGGGATCTTCTACTCCTCCCATAACCCTTCTTTTTCTTCTTCTTTTTCTCGGTGCTTGTAGAATATGTATGTATATTAGAAAGCTTATGGATTTTAGAGCTCATGTTAAAGCAGCACGGGGGGGTGGTAAATGCTATTAATTGTCTTGATACACATCTTTGTTTGAATCCCCTCCATGGCTTCACCTTTTATGTTTCTGTAGGAGGAGGAGTTTGGGCCAGTCTGAATTCTCAACATTCCAGGGCACTTAGCCTTGGCTGCTGTTGAACAACTCTGTGACCAGGGCAGCTGAAAGCCTGTAATATTTAGTGTTGCAGATTAAGATGTAAACAGAGGCTGACATTTTGTTCTGTAGTTATTGATAATGAAAAGATCTTGGGTAGACCATGAGAGTGAGTCTGAGAAAAGTGAGTGGCTAAGATCATTGCAGAGAGGGGATCAAGTAACCGAGAGGATAGAGTGTGGGGAGAATTAGCTACGTGTCTACCAAAATTGTCAAGAATTAAAGCAGGAGAAAAGATCTGTGTTTCATAAAAGGCATAGTAGGAGCTAGAAACTAGAGTCAATAGAAATGAATTGAAATAAGAAAGAAAATAAAGTTATAAAAAGCATTATCTGTTATATGAGACTAAAAGTTTGGGGGGTTTTTAGAAAGAAGGGAAGAAAAATAGTTTGAAAATAGCAAGGAAGAGCAAGTCAGCCATCTCCCCCCACCCCAGTACAATGCACAGGTGGAAGAAAACAGCCACCAATTAAGAGGGTGAAGGGAAAGTAAGGTCCTTAGGGGACAGCCAGGTTTGGTTACATCAAGAATGTGAGAGAAGCACTGAGAAGAGGCTAAGAATGTGGGGACATTTGCTCATGATGGAAGGTAAGGTTCAGAGGGCACATGGAAGGGCTTCAGAAGATAAAGGGGAAAGGGGGATAGAAAAGAGAGGGGCAGTGCCTATGACCACAGGGGACTAGAGGGTGACTGATGTGCTAGGTCTGGGGCTTCTTGAGGTGACCGAAGACAGAAGAATCAAAGCTGAGCACACTTAGTCCCCATCGATTCAGAACAGGTGGTGGAGGGAAGGCTGAGAGTTTGGGGAGTGGAGGAAGATGGCTTCCTGGGACTGTCTCTTCACCTCTGATAAGGATGTAGTAGCTCAAGAGGCATCAGCTTATCAGTCTCAGCATGCCGGGCACCCCAGCGGTGGGGTTAGGAATGTTCTTGCACTTTGGTTGCACCCTCATTGATGAACCCGAGGCTTTTGGAGAAACCTGGCATTATACCAAATGAGTAGGCCCGTCACTACTTCTCATGATGAAGGCATAAGTAGGTGTGAGTTCAGTCCCTTGTGTCCTAATCCACTTCAGTTATAGTGACAGATTGCCCTCCTGCCTTAATTCTCCAGAATATGGGGAGGTGCTTCAAATTCTTCAATTCCTATACATCAAATACATAAGGGACCTAAGAAATACCCAAGTTCAACCCTCTTCATTCAATAAAAGAAAATTGAGATGAAAGAGGATTAAGGACCTTAGATAATGTCTTGCTGAAAGTTAATGGACAAGTCAGAATTATTCAGCTGTCTTAAGTCCTCATCTTTCACTGTTAGGTTTGAAATGCCTTCTGTTGGCTTCTAAATTATTATGGCTTTAATCACTTTTTAAAAATAGTTTAAGTGTAATAGTAGATTGCTTAGTTCATGGACTAAAACTTTTAAAGTGGCAAGTGCTTTGATAAGAATACAGAATTTATCCACATTTCAAGTATTTTCACATAATACTTAATACTATGCATGAACAATATTACATGTGGTTATGATGATGTTATGGGATTGTAAAAACTGAATAAGGAGTATAAAATTGGGGTTCCCATAGGAACAGTACTTGAAGAAAGTTTTCTGAATTGTCTTTCAATCTCCCTGATGGTAAGGTACTCATGAGAGGACCTCACTCCTGCATTGGAATTTGTGTCTTGTTGGTCAGTAGGTTTTGAACTTCCCTTATGAAGAATTTTTCTCAGGATGACATTGGACATTAATCCATGTGTTTAAAATAACACACATAAAGCTCTTGCTGGTGTGTTTATTATACACCTGAGGAATCAAGGTTGTGGCATTGTTCAAGTTCACCATTTGTTGTGGTTTTCTTTTTACAGAAATTCCATCTTTTCTTTGATAGGATATACTGTTTAAACTATTAAATTTTATACTGTTTTTTTCTGGCTGTTTGTAGGTGGCAGAATCCAAACATGGAGGGCAAACTGAGTATAATTTGAAAGAGACTAAAAGAATTACGAAGAATTAGGTGGGTAATTCATGTACGCTACATTAATGACCTGTGATTTTCAGTTTTTCTATAGGGAAAAAAAAAGGTACTATTTAGGTTGAATTTTATCCTCAAATATACAGTTCTCAAGGTAGAGTAGTGTGCAGCTTGATAGATGATTAAAAACATGAATGTCTGAGTTTCTAATATCATTATATCCCTGGGACCTCCTAAGTGATTTTAAGCAGTTAAAAGTCAAGATACCAATGCAAAAATAAATAAAGATATCAAAGTTTCCAGGTTATTACACTGTATATCTCAGCATTAAAATACAGATTTTCTACATTATTAATTTTTGGTAAAGATTTCAGTTTCTAGAAAAACAGTTTTTAGAACCTTTCAGCTATTCTCAATCACTTGTTTGATTAATATATAGCTAATCAGTGAGGAATGATAAATAGTCTGCTTTCTGTGCTAGGCCCCTTAGGCCTTTATATTTCTAATTCCCTATAAATTTAATAGGGAGAAAAGATAAGATTAATATAAACAATTTATGCACCAACTACTAATATGTTCTTTGCATTCTGGAACACAACATATTTTAATTTACATAGCTATCCTTGTTAATATTTCAAATACTGATGGAATTAATGTTCCATTGGGATCTGTTATCCAAAGTCTTTTATCTTTGTTTCAAAAGAAGGTAATGTGACATATCAAACACTGTTTTTTCTTTATTAAGACCTTTATTAATAGGTGCTTACTGTTTGACTTTTAAAAAAATTAAGTTGTAAACTTTTATTACAAATTAAAAATGAGGTTTTTAAAAATCTTGACCAGATGTAAAACAATTAAAACACCTTTAAAGGTGTATTGAGAAAAACTAGGCATTTAAAAAAAAAAACACATTTGCCGTTACCAAAAAGAGACAATTTAAGGTTAAAAATAATGAAAACCCTTTGCTCCATAGATATTGCAGATAGTTCTGGTTATCTGGTTAATGCCCAAAAAGTAAGCTCCAACTCTCACTCATTTCTTATTGCAGGAATTTCCTATGCATTTCTTGTTGGATGACTAAACCGGATGATGGAAGGGTTGGTAAGTCAGCATTTCCTCAGGCCCGCTGCTCTGCCTCTGAGCGGATGAAATCTCAGCTGGCGGATCGGCTGCTTTTGCCTCCTTGCCATCTGGTGGCTTAGGGTTTACTGGGCATTTGCGGCGGTAATTGAAGTTGCAGATGTAGGGACTTTGAGGTGCCTGCTGACTTTGGGTCTCCTCTCCTTGACTTTCCTTATCCTCTTCATGGCTGCCCTGTCTAGGCCAGTGTTGGCGAGGGGGACCCGTGCGGAATCATTGCCTCTAACCGCTCCCCCCATACATATTCTGTCTCACTGGCCTGCCTTGTTCTCCCCTCCCCTGGTTGTCACCCCCTGCACTACCTCCCCCTGCATAGGAGGGCTGGGATACTGTGGTCCATGCCCACAGGCTTATTAGGAGAGACCAATTTTCTCCTAGATCCTGAAAGTCTTCGGTCAGTTCTCAGGCCTATGAGAACAGAAACTGGAATTCAGGTCCATCAGGCTTCCTGGTAAGCCCAGGGCTCTGCAAGTCTCTACCAAAAAGGAAAGTTAAACTGAGAAGAGATCAACTTTTTTAAGAACTTGGTGGAAACCATCTCTCTTCCTGATTGGATGGAGATAGTAAGGGATTATTTTTTGTTAAAAATCAATGCCAATGTGTAGTAGGTGGGTCCCGTGGCCTGCGGAGTGGCGTACTGTGGGGTCCGGCCTTCGGGAGCACCCCCATCCCTCACACTTTCCCCACTCACACTATTCTGGTAATTCTGCAGGGGACTGCTGCACACCAGCCCACGTGGATAGCGTCTTTAATGATTATTAGGGTCTGCCGCTCATTTACCGCCTTGTGCTGGAACTCCACCAGGCAGGGAACATGTGCTGCCTCCACACCCTTTTCTCCTTGCCAACATCTGACTCTGCAGGCTCTCCATCCCCGACACTGTGAAGGGACTTCCTGGGGTTATTCTTTATGGCAGTCGTGTACAAATACATCTTCCATCGTGTCTTTTGTGTTGATGAAACCACATGTTTCTTACATTGAGCCATTTTACTGTTCCCCAAACGTTCCTTGTGATGACCTCTTTGTCTCTGCTGGCAGGTGCCACTGATGTCAGGCGGTCAGGGCCACTGCTCCCTCAGCTGCTGCCCAGGTCCCGGGGCTGGTGTTGGCCGGATCTCAGCCTCACGGCTCGTGGTTGCGGTGATGGTTCTGGGGCGGCTGCAGCCCCTGCTGGGGAGGGGGGTGATGGTTATTAGGCAGGGACGGCGTTGGGGGCTGCTCAGGGCACCCTGGGGTACCCTGTCCGCTCTTACTACCAAAGGAACTCCACTGTTTTTCAATAGCTCTTACTACCAAAGGAACACTGTTTTTCAATAGCTCAGAATAACACTACCCTATACTAATTGCTGTCATTCAGATAGTGAGTTTCTTGGCCTAAAGGTCAGTATGTTTTTAGTGGCATCACATTAATTAAAAAAAAGAAGGAATCAGAAAGGCTCAAATTCATAATCCATGATAAAAAGATGCAAATAACAGTTTCATCACAGTGAATATTAAAACTATGTAACTGAATCAGAATTTCCTGGAGGCATGTGATCTATCCTGAACAAGAGAAAAATATGAGTAGCTAAACCATTCCTAATTTCAGAGAACTGAGATTCCAGGGTGCCTATCCAAATTTTTCCAACCAGTTCCTTACAGCAATGTTTGCTATTTCATTCCTTTGCAGATGAATTGGTCAGGTGTATCCAAGTGATTGGACAAGCTTACAAGGGGCTTTCTTCACATGCCCTGCATTAAAATTATTTAATTATAACACAGAATTTTTTTTTTCCTGAACTGCAGCAAGTTTGTGTATGGAAATACAAATGAGCTCATAGCAATGGTACAAAAACAGTTTATGGGAAAGCTTAAACTTATTATTTTCACTTAAAAATTCACAGGAAATTAAGGATGAGAAATGTTCAGTTGGAAATAAAAGATTCTCTACATAACTTCATGTCCTCTACATTGCTTCATCTCCTTCATATTTATAAACAATATTAAGAAAAAGGAAATCCCCCATTCTCTTCCCTGTTCTCAAAATCCTTTAAATTTTTCATACCCACATAAGAAGTTTTATTTTGAGTCAAGGCAGAATAAATTATTCAGACAATACTATACATCAGAAGAACTAGAGAAATATATAAGATATTTTTTAATCTTTTGAGTGATACTGAAGAGCCACCATGCCTATGGAGAATTAAAGTACTGATCCCTAAGTAAACAAAAATACTCAAGAGGTGATTCTGGCTTATTAGAAGAGACCAATTTTCTCCAAGATCCTGAAAATCTTCAGTCAGTTCTCAGGCCTATGAGAACAGAAACTGGAGTTCAGGTCCATCAAGCTTCCTGGTAAGCCCAGGGCTCTGCAAGTCTCTACCAAAAAGGAAAGTTAAACTGAGAATAGATCAGCCTCTTTAAGAACTGGGTGGAAACCATCTCCCTTCCTGATCGGCTGGAGATAGTAAGGAATTATTTTTTGTTAAAAATCAATGCAGAGGGGGGTGGAGCCAAGATGGTGGCATGAGTAGAGCAGCGGAAATCTCCTCCCAAAACCATATATATTTTTTAAAATACAACAAATACAACTCTTCCTAAAAGAGAGACCAGAAGACACAGGGCAACAGCCAGACTACATGCACACATGCGAGAACCCAGAGCCTCATGAAGGGATAAGATACAAGCCACGGCCCAGTGGGACATGAGCAGCTCTCACTCCAGCTCCAGGCAGGAGGAGAGGAGTCAGAGAGGGGAGGGAGAGGGAGCCCAGGATGGCTAAACACCCAGCCCTAGCCATCTGCACCAGAGCACAGACACACAGTGCGTGGTGTGCTGGATACTAGGGAAAAAGGACAGTAAGACCTGTGAGTGGGTCCCTGCAGCTGGCACTTCTGGGACAAAGAAAAGCGAGTGCTTTTGAAAGTCTTAAAGGGACAGGGACCGAACAGCTGGATGAAAGCATCCCAGGACACTTAGCCCAGCAGCTGGCAACCCAGGGAACTCCAGGTCCCTCAACCCCCTGGACAGCAGTGCAGCTCAGAGGCCCCTCATGGCAATAAACAACCTCCTGCCTGTTTCCCCTCTGATGTGGCTCTGCCGTATTGGAGCAGCAGACTGAGGCTGGCCATGCCCACAGCAACCGTGGAGCTTAACTCCACAGCAGTCGGGCAAGAATCAGAAGCCCCATCTGCGTGCAGTTTCCCAGCACAAGCTGCTAGAGGTCGCTGTTCTCTCAGGAGAGGAAGGCTACAAACCAGCAAGAAGGGACATTCTCCCAGCCAACACATGTGCCAGCTCTGCACAACTACCTCTATCACCATGAAAAGGCAGAAGAATTTGATACAGACCAAAATCACAGAGTCAACCCCTGAGAAGGAAATAGACCTAACCAATCTTCCTGAAAAAGAATTCAAAATAAAAGTCATAACCATGCTGATGGAGCTGCAGAGAAATATGCAAGAGCTAAGGGATGAGGACCGTAGGGAGATTACAGAAATGAAACAATCTCTGGAAGGATTTACAAGCAGAATGGATAAGATGCAAGAGGCCATTGATGGAACAGAAACCAGAGAACAGGAACGTATAGAAGCTGATGCAGAGAGAGACAAAAGGATCTCCAGGAATGAAAGAACCAGGGAGGACAACACCAAGACACATAATAATTAAAATGGCAAAGATCAAGGACAAGGACAGAGTTTTAAAGGCAGCTAGAGAGAGGAAAAGGTCACCTACAAAGGAAAACCCATCAGGCTATCATCAGACTTCTCAACAGAAACCTTACAGGCCAGAAAAGAATAGCATGATATGTTTGATGCAATGAAACAGACGGGCCTTGAACCAAGAATACTGTATCCAGCATGACTATCATTTAAATATGAAGGAGAGATTAAACAATTCCCAGACAAGCAAAAGTTGAGAGAATTTGCTTCCCACAAACCACCTCTGCAGGGTATATTAGAGGGACTGCTCTAGATGGGAGCACTCCTAAGAATAAATGGATATCACCAGAGAAAATGAAATCACTGCAAAGAACACAGACCCACCAAATACTAACTAAAAGCCAAAAATAAAATCAACTATCCACAAAAGCAGTTAAAGGAAACACAAAAGAGCACAGAATAAAACAACCAACATATAAAGAATGGAGGAGGAGCAATAAGAAGGGAGAGAAATAAAGAATCACCAGGCAGTGTTTATAACAGCTCAATAAGTGAATTAAGTTAGACAGTAAGATAGTAAAGAAGCTAACTTTGAACCTTTGGTAACCACGAATCTAAAGCCTGAGCTGGCAATAAGTATATATCTTTCAATAATCACCCTAAATGTAAATGTACTGAATGCACAAATCAAAAGACACAGAGTAATAGACTAGATAAAAAAGCAAGACCAATTTATATGCTGCTTACAAGAAACTCACCTCAAACCCAAAGACATGCACAGACTAAAAGTCAAGGGATGGAAAAACATATTTCATGCAAACAACAGGGATAAAAAAGCAGGTGCTGCAGTACTAGTATCAGACAAAGTAGACTTCAAAACAAAGAAAGTAACAAGAGATAAAGAAGGACATTACATAATATAAAGGGCTCAGTCCAACAAGAGGAAATAACCATTATAAATATATATGCACTCAACACAGGAGCACCAGCATATGTGAAACAAATACTAACAGAACTAAAAGAGGAAATAGAATGCAATGCATTCATTTTAGGAGACTTTGACACGCCTCTCACACCAAAGGATAGATCCACCAGACAGAAAATAAGTAAGGACACAGAGGCACTGAACAACACACTAGAACAGATGGACCTAATAGACATCTATAGAACTCTACATCTAAAAGCAATAGGATACACATTCTTTTCAAGTGCACATGGAACATTCTCCAGAATAGACCACATACTAGGCCACACACACAAAAAAAGAGCCTCAGTAAATTCAAAAAGATTGAAATTCTACCAACCAACTTTTTAGACCACAAACGTATAAAACTAGAAATAAATCGCACAAAGAAAACAAAAAGGCTCACAAATACATGGAGGCTTAACAACATGCTCCTAAATAATCAATGGATCAACAAACAAATTAAAATAGAGATCAAGGAATATATGGAAACAAATGACAACAATAACACAAAGCCCCAACTTCTGTGGTACGCAGTGAAAGCAGTTTTAAGAGGAAAGTATATAGCAATCCAGGCATATTTAAAGAAGGAAGAACAATCCCAAATGAATAGTCTAACATCACAATTATCAAAATTGGAAACAGAAGAACAAATGAGGCCTAAAGTCAGCAGAAGAAGGGACATAATAAAGATCAAAGAATAAACAAAATTGAGAAGAATAAAACAATAGCAAAAATCAATGAAACCAAGAGCTGGTTCTTTGAGAAAATAAACCAAATAGATAAGCCTCTAGCAAAACTTATTAAGAGAATAAAAGAATCAACACACATCAACAGAATCAGAAACAAGAAAGGAAAAATCATGACAGACTCCACAGAAATACAAAGAATTATTAGAGACTACTATGAAAACCTATATGCTAACAAGCTCGAAAACCAAAAAATAAAAGAGGGGGGAATACTCCCCAACTCATTCTCTGAAGCCAACATCACCCTAATATCAAAACCAGGCAAAGACCCCCACCAAAAAAGAAAATTACAGACCAATATCCCTGATGAATGTAGATGCAAAAATACTCAAAAAAATATTAGCAAACCGAATTCAAAAATATATCAAAAGGATCATACACCATGACCAAGTGGGATTCATCCCAGGGATGCAAGGATGGTACAACATTTGAAAATCCATCAACATCATCTACAACATCAACACAAAGAAGGACAAAAACCACATGATCATCTCCATAGATGCTGAAAAAGCATTAAAAAAAATCCAACATCCATTCATGATAAAAACTCTCAGCAAAATGGGTATAGAGGGCAAGTACCTCAACATAATAAAGGCCATATATGATAAACCCACAGCCAACATCATACTGAACAGCGAGAAGCTGAAAGCTTTTCCTCTGAGATCGGGAACTAGACAGGGATGCTCACTCTCCCCACTGTTATTTAACATAGTTCTGGAGGTCCTAGCCATAGCAATTAGACAAAACAAAGAAATACAGGAATCCAGATTGGTAAAGAAGAAGTTAAATTGTCACTATTTGCAGATGACATGATATTGTACATAAAAAACCCTAAAGACTCCACTCCAAAACTACTAGAACTGATATCGGAATAGAGCAAAGTTGCAGGATACAAAATTAACACACAGAAATCTGTGGCTTTCCTATACACTAACAATGAACCAAAGAAAGAGAAATCAGGAAAACAATTCCATTTACAATTGCATCAAAAAGAATAAAATACCTAGGAATAAATCCAACCAAAGAAGTGAAATACCTATATCCTGAAAACTATAAGACACTCTTAAGAGAAATTAAAGAGGACACTAACAAATGGAAATTCATCCCATGCTCTTGGCTAGGAAGAATTAGTATCGTCAAAATGGCCATGCTGCCCAAAGCAATATACAGATTCGATGCAATCCCTATCAAATTACCAACAACATTCTTCAACGAACTGGAACAAATAGTTCAAAAATTCATATGGAAACACCACAGACCCTGAATAGCCAAAGCAATCCTGAGAAGGAAGAATAAAATGAGGGGGGAGATCTCACTCCCCAACTTCAAGCTCTACTACAAAGCCATAGTAATCAAGACAATTTGGTACTGGCACAAGAACAGAGCCACAGACCAGTAGAACAGAATAGAGACTGCAGACATTAACCCAAACATATATGGTCAATTAATATATGATAAAGGAGCCATGGACTTACAATGGGGAAATGACAGTCTCTTCAACAGATAGTGCTGGCAAATCTGGACAGCTACATGTAAGAGAATGAAACTGGATCATTGTCTAACCCCATACACAAAAGTAAAATGGAAATGGATCAAAGACCTGAATGTAAGTCACAAAACCATAAAACTCTTAGAAAAAAACAGGCTAAAATTCTTGGACATAAACATGAGTGACTTCTTCATGAACATATTTCCCTGGGAAAGGAAACCGAAGCAAAAATGAACAAGTGTGACTACATCAAGCTGAAAAGCTTCTTTAAAGCAAAGGACACCCTCAATAGACAAAAAGGTATCCTACAGTATGGGAGAATATATTTGAAAATGACAGATCCGATAAAGGCTTGACATCCAAAATATATAAAGAGCTCATGCACCTCAACAAACAAAAAGCAAATAATCCAATTAAAAAATGGGCAGAGGAGCTGAGCAGACAGTTCTCTAAAGAAGAAATTCAGATGGCCAACGGCACATGAAAAGATGCTCCACATTGCTAGTTATCAGAGAAATGCAAATTAAAACCACAATGAGATATTACCTCACACCAGTAAGGATGGCTACCATCTAAAAGACAAACAACAAATGTTGGCAAGGTTGTGGAGAAAGGGGAACCCTCCTACACTGCTGGTGGGAATGTAAATTAGTTCGACCATTGTGGAAAGTAGTATGGAGGTTCCTCAAAATGCTCAAAATAGGCATACCATTTGACCCAGGAATTTCACTTCTAGGAATTTACCCTAAGAATGCTGCAGCCCAGTTTGAAAAAGACAAATGCACCCCTATGTCTATCGTAGCACTATTTACAATAGTCAAGAAATGGAAGCAACCTATATGTCCATTGGTAGATGAATGGATAAAGAAGAGGTGGTACATATACACAATGGAATATTATTCAGCCATAAGAAGGAAACAAATCCTACCATTTGCAACAACATGGATGGAGCTAGAGGTTATTATGCTGAGTGAAATAAGCCAGGTGGAGAAAGACAAATACCAAATGATTTCACACATATGTGGAGTATAAGAACAAAGAAAAACTGAAGGAACAAAACAGCAGCAGAAGCACAGAACCCATGAATGGACTAACAGTTACCAAAGGGAAAGGGACTGGGTGGGAAGGACTGAAAGTAAGTAAGGATAAGGGCAGGGAAGAAGAAAGAGGGCATTACGATTAGCATGGGTAATGTGGTGGTCGGGGCAGGGGAGGGCTGTGCAACACAGAGAAGACAAGTAGTGATTCTACAGCATCTTACTACAGTCACTGTAATGGGGTTTGTGGGGGGACTTGGTGAAGGGGGTCCCTAGTAAACATAATGTTCTTTATGTAATTGTAGATTAATGATAACAACCACAACAAAAACAATCAGTTAGCACAAGAGCTTGGGCCATAGACTTGGTCCACCAGATATGAAGCTTAATAAACATTAACTGATATAATATTTAAAAAAATCAATGCAGATTCTCTCTAGAGAAAGATAATGCCATTACAGCTTCCAGTGATCTTTCCAGTTTTTCATGTTCAATATCCAATAGTAAATAAAAATAAATAAGTAATAAATACCAGGCCATATTAGAAGGCATTACCAAAAACCAAGAAAAATCATGAACAGTTGAAAGTAATCAATGAAAGATTCAGATAACAGAGTTACAAAAATAACTATTTTTTAAATTTACATTGAAATATCTGTGATTGTCATGGTCAGGGTCATGATAAACAGAAAATGAGAATTTAGCTGAATAACTATAAAAAGGACCAAACAAATTCTAGAATAGTAGTATACTATATATATATATATATATATATATATATATATGTATATCTGATAATGTAGTTTCAAAATGCATGAAGCAAGAATTCACATAAAAGAAAATGAAAGTAGACAAATACACAATCTAGTATACCTAAAATATTAATAAAAATTTGGCACAGCTTGGGCAACCTTTCAAAGGATTTGTATAAACAATTTGTTACTTGATTACAAACACTTAACCAGAAAATTGTTTCTTTGGAAATTAAGCAGTGTATAATTAACTCTTGAATGAAAGAGGAATCACAATGTAAACTAAAAATAGATGAACCATGTAAAAATTCTACATTATAAGATTTGTTGTATGTAGCTAAAGTCATGCTTTAAGAGAGATTTATTGCTTTAAGATTTATTTATAGAAATATCAGAAAGGTTTAAATACATGAGCAAAGTATTCTTATAAAGTTATAAAAACAGCAGGATTACACCAATGAAAGAAGTAGAAAGAAAGTAAAATTAAGAGTAGAAGCTGAAGGTATAGAAAATAAGCACAAATTAGAAAGGACTAAATGAACCAAAATTTGTGTATTAGAAAATATTCATAGAATGTTTCTATGAAAAGTCTAATAAAATAAAACCCCTGTTAAACTTATAGAACAGAAAAAGAGAAGATACAAATAACCAATACTAGAGTAAAAAGGCGTAATACTGTGTATCCTACAAACAACAAGTTATAACACAAGAAATTAGGAACAACTTCA
This sequence comes from Manis javanica, assembly GCF_040802235.1. Lineage (NCBI taxonomy): Eukaryota > Metazoa > Chordata > Mammalia > Pholidota > Manidae > Manis > Manis javanica. The sequence continues at coordinate 150,716,252 of NC_133157.1, forward strand.
TGCCAATTAATAGTAAGTGAAAGGTACAACTTCCTAGAACAATACAATTTACCAAAGCTGATTTAAGATAATGTGGAAAAATCTGAATAATCCTGTAATTATTCTTTCAACAAGGAAAATTCCACACCCAGAATACATCAGTGAAAAAAATCTATCAAATATTAAGCAAGAAATAATACCTTCATTACATAAGTTCCTCTGGAAATAGAAAAAGAGAACATGTCGAAACAAATTTTGTAAGCCCAAATTCTTTGAAACTAAAATTTGTCACTGGCATTAGTAAAGATGATAAACCTATATACATCTTGTGATTTAAATGTAAATATTCTAAGTAAAAATCTAGGAAACTGCATCCAGAAATATTTATAAAAGTTAACACATCTTAAACAAATTGGACTTATTTCAGGAATTTAAAGTTAGTTTAACATTAGAAAATCAAGTGATATCATGCATGGTTTTCATAGAATGTAAGAAGAATATATGAGCAACCCACTAAATAAAGGAAAATGCTTTTGATAAAATTTATCACTAATTTATAACAAAAAAGCATTTATACATCTAGGAATAGAAAGAAACTCTTACTCTGATAAGAACAAGAATCTGATAGATGATGTGATCATTGCAAATAACTTGATAATTATTTTAGACATCAGTAAAGAACCTACTTATTAATACTGAATGCTCTACCTCTGAGATTAGGAATGAGATAAAAGTGCCCACTATATCCATTTCTGTTCTAGAGAGTACAAAAGGTCTTAGCCAGTGCATTAAGGCCTGAAAGATCTATAATATGCTTAAAAATTGGAAAAGAAGAAACAACACTGGCATTATTCAAAGACGATTTAATTGCATATTAAGATAATCTGCATATCTCTGGAAATAACTGATTAAAATTAATAAGTTTGATAATAGTGCTAGATAAAAAAGATCCATGTATAAAAATCATTTTCATTTCAACATGTCATAATAAATTGTTAAAAAATGAAATATAACTATCATTTATAATTGCAAAAACATCAAATATCATTTTGAAAAATCCATGTGCAAAATCATGAATCCATACATTACACCATATATATGGAAATCAATTCTGGGTGACTATAAATGTGAAATGTAAAACAAACAAAAACATTTTGGACGATAATAAAGATAATGAACAACAGGGATTCTCATTCATTGCTGGTTGGAATACAAAATTGTTTGGCCACTTTGGAAGATACTTTGGCAGTCTCTTACAAAGTTAACACAATCTTATCATGTGAACCAGCAAGCATGTTTCTTGGTATTTACCCAATTGATTTGTAATCCGAAGTCCACACAAAAGCCTGCATGTGAATGTTCATAGCAGCTTTGTTGCTAATCTCCAAAAACTAGAAGTAACCAAGATATCCACTTAATAGCTGAATGAATAAACTATAGTCCATTACATTGGAATATTATTTAGCAATATAAGGAAATGAACTACAAAGTCCCCAAAAGCAAAAGTAAAAATCTCAAATACATAATTCTAAGTGAAAGAAACCAGTTATAAAACATTCTGGAAAGGGCAAAACTATAAAGATATAGTTCAAGCACAAGGGATTTTTAAGGGAATAAAAATATTCTTTATGATACTGTAATTGTGAGTAGAAAACATTATGCATTTGTCAAAACTCATAGATCATTTTAGCACAAAAATTAAACTTTAATGGGTGCAAATTTTAAAGTATCATTTAGGAGGCTGGGGTATCCCAGGAAGAAATTCAGAGTCTAACTATGTTACAAATATATGGAAGAATCTCACTGAAGAGACTGGGGGAAAGGTGGTAAGCTCTGTAATTTTGGAAAAGAGTAACAGTCGTTTGACTAAAGATAGAAGGAGGTACGCATAAGTACTATACTTTAGTTGATAAAATTGTTCCCCACAGGGTTATAGGTTAACAACCTAATACTTATTATTACATGTATATTGGAATGGAACATTTAAGTATATGGATGACAGATAATGGGCACTAGATGTCTCACTGTTGAAGTGGGAGTTTACACTTAAATAAGGGGAAGAGATTGAATTATCAGTTTAATGTAGATACTGATGGTTACATACAGAAAGATTTATAGATATATTCAAATACACAGGTATTAATATAAACACATTATTATTTTGCTCTTTACCTGAAATTGTTCCCCAAAATGACACTCCTGTTGCAACATGCATAAATAGCATGCAAATTTTGGTTTCTAATACTATTCTCCAATAAAAGGAACCAGGGCTCCTTGGAGAATGGCTAATTCTAGGACTGGGGCAGAAAATACACAAGATGAGCCTGGAGCATTTGTAGTGCCAGAAAATAAGAAATTGCTAAAAATCAACAAACAATAAAACTCACATGTTGATTGGATTATGTCAAAGGAACACTGGGGCCAACTAAAAGAGTTCCCAGTGGTTAAAGCTAGAATAATTTCAGCAACAAAATAAATCAGTAGTATTGGATTGTTACTCAAAATGTGAAATAAATATCGTGAGTTCATACATATATAAGTAAAAGATTGAGTAAATTAAATGCAGAAGAGATAAATCTCTCTTGCAGAAGAATTCCAAATAATTTACGGAGATACTCGCTACTCAAGTGGAGCAAGCATAGCTCCCTGTTGTTAGGTATATGCTACATATAGTGACTTTCTTCCAAGGTGTATAGTAATGGGTGTGTGTGTATAACTTTACAGAGAAAGCTCACAAATACTACCTCAGCCAGGTGATTAAAGCCGGTGTCAAAAAATCATAAATCACATTGATAGTGTCTGTGATGGTTATAATGTGATGATAATGGCCTTTTACCTCTGTGATCTTCCTCCTTATATTCTAGTCTAATCATGAGAAAAATATCAAACAAATTGCAATAGAAGGGCATTCTACAAAATAGCTGTTCAGTACTCATCACAGTTGCCAAGGTCATTAAAGACACTGTTTCAGTCAAGAGGACGTTAAAGAGACATGACAACTAAATTTAATGTGGGATCCTGGAACAGAAAAAGGACATTAAATAAATTCTAAGGAAGTCTAAATAAACTGTGGTCTATAGTTAATGATAATGCATCAGTTTTGGTTCATTAACTGTAATAAATGTATCATAACATAAGACATTAATAATAAGAGATATAAGTAATAGGAAATAATTATATAAAGGACAGATAAAGGACAGTATATAGGGACTCTCTGTACTAGCTTTGCAATTTTTCTATAAACCCAGAACTGTTGCAAAATAAACTATTAAAAGATAAAATTAACTGAGTGTAAGTTACCTAAATTAAAAATTCAATGAATATACTAATAATACATTAGCTATAACTGAAGAGAAAATCAGTGGGAGATCAGAAAATCAAGACAGTAAAAAGGTATCCAGAATTGAGGATAAGGATAAAAAAAGATAATAAAGAAGAAGTGAAGAAACTACTAAAGAGAGTGAGCAGGTCTAAGCATGAGTTCCTGAAGGAGAGAAAGGAATGGACGGGACAAAAGCAGTGTTTCAAAAGATAATGGCTTATAATGTTCCAGAACTAATGAAAGATCTCAATCCTCACATTCAAAATCCCAGTGAACTCCACAGAGGTTAAACAAAAAGAAACATACCAAGAATAATCATAGTGAAACTGTAAGAAATCAAAGAAAAAAAAATCACAGTAGCAGCACAAGACTGACAAGTGTCTTCTATAAAGTATAAATGACAGCTACAAGAGAGAATGTCCCTGACGTGCTAAAAGAAAATGACTACTGACGTTGAATTTAATGTCCAGGGAAATTATCTCTCATGAATTAGGCCAAAGTGAGAACTGTTTAAAGGTAAACAAAACCCCAAAATGGCAGCTACTTTAGGCCTGTTTACTTTTTCATCAGTGAAATTGCATGAGTAAATGAGAATGTGTGAGAAATTACCACTGCTGATTCTTTCAAGTTTGTGATGGCACCCCAGTCCTTGTTATTTCTCCTAACAAGTTAGGGTACTGGATCCATGGTGTGCTGCTCGGTAGGAAGAGCAGGTTCTAGCGACTTCCACTTGCCCTGTGTAACTACTGGTCTTGATCAGTGAGCAGAGGCATCGATGTAGGAATGCTGCCTGCTTCTAAAGATGTCTATTTAAACCATATACACAGGAACTGTTAAAATACCCTTGAATTTGAACTGAAGGTGTTGTTTTGCCAGGAGGCTAATGAGAAAATGCCATTGTTCTCCTGGGGCTCATAGGCCCCAAATAGGATGGGGAGTATGCAGCAGTGTTTTGAGTTCCCAGGAATTAGCTCAGAGACAATGCCTGACAGTCCTTGAAAGATTTGGTATTTCCATTCCATCAGAGAATTACCCTTCTAAGTAACTTCAAGACCCTTTGATTATGGTTAGGAAAAATTTCACAGGGTATACATAATGGGTACATGGCAAGGCTCATTTTGGATTCCACCTTGCTTCCCTTTATTGAAGAAGCTCTTATCTGTGAGCTATTTTAGGTCTGGGAAATGAGAGAGGACCGAAGGTACTCATTATGGAGGCTCAAAACAGGCATGTGTTCCCTAGACCTGAATTTTTATTGCTATTGTTTGTTTTCTTCCAGGAAACTCATGTTCAGTTGACCATGGCAATACTGTGAATCAAAATGAGTTTATTGTGCCAGTTCTACTGCTTCTTATGATGACCATGTTTGCCTCAGAGCATGCGTCAGCTTGACCTTTGTCATCCTGGGTCTAGAACATCTCTTATTCTTCATGGCAGAAATAATAGAGTGTCCCAACGTCTTACTATCAACCGGAATTGATTTTGGATAAGTACAGGTGGTAATGTAACTAATCTAGCCTTTTCATTCCATGGAGCTTTACATTCCTCTCTAGGTTTATGGATAGGGACAGTGGCTGCTGTCTGCCATTTTTTGCCTTATGTAACAGCTTTTGCTTGTTACCTATAATGTTCCTAACCTGGTTAGTTAGAGCTTTTGGATGCAGGGAACAGAAACCAGTATTTAGAAGTAAAGGATATCAATCAAAACACTATTGGATCAGCTCATGGAACGGTTAGGTTTCTGGGCCCCATATTTGGGAGACAGAGAGAGGTCAAGGAGCCCTGGAGGGTTAGGGGAAAGAGATGGCAGTTAAACTGATTCAGGGACAGCAGCGTGGAAAGGGCTGAATTACCATAGTTTACAATGTGAGAATTAGTATTTACTCAAAAATTGTCTTTGTCATGTATGTTGCTTCTTTAACCCTGACAAACCTCTGAATATAGCAAAAATTCAAATGTGTAACTGCATGCAGCATGGGCTATTGCTCCAACAGAAATTTTGCAAAGCTTTATTTTGAGCTTATTTTGTTAACATCTCTAAAAGCACTTTTTAATTCAAATGTTTCCATCAATACACTAAGAGACAAAGGAGCAAACAGTTGAGAATGAGAATTATGTCATTTTAAGACCAATAATAATTAGGCTACCTCTAAGCATGACTTTCTTTAATCAGATTATATATATTCCCAAGGAAAGAAATTGAGTGGTAATTGGAACATCAGTTACTCAGACTTCGGTTGAGAAATCAATTTAGTAGGTTGATTTTAGGTTACATCTAGTCAAAAGTATCTTCACAAATGCTAAGTGAAGTAAGTCAAAGACAAATACTGTATGTTTCATTCTTGTGTGGAATCTGAAAAACAAATGAACAAACAAAACTGAAACAGACTCAAACACAAAGAACAGACTGGTGGTTACTATAGCGGAGGCAGGTGAGGATGGGTGAAACAGGTGAAGGTGATAAAAATTGTATTTTTGAGTACCCTGGGGAATATTTTCTGGTTTAGGAAGCAAATATATGTACTAGTTTGGTAATAGAAAATAAAGTGGAATTATCCAAGATCTGCTGATAAACAATCACTATATGGAAAATTTACAAAGTCACCAAGTTCAGGATCAAAAAAAGTAGAAAATTCATCAATACAAAAAAATAAATAATGCAGATTTAGGATATTAAAACTAAAGATTAGTATGTGAGGGCAAAGGAGCTCAGAGAAGCTCAATGCTCTAAATCTTCAAGAAAAGAAGTAAGAATCTCACAATTTCTTCTAAGTTACCTGTGAAAAACATATCACCTGAAGTCATGGATAGAAGTAACTCCCTGCGGATAACTTCATTTGTTGAGACACTCCCTTTAAAACTTCAAAGGGCTTCCACCAAAAGAAGAGATTTCCTCTTACCAGAGACAAGAGGGAAACACCAGAGTTGGTTGAATTATAAGGAGCTCTATTTAGAAATGCTTTGCCAATGGGTGGATAAACACTAAGACTGTCACAGTTGATAGGAGGAAAATCAGACAATTCTAAACTCAACCAGATCAAGGAACAAATTCTTTGGACCTTTCTGCTGTGCCCTTTGAGTAACTTGAACTTGCTTCCCAACTTCAGAGCAGGAAAGGTGTGTACCCACGCCTCAGCCATGGGGTGCTCAGGGAATAGGGATGGCAGGAATTAAAAGCCAAAGATTGTCTTCCCACAGTTGTACATGGATTACGGCAGCCAGTGGCATGGATGCCGAGACTGAAATGCAGTTCTGTAAATGAATCCAAACTAATTCTGTGATCCTAAAAACAATCAGGTTGGTTTCCCTTCTGTTAATGAAGGTGTTAATCTGAGTTCCTTCTGGATTGAAGCTTCTGTGCTCAGTACTTACTCATGAAGGATGAATTATTTTATAATGTAGTATTATTGTTATGCATTTCTTTTAAAATAATTTTTCTTGGTCTAATATTGTCAGATTCCACACTTATTTGCTGTTAACACTAGGGGTCAGGCTAAGAATAGTCCTGTGTTCTAGGCTAGTAGGAGCTACCGCAGATACTGTAGGTACCTTAGATATTTAGATTGATTTTAATTATGTCTTCTGCAATTTTACTATTGAATATTTAGATTACTCATTCACACTTTTTCAACAATAAAGAGAGTAAATAAATTAGATTTTCCCTAAAATCTAAAAAATTAAGGAAATAAAAAATATATTTTTAGTGTTTCTAATACCAGTATCATACATGAAAGTCTAACAGACATTTTGAAAATAAATCTTACAACCAAGTACATGATAGTTAGCAGTATACATTATCTTTACCTAAATAAAGCATTGTTATAAACATGTTCCTAACTTTCCCTGTTTCCTTCTCTTTTTCTTTTGTCTCCCTTGTGGACTTACAAGAACAATGACAGAAGCAACAATTTGCCACAAATTCAAAATAATTTTGAAAGTCAAACAAATGCAATATAAAATGGGACATTAATAGCATCTACTTTAAGGTTATTTTCTAGTGGATTTAACAACACTTTAACATCCTTAAGTCTCCAGGTATCTATATTTGTTTATTAACTTACTAAGAGTATAGGCATACTTTATGCATAACCAACTAGTCTCACATGTAAGTGCATGGAGAAATAGACACAATATGAATTTACCTAGAATCAGTAAATTTTTTCACCTCTCATCAGCAATCCAAAGTAGAGTAGGGATGGGTTTGAAGATGGGGTTAAAGCTCAAAAACATCCAGAAAACATGGGCTATAAAAGTAGAACTGGTCTCTAAGAAAATATATACAAATAAATTGTATTCCATGAATTGAACTTCTAGCCTACAGAAAAATGAAACCCTATTGTGAGAGTGTGTGTGTGTCCCATTCATTAATTTAGCCCATAGGGGCCCAGATAGTAGCAACTGTCGTTTTATTTTAGTGAGTATAACGTGTCTGTGGATCTTGAAGATATTTGTACTGCCTGAAAGAGGAGGTTCTTCAGGAAATTATTCTTTTTTCAAAGAACCCCAATGTAATCAACAGTCTTCATGTGACAGTTTCTACCTAAAGAATAATTTGATCAACAGTCAAGACACTGTATGTGAAAGAAAAAAGAAAGGATTGATGAAAGGAAAAGAGGGGATGCAAACTCAGCAGTCCAAGCAGGTTTATTGCTAACCCTGAGAGGGACTTCTCTATTCTGGCCAGCAGAACAAAGAAAAAAAAGGGGTCTCTAAAAGGCCAAGAGGCTTTTTATGGCCAGGCTTTTTAGCAGGCTTGTGGCTTGCTGACGTGTCCTCTGGAGAATGCTTGGAGAATGCTTGTAGCCTAGGTAAGATGAAACCTAGGTCTCTCTGAGATGGCGGGTGGGCTTATTCAGAAAGGCGGTACTCCTGTCTTAATTCTGTCAGTGTGGAGGACAGAGGTTTACCTGTGTGGGCTTCCTGTTGAGCTAAATTACTGCCAGTCATTTCCAGCTGCCCTGGCCCCATGGCTTTGTATCTGTGCTGTAACTGCCTCCAGTCTCCTAACTCAGAGGGTCCTGCAGGCTCTGGCTGCCAGACTGCTAGGATCAACTGACCTTTTATGTCTTTTATTCTTTCTGCTGCCCTTTAAATTCCCCGTCACTGTTTTGTTTTCTCCAGAACATGTCTGGGACCTAGAGAGGGAGGATGCCTCTCCCTGTGTGGCAATGACAACTCACACAGAGTTTGGAGGCGAACAGCTGAGACATGGCGGACATTCCTCTCTTTTTCTCTGCTGCTAGAAGACCAGGGAAAACATACATTCATCTGAATTTTTTGTCAGAAAGCCTCTTCTTTCTCTCATAATGGCAAAACTATAATAGTATTAGAATTTTTTTTTTAGATTAAGGGTTCATTTCTCAGAACCACTTTTCACTTTACTCACAATCACACAGTAACCAGGTGAAACACTTTCTGTTGTTCTTGCCCTTGAGCGCCAGGAAGGAGAGCATCATGGTGCCCTGACACTTACAGTCACCTCCAGAGAGAAGCAGATACCAGACAAAAAGATGTACTTTTTTCCTCTGTATTGCATACTTGCATAACAGCATTAGTTTTGGAAACTTTGGAAAATATCAGGTCAGCTTGTTGACATTAAATTTTTGTAGTATATACAAATAAAAGGATAGGAAGAAGGCAAGGTAAATTTAGCCTTTACCTGTTCTCCACCTGATTATAATCTAGAATATACTCACTGATACAGATAATAAAATATTCAATGGCTTTAGCATTATTAGGAATAACTGACAGTACGTGAATGTGATGTGTATATTCTTTGTGTATATAAATCCTAATCACTTGGTTCTCTTTTTATGTATATTTGTGTGTTCATTAAAAGCCTTTTGGGAGTTGCTTATTAATTTTATTAATTAATAATTACTATTAAAATTACTAATATTACAATTAAAAGTCTTTTGGGAATTACTTACAAATAAATGTACTAGAGTGGCTAACAATTTAAGAAGGTCTTGCTGTGGATCTGTTTTAATTAAGTAAATAATCCTTTTGTAATTATTTATTCCATGTATTTGATTCAGTATGTGGATTTTGATACATTTATACAACTTGAATTACATAAATACATGGAGTATTTCATCTTAGGGAGATGCACAAAAAATAAATAAAAATCCAGCTTATTGACTGCTGTCATGCACCAGCACCACACCAAGTATAGCATCTCATTCACTTTTCCTAACAATGAAAAAGAAGGTTTTGTATCATCCTCACCTCATATGTATGGAACCAGAAGTTGGAGAGGTTAAATCACTCACTCACAGTCACATAATGAGTGTAAGGCAGGCAGCACTGGGACTTGGAAATGGCTATTACCTGACTCCAGAAGCCCACGTTTGAAACCACAGCTCCTACCTCATTAGAAGAAAGGCCTTTTCCAAATGCTGATAGTTGTTGCCATATAGAGAAAGAACTCTCAGCTCCTTACCTTCTTTGTGTCATAGGTACACATATTTAAGCCACAGATGACAAAAAGAGGTAAACTGCTTGTGGGACACAATAGGACACATAAAAGGACACCAATGGTATTTTTGAAATGTTGTTTCCTCATTGCAAAGGTAGAACATATTAACTCATAACAGTTTTGATAAGAAGAAAAGTGAAAAGTCACTAAAATATTTATCAAGATTGACAAAATATTGATCTATAGGTTCATTTCCAATTAAAATCCTAATACATTTTTTCTGGTTATCAAAAAACTGATTTTCAAGTTTACATGGAGAGACAAAGACCCAGAATAGTCAATCAATACTGAAAGACAGTTACAAAGTTGGAGTACTGACCCTACTTGACTTCAAGACTTACTCTAAAGCTACAGTAGTCAATACAGTATAGTATTGGTGAATAAACAAATAGACCAATGAAACCATAGAGAGCTCAGAAGGAGACTCATATAAAAATAGTCAACTGATCTTTGACAGAAAAACAAAGGCAATACAATGGAGCATAGTCTTTTCAACAAATGATACTGGAACCACTGGATATCCGTACACAAAGAAGTTAATCTAGACAAAGAATTTACACTCTTCACAAAAAATTAACTCAAAATAGATCACAGACCTAAATCTAAAATGCAAAACTATACAACTCCTAGATGATAATGGAGGAGAAAATCTCAATGACCTTGAGTGTGGCAATAACTTTTTAGATATATCAAAGGCATGGTCCATGAAAAAAATGATTGATAAGCTGTATTTAATTTAAAGTAAGAACTTCGGCTTTGAAAAAGACAATATCAAGAGAATGGGAAGACAAACACAGACTGGCAAAAAATATTTGCAGACACACCTAATAATGGGCTATTATCTAAAATACATGAATTTGTAAAATTCAACAAGAAAACAAATAATCCAATGAAATAGACCAAAGACTCTAATGGTCATCTCACCAAAGAAAATATACAGATGGCAAAAGAGCATGTGGAAAGATGTTCAACATCATGTGTCAACAGGGAATTTCAAATTAAAACAATGGGACACTACCACACACCTATTAGAATGGCCAAAATTGGGAACACTGACAACAATCAATAGTGGTAAGGATGTAGAGCAGTAGGAACTCTCATTCATTGCTGGTAGAAATGCAAAATGGTATAGCTGCTTTAGAAGGCAGCTTGACAGTTTCTTAGAAAACTGAGCATGTTCTTACCATATGATTCAGGAATCATTCTCCTTGGTGTTTAACCAAATGAATTGAAAATGTATGTGTATACCAAAACCTGCACATGGTTGTTTATAGCACTGTTATTCATCCTTGCTAAAACTTGGAAGCACAAAGATGTCCTTCAGTAGGTGAATGTTTGAACAAACTGTGGTACATCCAAGCAATGGAATAGTATTCAGCCTTAGAAAGAAATGAGCTATCAAGCCACAAGAGGACATGGGGAAAACTTAAATGCATACTACTATGTAAAAGAGGCCAAAAGGCTACATACTGTATAATTCCAATTATATGATATTCTGGAAAGGGCAAAACTGTGGAGACTGTAAAAGAATCTGATTTCCAGGAGTTAGAGGGGAGTTAGAGGGATGAATAGAGCACAGAGGATTTTTACTTCAGTGAAAATGCTTTTATGATACCATGGTTTCATGTCATTATACATGTATCCAAACCTATATAATGTACACCAAGATTGAACTGCAACATATACTGTGGACTTTGGGTGATATTGTTGTGTCAGTGGTGGTTTATCAGTTGTGAAAAATGCACACTTTGGTGGGGAGTGTTGGCAGTGGGGAGGCTGTGGATGTCCTCATTCCAGTAGGCTCCACCCCAGCTGCCTCCCTTTCCAGAAGTCATCCTCTTTGTTCTGCCCCACCAAAGAGTTTTTGATGAATTAACTGAGAAGGAAAGAAAAGGGAGGTGATAGAAGAAGAGAGAGACTAAGCAGAGAGTCATTTCATTTATTTTCATCCTTTATTTTTTATTGCTATAATAATTTTAAACCTAATAATTTCTTCTGATTACTGTTTTGAATATATATGTTTAAATATACAAAATGTCATTTATTTATTATTATTTTAAGATATTTTGTGTTTTCTGTTAGTATTTATCTTTATTCAATATTATTTCAAGAGCTGTTCAAAAGATTTTTTTTTTTTATGTATAACTTTTAATTGGAAGAGGTTTATGAGGGGAGTGCCATTATTGTCTATTCTAATTGCATTGCTATCAGAAAGTATTATTCATAATATTTTTACATTATGGAACTATGGATGTGCTCTTAAGAATGAGTAAATCACCAGTGGATTTTGTTATCAATTTATGTAAATGTTCCATGTACACTTAATAAGAAGGTGTATTTTCTGTTAGGTAGGTGTAAAGTTTCTTTTATATTCATACAATGTACCTTATCTTATTGATTGTTACTTAGGTGCTCTGTGTCCTTATTTCAAAATCACTTGATCTGTATTACACTGAAAATGATGTTTGTCTTCTTTTAGTAGTGTGTTTCTATTCATTTCTTTTTACAAAATCTTTTTCATGTCTAATAACTTCCTACAGTTTCTACTCTATAAAGGTAGTGCTGTCTTAGGTGTAGAGGTGAAGGGATAAAGAGACACAAAATCTCAATTATCATGTAAATTCTTCATGGGGATGAAAAAGCAGCATAAACAATATAGCCAATAGTTCTGTAACGTCTTCCTATGTTAAAAAAATAGAGGCAGTAGTGTAGTGTATTATTTGTTTGGTGTATTCACATTTGTAAATGTTACATCTTTATTAGGAATTCTGATTTTTATCATTAAAAGTGTCTTCCTCTGTCACACTTTATTCTTTTTTTTGCTTGACTTTACATTGCCTTTTGGGATCATAAATCCTGTCTTTTTTAAAATTGTTTTTGTTTGACCAATATATCCCCAACCTTTCCTTTAGTTTAGCCTTTTGAATCATCTTATTTTAAGTATATTACTTATGTACAGAATTATGGTTTGGCATTACCTTGTCAATAAAATTAAAAGCCTTCTTTTAATAGCTGAGTTAAACCCATTCACATGTACTGATAACTCATATTTGATAATTTTTGTAAGTTCATACAATTAAATGCAATTATATGTTTATGGTGTGTATTATGTTTTTTTCCGCTTTGGTTGTATGTACTTTGTTCTTTTCCTTTCTAAATTTCATTTGGTATTTAAAATAGTTTATATTTTTTCTAATAATTACCTTGTACTTATGTCTTTCTAATGCTCTTAGCACCCTGATTTCTTAAGCAAGCATTTATTATTTGTTGTTTTTTAATAGTGTATTTTGACTTCTGCCAATTGCCTATATAAAAATCAGTGAACTTATTCTGTTTCTCTTTTATTCTTCTTTCTTCCATTATTTTAGTTGCATTATTTTTAACTTGTCAGAACATGTAACATTTATTTACCATTCTTCCACCTTCCCCCACACCATAGCTTTGATCTCAGTTCTACAATTTAATAGAATAAATAGTTATCACAGTTCCTTTTGCTTAAGATCCCCCCAGTTTTCTCTTGGTGGGCCAATGATCTAGATGATTCTTTAAGGACAGCTTGAGAGTGCAGTGTAACCTGGGTTGTTATATGTTAAGCCATTTTTCTATAGACTTGATAGTTAAATGATGGTTTTTCTGAGTATAAAATCTTTGATTCACTTTTTTTTCATTGAAAATGCTTGTTCTACTGTTTGCTTTTTATGCTGCTTCTAAGAAATCACATCCATCCAATTCTCTTGTCCTTTTAAGTTATTGATCTTTTTGCGTGTAACTCAAAAGGATTTGCCTTTAAGTCTTAAAGATTTTTTTTAACCATTAAAGTTTTATAGATTTATTAACATGCATCTTGGAGTTGACCACTATTAGTCTCAAACCTGGCCAGCTCTTCCTCCTTTAACATTATCATAGGTCAAAACACACATCACAAAGGCAACTTGAGTGTAAATAAGTCAAAGGGTCATTACTCAGGCAAATGCAAAGTGGGAGGAGTCCTGGCCTAAGAACCTCTTTGCTGCCTAGACCTAGGAAGAGAGCAGAAGTCTTGGTTGTATATATATGCGTACAACAGAATCCCCCAAGGGATTTTGAATAATGTTAAGGGTGGACTTATTTCTAGCAGCTGCCCTGGTGTGGGCAAGATGGCTAAAGAAGCCAAGTGTTCGTGATTTGAACTGAGGTGTCTGAGGGTATTCTCTCACTCCAGTGTTAACAATTTAGCTAACTGTCATTTTGCTGTGAATGGCTTATGATTCCAACTTTATTTCTCCACACTCATGTCAAGAAGATTCTCAAATACCTACTAAGTGTGTTTCATATTTAGAGTACTTACTTTACTTCTAGGAATTTTTATGTTAAAGAATTAAATGTGAGCTCTACTTTATTATTTTGTTTTCCACTGCTAAAGATTCTGTATTTGATATTTAAATATTTGCCTGTTTCCCATTCTAACCACTTTCCCTCTTACCCTTTCTTTTTCACTTCTTATTTTGACTCATTTTTATTCTCTAGATTACTTTCCTACCTTTCTCCAAAGTCCCTGATTAATTTTGTGTGTAATCCTGTTCTTCCTGGGGTGCCTTACGTAATTTAGTCATCATTGCTGTTATAATTTTCTCTTTCTTCTTCTTCTCCTCTGAGTAAAATCAACTATCATTTCATTTTTTCCTTAATATATGCACTTCTTATTCTGGCTCCAGGTCCACAAATGCTAGAGTGAAGATATTTAATACAGTTTTGAATATTGTGTCAGGGTTTTCTTCTGCTTTGTGGTTGGTTTTCTGAGAAAGAATTTTCATTAGGTGAAACATTTGATGCTTGCTCTGTTTTCCTCCTGGAGTAGCTACAGGTAGATGAAGACAGTTCCCATCAGTGCAATTTGTATACAGGATGCTGGTCAGATGAGTTACAAGTTTTCAGTTTCAAGAACATGAAATTCTTGGTTAGCCTGAGGAGAGTTGTGTGCCCTTGATTTTGTTTGTTATTCTCTTTTTTTCTGTCAGACCACAATTTTCCCCTTTCTGTTCAAATCTCCCAAGGATGCCACTCCCTTTCTTGTCTCTCATCCTTCAGAATCAGTGCTTCACAGTCTTGTCACTGTGAGCCTCACACACTGTTATGTCCTGCTCTGCTCACAGTGCTCTAATTTATCACAGATATTTTTCAGTATTTTCACACTTATTGCAGGCTATCTCTTTCTGAGGGTATTTTAGATCAATCACAGCCCTTTCTTCTCCTATTCCCTCTTCCACAGCCATTTTTTCAAGTCCTTCCCCTTCCCTCCCCTCATCTGTCTGCAAAGCTTAAGACAGATCTGCTGAAAATTGGCATTTACTTTTGTACTTACAAGTACACTCAAGTAATTTGAGTTTGTAGTGTTCTATGACTTCTAGTTATGTCATTTGCCTGGTTTTATTCATTATATTGAGCAAGAGATACTATAAAGGAGCAGCCAGTGGGGAGAAAGTAGTGAAGGAGTGAAAGTTGAAGGAGTGAAAGATTTTTCAAGAACAATGGAGTAATCAAAGTGGCAAGTGCCTGGGAAATTGATTAAGGTGAAGACTGAAAGCCATTGGTTTAAGGTCACTAGTGACTTTGAAAAGAGTCATACTGTTGAGCAGTGGGTACAGAAGACCAGTTGGAATAGGTTCTACAGAAAAATTGTGTGAAAAGGTGGGTACAGTAAATGCAGGAAGTGTAGGACACTTAGTTAAGAAGGCTTATTATAAAAGGTCATAGGATGAATAGTAGTTGAGGCACTGTAGGGTCTTTTTTTAAATTTTTAATTTAAACACAGACTTAACAAAAAGTGCATGTTTCTTAAATGTACTTCTTGATGAATTTTCAGAAACTCAATAACCTGCAGATCGAAGAACAGAATATTACCATTTTCCTAGATGTCCCCAGTGTTCCATGTGGCCACTAATTGCCCCCAACAGAAAAATCCCTGTATCAATGTCTAACTCTACTTTCGGCTGTGTTTCTGTGTCTGGCTGTTTTTGCTGGGCATTATGTTTGTGAGGATTTTTCACTTTGTTACAGGTCTCTGTAGGTGTTTCATTCTCACTGCTGTTTAATTTCCTATTATTTGAGTATATTTATATAATTTATTTACTTATTACAGTGTTGAAAGGAGTGTGGGTAATTTCCAAGTTTTGTTCTATTATGAATAGTGTTGCTATGTACTAGTCATAATTTTCTAGGTTCTCATCATGCATTTTCTAGTGTATGACTTTTGGTGAACATATGTATGAATTTTCCTAGGAAATAAATTGCTGTGTCACTAAAAACACGTATTTTAATTATAAATTAAACTAAACAATTCTACACTTTTTTTCTTAAAGCACAGTTGCTGAATACATTTGCCAACATATCAGTACTCCTGGTATGGTTTTAATTTGCATTTCACTGAAGACCAGTAAAATCAGATGTTTATTGGCCAATTGGACGTTGCTTTGGGTGTCAGATCAAGCATTTTGCCCATGTTTCTCTAGTTAGCTCTCTGTTAGTCACTGATTCATAGATACTTTTTTTATATTCTGTATGTGAGTGACTTATTGGTTGAAGGCTATTTTAAGACATGGGTAATATTACAGTATGTTTGCATACTGATGGGAATAATTTCATGACTTAAAATTTGGAAGAAAAATTGCAGGAGACAAAGCCTTGAGTAAGCAGTCAGGCCCAGGACCCACCTAGCAGGAGGAGTTAGCCCTTGTGGCTATGTCACTCTCAACTTAAACCTTGGTTTGTAGTTAAATGTTTTTCTATTTTATTATTATAAATATGATGAATATTTTAATTCAGTAAAATGGTATCCATATATTGTTTTATTTCATTTTCTAAAAAAGGGAATTGATTTAAAAAATAAGAAAGTAAAGGTTCTTTGCACATACATAAGAGGAAAGGTGCTGTGCGTACTGGTGATCTCTTATGAGGCCATATGCCACTGTGCCATGGTATTAAGTCTTAGAACATTATCACCACATCATTTAATTTTTTTCTCTTTGGTCTATTTGCTGTTCTTCTTTAATCTAGTCTTTTGAATAATATTCATTTTGCATGTTTTTAAATCTGATTATATTGTCTCATTTTAAACTTCTGGTGCTTTTAAAGTTTTCTAATGTGTTTTGTCAATTCCTCACTTGAAATTTTCTTGTTTTTTTTAACACTTTATGTTTTGTGTGTATTTTAGTAAATTTTGAGTTCTTTTGAGTTTTAAAATTTTTCCTTTTACCTTGTTTATTTTCATTATTTTCTTTAATTTCTTTTCTATTTTCATTTCTGCTAAATTTAATTTTAATTTAATATGATTATGTATAGAATTAGTATATATAGAAAATATGTCAGCAGCTGGTATTTAAGTAATTCATTTCCTAATTTGAACATTTTTATTCTTTCACTTGGCCTTTAGTGGATCTTTGGCTCTTTCCACCCTTTTTGTAGCAAATTATGTAATCTAAAATACATGGTTTTTGCTTGTGCAATCACAAGTCCTAGGATATGTCATATAGTAGGCAGCTGTTTAACAGAAGAAAGAGGTCAGCTGATAATTTTGTTCAGGCAAGGTCCTCCTTCCTGGATTAATTTAATCAAATAATAAGTGTTTACGAGACTTTGGAGATTTCTTTACACTTCTGTGTGCTAAGGCCAAGTTTCTGCATGATATAATTTTGGAATAAAGACAGTTTCTTGTTTGTGGAATCACCAAACAGAACACAGTCTACAAAAAAAAAAAAAAGCAGCATGACCTTGCTTGGCAGTTCAGAACAGAAAGAATACTGGCCTTACTTCTTATTTTAAAGCTTAGCTACCCTAAAAGAATGATGGATTTCTTAATAGCTATGCTTGTGAGTGTAGAATGAGCATATTTTTTAAAAAGACCTCTCTGCAGAGTTAGCCAGAAAGCATGCAGGAGATGGGTCTCAGTGACCTGTCATCGATAACTGAGCATATTAGCATCTCCTTGTGGGTGTTACTGGATGGGAAGTATCTCTGCCCAGTGTTCTCCCGCACTGTGGGATATCATCCATTTGCCCCACATATAATTGTCTCTCCAAATCCCTTCTCTTTTGAAAGATTGTAGACCCTTAGTTATCTGTACATTCATTATCCATCACCCAAATGTGAGTGCTGAATATGGTAATTCTCCTCAGCTGACCTCCCTCTCAGTTTGCCATGTGCTTCCACATACAGCCTAGTCTAGAAGATGGAAGACTTTTCCACCAAATGGAATTGGCTAGACAGGAGAGATTTTCACCTGCTCTGGGCCTGCTATTTCTAGTGAGCAGTGGTGTCTGTCAAGCCATGGTTACCTACCTTCAATTTCCAACTATCTATAAAGCAACTGTTATTATACTAGAAAGACTCCCAGACTATACTTCCTAGTGGCTACATTACAAATACAATAATTCAGATCATTTAAATTTCTTCTTTGATTTTAATATTTTTCCTCTCTTACATGCCTTGACTTATAAAAAAGTCTCCTTTCTTTAAGGCTTTTGCCTTCCTCCTCTCCGTGTAAAAAGAAAAAAATGCGTATCATAGAGATAAGAGGCCTGGCCATCTTAATCCTAATTAAATGGTAGGTGGAGAGAGGGTGGCAGATTATCACTGACCTCACAGGCTCAGGTAACTATTTTATACAATTCCCATTCTGACATTGGCACTCCATAGCAAGAGATAATGTGCTTTATCATTTATATCCCTCCTGCCAAAATTGTTTGATATCTTGCTCTTATGAGGAAAGCTGCTGTCCATGGTATCACCTATATCCTGATAGCTGGCATAACTATTTCTCAAGATCAGAACACTAGACTTGGTAATAGCATTATTAAAGACTTATGATTGGTTAGTCTAGAATTGGAAGGTTGTTTCCTCATAAACTGCTCATTTCCTGATAGCTTATGACTCCATGGGAAAACACACCTGGTCAAATGGACCAATGAGTTTAATCAATGATATCAAAGAAAGAAGTCATCCCTCAAATTCTAAAGCAGAAAGATGAATTTGTGGCTTAGTAAACAAAGAAAAATTGTGCTTGCAGGATACAATCTTTTTGGAAAAATCTATTGGTAATCTTGTATTGGATTTGGAGAAGCATGGAATTCAGGATTAGTGATGTACAGAAGCAAGATCTGTTAGGGATGCATTGATCTTAGCTGTGGTTGGTTAATCATTGTAATGTAACTGTTATTGATACTTTTAGAAGTATGGGGCTGTCACAAATCCCTGGCATCCAGAAATGATCAAAGTTGTCCTTGATCAATTGAGACTGTTTAATACCAGATCTGGGCGTTACTTGTTACTATGGCCAAAGAACAATCAGTCTTTTCCAAGGAAAATTAAAATATTTTTTTTTCTCATGAACATTTTTACACACTGCTTTGTAGTAGATGCCTATATTTTCATCTACTTGACTATATTTTAGTTCCTTGAGGAACCTTATTTCATAAAATTTTATGTGTATTCCTCATAGCACCTGACAGTACCTTACAAAGCAAGTCCTCAGTGAGTTGAAAGAAGCTACATGACTAACCTCTGCAGGAGCTTAGCAGTAGTGCTACCAGAGACAAAAGGCAGAGAATCCTTTTAATAGGTTCAAAGAAATGGGAGGGAAATAAACAAAAATTCAGACAGAGGTTGCTATAGTCACATCCAACATAAAATCCCTTAGTATACAGAAAGGAAAGGGAAAGCTGGGATAGAAGCTAAAAGCAGAACCAAAAATACATATTTCCAGGGCTCTTTCTTGCTTCTCTGACCCTTCAAGCTACCTTCCTCTAAGATGCTGTCATCTGCATTCCAGGTCTGGCCCAGCTCCTCAGCCAGTCCTGACCCTCCTCATTTTTTCCTGCCTTACCTTTCCGCTGTATAGCAGCAATTCAACATAATTAAGATCTAAAGCTTAGTTGAGATGTGATATTTTCCATAACATAGGGTTCCCTTTTCCCTTCCATGAACCACACAGGGTTGAGCACTGCACACTCATGCTTGTTGACCTTGAATCCAACACAACTTGTCTGCCAATTGATGCTAATTTAAAAGACTAGGTATCTTCCAGGAGTCTTTGGGTCCAGAGAGTCATTTTAAGATTTTATTCTCTAGTCTTCTGATCCAGAGGCTCACCTTGTGCTTCAGAAATAGGGCTAGAATTGTTGAGACCTCCTGATTATCTTAAAATGCATAATTATGTGCTCTGAGACCAGCTTTTAAGGCCAAATCAACTCTCCTCAGATCTTCAGTTCTCTGAATTAGAATCCTAGGGGGTTCCAGTCTTTTTTCATCATGCTAAATGTATTTTTGGGTCATCCTTATGACTTCCAACTCAAGATAATAACTAACATTTAAATGTTAAAGATGTTGGCTAATTAGAAAAAGATACAAAAGTAGTTTGGGGAGTTAGGAGGCATACCTATAACAAAACAATTTATAGTGCTGTGTAACCATGTGATCATTGTTATTGGGAACATCTATTATAAATTGAACAATAAATAAGATCAGCTTAGCAAAGAAACACAGTGGCTAATGTCAAATTGAAAGCAAATGAAAAGAAAGTTTGGTAGATATTGTCAAATATATATATTCAATATGAAATCTGTAAGATGATAACACTGATAGTGTGGTTTTACAATATAGAGTAAGAAGGTGGTATGCATTTTCCTTAGGGCTCCCTCACACTGTGGCAGGTGATGAATAATGGAAATTGAAACACAAAGTGAACTGGAGCAATTAAGCATCACCAGTTATACACTCTTGACCCCTGAGATCCTTCAGGAATTCCAGGCAGTTGTAGCACACCAGAAAAGCAGGATTCCAGAAATTATCTAGGGCTTTCCACAGGAATATCTGTTTTCTGCATGAACGAATGAATGAATGAATGGAAGAGTTCCCAAGATACATTTCTTTTCAACATGAAAGGATATGGCAAATGGTGGGCATATGGAAAAGAAGTTAGTATTAAGGAAGTTTTTCAAGTAGAAAAGAAATTAATCAGGGAAGGTTACTTTAGTATATGTATTTAATGAACCTGAGATCAATATAAACTAGAGAGATGGAGTCACTACAGGTCTGTAACTCTGAGTTTATAAACCAAACAGAGTCTTTTGGGAAATATGGATGTGGGTCTTTGGCCATGGAGCAAATGGAGAATGTGGTCAAAACAATGATTTATGCATAAAACACATTTATGAGACTTAGAATTTTCTGGTTTACTTTTACCAATACATCCAGTTCTGTACTGGACTCTTACAAACCCGTAGCATTATACTGGGACTAAGCTTAAAGGAAGATGTAATGCTTGAGATAGAAAAATAAACACAGAAGTTTAAGGATTTATCTATAGAGTTGGAGAGCAAGAAATGAATGTGTGTAAGAAAAACTACAGTGATAAAGTCAGGAGAGGGCATATACAGAGAGGCTCTCCCACCCATTAATGGTGCGAGAGGAAATCATTAAAGTTTTTCTGCAAAATTAATTTGTAGAACAAACTAAGTATTAACTTGAGCTAATAATTCCATTTCTCAGTATTAATTCTAAAGATAAATTTAGATGAGGATATAAGTAGCAATAATAAACAATAGGACTCATGGTACAAAAATATTTATCTTAATACAAAGTTTAAACAGGTAAATTAAACGAATGATGTTAAAACCATAAAATGGACTATTCTACTCCTATTGAGTTATTTTCTAAAGTGATTTTATTGATGTCACTCAATGACTATGATATGAAACTTAAAATATGATATTGCTTATGCATGATTTCATTTTCATAGAAATATATGTATCTTAAAAATAAAACCAAGGAGATACATAAAAATGTTTATGATTATTTCTGTAAGGATGAACTTCCTCTTTTTCCTCTTATTGTCTTCTAAACTGTCTGTAAAAATCATAATCTATGTTTTATAATTTAAGAAATGAAGCAATAGGATTGAGTGACAGCTTGAAGGAAGAAGAGAGACAGAGATATGTCCTATGATTGGGCCTTGTAAAAAAATGGCTTGACTACATTTCTCTTTCTCCTTTTAGGCTCTGACATAGCAGTTGATATTTACTAGTGTATTTTCCAGTATATCCCACTAATCACTAAGCAAATGTCTTAGCATCCCTAGACATGGCACATTGAACCTAGATTGGAAATTGACTAAAATAACATTATCACCTAAAATAATAGAATGAATAAATATGTAGAAGCTAGTTGATGTAAGAACTTTGTTAACTATGATTTGAGAAGGTGGGGGAAGGGAAGAAGGAGCTAACACCACGTAGCCTCTCTCCAGGCCAACCACTGTAACCAGGCACAGGAAAAGGTTCTCTAACCTGAACCAGAACTGGGACTCTGATGAAAGTTAGTAAAAACAGGCCACAGTGTCCTCTAGCAGTTATTTTTACTCTGCATAGCTAAAGGATATGTATCTTTAACTTGATAACCAGTTGCATCTCCTAATATGCACAAGAGTAAAAAATGAGTGTCACCCATCATTGGGGTTCAGATACAGTACAAAACAATGTACAATAATACAGGACCGTTAGGAGGCTGAGCTTTCAGGGCATCTGGGAGAGAAAGCAGATTGGGAGCCAGATCCTTATTGTGGAGTAAGCCTCCAAGGGCTTACAGAACCTTTCATCTATTGAAGATTGTATGGACCTAAGGAAGCGGGCACAAAGTGTGGAAATATTTGTGTTATAGGTCAGTACTCACCTGAACGCATGCACTGCAGAAGAGGCACTAAACATTCCAGTAGATAGGATATCTCATCTGGCAAATGTACCATCCCAAGACCTAAACTGTGGGCTCCAGCATGGAATAGTTATTTCGACAGAAGATGGAAGCATAAATGTTGCAACCACATGGTGTTCCAGTCACCAGAGCAGGTCTAGCTGGTGCCATTACTAAGATGTAACTCACTAGGAGTGTAATAGTCCATTCTATGGGTCTAACATAATTTATTTAATTTTTACTGCTACTTTTTTAGCCAATTAAGATATTTTTATACCATATGCCCTATTATTTCTACTTAAATTCTCAAGTAAATTTAATTAAGAAAAGGAATTTATTAAGAAAAGGAATTTCAAGGACAAGTGACATTGGTACTTGGTTTATTCTGCAAATTAATTTTGCAGAAATTTCTTCATAATTTTTTCTCCCACTATAAACAGGTGAGAGGGTCTCACTCCTGACTTTATTGCTATAGTTTCTCTTACACACATTCAATTTCTTCTTCTCCAACTCTGTAGGTACATCCTTAGAACTTATTTTTCATCTTCATACTTATTTTTCATCTCAACCATTACAACTTTTCTTTGAGATATTACTGCCAGGCTGAAGTATATAATCTGTAAAGGAATCAAATCAGCAACTTGATAGCAAGTTGATTATAGCTGACATCCTCTACATTTTAACAGGCAACTTTTCATTCTGATCAGATTCTAGGCCTGGTTTTGGCTTCTTTGTCTGCAGTGCCTCAGCTGGGACCACTATCCACGGAGTTCAGATTACTAGCATGGCACCCTGTGCAACATCACTACAGTCCACCACAAGAGACTCATCTTACGGCAAAGGAGATAGAGCAGTAGGCATGCAACTGTGTTATCCCCTGTTTCTTATACACTGCAAAATAGGGAAAGTGTTTGATGTAGTATAACACTCTCTTGAAGCTACAATTGAGGTGCCAGCTTGGAAATGACATCCTGTGCTATGTTATTCAACAGTATGTTATATAGATGTTAAATCAGTATATGGTGCATTATGCACATGTAGAATACACAGGCTCCAAAATCAAAGTGGAGTAATAGGAGTAGCTCACTCACCAGTTCCAGTGACCTACTTGGTATAAATTTTTGCCACAACTCCAGGCTCTGTAAATCCGGAGATTCTGGTTCTCAGAGGGAGGTGCATAGTGAAGGTCCTACAAAACATAAAAGCTATGGCTGCTGCCAGTCACTTTGTACTTCAATAAATTACTTCATCCAGACTGACATAAGAGACGAATCCTACGTTCACTGGGGTACATTTGCTGGTGGAAGAACAGGAGCTCTGATGTAGTACTCACTGCCTGCACAAATGAATGAATGTTAGAAGCACTGGCAAGTAAAACTCTCAGAATGGGTGCCGGCTTGGAAGATAATCCCAGGGACGACACATTCTTTCAACATCTAGGAAACCAATAGTGTGGAAAGAGGGTACTAGAAATTGTTAATACATGTTTAGGAATATTGCAGTGGAGGTCCAAAAATTGATTTTGCTCTACACACATGTAAAGCAGATCCAAAAGTCCCCAAACTGGCATTAATTATTTTATGGATTAGTTTAAGAAATACTGCATCATACACATTGTTGAAGACAAAGTATGATATGTGGAAAAAACATGGAGGAATGAAAGTATTCAGTACAATTGTACACTGAATGTGAAGAAGTTTCAGGGCACTCCAACAAATTTATACCACTTATTTTTTAATATACTCACAAATGGAATATATGAAATATATGATGAAAAACCTATGTCTTTTTAAATAGAAAAGCATTTTTTCAGAAGTATAAAATAAAAATTACAAGTGCTGAACATTTTATTATGTGGCTTATTTTCCTGCTCAGTAGTACAATAAAGAACAATATAGTTACAATAAATTGCATTATATGTTTAATGAAATACAATAACACGATTAGAATTTCATTCCTGTGTAAGTATCAATGGCTTAAATAAGGAAGTTTTATTATGTCCTTAACAAGAGGTCTCATGGCTGATTTGAAAACTCAACAATGTCATCAATGACCCAAATCCTTCTTTCCTTTTTCTCTGTCATCCAGATGTGTTGTTTTTCATTTTCATGCTTGTTGCCTCTTTTTCGCAAGATGCCTGCTGCAGCTTCAGGTATCATATTTACATTCAAGGTAGAAAGAAGGGGAAAGTGGCACCTTAAGAAATCTCTTCTTGGAGGAAACAAATTGTCTTTCCTAAACTAACTTGAGATTTCTTATGCCTCCTTGGAGAAAGCTATTTGTAATGACCAACCACAGCTGCAAGAGCAGCTGGGAAAGGGAGTATTGAGGAGGGACTCTCATAAAAAAAACAAGTAAAACTTAAAAAATTTGAGTATTATTTATTTAACAACCTGAACAAGCATACATTGCTGGAGCAGGGAGAGGGGGGAAGGCAAGCAGATGAGTCCTTTGGTTGAGCTGAGTGATATAGGGTATGATCAATTATTTTTGTATAATTTCTATTCACGTATAGTTGATATACAATATTATGTTGGTATCAAGGATACAACATAGTGATTGGACAGTTATCTACATTATTGAAAGCTCACCCCAACTAGTGTACTTACTATCTGTCAATACAGAAAGATGTTACAGAACTATTGACTATGTTCTTTATGCTATACTTTTATCCCTGTGACTAATTTATATTGTGATTGAGATTTTGGGCCTCTTTATCCCCTTCACCTGTTTCACCCACCCACTTCAACCACTCCTGCACGGTAACCACCAGTCACTTCTCAGTATCTATGAGTCTACTGCTGTTTTGTTCCTTTTGTTTTGTTTTGTTTATAGATTCAACATGTAAGTGAAATCATATGGTATTTCTCTTTCTTTGCCTGGCTTATTTCACTGAGCATAATGCCCTCTAGGTCCATTCATGTTACTGCAAATGGAAAGGTTTCATTCTTTTTTATGGCTGAATAATACACCATTCTGTATATGTCTACATCTTCTTTATTCAGTCATCTATTGATGGATACTTTGGTTGCCTCCATATCTTGGCTATTGAAAATAATGGGTTAATAAACATACAGGTGTATCTATCTTTTTGAATCAGAGATTTTGTTTTCTTTGGGAAATTCCTAGAAGTGTAATTACTGGGTGGGCATGAATAATTTTCTAGGAGGAAGAGGATTGAGTGAAAACAAGAGAGAGGGACTGAGGACAAGTGGAACACTGGCTCTGGGATTTCAGCAGCAACATCCGGCATAAAATCTATTCAACTTGGTCAGAATCCTACTCTTCCAACAGGAATTTTGTTAGAATTTCCCATAGCAGAATTCTCATGGAATTCCTGACACCTCAACTACTTTTATTGGTTCTATCTCAGGTGGGCCTCTAATTTTTTTATCTGGAGTAATTTGCACTTTCCTGCAGATGCCCCCAAATGAGATTCTAGTATCTTCCTGGTTCTAAAGGCTCCTTGAAGTAGCAGGGTTCAGGATATAATCAATCTCTGCAAATTGCACTGTGACCTTGGTAAGCGTTACCTGGTCACTGGATCCTTCTTTATTCCTTTGCCCTTTTATGGTTCCCCAGTCTATTCAGAGACTGATTTCTTACCTCTTCAACTTAGGAAGCTCCTTGACTAGATTCTAAAATCTTGGAGCCAGTCAATCCTCTCCAATGCTAGAAATCATTATTTTCTTTTGTACATTAGCATTACTTTAGCCCTTGACTGACATTTTCTAACCTACTGTAAGTCCCTGGAGGGCAAGGACAGAATCTCCTCTTTTGTATTCCTAACAGAATGTTATGCTGAACTTGCATAGGTAGATGATACAATAAATATTGCTGAATGAATGGATATAATGAATAATGTAAGAATTTTTTATCAAGTGTCTGAAGACCTCAAGTTTCTATCTGAGGAAGAAGGCCAATCACTCTTTAGGATCTGAACTCCTGAAGCCCTACCTACTCTATTCCTCAAATTCATCTAAGCCCATGGCCACTTTTAGTTCTTACAGTGATGGATACACTCATAAATTACATGCACTGATATTCATTATTCACATGGCTTGCCAGAGATCTATTTGCTTATGTGGATTAAAAACTTGTAAATATTCCCAGTTGCCTTGGGATCATAATGCATTCTCACCAAAGGTCTATCTTTATTTTCAATCCCTAAAGCTTCTATCTTTAATTCAATCACTGATTCCATTGATGAAAATATACACATTCCGCTCAGATTTTCAGTCCCTCCAACTCAGTTTCTTTGGGGGCTGTGACAGTTATCTCTGGTGGCAAAACTACTTACCTCAGAACACATGGCTTGAAACTAAAAGCATTTCGCTATTATCTCATGGCTTTGTGAATCAGAATTTTGGCAGGTTTACTAGGGTGCTTTTTCTCTATTTGACATTTACTGGCATACTCAGTGGTATTCAGCTGGACTCTTCTGGAAGGCCAATGGCTTTATCACATGCCTGGCACTAGGAAGGGTTATCTGGAAAGGTGACCTTAGCTGTATTCCTTACCTTCTTCCTGTGGTGTCCAATCTGGGAATTAGATTTTAAATGACATCTCAGAGCTTTAAGATGTCAGGGCAGAGGCTTAGAGTTCCCTTAAAGTGTAGGCGTAGAACTGACATAGTGTCATTCCCCTACCATGGTGTAATGCTCAAAGGAATCCAGGCAGTGGAGATTCAATAGGAAGGGAAATAGGTCCAACCTCTCAAAGACAGAAATATCAACTAATTTAGAGACATGGTTACTCTGCTACCATCTTTCCTACAGCCACAAATTATTTACATTTTTTGTATTTACTATTTCTTCCATATGTAAAATGCATTGACCCCTTTCAAGGTGACCAAAGTCTCATCCCATTATGGCATCATCTCAAAGTCCAGAATCTTGCTATCTAAATTAGGACCAGACTTGGATAAGGTCCCTTGAGTTGATTCCTCATGCTCTGAAGATCTGTGAACTGAAGAGATAAATAATCTGTACCCCACATACTCAATATACAATGTGAGACAGAGAGTTAGGGCAACCACAATAGACACTCATTGTCAAAATGTGGGAAAATAGGAGGCACATAACGGAGAATGATTCATAGCAACCCAAAATCTGGGCAGGTACATGTTGCCAGGTCCTTGATTTGGGCTCTGTCCTGATCCCTGGGAAATATTCTCAGTGGTATTTGGATCTACCCTTCCTGAATCTGAGTCATTTTTTCTCTCAGCCTACTTCCTTTTCATGGATGGTTACTAGACCAAATACCAAACTTTTCTTTCTTTCTTTTTGTACTGTCTACATCTGTTTTAATTCAGTCTTTCAACTAGTACACATCTCTTAGAATTTAGTATGTGTCTAATATAGCGGGTTGTATTTCACTCCATTAGATAAAAGCCATACTCATATTACTTTCCAAACTGGCCACTTACTTGTCATAGGTAACTGGTGAGTCTGTTGGAAAAAAAATTCTTAAAAATATTAATGCGAAACAAAAAGCAAGTGTGATACCCCTTACATCTTTCTGCAGTATTAAACAAGGGGTTTTTATGGCCTTATCCTGACTTCAACCTTTCACAGAGACTGAGTCTTAACTGCCTTGGTTTTAATTTCGCCCTAAGGCCATTTCTTTGAGAATCTTTTGCTGGCTAAAAAGACTGTCCCAAGCACTTTATATGCTCTCTTAATTCAGCTCAAAACCTGAATAATTTCATCTTCATTTTTTATATTTATAGTAGACTAAACTATTTTATCACAGCTAAAAGAGTCAACATTTCAGCATCCTGCCTGGAAATCAATCCTCTTGGCTTGATCACTGAGTTCACTAGTTAGATACACCTCTTATTCTCTGCATTACTGCCAGTCATAAGGGTTGCCAGACTTTCTGGACCTACAGAACTAGGGGTCTTTTTTCTTCAGTTCCAACAATGTTCTCCCCATTGTCTTTCTCATATTCATCAACAACCTCCCCAAGGCTCTTCCCACTCTCACTAACAGTCTCCTTGGGGCTCTTCTAGCTTCTTTCTGCTGGGCCCCAAGGCCACTGGTTTTAGATTTTTGTAAAGCAGCACCTTACTCATGGCAACAGACACTGCTTCAGTTGTCTTTTGGTCTGTAACAAAGTGCCTGAACTTGGTGTGAAACAGCCTTGCTGATACTTCATAATTTTCTGGGTCAGGGATTTGCGCAGAGCTCACTGGGTGATTCTTTTGCTCTATGAGGTAACCATTGGGATTGCTCAGTATTTTCCTAGTGGGAAGGCTTATCTGGAGGGTCCAAGTCAGCTTTGCTCCCAAGCCTCTCACTTCGAAGGGGATGTTGGGAACAGTGAGCTCACTTGAGCCCCTCTTCATGTTCATGTGATCTCAGAGCCTCCCCACATGGTTTTTATTGCAGGGTAGTCAGATTTCTTAGTATGGTGGCTTAGGACTCGAAGGCAAAGGGCATAAAGGGCCAGTTTTCTTAAAGGGTTGACCTCAAACTGGCATAGCATCACTTCTGCTATATTCTGTTTGTCAAACAGTCACAAGTCAACCCGGATGAAAAAGGAAAAGAAATAGAGCCCACCTCTTGATGGAGGGAGTGCAAAGAATATACAGCCCCTGATCTTATTCTTACCCCAGTGATTCATAATTTGAGGTCACACTATGAGTTAGACAAGAATTCCCCAAAAATTTGCATGGCAAGTTCTCAGCAGCCTCAGTTTGGAAGTCTGCACATCTAGTATACAAGCATCTATCTATCTATCTATCTATCTATCTATCTATCTATCTATCTATATTATTCAGTTGTATACTATGTCATGCTCCTCTATCTCCCTATCACTCTATACCTCATATATAACCCATTTTCTTTTCCTCTGCCCATTTTACCCCAGCTAACTCAAGGAAATCTATCCAACTATCTTTCTTTCCTTTCTCTTTCACCTAACAGTCTGTTTACAAAACACTCTCCACCGTGTCCTCGCTGTGTTAGTGCTGGTTTCTTGTATTCAGCTTCATCCCACGCAACTGTTCCCTTCGCTCTCCGAATTCCAACCACACCGTTCTGCACTTCACATGCCCTTCTGCCTATAATGTGTGCACATGTGACACACTCTTCTGCTCTGATGGTCTTGTCAGTATGCTCTTTCTGGTGGATTGTAACACCTACAAAGACAAGGGCCTCATCTTTTTTATCACTATTATACGCCAGCAGTCAGCACAGTGCCTGAAATACATTTAGTGCTCAGAAATTATTCATTCAATAAATAGAAATGTGAACACCATCAGAGTTAAGTGAAAAATTATCAATAATGACATACCTATCCACAGAAAAAGGTAAAAAAGGTTCAGTGGAAATTACAAATGGTACCCAGTGTCACACCAAGTACCAGAACCTATGAAAATACCCAGAAATTCTTTGTGGTATTTCTATAGAAATGTCCTTCTATCTCCTCCAATTCTGACATTTAAAATGAAGAAATGAAACACAAAAAACCTACTTTATAATTCATTCATTTTTTTATCGTTAAGGTTAAAGCAGTGTTACTGTTCATTCATTATGCTACATAATATTTCTGAAGCTAAGTAGACAAGTAAATGAACATTGTTCATCAAGAAAAATGTATTCTCATTTCTCAAGCCCCAAATTTTGGAGCATAGCCATGTGAAATGAAGAATTGCCTAGATGATCTATGAGTATGGAAAAATGAATGGGTTATATGCCACTTAAAAATAAAAATAGCATAGTATAATCTTTATAGCCATTCATATCTTCAGGTTCTTCCATCATATGAATGCAGGAGCAGCATATTGGAAGGTTTCTAATCCTTCTACTGGTTACTGCATGTAGACAGTAAATGAATGCTTTTTGGGAAGACTTTCTCCAGTCTCACTGCATGAATTTCAAGTGCCACATTAAAAATTGTAGGTTTTCCCCCAAGATTATAGTATCACTGCCTCATCTACAATCAATGAAACTTGGTAAATATCTTCTAAGGCAGCAGTACTGGTTGAGTACACTATAAATGCTTATCACTGCCTCTAGAATATTTTATGTTTGCTTTCTTCACATACCTATAAGATATAATTTTTCTCAACACAGATCATTGATTTTAAAGCATGAATCACAGAATGCTAGCCCTGTAAGACCTTGAGAAGTCATCTATTCCATATCCTTGCCTTCACATGGGTCCCTGGCTCACACTGCATAATGTTCATTGATTCCATTTTTAAACACCTTTACAGGAAGGGAGTCCTTCAATTTGCTTCTGTAGCACATTTCAGTGTTTAATAACCCATAAGGCTCTCAGGAAATTCCTCCCTATATCCATCCCAAATTACCAATGGCACATGGATTTAGAGCTCAGTCTTAAGTAACTGGAATAAATTACCTGGGCTATGGAAACAGACATCCACTTTGAATTTGAAAAAGTGTTGTCTGTGTGAAGTAAACTGAAAATATTACTTCTCAGGAATAGAGTAAGTGATTTTCCATCAAGGGCCCCCAACTCCACGTAGTGCTTGTGCTGCAGCCAAGCTGGGTGATTATCATCAAATGTTCTTCGCAAAGATGTCCAGGACACCTGTGAGCAGTACAAGAGCCTGGGCCAAAACTGAAAAAGAAAGATGAACCATGAAAAGGAGTCAGACAAATTGTGGTCAGGCAGTATGAGTCATGTGTTAGGCACACAGACAGCCATTCCAAGCTGATCTCAGCAAACAAACTATTATCCAGCAGACAAGGATAAGCTAAGCCATGATTTCTGTGCATGTTGGTGTCTTGTGAGCAAGAGTGGCCTTTACCAACAGAAACTCCCTTTTCAGGAATTGTTTTTTTTCCCTCATAATATAACTGTATTATTTGTGATTACACAACTTAAGTATTCCCAGGTGAAAGGGTTCCATTTTGCTTGTCCTCTAAATTCTTTATGTTTAATGTTTGATCTTGGCATTTCTGATAAGTTCTAGTGGTAGAAGGTCAAGAGTTGATAAAAACAGGCAGCATACTTTGTGGATTGAAGAAGATGGTTATTAAAAAATAAGCTACTGAAATTGGCTCATCATGGAACAGAGTCTTATTATTAGTTATGTAAGTGAATAAATTATTTAACCTTTCTAAGCTAAGGTTCTTCAACAGCAAAATAGAGACAATGATGTCTACATGTCAAATTTGTGTAAGGATTATACGACATAGTTAAGAGAAAATCTTTGTACTTTTAGCTGTTATTTTGGCAGTTAATGTATGCAAGCATGAACATAATAACTTCACTTATTTTTGATTCACTAAACTTTTGCCTGTCATCTACATACATACAAGACCCTGCTTCAGACACTTTAGTGGAATCAATAATGAATTATAGAAAATTCCAAATTTCAAACATTTAAAGAAGAGATGTGAAGTCTATCTAGCATAATGTAGGTGCTCAGTAAGTATTTGTCAAACAATATTCATCTCAACAAATGAAAAAAGTCATTATAATGCAACATATACAGAACTTGGTACTGAGAAAAGTAGAAATAAAGTGTCATATACTTTGGAGCAGAGAAAGGAGAGGGCAAAAATTTTCAAATATGGAGATTGGGAAGGTATAATGAAAGGGACGTTTGAAAGTTGATGTGGTTTTTGGAGCAGCACATGTATCATTTGTACCACTTGCCTTCTGAACATGCATTATTAGCACTTCTCAGTATCTTATTTTGCTAGCTCAGCTGTCTACCTAAAAGGAGATTGATACCAAGCCTCACTATGTTTAAACATCTCTACAAATGAGTAACAGAATCCTCAGTTTTCAATGAGGAGTTTCCCTCTTCTATTCAAAGATAGTTATCACCCATGCTCAAGACTGTGCCCCTTGCTATCCAGATCTCCATCAGCTTCTCCCTCTTCTCTATTTACAAACCCTCCCCTCTATTGGGAGGAGTGCTCATTCTAAGGAGCTCAAGTGTCTAGAACTGAATGAATAAAATCTTCTAATCCTTCATTTTTATTACATTCTTTCATACCTCAACTATGTCACTTAAAAAGTTGAAGAACTCTTATTAGATTCAGAAAAAAATCCTGGATGTCACAAGGAAAATTGATATCCTACATGAATGGCACAAATTTTTTAAAAATTGACACAATTTCTAAAACTCACATAAGAAGAGACAGACAATTGGAATAGGCCTTTATCTATTAAATAAATTGAATCAGTAATCAGTAACTTTACAAAACAGAAAGCATCAGGACCAGATGGTCTCACTGGTGAATTCTACCAATATTTAAGGAAGGAATTATCCCAATTCCCATCCTGAAAGGGAGAAAATAGAGTGAATAAAGAAATCACTATTGTCAAGCAATTTTGAGATTCAGTTTTGAAATGTAAACCTCTATCAGCTTCCAGGGCTGAAAATAATCCTCTAGCACTACTGGGCCCACCTTCTTGGCCATGACTCCACCCTCTAAAACTGAGTTTCTGCTCTCTGAGCCTCCATACTTGCCTTCTGGGTCATTCACCCTTTTCAATGATAAGTAACATATATTGTATACGAGTAGTTTTACTAGCCTGTTTACTGTATTCTTTTCTCGATTTCATGTAGTTAAAAAAGGTGGTATAAGGCAGCCAAAATTCCTAATACAAAGTCAAGTGAGCAAAGGTAATAAACTTTCCTACTGAGTTTGCGTTATCCCAAAGTGCAATTATTTATTTAAGGTTTTGGCTTACCATGTAGAGATGGAACAAACTTCTGTAGGGAATGTACTGAAAACATAACTCTTTTTAACATATGAAAAATTACAGTATCAGAATCTTTACTTCATGAACTTAGACGCTTCTTGTTTTCCATTTAAATATTGTGGTCTTAACAATAATGCCTCCAAACGATATATTAGGAATAGGCATTAGAATATAGAAAAGAAAATGCAAGACTATCAGTAAGCTGTGACATAGGCTAGGAAACATAACTAAATTTGTGGGTGGGAGAGAAATTGGGGGAAGTGATCATACTGAGTTGGTGGGATGTACTTAAGAATTGTAATGAGGGTTGTAATAGGATGCTTAAAAGTCACAATATTACATGCGTGAAAGGATAAGAACGAAATGCCTAAAGAGGAGAAGGCAGAATCTGAAGAGGTAATAATAGAATGGAGACCTTTCTTTTTTGTGAGATGAGCTATTTCAGTATTCTCAAGAGGAGGTGGGAGAATATAGGGATGGGAAGTTTGAAGTTGGAAGAATAAAAAATAATTACAGGTTGATATTTTTTATACTCTTTTTACTGAACTATAGTTGATACACAATATTATATTGGTTTCAAGTATACAATATTGTGACTTGATGGTTACATACATTATTAAATACCCCAACTAGAGTAGTTACTAAGATGTTACAGAACCTTTGACTATATTCTCTATGCAGGTTACATACATTTTTGTACAAACAGATGTGCATTATAGGTGAATTTTAGGGGGAGGAGGAGGAAGAGAATAGGACAAAGAGGAGGAGGAGAAAGGAACAGGGAGAAAGAGGACAGCAGTAGCAGTGACAACACAAGAAGGGTGGATAATAGGCTGAGAGAAGCTCAGTAGCTTTGATTGAACGACTCTGGAAAAATCGAATAGATAGCAGCCTCAAGGGCAGCTGAGTGTTTAGTACAATTAACATGTCAGCAGAAATTGAGAAGTAGTATTTTGTGGCAAGCACACCCCCTGGATAATGATTTCATTGGCTCCTGCTCACCCAAATTTCTGATCTAGAAAAGTTTAAAACAAAACTCCTTAGTTCTTCCAACCTCTACTTACCCTGTCAAAATCCTCTGGCTCTACTGGAAGAAATTTACTGTCCTGTAATTTCAGGCATGATATTCAAATTTTGAACAAGTGATATGGCTCAGACACCACCCACCACACAGGACTGGTTGTGGAGCCAGGAGTTATTCCTTCAACTGTTGGATCATTTCAGGTGTAGGGGAAGTACTGGGGATGCAGGTGATGGATGGGTTAGAGGGGACAGTCCTTGAATGGCTTTGGACAATGGCCACCAATTAACCAAATATTTCAATATTTTAGTACAAGTATGGGCCTACCAGTATGAACTAGCTAAGTATGAACACACTAGTTTCCTTTGAGAGCAGACATTTCTATTTTTAGTAAACACTGCAGGTCTACAAGCTTTTATCTACAATTCTGAAATCCAAAAAGCTGAAAAAAGTAAAAGTCTCTGTAACTCATTTGGCTATAAAACCTTGCTTATCTTGATGTGACACCATTTACAAACTTCATTATTCCTAAGTGAATAGTCATGATTGCCACTGCTGACACATTAATGTGTTTGATTATAGGACACAGCACAGGGTTCCTCTGGGAGTATTTTGTAAAGAAGATGCGTGCACTGTTTTATTTTCCTAAGATTAGAAAAATTCTGCATTCACAGGCACATCTTCTCTCAAGGGTTTGAATAAAGGGCTATATACAGATACCATCTCACAGAGTATATGCTCTGGGACCGAGTGGCTTTCAGCAGTGAATCCCACATTGTTGAATGACTGCACCTATGTGGCTTTTAAAATTTGCTTTTATGAGAAAAAAATGATGAAAAGGAGAAGAAAAACTAGTTTTTGCTCAGACTTCATTTTGTCCAAGGTAGGTTATCTAAAGTCAAGCCAACAATATTAAGTGGGGTATTTATGTCACCCTATTGTTTTTTCCATAAAGGTCAGGGCCAATCATTCACCTATGAATCATTTCCAAATATAAATCCTAAACAACACAGCCATATAACTTAGTCTGAACT
This sequence comes from Manis javanica, assembly GCF_040802235.1. Taxonomy (NCBI): domain Eukaryota; kingdom Metazoa; phylum Chordata; class Mammalia; order Pholidota; family Manidae; genus Manis; species Manis javanica. Next base: position 150,751,498 of record NC_133157.1, read on the forward strand.
TACATCATCTGTGCATACAACTTGTAGTCATATGTAGAACTCCATGTATAGAAGATAATCACAATCCTTTACATGAGTAATAATGTTAACAGGAGAACAATGACTTCACCCAGAAATGTTTCCAGTGTTCAAAAATACCCTGACAATACATTGAGAATATTTATATTGCTTTTATACTTAAAGTAATTAACAAAATATAAAATGTTAGCCTTTAAAAGTATCACAAATTATCTTAGGAATAATATGAAAGAAATATCATTAAAGATTAAAAAAAGAAAGATGAAAAAACCAAGTATTTTAATAGATACACATGAATATTTCTGCAAGATGAGTTAGCTTAAACCCACTGGAAGTTCATCAGATTTTATCCATGAAAGGTTCTCATCAAATTACAGTCATAGAACTTGGGGAGACAACAACGCCAAGCTCAGGCTAACAGAATTGATGGAAAAGGCAACAGAAGCCAAAGCAGATGGCCCTGAAATCAGAAAAGACTGAAGGCAGAATGGTGGTAGAGGATATTCCCTGTGGCTGGCAGGGGTTGGCTGAGGAGGCAGGAGGGTCAAGAACCCAAGAGGTTTAAAACTCCTGGGCAGTGAGAGAGTATAGCTTAGACTTGAAGTACTTTCTAAAATATGTGAAGAATGGATTCAGAGGCAAGACATAAGAATCAGGCAAAGCAGCTGGAAGACCAGTGCAATAAATCAGGTTAGGCGAGATAAGAAACTGAACCAGAGAAGTGAGAGAGGGGATGGAAAAGTCTAAGAAGGAAATAGAGTATATATTAAATTGCTTATGTTGCCCTTTCTCCTTGGATCTTAGATTCACATTAATGCCTTAATACCTCTGGCCTGATGGGCTAGAGGCTGATAGACCTTGCCTCTTTAGCATATTTCTACATTTTTATAAAGCAGGGAAACTGAAGATTAATACGTATATGCATGGCAATGGTTAGAAACGTTTTGTGAATGTTTCATGAGGAACTGAAGACCTATAGCAGTCCTTCCACAATTGTCATAATCTGATGTATTTTACCATTGCTCTCTGTCATGTTTATGGGGGAGGAGTAAGAGGAAGATGTGCAGGCCTGCCCTTGGTGAGGTCTGACTAGCGCAGCAGTGATGTTCCTTTTATAATCAAAGCTATCATTATTCTTCATGATAAACTCAGCAAGTAATGGAAACTACTCTGAGCAAGGGAGGCTACAATTACATGAGGTCCCTTTCGGCTGTGCTGAAAACAAGTGAAGATAGCATTTCATGGAAATCACTTGCATGATACCATAATCCATCAGGCTATTAAACATTTCTTTGAGGATGAAATTCTAAGGTTAGTAATCTATATAAAACCAAGTTCTTGAGCCTTAAGGAAAGCTGAAAAAATTTCCCAAGGGAATTTCTGCTCTTCTCTAAGCTAAAGAAAAGAACTAGTTCAGGTTTTTATCAATCAATTTTAAATAAGATAATGTATATTGTTTTTTTTAAAATGCAATGCCCCTTCAATTGTATTTCTTTGTTTATTCTATCTCTACAGGGAAGTACTTGTTAGAGTTTTTGTGACTTGAATAAGTTAATGAAATATCAAGAACTGAATAAATACCTATTAACCCATCCACTTAAAGTTTCCCTTATTATCTGCTACAATATATTGATATTGAGAGGTGTTGTTTCATTAGATGTCATAGTGACTCTTAGAAATTCCTTAATAGAGCTAAGTTACTATTATTGATGCTGTAAAAATAAAAATCATTGTTTCTTGGTGTATATTTTGAGAACAATGAGTTTGCATATTTAACTATTGGGTGAGTTTATTGCTTATGGTAGTATGGGAGTTAGCTTGTTCTGTGAGTTTGGGTATTTCTCTTGATAACTAGGCCTTAGTTTTTGTATCAGTAAAATTAAGAGCAAATATGAGTGATTCTGCCCTTATGGTATACAATATATGTTCTTGGAGAATTATCTCCACCACAATTAAAATATAAATTTAAAAACATTGTTAAAAATACTTATGCACCCATTTATGACATATTGTGGGCAATTAATAAACACATTTGAAAGAGTAGAACATTCTTTCGCTGGTTTGTTTGGGGCCTGCCCCCAGTAAACTGCCTGTGTCTTATTACTTGAATCTTCCTGGACAAAGACAGTAAGAAAACCCAAGGACAAAGCATTAAAACAGTGATTTCTTCTACAATTGGAAGAAATCCAGCATTGTGGATATGTATATTTCCTAATAAACCAACAATTGATTCCAGCAACAGAGGTAGATTTTTCCTTTAGGTTTCTTTCAGTCTCTATTAGCAATTCCTCTGAACTTTCTGATTCAATGACAAAAATGTGAACTAAAAAGTTCACTGTCAACATTGAATCATGAAAATTCTGACTGCTGGAAAACACTGCTGGAGAGGAATATCCAAGGAAGAAATGGCTCAGCGATGGGCTTCAGAAATTATTCTGTACCTGTACTTTTGGTTACAATGCCTTTACTCATTTGGAGGGGATGGAATTGAAATTGGTCATTGAAATGTCTCCTTAATACCTACTCTTAGTCTTTTGAGGTGAATGAAACTTAGGAGGTATATATGTATGTGTGAACAGACCTACTGTGCTATTCTTGTTTTAAATTCAAGTCAGACAAATCGCTGGTTTGCTGATCCTTCCCTGATACATCTTCTTAACTACATTGCCCTTGAGATTTTGAAAAATACAGAATAGTAACTCCTGTCTGCCTATCTGTTCTTATTTCTTCAGTATTTATTGCTATGTATATTAGCCAGTCATATCACCTACCCTTTCCTAGAAGACACTGTCCATACCTATTGAGGACCCCACTTCATGCCCCCAGCACATACCCAATTTTTCAGAACTTAAACATCTTCTGGGGTCCCTGAATCTTACACCTTTTCAAGAGATAACATTCTAGTTTGGATGCAGGACTGCTTTTATCCTGGGTTAGTATCAATTCAGTTCAAAATATATGAACAGCTTCTATAAATCCAGTGTTGTGTTAGGCTATGTATGAGACCAAAAAAGAAATAGAAACCGGGCCTCCTCACAAAACTCAGGCAGTGGTATCTTCCTATGCAGTTTCTTTTCACTCACCTGAGTTCAAAGATGTCCTCAGCCTGTATCTTCTCTCCTGCTGTAGTTTTCAAGCCAAATTTCACACTTAGAGCAAAGTATCAACAATTGCAGGAGGAACCTAAGCTTGCTTCTAAAAACTGTGCTTCTCAAACGTCAGATTCAGTAGTCTGATCACGGGGCTAGGTTCCCACACTGGCAACAAGTATAGAACACCAATCAGAAGCAGAGGTGACATCCCCCCACTTCCGTGGTCTTTGAATCCGAATGCCATGTTCTTCCCAAGCTACTGAACGCTCAAGTAATCAGCCTTGGTCTGTCTGGTAACCTGCTAGGTAAATAAATAGTCTAGTGTAATGATCCTTCTTGCCTTTACTCCTGAGTGGCCCAGCTCTGTTAGATAAGCTCTCATTACCCATCTTCCTTCCAGTTTGGACAGGTTTTCCATTTTTCAAATTTAATGCAAATAACATTCCCCTAATTCCAACCACCAGTCTGACCCATTATGTCAAATGAAGTCACAAAATTATTTTATCTTGTTCCTAGGATTAGAGCTTCTTTTCCCAGTGATTCCTGGAATCAGACGCTTTGAATTATGCACATTGAACCATCTTCTGGTTCTCAACAGGATTAATAACTTTCGGTTTTTCTTCAACATAGGGAGAAAAAAAAATGTTTCAAAGATGAAATATCAAACCCACCAACCAGAGCTAATTCCTGACATGGTGGTGTGAGTATATGAGTTCCTTATCTTTAAACATTATCTTCCTTTACAAATCAGTCTGCCCTGTTGAGACAGGTGATAGATGGAGGCAGGCAGAGTTCAGAGCCTCTGTAAATTTTAAGGCCATTGTAAGCTCCAAGAAGCTTCAGGGACCTTAGAGGATTCAAGCCCTCTTAAGTTTCAAAAAGCTCCAGTCCAACTCAACCATTCAAAAGTACTAAGACCTCAGCTCTGATTGGTTATGCCCTATGCAAATGAAGCATTTTACTCTCAGCCAATCAAGAGTGAGTTGTGATGTCATCAGTTCAGTTCTCTATTGGGTCTGGGGAGGGTGAGACTTCCTTCCCTCCGGAGGCAGCGTAAACGCCAGACATGCCGTCCTGACAGCCTCCTCCCTTGAATTCCTTGCTGAGTAGCAGGAGCTTTCTTTTTCACTCATGGAAAGAGTTTTGCTGGTTGATCCAGACTCTTGTCTATTGGCTTCATTCTTCCTGGCCTTGGAGACACGACCCTGGGAAGAACAGCACCTCAGCTGGTAATGCTGTCACCCTTTAGTAATGTCATTATCCTTCCCATCACCCTGATTTTGAGCTTCAAAGCCATCTTTGGCTCATTTTATTCTTTACTGTCCTGTAGCTACTGACTCCCCAAGATCTAATTTATGCTTGTCATTTCCACTACCTAATTATTGTGTAGCTTCCCTCAGCTTACATGACATCTACAGTTCTTAACCTCCATGTTTCCTTTTCCCATCCATCTTGTATACTACAGCCAATCTTTATTAAGTATTACTCTAATACTTTCACTTTTCTGTTCAAAAGTTTCCAATGGTTTCATTTTTTTCCTTGAATAGTTAAGAGTGACCTAGTAGTTTTGGATATCTTGACTATTGTGACCTTGCGAATTATGGCCTCACTCTATGTATTTGATCTTATTTCTCACTCAAATTATATTGTCTAATTCCAGTCAAGCTGGTCTCCTTACTGTCCTAAGAATATGCTAGACTCATACTCATGAGTCACTGTATTAGTTAAGGTCTCTGCAAACTCAAATAGGATGATTGGAGAGATTTTAATAGAGGAATACTTACAAAAGTATGAACAGAGGTTAGGAAACCATCAAGGATAGTGTAATATCCAGAGCTAGTGTTAGTGCAAATTGTTACCATCTCTGCATCAAAAGGGATCAGAGGAAGAGGTTAATGCTGCAAGTGCAAGGTGAGATGTGGGTAAGATGACCTGAGGAGTCCTGGTAATTGGTGGGGGGTCACAGCCAGCCTGAGGCAGTCCCACAGGGAAGGAGCCGGGAGAATCAATACCCTGACATTCCCTTCCTCTTTCGTTTGATCTCATGATGTGGCAAGCCCATCAAAACACTGAGGGGAAAGGACATGTTGATGTAGCCTAACAGGTTAGCCTGCTGGCACACAGAAGAGTGTGAAGGAGTAAGAATGATTTTGTAGTAAAAAACAAGAAACATTTTCCTTAAATTTGTTTTTACCTTTCCTGTAAAATCTTTCTGCTTCCTACCACTTTATTTTATTTATTTATTTATTTATTTATTTTGGTATCATTAATCTACAATTACATGAAGGACATTATGTTTACTAGGCTCCTCCCTTCACCAAGTCCACCCCACATCCCCGTTCACAGTCACTGTCCATCAACATAGTAAGATGCTGTAAAGTCACTATTTGTCACCAAGTTCACAGTCACTGTCCTTCAACATAGTAAGATGCTGTAGAATCACTACTTGTCTTATCTGTGTTGCACAGCCCTCCCCATGCCCCCCCAACACTATACATGCTAATCATAATGCCCCCTTTCTTTTCTTCCCACCCTTATCCCTCCCTTCCCACCCTTCCTCCCCAGTCCCTTTCCCTTTGGTAACTATTAGTCCCTTCTTGGGTTCTGTGCTTCTGCTGCTGTTTTGTTCCTTCAGTTTTCTTTTGTTCTTATACTCCACATATGAGTGAGATCATTTGGTACTTGTCTTTCTCTGCCTGGCTTATTTCATGGAGCATAATACCCTCTAACTCCATCCATGTTGTTGCGAATGGTAGGATTTGTTTTTTTCTTAGGGCTGAATAATATTCCATTGTGTATATGTACCACATCTTCTTTATCCATTCATCTACTGATGGACATTTAGGTTGCTTCCATATCTTGGCTATTGTAAATAGTGCAGCGATAAACATAGGGGTGCATCTGTCTTTTTCAAACTGGAGTGCTGCATTCTTAGGGTAAATTCCTAGAAGTGGAATTCCTGGGTCAAATGGTATTTCTATTTTGAGCATTTTGAGTAACCTCCATACTGCTTTCCATAATGATTGAACTAATTTACATTCCCACCAGCAGTGTAGGAGGGTTGCCCTTTCTCCACAACCTCGCCAACATTTGCTGTTGTTTGTCTTTTGGATGGTAGCCATCCTTACTGGTGTGAGATGATATCTCATTGTGGTTTTAATTTGCATTTCTCTGATGACAAGCGATGTGGAGCATCTTTTCATGTGTCTGTTGGCCATCTGAATTTCTTCTTTAGAGAACTGTCTATTCAGCTCCTCTGCCCATTTTTTAATTGGATTATTTGCTTTTTGTTTGTTGAGGTGTGTGAGCTCTTTATATATTTTGGATGTCAACCCTTTATCGGATCTGTCATTTTATTATTATTATTTATTATTATTATTATATATTCTCCCATACTGTAGGATACCTTTTTGTTCTATTGATGGTGTCCTTTGCTGTACAGAAGCTTTTCAGCTTGATATAGTTCCATTTGTTCATTTTTGCATTTGTTTCCCTTGTCCGGGGTGATATGTTCAAGAAGAGGTCACTCATGTTTATGTCTAAGAGATTTTTGCCTATGTTTTTTTCTAAGAGTTTTATGGTTTCATGATTTACATTCAAGTCTTTGATCTGTTTCGAATTTACTTTTGTGTATGAGGTTAGGCAGTGATCCAGTTTCATTCTCTTACATGTAGCTGTTCAGTTTTGCCAGCACTATCTGTTGAAGAGACTGTCATTTCCCCATTGTATGTCCATGGCCCTTTTATCGAATATTAGTTGACCATATATGTTTGGGTTAATGTTCGGAGTCTCTATTCTGTTCCATTGGTCTGTGGATCTGTTCTTGTGCCAGTACCAAATTGTCTTGATTACTGTGGCTTTGTAGTAGAGCTTGAAGTTGGGGAGTGAGATCCCCCTCACTTTTTTCTTCCTTCTCAGGATTGCTTTAGCTATTCGGGGTCTTTGGTGTTTCCATATGAATTTTTAAACTATTTGTTCCAGTTCATTGAAGAAAGCTGTTGGTAATTTGATAGGGATTGCATTGAATCTGTATATTGCTTTAGGCAGGATGGCCATTTTGATGATATTAATTCTTCCTAGCCAAGAGCATGGGATGAGTTTCCATTTGTTAGTGACCTCTTTAATTTCTCTTAAGAGTGTCTTATAGTTTCCAGGGTATAGGTCTTTCACTTCCTTGGATAGGTTTATTCCTAGGTATTTATTCTTTTTGATGCTATTGTGAATGGAATTGTCTTCCTGATTTCTCTTTCTATTAGTTTATTGTTAGTATATAGGAAAGCCACAGATTTCTGTGTGTTAATTTTGTATCCTGCAACTTTGCTGAATTCCGATATTAGCTCTAGTAGTTTTGGAGTGGAGTCTTTAGGGTTTTTTATGTACAATATCATGTCATCTGCAAATAGTGACAGTTTAACTTCTTTTTTACCAATCTGGATTCCTTGTATTTCTTTGTTTTCTCTAATTGCCATGGCTAGGACCTCCAGTACTATGTTGAATAACAGTGGGGATAGTGGACATCCCTGTCTTGTTCCTGATCACAGAGGACAAGCTTTCAGCTTTTTGCTGTTCAGTATAATGTTGGCTGTGGGTATATCATATATGGCCTTAATTATGTTGAGGTACTTGCCCTCTATACCCATTTTGTTGAGAGTTTTTATCATGAATGGATGTTGAATTTTATCGAGTGCTTTTTCAGCATCTATGGAGATGATCATGTGGTTTTTGTCTTTCTTTTTGTTGATGTGGTGGATGATGTTGATGGATTTTCGAATGTTGTACCTTCCTTGCATCCCTGGGATGAATCCCACTTGGTCATGGGGTATGATCCTTTTGATGTATTTTTGAATTTGGTTTGCTAATATTTTGTTGAGTATTTTTGCATCTACATTCATCAGGGATATTGTTCTGTAGTTTTCTTTTTTGGTGGGGTCTTTGCCTGGTTTTGGTATTAGGGTGATGTTGGCTTCATAGAATGAGTTTGGGAGTATTCCCTCCTCTTCTATTTTTTGGAAAACTTTAAGGAGAATGGGTATTATGTCTTCCCTGTATGTCTGATAAAATTCTGAGGTAAATCCATCTGGCCCGGGATTTTGTTCTTTGGTAGTTTTTTGATTACCGCTTCAATTTCGTTGCTGGTAATTGGTCTGTTTAGATTTTCTGTTTCTTTCTGGGTCAGTCTTACAAGGTTGTATTTTTCTAGGAAGTTGTCCATTTCTCCTAGGTTTCCCAGCTTGTTAGCATATAGGCTTTCATAGTACTCTCTAATAATTCTTTGTGTTTCTGTGGGGTCTGTCGTGATTTTTCCTTTCTCGTTTCTGATTCTGTTGATTTGTGTTGACTCTCTTTTCCTCTTAGTAAGTCTGGCTCGAGGCTTATCTATTTTGTTTATTTTCTCAATTGTTTATTCTTCTCAATTTTATTCATTTCTTCCCTGATCTTTATTATATCCCTCCTTCTGCTGACCTTAGGCCTCATTTGTTCTTCTTTTTCCAATTTCGATAATTGTGACATTAGACCATTCATTTGCGATTGTTTTTCCTTCTTTAAATAAGCCTGGATTGCTATATACTTTCCTCTTAAGACTGCTTTTGCTGTATCCCACAGTAGTTGGGGCTTTGTGTTGTTGTTGTTGTTTGTTTCTGTATATTGCTGGATCTCCATTTTGATTTGGTCATTGATCCATTGATTATTTAGGAGTGTATTGTTAAGCCTCCATGTGTTTATGAGCCTTTTTGCTTTCTTTGTACAGTTTATTTCTAGTTTTATGCCTTTGTGGTTTGAAAAGTTGGTTGGTAGGATTTCAATCTTTTGGAATTTACTGAGGCTCTTTTTGTGGCCTAGTATGTGGTCTATTCTGGAGAATGTTCCATGTGCGCTTGAGAAGAATGTGTATCCTGTTGCTTTTGGTTGTAGAGTTCTATAGATGTCTATTAGGTCCATCTGTTCTAGTGTGTTGTTCAGTGCCTCTGTGTCCTTACTTATTTTCTGCCTGGTGGATTTGTCCTTTGGAGTGAGTGGTGTGTTGAAGTCTCCTAGAATGAATGCATTGCATTTTATTTCCTCCTTTAGTTCTGTTAGTATTTGTTTCAGGTGTGTTGGTGCTCCTGTATTGGGTGCATATATATTTATAATGGTTATATCCTCTTGTTGGACTGAGCCCTTTATCATTATGTAATGTCCTTCTTTGTCTTTTGTTACTTTCTTTATTTTGAAGTCTGTTTTGTCTGATACCAGAATTACAACACCTGCTTTCTTCTCTCTGTTGTTTGCATGAAACATCTTTTTCCATCCCTTGACTTTAAGTCTGTGCATGTCTTTGGGTTTGAGGTTTGTCTCTTGTAAGCAGCATATGGATGGATCTTGCTTTTTTATCCATTCTACTACTCTGTGTCTTTTGATTGGTGCATTCAGTCCATTTACATTTAGGGTGATTATTGAAAGGTATGTACTTATTGCCATTGCAGGCTTTAAGTTTGTGGTTACCAAAGGTTCAAGGTTAGCTTCTTTACTATCTTACTGTCTAACTTAACTTGCTTATTGAGCTATTATAAACACGGTCTGATGATTCTTTATTTCTCTCCCTTCTTATTCCTCATCCTCCCTTCTTCATATGTTGGGTGTTTTGTTCTGTGCTCTTTTTAGGAGTGCTCCCATCTAGAGCAGTCCCTGTAAGATGCCCTGTAGAGGTGGTTTGTGGGAAGCAAATTCCCTCAATTTTGCTTGTCTGGGAATTGTGTAATCCCTCCTTCATATTTAAATGATAATCGTGCTGGATACAGTAGTCTTGGTTCGAGGCCCTTCTGTTTCATTGCATTAAGTATATCATGCCATTCTCTTCTGGCCTGTAGGGTTTCTGTTGAGAAGTCTGATGATAGCCTGATGGGTTTTCCTTTGTAGGTGACCTTTTTTTTCTCTCTGGCTCCCTTTAATACTTTGTCCTTGTCTTTGATCTTTGCCATTTTCATTATTATATGTCTTGGTGTTGCCCTCCTTTGATCCCTTGTCATGGGAGTTCTGTGTACGTCTATGGTCTGACAGGCCATTTCCTCCCCTAGTTTGGGGAAGTTTTCAGCAATTATTTCTTTAGACACTTTCTATCCCTTTTTCTCTCTCTTCTCTTTCTTCTGGTACTCCTGTAATGCGGATATTGTTCTGTTTTGATTGGTCACTCAGCTCTCTTAGAATTCTTTCATTCCTGGAGATCCTTTTATCTCTCTCTGCATCAGCTTCTCTGCATTCCTGTTCTCTGTTTTCTAGTCCATTAATGGTCTCTTGCATCTCGTCCATTCTGTTTTGAAGTCCTTCCAGAGCTTGTTTTATTTCTGTATTCTCCTTCCTTAGTTCTTGCATATTTCTCTGCAAGTCCATCAGTGTGCTTATGACTTTTGTTTTGAATTCTTTTTCAGGAAGACTGGTTAAATCTATCTCCCCAGGTTCCTTCTCAGCGGAAGATGTAGCAGATGCCAAAGCTGTCTGGGTTAGTCTTGTCTGGATCAAATTCTTTTGCCTTTTCATGTTGATAGGTGCAGTGGAGTGCTATTGACGCATCTATCAGCTTTCCACTTGGCTCCTGGCCTTTCTTTACTGGGATAACTGCGACTCCTAGCGGCTTGTGTTGGGCAATTGCGTGTAGACTGGGTCTCTGTATCTTGCCGGCTGGTATGGAGGAAGCTCCCCTGCTGTGGGTGTGGCTAGCCTCAGGCTGCTTCTCTGCTTTGGCAGGGCCCCAGAGGGGTAATGGATGGGGGGGCTGTTTGGCTGTTTACCTCCATGAGGGGTCTCAGAACTGTTGCCCAGGGGGTTAGTGCGCCCAGAGTTCCCTGGAATTTCCAGCTGCTGGACTGTGACCTGGGTTGTTTCCATCCAGCTGTGGTGTCCCTGTCCATTTAAGACTTTCAAAAAGCACTCGCTTTTCTTTGTCACAGGGGCATCAGCTTCAGGACCCACTCAGAGGTCTTGCTGTACTGTTTCCTTAGTTTCCAGCCCTCCATGCATGCACTGTATCTGCGCTCTGGTGCAGATGGCTAGGGCTGGGTGTTTAGCAGTCCTGGGCTCCCTCTCCCTCTATGCTCCGACTTCTCTCCCGCTGGGAGCTGGGGTGAGGGGTGCTCGGGCCCCCTGGGCCAGGGCTTGTATCTTACCCCTTTCACCAGGCACTGGGCTCTCGCAGGTGTGGTTGTAGTCTGGCTGTTGTCCTGTGTCTTCTGGTCTCTCTTTTAGGATTAGTTGTATTTGTTGTATTTTCAAAAATATGTATGTTTTTGGGAGGAGATTCCCACTGTCCTACTCACGCCACCATCTTGTCTCCACCCCTACCACTTTATTTTTATTTTCTGTATTTATATACACTAGCACACTCTTATCCATGTACAATGCTATGAGTTTTGATAAGTGCAAAGAGTTGTATAGCTACAGTCAGTCCAGGTACAGAACATGCCATCACTCCCTGCCCCTGCCAGATTCCCTGATGCAGTTCCTTTGCAGTCAATCCTTCTCCCATTTCCAACCAGGCCCCCAATGATATATACTCTCCTTCCTTATAGCTTTCTCTCTTCCATATCATATAAAGGGAATCATATAGTAGATAGCCTTCTAAGTCCAGCTTCTTTTACCAAAGCATAGACGAGATTCATCCACGTTGTTGTGTATCAACAGTTCATTTGTTTTGAATTGCTGAGAAGTATTTCATTGTGTTAATGCACCACATTAAGATAAAATCTATTCACCAGTTGAAAGACATGATGTGTCTTCCCAGTTTGGGATAATTATGAATAAGTGGCTATAAGCTTTCATGCACAGTTTTGTGTGAATCTCACCTAGGAGTGAATTTGCTGGGTCATATGGTTACATGATGTGTGAATCTCACCTAGGAGTGAATTTGCTGGGTCATATGGTTACATGATGTTTATTTTACAAAGCAACTGTAGCATTTTGGATTCCAGCAAGCAATGTTTGAGTTTTGTTTCATATCCTCACCAGTGCTTGGTATTGTTGTTTTGCTTTGTTTGTTTTTGACCAATCTAGTATCTGTAAAGTGGTATCTCATTGTGATTTAAATTTTCAATTCTTGAGGATTAGTGATGTTGAGCCTCTTTTCATGTACTTATTTGCCATTCATGTATATTCTTTGTGGACCTGTCTGAAATTTTTGTCCACTTTTTTTTCCTGGACTGCTTGTTTTCTTATTATTTTGACAGTTATTTATATATTTGGAGAAATTTCCCTAGTCATATGTTACTTAGAAATGTTTCTCCTAGTCTGAAACTTTTCTTTTTATTCTCTTAATAGTAACTTTTAAAAAGCAGAAGAGCCAAAGTTTCTAATGCTGAAATATAAAAAGGGAATTAACCATAAAACAGAGAATATTTTTTAATCAAGAGAAACAATGCTTTATAATACTGCTCACATATGTTTGAGATACTAGATGGAATGTGATCTTCTAGGAAAAAGTGTAATTCACAAAAACTGCTATCAGTAGACAGAACACCTACCAAATGAGTAAGAAAAGATGTAGCTAATAGAAAAAAGTACTGGACCCTGATAGGTTTGAAGGGGAATTCTGATAAAGTTCTAAAGATTAGATAATCCTACTGTTATTTAAACTATTTGAGAGCATAGAAAAAAGAAAAATTTCCTATTTCATTTTATAATTTGCTTCAAAATAATGCAGAGAAGCAGATGGAGGGCTTGTGGAAATACAAATAGAACAAGACTGGTCTTGAGTGGAGAACTATTAAAGGTTATAAGTACATAAAGGTTAATTATCCTCTTCTTTGTAGTTTTAGATTGTCTCAAAGGTTGCATAATGATGGTTTTTAATAAATTGGCCATGCTTTTGCAGTGATTATATAAAACATTTATGAGCACAAATGAAAAAATAGCATAGCAACAATTTTCATAAAACTTATAGGAAATAAACTTAAAAAAACACCAAATAAGAGACTTGAACAAAATATTGGCAAGCTAAAATAAGTAATTGGGACAAAAATTATTAAGTAATTAATAAGTTCCAACATATAAAAATGGGATAAATCTAAGTAAATATCATTAAAACAAATAATGCAAAATCATTTTGAGTCATGATACACTGAACTAGAGGTTAATTTTTAAAGAGAGTGGAAAGCCTTTACAACTAGAATTTAAAAATTTCTTATAAATATCTTTTAATTCAAAGGGAAAATCAAATCAAAATTGAAGAATTTCTTTTAGAAATGATTAAAACTGTATGAAAGAGAGTCTATAGAATACAATTAAGGCAATGTTCAGAGGAAGATTCTGGCTCTTAATACAAATAATAAAAATGGAAGGGGGGATTCACTTCATAGAGCAAAGCAAGAAAAAGAACAAAATAAATACGAAGAAAGCAGAAAAAATGAAATAATAAAGACAAAAGCCGAAATTAACAAATTAGAAAACAAGAACATGTAATATATAAATACACAAGCTGGCATTTTGAACTAATCAACCTAACAAACAAGTAGCTAACATAATCAACTAAGAAGAAAGGAAATGCACATACACAAATAAGAACTAGCAGGGAAAATACCTTTTGAAATTACAAGAACTTAAAGAAGTTCTTAAAAGAAGACTTCACACAATTCTTTGTAACCCAGTTTGAAAGCTTGGATAAACATGGTAAATTTCTATGAAAATAAAATTTGGCAAAACTAACACCAGGAAGAAGAGAAGGTTTGAATTTCAATGTCTTTAGAAGAAATAAAGAATTATATCAAAGTGCTACACCCCAGAAAAGGACCTCACTCATATATTTTCATAGGGACTTCTATCAAGCTTTCAACAATTAATGCTACTGCTATTTAAACTGTTCCAGGGCTTATCAAATAAGGAAGACTTCCAAACTAATTTCATGAATGGAAGGTAAGTAAACCCCAAGCTTGATAATGATGACAAGCACAACCAAAAAAATGACAACTTATCTTGCAGATATTGATTAAAACTTATCAATAAATCATTAGCAAACAGAATCCAATAGTACCATAAAGAAGATGTATTGTGACTAAGAGGGGTTTATTCCAGGAAAATGAAAACAAAGCAACAGCAGCATCTTAATTAGCAAGAAAATATCTTTCCCATTTTCACTGAGATCATGAACAAAGTAAGAATTTCTACATTATCCATTCCTACTTATTATTATATTGGAGGAATTAGCCAATCCTTCAGACAAGACCAATAATTTGAAGCATAATTATTTAAAGGAAGAAAAATTATTTTTCTTTGTATTCTATATAATAGTGTACCTTGAAAACCAAAGGCAATCAGTGAAAGAGTTACTACAAACAATAAGACAATCAGTAAATTAGCAGGTTATAAAATTAAATACAAAATTCCATGCCCTTTTATAGACCAAAAATACCAATAAAAATGTATAAAATATGTTGGAAAACAAAACTGCCACTTATTATAGCAACAAATATCCAGAAATATTTTTAACAAGACATGTGGAAAGTCTAAATAAGGAAAAATCTAAAATACCACTGAAAAGCAGAATAAGTAGATTCAATCAAATGGACATTGTATGATTTTTTAATACAGCAACTCAATCAAAAGATATCAATACTTCTCAAGTTAGTGTATAAATTTAATGCGGTAACATAATCCAACAAGTTTAATTTTTTTTCTTGGTCTAGAGATATACAAGCTAATTCTAAAGTTGACAAAATTTAAAAATAAATAAAATATGTACAGAAACTCCTGAAAAATTAGAATAACTGAGTTGCAGGAGGCTAACCATTTAGAGACATAACATAATGCCTCTATAAAATAAAAGATTATATAGTCTTAGCTCATAAATAGATCAATATACCAGAAACAGAATGGAGTCTGAAACAACTGAAATATGTATGGAAAACTTTTAAGTGATAATGGTGCATCTCAAGTTCCTGGGAATAAGATGGAATTTTTAATCACTATTATGGAACACCTAAGTAGCCATTAGAACAAGGTAATTTAGAAATTGTACTTCATAAATCCACTTTAATAAACTAAAAATGATGGGAGATCTAAATGTAAAAATTAAACCATACAAGTACCAAGGGAAAATGAGTTAGTTATATTATAACATGGGAGTGGGGAATGCTTTTCCAACAAAATCCAATAAGGGGAAAATGATTAAGTAAACTACAGACAATATTATTTTAGAATTTCATGCCAAAACAATACACCATAAATGATGTAAAAAGACAAACAACAAAATAGGAGAAAATACTTGCAATGAATATCACAGATGGAGATGCCAATTCTTTAATGTGTTATTGGGTCTAAAAAGTCAAAGAAGGAGATACCTTCCATCCGGAATGGCAGCATGAGGAGCTCCACAGACCCAACCCCAGCAACACAATCATGACTGGTGAACAGGAATTAGAGAGAAGAAAGAGAGCTTGTAGTCTCTGAAAATAGTGCTAAGTGTATGCAGAAAATGAAGAAACATTGCCACCCAGCTCTGCTTGAAGGAAGATCCACTCCCTAGGTAGATGTGCTTGAGAAAATAGGGCTCCCTTGTCTCATCTCACAGCTCCTAGTCAAGGACTCTGTTGTGTCTTCAGGAGGAACAGGTTGCCAAGATTTTATTGTCTTCCCACCTCCCTGCTGAAGAGGCTAAATTCCAAATGAGCCTAAGATGTTGGGCTGTTCCTCCACCCAGCCTGCACTTAACAGGGCAGAGTCTGCTGAGGCCTCGTAGGTCCTAGCCATCTTCCTCCCAGGTCACTTGGACCTGGCAGTTCAAAGCTGTGTGAAAGCTGAGGTGACCTGAGTCACCTAGCATCCTGTCTATATATCAGAAGTGTCACTCTGAAAGAAGAAAGCCACGGCCCACCCCCAGCTCAAGAGCAGTGGCTCAGAGATTTTGCTCAGAGAGAGAGGCAGGGCAGAACTCCGAAGCTCTCCCCAAAGAAACTGACTTTATTTGAAACTAAATGTGGGAATGTTCAGGCCTAAGGTTGAAATTTTTGTGGAAGCTATTAAGAGAAGGTTGGTATCTCCATGAGAACAGCAAGCTAAATCACAGGGCAGCTACTTAACTAGAGACAACTAGAGAAAAAGAGGAAGCCCTCCTGGATCAGAACAAATTCAAATACTGAACTCAAAAAATACTCCTACAAAGACTATCAGACCTTTGAGAAATATGCTCCCCAAGGCATTAGTGCAAACATTGAGCCATTAGTCAGCTATTAGTGCAGCCTAACAGCTATAGGTGATATGATCAGAGGTAGGCAGTGTAGCAGGGGGTTCAGAGAAAGAGACAAAAGAAAATGCTGCCAGTACAATTGTCACTGCCCCCTCACCCCCACTGTGTCCTTGCCCTAGGCTGCACCCTCTGAGGAGTGACAAGGGGGGGGGGGCTTTTAAGTGTGAGGTGGGCTGTATTTCCTGGTGTAAGGTGACAGTCATGAGGAAGAGGCCAAGAGGATCTGCAGGTATTGGCCCTGGTGTCACAGCACTGTTGGAGCAAAGCCGGGACCTCCATGCAGACTTCTTGATGTGTAAGAAAAGTAAATCCCAACTTGAGAATGCTTTTATAACCAGACTTTATGCAACTTGCTGCTGTCCAAACATGGAGATTAAGAGTACAATGTGTAGCTTCTTTTGTTTGTCCACATTTCCTAGGACTCCATTGTAAATCATGTGCTAGGGGTGGAGTGGGAGGGTGGAAGGGCAGATTGGAGTTTCCTTAAAAGCATAGGTACCTGGATTCTCCCCTGGGACATTCTGATTCACTGGTTCTCAGTGAGGTCCACAAACCTGTATTTTTAATAAGCATCCCAGGGATTTTTGAGAAAATGGCTCTTAGGCATCAATGTTTAGTTTCAAACATCATGAGAATTTATATTAGTGTAATTCTCTTTCTTCTAAACTCTTTAGTTTTCATTAGATTCGTCTGTGTTGAGGAAATGATTAGTTTGTCAGGCATATAGCTATGCCCAGAATTTCATAGTGTCTATATGAAAAGATAATTTAAAATCATTTAATTAATGGATTCATTTTAAGCACATTTCAAAAGGAATTTTGTAATATACAAAAATGAATTCCTTATACTCACATTCTGCAACAAGCATGCTAAAGGAAAGCTATTAACTCAGTAGCATAATAAAGGAATGGTACCTCAATTTTGGATTGCTTGTGGGCACACAAGAAGATGTCAATTCCACTCCCTGCTCCTACTTGTCAACCCCCACCTTCTAGACTGCATCTCCCCTTTGGTCTATTTGAAATAAGTAAGGTAGTAGATATTTTTTACTGTCTTCAACAAAGGCTCTTCAGTTCTGCATAAGCTCTGTGGCCTGTTGACTGCAACAAAAATATCTTTCACTCTCAAGAGCTTGAAGCCAAAACTTCAAAGCCCATTCAAAGAACTCGTTGATGTCATTTGCTTCTAGAAGACAGCAAGAAAGAGCATAGGGAAAACAACTTCTTGGGTGACACCTAAGTCCAGTTAGAAATCTTCAGACTTCAACAACCAAAGGAGAGAGATCCCTGAACTCAGGAGCTACTGAATGCCAAGTGTTTTTTTTTTTTACCATGACATATTAAATCAGTCACTTTTAATCTGTTTTCCTCTATTAGAAAAATGAGGGCACTATAACAAACTTCAAAGGCATGGCTGTGGAATATACAAGATTGCAGTAAATAATTTGGGACTGGAAACTGCTAAGCTATGATATTGTAACTGTGGTGCCTCCGGGAGCATCTGTCAGCATTCCTGTGTTGCGTGTGGGGTCTGGGAGTTTCGTGAAAGCTAGTCATCCCATTTAGCTTCTTCATGACTCATTGATCTAAGCTTTTAGACACTGCCTGAACTTCATGTTTCTTAGAAAGTGGTTAGAGCTAGTAGCAGACTGCTCACTGGGGACAACTTGGAATGCCCCAAAGCAATATTAATGATTGCTCCGACTGGGTATGTGGGGGAATCTGAAAGGTGAAAAATTATAGGCTTATAAGGTATATTCCCTCCAATGCTTCCAATTTTGCTCTGGGGTGGATTCTTTTCTAAAACTATGTTATCTGAGTGACTTAAAAATTCCAGTAGGCAATAACTCATCTGGCTGTGACTGGGTTTTCAGCATCTCCACCAAGTTTTATGGTGAAGATTCTGCAAAGCATTAGAAAGCTGAAATCTGGCACAAACCCCAGACTCATACTACTTGGGCTTTGAATAATAAATATTCCTTATCCAGTATTCAATCCAGCTACCTTTCCAGCAGGGGTGAGCATGCTTGTCATAAAACAGAAAACAGGAAGGTTTTGAAGACATTTTGTGCATTTTAGTGTGGTTTCCTCTGAAAGTAGAGCTTAAGAAGGGGCTGCAGGGCCAGCGATTTGCCCGAGAGGTGATCTCATGAAGCAGCAAGGGAGACAGACAGAAAGACTCAGAGGAAGGAGAAGCTGATGTAAGTGTACATTATTGTTTTCACTTCCAAAGGCATTTGTGCAATTTGACCAGAACCCCCAAGAAGTGAATAGAATACTTCCCAGAAGTGTCCTCATGAATGTCAGGAGGCTGAAGCCCTATCCACTGACTCTCATCCCTCTTGGTTGAAGGTCAGCCAAGGGTATTAGCTTTGAGCTGTGGCTACATGTAGTCCCAGCAGTAAGGTGAGTCAGAGCTCATATGCCCCTGTCCACTATAGGTGAGGCTAAAAATGAGATGATCTAAGTGACATCTGCAAAAGTCCAGCCTATTGCACTCTTCAGGTTGTGTCATGTCCCTCACTATGTCCATTCTGTCACTGCATTGTTAAGGTGGGACTGGCGATCATTCCTGCCAAAAAGCTTTAATCAGGCAGGCTGAGTAGAAGCAACTATAGTCTCCCCTGTTACAACTGGTATCAAGACCACAACTGGGATATATCATTGCCCTCCACAGCCACACCTTCTAGATTTCCCTCCCTTCATCCATCACTGCTGCAGAACAATGTCACTTATGTGGTGGAGAGACACAGACCTCCATCCCAGAGGGATCTTCGTTCTGGTTGCCCTGCCCTTGCTGTGGCAGCGATAGTTCAGTAATTGGCAAGTGTAGAAGCATCAGAGCACCTCAGGGCATCCCCAAGTGCAGCCAAGCTCCCCCCTCAGAGTTAGTTACATTGAAAAATACAACTCCTTTCTGTGCTGAAATAAGGAGTCTAACATAACCAATCAGAGCTCCAGTTCAGGGAAACGACACCCTCCCTGGGTGGGATGGGTTTTCTTGTCTCTCCCCTGGACTTTTAAGTCAGTGGGGCATAGACCTGTGTACACACATTCTGCAGGTGTGTGGCTGGAAGTAATGGTGGGTGCCTGCACCTTGGATTGATGCAGAGCCAACTGGCCCCATCCCAGGCCTCAAGGTGCCATCATTTCCAATGAGGGCCTGACTTCAGCAGGTGATACCTCAAGATCATACATTTAGTCTCCATGAGGTCTCACTCTTATTTGTTAATTCTCGCTACATTTTTTGCACAGTTTGCCCTATTGATAGTTGACTAGCCTGAGCCTAGATTCTCTGCTTCGTTCAAGGCTCCAAGGCAGTTATCAAAAGTCAGCCAACTCCATCACCTCCTTATTTTTACCATTGTCCCTTACTGTTCAAGCGCTAGAGCAACCATGTAACCACTGCCTACCCTTCTCTCCTGTCCATCCCAGTCACCTCACATATGATTTAGTAATTCTGATGCAAGAGATTACTGACCCCCCTCTAATCATCAGAAATGGGGTGATGATCTGCGGAGACCCAGTTCCAGAATCCCATCCCGAGTACATCCCAGAAGCACTTCCTGCAACCAGCTGTCTCAGTTTAAGCTCCCCTGACAGGAAAGCCTGTGACAAGGGTTAGAGCATGGCTACTTTTTTTTGAGAGGAGATCAGATAGGAATGAGGAAACAGAGAAATTGAGACATGGAATGGTTAAAAGCCACTATTTGGACACATTATCTAGGACACTGTTACAATCACAAGTGGCTTGATTTTGCTGTGACTGTTAAGAGGCAGAGAGAATGCCCCCCAAGTTACCCAATGGCTCCCTTCCCCCAATGGAGCTGCTGAACGTTCTACACTTGGAGGCTGCATATGAGTTGGCTAAGGTCTTATGAGAGAACAGCATGGGAGCAAGGTGCTCCATTAGCTGGGATGGGGCAGTACAGCAGCAGGCTGAGCCCCTTTGGGACTGTCCACTGCAGTTAAAACTGAACTCAGAGTGGGCCCAGTTGCTGTGAGGGAGCATGTGACATGTCTGCCTCAATGTGGCATTACAGGGAAGGAGTAACCTTATCACCTGGCCTAACACATTCCTCCCCACATTGGGCCTCGTCCTATAGCCACTCTACTCCACACCACGCTGTGTGGTGTCTGTGTCAGTGCTTGGAGAGCAGCCGGAGTCCTGCGGCATGTGCTCCTGCCCTCTCACGGACTGCCCCAAGCATGAAAAAGGTCTGCAGGTATTTTTGCAAACTGTGCCCTTGCCTTCTGCAAAGGGTGCCCTTGTCTCACAGTGCATATCAAAGACTGGCCTCAATGAACTTGAAATCCTTCTCCAAAGTCAGGAGGCAGGGGTTGTGGTCAGGGCAGGCTGAGGGAGATGGACCTGGTTTGTATGCTGGCCCTTACCCCACGGGGCATTCTTTCTCAAGTTTTTCATTAAACCACCCAGGCTTTGCCTTTCTCATCCTTAGCAAAAGGAAATCATCTCTTTCACAGGCTTATCTGAAGAATGATGTTTGGTTTCATGTCTTGATGCACATACAGTATGTAATGCACTTTACATACATGCAGCCTGGTGCACTGTAAATGCTGGAAAGCATCTCCAGGGTGACAGCATCAGCCTTCAAGGTCTTTGCTTTCTTCTTTCTCTTCCTCAAAGGCCCCTCTCCCCCGCTACCTTCAGTCTTCCCTCTGAAGTGGCCTTTGACGGCCTAGTCAGTACCCGTCGCCACACTATGCTCAAGACCCAAATGCAGTCAGATGTGTGACATCGCCAGGTACCTTGTGACAATACAAATGTCTTCTGCATTTCCTTTGTGAATCCTTCTAGTAAGCCTATTGGAAAAGAAAATTCAATCTTTTACATGCTTTACAGTTAGAATATTCATGCTATACTTTCCTAATTGTCAACAAACCTTTGATAAATCACAATTCTCTCTTTTGCAGGTAGAATCTGTAGTTTTAGAATCAAAGACAATGGCCATCTAGATAGAAGCTTGTGCTACATGGGATCTCGAAGAAGCACTTACCTTGGCGGGGCTAGACACACAGGGGTCTTAAGGAGGAAATGCCAAGACAGATAAAGAAGAAGGCATAGGGGTTGGAGGAAGGAGCCTTTAGACTGTCATGCAGAGGTGGCACATGATGGGGAAGGGCATGGAAGGGCATGGAGTGGAGGGCCTCAGACCTCTTTGCCTTCTGAGATAGTCTCACCCTCACCATGCTCTTAGGAGGTCCCCAAGCAGAGCTCGCCTGTCAGAAGAGCCCCACGTGAGGCATATGCAGCCTGCCCTAGTCACTGAGGGAGCCGCAGGGGGAGGCAGGCCCTCAGCACAGGTACCTCAGAGCACGTTAGCCCTCAGCAGGAGGTGCTCTTGAGGTAGATAGTAGAGAAACAGCTCTACAGTTGTCACAAACCTGTTTTCAAAGCAGCCATATCCCATTTTGAATCTTTGAGCATATATAATTCCTGGCCCAGGTTCTCTTGATAGCTTGGAGTAAAATTTGTCAAGACAATCAGACTTGGACTCATTGAGAGTTGAGCATGTAGTCCCAAGTGCTCTGAGCAAGGCTTCATCTGCCAGGCTGTTTTGAATCTGGCAGGAGAGATGGTTGTTCTGACACTCAGCACTCATCCTCTCTCCCATGACATTTGGCTCAGCCCATTCAGTCCTGCCCTGCCCCAGATGTGCAGAATATTAAATGAAAAGTTAGTGAAGTTCGGAGTGTGCTGAATGTTGATCTTTTCTGAGCAGTTGATTGCAGATTTTTTTTTTTTGCTGCATCACTGAGCTTTGGCATATAACCAACTCCAGGCATTTCAGGTGATGTCTTTGACTGATCGGGAGCTTTCCGTCTCATCCAGGGAATCACTCCCTCATTTTTTCCACCCCCTGCACATTTCTTGTTAAGAGATGTTCATATTAGCTTCAGTTGGCAGGTTGAGTGCAGAGCCTCAAACTGCTCTTTTAACAGAGAGCTTTGTCTCTGTCCTGTGGTTTATCAAACAGCTTCACTGGCCCTCTAATAAGTTTGCCAAACTCATCTTTTGTCTCTATTGATGAGCATTTGGCTGCAATTTTTTTTTTCCAGGAGGGAGTCTCTCTGTCTGTAGATCAATTTGGACCTGACATGTAAAGCTAAGACTTCCTTCTATTTCTAAGCAGTTCAGTAGCCATCACTTTCTACACACTGTCAGTTCCAATGGCATTTTGTATCTTTTCTAATTTAGCATTAAGAGCAGTGCAGAAAATATAAACAACCTGGAACTTTTGAGACTTCCGACACTGCAGCACTAGTCAGTTGCAATTTATTTGTTGTTTTTTTTTCCTTCTGATAAGGAGCTGGGCGGGTTTTACTTTTTAAATATCCTATGCCACGGTGACTTCAGAGCCATGAGTTTTCTCTGCAGGTGGAGTGACATAGTTAACTGGTTTTCAGTTTTTGGTGTGAGGATGCACACATGACTCTTGATTTTACCTTCCAAAAGAGAGCTAAGAGTGGTGACTTTGATCTGCTAGGGAGACCGAGCACTCAGCATCAGAGCATTGCTGTGGATAACTGCTGCTCGCCAGGAGGTGAGGTCCAGGCATCAGATTGTCATCCCAGCCTAGGCGGCCAGAATCTCAGAGGTGATGTCACCGGACAAAACCTGTTTCGTTCTAAAAAGAATACTTCCTCCTTTGGGCATCATCTGCCCTTCCTATTACAGTCATTATTTAAGGATATGAGCGCTTTACAAGCAGTGGTTCATTATTTCTCAAATCAATTTGTGAGGTAGGAAAGGAAATGGAAGTGTAAAGGCATAAACTCCGTAAGATCTGAGATGGCGATTTAAAGCAACCATTGGTGCCCTTCCACTTCCACCCAAGTAGTTCGATCATTCTACTGAGGATTTGTTTTCACCTTTCTTTTTATGTGCACTCTCATTTTTAATGTGGTTCCGATTGTCTGGCATATGGGATCAGAGTGGTGTGTCACTAACAAAAATGCGTGGATAGGAAGTCACACAGTAGAGTGTCTTCCATTGTGTGTACGCTTTCCTTTTGCTGGCTATTTAACTCCATTTATGGCAAGAGAAAAGGCCTTTTTTTCCCTTTTCCATTGAATACATTTTATATTTGTTCTATTGCATGTTCCCGGGGACCTGCTCCTCCTGGGGACCATGTCTGCTGTTTTATATCTTTGTCTCTTGCCTTCCATCAGTGCAGACACTTAGCACACTGCCACGCTTCGAGATGGGAGAAGACACAACAGCAGTCTTACTCCTCTCCTTGACCTTGAGGTCTGATACTCAAGGGGGCTTCTGGCGCTGTGTCCCTGCATGAGGATGAGAATGCTATGAATGCCTCGGAACCACTTTCAGCTCAATTTCATTAAGTGACAATTTATGGAAAGTAGTTCCATGGAATTACAGGGACACACTTTTTATGGTTATTGTTATTGATTGCAATAGGTTTTGGTCCCATTCTAAACCTGATATCCAGTGTCCATGGTGAGGGTGGAGAAGGTACCTGTGACCTTGGGCTTGGCTGTGTGTTTTCCTGTTTGCAGGTGGAGTGAGTATGAGCTGTGGGAAGTCCTTTCTAACTACTGTACATACACTGAAGTGCAAATTAATTTGTCATGGTGGTTTTATTTCCTATAATTTATAATTTTTAGGATTAATCGTGTTTAGGTTATATTCTCAGTGCACTAGATTTTACATGGAACAGGTCTGAATAGCACACACCAAATTCTGACAACACAGGCACTCACTCAGACAAAGCTGCAGGGAAAGAATTCTCAGGCAGGAGGCTTTTCTAAAAGCATTCCAGAAGAAGAGAGGAAATAATCAGAATTTATGTATGGGCATGGATTCTTCATTCTCCCTTCCAATTTGATATAAAAAAATGATGCTTCTGGTGGGGGGTGCAAACATTCTATAATGTAATTCCTTGCAATAAGCTAAAATGCTGAATTGTAACAATCATGGAAATTAGTGTGACTGAGTTCTCTAAACTGACACATCACTGATGAGAATACCCGTGTGCCTAGGGTCAGTCAGGGTCGGTGAGCTGTGGTTTCAGGGACGGCGAAGTAGAACAGTGGTAGGAACAGATCAGTAGAAAATCAGCATGGGGTGGAATTGACAGGCCATAGAGTGGAGTCGTCTGGGTCTGCATCTGCTTTTGAGGTAGTTGACAGGGTTGATGGCTGTGAAGCATTGGTCCCTGCACTGCATGAACTTCATCAGAATGGAAAGCCTTGGGGAGTAGAAAGGAGCATCATGGCTGGGCTGGTGAGACTTGTGAAGATGCCAAAACGGAGAGCACTTCTATTGCCCATGTGGCTGGTGGCCTGGAACCTGAAGCCTCGCCGTGACTCCTTGTTACTACTTTTGCAGGTGACCCTTGGAAAGGGAGCTGCAAAATCAACAAGATAGTGAGAGCCTCATACCTTAAATTCCCTGGCTCTCTACCACGTAACCCCACTGTGCCGAATCTCAACATAACCAATACATCACCTTCCCTACTTCTGTGTCCCTGCTGTTTAGTTTTACTCATTTACCCACCACCTTGCATGGAAAAGGAGATTTCATTTTGGGAAAAGGAAAAGAGAGATGGGCTGTGGTACAGATAAGTGGTTGTGCCCCGAAACAAATGGCAGACTATTTTCTCTGCTTCTCGACTTGCAGAAGCCTTTCCAGGAGGTTGTGTGTATTGTTTATATATATATATATTTAAAGTTTTCTATATATTATGAGGTTTTGGCATCTTAAAAACCTTTCTGGCTGGGAAGAGAGTGCCCTTCCTAAAGCTAAAGGGCCTGGCCCAAAGCATGCCTTTGATATGCAAACTAACCAATCCAGAGCCAGACCTCTACCCCAGGAGGTAATATACTTCTGCCCTGAGCATCCTGGGACCAGCACTGGGCAGCCAGGGACCACCCCTATAGCCAGGAGCCTGCTGAAATGACTGGAACTGGTCAGTCTAAAACTGTTTGCTCTGCCTGCCTTGTCTTTCCTTTGGAATCCCCCAAAAAGGGTCAAAGGTCTAGCCCTAGCTCTCCCCTTGCCCCTGCTTTCTGTCTCCTCACCACCCTGAGTCTTCCTCCTGTGGCCCTGCATGGTACGTGGGGACCTGTAATATAGTAGATGTTTGACTCTCTCCTGTGTCTCTGCTTTTGACCACACATGACAGACCACACATAAGACAGAAGAAGAGTGTGATAGGTTTTAAATGTTTGCTGGACTATTCAGAAATATCTAGAGATGAAATGACAAGAAATTCAAAGTGGGAGTTTCCTTTAATATGAGGACTCTTCATTCTTCATATACTTTTCATTTTATTGAACTCAGATTCCAGACACAGTGCTGGGCCCTAGGGGATGGAGAAGTGCTGACTCTGCGGCTCAAGGAGCACACCATCAATGGGATAAAATGCACAGAAGCAAATAAATGCCTTTGGGTATTTGGTGCTGTATGAATCGAAATGGTGAGGCATCCAAGAAGGGAGGGGTTGTATCAGACAAAGTTTTCTGGAAGAGGGATCCTTGATTATCACCAAACACTTTACTTTTTAAATCAGTTGTATTTATGTTGTATTGACGGATGTCCAAAGTAAGAGACTGTATGTATGCATTTCCAGGAAAAGCTAAGCATTTTGAAGAGGTTTCTTGAAGAAACAATTGCTCAAGCTAAAAGATTTCAGAACTAATTGAAGCTCAGGTAGTAAACCTGGGTGCAGAATAAAAGGCTTTAAAAACCCTATATTCTCTTTAGATATAAAGCTTAAGAAATTTCAGTCCTTGAATTACAGATCATTTCTTTAGATTTTATTCTACTTCTGCAGAAAATACTCCATTTAATGAAGAAAAAATTAATTATTACTCTCATCTCTACCCAATAATTTCATTCACTTTATATTATAAACTCTGACTATAATATAAACACTTTATATTATAAACTCTTTTAAAAAAAGAGAGGGAGAAAGAACCAGGAATTGCCAAATACCTTATAATGAAAAGTATAAACAAACAGACTTTTAATCCTTAGTGGTGTCAAAGTGCATCTATTATTGATCTATAATTTTTAGAACATGGAACATACAGAATATGAGACTGCTTTTTATTATGTAACTCATGAAATTAAGCATTACTTTATGACCCCTCTCACCTCCATAAAGAGAAAGGTAATGAATCTTCTAATGTCATCTCCTAGGAAAGTGCTTTGTGAACGAACTGCATGTCCTGGGGTGAGGTGGGCCTTATTGCTTAGCCAAACGCATGTTGCAAAGAACGCAGGTTGTGTGTACCATCTGGATGGAGAGGCAATGCACAGCCTGGCTAAACAGCTCCCTCATTTAATTCTCTTTCCTTTTCATCTGTCTGTAACACAATAAAGGAAATTAAAATCAGTGATCGATTGTGTTTGAGTGCATTATCATCAAGACGGAATACATAAACAATGTACCAAATGAGAAGCTATTTAATCACATTCTTTTTTTCTGTGTATCTAACTGGGTATATCAGGGGCCAAGAAACTGACATTTATTTTATGCAAAAGAGGAACAGAAATTCATTTATTCCATTTGAATGTTTCTCCTGTATTAACTGTATTAACAGAACATTCTATTTTCCTTGAAGAACTTATATTTAGGAAAATGTACAAAAATCTTTATTAAAGGGAAATCATTATCATATAGCCCATTTGATAACACCATTATTTCAGTGTTTTTCCCGGAACTATTTGTTATTGGCTGATTTATTTTAGTTCATAGGACTCCTGAGTGTGAAATTTGACATTTCAGATATGCCAGGAAATTAATTTTCTTCATTAGGAAGGGCATAGGGTTCTATTCCTTTTATTGAAGCAGCTTATCTTAGTGCATTAGATTTTATTCAGGAATTAGTTTGATACTCCTAAAACAGAAAAAAAAAAGTGATCCAAACTTCCAATTATCAGATTTCCTTCCAAGAATAAGCTTAGGCCCTTGAATAATTGGTTCATATATTGTCTTTTATTTGGTTAATTACTTATGTGGTCATGAAGATATTTTGGTATTTCTAAATGGGTTATGATACCCACAGTGAATAAAATGAGCTGGTGTTGGATGTACAAAATGCAAGATGAATCTGGAGGAAAATTTGAGATTGTTTTAAAAAATGGTCTTTCTCCTTTTAAAGTTGCCTGTGACTTGATAATTGAAACAGTATTATTCATTTAGTTAACCAGTATTTACAGCACTCAACTTTAGGGGAGGGAGCCCTCCAATCTCTCAGTGTTTAAAGTCCCTGTAGAATGGGCCATGGTCATTCGTGAAGGACAATGACCTACCAGTGCAGCAGCATATCCTAGAACCTACACACTTGTCACTTTTCTCACCATCTACCTAACAGCTTTGTTTTTAAAGAGGGCCCTGTAATAGGGGTGGAGTTGTGCATTTTGGTCAGTAGTCGAATATGTAGTAGTCAAGTCAAAGAAGAATGGAAGAGCAGGATTTAAACTCTGCCACTGCTTCAGACTCACAGAACACGTCATCCTTTGTGCAATGGGAGCCCTGTAGTCAGATGTTACAGCAAATGCCGCTTCTATGCTGGTGGAGTGCCTTCTGCTCAGGGCTGATAATCGCACTTTGACAGTTTAAACAGATGGGTGAAGGAGATCAATTTGATCAAAGTATCAAATGAGGCATCTTTATTTGTCCAAGACTTTATACAATCAGAGAAAGTTAAGCAGAGCCACCTGAGTACACAGCAGTACAGGTGTATCCCCTGAAGCTGTGGATTCATAGATACATTAGTATAAAATTATTTTATGGAGTGCTCTGTCCACAGGTAGATGCTAACAAATTGATATTTGTGACAGTCTCATCTGAGGAAAAATACATCCAGTTTTCCAAAAGTGGGTGTAGCTCAGGCCAAAAGCTGGGGTACTTTTAACGGGTAAGTCAGAGTGGAAATGTGTCTCCTTCGGAGGAAATTACAGGTCGGAGGCTCTGAGCTTTGCGTGTGCTGTGGTCTGAATGTTTGCGCTCCTCCCCCAAATTCATATGTTGAAATCTTGAGGCTGATGTGAAAGTATTAAGAGGTGGGGCCTGTGGGTGGTACTCAGGCCATGAGAGTACAGCCCTTATGAATGGGATTAGTGCCTTATAAAAGAGCTCCAGAGAGATCTCTTGCCTCTTCCACTCTGTGAAGATTCAGTGAGAAGGTGGCCGTCTATGCATCAGGGAGCTAGCCCTCCTAGCCAGTCTCCATGCTGAAGTAAGCCAGTGCCATGATCTTGGACTTCCAGCTTCCAGAACTGTGAGAAGTGAATTTCCGTTGCTTATAAACCACCCAGTTTGTGGTATTTTGTTATAGTAGCCAGAACAGACTAATAAGAGACTTGGGAAGCTTGTATCTGCTTTCTTTAGGCTTGTGTCTACTTTCTAGGAGGTACACTGGGAGCCAAGAAAAGATAGGAAGACAGTAACAAGAAACGCCAAAGGACTGTCTAAGGTCAGTATTTTTCCTGACCACTGGTATGTTTGGCATGTACATATGTTTCTGGGAGGCAAAGCCTGGGTCTGTGTATGAAAAATATGTATGCCTTGAAGACAAATAGTAAATAAAAGGTTTTTTTTCCTCTTTAGGAGAAAAATCTAATGTTAGTTTCTGTATGTTACAAATTACATAAAAATTATATGCACTAATATTAGGACAAGAAAATAGAACATAAAAGATAATATAAAAATTTTTAAAGTTCCTGACATTGTTTGTTAACATCATTCTTCCCTTTTCTAATTTTTCTTTATTAAAAATATGAAGTAAATATTTATCATTTCTGCTTCTGATCCCTTTTTATTTTTTCTTCACTTATCAAAGCAAGTTGTATTTTATGTTACATAAAAATAATTGACTTCAACTTGAGTAGTAATATTTAGAGCCACCTGTAGCTGTTAAATGATAAATAAATAGGTTAATCACATAAATGCAGTTTTAAAACTGTTTGGAAACTGCTGGGTTTCATTTCATTGGTATTTGGGGTTTTTTTTGTTGTTGTTTTTTGAGTTTTGTTGTCAGCTTTAAGTAAAAACATGACATTATTTGCACCAGATTCTCAATGCTTTGAAGTTTTGGATCTTTTTCTTCTTCTTTTGCAATGTATGACTCTTTGGAAGTCAACCAGGGCTGACTGCAGAGGACTCTGTGCAATCCAATCAGGCTAATTTCAATTTTAAGTGCAGGAGACAGGCATGCTTTTCTTCGCCTCCTTTGTGTAGCCGTGATGGATTGGTTAGTGTAGAGTTAGTAGGATTTCCAGGAAAGGAGAGTACAGATGCCGTCCTAAGCAGCCTGCTAATAAAATAGGCCTCAAGTCCTAAAATTTCCCACTTGTTATTTTATTTTAAGAGGAGAATAGAGCTCTACCGAAATGTAGAAACATTATACATTACAGTGTCATCTGAAAAGCTACCAGTATTTACATTCTCACATGATTCTAATAAAAAATACAAGTAAGGAATCCCTATCTAAAATAACATACAGACATGGAGGAGCAAGAACTGGTAAGAAAAAGAAGCAGAATTTCATGCTAATTTAAAAAGGCTGTCTAAACATAGTCCTATTTTCCTTTGCCCATTTAAAAATACTTTACAGAAATCTCTTTTTAAAGGATTATGGATAGAATACAATAAGTTCTTAACTGATTAAAATTATTTAAAAATGATTATCATGTGTGTGTTTACATGTGTTCTTAAGTATAAAAATAATCAAACCATAATTTGAAAAGAAGCATAAGCTATATTAAACTTAGGGCAAATTAAAGTGTTTCCTAGCAATTTTCTTTAATTTCCTTTTCATTGCTTGAATTCCTCCAAAACAGAGAGATAACCGAAAGTATGAAATAATGAACAAAAACAAAGGAAAACCAAAATCAATATTGTCATCCAATGCAACATCAATTTTCAATTAAAATCAAGAGAATTTCAAAAATTGTGCTCATCAAAATAATACTACCTCCTACTGCACATTCACTATGGGCCTGGGGCAGTTCCTGGCTTTATATTAATGTGTTCATTTAATTCTCATAATACCTGTTATATGATCATGATCCCTTTATCATGATCCTTATTTTACAGAGAAGGAAACGGAAATGATCTAAGTGCTCAATGCCATGGTGCTAATCCGTCAGAGCTGGACTGAGCCCAGGCAGTTAGGATCTGGAGGATTTGCCACAACATGTTGCTGGCTCGTTGGGTGAATCTATATACCTACATAATGATTTACAATCAAACTTTGCCAATGCCTTCTCTACCAGATATGGACATCAGCCATGTCTTTAGGGGTCTAAGGGTGCATCAGTTTCTCCTAATTCCATTTAATTCTGCCACCTGCAGTTCACTTTCAGTTATACTGAAGGGCTCTGGGAACATTTTGGCTTGAAGGAGAGGTTTGGTGGTGCTTGGGGAGGTGAAGGGTAGTTGGATAAGACTCCACAGAGCAGTGGAAATTTCACAGAGTAGTTGACACTTGAATTTAATATGAATTCCTTGAGTAGAGGTTGCGAGGGCATGTGCATCATGCCTATATCATTTGTGGAGGGGGGATATCATGACAGGAGGAGAAAAAGTAGGTGAATATGGGTACCAAAGAGCTTTGTGAACCATCCTTCAGACCTCACCCCACACCTGGGCCACAGCTCAGCAAGCTGTGCTGGAACAAAACCTTTCTGCATGCTATGGGTCACTTAGTGTGCCTCAAAGAGGAAAGTCTGCATAGACCACACAGTCCCTGATAACACCTGACACTTTCACCCAATTCTAGTGTGAAGGTAATGTTAATATCAACTTTAGGAACCTTTTGTGGCTGGAAAATTCATTCTGTTTTCCACGTCTTGGTAATCAATGGGCCCTAACCAAAAGTTAGGTGTCTCTGGACACTTCTCATGGGTCTCCTCTTCTACCCTTTGACATGTTCTCAATAGCCTTAAACTGCATCCAGGGGAATCCAGCAGTTAGGATCTGGAGGTCCAGCATTCTTGTGAACAAGTTCTTCAACATTTTCATCATCTTCTTATTACTCCCCTGCCATATCCTACCATGTCCAAGATGGTAAAGATTTCCTGGAAGGTGGGAGCTCCACAGATGAGCAATGTTATTGCCTATTTCTGAACCCAGATTAATCTACCCTAAGTCTTTTCGAACAACTACTGCTCTATTTTTCAATAAGAATGTATTGAAGCCAAAAGTAAGCAACAGGCTAGAATACAACCTTTCTTCCCACTGCTCCATGATCACCAGCCTCTGGGTCCCTCTTCCACCTTTAGGAAGAACTTTAAGTCCTGGATTCTTGGATTTTTTTTTTCCCATCCCAATTCCTACCATTTTCAAGGAAGTAGTGCTCTTCAGCCATGTGATGTCTAACCATTTTCTCTTCCGATCACCTTTTTTTCCCAGTTCCCCAGTATTGTGATCTGGACCTTTATATCAGCCAGCATTCTTTCATCTTCAAAATTGCAAACTCCTAAAGGTCCCTTTCTGAATCTAGCACTCAGTAGAAATAGATCTTGTTAAGGACGCTCTCTAATCTTCTTCAGACTGAAATATTGGCCTTTCTATCTCATTTGAGGTGCTATCATATGCCTCCTGCTGAAAGTCTCCTCCTGTGGTCTCTCTGATTCCATTTATTGGGGATAGTAGAGTCCTGTTTTCTATACAGCCTCCAGCAGACAGTCATGGGGCTTCATAATGCACTCAACAATATAAATTGCACACCATGGATAAATACCTGGTCAAACTACCAAAAGGAAAATGGCTTAGGATGGTAACTTTGTAAAGCACGTCTTATGGAATTTAAAACTGGTGAAATTCCACAGTCCTATTCTGTCTAGACTATATTAACATTTTCATTCAGTGATTTTTATTTTGACTTAATAGTCCATCAAATGTGAAAAAATATTTGAACTGTCTACATCAACTCATTATAATCTGCCTTCATATGACCAGCTGGAAAAAAATGTAATGATAAAACAAAGTTTTGTTTTATGTGTACTTCTCTTAAAAGACATTTTATTTAATATATACTGATACATTAACCTTCAGCTCACAGTCAACAGCACTATGACTGAACTAAAATCCTCTAAGACATGCATTTTCTCCAAAAGGCACATCACACTGTCTTATGCTTAGCAGCACTAGACAGCACCTCTGTGCTAAGCTTTGGGATCATTTTAAGCTGCAAAATCCCTCCCAAAAAGCAAATAATGCAAAAAAAATATGGCATTAAATTGACCACAGGAAGGACACTTGTTTGTAGTGTAAGAATTGAAGCAACAGGGCAAAGCTTCACCTAGTCTGATTCAGTTGGGGAGCCTGCTTTCAGGCAGGCACTCAAATTATTCCCTCTGCCCGTGTCTACAGAGGCCTGCAATAGTGCTATGCACATTGTTTTGGGGGTTACAAGTACATTTTAGCTAACATGCGAATTTGCAAATACAGATTCTGTGAATCACAAGGACAGACTGACTGTTAGGTGTGCATTGTGTATGTTTGCCTGTTCGTTGGTGTGTTCTCAGTTATTTTTGCCAATAATGGTACATGAATGAAATGAACTTAGATAGAACTGACTTATCAAATAAAGCAGAAGCTACTCGTGCAGGCATTCCCGAACATTAATAATGTAGTTTCTAATTGTCTCTATTAGTTTCCCACCAGTACTACTATTTACATGTTATGAGGTGTGCAATTATTACTCTGTAATCTTACTTTCTTTCCAGACAGTAAGTTCTTTAAAGGCAGGGATGAGATTTTATTTCCCAGCACCTACTAATATTTAAGCTTTATTTAAAATGTTAGTTCAATTAAATATTAGCTTAAATATTTATTCATTGTAGAGTCTCAATAAATATTTGACTTAGTATTGTTGTCATTGCAATATTTTTAGGAAAACTGCATTGGATGTGGTAGGGAAGAGTGCTCAGACAGGTGGGAAAAGAAGAGACAGGGACTAAGGAAGAGCAATCGGATTTGCAGATGATCATGGCTGTCATTCAGTGGGTCCCTCTTTCAGCCAGTGAGTGGAAGAGAAATGTCAAACTCTGCAAAGCTTGTTTTCTTCCCCCTCAGGTCATATTGTCTTCATCTCAGAAAAAGGCATGGGAGAAGAGAATTCCAGACTTGCAGTAGCTTTTGGTGTTTTATATTAGGAAAGAGCAGTAGTTAAGTTGGGATAAGGGGCCTGGATCCTGCCTATGTAAGGCCTTGGCTCTCTAAGGAGGTCCCAAAGACAATATAGTTTCTAATTTCCTGTAGAGAAGGTGAATGTTGACCAAGCCCACTCTGGTGAAACTTGCATCCCCAGGCTGAGAACTCTGTGACAGCTTTGGACCAGGGAGAAAAACCCAGGCCCTCTTTAGCCAAACATTTTCTAAAAAGACTGTCTTCCTGGAAGAGCTGCTAGGTATCATTAGCCAGGCTTTGCCCCAGGCATTAAAAGATAAGGAACATGAAGATGAAGGGCAACATTGTAGTTAGAACCTAGCTTGGAGTGCCCACACTTTTCCTATCTCGTTCAAAATTTCTGTTATCATGTGCTTTCTAATAAGAGGACTAAACCATCTGCATTTCCTTGTTTTAATTTTCTAATGATGTTTAGGTTTAAAGTGATGGAGATGTGTTATAGAATGTCTGTGGTACTTCCCTTTATCCTCATCCTATGACTTAGACTCCACGGTACTGAGAAGTATTACTTGAATTCCCATGGCTTAGACCAAGTAATAATGAGAGAAAAAAACTGCCTGTTTTCTTTAGGTTAAGGTCACAGGATCCACTCCTATCTTCTACTGCATAAGTTAAAGATTAATAGCAGTTACATATGTTGGTTATGATAAGAGGGCTATGCTTTCTTCCATACTATCCTTTTGCAAAGCATTTCGATAAAACCCTTCCTCTCAGTTTGCTTACAAATACTTAGTGACTTAGTCATTTGACATACACTGCTTCAATTTCAATGAAGAATGTTATTTCCCACCATGAGATATAAGCATACATAAATTTAAAATGAGACCATCTTTATGCTTGTCTTTTAAAGGATGTATTGAAAACAGGATTTGCTAAAAACACCAAGGATACTAGTAAATACTAAATGGTTTCCGAATAAAAGATGACAGCAGACAATAACCTTCTGAATACTTGTATCAGAAGGAGGGGCTTCCAGCCTTTGAGGCAGTGATGGGCTGATACAGAAGACTTAACCTGTTCTGGCATCGCAGGCACCCCAGGTGATGGGTATGAGCACAGACCTTCCCTGCACAGGGACAAGGGGCAAAAGGTTTCTGGTTTGTTTAACCACCTGCATAGCTCTTTGGATTATCATCCTCAATGATTCCCATTTTTGCTCAGCAGAAATCTCCCTTCCCCATCATCGCTCATTTGCCTATCCATTCATTCAACAAATATTTATAAAATTAGGACCTATGCTTGCAGCAGGGCAAACACAAGGAATGATCCAGGGCTGCTGCTTGTGGCAAACTGAAATCTGAGGGGATTCTGAGAATCATATACCTGTCCTTTGGGATTATGACTCTGTATTTGACACAAAGGGTACTGTCAGCTACTTTTAAAAAGAAGTATTTTAATCTCCCTAATGTGATTCATGGATGTGACAAATTTCTCATATTCTTATGACTATCTCCTCTTCCTTTTCTACCATGATATAAGAAAATAAGACATAGTACTTATAGAGTTAAGTATGCTTCTTCTCCCTACACCTTTCCTACTCTGCCAAAGAAATAGCAAAGGCCAAATTTCCTGTGTCACTTATTAGACCATAGCACATAAGAACAGCTATTATGGAGCTCGGCTCCTTTGTGCATATTGCAAATCTTCGATTCACAGACAGAGAACATATGACTGGAGAAATAGAATGTGGTGATGCTTATAGGGCTAACTGGAGGCAGAAAAAATCATGTAAGCATCTCTAAATAAATGGCCAACAATAGCCTTTTACAGATCAGACATTTAGGGGGTAAAAAAAACCTTATAGACATGAAATAGTAATTATGCTAGTCATAGTTAACCAAATCTGTTAATTTTGTATGATTGTATGAAGAAAAAAATTATTTTACCTTTAAATTATGTTATCTAATGATTAGAATAAAGTGATCATGGAAGATTCAGTAATCTGATCCATTTTAATATTGTGATGAAACGATGAATTCAGGTTGAAGGAAAAAAACCCACATCAACCTCCATCCAGCATGGGCTCATCCGCCCTGGCCCACGCTGAGTTTGGGAGGGCAGAGCAGCACCCACTGCTAGGCTCCTTCTGCCTCCCACAGCATCCCCTGCTGGGGCTCATGTTCAGCTGTCACCTGAGAATTTCTGGGATTCTATCTGAAGCCCCATTCCCTTGCATAGGATTGGGGAAATGGCTGACAATAAAGGCCTTATAGGTGACTTGTTCCGTGGGCTTAAATAGTAGTTGTTCCTCCTGTTGAACAGGAGACAATGTGAACATAAGTTTCCAAATGTGGCTGGCTGACCATCCAAATCACCTTGGGGGCTTTAGAAAATTAGAGATTTCCAGGTCTCACCCTGAACAATTAAAAAAGAATCATGAAAGAAGAATTTACTAGGTGAGCTTTTACTTCAGCAGTCCTGGGTAACAAATGCTGCTAAAAAGGTCAATGGCTTACAAACACATTTTTCTTGCTCAGAGGTGTGCTAGTGGGTAGTGGCTTGGCTGGGCTGTGGCTTGGGTTCAGGGTTGCACCATGTGTCTCTCATTCTAGAGCACAGGCTGCAGCAACAGCGGACACCTGGGGGCCTGTTCTTTTCATGGTGGGTGGCAAGACCATATGGTTGTGGATAAAATGAGAGTTCCTGTGGCCAGGATTCTCACCTGGCTGTGGTTGACTAGCTCACTGCACACACTTGTGGGCAATACATGGCTGTTGACTCTGTAAAAAGAGCTCTGCCCAGTGCTCTGCACACGATATGGTGGCAGGGCTGCAAGGCTGCAGGAGAGCAGAGCAGAGGCTGGAGTGGTGGCAGCACTGAGGACAGAGGCCCAGAGGATGGCTATGCGGGATGGCTGTGTGGGCAGAGGGGCCCAGAGGATGGCTGTGCAGACAGAGGGGCCCAGAGGCAGAGACTGGCTTGCTGCATGCAGACTTGCTCTGAGTGAATGGGATTCTAGTCACTGACCTGCCACTTGGAAATAAAGTTGGGTATAACTCTTTCAACACAAGAACTTTTTGCTGTCTATTTCTTTGGTCACACTGAATCCATAGTGAACTTGCCCGGGGCTGAAACCCATTGGCAAGACAATGGTGAATGAAAACATGTGGCAGTCCTTAAAGCTCATGTTTTGAACTACCCACCTTCACTTTGGCCCACATTCCATTGGTCAAAGCAAGTCTCAGAGCAAGCTTGAGGTCAGTGAGGTTGGGAGGTATACTCTGCCTTGAATGGGGAGGAATGGCCACCTGGGGGTTGGACTGAGGGATTAGGTCTAACAAACTCTACAGGTGATTTTTATGAAGTCAGTCTGCATGTGTTGGAGGATTGCCGTTTGGTTACCACTAGAGAATGTGACATAGCAAGAGGAATGATGGGCTTCCTTTTTTCAGTAGCTCAGCAAATATGTGTTGTCACTCACCTGTGCTGTCCAAAGATACAAAATGTTAATAGAGTTAAAGTAAGTCAATAATAGAGGATAATTGAGCATAGAAAGGGAATAATAAAAGAGGCATCTTACATGAAGTAGAGACAGAGATGAAGGCTTCTCAGAGCAGGCAAAGTTCCTGAGCTCAGCTGCGGTGATAAGTGAACATTTTCTAAGGAAGGAAAACACGTGAAGGGGAGGAAGTGTACTAGGCAGAGGAGAGGACAGGCTATGATGGGGAGCACAGAGGCAGCATATTTTTTTTTTTTGGCAGACAGTACCATGTGTTCTCCAAATCCTGCTTCTTTTCTCTTTGGTCCCAGAGCTAATTACCTTTTTCAGCTCCCCTTGAGCTGGGCTGTATGGCTGAGTATTGTTTAAAGGACGAGCCCAGAAATGATATCTTCCTTTCCTAGTCTGGCCCTTAGAAGACTACCCACACCAATCTCCACTCTCTCACCCATTCTCCTCAATCAGCTGAATGGGAAGAAGGTGGGGCCACAAGATGGAAGGAGCCAAGTCAAGGGCTGACCACATGGAAAGTTTTCCCCATCAATTAGGAACATTTGTGTGAGGGAGAGAGTGAACTTTAGTGCCTAAGGCCACTAAGATTTAGTATTTGTTTGCTGTAGGAGCTAATATGGCTTGCCTTAACTCACACAATCTACATGTGTTTTGCTGATGGTAAGCGATGGCCATGAGGCAGAAAGAGGGAGAGATGTCACTGACTAGCTGTGTTATCATTCATTTTAAGTACCTCTGGTTATTTTGAGAATCAAGTGAATTAAAAGATGCAATAGCACCTTAGAGTTATAAATCTGGGAAAGCATTAATATTAACAAGTAGTTATGCCTAAGTTTAGGGGCATTTCATGCTGCACAGACTGTCTGCCAAGCACAGTCATTCATAGTACATGTTTATGGCAGAAGAACCATTGACGATGTTCTTCAGGCAGCTTTTTTGTTTCTACTTTGATGTGTGCCCCCAAAGGTTCAAGTTTAACTGCAGCTGAGATGGGCCTCTCTCTCTCCATCTTTCAATCTTGAGGTGTCTGTTATCCAAGGAGACTTAAGGGAGAAAAACTAACTCCTTAATCAGTATGTCATCACATGACTGGGATTAAATAGGGAAGCAGTAAAAGCTCTGAGTTGATTTGATAGCCTGTATCACAGGTGAATTTTCTGTTTCCATTTCAAAGATGCCATCTGGAAGTTATTCTTCCTGCCAAAAGGACTAGAGACATAAAGGCTCCCTTTTCTTTTCCAAATGACAACTCATACACAGAGAACTGAGCTCTGCCTAATAGAGAGATAAGCCCTCCCTGGAGGTATAAGAGACTGGTGAGGGGCAAGTAGGAGAAAACTCTTGTCAGAAGCTATTTTTTGGAATACAAGAGATGGTCACTTTGCATGGAAAATATATAAATATTTTAGCAACTTCATACAAGCAGAGACTGAGAATATTTGGTACATAATTAGAATAAGAATTTTGACACAAGAACAAGATTGCTTTATTGGAGATCATCATGATACAGAATATCTGAAAGTATGCTTGGCAGAACCCATCAATGCTAGAAGAGAAATACAGAAGCAAACAAAACAGATAGTTACTTCTTGTCG
Organism: Manis javanica; assembly: GCF_040802235.1. NCBI lineage: Eukaryota > Metazoa > Chordata > Mammalia > Pholidota > Manidae > Manis > Manis javanica. The sequence continues at coordinate 150,790,052 of NC_133157.1, forward strand.
TCACTTCTTGCTGAGAGTGTTCCAGATCCTTAGTGAAGAGGCAATGGGAAATTCATGTCAGCACTTCCACTGTGTTCTAGTATGCAGCATATTGCCATGCTTCGGTTGGCAATTATGAATTGTATGCAGTTCTGAACCTGTTGTGGGTTAAGTCATTATCCACTAAGCTTTGTGTTATCTTTATAAAATCTAGATTTAAAGATTCCTTCAAGTTGTCTTCAAGTATAAAAAATGGAACTGAATTCTGCTTATTATTTATTCAAGATGCTAGTGCCAGGAATGTAAGAGCAGGAGAGTGTGACTGCGTCTTAGCTGGGCTTTTATGGAAGCAGCCCCTTAGATGGGATTTCAAGTGCAAGCAGTTTGCTTGGGACATGATGCCTGGAAATCACAGGAGAGGAGGGCAGACATGAAACCAAGTAGGAAAAGGGCCAGGAAAGGGTGGATTATGAAACAAATTACCTCTGTGGGTCACTGAAGTTGGAGACCTGTGGAAATAGTATGGAATATGCACCTCCGAGTCATCTTCTCTGAGGGTCCAGGCAGCTGAGGTGTTTATATACTAATTTCTATCATCTGGGCTTCCAGAACTGCTCCTGGGAGGTGGGAATCCTCCAAACTGCAGCCTGCCCTGCGTGTGAAATCTAGGTCCTACCAGGGAGAAGTTCTGCACTGAAATAGTAAAGGCAAAAGGGTGTTGGTGGGACAGTCCCAGCATCTACTACAAATCCCTGATGCTTGCTATCTTCACAAGACTTTTTCTAGCCTGGGTGTGCTGCTTGGTACAATTATATTTATGCATTTCCCAACCTGTCCCAGTGCCAGTGATTTGGCCACATACCCGAGGACCTGTGACTCAGGGTTGTTTATAATCAAAACTTCGGTTTCTATGTCTCTTACTTTTTACTGTAATCAACTTATATCTGCCACATTAAAATATGAGCTATATTTACAACTGTATTTCAAATCTGTCACTTCCTTGCCACTGCTTAGTGTATGCACACTATGGAAAACATGCTAGACACACCTAAGATAATAGGACACTATAACAAAACGTGCTCTCGTGTGGTGAGTTGCATCTTTTTGGAGGAGACCATGGCCTGACTGATGGCACATTTGGGATCTAGTAAATGCAAAGGGAATCCACACCATTTGGCTTTGAATGACAGTTCTGATATCATAATGATTTTACAAATGACTACTCATTTTCTCTCACTACCAACCTTGTTTTCTTATTTTCCCATTAAAAAATATAAAGGGGAATTATACAAGTGCACTATTTCTAATGACTGTTTGAAATTCTCTAGATTTCTCAAGTAAAAACACATGGGAAAAGCAGCAGCAGGTTCATTGTGAATCATGTTTGTATGACTAATTTTAAAAATAAAACATGTATATTTATGTGCACTGGCATAATATTGGGGAATTCTATATGCATATGAAAATACCATGGCAAATAAAAAAATCCATTATTCATATATTACTAACAAATTGCTCCATATTAGCTTGAACTAATGTACTTTATGTTAGGTTTTACATTTCTAATGGGTGGCTTGTTCTGTATTGCATAGGCCAGTTGCACACACATGTGTAACACATTTTATATGATTTTCTTATTTTCAACTATTTATTTTGAAATGACCATAGACTTAGAAAAGAGGTGCCAAAGTAAATTACAGAGACCTATATACCTTCCCTGATGTTAACATCTTAGCTAGGCGCTAACATAGGACTGATCCTTGAACCAGATGGATGTGAGGGTACTGCGAAGGTTTATCATCTTACATAGGTATTCTCTCCACATATGTGAAAAAATGTGTTTTTTTGTACCTTCCTAAAAAAGTCTTCTCTTTACTTTGGAACAGTTAATTTAATCCAATAAGTAGATAAATGGACAGATAAATGCATGTATGCATACATACAAAAAACGAGTTGGGTGGCATCAGGATTTGCTGACTTTTTATTAATGTTTTCTTTTTATTTTCAGTCATGCTACCTTTTCCTTTCTTTTCCTTTTTTTCTTCACCAGTTGTTAGGGGTCGAGTTAAGTCACTATACAGAGGAGTCTGATCTGAGCTTCTGGAATTAGGAGAAAAGGCAGGGGGTGGGGGAGCACATTTTAATGGTGGTAAGGAAGTGACTGTGTCTGTGTCATGAGGACTCTGACATAAAAGGCACGCAGTCATGTCCTTGCGGAGAAATCCCCAGTAGTGGCCAATAAATGACATGGTAGGACATGCTTGAACTTGTTGATGTCAGTTGAGGCTGTTCAGTGCAGGACATTAGAAAAACTCCAAATACACATTATTGCAATACTAATTATGATAATAAACAGCAAGATCAATGTTGTTAGAACACTGAAGAGTATGAGAGGTGAATATGAATTGTGGCTCATTTTTTTTAACCCAAGCAGAAATAAAAACGATGGTGTGTGGCTATCTCTTTCAAATTTTAAAACTAGTTATTACTAACATTTCTTGAAGCAAAATATACCAAAGGAGTTTCCTTATTTTGTCTCAGAATTCTCACATCCTCCATACTTTGCAGTGTCCTTAAAAACACTCCCACCCCCATATCCATTGCCAATGGATTTCTCACCTTTCCTCCCAATAAAACAGCCGTCCCACCTTTCCTCCCAATAAAACAGCCATCTGGGGGATCACTTTCAAATGCTGTGATGGGAAGTGCTTACAATTGCAAGAAGTATTTCTCTTCTTAGGGAGTAAGGAAATATTGTAATTATAACCGTCACCTCTCTTCCTGCTCCCACATTCTGGAACATTCATTGCTACACATAACAAGTGAATCAATTCTAACTAGTAGGGTGATCTCAATAGGCATTGACTGGGCAGCACACTAATGCATTGCAGCCCCCATGGCTGTGCTTCAAACTTTCTAAATGCTGCTCCAGTGTAGACCTTATCTTTGCTCCAAATAAGCAGCCATCCTGGAACTACAATGTCTGTTCAGATACTCATGAAGTTCAGCCAGTTACAAGAAAAGCTGTAGAGGATTGTAATTTGCTTGCTCCAAGAAGGTGCCAAGGAGTGGCCCAGCATCCAGGAGGCACCAGAGAAAAGAATGTCATTACTGGCACATTTAGGAACTTTTTAGTGGAGATGGCAGAATGCTTGACCAGACTGTACAGCATTTCACTCTAACTAAAGTGTTGAGGTGGAAGCCTTCAAAATACAGAAACAAAAACAATGAAACAGTGGAATAACTAAGGAGGAACTTTAAATCCTTCAAGCTAGTGTCTCAAAACCTAGGATTTGAAAATCCTATAAAATCTAGCAGTTGTACTTCCCAGCCTTATCTTTAGGCTTGCTGTTTTCTACTCAGTTCTCGTAGTCTTGGAATTGACAAACTGCTTCTCTCAACTTTCGGAGAGACTAGACCAAGAAACTGAGAAATAAAAAGGGTAGAAGAAAGCAAGAGAAAGAAAAGACTCCATAGAATCATATGCCACATGTGCATATGCCATATGCACACGAGTGCAACATGTTTAATACTTATTATATCCTACATATGTGTATATAGATATATTAAAAACGGTGTGAAATATTATGCTGAAAATGTGCACACTTTATCTTTTTTCATTCAACAAATCTTGAGTTTAACTCCTGATAAGTATTGCAGAAACAGCCTTGTTTTTGAGTGGGGAAATAGGAAATTATAAAGTAAACAAATCAGTGTTTTGAGTGGAATTATAATAGAGTGGCTGGGGTGTTATTTCAGACGGTGTGGTCAGTGAGGGCTCTTGGATGTGACATGAAGCTGAAACCTGCTTGAGTGCAGGATGCATGTAGATGGGGGATAAAGAACAAATGTCAGGCTTAGTCCTCTGGGGCAAGTTTTGTCATCATACCCACTTTACACATGAAAACTGGGACTTAACGGGGAAGCAGTGACCTGTCTGAGATTCTACAGTGAGGAAGTTGGCTATACAGCTACAACCTACCATATATCAGATTGGCTACTTAGATTATTATTTCCTCCTCACCTTTTACAAAATCCTCTTCTCGCGCCACTCTTTCCATTGTTCTGTCATTTTCTCTCTTCTCTTCCCTTTTACCCAAGAGTCATGTGATTCCTCTTTTAAGCCTTCCCTCACCCTCCCAGGAAGAAAACTCTTTCGAAGTGGGCTCAACTTCCTTGACTCATCTACTCTCCCTTCCCACCACCAAGCCTCTGCGGGGAGGGGAGGGAGTGTATCCTTTACTTTCACAATATAAACGGCAAACCTAGCAACCAGCATAGCTATTGACATAATAAGCAATTAAGAAATGAACTGAGTGAGAAATATTTGAAGGCTGGATTGAGGAAGGAAGGAAACAGGAAGGGAGGAAGATTTTCAGTTCAGGATGCAGTTCAATTCAGAAAATGAGACTGAAAGTCTGCAGAGACAAATAAAAGTAGCTTCACACACTTTCCAGACTTGTTACTAGCATTATGTTACCTTTGCTTCTTCTCTCTTCCTCTCTTTGAAAGCCAAAGCCATTTTCAACTGTCTTAAATTATGCAAGGGGTGGATGAGTACAGGGGGCAGTGGAAAAGGGAAAGGTACAGGACTCTCCTGGTTTCCTGAAATCACACCACATGGGTGAACTGATGCTTGAGGCAGGAAGGATCAGTGCAAATTATTGTGCCTACTTCCCAGCCAGCAGTGAGCTCCAGTGTAGACATTCCTTGGGTCTGAAACTTCAGAGACAGCACAGTGAATGTGTGAACCAAGGAGTTCCTAGTCAGATTATCTGGTTTTGCATTCCTTTTCACCCATTCAGTAGCCATGGGACTGACTCCCTGTCCCTATTTGACATCTTTTCACTGGGAATGTTCATAGGATCCCTCTCATTGGTGACAATTAAATAAGTGAATATACATAGAGAGCACTTAGACTCAGGCTTGTACTTGGTGCCTGGTAGGGATTCAATGCATGTTAGCTGCAAATTGGGTATTTCTTAAACTAAAAATGACGAGAAAAGTATATTGGGATAAACATATTTAATAGGAAGGGTCATTATGTTTATTATCATCATTCATCACAATCTCTGGAGATGAAGAGGCTATAATAATTTCTAGGAGTTGTACATAGACTTGTTTATGTCCTCACCCTCTGCAGCTGCCCCCTACAGCTTTGCGAGGGGTTGGTGCATTGAACACTCCTATATGCTAACTTAATTGTCAGGTCCATTTTTTCTATTGTTTTCAGTTATCATGCAGACTGACAGTTATGTTTATTTGTAACAAAAAGCATGCCTTCATAATTGCTGATCACTGAAGTCTTAAAGGTTCGGTTAAAAAAAAATTTCTGATTCCACTTTCTGCTACTTCAAGATAATGGTCAGAGGTGGCACCTAAAATAATAAAGTTTCTTGACCCTTTTGTTGACCCAAATCCCGAGGTTTTCCTGTGTCCCTATTAAGATTTCAAAGATATCATGCAAAGATTTTCCTGGGGGCTATAACAGTCTTAAGTTATAAACATATTGACTCAGAAAGAACCAATAAATTGTAAAAGAAATAAAAACAGAACTCGGTTTAATCCTGAAGGAATGGCTTGAGCAGAGTTTCCTTGTATGGAGCGAGTGTTTCAAAAGCGCTCTTTCCTTTTCTTAGTAACCTACCACTAAGGACCCAGGAGGGCAGCAGTGGGTTGGAAACGAGGTTTCTGTGCCAAGTTCTGAAGAAAGCCGCTTCTGAGACAACTGGCCTGGAGGCTGTTCCCTGTTCTTGTAGCGGGCTCGCTTGAGCTCCCAGCTTAGCTCCACCAGGTACCACAAATATGCCCATGAAATCTGACATGGGGCCCTGATGAAATTTAGTCCTGTGCACAACTCCCCTGCTCTATTCTGTGAGGTGAGAGAGAGCAATCGAGTCTCCCTGGGATCGTGGACACTTAGTCCTGGATCTTAACTATCCGCGATCAGGTCTTTTTTCCAAGCCCTTCTCAAAAAATTTAATTATCTCTGGGTATAAATCATATTTATCTTCATCTCCGAAACATTCTCTATTCCTAGAAAAAGCCACGCATTCTCTGCTTTCTCGCCTTCTCTTCTTTCATGCCTGGTGACAATTTCAAAGAGCCTAAACCAGGTCTCCTCTCGGTGTCCGGGTTTATTTATCCCCGCGCTGCCAGCCGGCGCATCTCTTCTCCCCTCTCCAGACCAACTCAGTCCAACTTTCCGTGCCAGAGTCCAGCAGGGACGCCCTCCCGGCAGCCGACTGCGGCGGGTCCTGAGACCCCCGAGGATCCAGCCCAGCCGGGGCGCAGCGGACTGGCCCGCCGGCTCCCTTCCGGTCCGCGCTCGTAACCCCGAGGTCGGGAGCCCCTCCTGGAGCTCCGCCGCTCTCGCCGCTCTTGGCTCCTCGCCTCTGGGCCCTTCTTCCCCGCACACCAGCCCATCTCAATTCCCACCCTGCCCATTCCGGGGCAGCTAAACAAAACCCTGCCCCTTCCTTTGCCCACAACTCCGACCACCCTCCCAACCCCCAGCACAACCCGCAGCGAGGAAGTCGAGTCGGGGTGTCCGCAGTTGCACGGGCCGCCCGGGTCTCCATCACCACCTGCCGCCCTAGTTCACGCTCATTCACATTCATTCGCATTCTCTCCCCCTCTCCCTCTCTCTCCAAAGACTCCTAACAAGACAGGCCAGTCGTCCTCCGTGGCACTCCCTTTCATTCATCCCCTCCCACCACCACACACACGCGCGCGCGCGCGCACACACACGCACACATACACACACACACCCCAACCCAGACAGCCCACTCCACTTCTCAGACGCCCACCTCCTGCAGACTCCCCTCCCCTAAACAGACTTCCACCCACTCGCCAGCTGTAGCCTCCCTCCCGCCCGCGCGGCTTCCTTTCCCCAAGAAGCAGACCCGCACAGTGGGAGGCAGGGCCCCAGCCAGACGCGCGGCTGGAGCGCGCGGTACTGACCTCTGCCCGCCCGGGAAACTAACAAAGGCGGTGCGCGAGCCCAGACCCCCACAGCTGCGAGCGGCGGCCGCGGGCCGGGCCTGGCGAGCGCCGGGCGGGGACTGCTCCGGAGTCAGGAGGCAGCGGAGCCGGAGGACGCGGATCTCTGGCCGCGAGCGCCGCTCGGACGCCGCCGGCACCATGGGCTGCTGCACCGGGCGCTGCTCGCTTATCTGCCTCTGTGCGCTGCAGCTGGTGAGTGCCCCGCGCGCCCCTGCCCGGGGACCGGCCTCTGCCCCTGGTCCCCTCCTGCCACACGCGTCCCTGCCCTGGAACCGGCCTTGCCGGCTCCCTCCGCGGGCCGCAGCCCCGGGTGCAGGACTGTCGGTCCCTCCCGCCGGGCCCCACTGTACCCACCGCTTCAACCCCACTGCCCTGAGCCCGCAGGCACTCACCCGGGCGCCCCTGCCGGGCCGGAGGGCGCGGTCTCGCTCCTGGCCCCACGCGACCGCCGGGCGTCGCCACGAGGTCCGGAGGTTGGTGCCGAGGCTCGCCGGGAGAGTGAGCGATTTCCCCGCCCCTCGGCTGGACAACTGGCTTTAGCACCCTTCGCATTCCTGCTGAAGTTTCACGGGGCTTGTGGGCTCTTTCTCTTGGGATGATTTCCAGGGACGCTGTTTAATGAGAAGGTGCGTGGGAATGCCCACGTTCTGAGCAGACGAGGAGCTCCAACTCTTAAAGAGTGATATGGTGCTTACCTTCAGCAGGATGAAAGGTGGTGCTTGAGGAGATCTCCAGAGAGGTCTGGCTGTGTGTGTTTAAACCGAGTATTTCAGCTCCTGCCCTTTCAGTTTCTCTTCAGATTTTGTTGAAATATTGCATGTCCACTCAGCGACAGACTGACAGCTGTCATCAGGGAGACAACTGAGTGAAAGGGTCCCATGGCGCGGTGGCTTGCCCAGGGAGTGCATGAAATGGAAGTTGTAGACCAGAGTGAAGGATAGAAGGAATTTCAGTGTGGAGAGAAAGCTCTTATACCATTGGCCCTACCGGGGCATAGACGGGACTGTGGTCTATTGCAGAGTCGTCTGAGGTCAAGTCTGCAGACGTTTTATGTCAGACTTTTGTGCGTAAGGGATTAATAGCCATCTCCTTTTTATTACACTTCAGACATTCTGCAGATGCTCTGCCAAGTTTTCTCTGAAGTGTTGTTTGTTTTTTAAAATCACAAACACTAACTAGCATACTCGACTAGCAAGAGAAAAATGCTTTTACTGAGTAATGTCAACCCTTGCAAGGCTCATTAACTGAAGGATAAAATAGAGCTCTTCCTTTAATAGTCCTTGTTTCCATGAATGTTTTAAAAGGTTTCACTTTTCTCTTGCCTCAGTGTTCCACTCTCCCATTATAACCTCACTTTAGACCTGCTCTTCATTGTTCACATGTGTGCATAATTTCTGTATTGACAGATTTGAAATCAGTGGCTACTTTACTTTAAATCTATGGGACAGTCCTTTCTATCCTGTTAAATAAGACATAGTTTATGGAGTTTTCTGGAAAAAATACTTTAAAAATCCACTTGAACATGAATGTTTTCTTTCACTAGGGAAGGTCATAAGTTACTTGACACTTTGTTTATTAGAAATGGATATGGCTTATAAATTGGAAAAAAGTGAATAAATATTTAGTCCATCCCTGAATATGCAAGATTATAGATAGGCACACTAGACTGTATAATCTACAATGGCATAATTCTTTCTGTTTTATATGGAAATAACATGTAAGGGGTTTTGATGCAGTGGATTCATCAAAACAATTATGATTTCCTTAGATGGTATTGTAATATTTATGTGGTAGTATATTTGGTATTTCATCTGTCAGCCTGGAAGGCTTCCACTTTCCACATACACCTTTTCAATTGATCTAAATGCAACCTACTCTTCAAAGTTTTTCTCAAAATTCCACCTCCTCTAAGAAGTCTTCCCTGGTGCTTCAGGTAAAATCAATCACTTCTTTTTCTTTACTTGCATAGCAAAAGTGCTTTTCTCTCTGATAGAATACATCTCATCCTCTTACATTATTTTAGGTTATTTACACATATCTCCCTTCACTAAACTGTAAGCAACCTGAGGATAAGGATGAAACGTTATTCATCTTTGCAAACCTTACAAGTTCTCAGGAGAACTCTTATTAGGAGCTGAAACATATTTGCTGAATTTATGATAGTAATTAACATTTGCAATCCATGCAGCGTTTTTGCATAAACATTATTTTATTTTATTCCTAAAATTCTCCTCTGAGGAAGGCATCCATTTCACTAGTTTGCAGACAAGGGTACTTATAGAGTTATACAGCTTTTCCAAATCAGTAGTTTTTGGGTGGTAGAGAGGTGATGATAAACACTTCATAAATACATATCAGACAAAACAAAATATATGAATATACTACATTCTTATGATTACATTTTTATATATATAAAGGATGTGTAACATTGAGTTGACAAATAATAATAATAATAAAATATGTGATGTTCTTATTTGTAAATTCTATATAGCCAATTAATTCTGGCAGAGTCCTTTTGTTGAATATGATGAACTCTTGGTACTATAGTTCTGACATGAATGCTAGTTTGTGCTTTTATTTACTTTGAGGAGTAATAGGAAAGTGAAACAAGGAAGCCATTTACTCCATCAGTGACCTGATGTTGGTTTGTAACCTCGGGAACTTCCTGGGTGAAATTCAAACTTGGCTCCCATGCAAGGAGAGCAAGGGGAGACTGAAGGAAGAGGCAGGCTCCTCCAGGTTCGTAGGTGGCATGCTTAAGAGGCAAGGAACTTACGTACAAGTCTTGTTCAGTGGCTGCAAAATGAGTAGCTCTGTGCACCCATCTGCCAGAATCTTAAAAAGTTTATTTAGAGGCCTTACCTAGTTCAATCGTGTATACAGTTTAGACGGTCTCAACAATACATTGCTCTCTCGAGGCTGTGTCCTTGAAACTGCTCCCACTGTGGGAATGGTGGGCACAATCAGCCCTCCAAGGACAGGGAAGGGGCTACACTATTGCTCTGGTCCAGCTTGAGTGTCACCTGATGGTCATGTCCTCTTCATGACCTCCTCCAGCACCAGCAGAGTCTTTGCTGAATTGGGTAATAGTTTTGAAATATTGGAAGATTATTTCCTCAATTTTTTGTGCTGCTGACAGTGTAATGACATGATACATTGTAGGTTCAATACGCATTATTAGAAAGCATTCTCCATTGCTTCCTTAAGTTTAGACAATCAACAAAACAATATTACACCCTAGCTTTTAGCATTTGCCAATTTCTTTGGTGTAAATACTCCCACTGTTGCCAATTGGAAGTGCACTATTACATAGTATTCCCATCATACAGATAAAAGAAGCATAAATAACCTCAGAAGCAGAGAGAAAGTAAGAAACAGTAAAATCATTAACAAGGAATTCATTTTAAATATTTAGTACCTCTCTTTTTAATATGATTTATATTATTTATTTTTAAATAATGGCTTTGTTTGACAACTGGCTCACAAAATCCTACAAATTATCAGACGCTGAGCCGATATAAGCGACTCCAGCATTCCTCCACATAGGACTCCTGGATCTAGTATTATTTCCACAGCAACCAGCTGTCTTCTTTTTCCCTTTCATGTCTTTTTATGCTCCCACCAACTGTTGGAAGTGGAGGTTGTGAAGCAGTAAATAGTGTGGGTGTTGAGAGGGGAATGGCATTTGGAGAACACATTTACTGAAGACCATCTACGCATTAAATGACTAGGAGTAACTGTTCAGGTCATTAAAAGATGGCACATTAGCTTCTTCTAAAAGTCAAAGAAACAAATGAAAGGTTTTTATTATCTCACTCATGTTTCATTGAAACCCTCCTCCATAGTAAAGCTCAGACTGGGAACAAAATTGGAGATAATTTATCATTTTTAGGTTAGTGTATTTGGATGAGCTTTGGTTTGCAAATTCTCAGTTTTTTTTCTACTTCCTTCCTTCCACTGCTCTGGCCATCCTGCACCATTACTTTTTCTCCATACTTCTACTCCCAAGCACATTTGTGTGTTTGCCCCAGATTTTATTTACATTCATGTTCTTAATTCTGCTAACTGAATTTAAAGGGAAAGTGGAAAGTATGAATACATGCCCATAGAAAACTGTACAAAATAAATATTTTTCTGGAAAAGCAATCCATTCCCGTATAGCAGATTCATAAAGTTATCCAAGAACTTTTAAATATATATTTTTTTGTAAGGATACTTTTGGTTTTTCTCATCTTAGAATAATGTGTCTTGTATTATCATATATATATATATAACCTAGAAATAAAAAGGAACACTGGATCATATCCTTTTAGTAATTGCCACATTTAAATAAGTCTGAATTGCATGTTTTTAAGGTCTAAAGTTTACTCTACATGCCATTTCAGAACTGTCTTCTTATAGGGACTTCACTGGTGTTGAACTTGGGTGGTTCCCACAGAGCTCTGGAAGTCTTGACATCACAGAGGTCAGACTGTAAGACATTTTCAACAAAATTGTCCCTGTTATTATGTGTTGTTATTACTAGGGGAGCTTTATTGTACCGTGCATCATTATGGAAAGGTGACAGCCAGATTCCTGTTAGGCCTATTAATCAGTGGAACAAAATTCAAAACTATCACTTTACATATCTGCAGTAATAGAAACCTTTAGAAGATTTATAGGAAAGTCAGCTTTTAACATGTTGATGGACTATATGTCTTTATTTTAGAGAACATCCTCTCAAATTAAAGAAAACTAGTAATTATTTTTCTTACAGATAAAAAGGGAGAATTTACAGTGAAGGGAGAATTTACACATATCTCCCTTCACTAAATTGTAAGCAACCTGAGGATAAGGATGAAATGTTATTCATCTTTGCGATGAGTGAAAACCAAGTTAATTTTCTCTCATACCACATTCAAACCATCTTTTGACCACCTATGACACTATAGTGCTGAGATAACATGTGTGGAGAGGTATCTGAATGATGGTGGTGTACTTGTGGGAACACGTTTTTAAACTAAGTCCTGTGAAATATGCAAGTCACCTTTCATAGACATTTGACTGTAGATGCAGAGGTACATTTAGTTTATTATGTAGATATACTGAATCATTTGTTTTAAAGTATTTTTGAACTTAAAAGCTCTTCTGTGAATGTAATTCTTACTCATTTAGTTCCCATTCTTTTTCTATATTTAGGTATTTTTCTTATGGAACTTAGGAAAGCTTAGGGAAATAAAAATTATGGTTCATAATGAGACTTTGGTTATTATGTGATTGCTGTTGAATTATCCATTTTTCCCCTCTAATCTAGATGCATTTACAGCTCCCTTGTTATCCAGGTGTAGATTCAGAGTATTTCATTTATTTGAGAAATACTGTATTCTTATGGTTTTGTTGCAGATTGAATTGTGTCCTGCTTACCCAAATTCTTATGTTGAAGTCCTAACCCCAGGAACTCAGAATCTGACCTTATTTGGAAAAATGGTCATTGCAGAACATTACTGCTCTTAGTTAGGTTAAGAGGAGGTGATACTGGAGTAGGGTGGGCCCTTAATCCAGTGTGACTGGTGTCCTTATAGAAAGGGGACATGTGGACCCAGGTATGCCCACAGAAAGTGCACCTGGTGATGATGAACACAAGAGATTGGGGAGATGTTTTGATAAGCCAAGGAAAGCCAAAGATGGCAGCAAAGCTAGACGAAAGGCTTGGAGCAGATTCTGTCACACAGCCCTCAGGAGAAAACAACCTTACCAACACCTTGATATCAGACTTCTAGCATCCAAAACTGTGAGTGAGACAATAGATTTATGTGGTTTAAGCCACTCAGCAGGTGGTACTTTGTTTCAGCAGCCCTAGCAAACTAATGCAGGTCTTCTGTTTTTTTATTTTATTTTATTTTCACAGGACACTAATCTTTGTGTTTAACTCCTTGGTTATGTGCTATTTCCTTTACTGGATTTTAAGTCCACTAAGAGCAAAGACTTTGATTTACACACAGAATCTTCCACTACCCCCTGTAAAGGGTAAGCATGCCGTAAATATTTGGGGAATAAATTAATGCATAAATGAAGAGCTAAACTTTATTGACTTTTTAATGTTCAGGGCATTTTTCTAGGTACCTCCATATCTATGAAATTATGTAGTTCTTATAACCAGTCAGTTTAGAGATTCAGAAATTGAAGCAAAGAGTATTTAAGTAACATGCCCAAGACCGTATAGCTGGTAAATGATGGAACCAGGGTTTAAATTTGAGTCCATACTCTCTTTACTCTGTTCTTTGCTTCCTGTACTTAAAATAATCAATAACATTCAACAAATATTCATAGACTCCCTAAGCACTGGTGTACAGGTGTGAACTATTTGGATGTAGACCTGCTCTTACAGAGTTTATGTCTGAGGGCAGAGAGCTGTCAATAAATATGCAAACAGATAGTACCTAATTACAAATACTGTTAAAAGCCATGGAGGACATGGAAAGTGTAATATACTCCCTTCACAGAGTGGTAGGGGGGTGCGATTTTCTTAGATGGGGTGGTCAGGAAGACTTCCCAGAAATTGGAAGCTGACTCTGAAAGAGTGACCAGCAGTCAGTCATGCACAGAAAGGGGGACCATTCAAAGCAGAGGAAACTGTGCTAAGCCTCCAGTTTGGAAAGAGTACGGTAAGTTTCCAGGTGACAGGAGACTGATGTAGCTAGGGTGCAGTATGAGACAGCATGTATCCAGTGAGATGGCATTGGATGTGTGCAGTGACACCAGACTTCGTTCAAGGAGCCATGTGAATCTGCTGGAGCCTTTTAAACAGAGGCCTCATATCATGGGGCTTGTATTTCAAAATATTCTCATTGCTGAATAGAGAACAGATTAAGGGAAATGAAAGGAAGTGGGAGACAGGATGCTCTTCTGTTTTTCTGAGCAAGAGATAATGTGAGCCAGGCACATGTAATAACAGCATGGATGGAGCAAAGGATGGACTTGAGTCATAATTTAGGAGCAGAAAGCCCAGGATTGGCTGAGGGGCTGACCTTCACAGCATAACAGAATGTAATTGTGGTATTTTTCACTGCAGGTGGGAAAATTGGGTGTTGTGGTTATGGGATGGAGCAGGAGTGTGTGTTTGGAGATATCTGGGTTCTGTTCTGGGCACTTTAAAATTCGGATACCCAATGCCAATTAGCTGTCAAGTATATGAGCTTGAAACTCAGAGAACAAGAGTGGACAGAATAGGCAGCATCGGGCATCAGGAGCAACATTGGTATTTAAAGACCTGGACAAGATTGCCTCAAGAGAGAGTGAAAAAATAGTGGAAAACAGTACCAAAACAGCACTCAATGTTGTAAAATGGAAAATAAAAATGAACAGAGTTCACTGGAATGGGAATGTTTATATATATTTGTTCTTTTATTCTTCAGAAAATATAAAATGCTATTGACTTTTTAAAAAATTGTCCCCAATTTTAATCAAATCATTTTTATTCTGGTTACTTCCATGTGGATTTTCATTTTGCCTAGTTCTTTTTCCCCCTAAGAGAGTAATCGCTATCATAAGATAATTTAAGATAGGCATAGTACCAAAATAAATCTTGAGAAAACATTGAGTCTTACTTGATGACTTAAGATAGGGAAGGTGCAATTCTCGAACTAGAAGGTTGCTGTTCTGTTTGATGCTAGTCAGAGAATCCCCAGTTCCTTGATTTGGAGAAGCCTGTGTCTATTGGGAAAGGGAGTTAAGGATGAAGGCTGGTGGGCAGCGGGCTCGGGAGTGCTGACAAGGGCTGAGGGAGCACGACTGACAGGGTCTGTTGAAGGGAATTGGGGGCAAGATCATGCAGTGTTAGTCATCTCGTTCTTTTTTCTATTTTTTCTTCTTTTTGTGTGTAAAAGACCACCCTTTTGAATGGTTTTGCTGATTGATTGTATTCCTGACTGATTAAGTAGAATTAAAAGTTTGAGTTTCTTCTTTCCCTTCCCTCCATAGGTATTTGTTTTATGAATGGTTTCATACAGCTGCCCAGTTTCTTAATTAACATGAGGTACTGGAATATGATTTTAGCTATCAGATTCTCATAAGAGATATGATCTCAATGGATGATATTTCTGACAGCTTCTTTCTCTTCCAGTAATTAGATACATGGTGGTGGTACTTTGGTATTGATTAATATGTAGCATAATAAGTGCTTGCATGTGGGAAGCCCCAGGCTGTAGAGGTTGATTGGTTAAATTGGTTAATTAAGGTACAAAGAGGAATGCTCTATCCTGAAGTTATGTTTCCTGTCCTGATAACTAGCTGTAACTGATCATAATTAAGATAATGGGAAATAGAAAATTCCTGTTAATGGCAGCTCTTTATAAATTTAAAGTATAAATACTTGATGAGTGAGCTCTTTCAAATTATAGTTCATGAAAGGTAACATCTCTTAGATTTGAGAGATAACACAAGAAATCAGCTGGACTTGTTATGAACACCATGATTGGACTGTGCATGAATCTTCAGTACTGAAGCCTGTCATACTGATTCTTACCCATCTCTGGGAATGGAAACTTTTACTGTTCGTGAAATCCTCCATATATATTTAAATTGAATTTCTCATGCTTTGATTTTTATGCTGTCTTCTCTGCATTTGCTTTTGATCTGGACAATGAATAGCCGATGAATGTAGTGATGTACTAGAGCCAGTTTGTACCACCTGTGGAGAGTTACTGTTACTTTTCCAGAAATTCTTCAGACTTGTTATTTACAGCCTTTATTAAAAATGAATTATATAATTTTAAACCATATCAAAAACACTGGTAATAAATATTCCAAACTCAACCCATCCTAATTATTTTTTACTGCATTGTGCTGTTATCTATGCTCCAGGGATTATTTTGTATCTATAGTGTGTGTATGTTAGAAATTGTGTGTAACAGTGTGCTCTGAGCATCTCTTTCCAACTCTGCAGCTAGTGATACCATATTAGTAGCTAGAAATCTATTATGGTGGAAGTATTTACATCATGAAATCCACAAAATCACACATCAGGTCTTCCTTCCACCCCTCAGAGCCAGTTATTAAACATTTACCAGCACACCACTGGGCAGAGGTTTTCATCAGAAGAAATCCAATTTGCTTTCTGGTACAAGCAGGAACTGATTTATAGGTCCTTAATGTAACTAATTAATGCATGAACAGACAGTATATTGCCTAACATAAATGTTTAATTTATTGCTTTGAGTGCATCAGTAAAATTGTTTAAACGTAACATAGAAGGTTTTATTTTTTTTAACATTTCAATATTGACTCCTTTTATATAAAAGCTTCTGGATCTCCTTAAACACTGTAGTTGATAACTGATTTATGCTGTATGATCCAGAATTGATAATAGTTCAGGGTTTCACTTCTAGGCAATGGACTAGACTCCAGAATCCCTCACTGTGAGGGAGAGTCATGTCTGCCTAACGGGTGTAAACTGATTATCACTCATGAGGGAGGATCTGCTCCACTCTCAGCTACTCCACCCTCCACCCTATTGAGCCTCGTTAGCTCTTCCATAGGGATTGTCACGTCATCGATGGCAAAAAGATCAGAATACCTTCTTGCATCACATCTGGTTCTTCCAGGCTTCTGATAAAATTCATTTGTCCACTGTCCCCACACTGGGATCTTAAATAGTCAGTCTTGAAGCCTTCATGAAAAAGTTGCTCATGTTTATATTTAAGAGATTTTTGAGAACACATTACAAGATATTTGGCTTATAAAGTCAATTTCTGGATTTTAAAAAAGGAATCATTGTTACATTGTGGAACAAATGTTGGCCTTCAGTTCCCTTGATTCATTTTTATAACATCTCCATGAGGCAGATGTGACTATCTTCCAATTTCCAGATGAGAAAACTGAAATGTGGAGAGATTAAGCAGTGAATTGAAATCATATACTATGACAAGGCTTAAGCCATCAGAAATGTAGAAATTATGGTATCTTTGATATACAATCACATGAGCAACCTTGTGGTTTACACTTTCCCCCTATTATCAAGTCCCCATCACATACCCCATTACAGTCACTATCCATCAACATAGTAAGATATTATAGAGTCACTATTTGTCTTCTCTGTGCAATACTGCCTTCCCTGTGCCTCCCTACATTATGTGTGCTAATCATAATGCTCCTTAATCCCCTGATCCCTCCCTTCCCACCCTCCCTTCCCAGTCCCTTTCCCTTTGGTATCTGTTAGTCCATTCTTAGGTTCTGTGAGTCTGCTGCTGTTTTGTTCCTTCAGTTTTTGCTTTGTTCTTATGCTCCACAGATGTGTGAAATCATTTGGTATTTGTCTTTCTCTGCCTGGCTTATTTCACTAAGCATGATACTCTTTAGCTCCATCCATGTTGTTGAAAATGGTAGGATTTGTTTTCTTCTTATGGCTGAATAATAATTCCATTGTGTATATGTACCACCTCTTCTTTATCCATTCATCTACTGATGGACACTTAGGTTGCTTCCATTTCTTGGCTATTGTAGATAGTGCTGTGATAAACATAGGGGTGCATATGGCATTTTGATACTGGACTGCTGCATTCTTAAGGGTCAGTTCCTAGGAGTGGAATTCCTGGGTCAAATGGTGTTTCTATTTTTAGTTTTTTGAGAAACCTCCATACTGCTTTCCACATGGTTGAACTAATTTATATTCCCACCAGCAGTGTAGGAGGGTTTCCCTTTCTCCACATCCTCGCCAGCATTAGTTGTTCCTTGTCTTTTGGATGTTGCCCTTCCTAACTGGTGTGAGGTGATATCTCATTGTGGTTTTAATTTGCATTTCTCTGATGATTAGTGATGTGGGGCATCTTTTCATATGTGTGTTGGCCATCTGAATTTCTTCTTTGGAGAAGTGTCTGTTCAGAACCTCTGCTCATTTTTTAATTGGGTTATTTGCTCTTTGGTTGTTGAGGTGTGTAAGCTCTTTATATATTTTGGATGTCAACCCCTTATCGAATATGTCATTTATGAATATATTCTCCCATACTGTAGGATGCCTTTATGTTCTACTGATGGTGTCCTTTGCTGTATAGAAGGTTTTCAGTTTGAAATAGTCCTTCTTGTTCATTTTTGCTTTTGTTTCCGTTGCCCGGGGAGATATGTTCATGAAAAAGTTGCTCATGTTTATATTCAGGAGATTTATGCCTATGTTTTCTTCTAAGAGTTTTATGGTTTCATGACCTACATTCAGGTCTTTGATCCATTTTGAGTTTACTTTTGTTTATGGGGTTAAACAATAATCCAGTTTCATTCTCTTGCATGTAGCTGTCCAGTTTTGCCAACACCAGTTGTGGAAGAGGCTGTCATTTCACCATTCTATATCCATGGCTCCTTTATTGTGTATTAATTGACAATGTATGCTTGGGTTAATATCTGGGGTCTCTAGTCTGTTCCATTGGTCTATGGGTCTGTTTCTTGTGCCAGAACCAAATTGTCTTGATTACTGTGACTTTGTAGTAGAGCTTGAAGTTGGGGAGTGTAATCCCCCCTGCTTTATTCTTCCTTCTCAGGATTGCTTTGGTTAACCAGAGTCTTTTGTGATCATATGAATTTTAGAACTATTTGTTTCAGTTTGTTGAAGAATGCTGTTGATATTTTGATAGGGATTGCATTGAATCTGTAGATTGCTTTATGCAGGTTGGCCATTTTGATAATATTAATTCTTCCTACCCAAGAGCATGGGATGAATTTCCATTTATTAGTGTCCTCTTTAATTTCTCTCAAGAGTGTCTTGTAGTTTTCAGAGTATAGGTCTTTTACTTCCTTTGCTAGGTTTATTCTTAGGTATTTTATTCTTTTTGATGCAATTGTGAATGGAATTGTTTCCCTGATTTCTCTTTCTGCTAGTTCATCATTAGTGCATAGGAATGCAACAGATTTCTGTGTATTAACTTTGTATCCTGCAACTCTTCTGAATTCAGATATTGTTCTAGCAGTTTTAGAGAGTGGATTCTTCAGGGTTTTTTATGTACAATATCATGTCATCTTCAAATAGTAACAGTTTAACTTCTTCCTTACCAATCTTGATGCCTTTTAGTTCTTTGTGTTGTCTTTTTGCTATGGCTAGGACCTCCAGAACAATGTTGAAGAAAAGCAGAGAGAGTGGGCATCCTGGTCTTGTTCTTGATCTTAGAGGAAAAGCTTTCAGCTTTTCACTGTTAAGTATGCTGTTGGCTGTGGGTTTGTCATGTATGGCATTTATTATATTGAGGTACTTGCCCTCTGTACCCATTTTGTTGAGAGTTTTTATCATGAATGCATGTTGAATTTTGTCAAATGCTTTTTCAGCATCTATGGAGATGATCATGTGATTTTTGTCCTTCTTTTTATTGATATAGTGGATGACGTTGACAGATTTTCAAATGTTGTGCCATCCTTGCATCCCTGGAATGAATCCCACTTGATCATGATGTATGATCCTTTTGATGTATTTTTGAATTTGGTTTGCTAATATTTTATTGAGTATTTTTGCATCTATATTCATCAGGGATATTGGTCTGTAGTTTTCTTTTATTGTGGTGTCTTTGCTTGGTTTTGGTATTAGAGTGATGCTGGCTTCATAGATTGAGTTTGGAAGTATTTCCTCCTCTTCTATTTTTTGGAAAACTTTAAGGAGAATTGGTATTATGTCTTCTCTAAATGTCTGATAAAATTCAGTGGTTAATACATCTTGTCTGGGAGTTTTGTTCTTGGGTGGTTTTTTGATTACTGATTCAATTTCATTGCTGGTAAGTGGTCTGTTAAGATTTTCTGTTTCTTCCTCGGTCAGTCTTGCAAGGTTGTATTTTTCTAGGATGTTTTCCATTTCTTCTAGGTTTTCCAGTTTGTTGGCATAAAATTTTTCATAATATTCTCTACTAATTCTTTGTTTTTCTGTGGTGTCCATAGTGATGTTTCCTTTCTCATTTCTGATTCTGTTTATGTGTGTAGATTCCCTTTTTCTCTCAATAAGTATGGTTAGGAGTTTATCTATTTTGTTTATTTTGTCAAAGAACCAGCTCTTGGTTTCATTAATTTTTTCTATTCTTTTATTCTTCTCCATTTTTATTTATTTCTTCTCTGATCTTTATTATGTCCCTCCTTCTACTGACTTTGGGCCTCATTTGTTCTTCCTTTTCCAGTTTCAATAATTGTGAATTTAGACTGTTCATTTGGAATTGTTCTTCCTTCTTTAAGCCTGGATTGCTATATACTTTCCTCTTAGAAGTGCCTTCACTGCATCCCACAGAAGTTGGGGCATTGTGCTGTGGTTTTCATTTGTCTCCATATATTGCTTAATATTTGTTTTAATTTGGTCATTGATCCATTGATTATTTAGGAGCATGTTGTTAAGCGTGCATGTGTTTGTGAGCCTTTTTGGTTTTTTTGGACAATTTATTTCTAGTTTCATACCTCTGTGATCTGAGAAGTTGGTTGGTACAACTTCAATCTTTCTGAATTGCTGAGGCCCTTTTTGTGGCCTAATTTTTGGTCTATTCTGGTAAATATTCCATGGGACTTGAGAAGAATGTGTACCCTGCTGCTTTTGGGTGGAACATTCTATAGATGTCTGTTAGGTCCATTTGTTCTAATGTGCTGTTCCTTACTTATCCTCTGGGTCCTTACTTATTTTCTGTCTGGTTTATCTGTCCTTTGGAGTGAGTGGTGTGTTGAGTGGAGTGAGTGGTGCATTTCATTCAATTTTCCCCTTTAATTCTGTTACTATTTGTTTCACATATGTGGGTGCTCCTGTGTTGGGTACATAAACATTTATAATGGTTTTGTAATGTAAACATTTATAATCCTCTTGTTGGACTGACCCCTGCATTATTATATAAAGTCCTTCTTTGTCTCTTGTTACTTTCTTTGTTTTGAAGTCTATTTTGCCTGATAAAAGTACTCCAACACCTGCTTTTCTCTCCCTATTTTATTGCATGAAATATGTTTTCCATCCCTTCACTTTTAGTCTGTGTATGTTTTGGTTTTGAAGTGAGTCTCTTGAAGACAGCATATAGATGGGTCTTGCTTTTTTATCCATCTTATTACTCTTTGTCTACTGATTGGTGCATTCAGTCCATTTATATTTAGGGTGATTATCGATAGATATGTATTTATAGCTATTGCAGGCTTTGGATTTGTGGTTACCAAAGGTTCTAGGGCAGCTTCTTTACTATCTAGCAGTCTACCTTCACTCACTTATTATGCTATTATAAGCACAGTCTGATGATTCATTTTCTCTCCCTGCTTTTTCTTCCTCCTCCACTGTTTATTTGTTAGATGTCATATTCTATACTCTTTGTGTATCCCTTTACTGACTTTATGGGTAGGTGATTTAATTTTGCATTTGACTTATATTGGTCTACTTCCTTTGCTGTGGTTTTATTTTCTCTGGTGATAGCTATTTAGTTTTAGGCACACTTCCATCTAGAGCAGTCCTTTTAAAATACATGTAGAAATGGTTTTTGGGAGGTAAATTCCCTAAATTTTTGCTTACCTGTGAATTGCTTAGTCCCTCTTTCAAATTTCAATGATAATCCTGCTGGGTAGAGTATTCTTGATTCGAGGCCCTTCTGTTTCATTGCACTGAATATATCATGCCAGTCTCTTCTGGCCTGTAAGGTTTCTGCTGAGCAGTCTGATGATAGCCTGATGGTTTTTCCTTTGTAGGTGATCATTTTTCCTCTCTCTGGCTGCTTTTAATACTCTGTCCTTGTCTTTTATCTTTGCCATTTTAATATTATATGTCTTGGTGTTGTCCTCATTGGTTACCTTGTTTTGGGAGATCTTTGTACTTCCATGGCCTGAGAGACTCTATCCTTTCACAGATTGGGGAATTTTTCAGCAATTATTTCTTTAAAGACACTTTCTATCCCTTTTCCTCTCTCTTCTTCTTCTGGTACCCCTATAATGTGAATATTGTACCTTTTGGTTTGCTCACACAGTTCTCTTAATATTCTTTAATTCCCAGAGATCCTTTTTTCTCTCTCTGCATTAGCTTCTGGGTATTCCTGTTCTCTGATTTCTATTCCATTAATTGTCTCCTCCACCTTACCTTTGTGCTTTTAAATCAATCCATTGTTGGTTTCATTTCTGTTTTCTCCCTCCTGAATTCATCCCTTAGCTCTTGAATATTTTTCTGTAGCTCCATTAACATGTTTATGACTTTTAGTTTGAATTATTTTTCATGAAGATTGGTGATTTCAGTCTCTTTGAGCCCTCTTTCTGGTGTTTTGGGATTTTGGATTGAACAAGGTTCTTCTCTGCCTTTTCATGGTCTTGGTTACTGGTGAGTGGCGTGGGTGTCAGCTGGGAGGACAAAGTCCCTTTTTGATTGCCGGTCGCCATGCCTGTCTCCACTTTCTGTGCTGGTTAACCATATGCAGGGAGCAGCCTCTGGGTCTGGCTGGTTAGCTGCACACTGGGAGAAGTCTCTGTAGGCTGTAGTTGCTATAGGCAGGGGTGTCCTCTGGCTGGTCTGCAGCAGTGGTGGGGAAAGCCAGTTTGTGTGCAGGTGCTGGCAGGGAGGAATAAGTGGCAGGCTGCTTATTGCAGTGAGGGACCTCAGGGCTGTATTGGCAACCAGGAGGATAGGACATGTGAAGCTCCTGAAAGTTCTGAGCCTGCTGGACTGAGTGTGCCATGATGATTTTGTCCACTTGTTCCTTCTCCTAAACCCTTGCCCTTTAGCAGTCTTCTGATTGCTGAGAAGTCTTTTAAAGCGCCTGCTTTTCTTTTGTCCCAAGACAGCGGTTGTGGGAACCTGTTCACAGTCTATGTCTCAGACTTTGGTTTTCACCCCCTCTAATCTCCAGAGCACTGTGCTCCCAGGGGCAGACTTCTAGGGCTGGGTATTTAGCAGTCCTGTGCTTCCACTCCCTCCCTGCTCTTATTCTCTTCCTCCCACTGGTGAGCTGGGGTGTGGGGAGTGCTTGGGTCCTGCCAGGTCACGGCTTTTTTACTTTACTCTTTTCTGTGAGATTTTGACTTCTCCCAGATGTAGACTGGCTGGTGCACTCTTACTTCTGGTCACTCTTTTGGGCACAGTTGTATTTTCTGTATTTTCAAAATATATATGATTTTGGGAGGAGATTTCTGCCACACTACTCATGCCACCATCTTTTCTCTTACCTCTAAAATGTGATCCAGGTTACTTTATTAATAAGAAGAGGCATAACTATTTTAACAGTTTTTTTCCTTCCATTTCCATTAGTAGGAGGTGGCTTTCTCATGACTGATATATATTTTTAGAGCCCCTAAGGGGGCACTGCAATTTATCCTTGAGCAAAAGAATGAAATGCAAGCTTTCTGTAGACCAAGTACTCTGCATTTTTGCATGCTCTATTTTCTTCAACAGATGAATGTCTTCTGACAGTGTTTTCACTCTCCACATATAATCTTGTAATGCCACTGGGACCTTTCCTCAGAAATATCCTCTCTCTGCATAAGCTCTTAAGCCAAAAACCCTTTTTTCTCTCTGATAGGAAACTCCTCCTTGGCCTTGGAGAGCATGATTGTCAAATATCTGAATGTTGCAGCCACACCATCTACTGAGTGTCTGAAATGCAGGGCCAATTAGAGGAAAGCATTAGATGAAGTCACTGAACCATTAGGAAGCCTACAAAAATGTCCTAATAGTCTTTTCATCTAAAAGAGCTGTGGCTGGAAATACAGATGGAGTTGTCCTTAGGGATCTGTCCTTCACAAGATGTGGTTCTGTTGAAGCATTTCACAAGTAGGAGACTTAATGTTTTGTAACATTTCACAGACTACATCATGCAGCAGGGCAGCGGTCATCTATTATAATATGTTTGTTTGACTAGCTCAAAAGTTTCTTTACACATACTTTTAAAGTCCTTCACTAGGGAGGATACTTTTATTGGAGGACAAAGGTTTTGGGGAGTTTAAGCCATAAACAATGGCTTGATTTTCTTTCAAGACAACACAAAGTGCAGATGTTGATCTTTTTAGTGTGGTTTTCCTTATTGATGACAAACTGGTTTGGTAGTTGAAGAAACTGTGCATGGATTTTTGTCCCATTATGTTGGAAAGTAGTACTATTTTCTTATTTTAGAGGACCATATCAAAGCTGAAGAGATAAGTGTATTTAAACATATTTTCAGGCATCTAAACTTTTATTCCCTATATTTTTTCATATTTAACAACTTCATTTGATTTTAAATGTTGATTTATTGCCATTCTACTAATGAAAGGTTCAAAGTACCCTTAAGACAAAGGTAGTTAGAACTCTTTTTATAAATAGAAATATACTTCTTTAGTTAATATGTATTTTGCATATTATATTTATCTAGGAGATAATATGAAATTTAGATTTGGGTCGGTCAGGCATCACTTGCCATGAGGTGTTTTCCATGTCCCTGAGCAAAAGGAATAGCAGTGGAGAACCTTTTTACCACAGACATCAGAATTATGCTGATGGACAGTTAGCTGCTGTGTAACCACAATTTTCCTAAGGTGCTTGAATGAGTGCCAGAGGCTGACCTCACACAGGGTATCACAACAAGATGGCAGGATCAAGCTCTATAAGAGCAACACTGAGTGTGATATAAATTACCAAGTTAGCACCAGAGAGTCAGATTAGAAATTAGAAACAGGTTTAAACTCAATGCGAGTGAACAGCTAGTGTTGTAAAGAATACAAATGTTAAAATCTTCACCTACAATCCCAGTGAATAAAATCATTGAACATTTCTGAGAGTTCCTGATATTTGGACTAAGTTTCTTCTATTGCATTCAAGTACAGGAAAAATGGTTTTTGGAAGGATTCAACTACATATTCATGTGTAAACTCCATTATGTACAATGATAACATTTTGCAAGAAAGCCCTGGAAATAAAGATCTGAATATTAATAAATGACAGACAAAAGATGAATCAGTAATTGCATGTTCTTTAAGCAGCGAATATTGGAAGGCATTCATATAAGCATGATATTTAGCAATCCAGTCTTGTCAATATTGATCCGGTATATTTAAACAAAAGAATGTGATAATTTCCTATTTCTTATAGTGAAGTATTTTGAGAAGTGTATAGTCAGACTTAAAGAGATGCTAATTTAGGAATAGTTTGGAAGGAAAAATGAAGGAAAATAGATTATTTAGCCTAATGTTGGATTATTAGTATTACATGGAGCTGTCTCAGAATGTTGAAAGGAAAATATCCTATCTCTCTGCCGCCTGCTTCAGTCTGTTTTCCTTATCCCTGGAATCATTATCCAACTCTGCCTGTTCTGAGTCAGCCCTGTTTATGAGCTAGTAGTGAGAGCCAGAATAGCACATATATCTTTAGCTCTTCAGTTGGTCACCTTTAGGACTTTAAGTCATGTACCTAAATCCCTTTTTCTCAGAAGCAAATAGAATGAAAGACAATATAACAAGATGACATCCTAGAGAAACTTGTTCGCCTTCCAAAAGCACTCCCTTGTGACCCCTTACCACTTGGTTCCCGAGCTTTCATGCTAGTGCCCAAGCTCTGACAACTGCTAGCTCGTGACTCTACCTTGTATTATACATCAGTCTCTTACCAAGGAGAAAGGGGGAGACACTGAGGTTTACAAACTGGTTTTCATTACAGAGCTACTCATTCTTCAAAGCCCAGCTGCAGCTCAATATGTTCAGCTGTCCATTGTGGTAGTAAAATTACGACATAACAAGGCCTGTGCCCCTGCTCCCAAGATCACTGTCTGCCCTCATCATGCCATGAATTCTCTCCTCAGTTGTATTTCTGGGAGTGTGACACTCTTATGGAGACTCTCAGAGTCCATCTGGAGCAGTGTTTATGATCTGGCCTTTTCCACCTATATAGCTGAGAAAGGAGCCATGTGACATTCTCAACAAGGCCACTTCCCTGACATAAGAGAATATGTGATAGCAGGAATTGGTGCTTTATGACACCACACGGTGGATAAAACAGTTGCATAAAAGGTGTCATTATAGAAAATGAGTTTGACTTTCATTTAGGTCTGAATGTTATTAATTCTTAACTGTCTACTTTCCAAATCACTGTTTAAACTTACTACCTGCAGTTTGAGAGTGCATGCATGTTTCTTTCTGCTGCTACATTTGCTTTCTCTCCATAGTAAAGCCAAGCACAACGACCACCCTGTAATTACTCTCTTCTACAACATGGCAGGAATGAGCAAATTTGGGAAACACTTCTGTTTGAACAAAGATGTGTTATGAAGTTGATAGAAAAATACTTTGGAAATTAATTCTCTGAAGATTTACAGAATAGAATAGATTGAGGCTACTTTGGTCCAAAAGGACTGATGCAGCCTGTATTAGTCAGTGGTCTCCAGAGAAAGAGAACCAGTATGACTTACACATATGTATCCTAGTCTATGCATATTTGGGGGAGATTGATTATAGGAATAGGTTTATGTGGAGACAAAGGCTGAGAAGTCCCATCTTCTGCCATCGGTAAGCTGGGAAACCAGGGAAGCTGGTGCTGTAATTCAGCCTGAGTCTGAAGACATGAGAACTAGGAATGCTGATGCTAGGGGTAGGAGAAGATGGATGTCCCAGCTCAAACAGGGAGAGCAAATTCTCCTTCTTTCTGCCCTTTTGTTCTACTTGGGCCATCAGCAGATGTGATGATGCCTACCAGCATTCCTGAGGGAGATCTTCTTCACTCAGTCTACTGATGCAGTGCTAATCTCTTCCCAGAGGTACCTTCAGGCACACCTAGAAATAATTTTTTTCCAGTTTTATTGAGAAATAATTGACACATACTATTTTAAGTTTAACTGTATGGCATGATGGTTTGATTTACATATTTGTGAAATGGTTATTACCATAGGTTCAGCTAGCATCTATCATTTCACATAGATATAAAGAAAAGAAAGAAGAGATAAAACATTTTTTTCCTTGTAATGAGAACTCTTAGGATTTACTGTCTTAACAGCTCTGCAATATATATCATTCAACAGTGTTAGCTGTAGTCATGGTGTATATCACATCCCTAGTACTCATTTATCTTGAAATTAACTGAAAGTTTGCACATTTTGACCATCTTCCTTCCTCTAATTACCCTTCCTCCATCCTCTTTTACTTCTAGTAGCCACAAATCTGGTGTCTTTTCCTATGAATTTGGTGCATTTTTTTTCATTTTTAAAAATATTCTACATGTAAGTAAGATCATATAGTATTTATCTTCCTCTGTTTGACTTATTTCACTTAGCATAATGCTTTCAGAGCACATCCATGTTTTCACAAATGGTAAAATGTCCTTGCCTTTTTTATGGCTGAGTAATATTCCATTGCAGTTAGTACCATAGCTTCTTTATCCATTCATCATCAATCAATGGACACTTAGGTGTTTCCATGTCTTGCTGCAGTGAATATGGGGGTGCAGACACCTTTTCAAGTTAGTGTTTTTATTTCCTTTGGATATATTCCCAGAAGTGGAATTGCTGAATCATTTTGCAATCCTATTTTTATTTATTTTTTTGTAGATTCTCTGTGCTGTTTTCCATAGGGGCTGTATCAATATACATTCCAAACAGAGTGCACAGGGTTTCCCTTCTGTCCATATCCATGCTAGCATTTGTTATCTCTATCTTTTGATTATGGCCTTCCTAATAGGCATGAAATATCTGATTGTGGTTTTAATTTTTAATTTGCATTTTCCTAATGACTAAGTGATTTTAAGCATCTTCTCATGTACTTGGTGGCCTTTCATACATCTTTTTTTGAAAAATGTATTTGGGTCTTTTGCCCATTTTTATATTGGGCTATTTATATATTTTTGCTCTTCAGTGGTATGAGTGAGTTATTTATATATTTTGGAGATTAACCTCTTATCAGATATATGGTTTGTAAATATTTTTTCACATTCCATAGACTGCCTTTTCTCTTTGTTGATGGTTTTTTTTTGTTGTACAGAAGCTTTTTGCTTTATATAGTCCCACTTGTTTATTTTTGATTTTGTTGTTTATGCTTTAGGTGTCATATCCAAAACATCATTACCAAAGCCCAAGTCAAGAAGCTTATTCCTAAGTCCTCTTCTAGGAATTTTGTAGTTTCAAGTGTTAACATTCAAGTCTTTAATCCATTTTAAGTTAATTTTTATGAGTGGTATATGATATGGGTCCTGTTTCATTCTTTTACATATGAATATTCAATTATTCCAGCACTGTTTATTGAAGAGACTGTCTTTTTTTTGATTGAGTATTCTTGGCTCCCTGGTTGAATATTAGTTGACTATATATGCTTGAATTTAATTTTGGGCCCTTGATTCTTTTCCATTGGTCTATTTGTTTGTTTTATGCAAGTATCATATTTTTGTGATAACTATAGCTTCATAGTACAGCTTGAAATTAGGAAGTGTGATGATTCTAGCTTTGCTCTTCTTTTTCAGGATTTCTTTGGCTACTCAGGGTCTTATTCACACTTACATTTCTAACACTCTAAGTTAGAGTCTCTGGGAAGCTCTACACTGGTGGAGCTTCTTTGCTTGCCTTTTTTCAGTACACTTTTTATGTGTGGATGTGGTATCTAAACAGTAATCAGGTTGCTTTAGATTTGCAGACGTGAGATTTAAAACAATTCCAAACTTTAATATTGCATGATGCCTTCCCAATAAGTTTGGCTTGAGATTTTAAGTATCTGAAAGTCAGTGAATTCAAATATGCAATGTAATTCCTGCATTTATCATATATAACCACAGTGAAAATAAACAGCGCCCTGGGGACATAGTTCTCGGTGTTCCATGCCCCACAAGACTGCTTTAAGTTTAGTCCTCCATTACTTCAAAGGGAGCTCATTCTTTTTTTCGCCCTGCCTTCTCCCTGTGTCCCTCCTTTCTTAATCCACTCTTATCTCTGTCCTTCCTTCTGCCTTTATTGACTTATATTGTTTATATACTTTTTTATTGTCTTATATTCTTTTCTACCTTCTATTAACTTTGTGTAGAGGCACATGAGTTTGAATGGTTGGTAATATATAATAGCACATATTTTTCCTGAGTGATGATTCATTTTTGAACATTATAATTCCTATTTGATGTACCTGTAACACTTAAAATTAATGTACTTCCATCAACATGATTATTTGTGAGGCTTTTCAGAAACTCATCTATGGAATCACAACAGAGAATTGTGATTCAATAGATCTGAACTAAATTTCAAAAGCCATTACATTCATTTGTTCACCCCATTCACTCATTTATTCATTAATTTATTCAGGGGTAGTTACTGAGGGCTAAACCATATGTCCTGCTCTATGCCAGATACTGGCTGAAGAGGGAGGGCATGCATAGCGCTCCCCTCCTGGAGTGCAGTGTGTATGATGACAAAGCATTGTTTGCCAACAGTGCATGTCTGAAGTACAAGGATTATAATGTGAGTAATTGTACAACATACATTTGAGATTTTTGGCTAATACTTGTAGTAAGTTTATGGTTAATATTAACACTACCTAACAAATTATTTGAAGTAATTTTTCTTTATGACTTCTATGAGATGAATTAAAAATCATCCTTGTCCTGAGGTGTTCACAATCTTGTGACTGGAGACAATTTAGTAAATAATGTCAGTGTAATGTGCTATGAAAAACCTTCAGTTCGGGGGTCCTGAGTACACATCTGACTCAGCATGAGATCAGGGCATGTGTGGAGGCTTCCAGGAGGAAATCAGACTGGAGCAAAGTGCAAAGGATGGTGGCCCAGTGTCAACCAGTTTAGATAAGATTAGCTGATCAATATAATCCCGAGTAACTAATTTATGCACAGTATTATTGTGAGCAAAATAGAAGATCAATCACATGGGGCATTAGCAATATCTATAATAATAAGAAATGTCAATAGGAAATGGAGTTTCCTGGTGGCAGAACAATTCACCTTACCTTGTTCAACAGAGGAAATAACACGTGAGAACATTAAAACATATGCCATTGCACCAATGTGCTCCTTGACACATATGCTGAAAGATCCTAAGGGGTCTTAGAGTCACAGAAAGTGCCTTTTGGATACTAGAAGGGAGCAATAGGGTTTTTAAGCAAGGGGCCCTGGATTCCGCCCCTGATCTTACTCTGTAGGGAATGCAGGCTCTGGGCATTTCAAGCAGAGCAGTTAGGATTCTATGTTTATAAACACTGAAATCTAAAAAAGACTTTATTTGGGAAAGAGGTTCTGTGACTGAAACAAATCTTAAAAACACTCATTTAGTAAGTGTGAAATCATTCTAGATTGAGTCAAGTGTAGATTATGTATTTATTTTTATTTACTAAAATTTTTGCTAGGAATTTCTAGGTTCAAAAAATTAAAGATTTCTCTCTTCACATGCATACCTTTTTATTAAATTCATGGCAAATGCCTTTATAAATATATACATGTATGAAATAAAAATGGTTATTTTTAATACATATTATCAAAACTCAGACATGGTCAAAGAGGAACATAGCATGAAATAGTTCATCTTACATAGTTTGTCTTTTGAGGGGACTCTTGAGAATTGTAATACATATCCCATTTAAGATTTGAAGCAGTCGGCACTCATCATCACCACTGTACAGTAATTATATTTAAAGCAAACATATTTTCACTATTCTATATTATTTTCCAAAGCATAACAACTTTGCTTTCTGAATTATAGCAAATAATAAATAGAACTCTCTGATCGTGTTCCACACTGAAGTTTTGGCTCGTGCATATATGATTCAAAATTGTACCCATCGTGCAAGTCACTCAATGTGATTTTCTGACACAGAAGTTTTCTTACATGGAAAACTTACCAATTTATTTCCTTTTAAGTAGATTACTCAACCAATGAAGCCTGGTGAAATTTCTATGAAATTTAAGTATTTTTAGGGCAAATACCAGCAGCTTCTTTTATTACCCCTAATTACCTGCATGTTTCTATGACAGATAACATGCTACATTAACATGAGTGTTTTATACTTGGAGATGGTTTACTCCTCTGAATTATAACTCTGTGCAGTGTCCTGTATGGCTATCATCTTTTAATTTATTTGTAATATTTATATATATTTCCACAAATTATAAAGATGGAAAGGTTCTTGGCTTCCTCAATTTTGTATTCAAATACTTGTGTGCCCTGATTTACACATGTGAACTGCTCAATAGATATGTGCTGAATTCTGGATGAGTTTTCTGTTTCCTGTATGATCAGGATGCTTTGGGTTTACAAGAAGCAAAGCACCCAGGGAAACACTGGATATACGAGTGCTACTCAAAGTGTGATCCACAGATTGGTATCAGTTCACAAACTTCATTTCTGATCTGCAAGGAGCTAAGTAATAAAGTAAGCAATTTAGAAACGTTGATAGCACTTTGAATTTATCATGACATTCAAATGTCAGAACCATTACTCTAGGAATTTGTTTTTATGGTATTTTACAAAAGGTTTTATCCTCAACTGATTGAAAATTAAAATAAAACAAAAAACAGAAAACAGAATAAACCCATCTCCTTTATTACAGCTTATTGGAGAAGCACAAGTGCAGACACTGAGTATTTATTAATAAATCTCACATAACAAAACATAAAGAGGGAAGTGGTTGGTGGGATTGAATTACCAGTTCAGTAACGACAGGGCTCTGGGGGCAGTGTTTCTGGGGGTTCTCTTGCTTTCCTATCCTGATTACAATTTGCCTTCAGCAGTTCCAAGCCTCATGTTTTTACATGAAAATATTCAACTCAGGAAGAAAATGGGCAGATGGAAAAGAGCCTGTCCTTTCTCCTAGCCCTCTTTTCATCTGGAAAGAAAATCTTTTCCAGATTTCTCCCATGCTTAATTGCTCAAAATTGGGTCACCTACCCTTCCTGGACCAATCCCCTGCCAAACTGTCAAGACTCAGTCTGGCATGACATCCTCTGGGTGGGACACCTCCCTGCATGAACAGAATCAGGGTCTACCAGCCAGAATCACTAGCGAATGGATGTTCCACACAGTTCTCTAAAGATTTAAAATGATCAGAAATTGCCAAAACCAGCAAGTGGGGAGGTGTAATAGCTCAACTTTATAGAAAACCTATTAGGCGAGGTATGTCACATAATTCTTCATATTTCACACAATACCGTGCACATATCCAATGTTACCTTATTGTGTGGATGGGAGAATGAGACAGAGAGAGGTTGTTGCCTGCCCAAGGTCATATCACTGTTTGGTTGGTGGAGCAGAACTGGGAATCCAGCCCTACTTGGTGAGTGTCTAGACCCAGGTTCTTTCAACTATTCTATAAAGGCTGTTTTTGTTTGGTGCCAATAGTGTGGCCAGACAGTGTACATTAGACTTGGGATGTGGAGGACATCAGAAACTTTGGAAGGTCTGCCCAGGGACACTGACTGGAGTGATGCCCTTTTAAAAAAATAAGTGATGTGATGTATCTTAACATATCTAAGAATAATTACTGGGTTTCTGGCACATGGGACTGCACTATTTTCTTCTCTGGTCACTAACATGTGAACCCTATCTGCTGCTGCCTGAAGAGTATCCCCTTATAATCTCTCACTGTCATTTCTGCGCTAGGGGCCTAAGGACCCCTCTCATTGTCGGGGGGTTGGACCTAATAAGTAGACAGCTGTATTATCTGTGATACTGCAGTCTAGAAGATGATTGCTCATTAAAATGCTGGTCATGGAGGGTAACTTGAAACTTAACCAATATGACAATGCTATACATCAACACTGCTGTCGCTTACCTAGGCTTTCATGAGCTTTCAAAAACCATTTGAACCCAGTACAGGGCTACACAACCACCTTTCAAACACTTCTTTGCACCAAAGCTCTTTGGTAAACTGAAAATTGCCCAGTTTATGGAATTCTCTCTTGATCTCATAGTTTCTCATATTCCAATTCCCTAGAAAATTGCTTTTGAGATAGGTTAGATGATACATCTCTGGCACGATCCTTTTTTTTTTTTCATTCTTCTGAGCTGGGCATACGATCCTAATTGTTTCTGACCATGTTCCTTTCTGCAGGTGATATTGTTCTACTTAATGCATGCAGCATCGCAAGGTCTATAGGGCTGAGAAAATTAAGTTTTGGAACATTCCTCTTTAATGCCAAAATACATAGATTTCGTTATCATATTTCTGAAAACTTTAGGATTTTATCAAGCTATGCCAGTCCACTTTGAAGTATGTGTTTCCTGTTGCAGCCATACATTGTTAATTAAACTCATTTGTAAGCTACTTCAGGTCAGCACATTTGACTTGGGTAGCATTTGATGAGGCTCCTTAATGTTACTGATACTGCCTTTGGATGAAAACCCCCAGCATATAATAGTGCATAATTAAATAGTCTTATCATATTCACCATTTCATGAGAAGTCAAAAAACAAAACTTGGGGCAATATAAATCCACCTATTTTCTAAGATTTTCTGTGTACTTTAGGTTAAGTAAAATAAAAGTAATAATTAGTGTTGAAGTAGGAACAATGAAAAACAATTTAATTAATTCATTTTATTTTAGCTTATGTGGAGGTCATCTTCATGCCTTTATCCATTGTTGGGTAACTCAAATATCAAGTTTTTACTTTGAGTACATATCACAATACTGGTATTGCCATATTGAAGGGGAGGCTACGTTAAAGTTTAGGATGACTTGTGAAATAGTTTTTTCTTACTTTTCTTTTGAAAATTTGTGAAAAGATTAAAAATTGGTATTAAAGTCAATGAATATCTTTAGATGACCCTCATAAGAAAATACATATACCTTGTATTTTCTTAGTATTGGATGTGAACAATTTCCTGAAAAATTGTTCACAGTGTTTATAGGCTGCTCCAGTTTTAGTTAGAAAGAATACAGAGAGCCAGGGACTGAAATTGTAAATCTAAGTGGGTCTGTTTCAACCAGGATAGGAATACAGCATGAAAAAGATTTGCTGTGACCTAAACTTTCAATAGAATAGTTTATGACATCAAGATAGGGCTACAAATGAGGTTTTTTATTGCAATAAACTTTTGACTTGTCTATTCTTACTCTTGTCTTTAAGCTCCAGATTTGTGGCAGGTCCAGGAATTGGGGATTTTAGAAAGAAAGCTTTACGTGGGACTGACTCAGGAAAAGAATGGAGAATAGCTCGGTTTTGTTGTCTGTGATAAAGTATCAGGGTGTTCCTAAGAGCTGAGGTATATAAATAAGCCCCAGTTCTGAAGTGGCTGTATTAGGAGGCTTGCAGGGTAGGATGAACTAAGAATTTCAATTATACTTTATCAGGCCAATAATGTCATGCTTTCTGAATGCTGTATGTTCCATGTAGGAAAGAATACCAATCATATTTTAATTCTCTCAGGATATTAGGAGTTATATTGGTGTGATGGCACTGAAAAGGACTTAACATCTTTTTCCTTTTTATAAAAAATTATGCTTTAGAAATCATCTACCACATCCCTTTCTTCTGATAATAGAGAATGGATTTTGGTTTTCACTTCTCTTCAGAGGGCCTGCTGGGAGGCTGAAATCCTGTGGCTCTCCAGCTTTATTCTCCACAACACTTAAGGAAAATCCACAAGGATCTGTGGTGAGCCAGAGGCAACTTGCTTCCCCACTGTGGTTAGAGGCAGGACTGCCAGATGGAAATGTTGCTCTACTTGTGCCGTGCTGTTGAGCAATTCATAAAATAGATGTGGCCAATAATCGAGACAGTAATTGGTGGTTAAATTACATTAAAGTCTTCCCTACAGCCAGTCTCAGATGAAATAGTAAGATCATGTCTTGCGCATAAGAAGTGCTTAATAGTGAGGGAGCGAAGAGATAGACTTTGTAGTAGAAGCAGAGATTCTAGGTTCAGTTCATTCAGTAAATTTGCCTTTGGAGTTCCAATAACATTTCATCTCAGCTTGGTTGTCAACCCAGGGCAGTACTGCACCCTTCCATCCACTTAGGGTGTTTGCACCTGGGTGAGGACGTTCGGTTGTCACAGTGACATGGTGGTGGAGGGCATGAGGTGCTGCCGACACGTAGTTTCTCAAAGGGCAGAGATGTTAATGTCCTTCAGCAAAAAGGAGTCCTGCACACTGAGGAATTCTTGCCTAAAAGAATAAACAGCCTCCTGTTGAGAAGCACTGAGTCTCCATCTGAGTTCTCTGATAGGAAGTTTAGAGACAGGAAAGCCCTTACTTTATCAAGTAACCAAATACCTTGTTGGACATACAGCTTTCAGAAGAGGATTTCCTTATGTTGAGCCAAAACCTTGATAATTCTTCCTATTAATACCCCCTCTGTCCACCAAAGGAACAGATTGCTGCTAGCTTCCTCTAATGTTACTCCTTCAACTCATTTACTGACTTTAACCATTCTGGTTGCCTTCCTGAGGGGTCTACCAGGTTCTCTTTGGCCCTGTTAAGTGGGGGCACTGCAACCTGGCTTAGTCCTTCAGCTGTGTCCTGACTGTGCAGCACAGAGTGCCTGTAGCCTTAGTGATTATAACCAACTTACAGCTTAACTACAGTTGTAACTACTGTTATTTCTATTAATGCAACCTAAGATTGCATTAATCTTTTAAAATTTATGTCAGCTTATCAATTAAAAATTCAAATATTCTTCATGTAAACTGTTGCCAGTCTAAGTTTATATCATTCTGTACCAAGGGTTAGCACATTTTTTCAGTAAGGCTTCACAGGCCACTCAGTCTCTGTTGCAGCTACTCAACTCTGCCATTGTAGCATGAAAGTAGCCATAGCCAGTACATGAATGGGGGTGGTGTGTTTCAGTTAAATGTTATTTGCAGAAAGAGGTAGCAGGACAGTTTTGGCTAGTGGGCCACAGTTTGCCAACCCCTGTTCAGTACTTAAAGAATTATTAGCTTAAAATCCAAATGTAGTTCTTGTCAAATCGTGTTTGTTCATATTATTGTATTGAGTTCAGCCAATCATACCTACCAGCTGAGAACCTCTTGAGTTCTAATTATTCCAATTGTTATGCAATAAAATATTAAACTCTTTTTTACTTTGTATTACCTATGACATGACTTCTATATTTTTATCTAATTATTCTCTACATAAGAACAAAAACACCTTGAACAGAATAAAGCTTAAAGAAAGTCATATACCATGCACATAACCAGTTCTTTGGTTTAAGATGATTAGTGGTCTGTGTGATAAACATGTCTGATTTCCAAAGTTTAACCATCAGTTAATTCATGAAACTACACCAAACATCTATCATGAAGCACAGTTACTCCTTTTCTTTCAAGAATCATTAAGGGATTGTCTGTATTTTCTTCCTGGAATCAAGATGCCTGTCTATGACAAGTTCTTGTCATGCCACTCTATTAATGCCAACAAAATTAATATTGGTCATGTAAAACTGACTTTTAGTAAGTCATCCATTCTTGCATTTTTCTGAGAAGAGATCAGTCAGCTTCTTGCACCTGCCCCTTTTGAGATATTTGCCCAAGTGGGATTTTCCTGCCATTGTAAGCTTAACTATACAAATGTCTGTGTGCTTCTGAGATCATAGTTGGGTCCTGTTGTGCCTTATGGGGGAAGGAAAGAGTTACACTTTTTCCTTCTCAAGGACATCCTGGCCCACCTACTGGCCTCCACCAGACGTCTGTAAATACTGCAAGGAGATTTAGTAACAGGAAGATTTTCGAAGAAGTTCATATCCAGGACTTTGTAACAGGGTATTCTTTTTCTATCTCGATTATGTATTCTAAATAAACCTGGAATTTATGTGATACAGGTGGCTGGAGAGTGAAAGTTAATCACACAAGCACTTCATCTGCTTGAGGAATGAAATATAAAAACCAAACCCTAAACATTTTTCCCCTGAGATAACTTGCACACACACATAGTCAGAGTTTGTCTGTTACTCTGAAAGTAAATTGCATCCCATTTGGAAAAGGACTTTCCTAATACTTTTTCTAATATAATTTTATTATCAGAAAATGATTTCTGTGATTACTGCCATAATGTGAGCCTTTGAATTATTATTATTTTTATTATTTTTATTTTTATTTTGGTATCATTAATCTACAATTACATGAAGAACATTATGTTTACTAGGGTCCCGCCTTTACCAAGACCCCCTACATACCCCTTCACAGTCACTGTCCATCAGTGTAGTAAGATGCTGTAAAATCACTACTTGTCTTCTCTGTGTTGCGCAGCCCTCCCTGTGCCCCCACCCCACACTATACATGCTAATCGTAATACCGCCTTTCTTTTTCCCTGCCCTTTTCCCTCCCTTCCCAACCATCCTCCCCAGTCCCTTTCCCTTTGGTAACTATTAGTCCATTCTTGGGTTCTGTGATTCTGTTGCTGTTTTGTTCCTTCAGTTTTCCTTTGTTCTTTTACTCCACATATGAGTGAAATCATTTGGTACTTGTCTTTCTCTGCCTGGCTTATTTCACTGAGCATAATTCCCTCTAGCTCCATCCATGTTGTTGCAAATGGTAGGATCTGTTTTTTTCTTATGGCTGAGTAATATTCCATTGTGTATATGTACCACATATTCTTTATCCATTCATCTACTGATGGACATTTAGGTTGCTTCCATATCTTGGCTATTGTCATCAGAGAAATGCAAATTAAAACCACAATGAGATATCACCTCACACCAATAAGGATCACCATCATCAAAAAGACAAACAACAACAAATGTTGGCGAGGTTGTGGAGAAAGGGGAAACCTACACTGCTGGTGGGAATGTAAATTAGTTCAACCATTGTGGAAAGCAGTATGGAGGTTCCTCAAAATGCTCAAAATAGAAATACCATTTGACCCAGGAATTCCACTTCTAGGAATTACCCTAAGAATGCAGCACTCCAGTTTGAAAAAGACAGATGCACCCCTATGTTTATCCCTTTGAATTATTTTAATGTTGAAATGGAGAAGACAGATTGAGCAGTATACATTTTTCTGAATTCAAAACTTTGCCATTCATTTTCTTCTTGGGATTTCCCATGACTTTTTAGATGCTGAAGAAAGGTTAACTATTTGAGGCTGTAACTTAGCTATAGAATCTCAGGCTATCTTTTTCTTGGATTTAAATAAGGCCCAATATTTTGGAAATACAGGAAAAAATATTTAGATTTGATAGTATCGTAGGTTACTTTTACATCTAGTATGTCAGTTCTGATTTTTATTTTTTAAGTTAGTAACCGAGGAGAAGTTTTTACATTGGTGACAAGGCTCTGCATTGCTGGGCAACATCACCAGACTTGAGAAAACTAGAAATAAAGCAATTATTGTATTTATAATGACCTCAAGCTCTATCCTAATGACCGGACATAAAAATGAGAGATCATGTGCTATAAAGTATGCATATGCTTCATATTAAGTTTGAATTTATCTACATAACCAGCTTTGTTAACATAACTTTTTTGTATTAGGTTGCAAATTTCCCAATTTATTTGTTCATCTGTCTCTTTAATGTAATTTTCAAAAAATCACTAAGAAAGGTTAAAATTAAGAGGCCAGGAATTTAAGCAGTCATCCTTAAATTAATTAGTATGGCAATTTTCAGTGATTTCTACAGTAGGAATAGTTTAAATTTAAGTTGACTGCCACAATAAAGTACTTATTTTAACTTTCAGAATTCAGCAAATATTTCTAGGCTTTATTTATTTATTTACTTATTTTATTTAATATACAATTACATGAGCAACATTATGGTTACTAGATTCCCACAGAGCTTTATTTTCAATTATGAATAAAATGCATGTTTTTACTGAATGCATTATTTTTCTGAATTTTACTTCTCCTACTCCTCAATACTTTATCACACACATTTATATTCTTTTGATATTTGACTAATGTAATTTTTTTATGATGTGCATAATTTAATTTATTGTTAATAATAGTTGCATTTTATTGATCACTGAATTTCAATTTTAATAATGATGTGCAGAATGCCTTTTTCAGAAAATGTCCCAAAACAAATGATTTTGGAAAGTCAAGGATAAATGCTGTTGAATATGCTCATTATTAAGGAAGAAATGTATTTCAGCTGAGTTTTTAATAACCTCTCAAGAGAGTTTTTGGATAGAGTACTATATATTTTCTGAAATCTATGTAATTGCTAGTTTGTAACTGAACCAAAAGTGGTTTGTATTTTTGAGCATCTGGTTTTCTCCAAAATTAAACTTAGACCTGGACAGGTTTGTGATGATGTATAGAAGTGTAAGTGACCAGCATGGCATTATTGCTGACTGCTAACGTCAGTCCCTCACACTCCTGACCCTTCTGGGCAGCCCCATGTCACAAGCTCTCCCTCTATGGGCTATGGGCTTGTGGTGGTGCCTGACCTCTCCTCAGAAAGGAAGATGAGTCATTATCCTTTATGTGACATAGCTTCTATGGTATTAAAATGTATTATCCTCTCTGAAACCATCTGCTATATAGTCATCTTTAAAGTGAAGATGAAATTTATTTATATAAAGCTACTTTTCCTATTAGAAACCCAAAATAAGGGTATTTCATATGGGGATTTAAAATTTTCTGTTTTATGGATAGGATTAAGGAAGTTAATGTGGATTTAGGATATGTCCTTGAATAAAGTTCACTTTGTTTATTTTTTAAAGTCCTGCTTAATTATCTGTAGACTTCTTCTGGCAGATGAAATAATGGTATTGAACTTGCTCTTTTGACATAATCAACTGTAACACTGGGCAAATTAGATGAGGTGGTGGTTTTCAGGTAATGGACAGCAGGCAGTGCAGGACCGTGACATTGAAAGAAAGTAGACTTTAAAGGGTACTTACTGAATGTGAAGCAGGGTCTGAAGCCTACCCAGACAGCAGGAGATTTGCTGATAGGAGGAGGCAGGTATTGGAGGTCAGGACTGAAATTTGCAGAGCAGGTAACTGTGATTGAGAGTTACATTGTGGGAAATAAGGAGTCTGGTGGTTCTATCTTAAGATATTGGCTGTGGACTGGACTACACATTCTCAGAGTGAGACTCTGTGAAGCCCAGCATAGAGAGGCTACTGCAGGACTGAGAGATGAACCTAGAGACAGAGGTCCTGAAGTCCTGGAAGCCATTGGATTTTGGGTGGAGCATAGAGAAGAGGCCTTCTGAACACCCCTCAGGTAATTGGTATCACAAAAAGGCATGCTAGGAGTAAGAGTCACTACACTCTAAAGTAAGGGTCCACATGCTAGAATTAAGGAATAAACAAAATAGACCTACTACATAAAGCATGAAACCATGCCTGGCAGATTGCAAAGATCCTGCCATTAGTGTAACAAATACCAGTACCCTTTAAAGGAGAAAAGCATAATTCACATGACTCACGTGAATTCAACATAATTCATAACACTTCACATGACTTGGCTCCATGTTGTCCAGAACACAATTAAAAATTAGACATTCAGTCAAGCAATACACTAAATAAAAAATTGATCCATTAGTTTTTTAGAGGAAATGTCGACAACAGAAACAGACTTCAGGATGATCAAGATTTTGGAATGAACAGACAAGGACTTTAAATACTACTATAATTATGTTCAGGGATTTAAAGAAAAACATGTAAATGATACATGAGTAGAGAAGGAACTCAGTAGACAAACTGAAAGTAAAAAAAGAGAAAGAGAAAAGAAACCAAACAAATTCTGAAGCTTAAAAGTACTGTAAAACAAATGAAAGTTCCTTTAATGGGCTTACCAGCAGATTGTTCATGGAAGAGAAAGAGCCAGTGAACTTAAAGAAAAATGAATAAAAAATGTGAAGTGTTAAGAGAGAGAGACAGAAAATGTTGAAACAAGTAAAAAATGAACAGAATCTCAGCAACCTGTGAAACAATATGAAATGGACAGAGAGAATAGAAAAAGAAATGACATTAGAAGAAATAGTGGCAGACAATTTTCCAATGTCATGAAGAAAAATAATCTTACAGATTCAAGAAATCAGTAAGCCCAAAGAATAAAATACGAAGAAACCATGTATAATACAACTATTGATTACCTAAGATAAAGCCTTCAAAGTAGTGAGAAAAAAAAAGACACGTTACATGAAAGGAATATATGTATACAAATGAATTATGGCTCACATTTCGTCTTTAACAATGGAGGCCAGAAAGACAATGGATATCATCTTTAAATTTTAGGAAGAAAAAAAGGTCATGTGATAACTGAGCATGCTAAAATGTCCTTCAAAAGTTCTAACAAAATAAAGACAATATTCAGATAAATAAAATAAAAAAGAATCTGTTTCCAAAAGAACTGCAGTGCAAGATATGCTGAAGGAAACTTGTTTAGCTTTAGAGATAACAGAAAGAAAAGCAGATCCACAAATAGCAAAGAATAACATCAGATATTATAAATATTTGGATATTTCATCTTTATTTCCTTAGAAGAGAACAACATAAAAATAATAGCATGTATTATGTATGAGAGTTATTTTACATATAGATATAAAATATATGCAAGGAGATGTTATGAATAAATGGAATTATATTGCTCTGAGAATCTTATATCTTATGTGAAGTAATATAATGTTAATTTCTAAGTAGACCAATAAGTAAAGGATGCATATTGTAATCTCTATAAAAAAAATTCCCTGTAAAAGATAGTTCAAAGAGGTGTAGCTTTGAACCAACAGGAAAAA
Organism: Manis javanica; assembly: GCF_040802235.1. Lineage (NCBI taxonomy): Eukaryota > Metazoa > Chordata > Mammalia > Pholidota > Manidae > Manis > Manis javanica. The sequence goes on from NC_133157.1 coordinate 150,831,537, forward strand.
TGAAATTAAAAATAATAATGATAATGGCCTTAAAGCAAGAAAGGAGAAGCAGTGATACAAAAATCCTAACTGACAAATTTGCAAACATACTATGATGCTATAGAAAATCCCAAACTAATAATTGCATCAGATATAAATTAATTAAACACTCCAATTAAAAGATGTGTATTGTCAGACTGCATAAAAAATTCAAGCCCTGATATATCCTATAAAAAATCAAAGATGGGGATAGATGTACTATACCAACACCAAACATCAAAAAGCTGGAGGGCTTTATGAATATTGGATAAAATGGAAATCAGAAAAGAGTATTGCCCATTATAAAAGGAAAAATTTTTATGGTGATAAAAGGTAAATACAAAAAATACCCTAATGTGCATTCAACTATTAATAGAGTCTCAAAATATATTAAGCAAAATATAGAGAACTAGAGGGAAAATTAGCTAAGTGCACAATCAGCAAATTTTAATAACTCTCAGTAATCAGGAAAATAAGACAAAAAGAAAATCACTAAGGTTGTAAAAGATTTACACTACCCTTTAAACTAAATCGACAAGACTCATGTTTTATAAAATAGTATACTCAAAAACTGCAGAATATAGATTCAACACAATCCTAATAAAAACAATTGTAAAGCTTTTTTTTTAACAAACTGTAAAGCTTATTCTTAACTGTATATGGAAAGCAACTGTGGTAAAGCAATCCAAATATCCAAATACCCAAAGCAATTTTAGTAAAGAACAAAGTTGGATGACTCATATGACCTGATTTTAAGATTTACTATAAACCTATAATAATCAAAACAGTGTGGCTTGGCATAAAGATAGACACATAGATTAAAAGAACAAAAAGAATGCACAATAGAACCACAGGTAGTTGATCTATTAATTTTTGACAAAGGCTATTCAAGAGAGTAAAGAAAATCTTTTCAACAGATGGTGCTGGAACAGTGAAGAGACTAATGGAAAAATACGAGTTTTGGCCCGTATTTTATGCCAGTCAAAATAATTCATTTGAGAAGGATGTGGACGTAAACATAAAGCTTAACTCATAACTTTCTAGAATAAAACATGGGAGAAGAACATTGTGACCTTGGAACAAGCAAAGACCATATACAAAGGTATTAACCTTAAGGAAAAAAAAATGATTATTTTATTTCATAAAATTATAACTCTGTTCCTCAAAAGACAAACTTTGCAAATGAAAAGTTTTTTTCAGTGCAGAAAATTTGTGCATTACACCATCCTGACGAGGGATTTGTGTTTACAATATTTTAAGAATTAATGCAAACTGATAATTAAAAGAAAAATAGCCCAATATAAAAATGGATAAAGGACTTGAAGAGACACACAAGAACACATATGAAGGACAGTGAGCATATGAAAAATATTCTTACAGTTATAGTTCATCAGGAAAATGCAAGTTAAAATTACAATGAAGTGCTATGTCTTACTCTTTAGAGTAGATAACATTAAAAGACAGAGCACAAATGGTGGTGAGGCTGTGGAGCAAATGGAATACTTCTACGTTGTTGGCAGAATGCAAAATGGTACAAATACTTTGAAAAACTAACAGTTTCTCAGAAATGTAAACATATACTTAACCACTCCAAAATTCTACTTCTAGGTATTCAGACAAGAAAAATTTAAACTTATGTCAAAACAAAAACTTACAATTTTTAAGTTAAACGTGTTTCTTTCTTTTTTAAAAAAAAATAAGGTATCCTTGATTGTTACAATCTTATGAAGGTTTTACATGAGCAATTGTGGTTTCAGCATTTACCCATATTATGAAGTACCCCCTCACTCCATTGCAGTCACTGTCTATCAACATAGTAAGATGCTAGAGTCAATACTTGTCTACTCCATGCTATACTGCCTTCCCTGTGACATACCTACATTGCATGTGCCAATTATAATGCCCCTTAATCCTCTTCTCCCTCTCTCCTCACCCACCCTCCCCAATTCCTTCATTTTGGTAACTGCTTGGAGTCTGTGAGTCTGCTGCTGTTTTGTTCCTTCAGTTTTGCTTTGTTGTTATACTCCAAAAGTGAGTGAAATCATTTGGTACTTGTCTTTCTCTGCCTGACTTATTTCACCGAGCATAATACCCTCTAGCTCCATCCATGTTGTTGCTAATGGTAGGATTTCTTTTCTTTGTATGGCTGAATAATATTCCATTGTGTATATGTACCATCTCTTCTTCATCCATTCTACTGATGGACACTTACGTTGCTTCCATATCTTGGCTATTGTAAATAGTGCTGTGACAAACATAAGTGTGCATATGTCTTTCTGAATCAGGGATCTTGTTCTCTTTGAGTAAATTTCTAGGAGTGGAATTCCTGGGTCAAATGTTATTATTTTTAGTTTTTTGAGGAACCTCCATATTGCTTTCCACAATGGTTGAACTAGTTTACATTCTCAAGAGCAGTGTAGGAGGGTTCCCCTTTCTCCACATCCTCACCAGCATTTGTTGTTCCTAGTCTTTTCTACATTGGCCATCCTAACAAGTGTGAGGTGATATCTCATTGTGGTTTTAATTTGCATTTCTCTTATGATTAGTGATGTGGAGTGTTTTTTGATGCCATCTGAATTTCTTCTTTGGAGAAGTTTCTCTTCATATCCTCTGCCCATTTGTTAATCGGGTTATTTGCCTGTTCAGTGTTGAGGCATCTAAGTTCTTTATATATTTTGGATGTTAACCCCTTGTTGGATACGCCATTTACAAATATATTCTTGCATAGTATAGCATGCCTTTTTGTTCTGTTGATGGTGTCCTTTGCCATACAGAAACTTTTTAGTTTGATGTAGTCCCATGAGTTCATTTTTGCTTTTGTTTCCTTGCTCGAGGAGATGCGTTCAGGAAGAAGTTCCTCATGCTTATATTCAGGAGATGTTTGCCTATGTTTTCTTCTAAGAGTTTTATGGTTTCACAACTTACATTCAAGTCTTTGATCCATTTCGAGTTTACTTTTATGTATGGGGTTAAACAATAATCCAGTTTCATTCTCTTGAATGTAGCTGTCCAGTTTTGCCAACACCAGCTGTTGAGGAGGCTGTCATTTCCCCATTGCATATCCATGGCTCCTTTATCATATATTGTTTGACCATCTATTGTTGGGTTTATATCAGGGCTCTGTAGCCTGTTCTATTAGTCTATGGTTATGTTCTTGTGCCTGTACCAAATTGTCTTGATTACTGTGGCTTTGTAGTAGAGCTTGAAGTCAGGGAGCATAATACCATTCAGCTTTACTCTTCCTTCTCAGAATTGCTTTGGCTATTCGAGGTCTTTTGTGGTTCCATATGAATTTTAGGGCAATTTTCTGTAGTTCATTGAAGAATGCTGTTGATATTTTGATGGAATTGTATTGAATCTATAGATTGCTCTAGGCAGGATGGCCATTTTGACAATATTAATTCTTCCTATCCATAGGCATGGGATGTTTTTCCATTTATTGGTATCTCCTTTAATTTCTCTCATGAGAATCTTGTAGTTTTCAGAGTATAAGTCTTTTACTTCCTTGGTTAGGTTTATTCCTAGGTATTTTATTCTTTTTGATGCAATTGTGAATGGAATTGTTTTACTGATTTCTCTCTCTGCTAGTTCATTGTTAGTGTATAGGAATGCCACAGATTTCTGTGTATTAATTTTGTATCCTGAAACTTTGCTGAATTCAGATATTAGATCTAGTAGTTTTGAAGTGGAGTCCTTAGGGATTTTTATGTACAATATCATGTCACCTGCAAACAGGGACAGTTTAACTTCTTCCTTGCCAATCTGGATGCCTTTTATTTCTTTGTGTTGTCTGATTGCCATGGCTAGGACATCCAGTGCTATGTTGAATAGAAGTGGGGAAAGTGTGCATCCTTGTCCTGTTCCTGATCTTAAAGGAAAAGTGTTCAGCTTCTCACTGTTAAGTATAATGTTTGCTGTGGGTTTGTCATATATGGCCTTTATTATGTTGAGGTACTTGCCCACTATATCCATTTTGTTGAGAGTTTTTATCATGGATGGATGTTGAATTCTGTTGAATGCTTTTTCAGCATCTATGGAGATGATCATGTGGTTTTTGTCCTTTTTGTTGATGTGGTGGATGATGTTGATGGATTTTCTAATGTTGTACCATCCTTGCATCCCTGGAATAAATCCTACTTGATCATGATGGATATCTTTTTGATGTATTTTTCAGTTTGGCTTGCTAATATTTTGTTGAGTATTTTTGCATCTGTGTTCATCAGGGATATTGGTCTGTAATTTTCTTTTTTTGTGGTTTCTTTATCTGGTTTTGGTATTAGAGTGATGCTGGCCTCATAGAATGAGTTTGGAAGTATTCCCTCTTCTGCTACTCTTTGGAAAGCTTTAAGGAGATTGGGTATTAGGTCTTCAGTAAATGTTTGATAAAATTCAGCAGTGAAGCCATCTGGTCCAGGAGTTTTGTTCTTAGGTAGGTTTTTGATTACCAGTTCAATTTCCTTGTTGGTAATTGGTCTGTTCAGATTTTCTGTTTCTTCCTTGGTCAGCCTTGGAAGGTTTTATTTTTCTAGAAAGTTTTCCATTTCTTCTAGGTTATCCAGTTTGTTAGCATATAATTTTTCATAGTATTCTCTAATAACTCTTTGTATTTCTGTGGTATCCATCATGATTTTTCCTTTCTCATTTCTGATTCTGTTTATGTGTGTAGACTCTCTTTTTTTCTTGATAAGTCTGGCGAGGGGTTTATCTGTTTTGTTCATTTTCTCAAAGAACCAACTCTTGCTTTCATTGATTCTTTCTATTGTTTTATTCCTCTTGATTTTATTTATTTCTGCTCTAATCTTTATTATGTCCCTCCTCCTACTGATTTTGGCCTCATTTGTTCTTCTTTTTCTAGTCTCATTAATTGTGAGTTTAGACTGCTTATATGGGATTGTTCTTCTTTCCTGAGGTAGGCCTGTATTGCAATATACTTTCCTCTTAGCACAGCCTTGGCTGCTTCCTACAGATTTTGTATTTTTGAATTAGTTTTGTCATTTGTCTCCATATATTGCTTGATCTCTGTTTTTATTTGTTCATTGATCCATTGGTTATTTAGGAGCATGTTGTGAAGCCTCCATGTTTGTGTGGGATTTTTCATTTTCTTTGCATAATTTATTTCTAGTTTCATACCTTTGTGGTATGAGAAACTGGTTGGTACAATTTCAATCTTTTTTAATTTACTGAGGCTCTTTTTGTGGCTTAGTATATGGTCTATTCTTGAAAATGTTCCATGTGCACTTGAGAAGAATGTGTATTCTGCTGATTTTGGGTGTAGAGTTCTGTGGATGTCCATTAGGTCCATCTTTTCTAATGTGTTGTTGAGTGCCTCTGTGTCCTTACTTATTTTCTGTCTGGTTGATCTGTTCTTCAGAGTGAGTGGAGTGTTGAAGTCTCCTAGAATGAATGCATTGCATTCTATTTCCCCTTTTAATTCAGTTAGTATTTGTTTTGCATAAGTAGATGCTCCTCTGTTGGGAGCAGAGATATTTATAATGGTTATATGTTCTTGTTGGATTGACCCCTTTATCATTATGTAATGTCCTTCTTTGTCTCTTTGTTTTGAAGTCTATTTTGTCTGATGCAAGTACTGCAAGTCCTGCTTTTTCTCTCTATTAATTTCATGAAATATCTTTTTTCATCCATTCACTTTTAGTCTGTGTATGTCTTTGGGTTTAAAGTGAGTGTCTTACAGGCAGCATATGGATGGGTCTTGTTTTTTCATCCATTCAGTGACTCTTTCTTTTGATTGGTGCATTCAGTCCATTTACATTTAGGGTGATTATCGATAGGTATGTACTTATTGCCATTGTAGACTTTAGTTTTGTGGTTACCAAAGTTTCAAGGTTAACTTCCTTACTATTTAAGAGTCTAACTTAACTCACTTAATATGCTATTTCAAACACAATCTAAAGGTTCTTTTCTTTTTCTCCTCCTTTTTCTTCCTCCTCCATTCTTTATATATTAGGTATCATATTGTGTACTCTTTGTCTATCCCTTGATTTACTTTGGGTATAGTTAATTTAATTTTGCATTTGCTTAGTAATTAGCTGTTCTACTTTCTTTACTGTGGTTTTAATACCTCTGGTGACAGCTATTAAACCTTAGGAACACTTCCATCTATAGCAGTCCCTCCAAAATAAACTGTAGAGATGGTTTGTGGGAGGTAAATTCAGCTTTTGCTTCTCTGGAAATTGTTTAATCCCTCCTTCAAATTTAAATGATGATCTTGCTGGATAAAGTAATCTTGGTTCCAGGCCCTTCTGCTTCATTGCATTAAATACATCATGCCATTCCCTTTTGGCCTGTAAGGTTTCTGCTGAGAAGTCTGATGTTAGCCTCATGGTCTTTCCTTTGTATGTGATCTTATTTCTCTCTCTGGCTGCTTTTAATAATCTGTCCTTATCCTTGATCTTTGCCATTTTAATTACTATATATCTTGTTGTCGTACTTGGGTCTCTTATGTTGGGAGACCTCTGGATCTCCATGGACTGAGAGACTATCTCCTTCCCCAGATTGGGGAAGTTTTCAGCAATTACCTCCTCAAAGACACTTTCTATCCCTTTCTCTCTCACTTCTTTCTTCTGGTACCCCTATAATGTGTATATTGTTCCATTTGGATTGATCACACATTTCTCTCAATATTCTTTCATTCTTACAGATCCTTTCATCTCTGTGTGCCTCAGCTCCTTTGTATTCCTCTTCTCTAGTTTCTATTTCATTTATTGTCTCCTCCATTATATCCAATCTGCTTTTAATACCCTCCATTGTGCCCTTCAATGATTGGATCTCTGACTGAAATTAATTCCTGAGTTCTTGAATATCTTTCCGTACCTCCATGAGCATGTTAATGGTTTTTATTTTGAACTCCCTTTCAGGAAGAGTCATGAGGTCCATGTTATCTTTCTGAGGAGTTATATTAATTTTACTCTGAACCAGGTTCCTTTGGCATTTCATATTTGTATATGGCCCCCTCTAGTGTCCAGAAGCTCTTCTCTCTGGAGCTGCTTAGCCCCTGAAGCAATGTCAGGGGTTGCAGGGGAGTGGTATTTGTTCCTGGGTGGAGGACAGAGCTGTTTCCTGCTTCCCTGCTGGTATGCCTGTCTCCACTGCCTGAACCAGTGGGCTGAGTGCACAGGTATAGGTCTCTATGCTTTGCGTTTGTACTTGCTGTAGACAGATCTTCCCTCTGGCTGTTCTAATGCCAGGGTAGGGTCTGCCAGTTTGCGAGCCAGGTGGGGCTGTCCGGGAGAAAGGTGCAGTAGGTTGCCTGTCATGGAGGATGTCCTTGGAGCTGTGTAGCCAGCCAGGGAGATGGAGCACCTGCAAATAATGAAAGCTCCTAACCTGCTGGTCCCAACCCAGACAATTTTGTCTACCTGTCCTTTCTCCTGAGAAATAAGCTCTGCGCAATCCTTGCCCCTTTAGCAGCCCTCTTGCTAAGGGCTTCCTTGTTAGGAAGTCTTTCAGTCTGCCCACCTTTCTTTTGTCCCAGAGCAGCTGGATATGGATCCCTGCTCTCCACAAGTGGCTGGAATCTCAGTCTCTGCGGGGATTCTGCCTGTCTTAGCCTTCCAATCCCCTAATCATGAGAGCATCATGAAAGCACTGTGACATGTAGGTTTGTGCTCCCAGAGCAGATCTCTGGAGTGAGGTATTCAGCAGTCCCCAGCCTTTTCTCACTCCTCACTCATTTCCTCTTCCTCCCACTGGTGAGCTGGGGTGGGGGAAGGGCTTGGATCCCACCTGGCCACAGCTTTGGTATGTTACCCTGTTCCTTACCCTGTTCCGTGAGGTCTGGTCTTTTCTGCAGCTGTAGGCAGTCTGGTGCAGTCTTCTTTCCTGTTGCTCTTTCAGGATTAGTTTTATTTATTATATTTTTGTATTATATGCAGTTTTAGGATGAAGCCTCTGTCTCACCTCTCATGCTGCCATCTTTAATCCTCTCAGGCCCACCACCCATTTTTATTGGGTTATTTGCTTTTTGATTGTTGAGGCATGTGAGCTCCTTTTATATTTTGGACGTTAATCCCTTATTGGATATGTCATTTACATATCCAATATGTCTTCAATACTGTAGAATGCTTTTTGTTCTGTTGATGGTGTATGTTTTAGTATTGTGTTATAGAACTCCCTTTCAATACTCCAAACGTATGAATGTTTATAGTGTTGCACATTTTGTACAAATTACTGTTACATGTGGCAGAGTTACCTGCAATTTAGGTTTTCTAGTGCTACATTTTGATGACTACAGACATTATATTGCCTGTAGTCTTAAGTCAGTCCTGTATTTTATCCTTTCATTAAACGGTATGTTAGTGCAGGGACCATTTCTTCCATCTTGTTAACCATTATGTCTATTCTCTGTAATGGCCAATTGATTGTTAATAAATTTCTCATGGACTCCTGAAAAATAGGTAATTAGATTATTTTCCTCTCCATGTCTGACTTTTCTTCTGTTCTGAAGATCCTGTTCAACCGCACCCCCCCTCCGCCACACACCACATACACACATATAACCCCTTGATGCCACCTCCTGAATTTTGAATAAAATTCAATACACAAGGGCCTTCAGATTCTACCCCTGTCTTCTCTGTTTTTCTCTGGAGTCGATACCAGGATAACACACATTCCTACAGAAATGTCTGGACCAGGAAGCCTGAAAGCAATTGTAGTTTTTCTTTACTTAGGATTTTAGATGATTTACCAATTCAGTATTCTGTTCTTGTATATTTAAACAAAAAGGCTAAATTAGACACAACTTTTCTACTAGAAAATTGAATCTGTGTATTATGCATGTGGCTTATTGATTTATGATGTACATTCTTCCATTTACTGGATTTTTAGTAGCTTACATAGTTTTTTAAAGTGCAGAATATTTATTTCTGCATCCCAAATGTCTCACCAAGTACTGGTATATTATAGATACTCAATAAATATTTGTTAAGCCAAACTGAATTAAAAGTAGAGCAAAGATGGTTTAAAGGAAGGAAGTAAAAATACCACATGTTTGAATGTAACAAAATGTTATCATTAGGCCATTAATTTGACTCTGAGCTTCCTAAATTCACATTATTCTCTTCATAATAAATTGTTCAGGAGGTAGTTTCTGACAAAGCAGCACAGAAATCTTACCTTGAAAGTAAGAAAATAGAAAAATGTATCATATGCTTCATTTAAAGAAGTGGAGAAATACAGCGGTCAGTAACCTTAACTATGATTTTTTTTCAGCTTATACAAAAGATGCAGAAATATTTTTCAGAGGAGCTGTTCTCATATCCTCACTCTCAAGGTAGAAGGCACAGTACTGTACCATATTTCAGTGCTGGGATACTCTGTGGGCCAGAGATAATGCTGTCTAGGAATCCTCTGTTCATATACCAACTTAATATAATAGGACTTGTATAATTGAAGTGACTGGATTCCTATTAAACTATCACTTTCAAGTGTTAGTATTCTTGGCAGGTTCCCAGTACCCAGCAGTTCATGATTCTCTAACAAGTAGCCCAGCTAGTCGTTTCTGATTAAAGAAACAATCCCAACATGAAAAGGCAATATTGGCATTCAGTCATGGGTGGGTGAGGAGCCTGACTTAGGTTCGTACCTGGACAGAAGCCAGCTCACTTCAGAACAAGCCTGAGATGCAAGTGAGCGTTTGCGGGCAAGCTAAAGGAAGCAAGTCAATGGCATTTGTCTGCACTGAGAATATAGGTACTTAGAAATGTGTTTCTACAATGTTTGGTTTTCTTTTAGAAAATTTAGAGTGGAATATTTCTGAATTCCTTGCAGATCTTTTTTCACAAAACATCTTCCATGAAAGAATATAAGGGCAATCCCAATGTATTTCAAGTGCAACACAGAAATTTCTGGATTATTCCACTCATGATCTATCTATTAAAAAATCTTTTGATGGGTCTCCATAGCCTAAAGAACAAGTAGAGATTCTTTGCATAGTCCTTCCACAATCTGATTCTAACCTGGCTGTCTCTCTCTTCTTCTACCACCTTCTCCCCACTATCTGCCTGCCTGCCTCCCTCGTGAGGCACATGCATCTCATGCCTGCTGTTTGTGCTCCAGCCACATCGGCTTGCTCAGCCCTGGCATAAACCTGCGCTTCCTAGTCTTCAAGTGTTTTCCCACCTAATGACTTCTCCCTCTTCTTCCTGTCCTCACTGTTGATAGCCTATCAAGACTCCAGTCCCAGTTTATATCATTCTTTCTCAATTGAATCTTCTTTAATCCTGGTAAAGTAGATCTTTCCACTTGATTCGTGCTTCCACGGTGCCTTGGATAGTATCATGTTCTGCCTTCATGTGCATATTCCTGTCCTACATACTAGATTGTAGGCTCTCTGAGAACAGTGTTTTAATCAGATTTTATCATACATGTTCCAGTTCCTTGCTCATATTAGATACTCAGTGTTTATTGAAGTGAATTTATCAAGAACTTTGACAGGAATTTTCTTTCTTTCAGCTTTTTTAGTTGAATTATACAAAATAATTATGAACAGTAAGCACCCTGCTCAGTAGGAGTTCATTAACAGATATTTCCTTTCTATTCTGAAATTCTCCTATAGAAAATGAGAAAGTAATCCATTAATTGGATAGTTTAGATTCTTGAGAGGACTCAAAGCTTCTACTATTCCTGAAACAATCACATATGTCTTAGGGCCTTTTTAACTTTTGGGTCATGTTCCAAAATTTGCATCATCTTGTTGGGAATGAACTTTTATGTGAATCCTTGGATTACTTTTCTCCTCTGGAAATCCATGTGGCCTCATCCCTCCTCAGACTTTAGGAGGCCTAAGCAAGACCAAAGTTGGTTTGAAGAAAAAGAAGGCAAAAATTTACATAGAATGATTTCTTTCCCTGAATTTGTTTTTGGTACTCATCATCATTTCAGTATCAATATGGTACACCTTGCAGACCAAATCAAAACATGGATATATAGGAATATCACCTCATCTGGGACATGGTGAGTAGAGTAGATACCTGGTTCATATAAGGTGTGCACATATAAGAGTAAGATTAGTCTCTGGCTCTTATTTTTGTAAGGTTTAAGCTCTAGTAACCAGCAAAAATGCCTTAGTGAAGCTGATAGATGTGTCAGGCAATCATCCTAGTAATTGTAGACTCAATGTTGACTCCATGGCAACAATGTATGCTTTGATTTAGATGCTTTGAGTTTGAGACCTGTTTGCTGACTAGTTACATGACCTATGGCAACACAATGACTTTGAGCTTTTGTGATCTATAAAAATAAGAATACTAGCACACATCTTTCAGGATCATTTATATGCTTCTATTTCATTGCTTTCTTCTTAGACATTCTTGAGAGCTTCTTCCATATAAAATTTAATATCATTTTATGCAGAAAGCAAATCCTGGATGAGGATAATATATCTGTTGGTTTCTGCTAATTTTCTTCTGTTCTTGTTTTACTTAGTTTCATTAGAATTAAATGCCAAGTTGCCAGCGTGATGTGACATAGGAGTTTCCCTCCTTAAATTTGTATATGTCATAGATTTTGGTGGCTGACTTATTGGTTGTTTACCCAACAGCCATTCCTTCTTCTACCCATTTCTCTTGGTAACAAACTCTTCTACCTTGATCTGGAAAAGGGTGGCCTTTCCCATTCCCAAGGGTGGTGATTGTTATCCCTGGGCAATTGGTGTAACTGGCATCCCATTTTCTTTTGTCAGTGCTTAGTCTAAATCTAGGCATGTGGTTTAGTCAGCATATCCTCAGGAGAAGAACACTTTTACCTTCATTCCTGCCTGGGGCTCTTGTGTGAACACGTGATTGTAGGAGCTGCAGCAACCCCATTACAACTATGTGGCAACAAGCCTGAGAATAAAGAGCCAGTGCCCTAAGAATGGCAGAAGTGTAGAACAGCTTGACAGAGATTCTGGGCAACTGAATCAATATAGCTGCTGACTGTTTGACTTCTTATTCTGTAAGTAAATGTTCTATTTGTTCAAAATCCAAAATCCTTCATGATCTGGTCTCTGGCTTCTCCCCTATCATTTTGCCGATCTGCATTATCACTGTGTTCCAAACCACACTGGGCTTCTTGCTACTCAAAAACAAGCAAGAATAATCTCAAGTCAGGGTACTTGCTCTCGTGTTTCCTTCTGCCTTGTTAACCTTCCCCAGATCTGTATAACTTGTTCCCTGACTCTTTTCAGGTCTCTGCTTGATTGTTGCTTCAACTGAGTATTGAAAATAACATCTCCCATCATGTCCTATTTCTTTATCCAGTTTTATTTTTCTTCAAACATTTATTAATATATGAAAACACATTATGTAGATACATTTCTTATTTACTATCTTTCTCCAATATAATAAGAGCTCCATGAGGGCAAAAACTGTTGTGCCTTCATTGTTGTATCTGGAGTACTTGGAAAAGTACCTTGAATACAAAGGGCTATCAATAAATAGCTGTGGAATAAATGAAAATATGTGTGTTATAAAATTATCCTTTTTTCTACCTGCCCTCTTCCTGAGATCATCTGAATTGATTTTTCTTTTCTATTTTCTCTACCCTACCTCCCACCAAGTATACCAGCCTTCCTACCCTCAGCAATTCTCGGGTTTGCTGAAATAGTTTAGTATTCTTAATTTGAGCCTGTATTAGACTCTGTATTAGAGCCTGTAATAGTAAAGACTATTAGACTTTCCCTTGAAATGTATCTCCTTAATTTCAAGGTTCCTTATTAAACCTCTTTTTTTTTTTTTTGCAAACATCCAGTCAGCTTATCTTTACCCATTTTTGTATAGTCCAAAGTTCATTGCTCACTGCTGTTCCCTATCCTCTTCATCATCAATATCACTGAAGACTCCTAGGAATACACCTGGCCTGAGCAGGTTGAGTTTATTGTTTGTAACAATGAGGCATTAACACACCCCAAGAAACCATGGAGAACCTTAGTGATAGGAGTTAGAAAGGATTCATAGAATTGGGCTTATGTTCAGTGATTTGAGGGATAGATAGCTTAAGGAAGAGGACTGGATACTGCAGGGAGTGGGTATAATTCAGTAATTGATGTATCTTTACATATGTCTTACATCTTATAAATCTTATCCACAAGGAGGGCAGACCAGAGTGAATCTATAGCTATACTTGGTAAAGTAGCCGCAGACATTCCTATTAGCTGGGAGAGGAAGTTGTCTGGTATTTTGTGTTTTGGACAGCGTTCTTGTTTATTCTGAGTTCCGACATTACGGAGTGATCTTGTTTTTGGCATGACTGTGATAGACAGAGGGGTCGTGTCTGATACTGATGTTCACATAACTGAGGTTACGTTCAGTGGGAGAATGCAAGACCTGGTTCTGAACGTAAGGCCAGCTGCCAGGTGTCAGGGGCTGCTTTCCTTTTTCTATTCTCCCATCTCTATATCTCTATTCTCTTTTATTTGCTATTCATTTAAATCGATTTAAGTGTTTTTCTCCTTTAAAAACACAGATGATGCGCTACATGAATTTTTCATGTCTTGGCAAATATCTTACTTTCACTCTGACAGATAAATGTTATAGGATTTTGAGTTTCAGTCTCTCTTCTCAGTAGATAGTAAATGGTATTCCACTGACTTCTAGGCTTGGTAGTTGAAAACATAGTCAGATGACACTCCGATACTATCTCATTTGTAGGTAGCTTATCCTTTCTTCCTAGAACATTGTAAGATTTTCCCTGTGTTTGAAGTTTAAAAAGTGTGCAGCAGATCTTGCCTAATCTCTTTTCTTGTTCACTATTTCCATTATTCGTTTAATTACTGGGGCTCCTCTAACTGCTTATTCTTTTTCTGAAACTATATATTTTTGATGTTAGATCTTTTGTGTCTGTTCTCTAGTCTCTTATACATTCCTGTGTGTGTGTATATGATACATATGTGTGTGTATATATATATGTATAAATTAGTGTGTATCTATATATGTAATGCATACAAATATATGTGTATATCATATATATATGTATATAAATAGTGCACATGTGTATGTGTAAGTAATTTTTTTAAGCTTTGTGTATTTTCTGCAGTTGATCTTTAAGTCACTGATTTGGGCCTCAAACATAACCATGCTCTTCTTTTCCATTTAATTGGTGTCTAATTAGAAACCATCTTTAGTAACTCAAGAATACCTTTGTGGTTCTGTGGTTCTTTTCATGCTCTTTGACTTTTTTAATTCAGGTTGTCACTGGTCTCCAGGCCCTATATTTTATTGGTTCCTATTTGGCCACCGGGCACCCTTAAATGGGTTTTGCGTATGAGTTTGTGCTCATTTTCTTTGTTTATTGCCCAAATATCCCAGATATTGGTGTCTTGTAAGTGAAGAAAATGAAAATGTCAAAGCGGGCAACTGTTCTCTCCTTCCTAGAAGAAGCTTTTGTGCTCTCACCTCCCCAGTCCCCTTGAAATTTCACTGATTCGGGTATGAGGGCACTCAGCCCACTGGCCCAGCCACTTCTTGCTCTTTGGAAGGCCGGGACAGTCAGGTATTCTTTGTGTCGAGCTGGTATTACTCTTCAGCTAGGGGTCTACAAGTCTCTCTAAGCCAAACACTTCTTCTTTATGCTGGTTTCTGCCTAGGAACAGGGAAGCAAGTTTTGCACCAGCCATTTCCACACATCATGGAATGGTCCAAGGCCTCACTTGCTCCCAGCTGCTCACAGAGTCAGAAACCATTGATTCTGGAGAAGCTGCCATATTGGACTGGAGCTAGGAGTGGAGGGTAAAGGAGTTAGTTGCACTCAAATTTCCACATTCCCAGCATTTCTATATAAGACTCTTCAGAGCACATTCCCATATTTCTAGCTACTCTCTTAAAGTCTCCTAGACATAAAGCAAAATTTCTCATAGCTAGCTTTTTATGTTTCTTGACAAACAAGCAATTGAAGAAGTGAGTGCTGAAATCCTGGTGGTCTTTCCTGTTAGGATACAGTCCAAGGCGGGAAAAGGTGAAAAATAGGAAAAGTGTGCATAACTTACATGAGGCAGCCTGGAAAAATGCTGGAAAAGAGCTTGACTAACTAAATTACATGAGTTGGCGTGGACTACCTGCAGTCATTATATCATGACCAGTCACTAATTTGTAAGGAAGTTGAATCTGATGGGAACTTTATAAGAGCTATCCCAAATAAGCATTTAAAAGAAATTCCATGTGGCTATGTTTGGAAATCTCTGAGTTTATTATCTCTTATTCAGGGATAGCTGTAGCATATTTACTGGAGTAAAACAAGGAGAGATATTCTACAGTTATTGCAATTAACATCTTCAGAAAAGCAAGAAAGAATGATTTATTTCAAATGATTGAAAACTTGAATTTTCACAGTTTAATGTTAGAGCAACTGTAAAACTTGTAAATTTGTGAATCTGCATCAAGAGGAGAGAAAATAAATATATTCTTTGGTGTCCATTTGCTATAGAAAGGCTGTCTGTCCACAGGCATTCATGAATTACGGGAACTAGAATGTATCTAAGTATATTGATTTGTTTTACAACAGCATCATATTTTTTTTTTTTATCTTTTTTTTTTTTTTTTTTTTTTGAGAGGGCATCTCTCATATTTATTGATCAAATGGTTGTTAACAACAATAAAATTCAGTATAGGGGGGTCAATGCTCAATGTACAATCATTAATCCATCTCAAGCCTAATTCTCATCAGTCTCCAATCTTCTGAAGCATAACGAACAAGTTCTTACATGGTGAACGAATTCTTACAGAGTGAATAAATTCTTACATGGTGAACAGTACAAGGGCATTCATCACAGAAACTTTCGGTTTTGATCATGCAATATGACCTATAAACCATCAGGTCAAATATGAATATTCATTTGATTTTTGTACTTGATTTATATGTTGATCCCACATTTCTCCCTTTATTATTATTATTTTTATTTTTAATAAAATGCTGAAGTGGTAGGTAGATGCAAGATAAAGGTAGAAAACATAGTTTAGTGCTGTAAGAAGGCAAATGTAGATGATCAGATGATCAGGTGTGTGCCTATGGACTAAGTATTAATCCAGGCTAGACAAGGGCAGCAAGACATCCATGGATGCAGAAGATTTCTCTCAAAGCAGGGGGGGTGAGGTTCTGAGCCTCACCTCTGTTGATCCCCAAATTCTCACCTGATGGCCCCCCTGCGACTGTGCCTGTCTTAGGTTGTTCCTCCCTTGAGGAATCTTACCCGTCTCTGGCTAACCAGTCATCTTCCGGGGCCATACAGGGAAATGTAAAGTTGGTAAGTGAGAGAGAAGCCATATTGTTTGCAAAGGTTAGCTTTTTACTTCTTTGCAGATTTATGCCCTGTGGCTTCTATGCCCAGCACTTGTCTCGAGGTATCTTTACCACCTGGAGGAATTATGATACTCGGTAAATTCGATATGAGGCACGAATTCTATTTAAGGTTTGTAATTAGGAAGGAAGAAGAAAAGCTATAGATGTAGCATATGAAGGAAACTTGGGAGGATTGATTATTTCTTTGACATATCTTCTTGTATAGTACCTTAAGTATGTATAGGTTTTAAACTATTAACTAATTTGCACACACATATTAACATAATAGGAATACGGTGACATAAACAAAGCAAATCTATAATTACCAGCCATCTCCAGTGAAGCCAAGAAAACCATTTAGGCACCCTAGGCATTTGTGAAAATTTATCTATGATATGATGGATATTTTCCAACTGTACTTGAACCATCAGACAAATTAAAGCAGCCCATTTCTGGGATCTGTTCACATCCCATATGTTCTTTTAACCATAGATAGTCTATAGTCACAACAGCATCATATTTTTAAAAATACAACACCTTTTTGTCTTTCTGGATTCAATTCATACTTTTGTGACATCAAGACAATTATCAATATTTTGAAGTAAAATGACTATAATGGATTTATTCCTGTTCAGTCACTTTTCCCACCACATCCCATTACAATAAAATGGCTAACCTCTCCCGACTCAGCTGTCTCTTATCTCAAATAACATTTATTGTAACAAAATTAAATACTATTTACCACTATAAAATAGTGGAACAAAATAATTACAAAATAGCTTTCTGAGGCTATTCTTGAATTAAAAAAATAATCTAGTAATCATCAACTTATATTTTCAACATGCCTGTGTTTTATTTTCATGAGGATAACCCAACCAGAGTTCATTATACACTTAAATATGATTGCTAAGAAAAAATATGCTTCCAGCAGTATGATTATACCTTACCTAGACAGACTCTGAAAAATGTTTAATCCCTTCTCCCTTATACTGAAAATGTGTAAGTGTTTAGACAATAACACAGGGCCCCAGTTAATGATAAGATATTTTTTCATTTTTATGACTCCCCAAATCTTTGGAAATATTAATTTTTTAATAGATTTTCTTCAATATGAAAATAAATTTATAAAAACCACCTATGTCCTGAAAGGCATGTTCTGCTAGAAGGTGGCTGGTGTTGCATGTCATACTTTAGTACTGTTGCATATATATTTTCCTCTGAATCTAATAGTGAGGGAGGAGGTATTATTTTATTAGAGCCAGGGAGTTTTATCTTTTTGCTCATAAAAGTGTTTTTATTTTTGCTTTTGTTTTTTGAGATGGTGGAATAAACCACAACTGAAAGATAAGAAATATTCAGTTAAGTTTTTAAGTTGTATTTATCTACTTATGACCACTTTGGTCAAAATTTCATGACTGGCTACTTTTTATTTTACATGGGGGTAAGTTCATACTGATGAGAAAAATTTATTAGGAAATTGAAAATACTTTTGAGGATCATATTTTGCTCAAAATATATTTTAAGAGTAATTTGAAGATACCTTTTTCCTGCTTTTCTTTTAATTAAATCTAATTTTATGTAAGATAAAACAGAACATCATGAAATTAATTCAGAGAGCTATCATGCTTAGGCCAACAGAGCAGAAACTAGTTTTGTTGTTGAGCACAGGACAATCTAGCTGGCCATCCTAAGTCATGCATCAAGTATAAGCTCAGGAGTATGTCTAGTGTGTTTTTCAAATAGCTTCTCTATGATTATTAGTTCACCTGTGCTTAGAGGATACAGGACAAATATAAACTAACACTTATCTGGTGCAATGTACATTGCAGTCTTTTTCTCATTCAGTTTTTAAATACAAGAAAGGTGCAGATATTTAGGGCATCATACAGAGTCGACAACTAAGGTTTCTGAGGAATATGTAGCTTGTCCAAGTCAGGGAATGGCTGTTTTGACTCCAGAGTCCTAGCTCTCAACCTGATCTCTGTACCAGCTTCCAAGTTTGTCCCTCTCCTTCCTGCTAGGTGGATATAGAGGCCCTGAATGTCTGTCTTTCACCTGTAATAGGACAAGGCCTGAAAAGGGAAAAGACCTCTGTTAACCATGTCTGTGCAGAAATATAGAGTACACGTTTCTTGAGCTCAGGACATGGAACTGTATTTGAATCCACAGGGCCCAGCACCCTGTGAAGCCCATTGTAAGCATTCAGAAAACCAAAGTGTTGCCCAAATTAAATCATGTCTCCTCCTCCTTGTTTGTCTACTTGAGCCTTGTTTTCTGAACCTTCCTGTTTAGCTATTAGTTTCTAATCTTACTAATTTTCTATAACATTCCTTTAAAACTCTCATGTTGTTCAAGTGGGACCCTTAAAGCTCCACAGATACTGAGTTTATAAATAAAGAGAACCATGCGGGTTTTGTGAAATTCATTAGTATCTTCTTTCTTTCTTCCTTTTTTTTTTTTTTTTTTGCTAGCAGGAGGGCTTGTCAGATGAGCTGAGGCCTGAGTACATTTACAACTTCTAGGATTTTAAAACTATGGGTGAGAAGTTGTCTAATCCAATGTTCTCATTTTAGAGATTAAGAAAGTGAAGATCAAAGAAGTTATCCAAGATCAGACAGCCAGTTAGGATCCTAGATCAAATCCAGGGCTCTCTTTATCTTAGTACTGCCCTACCTAATCAGTGATTATATCTAAATCTATTTATGCCTCATTAAGTTCCTTATTTATGCTTCAGTGGCTCACTGAATGTTTGATACATTGTAGGTACTTCCTCGGGAGGGCTGGCTTCCTGGGTGTGTGAGTTATGTGGTTGCCCAGGGTCCTGTGCTGAGAAGGGCCTTGTATTTCCTTTATTGCTGTACAGTTGCTATTTTAGTTTTTTAATAACTTTTTAAACAAGGGGTTCACCTTTTCATTTTGCACTGGGCCCTGCAAATTATGTAGCTGGTCCTGCTGCTGGACATTGGTGACACAGAGGTGAACTGACACTGCCTTCCTTTGAAGAGCTCTCAGTCAATAGGGAGCTGGACGCATAGAAATGCTAGGACTGCAAATGAGGGAGTAAATTAACTTAGCCTAAAAAGGAGAAAGGGAACTCCAGGAGAAAACAAAGGGTAAAGAAAGGCTTAGAAATAAGCCAATGCTGCAGGGAGCAGGGCCAGAGGGTGGTGAGTAAAGTTGTGGGGTGGGGGAAGATGTCAAGAGTAGGGGGCCTGGAGGATGGACAACTGAGAACTACACAGCTGTCTGTTCCAGCCATGACAAGGGACTGAACAGGGTCCACGGCCATGGGACTGGGGAGGGTTGAGTAGCAGCTGGAGGTACATGCAGAGGGAGGGGTAAGGATGACCCCAAGCATTCATGCCCAAGCACCTGGGTGGGTGATAAATGCTGTTAATTCAGGGAGGTAATAGAGGATGAGTCAAGAAACTGGGTGTATGAGTGCTGCTGTGAATTTATTATTACCAACTTCACCAGTCTTTTTCCATGAATTCCCAACCTGCAATGACTTCCACACATTTCCTGTATTCTTCAAGCCTTCTGGGCATTAATATCTCATCTTTCTTCCCTACCTCCCACCCTTCCTCATCCCACACTTGTACCAGGTGAGAAAACATCACCCACTGTGTTTTCTCCTCTCTACCTAGTGATCCCCCCTTTCAAAGGCCAGGTTATCTACTTTGAATCCCATAGGTTAGGGATTCTTAGGTGGGCATGTTTTCTCTCTCTTGAATTCTCTCCTTTTCTGCTTCATCATCCCTCTTAGCATACAAATTTGCCTTACATCTCTCTTCTTTTAAGATAAAACCACAATGTCCTGTGTTCAACATTAGAAGAATACGTTTAGGATATTCTTATCAACAATCTATTTTAGACCTATCTTCACTTTCTTCCAGTTTACTCTTCAACCCACATCAATATGGTTTCCACTCCTGATATTCTATTGAAATGACTCTTGCTTGTGACTTTCTTATTGATAAACTTAATATTCACATTTCAGTCTTCAATCTCCTTCCTCTTTTAGCCATATTTGCTACCCTTACCATTTTCCCGGAACAGCCTTTTTGAGTCCCTTCTGTGGTGCTATTTTCCACTTTCTTTGTGAGATCTGTACGTGCAGTGTCCGTGTGTTACCACATGGCCAGGGTCCAGTGGGAGGCAGCCTTCTCCGTCCTTCCAGTTCTTGCAGTTTTTCCCTTCTTATATGCCATCTTCACACCAAAGGATCCTCTGTTCCTGTCTCTCTGCCCAGACTTCCTTCTGTGCTTCTGATCCTCACAGCCAACTGGACTCCCTCAAGTACAAATTCCAAAGTGTAGCCCTTGCCCCCCCCTCCCCCTCACCTGTCTCAGCATCTCTAGCCATTTTTCTACCCCTGGTACCAGCTGCCATCCAGTTGTTTATTACAGAAACCTGTGAACCTCACACTCTCCTACATCTTTCCTACTGTTACCAAGTCCAAGCTCATGCCACTTGCCTTGCAACATGCCAATAAGCCAAGAGACAGTGTTGGGACAAGGAAGTTGACTTTACTCGGAAAGCCAGTAGACCGAGAAGATGATGGATTACTGTCCTAAAGCACCACCTTGAGTTTATTTCAAGATTCTTTTATTAGGAAAGAGGTGGAACAGGAGGGGATTGAGGTCAGGTGGTGATGACTGGCCTCAGACATCTGGACATCAGCAAAGGTCTGAGGAGTGTTGGGAAGCTCCGTGTTCTGGGTGGCTGACTCCAGTCATTTTGTTGACACAAGTCTGGCCACGATGTTCCTGTAAATTCTTGACAATCCCGTCATTATTTTTATACATACTTCTCTTTCTCCTTGGGGGAAATGAGTTTTGGCTAAGGGACTGGTTGCATCAATCTTAAGTCATGAGTAAAATTCCTTTTTATTATCAACTAGCTTACATGTGAGGCTGCAGGGCTGAGCAGAAGCTTTTTGACCCACAGATTGAGATAGAAAAGGAGGGAGAAACAGTATGCCAACTTTTTTACTCTGTTACAGTACCTGATCCCTTAACCTCTCTGTGTTGCCCTATCACCTCTTGCTAGACCACTGCTATTATCTGATAAATACACTACTCTACCACCTCTCATTCTCCACCTGGCAGCCATGGTGATCTTTCAAAGAATAGCTCAGATCTCATTCTGACAAGCTGTGTGTCTGCTGCTGCCCACCACAGTGAAGATGATAAGCCCAATCGATTCTGTTTGAACCCTAACTTCCTCTCTTGCCTGAATTCCTGCTAGACCTGCCCTCCCTTGGTCTACTTGGCTTCAGTCACAGTGACCGTTTTCTGTCCTCCAAAGTTTCTTTCTACCCAGAGCCTTCTTCCCACATGCTACTCCTCCTAGCTAGACCATGCAGATTTCTCCTCCCTTTTCTTTTAAGAACCAGTGTAATGTCACCTTTTTGTAAAGAATCTTTCTCTTACTTTCTAATACAAATCTGTTCCTCCAGTTATAATCCTTATTGTCATCCTTCATGGAAGTTATCAAAACTTGTAGCTATGTATTTATTTAGTGTGCTGCATGTCCCGCAAGACCAAGAGACGTTTATGTGCATCGGGACTGTCTGGCTGTCTCACTGCTGCACCCTGTCACTCACAGAGTCCCTGTGATAGAGCGGATACTCAGTAAATACTTGTTGAGTGAATGAATGCATGACGAGAAGTTTTGAGATGAAGAGACAGGGTTTTCCCTACATTTCTAAGACATACCTTCTCCAAGTGAAGGACCCCATGCATGGTGTCTCACAGAGCCAAGGAACTAGGGTTTGAGTACTAACGTGGAGTGGCTAACAAGGCTGAATAAGCGTTTTGGTTTGGTCATTTCTCCCTTGTTAATAAAATGTTTTTAGATTATGAAAAATGTTTTACTATTCTATAATATTCCATGTTTTTATACATTAGTTTTTGTTTGTTTTTTGTTCTGGGAATTAGTGTCGAACACTCCACGTAAAGAGAAAAACCTCCCTGTTCACCCATAGCCACACTCATTGCCTCCATGTTTCTGTGGAGCAGTGGTTTTAGTGCAGTGGCACTCAGACAGGAGCCTGTCTTACAGTAAGTGGAGCCATAAGTGGAGCCACGACGGGGGGTTCAGTGGCCTGGGCCAGAAAGGCGGCAGCCCCTGACCACAGGCTTTGGAATGTTCTTCCTCAGGTCACAGAGCTCTGCCTCCCCGGGGACTGGGCGCCCTGTCATCTGCTGGAATAAGGCTCCTCGGATGGCGAACTCAGGATCGCGCGTGTATTCCTCTGAGGATATTTTCCCCCTTCACAGAATAATGAATTTTATTTTATCACGGTGCTTTTTCATGTATAGATAAAATCTACATGCAAGATAATTTTAGAGAAACATTTTGTGAATTTGGGAGCTGATGATAATTCAAAAAAGGAAAATCTCTCTCTGTATTACTCCAAGTCTTCCTGCTTCCTTTATTTAACAGACTTTTATGGCACTGTTCATATATGGTATATTAAAATAAGGTTTATTTAGTCACTTTTAGAAATATGACACTAATTGAACACTATATGGATATAGGAAGGCTTTTTTTTAATGCCTTTTCCACATTTCTCATTTAAAAAGAAATACTATTTTTGTTATCAATTTTGTGGTCTTTTTAGCTAAAAAATGTGCTGCTTTGAATTTTAATGTTGATCAGGAAAGTCTAGATTACAAATTTGAGAAGTGGTGGTTCTGTGTTTAAAATTATAATTGAACAGAATTATTTCCCTTTCATTGGTAGTGTTTCAGGGGCTAAATGACTTACAGTTTGTAGTAACCTTAACATGTTGATACTGTTGAATAGAAGCAACATTTGTATCATGCAGTTGGGTTCTAGTTTATATGTGTGGTGGCTGTGGTGTTTGTGAGTAGGTGAGTTGGATGGGGGAAGCCTTCCTGAGAGGTGGCCAGGCAGTGAACATGAAAAAAGTGTGTTACGATAACCTGAGACATAATTGCATTACTTTAATTCAAAATAGACAAGAATAACCCTTTTGAAACAGATGTATAAAAATTAAATTAAAGGAGAAACAACAAGTGAAATTATAATCCTACTGATATGTCACTTACCTCTGTGTGGGGCACATTATTAGATAAAGGTAGGTAGGGATTGTAATGAGATTATCCCCTCAAATGAAAAAGCAAAAACAGGCTTCAGTAAAAAGTTTAATTTCTAATTATAAATAATAAAAATCACAAATTTAACCTATTATTACCACCTTTAAAAAATATATTTCTAGTAGTTAAAAACAGTTAGTTATGAAATAAAAATGTTACAGGTGAGATAAATAAAAGGAGCCTAAAAAATATTTTATTCAGTTAAAATAATTATTATAAATTTTAGAGTTTATCTTAAATTTTAGTGCTTGACATCAGATGGGGAAATGGCAAAACACATTTTTCATATAAATAATTTTAAAAGTTTATAGAAATCACAGTTGGTTGGCAAGACAATTTTGCGGATAGCACAGAAGGTTCAATGGGTCAGAAAGTATATTTTTGGTCCACTGAGTCATACACATTCCTTAAAAGTGTGCCCTCTTTTTCCTCAGCCTGATTTTGAAGCTCCTTTAATATAGGAGTCATTATAAAGTATATATTATAATGAAAAAGAGAGTATACTAGAAGAAAATAGAATGTATATTAAATAGTAGTTGAACTTAGTAGAAACTGTATAGGTCTACAGACAAAAGACTACCAAATTTCATAGAGCATACTGACTTTAGTTCACAAAGAGACTGGTCATTGCTCTATTTTGAAAATATTTAATGTACAGAAATATGAATTCTTTACAATCCAATCTATATATTTAATGAAATTAAATATAGATCTAAAGAATAAATTCTGTAAATTCAAACAAATTGTTCTAAAGGTCACTTGAAGTAAATAAAAATTTAAAAAATTATGATTTAAGGGGATATAGCTATAGCTAGTATAGATACATTAAATATTAAAAAGCAAATTAATTTAAAAACAGACTTTTCTGGTTTGGCACAAAAATAGACAGAACAGGTTTCCTAGAAATATTTCTTTATATTTTGAAATTCAGCAAGTAATAAAAGAAGCTTTACTAACCAATGAAGAGAGAGTAGGATTACTTAATAAGTGGCATTGCAATAGTATTAGAAGTTTAGGGCACAAAACCTCTCTCAAGCTATCAGAAAGGTAGTTCCCCATTTTTTAAGGTTGGGAAATCACAAAAGAAAGGATCTATGATTATGTGACAAGCAAAAATTTTATGGCAAAAATGTAAAAAGCAAGGAAAATATTAAGGAAATATTTTGCAAGGACATAATGGAGATATTTTTATAAGAGAATTATTGAAACCCAATAAATGAATGCCAAAAGCTGTTCACTGTGACATTCCTTAAAAGAGTGGAAATAAGACAACTATCCAAAAATAGGGAGGATACTCAATGAGAATAACTTCTTGATAGAAAAACAGGCATGTTTTAAAATAATGCTACAGACAGAAAATTAGGAAACCAAAAAGAAAAATATTAGATATACCATGATAATTAAGAATGTAAGACACAAATTTTATGTACTTTTATCATAATGAAGTAAGAAATGTCTAAAACCACAAGAAAGGAATATACATACATAATACAAGAATATAAAGATAATGGAATGTTTTATTTTTACTCAAAAAATTTGTGTTATTTTATAATTTTTATTAAGAATAAGCTTAGAAAGTTTAAAAATCAGAATTTGGATAAGTTCATATATTCCAAAACTAATAAGCAAAGAAAAACACCATGTTTTTTATATATGTATAATTATTTTTATTCTGAAAGGCTTGCTTTACTGTATATAAAACAATTATCATTTGAATATCATGTTAAGTGTCAATTTGGAATAGATATTTTTATTACACAAGATAAGTGATGTCTTTAGGAATGGATGATGTAAGTTGTTAAATAAAATTTTAACATTAGGAGGGTAATTATTTCATTTTCACTTGAACAAGTATTCTATGGTATTATATGCATAGATTATTTTATTTAGGATTTTCTTATAGAAAGCCATTGGTGTGAAGTCGAGTTACTGTGAATGTCCCCATCTGTCCTTCTTTTTACTTACCTAGCATGTTCCTTTCAGAGCCAGCTCCCAGTGTTGACCCATCTAATTATGCTCCTTTGTGGGGACCAACACCACAATTTGTTTTTGCTTTCTTGTCCACTGTCCTGTATCTTCTGTGTCATTCAACTTCTCTGAACAGAGGCTACTCAAACAAATTGAATCTAGCTGCACCTATTCCGTATCTCCTTTCTCCTCTTCAGGGTTCCCACATGTCATAGGATCCCTCTGTGTTCTGGGTGGTGTCTGCAGGGCCAAGGACTAGGGCTGAGCATTTTTTTGGAATACAAAATAATCCAGAAATGAAGTAAGGGAGCCTGAGTCTAAATTCCAGAGTGGTTAATCAGGGAGAGGCCAAATCCAGGAGGGAGTGTGGGAGGCAGGTAGGAAGACTGAATTCAGATTAAGTTGCTTGGACATAAGATTATATAAAAACATGTTCTAATCAAACGGGAGGAAGACAGAGCTGGAGGGCTCCACAAACAAAATAAGAATGAAGCAACTTTACTCATGTTTTCATTCATTTCACATGTATTTAATGATTGCCTGCTTTGGGCACACCTGAGGCAGGACTGTGGATAGAGTGATAGCTCGTGTGCTGGAAAGGGTTTGTGCTGTGAATGGACAAGTAGTTAAATGATCTACATTATATTTATGATGTGTGCATGTGGTCAGTGGATCTATTCTCATATGTGTTGTGATTGGCTCTCTCTTCCAAAAAAAGTTAAGATAGCATTAAAAATACATATCATGGATTTAGGAATGGCAAAAATATTTTTTAATTGAAGTATAGTTAACATATAATATTCGTTTCAAGTTTGTAACATAGTGGTTCGACAGTTATATACACTATTAAATGCTTACCCAGCTGGTGTGGTTACTATTACTCAACATAGAAATATGTTACTGAACTAGTGACTATATTCTCTCTGCTGTACTTTCATCTGTATGACTAATTTATATTATGATTGAGATTTTGTGCCTGAAAAAGATTCCTTTACATAAATAATAAACCTAGATCTTGTACTGCTCTGGGAGATATATGTTTGGAAATCCATATTTGTTAATGACATAATTACCGTTATTTTCTGATAATGTTCTATGTATGGAAGTGTACACACTTATCTATACATTATTGCAAATAGACCTTTTCAACTGCCAACTTTCATGGAACTGTGTTCCCTTCTCTTTTAACAGACATTTCCCAGGAAAAAAGTGGTATGTGTGCATTAAAAGTACTTTCCTTTAGCATATTTTATAATGAGACAATCCAGTCAAATCGGGAGGAGAATGGCAATTCATGATTCCTGGCCTCAATTACATCTGTGTCCAGTGACAGATTATCCAAAACAATACAGTTCGAAAAGGAATACTTGAAATCACAAGCTCATACTGAAATACTAGTTTTAAAAGATGAATGGGATATTGAGAGATAAAAACGTGAACGTTCTACATTAGTTAGGCTTTTGAGTCCTAAGGAATATGAAATTAGGCTACCCCTCTGTTTCTGATGACTCAGCTATTTGAAGTACTCAGTGGTGCACTTGGGGGAATCATTAAGAATTATAGCTTTGCAAAGTGCTGTCCACTTTTGTACTGTTCTTGTCCCACCACAGATCTGAGTGAGTTAGTCTGAGCACTTTCTCTGTCCAACTGTGGTCAAGATTTACGGTTTTTCTTTTAAATGCATTAGCTATAAATAACTCTAGGCTCTGGTCAACAATGATGGCAATGATGGTGGTAACAATAACTACCGGCACATTTCTAGGGGACTTATTTCTTTAGGTGGAGCATTTCAGCTTAAGCCTTCCTGTCACTTTCCCACTGAGAGTGAAGGAGGACAGATGGCTTGAGGCTTGCAGTTTGGGAACAGTGTGTAAACTGCAGAAGAAATGAGTTTTTATTGTTTGATTATATATTTGGTAAAATTAATGGTTAATGTATCCTGTTTTCCAGGAAATAAGTAGTCAAGATTATACTTTCATGTAAAGCTTATATTTTATGAAAATATTTTAATGAGATGTGATAAAAATTAGTAATGGCATAGTACATATGACAACAAAAGCTTCTATGTGCTTTTGAATTTATCTCACTGAGCTGGTTCTTACATGTCCTGTAGAGTGGACATAAAAGGCTCCATCCAGTCATCATATTTGAAAGTGAGGAAACCAAGGTGTAGAGAGCCTACATGACTTGCTTGGAGCAGGGAGATATATAAGAAGACCTCCATGTAGAGGGCCCCAAGTTGACAGGTATAAATCAGGTTAAAGAAACAAAACAAAGGAAAAAAAAAACAATAAAAGAGTGTTTGGTTTTCATGTTACATTATCAATTTCCCATTTGTCTCACTGAGTTGTTGATAGGCTTAATATTTCAGAACTGGTCTCAACAGAGGAGAGACAATGGCCCCCAGAGTTGTGCAGGGGAAGAGTTCAAAGGCTTGTGGTGGCAGGAGTCACTCCCAGTGGTCCTCCTGGAACTGCCTGGGCCCTGAAGTCTTAGGCTCTGTTCTCTCATTCCCAGTTCCCACCACCCCCGTGTGCCTTGTCACCTTCTTTATCTTCCAGTTTATTTACTCATCTTGGAATGTTTTTCTTTTCTAGGTGTACCGTGAATCCATAGTTCAACTATTCTTTTGTCCTCATTTCAATGCCCTTTGTCAATCAGATACAGCTACCCTATAAATGATTAACCCTAAGCAGTCTAACCTTCCACCTGCACTTGGATTTTTGAATTATGTGAAGAAAATAACATGATTGTTGTAGTTTGTTGCTGATACACATTTGGAGTCTACAATTTGGCTAACTCATCAGACTTTCAGATTCTTGTTCTGAAGAGCATACATACACTGATTATTCCAAAACTTAATGAATCACTTTAAGTCCTCATGTCACTAAAGCTCCTCTCATACTGAGTAAAAGATAGGCCTGAACCACCTTAACTGCTCCATCTCAGACCTCCAGCTACATCTACATCCATAGCCTTCTTCTCCTCCTTTCTGTAGGGTTATGGTGGCCTCATTGTTGTTGTAATGGGCCTTGTCCTAAGTATTAGCATGGTTTAGCACCTTTCATATACCTGTTGGCGATTTGAATTTCCTCTTGTGTGATGTGTGTTCAGGCCATTTACCAACTGTTCTTTATTTTAAAATTAATTCATTGTTACGGGGTTCTTTATTTATTATGGGTACAAATTTGTTGGCATTTATATGCATTACAAATGTTTATTCCCATGTGCGGTTTGTTTTTTTACTCCTTGATAGTTTCTCTCTCTCATATTTTCAGCCTCTTCTTTTTTTAACTGGCTCCTCTACCTGATTCCTTCTAACTGTTTAATCTATGTTTTCTCAAACTCTGTCTCCACTTTCCATCTCTACTTCCTCTATTCTAATTTACTTCTCAAGGAAATGCAGTCTCTTTTTATCCCTTATTCTTCTAAAGCTTAATCTTAATATTAATGTCACTTTCTTTACTGACAGATGCCACAGAGACTTTCAGTTTTCCTTTTCTTCTGGTCTGATTGAACTTCCTGGAGCATCTCACACTGCTGACATCTAGTCTTACTTGATACTCTTTTGTGTCCGTTGACTTTTCTCTTCTGGCTCTCATCTCCTATTTATCCAATTTTTATTGAACAGCTCTTATGTCCCAGGCACATGGGGTTTCCTCATGGACTCCCTGGCCAAGTGGTGAAGACTGGCCCTGGAGAAGTGGAATGTGGTTTGGGGCTCAAAGGAGAAATACCAAGGTTTTGCGGGAATGAGAGGGACCTAGACTGGTTTGGAGGGATGTAGGGGATAAGGATGGCTTCTTCAAGCATATAATACTCATGCTGAGACCTGAAGGGAGCATAGTGTGTGTGAAATCAATCTACCATACTTTATAAGTCTAGAGTTCTAAATTGTAAATCTACTTCCTATCTAGTATTAGAGTCTCACTGAAGATAGACTGGGCTTATTCTTTGTTGTATTTAAGGAGAGAAAGACCATCACAGAGACATATACAGGGTGGAGTGGAGCACAGTAAATGAGCAGGGATTCTTCTTGGGTCAGTAGCCATTTGGTAGGTTCCTTATTGTTACTGTCACTGGTGCAGGGATCTCTAATTGCAGACCCCACTGTCTGGAATGTACACTGCAACTTGTCAGACAAAAGCCCACTGGTTGAAGAGCCAAGGTGATCTTGCTCAGCGTACAGTGGTTACAAGTCTCAGAGCTTCCCTGTATGGATCTGTGATTCCAGCTTCCCCCACAGGTAGGATGAGCAGAGAGGCCCAGCTTTGGCTAGAAAGGACTCTTCTGGCGTCTTGTGAAGTGCATACCACTGCTGGTACTCTCCATCTCTGTCCTTTTCTAACTGTTTGGGCACATGTCCACCACCCAGAGCCAAGCTGGAAATGGCATGAATACTGCCCTCATAAAGGGAACACACCCTCATCAACTGATCACTGTCTGCTTAGCTTTTGCAAGAGATCTAGAGCTTCATGCAATTTATAACCTCTCAGTAATTCCTGGGGAAAGAGCAGAATCAGGATTTAGTCACATCATTAGACCCTATCATGACTCAGCTATACTTGAAATAGAATAAAGCAGTTCAACTTGGGCGGGAAAGTGGGAATACTCAGATTTTTCTCTTTCAGACCAATTATTCCATACTTACTCTTTCTCCCTCATCTCTCTCTGTTCTTCTGTTTTTCTGTGTCTTTCCTCAATCCACTCTGTCTGTCTATCTCTGTCTCTTTCTCTCCTCTCTCTCACGCACGCGCGCACACACACACACATACACACACACACACACACACACACATGTACACACACACACAGTGACTGCCATTAGTCTTAATGTGGCCAAAACAGAACAAAACCAAAAACCTCAATATTAGTCTTTCCAATGTGACTCAGTGTTTTAGGGTAGTGTATAAAAGAACAATGGAAGTGAGTACCAGTGTTACCCCGTACACATAACCTAAGTTGAAATCGAATCAGGGATGTCAAACTGGATTTTATCTTGAGAAGCCCTACTGAGGACCATCGTATCCCCTTAGGAAAGTCCTTGGTTTCAGAAGATTCTACCACAGACTCTTGTAAAAATAGCCCGAGTGCCACTCCTCACTCATTGTGTTTTCACTTCCCTAATTACTGTACAAGACTACCAAGATGAGTAAAAACATATTCATCTAGAACTACCCCCTTGACATGTTCCGAATTCTCAAATGCAGCTGTTCATTGAGGCATGGCTTGGCAGTGTTTTCCATTTCAGCTTCACCAAATGGGTAAACCAAGGGCATTCATTCATGTGGGTTACCTATTCATTAAGAAGAAAGCTCTTTTCTGTTCTTGCTCATTAGTCCCTCTAGCTCCCTAAACCACAGGAACAAAAGGCATCCTTTCTTCTTACCTCAGCTGGGTTCCCAACTTCTTTTGCAGTTCTTTATTAATCAAAGGAAAATTTACAGTTCAATATTTCAAAGAGTAGGCATTATTTCTAGGTGCTCTCCAGAGCAACAATTACAATGTGTTAACAAAAAGCTGTTTCTCTTTAGCTTCACTTTAGCAGCTATATCAATAATAAGGAACATGTAAATGTTAATTTAAAGATACCATTTGAACTAAACTTATGCTCCATTATAGTTACAGACTATAGCCCAAGTTAGTGGTCAGTATATCAATATGTCCATTGGAGTTTTGGAGGTGATGTCTGGCTTTTGTCCTGGTGCCAAGCAAATAGAAAGTACTCAATGAATATTTGCTGCTTCAAGATGTAAAGCTTATCCTCTGTATTGTTTCCGAGGTGAGAAAAGCTAACACATCTCCAGAGAACATGTTACAGAGTTTTTTTCTTCTTAATAAACAAATGTGTAATGGAAAAGTAAGGACAGCAGTGTTTAATCTGATCATAAGGACTTATTATTTAGTGCTATTCGTGAAAAGATTCATGTTTCTCTTTCACCATCTGAGACAGATATGCTCACCATCCCTGGGTGATGTTTTTTTTACGGCAGCTATAATGTGTAGAGGTTTGGGCTATCAACTTCCACTTGTGCCATCTTGACAAGTTCGTGCAACAAATCACTTGAGCTGCATACCTGAACTCTAATGGATGAGTGAGTATACAGTGAGAACATTTTGTTCCCTGGCCACGGTTTTGGACTCCTTGGGACTGGTAAAAACAAGGCATAGAATTCCAACAGAGCAGGGACAATTGGGAAAATGTGTTCTTCAGTGGCTGATTTACTGTTTCTTTTGAAAACAGTTGTGCTCTTGGGTCACTCATTCTGTAACAATTAAAATGAAATGTGTGAAACTGTTGAATGATCCCTGGATAAACCTAATCACCCTGGAAGTGTTCTGATGTGAACAAAGTTCCCTGTTTGTTAATTTGCTAAAGATAGCACAGGACTCTAGAAAAACAGCCAGTGACTGAGGATCCAAGTTTTACTTGACTCATTTCCTATCTCCTACATTTTTTATGAGATTTCCCCCCAAAAGGTGTTTGCTAACATCTAAACTATATGTCAGGGTACCCAAGGGAGCTCTATCCAGGCCAGAAAATGCTTGTTACAGAAGAGACTGCCTTAAAATGAGGACCCTTTTGGAAATTGTATTTTAATGTGGTGAAGATATTTATGTACGCAATTTGAAAGCTATGAGAAAATATAGTTGACTTAAGAAAGAACAGCATTGACAAGCCCTCTGTTTTATTGCTTTCTCTCGATTTTGGGTATCATACAGTTTAGGTTGGAAGCAACTTATTTTTTTGAAAGTTTTCGCTTGAAAAATTAGATAACGTCAAATTCCAAATTCTTGGGATTGTAGAATCTTTAAAAGTACATATTGAAAATATTTCTTAATTAATAAAAGAAACACAACACCTAAAACTCAAATCCCAATATTTTAATATTAGTATCAGGGGATTATAAATACATAGAATAAAAATAACCAATGTAGATTGTAAAAGTTGTTACAATTCTGTAGGTTAAAATTTCAAGGCATTATTTAATAATTTTCTATATCTAATTCCATTTTTAAAGAATAAAATGTTACAGCTGTCCTTTAAGGAAATTTCCAGGAGCAAGGAAGTAGAAAATGGAACAGACTTTTACTTTGTCTTTAGCCTGTCATGGGATCCTGGAGAAGGCACTGTTTTATATTTAAATTGGAATAGGTCAAGCATAGTCATCTACAGTAATACATGCTAGAGAATTGTGTGAAAATGGACAGAGATGTGTGTCTATCCAAACCATCTGCTTAAGCATGTTGACCAGTAGGAAGGGAACCAAGGACAGAGGTCGCAGTGCTCTGCCAGTCCCAGTTTAAGGACAGAGAAGGTAGTGCAGCTTGATGGAGGTCCAGTTCCCTTTGTTCTAACACCATGCCTCAGAAGCTGTTTTCTCATGCATAATTGAGTCTTTGAAGTTAATTTACTTAGTACAGGTAGACACTTGACACGTATTTGCTGAAATGTAAATATGCAAATAGAATGAAGAAGGAGGAATTGAGAGCCAGCAAGTGTAAGAGACTAGTTTCTCCCTGTTGCTAACTGACCTGTGTCCTGGGTTGATTATCTAAACATTTCAGGACTAGTATTCTGTGATTTAATTGTTTCACATAACAGGAGTTTAAGCACCACTGCATGCCATAGAAAAGTGTCTGCCTCTGTTCTGACTTGGCTAGACTGATAGCATCTGATGCAATTGTTGTCCTTGGCATATGCATGTCCAGTGTAAAGTTCTTATGTCAGCAGAAGCTACTCTGAAATCACAGGTAAATCTATTTTTGGATGATCAAATCCCAATTGTAACACTCATTCACTGGGTGACATTGGGCCAATTAACCTTATCTGTAAAATAAGAATAATCCTGGGTTGTTGCAAAGAACAGAAGGAGGCTATATAAAGAAAATAGCACTTGGCCTAGCACAAACTGACTTCATAAACCGTGATGATTTGTAGCCTTATATTTACTATAAAACATGGCTCCCTCTTGACTATACAAAACTTAAAGAACTATTTTCTTATCTTTCAACTCTCATAGCCACATCCATTTTTATTGCTTTATATATTGTTTTTACTTACTATTTTTGTTTTAATTGTTAACTGTTTTGAAAAGATATTTCTATTAAATGTGATGTTAAAACTTTAATCAGATTTTTAGGAGAAAGCAGAATCTCAGGGAATTCCATAATGCATATGGATGAAATTTTGAGAAGGGGATATTGTAAAAACTTATATTGCAATAACCTTATAAACTCATTTTAACACAGAATATGGTTATTAATTAGGATAAATATGTACCAGTAAAGTTCTACTCACTTTGTTGTTTATCATTGACAAATGCCTTCTTAGAGGCTGCTATTTCTTAAAAGGCAATATTTAACTTCCTTTACAGAATTCTATGGAAACTATTCCTCTTGGTAAGTCCTATAAAAATACCTGTCAAATCTCCCCAAGGTCTAAGCAGGATGGTGTTGCCAGGCCCTTCTTCTCAGTCCTTGGGCACTAGCATGTGGTAACGGATGAAAGAAAATGTAAAGCTGGTCTCTACTCGCTTTCTCCATCTGGGTTCTAAGAATTTATGGTCCTTGAATATAGTACTAGTATCGAGGACCTTGATTCATTCATTCTCATCTGTCCTGTTGGTAAATGGGGAGTTTGGCCTCTGAGCACTGAGCTCTCTGTGCTCTGCTGTCTAATGCCCCAGCCATTGCCCTGAGTTCTGGTGAAGCGGGTTGAACAGCACTCAGATGAGCACGGAAGGTCATAGTAGGGGCTGGTGACTCCTAACCTAGCACTGTCATTGTATTCGGCTTTCTTGAACTGTTCATATCTGTCTTAGAATTTTGATCTGTAGTCAAATATTGATTGAGCTTTCTTTTCACTAATTAGTTTTAAACTGTTTCAGTGTTGAAAATATAGTTTTTATCTGCTATTAATTCAGTTTTGCCTGTAATTTGTTGACTTTCTTACTATTTTAAGTGCTGATGATTGTTTTCTTAGTATTTACATTACTGAATTTTAGCATTTGGGGAGAGAACTAAATTTTATAACTTTTTGTCAAGGATTTATTCTTTAAGTTGAGATATGATAGACATATAGCATTGCATTAATTTCAGATGTACAACATAGAGATTTGATATATATATAGGAAAATTATCACCAAAATAATTTTAGTTAATATCTATCAAAGCACATAGTTACAATTCTTTTCCTTGTTATGAGAGCTTTTAAGATCTCTTAATCCTATACATTATATCCTCAGGACATTTTATAACTGGAAGTTTGTACCTTTTGACCACCTTCAAAGTTCTTGAATGAGTTCTTGAAAGGGGACCTTCTTTCCTTTTACTGTACACGGTAGGTGGAGAATAATTAGATATCTGCCATGAATTTAGAATTAAGAGCAATAACACAGCACAGAAGGTTAAGCTATTAAAGCAAAATGCAGTAAGTAGGAGCAGGTCTGTGCAAATCTTAATGAGATAACTTTCCTAGCCAGAGAAATACCTGATGGAACATATTCGTAAGATATAGAAAGGATGTGTCAATCATTAGAAGGCAGTATGTGTGTTTGCATGGTGGGAGGAACTGAGGAAGGTATAGACTGACAGTAGAACACAGAAAAGGCAGAGTCAAAGTGTCAGATTTTGACACCCATCACTCAATAACTGATGGTTTTAGCGGAGTAATAAGTTTAGCCAAAGAGCCAGATAATAGAATTCCATGTTCTGGTTGAGTGGCCATTAAGCAGATAGGTACTGCAAACCACCCTAACCTAATACTATTAATACCCTTTTAAATCATATAATAAACTTGCCTGGCTCTGATCCCAGCACTCACCAAGAATTATTAATGGTAATACTTGACACCTCATGCCAGTGTGTCCACAAGGAGAAAGTGTGCTGGCCTTGACCTCATCAGCTCTGCAACAGTTCCATTTCTCAGCGATATTAGGAGTCATGTTGCATTCTCATTCTACCACTTTGATTTTTGTAAGCTGGGTAATTTGAATATCCCCCCAAGAAATGATCTACTGCTGTAAGGTTACCATATTTCTGAGCCTGTGGAGCTGAGAGGTCTGTCCTTGTCAATCTGCGGCCACCACATGACACCTTGGGTCGCTAAGCCGCTGGCTTCTCCTGGTGATACACTGAGCACCCGCATGTGATTCCATTTTAAATGCAATTTTTAAATCATTTTAAGAGAAATAAACAGCTCTTTTTTCCTTGTGGTTTCATTCACACTCTTTTATTAAAAATGCTGCATAAATAGTTTTATTGTTCTGAAATTAAGTAGAGAACAGTAGCCACAACTTTATATATAAACAGGTTCCCTATTTCCTCTTTTTCTCATCTTTTTTTTTCTTCATTCTCACTCTCTTTCCTTATTTTACTTCTTTCCTTTCTTCCACATGC
Source organism: Manis javanica (assembly GCF_040802235.1). Taxonomy (NCBI): domain Eukaryota; kingdom Metazoa; phylum Chordata; class Mammalia; order Pholidota; family Manidae; genus Manis; species Manis javanica. The sequence goes on from NC_133157.1 coordinate 150,867,320, forward strand.
ATTTTTGAACATCACTGTGTACCAGACCACTACCAAGTACTAGGGATACAAAAACCTTAAATTCTTGAAGAAAAAAGCACATGATCAAATATGCACTGAAAGGTTTAATGTATTTTTCAATTGTGGCACGAATTCAGTTTAACTCTGTAAGAAAGTAGTATGCTTTTCTTGTATGCAAGTCCTATTTTGGGTTTTGTGGAAGACACATAAAGCATAAAGCTTGGCCTCATGTTGTTGTGACAGTCAATGTGTAGGAAATATAAGAAAACACAACTCTAGGCAGAATATGAGAAATCTTACCTAAATTGTACAAAGTGATTTTTTTTAGTCTTATATGAATTGTACAAAGTGTTTTTGTTGACAAAAGGAGATAGCACTTCTAGCTGAAGTATTCTGGGATAAGGTGAGTGGTGGTGGATTGTGCCTTAGGAGTGTATTAACTGATATTAAATTGAATGGAGAGTTAAATCAGGGCACAGGTTTGAGATAGGGTGTGGGGAGGGTAGAGCAAGGCAGTAGTGCTGCTCAGAACTAATGGAGCTGCTAAGGCTCAGAGATAACATTCCCTTAGGCAGGGGGCAGTATGCACCTAGCAGGTTAGGAGGGCATAGCACTGAATTAGGGGTTGTAGGCTAGGATGAAAAGGTAGGGCAGACTTGGCTGGATCCCTAGATTGAAGCCAGTCAGATTTTTTATTCCTTTTATTCTAGAAGCTGGAGAAAAATGATAGCACAGGTATAGATATACAACTAGCATGGAAACTTCCCTGTGATGTAAGTCAGAATGTTTCTTTGGAAGAACAAGGGCTCAGGGCATAACTGTCAGCAATTTTTAAAAATCCGATATTAATTATAAGGAGTTTAAGGGGAAATATTAGATATTTCTGATAGGAATAATAGACACAAGGGGCTGAACACATACATATTTTTCCATTTGGGGGAATTTCTCCATATTTTACTCACAGGTTCCAAAAAGTATAAAAGAAATTGTGTTATAAGAATTCCAGTACCTTTGTAAAAGAACATAGATATTAGCATAATTGTTACATAGACATTAGCTCAACTGTGCATTAAGCCCACAATCAGAATAAATGTCAAGCTACTTAGGGTTCTGAATTTTCATACTCTTTCATTCATGTGCTTTTTTATTCATAAACATTTATTGGGGATACAAAGCCTGGAGATGTTGGTCTTGATAAGGTAAACCCCATCTGGGGGACAAAGAAGGGACACAACAGTGTTTGCAATTAAAGAGAATTGCATTAAAATGCATGCATGCATTTTTATCAGTATTGCTTCTGTTGTCTCTTTATGTTAGACTGATTATGAGCCTCCTTTTGTGGGTGAATCCATCTTCAGAACTAGCTCTCTCTCAAGTTGTTACTGAGACATTCAGAGTGATGCTGTAAGTTAAGGGAAGATTTAAATCATTCTGCATTTACTACAATATGTTACATATATAAAGCTTAACTCATTGAACATTTTAAACTTCCTAAATTACAAGGCACATTTTCGCTCTTTCAATATTGAATAGCACCCCAGAAAAGCTTCCAGCTGTATTAAGCTGTCATCCTTCTGCCCCACCGCAGAGGCTCAGCCTCGCTACAGGGTGGCAGTGTGGTCTAGGTGTGCCAGTATCTGTGGCTTTGCTTGGATCTTACTGTTCCCACCAAAATGAGCAAGTGGAAAGGTACCTTCTTGCTCCCATGAGAGCCCCAAGGCCTGTGAAGGAACCAGACTCCTGCCTTTCAGTTTAGATTAGTGGTTCCTTGACAGGTAGCCTTAGCTCTCCTGGAGGCAATCTTCCCTTGTGAAAGGGATTCTCGTTTCTTTCTTTTTAAAGAAAACTTTTCATGTTGAGGTACATACAACAAAATACACAAATCTTAGTGTACACCTAGATGAATTCTGACATGTGTATACATTCATGAAACCATCTCCCAAATCAAGGTATCAAACATTCTCACTAATTTCCTTTCCCTTCACCTATTCCACCCATTTCCCCAACCCTCCTCTATGGCAGCCAGCAGTCTGTTCTCTGTGTTTATTAGTTTATTCCTGTTTATTTTTTATTATTTGTATGTTGTTTTTTTCTTTTCTTTTTGGATTCTACATGTAAGTGAAATCAGAAGGTTTTTGTCCTTCTCTGTCTAACTTATTTCACTAAGCATAATACCCTCTAGGTCCACTCATGTTGTCACAAATGGCAGGATTTCATTCCTTTTTATGGCTGAGCAATATTCCCTTGTATATAGGCATCACATCTTTTTTATGCATTTTTCTGTCAATGAACATTTAGGTTGTTTCCCTAGTTTGGCTGTTGTAAATAATGTTGTGGTACACCCCTAAACATAGGGGTGCAGATTCTTTTTGGATTAGGAATTTTGTTTCCTTCAATCAATAAAGGGGTTTTTCTTTCAATAGTTGTTACCTGGCACAAATTGTAGTGCTAGGCTTCCTTCTGGGAAGAAATAGAACCAAAGTATTTTCCCTTATGTTACACTTGTGTTACATTAAGATTTGGAACTTTCTTTGATAAGTAGTCTTCATTGAAGAGAATCCCATCCATCTGTGGTATCCCTGTGATGATTTGCCAAATAATATATTGCCAATAATCAACATACTGCTTACTTTGCAGAAGATATTTTTAATATGTATTTTATACTGTATTTAATGTTAGAAAACTCTTATGTGACAAGGATCTATAATCATGAACCTGAGTTCAAAGTAGTCTTGCAAAGAAAACTCTTTGTTTTAGGTTAAATCATGAGAGCTCTAACTTGTGTAAGTTGCAGATGATATAACTCGCCCAGCTTGCTTGTTTTCACTAACTGTGCTCAGCATGTAGGATATTCCTAAGGATAGGATAGCCTTGTATTTGGTGTAAATGGATCACAGAGGAAGACCTAATAGATTTTTAAGACACAGTCATTATATAGGACACATTCTTTTTTCTGACAAGGCTAGCAAATCCATGTTAGCACATATTATCTATTGTGCGTGCCTAACTGTGTATTATAGTTGTTTACAAAAGGAGCTAGAAAGGGAAAATACTGTCAAAAAAGGAATTCATAGAAAGCTATTACATAGTCAATTTCCAGAGTTCAACTACAAATACAAAATGTAATGTAAACATAATGCCATGAGTAGTGGTTTTAATAGATTTCTATTACAGTAAATGAGAGGACTTTCTGCCCAGGACCTATCAAATGTCTTGACCTCGGTTTTCAGGGATTCTTTAGGATTTGTTGCAAATGTGAAGGATAGGTGACGCTTAATTCTGTTGAAGTCACTCACTGGTCCATAATACTTCATTAGGGTTTATTTAGCAAAGGAAATATTTTCCAGAGGTTATCATGGACAGTTGGAATGTTCTGCTTCCACTACCTAAAATATAAACATATCTGAAAATCATAGGTTTGATTCATTCTGGGCAGGGCAGAAATCAGGATGTGCCCATCTTGGTCCAGGGCAGCAATGTAATGCCATAAATCTTTTTTCACTGGTGACTGGTGTCCAGTTAGAAAAAGATGAGTTTTCTAATGTAAATACAGGTAACTGTGAAATGAGTGGCAGCCTTAATAGAGGACTGATATATTTTCATCTAGCTTCCCTTTACTGTAAGCAAACTCGAATTTTGTTTTGGGAGTATGTGTGGAAATGTATCAGCATTTTTACACTATGATTGCTGTACAATATTGAAAGTGTGCCTGCACAAAACAATTTTTTTCATGCAAACCTATATTCTAGTGGTAAATCATTTTAAATAAGGATCTTCAAACACTTACTGAATAAATAGTATAAAAGGAACCCATTCTAAGTTTTGAAGGTCATGTAAAGGTGAATGAGCAAATTAGTTAAGCTATTAAAAATAGATCATACCATAGATAGGGAGAAAATACTTGCAAAAAATAAATCTGATAAAGGATTGGTATCCAAATATACAAAGAACTCTTCAAACTCAACAGTAAGAAAATAATCAACCCAATTAAAAAATGGGCAAAAGGCATGAACAGACACCTTAGCACATATTATACAGATGGCCAGTAAGCATATGAAAATATGCTCAGCATCATATATCCTCAAGGAATTGTAGATTAAAACTACTTACTTATTAGAATGGCTAAATCAAAAATATCAAACAATCTCGCTCATAGCCAGTGAGAGGGCAACATGGTACAACCATTTGGAAGACAGTTTGGTGGCTTCTTACAAAACTAAACACACTCTTATTGTATGACTCAGCAATCACACTCCTTCATATTTTACCATGAGTTAAAAACTTATGTCCACACAAAAACCTGCACATGAATATTTATAGCAATTATTACTATTTGCCAAAACTTGGAAGTAACCAAGGTGTCTTTCAGTAAGTTGAATGGATAAACAAACTAGGGCTCATTTGTACAATGAAATATTATTCAGCAATAAAACTAAATTAGCTATCAAGTCATTAAAAGACACAGAGGAATCTTAAACACATATTGCCGAGTCAAAAAGCCAATTTGAAAAGGCTACAAACTCTGTGATTCCAACTACGTGACATTGTGGATAAGGCAAAACTGTGAAACTGTAGAAAAATCAGTGGTTGTCATAATTTGGGGGCTGGGAAGAGAGAGAGAGATGGCTAGGTGGAGCCAAGGGGATTTTAAGGGAAATAAAATATTCTGTGTGACACTGTAACATCATCATACATTTGCCAAAACTCAGAGAATGCACAACACCAAATGTGAACCCTAATGTAAACTATGGACTTTAGTTAACAATGAAGTATCAATAGAGATTCATTAATTGTAACAAACCTACCACACTAATGCAAGATGTTAATAATAGAGAAAACTGTGGAGCAAGGGTTAAATGGGAACTCTTTAATTTCTGCTCATATTTATGTAAATCTAAAACTATTCCAACAAATAATCTGTTACAAAAAAAAGACTACAAACTTATTACACAGGCTCAGCTGGGTCTCTAAACAGAAACTTTTACATCTAGTCTATAAAATACACTTGTTGGTAATAAAATTACATTAAAAAAATCTTATTACATAATCTCTCACTAATTCAAACTGACTTTTCTCTCAGTAATTTGAAACTGAGATTGATTTGGTTAACAATGTTAAATTAGTAACGTGTATTAGAGGTGGGCTATTTATCAACTGTTACATAAAGCATATTTATTCAGGAAGCATTCTTTACAAAAGAGAGCTAAATAAAACTTTAAGAGCCAGTCTCCTTTAAATCGACTTAAGTTAAACCAAAAAAAAAAAAAAAAAAGCCAGGAAAAGCAGAAAAAAAGCACTAAATTCCCAACAAGTCAACAGAGCAACAAAGCACATTTAAACCATTTTGACTGCTCCCTAGTAAAGGAATGGGATCTTTGAAGATTAACAGTTTGATAAGTCACAGCATCCCACCCGTGAAAATGAAATGTAGCTTTCTATTTTGCTGATAGTCCAAAGTGGTAAATTGGTTATTCTCTCTCTTGGCTGCAAGCTTGGACATCTTGGTTCTTTATGTCCTTTACTGGTCTGGGAAAAAAAGATAGGATATAAAAAGATCTGTCATCTTGCAGTGTTGCCTGCCCCCTGTGCCCCAACCCCCTAGTTATTAAAGTATATAGACTATAATGGGTATTTTCAATTTGCCCATGAAAATGACCTCAGATGGACTTGGTTCAAAAAAATGTATGTACTTTTAATATCTTGTAAATGGTTGCTGCCATGTTACTCATTTTGTATAATGTAGGCTCTAAATAATTAAGTCCTTCATTGCATAGTCTTATTTCCTGACACCAGATGTAGTTTATTTCATACACCATCAGGTTGTTATCTATGCATTTCCTTCTGTAAGACAGTTTAGAAATTTTAGTCTTCACCTTATGATAATTGTACTTTGTTTAAAACATAATGTAAGCTCTATGAGAACATTATTATTATAAAGTTATAAGTGCTGAATAATGCTTGTTTAATGAATGAGTGAAAATTTAATCACATATGCGTATCTTAACACCCAATACATTAACTAAATTTTAAGCATTTTTATATGAATTAAATTTTGATTTGAGATCATTGTATATTCACATGCAATTGCAAGAAATAATACATAGAATCCCATGTACAGCTGCCTAGTTTCCTCCCATGGTAACATTTAGCAAAACTATAGTACAATATCACAACCAGGATATTGACAGTGATGGAATCAAGATACAAACATTTCCCCCATCACACAGATCCTGTTTCTTTATTTTTCTTTCTTTCTACATATTTTTTCCAATTTTTTAGTTTTGGTAAAATATATATACAGCATAGTACTTATTATCTTAATAATTTGTAAGGGTGTAGATCAGTGGTATTAAATACATTTGGATTATTGTGCAACCATCACCAACATCTATCTCCAGAACTCTTTCCATCTTGCAAAACTGAAAATCTATACCCCTTAAACAATACCTCCCCATTCTCCAACTACCATTCTACTTTTTGTCTCTCAGTGGGATAAAACAGTATTTATCTTTTTGTGATTGACTTATTTTACTTAGTATAATATCCTCAAGATTCATCCATGCAGTAGCATCAAAACTTCCTGCCTTTTTGAGCCCTGACTTACTATTGCATTTCATGAATAGCCATTCATCTGTCCGTGGATACTTGGGTTGCTTCCATGTTTTAGCTACTGTGAACATATTTTAGCTTGCATGAATGTAGCTGTACAAATACCTCCTTGAGACCTGGCTTTTAATTGTTTTGGGTGTATACCTAGAAGTGGAATTGCTGGATCAAATGATAGGTCTATTTTTAATTTTCTTGAGGAATTATCATACTGTTTTCCACATTAGCTATATCATTTTACATTCTCTTCATTGGTCCACTAGGGTTCCAGTTTTTCCACATTCTTTCCCAAACCCATTATTTTCTGTGTTTTTTGTTTGTTTGCTTTTGGTAGCCATCCTAATGGGTGTGTGGTAGTGTCTCATTGTGGTTTTGGTTTTGCATTCCCCTAGTGATTAGTGGATGTTAAGCATCCTTTCTTATGCTTATTGGCCTTGATATATCTTCTTTGGGGAAATGTCTGTTCAAATCCTTTGCTTATGTTTGAAATTAGGCTGTTTTTTGTTGTTGGATTTTAGGAGTTCTCTATGTGTTCTGGATATTAATCCCTTACCAGATATTTGGTTTGCAAATATTATCTCCCACTCTGTGGATTGCCTTTTTGCTGTGTTGATAGTGTCCTTTGATGCACAAAGGTTTTAAATTTTCATGAAGCCCATATTGTCTATTTCTCCTTTAGTTGCCTGTGCCTTTGGTGTCTCACCTAGAAAACATTGCCAAGTCTAATATCATAAAGCTTTTGTCCTATGTTTTTTATAAGAATTTTATAGTTTTAGCTCTTATATTTAGGTCTTTTATCCATGTTGAGTAAATTTTTGTGCATGGTGTTAAGTGAGGGTCCAACTTCATTCTTTTGCATGTGGATAGCACAGTTGTCCCAGCACCATGGTTTAAAAAGACTGTCTTTTCCCTCATTGAATCAGTTTGGCACTTCTGTTAAAAATCATTTGATCATATTTGTGAGAGTTTATTTCTGGACTCTCCTTCCTATTCTTGGGTCTATTTGTCTGTCTTTATGCCAGTGCCATATTATTTTGATTACTGTAGCTTTGCAGTAAGTTTTAAAATCAGGAAATGTGAGTTCTCCAATTTTGTTCTTTTTCAAGATTGTTTTGGCTATTCAGGGTCCCTTCAGATTACAAACAGATTTTAATGTGGATTTTTCTATTTCTGCAAAAAATGTCAGTGGGAGTTCAATAGGGATTGCATGGTAACGGTAGATTCCTTTGGGTAATATTGACATTTTAACAATATTAAGTCTCTAATCTATGAACATAGGATGTCTTCCCATTTATTTATGTCTTTAATTTCTTTCAGCAATGTTTTGTAGTTCCCCCTGTGCAGCTTTCTTTTTCAAGTGTTTGTTATTTTAAAGCAGTTACCTTGACAATGATTTTTTTTTTCTTACTGGCCCAGTTCTTAGCTTGCTATTATTACATATTGATCCATCTGTTATGCCAGCTTATTTTATTTATAGGCAGATAGAGAAATGCTTATCAATTATACCCATGGGCTAAAAATTTATTAGAACAGTTAAATGACATTTAATGCAGTATAGCTAGAAAATAGTACCAGTAGACAAGCCTATTATTGTAATAATTTAGTTTTTGAAATACATGTCACCAAACTCAGCATTACCTTCTACAGAATTCATAAGTCCAAAGAAAGGTAAAATAGTTTAATATCTTTTCCATAGTTTATGGTTCTCATTTGCTTGCTTAATGGACCTTCTATTTCAGACATTGTTTTCCTTTACCTTTTAATCAGTTTAAATGTATCAAAATACCCATAATAAGACACGTCCAGTTACAAGTAAAGGTTGAGAATCTATGGGTAACAGTATTTAATTTCTTTTTTTTTTCTTTTCAAGGTTCAAAGAGATGATATGGATATTATCTAATAGAGCTTACCTGTTTGCTTAGCCTTCTGGGAATAAATAATTATATGCCATGAAACCAGTCCTCATTGTGTCAGATATCTTATGCAAAAGAAGACTTTAACATTATTGTATACTCTTTTTTAGCAGAAGAAGAAATGAAAAAGAGAATAAATCAATTTTTAACACCTTTACATTCTCCACAATAATTAGCCCAAAACTTTGCACAAACTTGTTCACCTTTTATTCATTCATTCATTCATTCATTTATTCATCTCAGATATCTATTAAGACCTCTTACAGGTTATCTACTAAGATATCTAGTACCACTGGCCTGTACTGGAGACTGGGAGATCCAGCCTCCAAGAGTGCTCCTAGTGATTCCTGTCTCTGGCTACTCACCCTTGTTAGTTCTCTCTGACATGGCAGCAGGGGTGGGGTGTGTGACAATAGAGTATTGCAGAAATTCTAGCATGTCACTTCTGAGATTAAGTGGTAAAACACTGTGGCCTCCATGTTGGGCCTCATATCTCCTGGATCACTCTTCGGGGAAACGCTGTCATCAGCAGTTCTGTGGAGTGGCCTATGTGGTCAGGACCTGTAGCCTCCTACCAGCAGTCATGTGGGTGAACTGTCTGGTGGATTCTGTATAACCCAGTCCTGTTCCAAATGACGGCAGCCTCAGCTGGCACCTTGGTTGCAGCCTCATGAGAGGCCCTGTGCCAGCACCACTTAGAGAAGTTGCTCTAGAATCTGGCTCTCAGAAACTGTGAGACAATCAGTGTTTGTTTTTTTTACCCTGATGCATTTGGGACAGTTTTTTTATACAGCAATAGGTAAGTTAGTATGGAGGCATGCAGATGAATAAGACTGTTGCTGCCTCCAAGAAGCTTCTAGTCCAGAAAAACTAGGGATTTGCTGTTTTACTGCTAAACCAGTGGTAGTGCAATGAGGGCACCGAGAGCAGCACCACTGAGTTGTGGAGGCCAGGGACAGTGAGGAAAGGACACCTCATCTGAGGCTCAAAGGATGAAAATGAGGTAGTAGCTAGAGGAAAGCTTAGGGCAGAGAAAGCTGTTGCAGATAAGGGGAGAGAGTGAGCACAGGCCCAGAGCAGGGGAAGCAAGTGCAACTGTTGCCAGGGAGAGGATTCATGTGGGCCATGGGGGTGACAGAAAATGAGGATGGAGAGGTGAGTGGGTAGCAGCTGGAAAGGAGCACAGATGGTATAAGGAGGGAGTTTGATTTCTGTCCTGAAGTTCTAGGGCAGCCCCTTTAGGCAGGAGCATGTCTACAGTTCTGAGTATGAGGCAGGTTAGCCAAGGAGGTGCTGCACAGTGACAGGAGACAATGGGGGGAGCTTGGTAGTGGGTAGAGCAGGGGAATGAGAGGAGGTTGGATCTGAGGCATAAGAGGCAGGACAGAATTTGAGGCTGACATATATTATTATAGTTTCTATAGTCAGACCCCAGGAGACCTAACTCATACCTGCTCCTTCTGTAGTACAGCTGTGTTAGTGATAGACATCCCTGATGACCCAGTTGCTCAATGGGGAAACTTGAAAATCACTGGAAACAGATCCCTTTTCCTTGTAGCTTTATCCAGTTAGCACCCAGAAATATTCCTTTTTCATTCTTCCCTTCCTGTTTTTCCCCCTAAATAGTGTTAAGTAAACCCTTGCATCTTTTCCCCTGATTCTGTGATGGCTACCTAACCATTCTACTCTGAGCCATACCTTTGTTAATTCTCTGGACTCCTGCTAGTGCCATTAACACACACACACACTCTTGTGAGCACTCTTCCACATGCTTAGACATGCTTCACTGGTTCCCTTTACCACTTAGGTCACAGTCCAAACTTGGTTGGACACAAATCCCTTGGCTCATTTGTCCCACATCCTCTGGTCCTACCCACTGTCCCTCCCCTTCCAAAGTCCAATGCATGGCTGTATTAATCCATGGCAGTCATTTATACCCTGTCAAACCTGCTCTCTCCTGTGACTGGCTCCCCCTTTCTCCCTTCCCCAGCTAACTCCTACATGTCCTTGAAGACAAAAGCTTATGTGCCACTCTAGCTCTTGGACTCTTAACCTGGTGCCTGTGATTCCCATCTATGGGGGCTTCATCCCACAGTCTGATCATTTGTGACTCACACGGCAGTTTCTACTACTGGCTTGCACTCCTTGAAGGTGGGAATTATTCTTCATGTACCCAGCACGGAATTGGGCCTAATACAGACAATAAATGCATGTGAAATGGCTGAATGGCTAGAAAGAGCATTGCATTCAAATGTACCACTTCTTTTTCTGAAGAATATGATCCAAAGGAAGTACTGAGCATAAGAAGCCTTTGTTCTTTAAAAATTGGGAGAGCTTGAGTAATTCTTTCTTCTCAGCTATAGGTGAGAGTTTGATTTTTATCCCGGATGAACTGGAAAGTGAATTAATGAGAATTAGGAGCCAACAGCTCCCAACTGAACTTTTAACAACTAACTTATATTTCCAGGACCTATAGGTTATTGTGGATCTTTGTCTTTGTTTGTGAAAGGCTAATTAAACAGTGCTCTGTGAGAGTACTGTAGGAATCATAAAAATTTTCTTTTTCATGTTTAACTTGGTCTTCAGATAGGATTCAGCCAATGTCTTCTCTGAGCGATTTCTTTGAAGTCAGGGGAAACTCCCAGCTGGATGGCCAGGGCAGAAACATGCTCTGACTGATCATGATATGAATTTGAAAGGAACAATTAAGGAGTTATTTCCATTTTGATTCTAATAGCAAGCCTTTTTTACTTGTATGCCCTTCAACCTGTCTACTCCCCAGCTGAAATTTCAATGGAGCATCATGTCAGAACTGTTGAAAAGACTTTGAAAAGGGAACGGGTGAAATCATAAGTGCTTCAGAAATAAGAAAAATGTTTCTAAGTCCTTTACATTCTTAACCCCTTGTTTCTGCTGAATAGACTTTGTTAAAGGTCAGTAAGAATGTTTTACAGCATATGCTTTAGACTTCCAGGGGAACATGTTTCTATTCTAAATATCCATTGTCAATAAGTGCTTGGTTTAGTTTACTCTGGGTTTATATTTTGGGTGAAAACAAAGACTCAGCATCAGAAAGAATTACACATAAACCAAATTGAAAGCTACTTTTTAAATCTTCGAGTGACAAGGTACTTGAAAGTTTGTAATTTGGAGTTACTTTCCCAAGTAGATTAATGAGTAACATGATATCTGTATATTTCTTTGCAGTTACAAAGAAATTTGCCATGCACTTTTCTAATTTTTCATTGCAATGATTTAGTGACCTAGGTAATAATATCACTTCATTCTACATACAGGGAGACTGAAGTCTGAGGAGGGTAGGTGACTAAAGGAAGCCTGATAACCTATGAATGAGCTGCCGCAGGAACCTAGGTCTGCTATGACCCAATGTATCTGTTTTTGTTTTTGTTTATTAGTTTCTTTGTAAAAAGCTTTTTTAGCACAATTTACAAGATGTTTCTCTAAAGTTCACAAACAATGCTCATAAAAATACTTTTGTTTCCCATTATGCTAGCATAGAAATATGTCCTTTTACTATCAACTTTTCCCCTAAGAAATTAATCTTTTTATCATTTGGAAAAGCAGCAGTTACCTGTCTCTAAAGGATTTTCCTTCAAGTTTCATTGGCGTTTTTGGACTTGTGGTTCATTTCACCCTTTTATGACTCCAGAAATTAAATGATTCTTGGCCGTACATCAAAAGATGATCATGTAGTAATTATTTATTTTTATAGCTCAGATGAATCTGGTACCAGCTTATTATAGTGCATGTCCCAGTGGCCAAATTAATACCATCTGGAAATATGACATGCATTTTTAATAATAATAAGGCAATAATTCTGCATTCTGCATAGGTGTACCAGAAGCTACTTAAGAGAGGCTTAATGTGAATCATGAAATACTGCAATGCATTACTGCAATCCTATGATAGTCACATTTACCTGGTCTTTTCCTGAAGAGAGGTATAAACAACCACTTTGGAAGAGGATTTACTAAGCATTAACTTGATACATCATTTTTCTTAACTGTCTGTATTATCATATAGTAAAAATAAACAGCATAAAGTTTTCTCCTGTTTTTAGAGTGCTAGCCCTTCTGAAGTATTGATAGAGGCAGAAATGTACATCATTAAATGTTTTACCTATGGCTTTGGGCTCCAGTGCCATTATCTGAAGGTATTTAAAAGAGTGACTAAAAGCCAGAGAAAATTTGCAAATTCCATTTTAGAGAATAATTACAGATATCCATCACCAATCTGCTGGCAAGTAATGATATTGCCTCATTTAATTTTATCCCCTTTGTCTCTGGCTGTTCCTCAGGTATGAGGTCTGTAAGCCATTAGGTGGATTTTAAGGGGCAGGTGGAGTAAAGGTACAGAATAATCCAGCTCTGTGACTTCAAGAATCAGCATTAAATTAAAAAAAAAAGGGTTGACACAATATGGAGAACCACCCTAAATATTTGGAATTATATGTACTGGGCCATGTGAAGATTTAGCCAGCATTGGTAATATACCAAAAGATGTATTATATGTTGCCAGAAGAATTGGTGGCAGACATAAATTCCACTCTATGCCACCTGCTCTTGGAGATGAGATGAATAACCTAGGACTGCAGTAACAAAGTGGCATAAACCAGGGGTATGAAAATAACATAAATTTATTCTCTCACAATTCTGGAGGCCAGAAGTCCAAAAGGTGGTGGGAGAGCCATGCTGTCTCTGAAGGCTCTAGGGGAGGATTCCTTCTTTGCTTTGGTGGCTGCCAGAAGTCCTCAGCTTACAGGTGTATCACTCCAGGCTCTGCTCCTTCTTCACAAACCTTCTCCCTGTGTCGGGATCCAACTGTGCATCTTCTTATGAGGACATCAGTCTTTGGATTAGGGCCCTCTGGCAGGGTCCTCTAATTCTGGAAGTTAGAACTTCAACATATCTTTTTGAGAGACATGATTCAATCCATATTTCTAAACTCAATGACTTTGGAGATTAGGTATTTTGAAAATATGATTGTGTATTTTTAGTGCCAGTGTGAAATGTGTTTATTATGTATTGCTATATAACAAATTACCTCAAAGCTTAGTGCCTTAAAACTGTAAGCATTTCATTATATCCCAGGATTTTATGGGCCAGAACTCGGGCAGGGTTTGGCTGGACAGTTCTCCATGTGGTATCGTGGTGGTATCCAGCCTGTGCTCTGCTGGAATATCAAAGATGGCTTCATTTGCAACTACAAGGCTGTGGATTCAGGACCTTTCCATAAGCTCTCTTGAGCAGAGTAGCTGGAAGTCTTATATGGCAGTTCAGGGTTCCAAGAGATAGCAACGATCAACTCTCAGTCTTTTTTTTTTTTTTGAGAGAGTATCTCTCATATTTATTGATCAAATGGTCGTTAACAACAATAAAATTGTGTATAGGGGAATCAATGCTCAATGCACAATCATTAATCCATCTCAAGCCTAATTCTCGTCAGTCTCCAATCTTCTGAAGCATAACGAACAAGTTCTTACATGGTGAACAAATTCTTACATAGTGAATAAGTTCTTACATGGTGAACAGTACAAGGGCAGTCATCACAGAAACTTTTGGTTTTGATCATGCATTATGAACTACAAACAATCAGGTCAAATATGAATATTCGTTTGATTTTTATAGTTGATTTATATGTGGATCCCACATTTCTCCCTTTATTATTATTATTTTTTTTATTTTTAATAAAATGCTTAAGTGGTAGGTAGATGCAAGATAAAGGTAGAAAACATAGTTTAGTGTTGTAAGAGAGCAAATGTAGATGATCAGGTGTGTGCCTGTAGACTATGTGTTAATCCGAGCTAGACAAGGGCATTAAAACATCCACGGATGCAGAAGATTTCTCTCAAAACAGGGGAGGTGAGGTTCTAAGCCTCACCTCTGTTAATCCCCAATTTCTCACCTGATGTCTCCTGCGACTGTGCCTGTCTTAGGTTGTTCCTCCCTTGAGGAATCTTACCCGTCTCTGGCTAACCAGTCATCTTCCGGGGCCATACAGGGAAATGTAAAGTTGGTAAGTGAGAGAGAAGCCATATTGTTTGAAAAGGTTAGCTTTTTACTTCTTTGCAGATTTATGCCCTGTGGCTTCTATGCCCAGCATTTGTCTTGCAACTCTCAGTCTTTTAAGGGCCAAGCTTCCACTATTTTCTACTGGTCAGTATAGTCACAGAGCACCTCAGGGTTTAAGGTGACAGGGATGAATGTGTGGAAGGGCTGTTGTCCACCTTTGGGCCACAGATTGCTTACATTCCTCCCACATTACAAAATTTCACCTCATTGCATCATTGAATTTTAAAAGCTGCTGCTGATGAAATCAAAGCTGTGTATGGATGACAATACTTGAGTATGGTTTTCCTCACTCTGAAAACCTGTGAACTATTGGGAAATCTAACTGCTCTCCTCCCACATATGATGGTCAGATATGGACAGGGACATAGATACTTCTCTTCAAAGAGAAAATGGGAAGCATGTAGTAATTACTGTCCCACACTAATTCTGAAATCCAGCCAGAGACAAGCCCCAGTTCCTTGATTAGGTTCTAGTCCTCTTTCCTAAAAACAACTGCAATGGCTCTTGGCTCCGCTCTCTGAATCCTCCCTCTTTATCCACAAAAACTTTATAGGGCTCCTGTGTATCAAATGATAATCCAATTCACCAAATAAAAGCCAGGCACACATTTGTTTCTGATATAGTCCTTTTTCTTCTTTGAGCTGAAATTTAGGGTATTCTACCAATTATGCAAATAAACCTTTTTGTCTACATGAAATGGGTTACTGAGAATATCTTGAGATTCATTGAGGCTTTTTTTTTTCTGGCAGAGTGGGTCTGAGATGTACAACCCTTAAGGTTCTTAGAAGCCTTATTAGGCTTGCCCTCAAATCTTTTTGAGGTCCCAGCACAGGAACATCCTTGAAATTGTTTACCCCATGCTCAGTTTTACAGATAGTTATCTGGGTTTAACCTTTATCTTGGGGGCCGTTCCTGGCTTTGCAAGTATCTTGCTGGGAGAGACTGGGATGGGACAGTTTTATTTTCATACCCTGCCTGCCCTGGCTCCTTTATATTTCCTCTAAATCCTGATCACAACCCCAGCGTTTCCTTCTTTAGCTCATCTCTCTTCGTATATTTTACCCTTGGCAGTCAGAAGCCATTTGGCACTTTCTCTGATCTGCCTGTTAATCTTCTCTGCCAGATCCACAAAACTCTTAGGTCCCTTTTCCGCTTTCTTTGTTAACATGTGCAAACTAATGCCAAACTTTCTGCCAATACAGAGAGTTTCCCATATTCTCCAGCTTCCCATAGCATGTTTTCAGTGTGTCCCTCAAGGCTTCACCGACAGCCTTTTCAAGGCTCCTGCTTTTACTAACAGGCTCCTTCCCACTCACAGTCTCCATGAGGCCCTTCCACCTTCTGCCTACTGCCTAATTACAGAGCAGCTGACCCACTGACACGTGCCACAGGTTTTATACAACAGCACCACACTTCCAGGTAAAGAATTATATTCCAGTTTACTATTGTATGAAAATGTACCCTAAAACAAGTGGCTTAAAACAATAATCATTTTATTATATTTCATGATTTTTATGGATGAGAAAAGTAGGCAGAGCTTGGCTGAGAGATTCTTCTGCTCTATGTAGTGTCATATGTGGTTGTTTAGAGGTGGCTGAGACGGTTTGGAACAGGGGTCAGCAGACTTTTTTGTTGAAGGACCAGATCATAAATATTGTAGACTTTGTGAGACATTCTGGCAGCACAACTGCTCAGCCCCACTGTTGTGATATGAAAGTAGCTACAGACACTATGTTAACAAATGACTGTGGGTGTAGTCTTACAGATTTTTATTGACAAAATCGGGTGGCTGCCCTGTAGGTAGTGGCTTGCAGGTGCCTGGTCAGTGTGGCCAAGACGGCCTCTCGCACATGACCTTCACTCTTGTGAAGCCGCAGGAAGGGAGCAGAGCATGGCTCCTCCTCCCCCCTCCCCCCGGGGCGGGGGGTCACAGCGCCTCTCTCCAAGGTTTCCCCAGCATGGTAGTGACTTCTCACAGGGCAGCTCAGGCCCCAAGGGTCTTCTGGGAGGCCAGAAGTGGGAGCGGCCAGCATTGTAAGGTGTAGGTCTGGAAGCACACGCCACATTACCATTTCTGCCATTTTCAGGGGTCAGCATGGCCGTAGACTTCCCCTCCCAGACCGAGAGGGGAAAAGCATGGCCCTCCACGGACACGCTTAATAGAAATGGTGTCAGACCCTTTGTGACCATCTTTAATCCAAAGTAATACATGACCTTAATTCAATCCACTGATGAATAAAACACACTCCTACCCTCAAGGAGCTTACAGTATAGTTGGAAACAGATATGAATACAATCATCTAAAGTATGAAGCAGAATGAAATGTATCAAGGAAGGACAGGGAGAAATAAAATGTGTGAATACTATAAGGGAGGAAAAGTCTTCTTTGACCCTCTCAGACCCTGGCTGGATCTGAAAATAAACTGAGAAAGACAGATTAACAGGGAAAAATGTACAAATTTATTTAGTGTAAGTTTTATGTGACACAGGAACCTTTGTAAGGAAGTGAAGACCCCAAGAAACAGACCCGAGTGTCCCTGTGCTAGGTACAAGGAGGAGGGGCAGTCATGTGAAATCGGCAGGCCAGAGACTGTGACATTTGTGCCACCTGGGTGGCATTCAGCAGGGCCTGTTTGTGAGCATGAGGGTGCTCCTCTTTCTTCCAGGTATAAGGCACCTCTCACAGGAGGGTTTTGGACCTGTTTTGTGGGGAAGGGTGGGAGGAAGGTCAGGGCGACCTGCTGCTTCTGCTGGCTTTGAAAACTCCTTCAGCTTAATACACTAGGGTGCCATATTTGGGGGTGGAGTACTGAACCCCATTGATAACCTGTGGGAGTATAACAAATCTGGATAGATGCACATGTTCTACGAGTGATCACTTGCTGTTGTTTTTATCTCTTTGATTGTCAAGTATAGTGGTTTTTTACTTGTTTTGAACTGCAACCTGTGATTTGCACTGTGACCCAGAATAAATATGCACAGCACACACCCACACAAAACACACTGAAATAGAAAACTGAAACGAGTTTCTTCCAATAGCAGGTCCTCTACATCTGTGCAATGTACTCTGGTGTGTTTCACTCTTTTCTGTTTTTTTCTACTATACTTAACTTTCAGAAATTCTGGTCATTGTCCACTAAATTAATTAAATTAATTAAAAAGAGCTATCTAGGAGAGACAGAGGACAGAGTTTTGTGGGTCACAGTTGCATAGTAACTTACTGTTAAAATTTATTCTCTGCAGGAAGATCTGTGAATTGATTTCATAGGGGATATGAAAGAACTTTTCACACCAGTTCTTTATCCAGTGGCTTCGCTGACTCAACATATGCCGGTGTCTTTTAATATGTTAGTTGATTCTCTGCCAGTGATGTGTCTGCTAATTTTGAGCTGCTCTGATAAGACATTAGTTTGAAGGAACTGTAAAACCTTGTTAACTTTTGTAGGTTGTGAAAATGCCATCATTGTAGAAGTCATTACATTTTATGATAAGAAGAGTCTAACATTTGTTTCTAGTTTGTGTAGAAACTGTCTATGTATACTGAGGGTTTGGAATAGGAAAATAATGGGAAAATGCCCATGAAATGGACTTGATTATAATGTTACTATGATGATGATAAAAGGTAGAGTTAATCGATAGTTATCCACTAAACTAGAGTTTACTTAGTGCTTGAAACGCAACTGTAAACAGGACAACACAAATCTGCCATCACGGAACTTACATTCTTCAGGGACAGATGGGAGAAAACAAATCAGTGGACAAAATAACTGAGTTGTGGTGAATGCTATGAAAGGACTAAACTGAGCAGAAATTGAGAATTTGTTATCAGCTCTTGCCAAAGAGTGGTCAGGGCAGGCAGCTCTGAGCAGGTGGCAATTCAGAGTAAAGGATGCAGAGGAGCTGCCTGCTGTTCGACCAGTGGGAGACCGTTCCAGAGAATGGGTACTGGGTCCAGGGGCAGGAGGGGTGCTGTGCTTGGGAACTGAAACCCCAGTGAGGCTAGTGAGTTATCAGAGCCGGGAGGGGGAGGGAGGTAGGCAGGGCCTTCCAGGCCACAGGGAGGAGTGCAGATTGCTTTTCCCTTAGCAGCTGTTCTGGTGCCAGAGAGGGCAAGGTTCAAATCTGGTTTTAAGAAGTTCATTTTGATTGCTATGTGTAGATTGAACTAGCGAGGAGCAAAATTGGAAATGAGAATGCTACCTTTATTTGTTCTCAACTATGGGGGAGGGAAGTAATTCTCTCTACCCTTCTAGGTTCTAGACTGAGACCCACTCTGTAACAAGACAGATTATAGAAGAAAAGCAACAGACATTTAATAATATATATACCTACTGTATAAATGGGAAAGACCCAGGAAAACTGAGGGACTCTCCAAATGGCACAAGCCACTACCTTAAATAACATCTCCAGCTAAAAACAAAAGATGTTGCAATGGGATTGGGGGAGGCAGTTGTGGGATGTTACCAGAAAAGGCACAACAAACAGGGTGATGGTTGTTATGCAGATTTAAGTTCACACCTTCTGGTTGACAAGTGTTTCTAGAGATTTAGACTCATCCTTCACTTCCTGGTAAAAGGGAGCCAACCTTTACAAATAGAGATTTCCTTTACCAATGTCTCTTACAAAAGGATAGCTCAACTCAGTTTCCAGAGCTTCTTCTGTGTCTGCCATTTCTTAAAAATAACCAGCTCAAAATAATTAGTATGCCAAAGAGGACTATTTTGGAGTGGTGTATTCTGTTTCCCTTCACTACCCATTAAAGTAATTGCATTTTTATTTATCTAGAAATTGCTGCAGATACGTCAGCACAATTGGATTACCCTAGGAACCATTATTAGCTACAGCAAGACTTCATGCTGTTTCTTTTAGAATTCACAGGACATACGGACAGCTCACTTGTTAGCCATTAACCTAGTCTTTTAAAAAAACATGGTATAAAAGTGGTGGGAACTTTGAAATATTTGTACTCACTAATTTATTCATAGGCACTATGGTAGATCCTGTCTCTTATTTAAAGCACCCAATTTGGTTCCAAATATACTTATAATGTGAATTTTATGACAGAAAGAAGATAGTGGAAATCCCTATACTGTGGGCATCTGGGCTAGGATGGCATGTTAACGGTAACAAGAAGTCTAGGTGAAATGCATCCCAGAAATAATAGAGTCTGTGACTTAGAAGAACCTTGGTGTTTCACCTAATCAAAATCCCTACTTTACTGACTTGGAGACACGAGAGGTCACAGGGCTGCTTGGTGACGTGTCTCACCAGGTGAGAGCATCAGAAGCAATTTACTTGAGCTGCCGTGCATTAACTCTCCAAATAAATTCCTTCAGCTGATGTTATAATTCAATAAAATACCTTTAAGCTTTAGCTAGTGCTTTTGCATTTTCTATGGAAGAGTCATCTAACTTGATGGCTTTTTACTTAAAAATCCACAAGAAAAAATTCTTTCTAAAACTTAAGGTCAGGAAACAAAACCAAACAGTACAGAAAAATGGAAACTACTTCTTTTGTCAAGAATTGGTGGGCTTTTGTATATAAGATTTTATTGCAAGTTACTCCATAAATCCCTTTTGAAAGCTATTGTAAATTATTCAGAAATTACTCAGAAATAGATGCTCAGGGGCAAAGTCAAGACAATTCAGGCTTTCCAACTCTCAATCCAAATTCCAATCCATTCTATCTTTATTGGAAAACAATTCATGTCTCTGTTTTTTTCCAATAGAGAAAAAGCTATTGCCAGTATTTGGAGGATGTGAAATAAAATAAGTGTCTACCTCCTTCTACACTTGGGCTCACATTTCAAAGCAGACTAATTACACCTTTGAACTCTGAAGCAAGAGAAGAAAAAAAAAAAGAAAGTGTTTCTTTGGGTTTATTTTGGTTGCTTGTTTGGGAAACTTGGGAGCTTATATAATTTTTTTGGTGTTGAGAATTGTTCATAATCATATATCAATGCCTGTGTATCCACAGTGAAGTTTTGGACAGATTTGGGTTTTCTTCTAAGTAGATACAGTATCCACAAAAACCAATTACAGTGGAAAAGAAGCCTTTTTAATCAAGCTTTTCCTCTGTTAACAAAGGCGTCTGGTTTCTTGCTTCCTGAAACCATTAATGCAGTTTGAAATTCACCCTGTCACATATGACTGGACATCAGGTCGCCTCCCCACTGGGGAAGCCTGAGACTCTGGCACAAAGGAACTCTCAGAGCTCTTGGTGTTTCTCCTCTGGTGGCACCGAGTTACAGGGCAGCTCTTTATGGGTGTGCTGAATGGAAGCAGGGTTATCACAGCAGCCACAGCCAGCGTGTCACAGCTGCCCACACGCTTTGTAATGTTCTCTGAAAAGAATGTATTAGTAACGTCAAAAGTTGGGTTAGGCCGTCACTCACAGAAAGAGCTGCCCTTGAGAGGTTAAGATTTGCTTTCTTAGAAAGATGGAGTAAGGCATACTTTAACGTAAGTCCTTGTGTTCTAATAATAGACATTTGGAGGAGAAACTGAGAATATATTTATGGGAAGCACCTCTGATGAAAAGAATCTCAGAGTGGAAAATATAAGGATAGAATGTGATTTTTTATTTCTTCCTGTTATATATTGTATTTCCTTTATGATGATGATGATTATTGCAGAGTACAAATAACATTGGTTATTATTATCATCAGTCCTTTCAGAAATCACTTTGCAGCTTATATAAGCATACATAGTCCAGAGTCCAACAGACTGCATCCAAACCCTGGTTTTGTGACTTAACTCCTGGACTACCGTGGGCAACTTAGATGACCTTGCTTTGCCTTGCCTTTTCATCTGCAAAATGGGGATGACAGTAGTGCCTGCTGTACAGGATTCTTGTGAGTGTTAATGGATCTAGTATTTGTAAATTGTATGGAACAATGTCTGGCACAGAGTCAGCACTCTTTGAGTAATCATTATTTTTTTTTTTTACCATTTACTGTTTACTCAAGTGACAAATTATTTTCCTGATAAAACATCATTCTCTCACTTACATATGTAAAAGTACTACCATAAAACTTTTTTTTTTCTCCTGGGACCCAAGTCTTTCCAGCTCCATCCTCTGGAGCCAGGCCGGGCTGAGGACCACCCAGAAGCAGACTGCAGCACTCATGGGTGGGCAGAAGTCCAGGTGCTTGCGTCCTAGAGCCTCCCAGAGCATCCTCTCACTTTCTCTTTGACCAGAACTTCTTCCCCTAGGCTCAAAGGGGTGGAGTCTCTCCAGCTTATCTGCTCTCTTCCATACCATATAACCTGAGTTTCTTGACCATTTGTCCAAGGACTTCTTTGCCAATCTGTTGAAGCTAATGAATTGCTTTTTAAAACAGTAGTTTTAAATGCACAAAGTAAAACACAATGGATTAAAAAGGAAATCAGAAATATTGAAATATAATTATCAAAATGTTTTTAAACATTTTATATTGTAATTTAGGAATGTGCTTCTTAAAACAGTAAACAAGATCTATGAGAGGGTCTATAACTTCCATAATTTCAAAGTAGTAATGAGAATCAATAGTGTTTGATACCTGCAATAATACAGAGTAAAATAAAATGAAAATATCTGTGGTTTTTACTGGTAACCAAGTCATAGATACTACTAATACTACTATGGTTTATTGCCATATTCAATAATTGAAGGTAATGATAAATTTCAATTAGATGTTACATGTTATTTTCCCATCTAATTTGCAGACTCCCAGAATTCTATCCAAGACCCTTTGGTGAACCAAGATAAGAACCCCTGTTCCAATCCCAGACTGAACCATCCCCACCCCCTTCTGGTCTTGGAGAGGAGAGTGTTCTAAGTCAGCACCCTTGATTCAGGCTTTCCCTTACCTGTATCAAGGCAGGGCCCTAAGTCAGTCATCCCAGCATTCTACCTCAACTTTTACAGCCTAGGCTGTTTTCTAGAACCTTGGCTACCTTTCTGCCATTAGTTTTATTCTTTCTTCCTTCCTCTTTTCCTCTTTCTCTTCCTTTCTTGTCTTCCCTTCCCTTCCTTTCCCTTCCCTTTCTTCTTCAGATAATGTTGACATTATAATACTGTGTAAGTTTAAGTTATAAACTGTGTTGTTTTGATACATAGTGCAATAATTATCAGCATAACATTACCTGACAACTCCATCATGTCACATAAGTATCATTCTTTTTTTGTGGTTAGAACACTTAAAATCTATTATCTTGGCAGCTTTCAAGTATGTAATGCAGTATTGTAAAGTGAGTCACAATGCTGTGCATTGGATCCTCAAAACATATTCATCTTCTAAATGTAAGTTTGTACCTTATCTCCTCAGTTATCACACCCCCTCAGTCCCTAGTAACCATCATTCTACATTCTACTCTGTGTTTCTATGAGTTAGATTTCATGTATTAGTGATATCATACAGTGTTTATCTTTCTCTGTCTGACTTATCTTGCTTAGCATAATATCCTCAAGGTCCATTGATGTTGTAAATGACAGGATATTTTTTCTCATGGGTCAACAATATTTCATTTTTTTGTGTGTATTATACATACATACATATATATATGCATATATATATATATATATACTGTATATTCTTTATTCATTCATCTGTTGTTGGACACTTAGTTTTTTTCCTTATTTTGGCTCTTGTGAATAATGCTACAATAAACATGGTAGTGTAGATATCTTTTTGATATCCTGTGTTCATTTCCTTTGGATATATACCCAGAAGTTGGACTACTGGATCATATGGTATTTCTATTTTAATTTTTCTGAGGCACCTCCATACTGTTTTCCATAGTGGCTGTACCAATTTGTATTCCCATCAACAACGCACATGGCTCTCTCACTGTGGTTTTGATTTGTATTTCCCTGGTGATTAGTGATATTGAACATCTTTTCATGGATGTCTGCTTGCCAATTGGATGTCTTCTTTGGAAAAATGTCTGCTGCCCATATTTTACTTGGATTGTTATTTTTTGTTATTGAGTTCTTCACATAATTTGGATATTAATATTCTATTATGTATATGGATTGCAAATATTTTCTCCCATTCTTTAGCTTGCTTGTTCAATTTTTTTTATTGTCTCTTCTCCTGTGCAGAAGCTATTTAGTTTGTTGTAGTCTTGCTTACTCATTTTTGCTCTATCCAAAAAATTATTGCCAAGACCAACACCAAGGAAATTTTTCCTATGTTTACATCTAGAATTTTTATGATTTCAAGTGTTATGTGTAAGTCTCTAATCTACTTTGAATTAATTTTTAACTTCTATAAGATACAATTTTCTTTTCCTTTTGCATGTGGTTATCCAGTTTTCCCAACACCATTTATTGAAGAGACTAGCCTTTCCCCATTGAGTATTCTGGGCTCCCTTGTCAAATATTTGTTGGCTATACCTGTAAGGGTTCATTTCTGAACTGTCAGTTCTGTTCCATTAGTCTATGTGTCTGTTTTTATGCCAGTATCATACTATTTTGATTACTGTATCTTTGCAATATAATTTGATATCAAGACTTGTGTGAAGTGTCTAGCTTTGTTTTTCTTTTTCAGGACTGCTTTGGCTATTTGGAATCTTTTGTAGTTCCATACAAATTTTAGGATAGTTTTTCTATTTTCATGAAA
The DNA here is from genome assembly GCF_040802235.1 of Manis javanica. NCBI lineage: Eukaryota > Metazoa > Chordata > Mammalia > Pholidota > Manidae > Manis > Manis javanica. The sequence goes on from NC_133157.1 coordinate 150,891,535, forward strand.
ATGTCATTAGAATTTTGATAGGAATTGCACTGACTCTATAGATAACTTTGCATAGTATGGGTATATTACTAATATTAATTTTTCCAATCCATGAACATGAAATGTCTTTCCATTTGTGTCTTCTTCAATTTCTTTTATCAAAGTCTTACAGTGTTCACTGTACAGATCTGTCACCTCTTTGGTTAAACTTACTCTTACGTATTTTGTTGTTCCTCCCCCAGCTTGATTGAGATATAATTGACATATAACAGCATTTTATTTTTTATGATTTGATTGTAAGTGAAACTCATTTCTTTTTCAGATATTTTGTTGCTACTGTATAGAAACACAGCAGATTTCTGTATGCTGATTTTATATCATGCAACTATACTGAATTCATTTACTAATCCTAATAATTTTTTCAAGGAGTCTTCAGGATTTTCTATATATAAAATCCTGTCATATGCAAATAGATAATTTTACTACTTCCTTCCTAACCTAGATGCCCTTTATTTCTTTGTCTTGCATAATTGCTCTGGCCAGGATTTCAAAGACTATGGTGAATAAAAGTGGTGAGAGTGGGTACCCTTGTCCAGTTCCCAATCTTAGAGGAAAATCTTTCAACCTTTTACTGTTGAGTTTGATGTTAGCTGTGGGCTTGTCATATAAGGCCTTTATTATGTTTCATGTATATGCAGTTCGTTGAGAGTTTTTATCATAAAAGAATGTTCAATTTTGTCAATTTTTTTCTACATCCATCGAGATTATTATGTACTTTTTAATCTTTCATTCTATTAATGTGGTATAACATGTTGATTGATTTGTGTATTTTGGAGCATCCTTGCTTCCCATGGATCAGTCCCACTTGATCATAAGCCTCTCAATGTGCTCATAATTTCTTGAGAGTTTTTGCATCTATATTTTCATCAGGGATATTGGAATGCAGGATTCTTTACTTGTAGTGTCCTTATATGGCTTTGTTATCAACATAATGCTAGCCTAATGAATTTGGGAATGTTACCTCTTTTTCAGTTTTTTAGAAGACTTTGAGAAGCATTGGAATTAATTCTTCTTTAAGTGTTTGGTCAAATTCACCTGTGAAACTGTCTGGACCTTTGATTTTGGATTTTAGATTTTGGATTTTGGATTTTGGATTTCCTTTGTTGGGAAGTTTTTGGTTACTGATTCAATCTTCTTACTCATTATTGGTCTGTTCAAATTTTCTATTTCTTCATGATTTAGTCTTGATAAGTTATCTGTTTCTAGGAATAGGTTGTTCAATTGATATGTAATGATTCATAGTAATCTCTTTGATCCTTTGCATTTCTGGGGTATCAATTATAATGTTTCCTCTTTCATTTAGGATTTTTTTTATTTTAGTCTTCTCTTTTTTGTTCCTAACTATTATAACTAATTGGTTGTCAATTTTGTTTACCTTTTAAGCTCTTAATCTTTTCTATTGTTTTTTTCTGGTCTTTTATTTGTTTCCACTTTGATCTTTGTTATTTCCTTCTTTCTGCTAACTTTGGTCTTAGTTTGTTCTTTTTCTAATTTCTTGAGGTGCTAACTTAGGCTGTTTATTTGAAACATTTCTTAATGTATGCATTTATTGGCTATAAACTTTCCTCTAAGTACTGCTTTTCTGGCATCCCATAGGTTTTGATTCATTAAGTTTCCATTTTTATTTGTTTTGAGAAATTTTTTGATTTCCCTTTTGATTTCTTCTATGACCCTTTGGTTGTTCAAGAGTGTGTTTAGTTTCCATGTGTTTATGTATTTTCCAGCTTTCCTTTTATTGTTGATTTTCAATTTCAAACCATTGTATTTAGAAAAGATAATACTTAGTGTTATTTCAGTCTTCTTCAGTTTGCTAACACATGTTTTGTGGCCTATCATATGTTCTGTCCTAGAGAATATTCCCTGTGGATTTGATAAAAATGTATATTCTGTTGGTGTTCATTGGAATGTTCTATATGTATTTGTTAGGTCCATTTGATCTAAAATATGGCTCAAGTCCAATGTTGTGATGTTGATGCTCTGTCTGGATAATCTATCCAATGGTGAAGGTAGGGTATTACTAGGGTGTTGTCCCCTAGTATTACTTTCATATCTGGTAGTATTTGCTTAACATGTTTAGGTACTCTAATATTGAGTGTATATTTATAATTTTTATATCTTCTTGATAACTTACATTATGATCTTCTTTTTTTCATACTACCATTTTGGGTTTAAAGTCTACTTTGTCTGCTAGAAGTATAGTTACTTCCGCTCTTTTTTGGTTTCTACTTGCATAAAATGTCTTTTCCCATCCTTTCATTTTGACTCTATATGTATCCTTAAAGCTGAAGTGTGTCTCATAGATGGCATATAGTTGGGTCTTTTTTTTTTAATCTATCCAGACATTCTGTAACTTTTGATTGAAGAATTCATCCCATTTACATTTAGAGTAATTATATAGAGAAATCACCGATATAAAAGAACTTACTAATGGTATCTTTTTAACTGTTTTCTGGTTGTTTTCTAATTTCATCATTATTTCTTCTATTCTTGCTTCATACCTTTGTAGATTGGTGATTATCCATGATTATGTACTCTGATTCCTTTTTCTTCATCTTTTCACAAAACATCTATAATTATTCTGTTGTCATATTGAACATTCCTTTGTTTAACAAATGTTCAAAACCTATAGTTAGTGTGCTATTTATGGGAACTAGCCTTTTAAAAATGAGTGCAAAATTTCTATAGTACAGAAACCACATTTTGATTCTTCATGGGTGATCATGGTAGTCATTATGGTCAATGTATAATTGGTACCCAAGTGTTGCTTTATATTTTTAAAGTTAATGTTGCTAACATGAGGCAAATATATCAATAAGTTTAAGATAAGATAAATAATTGAAAAGGCTTTTCATCTTGACTAGAAAGTATGGATTGATTGTTGAGATTCAGAAATACATGTGACAGCTAGGATGGTGTGTGGAGTGTTGTAAAGGTTTCTGGTGTATCACAATTCATGGACTGAATCTTGATAGACTCCTCTGAAAACCAAATAAATAAAACATTTTTTTGAAGTGAGTTTAAGGAACATTAAATATTAAGTAACCTAATTTCTATTACTTCTATTTAGAATATTTGATGTAAATGGTAAATATATGTACATAAACACATTTAGTATTTATGTTCACTATGTACATATGTACTACATAAGTGTAAGTGTACACTATGTTTCTAGATATCTATATTTTCATTTATTATCATAACGATACTCATGTTTGTGGTATTTAAAAGTTTTGTACACAAGAGAGAAGAACCATTAAAAGGCATTTTGAAATGAGAACATTAAATTACCCTCTGCTTTGGAATTGTTTTCATCTAGAAAGTTTAACATTTATATGTAGGCTTTTAATAAAGAATGGTGCATTGTATTTTCTCTTCTTTCTACTTCGCTTTTCTTTATGAATTGCCAATGGGAAGGGGTGATCTGTTTGATCTAATAAGTACTTTATAGGTTCAATTGCTACATTTTTTATCTTGCAACTCAGTTGCTTACATGTGTTGACTGAAGTCAGTTTTCCAGTTTGTTATTCAGCTAGTAAAACACTATTAAAACTAAGAAATTTGGAATTGTGTAGTATACCTTATTAGGTAATGAAATACAAAATTTCAATGATTTTTAAGCCTTATTCAACTATTAAATTCACATGTCCTTTGTCATGCCTTAAAATGATCTTGGAAATAATCACACAACTAATCCAAAGGTTTTTAGATTATATACATTCAGAGTAAGTGAGTCTTCTGTGAAAGGGATTATTAGTCCTATTTTGAAGGTCTCAAATCAGTCTACATGGCTTTAGAAAGTAAGGAGACGGCAGGTCTTGATTATTGCTAAGTCTACCAGAGACTCTACTTTGATGTTATGGGAGCTCGGCATTACATGAGGCATGTTATGCTACATCAGCAGGTCACTGTTGAATCATAAGGGCATTGTAGACCATAAATGTTTGAGTTCTCTGTAATTCAAAGAAATACAAGCACAATAGTTTAGAGACCATCACACAGTATTTGAAATAGCATAATAACTGCTCAGTAACCTTATTCAAGTGAATGATACAACATCCCCATTTCATCTTTCATTTCTTAGGGTCAAACAAAAATTCTAATGACAAGTGATAATATACAATAGGATAACCGAAGACATTTAGAGAAGTGATAGTGACATCTAATATTGAAGAATTAATGCAAATATCTGACATGGACAGTTATGGATGCAAGGGACATTTTCCAATACAAACTGTAAGGTCATTCTGAAGAACAGTAGTAATTTTAAGGGTTTTAATGTAAAGACATCTACTTTAGGTTCCATTCACTAAAAGCAGAGTATTTGGCTTATCTATGTCCTGCTTAACTTAAAATTACATTTCTATAAAGTAAGATTGGAGCTTTTGTTGAATTCTGTCCAAAGAGGAAACTGTATTGGTGATTTAGATCTTGGGGGAATCTCAGGAGCTCACAATTCTATTAACTTGGAAGTCACAGTGGAAAGAAAAAGAAATGTTGGCATCTCCAGATATGAATGCCATATTTTCTAAAGAAGCGATCAGAAAAATGTAGAAAAAAGGATTCATTTCCATGTGTAAAAATTCTAAAAGAAAGATTTTTTTGAGAATGGATAAGAGACTTTTAAATGGCAAATCCTGATGATACAATTACAAATGATCCTGATGAAGATCAAAATGTAAAAATTTCTGTGGAAATATTATTAGGTCCATATCAATCAACCTTTTGAAAGAAGATGCAATAAAAAGAGCAAAGGAAAAATGCATAACTAAGTAAGGATTCTGAAAAAAGAAGAATGAATGTTTAAATATAATGCTAGGCAGTCTAATGACTAAAATGGGAAGTTGTTTTGAAAAATGTGAAAAAAAATTAAGACATATTTTTGCAAAGGTTGGAGCAAGAATAGCAAGAAAACTATGATAGGCTCATTTCTGGGACAGATAAACATCAGGTTATAAAAATCACAATGGGAAAGCAAGAACTACCTACTCTTCCTTTCTTCCATTTTGTCTAGGCAAGAAAATGATCTTTAAATTGCAGGTACAGGACTCCTCATTATATTCACATCAATGAATATGCTGCATAAAGGATCAGACAGTGAGAAAGTACCTGGCTGTTTAAGTAAGTCAAATCTCAAAGAGAAGAATTGTTAGGTCTTAAAGAGAATTTTGAAGATATGATTTTAGATTTACTGTCAGTATTTTGTTTAGAAATCTCTTTGTCTATGAACATACTTGGCTCTCAGAGATAGGCAATCTTGATCCTGATTTCCAAAATTGGGAAAAAGATAAACTTAAACAACTGTATAGATTATTAGAATATTATCTCCAGAAAAGAGGTAATAAACCAGGAACATAACATGAGTACTTTGAAAAGAATCTAGTAATCACTAGGAGACCTCATGGGTTCACTAAAAACAAGTCATCAAATTTAAATGATTTTTTCTCTTTTTTAGGGTTACTAATCCCAGAAAGCATGCTTATATTTGTACATGACAGTCTTTTAGGTATTGCAGATAAATTTAGTGACATTAACAAAATTGAAAAATGTTTCTGTTGGCTGGCATAATGGAAAGAAACAGGCAAGATAAATATATACATTAAAGAAACCAGCCTCCCAAGCACAAGATATGAGAATATATATTGACCAACATTAATGTACAAATAGCCAGAGGTTTTAGTTGCTCATAATTTGTATGGTAGGCAATTGTATCTCTGGCTTCTAAAAACAGCTAATACAATCTTAGGTTGCCCTACAAGCATGCAGTGCTGAGATTAACAGAACTCTACTGAGAAGTCCTTATGTCAAGGATCTGGCTTGCTTTTGGGCTATGAGTTTTAAGACAGAACATAATAAATTAGAGTTTCCTTACCTGAGGGCACTGAAAACCATGTTGTATCAGAAACTGTTGAATCAGTTGGAGATAACAGCCTGGAATGGATTAAACATGTTGAAACATTCAAATATAAGAAAAATAATTTGATTTATTCATTGGTCATCCTAGAAGTAGAACCTACCAAGAAATATGAGAAAACGCCCATCTACCCCCTTCAATGGGACAAGGAGTCCCCCTGCTGTGCCTGGCTTTTAGATAAGTCCCCTTTATTTTCTGATTTTGAGTTTCAGTTTACTAGAAGTGGTGCTCTCACCTGCTCAAGTGGCAGTGTAATCCTTGAATGGGCTATTGCTCAAACATAGCTAACCTCAAGTATCTAATTCTAATATTAGTCATTTTATAAACAATTCCATATGGCATTCCCTGAGCCTCATACTATTTCCCAATATTTCTCATTTTAGTTCTCAAAATACATCATTGTGTTTCTTCTGCCATGCTTAATTGTGTAAGTGAAGCTGTGCACACAAGGAGATAACCTCCCCAGATAGTTGGAGAGCCAAGCAAATTCATATGGATGAGCAGCAATGAGATTTAAAAAAAATACTTTATTCCCCTAGGGAGTGTTGGAGTAAAGTCTGCTTTAGAGAGGCAGGGAGTCAGGATGGCTGAAATTGGAGCCAGAAATAGATTCAAGAAAGTTACAGCTTAGGTTTGAACAAAAAACTAACCAGACAGATAAAGATTAGAACTGGGCATAGGTGTTAGAGAAGACAGACTACAATTTGTTCAGTTGGTAGTAATCAACATATATTTAGTGGATAAAGCTGGTTCTGATAATAAAATTTAAGTAAAGTTGAGAAAAAGATAAAACTTAGGAAAAGTCTGGTTGGAGAAGCAGAAGCTAAAACTGGATGTGGGCAAAGACACTAAAGGTAAATATGTGATTGGCATAACCCTCAATCCCAACAGGGTCAAGCACACAGGAAAACTAGTTGGGGTCTAACGAGGAGAAGGAAGCAGGTCAGATGCAGTTACCAGGTTATTGAAGTCCTTGCAGTTTTTCTAAACATGAGTGGAAAAGAATCTCCTCTCAGGCAAATTCCATCTTGAAAACTTTTCAACCCATCCCAGTCTCAAGGAGTGAATGTAGACATGTCAGGGCTCTCTCCGGGAAACTCTGTGTCCCATACCTATCTCCCACTTCTCCCAACACCTAAAGGTACACTCACCCTCAACATTTTTGACTCCTTTGAAGTTTAGAGTTGTATTCTCTCAAGGGATTCACTTTTCTAGACAAATTAATATTTACATTTGAATTTGTGTGGTCCAAAATATGTTGCCTTATGGAACTCATGTGCATAGCTGATGGGAATATAAAATGGTACAGCCACTGTGGGAAACAATATGACAGGTCCTCAGAAAGAAAAATTAAATACAATAATCTCCATCTAGCAATTCCACTTCTGGGTATACAACGAAAGAATTGAAAGCAAGGTCCTTGATGCTCACATGTTTGTACCAGCATTATTCACAACAATCAAGAGGTTGAGACAACCTAAATGTCCACTGAAGGATGAATGGATAAACAAAATGTTGCATTTGCATAGAATGGAATATTATTCAATATTTCTTAAAGGGCAATGAAATTCTGACTTGTGCTGCAACATGGACGAATCTTGACAACATGACAAATGAAATAATACAGACATAACAGGTATGTGTGATTTGAAATAGGAGGTCTCTAGAGTCAAATTCATAGAGGCATAAAGTAGTGGTGGTTACCAGAGGCTGGGGGGAGAAAGGAGAATGGGAAGTTGTTTACTGGGTACAGAGTTTCTGTTTGGGAAGATTTGAAAGAGTTCTGGAGAAGGATAGTGGTGATAGTTGCACAACGTGAATGTACTTAATGCCACTGAACTGTACACTTCAAACTGATTCCAATGATAGATTTTATGTGATGTTTATATTTTGTTTGTTTTGTTAAAACTATTATTTTTGGAGCAGTTTTAGTTTTATAACAAAATTCAGAGGATGGCATAGAGATTTTCCATATACCCCTTGGCCCCATGCATGCATGGACTCACCTATTATAATAATGGAACATATTTTGCCAAAGATAAACCTACATCGACACATCATAATCACCCAAAGTCTGTAATTTATCTTTGAATTTACTCTTGGTTTTGTACATTCTCTGGGTTTGGACAAAAGTATCCATCATTATAATATCATGCAGGTTATTTATGACCTAAAAATCCTCTGTGTTCTATTCATCTCTCCCCCAGCCCAGCAACCAGTGGCCTTTTTACTGTCTCTATAGTTTTACCTTTTCAAGAATGTCGTATAGTTGGAGTCCCATAGTATGCAGCTTTGTCAGATTGGCTTCTTTGATTTAGTAATATACACTTAACCTCCATGTCTTTTCCTCACTTTAGAGTTTATTTATTTTTAGCAATGAATTTGTCATGTATGTTTTAATCATCATAAGAGCAAAAATATTACATTTGCCTTAGAGAGTAATGAACTTTTCATCACTAATAGTGATTCAGCCAAGGCAGGATATGTAGAGATACAGACAGAGACAGAGAGACACAGATAGAGGAATTTTGTTTGTTGTTTGTTTGTTTTTGTTGTGAGAAGTATCATAATTAGAGAGACTGGAGGTAGAATCATGGATCAGTCACTTACTAGCTATGTGACTTTGGGAAAGTTACAACTTCTCTGTCTCCAGATATGCGATTTCCAAAGTACAAATTATAGTCCCTAAATTGAAGAGATGTTAGACCAGCCAAGTAACATGATAAATATGAATCTGCTCAGAACAGTTTTTGTGTTTTACCAAATGCCCATTAAATGTTAATTTCTATTGGACTAACATCATGAATGGTATCTTCCAACTCTTCAGAATTTTTTAATCTAAGAGGAAGTAGCTTCACCAGAAGGTAGTGATATATTTATTTTGAGATACTGGGTAGCTATCCTGGGCAGCCATGGAAGAAGCAGGTTTGCAGAAATCATGTTTCAAGATGGAAACAGAGTTGTTCTTCCTAGGCTGAGTCAGTAAAAGTTATGGATTAATAAATAGGGATGAAGCTGGTGGGATGGCCGAAGACCAGGAATGAAGGCTGGCAACACAACCAGGGAGGGAGTTGGATTGAAACCAAAGAATCAGCTAAGAATTGGAGAAAGGATGTATGAGAAAGAGAAAAGTACACTACTGGAACAAGTCTGGCTTCTTATCAGAGCAGGGAGGCTTAGGGAGGTCAGTGGGCATGGGGCCCTAGGTGCTGGCACACCCCTTTTCATGCCTTCATGTGGCCGAGCTGTGCTCCTGTGTCTCATCTCCTTGTCTGTGCCGTGCATGCATGCTCCGTTCTCAATGCACTGGTCAAGATCTCCTCTGATAAAATGACAACTCCATTGCCCTCCTTTGCACATTTCTCTTAAAACACATTTATCATGTTACTCACTAATGCTGATTCCAACCTATCTATTAAACTTTAAATGTAGAGAGAGGCATTGTCTTCTCTGCCTCCCTGGAAGTTTTAGAGTAAGTGAATTAAATAACAAAGATGAGCAGATGAAGAAGCTGAGAAAGGGACTAGCCACTTGGACGCTCTGGAGGATTCCTTGAGGAAAAAGAAATAAGCTGAACATTACCTACTTAAATGGCCATACCCCCACCAACATTAAAGAGTACTGATGTTTGATCTAGATCTTGATGAATCAGGTAGAAAAGAGTTGTTTTTCTCTCTTGAGATGACTTTATTTCACATTATCTGAACTCCCAGCTGCCCTGCAGACATTGCCTGTGGCGTTCTAGTGAGCACACCTTTCTCCTCTTTGCCCTGAAGATTCCTCAGGGCCATGAAGACACTGGAGGTTCTTGCCGGTCTCCTTCCTAGGCAGTGGCTCCTGTAGCTTAGGCACCTCATCAGTCGTTGTGGAGTGAATGCCGTAATGGTGAAAATCTCAAGGAGTTAGCCCCTTACAAACACCCACTGCTTCAGGGACCCAGACTTCTCATTCTCAGCACTCTTAGACAGATTGTTGACTACAGGGTCTGTACCAATAGGAAGAAGAAGAGGCCATCTGCCTTATTACTTGATGAGCAATCCAATCCACTCAACAGCGTAATTCTCGGATATAGTGGACTCTGAGTCTTCAATGTCAAACCTACAAAGCCTCAGTGTGTAGACCAGTCCCAGTAGACCTGGGCCACCAATCTGAAAGATACATGTGCCTTAGTGTAGATCCTTGGGAGAATCTTTGCCTACTTCATGAAAGGAAAAAAGAAATACTCAATTCAAAGATGGTAAATTTAAGTGTACTTTAGTAGTCTTATGTATGTTCTTAGTAAGAAGTATTAGCCCAGGGATTTTAATGCAATTAGGATTTAAATTCTACTTTCTGGAAAGAAATGAGTTTTCATAGTACTATTATCTGAAATGTTTTCAGAACTCCCAAGGCTGCCAAAACACAATTTGATGCTGGATTCTCCTCAGTTTGCATACTGTGTTTAAACATTCATTCAATATTCATATTCATTCATTTAGCTATTATTCAGAAATTTTTGTTAATGTATGAATGGTATGTTATCTGTTTTCCTAGGAAATTAAGGCTATATGTCACTAGATTAAATTCCTCTATTTTATTGGACATTTGATGAAGGTAGTCATTATGTTTTCCTAATTTTTTATCATAGCCTCTCTTTTATAGTTCTTGGCATATAGTAGAAACTCAATAAATAATGAATTTATTAATTAATAATAATAAATATTACTAATTATTAAAACTTACTAATGAATAAATAAACTTCCTGCTCTCAGAGAGAATTTTTTGTCAAGCATGAATAAGTGAATATCTTATCAAATATGGAGAGTAACATCTTTTTACTAACATCACTAGAATTGAAATAGCCACAAAGACAAAATTTAGATATGAAATAGACCAACTGGCTTACAATTTCAGAGGTATGATGTTAATAGACATTTTAAGGTGCCTGCAGAACCTTCAAAACCAAAGCTTTAATTGAATGGCTTCTTGAAGTGAGTGTGCATGAGGGGTTTGAGAGGGGATTGATAACAGGTCAGTCTGAGATGTTTAAGAGCTGAAGTTTTAACTGAATACAGCAGGTTGTATTTTGAAAAGCAATTGGAAAGCATTCAGGTTATTGGTTTTTTAAAGAGGAAACATGTATAACTCAAAGCATTAGACACATGGCATTCTTTTGGATAAAAAAACAATTTTGAGAATTCTTAAACCATAGAAACATAAACCATAACCACCATTTTTGCTAAGACTATTTATATTTCTAATGTAAATTATATGGACTCACGGTGCTGGAAAGAGAAGTAAAGATCATCGAGCCTAAGCTGCTTTTTCTAGACAAGTAAAGGAGGGACTGTAAAGAAGTTCAAGAACTGTGAAGGGTCTAAGACTTCAACCTATTCGCAAATGTGCAAGTTAGCTGTCCCATTTTCCAGGATGCTGGTGGAAGACCCAAGACTCCTGGATATAGAGGTACAAGCCAGTGTATTCCACACGGGAAAGACGGAGCCAATGTGGCAGCATCTGTGCACCCAGTCCCTCAGCCCCGTTCCCACAGGGGGACGTAGCTAAGGCCATCTGACACCTGCACAAGCAGTGGGTTGCATTACAGAAGAGCCCTGAGCTTAGGGACTCTGAATCTTCTCAAGTGGGCAGGAAGCATGTGTGTTCTTTCCTCTGCAATGAGATTCATCTTCCTTATACTGGTGAGTAAATATGCCTGCCCTTTTCTCTGAAGGGAGGGAGACACTGTCTGCAGCTTCCAAGGCTGTTAGCTATCCAAGTATTACCTTTGAAAACATAGCCCAAAATAAAAGGCAGTCAATGTCTCACTGCCAGGATGTGCAGAAATGTGCAGGGTCCATGAAGAATGGTCTCCCCAGAGAGACATGTCACTTTTAGGAGACCACACAGTTGTCTTCAAGCCTAGGGCTCTTTTCCCACCACTGTCCTGGGAACACCCATAGTCACAGCAGCATGTGTAGGACATAGAGCTTTCCATTTCCTGGGAGACTTGTTCCTCCCAATTTCAGAAGCAAACTGAAATCTTCATGAAGATGTAGAGAGTCAGTACCATATATGTCATTCTAATTCTGCATTACTTCATTGGCCCCCTTGCTTCCAAGGTCAGCACTGGCTTCCAAAATTCAGCTTTGATAGGGTTTTATCAGGCACCTGTCGAGTCAATGGAAACAGAGATAGTGAAGAATAGGACAGATCCAAATGTCAAATAATCTTGAACAGAAGGCAACATCATAAAAGATGATTTTCCCACTTTCTCAATAAGCAGAGCTAATATTTTGGTCTAATCTAAATGTATAACTCTTACAGATGTAGATGGAAGTCTATGCCTTATTTATAATATTTAATTCATCCTTTTAATTACTCATACATACTGCAACTCACATTCTCACATACGCAATTATATGGTGTATTAGCAAAACTGCTTTTTCTCACATTTCCTGAAATAATGTCATTCAAAATCTTTGCATGCACTTTCAACATTTAAGCCTGTTTGAGGACATCTAATATAGATTTTTTTGAACATTATTTCTATATTCATATATGTTTTCTAAAGTTCAATAGTTTTATTTCTGTGTATGATGTTGCCACTACAAATTTTATCTTAAACCATAAATATATTAGGAAAGTTCTTTTTACAACTATGTTGTAAGTATGTCATGGTCTTTAACATGTAACAATGTAGTCTATGGCTTTTTGTAGCAATATTTAAAACATGGCTTTTTGTAGCAATATTTTAAAACTCTGAGGACAGTAACTTCCAGTACAGCAGGTATGAGTGAGATAGGGAGGCAGCAGGGAGCAATCTCTGCCCAGTTAGGGTACGGTGTGGGCCCTGGAATAGGACACAGTGTTACTGAGGCTTCAGAAATGTAGAGAAAGAACAGGGTGCTTGAGGTTGAAGCAATGTAATAATGCACCCCGCCGGTCACTGCCACCACCACCACCACGATCCAGTGGTATAGAATAGCTTGCTGACCACAGACACCTGGGCCCATTAGTTGACAGTAGGGTTTCTGGGTAGCCTTTACAGAGATAAGTTAAAACATAACTAGCATTCTGGCTGAACCTGTAGGAAACCCCCACAGCTACAAGCATAAAATCTAGACACGAGACCCCACGCGGCAGCCTTGCCCCTCCCTACAGCTGTGGGGAGTTCCGTACTCTCCCTTATCCTGACTAATGCTCTCTCTGTAAATCTCCTTCCTTGCTTGTTCATGAAGTTCATTCTTCGACTCCATGAGCAAGAACCCAAGCATCATGAGGACATAGTCCTAAATATTAATCCTAAATCCAGGTTATATTTTTTGGCTCCCCTTTCGATCAATTCATTCAGCTGAGCTCCAGAAGCATCTCAACTAGAATTGCTGGAGAACATTTCAGGCTAATTCAGTTTCTTTAAAAGACAGTCATACAGTCCCCTGAACCATGAGAGATTTCCTAAGAACCTAAATATAAGAAAATATCCACTTTACTGAGAGATGATTTGAGGGGTGGAGTGGAATCCTCACCTTATTATACATGTGCTATTAGCTTATGTTAGTTGAGTAAAATGTGGATCCCATTTTTCTCATCATTAGAACAGGAAAACTATGCATACTGCCTATGTCTTAGAGTTGTCATGAGTGCTGGATAAATAATGAGTGTGAAAGAACTTTAAACCATAACTGACATGGTTGTATATTTGCTTACGATGCCCTTTCTCCATCATGCTCTCACTTAATTGTGGCACACATGTTCTCCCAGTTGCCTCAGCTTCAAACTGGGGAGGCATCTTTGTTCTACTCCCTTATCAACCTAACTGTCAAGTCCTGCCAGATTTTTTGTCAGATATAGTCTAGTCTTTCTGCTTTCCTTTTCCTACCTACCACTGCTTTCGTTCTGACCTTAATCATCTTGTCTTGAAAGGCTCCAGGGTCATCTTGCATCCTCTTTTCACACAGCTATCATCAGAGTACTCTGTCTTCAATGCAGACCAAACCCTGTCACTCCTAAGATTAAAATTTCCAAATCTCTCCTATTTGACCAAACATACCTAAAATACATCTCGTGATTTCAAGTTCTATAAAGAAATGTTCTGTTGGAACAAACTGGAGGTTGTTAAAAGGGAGGGGTGTGGGGCTGTAGTCAAAATAGGTGAAGGGTACAAAAAAATGTATAATTCCAGTTATAAATTAATTAAATCATGAGTATGAAGAGTACAGCATAGGAAATATGGCCAATAATACCATAATATTATTTGTATGGTGACAGATGATAACTATACTATTGTGAGCATTTTGTAATGTATATAATTGTGAAATCACTGTGTTGTACACCTGAAACTAATAATCCTGTATGTCAAATATACTTCCATTTAAAAAAAAATTCTCTTAAAAAAGCATTCAGTAGTAAAAAGAAAATGAGAAATTCTATAGAGTGTACTCAAACTTCTTGTGGCTGAAAAATGCTCATTTGCATATAAAGGCTCTTAAAAGTCCTGGAGTAAAGATAGATCTTTGTTTTCCCAAATAATGTTATATTACCAAATCACTTGATAATAAAATTCTTTTGTTTGGAAAAACATCAGTTAGTGCTCTAAGTAAAGCATATAGGACAATGCAAGTCATATTATAAAATAAAGCCCAAACTCCTAAGCATGGTCCAGGGCCTGCCCTGCTCCTTCCATCCTTACCCCTCACCTGTCCTATTAACCCCTGGCCCCCAAACTCTAATAAGTGTCAGCACAGTTTATAAGAAAAAGAGAGAGTTTTGATTTCCTCAGAAATTAAGGTATCATCTACACTCTAAAAATGCTAAGTCGTATTGTGTGTTACTTCTATTATACATATGAAATTGTTCTTAGATGATAATGTATGACCCAGTCTTTTTCTCTGACATCTACAGATATCATCAGGCTATTTATTCATCGGAGGTAGCATATCTGTTTTAAAGAACAAATTAAACATTAGGTTTCTTATTTTGGTTGATATTTTAAGAGTAAACATTGGAATGCATTACAGAGCCATGCTATGGAGATAATGGTTGGAAAAGCACCATTAAGCAGATCTAACTAATCACGCCTCGTTGTTGTTAATATCTCAGGCAAATCTATGGAGGAAAGGCTGGAAATATGTAACTGGCATTTTTATCAGAAGTGCATAAGTTTATAAAATGGAGAGTTCAAGCTAGTTAATGTTGTTTGACTTTTTTTTTTTTTTAATACTCAAAGGACCTGAAGTTAGTAGTTTGATAATTAGGCTGTTCTTCATTTTCAGACAGAAATTAGACGTGACTAGGAATGCTGAAGTATTGGGCAGGTCAATTATGCATCATTATTAGAGCCATTTAATGCATTTTAATGGTGGTTGATAAGGTACAAACTGCTACGTAAGCCAAAAGAGGAAGTTTTATTCCATTATATGTTAAGCGTAGATATAAATGGGTTCACATTTGCATTTTTTATGCATTACTTCAAAAAATTCAACATTTCCTCTTAGATATGAGTGGTAGAATATGTAACTTGTGAGAGCTGAACACTGCTGAAGACAGCACCTCTCCACACACGTTCCTTAGGACCCTCAGATGCAAATTGGCTTTCAACAGAATTCAGCAAAAGATGTCTTCAGCATTTGTGTTGCTGAAAAGTCATGCCTTAAGTCAGAAGGTCAACTGCTTGTGTAAGTAGTTTATTTCACTTATTTCTCATGTTTATTAATAAAAATAAAATAAAAGTGTACATATTATTGTTTTATGTCAGCTCTTAGGTTTGACTGATTTATAGTAATAAAACAAGCAAAAGCAGTACGACAAAGTCAATTCCTAGAGGAGATTCCATTTTCTTAGCCACGCTTTTAGAGCCATTAACTAATTCCCATGTTCTTTAGTTGAAGACTTTATGTTTGCAAACCATTTTTTTAAAGAACTAATTGTTGGGATTGGATTGGATAAATATCATCTATTCTATCCTTTTTATTTATCTGGTTTGGAACCAATTGAGACATAGGCACAAACAGATGGAGACCAGAATGTCAGTTTGGCTTTTTAATAGAGCTCTTGAACTCTGTAGCTTATACCTGTTGGCGAGTTAAATGGGCATATATGTCCTGATCTCCAGGCCAGAACATGGACCGCCACATCAGAGGGGAGATTTGGGTCTGCAGAGCAGAGACACCAACCCAGGATGGCAGCCTTTCTGGTCCCAGGGAGGAAGGCAGACAAAATTCCCATGCCCCACCTGATGAAGAAGACCAATGGGTGTCACCCGCCAGCTCGTGGCTCTGCAACTCCACAGCTGTGGAGAGGTGGAAGGATGAGGCAAGGGGCAAAAATAAGTCTTCTTTTAGGAACCAGAGGAGTGGCGGCAAACGTCATCTCCACTGACAAACTCTCACAAATACTCCATATACATACAGGTAACACATGTTGTTTAGATAGGAGTGCACACACTGCATTTTCCTCTGCAGATGCCACTGCCCTGGTATGTCTTCAGGGAAACAACAGGAAACCCACAGATGCCTCCATTCTGTTTCCTTGTGTCAAAGATGAATGGAACTTGGTGGTCTTGTTTCTGCTTGAGAGGACAGAGGTTGATTCCAGAGCCATCATGACATAAATGGCAAAGGAGGAACAGTCCTGGTATCAAGCTCGTCAATGTCCAGCAACATCAGCCACAACATCTGCCTGTGACCCACCCACTACTCAGGATGCCCACGTCAGAACGCTCACCTGAGCATTTGCAGCCTCACCACACTTGTCCTCGAGCCCTTCCAGTTCCCACACCATGCAGCGGCCTAGGGGGAGGCTGCCAGGAAGGGGAGGAGGTGTCTGTCCAGATGATGGAGCAGCAGGGTACCTGTCACACTGAGCAGCTGTGGTCCTCCGTGTGAGGGTCCATGAGTCTGCATATGGGATCTCCATGTGTATGGGCCGGTTACTGATGGAGATTCCTAAGCAGCTTGTGCTTAATTATTGAATATTAAAGTATTTACTGTCAATATGCCCTGAGTATTTAATATCAAATATATTCAATTAGGGTATAACCAGGTAGGGTTGTTTGAAAGAAAACCAACTTTCTTCCATTTGGGGTAGTGAATAGTGCTTTCTTGATAGCAATTGAGGACCTAGGAAGGCAGAAATAGTTAAAAAGTGCATTGGTGGTTCTCAACAGCAAGGATATTTACTCCTGGGTTAATGGATTATAATGTTCTATAACATGTTTAGAATGGGCCATGCACTGTTCTAAGAGCTTAACAATAATTAATTTATTTAATGTGAGTTAGTTCATAGTAAGCCTTGAAACAACTCAACAAGTCTGTACTAACATTATAATTTGCATCTTCATATTATAAAAAATAGAATGCGATTCTCATAAAGTTCAATAACCTCCTGGAATCCATCCATTTAGAAAATTTGCAGAATGAGGATTAGAGCTGGTCTCTATAGCCAGAGTGCCTAACCCCTATGAGATGCTGCTTTTTGCATTATATTGCATGATATTAATATACTAAAAGTATTTGTTATCCCTTATAAACTTAGTCTAATTCTAGTAAATGAATCTTTGACTTGTGGTTATTTCATAAGTTGTAAAGGAAATATAACTAATTGCGTTTATTAGAAAGAATTTTTTTGGTTTAATTTCAACATCATTTTCAGTAAATGAACTTTTTAATGAGACAATCTTCAGTTTATAGATCATTTTCTCTTTTTTTCCTTTAATGTTCATATTTGAAGTGCTGCGTGATTTATTTAGCTGTTTACTTGTTTCAGTTTTGTTGTCTCCTCCCCCACCCTCACAACTCTCATTGTCAGCATCCTGAGAGAAGTGCTGGGCAAGAGCGGAGGCTCATTAAATGTTTGTACTATGATTAAGTGAATTAAAACCAGTTAAAAAGTTACTTATTTAGCTTATAGTAGCCCATTTTCTTTTTCACTGTAGTTTTAAACAGTGAATAGTTGTTAATAACTCGAGATTTTTAGGGAATCGAGGCAAATGAATTATTGAAAGTCCTTGCAGGTTCATGATTTTATTAAATGTACTTAATGACTCATATTCTTAATATAACTGTGTGCTTAATGATTCATATTTTAACATAAATATGTACTTATTTATTTTGAATTGATGTAAAGTAAAGGAAGCAGTGAAGAATTGAGTGTTAAGAAATGCAGTTTACTTTGACATGTCCAGCAGCTGCAGCAATGAGCAGCCCTCCGTATGCTTGTTTCTGCCTCTCCACGTAACCCGTGTGGTTTCCTCTACCTGTAATGCACACTTCCTGCCCTTCCACCTGTTAACTCCTGTTCTTTCTTTAGGCCTTACCTTCCATGTCTCTTCCTCCAGGAGGCATGCTTAGCTCCCCCAAGATGGGCTCCCTATATTCTGTGGTACCTGCTTGGGCCCCCTTCATAATGCACTGGGACTTACTGGTCACTTGGTCTACTCCAGCAACAACATAGCGGTCTTCATGGTTACGATTCTTTCCAGCACCTAGTGTAATGTCTGATGCAGCAAAGAATTTCAGTAAACCTTGAATGAGTGCATGAATGAATGAAGGGCTAAGCAAGTGGACATGCTGTAATAATTATTCTCACATAACAGGACATGAATTTGGAAAACATTATAGGAGCAGGAGGCAGGGTCAGAGGGACAAATTCAGACTGTTCAACATAACTCAACTGGTCATAATGATTTCTGGCTTTTGAAGAGCTGGGCATGTATCTTATCAACTCATGCCAGGTATTTCCCAGCCTTCTGTGTCAATTACAGAAGCAAGGGGAGTGGAATATAGGGCCAGGAGAAATGAGCACAGATCACACTTGCTGAGGGGACAGCAGCTGCAGAAAGAACACTAGGTGTCACATGCAGGGCAGTGTCTCAGCTGGGTGCAGCCACCACGAGGCATGGGAAACTGTATGAATGGGAGTGTAGAAGAAACTGCAGAAAAGATAAATTGACAGTTGCAAAACAAAAAAATGTGAAGGTCACCATACAGTAAAGGCTGATAAAGGAATAGTGTAGGAAGGCAGGAAAGAACGTATGAATGTAAAAGAGAGAGGAGAGCGAAGCTCTGAAAGAACCTTGTAACTGAGCTCTGTTCTCCACAGACAGTGGGAGAAGCACCCTGCAGCTCATGCTTGGTTATGCTGTTCCCATTCATCTCTTGTTACTACCTCTGTGCACAACTAAGGTGTCTTTCAGGACTTTGATTCTCTTGACAATGAATTGCATATTGATGGCCAGCATCTTATCACTGGAGATCATTTTGTGGAATGTGTCTTACTTTAGACTTGTCATCCACAATTCAGATTTCATCTTGCTGAGCCCTTATCATGGGAGCAGTGGACAGCTACTAACTGCTGAACATCCGGTGTTTCTCCTCAGCACACTTGACCTTGTCTCTCTTCTTCTCCTAGAAGAGCTGGCTGAAGCTGCAGTACTGTCCCATCAAATGAACTTGTCATCAGCTGTGTGATGGTATATTGTAAAGTGCTACTCCAATGTTAATGATTGTTACTGGGGTAAATAAAATTTGTTATTCAAACATTTCAACATGAGGATATATGTTTCAAGTGCCTTTTAAATTTTCAGAGAAAGAGCATTTCTACCTCAAGTAATCCAACAAAATGACCAGGGTTTAGAGAAAAATTACTTTGTGTCTATCCCACAAGCTGACCCCCAAGCAGGCCAACATTTATCATAAATTCTATTGGTGAATCTATGCAATAACTAATCCCATTTGAAAGGAAGAGTTTCAAGTGGAAGAAATGAATTGCTAGTCTGAAATTAGAAAGATGTTTAATCAGTTCTTAATGTCTTTCTATTTTCCAATACAGATTAGAAATAATAAAAAACCTATGTAGAATGATGCAGTGTACCATAATAATGGGGAATGGTTACCCAGAGGATATACCCCATTGAATTTTCCTTCTCCATCTAGAATTTTATGTGACTTAAAAGTTTTTCACACATCCTTTTCTTTAAAACCCATCAGAGTATAAGGAAAAGTGAATGTTTATTAGGCATGTTAATGGGCGAATGAATAGTTTTGTATGTGTGCTCTGTTGTATTTCCATTAAGTGAAAGCACTAAAACAAATTAGGGCATTACTTAATGTGTATATTAATAGATGTAAGCCTATTAACATACAAAAATTCAATTAGCAAATTAAGACTTACAGCAGTGCCTTAAAGGTGATTGTAAAACCTTTGTAAAAGTTGTATTTTTCCAAATCATTCAACTTCTCTAACTTAGAAAGCTTATAAAATTATGTAATTCTATCATGAAGAATTTAGCAAAGCCAAAGATCTTTTTTACTAAACTTCACCTACATATAACTCCTTTTAAACATTGAATGGAATCCAGTGTTAGGACTTTATATTCATGACAGACTCCAACATTTTCATACAGTGGTTTCTCTCCTCTAAGGAGTTTCGAAAGCATTGCAGGTAATTTTGCTCTTCTATCCTTCCCATTCGAATTGGTTTTATTGCCTATGGGATAATTCAATTCCATAGTTGACGTAAGCTTTTCTTGCTTGAATCAGTTAAAATATCCAGGTGTTGAAAATCTCCATTTGCAGAGGTGTTGTCCAACCTGCCCTTCAAGATGAATCAGTAGAACTTAAAGGTTATTTGTTAAAAGATCAGCTAAAATGGAGACTCAAAATAGGTGGCATCTACAAGTCAGTCAAAATCTAGACAGCCTGTTTTTCCAACCATTTTCCTTCTTTTTATACTTGAGAGGGTTGTTAACATGAAAAAATTTCATCTCACTCTAGTGCACTATTGTTATTTTGATGTATTTCACACATACAGAAAAGTATAAAGAAAAAGACCCAAACATCTACATAGGTATCTCTTGCCAAGGCCATTCTCTCCTGTCCCCCACAATGCAGCATTTATTTTTCCCAGTAATCTTTTATGCTTCCTATGTATGGTCCCATAAACAATATGGTATTGTTTTGCATATTTAAGCTTTAGTTAAGTATTAGTACATAAAATTTAAATATGTGCAGTATAGTACTATTATTGTTTTTTCTGCTGAGCCTAATGTTTTTGAGATTTATCCATATTGACACATGTAGCTCTAGTTCACTTAACTTCTATAAAGTATTCTTTCTATATGGAAGAATGGACATTTATGTTTCCAATTTTTATTCTTACAAACTCTTGCAGTGAGCATATACATATATCCTGTATACATGCTACAAGAGTTTCGCAAAGCTTAGAGACTGAAGTGTACAAATCATAGCACTAAGCACAAATCTTCAGCTTTACCAAGTCCTAATGTTGCACTTAGTACTCCTCCCAGCAGTACCAGAGTGCATACTGCTCTACTATCTCTCAGTGTTTCCTGACCATACATTTTTGCTTATCTTTGGCTCATGAAGTAATATCTTGTTGATTTGATTTTCATTTATCTGAGTAGTGTGAGCATGAACATCTGCATATTTACTTTATATATTTTTCAAGAATATTCAGTTACAGTATGCTCATTAAAAAACTGGAAAAAAATAACTGCCTATAGCTTCATTATTTATGGATAACTTCTATTAGCACTTCATATTTTAATGCATTTCCTTATCTCATTTTGAATATCATTATTCATTGTTATGACTATATACCATATATTGATTTTAAACATAATTAACTCGGGAATAGTCACATGTTTTAGATGGAAGATAAGAAGTTAGGAGATATTTGTTAATAGATAAATTATTAGTCTTCACTATGAAAGAAAAAATGGCATATGCCATTCAATAGGCTTCAGATTTGTAAAAAAAAAAGAAAATCCTAAGACCTATGACTGTTGATTAACTGTAACAAGTTAGCTTTAATGAAAGGAAAAAAGAACCTTTTTGATTAGTGATTCTCCTAGTACCATGTTCAATATTGTTTATTAAGGAATATTTTCAAAAATGGAACAATTAACACTATTGCATTAGATAATTATTAAAACTGCAAAACATTCTGTATGACCTGTAGGCATGAATTGGTTTAAGAAACTTGTTTCCTGTGAATGGGAATGGAGCAAATCTAGAAGAAAGGCTGCAGGAATTCTGCAAAGTCCAGCTGCCCAAGCTGCCTCACCAATCTAGCCTTATCTGAATCCTGAGTTGTGAATTTGTTTCTTCTCAAGTTGGGTTGTAGTAAATCTTAAAGAACATTTTTAAACAGGAGCGCATACATGTGATCTTTCCTGGGCCATAGCAGAATTTGGTTTACCCTTCTGCTGCATGACCCTCCCAGTAACAATGGAGCTGCCACCTCACCAATGTCATCTCGTTCCCAGAATTCTATCCACATTATGTGTCTGTCCTTTTGCACTTAGTGCTCCAGGAAAGCCAAATCCACACAACACTATTTTGTTGTTACTGTTGTTATTGTGAAGGCAGTCTGGCTTAATTCTCTCTTTGCCTGTCCCTCTCCCTCTCCCTCCATCCTTTCTCTGCCTTTTGTTTTTGTTTGTATTTTATTTTATTTTATTTTTTTACTTCCTTTGTACTTTTAAGATCTACCTTCATAGAGTTCACTTTCTACTATTGTTTCGCTGGAATGAAATTAGTGTTTATATGCTTAGTAAGAACTGTTAAAAGTTTTCTTCAATGAAAAATTTAGTCCCATTTTATCTTAGGTTTCTATCTCAGTTAGTGCTTCTTCCTCAGCAACAGCTATAATCCATAGGTTGACTACTCTTTTCTGCTCTCCACAATTATTGATAGGTTTTCTTGTTGGAATATCTTGGGCTTTTCTCCTGAATTCTGGGAGAGCTTATCATGTATTCCAGTCCCTTGATTTTATTTTTTGCAATGTAAATTCCTGCTCTCCAATGTCAATTTTCATTCTGCTTCTGCATTTTGCGGTAATTTTACTGCACTTGAATTCACTCCTTATTTCACTCTCCATTTTATTGCACGCTGTTGTTTTTAATTTCAGCCTGTTCTGCTTTGCATGCACTAGTTAGAATACTAAAGAAGTTTCTGAAATTTCCCCGTGATTCCTATGGTGAATTGTTTTAAGTAACTTGCGCCTCCTTTGTTTCTTAAAAACTAGGCTCCCCTTCCCTTCCTTGATGGAATATTACCAAAGTGTCATTACTTTTCTGGTTTGTTTTTTTTCCCTATTTTCTAATACCTGGTGACGGAAACATGTCAGAATACAACTTAGTCCTGGTTTAACCAATCAACATAAAATACCTTTACTTTTGATTAAATTTTCTGAGATTGAGGAAAGCTGTACTGATTAACTGTGGGACCCAGGAAATTGTAACAAGGAATTTAATTATGACTACAGATATGCATGTTAGTCTGTATGAGAGTTTGCTTTAAAAAGATAGAGAAATAGGCATTTTAGTTTAGTCACACACATATTCTTTAAATACTATTTATATACAGAGGGTACATTAATTTTTACTAAAAAAACATAAAATGTCATAAATGCATCTTGTTTTCTCTTAATGGTGTTGTTTTTTAAATGCATAGGGAGTTAATTCATTATTTTTTCTGAACTTTGGAGCTAATATATTTCTATTTCATGTTTCTAACAAATACATGATTTTCTACTTAAAGGAAGAAAAAGCTGCCAGCTGAATGAATATCTTTAGACATTTTTTCTGGTTGTGGATCTTCATATCACACATTTTGTATCAAAATTAAGTAGCTGGATCATTAGATGTTATTTAACTAGGGATACGCTTCCTATAGTTTTGATAGCTACAATTTGAATTTTATATGCTTGTTTATACACTGACCTCATCCTAAAGTGGCAACACTTTGATTCATTTTTATTTTATGTTGCCAGGTTGTTTTACAAAGATGACAACCAGTCACAATCTCATAAAATCACAACTTTATGAAGTATTTACAAAAAGGGCAAAAAACACATAAAGGCAAAGAGAGATCACATTTTGCAAACTCTGCATCAGATATGAGTTATAGTTAATATTTTGTTAAATTCACTTTGTATGAAGATATTTATTTGTGGAATAATAGCTAGCATTTACTTTCATCATGGCACAATGGCAGAATTTTCAGTAGTAAGGGGAGTCTGGAAGGAGTGCTTACCCATCTCCTCTCCATGAAACAAACAAGTTGCACGTGTTTGCCTACATGTAAAGGTAAAATCGAATGTCCTCTCATTTACCAATGCCTGATTTTTAAATGGTGCAGTAATATGTTCAGTCAGGCTCTGCTATTGGTAACATGTGCATTTATGATAAAGAAAAATGGGCCTTGAATGTGGAAGTGATGATAACCTTCAAAAGAAGTGATGCTACCTTCAGGTTCATAGTAACAAGAGAATGATATAAAACCTGTATCAGAAGCTTGAAAAAATGGAATACAGGTAAGTATAATCTCAAGGCCAGAAGCTTTAAATGAGAACCTAATTTAAGAGTGAGTCAAAGGTCTAAAATTGGAAATTTGGATCATATAACCTTACATTTTCTTAATGAAGAAATAAAAAATACATATAAAGTTGGGTTTCACAACCCAAATGTCCTTGAATTTTGGAATAGATAAATAAATGGCGCTATCTCCACATTGTTCAGCAATACAAAGGAATGATCTACTGATATGAACAAAATGGATAAATTTCAAATACACTACTCTAAGTATAAGAAGGTGGGCTCAAAAACATACATACTATGTGATTGAATTTATATGTTATTTTGGAAAAGGCAAAACCTTAAGAAAAGTGGTTGCCAAAAGGGAGGAGGGAGTAGTTTATTACAAAGAAGCAAAAGGGAATTTGTGGGTTAATGGGAATGTTCTGTATCTTGATTGTGGTGGAGGTTATCTGATTCTATGTATGTAACACAACTTGCAGAAACATCCACTAACATGGCTGAATTTTACTATTATGATAGTTACGGGTTTAATTTTAGAAACGGAAAACACATGGCTTCAAAGGGGATTCAAAAAATGAAGGAGTTTATCAATTTGATGTATTTGTAGTCGGAGTATAAAAATACATACTAAGTTAAGAACATTTGTGTGTGTGTGTGTGTTTGTGTGTTATGATCTCAAAAGCCGTTCCTAATAAATCAGATTGAGTATACTTAGTATATTCTGAGACTTAAATTTCCTTCCACTTTTAGTCTTTCTAAACCCTGAAAGGATAGATCTACAGAATTTAATCAATGATGGTAAGAAAGAGATGATCTAGTATTAGAAACTAGGAGCAGGCTTTGCAGGTTTTGCTTTTGATAAAGGGAAATTGACTGAGCATCAAAAGGATCTGGTTTGGACATGACTCAATTGGGGGATTCTGATGGAAATTCTAATAAGTGACAATAAAAGATCTAAATCTCAGTAACTGCTAACTTAAAAGGGGCGTCTCAGCTGCGCTGCACCACCCCCGATTATCTGTCTCCAAATCCTTTTGCCTTTCCGAGGTCGATTAGTTGCAGTTTGCTTTGAGGACAAGTTCAGGTTTTTTTTGATGCTCAAAACAAATTTTACTAATGTAGTTAAAATATAGAAAACTCATGTCCTATGCTGTGTGATGTTGCTGTTTATTTCCTCCTGGTGTACTGTTGGTACCTATTAGACATAAAACATCATTGCAGTAGTCCTGAGCCCTTGACAAAGCAATGCTTCATCTAAACTTGCCAGAGGTAACCAAAGGGATAATTTAACAATATATTTTACATTTGCTCCTTTCCCTCCCTATTTGTGCATATAATACGTTTTCCTCACAAATCTTACAATAAGCAGGCATAACTCATCTACTACTTGAAAAGGTGTCTTTCACATAATTTTCGACTGACTTTTGGGTTTCTAAGTACTTAAATATATATATATACATATATATACACACACACAAACACACACACACACACACACACACACACACATATATATATATATATATATTTGGTATCATTAATATACAATTACATTAGCAACATTGTGGTTACTAGATTCCCTCCATTATCAAGTCCCCACCACATACCCCATTACAGTCACTGTCCATCAGCGTAGTAAGATGCTGTAGAGTCACTACTTGTCTTTTCTGTGCTGTACTGCCTTCCTGGTGTCCCCCACTACATTATGTGTGCTCATCATAATGCCCCTTATTCCCCTTCTCTCTCCCTTTAAGTACTTAAATATTTTTGACAGTGATGTCTGACCTGAAAGTTCTATTGGTTATGATGCCATGAGTAATCCTGGAGAATGGCTAAAGGTGTAGAGTATTTCATTGGATTTTATATTTTCATGGATGATTTCCCTTCACTTTCTTTACAATTAAAAGAAAGTCTTTACAAATAAAAGAAAGGCCTGTTGATCTTCAGGTAAACTTTTAACAGTCTGTTTCCCTCTTTTTGAAGAGATTTTTAAATAATTTTTTAAATAATTATAGTTCCTGTTGTTGGTTTTTGTTTTGGAAAATAAGCATTCTTATACATTCTATTAGGACAAGCAAGTTCTAGAAAGTAACTTAGCAAAACATTTTTTTTTTTACTTGTAGAATCCTTGCATTTCTTTTAACTCAGAAATTCTGCTTCTAAAAATTTTTTTGAGAAAATAACCCTGGGTTGTTCTAAAATATCACTAAAAAGAGAGTTCTTTTTAGTTTGAAACTATTCTTGATAATTAAATGCTGGAATCTGTGTGAGGTGCTGTGTTTCATCTCACGTATTATCCCTTTTGGTTCATATTAATGGAAGTCACTCTTACAGACTGTCAAATTTTAGATGAATTTTGAAAAATAAAAATGTTTTATGTTGAATATTTGAGCATTAAATAAGTATGGATTGGAAAATTTTCCTAGACAGATTTAATTTTAAGATTTTGATATAAAAATTCTTCTATTTATTTAAAAAATCAATATGATTTTATAAGAGTTGCTAGAGTTCTTACAACAAATATCAGAAATCTTGACTACCTACCAATATCTTTGGGACCTTTTGCTTTCTTGAAGGCAGAGAAATTGTGCTAATTTGTTTGGTTCTCATGTCTCAGTGCATTCAGCTAGTTTGGAAATTTTCTAAACCAAGGTATTTCAGACATACAGTTTAGTTCCCATCAAGCACCTCTACAATTGAAATAATGGATCATTGATGTAAGGCTGCAAGACAAGCATAGCAAATCAAAACCTTAAATGAAGATTTCAGTTGCATTTTGTTGGAATGCAGAGGAAATGAGTTGTCATTCACAGCAGCAGTGCATCTACTAAAGGCACTTCTTATCACAAGGTGTTCACTGTCACTGAAAAAAGTTGTAGACTTGACTCCTAATACCCTTTGTAGGAATTATCCTTCTTGATTTCACAAAGGCACCCTCAAAATACAATACCCAAATTGAGAATATCAGTGGCCATTTTTGGAATAAAGTAATTTTGGCCTAAGGTTATTCACTAAAAATTCCATAAAATATTTTTTGTACCAGATCACAGGCCTGTGGAGTCCAAGTATAATTCATTAGTATTAACAATTGCAATCCAGCTCTACTTAGCTTAAATTGGCAGATGAGGATAAAATTATGCTTTCGTTTTCCTAGGAGTGAGGCAGTGCCTCAGGTGCCTGGCAATTTGGGAGTCCAAGCCAAGAAGGATATTTTGGCAGCTTGAAGCAACCTAAGGAATGTTGCCCCTCAGAAAGGTTGCTGTTAGTTTTCAACTGTGAATCTGAACCAAAAAATGAGGCTGTTTTAGCAGCAAATGACACATTTATGCAGTCAGTTTTCATGGTTTTACTTTATAGCTTCACAGTCTCATCTAGTAAAGAAAGTCAGGGCAAATTAAGCAGTAGTAGAGACGGGGGTGGTGGGGAGTAGGACTGGTGTGCAGAAAGGAATAATCTGGTAAAGCCAGAGTCAGTGGAACCTCAAGCAAACATGTGCTCAAATGAGAAGCTGTAATCTAACTTGAGCCAGCAATGTTACGGCATATTACCTGCCTATTCCTTTTATTTGGCATGAACTGGGCATTTGAACACAGGACGTTGAACTTCAGGAAAAGTAATCCCAACTAAAACCCACGTACACAACAAGAGAGAGCTACATAGTGTTTTGGTAGCATTTGTTCAAGTTTTGCTTCTCTGTGGACTTGTTACTCCTTTGTGTATTCTATTTTCAATACCTCTTATGTGTAAATGCTCTGTCTCCCCCACCGACACGAATTAAACAGTCCATGCTTCTTTGGTCCACATGCATTATTTGAACCAAATTGATGACTCTTAATGTTGAATTCAAAGTCAATCTTATATGTTTCCAAAGAATCAGACAAGCTTTTTCACCCACTGGCTGCTTGATCATAGCAGGTCATTTCAGCTCAGAGATTCGAATCTGTCACCTATAAAATGGGGCAATGTGATTGAGCCTATGTTCCTCACACAATGTGAAGATCAATTATATCGGGTCTATGAACACTGTGAAGGACAGCACAGAGGCTTTGTAATATTGATAAGCATTGCAGGTCTTTCTTTTGAAAACATATTTGAAACCCACAGCGGGCATGCCCTGGAAATGAGCAAACGTGAAACACACGCCATGACGATGATTCTGGGCGGCGTGCTGTGGGAAGGCACTCAGACTCGAGAGTCAGCGTTGATTGAGACATTCTCTAGACTACTTTAGTGGCCATGAGCCACAAGTCATTTATTCAGCCATTTGGAGCTTCCATTGGTTTTTAATTCATAATACTATATTGGGGACTGTCAAATGTCAGTCCTTCTCCCTAATTTAGTGATTAGAGAGATTCAGGGTGGAATTTCATAAGCAAAGGATATTCAGCACATATCCTACTGCCTGCACAGCCTATGTGGAATAAAGAGCACCCAGTTCCAGAAAGAATTTTTAACATCATTAGAATGCTTGACTCACATGCTCTCTTTTAAAATCTAATTTCAAAAATCGTATTTAACAACAATAAATTCTCAGGATTTGTCTTTGACACAGCTGCAGTCCATGCACCTTGATACCTTGATGCTTTTGATCTGCAGCAGCTTTGATCCTCCTTTCCTTGACATCTTGTTTCTTAAGTCCACACACCAAGTTTTCTTCTCCTCTGTTAGGGGCTAGGAACACCGTAAAGAACAGAACAAATGCGCCCTCTGCCCTCAAAGTGCTTATATACAGCCGCTAAAGATCACTCAAGTAAGATGCCAAATGTAGAAGGGCCGTCTGTGTGTTGGGCTCTGAGGCAGCCACACACTGGCTGTGGGATCTTGGAAACTCTTCTCACCTATCTCTGAATCTGTCTTCTACCTCCATAGACACTCAATGCACATGAAATGCTGTGAGGTATTAATGGGATTTTCACAGCTAACCTCCAATGTGCAGTTTAGAAAATGTGCCTCTCTGCCAAGAGGCCTTTCCTGATGACCTCAGTGCTGTAGCCTTTTTTACTGCCTTAACCCTGGATATATCCTTTTCATGGGGGCTCCCAAAGGGCCCAGGTCCAGCTTGCATCTCCACCTTCTCTGTTCTGGCTGTCTCCATCCCTCTAGTGTTCCCAGATGCTGTAATGTCCACTCTTAAAAAATGGTTTTTCTGTGATAGAGAATCTCAGGTGACACCTCCCTGATCTGCAGGTGCCTGCCACTGTCTGGGACCACCCTGCCTCTTGGCCCATCTGTTAGGCTCACAGGCTTTTTTCTCTGTGGAGTGATTTAGAATCAGACTGGTGTTTTCAAATGTAAACTGGAGACAACTGCCCCTACTGTTGCTCCTATATGCGAATGTCTGGCCCGGGATCCACCTTCACGGACTTCTTAGAAGGGTCCTGCCATTCCCTGAACTGTCGCTTTGCCTTGCTAATCCAGATCTGGTTGCCACAACAATTACTTCCTGAAGAGTCGGTGTAGTCAGTGGATATTTACAAGAAGTGCAGATGGTCAGCTTTATGAGGGAGGTGATTTTTTAGTACATCCTTAAAAACAGATGGAATTGAAACAAGCAGAGAAAAGAGAAAGGACTTTTCTGGTTGACAGAAGGAGCAGAGATGAACACGGGGAAATGCACAAGTTTTACTGGGGAATCATGAATAAACCTGCATGACCTGTTTGGTTTCCAGTACATTTTCTGAGTACCAACCATGGTCCAAGCTCTTACTAAATGTTGGGAGCGTGAAGATGGTTAAATTTCTCTCTTCTTCAGAAGCCGACAAGGAAGTCAGCAGTTATTTATGGAAGGATAAGAGGGTCATATTATGACACTTTCAAATACTAGTTTGTTGACTTTATTCTTTAAGAAAAAGGACAGATTTGATGTGGTTCTAGGAAAATTTAAATAGGAAATACAAAACAGTTTTTCTTTAGATATTGGTAAATTCATACCTAATCTGATTCATCTAGAATGGAATCTTTGTGGAAGATGTCCACTTAAGACACAACAGCTACCTTAAATTTTAGTTTTATTATCATTATTTTTATTGAAGTATAATTAACATGCAATGTTATATTAGTTTCAGGAATGTGACAGTAATTTGATATTTATATACAATAAATATTGTTTACGAAATTATTACCATGATAGGTCTAGTTACCATTTGTCACCATACAAAGCTTTAACAATATTATTGACTATATTCCCTATCCTGTACATTATATCCCCTTGTCCTATTTATTTTATAACTAGAAGACTATACCTTTTTTAATCCCCTTCACCTATATTTTCTATACCCTCCCCTGACCTCTTCCCCTTTGACAACCACCATTTGTTCTCTATGTCTATGAGCCTGTTGCTGTTTTGGTTTCCTTGTTTTGTTTTTTAGATTCTACATGTAAGTGAAGTCATATGGTATTTGTCTTTCTCTGATTTATTTCACTTAACATTATATATATATATGTATATATATATATTATATACCCTCTAGGTATATCCATGTTTTCACAAATGGCAAGATTTTGTTCTTCTTATGGCTGAGTAATATTCCATTATATACACTGCATTTTCCTTATTTATTCATCTATCAGTGCACACTAAGGTTGCTTCCATATTTGGACTATTATAAATAATGCTGCAATAAATGTAAGGGTGTGTATGATTTTTTTGAATTACTGTTTTTCTTTTCTTCAGCTAAAAACTCAGAAAAATTGCTAGATCATATGGTAGTTCTATTTTTAATTTTTAAAGGAAGCTCCATACTGTTTTCCATAGTGATTATACCCATTACATTCCCATCAGCCTTGCATGAGGATTCCCTTTTTCCATGTTCTCAACAATATTTATTATTTCCTACCTTTTGATTACAGCCATTCTGACTGGTGTGAGGTGGTATCTCACTGTGGCTTTGATTTTCATTTCCCTGATGATTAGTAATTGATGTTGAGAATCTTTTTATGCCTGGTGGCTATCTGTTTATCTTCTTTGGAAAAATGGCTATTCAGGTGGTCTGTCCATTTTTTAATTGGATTACTAGTTTATTTTTGTTCAGTTGTATGAGTTCTTCATGTAATTTGGATATTAACCCCTTATTCATTATATGATTTTCAAATATCTTCTCCCAGTAAATAGATTGCCTTTTTCTTTTGATTATGGGTTTCTGTGTTGTGCAAAAGCTTTTTAGTTTGATAGAGTCCCATTTCTTTATTTTGCTTTTGTTGTCAAAGAGACAGATCCCAAGAAAATACTACTAGGACCAATGTCAAAGAGCTTACTGACTGTGTTTTCTTCTAGGAGTTTTATGGTTTCCAGTCTTTTTTTTTTTTTAGGATAGCATTGATATACACTCTTACGAAGGTTTCACATGAAAAACATTGTGGTTACTACACTCACCCTTACTATCGAGTACACCCCACACCCCATTGCAGTCACTGTCCATCAGTGTAGTAAAATGGCACATAGTCACTACTTGTCTTCTCTCAGCTACACTGTCTTCTCCGTGACCCCAATCCCACACCATGTGCACCAATCATGATACCTCACAATTCCCTTCTCCCGCCCTCCCCACCCACCCTGCTGCACCCCTCCTCTTTGGTAACCACTAGTCCCTTCTTGGAGTGTGTGAGTCTGCTGCTATTTTGTTCCTTCAGTTTTGCTTCGTTGTTATACTTCACAAATGAGGGAAATCATTTGGTATTTGTCTTCCTCTGTCTCCCTATTTCACTGAGCATAATATCCTCTAGCTCCATCCATGTTGTTGCAAATGGTAGGATTTGTTTCTTTCTTATGGCTGAATAGTATTTCATTGTGTATATGTACCACATCTTCTTTATCCATTCATCTACAGATGGACAGTTAGGTTGCTTCCATATCTTGGCTATTATAAATAGTGCTTCAATAAACATAGGGATGTATATGTCTTTTTGAATCTGAGAAGTTGTTTTCTTTGGGTAAATTCCTAGGAGTGGAGTTGCCAGTCAAATGGTATTTCTATTTTTAGTTTTTTGAGGAACTGCCATATTGCTTTCCACAATGGTTGAACTAGTTTACATTCCCACCAGCAGTGTAGGAGGGTTCCCTGTTCTATGCATCCTTGCCAGCATTTGCTGTTCCTAGTCTTTTCTATGTTGGTCATCCTAACTGGTGTGAAGTGATATCTCATTGTGGTTTTAATTTGCATTTCCCTGATAATTAGCAATGTGAAGCATCTTTTCATGTGCCTGTTGGCCATCTGAATTTCTACTTAGGAGAATTCTCTGTTCATATCCTCCACCCATTTTCTAATTGGGTTATTTGCTTTTTGGGTGTTGAGGCATGTTAGTTCATTTATTTTTTATTTTTTTATTATTTTTCATTTTGGTATCATTAATATACAATTACATAACCAACACTGTGGTTACTAGATTCCTCCCATTATCAAGTCCCCACCATACACAATTACAGTCACTGTCCATCAACATTGTAAGATGCTGTCGAGTTACTACTTGTCTTCGCTGTGCTATACTGCCTACCTTGTGAACCCCCTCACTGCCTCCCCCACTACATTATGTGTGCTAATCATAATGCTCCTTATTCCCCTTCTCCCTCCCTTCTCACCCATCCTCCCCAGTCCCTTTCCCTTTGTTAACTGTTAGTCCATTCTTGGGATCTGTGAATCTGCTGTTGTTTTCTTCCTTCAGTTTTTGGTTTGTTCTAATACTCCACAGATGACTGAAATCATTTGCTACTTCTCTTTCTCCACCTGGCTTATTTCATTGAGCATAATACCATCTAGCTGCATCCATGTTGTTGCAAATGGTAGGATATTTTTTTCTTCTTATGACTGAATAGTACTCCATTGTGTTTATGAGCCACCTCTTCTTTATCCATTCATCTACTGATGAACACTTGGGTTACTTCCATTTCTTGGCTGTTGTTAATAGTGCTGCGATAAACATAGGGGTGCATATATCTTTTTCAAACTGGGATCCTGCATTCTTAGAGTAAAATCCTATGAGTGGAATTCCTGTGTCAAATGGTATTTCTATTTTTAGTTTTGTGAGGAAACTCCGTACTGCTTTCCACAATGGTTGAACTAATTTACATTCCCACCAGCAGTGTAGGAGGGTTGCCTTTTCTCCACTTCCTCACCAGCATTTGTTGTTCTTATTATTTTCTATGTTGGCCATCCTAATTGGTGTGAGGTGATATCTCATCTTGGTTTTAATTTGCATTTCCCTGATAATTAGCGATGTGGAGCATCTTTTCATGTGCCTGTTGGCCATCTGAATTTCTTCTTTGGAGAACTGTGTGTTCATATACTCTGCCCATTTTTTAATAGGGTTATTTCCTTTTTGGGTGTTGAGGCATGTGAGTTCTTTATATATTTTGAATGTTAACCCCTTGTTGGATATGTCATTTACAAATATATTCTCCACACTATAGGATACTTTTTTGTTCTGCTGATGGTTTCCTTTGCTGTACAGAAGCTTTTTAGCATGATGTGGTCCCATTTACTCATTTTTTATTTTGATTCCCTTGCCTGAGGAGATTCATTCAGGGAAAAGTTGCTCATTTTTATATTCAAGAGATTTTTGCCTTTGTTTTCTTCTAAGAGTTTTATGGTTTCATGACTTACATTCAGGTCTTTGCTTCATTTTGAGTTTACTTTTGTGTATGGGGTTAGACAATAATCGAGTTTCATTCTCTTGCATGTAACTGTCCAGTTTTGCCAGCACCAGATATTGAAGAGGCTGTCATTCCCCCATTGTATATCCATGGCTCCCTTATCATATATTAATTGACCATATATGATTAGGTTTATATCTGGGCTTTCTATTCTGTTCCACTGGTCTATGGACCTGTTCTTATGCCAGTATCAAATTGTCTTGATTACTGTGGCTTTGTAGTAGAGCTACAAATTTGTTGCTGTAATTAGTCTATTCAGACTTTTGTCTCTTCCTGGGTCGTTCTTGGAAGGTTGTATTTTTCTAGAAAGTTGTTCATTTCTTCTATTTTATCCAGTTTGTTAGCATATAATTTTTCATAGTGTTCTCTCATAATTCTTTGTATTTCAGTGGTGTCTGTAGTGATTTTTCCTTTCTCATTTCTGATTCTGTTTATGTGTGTAGACTTTTTTTCTTGATAAGTCTGGCTAGGGGTTTATCTATTTTTTTATTTTCTTGAAGAATCATTTGCTGCTTTTATTGATTCTTTCTATTGTTTTATTCTTCTTGATTTTATTTATTTATGTTCTAATCTTTATTATGTCCCTCCTTCCACTGACTTTAGGCCTCATTTGTTCTTCTTATTGCAGTTTCATTAATTGTGAGTTTAGTCTGTTCATATGAGATTGTTTTTCTTTCCTGAGGTAGGCCTGTATTGCAGTATACTTCACTCTGAGCACGGCCTTTGCTGCGTCCCGCAGATTTTGTGGTGTTGAATTATTGTTGTTGTTTGTCTCCATATGCTGCTTGTTCTCTGATTTTATTTGGTCATTGATCCATTGATGATTAAGGAGCCTATTATTAAGCCTTCATGTGTTCATGGGCTTTTTTGTTTTGTTTCCGTTATTTATTTCTAGTTTCATACCTTTGTGGTCTGAGAAGCTCGGTACAATTTCATTCTTTCTGAATTTACTGAGATTCTTTTTATGGCCTAGTACATGATCTATTCTTGAAATGTTCCATGTGTACTTGAGAAGAATGTGTATCTTTCTGCTTTTGGATGGAGAGTTATGTCCATCTCTTGTAATGTGTTGTTCAGTGCCTCTGTCTCCTTACTTATTTTCTGTCTGGTTGATCTGTCCTTTGTAGTGAGTGGTGTGTTGAAGTCTCCTAAAATTAATGTACTGCATTCTATTTCCTCCTTTAATTCTGTTAGTATTTGTTTCACATATGTTGGTGCTCCTGTGTTGGGTGCATAGATATTTATAATGGTTATATCCTCCTGTTGGACTGACCCCTTTATTATTATGTAATGTCCTTCTTTGTCTCTTGTGACTTTCTTTCTGTTGAAATCTATTTTGTCTGATACAGTACTACAACACTTGCTGTGTTCTCCCTATTGTTTGCATGAACTATCTCTTTCCATCCATTCACTTTTAGTCTGTGTACATCTTTGGGTTTGAAGTGAGTCTCTTGTAGACAGCATATGAATGGGTCTTCCATTTTTATCCATTCAGTGACTCTGTCTTTTTATTGGTGCATTCAGTCCATTTACATTTAGGGTGATTATCAATAGACATGTACTTATTGCTCTTACAGGCTTTGGATTCATGGTTACCAAAGGTTCAAGAGCAGCTTCTTTACTATCTGGCAGTCTACTCACTTATTACACTATTATAAACATAATCTGATGTTTCTTTTTTCTCTTCCTTCTTTTTCTTCCTCCTCCTTTCTTTATATATTAGGTATTATATTCTGTACTCTTATCCTATCCCGTGATTGACTTTTGGGGTAGTTGATTTGATTTTATATCTGCTTAGTAATTAATTGTTCTGCTCTCTTTACTGTGGTTTTATTTCCCCTGGTGACAGCTATTTAGCCTTAGGAATACTTCCATGTACAGCAGTCCCTCCAGAATGCACTGTAAACGTGGTTTGTCAGAGGTAAATTCTCTCAGCTTTAGCTTATTTGAAAATTGTTTAATCCCTCCTTCAAATTTAAATGATAATCTTTCACTGTAGAGTATTCTTGGTTCAAGGCCCTTCTGTCTCATTGCATTAAATATATCATGCCACTCCCTTCTGGCCTATAAGGTTTCTGTTGAGAAATATGATGATAGCCTTTTGAGTTTTCCTTTGTATGTGATCTTTTTTCTCTCTCTGGCTGTTTTTAAAAGTCATTCCTTATCCTTGATCTTTGCCATTTTAATTATTATATGTTTTGGTGTTGTCTTCTTTGGGTCCCTTGTGTTGGGAGATCTGTGCACCTCCCTGGCCTGAGAGACTATCTCTTTCCCCAGATGGGGGAAGTTTTCAGCAATTACCTCCTCAAAGACACTTTCTATCCATTTTTCTCTCCCTTCTTCTGGTACCCCTATAATGTGAATATTGTTCCATTTTGATTGTTCACACAGTTCTCTCAATATTCTTTCATTCTTAGAGATCCTTTCATCTCTGTGTGCCTCAGCTTCTTTGTATTCCTCTTCTCTAGTTTCTATTTCATTTATCATCTCCTCCGCCATATCCAATCTGCTTTTAATACCTTCCATTGTATGTTTCATTTCAGGTTTGGAATTTCTTAGTGATTGAATCTCCATCCTAAATTCATCCCTTAGTTCTTGAATATTTTTCTATAACTCCAATGAGCATATTTTTTATTTTTATTTTGAACTCTCTTTCAGGAAGATTGGTGTGTTCTATTTCATTTGGCCCTTTTTCTGGTGTTTGTGAGATTTTTATTTGAACCAGGTTTCTTTGATGTTTCGTATTTGTATTGGTCACCCTCTAGTCCCCAGAAGTTGTAGTCTCTGGAGCTGTTCAGCCCCTGGAGTGATGTCAGGTGTCGAAAAGGGAGTGGCGCTGGTGCCTGGGGGGTGTAAAGAGCTGTTTCCTGCTTCCTGGCTGCAGTGCCTGTCTCACTGTCAGAATCCTCTGTGCTTTGCGTCTACAGCAGTCATGGTGTGGGCCCTCAGAGCTGAGTGTCCAGCCAGGGTTTGGAGTGCCTGAAGCTCCTGAAAGTTCCCAACCTGCTGGGGAGAGCATGCCTAGACAACCTTGTCCACCTATCCTTCTCCTGGGCAGTAAGCTCTGTGTAAACCTCCCCCCATTCAGCAGCCCTTTTGCTGCTAGGAAGTCTCTGAGACTGCCAGCCTGTCCTTTGTCCCAGAGCAACAGGATGTGGATCCCTGTACTCCAGAAATGGCTGGAATCTCAGTATTTCCAAGTTTCCACCAGTCTTAGCTTTCCAACCCCACTAATCTCCAGAACACCATACAATGTAGGTTTGTGCTCCCAAAGGAGATATCCAGGGCTGGGTGTTCAGCAGACCTAGGCTTCCACCCCCTCCCTGTTCCATTTCTCTTCCTCCTGATGGTAAGCTGGGGTGGGAGAAGGGCTTGGGTCTCACCAGATCAAGGGTTTGGTACATTACCCTGTTTCATTAGGTCTGCTCTATTCTCCAGGTGTATGTAGTCTGGCACAGCCTTCTTTTCTGTTGCTCTTTTTGGATTAGTTGTATTAGCTATATTTTCATATCATATGTCATTTTGGGAGAAGTTCTCTGTCTCACCTCTCACACCACTGTCTTGAATCTCTGACTCCAGTCCTGAATCTCTGGTTTCCAGTCTTACACTTAAGTCTTTAATGCATTCTGAGTTGATTTTTGTATATTGTGTAAGAAAGTGGTCCAGTTTCATGATCATTTTGAGTTTATTTTTGTATCTGGTGTAAGAAAGTGGTTCAGTTTCATTCTCTTGCATGTAGCTGTCAGATTTTTCCAGCACTATTTATTAAAGAGACTGTCTTCCCCACTATGTATTCTTGCTACTTTTGTCATAGATTAATTGACCATATAAGTATTGGTTCATTTCTATCCTTTTTCACTTATCTCTGTGTCTGTTTCTGTGCCAGTAATGTACTGTTATGATTACTACAGTTCTGTACTATAGTTTGAGATTTGGAAGCATGATATCTCTGGCTTTGTTCTTCTTTCTCAAATTTTCTTTGACTATTCAAAGGCTTTTTTGGTTCCAGGCAAATTTTAGGATTATTTCTTTAGTTCTGTGAAAAATGCCATTGGCATTTTGATAAGGATTGCATTAAATCTATAGATTGCTTTGGGTAGTATGGACATTTTAGAATTACTAATTTTTCTAACCCATGAACTCAGTTATCTTTACATTTATTTGTGTCATTTTCAGTTTCTTTCATCAATGTCTTATAGTTTTCAGAGTACAGGTCTTTCATCCCCTTGGTTAAATTTATTCCTCAGTGTTTTACTCTTTTTTTATGCAATTGTAAATGGGATTGCTTTCTTAATTTCTCTGATAGTTTGTTATTATTGTATAGAAACACAACAGATTTCTGTATATTAATTTTGTATCCTGCAACTTTACTGAATTCATTTACTAGTTCTAACAGCTTATTGCTAGAGTCTTTATGGTTTCCTGTATATATCATATAAGAAAATTTCTACTTCTACCTTTTCAGTTTGGATGTCTTTTATTTCTTTTTCTTGTCTGATTGCTGTGGCTAGGACATCCAATACTGTGTTAAATAAAAGTGGTGAAAATGGGCATACTTTTCTTGTTTTTGATCTTAAAGGAAAAGCTTTTAGCTTTTTACCATTGAGTATGATGTAACCTGTGGGTTTTTCACATATGACCTTTTTATGTGGAAGTACATTCCCTCTGTAGCCACTTTGTTAAGAATTTTTATCACAAATGGATCTTGAATTGTTCAGATGCTTTTTAAGCATCTATTGAGATGATCATATGATTTTTTTCCCTTCATTTTGTTAGTGTGGTGTGTCATGTTGATTGATTTATAGATGTTAAACCATCCTCATATCCCTGGAATAAATCCCACTTGGTCATGGTATATGATTCTTTTATGTATTGCTGAATTTGTTTTGCTTAGTTTTTTTGAGGATTTTTCCATCTATGGTCATCATGGTTATTGGCCTGTTGAGCTAATTTTGAGGATAGATATTAATTCTTCTTTAAATGTTTGGTAGAAAACACTTGTGAAAGCCATCTGGTCCTGGACTTGTGTTGTTAGGAGTTTTTTATTATAATTCAATTACATTGCTGGTAATCAGTCTATTCAGTTTTTCTATTTATGATTCATAAAGATTGTTTGTTTCTAGGAATTTTCTCATTTTAGGTTATCCAGTTTGTTGGCATATAATTGTTCATAGTAGTCTCATGATCCTTTGCATTTTTGTGCTATTGGTTGTAACTCTTCCTCTTTCATTTCTGATTTTATTTATTTGGCCTCTTTTTTTTTCTTGATGAGTACAGCTAAGATTTATCAATTTTGTTCATCTTTTCATAGAACAAGTTCTTAGTTTGAACCCTTTTGTATTTTTTAAGTCTCTAGTTCATTTATTTCCATTCTAATCTTTATTATTTCCTTCATCTACAACTTTGGATTTATTTTATTATTCTTTTTCTATTTTCATTAGGTGTAAATTTAGATGTAATTTAGGTGTAAATTCTAAAATAAACAATCTTTTTAAATTGTTCAATTTAATTTACATTTAACAAAATAATTTAAATTTAATTTAATTTACAAAATAAATCTTGTTAAATTCTTAAATTGTTTATTTAAGAATTTTTTGTTTTTGGAATTAAGCCTCTATCAGTATGAACTTCCCTCTTAGAACTGCTTTTGCTGTATCCCATAGATTTTGGAACATTGTGTTTCCATTTTCATTTGTCTTGAAGTGTTTTTTGATTCCCTCTTTTATTTCTTCATTGACCCATTGTTTTTTAGTACCATGATGTTTAGTCTCCAAGTTTTTGTGTTTTTTATATCAGTTTTCTTCTTGTAACTGATTTCTGGTTTTATACCATTGTACTTGGAAAAGATGATATGATTTCAGCCTTTTTAAATTTATTGAGGCCTGTTTTTTGTCCTAACATGTGGTTGATCCTGGAGAATGTTCCATATTCACATGAAAAGAATGTGTATTCTGCTGTTTTGGGTGAAATGTAACTATTAAGTCCTTCTGTTCTAATGTGCCATTTAAGACCAGTGTTTCATTGTTGATTTTCTTTTGGATAATCAGCCCATTGATGTAAGTGAGTTATTGCTGTCTTCCAGTTTTATTGTACTGCTGTCAATGAATTCCTTAATGTATATTAAAATTTGCTTTATATAATTAGGTGCTCCTTTGTTGGATGCATAAATATTTATATATGTTTTTTCTTCATATTGGTTTGGTCCCTTTATCATTATGTAATGACCTTCTTTGTCTCTTGCTGCATCATTTGTTTTAAAGTTTATTTTGTATGATGTAAATATTGCTATTTCTGCTTTTTTTTAATTTCCATTTTCATAGCTATCTGTTTATATCCCTTCACTTCAGTCTCTCTGTCACTTTAGATTTGATGGGAGTCTCTCATAGGCAGCATATAAATGAATTTTGTTTTTCTATACATACATCCACCATGTCTTTTGTCTTAGAGCATTTAGTCCTTTTACATTTAAAGTAATTATTAATGGGTATGTACTTGTTACCATTTTGTTAATTGTTTTCTGGTTGCTTTTGTAGTTATTCTCTGTTCCTTTCCTCTCTGCTCTCTTCCCTTGTGATTTGATGTTATGTTTGAATGCCTTTTCTGTTTTGGTATATCCATTATAGGTTTCTGACTGTGACTACCATCAGGTTCATATGTAACAACCTAAATATATAGTAGTCTATGTTAAGTTAATGTTAACTTAAGTTTGAATGCATTCCAAAAGAAATATATTTTTACTACCTCACTCCATGTTTTGTGTTTTTGACATAATATTTTATATCTTTTTGTGTATCCCTTACCTCATTATTATAGTTATAGTTTATTGTACTACTTTTGTTTTATAATCTTTATTCTAGCTTTATGAGTTGTTGATCCATTACCTTTACTATATAATTCCCTTTACCAGTGAGATTTTTTCTTTCATATATTTTATTTCCAGTGATGCCATTTTCCTTTCCAATTAAAA
Organism: Manis javanica; assembly: GCF_040802235.1. NCBI lineage: Eukaryota > Metazoa > Chordata > Mammalia > Pholidota > Manidae > Manis > Manis javanica. Next base: position 150,932,417 of record NC_133157.1, read on the forward strand.
AAGTCCTTTTACCATTTCTTGTAAGGCCAGTTTAGTGGCAATGAACTCATTTAGATTTTGCTTATCTGCAAAAACTTTTTATCTCTCCCTCAAATCTGAGTGATAAACTTCACAGGTACAGTGTAATTGATGGCAGGATTTTTCCTCTAAAAGTTTTAAATATATCATGCCACTCCTTTCCTGATTGCAAAATTTCTGCTGAGAAATCAGCTAATAGCCTAATAGGGATTCCTTTGTACATAACTATTTGTTTTTCTCATGTTGCTTTCAAGATTCTCTCATCTTCAATATCTGACATTTTAATTATAATGTGTCTTGATGTAGATCTCTTTGAATTCATCCTATTTGGGCCTCTTTGCTTCCCAGACCTGGGTGTCTGTTTTCTTCCCCAGTTTAGAGAAGTTTTCAGCCAATATTTCTTCAAATAAGTTGTCTGTCCCTTTTGTTGTCTCTTCTCATTCTCTCCCTTCTTTCTGCCTAACTCTTTGTTTCTATGTGTTAGGCAAATCAGCCACATTTTCTAGTCTTGAAGGAGTTGCTTTTGTAGGAGATGTCTCATGGGGCCCAGAAATGCAATAGTCCCTGGTGACAAGAGCCTACTCAGTGGGAACCTCCTGTGTGAGCCTTTTGTGGTGGGGCAGTGAGCAGAGCTTTTCCCGAAGCCTAGCTGACAGGAGCTGCAGCTGCAGCTCTGGTTCTGAAGATGTGCTGGACTCTCCCTCCCTCTATAGCCTGGCTGGCTGGATAACCATGGCTTCCACTACAACTGCAACAGCAGATTGGAGTCTCCCACTGGGAATTGTGGTAGGTAGGGCTCATACTAGGATATGCTCACCAGTGTTAGCAGGTTAGAGACCGGTTCCAAGATGGCTCCTGCCAGTGCAGGTACTAGCAAATGATAATTTGTTCACAAAAATGGCACCCAACAGTGTCTCTTTCCCCAGAGAGTGAGTCAGCAATTTCCTGCCTCCCTGGCAGGCACTCCAGGACCAGTATGTCAGTCTCCTGCAGCTATGTGCCGGGTGCTTTTCCAATGGGTATTTTATCACTGTATCCCTGGGTTAATGGAACTGTGTTTGAGCCCTTTAAGAGTAAGTTCTCCATTCCCTGTGGTTTTTCTGAATATAATCTCTGCTAATTTTCAAAGTCTGGCAATTTGGGGGCTCATCTCTACTGTGCAGGATCTAAGAGTTGGAGTATCTGATGAGAAGCTCCAACCCCAGCTCCTTGGAGAGGTTGAATGTTTTTGAGATCCCTCTCAATTGTGAATCACTGCTAAGGTATTTTTTTTTCTCCCCCCTTTTTTGCAAGACCTTGTACCTGCCTCTCCTACATGCTTGATGCTGCCCTTTGTCCCTCATTGTGGAGGCTGTGTTCATCCTCTTTCAGGGTTTTTTTTTCTGAGGAAATTTTTCCATATCTGGTTCTATGTTTGTTGTGTACGTGGGAGGGGGTGAGCTCAGGTTCCTCCTACACCACTGTCTTCAACACTCCTTACTTTTAGTTACTTTTGCACTTAATTATTTATGTCTATTTCTTTTTCTACAGAGCACAAAATAATAACCCTATAGGAAGAGACCTACATTTTATGTAGATAAATCATTCTAAACTTTTTTCATGAAGTTCTATTATTAGAAAATTTTAGTATATAAACATAAGATTTGATGAGAAGGTTAATGTAATGGGAAATTAACAACAGAATAAAAACACATTTTACTACATAATTAGTATTTAATTAGGACTGAATTTTCATTTCTACTATGAAAAAAATTTTGATTGCTGAGGACATGTACACTCTTCATTAAAAAAAATTCTTACTGTCTCTTCATCTTGTTCTCAGTCTCTCATACCCCACCACACACACAATGCAGTTTCATACACATGACCACAACGTTTAACTCTATTATTTATTCTTTTTTCAAAATAAATGTCCCAAGTTCTCTTATTTAGACTTTTAAAGATTATTAAAGACTTATTTTCCTTTTAAGTGCTTTGTTTCTCAGAATTCAGTATGACAGCTGTTTCTTTTAAAAATTTTGTTTGATTATTAAGCACACCATAGTTTTAATTTTCAGTGGACTGTGCACATTCTGTGTGCACATATGTGTACACACATATGCAATTTAAGGGATCAGAAAGTGGTGACCAGTTTCAGATATATGGAGTTTTATTGTGTTTATGTATTTATTATTGTGTTTATGAAGTTGAAAATATAAAGGGATGCACTCTGAATGTAGCATGGGTAGAGATAAACTGTATTTCTTCATACAGATTCTCCACTAGGAACTCTTACTCTTGATGTCATTTCCTCAAGCTGACATTTCCATATTACAGATGAGGATAATGAGACTCAGACAGGGCTCTTCAGTTGATAGAACTGGGATTTGTGTCTCCATAGATCTCCTTGCCATTATATCTCACTGTCTGAGGCAATTAACTATATGCAGGGAAAATTTTCTTGGCAGATAAGGTTGTTAATAGTAAATGGACTAGTAAAGGACTTTGTTCACTAGTATATCATGGTTTAAAACATGATAACATGTTTTTGTTTGAAATGGCTTAGGGAGACTTCTGCCTGAAGAATGAGAGATAGACAAAATAGCATTAGTATGACCTAGGATGGCATGAGATTTTTAAATTAATAAATATTTTTCACTTTCAAAAGATAAATAAACTCACTCCCATGCCTCAATAGGATAATAAAGACGACCACGTGGAACTCTAGATTTTCTCTATTTGCTTTACCTCTAGTTGTTATTCTTCTTGTTCACCACTTTCATATGACGAGCTTTTCCATTTCTTTCTTCCATGAGTTAATAATAGGAATGTGGGCTAGAGCATTCTAGGTATGTCAACATCTGCTCATCAGACAGTGCAGCAGGTGGATGCCCCACTTGCCAGCATTAGCCAAAAGCCCCCAAGGCTCTAACAGCTCCAGCTGCTGAGCATATGCGTGTGTTGGAGCTTCAATAAAGGTGACAGTGAACAGGACCGCATAGCTCCTGTGCTGGTCTCAGGAAAGCCTGATCACAATAAATGGGTAGGAAAAGCAGTCTAAAATCTTGAGATAAGCAAGCTTCCATTATCAACCCCATCAAGTTTCCAAACTTGAGTAATTTCTGCTTAACATTCAAGGAAGATAAGGTGAGAGAAAAATGAAGGAAGAGCTCCTTCAATTATTTTTAAAACATTATAAAAGCCTTGGTTTGGGCAATCTACAGCTGCAACTGAAAATGTGAGCACTTAGAGCAGATCACAATAGGTGAGCTCAATCAAACGGTCATGTGTGAAATACAAGCTCAGTTGTAAGCCATTTTGAAGAGCTATAATGCCAATAAAGAGCAAATGGTAATGGATTTTTTTTTCCTCTGAGGCACAGATGGGGACTTTATAATTTACTTCTTATGGGGCCCATTGAAAAAAAACCTACTGTGATCTACCTTTGAGTATCCCTGTTTTAAAAAATATCAATTACTTGGTTTTGCAATTAAAAACATAAATAAACTGTGCTTTATTCCACATTACATTTTCTAGAATCATAAAGGTGAATAAAGTACTATTTCTATCCTTTCCAAGATCCTTTATCATTTCTGAATGTTTGAAACTTTAATTAGTTTTCTTTTCTTTCCCTTGGCATTGACAATTTTTCCTGTAGTTAAAATTTATACCTACTTTTTCTTTGTATGAGGATCTCTTAGAATACTGAGAATCAGTTTTCTTCTACATTCACCAGGACATTTTTATCTTGCCAATCAAATTAAAGCTAAAATTGTAGTCTTTGCCTAAAGCTTCAAGCATTCTTGAATGCAGTTTATACCAGGGTGCCCTTTTACTGTTTCCTTCAATAACCCCAGAGGTCTAACATCTAATCCTTTAGGTTTATAAAATACTGTTTGATTAGGATGGTGCTTTATTTCAATTAAGAAAAAACTCTTTATAAATTAAATAGGACAAGGAAATGAGGTGTTTAGCAATATAAAGGTCTATCATTTCCCCATGCCTGCACCAAAGTAGGTAAAATTAAGCTAATTCACTCCAGTCTAGGACTCTCGGTAGATGGAATGGAGAGACGTTGATCTGTAGCCAGGACTAGAACCCAGCTCTCTTGACTTCTAGCTTAGTGCTTCTTTCATTATATGTTAGTTAGTTAACATCAATGAATATATGCATACATGACTTCTCCCCTAGACCTGAGCATCTTCATAAAATTTTTACTGATCTGCATGTGCAAGTTGATCTTTCCTTCTTCTTACTTCTAGTTAAACTCCATCACTTCTGAGTCAAGAAGTTCCATAGTTAGGGAAGCCAAGGTGGCCTGAGACCTCCTCTTGCCTCTGCCAGTGAGCTTGCCCTCTAATTCTTGAGATTTAACTGCATTCAGGTGTGAGCAAACACCTTGTTTAGTCTTTTGAGTATTAATTATCCAAACATTCATATCATTAGGTGATTTTCTTGATTTTATGGATTTGATGTAGGTAAGGAAATCAAAATAATATAAATAGCTTTCACTAAAATTATAATCACAGATTAAAAGACTCCAGAATTCCACAAAGCAGATTTCAAAGGATGACCTCAGTCAGAGGTATCAAGTAGGGTTACAGCAGAATTTCCTGAATCAAGGATAAGTCAAAGATCTATAAGATACCATTGTAATTTGTTAGAAGAGGCCTTTAGATATTATAAACTCAATTACTACATAGAACACCTATTTGACAGTGTTTTGCATATAGTTGGTGTCTAATATATATCTTCTGAATGCATTCATTTTGGAAACCTCCATTTGTTGATAGTCTCATGACCCATGAGATGTAAGGATCTTTAGGGAAGATACATATATCAAATGTAAATTTAGAATTAGAACTCTGAAAATCTTACCAATTTCCTAGAGGCATAAATTATTTAAATTGTGTCCCCGTAGTGCAGATCATTATTTCATTCATCAGCATCATTATCATCATAATGCACATTTACACCATCATCATTTCCCTTTATTGAGTATTTACTTTGTACCAGGCCCTCTACAGGTGTTACCTCACTGAACTCCCAACCATAACTCTTCACCATTTCACAGATGAAGAAATATGTGGAAGTGTAAGGTAGGTATTATTATTTCCATCGTAGATGTTATAAACTTAGGCTCAGAGACATTATAATATAATTAAATCACTCTGATAGTAAACAGCAAATTCAGAATCCAAATAATCCAGACCCTTATAATTTCAACCCCGCCAACTCTACATGATTTCACAGTTAATGTGGGGGAAGAGAGAGTTTAAAAAAAAAAATTTGTTTTCATTTATATGCATAAAATTCACTCCTTTGGTTACAGTTCTATGAATTTTTGACAAATGCATGGTCTATAACTACAGCCACAATCACTATACAGAATAGTCCTGTTCTCCAAATTCACTTGTGTTGCTCCTTTGTAGTCAAACCCTCTCCTACCCCTAACCTCTGGCAACTACTGGCGTGTTTGCTATCCTTTATAACCTTGTCTTTTCCAGAATGGTGTGTAGATTGTATCTGCAGTATGCAGCCTTTTGGTCTGGCTTCTCTCACTTAGCAAAATGCTTTTGAGTGTCATACACTTTGCTGTGTGTATCAACATTGATGAAATGGATTTGTACACCTACCATAGTTTGTTTATTCATTCAACAGCCTAAAATGGGGCCTCATCCAAGGCCTGGTGGTCACCAGGCTATCAGCCAGTGAGCCTCAGTTCTCCTTCCGATCTCTCCTATAATAGCAATGGGCTCACTCACATGGGGGTCTCAGTGTTCTCCATGCAGTGGATGGAATAGTGCTTGTGCACTGGGCCTTCCTTTCTTTTGTTTACATAAACATTTTTCTGTTTTCTGCTAACATCTAATTTGTTACTGTTCTTTGCACCAAAAGAAGTCCTCATGGTTATGGTGTGGAGAAATAGACTCCACTTTTCGAAAAGATGTGTGACAAAGTCACATTAAAAATTGTATAAAATCAGGTAACTTCCCCAAATCGCAATTTACTCATCTGTAAAGTAGTAATAATAATAATACCCACCTCTTAGGAATGCTTTGAAGATTTTTATAACATTTTTTTTAATGGAAAGTTCCTAATAAAGCCCTGTCACTGATAAATAGTAGCTATGAGGTACCTGGAAAGGTTACTATTAGGCCAAGGACACTAGGGTATAAAGGACTCAAGTCAATTGTTACATGCCTGGCCTGGCTTCTCTGGGTATTTATGATAAAGATGATCATATGAACTAACAAAATACTTTACTATAAGTAGTCTGACCTTCCATGTGCATTTTCCAATAAGGAATGCTAGTTTCTGGTGATTCTACTACCTCAATGCCTTATTTTAAGTTAATTTGATTTATGTTTAAATTTTCAATAAATGATAAATATGAATAATAAAGATAATAATGAAGTAATTTATAATATAATAACTCTAGCTTTCTGACCTAACATGGTTATTGGGGGAACAAACCGAAAGCAAAGTTTATTTTGTGTGTTAAAATATACAGTATTGCTAGACTCCGTAGCATGGTAAGGCAACATGATAGAGTCGAGAGCCTGTTGATCAAGAAGACCAGAGTTTGAGCACCAGCTCTGCCACTTACTGGCCTTGGGCAAGTTCCTGAATCTTAAACTCAGTTCTATCGTATGTAAAATGACACAAAAAACTCATGTAATTCACCTCACATGTTGCTGTGAGGATCAAGGGCAATAGTGCACTTGGAAATTCCAAATCAATACACAAGGAGAGGAAGAGGGGCAATAAATCATGCACCCCATGCATATGGTAACAGCTTCTGTTTCTCTAAGGTTTGGGATGTACATGAAAGGTTATTCTGCTTGTAGTAAAGTATTTTGTTAACATATATGAGCACCTTTACAGATAGACATAAATGCCCACTAAGGCCAGGACAGACAGGTAAAAACGGAATTGAGTGAAACACAGCAAGAAGTGGGGGTTCTGCAGTGAGTGGAAGAGTTCTTACCCTGTCAGAAGTAGGCAATCAACTGTTACTTAGCTCTAGATGAATGTTGCCACCTGGGGCCATGGCCCAGATGGTGTAAGGGCCCTGGGTTTTTCAATAAGCTGGAATACAAAATTAATTTATTTATTTTTGCTGAGGCTTATGTCCAAACATGGAACTAATCAAATAAAAATATGCTTTTGGTGAAATCACCATGCAGGCTGCCATTTATGACATCTGATTAAGTGAACTTATTTCTAACCATCTTTATTAAACCTACTATGTGAAGTAAGAGTAGTGGCTCATCTTTCCTTCAGCAGTGGTGCTTACATTTAGAAAGAACCCATTGTTTTATGGAGGACACATGAATAAACAGATCACATTTGCTCATCGTCCCCTTTCTTCTTAAGTATGACCCCACTCCCAGTTTGGAGGAGAGAAATGCAAAAACTTGTCTATTGTGATAACATCCCCCTAGTTTGGTACATATTTGGGTGCTGGTATGGTGCCTTGAGAAAGTCCCCATTTAATCCCTTCCCTTATCTAAAAAATTAAGGCATTGAACTAAATTAAATCTCCAGTGATTTTTACCTTTGATAGTCCATGTGTCCTATAGTAAGACTGGTAGTAATTATAATTTTAAGCATTCTATTCAATGAGCTTTTCTGTCTTATCTTGAACAAAGAGAAGCAGTAACGCTGCTTATGGCTTCTTGTTGCCTTGGTAAATATCTGGCAAAAAAAGATTTCTCATTTATACAAGTAAAACCATTATTTTCCAAAAAGTCTTCCCATAGGCCAGGGTATTTTTAGCCTGGGGATACTAAACTCTTATGCCTTGTTAATGAGTGTCATTGTGGAGTACCAGAGTACATTATTACCTGTTACCACTGAATACTGACTTTCTAAAATATTTAATAACTTTCCAAAGTGTTTGTTTTTAAAAAGTTACAGATCTTAACTTACTAATTTGCCACTAAAACAATATGTGTGATCAGCTCCATGAATCAGCACTTATATTACGAATGTGTTTGTGAAGGTTTTGCATGTTGGATAAAATGCTCTGGCTTTTATAAATGATTTTGGTATCCCAAAAGTGTTTTTTTCAGATTAATAATTTATGTAATTATTCCTGACATGTAAAACCTACTAGATTGCCTTGTTAATTTATAAATAGAGCTACCCCCAATTTAATAGTTGAACATTATATGTGGGACATGGATTTATTTCAGAATTTTGAAAAAAAATCTCAGAAAAAATATGTTTGTAATAATTGGTCATTGCCTATTCAGGCCCAACAAGGTAATATGTGGTTAAAAACTATCCCAAATAGCTGGGGAAAATTTTCAAGTATAAGTGGAGTAATTGCAGTTCACACCTACTTAGCTACTTTTATCAAACCTTGGCCATTATATTGCACACCAAGTTCTACTCTTGGCACTTTACAGCCATATCCAAATTAATTTTTAAAACAACCATTAAGATTGCATTATCCTAATTTTAAAATAAAGTGACCTGAGTTCAATGAGATCACACAACTTTCCCAATTACCTGGTCTCCAAATTTGGATTTAAGCCAGCTCTGACTGCTTTCATGTCTCTGGACTGTCCATTACGCTGTTGAGTGCAGTTGGGTGTAAGGTAAGCCAACATTTTGCAGAGTCCAGTTCTTCTACTTGTAACAAAATCTCTAGCTGACCAAAAACTCTGTGGTCAAGTGTAGAATTGGGTCATCGGCTTTGTTAATGGGCCAGATGAGTGTCCCATAACCCCAAAATAGGACAAAAAGTAGAGCAGGCCCTCCAGGTTCCAACCCATATTGGCTTCACCTGCTTAACCACAGGTAGAGAACCTGGAAAGGGTAGACACCTTGCCTGGAAGGATTCTAGCCAGGGGGAGGGAGGTTGCCACATGGAACCTGGAAACACAGACCTTCCCAACTGGAGCACAATTTCATCCACAGAAGAATACGATTCACAGTTATTACCACACACCTGAGTCCTGCTCTTTAATACCTTAACTCCACCCACTAGAGGAACATAGCCCAAGAAACACAGGCTCTCACCTGACATTTGATTCCTTTTCCTGTGGAGAAGAGAAACAGAGAGAAATAAAGGTAGAAACAGCCTTCCCAGCACTTCACTGAGGAAGAGGCATGCTCTGAGAGTGACTTCCATGTTAAGGCCAACGTGGAAATGGGAAGGCCTGGCAATGGTGTCCCTCTCTAGCCACCCCAGCGCTGCCCTCAGACATGCCAAGCTAAGGGAATTCTCTAGGTTGCCCTCTTTTTATGGAACAGAAAGGGTTTAATATCACTGAATAATTAACCTCATTCCTCTTCTTGACATCTTATAATAAACATATTTGCAGAAAAGGGAGACTGAGTAAACTTGTGTAGGATGTCTGGATGTAGGGATTACATACCTTCAGGTCATATCAAGGAGACACAAAGTAAAGAAAGCTGAATGACTTGATTGTGTAGTTTCTTGCCACAGTTTAGTAGTTAAAGGTAATGCAATTAAGTTTCTAGGCTGTTGTATCACTTACTTTATTGAGTATCATTTGTTAGCAGTAATGATTTACCTTAGGTAATGTTATTTTGCCTAGTTTTGGTTATGTTTTGTTGAGTAATGGAATTCAGTTCAGTCTGAGAAGAGCCTGATTTGCCTTTATGTCTCTGGGGATGGTAAGTGCTGGAAATAACAGTTGCCTGAGCATGTGCACACACCTTTTCTTCTTGGAACTTTCCTGAGCTACTGTGTGGAAACCACATCTCTGTTGCAGTCTTAAGGGCCAAAGGGGTGGCTTTACTTAAAGCACTAGTTTGACTGATGGAAATAAAGATCAAATTCAGGGTGTGATATAAGGTTAAAACCATGAGCCAACATTGAACAGAAAGGATGAGCATTAAAATTACACCTGGAGGTAGAGAACAGGTGAAAGATGAAAATGGAAAAGAAAGCAGCCCTTAATGTGCAGAAAAGTAATTTGGACACACTGAAGAAAGAAGAGGATATGTACACTGAAATGGGATAAAGTCAGAAAGTTAGGAATGCCTACGGCTAAGAAGTGAAATGCATGTAAATATGACTTGAAAATAGATTTTAGTGAAAATAAAGCACCTATAAAAATAAGAGCAAGTACCAGTTTTTGAGATATAATTTGTAGATTATGTTGGGAAATGTGAAATATTAGGTAAGCTTTTAAAACCTTGCATGGTTTAATGCAGTATGAAGCTAAGTGTGTGTGTGTGTGTGTGTGTGTGTGTGTGTGTGTGAAAAATATTAGATTCATTTGGAAAATATACATAATGTCAGAACATCACTAGCATTTTTTCATGTTTCACAGAGTGGAGTTTCGATTGTCATCTGGTTAATTCTGTCCTAATTGAGATCTTTTCTTTTTGGCATGTTAATCTCTGAGCCTCTCTTAGTAACAATGACAACCAAATTTTCACTAGCCAAGTTGAGAAAGTTCTAATTAAAGCCCTAAAAACATAGTATAAAATAATTAAGATTGATGAAATATCAGAGCTGCCAAATATTTAAATGTTCTAATAGGATGAGGCTATGAGAAAATTTGTAGGATAAGTATATACTTTTGAAGGTTGTTATTGATGAATATTTTTACTCTGAACAGTAAAGTTTATTGGCAATTACTGTATTCTAGAGTAATTCAAATTTAAATAAGCATGTAATAGAAATAAATTTATTACACTCTCATAAGGAGAATTTTGCTAACTATAAATTTTTTTAAATGTGTATAGTTTGATGGAGATTTTTGTAGTGGAGTGAAACTCATTTTAGAGCTATTTTACAAATTAAGGATAGAATTTAGATAAATTTTGCTATTACTTATAATGGAAAGTTAAGATATTTGAATTGTTTTGGGAGCCTATAGGTATAAAAATCTCAGAGAGTTACCTAGCTTACTTGGCCACTTCATGATGCAGAGGAAAGCACAAATGTGTTATATTTACTGAACCACTAAATGGGAGTCCAGCAAACCCTTAAAATTAATAGGTCATCTCTGAACAGGCTAGGTATAGTAAGAAAACAAAAATATCATGTTGATTAGCTGTCAGTGTGGTGTCTTTTTTGTAAAATGAAGAAAGAGGCGACTATTTTGGGTAATTGTCTTTCCATTTTCATCATCATAATTCATGTTTTGTCATCTTTGAGGGCTGCAGATTAGACTTAGATAAAAATATTCTAACTACTTTCTTTGAAAATACTAGAAAGAAAATATATGACTTAGACATAAGAAATTTGATTTCCTATTCAGCACTTTCAGTTTCCTGATCTATAACAGCAGCAGAAATCTTCATGTTGAACTGTCATGAGGTGCTCGTTTTTATGTCAATAAGGCACTGGCTTATTAGCATAAAAGGTTAGGTAAAAGGTTAAGTAAGGTTATTACAGTGTGGGACTCTGTATTTTCTGTTCCAGAAAACTTTGTATTCATAGTTTGTAGAAAATGTAAATGAAGAATTATTAGCTAGGAAGTGACACTGGAATAATACACAATCACTATTGTCTTTAAGGAACCAAAGTGTTTTTATTTGTAATATCACTTGATATCTACAGTTGGTATTTGAGAAAATCCTTTGCCTCATTGGGAATTCTTTCATTAAGGTATCATTTGGTCTTACGGTTTTCGGTGAGAAAAACATCCTTGTAAATTAGGTGTTCTTGTTTTTGATGCTTGTCTTTGCACTTTTTAATAAATATTAGGAATTCAAGGTTCCAAAATTTATTAGTATCATAGAGGCTTGGAAAAAGAGATGTTATAAAAGTTACTAATTATAGAAAGTTATAAAAACACTAACAGTTCCCTTAATGATACTTACATATCACAGTCACAACTAGATGAGCAACATTAACAAAAGGCCTTTTGTATGTGGAAAAAAACAAACATGCAAACCAACATATACACACAGACACATGCACACACATGCATCCTAACAACAGAATGGGCCAAAATAGTCTTTAATTTCTTACAATTTTTATACTATAGTGTAAAACCATTAAAAATATATAGAACTTAAGAATATTACCCCAAAAGACTGGGAGAATACTAATGAAATATATTGGTAATGTTCTACTAAAAGCCGCCAAAATTTACTCCTTATTTACTGTGGATGGATTTTCCAGTCCTCATAGCAATTATAAATGAATATGTAATCTAGGAGCAGTGGTAAAGAATTCATAAACTTAGAGATAAAGACAATATATGTGTGGTAGTCATAGATTTAAGTGGCCAAGGAATGCAACCTTTTTTTTATAAATGTTAAGTTTCAGAATGAAAGTCCCTATTTCCTTTGCTGCCATTTGATCTAATTATTTCTGGATTAAACTGGAAAATTAAGCAGTCAGTCAATTCAAAGCTTAAATTCAACGAGTTCTGAGTTCTCATTCCTGCCACATCCTCCCAACATGTTAGCCCATCTCTTCTATTAGACTAATGCCTCATGACTGCTTTTGCAGTCTTTTCTGAGAAGCTAACTGGGTTAGTCTCCACCCAGAAATCAAACACCTCATTACACATCAGACACCTCTTCTCCAAAAGGAAAATCTGTTCAAGGCTTCTTTCCTTCTCTGTCCACCTCACACTGGGGCTTTCCCTAGAGGAGTGGAAAGAAAAGAGGTCCCTTCCCAGAAACCTGAGCCAGTAACTAAATCTCCTCTCTGCTACTCCATTGCTGGCTTGTATCATTATCTATTGCTGTGTAATAAATTAGTCCAAATGAGCCTCAGTACAATCATTTATTTGCATATGATTAAGTAGTCCGGGCTGGTTTTCTGTTGGTCTCACCTGAGGTCCTTTAAGTGACTGTTGTCATCCAGAGCCTCCAGTCGGGCTGGCTGACCCAACATAATGTAACTCAGCAGGTGCCTCAGTTGGGATGGCTGGAACAGATTCCCCAGCAGTGTGGCTCAACGGCTTTACATGGCCACTTGGGGATCCCACAGAGTAGAAGGTGAAACCACTTATACATAGCACCTCAAAGCAATCCATTGGTCAAAGCAAGCCACAAGAAACTAGCTCAGATTCAGTAGGGAAAATAGCACCTACCTCTTGTTATGAGGAGAAGAATAACTTAGAGGGGTGGTTAAAATTAATGCATTCTGTTTACCCCACTGCTAGCTGGACTTTTTCTGCTTCTGAGCAGGAAAAGAGGTTCTTCAATCAGAATGAATTCCCAGCTGCTCCAAATGCTTCATGTGCTTAATGTTCTAGAGGTTCAAAAAGGCCTAACCATTACAACTTAAAGCATTAGAAATATGTTTTGGAAGTAAAATTAACAGGATTTGCCATAATAGTTATTAAACAAATTTGTATTGGTTTTTCCTATGTGTCTTTCTGAAATTTATCTCCTGGACCTATTGACTTGGGCATTTCAATGTCTATTTCTGAAGGCTAAATGGTATCTAGAACATAGAATTAAGGACACATGAGAAATACAGGAATGTGCAGATGCACTGGCAAGAAATCACAGCAAAGTAAAAGAAAACTTAGGAATCTGCGCTGAACCAAAGATACAGACATGGAGTCCAAAGATGTACCATCAATCTTTCAATTATTGCATACACACCATGCCAAACACCAAGCTAGGGAAGGAAATGCAGCAGCCCTCAAAATGCGGAGCGTCCCTTCTCTTGTGGCACATTATCTGCAGCTTGGAGAGACTTCAGTGGGTTCTGTGTCTGTGCCCAGAGGGCTGTGATGGGGCTCTGTTGGATTTTTTATTTTCTTATCTAGTTGTTGGGGATGGAGAGGGGATCCCAGTGTGTAGGAATCATCCAGTTTCATAGTGCAGCCAGCATTTCTTGGGGTTTTGAAGTGCTTAGATTAGCTTGCTGAGATGCTGAGAACAGTGGCAGCCTGAGGACTACTGATGGACAAGCTTCCAGCTCCCTGACGTGATTCTGGGCGAGGGTGACCTCACCAGGTCACCCAGTGAATTCTGTCATTTACTCAGCCAGTAAGTGGGTTAGTGTTAGTTTTCTCACATAGTAGTTGCTTGGTTCAACTTTTTTATGTTATAACTTTAATAAAATATTTTGCCAGATGGATATTTTAATATCCATCTTCAAACTGTATATTTCTTTCCTTTATCTATGTTACTCAAGTTGACACTTATCAGAATTTTTTGTGTCCTTCCTGAGATATAATTGATAATATCCTTCACTGTAAGTTAAATTGCTTTGGCAAATACATATAGTTGAGAAACTATCATGACATTAAGAATTAGAACATTTCCATCGCACCAAAACTTTGTGCTGACTATTGACAGTTAATAACCACACCTACCCACCTCATGCCTAGGCCCCTGCTGACCTGCTCAATCTCTAGATACCTCAGCATTTTCTAGGCATTCCTTTAAATACATTGTTTGTAGTATATTAGGTGTAGCTCATTTCATTTAGCATGATATTCTGGAAATTCGTTTGTGTGAGATATACACTAATCCAGTCCTGTTCAGTGACAAGTGTTCTTCCGTTATGTGGATACACCATTTGTTTCTCTGTTCACCACCCAATGGGCATTTGGGCTGTTTGGAGCTATTATGAATAATCATACTGTTATGAATATTCACATTCAAGTCTTTATGTGATTACACATTTTCACATCTCATCAATAGGTGTAAAGGGGTATAATTGCTTAGTTCTATTGAAAGTGAATGGTAACATTTAAAAAAACCGCTAAACTGCACTACCAAATTGGTGATACCAACTAGCAGTATATGAAGGTTCCACATCATCTCGTTTATTTTCCCTAATGAAATGATTTTGAGTATTTTTTCATGTGCTTGTTTTGAATCCATGTATTTTCATTTATGAAGTGTCTGTTCAGGTATTCTGTGTACTTTTCAATTGAGGTGTTTGTAACAGTTTTCTGTATTGTAGATACAATAAGCCCTTGGTCAGATATATGCCTTGCAAATATTGTGTCCCAGTAGTTGGCTTGCCTTTTCATTTTCTTAATGGAGTAATTTGATGACCAAAGTATTTTAGTTTAATTTCAATCAGTCCAATTTCTCCAGATTTTTCTTTATGGCTGATGTTTTTTAATGTCTTATACTTCTAAATATTGACTAACTAGAGGCCATTAAGATTCTCTCCTAACTATTCTTCTAAAGTTTTACTCTTACAATTAGGTTGATAATCAATTTTGTATTACTTTTGTGCATGGTGTGAAGAAAGGGTTCAACTTTTTTTTCCCTCCAAGTTGATATCCAGCTGTTTTAATACCACTTATAGAAAAGATGGTCTTTACTCTATTGAATTTCCTTGGCATCTTTGTTGGAAATCAATTTATAATGTATAATAATTGTGCGCATATTTCTGGATTCACAATTCTTTTCCATTGATCTGTATGCCTATCCTTATAGCAATCCCATACTCTCTTAATTAATGTATCTTTATTATAAATCTTGAACATCAGCTAATTTGATTCCTCTGACATTTTTCTTCATTTTAAAAATTACTGGGGCTACTCTAGATCCTTTGCCTTTCAGTTCAAATATTATCCTTAGCTTGTCAAATTCTTCTCTAATGACTGCTCTGATTTTTATCCTGAGTGCATTGAATTTATGTGTGTCAAGTTTGGAACAATTGACTTCTTAACAATAGTGAATTGTCAATCAATGAAAATAGTATGTATCTATATTTAGGCACATTGTCTTTCATTCCTTTCAGCAATGTTTTGTGGTTTTCAGTTTGTAAGCATTGCACATTGTTTGTGAAATTCATTCCTAAGAATTTTACTTTTTATGGTGTTTGGTGTTGTGAGTCCGACTTTTGTTTCATTTTCATGTTCTTCATCCCTAGCGTATAAAAATAAAATTGATTTTTGCATTTGATCCTATATCCTGAGACTTGTTAAATTCATTAGTTTTAGGAGCTTTTAATAGATTTCCTTAGGATGCTCTCTGTACATACCATGTCATATGGAAATAAATACATTGCTGTTTCTTCCATTCTAACCAGCGTATCTTTCATTTATCTCTGCTTTGCTTTGCTATACTGGTTAGAAGTGGTGAGAGTGGACATCCTTGTCTTTTTCCCAGTTTCAGGAGAAAGCATTCTGGTTTTCACTACTGATTATAATGTTACTTAATATTTCATAGATATTCTTTATCAGGTTGAAGAAATTTCTTTTTATCCCTAATTTGCAGAGAACTTTTTTTATTACTATAAATGTTGAATCTTGTGAAATGTTTTTCTTTTATTAAAATGATCATGCCATTTTCCCCTTTTTATATTTGGATGATATAATATAATAGTTGATCTTTAAGAGTTAAACCAACTTTGCCCCCCAGGGAAAAGTACACTTGTTGGCAAGTTATCATATGTATGTGGGTGTGTAGTTGAACTCATTTTGCTAATATTTTTAAGGATTTATGAAAATATGTCCATGAACCAAACTGAAAATGGTCCCTTTGCAGATATTTAAAATTGTTTAACCAAGAGCCTAATTTTCAGTTCTAGTTCAAAGAGTTTCTGTTTTCTAGATGTGTTTGGGGTGAATTCTAGACCATCATGTACAATTGTAATAAAGATATTCATCCAAAATTCTATATGTATACTTTTAATAGGACACTAGGTGGAAATTGGTGCTTACTAGAAAAATTATAATAATCCTTAGTGTACTGTTATTTATTACCTATTTGAAGTGAGAAAACCGAGTTTAGAGACATGCCAACTGCCCAAATCTTATCTAATGAAGATGTACCCTGGTCATTAGGCGTGCTCTTTCATTATAGTGGGTCAGTGTTTAAGACAATTCCATGAAACCTCAGGTATTCCTTACAAAAGTAGTTTGCATTGGAATATGAATGAATTTAAGGGAATTAATTTTCAGACATCCTTGTATTTAAAAGGCAGGGTATTTCCTGGGTACTCCTTAGTTTAAGATACTATTATGTTTTATTACAGTATTATCATTTCACTTAGTTACTTAAGGAATGGTAGCTCCTATTTAGAAAAATACATGTGGTATGTGGTGGCTGCTCTCTAATCTTCTGACTATTGTAGCCCAACTGGCTGGTCTATTCTATTGAAAACTAAGCCAGATTAGTTTACATTTTACTCTCGGAAGAAGCCCTTCATTTATTTTGCTTCTGTGACTTTTTTGTGTGTTGATTACCATTAGGAAAATGTCCCCATACCACTTCAGGGAACCTTCTTAATGTGACTTTGTTTCTGGGCACCAGATTACAGTGACTTCCTTTGGCATTTGCTCTGCTGAGTGATTGTGATGCTTAAATGGCTTTAACCTCAGTGTATCCGTTGGAGAGAGAGGATGGAGCCCTTGAACCAGCAGTGATATAAGGTATATATATTAGCAATCCCATGATGTGCACAATAGATGCCCACTAAATATTATTTTGGATTTTAGGGAAATTGGGGTATTCTTTGGGGTGCTCTAGATGAATCATCTTAAAACTCCCAGTTCAGAAATAGCACTTCTATCATTGGTGGCATCCTTCACAATCTTTAAGATTTTAGAGTTTCATAGGGATTTCAATGGCCTTGTTACTCTTAAGATACTGATTCTTACTACCATCCTGACATTTAATTAGAGTAGAAAATAAACTTTATCACCCTACCTATGTCTTTAATTACCTTCTTCCTTAAGAAATACCTTCTAAAATTCACACTTTGCTGTTTCACAGAGTGAAGATATGCTAGTATTAGAGCTGTTTATTTTGTTTAAATTAAAGTGTTTCTATCATGAAGTATGTACTTCTTTTTCCTCAGGAGCACAAACTACTTTACAGGCAATAACTCATTTAGATCTTCAAATTCTGCAGAGTGCTGTAGGTGATAAGTACTCTATCCAATTTACAGGGAGGAAAATTGAAATAGAGTGATGTGGCAAATTGCTCTGAGTCGCCAAGCACAGCTGTAGCAGAACTCAGAAGCAATCAGGGTCTCTGGGCTCCCAATTAGTTCTCTGTGCACTAGCTCACACTACCTGCCTCCTTTTCCTAGCAAATACAGGATACATTTATGTGATGCTAACTCTCAGTTACCTACAGTTTGTAAGGGTGTCTACAGATCTGGATTTACAGTCACATCGCTGCTCTCTCGTTGCTTCTGGGCTCTCTGCCGGTGTCCTTCAGGCCAGCTGTCTCACCACTGCCGGGGCAAGGCAAGAAAAAGGCAAACAAGAACACAGCAGTGGTGACAAAGCATCTTATGTTGGGGACACGCATGACCTAGACAGTTCTGGGACACAGAATAATAGCTGGAGAATTGGACGCTGAAGATTATACTGCCTTCTATTTGTGCAGATGGATGCAACTGAAATGACACTCCATCCTTAGATGTCATTGTCCACATATAAACATGGAAATCAAGTGAACATAAGGGCAAATTTAAACCACACTGTGAGCAAGCATTGCTTGAAAATAGAGCTCTTACTGTTCCCCAAAGCTTCTGCCCTTTCAAACACCCAGGCAGGTTTCAGGTGAGCTGATTGCTATCAAGGGAATGACAAAACTGAAGGTATATGACAGTAATTCAAAGATTTCCAGTGGTGTCAATTAAAATAAATATACCACAAGAAGCAAAAGGAATATCATTTCAACATCCTCAGTCACATAGTAGTACTTTGGTCATGGTGACTTGAAGAAATAAATGGAAGCATGATCATTAGCAGAATGAACTATTACTATGCTGTTTTATTTATTACTATCTATTTTGATTCCTCAGTGAGGTCTAATGTATCTTCTTGAAGATCAGAGTCAATTGTGCTGTTTAAAATACAAAATTAGAGTCACAGTGTGTACAGGATAAAGCTGCTCAATTCTATTTTTTTTGTTGTTTTTGCCTGCAGATTATTTAAATTATTTATTCAGAAGATAAGATGAATTTAGGACATGAAATACATATCAATTTCTGAGATTTATTTAGACAAGTGATAATTGTATGAAAAAGGGAGAATGGAGAGGATGGTAAGTCTTGAAGAAAATGTAGACACCTTTGGTCTCTGAAAGGGGCTTCTGGGAAGATTCGGCATGACTGGGAAGGCATGTGTCTCATTAACTGCTGTTTTCCAGCACGTACAGCAGTGTCTTGTGCATAGTCAGCTCTCAACCAATATCTACTGACTGTCCCAATGAGTGATCTAGAAAGTCCAGATTTCAGTGACCTGCAGAATTCAAGGGAGGTAAAGAAATGGAGAAAATAAGCCCAGAAATGTGATTTAATGTGCTGCAAGTACAGAAGACATAAGAACTGTCTCGTAGGTGTAAGAGCTTTTGTAGAATTATTAAAAGCTGAGAAAAAGGGTTGGATAGGGTGAAGCCAGGGGATGATCCAGGGGATGGGGGATAATAAACATGGTAAGTTCCTGAACAGAAGAAGGGGTGGGACCCCAAGCAGAAGTAGTGGGTTTGTCTTAGAGGAGAGGAGCAGTTCCTTCTATTCACTCAGGAGTGAAGGGAAAATGTGAGGAGAGAGTTCCGTGTGGTAGATGTCACAGTTCCCACAGATGAGCTCTTCTGTGGAGAGGAACTGAGGTATTAACTGTAGAGATGAGAAAGATGGATAACAGGAGTGACAGGCCAGCCAGAGAAGAATGGAGGCCACCTGCCGCCATGCAGCATGAGTTCATGGTGGCACAATCGGCAGAGCTGTGGACCTCCTGGCAGCTGCTGCAGTAGGAGGGCCTGGGGTGGAGAAGGCGATGGAGAGGTTGGTCCAGAAATGGCCCACAGAACCACCACATCGCTCCACAGCCACTAAAAGTGCCTAGATGGTGATGGCAGGACTTGAGTGGAGAGGGAGACAAGCGACCAGCAGTCCAGTCTTCAGTAAATAAGGGTAGACCACAAAGACACGGGAGTGGCATAGCTCTGTGGCTCACATCACATGCAGACTCCAACAAGTTAAACATTCAGGCAAGATCACGTCATAAACTCAAATTAGAACAAAACTAAACAGAATCCTGGCTTTCTATTTTCTTGATTATAAATGTCATTTTAGTTGGTTTCTCCATGTATAAAGTTAAGAACATGAGAAAATATATACCATAGGAATATTTCTAAGGGTACAATTGTTTTCTCTCAACTTAGAAGTGGACCTAAGCTAAAGTTATTTGCACAAAATCAAAATGAATATTTTTAGGTAGATTAGGATAATGTAGGCTCCAACTATGTTCCTATTTATGTGCCATTTATGCTAAGTAAATTATTTCACATCCTTCCTTCAATGTTATACCAGAATCCACATTTCATTATTTTTCTAAAGCCCTCTGTGAAATACAATAATAAATCTTAATATTAAAAGTTATTTTGGTTACCCTCTTCTTAATACCCTATGATATTATCTTTACAAATACAGCTTTCCATTGGCTATTTCTTTTTAGTTATTAGGTAAGTAAGTGAAGAAAAAATTCTAGACATTTTCTGTATTTTCACATGTGATTTAATTAATTTCACAGATGCTAAACCAGAAATAGAATGATTCCTTCAAAATTTACACATCTGCTAGGTCAGTATATTGAATAAAAGTTTTACAGGAATCCCAGAAATACCTACATACCAGTGAAGTCATGTTCTTAAATCCTTGGAGAACCATATTTGCATTTTTGCATTGCTAATTTTGATAACGTGAAAATATTTTGCATTGATAAGGACTTTTATTAACACCAAACAGACTTCTGCCCTAGTTTTGTATGACTTTAATATTAATAACAATATGCCTGAGATTATGACACATTTCAATGTCAGTAAAATTCGTGGGTGGAACAAAAGTGAATAAGGTATTCACATACAAACAAGAACATTTTTGTTTTTCAAACCTGGCCATTGGTAATTACAGGTATAGGTGAAGTAAAAACAAAATGAACGGTATACAACTGTAAAAGGAAAAGGACACAAAAGCTAGTTTTCTGAAATATTGCACATTGCTAACTGTATGTGGGTACCATTAAGATGAAGTCAGTTTGCAGTGTTAAATTTCATAGACATTTAAATAAATAAATTATAAATAGTAAAGTCTAACAGCCTAATACCAATTTTATCCCACTCTGTTCTGTTCAGTAAATACTCAGTATCTACTGTGTGCCAGGCACTGTGCTGATGATACAAACAGGTACAAACCCAGCTTCTGGGAAGAGCTTATGTGTGACTTCAACTCCCTGACATATGTACATGTTATAGTTCAGTAAATGTGGCTTACCCATTTTTTTGACAGAAAAAATCAAATTACTTAATTAATATACTTGTAAAGATGGGCAAAAATGACTATAACACTGTCCCTAAAATTTGAGTTATTTGTATCAGTTGTTTACAGATCTCAAATCT
This sequence comes from Manis javanica, assembly GCF_040802235.1. Taxonomy (NCBI): domain Eukaryota; kingdom Metazoa; phylum Chordata; class Mammalia; order Pholidota; family Manidae; genus Manis; species Manis javanica. The sequence goes on from NC_133157.1 coordinate 150,953,702, forward strand.
TAGTTTTGATTTTTCTATGAAATACTCAGGGTCTCCCTACTTGATATGCCTGTGCCCACAGCACCTTGTACATAGTAGGATTTCCATGAATAGTTCCCGAAAGAATCAGGAAAGAATGTGAAGAACAGACAAACATTATATTCTGTTAATTATATTATGGAATGTTCATGTCAGAGAAATATGCATTTTATGCAAAGAGAAGACAAAATAAAAACATCTAAACACAGTAAAAATATCCAGGAATAGGAGGTAACTTCTGAAAACCCTGGCTAGAAGGAATGAATGGTCTGGCAGGATCATGCCAATGTTTTATTTCTGAAACACAGTTTAGTATATCTGAATTATATCCCCCTGAACAGAGGGGGAAAATTAGAGTGTTTTCTATACAGGCAAAAAATTGGGACTAATTCATAACTGAAACAGTCCTTCTAGCAAAAACAAAAAGTGCTTCTGAGCTTTGTGAAAAGAAGTTACAGGAAAAATAAATTAAGAAAGATTTCCATTTGACTGGCCATTCCCCTCTCTAGCACCAAGTCCTTATGTTACTCAGCCAGGGCAGCGACACACAGTGAGCCTCAATCGTGCCCATTCCCAGGAGCCACTCCCCACCCGTTCACTACCAACCCTGCCTACCCTTATCCCATAATCTCTCTCTGGAAGGCTACATTTTTTATTTTTAAATTTTTATTAAAATGCAGCTTAGTTGCAGTAGGCTGAATTCAGATTCCAAGTTTTTGTCTTTAATATGATAATGTCATTTCCCTATTTAAAACCTGTCTAGAGCTCTCCATTCCCTCCTGATGAAGTCCATACTCTCAGCAAGAGTTATGTGGCCCCAGGTGACCTTCCCTCCAGCCACACACCTGTTTTTTTCTGTGTCTGTCTGCATGACAGCCACGTTCCTGCTCTTCCTTCAGTGCCTCCCACTGGCTCAGCTCCCTCTTACCTCTGGGCCTCAGTGTTGCATAGATCATCTCCTTTGAAAATTTTTTCCTACACTCTCCACCCGGGTGACTCCTTCTGGCTCTTCACATTTCACTCTACTTCCATACAGAGAACAGAAGTAAATCCTGAGATTTGAGGCCAGATTATTGTATGTTCTTATTAACTTCTGAATCTCTAACACTAACACTGAACTGGCCAGCATTGGTTAATCATTCATTCCTTCACTTATCCATTCAACATTTATATATTGAGCATCTCCTAAAAGTTGGGCACTGCTCTAGACATGGGAACACAATAGTAAATTACATAAAGCCCCCTTCTTCATTGAATGTAGTAAGGAAGATATTCCAGACATAAGATAATTTTAGGAAGTGATAGGTGTTATCAAGTATATAAATCAAGATGATAAAATGCTCACAGGCTTTAATTTGAGCTGATACTTAAAAAATGTAAAGGAGATGGCCATGTGATGCTCTGAAAATAGAACATTCTGGTAAGTGGTAATAGCATGTACAAGGGCCCTGAGACAGATTAGCTAAGCAAAGTCAAGGGACAAAAATCAAGCCAGTGTGTCTGGAGCAGAATGACCAACGTGTGATATGGTAGGTCATGAAGACTGAGAGTGGGCAGGAGATAGTTCAAGAGGCATGTTGTAAATCATGGTACAGTGTTTTGATTTCACATGAATTGCTTTCAGAAACCCTTGGAAAATTTTGAGCATGATCTATGTTTTAATAAAATCACTCTTGTTATTACTTAAGGAATGAAAAATAGGGAGATCGAAGTGGAAGCAGAGAAGCAGGGAGGAAGTCTCACACTAGTCCGGCTTTGACTAGGGTTTAGCAATAAGAAATTATTAGATTTAGGATCTCTCTCGGGAGACAGAGTTAGCAAGACTCTCTAATAGATTGAAGGTGAAGGAGTGATAGAAAAAAGGATTCTATACACACTTTGTTAAATTGAATTTTGTTGTTTAAATTGAAGAATCACACACAAAGAAAATTTGGTTTTAGAAGTTTACAAAGATGTTTCATATGAAATAATTGTTTGCAATAATTATAAGGGACATTTTAATCCAGGAAACTTTCACATACATGTTATCAGTTTCTCCTAAAACTTACCAGTGTACGGCTCTGCCTGTGGGAATCTCTCCATAATTATTATTGGTCAATCAATATATATTAGTTTTTATTATGTACAAGAATTCTGAAATTAAACTGCCTAGATTTGTAACCTCACTGTGCTCCTTTATAGTTTGTAAGCTTAGGCTAAATATGTAACATCTTTTTGCCTTTTTCTTTATCTAAAAGATGGAGATAATAGTAGAAACTTTTTTTCTTATGTTATTGTGAGAACCCAATGAGTTCATATATGGAAATAGCTTAGAGACTTTGCATATAATTAGTGCTCAAAATTGTTAGTTATTTTAATGTCATCTACCTTGGGAAGAACTCTGGTAACCTGTGGTGAGCCCATCAAAAAATATTTTTCCTACCCTTGAAAAGCAATTTCTATACTGCTTATAAAGTGTTGGTTCCATAACAGCTGGCTGATTGCATTAGCTCTCTTTCACATCAGGTTCTCCAAGTTACAGGTAGAAGATCTTTGCTCAGCAGCTCCTATAGGTCTGTCTCCTAATTCATTGGGGACTTTCCCCCACATCTTCATTTCCCTCCGTCTTCAATGGGGAGATAGTGGGGTGAGAAGGTGAGAAAGCAACTCCAGAATGGCTACAAATACATGCCTTTGGGAAGACGGCAGCTCTGTGAAACCCCTCAGAGATTAAGGTCATGAAGGAACAAAACAGAGACACTGATCAGCCCTAACTGTGCTTGCAGCAGATGCCACAGGGACTCCTAGAGGATGTTTCCTCCTTATCCTGTTGCTGTCATGAGCCGTATGATGCAGCGTCGGAGATGCGCCCGTGATGAAGGTTACACACCCAACCACCAAAAGAACATAAAAAAAAATAACTAGTATTTTTAAAAATATGCTTTCCTTTTTAACTCATCTGAGTTCTTACCTCACACCTCATATCTTTCCTCTTAACCATAAACTCCACAACAAAACGTCTTCCCTAGTCCAGCTCTGCATGTTTCTTGTTCTTCATTCCCTCACTCTTCTTGATTCTGAACACAAATTTATTTGCTACTTATTGCTTCCATAACCCCTATCACCCCAAACCTAGTGGCTTAGAACAACACAATTTAACATCTCAGAGTACAGGTCAGGAATCTGTCTCACTGTCTTTCTCAAGGCCGCCATTATGTCACCCAGGGCTGAGGTCTCATCTGAAGATTTTCAGGAGAGGATCTACTTCCAAGCTCACATGTGGGCTGAGTTTCAGTTCCTCAAGGGCTGTTGGTCTGGAGGACTCAGCTCCTAGTTGAGGCCACCCTTAGTTCCTTACCATGTGGGCCTCCCCAACATGGCAACTTGCCTCACCAAGGCCAGCAAGGGAGAGAGTCTGCTAAGAAGACAGAAGTCAAAATCATAGGTATCCTAATCACAGAAGAGATATGCTATAACTTTTGCCTTATTCTGTTGGTTAGAAGCAAGTCACTCAGCTAGACTAAGTCAAGGGGGGTGGATTACACAAAGATCTGACTACCAGGGACTGGGATCTTGGGGAGGGCAGTTTAGAGTCCGATGGCCACAATTAGTAATTTTTATTTGGTCACAGAAGTATAAGAATTTTCCAACCTCTTTTTTATCTTTCCTAAAGTTGCTTTCAAACCTTAGTTGGCTTTCTTTATTTCTTGCATAAGGTCTATATGCCTGCTGTGGTCTCAGGTATTTCTCTCAGTCTGTTTCATTTCTGTGGCTGGTTGTTTACTGATTTTTCCGACCCCTAGGTTAATTTGCTCATGGCTGCTTCCAGGCCACATTTGCATATCCCCTATTGGTTCTAAAGTGATAACATAGATCAGATTTCTAATATATACTTGGTGAAAGTATGCCGTTACAACAATGTATTTCACTCTTATTACAACTCTCTCATCTGTTATTCTAAATTACTGATCACTCAACTTTACCTTCCACATACCTTGGTCATTCCCATCTTTATGCCATTTCTCCTGTGCTCTTCCATCTATAACCTTCACTCTTTGCTACCAAACTTAATCTTGCTCATGTTTTAAGTCTAAATTTACATGTTATTGGTGAGTCTTTCTCCCTTTATAAGCTCACTAATTTCTCCCTTCTCTTAACTAACAAAGGATTAATAATGTGTTCCATGCAAGTTATCACTTGACTGTAAATTATTTTGTACCATTCTTGGAAATTTATGAGTCTCCTTCTACAATAAGTTATTTGATCAATATGGCTCACTACAATATAACCAAGGATAATTCATCTTAGTCACCACAAATGTTTAATGAATTATTGTTCCAAAGCCTTTCTTAGGGGAGCCATGCCTTTTACTGAGTCTCTGTCCTCGATCCCTAACACTTGGCTGAATACACACCAGGTATTGACCTGATATGGGCAACTATTAAATATTTAAGGTGTGTAAATGTTTTCATTAAATATTTTTTCAACATCTTAACATGGAGAAGGTTGTACCTTACTAGAATTACAGTTTGCTGTAATAGATGAAACTGTGTGTGAGCTCTTAAGAGGGACCCTACAAAAATTTAGAAATACATTAAATTTATATGATGCCCAAGATGTGTTTTCCAAATACAGGATAATAAAATTATAAGTTGTTCAATGTTTAAAATCTAAGGCTTAAACTTTCTTTCCTATGAATATAGGATATTTTAGTCACTCTTTCTTTAACATAACATTAATTTACATTGTAAGGCTGCTATTCCCTAATTTCTGGGCTCTAAGCTTTTGTTCAAACATTGCTTGTGTGACAGAACTTGTTATAATGTTAGGGTATTATATTAAAAATACCATGTTTACATACATAGAGATACCATCTATACCATTTTTCCTTGATCTAAATATATTTTAATGAATTTGCACTGATTTAGACAAAGATCTTTAAGCATAATAAGTATTTAAGAATTTTATTCTTCCTTCTATATATTCCTGTCTCTAATTCTACACCTGAAAAGGGAAATTGTATTTATCTCAAATTTGTATGTGATTATGCACATAAAATCGACAGTGTTATTGTTCCACATGTATTTTTATACAAAACCTTTAATGAAAAAAATTCACTTAGAGTAAGTTTCAAGTGGTTATTCTAGTTATTTTTAGTTGTAAATAAGACATATATTCCTTTATCGTAATTGTGTTAGTTATTTACGTTGCTGTTCCTGTAATCACTGACAGTCCATTCAGGCTACTAGAACAAAAATTTCATAAACTAGATAGCTTATAAAGGACAGAAATTTATTTCCTACAATTCTGGAGGCTCTAAGTCCAATGTCATGGTGCTGAAAGATTCAGCATCTGGTGAGAGAGACCCCACTTCCTGTTTTGTAGAAAGCACCATTTTTCTGTGTCTTCTCATGCTGGAAGGGGCTAGGGAGCTCTGCAGGGTCTCTTTTATGAGAACGTACCCCACTCATGAGAACTCCAGCCTCGATACTTAAGCACGTCCCAAAGACTCCACTATAGAATATCATAACCTTGGGAATTAGGATTTCAACAGATGAATTTTGGGTGGACACAAATACTCATACCACACCATTGACTAAGTTAGAATGTTTATAATCAACTAGACATTTGAAGATGAAAAATTCACAACAAGTTTTCCATGCAGGATTCAACTGGAAAGGAGGTTTTTAAGTATTTATTTTTACTGATTTTCAAAATAACACATGATTATCATAGAAAAAAAGATTATAGGAGATATAGAGAATAAGTAAAACAGTATCATCACTCAGATAAATATGATATTTTATATATTCCTCCCTTTTTTATATGTATTTACATATGTGTCTTTTTCTTACTTCCAAAAGACTTGGGATCATGGTATAAAGAGAGCTTTTTTAAAAAACATTAGCAGTACATTGAATATATTATCTGACAACAGTTTTCTTTTTAAAAATTTTTTAATTGAAATATAGTTGATATACACTATTATATTTCAGGTATACAACATAATGATTTGACAGTGATATATATTACTAAATATTCATCATGATAAATATAGTTACCTTCTGTCACCATACAAATATATTACAATTATACATGGTATATTCTCAAGGCTGTACTTCCATCCCTGTGACTAATTTATTTTATAATGGGTATTTTATTTTGTAAAAAAGTTTGTGCCTCTTTATCCCCTTCACCTATTTCACCCCTACCCATCCTCTATGGTAACCTGCCTTCCATTGACTGTGCTTATGAGTTTATTTCTGTTTCATTTGTTTGCTTGTTCTGCTTTTTTAGATTCCACATATAAGTGAAATCATATGATATTGGTCTTTCTCTGTTTGACTTATTTCCCTTATAATACTCATGTCCTTCCATGTTGTTGCCAATGGCAAGAGTTCGTTTTTATGGCTAACATCCCATTGTGTATATGGACATCTTCTCCATTCATCTATTGATGGACACTTAGGTTGCTTCCATATCTTGGCTATTATAAATAGTGCTGCAATGAACATGGAGGTGACTGTATCTTCCCAAATTAGTAATTTTGTGGGGAATTTTTGGGTAAATTCCCAAAAATGGAATTGCTGGGTCATATGGTATTTCTGTTTTAGTTTTCTCAGAAAACCTCCATTCTGTTTTTCATAACAATGGATAGTTTTAAAAAATATAATGTATAATGGCTACATTATAGTGTATCCTATTTGTAATACCATAGTTTGTCATCTTTTTAAGATACTTTGATTGTTTCCCATATTTGAAGATACAGTGAAAGTTGAACACAAGATTTTGAACATAGCCCTAGGTATTCATCACATTATTCATCACAATAGATTTCCCCCAATAAAATCATGAGCTCCTAAGACTCTTGATAAACATTTTCAAAACATTTTTAAAGGCTGTACAAATTTATACAACTACCTAGGGCCAATAAGTGTATTTGTGCACATAGAATAGAAACCTCTGGAATTAAACTGTGCACAACTTATACAACAGAATTGGTGAGTACTCCCCCCTGCATGGTATGAGCATATACATCTCACTCTCACTAATATTAATACAATAGCAGTATAAGCACTTTTATAATCACAGACACTTCAAAAGATGGGAAAAAACCTTGTTTTTCATTGACCAATAGTTAAGGTTTAGTTATATTTAGTAGAGACATCAAAAAAAGTGTGGTGGAAGGAAGAAAGAAGTTGCTTCTTCTCTTGTTTGATGGTTCAGAGGCAAGCTGGGAAGGCTCATACCTGGTAACCGGGTTCCTCTTCACCCTGTAGTTCAAAGACCTTTGCTGCTCTACCTGTGCTTCTCCACCACAGCATTTTGCTTCCATTCATTTGGTCTAAGACAGCATATCACCTCAAGCACTGTGTTCCAAACAGCCCAACTGAGGAAAGTGTAAAAGGGGACCAGGTTCTTCCCTCCTTTTAAGGGTACAATGCACAGTTTGTTTATAAAAGTTTATGGCACATTACATTAATTAGACCTTAGCCACCTAGCCAAATCTGTCTGAGAAATCGTAAGATAAAGTATTTGTTTTTGTCTTTTCTAGACCTAGGTAGAACTAGGAACTAATTGAGGGAAATAGAGAAGTTTTGAAGGACTATTTTACTCTGCCATATAGAAAATCTTAAATTTGCACTTTTTTTGATTCCTGGTGAAGTTGACATCTTTTCATACATTTAGGTTGTCTCCTCTGTGATTTACACATTAGTACACTCTGCTAATTTTTTCATTGCATTAATTTTTTGTGAGAATTTTGTTAAAGGATTTATTAATTATTATCAGTTATTTCACATTTTTGTAATGTTTTTGATTTATGGGAACTTTCTAGGTTATGTGGTCAAACACCTATGATAATATTTTTATTACTCTTAGAAAGTTTTATGATTCCCTAAGATGAGTTGTATTCATCAATATTTCATTCTAGGATTAAAAAAGGTAACTTTCACTAGTAATCCTGTTTTTATTTGCAGCAGTTTTTTGGTTTATATTTTTGGTGTGGTTTTTTGAAAATGCTAAGAGAAATACAATTTTTATGAATAGTTAGTATTTAGTTAATATCAGTTTATTAATTTAAAAAATAACCTCTATTTGACATTGTATTGAAGATTTTGTAAAATTTTATGTTATGTTCTTATACAGACTAGCATCTCTTTAAGATTATCAATTCTATTTTGTTGCCTTCTCCAGGACTGATGTTAGCCAGGATACATGAGAATGGAACATTCTAGCAAGATCCATTCTGAATGTTTGGAGTGACTACCAGACCATTGTTAAATATTTCAACCATCACTCTTGGGTCTGCTCTTTAGTTTTTGCTTGACTCTTCCTTTAATGTAAGTTTTTCAACCTTAATTGAAGAATAAATACTTATTTAGTAATTGATGCTTTAAACTCTTTTTTTAAGCTATTTTTAACTTATTTTCTTCGATTTGTTTGGCCAAATTTGAATAAGTATTAAAATGTTAAGTTAACTTTGGAAGAGTTGGCTGATTTACAACATTTCACCTTTTATTTATAAGTATGGAACTTTATTCTATTCAAATTTTTAATATCTTATTAAAGTCTTATGGTGTTAAAATGTGAATCAAGACTATTTCTTGTAATTTTTGATATTTTATATTTTTACTACTATTGGGAATCAAATCTTACTTCCAATGTAAGTAGCAGGAAATGCTATTGGTTATTATGCATCCACCTTTTACACAACACTTTACAGCCATCATATTGATTGAAATTGTTTCCCAATCAATTGTCTTGATTACACATTCTATCTTTTCCTTTAAATATACTTGATCTCCTACTTCTGTTACATAACTTAAAACATTGGCCAAGACTTCCAAAAAAAAACTAAACTATGGCAATAGCCATCCTCCAAATTTTGTTCCTATTTCTAATGGGAATCTCTCTAATATTTCATAGATTTCTGGGTGCCATCCTCAGGTTCTGATTCAGGAGATCTGGTATGTATATAAAGGTAGTGAAAAGGAACTAGATAATATAGAAATGAAAAAAATCCATTGGATTGATCAGAAACAAAATTATAGTAAACCTTGGGTTTTCAGAAGAATTGCAACTTGACAGTTCAAAGGAAAGAAAAATGAGAAATTTTGATAAGGTATAGTAAAGATTAAAGATGTATTTAACATTTGGAATTAGAAGTTTTGAGGTGACTGTGTCCCAAGTTCATGGAAGTTGATGACTAGTTCATTTCATTCAAATGACATTGTACAGTTCATATAAATATTACAGATACATGTATGTATATTATACATACATACATACATATATTCTTCAAAACTGGGATGGTATAAAAATGTTTTTTATGTTTAAATTTGTACATGTCTTATTTAAGTTGAGTTAAATAATCTTTTTATTCTGACTCTTAAAAATTATTCATGCAAATATTTAAAATATAAAAAAATAAAAATGCTCATGACTATCTTTCTGGTTATCCTGTGAATTAAATAAACTCTAAAATATTTTCATCATTCAGCAATAATGATGAGGATGCATTTATCTCCCAGTCTTAAATGTATGAATAGTTTTCATATATAGTGTTCACAGATCAATAAATTCCAAACCATCATTTTAAATCTTTGCCCCTCCAATTAAATTTAAGTCAACAAGAGTTAAATAAATTGAAGCAATACTGAAATTTGAATTTTTAAAACCCTGAATACATGGAAGGAAATATCAAAAATATGAAATTTAAATCAAGACTCTTTAAGTCGTTTTGGCTATGTTTATTTTCTTAATGAAATAAAATGTGTAGTTATCACAGAATAAATGTACATTTTATTAAATGAAAACATGGCAGAGTAGAAAAATCACTTTCTATTATTCTAGTTTACTTAATTTAAACACTAAATAGGAGATGGTATACTTCCTTTTGAATTATAATTTACAAACCTATTCTAATAAAATTAAAAATCATTAGTTTTACTGTTATAAGTATATACAGAAAACATTATTTTACTCTTTACTTTTTTTTCTTTATCAGTATTAAATGTAATAGGAACTTACACATGGCAAGGTATATAGATAATAAATTATTCACCAGTCATTGAGTAAATCAGCAATGACCAAAATCTAAAATATATTGATGAAGCTTCTGAGTATCTTTTGTTATGTAAATTTGCATAAACACAGTCAATGTTCTGTTGGTTACCATGGAGGATGGGGTGGGAGGATGGGTGAAATCCGTGAAGGTGATAAAGAGGCACAAACTTTTTAATAAAATAAAATAGCCATTATAAAATAAACTAGTCACAGGGATGGAAGTACAGCCTGGAGAATATAGCCTGTAATGTTTTAATATCTTTGTATGGTGACAGATCGTAACTACACTTATCCTGGTGAATATTTGGTAATGTAAATAATTGTCAAATCATTATGTTGTATACCTGAAACATTTTAATTGAAATATAGTTGATATACAATATTCTATTTGGGACATATAGTAAAATTAAGCTATCTGAATGCTTTTTGGGTTGAAAAAGACACTTACCATTTTCCCAATCCTCTCCACTACCCCAATCCTCCTGACGTCAGTGTGCCGACCATGTTTGGAATATATTGCTTTATTTTAAACTAGAGCAAGATTTTCTTTTTAAACATGTTCTTCTGTTTCAATTGACCTTTCTGCATACTGTATAAATAGAGTAAGTTGCATCATTGATGAAGCAAATACAGTGTGTAATTGTCAACACACTTTCACTTTCACTTATTTGCCATTTAAATTAAGGAATGGAGAGGGTGGAAAACATTTTTAGTGATATTGTTTTTATGATGCTTTGTTCCAGGGAATAGTCACTTCCTAGCAAACAAAATATAAGGTATTACTATTAGCAACAGTTCTGCTGTTCATGACAAGAACTCTCAAGATTTGATAAGAGCAGTCAAAGAAACATGAATTCTTCTATTTTCAGAAAACGGGTTTCAATTAAGCCAAATAAAAACTTCTTCAACAGTCTTACCAAGCCTTCACAGGTTGTGAACATGGCTAAAGGGCACTATATTTCATGAAATTGCTGAGTTTTCTTTTTGGCAGATTTGGTGGGGGACCTTAGCTAGGGGTCAGTATTTAGTTACGATGTGTGAAATGTTACCTGCTTTCAGTGAGAAATAACATGAAACAGTGGGGAATGTTAGGAAACATACTATAGACAAGCAGTATTTTAGCATTAATGACTTGTAGATATCCTCAGAGTGGAAATTTGGCGACTGACATGGGTTTTTACCCTGAATACTTTCAAGTCAATGATATAATATGTGGAGTGCATATGGAATGCAGTTAGGACCAGGTGTTTGGAATCTCACGGATTTTGGGTTGAATCTCAGGCAAGTATCTACGCTCTTGAGATCCCTTACTTGTCTGTGAATTAGAAATTATTTAGAAGTAGTATCTATTTCTGCCTCTTGAGCTTGTGAAACTTGAGATGATAGATTTTTTTTTTTGTGTGTGTGTGTGTGAGAGAGAGAGAGAGAGAGAGAGAGAGGAGAGACAGAAGGAAAGAGGGACATCAGAAAAGCCTGGATCATAACACTAAACAAGTGGTATGTCTTTATTATCATCATCAACATCGCCATGATCAAAATCAACTTCATACAGAGTCATAAAGGAGCTGAATATCTTGGTCAGGCATGTTTATATTTTCTCACATAGCACTTAATGATACATAAAAGCTAATACCATATTCTAATATTAAGGGTATCTACAGTCTACCTTCCAACATTTCTCATTTTTTTATTGTAGGTTATATCACAGATGACTGAGGGCTTAGTTTTGCAGTGAGGCATTTGTTGATGTTTGTGTGTATTCCTCAAGGACATTTTGATTATGCTCTGTAAACTATAGAAACTTCCTTCTTTCTTTTGTTGGTACAAATGACTTGGTATAATAATTCTATTAAGCATTCAGACCCACGAGGAGGTGAGACTCCTGGTTGCCAGGTCTCAGGCCTTGGTTAGGGTGCGTCTTTTGCCTTTCCAGGGGCATTCTGGGACCCGTGACCTTCTGCTCCACTCCTTACCCTCCAGAAAGCCACAAGGTCATGCCCAACAAGGATCTGCTAGCTGTGGTGAGCCCACTGTCTTCCTCTCTCTCCAGAAGGTCATGCTTGCTTCTCTCTGTGTGATGATGTGAGGCTGTTAGATTCTTTCTCTTGTGTCATCATCTTCCACTGCCTTTTATTTTCCTTTCTTTTCTCCTCAAAAGGCATTTTTTCCCTCATTTTTCCCTGGATGACCCTCCAATTTGCCTTCCTTTGGACATATTCCTTTGATAAGAATTGTTTCTATCTAGAAAGCAGAGCTGGACAAGGAAGGCTGATGGCTGATGTTTTATTAGGGAACATAATCCAGAAAGAATGAGTGAAGAAGGGGGAACATGAAGGAAGGTAGGAGGGGAAACCAGTAGGAGACCTGATCCTGTATTTATTTAAAATTCTCATACTTTTGTCAACATTGATGTTTTAAAATTAATTTCGAACTTTAAAAGTTGCTTTAAAATATTTGGAGATTTTAATGTCCCCTTCAAGTTTTCATCCAAAACAAGTGCCTCGCCCACTTCATCCCAGTTCCAGCTCTGTCTGTGAGAAGAATCATCAAGCTGGCAGCCACAAGTGACACTGTCTGATCCGGGAAGTGTGTTCCTCAAGATGGATAGACTGAATTTGGGGACCATCCACCTGTCAGGGGTATAAGGAAAGTGTACATCAGTCATCTACATTTCTCTTGGTTTACATCTTATTCTGTGGATTATTATCTGCTCTGCATTTTCAAGGTTGAGCATGTGTGAAAATGGGAGGTGAGAGGCACGTACATGGGGGAAGATGAAGCACCGTCTGGTTATGCCTGCATGAAGACTGTCAGAGGTCATGCGAGTTGGAGCAAAGGGTAACTGAGGGGGAGGAGATGGGAACTGGTGACAAAGAGAATCTGATACAATCTACCCTTGACGTTATTCAGCTACTAAGGTTCCCTCCATTACATCCTGCTCCACATCAAAATAAAAAAAAGTAAATAGCTGATGTTCTCCCCAAAGTCCAATCAGGTCACAGGATATCCTTTAAGATGGTAGCCAGCTGCGCCTTCTGGAAAGTTTAATGCAAGTAGGTCTGTTGGAATCAGCTAGAGACTGTTTCTTAGCTGGTCTTGAGGTTGTAATTGATACTTACATCATCTCTCTTCTCCACCATGCATTCTAGATTTCCCTGACTCTTCAACAACCCTTTGGCTGGTCCAAGTGACTTGCCTGGTGGGGTGATGTGAATCTTCATTTTAGAGTTGGCTAAAGCCCCCTTCTTCCTTTTGCTCCTTCCTTATCTTTGGTGTCTCAGAGTCATGGTTACTGCATTCTCTAATTTAATCTCAAAACTGTATGTGGGGTACAGAGAGATGTCCTATGGAATCCTTGAGTGTCACACTTACTCTTCCAAGACCCCACTGTATATCCACAACCCTGACTCTCATGGAAATCATGAATGTTTCCCTCCACCAGTAAAGCAACTCCTTTATTTGCTTGTGGATTCACTGGCATGTGGAGCACTGTGTGAACCAGGCAGGTTGCAGTTTCACGTTCCCTTAATATGTTCCCTAACAGAAGCCTTTCTCTACTGGGCTTTAGGATTTCTAACCCTGCGTAGCCTAAAGCTGCAGGGATGGGACACATGTATTCTACAAGTGGACCACTGGGAGTGATGGTAAAACGGGCCAATCCTACTATCCCTTGGCTTCAGGACACAAGTAGGCTAGCTAAATAGGGACATGGGTGCATATATTGGCCATTGATTCAGTAAATATCCTGCATCCTGAAAGTCAGCACCTTGACCCTCTAAGGTATTGGTTTTAAGCTTATACTTTAGTTGAGACTTTATAAGGCTATTTCACCAGTCTCTTCAGCCATTTCTAGGTGACTGGGTACATGAGCTCTATGTCCATGTTGGGACTGGTACACTTCCTTTTTCTTAAAATGGCTCCCTTCAAATAAGGCAAAGGTATATACAAACCACACTGGCAGCTCAAGTACATCTTTGGAAAGTCATGCTATCAGAGACTCTACAGCCAGGAATGAAATTTGGAAGACTTTTTACCTTTATTAAGGACAAATTACTGCTCTTCAGAGTAGAAGAAGTCTGATGTAACTGGCCTGCCAAGAAATGGCCACATTGTGTTGCCATGTGTCATCGAGAGGGCTCAGTGTAAGTTTTTGCTGCTAATAGCTTGGGCATTCCGAAGTGACAGTCTAGATCAGTCTTGTGCTGAGAGAGGGAGTCCATGCTATTATGTTTACTCATGCCTTTCATCTCTGCCACCATGGTCATTCTGTGCATGGCACCGTTGCAGCAGCCCTGAGATAACCTAGAGGAAATGCTGGCTGGCATTCATAGGATAAGTCTTCCTGACTGTTTAAACTTTCCACATTAGTAGATACTCTCCAAAGGGCACTAATACATGATACAAAGTTTGAAATGAATTGTACCCATTCATATAGATCCAGCCACAGAGTACCTCCTGAAATGAACATCCCTGCTTTTCCAATATTGTACCTTTGAGGCCAGTGATCAACTTGCCAAGCCATTTGCCACTTACCAGGAGTATTTATTTGCATATTTGTAATTAAGAACACTTCTAGTTACATATGAAGTAGATGATCAGTTTTGTAACCCACAAACATGTCAGCTAAAAGTATTTCCCTTTCCTACTATAAAGGAGGACAAACTTTGAATGGAGCTACAGTGCATCAGCAGTCAGCTGTTAGCTAGTGCCAACAAATCATATGAGCCATGTTAGAGTTCTATTCTCTTCTGTCATTTAGTTGTAGGGAATCTCACATAAGGCCAGAGGTGTGCATGGAGGGAGAAGGTAAAGTAGGTAACATGGAGTGTGGCTTACCTATTTGTATAATTTAATCAGGCCCAGTCCCAGATATATGATTTCCATCAAGCAATGGATTACTGCTATGTCCACTTGAACTTACACGTCAGTAGATCTGATTTTTCACAACTTAACAGGGTGGTTCCAGTTATATAGTCAATTCATATTCCAAAGTGAGGCATTTACTTTAAAAGTGTTGGTAGTATTTCCATGTTACAAATTTTTGTGTTTATGTGTTAGAATAATAAAGCCTAGAATTGAAAAATGATTTTTAGTGAAAATGTATTTCTTGCTGAAGCTACTGGCCTGAATACAGAAGTGTCATACAGAGATAGAGAAGTGGCATGAATTTGGGGCTTATTTAGCTTTCTGAAATAATTTTTAAAATTATTTAAAAATAAACATATCAAGTTTTACATATTTAGGCTTCATGAAATTGTCAGAAATTATCCAAATAGCCATTCAAATGGGTATCTTTTAGATGAATAAATTTGAGGGTTTATATTAATGAAGATCAACCTGAACCCAGTGTTTACATCAACAGTAAACCAAATTTCAAGAATAAAAAAAGTATCTGTATATTTTATAAAAATAGTACTAAAATAGGAATTAGATGATCTTTCAGATAAATTTAAATATATAACCATAAATTATTCTTTTAATAGTTAAGTGAATTTAAATACAGTGTGGTCCTTATAAAAGATTTGCTAAGATGTGATTTATGCAGCATCCACTTTTTATTCAACAGAGTTCAGAGATTAAACAGCTGTACTACATGGAAACAGCATAAACATCGAAGGGCAGACTTTATCACTCTGTCGGGTGACTATGTTGGGTCATTAACATGGCAAATGATCCACTCAACGTGTTCAGGCCTCCAACTCTGCTTCAGCGGCTGAGCAAACACTACACAAGATTTGGGATTATAAACCAGAGCAGCCAGGTGCCCAGAAGAACAGTCCCTACCATGAAGTGGGTTTTTCTTCTGTCCTTCTTAGCTCCAGTCCCCCAGCTGCCTGGTCCTTGGCAGAGTGTCAAATTTCTTGTTACTTTCTGGCACTAAGCTCTGGCTTCAGCCCAGCCAGACAGCTGTTGCAAGTAGGAGAGAAGTGCACCATTGCTGCAAGGTCAACTCCCCCGGGGATTCTTGCCTGCACGTCAACTGTGTTGTTGGTGACCAAAACATCTTTCAGAAAGTTCGTGCCAATTTTTACTTCTATTGACTCCTGTGCCCTGTGCCCTCTGTGACCCAGCCCTCCTTAATGTAAGCCTTAGTGTGTGGTGGTGCTGAGTGGCACAGGAGGAGACTCTGAACCCCTTGGGTTTGTCCTTTGGGAAGTAGCCTTTCTGGAGGACACCACCTACCATCTGCCTGGGGTGGAGTTCATTTTTCTGTGTCAGCTGAAAAGGCTGCAGGAAAATTTAGCTCTCAGTGGGACTCCATTTCCCTCTTTCTGCACCTGCCTAGGAATGTGAATCTACTCTCCCCATAAACCAGGCTGCAGACTCACCATTCAGTAGCAAGTGTAGGTTAAATGCTTAGAGTATGCTTTATATTAATATAATGTAATCCTTATAAGAGTCCAGTGACATAGGGACTGTTGTCTCATTTTTACTTAGGGGAAAACTGAAATACAGATTAATTGAATAACATATACCTGTGACATCATATAGTTAGTATGCAGGCAAGCTGGGAGTCTAACACTTCACTTGGCTTGAAATTTGAAAAAGAATGATGTATGAATGTACCAGGTGTCTTAGAAGGTATGCTGACTTTCTTCAAAATATTGATATTCAATGGAAACTTTAGTGTCAAACACATGCTTTCCTGATAGCTTGTTCTGCTCACCTAACCACAACCTCAACATTTCATGTCTGTTTTACCTATGCAGTATTAACTGAAAATCTACTGTTATACTCTACCAGTTACATAGACTTTAGGTACTCAGATACTATAATTTTATAAAAAATAAGGATATTTGTCAAAACAGAAAAAGAGCATTTAACATCCCCTCTGCTTTCGTGATTGAGTGATTGATTCTAATAGCTAGTCAGAAGCCTTTCACATTCTTCAAAAATTTACTTATATTATTACCAGAAATCATCAAGAGCATTTACTCAAGTTAGAAATGTCAGGTCAATATCTGCTTAAATCTTTTAAGGTCTAACGTGAAAGCCTTGCCCATTTAGAAACGATAATGATGAGCACAGTAAATCCACCATTGGTAACACACAGTGACTTAATGAACCCAGTTTCCAATTTGATGAGGATAAAAGGTATCATGGAACAGCTGATCATGGTTATTTGTTAGAAGTGCTTGTTAACTTTAAGTGAGCTTTACTAAATAAGAACTCCACTAATAAATGAGGTAGATAAGCTGATCATTTCAGAATGTGAATTTAGAATAAGAATCTTTGATTCTTTGATGGTCAAGCAGCATAATCTCAAACTGAATGAATATTTATGGAAACTCAGTAGTGGTTAGCAGCCATTGCCATGGGAGTAGAAACATTTAACTGTGAAGTGGCCTTTTGCATATGGGAATATTGCCTTTTAAAAACACATTCTTTTTGCAATACAGCACTTCTGATTGACTATTTTGCTCTTAAGAGAGTTTGCCTGCCTGCAGTAATTTCCCAAACTTGCTCCATTTTCTCCTTGGTTCTTTGTATTTGGTTGGCTGAAGTGCATTTCATTAATTAAGAGCTTAGTAAAGCAGTCTTAAATGAATATTTCATGGGGACCTTCTATAGAAGCAGTATTGAAGTTTCTGACTTTAGTGTTCCTTGGTTTGCTTTCCAGTTTGTTTGTTGTTTTATTCTGTTCTTTATTAAATGTATCCATACTAAGATGTTGTCTTGACAGTGGGCTTTAGCCCCGGGCAAGTTCACTATGGATTCAGTGTGACCAAAGAAATGGACAGCAAAACATTCTTTGGGGTGAAAGGGTTTATTACCCGTCTTGCTCTCTGGCGATAGGTCGAGCACTAGCATCTCCGCCTCTATCCAGAGCACTGGGCCGAGCTCTCTATATAGCATAATAATAGCTTATTGCCTAAAGGTGTGGAAGCGGCAGCCCAGCAACAGGCCAGTTATATCATCACTGGGTTACGGAGCAATAGCACAACAATATGATTTAGGAAAAAGTTTGTTTTAGAAAGATAGAGAAAGCACCCTTTGAATATTTTACAAATGCTTATGACTTTGCATTTTGTAATTAATGTTACTTGGAAATCACTCTTCTTTTCATTAGGTGAGTTTTCTTACATCACATCCAAAGCCACTCTGAATCTAAGAGTGATTCCTGCTTGGGTTACTTTAATTCTAGCCATTAATCAAGCAGGTGCTCTGAAAACATGAAAACCGGTTCTCTAAATGTGTTTAATGAAGACCTAGCATAAGAACATAAAGAACTAAGATGCACCTGATACTTTTTCACTTGTATCTCCACTTTTTAAGTTAAATATAGCTTATTTTCAAAATAGGCATATTAATAACATTTTCTTTCCAACCATATTCTTTTCTTTGCCTAGAGCTCTGGCCAAACTGATTTATGTTAAATTGACTAAGATATATGACTGACAGTAAACCAACATTTTATTTGTAGCTGTGAATTCAGAAAGGTGAATGAGGGGAAAACAATCATACTTTCAGGTAAAAAGTTCTTTTAACAAGTAGAGTAAACTATCATGAAATGAAACTAATAACATATTTGTGTTTGTTCTTACCCCAGGCTTGTATCTGAAGAGTATTATAGCTCTAGCATCGATTTTCTTGTACTCTAAAATAACAAATGATTTTTTTAAATGTTTTCAGGTAACCTAAAAAAATGTGATTTATTTTCTCCTAAGTCTTGTTAGCAATCGATGGTAACAAGGACTGTAAAAGTGCCTTAGAGAATGCTTAATTAACTGCTTGAGATGCTCTAAGAACCAAAAGAAAGACACACAAAAAGGAAAAAGTTGATTAATTTGCTCTAAGAACTGTATCCACCCAATTAAACGTTTAACTGACATGTATCATAACCCTTTTGATACTTAAGTATATGGGACAGAATCATTTTCAGCAAAAGAAATAAAATAAGTGATAGGAAAGTAATGGTGAGCCAAACAGAATACTATGTGGGTTTATCCTCCAAAAGCTTCTAATTTGACCATTCCTTTTTATAGTCTCCTCAATTTTCTTGTCCCTAAAAGATAGCCCAATACCTCCAAATAATCCATAGAAATGCACAAGAAAGTCTCTGATGTTGTAAAAATACTAAGGGAATAAGGGATCATGCAATGGTTCTTTGTTAAGTCGGAAATCAGAGACTAGAAATCCCTGCAGAAGTGGCTGGCTGTATTTAGTTTCCCAGCTGAGTACTGCCTTTTCAGTCAAGGAAAAACTTAGCCTAAATGCTCTTTTATCACTTGGAAGAACTTCAAGAAAAAGGAAAATTATTTCCTTTGCAAGTAGAAAATCATTTTAAATGAACTACTTCTACATTAGAGAAGAGGACTGTAGAATGGTTTTGATTTGTGATCCGGAAAATCCTCTATGATACTAATGTGACTTAAGGGCCTATGCATCAAATTAATCTGTGACAGAAACATTATATTAGCATGATATTGATGTCTGTCATAATATTGGACATTATTATTTTTCATGCTCTCTTTGATCTTTCTAGAGGGTTGTGAGAAAGGAAATAGCCTATCCAAAGCACAATGCATTATGGAAGAGAGAATGCATCCCAGTTTAAACACTTTGGCCTGGACTGTGTGAATTAAATTTTGAATATAGACTTCATATTTGCTCCAAACATTTGTTATCTCCCAACCTGAGCCTGCAGTAATGAATCAAGAACGGGAGGCTGTTTTGTCCCTTGGAATCTGACTTGTCATTTAGAAGATTGCAATGCATTTCACACTGCCTCAGTCCTATTGATCCCAAGCAGTGCTTTCATATTTGATCAATACTCTGTAGGATCCTTCATACCTGAGCCCCGATGCTCCCTCCAGCGACTTGGTATATCTTCAGCCAGGGAAATAAATCTGTCTCCTCCCGAAATGTGTGACAGCCCACCAACCCCTCGAAGTAGTTTTTTGCCTTCTCAATCCCAAATTGAATAATCCTTAGTTAATTACTTTGACAGAACATTTTATGGTTGTAAAGACTTAATAAGTGTGGCCCTTTTAAAAGTAATCTAACTGTTTTTGGCACCTCTTTATTCAAATACAATTTAAATGATTTCAATTCAATGCAATCGGGGCATTTCCTGCTAAATTTCAAATCACAAGTTTGTGCACCATCTAACAGAAGCATCAATTCCTACTAAATAAGTCAGTTTATTCACTCAGGTTACTGACAGTCTCTTCTTAGAAGGTGGGGAATAGGAACGGGCAGCTCATAAAATATGACTGAGAAAGTGAAAAAAATAACTGGTTCATCAGTTGTAACAAAGGTACAATTCTGGTAGGGCACATTGATAATGGGGGAGGCTATGTACATGTAGGGGCAAGAGGCATATAGGAAATCTTCTTACCTTCCCCCTAATTTTGCTGCTCTAAAAAAAAATAAAGGCTTAAAAATACCATTACAAAGTAGCTGCAGATATTAGTGAAGCAAAACTACAATCCCAAGTATCCATCTCTTAAATATAAGCAAACTTACAGCAAAAGCAGTCTTCACAGATTTGGATAAATTTCTTTGCATTTGATAGTGATTTTTTTTTAAGCCCAGTGCGCAGTGAAACCATTTTAGAAAGCCCTATCAGAAATAGGAATTTGGATATCTATCCCACTAATTGTTTAATAAGGCAATGGGGATGTTTATATAAGTAGTGCCAAACTTTGGGTTATTTGACATCAAATGTAGTTGATTAAGTTAATTGGATTCAGAGGAGTTCAGAAATTTCCTTGGCAGAAATATCTATAGCTTCTCCCGTGTGGTGTTCTCTTTAGTATTGTTGTATGCATAAGAAATGAGAATAAATAAATTTGAGACACTCGTGACTTACTGATAGCAACAGGGTCACTTTTGAGACTCAGCACAAACATCACCTGATAAAGGGCAGCTTCTCTGACTTTTCAAGAAACAGAGTTCGCCTCCTACAATGTCAGTCGTCATCTCTGCCAGCGTATTTATCCAGGCGGTATGTATGGATTTTAATGCAGTTCCTTCCTCAGATTTGTCCTGTTCGCCTCGGTGTGCTCCACGTCCAGCTCATGCAGACCCCAAGCTCCATGAGGACAGCCGGTGTATCTGTCTTGCAGATGAACGGATAGAAGGCTGAAAAGTCTTTAATGAATGTGAAAGGCAAGCAAGGGTGTGGATTCAGTCCTTTAGCATCTTGTCAGCCTTTTGGGCCTTTGATTTTCAGCCTACTAGCCGTTCATCTGCATATCTTTACGGAGGGCTCACGCTGCGGGGGCATCTGCTGAGGGCTGGTGATAGGAATGAGCAATACTTAAGACAAGTTCGAGATGTTAAAGATGTTTTGTGGGATGCTGAGAGTGCAAGAGCCAGTGTCTCTCCATCGTATTAATGAATAGAGAGTTTAAAGTGTCAAACAGAGTTGTGTAAAAGTCTTATTTCACTCATGCTTTTATGCCAAATCTTACTAGCTCTATTATGATTAAGGCAGTCAGGTGAACTTTTTCTTGCTCCTGAGTGGAGTTGAATTCAGAACTGAGAATTTTACATAAGTTTTGGATTTTCTGAGAAAAGTCTAAGCAATATAGACATCTTTCATTTATTTAAATGGCATTTAATATGGAGATTTTAAATGAGGCAGAATAAAGGCATTGCATTCTTGTCAGATTAAGTGGTTATAAAACAGATGTGAACATCAGCTTAATGAATCTAAGAATTTTACTTAACTATTGATAGATTCCAATCTTCATCTTTTTTTGTTGTTGTTAATAGTTGTTAAATACACAATCAAGCAATTAGATTAACATAGAAACTGGAGAGTCTCCATTTTCAGACATATTTGTTTTGTTCACTTAATTAGAAGTTCTCACATATTGACTGATTTCCTAAACTAATGATAGTCTAAATGTCGAATAGCTTTGACACAATAGTATTCAATCAGAGATCCACCTTGTTGAGAAGTGAATGGTGAAGTCATCAGTGTCATTTGATTGATTTGATTGAACAGATGTCATTTGACTTGACAATTAGCACTTTTGGCATTACTCAAAAGTACCAGATTTTGCACAAATGGAATTAAGGAATTAAGATCCCTGTAAAATGAAAACAAAAGGCACGTGGATGTATGAGATACACAAAAGAGAAAGGGCTGCATATTAAAATAAAGTGATAACTATATTTAAATTTAAATCAAATGTGCCAAAGTAAATGAAAGATTGTTTTATATCCTTTACTATATTTTTTTGAATCACTTTGTTTCATGTCATGAGGTTAAAATAGAGGCAAATGAGATAGCAAGGAGAGATACATGATTACAAATTGCTATTATTAGATGTGAAGTTTTCAAGATTAGCATGGACAGAGCTAGAATACTTTCTTTTGGCAGAGAAGCTAAACACATATGAAAAACCATGACACCATTAATGGCCTATAATATCACACAGAATAACCACAAAAAACAGGTATGACTAATTTATCTGAACTTCCCTCAGGCGATCATCTTAAAATTTCTCCTGAGTGGAAACAAAGCTTTAGTACTCACTTAAAGAAAGAAAAGTTCAAATTGCTTTGCAAAATAAACTCCCCTGGGTGTACAGATACACATAGATAGTAGAATATTGAGATGTTTTATTTGTACCCAGTCTCCATTTTAGCTGTGAACGTGGACATCCTGACATGTTGACTGATGACTGGGCAGTGCTTTTCTGTCACCTCTAGCAATGACTTCAAGTGACTTATAGAGGCTTCAGGGTAAGACCCTCCTGCAAGGAAGGGTCTGTAAAATTCTAAGTTATGGGAGCCGCAGACAGCAGTAAAGACAGTATTTTGTCCATCCTCAGGTAATGCTTAGAACCTGTGAGCTTAGACATGTATAATGGCAAAAATTATTGCCACAGTGACTATTTATATATTGGAAAAACTAGAAGGGACTTTAATATCCAAGTAAGGAAAGTGGATAAATATGTGACGGTCCATCTTATTGATGTGATTGATATAGTTATTTAAATTGAAATTTAGGAAGAATTTATGATAGGTTTGGAAACTGCTATAACAGGACTAAGTTATCAGCTGTTTGAAAACCTAAAAATAATCCTAAAAACTATGTATGTAGAAAAAGGCTGGAAAACAATACAGCTTAGGTTTAACATTATTTGGTTTACTGTGCATGTACCTTGGGGGATTCTTTTTTATTTTCCCACTTTTCTAATTTTTCCAAATTTTCTCTAATGGACATGTGAATTATATTTATAATATAATGCTCCCTTATTTGAAAATACATTGTGATCCCCCGAGCAGGTGCGTGATGGAGGGAACGCAGTACATCCTGCAGGAGAACTGGCTGCATCTGGCCCCATGCTCCTTTTTCTGCTGCTCTGCCATCCTGCGTCCTCTCTCCTTTTTCTTTCAGCCCCATCTCCGTGCTGCTTTGGGCAAGGCTCTACAAAGTACAACTTGTAGTTTACAAATCATAAGGGAGGTGTGACATTTCAAGAAACCACTAGGACATTTACCACTCAGCTTCTCTGTTAGTATAATTTTAATCCCAGGCAACCCATGCTTTTCAGTTCCTGAAAAGCTCACACTTAGCAGGTGTTTGAGCCTGGGAGCAAGAAAGCAAATTAAAAATACCAGCATCATTTTGTTGAATGGATAGATTTCCTCCAAGAGTCTGCACTTCAGCATTCATCCTGAGCAAAAATGTATGCAGCACGCAGATTGTTCCCCATCATTACTCTTGGTGTCAGATTTGGCAGTCTCAGAACTCCATCCAAGCTAATGCAGAACCATTAACATTTGTACTTAGCCACATGGATTCAAATGTGAGTGTTCTGAACATTTGCAGGCAGATGTTATCAAAGATGTTCTCTTTTCACACTTTGCTCTGTTCATTTGCATAGAAGAGCCATTGGCACCAAACTTGAGGTGCAGTCAACAGAAAAGCATTTTTGTTTTGTTTGTTGGCTATGAAGTTATGTGCTTGTATTGGGAAGCATTTTACTTAACTGCATTAAATTAATTATTGTTTCAATAATGGTTTCTTTTGAGTTGTTTTACTTACTCTGTTGGGAAGCAGAAATTAACATGAGAATAAATGATTTTTTTTGCATACATTTGGATGATGATTTTAATGGAAAGATTTAGGACCCACTTTTTCATTGAATTCTGCCTTCTCTTTGCATTTTATTTACTCTTTTATGCAATTCAAGGTCAGGGCACTTGAGTTCTTGAATTAGGAAAACATCATTATCTTTAATATTGATTTGTCGGTCTTCTTATTTACCTTCCATACTAAACACTGAAGGACCTAGAAGATAAACACTGGAACAGAATCCAAACCAAACTAAAGGTGTCCTTCAGGTGTAAATTTTATGACTTCCTTGGTCTTAATCAGGAATTAATGTCAACCCAAGTGTGCTTGTCCAACCTTCTGTAGGGATGAAAAGCTGGTGAAACTTCAGACCAACACACATACAGCTGACAAGGCAGCTTTTTTGCCACTTCATCTGGGAGGAATCAGTTTAGCCAATATACTGACAAGTGTGTCACTGTCACTCAGATTCAGAAAATAAGGTTCCCTCCTCCTGTGCTAGGCCATAGTCTGACTCTGCTCTTCATCCAGCGCTTTTCTATCCCCTTTCATTGTGATTATGTCTCCTTCATCCTCGAACTTTGTGCTGGCTAGTTTCCCTGCAGCTACACACATATTCATGCTCAAGTGTGCGTTTGTGTGTGTTAAAATTAAAAAATGCATAACATATAAATATATAATATATGTTGTATATACAAATATGTTATATTTACATAGATATATAAACATATGTATTTGTACATATACAATATATACATATATACATAAATCTCCCTTGTTTTTCAATAACTCTCTAATGGCTATACTGTCCTATTTTTATTTTTTTATCAAGAGAGAGCTAAATACTATGAACTAAACATGGCAATGAGAATCTGTATCTTAGACATTTTTTAAATACCTGACATGCAGTGTTTGAGAAAGATTAATCAGGCTATGGGGTGCCAGAGGCAGACAGATCAGTTTTGTGGCTATTGCAAGAGTGTATTAAGTGTGTGGCAAGAAATGTTTGCAGAAAATATCCTGGACTTATGTCTGGACTTACGTCAAACCCCCATGCCAATTTTGCTCTCAAAGTCATCCTCAGTGCTGCTGTAACGCTGCCATACATCCCCCTCCATGTCTTAGGCTTCATCTGGTGGTAATTAGTCAACACGCTCAGCTTGGTTGGTTTTCTGTTCTGTTTCTCCTTTGCTTTACCCTGTAGGTTGTCATTACGTTTACATTTTTGAATACAGACATTCTCTAGTTAGGAACCATTGGTTCAAACCAAGGGCTAAGCTTTTTATTCCTTTTTTTTCCTATTTTTTTTATAAGAAATAGTACATAATGTTACTGATTTTAACAGGTACTTAAGCTCTATGCTATTTTTACTATGATTGCTGTGGAATTTGTTTAGTTTTATTTTATTGTTTCTTTTTGGTGTCTGCATAATTAATTAGATGAGTCACTTCTCCCAAGTCTTCCTTATAAATGTGTTTGATAAGAATTGATATCTTGACAATGTTGTCTCTCAGTGAACAGAGTGTAGTCTCCATTTATTCAGGTCTTTCATATCTGTTAGTGGAGTTAATAAATAAAGTTAAAAGAGTTTCTCCATAATGTCTTACGCATTCTTTATACAACAATTACAATAATTTCTAGGTATTTCATTGTCTTTTTGCTAGTTTAACTAATCTTATTTTCAGTTTGGCTATTCCTGGGATGGAAGAATTTTTGAAAGTTGATCTAATATCTGACAACTTTCTAGACTATCTTATTTGTAGAATTTACCTATGTACTCTTGGATTTTCCTTGTAGATAAACTTATACTGGTAAATAATGAATGTTTTATCTCTTTCTTTTCCAGTTCTTTTAACTTATTTTATTTTATTTTATTGCATTTTCTAAGACCTTCAGTACTATATAGAAAAAATAAAATAAAATAAAAAACAGTGGTAAGTAACATCTTTGCCTCATTTCCTCCTTTAAAACTATGCACCATTGCTGAATGATATATATTAAAGTCAAGAGAGTAAATCCTAACAGCTCTCATTAAGAGAAAAATACATATATCTATTGCTTTCTTCTTTTTATTTTTTGGATCTCTATGAGATGATAGATGTTAACTAAACTGACTGTGATAAGCATTTCATGATACATGTAAGTCTATCATTGTGCTGATACCCTAAACTTCTACAGCACTGTATGTCAAGTATATTTTAATAGAACTGGAAAAATAAATGTGAATGCTCCAAAGTTACCCCATTATGTTTGTGTGGGTCTCTGGTGTATTGCCTTTATCAAGTTAAGGAATTTCCCTTAGTTTAACTTTTCTCAGATTTTTAAAAATTATGATGTTGAATTTCATCAAACACCTTTATTCCATTTGAGAAAATCCTGTATTTTTCCCATTAATTCATTAAATTGATGCATTGTATTTACAGATGTTCTGATAGTAAAACATGCTTGTGTCCCTAAATTAAACCCTATTGGAACATAATGTATTATTTTTGTTAAATTGTTGATTTAGAGGTTCATTTTTCACTTAGCCCTTTTTCTGGTGTTTTTGGGATTTTGGGTTGAACCAGGTTCCTTTGAAGTTTCATAATTGTATGTGGCACCCTCTAGTGCCCAGAAGCTCTACTCTCTGGAGCTGCTCAGTTCCTGGATCCATGTTGGTGATGCAGGAGAGTGGCGCTGATACCTGGGGGGAGGAAAGAGCTGTTTCCTGCTTCCTGGCTGCTGTGTCTGTTCACTGCCAGAAACACTGGCTGAATGCACAGGTGTAATCCTCTATGTTTTGTGTTTATAGCTGCCATAGGCGGGGCCTCCCTCTTGCTAGTCTGATGCCAGTGCAGGGGCTGCCAGTTTGCAAGTGGTGCCCACTGGCTGGAAGGAAGGCACAGCAGGCTGCATATCATTGTGGGGGGCCTTGGATCTGCATAGCCAGCCAGGGGGATGGAACACCTGTAGCTCCTGAAAGTTCCCAACCTGCTTGGCAGAGTGAGCCCAGACAATTTTTGCTACCTGTCCTTTCTCCTGAGCAGTAAGCTCTCTCTAATCCTTGCCCCTTTAGCAGCCCTCTCACTGTCAGGAAGTCTCTCAGACTGCCTGCCTTTCTTTTGTCCCAGAGCAGCCAGATGTGGATCCCTGTTTTCTACAAGCAGATGGAATCTCAGTCTCTCTAAGTATTCTGCCTGTCTTAGCTTTCCAACCTCACTAATCCCAGAGCACTATGCAATGTAGGTTTGTGCTCCCACAGCAGATCTCCAGGGCTGGGTGTTTAGCAGTGGTAGGCCTCCACCCCCTCTTTGTTCCGTTTCTCTCCCTCCCTTCTGTGAGCTGGGATGGGGGAAGGGCTTGGGTTCTGCCTGGTCACAGCTTTGGTACGTTATCCTGTTTCATGAAATCTGTTCTTTTCTCTGGATGTATGCAGTCTGGTGCAGCCTTCTTTTCTGTTGCTCTTTCAGAATTAGTTGTATTAACTATATTTTCTTATTATATGTGGTTTTGGGAAGAGGCCTCTGTCTCACCTCTCATGCCACCATCTTTAATCTCAGAATCATGATTTGATATTTTTATGTACCTCAAAATGATTCCCATGATAAGTCTGTCACCACACAAAGTTAGTACAAAATTACTGAGTATATTCACTATGCTGGACATTATATCCCCTTGACTTACTTATTTTATAAATGGAAATTTGTACCTCTTAATTACTTTCACCTAGTTTTAATACATACTTCTTTTTTATTGTGGTAAAATGTACATAATATGAAATTTACCATTTTAACCTTTTTTAAATGTACACTTAAGTGACATTAAACACATTCACTTTATTGTCCAACCACTCCACATCCAGAACTTTTTCATCATCCCAAACTGAAACTCTGTACCCTTTAAACAATAATTCCTTATTTCCAACTCTCCCTGCCCCTGAAAACCTCTACTTTATTTTTTATATCAATGAATTTGACAGTTCTAGGTTTCCCATGTAAGCATAATCATATTATATGTACCCTTTTGTGACTGGCTTATTTCATGTAGCATAATGTCTTCAGGGTTCATCCATGTTCTAACACGTGTCAGAAATTCCTTGTTAAGGCTGAACCATATTACACTGTATATGCAGCATTTACTTATCCACTAATTTCTTGATGGAAATTTGGGTTATTTCTACTTTTTAGCTGTCATTAATAATGCTACTATGTTCATTGGTGTGCAAGGCTTCCTTTTTTATGTATGATTTGAGTATCCAAAAAACATCTTTTAGGCATTAATGCAAATTGACAAGATATGGCAAATCTAATGCTTGGTGTTGCTGGGACACCATTCCTGGTGAAATTTTGAAGCATTTTTGAATATCAGTTATAGTTAAGATGACTATTTAATTTATCATCCAACCAGCATGCTTTTGACAATGAAAAAACAGTATGGTTAATATTTACTCAGAAAAAAATAGGCATAAATCAGTACTGTTTCAAGCAAACCTGGCCATGTGGCTCCCTTATCCTTAAAGGGTAATTGTATAAATTGAATATTTAGTTTATAGTGATTGATAATGGAGAAGTGGAAATATTTAGCTTAATTTCATTGGAAAGTGAAGTCTGTTTTTCAATTTAGGAAGTATATTAGTAATTTTAAACCATTAGGATTCTATTAAGTGAAATAGAGTCAAAACCATCTATTTCCTGTGAGTTAACCACTTAACTCAGCCCTTTGATGTGATTTGAGGAAATGGTGATGATCAGTAGAGTTGACATCAAACATGTCTAAGTATCTGTTGTTTTCCTTTGTTAGCCCTGTTGTCAGTGGTCAACCCAAATATGCCATGAGAAGAGAATAATTGAACACAAGACAAAAGAAGTTTGTGCTTTTTGGTTCTTTTCATTCTCCTATATGGTTACAACCAAGTAATGCAAGCAGTTAAGGTCTAGTAATCACTTCCAAAATTCATGAATTATGTCTGGTTCTCATAACTACTCCCTTCATTCATGAAAAGCAAAAATTCATACATCCCAGTGATCCACTGATCTCTGTAGCTAATTTGCTTTTTTTTCACCCCTTCGAATATCCAAAATATATGGGACAATGGACACTGATTTTATCAATGTATGAGTCTTCCAAAGACAAATGGAAATAGGACACTGGAATCTAGCCCTCTTAAATTCTTTTGTAAATAATGGAGATAAATGGGAAACTATTTTAAGTAGGTGACATACTGTTTGAAATGTGAAGTCCAGGTTAAGACTTGTTTATTTGGTGGAATGGAAAGTATTAGGTGTTATTATTCCTAGGGAAAGGAAATAATTCTGATAACTTAATGTAAAGGAGAAAATCAACCTGAATTTTTAAAAATTATGAATTTTAAAATCTGATTAATATGCAAGTTCTATAAATTTTATTCCATATAGCCACCATTACTAGATAAAGACAGGAAAAAGTGAGAATTGTTTCTTGGAATCTATTTATAATTGTGTAAATTTATAATTCACAAATTGCTTATTATATATAATAGTTTATTCCCTTTGCTCTGTGAGATGCCACATTTATATCTAAGGTGAGTTTTTTCATAAAATTCTTCCTTCAGAAATGCAAGAGAGACCCTGTATTTGAGTCTTACAAAGACTCTCATAAGATGATCTCTAAATAACATTACCTTTAACAAAGTAGTTTAAGCAACTTTCCAATTATTAATCAAGTAAATATTTCTATAATATTGTCACTTAAAGTGGGACGTACACAATATTATTAACATTCTTAGAAAATTGTATTTTAAAAGTAGTTCAAGCTATTGTTTGACTTAATCTCCAAATTTTCACCCTCTTTAAATAAACTGTTCTGTGAATTCATGAGGCTTGTTGATAAACAAAAAAAATGCCTATGTAAATACTTTTTTCACTTTTTCATACACTCAAAACATTTTAGGAAATTATGTAGTGAGCTCTGTGTCTCTGTCCCTCTCTTTACATATACATGCTTTTTCTGTATATTATAGACAGCATATCCGTATAATGTTACCTACAATGTTACATATACAAACAGTTTAATTTCTGAATCATACTTGAGGGTAAAAAACATTGTAGGATAAAAAACATTGTATAACACAAATACGATGACAATTTGGCTATTAAAAAAGATAGGTGAAAATGATAGGATAGTTTTTAAAATTCAATTTGTAATCATACCATTTGCAACAACATGGATGGAGCTAGAGGGTATTATGCTCAGTGAAATAAGTCAGGTGAAAAGCCAGTGAAAAGACAAGTACCAAATGATTTCCCCCATTGTGGAGTATAACAACAAAGAAAAACTGAAGGAACAAAACAGCAGCAGACTCACAGACTCCAAGAAGTGACTAACGGTTACCAAAGGCTAGGAGTGGGGGAGGGGAGGAGGGGAGAAGGGGATTGAGTGGTATTATGATTGGTACACATGGTGTGGGGGGGTCATGCGGAAGACAGTGTAGGACACAGAAGACAAGTAGTGACTCTGTGGCCTCTTACTATGCTGATGGACAGTGACTTCAGTGGGGTATGGGAGGGGCTTGATAATATGGGTGATGTAGTAACCACAGTGTTTTTCATGTGAAACTTTCAATGATACCTTAATAAAAAAGAATAACTAAACAAAAATAAAATAAAATAAAATTCAACTTGTAAATAGTGACTGCATTTGACATTGATCCAGCCATGCATTTAGTCAGCTAAAATGAGATTTTTTTTCCTAAACCCAGTGATAGTCTTTCAAGTTCATTTTCACAAACATAAAATTATTAAAGACTAAACAGCCCTGAAATTACAATGTGTAAAATAAATTGTGATCCAAAAAGTAAAATTTCATTAAACTTGCTTTCCCTGTGTTACTAGATACTATTTTGGAAAATCAAAGCTCGGGAGTCTGTATATTCACTGACTGCCTGTATCCTAGAATTTTGCGAAGTTATATATAATTATTTCCATTTTGCTGATAAAAAAATGGCTGAGAGAAGTTAAATAATTCATTCAAGGTCAAGATCTCCTAAGTGGGCAAGGCAAAACCTTATCATTGGCAGTTTAACCCCAGAACCCATAGAGTTTGCTCTATCCATATTGCTTATTAAGAGGGATGGAGAATGTTAAAAACAATACAGAACCAAGATGTTACAGTTTTTGTCCAGGGTCTTGAGACAGGATGTACACTGGATGAAACAAAGCAAAACACGTTATCATAGGAATCAGAAGAGCTTGTCTAATTTGTGTTTTGCTAGTTATAGGCAGGTTAGATGACTTTGCCATCTGGATGTCAGCCCTGGGAAGAGTGGTGCTGGTCCAGCCCCTGAAGTTAATCTTATGTAAGTAAGCCTCGGACAAGGTAACGTCCCATTTCAAAATTATAAGGACTTTCAAAGGTGAGGAGTTAGTGGACCTTACTGTGATGCTCTAAATAAAGAATGGCTGTTGGTATCTTCTTTGCTATGGCCTATTTAATCTTGGAACACAGGGAAAGCCACCACATGTGGTCCTTCTGTACTGGGTTTGCTCTGTCAGTAGTGGACGTAAATGACTTTGACTGAAGTGAATCTTAGCAAGAACATAAGTGTGTATCCACAATACCTAAGACCAGAATCTCAGGGAAAAGCAAAATAATCTGTTTCTAATTTTCATGTCTTTTGTATTTGGGTTACTTGTGAGTTTTAATGCTTATTTATTGTTCCCTGTACCTTTCTGAGGGATAATTACATTAGTTTTTGATGATGGATCTGTTGTTTCTGATCTTTATTTCAAGATGTCTACTGAAACCTCAGTGATACTGGATCAGGATCATGTCATATAGTATTATTTAAGCTTCATGAAAGATGTTATTCAAAATGTTAATTTTTTTAAAGATTCACCCTTTCTCATCCAAATTGTTTAGGGTGAGATGTATTTCAGAATTCAGAACTTTTTAGATTTCAGAAATGTAATATGATACAAACACTATAAATTTAGTAAAAACCCAGTGTAGTCTGAGACAGTATTTCATAATCAAACATGTTAGTATTTTTGCAGGAGAATATATCAGAATTCTCACAAGGAAGACAAAGGCTATAAATAGTTTCTTGCCAGATCAGATCAGGCTGTGCTTCCAAATGGGGTACGAATTATGAAAAACTTTAAGGTTTTAGAGATTGTAGATTGCAGATATGTAGATAATAGATTAAAGGCTTATAATAACATTTACTCTTAGAAGTATAAAAGTAATACCAATACATTTTAGAAGTTTTTGAAAATGCAGAAAAATATAAAGAAGATAAGAAAAGCCATTCACATTTGAGAGAATGATTTCTATCTGTTATGTCTGTCCTTGTACATGACTGAGCCTGTACAATACAGAGTCTTAAAGTTTGCTTAAATATCATGGCTATTCTTAAGGATGTTTTCGAAACAAACACATTGGGAAAACTGCAGGAAAAAAAAGATGTCAGAGCTAGAAGCCTCAGCTCTGCAAATCAATGACAGAAGGTAGAGAAGGCTATTGTAAGAATCTCAGAGTTTTTGTAAAGAACTATTGAACTTAAGTCCAGATCAATTTTTAAGGTTATAAGGGATTTGATGTATTATGGATTTTTAAAATGTACAGAAAATCCTCAAACTCCATTTAATCAATCTTTCCCACTGTCTTTCTTCTTTGGTGTCACTGGTGATGAGAACCCAGTTGCTAGTTTGACCTTATATTGTCATACCCCTTGTCTGTTGAAGGAGTGGATGTTACCAGGATTTCTGAATTCCATTGTTTGTTTTTTTCTTTCTTAGGGTTTATGTTTGCTAACTTAAAGATTTATCATGTGAAAATGTTTGTAATGTGATCTTTAAAGAAACTCTGAATAGTTAAAGTGCACTAGAAATCTCAACATGCTTTTCTTGTCTGGGTTAGACAGCTTCATTTAAGGGAAGAACAACTGGCCTTTCGAAGCAGTGCTTACAAAGTTGTGGGATCCATTATTCTGCATACTTTTCCAGGATTTCACCGTGTTGTGTTTACCCATGCTTTTTGAGATTCTAAGTGAATGAAAACAGACCTAAGTCTAGAAGCCAGGTTTATTCTCTCTATAGTCAATTAGATCTGTGCCTGATTTCTAGAGTTAACCTGCTGTATTCTATTCTATATTTGTAAATGACTGCAAGCGTGAACAAATGGGAAGGCATAAAATATTGAAAACCCATAAAGCATTCAGGTCTGTCAAAACAGTCTGTTTCACCTACATGGCCCTATGCTGGGGCTTTTAGGGCAGATTTGTCCATTTATGTCAAATATAGCTACAGTACTGCTCTCTTGATTTCATTGAGTTCCATCATGACAATAAACTTTCAAATGCACTTGAGTTTTGTTTATTTTTTCTTTCCTTTCCAGCCCTGGGTCATGTATGCATGATTGAGTTAGGTAGAATATCTCTTCAGAATAAGAGAGGTTTAAGTACTAAAATACTGAAAGATATGCTATGGTTTAGAAAGAGAACAACTCCCATGTGTCCCCACCTCCTCCCTTTACTTCTTAAAAGTTTATGCCTTATTGAATTGTCAGAAATACTTATCCTTACTGAAATCAAATAAACCGTATATGACATGGCATAGAACACAGGGAAAGCCACCACATGTGGTCCTTCTGTACTGGGTTTGCTCTCTGTCAATAGTGGACATAAATAGCTTTGACTGAAGTGAATCTTAGCAAGAACTTAAGTGTGTATCCACAATACCTAAGACCAGAATCTCAGGGAAAAGCAAAATAATCTATTTCTAATTTTAATATTTTTTGTATTTGGGCTACGTGTGAGTTTTAAGGTTTATTTATTGTTCCCTGTACCTTTCTGAGGGATAATTACATTAGTTTTTGATGATGGATTTGTTGTTTCTGATCTTTATTTCAATCATATTTGGTCCTCTGCCTTGCCATCCTTTGTTAATGCATGAACAATGTTATAATCTTTCTAATAAAAAATTGAGGCTAAAACTTACTCTAATGTATCAAATTGTACTTTAGAAAGTCCACTAAATCTTCCAAGCCACTGTCCTCATAGATCAGATGACTATCTGTTGTTGTCAGATCAATGTTGTTATCAACAGCATTGCAGTTTTTAAACAAAGTTCTTTTTACTGCTGTTATGATTGAGTGAACTAACAGGAGTCTGACTTGCCTTCACTATTTACTACAACCTTATTTAAGGACTGCCAAGAGCACAGTGAAAAAGAAAATCAACTAGGGTCATTAATATCCTCTGAGTGATGTTTTGAAGGGGTGATGTTTGAATTAATCTGAATACTAATTTCCAACATTTAAGGCAGGTGGCTGCTTGTTTTTCATATCTGTATTGTTTCAAAAGTATTCATTAATGTGAACTGAGGAAGAGGTCTGGTGTCAGGGTGCAGGTAAGGTAGGAAAGTAGGAGAAGGGCAAAATGCATGGCTTTCCCAGACCCAGAAAACTAGCGGAACAGGTGCTGGAATCCTACCTCCACTCACATCTCAAATATTTTAATATTCTGCAACAAGCCAATAGTTCCCTTCGTCTGCTTCCCTAGAGCAAGTGCCACTTAATCGATATACAGACATACCTCCTTTGTTGTGCTTTACGCTATTACACTTTGCAGATAATGTGTTTTTAACCAATTGGAATTCTGTGACAACCCTGTGCAGCACATCTATTGGTATCCTTTTTCCAACAGCATTTGCTCACCTTGTGTCTCTGTCACATTTTGTCAATTTCTTCTATATTTGAAACATTTTCATTATTAATATGTTTGTTTTGGTAATCTGTGATCAGTGATTCTGACATACTGAAAGCTCAGATGATGTTTAACATTTTTTGCAATAAAGCATTCTTTAATTAAGTACTATATATATATAATGCTATTGTACACTTAACAGACTACAGTAAACATAACTTTTATATGCATTGGGAAACCAAAAAATTAATCTGATTAGCTTTATTGCAACATTCACTTTATTGTGATGGTCTGGAACCAAACCCACAAAATCTCCAAGGTATGCCTATAATGTAATAATTATATACACAGGGGCTTGCTGTATACAGGCATTGCATTAAGTACTGTAAATAATGACTCATTTAACCTTTAAGGCAACCCAATAAAGGAAAGCTGTTATTATTCACACTTCACTTTAAGTGAAAAACTGAGGCTCAGAAAGGTTGAGGAGTAGCCTGTCCAGATCACACATAAAGTTAACTGTCAATCCAGGAGATGGAGCCCAGGCAGTGTGGCTGCATAGTCTTAGCTACTCATCTCTGTCGTGTTATCTTGTGGAAGAATGTCTTATATTATTTTGGTGTGATATACTTTGAAAGCACATCACTACAACCTTGTATAAAATAAGGCAGAGAAGATTAATCCACTTTGTAGTTGCGATAGATACAGTGAACAGTGAGAGATGTAGTGATTTTCCCCTGAAAGTCATATAGATGGTACTTATGCAACAGAGTGGGCAAGTTATGTTTTGACATCAATTTTTAAAATATTAAAAAAAACTATCATTACTTTTTTTGAAATTAGTTTTGATTACATTTTTTTGGAGAAGAGGCAGCTGCCATTCATGACTATGGTTACAGTAATTTCAAAGCAGCATGTGATTATACAATGAACTAAAAATCAAGTGCTCACCACTGGAACACCTTTTCTTCTTCCTTGAAAAATAGTCCTTGGTGCTGAAAAGTCTGTTTAACTTAAAAATCCCATGGCCATTCTGACATGGATATCGAAATATATTGCTACTATCTGAGGGAAATAAATATTTCTAAACAGTATTTGAAAATGATTTTGAGTTCTATGTATTTCCTTCACTATATCTCATCCTGAGCCCTCTATATACAGACAGACAGACAGACAGACAGGTGCACATGCATTTATATAAACTTGCAGACCCAGAATGACATTAACAATTCCCTCTCTCTCCAGAATGGTATGTATTCAAACTGAGCTTTGGCCAGCTAAGTCACTCCTTACATCTGATAATTTACAAAGAAAGGCAAAAACACTTGAGGCAAGGCAAGGAGTTAAGTAGAAGTCATTGAGTTTACAAAACAAAAATTGAGTTCAAACGAATGGCAAACTGATGCATGGTAAAATCCCAACATCCATGTTACCTGCCACTTTTTCTGCATTGACTAGTACTCTCAGAACATTTCAAGCATCAGTCAACTTAGCTAGCTGGACGACAGCTCATCCAGAAAAAATGCAAAGTGGTAAAAAGCACCACGTGAGCAATCTGTTTCTAGGTTCATGTTATTTGATAGATGTTTGATAGGAAGATCTATGCTCAAATCTGCCATAAAAACATTTTGTAGAATCCTAAGGACTGAATATTTCAAACAGTATAAATAGATTAACATCATTCATAGTCGAAGTATTCTTGAGACTTTAAAAAAGTTGTAATTTTTTGTATTTTGATTTGACTCCTAATATTTCTTTTCCATACCTTATGGAGATGGTGGTAGGAAAGTAATGTAAACTTCATTGAACACTATTCAGATTCATAAGACATTAAGGTAGAAACAACCTAGAAGGCTTCAGAAATGACCTCTCACTTGCTTAGAAAAATATCTGAGGTCAGAAGAGCTAAAGGGGAGTGAAGGGTACCCAGGTGCTTAGTAGAATACTACCTATTGTTCATGCTTTTTGCTTACTTTACTTATTTTCCAGGAGATCTCAATTAGTAATTATGAATATCTGAACATCACAACATGACCCACTCAGTAAGGATAATATAACACATTCACCATGCTTGGGAAAATGTGGCAAAAACACAGGAAAGATGAAATCTATGTCAGAGTAGGATGGAGTTGGAGGAAATTCTGGGGAATAGCCCTAGGGGATCTTATTACACATATGCAATCTTTCTATTGATTTAAAATTGCTGGCTTGTTAGCAGCAAAGAGTTTGATCTAGGGATTTCATTTTGGCTGTTCTTCATTGCTTTTAATGTATGCGAGTCTTAAGAAATGGAAGTGGAGCAAGCCTTTCTCCATCTACATGAGGACCCCCCCTGTCACTGGCATGCACTCTGGTCATCTGACAGGGGCACCAACTATGGAATCAGGGGGCTTCCTTTGAAGTTTTCCCGCAGAAGAGTTTATACTTCGACCTGTAGCACCTCAGTAGTGTTACAAGAGTCCACGGTTACTTTGAACTGTATACCAAATTTTTGGTTTGTCTTAGCCTTCACATGAGTATTTTCCATGCTATGATGTAATTTCTGAGTTATTGAAAACTTGGCCAGATTGAAAGAGTCACAGGTTGGATCAAGGTGATAAATCATCCTAATGTACCTTGCCTTCATTAAAACAATGCCCGGAGTTTTACAGACACATCTAGGAACAGCATTTTGAGACCTGAATAGTGCCCATGACCTTCCCTTTGTAGCACTCATCACGTATTTAATTGTCTTGCTTAAAGCATCTGCCTTTCATAGGCTGTGAGCTCCCAGAGTGCAGCTGCTGTGCTGCTCCAGCCATTGGCATATCCCCAGTGCTTCACATGCAGTGATGCTCAGTCAGTAATACCATTGAATACAGATGGAAACGAAAATGATGAAAGTTGGGGAAATCTTGTACATGGGAAGTGGTGGATTGGGACTATTTATGGAGATGGGACTACATTAGGGAGATATATGAAACTTGTCTTCAAATATTTGGGAGGTCCTTGGACGGAACAGTTATTTGTTTATTTTGTGGTATCCAGGGGGCAATAGGGAGATTGGTGCTGAGTTGAAGCTACTGATAAATGTTTTGGTTCAGGAGGACTTAAAAGTATATTAGAATGTTCACACATGAGCAAAGAGAACTACCTTGCAAAGTATCAAGTTCTCTGCCACGAACAGTGTTCAGGCAGGAGATAATGCCTGGTGGGGGGTGGGGGTGAGCAAGGGCAAATGCTTTGAATTCGTTTGAGGGCACAGCAGGCCTGCTGACTTGTTCCTCTCCAACTATGTATGGTTTTGGGAGGGGGCGTGTTTTGCTGATGTTTCTTTTTTCAATTTCAGCGTTATTGATGTTTATGATTGTGTGACATTAATGTAATTGAGCACACAATGATTTCCACTTGTGGATTGTAACTCTTATTTGTCTGCTTTTTAAGACACTTCCTAATTTCATTTGAAAACCCATTTCCCCTTTTTCTAGCTGTGTGTTCTTTTTTCTAGGTAGACAATGATTGATAAAAAATATTGAGTAAAGCCTGACTTTGGTGCAGTTGACCATTGATTCAAATTTATACCAGTGGTTCTTAGTATATTAAATTAGGCAGATGTGGATAGAATCAGAAACAATTTGGGTCTGACATGTATTGTAAATTGCTTTTCTTACCATAGCCATTAGCACCTGCTTACACTCAATTAAATTAATTATTTTTTTTTCAGGGAGGATTTATTCAAGACTTTTTCATGTGTATAAAATAGGCATGTGGCCAAAATTACCTAAGCCACTATACACTGTAATAGGCTCATTATTGATTACCTACAGATTTTCTCTTTTGTTTGGATTGTGGCTACAGGTGGGTCCCAGAGGGGTATAGTTTCTGTATTAGTATGATTTTATTGGGTCTTCAAATGCTCAGTTTCACATGAAACAAAAATAACAGCACTATGAGAAACAACTCAAAGCATATCATCATCTCTTTGTCTGAGTGTCTGCAAGTCTGACTCTATCATGATGAACTGTCTGTCTTCTTCCGCTATATTGTTGAGGCTGCTGCTTCTGAAATAGCCCATTCCTTAAATTCTGTCATTTGACTTGATTGCTTACTCCTTTTGCTATCTCTATAAAAACTTATTTTCCAAACCTAAGGAATTAGAAAAATTACTGAGAAAGCATGTGTACAACCAATCATGTTAAATGGACATGTTATTAAAAAAGAATATGGCATCTTAAAAATACTAACATATCAAAACATATCTGGCCCTGGAAAGGAGACTGGAGAGTGATATGTGGCTGGGTTTGGAGGTACCCAACCCTTTGATTACATAATGGCATAATGGTTGTTGGTAAGTTAGTTCCAGAACCTGAGTCAGCTTTCACTGACAAGGACAGGAAGGAATTGTGTCCTGCTGGTCACCTTGATTTGGAAAAGCAGCTGAGGCAGATGGTTGGTTTTCCAAGCCTTCACCTTTGTAGAATAGCATTCATTTGTCAGATGGAAGGTGTTTTTGGTGCTTCTAAAACTCATCCATTTGGCAACTAGCCTCTTCACAGGGCATATGCATTCCATCTGCCAGCTTTGCAAACGTTGGTTCATACCACTTTATTTTCAGAGAATGACCTTCTCTCATATTACTGAGTGTCCAGAACATTCTATTCATTCCCATAGTCTAAAGTCTGCTTCTTCCTGCCACACATGTTCCCAAGGTTTCCATTGGATTTTGTGGGCTCAAATCTTGCCACATTTCTTATATTCAGCCTGCTATTGAATCTTGTTTATCTTCTTTCCTGTCTGTCCTTTTTGGGTATTGAGCTCCCTTTAAAGGAGGGATGGCAATTTCACTAATTTTTGTAATTCTACTCAGAGCCAATAAATGTTTCTATGTAAGTAGGACAACAAAATATGCAACAAAAGTAAGTTTGGTCTATTAAAATTCAGTTTAATAGAATCCAGCAAATGCTGAATCTGTTTTAGGCACAGTACAAGGCTTATTAGCAATTAGCATTGATGTTACCTTGGAAAATGTTGAAAATCAATGCAATTCATCTTGCAATGCATTCTGCTTAGCAGAAACACAAAATTCCTATATGTTCTGCATGATAATATTGTAACTTGTGCTTTTTAAGTCTTGTCATGGAAGACAGCAGACACTTTAAACTGTGCCAAGGGCCTGTTGAGTGCAAATTTGTTGTTAAAACTCATGTCCTTGGACTGAATTTTGTGGTATCCAAAAACTATGTCACAGTGTAGAAAACTGTATTAACTCCTGGTGATTTGCTCATTCCCCTTTTCCCTAGAGCTGAATCTGTTCCTAAATGCTTTCATTTCATATGTAAACTTTCCCTTGCCTTGTATTTGTAGATATGTAGCTCAATATTCAGGACAAAAAGTAAAATGTTAACAAAGGGGAAAACTGGGTGACGGGTGTACAGGAACCGTACTGTCTTTGCAACCTTTCTATAATTCTTCAGTTGTCCCCAAATAAGGTTTATTCAAAAGCAAATGAAAGGTGCAGTGTTTAGAAAGTATTCTCAAGTTAAAACTTGGAAAGTTAGTGCGTCTTGCTACTCTTGCAGGTCATGAAGTCAATAGAGTTACTCTTGATAACAGCATATTTTATTCAACAATTATTAATGTGTAATTATTAACATGTAATTATTAATGTGTAATACCTGTGTATGTGTACATGTGTATGTGTATTTGGATTCACATAAATGGAAGTTAAAAAGAGAGCAATTAATATTATTTGATTCATAAAATAACATTTACAAAGTCAGTCAATATGTGGTTCTTCCTTTGTCCTTGTTTTTGTTCAGCAGCATTTAATATTTGTTAGAAGTGTAATCCTAAGAATTATATTTTAAATGCTAGTTAGAATGTTCTATTTGAAGATGTCCACAGATATATCCTGATGACATTCTAAATCTTCTAGTATAAGAAAAGACCCTTAGTTTAGGCCAGCATCTTCAGGTATACTATTTTTAGAAATAGTTGTTTATTGCCAACTAAATTTTCCAGTTATTCAGTGATAACTCTGAAAAGTGTCAGAGGTGAGGTGAAATCTGTCTTGGTATCAAGCACATTTCACATATCTAAGTACGTAATTTTGTTATTTGAAATTTGAATCAGAGGTGTACCTGTGAATTATTATCACAGAGCTGTTTAATTGGGCAACTTACAATTTGTTTGCAGAGATACCTGGGACTATAATTTATATATGAGGATGGAATGGGTATTTCAATGATTGAGTTTAGCATGCAGAAGGGATTTCTGTTTTCTAATCTGGTTTCCTAAATGGCTTTCTGCCTATGTGGAAATATTTAAAAGATGGGTACAATATAGCATTTTCAACTATAAAATGGGAAGGTAACAACTTATAGCTTTCTTTTTTTAGAACATTCAACTCAAACATGTTTATAGTCTAAATGGATTGCTTCAGTCAATAATATCCAGAATTCTATGTTGATGACATCTTAAATAGCCATTATCATATGCATTGTAATATACCATCATGAGATTTATGCTCTAATTTTAAGTTGCAAATGTATAATTACTAGAATTTAACCTCTCCAAATTGATGTAATTCAATCTAATTAGCTTGGCCTTATAAATGCATGCTAATCAGCAAGAAGATACTTAAATAAAACAAGAATGTTAACACAACAACTATGGAATAAACAAACTTCTGAAAAAGGAAAAAAATTCATGGACTAATTATATCTCCAACAATAAATCATAACTATATAAAAATCTTTTTTCTGTTCACTCAGACTTAGATGTGGCCAGAATTGTTTCAGTATGTGTTTTGAACTCTATCCACACTGGTAGTTCTTCCCTGTATTCATTTCTTCATTCAGTAAGCCATTTAATCTTAGTCATTTGGTATACATTTATTCTTGGCCTTGAATTCTTGTTATGAATTGGACAATACAAGGTGCCAGAGATGAATCAGAAACAGTCCCTGTCCTGTGTTTAGTTAAATTACTTACTTAAATAACCCTAACTCAAAGAAAAATGATCTCTTCATTTAAAAGGTTAATCAAATCATGCATTTACCTGCTTAATTCCCTCAAATGACTTCTCAGGGGGCTTAAATTCAAATTCAACTATTAACCATAGCCTACAAGAACCTACTTGGCCTAGATCTGACCTCTCTCTCCCCTTGATTATTATTTTCCTGTTGTCCAGGTCTACTGTGTAGCAAACACAGGAGGTGCATTTTTATTCCTAGAAGGTCCTAACTCATTCCTGCTTCCGGTCCTTTGCTGTTGTTACTTCTGTTTGGAAAGCTGGCTCTTGCTCCCTTACCCCTCCAGCTCCACTCAAGTCAGAGATGCTAGTGCTTTCTGTAGTGCTTTCTACATGTTACTTCCATGTATTTCTTAGAAATAAATCGATTATATACTTCCTTAGAAAAGAAGAGTCACTGTGATGCTCAAATATTATGTCTTTTCTGCAGGTAAGAGTTTTTAATTTTGAGTTTAGTCAACATTTTTCTCATTCGTCTTTTCTTATATGGTTGGTGGATTCAGACACAAATACTTGGTTATTTGCCCAGCGTCCTGAGTCTATGATCCACTCGTCATGTGACTTCAGGAAAGAGCATTTGATTAATTAATTAATTTAATAACTGATTTTTGTCTGAACATATTTTGTGTAACAATAATGTTAACTGAATAGAAATATAAATGAGGATCATGAAAAGAGAAGGGGAAATATATTACCCACAAGAGGTGGTTTTTAAGAAGGTGGTTACCCCTCAGTTATCTCATTTATATACTTAGGAGATAATCTAGATAAGGGAAGGCAAGAAGGTCCTCTCTTTGTGCCAAAAGAGTGGTTGGAGGGGGCTACTGTGCCATATTCAAATTTCTTGAGGTCTCCAGGGAATAATTCAGAGATGATTCCTTGAGGCTGGCTAAGGACACAGAATTCAGAGATAGTAGCAGCTGGGCCACATATTGGCAATTTCTGGACAAGATGATGGTTGTCAATGATTTCTTTTAAGTTTCTTCACTGTTTTGGCACAATTCCTCACTGTGGTGAAAATGTTTGCCAAAAGCGAAAAGTAATCTAAATCCACTATTTATCCATACCGATTTCTCTTTTGTTGTGATTTAATTTCAATAAATGTGTAATAAATATATGGCCACCTGTAGCTCTGGGAGGAAGGGCATTCCCAGCCAGGGAGCGAAACCCCTATGAAACCGCTGAGACCAAAATAAGTCGAGGGAAAGGATCGGTTGGGAGAAACCCCTCCTGTTGCTAACAGCTTGCTTGAATTCACTAGCTAGGCTCGGCCCCATCCATCTCCTTTGGCTGCCACTCAGGCTGTGCCACCAGGGCACGCTCTCTACTTCCTGCCTACCCCTTCCATGAGAAACTCCATTGGCGGGTCCTTGGCGACTGGCAGGCACCAGACCAATTATGTACCAGGAACAGAGAGGAGGAAAGAAAAGCAGTTTTCTCTCTACCCTTTGGCCCAGATCATTGGAAGGCTCTGCAGTGGTAAACACCTATTGATATGTAAATGAACTAAGGGTAAGCCGGAGATTCTGGAAATTCTGTCATTTACTCCACACCACTACTTCCGTTTTCTGATATCCTTAAAATTTAGTTCTACTTAAGGTCATATTTATCTCTCTGGATAAAATAAGTGGTCAACTCCTGACACTACCTCTCTCTTTGCCAGCCTCTCAAAATCGAATCAACTAATTCTGAGTAGGGCAACCGTAATCCCAACACCTTGTGAAGATCTGTTGGATTTCTGCATTCTTCCCAATAAGCAGACTTAATTCTCATCCAGCCCAGTGTTTTGTTGCTTTTTCTCATACCCTGAAGGCCTAAAATTTCATCACCCTCTCCCAGCGCACCACCTCTGTGTTGGCCTGGACCATAAATCTGGATTGTTTTCTGAAATATACTAGTGATTCCATCTGAGACCTCACCCTTTTGGAGGACTGGAATCTGATCTTAAACCAGTCCCAATGTCTGGAGCTTGTGTCATGTCCTCTTACTTTTTATCAACCCTCATTCCTTAGGAATAGATTCTAATCTTGAATAACAATGGCAATAATAGATATCATGTTTTAAGTGAGTAATATATGCTAAGCAATACCTGGATTATCTCATTCTTAAAGTGAGTAATATATGCTAAGCAATACCTGGATTATCTCATTCTTAAAAACAATGTATGAAACTATTATCCATTTAACAGATGGGAAAGCGGAGGCTTAGATAAGTTAAATAACTTATTCAAAGTCATAAAGCAGATGAATATTGCAGTTGAATGTGAACCAACTCTGAACCCTTCAGACCTATACTCTGAACCCTGCTCTGTTGCTCCTGAATTACTGACTCACTGCTCCTGCTGGATTGGTGGAGACATAGAGAAGACCTGCCCTATCCGGGCTGGTACTCAATAGGATCTCTACTTTGGGACCCTCCCCCTCATAACTTTTAACTATTTTAGGGCTCTATTATTAAATGTGCTCAAGGAGCTTCACTTGGCCCTGCAGAAATGTAACAGACAAGACAGGCACTGTCCCTTCATCCAGCTAAGCATCTGGCTGGGAAAGAAACCTTAATCACATAATTTTACAAAGAATTGCATACTTAGTGTGAGAAGCTTACTAAGGAAGGTTGTAGTGCACAATAAAAGCTTACAACAGGATGATCTGACCTATTTCAGCAGGTCAGAGAGTTGGTGTTTTGCTTTGCCAACCCAGTTGGATGGCTCAACACTTAC
This sequence comes from Manis javanica, assembly GCF_040802235.1. Lineage (NCBI taxonomy): Eukaryota > Metazoa > Chordata > Mammalia > Pholidota > Manidae > Manis > Manis javanica. The sequence goes on from NC_133157.1 coordinate 150,998,198, forward strand.
CATCTGACACATCACTTTCCTTCCAGGTCCAACCACAACAAAGTTTCTTCAGCAGAATTTCAGCTCTTAGCTGCACAGGTCCCAGCATGCTTTGCAGCTCTCCCAGTTCACCGCAGCCTTGTCTTCACTAATAGAGGTTTTACTAAATATATTTATCAGCCTATTTCAAGCTACCATTACCTTATCAGACCTCTGTTCTGCTGAAATACTGAGCAATATCGTTTTATTGATTGGATACCTACTGACGGTAGCAATATGCACACATACATTATTCTCATACCACTGTAGCATTAATAGTCTGGAGGTAATACTGAAAGTAATTTACTGTCATCTATATATGGCAATTCAAATGCTGTGGTAGTTAGAGCTGCCAATTTGGAAATTCTGGTCTGCATACAAATATGTTCTCCAAAGAAATTTTAGAACTAACCTGATAAGACCAGATAGCAAGAAAGGTCAAGCCTTTGAAAAACATCACTGATATGATTGCATTAACAAATATAACAAATGGGAACAATTTCTTAAGAATGAAAGACATATTTTCCTTTACCCTGAGTTTTTTAGTGGAGTCAATGACAGGGACTGAAAGAGAGTTTGCTAAAATGTTGACTTAATTTCATGCCCAAATCCTGCATTTTTCTGCTTACATGTATTGCAGGAGTCAACGTATGATCTGAAGATAGAGCAGAGAAGTTTAAATAAAGAAAATACTGAACCACTTCTTTTTTTCCATCAGTGATAACACTATTAATTTTTATATGCTAAATCATTTAATATTTTATATTATCAAGGGATCAATCTTGAAAAGAAGCAAACAGAAACCTACTATTATAAAAAATCACTTTAAATTTATTGCTTTCCTTGGCCTAAATGCATTCTGGAAAAAAATAAAGAACTTAAGTTCTGTAAATTTTATAGATCTTGTTGATCCATTTTACCTGTTGGATGGCAATTTTAGCATTCCATTCCATGAGTCACATTTTTGTAAACTTTGCACAAAAGAGGAATAATTAGGTTGTTTTAATTTTTTGTTTACTAGCCTGCGGTGAGTCAGTGAAAATCCTGTGCACAGCTCCTGAAACTCATCTTATTTCTCCAGGATAGACACCCATAAAGAATGGAAGATAACAAACTGTGAAAAGATATGTGCAGTTGTATTCCAATCATGTAAATCTTTGAAACTCACAAACATATTGTTTATGGATGAATGTATTTACATAGAAGTTAAAACCATGCATGAGAATAATCCACACCAACTTCAGAAGAGTAGATTTTTCTAGGAAGGAAGGGGTAAGGGAAAGGAAGTGGCATTTTAATAATATCTATAACATTTTATTTCTTTTAAAATATGATCTGGAGCAAATTTTTGTATGTTAACATCTGTTCAATCTTGTTGATAATTATGTAGATGTATTTTTCTTATACTTTTAAATACACTTGGGATGTTTCTCAAGTTCTTTTAAAATTAAGTTCTATAAAAACTTGTAGGATATTATTCAGAAGAGGAGCATCTTATGTGTATAGTAAAAGCATTAGAATTGTTGGCTAAAACAATCTTATAGGCATATACTCAGCTGCGTTCTGTGGGAGGAGGTACATATGAGTTGGGAAACTAACTGTGAAAAATGATCAGATCCCCACATGGCAGGAGTCACATGGCTATGAACCTAAACAGCACTTCATACTTTAACTCACTGAGGGTGAAGGAATGGAAGTCCTGAGAAGTCTTGGGCATTCAGGGAGCTGCCTCACATATGGCCTGATAAGGACGAGTCAACCTCATTCCTGGGATGAGCTGGCCTCAGTTACAGATAGGAGTCTACCTTTGGGTAGGAAGGAAGTTACAGGTGCCTTTTTTTTCCACATGAAATCAGAATATAATTAGAAGCTCAAAGAAACTCAGAGCTGAAGAAGCAGTAAGGAAGGCAGGGTTGTGTGGTGAGACTGTGCAGTAAGGCGGGAGGCCAAGGCAGCTGGAGTCAGCCTGCCTGAGTTTGAATGACTGGCACAATATGAAAACTTATGAGACTTAGTTTCTTTATCTTGAAAATAGAAGTAAATCTATCCTGGTAAAATTCTTATGTGAATTCATGAAATAACACAGGAAAGTTTTTGACTCTGCAAATAAGGAATTTTCTTCTCCACCCCTTCAGGTAGGTGTCACTGGAAGTGAAACAGGGAGGAGACAGAGAGAAGACTTTAGTTGACCTTATCTGTGCTCTCTTAGAAGGGGTCTAAGAACAATCCCATCCCTGCTGCCACTTCTCAGGCCTGGGAGTTAGGGTGAAGGTTAGACTGTACAGTGAGTGAAAACAGTTTAACATTAATGATGAGGATACTTCCTCAATTGTGTGTGCATCCCTCCAATTAGTTAGGATACAGCAGTCACTCACGTGGTAGGAGATGCTGCACTGTTTTAACATGATGCTAAGCTCTGAGCATCCTCGTTCGGGTTCTGACTGCTGGTCAGAAGAACAGGAAAGGTGCTCAGTGAGGAAATGCCTGTCTCTGCTGAGAGATCGGCACCTACACTAACTCACACTCTCTGCCCCATGTCACTGCTTTCTGCTATATAGGGTGGCCTGACACATTGAAACATTTTTTCCAGTATCAGTTTCCAGGGGATTATTTTGAAATCAAGTAAGAATAGTTAATATTATCATTCTCTGTCTGCTACTAGTCTTGCTCACTGCTGCTTTTTTTATTCTTCTTTTATTCAAATTAAATACCTTACAGTCATTCAGAAACAGCACCTTATGTCGCCACTCCTTCCCACTGTCAGAGCAGTTAATTAGCTCTTGGCAGGTTTGAGATTCTGAAGGGCTTGAAAGGATGATTTGTAATTGTGTACTGAAGTACAACAAGTTGCCTCAGATAAACAGCGTTGAAAGTCTATTGTTTGGCATTTGTCAATTTCTACGTGATGTTGATTTTCATTTATTTGGCAGAAATAGAAAATCTTATTTGCCTCACATTCCTAAGGGGGAGAGCCATCATCATTTCTTATACTTCAACAAAGGAAGATTGTAAAAACCTAAGGAAAAACATAAAAAGGAAAATGGGATCTTTTCGAAGCAAAAAGCCCTATAAAATCTGAAAAGGTCTTTGCTTTGGAAGACCTATATCATAAAATTGATTCATATTGCCACTGTTACCTTTAAAGAGGTTAGAAGTGAGAAACAGAGAATCTTTGTTAGTCATCTTTAGCAGCAAAATAGAGTCCATTCTTCTTAGACTGGCATTCAGAATCCTCAGGGGTTTTAAACTTGACACATTCTCTGATCATCTTTCCTACTACTTATCTGCATACATATTATGTGTTAATTTTTGAACATCTCAGTTCTTCCTGAACAGCCTGACTTGTTTTTCTACGTGCTTCCAGAGCCTTCTTTCCCAGTTAGTGGTCCCTCTCCCCCAGGGACATACTTAGCAGAGATATAAGATGTCCAGTTAAATTTGCATTTCAGATAAACAGAGAATGTTTTTCCATATAACTGTACTCCATGCAATATTTGGGATATACTTTTACTAAAAAATGTATTTTGTATACCTGAAGTTCAAACTTAACTGGATATCCTGTATTGTAGCTGTCAATTCAACTTATTCCTCTGAACTCTTGGGAGATTGATATTCCTTATCATTCACTTATTTCACTTGGTATTTTCAACCTAGATCTGTTGTATGCCTTCAGTCAGATCTTAAACTCCTTGGAAAGAGAGGAGTTCCACTTCTAGTTTGGATACAAAGGAGGTACAAAATCTTAATTTATGCAATAAAAATCAGAAGTCACCAGGCAAACATACAAACAAAAAAATTGTAATTTTTCTTAAAGACATTGAAGAATTGTGGGTAGAAAGAAATTTTAAAGAAGTAATACTAGAAGGAGGAGCTTATGGAGTAAATCAATTTCTGAGGATGTGGTCAGGGAACATGGAGGAAGACACCAGCCAGAGGAAGACTATTTGTGGTCTTTTAGCAGGAATCAGCAAATACTGGGCAAGTCTGTGGGCAGGCATGCTATACTTGAATCTGATGTTGCTCCAAATGCAAAGATGATCTTTTCTGCCTAGTAAGTCCATCTTTGGGAATTTTGCTAAAGAAGCAGAGGCTGGATGCTGGGGTGGAAAGTGGAAAAAGACCTTATGATTTTGTAGCCAGAAAAAAAGACCAGTACTTACAAAGGAATAATAATAAATGTGACATTATAAGAAACAATTGAGCAAAGGCCATATATGACAAACCCATAGCCAACATTATACTTAACAGCAAGAAGCTGAAAGCTCTTCCTTTAAGATCGGGAACAAGACAAGGATGCCCACTCTTCACACTTCTATTCAACATAGTACTGGAGGTTCTAGCCATGGCATCAGACAACACAAAGAAATAAAAGGCATCCAGATTTGCAAAGAAGAAGTCAAACTGTCTCTGTTTGCAGATGACATGTTGTTGTACATAAAAAAAAACTAAGAATCCACTCTAAAACTACTAGATGTGATTTCTGAATTCAGCAAAGTTGCGGGTTAGAAAATTAATACACAGAAATCTGTTGCATTCCTATACAACTAATGATGAACTAGCAGAAAGAGAAATCAGGAAAACAATTCCATTCACAATTGCATCAAAAAGAATAAAATACATAGGAATAAACCTAACCAAGTAAGTGAAAGAACTGTATTCTGAAAACTACAAGACACTCATGAGAGAAATTAAAGAAGAAACCAATAAATGGAAACACATCTTGTGCTCATGGATAGGAAGAATTAATATTGTCAAAATGACCATCCTGCCTAATGCAATCTATAGAGTCAATGCAATTCCTATCAAAATACCTACAGCATTCTTCAGTGAACTAGAGCAAATAGTTCTAAAATTCATATGGAACAACAAAAGACCCCAAATAGCCAAAGCAATCCTGAGAAGGAAGAATAAAGCAGGGAGAATTATGCTCCCTGACTTTAAGCTCCACTATAAAGCCACAGTACTCAAGACAATTTGGTACTGGCACAAAAACAGACCCATAGACCAGTGGAACAGAATAGAGAGCCCAGATATAAACCCAAGCATATATAGTCAATTAATATATGATAAAAGAGCCATGGATATGCAGTGGGGAAATGACAGACTCTTCACAGCTGGTGTTGGCAAAACTGGACATCTGCATCTAAGAGAATGAAACTGGATTATTGTCTATCCCCATACACAACAGTAAACTCAAAATGGATCAAAGACTTGAATGTAAGTCATGAAACCATAAAACTCTTAGAAAAAAATATAAGCAAAAATCTCTTGGACATAAACATGAGCAATTTCTTCATGAACATATCTCCCTGGGCAAGAGAAACAAAAGCAAAATTGAACAAGTGAGACTATATCAAACTAAAAAGCTTCTGTACAGCAAAGGATACCATCAGTAGAACACAAAGACATACTATAGTATAGGAGAATATATTCATAAATGACATATCTGATGAGGGGTTGACATCGAAATTATATAAAGAGCTCATGCACCTCAACAAACAAAAAGCAAACAAGCCAATTAAAAAATGGGCAGAGGAGCTGAACAGACATTTCTCCAAAGAAAAAATTCAGATGGCCAACAGGCACACAAAAAGATGCTCCACATCAATAATCATCAGAAAAATGCAAATTAAAACCACAATGAGATATCACCTCACACCAGTTAGGATGGCCAACATCCAAAAGACAAACAACAAATGTTGGCGAGGTTGTGGAGAAAGGGGAAGCCTCCTACACTGCTGGTGGGAATGTAAAATAGTTTAACCATTGTGGAAAGCAGTATGGAGGTTCCTCAAAAAACTAAAAATAGAAATACCATTTGACCCAGGAATTCCACTCCTAGGAATTTACCCTAAGAATGCAGGAGCCAAGTTTGAAAAATACTTATGCACCCCTATGTTTATCACTGCACTATTTACAATAGCCAAGAAATGGAAGCAACCAAAGTGTCCATCAGTGGATGAATGGATAAAGAAGAGATGGTACATATACACAATGGAATATTATTCAGCCTTAAGAAGAAAACAAATCCTACCATTTGCAGCAACATGGATGGAGCTAGAGGGTGTTATGCTTAGTGAAATAAGCCAGGCAGAAAAAGACAAGTATCAAATGATTTCATTCATCTGTGAAGTATAAGAACAAAGAAAAAAACTGAAGGAACAAAAGAGCAGCAGACTCACAGAACCCAAGAATGGACTAACAGTTACCAAAGGGAAAGGGACTGGGGAGGAAGGGTGGGAAGGGAAGGATAAGGGGGAAAACGGGGCATTACAGTTAGCACATGTAATGTAGCAGGCGAGTCACAGGAAAGGCAGTACATACAGAGAAGACAAGTAGTGATTCTATAACATCTTACTATGCTGATGGACAGTGACTGTAATGGAGTATGTGGGGGGGATTTGATAATAGGGAAGTCTAGTAACCATAATGTTGTTCAAGTAATTGTACATTTATGATATCAAAATTAAAAAAATAAATAAATAAACAATTGAGCAAAAAGAAAATCGAACAAAACCTTTGAAGTGCTAAGACACAAAAACTAGACAATGTATATTTCTATGTGCAGGTAAAAATATATTTCAAAAATTATGGTTAAATGAAAATATTGTCAGAAAAACAAAAGATTAGAGAAATAGTTGACAGATTCCTACTATGGAAACTAGTAAAGAGAATTTTTAGGCTGAAGGGAGAAAGTACTAGGTGGATATTCAAATCTAAAATAAGGAGTAAAGAACTTTGATAAGGGTTAAAAAGGTAAATATAAAAAATCATTTTCTTTCTTAAATTTTTAAAAAGTCAATTAAGATGTCTTACATTATATGTGAAAACATAATATTAATTCAGGATTGATCATGGTAAATTAAGAATGCATATGAAAATGCCTAGAGCAATGATTACAGAAATAATAAAAAGAGGCATAGCTAAAAAGTCATTAGAGAAGATACCAAAAACTAGTCATTTATACCATTACTTTCCAAAACAAAAAAAAAAAGATATAAGATGAAGAGAAGGATCGTATAATACAAAGGACCAAAAGGAGCAGAGACAATGTGTCTTTCTGGAGAGCTCTATCTTTGTTATAAACGATTTAAATTTCCCAAAGTGAATGAGAAAAACATCGCACTTATAACTCAGAGCAATGATCCATTCCCGTTCTCTGTGAGTCTGTGACCACTGGAACTTGCCTGGAAGCTGTACCTGTGTGGTCATTTGTGCTCATGACTTTTTTCCAACAGCTTTATTGAGATATGGTTTATATAGAGATGTAATTTATAATGGTTCACCCATTTAAAGGATTCAATTCAATATTATTTTAGTATGTTTACAGAGTTCTGCAACTATTGCAATAACCTAATTTTTAAAATCTTCATCATCCCCAAAGAAACCTTGTACCCATCAGCTCATTTCTTCCATCCACTCTGTCAAATTTTAGACTCCTAGGACCCACCCTAAACTCAGCAAAACAAAATGTGGGCTGTAGACAGGAATATGCGCATGTGTAACAAGCTCCCTCCCACAGGCGATTTTTTGAAACACCAAAGTTTTCAACCACATCAATAATCCTGCTCTCTTCCCACCGAATCCTTTCATTTTGCCTTTTTATTGAATCTGGGAAGTTCACAGAGATCTCATTATCCAATGGTGAGAATAAGCTCATTGAAACGAATGGTATACCCAGGGTTCTGGCATTGCCCCACTCCAGAGGCACACTACATTGCATTGTTTGTGATGGATTCTCTGGGGTGGTGCTAAGCGCCATAGAAAAACTCACATTGGTTTAAAATGTATAAATCTTGCTAAAGAATATGAACAAACATTTTTAACTCATTAAATAAAACTTAATTTAAAATTTAAAGAAAACTTTAATTAATAAAAAACATAGCAGAGAGTAGGGGTTAAGAACAAGAGCACAGAAAAGTGTGACGAGGTCAAACCATGGTTTCATATCTTTGTGAACTTGAGCAAGTCACTCAAATTCAGGTAACCTCTAGTCCCCTGTCCGTAATGACACACATTCTTCATGAGGTTGTGATGAGACTAAAATGAAATAAAAGAAGTCAGTTATTTGGAAAAATACCTAGTACATGGTAAATATTTACTAGATGTTAATTATGATGAACATTATAGTTATGGCTAGCAATTTCATATTAAGGTTGTGCTTGGGCCCACTTGAGGCATTTTGCTGTTTTATACCATGATCAAATAAGAGGCTTGGAATTTTATAATCATGGCACTTATTTGATAGGAATATTGTCACTGAAAAATAGACATACGTAGATACGTGAAACAGAGAGGAAAGTAGCAGGGTAATAAATTGTTCATTTTTTCAGATGGAATTTAGGAAATTCTAGTTTGCAAGTTTTTGAAACTACTCTATGGAAGCATAGAATACAACCACTGTTATTTGCTATTAAAGGATTGTTAGAAGGGTGTACATGTTGTATAGTTAGTCGCTTGTTCTATAGTAATAACTAAAATACCATGGCACCCTTCTGCATACAACTTTTTTAAGTTATTTATTTACTGCTCTTTGTCCCTGTCTCTTGTTTTATAAATAGTACTCTGCTTTTCTCTGACACTCTAAAGCCATCACAGGAATTTAAAATATGGATTGCTACACTAAGACAAGGGGACATAAGAGGAGAGGGTGTACTCTGGGACTTGAGGATGGAAAGATAAGTGGTTTGACTGCAAATGCAGTGGCAGCTTTAGATTGGAGAAATCATAGGAAAGGTACAAAAGCAATCAGAGGAAACAATTACAGATCTCCTGGGCAGAGGGAAAAGTCAGTACAAGAAATGCTCAAGCAGGGAGGAAACAGCTGGTTAAAAATGTTGAGAGTATCAGTCTTGTGTGGAAATGCACATGGAGCTGAGCAGCAGGAGAGTGCAGGCAGGCACCTTGCCAGGATGGGAACGAAGGGGAGGATGGGCTTAGATTTACTACTCCTTCCTTCTCTTTCTCTCTCCTCTCTCTCTGTCTCATACACACACAGCAGCATCTTTCGGAGACCTTTTCCAAGGACAGTGACAATAGCCCATCCTTTTCCCAGGGGCAGTGAAAAATGTTTACCAGTGATGGATGAATGGAGAGCAGTGGGCTAGCTGTGTGCACAGGAAGCTGGGGGAAAGAGCAACCCCAGTTGTTACTCTCATTGATTTCATGGCTCTCAGAGGACCCTGCTCCTCCCCCATCTTGGCCATGGAGCCCAGGAGACAATTCCCCCAACAGGATGGTTTCTGGTGGCTATCCCTTTTATATTTACCTATGTGGAGCTTCCTTGGGTTAGAGAAACAGTATATTTAGGAGGTAAGAGTGCTTGAAGCATTATGTGAAGGAGGCTTCTGGGAGGTGTGTATTTTAGGACCTGGAAAGTCCCACAGAGAAAGAAAATGGAAAAGATGGATTCGGTGGTGAAACAGAAACCACTGTGACTCCCACTGAATATAATCAACAGGCAAGAACTCAGTGTGGGCACAGGCCTGAAGCTGAGAAAAAAGGAAACGTCATTCTGAGAACAAAGGCAGAAAACAGGCCCATCTATAAACATAGGACATTAAGGAAATATTAGAAAAAAATATTTTGTAGTTTCCAGAACTTTGTCCCTAGGAAACTAAATACTGAGAGCAAAAAGAAATACATAATAACATATTATTTTTATCATAGGGGCATCTGAAACAGAAAACTACAAAAAGTCTCAGCATCATACTTTTTATTACAGCAACAAAATTTCAATATTAATGAGCAGAAATGTAAATCGAGGAATATTCTATGTTTTACTGTACTTTGTGGGTAGTAAAATAAGGCAGTGGATGGGAAATAGCCAGGTTTTTGTGATGATCCCATCTCATACACGAGATGCTCCTGAGACCTGAAACAAATATTGTTCCTTAAGAAAAAAGATTGGCAAAAAAAAAATAGCTCATAAAATGAATCCCTATATTGCACGCTTTGCGGAAAGTGAAAAATTCCTATGTAAAAAGTGAAGCATAAGAGGGACAGTAAGCATTTAAGTGCAATAAAATCAGAATAAGAAGTTACCACCAGGGGAGGAAAATGCCACCTCAAATACAAGATAGAAAAATCCCAAGATGTTTGAAAAGAGAGTTACAGATTTCATTTCTATAAGTCATTCAATTAAAGGTACAAACGTATCAAAATCAGATATTTCAGGTTTTACAGAGTATCACATTTAAGAAAATGTAACCACTGAAGAAAACAATTTGAATCAAAGGCATCAAGATAATAGAAATGTTGAATTTGAGTATGTACTTTTGTATTACCTTTAACACTGTATAACACCTAATTAAATAGAATAAAATCTGCTCAGGTGTTTGACATTGGCCTGGGGGATGGTAATATTTAACCATATTGAGCAGCCAGTTTTATGGGCTATGCATAATTCAGAAACAAAAGTAGAATATAGCTAGAGAAAAAAATGGTTAAATTGCACAAGATTTCCACTTAAGATGGACCCTATCTTATCAAATGATGTCTTCATTGAAGAAAAGTTGAATTTGAAATTGAGAAGTAAAGTGCCCTCAGGTCTATCCATTGAACCTGAATTAACTGTCATTTCTATGAAAATTATGAAATCAAGAAGGGGGAATAACCTAATTCTCTAAAGAATTATGAACTCTGAAACTTCTATTTATGAAAAGGCAAATGAAGAGTGGATTAGATTAACTAGAAGGACAAGTCAAAAATATAAATCACTTTGTACCTAATGCTTATAAAAACAGGCTTTTTTTTTTAAGAAGGAGGTCAAGGCCATAGTTTTGCTTGTCTGTTATCTCCATTTTGAGTTGTTATCCAGTCTAAGAATGTCTGTTTTTAACACTAGCTATATCTTCACCATTATGGTTAGAATTCATTATGCTTGCAAATTTTTCATTTTATGGTTTTGTCACAATGTTATTACTCTACAAAGAAAGAAAAAATCATGCATAGTCCTATTACTTTAACACTTTAAAAAATACTCCTGTTTACTTTTCTTCCTTATATTATTTGTTCATAAGCTTACATATCCTGACACAGTAATAGTTATAACACAACTTTTTAAAATGTGTCCTCCCTACAGCCTGGGGCCCTGAATGCCTAGGCTAAATGCTGTTGTTTGGGAGGCTTCATACCCTATCCTGGGGTGCCCTTGGTCCTCCTAACAAAACTGCATTTCCATTGGCTGCCCCTTTCACTCTCTAAATATTCTCCCTCACATTTCCTTTTTAAATGTAAAGGAAACTTAAATTGTCCTTTTCTCTCTGGCTTTATAGGTTAAAATATTTCATATATAGAGTCCCTCTGGACTATTTCTTACCTGGTAAATGTTCCTCAAGGGGTGCTATTGCCATTTTGAGAGAGTCAATTCTCCCTTGAGTAGAACATGATGTAACCTTGGTTTTCACCCACTACATATGTATAGGGACTCCCTTTGCCTTGTGACATAAAAATGCCCCACGAATGTAAATTAGTTCAACCATTGTGGAAAGCAGTATGGAGGTTCCTCAAAAAACTAAAAATAGAAATACCATTTGACCCAGGAATTTCACTCCTAGGAATTTACCCTAAGAATGCAGGAGCACAGTCTGAAAAAGACATATGCACCCCTATGTTTATCGCAGCACTATTTACAATAGCCAAGATATGGAAGCAACCTAAGCGTCCGTGAATGGATAAAGAAGATGTGGTACGTATACACAATAGAATACTATTCAACCATAAAAAGAAATCAAGTCCTACCATTTGCAACAACATAGATGGAGCTAGGGGGTGTTATGCTCAGTGAAATAAGCCAGGCAGAGAAAGACAAGTACCAAATGATTTACCTCATTTGTGGAGTATAACAACAAAGCAAAATAGCAGCAGACTCACAGACTCCAAGAAGGGACTAGTGGTTACCAAAAGGAAGGAATTGGGGAGGGTGGGTTGGGAGGGAGGGGTAAAGGGATTAAGGGGCATTATGATTAGCACATATAATGTAGGTGGGTCATGGCGAAGGCAATATAGCACAGAGAAGACACCTAGTGACTCTATAACATCTTACTATGCTGATGGACAGTGACAGCAATGGGAAATGTGGAGGAGACTTGATAATATGGGTGAATGTTGTAACCACAATATTGCTGATGTGAAACCTTCAGAACATTGTCTATCAATGATACCTTAATAAAAAATAAAAATTAAAAATAAAATTTTAAAAAAGTGCCCCCACACATTCCAAAATTCCTTTAGAAAATAGCAGCAGCCCCATTGAGAATCACTAGTGCATGTAATTCACTGTGTGTGCTAAAGATTCAGCAGTGAATTGCCACAGATGTAGCATGATCCTAGAAACATGACAATAAGCTAAACATCCACAGATGTCTTCTTGGACATGATTCCTGAAACTCCCACCAAAGGTCATTGCCCCAGTTAGGTATATAATGATTTAAAAAAGGCAAAAATCATATATAGTTCTTACCATACACCAGACACTGTTCTAAGCACTGTACATGTACAGTAATCCAATCCTCCATAGTGTATTCTGTAAAGTACTTTTATTATTCTAATTTTATTGATGAGGAAACTAACAAGAGAGGTTAAGCAAATGCTAACAAGTAGAGTCAGTCATTCAGCTGGCCTAGTGGTAAGGCCAATATTTGAATCAAGGTCAGCCATGTCCTGTGTTCATGCAGGACTTTGACCACCACACTATAATGCTTTTTACAAAGCTGAGGTCACAGACTCTGGTGGCCACTGCAAAAATGACTGTATACTACCTTGGAAGAAAATAAAGTTATGCAGTTTGCTAGTTTTCAGTCATCCTGTGTGAAAGGCCCATCAAATGTAAAATTAACACCAGACACATGTGTGGTACTTGTTAAAAAATACCAGTATTGAAGTCACTCAGGTCCAGCCCCTGTCATGAATCCACCACTGACAAACTCAGTAACCACACAGTTAGCATAGCAATCAGCATGAAGTAAATCTCCAATGCATATTAGAATTAGTGTTACCATCATTATTATTAATCATCTCTATTAATATAAGTAAAGTAGTACTTTTTCACATGCTTCTTAACCTGGTAGTCCTTGAAAACCAACTGGACAGGTTTTAAAAAAAAACATATTTCCTGGCCATATACCATACCAAATAAACCACAATATGAAGGAGTTGGTGGGTGCAGTTGGGGGCCCACTATTAGTATTTCATGGATCTCCCTAAATAATGCTAAAGTGCAGGTCGGATTAAGAATGACGTTGGTCAATTAATACTCAAATGACCTGCAGGGCAGTGTGCTACATATGGTAGTGAGTTGGGCACATTGCTAGGACTGAGGAGGTCCTCACAGAACTGAGCACCCTGCTTTGTGGAGTGCGCAGTATAAGGATGAACTTCATAGACCCCAATATCAGACAAGTCTTGCCTCACACTGAGACTCTGGTGCTTCTCTATGTGGATGTTGTCTTACTGTGCACCTAATGTCATCTGCAAGGTTCTAGTCTCTGGGGTCATGAGACACCGTAAGATACAGTGTTGCACTTGATGGGTTACTTAAGCTGAATGTTCACTGAACCTGAGGAGTCTAATAATTAATTCCTACATGGGAGCGTGTTAGCAAGAAGTGGCATGGCTTAAGTCTCTATGAGTTAATTTTGTTATTATTATCACTATTAGAGCTATAATTTTTTAGGCATCTGTTCCATCCAAGGTTCTACATATATTGTCTCACTTAATCCTCAAAACAACCCTGCAAGATAGGTGCTATTACTCAAATTTTTCTGTGAAGAAAGTGATGCAGAAAGAAATCCTGTTGCCCAGGCTCACATAGTTTCTAAAAGGTGAGTCAGAATTTGAACCCAGATCCCAGCTCCAAAGCCCCATCTCTCCACCATGTTCTTACTATTTTGGCCAGAATTGCTTGAGTCACTGTTAGGACTGCTGGCAGCATCTCGTCTGGTATGGACTCATCCCAAATTGTCCTTAGTCTTGAGAATAATCAATCAGTTTTGGTTCCCCAGGGGAGAGAAGTGCCAGCTAAGGGCTACAGTGCTTCTGGAAACACGGGATGTACTCAGCAAGGACCTTATTCAAAGTGGGAATGGGGCAAATGGGTCTTTTGTCTCTCTATTTCTAAGAGTTATGACTTTCAGAAAAAGAGAGGTAAAATAAGGAATACTCCAGCCCTCAAGGGCACAGAGTTAACTTCCAGAAGTAAATCAACTTAGAAATATTTAACAGGCTCCATTTGGTCATCCTATTTCTGTCTCCCTCACCACTAGTGAAATTATAAATAACAAGACAAGGAAGAAAGGTGAAGGAGTGGGAATGAAGAGAAGTGATGAGAAATATCCTGGCATCTTCCCAGAATATTCTAGAATTTAGCTTTATTTTATTTTATTTATTTATTTTATTTTTTATTTTGCTATCATTAATATACAATTACATTAGCAGCATTGTGGTTACTAGATTCCCTCCATTATCAAGTCCTCACCACATACCCCATTACAGTCACTGTAGTAAGATGCTATAGAATCACTACTTGTCTTCTCTGTGTTGTAGTGCCTTCCCCGTGTCCCCACCCCTACATTATATGTGCTATTAGTAATGCCCCCTTTTCCCCTTATCCCTCCCTTCCCACCCATCCTCCCCAGTCCCTTTCCCTTTGGTAACCATTTGTCCATTCTTGGGTTCTGTGAGTCTGCTGCTGTTTTGTTCCTTCAGTTTTTTTCTTTGTTCTTATACTCCACAGATGAGTGAAATCATCTGATACTTGTCATTCTCTGCCTGGCTTATTTCACAGAGCACAAACCATAATACCATCTAGCTCCATCCATGCTGTTGCAAATGGTAGGATTTATTTTCTTCTATGGCTGAATAATATTCTATTGTGTATATGTGCCACATCTTCTTTATCCATTCATCTACTGATGGACACTTTGGTTGCCTCCATTTCTTGGCTATTGTAAATAGTGCTGCCATAAACATAGGGGTGCATATGTTTTTTTCAAACTGGGCTCCTGCATTCTTAGGGTAAATTCCTAGGAGTGGAATTCCTGGGTCAAATGGTATTTTTATTTTTAGTTTTTTGAGGAACCTCCATATTGCTTTCCACAATGGTTGAACTAATTTACATTCCCACCAGCAGTGTAGGAGGGTTCCCCTTTCTCCACATCCTCACCAACATTTGTTGTTGTTTGTCTTTTGGATGTTGGCCGTCCTAACTAGTGTGAGGTGATATCTCATTGTGGTTTTAATTTGCATTTCTCTGATGATTAGTGATGTGGAGCAAGCTTGATTTTATTTTGAATTGAAGATTTCTTTTTTTTTGAAGATTTCTTTTTAAAACAGCACTTGTTTGTTATATAATATATCTCTTCACAGGAACATAAGTTGGAATTCATCACTCGTAGTTTGTCATGTAGTAGTGTTTTCAGGATAAAGTTGAGGAAGCAGTAATTAAATTATCATTTCTGTTTAGAGACAGAAATTAGGAGCAAAAAGTTGGGAGTCCCCTAAACCCCCAAAGGGGGGAGAAAGCCCAAAATACTTTCAAAACAGTCCTAGAGGAGGGATACCCCAGGACTCACTGAGAAAAACTCTGTGTTTCTATTTAAAGGACAGTAATGAACTGGACCCCCAAAAAAACATTTCTTTAATAACTCGAGAGCCTTCTTTGAAGCTGGACACCAAAGTTATGGACTTACGGAGCCCAGTAAACAGTGATGAGCAGGAGGCCCTGGTGGGGGATGGGGGGTGGGGGAAAATGAGCAGGGGATGCTTTTTCTCAGCATCTACAGAATGCAGAACTTACAGAGACAAAATTGAGAAGTGATCCTCATGGAATCATTCCCCAAGGATCTGACAAGAGGCAGGAGAGAGGACCCTGAGAGGAAAGTTGCTCATCTCAAGAGAACAGGCACAGCTGCACCATCCAGGACAGACAGTTACCATAAAATCTGTGCATTGTCATTTAAAAACTTAACATCTCTCCTGCTTTTCATATTTAAAATAATGACATCATTGTTTTCTCATATTTATTAATTGATTTTGTGACAGGTAAAGTCTCCTTTGATTTAGATATTGATGATCAGTTTAATTTCTTCCAGCCCAGGTGATGTTAATGATTGTTCAAATTATCTTGTACTGACATTCCTGCTCTCACACTAGATGCTCTGGAAAGACCTAATTGCTTATAATTCCTTGCACAGATCTCACTACTTCCAGCCTCCATGCTCCCTTCCTTTTTCTCCTCCCTTTCCCCAGCCATCTCTTAGTCATCCATTAAGACACCTCTCAGGTGGCACTTTGGCTAAGAAGTCCCCAGGCTGGGTGGATGCACTCATTCCATACAGACATAAAAGTTCCTGTGCATGGCTCTGTCATTGGACTTAATCCATTACATATTAACTATCTGTTTATTTCTGTCACTCCAAGTAGAACTGTGAGCTGCTTGAGATCCATGAATAGGACTTGCCCATCTTTAAATCCCTTTCAACTACCACAGAGGTAGGTTCAATGGTAACGTTGTGTAAATATCTGTTGATTGAATAACTGACAGAATTAAAAAAATGAAAATTTATAAGACAGCTTTTACTAAAGCTCCTCTAGAAATCTATAGAAATAATTGCAGTTGAAAATTTAATGAATCTTCTCCTCATGACTTGATGGATTACAAGACAAACCAAAGAAATCATCATATGCTTTGAAATGCAATACATGATGAGTGTGATAAAATCCTCTTTTAAACATAGAATTCCTCACTTATGAATAGATTAAGTGGCACTCAACTAAATATATTGCTTATTTGAGCCTCAGAATGTACTGACTGAGTGAATCTGTGCTGTCAATAGGGGTTAGGTGTCCACACCAGCCCTCTAGCCCATAAAGTCCTAGGTAACCCACGGTATAGCTGACCTTTCCTCCACTGGGAATACTGCTCTGCTGTTTCTCTTCGCTCAAACATATTAGAACCCGAGGTCCTGTCAACATTTTCCTGTCTCCCCTTTTTTCCCTTCCAGAATGATTAATTTCAGCTCCTACACAAAACCCTTCTCACCCCACTGCGGTTTTCTATCCTCTCCTTTTTCACTCCCTTTCCCACATTTCTATCTGAGTGTCTTAGACCCCAGGCTGCTAGAACAAAACACCACAGACTGAGTGGCTTAAACAACAAACGTTTATTCCTCACAGTTCTGGATGCTGGGACATCCAGGATGAGAGTATTGGCAAGTTTAGTGTCTGGTAAGGACCCTCTTCCTGATTTGCAAAGTGCCGTCGTCTCATTTTGTCCTCATACGGCATTTCCTTGGAGTGTTTGCATATGGAGAGAGAGAATGGTGGCGGGGAGAGAGAGAGATCTCATGTCTCTTCCTTTTTTTATAAGGACATTAATACCATCAGGAGAGCTCACTCTCATGATATAATCAAACCTTAATCACCTCCCAAAGACCCAGCCTCCAAATACCATCACATTGGGAATTAGGGCTCAACATATGAATATTGGAGGGACACATTCAGTCCATAGATGGCTTCTTACCATCTATAATTGTTGCCTCCTCTCCATGCCTGTAACTACTACCTGAGTCTGGCACATGCCTTCTCATAGTGCTGTACTAATTGGTCTCTCTGTTTCGATTTTTAGCCCCTTACCCCACAACCTACCCCTCATCTTGCTAGTAACAGAGTTACTAGCAAGCAAACCTGTTTAAAATAGACACTCAAGGTGAAGGGGTGATGCTGAAGCATATTGATGCATCTCCAGCAGACAGTCACACCATGGATGCTGACCTCTTGTCTAATGTCCTTCGCTGGCTTCCCATGCATGCAGGGTAAATTCCACCTCTTGGAGAGCAGCAGCATTCATGGTACTCTCTGATGGATGTCTCCTATTTTCCTCACTGGACTCATCTCTTGTTACATCTCATTCCCACAATATGCTTTTCTAGGGCCTTGGTGTTTCCATATTTTCTACCCAAGTCTTTCCTGCTTCCTAGGATATCTCTCCCCCAGGCTTCTTCCTACTCAACCCCAACCCTGCCACTCATCCACTGACAAAATGTCTGCTTGTTTTTCATAATTATTCCCTATTCCCTTCTAGTTGAATGGGTCCTGCCTTCTGCTGTGTGGGGTCTCTGATGTATACAGATAGCTGTCATAAATACCCTTTTGTTAAGATTTTCAGTGCAGAGACAACATAGCAGTTACTCTGAGCTGGATTTGACTTCACATCCCAAATTTTCTCTCATAAGCTTTGCATTCCAGGACAGTTTGCTTAACCAAAAGCTGGGCATTTTTTATGGTATATATGTGAGGAATGGAAAAATGTACTCTAGCTTATCCCTCAGGAGAAACAAGAATCTATTCCCTTCCTTCCCACTTTGTATGGGCTATCCTCTCCTCTCCGATGTAGACAGGGACCCAGAATGGGGAGACCTTGGTCTTCAGCATCGTTTCCCCAAGCAGCTGCTGCTGCAGCACAGGGAGCTGCTGTGCGGCCTCCAGCCACTGCCAGCCTGGCTCAGCCTCCACTTGGGCAGCATCGACTGTGGGCCTGGTAGGGACTCCATTCCAGGGCAGAAGAGCATTCACTGGGCTCCATGCTGAGGGGCAGCAGCCCTCCCGTCCATCCAGAACACATAGGCCCTGTGCACAACTCTCACTGGGCCTATTATGTTATATGCTAATTATTTGTTTCTGTTGAGTAGTGCCTGCTGGGCAGAGCCCCTGGGTCAGAGGAGATGTAGCCATGACTACTGCAGGGTGGGTTCTTGTCCTGGCAGATGCCCAGTGCAGGCAGCGCCTGCTCGCTCGTTCTGTCTCCAGATCATCAGAATGGGGACAGAAACTCTAGAGAGAAACTCTGGTAATGGTGGTAGTGAGAATAATGGGTCAACTCTGAGGTATATTTTCTTAAAATCCAGTCCTAAGAGGCTTTGGAAAGCTACAGGGGGTCAGTATGTATGGCATCAGGTCCGATGTGTTAAATTACTTTGATTTGTCTTCATCACACTGAGAGGCAAGTGATATTTTTATAGCACAAATGTGTGAAATCCTGTTTGAAAACAATTCATTTATTCATTCAATAGACATTGATTGTACACTCATTGCATTTGCTATCTGCTCAGCTAGAAGACAGTGAGAGAGATGAAGTTACACATATCGGGGTCAGCTTTTAAGGACCTTTTTATTTTATAGCTAAGAAGTTGAGCTTTGAGCCAGGAACACAGAGAACGTGACCTTTGTGCCACATAGGGCAGCAGTGCTCACGTTGGGCTGAAGGGACAAGAGTGGGAAGGGAGGCAGGTGGGTTACGAGGCTGCAGTCTGTGACACTCATTCAGGGAGGAAAGACTAGTATCTGAGCAGGGCAGTGCTCTGGGAAAAGAGAAGAGAGGATGATTTGAGAAAGTTTTGGCAGCCAACTTGAGAGATCTAATGACAAATCAGATAAGAAGCCCGAAGGGGAGCGTTTAGTTTAAATAAGCAGGGGATTGATAAAGCATTAATTGATTTTTGAAATATAGGTGGGCAGTACAGCTGAGTGATGACAGTAAGTCCGCATTAATTAGGAAATTATTGTAGGCCTTTTAGTTGAGAATGAGCGAGTGTCCGCTGAAAAGGATGATCAGGGCTGGAGATGAAAGAAAATTTGGGAAATTCTTTTCTTTCTTTCTTTCTTTCTTTCTTTCTTTCTTTCTTTCTTTCTTTCTTTCTTTCTTTCTTTCTTTCTTTCTTTCTTTCTTTCTTTCTTTCTTTCTTTCTTTCTTTCTTTCTTTCTTTCTTTCTTTCTTTCTTTCTTTTTTTTTTTCTTTCTTTCTTTCTTTCTTTATTTCTTTATTTCTTTCTTTCTTTCTTTCTTTCTTTCTTTCTTTCTTTCTTTCTTTCTTTCTTTCTTTCTTTCTTTCTTTCTTTCTTCTTTCTTTCTTTCTTCTTTCTTTTTTTTCCCTCCTTTCTTTCTTTCTTTCTTCTTTCCTTCCTTCCTTCCTTCCTTCCTTCCTTCCTTCCTTCCTTCCTTCCTTCCTTCCTTTCTTTCTTTCTTTCTTTCTTTCTTTCTTTTCTTTCTTCTTTAAATTTTTTTTTTTTTGTAAATCCTTTCACCTGAATATTGGTGTTCAAACAGTGAATGTATTAGGTATTTGGAACATTCCCACATGAAAATTTGAAATACCACTCAAATTAAGCTTGGAAGCAAGTTTCATCTCTGGCACAGTTAAGCTGCAAGCTGGGCGGTGTATCTTGCTCACTTGCATTTGATTTCTGACATGGTGTCCTTGACCTAAGGCCATGAGAAAAGTAATATCCTTTATTACAGTCTTACGAACACACAGAGAAAACTTCTAACATGCACATGGACTGGGAAATGAGGAAACCATTATTAACCTTCTCAGGACAGATTTAATGACTTACATCTCAACAAATAGTGACTGACAGCAATTTCATTCTGCATCCTTTTTCTGAGGAAAGGTTGTAAAGTGGAAGAATGCAAGACTGGGAAGGGTGCCATTTAAAATAGGGTAGGTTTTGGTTTTGGAAGTTTTTGGAAGTTTGCTTTTGGAAGTTTACTTGTGACTGATTAGATATCATGTAGTATAATGAAATGTGGAGGCAAGTGGGTCAACATTATCAATCATTCCATGCAAGCCCATTCTGAATCTCACAAGCACTAACACCTTTCACACCTTTCACACCTCTCTTACTTTCAATTGGACCATTGACTGGAAAGCCCAGACCATACTATATCAGTTCTCCATCATCAAAATAAAGGCCTCAACATTTGAAATATCACAAAGTGCACTAACTAACCTCATGGCACTTCCCACTCAGTTCAGGCGGTTTTTAGCCATGGTGCGTTGGTGAGCCTAGGAAAGCAGAGCAGGTTTCCTGACATGCAGGTTTCAGTTTCCAAAATGGTGCAGGTGTGCTAAGGAGCTGAAAGAATCTGTGCTTCCTTTTCAATTATCAAAACTTTGAATTATGGGAGTTGTTCCATGGAAAAAGGACGGCAATGCTCTGCTCATGGATGGCAGACTTTGGAAGACCCTTGAGGAAAACTGCACACTGAGGCAAAGGGGTAGGGAAATGTGGACATGGACATTTTGGGGGGCTGGTTTCTAAAATGAAAATTCACTCCTCTTTTTTTAAATATGAATCTCAAGGAAATGTTGTATTAGAGGCAAAGACAGCAAGCATTTCACATTGTAAATCAAATAGGGATGTTACCATGAAGAGAGACAGTTGAATTCCATGATGGCTCTTTACTGCCTTAATGTTTTAGTGATATTCCCATTTGAGATTTTTTTTTCAAGAGGTTTGGATATATGCATTGTCAAATATGATCACAAAATATGCTAAACAATTCAACAAACTATGATAAGATAGAAGGGGATTATTCTGAACCTGTTAATAGTAGTGTCATTCAATCCCATGAGCACCACATGTCTTGTAAGCCTATCCCATTCCCTTGAATGTGCCCATTGTCAATCTTTGTAACAGCTGCATTTAGGCCAGTTCCATTGCCAGCTCCAAATTATATGTGGGAATAGAGTTGGGAAAGTATACCAGAAAAATGACAAATATCCATAAATCTCTTTAAGAATTTTGATGTTGTCAGTAAATGTGAGGAGTTCTCTTTTGTGGTAATACCGGTGGCATTTATTGATCTATTTCATTTTTGGCAACTGGAATACCAGGGGCATTTATTGATCTATTTCATTTTTGGCAATGTTTCACCTTAAAATCTGATTTTTATTTTTATGAGTTTAAGCATTCTCTCTTTAAGCTGGAATTTAAGAAAGTCATATCACTTTGGCTGGATAGAATCCCTTGCTGAAATAATGTCGGCGATAACCCAACCAAGTTTTAGCCCTAATCTCATACCCTGAAGGTTACCTTCTTACCTTGCTCCCACAGAGAACATCAGTGTTCTAGAAACACATCAGACACTTTGAAGACTTTTTGTCTCTCTTCTTCCTAATTCTGACCTATGTTCTGAGGATGAGCTGAGTGGCAACTGCCCTGTGACTTCACAGCACATGCATGCCTCTTTATCATGACACTTAGCTTTATGTAGTTGTCCTATTGCCCACTCCCAACACACAGGTTCTTCAAGAGCAGACATTTTCTTTCTCATCTACACCATCACCTACCTCAGTAGGTAGCACATTATCTCAGTAAGTACTTACTATGAATGCATGAATAAGGGAGGTAATGACTGACATGTATTGTAATTTACTGGGAGTCCTGCTCATGTAAAAGTTACATGTGTGCAAGCTTCTTATTAGCCTGGAACAATCAGATCAGTAGAGGGGAGCTAAGGATACCTGAAGGGAATGGCTACTAGTAAAAAAAAAAAGAACAATAGACAACTGTGAGCAACATAGAATGGGAAAGCTTGCACTTTTGAGGAATATTTCTATGTGAAGCTAAGGCTTGAGAGCCTGGAGTCAGTTAGATCTCGGTTCAGACTGTGGCTCTGCCCCTTAGCAGCTGTGCATCCATAGCCTCCATTGTAACTGCAGCTGCCACCTAAGTTTGCTGGGAAGATTAAATGATATTTTATATTCAAGTATCCTAGCAAAATGGCAGACAAGCCAAGAGTTCAATACATGCTAGCTATTATTATTATCATTATATTTATTATATGACTTAATCACCAATTTATCTGATTTGAAAATTTTAAAGTTAAATGTACATTTTTCTAAGTCTCATATTGAATTATGTATTTATACCATTAAATTTAAAAATATATCCTGAAATCTTTAAAATGATGTCATCTTTGAATTATGGCAATGTAACAACCTCATCAATATCTGTTACATGTTATATAGGGAGGTAGCTGAGAGCGAATGAAAACTGGAAGGTCTCTGAAATTCTTTTGTAGGCTTCCCTGTGCCTTGTTTTAATATCTGAATAGTGGACGTTTAAAAAAATCAAACTCTACTATTGGGAGGTTCTAAGAAATACCAAGTTTGAAAAATGAAAACAAAACATTAGCATATTCGGAAGAATTGTAGTTTGTGTTTTATTTTAATTATGTTCTTTGCTCACAACAAATATCATTGATGCATTCCTTAAACCAAGGGCGTGATATACTGAATTTAAAATAACTTATGAGAGTTGTCTGAGACAGAGCTTTCCTAAGTTGGAAATTGAAATTCTAGCATCATCCTTTCATGAATATTGCCCTGGTGTGTTTGGTGAATAATTGGAGCAGGGACGCACATCAGGAAGTGCTGCCAAGAATAGCCCATGGAACCAAGGGTCTGGCTTCCAGCCCAACTCCATTGGCTTCCTATGTGTGATCCTACATAAATTAAGATTATCTGACTCTCAATTTTCTCTTTTATAAATTGGTCACAATAAACCCTAATCCAGTTTTCCGAGAGGTGTTTTCAGGATCAGATCTTAAGTAAGTTGAAAACATGAAGACTAGTATAAAAACTATTATTTATTCATATTAAAAGTAGTTAACAGTATTTGTGATAGTCTTTTTGATATGTCAGTTTGGCTAGGTATAATCCCTAGTTATTCAAACACTAATCTTGGTGTTACAAGTGATAGTGTTTTAGAGATGTGATCAAACTTCACATTCAGTCGACTTTAAATAAGAGAGATTATTTTGTACAATCTAGCTGGACCTGATTCAGTCAGTTGAAAGGCCTTAAAAACAGCTAGACTTGTTTGAGAAGAAATTCCGCTCTTGTTCCTACCCAGTAGCTTTAACCTATCCTTTGTGACAGCCTGTCTTACTCACTTATCTGGGCCTCACAATTGTGTAAGCCAATTTCTTGCTTTAAATCTCTTCATATATTTCTTCTACTGGTTCTACTTCTCTGGATGATACTATAACATTTCACAAATTATGTACTTAAGGGGAAAGTATAATAGGAAATACAGGAGATAGAGGTGAGAAAATCATCTTATGTACCTCACAAATTCGGAATGGTTAATAGAAACCTTCTTCAGAAGGTTGGTGGGAAGGAGGGCCATGGGAAGTAATAAGTACTCATCCAGAAGTTTTGAAATATGGGAATGTGTTAACTCAGCAAATAACAAAAGTATATTAATTTCTGTGTGCACTTTATAAATTGTAAAGTTGATCCATGGGTGTGAAAGGAAGATCCAGCCCATCAATCCAATCATAGGACTGGTATCATGGGAGAGGCAGCATATCAAGTCATAGTGGGAAGAATAGGGAATTGGAGTCAAACAGACCTGGTTTAGAATCATGCCTTGTTGAATCATTGCTAGTTGCCTGACCTTGGACAAGTTATTTAACCTCTCTGAAGCTTATTTATATTACTTTTTAATGTAAATATGGAGTAATAATACTTTTCTCTTGGGGATGTTATAAAAATAAAAAAGTAATGCATGTACAGGGCTAGCATGTAATAAACACTCAATAAAAAGCTAATCATATGCCCTCGGGACTATGGATTCCTAACGCACTATGCTGTTTCTCATTTTCTGAATTTCTTACTCAGACATCATTGATTAACAACAACAATGAAGCATCTTTAATGGCTAAGCATTTATTCTTAAAAAACACTTACATAGTCCATACCAATTGTGCTACAAGAAAGAAGAAATAGTAAATGTCCAAAGAAAAACCATTAGAATATGCTTCCAAATTGTGTGGAAAGATTTATTATAAATCTCATCATACTTTCTCCTAAGAAACTGATCCCTTAGCATATTCACTGGCAAAGCACAGTTTCTTCTGCATCATTACCAGGCAATTGAAATTGCAGGCACACCTCAGACAGATCCTACAGGCGAATGCTCAACTATTGGTCTAGCTTTTGCCCATGTGGTTCCCTCTATTATTATGCCTTGATCGCCTTTTTATTGCTACCTCTTTATAAGTTAGATCTTTTAGAAGTAACTGAATATAGGGGCTTCCCTTGTTCTCTCAGTCTAACCACTACATCTGACTTGTCCTTTGAAAGACTTGATTTGTCCTTTGAAAGACCAATTCTAGAGTTTTCTCTTGTTTTTATTTCTTGTTAGAGGCAAACACAGGTAATGAACTCTAGGGGTTTAATGACACAGACAGATAGAAGTAGTTTATTCCAACCTAGATCAAATTTAAATAACATTGAAAATTATTTAAAGAGAGGAGAAAAAACAAGTGTCATGTGTAGGAGGGTGAGGATGGTGAAGGTAATTCCATCTTGGACACTAGGTCCTATTTGAGTGACTGTAGGAAATTAAAGTCTAGGCTAACAAGAATTATCTGAGCATTATCACCATATTCTTGATTAGTTAGGAAAACATCTGGAATGGAAGGAGAAGAGAGCTGAGAACAGAACGCCAGAGAATACTAAATATTAACCTATAGGAAGAGGAAGAGAAGCCCATGGTAGAGCCCAAAAGAAGAGATAAAAGATTGACTATTTTAAAGAGGGTTAGTCAATAGTGTCACTTGCTTCTGAAGAGAGAAGCCAAGAAAACTGGGGACTAAAAACACTTGTTAGATTTATTCATTAAGGGGGTCATGAATGACCCAAATGAGACCAGTTTAATTTGAGTTGTGAATGTAGAAGATGTATTACAATCATTGGAGTCAAGAATGGCAGGTGAAGGGAGGCCACAAAAATTGTAAAAAGCTTTCTCAATTAAGGAGGAAAGAATGAAGAGAAGGCCATGTGGGGAATTTTTGGTGGATCTAAGCAATCCATGATGGTGTTCAGCAACAACAAAAAAATATGATGCAGTCGCTTGTCTCAGAAGTGAGGAGTGTTGTATTTGTTTAGTAAATATAATGATGGGATTCAGTACCATCTGGTTTTGGCACTATACCTGAATTGCCCGTGAAACTTTGTAAATATATATTCCCAAGCCTCACTTCAAATCCAGGAACCAATATCTCAAAGATGGAGTGAGTCGTCTGTGCTCTTGGTTTTCTTCTTACCGGTGCTATATATATGGCCATGCCTTACCACATTGGATTGTTTTCTTCTTTATATCAGACCTAACATACTAATTTTAAGATTTAGCCAACTCTGTCTTCAATGGCTCAAATTTTGAACACATACCTTCCAACTCTTGTTCTATTGTAGTAGTTAGTTCAGATGTTCTAAAATGTTACTTCAAAAATCTGTGGAAATGTCGGAAGTACAATTTCCTACCAATTTTGCAATTATGCTTTTTGCAGCTGCCTGTGAATAACAGAAATAGCTATCAGTAATTTAATTGGTAGCAAATTTGGAGGGAAAGTGCAAGGTCTGGTTTGAGGGCTGCTTGGAAATGTCCCTCCATTATCAGAAACCCTTATTCAATGGTTACTGCTTCTCTCACTATCCATTATCCTACTTTGCTGCAGCAGTTACAGTTAAAACTGTTGGCTTGCACTGCTGCCGTTGTGCTGTAACTGTTTCATGCCCAATTACGTGTAGGTTCTATAATCTTTATTAAATGTTTTTGAAACAAAAACTAAGAATGAATTTGAATGAAGAGCCAAAATTAATGAATAAGAACATGGTTATATAGTCAGAAAAATAGATTATGCCAGCAAAAGGAAAGGAAATCCAGAGCTGAGAACTAGAAATAAATGAATAAATGAGGGCAGAATATGAATATGAATGTTAAAAATCAGTACTATGTAATTGAGAATTATACAGGTTCATCTTTTTTAGTGCTAACCCAGCTTTTTAAAGAAATTCATTTGATCAATGATGCAAGTGTTATGGGGGATACTGCTTTCTGCTCTTGGGGAACAATTAAGCAGACAGTATATAAAAATATATTAAAATGTACTCTTATGGGAAAAGAAGGATCTTAGAATTTTTTAATAAGTGGTAAAAAGAAAGAAAATTGGACTACAAAGAGTTAGCTGAAGCACCCAAAGTATAGATATTTTTCACTATCATTTACTCATTTATCTTGTACTATGTTAAACCATTTACCCCCATTAGCTAATTTAATATTTCAATGCTCTATGAACTCAGGGTCCTAACCTACAGATAACTGAGATTGATGAGGGTTAGGTAGTTTTCCCAAGGTCACACAGCAAGTAAGTCAACCCCAGGACTGATCCCCAGGCTACTCCTTTCCACTAGAAAGCTTTTTTGTGATGGAGCCCCAGCTGTGCGGACCCTAGCCCAGGGTTCACTCCACAGCATGGTTGGGCCAAAGCTCACCCCATTAAATTGGCCTAAGCACAAGGAATTTTGAGTCTAGTATCTGAACAGTGAGTTTTGGAACATCTTTTTTGTATAATCTGTGACTATATGGTTTTATTAAAATCATTATGCTTTATTAGTTTAATGGCTTGTAATGATGTGCTTATTGCTTATAATATGTAAACATAAAAAGAAAGGCAGGAAACTATAAATACATGCAAGAATAAATAAGCTATTTTAAACTAGATGACTAACAACTAAAAGCTCTTCCAAAAGACATAAGAAACTGAGAGAGCCAGCATTCTCACACCAGCCTCACCCTACGAGAAAGGACACATGTTTCAATAACTCTAGTGAGTTTCTGGTCTTTACCCTAGTCTTGTCTAAAATAATGTTGAAAGTGCTGAAGATGACCAGAGAAGAATGGAGCCTTTGCAAAAAGTGTGGGATGGTAGACCAGGAATTCTGCAGATCACCATCTTGCCCACTGTTTCTGGCTGACACATAAAACTGCTGAATGAAGTTTAGTAAGAAGTCACTCTGGTGTTACTTTTTCAAAGCTTACACTCCTGCATTTATTCATGCATACGTTTATTCAGCAGACCTCCTGATGGAGATAATATGAAGAGTAGGTTTCAAGGGTGTCAGGAAATATAGGAAGACTCCAGAAAGGTTACTAGAGAACTCTTTCGAAGAAGTAGTATTAAAATGCCTTGTGCGGCATGATTGAGTAGATGGGGCTGACTTTACTTCCTCCTTTGAGGAGCAGAAGTTTCATTTGCTCTTTATTGTTTAAGCAGTTAACTACTTGGTGGGAATGTTTTCATTTCAGTGTGTGGCTTCCCGTTTTCCTGCCTCCTCACTGATAACAGTACTTCCCTAGGATCTTAATAACTACAATGGATATGCTCTGCTTAATGGGCATGAGCTTTAGCGAATAATGTAGTTTCTGAGCCCTTAATGAGTTTCACAATTAAGAAGGCATTGAAGTTCAAGGTCTTAAAAAAGAAAAGACATTTCTCTAATGATACAGCTGCCAACTGAAGAGTTGATAATCTGGAAAGAAGTGGTTTCTTGTGCTGTAAGACTAAAAAATAAATTTTTATTTCTCACCTTAACAAAATTCAAAGTGTTTGAAATGCTTTCTGGCTGCCATTACAAAAACAGAAAACTACCAAATATATAATTTAATATAATCTAATAATCATTTTTAGTTATAAAATATGCAATTTGAGGGAAAGAAAGAGAATGACAAATTACAGAGAAAATGGATTCTCAGTTGCAGTTTTGAGAACTAAGAATGGAGAGTAGATATTTATTCTATTTAGTAATAAAAATAAATAATAATAATTGAAGCCATGCTGTGTGGAATGTGAGATATACAGGTGACAACTTTTAGATACCCTCAATTTTCTTAGCAAACTCCTGGCACAAGTCATAAAGGTGTCTATTGCCTTGTGGGCAGCTTAATTTAGAATAAACTGTTACTGTTGGAGGTGAGAAAATGATCTGCTAATCCTGCAGTTCATCTCCTATCTGAAAGTCCTGGCTTGGTTTCAGGTCCATTTTCAGTGGAAACATCCTGTTTCAGCGAGGCCACGTCCAATGTGCAGTATCAGGAGAGCAACATTGAGTATCTAGTAGAGGCCCTAAATATCCGTGATAAAACACTGAGAGTCAAATTCGATTTGATGCACAAGTCCAGAGTCCTCTGCTGTACAGTCAGTGTTCTGATTCTGAAGCCCTTGGACATTTATGACTGCCTGGATGCCAGGCGTTAGGGAACGTAGTTTACTAATTTGTGCAGGCTGACTTTCTGACATTGCCAGCTTGTAGTTACTAGCTACAAAAATCTAAGGATTAACGTCAATAAGCCTGCTGGCACCTACCATTGAGGTGGCTGAGTGATTAAGGGGAAGGTGGCTAAGCAACTTTATTTGTATTCATGGATTCAAATCCTGTTGCTTAGTTTCTTTTATTTAGTTTTTAGAACGTTGCCAGGTGTGTGTGTGTGTGTATTTAACAACTGTACATTGATTATGATTGTAGACTGCCATCACAAAGAAGGTCGGTAATCATTAAGCCTTTGGGTTGGATTGAGAATAATATTTAGCCAGGGTTATTGTATAACACATTGTAAAACAAGATCCCTGGTTGCTTTGTCAAAAAACATAGCATAAAGACAGCAGATTGCAATCCTTGTCATTAAGGATCTGATCAGGGCAGAATTGGTCTGAAGAATTCTCTATTTTTGTAGTCTCTAGTTTCTGGTTTATCTTACTCAACTCTGTTCTAAACATTCTATAATATAATTGCCCTACTCCTCAGATTCCCTTTTGAAATATAAACTTTTTAAGTTGATTGTGAAGACCATCTCTCAACTGCTTTCCCCTCGCCTCATTCCTACCTGCACCTCCCCTCTCTGACACATGCAGGTCACACGGCTTCACCTTTGTCATGGAGCCTGTCCTACTGCCCCCTCAGCTCTCAAACCCCACTATCCCGTGCACTCCACTGTGTATTCCTCGTGGTGCTGGCAGAGCACGGGGCACAAGGCAAGGGCATTTCAAACCTCTCCTTGGATCACATTGACTAGAATCTCATTGGCTAAAGCAAAACATGGTCAAGCCCAAAGTGAAGGAGTGTCTTAGTCAGTTAGGTGGGTATAAGAAAATAGCATAGATGGAGTGGCTTAAACAGCAGACATGTATCTCTCACAGCTCTGGAGGCTGGGTAGTCCAAGATCAGGGCCAGCAGATTCAGATCCTGGTGAGAGCTGTCATCCTGGCTTGTAGATAGTGGTGCTCACATGGCCTTCCTGCCATGCCTGTGCCTAGAGGGAGATGTGTCCCTTATTCTTATGATCACTAATCCCACTCAGTAGGGTCCTCCCCTCATGACCTAATCTAAATATAATTATCTCCCAAAGACCCCATTTCCAAATACCCTCATATTAGGGTTAGGGTGTCAACATATAAATTTTTGGAGGAACACAAACATTCAGTCCATAACAGTGTGGTAAGGTGCACTTATTTTAGGGAGGAGCTGAAAAGTTACATGGCAAAAGTCCTGAATATATGATGCAGATAGAATTGGGACAGTAATTTAATCCACTAAATAATATATGTATTTTCCTTCATTCAACTTATATTCCATATACTAGGACTTGGAATTGCAGTTCCAAGCAGGAGACCCAGAGTTGATGGGACTTACCATGCAGTCGGGTACCGGCATGGAGTGAGGAAAGTACAGGTGTCATTGTGATAAGACTTCCCTTGCCATACACTGTTTTTCTGAAATATCTTTACCCTTAATACAATTTACTTGTATTAATAACAATTTCAAGACTCACTCACATGTCACCTTCCTTAGGAAGTTGGTTTCCAATTGTAATCCTTTTTATTCTGTGTTCTCCTATTTTTATCCATTGAGATTCCAAGGGCTGTGAGGGGCTCGTTGTTCAGACCATTGTGTAGTAGTTGGCACACTGGGCCATGCACTTGTCCTAAACAGAACTAAGATGGAGGTACAGTGGTACCTGCAGTAGGACTGCTGTAAGTATGGAAAGGTATTCTCAGGCCCATGGTGAGACCTCAGTAAAATTAGCTGTATCACACTTGTTGAAGGTAGAAACTGTATATTCTGTTCTTTCTGCTGCCTGTCTAGGACAGAATGCCACTGAAGGGTTCCCAAATCCCACCTTGTAGGACTTGTGGTATCTCAAATTTATTAAGAAGTGTTTCATGTAAAGTCCCCAAAATTAAATTTTATTTCCATTAATTGAGAAGAAAACAGTGTTCTGTGTACCACTGTGGAAGGGAAATAAGGTGTGCAAAGGATACAGCGTCACCTCCCAAGGGGGTGAAAGTCACCGTAAATAGGTGCTTTGGTCAAGGTTAGCTAATGACAAGATTCAGACTTACTTCTCTTAATTAATAATTCAGGCAGTATGTTTTTAAGGATGTGAGCTGGTCATCCCACTCATGAAACCTGGAAACCTGAGATAAAGAATGCAGTGGCCAGTTTTATTTTCCCTCTCTCTCTTTTTTCTGTGTGTCCTTGTCACTGTGAGGATTTTTCAGTTCACCAATTAATCTTCCTTTTCATTATGGCTTGTCATGGTTGAAGCATCTTCTAAGAACTGATAACAGGAAGGGAGAATTGATGATTTATTTCAGGAGGAAGATCAGACCCCACATGTTAAAGTTGACACCAACTTCGGTGAGCACTTCATGTAAGTGTGCTTGAATGGGTCTGAGTGTGTGTATTGCTTGACACGGAGCAAGGTCACTGGGCCTTAGGAGGGCAGAATGCCAGAGAACTCTATTATCCTCAACCCTGGTATTTTGCACATGAGCAATCTGAGGCCAGCAAAGTTAATGCCATGTTTTAGAGCATCCAGTGAGCTCAATTCAGAGTCTGGATCTGAACCCAAATAGTTTGTCCATTCCTTGCTCTTTGGATCTTGTCAGCTTTCTTGGAGATTTATTTCAGCAGTTGTAAGCTTTAGATAATGGCATTTATCATGTCTTCCTTAACCAAGGACAAATGCTACATAGGTTTAAATCCCAGGAGAAAAATGTCAGCCTTTATTCTAAAAAGTAAGAAATGCTCAGAGAACAATTAGATGTTACCTCTTGGCACCAGGTGAGTGGGAAGGACTAAAGACTCAGAGAAGGTTTAGTCAAGGAAATGACCCTGTAGTTGGACTTTGAAGAATAAGCTGTATTTGATGTCAGTAGGAAGAGAGAGGGGTTTGGACAGGGAGGCAGTGGAATGTCAGTGGGAGGGAGGGAGATCATCAGAGAGAACCAGAGAAGGCAGAGGGCCCAGGGCACCAGGAAGGGAAAGGGACCAGACCCGTGTTCATCTGGGAGCGGCAGCCATGAGGGGGGCCCTGGGGTTTGCTATGCCAAGTGTGATTGCTAAACAAAGCAAAACATTTTCATTTTTCTGAAAATTTGAAAAAATATCAATTATGCTTTTGTTATAATTCTGTGCACATAAACCTATTGTTACACATGTTCCTTTTTTCTAATTATTCTATTTATCCTATTTTTTAAAATTATTTCTGATTGTCCGAGCTGAGAATTTGGGGAAGGCAAAGACCATTTATAAGGTAATTGTATTATCCCCAGATCTCCTAGTCTTGTTCTATGAACACTGTATGACCATAGGATGGACTATCTGAAAGAATAGGATGGGGAGGAAGAAATCCAACTCTGACCCTCTGTGAGGCTGGTGGAGCCCCACGCCTACCCTGACCCCCTAGCCCCACTAAATCCTCCTATGTCTGTCTCTTCTCTCTCTACAAGTCGCTCTCCCACAGACAGCGGTGCAGCAGAGTGGTATTCCATGTGGGTCCCTCCCAGGACTCCTGTGTTTCTTTTTCTGTCTTTCATTCGCTCTGTCAAGTCCTTCCAAGTTACAAAGCTTTCTATTTACTCATGTCTTTTTGGGGTCTCCTCATTTCTCATGCTTATGGCTGATTCCAGAGTTTTTGTTGCTTGTAGCTCCCCTTTTGGGAGTCAAACTCTATTCTACTCTCTCCAGCCTTCATGTCTAGCCATCATGCAAAATGTGCATTATTACTGTTGTGTATGCCACAGACCTACGGCTAGACCTTCCTTCACAGCTCTTCTTCCTATGGTACTTTAAATATCTGTTTTGCAATTGCTTACTTAAAAGCTGAGATCAATTTCTGTAGCAAACATAAGCCACTCAACTTACATGTACTATGTCTAAGTATTCAAATCAGTGCTCATGTATGCATGCAAAGTAAAATCATAAACATGAGTGACTATCCTTGTTATTCACAACAATAGAATGATATCAAGTGATGAGTCATGTCTGGGATACAACATTTTTCTTTAGCAATGCATTTTAAATACCGGTATAACCTAGTTGGATGTTATGTTTAAGTTAAAGAGGGCTTAAGTCGTCCTCCTTTTCTGGGTATCCCCTAGAGCTGTCCAGAGCTGTGTCTGCGGTCTGTCCTGCAGTAGCCCCTGCAGTCACAGCAGATGGCCATGGCAGGGATTCGGTCAAGCACTAATGCATCACTGCTCAGACTGCCACCAAATGACCTATAATGACAGGGAGGGGAATCTCTCTCCTTCACATATGTGCATATTCTTTCCCCTTCCCTGCCTTGTTTTACACTTGTTTTACACAAATAAGTTCCTATAGATATTAAAATACACAGGAAAAAAAGCCTTATCTTTTTCTCCTTATTACTACATCCTCTGTCCTATCTCTAGTCCTTCTATTGCTAAATGTCATGAACAGCAGGCTTTGTTTCTTCACTATTCCTTACCACCCAACCCTACAGTCTTACTTCTGAGCTCTACCAATATCAGTTAGTTGACATGATCTGCCCTTTCAGCATCCCTAAGGAGTTTCCTGTTACAAAATCCAATGGCACTTTCCTGTTTCCACCCTCATGTCTTTTTTCTAGGTAGTCTGGTTGACCACGCCCCCTCTTGACTTGTGTGACCCTATGCTCTTTTCAGTCATTTCTCTCTTCTCATTATACTTCTCAGGTTCCCCACTGACTTCTCTTCACCTACCCTTCAAGTGTAACATTCTTGGTCTTCTCTGTTCCCATGTATCCTCCCTAAATTACTGGAGGTACTTCAGCCATTGTCTGCCCTCAGATGACTTGAAATCTATGTGTACCATTTATTCTCATAGGCACCACATACATATTTATGACAGCTTTCTGGGCATGAATGTCCTTCTGGCTTTCCAAATCCAATCTGTCCAAAATGAAACTGGACTGTGAAGAATAGCATAAAGCATGACATTTGTTCTAATTGTTGCAGGACTTTGGAGAAAATATGAAATTTTTTGTGCATCTGTAAAAAGAAAACTATAAAATCTACTTTCTAGAATAACTGGGAATATAAAATAATTGAAACAAAACCAGGCAAATGGTTGTCATCATTTTTATACTGACTCATTACATAGGAGATATTCTGCATTATACCGTCTCTTCAGTGCCTCTTTCCCTGTTATGTTCCTATTGCTTTTAATCAAAATGTGATCATCTCTTAGTCATTTCCTCTTCCTCTTTATCCCAGTCCTCACATTCAATCACTGACTCTGTCGCATTGATTCTGCTTCTTTAGTTTCCCTTGAATCCATCCCCACCTGTCAATGTTTTGGTCCTTATTATTTGCTCCCTGGATTATTACAATAACATTCAAATTGGTTTCTCTGCTTACAGTTTGTCATTTCTCCAAACCATCCATTATATTGGCATTGGAGTTTAGTTTTGTTTTCCTGAAACACAGCAATAAACAGGTTAGTCTTCTCAAAACCCTTTAGTAGCTCCTTGTTGCCTAAGGTATGATGCCGTAATTCCTATAATTCCTTAGTTTAGCTTTCATTGCTCTTTGCAATGTTATTCCTACTATCTTGTCCAGATTCTTCTCTCACTACTTTATGCTCTAGCAACGCTAGATTATTAGAGTCCCCCTGAACAACTATCTAGGTTAGTGACATTTCTTCACTTCAGAATGTCCTTCTTCCTTGAAGAAAATGCCAGTTAACTTTTTGCCACTTTGTCACTTTGATTCCTATAAATTTGAGTATCTGTTTAGGGCTTTTTCATTCTATTATAGTCTGTAGTCAAGTGTTCTTTTACAAGCTACTCCTTTGAAAGCAGACGAAACAAATGTAATAAAGCTAGAAAAATGAATATAAATGGCAAAGGAAGAACCAGGAAATGCAATTCTGTCAATAATAAAGTAGTATGACAATAAGGGAATTACTATGGCTATGCACAAAACCTAGCTCTGAACCCTGATCAGCCAAGATTTAGCCATTAATTCACTCACTTCACACATCATTTTTGGGTGAATCCCTTGTGCCTAGCACTAGATGTTGAAAGGCAACTAAGAACAAGACAGATCTGCCTCCTACATACAAATAAGTCATGTACTTGAAATAATATTATAGAAATATGCATGATATTTCATCATGAAGAGCAAAATTCCTCCTGGTTCTAAACTTTGAGAGCAATTTCCTCTTTCAAACATTGCATAGTGCATATTGAGTGAAATAAAGGATAAGGATTCCAACAATATTTCATAAAAATAGAAGTTTAACTTTTAAAGATTGTTAATTAAGACACAATATGGCAAAGCAATCAATATCACCTACTTATAATAGGGAGTTGCTAAATGGTTGAAATCAAGCACAGTTATTTGATTCTGTATCTTTTTTTTACCGAATATAGTTGGACTTATATCCAGTTTTCTCATTGATATCCTAGTCAGAATGATTTTGTGCATTTATTTGAGATATCACCACCAAGAAACCCTTATCTGACAACCTGTATGCATTAGTTTCTTAATGATGCTGTAAAAAAAAGTACCATAAAATAGTGGCTCCCAACAACCACACTTAGCATCTCACAGTCCTTACCTCGCTGTAGTCCATAAGCCCCATCCAGTTTTCACGGGGCTCAAATCAAGGTGCTGGTAGGCCTGGGTTCCTTTATGGAGACTCTAGGGCAGAATTCATTCCATTGCCTTTTCCAGCATCAAGAGGTTGCCCACATTCCTTTAGAACCAGCAACATTGCATTTCTCTGGTCATTATTATACAGTCACATCTTCTGACTATAGCCAGAAAAGATCCTCTGCTTTTAAGGACTCACGGGAATAGACTGGGCACCCCTGGATAATCCTAGGTAATATTATTTTAAAGTCCTTAATTTAAGCACATCTGCAAAGTCCATTTTGTCATACAAGGTAATATATCCAATAACTTGGTGATTAGTGTGAGGACATTTTGGGGGGCCATTCTACCTGCCCTACCATTTTACTGGCCTCCTTTAATTTGCAATGGAGATTGTAACTTCCCAAACACCTGTTCAAGGGAACAAATTGCATGATGTAATTCAGGACCTTGTCCCTAAAACAACAAAAGTTGCATTTCTTTAGAATCCATGGATAATTGTGTAGGGATATGTGTCATTGTGACTTAGGACATACACATTTTCTTCAGCTTTGTGAGTTTAGAGATTAGAAAAGGGTGTCTGGGGTAACCGTGTCTGAATCTGCTTTCTTTGCAGGGCACATTGAAAGTGCTTTCCCTTCCCCATTCCTTTCTAATGTTTCACGTTTCCCTACTCTGCACCTGATGTAGAATTGATAATGGGTTAAAAGCATCTATTCCATTTCCTTGATGGAAGCAAAATGAGGCAATAAAAATATCTACCAACCCTGGGAAGCTCTTGCATAAATGACTGGTGTTTATTGCTAATGTAAAATGTTTTTGATTCCGAACATGCTGCTTATGTGATCTTCTGAATAAAGATAATTTTGAGCCGTGTGAATAATTTTCCATTGTTTCCAAAGCATGTGAGTGGTTAGAAAAAAAATGTTTCTATTATGTTTTCTAGTTTCACTTTAGAAAATTGAAACAATCTTGGATATTGTAGATACAACCAGATGGATGAAGATGTCTGATTTGAGCCTGGAATACGAACAAAGCATAAAATGCTGCTTGTTGGTTATGAGTTACTCACTAGGATTTATCTAAAATCAGTGTAATCAGCACCTCAGCAACTGTCTAGTTCTGCACACAGTACACACTCAATAAATACTTATTATTTTGAATATGAAAATCATGTTTCACTTTTTCCCCCTAGTCACTCTTTGTTTGATTGTATTCTCAGTAAACTTAATTTGAATCAGGTAAAAATGATTGACACACCTGTCAGATTAGTGACTCATGTGACAGCTGTCCAGGCCATACTTCAAGCTAATGCTCACTCCCAATTCCTTACTAAGCTTTCTGCTAAATGCTATCACCTTCAGAAATGTTAAAATTTATACCCTAACTGGTTGAAAGCCACAAAGCTGCCATCATTTCTTTCTTTCTCTGTCTCTTCCCAAAATAGTGTCCCACCATGGATGGTGGAGACAGTATTAATATGCCTCTCTCTTCCTTTCTGTTACAAACCTTCTTCTGTATCCCACAGTTGGAAAAAATTGTTCAACAGATTAACAGCTGTCCCATATAGGATCTGTAAGAGGAGCGATGCCTGCCCCGGGCTGCCTATGGCAAGAGGCAGTGATAGAGTAAGGGCTTGCAGAAAGGACATGGAAAAAGAGGTGGGGACTGAGAGTCTATGAGGTAACCTTGGGAGATATTCTGCAAGCTCATGCACTGGTGTATGAAAGTGCCATGTTTTTAGATCCACGGTTTAAAAAGTGATGAAAAACATCTTGGTGTTTTTCTTACCATCTGTCCAGGTGAAGCGTCCCATTTAGTGAGACTGGGACCCTTGCTCCTCTCATTCTTTATCTGTCACTTTCATTTATGTCTGTGCTCCGTATGCTCCTTTCCTTTCCTGCCAGTGTTGAGTGTCTCTGGATTAACAAAAGAGCCTTGGGGTTGGTATCCCAGATCTATGGACTGTTAATGAGATGCAGCAGTGGTTGCATTCTGATCTTTAACCACCATAAGCATCCAAGTGCCAGAAGTGTACTATGATCACTAAATGCTGTGAGATATGGGTCTGCAGTTCCAGTAATAAGTTATTTGCCATGAAGTTGTATCTGAAATTGCTAGTAACTCTTTCCTCTAACTGTGATTATTCTACTAGGAATTTTCTCTCATCATAATTCTCCTAAATGTCATATTGTCCATATATCTCTATTACTAACTTTAGTTATATTGAAACATTTTAGACATTTTATTAAGTCACTCAATTTATGAAGGCCCTACAATGGACAAAATATTACCTTAGGTACTGGGAAATTAAAATAATTTGGACATGGATCTTACCCTTGAGTAAATTAAGGTCCAAATGCATGAATACCTACATCTGAAATGATCAAAGAGATTTACAGACAGGGAGATAGCTGTTTGAGGGGCAGGAAGAAGGGACTTAGGACTGGGAAGAAGAGAGAAAAACCACGTACTGGAAGTGATACTTAGAAGGGACTTAAAATTTCAGTTGCTTTGGGCTTTATGAAGGTTTGGTAAAGGATGTCTTGGCAGAGGGATTGGAATGGAGTTTATATGAGGAGCAGAGGATAGTTACATGTTTCATCTGTTAGAAATGCTTTCAGATGGTAGGGAAAACAATAACTAACGCTGCTACACCAGCTCTAATTGAAAGGCATTCAGGGTTTGCTCTACAAGAAGCCTGGATGTAGCCGGCCCCAGGATCTGTTTGGGCCCTGCTGTGTCACCCGGGGCCTGGCCTTTCTGCGTTCACTCCATCATCCTGTGAACACTGGCTCTTCATGTCATTCTGCTCTGACCACTCATGTCAGCACTGAAACTCCTGTCCATCTCTGGGCCAAGCACTGGAAAGGCAGTGGACGCACCATGAATGTCTTATACCAATTGTGACTCAGGCCCTTACAAAACCAAGGTTTGTTAGCAAGGAGGAGGAGGAAGTGAAGGAGAAGGAAGAAAGGGGGAGGAGGAGATGGAGGAGAATAAGAAGAAATAAGAAAAGAATGAGGAACAGGAGGACAGAGGAAAATTGTTTGAAAGTTGAGTTTCGGTAACATATTAAGAGATCAGTTTGGATAATATTTGGGGCCCTGTTATAAGGTCAATCCCATGTTGCTAAGGTTCACACTCAGTTTAGAGTGTTCTAAGGTGACCTGCCCTTGGGGCGTGGCTTCCCTTTGTCCTCTGTGCCTCCCATTCTCCTGTGTTTTCCTTCTACAACCCTTGTCAGAAGCTACTCCTTCTCAGGGGAGCTTCCCCATTCTGCTCTCTGTCTCCCACACTGATGGCAGCGCTCTAAAGTTTCTGTCCAGTTTCTCTCCTCATCTCAGCCCCCTTAAAGGACCCATGTGAACATACCAGATTTACACTTATGGCTCACAGATCTCCAGCACAAACTGTTGACTGTGCTTTCTGCCCTTAGTCTGGCCCAGTGCACATCCCAACCTCTGTGTCTCCCCTCATGCTTCCTGCTTGCCCTGGAATACTACTTCCTCTCCTTGGTTTTATCTAACAAATAATTCCTCAATCATAACTTCATGTAAGAGGCATTTCCTTCAGAAGCTTCTCTGCAACCTAGTTCCTATGACTCTCCTCCTCTGGGGTCCCTTCAGCCCACCTTTCGTAAGGTTTATCTCACTATATTTCATCATTGATTCAGTGATTTTAATGGCTTTCCAAGTTCTCCAAGGCCACTGGAACCTGCCCACTCATGCCACCATCAGATCCTACACAGATCATTGGAAAAGTCATCTTATGAATCCCTTTGCAGTCCTATGCCGTTCTCCAGACTGCACTTTGTGCTGAAGCAAAATGATCTTTTCCAAACAAAAATAGTATGGTGACTACTGTCTGCTTAAAACACTTTCAAAGTGTTCTCGCTATTCTCAGGAGCTAGGCAAAGATCCTTATACTTCATATAAAGCCCTGAAAGGGGCCTCTTCATCCTTGACACACATCTGTCTCCCTCTTTCTCTCTCTACCAAAATCCCACTGGCCTCCTTTCATTTACTCAAAAATGCCATGCCATCTCCTTCCTTCATCAAATCTCTGCAAATGTTCTTTCCATTGATTGGAATGTTATCTGCACATTCACCAAACTAACCCCTGCTCACCTGTTTCATCACAGCTCAAGAACTACTTCCCTGGAAAAGACTTTCTTACCTTTCAGGTCCATGTCTTCAGAAAACCTTGCCCCACTTATTCATTGTATTTATCTTTATTTATGATTATGAGTTTTTTTCATGATTCTACATTTTCACCATCTAAATAGTTATCTCAATGAATTAATCATCTCTGTGAAAGTATCAGTTTGGTTTATTTTGCTCATGCTTATATTCCCAGTGTCTTGTGTGGTACCTGGCAGATGATAGATCCTCAGTAAACAAAGTTCTCTTAGCAAAAAATGAGTCAGTGAATTGACTTTCTATTTTATACCATGAAATTATGGAGAACTGAGACAATTCTAACTTAACATGATACTCCTAGGGCCTTGACAAGTTTTTATCCATAAACGTTATTAAAATTATTTATGGATGATTGATTTAATGAATGATTGTAAATATAGGGCATTTGTGGCTATTGGGAGACTGTAGTTTTGTAAGGAGTTTATTACCCTGGCCAGTTAATCCCTTATATTGACAACTAGCACCTCTCTCTAATGCTCCTAACCCATTTTTTTAACCTCCGTCTTCTCTCTTAAATAATTAATGAGGGCCTGGAAACATGTTCTCATTTCTGCCTCCTGTGATCAGAACAAGGAAACAGGACTCCTCCAATATGTGACCATGTTTGCTGGTTTTAAAGGATTGTTATTTCAACTTTGCAGTCAGTTCTGTTTCAGGTTGATAATTTATTTTGGTTTTTAAATCCTCCAAGCCACCTCCCTTAAACTCAAATTCTATTGTTATATTTGCTCACTCTTTCATCTGGAAGCTCCCTGAGGGGGAATGGGTAGTTTGCAGGAGTCCCGCAGACCCAGGTCCTAAAGGGCAGCATCCACACTGCAGTTCTGATGCTGGGAAATCTTCCTTTGCAACAAACGAACTGTATGTTGTCAGACTGTTTGTATCCCAACTGCTGCTACAAATAAAGTCATGCTTCTCACCTGGGGAGTCTGTTTATGTAAATGCATATTTAAACTCAGGTAAATCTTCAGGTTTAGCCTCATGTTGGCTTTCCTTTCTAATCAGGAGAACTTTTATTTATCATGTTTTTCATTTTCTATGAACAGATGGTACATTACCAGCAAGTGACAAATAACAATCTTCCCAAGAAGTATTTAGAAAGAAATAAAATTAAACACACACACAAAAAATATGGCAGCAGGGTATATGGGAAACTCACTAAGTAAATGAGTTTATCACACTATTTGTTTTCCTACTGGCATCATAAGATCCATTTTTGGAAAAAAATGAAAGTCAAAAGAAACTGAATCAGACAGCTCAGTTAGCATCATGTACATTTACTTGGGAACATGGTTATTGGGGAAAATAAATAATCTTCTCTTGTCAAAGCATTTGCATTCCTAGAAGACAGAGGTAATGCTGAACCTCATGTATGTAACTAGTGGTAATGCATTATAATAAAAACTGCCTCATCCCTTGCTAGAAGAAAAGTACTAGGGCCATTTACTGCAATGAGATGCAGGGTTTCAGAAAACACATCTGCAAACTGCATTCTATCACAGCAGCTCATGCTCAGTACCAGACTCTTCACTCAGATTTTCTAGACACAGGCATGAAAACACTCATGGCCATGATACTACAGGGCACATCTATTTGTGTTTCTGTATTCCAAAATTTTACATATTACTTTTATAAACCAAATTTCCCTATTGGAATATAACTAATGATAAATATAAGTTTCTGTATATTTCTTCAACAGTTGTATGTGTGTAGTGAAGATATGTAGATAGACTTGGCTCTACTCCATTGGGTTAAGAAAACTAAAATTATATTGCAGTTCATAGATTTACAAATAACAGCAGCTTAGTTTCTTACATAGAATACCCTTGAATTGTGTCCTTGAATATGGATACACCATTGCAA
This sequence comes from Manis javanica, assembly GCF_040802235.1. NCBI lineage: Eukaryota > Metazoa > Chordata > Mammalia > Pholidota > Manidae > Manis > Manis javanica. Next base: position 151,039,852 of record NC_133157.1, read on the forward strand.
TATTGTTTTTGTCTTTGTATGTTTTCAAGAAAACCAAATAATGCTTAATTGAAAGAAAACAAAATTGTGCCAAAGGGTCTTTCTAGTTCTTAATATCTTTTTCTATTTAACACTTTTCAAAATCTATGCAAGTTGGCACAGGTACCCATAATTTATGTCTAAGTTCCATAGCATAAACCTTGAGCTGTTCATTTCTTCTCTCCTAAGTTTCCTCTATCTCTTGCATAGAGGAATTTTGTCATAAACAATACTGTGATGAATATCCTTAGACATATTCTCTTTTGTCATAGGAGAAATGTATCTATATATCTATATGTATATCTATATTTATATACCTAGGTATCTATCTATATATCAATACAGCTACAGCTGTATCTGTGTCATCTCTCTCCACCCAGGGATGTTTCTGTTACATCACAGGTTGCATGAATAATCACTTGTACCAAACACTGCCAGATGATTTCCAGAAAGGCTATATTAATTTATACTTTCATAACAATTCCGCATGGAGTTTGGTTTCTCTACATATTCACCAACACTTTTTATTATTTGGGCTTTCAAATTTTTGTCAATCTGATAGAGATGAAGTCATATTTCATTTTAACCTGTATTTATTAGATTACTCATGAGGTTGATCAATTCTTTATGTTCATGTTAACTCTTTGGATTTCTATATGAATTGCCAATTTACATCATTTGCTTGCTTTTCTATTGGGTTTCCTCTCTTACATTTTTTCTTTTCATTATTGTGCCCCTTTATCCCCTTCCTCCTCTCCCTTCACCCTCGCCAGTCCCTCCCTTTGGTAACAACGAGTCCCTTCTTGGTGTCTATGAGTCTGCTGCTATTTTGTTCCTTCTGTTTTGCTTTGTTTTTTATACTCCACAAATAAGTGAAATCATTTGATATTTGTCTTTCTACTCCTGGCTTATTTTACTGAGCATAATACCCTCTAGATTCACCCATGTTGTTGCAAATGGCAAGATTTCTTTTCTCTTTATGGCTGTATAATATTCCATTGTGTATAGGTACCATATCTTCTTTATCCATTCACCTATTGTTGGACACTTAGGTTACTTCTAATTCTTAGCTTTGTAAATTGTGCAGCAATAAACATAGGGGTGCATATGTTCTTTTCAAATCAGGGATCTTGTTTTCTTTGGGTAAATTCCTAGAAGTGGAAATATGGGGTCAAGTGGTATTCTATTTTTGGTTTTTTGAGGAAACTCCATATTGCTTTCCACAATGGTTTCACCAATTTACATTCCCACCAACAGTGTAGGAGGGTTCCCATTTCTCTGCATCCTTGCCAAGATTTGTTGTTTTTTGTCTTTTGGAATAGTGGCCATCCTAACTGGTGTGAGCTGATATCTAATTGTGGTTTTAATTTGTATTTCCCTGGTGATTGTCAATGTGGAGCATCTTTTCACGTGCCTGTTGGCAGTCTGCCAGGAATGGCCAGCAATCCCTGAGATGATGGATGCAGGATTACTCCACACCTTACTTTCTAACAAGAGGGGAGAAGGCAAGGGCGTCAGCCCTCAGAGGTGAAGACTCTTTTCCTCTGTTTACTATCATATTTATTGTGTGCTTTCAAATCTTCACATCATGATTAAAAATACCACAGGTGCAGATTACAAGAGTGTAGAAAGTTACAGGGTGTGATTAATCTTAAACCTTTCATACAATCACAGGTTTTCATGTGTTGATTATCAGAGAAGCAAAGCAGAGCTCTATGTGTGCTACATGTTCGGTTAAACTAGAACTATACTATGCAAAAACAGCATTTGTGAGAAACACCTTCAGGCTCATGGGAACAACAGGAGCAGGTGACTCTTGTGCCTTTCCAACAATAAAGTCCTTATGCAGACCCCAGCATTCCAAGGGTCTACACCCCATGCAGTGGTCCCATGACACCTTCTGGAAATTTCTATCTATATCTTAGCAAGCCAAGCACTGTGCACAGCCCCATCATTAACATTTCCATCCCCAACAGCCATCTGTATTTCTTCATCGGAAAAGTGTCTGTTCAAGTCCTCCACCCATTTTTTTTAATTGGGTTGTTTGTTTTTTGGGTGTGAGGCATATGAGTTCTTTATATATTTGAATTTTAATGCTTTACTGGATAAATCATTTATGAATATATTCTCCCATATTGTATGATGCCTTTTTATTCTGCTGATGGTGTCCTTTGCTGTACAGAAGCTTTTTAGTTTGATGTCTTCTCTTTTTCTTGATTTGTAGGAATTTCCTTATGTTTTTAAGTTGTTACCCTCTTCTTTATTTTAGACATTGTAAATCTTTTCCAACCTATGTTCTGTCAACTTTGTTTAAAGTAATGTCCACTGAACAAAATGTCAAAATTTAGATGTACTCAGGTCTTTCAAATATTTTTGGACATATAGTTAGTGTATTTAGGAGTCTCAAAATATGTGGTCGCATGTTAACCTTATAGCTCTAACTTTCACAGTCCATTTCTGATCACAGTCACCTCTCAAACCCAGCCTGATCCCTTCTCTGTGTAGTATCAGGTTAGAATTCTGTTGTTTTTTTTCTTTAATTGGTAAGCAAATTTTCTCCCAATACTTTCTGCTAAACAGTCTACCATTTCACCATTGATTAATGGTGCCAGCATGATCATATATAAAGTTAACATGGTTATGCAGTATTTTTTTGAGTTCTGTATCTTTCATCAGAACAGTCCTCTGTTTATTACTAGGATTTTCATAGATGATAAAGCAGGATCTTTGCTTTTGCTCTTCTTTGTCAAAATAACCTAAGAGTCACATTACTTTTATGTTAGTTTCCAAGGTCTTTGAAAAACTTTTTCTGGGAATTTAATTGGCATTGTCTCAAATTTACAGACAGACTTGAGAAAATTAAGGTCTTTAAAGTGTGAAACCATCCAGCCAGCCATTTACAAAGCATATTTCTCCTTTTGTTTACATATGGTTGATGCCCTTAAAAGAATTTTTAAAATATATGCTATACAGATCTTATAGGTTCTTGGTTCAGATAATTCCTAGATGCTTAAGAATTTTATTATTTTATAAATCTATATTAGTAGTCCAAATTTTTCTTTTGAAAATCAGCCCTGTATATGTATCAAATTGCCAATGTGACATTTCCATTTTGGAATCTCTTTTTATCTAAAACTTGTTGTGTACCCAACTGATAATTCGATCTCCACCTCACATCCAAAATGCCTTCACCTTCAGTCTCTGAGATTTTAACAGTTGGAACTCCTTTCAGTTCCTTGCAGACATGTAGTCATAAATCATTTCCTGATTCCCTACCTGCATTGTCTTCTTTTGCACCATCCCATTCAATCCATCATTAAGTTATATTTTAATGCCAAAATTATTTATCCACAAGTAGATTTTTTCCATAATTACAACATAAATATTGATTGCATAAATGAATGAATTATTGTAATAATTTCTTTCCTCAGTTGCACAAGTTGGTTATGACTTTTAGACTGTGGCAGTAATATTCTTCTTGCTTAAGCTTACATTGAAATAATGATTTGTCATTGCAAGGATGATTGTTTTTCTAATAAGCTTACTCTCAAAACCGCAGAGGGGATTCGTTAAGAATAGCCTAACATACACTGTAGTAACAAATAAACCTAATTTCTGAAGGTTTATTTCTTATTAAACAAAGGCTGCTAGAGGTCTAGGCAATTCTTAGAGAACTACGCTCTTCATGTAGTGTTCTAGTGATGCAGGCGAATGGAGTCAGCACCGTCCTGTAACCACACAATCTGGAACCGAACAGCTTTCCATTTGCACTGGAGGGGAAGAGAATCCTGGATGGTTTTTCATCAGGAATCAGAAGCTTTGGGCAGAATTTACACATTTAATTTCTACTCATCAACCAGTATTCAGAACTGGCACCTAACTAGAAAGAGGCAGGGAACTTTAATCCTCCATGAAGAATGGGCAGTGAGTGAGCACCGGTAGTTTCCACCACAAATGGTAAATGACCAGTGAAGTAAAGACAAATAACCTCACTTGAAGCCTGATGTCCACATGTTTCCTCCCAGCATTAGCATCTTATGGTTTATGACTGTGTCCTCTCAGGACCGTGAGGCACTGTGGTTGTTTGTTGACAGTGGGTCTATTTTTAATATTTGCATTTCAGAATTTCAATAGAAAGGAGAACTATCCAGGAGAAACAAATCTTTATTTTCATCTATAACTATATCAATGCCAATAACTGTATATCCCAGTTCAAATGGCATGGGACTCACAGCATGTGCTCCCCTAACTGGCCATCTTTAGGCAAACAAGTTGATTTTGTGGGCAGATGCTGAAGCCGCAAGTGAAACTCAGCACCTATAGATGCCCATCTGATTCCATCGTGGAAATCGATTCTTGTTTGACTTTGGGCTATTTAGGTAATTTCTTTATGTGTCAGCTTCCTTGCTGTAAAGTCTTGATGGTGCTAATGCCTACCTCCTTGGGATATAGGAGGATTAGATGAGATTATGCATGTGATGTGGTTGGCACAGTTCCTGGCATGGAGTAGATATTTTCTAAGTGATGCTGGGTGTTAAGGATGTATGATTTCATCTTGTATTAAACATTTGGCTTTAACTTTTAGCATCAATGACATTAGGCATCAGAAGATTTTTTTTTCTAAAACAAAGTAAAAATTACTTCATTTTAAATACCATAACTCTTTAAAGTTGAAAGGAAAAACCCAAAAGTCAACTTTGAAATACTTGTCTGTGAATTAAAGTTGTTTGTAAATGTCCACCTAAATAATCTCAGCTGTTGCTAAGACAGCCTAAAGAAGCAAAGCTTTCCATGACCTGGATTCTAACTGCTGTCTTCTGCTAACCAGCTACAGGATTTAGAAGTGACGTCAATGCCTGGGCTCCAGCTTTGTCAGTCCTCCCATGAGGGGATTTACTAGGCAATCTCTCAGAGTCACTGCAGCAGTCAAATTCTAATATTTAATGATTTTAACAATGTCCAGTTTGGACATATTTTTCTTAAGGGTAAAGCAAAATACTCTGTAATATTTTATGTAGGCCTTTATACCAGATCACGTATGCACATGAACTCAGGAAACACAAAAGAAATTGGAAACACAAGCCCATCAGAGTGTGGTTAAATACCTGGCAGTGTTAGCATATTAAAAACAAGTGAAAGAACCAGACGTTGATATTTCAAAAGATTGAGGAAAAGTTGGAGGGGAAAGTGGGCTGGCTAAGATTCTCATAATGATTCATTAAAGGATATGGAAGCAGGAATCTCATGTCTTCTGTTTCTGCCCTCCAGGTGCTTCTCAGTAAGAACAGGCCAGGTTTACTTTCCTGACCCTGAAAATAGTGCTGTCATGAAGACGTGTCACAGCAAAAAAAAGCTGCCTATCATTACATGTTTTACTTTCTTAGATGATCAGAATACATCCGGACATATACAATATCAATGCCTACGGTCACAGGGAGTACACACAGTCTTCCTTTGGTATCATTACAAGACACTTGAAGGAGCTTCTAAGAGGAAATAAAAAAACAGCTTTTAATTTAAGGTGACAGAAGTGAATGACGACCCCCAAAATCCACAGTCTGTGGGCATCTCTTCGTGATGCAGTCTCCACCAGACAGAGCTAGGTCTGGGTCTTTCTCAGCTCAAATCTATGAGGTAACACTTTAGAAAATCATTTTCATGTTATAACGTTGCCAATATTTTCATAGCCAGTTGCATTTAAATTAGCCTCCTAAAATCTCAAATTTCCAGGACCTCTTTTCTCTAAGAATATGGCCTTACAGTGCACGTTTCAAGCCACAAACTTGTGCACACACATCACACTGAGTATAGCCCAGCACAGCCCTTTGCAGAGGGGCTGGTCCGAGGCCTTCCCAGACTAGCCAGATGAACTGAGGACATGAAAAATTCTTTTCACAGCATTTATCTGTTTTTTTGCAGACTCCCACTTCATATCTACCATATGTCAAAAGTGAAACAAAGAACAATAAAAAAACAAAAACCCTTCAAATTAACTTGCTTGTATACATTAATATATGTTCCCCTGCCTTGGATTTGTTAACTAGACTGTGAGACCATGTAGACAACCTGAAATCCTCTTCCATGGGCTGCTTCTAATCATGACCTTATGGCACAATATTTAAAATCCTGCTGTTCTGACTCCCTTCTTCCCTTCTCTTAACTGTTTAATCCTGTGCCATATGTATGACGCTTGTGAGGGGAAATATAATAAGAGAGAGAACTCCCATTTAGGGATTCTTTCAGGATTGTGATTAGTTACATTAAAAATAGTAAAAAAAAAAAAAAAGAAAAGAAAAGGATAAAATTGATTTTGATAATATATTTTATTTAACCTGATGTCTTAGCTCTGGCTGCCATAACAAAATGCTATAGACTGGGTGGCTTAAACAACAGACATTTATTCCCCCCAGTTCTGGAGACCAAGAAGTCAAGATCAGCATAGCTTGGTCCTGGTGAGCGCTCCACTCTCATGACCTCATTACCCCTTAAAGGCTCCACCTCTCAAGACCATCAATCACATTGGGGATTTGGGTTTTAAAATATGAATTTTTGAGGGGCACACACTCAGTCCATAACATCTAGTATGTCCAAAATATTATAATTTTGATATGCAATCGATAAAAAATATTAACAAGAAACTTAAATTCTTTTTCTATTAAGTCTGCAAAATCCTCTGACACACTCTGAAAGACATCTCAAAGTGGGTGTGAAGTCTTCACCAGCAATATTTGAGCATTATTTATTTGCATAAAAGTTATATTTGAAAAAGTTGATTCACAAACCCAAGTTGTTCCAAACATACTTACAGTTTTTCAAATAGTAGCAAGCAGCAGTCTTTGGAGCTAAACTTCAACTAAGTACAATTAAATGAAATTTAAAATTCTGTTTCTCAAGCACACCAGCCTCATTTCAAGCATACATGTGGCTAACAGCTGCCATACTGGCCAGCACAGAGACTTTTTATTTTATTCAGATCTCATTAGACTTTACTGGAAAATAATGTTTATGCCTGGATGTGAGAGCTAAGGAGCAATAGAGATAACATCAAAGAACAAGTGAATGTCACAAAAACTATTTTAATGTTTTAAAAGTTTGGGGGCAATATGATCCACAAGGAAGGAGCCAGCTTCCATTGACATGGAAAGGATATGATTCAGGAATTGTTAGGCCCTTTTCCATCTCCAGCAACAGCCAGACACCATGGATAGGCTTCAGCTCCAAAGGGAGAGATTGTTTAGCTTTGTAAGAACGGATTTCACTAGTCAGAATAGGATGTTGGGAGAGCGCTGTCCCTGGAGCTCATTCATATTGGGGCAAATGGGCCTCTGTCTGGATGATTTAGTTCCAGGCTTCCTGAAGGACAGGGTGATTGCATCAGTGTTCTCTCAGGTGTCTTCCTGCTCTTATCCTGTGATTCTGAGATAACGTGTGGGTAGAGAGGCTACATACCAGATGTTTTTAGATGTTGCTGCAGGAAGACCAATTAATCTATGTGATTACATGACTTAAAGTTTTCTAACTACTTTCTGTTTCCCGGGATTGTGTTGATCATTGAGAAGTGTGTAGCGATGAAAAGACAGAAAAGTTCTGGAGGGGTGGAGGGGTCCTTTCCACAATCAGAAGTGTGATCATGGCCAATGGGCAGTACAGTCCATGTATATCTCTGAGGGGCACGCCTGCACCCCAGTTAAGTGGTCTGCAGAAGACTGTGGAGGCCAAGGACACATCCATGTTGAATGAACTGCAGAGAGTCAGTCCACTGACCGCACTTTCAAATGATCTTGTGTTTCTTTAATTGTTGGTAATGTAGCTGAATCACAGACAGAAAGAGCATGTTGGATCTGGAGATGGACTGTAGCCTGTGGTTCTCCACATCACCAGTTCTGGTTTATCTCAGACTCATCGATGCAGAGTACTTAGAGGTTGTCAATTCAAGAAGAATGATTCCAGAAACTGGAAAACATCTCTGGCTGATGTCATCAGAATCTTTATTCCTAGATAAGATATAGTTTAGGTTTTCCCTAAATCACTTTATTTCTTAGTCCAGAGAAGTCTGAATTCATAAGTGCTATAATTGCTTTAAAACTTTTTGAATGTGAGACTAGAAACTCTCAATGTTTGCTTGAGATTTGGCATGCGTTCTCTGGGCCACACAGTTGTTAAGAAGCCCTGCAAACAATGACATTCAAGTTACCCTATTCTTTTCATGGGGCTGAGAATGAATGGGAAGCAAAGAACCTAAAAAAAATGCAGCAATCTAGCATTTGCTCTGAGGTGAAATTGCATCATATACATACATGAAACATGTATTCATTTAGATACTGTGTTTGCTAAGAAAGCTAGGGTTTGGTTCATCCATGAATCACAACAACACAGTGAGTAAGTTTCTTAGTACTGACTACATACCTCAGTACTCATTAGATTTACCTGAACAGATACAAAGTGTTAAGGCAGTTCAGGGATGCACTCTTGCATATCAGAAATCAAAATATCTAGGACTGGGAAATATTTTCCTAGTGCAGGGGAAAGAAATGGAAAGGTCCACACTATAGGCCTGCAGAGCAGTGCCATGAGCTCTCACACTGGAATCTCTGGGTTCTCTTAGGACCGCAAAGGCACCAGCACTCTGAATATTGGAAGAGGGTGAGGAGGAATGCATCAATGACAGGCTTGTTTCACTCTGACATGTAAGGTCAGCTGTTCCTAGGAGTGCGCAGTGGAGCAAAGAAGCAGCGCTGAGCTCTGACTGTGACACCGCAGCACGCCCCTGGAGGCTAGGACTCCTCCAAGCCTCACAGAGAGAGGGACGGGTTAGAAACCCAGCTGGTGTATTATTTTAGAGTCCACTATTTCACAGAATTTTAGCACAGCCACAGGGAATTTCTCCTCTTTGGTTTTGGTCCTCAATGATGATGATCTGGCTTTCAAGTAACAATAGTTGCTTTCATATAATATTCTTTATGACATATTGCTGATGACAAGAATTTTTAGGGCAATGACATTGATAAATCCTCTAATGTAGAATACGCATCATGTGTGTAAAGGAAAACCAAGAAAAGATGAACAAAAGAAGTATTATGTTCATCACACTAAGCCCATCAAACAGTAAGAAAAGCAAAAACCTAGTTAATATATCCTGACCAAGATTTTAAGCCAAGGTTCAGTTGGTTTTAGGAATCACAAACATGCTATCTCTGATAAGTCTGAAAATTCACATTGTCATTTCCAAAGTTTTCCCTTACAAGGATTTATGCTGTCATTAGGTCTAATTATGAATTAGTGATTGATTCATTTAGGGAATAACTCAACCGCATGACAGTGCGTTGAAAAATGAGCAAGCCCTGAAGGGACACATTGGCAGTGATAACTAATTCTGTCTGCTGGTGGGCATCAGTATAAGTCATTTGCAAGAGCCCTGGATGGAACAAATTATTCACCTTCAATCCACAGTGAGTGGTTTCTTCAGCCTTGCACTACTGACATCAATTAACCCTCGCGGCATTCTTCAGTTATTTGAAATCTCCAGGCTCACCCCATCTTTCTAAGGCAGCTATCCAGAAATTCTCAAATTGGTTTTTTTTTCTTTGCAGAGGTTTTATGCTGACCAGTTACGCTGTTTTCACTCTATTCTTAAGAGCACTCTGTCCACGCCACGTTCATTACTTGTTTACTTTTACTAGTGAAGTTGTTTTGAGATTTTATAAAGTGAATGCAGGCCTTCATAGAACTCTTGAGATACTCTTGTTTAATAGCTGCATTCCTTTGGTGATGTATATGGTCATATTAAAGATGTATTGACTGCATATAAGGGTTGATTTTGCTGGCAGAGTTGTCCATGGCTTGGTCACCTTATCCTTCACAGATGCTACTGTGGACGGGGCGAGGTGAAGAGACCCTCAAAGGGTAAATGATTCTGTATCAATTTCTTCTATTGCCAACAGCTTTATAATTTCTGCTACCATCAACTACACTCAGATTAGCTTTAGTAGGGAGCTGTGTGCCAAGAATCCTGCCACACAATCCCCTAAGGAGAGCTGATTCATTTTTTTCAAATGCTTACTCTGTGAAGCACATGTAAGAGGCAATTGTAACCTTTTCAAAAATTGACATTTCAGAAGAAACAAATATTGAGTAGTGGGAGACAGAGGAGGCAGTAGAAGAGGCAAAGTCATAACCAGAGGAAAGGATAACATCAGAAGGCACCCTCTCTCCAGGTCAGCCTGCCAAGACATTCCAGAAGGCATCCCTCTTGGCTTCTATTCTACTCTTCTTTGGAAGAGGGTAGGACTTGGTGCACAATTGTAACTCATTAATGAATTCATCCTTGCCTGTCTTTTTCAAGTGAGTTCCTCAACCCATCTTTAGCCCTTCAACATCGATGATGAAGAGGGTTGTTCATCATGAAGGCTCAGTTGCACCTGGGTATTTACAAATCCACTTCCTCCCTGGCATCGCACACCAGATAACAGAGGGCTTTACATCAAAAGTTTCATTTGAACAGCTCCTCCTGTCTTTGACCATATAAAAAAATGAAAGTTACATTTAATCTAATCTATTTTCCAGTCCATATTTTCTCCTTTAAAAATTTAATCACATTCATTTTACCATTATACTTGGCCTGCCTGAGTGAGTGCTTTCAAGACTCTAAATACCTGTATTTAATTTAGGTAAGTTCCTAATGTTTTCCCCATAGATTACACATGAAAGGTGGTTTACCACAGTAAATATGCTCTGCTATGGGTGTGACCACTTACTGTAATTACCGGTCTTTTGTGCTTCTTTGTCAAGTGGAATCTAGCAAGGTCTCTTCTATTTGTCAGGGCTGCAGAAGTAGCCTTCGCCAGAGCACATATTACCTGTACAGACTTGGAAGTCATGGGAATGACTGAGCACACTTTACTTGGGAGTTGAAGGAAGGCATGAAAGATAGGTAAATGAAGACAGTGACATGTTGCATGTGGTGATGGCAGGGAAGGGAGGAGTTAACAGGAACCTGAGGCTTCTCTCTGAAGCGGGGGACGTGGGCCTGCCTTGAAATGGGAGCTATGGGGCATTGCAGAGGCTCTGTGGGAATCGGGAGGGGTGTAGTTGCACTGATGTTTATGGATGGTCATAGGGATGAAATGGGGAAGGAGAGCTCTCAGAAGCAAGAGAGAGACAGCCACATTAATTTGGAGAGTATTAATGTGGCATAAGTAGGCAGCAAGATAACAGGATTGGGAGCTAGGATTATAGAAATCAGTGAGAAGGAACCCCAACAATCTGAGAATGTGATGACAAATCTGTAAGCCATGGTGATTATACAAGAATCGAAGAGGGATCCCATAAGACAATGCACAAGGACAATCAATTATATTTGGCGACTTGTATGTAACGTGAGCAGATAAAAAGATCAAAGATGCTGCTATGATTGCTTGAATTTCTCAGGGGGCAGGAACTGTGTCCACCTCATTGTGTGTTCCTGGCAGTGAACATAGGGTACAATTACATCTAGACACACAAAAGACATGCAAAACAATCCATTTTTCAGGCTTGAAATGAGACCGAGTAAAACTTCAAATTCCTATATTTAATAATATTTCATAAATGAGGTTGGGAAGAGACTAATGGAAATTTTGGAGGTGGAATCCCCCTTCCCCACCATCTTACCATCAGTAATAATATACATAATAAGTGTTATCATGAAAAATAATCAATATAACATTTTAATGTGAGTTTAAGCCATTTGTGGGTCATTTAACTGGAAATATCTGGAAGGTATTTTAAAAAGCAAGACCACAGTTTCAAATTGGGACTGTACTCAAACCTGGAGATAAAGATTTATTTCCTTACTTTTTCTTTGTTTCTTTCACCATTCAGTCCTATACATCTTACTCCAGTCCAAAGGGAATTGAGGCAGCTCCTAAAAATACCACTTTTATCATTTGATGAAATGTATTCATTGGAAAATTTGGTTGTATAAGTAGTAAAAGGGAGTTCCAAGCACATTCTACTATTCTAGGTTTTGCACTATTGCCAGTGGCGGGCCACACACTTGGTTGTGTCATCAGATCTTACAGGTCAGAGCAAAGAGGAAAACATCAACAGTTATAGCACTCACATAATAGAGGGGATCAGATAAAACCAGACTGTAAGAAATACAGCTTTCCTACAGTTCCACAAAGGAATCTTTCCTATAACATCTGCAAAGGAGCCATTATGTAAGACAGTGAACATTTATAAGATCATTTCTCCCCATACTAGTTACAGTGAAGAATTTAATAAAATCTTTTCTTCTAATGTTTTTCAATGAATACATTTTATCAAATAGTGCCTTAGAATTTGCACTTACCTTTTTAAATTGTTTTTTTATTTATTTGTTGTCTCCGTAAACTAACCCCGTAAGTTTATTCGTCATTCTAAGCATTTTGCTTTTGTTCAAAGGTAATTTTTGTCTTATCTTCATATAGAATTGTATTTTTTTAGAATATAACTCTAACCATTTGGAGATCAGTTTGTAAATAGCTAGAGAGTTGAATACATGCATATATGCCATTTCAAATATCTGATTCACAACTGGAACTTCACAATTCCATTTAACTTCATATTCCACTAAAAGGATAGATCCTATGACAACTCTCACATACACCAAAGAGCTATGTATAAAGTTATTCACTGCAGCATTGGTTGTAATAGTGAAAAATCATATGGAATCAGTTGACCTTTCCATAAGAAGTTTACTATTAAGCTAGCTATTCAGAGATTTGCCATATATACATACATCAAAATTAATGCGATAGATATACATATATCAACATGAATAAAACTGGTAACATCATACTGAAAAAAAAAGGAAAGTTGCGAAAAGATACAAACAGAGCGTGATATCATTAATATAAATGCTTAAAACAAAAATAATCATATGTGATTTACATATACATGAATTCATAACAAAAATATAAAAATACCATGGGAATGACAGACACCAATTTCATAGAATGGTTACCTCCAGAAAAGACAAGCAAGGACAGAGGGAATTGGGCATTGCTGCATCCTCAGTGCTTTATGCTTAAAAAAAAAAAGAATTCTGTTTCAAATATAGTACTAAGTATATGATATGGATTTGAAATAATTCATAATTACAATAAAAAGAAAATGAGATGATGTAGATCAAGAGTTTTTCTCCAAATATTCTTAGTTAGATTTTATCTGATAGTCTCATGAAGGTTAAATCAATTATATAAAGCTCCTGATGCAATTAAAATATGTGAAAACTTTTATAGATGTTTATGATTGTTGCTATCTAAAGTTTCAAAAATCTAAGCTACTTATCTGATAAAACCATAGTTATGTGGTCTTTTCTACAAGTCAGAGATATCCAAGGAAGCTGACACTGGTCTGACACAGACTGAGGGCATGCAGCTTGTCTGTAATTAATCAGATGTATGTGTCTCATATTAAACTTTTGGATACATCTAGACACACAAAAGACATGCCAAACAATCCATTTTTGGATAAGAAGCAAAAAGCTGTACACATTAAATAACTGGGGATTTGAATGGGTCATAAGTTACAATGTGGCTTTTAAAAGACATAACATACCCCAGTTTTGTGCTCAGTTTGTAGGTCATATCCAGGTTTTTGAATTTGTACCTCATCAAGATTGTATCTTTCATATTTTATGAGAGGTATTGATAGAATGGATCAGAGGGGAAAACTGCAGAATGAAAGGCCTGGGAACAAGGGAGTGAGAGAAGGAATAACAATTGGTGAATGATGAAAGAATGGGCCAAAACTCAATAGCCTAAAATATGTGGCAAATTTGTTCTAAAGTACATAGCAATACAGGCTTACATCAAGAAACAAGAACAATCCCAAATAAACAGTCTTAACTCACAATTAAAGAAACTAGAAAAAGAAGAACAAATGAAGCCCAAAGTTAGTAGAAGAAGGGACATAATGAAGATCAGAGCAGAAATAAATAAAATAGAGAGGAATGAAACAACAGAAAAATCAATGAAACCAGAAAGTGGTTCTTTGAGAAAATAAACAAAATAGATAAACCCCTAGCCAGATTTATCGAGAAAGAAAGAATGTACAGACATAAACAAAATCAGAAATAAGGAATAATCAAAATGGATACCATAGAAATACAAAGAATTCCTAGAGAATACTATGAGAAATTAAATGCCAATAAATTGGACAACCTAGAAGAAATGGACAACTTTCTAGAAAAATGCAACCTTCCAAGACTGTCCAGGAAGAAATAGAAAATATGAGCAGACCAATTACCAGCAATGAAATCAAATTGGTAATCAAAACTACCCAAAAAGCAATTACCTAGGTCCAGATGGCTTCACAGCTGAATTCTACAAAACATTTAAGTAAGAGTTAATACCTGTCCTTCTTAAAGTATCCCATAAAGTAGAAGAGGAAGGAATACTTCCAAACTCATCCTGTGAGGAGAGTATTACTTTAATACCCAAAGCAGAAAAAGACACTACAAAATAAGAAAATTGTAGACCAAAAGCCCTGATGAACATAAATGCAAAAATCCTCAACAAAATATTAGCAAATTAAATTACAAAGTACATCAAAAGGATCATCCATCATGACCAAGTGGGATCTATTTCAGGGATGCAAGGATTGTACAATATTTGAAAATCCATCAACATCGTATCAACAAAAAAGAGGACAAAAATCACATGATCATTTCAATAGATGCTGAAAAAGCATATGGTAAAATTCAACATCCATTCATGATAAAAACTCTCAACAAAATGGATATAGCAGGTATGTACCTCACAAAAATAAAGGCCATACATGTCAAACCCATAGCCAACATCATACTTAAAAGCAAAAAGTTAAAAGCTTTTCCTTTAAGATCAGGAACAAGACAAGAATGCCCACTCTCTACACTTTTATTCAACATAGTACATGGCAATCAGATAACACAAAGAGAGAAAAGGCATCCACATTGGTAAGGAAGAAGTTAAATTGTCACTATTTGCAGATGACATGATATTATGCATAGAAAAGTCTAAAGATTCCACCAAAAAACTATTAGAGCTAATGAATTCAGCAAAGTTGCACTATACAAAAATAATATACAGAAATCTGTTGCATTCCTATATACTAACAATGAACTAGGAGAAAGAGAAATCAGGAAAACAATTCCATTTACAATTTTGCAATTGCAGCAGAAAGAATAAAACACCTAGGAATAAACCTAACCAAGGAAGTGAAAGACCTATACTCTCAAACTGTAAGTCACTCATGAGAGGAATTAAAGAAGACACCAGTAAATGGAAATCTACCCCATACTCATGGATAAGAAAAATTAATATTGTCAAAATGGCCATCCTGCTCAAAACAATTTACAGATTTAATGCAATCTCTATCAAAACAGCAACAATAATTTTCAATTAACTAGAACAAATAGTTCTAAAATTCATATGGAAACACAAACAGCCCTGAATAGCCAAATTAATCCTGAGAAAGCAGAACAAAGCTGGAGGGATTACACTCCCTGACTTCAAGCTTTAATATAAAGCTATAGTAATCAAAACAGTTTGGTACTAGGACAAGAACAGACCCATAGATCAATGGAACAGAATTGAAAGCCTAGATATAAACCCATGCATATATGCTCAATTAATATATGATGAAGGAGCCATGGACAGCCTCTTCAACAACTGGTATTGGCAAAACTGGACAGCTACATGGACAAGAATGAAACTGGATTATTGTTTAACTCCGTATAAAAAGTAAACTCAAAATGGATCAATGCCCTAAATGTAAGTCATGAAACCATAAAACTCTTAGAAGAAAACATAAGCATAAGTCTCTTGAACATAAGTGTGAACAATTTTTTCCTGAACACATCTCCTCAGGCAAGGGAAACAAAATAAAAAATGAACAAGTGGGACTACACCAAACTAAAAAGCTTCTGTACAGCAAAGGACACAGTAGAGCAAAAAAGCATCCTACAGTGTGGGAGAATATATTCATAAGTGACTCATCAGATAAGGGGTTAACATCCAAAATATATAAAGAATTCATATTCCTCAGCACCCAGAAAACAAATAACTTGTCAAAAAGTTGGCAGAGAACCTGAATAGACATTTCTCCAAAGACAAAATCCAGTGACCAACTGACACATGAAAAGATGCTCCACATCACTAATCATCAGGGAAATGCAAATCAAAACCACAATGAGATATCACCTCACACCAGTTAGAATGGCCACTATCCAAAAGACAAGAAATAACAAATGTTATTAAGGATGTGGAGAAATGGGAATCCTCCTATACTGTTGGTGGGAATGTAAATTGGTACACCTGCTGTGGAAAGCAGTATGGAGGTTCCTCAAAAAATTAAGAATATAAATACCATTTGATCCAGTAATTCTACTTTTAGGAATTTACCCAAGGAAAACAAAAGCTTTGATTTAAAAAGATGTCTGCACCCCTATGTTTATTGTCACACTGTTTGCAATAGCCAGGATATGGAAGCGACCTAAGTGTCCATCAATAGATGAATGGATAAAGAAGATGTGGTACAGTAATACACAATATTATTCAGCCATAAAAAAAAGAAATCCTCCCATTTGCAGCAACATGGATGGATCTAGAGGGTGTTATGCTCAGTGAAAAAAGCCAGGCAAAGAAAGACAAACACCATATGAGTTCACTCATCTGTGGAGTACAAAAACAAAGCAAAACAGAAGGAACAAAACAGCAGCAGACTCACAGACACTGAGAAGTGTCTGGCAGTTACCACAGGGGAGGGGTTGGGGCTGGTGGAGGGGAGGGGCAGGGGGATAAAGGGGTACAATAATTCACAATCACAGTATAAATTGGTCACAGGGATGGTAGTGCAGAATGGAGAATATAGTCAATGATTTTGTAACATCTTTCTACATGAGTAGATAGTAACCACACTAGAAGGGGTGAGGATTTAATAATATGGTTAGCTGTTGAACCACTGTGTTGTGTATTTGAAACCATCTTTAGACTGTATATCAATGATACTTCAATGACAAAAAACGGGATAGGCCAGGAGGGACATAAATAACATAACATGATCCATGTGCAATACTCTAAAAGACAGAATGAGGGGGACAAAAATCTTTGGGATCAATGGAGAGCCACAGTTCAGTTCAAATACATAATTACCTTCTAACTTCAAGTGGCCCCAAAGGTAAATCTCAGTCTCTCTGGCCGCTAGACTGGAATCCCTGTATGGTCCACAAACCAGAGATAGAGGAGCCCGCAACTGGGCACATGTGCCTTAAGAGCAGTTGCATAGACCACTTAAGAGTGCCAGACCTGAAGCCTGTCCCTCAGGCAGAGCTGCAGTATAAACCAAGAGGCCTCCTTCACAGAAAGATGGAGGGGATGGGGTTTGCTTCAGTCTGCTATTTGCACAGCTCTCTGGGGATGGCAGTCAGCCAAGAATCATCTCTCTTCAATTGCCACAGACCCAGGGGACCCAGGAATGCAAGCTCCCTCACCAGAGTCAGGAAATTAAGGTGTGTCCCCTGGGTGGCAGCTGGAAAAACTGAGGTGCAAGACATAAAAACCAGGGCACCAGCCAATGTAAAACTACGCTCCGGAGACGCTGGCTCTCTGGTGCATGGCCGAGGGAGAGCGAAAAGACAGCAGTCACCTTCCAAGATCTCTGGAGAAGACTGTAGTCAGACCCTGGGTGCGTGTTTAATTAGAAGCCTGCCCCTCAGGCCACATTCATGATGATTAACTAATAGGCCTCCTTCACAGACAGACTGTGTTCCCATGTCTGTTGCCTTTTGCAGTGCCCCGGGGGTGGTAGCTGTTTAAGAACTCTCTGTTGGTTACGTCCTTGTGGAACCCGCAAGAGTAAGCCCCACTGGCCACCAGAGCCACACAATGTTGAGGTGTCCCCTGGTAGCAGCTGCAAAAATCAGGGTACCAGACAGAGGCATGAGTTCCTTTCTGGGTGACACCAATTATTACAGTCCCCTGGGAGCAGGAACACAGTTTCCCTGGCCTCCAGAGCTGGGCACTCAAGAGGCATCACTTGGGCAGCAGCCAAAGACGTTGGGGTACCAAATGTGTGTGAAAGCTCCTCCCGGCTGGTGCCAGTGCTCTGGAGCACAGCAAATGGAGGTGCAAAGATGGTGCCAGCCTGTCCCTGTCCCTAGAGAGTGTCCCAGCAGGCTCCCTGATGCAATTGCTAAATTAGATGCCTATCCCTCAGGTCTGCTGTTTAATACAAGCAGGTGAGCCTCCTCAACTTTAAGTCTGGGTGTGATCTGTTTCTTCTGAACTAGCCCTGGGGTGTGAGCACACAGGCCCTTTTAACAGTTGTCTCCTGATCACTACAGCTCTGTGGGTCCCCGGATGTAAGCCCCATTACTTTTCAAAGATAGATGCTGTTAGGGCTAATCTCTCAGTTGCAGTTCCTAAAGGTTGATTTGGGGTCTGAACTCTTCACTCCTTGGGGATAATCTCCAGATATTGAGTTTTCTCCCAGTTGTGGGTCCATGCACCAGGCCTGGGAAATATGGCAAGATTGTGTCCTAGCACCTTTTTCTCACTTCAGTGTGGTTTCTTCTCATTTGCCTGATGTGTATTGTCATTCAACTAGCCTTTAGGGTTTTTTTTTAAGAGGAATTGTTGCATAGGTAGCTGTAGACTTAGTGTGTCCATGGGAGGAGGTGAATTCTGAGTCTTCCTATGTCACCATCTTGAACAGGTCTATTATTGAAAAAGAAAAAAAATTATCTGCAATCTAAGGGCTGACATATATTAACCCACTGTTAACTGAAATTTGAGGCTAATTATACCTTCTCCCTCAATGAGAACATCAAACCAGGAACCAGAGCTTTACAAAATAATAAAGGGGGTAAAGCATTCCATTTGAAGCATCAAGGTAAGGATTTTTAAGTTGTGACAGGTTTGGAAATGTCAGGAGGCATAATCCCTATGTAATGAGCACAGCATTTGCTATGTATTTGGGAGTTAATTCACTACCTTCGGTTTTCTTTCCTGTATTTCAGATGTGAAGAATATTTTCTCTTTAGTAAACACTATGGACAAGTTAAGAACTAATATTTTAGAAAATGTATTAGTATGCATGCCTGTCCAATCCAGACAGGGTCCAATAAAAAACATTAATCAGAAATGTTCATGCTTTGTGTATAAAATGGTTTCTGAAATGTCAAGAGTATAATGAATCCTCAGGATTCTTGCCAGGTCTGATTTTTCACTTGATAATATCAATATGATATTGGCTGCTTATAAAAGATTTAATAAAGAGATTTTTGGTGGTGGTGGTGGTGGTGGTGCTGCTGTGTGTGTGTGTGTGTGTGTGTGTGTGTGTGTGTGTGTGTGTGTGTGTTTTAGTGAGAAAATACGTCTAGTTCTTTCTTGGCCATTATATCTATCTATACGTGTGATACTGTAGAAAGAAGGAAACAACTGGATGAAATCTGGAGAAAAGATGAACCCTCTCCTTGACTCCTGCGCTTGCTAGAAGTGATGGGATTGTGTCAGAGTGGCTGTACTCTTTATCTGTGGTTTCTTTCTATTCTTCTTAGAGTAAAATCTTCCCTCTCTGTCTAAATATGTATATATGAATAAATACAACATATTTATCTTGTATATTTTTTGGTAGGATAAATGTCACATTAAAGTTTTCCATGTGGACTTCAAAATGCCAGTCCGTTGCCATAGTGGGCTGTACGGCTTCCTCCCAGGCCTGTGATCTAAGCCATTGCTCTCCCTCTGTGTGACACCTGTGTTGTTTGAATGATACTGACATTCGACATCACTGACAAATGGAGATCCTTGCCTATCTCTCTCACATTCTCTCTTTTTCTCTTCTTTCTCTTCCCCCTCCCCTTCCAGCTCATATGCCTGAGAGCTGTAGATAGCCATATTGTACAAGGAGGGCAGTTAGGCTGTGTTGAAAGCAGAGTTGAGAAGTTCAAAGACACAAGTTCCTGGTCACCCTCTTAGCCAGTAGATCACAACATCCCTGAAGCCAAACCTACATAATTTTTCAATTATGGGGCTAGCACAATCCATGTGATTTATACCAGTTTGTGTTGTTTTTTTCTGTCATTTGTAACCAAAAGCTTCCTAACTTGTAATTACGTAGAACACTTGGGAAAGGAAGAACTAAGTCATATATTGAGTGCCTAAACTTTATGTCGTATTATCCCATTAAAAGGTAAATAGCATTTCCCCACATTTACAGCTGAGAAAACCAAGGTGCATAGAAGCTGAGTGACTTGACTGGAGTCACAATGGCAGAAGCAGAATTATAATCAGACAGTCTGACACCAAGGCCCATTTTTATTCTGCTAGACCAGCACTTCTCAACCTATTTCTCCTTTATCATACATTACAGATGAGGGACACATACTAAACACACTCCCACAGGCATTCCTTAAGTTCAATACAATTCCTGGCCTCTCCCCATAATTAAATTCATCCTTTTTCTCTGTAGTTCAAGAAAGCAAATCAGGTTGCAAGTTTGAGTGGCATTCTTATATGATAACTCTGAAATTTCTTTCCTTTAAAAGGGAAAAAAATACCCAGACCCACTAAATCCTTCTGTAGTTTAACTTCAAATTATTTTTGATAAATCTCATTAACACATTGCTCTTTTCTGCCTCCTACTGTGTGAATTAAATAGGTGTGCTCTGTTAACTTACAGCACCTGCTGGTGGGCTGATGAGTTATAACCTGCTTACAGAATGAGTACCAGAAGTCAGGAGTGTCAAGCTGAGGTCTTGGTATCTTCACATAAGTGGAAAAAAATCCTACAGTATCTTTGCTCATAGTGCTTGAGGTTTCCTGCACTAGTTCTGGCACCAAGGGGTGCAGTTTTCAGCTGGCTTGGCTGTGACACTGCCCTGTAGACATTGCACTAACTAGTTTGCTTTTATTAAATGCATTTACTTACCACATTCAAAAAGGTTTGAGACAACTTACAATAAAAGTCATAGAACTTGTAATGGAAAACAGCAGAAAGAACTGAGCAATGAAATGGGGAGAAAGAATGATTAGGTGCCTTGAAAAGCATCAGTTACCTCCAAGACAGGAGGTGACTTCAAAACGTGATGCAAACACTGGACCCATTTTCTGTTTCTTCTTCACAGTCCCGTATTCTTTAGCACATTACTGTAGTAAATATACTTCAAACATAACTTCCATTAAATAGGCAGGAGAACCTAAGTTAGTTTAATCACAACCCATGCTCAGGTAACTTTTTAAAATTTGGTCTTCATTTATTGAAGTGTAGTTGATATATGATATTATATCAGCTTTAAGTATAAAACATAGTGATTCAACAGTAATCTATATTATTAAATGTGCACCCCAACTATTGTAGTTACTATCTGTCAACACAGAAAGATGTTACAGAATCAGTGACTATATTCTCTATGCTGTACTTTCATCCCTATAACTAATTTATATTAAGATTGAGATTTTGTGTCCCTTTATCCCCACTTCACCTATTTCACCCACCTACCTCAGCCCCTCCAACATGGTAACTACCAGTCAATTCTCAATGTCTGTGAGTCCATTGTTGTTTTGTTCATTTATTTTGTTTATATTACACATATAAGTGAAATCATATGGTATTGGTTTTTTTCTGACTGGCTTACTTCACTTAGCATAATACCATCTAGATCCATCCATGTTGCAAATGTCAAGATTTCTTTCTTTTTTATGGCTGAATAATATTCCAATATGTGTATGTACCTCATATTCTTTATCCATTCATCTATTGTTGGACACTTTGATTGTTTCCAATGAATGTAGGGGTTCATATATCCTTTAAAATTAGGTCTTTATTCTATGACCTTAAGAATCAATATCTTGGTAACTGTCTGGAGACCCACATGAATTCAGACCAGAACATGATGATATTAACCAATTCTGCCGCTGTTGGTTCTTGAACTAAAGCACTAATTATTGAAAAACTCAGAAAATTATTGTCCTCTGCAAATAAATTTCCTTCAATTATGAGAAAATGTAAATAATATTGCATTCTGCTTTTTTCTCAACTCTGTTTTCTGTTTTTGAGTCTCTGTTCAGTTTTGGTCTATCACTACTTCAGAGCAGCTCTGTTGACTTTAAGAAGGAGCCACATGTCAGGAATCCTGGTTTGCATGCTGTTCATATGTTCTGTCTCTGCCACATCAGGTGTCCTCATGGATTGTGTAGTTATGAGGACCAGAGTCAGGGGGCAGAGACAAAAAGTCCCTAAGCCAAAACACATGGGTCTCTCTTTGTGGGGCACAATAAGACAACAGCTTATTGTCCACATCTACAGCTCACCAGAAACCTGATGGTACCTCCTGTTTTTTAGTAAGTAATGAATATTAGGTGATTATGAACATTCTTTGCCTCTTGTTCTTTCTGTTCTTTCTCCCTGTGTCATCTGATTAGATGACACATCTTTAATACTTCAATAACTCTGCCTAACATATCTCATGGGTTGGTCCTAACTGACTTACCTATACTTAAAGCATCCTATGAACTCTGCCTATGTTTCATGTGTTTTATTTCCTTCTGTATTTACATAGTATTATTTGCTCCCTCCTTGGACTCCCAGCCCCCTGGGGCTTTATTTTTTATCGCCACAGCAGCACTCTCACTATGTATTGCAAAGATCTAATCAGATGTCAGTTTTCCCAACTAGATCAGGCACTTCCAGAACACTGTCACAGTCTCTTTTGTGCCCTCAGCTCTCTGTCTGGTATGGAGTAGGTGGCTTATACATTTTTTCTGAGTAAAGGCATGAAAAAATAAATCAACCCACAGTGTAGTTTAAGAGAGATGGTCTGAAGTAAATAATGGTCTGGTGGAGTTTTTCTCCCAACAATTGTTCAGATGGTGCCTGGTCTGACTGGAAGTGAAGAAACAGTGAAGGGAAATACCAGACTGTTTGTATGGCTGACCAGCAGCAGTGCCTCCCTTCCTGGCCTGCATTCTCCTCTCAGCTGCACAGAATCATGCTCATTCTTGGGAAAGAGGGAGTCTGGATCATTTCTATGCATCCAGCTGCCTGCCAAGTGTTTTCAGGACTGCCTACTTCCCTGAGATGACACTAACGAAGAGGGGACTTAACACACTTCCCCTTGGTGTGTCTGCGAAAACATTAGAATCTCCTTATGCACCCCAAGGACACATGTTTTTGACTAATTTTGGCATCTGTTCTCTGGCAAAACCTCCTGGTCTTCTCTGAGCACAGCTCTGTTTGGCCCAGGGCTCTATTAAACTGTTGTTTGTCATGGCGTCCATGAGGAATGAGATGGTCATCTCCCATTACCATCACACTGGTCATGTCAGCTGAAGGTTAAGGCCAGCCTTGTGGTACCAGGTGATGCTATCAACGCCTGGCAGAGAGACACAGCCCCTCACCTGTGCCAAGGCTGTGATCTAATTCCACCCTTCAAGAAAATACGTGCCTTCATGATCCAGTCCAAAATATAACATCTATATCTGTACTGAAGCCCCAAAGGGAGGGGGGAAATCTGCATTATAATGAATGTGTGCTTTGCTAGTTATAACATAATAAACATGATGCTATAATTATCCATGTTTGCATAGAGCTAGGAAGCTAATCTCTTAAAGAATTAGTGTCCCTAGCAGACAAGCTCAGCATTTTGCATTTGTTTTGTAATGGTACATAGTTTTGTAGCGGGGTTGTTTGTGTCAGCCTTTCAGCAGTGTCTGTAGGAACACCATACTGGAAATGCTTTTGTATGTGGGTCCGATAAGAAGTCAGTATGGCTGTAACTGCCTTGTGATCCAGCTCTGCCTTCCAATCTCCTTCTATAGAAAGTTTATTCATGTAACCTAAGCCTGTGGGAACTGTCCCCCGCAGTTTCTGGAGTCTCCTCCTTATACTAGGATTTAGACTAAATCAATCCTTCTATTGATTTAGGTACTGATTTCAGGGACTATGTATGAAATATTCTGCTTCTTGTCCCGTATCATCATTGTATTAATGCTTTACATTCCAGCACTGGTGAGTGGACGTTTTGGATCTAGAAGATATTATCGCCAAAATAGTCATTTATTCAGTGTCTGGCCCGTGCTGCTCACCTCTCTAGGTGCCGTGGATGCATGAGTTGGCCAACCAAAAAGTTTAGGACATGCTAGTGGAGTAATACAGAAAATAAATCAAACAAATACATAAGATATGTCATTTTGGAATGATGAGATATGCTACAGAGGAAAAGAAAACAGGAAATATATAGGGAGTTGGAGAATTTAGTTTGATCAGGAAAAGCCCCGCTGAAATATGACTTAAAGAACTCCCTTAAAGTATGACTGTTTCAAGGGAAAAAAATGTAAAAAGATAGGATTTTAACCAGTAGCAATGAAAGCTGTTAACAGTTGATGCCACCCAGGAGATTACCTTAGAGCATGACTCAGCTGCAGTGGATAAATTAGATTCTGACTCCTTCTGGCAACACCCAAAACACATTCTCCTATTTTATAATTTGGCTCAGAGCCTCTCAGTCCCATGGCTGGAAGGCCTTACGTGGGCAACTTCTGATCCTCCTTCCCACACAAGCATCTCAGGATGCTTGAAAAGGAAGAAGCCTTCTTTGAGGAATATGAATTACATTTGGGAGACAGTTCTGTCCACTTTGAAATCTCAGTAAAGGCTCCCCTCACCTCGGCTGCCTCTTCGCCTTGTAGATACTTTTTAGAAGCTTCTTAAGCTTGTCACATGGTTCTCCGTTTTCCTTGAGTGCTTATTAGTCGAAGAGAGAGGAAAAGTCCATATGTACAAATTACTAGTTCAAATTCTCTTCACAGGAATGGTCATTATGCTTGGATTTTTTAATTGTTTTCTCTCCAGACTCTAAATAAGTAGAACTTGTCTACCATGGATTTATAGAAAACCAAGCTGTGATGATAATCATTCTGCAACATCCTCCAAGCTTGTGTACTGTTAGACAGGAAAGCAAGGCGGCAGATTGAAACTGAGGACTGGAGCCGCTGGAGAATGTGGGTCCGTAGGAGGCCCTGCAGGTCTCCAGGGGTGAAAGCCCGTGACTTCACTGCATCAGCGTCCCCAGGGCAACTCCACGAAAATGGACGGGGGGCTGAGCTTTGCCCAGCTCCTGAGTTTTCTGAGGTTGTCCCATCTTCTGAGGATTGTCTTGTCTGGGATCCCCCATTCTTTATTAAGTAGCATGGGCACAGAATGAAAGCTGAGTAGGCTGGTTCCAGCCCATGTGTTACAGTGAGTTTGCACAGGAAGCCTGGCTCCGAGCTAAACAGCAGCTGTTAAGTGGGAAGAGTTGGGTTGCTTCCTCTGAAGTTTAGCAAGAATCAGGCCAGGTGAGATGGACACCCAGACTGGTCTGAAAGACATAAACCCCAGACAACAGGGAGGGGCGCTACTAAGTAGAACTGCTCCCCTTCTGGGCTGACTCTGTAGGGCAGCTTCCCGTTGGCAAAGTGTTTATCACTGACGTATGATATTACGCTCCCAACCCACACTCATTTGGTAGTTGGAAATGATGTAACTTTGATTATAATTAAATACATTTTTCACCCCAAAAGGCCAATGTAGGATGAGTCTCATGTGAACTTTAAAAGCCGTGGGCTGCTTATCATTGATCACCTAACCTGGTGGTTGTCCTGCTTCAGCACACCCAAGAATTACCTGGAGGGCTGGCTCTCACAGTGCTGAGCCCCACCCCCAGACTTCTCCTCTGTGAAAATCTGGGGTGGGGCCCAGGCATTCCTATTTCTAACATAATTTAGGGAATTTGCATTGTTTCTGTTCTTGGACCACTCTTTGAGAACTGCTGGCCTAACAGATACCTCTACTTTTCCACATGACTGCCCCTCTCTGTCAGGGAAGTGCTTCTTTCTTCATGCCAAAAAAAAAAAAAGTAATAATATTCCATTTATTTTTTTCTTTGTATGTTTTCTGATTTTCGGAAAGTACTGTAGAGTGGTCCCGAAGGAAGTGTTTTTAAGCAGCTTCTTGTGAAACACAGCTAGACAAATAACACTCTCCCGACTGCAGATGTATACTGGAATTCAACTTGATTTGTGTGCATGTTTTGTTTATGAGTAGCATATTTGTAAAAATTTGAATTGGACATAAAGACATGGAATCATTACCACCATTCAGTTAAACACTGATTCCTCCTTGCATCCAAAACCGATGCAACTCACAGATGAACACTGAGTTGAATCAATATACTGTTTGTCTTATTGAAGTACCAACAGCATATGTCACAGTACATGTCCTGCCTCAATCATATAAACATACAGGTCATGTGATATATGTAATATCATATGTGCATATGTATGTATATAAATAGATACACACACATAAATATTCTTAAAATTCCCTTAGATATACATTAAAAATTTCAAGGAAATGACCATATATTTTTGGCATATACTATTAGTGGAACCACTTGGGACATGAATGAAAAATGTTTATAACATTTTTAAGGGTAAAATGCATTTAAAAATAAATGTATCAGTAATGCCTTCAGAAAGCAAGACTGCAAACACCCATGATGCCAGACCTCTAGCTGAAGAAGGAAAGGGTGACATTACCCAGTTGCCTTCTCTGTTAAATCTGGAAAAAAAAATATTTTTAAGGTGTATACATGCAGAACAGTTATTAAACACCTACTATGTGTATGTCAAGCATTAATTTAACAATGATGTTAATGTATGTCCTTGCTCTCCAAGGGAGGTGGAGCCCAATCTATTGGACATACTGACACACATCTGCTTGTAGTCTGTCCTCTGTAGAAACTGGGTAGAGGGCCAGTAGCACAGCAGCGGGCACTCCTGGGTGTTCCAGGCGGTGGGTCTGTGGACACATCCAGGAAGGCCTGGGGAAACATGACTGGAACAGCTTCTGTAAACGTGCAACTGTCTCTGGAAGAACCCATATAACCTTCTTGGAAGAGTTGCTACTTTTTTCCTCTCACCCAAATTGAATTATTTTGACATTTGAAGCAGTTGTAGTTTAGAGAGGTTACTTGCTCAGATTCTCTTAAATTATATCAGAATACTGGCAATTAGCCTCCACCCACTTCTCTCAAACTGAAACACATTTTATATACAGGCCAACCACCCTCAACCTATAATCAGGAAGTATTCCCCCTGCTCACGGAGAGAGAGTTGAGATTTGCCAACTGAGTTTGGTGTCTCTGAGCTCTGCCTTCTCACCAGGAGAGGGAAGATCTATAAGACAGTACAGTAGTATTAATCAGAACCAAGGCCCATCTCGTCAGAGAGCAAGGCTGTGGATGTATGGCAACACATGTTCAAACGGTGGTTCTTGCTCTAAGCATCACAGCATTTCAGGAAAGAGAAAGAAAAAATGAATAGTAACCTTATGCTTTTCCTTTGGAATAAATTCCTGGTAGGGCACATTTCAGATGGGGACAGAATGTCAATATGTCCTGGGGATCAGACTTAAAAGGACTCATTATGTAGTTGGTTGTTGTTTAACCAAGCAGGGGCTACTCCTGAATTTCTATGTGGAGGGAAGGGGAGGGGACTCAGGGACAATTTTGTTGGAAAGACGAGAGGAAAAATTTGTCTGAAGCTGTGTTCGTTAAGTAAATTTTTTAAGTGTGTTAAGTACTGATTTTACTGAGGAGATACTGGCAAATTTTTCTAAAAGATACCTTTGCATTTTATATATATATATATGTTTGTAAATATATAAAAATATAGCCATACCTGATATATAGTAAATGAAATATAAAATATATAAACATATATATAAAATCTAATTTTTATGTTTATATATTTTTTCTGCTTCTGTAGTTCTCTGTTTATGGTGGCTGAGAAAGGAAACCAGCAGAGGTTCTGGGCATTCTAAAGCATCTCACCTTGGTCCTGCCGCTACTGTGAAGTGCTCAGAATCTTTACAAAGGTGCAAAAAGTGATAAAAGGGCTTCAATTAGAAACACATCTCCTCCTGTCCCCCTTCCAGGAAGACTCTCCCTTCCTTAGTTTGACTTCATTACTCCTGGCCACTTCTCCCTAATTGCATCTTGTTCTATGTAGTGTTGCCCTACTTGATGTCCCTCTGAGGTCTTTACATTTTTACCAGGCAGCTGTCAATCAATAATTCCCTTGAGCATGAATGTGTAGTTTCATAGATACTAGTTAGGACCTTTTTGGGAATCTCAGAATAAATCTTGTTTGAAAACGTGCACAAACCCAGTCACGAACAAAGTGGAGCTGGGGACTTGTTAAGCTGAATCCCACTTTCTGAGCCGCTTTGATGGTGTTGTTTTTGAAAAGTGCTCCTGCTCAACCATGCATTTGTGGGACATTGTGCAGGACGATCTTCACTTTTTGACACAACCTCGGAGAAGCCGAGTTCAAGGACAGAGCTGTCCTCTTGGGGCCGTTCCTCGCTGTGATGGCAGCTGTGATGGCAGCTGTGATCATAGCCCAACCTCCACCAGTGCAGCATCTCTGCCAGGAGCTGCTTCCCCTGACAAAAAGCAGGTATCCAAGCTCTGGGGGAAGGGGAAGGAGAACAGAGCCCTGAGGAACTTTGGAAAATTGTGGGTCTGGCTTAATCCCTGAATGTGTCATTTGAAAAGGTAGTTCTTCATACCAAGTAGTTTTATTAATGCCTCTCTCCCCCCCCCACAAAATAAACTTAAGAGTGCCAAAAGAAAGTATTTTCAGGTTGTTTATTGTCACAAAATTCACAATGGGTTCATTTCAGCCACCAAATTGAATCTTGTTAGAGTTCAGGTTATAAGAAGATTTTTCTACTAGTGACAAATTTCAAATATTCTTTAGCAATAACTGTAATTTCAGCCTTAGTGATCTAAGTTGAATGTACTATTGATTTCTGTGTTCTTGTACAAGCAGTATGTTCTTCTACATTACAGAGCACTTTTCTAACAGAGTTGTTCCTACTGCCTTGAATCCTAGTGGATCTCTATTTATACGAATTTGGATAAATTGAACTGATACAAGTTTGAACAGGTAATGAAATATACCATAGCCTTTCCCTTACCACTCTACCCCTTACCCTCTTCCATTTTCCTTTATACTGTCATATGTATTAAAGATTTGTTTATCTACTACCACTATCCTCTAATTACCTAGAACAATGCAGGGCTTATGAGAGCTATCCAGTGAATGTTTGGCAAATTAATAAAAGATATTGGTAGGGCTCCCAGTCCTGGTTCCAAGCCTGACACAATCTGCCTCCTGACTCCTGCGTCTATACCCTGTCTGCCATTGTCCATCGGCTCTGGAACTGTCTGAGCTGATCATCAGTTCCTTTTGAACTTGAGTGCAGAATAAGCAACATCCCTGTACTAGTGTGACACTGTGAAGAATTAATTTCTTGAGTGATGAAGAGCTCCAAGGCATGAAGAATCACCTTCTTATCTGGTGCTCTGTGAGCCTGCTCATTGGCTCGCGTCTGATGAGCCTCCTCAACTATTATTTTAGGTGTTTGGGATCTTTTTGTCTTTCCTCTATGTAGACTTTCCTTCTGTCTAAATGTCTTACATTTTTTGGTTACTCTTTATTATGGTAGAGCACTTTCTCTAGAAGATACCTAAGAAACAGGGTGAAAGAAGCAGTTTTTTGAGACTTTATAAAAATATCTTTTATATATATTTTATATTTTTTTATATCCTAAATTCAATTAAGAGTTTAAATAGGTATAGAATTCTGGGTTCAAAATTGTTTTCCCTCCAAATTTGAAGGCATGAGGCCATTGTTCTCTAGCTTCTAGTGTTGAATGAAGAAGTCCAATGACATTCTTTTTTCTTCCTTTGCATCTTTATTAAGGTATAACTGGCACAAAAATTGTATATATTTAATGCACACAGTTTAATGTTTTGATATATGTATACATTGTGAAATAATCACAATTAAGCTAATTAACATATGTATCGCCTCACAGTTACCTTGGGTGTGTGTGTGTGTGTGGTGAGAGCACCCTCTTAGCCTATTTCAAGTATACTATACAAAAATTGGTATCACCATTAGAGAAACCTTACAGTTTTCTAAAAAAAATTAGCAATAGAACTATCTTATGATCTAGCAATCTGACTTCTGTGTATATATCCGAAGAAAATGAAAATTAGGATCTCAAAACAGTATCTGCAATCCCATATTCAAACCAGCATTATATATATATATATATATATATATATATGTGTGTGTGTGTGTGTGTGTGTGTGTGTATATGTATGTATGTATAAATGTAGTGTATATAAGTAACACTATTCAGACTGAAAAGTGAAGAAGTTCCTGCCATTTACAGCAACATGAATGGAACTGGAGTCCAATGTGATTGTAATTCTAGACCCTTTGTATGTATATATAGCTTCCTATCTGCCTCCCTCCCCAAAAAGAAAAGAAAAACAATAGAATCTTCTTTTGCAGCCAATGTTCTGAATATTATAATGAGGTAGTTTGTTAGGGTAATTTTAATCAGTTCTGGACCCTTGTTTGGGAAGGAGAATCTTGTATCTAGAAACTTTAGTTCTGGAGCTTTGAGAAATTTTATTAGATTACTTTGGTTTTTGTGTTGTTTCTTTGGGAACTCCTATTATTTAGCTATTGTATCTCTCATCCTTTTTCTCCTACTGTCCTATTTTTAATTCTGTTTTCTGAGATATTTTCTCAAATTTACCTTACATAATGAGCTTTCTAACACCGCTGTATTTCATTTCCAAAAGTTCTTTGGTGTATTCCTAGTGTTTCCTCCTTGTGGGGTCCTATTCTTGCTTTATTAATATGATCTTCCTCTATGTCTCTAAGAATGTAAGTGATAGGTTTTGAGTTATTTCTTATTGATGTAGAATTTTCTTCTCTCTGCACAATCTCTGAGTTGCTTTTTAAATTTTTTGGATCTTTTATATTAAAAATGAGTTGTTATCCTTACCTGTCTGCTCACATTTAAGAAAAGCTAATACAAAACCCTGTGCTTTAGGTGGGCTAACATGAATGGAACTGGAGTCCAAATGTGATTGTAATTCTAGACCCTTTGTATGTATATAGCTTCCTATCTGCCTCCCTCCCCAAGTGTGGACCTCACTGTAACCTAATCTGGCCAGGGTGTTGCACTGAGGAAAGACCCAGATGGCAGCATTGCTAGATTTTTTCTCTTGGTCATGTCAAATCCCTCCGTGAGGCTCTTGCCCAGAGAGTAAATGCCCAACTTCCAGTGCCCTGAGCCCTCACGTGGGAAGCAGCCTGGGGGAGTGGTAGTTTGGAATACCTGATTTATAGATTTGCAGACCTCTAATAATATTCTTTATAGGAGCCTTGCCATAAATTAGGCTTTGTGTTACCCAGTCTAACTTCTCTCTGTATCATCCTCTCCAGATGGTAAATGTTTCATCTTCTGCCAGAATTGAGAAGGGACAGTCATTTTGCTGCATGGAGTGAGTGGGGGTTGGGAAGTCTAGAGTCTAACTCCTTTAATTTTTAATTGTGTTTGCAGTATTTAAAGTGCATGGGAATATATATAAAAAAAAAGGTCTTGTGTGTTCCCGTAACCCACTACCAAACTTTAGAAAGGACCTTCAGTGCACAGTAAAGTGTCCCTGATATATCCTTCCAGGATCTCACTCTCCTTTGCTTTCCTGTTTGTGTTCACTATGTGTATACACCTAAGCACTGTATAATACTTTACATGTTGCTAAACATGCAGGTTTTTTTCTCTCAACATTCAGTCTCTCTGTGAGATAATCAAACTCAAAGGGACAATCTCTTCAGCAAAAATGTACATTAGAAAATAGGCTGTTGTCGAGTGGCTGTCAGCCTACTTCTGTGTCTACAACCCATCTGGTGCACAAGACTGCT
This sequence comes from Manis javanica, assembly GCF_040802235.1. Classification (NCBI taxonomy): domain Eukaryota; kingdom Metazoa; phylum Chordata; class Mammalia; order Pholidota; family Manidae; genus Manis; species Manis javanica. The sequence continues at coordinate 151,071,711 of NC_133157.1, forward strand.
GGTAACACTGTCAGTTCACTCATATTGTTTGTCTGGAACAGTTTGCCACTGGCTGGCTTTTCCTGGCACTCCAGGCAACAAGCCTTCCTGCAGTCCACCCTGCTCATAAATGCCCCATTTAGTGTGGGTAGAGAATTTAGAAATGTTCATTTTCCTTCCATGCCCATTCCAGAAGGATCATGTAAGAGAAACGTCTCTCTAGTAGATCAAGCCTTCAGTTTCTATGTGAACAGCGGTTCAGACATGGCACAGTGTTGCTCAAGAGCTTCAGTGTGACCGCTGTGAGGAGCCTGTAGGAAACGGTGCCCATCACATTGCAGAACTCTGTCGGGATTAGTGGACTCACAGAAGGGAATTCAGCATGGATGCCCACAAATGCCCTGTATTGTCTGTCACATTGGTCAAGAATGTGATACTTCAAAAGTACCAAAGTTTTAGCACCCAGAGCAAATGCTAATCTTCATCTGCTTTAGAGAGGCTCATTAGTTAAATACTTTGGCAAAATCTTTGCCAGTACGTAACATCTTTGGTACACAAGAAACCAGAAACCTCAAATGGTTTCCTGAATTTAATTCCTTTCCCATTTTGACATACTTTCTATTTTAGGTGCTTGGTAATGTACAGATGTTTTGTTCTGCATCTCCAAAGTTTGGAAGGTTTTCTTCTATTTTTTGTGTTATTTTTTTTTGTCACTGCAAAAGTAAAACATATAGAAAAAATTGAAATGTAGTTAAACAAGAAACACCAAAAAATATATCCAAAGTGTCGTGATCCAAAGAGAATTATTGTTAATATTTGTGTGCTTTTCTTCAAGTTATTTTTTCTTCTTTCCTGTGATGACAGAAACAAAACTGACATGTTAAATTTAAAAGATAATTGTTTTTTGTGATAACAATGATATGTTCACTACAGAAAATTTGGGAAATACAGAACTAGATAAGAAATTTAAACCCAGAATATTTTCAGATATAGCAACTTTAAAACTTTATACTTCTATATTTCTTTAAGGTCTCCATTAACAAAATTTTTTAATCATGAAATTAATAAATGTTCATTTAAAAAATATAGATAACATAGTTATAGAGCATGAAAAATTAGGATTCCCTTTTTAGCTCTGTATCACCCTGGAATTCTTTAAGGTTCAGCTCCTCTAAATTTTGTTCTGTATTTTCCCAGAACTCTCTATGCTTATATACTTAAAACATTTGTATAAAGTATGCATTTCTTAAAATTCAAATATACCTATATATTACACATACTAACATAAAGAGGTATACACACCAACTTTTAAATTTTCTTATTTAAATAAAATTATAACATACTATTCCACAGGTTGGTCATTTTTTTTTAACTTGGTCATTTTTAAACTTCATCATTTACAGTGAGCACATCTTCTATCTCAGCAATATAAATCTCATTCTTGCTAATGAGCTTATGATATTGATATGCACTAATTTATGTAAAAATTCCCCAAATGACCAGCACTTAACATTACTTTCTGTTTTTTAACTATTACATACAATAATGTTGTGTAAACTTTTGTACACAGATCATTTTGCATATGTGGGCAAAATGTCTTTTTAATCAGATAGAGTCCTAGATGTAGAATTATCCAATCAAAGGATAAATGCATATTTAATATTAATGGAAGGTCCAGTTTCTTTCCAAAAAGGCAGTATAAATTATACCAAAAAATATACAAAAATGCCTTATTTCTTCATATCCTCACCAATACTGAATATTGTCAGTGTTCAAGTGTTTTGCCAATCTGAGTAGTACAAAAATACAAATTTTTATTTTAATGTACATTTCCTTGAGTTTGTGCACTCATCCAAACCTGACTGTTTGCTGCTGACTGGCTGACATTGTGCATAGAAAAACTATATTCCCATCATGCCTTTTTCCAGGGCTTGTTCTATTCCTATGTGTGGATTACTTGTGTTAATGCATTACCTGTGTGCCCATATCCATTTCAGAATTTAAGGGTAAGATTGAAGAAACCTTCATGACACCACTCAGCCTACAATCCCAGTCATTTTCTGGGCATTATAGTTGGAATGGATGTAGGAAAAAGCACTTGAGGGGCAAAGTTGCCACAGTACCCTGGCTACCCAAGAGAAGAAATGAGTTTCAGAGCTGCTGTGCGTCTTGCATTTCTGTTTTCAGGAGCACATAATAAGCCTCTGAAATGATGGGGTGATGTGGCATTTAATTATGTCATGATTGCAGGCTCAATTGGCTTCCAAAGAACAAAGCACAAGTGGGCTTTTGGCCCAGTTGTAAGTGATTATTTCCCCCAGTTCTGCATTTGGTCCTTTACTTGTGTTTACTTCTTGGAAATTTCACTGTTTTAGTGTCCTCATCGTTATCACTGTGGGACTTTGGAAAGGTTGTGTCATGAGCCTGAACCAGGCACTGTTTTAAGACAGAAGTCTCTGGGTTGCCTCTGGATGAAATATTTTATACAAATACACTTCTTTTTAAACATCAGCTTAAAAAGTGCTGGAAAGAGTAATACAAGAAAATAAAATAGTAGATGTTTAAATCTTGTCATTACACTTAGCCTGCTATCCTCAGTATTCTGACAGAGGGTCTCAGGGGACCCACTGCAGCATTAAATATTGAACAATGGGATCTGTGACAATGTAGCACATGGTTTTATGTGAATAATGAATATGCCATTATCTGGTGTATGATGCCAGGGAGGAAGTGGGTTTGTGAAGACCCAGGTGCACCTGAGCCTTCATGACTGACAACCCTCTTCATGTTGATGTTGAAGGGCTAAAGACGGGTTGAAGAACTCACTTGAAAAAGCCAGGTAAGGATGAAGTCATTAATGAGTTATAACTGTGCCCAAAAAAAGATACCAGCAAGTGCTACAATCAAATAAATTTTGAATGACTTGATAGTGTCCTTAGTGATCTGCACTTGATATGAGCTGTCTAAATTTTCTTACGTTAAGGGCATCGCGATTCCATCCTTCTCCTTAGAGAGGTCTGCACTGGCACAACTCCTCCTGTAGCTCCTGACTGGTTGGTTGTTAATCCAGTACCGTATCTCCTTCTCTCCAGCTCTCAGAGGTTCAGTTTTCTCCTGATGGGTTTTCTAAGAGCAAAGGTAACTAAAAGAACATTGTGTAAGGAGGCACATCACTAATAATTAGTAAAAATGAGGTCCTGGCTTATGGCAGCTTTACTTGACTCTCAGGAACATTTTCCTGTAATAAAGGGAACACTCAAAGGCTGTAAAATCGGTGGTAGGAGAACTAATAGTCTTTATAGGAAAACGCATTTTGTTGCCCTTCACTTTACTGTGCTTGGCAGATATTGCATCATTTACAAGTTGAAGGTTTGTGCCAACCCTGTATCAAGAAAGACTGTTGGTGCCATTTTTCCAACAGCATTTGCTCACTTTGTGGCCCTGTGTCACATTTTGCTAATTCTCACAATATTTTAAATTTTTTCATTGTTATTATACTTACTACAGTGATCTATGATCAGTGATCTTTTATGTTACTATTGTAATTGTTTTGAGGCACCACAGACTGCACCCATATGAGACAATGAACTTGATGGATACTTGTATGTGATTTTCCTGCTCCACTGATCAGCCCTTCCCTGTCTCCCTGTCTCCTCTCTCTCTCTCTCTCTCTCTCTTTCTCTCTCTCTCTCTTCTTGGGCGTCCATATTCCAGGAGACATAATATTGAAATTAGACCAGTGAATAACCCTACAGTAGCCTCTAAGTGTTCAAGTGAAAGAATCACACTTCTATCACTTTAAATCAAAGCTAGAAATAATTAAGTTTTGTGAGGAAGGAATATTGGAAGCTGAAAGCTGGGCCTCTTGCACCAAACAATTAGCCAAGTTGTGAATGAAAGGAAAAGTTCTTGAAGGAAATTAAAAGTACTAATCCAGTGAGCATACTAGTGATAAGGAAGTGACACAGCCTTATTGCTGCTATGGAGAAAGTTTGAGTGGTCTGAACAGAAAATCAAACCAGCCACAAGTTTCCCTTAAACCAAAGGTTAATCCAGAGTGAGGCCCTAACTACTCTCTTTACTTCTTCAAAGGCTGAGAGTGGGGAGGAAGCTGCAGAAGAAAACTGAGATAGCAGAGTTTGGTTCATGAGGGTTAAGGAAAGAAGCCATCTCCATAAAATCAAAGTACAAAGTGCAGCAGCAGGTGCTGATGGAGAAGTTGCAACACATTATCCAGAAGATTTAAGGTAAGATCATTAATGAAGGTGGCTACACTCAACAACAGATTTTCAGTGTAGATAAAACAGCCTTCTATTGGAAGAAGAAGCCATCTAGGGCTTTCATAGCTGGAGAGGAGAGGTTGGCTTCAAAGGACAAGCTGGCTCTCTTGTGAAGGGTTACAGCAGCTGGTGACTAAATTGAAGCCATTGCTTACTTACCATTCCAAAAAGCCTAGAGTTCTTAGGAATTATGATAAATCTATTCTGCTGTGCTCTATAACTGGAACAATACAGCTTGGATGACAGCACATATGTCTACAACATGGTTCACTGAATATTTTAAGCCCACTGTTGAGAACTACTGCTCAGAAAAAAGAATTACTGCTCATTGATAATGCACTTGGTCACTTTAGATTTCCCAGGGAGATGTCCGAGATTATTGTTGTTTCCATGCCTCTTAACATAATATCCAATATATAGCCCTTGGATCAAGGATTATTTCAACTTTTCAGTCTTACTATTTAAAAAACACATTTCATAAGCCAATATTTGCCATAGAGAGTGATTCCTCTGATGGATTTGGGCAAAATAAATTGAAAACTTTCTGGGAAGGATTCACCATTCTCAATGCTATTCAGAATATTCATGATTCATGGGAAGAGGTCAGAATACTAGCAGGAGTTTGGAAGAAGTTAATTTCAGCCCTCATGGATGACTGAGGGATTCAAGACCTCAGAGAAGGAAATAACTGCAGATTGGTAGAAATGGCAAGAGAACTACAGTGGAGTGGAGCCTGAAGATGTGACTGAACTGCTGTAACCTCATGATAAAACTCAAGTGAATGAGGAATTGCTTCTTATGGATGAGCAAAGAAAATGGTTTCTTAAGATGGAATCCATTCATTAAGTACACTGTCTTATACCGGTGTGGTTTGTGGTGCCCCAAAAGAATTACAATAGTAAAATCAAAGATCACTGATCACAGATCACCCACGGCAAACATAATAATAACGGAAAGGGTTGAAATACTTCCAGAACTCCTGATGAAGATGCTGTGATGACTGTTGAAATGACAACAAAGGATTTATGATATTACATAAATTTAGTTGATAAAGCAACAGCAGGGATTGGGAGAATTGGCTCCCACTTTCAAAGAAGTTCTACTCTGGGTAAAATGCTATCAAACAGCATCACATGCTACAGAGAAGTTGTTCATGAGAAGAAGAGTCATCAGTGCAGCAAACTTCACTGTTGTCTTATTTTAAAAAATTGCCACAGCCATCCCAACCTTCAGCAACCCCCTCTCTAACCAGTCAGCAGATACCAATGTTGAGGCAAGACCCTCCACCAGCAAAATATTACAGCTGGCCAAAAGCTCAGATGATGGTTAGCATTTTTAACAATAAAGTATTTTTAAATAATCTTATATTGTTTTTAGACATAATGCTGTTGCACATTTAATAGACTATACAGTATGGTATAAACATCATTTTTATACACACTAGAAAACTAAAAAATTCATTTGATTTGCTTTATTGTGATAGTCACTTTATTGTAATGGTCTGGAACACAACCGCAGTGTCCCTGATTTATGCCTGTAATTCCATGACTTTGGTGATTACATTTCCTTTGTTTGAATAGGTTTTAAAATGCTTATAGAATTTCAAGGCCATTTCTTAAAATGGCCCCTGGCCACCAGCTCTGTTATGGTCTATACACATGATAAAGTGACTTCTCCAATCGCTAGCTAGTGAACACAGCAAGAAGAGTCAGCTCTTCCTGGGCTTTGAGTCTCCTGGGGATCATGTTAAGATGCAGGTGCAAATTCTCTGCTTCCTGGTGAGGCCCAGGCCTCTGCAGTGCCCACAAACTCCCAGCTGCTGCAGCTGCTGGCATGCAACCCACACTTTGAGTATATGACATCTTATGTCCTAAATCTTTAAGTTACAGCTGAAGATACCAACATGTTCTGTGGGTTTGTGGTCCCTGGGTTGTTCTTCCTGCAAAACCTGTCCACTCCCAGACCCTTCCTTACCTGGACATAAGTGAACAGAAATTCATTTCTACAATGACAAAAAGGTGATCAGTAGATTTTTTCTGATAATACCTTCATTCCTTCTGATGTCACAAAGTAAACTAGCTTAAGTTGCGCTTTAATAAATGCACTGAAAATATATTCAGTATTTTACTGTTTTAAACTTATTTCACATTTTGCTGAACTACAAATACAGTAGTTAGGATCGTTAAGAATGATAATTTTGAAGAGATAGTGTTTTACAGTCCCAGATCTGTTGTTACTCCCCTGTGAGGACTCAGCTTGGCCCTTCCCCCTGGCCAGGGGTCATGCACTCCTAGCACCTCACCTCCCATGCTGCATGGAGCTCTCACCCTGCTCCAAGGACTGGCTCTGCACCCCATTCAGCCCTGTGTCCGTGCCATCCAGGGGACCTGGCACCTGCACATGCTCAATGAATGTTACCTAAAAAGTCTTTATTGGAATAAATACATAAAGTAAATCATGGCGTGTTAATCTGGTAGAATAAAATGTACCTCAGGAAGTAATAATTGCAACAACTCTAACATGAAAAATTTATAATATTAAGTGAACAAAAACTGAATGTATCAATGCATTTTTGTGTGGGGGTTTACAATTTTTATATGTATAAATAATGGTTAACAGAAAGGAACATGGGAAAGCAAAAGCAGGCTAGTCAAAATATAGATTATGGATGATTTAACTTCCTCTTAAACGTATTCCTTTTTTATATTGCAGTTTTCAAAACAATAAAAAGAAACCACAAAATAGTTTACTATCATTAGACATCATTCTTGCCTCCCTCCATGTTCTCAATTGCAAAAGCCCACTCTACTTAAGACTCACATTAGAGAAATTAAGACAGATTTTGAAACATTTAATTATAAGAGCAAATAAATTTTTATAGATTATGTTAATGCTTTCATTTTACTTGTAAACTCCATAGTACTCCCTGAAACTTGATGAAACTCACAGACAGCTTAAGGAAAAGCTCTTGTCCTTTCACTTTACTCTTTCCTCATCCAAACACTCAGGAAAATGAATGCTAGGTGTGGGACTCACCTGAGCAAATGGAGTACAGCACAGCTCCCCGATGTGCAAAGCCAATTGTATAGGATTTTCCCCACTGCACCTCTTTTCTTTTAGCCTCTGTACTAAAGTTATTTTTTCTAATTTAAAATCAGGTCTTTGTTTTCATCTTGTATAAAATCAACCCTCAGCAACAGGCACGTCCCTTTGTACTCTGCCTCCAGCTTTTAAATTTGAAAGTGATGTGATAAGATAAAACCAACTAGCAGATAAGGTAACATTAACTTTTTAAATTTTAACTGAGAAGTAAAAATTCTGCTTAGAAATGTGACAACATGAGTCCTTGTCGAAATAGTTTGACTCATATTTTTAGATGAGCCTATTGATTATTTTCTCTTCTCCAGGTGGACATTCTTCCTCTCTCCCAGTCTTCCCCCTGCTAGTTTCTCTTTATCTCTTATTCTTTTTTCTCCCTTAAATAATCTACATTTCTAGATAAATGTGTTAACATTTTTATTCAAATATTTGAGAATTTATACTTACATGTACAAATGCATGTGTGTGCTCCCACCTACACCACCTGCACACATATGTGTGGCACCCTCTGATGTTTTTAGAGGTGCAACATCCATGAAAAAAAGAATGAAAAAAAAAATGATGCGTCTGTCTTTGCTCACCTTGTTCCTTGAGAGCCTAGAAGAGTACTCAGTTTATGTTGATGGAAGGAATGAATATGTGAATCAAAGAATAAATGCATGCTATCAATAGTGAAGTAAGAACTCAGAAAAGGAAAAACTCTGGAAAACATACAAGGAACTCTTACAGTTAGAGTATGCATGACCACAGGGACTGTCCTCTTGTCAGTATCTTCAATCATGTCACTTCTGTTGGTAAATATTTCTCTTTCTCCTTTGCTTCACTATTTGATGTCTAACCATGGCCTTTAAAAGGTGTTCACCTTTTTATTTTCACACCAGCTCTCCTTCTTCACTTGAAAAATACGGACAACCCTGAAGAAGCTATGATTCCATCTCCTTCTGTCAACCAGGACAGCATTTGGTTTATACTTCTCTAGCATCATTCATCTTATTCTGCTTTGTCCTTTGGAAACTTGACTTACCACCCTTACTAGGTTTTAACGTCTTTCAGAAAAATAATGATTTCTCTCTCTCTCTCTCTCTCTCTCTCTCTCTCTCCTCTCTCTCTCTTTTAGTCTCTGATATTGCCTAGATTGGTTCTAGAACATCACTGGCATTGACTGAATAGAACATAGAATTTGAAACATTCTCTACAATGAAACACGGTTCCTTTAAATAATATTTATACAGAGATGGAGAGCAGAAATTATTTTAAAACTGTTAAGTTCTCAAGGAAAAAAAGTCACATTTATTAAACTTCTCTGAGACAAAGTGAACATTGCATTTTATAGAAATTTGAAGACTTTGGTACATTTAATGTGTTTCTATAAAATTAGATGTGCTATACATTATAAAATGACTTCTACAGATACTTGGGACAGGATCACCTTTGTATAGGAGGGGAGTATGTACAAGAAGAAAAGATCAAATATGTTTTTGATGGCTCAAGGATGATGATGTAATTCCTTATGTTATTTATAAATTCTGACTCTCATGTCCCAATAGGACTTTGGAGCTACTGACTGTCTTCCACAGGGTCCTAATGCCGTCTTCACCTCTTTCTTACTCCCCCTTCACTGTCTCACAGTATTTTGCATAGCTGTTTTTTTTGCCCATCTCCTCAACTTGACCTGGGCTTTGGGTAGATTCTAACTCCAAACTCAGTCCTTAACACAGAGGAGAGGACAAAACATTTTTATATTGGATTGCTAATGCAAAGTTCCATGGTGAATAAAGATTTCAAGAAGAGGAAACCTCTACTGGTAGCTTTTCTAGAATGCAGGAATAATTTCATCATCTACTTTAGTATTTTTCAAATGATGTTCCTTCTTAGTGATTGGGGGATGATGGGGGTAGAATGGTGGAGGAAAGGGCAAAGGTTGAATTTCTAGGCTCTCTAACTTCAGCTCGGTATCTCTTTCATTAGGATTTCTGTAATTCGAGCAGACAATTACACGGACATCAGTTTTTGTTTTCGTTGTTGTTTAACCATGGACTAATTTAATTTGAAATATCGGTGCAGTTGAATGATGACAAAGAGGAAAACTGAAGGAGCAATGGTAATGATGCCTATCTGTGCCTTAGTAATTATTATAAAAGACAAAAACAAGGAAAAATCTTTAAAAACAGAAGAAATTAGTACTGCATTGTTTGAGTGTTTGATACTGACATGGGGCTTGCTCTTGACTTTCAAACTTTTAACTTAGCCTCCTAAAGTCAGAGAAGACAAAAAGCTATTATGTTTGAACAGCTGTTCTGAGACCTTTGGAAATGAGTTTGTAATTAGAATTGCATTCAGAGACAACAGGAGTATATCACTGCAAAAACCAGCCAGTCACTTTGTCAGTACTTTCAGCAAGAAGACTTTTGGATGCAGAAGTAAGATAGAAAATGTCCAAAACATGCTTATCCTTGAAGTATTGGTAGATAAACCTCAGTATCAGAGATATTGCTGGCCATGTATGATCCTGCATCTTTAACTTGAGCAACCTCTCTCTAGGAGCAAGTACTCTTCCTTAACTCTATTTGGGTGGAAAAACTACATTTTCAATCACATTTCTTTGTAAATGTCTTCAATTAAGTCTTACTACATGCAAAATACCAAAGTAACTGAGGATGTGGGTCTTTTCCATTGAGCTCTTTATGCCTTGATTCAAGACATAATTTATTTATTCTACCATATAGCTATTGAATTCAACATGTTCTAAATGTTGTAGTGCAGCAGACACATAATTGTTAGGGATCTACAGCAAAGATGCTGCTGAGTACTGTGGGGGCTATGGCTACTTGTTATAATCCATTCTAATATTTCCTGTCTTACTTTCTAAGTATGTCTTCTTTGCTCACATATTTGAAGATTTACACTGATTAACCTACTAGTTCAATTAGAATAAAAATAGTGTGCTGACTCCAGATCTGCAGTGGAAAAACAGTCCATAATTGTGCTAAGCTGTTCACAACATGAATTGGATAATACCTTGCTGGACAGTTCAGTAATTTCTTTGCATCAGTATCTGTCGTAATGCAATGCCTGCAAGAATGCAATGTCTCCTCTTTGTTGAACCCTAAAGGTGCAAGAAGGTCCAATCTTGATAATCAATTCATTTACAGTTTCTGTTGTCAGAGATGTCACTATTCAATGAGTGGATAAGCATCTAGTTCCATTAAACCCTATCCTGAAAGGCACTATGTAGAACAAATGGAAAAGCAACAAGTGACTTTTGAATTTGATGCCAGCTTCCCTGCTTCTCTTTTGTGTGGTTTGATATGTTGACATCTCAGTTAATGCTGTTCACATGTATCTACACTTTCAGTTGCCAGCCAGATCTTAACTTTCACAAAAGAACTGTTGGAGAGGTTCTGGCTCTGAGACGGCTGCTGGGATAAAAGCACCTTTGACTCAAAAATGCCACCTCTCCCCTCTGGGGAGTGTGCTTTAAAATGCAGCAATCCAGCCACTGGAAGGTGATCTGAAACAAAAGGCAGAAAGATAAAATGACTGGGTTCATGGTTGACAGTACAGGGTTACAGGATGTTGGCCAAACAATTTCAGTCATGCTGGTCAGTCAATATGTGTTGCCTTGGAGAGATGGCTATAAGAGGAAAAACAGATGGTAGTGGCAGTGGTGGAGACAAAGAAATAAAAGCCCCAAACCTCTTCCCCGATAGAAGTTATGTGGAATTCAACAATTCAGAGAAGACTGTCATGCATTCACTTAGAAGGCTGATATTCCCATTTGTACCACATCAATGCAGAAATATACCATTAAAATGATCACATTATTCATCTACTTATTTCCCAGATCAGATCAGGAGTTACCTCTCACACTTCATTTGTCAAACCATTCCCTTGATTTCATCTAACCCGTGTAAATATCCATTTTCTTTATTGAATTTATCATGATTTAAAGCAAGATTGCCCAGCAAGTATTTTCATTGCAAGTTCTCTCAAAAAAGAAAAAAAAAGTATCTTCTTTTTCTCTGAAGAAAAGGGAATGTTGTTTGACAAATATTTATCATACAGCCACAGTATGCAAAACACTGCTCTATTCCATGTATGTGTGCTATCTGATAAAAAATATAAGCTGACTCAGGGCCTCGATTATTAAAACCTCATATCCTATGCCACAGAAAGTTTCAGTCTATAATGTTTACGTAATGAAAATTAGCATGCAGCCTTTTTTTCTACTTAACACAGTATGATCCATGAATTTCTAAAAAATGCTTAATAATGGAAAATTAGATTTTAATCATTATTATAAAATGATTTCTGTTTTTGTTCCAATGTTTAGCATTAAGCAAAAATATCACTTGACACAGAACTAAATGAATTCAATTTCCTACTTTGCCTCAAAATATACAGAGGCATATGTCAGTAGTTTCCTAATAAAGCACATCAGTGAAACTTTGTTTCCTTGATATATGACATTTTTCATTGTAATTCTATAAAAGGAACATGTAATAGAAGCAATATTTACCGGAGATCAGAAACATCTTTGGAAGATGTATTTCCAGCAGTATGGTAGATCAATACTGCTGTTAAAAACAACTATAAATGTTAGATTTTAGAAATGTTTTAATTCCATCGATGAATGAACAAACTAAGTTCTAAACTTGAGCTTCAGTTTCCAAGGCTCGAAAATGAGGAAGAAGAGATAAACCCCAAAGGACTCCCCAAGTTAATAAAATCTTTCATAAACTTGGAACCCTAAACATCTATAGCTTCAACTTGAAAGTGAGAATTACACCCAAACCCATCCTCAAAGACAGTCCAAATTGTCTGCCTCCAACCTTGGGACAAGATGGAGAAAAAATAAAAATTTCTCCTGCATATTCATGAAAGACTGGACCTCACATGGACTTGTAAACTAGTTGTTAAAATTATTTTCCCCTGTAATTAAGGTTTTGTTTTTCTCTGGCTACTGTTAAGATAATTTTATTTGTCTTTAGTTTTCTGAAGTTTAATAATGATACATCTTGTTGTGGATTTCTTTGGATTTATTCTAGTTGAGATTCACTCAACCTGAAGTCCTCTCAACATGTTTAAGCTGTGGGTTTATTTCTCTTGCCTAATGTGGAGAGTTTTCAGCCATGATTTCATCAAATGCCTTTTCAGTCCCACCTCCTTCCTCTCCTTCCAGGACTCCAGTAACAGAAATGTCAGACATGTTGTTATAGTCTCACAGGTCCTTGAGTCTCTTTTCATTTTCTTTTTCATCCATTTTCTCTATGTCTTTCAGAGTGGGTAATTTTTATTGTTCTGTCTTCAATTTCACTAATTTTTCCTCTGTCCTCTTCTTTCTGCTGTTGACCTCATCCACTGAGCTTTTTGTTTCAGTTACTGTATTTTGAGTCCTAAAATTTCCATGTGGCTCTTTTTTTCTCTATTTCTTTGCTAAGAACTTTTATTTTTTGCTGAGGCTTTCTAATTTTTAATTTGTTTCAAATATGCATGTAGTTGCTTATTGAATCATTTTTGTCATGGCTACTATAAAATCTTTGTCAGATAATTTTAACATTGTTTTCCTCTTGGCATTGACATCTATTGTTTATCTTTCTTCATTTAGTTTGAGGACCTTCCTGATTCTTAGTATAGCAAGTGACATTGATTGAAACCTGGAAATTTGTATTATATTTGAGACTCTGGATTTTGTTTACATCTTCTGTTTTAACTCTCTTTTTTCCTGACACCACTTTAGCAAGAGAAGTGGATGTGACACCATGTTACTGCCAGGTGGCGATAGAAGTACAGGTTCTCGACGGAGACAGTACTGACACCTGAGGTGGGGGGCTCCTCATTACTGCTGGGTGTGAATGGGAGTTTCATCTCTCCAAATGTCTCCCTTGACACCATGGTGAGAAGAGGCTCATTTCCTCTGGGTGACAGTGAAAGTCTCAGCTCTCCACTGGTCTTCATCTTATACCCCAGTGGTGAGAGAGCATGTTTCAGAGTGGGTAATTGGTGCCAGGCGAGAGTGCAAGTTCATGCTCCTCATGTGGCCCCCTCTGCACTATGGAAGAGGAGCGGACTCATTGTTGGCTGGCAGGATGAATGTCTCAGCTCCTTATTTTGAATTTCTCTGACACCATCCTTGCCATTTCACGTCCTCACTGGGGTGGAATGCTAGGCTCCGTACTCAGCCTTTCTTGGCATCAGTGAGGAAGTAGCCATTGTTTTTTTCTGTAGTATTAACTGGAGTGGGTGATTATTGTCCAAAAGTTTTCTCCTTAGTAGGCTGCTCTTTTCCTGGTCCTCTGGCTAGGAAGAGCACATTTAAGGGTACTTTTTTTGTTTGCACCCATTGACATTTCTGAATTACCAGCTTTATCAGTTCCAACCTAGGAACAGCAAAAAGAAAACCCAAGAAAATCACCACTTCATTATTCCTTAGGTTGCTGGCTGCACTGCCTTCTTCTTTCCCACTTCAGAGTGTTCTTATGTTGTTTTAAACATGATGTCTGAGGTTTCCAAATGTACTTAGTATGTCTAGTCCATCTTTCTGCAGGAGAAAAATCTGTGTTTTGTTGAATTTGTTCCTATAACCTTGCTACCACAGATCAGAAATCCATGCAAGAGGTACACGTGAGAAGATGTCTACAGATGCAGTTTATAAACCGTACACATATTTTTTATAAAATATTTAAGCCATGTAGAAATTAATCTTCAAGGTTTAAAGGCCATACTGTGGTATAAAAACTCTGGACTCTAGAGTCTGACTGACCTATGTCCTTATCCTGGTTCCAGTACTCACTTATTATGTCCCTGGAGTGTGTTAGGTGCCTTTTAAATCTCTTTAGAGGGTAAAAACACCCTCTTTCTCATTTTTAAAATTAGTATTTAATGAGATACTACATTTAATGTCTAGCATACCATAGGTGATGGGTAAGTATTAGTTCTTTCTTCTTCCCTTAACTTTATCAGAAATGGAAATAGGTTTGTAATAAAAATTAGCCCTTCTTTTATTTTAAAATATCAAGCTCTCTGAAACATAGGTCAAAGCACCATAAATATGTTCTGTAACACTGAAATCACTTTAGGCTACAGTATGGAACAGGAAGTGTATATACATTGTACATAGACTGTGAGAAAAACCATTATCCCTATAAAGGCCTTTGCAAATATGGATCCACACTGAAAGCAAGGGGGTGAGCATGGCTGAGATGAAAGCTCAGGCTGTTGACAGGTATCTCTGTGTGATGAGCATAGCTGCATCAGAACTCCTAAAATGAGCATTCACTCAACCCTTGTCACCCGTGAAGGGCCCAGAAGGCAGATCATCTGATAGGATCTCTTTTATTTAGTCTGTTTATACATTTACAATCTAAAAAACTGGAAACTATGAGGCTGACCAAGCTTCACTGGTCCTTTGAGAAACATTTTAATGTTCAAAAAGTATGAGCATGATTAAAAACTGGTTAATTCAGTTTGTCCCCTGAGATGCTGAAGAATAAAGACACATATAACAAGTTAATGAAGATCATTTCACCAAATTAGGTCATAGATATTGGTTAGGATAACTGCAAAAAAGAAACTGAAATGCAAGTTAACACAAGAAACCCATCAAACATTGTTTAGTTTTCAGTATTTCTAGAATCAAGGATATATTCCATTTTTGGTAAGCAGTTTACTGCCAGCACCCTGCCTAGGCTATGAACAGCAACAGGACACTCAAGCAGCTGCTGCAGAATGAATTTAGAGTCTCAAGAGAAAGGTGGAGAGAAAAGGAAAATATACAGGTAATGGTACGCACCTACTTTAACACCATTAACTGTTTATTACTTAAAAGTTTACTGTACATTCTAGTTTTCAGATGAGAATGACTTTTCTATAGCATAAACACTTGGACATGTTCTAGTTTTTTCTATAGAAGAAACATTTTATTTCCCAAAGAAAAATCTAGCTCTTACTGAAAATGTATACTTTAAAGGGTTTCTTTCAAAAATGAATTCTTGCAGATGTTCTCCACTACCAAAAAAAAAGCCCTCAAAGAAACTCATTGCCCATAAAAGTGTTCTGTCTCTCTTCTCTTCTGTCTTCTTATCCTGGATTGCCATTTAAGTAAAACCTCATGGAAGTCTTAAATACCGTGGCAGACATGTTCCTGCCAGCTGCTTGTGGGCTGGTATTGGTCACCCAGACTAGGGGTTCAATTTGAGGGTCTTGCACCCATTATGGCTCTGCTGGAGGACTGAATTGCAATCTCCAGCCACTGTTCTGTAACAAATAGTCAGTTTGGGCTTGTGCTAAAGTAGCTGCCATATTCTGGGTTTGAGCTCTTCGTGGATGGGAACTGCATTTCTTAACGTCAGCTTCTGGTTGACAGAGTTGGAGGTGTTGGGCTGTGGGTTAATTTCTGGCAGGGAAATGATACTTGAAGCTGAATCAGATGATGAAATCACCCTTGTTAGACACTAAGAGACCTATTAGAAGAAATGCTAATAGATTATTCCCTTCTGCCTAACTTTTGTGAAATTCTTACCCAGAATATCATTGTCTTGGTGTTAAAGGAGGAATGGCAGTATTCTTCCCATCTTCTCTACAGTATTGTTTGTCTTTTATTCACATCATTGTTTGCAGCGCTAGAAAACAAGTATGAAAACCCTTCTCTTGACACTCTCTTGGTAAAATGTAAGACTCTTTAAAAATGTGTGCTGCCAAAGGAAATATTTTAAAAGTTAATTATAAGAACCTTATTTTCCATAATTAAACCCATAGCTTGAAACTTTGCAGATTTAGTTAAACTAACTGGGTAGATGTGAGGAGACTTAGTGATTAGAATAATCCCGAATAGTAAGTAACCCAAAAGTTATTTTTAGTAGTCTTTAGGTTCCTTACGTGATTTTTTTGCCCAGTCCTTACCTGTTATTTCAAGCATTCTAATGATATTTGGCTTAACCTAAATTGAAAAGTACTTGGCTTTTTGTGTGCATACTGATAAAGATGAAAGGGTCTCCGTACCTATATTGAGCTTAGCTAGGAAGTTCACAGCTTCTTGCTTTGAGGCATTATCAAGGTGGACTGGGTTTTACTTTGCGTTTAAAATAAAAGAGCAGGGAAAGCCCATAACTGGAATATGTAATTTGATGCTGTACAAAACCTTCTTTAAGGGATTCAAACACTTTAGCTTCAAAACTACTTTTCTTCCAGCTCTCAGTGATTGTAACAGTATCCACCAAGCACCTTTTCTTTGGTTGGAGTGAAGATGTCAGCCCCTTTGACTGGGTTCATCCTTCACCTCTCACGTGAAATTGGCCATGAGATTCTAGTTCCTGAGTATTTCCATGCTGTCCCTGTTTTCACTTCCCTTGGCCACTGTCTCAGTTCAGGTTCTCACATCTTCTCTCATGTGATAATTGCAATAGCTTTCACCACTTACCTCCCTTCGGTATAGGTCTGATCTTTCACCCCATTACTTCCTCGCTCCCATTACAAAACATGATGAGAACACTCCCAAACCTCTGACCGATGGTTTCCAAAGCATAATACTGTTTATGAAGCTCCTTGGTGTATGAGGAGTTCTTTGATTGGCTTCCTAACTCCTGGAGGAAAATCTCAAAGTCTTTGACCAAGCTCACCTTGGTCTTCATCTTCCCCTTATGAACCACCTTCTCTAGCATATGCTCTACACCTGTGCTTTGCAAACTACAATTCTTGACCCACTGGTTGGAAATCAATTTAGTTGGCTTAGGCTTGCATTGTTAATGAAATAGACCACACTATGGCACACATAATAAGATTAAGCATTGCTTGATATTTTGTTTCAGAATGTCTGTTACATTATACAAGATGTAAAATCTACTACTATGGATTGAGGTAAGACACACCCATAGAGAACCACACATGTGCACGCGCACACACACAGCAAATCTTTTTATTAACACCTGTAATCCAAGTTTGATTAAAATTTTAGACAAATTAGAATAGTAATAATTTTTAAACAACCCAAATTCCACTCAATATAATTTAGATTAATGTATTTAATGTATATTTCTACACACACACACAAATGCACCTAATTTTTATGCAGAACTACACAAGCATTTCATACACTTCAAAAGATCTCAAATATTTGTTGATTAAATAGATATAAATTTATTGTTATCAAATAGAATCCATTATACATACACATGATTTTGTTCTACATAATATATTATGATTAGTTTTTTTATATCAATACATATTGATCTACATTATTTTGTAAGGGTATGTAGTATTTCATTTTATGGATGTATCATCATATGCTTTTAATATCTTATCATATCAGATACTTAGTTTCCAATCCCCCCTCATTATGAACATAATTTTTTGTGAACATCCTTACGTAAGAACAAACATGTATACATATAATACAAACACACATGTATGTGTATATTATGTGTGTGTGTGTGTGCAACAGTCACAGATTTAAGTGCCTTATGTATATTACCTCATTTAGTGTGCAGTGAAATAGGTTCTGTCATTTCACAAATGAGAAGCCTAGGTGCAGAGAATTTAGGGTAAAGGATCATGATACTAAGTCAGGATTTGAAACCAGCCTGTCCGGCCCAAGAGTCTGTATTTGTCTAATACCACACAATGTTGCCTTTACATTTGCCCAATTAAGATAAATTCCTAAAAGTGAACTTAAATTTAATAACTGAACTTGAAACTAATATAGGAACTTAAATTGAATATTTTTAAATTCATTTGTCTCAAGCACATCAAACATTTTCCAACACTAGAATGCTCTGCCCTGCCTCTTTCTGTAGTTGTTCTGCCTCCACCATTCTTTGCATGAAAACTTTTCACCGTTCTTTGGGAACCCCATTCAATAGCTACCTCTTCTGCAAAACTGCTACAAGAGTGCTAAGTAGTGCTATCACTAGACATAGCTCAAGTGATCTTCCTCATTATTAACATGAAAGCGATTTTATCTAGGCAAAGAATAAAGACTTATTCATAATGTTTTCATTTCAAATAGGGTATTACTGGGATGTATTGAACTTTTCCCTTCCCTTTTTATCTTTTCTCTTCCATTAAGCCTTATTTTACTAATAGTTAAGCCTTACAGATACTTTAGTGGAGTTAAAACTAAATTTATTTACATCAAAATCCTAATATCTGCATCACAAATTTTTAATTATAATACAAAGGAAGGAAAGTGGCCAAGGAATGTGGCAGCTCCCAGAAGCTGGAAAAGTCAACAAAGGAAATCTGAGCCTCCAGAAAGAATGCAGTCTCACTAACACTTTGATTTGGGCACAGTGAGACCCATTTTGGACTTCTGAACTATGGAAAACAATAAACGTCTGTTAAGTTCATAGTGATTTTTTAGAGCATTGAAACAGCAATGGGAAATGAATACACTACCATTGGGACTTACTGATTGGCACCTCTGTGCTCAACATGCATAGCAAAGTATCTACAAGGCAAAGCTTATTATTATCAACTTTTGATGAAGAAGCTGAAACTTGACTAAGCTAGCACAGCCTGTAAGTTTCTGACAGGAGCACCTTGTTTCCTCGGAAGGACAGAGAGAAGGCTTGCCCCACTTAGAACTGGGTGGAATAGGAGGAAAGAGGACTGAACCATAAAACACACCACTATGTGTCCTGTGGTATTTCTAACTCTTGTGATAAACAGTATTTCAGAATCTAACCTCTTTAAACAATGTGCATTTTACAGAATGATTTCAGAGCAGTATGGAAGAAAGAATATAGGGTCCGTACATAAACATGCCAGCCTCATCTCTGATGCTAATTAGTAGATAGTTCTGAGTTTCTTCACTTATTCAATAGGGATAATAATGTTTAACCTATTTTGTTAGCATCTAATTAAATTAATAGATACGAAAAAATTAAAATGTTAAATAATGTCATATCCATAGTATTATTATTCATTTAGGCTTTTGAGCACTTCTTCAGTCCACAGGCTTATTCTCTGACATATTGAGACTTTGGTTAAATAGTTGTCTCCCTATCAGTTGATAGGCAGAGTCAGTGCACAAAATACACTAAAAAACTTTCCTGAGTGAATTTGTGGTACATAAATATCCTTCACGTACACTCTTTCATCTCATCAGCCTCCATAAATCTGTCATGTCATTTGTGGTATAGTATCTACTTTTTAACAGGAAATTTCCTTGATATGTTACCCACAGTTCCATATTTCTTCAAACAGATTTGCAACATAACGTACCTGTCTTCCAGTTTCCAGTATTGTTTACTCAACAAAGTAGTTTACATCTGTATTATTGAATTGTAAGAGCAGGAAATGCCCATTTGACTTCCAGATATAGGGAGTCAAAATGCATAGACAGATTTCAAGAAGACTTTTCGAATATTCAGGAGACAGTTGTTTCACCTAGTGAAGCTGGTTCAAGCAAAACTCAGTCACACTGGGCATTATGGAAAATACTCTTCCTCTGAGCATTCGTGGATCCCCCTCTTCTAAGCTGCTGAGGCCCTTGTGATCATTCAGCCCACTGCATATGCTACTAAAGATCAAGCAATAGGCAAAAGATTAAACTTGATTTGACTTTAGTCATTTCGCTAAATGATTGGCTTCTGGATTCACTGGAACAGCCTTTGCCATCGAACCCCTACCAAAGATAAAAAATCATGCAGAGACTGTAAAACCCTTAACATTGTTACTGTCTTCAGAGCATGAACCAAACCATAAGCAGGCCAGATCTAGAGTTCCTGAATCCACTGAAGTGTGTGTGCATCCTATGCCATGGTTACCTGTCTACAGACACATAGAAACTTCTCTAGAATAGCACCTACTTTAACCTACTGGTAAATCTCCAAGTTACTAGAACACTCTGTGGCATGTCTTTACTAAGTAGAATAGTGACATACATGCTATTGATCCTTTTCTCTATTCTCTATTTTCAGAGCTATGAATAAATAAAATTCACAAGTTGTAACTTAAAATATGAGAAAGGAATTTGGCCTAAGCCAGGTTTGCAGACACAAAGGTTGGGCATCATCAATTTCAAGCATGAAAAGTCCTTGGGGACTTGAATAGTTCAGAGATTGTAGAACAAAGGACACAAGAGTGCTGAGTGGTGGGGCAGGGGGCTGCATGGACTTGCCAGACATAGAAAAATCTTCTCCAGTAACCCAGAACTTATTTGAAATGACCTGGGATATATATCAATTTAGCTGGTAAGATTGTTAATTAGAACTTCTGAATTCTCATTTTCAGGAAAGAATTGAACCTTCATGGTTAGAAAATACTTAATACATGTATTCCTAGGCTAGAGGTTATACAGAAGAGACTATCAATGAGACAATAGCTCTTATTTCACTGTCTTTTAAACAAATGCTTTCTTATTATTCTGCCAACATAAGTAACCCTGTTTGGATCTTTTTTTGTGTGTCTGTCTCTGGTGAGCAGAGGAGAAGCCTAAGGGGAATGAGAGCAAAAGGCAGCTCACTTTTCTTACTGTGAAGTTGAATCTCCAAGGGTACTGGCTCCTGAAGAATGAGCATTCTTACCCAGCTTCTGTTTGGGCAGAAGCTTATTGTGTAGACCCAGCCTAGTAAAGGCCCAGGAAATATTTGGTCAGCTGGAGCTTTTATAACTCTTCAAATCAGTGTAAATTAATTTTCACAATTAGTAATAATTCTGAGCAATTATGCAAAATTTCATGTGAAACATTAAACATAATAAGGGATCAATAAGAAAGTTACTTTATTTTAAAGGTGCACCTATTTGTCCTTGTCTACATTGCTTCAGCATAAAACAACAACGCAGGGACTCTTCTTCTTCTTGAGCTATTGGGAGTGTGTGTGGTTAATGTGGAGTGTGGTTCATGGTTCAAAGTTTTATAGGAAACATTTCCACTTTGAAGTCTGCTACTTACCTGAAGTAGGACAGAGAGAGTGGAGATTATGCTTAAGTATGGAAAATAAAACACAATAGTGAAGTAACAAAGACGCTTATCAGTGAAAGAGTGCAGAGACAAAATGCAGTAAGTTGAGAAGTGAGAAGTCTTTATTTAAAGCAGAAAGTACACACTCAGGAAATCAAAGAAAAGAAGCCTGACACTGTAGGAAGAGTTTTACAACCCCGCTGCTGCCCTTGCTGCATGCACACGATTTTTAGACACAGAACATTCAACCTCTCATAACCTCTGTTAGACATACTGAGGCAGGGCAGGGATACGTGAAAAGCATCAAGATTAATTTTTCCTGCATATAATGAAAATGCTGGGATATAAACAGTATAGTAAGAACAGGAAGTACTCCATTTTAAGGCTAAGATTCCATTTTAAAAACCAGGAAATTAGGAGGTAAGGTTCCTAACATATTCTTTGGTAATCAGCCAACAACCTATCTTAAGGCAGGGCAGGCAGCCCTAACCGCTATGTTCACAGTGCATGAGGGTAACCACTATTTTGGAAAAGAACAGGATCAGTAAATTTCTTGTGTTAATTTTATCTTACAGAATTATCTAGAGGACTGATGGTGGAGGGTGATGTAATGTATCTCAACAGAGAGAGACATCATGAGATTGCATGTCAAGCCTACACACCACCATCCTCTACCCTTTGCCCCATTCTTGAAAGCCTTAAAAGAATCCTAAGCCCTTAAGTGTGTCTGTCTCCTCTCTGAAGTTGAAGTTGCCTGCACTCCCCTTTCTTTGAATGTGTACTTTCTGCTTTAAATAAAGACTTCTCACTTACCAACTTATTGCGTTTTGTCTCTGCACTCTTACAGTGGTGTCTTTGTTACTTTGCTATTTCATTTTATTTTCCGTACTTTAACACAAGTGTTCACTCTCTCTGTCCTACTTCAGATAAGTAAGGAGGGGCTACTGAGAGCTCTGATTTGGGCTTGCAAGTTCCTGTTGCCTGGGTGACCCAGACAGGACTAGAGCTGTCTGATCATGTTCTTTAGTAGCCTTTCTTGTCTTTGGGAAGTTCTCAGAACATAATCTCACTCCATTCAGTGTTCTGTGGCTCCCCCAAATCCTGGGGTCATAGGGGCTTAGTGTTCATGCTGTGCAGATTCAAGCAGACACTTGATGCCAGGTGACCCTGGTTTTAGGAGTTGGCAAGGGACTTTCCCAATGCTGAACAGGAGGAGTTCAATAAGCTTCTCTTTCTTCCCTCTGTTCTTCTTGCTCTCTGCTGCCTAAACAGCTGCTGCTATTCACTGCTATTCTCACTTTAATTCATTCCTTCTTTACCTACATTTGCTGACCTGTTCAATGATTTTTTTCTAGTTCAGAGTCAAGAATGCTCCCCCACCCAGGTTGAGGTTTCACCTACTGTGCAAGGAGTGACCCTCCCCAGAAGTAGCTGTCCAACAATACCGTATGTGGTTGAATCATACTTACACTTTGTTCCATAACCATAATGAAGACTTTCAAGCTTTCTACAATTTGATTCTGAAAGTTACAATCCAGTCAGCAACATGTATATTATAATGAGTGTGGAATATTTTTCATGCAACCCTAAGTATGAGCTAGGATTACATTTCTTTCCCATAGCTCCGATGTTCCCATCCCTAATGCCACTCAATAAAAGTGTGCAATGGCTTCTCATACTTACTTTCAAAATGACTCCCCATTTTAATTTCCCTGGAATCTTTGAACTGAGTTTTCCTTGCATGGCTGACTTGTCTCCCTTCCTTCCTTCTCTTCTTCCATCCCTCCCTCCTTCTATCCCTTCTTTCCTTCCTTTTTATTAGGATGCTGATTGCCTTTTTTTAACTTCCTAGGAAAAGAAACACTCCTCATCACAGCATTACAGATTGCAGAGTTACACCTATGTTACCTTGCACTTAGAAATGATTCCATTTTTTGTTTGTTTTTGTCCTCTGCTGCCTGTTGTTTTAAACTGGCAGCTAGTTGGTTTTGCTCTCTCTGGAGTGTCTCCTCGCCTTTATATTTTCTTGAAATCTCTTTATTTAAACCTCAGGCTCTTCAAATGTCTCATTCATTCTCTTCTTTGCTGTGGCGTCTCTGCAGATACCTTCTGTGAGCCCTCCAGCCCCCTGCTCTCACTGGGACTGGGCACTGCACATTTGATCATTTCCTCGTGCTGCTCTCCTGAGCCAGAACCACTGCTTTTTGGGTACTGAATTCAGTGAGATGCAGGGAAATGTTTAATGATAGGTTCTCTTAACAGATAAACAAAACCCTGATTTTTATCATTCCCAAAGTCCATGTTGTAAGTATTCCCATAAAGGCTGATGTCTAATTCCTAATCTGAGGTCACTGACCATGAAGTTGGTAAGATATGTGGCTCAATGTGCACCTCCAAGCCTACACCATCACACCATTGACAAAAAACAATTTGACAGATATTTCTAAAATATATTCATACTCTTTCTGAGTTAACAAAGCAACCTGGTTATCATTTAATTTCATTTAGTGGCTCTGGGTCATTATTAATGTCAAGCTCTAAGGCAAAATGTTGTGTCCTAGAGATTATGACATTTAAACGCAAGATATTTGCCCATGAAAGAATGACTAGGTAGCTAAACATGGAAATTAGATAAAATAATTAAGTAAAAAATGCAGCAGCATTTTGTTTATTTTTGAAGGGGTTTTTGTTATTTTAGTTGATTTTTTAAAATACAGTACTCAAATCTAGTTTTCATGGTTTGGATAGCCATTATTGCAAGCTCTCACCTGATCCTTGATATGATACCCTTACCTGTTTAAATTTTTTATGATCTTTTTATTTCTGCTCTTATTTAAGACCATTGTAAACCCATTTTTAAGTAAATTATCAGAGAATAAATATTAATAATAGAGAAATATAGTGTTTTCAATAAAGGATGAAAATTTTCTGGTAAGTGGTGTTAATTTGGTTTCTCTTTCATTATGTGTGTTTTCTTTAATATCATAAAAGAGAATGCTATCCAGGCATCTTCTGGCAGAAGAGAAAATGGGTTTTTTCTCTGTTTGAAAAGTTCACTTTGAAGGTTTTTGTGATGGGTGACAGCTTTAAAATAGGGTTGCTTTTCAGAATAAATTGCCTGCAGCTGCTCTTCAGAGTTTCTTTTTTATCTGAGCACATCCACCCTGTTTGGACATTTAAAAACTGCATATTTACATCACTGATGGAACGATAAATAAAATGCTGCATTTTTAGGTGAAGGTTCCTGGGACCTAATTAGAGTCAGAAAAGCAGAGACAAGCAGGGGATTGAAAACGTGGTGCTGCTTCTTACCTTGCTTGATGATCTTGTGCTTTAGCCATTCCTGTGCATCTTCCCATTCATGAGTGCAGGGGATGGTGACAAATCACTTGATGGTCAGGAAATACCCATGAAATGAATGTGGCTCTGGTGTGGCTGTCTTTGGGCATTTGCTCATTTCTCTTCTCCTCTACAGCTTGGTGAAGGTGAATTTTAACCAAGGTAAATTCAGCTTATTGGATGCAGGACATTTCTTTATGTCCAAGGAAATTAAAGCTGTACACCTGCCACATAACTAGAAAAATACCTGGGGTGCCATTTTCATTTCAAATATGTCTACTCTGGTTCCATGAGCATGGCTAATCATTGGATCATTTTATTAGAATTACTATTTTATCAAAGTAAATCTAGAAAATGGTTGAACTGTATAAGATTAGTGTCCAAATACAGCAGGTGGAATTATAAAATGTTTAGATATAGAATGTGATAAATATCATTTGTACATGATAATGACATCATTAGCACTTACTGAACTATATGAAATTCATCTGTTTCATCATGAATGATGTAAGTTTATATTTTAATACATTTATAATTATTTAAAATGTAGTTGTATATTGCAAATATAATAAATGATGACTTGTCTAAAAGTGTTATGGCCCTATACTTTCTCAGTATTCAAAAAGGATTTTACCAAAACTAAGATAAATTTTAATGTAGGTTTCTGATCTCAATAAAATATGTTTCAAAGAGAGTTTAACTGTAGTTTCACATCAGGGCCTTGAACCCATAGTAAGTTAATCATTAAGCTTCATTTTGAAAAAGTGATTAGGTATTATCACCAATGACTGTCTAATGAAACGAAAGAAACAAGCAGAAGACTTGGGAATTTATGTTTCACATAGGAAGGCAGGTCAAAGTAGGGATGTTTCTTTGTTTCCAAAAGATACCAGTTTTAGCATTGCAAGCCTGTAGTTATTATCCCAAGAGTGGTACATGAAGGCAATCATTCTACTAAAAAAAAAGATGAATTAATGTTACAGAGTATGATGTCACAAAATATCTGCCTGCATTTGCTGCTATAGAAAATGATGTAAGGAGTATATCTCTACTTCCAGTTAGATTAAAACCGATGTATATTTGCAGTCATAATACACAAAGTTATCTTAGCATATTTGCTGAGAGAAGTTGCATAAAACATAGACAAAATAGGCATCACATGGATAATGATGTCCATGAGGGAGGTGGAAATTGAATATGCAGACTTCTCTAGCTGTGAAATAAAGATTAACACAGTATGTTTGGGCTTGGCTGAGCTGCTAACGGCCTCTCTCTCTGCTTTGTTGTAGCTCTCAGCATTAGAGAGGCAGATCTTTGACTTCCTTGGCTTCCAGTGGGCACCTATTCTTGGAAATTTTCTACATATAATAGTCGTCATATTGGGTTTGTTTGGAACCATTCAGTACAGACCTCGATACATTGTGGTGGTAAGTCCTATTTTTATCATGTCTCTTTGTAGAAACACTACACATTTGATATAAGAAGCTTAATAACGTAATTTAAGTGCTGCCTCTGTTATGATGTGGCATTGCCATTCTAGCCTTCACGTACTGAATTCTGTTAAGAGGCAATTTTCTGTGGAAAAGACAGAACTCAGTGGATGTTAGGAATCATGATTGTATGTCTGAGAGGCACAGTGCGACTCACAGTGTAACTGAATTCTAGTTTCACAAGAAAATTTAAAATGGGGTTTGGATAGAGTAGGTCTGGTTATGGTTTGATGTTATGATGAAATATAATGTGCATTAACTGTCATTTCAATGGTGTATGTCACTAAACCTAAAAACCAAACTTATCTAGCCATAACTGTTTGCTAACTGATAATAATAATATAATTTAATTTTAATTATTTACAACATTACAAACGCATGTACTAAAGGGCATTTGATACCCTCCGCTAATGTACTTCACACTGGATATCGCTGAACATTTCTCCATTTTTTAAAGATAAATTTTAAGAATAAATCCATTTTCCAAACTATGCCAGGCATGGTCAGCACACCCTCCATGGTAGGCAGCTTCATGAAGTGTCTGCTGTGCCTCACAACTGAATGGAAATTACTCACAATAATTAGTTTTCTTTTTTATTAAAAAAGCAATATTTTAGGCTACATGTACAAGGAGGTGGTGAGAAATAAAAAGTACATACAAGTAATGGTAAACAGGAGTCCCATACTCTAAAATGTACTTTGAGCCTGAATAAATATACAGTGTTCACTAGGATCAGTGAGTATTTTCTTGAATGCAGGGACTTTGCCTCCATAGAAGAAAACCATAGACTCACACACACACACCTTTCAATTTTGATTTAATTCAATCCTGTCTGTCAACATGCATGAATTCTTTAGTTTGAATCTCAAAATTGGCATTATTGTATCTTCTGCATATCATGCAGCTGAAGATAACTGGGCCGCAGCAGGGACTCTGCACTCAAAAAGAGTTGTTGCCCCTGGGTGCTTGGAGCGTTTTTTGTCGCTCAGCGGGCTGCAGAAGCTAAATAAATCCTGCTTTACTTTTCTTCTCCGAAAGATAATCTCTGCCAAGCCACTGTATAAACTATTAGAAAGGTGTTTCATGGAATTGATCTTGCAGTTCCAGATCCTTTAATATGCATAATATCAACTACTATTGGATTCTACATTCTAGTTTGTTGGTATGAAGACAGAGCACTTTTACGCCAACAGCCATTTTATTTTATGACGTTGGTGCTCTGCTGAAGCACAAAATACCAGGTGGCTATGAAACCAGTGGCTGCCATGGAATGAAGCTGTGGGTATTACATTAGCGACATTATCTCTTCTATTGCTTTTACCGTCTAAATATTAGCCCTGCACCTTCTTCACACAGCTTTTGCCCTGGTTGAGCTTCTGGCCTCTCCTTCTTGCTTATGGACCAGCGTTTTGCTTTCAGCCTCCTTCCTGTCCAGTGTGTCCTGTGCACTTTTCCTAAGTCACTGGCTTAAAACCCTTACTGACTATTAGCAGGATAAAGTCTAAGAATATTCGTGGCCAGCCAAACTCAAGTCTCACACTCAATCTGTTCTTCCTCTCTTCCTCCCTTCCTTCCTTTCTTCTCCCTTTCCTCTCTCCCTTCTTCCCTTTTTTCTTTCTTAACTTCCTTCATTTTTTCATTTACTAACTCATTCAAACACTCTTTATTGGGTTTCTGCTATGTATCTGGCATTATGTTAAGTATGGGGTACATTGGTGAGCAAATACAGACAGGTATTCTCTGCCTTCCCAGTCTAGTGAGACAGGTGTGCCTTGATCAGATAACCACCCACCTAAGTGTTCAGCTGCAACTGTAGCAAATTTTACAAAGGAGCACGTTGGGCAGGAGATACACAATGGGGAGACTGACCTGGCCCTGCCCCAGTGATGGCGGAGCTGAAGTCCGCAGCATAGGTGTGGATTCACCGTCAAGAGGGGACCAAGGGGCTTCTGAGCGGAAGCCCTCCAGAGCACGTAGTAGGATGGCCGTAGCAGTAGTTCCCAGTCACTCATTATTTATTGAGGACCCTCTATACTGTCCTGGGGCTGGATCAGTAGGAAAGAATGTAATTAGTGTCCCTGCTCTCCACTCTAAGGAGTGGGGAGGCACAGGGTCAGGGTCCCAGGAGGTGATGAAATGGCAGTGAAAGCGAACTGAGTAGAGCAGTGGGGTGGAGGCCTGGGGACGGCCTGAGCTGGCTTCAGAGCTGTGGGAGAGCAGAGTTGGCGCACGTCAGCACCTACTCCTCCCATCCAGTAGCCGCTCCCCCCCCGAGCCCCGCTTGGGGGTTATGCTCCAGCTCCAGCAGCCCTTCCTCAGTCCTTTGCTCACACTTCTCCCATGCACCCTAACAGTTAATCACTCCTTGCTCTGTGTCCTGAGCATGTCTTATACTTTGTTCCTGTTTATGTCTGCCCACACAGGCAAAGAGTTCTTTAAGAACACGAGTGTAATGAGCTCTTAATAAATATGTGTTCATTGTTTTTCCCATCTGGCTCCCTACCAGTCCAGAGCCCATTTATGACAGAACTGGCATCAGTTTTTTTTTTTTTCTTGTGTCTTTTTCCTCCACTTCCTTCTCTCCCTTCTCCCTCCTATGTGTGGAAGAGGCATGTTTAGATCTTTCAGAATCTTCAAAAGAAAAACATCTATAAGAGAACAATCCATGTTTTTGCCCATCTTGATTTTCCTTTTAATGCATATGCCAACCAGATCTGATCATTTCATTTGCTATTTTATTCAAGACCCTCTCCCAGGAATGGGAGAGAAAGAAAGCAATGAATGGATGGGAAAGCTTTCCCTGCCAAACATGTCACTGGGTTTAACCTTCACGAATATTCTATGGGTACATATTAGCCTCCCTAATTTTACAGACTAGGAGAGGATTAAGGAAAGATGAAGTGCCTTACCCAAGGAACCTAAATTGTAAGTGCTAGAAGTGAAAATTTGTCTGCCTCACCTTCGTTGTTATTAGGTTTATGAAGTTACTTTATCATAATCTCTGCTTTGTTTCCACCATCAGATTCCAGATGATGTGATATCATTGTCAGTATAAATTTTGATATTGGAAATGATCCTACCCCACTTCCTCAGATTATTATAGAATATTGTTAACTGTGTGGGATTCCAAATTACCTCTTGTTATAACATGTTATATCAACATATAACATATACATTGTCTGTTTGGGAGAAATGCTTGAAGAATCATGAATCCACGAGCATGGAAAATATGTTCACAAAAGATGTCTTTACTGGGATGATCACTTTATTGGAAAGGTAGCTGCATCATTTATCACACCACAGCAGTTTGTCCCTGAGTTGTTTTCATGAATGCTTTGGTTAGAAACTACCACTGGTGGCTTGGGATTCATTCTGGTATGAAAAAGCTTGAAAATGAATATGGCATATGTCACCTCAGTCAAGCTGTGTTTCAGGAGGCACCAACTTTCAATGGCAGTAAGAGGAAACCTAGGTCAAGAAACCCTACTGATTTCTCACGAGCAGAAAAAGCTTTTGGATTGCAGGTGATTTCTCCCCAGCTCACCTGCACTGTTCTTAGTATTAGGTTCCTTTATCGGCTGAAATAATCACCAATAATGCCAATTAAATTTCATCCATTTCAAAAGTAATATATTTTGGAACACCCGAAACACAGACGGTAAGCCATTGCCATTTCTGGCAACATAGTAGAATTATCGCAATTTATTTCAAAAAATTAATGACCCTTATGAAAGTACTGAGGAAAAAAACCATGGAGAACAGGCTCTACAATGTCTATAGGCAAACTTCAAATCCTGAAAGTGGAAATCAAAGCTTATAAAATAGCTTCTTTACTTATCTCTCCTTGCAAATCTGCCTCCTCACTCTCTCCTTCCTCAACCCAGGCATACTGAATGGTTTGTGTTTTCCAAAGATGATACGCTGGTTCTTGCCTCTTGAGTTAGCACCCACTCTACCCATTCCCTGGAATGCCCTATTCTCCTTATCCATTTAGAAAATTCCCAATAATCCTTCAACTGAGTGGTCACCTCTTAAGAGCCTTCCCCAGCCTCCCCCATACCTTGGGATAAGTGCTTTCCTACTCTGCTCCCGTAGGTGCTGGTGACTCCTGCCATCCTAGCATTCTGCATGGCTGCACTGCATGCTTCTAGGCCCTTCTGGCTCCGTCAGCAGTGTTCTCCTGGAAGGCAGATTGTGCATTGTGCCCATCTGTTGCTGTATTCTGGGACTAGCCCAGTATGCATGGGGCTTTAAAGATGCTTAATACTGAATGAACAAATGCCATATGAATGAAAGGTTATTGTATGAAATTATTTTACAGGACAGTCTGAACAGGGATTTCTTATCTCAGAACATGTCAACTATCATTCAGCAACAGAAACTGCCCTACTGCTTGCTTATCTGCATCTGAACTCAGCTGAGGATTACATGATAAAATAATATGTGCTGTTTTGCCTACACCTACCATTACTGACTTATTCCTCATCTAATTTTTTCTAACAAATATAATGTTGAGAGCTCCTTCCATTGTAATGAGGAGGTCCCACAGCAAAGGCTATTAGAAAAATGCACCCAAGTCACAAAATGGAAGAGTAATAATTTCCCTCTGGATACTAGCTCTGCCGATTAGGTACTTAGCTTAATTTTAGATCACAAAGACAACTTTATCATGTGGTACTCTTTTACTATTAAAATATATTTTGGCTAAGCTGCAAGTCAAGGTATATATATTAAGAGTTTGGTTGTAGGATTTGAATGTATCTTTTGTGTTTCTATAGTCAAAATAGAGCCAAGCATAGGCTTTGAAATAATACTTACCATTCATAAAGTACTGCTCAAGAGTCAGCTCTTTGCTCCTGTCTGTTTACTCTTAATCAAATATTTTGAAATCTTACTTATAAATTCCAAAATGAGATTCTGCCTTAGAACTATTTCAATCTTTATTATTTCATGGGCAATAATTTAATCAAGCTGTTTCAAATGAATTTAAATGCAGAAGCATTGGCTAATTTAAATTTTTGAATAAATAGGAACTTTGAAATTATAATTAACTCAAAACCTGTCTTAAAATTAACAAAAAAAATGCCAAGTAAATTTGCTACATCCACAGTTTAGTTAATTGGACTTTTATGCAAATGCTCATGTGCAAAGAACAGGAATTTGCTCTAATTTGAATTCTTGTGTAGGGAAATTTCCCTAGTAGGCCATCCTTAACCTCCTTCCTGAGCTACTGCTCAGCATGACTGTTAAGAGCATCCAGTTTCCATTGAGTTGGTCTCACATTTAAATTCACTTTCAACCAATTATTGGCTTTGAAGACTTCAGACATTTATTTGCTTTATTTGTATAATAATTACTTCATTTATAAAAACCTAACTCTGATCATTTTTGAGAATTGTATAATACATGTGGCTTGCTTAGCATAACCTAACACAGAAGAAGTTCTTGATAAATGATTGAAAGTTTAATATGTCTTATTTTTTTTCCCTTTCGCTCTGCTTTTTTTGACCATTAAAATAAAAGGATAGTACATTGCTCTTAAGGTTCTTCTGGACATGAATACTGAACTCCAGAAAACATTGGAACAATGAGAAAGCAAGAAACCTACCTATTTTTTTTATAAGTCTAACATATTGTGCATAATATTGTATCTGATTGATACACATGTGAGTGAATGAATGAATAAATGGCCTTTCTGGTAATTGGAAAATAAGCTCAGGAAATAAAAATAATTCATGTTATAGACTAATTGCTCAGAAAGGAAGAAATAGACAGCAAGCCTTCTAAAATTAATTTCACTCTTAAAAATCTGAAATATCCATGCAAAACTAGGAGATACTCAGGAAGTTACATAGAATTAATCAACATGTTTTTTTCATCTTTATAGTCCTTGTCTATGTAAATTAGGATTTAAAATATGTGAACTGAGCATAACCAAAGTAGGATAAATAAATAGGTAGATAGATAGATAGACAATAATACAGAGTAATATTTTATTTTACATTGGGAAGTTAACTCTTCCACACTGCAAATATATTTATGTGGATATAGAGCATGTATGCATGCTTTGTGATAACCAAAAATTGAGTCTTATCTCATTTTTTATTCTTGTTTCAATTGAATTATAAATAAAATAACCCATGTCAAAAAGATGACTTATGTTGTCCTAATACTTCTTGCCTAGGTAAATGTGTATGAATGGGTTTGTATTGCTAGAAATTTCTTCCCCTTTTATCTCTGTGCACAGACTTTGAGTCTCAGGTGCACACTGAAGTATATAGTTTTCATCCCCTAACAATCCAAAATTCAATCATACAAATGTCCTTTATTCTTAACAAAGTAATGTATTGGAAGAAAGATACTTACAATATTGCTTTATAAAAAGACATGATACATGATATTTATATCATGCATAACACATTAGTTGCAAAATATAAAAGGAATTGTTATTCAAAGAACATTGCCAGTTGTAGAATATACATAAATGAAATAAATTTTTGGTAAATAGATAATTTGTTGACTGGTCACTTGATAAATTGCAAAATTTGGTGTAGTGTTAACTTGCAAATTAACCCATAGTCCATTTGTGAAGATCTTTTAGAATAAAGCCTGTCATGTAATGCTTAAGCATTCCAGCTCTGGGGGCGAACTGTTGCAATTCCTATCCCAAGGCTGATACTGCCTAGTTCATCAAATGATTACCTCTCTGCCTCAATTTTTAGTGTAATGACCTGATCTGTGCAAAGTGCTTGACACAGTACCAGGAACACAGAAAGCATCACAGTAATGACTCTTTATTGTTAAGAATTTAGCAGCTGACCACTGGAGTCTACTCAGCTTGGTAATTCTCTTTGCAAGTTCAGAAGTAGCATCAATGACACAATTTGTGAGAGATCCTGGATATGCTTCAATCACTGAGCTTCAGTTATGATTTTTAAATCAATTTGTTTTATTATGCATTTGTTATAACTATAGGTTGTAAAGGTTTGCATTTAATTCAATTCATTTCCTTACTTTAATTTTGCTTTATTTTATGTCCTTCCCTTAACCTTTATCACCGGATGTTTTCTCATAACTTAGTGGTCTGCACTGCTCTCTCATTTAAATAAACTCATAATTAGATTAAATTAGAATAAAAAATAGCAGGTACCAGTTGCCCTCTTACAAGCAATAGCTTTAAAATTTGATATGGTTATTGTGACTCAATCAGTTTGCAAAAAGTGTACATTGATGATGTAGTTTAGCTATTTTCAAAATTTGTGGGAATATTTTGCGGTTCAGAAAGTGTGTTTCAATGCATTTGGTACATTTTCAAAACTGCCTTAGTCCACTCAGACTAGAAGCTTCACTAACAGAAGATAGCAGTATCAACAATATTTGCAAATATCAAAAGCCTTGATATATATTTAAACTTACATCAACATTCTAACATATTTGCCAACTTCTCTAAATTTCCAATGATTCTGGAGTTTTACTCATTACTATAATTTTATTATTCTTGAAAAACAAAATTAAACAAAGCAAAAGCAAAACCTCCTTTTCAGAAAGAAAAAAAAGATATATGATGTGACATCAGATGTAACCAATTCTAGAACTACACAACTACATGAGGTTATTTTGAAAGCCTTTAAAATATAAATGACAGAGAGATACAAAATGTAAAGAAAAGAACAGTAATAAGTTTCTTTTAACAAATAGTCAAAAACTTCTGATAAGGTTTCTAATAGTAACATGGATATTTTACACAGTGTTTGAAATTCATAAATTCTTTTATTTGACACAGCATAGGAAAAGCTAATGAAATGATTTCAAAATTTATTTTAATTTGACAAGAGCATATAATGATTATCATCACTGCCAGAGAGCAAAAATTTAATTAGTGTGCTGACTTATGAAATTAAGAATTCATAGATTTCTATGGTAAAGGAAAATGAATGACTAAACCATGTATTTGATCTGTTAATTGTGTTCTCAGAGTGAGTTCCATCCTTGGTCATGCAAGCTAATGTGTACGTCAGTTTTCCAGGCTTCAGTTTCCTTTTCAATAACTGGATGCTTTGAGCCCTGAGACCCTCTCCATTGATGCTTCTTGATCAAAGGCTACCTGAATTCAAGCTAATACTCTTGAGGAAGGGATTTCCTAATATATAATACATGAATGAAACCAATTATCAGTTAGGCTAGCACATTTAGACTTGATTGGATGATATGGTGGGAAGGTAGTTTCCATTATGGAAATCTGTTGTTCATTTGTTCATTCTTAATCCTGTTTGTCAATTTCTGTGATCTAACAAATACTTTCTATGAGCAGATTGTAGTGTATGATTATATTAGAGGCACACACTCCATTCTTGATACAGTAGCCTAGCAGAGGAAAGTTGTTAATTTTACTCCACACATCCATTTTCAAACACAATCTTCATTCAAGGATAGGGAAGTGCTGGGTTTTGAGTAGCATTCCATAAAATTTGACTGTTTAAAAGTTACCTAAGAATTAGATGAGAGAGGGATGATAGCTAACCCAAAGAAAATTTGCCTGATTGCATTCCCAGGAGAAGCAAATATTCAGAAAACAGAAGTCAAGTCAGAACATGGATTTAACTTGCGTCTCCAAGTCAGCAAAGCACTCTAAAAATAAATCTAGCTTTATTGGCCTCTACTGAAAGCAGTAGAAAATATTGGATTTTCAATTTCTGGAGATCTTAGGAGACCACATAAGGAACACGCTTCTGAGCATGCCCTGTTTCTTCCCAGAGGACAGACTTATTGACATTTTTATTACTGATTTATTTAGTACATGCCTTTCATCTACACATTTTTCTTCTCTTTTTCCCTCTCCCCACACTTTCTCTCTAGTATACAGTATGGACTGCCCTCTGGGTCACCTGGAATGTGTTCATTATCTGCTTTTATTTGGAAGTCGGTGGGCTCTCTAAGGTAAGTTTATCATGCTTTTAAAGTACACTTTAAAATACAGTAATTACACTAGTTGGTTGAAGAATTAATCATGTATATAACTGTTGAATCACTCTGTTGTATATTTGAAACCAATATAATATTGTATATCAACTATACTTCAGTAAAAAAAGAAAGTACACTAAGTAGTTACTATGACTACATATGATTATATATATATAAGTAATCTAAGTAACATTGTACATGGAATACTAATCAAAAATTAGTTTGGTTACCATTCAGTATAGAATGCTCTTAGGAGTGGGTTAATATAATGGAACTCCAAAACAGTGGCTTTATGTTTTAGTTTGTTAAACTCTACTGGAGCTCAGCTTCCAGCATATCCTCACACCCAGTTTAAAAAGCCTAATGTCACAGTGAGCACAGCCCCAAATGTTAAGTGAAAATAGTTCTGAACACTCTGGTATTTAAGTGGGAAAAGGGGTTAACTAAAATGTCAATATGACATATATGAATGGCAAGTTACTATCTTTGCTTGAATACTGGTTCTGGAAAAAAGGTTTGACAAAGAATGAAATCCTTATACGTGTAAGTGGAGCACACATTTGCTAATAACTAAGCACATCAGTGCGATGACTCCCATCTTAAATCCTAATCAGACAGAAGAGATTTTCTTAATGCGACATAATGCACATGTTATTTCTATCAGTCTAGAAGCAAGATCAGCAGAGCACATGATTTTCACTGTGACGTCTGCAAAACTAAATGGATTGCCACCCAAATTAAGAGCACCTTGGGTTAAGTTTCTAGTTAATGTAGTTGGCATTTACTCTAGTTGACTCTAGCTAGAGTTTCTTAAACATTTTTCTTATAACCAGCACAGATTTCACTTGTAGAAATCATAGAGAAGGAACTTGGCTGTATAATTACAAAAAGAAAAATTACAAAAAGTTGTACTTATTTTTTTTAGATTTTTCATTATCAACTATGTTTGTGCTAACTTATTCTCTTCTTGTATGATAGTGTCAAATCTTCTAAGTAATGTAATAGTCCTCCACCAGCATTTGTGGTTTAGATCTTAGAAAATTTGCCTTGGCTAGCACAGAGACTTTTAGAATTGTTAGATTCCATTGAAGTCCATATGGTAACAAAGAATTTGTGATTCAGCTAAGCAGCAAAAATCTCTGAAGGATTTTCTCCAGAACCTCCAGAGATTGTTGCTCTTTGTTCTACACTATAATAACCTTATAATTAGAACTTGTCACCATTTTCTCACACTGGCAAGTGTATTCAGGAAAAAGAAATGACAATCTAATGCTGAGTTCCACACAAATGCACTAACATCTACCTTTAATATTTGTGCTATTAATCATATTTCACCACCAATTTCTAAGACAGCAAAAAGTACTAAATCAGAGCCCAGTTATCTTCTGCAATATGTGGATTATAAAGTAATTTTAAAATGCAAATTTTACCAATAAAATAGTTGTGAATAATAAGTGTAGCATAGCATTTTTCAACCCATAGCATTTTGTGTCTTGTAACGTGAATGACCATTTTAAATCATAATTTTATTTCACTGGGTAGAAATTCTCTTTTCTTTTCTTCCATATAAACTTATTTGGAATAAATTAGACCAGAAGAAATTTGTTCTATGGAATTGGCATTATAGTGTGTTGAAAGAAGACTGAATTTCAGTTCATAAGTCTTTCATTCAAATCTTGTCTTTAGCATTTATTAAACTGTGGGCCTTTAGGCTAGTTGTTTAACCATGCTGAGTCTCTGCGAAATACAAAAACAGGACCCGCTTTGCCAATAATGATAGTAATAAGTGGTTGTTGGGTGCTTAGCATTGTGTTAAGCACATCATATATGGTAACTCAGATAACTTCAAAACACCCCTGTGAAGTAATTTAAGAAAATATTCCATACGTGCCTGATTTCCCTTCACTGCTAATTTTGTGAACTGCTTATTGTAACTGCTTTTCTAATATCAATGTCCATGTAAAGGTTGTTGTTGTTTTTCTTCCTTCATGTCTTTGGGTGCAATGTTAAAAATATGGATATAATAGTCCTGGTCACTCATTCCATTACCCATTCAAATGCTGTGAGCAGCCAACCAAGGATTCTAGGTCATTAAAAGGATAGATGATACTAAAAGGAGCATCCTAAAGATTTTTTGTTGACCTCCTCAAAGTCTTGTACCATCTCCCTGGTTAGCCACAGCCTATCCTCTCTTCCAATATGTAGGAAATCTCTTCTGAAAAGTAGAGCAGAGTTAAGGACCCTTAGCAAACGAAAGCACCTCTACCACCCTTCCAGGTTGGACCCCATTTCATAAGGAAATCCTTGTCCATATGTACCAGTTTATATACTTTCTAGAGCTCTCCATCTCCTGCTAGTTCATGGAGGCATTTCTCAGAATTACTACTTAGATAAATTAACAGAAGCCTCCATATACCTTAATTTTTGCCCAAAATATCCATTCTAAAATCATGAATATTTTTCCCAAAAACTAGATTCAGGTTAATTTCCATGACATCTCTGTTTGCTGTTCCAGGGAATAACCTAACCAGCCTTATTAACTAACCATTATTAAGCCTAGCCATTTTCACTAACTAACAGCGTACATTATGATGGGCATGAACCAACACATCCGGCCTGTTATGGGGATTCTCGATGCTGTCCTCCTGAGTTTTCCTTCACTTTGTTTCATCTGTCAAACAGCTGCACATCATGCATTTGTCACTGGAGGGTTCTGGAGTCTGGAGGGTCCTGATTCTCTCCAGATCTTCTTGACCTGGAGGAAAATGGTTGTATTGTTTTTAAGGAATGTGCACATGTATGGGGTAGTTGGGGATGACTGTGGGTAGGTGACCAGAAGTGTCTGCATTTACATAATCTCTTGTAGCCTCAGTTTCCTTTCCTGCAAAAATGAGGAAAATATGGCACTGATTTTAGTGGATTGTTTAAGATGAAATGCATATTATATAAGATGATGCATATAAAGGATAGTCGTTCTCATAATTGCCATCAACATCATTATTTTTATTATTATTGAAGAAATAACAGACAATATGATTCTCACCCTGAAAACCTTTGGGATGTAAATTTATTACTATTCAAAAACTGTAAAAGGGAAAAGATGTGGGATTGAGTGACTTCTTTAAAAAATATGTAACAGTCCCTTGTGATAGGACCTCAGACCGATTTATTAACTTCACAGTTGCAACCCTGTTGATTATATTCTCTCTTTGAACATGTAAATAGCTGTTTGAAATACTTCTGTAGGTTCTCCTGGTGTCCCTACTGCTCCCATCTTTGGAAGTCTCTAAGGCTGTTATTCATGCCATACTTTAAGGCCACCATGGGCACAGTTAATAAGTTATTGCTGCTTCTTTGGCAGTTGCTGCTCCATTTTTCCTCCCTAGGAATACATTCAGAATGTAAATATGAAAACCCACCTCATTTGCTACATTTAAAGATGCTGAACAATAAGTTATGTTGAGAACTCAAGTTATACTGTCTTTTTAATTCCAAAGGAATTAAGCAAATGTCTAAT
Organism: Manis javanica; assembly: GCF_040802235.1. Classification (NCBI taxonomy): domain Eukaryota; kingdom Metazoa; phylum Chordata; class Mammalia; order Pholidota; family Manidae; genus Manis; species Manis javanica. The sequence continues at coordinate 151,110,277 of NC_133157.1, forward strand.
GGCATCTTTTGATTACTCCAAATTGTAGAAACTAGGCTAATATTTCTTCTAATTGACTTTTCTTGAAAGATGTGTGGAACTTACACATTAGAGACCTAGAGCATTTTCAGTGTGTCACATTTTCATAGAATTCAGAATGTGTAGGACTGCATGAGCATAATTTAGACATAAAAATGATGGTAAAGAAATTCTATGAAGATTTGTCTTTTATTAATCATGAAGTTTGATCAGGGACCTTCTAACAAATTATAGGCAGGGGGCGTGGGAGGGAGATGGAGTAACCCTTATTGATCCCCACCCTGTACAGGTGCTTTATATTGCCTTCACAAAAGCAAAACTCACCTTCAGTTTTTTCTTTATATCATGTTTTAACAACTGCACTGTTTCCACAGTGACCTGATTTGCGGTGATTTTGATTCTTAAAGAACTTTAAGCCATTTCCCCAAATGGCAATAATAATACTTTCTTGTCCTCTTTTGACTTAAATCATCACCATTCATTCATGAGGGTCTTCTCTTGTGAGATTTTTCAGTTGAATATTTCACCTGAGCAGCCAGACAGGGTCAATGAGATAATTTCTCTTTTTCAAGGCTCATTCTTATCACCTAGACTGAACTGTTCTTGATATTTACTGGGAAAATTCTCTTCCTTGCTCAAGATTCATTTTCCTTCAAGGCTGGAATCTTCCACTAACTTTGGCTTTGAACAGGTACTTTTAAGTAGAAAACTTTTAGATAATTCAGAGTTCTGTATAGGAGCAATTGCTCAGTTCCCTGCAGCTATTTACAATCCATACATTTTTTTAGACCTGAATATTTTTGTGTCTGAAAGAAATCTTTTTATAATAGCAGTTTCAAACTAAATCAATGATGTATATTTCTTTTTATTTAAATAAATACAACTTACTGAGCCTCATAATGAGTATTAAACTTACATTTATCTTTTCCTTTTGAGAAGCTCTTCCTACCTGGACACTTTTCAAGTGGAATCTTGAAGTATGTTTACAGAGGGCTGAAGCTAGGGTACAAAATACCTTTATTCAAGAATAGTGTATCAGCAAATTATATACAAGTAGCATCCTAGAAACCCAGCAACACAATGCCTACATTTGGAACTACAAGAATGGCATAGTATTTACTATATCATGAAGTGAATGTTACAACTATATCAATAAGACACTTTGGAAAAATGAATAAACTTCACTAGAACAGCAAAATATTTCAGGTTCTGAACTAATATATTCCTATATACTTATCCTGATGCCCTTAAAGACTATTTTTGTCTGTAATATTGACTGAGGCTGTGGGAAGTCAGGGGAAGGGATATAGGTAGTAATGGACTTCTATGTAGTTATTAAGGATTTATATTAAGGATTTATGCATCCAGGCATTAAATAGAAATGAGACCCAAAGACCCAAAGACTCCATTCTCCCCTTACTGCAGTTGACCACTTGAAGGCCTTTACACACCCCTGTCTCCTCCCTTCTCTTGACTCCACAACTCTGGAGAGGAAACAGGACATAGTCAACTTATATGACTGACCTGAAGATGATGGGGAACATTGCAGGGATCCTGACCACATCCTGACTTCATGCTGGCCTTAAATCTTTTCTTCTCACTGATAGTGGCCTCTGCTGATGTGACAGTTTCCAGTATGGCTAATTATCCCACTAAATTTGATAAAATAATATTTATTTTGAATAAATTTATACTTATCTAGTAGACAGGAGTTTGTTAAGCCACTGGTTATGTGACATTCTGAGTCTACCATGGCTGCTGAATTTCCATGCATGCATAAATTTTCAAGAAAATTTGTTGCTGCAGAGAAACTATACTATTCTAGCTTATATTTAAATACTTTGCTCTGTTTTTAAAGACAATTTAAAGTAGCTGCCGCAGGCTTTTTGAGGTAGTCAATTGAACGTAGGATCATTGTGGAAGAACAATGCGAAAAATGAATGGAACATGAGTAAACACCACTAAGATTTTGGATTTTCTTGCTGTGATGTTAATTAGTTTGCTTTGAAGACACAATCTCCTTGTTATGAAATGTCAATGAAGAGTCCATCCTGATGATGAAGAATTTCAGACTACATTTGCATCAGTTCACAGGATTATAACAGAGAGCCTGATATGCATTTTGAGTTGCATTTATTTATTTTTTAAAACCAGAATAGCAGTATATACCACTGTGTAGTCTTATAAAATAAAATAGCACCACACAGCCAAATTATAACCCATGAGCATTAAGCTGAAGGGTTCTGCAGGACCAGAGGAGCCTATGATAATTATTACCCAAGGCTATTCTCAGATAAAGGCAATCACAAGTCATTTAAATGCTTTGTGTCAAATTTTCCTATGTAGCATGTGAAGTTGGGTGGGAGGGGGCAGGGGGCTCACTAAGAACAATGATCATATATAAAAAGTTCTCTTCACACCGGGGAAGTTTTCCTCTGAGCCATGGTGCTTTGATGACATGAGGAATTACAGGCCAGCCTGATCTAGACGAGAGTCTTGAACCCTAAAAGTTCAAGTTCTTGAGCCCTGAAAGTATCTGTGCATAGGATGTTGTTCCACCAGCTGTGTTAGCACAAAAGTTCCAGATCCCTGTCTCATAAAGCATAAGCTTGAGAATGCAGAGGGAGGAGAATGATGAGGAAATCACACCAGGCACATAGGGAAAGATGTGGAAAAATTATTTGGCCAGAAGATTAGGGTCAAAGATGAGAGGCGGAAGGGATGTATGTATGTTTTGCTTTCTCGTGATTCAGGGAATGCTAACAGAATGACAGTTCAGAAGTCTGTAACGACACGCCTTTTGGTCTGAAGCTCCTTAGGAGTTGTGTGAGCCCACCAGCAAGGCTGAGTGGGATGTCGGCTGCAGCACAAACCTGCCCAGGGAAAAGAGTCAGGCAATGAGCAGTTTCACTTCTCCCTGTCCTATCTGAGGCCAGACAGAGGAAGATGGAGAAAAAGTGCCAAGAACAAAGATTGCCAAGAATATGAGGCAGCACAAACCACAGCACAGAGGCATGAGGTGACAGAAATGAAAAAGGGGAGGGACACACAAAGGATCCGAGTGTCGGGGTTGGGCTTGTATCTCCTTCGCCCCTTGGAAGCCCTCAGCATTGATCTCCCTTTACCTGTTTTCTGACTCAGGAATGACAGGAGAAGTACAGTAACAATACAAGATTCAGTTGTGTTTATAGGACTTGTCAGTGCACTTGTGTATTAAAAAATTAAAATCAGCACATCGAAATATCCAGTAGTCTAGACTCCCTGAAAGGCTGGCTTTTTTCTGGGAACTTTCAGTTTACTACAAAAAAAAAAAAAAAAAAAAAAAGCAGACTATCTCACAATGGAGACATTTAAACAAATTCTGCTTTATTCTTATAGCAGCTGGTTCTCAAGTTCTCTGAGAACTTATGGAATATGAATATCAATAGTTCTCAATATTCTGAAAAAAAAGTATAGAAAGTTTAAAAGCATACATCTTTAAGGTTAAAATTAGATAGGAGACAATACTAAACTATGTTTTCTACCTTTATCTTGTATCTACCTACCACTTCAGCATTTTATTAAAAATAATAATAATAAAGAGAGAAATGTGGTATCCACATATAAATCAAGTATAAAAATCAAATGAATATTCATATTTGAACTGACTGTTTATAGTTCATAATGCATGAGCAAAACCAAAAGTTTCTGTGCTGACTGCCCTTGTACTGTTCACCATGTAACTTATTCACTATGTAAGAATTTGTTCTCCATGTAAGAACTTGTTCGTTATGCTTCAGAAGATTGGAGACTGATGAGAATTAGGCTTGGGGTGGATTAATGATTGTGCATTGAGCATTGACCCCCCTATACAGAATTTTATTGTTGTTAACAACCATTTGATCAATAAATATGAGAGATGCCCTCACAAAAATATATATATACACACTTCCAATTGTAAAATAAATAAGTAACCGGGATGTAATGTATAGCATAAGGAATATAGTCAAAATATTGTAACCACTTGGTATGGTGATAGCTGGTACCTAGAATTATCATGTATATAAATGTTCAATCACTGTGTTGTACACCTGAAACTAATGTAATACTGTGTGTCAACTACCCTTCAATAAAAATAATTATCTAAAAAAAAATTAGATAGGAGAGACAAAGTTGAAAGAAATTTAGCCAACTTAAGAGAAAAAGGAAGGATTCATTAATTTACAAATGGAAAATATAACTTCTGTGAAAATCATATCACTTTCCTAACTCTCTAGGTGTTTAAACCACATCCATCTAATCATTCTTTTATTAAACAAATGGTGGCAGAAGTTCCTAGTTATCTTCCATTATTTCCCCTTCTCTTGGCTAAGAGTCAGGGAGGGCCCTGATTTCATCTGAGGTGAAATGTTAAAAAAGGTATTTCTTTGCCTCTGTGTGGATAGGTGTGGCCATCTAAGTTCTGGCCATTGGGATATAAGCAGAAGAATCATGAAGGACTTCTGGAAAGGCTGCTAAGGGGGTAATTCAATTTGGAAACGTGCCCAAACTTAATGACTTTAAGAATACAAACCTTACACTTAAAAGAATATAAATCTTACACTTCTGTAGGTCAGAAATCCTAGATGAATCTCAGTAAGCTAAAATCAAGGTGTCAGACAGCTACTATGGAAAATGATATGGAGGCTCCTTGAAACATTAAAAATAGAACTATCATGTGATCCAGCAATTCCACCTCTGGGTATATTTCCAAAGGAAATAAAGTAACTATCCCAAAGAGATATCTGAACCCCCATGTTCATTGCATCTTTATTTAAAATAGGAAAGGCATGGAAACAACCTAAGTGTCCACTGACAGATGATAAATAAATAAAGAAAAGATGGTAAACATCTACAATGGAATATTATTCAGCCCTAAAAAATAAAGAAATCTTGCCATTTGCAATAACATGGATGGGCCTTGAACGTATTATGTATAGTGAAATAGATTAGACAAAAAAAGACAAATACTATATGATTTTACTTATATAAATGTAAAAAAAAAACCCAAACTCTCAGATACAGAGATCAGATTGGTGGTGGCCAGAGGCAGGGTATGGGGGTTGGGTGAAGGTGGTCTAAAGGTACAAATTTACAGTTAGAAGATAAATAAGTTGTGGGGATATAATATACAACATGATGAGTATAATTAATATTGTATATTTTAAAGTTGCTAAGAGAATAGATGGTAAAAGTCATCATAAGAAAAAATTGTAACTATGTTGGGTGATGGATGTTAACTAAACCAATTGTGGCAATCATTTCACAATATATATGTCTAGCAAATCATTATGTTGTATTCTTGAAATGTATGCAATGGTATATGTCAAATATATCTCAATAGAAAGTAAAATAAAATCATGATGTCAGCAGGGCTATATTCCTTTCTGGAGATTCTAGTGTAGAATCTGTTTCTTTCTCTTTCCAGCTTCTAGAGCTGCCCACATTCCTTTCTCCATTTTCAAACCAGAAATGGCAGCCCAAATCCTTCTCATTCTGCCACCTCTCTGATTTTTGGCAGCCAGGAAAACTTTCCCACTGCTAAGAACTCATGTGATCATATTGGGGCTACCTGGCTCATACAGGCTAATCTCAGCATTTCAAGGCCCTTCCCTTTAATCACATTGCAAAGCCCCACCACTGTCATCCACAGGTGCTGAGGATTGGGATACAGACATCTTTGGGGTCATTATTCTGCTCTGCAGTGGTGGCAGACCAAAAGGTGACCTGGAGGATGTCAAGTATGCATGACATTAAGGGACTAAAAGGAAATGAGGAGCCTGGAATCCTAAGAATCACACCAGTCCTGAGCTAACCATGACCAGATTTTGTTTAGATTAGAAAATGTCTTTAAACCACTGTTGTGGGGCTTGATATGCAGCTGCAAACAATACCTAACTGATCATAGATAATTCTACAGACAATTTTACTTAATATTAGTTTAAGACACTGTATCAGCTACTAGGACTATGTCCACTTCTACCGTCACAAAATGATACAGCTATCATAGGAAAGACAGACATTAAATGAGTGATAACAAAAAATGTAACAAGTATTATGATAATGGAGGAAAAAGCATTCTGATACCATAGGGCAGGGAACATAGTTTTCACCAGATCAGGGGAGGCCTTTCAAGGAAAATGGGATGAGGACTGGACATACTCAGTGAAGAACAGCATGATGAGCACCATGCAGACCTTCAAAAGCTCCGATGCTGTTTTGATCTACCACCTGTGAGGAAAGTGCTTTGGGCTGCTACTCTTTTTAAGTCTCCATAATGATTTGCATCAATCCACCCACCTCCATCCCACACTTTTCCCAGACTCTCTTCTGGCCAGCACATATTGGAGAGAGAACTCCGTGGGATTACTTGCATCAGAGCCCAGGCCACTACCCTTGGGAGGGGGTCTTGTAGGGACACAAGGTAAACAAGGAAGCTATCAAGTTACAGGCCATGACTACCAGTGACCTAGAAAAATCTATTCAGGCACAGTTAGGAGAAAATGCCAGGATGCTGAGGGTCCTTTTGAAGTGCTCTGGAGTTAATTTCTCTGAGTATAGACAAATTTGATCCTCAAATGTAAGACTGCACAACTGCACTGTTCAGCTCAGAGCCAGTACTGATTCAAAAAGTTTTTCAAGGAAGGGTCAAAATGCTTCCTGCAAAATCCCCTGTATGCTACTGAAGGACAAATGGTGCTGAGAAGTCCTTTCAGAGCAAGTACTGTACCCTATACTTATTTTAGCAACAAAAATTCAATTTGTTTCAGCAGTCTGGGGAGTTGATTTGACCCTGTTTCTGGAACAACAACTGTTTGATGGCATCATTTCTCAGTGGGCCATCTGATGTTTTAGTTTGTATATATCATTAATTATTTTATTCCTATCCTGTAATTATAGACAAATAGAGAAAACACTCCCTCTGTATATTTGAAGTATCAAGGGGCATGAAGTCTATTGTAAGTATTAGCCTGTGTAAATCCTCTGTCCCGAGGCAAGGTAACATCAGACAACAAACAGAGCACTGGTTGTACCGTGAGTGGTGCTCGCCATTAACTGAGATACTGGAACAGTAAGTGGTGCTATTGTTTCCTGCATGCAATTCATCTTACATGCTGAGAGCATGAATTTCTCTTCAACATAAAAGGTAGGCAGGCTGCTGATCCACGAAATCAATGACAGTCAGGAGAGCCTAGACATTGGGTGTTCTGATGAATAATTTAATACAGATTCGTTAACTATGCAGAAGTGAAGTTAACCATGCAGGGAGACACATTGTCAATTGTCAGCAATTTACTATGTTTTTGAAAACCACAGGCAGCAATTTACAGAGAAGATTAGGCCAGTTACTGTACACATGTGACATTTTCTTGATTTAAGATGTCATTCTGAAAGCTGTTAACTGACAACTGGAGTTGGGAATGAGGCTATAAAGTTTAGTGAAGAAGGGCTTTTACCTGAGAACATCTACATTTTTGCTCTAGAAGATCCCAGAATGCCCACCTCCTGCTGGGATGAAACGCATGTATGCAAATGTACGCTGCTGAGAAGGTGATACACCTTCTCTGGGAACCATTAAGCACCTTTGCATCTCAGTGCTCTAATGCACTTGTCCCTGAGAAAGCACGGTGATGGGCTTTTATTTCTTGGAAAAGAAATCGTTGTGTGTATATTTCTTTAGTCCTGTAATTTCTGGGTGGTATAATCACTTTCATCCTGTGTCAGGAGTTAACTTTGCAGTTCTTTATAAGAAGCTGATTAAAGGAAAATCCCCTTTTTATTAGTGCAGTTTCATTCCACTTCTCCCTAGTGGGATTAAGCCGGTAACAATGATTTCTTCATATTTGAATTTGTAAAAAGTGAAATGAGGGTAGACTTAGCCCCTGGTGGAATGTGAAACTCTAAGGTATCCTGAAGGATGACTTCTATAGGAAGAGTGTTCATAAAATGTAGCATTTTATAATTTAAACACGGTTGATCATTTTTGGGGCACAACCAAAAAATGGACTTTTGATATATTTTGAAATTTATTCTCAATGTTTACATTAGTTTCTCAACTTGTCCAAGAATTCTTGCAAATCAGAGTTGTAATTGTAATTCCTATGCTGGCATCATATATGCCAATAGTAGCTATTTTTTTAAAAAATGAGTTTAGCCTTCCATATGAGAAACAAGTCAAAATTTCCTAATTGTATCATTGTTAGCAGTAAAGTCAGTAGGCAAACTAAGACAAATGCCTTCTTTTTTCTTTCCTTCTTTCTCTATTTGCCCATCTGGATCTATAAACTCCTTTAAAATTTGATGGCAACATTGTGTTTTACTTTAATCATTTTTCCCCATATTTTTTTCCCAAAAGGAGAAAAAGAGGTGACCATTTAATAAATTATTTTTCATCTTCTATGTCAAATAGTAAAGGCAAAATATGAAATACTACAAATTTATCATAAAAGCCAAAAATTGAACTGTTTAATAGAGAATCATATTAGACCATAACACTGGCTTTACCTAGAGCTCGTTTTTTTTCTTAATAAAAAATAAATAAAATGAAAGTCCACATGAATGAACTACTTCTGAAACATTACATTGAAGACTCATAGTTCTTAAGTGTCTCAGCAGTAGAAAAACAGTCTTGGCAAATGTGTTATTTTACCTGACAGTTTTAGAAGCATATTTTTAGAATGCTAATAAACAACTTTTCCAAAATATCCTCCTTTATGGAATACAAGAACCTATAATGAAGTCATATAAACTGGGAATCTAATTTCCTTAAACTTTTTATTTTAAAAGTGACAAATATATTCATAATTATTGCAGAAAGAAAGTTTTAAATTATTTGTAGTCTTGACTTTGGTAGGTCTAACTAACTATTTTATTTTTTATTCTTTATCTGTAGTATTTTTAATGTAAGAAAAAATACATTTCCACAAGGGAAAAAATTGTTGCCTTATTTAGAGATAGCTGTATGATAGGCACTAAAATCAGGGTTATATCACTTGCCTATTGTTTTGATAGGGTATAGTAATGGTAGTAACCTACCCTAGTGCCATGAATGTAGGAGGTTCTCCCTTGTGTTGAAAACATTGAGAAGTGAATTTCTAAAGTCTAAATTGTGACAGCTTTACACAAAAAAGCCCCTTGCTGCTTGGATTAAACTATAATGATTTTGAGTTGGCCTATTTCTTTACATTTAGAAACTCCCTACTTTATTTTTCACTAAATCATCAAAAGCCTCATGTACTTTATTATGAGTACCAAACAGAGAGGTGGCTTATAATTAGTTTGCATTTATATTGTATTTTCCTTCAAGGAGCTCAAGGGGCTTTACAAAACATGACAGCCATCATTACTAACACTTTGTCCGGTATGTAAGGTGAGAATCATTGGTGGTGGAAATGTGCCAAAGGCACAGTGCTTATTGGAGGATATTTATTTCCTACATTTTTCTAGAGATCATCTTTTTAGAGATTTTTCTAATATAAGGTCCAACTTTCTTAAACATTTTCTTTTCTCAGCTTTGAAATCAGACACTTTTGTTCAACAAATTCATTGAACATCTGCTCTGGGAGTATAACTAGGTGAGGAGAAGAACGGACTCTCATAGAGCTTTAATTTCAGTGGAAGAGACTTAATATATAAGCAATAATACATGATATAAGCTAAGTGCTATCAAGAAAAAAAAGGCAGGATCTGGGAACAGAGTGACTTCATGGGAATGGATGAAGCTAAAGATCTGAGCTAAAGAAAGAAGCAAGCCATGTAAAGATATGGGGGATGCCAGGTCCCCAAGGTGGGAGCATGTTAGGCACGCATAAGAAACACAGGGATGCTGTGGTGTGTTACCGACACGTATATGCCATGAACAAGGTGAGGAGCAAGGCTGTGAGTCTGGAGAGCTGGGCAGTAACAAGAACCTGCAGGAACTGTATGTGCCATAGGAAGGACTTGGATTCGGTCTAAATATAATGGAACCCAACAGAAGGCTGTACATAGGAGAATGACTACTGGGCAGGAGACAAGAGGGAAACAAGTGGACCCATAGAAAAAGGGTGGTAGTGGTCCAGGCAAGAAATAAGGTGGCCTGGATAGGGTGGTGGCAGTGGCAGAGGGGAGAGGGATCAGATTTGAAGTATCACTGGAAAACAAAGCTGACTGAATTTGCTAATGGGTCAGAGGTGGTGGGATGAGAGAGCTTTAAATTCTGTCCCTGCCACGTGTGGTGTCTTGAAGCCATTGTTTCCTCACCTGCAAGAGAACCACCACAGTCCAGTCAGAGAAGAGCTGAGGCCTCCCGCAGCACAGAGCACACGTTCGGAGCGTTAAGAATGTCCACTCCCTCCTCCTTCCCAGCTAGCCCTTTTCTTTCTTTCTTTTCTCTTTAATTTCACAACCCGTACTTTTCTCCTTTTGTTTCCTGCTCCTCCTCTGTTGTATTATGTATTGTTCTTGCCCCCTAATGTCTCATTAAGGACACCATGCTTGCCAGCTGGTCTGTCTATGAACACACAAGGGGTCTGTGCAAGTGAGGCATCTATGCAGGTGAGGCATCCTCAACCTAGCTTTCTGCATGTTTAGATTCTGATCACAATCTTCAGCTTAAGAGGTGATGTACTTTTACCAGATGTATCAGAAATACAGTGAAAAAACAGAAACAAAGAAACAAAATGTGGAGTATTCGCTTCCTCTCTCAATTACAGACAGCTTTTAGCACTGAGAGAGAAAAAAAAAGCCTTTTGAACAGAATCAGTGTAACTCCGGAGAGAGGAAATCTCGGGGCAAAGAGCATCCAAAATCGAAATCAGTCAAAGAAAGAAAGAAAGTTTAAAAACCATTTATTGCTTACAAACTGCGGTCTGGGGGCCATCTCTCTCCTCCTCTGGCAGAAGGGAGTGAAGACTTCCCCTAAACCTTTCAGGTTCAGATAAGCCCTGGGTCACACAGGTAACTACCCACTGATATGGAGATGAACTACTTCTCTCCACCCCTCTGGAACGCCTGTTCACATGGAGATGCACTAAAGCCAAGTGAGAGATTCTGGAATATTACAATTTTACCCATAGGCCATGCCTCCAGAAATCTCATTTTACAATCTACTCATTTCCCCTCTTCTACAATTGCCCCTGGGTGAGAAAACTGGAGCATTGTGACCCGACTAATGATATACAATAGCAACAGCAATAAAATCATGATAATCCTCAAGCCTAAGGATTCAGCTAGGTTCAAAGTCCTACACAGATTAAGTCCACAGCTAACCCATTCCAGCAGGTAGCTGAAGAGGTAGAGGGTTCAGGGAAATCACCACATGGCAGCTGCAGCCAGGGGGCACATCCAAGCCAAAAGGGACTGTAGAAGAAAATAACCTTAAGGGCGATAGGTTACATGTTTTAATGACACCAGCATAGGCAAATCTTGTCCATCAGGTAGGATACATGCAAGAGAGTGGTCCTATGATAGGACAGTGGCAGGAATGGGATCTCATCCTGGTCTAGTATAACAGACTTTCACACACACCCGCTGTGGGAGTTACAGATGGGTCAGTATATAGGGCTATGGGAGGTACATACACTGGCCATAAAGATAAAATAAAACTTCCCCCTAAGATACTCTTCCCTCCTAGATGTTTTGGCGGCACTACCATGATCTTTGGGGACCACTCTGCTGTTACTACAGGAATACACATGAGAACAGCTTCCAGGCCTTTTCCCCAAAGTGCCAGAAGGGCCAGCCATTGCTGATCCATGTGTCAAAATGTCCAGGGCCACATCCACTCAACAGTGTCTCCAGGGTTTAATCCAGTACAGTTGGCAGCAGGATGTTGCTCCACTCGCCATATCCTGGCTTCAATAACTTCTTTGGTTTGCACATACGTTGTATAGGAGAGGCAGAAAGGTGTGTTAGCATATCCACAGGGCTAAAGGCTCCTTTTTGGGGCTCCTCATTCAAATGCTGTAGCACTGTCCATAAGCAAACTAACCATCCCCATACACTATTGGTGTCCAACTACAGGCCAGATTTCAACAAACCATTGTACCCCTCTATCATGCCTGCCCCAGTAGTGTTATATAATCGTACATGAAATTTCCACTTTATTCCTAACTGCTGCACCCATTCTTGTAATGCATGTCCAGTAAAGTGGGTGCCTTGATCTCTCTCAATCACCTGAGGCCAGCCATAGGCTGCAAAGAGGCACTCCAGGCCCCTTTTGGTGGTTTGCTGATCTGCATGACATGCAGGAAAACAACCTATAGTCCAGAAGCTGTGTCTACACAAGTCATGGCACACCGATACCCTTCTGATATGGGCAGAGACCCAATATAGTCTATCTGTCACCTGACAAAGGGTATTGGCCCCCTTACTATTGTCCCATATTACTGTGGGACTTGGTGTAAGTCCCCCTTAGAGCACACAAGGCACTCCCTCTGGACTCTGCTGACATCTTCAAAGGTCAATGGCAAGCCCCACCTAAGGGCTACAGCCCACGTTGTCTTTTGCCCCACATGCAACAAACACTGGTATAGCCATTGAGCCAAATCAGAGGCAGGCTTTCCTTCTAGCAAATGTGCCTGGGCCAAGGTGTCTATTTCATCATTCCCTGGGGATGCCAAAGGCAAATGGTCAGTCACATGATATACAGAAACAGTCTTAGTCTGAGCAGAGGCCCCTTAGGTCTTGCCACAACTCTTGCCTCCAAAGGGGCTGGTGACCAACTATCCAGTTGCCATGGTACCATGTTGGTAGCCACAGGGTCAAACCCTGACAGACGGCCCAGCTGTCAGGCACACAACTATGAAGGAAGGCTCCTGGGAGATCACAATCCATACTGCCCGCAACTCGGCCCATTGACTGCTCTTCCTCTCTCCATCCTCCATCCATATTGTCTCAGTCTTAGGATGGAAAGTCATAGCCCTCCACTTCAGGGACTGCCCACAACTGGATCTGTCTGTGTACTAAGGATCTTCAGGTATGGGGGCTCTTCCCTCCTGATAAGGACTCTCAGCTACCAACGACTCAAAAGCAAGTTCTTCCTGCTTTCCACTGGTATAGGTCACTGGCCACAGTAAGCATTGGAGTTCTCCACTTAAGGGGAGAGGAGAGAGGGCACTAACCTGCTATAAATATGTGCCCCATTTGGCTAATGAAGACATCTGTGCTATGCAACTCCATGGCCTTTGGGTCCAGTCTGGCACCCACCCCTCTGTGGGATAGGTGGTTATTACCTTGGTTGGGGCTGTTTCAGCGATGGGCCCCATAGCCAGCAAAGCGGGGTACACAGCAGCCAGTTGCTTCTCTATCAAGGTGTACCAGACCTCTGCTCCTTTCCACAGTTGTGACCAGAATCCAATACGTTGGTGTGTCTGTTCAAGTCACTGCCAAAGACCCCATCCATAACCATCCTCAGTTACATGAACATCTAGCTCACAGGGCCTTGATGAGTCCATTACAGTCAAGGCCTGTATGGCCTTGACTCCCCACTTGGCAGCAGTAAAAGCAGCTGCACATGTCTAATCCCATTTCCACCTGATGCCCTTCTGTATTGACTGGTATAAGGGCTTCAGAATTTGCCAAGTGTGGGATACACACTCTCCAGTAGCCCAAAAGATTCAAAAACTCTTGTAATACTGCCACAATGGTAGGGGTAGAGAAAGCCTGTCTATGACTGCTTCAGGAATAATTTCAGTTTTACCCAATCAGACAACCCCCAAGAATTTTACAGACAAACCAGGTCCCTGAACCTTGGTGCTGTTCACAGCCCGTAATTTTTCCTGTAGATGTTGCAGCAGTCTAGGAACTGCCCCTTCTAAATCTGAAAGAGAATCAGACATGAGTATATCATCAATGTAGTGATACCATTTTCAGTTTCTCCCATGTGGCCAAGTCCTGGGCTACAAGTCCGTGACAGATGGTGGGACTCTGGAGGTATCCCTGTGGAAGGACAGTGAATGTCCACTGCCGGCCTTCCCACATGAAGGCAAACTGTTCCTGGCTTTCCTGTGCTATGTCAATAGAGAAGAAGCATTAGCAAGGTCTACTACATAATGATAGTTCCCAGCTCATGGCTGAGGGTATCCACAATGTCTGCTATAGAGGGGACAGCAGCATGCAAAGGGGTGTGACTTTATTCAATTCCCTGGAGCCATTTGACTTTTTCACTGGCCACACTGGGGAATTAAAGGGACTATGAGTGGACCTTACAATGCCCACCTTCTCTAACTCCTGTAGAGTTTCTCCAATTTCCTTGTGCCCCCCATGCAATTTATACTGCATAGTATTTGTCACCCACGGAGGTACAGGCAGAGCTGCAGGTGGGTGCTTAACATGTCCCCTCAGAACTGCCTTTACCACATGTACCTTCAGTCTGCTCACCTGCAGTGGTCTGCAACCACAGGCCCTGCAGGATATCTAGGATATCTACCCCCCAAAATATATTCAGGGATGGGAGAAATATACATAGTATACTCCTTTGGGGGTAAACACCCTATCCCCAATGGGATTTGGGCTTTCTTCACTCTAATTGCCTTACCCCCATAGCAATCTATCACAGCAGGGGGCCTGGGCAAATGCTCAGGGTTGCCAGAAATCAAAGAACACTCAGCTCCTGTGTCCACCAGCACCAGGATACGTTGTACATTCACAGGGACCAATGAATTGCTAATTCTACATGTGGCCTCTGGTCCCCACCACATCCCCCTAAGGTGGGGATGTTGACCCCCACCAGTCAAACTACAATGCCCAATCATCCTCCTGTGGGGGTGAGGGCCCAGGTGAGTCCTGAGTACTGTCCCCAGGAAGTTTTTCAGGGACACAGGCCAGGCATGAGGCCTCAACTGGTTTCTGTGTCCTGGACCTCAGTGGCTGGAACTGCTGCTCTGGCTTTAATTGGTGCCACAGTTCCAACAAGACTCTACTGGACTTCCCATCAAGTTTTTCTTTCACTATCCTGGCCTTTATCAAATCAACCCACATCTGGGTCCTTGAGACTTTCACAGGGCCTTTTGCACCTCTCCTTTCAGTCATAGCCTGTACTTCCTTCCATGTCTTTATTGTTTCAACCTCTCCCAGATCTGCTAAAGTACGTGTAGCCTCACTTATGGGTTGCCCTATGTGGGGGGCAAGAGTATTCATTAGGGACCTGAAGAGAGATGTAGGAGCTGTATGCAGCACCAGGTTTCTCATTCCTATGGTGAATGACTCCTCATTGGGGCCCTGGTGGTCCATATTATAGATGATATTTTTCGTACCCAATTCCGGCAATACCTGTTGGAGCTCTACCTATATTTTCCAACTAGTGGGTAAATATGGTAAATTGCCCTGATTAGGCTAATTGCCATGATGACAGCTGTCAGCCATTCCAGGAGTTTCTGATTCCCTGAAGCTTGATGGGCACTTTGCAATGGCTGCCAGAGGGAAGGGTGAGTCTTCAGGGAAGCCAGTCTACTCATCTCAGTACCCGATTTAACAATGTTTTCCACCCCCAGATCCCAGAGATGTAAAAGCCATGTAGGGAGAGATTCTGAGGGCTTCTGCCTATTCTGGATGCTCATGTTCACCAACTCATCCTGGGTATTAAGGCGGAGTATGGAGTGCTCCACGACCTGGGAGGGGCAGTTCCGCCCCCTGAAGATCCCATAGTTTTTTTTTTTATTTTCTTAATTGCAACTGGGCAGGCCTTTAATACAGAAGTTGGTACCTCAGGCGGTGGCCTTGGCTGCATATCGGCCCGTGGCCCCGCCTCCTTCTCTTCTCCCTCTGGCTCCTCCACCATCTCCGGGACTGAAGGCAGCACATTTTCCTCCCCCTTCCCCACGGCCTCCTGCAACATGCCTTTTCCTGACACCTCCCCCCTTGCCACTGCTAAGAAATCCTCCAGGAGCATGACTCGTTTTCTCAATAACTGTCTCTCTTCATTAAGGGCATCCCATAAGTTCTCGCCCAGCTCCTCCAAGCATGTCTCTCTCCCACCTAAGTCCCTCTCTCTCCTCACTAACCCTCTTGATAATCCCCTTTTTCTCCTCAATAGCCCTCTCTCCTCGATAACGTTTTCCGTTATCTGGAGGAAAAGAGACCCTACAGTACCAGCTGCTATACAGCCACTCAAGGCCTCTAAGCACTCTTCTATCTCACAGTAGACTATTTCTTCAGCTTCTGGTGTCTCCACCCTTCCCCAGTTTTGGGGAAGGCCCCACCCCTCTAGGAGGTGCTTTACCCTAAACCAGTTCTCCACTAGGGGCTCCCAAATTGGAAGGGGGCTTCCAGGTGAAGCTGCACCCTCTGCCACTGCATCTACTAGGGACTCCCCACTATCCACAGGGGGATTCCAGGCATCTCCCCATCATATCTAGGGGCAGCCTGCCCAAGGGTCATACCCATTTAGACAGATTTTGGGTTCAGAGATACTGCCGATAATGCCAGATGTAACTCCAGAGAAAGGAAATCCCAGGACAAAATACCTCTGAAACCAAAATTAAAGTGAGAAATAAAGTTTAAAAGTGATTTATTGCTTACAAAGTGCGGTCCAGGGACTGTCTCTCTCCTGCTCTAGCAGAAGCAAACAAAGTCCTCCCGGCAACCTCTCAGGTTGAGATAAGCCCTAGCCAGCCCAGGTAATTACCCACTGATATGGAGATGAACTACTTTTCTCCACTCCTTAGGAATGCCTGTTAATATGGAGATGCACTGAAGCCTAGCAAGAGATTCTGGAATTAATTGTGCTCACAATCAGAAAGTACTTTTCTACCATGTTGTGTATGTTTACCATGAAATTCTTCTAATTTTAATGAGAATCAGTTATATTTAAGTGCTTATTTTGATCATTTGGGAAATTCTAATTGTGTATTTGTTTTCTGACACCAATCAATTCTCTAATTCTTCAACACCACTAGGTGTCGAAGTGGCCAGTTCAATTCTGACACTAACTACTTAGAGTCAGCACAGACTCCACAGGTCAAGGGCTTTGTCCCACAGAACTGCCCCAATTCACAGACTAGCTGCAAATGGCATTCCCAGGCTACTCACACTCCTGCTCACAAAACTGCAAATTCCAGGGTTCCCATCATTCCCCCTAGGATTCAGGAAAGCACTTTACTTAAGCTTATCAGTTCATTATAAAAATACAGTTCAGGAACAGCCACATGGAAGAAGTGAATAGGGCAAGGTGAGAGGTTGCGGGGTGGGATGTGGAGCTCCCATGCCTTCTCCAGGTGTGCCACCCTGCCAGCATCTAGATGTGTGGGGGTGTCACCACTCAGAAGCTCCCCCAACTAGATTGCTCAAAAGCTTTTAGGGAAATTGCATTATGCAGTCATCATCTATGAATTCATTGGCCACTGGTGACTCAACTCATCTTCCAGCCCTTTTCCTCTCTCCAGGGTGACTGGGGCTGAAATCTGCCACCATCTACACATGTGGTCCATTCTTCTGGCATCTGGCTCTCATTGCATTCAGGGCCCCTCACCTCAGTAACATAAACTCAGGTAAGGTCAAAAGAGGCTTGTAAATACTAAAATACACTTCTATCACTCAGGGAACCCCAATGGTTTTAGAAGCTCTGTGCCAGAAATGGACACCACCGTCGAATATGTATTTTTTATCATACCACACTAATCGTGGCCTTCTTAATTACTATCCCACTGAGAAAAGAACTTTTGGGAGGACCCTGTGACTAAGTGGTGAGGTTCAAACACAATGATAAAGACCTGTCTTTGAGGGCAAGGGGCCTAAAGCAGGTAAAAAGGAGCAAAGAGGCAAGGGCTTGCCAGTCTGCTACTGGGTACCGGGCAAGTTCACCAAGGGTGCTCATCATCAAGATGCCAATCTCCCAATGAAAGTGGCCTTTCCCCTTTCACAGATAAGAAAATGGAAGGATTATAGAAGGTAAATAACTTACCCCTGGTCAGACAACTTATATCTGGCAAATGTAGTTCTTAATCTTGACTTCTGTCTCCAAGATGAAGATCATATCCATTATGACAGTTGCCTCCATGATGTAAGAGTAACTCAAAATAGAAGAAGAAAAAGAAAAAACACAGGGCAGACATTTTATGGTATTTATACCTTCTTCTCCCCCATCAGTCAGGAGTGCTCTGTCTTATCTAAGCTGCCTGAAAGCCTAAGACATGGGAGATTTATGAATAAACAAAACTCTGTCCAAGCAGCTGACTCCAGGGTTACCTAACACAAAATGATAAGAAGACTTAGCATAGTAATCTTGGGAATTCAATCATTAAAGACTTTAAATCAACATTTGTATTTTCAGATATCAGAAAGGCTTTCACCCTGAACTATCTGAAAAACGATATTCTCACCCCTGTAGTTAGGATCTGAAATTAAGCTAGCCACTTGCTGTCCTCAGAGGTTAGCCTCCTTGTACCATCTGAAGTGGGACTTTGTGATTTACAGCAGCCCCAACCATGTCACCCCATTTAGTTCTGATCCATACCCTTCATCCCATTATACAGATGAGGAAATCATATCTCTGAATAGTTAAAATCTCTAGTGAACACACACACAAAACGACTGACTAGCAGGAGAGTCAAACTTCGACCATCACAGCCAACCAAGTCCATGGATGTTTTCAGAGATGTAATTCAGTTGTGGGCTTGGCAGCATGTGTCTCATCAGGGTCCAGTAACTTCCTTGGCTATCAATTCCACCATGAGTGAGGTTGTATCTTCATGCTGAGCCAGTTCAGAGCTACTGTCCCATCCAACTGTGTCTAGAAACAGGTGTAGCCATTATGATTGCCTCCCTTTCAGTGGACAACTAGCTATAGTGGCTTTTTCCCCAGCCCTCCCATTTACTTATTTAGTTGGCATCGCTTTTCCTTCATAGAAAAACAAGAAATAAAATAGAATATGCTATACTTCTTTTTTTTACACTGGTGATGTTAATAAGCATTCTGATTTGGTGCTAATGTTTGTTAGATCTTAAGTTCCAACTTGGAGAGACCCTGTACTAATTTAAGCAGTGAAATGTAACTACTGATTTCATGTGAAGACGGCACTTCATTGAGCAGATGATCACACTCATCTTTGCCTCTCTGTTCCATTTACCTTAACTGAATTCAACTTGGCGTGCTACTCATAGAATCAAGGGAATGGAAGCATTCAAGCCATAAACAGCCAATGTGTGTTGGTAAAACTTACCAAAGAAAGTGCCAGCAATTTTAAGGGTCTTCCTAACTATTGGCAAGTTAGTGGAATGCTTATTAATATGTGCAATGAAGAAAAAAAAACACAGTCAACAACATCCTTAAGGAAGAAAGTGAATTACTTGAGGGCTAGCACTTGAAGAGTTACAGGGATATGTTGTATACAAGTGTATATTAGCAATGTCCTTTCTGAACACTTTAAGGGGTGCCAGGGGTAATTTGGAATACATTGTACTTGATTTTCACTTTATACACTGACTTGAGACCTAGATCTCCCCATAAGAAGCAACTGCATTTCTTAGAAGTGTCAATTCTTAGAAACCTGGTGGCCACCATTTATGCTCCATCTAATGCAAGAGGAATGGTAGCGAGGAAAGAACTCCATTTTTCTCCCAGAAATAAAAATAAAGTTGTATTCATCCCCCTCCACCTCCATCCTCTTACCTTTTTCTTTAGGTATCAGGTCCTTTTCTCAGCAAAAGAAGATGTTAATGATCTTATTAGCATATTAAACAATGGCACAGGAAAGGCTGACATTTCCCAAAGCTTGTGGTCAATGATGAAACTAATGAAAGTTGCCAGTTATTCAGGACAAGCCTATAAAGGCCTTAAATTCTCTCCCTGCCTGAAAGGTCAGGTAAATTAAAAGAAAATATAGAGTTGGCCTTGAACAGTCTGCATGTGGTGACCCAAGAGCTCTTAAAAGTGGCTGAAACTCAGAGGCCTGGCATTAATTCTAGCCAGCTTCCTGGTATTGATTAAGAAGGAATAGCAAGTGCTCATTTGTGGGCAAATTGAGAGATAAGTCCTTTTCAGAAGGTCATTTACATGCCTTCTTTTTAATTAATATTACTGACTTGAAGATTTGCAGTTAAATTAGCCCATTGATTATAAAAGTCATCAGTTTGGAGAGCAGAAAAGGATAATTTATTAAATATCAGAACCAGGTTTTCAATAAATTACCATTTCTTCTGACACACTACCTGAAAAGGTCTGAAGTTCTGAAGTGTAAGTTGAATGGGTGGTCATGACCTAAGCTATTTTTTGTTGTTGCTGATTATAAATATAATATATCAACATTTTTTTAAATGGAAAATATATTGCGTATAATGAAGAAAAAATTTACCTTTCCCCTCTTCTACCACTCACTGTAGTTTAGTATTTCCATTTATTACACTTGGCATATAAATAGATTTTGTGTGTTTATGTGTGTGCATGCGCACACACATACGCAGTTCAGCATAGATATATGCATATGCCATTATGTAAAATATAGTTTCATATTTTGCTCTTCACATGTTATACTAAGAGCATTTTCCTATATTATATCTTCTGAAAACCTTTTTAATTAAATTTTTATTTTGAGACAATTGTAGGTTTGCTTACATAATTGTGAGATATAATGCAGGGAGAGCCCGTGTACCCTTTGCACAGCTGCCCACAGTGGTAGCATCTTGCAGACTGTAGTACAATATCACAACCAGGATATTCATGTGGACACACTCAAGGTACAGAATATTTCCATCACCACAGGGTCCCTTTTCTAGACACTCATACTTCGTTCCAATCCTTAACCTCTGGAAACCACCCATCTGTTCTCCATTTCTATGATTATTGTCATTTCAAGAAAGTTATATAAATGGAATCATACAGGATATAACTTTTAGGGATTAGCTCTTTTCATTCAGCATAATTCTCTGAAGATTCATACAAGTTGTTACATGTATCAATAGTTTACTTCTTTTTATTGCTGAGTATATTTTCCATGATATGGTTGTACCACAATTTGTTTAACCATTCTCCCACTGAAGGAAATGTGGTTGTTTTCCTAACTCTTGGCTATTAGAATGAAGTTGCTATGAACATTTCTGTACAGGCTTTGTATGAATTTAAGTTTTCACATCTCTGGGATAAATGCCCAAGTGTGTAATTGCTGGATCATTTGGTAGTCACATGTTTCATTTCATGGAAACCAACCAAAGTGCTTTCTAGAATGACGGCACCACTTTACAGCCCCAATATCAATGTATGAATGATCTCATTTCTGTCCATTCTCAGCAGCATTTGGTGTTGTCATTGTTGCTTACTTTAGCCATTCTGATGTGTGTATGGTGAAATCTCACTGTGGTTTTAATTTGCATTCCCTTAATGGCTAATGATGCTGAATAGTTTTTCATGAGTTTATTTGCCATTGGTAAAATATCTCTTCATGTCTTTTGCCCATTTCTACTTGGATTTATTGGGTTTTTTTTAATGTTAAGTTTTGAGACTTCTTAATGTATTCTAGATACAAGTCCTTTGTCAGAAAGGTGGTTTGCAGATATTTTCTCCCATTCTGTAATCTATCTTTTCATCTTCATAAGAGACTCTGTAACAGAGCAGAATTTTTAATTTTGACAAGATCCAATTGATCAGTTGTTCTTTTCATGGATAATACTTCTGGTGTCAAGTCTGAGAACTCTTTGCCTAGCCCTGGATCCTGCAGATTTTCCTTTTTTGGATAAATTTTATAATTTTATGTTTTATATTTAAGTCTATGATCCATTTTGAGTTGATTAAGATTCAATTTTATTCTTTATATAAGGTTGAAGATTTTTTTGAGTGTTAAACCAATAATTTCACCAATGAAGTAAAGATAGGGAAAAAGAGGCATTATAGGATATCCACTAAGAATAAACTATAGTCCATTTGAAGCAGCTTGAGAATAAGGGATCCCAAACTGATTGTCCTTGGCAGTCTGATTTTTTCACTTCTGCAGAGATCTAGCTCAGAAGGCACATTCATCATTCAGTCCCCTCCCCCATTCCTGCTGCTGAGCAATTGAGGTCTTTGATCCACTCAACCCCCTCACCTTGCTTTTCTTTCTTTTCAGTTATTTCTCCTCCTTATCATGAAGAATATTAACCTAGTGCTAATACTGGCAACTGAATTCAAATATTATCAACAACTTAAAAATCAGAAAGTTCTTCCCTAGAAAGGAAATTTGTCTATGTAACCATTATGGCATTTTCCTCCCTAATTAAATATAAAATAGCTTTAAATGAAACAGTATAAATACATTTGTTTATAATCCAATTTGATCTAACATAGATGTCTAGATTAAGAAACAGAGGATAATTTCCAAGAATGTCATTTAAACTAGCAAGCTGTGAGCCAGGATCAAAGCCTGAAGATAGAAAGAGGTTGAGATGGAGCACATCCTGAAGGAGAGAAATGAGGAGAATTCGTGGCTCTAGATTCACACACACTTTTTTTCCAACCTCTCTCCTCTATTGACCTCATAATTGTAATTATCAATATGATTTGGGACCATTGAAAAGTCTCAGAGTCAATATCTCTCTTTTGTTAAACAGAACATATATAATAGAATGATGAAAACAGAGGAAACATGTTCATTGGTTACAAGCTATGCAAAGAGCCTAAAGGTTCCAGGGGAGAGGAAAACAGAAGAAAAAAAAAGTGCCTCTCTGGAGACAAATAGATAGAAAGGAAGAGAAAGTTCAGTACCCAAGGCCACTGCCTTCAGAGAAAGGAAAATCTCCGTATTTCCACCTGGATAAAAGCAATGTAATGTTCCTTTAAACAATTGGCAATGAGGGAACCTTCTGGGCAAGAGGCAGATCATAAGATACCTCTTTTGTCACACATGATTAAGTATGTTCTTCTTCATCAATGAGATCAATGATGCAAGAAAAAACATTTCACATTTCCTTTAAATTTATATGGATAATCAACATATGCCAAAAGACAGGGTACTGATTTGAGAAACAATAGTCATAATAAAAATGTTATGGAGCATAAATGGTTGATGGTAGATGTTTCAGCAACATAATGAATAGGTGTTTCTAGATAACTGAGTGCAGGTACAAATGGGTATTATGATTTTAAAAAATATGCATTTGTACAGACATTATTTAAGTACCTAGAAATGTTAATCAATCGATAAAGCCATTTATGAAGTTTATAGCTATGTCTAACTTTTATATGTGTATGATTTCTACTTCATTACCTAGTGTATAAAATGTCCAGTAGAGAATATGTTTATATTAAAATGATAATGCTAACCATGGTCTGAACAACTTATATAGAACATTGCTTTGATGTGATATTTCAGAGTGGAATATTCTCAGCCTAACTTATTCCTTCATGTCTCATCCAGCCATCCATTCATTTATCAATACACATGACATTCTGGACATTGTGCTGGAGATACAAAGCCGGGATCAAGGTCTAGTTGTGGTAGATGATTCTAATAAAAGCTTCAATTAATTAGGTCCCTACAGCTTCTCTGTAAGTGGTCTCTCAAATTCCCTAGAATCCCAAGAGGCAGACGCCTCTGTTCACATTGTACAGGTCAAGAAACTAAAGATTTCCCAAGGACATATGGCTAATAAATGGTGAAACTTGGACTCCCACTCAGATTTTTCTGACTCAAGAGTAATTAAGCACTGTGCGACACTGAGTTATATAAAACCAATTATTATATTTCAGCTCTATTTGAGTCCTGCCTCCACCAATTTCCAACTCTGTGACTCAAGCAGATTGCTTAACATCAAACATCAGTTTCCTCATCTGAAAATGAGGACAATAATAGTTCTTACCCCATTGGGTTGTGTTTATCATGGTAATTACTCTGACAGAGAACCCAACAAAGCATGTGGATTTCAGAAGGGGAACTGTAATTTTCCTAAGGATTGAGAAGGGCTCTTAAAGGAAAAGTGACACATGATAAGGGAATCAAAAGGTGAAACAGAGCCGGAAATTTCCATGTCCTTCCTCTGTCTCCTTTAATGGGTCTCTTTAGAGCTATGACCAGTTTTCTCACTCTTCCTATCATCTACTGACAAGAATCAACAGCAAAGAGATTCCCAGTTGTTGAGCACTTACTACATTAGTTTCAAACATTGTTACAAACATTTTACATAAGTTATCACAACATAATCCAAACAGCAGCCCTAGGATAAGGAAACTGAGGCTCTGAGAGTTTAAATAATAGGCATAAGGACCAAAGCTCCTGAGTCCTAAGCTTGGGGTATGCATAATTTTTGAGATGGATTATTTTCTAGCTCACTGGCCCTTGATATGCTTCTGTGTTCATTAGCTCCCAGCCCCACCCTCCCTGCTGAGGTACCCCCTGGAGTTTCTTCTCCACCACAGTGAGTAGGAGAGGAGCTCAGTATTCTGTATGAACACATCTCAGGCAGGCCCCGCAGAGCCACTCAACTTGCATGGATTTTGGAATGCAGGGATGGATTTATTTGTTCGTGACATAAACTCATGTTTCATGCTGGATGCAGTAATTCCTGTGAGAGTGGAGGTTGAATTCAGGTCAATGAAGTTTCCGGATTCCAGAGACTGGTCTTACAGAGCAAACACATCGAGTGGCCAGTGCAGCATCGGGTCTAGTGGCAGCGGGTCTGGGGGCATGCTCTTGCCTTTTGCATCCCATCTCCACCTGCTAGCTCTCAGGCTCCCCAGCAGTGTCTCCATGTGTCATCTATAAAGTGCACATAGTAATAGCACGTTTATCTTAGGGGGGTCAAATGTATTAAATGAGATAGAGTATATAAAGTGCAAAAAAATAGTACCCACCACACATTAAATGAAACAATAAAAAAATAGCTCACTTTTGCTGATAGCATCTTTCCACGGGGCTTAAGTACTAAATTCACCCAGTAAGACATCCACTCTTGCCTCTATGTTGCCAAATTTAATAATTAACTCTGTTCCACAAGTCAGTGGACTACAGGAATCTATTAGCAAGTTTTTGAAGGTGGTTGCCAAATTACCAGCTGCTGCATGATTTGTACATGCCATGGCTTAAAGGAAGGATGCTGGTGGCCAGAACTATAAAAAGCCACAGAAGAAGGTTATCCTCCTCAAAAAATGACAATGCCCATGAGCAGCTGTGAGGGACATGGACAGAGTATGCAGTTGTGAATGAGAAGTTCTGTGTTCAAGTTGCAGCTCTGCCACTTAGCAGCAGTGACCCAGTGCCAATTACAGTGGCTAGAATTTAGTTTCTCTGTTTGAGAAATATAGATATCATCACTTCACAGAATTAAATATGCTTTAAATATCTCTGTGAGCAATAACACCCTATGCCATGCTAGATATGATTACTGCCTTGGTTTGGTGATTAAAATGCCTGTGTCCTAGGAGGACTGGGTTTGCCTGGCAGTCACTCATAGGCCATTATGAATTACTTCAAGAGGCAGTCAGCTGCTTTCCTTTCGGTCATGGCTGGGGCCAGGCGTGCCAGGTGATGGGAGCCTTCCCTGTGCTGTGGGCAGGATGATGGGGAAAGGGGCATTTCTTGGCACATGGAGTACTCAGAAGCTGGAATGGGGAGAGGTACAGAGAGAAAGATGGGAGAATTCTGCTAGTTGTCCAGGCTTTGACATGAAGCTGATGCCGGCCCTGATATAACTGCTCATCAAGTTGAGGACAGGGTGGTGACTGTAGTAATTAAAACTTGCCTTTTTGCAATGCTTTTTCAAGTATAAAAAGATATGTATCTTATGAAAAACTCACAAGTCTAATAAACTAGAGGACTGGACAGGGTGCCTCTTTTGACATCATTAGGTTACTGGGTTCATAGAGGTTTGAAGGAAGAAGCATTTTCATAGGAGGTAACAGGACCCGGAAGACAGAAAGTGGAGTCTGGAGGCCCAAAGGGCTTTCCTGGTTCTACCCATACAGACAAGCCCCTGAATCCCAGCAAGGCAAGTTTCCTCATCCTTGAGAACAGTAACACCCACTTCACACACCATGATAGGATTAAGTAAGATCCTGAGAACAACACACCTTATACAGGGTGCTCAGTAACTGGGGTCCCGTGTTGCCAGAGCCGCACCCATCTGTAAAGCTGCTTGCACTCTGGAGCACTGTGGGGTATCTGTAAATGCTAGTGATCCTTCTGTCACTGTGAGTTAGATCGTTACTCTGCTTCACACATGGGGACCCACAAGGGTCAAAGCACAGGATCAGGACTCTAAAGCTACCTTGCACATTAGCCTTGGGAAACATCTCAGGAGTCATGGGGCCTGGAGAGGAGATTGGGCCTATATCCAAGCTTATGTCAGTGAGATACTAAAATGTCATTATCTCGAGGTGGAATTAAGTGCTTGTATATGTTGCCACACAACCAAGTACATTATTGATGTGCTAATGTTTTTCCCTCTGGGTTTATATGTGGTTTGCATAGCAAGTTTTGCACATTTTGTCATAATCTATATTTGAAAATAGGATGTTTCTTGACAAATTATCCCATTAGTTAACCAGTTTTATCATTACCAATTTTTTCATTTCCAATCTAAATGTTTCATTTTTGGATCGTATACTGTTACATCTTATTATGCAATGCTAATTCATTTTAAGTAATTCTGCTAGTCTGTTTTGTTATTCTGCTTCAAATAGTTCTAAGCAGGTACCCTTTTCTCTCAGTATTATTTATCTCTGGTCTATACATGTGTGATGTTCTTAATGTTTTGTGTAGGTCATATCTTTAATCACTGTTAGCACTTTTGTGTTCTAGTCTCTCAAGAAGTTTGTATAGATTCCATATGCATAAGTTATATAGTTTTAGACAACTTCCTATTCAAGACTATAAAAAATAAGGCATATTGGTGTCTGTCTGCCTCCCCAGATGGCAACTTCTATAAGGGCAGGGACTGTCTTTTTTGTCTTTCTTCAACATTTTATTCCAAAGACCCCACAGAGTACCTGGAATGCAGTAGTCCTTGATATATACTTGTTGAAAGAATATTGAATATATGACTTAAATTCATTTTACTTTTATTAAAACATAATTCAGTAAACTCAAAAGTATCTATTTGAAAACATTTTTATCCTTCAACATATTTCTGTACTATCTAATTTATCTAAGATGCTGGCCTAGGGGTAGTGAAATGAATAACCCCTTGTCTAATCATAAAGACAAGACACAAAAATAGACAGATAATTCTAGTAATGTTGATAAATGACCAGTACAGTGTTACTATGTACCAAGCCCAGTTCTTGGAACTCACAGGGATGAGCAGATTTCATTCTTACCACTACCCTCTATTAAGTGCTTTTCTTATAGTTACTCATTTATTTCCACTACAACCTTAGGGAGTAAGATGAGTTGTTTGACATCTCTATGGCTCAGTTTCCTCATCTGTGAAATGAAGTTGTATTTAGTGAATAAATATGTTTTGCATGTCTACCATGTGCCATATGCAGTTGTGGACAGTGAGCACAATGGAAACATATCCTTGTTCTCATGATCTCATGTTGATAATAGTACCTACCTCATAAGATTGCTAGGAATATTAAATGAGATAATACTAGTGAAATCATAGTCTAGAACAATGCTGGCATATAGTTGGCACTCAGTAATATTAGACATTATTATTATGCAACAGCATATATAGACTCAGTAGATAAATATGTTTCCCATTGATTAGGAGGGAATTGAGGGAGAACAAATAGTTCATTATAAATTCATCATCACTAATTAAAAAAAAAATTGAAGTGTTGACCTGTGATGGACCCAGGAATTTGGAGGCAACATATGCTCTTTTAGACTGGAAAATACTCATCTGAGTATTTTAAATTCACTCCTTTTTATTAGACATAGGAGTTTGAATCTATGAAGTTTATATGTGAATCTGTATTCAAAATTTTGATTCATTAAGCATCTTTTAAAAGGTAAATAATAATAATTCTAATGTAATTACATTAGAAAATTGTTTAAACAAGAGGTAGAGTTTGAATTGTGAACATATACTAGGATGGAGCTTTTCTTCCAACTGAATACAAATGTTGTTCTGCAGTAAGATGAGGTGTAAGCTACACAGCAATTACAATGAGATTTAACCTAATTAGTGAGGCACAGCTGAGACTTCCTTCAAGGTAGCCCTTTATGATCATGTAGTAATGAGGCTTAGGTTCTTCAAGGCTGATGGGAGATCTGACCCTAAAAAATAGTATTTCTAGCTTTTCCAGGTATATCAGCAAGTCACCAAAACTGTGATGAGGTGTGTTCAGAACATGTACCTCCTGAGTCCCAGGGCTTCCACCTCAGATACTTTGCTAAAGGTACTGACTGACCCTCACCATTCCCTTCACCGTACCCTGCAGATGACATTGCTTATCATTTCAAAGTGGAAATTGAGGTGACTGTGGTTTTCCTCAGTTTACCTTAGGGTGTGCTGACACTCAACACTTTCTACTTCTAGAAATGGCGTATTTCATGTGTTTTACTCTCCCCAACCCCAGCTGGGTTTTTCTTTTTATTACATAAGCAAGATTCAAGCTTTCTCTCCAATATGAAGAAAAAGGCAACTTTCCTCCAGATGTTGCCCTGTATTTCTTCACAGCCAAGTTTCTAGATGGACAAATCTACCAATACTGTGTCCACTTACAAACCTCCCATTCACTCCCCAGAAGGAGGGACTCTGGCTATTCCAGTGGAACTGCTCTCTCAGTGGTCACTAATAAATTCCCCCTGTCAATGCAAGTCAGTACCTATTGGGCCCCTCTCTACTAGAATTTTCTATAGCATTGTAAACTTTTGTCCACATTCTCTTCAACTCTCTCTAAAATCCATGACCCCATCTTTCTTGATCTCTGCCATGCCTGGGCATCTCTTTGATGGCTGTTCTATGATGTCTCACATGTTGGGGGGTTAACCTTGAATTCCCCTTCCTGCATCCTGCTCCTTCTCTGATATTCTGTACCTTGGTGAAGGATGCCACCCTCCACCCAGAGCTTAATCCAAAAACATGGAATATTGTCCTATACCCTCCCTGTTCTTCCATGCCTACAACATCCTGATGCCCAGTAGTTTTCTTAAAATGAAAATCTGATCGTGGCAGTCCTGTATTTGTAATTTTGCAGTGGTTTTTCACAGCTCTTAGAAGAAAAGCAAATACATTAAACAAGGTACTCTGAGTCCCTCATGAGCTGGGCTTAGCTGAATTTTCCACTTTCTCCTCGTAACCTTCCTCCACAGGTATTTTTCACTTCATCTGTTCAAACTTAATTTTAGTTCCCGGAAACTTCTCTGGAATCTCATGTCTCCAGAACAGCCCTAATCCATCTCACACCTAGGTAACCCCCTATCCTCAAGTCCAGTTCCAGCACCACTTCCCCTGAAATCCTTTCTGCTGAAGGTTCCTTTCCTCCTGTGAATTCCAAGGACCCTCTCCCTTCTGCTTTCTCAGCATCTGTGCGTTGAGGATGCATAGTTGGTTTGAAAGTCTCTCTAGCTAGGCTTTAAGGCACATAACGGTGGGTACGATGTCTTACTGATGTTTTTAATCATAGGGCCCATTTGAACATCTGGCACAGATCAGGCATCAGATACCATCATATGTTGAAAAGATAACACAGTGTCAATGGCTGAGTGAATACTGACAAGACAAGCCCTGAGCTGCTTGTGGATGCCGACACACTGCTAATGTGTCACGCCAGGGATCCCTGGGCCTTGCCTTTGTGGGGTTGTCTCAGTGGCTGCCTCATTTGCTCAGCTATGACACTTATTTTCTTACATGTAGATTGTCACAAAAGTAAGAGCAACCACTTATATTGGTTTAATAGTGCCTCATGTATTTTTTTCAACATAACCTTTACATATTTTTTAATAGAACCTGTTAACATGATTTTTTGAAATTGAAGCCCCTATTAACCCTTCAGGGAACATAACTGAGAAATGCTGGACCAGGGTATAAACTGAAAATACCAAGGTGCCTTTTACAAATATTGGCATATGCCTTAAATTAAATTGTTTTTCTCCTCTCAGTTTTTTGAACAGGAAAATGGAAGCTTCTGTGGGTTGAAACAGAAAAGGAGTAAGCCTATAAGACTGTTGATTAAAAATACATTTAGAGTTAGCTTCGAGTGACCATGAAGGCTTGTGCATTTCATAGAACGAGAGAAGACATTCACACCCTGATTTCAAGGAAATTTAATAAAAATATGCCTCTTACAGACTATTTACTACCAAGAGGCAATACTCCAGCTCTGTCTTTCTGTACTGGTTGCCCCAGAACCGGAGGCAGGCTGGTCCCTGGCTGAGAGGCGGAGCAGGGAGGCTGGGCAGCTCCTTGTCCCGGAGGCGCGGAGGCTTTGAAGTGTAGGATGAGAGCTAGGGCCTGGGCGCCTGCTACTCCTGCCCCACATCCTCACTCAGCCTTCTAAAGCCTAGCAGCTGGGTAACAGAGCAAGTGACCTTGCCTCTCTGAGCCTCAGTTTCTACATCTTGCAAAATGGGGGAAAATCTAATTCAGATCTCACAGGCTGTTAAAGGACTGTTATTACAGAATATTTTGAAGGCATGAAAATAAAAGTACTTCTGGGGATACATCTTCCTCTTCTCCTCATTTTCCATATAACTATTTCATTGTGTCCCTATTGGTAACTCCATCACCAAGCACAGCAGAGTCCTGAACTTCCCAATAACTGAAATACCTACTATCTAGGCAGTCTTGTGATCGTGGATGGGGTTTTCATGTCTACATCCGCAGCCCTGACTGTCTCACATCCCATGTGTCATGCGATGGGAAAGACCCATTGGTGAATAAAATATAGTAATAATAACAGTGGTCACTAACTGAATGTCCAGACTTTGCATATATTTGTTTCTAATCTGTACGACAGGCCAATGGGAGTAGGTGTCAGTGGCCCCAGATATTTGCAGACAGTGCTTAAAAGTAGACAATCATTTTTCTCATTGTGCTCAAGATCAATAGCAAGGAAAGGAATTTACATGAGTACATCATAAGCAAAGTTAAACCACACTCAGTCTTTAAAAAAAATGCTAGAATCTGACATTTTTGCTTCTAAAACTTACAAGAAAGATAAATACAGTAGAGAAAGGCAGCACGGATACCGAAGAATGGTATGCTGGAGAGAAGTCCATAAAATGCCTGGTGTGGTTGTAGCCCCTTGTGAACAAAATGCTCAAAATGCAGCCTGTCTTTAAGCACAGCTACTATGTTTTCTGCCAGGTTACCCTCCAGTTTCAGTCATGTGACTGAAGTCAGAATGACAGCCAATCAGGGGCACTGGCAGGAACCCTGCCTGGCAGAACCCTGATCACACATCACACCTGCACTTGGCTAGTCTGAATGTCAGAGGATAGGAAAGGGTGTGAGCCTCTTGCAGGAGGCACCTGTCATTCACGGCTCCCTCCCCACCTCCCTGCCCCTCAACATCTCAGCAAGTACCACTGCTGCCCGCAGGGAGGGTCAGGAGCACTGAGTATTTACTAACGGAGTAGGGACTCTGCCTGCTCTCTTTCTCTCTCTCTCAAAAAAATAGGGTGGATTTGGGAATGCATGTTCAGTATAACTGAAACCAAGAAATTAGAAATGTAGTTATGTATGTAAGTGCTCTTCTTCTCTAAAATAATGTCCCAGAAGAGTAGTGGTTGTGCTTCTCAGAGCTGGGAAGAGGTGATCCCTGGTGGTGACACTGCCGGGACAATGGGAGGGAAGGGGCAGCACTGTGAAGGAACAAGGACATGTCAGCATAGCCTTATGGTAAAAAGTCTCTGAAAGTGCCTTTAAAGAAAGAAGGAAAAGAAGGAGAGGGAGTGAGTGGAGGTCTTTGTTTTGGATAAACCAAACCTGAATGGAGGGGCTGCTTGATTGCCTTAGGACAGTGAGATGGACATAGAGGCAGAAGACGAAGAGGAAACAGGAATCATGGAAGGAAAGGAGAAAGAAGAAATTTGGGTGCTGTTTTAGGTAGGAGATTCAGCTCAGAGAAGCTAAAGACAGAAGCTCAAAATTCAGATCAGACAAGAGAATCTAGGGATTCCAATTACCTAGTGACACTGTCTCAACCACGAGAATCTGGGAACAGGGAAAGAAAAAACAAACACAAAAAGAAAAGAACCTAAGGGCGTATATATCTTTTCAAATTAGTGATTTTTTTTCTAATTGCTGGGCCATATGGCATTTCTATGTTTAGTTTTTTGAAGAACCTCCATACTGCTTTTCACAGTGGCTGCACCAATTTACATTCCTACCAGCAGTGTAGGAAGGTTCTCTTTTCTCCACATCCTCACCAACACATGTTATTTCTTGTCCTTTGGATAGTAGCCATTCTGACTGGTATGAGGTGATACCTCATTGTGGTTTTGATTTGTATTTCCCTGATGATTAGCAATGTGGAATACCTTTTTATGTGCCTGTTGGCCATCTGTATGTCCTCTATGGAAAAAATGTCTATTCAGTTCTTCTGCCCACTTTTTAGTTGGATTCTTTGTTATTTTAAATTTTGAATTATATGAATTATTTAGATATTTTGGATATTAGCCCCTTAACAGATATATAATTTGAAAATATATTCTCCTATAGCCAAGAGACCGAAGCAACCCAAGTGGCTATCAATAGATTGAATGGATAAAGAATAAATGGTACATATATACAATGGAATATTACTCAGCCATAAAAAAGAAGGAAATCTTGCTATTTGCAACAAAGTGGATAGACCTAGAGGGTATCATATTAAGTGAAATAAGTCAGATAGAGAAAGACAAATACCATGCAACTGCACTTTTATGTGGAACCTAAAAATCACAAAAGCAAAGAAATAAAGAAATATACCCATAAATACTGACAACGGACTGTTGATTACCATAAGAAGAGGTGAGAAGATGGGTGAAATAGGTGAAGGGGATAAAGAAGTACAAACTTCAAATTATAAAATAAATTAGTCATAGGAATGGAAGAATAACATGGAGATTTAACCAATAATATTGTAATATCTTGGTTTGTAATGGGTAACTACACTTACCATGAGGAGTCTTTATTCATATATATAATTATCAATTCACTATGTTGTTCATCTGAAACCAATATAGTATTGTATATCAACCATAGATTCTAATAGAAAAAGAAAAGAAAAGAAATCACACTTATAACTGATTGTCTTCCCTTTCACAGATTCAGAAATAGATTGATGCTGAAAACTGTGGTTTGGGAAGACCAAATTTCCAATCCTATTAGTAATACATTTCTTAAAAATATTCATCTCCTAACCTGTGATGCAGCAGTCCTCAAAATATTCTGTATCAGTGGTTCATGATTAATGATTCAGGAAAGATAAATTTTCATATTTCACAGCTTCCAAAAATTATAGAAATGGTTTAGCCTGTGAAGAGATACACACACACACACACAAACTACACATGTATGTCATACATGGAAATAGCTCCTGTCAAAATTTTCCTAGTGAACTTTATTCATTGTTTGTAATGTCAAGGAATACAAAGAATACTTTGAATGGACACTAAAGGAAGTCTCTCTTTGTACCCTCAAAAGATGAAACCACAGAAAACACTTTAAAATACAAATCACTGAACAATGTGGAGCTGGAAGAGTCCATAGAGGTTCCGAGAAAAATGAAGTCTCAATCTGAATGTGAAGTTTACTTTGAGACTAATCATTATTTTGTGAATATCAACCATGTCTAGGAGAGCATTTAGTGGGCATGCTTTCATTGATGAAATTTTTATCTCTATTTAGGACTTTTCTCATAATTAGAGAACTGAGTTAATTATACTGATATCCTAAACAAAAGGAAATCATATCACTGGTGTAAATTTTGCTAAAAAGGACCTCATTGCAGAACATAGAAATCCCCATTAATCTTATGTTCATACTCTATAATGATAGTAATTAGTGATGACAAATTCATATCTAAAAATACAAAATAGTTAGCAATTCTCATTTTGACATGATGAACTCTAACCTATTCTCTCCTACTTACAATTGTTTAAAAGTTGAATTTTTTTGCTTCTTTGTAGTGAATTAACTTCTTTATTTTACTTAAAAATGTGATTTTTTTCATTTTCTACACATATCAACAGCTATCAGTTTCCTTTAAAAAGGAATTTAGTTTGTTTTGGAAAAGGTTTCAAGCTTGTAATAGATTAAAAAAAATTTTTAAAGAACAAAAGCTAATACCAGACATAACCAGCCATGAAACCAACATTGTCCTCTAATTAATTGAGTTCAGTGTTTAACCTTAGAAAGACATTTTCTTCCTTTTCATTGCCTGGAGTTTTTGAAGAGCACTCCGGAGGCTGCTCGCAGATTTCACAGCAGCATCCCTTTGTGACGGGACTGGGCAGGCTGAGGAAGAAACACATCACCTGTGCAGTAGCACCTGCATGCAAATGAGCTTCCACCTCTGCAAATCCCGCTGGACAGGTGATTTCTGCTCTTTCCCTGCCCCACAGGAACACTCCAGAAGCAAGACACTATAATCAGATCACTGCTGAGAAATGAGAAGCTTTCTCAGCCTGGAGCTTCCTGCGCAGAAACAAATTAATGAAATCAGGCAATTAGCAGACTTCTCCAGGGAAGGTTTTTATCTGCATTTAGTGTTCCATTACAAGGAATCTTCCGTGCTTTGGAACCACTATTAGATGAGCCTAAATAGACTTCCAGGCCAACTTTATCCTGCAGAGGAGAAGTCCTGTAAGTCCTAGGCATTTGTCATTACTTCATTTTAGAGAATCAAGATGTATAATGATGGTGCAAATAGTAGAGCAGAAAGATGCCTCCCTGCAGTTGACTGCATACCTTCAGTGTCAGGGGCCTGGGGGCAACAACTTTCTGTCCTGCACAAGACAGTGAGGTCCAACAAGGGAAGACGAGGAGGAAAACCACATAGGAAAATGTGAGAGTCAGGTTTCTTTGAGGCGAAATATGTCACCCATTTTATATTGCCCCCGCACCACCGCCTATCCACATGTTAGAAACATTGTCCTGGAAAGCATAGTAATATAATTATGGTAGTTCTATATTTAGTCCAAGAGGAGTAGCCAGTAGACTCACCAACTTTTGGGGCTTTAATTAATATTCTAAAGCTAGGACAACTCACATTACACTAATAACATATTCTGTCTTCTGGAAATATATAAAAATCTTAGAAATACGGCTTCATCAAAATATGAGTGTTCCTAAAATGTTTGATTCCTAGTCCAAGACTGATCAAAAAAGGTGAATGAGTCTAATAGTCTGCAACCTCCTTAAAAAAAAACATTTATGAAACAGTGATGGCAAGAGGAAGATTGATTTCGAATAAAAATCCTTCTCTAGGATTTTTATGACAATTACCATTAAAAAAAACAAACAAACACTTTTCTCCCTTCTTTCTATTCATTCTTGGCCTGCCTATTAATACAGGCCACAAATCAGGGGCTGGTGGTAGGAAGCAGTAACTGGAAATGTGAGACACAAAGAGGCAAAATATCCAAGCGACAGGATAGGATCTCTGTCATCAGCACATGACTTACATCCATGACTTTCAAAATTGCTGGCCATCCTCTAAGTTACCAAGATGACCTTATGATCTGAAGATCTGTGTGACCTTAGGGAAGTACATTTAATGAGCAGAATAGCTATTGTACAGGTGCCCAGTTACAGAGTTTATTTGGGTCTCCCCAATCCCCATATACCAAAAATGCCAATATCTATTAATATTGTTGATGCTGTTTCTTTTTCTCAAGACTTAATTTAATAGTCTTGCCCCAATTTAATGCTCAGAACAAAAGCCAGCCCATTCCCAATGCTATGATTCTACCCTGATCTCACAGCCATATGCTATCTTTCCCTTCCTGGAATCCCAGCAGAGCTTCAGTGCGCTGCCATTACCAGCGTTCTGTAAGTGCAGGGCAGGATATGTGACATAGCTCCGAAAGTGATGGAGGAGCGTTGGTGTTCCACAAACTTTGGGCCTCTCCCAAGGGGAATTTCTGCCTCATTCCTTATTCTTACTAGGTAGCTCTTAATATGAAAGGCCCCTAAACCAGTATAGACTCTCTTGCCCCTGGGTCTCCCTAGGAGATGGTTCTGGAGCTGTTTGTAATTTTGTTCTCTGCATGTGCTATTTTGATATTCTTCTCACATCTCAGAGTTTTGGAAAAAAAAATCTGAAAACCCAACACTATGTCCTTTAAGTTGACCTAAAAGCATGGAACTGAGAGACCCTCATACACTGACAGTACGTAGAAAAGAGAAAAGCGCCAAGGCTTGAGCCCTGGGAACTCCACACTGTGGAGGCTGCAGCAGGAAACAGCTTCCACTGAGTCATAAGATAAACCAAGAGAGTGCTGATATGGAGGCCAAGGGAAGAGGGTGATTCCAGAAGAAGAGACATGGTCAACCATGTCAAAAGCTACTGGGAGTTACAATAAGATAAGGACAGAAAACAGGCCTCATGGCAAAAACAAAAACAAAAAACACACATGTGGATGGACAAAGAGGAAAGAAAGCTCACAGGGTTTGCAAAGCAGGAATCTCACTCATAGCGTGTGGATGAGGAGAAAGTGCAAAAGTAATAACTTACTTTGAAAAGGTGTACTGAAGGTCAGATGAAGATTTAAGACAGTGACCTGAAGAAGATACAGTATCCATGGAGCGTTTGTTTTTGTTTTCATTCTAGGCATACGAAAGCATATTTTGCAAGTCTGTGGAATGTTTCTAGTAGAAAGGAAGAAACTGACCTTGCAAGGGAGGGGGAAATTAGAAAAGTTGGGTAATGAAAGTAGAAAGGTTGAGCATAGGCAGGAGCTGCAACATACAAAAAGAGGAAAGGGGGGGATATGGGTTCAGGGAGTATATGTTTGAGTTGATTTGGTGATGGGAGGCCAAACTAGTTCTTTTTTGAATAATTCCCTTTTAATCAATAAACACTGAGAGAGGTCATGGATGAGAATGGAGAAGGGGGCTCTGAACATGGGGAAAAAAACAAAGTCAGTAATCACTGGAGAATGAGAATACAAATGAACTCGGGAATTACGGTAGGATTCCTAGGCTTCACTAAGTATCCCTTTAAAATCTGTAGTCATAAATTTAGTCCTGATCTCTGACTTGGCATTTAGCACATACTACCTCACGGTATTAGTAACTACTTTGTGAAGATCCTATTTTCCCAAATTGTTTCTCAAAGTGGAGTCCCCAAGTTGTATTTCTTGACATCTTCTCCAGGGTATACGGTTGGGTCCTGGCAAGTAGGTACATCATAAGCATTTGTGGAGTTTATGATTGAATAAGCTGCATGAAACATTTCAGGAAATGTTTCTTGTACTTCCTCATTTTGTCTTGTACCCCATCAATATAGATGCTTCTATAACTAATTGCACACCCTCTGCCTGGCAAACACAAGGTCTAGCTTAGCTTACATATCATGACAAGGATCCTATGTAACTCTTTTGAGCACCCAAGAATGAGTCCACATTTGAAGCCCATTAGATATGTGCTCTGCTCATCAATCTGGTCTAGAGCCAGAGGAAGCACCAGTGTGAGGAGTCTGTTTCTAGTTTCTTTCTTTGCAGCTGTGAACTGTGGCCAGTTCCTTTCCCATTTTGGTGCTCAAATTCTTTAATCTCAATGTTCTGACACTCAGCATTATGGTAGGTCAAGTCACAGAGTGTGCCCTGGAAAGAGAAGAGAAACACCTCATTCATTTTTTTAGACCCTTGCTTCTCAGAGGATGCTGGTCCTTGCACTAGCAGCATCAGCTCCAGATAGCTTACCAGAAATGCAGAATCTCCGGCTCACCCCAGACCTCCTAAATCAGAACCTGCACTTTAACCAAATGCTCAGGTGATCGCTAAGCCACCAAAGTTTGATAAGCACTCTTCTCTGTTAGGAGAAGCTACCAAACACGGTTGTGTAATTATGCTAACAGAAACCTTGCAAAACATACGAAAATGTAAATAATTACTTTGATCTGCATTCACAAATAACAGCACATTATGTTACTATATTTCTGGTGGGTAAATACAGACCTAAGGAACAGATAGATTTTTTTATAATTGTCAGGAAAGCTGAAGTCTCTTTAAAATAGGCTGATTCTTCCGTGTAAACTGCAGCTAAGAAATAAGACATGAAATACCTAATCACAATAACAAAAATGCTCTCAATAATCCATGAATGCTTTGTAGCACACTCACTCTTTGTAAACTCTTGATAAATGGCAGGGAGGACAACTGGTAGTTGGGAAAACGGCCTCAGTGTTATTCAAAAACCTAATCCTAATCAGGCTCTAAATTCCTAAAGACAGGGAAATGTTTCTTGGGCAGTGAAATACTGCTTAGCAAGTTAATACTTTATTGATAAAGCAAGCTGCAAATCCAGGAGGGTTAGTTGTCTGAATCACCTACTTTTGAATATGTAAATCATAGAATTACTTTCACAAAACATGAAGGAC
Organism: Manis javanica; assembly: GCF_040802235.1. Classification (NCBI taxonomy): domain Eukaryota; kingdom Metazoa; phylum Chordata; class Mammalia; order Pholidota; family Manidae; genus Manis; species Manis javanica. Next base: position 151,148,675 of record NC_133157.1, read on the forward strand.
ACAAATAATTGGAAATTTTAGATACAGCCTTCTTCTGTGCTACAAATCTTTCAAATTCTTTCAAAGTCTTCTCTCAAGGAGTTACTTTCCACTTAAGTCTGTGATGCACTTAGCAATGATAAATTTCAGAAATTCTCTCTGTATTTTTAATCTTATCTGGAAATGAATACCAGCATTAGAAAAGGCCCGTATTAAATGTCCAGAAAAGTGGTGAGTCACCAAGCAATGTGTTGTGAGGATGTTAGGATGAACTCTGCCTTGATAGATGTGGATGAAATGAATCAGACCAACAATCACACTCATTCTTAGGGAAAGTGATACCTTTATTATAATAAAGGTAATACAAACTGACTATTTAAAGTTTGGGAATTGGGAAAACACTAAAACTACTCATCCACTCATCTCACCTGAGAAAACCACTTTAAACTTAATTATTGAAAGAGAAACCAGTTTGTCACTAGTACACTTGATGTCCCAACATGGGATCATGTTATATGACAGCAGAACTGCCACTTAAACATCAGTCAAAATTCTGGTTTCTCAGCTAAACATATTCATGTAGGATGCTGGGAGGCACAGTCCATTAGACAAGGGCAATATCATTTTCATTATTTATTATTCTAACACCCCATAGTTATTTTAAATAAATTGCTTTTTAGGTTTCCAGTTGTATTTCAGTTAGGTCATGCTGGTGCTGAACTCAGACTCCCAGGTTCTCAAAGGACATCCTCATCTTGGTGATTTAATTTCCTTTTCCTTCCCTTACTTGTACAATGCTAAACAATATAATGCATAATGTAAGTCTAGCTGACCCTTGAACAACACAGGGGTTAGGGGCACTAACCCTAACCCCCATGTGATCAAAAATCCTTGTATAACTTTTGACTCCCCCAAAACTTAACTACTAATAGCCTCCTGTTGACTGCCTTAGTGATAACTAAAGCTGATTAGTCTATATTTTGTATTTAATAAGTATTATATACTATATTCTTACAATAAGATAAGCAAGAGAAAGTTTTTTTTTCAAATCATCACAAATCTCCAAAAAATTTCTAATATATTCATTGAAAAAAATCAGCATATTAAGTAGACCCATATAGGTCAAACCCTTGTTGTTCAAGGGTCGACTATAAATACTGAACTTATTCCTTTGTTTTTTTTTTTCTGTTGAAGCAAATATATCCCACTGAATTCACACCTTAATAATAATCTAAAAAACTTAACCTCTTTTCTTTAGTAGCTTTCCCCTTAGTTCTTTTTCCTGCAGAGAAAGTAGTCAGTTTACTTTATCAAAATTCATGTTAAATACAAATCAAATAGTAATGAGTTTTCTTACACATATCCTCCTTTTTTATACCATTCCTACATGAAGCTGATTTAGAAGCTCTGTATCACTCTTTTCCTCAATTAGTTCACAGGCTGACATTTTGTAAACATAGAGAATTGTTAGTGAATACAAAACAAGGCATGCATTTTCCATAATAACAAGATAGAATAAAATAAAAAATATTTCTCGCATTACCTAAAATGTATACATTATTAAGCACAGAATGGTCACCTTCGGAAGTTTTGTTTGGGTCATAGTTTAAAAGCATTCTTTTGTGTTCTAGAGATAAATGAAATGACCTAGGACTGTTAATGCTAAAAGAATCCTTTGAGATCATCTTATTCAGCCGCTTTCCTTTGTATAAGGCAATTTAGCACCAGAAAAATGAAATAAACTAATTCATTCAATTAGAGTAAGTATTGTGATTTAAATGCATAATAAGATTTCTAAAATCCTGGCATATCCAATATGCTTCTACAAAGCTAAAATACAACTTTCAAACTTTAATGTGGTAGTAATAGAAATAATATATCATCAGCTGGGAAGTTAACATGCAAAACATTACCTACACAGGTAAAGCTTAACTTGTTCCCGACTGATTCCCTGCAGGCTGGTCTCCCAGAGTAGATGCATCCTGCAAGGCACCAAGAAAACTGGCCAGAGCTGAGTGTCTGAGCTAATCAGTCCTTGCAGAGCTCAGACAAGGGGAATTGGGCCCACGCCCCCAAGATCATATGAGCTGCAGGGACAAAACAGACCCTGCCCCTGGTTCTGCAGGGAAAGGAGCCTTTGGCTTCTCCATTGTAAAGTCCTAACAGTTGTTTTTATTTTTCTGTTTGTAATGTAATTACCTGACTTAAGCTTTGACTGCTCAGGTATCCACTTCAAAGAGACATCCTATTCAAAGACAAATGTGTTGCCAGCCCCAAGACTGGATACAGAGCTAGCCTACCTCTCCCTGCTAAGGCTCCTTTGTTTTAGAGAACTTTGTTGATTTCAGTGACTGAATTTGGGCCACTTGTGCTTTCTTCCTCCAAGGCTTTAAATTCTCACCCATGTTTCAAATTCACCATTAAGGAGTGAGCCTATGAATCCCTGGGCCTCCACTGTCTACTCCAATGAGAGCAGAACCCCTGGCTCATGAGTGCTCACTCTCTTTACTAGAGCTCTCACTGTGTGACCCAGGTATGTTGTATAACTTTCAGGTCTTGTAAGTAATAAACCTTTGTTTTTTTCAAAGTTCCTTGTTAGTTGCTGCTAAAAGACTTCTTGCCATCACAATAAGAACCATGAGGGTCATTCCAGTGGTATCACTGGTTTGGAAAGGGGAAATGTCTATGGGGAGCTCAGGGAACACAGGTGAGTGCCCCAGCATTTGGGCCATAACCTCACCACCGATAGGCTGAGAAGTGCACAAAGCAGCTTCCCAGCTGCACATCTTGATAACCCCAAACCCAAGGCCACGATCCCCAAATCTGGTGGTACCGTGGATCTCGATGTACAGTAGACATCTGCTCCCCAAATAAGACATCTGCTTCAGGAGGCCCACTGTGTGTGCTCTGGGGGTTTTTCCCTTTGTTGCTCAACATCTACCTAGGAAATTGTTTCACCAGCTTCCAAACACTGCTAAGCTTCTCAGAATTTCTATCTATCGAGAAAGAACTGTTCCTGTCTTTATCCATAGATTACTAGATCTCTTATTGTTTTAATGGATTAGTCATGGAGATGCAAAATTTCTTTCAATGTACTACCAGTTATCTTCTAAATGACTTTGCAGTCCACCTTCCACTCTTCCCAAATGACGAGACCACCTTTGTTTCTACTCTAGTAAGGGACTCCCATGCTCTCTGGGTTCCAGTTGGTTCAGACAAATGGAGACACCAGTAGACAATGGAAGGGAGAATGAGGGTGAAGTGGGGGATGCTAATCCCCTGGGCTCCTTCCTGTGAGACCATCGCAAGCTGGTGGGGTGCCTTTACTTCATGCTGGTTTTTCTCTGTGCCTCTTTCCCTTTTGCTGACCTCTCCCTACCTAATCTCTTCAAGCCTGGGAAGGGCAACAGGTGGGCGGGGTCCCACACTGTCTTCTGTAGTTCTAGACCTTGTCACAGTCTTTGAAATCATTCCCTTTGCAAATAAATATCTCAAAATGCCCCGATCTAAGTGTGCCAACTCTTTCCTTTTGAGACCCCAACTGATACAAATGTCAAGGTAATCTTAATGCGCATCAGGCTCAACAGTCTGTTTAAGTAGTATAGCTACTTTTTTTTTTCAAGAGAGGTAGGAGAAAGAAAAATCCTTCGAAATTACATGTTTATACCACCAGAGGAATAAACCCCTATTTAACATATTTATTGTTATATCTATTTATTCACTTAACCACAAATTTTCTAAAAATTCAAAATTATGACTTTTAGGAAGCTTTTCACAATTAGGTGACTCAGATGTTTACAAATGAAGTCTATGGAAAGGATAACTACAGATGAGTTATTTTGGTTATGTCCAAAACTACAGATGAGTTATTTTGGTTATTGGTTATGGCATTTTCTTTCTGAATATTTTTGGCCTTTAAAATGTTCCCTTAGAAATGAAAATGCACTGGAAGTTCTTCATTCTTTATCATCCACCACACCAAGCCCAAAACAGATGAGTAATAACTGATTGCTGATTAGTTTATTTGGATAATTAATTGTTTATGCAATTCTCTTCACTCAGCTCTGTAGTTTTATATGCAGGCAGAGCAGCCATTGCTATGTTATTTCTGGAAAACTAGAGTTTGTTGCATTTTCTCATTAGGTAGGTTAAAGGAACACCCAAAGGGAAATAGGTAACAAACATTTCTTGTAGGAAAGGTCCTTAACTTCGCTTGAGTAGACTGTCATTCCGCTAAGTCAAATCACAGCAGTCTGCTGATGCAGTCAATGCTATGAGCCCTGGGCAGGAGAAGCTGTGGGGTGTAAGGTTTGGGTGGCTACTGCACAGTGAGTCCCTCCTCAGTGGCATAGGTCACAGAGTTGGAGAGCAGAGAAATAAAGACAATTCTGGCATGAAGCTGAAATGCCATTCTTGGAAGATACTGTCTGTGTTCATTCGTTTAGCAAATTTAACCCAAAATTTTCCACTTACCTCAAATTTTTGCTCTGTATTTATTCAGTTTTTAAGGAGAGAAAAAATCCTACCAGGTAATATATGAATTGCAGTGCTTATCCTCTTGTGATAAATGTAATGAAGTTGTGCTCCTTTCCGAAGAGGGTAAGAGTAGGAAGTACTTGGTTTTTCTGAGGTTTTAGTTAAATGTGAATGACGATAAATACCCATGAAACAATCAAGAGCAAAGAGATTATCTACATAGCCACAAACACACACAACTTTTAAAATCCTCCTCCCCTTCCTTTTTAAATCAAATATCACACTGGATTGAAGATAAAAGAATTAACCAAATTTATACGAAGAGATGGATCCTCTGAAAGCTCAAAGATGAGCATTTCTAAAGTAGGATTTTCCGGGGTTCTATGTACAGGGCATCATTACCGCTGAGCTCCAGCTTTGCTTTAGACAATTAAAGATATTTGGGGTTTCCTGTCTCAACCACAACTGTCGTCCTTACTGTACTTCTGTGAGGAAGGTCATCTGAGACCCAAGTTCTCAGCTGTGTAGCCCCCCAAACAATTTTCAAAGGGATTTCCTAGTTAATCTGAGGATCCTTTTACCATTTACATGTACCTGAGTTTCTACTTTCCAAAAATGTTACTGTTCTCAAAAGCTGTTTTCTGTTTTATGATGAAATCTTGAAACTTAATATTTTGAAAGACATACCAAAACATTAGGGATGAAGCATCTGAGATACAGGTATAGATATGGATATATCCATTGCAATGGCAAAAATCATAGGGTGTTTTTTTCATCCTGTGAGGAAGGTAGATGCAGACATACTGGCTGACTAGATGTTGTTGATCACATGTCTACCAGACAGCTTTGTCCTTACAACCCCATAATGAACTCAGTTCACAGGTTTAAATAAAATAAAACTTAGGAGGTGGCTTTTAATCAACGATGGCTGTAAGGTAGGTTAGGAGTGAAGAACTAATCCACTCCTACTAATATTATCTGAGGCATATATTTACATACAAAACTGCAAACCAGGGCACAGTGTTGGGTTTTGAATCTGTGCTTATGGAGACTTTTCAATCACTCAGCCAACTCCACGTAAGTCAGTTAAGATACTAAAGAACCCTAGTGCAGAAGATAAAATACTTAGATGTAAAAATGTCCTTACTTAATAGCTTGTTCTGAACATAAACCTCAAATGCAGAGGTTAATTACATATGCCTAATGTTTATAATAAGTCATTGTATTTATCCATTTTGAAGAGGCTTAGCTTTTACATAAAGTTGATTTCTTTGGAAATCTATTCCATTTTCAAATTCTCATTTATGGTAGGAGCCCCTATTATGTTTTATAACCCTAAAAATTGCCATCAGCAACTTTTATTCAACAGATAATAAACTGTAAACAGAGCAAAAATCTATAATGGAAACAATGCACATGATCATGTAAAGCAGCAGAGAATAAAACAAAAACAGCAAAAGTTATGATAATCAAAAATTATGTTTAAAGTTACAGTAGTTTAGGGCAATCCCAAAAGAAAAACCCCAATATAGAGCCATGGGGGGAGAAACAACACTGAACCTCAGCTCAAAGAGGCATAAATGAACAAGGTGATTTGTGGCCGCAGCTCCCTGCACATCGTCTCTGGCAGCAGTGCTGATGAAGTGCTTCATTTACTCACTTGCTGTGAATTATTCTTAAAGACCAGGCTTTTTACCTCTGTAAGACAGAAAGGCAGCAAACTTTGAGATATATAAAAATGATACCATTCACACCTATGTGCCATTATTTCATAAAACTAGCCAATGACGTATTCTACCTTAGAGCACGTGGTTGATTAAAAGTCTAATGCCATCACTCGTAATTCTGAAAGAAAAGCTGGTAGAGAGTCTGCAAGGGCAAGACTACACACGAGAGTTGTCCGAAATTCTGGGGAGGAAGCATGGATGCTGTAGGACGTGATGCAAAACAAAAGGTTGGGGGGCAAAAACAGCTAGAAAAGTGTTAATAGTCAGAGTATTTTTAAACTGAAGAAGGGAGACAGAGGACCTGCCCCACATGGAAAGGGGAAGAAGTGAAGGCCTGTGTGGTTCAGCACCGTGTGTGCGGTGAGAGCGCTGTGCAGGGCCGGCGGGAGCTCTGGCAGTAGGCCCGGCCCTGGACGGGGAGAGCGGTGGAGACAGAGCAGGGCTTCCTGAAGAAGCAATGTCTAGGCTGAGATTGGAAGGATGAGTAGAAATTAGCTAGATCAAAAGGAGAGGGGACGCTGTTTTAAGCAGAGAAAATAGCTTATGTGAAGACTTGAGGTGAGAGAGAACATGGAGCCATGAGAAAATAATAATTCAATAGGGCTAAAGCCTAAATCCCCAAGATTCCTGAGAGGCAAGAAAAGGACCTGGAGAAAAAGGTAGGGTATAAAGGTCAGAGTAAGCTGCATTCAAGTTTTACCTGAAATAACAGAAAGCATTTGAGATCAAGGTTTTAAAGGAGTTCTAAACCTACTCTTACTCATTTTATAATGGGGAGTTTGTACTCTGTGACCAGCATCTTCCCATTTCCTCCACCCCTCAGCCTCAGGTAATCATTTCGTAATATATCAGTGTGTCAAATTAACACACTGTACATTTTAAACTCACACAGTGTTGTATGTCAATTACATCTTAGTAAAGTTGGAAAAAATAACTAAAAATAAAGGGACTGCTCCAGAGAAAATCTATCACTGCAGTCTCAATTTTCTTTTACAGCATTTCTCATATCCACTTTCTTTCCTATTCAAAACAGATTACAGAATTCAGGTGCTCTCCACCTTTGGCTTAGAATAGAATAACAGCACCCTAACTGATCTTTGTGCTTCCAGTCACTGTATCAATCCATCATCATACACCCTACAACTGAGCAGATAATCCCAAAGTTAATTAAATGTCCCAGCGTCAGTTAAATCATGCAGTGAAAGGCCACATTCCTAAACACCTATAGGGAATTTTATTTATATGTTCTCTTTAGAGCACATAGTCTGCCTTTATGACTATTAGCTGAATATAATTCTGTCTTCTTTTCTCTTATTCTTCCTGATTCTCAGTAGGTCTAGGCAAATTAAATGAAAAGTTATTTTCTGTAACTAATTAAACACCAATGTTCAGTGTGTGGGCTCTGGGTATCCAATCATCACCAGTTCAAGACCACAGTTTAGTGTGTGGACATTGACCATAGGCTACAGTAGGATGCCTGCCCTTATTTTGCTTATTCTTCTTATTATTTCATGGAAATTAAGGTCAGTCCTGATGCTACATGTTTTTAACATATTTTTTAAGACATATAGAAAATAGAAGATTGGTATGAAAACCACTGAGGTTGCTGTAGAAAAATAATGTTTAGGTCCATAAGGAAGACAGTCATTTGCCAATAACACTTCGCAAGGTGAATACTGTAGAGTTAGGCAAGTTGCTCCAAAATGAAACTGGAAAATTGTTAATTCCTCTTTGATTCCTTGGCTGACTCTCTTTAGCCATATTCAGACCATAAAGGGGTGCTTAAAATATATATCACACCTTTTTTAATCATGCAAATATGAGTATAAAATATGTATAAAAATTAAGTTATAAAGTATAAGTTAAAAAAAAGAAAACTTACCAGTGTTATTCTGAAAAAAAAAAAAGTCCACTTTCCAAAAGGGGAATAATCTTACAAATGCATTCTCTTTTCCATTCAGAAAAGATGATTTATTTTTGCAGGTACTAGTGGGAAATCAAAATTATATTCAAATGAAGGTTCATTTTAAAAATTCACATCTTTTGGATATTCTCTGAACTTTTAAAACAATTTGAAAGGTTTGATTAAGATCCTGCAAAAGATAAAACAAAAGTGTTCTGGTTAGGTCCTGACAGTTTCACTGGTGAATTCTATCAAACATTCAAAATAAAATTATATCAATCAGCTCTTTTCAAACTCTGTGGGTTGGGCAAAGAGAGGTTGAGGGTCTGGGGATCAATAATGTCATTCAGTATTTTATAGTCTAGAGATTCATTTCCTCTGCTTCAACCAGAACAAGTCCACTTCCACCTCTTGGATATACTTTACATATAGAAGAATGGGGTTTCGATGCCAAAATATTGAAAGCTACTACTCTATGTCATAGGTTGTCACTGCTGTATTTTAAGCAGGAGAGCAACATAATCAGATTTGAATTTTAGAAACATAACTTTGGCTTCAGGATGGAAAATAGATTAGAGGGAAGTAAGACTACAGAAAAGGTGACCATTTAGGAGGTTGCAGTAGTGCAGACAAGACATTTAAAATAGTGATGGTAGAGATGGACAAAGAGGAAAGGACACAATATATCCATATTAAAAAATAGTAGAATCAATGTAGAACTCACCACCAATCACTGAGATAATATCTATCTGGGAACGACTGTGTTGGAGATAAAATAAGCCTCATTTCCTTTGAATTGCAAATAAAGTTAAACCAAAATCACCTGCCCTGCCAAAACTTGTGGTCCTGTCTCCCAGAGAGACCAGAGGGATGGCTTAGGAAGGGGGCCTCAGGGACAAAGTGGCACTGAGGAAGTGCTGACTAAGGCTGCCTTCCTTGAGCAGTGGCTTTGCCATCATGGGAAGCAGTGGTACCTGTCTAGAGCTAATTTGGCTGTCATTCTGATCCATCACTACAATTGATTACCCATTAAACTCCCTGTTTTCCAACTTAGAAAATCTGATTCGGCACCTTGTTTTGACCTCAGTCTTGAAAATTAGGGTATAGATTTTGAAGCTTGGGAATATTTTTTGTGCTTTGCAGAATTTCAGCAGGAATTATTTCATACATCAGGAAACCTGTAGCAAACTAAAGAAACAAAGTAAGCAAGGAGGACAGAATTAGAAAGTCCTGTGTTTAGGGTTCTTCTTAGGGCAACCAGCCTCATAAAATTAGAGCCTCCCTTTGTAAACTGTATTTATATTTAAACATCCTACTTCCCCAACACATAAGTTATTTTAGGCTTCATTAGAAACCTAAATTAGAATAAGAGTGTTTTTCATGGTTACTCTAAAACGTCTAATCCCAACCATTCCCCTAACTCCCAAGCTAAATATAAACTCCTTTTTCCTATCTGCTCTTTTTTTAATAAAGGCCCCACCACTTTTTTCTTATTTTAAAGAGTCCCCTATAACAGTCTTTTGTAATTCTGAGGTAGCCTCCCAGGAAGACTGCTCAGGGCAGATAAAGAAATGTACAAACAATGACAGACAAGGGAAGTGGCTAGTAAATTAATATATTACCAAATAATTGAAGATTTTGTTAAAAATCTGTGAAAATGACTTATTTTAAAATTCTTTGTGTTTTCTAAATGCAAGCATTAGAAAGGCCAGTTTCCAGCATATGAAGCCATATTACAGTTTATTCTGTATGTAACATTCATTGTTTTGGCTATTTTGTTCAGATCTAGAAACAGTATCTAAAACATTTCACATTTCATACTGTTTAAAAGGTCTGCCTATAGATGGAATTCTGTGTTTCAAAATAGCTATCTAAGCATGTCCGAAAGTTGTTTTATTTATCAGCTGCTCAGAACAGATCTATAAATATTTCAGAGGCATACAATGAAACCTCTTAAGATGTCAGAATCCATTTTAGAAACTGAAATAATGTAGTATTACATGTATTGAATAATATTCACTTTAACAGACTGGTCAGTCAATATCCTACATTTAATTATTTTCACTGCGGTACATTTGACATATGCATTATATAGGAAGCAAAGCATATCCTGTTGTTTACCCACAGCCAATTCTCAATCTCAAGAAACTAGGATTCTCACAAATAAGCAAGAGATCCTATTTTTGTTGTCTTTTGTGTTCAAAGTTCATCCCCTAATTCTTCATTTCTCCTTTGGGTAGAAAGCTGAAAGAAGGGGAAAAAAATAAACCTTCATGGTTTATATGTTGCATCATCAGTCCCTTCGGATCATGTAAACAGGATCTTTACATGGTTCAACATTCTATTTGTAGTACCTAAAATCAGCCCCTGCACACAATGAGTACACGTTTGTGCTTGTTGGATGAGTGAATGGCACAACTGTCGATGGATCCTGTAAAATACACCATAGAAATGGCATAGTAGAAAGAGCCCTGCATGAGGAAGCAGGAGCCCTGAAATCTTTTCTGTTTTCTACCCCTTCTCAGGTGACCTTGGCCGAGTCTCTGTCTCACAGTTTGAGGTTTCTCATTTGCGGAATGGGGATAAAAGGATCTACCCTGGAGCTCAGCAGGCATTAGGTGGAACAAATAGAGAAAGCTCTGTAAATATCCAAATAACCAAAAGGACAAAAGAAATCAGAATGACTATGCAGATCTCCTAGTTTATCTCTGCAGTCCACTTGCCTCTGTTTAAAGTCAGCTTTTAATTATTTGCATTCATGGAGGGCAAGCCAAGGCATGAATAATCCCAAGCACTTATGTTTGGCTTTGGAATTAAATTTGAAAGTGCTCTGTGGAACATTCTGAAAGTGTGTTCTCACAAAATTATGAAATCACACTGTAGATCTGGTCCCGTGGCATTGGCTTGGAGGTAAACTTGTGACATGTCTTTATCTGCTGTGCATTGAAGGATGCTTATGAGACACCCAGACCTGTGACAGTTGTTAGAAAGTGAGCACCCTAAACATGACACACCATCCTTTGACAAAACTGATTTTGGTGGTGAGGATTGAAGGGCCCCCACCAGTAAGATGGCAAACTTCCGGCTTCTCTTCGGGGTCCTCAGTTCCCCCCGGCGCCACCTGAAGCCCAATCACCTCTCGCTCCCTTCCCAATCCCAGCACCTAGCCAACAGCCACCAGCCCCGTAGAAGTGACACCTCAATCAATTCATGCCCCTTCCTATATAACCCAGCACCTTTCCCTAATAAAGCGGAACTCTCCGGTGAATTGCTGCTGTGTGTCACTCCTTTCCTTTCAAGGATGTAGTGCAAGATTCTCCAGTAAACTTTAGAAACAATTCTTTTGTTTATTTGCTTTATCTGGGAAGAAATCAGTTGAGTTTATCATTGGGGAACTGAGGCAGTAGATGTTCAGAGTTCTAATTTATCTCTGGTTGGCATATTATATGTAAATGAGGCTTACCCATTCAGATACTTTGATGGTTCGCTTTTGAATAAATGAATATATCACACCATGAAGATATTGAGTCTTTAAAATAAGTACAGTATTCATAGCTTCCCTTCCATTCAGTGATTTATCATCAATAAGACATGGCTTTTTGAAATAGTGTTGAAATAATTTATTTGTTTTCTAGCCTATGCATTTGTTGATTTAGATAGTAATTTTATCCTCCCTAAGCAGCAATTGGCTGGTAAACCATTCCTTCTAACTTCAGGAAGTGAAGTATTACCTTCTCATTTCTCTCCCTTATGCCTACAGGCTACACTGTAATTCTAACCTGTCCCACTTTGCCATAGATATATTTTTAAGTGTCAGAATGTTCTGCATATTTACACTGGAGTGTATATCTGGGATGCAGGGTTATTCAAGGCTCTTTAAAATGGAGCAGTGATGAGGAAAAAAGAGGGATAAAAATTAAGAGGCCCAACCTATTGAGCAACATATCCCTGTAGCCCCTCCTGCACATGCATTCATTGTTTTCTATTCTCCACGTGTCCATTTAGTCAGAAATCACTTGTATGGCTGTGGAGACACTTTGCCACTCGGCGTGACTATGCCAAGGTCACACATGGTACATTAATGCCACAGGCAAGAGGTTACAGGAGGGACACACATTCCACCCCACCTCCTGGTTCCTCCTGAGCCAGCTTCTGAGGTAATTTACTCGGCTTTGCTCTTCTGTGCCCATGAGCAGCAATGATCCGCTCCACGAGGACTCACCTGCATGCCGCCCGCTGCTCTGATGACGGAGATTGGAGAGAGAAACCCGGGCTCAGACCCAGCTCGGGCACTCACGGCTGTGCAGTGGGGTGGCAATGTGCACCTGTCAGTGCTTTGTAAGGGTTATACCTGAGGGCCTTGCATGTATTAAACCCTCCATTTTTTAATAGACGGATGTGACTCACGGGGACATTGCACCTCTGCTTTGTGTATGGTGGTCACAAAGTGCTTATGAGACTGAGGTGCTTCAGCCCGCTCTGTCTCACTGGCTGGAGCGGGGAGGCAGCTTCTTTGCCGTCATGCAATCCGTTTAGTGTTGCTGCCTTCTGGTCTGAACGCCCTGGGCGAGGTCCGCCTGCTTAGCTGAACTCAAGCCACTCCTGCGGGGATGCCGTGGTTTCGGGGGCACAAGGCTTCCTGGCCCGAGCACAGGAGCAGGAATCATGGCACGGGGCTTTCTGCGCGGCACTAACTTGTCTAGTGTCCTTGGACAAACCACTTTCCTTCTCTTCTCTTCTTCCCACCGAAGGGGAATAATCAATCTGAGTGCCGCGCCCCACAGAGATGTAGTGAAGATTACTTCAGAATATCTAGAGCAATGGCAGAGGGAGACCCCACATAATTAGTCTTATCTGTAATTAAGTCTATAAATAGCGAGAAGGTATCCACACCTGAGTTACAATTTAAGAACTAGACCTTGATTTTTTTTCTCTTCTCCTTTCTAAGCAAAGTGAAGAACCCACTTGTCCTGGTCTCACGCCAGCAGGGACGGCGGCCTGGAAAGCCCCCCCACCCCCTGGCGGAAGCTCTGACACAGCAGGTGCACGTGACGCCAGCACTGCTCACGGGTGACGAAAGGCCGACCCGACAGTGGGACGAGAGACCAACTGTGATGAGCTTGTCTTGCTTCACAGAGGAAAGACATCTGCCAGAGGTAGCTAGAGAAGAAAGGTTCAGGGTCCTAGCCCAGTTCAGGGTGCGGGCATGTCCTGGACAGCAATAAATGGTTACCACTCCGCACAGCTGTCTTTTGAAGTTTTCATCCATGTCCTCTGTGCCCACATCCCTCAGCAAAGGAGGAGGAAGGTTAATTAACAGGGAGAGCAGCCGCGTGGTCCAGTCCACTCAGGTGGGGGTCTGCCTCCTGGGGCCCCCAGCCCCCTGGCATCGGGTGGCTTTCCTCCCCTTGCTTCTGTACCTGCCCCCACCCTTCTGCCAGTGGAACACCCTTGCTGAGCGCTTCAGACTGGCGTGGGTTGACATACACAAAGTATTGCTGCCACCTTCCTAGTGCACCTCCAGATGCTCAGTACAGACAATTAAGGATAGTTAGAGCTCCAAAATTTAGGATCGGAACAGAAACACTTACATTATTGAGAGCAGATTGGAAGCAAGCTCATGCTATGCTCTGGCCCTCCTCTGTCTCCTCTCTCTGCCCTTCCCCCCATGCCCGGCTCTCCTTGGCCACTGTGACCACTGAGGACAGCGATGCCCTTTTCTGTCTGGGCCTCAGGCCATCACTTGCTTTCTGCCTGAAGCTGTTCTTCTCACAGACCCTGGACAAGGTGACAGATTGCAGTTTAACACAATGGATTCAAAAAAACAAATAAAATAGCTCGGTTTAATTGTCTCTGACTGAGCTACCCCGCCTCACCTGCCTCTACTTCCCCAGGCTGGGGCCAAGAAGCTAGAGGATATGAACACTTAACAGCCCCACAGCTAATTTCAGACCAGATCGGCTCCGTGGGGTAAATGGGCCATCGAAGTAGTTTCACTAACAGACCTGTGCCCCTGCCCCTACACTGCAGCTCCTTCCCAGATGGCTGCTGGCTGTAGGGGAAGCTTCCTGTAAAAATTCTACAGGTGTCAGGATGAGTTATCTTGGGCTGGTCCCCTGCCCAGGCTCTTCAGTCCTGGCTGTCCTCTGGCTGGTCTCTGCTGAGACAGCTGGATCTGGTCTGGATAGAATGAGCCTACCAGTGTTTTCACTCAAGCTCTGGTGGGTTTGCTCTGCCAGACTGTGCTCCTGGGGAGCCCAGCACCCCCAACTGCTGAGCATTTTTGACCAGTACAGTTCACCCGCCACTTCACTGCCTGAATCCCGATCACCCATCAGCCCTTGGATTCAAGGTCACTTAGGCTGGGGCAAATGAGCCCCTCTGAGGCTCCCCAGCTCTTGTAACCAACCCTTACCCCACAGGAAACAGTCATTCTTGTCTCTTCTGAGCTTCCAGACTGGGGAGCGCTAAGCCAGTACCCTCCCTCCCCACACGTCTGAGCTGCCACACTTACTTGCTGTGGTTTCTGTACATTGCAGCCTTGCCCCTCAGTCTCTCCACACAGTCCACAGCAGGGGAACAAAAGCATGTCAAGTCAGACTTTCTGTCAATATTCTCATTCTGCTCATCACCCCCTTCTGGCCAGGGATGATGTCCTTTCTCAGCTTCTTTTGCAAGCAGATTTCTCCTGCACATCCCAGGCATTGCTAATCCAGCTGTGACTGACTCCACAATTCTGTTTTTTTTCTCCTTTTGTTTGGAAGTTATTCTTGGTTGATCACCTCGTTCCCTGGAGTTATCCTTTCCCCTTAACCATCAGACAGGCCTGATACACACAGATTCTCAGAATTTTTTGAATCATGTGTACAAAAATTTTTGTTGAGTTGGACTGTGTTCTTTGTGCTGGACTAAAAATGTCATAAAAAGTTCTGCCCTTGTAGCACTTATAGTCTGGTGAATGACCCAAAGTTGTTTTCATTTAACTTTCTATGAAATATTTAATCCATGAGTTGGATGATGCATTCATACAAAATTCTTTGGGCATCTATTGTATACAAAGCACTTTGAAAGACATTGTGTGAATGTGTTTGGGAGACTATTAAGTGATGAATAACTACTGTCCCTCTGCAAGGAATTATAATCAAGTATGGGAAATAAACAGAAAAACATGTGTCTCTGGACAAGACATAAGTAAATACTGTCGTGTCTGCACAAGTTAACTTCTGTGGAGATGTATAAGAAAGGGCAATTCAGGTGGCTTTCCCAACAATATAGAATTGTTGATTCTTGAAATATTCGAAAGGCCAAGATCAGTGTTATGTTTCACTTAACACTTGAAAAAGAGAATTAGAGAAGTGAAGAAGGCATGGAAGGGCATGAGAAGGCAGGAGGGACAAGTAGCCCAGTGTGGTTCCCACAGAGGATGATTTGATGGATGGAAGAAAAGGATGAAGTTCAAAGTGTCAGATTTGTAGGGTCCAAATACCATGTTTAGTCCAGGCTTTCTTTAACTGGCAGATTTTGAGAAGAGAGTGGCAAATCTGGCCTGAGATTCAGGAAGCCAAGTAAGAAATGATTTGAAGTAGCAGACAGACTAGTTAGTTGGCTATCTTAGAAATTTGGGCAGTGAATTCTGAGGGGCTGAGATGCAGAGGTAGGTGTAGAAATGAAAATCTGGGGTCAGTTTCCAGAGGTACCAGAGATACTGGTGAGGTTCAGCTAACAAAGTTTAGGAAGCAGCTTAAGGAAGGGTCAGGGGTGCCCAAGATTTTTCCAACCAAAGTATTTGGGAGTTAGATGGCCCTGGGACAAGGGAATACTGAGACATATGGCTGCCTTCAACTACCTCCTTTACATAACATGTATTCCTGGCAATTTAACCGTATTCACCCTTACAGGGAAGGATTTACTACAGTTCCGCAATGATACTCAAACTTGGGCTCCCTCCCATATCTCAATCTTAACCAGTGCTTTCTATGTTATATTATCTGCCCAGTCTTTTCCAATAAAAAAATAAAATCTTGTACAGTTGACCCTTGAACACATGGGCATCAATGCACGTGTTCACTTGTACATGTATTTTTTTTCTGTAAATATGGTGGAAAATTCTTTGGAGATTTGTGACAATTTGGAAAAAAAATTTTTTTCTCTAGCTCACTTTAGTGTAAGAATACAGTATAGGATACATGTAAAATACAAAACACATGTTAAATGACTATCTATGTTAAGATTTATAACATAAGTAAGACTTCTAGTCAACAGGAGTCTATTAGTAGTTAGGTTTGATGGAGTCAAAAGTTATACATGAACTACTCACAGAAAAGAGTCACCAGCATCCATAACCCAGCATTGTGTGAGGGTCAGCTGACTTTGTGTGGAGCTGCACACAGAGTCCTAAAAGAATATTGCAGAGTATGGGAAAGTTAGGTGTTTGTGAGGACATCTGTCCTTTGCTGGTATTTCACTGTTTTTCTCCATCTATCTGGGCCCTAAACCTGAGCCCATATGTTCTGCTTCCCCTCCTGTCACACATTCCATGCTCTCCTGGAAGGCCAACTCCTCTACCTCCTGGTAGATTCCATCCCCTTTATCCTTTTACTCCTTAGATTTACTCCTAAGAAGCTTTTACTCCTAAGATTATCACTTTTCACTTCAGAACCCTCAATTTTTCCTCCTACTAGATCATATTGATTAGCATAGAACAGAGGCTGTGAAAGCTCCCATCTCTTAACAAAAAAATCTTCCTAACCTTTCCTCTTGGGGGTCCAGTTAGAACCCAGTTTCTCCAATGTATAAAACACAGTGTTTATACTCACCATCTATACTTGCTTACATTGCATTCTCTCCTGAACCCACTCAAATCAAACCTATTTCCCTCTCTCCAAAACTGCTCTCATCAAGGCCACAATAACCTGTCTTGTGGGAGGAAAGGACTGTAATCAATAATCTGTTCTCACTTTATTTGATCTCAACAATTTTTCATAGTTGATCACTCCCTCATTCTTGCTACATTTTTCATACTGAGTTTTGAGGAAGCCCTAAGCTCCATCACTCTGACTTCTCAGCCAGTCAGTCTTAGTTTTCTGTGATGAATCATTTCTCCTTTCCCAGTATTTTAAGTCCGTCTTTCACAGCCAGAGTTCCCAAAGTGCAAAGCCCTGGTGACCGAGGCATCCACTGATGTCACCTCCCCTTTACGCAACTATTAAGGGTTCGTTAGGCTCCATCCTCAGGATGGAGAAAAATAGCCACTGAAACCATTGAGTGGTTCTGTGCTGTAGGTGAAGTGCTCCAGCCGAGAAAGGCTGCTCTGAACGTCACTGGGCCCTACAGTTCATCCCAGGTCCTTTTCTCATCTCTGAGCTCTCACTACTCAGGTGATCTCATGCTGATGACACCCAAAACCTCTATCTCTAAATCTCAACTCTCTTTTTAATTCTAGGAACTTGAAATCATGACTTAAACTATTACTAAAATCTTTTGACTCGAAGTGTGATCTTAAGACTGGCACTAGGAATGCCTAGGAACTTGTTAGAAATGAAGAATCACAGGCTTTGCCTTGCAAGTATTTAGTCAAACTCTACATTTTAACAAGATCCTCAGGATTCACATGAACATGTAAGTTTGAGAGACACTGGAGTAAAATATTTAAAGTCTAATGCACCCTCAAAGCAGATCTTTTATTTTCTCTTTGTTCCTCTTCACCGTGCTCAGAGATTCTTGAACAAATTTCCCTCTGTGAGTCTGAAGCTCTTATATAGCTTACTACTTATTTAGTTATTATTTTCTCTCTAGCAAGTTATAAATAAAAAGACATACCAAATTGTGACTCTTGACTAGAAAAAAGATTTACCAGAGTGGAAATGAAACCTAAGTTGCAGGGACCCTCACTGCTCAAGCTCCTGTCAAGGTGCTGGGAGGGGTACTGGCAATGTGTTCACATAATGTTTTAGTAAAGTTTCCCAAAGTTGTTTGCTCAAATAGTTTAGGACTATTATCTCTGTTCAATTCCAATGTTGTGACATTCCTGGGTGACAGGATGGCATTGGAATGGACATGGACATTTGGTATTTGCCTACAGGGAAATTAAACTAAGAATACACTCAGCTTTTGTTGAATGGAGTATAGGTATGAGTTTCATAGGTCATTCTTTGCGTAGCATTCCCAGTGTAGGAATGGCTTCCAGGAGCACGGGGATGGCTCCCTGAGCTTCCCCCCCAGCATCCTAACACAGAGGGGCAGGGCCGGGGCTGGATCATGATGCAAAGGTGCCTGTGTGCCCGACACTAACCGTCCATGAATAGAGGAGGAAGAAGTTCAATGGTTGAAGTGTGCAGATCCCAAAGATAGGTTTTCAAAATTGTTTCCAACATTAAAACAGGAATTTTTTAAAAATGCAAAATAGAATTACTCAGAATTCTGTATTTGTAGAACATAATTCTCCAGTCAATATGTCTGAATGAAAAGACATATGTTTTATGCATTCCAATGATAAATTTTTAAAGTTTCATCAGCCATGCCAGAATGAAAGCAGAATTACCTCTCTGTGCTCTCTATTTAAAAATGATTAAATTTTGTTTTGTGTTAATGCAATCAAAGTCTATGCAGCCCAAAAAATGTAGGGGAAAAATTATTACATAGGATGTCAAGCAATTAATTAATTTTTTAAAATATAGTATTTGTGTACATGATAGGTGCCTGTGGTATTCATTTCAAATATTTATCATTTTATGCTTTTTTTCTTATACTAAATAATGTGTCATTCTAATTTTTGTACTTGACATTATTTGTTCCTTACCTCAAAGGTCTCCTAAGTTCTTTAAGCTTCAGGTTGCAAAGCAGTTGGTTGTCTTTCCTGTCTAGGTTGTGGTTCTGAAGGAAGGCCAGCTGCTCTCTCTGTCTGCCTTTCTCAGAAATTGTGCCAGCTTATGCTTTTGTATCATACCAAAGAAAAGGTCTTACTCATTAAATTCCCACAATGAGGTGTTGGATTTGATTGGATATCATCACTGCCAATCATTTCCGTCCTGAGCGGGGTTTACAGAGACAATCAGAAAGCCCCTTCTCAGATGCAGAGGCCCAAGTTTGGTTAAAAGTGCCTGTCCACCTCCCCAAAAGTGGATCCAGTCAGATATATATAAATTCTAATACATATCCAACATCAACTGAGGTTTTGTTAGTGAATAGAGAATAAAGCAGTGAGTGAAAAATACAGGGCAGCATACCCTTTCCCACATGCTGAAATTTCCCCTCATTGCTTATGGTCACAGAACCAAAAAGTAGGCCAAACCCACAGAAGGCAAGCACCCCTGATTTTTGTCAAATGCATGATATCAGATTTGAGCTCCACACTTAAACAGCAGCTCAGACTGTAAGTCATTCTTGATCTTGGTCTTATCCTCACATCCTATAACCAATCCATCAGCTATTCAAGACAACTCCACCTTCAAAATGTGTTGTAAAGCAGACCAGCTACCACCTTCACTGTCTAAATCACTTGCAGTGCTAACGTGGGCCAGTGCATAAGCTTCTGGCTTCCATTCTCAACACCCTTCAGGTGCTTTCCGCTGAGCAGCTGGAGTCCTCTTTCCTAAAGATACATTGGATCAGGTCAGCCTGCCTAAAAACCACCCCCAACCAGCGTCTTCCACAATGATCTACTCACACTTACCTGTCAGGGGTTCCTCCAAGAGGCTCTGCTCTCTCCTGCCCTAGAGTTTTACCCTTGCTGTTCCTCCTGTATTTCCCTTGCACATGGTTTATATATCTGCTTCACCATCTTCTTGTCCATTAGAAGAAGATGATCTTGACCACCCCATCTAAAATCCAAGCCCCCCCCGCACACCCCTCACACACAACCATACTGGCACTCTCTATCTGCTTCGCGTGTTTGACCTTACTTCACAGGGCTTGTGTCTATCACATATTGTATTTGTGCTTTCCTGGTGATTGTCTCCAGACTAGAGTATAAACTCCAGGAGGACATGGACTTTGCTTTCTGTTCCTGATGCCCAGGACCATGCCTAGCCTGGGTTCTGTACTCAGTAAATACATGTTGAGTGAATGGAAGGATATACTTAAACACTTCTAAAAGCTTTTGGTCTTGTCTACTATAATACTGATAAGGTAAAATCTACAATGCAATTGTTAATAGAAAGTAAATTATTTTTTGAAGCTTAGAATTTAGATATTAACTCTAAGAGGAGAATTCAAGATCAGGGCAAGTCTTCTCACTTCCTACCTGTGGTATTTCTATTACCATATGCATGCTATCTTCCTAGATGGTAGGTCTGGTGAAAATGTTTATTAAAGATTCCACATATTAGTTTAATAATCTTTAATAAGATGTCTAGAGTAAAAACTATTGAGTCAATACCAGACAACACTGACTATTGATATACTTAAGCAGTTTACTTAAAAATAAACTTGTGGAAGGGAGGGTAAGGAAAGGAGAGATTGTCAGTTTACACTTTCTAATGTTTTATTTATCTGTATTCTTTGACTTTTAAAAATATTTGCTATGGGCTCAATTTGCTGTGGGCCCCATGATTGATATGTTGAGGCCTAAATCCTCAGTGTGCTGATATTTCGAGGCGCGACCTTTGGGAGATAATTAGGTGTTAGATGGAGCCCTCATGAATGGGATTAGTGCCATTATAAGAAGAGACATGAGAGAGGTGATATTTCTCTGCTCTTGCCTCTGTGAAGGCACAATGAGAAAATAGTCAATTACAAGCCAGAAAGTAACCTCACCAGAGAATCTGCTGGCATCTTGACCTTGTATTTTACAACCCCCATAACTGTGAGAAATAAATGTTTGTTGTTTAAGTCAGTGTGTAATATTCTGTTATAGAAGCTCAAACTAAGAAGTTTCTGTAATTTTTACCTGGTGTACAACAAATCATAAATGCTTTCCTTTAATAGAATAGCCATTATAATTAGTTTTTAAGTTTTCATACCCTCCACCTACAAATTTATGACTGTGCTCCTTGATAGTAATCATAAAAATTATAAAGCCAGTAGGTGACACTTATTCTTTAACTTCAATCACTGGAGCTATACCTGTATCGAATTTGAGACTTAACCGTGTCCTATTTTAATGCAATCAGGAAGGTCTACTACATGGAATTTCTTTTGAGAAATCACTTGCTATTTATCTGCAAGAAGCACTAGCTGACAGTCTTCTGCATGATTTGCTTCCTCTTTAGAGCCAAGATCTCAGTCACCTCAGGCAGCTCCCAGCCAATGAGTGAGCCAGCTGGGACGGTAGCATTGGCCATTTCTTCCCAATGCAGGACTCCAGGGGGCAGTCCTTGCATTAGACTTCCTGTTCAGTTTGTCCAGACTTTATGAGATCTGCATTTCAATCTGAAGGCTTTCCTTGCTCAACCCTGCTTCCTCCTTCTTTCATCACAGATATTAGTGCCTAATAAACCTCTTGCTATAATAATTTTGTCTCAGAATCTGCTTCCAAAAGGACCAAAGGAATACATTTTCTAAGTTCCTTTTTTCTGTCATTTTAGGGAAATGTATTTCATCAGATGGTTATGCTAGTACATAACCATGCTGACATGTACAATGATTACTTCAAAACAAAAGGAAAAAGACAGCAAAAGGCATACATTGCAAAGTTATGGACCTAAGGACCTGATTGGCTTCATAGTCTATTCACCTTCCCTTGCCTTGGGCTCTTTAGAATGGCTGAGCTTTGATGACATGTGAGAGTTCTTCTGCCGTGGGTGGGACTGTCAGAAACCCACTGAGTATTTAGACATTATATTAGTGCATTACACTTACAAATAGCCACAATAAGGGAAGTGTGATTGCCCCTTCTGTGTGTTCAGGAAATTGGCTACTGGACAGTTGTTTGATAAAAAACAGTGCTCTATCTTTCCTTCCTCTTTTTATCACAACTTTTGTGCTACTGAACTATAGTGGAAGCAAATTTCCAATGCTTTTGTCTACAAAGGTTTTAGTCCACAAATGAAATCTGTTTTTTAGCTAGGTTAAAATAATCCAAAATAGCAAAGGCAACACAATTAGAATCAGGTTCTACCCTATACACTAAAATAATAACCAAAAAATTCTTTGAAGTGGAGAGACATAGAGAATGAAGACTTGCAAAGCACTTACATTTTGTGCAAGGATTAAAGAAGCAAGCCCTTCTCCTTTAGGAGAACTATTCCTTATTATGTGTATATGACTTTAGGAGCTCAATCTCTTTAAATGGCACAAAAACAGGACTAGCATCCACAGGCATTTTCCTCTATCTGCAATAGATAAAACACCTAATCAGACATTTCCTTAAGGAACTGCTTCTGTTCAATCTTTATTTCATAAAGAGTGTTGGCACTTCATCCTTGAAATACGCATTACAAAGCTGGAGACTTTTGGCACAAAACACAGAGTGGTTGCCATGCTGTTGACTCCCTTGGCATTCCATGTCTATCTGAGGAGGCAGAAATTTGCCCCAGGTTCCCTGCATCTGTAGATGCTGTAGTGAAAATGCATGCTTCTTTGGTTGGCGATGAATTAGTCCCTTCCAAATTGTACCCCAATTTTTCTTTTGGAAGTGGACCTTTCTGCATTGGGTATGGCCCCACTGGGAGGGTAATGCCAGGTGGGGACTATTCACTAGGCAAGCTAAAGAGACCAGATCCTTACTTCCCTGGGCAAGTATATGGCAAAAGGAATTCTCTTCTGGGACTTTAGAACAAGCAAGTAAAGCCTTGACAGAGGGGATGGTTGCAGATTTGTTAATCCCAGTGGTGGGGGCCTAGACAGGTTGAAATATGGGAAATGTGGTATTCCCAGATTTTCATCCTTCTGTAGCTTCTTTGGTTTCTACCTATTTCTAAGACTGGTCCCTAGTCCCCCACCATTTCTGTGAAACCCCACATCTGCTTATGCACATATACATCCTAATCTCCTTCCAAGTAAGTCTTTTTTGCTCAAATAGCTAGAGTTGCCTCCTCTTGCTTATTACCAAGAATCTTAATTACGTTGATGATATAATTCTGAATCTTCTATTCTTTAAAAAAAGCAGAGAAGTAAAACCCTAGTGAGGTATGTGTTTGTCCCTGTCCTCAAACGTTGAACATGTACAATTATTTGTGTAAAGAAAGAGGAGTATGAGGATGTTTTCATGCATAAAGGGAGCTATGTCTAGTGGCTCTCAATAAATTCATGCTGTTTTCCTCTAGACTCTCATCTCTTTTAGGGTATTTTAGTATTCTGCCTTCATTCTCACACAATCGAAACTTTTAAGTCTATATAGGAGAAGGGTCACCCAGGATGCAACTTGATGAGAACACATCCTACTTCTCTTGATGAGTTGAGATTTTTGAGAGCCTGACAACTTTTTACTTTAAAAAATTCTATTCATGCCCAAGAACATTCCATTATATCTTTCAGGTACTCTTGACAATAGTTTAAGATTTAGCTGCTTAAAACTGAAAATTTAGTGCCAAGATTTTATTGACTTGAGAATACAGATAAGAAAGCACCATAAACTTGTCTTCCTAGTGACATCAGAAAGTTACTTAAATGTGGTAGAATCAATTTGAAAGAATGAAAATATGAATTGTTCTGTGAAATATTAATACCAGGAAGCTATTTGGTTTATAATTTTAAGAGTTCTTTTCAGGTTTTTATTTTAAGCCTTGAGAAAATAAAAATTTAGGATGATGCAGGAGTGTACTTTTCTGTTGTAGGACCCTTTGTTTTGCAAATAACATAAAACTCAACTGAACTAAATAAGAAAGACTTCATTGGCTTGTACACTGAGAGGTCACACATGGGTCAGGATTCAGGCACAGATTGATTCTTGGGATTATGATATTACTGGGATCCTGGCTCTGCTTTTTTACTTTTTTCTTAGTTTTTTATTCCTCTCCTGGTGTTTTTTCAGGATAGCTTCCCTCATGGTAGAAAAAGAATGGCTGCAGCAGTCCCTGGCCTGATGGCCATACCCCACATCATCTAGATTGCTTACCTTAGTCACATGATTCCAAGAAGACCTGGGATTCAGTCCCACTCAATTGGATTAGATCCCATGCCCACTGCAAACCAATCACTGTGGCCAGAGTCACGGAAAGCTCTGCTTTCTAGGTCATGTGTTTCATCCCAGAACAATGGTGTGCTCAGCTTCTCCTAAACCACATGAATCCCCAGAAGAAACTATTGGGAAGGGGGAAAGGAGAAAAAGACACAATACAGATACCAGCAAGTGTCCAGGCATCCTCCCTTTTATTGCCATTGTCAATTCAGAAGAACTACACATAGAATGTGGTGCAAGGCTCATGCACACCATCTATCACTCTATACCAGGGCTTTGGGGAATGAGGCAACACAAGGTGCTTCCTAATGGGGCAGCCTGCTCAGGGTGGCATGGATCTGAAGGTCTCAGAATGTTGACCTTGTGAACATCCTAAATAAATTGGACTAAATTACTAAGATTTGACTTGAGTAATTATGATAGAATTCATAATATCCTGAACTCAAAGGTCAGTTTATCCAATTAAATGAAAAAAAATCATTTTTTTCTGGAATGTGACCAGATAGTTGCTATAAGCAAGCTACAGGAAAAGCCAAATTATTATCACAAGGATGTCTAATATATATGGCACTGGAAGAGGCATGGTTAGTTTTGTAATTCAGGTGTTTAGTGGCATCAGGCCATGCCTACAGCCCTGGTCAGGTACCTGCACCTCCTCAACCAGGTCTAAATAGGTGAGTGCTTGTCAGTGCCCAGGGCTTAGACAGACACTAACCAGGGTTGCCTCATGGTCTCTACTTTTTGGATGATTTATGGCTGCTAATGCCTTTTCTGAATGACTTGCTCTTTCTTTAGATGAACTTCAATAGGTATTTTCATCCAGAAACCACTCTATTTCTTTAAAATATATTTATATATCTTGGAAAACTTTAAAGTCACTTTTAAAGTTTAATTTTATAAGGTAAATCTTATGGGTAAAAATATGATTTCTGTTCTAATATACCATGTAAATGATATTCTTTACTAACCTTTTATAGAATTTATTAATTTAACAGATATAAATTGAAATAATACTTATTTAGTACTATATGCTGGTCATTACACACTGTTATATTATTTATACATTGTATAGCCATGTGATAATAGGTAACATAAGTCCAATTTTAGAGGAAAAAACACAAGTTCAAAAATATCTAGCAATGTTCTCAAAGTCAAATAATTAGTAAATAATGAAGTAGAATTCAACTCCATATTTGTCTGATTCTAACATCAATGGTCTTTTACATGTGTAACTGCAATGGGAGAATATTAAGATAGGCCTTGTGTTTTCCCCAGTTCATTATTAAAAATGTTAAAAACAAACATTCTTCATATTTAGAGACAATGAAAATTCTTAATTCATTTTTTAAAATTTTACTGAAAATTATTAATTTTTACATTATTTACAAATAATTTGTTTTATTGTTTTCTATGCTGGAATGGGCAAGTCCCTGTAGAACAAAGTGTATAGTAATGTACAGTGATAAACAAGACATCATCTTTAGTTGCAACAAGGCCAATTATGCACCAGTATTAATAACTATGTGATCTGACAGCACATTAGATGGTGTTAGATGATGGTTATAGAGATGTTAAAAAGTTATAAATGTTTGTTGAAAGGATACTAGGAAATCTGCAATGAGGTTGGACAATCAAGGGAGGCTTCATAGAAGAGGTATGATGTGAGCCAAACCTATTTGATGAAAAATGGCAGAGACTTTTATGAACAGATTAGGGAAATGTCTTCTAGGAAGAAAAACTGTGAGCAAAGCAAAAAAGTAAAGAGGATGTTTAAGGAACAGAAAACAGTACCATTGTACTATGTAAAGACTTCTAATGCCAGACTGAAAAGTTTACAAAATTCAGTAAGTTAATAGGAAGCCACTGAAGGTTTCTGAGCAGAGAAATTATATGTTTAAATTTACAGTTTAAGAAGATTAATGTTGAGTGTGAAAAATAGATTTGACTTGAGTAAAAAGAAACTAGAAGTATAGGTACTCACCAGCTAAGTGCACTGTGAACAATATCAGGTAAAACACAGTGAGGCACTGAATCAGGGCATAAAATGGAAACAGAAAAAATAGAGAAGTGGCTCAAGAAAGCCAGAGGCATAATCTTTATGACTTGCCAAGTATGAAGTGGGAGGAACCACAACGATGGAAAAGCCGAAGTAAATCTGCCCAGAATATCTACCTGTGGTGTTGTCGTCCTCAAATAACCTCCCTAGTGGCAGGGGAACCAGTTATGTGAGTGTGCCACTCTCTTGCTTATAGCAAGAAATTGCTTGTGAATCACCTCTGGCACTATAAAAAATAATTCCAGGGCTTCAATAGCAAGATTAAATCAATCTCTTGTGTGGAGATGTATAGGGACACAGCAAGGGCTGATCACTGGTGTACAGAATAATGTCCACTCTACTTAGCAAACACCTGCAGGTTTCTATGAATCTGACCCCTACCTGTCTCATCCAGACTTGGGGAAGACCTCAAAACTCCCTGATGTGCTAGGTTCTTTCAGGCCCATATATCTGTTCATTCTGTCTCTTTACCTGGAATTCCTTACCCTGCCTGCCAGGTGAACACAGATTCAAGAACCAGTCAGGCGTCCCTCCTTTGGGAAGATATTGTTTATTTCATCAGAAGCAGACATGACTGTCACCTTCTTGATAATTTTTCTGTCCTTTTTGTAGACCTATCTGCTTGTATTTGTCCCTGTGTCAAGCTCCCATTATTGTGCCTAGCACTGCCCCCTTCACATTAATTAAGTGAATATCTCCAAGTATTATGCTTGGTGTTGCCTACAACACAATGGTGTCACTATCATAAGGGACACAAAAGGTAATAGAGGAAAAATAAACAAAGAATTAACTATTTTAATTTAATTAACTAGTCTGGTTCCTTGTGATTAATTTGCTTAACATGTAGAAGGGTAGATTTTGATGGAGATGCTAACTAATTCCAGTTGGGCATAGTCAGTTTTAAGCACTAGCCAGACATCCAGATGGAGTTGCCAGTAGGCAGCTCTAAGTGGGAAATGAGCTTAGCTGTGGAAGAAATCCCAATGGTAGAGTCTGCAGAGAGAAGAGGCAGTAACACTGTTAGCATCCTTTCACTTCACTGCTCACTTCACAGTAGAACAAATGTTCTTGCTGTGCCTTTCGTGACACCATGGCCAGTTGCAAACCCCCAGATAAGGACAATGAGGGGAGGGGATGGATCTGACATCCATTTCTCCCCTCTGTACTTCTGTCCCCAGATCTTAGACTAAGCTGTAAGACATGCAGCTCCCACATGCAGCTGCGATGCTGGCTTTCTGGAAGCACCAGAGAGCAGTGTGATCTTTGCCCAACTTTGGGAATGAAGAAGTTAAATTTTTTTGTGCTAATGTTTCTGAGTTTCAACTTGTTCATCTGGGAAATGAGGTTAAGAATACATAACCTGCCTCTCTTAAACAATTACCATGAACATTAATATGTGCAAAAAAGCTTTGTAATCTGCATGGTGCTGTAAAAATTAGAAGTGATTCTTTTTCTTGTCTCATTTCTATTAAACTTTTCAGATGCCCTGTACATGGTCAAATATCACTGAATTCAGCTCTCTTTTCCATGGTCAGTATATGCATATTTCCTAACCACCTTGAAAGATATGCACAAAAATAACTGAACTAGTTAGTACAAATCAAGGTCAATATTTTTTATTATAACCTTTCTATTCAGGAAGGTGATATATACTTTTCTTCTAAGGCTCGAGAAATCCATCCAAACTTAATGGAGGCCTGATTTATGCAGGCAATAGAAAACACCAACAGCAGGATTCATTTTCCTTCCTGGAAGAACAACCATGTTTAAACCATAACTGGATGCCTATGAAGTTCTGTGCAGACTTTGTAAGTCAGGGATTCTTAGATTTCAAGAAGGGCTAGAAGGGAAGTGAATGGGGACTAGCAGCTATTGTCCCTTCCTTCACGCCTCTAAAGCTTCCAGGTGTACCTCAAGACCAGTAGGCAATGGATAGGAAGGTAGTGAGGGACGGAAGCCTGGAAGGAAGTCCCCATGGAAGCAGAGAGGCATGTCATCTGAACACATCAAATCCTCCTGGCACTGACTGTAGACTACAGTCAGGCCAAACATACCTTCTAGAAATAACAGGTACACAATCTTGTGGGTCCAATTAAATCACCAGGACATTTTAAAAACTAGCAATAGCTTTAACTTTATGGCTGAGTTGTACACAGTTTATGTATATGCAACCCAACTGTGTGGTGGTTAAGTGTAAAACTGCCTTTTGCTAGGGTACACAGCTGGACAAATCCTGGGGCTTTAATATTTTTTGTGTGTGGTTTGTTGGTGTGTTTTTGTATTTTTCAAATACTTAACACATTGGAGTCCCCAAGCAATAGACCCTGAGATGAACATTACCTGCTGGAGAACCAGTGAGGAGTGCTCTGGGGACCTGTGAATGGGGAGGGAGGCAGGATTAACAGAGGGACGTTGAGAGGTGATGTGTTTGCATTAGAGGCCCCACCATCAGGCCATATGAGCTTTGCAGTGGTCCACCCTGGCCAGGGGGCTGGGCCTTTGTACCCCACATGAAGCCTTAGATACCCTGAGGAAGCATAACCTTGGGTGGTGCTACTTCCTTCCAGAGCAGGCAGTTCCTGGAAAAGTTCTGACTGAGAGTTATCTGGCCCTGCAGAGACAGGCAGACTGCCCTGGACCTAAGGGGTCCTGAGAGGCACACTGCAGAGTGCACTGCAGCTCTCTCTTGTGTCCTGGAGGCCCATTGATCCATGTAAGTTTACCCAATATGACATCAGCTCTTCCAGGATTCTGGATGGTCTCATTTCCTGGGATAATTTATAAAGGAAAGGTTAATGAGGCAACTGCAGCCCCATGGCTGTGCTGGTTTTGAGGCCACAAGAGAAACTAATTGCCCTGCACTCAAAATCACCCTCATCCCCAGCCAGTGCCCCTCCTATAGGTGGCTTAACTACTAGAGTCCCCAGATGTGGCCAAGGTTGAGACATGCAAGATGCCTTCCCTTTCTTTCTGTGTGGTAGATTATTTTTTTCCAGATTATATCTATCCTGAGGGTATAGTCCTTGCATACATATCTAGGTCTGAGTAGACTGACCATGTCAGGTATTTTTATCACTATTGGAACATAGTGTGTCATAACCCCTGGATTCATGGATTTAGTGAAATAGTCCACACTGTCATGGGAGTCTCCTATAAATACTGGGTCCTAATCCCTGGAATATTTGAATGTTATCTTATATGGTAAAGTCTTTGCAAGAATGATTAAGTTAAGGATCTTGAAATGGGACATTGTCCTGGATTATCCAGGTAGACTAAATGCCTTCACAAGTGTCTTTAAAAGAGAGCCAGAGGGAGACTCGGCACTCACTGAGGAGAAGGCAGTGTGAAGACAGAGCACAAAGACATCTGAAGATACTGGTCTTGAAGACTGGAGTGAGGTGGCCACAAGCCAAGGAATATCAGCAGCTACCGAAAGCCAGAAGGGACAAGGGATGGATCATCCCTTGGGGCCTCTGGTGGGAGTGCAAATTTGCCAAAACCTTGATTTCAGGCTTCTGGAATGGTGAAAGAATAGATTCCTACTGGTTCAAGTCACCTAATTTGTGGTGATTTGTTACAACAGCCATAGATAACACATGCATCCATGGTGCTCCCAAGATCCTGCTCTCCATTAACCCATTTCCTTTTACATTTCTATATGAAAGTTTTAGAAATATAGGAGCTGGGCTGGAGGCTGTATAGTAAAGGTAGGGTTCACATGCCAGCTCTGCAATCAGACAGCCTGGCTTTCAACATTGGCTTTATGAGTTTCTAGCTGTGTGACCTCAAATGAATGGTTTAAACTTTTAAACCTGTTTTCTTCACCTGCAAAATGGGATTGATAATCACATCACATAGGCATACTTCTCTCTACCATAGAAGAACATGAGTGACATGTTCAGAGTTGCTATAGGAGTTTGAATGGCAATAATGAGTTTTACCAAGACAAGGACACCACTCGGGAGGTCACTGCAGTAGACCAAGCTTACCTGGGATGGGGTTGGTGCAATGGAAAGAAGAGAATGGCAAGCAACGTATTTCCTGCTCTGGATAGATAAAATTTTGTGAGTCCATGTGTACAGGTTGAGAATAATAAAGAAGCATGTTAGCAATTAACTAGTTAGAATTTTTTAGGGAGTAGGAAACAGTAGATAATTACTTACCTCCCTCTCCCCCAAACTTCACCAGCACTGAGAAAGTTGTAAAATGTCTACATTTCATAATACAGTTGATTCTTGAATAATATGAGTTGAAGCTGCATGGGTATATATTGGAAAATACATGTATTTTGAAGATTTTTGACTACTTGAAAAAGGATTTTCTGTTCTCTAGCTTACCTTATTGTAAGAATGCAGCATATAATACATATAACTTGCAAAATATGTGTTAATTTACTTTGTTATCAGTAAGGCTTCCAGTCAACAGCAAACTATTAGTAGTTAAGTTTTGGGGGAGTCAGATGTTTTACTCAGATTTATGACTCCTCAGGGGCTTGGTTATCCCTAACCCTTGCATTGTTCAAGGGCTACCTGTAATTAATAGTGAAGAAAGCTGCAACCCTCCTACATGTCAATAGTATGACAAGATACCTGGAAATAAAAGAGTACTAAGCCCACAAATACTTTGGAAGTGTTCTTCTGGTGTATAAAAGTGACTCTGAATCACTAAATAAAGCTGTTTTGTGTATGAAGACAGCAGCATTGTTCTCTAGATTTTCACTTTATTTATTCATTTGTTTATTCAACACTTACTGGGTGAGGGCCTAAGACATGCTAGACACTATCTCAGACAATTAGGTTTCAGCAATAAAAAAGACTTAAGGGCTCTCAAAAAAGTCACTGGTGTTTGGAGATTCATTTACTCAGCCAACTAAGTGGAAAATATCAAACAGTAAACAAATATTCTGCAGAGAAATAAAACGGGGAAGGACCATTCATTAAACCATTACAGATAATTTGTTAAGTAACTGTCGTAAGGACATAACATTCAAAAGAAGTATATACTCTTCTTCCAAGGAGCTTGAAAGCTAGTTTTAACAATGTGGAATCTGATATAGGAGAAGTACAGAAAAAGTTAAAATAGATCCAAAAAGGACAAATATTACTTCCAGGTAAGAAAAGAAGGTAAGGAGCTTTATGGCAGTTAAAAAGGTGAATCTTTAAGGATGTGTGAGGTTCCAGATGTAAGAAGTGGTAGGGAACAGCAATGGCAATAGGCATCCCCCAAATAGGGGAGAGTGTGAGCAGACCAGGGAACAATGAAAAGCAAGTAGGCCCGCTGGGCTGGAGGAGAGGAACTGTGTACATAGCGGGAAGGAAATACAGGAGGACCACGGGTTGAATTGGACACAGAACCCTTGATAGCAGGGTAAGGACCAGGCTATATTGAGGAGATATTATACTTTTGCTGCAGTGAGTGACATGTTCAGAGTTGTGCCTTCAGAGTTTGAATGGCAGTAAGGAGTTTTGCAAAGACAAGGACACCACTTGGGAGGTCACTGCAGTAGACCAAGCTTACCTGGAATGGGGATGATGCAATAGAAAGAAGAGAATGGCAAGCAACGTGTTTCCTGCTCTGGATAGATAAAATTTTGTGAGTTCATGTGTGCATGTTGGGGAATGAGAGGAGAAGGCAGATAAGACTAGGTAATAGCAACCAGGGTGAGAAAAATATGGATGAGAATGACCTAGTTGACAGAGAACTAAGCAATCCATGCAAAAGCTGCAACATTAGAACTTAGGCTGTCTTTGTGCTTTGGTTTGTGTTTCTTGTGTTTCTTCATTTGATAGACTATTAGTTTCACCCTCTGAGTCCAAATATATCAAGATTATATATATATGACATATACCATATAAATGTATCATGTATCTCAATATAAATATATATATACCAAATGAGAGGCTTAATACACTCAATTATATTTATTAAGTGTCTCTTCTAGAGTAGGTACTATGTACATTTCTTGGAAGTGGAGTCTTTTTTTTCTCTCATCTCAATTTCTGTAATGCATCCCCTGTGCCATTGGTAGGATATTCCTTGCTTTCTGTCTTGAAGTCCATGTATTGAGGTGCCTATAAGTGCCTTAGGGGAAGAATCCATGTCTGTTTCATTTGTATTGCAGTGAATTGCACTCAGTAGACATAAATTAATATTTTTAATTTGAGCTTATGAAGTCACATAATATGTGAAATAGCCTAGTAAGAGTTTTGATAGTAACTACTTAGTTCCACCCAATAACCACAGTTATGTCCCAGTTGCCTAATAACTAATTTCCAAGTAGCTTATTAGATTATTGAAACATTAATACAGTTCATTATTAACAATGACTCAATTTACCAAGGTGAATATTTTATAGTCCAGTCATTTCAGACATATTAACAATCTCCTCAGTGTAATTGTATCATGATTCAATAATTTATCAAAAATGTATAGAAAATAGTTGATCCAATCTACATAAATGTTTTTCTATTAATCTAGGCATATAGATTTTTGAAAAATAATTTTGAATGCATGCTGTCATTCCATAACACACAGATAGTAGCTTAATCTATAGCTAATAAATGTGTCATATTTCTAGGGAATAAATGCTAGAACACATAAAGGGCATTTTAGTAACATTCCACACCTAGTGACAGTTCTTAATAAACAAAAAAAATGACAGCAATAGTGCCTCATGGTAGGATGAGTAACTTGGACCAGAACAAGAGAAACTTGAGACCTTCTAGAAAAACACATTTGGAGTTTGCATGTTGGGAACTGACAAATTTAGAAACCATGCTGACCAACCAGGAGACAGAGGGCAAAGAAAATCAGATATTCTAACATCCGGGAAAATAGTAGGGAAGAAATTATCTCTCAGAATTGAAGGAGCAGCATAAAGCTGGCAGAAATGTAGATTTGATGATTTGGTAATAGTAGAGATCTTGGAAATAGGCCATTTCTGAGAAGAATCATTGTGTGTTTTCCAAACAGAAGTTAGCAAAGGCTCAGGGACACATCCAGAATCTGCAGGTGGAGCTTAAAGAAGGTATCTGGAAGGGGTCAGACATAATAGGACAGAGATATATAGCCAACTCTTAACAGGATAGTAAACAGAATATCCCCCCAAAATGCCCAGCCTCTAATCCCTGGAACATGTGAATGTATTACCTTACCTAACTTGGTTATATAAGAACCAAAAGGGACTTTGTAGATGTAGTAAAGATTAAGGACCTTAAAATAGGTGGATTATCCTGGTGGGCACTAGTTAATCACATGAGCCCTTAAAAGCAGAGAACTTTCTTTGGCTGGGAGGAGAGATCAGTGAGACAAAGGAGAGGAGGAGGTCAGAAAGATTCAATCACGAGAGGGACTTGACCCATCACTGCTGACTTTGAAGATAAAGGAGACCACAAGGAATGGAATGTGATCACCTTTACAAGCAACAGCCAGTAAGGGAACCTGGACCTCAGTCCTACAACCACATGGAACTCAATTCTGTCCAACCTGAGTGAGTTTAGAAGTGGATTTTTCACAGATGCCCCAGTAAGGAGCATAGCCCTGCCGACCTTGATTTCAACCTTATGCGTAGAGCTAACCCAGTCTTCTGATCTACAGAACTGTGAGATAGTAAATTTGTGTTGTTTTAAGCCACTTAAATTGTGGTCACTTGCTATGGAATGCAAAGGAAACTAATACAGATATAAAAAGGCACACTGAATTGTTAAGAGACATGGATGACTTAGAAAGAATTTTGGCTATTGCCCCTTCTTTTCTTTTCCTTCTCTTCCCTATTTAGGCAAAAAAGACCAAATTTTCAAGATGTTGGGGAATTCCAGTATCAAATACTAGCATGCTCAGTGCCAGAGGTGGGACAAAAGTAACTTCTTTCTTTCATTAGGCATATTCTGTAGAACTCTGATGTTTTGTGATAAGATATTCTGATCTCTGGAACCTTGAAATTCAGTAACGTAACATTACAATATGCAATTTTAACTAAAACTTTTGATACCTGGGTTTTTTGTATGTCTTACTGTCTCTTTGCAAAAAATTTTCATCATATTTTTATAGTAATTTATTCCAGGTAAATAATTATCCATTTAGTTATCTAAATTTTCCTAGCTAATTTTCACTCAATTATAACTAATTTTGTCTCAGATCATAGTAATTGGGACTTTAGAAAAAAGTTAGTAAGACAAGAAAATATTTTTAATGAATGAAAACATCATATGTATTGTAGAGATCTCCCAAGGTTTTTTGAAACAGTAGCAATTGAATATGAACTTATGAAGTTAGAATTAGAATGATTTAAGTAAAGAATAAAAGCTTTTTTGGTGAATATTTAGCCCCTTAATCTTGAAACATGGCATACCATACCTGAATCATACTACTTGATAAGAGCATCCAGTCAAGATACTCATGCAGACCCTTGCCCAATGAGCTGTATTTGCTCAGAATGCCCATTTTAAAAGTGAAAAAATGCTAATACTCTCAAAATTTCAATGTAATTACAGTGTTTTTAAATGCTGCCTCAACTGGGTCAGCTATGTTTTAGGAAGAACTCTGGGATTATTGGATGAGAGATTCTAGCACATGAACTTTCACATTCTTCTTCTCTTCCTAAGGAAAATGTTTCAATTTCATGTAGTTAAGTCTTCCCTCAAGGTTTATGGTCTCCTCTGGTGGTGTTGTAATACAGTTGATATTCAGTTATTGTATCTTTATTCTCACAACCATTTTAATTTCTTCCATATTTCCAGTAATGGTTTGTAATGAAAGACTTTTTGGGTTAGAATAAGGAAAAACATGTCATACAGACTATTTTTTTTCTTTCCCATGTAAATTAATGAGGAGAGTTGAAGTTAGCAGAGATAAACCCTCAAAAAAATAATATTAGATCTGGATAAGGAGGATTCAAGATGGTGGCATGAGAGATGAGACAGAGAATTCCTCCCAAAACCACATATAGTGTGAAAATATAGTTAAAACAACTGGCCCTGAAATAGCAACAGGAAAGTAGGCTGCCCCAGACTGCATACAGACCTCAAAAACAGACCTCACGAAACAGGATAAAGTACTTGATCCAGTGGGACCTGAGCCCTTCCCCTACCTCAGCTCACCGCCGGAAGAGAAATAGAGTGGGGAGGGGGTGGAAGCCTAGAACTGCTGAACACCCAGCCCTGGACGTCTGTTTTGGACCACAGACCTACATTGTGTGGTGCTCTGGTGGTTGCTGGGGTTGGGTGGCTGGGACAGGTGGAGTGCTTGAAAGACTGGGATTCTGGCAGTTTGTAGAGGACAGGGATCACATCCGGCTGCTCTGGGACAAAGGAAAGGCAAGCAATCTGAGAGGCTTCCTAGCAGCAAGAGGGCTGCTGAAGGGGTGGGGTTTTCACGGAGCTTTCTATGGGGGAGAAGGGATAGGTGGACAACGTTGTCTGGGTGCACTCTACCCAGTGGGTTGGGATGTTGAGGAGCTTCAGGCACCCCATCCCCCTGGCTGGCTACTCAGCTCTGAGACCCCCCCACTGTGACACACAGCCAGCTGCACTTTCCTTCTGGCCTGCCCCGACCTGCTCATAAACTGGCAGTCACTGCACTGGTGTCAGGCCAGTGGGAGGCCCCGCCTACAACAGCAAGAGATACAAAGCACAGGGGCTTGCACCTGTGTGCTCAGCCCACTGGCTCTGATACTAGAGATGGGCACTGCAGCCAGGAATCAGGAAACAGCTCTTTGCTGCCCCAAGGCACCAGTGCCACTCCCCTACAACCCCCACCTTCACTCTAGGGGTTGAGCAGCTCCAGAGACTAAAGCTTCTATGAACTAGAGGGCACCACATAGAACTATGAAATGTCAAAGGAACCTGGTTCAGACCAAAATATCTCAAACCTCAGAAAAAGGACCAAATGAAACTGAACTCACTAATATTCCTAAAATAGAGTTTAAAATAAAAATCATAAACATGCTCATGGAGGTACAGAAAATTATTCAAGAACTCAGGTACTAATTTAAGACAGAGATTCAATCATTAAGAAATTCTATATTTGAAATGAAACACACAACGGAGGGATTTAAAAGCAGATTAGATGTAGTAAAAGAGACGGTAAAAGCAATAGAAATTAAAGAAGAGGAATACAGAGAAGCTGAGGCACAGAGAGAAAAAAGGACCTCTAAGAATAAAATAATATTGAGAAAACTGTATGGCCAGTCCAAACAGAACAATATTCGCATTATAGGGGTACCAGATGAAGAAGAAGAGAGAAAAAGGGATAGAAAGTGTTACTGAGGAGGTAATTGCTGAAACTTCCCCAATCTGGGGAAGAAGATAGTCTCGCAAGCCATGGAGATGCACAGATCTTGCAACATGAGGGACCCAAGGAACACAACATCAAGACATATAATAATTAAAATGGCAAAGATCAGGGAAAAAGACAAACTTTTAAAAGCAGCTAGAGAGAGAAAAAACATCATATACAAAGGAAAACCCATCAGGCTGTCATCAGATTTCTCAACAGAAACCTTACAGGCCAGAAGGGAGTGGAATGATATATTTAATGCAATGAAGCAGAAGGGCCTTCAACCAAGAATACTCTGCCCAGCAAGGTTATCATTTAAATTTGAAAGAGGGATTAAACAATTTTCAGATAAGCAAAAGCTGAGGGAATTTACCTCCCACACACCACCTCTACAGTGCATTTTGGAGGGACTGCTATAGATGGAAGTATTCCAAAAGCTAAACAGATGTCACCAGGGGAAATAAAACCACAGCAAAGTAGAACAATTAATTACTAAGCAGATGCAAAATCAAATCAACTACTCCCAAAGTCAATCAAGAGATAGACAAAGAGTACAGAATATGATACCTAACATACAAACAATAGAGAAGGTAGAAAAAATAGGGAAAAAAGAGAACCTTTAGGTTGTTTATATAATAGTATATGAAGTGAGTTAAATTAGACTGTTAGATAGTAAGGGAATTACCTTTGAACCTTTGGTAAACACAGATCTAAAGCCTGCAATGGCAATATGTACATACCTATTGATAATCACCCTAAATGTAAACAGTCTGAATGCACCAATCAAAAGAAATAGAGTCACTGAATGGATAAAAACACAAGACCCATCTATATTCTGCCTAGAAGAGACTCACTTCAAACCCAAAAATATACAGAGACTAAAAGTGAAGGGATGGAAAAAGATACTTCATGCAACTAATAGAAAAAAGCAGAAGCTGCAGTACTTGTATCAGACAAAACAGACGTCAAAACAAAGAAAGTCACAAGAGACAAAGAAAGACATTACATAATGATAAAGGGATCAGTCCAACAAGAGGATATAACCATTATAAACATCTATGCACCCAACACAGGATTACCTATGTATGTGAAATGAATACAAACAGAATTAAAGGGGAAATAGAATGCAATGCATTAATTTTAAGACACTTCAACACACCACTTATCCCAAAGGACAGATCAAGCAGACAGAAAATAAGTAAAGAGACAAAGGCACTGAACAATGTATTAGAACAGATGGACATAATAGACATCCATAGAACACTTCATCCAAAAGCAACAGGATACATGTTCTTCTCAAGTGCACATGGAACATTTTCAAGAATAGATCATATACTAGGCCACAAAAAGAGCTTCAGTAAATTCAAAGAGATTGAAATTCTACCAACCAGCTTCTCAGATCACAAAGGTATGAAATGAGAAATAAATTACACAAAGAAAATGAAAAAGCCCACCAACATATGGAGGCTTGATAACATACTCCTAAATAATCAATGGATCAATAACCAAATAAAAACAGAGATCAAGCAATATATGGAGACAAATGATGAAAATAATTCAACACTGCAAAATCTGTGGGACACAGTGAAGGTCGCACTAAGAGAGAAGTATATTGCAATACAGGCCTACTACAGGAAAGAAGAACAATCACAAATGAACAGTCTAAACTCACAATTAATGAAACTAGAAAAGGAAGAACAAATGAAGCCCAAAGTCAGTAGAAGGAGGGACATAATAAAGATTAGAGCAGAAATAAATAAAATAGAAAAGAATAAAATAATAGAAAGAATCAATAAAAGCAAGAGCTGTTTCTTTAAGAAAATAAACAGAATAGATAAACCCCTAGCCAGACTTATCAAGAAAAAAAGAGAGTCTACACACATAAACAGAATCAGAAATGAGAAAGGAAAAAATCACAACAGACACTACAGAAATACAAAGAATTATTAGAGAATACTATGAAAAATTATATGATAAAAAACTGGATAACCTAGAAGAAATGGACAACTTCCTAGAAAAATACAACCTTCCAAGGTTGACCCAGGAAGAAACAGAAAATCTGAATAGACCAATTACCAGCAAGGAAATTGAATTGGTAATCAAAAACTATCTAGTAACAAAACACCTGAACCAGATTATTTCACTGCTGAATTTTATCAAACATTTAGTAAAGGTCTAGTACCCATCCTCCTTAAATTTTTTTGAAAAGTAGAAGAGGAGAAAGTACTCCCAAACTCATTCTATGAGGCCAACATCACTCTAATACCAAAACCAGGCAAAGACACCACAAAAAAAGAAAATTACAAACCAATATCCCTGATGAACATAGATGGAAAAATACTCAACAAAATATTGGCAAACCGAATTCAAAAATACATAAAAAATATCACCTATTATGATAAGGTGGGATTCATCCTAGGGATGCAAGGATGGTACAACATTCGAAAATCCATTAACATCATCCACCACATAAACAAAAATGACAGAAACCATATGATCATCTCCATAGATGCTGAAAAAGCATTCGACAAAATTCAACATCCATTCATGATAAAAACTCTCAACAAAATGGGTATAGAGGGAAGTACCTCAACATAATAAAGGCCATATATGATAAACCCACAGCCAACATTATACTTAACAGCAAGAAGCTGAAAGCTTTTCCTTTAAGATGGGGAACAAGGCAAGGATGCCCACTCTTACCACTTCTATTCAATTTAGTACTGGAGGTCCTAGCCACAGCAATCAGACAGCACAAAGAAATAAAAGGCATCCATATTAGTAAGGAAGAAGTCAAACTGTCCCTCTTTGCAGATGACATGATATTGTACACAAAAAACCCTAAAGAATCCACTCCAAAACTACTAGATCTAGAACTCAAAATGGATCAAAGACCTGAATGTAAGTCATGAAACCATAAAACCCTTAGAAAAAAACATAGGCAAAGATCTCTTGGACATGAACATGAGGAACTTCTTCATGAAATTATCTCCCCGGGCAATGGAAACAAAAGCAAAAATGGAACAAGTGGGACTACATCAAACTAAAATGTTTCTATACAGCAAAGGACACCATCAGTAGAACAAAAAGATGTCCTACAGTATGGGAGAATATATTCATAAATGACATATCCAGTAAGGGGCTGACATTCAAATTATATAAGAGCTCACACACCTCAGCAAACAAAAAGCTAATAAGCAAATTAAAAAATGGGCGGAGGAGCTGAACAGACACTTCTGAAGAAGTTCAGATGGCCAACAGGCACATGAAAAGGTGCTCCACATCCCTAATCATCAGAGAAATGCAAATTAAGACCACAATGAGATATCACCTTACACCAGTTAGGATGGCTGACATCCAAAACACAAACAACAACAAATGTTGGTGGGGATGTGGAGAAAGGGGAACCCTCCTGCACTGCTGGTGGTAATGTAAAATAGTTCAACCATTGTGGAAAGCAGTATGGAGGTTCCTCAAAATGCTTAAAATACAAATACCATTTGACCCAGGAATTCCACTTATAGGAATTTACGCTAAGAATGCAGCAGCCCAGTTTGAAAAAGACGTATGCACCCCTATGTTTATCACTGTGCTATTTACAATGGCCAAGAAATGGAAGCAACCTAAGTGTCCATCAGTAGATGAATGTGGTACATATACACAATGGAATATTATTCAGCCATAAGAAGAAAACAAATCCTACCATTTGCAACAACATGAATGGAGCTAGAGGGTCTTATGCTCAGTGAAATAAGCCAGGCAGAGCAAGTAAAGTATCAAATGATTTCACTCAGCTGTGGAGCATAAGAACAAAGAAAAAATAGAAGGAACAAAACAGCAGCAGACTCACAAAACCCAAGAATGGACTGACAGTTACCAAAGGGAAAGGGACTGGGAAGGAGGGTGGAAAGGGAGGGATAAGGGGAGAAAAGGGGCAATATGATTAGCACATATAATGTAGCGGTGGGGGACACAGGGAAGGCAGTATAACAGAGAGAAAAGAAGTAGTGACTCTACAGCATCTTACTACACTGATAGACAGTGACTGTAATGGGGTATGTGGTGGGAACTTGAAAATAGGGGGAGTCCAGTAACCATAATGTTCATGTAATTGTACATTAAAGATAGAAAAGTAAAAATTAAAAATTAAAAAAATAATAATAGTAATATTAGGTCTTTATATACTTGTTCCATAAATAAGTGCTCATATAAGTTACCAAAGGGAAAAAAAATCAAAGATTCTTCTGTATCATTCAAGTATGATTTTAAATCACCTCCCAGATGATAGCTTAAGTTATGGTTATAGGGCATAGTAATTACATCTTAAGAAGTTATTTAAACTTATCTTGGTCTTTATAATGAAGATTATTGTCCCACCTCATAACTTGTTATGTGCATTAAATGAAATGATTTGAGAAAGTGCTTAAGAAAACTGTCTGGCATGTAATCAGCTCCCCACCACCACCAAAACTAGCAACTTTTATTAAAAATGACAATTAAGAAGGAGAAAAAAAAGTAAAGGTCAAGAATCCATGAAAGAAAATGCTGGGATATGTTGGGGGGGGCGGGGTTGGAGAGAAGAGGGAATTCCTGTCCCCATTGGAAGTGATGGGGCACCACTAAGCAGTAGATTTGATTCCTCAAGGTTAACCCTAAAACCATGTATAGTGGTGCTTGCAAATACTCTGCCACTCATTTTGTTATGGCTGCAAATTTTTTTCAACCATTTTTATAAGGAAGCAACACCCAAAGAAAGTCTTCATAGGTCCCATTAAACATTTAGATTCCAGACCATCACAGACCACACTTGTCACCAGAAAGATCCAGGCAGAATGTAGAATTTGCCAGCAAGGCAGCATCAAACAGTTTTCTTTTTGAGTGTTCTTAAAACTATCCATGCAGCAGTTCAGGTCTGAGATGGGTTTTACCTCAAATGGGTCTAGGAGCTGTGCTAACTTAAAAACTTCCTACATTAGAAGAGCCGCAACCTTGTGTAGCACACTAATAGGCATAGCTTCTAGAGTCCCCACTAGGGACATGGTGCTTACTTAGGAAAGCCACAAATCATGGCTTTCCATGGGCATAAAACAGATAATCCCAGTCCAGATGTAATTTGCCAATCCTGGGTCACTTTTTATTTGTACTCCATGTGGCTTCATAATGTAGTTGGCACTTGCCATCTTTACCACGTTACCAGGAGAACAGAGCTAGAGAGTTGAAAAAGGTCACATTCTGCTGCAGCAGGAGAATAGGTATTATTAACCTTTTATTGCCATGAATAACTGGTTTATTGAGAAATGACGTGTTGGGGAATAAAAATACAGCTTTGCTGTTTGTCAGTAAGTAACTCACCCCCCTGGGGTGCTCCTTACCCCCATTTGTTCAGAGCTGCATTGCAATGCAGGCCCTTTCCTGTCCACCCTCCTCCTTCCCTCTCTCCCCTCCAAGGGGCCAACCTGCACTGTGGACTGAAAGCTCTCCTGCCAATTCCTGCTCTCTCTCTCTCTCCCCTATTTTTTCACAGGCTTTTCCCCATTAAATCTCTTGCAACTTTTGGTGTCCGTTTCACAAAGGACCTTGAATGACATGACAAACTATAACCTACAGGAAAAGCATGTTACTAGAGAAAGGAATAGAAAGATGCTATCCACTATTTCTCCCATTTCTCCCATGTCACTTAACATTACCTCTAGGGGAAACAAAAGTGTGTAATTTTACATAAGACTCCAAACCTAGGGAGTTTTCTTTTTCTTTTTTTAATATTTAAGAATAGGAGAATTAATGGAAAATGGATGCAAACAATCTTCAAAATAAATCAGTTTACCCGTTGAAGTATGAATTCCATCACAAAATCACATTTGGATTATTCAGAATACACACATTAAACTATTCTCATTGGAAGAATGTGTGTGTTTTCATTTCATTTCACCTAGATAAAAGCAGCAGAAAAATACAGGAATGATAAGTAAGGGATTAAAAAGGTATTCTCAGTCTTGGATCTGATGACCCTTCAGCACAAATTGTCAAGCCCCCTTCTCCACTGGTCTTGTTCCTACCCTCCCCCAGAATGAGTCTGAGCTGGAGGAGGCTCCTGAAGGCCAGGCTGGGGGTCAGGGCGGGTCCTCTTCAGCCCGGGACCACCTGCCGCTCCGTCCGGCTGTGTATGCCCAGGTACTCCTTCCTGACAGTGTTTTAACTGGCTTTTCAGTCCAGATTATCTTTTTCAAACTGGTGGGGAAG
Source organism: Manis javanica (assembly GCF_040802235.1). Lineage (NCBI taxonomy): Eukaryota > Metazoa > Chordata > Mammalia > Pholidota > Manidae > Manis > Manis javanica. Next base: position 151,191,388 of record NC_133157.1, read on the forward strand.
AGTTGCAGTTTTTTGTTACTTTTCTCTCAAATATTTTGTTAGTGCCCCTGAGCCTCCAGCATTCCCAGAGGCTTAGGCTTCTGTCGCAGAAAAGCCAAAAGACAGCCTTGCTGATTGTCATTCTGAGCATCCTCCTCCTGGGGCAGCAAGCGCAAAAGCAACCATCTGCTTTAAAGGGAAAAGAAAAAGGGGCAGTACCAAAGGGGAGAAGAACCATATTGTTCTGCCACTTCCCCATATGGCTAGGCAGTAAATTAAAGTTTTAATGTTGAGAAGAACATTAGAGGTTTTCTAATTCAGCTCTTTTCACCTCTTCTCTATTTTATGTTCCCGACAGATGGTCAAACTGACTCCATAATTCCAGTGACAGAAGTTCACTTCCTCATAAGAGAGGGCATCCCTGATGTGTTAGACTTCTTAGAAAGTCCATTCATATATTGAGATGGCACCTGTTTCCTTATGGGCTGCAGAGGATGTCCATCACTAGCCTTGAACCTAAACAGACAGAGGTGGTTCAGATGGTCTCTATATGCTTCAGGTTCCCCACATACAAAATGGAGCTGACAAAATCTCTCTTTCAGAATCATAGAGAAGACGCAATGACATAAGCATACATACATACTTGGTAGAGTGTTTATGTTGTCATGGCAGATGTTTACTAAATATTATTTCTGTCCAATAATAGTCCAAACTTAATCATTGATTCAGTCATAAAATAATGAGTTAGTGTTTTCCTTGTTCCAAACCCTGGAATAGGCCAAGGTAATATAGCAGAGGGTAAAACAAATATATGCTTTGTCTTAAGGACATACAGTGTATCCAAAACAAACATGGAATTACAAATGTTGGAAGTGCTAGGAAAGACAATACCAGGCTGCTAAGAAACACATACAAAGAGAAGCATAAAGAACAAGTCCATTTTCTGTTACACACGTGCTCACACAAACATTATATATTACCTCCTCCTACAAAGTCTTCCTTCAAGAAGATTCCAAGATTCATCCCACATCATTCATTTTCTTCCCATTTTAAAAAGAATTGATGCATGTACCTTTTTGCAAGAGCTGATGCAGGTACATCGATTGTACCTTATTTCAAGAAGATTCCAGTGTTTTCATCTGATCCTCAGATGGCATGGTTATGGGGTAGCTTAGTTTCACCTATTAAAATATGGAACATTGAAGGATCCCTCAAGTTAACTTTAAGGCTAATAATAGAGAAATCACATTATTCAAAATTATTTTTCATGTTTTTAAGTCTTTTTCGACATGTAAAATAACAGAGACAAACATGCATTTCTTTTATAGGTCGCATATTCTATGTACCAATTTTTATTTGTTATTATATTTGTTGCTGTAACATTGAGGGGGGAAATAATTTTTAATAGAAACTATAAACTATAATCTATTTCCTTTTGGGAGTTTGTATTAAAGTTATTTATAAGCTATCTAAACTTATTTATAAGTTTTGCCTCATCACTAGGCCTACTGCCATTGTGAAGTGACTAAAAGTGCTTGTGTATCATCCCTTCTGAGTAGATGCCTGAAATAAATGCCTCTAGTCTTGTGCATTTTCTGTCCAGCCAGTTGTGTGCTTCTGACCTAGGAGACGCCACTCAGAGACCAGGCTCCTTCTCTTCCTGGCCTGTGCACTCTGTGTGAGCCATCAGTTTGGTTTCATCCCACATCATTCATTTTCTTCCCATTTTAAGAAGAATTGATGCATGTACCTTTTTGCAGGTATTGATGTAGGAATTGATGCAGGTACATTGCTTGTACCTTTTGCCTTTCAGAAAGGCATGGATTTGACCTCATCAGAAGTTCCCAAACAACTGGTTTAGACCATTTACTCCACTGATGTACATTCTCATCCAATGCTGTCCTGATAAACCTGATTTAAAAATTTAAGATTTTAATTTTAGAAAGAGTATGTGCTTGCTCTTAAAAGACTATTTCTTTATCAAGTGGACCTCATGGGATCTCACTATATATTATATCAGAAGAACACATTTTAAACAATGTTCTGGTACTCCTACTAACCCCACTCAGGTGCCCAGAATTCCTATGTCCCCATCAGAATTTCCTCTGTATCTTTGTCTCTTTGGCTGAAATTATATAAATTTGAATGTAAGGTGAAATTTAATTATGGGGTAAGATGACTAACCCAAGAAATAGATTTACAAAGTATCAGTGGAGCATATACATTCCCTAAGAAAAATGACAATACATTAAATCTCAATTTCCTTAGGTGGTAGCAAGAACTCATTGGCACTATCTCTTTGGCCACCACACTGAAAAACAAAAACAAGAAAGGTAAACAGATACTACAAGTTGATGAAAAAGACAAGAGGGAACCAGGGCCCTTGGCCTTGCTACACGTACACCCTGGTCTCCCGCCTTGATCCACTCTGCCCATCTGAAGTGGTCTCCTCTGCATGAGCTGGCTGGGCTGGAGCCCCCGCCACAGGGCTTCCCCCAAGGGGCTTGTGTGCCAAGTGGGCACTTCCTGACTGCACACATTCACAGACAGCTACAATTACTGGGCAGAGCGCAACAAGGCTGGCACTTGTCCCTGAAAGAAGGAAGAATTGCCACCCTCCCTCTGTGAATAGATGTAGTTGTTCTCACAGTCTCCCTTGAAAGCCTCCTTCTCTGAAGTGCAAGCTATTACCCTAAGGCAGATGTGCAACTGGGAAGTTTTCCAAATTCATCCCTGAAAAGCGTGGGGTATTCAGCATCAGTATCTCCATGGAAGTTTCTGTCTCTGTGTCAGTCTGCCTTGCTGGTAGCACCGAAGAGAAGACAGTTGTCCAGAAGCCAGGTAGGTGGGAACCCACACATTATGACAGGCAGTTTCTCAGACTGCAGAACTGATATGCTTTTCCCTGACAGCTGCACACATTTCACACCAGCAAAATGTTCCACTGAAGAGGCAGCCACTTGAGTTGGTCTGAGAAAGCTCCACTCTGGGAAAGGTGCAAAGTCATGAGCTTCAATGCACAGCACGTCTGAGGGAGGATGCAAGAGCACCTGCCGCTGTTATTGCTTCAGCTCAGGCAGAGCGCAGCGCTGTTAATTGCTTCACCGGTTTTCACCATGTGCCCTGATACTTGGGATCCTAATGAGAAGCCATGGAATAAATTACAAAGATAATGATTTGTTCCCTATTGTAATGCAGGAAGGTATTAGACTTACAATCCTTGCCATCAAGTTGCCCAGCTCCCAGCAGGCTGCAACAACATTCACATAGCTTAGAGTTCCATGGTTTTTGAGTACATATAGCTCATTGTCTTTTATAAGAAGTGCTTGAAGCTAAGTAGCAACCTGTGCTTCTTCATCTCGTATTACCCATTATCTCCTCCTTCATGGAAGTGCTTCCTGCACCCAAGCAGGTGTTATGGTAGAGAGACTGACTCAAATGAACCTTGAGGATCTAAATGCGGATGCTCTGGAATGTATCCTGAGGAGGAGGGTGAGACTGTGCTCCTTCTGTTGCCTGTAAGTGCTGTTCCAAATGTGTGGCTTCCACAACAGGCAGCGTGGGGGCGGTCTGGGCTGGCTACAGTGGCTGGTGCTCTCATGGCATCCTGATCTGACTTGAAGGAAACAGCTCTTGTGTGTTTTCACGTAGATTTCCAATTATTCCCAGATTTCAATTTTTTTTAAATTTAAGCTTAAGTTTAAGATTTTGTTTCTATTGTTTGTGGTAGTTTGTTTTGTTTCATTTTTAATCCAAGGGAGAGTAAAAAACATTTGGTGTATTTGAGAATGTTAAATTCTAAAATCCCATCAGGCCTTGCCTGTCCTGGGTCCTGTCATCCTCTATTTCCTTATCTGAGGCTGCTGGCCTCTGTGAAAGGAAAGACACTACTTTGCTTTTGATTTTGATTTTTTCTTCCTGGCAAGATTCATCAAGGCAGGTGTTCATGGAATTGATGAGATCTGAGCTAGACCACTGTGTCAGTTAGCAATTACTGTATAACGAGCCACATTAAAACACCGTGGCTTAAAATAATAAACATTTGTTATTGCTCAGGAGTCTAAAGGAAAGCTAGTAGGTTGTCTGACTCAGCAACATTCATGCATCTGTGATAGTCTCCAGGTTGGACAGACCACTCCACTCACAGCTGAGTTGTCTTAAATGTATTCCAGGACTATGCTGCTGGTAGCTGGCTTGTGATGGACTTGACTCTTCTCCACCTGGTCTACCATCTTCCAGCAGACCATCCTGGGCTTTTTCTCAAGTCATGACATGGTTCCAAGAGATCGGGAGAATGAAAGCTCTTGAGACTATGTAAGCTCAGAACAGCCATCTTCACATTGCTCATTCTGTTGGCCAGAGCAAGTCTGGAAGCCAGTCCATATTCAAGAGCTGGAGAAGACATAGACTCCACCTTGTAATAGAAGGATCTTCAAAGTTATATTGCAAGGGGCATAGATAAAGGGGTCATTTTTGCAACCAAACCACCACAAACTTCAGTGATAAGTGGCAAAGGTAACATGTAAGAAAGCTTTCAGGCATAAGGAACAATATGAGGAAAACTCAAAAAATTTTCCAAAAAGGGCCAAAGAACTGCTATTAGAAAAAAGATATCTTGTTTGCAATCAGAAGAACATTGGGGGTTGTGGGAAAGAGGATTAGAAATCAGATTTGGGAGGGATTTCCATTCCACATGAAGAATTAGAGCTTTGTTCTACTATCAGTTGAGGGCACGAAGAGTTATAACAGAGGATCTCTTGTTTGCAGAGTTTAGCACTGATCTCCATTCCCTTCTTTTCATCCTATCGGTCTAATAACTACTCTTTCCTAGCTTACTTCTTATTTATCTAATATTTATTCCTCAGTTTTATTTATTAGCTCTCTTTCCCTGTTCTCCCTCAATTTAGAGCTACCAAACATTCCATCATTAGTCTTCTCTTCTCATTCAAAAATTGCCCCTCAACAAGTTCATCCACTTCATTAATTTTCACTAGGCCATATTGTTGACTCACACATCTATAGCCCTCCCAGACACTCCACTGAGCTCTGGACTGATTGATCTAAATGCATCCTGGGTATTCCATATGCATTTCCAACTCACCTTGTCTCAAAGCTAATTACATAGTCTTCCCTTCTGTGCTTCTCATTCTCTTGTGTGTATTTATAGTTAAGGACCACTACTATCTATTCAGATGCACAACCCAGAAGCTCAGGAATGGCCTAGGCATCCTCTCTGTCTCACCTCTCACATTTAGTCTTAGTTCCTGCCAAAATTTTTCCTAATGTGTTATCAGTACTGTACCACTCTATTCATTATCCATGGCTGTGGTTCCTTGGGTTCTCCAAGTTCTGTAGGAAGGACAGAGACAATTCAGCTAACCTAATTGTAATTGGAAGATGATTTTGTTTACATTGCAATGGTATCTTGACCAGACACCTTATCTTTCTTTGAAGCATTAACAACATAAGAATTTGTACCCCAGTACAAGAGGCAAATGCATTATCTGGTAAGATTGGAAAGAGCAAGTTTTCCAGTGTGACTTTTGACTTTCATATACACTTGGTCCCAGAAATATCATCTTTGTGTGACTCACAGTCATGTGATATTTATTATTTCTCCATGGTCACAGCAAAACCTCAGCCCAGTCTTTTACTACATCTTGGCCCAAAATGCATTAGGTTATTCCTCCAAGGCTTATGTCAGTACTAAGTGAATACTAAAATTGCATAAGCCCTACCACTACTTTGAGCAAAAGTTGTTAAATATCTGTGCTCAAACAAATCTTATGTGGGACCTCACATATAAAACAACCAAAAGTAGGGCTGGCTTTGCTGAAGTGTGTGGTAGAGGTATGAGAATTTTGCCCTTTGGTTCTCCCCACAATCCCTTCTAAGCTCCATTTGCAAGGCCCCTGGAGCACCTCTAACTAATCTTAAGGCCCAAGAATCCAATTTAAAAATCACAGGCCTAGAGGAAACAGACCAGTATACTCTAGGAAAAGAGCAAACGTCATTTATATGGAAATAAACAATGACTTGGGCTAAATCAGACTGATTCTAGAAACAAAAAAAGAAAAAATGTTGCATTATTGGAAGAGATTGGATTCAGAATCTTGACCAGTTAAGTGAAGTGCAATTCCAGTAAAAAGCCTCCAATGTAAAGATTCCAGCATGGGGTCTTTTCCCTCTGACTCCTCCCATTGCTTCCTGGCCCTGAATTGCCCAATGACCTCTTCCCTGGACTCCTGTGAGAGACTAACTGGTCTCCTTGCTGCCAGCTCCTGATCCATCCAATTAATAGAACACTTTACAGAACGATCTTCCTAAAGCCAAATATTACCCATCACTTACATTATCTGTGAAATAAGAAATCAAGTTTCAACTGCCTCTCTGCCACATAAAACCCACCTTAGACAGGTTCTTGCCCTAACTCTGTTGTCAATTCCTGTTTCTTAACCCTCATCCTATGCTCTATAGCAATGCTGCAGAGTTAGATATCTTCAAACTTGCTATATTTCATATCTCCATGTCCCTGCAAATAGTGTTCTCTCTGCCTAGTGTTAGCATTTCCCCAGTGTCTGCTGCCTGGTGAAGCCGGCCTGTCCCTCCATACACAGAGTCCACATCACCCTCTTCTGTCTGAAGTTGTTCCTCATTCCTCTCACGTTATGCAACCTCAGTTCCCTCCTCCTGTTGCTGTAACACTTCTTACATGCTCATACTGCTTCACTAATCGCACTATATTAAAGTGATAATCAAAGGTCTCTCTGCCAAACATCACTGCGATTTCCACAAGTGAAAAGACCATGTCGTATTTACCTTCACCTAACACAGTCCACAGCACCTGGTGATGCTTCAGTGGTACTTGATGAATAAATAATAAGAGCAAAGCTTTAGAAAAATAAGTAGGGAAACATCATGGAGAATGAATAAGACAGGAAGCTGTATGCAAGGGACCAGTTAGGAGGGTACTCAAATAACTCAGGCCAGTGATAATAAAAATGAGGTGAAAGAGGACATTGTCAATGGACATTGAGCAAAGAAGAACAGTGGCATCTCCAAAAATGGAATCCACAGTACTCAGTGGGGGCTTGAAAGGGTAGGAGTAATTGACGATAAATCAAAGTTGAGCCTGGAGCTAAGAATAAATGATTTTAATGACGAACCTCGGGAAAGCAAGGGGAACCTGAACTCCTTTCTGGCGTGGCCAGTATGTACTTCACTGTGCACAGTGTTGGCTGTTGCTGGCCTGTGGCTGTTTGTACTTTCCTTAGTTTTGAAAGCAGAACTTAGGGGACAGCGTGGGCTTGGGGATTGCTGACTTTATGACCCTGTCAAACAACCCTTAGAGCCATCACGGTCTATGCGCGCTTCTCTCCATTGCTCTTCTCTGACCCTGGAGACCACTTGGTGTTTGAGTTTTTAAAAATCAACTTCTTAGTTTCCTAGCACCTTGGGAATAATGGTTTTAAGTGAAGGGAATATTACATACATATTATATTATATATATGATAAATATTTTAAAGATACACATAATTTTTATGTATTTATATAACACATATATTAAGATATTATATATTATGTATAATAATTCATTATTATATACATTATACATATAATATTACACATTATATATTTTAAAGATATACATATATAAACTTTGGTGTATGTAGTATGTATCTATGTACAAACACAGGCACACATATATAAAATGTTTAAATGGGGAAACTGAGCTCTTGATTTGTAATTTTTAATTATCTTCTAGTAAATCTGACTCATTCAAATATCTAATTTCATCACTGTGATTTAACCTAAAAGTACATTTTTCAAGGGAATCTATGTTAGCTATACTGAACTGTTCTGTTAAACTTCTTTTAAATTACTGCCAGGATTTTTTCCTTAAAGGTCACTCATTGTAATAGAGTAAGAATGGATCTAAATCTGGATTAAAAGCTTTTGGCAAATTCAGAGTTTTTCCCCCAAACTCAGAATTAATGACCTGGTGCTCCCTGAAGATTTCATATCTATAGGCAACACACACTATGTTGCTGAGTTAAAATCCTAGTAAGGGATAGGATTAATTTTCCATTTATAATAAGAAGAGAATAATACCAACAATGATTCTATTTGTATCCTAGACTTACAGAGTTCATCTCTTCCTAGGAACTGAAGGAAGGTTTACGTCTGTTAATTTATACATAGAAACATAGTGATCTAACAAAGGTTACAGGGCATGCCACTGTGATTAGAATCCTGTGTGATGAGAATCCTATGTGATTAGGAATCTGGATTCTTAATTCTGCATTTAGTACTCTTTGTTTTAAGTTTCCATTAAAAAAAAAGAAAGAAAGTAAAAAAGAATAAATTTCAATTTACAGAATAAAGAATTCTGATTTGACATAGGGAAGAATTTCCAAAAGAGACATCTCTGAAACTTTGAAGTGTGAATTATAAGGAGCTGTGAAATTTCTTTTACTAGAAGTGCTCTATCATAAAGGAGATTCATATATGTCTGAAATCTTTTATTGGGATACTATCTAATTGAGGCAAAGTGGAACAGATTATTTCTTGAGGTTTCTTGCAGTCATAATTCAGTGATTTCTCTGTAATGTGCTCTGTTACATTTTTTTCTGGTAAAACTCAGAAAAAGTATATAATAAATGCAAAATGACACTGTTAAATTTCCTCCATTTTGCTTTACAAGGGAATAAATGGAAAAAACTCAGCCTGAATCTCTTCACACTTGCCCCTCTACAGTCTATTTTCAAAGCTATAGCAAGAGTGATAATCCTTTTAAAACATAGGTCAGACCATGGCAGCCTTCTGCTAAATACTCTGCATGGAGATTTTGCACATGCTGTTTCCTTTGTCTAGTTTTCTCTTCCACAAGTTATTCTCATGACTGCCTCCCCTTCTTTACGTCTTTTCTCAGATGCCATTTTCTCAGTGGGATCACACTCAACACCCTTTATTTAAAATAGCTAACTTCCTTTGCCCCCAATGAACTGTAATCTATTTTTTTTCTTTTTTTATACCATTTGTCACTTTCTAAGATACTTAATAATTTGCTCATTTATTATGTTTGGTTTTTGTTCTTTGTCTCTCTCCTCCTCTCAATCTCTATCACCTCCCACATGCTAGAACATATGGTCATTAAGGGCAGGGATCTTGGCCTGTTTTGTTCACTGATTCCTTCAAACATCCAAAATAATGTAATAAAATACTTGAATCATAAGTATCATCTAAAATCACACATTAAATCAAGAGAAAGAGGGAAATGGAAAGAAAATAGACAGGACCAAGAAAAATGGTGAAAAACTTACCATTTTTCACAAATGTAGTCAATTCAATAGGTATTGTTTCAGTGTGATTATGCCCATTAGAAGGAAAAAATTTTAATTCTTTCCTTAAACCTCATTTCTAAATAAGAGACTCAAATATTTGAAGAGACTTTCCTGCCCCAGTGAAGTGCTTAGTCTATTCTGGAAGAGGATAAACACTGAACTGTTTCACAATTGACATAAATTCAAGTTCATCTGTCAACTGAGTCGCTTCCTCTACCATGTATTTTGGAGCAACATGCAGGGTGCTCCTTGCAGCACATGGCAGAGCCTGACTGTCCTCTCACTTCTAGATGTTTTGCTGTTATTAATTCTGCCTAAGATCACGTTTGCTTTTTTTGAGGTTATATTAATGACTCACATGGAATTCCTGTTAAATTTAATTCTTAAGAATTAAATTTAGGCTTCATATTTCCCATTGTGTTCAGTGAAATGTGTAGGACTTTATATTTTTCCAATTAAATAGAAATTTGGTAGATTTCAGCCAATGGTTATACCATGTCAAAAAAGCAATTTTGATTTGTATACTTACTAATCATAAAGTTAAATTTAACTACAGGGGAGTATGCCCTCTATTTCTTTGCCTAAGAAATGTAATTGGAAAAATACGGAAGAGGACAGAGGAAGAGATGGAATCATGAAGCAGTGGAAACTTCCTTGTGATTGACATCAATTTATTCATAAGTACTAGTGAGGTACTATAATATAGGTAGTTTCTAAGCTACTTATGGATGGTTCAAATTTCTTTCTACTTTAAGAATAATAAGATTTTACCAGTTTAAGAACTAGTCCTGAACAACTATTTTTCTGCATTCCTTATCTGCTAATCCTCTCATATAAATAAATCCTGATATGTTGTTATCATTAGACACATTCTGGGTCCCTTGCGACCTCCCTCGGGATTTTTACACACCACTTTTTAATAATGTATCTTAAAATCCTTTGCTAGGTACACAATAATAATTTACATAGTTTTGCTTCCTACCTCTTGAAAATTAGAAAATTAACTTGATATAGCCCCAGAAAAGCTGTTCCGAAAAGGTCAAACAAGTTCTTGGAAATTAGTATGATATACTGCATTATTATAAAGCACATTGCTAGATTTCTCTGTTAATTATTAATTCTAAATCAATTACATTGATAACCTATATTAAACCATGAATGATGATGAATTAAAAACATCTTTAATCGCCATTGACCTTCAAAATGGAATTAGTGCTAATGAAAGAAACCACTTTTGGTATTGTGGAAATTTTGATTAAACGATTATTGGTGAAACTAACTGGGAAACCCTGCATATTAAATGATTCTAAGTATCTGCCTGTCTTCCACCTATTTTTCTACCTTTGTGTTTGTGGAATGGGAAAGGAGGGATCTGTTAGTTGAACTTAAGATTTTCAAAAGCCTAACCTTTGCCCATGGTTTATTCATCTATATTCATTTGGTGCTGTTAAAGGAAAACCTTTACATTTTTTTGGCTGTTATTAACACTCCTGAAATTATGGTTAGTCAGAAACTGTGGTCTTTGTGGTAGAATACCACAGAAAGGTAAACTCACAGTATTTTATGCTACTCAAAGTTATGGACTTTTCAGAGTGGAAAAATAGGCCACCTATGAGTTATTGCCTAGAATCTTGATATTTTTAGAGCAAGATGTTTTTTAAAATGTGGTTATTTAATTGCTTAGTGGTGCCTTTGAAATTCAGATGACTAAGTAGTTCAGGCTACCTCTCTGCTATGCTAGGACAACCAACTTAAGCATCTGCGTGGGTGGGGAGGAGAAATATCTGAAGCAATTCTCTTGGTTTGGATTTATTTGATAATTCAGAGATACTGCACAGGGTAAAAGGAAGAGCACTGGCAAAGCAAGTGCAGAACAAGCCAATCCCAGGTCTATAGCTTAAAAGCTGGTGCTCTGGGTTGGGTGGCTACAGTTCCGCATTGCAGTTTCCTTCACTAAAAAAAATAGTGAAACCAGAATTGCCTCAGGATAAATTCACTCAAATGTGAAAATGTTTTATGAACTATGAAATACTGTGCAGACACCCAGAAACATAATCTCCTTTTCCTTCATCCCCTAATTCAATCAGAATGGTCAATTTGGTAGCATGTATTATTTAAACCTTGAATCACCTATTAATCATCACCTTTGGCAAAGAAAACGGAGATGCGAAAAAATAACAAGTTCTGGATAATAAGCTCATATACATGGTCTGAGGCACATGCTGCATTTATTCTTTTTTTTTTTAAGGAATTTATTTTAGCACAAGTTTTAAACAATCAATTAACTGTTGCATTGTTTCATGTGTTGTTGATTGAATTTTTTTCAACATAGTTTGAAGATGTTAGACTTTCTCTGTTATGGGCAAAATAAAATAAATCATCATCAGACCATATTTTCCAAACTGAAAAATATCATATTTTTATACCACTATCTTCCAACCATTTATTTTATGGACCCTAGATTCTCCATGGTACTTTTGGCCAAAACAAATTATTTCTAAACATTATTCTTGCAGTTTGATCCTTTACCTTAGCTGTAAAATTATACATAGCTAGTTTTTTCTCCTATAAACCCATCTGTGATTGCTGAAAAGTAAATTATTTCATTGAAGGTCAGCATCAAATCCAACCAGATTTCCCTTTTATTAATCCCCGTGTGTTGCTTAGGTTGTAAGCTTTTTACCACTGTACTATAACCACTTTTTGGCCCCAGAATCTTTTCTCTCATTTTGATTCATAGCACTGCTGTAATGCAATAGATGTTAGGATTTGGCCATCTGGGCATTTTAAAATGTGGCATCAGACCAATGGAGTCTCAGTTTGAAACAGCATCTGATGTTCACCTCTTTACTACACATAACCAGCCATTTGTCAAAAAGGCACAGCCTGTATCCAACAGTTTACTGTGGCCACGTATGCTTTAGTCACGCTTTCTAACTCTCAATTAGAAAACTCTCAAATTTAGTTATTACACATTTTATGGGTTGTGGAAACACAGGGGGTCCTTCAAATGGACAGACAGCTGAAAAAATTGGCAGACAGTTACATGCTGATCAGGCGAGACTCCCCGCAGACGATTTACTGTCACTCCTGTGCTTCGGCTATGGTGAAATAAGAGTAAAGCCCGATTTCAACACTGAGAACATGGGGACACTAAACTTGCAGAGTCAGATTCAACAGGATCCTGTGTGGGAACATGAGAGGAAGCGTACAGTCCCTCAGCTTTTCAGATTAGCTTTCTTCAAAATGAGTCCCTGGAACCCTGTTTCTGTCACTTGGAGATGGGCCCGAGTGAGAAGCAAACTGAGCTTCTCAGGCTTCTCTACGAACTGAGATATTATTCTTCCAAATCTAAATGCCACCTCTTCCTGGAAGTCTCCTTGTGTATGTCCTTTCGGAACGGATGTTTCTGTTGCAGTTCCAAAGCACTAATGTACAGAGCTGAATGCGATGGTCTCCACCGGCTCCCACGTGTGTGGGATGCACGGCACTGCCGCCATCCACGGGTGCATCTTTTTCTTCAAATTCCAGCACCCTATGGGCTAACAGTGGCCACACGTGTGTGTGTGCCACTCAGACAGCTTTTCCCGCTCTTCTTTGTTTGATGATCTAGTTCTTTACAGGCTTGTCTTTATGTCTAGATTATAAGCATCTTCAGGTAAGTGGCTGTACCTCACTCCTCTGTGTGTAATCCACACAGTGTCTTTGGACTTGATAACCTGCTACCAAAGAATATTGAAAGTTGAGTGAAAAGTAGAATATTGAATAAAACCATGCAACTCTCAGTTTTCCAATGGCTGCATATGTTCATTTTAGAATTTGAATATGCCAGCTGTGTTTTATATTTGACATAGAAGTACAATTTCTAAGCCAATATTATTGGTTTGATTCCACTCAGAAATCATTCAGTTTAAGCTAGGAAAGCACACAATTACAATGTTTAAAATAATGGGGACGGGGACCTGTTGAATGCATTGGTAAATATTTTAAGAAGGAAATTGTTGACATTTTACAAGTAAATGCCATTATTATGGCCTTGAAAATTAGATTCCTATCCAGATAGTGTGTCTAGAAAGGCAAAATCCCTGTGGAAAATTCATTTACCAAACTAATAACTGTTTTATTTGTATTACCAAGGATGAAAACCCATGACGGAGCCAAACATGGTTTCTGGAATTTTCTAGGTGATGTACATTTTGCAATTTAGAGGTCAGGCATTAAAACTTAATTTTTTTTTTTTTCATTTTTTTTTTTTTTTTAAGAGGGCATCTCTCATATTTATTGATCAAATGGTTGTTAACAACAATAAAATTCACTATAGGGGGGTCAGCGCTCAATGTACAATCATTAATCCATCTCAAGCCTAATTCTCGTCAGTCTCCAATCTTCTGAAGCATAACGAACAAGTTCTTACATGGTGAACAAATTCTTACATAGTGAATAAATTCTTACATGGTGAACAGTACAAGGGCAGTCATCACAGAAACTTTCGGTTTTGATCATGCAATATGACCTATAAACAATCAGGTCAAATATGAATATTCGTTTGATTTTTGTACTTGATTTATATGTTGATCCCACAGTTCTCCTATTATTATTATTATTTTTATTTTTAATAAAATGCTGAAGTGGTAGGTAGATGCAAGATAAAGGTAGAAAACATAGTTTAGTGCTGTAAGAAGGCAAATGTAGATGATCAGATGATCAGGTGTGTGCCTATGGACTAAGTATTAATCCAGGCTAGACAAGGGCAGCAAGACATCCACGGATGCAGAAGATTTCTCTCAAAGCAGGGGGGGTGAGGTTCTGAGCCTCACCTCTGTTGATCCCCAAATTCTCACCTGATGGCCCCCCTGCGACTGTGCCTGTCTTAGGTTGTTCCTCCCTTGAGGAATCTTACCCGTCTCTGGCTAACCAGTCATCTTCCGGGGCCATACAGGGAAATGTAAAGTTGGTAAGTGAGAGAGAAGCCATATTGTTTGCAAAGGTTAGCTTTTTACTTCTTTGCAGATTTATGCCCTGTGGCTTCTATGCCCAGCACTTGTCTTGAGGTATCTTTACCACCTAGAGGAATTATGATACTCGGTAAATTCGATATGAGGCACGAATTCTATTTAAGGGTTGTAATTAGGAAGGAAGAAGAAAAGCTATAGATGTAGCATATGAAGGAAACTTGGGAGGATTGATTATTTCTTTGACATATCTTCTTGTATAGTACCTTAAGTATGTATAGGTTTTAAACTACTAACTAATTTGCACACACATATTAACATAATAGGAATATGGTGACATAAACAAAGCAAATCTATAATTACCATCCATCTCCAGTGAAGCCAAGAAAACCATTTAGGCACCCTAGGCATTTGTGAAAATTTATCTATGATATGATGGATATTGTCCAACTGTACTTGAACCATCAGACAAATTAAAGCAGCCCATTTCTGGGATCTGTTCACATCCCATATGTTCTTTTAACCATAGATAGTCTATAGTCATGAGATTTTGGAGTGCTATAACTTGCACCCCTCCCAACTCCTGGTTGAGTTCCAACAGTACAGATCCTGTCAAATTCGTTGTCTCACTGTATGCACATGCCAGCCTAGACATCTCCCTCCTCCTTCTTATGGCAAGTCCAGGAGACGGTGGGCTGGATGCAGCCACAACCGCAGCATCGTCCGGATCCCTGTGGAGGCATTTTGATGATCATCCCCCGGCACGAGTCCTCCAGAGAGTGCTGATGCCGGAAGCTCCTCCTCATATCGTATCTTAGTTCATTTACTGGGTATCCAAGCTAGGCCTTGATCTTCTGCATAGAAACAAACAGACCCTTTGCCCACACTTTGACATGCCCTCTATACCACTGTGCAGAACTCATTGGAGGTCAGCACACAGTAACTGCTTTTTTTTTTTTTTTTTTTAATTAAGAGAAAGGAATATTATCAGAAAAGAGTACCTCCATAGCTGATCATCTGACACCCTTTAAGTGATCAACATTAAGGATATTTAAATCATGCGTTGATCTTTGATTTACCAATAGTTTTATCCTGTTAAGGAGTAATCCCCCTTTTCTTTCTTTCTTCCTTTCTTTTTTTTTTTTTTTTTAAATTTTTAATCTACACTTACATGAAGAATACTATGTTTACTATGCTCTCCCCTATATCAGGTTCCCCCTAACAACCACATTACGGTTACTGTCCATCAGCTTAGCAAAATGTTGTAGAGTCGCTACTTGTCCTCTCTGTGTTGTGCAGCCCACCCTCCCCTTGCTCCCTCCCCCCCATGCATGCTAATCTTAATACCCCCCTTCTTCTTCCCCCCCTTATCCCTCCCTGCCCACCCATCCTCCCCAGTTCCTTTCCCTTTGGTACCTGTTAGTCCATTTTTGGGTTCTGTAATTCCACTGCTGTTTTGTTCCTTCAGCTTTTCCTTTGTTCCTATACTCCTCAGATGAGTGAAATCATTTGGTATTTCTCTTTCTCCGCTTGGCTTATTTCACTGAGCATAATACTCTCCAGCTCCATCCATGTTGCTGCAAATGGTTGGATTTTTCCACTTCTTATGGCTGAGTAGTATTCCATTGTGTATATGTACCACATCTTCTTTATCCATTCATCTACCGATGGACATTTAGGTTGCTTCCAATTCTTGGCTATTGTAAATAGTGCTGCGATAAACATAGGAGTACATCTGTCTTTCTCAAACTTGATTGCTGCGTTCTTAGGGTAAATTCCTAGGAGTGGAATTCCTGGGTCAAATGGTAGGTCTGTTTTGAGCATTTTGATGCACCTCCATACTGCTTTCCACAATGGTTGAACTAATTTACATTCCCACCAGCAGTGTAGGAGGGTTCCCCTTTCTCCACAGCCTCGCCAACATTTGTTGTTGTTTGTCTTTTGGATGGCAGCTATCCTTACTGGTGTGAGGTGATACCTCATTGTAGTTTTAATTTGCATTTCTCTGATAATTAGCGATGTGGAGCATCTTTTCATGTGTCTCTTGGCCATCTGTATTTCTTTTTTGGAGAACTGTCTGTTCAGTTCCTCTGCCCATTTTTTAATTGGATTATTTGTTTTTTGTTTGTTGAGGCGTGTGAGCTCTTTATATATTCTGGACGTCAAGCCTTTATCGGATCTGTCATTTTCAAATATATTCTCCCATACTGTAGGGTTCCTTTTTGTTCTATTGATGGTGTCTTTCGCTGTACAGAAGCTTTTCAGCTTAATGTAGTCCCACTTGCTCATTTTTGCTGTTGTTTTCCTTGCCCGGGGAGATATGTTCAAGAAAAGATCACTCATGTTTATGTCTAAGAGGTTTTTGCCTATGTTTTTTTCCAAGAGTTTAATGGTTTCATGCCTTACATTCAGGTCTTTGATCCATTTTGAGTTTACCTTTGTATATGGGGTTAGACAATGGTCCAGTTTCATTCTCCTACATGTAGCTGTCCAGTTTTGCCAGCACCATCTGTTGAAGAGACTGTCATTTTGCCATTGTATGTCCATGGCTCCTTTATCAAATATTAATTGACCATATATGTTTGGGTTAATTTCTGGGGTCTCTAATCTGTTCCACTGGTCTGTGGCTCTGTTCTTGTGCCAGTACCAAATTGTCTTGATTACTATGGCTTTGTAGTAGAGCTTGAAGTTGGGGAGTGAGATCCCCCCTACTTTATTCTTCTTTTTCAGGATTGCTTTGGCTATTCGGGGTCTTTGGTGTTTCCATATGAATTTTTGAATTATTTGTTCCAATTCATTGAAGAATGTTGCTGGTAATTTGAGAGGGATTGCATCAAATCTGTATATTGCTTTGGGCAGGATGGCCATTTTGACGATATTAATTCTTCCTAGCCATGAGCAGGGGATGAGTTTCCATTTGTTAGTGTCCCCTTTAATTTCTCTTAAGAGTGACTTGTAGTTTTCAGAGTATAAGTCTTTCACTTCTTTGGTTAGGTTTATTCCTAGGTATTTTATTCTTTTTGATGCATTGGTGAATGGAATTGTTTTCCTGATTTCTCTTTCTGTTGGTTCATTGTTAGTGTATAGGAAAGCTACAGATTTCTGTGTGTTAATTTTGTATCCTGCAACTTTGCTGTATTCCGATATCAGTTCTAGTAGTTTTGGAGTGGAGTCTTTAGGGTTTTTTATGTACAGTATCATATCATCTGCAAATAGTGACAGTTTAACTTCTTCTTTACCAATCTGGATTCCTTGTATTTCTTTGTTTTGTCTGATTGCCGTGGCTAGGACCTCCAGTACTATGTTAAATAACAGTGGGGAGAGTGGGCATCCCTGTCTGGTTCCCGATCTCAGTGGAAATGCTTTCAGCTTCTCGCTGTTCAGTATGATGCTGGCTGTGGGTTTATCATATATGGCCTTTATTATGTTGAGGTACTTGCCCTCTATTCCCATTTTGCTGAGAGTTTTTATCATGAATGGATGTTGAATTTTGTCAAATGTTTTTTTAGCATCTATGGAGATGATCATGTGGTTTTTGTCTTTCTTTTTGTTGATGTGGTGGATGATGTTGATGGATTTTCGAATGTTGTACCATCCTTGCATCCCTGGGATGAACCCCACTTGGTCATGGTGTATGATCCTTTTGATATACTGTTGAATTCTGTTTGCTAATATTTTATTGAGTATTTTTGCATCTACATTCATCAGGGATATTGGTCTGTAATTTTCTTTTTTGGTGGGGTCTTTTCCTGGTTTTGGTATTAGGGTGATGTTGGCTTCATAGAATGAGTTTGGGAGTATTCCCTCTTCTTCTATTTTGTGGAACACTTTAAGAAGAATGGGTATTATGTCTTCTCTGTGTGTCTGATAAAATTCCGAGGTAAATCCGTCCGGCCCCGGGGTTTTGTTCTTGGGTAGTTTTTTGATTACTGTTTCAATTTCTTTGCTTGTAATTGGTTTGTTTAACTTTTGTGTTTCTTCCTTGGTCAGTCTTGGGAGGTTGTATTTTTCTAGGAAGTTGTCCATTTCTTCTAGGTTTTCCAGCTTGTTGGCATATAGGTTTTCATAGTAGTCTTTAATAATTCTTTGTATTTCTGTGGAGTCTGTCGTGATTTTTCCATTCTCATTTCTGATTATGTTGATTTGTGTTGACTCTCTTTTTCTCTTAATAAGTTGGGCTAGAGGCTTATCTATTTTGTTTATTTTCTCAAAGAACCAGCTCTTGGTTTCGTTGATTTTTGCTATTGTTTTATTCTTCTCAATTTTGTTTATTTCTTCTCTGATCTTTATTATGTCCCTCCTTCTGCTGACTTTAGGCCTCATTTGTTCTTCTTTTTCCAGTTTCGATAATTGTGATGTTAGACTATTCATTTGGGATTGTTCTTCCTTCTTCAAGTGTGCCTGGATTGCTATATACTTTCCTCTTAAGACTGCTTTCGCTGCATCCCACAGAAGTTGGGGCTTAGTGTTGTTGTTGTCATTTGTTTCTATATATTCCTTGATCTCTATTTTGATTTGTTCATTGATCCATTGATTATTTAGTAGCATGTTGTTAAGCCTCCATGTGTTTGTGAGCCTTTTTGTTTTCTTTGTAGAATTTATTTCTACTTTCATACCTTTGTGGTCTGAAAAATTGGTTGGTAGAATTTCAATATTGTGGAATTTACTGAGGCTCTTTTTGTGAGCTAGTATGTGGTCTATTCTGGAGAATGTTCCATGTGCACTTGAGAAGAATGTATATCCTGTTGCTTTTGGATGTAGAGTTCTATAGATGTCTATTAGGTCCATCTGTTCTAGTGTGTTGTTCAGTGCCTGTGTGTCTTTACTTATTTTCTGCCCGGTGGATCTATCCTTTGGGGTGAGTGGTGTGTTGAAGTCTCCTACAATGAATGCATTGCAGTCTATTTCCCTCTTTAATTCTGTTAGTATTTGCTTCACATATGCTGGTGCTCCTGTATTGGGTGCATATATATTTAGAATGGTTATATCCTCTTGTTGGACTGAGCCCTTTATCATTATGTAGTGGCCTTCTTTATCTCTTGTTACTTTCTTTGTTTTGAAGTCTATTTTGTCTGATATTAGTACTGCAACCCCTGCTTTCTTCTCACTGTTGTTTGCCTGAAATATGTTTTTCCATCCCTTGCTTTTAGTCTATGCTTATCTTTGGGTTTAAGGTGAGTTTCTTGTAAGCAGCATATAGATGGGTCTTGCTTTTTTATCCATTCTATTACTCTATGTCTTTTGATTGGTGCATTAAGTCCATTTACATTTAGGGTGACTATTGAGAGATATGTACTTATTGCCATTTCAGGCTTTAGATTCGTGGTTACCAAAGGTTCAAGGTTAGCTTCTTTAGTATCTTACTGCCTAACTTAGCTCATTTATTGAGCTATTATATACACTGTCTGGAGATTCTTTTCTTCTCTCCCTTCTTATTCCTCCTCCTCCTCCATTCTTCATATGTTGTGTGTTTTCTTCTGTGCTCTTTTTAGGGGTGCTCCCATCTAGAGCAGTCCCTGTAGGATGCCCTGTAGAGGTGGTTTGTGGGAAGCAAATTCCCTCAGCTTTTGCTTGTCTGGGAATTGTTTGATCCCACCATCATATTTAAATGATAGTCGTGCTGGATACAGTATCCTTGGTTCAAGGCCCTTCTGTTTCATTGCATTAAGTATATCATGCCATTCTCTTCTGGCCTGTAGGGTTTCTGTCGAGAAGTCTGATGTTAGCCTGATGGGTTTTCCTTTATAGGTGACCTTTTTCTCTCTAGCTGCCTTTAAAACTCTTTCCTTGTCCTTGATCCTTGCCATTTTAATTATTATGTGTCTTGGTGTTGTCCTCCTTGGATCCTTTCTGTTGGGGGTTCTGTGTAATTCCATGGTCTGTTCGATTACTTCCTCCCCCAGTTTGGGGAAGTTTTCAGCAATTATTTCTTCAAAGACACTTTCTATCCCTTTTCCTCTTTCTTCCTCTTCTGGTATCCCTATAATACGAATGTTTTTCCTTTTGTATTGGTCACATATTTCTCTTAGTGTTGTTTCATTCCTGGAGATCCTTTTATCTCTCTCTATGTCAGCTTCTATACGTTCCTGTTCTCTGGCTTCTATTCCTTCAATGGCCTCTTGCATCTTATCCATTCTGCTTATAAATCCTTCCAGGGATTGTTTCACTTCTGTGATCTCTTTCCTGACATCTGTGATCTCCTTCTGGACTTCATCCCACTGCTCTTGCATTTTTCTCTGCATCTCATCCCACTGCTCTTGCATTTTTCTCTGCATCTCGTCCCATTGCTCTTGCATTTTTCTCTGCATCTCTGTCAGCATGTTCATGATTTTTATTTTGAATTCTTTTTCAGGAGGACTAGTTAGGTCTGTCTCCTTCTCAGGTGTTGTCTCTGTGATCTTTGTCTGCCTGTAGTTTTGCCTTTTCATGGTGATAGAGATAGTTTGCAGAGCTGGTACAAGTGACCGCTGGAAGAGCTTCCCTTCTTGTTGGTTTGTAGCCTTTTCCTGGGAGAATAGCGACCTCTAGTTGCTTGTGCTGGGCAGCTGTGCACAGACAGGGCTTCTGCTTCCTGCCCAGTTGCTTTGGGGTTTATCTCCGCTGTTGCTGTGGGCTTGGCCTGGCTGGGGCTGTTCCTCCAAAATGGTGGAGCCCCGTTGGAGGGGGAGCGGCCAGGAGGCTATTTATTTCCGTAAGGGGCCTCTGTGCTCCCTGCTGCCCAGGGGGTTAGAGTGCCCAGAGATGCCCAGATTCCCTGCCTCTGGTCTAAGTGACCTGTCCTGCCCCTTTAAGACTTCCAAAAAGCACTCTCCAAACCAAAACAACAACAGCAACAATGAGAGAGGGAACAGAAAGAGAGAAAAAAAAAGGAAAAAACAAGCGATTTTTTTTTTTTTTTTTTTTTTGTCCTCAGGTGCCGGTCCCAGGCACTGCTCACTGGTCTGCTGCCCTGTCTCCCTAGCACCAGGGTCCCTGTCCTTTCAAGGCTTCCAAAAAGCACCCACCCACCGGTCCCGCAGGGAAGGAACGCTCGATATTCTTTGTCCTCAGGCACTGGTCCCAGGCACCCGCTCACCAGTCCCGCCGCCCTGCCTCCCCAGCACCGGGGTCCCTGTCCCTTCAAGGCTTCCAAAAAGCACTCGCCAAAAAGAGAGAAAAAAAGGGGAAAAACGTGCGATTTCTTCCGTCCTCAGGTGCCGGTCTCAGGCACCCGCTCACCAGTCCAGCCGCCCTGCCTCCCTAGCACCGGGGTCCCTGTCCCTTTTAGGCTTCCAAAAAGCACTCGCAGAAAAGAGGAAAAAAAAAGGGGAAAAACACGCGATTTCCTCTGTCCTCAAGTGCCGGTCTCAGGCACCCGCCCACCGGTCCCGCAGGGAAAAACGTGGGATATTCTTTGTCCTCAGGCGCCGGTCCCAGGCACCCACTCACCAGTCCCGCCACCCTGCCTCCCTAGCACTGGGGTCCCCGTCCCTTCAAGGCTTCCAAAAAGCGCTCGCCAAAAAGAGAAAGAAAAAAAAAAAGGGGGAAAAACACGCGACCTCTCCGTCCTCAGGCACCGGTCTCAGGCACCCGCCCGCCGGTCCCGCAGGGAGAAACGCGGGATATTCTTTGTCCTCCGGCACCGTTCCCAGGCACCTGCTCACCGGTCCCGCCACCCTGCCTCCCCAGCAACGGGGGCCCGTCCCTCTAAGGCTTCGAAAAATCGCTCGCCAAAAAAAAAAACCACTCCGGTTTCTCTCCACCCGCCGGGAGCCGGGGGGAGGGGCGCTCGGGTCCCACCGGGCCGGGGCTTGTATCTTACCCCCTTCGCAAGGCGCTGGTTCCTTGCAGGTGTGGATGTGGTCTGGATGTTGTCCTGTGTCCTGTGGTCTCTATTTTAGGAAGATTTTTCTTTGTTATATTTTCATAGCTCTATGTGTTTCTGGGAGGAGACTTCCACTGCTCTACTCACGCCGCCATCCTGGCTCCGCCCGAAACTTAATTTTTAAATGACTTTTTTGAATTGTTACCCATGTTCTGTCATTATTCACATTCATTTTTGAAAACTCTAGTTGGTTTGAATTTAAATTCTCCTCATAAACCACTTAGCAACACTGAAGGTTTTGTTTCCAGAATTTTGGTATGGGAAATTCTACCTGGTTGCTTCATTTTGATTCCTAAGTCAAATTTAAGAAATATTAAGATCCCACAGCATATCAATGTAAATGTCAATGAAGCCATATAATAATAGAAGAATTAAGAAACAAACACTACAGGGAATTTTGCTGCCCTGGACCAGATTGTCAGCATTAATGATTGCCTCCATTTGTGCTAATACTTCATTCCTTTCACTCTGAGGTATCATGAGAATGATCACCATTAGGATACTATATTCCAAAGGAGCTCATTATTTTCAGGGCTGGGGGGACAAGGGTATTGTTCCACAAGAGAGCTACTAAATTAATTGCCAATACCTTGCAAACAGTACATACATTCATTACTTTAATTTATTAAAAGTGTATTACCTAAAACCACAGTTAAGTGAGTTATACAATTGCTTAATCTCTTAATATCCACCTTGTGTTCATTTTTCACAAGGTAGTTTCTGAAGCAGATTCTCCTTTTATTTTTAATAATAAAATTTTCTAATCTGGATTTTTTAAGATCAACAGACCATTTCAGCAAGATAGTCATGAAATATAGGCTTTCACATCTATGCCTACAAATTAGCAAGGTGAATTTGTTAATTTTGTTTTCTTATTATTTATTGTATTCAATGTTTATTTTATTCTGACTATAAAACTAGTCTTCACAGATGAGACATATAAAATACAGAAACTTTTCCTTTCCTGAACTTTTTAAACTTCTTCGGAGTTTCTGAAAGATATCTAATTGAGCTACACTGTAATATTTTTAGTACTGAACAGACTATTTTTCCCTATCTCTTCCCTTTCTATGAAGTTTTAATCTTCATAGTTGAACAGTATTTTCTTTTTGCTCTCTGTGGATATGAATGATAGTCTTTTCTCTGGAGAAAGGAAGCTCTCTTTGCCATCAGGGTGTCTGTCTCTTTCAAGCCCTTCATTTGCCTCCTATTTGCTGTCGTCTCTGTCCCATATCTTAGTGGCTTTATCCAAATGTCTAATAATCTTTAGTTGTAGGCTTTCATGTAAAAGTTGCAGAGGGATTGCTCAGAAATTCTCAGCACATGCTGTGAGCCTTAACTGTCTCCTTCTTATCAGGGCAACAGGTTGAGTCTGGCCCTCCAGCTGGGCAGATACCCCAGGAGAGTCTTCTAGCCTCCTGCCCAGCAGGGGAAGCCCAGCTTCATCCTTGCACAGATACACACCTTTCATAAAACTCTTACTGATATTTTAGTGAGATTTGAAGAAGGAACTAAAATATATATATTTGTTCAAACCACAATCTCGGCCAAGAATTCTTACTTATTTCTGTATACTTTTAGCATCAGGAGTATAATTTACAACTGTAGGGGATTTATTAAATAGTTGTTGAGTGAATGGATGATGAGCCGAAGGAATCTGAGAAGGTGAAGGGATTACTCTTGCTCTTCTTTTTTTTAATACTTTGTTTAGGAAAGATTTAATTTTGAACTAAAAATAAGTAGTCTGAATGTTCTAAAGAACATATCGTATGCCTCCTTTGTTGCTGAGAACAATGATTTGGTCAAATGGAATAAAAAGTTTTGAGAATCATCCATTTTTTATTGGCAACACCTAGAATAATTCCAAACATGAAACACTTGTTAAAAAAGTCAACAGCCCAGACGGTACCTCACATTCTGATGTGGATGATGAATGTTCTAAAAGTTGCGTGAATATGACATTATGGGCACATTTCTCTTTCTGTTTATTTTTAACATGTTTATTAAATAATATGATTTTGTCCAGGGATTTTTCTTGTACTGGTTTATTATTTTTCAATTAATTTATCATCTGCATTTCTAGAATTTAGTCTTTCAGATTCAAGGCACTGAGAGAGTTAAATCATGGTCAGTCATAAGGGATTTGGGAAGCCTTTTAGGGCCTCACCAGACCCAGCATGGATGAGTCCTGGCAAACCTGAGTCTCTTCACAAGGCATCTCATGCTGAAAATTTTGTTTGCCCTCTCTTCCTGGAAACTTATGACGTATGTTTTGGGGAAATGTTCTTAAATCACTTGTTGATAACCTTTCCCCTCTATGGTGTATGTCCTCCATTTTCCAATGGCAATTCTGTCACTTAAATCTTGGATATTCTAGGCTAGCCTTCTAAGTCCCTTTCCTTTTCTCTACCTCCATTCTTTTGTCTTTTTATTCTACTTTCAGGGTGCTTTTGTAAAGCTTATTTTTCAATCCTTTTACTGAATTTTCATATGTATTATGTATTGATAATTTCAATTATTTTTTTTTAAATTTGACTGTTCTACATTAGTAGCATTCTATTTTTACTTTGCACATGCCCCTAATGATTTTTTTTTTAATGAATTGACCATTTGTTCAGGGATCCCAGGTGTCCATGTCTTTATCTTTTCTGCTTTGGAATAGATCAAATTCTTCAAGAAAGTATCCTTCAATTTCTACTTAGAAGGGAGGAATCTGGAAGCCAGCATCCTGAGGACCAATTAGGGGCAGAAGCTGGGGTTCTCTGTATTCTTTATTTGGCATGCATCTCATAATTTATCCCCATGTGCTTGGCATAGTACATACACCCAACTATACGTGGCATTCGCCAACTCAAGTTCCTCATTTTTCCTGTCTAGTGAATACATCTCGAGACTTTGGGATAGGAGGCTCCTGCAGCAGTGAGGAGCAGAAGACATAAAAGGTCTAACTGGTTCTCAAACAGATCCTACCCAGGATTCCTGAGTTCAGAACAACCCCCCTTTGCCTTTCTGTTCCAGAAAGAACTGATGCTTTTCATGGTTCCACAGGTGTAACTTGGGTCTGTCCCAATCCTTCTCCACTAATGTTAGTTACCGCTCATCCATCTGCTTCCTTCTTTCATAACTGTGTGCCCTTTGCCTCCTCTCATGTTTTCCCCACCTTTGTGGATTATGGTCTTCAAGATATATCCTTTTATTATAGTTTTTGTTAAGTGTATTTATTCTTACCTTATCTCAGAAAGAGACCAAGATAGTTTTCCTTTTTGACTCTCTCATAGTATACAGTAATGTCTTGCACATGGTAGACACTAAACTAGTATTTGCAGAATTGCGTAGAGTAAAATAGCCAAAATATAGTACTATATCATTTTCACATACTACAGATGTATGTATTTGATAAGTTAATAAAACTGAATATCTCTTTTCTCCTCCAATAATGCAACATATAGATAGGCTCCATAAGTAAAAATACCAATATTGGAAAAAGATCTTTTTTCTCCAACTGTGTTCTTACCTAGTCAACAAATATTCATTGAGAAGGCAAAGTGTCACTAATGATCACTGAGACTAATGTTTGCCTTTTGTTACATGGGACTAATGTTTGCATGGGAGCATGTCTATTATGAATTGTATATCATATAATTAGTAGTAATTTCCTTAAATGAATTTTTATAGGTTAAGATTTGTTTGCTCCCACATCAAGAGCAGACTGAAGTAAACAGTTGTATGACTTACATGTGTCACTATGACTTTGCTATATAGAATCCTTCAGTCTATTACTAAATTTAATAATGCAAACAGACTTTTAGTTCATTGGTTCTATATAAAGCTTTATCAGTTTCTGACAGCTAGAAAGTTAATTGTAATGTATTTGGAATTTTTTTTTTAGAATCAGGTTGCTGTTTTAATAATTCTCAGAATTATACTTCAACCACTAGATTTTGACAGATCAAGGTTTTAGCTTATCCAGATATACAATATTTCCTTCACAGTATACTATTAGATATTTAATATTTGTACTTGCATATTTGATCTATACAAGTTTATGTATCAGCAAGCAATATAATCCTAGACATGTCTTCATTTTTCACTTTAGAAATAGACCAATTGCTTGTGCAATACCATGGTATTTCTTATATAACAGCTTGCACAGACTGTAATTGATTTTCATTTATAAAATAAGTAGGAAGTTTGTATGCAATTGGTTTACTGAAGGAGTAAATCTTTACATAAAAGATGACACTACTATTTTTAATGTATATGATTTTTTAAAGTGGAATAATAGGCTAGGATAGCTTTGGCTCATAAAAAGAGAAGACTGATTTTTCATTATAAGTCTAGCATTTGTTTTACCTTTAACATCATATGCTTACTATTTTGATTAAAATAAAAAAATAATTGGAAAGAAAATATTTTCAACAATCTCTTGAATATTTTCTAGATGCCAGGTGTTCTGTTAAACACCTTTTGTAAGTTTTTGCATTTAATCCTCATAACAATCCTATAAACTTACTGCTTTTCACATTCCACTGATTAGAAATATAGCAAGGCTTAATAAAATAGTAACAATAATACTGTTTGAAATAACTATTATCCACTAGATATTAATGGATGCAAACTCCAGTTGCGCACTGTTCTAAGTATTGTATCGGTTGATTCTCAGTGCACATATGAAGTAGAGGCCATTATCCTTCCCTTTTTATAAATGGAAAAGGGAGAGGACACGTTCCCACCTGGAGGAAAAAATAACTGACCCCAAATCACAAGGCCGAAATTCAAACACAAGCAGTTGCACTCATAGCTGGTGCTAAAATATGATTCTTGGATCATTTGGGAAACGTTATCCTGGATGTAATAGAAATTCTAACTCAAACTGTCATACTTTAAGGGCACTTAGCATCTCACATCCCCCGCCCAAAAGTAGAGCAGGTTTTTAAGGTCAGTTGACATCAAGGATAACATGAGGTTAGTGCCATGTCTCTGTTTTGACACGTCAGTCTAGCTTCTGAAATCAGGTCTGCTTCTTCTTGGCTATAGGTAAAAGCAAGTCACCTAACTAACTGAGAATGGGCTCCATATATCTGAGTGTAACTGAGGCAACATTGCCAAGTTGATTGAGGTTCAAAAGCAGGAAGGCTACAGCACTCGGAACCCATTTCCTCATCTCCAGGGTCAGCAGAATACCACCTCCCCAATGGTTTTTGAGAAGATGAAGTCGGTTAAAAAACAAAAAGTGCTAAGAACTGTGGCTGGCACATTCTAAGTGAGCTGTTATTGTCATTGCTGATTTTCTTGTTATTGCTGTTGTGAGAATGTCCAAAAAAGAAATGAGGGTGCTCTCTTAGATGGGGAGAAAATTTTTAGTCTTTGCAGCCGATTTCCATATCTAACTGCCTTTCAGGAGCTGGGTTTTAAGCCCTTTTCTGAAACAACCTCCAGATAGGATAACAGGTTCATGCTGAGACCAACAGTCAGGACACCCCAGGGCTGAGGGGAGAGGCCCCTTCCCGGAGACACAGGGCCATCTGGGGATGGCGCAGGAAGTAACAGCCCCACCCCCTACTTTTTCATCTGCTGTGAATATGGAGTAGAAGCTGTCAGCCTCGGTGTACCCCAAGAACTTGACCTAAGGCATAGTGAAAAAGGCAAAGGGCAAGTCAACAGCTAGAGTTTACCTCCCTCCTCGGGCACACAACTGCCGTCAGTGGAAACACGGATTCCTCACCCAAAGATTGGGATGCAGTCACCCAGGGTTGTTTTGGGTACATCCTCTTCCCCTCTCACTGCTCCCACAGTGTCCTCTGGAAGCAGCACAGTCTGCCAATCACCTTCCAGTGAGAAGAGACACCCCCCACACAGCCCTTGTTGGTCAATGATCAGATCACAGGGCTCTGTGCTTCCCTGCCAGGCCCTTCAAACAAACAGAATAGTGAGACAAAGCCTCCTGACTTCAGAGAATGGTTTTAAGGATCAAATATGAGAGTATGTGAAATGCTCTGTAAATCTGTAAGACAGAGTAATAAAGGACGGGGGTTAATTTACCCCTACAGGACTTCTGATCCATCTGCTGGGGCGATAGATTAGTCCTTTGCTGATAATGGATTAATGGCAGATGAACAACATTAGAAGCTATGTGGCTCATTAACCCATGACACTAGAATCTTAGTTATAAAAGTGAACAACTTTATAGAACACATATTAGTGAGAACATTAATGAAATGATCGGGATTTAATGTTTCCTAATGGGCCATTATATCCTTGCTGTTCTTGAAGTCAATTAAAAAATACATGAATCTGTGGCATAGAGATTAATATCATTCTAAAGAGCTAGCACCAGAACATGAAGAGACACATAGGGAGTTGCTCCTTCTGACCTGGAAACTGGAAGTCTCAGAGGAAAAACTTAACAGAATAGCAGCTTTTAAGAATCATCTCTCAAGAAGCCCCACCAAAATTTACTAGAAAATACCTGCTTACTGAAGTTGTGTCTGATATTCAAAATTAGGAATGTCTACAGATAAATTACCATAGTTCCAATTCTATTTTTAAAATTTCTGGAGCAAAAGAACTTTTGATTAAGAGGTAGCACTGAATTTTACTATAAATGAGAGTATGACTACAACTGGAAATAGATTCACACCAGACTCTGAAAATGCAAAGAGGCCACAATTCATTCAGTTATCTTGTGGCATGTATTGCTAAGTAGTCACACTTATCTGTAGAAATAGTATTTGTTTTCTAGCTAAAGTATGTTGTTATGTTTTGGAGATCCTTCAGTAAGTCATTTTTCTCAAAGCATTAGAATATTCCCCACAACATATGAAACTTCTCAAGTTTGAAAGGTGGTTTCTTTTATGTATTTTTGTGATTTACTCTTTACTTCATCAATTAATGATTTCAGCCTAGTAACATTAACTTAGTAGTGCAAGAGTCTTATTTGTAAAACAGTTTCAGCACAAAAGCATGTGGTAAACAGAAGAACCATTGTTCATTATATTTTTGTCAAATTTTAAGTAAGTAATTCCCTAGTACTTTAATTCTGAGGTCACCTAAGGGACACCTTAATTGACAAAAATCTGGAAAATACAGTCAAACCAATTATTCACTGATAACTTTTTAAAAGATGTTTTAATGTATCTTGTTTAATTCATGTAGCTTTTTTCCTTAATGCTTTATTAAACCAATTTATCTCTGTAAACACAGTGCTATTCACGTGAATATTTTTCTTAACCTGTGGTTGGAAATGTTCAGTTGTGGCAATCCCATTTTTCAAAGTAGCTTAGCACAGCACAGGTGAGTCGCAGTCAGTCAGCTCTTGATTTCAGTGTCACTTCTCCTTCTCATTAGCTGTCATCTAAATCAAATTTATCAAGTCTATTCTCCATCATTTCCTTTGTTTCTTCTTTTCCTATTTTTGTTTATAGATTATTCCCTTACCCTAAGATAAATATTCATGTTTATTTTCTCTAATTCTTTTATATTTACAGTTTGTGTGACTCTGTAGTAGGTATGAAATTGGCTATTTGATTTTGAAGGGTGCATGTTATTTTTTTTATTTGAGAACCAATAATTCACCCAATGAACAGTAATTGCATACACACTATATGCTTGACTTTCTGCTAGGCACTGTGTGTACAAAAGTGAATTCATGCAGCTCCTGAGAAACATAAATTCAGCGGACAGGCCATAACAAGATAAATTCCACTACAGTGTGGGAAGAGCCAAAGAGCAAGGAGATCACTGCTGTGCCAGTAGTGGTAGTTTCTCTAATGCCTAGGGTTCTGCTTCTCAGTGTAGCTGGGACGCTGAGATCATGGGATGCTCGTACTACAAAGCTGGACTCACAGTAGCAGAAAAAAGCAGCTGTACTCTTGACTAAGGACTGGCTATGTCCAAGGCTGGATTCGACATAAGACGAATGTTATTTGGTAGGGCTGCTGCTGACATGTCCATCCAATAGGTCCATGAAGATCAGAATATTAGGATTGCTTTCCAGGTAAATATTATGTATAAAACAGTCCTCAGAATTTTTGCAATATATTTAACCTGTGTGAGATACATAGATCAGAGAAGGCTTATTTGGAATCGACCTCTCCTTCATCTTGTAGAAGCTGAGCTCCCTAGAGTCTCCTCCACATTATTCTGTTTCTCAGTTTCAGTACAAAACGTATATATGGAAGGGGATAGAGTGGAAGCTTGGATCGGGGAGAAAGATAGGGAAGATCTGCCATCATTCCTTTAAAAATCTAGGAACTATCAGAAGTATCTAAAAATGGACCCTGTTCTTGCTGCTAGAGTTCTTTAATTCTGCTCATTGTTGACTAGGAGCCTGGTTAGATTCTCTTGGCAACTATCCTCTGAGACATTAGTCCACAAGGAGAAGCTTTGAAAAGTTCTGCAATGAATTAGTCTTATGAATCATTGTCCTACAATCAGCTGAGATCTTGTTTGTTTTTTCACTCTGAACATCTAGGTTTATTCGCAATTGATTCTCAGCAAAATGACCACAAATAATCTGTTTATCTTACACTTCTCCAGACAGGTTAAGTTTTGACCATCACAACACTAATGCTGTGGATTAGCTGACACTCTCTCTAGCTTTCTGCTACATTTGTATCAGATGGGAGAATTATCTTAGCAAAAAATTATCATAATTTATACACAAACACTAAACCAAGCCCTCATTTTATGTGTAGTTATGGCCAAATTGAATATTTATCAAACTAAGGAGCTGTAATTTATACATCCCCCAAAATATAACCTTCAATACTAAGTATCATTATATAAATGTTTTCAATAACAATTCCTGGTATTTTATGATGAGATGATAATCCTAACACATTTATGCATTCACATTAAATTATAGGAACATCTTTATTTCTAAATGTTGATAAATAAATATGCAATGTATAATAAATTCTATTGCAAGCTATCTGAGAGCAATATCCATGGCCATGAGTAAAATAAACAACTAAAGAATACCATGAATCATTAAATAGGTACAGAAATTCTCACTGGAATTATTATCTTGTAATTAGAATTCTGTCTTGCATTAAGTGCATATAATGCATAGCTTTGACCCATAGATTTCAGGTTTCCTGAATGTTCCCATAAAATTTTCTTTCTTCTTGGGCCCAGGCAGTTGATGTTTCTTTGACAACGGCAGCATTTATTTCATCTCCCCTTTTCTTTCCATCCCTTTTATCCACATACTATCCCCCAAATTATGGGTATTTCTATTTTTAGTTTTTTAAACTAAAAACCAGTGATGGCCCAAGCCACCAAGTTACTAGCTTTCCTACTGAAATTGGTCCCATTTGTTGGATGACCCAGAGAGAAGCTACTATTGAGGTTGTGCACAAAGGGGAGGAGGTGAGAAAAGGATGGAAATTGTCCTTCCTGTTGTTACCTTGCTCATTAGAAAAGGTGGTTGCTGTCTTTTCAGCAGTCTTGCACATAACAGTACTTTTGAGTTATGTGATGTCAGTACATACTTACCCAAAATGCATCTGGGACATGTTACACACCTGTCGCTTCTTGTCTTCATGGATTTTTACTGAAGACCATGTAACTACATCTACTGGTCTCTAATATAATATGAGACCATGGGGAGTGGAAAGTTGGGAAGATTTCAACACTTAAAGAATTTGCGTCACACGTGTGCTCCAATCCCAGTGCCTTTCTTCATGGCCTAGTCTGTCCTGGAGTAATAATATATCCCATATCAGTCACATCTAGAAGCTGGAATTTTAAATATATAGAGTTCCTCAGATAGAAACTGATGTACAAGATAGCATAATCCTTTGCTGAAAACTGCCTCAATTAAAATGTAAGGGAACTACCTAGACTTTTTTTAACATATTTTTAAAACTTAAAGTATCATTGATATCCAACCTTATGAAGGCTTCACATGAGCAACATTGTGGTTATAACATTCACCCATATTATTAAATACTGCCACCGCCCCATTGTAGCCACTGTCCATCAGCATAGTAAGATGGTATAGGGTCACTACTTGTCTTCTCTGCGCTATACTGTCTTCCCGGTGCCTCTGCCTACATTCTGTATGCTAATCATAATGCCCCTAATCCCCTTCTCCCTCCATCCCCACCCACCCTCTTGCACCCCTCCTCTTTGGTAACTGCTAGTCCCTTGGAGTCTGTGAGTGTGCGGCTGTTTTGTTCCTTCAGTTTTGTTTTGTTGTTATACTCCACAAATGAGTGAAATCATTTGGTACTTGTCTTTCTCCACCTGGCTTATTTCACTGAGCATAATACCCTCTAGCTCCATCCATGTTGTTACAAATGGTTGGATTTGTTTTCTTCTTATGGCTGAATAATGTTCCATTGTGTATATGTACCACATCTTCTTTATCCATTCATCTACTGATGGACACTTAGGTTGCTTCCATGTCTTGACTATTGTACATAGTGCTATGATAAACATAGGGGTACATATGTATTTTTGAATTAGGGGTCTTGTTTTCTTCAAGGAAATTCCTAGGAGTGGAATTATGGGTATTTCTATTTTTAGTTTTTTAAGGAACTGCCATATTGCTTTCCACAACAGTTGAACAAATTTACATTCCCACCAACAGTGTAGGAGGGTTCTCCTTTCTCCACATCCTGACCAGCATTTGTTGTTCCTAGTCTTTTGGATGTTGGCCATCCTAACTGGTATGAGGTGATATCTCATAGCAGTTTTAATTTGCATTTCCAAGATGATTATTGACATGGAGCATCTCCTTATGTACCTATTGGCCATCTGAATTTCTTCTTTGGACAAGTGTTTGTTCAGATCCTAAACCCATTTTTTAATCAGGTTATTTGTTTTTTGGGTGTTGAGGTATGTGAGTTCTCTCTGTATTTTGGATTAACCCCTTACCAGATAAGTAGTTTATGAATATATTCTCCCACACTGTAGGATGCCTTTTTGTTCTACTGATGGTGTCCTTTGCTGTACAGAAGTTTTTTAGTTTGATGTAGTCCCATTTGTTCATTCTTGCTTTTGTTTCCCTTGCCCAAGGAGATGGTTCAGGAAAAAGTTGGCTGTGGGTTGGTCATATATGGCCATTATTATGTTGAGGTACTTGCCCTCTATACCCATTTTGCTGAGAGTTTTTATCATGAATGGATATTGAATTTTGTCAAATGCTTTTTCAGCATCATGGAGATGATCATGTGGTTTTTGTCCTTCTTTTTATTGATGTGGTGGATGATGTTGATGGATTTTTGAATGTTGTGCCATCCTTGGATCCCTGGGATGAATACCACTTGGTCATGGTGTATGATCCTCTTGATATATTTTTGAATTTTGTTTGTTAATATATGTTGAGTATTTTTGCATCTACATTCATCAGGGATATTGGTCTGTAATTCTCTTTTATGGTGGGGTCTCTGCCTGCTTTTGGTATTAGAGTAATGATGGCTTCATGGAATGAGTTTGAAAGTATTCCCTCCTCCTCTATTTTTTGGAAAACTTTAAGGAGAATGAGTATTATGTCTTCTCTATATGTCTGATAAAATTCAACGGTGAATCCATCTGGCCCGAGGGTTTTGTTCTTGGGTAGTTTTATGATTACCAATTCAATTTTGTTGCTGGTGATTGGTCTGTTTAGATTTTCTGTTTCTTCCTTGGTCAGTCTTAGAAGGTTGTATTTTTCTAGAAAGTTGTCCATTTCTTCTAGGTTATCCAGCTTGTTAGCATATAGATTTTCATAGTATTCTCTAATAATTCTTTGTATTTCTGTGGGGTCCATCGTGATTTTTCCTTTCTCATTTCGGATTCTGTTGATCTGTGTAGACTCTTTTTCTCTTAATAAGTCTGGCTAGGGGTTTATATATTTTGTTTATTTTCTAGAAGAAACAGCTCTTGGTTTCATTGATTTTTTCTATTGTTTTATTCTCAATTTTATTTATTTCTTCTCTGATCTTTATTATGTCCCTTCTTCTGCTAACTTTGGGCCTCATTTTTCTCCTTTTTCCAGTTTCAATAATTGTGACTTTAGACTATTCATTTGGGATTGTTCTTCCTTTAAATAGGCCTGGATTTCTATATACTTTCCTCTTAGAATGGCCATCACTGTGTCCCACAGAAGTTGGAGCATTGTGCTGTTGTTGTCATTTGTTTCCTCTCTGTTTTAATTGGTCATTGATCCATTGATTATTTAGGATCATGTTGTTAAACCTCCATGTGTGAGCCTTTTTGTTTTCTTTGTACAATTTATTTCTAGTTTTATACTTTTGTGATCTGAGAAGTTGGTTGGTAGAATTTCAATCTTTTTGAATTTACTGAGGCTCTTTTTGTGGCCTAGAATGTGGTCTATTCTGGAAAATGTTCCATGTGCACTTGAGAAGAATGTGTGTCCTGCTGTTTTTGGGAGAGTTGTAGATGTCTGTTATGTCCATCTGTTCTAGTGTGTTGTTCAGTGCCTCTGTGTCCTCACTTATTTTCTGTCTGGTTGATCTGACTGTTGAAGTGAGTGGTGTGTTGAAGTCTCCTAGAATGAATGTGTTGCTTTCTATTTCCTCTTTTAATTTTGTTAGTGTTTGTTTCACGTATGTTGGTGCTCGTGTGTGTTGGGTGCATAGATATTTATAGTGGTTATATCCTCTTGTTGGACTGATCTCTTTATCATTATGTAATGTCCTTCTTTATCTCTTGTTACTTTTTTTGTTTTGAAGTCTATTTTGTCTGATACTAGTACTTCAACACCTGCTTTTTTCTCCCTATCGTTTGCATGAAATATCTTTTTCTATCCCTTCACTTTTAGTCTGTATATGTCTTTGGGTTTGAGGTACATTTCTTGTAAGCAGCATATAGATGGGTTTTGCTTTTTTATCCATTCTTTAACCCTGTGTCATTTGATTGGTGCACTCAGTCCATTTACATTTAGGATGATTATCAATAGATATTTACTTATTGCCATTGCAGGCTTTGGATTCGTGTTTACCAAAGGTTCAAGGGTAGCTTCTTTACTATCTAACTGTCTAACTTTAACTCCCTTATTACACTATTATAAATACAGTCTGATGATTCTCTATTTCTCTCCCTTCTTAGTCCTCCTCCTCCCTTCTTTATATGCTCTTTTGTATTTCCTTTGACTGCTTTTGTTGGTAGTGGATTTTACTTTTTGCCTTTAGTTAGTATTTGGTTGGTCTGCTTTTTTTGTTGTGATTCTATTTTCTCTGTTGACATCTATTTAGCCTTAGGAGCTTCCATCTAGAGCATTCCCTTTAAAATATTCTGTAGAGGTGGTTTGTGGGAGGCAAATTCCCTCAACTTTTGATTCTCTGTAAATTGTTTAATCACTCCTTCAAATTTAAATGAAAATCTTGCTGGATACAGTATTCCTGGTTCAAGGCCCCTCTCTTTCATTGCATTGAATTTATCATGCCATTCTCTTCTGGACTGTAAGGTTGCTGTTGAGAAGTCTGATGATAGCCTGATGGGTTTACCTTTGTAGGTGATCTTTTTTCACTCTCTGGCTGCCTTTAATACCCTGTCCTTGTCTTTGATATTTGCCATTTTAATTATTATATGTCTTGATGTTGTCCTCCTCTGGTCGCTTGTGTTGGGAGATCTGTGGGCTTCCATGGTCTGAGCTACTATTTCCTTCTCCAGCTTGGGGAACTTTTCAGCAATTATTTCTTCAAAGACACTTTCTATCCCTTTTTCTCTCTCTTTTTCTTCTAGTACCCCTATAAGGAGAATATTGTTCTGTTTGTATTGGTCACACAGTTCTCTTAATATTCTTTCATTCCTACATTCCTAAAGATCCTTTTATCTCTCTCTGCCTCAGCTTCTCTCTATTTCTGTTCTCTGATTTCTATTCTAAATAGTCTCTTGCACCTCATCCAGTGTGCTCTTAAGTCCTTCTATTGATTGTTTCATTTCTGATATCTTCCTCCGGACTTCATCCCTTAGCTCTTGCATATTTCTCTGCAGGTCCATCCACATGATTATGACTTATTTTGAATTCATTTTCAGGAAGATTGGTTATATCTATCTTGCCAGGCCCTCTCTCTGAGGTTGTTTGAGTGACTTTTGACTGGACCAGATTCTTCTGCCTTTTCATGCCAATAGAAGTGATCGCCAGCAGGTGGCATGTATGTCAGCTGGGAGAAAAAAGTCCCTTCCTGCTTGCTGGTTGCTTTGCCCTTCTTCACTGCCTGTGCCATTTACCTACACACAGAGAGCAGTCTCTGGGTTTTTCCCTTGAGCTGCTGTGGGTGGGGTGACTCTCAGGAGAGCCTAGGGCACTGTGGGGATCGCAGATGCACCAGGTGTGTTCTCCTGTGAAAACGGCTCCCCTTCATGCCTTCCGGACCTTGCACCAGCTTCCTCTGTCCGTGCCAGGTAGCTGCGTGCTGGCAGCAGCCTCTGGGTCTGTCCTGGTTAGCTGCATGCTAGGAGAAGACTGTGTGGTTGCTGTGGGTGGGGCTGCTCTCTGCTGCTCTGCAACAGTGGCAGGTCAGCCAGTTTGCCTCCAGCCCAGTGGGGGGGAATGGACGGCAGGCTGCTTATTGCTGTGAGGGGCTTTGGAGCTGCATTGCCACCCAGGAGGTTAGGGCACCTGAAGTTCCTCAAGATTCCTAGCCTGCTGAGCTGAGCACACTGGGATGATTTTGTCCACCTGTTAAACCCTTGTCCCTTTAAAACTTTTAAAGCACCTGCTTTTCTTTCATCCCAGGGGAGCCGGCTGTTGGGACCTGCCCGCAGTCTCTGTCTTGGATTTTACTTTTCCATTTCTCTAATATCCAATACATCATGTGATGTGTGTCTGTGCTCCCAGTGCAGATTATTCGGGCTGGTTATTCAGCAGTCCTACACTTCCACTCCCTCCCCACTCTGACTCCTTTCCTCCCACCTTTGAGCTGGGGTGGGGGAAGCACTCAGGTCCCACCAGGTCACAGCTTTGTATCTTACCCTTTTCATGAGATGCTGAGTTCTCACAGATGTAGATGTAGCCTGGCTGTTATACTGTATCTTCTGGTCTCTCTTTTAGAAGTAGTTGTTTTTGCTGTATTTTCAAAAATATATATGGTTTTGGGAGGAGATTTCCGCTGCCATACTCACGCCGCCATCTTGAGCACCTCCTCTGATGTATTTTTTAATTCAGTTTGCAGATATTTTTTTTGAGCATTTTTTCAATTATGTTCATCAGTGATATAGGTCTGTAATTTTCTTTTTTGTGGTGTCTTTGCCTCATTTTAGTATTAGACTCATGCTGGCTTCATAGAATGAGTTTGCAAGTATTCCCTCCTTTTCTACTTTTTGGAAAACTTTAAAGAGGATGGGTATTAGGTCTTTTGTAAATGTTTTATGAACTTCAGCCTTGAAGCGATTGGTCCAGATGTTTTGTTCTTAAGTATTTTTATTACCAATTCAATTTCATTGCTGGTAATTGGTCTGTTCAGATTTTCTGTTTATTCATGGGTCAGTCTTAGGAGGCTGTATTTTCCTAAAAAGTCCATTTCTTCTAAGTTATCCAACTCGTTAGCAAATAGTTTTTCATAGTATTCTCTAATAATACTTTGTATTTCCATGATGTCTGTAGTGATATTTCCTTTCTCATTTCTGATTGTGTCTATGTGTTTACACTCTCTATTTTTCTTGAAAAGTCTGGCTAGGGGTTTATCTGTTTTGTTTATTTTCTTGAAGAACCAGCTCCTGGTTTCATTGATTCTTTCTATTGTTTTATTCCTCTCAGTTTTATTTATGTATGCTGTAATCTTTATTATGTCCCCCCTTCTACTGACTTTTGGCCTTAGTTATTCTTCTTCTAGTTTCATTAATTATGAGATTAGACTGTTCATTTGGGATTGTTCTTATTTCTTGAGGTAAGTGTGTATTGCAATATGCTTTCCTCTTAGAATGGCCTTAGCTTCATCCCACAGGTTTTGGGCTATTGAGTTGTTGTTTTTATTTGTCTCCAAATATTGCTTGATCTCTTTTTATTTGGTCATTGATCCATTGATTATTTAGGAGAATGTTGTTAAGCCTCCATGTGTTTGTGAGATTTTTTGTTTTCTTTGCATATTTCTAGTTTCATACCTTTGTGGTCTGAGAAACTTGTTGGTACAATTTCAGTCTTTTTTAATTTACTGAGATTCTTTTTGTGGCCTAATATGTGGTCTACTCTGGAACATTCCACGTACACTTGAGAAGAATGTGTATCCTATTACTTTTGGGTGGAGTGTTCTGAAGATGTCTGTTAGGTCCCTCTGTTCTAATGCATGTTCAGTGTCCTGTCTACTTCTTTATTTTCTGTCTAGTTGGTCTGTCTTTTGGAGTGAGTGGAGTGTTGAAGTCTCCTAAAATGAATGCATTGCATTATATTTCCCTCTTTAATTCTGTTAGTATTTGTTTCACATATTTAGGTGTTTCTATATTGGTTCCATAGATGTTTATAACAGTTATATCTTCTTGATGGACTGACCCCTTTATCATTATGGAATGTCCTTCTTTGTCTCTTGTTACTTTTTTTGTTTTGAAATCTATTTTGTCTGATATAAGTACTGCTACTCCTGCTTTTTTCTCCCTATTATTTGCATCTTATTTCCATCCCTTCACTTTAGTCTGTGTATGTCTTTGGGTTTGAAGTGAGTCTCTTGTAGGCAACATATAGATGGGTCTTGCTTTTTTTATTCTGTAACTCTATGTCTTTTGATTCGTGCACTCAGTGTGTTTATATTTAGGGTGATTATTGATAGCTCTGTACTTATTGCCATTGTAGGCTTTAGAATTGTGGTTACCAAAGTTCAAGGGCAGCTTGTCTTACTACTGAACAGCCTGTCTTAACTTACTTAATATGCTATTTCAAACACAATCTAAAGGTTCTTCTTTTCCAATTCTTTTTCCTCCTCTACTCTTTATTTATTAGTTGTCATATTCTGTACTCTTTGTGTATCCCATGACTAACTTTGTGGGTAGTTGATTTAATTTAGCATTTTCTTAGTATTTGATTGGTCTACCTCCTTTACTTTGGTTTTATTTTCTCTGGTGACACCTACTTAGCCTTAGGAGCACTTCCATCTAGAGCAGTCCCTTTAAAATACACTGTAGAGATGATTCATGGGAGGCAAATTCCCTCAACTTTTGCTTATCTGGAAATTGTTTAATCCCTGCTTCAAATTTAAATAAAAGTTCGAGGCCCTTCTGTTTCATTGCAATAATATATAATGCCACTCCCTTCTGGCCTGTAAGATTTCTACTGAGAAGTCTGATGATAGCCAAGTGGATTTTCCTTTGTATGCAATCTTTTTTCTCTCTCTGACTGCTTTTAATACTCTGTCCTTGTCCTTGATCTTTGTCATTTTAAGTATATATGTCTTGTTAGTGTCTTCCTTGGGTCCCTTGTGTTGGGAGATCTGTGCACTTCCATGACCTGAGAGACTATTTCCTTCCCCAGATTGGGAATGTTTTCAGCAATTATTTCCTCAAGGAGACGTTCTATCCCTTTTTTTTTCTTTCTTCTTCTTCTGGTATCTTGTAATACAAATATTTTTCCATTTGGATTGTTCACACAGTTATCTTAGTGTTCTTTCATTCTTGGAGATCCTTTTTTCTCTCTATGCCTCAGCTTATTTGTTTTCCTGTTCTTTAATTTCTATTTCATTTACTGTCTCCTCTACCTCATCTAATCTACTTTTAAATCCCTCCATTGTATGCTTCTTTTCAGATACTGTATTTTTCAAATTTCTATCTTTTTCTTGAAGTCCTCCCTGGAGTCTTGAATATTTTTCTGTAGCTCTGTGAGCATATTTATAATTTTTATTTTGATGTCTTTATCAAGAAGATTACTGATTGCAGTTTCCATTAGCCCTCTTTCTGGCATCTTTTCCTGTATTTTTGTTTGGACATAATTTTTTGCCATTTCCTTTTTTTAATGATTCCTATCTAATAATAACTTTGTGTAGGCAGCATCCTGTAGTGCCCAGAAGCACTACTCTCTGTAGCTGCCAAGCACCTATAGCAATGGTGGGGGTCACAGGTGAGTGGAACCAGTGTCTGCTGGGAGGAAAGGGCTTTTTCCTGCCTTCCTAGCTTCAATGCCTGTGTCCACTTCCAGGTCTAGGTGGCCAAGTGCATAGGGAGGAGCCTCTGTGCTACATCCCTGTAGCTTCTGTAACCAGGGTCACACTATGGCTAGCCTGGCATTATGGTGGACAGCAGGTGTGTGGGACCAGTGCCTGCTTGGAGGAAGGAGTGGCAGGCTGTGTACCACAGTGGGGGCATTGCCGATGCAATGCCAGATAGGCAATGATTTTGTCCAACTGCCCTTTCTCATGAGCAGTGAGCTCTGTGTAATCTTTGCTCCTTTAGCACCCCTGTCACTCTTGGGAAGTCTTTCAATGTGCTCTCCTTTCTTTGTCACAAGGGGGCCAGTTGTACATACCTGTTCTCCTCAAGCTGCTGTAATCTCAGTCTCTCTGAGTATTCCTTCTGTCTTTGCTTTCCAACCCCTCTAATCTTCAGAGCACCATGTAATGTGGGTTCAGTCTTCCTGAGCAGATCTCCAGGGCTGGGTGTTTAAAAGTCCTTGGCTTCTACTCCCTCCCTGCTCTGTTTCTCTTCCTCCCACCTGTGGGCTAGGGTGGGAGTATGCTTGGGTTCCCCCAGATTGCAACTTTGCTACTTTACCCTTTTCTGTGAGGTCTTTTCTTTTCCCCAGATGTAGACAGTTTATTGCAGTCTTTGGTTTGCTCTTTCAGGATTAGTTGTATTTGCTGTACTTTTGTGTTATATGTGGTTTTGAGAGGAGGTTTCTATCTCACTTGTCACTCTGCCATTTTTCCCCTGTCCTCAAACTACCTAGACTTTTAATATGAAATTGAAATTGTATGTACCTTGCCTTAAATATTATAGTACTGCTACTTTGCACATGGCCTGAAATTAGAGAATGTTAAACAGGTATATGAAAAACTAAAAAGGATATATGAAGAGTACAAGTTCCCATTCTCTACACTTTCAATTCCCTTTTTAATTAAAGGTGTGAAAAAACAATTAGCCAATAGCATCCTACCCAAATTGAGATCATTTATTTTTACACTAATGAGACTATAATTAAAAGGCAGAAAACTGTGCCTTTTCCATACTCACCAGCCAGAGACCTAGTTACTGCCTTTGAAAGCTACTGCTGCTTCTTTCTCAACCACACACAACCCTCAGGAACACTGCCCCTCCCAAGAAAATAGGCATTTAAAGGGATGATAGTTTTGACTGTAAGAGAAAAAACTCTTCTTCTGTTTGATTTATTTCCTGAAAGGCTCCAAGCTAACTTTTAAAGTGCTAGACTTCCTCAAAAACTGATTATTTCATTCCCAGCCTCAGAGAAAGATTTGGCCCCTTGACTGGTGATGTGTTCAGCCTCAGGGTCTGTGCAGGTATATCCTGGTTACTGACTGGGCCATCTTCCAATTCCCCAAACCTTGGCCTCTGTACTATGCCTTTCAGTGAGCATAGAGCTTCTGAGTATAATACTTATTTTCAAATAACAAATAAGATGCCACCAGGCCTTATCAGAAGTTGACAAGATGCTCGAGGCATTATTCTTACAGGAAAACTGTATCAGACTGTCTGAGTCACTTTCTACATAAACGCCTGTGAATTAAATTTCTTCTGTATTCATCAATATATTATAATTAATATACATTTGTATTTTTTAGATTAGAATGTGTCAATTAAGAAAATATGAAGATTTTTTTGCAGTATGATGAGAATGACTACAAGCAGCCTTTCTGTTACAGAAATGGACAAGGAAAACTTTGTGCATTCATTCTCAGAGATCTTATGACCTAATGAGATTTTTAACTTTATAGTGATCCATATGCATAGTGAGATCATTATATTTATAAAGAGGAAACCCACCATGTTTTGAGGCTCCTTGTGTTTAGACAAAGGAGAAATAGGACAGAACATAGACAGGCTATTGTCAGGCTGCTTCAGGCACAGCAGAAGACATAGCCACAGGAACCACCTGACATTCCTTGAAGTT
Organism: Manis javanica; assembly: GCF_040802235.1. Classification (NCBI taxonomy): domain Eukaryota; kingdom Metazoa; phylum Chordata; class Mammalia; order Pholidota; family Manidae; genus Manis; species Manis javanica. The sequence goes on from NC_133157.1 coordinate 151,233,526, forward strand.
TACACCTGGCAAGTCTCTCCATAAGTCTGGCTCATGGGAGAGGGTTCTTGGGGGGCTAGAGGCAGAAGTGTGAAAGGGAGGAGGCTTTCTACTTTGGGTGATAGCAGGTGTTTTCATGTAGGTATTTAAGGAAAGTGTAGCTAAGTATGCTTGTGGACAGGTTAGATATTTCGATTTAAGTGTCACCACTATCTGTAAGGAGAACCAAAAATAGGTATGTCTCCCCATGATCTGCAAATAAAAAAAGATTCAAATATTTTTTGGAAAATTTCAAATTCCACTTTAAGGAAGAACTAAGAGTGGTTTTAACTACATTTAGGGGAATTAAAATTATTGGGATTAAACATTACAAGTAAGAATTTACTTTCTAATATTAATTAGTTACTTCACTTTCTAATATGAATTAACTATGGTTTGAACTCCTTAGAACACTAGGACAGACACCCACATGGCTCAGCTAGGGGGTCAAAAAAAAAAGGAAATGATCTTAAATTCCATTCCTCCCAAAAGAATTCAATAATAATAAAATAAAACACTGTCATTATTAGGTAACTCCTTTGTCAATTAGAATTAAAACATGGAATATCTGGCTAGTGATAACTTAATCTTGTTTAGATAAAGGGCATTGAACCAGTGCTGGTGTGAGTCATGTCCAAATGTGGTGTGATTACTTGCAGTCACATCAAGGAATCTATGGAGATATGAAGAGAGACAATATTTCAAAATGAGTATAGCCACATGGCAGGTGTGGGCTTTTCTCAGTTCAGTTCCTCCCCCACAGCAAAGTGATAGCACAGCCACACTCATATGCACAGCCATGATGTGTATGGACATCTAAAGACCCTAATGAGGAGTCAGACAATAAGAATGGGCCAACACACATCTCATCACTGCAATGCAAATCCACCCTGAGAGTTTCCTGTGAGTCATTGTCTTGGAAACTTCCAAATCCCAAGAAGCTGCCTCCTGCAAACTATCCCAGATGGTGACCCTGCTGGTTGAGATTGATGGTGGTAGATAGGAACCTGCCAGAGAGGTTTTTACCACATCCAAGTTTGCAATTAATCAGACCTCTTTCCAGCCTTCACAATTATTTTAGCAAAAGAAGCAATTAAGAGAAAGTCTTCTTTCGCAGAGGGTTTTAAATCACTCCAACAGCCATATCCATAGGTCAAGAATATCAATATTCGATTTATCCAGCTACCTTTCAAAAGGGGAAGAATTAAAAGGATTATATGACTTCTCCTTTTCCTTTTTTGAAATAATCCTATCACATTAAAACAAACATCTATTTTTTTCTCTAAAACAAGGAATTTTTCCTACCAAAATTGAAAAATAAGCAAGGGTGTTATTTTTAGGTAGTAAACTTAGCAAGAAAACAGATTAAATACAAAAATTTCTGTTGTGCAGATGAATGTGTGCATACATGCATATGCATGCATGAATTATGAATACATCAAATGATAAATATAACAACCCATTAGTGCCGGTGTGAAGCACAAAGGTAGCACAATTTTATGGTCTCAAAATCCTAATTATCATAAAAGGCATAACATTGTAATCAAATAATTATTGATTAAAACAAAGACAGAGAAGCCAGATGTGTTGAATGGGCTTGGTGATTAACTAAGTAAACTACAGGTGTTTAAAACTCATAGATTACAAAAGAAATGTATACTTATTTTTTTTAAAGTCATCTGTAGGCAAATGCAGCAATTACATACCATAAATGTCAATATCTGTGAATGTACATTATACTTTCACAAATAATTAATATTTGAAGCATCACTAGCAAGAAATACTTTCAATGCCCAAGCACTCTGAAGCTTTTGAAAGGCTGTTTACAGAGGCTCATCCCTGGATCTATATCTGATGCACATCAAAAGTAGACAACCCAGTGTAAAGGAAGGCATAACTAATGAATGGCCACTAAAAAATAAACACAGATCGAGATCAGGAATTTGACACTTGAAAGAAGAACGCAAGGTTTCCTGAAAATTACAGATTTTTGTTAACTTCTCGCTGTTATTTCTAACCCACCCTTCTTCAAGGGGCCCTGCAATAAAAGTGGGCTTCTTTCACATCATTTTCTTCTGTTGGGACTAATGATTTCTCTAGAGTCATTATTAGGATGCTGGGGGGTTTTGTTTGGTTTCTTCCAATAGCATCCATTGGCACACAAGCTACTTTAAAGGAGGTGATGAAGTCTTTGGCTATGGTCTTTTCCTCTAGGTTTACACACTATCTCAGTTATTTTAATTCCGCATGAGAAAGATTGCTGATCCTTTCCACACTTACATTCTTAGGAAATGCATTTAATGAGACTTATGTCAACTCCAAATGAATGAGGGAAGGAAGTGTAAATTTGAAAATCCCTACAACCACAACTTTCTTCATATAGAAGAAAGATTTGTGGTTTAGAGGAAATTATGTAGTTTTCCAACACCACTTAATTCCCAGCTCCAGGAATTATACTCACCTGTGGTCATATCCCTCCTTACTGTTCCAACCTTCATCAGTTCTGCCTTTCTTAGAACACCACAGAAATGGGATCATATGGTATGTACTCTGTGGAGTCGGACCTCCTTCACTCAACATCATGTCTGAGATGAAGCCATGCTCTTGTGTGTATCAGCAGGTCATTCTTCTTCCTTGTTCTGCAACTTCCATTGCATAAGCACACCACATTTATTTATCTGTGCTATGCTGATAGACATTTGGACACTTTCAGGTTTGAGCTGTTAAAAACTGCTTAGAACATTCTTGAACAGGTTTTTGGTGGACAAATGCATTCATTTCTCCTAGCTTCATACTCAGGAGAGGGACCACCAGGTCATAAAGCATACACATGTCTAGCTTCATTGAGAAGAATGAAGTTATGGGTTTTTTTTCCCAAAGTGGCTGCAGAGATTCACACTCCCACTATCAACATAAGAAGCTCTTTGATGAATGTGAAGTGACTTCTGTTTTCTTTTAGGTTTTCTTAATTCTTAATTGAGATTGTGCCTCAAAAACCTAGCAGTTAGATTTCTTCATTCTTTTGATTAAAATACACACACACACACACACATACACATATATATATATATATATACACAAACACACACATATATATATATATATATATATGTGTGTGTGTGTGTGTGTGTGTATATAAGTATTGAGCTACTATTGTGAACTTGGCATTGGAAAGCAGTACAGATTATAGTTGGTTTACAATCTGGCAAGTGAATCAGAAAGTTGATTATTAAGAAAACAGTGTGTCATGCCCACCCAAAAATACATAAAATTATATGGAAGAACTGGGCTCGTGGGAGCACATTGAAGGTTTATATTGCTTAGGCTTTCCAGGAGCCAGAGATGACTTTCCCAAAGATGTGATATCTTTGCTGAAACCTAAAAATAAATAAGAATTAGCCAGGAAACCAGGGTGGAAGAGGTTGAGGAGTAGCAGAGGACTGGCAAGAATCCAAGACTGTACACTGTGAAGGTGGGACAGGGTTTGTGAAGACCAGCAGGTGGGGGACAACACTTCATTTGGGGAATGGAAAGGAGCTCAGTATGGCAAAAGCACAGAGTGTGACTACAAGGGAAACAAGGAGTCTGGGAAATGATTAGAAGCAAGGTAAGGAATGGCCTTGCGAGCTATGCCAAAGTGTTCATCTTATCCTTGGGCAGTGGGAAACCACTGACGTGTTTAAAGCAACTAATGACATCAACTCATTTGGGTTTAAAAAATATTATTCTGGTTGTAAAAAAGGAAATAAATTGGAGGCTGAACAAGAGAAGATGCTAGGAGTTCCATTTAGAAGTTATTGTAATTGTCACAAAGAGAAACAACAGTTGACCAGCCTAGGGTAGTGGCGATTGGAATGGTTCGTTTTTTTTTAATGGAAGGGTTTTTTTTGTTTATCTTCAAGTAGTATCTAATACTTAATAAAAAAATAATGAAACAAGTCAAAATCCCATGTTACTACCAGTGAAATAAAGACATAAAACTTCTCCAACATGGTTAAACCTTTCATTTTCACTCTTTCTTGATGCTCTTTCTACCCCCAACATGTTCCACATTTAATATTTACCATATTTGGGCATTTCTTTAAAATATCACTACATATATGTGTACTCCTAAATAATACATAGAATTACGCAACTTTTTAAATTATGTAACTGAAATCATGAAATATTTTTTCCACCACTTGATTCTTTAAGACAGCATTATGTTTGAGAGATCCATCCTTTTTAATATACATGAGCTTACTTGATTTATTTCTTCTTCACATGGCATGAATGCCAATTCATTAATTTTTGATAGACATTAAAACTGTTCCTGAGTTTTTGCTACTGCAGATAAAGTTTGTTTTTTTTTAATGTCTATCTAAACCATTTATAAGGAATGTTAAATGGATAAACAAGTGAGCTGGGAAGAAAAATATCCTTTAAGCCAACTACATCTTAAGAAAGTGTTGACAGCACTCTGTGTGTGTGTTCTACATGCAGCTCTAGTCTCTATTCCTTGCTTCTCTTCCAAGCCACAGCAGCCACGTAGTCATCCAGCTTCCCAGGACAAACTAAACAGGACATGAGAAGAATGGTCAGTAGCATTTTCAGACTGTGTGGGTAAAAGTTGAAATAAAATGAATGATTTCACTTAATTTCAGAAACACACCCCTAGAGCAAGGTGAGGCTAGAATAAATAGACATCTATATGCCTAGAAGCTGAGAGGCATGAAGGCACCACTACCTCCATCATCATCGTCCTTGTCATCATCATTTACATTTTGAGAACTTACTTTTGCCAGGCACTGTGCTTAGTGACTTCCATTTCCATCTGTGACTCTAAAACCTGTTAACACTCCTAGAGTAGGAACTAACATACTGCCCATTTTCCAGACACAGAAAGGTCAAGGCCATACAGCTAGGAGCAGGCATTCAAAGGCAAACCACAAGACTACCTCCAGGCACACAAGGGCCCCAGAAGTTTGAAAGTCATCAAATGGAAAGGAGGCTGGCTGTGGTTAAGTCCCTAGGTGTCAGGCACTAGGCTAGGCATCTTATATCATTGCTACCTCTTTCTGGCTGTGTGACCTTTAGTAAGTGTCTCAACCTCTCTGAGTCTGTTACCTTACCTGTTCTTTGTTTTTGTTTTTTATTTATAATGAGATATCACATTATGTTGGTTTCAGGTGTAGAACATAATGATTCAAATTTATATGCATTGTTAAATGATCACCACAATAAACTACCATCATACAAAATTTACTTTTAAGATTTACCCTCTTGGCAACTTTCAGATATGCTCTACAATGTTATTTGACTATAGTCACCATGCTGTACATTACATTTCCTTGGCTTATTTATTTTAGAACTGAGAGCTTGTACCTCTGGACCCCCTTCACCCATTTCACCCACCCCCTGACTTCACACCTCTGGCAACTACCATTCTGTTCTCCATACCTGTGACTTTGGTTTTGTTTTGTTTGTTCTTTTGTTTTGTTTTTTAGATTCCATATATAAATGAAATCATACAGTATTTGTCTTCCTCTGGCTTATTTCACCTAGCATTATTCCCTCCAGGTTTATTCTATCCAGGTTGATACAAATGGCAAGAATTCACCCTTTTTTAGGCTATGTTCCACTGTGTTTATACATTCATCCATCAATGGATACTTATATTGTATGTATATCTTAGTTACTGTAAATAATGCTGCAATGAATATAAGGTGTAGATAGCTCTTTAAATTAGTGTTATGAACCCTCTTATATATGTATACAGGTGTATATATCAGCTAGGATAAATGCAAGGCATAAAATTGCAGAATCATAAGGCATTCCATTTTAGACTTCTAGATGCTGTCACATTATTCTAAAACCTAGCCGTTGTCCTATATCTGAGTGACCAACCATGTCACACCTAGACAATGACAGTCTTAAGCTTGAACACTCTTACTGGGGTGTTGTTAATTTTATTAGATTTTTAAAGAACCAATTTTGTGCTTTTTTGGTACTTTCTATTGTATCTTTGATTTCTTTTTAATTAATTCTGGTTTTATATATTTCTGATGTCCTTACTCTACTCTTTAAAATATACTGATCTTCTAACATGAAATATCTCTTATTTTTTGTTAGATTTATAGTCTCTTTCCAAACTAGAATGTTAGCTCCACTAGAGCAGGGGGCTTTGCCTGTTTTGTTTATGGATTAATTCCAGATCCCAAAGCAGTGTAGACACATAACAAATATTTGTTAACTTAATCTGTATCTTTCTAACATCTTCAATATTAACTTGTTATTCTTTAAAAATTTTTTAACTGAATGCTTAGCTCATTAAATTTTAGCTTTTTATTATAAGCATTTAATAGTATATATTTTTCTCTGAATATCATTGTATGTATATTTCACAATTTCTGAAATGTATTATTATTATATAAGTATTGCTTGACACTAAAAATAAATCTGTGTTATGAACTTTGGCACTATATGAATTAACTAGCAATTTTTTTAAAGATAGTCAGTTGCTAATCCTTGCAAGAATCAATTTTCCTAATAATTGGCAAAATTGTCTTTTCTTTAATTTTTCCATTCCTTCTATAATTATTACCTGACACTCATAAATAATGGAGAGCTTTACCTCATCAACTAAGTTATCTTGATATAGGATTCCTACTGGAAAGACAAAATAAATGCTTAATTCTTTCCCTTTAATCACTCATTTTTCAAGTGAGATTCCTTTTTATAATTAATAAACTTCATTTTTTTTAGAGCTGTTCACAGCAAAATTGAGCAGAAATCAGAAAAAATGTTTAAATAACTGCTTTAAATATCTTAAATGAGTTTTTCTACCTTTGTTGAGCATTGTTTAGTCACAGATTTTCATTGATTCGATGTCTTTTGTTGACCTCAGTCATTATCCTTTTTAATATTCCAATTATCACAACTTTAGCCAGTGATAGACCTTTCAGGACAGGCCACATCCTTTTAGCTTGACTCATCAAGTTTGAAAATTTTCTTGCTTTTAAACAAAAAATAAATTCCATCCTCCTAGTGTTCCTGCCTCACACTATACCTAGATTTACAGGGAATAACCTTGGTTCTTTTCGGTGGGGAATTGTATTAGAGCGCATGATCCAGAGGTGCTTGTTGCTACTGGGGTGACATTGTTTTCAGCCATTTCAGTGGACAGAGCTCTCACTCACTCACACACACTCTATAATCAGTTTAAATCATGAGCGTATTTTGATATTTTCCATTCAATTTAACATCCCAGGATTTTTTTTTCTGCAATACAATTTTACTTAGATGTGTCAGGTGCCATGAATACATGTAATGCCAAATCTCCAAATGTTGAGGAGGTAGAGCTTATATTGTCCTTCAGATGAAGCAATGCATATACACACTAACAGACTAAAACTGTACTGATTCTAAAATTCAGCTGATCCAGATATGAATATAAATAAAAGACTCCACAATACATTTAAGGTGCTCTTTACTTTGGGACTAAAGTATTCAACTGAATGAATTATAAAATCAGAACAAAATAAATGATCACAAGTATTCTATATTTTCATGAATATTATATAATTACCAGTATAACTGGATGGACTAGTGCCCAAACCCAGAGTATAATAAAAAAAAGTTATTTAAGTAACATCAGGAGGAAATTTAAATGAATTTATTTCATCATTCTTAAGATTAATTGGTACTGGGCAATAATTTAATCCTAATTTCTAAAGTAAAAAAGAAAAAGGTAAAATATATTGCTTAAATGTATATTACCAACAAGAGTGGTAGACTCTTTGTTTTCCAAGTCATTTCTTTGATTTTATAACCAGCTCTTTCCTCTTACACTGAAAATCCTTATATTTAACACCACTTAAGTTGATTACTTATTTGTTTTAACTTGAATGTAAAAAAACAGTTTTAAACTGTCAAACTGATATAAATCCACTGGAAAATACTGTTTTGTGGCCCATATTTCCATCTTTTTCTCCCTCAGTGGCCAGTATGCCCACCCATCTCCCAGCTGCTGTAGTCAGTAACTGCCCGTGGCTCACAGCTGCCCTCTTCATAGGATTGCCAGCAGCCTTCCTGACTCCGTCCAGGGTCATCCTTCATTTATCACCTGCTCTCATCTCCACTGTGCTAGTCTGCCTCTCAAATATATCTCGCCTCTCTGTTCTGCCCTTCTCGCTTGTTACCACCGTTCTCCAAGCCACCTTGCTTGTTCCAATAACCCCCTGAGTGACTTTCGCTTTTGCCCCAGTTAAATCCATTGTCTGTACAATTCTTGGAATGGTCTTTCAAAAAATGCAAAGCAGGTGATATCAGTATTTGCCTTCCCAACTGGACTTGATCAAATCCAGACTCTGTCATGGCTTGTTGCCTATGTCTTCAGTCTCTCCATAAACCATTCTTCTCCTCACCACGGGGCTTGCCTCCAGGTAACTGGGCTTTCATTCAATCCCTGGAGTGCTTAAACCTCTTTGCCATCTCATGGTCTTTACATATGTAATGTGCTTGCATGCAACATACTTTCCCCAGATCTTCATATGTCTTGTTCTTTCTCATCTAAGAGGTTTTACCTAACAAGTATCAGTGATCAGAGAAGTCTTCACCTTGTATAAAGTAACTCCATTCCTCATCTAAATCACTCTTCGGCGGCACAACAGTTTCTTTTCATTGGTTTTCACAATTTCTAATCACTTTTGCTTGCGTATTTGCTTACTGAATTACCTGTCTTCTCCACTAGAACAAATGTTCTATGAGGTCTGGGATAAAATCTCTTATGTCCAATATTAAATCCCAATGCAAAACTCATATTAGAAACTCCATAAATATCTGTTGAATGGATTGATGAAACTTCATTGCTTGCTAAAGTGGTCCAATCTAGGGAATTAAGCCCCAGAAAGAACTAAAAGTAGCTCTGCCTCTAGCCTGTGATTAATGGTAAAGAATTGAAAAACCCAGCAGTATCTGTACAGATGAGAAACAGGAAATCAAAATGGTCAATTAACTCCTTGCTCTGCAGACTGCTTTTTATATTTTACACCAAAGGCACAGGCCTAAATGATAATGGTTTGGTGGCTTGCAGGAAGGATTCTTTAAGAAAGCAACCGCAAATGACAAACACTTCCCTATGGAAGCTTGAATACCTTACCTGCAAGAGCTACTTCTAAAATAGGAAAACAGCATATAATTGTTTACACATTTGAACTGGTGCTGAGAATTTGTATGACACACTCCAAACACTCAGACCTCACTAACAAGCACTGTGTTGGTCCTTTATTATAAAGATCTATAGGGCTCTGAAATGTTTAGTGTTTTGATAAAATTAATTAGAGATGTAAGAAAGTTGTTTTAACTTTTCTAATTCATATCTGAGATGAACAAGCATTTCAAAAGGGGTTTCAACAAACATGAGTTCTGTGGCATAAGTATAAGCCCTAAGACAACTCTTTAAAATTGAGGAAAATCTACTTTCTTAAACACATGTGAACTTCTCTCTAAGGTTGCATCTTCACTTCCAGATGGGCTGGCTAGTGATAAAAGAAAGTGAAAAGACAAAGAAAGTAGGTAGCCATACAAAAGTGCATTCAATGACCATTTGAGTCACAACTAAGGAGAAAGAAAAAAGATGAATATTATTAGTACTTGGAATCCATTTCTAGAAATAGAAAGATAAGCTAAAGTTAAATTACAAACATGCCAGAAAAGCAGATGGTTTAAATAACAAAAAATAAAGGACTAGCTCCTTGATTAATGAGAAATTAAGTAGTGGCATACTGTATAAAAAAATAACTGAATGTTTAATTTTTTAGGATGTGAGCTGATTCCACTATTGTGGCTACACTGACTGTGAATGACATTGGGGTGGAGGGGTACGTCCACATATAGTTAATGAACATTTCAAAGAATTCTGGAAATTCCATTTTTTTTGTTTAAGTATTTTAAGAAAATGGGAACAAGTTTGAAAATCAACTGAGATTAAATAACTTTGAAGCATTTAATATTTGTTTGAATAGATATTAGGGGTAAATCAAATACTCTGTAAAAAAATTTTAAGTCATATCTTTATGAGTATGAGCAGATAGATGTAACATCTGGTTCTCCAGGTATTAATTCTTGTTCTCCTTGCCTACCATCCTATGTTCTCACTACCTTGACTCCCCAACTTCATGAAGAAACATAAATAAATACACATACACACACCAAAGCCTTTCTTCTCAGTCCCCTCCCTTCCTTGTAATCCAGGTTTTCACTACTCCCAATACTCTCCTGGCATTGCATTTTGTTGTCCTCTTTGCCCCACCAATCAGCAAATTCAGTGGTCTTGTTTTAGGAGGTTTTCAGTCTATGGCATTAGCAACTGCCCTTAAATTCTCTCTTGTGCTGGCTTTGATATACTGTCTGTCCAGCCTGTCCTTACACCTCCCAAGCCCTTTTGCTTTAATTTCACTTCTCTTCTCCCTTCTTGCTTCTTCCTTGTTCTAAAAACTGTCCCTTGGTAATCACATACACTTGCATAAACACAAATGCCATTGTTTGTATTTTTTAAATTCCAAAAAAAAAAAAAATGGTGTAACTCTGGGGCAGAAGGAATATATTTTCCAGATCTAGGACAAATTACCTTTGAAACTGAAATTAGTTAAAGGGAGAAGTAAAGTGGAAGAAACCTGTTTATTGCTTATAGCAGTCATCCACTTCTGCTCACCTACGTCTCTCAAGACAGGGCTGCAAAAAGGGACCCCACCCAACCTCTCCAGTCCAGATATGCCCTTGCTTGCCCTTATAATTTCTACTGATATGGACATAGATTACTTCTCTCCACCCCTTGGAAACACCTATTGATACAGAGATGACCTAAGGCCAGGCGAGAGATTCTGGAAATAATGCAATTTTACCCGCAAATGGCAAGGACCTCAGTTGTCAATTTTCTTAACCATGGTGTACTTAAAGCATCATGCAATATTCTAATTCCAAGCAATGAAAGAGAAATGACATCTGAGCTACTCAAAATTATTTTTAAGATTAGTTTGTTGGTCTATGGTTTCGCAATAACCATGTATTTCAAAACTAAAGGGTTTGATGTGGTAACAAAAATCTTCAACAAAAGTAATCTTCTGTATTCATTTATTTTTCTTTATTAAAAAAAATGTACTTCCCTATATTGCACTTCCTTTGTAGTGCCTCATACAGGAAATTGAGTTATCATGTGTTAAGGCCTTTTAAGTGTTTGAAATAGAGCTACTGAAAGGAACAGAAATCAGACACAAACTTAGGAGACAAAACCTTACACCAAATTTAAGTAAGAAGTTTGAAATTTAAATATAATTAAATGCTATTGATGTTCTCATTAAATTTTTAATACAGCCATGGCAAAGAACAGTACGGTTTATAAATATGCTATAGTGCCAACAAATTAAGTCAGAAATATACTGAGAGGTTTTATGAGTATAACAAATATGTATCATTAAGTTCATAAATTCACTTTTGTTTTACTTGTGTAGTATAAATTTTAGTCAAACTCATATTAAAGAAGTCATATTAAAGGAACTTATAGTCCTACAAGAGAAAAGGCCCCTGGGTAAGAATGCTTAAAGAATAGAAATTGCTATGAATTTTGAGATCATGCTAGTTCATCCTGAACCTAATGAGTTCTATTAAAATGGGAAATAATAGTTCTTCCATAGTGATGAAGACTAACTATAAGCGATTAAATCTGATGGCCAGGAAAGGGAGCAGTCAGTGTGCACTTTGCCTGAAGGTAAATGGCCTTATACTAAACTGAATTCGCTAGCTGAAGCAATTATTTTTCTGTAATATTTCCCTTCAGAGGGTAACTGCAAATGATACATATAGCAAACTAACAACAAAAAAAAAAGATGTAAAATGTTTTATTGTCAATAAAGTGCTGTAACTGTGAAGGTAACTGAATGATACAATGCAACAAACCGACAACCAAAAAAAAAAAAAGATGTAAATGTTTTATTATTGAAAAATCTGAGGCATACTTATAATGGAACTTTGAATTCCTTAAATTGAGGAAAATCTTGAACTGTAGAGTCATTTTGCCTACTCACACGAACTGGGAGTATTTCTAACTTCACATTTCGTGCACATATAAAGCAGAGAATAGCAAAAGGGCTTCCCCCCTGTCCTTGCTCAGGGAGCGCCCACACTGGTTATGTTCCTGCCATGTGTATAAGCTTAGAGCCCTTTATTTCACACCAGCTTCATTTTGCTTTCACAGTTTCAGACTCAATTTCTGGCACTTAGAAGTGTCCTGTGCCACTGAGGTGGGACTGTCCCTGCCCCACAGAGGTGGGGATGAGCATCATTTGCGCTGCACAATCACTGGCAGCTCCTGGGCCACTGAACAAAGACCCTGTGTGGTGCTGCTCCAGTCCACCTCATGTCACTAGTGACAACGGAGCTTGCTCGGGGTGCTGGCTGGGAAACCAGCAAAGCTGACCCTGCTCCTGTGCCCACAGCTTTCCTGCAGGTCCTCCATGCCCTCTCTCCAGCATCGCTCCTCCTCCCTCCTGCTCCACAGCAGCTGTAATCTTTGGTTGGTTTGGGAGTCAAGAGCCTGGGTTCTCACCCATTCTTTTTAGTCTATTTTTATAACAAAAACACATGATCTTAGTCTTTCCTGGCTGACACTCCACAAATACTAAAGGGCATTTCTTTAAGATTAAACACCGGGACTGTGCTGCTAAGAGCTCCAAAGCTCATTTGGATATGCAAATGTCAGGGATTGCTCCCTTTGTTCTTTTGCTCTGGCTGTGGTTGTATTTTCTGGAAACAAGGGAGGCAGAAAGACCTGGCTTCCTCCAGGCTGTGAGGGGCTGTGAGGTTGGGAGCAGGTGAGAGCACACAAGGTGATAGGATCCCAAAAAGTACAGACTGTATAGTATCAAGCCCTGAATCTACCATTAATAGGCCATTTATTTATTAACTAAATTGGGCAATTTATTTGACCTCTCTGTCACTTTCCTCACCTGTAGTAGTTTCTTGGCAGCTAAATAATGACCAACCACAAACCTCATGTTTTAAACAACAGAAATTTCTTACCTCATAGTTCTGGAGACTATAAGCCTGAAATCAGTGTCCCTGGGCTGAAGTCAAGGTGTTGGCGAAGCCATGCTCCCTCTGGAGCGTCAGCGGAGAATCCTTGTCTCTTCCAGCTTTTAGTGGCTGCCAACTGGGCTTGTGGGCGCATCACTCCAGTCCCTGCATCCATGGCCACATCGCCTTCTCTTCTTCATCCTGTGTCTAATCTCTGTCTGGCTCCTCTCATAAGGAACACATGGATGCGTTTCAGGCTTTTGGGGAGGAAGAATGTTCCTTTACCCTTCAAGTTTCTTCTAGCTGTTCTAAAAATCTAATTAACATGACAGATTAATAGGAGGAAAAAACCCAACACTTTTATATGTGCACAGAGGCCCAATAATGAAATTGATCAAGGTAGGCACGTTTTATACACTTTAGACAAAAAGACAATAAATCTGTGAGGAATTGGCAGGACAAAGGAAACTTAGGTTTGGGAGCTTCAATTAGTAAGGGATTCTAAATAGCATTTGTTCTGGGATAGTAAATTAGTAAAAAGTAACAAGGTTTATTGATGCAGCCTTCTCAGCTATGAATTTCCTGTCTCTGGTGGTAAGGAAGTTTCTCCACCTCCTTATACAGGGAGGGAACCCTTCGCTTGGGAGATTTATTTCCTGATTTCAATGGGGAACAGAGGAGGGTCAGAGTGTCCCTCTAGCACAGCTATTACTCCAGTCACTTTACTTTAAAGTTATCAATATGTAGAAGAGGCACATTTGGGGGAAGCATGCTCTTGGTCCCTACAGGGCCCACTCAGATAATCTAGGATAATCCCCCTTCATGATCCTTAACTCAAAATCACATCTGCCAAGTCCCTGATAAAAGGTAAAAGTCATAGGTGCCATGGAGTTGGACATAAAAGTCTTTAGAGCGAACTATGATTCAGCCTACTGTGAATTGGGTTGATAATAAGATCTAAGTGAGCATCAAAGGATATAGATATGAAGAGCACCTAAACAGTGTCTAGCATGCAGTAAAGCACCCAACAAATGTTAGCCCACGATGGTGATGTCCACGATGATGAAGGAACAAAAGTTTCCAAATGAACGAAATAATTTTAAAAATGAACATACAGAAAGGGGCCCATCTCTGTCTCTGGATTTTTGATGTTCTCTAACCTTAAAATGTTACTATTCAAAGGATTGTATCTCTACATTGATCAATTATAGCACAATAGCTTAGGCCTATGAGACATATAGGCATATTAGTTTTGTCTTTTGTTACTTTTCACTTGAAATTTAAATAATTTTGGCAATTTTGTCCATCCTGAATTCTTCGTTAAGGAGAAAATTCAAGATGTGGTGTGGTGTGATTGTCTCCTCTCTTTCTCTTGTCTCCTGCCCATCCAGGATACAGATCTAATGACGTTCAACATTTCTGTACACCGGTCGTGGTGGCGGGAACATGGACCTGGTTGTGTCCGAAGGGTGCTGCCTCCATCAGCCCACGGCATGATGGATGATTACACGTATGTCTCCGTCACAGGCTGCATTGTCGATTTCCAGTACCTGGAGGTCATCCACAGTGCCATCCAAATACTACTCTCTGTAAGTGTCACATTTGTGTGGTTGTCTGATTAGGATTCCCCTTTATTGGCGTTTTATATCTAAACCTTCCGTCCACCCCCATCTGGGAGGTAATACCATAAATAAGCACACAGAGAACATCCTCTCACCATTGGAATGAGCAGCAATTATACTAACATTAGTTATGCTTCATGGCAGTTACACCTTGTTCCTCTTGGTATCCAGACACTGTTTTTAGAACAAGTTAGTTGCTGTGGTTTCTAACTTGAGACACAATCTACACCATTCAAGGAAATAGAATCACTGTCCCCCAGAAGTGATGCACTCTCCATTCGCTATCTTGAGTTCTTCTTCTAACCCTTCTGATACTATTATTACTTCTAATGCGTTCTTTTCCTAATTCACACTAATTTCAAGAAGGTTTATTCAGCCTAATAAACCCATATTTCAAATAGTTATTCCTTACGAAAAAAATCCCTGTCTTACACATTTCAGTGCCTAAAATTTGGTGTCAGGATACAGTTCCATATAAAGAAACAGAGGAAATGATTTGATTGGAACACAGGAGGTTTCTGTGCTGGGAGCTTAATCTTTATAACAGAGTGTCTTGCCCACAGTTTGATCAGTGTGGAGTGGAATTAATGTAAGATATTACCATCATTAAGAATGGTGTTCCTTTAAGATCCCACAGGACTTCACGTGTTGTCTGAGTAAATACACAGTGAAGCCATTCTCAATCACATTTTTCACATAAACCAGCTATCTCAGTTCTTCTGTCCAGCTGGTTAGAATTAGAGTCAGAATAAAAGATACAAGGTCAATAATAAATAAAGAGATTGCAGAAATATAAAAGGCATGTGTCAGTGAAAAGTACACCTTGGAATTATTTTTAGAAAGAACTTTGAGAAAATCCTTGCTATCACTTACTGCATCCATTATCTACTGCTAGGTATCAAACTTCTCCAAAATGCAATTATTTAAAACAGTATTTGCTTAGACTTCTGTGAGTCAGGAGTTTTAGAGTACATTTGAATTGTAATTTTCCAGAAAGATTAATGATTAGAATTTTTAAAAATCGAAGATTTTTCAGTGTTCCAATCTAAAAAAAGGCAAATTCTACACTGAATTCAAAGAAGGAGGAGGTTGTACATCAATGCTAAGGAATGTTCTTCCAGAATTGTAATAGGGGATCTGGTTATTCCTGGTCTCTGTTTTTTGTCAATATGTGTTTTCCAAATCTCTGGTCTCTTTCTAATTCCTAGAAATTATAGAAGAAACTGTGGCAAAATGTTTAATCTTTCTATTAAAAAATATGGATGTACATTTTTTCTTAAAACTTTTCAGTCTATTTTAAGGTAAACAAGTACTCTGTTGTCATGTAGTAGATTCTAAAGCTTCATATTAATTTTTTTGGTACTGAAACATTTTCCTAGAATCTTTCGTATGTAAACAGATCACCCTCCTTGCAGAAAAAATTATTCATAGTGAATTGCTAACCTGCTCTGTGGAATGATGGCATGATGTCCACATCTTTATAATACAACAGGATACTGGAGAATCAAGTCATTTCTCCATAGTAACTCCAATTTAAATGAATAGCTAGGTGAAAGTATTTGATAAGGAGCTGAAATGACATAAAAACCTACACTAAAGAGAAACACTAAATAAAGTGCACATTGCCATCTAAAGGTATTTGTCACTTATAAACGAATTCCTAGACATAGTGGTTTAATAAACATTCAAAGCTGGCCACCTGCACACTTTGACCTAACTATTCTGTTCAGCCTTCTGGAGATAAAAGGATTAATTGCTGATCTCTGACTTTCCTTGTATAATATGCCTGCAGGATGAGATTCCAATGATATCTTTTCATATTAAAATAAAATATATTCTGAAATTTTTTCACAAGTATGAAATTATGTATTATAGTTGTAGGTGATTTAATATTGATTTTTTGTATTTTCCAGTTATTTCCTATGAATATGCTTACAATTATTAGAATTGTGTTTTTTTAATCTGATGATGTGGGAGTACTTCCTGTATCAGTTGTCTATCTTGTGCTGAGATGTACATCTTATTGCTAACAGCAAGGGGTACCAGTTGTCATATATAACAGCATGCACTGCATGGGCAGCATGTAGGCAAACACAGGGCTTTGAGATGGGGCGAGCTCCCAGAGGTCCTGCTGCACCAGGAATTACCCCTGTAATTGCTGGAGCCTCGGGAATATCTAGAAGGACACAAAGGAGGGACCAACGGAGGTGGCCAAGATGGTGGACGGGGCCCCTCAGGGTTACAGGACAGCAGCTTTCTGGCAAGTGAGAGAGAAGTACTGGAATGATTTGCCTGTGGATACAGCTCTGCTCTGCTGGTGAATACTGCCTGTACAATTGTCCTGCATATGAGCAGAGCTTGGCACTGAAGGAAAAGAAATCCCCATCAATAGCCTTCTGCAGGAACTGTGGATAAGCTTGATGGAAGCCAAAAATATAGCAGAACTCAGAGAGAGCTGAAACCCCATGTGGGACTGTCACTCAGGACTCTGAGAATATCTGCACCTTATCACATGCATTCCCTGCCCTCAGCACGGAGCCCAGCATTCGGTCTTGTGCTTACTCCATAGACACCCAGGTTGAGGCGGCAAGAGAGAGCAGAAGGCAGAAAGAATGTTCTTGTTGCCCTAATTTTGCTGAAGTCTATAGCAAACCTTTGCAAACTGTCAGCAACACCAAGTTGAAGATCAGGGTGGGACCCAAAGCAAGGCTGAGGACAGCATTCCAATATGTAAGCCGTGGAAGTGATGACGAATCTGAGGCGGTCACCAGGATCAGGCTGCGGGATGATGTCTCCCTCCTCTCCGTGTGCACTGCCCCTGCTTTGGTCCATATGCTGGTCACTTCTCACCTGAAGGATGGCCAATAGTCTCTTAAGAAGTCTTCCATCACCAAATCTACTTCTGCCCTGTCCACCATCATGCATGCCCTTGCTCAGGGGAAGTGACCACATGCTGCTAATCTGATCACCTGCTTTTCTTCTGACCACCTGCCAAAGCATCCCATTACCTTCTAGATGAAATTTGAATTCATACCTTGTCATGTGAGGTCTTCATGTCTTGTTTCCTGCCTGACTCCCACTCTTATCTCCCAGCACTCCCCTAAAGGAGCCACTTAACATCTCCAGAGGAGGTGGTGTGTTCAGCGAGCACTCTCCACCTCTCCATGTGAAGCTCTCTGCCTGGAATGGCTCTCCACCACCCCCTTCTCCTCCTCACTCCAACCACAGCACCTCAGCCACCTGGCCACAGTCCACTAGAACACATCTTTCCCCCAAAAGTCTCAGGATATATTCATTTAATTTTTTAAATAGATAATACATTCATTTAGTTCAAAAACATAAAAATTATTGCAGTGAAAATACTCCCTCCCACCATTGTTCCCCCCATTTTTAGTCCCCAACAACCAGTTTTGTTTGTTTTTTAGTGTTATGCATATAATTCCAAGGTGTCTACACAAATACAAGAAAATATGACTCCATATTCTTATTTTCCACCACCAAAAACAGCCTATGGCATGCACTCTTCTGAGGCCTTCTTTGAGCTATTTTCATCCCAGCACATCAACATTTCATTTTAATGGTCCCCTACTGATGGACATCAACCTCACCCAAATATAATTCTTTTGGATATATATAACATATATAATATAACTAACATAATATGTAGTATAGAGTATAATATCAATTATGTATTATAATTCTATATTATGTAACTGTTATACAGAGTGTTATACTAAACAACTGTGCACCTAGGTCATTTAGAGCATTTCTTAGACCTGCCAACTCATGTGCCCCCAGGCTGTACTAGATGACCTCCCATGTGAACACATTTGTTTCCTAATCGTTGAGTCTCTTATCTCTCTACTTACCAGAATGAAAGCTCCTTGAAGGCTGAAATTGTGCCCTTTTCTTGCTTTTCATTTCTGTATTCCCAATGACTAGCAGAGTGATGACACATAAATATTTGGTGAATGAATAAATGACCAACAAATAAGAGATTCCAAAGCTCTAAGTGGATAAACACAGAAGGAAGAATCCATTGACCGAGAAATGCAGGACTGAGTACTTAGACTAAATGCAGGAGCCAGAGTGAGGATGTCCTTCATCTGAGAAGTAGGGGATGGAGGCAAATTGTTCTGCACAGTGCACAGCACAGAAGCACTCAGTGCATATTAGCTTTGTATCACTGATGTATCTGCTGTTATTGCCCTTGCCTGCCTCTCTCCAGTCTGGGCTGGTCCTTCTTCAAAGGCCTAAGGGCTCCATCCCAGAGGTGCCATTTGTTCAACTCTTAGTTCTTCAGTCCCACAACTGACAGTCATTTCCTGCATAAAAAATGATCTTCATAGGATACTGAATCATAAATCCCTATTCTGAGTACCAAACATTTATTTAATTAATATCTACTTTCATCGTTCTGGCTTCCAAGAATTCTTTCTTATGTACACCTCACAAGAGCATTTGGATGACTAAATAAACTTATAGGTTCATGAAAAATTTCAGAATTACTACAGAGAAACAAGGACTGAAGTAGCCAGTTAGAGGCCACAGCTCCTGGGGACTCTGACTGTGACTCCTTATTTGCCTCATATACCTAATGCCCAGGGCTGTACTTAATTCAGAGTAACCACTGATTCAGGGTTGTTGAGTAAACACTTTTATAAATTTTCAGGATTCTAATTTTATAAAAATAAATGTGTAATTTTTAAACATTAGATTTAATTTGATGAGGCTATGTCTTGAGAACCTATCTGGAAAATATGCTTCCAAATTACATCCACTGCAGATGCCATTTGTTTGGACTGGTAAAGGTACCCAGGTGTGAGGAGAAGGAAAGTAAATCTGCTCCAGGATCATAACTCTGCCTTTTAATTTTTTTTCCATATCCATGTGTTCTTTATTTTGACACTGACTTCACTAGTTTAATCTAGCATAGTTGCTTTGCTCCCATTAAGGAGTATCAAAAGAGTTACTGGTGAAAATTCAAAACTATGTACACTTAAATTCCAAACACTATATTGTATGTATTTTCTAATCAGATTCTCACTCTGGAAATTTAACAGCAGAGATTTAAAGAGAAAACATATATATGAAATTAAATATCACAGCCCAAAGTACAATATTTCCTTTTTCTACTAGAGAATATGGATTAGATATTTTAGGTTGAAAGAATCTCTATTACCACTTAATGTCATTCTACAGCACTATATTTATTCATTTAACTCCCAAACATCTGAACATGAAACTTACAGAACTGAAATACAGTTGACCTTGAAAAAACATGGGTTTGAACTGAGCAGTACTACTTACATGCAGATTTATTTCAATAAATATGTTGGAAAATTTTTTGGAGATTTGCAACAATTTTGAAAAAAAAATTTCTTTTTCTAGCTTACTTTATTGTAAGAATACAGTTTTTAATACATGTAACATGCAAAATATGTGTTCATGGACTGTTCATGTTACTAGTAGGCTTCCAGCCAACAGTATGCTATTAGTAGTTAAGTTTGGGGGAGTCAAAAGTTACACTTGGATTTTTGATTGCATGGGAGTTGGCACCCATAAACCCTGCATTTGTTTAAGGGTCAGTTGTAAACTAAAAGTCACAACTGCATCACACATGACAGGCAAAGGTCGTTATCCATAAGACATGATAAAATCACTTAAATTAATCATAGAAACATGTAAATTTAATAATTGAACCAATGAAGACTATAAACAGATGTAATCACATAAGATAAATTCCAAATGATGAACCAAGATATAAAAAGAATGGCCTTGATAATAACTTGATATGTGCAAATTAAAATCTGAAAAATAATTTTCACCAGTTTAGCAACTTTGAAAAATAACCCACATTATTTGCCTGTTGGTAAAAGCATTCTTTACTGCAAGGACCATTAACATGTCTATACCCTTTGGCCCTGAAACTCCACTCAATGGTATTTCCTCTTAAGAAAATGATGTAACAGAAAGGAAGGGCTTACCTGCATGATGTGGATTTCACTGTTGTTCATAATAGCAAACCTAGGTATGTTTAAGCACATACTAATAGAAAGAGTGTGACAATTTACAGTATATTAACATGATCATTATTAGATAGATAACAATGGCTATGTTAATTTTTAAGACCAGATAAAATAGTCAAGGAATAAGAAGGTGCAAAACATATATGTGGAATTATGTGTGTGTGTTCCCTACAATTGCTTTTAAATGTTGTATCACATTTTCAATAGTACCACTTAATCATCACATGGTTTGTATAGAAGAGTAGAAGAAATGTCATAGTTGTTTTTCTTAGATTATTAAACATTCCCAAATCTTATAAATACTTATTTGATCATTTGGAGGCACTCTTAAACCTTAGTTATTACAAGTTACTCCATTTTAGTAAACTGCCTATTTCTGACGTCAATAGGTGAATCATAAATATGCAATTTAAGGCCCTTTGTAATTTTGCTGGTAAACAGATACATTTATTTATGTTAACCTTTACACAACAGATTCTAAAAGGAGCTCATTTTCATACCTAGTAGACAAATCCTAATCTATAAACCTGGAAAAGATCTTTAAAGCTCACATTATCTATCTCCCTTTGGAATTAATTTTACATATATATTGTCTTGACTCCTCACTATCAAGTATTCTCCTTCATATCTCACAGGTGACAGGTCTCATTCTTTAGCATCGTTGGTGGTCGTCACCACGGCCAGAGCTGGGTGTCAGAGCACTCTGAGAATGGGTTTCCGTCATCCCATGTTCTTTGCATTGCATCTATCTAGTCACATCAACGTTCATCACTGATCTCTGTCTTTCATATCAGACACATTCAGCTTAAAGATAAATTTAAACTCAATAGAGAGCAGTGAAAGGTACCATTAGGACACAGGGAATCCTGTGGCATCTTTATCTTTAAAAGGCAGTATGGATATCTGTTCAATCTGCTTAAATGGCACAGTAACAGGAGCAGATAATACTACTGCTAATTCAGTACATACACTCACACAGTGTAAGAATGCGAGTCAAAAGAAAAGCTTTGGAACTAAGTTCCCATTGCTATAGATTGTACCCCTCCAAAAATGTAAATGTAGTTAAAATATTTTTTGTGTTTTATTGCTTTGTCAACATTTGCATTTATGTTTGGAGCTACTCTGAGGGCTTTGCAAATATGAACACATTAGCCTCAAAATGACCCAAGAAGTAGGTATTCTTTTGTTTATTTCACCAATGTGAAATCTGAAAATAAAGAGGTCAAGTAATTTGCCCAAGATCACACAGCTTGTGTGTGAGTGAAGCTGGACCTCAGACTAGGCATATGGACTCTGGAGTCCATCCATGGTCATAACTACTTCATTGAGCTTCCTCAATGGGGAGAGACCCTCCGATTTCCTTACAGCCCTTTGATGAAGTCAGTGGTAAACTTTCTCAGAGCTGTAAGGCTGTGAATCTCCTGTGGTGTTTACAGCGTTTACTTCACAGCTGCAGTATTTGAAAGTAATAGAGAAGAATTAATAATTATCTGACAGTTAGTAGATTTGTGGAGTGACTAGTCCAAAATACTTCCTTTCACCCTTGAAAACATTTCTTAACCACCTTTTTGTTGTTAAAAATGGAGGATTTCAACACTCATAAAATACTAAACGTATCAGGCTCTTTATTTCTTGGATGCTTGCTGGCATTTTCTAGGTACTACTAACAGGAAATAAATCACGGTCAGCCTCCCCTGCCCTAAATTCTTCCCAGAATCACCCTTTTCCCAGAGAATCATTTTTTTTATGAACTAGATTATTTCTGCTTGGACCAAATCTTGAGCAAACTCTAAGTGCTACCTAAAATTATTAAGTATTTAGATCAGTAACTCCCCATATCTCTGGTCTCTATAAATTCTATCCTCAGAAAACTGAACCAACAGTTTATCAAGTTCCACAAAAAGTCGACTATTGGACCATCAAAATATTGAGAAGGGTTTGTGGTTGTTGGAGGGGAGTTGTTATGTCAGCAATACCAAAAGGTCTTTGGCAGATCAGTGTTCAGGCACCAGAGAATACCTGATCAAGTTAAATTGTTTGGATTTGCAAGTGTTTGTTTGGGAAACTGTACTTTTAAGTCATTTCGCTCTCAGTATTCATGTCAAAGCAGTGTATTCTCTCTTTAAAATGTGCATACATTTTGAAAGACTTTATAAAGATATAATTCATATACCATACAATCCACCCATTTAAAATGTACAATTCAATAGTTTTAAGGATATTCACAGATATGTGCAACCATCACTGTGGTCCATTTTAGAACATATTCCTCCCTTTAAAAGAAACCCCTGTATACCCTTGAGCTATCAATACCAAGCCCTTCTTCTCTTCCCTCAACCCAAGCCAAAATTAATCTTATTCTGTCTGTATGGATTGCCTATTCTGGACATTCTATCTAAATGAAATCATATAATATGAGGGGGACTTTTTGTGGCTGGCTTTCATGTTTTCAGTGTTCCTCATGTAGCATATATCAGAACTTTGTTCTTTTTTATGGCTGAATAATATTCTACCACATATTTATTTTAATACTTTTGTCTGTTACAAATATATGTACAATATTTAGCAGAATTTTCAGAACTACAGTTCAAATGAATAAAACCCTCATCTGCCCACTGATAAAACCCTAAGTGGAATTTAGGCTACCCACCATATATTTTATCTACATATATATTTCTGTTTTGGTAGCATTTAAGTTACAGATAGCAATTATCAGCTCTTATATAGATGTTTGGTCTTATATAAATCTAATACTAATGTCTGCCACTTTTACACAGCATCTATGTGTTTTAATAACATAAAACATGTGAGCATTTAAAGATCATATTCCTTTTATACCATTACATTCTCCTTAATAGTATGCATAGGATTGGATTTTATCCTGTATGTTAATCAGTTATCACAGACATTTATGTCTCAAGCCACAAATCCCATGCCATTTCCAAATAACACAATTAAACCTCCTGAGGCCCCAAAGCTAATGTTTATCCCAGACATGTTTACAGGTCTTCATAAATTATTACTGCCTTACTAGTTTCAAATAATCTGCTAAACATTGATTATTAAATGCAAAAGTTGAGTTATGACACTTCATAGGCTTAAGTACTATCTATCTCATCAGAGAAATGCAAAGCTTAATTAGAAATCATATCTAGCACAAAAAACATTATATAGAAAATCTGAGATATGTTTAATAATTAATCAAGACAAACGTGACTGTAGGCTTATGAAGACATTAGAAGCAAGAAAGCTGATTTTATTGATGCTTTAGTTAGGGTAATTTAATGTCATTCAGATGTTGCCAGACATTTCATCTTTAGCCCCAGGTAGGAATAATTAGGTTGAAAAAGTAGCTTTCATAATAATAAGAATTAATTTAAAAATATTTACACTCTCTTTTTAAAAGACCAAATTTTGTACAAATTCCATAATGAAAATCTTATGACATTTTTTTGTATTCTTTCTTTAAGAACATAGGCAGTTTATCATTTATTGAGAAAAACATACCCATAAACCCGTACAATGTGTCTATACAAAGAAAGCACTGTGCTAGGAGCTTTGGGGATGAATACGACGTGGTCCTCCCCATGGTATCTTTGAGTCTATCTACTAGGGGAGATCAGGCAGGCAGTCAAAGGGCCATAGCAGGGCAGGAAATGAGAACTGCATAATTAAGATTCTAAGTGCCACGGACTCATAGGAAGAAGTAGCATTCAGGGTAGCTGTGATATTTAACCTCAGTGAACAATCCAAATGAGTTACGCTTGGAGTTACAGAAGCTTCCATTCATGCCCCCACAGTGAGAATCAAGAATTCTTAAACTTAAAGCAAACCTTCTTGGACACATAAAAACAATATATTAAAGCATGTCACAAAGGGCAAAAAGGAGGCATTCAACAGGGCAAAAACAGGCAGTGGTTGATTGTCCTTACAAGAAGGCAGAGAAACTCCTTCTGGAGTAAACAGTCCCAGGAAATATAACAAAGAGAGGCCCAGACATGAGTTATATTGATTCTTATTACAGCTAGTCAAAGGCAAGTTCAACAAAAACTAAGGGTCAGATTTCCCATGGCTGCGGTTAGATCTTGCAACAAAGAGAACCTTTGGTTATTTCTTACATGTGTTTCATACAGAATGAACTGTGAAAGTAGAGAAATAAAATAAGGAACCAGGGGAATAGTGAGTACTTCACTTTGGCTTGAGCAAAAATTATATGCACAGAAGTTGTGGCTTAAGTTGTAAAAAGAGATTGTTGAAGGGGCTTGAATGCCGTATTAAGGCTTTGGGCCTTTACCCTAAGTGAACTAGAGTTATTTTCAGTTTATAAGCAGGTAAATGACACACACACACACACACACACACACATCTGAATTCAGGAGGCTATTCTGAGAGGCAGGTGCAGGATGGATCAAATAAACAGGAACATATATCAGGCTAGTTTTATAATAATCTATACCCATATGCCCAGAGTGTTCTTGGAATACCTATCCCACACTTTGGGAAATACTGGTTTAAGGGAAAGTTAGGAACCATCAGTAGGGACAGAAATCAGAGAAGAGATCCAAAACCATCACTGAAACTCAGAAAGTGATTGATAATAAAGGGAAAGGAGACAGAGGGCTTTTTGCCTGGGTGTCCAAGGAGGGTAGAGTTGTCCACATCCATACACCTGCTGGGGTGAGAGCTGGGTTGACAGAAAGAACAAACAAGTTTAGGTCTGGACACATGAAAAGTCTTGACTTCATTCCTGCTCTTAGCATTTTACCTGGTACCTGTTTGGTATAAAGAGCTACTCTCACTTTTTCAATCAATATAGCACCCCCCCCAATTGCAATGAATAAGTGAAAAAGTGAAACTAGAGACAAAAATCCTCCAAAAGAATTCTCAGGAATTCTGACATGATATTTGAAAACATGGATTTATATTTTTTAGCTCCATAGTTTTTTAGAACTAAACAATAGCACCTGTTTTATTAAAGCTGCTGTAATTTTCCACTTAATATATGGTCCCTGGAGATTCTCAGATGGTCCCTCAAATTCTAACACTCCTCTATTAGTAGTAAAGACATGGCTACTTACATTGATTTGTCTACACTCTGTAAAACAATAAAGGGGCAAAGTAACTTTCTTTTAAATTACATTCTCTTTGTCAAGCAGATGGATACATCCCCAGGCCACATATCAGATGGAAAATGAAAACAACAGGTTTATAATTAAAGTATCAAGATTACCTCCTGAATTATTAGCTTCTATATAAATGTTTATTTTTTAAAAACTCAGTAATATAATGCCTCACAAATTATACAGAACCTTCAGAGAATGGATTGTTCTAGAAATCTAACTTTAAGGGTTGGTTTCTAAAATATCAAAACTTTATAACTTTTAACAATGTTTAATTTAATAAAGTTGGAGACCAATGGAATGCTCTTCACCAAGCGAGTGACATAATCAGAAACGAGCTAAAGCATGTTGAATTAAATAGCAGTTGAAGATTTAGATCTAGAAAGATAGCCATCCAGGTGAGAGATGATGAAGCCTGAGCTGGAATAGCATGGGGAAAATGGAACTAAAGAGACAAATGGGAGAAAGACCAATAAGGAACACTTGGCCACTGATTAGGTAAGAAAGCAATAGAAAAGAAAACCCCCAAAATAACACTCCAGTCTTGAGACCAAGTGGCAAGTAAAATTGCAGTAACAATACAGAAAGAGGAGAGGATTACTGAGGGTAAACTTAAACTGTTTCATTTAATCCATCACATAATAAAAAATTGTAAAGGACTTTAATTTTAACTTGAGGAAGAGCCTGAAAGAATGCTTTCTGACAACTAGAGAATTTGGCCAACATTGGGATCATGAAGCCCTTGGACCTGGCAGCCAGGGCGGAGGGATGGTTGGCACCAAATGAGCAATGTCAGATGTTCCTTACACTTTATATCTACTATTTCTGCTGTTTCCTACTTCACATTTATTTTTCCTTGTAGGTTCATCCTAGCATACAAAAATAATTTTTTTTAACCAGAAGAGGTTAATGTGCTTGGATATTACATGCTCAGTATGTATCACAGAATTACTGGCTTGTGAGACATTTACGTACAGAAACTAAACTAAGTAAGCTAATCACAGAGACTCAAAAGTCATATGAGGGAAGAAAAAACTGCAGTGCAGGAGGGAGTTTGGGCATGTGTTATGCTATCTATAATTTCCTTTAAAATACTATAGGCTGTAAACAATGCATTGTGTATGTGTATCCGTTTCACTACACATGCTGTGGGGGAGGGGCTAGAAGTAAGCCTGTCATTATGCATGTACACTACCAGTACCCTAATCAGAGGGTAGTTCACATAAACAAAAGTTGACATGTCAGAGTCAGCTTCCAAAAGCCTTTAGTATCTTTTTTCTGATCAACATCAGAAAGTGTTTATTTAGCATACTGGATATTAGAAGTGTTACATTGGTGATTTGAATGGTTCTCAAGTTATCTAAATTATCTAGAAATATTCTTTATACACTTCTGGTTGCTGTGCATATACAGAGAATGCATATGTAGTGAGCCCACTGGTCC
Source organism: Manis javanica (assembly GCF_040802235.1). Classification (NCBI taxonomy): domain Eukaryota; kingdom Metazoa; phylum Chordata; class Mammalia; order Pholidota; family Manidae; genus Manis; species Manis javanica. The sequence goes on from NC_133157.1 coordinate 151,260,808, forward strand.
TACGTGCCCTGGAATGGGCTCTAGATTTGGGGGTCCTACCAGCCCTTAGTACAGATATTTAAGGATACTGTTGCATGACTCCAACTCGAAGTATGGCTGCATCTTGCTACTAGAATATTGCCAGAAGCAGCTTTTCAAATGCTCAAAAGGACAGAGAGCTGGGACTTCATCTAGCGTGTAGAACAGGCTTTGTGACTGGTTTGTTTTATTTGCTAATAAATATTGGTATATGTATGGCAGAGTTTATACTGAGATTTGCTTGATTGCTGGTACCAACATTGCAGGAGAGAAAAACTTTAGTCATTGACTTTCTCTAAATATCTATCCTAAATTATTTTGTCAGTGATCAAATTAGTTTAGTCAATACTTATTAGAGTAGCCAGAGATGTCTCTTAGGAAGGGGCATTTGTACTGAGACACAAATGAAGTCATTTCAAATGGAGCTAGGAATATTCCAGAAGAAACATAAAGATTCATATGGCCAGAGCTTAGAGAATAAGAGACAGAGCGATAAAATATGACATCAAAGAAATAGGTAGAAGTTAAGGGAGACATGGTACTAAATTTGAGTTGGAGTTTAGGACACTGGGAAGGTATTACTGTGTTTCAACCAAGAAAATGACATGATCTACGTTTAGGAAAGCAACTCTGGAACTGCTTAGAGAATGGGTTGGCGGAGAATAAGAGTGGAAGAAAACAAGCCTTTGTAGGGTATTCCAATAGACCACAGGAGAGAAGATGGTTCCTTCAATTTGGGTAGTGGTAGTAGAAATAGAAATTCCTAGAAAATAGTTTGCAGGAAGAAAGAAAGTGGCATGTGAGGAACAGGAAGGAATAAGCATGGAGCTTAGTGTTTGGATTTGAGCAGTGGGGTAGATGATTATATTAGTTGCTGAGATGAGAATCGTGCTCCACTGGTAGCTTTTATCTTTTCACAATGTGTAAAATTATAGCAGTCAAACAGATTATATTTTATATAGTTTTAATAATTAGAGAAATATTTCTAGATATATCATGAATATTATACAGTTGGCCTAAAAGAAGCATCATCTCAAAGTAGAAGGTATGCATTCTCAGAATGGAAAACCCTGCCGTTCTAATGGCTTAAAATTAGTTGTCATTTCATAATGATTAAAGCAATTAGTGCAGTATCAGCCAGTCACATCTGACTAAAAGTAAATTTGATAGCAAGAAAGCTACATGGAAATGGTGCTCTTTGTTTAAATTGATCATTATAAATATATCTTCCATTTAAAATGGATTTATATAAAATTTAAGCAAATATTTGCAATACATAATTATTACTTAGTAGCCTAGTTATTCAGGAAGTCCTGCAAAGGATGAAATAAGAAGAGTTAAAATCTTCAGGATACACAACAGCTTTTAATTAATCAGCTCAACTAATATAAATAAATAGAAAACTGTGTTGTAAGGCTTTACTCTAAAGAGTTTTAAAGCCAAGGATGATAGTAAAAAGAACCTTCGTTCTCATTTACTGTGTATACTATGTGCATGGCATCTTCCTTTGAAGTGTTATTTTGTGTAATCTTCTCAAGAGTAATGCAAAGGGGGCTTTATTATCTCTAATAATATACAAAGGAACTTGGACATAAAATAAATACCTGGTTCAAGATCTTGTGCTCTGCAGAGACTAGCTCCACAAACCAGCTGAACCTGAGTGGAGTGGGTGAGGAGCTTTAAGAAAACACGGAGAAAGATACAAAGATACAAGAAAGACCCAGAAACCAAAGCTGGGATCAGGATGTTCACTGCCTGCTGATGGCAGACAAGTGACACAGTTTATTTTCTGAGCACCACTTATATACACAAGCTCATAATGATGTCACTTCTAGACTGATCTCATATCTGGTGTAGTCACCTCTGTTTCTGGTGATATCACTCCCTGGTGCCCTGATCTGGTGATGTCACTTCTGAGGTGACATCACACCTGGCTCTCCACAGTGCTCAGTGATTAGGGAGGGGGCATCAGACTTAATTCAGATGTATCCCAACTACTATGCTTGTTGAAGAAACTTTGATAATACATAAAACAAAAAGGTAATACATATAAATGTATCTTTTAACATATGCTTTGAAAAGATATTAGAGTTCTAAAGAATCAGTTAGCAAAAGTTATTCATTTATCTCACAATTTTGTGCAAGTCAAAATCTTCAAATTATGAGGTTTTTATGTCCCACATGTATTGGACAGAAGAATCAAATTCCACTTGAAATTATTCCCTGCCTTGTCAATGGGTTTTTACCCCCAACAAATTCACTATGGATTCAGTGAGACCAAAGAATTGACAATGGAACATTCTTGGGGTGAAAGCATTTATTACCAGGCTTCTTCTCCTGGCAACAAGTCAAGCACTAGAATTACATCTGCATCCAACAGTCTGCAAGTCTGTAATCCTCCTTTGTCTCTGCCTCCACCCAGAGAATTCAATTTTTTTTTTTTGGGAGGGCATCTCTCATATTTATTGATCAAATGGTTGTTGACAACAATAAAATTCTGTGTAGGGGGGTCAATGCTCAATGCACAATCATTAATCCATCTCAAGCCTAGTTCTCTTCAGTCTCCAATCTTCTGAAGCATAACGAACAAGTTCTTACATGGTGAACGAATTCTTACATAGTGAATAAGTTCTTACATGGTGAACAGTACAAGGGCATTCATCACAGAAACTTTCGGTTTTGATCACACATTATGAACTATAAACAATCAGGTCAAATATGAATATTCATTTGATTTTTATACTAGATTTATATGTGGATCCCACATTTCTCCCTTTATTATTATTATTATTATTTTTATTTTTAATAAACTGCTGAAGTGGTAGGTAGATGCAAGATAAAGGTAGAAAACATAGTTTAGTGTTGTAAGAGAGCAATTGTAGATGATCAGGTGTGTGCCTGTAGACTATGTGCTAATCCGAGCTAGACAAGGGCAATAAAACATCCATGGATGCAGAAGCTTTCTCTCAACACGGGGGGTGGGGGGTGAGGTTCTAAGCTTCACCACTGTTGTTCCCCAATTTCTCACCTGATGGCCCCCCTGCGACTGTGCCTGTCTTAGGTTGTTCCTCCCTTGAGGAATCTTACCCGTCTCTGACTAACCATTCATCTTCCGGGGCCATACAGGGAAATGTAAAGTTGGTAAGTGAGAGAGAAGCCATATTGTTTGAAAAGGTTAGCTTTTTACTTCTCTGCAGATTTATGCCCTGTGGCTTCTATGCCCAGCACTTGTCTCGAGGTATCTTTACCACCTGGAGGAATTATGATACTCGGTAAATTCGATATGAGGCACGAATTCTATTTAAGGGTTGTAATTAGGAAGGAAGAAGAAAAGCTATAGAGGTAGCATATGGAAGAAAACATGGGAGGATTGATTATTTCTTTGACATATCTTCTTGTAGAGTACCTTAAGTATGTATAGGTTTTAAACTACTAACTAACTTGCGCACACATATTAACATAATAGGAATACGGTGACATAAACAAAGCAAATCTATAATTCCCATCCATCTCCAGTGAAGCCAAGAAAACCATTTAGGCACCCTAGGCATTTGTGAAAATTAGTCTATGATATGATGGATATTGTCCAACTGTACTTGAACAGTCTGAGAGAAGTCAGACAAATTAAAGCAACCCATTTCTGGGATCTGTTCACATCCCATATGTTCTTTTAACCATAGATAGTCTATAGTCATAAGATTTTGGAGTGCTACAACTTGCACCCCTCCCAACTCCTGGTTGAGTTCCAACAGTACAGATCCGGTCAAATTCGTTGTCTCACTGTATGCACATGCCAGCCTAGACATCTCCCTCCTCATTCCAATGGCAAGTCCAGGAAACGGTGGGGTGGATGAAGCCACAACCGCAGCATCGCCCAGATCCCTGTGGAGACTTTTTGTTGATCATGCCCCTGGCACAAGTCCTCCAGAGAGTGCTCATGCCGGAAGCTCCTCCTCATATCGTATCTTAGTTCATTTTCTGGATAGCCAAGCTAGGCCTTGATCTTCTGCATAGAAACAAACAGACCCTTTGCCCACACTTTGACATGCCCTCTATACCACTGTGCAGAACTCATTGGAGGTCAGCACACAGGAACTGATTTTTTTTTTTTATTAAGAGAAAGGAATATTATCAGAAAAGAGTACCTCCATAGCTGATCATCTGACACTCTTTAAGTGATCAACATTAAGGATATTTAAAGCATGCGTTAATCTTTGATTTACCAATTGTTTTATCCTATCTAGGAGTAATCCCCCTTTTCTTTCTTTTTTTTTTAATCTTTAATCTACACTTACATGAAGAATACTATGTTTACTATGCTCTCCCCTATATCAGGTCCCCCCTAAAAACCACATTATGGTTACTGTCCATCAGCTTAGCAAAATGTAGAATCACTACTTGTCCTCTCTGTGTTGTACAGCCCTCCCTCCCCTTTCAGAGAATTCAATTTATAGAGGGATTTCTATCTCTAAACTAGAACCCCTTCTCAACCTGTCAGTACTTCTTTCCACCCCTGTATCTTTCTGATTGATGGAAAGACTACCTGAGCTGAATGCACCTGTCTCTAATCCATAGGTGTGCTCTCGTTTGACTCTTTCTTTCCCAAACTCGGTGTGGTATATTTAATTCTTATCTTCTTTCCTGAGTCAGAATCTATATTTGTATAGTAGCTAGACTGTAAGGAAGGAGGAATTAAAAAGTCAACAACTTTCCTATGCAGAAGTTAATTGAATTGTCAGTTATATATGCAACCATATATATACATATATACATATATTTAAATAAATATATATATGTAAATATGTAATTATATATTTACTTATATAGTTTGTGTATATATTTAGCTATATAATTGTTAAATGAATGTAAATATATATATAACTATATATATTTAATTACTACTAAGTAAAATTATTTCATCTATTAAAATAAACTGAGAATTTTTCATTGAAGGGGACCCTTGAAGTCATCTAGCCCAATCTTCCTCATGGTCCAGGAACACCTTCTATAGCTGTGTTACCCAGTGTGGCAACCACATTGTTATGGGGCAGATGAAATGGGGCAGGTCCAAATTGAGATGTGGTCTAATTGTAATATACACACTGGATTTTGAAGACTTGGTACATAAAAAGGAATGTTAAATATCTCATTGAAAAGTTCCTTATAATGATTATATGTTGAGATGGTGCTTTGGATATATTGGGTTAAATATAACATATTAAAATTACTTGTTTCTTTTTTTTAATGTGCCTGCTAGACTGTTAGACTGTAACATCATGTCTGCAGCTCTTGTCATGCCCATTGGAGAGTGCTGGTCTCTGGTATCCCTGACAAATGGTGATGTAGCCTCATTATGAATGTGCAGCTCTTGACCCCTCGAGGCAGCCCAATCCATTATTGAACTGTCCTAAGTGTTAAAAAATGATCATTTGTGGGTAGATCCAAGATCCATCACCTTGAAACTTTCATCTCTTGGCACTAGTCCTGCCTCTTGGGTATCACAGAGTATCTACTCTTCATTCACATGTGGCTCCTTTGGTTTGTTACTAGATTACCACACAACCCATCTTTCACTATCTTATGTCGTAGGATATCACAGACATTGCTGATTGGCGCTTTGCCAACAGGGTCCTATACTTGCGTTAACAACTGTACAGGCTTATTAGCCATGATCTTGTTATGCCTAACACAAAACCTGGCTCTGCCTCCTGCTTGTGAAGCTATAGACAAGGTATAGAGTTCTGTTTGAGACCTAGGAAGGTCTCTCTGACCCATAAGTTGTGACCTGGAGAGAAGCAAAAGTTAAGGTCAGTCAGCAGGGATGATTTGCTCTGCCCTGAGTTCTATCATGGGAAATAGATGTGAACTTTGGGCTAAGAAGAGGAGAGTTATCAAAAGAAAATGGCAGTTCTGAATCCATTTTCAGCAGCCAACAGCATCTGTTGCAGTATAACCTGCTCCAACCCAGGTTTCATGAAGGCAGATTGGTTGTAACAAGAGATGAGATGGCTTCTTTGTCATGAGCGTCCTTAAAGAAATACCAAGACATTTAATTTCCCTTTTCCTACCTGATGCCCCAAAACAGTCAGTTAATTCAATTCACTCAACCCAGTTAAATCAATATGAAAAATTATTCACCAAAAAATTGACAAGCTAATTTTTCAAAAACAATATTGATAAAATAATCCCAGCTTAAGATGACTTCATAGAGACAATCTAAAAAGCCAGTTTCCATTGTATCTCATTATTCCTTCCATAAGTCATTGTACGCTTCCTTCTACTTAAAAAATAAGCATCTTCAGTATTCCATAGTTTCTCTCTTACCCCAGGTCAATAAGCCTTCTTTGTGACATCAAATCCAAAATTTCTAAAACTTCATTGTCTCTAACCTAGTAAATTGAAAGAGTTAAAGTGATGCCTCTAAACAGTTTGGAAATGTGGTCATACTCTAGAAATCCTCCTGTTTTATGCCTTTCCAGCCTCCCACCACAGAGTCCCCCATAACCATTCTCTATATAATAGATGGATTCTAAGGTGACTTCCAATAATTTTCTCCTTCCAGTATTTATGTCCTTACATAATCTCCTCCCCTTGAGTGTGAGAAGCACCCAGGATTTGCTTCAACCAATAGGATATGGCAAAGATGATGAGATATCCATCCCCATGATATATTGCATATGTGGCAAAAGTGATGAGATGTCATCTGTGATTATTTTATGTTATATTAAAGTGGGAGGCTGCACATGCACAGAAAAGAAGGGGCACAAACTCTCCAAACACCTTTGGCTTACTGGGTGACTGCATGCAAATGAATGACAGATTTGGGGGATACATAGAAAAGAGTAAAAGCTAGGAAAAATTTGAAAACTGCCAGAATATTGAAATGCTTTCCAAGACCCACACATAGATGCATCAGCAGAGGGAAGAATATTTACTAGTGCTACATGTTTAAGCAAACTTCTATTCAATTACTGACCAACTATTAAGCTATATAGATATAGTGGTAACCTCTAAGATCACAGATAAAAACAAAATAGGATTTTAAAAAAAAAGCAGAGGCCTTAGAAACCACATACCAAGATTAAGCCCAGACAAGTTACATTAAAACAAAACAAAACCAACCAACAATTCAGTGAGGAAAAAAAGTAAAATCCAGAGTTGCTATGATCTAAAATGTACAGTTTTCAACAACAATCAAAAAAAAAAGAGAGAGACATGCAAAGCAATAAGAAAGTATAAACTCTGAGGCAGAGAGGAGAGAGGAGTGTGTGTATGTGTGTGTGTGTGTGTGTGTGTGGCAGGGTTGGGGCAGTAATAGTCAGTAGAAATTGTCTCCTAGTGGGTTCAGATGTTGTATTTAGAAGACAAACACTTCAAAACACTACTTATAAAAGTATTCAAAATTAAAGTAAATCTTGCTTAAATTATTAAAGAAAACTACGATGGCAATGCCTTAATTATAGGAAATCCTAATGAGGAAATAGAATTTATGAAAGAATCAAAAGGATATTCAATAATTGAAATTACAATATCTGAAATAAAAAATTCACTTAATGGATTCAATCACAGGTGTGCAATAGCATAAGAAAGAATCATTAAGCTTTAAAAAGAGCAGTAGAAATTATTTCTGATGAACAGAGGGAAGAAAATTGAAGAAAAAATAGAACCACACATATCTGGAGACAGCATAACAACATAAATGTAATTGGGGTCCTAGAGAGATAACAGAAATAGTGGTAAAGAAATTTTTTTGAGAAATAATGACCCATAACTTCTCAAATTTAATGGAAAAAAATGACTTATGGATCCAAGAAGCTGAACTAACCCTGAATAGAATAAACAGTAAGCATAAGGGGATCCACACCTAGATGCATCATAGCCAAACTGTTGAAAGTCAAAAACAAAAAAAATCTTGAAAGCAGTAAAAGAAAACAATTCATCACATACAAATAAATCACAATAAAAATTAACAGCTGATTTCTCATCAGAAGAAATGGAAGCTAGAAGGCAATTAAATGATCACTTAAAGTGCTAAAAAGAAAATAAATCAACCAAGAATTCTATTTCCAACAAAATGAAGGTAAAAAAAAGAAAATGAAAAAGAGGCATTCCCAGATAAACAAAGACTGGCTGTGAAAAATTGTTGCAGGAAATAGTAAAAAAAAGTCTTCAAGTTGAAAGAAAATAACACCAGTAAGTTATTTGAATTATAAGAAATGAAGGGTAACAGAAATGGTAACTGTGTGGGCAAGCATAAAAAACTCCCTCAATGTATGTATTTCTTCTTTTTTCTTCTCTTAATTTATTTGAAAGATGTAAGATCATATGAAAAAATAATTTTAATACTGTGTTAGGTTTCTAATATATGTACATGTATATATATATATATATATATATATATATATATATATATATACATATAACAATAATAGCAGAAAAGAAAATAGAACTATAGAGGAGCAAAGTTTCTATAGCTTACCATAATTAAGCCAATTTTAACCTGAAGGTTAATCAGACTGTGATAAATAAATATGTATATTGTAATCATTACAAGCACCATAGAGAAAATCAGCTAAAATACCATTAAAAAATCAATAGGAAAATTTACATGTACAATAGGAACAATAAACAAAATATTTAACACAAAAAAGGTCAAAAGGTGGAAAAAATAAATAAAAGAGACATGAAATATATGAAAAAGAGTGGGAAAAAATGCAGATATAAATCCAAGCATGTGACTAATTATAATAAATGTGAATGGACAAACACTCTAATCAAAAGATGGAGATTGTTAGAATAGACTAGTATTTTTTAAGATCAGGATCCAACTGTATGCTGTTCACAAGGGACATACTTTGGATTAAAAGGCATGAAGTAGTGGAAAGTAGCGAGACAGAAAAAGATATTCCATCCAAATAGAAACAGTAACCCAGCTATAATTAATATCAGAAAAAAACAGACTTTAAGAAAAGGTGAGGGGATTTCATATTGATAAAAGGGTCAGTATATCAAGACAATATATACACACACCTAACAGAACCCAAAAGATACATATGAAAAAAATGGGAAAGATAAATAGAAAATTTTGAAATATAGTTTTGGGAAATTTCAATACCCTACTCAAAATAGTTGTTAAATAAACAGTGAATCTGCAAGGACCTAGATCTGCAGAACAGCACTAGTAACCAAATCGGCCTAACTGACATTTATAAAACATCCCATCCAAGAGAAGGATGCACATTCTTCTCAGAAGCACATGGAACATTTTTCAAGACAGGCCACATTGTAGGCCATAAAACAAGTTTCAATTAATTTAAAAGAATTGAAATTATTCAAAGTATGTTCTCTGACTGTAAGAAAATTGAACTAAATGAAAACAATAAAACATTAACACACCACAATTTATGAGACAGAGCCAATGGTTATTAGAGCTATAAATGGAATGAATAACATTTTCAAATATTCTAAGTGATCACATTAAGAAACAGGAAAAGAAAGTGCAAACTCTCCCAAAGCAAGCAAAATTAAGGTAATAACAAAGATCAAAGCATAATTAATGAAATAAAAAGAGAAAAACAATAGAGAAAATCAGTATAATCAAAGTTTGGTGCTTTTAAAAGATCTACAAAACTGCCTAACCCTTTAGCTAAGCATCTAGGGGCAAAATGAAAAAAAGGCATATATTATCAAATCAGAAATGAAAGAAGGGTCATCCCTATTGACCACACAGCAATTAAAAGCATTATGAGAGAAGACCATGAACAGCTTTAGGAAATGATTTAGGTAACTTCCATAAAATGGACAAATTACCAAAACTGACTCAAGAAATGGTATAAATGAATAGACCAAACAGGAAGAAATAAATAAAAATGAATTAATAATTAAAAATTGTCAATAAGGAAATACCCAAGCCCAGAGAGCTTCACTGGTGAATTACATCAAATATTTGTAATATATAATAGCAATCCTTGACCATCTCTTTCAGAATGTAGAATAGGAGGGAACACCTCTCGACTCCTTCTATTAGTCTATTACTAAGATACCAAAACCACACAACGATAACACAAGGAAAGGCAATATGGACCAATTATCTCTTATGAACATAGACAGAAATCCTTAATCAGAGACTGGCATGCTGAACCCAGCAACATATGAAAAGTATTATTTTCAAATGAAAACCACAGTGAGATATTAATACTGCAACAAACAGAGATTTTATCAAGCAAGAAAAGCATTCAGGAAATAGAAGAATGGAAATCAGAATATGAGCTTTCTTCCCCACAAATCCAATTGAAAAGTCTGGCTTTACATAGGCAACTACATGGGCTCTCTAATCTCTGCTTCCCAAATTAGGTTTCCTCACAGCTGTACAATAAGGCCTTCTCATGGGGCTAGTACTGAAAAGAGTGGCAGAGAGCAGACAACATATGCTTTATGCAGACAGACTGGCTGTCTCATCCCTCCCTCCACACACACCCCAACAAAAAGAAAAGAGCTGAATTCAAGGGATTCCAAACTCACTGGAGAAAATTTAGTCCCTCCAAATATATACACAAAGAACAGAGATAGATGCACAAATTCAAGTAGTTTTCTAGACATAGGAAAATCATAATTAAAAATTCCTATTATTATAAATATATGTGGCATGAATAAGTGATTAAGAATAATAGCATTTAACAGTGTAGTGCCTAATTGTTTTATCAACCTGGAGTAATAGCTTTTTAAAGTACCCTTCATTTTCCTGTATGGGGAGAGTGGCAGCTTGGAGGTGATTATGACTTTGCAGGAAAACCATTCCCCACTCCAATACTCCTAAGAGATGGCCACCTGCTTCCCAGGGTGGGTGGTGTCAAATATAATCACAGAGAGTAGCCAAGTTCTGCCTCACTACTCATCTACTCATATAGAATGATGCATATTGAATTATTTATTTAAAGATACATAATCTTTGCTAGTGGATCGTATGGGAATCAATTCAACCCTCATCATATCAATTTATCAATTTTCCATCAGTGGTAATGAGAGACATACTTGGACTGAAAGTCTAGTTCTACCTTATCCTGACTTTAAAATTATACATACAAGAAACTAAGCCCAGTGACTGTGGCACATAATATGCACTCAATAAATTTGGGCTGATGATGATGCCCCAAACACCAGCATGCCCGTATAATAAATTAGCTCAAGATTCTCAAGATGTTTGAAACTCCTCTGGGAAGGGTGTCACGTAAATGGTAGGCATTACATATAATATAATTATTCATGAATCATCAAAGGCACTAACTCTTACTGGAAACAAAGAGAATTAATTAGCTGTAGATGATTTTAAGTGAGATTATCTGTTGTAATAAGAGAAATAGTATTTTCATATCAGGACATTAACAGTATATCCCAGTCCTTATTGGGATACTGATTAGTCTAACCTTGTTTACAATGAGTGCTTGGAAAATTGGAAAACAGAAAAAAGAACACCTCCTATAATTGGGGAATCCAGGGAGCAGTGACAGAAGGGCACCAAAAAGGGAATTGGTCGTGTAACTGCATTCTGTCAAACAGCTAGAGAAGCAGCCAGCAGTTTTGCATTAGAATGATTTGGTTCTCCCATTTACAATGGGCTGGTGAGCCTATAAATATTTATTGCTGAGCTAAAGAAAGCAGTATAAGCTTTTACCCTTTGTTAAAGGTCTGTGACCTGCACAGTGCCAGTGAAGTATGAAACCCCGATGATTTGGTTACTTCTTAGCTTGTTAAAGGCTAGTCTGCCCCTGGCACATGTGAACATTTCGAATGCGCTCTCAGAGGCACGCCCCCGGAGGGCATTTGTGAGCATATGCTCTAGGGCCTGAGCTGTCAAACCCACAGCTGCTCCCTACCCCGACCTGAAGCGGGGCAATGTGGAACCCACGGATTAGCAGATTTAACTTCGAATGGTTGGGAATAAGGATCAACCCTCATGAATAAACTGAACACAGGAAGAAGGAAGGGGAAAAATGCTTTCTTTGAGATGATTCTGTATCTACGTACATTACCTAATGTCAACCCTCCACTGTGGCTTGAAGGAAACAAACTGATTCTTTCTTTGGAAGATATGGCATTGCTTAAGTAATAAACATGTTCCATTTCCAATTCTATATGCTGTGTATGTCAAATAAACAAAATAAAAAATGTAGCACTTAAGGTTTTACAGATCTTTTTATATCCTGTCTACTACCAAAAAAATTTAGGCAGCTCATAATAAAAGCACAAAAATAAAAAGTCCAAAAACAACAATTGATAACACAAAGAAAATAATCAAAAATGAGAAAGGAAAGAAAAAGAGATCAAAATCTGCCAGCTGAGAAAATTAACAATAACTAAGCATGATCCTTAATTATGATCTTCCCTTGCAACCAGAACAGAAAGGAAAACTCAGTGAATAAATACTGTCATCCTCTTATCTTAAAAAGTTATGACACCATCTCAAAACTGAACAACAATTCACCATTTGTTTCTTTTGTTATTGATGTGATGATGAGTATTGATAGACAGTGAGCAATGGGCTCATTTTATGGGTGTGTGTGGGTGTGGGTGTATGTTTGGTACAAAGACAGTTCTATTGACAATTAAAATGAAAGCTCAGAGACTAAAGAATTTGAAGATTGGAATTTTTAGTCCAGGAATTCTAAAAGGGAAATAATAATTCTTAAGCATCTTCTATGTGTCTGGTACCTTTCCAGGCACTGGAGATAAACGGAGAACAAGACAAACATGCTTCACCCTCACTATCCTTACAAGCTATTAAGACATACTTTTGACTAAGTGATTGCAACTCACTCAGATCAATGTTACCCAAAGCAATGGGTACATACTCTTCCTGTCACCAGTAACAAGGAGATTCTACCTGTGTTCCTGGTTAACCAGGGTATTACATCTACATGTGAATGTGCTTGTTAGGGTACAGGTTTGGGAATCAGAATGCCTGCGTTTGAATCCTAGGCAATGATTAGCTTATATGACACATGATGAGCTCTTTAACCTCATCCAAATTACTCACCCTCTCTCTGCTCCAGGCTCCCCATCTTTAAACTGAGATTGATAGTAGTATCTACCTCCTAAGTAATTATGTTATTGTGAGGATTAAATGGGGCTTCTTCTCAGGGCTTCAAGACCATGCTAGCAAAGTCTGCAAGGTCTCTTGAATCCAAGGCGTGGAATTCCTCAAACCTCACTTCCGTAGCATTCCATTGTTCAGAGGAAGTCCCCAAACCAACCCAGATACAAAAGAATGCGGAAATAAATTCTACCTCTTGATGAGAGGAGTTGCAGTGTCCTGTGGCTGTGTAGCACTCTTCCACATGGGTGTGGGATGGGAAGACCACCTAGAAGATAGGATGAATAGATCTTAATGTTTGGTTGGACATGGGAGGAAAAAGGAAAGAAAGGAAATCAATGATGACAAAATTTTCAATGTCCTGAACAACTAAGTAGTTATTTTTGGAAAGCTCTTGATTCTGAACTGAGAATCAGCCCACAATTTAAACTACAATTTTAAATTGTGTTATTTGATAAGGTTTTCAAATGTACTAGCCAACAACTCAGGTTGTTTTGAGAATTATAATCTTCAGTGTAATTTAAAATGCCATTGAATTTGCTTTGAATCTGTTCCTCAAGGGCTAATATGTGCAGACTCTTTTGTGTAGTAGGTCTATTAGCATGAATCCATATATATATACCTGATTTACACCAATTATTTTTTTGTATATGAGCAAGATATGAATGTCTGACTTTCTGGGAAATAGATAGAGCAAAGCTATATCCAAATGAACGATTCTCAATACTTTCCATGTATCCCAAGTATGTTAAGAATTGTAATGGAAACGTGTTTACGTCTGCCCTTAGTGGCGACCTCCTACCTGTGGAAATGCCATTCCTCAAGTATGAGAATTAGCTCATTTTAAAGTGTTTTGATCACTTATACAATGATTGAAAGCTTCTCTGAAAGAAAATGTTAGGCACCCCCAATATTAACACAAATTCCAGAAAAATTAACACCACTACCTTACCAAAAGAACCTGAAAGTAGGTATCATTAAACACATCTACCTGTGTATAGGAACATTTGGTGACTTTGCTGTGAATACTCCTAAACATTTCTCCCTGTCTTCCTTTCCCCTTTTCCACAGGCACTGCCTTAATTTAGACTCTGTACACAGCTCCTTAAAAGGTCTTCCTGCCTATTGCCTCCCCCTCTTTGGGCTCTTCTCTACATGTTTCTAAAACACAAATCTGATTGTTAATTTCTCTACTTAAAAAAATAGTTAACATCTCTTCTTTAACCACAAAGTCCATTCCAAACCAGTATTATCAATAAATTTCAGAATAAATTAACAGGTTAATTTAAACTGTTCTTAAACTCTCAACAGAAGAAAGAATATGGAAGAAGGAAATTGAGTTGTTATTTCAAAGGCCAGGTGATTCATTTTATTGCTTATAAGCAAGCAGCATATTCAACAATTATTCCAGTGAAATATTGAATGTAAGTTGTGTCCTAGTGCCTTAAATTTTAAAATATTGGCGTTTAGTTCCATTTTTCCAAACATATTTAATTCCACATGTAGATGGTAGGATATGATATGTGCGATGTTACCACATTATGATGAGTGCCTTTGATTTTGGAATTTTTTAGTTTTGGGGGAATCATCTTGTAAAATCCCAGATTTCTTGGGTTAATTAAAAACACACATTTACCACGTACTGGTTCATGCCAGAAACAGAAAAAAGAAAAAATGTGGTCCTTGCTCTCAAGGACCTCAAAGCCTTTTAGGTAGCCTTTTAGACAGAATTTTATTGGGTAAGAGTGGCTCTGTGTAGTACGTACTAACAGAAAATGAACAGACTAGGTAGCAAGAAAAAGTGGAATGCAGAAGGCACCAATTAAATCTGGTGAAGTCAGGGGAAGTTTCACAGATGAGCTGGCATTAAAAGGTCTTAAAAGATGAATAGGAATTTATAGGTGGAAAAGTTGGGGAATAGTATTCCAGTCAGAAGGAATGGCATAACTGATTATATGGAGATATGAAACAGCATGATTTGGGGAAATGTGACAACTTAACCAAACCTAAGATTCAATAGAAAAAATGGTGGAAGGTAAGGGATTAAAAAGTATTGGCTTCCTATCCCAGGCAGCTTGAACCACATGAAACTGACCTTTTTGTAGAACAAGAGAGTCAAATATTGGAATTTCAAAGATTCAAACTTCTAAAATTGATCTGTGTAGCTCTCAACCTTGCTATTTTGATATTAGTCTGAGAGTACATATGCTTATGAGAAAAAGTTCCCCTTAATGTTGTTTAGGTAAAGGATGGTTTGTTTACTGAACGGAAGCAAGAATAGCTCTCCCAGGACCCCAAGGACAACAACTGAACTCAGCTGAACATGATAGAGAACACAGAGAAATGACCTCCACTCTGGTCCCACCATGGCATTGCTGTGCTTTCTGTTGATCTATCCCAGTTTTCCTGCTCTATCAGTTGAGTTCCTTGGCTTACTCAGTTTCCATTTGTTCATTCCATCGACTTACTATAGACAGGGTACTCCAGATCTTCCCCAAGTCATAATGTTCTGGCTCTCCATCAATTGAGAATGTGCACACACGTTTTGGAATTCTGAGAGGATAAATGTCATTGGCCCAGCTCATCTTTCAGTGCTGGACTGTAGGTCACAGGCCAGTTTATAATCTAGCTGTCTCTTTTTGGGTCCACTGCCCACCTGCAGATCAGTTATCTGTGACTATGGGAATAGCGCAGCCACTCAGTGACAGAACAGTGAGGGAGGCCCCTCCCTCAGAAGAGGATGTGGCAGGCAGGCCCCTGAGGGGCACCACTGATTTCCCCCAGGAAGCTCAGGGTGAGAACCTTGGGGTCAGTTCCAGAGGTCTGAGAGGACCTACCCTCTTAACATTTCATATTCAGCTCCACGAATACCTAAGAATGCGTCTTTAATGTCATTACCCAGAATATCCATAATCCTCATCATCCCTGGCATTTCTGGATTTAATATTTCCTATCATTGCTTAAGTTTGAGCCCAAAGGAGGGAAAACAAATCACTAATTAAGAAGCAGTAGCATAATGCCTTGTTTTCCTTGTTTTATTAACTAAATCCTTTTGAATGTATAAGCAATAGCTGACAATCATTCCTTTTATTCCCTTTCTACCCATAGTAGGACTTGAATATCTGTTTTCTGATTTTTTAAGTAAAAACTCTTCTTACCATGCCAGTATCCCCTAGGAAAACAAGTGAGCTGCAGTGCTGGAAATAGCTTCAACCCCTTCTTACCATCTCTTAGGTCTTTTTTTTTGCTTCCATCAGTAAGGCCTTTGCACACGTAGCATGCTATTTTTCTACAGGAAGTAAGGTGGCTTGACTGGCAATAAATGGCCTCATAATGAGGTGATTATTTTTAACGTGTAGATTCTAGTCTGGCTCTAATAAATATCAAATAGAGCATGAAACAAATGTCATAGAAAATTCCTTTTCCACTTCCTATGTGGTGTATAAGTACAAGAAAAATCCATTCAACTGTCACTAATAAATGTTCCCAATAAATAAAATGTCATCAGACAAAACGGAACTCAGTAACAGTACTTACAAAATTGTCCTCAACCCTGAAGTGACTCCCAGGAAAATCTATAGCCCCTTCCACTGAAAAATCTGCCTAAAATACTGTTCTGACATCTATTGAAGTATTTCTGGAGTGAGGATTCAGGAAGGGAAATTGAAAGGTGGTGAGCAGAGAACTGGACGCCCTTTGGAGCGCGACCCTCCCCTTGGCGTCGCCTTCTTCTCTCTTCCTCTCCTGCTTGTCTTACTTACCTGGAGGAGAGTTGCCAGTCATGGGAGACTTCCTGATGGTTGCCTGTATCTCTAAGACACTGCGTGTAATTTACCTCTCCATCATTAAAAAAAAGCCTTGCTGTATGGAGATGCCAAGTCAGATCCCCAAGAGAGGAACTGCAGGGGAACAGGTGGTGAAAGGTTGTGTGACCTCGAGAACACACAGCACTTAGTGGGGGACACTGGTTCTGCTGTCTCTTGGCTCCTGCTGCTTCTTTTACTGTCTTTTTTCCTTCTGTTCATTCATTCAGTTATCCATCCATCCATTCATCCATCCATCCCTATCAGAGCATTTATTGTGTCTGTTCTGTGTGTATGTCATGGTGCCAATGACCAGAATTCACCTCTAAATCAACTATATCAAAATTTCTGGAGAGCAACGTCCTGGAATTCATGTATTTCACTAACTCATAGGGGAATTCTGATTCTCAAACGTGTATGAGCACCACTTAGAGGCTACAAGTGTGTATAACCTGGATTCCTGTCAACAAGGAGAGCTCTCTTTTGCTTTTCCCTCCACTATTCAACTCTTAACCTTATTCTTTCCCTCCCTCATAAGTGTAAAACTAAACAGAAAAACAAAGCTAATACTTCTAAGGTTTGTGGCTAACATTTTTGGTTTAAATTAATCCAGTTAGAGGTTAATGAAAAGAAAGATGTAATTTTTCCCACTTAGTTCATGGACCGCTGAACTCCATTCACAAGCCCCTTGGCTGTCTGTGAACCTCATCCTGAAAAGTCCCATAAACAGAGATTTTCAAGCAATGTTATGTAGTGGAAAAGGCACTACTCATTTTAGAATCAGATGGTCTTCAGTTGGGTCTCAGCTTCAGAATCTACAATCTATAAGACTAAATTCACTTAACTTCTCTAAGTCTTAGTTATTTTCAACTTTAAAACGTAATTAAAAATCAATTGGCAACTTAATAATGCTTCATTTTAAAAAATTTAATTAGTTAATGTAGACAGTAGCCTGGAACTTTGTGAATGTTCAAAAATATATTCAGTGTACGTTTGTCACTCCACCCCACATTAATATTAGTCATTAAAACATCCTTGGGCCCAGAAAATCAATATTATATGAATTCACTTTAATCACATCAGCAAGTCTTATTTTTGGTTGGAATTATTATCCAGTAACTGCACTTTCAAATCACATATATATATATATATGTGATTTGAATATATATATATATATTTCAAATCAAACATATATGTATGTGCATATCTATATGTATAAAATGACCAGAACTCTGAAATTTATGATTCCTTATAAATCCACAAAATATTCAGATCCCAACAGAGCCTGTGAGTGCTTCAAAAAGTATATTGGTTTGGGCAATGACACGACTGCCTTGAATTCTCCTGACCTGAGTTTGCAGCTCACCAAATTACACGTTACCAGATTTTGAAGTCAGCGGTGGGCAACAGACACTGCCTCTGGCTTCTGCCGAGTGGGGAAAGATGCTTAGTTTGACTAGATGATTTCACTGCACAAATACATACATGATGGTCAGCGCTTATCCATTTGCAGACAGCCAATCTGTATTCCTCACACATATGCCAGTGATACCTAAATGTATCTAGAACGTCTGGATTTACAGGGAATGTACTCTTACCACTTAAATCTTAAAGGATCATTTGAGCCAGGAGCTCAGTCCTAGCCTGTCTTGTGGGTGTAACAGGTTATGGAGCACACTGTAATTTACTACGAAGAAAGCATATTGTTATGATGAGAGAAAACTGGTTCTTATTACACACACACACACACACACACACACACACACACACACACATATTGAACTGACCGGGAATTTAAAGGCAGTTTCTAGAGAGGCTGTCATTCTGAAAGCTGTCCATTAGCACTTTCAGTCAGTGTGACTTTACCCTGACATGCTGGTCCCCTAAGCAAAGGAAGAGTTTATCTCACAAGGTCACTTGGGGTTATTTAAAGAGAAAATAGAGTGCTCTCCCATGCACTTTGTTTAGAGGCTGAACACTCCAGTGTGATGGAACAGGAATTGGATGACAATATCTTCTATCTATTGTTCCTTCTGTATTTTTCACTTGACTCACTCTTTTAACTTATTCTCTGGAAAAGGCAGAGTTCTTTGTTTTGGAGAAGGATCCCTCCTCATGAGGCTTAAAATTTTTTCTCACCGTTTTTTTCTTTGTCAGAATCACTTTCATAGCTAAGTAATAGTATAATAACTTGGTTTTTGAGACCTCCAAACTTAAATAAATGAGCCCTGTTACTTACTGCAATGTTCAGAAAAACACAGTTTACAAATAACAAATGGGTGAAAATCAGTGCAATAGACATTTTGGGCATAGGTAAATTAAGTAAAGGCACTTTCAGGAAATTTGTATACATGTAAATTAGATGACTGGTTGTATTACAATCAGGCAGATCATGACCGGTTAAAACTGTCTGGGGAAAAATGGGTCGTCCTTTTTAAATGTGCAGTGCAGGACCCAAAACAAGTGCTCTTCCGTTGTTCACTGTGTCTGCTGACAGACGGGATTTCCTTAGGCTCTCACTGCCTTGTTTGTGTCTTCTAAGGCCTGGAAGAATGTCTGACAGGTAGTGAACTTTTGATAAATACCGGTTTAATGAATAAGTGAGCAAAGGAATGAATGAAAAAAATTTTAAATGAATAACAGTGTCTCAATAAGTTAAGAAACTATCATGTTACGGGTTGAATTGTGTCTTCCAAAACTTCATGCAGTGAAGTCCTAACTTTCAGTACCCCAGAATATGACCATAGTTGGATATAGGGTTGTGCAGATATAATTAGTTAAGATGAGGTCAAACTGGCGTGTGTTGGCCCTCAGCCCCATGTGCCTGGTGTTATTATTATAAAAGCAGGAAACTTAGAGACAAACCTGGACACAGGAAGAACATCATATGAAGAATGAAGTTCTGCTGCCAGAAGCCAAGGAAGTGCCAGAAGCTGGGTGATTGGCCCAGGACAGCAATCCCCAGCGCCTTCAGAGGGAGCACAACCATGCAGACACCTCAGCCTGGGACTCCTGGCCTCCAGATCTGTGAGACAGTAAATTTCTGTTGTTTCTGCCATTCAGTGTGCAGTATTTTGTTACAGCATCCGTAGAAAGCTAATACATTACAGCAATGAAGAATGTAGAAGTCATCCCCAGTGTTGAAAGAAGACATCAAGAGAACATACCTATAAAGGAAGTGGCCCGGCCACTAACTGCAAGGCAAGAACTGGGCTCTACTGCCTGGAAGAGATGGGCAGGAACCAGGGCCAAGACACAAGGTGGGCAGCAGGCAAGGACTCAGAGAGAAGACCAGGACAGCTGCCCAAGGAGCTAGAGATCTAGTAGCTCCCAAACTGCATCAGGGTCAGAATTAGGGCTGGTTTACTGTTCTTCCCTCAAGTCTACACTGATGTGGGGACTGGGAATGAGGCAGAACTGCATGTGGGGATCTAGGGAGAAAAGATGTGGTCAGGAGGAGGAATGCAAAAGGTGTGAATCAGTGGGCCCAAGGAACGTCAGTCTGTTTGGGGCATAGTTCCTACTTAAGTTAAATTGGCTCTACACATAACTAGATACTCATTTGGTATATGCCAGCAGTTGGTTCTGGCAATTATCCACCTTGCCTGTGGGGAGGGCTTTTGTGTGAGGCCCTCTAGCTCTCTGATACAAAGCAGTCTAGCACAGTGGTTAAAATCGCCAGGACCATGGAGCAAGACCAAACTTGACTAACCAAGACCAAGCCTACCACTCAGCTGCTTACTTATTGTGATGGAATTCCATTTAAGTATCACATTTTATTATGAAATCTCAGGTCTGTTCCTAAAAGAACTCCCAGTACACTGAACAGAAAATCATGACCTAGATCAAAAGACAAGTCATGCTGGGCCTCCCAGGGATTTTCTCCACCATCAATTCACAACAGAGAATTTCAGTAACGCAGTCCCATCTTTCAAAAACACCAGACCAATATCTTGCTCATTTCCAATTGTCTACATTAGACCAAGCAGAAGTTGTACTGGAGACTAATGCCCA
The DNA here is from genome assembly GCF_040802235.1 of Manis javanica. Taxonomy (NCBI): domain Eukaryota; kingdom Metazoa; phylum Chordata; class Mammalia; order Pholidota; family Manidae; genus Manis; species Manis javanica. The sequence continues at coordinate 151,281,733 of NC_133157.1, forward strand.
GCCTCTGAAGGATGGAAGGAATGGTGTAGAATGCAGGATGAGTGACAAGCAATATGGTACACTGATTCCTCTATCCCAAATCATAACGAGAATTTTCTCCACATCACATATACCTCCCCTATTTTACAAATCTAGTATTTAGCTTACTAATTTTTTACCACAAAAGAAAGATATTTTCTGTCAATTTGTACACATATGGCCTTGTGCATATATGTAATGTATGGATTTTTTTATTGTCAGATATTTCAAATGAACAGAAAATAATATAACAGATACCCTTGTACTGAAATGTAATAGATGTTAATATTTTGCTATTTTTCTTTCAGTTATTTTTCTATTGAAGAATAATTGACATATAATATTATATTTGTTTTAGGTAATCAACATGGTGATTCAATACTTATGTACACTGTGAAATGCTCAGCGCAATAGGTCTAGTTAAAGCTTTACTGATCTCACGTAAAGTCCCCTACAGCTGCTTTCTCCATCTCTCCTCAGAGGTAGCCACTATCCTGAAGTTAATGAGTATCCTTCCCTTCATTTTCTTGTCTAATTAATAGATATGGAATCATTTGCAACATATAGATTATAAGTTTTTTTTTTTAATTTCTTGCTTTGTGTCTTCTGTTTGCCATTTTCCCCTTACTTCCTACCTTCCCCTTTCTTGCTTTCTGTGGGACTCACTGGTCCTCTCTGTTCTCCTTATTTCTCTTCTGCTTGTCAAGGAGTTTTATCTATTTTTCTGGCCTTTCAATGGGTACCCTTAAAGTTTTACATATATACTTGATTTAAAAATCTAAACTTAATTTATCTTTTTAACTTCCTTTTGAACACAATAGGACATAAAGTTCTCTGCCCTGTAATTCCGAACGTCCCTCTCTCATTTTTCATATAATTTTATCTAGTCGTTTAAGTCTACCTTATTTATGGGGAACCTCAACTTAGTAACTAACACTTTTATTGCAAGTTGCTTATTGTGATATTTTCACATACTTACGATTTCTTTGGTCACTATTGCTTCTCGTACACTACTCTTTTTGTTAGGCTCAATCACCCTGTTCTTAAAGTGTATAATTTTGTAGTTTTTTCACAGAACTTGTGAACAGTATACTCTGTCTTTGTTGGTCTTAACGTCTTTATCTCAGCTTCCTCCTCTAATAGTAGTTTGGCTCAAACCATTGCTCTAGGTCAATGGCTATTTTCCTGAGCACGTCATCGTCTGGCATCTATTGTAATTGTCAGATAGTATTAGTCACTCTAGGTGGGCAAGCATTCCCAGAAACATGTCTGTGTGAAGAAAGTACTTGACTGGATATTTTCATGTCAAGACAGTTTTAGAGGACAGTTCCACTACTGCTACATTTAAGTCTTTTCAAAATCGTGTAAATTTAGTTTTTTAAAAAATGCACTAAATGCCTGTTGAAGGCCAGAGGTTCTCCCACTGAGTTGAGTCTCACAATCAGGACATTTTAATAACTCCACAGTTTACAGATGAAGAAACTGAAGCTTAGGTGGTCATAGGAGTTACTCTTGATCACACAGTTAAGGTATCCTATTCACAGAATGCAAACATGGGTGTTCTGATTCCAAACCAGTATAGTTTCCTCTGAAATTAATACTAATTTTTATCCCATTGCTTATTTTTATGACAGCTAAAGGAAATTGAATAGTACTAATATACTCAGTCACTCTCATTTAATGATCACATTATTTGTGATGTCATCTTCCTCAGGGGGTCCAAGGTGGAAGTCAGTCCCCTAACCTCAATGATCAGAGACCCTCAACATGCCCCTGAAGGTTGAGGAAGCACCTCTACTTTAGAAGCTGAACATTAGGAGCTCAGCTACCTGCTTGAGTAAAGCATGTGCACAAGTTTTAGATTCAGGGTGGGTGCCCTCAGCCAAGTGTTGAGAAATTGAAAAATGGCAAAATTGAAGAATAAATGACCTTTGAAATACAGAAGAGTCTTTACTCTGGAGAAAAAATGTAATTTAGTTTTCAGGCACATTCCACTTCTTTTATGATTTGAGGATATCACAAGGCATGCCAGCAAGTCTAATGGGATATATTTTGTGGAACAGGTCCTTTCTGGGGTAAAAGGCTTTTTTTAATTATTATTTATTTACACCATGTAAGCATGGGAATTAGTGGTCTGGGATTCAGTCTGGACCCTGGATCCAACTCACTTAGGGAACATTGAAAAGTCTTTAAGGTTCCCTGGGCATGTATTTTCTTTTACAAAATGTAAAATCTGAAGATGTCTGGCTTTTAATAGGTAAGCTGAACACATTCCCATTTATTGGGCAAGCTTGGATTTTTTATTTTATGTCTTTATTTACCATAATATGTGTGTATGCACTTAGATAGGTATATACATAGTTAGGTAGGTATTTACTTTTGCTTTCTTTTTTCTCTTTACCTGGGTTCTGTTAAACTGATCAAGTTTTAAGTATTCTTGATCTTATTTATGTATTTACATGTGTATGTATTTGCTGCTCATTTGGAAACTGTACATGTGTTTTCTTCCATTAAAGATTAATTGTAGGGTTTTTTAAATTTGTTTTAATTAAACTTTTTATTTTAAGGTAACTGTGGATTTATATGCAGTCATAAGAAATTATAAAGAAAAAGAGCCTGTATACCTTTACATAGTTTCTCCTTATAATATCTATAGCATGCAAATCTATAGTAGCACAGTTTTATCACGGCCAGGCTATTGACATTGCTGCAGTCAAGATACAGAATGACTCATCACACAAGGATCCTTTTTCTGTAACTCACACGTTCTTTCCCCTCCTTTCCCTCTCTACCCTACCTCATCCCCGATCTCTAGCAATTACTAGTCTGTCTCCATTTCTATAATGTTATTTCAAAAATGTTATATAACCTACGCAGTATGTAAAGCTTTGGGATTGGCTTTCTTCACTCAGCATATTTCCCTACAGGTCCACCTAAGTGGTGGCCTATCAATTATTCCTTTTTATTTCGGTACTGATAGTATTCCTTGGTAAGGATATACCATATTTTGGTTAACCATTTGCTTGAGGAAGGACATCCAAGCCATTTGAAGTTCTTGGCTATTATAAATAAGGCTATTATGAGCATTTATATACAGATGTTTCCATAAACAAAAATTTTCATTTCTCTGGGATAAATGCTCAAGCATATAATTGCTGTGTTGTGTACTAATTGCATATATAGATTTAAATGAAACTAGTTTTTTTCAAGAGAGGCTGTACCACTGTACACTTACACCAGTAATGTATGTGTGACCTAGTTTCTCTGTATTGTCATTCTCTACATGTCATTATATTTATTTTAACTACTTTTATAGGTGTTTAGTAAACTCTCATTTTGGTTTTAATTTGCATGTCCCTCACGATCAGTAACATTGAATCATTTCTCATGTGCACATTTGCCATCCATATATCCTCTTCAGTGAAATGTCTTCATATATATTGCCCATTTTTGAATTGGTTGTTTGCTTTTTAATGTTGAAATTTTGATAGTTCTTTATATATTCTTCCCTCCCTCAAGTGTACAGACTATCTCATTGATATTTACTTCAATGGCTTCTTTTTTTTTAAAATTATTTTTTATTGAAGGGTAGTTGACACACAGTATTACATTAGTTTCAGGTGTACAACACAGTGATTCAACATTTATATACATGATAATTCTAGCTACCAGCTATCACCATACAAAGTTGTTACTATATTTTGACTATATTCCTTATGCTATACATTACATCCCGGTTACTTATTTATTTTACAATTGGAAGTGTGTACTTTTTTTTTTTTTGAAAGGGCATCTCTCATATTTATTGATCAAATGGTTGTTAACAACACTAAAATTCTGTATAGGGGGGTCAATGCTCAATGCACAATCATTAATCCAACCCCAAGCCTAATTTTCATCAGTCTCCAATCTTCTAAAGAATAGCGAACAAGTTCTTACATGGAGAACAAATTCTTACATAGTGAATAAGTTACATGGTGAACAGTACAAGGGCAGTCATCACAGAAACTTTTGGTTTTCCTCATGCATTATGACACAGTTCATTTTTTTTTTTGAGAGGGCATCTCTCATATTTCTTGATCAAATGGTTGTTAACAACAATAAAGTTCTGTATAGGGGGGTCAATGCTCAATGTACAATCATTAATCCATCTCAAGCCTAATTCTCGTCAGTCTCCAATCTTCTGAAGCATAACGAACAAGTTCTTACATGGTGAACAAATTCTTATATAGTGAATGAATTCTTACATGGTGAACAGTACAAGGGCATTCATCACAGAAACTTTCGGTTTTGATCACACATTATGAACTATAAACAATCAGGTCAAATATGAATATTCATTTGATTTTTATACTTGATTTATATGCTGATCCCACATTTCTCCCTTTATTATTATTATTATTTTTATTTTTAATAAAATGCTGAAGTGGTAGGTAGATGCAAGATAAAGGTAGAAAACATAGTTTAGTGCTTTAAGAGGGAAAATGTAGATGATCAGGTGTGTGCCTATGGACTAAGTATTAATCCAAGCTAGACAAGGGCAGCAAAACATCCACGGATGCAGAAGATTCTCTCAAAGCAGGGGGGCTGAGGTTCTGAGCCTTACCTCTGTTGATCCCCAATTTCTCACCTGATGGCCCCACTGCGACTGTGCCTGTCTTAGGTTGTTCCTCCCTTGAGGAATCTTACCTGTCTCTGGCTAACCAGTCATCTTCCGGGGCCATACAGGGAAATGTAAAGTTGGTAAGTGAGAGAGAAGCCGTATTGTTTGAAAAGGTTAGCTTTTTACTTCTTTGCAGATTTATGCCCTGTGGCTTCTATGCCGAGCACTTGTCTCGAGGTATCTTTACCACCTGGAGGAATTGTGATACTCGGTAAATTTGATATGAGGCACGAATTCTTTTTAAGGGTTGTAATTAGGAAGGAAGAAGAAAAGCTATAGAGGTAGCATATGGAAGAAAACATGGGAGGGTTGATTATTTCTGACATATCTTCTTGTAGAGTACCTTAAGTATGTATAGGTTTTAAACTACTAACCAATTTGCACACACATATTAACATAATAGGAATACGGTGACATAAACAAAGCAAATCTATAATTACCAGCCATCTCCAGTGAAGCCAAGAAAACCTTTTAGGCATCCTAGGCATTTGTGAAAATTTGTCTATGATATGATGGATATTGTCCAACTGTACTTGAACAGTCTGAGAGAAATCAGACAAATTAAAGCAGCCCATTTCTGGGATCTGTTCACATCCCATATGTTCTTTTAACCATAGATAGTCTATAGTCATAAGATTTTGGAGTGCTACAACTTGCACCCCTCCCAACTCCTGGTTGAGTTCCAATAGTACAGATCCGGTCAAATTCGTTGTCTCACTGTATGCACATGCCAGCCTAGACATCTCCCTCCTCATTCCAATGGCAAGTCCAGGAAACGGTGGGGTGGATGAAGCCACAACCGCAGCATCGCCCAGATCCCTGTGGAGACTTTTTGTTGATCATGCCCCTGGCACAAGTCCTCCAGTGTTGGCAGCCGCGCTCAGAAAATAGCGCCCCATGCAGGGCAGCCGGAAGGCCCCGAACTTCCTAATGACAAATCATCCCACACCACTAAACTACATGCTAATTGCGCCTTGGCATAAGGACCAATGAGACCCACCAAATGGTTATGCTAATAAGGCATATGAAGCCGCACCAACCAGGTCAGAGCATGAGAACTATATAAGCAAGCCTCTCCTTCCCCTCTGGGTCCTGCCCAACTCATTTGTTTCACAAAGAGCTGAAGAATAAAGCTTTCTGCAGAAGAATCCTGCTGTTGTTGCATGCTGTTCTTGCCGGCGAGGACAGGGCACGCGACAAGTGGTGCCAAAACCCGGGAACCAGAACATCACCGGCACAGGGAGGACCCTTCAGACATCTGGAGAGGATTCAGAACTGCAGGTCAGAAGAAAGCCCGGAGGGGTAAGTTCCGAGAGGCCCCTGCTTTTTAGGATGATGGTTGATGGTTCTCTGTAAATAAGGAGGCACCATGGGGAATGCACCGTCATTAGTCACGGCGCTGCAGACAGCTCTCAAAGAGCGAAACTTGAAGGTCTCCAGCAAAGTCTTAGGATCTTTTGTGAAGGAGATAGACCGTGTGGCCCCCTGGTTCATTTGTTCAGGGTCCCTCTCAATCCCGAGCTGGGACAAACTGGGGAAAGATCTTGATAGAGAGGAGGAGGAGGGTAGCCTGAGGGGAGGCACCAGGCCCCTCTGGAAACTGATTAGAGCTTGTCTGCAAGATGAGAGATGTGAAAAGGTAATAAAAGAAGGTCAGAGAGCATTGACAGATATCCAAGAGAGCATGTCAGAAACGGAACGGGAAACAGAGAGCGCGCGCGGCCGAAAAAAGGCCACAAAAACGAAGGTAAAGAAACCTCAGAGTGAGGGAGAAAGCCCGCCTAGGGCAAAAGCGAAAGAGCCCCGAGAAGCGAGTGACAATCGCCTCGGAGAAAATAGTAAATACCCCTGGAAAGAGTTGAGGGACCTCCAACTCTCCAATAGGGAATCTGAGGAGGAATTAATGTCCGCAGAGGAAGGGGAAGAAAATAAAACCGCAGAGTGTAGAAGTAAGGGAACCAGCAAAGTTGAAAAGCGGACCAAGGAAAAAATGAAAGCAGGGTGTCCCCCGACGCCCTTTGCCCCGCCACCTTACGTGAGTGGCGCACTCTCCTTTTGCCACCCAGATACTCTTCAGGCAATTAGACAAATGTTTCCTGTATTTGAGGATAACGGTGTACGCTCTCACCAGCCCCTGAGCCATAAACAAGTTAAGGAGTTAGCAGAATCCGTTCGGGCTTATGGAGTCAGTGCTAACTATACCATAGCACAAGTTGAGAGATTAACAGAGACAGCCATGACACCCGCAGACTGGCAATATGTAACTAAAGCATGCCTTTCTAGTATGGGGCAATACATAGAATGGAAGGCATTGTGGCATGATATCAGCATGACCCAGGCACGCGCAAACGCGGCCGAAGGACAGCCTGCATGGTCATATGATATGCTGACGGGCCAAGGACAGTGGGTAGCCGACCAGACCGCCTTCCCCTTACAGGTATATGCACAAATAAACACGTGCACCGCCAAGGCATGGAAAGCCCTCACCAACAAAGGAGAAGTATCAGGCAATTTGACAAAAATTATTCAGGGGCTGAGCGAGCCATTTTCTGACTTTGTCGCTCGTATGATAGAGGCCGCAGGCAGAATATTTGGAGATCAGGAACAAGCAATGCCCCTAGTGAAGCAATTAGTGTTTGAACAATGTACCAAGGAATGCAGACAGGCGATAACACCCTGGAAACAAAAAGGGATACATGCCTGGTTGAAAGCCTGTAGAGAAATAGGAGGGCCACTCACCAATGCGGGCCTAGCCGCGGCCATATTACAGAGCCACAAACAAGCCAGGATCACTAACAGAAGTATCAAATGCTTTCAATGCAGGAAATTAGGACATATAAAGAGAGAGTGTAGGAGCCCAGCTTCAGAACAAACAACCCAAAAGACCCCTGAGTTGTGCCCTAAGTGTAAGAAAGGCAGGCATTGGGCTAATGAGTGCCGGTCTATTAAAGATATAGAAGGGAAACCCTTAGAGTTGCCAAAAAACGCCCAGAGGGGCCCCCGTCACCAGGGCCCGCAAATATATGGGGCAACCAGCACGCAAGTGTCATTCGGGAACAACCAGGCCCCCCAAGGAGAGCCACTTCAGGTTCCGCGGGATTGGACATCCGTGCCACCACCAGAATAGTGTTGACTCCACAGATGGGAGTTCAGCCTATCCCTTCAGACTTTAAAGGCCCCCTACCACCAAATACCATTGGGTTACTCCTAGGGCGCTCTTCTGCTGCATTGAAAGGCCTGGTAGTTCATCCCGGAGTCATAGATCAAGATTATGAAGGACAGGTAAAAATCATGTGTTCGGCTCCCAGAGGAATCTATCCTATATCCCCGGGAGACCGCATAGCCCAGCTCTTAGTTTTACCTAGTCTCCACGCCAATTATCCTGCTACCAACACGGAGAGGGGAGAAAGGGGCTTCGGCTCCTCTGACTGGGATTCAGCCTTCATAGTATTAGATTTAGCAGACAGACCAAAATTAACTCTTCAAATAGAGGGAAAGAGCTTTGAGGGAATCCTAGACACTGGAGCAGATAAAAGTATTATCTCTGCAACCTGGTGGCCCTCCAGGGTGGGGGAATCGGTGTAAAAAATATCACCTTTTGGTGCGAGAATAACCACATGCGCGCACACTGGAACATGATCATGACCCATAACAACGAGAACTACACGTGTTCAGCAAAATCAGGTCCAGAGTCACCTAATTCCCTTTTTCCACCTTCTCCAGTATGCGTATACCCCCCATTTCTGTTTATCTTATCCAATAGTAGCTTTGACTCCTGCTCCAATGAAACCTGCTTTCTGTCTCAGTGTTGGGATGCACGTAACTTTACCAATGCTTTGGTAGTCCGCATCCCCCGTTGGGTCCCTGTTCCCGTAGACGCCCCTAACACCATGACTCTGTTTCGAGAAAGGCGCGATTTCGGTGTTACAGCCGCCATAGTGCTCCTGATCTCCGCGACCGCGGTCGCAGCCACCGCCGCTGGTATAGCTTTAGACACCTCCATCAAATCGGCTACAGAGCTCAATAACCTTGCAGCCTCAGTAGCTTCTGCCCTGGACCAACAGTCCACACTTGATGGCAAACTGAAAGGAGGAATAATGATCCTCAATCAACGCATAGATCTCGTGGAAGAACAAATGGAGGTGCTCTGGCAAATGGCCCAATTGGGATGTGAGCGGAAATATCGTGCCCTCTGCATCACTAGCATTCAATATAAAAATTTTACACGGGCAGCTAATCTGTCACGAGACCTGTCCCAGTATCTTTCAGGAAACTGGTCCCAAGACATCGATGGGACACTAGAAGAGCTGCGGCGAGAAATTATCCACATCAACTCCACCCGTCTAGATATCTCCGTAGCGGAAGGACTCTCTTCCTGGTTCCTCAGAGCTCTCTCCCACGTCAAGGAGTGGGCGGGCATGGCTGGGATGGGCGTGTTCCTGCTTGGAGGTCTCATGCTCTTACTCTGGTTGTTATGCAGACTCCGCAACCAACATAAGCAGGACAAGGTGATCCTTGCTCAAGCCCTAATGGCGATAGACGTTGGCGCCTCTCCCCAAGTGTGGCTCAACATGCTTAAGAAGGAAGCTCGGCTTTAGCTTGAGGTAGCTCTTGCACCCTGAGCCCATGTGGCACTGCACCAGGCCCGAGTACCTCAATGCTTAATCACAGCTTTCTTTAAGAAGCTCATGGTGCAAGAGGGTTGAGAAAAAGGGTCCAAACCCTTTGTACCAAGCGGTCCCAACGCCAGCCAGAGGATGCGAGGCAAAGCACTGCAAGAGGTCTTGGACCCCTCTGAGAGGCATGCCTGACTGCATAGGGGTAGATGCCCAGAACCCCTCTCCAAAAAGGGGGCATCAGGAAGTATGATGGAGGTCAGGCCTCTGTCTCCGCCTCTGCTGGCAAGTTCCGCCTTGAGCTTCTGTTAGACAAAAAAGGGGGAGATGTTGGCAGCCGCGCTCAGAAAATAGCGCCCCATGCAGGGCAGCCGGAAGGCCCCGAACTTCCTAATGACAAATCATCCCACACCACTAAACTACATGCTAATTGCGCCTTGGCATAAGGACCAATGAGACCCACCAAATGGTTATGCTAATAAGGCATATGGAGCCGCACCAACCAGGTCAGAGCATGAGAACTATATAAGCAAGCCTCTCCTTCCCCTCTGGGTCCTGCCCAACTCATTTGTTTCACAAAGAGCTGAAGAATAAAGCTTTCTGCAGAAGAATCCTGCTGTTGTTGCATGCTGTTCTTGCCGGCGAGGACAGGGCACGCGACACTCCAGAGAGTGCTCATGCCGGAAGCTCCTCCTCATACCGTATCTTAGTTCATTTTCTGGGTAGCCAAGCTAGGCCTTGATCTTCTGCATAGAAACAAACAGACCCTTTGCCCACACTTTGACATGCCCTCTATACCACTGTGCAGAACTCATTGGAGGTCAGCACACAGGAACTGCTTTTTTTTTTTTTTTATTAAGAGAAAGGAATATTATCAGAAAAGAGTACCTCCACACCTGATCATCTGACACCCTTTAAGTGATCAACATTAAGGATATTTAAAGCATGCGTTGATCTTTGATTTACCAATAGTTTTATCCTATCAAGGAGTAATCCCCCTTTTCTTTCTTTCTTTCTTTCTTTCTTTTTTTTTTTAAATCTTTAATCTATACTTACATGAAGAATACTATGTTTACTATGCTCTCCCCTATATCAGGTCCCCCCTAACAACCACATTATGGTTACTGTCCATCAGCTTAGCAAAATGTTGTAGAATCACTACTTGTCCTCTCTGTGTTGTGCAGCCCACCCTCCCCTTTCTCCCTCCCCCTCCATGCATGCTAATCTTAATAACCCCCTTCTTCTTCCCCCCCTTATCCCTCCCTGCCCACCCATCCTACCCAGTTCCTTTCCCTTTGGTACCTGTTAGTCCATTTTTGGGTTCTGTAATTCCACTGCTGTTTTGTTCCTTCAGTTTTTCCTTTGTTCTTATACTCCTCAGATGAGTGAAATCATTTGGTATTTCTCTTTCTCCGCTTGACTTATTTCACTGAGCATAATACTCTCCAGCTCCATCCATGTTGCTGCAAATGGTTGGATTTTTCCACTTCTTATGGCGGAGTAGTATTCCATTGTGTATATGTACCACATCTTCTTTATCCATTCATCTACCGATGGACATTTAGGTTGCTTCCAATTCTTGGCTATTGTAAATAGTGCTGCGATAAACATAGGAGTGCATCTGTCTTTCTCAAACTTGATTGCTGCGTTCTTAGGGTAAATTCCTAGGAGTGGAATTCCTGGGTCAAATGGTAGGTCTGTTTTGAGCATTTTGATGCACCTCCATACTGCTTTCCACAATGGTTGAACTAATTTACATTCCCACCAGCAATGTAGGAGGGTTCCCCTTTCTCCACAGCCTCGCCAACATTTGTTGTTGTTTGTCTTTTGGACGGCAGCCATCCTTACTGGTGTGAGGTGATACCTCATTGTAGTTTTAATTTGCATTTCTCTAATAATTAGCGATGTGGAGCATCTTTTCATGTGTCTGTTGGTCATCTGTATTTCTTTTTTAGAGAACTGTCTGTTCAGTTCCTCTGCCCATTTTTTAATTGGGTTATTTGTTTTTTGTTTGTTGAGGCGTGTGAGCTCTTTATATATTCTGGACGTCAAGCCTTTATTGGATCTATCATTTTCAAATATATTCTCCCATACTGTAGGGTTCCTTTTTGTTCTATTGATGGTGTCTTTCTCTGTACAGAAGCTTTTCAGCTTAATGTAGTCCCACTTGCTCATTTTTGCTGTTGTTTTCCTTGCCCGGGGAGATATGTTCAAGAAGAGGTCACTCATGTTTATGTCTAAGAGGTTTTTGCCTATGTTTTTTTCCAAGAGTTTAACGGTTTCATGACTTACATTCAGGTCTTTGATCCATTTTGAGTTTACCTTTGTATATGGCATTAGACAATGGTCCAGTTTCATTCTCCTACATGTAGCTGTCCAGTTTTGCCAGCACCATCTGTTGAAGTGACTGTCATTTCGCCATTGTATGTCCATGGCTCCTTTATCAAATATTAATTGACCATATATGTTTGGGTTAATTTCTGGAGTGTCTAATCTGTTCCACTGGTCTGTGGCTCTGTTCTTGTGCCAGTACCAAATTGTCTTGATTACTATGGCTTTGTAGTAGAGCTGAAGTTGGGGAGTGAGATCCCCCCTACTTTATTCTTCTTTTTCAGGATTGCTTTGGCTATTTGGGGTCTTTGGTATTTCCATACGAATTTTTGAATTATTTGTTCCAATTCATTGAACAATGTTGCAGGTAATTTGAGAGGGATTGCATCAAATCTGTATATTGCTTTGGGCAGGATGGCCATTTTGACGATATTAATTCTTCATAGCCATGAGCATGGGATGAGTTTCCACTTATTAGTGTCCCCTTTAATTTCTCTTAAGAGTGACTTGTAGTTTTCAGGGTATAAGTCTATCACTTCTTTGGTTAGGTTTATTCCTAGGTATTTTATTCTTTTTGATGCAATGGTGAATGGAATTGTTTTCCTAATTTCTCTTTCTACTGATTCATTGTTAGTGTATAGGAAAGCTACAGATATGTGTGTGTTAATTTTGTATCCTGCAACTTTGCTGTATTCCGATATCAGTTCTAGTAGTTTTGGAGTGGAGTCTTTAGGGTTTTTTATGTACAGTATTATATCATCTGCAAATAGTGACAGTTTAACTTCTTCTTTATCAATCTGGATTCCTTGTATTTCTTTGTTTTGTCTGATTGCCGTGGCTAGGACCTCCAGTACTATGTTAAATAACAGTGGGGATAGTGGGCATCCCTGTCTTGTCCGATCTCAGAGGAAATGCTTTCAGATTCTCGCTGTTCAGTATAATGCTGGCTGTGGGTTTATCATATATGGCCTTTATTATGTTGAGGTACTTGCCCTCTATTCCCATTTTGCTGAGAGTTTTTATCATGAATGGATGTTGAATTTTGTCAAATGCTTTTTCAGCATCTATGGAGATTATCATGTGGTTTTTGTCTTTCTTTTTGTTGATGTGGTGGATGATGTTGATGGATATTCGAATGTTGTACCATCCTTGCATCCCTGGGATGAATCCCACTTGGTCATGGTGTATGATCCTTTTGATATACTGTTGAATTCTGTTTCCTAATATTTTATTGAGTATTTTTGCATCTACATTCATCAGGGATATTGGTCTATAATATTCTTTTTTGGTGGGGTCTTTGCCTGGTTTTGGTATTAGGGTGATGTTGGCTTCATAGAATGAGTTTGGGAGAATTCCCTCTTCTTCTATTTTTTGGAACACTTTAAGGAGAATGGGTATTATGTCTTCTCTGTGTGTCTGATAAAATTCCGAGGTAAATCCGTCCGGCCCCGGGGTTTTGTTCTTGGGTAGTTTTTTGATTACCGTTTCAATTTCTTTGCTCGTAATTGGTTTAACTTTTGTCTTTCTTCCTTGGTCAGTCTTGGGAGGTTGTATTTTTCTGGAAAGTTGTCCATTTCTTCTAGGTTTTCCATCTTGTTGGCATATAGGTTTTCATAGTAGTCCTTGATAATTCTTTGTATTTCTGTAGAGTCTGTCGTGATTTTTCCATTCTCATTTCTGATTATGTTGATTTGTGTTGATTCTCTTTTTCTCTTAGTAAGTTTGGCTAGAGGCTTATCTATTCTGTTTATTCTCTCAAAGAACCAGCTCTTGGTTTCGTTGATTTTTGCTATTGTTTTATTATTATCAATTTTGTTTATTTCTTCTCTGATCTTTATTATGTCCCTCCTGCTCACTTTAGGCCTCATTTGTTCTTCTTTTTCCAGTTTCGATAATTGTGATGTTAGACTATTCATTTGGGATTGTTCTTCCTTCTTCGAGTGTGCCCAGATTTCCTCTTAAGACTGCTTTTGCTGCGTCCCACAGAAGTTGGGGCTTAGTGTTATTGTTGTCATTTGTTTCTATATATTCCTTGATCTCTATTTTGATTTGTTCATTGATCCATTGATTATTTAGTAGCATGTTGTTAAGCCTCCATGTGTTTGTGAGCCTTTTTGTTTTCTTTGTAGAATTTATTTCTACTTTTACACCTTTGTGGTCTGAAAAATTGGTTGGTAGAATTTCAATATTTTGGAATTTAGTGAGGCTCTTTTTGTGGGCTAGTATGTGGTCTATTCTGGAGAATGTTCCATGTGCACTTGAGAAGAATGTATATCCTGTTGCTTTTGGATGTAGAGTTCTATAGATGTCTATTAGGTCCATCTGTTCTAGTGTGTTGTTCAGTGCCTGTGTGTCCTTACTTATTTTCTGCCCGGTGGATCTATCCTTTGGGGTGAGTGGTGTGTTGAAGTCTCCTAAAATGAATGCATTGCAGTCTATTTCCCTCTTTAGTTCTGTTAGTATTTGCTTCACATATGCTGGTGCTCCTGTATTGGGTGCATATATATTTGGAATGGTTATATTCTTGTTGGACTGAGCCCTTTATCATTATATAGTGTCCTTCTTTATCTCTTGTTACTTTCTTTGTTTTGAAGTCTATTTTGTCTGATATTAGTACTGCAACCCCTGCTTTCTTCTCACTGTTGTTTGCCTGAAATATGTTTTTCCATCCCTTGACTTTTAGTCTATGCTTGTCTTTGGGTTTAAGGTGAGTTTCTTGTAAGCAGCATATAGATGGGTCTTTCTTTTTTTATCCATTCTATTACTCTGTGTCTTTTGATTGGTGCATTAAGTCCATTTACATTTAGGGTGACTATTGAGAGATATGTACTTATTGCCATTGCAGGTTTTAGATTCGTGGTTACCAAAGGTTCAAGGACAGCTTCTTTAGTATCTTACTGCCTAACTTAGCTCGCTTATTGAGATGTTATATAGACTGTCTGGAGATTCTTTTCTTCTCTCCCTTCTTATTCCTCCTCCTCCATTCTTCATATGTTGTGTGTTTTGTTCTGTGCTCTTTTTAGGAGTGCTCCCATCTAGAGCAGTCCCTGTAGGATGCCCTGTAGAGGTGGTTTGTGAGAAGCAAATTCCCTTAGCTTTTGCTTGTCTGGGAATTGTTTAATCTTGCCATCATATTTAAATGATAGTCATGCTGGATTACAGTATCCTTGGTTCAAGGCCCTTCTGTTTCATTGCATTAAGTATATCATGCCATTCTCTTCTGGCCTGTAGGGTTTCTGTCGAGAAGTCTGCTGTTAGCCTGATGGGTTTTCCTTTATAGGTGACCTTTTTCTCTCTAGCTGCCTTTAAAACTCTTTCCTTGTCCTTGATCCTTGCCATTTTAATTACTATGTGTCTTGGTGTTGTCCTCCTTGGATCCTTTCTGTTGGGGGTTCTGTGTAATTCCATGGTCTGTTCGATTATTTCCTCCCCCAGTTTGGGAAAGTTTTCAGCAATTATTTCTTCAAAGAGACTTTCTATCCCTTTTCCTCTTTCTTCTTCTTCTGGTACACCTATAATATGAATATTATTCCTTCTGGATTGGTCACATAGTTCTCTTAGTGTTGTTTCATTCCTGGAGATCCTTTTATCTCTCTCTATATCAGCTTCTATATGTTCCTGTTCTCTGGCTTCTATTCCTTCAATGGCCTCTTGCATCTTATCCATTCTGCTTATAAATCTTTCCAGGGATTGTTTCCCTTCTGTGATCTCCTTCCTGACATCTGTGATGTCCCTCCGGACTTCATCCCATTGCTCTTGCATTTTTCTCTGCATCTCATCCCATTGGTCTTGCATTTTTCTCTGCATCTCTGTCAGCATGCTCATGATTTTTATTTTGAATTCGTTTTCAGGAGGACTGGTTAGGTCTGTCTCCTTCTCAGGTGTTGTCTCTGTGATCTTTGTCTGCCTGTAGTTTTGCCTTTTCATGGTGATAGAGATAGTTTGCAGAGCTGGTACGAGTGACCGCTGGAAGAGCTTCCCTTCTTGTTGGTTTGTGGCCTTCCTCTCCTGGGAGAATAGCGACCTCTAGTGGCTTATGCTTGTCAGCTGTGTGCAGACAGGGCTTCTGCTACCTGCCCGTTTGCTATGGAGTTTATCTCCACTGTTGCTGTGGGCATTGCCTGGCTGGGGCTGCTCCTCCAAAGTGGTAGAGCCCCATTGGAGGGATAGCTGCCAAGAGGCTATTTATCTCCGTAAGGGGCCTCTGTGCTCCCTGTTGCCCAGGGGGTTAGAGTGCCCAGAGATTTCCCCATATTCCCTGCCTCTGGGTCTAAGTGTCCTGTGCTGCCCCTTTAAGACTTCCAAAAAACACTCTCCAAACCAAAACAACAACAGCAGCAATGAGAGAGGGAACAGAAAAAAAAAAAAATAAAGGAAAAAACACGCGATTTTTTTTTTTGTCCTCAGGCACCAGTCCCAGGCACCTGCTCACTGGTCCTGCTGCCCTGCCTCCCTAGCACTGTGGTCCCTGTCCCTTCCAGGCTTCCAAAAAGCACCCACCCACCGGTCCCACAGGGAAAAATGCGCGATATTCTTTGTCCTCAGGCGCTCTGCCTTCCTAGCACCGGGGTCCCTGTCTTTTTAAGTCTTCCAAAAAGCACTCCCCAAAAAGAGAAAAAAAAGGGGGAAAAACGCGCAATTTCCTCCGTCCTCAGGTGCCGTTCTCAGGCACCCGCCCACTGGTCCCGCAGGAAAAACGCGCAATATTCTTTGTCCTCAGGCGCCGATCCCAGGCACCCGCTCACCGGTCCTGCTGCTCTGCCTCCCTAGCACCAGGGTCCCTGTCCCTTTAAGGCTTCAAAAAGCACTCGCCAAAAAGGGAAAAAAGGGGAAAACGCGTGATTTCCTCCATCCTCAGGTGCCGGTCTCAGGCACTCACCCTCCGGTCCCACAGGGAAAAACGCAGAATATTCTTTGTCCTCAGACGCCGGTCCCAGGCACCCGCTCACCGGTCCCACCACCCTACCTCCCTAGCACTGGGGTCCCTGTCCCTTCAAGGCTTCCAAAAAGCACTCACCAGAAAGAGAAAAAAAAATAAAAGGGGAAAAACGCGCGATTTCCTCCGGCCTCAGGCGCCGGTCCCAGGCACCCGCTCACCGGTCCTGCTGCTCTGCCTCCCCAGCACCGGGGTCCCTGTCCCTTTAAGGCTTCCAAAAAGCACTCGCCAAGAAGAGAAAAAAAAGGGGGAAAAATGCGCAGTTTCCTCCGTCCTCAGGTTCCGATCTCAGGCACTCGCCCTCCGGTCCTGCAGGGAAAAACGCGAGATATTCTTTGTCCTCAGACACCAGTCCCAGGCACCTGCTCACCGGTCCCACCGCCCTGCCTTCCTAGCACCAGGGTCCCTATCCCTTCAAGGCTTCCAAAAAGCACTTGCCAGAAAGAGAAAAAAAAAAGGGAAAAACGCACGATTTCCTCCGTCCTCAGGCGCCGGTCTCAGGCACCCACTCACTGGTCCTGCTGCTCTGCCTCCCTAGCACCGGGGTCCCTGTCCCTTTAAGGCTTCCAAAAAGCACTCGCCAAAAAGAGAAAAAAAAAAGGGGGAAAACGCGCGATTTCCTCTGTTCTCAGGTGCCAGTCTCAGGCACCCACCCACCGGTCCCGCAGGGGAAAATGCGTGATATTCTTTGTCCTCAGGCGCTGGTCCCAGGCACCCGCTCACTGATCCCGCCGCCCTGCCTCCCTAGCACCGGGGCCCCTGTCCCTTTAAGGCTTCCAAAAAGCACCCGCCCACCAGTCCCGCAGGGAAAAATGCGCGATATTCTTTGTCCTCAGGCGCCGGTCCCAGGCACCTGCTCAGTGGTCCTGCTGCCCTGCCTCCCTAGCAACAGGGTCCCTGTCCCTTTAAGGCTTCCAAAATGCTCTCGCCAAAAAAAAAAAAACAACCGCTCTGGTTTCTTTCCACCCGCAAGGAGCTGGGGGGAGGGGTGCTCAGGTCCCACCAGGCAGGGGCTAGTATCTTACCCCCTTTGCAAGGCGCTGGGTTCTTGCAGGTGTGGATGTGGTCTGGATGTTGTCCTGTGTCCTCTGGTCTCTATTTTAGGAAGAGTTTTCTTTGTTATATTTTCATAGCTCTATGTGTTGTTGGGAGGAGATTTCCACTGCTCTACTCACCCCACCATCCTGGCTCCGCCTCCAATGGCTTCTTTTTTAATTTTGAAGTTATCTTAATAGTTCTTCCTCATATCTAACTGTTCTTTTCTTTATTCATTTTGTTATCATTAATCTAAAATTACATGAAGAACATTATATTTACTAGACTCCCCCCTTCACCAAGTGCCCCCCACAAACCTCATTACACTCACTGTCCATCAGCATAGTAAGATGCTGTAGAATCATTACTTGTCTTCTCTGTGTTGCACATCCCTCCCTATGCCCCCCACAACATTGTACATGCTAATGGTAAGGCCCCCTTTCTTTATCCCCACCCTTATCCATCCCTTCCCACCCATCCTCCCCAGTTCCTTTCCCTTTGATAACTGTTAGTCCATTCTTGGATTCTGTGATTCTGCTGCTATTTTGTTCCTTCAGTTTTTCTTTCTTCTTATACTCCGCATATGAGTGAAATCATTTTGTACTTGTCTTTCTCCACCTGGCTTATTTCACTGAGCATAATACCCTCTAGCTCCATCCATGTTGTCGCAAATGGTAGGATTTGTTTTCTTCTTATGGCTGAATAATATTCCCTTGGGTATATGTACCACATCTTCTTTATCCAGTCATCTACTGATGGACACTTAGGTTGCTTCCATTTCTTGGCTATTGTAACTAGTGCTCTGATAAACATAGGGGTGCATCTGTCTTTTTCAAACTGGGCTGCTGCCTTCTAAGGGTAAATTCCTAGAAGTGGAATTCCTGGGTCAAATGGTAAATCTATTTTGAGCTTTTTGAGGAACCTCCATACTGCTTTACACAATGGTTGAATTAATTTACATTCCCACCAGCAGTTTAGGAGGGTTCCCCTTTCTTCACATCCTTGCCAACATTTGTTGTTGTTTGTCTTTTGGATGGTGGCGATCCTTACTGGTGTGAGGTGATACCTCATTGTGGTTTTAATTTCCATTTCTCTGACGAATAGCGATGTGGAGCATCTTTTCATGTGTCTGTTGGCCATCTGAATTTCTTCTTTGGAAAAATGTCTCTTCAGCTCCTCTGCCCATTTTTTAATTGGATTATTTGTTTTTTGTTTGTTGAGGTGTGTGAGCTCTTTATATATTTTGGATGTCAACCCTTTATTCGGATCTATCATTCATAAATATGTTCTCCCATACTGTAGGGTACCTTTTTGTTCTATTGATGGTGTCCTTTGCTGTACAGAAAGCTTGATATAGTCCCACTTGTTCATTTTTGCTTTTGTTTCCCTTGCCTGGGGAGATATGTTCATGAAGAAGTCGCTCATGTTTATGTCCAAGAGATTTTTGCCTATGTTTTTTTCTAAGAGTTTTACGGTTTCATGACTTACATTCAGGTCTTTGATCCATTTTGAATTTACATTTGTGTATGGGGTTAGACAGTGATCCAATTTCATTCTCTTACATGTAGCTGTCCAGTTTTGCCAGCACCATCTGTTGAAGAGACTGTCATTTCCCCATTGTATGTCCATGGCTCCTTTATCATATATTAGTTGACTATAAATGTTTGGGTTAATGTCTGGAGTCTCTATTCTGTTCCACTGGTCTGTGGCTCTGTTCTTGTGCCAGTACCAAACTGTCTTGATTACTGTGGCTTTGTAATAGAGCTTGAAGTTGGGGAGTGAGATCCCCCACACTTTATTCTTCCTTCTCAGGATGGCTTTGGCTATTCAGGGTCTTTGGTGTTTCCATATGAATTTTTGAACTATTTATTCCAGTTTGTTGAAGAATGCTGTTGGTAATTTGATAGGGATTGCATCAAATCTATAGATTGCTTTGGGCAGGATGGCCATTTTGACGATACTCATTCTTCCTAGCCAAGAGCATGGGATGAGTTTCCATTTGTTAGTGTCTTCTTTAATTTCTCTTAAGAGTGTCTTATAGTTTTTAGGGTATAGGTCTTTCACTTCCTTAGTTTGGTTTATTCCAAAGTATTTTATTCTTTCTGATGCTATTGTGAATGGAATTGTTTTCCTGATTTCTCTTTCTATTAGTTCATTGTTAGTGTATAGGAAAGTCACAGATTTCTGTGTGTTGATTTTGTATCCTGCAACTTTGCTGTATTCCGCTATCAGTTCTAGTAGTTTTGGAGTGGAGTCTTTAGGGCTTTTTTATGTGCAATATCATGTCATCTGCAAATAGTGACAGTTTAACTTCTTCTTTACCAATTTGGATTCCTTGTATTTCTTTGTTTTGTCTAATTGCCATGGGTAAAACCTCCAGTACTATGTTGAATAACAGTGGGGAGAGTGGACAGCCCTGTCTTGTTCCCAATCTCAGAGGAAAAGCTTTCAGCTTCTCACTGTTCAGTATGATGTTGGCTGTGGGTTTATCATATATGGCCTTTATTATGTTGAGGTACATGCCCTCTATACCCATTTTGTTGAGAGTTTTGATCATGAATGGATGTTGAATTTTGTCGAATGCTTTTTCAGCATCTATGGAGATGATCATGTGGTTTTTGTCCTTCTTTTTGTTTATGTGGTGGATGATGTTGATGGATTTTCGAATGTTGTACCATCCTTGCATCCCTGGGATGAATCCCACTCGGTCGTGGTGTATGATCCTTTTGATGGATTTTTGAATTCAGTTTGCTAATATTTTGTTGAGTATTTTTGCTTCTATGTTCATCAGGGATATTGGTCTGTAATTTTCTTTTTGGTGGGGTCTTTGCCTGGTTTTGGTATTAGGGTGATGTTGGCTTCATAGAATGAGTTTGGGAGTATTCTCTCCTCTTCTATTTTTTGGAAAACTTTTAGGAGAATGGGTATTATGTCTTCTCTGTATGTCTGATAAAATTCCGAGGTAAATCCATCTGGCCCAAGGGTTTTGTTCTTGGGTAGTTTTTTGATTACCACTTCAATTTCATTGCTGGTAATTAGTCTGTTTAGATTTTGTTTCTTCCTTGGTCAGTCTTGGAAGGTTGTATTTTTCTAGGAAGCTGTCCATTTCTTCTAGGTTTTCCAGCTTGTTAGCATATAGGTTTTCATAGTACTCTCTAATAATTCTTTGTATTGCTGTGGGGTCTGTCGTGATGTTTCCTTTCTTGTTTCTGATTCTGTTGATGTGTGTTGATTCTCTTTTTCTCCTAATAAGTCTGGCTAGAGGCTTATCTATTTTGTTTATTTTCTCAAAGAACCAACTCTTGGTTTCATTGATGTTTTCTATTGTTTTATTCTTCTCAATTTTGTGTATTTCTTCTTTGATCTTTATTATGTCCCTCCTTCTGCTGACTTAGGCCTCATTTGTTCTTCTTTTTCCAGTTTCAATAATTGTGATGTTAGACTATTCATTTGGGTTTGTTCTTCCTTCTTTAAATATGCCTGGATTGCTATATACTTTCCTCTTAAGACTGCATTCACTGCGTCCCACAGAAGTTGGGGCTTTGTTTTGTTGTTAACATTTGTTTCCATA
Organism: Manis javanica; assembly: GCF_040802235.1. Lineage (NCBI taxonomy): Eukaryota > Metazoa > Chordata > Mammalia > Pholidota > Manidae > Manis > Manis javanica. Next base: position 151,302,903 of record NC_133157.1, read on the forward strand.
TATTGCTTGATCTCTATTTGAATTTGGTCATTAATCCATTGATTATTTAAGAGCATGTTAAGCCTCCACGTGTTTGTGGGTCTTTTTGCTTTCTTTGTACGATTTAGTTCTAGTTTTATACCTTTATGGTCTGAAAACTTGGTTGGTAGAATTTCAATCTTTTTGAATTTACTGAGGCTCTTTTTGTGGCCTAGTAAGTGGTCTATTCTAGTTTTATACCTTTATGGTCTGAACACTTGGTTGGTAGAATTTCAATCTTTTTGAATTTACTGAGGCTCTTTTTGTGGCCTAGTAAGTGGTCTATTCTGGAGAATGTTCCATGTGTGCTTGAGAAGAATGTGTATCCTGTTGCTTTTGGATGTAGAGTTCTATAGATGTCTATTAGGTCCATCTGTTCTAGTGTGTTGTTCAGTGCCTCTGTGTCCTTACTTATTTTCTGTCTCATTGATCTTTCCTTTGGAGTGAATGGTGTGTTGAAGTCTCCTAAAATGAATGCATTGCAGTCTGTTTCCTCCTTTAGTTCTGTTAGTATTTGTTTCACATATGCTGGTGCTCCTGTGTTGGGTGCATATATATTTATGATGGTTATATCCTCTTGTTGGACTGAGCCCTTTATCATTATGTAATGTCCTTCTTTATCTCTTGTTACTTTCTTTGTTTTGACATCTATTTTGTCTGATACTAGTACTGCAACACCTGCTTTTTTCTCCCTGTTGTTTGCATATCTTTTTGCATCCCTTGACTTTTAGTCCGTGCATGTCTTTGAGTTTGAGGTGAGTCTCTTGTAAGCAGCATGTGGATGGGTCTTGTTTTTTATCCATTCAGTGACTCTGTGTCTTTTGATTGGTGAATTTAGTCCATTTACATTTAGGGTGATTATCGATAGGTATGTACTTATTGCCATTGCAGGCTTTAGATTCGTGGTTACCACAGGCTCAAGATTAATTTCCTTACTAAAAGTCTAACTTAACTCACTTAGTATGCTGTTACAAACACAATCTAAAGTTCCTTTTCTTTTTCTCCTCCTTTTTCTTCCTCCTCCATTCTTTATTTATTAGGTATCATATTCTGTATTTTTTGTCCATCTGTTGATTGACTTTGGGGATAGATAATTTAATTTTGCATTTGCTTAGTAATTAGCTGTTCTACTTTCTTTACTGTGGTTTTATTTCCTCTGGTGACAGCTATTCAACCTTAGGAACACTTCCGTCTATGGCAGTCCCTCCAAAATAGACTGTAGAGATGGTTTGTGGGAGGTAAATTCTCTCAGCTTTTGCTTATCTGGAAATTGTTTAATCCCTCCTTCAAATTTAAATGATAATCTTGCCAGATAATGTAATCTTGATTCCAGGCCCTTCTGCTTCATGGCATTAAATATATCATGCCACTCCCTTCTGGCCTGTAAGGTTTCTGCTAAGAAGTCTCATGTTAGTAGCCTGATGGGCTTTCCTTTGTATGTGATCTTATTTTTGTCTCTGGCTGCTTTTAACAGTCTGTCCTTATCCTTGATCTTTTCCATTAATTACTATGTGTCTTGGTGTTGTCTTCCTTGGGTCCCTTATGTTGGGAGATCTGTGGATCTCCATGGCCTGAGAGGCTATCTCGTTCCCCAGATTGGGGAAGTTTTCAGCAACTACCTCCTCTAAGACTTTCTATCCCTTTCTGTCTCTCTTCTTCTTCTGGTATCCCTATAATGCAAATATTGTTCCATTTGGATTGGTCACACAGTTCTTTCAATATCCTTTCATTCTTAGAGATCCTTTTTTCTCTCTGTGCCTCAGCCTCTTTGTATTCCTCTTCTCTAGTTTCTATTTCATTTATCATCTTCTCCACCGTATCCAACCTGCTTTTAATGCCCTCCATCGTGCTCTGCAATGACTGGATCTCCCACCTGAATTCTTTCCTGAGTTCTTGGATGTCTTTCCGTACCTCCATTAGCATGTTGATGATTTTCATTTTGAACTCCCTTTCAGGAAGAGTCACAAGATCCATATCATTTAAATCTTTCTCAGGAGTTGTATTAATAATTTTACTGTGGACCAGGTTTCTTTCATGTTTCATATTTGTATATGGTGCCCTCTAGTGTCCAGAAGCTCTATTCTGGAGCTGCTCAGCTCCTGAAGTAATGTCGAGGGTCGCAAGGGAGCAGTATTGGTGCCTGAGGGAAGGAAAGAGCTGTTCCCCGCTTCCCGGCTGCTGTGCCTGTCTCCACTGCCTGAACCAGTGGGCTGAGCACACAGGTATAAGCTTTTGTCCCAGAGCAGCCAGATATAGATACATGCTTTCCACAAGCGGCAGGAATCCCTGTCTCCCCAGGAACTCTGCATGTCCCAGCTTTCCAATGCCGTAATCAGAAAAGTATAATGAAAGCACCGTGAAATGTAGGTTTGTCTTCCCAGAGCAGATCTCCGGAGCTAGGTATTCAGCAGTCCCAAGCCTTCCACTCCATCCCTGCTCCATTTCTCTTCCTTCTGCCGGTGAGCTGGGGTGGGGGAGGGGCTTGGGTCCCACCAGGCCACAGCTCTGGTACGTTACCCCATTCAGTGAGGTCTGTTCTTTTCTCCAGGTGTGTGCTGCCTGGCCCCATCCTCCTTCCTGTTGCTCTCTCAGGATTAGTTGTGCCAACTATATTTTCTAATTGTATCCAGTTTAGGAAGAAGCCTGTCTCTCCTCTCACGCTGCCATCTTTCTAACTATTCTTTTCATGGTTATTTTTCATAAATTCTTATTCCTTTCCAGTGGATATTTTTCAGTTACTTTCCTGAGTATCTTAAGTACACATTGCTTTAAGCCTTTGGACTCAGGTTTTTTTTTTAGTCTGAAATAACTTAATGTTCCAGTTGTCAATTTTGTTATGTATTTTTCTGAGAGATTTCCATATTTTCTAGAATTTTTATTGGTGAATTCATTTTGAGTGTGAAGTTTGCTTACCTCTCTTTCTTCTGCTCAATTTGCCTTCTTCTGGTCTAGCACTTTGTCACCCACTTGCCCATACTCCAGTCACTGACCCTATAGTTTCAGTTGAGGATGAGATCTTAGAGTGAATGTTCAGAGCTCTCCCCTATAAATATTGCAGATATCACAGATCCAGACACAGAACCAACAGGCACCTTGGTTCAGTTCTTATTATGGGGATGAGTATTCACTCACTTTCCCAGAACCTCTGGGAGCTTCCTGCAAAGCTACAGCATCAGGCCCCAAGAGCTCAACCATTTTGGTTCCCCATGGAAAAGGAGGCCCCCCCAAAGTGGCCCCATGCTTCAGTGAGCTTGCCGTTAGTGTTTGTGGAAAGCCTCATAGCCACTCCTGATCCCCAACCAGAGACCAGTAGGTCTGGGCCTTTGTCTTCATTCACTGTTTTTGTTTCTTTCCTGTTTCTGATTTGATACCTATTTAATTCATCTTTGAACTCGCCAATGTTCTTTTTTTTACTTGATCTTTTTATGTTTTATTGATGTGTATTTGAAGCAGAGGAGGAATACCAGAATTTGAACTACACCAATTGGATGAAAATCTGAACTAAAACCAATACCTTTTTCTCTGTGATTTTATGATTCAAATAATTTTAAATTTTGTGATAAATCTGCCATCAAAACTTAGGTTCTGTCATATTGCATAGATCTACACACACATATGCACATACACAAACACAGCAAGTTCATGAAAACTGGAGAAAATTGAATATAGTCTGTAATAATAACAGTGTTGTGCCAATGTCAATCCTTTTTTTGACATTTACAACAGTTATGTATGATGTCACAGTGAGGCAATCTGGATAAAGGGTTCCCAGGATTCAGTGTACTATTTTGGCATCTTTATTTAAGATTATAATTATTTCAAAATTAAAATTTAAAAAAACTAAGGATATAAAGTCATAGAAATAGCAGGATTGTTTTTGTTGAGTTTTATGCAAGAATTAGGCAGTTTGGAGGAGAAAAAAATATGATATACCCTGTAAGGAATGGAAAGCATTAACTAAATTTTACTTTATCTCCTTTCCTAATGATCATATTCTTATGCAAACTTTTTTTCCAAATATGACCTGTCCTTTATCTTATTTGTTCCTTTACCCATTTACCTAATAAAAATTTCTGAAACACCTGTTATATGTCATGGATGAATTTAAGTCCAGGGAATACAAAGATGAATAAGAGAGACTTCTTATCTTCAAGATCTTTTAATCTTTTGGAAAAGAAAAATATGTAACAAAAAAACTATAAAATAATCTGATGATTCTAGGAACTAAGTGCTGCAGGAACACGTAGGTGGAAAAATCTGTCTTCAATAATTGTTGACAGCATCCCAGAGTGAACATATGAGCTCAATCTTAAAGAATAAGTAGAGATTTTTCAAAAGTGTAAAAAATTCAGTGGGAAAAGTGGCCTAGTTTCTTCAATAAACAGACATAAACATAAAGGGAGTTGGGTTAATTGCTATAGATTAAAAGATAATTAAGAAACATATCAACCTAATAAAATACATAGACCCATTTGAATAAAACAACTGTAAAAATACATTTATGATATAATCAAAGAGATCAGAAAACAAATTGGATGAGATAGTAAAGATTGTTAATAATAACTTTATTATAAATTGATATGGATGAAAAAAATCATGTGTTAATGGTAGTTAAGTAATTATTGCTAATTTTGTTAGGTAACATAATGACATTGCTATTAAATTTTAAATAATCCTTTATGTCAGAGTTGCAAATTGCAGTCTTCACAAATAAAAGTATAATGACTGGGATTTGCACTAAAATATTCCAGAAAAACAAAATTGTGGCTGATGACATGTAATTGACAAAATTTACCAACTGTTGAAATTGGTTGATGGGTGAGTGGGAATTCATTACACTATTCTCCCTATGCTAATTCTATGTTTGGAAATTTCCATCACAAAAAGTGAAGTATATTCCTTAATCATCAACACTTTACCTAATAGCTTCAGAACTTTTAACACCTAATCTGTATTTTAATTTATTCTGAATCAGTGACAGCACTGATGGATTTCTCAGTCATAGTCTTCTTTCTTCCAATTAGGTACCAGCCATGGCATCAGGGAGAAAAATTATTTATTGAAGCTATTTGTGTTTCCTCTGTGGATGGATGAAGGTGAATTTTTTTTTTCAGAAAAAAATACTGGAGAAAAGATCTATTTGTCTCCATTATATTGAATTTATGAATCATTTCTACCAGCTCTGAAATTGTAAGTCTGCCCTTTTAACTCTGACAATAAGCTGATAGGATTTAAAAACTTGTAGAAAGTGAAAAATAATTTAAAAAGTAAATTTCAAATGGTCTCAGTAAACAAATTTTTTTTTGAACTTGTTTTTTGTAGATAATTATTTTTTATTGAAGGGTAGTTGACACACAGTATTACATTAGTTTCAGGTGTACAACACAGTGATTCAACATTTATATACATGATAATTCTAGGTACCAGCTATCACCATACCAAGGTGTTACAATATTTTTTACTATATTCCTTATGCTGTACATTACATCCCAGTTACTTATTTATTGTACAATTGGAAGTGTGTACTTTTTTTGTTTTTGTTTTTGTTTTGCTTTTTTTGTGAGGGCATCTCTCCTATTTATTGATCAAATGGTTGTTAACAACAATAAAATTCTGTATAGGGGAGTCAATGCTCAATGCACAATCATTAATCCATCTCAAGCCTAGTTCTCTTCAGTCTCCAATCTTCTGAAGCATAACGAACAAGTTCTTACATGGTGAACGAATTCTTACATAGTGAATAAGTTCTTACATGGTGAACAGTACAAGGGCATTCATCACAGAAACTTTCAGTTTTGATCATGCATTATGAACTATAAACAATCAGTCCAAATATGAATATTCGTTTGATTTTTATACTTGATTTATATGTGGATACCACATTTCTCTCTTTATTATTATTATTTTTAATAAAATGCTGAAGTGGTAGGTAGATGCAAGATAAAGGTAGAAAACATAGTTTAGTGTTGTAAGAGAGCAAATGTAGATGATCAGGTGTGTGCCTGTAGACTATGTGTTAATCCAAGCTAGACAAGGGCAATAAAACATCCACAGATGCAGCAGATTTCTCTCAGAACAGGGGGGTAGAGGTTCTAAGCCTCACCTCTGTTGATCCCCAATTTCTCACCTGATGGCCCCCCTGCAACTGTGCCTGTCTCAGGTTGTTCCTCCCTTAAGGAATTTTACCCGTGTCTGACTAACCAGTCATCTTCCGGTGCCATACAGGGAAATGTAAAGTTGGTAAGTGAGAGAGAAGCCTTATTGTTTGAAAAGGTTAGTTTTTTACTTCTTTGCATATTTATGCCCTTCTATGCCCAGCATTTGTCTTGAGGTATCTTTACCACTTGGAAGAATTATGATACACAGTAAATTCCATATGAGGCACGAATTCTATTTAAGGGTTGTAATTAGGAAGGAAGAAGAAAAGCTATAGAAGTAGCAGGCGGAAGAAAACATGGGAAGATTGATTATTTCTTTAACATATCTTCTTGTAGAGTAACTTCAGCATTTATAGGTTTTAAACTACTAATTAAATTGCACACACATTAACATAATAGGAGGACAGTTACATAACCAAGCATACCTATAATTACAAGCCATATCCAGTGAAACCAAGAAAATCAGTTAGGCACCTTAGGCATTTGTGAAAACTTATCTATGATATGGTGGATATTGTCCAACTGAACTTGAACAGTCTGAGAGAAATCAGACAAATTAAAACAACCCATTCCTGGGGACTGTTCACATCCCATATGTTCTTTTAACAGTAAATAGTATGTAGTTGTAAGATTTTGGAGCACTACAATTTGCACTTCTCCTAATTCTTGGTTGAGTTCCAACGGTATAGATCCAGTCAAATTTGTTGTTTTACTGTATGCACAGGCCAGCTTAGATATCTCCTTCTTCATTCTCATGGCAAGTCCAGGAACCAGTGGGATGAGTGCATCTACACCTGTAGCAGTGCGTGGATCTTTGTTGGGGTTTTTTGATGATCATCTTCTGGCATGAGTCTTCCAGAGAGTGGTGATGTTGGAAGTTCTTTTTCATATCGTATCTTAGTTCATTTTCGGGGTAGCCAACTTAGGCTTTGATCCTCTGTATAACCAGGTCCCCCGTATAAACCCCTTTACAGTCACTGTCCATCAGCATAGCAAAATGTTGTAGAATCACTACTTGTCTTCTCTGTGTTGTACGGCCCTCCCCTTTCTCCCCCCCACCATGCATGCTAATCTTAATACCCCCCTTCTTCTTCCCCTCCTTATCCCTTCCTACCCACCCATCCTCCCCAGTCCCTTTCCCTTTGGTACCTGTTACTCCATTCTTGAGTTCTGTGATTATGCTGCTGTTTCGTTCTTTCAGGTTTTCCTTTGTTCTTATACTCCACAGATGAGTGAAATCATTTGGTATTTCTCTTTCTCCACTTGGCTTATTTCACTGAGCATAAGACCCTCCAGCTCCATCCATGTTGCTGCAAATGGTAGGATTTGCCCTTTTCTTATGGCTGAGTAGTATTCTATTGTGTATATGTACCACATCTTCTTTATCCATTCATCTATTGATGGACATTTAGGTTGCTTCCAATTCTTGGCTATTGTAAATAGTGCTGCGATAAACATAGGGGTGCATCTGTCTTTCTCAAACTTCATTGCTGTGTTCTTAGGGTAAATTCCTAGGAGTGGAATTCCTGGTCAAATAGTAAGTCTGTTTTCAGCATTTTGATGTACCTCCATACTGCTTTCCACAATGGTTGAACTAATTTACATTCCCACCAGCAGTGTAGGAGGGTTCCCCTTTCTACACAGCCTCACCAACATTTGTTGTTGTTTGTCTTTTGGATGGCAGCCATCCTTACTGGTGTGAGGTGATACCTCATTGTAGTTTTAATTTGCATTTCTCTGATAATTAGCGATGTGGAGCACCTTTTCATGTGTCTGTTGGCCATCTGTATTTCTTTTTTAGAGAACTGTCTGTTCAGTTCCTCTGCCCATTTTTTAATTGGGTTATTTGTTTTTAGTTTGTTGAGGCGTGTGAGCTCTTTATATATTCTGGACGTCAAGCCTTTATTGGATCTGTCATTTTCAAATATATTCTCCCATACTGTAGAGTTTTTGTTCTATTGATGGTGTCTTTTGCTGTACAGAAGCTTTTCAGTTTAATATAGTCCCACTTGTTCATTTTTGCTGTTGTTTTCCTTGCCCAGGAAGATATGTTCAAGAAGAGGTCACTCATGTTTATGTCTAAGAGGTTTTTGCCTATGTTTTTTTCCAAGAGTTTAATGGTTTCATGACTTACATTCAGGTCTTTGATCGAATTTGAGTATACTTTTGTATATGGGGTTAGACAATGGTCCAGTTTCATTTTCCTACATGTAGCTGTCCAATTTTGCCAGCACCATCTGTTGAAGTGACTGTCATTTCGCCATTGTATGTCCATGGCTCCTTTATCAAATATTAATTGACCATATATGTCTGGGTTAATTTCTGGAGTCTCTAATCTGTTCTACTGGTCTGTGGCTCTGTTCTTGTGCCAGTACCAAATTGTCTTGATTACTATGGCTTTATAGTAGAGCTTGAAGTTGGGGAGTGAGATCCCCCCTACTTTATTCTTCTTTCTCAGGCTTGCTTTGGCAATTTGGGGTCTTTGGTGTTTCCATATGAATTTTTGAATTATTTGTTCCAGTTCATTGAAGAATGTTGCTGGTAGTTTCATAGGGATTGCATCAAATCTGTATATTGCTTTGGGCAGGATGGCTATTTTGATGATATTAATTCTTCCTAGCCACAAGCATGGGATGAGTTTCTATCTGTTAGTGTCCCCTTTAATTTCTCTTAAGAGTGACTTGTAGTTTTCAGAGTATAGGTCTTTCACTTCTTTGGTTAGGTTTATTCCTAGGTATTTTTTTTTTATGCAATTGTGAATGGAGTTGTTTTCCTGATTTCTCTTACTGTTGGTTCATTGTTAGTGTATAGGAAAGCCACAGATTTCTGTGTGTTGATTTTGTATCCTGTAACTTTGCTGTATTCCAATATCAGTTCTAGTAGTTTTGGGGTTTTGTATGTATAGTATCATGTCATCTGCAAAAAGTGACAATTTAACTTCTTCTTTACCAATCTGGATTCCTTGTATTTATTTGTTTTGTCTAATTGCCAAGGCTAGGACCTCCAGTACTATGTTAAATAACAGTGGGGAGAGTGGGCATCCCTGTCTAGTTCCCAATCTCAGAGGAAAAGCTTTCAGCTTCTCGCTGTTCAATATAATGTTTGCTGTGGGGGTATCATAGATGCCCTTTATTATGTTGAGGTACTTGCCCTCTATTCCCATTTTGCTGAGAGTTTTTATCATGAATGGATGTTGAATTTTGTAAAATGCTTTTTCAGCATCTATGGAGATGATCATGTGGTTTTTGTCCTTCTTTTTGTTGATGTGGTGGATGACGTTGATGGACTTTCGAATGTTGTACCATCCTTGCATCCCTGGGATGAATCCCACTTAGTCATGGTGTACGATCCTTTTGATGTATTTTTGAATTCGGTTTGCTAGTATTTTGTTGAGTATTTTTGCATCTACTTTCATCAGGAATATTGGTCTGTAGTTTTCTTTTTTGGTGGGGTCTTTGCCTGGTTTTGGTATTAGGGTGATGTTAGTTTCATAGAATGAGTTTGGGAATTTCCCCTCCTCTTCTATTTTTTGGAAAACTTTTAGGAGAATGGGTATTATGTCTTCCCTGTATGTCTGATAAGATTCCAAGGTGAATCCATCTGGCCCGGGGGTTTTGTTCTTGGGTAGTTTTTTGATTACCACTTCAATTTTGTTAATGGTAATTGATCTGTTTAGATTTTCTGTTTCTTTCTGGGTCAGTCTTGGAAGGTTGTATTTTTCTAGGAAGTTGTCCATTTCTCCTAGGTTTCCCAGCTTGTTAGCATGTAGGTTTTCATAGTACTCACTAATAATTCTTTGTATTTCTGTGGGTTCCGTCATGATTTTTCCTTTCTCATTTCTGATACTGTTGATTTGTGTTGACTCTCTTTTCCTCTTAATAAGTCTGGCTCGAGGCTTATCTATTTTGTTTATTTTCTCAAAGAACCAGTTCTTGGTTTCATTGATTTTTGCTATTGTTTTATTCCTCTCAATTTTTTTATTTCTTCTCTGATCTTTATTATGTCCCTCCTTCTGCTGACCTTAGGCCTCATTTGTTCTTCTTTTTCTAATTTCGATAATTGTGACATTAGACCATTTATTTGGGATTGTTCTTCCTTTTTTAAATATGCCTGGATTGCTATATACTTTCCTCTTAAGACTGCTTTTGCTGTGTCCCACAGTAGTTGGCTCTTAGTGTTGTTGTTGTCATTTCTTTCCATATATTGCTAGATCTCCATTTTGATTTGGTCATTGAGCCATTGAATATTTAGGAGCGTGTTGTTAAGCCTCCATGTGTTTGTGAGCCTTTTTGCTTTCTTTGTATAGTTTGTTTCTAGTTTTATGCCTTTGTGGTCTGAAAAGTTGGTTGGTAGAATTTCAATCTTTTGGACTTTACTAAGGCTCTTTTTGTGGCCGAGTATGTGGTCTATTCTGGAGAATGTTCCATGTGCACTTGAGAAGAATGTGTATCCTGTTGCTTTTGGATGTAGAGTTCTATAGATGTCTATTAGGTCCATCTGTTCTAGTGTGTTGTTCAGTGCCTCTGTGTCCTTACTTATTTTCTGTCTGGTGGATCTGTCCTTTGGAGTGAGTGGTGTGTTGAAGTCTCCTAGAATCAATGCATTTGCTTCCATTTCCTCCTTTAGTTCTGTTAGTATTTGATTCAGATATGTTGGTGCTCCTGTATTGGGTGCATATATATTTATAATGGTTCTATCCTCTTGTTGGACTGAGCCCTTTATCATTATGTAATGTCTTCTTTGTCTTTTGTTACTTTCTTTATTTTAAAGTCTGTTTGTCTGATACCAGAATTGCAACACCTGCTTTCTTCTCTCTGTTGTTTGGATGAAATATCTTTTTCCATCCCTTCACTTTCAGTCTGTGCATGTCTTTGGGTTTGAGGTGAGTGTCTTGTAAGCAGCATATGGATGGATCTTGCTTTTTTATCCATTCTATTACTCTGTGTCTTTTGGTTGGTGCCTACAGTCCATTCACATTTAGGGTGATTATTGAGAGGTATGAACTTATTGCCATTGCAGGCTTTAAGTCTGTGGTTACCAAAGGTTCAGGGTTAGCTTCTTTACTATCTTACTGTCTAACTTAACTCGCTTATTGAACTATTATAAACGCAGTCTGATGATTCTTTATTTCTCTCCCTTCTTATTCCTCCTCCTCCCTTCTTCACATGTTGGGTGTTTTGTTCTGTGCTCTTTTTAGGAGTGCTCCCATCTAGAGCAGTCCCTGTAGGATGCCCTGTAGAGGTGGTTTGTGGGAGGCAAATTCCCTCAACTTTTGCTTGTCTGGGAATTGTTTAATCCCTCCTTCATATTTAAATGATATTCGTGCTGGATACAGTAGTCTTGGTTCAAGGCCCTTCTGTTTCATTGCATTAAGTATATCATGCCATTCTCTTCTGGCCTGTAGGGTTTCTGTTGAGAAGTCTGATGATACTCTGATGGGTTTTCCTTTGTAGGTAACCTTTTTTTCCTCTCTGGCTGCCTTTAATACTTTGCCCTTTTCTTTGATCTTTGCGATTTTAATTATTATGTGTCTTGGTGTTGCCCTCCTTGGGTCCCTTTTCATGGGAGTTCTGTGTACCTCTGTGGTCTGAGAGGCCATTTCTTTCCCTAGTTTGGGGAATTTTTTGGCAATTATTTCTTCATAGACCCTTTCTATCCCTTTTTCTCTCTTCTTCTTCTTCTGGTACCCCTATAATGCAGATATTGTTCTCTTTTGATTGGTCACTCAGCTCTCTTAGAATTCTTTCATTCCTGGAGATCCTTTTATCTCTCTCTGCATCAGCTTCTCTGCATTCTTGCTCTCTGTTTTCTAGTCCATTAATGGTCTCTTGCATCTCGTCCATTCTGTTTTGAAGTCCTTCCAGAGCTTGTTTTATTTCAGTATTCTCCTTCCTTAGTTCTTGCATATTTCTCTGCAAGTCCATCAGCATGGTTATGACTGTTGTTTTGAATTCTTTTTCAGGAAGACTGGTTAAATCTGTCTCCCCAGGTTCCTTCTCAGGGGAAGATGTAGCAGATGCCGAAGCTGTTTGGGTTAGTCTTGTCTGGATCACATTTTTTTGCCTTTTCATGTTGACAGGTGCTATTGACTGTCAGCTGGGAGGGCCAAACTTTTCACTTGCTACTGGCCTTTCTTTACTGGGACAACTGCAACCCCTAGTGGCTTGTGTTGGGTTATTGCATGTAGACTGGGTCTGTGTCTTGCCCGGATGATATGGAGGAATTTCCCTTTCTGTGGGCGGGGTCTGCCTTAGGCTGTTTCTTTGCTTTCACAGCGCCCGCAGGGGTAATGGACCAGGGGGGCTGTTTGGCTGTTTACCTCCATGAGGGATCTCAGAGCTGTTGCCCAGGGGATCAGTGCGCCCGGTTTTCCCTGTAATTTCCAGCCACTGGGCTGTGACCTGTGTTGTATCCGTCCAGCTGTTATGTCCCTGTCCCTTTAAGACTTTCAAAATGCACACGCTTTTCTTTGTCACAGGGGCATCAGCTTTGGAACCCGCTCAGAGGTCTTGCTGCCCTATTTCCCTAGTTTCCAGCCCTCCACGCATGCACTGTGTCTGCGCTCTGGTGCAGGTGGCTGGGGCTGTGTGTTTAGCAGTCCTGGGCTCCCTCTCCCTCCCACCAGGAGCTGGGGGGAGGTGTGCTTGGGTCCCGCTGGGCCAGGGCTTGTATCTTACCCCTTTCACCAGGCTCTGGGCTCTTGCACGTGTGGATGTAGTCTGGCTGTTGTCCTGTGTCTTCTGGTCTCTCTTTTAGGATTAGTTGTATATGTTGTATTTTCAAAAATATATATGTTTTTGGGAGGAGATTCCCACTGTCCTACTCATGCCGCCATGTTGGCTCCACCTGAATTTTATTTTTAAAAGCTGCTATATGAAGGAAGAAAAGGAAAATCATTCCAGGCAGGAAAAAAAAAAAAAGAAAGCTTATGTTAGGGAAATAATGGCTAGCCCCAAGGGCAGGCTGGGAACCAAAGTGGGGGGCTTGGGGCAGGGGAAGGGATGTAAAAAATTGAAAGATAGGTAGTAAACTTATGGCTAAGAGCATTTCTTAACCAACAAATTTTTCTTAATTTACAAATTCATATTTAATCCTAATGAAGAGAGAATTAGTGCAGGTTTGATATGGAAGAATAACAGAGTGTATTTGCTTTGTAGGTATCTCAGGAATAAAGGGGGAATGATCTGTAACAGAAACATCAAAGAGAGGAAGCTTCTGAAATGGTCCAGACAAGAGGTGACGAGAGCGGGAACTATGCTGTGGCTGTGGGAATGAAAGGAGATGATTGTCTGAGACAGATGATTAAGATTCAGAGGCACAGTGGAAGAACAGGGAGAATGTCTCAGTGTAACGTCATCAACCAAAGTGGAGAGCACAGAATTTAGAGCAGGTTTGGGGCAGGAGTTCATAATGTATGCAGTATTAGGCATGTTCACTCTAAACGTCTGCAGGATATCAAGGCAGAGCTGAGAATGACAATTTAGGACAAGAAGTTAGTTCTCCTTTTTTGAAGTAAATATGTAGAAGGAGAAAACAGGATCAAAGGCAGCACTCCAGAGAACCCACCAACTAGCGCGTGAAGGATAGTGATGCAAGTTAAAAAGCAATGGGCAGAGTGAGGAAGAGAACAATAGGAAGTGCTACCAATTTCAGAAAAGCTTCATGGACTAGGTGAGATCTGAGGAAACGCTGGATTATGGAGAACGGTACCTGTTAGGGAGCTGTAGCAATCCATGAGGAAGATACTCCAAGGAAACAAACATAAACATAAATGTGCACATTTAGAGAAATAATTTGAAGCAATCTGAGTCAACAAAGCCTTTATTTTTGTTTAATTATCTTTGCAATATTTGTTTTATGGCAGTTTTTGTTCTCTTGAACCTATCATAGGCATAATTATAAGCGGGAGTATTTTAATTATGCTGATTGCATTTTACCTTGAGACACCTGCACAATTCAAACCTTAAATTATCCTTTGTAATAATGAGCTTTGGTTTCTATAAAATGACAGTTGAGGTAGGAGTGCTACCAATTATTGCCTAGTAGAATGTCTTTCCCCTCTTTATTGATAGTAAATGTTTCCTTTTAATCATGCCTGGCAAAGTCAACTCAAATATCTAACTGTCTAACAGGAGATAGATAATTTGAGGCCAAGTTTTGCACTTCACAATCCATTAGGATATAGACAGGGCAGGAGTGACTTTTATTTTCTCTTTTGTTTATTGTTTTATTTCCTCTTTCACTTTATCAAGATTGAGGTCTTGTCTTCCATACCAAAGGTCAGCTTTAACATTCAAGCACATAAATGTCTTTCTCATTACCAGAAGTTTCTGTCCAGGAGTTTAACCTTTGAAGGAGAAAGAGCAGTTGATTACTGGCTGGTGCTTTCCATCAATGTAACAGATAATCATCTAATGTGGAATGTGGAGGACTTTTTTTAGCAGAACATAATTGGAGAGATAATGATGCTTCCTATCTTATTCTGATGCATGTCATTATTTTGAAGTGGTCATGAATTTCCAAGTCATATATTAAAGTGAAGGACACATACCTATATTCCCTGATTCACATCTTCAACATGTAAACAAATATTAGCTGATATTATAAAAGATAGCATATTCACTTGCTAAAAATATCTTTCCTGAGCTCCCATATTCTTCTTATTTGGAGGACACAACAGTTGGGAGATGCCTAGGAAACCCATCATGCCAGGTCCCTGTGGTCGTGTGCCCATAAATGGGTCTTATTATGGGGACACGATGTCACTGAAAAGAGAAACTTGAGATAATCAAAAGTTTCTTCTTTTCTGCATAATAGAAAAGGAAACCCTCGGACACTGTACCTTTTTATGCAATACATCTATAGCCTGGCTATTGAAAAAACATTATATAGAGGCTGATGGGCAAAGCTAAGATTAGGGCTAGAAAAAAATTCCCTCGGGGATGCAACTGTGAAAATCCAGTTTCTCATTACTAGTTTATGACCCTCTGTGAAGTTTAAATTGGGTTGAGCAAGGTGGCCAAATCCTTCTGTTATCAAAATGAAGCATATTGTCAAAAGAAAAAGGCACCAGCTGATCTAAAGTAGTTTTATTGCTGATTTTATCTTCTTGATGGTAGGGCATAATTTATTTCCTCTCACTGGATGGAAGAGAATATTGGAAGGATTCTGAGTAAAAGGCATTAAAAGGAAAATGTTATTGATAAAAGTACAAAAATAGAAAGCAGTGGAAAGATTCCTTAATATGAGAAGAGTATTTCAATAAAAGCATTCATATGAGCTCAATTCTGTGCTCATCAATTTTTAAAGCATTTGACTTTACCAAATCCAACTTGTATGTGCATTACATACATACAAGTTTGTGTGGTTTTGTGTTATAATTTAGTATTTGTAATCACACAAATATACGTATACACAAGAAACCATAGATCATTTCCCTCTTGACACTGTAATGCTAAATACAGATAAATTGCATATAACACTGAAGAGAAGAGTTTAGTTTAGTATTTACTATCATAGAATACTATATGCCTAGATTAGCTAATCTAGGGTAATCCAAGGAAGACATGTTGCAACCAAACTTGAGAATTTATTTTCAGCTCTCATTTTCTGCGCAGGCACAGGACGGTGTTGATATAATATTGTACTTGCCATCCTTGGGCTAAGTGTTCGGCTTTTGCATAATGTGTAGCCTGAGAAGTCCCAGGACCATATTTAGTAGACTTTTCTTCCGGCTGAAGATGTTTTCTAGTAAACAAATATACAAATACACAAGAAACCATATATCATTTCCCTCTTGATATTATAATGCTAAATACAGATAAATTGCATGTGACACTGAACAGAAAAACTCACATGGATCTATTTCATGGATATTATGGAGCTGAAGATGAGTAAGGGCAACTTCTTCAAAGTTCCATAAAGGTGTCAGTTAGGCTCAAGGCAAGGTTGTTCCAACTTTAGCCTCTATAATATCTAAAATTAAACTCCCACACCAGCTGTCTTAGATTAGATTCTGCGAGAAACAGACTCGGAGGTAGAAATTTGCATACCAGAAATGTAACGGACGGTGCCCATAGGATGGTCACCAGGAGGAAGTGAAGGAAGTGGGAATGAACAGATGGGAGAGGTGAACCGCAATGCAAACTCAACAATGACATCAAGCAATCCCACAGGGAGTGCTTGAGCTGCGACAGTTTGAGGCAGGGACTTAGGTTTTTATACTCCGGCATTGACCAATCTTTGGGTAAGGACTCTTTGTAGGGAGGGAACCTGACCAAGGGAGAGACAGCTTTCTTCCACTGAGAGCAATTCCCAGAAAGTGGCTGAGTAGAGAGCCATCA
The DNA here is from genome assembly GCF_040802235.1 of Manis javanica. NCBI lineage: Eukaryota > Metazoa > Chordata > Mammalia > Pholidota > Manidae > Manis > Manis javanica. The sequence continues at coordinate 151,319,422 of NC_133157.1, forward strand.
ATCATCACCACTCCCAATAGCTGGGGGAAAGAGTACCTGGTCCCTTGTAGGGCATCTGAGTCATGGTCATAGCATTCACTACACCAGTCTCACCTGCCCGGTATTCTCATTGTTTCCGCTCTTCATTTATGTAAAATGTATATTAGGGACTCAGTCTACTGGATACTATATATATGCTGGGTTTTGGCAATATAAAGGTGAATGGAAAAACGTCCTGCAGTCTAAGGGGAAAAAACACAGAAAAGAAACAGTGGTCAGTATATAATAATGGTCATTGCAACATGCTTTGAGAATACTGAAGAGGGAGTTTCCCTTCATGGGGAGATTCAGTCTGTCTTCCATGGAGAATGAGGGCTTGAGCTCAATCCACACTTCTCACGTGCCTGCAATGCTCCTTCTACTCTTTTTTGGTATCTAAGTTCTTCATGAGGCACTGACCTGGTTCTAACTTTGCCACAAGGCCTTCCCTCATCAAACCACCTTGGGATCTTAGAGACTTCTGCTTTGTACTATAGATAGACCTATGCTTTATGTCAGTTATCATTTCATGGAGGTGTCATGTCATCCTATTTACATGGTAAATACCACAGGATAGTGGCCAACACAGTACTGGCAGTTGCTTAAATAGGTGATTATCATCACAGAGTATAGAGCCCAAGTAGACTTTAGATATGATCTTGAGCAAGCATCCCAAGTGGATAAAAAGCTAAGAAAGGAGATCATGAGTTTCTTGAGGTCTCCCACATGGAAAAAGCAAAGATTTAAGATCAGAGCCAAGTCTATGAACAGCCAGTCCCTACTTTATACAGTTACCTCCAGGGAATGAAATAACTCATGAGTCTCAGTCTCAGAAAATTTAAGGAAACTTTGAAATAGACATTAGGAAGTAGATTTTGCCCCAAAATAATAGGCAAAGTTTATCCAGCTTAGTGATCTTATTTATCATTACTATGCATTGTTCAGTTTTACTAGATGTATATTTAGGAAAGAGTATAAGTGTCTTTTATTATAGATTCATCAGAGGGCTGAGGAAAAATCCATAATCTAGCATATATTTCCAGTTAGCTTATTATGGAGAAACTGGAAATATTCTTGTTCTCCCTCTAATCTCTACAGTTTGCCTCCCTAAGTGCCCCGGTGCTTTCATGAGAGAAAATCCACTAGATTAAATGAACCCATGGTTAGATTAAATTAGTTATGTCAATTTGTATGTGTGTGTTCTCTTTATGCATATCTCTATTTAAACCAATTTTTAAAAACTGAGTGAAACAATGGTCACTCAGCAGTGCTGACAGTCGGGATTACCCAGGGATGTTTTAAAAGATTCCTGAATTCCACTTTCCAGAGACCTTCACTGAGTGGGTTTTAAGTGAGGTCCAGAGAGCTACACATGAGAAGTTCCCAGGTCATCCTCACGTGCAGCCATTTGGAAATGATATTGTAAAGTGTGAGGTGACACAGCTCATCACTCCATGGTGCTACAGCAGAGGCTAAAGTGGTCATGCCTCCTGGCTTACAGTCCCTGGCTGCCTCATCAGAGAGGTCTAGAGTAAGAGAATCAGGACACAGCAGCAGCCATACTTCAAAAAACAAAGAACACATATTTTACATGTTATATCAAGAATATCCTTGAAATTGAATTATAACAAATGCTTCATTCTCTGTCACAACAAAGGCCCCGGGTTCAGGCCTCCTCCTCCCCAGTCATCACCACGTCACCAACTGTACCCCCTCTTCTCTTCATCCCTAATCATCATGCTGAAATTGCTTAAACAGGTATTGCACTTCAATGATGTATGTTACTTTAGAACACTTCCTAGCTTAAAAGAATAATAGATCATTGAAAAGAATTTGTGGGCTATTTACGGCCTTATGGGAATAAATAAATTCGGTATTACAATAAGTATTTCTTTAACAAGTGTGTGTAAACTTTAAAATCTAGCCCAAAATAATAAAGGGAATGAAATTTTATTTATTTAAACTTGCTTAAGTAAGACTATTAATTAAAATAGTGGACAGAGCCATATTTAAAAATGTGATCAACACCTCTAATGACTTCTCCATTCTTTTCAATTCAGAATGTTGTATGCCATTAGTGCACTCAGTTGACTGAATTATTCTTTTAATTGAAGTATAATTGACATACATTATATTAGCTTCAGGTGTACACATAATGATTCAACATTTGTATATTCTGTGAAATGATAATTGCAATAAGTCTAGTTCCATCTGTCATACAAAGTTACAAAAATATTTTTCTTGTGAGGGGAACTTACAAGATTTACCTTCTTAGCAACTTTCAAATTTGCAATATGATATTATTGACTATAGTCACCTGCTGTACATTATTTATTTATCCCCATGACTTATTTATTATAGAAGTGGAAGGGTATTCCTCTCGATACCCTTCATCCATTTTGCCCACCACCTCGGCTTCCCTCCCCTCTAGAAACCACCAGTCTGTTCTGTGTCTGTGAGTTTTGTTTTGTTTAGTTTTTGGTCCATTTGTCTTGTTTTTTTTTTTTAATTCCACATATAAGGGAAATCATACAGTTACTTTTCTTTCTTTATCTGACTTATATCACTTAGCATAATACCCTCAAGGTCCATCCATGTTGTCTCAAATGGCAAGATTTTATGGCTGAGTAGTATTCCATTGTGTGTATATGCCAAATCTTCTTATCCATCCATTTACTGATGGACACTTAGGTTGGCTCCATATCTTGGCTATTGTAAATAATATTGCAATGAACATAGGGGTACATATATCTCTTTGAATTAGTTTTTTAGCTTTCTTCAGATAAAGACTCAGAAGTAGAATCACTGGATAATATGGTAGTTCTATTTTTAAATACTGAGGACCTACCATATGATTTTCCATAGTGGTTGCACCAATTTACATTCCCACCAACAGCACACAAAGGTTCCCTTTTCTCCACATCCTTGCCACAATTGCTACTTCTTCTCATTTTTGATAATAGGCATTTTGCCTGGTGTGAAGTATATCTTCTTGTGGTTTTTATTTGAAAAATCTAGTGATTAGTGATATTGAGCATCTTTCATGTGCCTATTGGCCATCTGTATATCTTGAAAAATGTTTATTCAGATCCTCTGCCCAATTTTTAATCAGATTGTTAGGTTTTTTTTCTTGTTGTTATTGAGTTCTATAAGTTCTTTATATATTTTGGATATTAACCCCTTATTACAAATAATATTGGATATATGACTTAAAATTATCTTCTCTGATTCAGTAAGTTGCCTGTTTATTTTGCTGTTGGTTTCCTTCACTGTGCAGAAGCTTTTTAGTTTGACATAGTCCTCCTATTTGTTTATTTTTGTTTTGTTGCCATTGTTTTTAGAGTTAGATGCTAAAAAATACCACCAAGATCAATACCAAATAGCTTGTCATCTATGTTTTCTTCCAGGAGAATTATGGTTTCTGGTCTTACATTGAAGTCTTTAGTATAGTTTGAGTTAATTTTGTGTATGTTATAGAATAGTGGTCCAGTTTCATTTTTTTGCATGTAGCTGTCCAGTTTTCACAACACCATTTATTGAAAAGATAATCCTTTCCCTATTGCATATTCTTGCCCCCTTTGTCATAAATTAATTGACCATATATGTATAGGTTTACTTCTGGGTGTCTATTCTATTCCACTGATCAGTTCTTAATGCCAATTTCATACTGTTTTGATTACTATAGCTTTATAATATAGTTTGAAATCAGGTAGCGGGATGCCTCCAGCTTTGTTTTCTCAAGATTTCCTTGGCTATTCGGGGTTTTTTGTGGTTCTATACAAACTTTAGAATTTTTCCAATTCTATAACAAATTCCACTGGAATTTTGATACAGATTTCATTAAATCTGTGTCTAGTTCCATCTATCATACAAAGTTACAAAAATATTTTTCTTCTGATGGGAACTTGCAAGATTTACCTTCTTAGCAACTTTCAGATTTGCAATACAATATTACTGACTACAGTCACTTGCTGTACATTATTTACTTATCCCCTTATTTATTATAGAAGTGGGAGTTTTTTCCTCTTGATACCTTTCATCCTTTTTGCCCACCACCTCAGTTTCCATCCTCTCTAGCAACCACCGTCCAGCAACCAGATTCCTTTGGGTAATGTGGACATTTTCACCATATTAGTTCTTCCAATTCATGAGCATAGAATATCTTTCCATTTATTTATGTCTTCTCCAGTTTTTTCATTAGTGTTTTATACCTTTCACTACACAAGTCTTTCATCTCTTTGGTTAAGTTGTTCAGAGGGATTTTATTCTTCTTGATTCAATTGTGAATGGTATTCTTTTCTTAACTTCTATTTTTTATGGTTTTTTGTGTACAAAAATGCATATTGATTTTGTACCCTGCAACTTTACTGAATTTGTTTATTAGTTCCAACAGTATTTGGTGGAGTCTTGTGATTTTCTATATACAAAATCATGTCTTCTACAAGCAGTGACAGTTTTCCTTCTTCCTTTCCATTTTGATACCTTTTATTTCTTTTTTTTGGCCTTATTGCTCTGGCTAGGACTTCCAATACTATGTTGAATAAAAATGCTGAGAGTGAGCATCCTTGTCTTATTTCTGACCTTAAAGGAAAGACTTTCAGGTTTTCCCCACTGAAATATGATGTTAGCTGTGGGCTTGATACATATATAGCCTTCATTAAGTTGAGGTATGTTCCATGAATACTAACTGTTTTTGAGAGTTTTTATTATGAATGGATTTTGAATTTTGTCAAATGCTTTTTCTGAATCTATTGAGATGAACATATGATTTTTATCCTTCATTTTTTTAATATGGTGTATCATATTGACTGATTTGAGGATGTCAAATATCCTTGCATCCCTGGAACAAATCCCACTTGATCATGGTGTATAATCCTTTTAATGCATTGTTGAATTTGATTTGTCAATATTTTGTTGAGGATGTTTGTATCTATGTTCATCTAGTTATACTGGACTGTAAGTTTCTTTTTTGTGTGTGTGGTGTCCTTATCTGGTTTCGTATTAGGCTACTCCTGGCCTCACTCATATAGTGAGTTTGGGAGTGATCCCTCCTCTTCAGTTTTTTTGAAGAGTTTGAGAAGGGTAGGTATTAAATCTTCTTTTCATGTTTGGGAGAATTCACCAGTGATGCTCTGAGATTTTGACTTCTGTTTGTTGAGAGTTTTTGATTACTACTTCAGTCTCCTGCTAGTAATAAGTTTATTCAGATTTTCTATTTCTTCATAATTCAGTCTTTAAAAAGATTGGATGTTTCTATAAATTTATCCATTTCTTCTAGGTTGAGAATTTGGGGGCATGTAATTGTTCATATTGGTCTCTTATGATCCTTTGGATTTCTTTGGTTATCAGTTTTAACATCTCTTCTTTAATTTCTGATTTTATTTAGTTATTATTTGTGTCCTCTCCTTTTCTCTTGGTGAGTCTAAGGTTTTGTCAATTTTGTTTATCTTTTCAAAGAACCAGCTTTCAGTTTCACTTTTAGTTTTCTATTGTCTTTTTAGTCTCTATTTTATTTCCTCTCTGATCTTTATTATATCCTTCCTTCTACTAACTTTGGGCTTTGTTCTTTTTTTTCTAGTTCCTCTAGGTACAAAGTTAGATTGCTTATTGGAGAATATTCTTGTTTCTTGAGATAGGCCTGTAGCACTACAATCTTCCTCTTTGAAACATTTTGCTGCATCCCATAGATTTTGGCATGTTGTATTTCAATTTTCAATTTTCAGTGTTTTTTCAATTTCTCCTTTGATTTCTTCTTTGGCCCATTGTTTGTTCAGTAGCATGTTGTTTAATCTCTACATATTTGTGATTTTTTCTAATTTTCTTCTTGTAATTGAGTTCTAGTTTCATACTACTGTGGTCACAGAAGATGCTTGATATAATTTCAGTCTTCCTAAATTTATTGAGATGTGTTTTGTGACCTCTTATATGATCTATCCTGGGGAACTTTCCATGTGCAATTGAAAAAGTGCATTTTGCTGTTTTTGGACAGAATGTCTGTATATCTCTATTAAATCCATCGGGTCAAATGTGTTGTGTAAGGCTGACTTTTCTCTCTGGATGATTTGCCCATTGATGTAAGTAACTATTATCCTACTATTACTGTATTGCTACCAATTTTCCGCTTTAGTTAACAGAACTCTGCTCATATTTGCTTTATATATTTATGTGCTTCTATGTTGGGTGCATAAATTTTTACAAATGTGTTTATGTCTTGCTGAATTGACCCTTTGTCATTATGTAATGTAGTGGTTGCAAAACTCAGGGCTCTGGATGAGTGTATAAGCTCCTTTCTGGGAGGTAATGGCAAACTGTAGCAAAGACAAGCAATAGCATAAAGATGGTATCACCCAACTTACATTCTTTGGGAGCATTTCCATAGCTTTTAAATATGTGGAAACTTTAAAACATGCCCCTTAGGCTGAAGCTCCAGGACAACTAAATATGCCTTTTTTACAGGAAGACTGGGGGTATGTTTTAGTCTGCTGACTGTGTAGTGCCCTGGGGATGGTAACCTGCCAAGAATTGTCTCCCTGATTATTTTATACCTGTGAACCCAGAAAGACTGTCCTCCAGAGCCAGACACTCAAAGGGCATCTCCTGTATGGGCAGAAAATGCCTGCCCACTCAGGGGGCGGGGGAACTGCATTGGGGTGGGATTCTCATAGGACTGGCTCTGGTGGGGCTGTGGGCACAGCACAGGGGTGAATTGCACACTTTAGTGCTAGTAGACTAGAGGGAGAGTGCAAAAATGGGGCCTGGTAGAATGGCATTAGCAAGGTAGAAGGAGGATGCAAAAATGGCACCCACTAGTGCCTTCATCCCCCAAGAGAGTTCTAACAAGCTCCTGCCCCTCTGGTAGATGCTTTAAGATTAACAAATCAGTCTCCTTCATTTATGGTGTAGGCCCTTTTCGAACTCCTACTTTTGTGCTGGGTTCCAGGTGAGTGAGTCTGCTCATGAACCCTTTAATAATGCAATTTCCAGTTCCTACAACCCTGTGATTCTCCTAGATGTTAAGTCCCACTGTTTTTCAAAGCTAGACATTTGGGGGGGCTTTTCTGTCTAATGCAGGACCCAAAGGCTGAGGTACCTGATGTGGGGCACAAAATCCTCCCTCCCTGGGGGCAAACTGTATTCGCGAGAACCCTCGCATGTGTGGGTTACTGTGTTTTAGGGGAGACTGCATCTCTACCTCTTGTGCCTATCTTCATGGGGTCCTTTTACCCTTTGTTGTAGAGGAGCTGTTCAGCTGGTTTTCAGAAAACATGTTTTGTTTTGTTGTATTTATGGGAGGAGATGAGTTTGGGGATCTTCTTACACTGCCATTTTGAACCACCTCTCCAATTCACAATTACTAAGTTCTTTAAGGTGGCATGTGTTAGTATTTCCTTAGAGCAAGTGCCTTTTTCTCTAACTTTGTTAAATAAATCTCCAACCTAGAAGAATTCTATCCATTCCATAGTAATAAGGTTGATTTTAAATAGAGGAAACCAGAAAAATTGAGTTCCATTCCCTAAGCTCTCCATAATTGCCAGATAACAGGAACTGATTGTTTCAAGACAAAAACTTGATCTCATTAGTACCTGCTGTTTTGGTAGAGAGAGGGCAATTATATATGGAGGGTACTATGCTTTTGGAAATGTTAATTAATTATACATTATTTATTGGAAGTACAATGCTCTCCTTGTACTGTAACTAGAAAACTAGAGGAAGTAAATCAGTACTTACATAGCTGACATATGCTGAATTGTAATGAACTATAGTCATTTGTTTCGAATCTGGGTTCCTTGGCTGCTTTGGATACAACTGTGTATCTCTAATGTCAGTCTTTACCCTTTATTTCTGATAGGCCCTCAAGTTCTAAGAGTGTGGAAGAGAAAGAACTCTTGTCATCTGGCCAGTTTTAGCCAAGCTGTCTGGGTGGTTCAATTTTCCTTTTATAGAGAAAAGCAATAGACAAATAGCAATAAATAGTAAATAAACAATTTCCCAACCCAAACCAATGGGCCAGTGACAATAAAGAGGTGGAAGCTTTGGCATATGCTGATTTCTGGCATATTAGATGACTTTGCCTCCGTGCTGCAGAATCATAACCAAGACAAAGTCTTCACCCATTGTTACACTACTCTTTGCTGATGTTAGTAACAAAGGGTCAACTGATCTCTTCCCACTCCAGGCAAAGAGACTGAGAATCTTCAGTTCTCAGAAGCTCAATAATTTTCATTCTCTGCAGTGCAGATGTTTAGTGCACCAAGAAAAAAACAAGAACAAGGATTGACCAAGAGTAGTGTTGCTGACCTTGATTTGCTCTCATAATGTGATTTTTTTAAGTATAGATCAATTCTTCCAAATATGTGGTTATCAGTGCTAGAATGTGAGAATGTGTATAGCTAATGTAACATTCTTATGTAATTCATTATTTTACCTAAATCAGCTGGGTAGTAGCATAACATCTTGGAAAGAAAGAAGATCTGGTTTTCTCTCTACCATCTACTCCTTATGTCTAATAATACTCAAGACTCAGCTTTACATCCATTACATGAGTGAGCTGAGCCAGATAGAGATCTACAAAACTTAAAAATTTATATCATGTAAATTTTGAAACAAATGAAAGAGTAGAAAGTACAATATAATAAAACTCCATGTATCCATCATGCAAATTCAGCTATTAGCTACACAATCTCCCAACTTTTTAAAATCACATACCCTTATCATTGAGTTGAGAACTCACATACAGCTTATATGTAAAATATAAACATGTATTACTATATCATTATATCACACATTTTAAAACAAACCTCATATTTTTAAACTATGAGTTTAGACATAATGAAATTCTGTACATGAATGTCTGTAACATCTTTAGTTGTGAGAGCTGAAAGTTGGAAACAACACAGATGTCTTTCTTTTTAATTCCTTTTCTAATTGAAGTATAGTTGATATACAATATTATAGTGGTTTCAAGGATACAACACAGTGATTCAACAGTTACACACATTATTAAATCCTCATTCCAGCTAGTGCAGTTACTATCTGTCAACACAGAAAGATGTTGCAGAACTATTGACTATATTCTCTATGCTGCATTTCCATCCCTGTGACCAACTTACATTATCATTGAGATTTTTTGCCTCTTTTTTCCCCCAAATGTCTTTCAATGTCTTTCAACAGGTAAGTAAAAAAGCCAGACAGTATACTCATACAATATGATGCTATTCAGTAGTACAAAAAGAACAAACTATTAAGATATGCACCAACACAGATGAATCTCAAAGGCATTGTGAGAAGCTAGTCTCAAAAGGCAGTGTACTCTGTTATTTCACGTATTTGATATTCTTGTAAAGACAAAACTTTTGTCATGAAAAATTAATTTGCAATAGCCAAGTGTCATAGGCAGGTTAAAGTTGAGTATAAAGGAATATAATAAGAGGGTTTTTTGAAATGCTGAAACTTTTCTACATCTTGGTTGCAGTGGTGGCTATACAAATCTATACATGTATTAACACTGTACACCAAAAGCAAGTATGTCCCTTGTATTATAAGATAATATACCAAAAAGTCATGAGGAAAATGTAATGAACTCTTAATATTTTGTTTTTGCACCCCAATTGTTCATCACCCACCTTAAATTGGAAGCCAATAGACTAGATTCCCTCTCAATTCCCTTTTAGTGACCATACTGAAATAATCAAGTTATTATGATAATAAAAATAGTCAAAAAATCTGTGACAATTCTCTCATTGAATAGTGGAGTCTATGTCCCCTCCCCTTGAATCAAGCCAGGCCTTACAAATGGAATACAGAGGAAATGATTCTCTGTCAGTTTCTGGGGCCAGGTCTTAAGAGACTGAGGGCTTCCACTTACTTTCTCTTGAAAATTCACTCTTGAAACCTAGCCACCATGCTATGAGGAAGCCCATGCAGCTCCCTGCGGAGTCCCATGTAGAAGAGACCAAGGGCCCTGACTGATGGCCTTCCAACTGAGCTCCCAGCCAACAACTAACACCAGCTTTCCAAACCAGGAGAGAGCCATGCGGGAAGTGGGTATCCAGCTCCATGCAAACTACTTCAGCTGACGCTGAATAGACAGAGAAAAGACCTTCCCACCAAGCCCCCCACAAATTGCAGATTCATGGGAAAAATTAATTACTTGAGTTATTTTAAGCTATTAACTGTTGGGGTGGTTTGTTATACAGTAATAGACAACTGAAAGAGTTCCTCAGGAAAATGTAGGCCTCTATGTCATGAGCCATTGTCTTATTGCAGAGTTCTCTATGGTGTCAACCTCAACAACTTGTACCAAAACGGTCTGAAGTTTGGTGAAAAGGCAACCCCCACCATCACACTTTGTCACACCTTTTGAATAAGAATCTCTTAATGTGGGAATCCAAAAAGCCACATTTTGAACAAGCTACCTATATATGATTCTTATGCATCCTGATGCTTGATCCCAAGCACTTCAGACACACTGAAAAGATTAATTAGAACTGGCTGGGCCCAGAAGACAATGTCACATGTCACAACCAGAAAAGATAAAGAAATTCAATGAGGAAAAAAACTGCTACAAGAAAACCAGGTAAAGAGGCCCCTGAAGGAAGTACAGCAGAGCATAGATTCCAAATGGGCATGAAAACAGGAGATAATAAGACCAGGTGCATTGCAAAGAATGGGTAGGAACATTGGTATTTATTAAATAGCCACATCACATTAATAGAATATTTAAGTAGGATGATTTTATGATTTTTGATAAATAAGAATGACTTAATATAGAGGCAAGGTACAAGGTTATTTTTTGTTCTTTTTCTTTGTTCTATAGGCTAGTTTTAGTGATTTCTTATAGATGCAGACATACAGAAACATATATTTGAAAGAAAAGAGCATTTTTAAAAAACTATAACCACCTATCTTTCTTTTGTAAATACTAATTTATTTTCATTAAAGCTGTTTGTGCTGAAAGTATACTCCTAGAAGACATGCTTCCTACCTTCCGTCTCAAAATGAAAGAAAGGGATTTTTTCTTTAATTTCCACATCTGATTCAAATTGATTTTGAAATGAAGTAGGAAGTTAGTAAATTGAAGAATTTTGTTCCAATCACAAAAAGCAAAGTCATCTTTCAAAGGAGGACTCAGAATTCTGTCATATATTTGAACTTCACATTATTGAACTTCACAGTGCTGAAAGTAGACTCAGAAAGACAGAAATGGAAAGGAGCTAAGATTCATGACAGAAAATAGATAATTTCTAGTTATGCCTTCACACACCAACATTTTTTTCCATGACTATAAGTCACCTAGCGAAACATTTTAGAATATTCTTTAAATGATCTTTTGGTGACTACTTAACAGGTAGTATCTAAGATTCATACTAATTATTACTGATTTCTTCCACTAAGGAATAAATAAATCCAAAATATTTTCCCTCTGTATTCAATAAACTAACATGTATGTACTAAAATTAAATCTGAGTGTTAAGATTAAACTCAAGGATTTCCATAAACAGTAAATAGCCTCAACTAATGGATTGAATAATCAAATAAATAAATGTGAATGCACTCAATAAAGATTTTTGCACATAACAAAGGCTTGATTAATATAATTTACCATGAATCATTCTAAAGTTAAATGAATTCCTTCTGCTTCACAGTCTTTAGTACTGATTTTTTTTTCTGATTTTTGAATGTATGTTCACCCTCATAGCTTGATACAACGATAAAGTAGCTGCATATACCTCTATAAAAGTAGCTGTATTGTTGAAAACATTGTGCTAGAACATAAAACATAAAATTCCCACTCTACCCCCATGTCTAAAATAAGTGTTTTAATATAACATGCCATTTTGTTTTAGATTTCTAATATAATACATAATGCCCTGTAACTGTAAATTATAAGAAAGATTTAACAAATTTATTAAATATATTCCTATCTTTCATCCACAAGTTTCAGGACTTTGAGTTGCCTATTGTCATCCTGGCCTTCTCTGACCATTTTCAAGATTTTCTTTTAGGTCGGGAGAAGAGGTAGTTGGATGAAGGTGGTCAAAGGTACAAACTTCCAGTTATAATACAAATAAGTGCTGGGGATGTAATGTACACTGTGACGACTACAGCTAACGCTGCTGTATGATGTGTAGGGGAGTTGTTAAGACAGTAAATCCTCAGAGTTCTCATCACAAGGAGAAACTGTTTTTTTTTATTGTGTCTCTGTGAGATGATGGATATCAACTGAATCTTTTGTGGTAATCATTTCACAATATATGTAAATCAAATTTCATGCTGTACACCTTAAGCTTATACAGTGATATGTCAATTATTTCTTAATAAGATTGGAAAAAAATTCTTAATAAAAGATTCCGTTTAGTAAAACCAGAAGACAAAGCAGCAGTGCCCTTGTAAAGCACCTAGAATTGTATGGATTTTTCTTAAGCCATGAGAGCAGAGAAGACACAAAGTCACCAGCACGGATCAGGAGCCAGGCAGCCAGCAGACCTGGCTCACCCGCGGAGCTTGGCCAGGGGCCTCTTCCCGTGCCTCCCTCATATACTCATATACTTCAGCTCTGATGGCTTCCAGATCTCCCTAGTGAGGCACATGGTGGCAGTTAAGTGGTGTCCAGAGATAATTAAGAAACAAGATTCAGAGACTGGCACAGGAACTTAAGCTGCATTTAGACAGTTCAGGGAATTAACAACACAAAAAGCTGTATGAAGAGTTAAGCAGAGACTGAAATCTAAACTTGTAATAAACAAAAAACAAGTTTGCCTGGAAAGCTGTAGTGCGGTTATGTGGGTACACTTATCACTAAAGGGAGTAAATGAGATTTCTGTTAAATTCACCCACAGGAGAAAACTAGACTCATTTTAGTTCTACCTTCTTGTGACATTCCTGAGAGATTCCACTATTGTTTTCCAAGAAAATATTAGCAAGGAGTAACCAGCTTCTCCAGTGTTAGGACCTTGTAAATGACATTGTGAATAATGAACTGGCATTTATTTTTAATGACTGTGACCTTCTTTCTGTCTTCACAAACTTGCAATTTATTTAAGATGTTTGAAGTCAATTGAGTCTATGCGTTTTCATGAGACAGGGAAGGTAACATCATCTCCATTTAAGATTAGAACATTACCTCGTGATGTTTTTAAATCAGTGATTAATGACTTAATTCAGTAATATATGGTTTAGTCAGTAATATGGACACACAGGAAAGACTCCCACATAGATATTATGCAATTCAAAGTATCCTCTGCCCATGCCTAAAAACTCCAGTAAGATTTTAGAGTTATATCTTAGAATGATTTTTAATTGTTCACCAAAAAATGTTTTATCCTGAACATGAAAATAGTATGCATGGCATTATATTACAGTACTCGAACAGTGGTATTTTGGGTGACCAGAGAAGGCTATTTCTATTTCAACTCTCTCTCTCTCTCTCTCAGATTTCATATTTTCCATCCATCTATTGATATGTAACAGAGTAATTTTTGGAGTAGCTAGATTTGACAAAATGTGATGCATTATCAATTAATATCCACATTATTTTTAAAAATGCAATATGCTTTGCAGTTAATGAGAAACAAAAGACCCAGAGCTGATTCACTGTGTCCCTCCCACCAAAAACAATTTGAAGTCATGAAAGCAGTTTACCTTAAACATGATTGTATATGACTCCTGCTAAAGGGAGCTCTTGTAGGGAGCTGCAGGATGCTTGGAGGTTGATAGCTAGAGAGAGTGAACTTAAATTTTTCAATCGATTTGTCTGTGCAATCTGTGTTCATTAACTGTCTACTGTCTGCAAACTACATCCTCAGAGCTAATGAGACCCTTAAGACTAAGGATAAGGCTCCTTGACTCTTAAAAACTTTTTAGGAAAGCAAAACATATATTGAGGAAGAAGTTAAATCCTAGGATTTAGAAGTGTGTGGTGGCATCAAATGTGCGGGGAAGACACTATTCAGAGTGTTTTTTAAACACCAGAGGAGACAGCTAGGACGTTTAGGAAGAGATTTGTGGATTTGGTGAAAACTTAGTAAGAAATGGAAAATGCAAACAAAATTATGTAGCTAAGATAACTCTCAAGTTATTCCATAATTGTCCTATTAGATATGTAAATGTTAATCTGCCCCCCAGTATGGCCTGTGTCATTTTAACAGAGAAGATCCATCCTTTAGATCTAGCAGATGAAAATATTGGTTGGTAGGGGATCTATTGACTATAAATATGGAAGATTTTACATTTAAGATGAAATTATTAGCTAGCAAAACCATCACATATATATTTTAATTTACACAAAATAATCAGTGATCATATCCAAGGGAATAAACTCCTTAGCACTTGATAGACCTATTTTCAATCATTCAAGTGAAATGTAAATATACATTGTCAATATACAACTTGATCCAGTCAATGATATTTGTATTCTTGGGGTCATCAGAAAAACTTGGACTCTCCTAATGGACTGAAATGTGTTTCTTTTTATTAGCATTCTTTGCTTGGGATAACTAGAAGGAAGGGGGAAATTTCAATATACACTGAGGTCTTCTCCTTTGTTCCTGAGTATGGGGATTACATGGATTTGGCTCCTCACCTGAGCACCACAGAATGTAAATGTTTCAGACATAACTTCAGCCCCTTCTAAAACATACCCACTCCCATCTTCCTAGCAGGCAGAAATCTGACAGGGAAGCAGTTTCTATGTCATATTGTTCTTGACTCTACTTTTATCCTCCTTCTAAAGGCTTAATAACAAAAATTGTTTACCTTTCATTAACTTCATCTCCCATGTTTATGCAAAATCTCCATTTTCTTTCTTTAGCCAACCTAAAATATGCTAAGCCTGATAGGCTATCCTATTTAAAAGTTTTAGGGGGTTTTGCCTATATTTTAAAAAAAAGACTTTCACACCAATACAGAGTGACATATATATGATCTGTGGCTCAAATGGATTTGGGTTTCCAAAAAGGCCATTTTCAAAATTACTGGAAAAAACAAAAGATATTCGTATCTGAAATGGTTATGTTTTGGCCTTTAAAACTGTAAATAAAAGGAAGTAAATCTTTTTAGAGACCTCCTTTTGATAAATGAAATCAGAAATGAGTTTCACATTGTAGAAAATAAGAGACATTTATAAAATGTCTTCATTGCACTCAGGAATCACACACACATTGCTGTCTTTTCTCTCTAGAATATAAGTGAGATAGAAAATAGGGTGGATTTTATTTTTATGCTTATATATTCACATCCACATACATCCCTCCACAGCATTGCTCTTAGTAGGCATTCAATGTGCATTTTGAATGAATGAATGGCTTTTGTAAACATGAGCCAAGCCCTACTGTCATCACTAGGGAAGAAAAAATGTTTCTGGCATACATCTTCCCTATCACACATTATCCTTGAACTCCTAGTTCCACGTGAAAGAGCTCTCCAAGGGCTGTTGACTTATTTAGTGATCTAGTTATATACTTAGAGTTTGTAATGCATATGCCATCACTTAACATAATGTGTTCAACGCCACTGTAAACAGAGTCACCAGGTTTCTATACAATTACTTTTTCATTGTAAAACATGGTTTTACCTTTACTCTAAGGCTTGCTGTATTTAAACCTGGAGGGTCAGGAAAAAGCAATAAAAAAGAAAGCAAGATTTTCTTTTTTCTGACTCCTGTCCTTTTACCCTGCTCTTTACATTTTTAGTGTTAAAAAGTATTTCCATGGAGAGAGGTCCAGAGAGCCCAACTGCTTGAGAGAGTCATATTGTTGGTAGCTCTGCTGTTCCAGTGCTGACTGATCTTCCGGGATGAAAGAAGTTCCACAAATATGTTTTCTAATTCTAAGCAAGGCAAATCCACTGGTGTGATTTCTCCAACCATTTAAGCAGTATTACATACCTTCCCACTCTCAAGTTTCTGTGTTAAAAAGTTGGTAAATTGAGGGTGGAAAAGATGGCATTGTAAGAAGTGAGGCAGAAACTTCCTTGCAAAACCATATAAAACATGAAAATACAGCAAATACAACTAATCCTGAAAGAATGATCAGAAAGAAAACTGCAACAGATGGCCTGCATCTGGGGAAAAGAAAAGACCTCACAGAAAATCGTAAAGTAGCAAAGCCATGATCTGGTGGGACCAGAGCCCTCCCCCAACCCCAGCTCACTGGCAGAAGAAAGAGAAAAGAAGTGGGGAGGGAGTAGAAGCCCAGAACTGCTAAATACCCACCCTTGGATATCTGCTCCAAAAACATGAACCCACATTACATGGTGCCTTAGAGATTAGGGTTGGAAACAAAGGGAGACAGAATACTCAGAGAGACTGATATTCCAGCTGCTTATGGAGAACAGGTACCCCACAACTGGCTGGTCCAGGGCAAAAGAAAGGCAGGCACTTTGAAAGATTTCCCAACAGTGAGAGGGCTGCTAGAGGGGCAAGGATTACACAGAGCTTACTGCTTAGGAGTAAGGACAGGTGGACAAAATCATCCTGGCACACTCAGCCCAGCAGGTTGGGAACATTCAGGAGCTTCAGGTTCTCCATCCCCCTGGCTGGCAACACAGCACTGAGGCTCCACACTGTAATAGGCAGCCTGTTGCTCCTTCCTCCCTGCTGGCACCAATTTGCAAACCTACTGCCCCTGTCATTGCGCCAGGCCAGCTAGAGAGCAGTGCACCTAGGCAGCTAAAAGGCCTAATGCAGAGGCCTCTCCCTGTGTGCTCAGCCCACAGGCCCTGGTAGTGGAGGCAGGCACTTCATCCAGGAGGCAGGAAGAAGTTCTTTCCTCTTAGCAGGCACTGGTCTGCTTACCTGCTGTCCCTGTCATTCCACCAGGCCAGCCCAAGTGTAACCCCACCTAAAGCAGCTACAGGGGCATAATACAGAGACTCCTCCCTGTGTACTATGCCCTGGCAGTGGAGGCAGTCACTGAAGCTGGGAAGCAGGAAAAAACTCTCCTCCCAGCAGGCACTAGCACCACTCACCTGCAATACCCACCATTGCTCCAGGTGCTGGACAGCTGCAGATAGTAGAGCTTCTGGACACTAGAGGGCACTGCCTACACAAAGTTATTGTTCCATAATAATCATTAGAAATATGAAATGGCAAAAGAATTCTGTGAAAACCAAAATCCCTCAAACATCATAAAGACGGCTAAGTGAAACTGAAATCATGAATTTTTTTTCATAAAGATTTCAAAATAAAAATCATAAACATGCTCACAGAGCTACAGAAAAATATTTAAGCTCTCAAGGATGACTCTAGGAAAGAGAGAAACTTTGAAATATATGGAAACTGAAATGAAACATAAAATGGAGGGATTTGAAAACAGATGAGATGAGGTAGAGGAGACGGTACATGGAATAGAAATCAGAGAACAGGAATACAAAGAAGCTGAGGCACAGAAAGAAAAAAGGATCTCTAGGAATGAAAGATTAGTAGGAGAACTGTGTGACCAATCCAAAGAGGACAAGGTTCACATTATAGGGGTACCAGAAAAAGAAGACAGAGAAAAAGGAATAGAAAGTCTCTTTGAGGAAATAATTGATGAAAACATCCCCAATCTGGGAAAAGAAATAGTCTCTCAGGCCATGGAGGTGCACAGACCTCCCAACACAAGGGATCCAAGGAAGACAACACCAAGACATATAATAATTAAAATGGCAAAGATAAAGGACAAGTACAGAGTATTAAAAGCATCCAGAGAGAGAAAAATGATCAAATACAAAGGAAAATCCATCAGGCTATAAGCAGACTTATCAGCAGAAACCTTACAGCTAGAAGGGAATGACATGATACATTTAATGCAATGAAACAGAAGGGTGTCCAACCAAGAATACACTACCAGCAAGATTATCATTTAAATTTGAAGGGAGGATTAAACAATTTTCAGATAAGCAAAAGTTGAAGTAATTTACCTCCTACAAACAGCCTCTATAGTGTATTTTAAAGGGACCGCTCTAGATGGAAATGATCCTAAGGCTAAACAGCTGTCACCAGAGAAAATTAAACCACAGTAAAAGAAGCAGACCTATTAATTAGTAAACAAATGCAAAAGTAAATAAACTACCCACAAAATCAGCCAAAGGATATATAAAGAGTACACAATATGACACCTAATATATAAAGAGTGGAGGAGGAAGAAAAAGAAGGGAGAAAAAAAAACTTTTAGATTGTGTTTAAAATAGCATAATAAGTGAATTAAAGTAGACTAATAGAAAGTAAAGAAGCTGCCCTCAAACCTTCAGTAACTACAAATCTAAAGCCTGCAATGGAAATAGATACATATCTATAAAAAATCACCCTAAATGTAAATGCACTGAATGCAACAATAAAAAGACACAAAGTTACAGGATGGATTAAAAAAACAAGACACATGGATATGCTGCCTACAAGAGACTCACTTCAAACCCAAAGATGTACAGAGACTAGAAGTGAAGAGATGGAAAAAGATATTTCATGAAAATAATAGGTTGAAAAAAGCAGTAGTTGTAGTACTTGTATCAGACAAAATAGATTTCAAAACAAAGAAAGTAACAAGAGACAAAGAAGGACATTCCATAATGATAAAGGGATCATTCCAACAAGAGTATTTAACCATTGTAAATATCTATGCATCCAACATAGGAGCACCTACGTGAAACAAATACTAACAGAATTAAAGGGGAAAAACGAATGCAATGCACACATTTTAGGAAACATCAACACACCACTCACTCCAAAGGGCAGATCAACCAGACAGAAAATAAATAAGGAGACAGAGGCACTGAACAATGCAATAGAACACATGGACCTTATGGACATCTACACAACACATCACCCAAAAGAAATAGGATGCTTCTCAAGTACACATGGAACATTTTCCAGAATAGATCACATACGAGGCCACAAAAAGAGCCTGAATAAATTCAGAAGGATTGAAATTGTGCCAACCAGCTACTCTGGCCACAAGGTATGAAACTAGAAATGAATTACACAAAGAAAATAAAAAAGCCCAAAAACACATAGAGGTTTAACAACATGCTCTTAAATAATCAATGGATCAATGACCAAATAAAAGTAAAGATCAAGCAATATATGGAGACAAATTAAAACAACAACTCAACTCCCCAAAATATGTGGGATACAGAGAAGACCATTTTAAGAGGGAAGTACATTACAGAACAGGCTTACTTCAAGAAAGAAGAAGAATTCCAAATGAACAGTCTAAATTCACAATTAAATCAGAAAGAGGAGAAAAATGAGGTACAAGGTCAGTACAAGGAGGGACATAATAAAGATCAGAGCAGAAATAAATAAAACTGAGAAGAATAAAACAATAGAAAGAATCAGTGAAACCAGGAGCTGATTCTTTGAGAAAATAAACAAAAAGCCAGACTTATCAAGAAAAGAAGAGTTTCCACCCATAAACTGAATCAGAAATGAGAAAGGAAAAACCACTATAGACATCACAGAAATACAAAGTATTATAGGAGAATACTATTAAAAATGATATACTAACAGATTGGATAATCTAGAAGAAATGGACAACTTCCTAGAAAAATACAGCCTTCCAAGACTGACCCAAGAAGAAATAGAAAATCTGAACAAACCTATTATAAGCAACGAAATTGAATTGGTAGTCAAGAAACTACCTAAGAACAAAATACCTGAACCAGATAGCTTCACTGCTGAATTTCATCAAACATTTACAGAAGACCTAATACCTATCCTCCTCAAAGTTTTCCAAAAAGTAAAAGAGGAGAGAATACTACCAAACTCATTCTATGAGGCCAGCATCACTTCAATACCAAAAGCCAAAGACACCACAAAAAAAGAAAATTACAGACCAATATCCCTGATGAATAGAGATGCAAAAATACTAAACAAAATACTAGCAAACTGAATTCAGAAATAAATGAAAAAGATCATCTATCCTGATCAAGTTGGATTTATTCCAGAGATGCAAGGATGGTACAACATTGGAAAATCCATCAACCTCATCTACCACATCAACAAAAAGAAAGACAAAAATCACATGCTCATCTCAATAGATACTGAAAAAGCATTTGAGAAAATTCAGCAACCATTCATGATAAAAACTCTTAAAAAAAATGGGTATAGAGAGCAAGTACCTCAACATAATAAAGGCCATATACCACAAACCCACAGCCAACATCATACTTAACAGCAAAAAGCTGAAAGTTTTTCCTCTAAGATTGGGAACAAGACAAGGATGCCCACTCTCCCCACTTTTAATCAACATAGTTCTGGAGGTCCTAGCCACAGCAATCAGACAACACAAAGAAATAAAAGGTATCCATATTGGTAAGGAAGAAGTTAAACTGTCACTGTTTGCAGATGACATGATGTTGCACATAAAAAAAAAACTAAAGAATCCATCCCCGAATTACTAGAACTAATAACATAATTCAGCAAAATTGTAGGATACAAAATTAATACATAAAATCCTGTTGCATTCCTATATACTAATGATGAACTAGCAGAAAGAGAAATCAGGAAAAACACTCCATTTACAATTGCATCAAAAAGAATAAAATACCTAGGAATAAACGTAACAAAGGTGAAAGATCTGAAGACTACAAGACACTCAAGAGAAAAATTAAAGAAGACACCAATAAATGGAAACACATCCCATGCTCATTGATAGGAAGAATCAGTATAATCAAAATGGCCATCCTCCCTAAAGCCATCTACAGATTCAATGCAATCCCTATCAAAATACCAAGAGCATTCCTCAAACTAGAATAGATAGTTCTAAAATTCATATGGAACCACTGAAAGACCTTGAATAGCCAAAGCAATCCTGAGAAGGAAGAATAAAGCTGAGGGGGATTATGATCCCCATCTTCAACCTCTATTACAAAGCCATAGTAATTAAGACAATTTGGTACTGGCACAAGAAAAGACCCATAGATCAATGGAACAGAATAGATAGCCCAGATATAAACCCACACATATATGAGCAATTAATATATGATAAAGGAGCCATGGATATACAATGGGGAAATGACAGCCTTTTCAACAGCTGGTGTTGGCAAAACTGGATAGCTACATGTAAGAGAATGAAACTGGATTATTGTCTAACTCCATACACAAAAGTAAACTCAAAATGGATCAAATACCTGAATGTTAAGTCATGATACTTTAAAAGTCTTAGAAGAAAACATAGGCAAAAATCTCTTGAATATAAACCTGAGCAACTTTTTCCTGAACACATCTCCTCAGTCAAGGGAAACAAAAGCAATAATAAACAAACGGGACTACATCAAACTAAAAAACTTCTGTACAGCAAAGGATACCATCAGTAGAACAAAAAGGCATCCTGCAGTGTGGGAGAATATATTCATAAATGACAAATCAAATAAGGGGTTAACATCCAAAGTATATAAAGAACTCCCATGCCTCAATGCCCAAAAAGCAAATAACTCTATTAAAAGATGTGCGGAGGATATGAACAGACACTTCTCCAAAGAAGAAATTCAGATGGCCAAGAGGCACATGAAAAGATGCTCTACATCACTAATTATCAGGGAAATGTGAATTAAAACCACAATGAGATATCATTTCACACCAGTTAGGATGGCCATCATAAAGACTAGGAACAACAAATGCTGGTGAGGATGTGGAGAAAGGGGAACTCTCCTACACTATTGGTGGGAATGTACATTAATTCAAACATTGTGGAAAACAATATGGAGGTTCCTCAAAAAAACTAAAAATAGAAATACCATTTGACCCTGTAGTTTCACTCCTAGGAATTTACCCAAAGAAAATAAGATCCCAGATTCAAAAGACTTATGCACCCCTATGTTTATTGCAGTTCTATCTATAGTAGCCAAGATATGGAAGCAACCTAAGTGTCCATCAGTAGATGAATGGATAAAAAAATATGGTGCATATACACAATGGAATATTATTCGGCCACAAGAAGAAAAACAAACCCTACCATTTGCAACAACACTGATGGAGCTAGAGGGTACTATGCTCAGTGAAATAAGCCAGGCAGAGAAAGACAAATACCAAATTATTTCCCTCATTTGTGGAGCATAACAACAAAGCAAAACTGAAGGAACAAAACAGCAGCAGACTCACAGACTCCAAGAAGGGACTAGTGGTTACCAAAGGGAAGATGTAGGGGAGGCTATGTGGGGATGGAGGGAGAAGGAGATTAGAGGGCATTTTGATTAGCACACATAATTTAGGGGGTTCATGGGGAAGGCAGTGTAGCAAAGAAAAGACAAGTAGTGACTCTATAGCATCTTACTACACTGATGGACAGTGACTGCAGTGAGATGGGGGGACTCTATACTATGGGTAAATGTAGTAACAACAATGTTGCTCATGTGAAACCTTCATAAGAATGTATATTAATGATCCTTAATAAAAGTTGGTAAATCAACTCATACAAAGGAAAAATACAACTGTGACAAAGGAAGAAGGGGAAAAACGTCTGTATTGAATATACAACTTAGGATATTTGAGAAAGATGAATCACCTGAACAGGTGTGCCCAGCGTCTCCTGAGCATGGCACCTCTGGGCCCGCAGTACACACTTTCTTGTGTTGCTCCTGCCTTTGCCCCAGGGGCTTTCAAACTGGAGAGGCGAGCTGGAGGGCTCACGTGTCCATGCAGCCAGGCATTGCGGTAGGTGGCATAATGCCCCCAAAAGATGTGCCTCCCCTAATCCCTAGAACCTGTTAAAGGGTTACCTTACGGGCACAGGGGACTTGGCAGATGTGAATAAGATTAAGGACCTTAAGATGAGGAGACTGTCCTGGATTATGCGATGAGCCCCGGAGAATCACAAGGGTATTTAAAAGTGGAACAGCGGAGCAGAAGAATGAGGAGAGGGAAGGTGTGAGAATTCAACCTGCCTAGGCCGGCTTTGAGGATGGAGGGGGGCCCCAGGCAAGGAATAAAGGCGATACCTAGCAACTGGAAAAGGCGAGGAAACAATCCTCCTGAAAGCCTCCGGAGACAAACGTAGCCCTTCCCAAGCCCTGGTTTTAGTCCAGGTAGCCTCGTCTTAGATTTTGACTTCCAAAAATGTAAGATAAGAAAATATGTTGCTTTAGGTGACTAAGTTTCTGACAATTTCGTTCAGCAGCAATAGGAACCTAAGAGCGTTTTTCCAGCTTTGTTTCTGCCGGGCTGCTGGGGGAGGAGAGGGTTACCCAGCGGCACCGCCTGGCTTCTCTCCTGTGCTGGTGTTTACACCAAGTCATGACCTTTCCTCTCTGAGCAAATAACCATGCTTTGGGAGACTGAGAAAGCTTATAGGACTACTCATTAGGTGTTAGGGGTCTCAAACTTTATGGTAAAGGTCCTCCAACCTTTACCTGAGAAGTGACTTGAGGCACTTTGCAATTTCACAATAAAAAGCTATTTGTATGCCAAACTCATAGTATAGTAAGCATTAACTGTGAGCAAAAGCTGAACTATGACCTTAACATGCCCCCAACATGCAGATCATTGGCCTGGCTGATATAACAGGGCATGAAAAGATTTTTCTTGCAACTCAACTATGTGAATTTCTGCCTTGAGTGTTTAAAAAAAAGGATTCCACTATTTACAGAAGGCAGAATGGGGAGCTTTCCAGGGTTACTGAGTGTAAACCTGGATTGAAAGAGTATGTATGCAGAGAATAAAATAACTTTTTAGAAACTGTCTGTTTTCATGTCCAAGACAGCTGATTTATTTCTGAGGATAGTAAGGATTTCAGATTCCCTTCAGAAAACCAGATGAACTGCTTACATTTGAAAGACTTACTTAAGCTTTAGGTTATAACAAAATGTGAAATCAAGGTAATAGAAAATTTTTATTTTTAATCGAGAAATGAAGTAGAGGACTTTCTCTTCGTAAGAGGATTTCATTCCTTCACCTTCACCAGAGACTATTTTAATTACCCCTGACTTCATTATTATCAGGTGTCCATAGTGATATCCTAATGGTAACACTTGGTTTCTTGTTCTACATTAGTTTTATCAATACTAAATGCTGATGCATTAGAATTGAATATGATCTTCTTGAAATCCAGGTTAAGGGAAGATGGAGGCAGATAGCAAGAATGAGAAAGAATCACTGATCAAAGGAGCTTGCTTCTCATGATGACTGTGCCCTTTAGCCTTCCCATGGATATTGGTCACAGCCTGGTCTGTCAGGGGACAGAAGTATTGGAGCTGGGCAACTGATAGGTCCCAGCAGCTCTGACACTCCTTGAGTTACATTACCATCACCAGCAAGGAAACACTCTCACAGAAGGTTAAGGCTATGTTGCTCATGCCCTCCATTGTCATACTTACCTTCATATTCCACATCTGAAAGGACATTTGGGTGAAATTATGTCTGATTTACTCACCAAGCATATTGTAACCAACCACAAATCACTGAAGAACAGCTATCCAGACCTGGAACATATGTGGATGATTGGATATTAAAAGGAATATTTTGCCATGTGCTAGAATTTTTAGTATTAATATAAAGGCAGGTGTCCAAAGGGATGCCTTCATGGCTTAAGTATTATCAGTTCTCTTTCTCATACTGGTTACATGTTTTATAAACCTTCATCTTCTTCATAATATAGATTTGTTGACTGCTGCTTAAGTGATGAAAACAATCCTGTACCTAACAGAGCTGACTTCTTGCCCTAGATTTATTCCCCCTCCCCCAGCCCCCATAGCTCTTTCAGCTCTTTCACCAAACAAGAAGTTCAGCAAGAAATGTAGGGCTTCATTAGCTCTGAATCTAGGTCATCACCCACGAGACCTGAATCTGAGTCCTGTACAGGAGAAGTCCTGGACAGAAGGGACAGAGTCAGTATAGGACCCAAAATGAGTGATGAAAGAGGATCAGGAGAGAATTGAAAACCTGCAAAGTAAGTGATGTAGTGGTTGTATTTGCTACCTTTGTTTATCACAGTTATCCTAGAATGTGAAATAAAATCAGGAAGAAAAGGAACTTTTAAGCTGACATTCACTTAACAGGCCACACAAATGTGCTTGCTAATCAGGCACCGTATCCTGGCAGGCAGACCTGGGAGTAAGAGGAAACTGGCATTATTTAAGCAAGGATTAGACAGTATGTTTAAAAAAGAAAAAAAAGGAAAAAAGGAGTCACCCAGTGGAAAGACAGGTTTTGTTCACAACACATCCACCGTGCATGCTACCAAATGGACTTAATTTTACTAAGTACAACATTTACTCTTTTCTGTACTCTATTATTTTATTTAGTAAAAATACACCTGCTTCACAATTCTTACCAACACACAACTAACCAGGGCCCCCAGTCCTTTTAGAAGATAGAGAATGAATCCAAAATGTCAGACTCCCAAGACTTGATCATAACCCAAAAGATAGAAAAATCTCACTCAGCATTTGAATGTTTAAAAATCTATACATGATCACACAGCTATTAAAGAAGAATAATTTTAAAAAACAAGGGTTGGTGAGGAGGTATAGTAAAGGCAACCCCTGTGCACTGTTGGTGGGAGTGTGAACTAGTATGACCACTATGGAAAACAGCATGGATGTTCCTCAAAAAATTAAAAATACAACTACAACTACCATATGATGCAGCAATTCCACTTCTGGGTATTTATTGGAAGAAAATAAAAACACCAAGTTGAAGAGAAATGTGTAGCTCTATTTTCACTGCAGCATTATTTACAATAGCTGAGACATGGAATCAACCTAAGTGGCCATTAACAGATGAATAGATAAAGAAGATACGGTATATATATGCAATGGAATATTACTCAGCCATAAAAAATAATGAAATCTTGCCATTTGCAATAACATGGATAGACCTAGAGGGTATTATACTAAATGAAATCAGACAGAAAAAGAGAAATACCATATGATTTCTCTTATATGTAGTATCTAAAGTAAAACAAATAAAACCAGACTCAAACATAAAGAAAATGAACTCTTATTTTCCTCTTCTCCCTTTCTTTATCAATAATAATACCTTTTTTATAAATAAATAATATAAGCAATATACACTAGATCTTTCCTACCAATCCCCAATACTACACAAGCTATTTGTGAGTCTAACTCTAGTTAGATTCATCCTCTTCCTTTCCAATCATGGTTGGAAACACCATTCTTTGGGAATCCTCAAGGTGCTGCTTTAGTTCAATATGGACATAGGCCCTTGTTAAACAGATGGCTGTCTCCACATACACAGAGCACGATGGAATGACTGAGTACTACTACAGCTGGGCAACAACACTATGAATCCAACAACCAAAGACAATCTCAGTCTTTCTTCAAAGCTGCAGGAGGTTCAAAAATAATTTTGAGTATCACCAAATATATGCATTTCTGCATACTACCTGTTCCCTGACAATCTTATAACTCTAGGGAAGTAAGGTAGTAAACAGTATCCCTTGAAATCACTGAAAACCAAGGATAACTTCCAGTGCTTTCATTATCCCTTCCAACAGCCTCCCTCAACAAGCATACACACTGAAGTACAAAAGAAAACAAAATGTACTGTTTGTAACACGGAAAGCCCAGGATTCTGAAATATATTTAGACTTTTCAAGCTAAAATCCTGCCTACCCTCCACCCTTCTGCCTCAGCTATTGATCTTCTGCCAAGTACATGTATCCATGATCAGTCAAAGATGACATCTTGTGGAGAATTTAATGAAAGAAACCTACAGAGGAGCTCCATCTGCCCATCTCCTCATCAAGAGGAGAAGCAAGGATGCACATCTGTGCAGTGAGCACCAGGTGCTAAGTAAAATCATTACCCAAAATCAATACCTTCCCATTGACTCCTGGCTTGCTGTATTAGCAAAGGAAAACCACAGTTTATACCAAACAGGGATTCTTGAAAACATACAGCCAGTCATAATCATGAAGAAAGATGACAGAACATATCTTGAACCTATTATGGCCATTCTGAATACTCAGTAAGGCTACTCAACCTTTTCTGATCATGTTTATATTAGGCTATTGCATAATCTGATTGTTGGGTGACATTTTACTTTTATGAGGTCTGGCAGCAAGATCCAATGTCATTCCA
The DNA here is from genome assembly GCF_040802235.1 of Manis javanica. Lineage (NCBI taxonomy): Eukaryota > Metazoa > Chordata > Mammalia > Pholidota > Manidae > Manis > Manis javanica. The sequence continues at coordinate 151,346,452 of NC_133157.1, forward strand.
AATCACAGAGCCAGAAAACCAATTGTAAACCCCCTACATTTTAACATCTGAAGGTCCCTAGCTATCCAGTTGCCTGCTATTCATACAGAATTTGTCCATCTTGCAGCACTGCCCAGACTCTCTATTGTTCACCTCGCAGCAGCAAAAAAACAAAAAAGGATCCCCTGCTAGTCCCAGAAGAGCACTCATTAGTGAGGCCAGAATCATCTTCCATCACTTCCACACAGTGTCTGCATTGCTTTTCAGGCACATTGATTTCTGTCAACTGCTTCATGATAGCGCTAGGCAAACATTCTGTGGCCACTGAAAACTCTATACACAAGCCTTCAAGAAGAATGGTGGACTGGGAGGACTCTTATCCTGGAATCCCGGGAATACACAACTCAATTCAGCTAGTTGTTTTGTGTATTCACCTATTATTTCTCTTGGGCAAAATCATGCATAAGCCAAAGTGAAATCTGCATTATGTTTTAGTTGATGATTTGTTTATATATATATATAATCATTAATTTTTTATGTATATAAATATGTATTTATATATATATATATATACATAAAATCATTACTTTTTCCCTACTAGGTCCATCTCTGAGACAAGTCTACATTTTCAAAACAAACATTATAGCAGAACTGACTAACATAGAGCCACTTCTTCCCTTTACACCACCCATCAGAGAAAATCAGGCCAGCTTCTTCAAGCACACCCATCCTCTATCCCAGAACATCCTTTGCCATATTAATCACCGATTTTATCTTCATTACTCTTCAGCACCAACTTCCCTCTGCCCCTGGACCATTCTAAGGCAAGAGAGCAAACACCTGTGCAGGATACATATTGACCTTAACAGTAAACTCTAGGAAAGTCCTTGAGATAGGAAACCTGATTCAGTTGTCCATTTCATGCCTACATTGCATTAGCTGGCTATAAAACAAAGAAATACAACATAAGCAACACAAAGAAAACAGGTTATTTGTGGGTTCTGAAGAATAGCAGAGATCGTTCTGTTACCACACCCCCACCACGGGAGGCCCAGATTTGCTCAGATACACCCTAGCTGCAGACATAAACAACAGAGGCCTCCTGAGAGGGTGGGAGCATATCCCTAATACTGGGTACTGGATCGACTATGACAGATGCTAGAGTAGGTTTGACTGGGTCCGTCTTTGGGCTGCCTACAAAGAGAAGACATTTGTCTCAGATCTTATTCTGAGCTTCTCTGTCCCTCAAAGCTACCTAAGATGCTTACCTTGGGCTTCAGACTTCCTGCACCTTGTTTATTATTCCTTCCCTGGACCAAAACAAATGTCTCAGCTTCTTCATTGCTGGACCTTTGTCCACTGCTGTGACCCCTTGCAGTGTAGACTGTACCTCACCCCTTGCTTTCTCAGGAACCATAAAGTGCCCCACTCCCTCTGCCCACTACATCTTGTTAATTGTCAAAGCTCCATTTTCACAATTAACCTGCTAGGATTCAGTTCCCTTTGCCTCACTATGGACTCACAGCCCCTGCCTTTCTACTCTACCCTGAACTTCATCTGTCCAGGTGAGCCAACAGTAACATCACAGAAAGGGATATTTCCCTTTGTTGTGATCCCCCAAAGAATTCATGGGTGTCCATTAGATTAGCCTGAGAACAACCTCATGCAAGTTTTGGATGGCAAAATTTTTTAAATATTGTGAGAATTCATTGTATTACTTGAAAAAGGCAAGTTAGTGACTACCTTGCAAAAGAAATGGCATATTCATTCTTTCCAAACAGTATGACTTTAATGCAATTTTGTAATTTCTAATTATACTAGGATATTAGCATGTTTGTCACTAATAAAGCATAGTGCTATTTTTACTAGTAGTTTGGCACTTAATCAATGTTAGATACTGTGAATGATTTTAGGATTAAACTATGAACAGGTTTGAATCTGTAGCCTTATCTTCATAGTCTAGACTTTAAATGAATGAAAGTATAAAGAATATAGGTCCCTCTCAGTGTGATATGAAGGAGGTGACATGTAAGCTTGTAATGTCATGTGTAAAACAAATGAACTCTCTTGATACCCATATGATGCATTTCGGGCTCCATTATAAAGTTGTGCTTGACCTAACTAAATTTCTACATTTACCATACTGTACTTGCTGTAATCTGTTTGATCTGTAATTCAGTTTGGTCCTTGATACCGAAAGCCAAAAAGTGCATCTACCATCAGGAATCCAATTATGAAAACAATATTAATAAAACTAGACAGCTGCCCCCCCTGTATTTTAAGCCAGTAAAAAAAAAAAAAAAGATTTGGCTTCCCATTTACATGACAGATCCAGTGCATCATGTAAAACAGTCAAAGAGAAGAAGAAACTTTCTGTGTGGCTGACAGGGTATAAAGCACTTCAGTTCAATGAAGGTAGAGGGTTATTTGAAAAAGAAAAATTCTACAGAACTAATGAATGAGATCATAACAAGGTCACATAGGAAATCACAGTTTTTTGTAATTAAGAATAAATAAAAATTAAAATACCTTTAACACTAAAATCAAAGAGACTGAAAAAAACTGGTTTGTTGAAAGGAAGAGCAGGTATTTAAAACCTGAAATAAAGGATGTAATTGAGAAATGAGTTGAGACATTTTCAGAGAAAAAGGAAAGGAGACATTCAGCATTTATTATAATATCTGAGTTTCCCTTCTTTCATGCAAAAGGGTGCCAAAAATCATGAAAAATTTGTAGTTCTAAATGAAGTACACTCGAGCCTTTTTAAAGGTTACTGAAAATCACTTTGGAATTGGAGAAAATAATATTGAGTGATGTATAGCTTTTAATAGAGATAGGATACAAGTCAATGACTTGAAGAAATTGAAAGAATAAAGACACAAGAATTAACACAGAGACTGAAAAGAAAAGAATATTCCATAAAGAAGTTAGATAACACAAGTGTAGCTTTGGGGTCACAGATTGGGAGGAAAGGCAAGAGGAGTTATTCTTTTCATAAACTCTAAAAAGAGCTTACAAACAGCTTGCTTTTTCCATCCCACAGTGCAAGAGTGGTGAATCCCATAGTTAAGGGTCTACATTCGTGCATATGGATGTGTGTTTATGTGGGTGCATGTGTTTTATGCAGGTAGGTCATGTGTATCCATATGTATGCATGCAAGTATTTGCCTGTGATGTGTGTGCATGTGTATGTACATAAAGACACAGTGAATCTTCATATCATGCATCTCTGAAACTTAGGAAGTGGTAAAGCGAAGAAAGTAAATTACAGAATCTCTTTTGATTCAGGGGGGAGGCAGAATAGTCTAATGGTTAAAAATAAGATCTTCAGTCGTACACACCTGAGTTCAAACTCTGATATACCACTTCTACACTGTGTCACATTAGATGATTTAATTAGTTTTCCCATGGCTTTATGTCATATTTACAAAATAATAATGGTAGTAGTTTCTTCATACGATTATTTTAAGGACTGAGTGAGATGATGTACAAAGCCTTCAACACATGCCTGGCACAATGTGTGTAACCAATACCGATAGTCACTGTACTCAGTATCTTTACTGATAAACGTACCAGGCCCTAAACAAACTAAGACACAATAGGAAGTCTAGGGAGAAAATAGAAGACGGCAGAAGAGAACTGAGAAGTGGCTTGCCAGTATTTGTCCTGCTTGAAGACTTACTCAAATGGGAACCTGCAGCCTCTGCTAATGCAGATCCTACAGCACTGGCTGCTCTCTTCTGAGCAGCCTGTGTCCATACAGTTGACTTAGGAAGGAAACTCTAAGAGGCCAGGAATAGTGAGCTCCCATAATAAATTTCATACTAAAGCACACATTCTAGTGGTAAGAAATACTAGTTAGTGATCATGAATCCAATATTCTGCTGTTTAATTTAGGTATTTAAAGTAGCAAATCACATATTTTCAGTAACTACCCTTCAACAGCAGTCTATAAACAGAATAAAAGGCTTCCTGAAATGAAATTGATCACTTGGTTGTATATGCATGAGTATGTTTACACTGAAAATATATACATATAGTCACAAACATGTGTACAGAGAAATGTAGTACATCCAGCTGTGTAAGAATAAAATGGCTTTAAGACATAGAAGCACATCAGGACTAAATCATTAAACTGGCAGGAAACCTTGCATGTTATTCTCATGACATTCTGTAAAGAATATACTGGATCTGACCAGAATACATTAAGAGAACAGGGAGTCTAGTGTTTGAAAAACATCTTTAAAGGAAAAAGGAGAAAAGTGGGGCTGTTAGAAAAAGAAGCAGATGCTCTCACCAGAATAAAAGGCCAAATTATGAACACTTGAGCTTTACAACAGTTTTAAATAATCCTTTCCAGTGCAGCAGGAGACCCTTATACTTTAATGAAAGCAAAAATCATTTTATCATGCTAGTGGTAGAGTATTTCTTTCTGTTCATATTTCCTTTTCATTCATTCTCAGCTCATTTTCATCTTTCTCCTCCTGACCTGGTCTTCTATTACGAGCTTCTATTATGAGCTAGGATTATACTAGCAAAGGGAAATGGGCCAAGGAGGCATTTTTCTCAACAATTCAGGCAGAAACAATTTATACCCGAAGTAGCAAGATGTTTTAGACAAAGGAGAATTTTTGCTTAAATTAACCCCAGACCTGGTTTGGTTTCAGACATAAAATAATGTATTGATGACACCACAGTGCTCTGATTTTGATTCATCCAGTCCAGTGAGTCCTGAATGTGCTTTGGGACTCTTTTGTGACAGCTGCAGCATTATCACTGGTGTGAATGTTGACTTTTGAACACCATTACTCAGCTCTCATGTTCTGAAAAACTTAGTAAGGGACATTTATAAGCCCTGATAAGCTCAGCTTCTAAATACTTGAATGAGTGTTGAATAGGAGGGCTGTCACTGGGTACTCTGCCTTAAGATGGCACCACATGCAGCCTTTCCATAGCCCAGCCAATAGACTTCACGTGACATCTACAGCTGGACCAAGGTGGCTCCTGAATTAGCAATCACACCTTTCCCACTGCTGCTCCTGGTAGAGGCAGAGGAGAAAAGTAAAAAGATTGAAGCAGAAAGGAAAAAGATCCAAAAGATTGGATTTTCTTTCCTTGCCCCTATAGCTTTCTGCAACAGGCTCGATTGAGGGGAACAGAATGTTTGCAAGAAATGGGTGAGGACAAGAGAAATATAAACCTCATCATGAAAACGGTAGAATGAGAGAGGGGTGCTCCTGTGTCTGCAAGCTCTCTGAAATGGCCTTGGCTAAGAATGTTGGGAAAAGAGATATCTCTTCTAAAGAGATGTTTTTACCTTTTTACAAAGATATTTTTAAGAAAGGAAAATAAAATTGTTGTTTCTTGGTGGTGTTTTCCAATGAGCAAATTAATTTAGAAGGAAAATTAATGATGTATAACCTGAGGAATAAGGAATAAGCTAAGCAGAATTGATCTAGGGAGCTGAAATACAAAAATTCTTTGAATTTAAAACTGATAAAAGGAAGGGTAGAAATTTATTTTAACATGACAAAGTAAAAAAAATGCAAAATTTAAATGAGATTTTAAGAAGTTGCTATTCATTTGAGATTAGAAAGAATGCAAATTATTAAATGAAGCCATCTACTATTACTGTTTAGCTTTGGAAAAGTGGTTCTGGGAAAAGGCTTGTTTTTAGATTGTCTTCTTAAGCAGAAGAAAATACATATTGGGAAAACTGGAGTCAAAGACTGGCTTTTGTTTTTAACAAAAATTTCCTCAGAGGGAACTTTTCTGGTATAGTGCTCTTTGGAATGATTCTATAAGCTAAAGGCAACAGAAGACTCACTTTACCCTAATGGCATGATATTTACTTTTTTTTCTTTCAAACAGTAGCCAGGTAGAGCTCAGCAAATAAACATAATGAGATGAAAAAGACATTATTCCCCAGACTTCATGGTGAAAGGAAAGCCTGGGTCTGAGGCAGCTGCTGCTCTCCGTCAGCAGTGGAGCCAGCCTGAGCTGTCCTTCCAGGGCCAAGCCGCGGGGAGTGTCGCAGGAGAGGAGCTGGGCGGGCTTCTGGAAGGAAAGAGAAACCCCTGGAGCAGGCGGAAGGTTCAGAATGGGATTCCTCCCTGGGACCCTTCACCAATTTCATTAGTTTTCTTATGAAACATTATGAGAAATCAGAGGTCTGTACCCCACCTAGAATACCTCACTTGTGCTTTATCCAGGAGGCAAATAATTTAGAAGGGAGGTTAATAATATCTATCTTTAGAAAAGTAGAAATAGAAGCCACTCAGGGATTTGTAATGGAGCAAACACAGGCCAGATAACTCAGGGGTAAGATGGAGGGCAAGAAAATTGCTGAGATCACAGAGGGAACTTAGGGTTTCCATGAGTTCTGAGACAAGTATCCTAAACCTGAGGCAAGGAGACCCCAGTGACATCTGGGGTACGTAAGGCTCATACACAAAGGGTGGGGTTCCCTCAGCAGCATAGCTGAAAGTGCAAACCCAGGAAAGTCCAAGTTGACACTCATGTTCAGGTTCCCTTCCTGCCCGAGCCTGAGGAAGTAGACCTGAGAGCTGTGTTTGAACATGGTGATACCATTATGTGCTTTTGTTTTTGGACTGAGTAGGAAAGGGATAACCCTGCCAAGTGGCACTGTGGACAGAAGATGCATTTCCCAGAGGGGAAGGAGTGAGTACCATGAGTCCAAATGGGTTCCCTACCGAGAAAGAGAGCTGAGCTTCCGGGTGTCCACGTGGGTGAGTAGACAAGGAGCCAGACTAGATGCAGCGGTCAGGCCTTTAGTCACTGACTCTGATGATAAGCAGCAGGCTAGAAAGAAGGCGCTGGCTCCCTCAGTGGTCCACCTTTCCCCACGGAGTGAGACCAGTATAAGGGTCAGATGAATTCGTGTGGCTGGAGGGGGGCATCACCTCACTGCCAAGAGAGCCCCAACCAAAGGCTCCTGCCATTTTATAGACTTGGAGGTCAGGGAAAGGACTGGGAGTGAGAGAGTACTAACTATTGAAGTGGAGTGGGGAAAAGCATTGCAAGCCAGTCCCCTCTAACGTGGTCTAAGCAGCAGAACTGGGAAAGGCGTCAGCTGAGAGCTGCCTAAGACCAAGGCCTCCAAATGGAGGCACCCAGGCTGGAAGTACAGATATGCAAGAGAGCATGACCCCTGGGGGTGGGAGGCAGCCTATAGGGGGCGCCTGAGTATTTAACCCCAGCTCCCTTCAGAGCCCACAGTGCCCTGACTGTGCACCATGTCTAGGGCAGGGAGGGCTGCTTTCCCAGGAAACCTACGCGGTACGGACTCTCTAACTGCCTGTGGTCAGGCCTGAAAGAGCACAGGTAGGATTTTGGTCTGGAGCCAGACTCTTCTTCACCCTAGTTAAAATTTTAGTGCTAAAATTAGAAATTCTTTAATCCTATCAAAATCTGAAACTTCTTTATCCTTCACTTTCCCAATGAATAAGTCAAAGAAGGTTATTTTTCTGTTAGCGATGTTATCAACACATAGAGAGATAAGAAGAGATCTAAGAAAAGACTGCATTTCAGCCAAGGATCAGATATGTGCAATAATTTGCTTTATATCAATCTTGTCATTTTTTGCTGCTGTTTTAACACACTGGGAGGATTTTTTAATACAGAAATAAATGGATTAGATGTCTGTAGAGAAGACTATATTGCTTTGTTATTTCTACATTTCTTTCTATAAAAAAGTTGAACCTATAAAATCCCAATGGAGATAATACTTTGATTAATCAAATAATCCTTTTCTTATCAGTTAATGTATCCTTTCAAAAAAACAAAACCTAAATGTGTAGTTTTGCTGCTCTGACATGAGAGTCTTGCTAGCAGCTGCTGGCAGATGCATTAATTTCTGAAGTGCCTCAGCTACCCTAACCTCAGTTAATACTTTTCTATAATAATTTTAATCTGTTGTTGTTATGTGCATATGTAATGCTTACATAACCATTCATGGACTAGATATTGTTAGCATTGCCCTCATTTTATAGAGGAAGAAACAGACACAGAGAGAAAGAGAAACATGGTATCAAGTCCAAGGTCAGCCACAGTGGAGAGACCTTGTTGGACAAGGAAGGAAGCTTTATCCATAAAGCCTGCAGATGGGGAAGATGGTGGACCAGAAGCATCATCTTAACCTGGGCTGATTTCAAACTTCTTTGATATTAAGGAAATGGGGGAATGGGAGGATTGAGGTCAGGAGGTGACGACTGACCTCAGACATCTGGACGTCAGCAAGGTTCTGAGGAGCTCCTCGTCCTTGAGCAGTTGATTCCAGTCATTTCACTGACATGGGTCTGGACATGATGTTCCTGTAAGTCCTTGGCAATCCTGTCACCATTTTTGTACATACTTCTTTATCTCCTTGGTTAAGGCAAGTTTTGGGTAAGGGGCTGGCTGCATCAGTCTTACGTCATGAGCAGAATTCCTTCTGATGATCAACTAGCCTACATGTGGGGCTGCAGGACTGAGCAGTAGCTTTTTGACCCAATGTTTAAGCAGCAAAGGAGACAGATACAATATGAAGTTAGAGATACCAACTTTTTACTTTGTTACTATGTCTACCCTCACACATCAATCAGTAGCAAAGCTGGGATAAGAACTCAGGCAGTCTTGGCATTTCACTACCATGCATCTTACTACCCCTCCTCAAGTGAAACAAAGGAAGTGAATTTGCACAGGTTGGTTGAGATCATCCAGTGCCTCCACCTAGACTGCCTATAGTAGATAGAAATCCATTTTCAAACGTCCCACAATCAATTCCACAACAAAAAGGGTCCTTATTTAAAATCCAACACCCTAGTCTCCTGCCAGGTCTGGGCCCCAAATTCATCACAGAGTGAAGGCACTTGTTACTTTATAACAGACTTTAGGACGAGAAGAGATAAAGGAACACAGCTAGAAATGAAAAGATTCCTTCAGTAACTGCATACTTAGACTGAAAGAGATTGATCTATTTGCCTTCAAAACAGGAATTCAAAAAGATTTACTTATGGTTTTATGTACACACAGCCCTCCGCCAGGTCTTTCCATTTTGTGAAGAAGACAAAGCAGGATGTAGCTGGTGCAAGGATTCCGCCATGGGGTCTTCAGATTAGAGACACCTGTTCCTAGTTACCTTCCTACTGATCAATGGACAGAGCCCCAAATCTATGAAATACTGGAAGTGGGTGGTCATTGCTAAGGGTACAAGTCGATTGTTAATTTCAAATTCAAGTGAAGCTTCACATTCAAAATCATTTATGGATTGGGTTTAATCTGTATATTTAATTTATGTACCATATTAACCTCTTTTTAATAGACTTTTCTCTTTCAGTTTTATTGAGATATAATTGACATGCAGCACTGTGTAGTTTTAAAGTATAGAGCATAATAACCTGAGAGACATATATTGCAAAATGCTTACCACAATAAATATAAACCTCATCATGAAATCTCATATAGATTTTAAAAAATTTAATGTTTTTTTCCTTGTGATGAGACTTTTTAGGATCCCCCCTTGGAACTTTCAAATTTTCCATACAGCAGTGTTAGCTGTAGGCATCATGTTGTACACTACAGAGCTAGTGCTTATTTATCTTGTTACTGGAAATGTGTACCTTTTGATCACCTTCATCCAATTATCCCACTTCATCCCCTGCCTCTGGTAAAGAAAAATCTGATTTCTTTTTCTATGAGATTTTTTTTTAATAAGCCCTACTTTTTAGAGCAGTTTTAGGTTTACAGAAAAAATTGAATGAAAGGTACAGATATTTCCTATGTACTCACTGTCCCTGCATATGCACAGATTCCCCAGCTATCAAAACCCCACACCAGTGGTATATGGTAACTCTCTGCCGTTTCTTTTCAATGTTACTGTGAACCCAAAAATGCTCTAAAAAGCAGGTTATTAATCAAAAAACACCCTCAAATCAGAAGGGGTACATTTGTATCAGTCAATGAGCCTTCATTGACCCATAATGATCATTCACAGTTCTTAGTGTACATTCGAGTTTACTGTTGTTAATATTATACATCTGATGAGTTTTAACAAATGTGTAACAATATGCATCCATCACTATAGTTTTATACAGAATTGTCTTACTGCCCTAAAAATCCTGTAATCTCTGTCTGTTCACCCTTCCCTCCCAACTAATCCCCAGCAACCAATGATCCTTTTAATGTCTCAAAAGTCTTTTCCAGGAGTCAAATAGTTGGAATCAAACAGTATGCAGATTTTTCAGCTTAGTTTCTCTCACTTAGTGACATGCATATCAGGTCCCTTCATATCTCTTCATGGCCTTCACAAGTCATTTCTTTTTACCACTGAATACTATTCCATTGGCTGGATATACCACCATTTATTTATTCATTTATCTACTTAAGGTCATCCTGATTGCTATCAAGTTTTAGCAGTTATGGATAAAGCTTCTGTCAACATCCATGTGCAGATTCTTGTGTGGACATAAGTTTGCAGTTCCTTTGGGTAAATATAAAAGAGTGTGACTGCAGATCAAATGATAAGAATATGTTTAGTTTTGTAAGAAATTATCAAACTGTTCCCAAAGTAAGCCATTTTGCATTCCCACCAGCAATGAATGAGATTTCCTGTTGCTTCACACTCTTGTCAGTATTTGGTGTTGTCAGTGTTCTGGATTTTGACAATTCTAATAACTGTGTAGTGGTATCTCATTATTGTTTTAATTTGAAATCCTCTAATGATATATGCTGTTGATCATCTTTTCATATGCTTATTTGCATCAGTATATCAAGGCTGGTTCTCCTGGCAACCAATCCCCAGCCTTTGGCGCTGGCCAAAATCTGCCGCATTCACATAACAGGACACTTTTGATGAGTCTGTTTTGGGTTGCTGCATTCACCCAGTGTGAGGTGTCTGTTTAGGTCTTCGGCCCATTTTTTTTGCTGAGTTTTAAGTGTTCTTTATACAATTTCAGTAACAGTCTTTATCACATGGGTCTTTTGCAAATATTTTCTCCACAAGTCTGAAGAAGTCTGAAGAAATACTTCACAAGTCAGTGGCTTTTCTACTCATTCTCTTGACAGTGTCCTTTGCAGAGCAGAAGTCTTAATGAAGTCCATGTTATCAATTATTTCTCTAATGGATTATGCCTTCGATGTTATATCTAAAAAGGTCACCATCTCCAAGATCACCTAGATTTTCTCCTATGTTATCTTCTAGTTTTATAGTTTTGAATTTTACACTTAGGTCTGTGGTCTTTTTTGAGTTTATTTTTGTGAAGGGATTGTTCAGGTTGTTTTTGCATGTGAAGGCCCAGTTGTTCTTGCATTTAGTTTGCTGAAATCACTACCTTTCTTCCCTTGAATTACCTCCACTTCTTTGTCTGGGATCGGCTGACCATATTTGTGTGGGTATATTTCTGGACTGTATTGTGTTCCACTGGTCTATTTGTCTTTTCTTTCTAACTAACAGGCAAGTTTTTAATGAGCCCTAATTACCTTTTGTTTCATTCATTCAAGAAATTCCAAAAACTATTCAGTATTTTAGCATAAGTCTACCAGACAAATGCTCTGTGCCAATAACTAGGCACAAGTTAGGAAGGAAAATAAGGGAAAGTGACTGAACAATAAAAATTTCAAATCTTGTTGAACATTAGAAGAGTTCCTTCAAAATACTCCACCAAGATAATGAAACATGATGGTGACAAACTAGGCATGGAAATAGTAAATCCAGTGCTTCTATCTAGGAGCTAGCCTCACTTCCTACTGATAAAATCTAACCATTATTGAGCTTTGATACGTACTTTTGTATAGATATCTTTTTCAATGATTAAAAACTACCTGAGGAAGAGGGAGAATTTGTTCTGGTTCTGGTTTCTTAATTTAAGAAAAGCAGGTAAAGTGGTATGTCCTTTGAAGACTGTGATATGATTAATAAATATATATTTGTCCCTGTTTCTGGCAAAGAGCTCCTAAAACCCTTGAAATGTCCTAGGTGATGAGTCATCAAAAGTATCTTACTGTGTGAACGCGGCAGATTTTGGCCAGCGCCAAAGGCTGGGGATTGGTTGCCAGGAGAACCAGCCTTGAGATTAGAGGGTGGGGACTTTCGATCCCACCTGTCCTAGCTTTGGGAAAGGGCTGGAAGCTGAATCAATGCAGTATACAATAATTTAATCAAACATACCTATGTAATGAAGCCTCCACAAAACTCCAAAAGGATAGGGCTCAGAAGGCTTTTGGGTTTATGACCAGATGGAGATCTGGGGAGAATAGTGCACTCAGAGAAATCATGGCAGCTCTGCCCCTTCCCACATAACTTTCCCTGTACATCTCTTCCATCTGGCTGTTCCTGAGTGATATCCTTTTACAATAAATCAGTAATCTAGTAAGTAAAATATTTCTCTGAGTTCTGTGAGCTGCTCTAGCCAATTAAACAAACCCAAGGAGGAAGTCTTTGGAACCTACAATCTATAGCCAGTCAGCAACACAGGTGACAAACTGGACTTGTAATTGGTGTCTGAAGTGGGGGAGAAGGGATGGAGCAGTCTGGTGGAACTGAGCCCTTAAGCTATGGGATCTGACAATATCTCTGGGCAAATATGTCAGATTGGAGTTGAAGAGTAGGATATCCAGCTAGTGTCACAGAATTGCTTGGTGGTGTGGGGACACATTAGAATTGGTACCAGAATTATTAGCTACTCAAAATAGACATCACATGGAATTTCAGAGAAGTCCAAGGTAGGTTCAGGAAGTCTCCACGCCAGAGCACTTGGGAAAGACCTTGAACAATGGCCATGATTAGGAGAGGAGAACTTGGTGAGCCAAGGTCTTGCATTGGTGTGAATGTAGCATGACTTTTAATCAGGTGTGGATTTGGAAAGTAAGAAAATGCATCTTATTAGTAATTATTATTATTTATTTCTAATAATATATTATTATTAATATTTCTAGTTTCATGTTGAAAAACTACAATGGAGTGGCATAAAGAAAAGTAAAGTAACTTAGTTTATACCAGGAAGATTTTAGTAGAAAATATATGTTGATATGCATGATATGCATAAAATCACCTTCCCAATTAAAGTGCAGTGTGTTGCAATAGCTGTAAGCACAATTTATTTTAAACATGTTCTTCAGTTGAACAGTCTTTGGCTTGGCTGACAGTTCTAGCTGTTGGAATCTGCAATCCACATTACCCTTCTTAAACCAGTAGATTTGAAGCAGCACTAAAATGTTTTAATAGGCCCCTTTAGAAGATAGCAGGCCAACATTTACTAAATTTTTAAAAACACTGTCCTTCAAAGGGGATTATGAAAACATTTTTATGCTCTGACAGCAAACAAGTGTACTGACAACGGAGATCTTTAGCAAATGAGCCCTGATAGTTCTGTCTCTGTCTCTAATTTTCCTTTTCTTAGATAATTTGAATGGTGATGAAAGAATATGTCATGCAGGTAATTCCCTTATTCAAGCCCACCTTCTATACACACAGTGCAGGTAGAAACTTGCTATTCATACCAGTTCTTTATGTTCCATGAGCTGTTTTCTAATTTACTGGAAGGTAATTTCCTTCTTTACTTTCAAAGTGTTTACTTTCCCCCATGGCCTTTATATAATAGTGTAGAAGAAATGTATGACATGTATTCAAACATAAGAAATTGTCATTCCAAATCCATTAGGTTTCTTCTTCCTTAACTGGAATGCCCTTCAGGTGTCTGTGTTCTCAGCACGTACACGCCTGGACACTCACCTACAGCCTCTCACCAACAAGTGAGACAGGATTCAAGGTTGTCCCAGAGGGCTGGCCTGCTTGCCCTGAGTGAAGTGAGTGCTGCCTCCTTTGGGGTGTGAGGTCTGTCACTCACACGTACCCTCTCACCACCAGGCAAAGCCCTTCCTCACTCACTAGTCCATGGGCCATTTCTCAAGCTCTGTCCCTCTAAGATTGTTACATGGCCTTATCCTATTAATATTTTATCCTTTGAAGACTACAAGAAAGCTTTGATTTTACTTCAATGCCAAGGAGGCAGCTGAGAATGTCTGGAGGAGAGCAGTATGGAGGACCACAGAGCATGGGCCTCTGGAGGTGAGGCCCGTGAGCAGAGAGCTGGGGTGAGAGGCAGGCAGAGCCGTCTGAGCTCCTGGTAGCTGCTGGAACACTATTCCTGTTCAGCCTTTCCAGCAGAGACAAAATTCCCTCCTCATTTAGCAATTCACATGGTGACTTGTTTATTTCTAAAACACAGATAAAATTCTTGTCGGAATGAAGTGACTCCCTCCTTCTCTCCTGCTCTTCTTCGCTCCATCCTCCTCCTCCTCCTCCTCCTTTCTCTCCCACTTTTCCTTCTTTTTCCTTGATCTCTTTCCTCACTTCCATATTCACACAATAAAAATAATTAGTTGAAAGAAAGGAGCAGAGAAGGGATGTCCAGAAAGCCCCTGTAGAAAATTATTTAACAGTCCATTAGATAATAGAGTAAGTGAAATAAGCCTTAAACTTATCCTTCTATTCACAGGATTATTAAAAGTGGTGAAAAAGCAAAAATACCAAGACCAGGACTGTTGAGTACATGTGAGGTTACAGAGACGTTACAATAGATTCTATAGGTGGCTTTTGTCCATTTTAGCAAGGATTAAGTATATTTTAATAGTTCTTTTTTATACAGTCATTTAATTGATTTTCTGGGAAGAAAGAACTCTAGGTATCATGCAAAGTAAAAGCTTTCAGAAGTTAAAGAAAAATAAACAGAAAAAAATTAAAGGCAGGTAACAGCACAGTGGTCTAGATAACATGATTTCATACTCAGAGCCCAATCTAGAAAGATTAGCATGTCAAATGATATATGCAAAATCTCTTTCTAAATCTACTTCCTTACAAGTCTTAGATTAACATCACTTCACATTTCACCATGAGGGGGAAGAAGGCAGATGCTTAGAGAACTATTTTCATATTATTAACTGATGTGGGAAAATGTTTCTTGAGCTAATGAAGTGTGAATAAGATATGTCTTTACACTTTCCAGTCTGTGGTTACTAGCCCCAAATGCTCAGGTCATATGCTTAAAAATATAGATACAAAATGTACTGCCAAAGAAAATAAACAACAAAACCAGGTTTGTCACTCTAATTCAAGTGGCAGTAAATTCAAATGTAAAGAGAAGAAAATCTTGAATATAAATATTAGGAGGTAAAGGTGCTCTCAAATCAAAATCCCAGGGGCTTAATATGGTAAAAATATTATTTAGGTACTATTATTTTATATATATATGTATTTACATAGTCTTCTATTAGCCTCCAGAAACACATAAGAAGATCCTCTCCTTCCAGGAGCCTGCTGCTAATTTGGAAAGGTCAGACATGCAGGCACAAAATAGTGAAAAAACAGTAATGAGATTTGTTAGGTAGTGATAACTAGCTATGTGAGTCAGTTTCCTGACCTATGATAAGTGGGACAGGGTGGGGGAGCTAATACTTAATATTCCATTCCATCTTCAAAGTGTACATTCATGTAAATAATTGGCTTAATAAGAGGAAAATAAATTGTGTAATCATTTCATGCAGCTCTAAACAATCGACGCAGGGCTCTGTATGCAAGCTATACATAGTTCTAAGTGTGACTGAGACAGTGGACTCTCTCCAGACACATGTAGATACCTACAGATGTTGCCATAGAATCTGTGCTTGGGTCACCCCACTCACCCCCCTCCCCACTCATGCTTCTGTGTCCCAGTTTAAGTTCCCCATGACCAATAATAAGGGGAAAGACTCATATGCCTCAGAGGCCTGGCAATAGGGTGTGCGGTCTCCAGAAAACCTGAGACTGCTCTATTTCAAAAGCAGCAGCTATTAGTTGAAGCTGACTATAGACATAAGGAATTTCCCTCCAATATTGTAAGGGAAATTAGATATTTGACACTTTTTGTGACATCTTCCAAAATATTTTACTTTTGGTAACAATCTTAACATTTTAAGGAAACAGCATATGAACCAAATGAAGTATTATCTGTGGGCTGGATGTAGACAAAGGACACCAATTTTTGACACTTACTTCAGAAATTCCATGTATGTTAGAGAAGCCTGTGATATTCACTAGCACAGCATGAGTTCTCACTGAATGTGTGTAGTGTGTGTTTGTGCGTGTGTGCTCACAAAGATACATACAAGCAGGGAAGGTGAAAAGGAAGGGGGCCATGCATACACTAGAAAGATCCATGATCAACGGGTTGAATAATGAGACAGTATGGAAAGTTCAGGTGAATGAAGGGAAATTTTTCACAGCTAACGGAGAAAGAAGATTGACTTTGTAGTAAAAGAAAGCCTGAAAAGGCAAGTGGTGATGTTTGTATACACAGAAGATGATTGAATGATCTTGATTAATTACATTTTCATCAGACATAAAGGTTTGTGCCTCCTATGATATTTGCTGCAAAATGACACTACCAAAGAAAATCCAGCACTTCATTAAACAGATTCAATAAACTGTATCAAGACCCAGACATTTACTAACTTATCAATCATAAATGTGAATTCAAAATCTTAGAAATCTGATTTTAGTGGCAAAAATGCAGGAGCTTTAATTATTTGCATAGTGATCCTGAAGTAAAATCTGCAGAAAGCGAGATAGGAAATCGGAGTTGAGATGAATGTCAATTATACATGCTCACTTCCACTCATGTACAAATATCTGATAAAATCCATATAATGTAGCTGGGCCCACATTCATCTTCCATGAAAATATCACTCAAAGGATGGAAAACAGGGATTGAAAATTCAAAGTATGTCTTTCTCCAACACTCACAAGAACTCAAGGTTCTCATATTATTTCACTGTTTCTGTTTCACTTGTTTACTTTTTTTGGTTGTTGTCATTGTTTGTTTATTTATTGTTATTTGCTATTGCTTGTTGTTGGTATCCTCTTGAAAAGAAAACTCCAAAAAGGACAGAAGGGCATACCATAAATTTAAATTTCCCTCCCAGCCCCTGACAGGGTATTACCAGGTCCCCTTCCCAGAGACAATAGCAAATAGCAGTTCATAGCTAACCTTGGACAAACAGTATGTGCCTATAGTTCCAGCTAGTAATGGAATTTAGCTACACAGAAAAGAAACCCTAAACAACAGTTATTTGGGAGGTAGAGATTTGCTTTTCTCTCATCGAGGGGTCTGGAGGTGTGCACAGCGAGCCCACAACGGTGGCTCCATGGCTATCAGACTCAGGCTCTCTCAATCTTCTTTATTATTCTTGGGATGCAGTTTTCATCTTGAAAGTCACCTCATGATGACTATGGCGGCTAGAGTAAAAACTATCACATCACCATTCCAGCCAAGATGAAGGAAGAACAACAGGGCATGCTTTCCAGCAGTCAGCTCCCTTTGAAGTGCTTTAGAAGTCCCATGACTAGCCCTGTCTGAGGGGATAGATTTTAGGCTGGGCACGTTGCCACTCCCAAACACAGGGATCCTATTAGTAAAGAATAAATAATACAAATTACATAAGCAACTAACAATTTACTGCAATATAAAAGCCTATGAGCATTTCCCCCCACATTTTTTAAACCAATGGTGACATAAGTAGTCCTGTTGCTTTTGACTCTATCCACCACATTCATCAGACTTTAGTAGGACCAAAGCCAAAGGACACATCTGAGGCTCATTCCTCTGAAGGCCAGGTTCTGCCCTACCCCAGCTGCTCCTACACTCCTTGCTGCTCAAACAGCAATCCACTCACCACCACAGCAGCATCCCTGGGTACTTGCTAGAATACAGAATCTCAGGCCCCACTTTAAATTTACTAAATCAGAATTTGCCGTTTAACAAGAGCCTGGGAAATATCTGTGAGCACTTGAGAAGCAATGCATACCATCAGCCCTTCTAAAGTCCCAGCTTAGTGACAAACACACCTGGTAGTGTATTAGGAGCCTTCTCCCAGCCAGCTGTTAGGGTCTGGAAGTAATTGCACGTCCTATGGGTATCTGGGAGGACCTGGGGTAGGTGAGGGCCAGAGTGAGCATCAGGCTGTGTCATCACTAATCTACAACCAATTGTGCCAGCAGTTCTGGTTCTGTTGGCCTGCTTTCTTGGGTTAGTCTCCTTCTGCAATCCCCACCCTCCTCTCCTAAACTGGAAGGAAGGCGGCTTCCAACAACAGCTGCCCTCCTCCCTGCTTTCTATGTCCCCTTTTCGCATGGAGCTGTTCTTGCTTCTAGCTTCCTTACCACTTCTTAAATGGGCCTCACTGGTTTTTAAGCCTTAAAACCAAGAGCTCTGAGGATGTATCACTACCCTGGAGCTTAGATCCTGGCTGGCTGGGTTCTATGAGTCAGGACAACCTTGCCTGGTGACCAAAGCTGGGAGCAGAACTGACTCTGATGTTCTCCTAAAGCTTCTTTTGGAGTCAGCTCTTCCTCCCCAGATCCCAGGCAGATTTTTCCCATTGTAAGTGTGTGCCATGTCAGGACTGGCCCTACTTGCTCTCTTTGACCCAAGGGGAAATCAACGTAACACCACAACCATGCTACTTATGTCAAAAAGTGACTTGTCGCTGAGTCCCACCACTGACCTCGAGTCCTTCAGTCTCCTGTGAGCACAGCAAGAATAGCTTCTAGGTGCTGCAGCCAGGCTGAAATACACAAGTAGACTAAATGGCCCTGGAAGGGATGGAGATGTGGAAGCCTGGCAGAACATTGCCCTCACAGTCTACTTGGAGCACAGTGCCAATACTGTGTGAATATGGGTGGTTAAAAAGGCCATTAGATTTGACAAAATGTAGGCTGCTAACCTTTAAAAGAACAATCTCAGCAGTAAAGTAGGGCCAGAAGCCAAATTGCAGTAAATTAAGGAAGGAATAAAAAAACAGAGGAAGGGAGACAGCTGATAAAAATATTCATTTCAGACATTTTGTGGGTAGAAGGAGGAAGCTATAAGACATAACAGAATCAAATGACACTTTTATAAGATAAGGAGGAACTGAACATTTCTGAACGCAGAAGGAAAAGAGTCTGAGAAAAGGAGATGTTGGAGACAAATTCAAAAAAACTGAAGAAAATCAATCTAAGAAAAAACACAGATGGTGAGGAGGTTATATTGAAAGACTCCTTTAACCTCAGACATATTAAGAAAGAATGAAGGAAAAATGAGGAAAGAAAATACAGAAAGGTGTCTGTGGATCTATTAATTGGTTCACTTTAACAGCATTACACTCAACAAAGTAATAGGTAAGAATAAGGAATGTGTTGAGTTAGATTTAGGACTTTCATAGGGTCAAAGATTTGTATTGCTAGAAAAGCTTATGGAAGCAATCTATTACTGTATTCTCTTCATTCGAAGACACAGGAAACTGTTAATGAATAAAATAAACTGATTTGTCAAAATGGGTTTAAAGGAATCTAGTGGCTATAAGATTAATACTATCTGGAAGAATCCCTGAGGATAATGAGATAGCGATGACGAGAGAACCTGACAAGTACCAGAAATGAAGCTGAAGCTAAGCCTGTGCCAACGGTAAACTTGAGGCAGATGAAGACCAAAGTTTCAGCTGAAAAAGTTAAATTTGATTTATTCTTTGTAGGGCCTGAGCATGATAGTTCTCTACTTTGTGACTCAGGAGCAGGAGCAAAGAAATGAAAAGCAGGGATGGTACAGGGTGGGGCTAGTTTGGTCTGACAATGAGCAAGAATGAATGGGTAGGACTGTAGGGAGGGCAGCAGGAAGTGACTTGCCAGTGCCACAGTCAGTGGAGAATCTCAAATTTAACCAACTTCTTCATCTTCTCAGATCTTGTCCAGTGTGGAGACACTTTGAACTGTGTCAAATGCATAGGCCTTTGTAGACTAAAGACTTGTGCTGGATTCCTAATTCCATTACTAACAAGCTACACAACATGAAACAAGTTACTTTGATCCTTAGATTCTTCAACCACAAAGGAGAGATAATAATACTCAGCTCACAAATATGTCATGAAGATTACCAAGAATTTACCACTGAGTACCTAGTCCCAGGTGAATCCTTAAAATGTAGCGACAAATGGTTACATAAGTCTCTTTTTTCTAATGAGGTGGAAACATGCCTCATAATATACAAGGAAATAAAATGTCTCAAAGTATCAGATTATTGCCATAAAGATAGCAGTGTAATATATTCCCATTCAGATTTTCTCTAGAATTCTCTATAATGTAGAAAAGTAGAAAACTATCAAACTTGGTAGGGAACATATACTTTGTGTTGGTGATTCTGAGGGACACAACCTTGGGGAACCCTGAATGCATTTCAAGATGCCATATTCTAAAGCTCATTGAACACAATTCTCTCCCACTGAGTTTCATGGCACCAAAACTTTTCCCACAGTTTCTACCTGTCAGGGCAGAACAGGGAAACCCAGACCTAATTACCACTGAACCAGTCCTAATGCCTTCCTCCTGAGTTGCACACACAGCAAAACAGTCTGATCACTGAAAAAGAACTGAAACAGGAGACCAATAATGAGACCTACCTATAGCCAGTTTTTCTCAGCTGAAACACTTGAAATTGAAGCAGAGGACCCAGTTATTTTCACTCACAGCTTCACAGAATATATCTATTTTTTCATTTAGGATCTTTGTGGGTACAGTATGTCTACCAAAACTTTTTTAGTTAAGTTATATCTTTAAAGCATCTAGAAATTTCACTAGCTTCTAAAGAAAAATATTTTAATTCCCAAAAAATTAATTGAAAAAATAGTTTGTAAACTACTTTCTTTCAGTTTGATCCTCCTTACCCAGCCCAAATATCCTCACTGATTCTTGCCTGAATGTTTCAGCCCTGGGCAAGTTCACTATGGATTCAGTAAGAAGAAGAAATGACAAGAATTGGTCTTGGGGTAAAAGGGTTTATACCCACCTTTATTCTCACAACAGTAGGTCAAGCACTAGAATCACATCTGCATCCAACGTCTGCAGGTCTGTAATCTGCCCCATCTCTGCCTCTGCACAGGGCACTGGGGAGAGCTCTTTGTACAGTGACTCACTCCATAATAATTTATTGCCTATGGGTGTGGAAGCATTAGCTTAGCAGTAGGTTAATTACATCATCAGGTAGTTTAGGGGCAGGTGAGAATCCTGGCTATAGGAACTTCCGTTTTTCCCACACTGATTAATACTCCAACCCAAAAATTCCTTCTGGAGTCTCTTTCCAGAATTTGTTAGGTATTGTCTTGCCAGTGGGTTTCAGCCCTGAGTAAGTGAGACTAAAAAATACAATCGAATGTTCTGGGGGTGAAAAGGTTCATACTCAACTTTATTCCCATAGTGGCAGGTCAAGCAGTAGAATCCCATCCACCTTAGAGCAAGTCTGCATGCAGCAAGCTGGTCTCTGTCTCCAGGCCTCTCTGCTCCCACACCATCTCAGTCTCTGTCCCAGGTACTGCCACCACTCTGGTCACTGCTCTCCTGCAGCCTTGCAGCCCAGAGCACTGGGCAGAGCTCACTATATATAGAGTCAATAATAATGCATTGCCAACACATGTATAGTGAGCAAGCAGACCAGAGTCAGCTGAGAATCGTGGCCATAGGAACTATCATTTTCTCTTCAATATAAACCTTCATCACTTTGACAGAGGTTTGCAATAGAGCCTGAGATGGCTACCCTGGAAGGGCCCACTTGGGATGACCATGGTCACCAAGAGTGAGCTCTGGCACTACGGGAATGAGAGGCCCTTTGAGAGCCCACAGCCTGTTTGCGCTGACCTGGACTAGAAGCACGTGTCTCTATTGAGATATTTAGATTATATCACCTTGGGTGTGGCATGTACAACCCAGAGCTCATCCCCATAAATCACACAACTGGCTTTCAGCAGTGGCAGAGAACCAGGATTGCTGCCAGGGTGGTTCTTTAAATTTTCTTTCCTGGACCTGGGAAACTGTCCCATTATTACAAAAGATAAATTCCACACATTACAGAGCAGAAAATTTAACATCATCTTTCCAACAAAATGGAATAATTTATGAAACACATTACTGAAGGACTCCAAATAAGAAAGATGATAGAACCCTCCAGAGGTCAACATAGACTCTCTAAGAATAAGTAAGAGTGAATTAACCTTGCTTCATTTTTGGTCATGTTTACCAGATTGTGCTTGAATTCAAATCCATGGTGCACCTGAATTTCAACAAAGAATTTAGTAATCAATGAATCTCCAATAGTAATGAATTTGCCTGGACCTAGACAGATACTAATACTTGAAGGGAACTATGGCCATATAGTTCTGGGATCATTCCAAAGCCATCTTAGAAAAGGAACTATCAGTTTGGGCAATAATAAAATGGATAGTAGTGAAAAACTTATTTCTATTGATTTCAGCATATTATAAGGAATAAAGGTGGTTGTCACCCACTGGACTGAAAAGTATCCAATAAAACCAAAGGAAAAGTCTAAGAATCCAGGTTATTAGACAAGTGGTCTGGAGCTATTTTATGCTTTGACTCAAATTTGGCCCTTCTCATGTTTTTAAAAAATGCTTTTAAACATTTAAACCACCCTTTAAAAAGTACACAGTTGGTCTTAAGCAGATAGTTGAATAGCACTTAATTCTATCTAAGGATTATTATGGAAAATTGTACTAACTGCTCTGCTGAGTGAATGCAACATTGGGTTGGAAAGAACTACAAACAGAGCAGCAGTCAGGAGTGGAGTTAACATCACCAGCTAAAGAACCAGAGTATGCCATCCTACCTAAGATTGGGGACATGTTAAGTAACCTCCATGCCTCAGTTTTCTCATCCATAGAATGGAGTTAATAATAGAACTTAATTTATTGATAGAGATGTAAGGACTTAGTGAATTAATGGACATACAGTGCCTGGAGTTGTATCCAGCTAAGCCCTTTGCTAAACACTAAATATCCATTATCTCAGTAATCCTCATAATAATCAATAACATAATAAATCATTATCCCCATTTTACAGATAAGGAAACTTAGGCCTCCTCCGAAAGGTTAAATACCTCATCCAAGGTCACTCAGATAGCAGAGGCAATGCCAAAATTTGAACTGAGAACTTTCCAGCCATGAAGCTGGGCTCTCGATCACCATAACCATCAACTGCAAGGGAAGCACTGGATCCCAGAATCAAAGCTGAAACCCACTCTGAGACCTGCTTATTCCAGAGCGACACCTGCAGCAAGAGTGGCCTCATGTTGATTCCCCAAGTGTTAGATGGGATTCCTTGAAACTCTGCTGCTAAGAACACCACTGGTCCTGGGGACTGAAATGAAGTTGTTCCAGCAGTCAGGAGAAAAGAGATATAGAGGCTCAGAGCCAAAGGAGGGTGCAGGAACACCAATACAGGCAACGTGGTGGTACTCAGCCTTCATTTCACCAAGACCATCATGGGAGGTCTGGTGGCCATGACATGGGATCCTTCCCCACCCTTGCCCTGATGGGAGGGCTGGTGATCTGATGCTATGAGAGTGAAACATGGGCAGATCCTAGACTATGGGTCTAGCTTCCCTCAAAAGTCCATCAGTTGCAATGGCTGGTGCACCTTGGTACTGTGGACAGTGTTTCATACAGAATTACCTGGAGCCTATTTGGAACTGGGCCACAATATCTTCAGTCTCATACTGACTCCTGTTCAAGGAGGTGGAGTTAGGTAGAACTGACAGGGGATCATAGTATCTGCCACATTTCACTAGGTGGAGCTGTCAAATATGTCTCTCAAACAAATTAAGAAGCCTGTGAAAACCCTATTTAATCACAGAAGAGCACGCTTCCATGTTGCAAAATGTCTCCCCTCAAATCCAATAGAGACATACGAGCAGAGGAATGCCCATCTTTCTCTTGGATTCTCCTGAGCTCTATAAACACTATTTATCCACACAGAGCTCTACCTGCAACAAGGGGCTGAAGAGTCTATGAGATGGTGGAAGCAGTGTCCATAAAACATAGGGCTCCAGACTGCCACTTGTAAATGTCCCCTCAAGAGTTCTCTTACTGGCT
Source organism: Manis javanica (assembly GCF_040802235.1). NCBI lineage: Eukaryota > Metazoa > Chordata > Mammalia > Pholidota > Manidae > Manis > Manis javanica. Next base: position 151,370,377 of record NC_133157.1, read on the forward strand.
GAGCCAACTCCTCAGTTGCAGGCAGGTGAGCAATGGATAGACATGTGGATCTGTATGTCCATGAGGCAGTGCCTGACTGCCTGAGCATGGGGCTCAGAGCACAGCTGCTCTGCCATTATCTGCCTTCCAATGGATGCTCTGGGGAATCTGGTTCTCAACACAACATTTGGAGATGGACATTCCACTGTTGGGTTGTGCAGTCTAGGGGCAAGCTGCATTTGAGGGTATGTTTGCAGAAATGTCTCTCCTGAGACACTGAGGGCACCCCAAAATGGAAGGGCACAAAAAAGAGTCAGGAGGTTCTAATAAGTTAGTGAGCAGATTCTAAATGAGTCCTAAGAGCAAGAGATTTGAGTTGCCAGAGTGAAATCAACAGGTAAAGATGGGAACAAGGGACAGAAGATCGACAAGCAAGCCTGAGGCCAATCGGAGTGGACACAGGCAGAGGGCTGTTGCCCAAGCCCAGCTTTTACTCGTTTCCTGGACCTGACTCCATTTAAAGGGTCTGGGAAGGAGGAGGCAGAGTTTGATATAACCTGGCATATTTTTAAGTACCCATAACCATAAAGACACATATACTCACCCAAGATGCTGGGTGCCACATTCTGACACTATCACAAGAGCAGTTCTTTATTCCTAAACTACATTTATGTTAATCTCACACATTTATAAACTGTTTTGGTTTACATTTAGGATTGTAAAATTGGTAAAAGCTAGATGAAATTTTCCTTAATAGAGACATTTTTCTTTTAATTACTTCATTACACTCAGATGCTATGACCCTACCAAACTATTCACATAATACCATTGAGGAATTACTGAATTTGGTGGTGGACGCTTGGAAAATACCTAAATGAAATGATCTACTTAAACAGCTGCCTTTATTATGTCTTTGTTTGTCTTTTTGTTTGAAGGACACTATAAATCTTCAACAACTTGTCGCTGGAAATGCATTGAGGGTAATGTTCTTTGCGAGTCAGAGTAGCATTTGCGTCTTCTGTGATATTGCTCAGCTGGCTTGCGCTGAGTGCCTGTATCACAAAAGCTTGTCATTAAAAGGCTTATCTTCCCAGGGAAAAGCCAGCAAACCATTTGTTTTCCACTTTGACTGTCTATACAAGTGCTTCCCATACACGTAAAGGCAATAAATCCCGGAAGCCTGAATCAATGTGGTGCTGTTGCTATTGTACATTTTTATGGTCATTGTGGAGAAAACAAGTTATTTCCATATTCATTGAATCATTTGGAGCCCAGGGTGCCAGTGGGATGTGTAGAAGATTGAACCAAATATCTTCAAATAATTTCAGGCTTCACTTGGCATAGGACACTTCCATGAACAGACATAACTCAGATTCTGGATTCCTGAAGGAAAGAATGAGGCAGTTTGATTATAAAAACAAATAGGTTAGGACTTCTAAGATTCACACTCTTCCCAGAGTGATCCCAATAAATAAAAAGCCAGTGCCTCCTAGGACTTTTTCCCCTGAGGCTCTGAGCCCCTAGACTTCTGCTGGCCATGTAGGAGAAACAGATGGGAGTGAGTGACATTTGCATGGAAAAGCCCTCCTGGGAGCTGTAGAGGAAGAAATGTGTCCTCACGGTGCTGAGCAATAAGCCAGTCCACCAGCTGCCTGTTCTCCCATCTCAGAGCTTTCTGATAACTCCCTAGAAAGCAAAGTTACTCTGCTGCCCAATCCAAAACTGAGGGTGAGCCATTGCACAAAACTGAACCCCTATCCTTTCTAGAAGATGGACTCAGAAGATTCCCAAGTTAGTAACCACATGTTATGTGTCTGGACATATCTGACTGACTGCCAGCCTGATATGACAAACAGGCATGTGGAATCCAGGCTTGCTGTGAGAGAAGGAATACTACCATTCCTTCTGAAAGCCACTGTATCACTGCCATAATGTGGCTGAAAAATTCTTACTCCATATTATTTCTTCATAGAGCAGTATGTACGTGGGACTACATTTTCAATGTACTTCAAATGTTCAGTTTCATGTTAACCCAACCAATAGTAAACCTATGAATGAAAATGGCCTAATATCCCTGTTCTTTCTACGTGTTTGTTTCCTTCATCTAAGATGGTACAATCATTGATTTGTTCTTGCCTTTATGCATGATCCAGTTAGCATCAACACAAAGCAAAAAGATTTGTGGACCTTATCAAATAAGGACAATAGCTACTGATACACCTGGGCAGAGCAGGCTCTTACTCTGGCTGAGTGACACGGTGATGCATGTGGGAATTTCAGGGTGCTTACATGCTGGAAATCTGAAAGTCATCCCCTTTATTCCAGTCACGCTGATTTCCCTCCCACACTTTGCTTTGACATACTATACTTGTTACCCTCTATTTGTTCAAAAATATTTAATGAGTACCTTCTTTGTACCAGGCAAAGTACTAAGTATCAGAAATGGAAAGTTAAGTCGAGAAAAAGCGGTCACCTTGAAACAGCCTGGTGGTGGAGACAGACATTCCAATAGGTGGGGATAATCATGTGAAATGTGCCTTAAATCAGGGAATATGAGGTGGTACCAAAGTAGGGGAAGGGGCTGGTCTTCTTCCTGAAGGAACCAAGCGGGACTCACAGAGGATGTGGGCTTTGCGTCAGCTCTCTCAGAGAGCTCCTGCCTTTATGGACCTAGTGGGAAGATAACAAATGCACACATAGCTGTGATCCAAAGCAATACTGGAAACTACCATCAGAGATACAAAAACAAAGTGCTGAAAAAGTCAAACTAGAGGTATATCCACTGGTGAGATCAAAGACGTTTACAACAGGGCTTAAAGGATGAAAAGGTTTCTACAAGCACAGATGTGAGAACAGGTTAGGGGTCATGGGCAAGCAAAGAATGAGCCAGAGCTCAGGCTCATGGCAGAGAATACTGCAGGATTTGCCTTGACATCCAGGTTGAAGCAGGATTATAGAGGGCTTAGAATAGATAAAAAGGCATGTGTGCTTAGACAGGCAAAACAATCTTTGTTGACTATTACTCCAAACTGTGGATCATGATTTAAGGAAGAGCTTATTCTCACTAGAATACAAACATGTTGTAATAATGTCCACTTTTAAAAAACAACTAAAACACACCATTGACCTCACACTTTCTCTGGCTATTATCCATTCTCTACTTTCCCTTTCAGCAAAGCTCCTTGAAAGAATTGTTGACAGCCTGTTTTTCCCTCCAAGCCACTCTGATCAAATTTTTGCCCCACCATCCACTGAACAATTCCCATCGAGGCTGCCCACGTCCTCCACGTTGCCCAGGCCAGTGCCCAGGGCTCAGGGCTCCAGTCCTTGACTTACCAGAGGGCACTGACACAGCTGGTTACCTGTGTTTCTTCTATTACTAGACCTCTCAGGCCTTTTCAGTCTCCTTTGCTGGTTTCTTACTTTTCTCCAGCCTCTAACTGTCATAATGTTCCAGATCTTCATCCTTTCCTGTGACTTCACTCACTTCCTTAGTGATCTAATTCAGTCACATAGCTTTCGGTACCATCTTGAGATACACTGATAACTTCCAAATTTATAATCCCTCTTTACCTGTGTGATTTCTCAGGGCTGTGCTCCCAGCAAACCACCATTTGGAATGAGGTAACTTCTCCTCCATCACATCTCCAAAAAGAACAGGCTTGCATCCCCTTGCTATGAAAGAGTCTCAGAGTCCCCTACCGGAGTACAACCCACAGTGTGTGCAGGGCTCCATCACAGCTCACGGGCATGGTGAATGCAGCAAAGAGGTGTGAAGCTATTGTCAGCTGCTGAGCTGTGAATAATAAAGTCTTTGTCTTTGACTGGTACCCATGAAATAAAAACAGGCTAACTTGTTGGCTTAGGGGTAAAATATCCAACTCTGCACAGTTCTTGGCATTAGGTAGCTATGCTTATTTTTATAGATAAATTCACAGCTTAGCCCAAATGCTCACAAATGTTCAACTTAATGACTTCATGGGGATAAAGCTCTACACAGAGAGAGGGGTGTTAGCCTCTGCCTGACTCCCATAGGTAGCTTTGGCCAAGACTTTTACACAGTCATTTTGAACTTGAGGAAAAATTGACTAACAAAGAGTATTTAGAACCCAGTGTTAAACAGAAACTTCAGTCATTCCTGAAGAATTCACTTGGGCTTTAACACTTAAATGTTGGTGTGACTGCTGGGAGATCAGGAAAGTAGTTAGGGAGATGGGTTTTGTTCAGGATCCTTTCGGCTTCCCTGACACCCTCTGATCCTCTCTCCCTAAGGCTGGGCCTGTGCCAGCCCTCCTCCCTGAGCGCCTCAGAAGAGATTTTCTCATCCAGTATTTCACCTAAAAGTGAACCTGTAAGATACCCATGACTCATTTCCTGGGTTCATTCTTACTAAGATCCACAGCCAGCAGGTCACATAGCCAATGGCTGTGATCCTAGTGTCTGCATGTGTGAAACCCAGCCCTGACTCTTCCTATACAAGGCCTGCAGGTCAGAGCAAATCAAGCCCACATACACATCCTACTTGCAAAAACTAATCAATCCCTTACACAGAAAGTGGTGTTGGAACCTAGTTTTATGTCATCTGCATTCACTTAATATATGAAAACAGATGGAATTTATGCAGTCAGAATTTACAATACAGAGAAGAAAATCATTTACATGTTGTAACTATAGAGAAGGATGGCTTTAATAGAAGACAAGAAAGGTGTCTATAAAATGAATGACTCTTTCAGAACTACATTAAAAGCAGAAATAACCAGGATTATCCTGGTATTATTTACTTTTTGTGTCGTTGCTGTTGGCAAGAATGCATTTTATTCCATTTCTTGGAGATAAGCAGAAAGCCACAGGAACTATTTCAACTCATATTCTGGGAAACCAAGAAATACACAACACTCAGCCATGTACGGATTGGTGATTAACATGATGTCTAGACAAGTTCTCATGAGAATGTTATTATTAATTAAACAGCAGTTTGGTTAATCACAATAGCAAAAGTAATTTGGGAATAAATATTTTATTAGTGTACCTATCAATAAAGCAAAAGTAAAAGGATATATCTTAATTAATTCATTTATTATAATGTTGACATTATGTCTGGCATATTCTGTTTCAGGGCCTGGAGCGTGATCTCATATTTCTATTATGGTCTGTCTTTATCTTAGTATTTCCAGCTAATGGTACTGTATATTTCAATTACCTAGCCAAAATTCCTCTTGTCATCTATCAAGATATTATTAAGGTCCATTAGTAAAGAGCTGGATGTGACAAATTTTCTGTTGCTATACACATTTTTCTGTTCTTTTAAAACTAAGTGTTCTCACATTTCATTGGTAAAAAAAAAAAATTCACTGAATAGGGAAGGATATTGTGCTGTCACTGTGATTAAGAAGCTAATCTCTCTTTTTATCAGTCAAAAGACTCATTGAGGAAAGGAGAAATAAATATATTAACCAGTTCTCTTCAGTATAGGCAAGGAATCTTTTCAGAAAACACAGTTAATCTAATATGTTAGCATAATTCATAACCTTAAAAGTACAAGGACAAATACAAGACAAATAAACTTAAGTGAAAACATATTTCTGGAAAAAAATAATTCAAACAAGCTTGCTCTCTTTTGCCTTTATAAAATAACATCTATGCAAGCTTCTGGGTTAGTGAACACTTGGAAATTTGGGGAGAGTGGCCTGCTTAACGAGGGCATAGAGGCTCCAAGCCCTTTCCTCATACCTTGCCCCATGCATTTCTTCCATCTGCCTGTTTCTGAGTTGCTGTATATATTTTTATAAAACCAGTAATCTAGCAGATGGCTACAAGCTATACAAGGACCTGAAGAACTTTGTGAATGCAAAGTGATGCATGAAAGTTCAAAGAAAGTGTTAGAAACCTTGCAGGAGGCCGACAGCAATGAGTGGGAAGTTCATGAGGAGCTGAAGGCCATCCTAGGGAATAACAATCTTCATTGGGAAGACGATGAAGAAAAATTAGCTGACCAGGCTTGGAGAACCATGGAAAACTATGTAACCCAGGTTAGCAATATTAAGAAAAGAATCATTAAATGGTGTCAGAAACTAATGGACCATGACAGTTCCTGACACCAGCTGGAGGCAGTGCAGGATGCCAAAAAAGAGGAGGCCAATACTGCCAAGGCAGAGAAAAATTGTGTTTGAAGATATGAACCAGGATCAACTAGAGGAGCTACCTATTCTTTATAAGTAGTCTTATTGGCTATTAAGTGACTATTTTCTAAAATAGTTTCAACTTGAGGGACATCTTCTACAGGAAAATGAGCAAGCTGAATCATGATCTGTACAAGGTGGTGAGCAAACTGGAGAAGTGACAGTTCAACAAAGTCCTTGTGGTGAAAGAAGCAGATGCTCTTCAGTAATCTCTCCCCATCTAAAGTCCCCTGCCCTCTCACCTCACTTACCAGTCCCTCCACACATTCCTTAAAGAGTGAGAGGGAATCCATCTCAGGAGTGAAGAAGAGCAGGCACCTAATCCTGCCCAGGGAGAAGACAACTCTGAGATCAAAGAAGAGCCCTTAAAAGATAAGGAAATAGAGGAGGAAGAGGTTGAATCAAGCTCCTCTGAAGAGGATGAGCCTGTGACAGCCTGCAGTGACCCACTCAGGCCCAGCTTTCTCTTACCATGAAGGGTGGCAAGTCCCAGGAGGACGCTTTCCCTGGCTCCCCAGCTCCATCACCAGGCAGAGCACTGACCCGTTCAGAGCCGCCTTCATCTCTCCCCGAAGTAGTCTTCCAAACCTGTACCTCACATGAAGGATACGCACAACCGAAGGATAGAGCCTCAATCGAGAGGACCTCAGGACCCCCTAATAGGCCTCCTCCACCCAGGCTGCTCCCAGCCCAGGCCTTCCTCAGGAAACATACCCTCTAGCCCTATGACTTCTGAACAGGGTTCACCCATCAGCCCCAGGGCCTTCTTGGGGTCTGGGACTCCAAGTCCTAGGGCCCCCTTAGAAGCCTCTCCTGATTCATAGCCCACAGAGAAGCCAATGAGAACTCCTGAGGCCAGAGAAGAGGAAAACACAATCTGGGCACAGAAGAACATTGTCCTTCCTCTACCCCATTATCTCTCAGGTTGCTTCAGCCTGGCAAGTCAAGAAAGATGGAAGACAAAAGAGGGAACAATAAGCTTATCTCACTGACTACCCTGAGAGCCAAGGTAGCTTCATAGTTCCAGAAGAGAGTAATATCATGGCACTCAGGCCTCAAGAAGAGGATCTACAATTCAAAATGGCCAATGCCTCCCCATACACACACCTCCACAGAGAAGCTCCCCAGACAGAGGGTATATAAATCAGCGCAACTTCAAATCTAGTATGCATTTCTCAAACAGTAGGAATGCTGGTAATCTCTAAAGACCTAGTATTAATGTAAGGTGAAGAGCTGACTTAGGGGAGGAAGGGACACAGGTTTGGGAGAAAAGACTTAAGGAATATTTAATTCAGGTTTTAGAATTATTAGAATAACAAAACTTTACATATTAATTTAAGTGAGGCTAAAATGTCAATGAAACAAAAAGCATCTGTAGACACAGACACTTGTCTACACAGAGACACATAGCCACAGATAGAGTATAGTGAACAAATCTTTGACTGACCATTTATTTTGTTAGACTTAATGCCAAAGGAAGAGATTTTCCGATTGTTAAATAAAATTTTATTTTATTTTAAAAAGTACATCTATGATCATATTCTTATGCATTCCTTCCAACATGTTCAAAGTCTCGCTCTAATCCAAAACCTGTCCCTAAAAAACTTATTCAAATAATGAAATCAGGACTATATAAACTTATATTTGTTTTTCAGTGTTAGCCATCTGGTCAACCCTTTCTGTTTGGCCTGGGAAGAAACTTGCATTAGAATCATTAAAAAGTTTCCAGCAAAAAAAAATTTTATTTTATATTATAAAGTTTCCTTACAGGGTGCTTAGATTGGTATCCCTAGATGTATACATATGTAACAAAGCAATGTATGGTTCAGCCATTAGCAGTTAATGTTTTCCAAGCCTCTTATGAAAACTGGAAGGCAAACCAGAGGTGGGTGGGGTGAATTTACTTTTAGGTCAAAATTTCTCTTTCAAGATGGGATTTTTTTTCAACTGCATCAAATTAACTCTATACATTGATATATCAGAACAATGTTTCAGCATTGAGATCACAGAGTTTGTTCTCAAGGGGCCCTATCATCAATCCTTTGGCCTTTTCCTTCTAGTAAATGCCAATAAACCAAACAGTAAATGCTGATGGACCCAGTATGCCAAATGGATTGAGTCAATGTTAGAAAACACCAAAATGTGTCCTCTGTCAAAGAGTCTAATAATATGTTAATACATACTTTAGACATTGTTGTCATCTCCAAAGATATCTATAAAGACCAAATAATAATTTATCTTACTTCAAATCAATGTAAAGGTATATAGGTAGGAGCATTATACTTTTTTCTAAAGAAGTATAGTCTATTAGAAAAGAAGAGAAACAAAGGCCTTTAGCTTTACACTAGAAAAGTCCTATAGCACTCAACATTTTTATTTATCTTTGCTTACCTCCCACAAACATGAATGAAAAAATGTACTTTGCAAGATTTAACTTACCTGAGTTTGCTGTAGAGGAAAAATTATTGGAATACAAAAGCTATCAAGCAGCTTTGGGCTAACTATTCAATAAACCACTTCCAAGATAAAATACACATTGTAGCATCTAAATTTCTGTCTGTAAGCAAGGTAATAAAACTAGTTCAGAACTTTTTCAATTGAAACATGATTCATCCATTTGGGTACTGCCCTTCTCCTTGCAGTACAGCTGGAAAAGGCACAGAGGATCAGCCATCTTTGTCACACTGAATAGGAGACTCTTGATCTATTTGGCTGTCACTTGGTCTAGCTCTTCAGGGTTCAGAAGAAATCTGATTTGCCTGTATTTATGTTACTGGAACTCATGTGACCTGGACTAACTGAACTGTCTTTTAAGCAAAAGGGTCATCTTCAAATTAAGGTCTCTGAAGTAAAGCATATGATTCAAAGAGGTACAAAAAATAATCCAAAGTAGAAAGAAATAATCCATGGGAGCCTGGGATTCAAGTTCACAAATGCAGTAGGCAGAATACTGGCCCCCAAAAGATGTCCATGCCCTAACCTCCAAAGGGAAATGAATTAAGGTTGCTAATCATCTGACCTTAAAACAAGGAGATAATTCTGGATTAAGGTGGGTCCAATGTAATCACAAGGGTCCTTGAAAGTGGAACAAAATGGCAGAAAGAGAAACAGTCATAGCTGCTGCATAGGAGGACTAAGGTCAAGGTTGCTGACCTTGAAACGGAAAATAGGATTTTTTCCACAAGCCAAGGAATGCAGACATCTTCCAGATGCTGAAAAATGCAAGGAAATAGACTGTCCCAGATTTTTCAGTAGAAGGGCAGCCTTGCTGAAACCTTGATTTTAGCCCAGAGAGAAGGATTTCAAACTTCTGACCTCCAGAACTATGAAGTAATAAATTCATGTTGTTTTAATCCACTGTGTTTGTGGTTATTTGTTACAGCAGCAATAGAACATTGACATAACAAAGTTCTTGATTTACACACACACACACACACACACACACACACACACACACATATCTTTAAGGAAGAGCTCACCAAGAAATCAGAAGCTGTTTTGTTGGCAGATGCCTTCCGATATATGGTTTACTAAGAAAATGAGTTATGAAGTCACCATCATCACTTGTTGACAAAAAGAAAAAAATTGCAACAAATGCAGCAAAGGGTTAGTATGTGTACCCATAAGACCTCACAGAGATTAATGAAAACAATATTAAATTAATAAATGGGGAAAAGACTTCTGTAGGTATTTCAGAAAAAAATATATAAATGGCTAATAAAATATAAAAATGTTTCAAATGAAATAAAGCTATTGCAAATTAAATAAATGAAGATTTCTTTTGTCTGTTATATTGGCATGTATTTTTGAAATGAAAAATCCTATGCTACTAGGGGTATGAACAAGCCAGCATTGTTATGCACTCTGTAGTAGGATTAGTATAACAGGTGAAAAAAAACTTTTTAAAAGCAATTTTAAAATGTGTGAAACAAGAATAAAAACATTTATGGCACTTCTAGGATTTAGATAATACAAAATACAAAAAAGCATGAATATACTCATCATAAAAGCATGATATGAAAATGTTGAAAACAGCTTTCAATAATAGAAAATTGCTTAAATACATTACATTTAAGTTATGAAAATTCATATAGTCATTCATAATTAAGCTTGTGAAAAGTATTGATTTGGGTCATGAAAGTATAATATAACAACTATGAGAAAAAAGACTGGAAGAAAGTCCATTAGGAAGTTCTTAGTTATGAGATCATAGGGTATTTCTTTCTTCTGTGTGCAGCTGATCTATTGAGACTTTGTAGAATATAATCAAAAGGCAATTTTATTCTCTCTCACTTCTCCTTCAAGTGTATGCTGTGCCCTCCATCTGCCTCACCCTTTGGGTCACATTTCAGGCAGAACTTAGAGCTCTTTTGTTCCCTCATGGATATTAAAAAGTCCAGCCCAAGTCAGCACAAACTCTCATCTACTTAAAGCTCTTCCTTGGCCTGGGAAGGCCTAGGAATTGCTATAATTTCAATTTGTAAATCTCGGTGAGAAAGGGACCGGTGGCTGCTTTCTCCAATCCCTACTCCACTTCTCTCTGCACTCACTAGCTGCTCTGGGTTACTCCCAGGAAGAAGTGAAGGAAGAATCATGGGAAAAGAGTGAGGTCTCACAGGCTGGTTCAGTCTAATCCAGCAGGGCGTGGCCCTCTGGGGGTAACAGATCCTAGATGTGGATTCTTCCCTTTGTGGAGTACTTTTTGAGTTCTTCAAAGCCCACCCCACCCCCGCTTCAGGATCCTCACCTGCTTCTCTAGATAATCCACCTCTGGCCGCTACTCAACACAACTACTCAGCTGTAACCAAAGTGCCCACACCCATCTTCCGAGGCACGGCCTGGCAGGCAGTGCACTCAGTTGTGGTTCTACGCCAGGTCAGCACAGCCAGCGCTCTGCTGAAGGCCTTACTGCCTAGGCGAAGGGCCCATGTGCACATGCCCGTCCTGCGGACCCCTCCTGCCCTGCTGCCAAAAGCCCCTGTAGCCCCCGCCCCTCACCTTTGTCTTTTCCAAGCAAGTCAGGGGCCAAGCCCCCGAGTTCCTCAAATTACTAGAAACTGGCAAGTTCCTGAAGTGGTTCTCTGATGTACTCCCTCACTTGGTTTGAGAATAGAAGAGGCCCCCTATGGGGAAGGCTTTGGTTCTCTGGAAACTCTTTCTCCAAGACCTTCTCACTCCCTAACCCGTCACCTTCCCAGGGATGTCACAGCCTTAGTCTAGACAATCTGGAGGCTGATGACAAATTCAGGCTCCTAATCTACATGGACAGATGCGAACACCAGACACGTTGTTCTCTGCATTGGGAACTTCAGCCTTAGAGAAGGGGGACTACCAGACAAGTTTCCTTTCCAGATGTTATTTTATGAGGGGGCAGGTGGAGGGGTGGGGGTGGGGGGCAGGCTTTCACAGTGGAGAGAAAGGCTAGAAGACAGGCTATACAGCCGCTATTGAAATGTCTATTTTTCATCAAAGTATCAGAGTAATGTTAGACTGGGTTAGTTTCACTGACAATTTGTACTCTAGGAACTGTAGTGTCTTGGCTTCATAGAATAAAAATTGCTTTCTCATTATAATAAGTGCAGAAAACAACATGAAGAGTGAGAAAGCCTACATTCTGGTACCTGAATTTAGTCTTTTAACCACTAGCATCCAAAGTATCAGTTAGCTCCTACTTTAGTTTTTGACTAATGATCTGAAGTTAATGTATTTTCTTATGATAAAATTAACAAAACAACTTATTATTTAAATAGAATTTACGTTCTAGAAGCTTTTTGAATAATTAAGTAAGTGATTGTTATTTAATTCACAACAAACATATTTTGATTCCTTGTGTGGCTATTAAACACCAAAATATTTGTATTAATGAGTGCTGCTCCAAATTGCTGTATAAATAGTCAAAACTTAAAAAAAATGTATGTTCTAAATAATCTGTGGTGATTTTAAAATATAAGAACTATAAATCCCAAATCAAAATTTAAGGGAAATATCCAGAATATTTCCCATCCCTGTGTACATTTTTAGAAAACTATTAAAGCTGAGTAGAAATATAAAGACTCTTCAAAAGTCACAGCTATTATTTTTAAAAAAGATTTTTTTCTATTACAAATTCATAGACATTATTCTTTTATATTCTTTACCTATTGGATTATATAGGCTGTTTGATTATTTGGTATAGATTCTCAAAGTATTTTTTTCTTTTGCAGTTGGTTGGTTTTGTGTATGCCTGTTATGTGATCAGTATTTTCATGGAAGAAGAAGACACCTGTAAGTACTATGCTCTCTCTCTGTGAGTTTATTTTGGTTGAGAACTTCCAAAACTCATTATTCCAGGGCTATGAAATCTTTCACATTTGGAATTTAAAATACTTGAACTCAGCATAGTAAAGCTACAATTAGTTGCTTGCAAACCAAACTGTGCACAAATAGGTGCACTAAATATTGCCAATTCTTGATCTGTGTTGTGTGGAAGGATTCCCAGAGACACCAAGGCCTGCAGACTGCTGTCTTATCATGTCTTAGTCACTTTTCCTGAGACCTAAACATTATGCTGAGGAGAAAAGAAGGGGTTGTTTTGTCCTCCACCAATTGTAAGTAAGCTGTAATTCTTGCCAAATTGTAAGAATGGTTGAAATCTAATAGCAATAACATCAATACAATAAATTATAGCAAGAAATACATATACATAAACGATGTAAAATGCTCTGAGAAAATTTAAAATGATAATCTTCAAGGTGAGGTGTTTAAATAAAAAAAGAGATTCTATAAAAGAATTAATTGACATACTAAAAAGTTATGAGGTTACCTTCATGTTTTAGCAGAACACTCAGGAAAAAAAAAATGGCACGTGACCTGAAATTCAGTGGATGAAATATCACAACAAAAGTCAACAACTGGCATTTATTGAGCACCTGCTAATGTATAAGGCACTTCTTGACACATCTCTGTTATGGGCTTACATAATTCCAAAGAAAATTTTGATTGACTTTTTAAAAATAAATTATTAGATAAATCACACCAACCATCCTGGAGACTTGGTTACATCACTGCAGTTATTGTCTTTCCTAAAAAATTACTGACTTTTCTAAAAAATGAAGATAAATATCTGGATAGCCATTATAACTTCTAGTATACAACTCCAAAGGGGTCTGATGAATGTATCCCACCAAATAGATTTCATGCATTGCATAGGAACTGGACTCCAGTTGACAATGAGGATTTACTTAACGAACTGGAAGAAATATTTAGACCCTGAGTTTAAACTTATCAGGCCATGAAAAGATGTGAACACAATACATCGTATCTTTTATGTTCGCTTGGGGGCATGTAATTTTTTTTTAATGCTAGAGAAACCAGAAAGTTTAGGACATTTCAAACGTGTTGCTGTAATGACACTATGAGGTTAACTTCAAAAAGTACAGAAACTCCATTGGTGGTTCCACAATCTGATCTGGTTAATGTATAGAAAATCTACAGCACGTTTCCACCTCACAGCAAAGACAGGCTGTATAGCCAAAAACAACTGGCTGAGTATGAACAATTTTAACAGATCATTAGAATTGGAGGCTGAATAAATACTTCAAAAAAAAGATACATTGATTGATAAATTCCAGCTGAATCCCTTATCACTTATTTTTGATTAGCTACCAAAAGTGTCCTCGTGAACTCATTACAGACTCTCAAATGATGCTAATGCTCTATCCTATCTTACTGCATGAGAAAAGGCAGATTAATCAATAGTCTTCTTTTATCTAGTAGAATAAATATACAAAGGACTTTTCCTTGAAGCTTGTGATTTTAAGCAAAACTTGAAAATGCAAAATGACATGCAAAATAAAAGGCTCATCTAAATCGATTTTGACCTTCCATCCACCTTCTTTGAGAGTAATAATGTCAGTGTACATGTATTTTATTGCTACTGGCAGATATTTGCAGTTCCATTGACTTTGGTGTCTTTTGTTAGCTTTAGTTTCTCTATAGAAATCTCTGAATCAGCTATTTTAATACCCATAAAACTGGAATTGAAACAGCTGCTAGCAGTCTATTCTATTAATGGATTAATTCTAGTGTTTGTTTTTAAGGCCATACATTAAGTTACCAAGAGACATCTGGATACAGTAGTTTTGTTACCACCAATTCAAATAACACTTAGAGCCAGAAAGAGTCTTGGGTGCTCAAAACAAAGTAAATATGCCCTAGACCAACTTGACATGATAATCTTTGGGAAGAAAGATAACAGCAAAGAGCAATCCCAAACCTTTTAGTCTGATAGTTCTCAAGTGAGTGTAATTTTACATTTTTTTTGTGAGAAGTAGGAATCAAAAGTGCATTTGTAATTAAATTGTCCCGGAGTCTTCAGAAGGCAGATGTGAGCAAAAAGAAATGTCTGAAACCAATGTCAATGATCTCATAGACTAGCACAATTTGTGCCAACACTTATCTTTTAGGTGCAGTAATGAACTGCCCTCTGGATACGACATTATCAACACACAGTCAAGAAGATGTGTCCCTTGCATTGTTGTTTCAAAATTTAACTATACAATAATAAAATAATGCTGGTAGCTTTCCAATTTGTCTAAGTATACTTCTGGAAAGCTTACTCTGAAATGTAACTACAAATACATAATGTAATGTCACAGTATTTTGGCAGACAATACATCATTTATCATTTCAATTCCTATTCTAACTAATGAAAATCCCTGCATTATTCAAAATGCAAAGTTAAGCCTTGTTCTCAGACCGAGAGCTGTCAGCCAGCCTTAAAAATTAATAGCAGCTACCCGCTGCTCTCCTCTGCACTGCTCAAGTGGTTCTATGGGACTAACATTTCAGCTGATGGACATTTCTGAAGGGTAACAAACACTTGAGGAAACATTTATTTCCAGCCACCCATCTTCTTAGTTACCTGTCAGCCTCTTTTGCTGTTTCTTTTAAAGACTATGATTGCAGGTCAAAGACAATGAGATAAAAAGTTCACAAAAGGAAGAATGCTGCTAGGTGAATTAATACTTTTCATCATTCATTCTAATGAAAAAGCCTATCTGTATCTCTCTGTTTCAATTTTTATTTCTTTTTTTAATATCCATCAATCTCTATGAACACTTTTGTGAAACCAGGATATTGGGAATCTGTAATCATAAAAACCTGTTGACATCTTGTTTGCGAACCATCTACTGCTGAAAATGAACTTGTAGGTTTGTTACTACCTTGTCAGACTTACTAAAAAGAATGTTTTTTAATTCAGGGAAGTGTAGAGGCAAGGCAAAAGATGCTGCAAAATAGTATTAACTTGTATAAATATTGCCAGTTTGCAGAGAATCTATTGCTACCTCTACTCCTGATACTAGGTTGCAAATTGCAATAGAGATATCCATTTGGGTTGTCAATCTAGGTTGTCTCTGTTGTATGCATATATACACACATGTATATATGGGAGAAAAGTATTGAAAGCCCTAGAGCTAGTTTTTGAAAAAGAGATGAACCCACTAGATGTGGGCTCAGTATTTTACATTGAAAAGTTCAAAATAGCTCACTATGCAAATATTTGACCCTTAATAGTACACTTTTAAAAAAATTTTCATTGTAAGAAAACTTGGCTCTTGGAAAAACATTCCATATCTCTACTGTACTTGAGGTTTCCCGCAGGCTGGTGTTCATGTATTTGCCTGACTGCCCATGAATTCCTTTTATGAGGATAAGGTCATATTACCATAGCAATGATGTGAATTGGAAATAAAAATGAACCCTATCTCTTCCTATGAATTTACTAGGGCAGCTAATGGTACAGAAACTGATTTTTCTCAATGTTAATTTCCAAGTTTCCTTTTCTTGCTATGTAATGTATCAGAAGCCTTAGAGAAGTAGAGTGAACCAAAGGTCAGGCAGTAGAGGAAGGAGAGAAAGCAGCAGAGACCTGGATGATCCTTAGAATAGAAAACTGATTCATTGTCTTGTGAACATTATAATATATAAATATTTAAGGGTAGTGGGAAAGGAGAGCTTTGTGAGAGTCAAAGATGGCAAAATGCATGAGACTCAGGTAAGGGTGATCCTGCAGTCAACATTTCAAAGGAGTCACAATATTTACCCAATAAGCCACTGGTTTTCAGATAGTATAGATTTCTTTAGTAACTGTCTGGTGAGTTGTGTATTAACTATCCTTACCACATCTTAGATTTAGGGTAGAGCCTGAAACATTTCCCCTAATTTGTTGAGAAGGCTCTACCAAATAGCTTCAAAATTACTAGCTAATCTTCCCACTAGAACAGAAGATCTATGAGGTCAGGATCTTTATTTGTTCCCTGATACAATAGCCTAGAAAATGACTTGCACATAGTAACCAATAAAGAAATGATCGTTAAATTTACACAGTTAGGTGAATTCTCTTAGCCTAGCAACTCATTGTTCAAAATGGATTTCAATACCCCAAGGCTCTTAATTTTGATGAAATGATACTCCCTTACATTTAGAATTTAGTGAAATGTCTGATGCATTTACAAGTATTTAGATTTGGCAAAGGGAGGTCCTGTGTCTCTTTAACATAATTGGATGAATTTTAAGTAATTTCGAAGTCAACATATAGGGAGATGGATTAAACCTCAACTATTCCACATCAGAGCCAGAGCTTATTAACCTTATCAAGTCCTGGACAAGATATCATGGAGGGAACAGGTGCACCCACAGAACAGCAGAAAGGTAGATGCACTCACAGAATGCTGCAAAATATGGCCAAGCAGACAGACCCACTGTCAAAAAGTTGAGACCACTAGGTTGGTGACCTTGGCAGCACAGAACAGGCCCCTCGCTACAGGGCTATGGTTCAGAGACAGTCTTCTGGTCCTTAAGTAGGTGATCAAGACAGTCTGTCTCAGTAATGGGTATGTTAATTAACTAGCCTAGCCGGTGGGAATTACTTCACAAAGTATATGTATCAAACCATCCTGTTGTAAACTTTAAGTATATTATAACTTTGTCAATTATACTTCAGAAAAACTGAAAAAAAGAGACAGTATCATAACAAACAAATACCCAAACCAGTGAATCAAGTGGGGACTTTCCACCGGCACAAGATAGAAAAGAACCAGCTCCAAAGTGCTAAAGTCCGCATGAAGTAGAGCCTAGACTCCTGCCTGTCTCACTAAGCCAGGCCTCCTATAATTCACTAGGGACTATCCACAGCCATATTTTCTATCCTCCTCCCTTCCTCATATCCGGCCACATGTGTGGTCTTAATTCCACCAGGCTCTTCCACGTCACCTTCCCCCGGTAACTCCCTAACTTATATACATTCTTCAGATCTCGCCTTAAAGACCTCTCCCCAGATTTGGCCACTTCCCTCTGACCGTCCCCAGGCTAGATGAGGGCACCAGCATGGTATGCTGTTATATGCTTTCATTGCACTGTACTTTTTCCTTGGAAACATTTAACACAACTGTAATTTTTAAAAGCCATAATCTCCCCAGGGCCCAGCCAATTTCCTGACATAATGGGCACTTTAGACAACAGATAATGAGTGAGTATTGAATGAATAATGGTATGAACAAATGGACTCAGAAGTGGTTAGGATTTTCATCGACAGAGTAGGGGAATAAAGATCTTCCTTCTCTATTTTCTATACCCATTTACATGAATGACCACTCCTCGCAAGAGATAGAAACTCAGGCATGTTCCTTGACTTTTCGGTCACCTTCCATATCCAATCAGTTGCCAAGTGGGCAATGTCACCTCCCTTCATGTAACTAATGACTCCTACATGCTCCCTTTCTTCCCAAAGACACCCTCTTCCCAGAGACTCAGTAAACTCTAAGCATGTTTCTGAACCTGTGTTGGGCATATTTGTTAGTTAACTGAATTCTCCACTTAGAGAGGTTAGAGACTATGTCTTTCCCATCCTAGGGCCCCAGGACCTGTTTCAATGTCTGGAACATCAAAGCAAATAAGTGCATATTTGTTGTCTTTATATTACCTCATATTTCTTTCCTCACACCTTATGAAAATTTAAATTCCCCATTCCCTGAACTATAGAAAAAAAATCTAATGAATTCACAATAAGATGTAAATGGTTTATGCACTTAAGTTCCCTGGAAATTTTCATTGGCTACTGATTGTGGCCCATTTTGACAGAAAGTTGATCCCAGTAAGCACACCCCAGTGGGGATTTAATTTTCTATGTTTCCACTTGAAACTGGATGTTAGAAATAATTTAAATGAAGGTGGTCCTAACTCTGCCAATATCTAGCTCTGTGCCCAGTCACAAATCCAGTCACGTCTTAGGGATCCCAAAGGCACTCTGAGCTCTGACAGTACAGCTCCGTGGATGGTGCCCATAGCTTATCTCAGCGTGCAATCAAGTCCATCACATTTTCTTCATTCATTTACAAATGGTGAGCATGAGCAGCTGTTGAAGACATCCTGATCTCTCAGCTCCAGATTAACAATCAATGAAGTGTGAACATGGCCTCCCCCCTTCAAGCATGAGGCATGTGCCTGCTCACAGAAGGCACAGTCCACGCCCCTACGTCCCTGAGGCAGACAGGTGGGAGTGCTGGGGGCAGCCTTCCCAGCAGCCCCAGGCTGTGCCGCCTGCCTTAAGCCTTCAAGTGGAGGAGAAAGAATGAAGGATTTGGTATCCAGGTAGTGCCAAGTGGAAGATGAGGGAATTGGGAACCTGATGTGAGTATGAGGGAGCAAAGTAACAAAAACTTCCCACCCTCATGGCACCCTGAGTGCACAGTGAGGAAAAATGGGCATGAGGATTTATGTGTATCTTGAGCAGTGGCTTTATTCTGGGTTATTTATTAGTGGGAAAATTCAGGAGTCCAGGGGAAGAGCAGCTGACAGCAACTGACAGGGGCCCCTGTGTTTCCATTTTCATTATAAATTCAATATCCTTATCCCAACCCAACCCCCTATTCGTCCTCATCCTGGGCTTGTTCTGCCGCCCCACTGCATGTTCCTCGACCCCTCAGGTCTCTGCAGCTGCCCCTCAGCTGCCCGCAGAGGGATGAAAGAGGCTGTCCCCCTGTCCTGTGGCTTTTGGAGCTTTTATGTTCATCTTTCTAATATTCAGGCAGCTTGCTCCATTAGAGACTGACTCTCTCTCTCTCTCTCTCTCTCCTCCTTCCCTCCCTTCTCTCCGCCCAGTTTCTTCCTCCTAGCAGGTGTTTTTCCTCAGCTCATGAAAAATGTCACATAATTTTTTTAGAAAGAAATGAAAACAGAAATTGCCCTGACTCCCCACCTGGTGTCCATTTACCTTCCCCGTCTCAGATGCTTCTTCCCTCCACATCTGGGCTTTTCTACAAAGTACTCCACCCTTAGAGTGTTCTTGCCTCCTATTCCCTGTCAGTCCACTGCTGTCAGGCTTTCTGTCCTGTATTATCACTGACACGCTGTCTCAAAGTCCGGCGACAGCCTCCTAATTGTCAAATTCACTTAGAGCTTATCAAGCTTTATTATAATTGATGGCTTTGGTCACTGCTCCTTCCTTGAAAATTTTCTCTTCTGGATTTCTAAGCAATCCCATCTTTAGAGTTTTGCCAGGCAATCCTATCTCTTGAACAGCACTAATTTTACCAATTACAAGTTATTTCTAACATACTTATGCAAATCAAGCAGCTTTCTGTGGCAGACACAGGTTACAAATTTTGAAGGACTTGCTCTACATTTGGAGTGATGATTTATCATTAAGTCCTTAAATGGTTAACTTGCCAACCCTAGTATATAGTTTATATTCCCACTGTTACACTGAAGCAGATTAAGTAAAATCAGACAGTAAATTTTAAACTACGACCAAACAATAAAACAAATGTTTATCCCTTTTAGATAACAAAATGACACATAATATTCTCAAGAGCTATATTCTTAGACCAAATATTTAATGGAAATCCTATTTTATAATTCCTTTAAAGAAATGTCATACAAGTAACCAACAATAAAAGGCATATACGAGATACTCATCTTCATGTGCTTTATTCTAAGTACTGTATTGACTAAAAAAGAAATAATTTAGTGTCCTTTCTGGGCAGCAACAATTGAAACTTAAATCTAACTGAAGTATTTAGGAGAATTCACATATTTGGATGCCCACTTGAAAAAAAAGTAAGGGAGAAATAAAAGCATTTTCCTCTCCTTCTAAGTTGTATGACGTACCAGGTAAATTAATTCTAAATTATACCTAAGTAGTCTTTCAGTTTGATCCACATTTTTTCCCCCTTATGGAAGGAACTACGAGCTCTCTTCCTTGTTCTCTTTTTCTCTCTCTCTGTCTCCCTCTCTCTCTTGGCCTCGCTTGCTCTTTCTTTGATTGTAAGAATAGAAAGTCTAGATTGGAGTTGATGATGTATTTTGAGAACAGCTTCCTTTGCTACATACAGTTTGATAAACTGCACAGCCTGTAACATTCCCCTACCTTGTTCACTGAATTCTACCTTCACAAATTTGTAAGAGCTGTGTGAAAGCTTGGTCAGACCCTAACCATCTACTCAATACAACTATTTGTTCTTTTCCTGGTACACAGCTGTACTCATTTCCCAGCTTCCCTGCAGTTAAGTGTCCCTGAAATTGACTTCTAGCTCATAGACTGTGAGCAGAAGGGATACGCCCATTTCCAGGCCTGGTCCCTAACTAACTTCTCCATGTGATTCTCCATGTTCTTCTACTTTCTACCTGTTGGATACCAACAAGCACAAAATCTTTGGAAGCCATGTGTTTTAAAATGGTGGAACCACAGTGTTGAGGGACTTGAGCCACTGGGTCATTGCTTGGAGGAAAGCTGGCCAAATAAGTTGAGAACAGGAAATGAGTGCTTTTGAGGCACAGGGTGCTGAGAAGCCCCCAAGAGTGTATGGTCAGGGAAGGGTTCCCCTGGGTGGAGAACCTGAAACAGAAATAGGCGGGAGTTCTTTACCGCTGAAGGGGAGGAGAGCATTTCAGGCATCCCACAAAATGCAAGTGCCACCCATGTGCATGGGAAGGTCTCTTGCAGGAGATGGCACAGAAGCTGGAACTGAAAGAAAAAGGAGGTTGTGAGGAGATAGCTGAGGAGGAGAGCATTCCTGGCAGAAAGAACAGCAGGTGCATGGGGAATCGCTCCTAGAAGAGGCTTCCAGCCAAATCAAAGACTTTGACTTCAGGAGCAGCTTCATACTGGACGTTCTGGAGAGTCAAAAGGTAATCTGCTGACTCACAGAAGAATAACGAACTAAAAGGCAGCTTGCATCAGGGACTTATTTCACATAGCCTTCCTGTGTTGAGCAGAAGGCTAGCTGAAAATGACAAGAAGCATACTAGTTGTTCACATGTTGTGAGAAAAGAGAGCGCACAGCTTGGACTGAAGTTTTTTCTTTTTCTTAACGTCTATATTTGATTCATTTCCTATTTATTCATCTACATGTTTACTCGGGAAAGTAAATTAAATCTGTGCCTTTTTTATTTAAGAAAAACAAAGACTCTTAGTTACTAGTTTTAAAGTTGAAGTCAAGGTGTCATATTGTGTTTTCATCCTAATTGAGACAATAAAGGTGCAAGAGAACAGGCGAAGGCATAGTTTCCCTAGGACTTTGTCTCTTTATTTTCTGATGTCCGTGAGGGAAGCATCTCTGCACAATGAATTCTACTTATATCTTATTCAGGGTTTAAAATCACTATGCAATTTATTAAAGTAACACATTTTTTTAAAACCTGTTTTTTTTCTTAGGCTCTATATGCAACATAAATTTTAATACTCCATTTATAAATCTAACAAATTTTAATAATCACTTTCTGGGGATTTTTGGTCTCTTTTTCTGGTGGTAAAATAAACATAATATAAAATTAACCATATGAGCACTTTTAACTGTATAATTAAATGGCATTAAATATATTCACAATGTCATGCAACTGCCACCACCACACATTTCCAGAACTTTGTCATCATCCCAAATAACAACTCTGTGCTAGAAATAATAACTCCCCATCTCCCTCTCCCCCGCACCCTGATAACCTCTATTCTACTTTCTATCTCTGTGTATTTACCTATTCCAGGCACCTCATAAATGGAATCATACAATATTTTCCTTTTGTGTATGACTTATTTCATTTGCCATAATGTTTTCAAGATTTATCCACCTTGTAGCATATATCAGAATTTCATTCCTTTTTAAGGCTGAATAATATCCCATTAAACTTGTAATTACTATTTGATCTGCTTAAATTCAGGAATCTAAATTCCTTTAAATTATCTGTTCCATTTACAATTTAAACTGAAGTTCTTTAAACATTTAGCCTGCATTCATGAATTCATTGTAGCTATTGTTCTTGTGAAGTCCTTCAAATATTAGTCGTAAGCTATTCCGGAAAGTTAATAAATCTAATAAGGTTATATGTATATTAAATCCGTGTGTTTTTAAATATTACACAAGTTAAAAATTTTTTCCAATGTCTTTCAATCCAAATATCGGAAGTGTAAAATTAATTACCCACTTCAACTTTTTCATGGCTTTTACAGAGTCAATCTCCGAGATCTAACATAATCTTTCTGATTATGTTAAGAATCACAAAGACTTTACACACCAGGTAAACACAGGTTATCCCAATGATTACAGAATCATAATCTATACTTCATAAAAAAGTATTGAAATTGTGGAATTTGCCTACTTTATTCTCTCTACAGTCAATGCCCTGTATTGGGAAGGCATTTCTGCAATAAGTAAGCACCTCAAACAATTTGAGGTTGCTACATGTTGAGGGATTTTCACTTGGGAAACAGTACTTAAATTCCAAAGGGATTCTAACTTTCTACTAATGGAAATACAGATTTTTTTTTAATAGTTGATGGAACAAGAAAAGATCTCATTCCATACACTTCAATGTGATTAATTTAACAGGCTACAGTGCCAGGACTCAGATGCCATTAGATTTGAGGAGACAGAAGACTTACTTCCTATTCAGAGGCTCTTTTTAGTTGGTTTTATACACTAATTCTTTAAAACATTGTAATGTTGTCCCATGTGATTCCACAGATGATTTGTTGACATTCTATTTCTTTCAATCGTACTGCCTCATAGAATTCTGCATTATTTCTGTATTCTAGGTAGGTTGCCAATTTTTGTAGACATTTAAATGTTTGATTGGATTCTGCATTTCTCTCATATCTCTTCTTGTTCTGAGGTCATCAACTTGTGCAGACCCAGAAGTAATTACAGTCCAAACTTAGAATATTATTGCTTAATTTTAGAGCTTTGAACAAGCTTAAATAACTAATCCTTTATTGATTTATTGATTCATTCATTCAAAAAAGAGTTATTGAAAGACTTCTGTATGTTAGATCACAAAGACACAGAAACCAGTAAAGCTTTGTCCCTTTCCCAAGAGAGCTTACATTCTAATAAGTGAGCCAGGCATGTAAATAATAGTTAATAGATAATTGTCTGTATAAAGTGAATCAGATGCACAGAAAAATAAGCAGAGGCTAACTGGGTCTTGGGGAACCAAGCGTGGCTACTCAGAGCATAAGAAGAATATTGCATCACCAGGAAGGAAACAAAGAAAATGTACTTTAAATATTGGAGAAAATATGTCCAAAAAAGCTTGAGAAAACCATGGGATATTCAGGAAGGCCTGGGGAAAACCTGAATTATGCAGGAAGTGATGGGTACAGTTTCTATGGGTTTGAACCCAAAACATGTACAGGTCTACTTGTATATGTTTTTTTTTCAATAAATATATTGGAAAATATTTTGGAGATTTGTGACAATTTGAAAAACATTTTCTTTTCTCTAGCTTACTTTTTTGTAAGAATACAGTATATAATTCAAATGATAAATGAAATATGTGATAATTGACTATTTATGTTCTCTGTAAGGCTTCTAGTCAACAGTAGGTTATTAGTAATTAGCGTTTGTGAGTCAAAACTCTTTTTCAGGTTTTCAACTTAGGGTTCAGCACCCTTAACCCTCAAACTGTTCAAGAGTCAACTGTAGTTGGGTATTCTCAATTCACGAAGTGAATGGTGGGGTCAGACTGTGAGGGATGTTGGATTCTGTCTCACACCAGTGATTCCCGACCTATTTCATATCTTGGCACTTGTAGTGAAAACTAACATTCATGAGGCATTCTGTGGTAAATAAATTACTTTTCTCCAAGCAAGAAATGATCAGCTCACAGGACTAACTACCCCACGTTTCACTTAATACACACACACACACACACACACACACACACACACACACACACGCACGTACACGTACACGTACCCTCACACATACTCCAGGGAATCAATGTCTTGTCATGTTTGTACCTACTCAGGTCGTACCAGTTGGGATGCTCTGCTAGATGACATGGAATCAATGAATGGACTGAATCTTTAAGACTATGATCAGAATCAATTTTTTTGAATAGTAATTCATGAAAAGAGAAAAAAGATTGATAAAAGAGATCTCAGAATAAATGGCATAGTCTGGATGGAGACTGTCCTAGGAAAGGGAAAGACAAAATATTAGAGGCTATTAAAAAAAGAAGAAAATATTCAAATTCAAGGGGAAATGTCCAAAATTGTAGAAGTAGACAGTAAAAAGGAATTATAGAAAGACTTCAAAGTCAGTGAGTTCTTGCTGTTTGATTTATGGAGCAAAGTAAAACATTGGCTAGATTTAAGCAAGACTGATAAATATATATTGGGAAACCAGATAACTAAAAAAAAATGTATATTACGTAGGGGAAAAATTACAACTATTTAGACAAATTCTTAGAGCTGTTTTTAGCCTTTATCTTCTTGAGCATTATTTTTCCTCTCAGCTATTCCATCCTGCTTTGTTGACCCCAGAGAAATTTTAGAAATTCATTGTTCCATTATTTAAATATTAGCTACCCTTACAAAATGTCTAAGTGGGAAGAAACTGTCAGCACTGATTATGGGAACATCTAATTCCGGAGATCTGGACCCACAATGAGGAACAAAAGCTAGAAATGCAGACAAATAAGATGAAAATGGAGCTCCAAAAATAGAAAAGGGAGGTGATTTCAGGACTCTTTTTAAATGTTGTTTTCTCAAGAATAAAATGTTTCTCCAAATGAGCCCAGCGGTGATGACACAAAGGCCTTTAGACACCAATGATTGTGTACAGATAGTAGTTGAAAAATGAAAAACTTTGAAAGGGCCGTCAGTAAAGCTCAGTGAGCTGGTAACAGCCATTCTATCCAATCACTGAGCTACTGATGAAGATAAACTGGAGGGCTGAGTATATCTACTGTAGGAAAAAAGAGCCCAGTGTGTGTGGTTTTGAAAAAGCTGAGTAACTTTGAAGACAATAGAAGATGTACTATTAAGAGTGATGACTAAAGTCAGAACGGGAGAGAAAAAATCTAGCTACTTTCCAAATATGAGAAAATAGAAATAAAAATAAATGTGTGTGTTGCAGAAGTGGAATGGTGGGAGCAGATATGTTATAGGCATCTTTACAAAGACAATACAACTTTTAGAATTAGAGCAAGGAGAGAAGCCATAGTAGTAAATGCTTATTATCAAAGCACCTGTAACAGACACTACATCCAAGATCCCATACAGAAGAATCAAACACAAAATACTGAAGACAGTCTATAGAATCTTTACAGAACAACTGGAGTAAGCATACCTCTGCAGCTAAAGGAATAACACTGAAAATATTAGGAAGACATCACTTTATGAGAATAGGGGATGTATTATCTACAAAGAATCCCATGGAGTGACTTGAAAAGAAAATATAGCAAGAAAAAAAAGCAATTTCCCCTCAGGGTTGGGGCTACTGCGGTGAAAAGAAGAGAGCATAAAAGCAATGCCAGACTAAAGCTAACAAGTGGTGGTGGACATTGTCACCTGTGTCCTGGACAGGTTGTGTGTGCTGAACCCCCACTCACGGACTCAACACCAGCCCTGGACAGAGGGAGAGCCACGTGCTCTCATGGCACATGACCACACCTGCTCTCACTGAGTTTTATTTTCTTTCTTGCACCATATCTTTATACAGGAAAGATTACTTTACAGAATAAAAATGCTCATAGAAGACGAAACATCAGGCTTCAAGATGTGGTGAACTGATCAATTTCCCCTCCCCCAAACTAGCTCCTCTTTCCAAATGTGAGAAAGTCAAACTAGAGACAAATTCAATACAGTTCCTCAAGGACAAACACTCTTCTGAGGAGCAGGGGGAAGAGAATGTTGCAGTTAGTTCTCACAAATCTTTGTTATTCTAAACTAAACAGAGCTTTTGGAATTTCAGAAATTAATAGTTGATGGGACTGTGTCATCAGAATAAAATAAATGCGTAAGTAACATTAACAACAGCCTGCCATTCATTGCACGCTTTCTGTGGCCATTATCTCATCTAGGGTAACCACACTTGGTGAGGTAGTCATTGTCCTCATTCTACAGATGAGTGCACTGCAATTTTTCCCAATTCACATAGCCTGTCAGAAGTGGAACTCATATTTGATTCAAGTGTTTCAGGTACCAAAGTCCACATGTTTTCCAACATGCGGTATGCCTTTCTTCCCAACAGGATAATGACCAAATTCTCCATAAATAGGTAAAGAAAGAGACATTGGTCCCACACTAGATTAAAACCAGAACACTTAAACATTTAAATATTAAGTGGAATATAAATCACTTGCACAATATGGAGAAAAATAATGAGCTATCCCATGAAAATTGAAGTAGGTATGGGGAGTCATGTGTAATATAAAACACCCAATGATCTTGCTTCAAATCAGTTGTCTTGTTTCAGTACCGAACATTTAATATGCAAAACTTATTGGACTAACAATCTCAGGATCCAATTCAAAATACTACACCTTGTGAAAACAAACCCCTCCCCTCCAAAAACGTTGTGTTGACTTTTAATAGCTGCAAAATTCTGTATGGCTATACAGTGAAATAGAAGAACCCACCGTTTAATAATTAAAGTCTGGCTCGATAAAATGTGAGAGAATATAACATTAGACAAATGTTATGAGTATGATTTTTTAAAAACAAATTGTAACTTCCCTTATGTTCACAAAACCAGATGTCACATTTCTTCCCCAAGCAGTCATTTCCAGGAAATCTCAGCCACATCATGATTTGTCCACCACATCAGGGATGAGCCCAGGGGGCAAGGGGTCGTCCTCCTCTGCTCTGGTTCTGAGGCCAAGGTTGATGTGGTGGTATGCACTATGAAGGGTAGGGCTGGACCCTGATGTCATTTCCATCTTTCCTCCAGGCACCCACTGAGCTGTAGAATGGTCCCACTGTGGTCTCAGTTGTCAAGCATGTCTCATTCTGGGTTGCTGCTCTTCATTTGCAAGCTATAACAGGGCCTGGGACCCTAAACTGGCATCCTGGACACAGTAACTGCACTTCCATTCTTTCTTCCCTATCTCACATAGAATTCTTCTGTAGCCGCTGCCAACTCAGAGCCAAGCCAACAGAGAGGGGAATTCAGGAAACATTATTTCAGCTTAAATGGACACATTACAAAATAACTACAATAGTTCATAATATAATTGAGGCATTATTCTTTTGCATGTATCTCATGGAATCTAAATGCCACTGCAATTCAATACCCATAACTATCCATTCTAAAAGTTCCTGAACAAGCCTCATTTAACAGTTGAAATTTTAAATCATTCTGTTTTCTTTTTGAACTTGTACCCTCATTCCACTTCACCCATCAAATGCTGTCCTAATGGAATATATTTATTCTTTAAGGTTTTTTCTTAGTCTGTCATACATTGCTGCATTGAAAAATTGTTATAGTTGAAATTTTATTCTCAATGTTATCTTTTAATGAATAAAAGTTCTTAATTTGTATACTTCAGTTATCAATCTTAAATCTTAAGTTAGGAAAATTCATATTTTTTCTCAAGATTGTCTTAACTAATCTTGAGTCTTTGCTTTATCATATACATTTTAGAATCAGCATTTTGATTAAACTGGAATTTTTTTATTGGGATTGCCATAAGTCCATAGATTAATTGTTCTTCAGATCAAATGATATTTTTATAATATTGAGTTTCACAATCCATGACTGCATTATATTCCTCCATTTGCTTAAAACATCTTTAACATATCTCAATATATTCTGTAGTGTTCAGAGTAGAGGATTCGCAAAATGTTTTAGATTTATCCCTATGAATAAAAATTTAGTTGTTTTCTGTGACCAGATTTTAAGCATTAAAGGTTGTCTTCAGATGGGATTATAATTACAATTATTGGCTACCAACATGATTGGGCTAATATAAATATATTACATATACTGATGAATATATTTCTGTTTGCTCAATCATACTGATAACAAAGAATTGTAATTATAACCACATCCAAGGGAAAACTTAAACATGTACTGGAAGGTACCTCTTAATGAAATGGATAGAACTTTTTTTTCAATTAGTTCCTATATTTATGGATAAATATTAGTTATTGCTAGGATGAGATAGGCTACCTTGGGTACTTTTAATACTTGGCACTAGTGTTATATTTATAGAAACCTTGCTCACAGAAAGAATATAAGAAAATAGGTTATAGAAATGTCAATTATTTTAATTCCTTTCTTCCCCAAATATTTTTGAGAGCCTATCTTGTAGCAAGCACTGTTCTAGATGCTAGGAATACAGCAATGAACAAAATCTGACAAAATCAGTCAAAAATTCTTGTCTCATAAAGTTTAAATGTAGTGAAGGCATCAGACAACAAAAAAGGTCTTTTAAAGTAAAATAGTGTAGCATGGTAAATAGTGGTAAATAGTGGTAAATACAAAAGAGCGAAACAGCAGGAAACAAGAAAGGAGAGGAGTGAGATTGTAAGTAAAATGGCTGAGATATATGTTAAAAAGTACATAGTGACTTGGCACCAAAAATTATGTTTAAAGTATTAGACCTAATGAATCAGTTAGGTTCTCCTTCAATTGTTTTGGAAGGCAAAAATTGGAAACCACATTGTCATTGGTAGCTGTTATTTTATCATCTTAGGAAATTAAACCTGCCATTTTGTTTAGTTCCCTGGAGGATGTTCCCCTGCCTCACTCCCCAGGGTAGTGCACCAAGATAGGATTCCAGATGGATGAGATAAATGCCTTTCACTGAAGAGTGGAAAGAACACGGGGAACTCTCCTACACTGTTGGTGGGAATGTAAACTAGTTCAGCCATTGTGGAAAGCAATATGGAGGTTCCTCAAAAAACTAAAAATAGAAACACATTAGACCCGGGAATTTGTAGGAATTTACCCAAAGAATACAAGTTCTCAGATTCAAAAAGACATATGTACTCCTATGTTTATTGCAGCACTATTTACAATAGCCAAGTCCTACCATTTGCAACAATGTGGATGGAGCTGGAGGATATTATGCTCAGTGAAATATGCCAGGCAGAGAAAGACAAGTACCAAATGATTTCCCTCATTTGTGGAGTATAACAACGAAGCAAAACTGAAGGAACAAAACAGTAGCAGACTCACAAAATCCAAGAAGGGACTAGTGGTCACCAAAGGGGAGGGTGAGGAGGGAGGGAGAAGGGGATTGAGGGTAATATGATTAGTACACATGGTGTGTGCGTCAGGTCATGGGGAAGACAGTGTAGCACAGAGAAGACAAGTAGTGACTCTGGCATCTTACTACACTGATGGACAGTGACTTCAATGGGGTGTTGGGGAGAATTGATAATATGGGTGAACGTAGTAACCACATTGTTTTTCATGTGAAACCTTCATAAGAGTGTATATTAATAATACCTTAATAAAAAAAATTTATTTTAAGTGAAAGGAACACATTCATGGAAGAAGATGAGGGAACTGAGAACCAGAAGGGCCATGGTACTTTGTCAGGACAAACAAATTTTGGAATTAAGGCTCTTGGAACTGACTGCCTTTAACTGTGCTTGCCTACACCCCATTTGGGAAGTCTGCAAGTACACTTGCATTCCCCAGGTGAAGAATGCTGGGCTCTCATTGCCTCCCCTCTCCCTTCCCAGTACCAGAATGGGCTGGGAGTCCCAGACAGACCCTCCAGACTCTCCCCGAGACAGCTCTCAGTGTTTTCCAAACCAAATTGCCATTAGCAACAATTGAGCTATCCTTAAACATCTCGATGGTCTCATGTGCTTTCCTTATTTAGTTGCATATGCTTTGAACGAAGGAAAAGATTTTCAACTTCCTGCATCATAAAGAGCATAACAATAAATAGCCATAAAGCTTGTACTTGGGTGTCATCTACCTGCCTGATGCGCCATTAAGGTTCATAGAGTTATTTTGGGCAGGCAGGGACATGGTCTCAGCATCTCCTACTGGGCATCAACAGCATTTTAGAGCACTGACTGTCAAGTTCACTGTGCCCAGAACAGCCATCACAGCTGCCTTCAGCCACTTGGGGTGCTGTGAGCATCCTGACCATGGCTTTCAGTTTGGCACAACAGGTCATATCCTTTGAAAGCTCAGATTATTTGGACAGGAGACAGCAGATCAGTGATGCAGTGATTCGTTCCTTAGAAACAAAGGACAAATTCAGTTTCCAGCTGCCTCTGCAATAGCTGGTCTCTCCTAAGAACCCTCTTTATCTGTGGGTGCTGCAGAATCCTCTCTGTGAATTCAGGTGGTGTCAAGCCTCTACCCTGGCTTTTCTCTTATGAATTCCTATCACAGAACAAGTAAATCACCATCTAACAGCCTCATACTCGAGTTCTCTAAGGCCTGAGCTATGCTTCCCTAAGACATTATTGCTGGCAACCTATACAACAAATGCTTATTAGACCAGCCCAGTAACTACTTAGCGGGAACCATGACAGGCTAGGAAGCAAGTTCAAACCAAATATGTGTATCGATCCCCCACTTCCTGAGTCCCTTCCTTCCTCTGAGCTAAAGGCAACATTACCAGGGCTGGATGTTTCTCAGCATCCAATGTAACTGCATCAGGAACAAAACACACCTACATGCTAGTTAATTATTTGGTGAATGTAATTAAATCTGGGACATAAATGATAGTTTGAATGATAACTAAAAATGGGTTGTTTTAGGGGTATAAGTCAATCAGGTTTTCAGTTCTGAGTGAGGAATTGAGTCAGTAGAACTAAATTACTTACTGAAAACTTCATTTATAACCAAAAGTTTCCTGTAGTCATATAGAAAAGTTGCAATTAGTTGTGTAGCTTTTACAAGTGGGAAACAAGTCTATTGATACAGTAAGATGTTGCTTTACATCTAGAGAAGCTTTGTAATTCCTTCAGGTGGGTGAGAACATTTGTCAGGGCATCTCCAGGGCTACAGTGAGTAACCACAAAGATGTTTGGTTACAAGTAATGTAATTCCTTCCAAGAAGTTTCTTGACTGTGCTTTTAGAAATTGGCACAGGAAATATGTTTGCAAGGACTACAGACAAGGGGGTTTCCTGCCTGCAGGCTCTCCTGGTGGGATCTCATAGTAACTCCTCCGTTTCTGAGAGTAGGCGAAGAGAGCAATGGTTTACATAATTGGCTTTTTCTGGACAGTTGATGCCAACTCTTAATTGTGATAATTTTTTGTTCTATATCTCATGACTTTAAAAACCAGAGGATACAGAACTCAACTCAATTGTTCTACAGGTCACCCAGCAAGCTGTTCCCTCA
Organism: Manis javanica; assembly: GCF_040802235.1. Taxonomy (NCBI): domain Eukaryota; kingdom Metazoa; phylum Chordata; class Mammalia; order Pholidota; family Manidae; genus Manis; species Manis javanica. Next base: position 151,402,114 of record NC_133157.1, read on the forward strand.
ATGTCCCACCCATGCTTCTGCTTTCCGTCTCTTCTATGGCTGTTCTTCTGCCAAAGACCCTTACATGGTGTTCTCACTGTAAAACTACAGATTTCATGGATATTTCCTTTCTTATCCCCTTCCTAATACCTCTAAAAATATATCCATGCCTCTTCTACTTCCCATGTTTCATTGAAATTCATCTCATTTCTATTGGAGAAATTCCTTAATTCAGCATCTTCTCTTGTCATGTTTCTCAAGAAAGCGAATTTTAGAATACATAGTTGCTTTCCTTTCTTAAGAGTGTGCTATGACCACCTTTCTGCAAACATAAAACTGAAGGTCTTTCCTACTGAGTTGTTTTCAAGTTTTTTATTAAGTCATCTTCAAAAAAAATTCACTTTTTTAAAGCAATTGACATTTAGGGGGGGAAAAGCTTTCAGAATCTTTCAAATTCCATTTGTGCTTTACTTTACCACCTTACTTGAACTATCTTCCCACTCTGGCAAATGAGAAACACTGGTATATGCATAAAAAACTACTCTTTATATGGAAACATCATCACCTTGTGGACTTGCAGCCTTCTGCTGCCAAAGAACCACCTTGTGTTCCATCCATAAAGGATCCTGGTTTTCAGATTAATGCCCTACTTTTCAATGATTCCTCTTTAAAAGTTATTTTGTTGCTTTCTTGTCTAGTTCTGTAAGCTTATTAATTTAAGTCTTACCAATATGTAAGTTTTGTTTTTAAAGGTTTGCAAAATTTGCATCACACTAGAATTGTGATATAGAGAGAAAGCATAGCTCATTTATGGGACCATCCCCTGGGTGACCTCAAGTTCTAGTTTGATTGAAATGGTCCCTGTTTATACAAGTTGTCCTGGCATCCTATCTAGCTTAGACTTTATCTTAGATTTTTTAAGATTTCAAGTGTGATGTATTATGAATAGTTGTACTAGAATAATCTAGGGTCAGTGAACAGGCAGTGCTTTAAGCTTCTGTCATAGTTTCCTCAAGGTGTGTGAGATGTGAGGGCAATGAGTAGCATCTTCTCTTAAGGGGCATTGAGATCTGTAGGGAAACCAACACCACTCTCTTCTCCCCAAGCCTTTAAGGACACAATGTAACTAGCACCTTCCTTTCAAAACAGTATGCACTGTCAATCAATGGTTTAAAAGGCAGATGCTTGGACAGGGGTGGCAGAGATGGCTAACTCCTTCCAAGGTCAAGTGGATATGGGAGAAGTGCTGGAAGCTTCATCTCCTACCAGCACATCAGTGCATCAGAACATGGCTGGGTTGGCCAACAGGATCAGCAGAGGGCACTGGAAGTATAGGTGAGGGTCTGCCTCCCATAGTGGAAATCAAATTTACCAAAGAGCTAAAATATCAATGTTTTATCAATTCATCAAATGCTTTCAGCAGAAAACAAATTAATGTATTTTCAAATATGGTTTGGTGTTTTAAATCCATCATGGAATCAAAATAAAGCTTTAGATACTCATCTTGTCCAAGCTAAACCTTCTGATATTACCTTATATAATGGGTGATTCAGCTAAGAAGTAAATATTAAAGATAAAATTATTTTTTTGTTGTTATAACAAACACAAATTTTGGTGGAGGACAGTATTAGAGATTTTTTTTAAAAGCATAACATTCTTATTAAACTAGGAAATTTGTGAAGCAAAAAATGTATTCGGAATTCAAGTGCACAAGTAATTTATAATTGCCTGCCAATAAAGCTGCAATGCTTTACCAATGAAAATAGAAACTATAGTTTTTAAAATTTATATTTATATATGTATACATACACATACCACACACACTAGGGTAAATAAACTAGAATGTTCTTCCCATCTTTTGAATATTATGAGTAATGCTGTTATAAACATTTATACACAAATAATTTTTGGGTAGACATGTTTTCATTTCTCTTGGGCGTATGCCTAAAAGTAGAATTGTTGGATCATATAAGTGGCTGTACCATTTTATAGTCCCAACAACAGTAGATGAGAACTGCAATTTCTCCACATCCTCACCAACAGTTGTTATTATCTGATTTTTTTATTCTAGCTACCTTAGTGGGCATAAAGTAGTACCTCATTGTGGTTTTTATTTGCATTTCCCTGAGAATATTTTTGTAATGAAATTGATGTTGAAAACAAGCAGAAAGAACTTCAGGATGACAAAATACATTTTCTCTTTTCTGCTTCTTTTCATCAATCAGAGTTAAGAACATTTCAGCTTTTAAAGAACCATTTTGTAAATTAATCTAAATTTCCTGTAGTGGTTTTGAGCATTTTTACAAATGTGTCTTCTACATTTTAGTCGCACTGCATTCAAGATCAGTTGAAAAATTTAAATCAAATCATTCAACAAGACACCACAAAAATCATCTTTTGAAGCTTTTAGTAAATGGCAATAATGGAAAGCTTATGAAAAGGAGAACATTGAAATTTATGCTCACAAAAGCAAGAGGAGAGGACAAATTCAATAATGAGAGTTCAAATATTATACAAGATTTAATGTTTCAATTTCATAATTTCCTTTTGAAATATCTCAACTTGAGAAAAGACTGTCTTGACAGAGCTCCTGTTTATAACTGGGTAAATTTGTATTCTGCACCAGAATGAAAAGAAATTGATTGGTGAGAAGGCCTCAAAATTTTGCAGCATTTATATTTGGTGAAAAGAATCATAACTATATACCATTTATGTTTTTTGCCTTGCAAAATTTTTTGGCAAAAGAAAAGATGCCCTGAATGGAGATAAAATAATAGTACCAGGTTAAAAGAAATGGACATAAAATAGTTATCTTTATATAAATAAATAATTTTACTTCAAATATAATTTCCCAATTGAATCATTTTATTCACAAATGTATACATTTATAATTTTGTTTATTTTTAACACCCCTTTTAATTTCCAGAAGTGTCCTGTAAGTGATATGCTCATTCAACTTTTAATCAATGTGGTCTTCCTTATAAATTCCCACCCATTGGTCAGCAGGTTGAAGGAGCCAATTATCGATTACATATCTAATCTGATGTATTTTTAGTCCAATCTGGCCATTACATGGTCCCTTTAGGCACTGCTCATTTCCTCTGGAAAAATCTTTTTGGTATCCCAGATTAACACTCCTCTCTCACTGCTCCTCTCTTTAAAGTAGTGCTCCGGTTATTTGTGTGACCTGGTAGAAAAAGGCTGGGCTTCAGGCCCCTCTGGTCTCCTGGGAGATTTCCTGGAAATGGTTCCTTGCCAACTGGCTGTTGTGTGCCCCACAGGACTTCATAGCTCATGTTCTTACGGTGATCTGATGAAACTCTGATTGACTCAGCCTAATCTCACTTTTCTCCAATGTAGGTAAAAGGATAGAGCAGGTCAGAGATTGACAAGTGGTTGCAGCTAGAGTAGGTCAAGTCTTCAATAGAATTCTAGGCTAATTCATCTCTAAATCACATCTGTAAATCTTGAATTGAGCATATGATACAATATTCTCTTACTGTGCATGTACACACACACACACAGAGTTCAGTGTCCCTAGAAGGCTATGTCCCTGTTATTGGTATGCTATAATGTAAAGCTTGGTATAAAGTAGTTAATGCTTTTAGTGGACTACCAAGAAAAAAAAGGAAAGAAGAAATAAACAAAGATTATAAGATTAGCTGGGATTATTAGGATTGGAAAATAAAGTTGGAGGCTGTGATCAAAACAGAAAGAAAGTAGAACGAGTATTACCAATAATAGTGATTCCCTACAGAGTCTGAGACATGCACCATCCTACCAGAGATGAAAGCTTCTTTGTAAAAGGCAGACACCTATATATTAGGAATGGCTTGAAGACAGAAGGTATGAATATAAATTATGTGACTTCTCAAAGTCTTTCTAATTATGCAATAAATATTCTTAAGAAAAAAAAATTGATTCTGGCAACAAGACAAGAAGGTATAGCTTTTGAAACATGGCAAAAGGGTCTACCCTGTATGTCTAAGGACAAACACATTATTTAAAATCTAATGTTATTTAATGTTGCTTCATTTTTCACCATAGCCAATAACAACTGTGATTTTTTCAGTCCCTAAGATACAAAGCTCTTTATGTGTTTCTTAAAATTTCCCCATATTTTTGAACACTGATAATAGTTTCAGCAACCCTTTGTATTAAATACACATTTTTCCATTTTGTGGTAGACATATTTTTGTTAATGTTTTTTGAAACACCTGATAGTGCGTGTGCTTTTATTTACACATTTATTCATATTAGGCGATGTTATATTTTCAGTTGATTTCATAGGTGGACTTGATGCACACTCCTACCACCAGGATCATGTTGAGTTAAAGCCTGTTAACCTGTAAGTAAAGGTGTGATGAGGTGGAAAATATTAATCCTTCTAACATGGTCAAAACTAACCAAATACAAAATAATGTGAACCTGTTACTACTAATCATTGGTTTAATTTTCCACTCATATTTAAAACACACCTTTCACATGTAACCTGACATCACCCTCATTATTATTCATTCCAAAAAGGATTTGAAGTAGGCAGCATGGTTTGTGTTTCTAAAATGACATTTTTATTTTATTTTTCTTATCAGTAGTTGATTGTCAAATTGGAAAAAAGGGTGGGGTAGTATTAAGTCTACAAAGAGAGACTAAATATGTGTCGGGGTAGCATAGCAGAGGGAAAAGGGGAGAAAGACTAAGTTAGACTCCAGGCTTTACATGTGTGTTCTCAGAAAAATCCCTTGATCTACGACGTGGTTCTCTCACCTGCAATATGCGGAGGAGGGAGGGCAGGTTGCCTATGTAAAGTGGCCTATGTTTTGACTAAGAGTCCCTAGAGGATATGGAAGGAAGTCAACAACTACAAAAAAAAAAACACCCTACAACTGGACAGATTTGGGTTGAGTATAAGGAAGAATCATGGTCAGCAGCCTGATAAAATACTGGAAAATAAGAAAAGGGAAACCATAACTCCCTTCTCAGAAAACTCTAAGTAGCAAATAGGCAATGGTATAAAATAATAGCTACCATGTGCTAAGCACTTTGTATATATTATCTCACTTGATTCTCATAAAAACATTGTAATGTACGAATTCATTGTCCCACTGCATAATGAAGGAAATAGGGTCATCAAGGTTAGACCACTTTCCCGAAGTCCCACTAATAAGTGGTGGGGCTGCGATCTTTTCTGGCTGATGAAGTGTCACCATGCCTGACACTGTGGACTCGCTCAGATGACCTTCCTAGTCTTTCGGCCCAATGTGCTGTAATTCCACGGGGGTAGGGGAAATCATGGAAAATAGTCACTGGTGTAAGAAACGCATATGAAAACCTCCATCTGCAGTGGCCCCTGCCCAGACCTCCAAGCCCCACCCAGCTTCTTTTGGGACTGAAGCCCTGAGAAGCCTGCTCTGGCTCCTCTGCCTTCCCAGATTAATTTAACCTGGCAGAATGATCTAAAGGAAACAAAGCTCACAGGTTATACATAGCAGCACTCTGCCTGCTGCATGATAGATGCTTAAATAAATGTTGGTTTCTTAAAGCAAATCCAGTTTGGGAAAACATTCACCCTCCATAGCACTCCGGGACTAAGCAGTCACCACCTCACTACTCTTGGTGCTGTGTGCACTCCAAAAGTTGATGTTTGTGGATTTGGGGAACTTGCCAGGGATTATGACAATAATCAAGATGATCCAGGCTTTGGAAATGAGAAAACAGCTGAAACAATGCCTAGTGATGACAAGGGGGTCTTAAGTGTGTGTGTGTGTGTGTGTGTGTGTGTGTGTGTGTGTGTGTGTGTGTGTGTGTTATGTAATAAGGTGATGAATGATTTCTTTCCTCATCACAGTGAAAAAAAAATCCAGCAGAGAAAGTGCAATGTGCAAAATGTTAGATGTAAGAAAGATCTTTCTGTTAAGGAAAGTTATTAAAAACTGTAACTGGTTGATGATGACAATGGAATCTCCTTTCTTGAATGACACCTGGGTATCCGCATATCTCAAAGACTTTCTCTGGCCTGGCCCAGAGGCAAGTGACTTCCATCTATGCTCCTTAATGTCCCTTCCATTTCAATGAATCAGGAACATGTGAAACATCCTTGTAAGAAAACCTAAAAGGCTCTAATCAACTCCACTCCTTCTTCAAAGAGTTTTCTCAACTATCCTGTTCACTGCTGACCTTTTACGTCTTCTTAGCTGAATGTAGCATAAACTACAGGCTGCAGGGAGCAATAAACCAAGTGGCTACTTGGACAGGTTATGCATATTACTACGTTAGAGGAATGTGAAAAAGCCTTTCAGCCAGGAAGGCAGCAGGAATCTGAAAGATCAAACTAAACCTGAATTAAAATTGTTGTGCATGAAACAATTTACAGGCTCAGTATGTGCGCTCCCCACCAGTGGGCAGGTACTGCTGAGTTTATCTAGTGGGCAGGAATCCACCTGTTTGATTTCCTTTAATGAGACCTTTATAGGGGCTTCTGTTGCACCTAGCTCAGGGATGACACATCACCATCCAGCAACAGGTTGGACAAAAAGCCAATTTCTATACCAGTCATTGGAGAGGTATAGAAACAGGTTGGAGAAAAAGCCAATTTCTATACCAATCTTAGAGAGGGGAGTGAATGCTGGTTTTTGCTTTCATTAATTCTCTTTAATCTGTATGGAATACAAACTAGCTTTTATGAGGAAGCCACTTTATTAAGAGGATCAGGAGACTCCTTAGCATATTCTTACCCAGGCACATACATGTGGAAGGTAGCCTTCAACTCTGGCTGGGTTACTACTAGACAGTCCCTGCACAGGAAACACTGCAGATTTGTACAGGAGGCCTCCATTCTTGTGTTTGAGTGTGTCGTTGCTTGTAACCATAACATGTACCTTTCTAGTGCCCACAGTCAAATTGTTTGTGAGTGTGTATATTGGGGGTGATGTGATGGGAGGCAGTTCACATATAGATTTGGTCTTTCATGCTTTGCGATTTTTTAAAGTAATGATATCAAACTAACTGATTAAATTGATTTCCTTCCATTTGCAATTATTTATTGATTACTTACCATGTACACACTAAGCTCTGTTTTGAGTGCTGGAGATATAAAGATGAGTAATACTTGAGCTTTCTCCTCCAGCAGCCAATAATCTAGGAGAGGAAACCTGTATAGAAATAAGTAGATAGAGAACAATATCCTCAAGGTAATATTTTTGCAGAAGAGGGAACCATCACTTTTCACTTGGGGTTGGTGGTAAGGGGTGGGTTGAGTTGAGAGCTGACTTTGGAAAAACAAGGGCTAGTTTATCAAAAGCAGCAGAAGAAAATGGGTGTCCCCTGAATGGAAGCTGATTTGTCAGCCATTCTACAACAGATGAAGCTGAAGTTTGTGATCATCCAACCTGATGTTCACCGTAGTTCCACATAAACTGAGCCAACCTGAGGGAACAGATGTTAAGCCAAGCAGGATGGCTCTTGATGGCTGTGGGCAGGATGCTCTGAGATCCTCAGCAGACATTGCTTTGCCATCTAAACACCATCCACCCCTCTTTATGCATAAAGCTATAGAGATGTTTCCAATGTTTGTCATCTGGGTCTGGCTGGGTATATGTGACACACGGGTCAGGAGCAGCCTGTGCTGAGGGCCACCATCTTGCCATAGTCGCCAGAGAGGGGGTTGTAACTCCCAACATAAGTACCACCTGGATCTCTGCCAGGATGTCCTTCATTGCTGCTATGCACACTGGTACCACCTTTCACAAGGGGAAAGAGGAAGGCTCTTGTTATTAGATCAGTGATGACTTTGAAGAGGACACGACCACAGCAGCTTATCACTGTGGTAGCAGTACCACCAAGGCGAGAGGGCAAACCAAAGCAGATTTACCTCTCAGGGGAAAAACAGCATGCACCCACACAGCCATAAAAGGGATATGGTTTCAGAGACCATCATAGTGAGCAATTAAATTACTTTAAAATTGGTCAAAATCATCAAAATGGTTAGCTACTGGGAGTGGGAAAATAAAGCTCCATGTAGCAGTAATTCTTCACATAAAAATAATTAGAGGAAGGCAGTTTATCAAAGCAGGACAGCAGTGGAATTTCAGAACTGAGCTCCACAGTCCAGGTGGACAGACCGACAATGTTAGTGGTTTCCGTGAGGAAGTTGCCCTGGGGCGGCAGTTAAGAAAGACTTGATGAAAAAAGCTTCCCCACCACTTTCAATCTTTTTCCAAGATTTTCAAGTGAGAACTTGACTTTTCTTTGATATCTTGATTTGATTGCCTTTGCTACAAGCTAATTTTTCTTCACAAAAATGTTTACATGCCATGTGGCTGTTGCTGATTGAGTGTCTGCTGTTGGAACTAAGTTCTAGAAGACAGAGGAGGCTAACCCCATTCCCAGCTGGCACTGCAGTCAGCCTCTCCTCCCACAGCCAGTCCTCTGCCTCCCAGAGGCCAGGCCCAGAGGAATTCTAGCTCCGATGCCAGGCTGCTGGATAGGGCCTGAGGTGGCCCCATCCATCTGCTCTTTCTTAAGAACAGCTTTTGTTTCAGTCTCCCTGTGAATTGGGCCCAGGCCATTTTGCATTTACATTTCCAAGATTAAGAACAAATTAGGAGGTCAAATCATGTGTGTGTGTGTGTGTGTGTGTGTGTGTGTGTGTGTGTGTGTAGGAGGTGGGAAAGGGAGAATGGTGAGAATGATGTGCTTTCAAACCGTGGTTTAAAAAGCAGGAACCACCAGCAATGTATTAGTCGACTGAAGCTAGACGGACCTGGAGTCTACAACCTGCATGAACCCCTTCCTCCTCCATTTCTGACCAAGCAGCTAAAGACTAATGAAATGATAACTCTCTCTTTACCCTGTTTTCATTTGTCCCTAACTGGCTTCCACACTTTCCCATTTATCCATCTTTGCTGTGTGTCCCCCTGTGGCACCCAGAGCAAGGTGTCCGCAATCTGCTCATAGACATCGCTGCTCATTTTCCCGCTGTAGAGTGCAGAGCTCTGCTGCCTGCGGGCTTCCATCAGTCCCTAGAAGTGGGGGGCACTTACAGCGGCATTAACTCCCCTGGGCTGTCTTGAGAGTGTAGAACACTCCAGCAGCAGTACACTCAGCACCTCTTAGCTGCCCCAAAAGAGACCCGGGCTTCCCTACCTGCCTGCCTTACTTAGCACGAAAGGGGCAGCTCTTAGGGCTGATTGCCCTCCCTAGCTTTGGAGCGCTCTCCCCTTGTCACTGTTGTTAATAAGTTTTTGATCTATCATAGGAAATGATTATACCATTGAGGGACTAGGTAAGAACACACTCTAATGTGTAGCCAGTTGACCATTTAGCAATTAAATGGCTGTGTTCATGTGCCTCGTGTAGTTCAGACTCGTCACTATCCCAGTCACTTCACATGTTACTCTCCTTGCTAGGAAGGACTGATGCCGCCAGCATCACCCAAGAGGGTCTGCCATGACCCATGCACTATGCCTCAGGGGACACAGAGACCTTCTCTTTTGACCGGTGACCTCACTCATTGCCCCAGAACCTGTGGAGCCCGGTTCTCATCCTGCCTCCTGAAGTATGTAAAGCCTTTTCCAAAATGAGGAAGCTCTGAAAGGTGCCCTCCAGAGAAGCCATCAGTTCCTGTTTTTCCCAGAACTCTCAGGATTTTCTCACTACCTGACATTGCTATGACAAAGAAAGAGATTTATCCAGTGGTGTGGAGACACAGAGCACCTGCCCCCCAAAGTAATCAACATTAGTAAAAATAATTCATTTTCCCAAGAGAAAATATCCCCCTAATTTTAAAATTAAAGGCCATGAAAATCAACCAAATTTTATGTTAAATACATATTTTTTCATTTTATATTCACATCAAAAAATATTTATAACCCCATGTTATGACAGGCTATCAGAAGAAAAAGACAAAGGAAAAATTACATAATACTCAGATGAAGGTGCACACATACACAAACACACAGACTCAAGTGGTGCAGAGAGACTTAGACAAGCAACAGAAGAAGTAATGGGAAGCCTATCAGAGGACAACTTTGAAATACCATCATATCTTACTACTTGATTTCATTCTTCCATCTCCAAACATCTGCAAAAATTAATAGGAATAAGATAGGATCTTAATGCTTGTTACTACCTATCACCAGATCTCCCACATGTACTCATCCAGCCAAGTTTGCAGATGTGGTTAAAACAGACCCTCTGATGCAGGGAGGGTGCATGGGGCAAGTCAAGAGCAGCCCAGCCTACCCCTCTCTACCTGTAGCATTCCACCACGCTGTATATAGTGTCCATCTGCTGAAATAAGAAAAGAGACATTCATGCAGTGATTTAAAACAAACCAAAAAAAAAAAAAACTGTCTCCTTTCTCACTGGAAAAAAAAGGCGCAGTTAATCTTAGGCACTTGTGAAGGCAGTAGCGGATGTGCAGTGAGCCTGTCTGTGCATCTGCTAGCTCCTCTTGCTTTGTTTTTCCTTACCAGTATTCTGCCTCACGATTCTTCTGTGATGGTTACACTCCCTCACAAGCACACCCGTGGTTGTGAAAATAATATGGAAAAAAAACAGAACGATCCCCAGCTGTTAATGTACTAGATTTGTGTTATGTCTTTTAAACAGTTCTAGTTTCCACCTGACACTGAATAATCAGGAAATGTATAAAAATTCAGAAGTGAAATAAAAAATTTTATCAGTTAAAAAAGAGATATAATCTTAAGGATCTCAAAACTCAGACTGTTCTATCCAGACCCATTGATCAATCACAGTATCATTGAAGGAGTGACACTTGCAGATTATGTGTCTCCTGATGTGATGCAATAAGAAGACACAGCTCCACCTATGAAATATCGTGCCACAAAATCAAGCCTGATCTTGGGCGGAAAGTACAGAAAAATACAAGAATATTCAGAATTAATTAGATCTCACCACAAGAAAGCAATCAGCCAAATCTGGAATGCAGAAGATAGTATAGGGAAAAACTGTGAAAGGGTAGGGGGACAGTTACTGATTAAGAGATTAAGAGATGTGCTAGTCAATACAGTGTGTCTACTGCACTTAGATTCTGATTTCAACATGTCATCTGTGATGAGATGTTTCAGACAACTGGGGAAATGTGAATATGGACTGAATAGTAAATGATGTTAAGAAATGCTTGTCTATTTTGAGAAATATGCTAGTGAATAGGTCAATAAAAAGAAATTCTTATCAGTTGAATAAGGTTTCTCATCCTCAGTACTATTAAATCTGGGCCAGATAATTCTTTGTAGTGAAGGCTGTCCTGTGCGTGTGGGATATTAATTAGCAGCATCTTTGGGCTCTACTCACTAAATGCCAGTAGCACTCCCACCCTGCCGAATTGTGATGCTGATTGGTAAATGTCCCCTGGTTAAAAGTCACTAAGTTAGAGGTGCATAGAGAAGAGTTGATGAATGACTTGCATAATGTCTAGGATTTGCTTTTAAGTACTCTAGCCAAGAAAAGAAATTGTGGTGGATAGGTGAAGCTTCCCTAGCATAGTTTTTATTTTAGTTGAACTGGGTGGTGAGCACATAGGGATTCCTAAAACCATTCTTTCTACTTCTGTGTATGTTTGAGTTGTAAAAATCAACCTGCTAATAAAACTTAAGGTAGAGTTGCCAATAGCCTTACCTTTCAATGCCTCTTCTCAAAGTTGCTTCATTGTCTTCTTTGAAAACTCCTCACAGACAGATTTCCCAATATCTGAAGTAGCATTTCCAGAATTCCTACCTGACATCAAGGGAGCAGGCTCAGCCTGCTTCACTGCTTTACCAATGCATGTGGTTAAAGCCCAAAACCAGAACATATAAGCTAGAAGCAGAGCTGACATTACAGTAAATATGGTGGCAATCTAGAAATTCCTCCAAACCCCCACTGTTGCTACCACTACAAAGAAAAGCACCTTCCTCTACTGCTTTATCCCCATTCTAGAAGAGGCTCACCTGTTGGATGGACAAATGAACTTTAGGATATTGAATCTTCCTTCTACCTAAAATGTTGTATAGAACTATAAAAATATCACATCACGATCTCATCCTTTTGTCTTTTCAGTTTAAGTCCCTGTTAAACTACAGAGGAGTAGAAGGGGCAGATACATGGGTCATGTCTCTCAAAATGCAGAGAAGTAGAAAAGTGGAGAAAACACAAGAGGAAGACAGGGAGAATTGAGGGCCTCCATCCCCTGAGGGGTGCAGGAGGGAGCAAGATTCACAGGGGGAGGAGGGGTTGCCAGGTGGTACAACTGGAAAATCCATCCCGAGTCATAGAGGCAGTCACTGAACTAAGTTAAAGGAAGAGAATTGCTAGATGGAGATATGGAATAAGTGCAACACATGTTGAGACTCTGCTGGTATGATGCTAACGATTTAGTCAAAGGGGGAAAGGTACCTGAGTGAAATAATCAGAGCACAGTTAGTCGCGAAGATGAATGCCATCCAGCTCCACGGGGCACAGCTGGTACCATCAGAGCTACTACCAGCAGGATGAGACAGCGTTGTGGCTGAGGTAGAAGCAGAAGTCTTCACAGAGGAGAGGAAATTTCAACTGAACCTCAATGATGAATAGGATTTGGATCAGCTAAAATTTTTCTCATGAAAGAAACAATGACAGCAAAACTATTCACAAACATTTAAGTGCCAACTACGTGGCAGACGCTGTGTTGAGGATGGTATTGTATGAAGATACATGAGCCAGAACTCTCACCTTCCGAAAGCCTCGTATAGAATAAGGAATGCACAGAGTCTTTGTCAAACATGTGGGGACAGGAGTGACTGGAGATGGGAGTGTGAATTCTGAAGAAACAAAGCCAATAGGATGTATGTGTGGAGAAAGAGAGAGAGATTAAGAAATTGGCTCATGTAATTATGGGGGCCAGCAAGTCTGAAATCTGCAGGGGAAGATGGCAGACTGGAGACCCAGGGAGGAGTTTATGTGACAGTCTCGAGTCTGAAGGCAGTCTGGAGGCAAAGTTGCTTCTTCCCAGGGGCCTCAATCTATGCTCCGAAGGCCTTCAACTGATTAAGTAAGGCCCACCCACATTATGTAGGATAATCTGTTTCAGCCTATTGTCTATTGATTTAAATGTTAATCTAACATAAAAAATACCCTCACAGTAACATTTGGATTGGTGTTTGACCAAATATCTTGGTACTATGGTCTAGCCAAGTTGGCACATGAAATGAATCATTGCAGAATGGAATACAAATTAAGAGACATAGACTGATGGCTAGGTGGTGTGAAAGCCAGACTAGGATGATTCTTGAACAGTCAACCAACAGAATGCTGTAGGAAGAATAGGCTAAGGATGTACTTAGTAGTTTGGAGATATACCCTGTCACCTTTACCCCAAGGCAACCAAAGGCAATCTTTTTACATTATTCCCCAACTGCTGCGTGGTTGACACATCTCTCCCAGGAAACCAAGCCTATACTCTGATCTGTATACCTGATTGCCATGCTCTCATTTGAGAACCAGGAAGCCCAGGTTTCTAGTTTTCCTGTTGCCACAGTCACCTATTAAGACAGTACAAGGCACACCCAAAAGCTATTTTGCATTTTCGAAAGCCTGGATGAATGGAAAGGAAATTTAGTTTTCAATTTTGTATTTTTTAAAGCAATTCATATTTTCTGTTTTAGGTCGAAATAAGTAATAACATCAACTCTGAAATGTGGCTGCTGAACTTGATGTAGGAGGCAAACACCGCAGACAGCACCTCCCTGCATCAATGCGTCTCACTGTTTTCCAGAGGATTGACTACACCCTCCTGCTTTCCCATGAATCCCGGAGGTCTTCAGTCACAACCTACATATTATTAGTATTGTTCACTAGATGAGATGTAGGTGCTGGGGTGGGTATTTTTTTAATCACCTTCTTCTTATATGAATACTTATAAATTGTTAAAAAATTGTTTTTTAATTTTTTAATAATATCTAATGTGAAGCATGCAAAATGAAAATTTCCATGAAAACCTGCTACAGTCAATGCTGAGAGAAACATTGGTTTATATCGCTGAAGTGTTAAGTCAGTATTGCTGAGTGCTGCCGTTATCCTAGGCTTGATGGATTTTGCATTGGCAGACATTACCTGGGGTTATTAGACATGAACTTAGATGCTGTGACATCTCAGAAATGAGTACAACAGTAGATCTGGCCTTCAGGCCAAGTAGAGATCATATTTCCAACCCTGAAAGAAAAAACATGGAGTCCTCCTTTGTTCTTGACTTTCCAAAATCCAGAATAATACTGTTAATCTAAATTTTCAGATTCGTGCATATTATCTTGTTCTTCCTGTGTGTTCTGAAAAATATTTATCAAGGACATATGAAAGAGTGAAATGATTAGTAGAATATTTTTGCCCTTTGGAGGGAAGATGGTATCTCTGAGTTTCATATTTTCTACTCTTTATCCCAGTCCTGACACTGGTCATACAAACAGTGTATGTAACACCTAAACATACAGCTTGTGGGCTTCTGGGACAGAAATCACAACCATAAATCTGCAACCAGGAACATTGTTAAGAAATTCAAAAGGAGCATTAAAACAGGGTACAAATCTCTATAAATGTTTCTAAAAACAATATTTGTATTTGTTCTACATCAACTTCTCTTTCTCCTACTCCATTCCAAAAACCAAGAAAATGACATGGGAAACATAATTTTCCATGGAAAAATGGATTGTTTTGAAAACACATCTCAGCTTTTTCTGTTCATGTCTTTCAATGACTATTTCACATATCAAAATAAGTTTTGCAAACTTTGTATACCAACCAAGGTGAGGCCTCCTGTAAAACTGTGTATAGGTAGTTGTTAAGTTGGCCCATACATCTTTAAGAAGTCAGTCTATAAACCATCTAGAATTTTATGCAGATTTTTGTATGTGTGTAGAGGTTCCTTTTTTCTTCTTTTTTGGAGTCCATGTATTTTATGAGAGTCTGCTAAGAATCAGAACTTATGCAGCAAAGTCTGCCTTGCTTCCTCCCACTTGATGACAAGCACTGTGGTCCCTCTGGAGGCCTGTTTGACTCACCTTATGCCCCCTCAGTCAACTGGCACCCACTGGATCCCATCACTTTCATCTGCTGACTAAGCTCAAATTCAAAAGGAAGAGGAGCTAGCAGGGACCTGGGAGATAGTCAAACCCAAGCCACCTTTGCATAGCTGAGGGGGCTGAAGCCTAGGGGAACTGGTGGATTTGTCCAGAGTTCTGCATGTAGACAGAAGACAAAGCAAGGAGATCCTACAGGGCAAAAGGAACTTGGGTTTCAGGTCCATCCATCACTGTGGCCTTGGACAGTGTTGGACATCTCGGCCCTGGAAATTTCCTCATCTAGAGTAGAACTGCAATCTGTACCTCCCAGGGTGAAGTGAAGATCAGATGACAATGTAGAGAATACTCTGTAAACTGTGAAGCACTCCACAGTGATAATGACAGCTATCACTGTAATGTCTGAACAATGAGTTGGACCCTGTCTGGAGCTCTTGCTGTACACCCTAGAGCTGTGAAAAGACCACAGAAACACCAACCTCCTCTAAGTTTCCTAAAAAGTAGCTTGGAAAACTTGCCCATGTTTCAGCAATTAGAAATAATGCAGACTAAAAATTGCATTTCTAAAAAAGAAAAACTCATATTCAAATTCCAAGATTAATACATAATAGTATTATTGGAGAAAGCTAATAGAATATACGAAACCTAGAAAATCAGTAAGGCAGAATAAAAGTAGTATTCAAATATTCAAAACTGCCATTTCATTACTTCCCCATGTACAAAGAAGAAGTTAACATTTCACAAAATAGTACCATACTAATTTTTGTTACTGTTTTACCTTCATGTAAATTTATACATGCTTCCAAGATGCACTGCAGAGTCCTAGATCTTGTTTAACTGAGGGTAACAAATTTGAGGAGGAATTCCTTACATTAGTGATTTTTCTATGATATTCAATATAGGCAACTACTTAATGTGGAATGTTTAAGTTTTTAATCTTTCATTTAAATAAATTATAACGGTTTCAATCCCCAACCCCAGTAATCCATTATGATCATTTTAAAGTTCCACAAAATTTGACCCACATCAGAAACAAGTGAGATACACCTCCGACTCATTTCCCTCCCACTGTCTTCTCCCTGCCTCTCCTCTCCCTGGCTTCTTGTTAGAGGCTCTGCCTACTTATGACAGAGGGATGGAAAGAAGCACAGCACTGTGCAGTCACACTCAGCAGTCACCCTGTGACCTGGGTAACTCCAGCGCAAGACCGTCACCACTCCTGCTCCTTAGGAGCGAGCATTTCCAGCTCTGGCAGCTTTTGCCTCCTGTTTTAGGGAATCTGCTCTGCACTGTGCCTCATACAGAAAGGCTTTCAACAAAAGTGAACTCTATCTCCGTTCTTGCCAAATCTCGGCTCCTCTGTATGCAAGTGTATGACTGGTCAGAGTGAGGGAAGATGAATGCATCTCTTAGCCTGTACCAGTTTCCAGAATCTCAGCATCCTAATAGATGGTGTAGCTCCAGGGTCAAGTAGTTTTCTGAGAAGTGATCCTGGGAAAGCTGAAGATCAGACATCCACTGCACGTTAGCCACTAGTGCTGACTGAAGTGTACAAGGGGAACTTAAATCCAATGTTTTTTTTTGTTCCTCTTTGAACCATTATGTCCTGTAAATCTTGGCCAACCCTGCCCCAGCTCGTCTTCTGTCTTTCATAGATGACCTACCCTTTCTTAAGTCTTCTGCTGACATTGTGTGGAGCCATAGTTAGCTGGGATGTTTTCCCACTTACCTTCTATTTATTTCAGCTTCCAGTCATGTTTCAAAGCAGCGGAAGTCAAGCAGGGGAGTTACAGGGTGCAGGGTTTAGAGAATCCCCAGGAACAGAATATGTCTTGCCCATGGAACAGTCTACATCAGAGAAATCTCAAACATCTCTCGGGAAAAGCACTAAGTTAGTCCATTCCCAAGTATCTTAGCATTTTACCTGCCATGTAATGTGAGGGTTGTGTCCATATGTCCATACCACTCCAAATCTGAAGGGCTATTTGCTCACTTGTTTTGAAGATAACTTGATGTCTTGCCTAGAAAAACACTGACTTCTTTCTTTTTTCTTTTAGAAAGTACGTCCCACTATTTTCTGTAGACCTAAATAAGGGAGGTGGCCAGCTTCAAGGAGCTGGAGCTAACAAATGTAACAAGGCTGCCATCTGTCTCAATGAATGGGACACTCATGATTGAGAAGAATTTGTCTTCATTAGAATCAGTTAAAAAGTGCATTGCAAAGCTGAGGAAAACCATCAAGACGCTGCTAAATTAAAAAGCAGATAAAAACCAAAAATGCTCTTTGCAACCATTGCAAATCAGCAAGGAATCTTGTCAAGAATAAACAGATCTTCATTTTAGACATACATATATAGAATGTATAGTATCCTAAAGTGTGGACTCACTATGGAGTCTGACTTATTACTTCTGAGTTACTTTAGTATGTAACTTGGGGAACTTTTATAGTTGATTAGAATTCAGATGTTCTAACTTGACATTTTGGCCCAAGGTAGTAGTTCCTTTCAAGGCAAAAGTGAATTAAGTGGTAAAAAATACAAATAATTGATCTTGAAAACTTGAATATCTTTTTCTTCTTATGTCCTCCCCTTTAAGAGTCATCTAAAACCTCTGCTCGATAGGAAATCTGTGCAAGTGTCTATAAATCCTGTTAAAATATTTGTGATCAATAGGCCCACAACTTAAGGATATTATGTCCAAAAGTAGAACTGATAAAGGAAATTACTGCTTATGTAACTGCACAGTGTGCAATGCAGAAAGGAAGTAGAAGTATTTTAAGTATTAGGAGAATGTATTTCTTAATAAAGAATCCTCAAAAAAAACAGATTTCTACAAAAATTAACAATTTGTAACATTTATTTTTTCATCTTGATAAAATTTAATTTATTTATTGAGGGTGAAGAAAAAATGCCATTTCTAGAAGGTGGAAAAAGTTTCTTAAATACTGAATGAAGTGTGGAAAAATGTGATGACAGGTAAAAAATGAATCACCTTCCTTAGACTTGCAGGCATACAAAAGGCAAAGATCATGTTAAATGATAAACATTTTAAAAATAAAATATTCAAAAAAATCCAAAATATGCTTTGGCTTGAACTTGAGAGTTAATTTATATACAAAGAAGAAAAAGAAAGAAGGTAAAAAGGAAGGAAAGGAGAAAAGAAAAGAAAGAACAGGAAGAAGGAAAATGAAGGAAAGAAGGCTCTAAAATTGAGTCTATCTAATTTGAATTTGGACAGGTCAATCCTTAACTCAGAGTTGTTCTTCTTTGAGTGACTAAAAACAATGATCTATTTTAAATTTAGGACCTGCTTTTCCTCTCCTCTCCAGAGCTAAGTGTTTTAAAAGAGTTTAGAGAAACCAATGATCTATCTGGTCATAGAACTTGCTTTGGGGGACAACCTTGTCAGTCTATATTATTTAGGAACAGGTCTATCTACAAGTGACAAAACAAAGAAACTAATGGTGGCTTAAATAAGACAGAGGCCTATATCCTTTCATATTTCAAAGTTCTGGAGGTAGTGAGTAAAGAGCTAGACGAGTTCCCTAGAGATGGAGACCAGGCTCACTCTCTTTGTTGCTTCATTAAGTGATTCTCAAGATCATAACATAACTCATGGTGGCTGCCAAAGTTCCAGCCTTTGCTTTTGTATTCCAGCCAAAAAGGAAGAAAACAGACAGAGAAGGGTGCTTTTTAAGGACATGTCTCAGAAATTGCACAAACTGTTTCCATTTATACCCCATTAGCCAAAACTGGGCCCATCCCAAATATAGCTGCAAGGAAAGCTGGGAAGCATAGTTTTTATTCTTAGCCTTGTGCCTATCTAAAAATTAAGGGGTTCATTTCTTAATACAAAAGGGAAATGTGTGGTAAAAATGCTTAGCAATCTCTACCATACAGTTCAAACTAGTTGGCATGATTTTTGAGGAATGTTTTCATTTACTTTAATTGCAATACATTACAGAAAAAAATACATATATCCTTCAATACTGTGAGGAATTATACATCCACTCTGTGAAATGAGAATTTCTACCTCATCTTTCTGCATTTCTTCTTAGGAAGAAAAATATAAATCTACGATGCAAGATCCTCTGTGTTTCCCATAATTCTGCAGAGTATATTTTAACTTTCCTGCTCTGGAAATTGAGTTTAAAATTCAAGAGCCAATCTAATGTATTGCTTGATTTTCACTGTTCTGCTACAAAAATAAATTAATTCTTTTATGGTCATAAGCCTTCAACTATTTCATTTGGCAGCAATTTGTCTTCTGAATTGATTAGTAGTGTCATCATTTTCTTTTTATTCAGTTCAACAAATATGTAATAAACATTGGTGCTTAGGAAAGTGGGACAGAACACATAAGTGGAATGCATATGATCCTTCCTTTTCTATTATTTTCTTTCAGTAAAATTTGGTTCTGTGTTTCTCTTCATCTGCTTTTCTTCCAGAACCAGTATCAATTAGAGTGGAATGAGTATTTTAAATTATTTGATAGTCTGTTTCTCTAAGAAAAAAACATAATGAGAGATATCATAAAGTTCTTTTATAATTAGATTTCATGATACATTCCTCCCAGGCTCTTCAGTGTGTGTGTGTGTGTGTGTGTGTGTGTGTGTGTGTGTGTGTGTGTGTGTAAGAGAGAGAGAGAGAGAGAGAGAGAAAAGACAGAGACAGAGACAGAGACAGATATCTGCCAACTCCTTATTAAACAATATCCCAGGAAGTGATCAAACACTGAAAAGTGTTGGTTATATTCTCCTAACACCTTGTGCCTGCAAATATGGCAGCTGTTGCTGATGACAGAGATATCAGCACTTGACTTATTCGTGTTGGCACACACACATCTACACACAAACTTCAACATTTAAGTATATTGTTAAAATGTTCCCTATGACCGCTTTCCGTAAATGATAAATAGTATAAGATTATTTTAGGGAGTGAAAGTTAAATGATGTAAGATGTTTAGTTCAATGTGTTATTGCTCTGCAAGATCAAATTGTGGAGTTGAAGAGGACCTCAGTGATTCATTTACTCAATATACAGAATAGGAGACTGAGGCTGGTCACTACGGTGCCCTGTCCCATGTCCCATTGGGTCTGCTCTGCAAGCTTTCAGTCCAACCTTCTTTCCTCTTTATTTGGTGGCCATCAGCTGTCACAAATTCCATCTGAACAAGGCCTTTGCTGCCGGCTGCAGCCTGATGATTTTCTTCACCAGGTCATCAAGGCTCAGGACAGCTGGGCAAGTGCCTGCTGTGGGCTCCTCCAACCTTCCCTTCCTGCTGCTTGGATGTGAGCTTTGGAAAGTCCCCTTCCAGCGGGCTCTCATCCTACCATTTTGTCTTCTCAGGGTAAATCAGAAAACCCAGACCTCAGCTCACTGCTTTTCACTTCCCAAAAGATACAGTAACTCAGGCCTTGCCTGCCGTCTTTCTTTACTCATGGTTTCAACACAATTCCCTCTGGGCCAGTCAAACCTTCTCATGATTTTTGTCCACCAGAAGAGATAGTATTCTTCTAACTACTGAATGTCCATCTCTTCTAAAGACTTTTGTTTCTGAGGGAATGATCTTGTAAGTAATGGGGTAGAGTCGCTTTTTAACTGCCTTACATAGTTTCATTTCTTTTAAACCTCTTTTTTAAGGGAATTTCTCCCTTCCTCTTCTGACTTCTTAAAGCTATTTTAAGCCTAAAATATCAGCCATTGAAAGCAGTTTTATGAAATAGTTTATTTGGGTCACCTATGTAGTATGAATCCAAGAGCCTAATCATTGCATTTATTCCTATTGCATCCAGATAGTGCTAATGCAATTAGAGTAGTATATCTGTGAAAGTTAATTAGCATTTGGATTCTCTTATCAGACCTACATTGTATTGTGCAGCCTTCTCTTTTAACTGTCGAGGGTTTATATTATTATGAACTGTCACATTTAACCCATTTATGCAACCAGCACCAATCATTATTTACTTAGTTCTTATGGCTTTTCATTTTTGCCATCACTGTAAATAAGAAAAGTAGTTTCCTGTGCAAAACATTTTAAGGAGAATATAAGGTATAGAGCGCCAGGTGAAATAGCTTCTGAGAATGGAATTTGGAACAATTCATGCATCACGCTTACATGTTTTTATAGGGTAAGCAAAATTCTTTAATTCTATTTTATTTATGTTTTTAAGCCACTTGTTCAGTGTGGTGAATTTTTTAAAACTTGATCTTCAACTTTTTTAACATCACAGAAAAAGCCCATTGATCACAAAACTCAGATATCTAAAGTTCACTCAGCAATTGAAATTGGTTGGCCCTTGGTAAAGTTCTCTTTGCACTCGTAGGCTGCAAAGGCTCAGCTCTCAAGTCTCCTCACATTGGTCCCATTAATCTTTGTCAAAAAGGAAGTTGTGGGAAGTGTCAAGAAGGTGAACTCCTGATCCTGTTTTACTCTTTCCTCATTTGTTTCAGGGTCCGTGGCCATCAACCCTCCTTGATGTTATTTTGCCTGAGTATCACCTTTCTGTGTCTATAAATAAGGGGCCACATAATTACAACCTCTTAAGAAAATGGGGGCTTTTCCTTAAAGTTTCCCTGCAAATCGAAGGTGCCACGTGATAGCTGCTAGTAGCACAGAGCATTATTAGCATCAGTGATAACTGTAATAAGACCATGTCTCTTTTCCTTTTAAAGACGTAGATATTCCAATTTCATCTTGTATAACTCAAGGGGAATTTGGCATTGACATTTCAAAATACTTTTTAAGTCCTTAGAGGAAAACCTGAAGTGAGAAGTATTCATTTCCACATCAGTTCCTAAAGCAAGATGCCTGCCTCAGAATACCAAAGTTATTTCTCATCCTGGGGTAGAAGCCTGTAGGTGAGAACTCCCACTGAGACCTTCTGATCTGAAAACACTAAGGAATTTCTGCCATTGTAGGCAAAAAGACAAAAAAATCATTGTCTTCTCAGTGGTGCTGGCCTTTCAAATTTTTCTGAGACTCCCTATGTGACAAGAACTCTGCTACCTGGCAGCCTCTCCTTATCCACAGCAGGCCTGAGGGCGAGGAAACAGAGTCTCTGACTATCCCAATACCCTTGATAAAATCCACGCTCGGAAACTTCTGAGTTTTTCCCATAGAAAAGCTCTTCAAATCTTTATTTAAATCCTGCTTACCTCTCAACTTATACATAATTTGAATTATTTTTACAGCATAGTTTTCAATCACATAGCTTTAAAACAGAAGATTAGAAAGGCAGGTATGGTATAAAATAAGCAGAAATATCAACAATAATTTACCAAACTGTCTCTAACTAAAAGCACACAGATAGAAAATGAAAAATCTATAGCACTGTTGTCTAGGGACATTTAATGTGAGTCTGTTGGCAACATTGTATTGCTTTAGAGAACAGCATCTTATTCATATTATGATGAATCAACTTATCAATAAAAACATTTATTGGGAATTAGAAATAGGAATACTTTCCTTTCATCTGTCCCAAGACTATATTATCAATGGTTATTTAAATAAGACACTTTACTGTTAATCTATTGGAAATTTTTTCAAATAACCATTTGGATCTTCATTGTCTACAGTTTGAATGGGAGCCCTTTAAATGTGGCATTGCTGTGCCCTTATATTGGTCCTGTGGTCAAAATGGTCTTCTTAATAATTAGGTATATAAATTTCATCTTTGAAAACTCCCTATCCAAAACAGCTAAAATAAAGATGCTTAGGCATTAAAAGTTAAGGTATCAGTAATACCAAAGACATCCCCTGAATGTTCTGAATAGGGCCATGTCCTAGTGGCATGTATCTCTGAAACAAATGAAAAGATTTTCAAGACTGTGGGCCTTGCTACTTCTCTGGAATTGTCCTCTTTAATAAATGTCCCTCTACCTTGAAGTTACCAAATTCTCTCTTCTGGTAAAATGCCCTGATGTTTTTCAGTTGCAAAGATATCAAAGCCCTGGGATATTTCACAGAACAGCAAAGCCTTGGTGGAAAGCATGAGTGTGGCATGCTTTTTCCGTGGGAAGTAATCGTTACCCTCCTGCTTATATAAACCAAAGCAAACTTGCTTCCTGGCACATTTTTGGCCTATCAGCACTCTCTAAGAGGAAAAGTCTTCTGCCTTGATAGTAGCAGTTTCTACTAAACCGGGATGTGTAGTTTCTTCTTCATTCATGCTGAACTCTTATTGGCTGTTTGGTGTGTAAAAACTGACAACACCCAGAAGACATTGTTGGTCTTGAAGTTTCCCTGCAAATAGTTAATACACTAGTGTCGGGTACACCAGCAACGTGGGCAAGACAGGATTTGGTGATACCTTATAAGCCACACTGTGGACTAGCATCTACAGGTGGCAAGCTATGGCTGCTGCTTTTTTTCAAAACACCCCTGCTGAGTGCCTATTACTATGAGGCACCACAGAGGTACCATTTAAAGCAAAATCCTAAGATTTGCCCACAGGGACCTTATGGTTCATTGTCTAGTGTTCCACACAAGCCAGGCCCTATTGGGAGATGCCGGCCTTTCC
This sequence comes from Manis javanica, assembly GCF_040802235.1. Lineage (NCBI taxonomy): Eukaryota > Metazoa > Chordata > Mammalia > Pholidota > Manidae > Manis > Manis javanica. Next base: position 151,425,664 of record NC_133157.1, read on the forward strand.
TTCTTCCAGACTCTGTTTCCTAGCACCACCAGAAGGAAGGAGAGCCCATTCACAGCCTTCCTCTGTCTCCCTATGACTTAACATTTAGTGAGCACCTACTGTATGCAAGCAGCTCGGGGAGTGACAGTAACAAATCAAACATACATCTCTGTCTTGAGAAATTTACAAAAGAAATCCTAGTGGCTCTCATATGTGACTTTCCTCGGGTTTGGGCTCTGAAAACAACACCCATTCACTCAACTACCCTGAAGTCTCACTAGGCCACAGATGTATGCGGTGGTTTGGGCTGTAATGCTAAATGAAACTGACAGAAAGAGAGGCATTGCTCAGTATTTGATTAACAAATGCCAGAACTGCAGTCATCCATTTCAAACAAACTAAAGCAAGTCCAAGGACCTCTGACTTTGAACTAAAGACAGCAAGTCTGCAGCTCCTAACGACCAAAAGCCATCATGGTCACTGCTTGCTTAAATGATATCAGCTGACGTTTTCTTGTTACATCTGTGGTGATCTAAGGACCATGCCCTTGGGTCTAATTAGATGGGTCAGTGTTCAAATAAAACCCAGAGCAGACAGGTAAGGAAGCTTACTAAAGGAGCAGAAGAAAGGCTAAGAGCAGTCCCCATGCAGCTATAGCATGACTGCAGAAGGTACACAGTACACACTGTTTCTGACACTGGATATTATTAAAGAGGATAGCTGGGTTTTCATGGTTTGAAGGCTCTCAGTGTCTTTGTTGCTGTGACCAACAAAATGCAAGCAGTTTGCTCTCCATTTGCTATGCCAATTCTGCCATCTTATGGGAAATATTGGAAGCCCTAAAGCATTGCATTCTAATTCAAAGGCAAGGATTTGCTAGTAAGAGGACAGAAAGGCAAGGACATGGCACTCCTGTCTATTTCTACATGTTCTTAACCTTTAACATTTTTGCCAGCATGAGTAATTTTAAAAAAAGAACTTTTCAGTCTTGAGCAATTCTTAGATTGCTTGCCAACCAAGATGTGTCTCAGTCTTGACACTGTAACTTAATATAAAAATCTTGAATGATATTTTGTACCAATATGAATTTCTACTGCCCCTTAACACTGTGTAGTGACTTCACTGTATATTAACTTCTTTTCTACACACTTTTGAGCTACCAGGTGAATTAATTAAAAACATCTAATCCTTTGAGGAACCATCCTATATGATGTTGGTAGACCGTGAAAAAATGTGAAAAATGAATGTCTTTTTTCTTATACAAATTGATAATAAGATTTGTTTTCACAATTCCTTTTTACATTTTTTGTGCATAAAATACCTGTATATTATACTTGTATTCTGAAGTGACCAGAAAGTGTTATTTAATAGAAACTACATGCATTTTTTATGTCTCTATGGACCCTCTGAATCTGGGTACATTTACAATAAGTTGACAGTATAATAGACTATTCTTTTCAATTATGAATAAAAATATACATTGAAGTTAAAGATGACTACTGTTTTTAATAAGTTTTTCCCCATTTCAGTATGTATTTATTATAATAAAACTAGAAAAGGCATTAATATTGAATGTCCCTTTATTCTTCAGATTTCAAGCAGTTACCCCTCTATTGCAATTGCAAACTCAGAGTTAAGTCTCAGGCTATGTGAAGAGGAAACTCAACATCTTCCCCATGAATCTCTGGGCATCGCCGGGGACGGGGCCAGCTGTACACATCTGCTGCTGGCACGTTGCAGGCAGCTGCTCTGCTCTGGGCTTCAGTGCCAACAGCTCTAACTTTCTGATACTGCTTCTCAGCCCTGCAGCTCACTCCAGCCAACCTCTTCCCAAAGCAGGAACTCGGACTCTCTTTTTATTTCCCAAAGTGGAAACAAGCCTTTGTAACTAATACATCTTACAAAAGTTTGATGAATAAATAAGATTATAGCCCAGAAAAATGCATCACCTTTACCAGAGGCTAGGGTCACAGTGAACTCACCTTTGCAGAGTGGTGTCTGAGCCTCTCATCTTAAACTCCTGTCTGCCCTCTCCTTGTCCCCAGGGACACCTGCCCACTGATGGTTCTGCACGGCTTCTGGGTTGGGGTGCCAGAAATACCCTCCACCTCACCCTAACTGGGGAGCAAAAGTCTCCTTAGCATTAAGAATACTGTTATTTAGATTATAGAAGAAAATACTTTATCTTTATAAACAATATATATTATACAAAAGAAGATAATATCTGGCCTGAAGTATGTGTGCTGAGATTCTGTGCCTGGGTCAGGCTTCTCCAAGAACAGTGAATGAAGTTGTCTTCAACCAACTGACTAACCACTCACAGTAGGTTCATCTCAGAACAAAAGAGAAATATGGTAGTAGGATACATGGGAACTCTACTTCTGCAATTTTTCTGTAAGTTTAAAACAATTTATTGAAAAGGTGAGGAGGACAGACTTGTTTCAGCAGTGTATTCCAGATCCTACCCTCAGAGTTGCAAGCACAACCACATAAAAAATTATGAATTTTTTGTCCCCATTTCCATTTATCAAAAAGGTTGAAATAGAATCTAGTCCCAGCGTATCCATGTACTTACAAGAAAATTCTTTTAAAAATTAAACTGCTGATCTTATTGCCTTTCCCCTAAGATGGGCATTTGAATTCCTATGCCTAGTTGGACAAATAGAAATCATATTAGATATTCTTGACTAGGTTCCATCATCTAATCATGACTGTGAATTTAAACAACAAACTAGCATATATTCTTTCCCTATGCTAAGGGTATGTTGAATTTTATTTTTCTTCCATTTTTTTTACCTGTGTCGCAATAACTTAACTGTCATCTCTCAGGCCCATCTCTCCGAATTCACTGCTGTTGGTGTAGTTCTGGATCTCATCATCCTTTAATTAACCAGCCTTTTAAACGGAGTTTAGACCCTCCATCTGTTCCCAAAAACTCTGCTTTCAATATATTTCTAAAATAACACATCCGAGCTTTGTTTTATCACTCTGCTTAAAATCCTGTAATAGGATAAAGAACTAGACCCATACTCCTTAGCTGGGTATGTAAGCTCTTCCATTATCTGACATTACCAGCCTTGCCACTTACTACTCCCTTTTCCATACCATGTGATTCTCTTTCATGCTTTTGTCCAAACATTACCCCTGCTTTTGCATGTTTCTATTAGTTGGGAGCCCTTTTCTATATGTAGAATGTCAGGTTATCATGAATGCTAGATACATTTTACTCAATCTCCAAGACCCAACTCAAATGTTACCCCATTAAAAGCCAACTTGACCTATAATGATGGAGCCCTTACTATGTGGAGGATTCTGAATCTACTCAGCAGAGTTGATCACTCTATGCTCTAAGAATTTTGGTCCTGCTTCTTTAATGATACACTGAACCCTAACTATACCTACTACATTGTGAGTTTTCTGAGTGCTTTAGAAATACAGATTATGGTAGCTATTTTGGCAATCATATTACCCTGTTCATTCTCTCTAGTTCTTCTATCACCTAGAGCCATAAGGCTGAGTTTTTTCCCCATATGCTACTACTGTTAAGTGGAAATTACACATCCTGCATCTGTGAAATGAGTTTATTAGACTCAGTTTCAGGTTTTTATATTCACCCCTATCAAATTTAATTTTGTTAAATTTAGCCAATCATTTCAACATGACGACATGATTTTGAATACAGATATTTTAAACCAAACTATTGGTTATTCTTCTCAGATTCTTGTGCCTCTCTTTGGGTAACAAATACCAAAAAATACTAGGAACTGCATACATCTCTAAAAATCAGAACTGTTGGCAAAAAACAAAGGTTCTGCAGTATTCCTCTTACTCAAGCAGAGATGTAGTTGTACCCCTCCCTGCCTTTGCCATCTTAATCCTGTGAGAACAACTTGTGCCAACACAGAGCAAAGCACAGGCTTGCTCAGCTCACAGTGACACATCATAATATCCGACATTAGTCATATGATGGAAATGAAAATTCAACCAAAAAAGGCATTCCTGCCTCCAGATATGCAGAAATGACTTCACTAAGTTTGCTTTCAGAAAGTACTTTTCCCTGAAACTGAAGTCTCCTTAAATGTTGCTGTTAACCGGCTCTAATGAAGACCTGCATTCACTGAAACCTCCAGCACTAATGGTACCTGATCCTGTCTTTGTCCTGCTGGTGATGAGAAATAAAAGAAGACAGGATACCTTCAGTTGATGCAGTCCTTTTAGAGCTGTTTCTTGGAAGAATCCCTTAAAGGTGAAAGTGCCCTGGGGAGTCAAAACTGCTTACACAATTTCCTTGAGCTGCAGGCATTGTTACAAACCAAACATCTTCAGAGGGAAGAGGGGTGGGTAGTTGGAGAGGAGGTGCTGCTTAGGGTAACACGGCACCCCACACTCCCTCTGCCCCTGTGCCCTCCTCTCTCCTTCCCTCTCTTCTTCTCTGACTTTCCTTCCTCCCATCTCCCATCTTTCTGCATTTCTGATACTGGAGGACCCTCTCTTCATGTTATTTCAGCCCCCAGTTCCACTGCTCACTAACTCCATATCTTTGAATTAGTAAAGTGTCTCAGAGGCAGAGTGTCCTTATCTGTAAAAGGAGGCTGACATAATCACGTTATCATTTAAAGCAAATGACACAGACCTTGACATACAAGTGAGTCCCCTACAAGGGTTAGACTTCCCTTGCCCATGCTTTCTCTTCCAACCTCCCTTTTCTCCTCTTCGCCTGCCTGCTCCAAAGGCCAACCCCAGTTGTTCTTACAGCTGTGGTTCACTTTAGCTGTAACCCTGCAGGTCCAAGGCATAGACTTCAGTCTATTCAGAAGTATATTCTAGCATGCAGAGTAAACCTCTATATTGTTGTTTATTTTAAGGGGGTTCATGAAGAACTATATGACCCCTTCTACTAATGACAGGTAAGATTTTTATTTAAAATTGGGGCAAGCAGTATAATGAAGCTGAATCCTGTACTACCTTTATGCCTTCTTATCCAGAAGCATGTAAGTACCCAGATGTTACAGCAACATGCCAGTAGAGACCAATCCAAGGAAAGAACTAACATGTGATTAATAAGGGCATAAATCTTGTCCTGGATTACTCTCCTCAAGCAGAATTCAGAACCCGAGACTCATCCTGTGTTCTAGCTTTATGTTGGTCTAAGGACTTGGAGTCTCTTGCCTCCAGCTGTACAGATGAGTCCATGGGATGGTGGTGGAGGGAAGTCCTTAGGAGCCAGGCCTGAAAATGGTGCACATCACTTCTGCCCACATTCCTTGAGCCAGAACAGTCACAGGACCCCACCAAAGAGCAAGAAAAGAAGAAAATAGAATCTAGATCTGGAGAAAGAAAGGGAAATAGAATATACCCAACATATAACAAACTCTGCTACAACAATCCCTTATTACAAATGATTTTATTAAGTATTTTCTACATTTTAAGAGGTACTTGTTATATTAGAATTTTACCAATAATAAGAAAATAAGAGGATTGGGAGCAAAGTTAATTGTCCTCAAACTTTAAGCTTACACAGAATAATAATGATGCTCTTAATCTGGATATTTCCACACATTCTACAAAACCATATAGATCAACATGGGGAATAAATGGTAAATGGCATCACCCATAACATTCTCTAGAGTCACCAGACAGCCTCCCTCTATGGCCAGGAGAGGAATGTCTCCCTTTGTAACCCCTATCTGTTCTACCTTCCATGACCCCTCATCTCCTCAGTCTTTTTGTTACCCTCCCTAGACCTGGTGTTTAGCATTGACCACCAGTCCTAGTTGAGCCAGATGTTGGTGCTGGAAGAATGGAGATGGGAAAAATACTATGTTTTCTACTCCCTAAGTTGCATTATCTAAGGCCCCTTGTGTCACCTTTGGCTTCGAGAGGTGGAAGGGTGTGAGGCAGGTGGTGGGGAAAAACCACGCCCATACTGTTGGTAGGTAGATGGCCAGATGGGGAAGGGGAGGGGGACTTCATCCAGTGTTTACATTCAGCTGAATGCTTGCTTACATTCTACACATTAAATGCAAGCTGTTCTCACAGGAAATGGAGTGAGAATATAGATAACAGACCAGCCAAAACTGGCTGATTCCAACATGGAGGAGAACTTGACACAAACTTCACCCCAAATACATTAACACAGTAAAAATCACACTGCTCTGTCATTAGCAAAGCAGAAATTAAGCCTCCCCACACCATGACAGTTCCAGTGGGAACCAAATATAGTCAAAAGTCCCTCTACTCCATGTGATGGAGCAAGCCAGAACTCCAGAAAGACTCTACCTGTTTACTTTGAAACTAATCTTACTGAGTGAGTATTCATCTCCCTTCATATAAAATAGGTTCCCTGTTGTTCTCTGTGAGTCTCCCTCTGGGTTTGCCCAGGCCCCAACTCTCTGGACACATACTCTTACCTTTCTTTCCAACTTTAAATTTCCAAATAAACTCTACATGCTCAATGGCTTTTCAGAGTCCATTCTTGAATTCCTCCTGCCAACAAGACCAAGGACCTCTCTCTGGTAACACTACCTCGCTGAGGTCGTTTCTGTATAAGCACTGGGAGAGTTAGGAGGCAAGCCTTTCTCCAGTGGACCACTAACTCAGAAAGGGTAAGCCATAGCTCGTAAACCATACCATCTAAGTCCAGGTCACTAAGTTTATTTCCTTATCTTATTCCCAAACCTGTTGTAAACTCTTGTTACATGTATACATTACCGATGTGTGTGGGGTGAGGGTGAAGGGGGCTATAAATTGGAATATTAGTGTAAATTTGGCACTACATATTAACATTAAAGATGTATTTCTTCTTTGACCCACCAATTTCTAGAAAGTTGTCCTACAGGGGTCACATATGCAAAAAAAGTTATTCATTGTTTATATTGAAGGATTTTGGAGTAAGAAAAGATAAGAAGCAATCTAAATGCCTAACAGTAGGAAACTGGCTAAATAAACTATGGTATAGCCATACAGTGGTTCATTATGCTGCCCTCAGAAAAGAATGGGAGATTCTATGTGCTAGAGGATTTCCAAGACAAGAGTATGGCAAAGGCTCTGCTGTGGAAGCGTGTGTGCAGTGTGCTACCATGTTTGTGCAAAAGGGAATCACATTGTATTTGTCTAAGTATGGAATGTCTCTGAGGAGATATAAAAAAATCAGTTACATGGGTCACCTTGGGGAAGGAGGCTGAGTGGCTGAGGTGTGGACCAAGGAAGAAGACTTTGTAGATGTTCCTTTTAGAATCTGTTCAGAAGTCAAGTTGATAATAAATAAACAAAATATTCCAATCTAAAGCCAGCAGTGCCATGGGCTACTAAGAAGAGAGTCACAGTTCCATCTAGAACATTCAAAGGCAGAGCATGTCCTTGAGGTCGGTATGACTAAGGTGTAACTGGGGGAGAAGGCCAGGTCTGTGGGGTCTACCTTTCCTCCATCCCCATGTGCAGAGTCCCTTTCTGGTGCCAACTTAGGAGGATCAGAGTTTCCTTTTTACTAAGAAAGTGACATTTTCTTTCATGGACAATCAGACTCTGTTTTCATATACTTTTTTCAGCTTGGCTGAAGCTCAGGAAAGTAAACAGCAAAACCAGGTGAACCATAAAATTAAGCCTCCATCACCATGGTGTTAACTAAGGCCATTAAATCTGTCATATGGGATCTAAATATTGAAGCAGGACTTTGATTATACTGTAAAATTGTCCCTAAAGTAGACTAATCCAGAATAATAACACAGCAAACAGCATGACTGAAAAATCTGAAAAAGTACTCCAGCTTTCCAATTAGTATTTACATTAGCACATTCCCACCCTTAGTGACATAAAGAGAAATGGCATTACAGATGCTTAATGCATCAGGGCTCAGTGAATCTGGAGGAAAGCAGATGGCTTATGTAGATCTAAAAGCATTTTAATATTAAGCAAACATACCACAATTAGATGGGTGTGGCACAGGCATATCCTATTGCGTGCTTAATCATGAGAAGGGGTATTTCAGATGTTTGTCCTCTGTATCCTCCAGGAGTTCATTCAAATGGCTCAGGCTGCAGGGCAAGAGCCAAAGGAATTAAACACAGCTCTTGGGATTAAAGAAGCCAGAGGCAGCAAAGTGAAAATTCACAGGGGGACACAGATGCCCCCCTGCCTTGAATGGAGCCTGGTCAGCCTGCACCCCAGACTCAGGAAGACTGCTTCCTACTTAACCACTTTTGCTGTGCTGAGTGTGGAAGTAGGGTTAACTAAAAACTAAAAACTAAACCTAACTAAAAACGCAGAGAAGCTACCCTGATAAACATTAGAAAGTCACAACATACATAAAAGAAAGCAGGAGACTTAGGAGAGAGGAGGAGGCAGAGGGCAGGGTCAGGTGAGAGCGGGGAGAGGCAGAGAGGAAAGGGGATTGGCGTGACTAGGGCATTTTAAGGATGGACGATGTCTCCCGAGCAGGGCAGGAAATCTTAGTGTGTGTGTGACAGTGCCAGCACCCCTCCTCCACTGCCTCATAAAAAAATAAAGTGAAAACTTGGGCTAATCACCTATATTCCACACAGTGCTTTTTGGAGCCAGACTTATGTTTTTTTCTGTGTGTGGTGCTGGGCTGACCAGGGTTTTGAGTTGGAGACAAGGAAACCTTATACTGGGGGTTTGAATTATCAAAATGGATACTATGAGCCCAGTACATTTTTTCAGAGTATTTGGTGGTTGAGGCCATGGACATGAGCCCTTACTAACTGTGGCCAGAGACTTTAGAGACCTTCAGGTTGTCAGGTTTTTGTTACTTATTTTATGAAATAGACCGCATGGTGTTCTATAGTGGAAAAAAAAGCCTAGTCAGGGGATTAAATTGTAAAGTGAGTGCATAAAGCAAAAGGTGAGTACAGTCAAAATTCCTATGAAGGATCCTGTGGTTCCCCCCTGGGGGACAGGGCCTGCTGGCGGTGCTCCCGAGTGCAGGACCCCAGGAGTCTCTCAGCACTGAGCACGTGGCTGTCCACCAGCTGTGTGAGTGGCACCGATCACACTGCCATGATGACGTAGGACAAAATAGGTCTCTGACTTTATCTAAATTATGTTCTTGGTAAGGAGGGAGAGAATAATTACATGAGCAAGTAAGTAAAATGACATCAGGTAGTTGTCTGGTGTGTGGAGACAATAAAACAGGGAAAAGGAAGAGGCAAGTACCTCTTTAATTAAAGTGAGTGGGGAAAGGTCTCTTGTAGAAGCTGACATGTAGGTGAAGCATGAAAGGGAGGAAAGCACGGGCTGGCGGCTCTCTGGGAAGGGAGGGAGCTACACATGCAAAGCTCAGTTGTGAAAGTGTGCTTGGATGGTGGGAGATGCAGGAGGAGGCCAGCAGGATGGAAACAAGGTAGGGGCCAGATCCCAGAGACCTAAGGGGCCAGGGCACACAGTAGGCTGTAACTCAAGAGAATTAGGAAGCAAGAGGGAGTTCTGAGCAGAACGGCAATACGATGGGACCCCGGTTTCTAAAGAATCACTCCGGCTCCTTTGTTGAAAAGAGATCCTACGGAGCAAAAGCAGATGTGAGACAGGTGAGGAGACGAGGAGACAGTTGCAATACTCCAGGTGAGAGATGGGGGTGGCTTAGAAGTGGGGGCCTTCCATGGCAGTCAGATGAGTAGTTGACAGGGGTCTTTTTAGAGGAAGATCCAGCTGCAGGCCCTGGACTACAGATCAATCTTCCCTCAGCACAATATGGGAAAACCAGCATTACGTCCTTCCTGAACTCATGCAGGATGTAGTATTCATCCAGGGCTTAAGTGTGCCATTTCTGTCAAATCACTGAGGCTGTTTCCAATGTACCATGTAGAGCTAACTTCCGGTTTACAGGAAATGTAGGAGGCAAAAGGACAAAATCAGAATGAGGGACTGTCATAGGACAAATTGCTCAATTGCTCCAACAAGCAATTTTTTCCAATTATAAATTAACAGATGGAGAACTGGTTCCGGAAGGCTTTCTGCCTCTAGCCGTGCATGTGCCCTTAGCATTCACAGGACCTTCTGGAATCTACTTCCCTTAGGTTCCCCTCCCCTCCCAACACCTCCACTATGAATAGTCTTTACTCCTTGACCTTGGGTTCCAATTCTGTGCAATGCATTTTCTATTTCTAGTTATTTTCCCTCTGTGGAATGCTATGAATTCACAGAGATTATTTGCTAGAGAATCTCAAGGGTTTAAGCCTCCATTGCCCTTTGATTCTGCTCCATCTGCAGTTTTCTATACTCATTGCAACTTGGGACCTTGTGAAGATTTCTGTTCAGTAGTTGCTCTCATAAACATTCACTCAAGTTCCACTTGGGGTGGCTCCTCTACTTTTAGGGACAAGTGGATTTGGGGTGATATTTGGGTTTTGCAACTCGTAGGATTTGTCACATTTGCTTTTCATTTTCTACCCCTCCTCCCATACAACTGTGCTAATGCTGGTAGGACTTTGGACAGCATGTCTGAATTCTGTGATTCGTACGGATTTTCTGTCATCCAGTTATCTCGAAGGCAATTTGCCTGGATGTTTTTTCCATTTACTATACAGATTTGTCTATTTTTCAGTCAGCTCAGGTGCCATAACGAAATGTCATAGACTGGATCATTTAAATGCCAGAGCAGAAACTTATTTTCCCATGTCTGGAGGCTGGGAGTCTGAGATCAGGGGGCCAGCATGGTCAGATTCCAGTGAGAGCTCTCCTCCTGGCTTGCGGACACTGCTCCTGTGTGCTCACACAGCAGAGAGCAGGAGGACAAGCTGTCTGCTATTTCTTCTATAGAAGTGTTAATCTCATCCTTGGAAGCTCACCCTCAGGACTTCATCTAAACCTACTTCCTTTCCGAAGGCCACATCTCCAAATACCATCATATTGGAGGACAGGGTTTCAAAACATGAATTTTGAGTGGCCACAATTCCATCCCTGATAGTCTATTTGATTTTCAATGAGAATTTGAAAGATATTTTTAAAGTACCACTGCATCATGATCTGACCACCTGAAATCTGACACAATCTGATGCTGGACTGCATGTGAGTACTAAAGAAAAAGAAAATCAAGGATGAACCTATAGCTAGAATACAAATTTTTAAGTAGCCACACAGTGTCTAGATCCATGAGGCTGGAGGACAAAAAGTAGGTTAACACAGAGCAAAGAGAAAGTAAGTCCAAGGACTGGACCCTAGGCAATCCCATGCTTGACAGTCAGAGAGATAAGGATAAATCAACAAAGATTGAGAAACAGCAGCTAGTGAGGTCAGAAGAAATTCCAGATACTGCTGACAGATCAGGGACTGGCCACTGGATTTAGTGACATGGAGGTCGTCAGTAGCCTCAAAAAGCTCGAAAAGAGTAGTTTCCAGGGAGTGTCAGGGTGTAAGCCTGTAAATCCAGTGGCATAGACTTGAGAGAGAGTGGCAGGAGAGCAATCAGAGACATCAAGTACAGATGACTCTTTGAAAAGCTTTTATCATAAAGGGATAAAGTAAAATGAAGAGGTAAGGAGAGAGATTGTGAAATCAAGATAGGATTTTTTTTTAAGTAAGAAATATAACATGTAAATGCATTGATCAGAATGATTCCAGAGAGAAATACTGACAATGTAGGGAAAATGGAGCCATTTGCTAGTGTGAGGACCCTTGAGAAGATCAGAAGGGACAGGATTTGGTGCACCGGTGGAGGAGGTGTTGGCTGTGCATGGTCAGTAGTGATGCATCCAGGGGTACAGTTAGAGAAACCAGAGTGTTGGCCTGCAGAAGAGATAGGGTAGCTGAGGAATGGAGGCTTCTCATCCTTTCTAGTATCTCATAGTTTATATAGCAAATATATCATCTTACAGTGAGGAGAGAGGGAAGGTGCTGGACATTTGAGAGGAGGGGCAGGAAATAGTGAACCAGAAGAATGGAAGAGGGAGCAGACTACGGAAACGTGTGCAGATCCTGCAGCAGCACTGAGGACCTTCTTGGGGCTGTGGCCAGGGGCAACGTGCTCGCTCTCTCTTTAGCTGGCCACCAAAGGAAATGGTTGGTTTGCATTTAGGGACCAGGTTATACACAAAACGCAGGGTATATTTTTTTCATTTTTGCAGTTTTCTTGTTGTTGTTATTTGGGGTTTTTTATGATTGTGTATAACTGAATTTGAGAATTGAGTGCACATCTGATAGTATCCACTGAGTTTTTCTTTCTACATGGCAATTTGTCCCTCTTTCTAAGGATTATATTTCCATGTGCACATCCCATGTTACTCTCAATATTATCATGCTGTCAGCGACCAAACTATATAGACGAGTGGGGAGCAAGCCTGCAACAATGCCACCATTTGTATGTCTGTCGGATAACACTCAAGACAGACATTCACTAAAGAGAAAAAAAGGCTTGAATTTCCCAGAAGCAGATGACATTTCTCCCACTTTTTTACCACAAAATTTCACAAATGGGAAAATCATGAAAGACTTTGTCTTTGATCTTATGTCTTGAAAATAATTCATCATTTCTTTTCTGTTTATAAGTTAGAAAATGTTTTAAAATGTTTTAAATCTCAAAATCCAAATCACAGCATCAGGGTGCCAGGCTCTGAGCCCATAGCAGGGAAACCACTGGGTTCTGTGCAGTGAGTTATAGTCTCCATAGGGCTTCAGGACATCTCTAAGGTACAGGCAATGGTCATGGTCCTGAACATGGAAAACTTAACTGGAGGAAAGATGCATTTCCTACTCCTCTTAGATTTTATACTCTCAAATGCTTTCACTCAGGAACTGTTAGGCATGGTGCTACAAAGTAAATAACTTGTGGTCTCCTCCTCCTCTCCAATCTAGTGGAGAAGAAAGGTAGTACATGAATGACCTTCATGAAAGGCTAGAAGTCAAGGTGTCTATAGAACCAAGTGCTGGTGAGGCTCAAGGTAGATTAACCCCCTTTCAGAAGCAGTGTGGTGAAGCAGACGATTTGAGCTGCAAAATATCATAGCTCTGACTGTCGCTTTGTGCAGAATACAGTCTCAGAGCATCTGTGTCCTTGTTTGCAAAATATGGGTGATAGCAATAATAATTTATGCTACTAATTACATGTGCTAATTAAATGAGATGTTTATCAACTACCCAGTACAAGGACTTTGCAGGAGCTCAGCAAACATAGATTTCTTCTCCATGTTTCTGCCCTTCTACATAGAGTTTTTAAATCATAAATAGGAGGTAAATGTCTTCAGGTTAGATATGGGAAATTAAGACAACAGCTAAATTGTAAGTTAAAGGTCATGCCATTGGAATTAGTTGAAGATTAAGGACTAAAAGAAAGCTTCCACAAAATAATTTGCATACAGGCTTCACTCATAAAAGACAGAAACTGAGGAGGAGATTAAAGGAGATTAAGAAAACATGACAACTGGAGATTCAAGATGACAGCATGAGAGGTGAGATGGAGAACTCCTCCCAAAATCACAAATAGTATTAAAATATAGTTAATACAACTAATCCTAAAACAGCAACAAGAAAGAAGGCTGAACCAGACTGCATACAGACCTCATGCACAGAGCAGACCTCAAGAAGCAAGGTAGCATACGAAAGCCTTAATCCAGTGGGACCCAAGCCCTTCCCCCATCCCAGCTCACTGGCAGGAGGAAGAGAAATGGAGCAGGGAGGGGTGGAAGCCTGGGACTGCTGAACACTTACCCTGGAGGTCTGCTTTGTGAGCAGAAACCTATATTGTGTGGTGCTCTGGATGTTGGGGAGCTCGGACAGGCGGAGTGCTTGAGAGACAGATTCTGGCCTTTGGGGAGGACAGATTCACATCTGGCTGCTCAGTGTCAGGAAAGACAGGCAGTCTGAGAGGCTTCCTAGCAGTGAGAGAGCAACTGAAGGGGTGGGGTTTGCATGGAGCTTGCTGTGCAGGAGAAGGGAGAGCTGGATAGGTTTTCTGGGCATGCTCTGCCTAGCTGGTTGGGAACTTTGAGGAGCTTCTGGCACCCCATCCCCCTGGCTGACTATTCAGCTCCAAGGCCTCCCCACTGTGATACACAGCCTGCTGTGCCTTCCTCCTGGCCTGCAGGCACAGGTTCGCAAACCAGCGTCACTGTGCTGACATCAGGCCAGCCAGATGGAGGCCCTGCCCACAACAGCTAGTGACACAAAGCACAGAGGTTTACACCTGTCTGCATGGCCCACTGGCTCTGACACTGGAAACAGGCACTGCAGATGGGAATCAGGAAACAGATCTTTCCTCCCCCAGGCACCAGCTCCGCTCCCCTGTGACCCCCAGCCTCACACTAGGGGCTGAGCAGCTCCAGAGACTGGAGCTTCTGGCACTAGTGGGCACCACACAGGAATATGAAATGTCAAAAAACATGGTTCAGACCAAAATCTCACAAAACCCAGAAAAAGGGTCAAATTAAACTGAACTCACCAATCTTCTTGAAAGAGAGTTCAAAACAAAAATTAAAAACATGCTTATGGAGGTACAGAAAAATATTCAAGATCTCAGAAACAAATTTAAGTCAGAGATTCAATCACTGAGAAATTCCGTATCTGAAATGAAATGTAAAATGGAGGGATTTAAAAGCAGATTAGATGTAGTAGAAGAGATGGTAAATGGAATAGAAATTAGAGAAGAGGAATACAAAGAAGCTGAGGCACAGAGAGAAAAAAGAATATTGAGAGAACTTTGTGACCAATCCAAACAGAACAATATTCACATTATAGGGGCACCAGAAGAAGAAGAGAGAGAAAAAGGGATAGAAAGTGTAATTGAGGAGGTAATTGCCAAAAACTTCCCCAATCTGGGGAAGGAGATAGTTTCTCAGGCCAGGGAGGTGCACAAATCTCCCAACACAAAGGACCCAAGGAAGACAAGATCAAAACATATAATAATTAAAATGGCAAAGATCAGGGAAAAAGACAGACTTTTAAAAACAGCTAGAGAGAGAAAAAAGATCACATACAAAGGAAAACCCATCAGGCTATCATCAGACTTCTCAACAGAAACCTTACAGGCCAGAAGGGAGTGGCATGATATATTTAATGCAATGAAGCAGAAGGGCCTTGAATCAAGAATACTTGACCCAGCAAGGTTATCATTTCAATTTGAATGAGGGATTAAACAATGTTCAGATAAGCAAAAGTAGTGAGAACTTACCTCCCACAAACCACCTCTACAGTGCATTTTGGAGAGACTCCTATAGATGGAAGTATTCCTAAGGCTAAATAGATGTCACCCAAGGGAGAGACAAAGAGTACAGAATATGATACATAACATACAAAGAATGGAGGAGTAAGAAAAAGAATGGAAAAAAAAAAAACATTTAGGTTGTGTTTGTAATAGCATACAAAGTGAGTTAAATTAGATTGATAGATAGTAAGAGAATTACCCTTGAACCTTTGGAAACCACAAATCTAAATCATGCAATGGCAATAAATAGACACCTATTGATAATCACCCTAAATGTAAATGGTCTGAATGCACCAATCAAAAGACATACAGTTACTGAATGGATAAAAAAAAAAGACCCATCTATATTCTGCCTACAAGAGACTCACTTCAAACCCAAAGACATACACAGACTGAAAGTAAAGGGATAGAAAAAGATATTTCATGCAACTAATAGCGAGAAAAAAGCAGGAGATGCAGTACTTGTATCAGACAAAATAGACTTCCAAACAAAGAAAGGGGCAAGAGAAAAAGAAGGACATTATATAGTGATAAAGGGATGAGTCCAAAAGGAGGATATAACTATTATAAATATCTATGCACCGAGCACAGGATCACCTACACATGTGAAACAAATACTAACAGAATTAAAGGGGGAAATAGAATGCAATGCATTCATTTTAGGAGATTTTTAACACCCCACTCACTACAAAGGACAGATCAACAAGACAGAAAATAAGTAAAGAGACAGAGGCACTGAGCAACGTACTAGAACAGATGGACCAAACAGACATCCACAGAACACTCCATCCAAAAGCAAGAGGATACACATTCTTGTCAATTGCACAAGGAACATTTTCAATAATAGATCATATATTAGGCCACAAAAAGAACCTGAGTAAATTCAAAAAGATTGAAATTGTACCAACCAGCATCTCAGATTACAAAGGTATGAAACTAGAAATAAATTACACAAAGAAAATGAAAAAGCCCACAAACACATGGAGGCTTAATAACATGCTCCTAAATAATCAAAGAATCAATGATCAAATAAAAACAGAGATTAAGCAATATATGGAGACAAATGACAAAAATAACTCAACAACACAAAATCTGTGGGATGCAGGGAAGGCCGTGCTTAGAGGGAAATATATTGCAATACAGGCCTACCTCAAGAAAGAAGAACAATCCCAAATGAACATTCTAAACTCACAATTAATGAAACTAGAAAAGGAAGAACTAATGAGGCCCTGAGTCAGTAGAAGGAGGGACATAATAAAGATTAAAGCAGAAATAAACAAAATTGAGAAGAACAAAACAATAGAAAGAATCAATGAAAGCAGGAGCTGGTTCTTTGAGAAAATAGACAAAATAGACAAACCCCTAGCCAGACTTATCAAGAAAAAAAGAGAGTCTAGACACATAAACAGAATCAGAAATGAGAAAGGAAAAATCACTACAGACACCACAGAAATAAAAAGAATTATGAGAGAATACTATGAAAAATTATATGATAACAAAATGGATAACCTAGAAGAAATGAACAACTTTCTAGAAAAATACAACCTTCCAAGGCTGACCCAGGAAGAAACAGAAAATCTGAATAGACCGATTATCAGCAAAGAAATAGAATTGGTAATCAAAAAACTACCTAAGAACAAAAGTCCTGTACCAGATGGTTTCACTGCTGAATTTTATCAAACATTTAGTGAAGACCTAATACCCATCCTCCTTAAAGTTTTCTAAAAAGTAGAAGAGGAGGGAATACTCCTAAACTCATTCTATGAGGCCAACATCACTCTTATACCAAAACCAGGCAAAGACACCACAAAAAAAAGAAAATGACAGACCAATATCCCTGATGAACATAGATGCAAAAATAGTCAACAAACTATTAGCAAACCAAATTCAAAAATACATAAAAAAGATCATCCATCATGATGAAGTGTGATTCATCACAGGGATGCAAGGATGGTACAACATTCGAAAATCCATCAACATCATCCACCACATCAACAGAAAGGACAAAAACCACATGATCATCTCCATAGATGCTGATAAAGCAGTTGATGAAATACAACATCCATTCATGATAAAAACTCTCAACAAAATGGGTATAAAGGGCAAGTACCTCAACATAATAAAGGCCATATATGACAAACCCACAGCCAACATTATACTTAACAGCAAGAAGCTGAAAGCTTTTCCTTTAAGATCAGGAACAAGACAAGGATGCCCATTCTCCCCACTTGTATTCAACATAGTACTGGAGGTCCTAGCCACAGCAATCAGACAACACAAAGAAATACAAGGCCTCCAAATTGGCAAGGAAGAAGTCAAACTGTCCATGTTTGCAGATGACATGATATTGTACATAAAAAAACCCTAAAGAATCCACTACAAAACTACTAGATCAAATATCTGAATTCAGCAAAGTTGTGGGATGCAAAATTAATACACAGAAATCTGTTGCATTCCTACACACTAATGATGAACTATCAGAAAGAGAAATCAGGAAAACAATTCCATTCACAATTGCACCAAAAAGAATAAAATACCTAGGAATAAACCTAACCAAGGAAGTGAAAGACCTACACCGTGAAAACTACAAGACATTCTTAAGAGAAATTAAAGAGGACCCTAATAAATGGAAACGCATTCCATGCTCTTGGCTAGAAAGAATTAATATTGTTAAAATGCCCATCTTGTCTAAAGTAATCTACAGATTCAATGCAATCCCTATCAAAATACCTACAGCATTCTTCAGGGAACTAGAGCACATAGTTCTAAAATTCATATGGAATGACAAAAGATGCCGAATAGCCAAAGCAATCCTGAGAAGGAAGAATAAAGCACAGGAATTATGCTCCCTGACTTCAAGCTCTACTACAAAGCCACAGTAATCAAGACAATTTGGTACTGGCACAAGAACAGGTCCATACACCAGTGGAACAGAATAGAGAGCCCAGATATAAACCCAAGCATATATGGTCAATTAATATACAATAAAGCCATGGACATACAATGGGGGAAATGACAGCCTCTTCAACAGCTAGTGTTGGCAAAACTGGGCAGCTACATGTAAAAGAAGGGAAATGGATAATTGTCTAACCCCATTCATAAAAGTAAACTTGAAATGGATCAAAGACCTGAATGTAAGTCATGAAACCATAAAACTCTTAGAAAAAAATATAGGCAAAAATCTCTTGGACATAAACATGAGCAACTTCTTCATGAACTTATCTCCCTGGGCAAGGGAAACAAAAGCAAAAATGAACAAGTGGGACAAAATCAAAGTAAAAAGCTTCTGTACAGCAAAGCACACCATCAGTAGGACAAAAAGAAATCCAACAGTATGGGAGAATATATTCATAAATGACATATCCGATAAGGGGTTGACATCCAAATTATATAAAGAGCTCACATACCTCAACAAACAAAAATCAAATAAGCCAATTGAAAAACGGGCACAGGATCTTAGCAGACACTTCTCCAAAGAAGAAATTCAGATGGCCAACAGGCACATGAAAAGATGCTCTACATCACTAATCAAATGAAAACCACAAAATGCAAATGAAAACCACAGTGATATATCACCTTACACCAGTTAGGATGGCCAAGATCCAAAAGACAAATGACAAATGTTGGCAAGGATGTGGAGAAAGGGGAACCCTCATACACTGCTGGTCAGAATGTAAACTAGTTCAACCATTGTGGAAAGCAGTATGGAGGTTCCTCAAAAAACTCAAATAGAAATACCATTTGACCCAGGAATTCCACTCCTAGGAATTTAAGGTAAGAATGCAACAGCCCAGTTTGAAAAAGACATATGCACCCCTATGTTTATCGCAGCACTATTTATAATAGCCAAGAAATGGAAGCAACCTAAGTATCCATCAGTAGATGAATGGATAAAGAAGATATGGTACATATACACAATGGAATATTATTCAGCCATAAAAAGAAAACAAATCCTACCATTTGCAACAACATGGATGGAGCTAGAGGGTATTATGCTCAGTGAAATAAGCCAGGTGGAGAAAGACACATAGCAAATTATTTCACTCATCTGTGGAGTATAAGAATGAGGAAAAAAACTGAAGGAACAAAATAGCAGCAGAATCACAGAATCCAAGAATGGACTAACAGTTATGAAAGGGAAAGGGACTGGGGAGGATGGGTGGGAAGGGAGGTATAAGGGGGAAAAGGGGGCATTATGATTAGCACAAATAATGTAGTGGGGGGGATGGGGGACATGGAAAGGCAGTATATACAGAGAAGAGAAGTAATGATTCTATAGCATCTTGCTACACTGATGGACAGTGACTATAATGGGGCATGTGTGGGGGACTAGATAATAGGCGGAGTCTAGTAACCATAATGTTCAAGTAATTGTACATTAATGATATAAAAAAGAAAATTATAAAAAAATAAAGCATGACAACTAAATGCAGCATGTGATTCTAGATTGGATCCTAGCCCTGAAAAATATTTTCACTTCCCATAGAGAGCAATAGCAAGAAAACTGGCAACATTTTAATAAGGTCTGTTGATGTTAATAGCTATAAGGTATTATTTATCAGAATATCCTTGTTTTTAGGAAATATACCTTGAAATATTTAGGGGTAAAAGAGAACATGCCTGCAATTTAATCTAGTGTGGTTCAAAAAGAAAGAGTGTGTGTGTGCATACATGTACATATATGCACTACACATATATAAAGAGCATAGAAAGATAACATGAATGTATGAAATTTTTAACAACTACATCATCTGCCTAAAGGATACATGGGAATTCTTTGTAAAATAATTGCAGTTTTTCTGTAAGATTGAAATCATTTCAAAATAAAAAGCTTTTTAAAAATTAAGTTTCCATTATGAAAGGCAAAATAAATGACATCTATGAATGATTTAGGACATACTACAGAGGAAAAAATAATTATAATTAGCAGTGAGATTTTGGAATGGAAACACATTAAAATGGCCCAAGCCAGAGATGTAGCAAGGGTCACAGAATTCTGGAGACCCTAATTACAAGTGATGAGACTTGAACTGGTAATATCTTGACATACGTTCATTAGTGCAGCATGTTCTTTCTATAAGGTACAGGTCAACATAAGGGCACCATTTATTTGGTTTCCCAGAGGTCCTGAAGGCACTACATAGTTTGTCAGACCTTTCTGTTTGAAAGCAAAGGAAAGGTAAAAGCTTAATTATTGTACCAGAGCATCAACCATCCACACACATCTGATCCTACATAAATAGCTGGTTTAGGGTAATGCTTTCCAGAAAATTACATACTGTGATTACTGTACCACCTATTGGAATGCTTTTATTCATGTTTATAGAAGTCTGTAAACATTAACTGTGCTATTCTAATTGCAACATTTCAATGTCTAAATGACTCAGCCCTCCTTAATTTAACATGCACATTCACTTCTTTATTTCTGGGAAAGAATCATCACAGAGATTATGGAAAATGCCTATATGTACAACAGAAAATATGTATTAACAATACTAATATAGTATATGTTTAAGATATAATGTATAAGTATATATATAAAATAAGCCCTTGGGAATCAATTTGAAAGTTACTAGAATTAATAATAGGTACAAAATTCACAGACAAAAATCAGTGGAAAGTCAATACACCAAGTACTGTTGTATCAACTCCACCAAAAACCTGTTAGAAATTTCAAAAGACATTTTACTCTGATGAGTTCAAAGAATATATGTTGACAACCTTTCATTTAAAAAAGTAATTTAATAAATCCCATTGAGAAATAGCAATAGACAACACAATAACTAAGAAAAATCATAACAAGAAACGTACATAAAACTACTTAGTGGGGGCTCTCTTGTCCGCCCTGGCATGAGCCAGGAGCTCTGTCCTCTCACTTTATCTCTAAATACTCTCACTTGCTCTCCCCACCCCCCTCAAAAGAAAAAACTACTTAGTAACAGTTCCATTACTATTTGGAAAACACTAAAGATGTCAGAAAGATAAAGATGTCAGTTTTTCTCAAATTAATATATATATTTATTATATTCCCAATAAAATCTATGTTGGGGTAGGGGAGAGTTTTGAGGACTCAAAATAATCTTCAAATTAATTTTAACACATAAATAGGAAAGGATATGAAAACAAATTCTTTAAAATAAAACCAATAAAAGTGAATCAGCTTTATATTAAAATACATTATAAATACCTTATAATTAAATTACTACTACTGGCATATGAATAAGCAGAAATTCATGAAATAAAATAAAATAGATAACAGCATTTACAATAATTTATTATGTTCTATAGATAGCATTGTAAATAACTGACAAAGGAGATAATTATTTGATAGTGATGCTAGCAAAATCACTTGTAAATATGAAACAAGAAGTTATCTGGTAACTTCATAACATACTCCAAAATGAACTTTGTTTGGGTTACAGAGTTAAAAAGTCATGTGATTGAAAATCAAGAAAAAAAAACAGAAATAAAAATATGAAAGGATTTTCCAGGCTTAAAGAAAAAGATAAAAAATCATTAAAGAAAAAAACTCTAGGTCAGACCAAGATAGAAACATAGGAATCTCCTGAATTTCCCTCCTTTCATGGACATACCACTCACAAAGCAATTCCCTCTGAAAGAAATCTGAAAGCTAGCCTAGAGATCCTATATTTCAGGAAACTGAGAGAATACCAACATTGCAATGAATGGAAAATGTTGATACACACTCTTGCCACCCCCAGTAAGCACTTGGGAGGGAAACCCCGCACTCCCAGATCCCTGTGAGAAATGAAAGTCTTAGATAGCACATTTAGCACCCCAACATCTAAGCTGCCCTCCCAAGGGGTGGACCCCTGAGTCACCTAGCTCTGAACACCATTGGAGCATGCATTTACAACTCCTACAAGACTATAGCAAACAAAAGACCAGTGTTAATAGTCAGATGTGCACCCACCTCAGCTAACCCACAGGGCTCAGCATAGAGGGAGCAGGCAAAAATGCCCATCTTCCAGTCTTTTCCTGGAAGGAATTTAACTCTATTTTATAAGAGGTACCTAAGAGATCTGCTTCTAATTAGCCCACATCTAGGTGCTGACTGTGATCTGCCCCAGAGCCCAAAGGAGCCAGTGGACACATCCCCACCTTCTCCCTCTGACTCACTCCAACAATAAAACCAAGCCAACAGTATCTCCCTGGAAGAAACTTGTCCACACATCTACTGCCCCAACATTTACAGCAGTCAACAGAGGGATAGGTCCCAAAATCGACTATCTCTGATAGCCAATAAAGCTTGTATTCACCAGTACTAAAGGACTATTTCAAAAAAAGAAGTAGTTTTTAAACAGGTGCAGAAGAACACCCCCCTGTCTATAGGCTTGGGCTCAGCACAAAGAGAGCAGGCAAAAACACCCATTTCCTAGTTTCTCCCTGGGAAGGGTTTGGCTGCATACTTTCCCAGCTGCTGTCTAAGAGTCCAGTTACTAATCAGCCTGCATCTAGTTGCTAACTATAATCCTTCACTTTGGTACACTGTGTTCTTGGCACACCCTCAATTTCTGAAAGCCAACAAGAGAAAGGGCAGTGGCTTGAACAATCACAAACATTTGAGAGTCATGCAGGAAATTGGACTGGGCTGACTGATAAGGTTCATCTCTTATTGGACACCAGTCTTTAAAGACTGGGAAAGGTGATTGCTTTATCTAAAGCACGGGAACCAACACAGAGAGTCAAGGAAAATGAAGAAAAGAAGGAATATGTGAAAAAAACACATGATAAATCTCCAGAAACTGATCTTAATGAAACAGGGATAAGAAATACACCTAATATACAGGCCACATAATATAGGGGAGGGGCACAGGGAAGGCAGTACAGCATAGAGAAGACAAGTAGTGACTCTATAGCTGATGGACAGCAACTGCAGTGGGGTATGTCAGGGGGGACTTGATAATATGGGTGAATGTAGTAACCACAATGTTGCTCGTGTGAAACCTTCATAAGATTGTATATCAATGATACCTTAATAATAAAAAAAAGAAATACACCCAACAGAGAGTTTAAAATAGCCATTACAAAATTTCTCACCAAAATCAGAAGAAGACTGTGCAAACAAAGTGAAAATTTCAAGAAAGAGATAGAAAATATTAAAAAGTACTTAACAGAAATCATAGAGCTGAAACCAAGTACCAAATAGAAATCATACAGCTAACTTTTTGCTTCATATTTACAAATGGTTTTTCTAGCATTATTAGATAATAGAAAATTTTTAAAAATGTACCAAACAGAAATCACAGAATAATGGAACAGAAATTAAATAGAGGGTTTCAACAGAAGAAAAGATCAAGTGGAAGAAAGAATCAACAAACTCAAAGACAGAGCAGGGGAATTCATCCAATCAGAGGAACAAAAAATAAAAAGAATAAAAGAGAGTGATGATATCTTAAGAGACTTATGAGGAAACATCAAGCAGATGAGCATATGCATTACATGGGTTCCAGAAGAAGGAGAGAGAGGCAAAGGAGCAGAAAGCTTATTTCAAGAAATAATAGCTGAAAAACATCCTCAAAATGGAGAAAGAAACAGACATTCAGATCCAGGAAGCCCAGTGAGTTCCAATAAGATAAATCTAAAGAGATTCACAATGAGATACATTACAATTAAATTGTCAAATGGTAAAGACAAAGAGAGAATCTTAAAAGCACCAAGAGAAAAGCAACTTACTGCAGATAAAGGAACCCCCATAAGACTATCAGCAGGCTGTTCAGCAGAAACGTTGCAGGCCAGAAGAGAGTGGGATGATATATTCAAAGTGATTAAAGAAAAAGCTTGCCAACCAAGAATTACTCTACCCAGCAAAGTTGTCCTTCAGAATTGAAGGAGAGAGGAAAATTTTTTCAGACCAAAAAAAAAAACAACCAAACCTGAAGGATTTCATCACCATTAGACCAGCCTCATAAGAAATGTTAAAGGGAGTTTTTCAAGCTGAAATGAAAGGATGCTAATTAGTAACACAAATGCACATGAGTATAGTGAGACTCACTAGTAAAAGGAGATTTAGTTAAATTCAGAATACTCTAATATTGTAATGGTGTTGCATAAGTCACTTATAATTCTCGTATAAGGATTAAAAGACAAAAGTATTAAAAAACTACACAAAAATTATTGATGGATATACAATATAAAAAGATGTAAATTGTAATATCAAAAAAATTAAATGGGCAAGTACAAAAATATACAGCTTTTGTATGCATTTGAAGTTATTATCAGCTTAAACACACTGTTAGGAGATGTGGAATAATGGTAATAATAATAATAATAATAATAATAATAATAATAAGACCCTTGTAGAAAGCAATTTTGCAGTGGAATCAAGAACCAAAAGTTTCCCAGTAATTCCATTTTGGAGACTCTAGCTGAGGAAAGGACATAAAAGATAAAGGGGGAAAATGGCACAAAAATTGGTTGATTTTTTTTTATTTGACTTACATAGAGTAATTTTTACAATCAGAAACTGCCAGTTAAGGCCAAAGAGTTCCAGAAGCCATCTCAGGAGCCAGAGAGAGGTGTCACTTAACACTGGTAACACTGTGCGTCAGATGCCACCTCAGGAAGATGCTGGTTTAAAAAAGAAGGATTGATGCCTAAGGTATCCAGGAAGTCCATCTGGGAGACTCTTGGTTCTCCCAGGCACTGGCCAACAGCAGGGTTTCTATATCATCAGAGGAAGTGAGGAAGTAGTCAGGGCAAAACTGTTGTCCCTATGAAAGGAACAGTCCCTTCCTCTCCTACATGCGGTAATGGCGGCATGTTGTGAGGTTGTGAGGTTGATCAAATGCAGATTGCTGTAGCTCCTGATCTGACAAACTCTGTTGGGCTTTGGTCTAGGAATGAGGAGTAGGGAACAAATGGACCTGGCCCTCAAACAAAGGCTCCAAACCCAGGCACAAATGACATGCTGAGATCAGATGTTGGGTCACTTGGCAGTACATGATAATCAAAGGAGCAGGGAATGCAGAACAGGGAAGTACTCCAGAAGATAGCATCTTCCATTTTTGTGAAGGTTTCACCTGAGTCTCATAACCATAGGGGAAGGTAAACAGGAAGATAAGTAAGAACCTCCCAGGGACATTTGGAAATGGGAACATGGCACTCGGTCACCTGGTCTCAGCATGGAAGGCACAGGTGGCTGTATTAGCCACATTAGCTAGCTTTTTTTTGATGCTTTGACATTTGGGGCTTTCCTGACCAGGGACGGACTGCCCCTCTCAGAGCTGGCTAAGTCCTAGAGGTAACAGGCCATACCCCTGGCCACCTGCCTCCCCAGGCTCTTACACTTCACACATGCTTCTCCTGCCCTCATCACCCAGGGCCAGCCACTACATGCTTGGGGGCAGCCCCTATGCCCTGAGCCTGCTGATATTATGTAAATTAGCCAATACTAAATCTGTTTAGCCCTCTTACTATGCCTGGCCCATTCGTTCCCACAAAAACCACAATGAAGGCTTTGCCCACACCTCCCCCCGTCTCTCTGCCTGTGAACAACCTAGGCCCCATGTGGCCCATGTGGCATGGCATACCCCTTCCTCTTGGAAACTCCAAGCAATAACTATCTTTTCAATGGCAACTGTTTTCTGATCTGTTGGCCTCACCATAACTGAAAAAAAAATCTACATTTCAAAACAGTTGCTGATGAGCAGATTGTCAGCCTTGAGGTTGACAAGTTTTAGCATTTTATTTAAATCTTTTAAAAGTGTGTAACAGGCCCAACACTTGCAGATGCAGAATTGAATCAGTCCCCTCCCAGTGCATTCCGAGCCTCATGGACTTGCTTTAGGATGTGTGCATCTCAGGCAGGGTACATAAGCATTAACCCACCACCTTCCCAGACCAAAGGACTGGCCAGCAGACACACAGAATCAGGAGCTGAATAAAATGGTTATTTAAAGCCAGTAAAATGGGGAGGCAGGGCTGTTGAAAAACAAAAGCTACCTGAAACAGCCTGGCATTGCTGTTTAGCTCTCACTGTGCCTGGAGGAGGTGCATTTGACCTGCACCTGAGCCCTTTGCTCTGGCAGAGAACCAGGCGAGCATCGTGGAGATCTCAGACAGGTGAATGGTGCATCTGAAGGTGCATGTAGGGTGGTCTCGGGGAGGTAGGGAGGTCTGGCCCAGGGAGGCCATAGCACCATCCAGCCATTGCAGCAGACCTCACTGGAAAGGGAAGCAAGGCTCTTTAACTAATTCACCTTTGCAGGTATTAGGGGTATTAGGTATTAGGGGTGCTGAGGAGCCTAGTTCCTTCTCTATACACACAGGAAAGGAATACAATTCAGGCATCACTTTATTGTTATATAAAGATATTTTGGAGATCATACCTTAAACACAAGACCCAGTGAGCCTCTTACCACTTCTCTCTGAATTAAACTTACAAAGGGGACACTGGGCAAGGCAGGCTTCCCTGCCTATGGGCACCTTCTTTAGGACACTGGCCAAAAGGCAGCAGACACTCACACAGCTGAGGCCAAGGCTTGGGCTGGAGCCAGGCCTTATACATCACTCAGTGAATCACAGAGCCAGGCAGACCACCCCAAACACCCACAAACACAAGGGGACAGGGCAAGAAATAAAACCACCCTGAATGTCAAACCCACTCCAGACAGAAGGCAGACCCAAGTACAGAGGGCAGAGTGGCTGGTAGCCCACAGCAATTCTGACATTGAAGGCCTCAGAGGCAGCCTGCAACCTGGGTATTGGGAGAAGAGGGGTTAAAGTATCAATCTGTGCTGGCTTTAAAGTAACCATCCTATACATCCAAGTAGGCCAATACTACCAGCTTTAATAGATAAACATCTTACAGTCATTAAAATAAGTTAGTATAAGTCTTGACAGTGTTGTAGAGACAGAAAGGCATATCTTAACCTGAACCCACAAAGTAAGCTACTATCTCTCCTTGGAGATTGAGGCTCACCTCCTGGACTGTCCTGGGTGGTAGGAACCTGCTCATACTTCAGGCTTTCTTGAGTTTAGTCTCTAAATCTAGGTTCCATTTTCCAGTGACTATATTGCTCTTGTCCTTTTTATTCTCGCACTTGGTTTGACCTTGTGTACTCAGGTTTGGATATGCCTCACTGCCCATGTCCAAGAAGAATTCTTGCCCTCCCTGAACCCTCAACTCACCTCCCATGCTGGCCAGTCCTAACCACTGAGCTTAGTCCTTGGCTGGGCCACCCAATGCTCCCAAAGGGCATAGACCCAGCCAGCAAGGATGGTCACATATGTAGCAACACAAAAACATACCTTTGATCCAGTTAACTAAAAGTAAGACACAAATTATATTTGTAACTACCTCAAATATACCAAGGGGAAGTAACAGAAAAAAAGACTAATTAAAAATTCTAACATTGTTATTCTATTCTTAGTTCTAAACTCTATTCTTAGTTTAAACATGTTTTATGTGGCTATTTGCCCTCAAAATTGAGGTCAATCATTATATTTAATTATACCAAAATATTTGCATTATTATTTGTTAGCTCCTTTGCCCCTGGATGGAGACTAGTGAAGAGCAAGCAAGTCATTTAGATCCTTCTGAAGAGAAAAAATGTAAATGATCATCCTCACTTCATTTTATCAAATTGAAGGGGAAAGTCATTTTTATAACTATTGGCAAAGTAAAATTTGCTGTTCTAACTGTGCAAGTTGAAAACTTTCATTGTCCTATTTAACACTATAAAAAGTGGGCAAAAGAATATAAAAGAAAAAGTAAAAGTATCTACTTTGGGTTTAAAACTTGAAGGACAATTTTAAAGGATATGAAGTACTCCAACTATGAGTAGAAATCTTCATGACAAAGCGATTGCATGATTTGCCCAAGATGACACAGTTAGGATATGGTAGAAATGGGACTTTATTATTAGCACTCTGAATGCCAGTATTCTTTCCACTCTTATCTAGCTGGGAAACTGGGTGGAGGATAAAAACTGGACAACAAGGAATTGTGGTTTTTAAATTTATGAACAGCTCAGTGAACCCAGGGGTTATGTGGCTGACCTTAAATTCTGTTTAGACTTCACTAATGGAAGTGTGGACTCTACCCATTGTCCACCTTGATCTAAGTGCTCTTCCATGCTGAGATTCGCTAATTCTCTCACAGCCTTGAGTTTCTCCCTGAAAAATTTCCAATATGTTGAACTACAACAAAAGATGTTAGAGTGTTATTATAAGTTTTTAAAGACAACCTATATTATGAAACACAGACTCTAAATTCTGTTTATGAGCAATTGTGATAAACGTCAGAGAAGTGGAAGTCAGAGCATGCTATCTGTACGCAAAAAGGAAGAAGTTCAATAAGAAAACTAAAGATTGAAGACATTTTCTAAATTCCAAGGGGAAATTGTGACAAGATTTACAGCACATTAGGTTGAGAAAATTCATAGGAAAAAAAATCTAGACTAGGTTACGTTTGTTGAAAGTGCTTTTCATACTTATATCTTGCTTATAATAACTGATTAAGGAATACCTCAATTAATTCTTGCCTTCCTTGTAGGTCTCCCCAGAAGCTTCTCTCATTATATGAAACTCTAGTCCTTTACCTGTCCAGAATATAAATTCCTCTAGCCTAGAAGTTACCCAGTTAGGCAGTGGGGAATGAGGATTGGAATTTTTTATACAGTCCACGAATTCATGTTCATGAAAGTACCTGGCCCTTAATAGATGCTTCAAATTGTTCCCCTTCTTTTTATCAAATCCTCCAGGGCCTCCTGGATCAGAGCAGAAAACAGCCATTATTAGATATTAATCTATGTTTATACAACCATTAGTATTTTTAAATAAGTTATAATTGACATATAACATTATTTTCAGGTGTACAACATAGTGATTCAATAAACCGTTAGTATTTAAATAAACTTAATAATTGTACTACTAAACATTCTTTAGGTTTCTGGCAGCCTCCTCAAATCTACTCCTCTAAATGGTTGAATGAAAACACAACCAGTTAAACTTAGGTTAGCTGGTTCTCTCCTGACATCTAGTGTTCCTGATTCATCGCTGCAAAATACTTCAGTGCATTTTAAAATACAATTAGAATGAAAATGTTGGATGGAATAAAAACTTTACTCATTTAAAAAAGTTCATTGAGTGCAGTAAAATTACAAGCTAAATAATACCAAAGGTTGTATATCTAAGGAGCAAAAGATCTTCTCTCTTAATTCTTTCCATGTGAGAAGAGTAGTATATTTTCTTGCTGTTCTGATAGATAAGACAGAAAATGCAGCATGCACAGATAGGGCTGTTCACACAGGAAGGAGGGGGGATGCAGAAGGGCACTTACAGAGGCCCACTGTGCACTAAATACAGGGCTTGAATACTTCAGGGTCAGTTAACACTGTGCTGTAGAAGCTACAGGACCATCTTAACTATGGAAACTCAGCCTGACCAGGTATTGAAGATTTTCCTGCCCTGCAGCATCAAAATGCAGACAGCCAACACTCCTTCGTAAAATAGGTCATGTAAACTTGTAGGCAATCAGAAATATTTCACTTGAATAGAAATGAGGAAGGGGGCCTGTCCTTTAAGGGCAATGTTCCCATTCTATTTGTAGTGTTTCACATAGGTGAGGGAGTGAGAAATGCTGGAGGTAATAACTTTGGCAATTGTTTTTTGGAGAAAAATGCTTACATACAAATCAGCTCTCTCCTACAAGTAGAAAGAAATCCCCAGACTTACCCACCCATACCCTGCTTCTGTTCTTTCTTCCTTTTTCTTTTCCTGATCCATACATGCCCTCATCACACTTCACCCTGCAGCCTCTGCCCCCTCCCACTGACGGAGAAGTCTGCGGCCGTGATACTCAGAGAGCAGCCAGCTGACTGGTCACATCAGCACTGCCAGGAGCTGGTGAGCAGGTCCTCAGGCCCAACCCCAGGCCCACTGAATCCCAATCTGCCTTTTAACAAGACCGCCTGGTGGCTCCTATGCACATCAGCTGGAAAGGCACTGCTCAGACCAGAAGCAGGAGCAAGTAAGTTTCAGTTGACAGATCACTCCAGCACTAGGAGTGGCCAATGGGAGACACGAACTGGCTCACTGCGAGTCCTGGGACTGTACGGGGTATCTCCTGTGAGCACAGTACAATGTAACATCCACACTATGGATTCAGAAACAAACCTTCTGATGTTTTCAGTGTTTATGTCTCTAAGCAGCAGTTCTGAGCAGGATAGGATTTTGGTCACAGTGAGGATCTGGCTCTGATGTGAGGTTGAAGGCGAGATTGAGCTACAGATTTACTGTGACTTGTGGGTGATGACGTTGACTGTTGAGGGGTCAGGTTCAAGGGCCAGGGCTAGGTTTAGGGTTAGGTGTTCAGTAAGGTATACGTGCAGGATAGGGTTATGGTCACATGTAGGATCCAGCTCCGATTTGAGGGCGACAGTGAAATTGAGCTACAGTGTTACAGTGAGGCATGGGTGACATCAATGGTGATGGTACGGGTCTGGTTGAAGATAGGGTTAGGGTTAGGTGTTCAGGAAGCTTCACAGGGGGCATAGGGTTTCAGTTAGAGTTAGGGTCAGGCTGTGATGTGAGGGTCAGTGTGAGATTGTGTTTCAGGTTTACGATTTGTCGGGGATGACATTGAAACTTATGGTGAGGGGTCAGGTCCAGAGGCCAGGGTTAGAGTTAGGATTAAGTGTTCAGTCATGTGTACAGGCAGGATAGGGTTATGGTTACTGGGAGAATCTGGCTCTGATGTGAGGGTAAGGGCAAGATTGAGCTACAGGTTTATGGTGAGTTGTGGGTAACATTGATGTTGACCAAGGGACATCAGGTCCAAGGGCCAGGGCTAGGGTTAGGGTTAGGTGTTCGTAAGGTGTATGGGTGTGACAGGGTTTTGGTTAGAGTGAGGGTCTGGCTGTGATGTAAGGGTGAGAGCGAGATTGTGTTTCAGGTTTATGATTTGGTGGGGGTGACATTGAAACAGATGGTGAGGGGTCAGGTCCAGGGGCCAGGGCTAGGGTTAGGGTAAAGGGTTCGGTAATGTGTATAGGCAGGATAGGGCTACAGTTACTCTGAAAATCTGGCTGTGATGTGAGGGTGAGGGTGAGATTGAGCTACAGGTTTATGGTGAGTTGTTGGTGATGGCAATGGTGACCGAGAGGCGTCAGGTCGAAGGGCCATGGCTAGGATTAGGGTTAGGTGTTCGGTAAGATGTATGGGCAGGATAGGGTTATGGTTACATTTAGGATCCGGCTCCCATGTGATGGCAACAGCGCAATAGAGCTACAGTGTTACTGTGATGCATGGGTGATGTCGATGTTGATGGTAGCCATCTGTTCCAAGAACCAGGACTATGGTTAGGGTTAGGTGTTCGGGTAGGTGTATGGGGGGTATAGGGTTTCAGTTAGAGTTAGGGTCCAACTGTGATGTGCGGGTGAGTGCGAGATTATGTTTCAGGTTTAAGATTTGGCGGGGATGACATTGAAACTGATGGTGAGGGGTCAGGTCCAGGGGCCAGGGCTAGAGTTAGGGTTAAGTGTTTGGTTATGTGTACAGGCAGGATAGGGTTACGGTTACAGTGAGGATCTGGCTCAGACGTGAGGGTGAGGGTGAGATTGAGTTACAAGTTTACAATGAGTTGTGGGTGATGTCGTTGTTGTCCATGAGGGTTCAGGTAAAAGGGCCAGGGCTAGGGTTAGGGTTAGGATTAGGAGTTCAGTAAGGTGTACAGGCAGGGTACAGTTATGGTTACATTTAAGATACGGATATGACATGATGGCGACAGCGAGATTGAGCTACAGTGTTACACAGAGGCATGGGTGACATCAATGGTGATAGTAGGGGTCTGGTCCAAGAGCCTGGGATAGGGTTAGGGTTAGGTGTTCCGGAAGGTGTACTGGGAGAACAGTGTTTCAGTTAGAGTTAGGGTCATGTTTATGATTTAGCCGGGGTGACATTGAAACTGATGGTGAGCAGTCAGGTCTTTGGGCCCCAGCTAGGATTAGGGTTAATTTTTCAGTAATATGTATGGGCAAGATAGGGTTACAGTTAGAGTGAGGATCTGGCTCTGATGTGAGGATGAGAGACTGAGTTACAGGTTTGCAGTGAGTTGTGGGTAATATCAGTGTTGACCGTAAGGGGTCCAGTCAAAGGGCCTGGGCTAGGGACATATTTACGTGTTCCAGAAGGTGTTTGGAGAGGATAGAGTACGGTTAGAGTAAGGCTTCGGCTCTGATTTGAAGGAGAGTGCAGGTATAAATTTCAGGGTTTTTGTGAAGCATGGGTTTTGTTGATGGTGACAGTGAGGGATCTGGTCAGGTGGCCAGGGCCAGGGTTAGGGATAGGTGTTCTATAAGGTGTATGGGAAGGATAGGGATATGGTTACAGTGAGGATCTGGCTCTGATGTGAAAGTGAGGGCGAGATTGAGCTACAGGTTTATAGTGAGGCATGGTTGACGTCGATGGTGATGTCGATGTTGACCATGAGGGGTCTGGTCCAAGAGCCAGGGCTAGGTTAGGATTAGGTGTTTGGGAAGGTGTACAGTGTGGATAGGGTTCTTGCTAGAGTGAGGGTCCGGCTGTGAGGTGAGGGCGACTGCAAGATTGTGTTTCAGGTTTATGATTTGACGGAGGTGACATTGAAACTGATGGTGAGGGGTCAGGTCCAGGGGCCAGGGCTAGGGTTAAGTGTTTCATAATGTGTATGGGCAGCATAGGGTTACAGTTACAGTGAGGACAGGACCTGGGTCTGACGTGAGGGTTAGGGTGAGATTGACCTAGAGGTTTACGGTGAGTTGTGGCTGATGTCGGTGTTGACCATGAGGGGTCAGGCCCATGGGTCAGTTATAGGGTTAGGGTTAGGTGTTCGGTAAGGTGTATGAGCAGGATAGGGTTGTGGTCATATTTAGGATCCAGCTCTGATGTGAGGGCCAAAACGAGATTGAGCTACAGTGTTACAGTGAGGCATGGGTGACGTCGATGTTGATGGTAGGTGTCTGGTCCAACTGTCAGGGCTGGGGTTAGGGTTATTTGTTCAGTAAGGTATATGGGGGGGATACGGATTCGGTTAGACTTAGGGTCTGGCTTTGATGTGATGGTGAGTGTGAGATTGTGTTTCAGGTTTACGATTTGGCAGAGGTGACACTGAAACTGATAGTGAGGGGTCAGGTCCAGGGGCCAGGGCCAGGGTTAGGGTTAAGTGCTCAGTAATGTGTACGGGCAGGATAGGTTTATGGTTACAGTGAGGATCTGGCTCTCATGTGAGGGTGAGGGTGAGATTTAACTACAGGTTTACAGTGAGTTGTAGGTGATGTCGATGTTGACCATGAGGGGTTAGCTCCAAGGGTCAGGGCTAGGGATAGTGTAAGGTGTTCCATAACATGTAACGGCAGGATAGGGTTTTGATTACATTTAGGATCTGGGTATGATGTGGGGGAGACAGTGAGGTTGAGCTACATGGTTACAGTGAGGCATGGGTGACGTCGATCGTGATGGAAGGGGTTTGTACCAAGAGCCAGGGCTAGGGTTAGAGTTAGGTGTTTAGGAAGGTGTATGGGGAGGATAGGGTTTCGGTTAGAGTTGGGGTCTGGCTTTGATGTGAGAGTGAGTGTGAGACTGTGTTCCAGTTTTATGATTTGGTAGGGGTGACATTGAAAATGATGGTGAGGGGTCAGGTACAGGGGCCAGGGCTAGGGTTAGGGCTAAGTGCACAGTAATGTGTACGTGTAGGATAGCATTACCATTACAGGGAGTATCGGGCTCTGATGTGAGGGTGACTGCGATATTGAGCTACAGGTTTATGGTGATTGTGTGCAATGTCAATGTTCACTGAGGGGGGTCAGGTCCAAGGGCCACGGCTAGGGTTAGGGTTAGGTGATCGTAAGGTATACGTGTATGACAGGGTTTCGGTTAGAGTTATGGTCCAGCTGAAATATGAGGGTGAGTGCGAGACTGTGTTTCAGGTTTATGATTTGGCAGGTGTGACATTGAAACTGATGGTGAGGATTAGGTCCAGGGGCCAGGGCTTGGGTTAGGGTTAAGTTTTTGGTAATGTGTATGTGCAGGATAGGGTTATGGTTACAGTGAGGATCTGGCTCTGATGTGAGGGTGAGAGTGAGATTGAGCTACAGGTTTACAGTGAGTTGTGGGTGATGTCGATGTCAACCGTGAAGTGTCAGGTCCAAGGGCCAGGGCTAGGGTTAGGGTAAGGTGTTCAGTAAGTTGTAAGGGCAGGTTTGGATTATGATTAAATTTAGGATCCAGCTCTGATGTGAGGGTGACAGTGAGATTGAGCTACAGTGTTATACTGAGTCGGGTGATGTCGATGGTGATGCTGAGGGTCTGGTCCGAGAGCCAGCGTTAGGATTATGGTTAGGTCTTCAGGAAGTTGTACAGTGGGGATAGAGTTTTTGTTAGAGTTATGGTCTGGCTGTGATGTGAGGGTTAGTCCGAGATTGTGTTTCAGGTTATTGATTTGGTGGGGTGATACTGAAACTGATGGTGAGGTGTCAGGTCAAGGGAGAGGTCTAGGGTTAGGGTTAAGTGTTTGGTAATGGGTATAGGCAGGGTAGGGTTAAGGTTACAGTGAGGATCTGTGTCCAGCTGGGATGTGAGGGTGAGTGCAAGTCTGTGTATCAGGATTTCGGTTTGGCGGGGGTGACACTGAATCAGATGGTGAGGGACAGGTCCAGGGACCATTCCTAGGGGAAGAGTTAAGTGTTAGGTAATGTGTACGGGCAGGATAGGAATATGGTTACAGTGAGGATCTGTCTCTGATGTGAGGGTGAGGGCAAGATTGAGCTACAGGTTTACAGTGAGTTGTGGGTGATTTCGATGTTGACTGTGAGGGGTCAGGTCCAAGGGCCAGGGCCAGGGTTAGGGTTATGGGTTCGGTGAGGTTTATAGGCAGGATCAGATCATGGTTACATTTAGGTTCCAGATCTGATGTGGGGGCGGCAGTGAGATTGAGCTGCAGTGTGACAGTGAGGCATGGGTGACATCGATGTTGATAGTAGGGTTCTGGTCCAAGAGCCAGGGCTAGGGTTAGATTTAGTTAGTGTTCCAGAAGGTGTTTCAAGAGGATAGAGTTACGGTTAGAGTAAGGCTCTGGCTCTGATTTGAGGGAGAGTGCAGGTATGAACTTTAGGGTTTCAATGAAGCATCATTGTTGTCGATGATGATGGTGAGGGGTCAGGTCAAGTAGCCAGGGCTAGGGTTAGGGGTAGGTGTTCGGAAAGGTGTACGGAGGTGAAAGGGTTTAGGTTAGAGTAAGGGTACAAGTCTGATGCGAGGGTGAGTACAAAATTGTGTTTCAGGTTTATGATTTGGCGGGCGTGACATTAAAAATGATGGTGCGGCATCAGGTCCAGGGGGCCAGGGCTGGGGTTAGGGTAAAGTGTTCGGTAATGTGTAGTTGTAGGATAAGGTTACTGTTCCAGTGAGGATCCGGCTCTGATGTGTGGCTGAAGGCGAAATTGAGCCACAGGTTTATTGTGAATTGTGGGTGCTGTTGATGTATACCATGAGGGGTAAGGTCCAAGGGCCTGGGATAGGGTTAGATTTAGGTGTTTCAGAAGGTGTTTTAGAGGATAGAGTTATAGTTAGAGTAAGTCAGCGGCTCTGATTTGAAGGAGAGTGCAGGTATTAACTTCAGGGTTTCAGTGAAGTATGGGTGTTGTCGATAGTGAAGGTGAGTGGTCAGGTCAAGTGGCCAGGGCTAGGGTTAGGGATAGGTGTTCTGTCAGGTGTATGGGAAGGATAGGCTTACAGTTATGTGAATATCTGGCTCTGATGTGAAGGTGAGGGCTAGATAGAGCTACACATTTACGGTGAGGTGTGGGTTATGTCAATGTTGACCATGAGGGGTCTGGTCCACAAGCCAGAGATCGGGTTACGATCAGGTGTTAGGGAAGTTGTGTGGGTGGGATAGGGTTTTGGCTAGATTTAGGGTTCAGCTGTGATGTAAGGGTGGGTGTGAGATTGTGTTTCAGATTTATGATTTGGCGGGGATGACATTGAAACTGATGGTGAGAGGTCAGGCCCAGGAACCAAGGCTAGCCTTAGTGTTAAGTGTTTTGTAATGTGTATGGACTGTGCACTGTTATGGTTACAGTGAGGATCTTGCTCTGACGTGAGGGTGAGAGCAAGATTGAGCTACAGTTATATGATGAGAAGTGGGTGATGTTGATGTTGACCATGAGGGGTCAGGTTCAACAGCCAGGTCTAGGGTTAGGGTTATGTGTTCGGGAATGTGTATGGGCGGTTTAGTGTTTCGGTTAGAGTTAGAGTCCGTGATGTGAGGGTGAGTGCGTGATTGTGTTTCAGGTTTATGATTTGGCGGGGGTGACATTGAAACTGATAGTGAGGGGACAGGTACAGCAGACTTGACTAGGGTTAGGGTTCAGTGTTTGGTAATGTGTACGGGCAGTGTAGAGTTATGGTTACAGTGAGGATATGGTTCTGACATGAGGGTGAGGGTGAGATTGAGCTACAGGTATATGGTGAGGGGTGGGTGATATGGATGTTGACAGTGAATGGTCTGTCCAAGGACCAGGGCTAGGGTTTGGGTTAGGTGTTCAGGAAATTGTATGGGGCTGGTAGTGTTTTGGTTTGAGTTAGGGTCCAGCTGTGGTGTGTTGGTGAGTGCGAGATTGTGTTTCAGGTTTAAGATTTGGTGGGGGTGATATTGAAACTGATGGTGAGGAGTCAGGTCCAGGGACCAGAGCTCGACTTACAGTTAAGTGTTCAGTAATGTATACAAGCAGGATAGGGTTACAGTTACAGGGAGGATCTGGCTCTGACATGAGGGTGAGGGCAATATTTAGCTACAGGTTTATGGTCAGGTGTGGGTGAGGCTGATGTACATCTAGGAACCATCTCTGATGTGAGGCCAACTGCGAGATTGAGCTACAGTGTTACAGTGAGGCATGGGTTACCTCGATGATGATAGTAGGGGTCTGTTCCAAGAACCAGGGCTATGGTTAGTGTTAAGGGTTCTGAAAGGTGCACAGGAAGGATAGCATTATGGTTACATTGAGGTTCTGGCTCTGATGTAAGGGTGAGGGCGAGATTCAGCTACAGGTTTGCGGTGAGGTGTGGGTGATGTTGATGTTGACTGTGATGGCTCAGATCCCAGGGCCAGGGCTACGGTTAGGGTTAGGTGTTCCGTAAGTTGTACAGGCCTGATAAGGTTATGTTTACATTTAGGATTCGGCTCTGATGTGAGGGCGACAGCGAGATTGAGCTACAGCATGGGTGTTGTCGATAGTGACAGTGTGGGGCTAGGACCAGGAGCTAGGGCTAGGGTTAGTGTTAATTATTTGGTAATGTGTACAGGCAGAATAGGGTTTTGATTACATTTAGGATCTGGGACTGAGCTACAGTGTAACAGTGTGGCATGGGTGACATCGACGGCAACAGTAGTGGTCTGGTCCAAGAGCCACTGCTCTGGTTATGGTTAGGTGTTTGGGAAGGAGTACCAAGGGGATATGGTTTTGGTTAGAGTTAGGGTCTGGTTGTGATGTGAGTGTGAGTGTGAGATTGTGTTTCAGGTTTACGATTTGGTGGGGGTGACATTGAAACTGATGGTGAGGGGGTCACATCCAGGGACCATTGCTAGGGTTAGGGTAAAGTGTTCAGTAATGTGTACGGGCAAGATATCATTACAGTGACAGTGAGGATCTGGCTTTGATGTGAGGGTGAGGATGAGATTGAGCTACAGGTTTACAGTGAGTTCTGAGTGATGTTGATGTTGACTGTGAGGGGTCAGGTCCAAAGGCCAGGGCTAGCGTTAGGGTTACACTTTGGTAAGGTGTACGGCCTGTATAGTTTTATGATTACATTTAGGATCTGGCTCTGATGTGAGGGTGACAGTCAGGTTGGGATACAGTGTGACACTGAGCCATGGGTGACATCGATGCTGTTGGTAAGGGTCTGGTCCAAGAACCAGGGCTAGGGTTACGGTTAGGTGATTGGGAAGGTGGACAGGGGGATAGTTTTTTGGTTAGAGTAAGTCTCCTGCTCTGACTTGAGGGCAAGTGCAGGTATTAACTTCAGGGTTTCAGTGTAGCATGGGTGTTGTCGATGGTGACGGTGTGGGGCTAGAACCAGGAGCTAGGGCTAGGGTTAGTGTTAATTATTCGGTAATGTGTACGGTCAGGATAGGGTTTTGATTACATTTAGGCTCTGGGACTGATGTGGGAGTGAAAGCAAGATTGAGCTACAGTGTAACAGTGTGGCATGGATGACATCAATGGTGACAGTAGCGGTCTGGTCCAAGAGCCACAGTTATGATTATGGTTAGGTGTTTGGGAAGGAGTACCGAGGGGATATGGTTTTGGTTAGAGTTAGGGTCCGGCTGTGATGTGAGTGTGAGTGTGAGATTGTGTTTCAGGTTTACGATTTGGTGGGGGTGACATTGAAACTGATGGTGAGGGGTCACATCCAGGGACCATTGCTAGGGTTAGGGTAAAGTGTTCGGTAATGTGTACAGGCAAGATATCGTTACGGTGACAGTGAGGATCTGGCTTTGATGTGAGGGTGAGGACGAGATTCAGCTACAGGTTTACAGTGAGTTCTGAGTGATGTTGATGTTGGCTGTGACGGGTCAGGTCCAAGGGCCAGGGCTAGGGTTAGGGTTCTGTATCTGGTAAGGTGTATGGCCTGTATAGTTTTATGATTACATTTAGGATCTGGCTCTGATGTGAGGGTGACAGCCAGGTTGGAATACAGTGTTACACTGAGGCATGGGTGACGTCGATGCTGTTGGTAGGGGTCTGGTCCAAGAGCCAGGACTAGGGATAGGGTTAGGTGTTTTGGAAGGTGTACAGGGGTAATAGGGTATTGGTTAGAGTTAGCCTTCAGCTCGATGTGACGGTCAGTGCAAAATTATGTTTCAGGTTTATGATTTGGAGGGGGTGACATTGAAACTGATGATGAGGGGTCAGGTCCAGGGGCTGGAACTGTAACCATATGTTTCCCATACACCATACATAA
Source organism: Manis javanica (assembly GCF_040802235.1). Lineage (NCBI taxonomy): Eukaryota > Metazoa > Chordata > Mammalia > Pholidota > Manidae > Manis > Manis javanica. The sequence continues at coordinate 151,464,752 of NC_133157.1, forward strand.
CACCTATCCCTAAACATAGCCCTGGCCACTTGCCATAGCCCCTCACAGTCACCATCGACAACACTCAAGACTCACCATAAACCCTACCATCACCATCGACATCACCCATGCCTCAAGGTAAACCTGCAGCTCAATCTCACCTTCACCCTCACATCAGAGCCATATCCTTAGTGTAACCATAACCCTATCCTTCACATACAGCTTACAGAACACCTAGCCCTAGCCCTAGCCCTGGACCTTGGACCTGAACACTCATGGTCAACATCGACATTAACCACAACTAACCGTAAACCTGTATCTCAATCTCGCCCTCACCCTCACATCAGAGCCAGATCATCAATGAAACTGTAACCCTATCCTGCACGTACACATTATCTAACACTTAACACTAAACCTAGCCCTGGCCCCTGGACCGGACCCTTCATCACCAGTTTCAATGTCACCCCCACCAAATCGTAAACCTGAAATACAATCTTGCACTCACCCTCACATCACAGCCAGACCCTAACTCTAACTGAAACCCTATGCACTCTGTACATACCTTCCCTAATTTCTAACCCTAACCCTAGCCCTGGCCATTGGATCTGACCCATCACGGTCAACACTGACATCACCCACAACTCACTGTCAATCTGTAGCTACATCTCACCCTCACCCTCACATCAGAACCATATCCTCACTATAACTGTAACCCTATCCTATCCATACAAGTCACTGAACACTTAAACCTAACCCTTGCCCTGGCCCCTCGTCCTGACCCTGCACCATCAGTTTCAATGTACTCCCCACCAAATCGTAAACTTGAAACACAATCTCACACTCACCCTCACATCAAAGCTAGACCCTAACTCTAACCAAAACCTTATCCCCCCCATACAGATTCCCAAACACCTAACCCTAAGTCTAGCCATGGCTTTTGGAACAGACCCCTACCATTACCATTGACGTCACCCATGCCTCACTGTAACACTGTAGCTCAACCTCACTGTTGCCCTCACATCAGAGCTGGAACCTAAATGTAACCATAACATTATACTGCCTGTATACCTTATCGAACTTGTAACCGTAACCCTATACTGTGCCCTTGGAACTGACCCATCATGGTCAACATCGACATCACCCACAACTCACTGTAAAACTAGCTCAATCTCGTACTCACTCTCACATCAGTGCCAGATTCTCACTGTAACCATAACCCGATCCTGCCGTACACATTACCGAACTCGTAATCCTAATCCTAGCCCTGGCCCTCGGACCTGACCCGGCACCATCAGTTTCAATATCACCCCCTCCAAATTGTAAACCTGAAGCACAATCTCACATTCATCCTCACTTCACTGCCAGATCCTAAGTCTAACCAAATCCCTATCCAACACATACATGTTCCCTAACACCTAACCCTAATCCTAGCCCTGGCCCTTGGACCTGACCCCTCACGATCAACATTGATGTCACCACACCTCAAGGTAAGCCTGCAGCTCAATCTTGCCCTCACCCACACATCAGAGCCAGATCATCACTGTAACCATAACCCTATCCTTCCCGTACACCTTACAGAACACCTATCCCTAACCCTAGCCCAGGCCCTTGGACCTAACCACTCACAGTCAACATCGACAACACCCACAACTCACCGTAAACCTATAGCTCAATCTCGCCTTTACCCTCACATTAGAGCCAGATCCTCACTGCAACCATAAGCCTATCCTTCCCATACACCTTACAGAACACCTATCCCTATGCTAGCACTGGCCACATGATTACATCCCTCACCGTATCCATCAACAATGACCATGCTTCATTGAAACCATAAAGTGGATACCTGCACTGTCCCTCAAATCAGAGCTGGAGCCTTACTCTAACTGTAACTCTATGCTCACCAAACAACCTCTGAAAAATACCTAAATCTAACCCTAGCCCTGGCCTTTGGACCTGAACCCTCACAGTCAACATCGACATCACCCACAACTCACCATAAATCTGTAGCTCAATCTCGTCCTCACCCTCACATCAGAGCCAGATCTTCACTGTAATCTTAACCCTATCCTGCCAGTACATATTACCCAACATTTAACACTAAACCTAGCCCTAGCCCCTGGACCTTACCCCTCACCATCAATTTCAATGTCAACCCTGCCAAATCATAAACCTGAAACACAATCTCGGACTCACCCTCACATCATAGCTGGACCCTAACTCTAACCAAAACCATATCCCCCAAGTACACCTTCCCGAACACCTAACCCTATCCCTAGCCCTGGCTCTTGGAACAGACCCCAACCATCAACATTGACATCACCCAGCCCTCACTGTAACACTGTAGCTCAATCTCGCTGGCACCCTCACATGAGAGCCAGATCCTAAGTGTAACCATAGCCCTATCCTGCCCATGCACCTTACCAAACACCTAATGCTAATCATAGCCCTGGCCCTTGGACCTGAACCCTCAAGGTCAACATCAACATCACACACACCTCACCATAAACCTGTAGTTCAATCTCACCCACAACCTCATGTAAGAGCCAGATGCTCACTGTAACTGTAACCCTACACTGCCTGTACACATTACCAGACTTAACCCTAACCTTAGACAAGTCTGCTGGACCTGACACCACACAATCAGTTTCAATGTCACCCCCGTCAAATTGTAAACCAGAAATACAATCTTGCACTCACCGTCACATCAGAGCCGGATCCTAACTCTAACCAAAACCCTATCCCCCTGTACACCTTCCTGAACAAATAACCCTAATCCTAGCCCTGGATCTTGGACCAGACCCTTCACGGTCAATATCGACATCACATACTTCAATGTAATCCTATAGCTCAATCTAGCCCTCACCCTCACATCAGAGTCAGATCCTCACTGTAACCACAACCCTAACCTCCCCATACACCTTACAGAAGACCTATCCCTAACCCTAGCCCTGGCCCTTGGACCTGACACCTCATAGTTAACACTGACATCTTCCACCACTCACCATAAACCTGTAGCTCAATTTCACCTTCACCCCCACAGCACAGCCAGATCCTCACTGGAATTATAAACCTATCCTGCCCATACACATTACAGAACACTTAACTCTAACACTAGCCCTGGCCCTGGACCTGTCCCTGCATCATCATTTTCAATGTCATCCGCGCCAAATTATAAACCTGAAACACAATCTAGGACTCAACCTCACATTACAGCCAGACATTAACTCTAACTGAAACCCTATACCCTCTGTACACCTTCCCGAACACCTAACCCTAACCCTGGCACTGGCTCTTGGGCCAGACCCTTCATGGTCAAAATCGACATCACCCACACCTCACCATAAACCTGTAGCTCAATCTAGCCCACACCCTGACATAAGAGCCAGATCCTCACTGTAAGGCAACCCTATCCTTCCTGTACACCAGACAGAACATATATCCTTAACACAAGCCCTGGCACTTGGACCTGAAATCTCACTGTCAACATCGACATCACCCACAACTCACCATAAACCTGTAGCGCAAACTCTCCCTCACACTAACATCAGTGCCAGATCCTCACTCTAACTGTAACCCTACAGTGGCCATACATATTACCAAACACTTAACCCTAACCCTAGCCCTGGTCCCTGGACCTGAGCCCTCAAAATCAGTTTCTATGTCACCACCACCAAACCATAAACCTGAAACACAATCTCGCACTCACCCTCACATCACAGTTGGACCCTAATTCCAAACAAAATCCTATCCCCCCTGTACACCTTCCCAAACACCTAACCCTAACCCTAGCCCTGGCTCTTGGACCAGACCCCTGAATGTCAACATTGACCTCATCCATACCTCACCGTAAACTTGTAGCTCAATATAGCCCTCACACTCACATCAGAGCCAGATCCTCACTGTAACTGAACCCTATCCTACCTGTACCCCTTACTGAACACCTAATGATAACCCTAGCCCTGGCTTTTGGACCAGCCCCCCAGCATTACCATTGTCATCACCCATGCCTCAGTGTAACACTGTAGCTCAATCTCGCTCTCTCCCTCACATCAGAGCCAGATTCTAAATGTAACCATAACCTTATCATGCCCGTATACCTTAATGAACATGTAAACCTAAACCTAGCCCTGGCCCTTTGACCTGACCCATCACGGTCAACATCAACATCACCCACATCTCATTGTAAACCTGTAGCTCAATCTCGCCCTCACCCTCACATCAGAGCCAGATCCTCACTGTAACTGTAACACTACAGTGCCTGTACAAATTACCAAACACCTAACCCAATCCCTAGCCCTGGCCCCTGGACCTGACCCCGCACCATCATTTTCAATGTCACCACCACCAAATCATAAACCTGAAACACAATTTCGCACTCACCATCACATCAGAGCTGGATCCGAAATTTAAATGAAACCCTATCCCCCACCGGACACTTTCCTGAATACCTAAACCTAACCCTAGCCCTGACTCTTGAACCAGACCCCTACCATCAACATCGACATCACCCATGCCTCACTTTAACACTATAGCTCAATCTTGCTGTCACCCTCACATCAGAGCTAGTTCCTACATGTAAGCATAACCCAATCCTGCCCATACACATGACTGAACACTTAACCCTAAACTTAGCCCTGGTGCTTGTCATGGACTCTTCACCATTAGTTACAATGTCATCTCTGCCAAATCATAAACCTGAAACACAATCTCACACACGCACATCGCAGAGAAACCCTAACTCTAACCAAAAAGTTATCCCCCCATACACCTTCCTAAACACTTAACCCGAACACTAGCCCTGGCTCTTGGACCAGTACCCTACCATCATGAATGACATCACCCATGCCTCAATGTAACAGTGCAGCTCAATCTGGCTGTTGCCCTCACATCAGACCCAGATCCTAAATGTAACCATAAACCTATCCTGCCTGTACACCTTACTGAACACCTGTCCCTAACACCAGCCCTGGCTCTTGGACCAGACCTCTACCAACAACATCAACGTCACCCATGTTTCACTGTAACACTATAGCTTAATCTCGCTGTTGCCCTCACATCAGAGCCAGACCCTCAATGTAACCATAACCCTATCCTGCAAGTACACCTTACCAAATACCTAACCCTAACCCTAGCCCTGGCCTTTTGACCTGACCCCTCATGGTCAACATCAACATCACCCACAACTCACCATAAACGTGTAGCTCAATCATGTCCTCAGCCTCACGTCAGAGCCAGATGCTCACTGTAACCATAATGGTACACTGGTCGTACACATTACCAAACACTTAACTCTAACCCTAGCCAAGGCCCCTGGATCTGACCCCTCAAAATCAGTTTCAATGTCACCCCTGCCAAATCGTAAACTTGAAACACAAACTCGCACTCACACTCACATCACAGTTTGACCCTAACTCTAACCAAAACCCTATAGCCCCATACACCTTCCAAAACACCTAACCCTAACACTAATCCTGGCTCTTGGACCAGACCTCTGCCATCAGTATCAACGTCACCCATGCCTCAGTGTAACACTGTAGCTCAACATGGCTGTTGCCCTCACATCAGAGGCAAATCCTAAATGTAATCAAAAACCTATCCTGCCCATTCACCTTACCAAACACCTTACCCCAAACCTAGCCATGGCCCTTGGACCTTACCATCATGGTCAACATCGACCTCAACAACAATTCACCATAACCTGTAGCTCAATCTCGCACTCAGCCTCATATCACAGTTCGACCCTAACTCTAACCGAAACCCTATCCCCCAAGTTCATCTTCCTGAACAACTAACCCTAAACCTAGCCCTGGCTCATGGACCAGACTAGGTCCTGATGACCCTGATAGTCAACTTCGACCTCACCCACACCTCACCATAAACCTGTAGCTAAATCTCACCCTCACCCTCACATCAGAGCCAGACCTTAAATGTAACCATAACCCTATCCTGTCCTTACACATTACTGAACACTTAACACTAAACCTCGCCCTTGCCCCTGAATCTGAACCCTCACCATCAATTTCAATGTCATCCCCACCAAATCAAAAACCTGAAACACAATCTCGCATTCACCCTCACATCAAGCCAGACCCTTACTATAACTGAAATTCTAACCCTCCCACCATACACCTTCAGTAACACCAGAACCTAACCCGAGCCCTGGCTTTTGGACCAGACAACTCATGGTCAACATCAATGTCACCCACACCTCACTGTAAACCTGTAGTTCAATCTAGCCCTCACCCTCACATCAGTGCCAGTTCTTCACTGTAACTGAAACCCTATCTTCCTGTACACTTTACAGAACACCTATCCCTAACCCTCGCCCTGGCCACTCGACTTGACCACTCAGCATCACCATCAACAACACCCACGCTTCACTGAAACCCTGAAGTTAATACCTGCACTCTCCTTCAAATCAGAACTGGACACTTACTCTAACCATAACTCTATCCTCTTCAAACACCTTCTGGAACACCTAAATCTAACCTTAGCCCTGGCCCTTGGACCTGACCCCTCACAGTCAACATCGATATCACCCACAGATCACTGTAAACCTGTAGCACAATATCACCCTCACCCTCAAGTCAGAGCCAGATCTTCACTGTAACTGTAACCCTATCCTGCCCATACACACTATCAAACCCTTAACCATAACCCTAGACCTTGCCCCTCGACCTGACCCCTAACCATCAGTTTCAATGTCACTCCTGCCAAATCATAAACCTGAAACACAATCTTGCACTCACCCTCACATCACAGATGGATCCTAACTCTAACTGAAACCCTATACCCCTCATATACCTTTCCAAACACCTAACACTAAACCTAGCCCTGGCTCTTGGACCAAACACCTCACGGTCAATATTGATATCACCCATACCTTACTATAAACCTGTAGCTCAATCTTGCCCTCACCCTCATATCAGAGACAGATCCTCACTGTAATTGTAACCCTATCCTTCCCATACACCTGACAGAAAACCTATCAAAACCCAAGCCCTGGCCACTCGACCTGAACTCTCACTGTCACCATTGACAGCACCCATGCTTCACTGAAACCCTGAAGTTCATACCTGCACTCTCCCTCAAATCAGAGTGGGACCCTTACTCTAACAGTAATTCTATCTTCTCCAAACAGTTTCTGGAACTCTTAAATCTAACCCTAGCCCTGGCCCTTGGACCTGATTTCTTATGGTCAACATTGACATCACCCACAACTCACATGAATCCTGTAGCTCAATCTTGGCCTTACCCTCACATCAGAGCCAGATCCTAACTATAACCATAACTCTATCTGGCCCATACTCATTACTGAACAATTAACTCTATCCCTTGCCCTGGCGATAACTGACCCCTCAGCATCAGTTTCAATGTCACTCCTGGCCAATTAATAAACCTGAAACACAATCTCAGACTTACCATCACATCACAGCCGGATCATAACTCTAACTGAAACTCTATCCACCCGTACACCTTTCCAAACACTTAACCCTAAACCTAGCCCTCTCTCTTGGACCAGGCCCCTAACATCATCGTGGACGTCACCCATGCCTCTGTGTAACACTGTAGCTCAATCTCGCTGTTGCCCTCACATCAGAGCCTGGTCCTAAATGTAACCATAACACAATCCTGCCCGCACACCTTACTGAACACCTTACCCTAATGCTGGCCCTGGCTCTTGGATCTCACCCTTCATGGACAATATCGATATCACCCAGAGCTCACAGTAAACCTGTATCTCCATCTCACCCTCACCCTCACCTAAGAGCCAGATCCTCACCATAACCATAATCCTATTCTCCCTGTACACATTACTGAACACTTAACCCTAACCTTAGCCCTGGCCCCTGGACCTGACCCTTCACCATCAGTTTCAATGTCACCCCCTGCCAAATTGTAAACATGAAACACAATCTCACACTCACCCTCACATCACAGCCAGACCCTAACTCTAACCAAAACCCTTTTCCCCACATACACCTTCCTGAACACCTAACCTAACCCTAGCCCTGGCTCTTGGACCAGACCCCTACCATCACCATCGAAGTCACCTATGCATCACAGTAATACTGTAGCTCAATCTTGCTGTCTCCCTCACATGAGAACCAGATCCTAAATGTAATCATAACCCAATCCTACAGTTACACCTTACTGAACACCTTACCCCAATCCTACCCCTGGACCTTTGATCTGATTCCTCACGATCAATATTGATATCATCCACCATGCACGGTAAACCTGTAGCTCAAACTCACCATCACCCTCACAGCAGAGCCAGATCTACACCATAACCATAACCCTATCCTCCCTGAACACATTACCAAACACTTAACACTAACTCTAGCCCTGGTCCCTGGACCTAACCCCTCACCATCAGTTTCAATGTCACTGACGCCAATCATAAACCTGAAACACAGTCTCAGACTCACCCTCACATTACAGCCACAGCATACGTCTAACAGAAACCCTAACCCCCCAAAACACTTCCAGAACACCTAACCCCAACCCTAGCCCTGGCTCTTGGACCAGACCCTTACCATCACCATCAATGTCACGCATGCATCACTGTAACACTGTAGCTCAATCTCGCAGTCTCCCTCACATCAGAGCCTGATCCTAAATGTAACTATAACCCAATTCTGCCCGTACACCTTAACGAACACCTTACCCTAATCCTAGCCCTGGCCCTTGTATCTAACCCCTCACAGTCAACATCGACACCACCCACAACTCACCATAAACCTGTAGCTAAATCTCACCCTCACCCTCATGTGAGAGCCAGATCCTTACTGTAACCATAAACTTATCCTGCCCATACACATTGCTGAACACTTAACCCTAACCCTGGCCTTGGCCCCTGGACCAGAACCCTCAACATCATTTTCAATGTCACCATTGCCAAATCGTAAACCTGAAACACATTTTCAGACTCACCATCACATAACAGCCATACCCAAACTCTAACCGAAACCATATCAACCCCGTACGCCTTCCAGAACACCTAACCCTAACCCTAACCCTGCTCTTGGACCAGACCCATTCCATCACCTTTGACGTCCCCCATGCCACACTGTAACACTGAAGGTCAATCTCTCTGTCACCCTCACATCAGAGCCAGATCCTAAATTTAACCATAACACTATCCTGCCTGTACACCTTTCCAAATACATAACCCTAAACCTAGCCATGGCCCTTGGATCTTACCCAGCACAGGCAACATGGACAGCACCCACCACCCACCATAAACCTCTAGCTCAATCTTGCCCTCACCCTTACATCAGAGCCAGATCCTCAGTATAACTGTAACCCTATGCTGCCCACACACATTACTGAACAATTAACCCTAATCCTAGCCCTGGTGCCTGTACCTGACCATTCACCATCAGTTTCAATGTCATCCTGCCAAATCGTAAACCTGAAACACAGTCTCGCACTCACCCTCACATCACAGCTGGACCCTAACTCTAACCGAAACCCTATACCCACTGTACACCTTCCCAAATACCTAACCCTAACCCTAGCCCTGGATCTTGGACCAGACTCCTACCATCACCATCGATGTCACCCATGCCTCACTGTAACACTGTAGCTCAATCTCGCTGTCGCACTCACATCAGAACCAGAACCTATATGTAACCATAACCCAATCCTGCCTGTACACCTTACAGAACACTGAATCCTAACCCTTGTCCTGCCCCTTGGACCTGACTGCTCACAGTCAACATCAACATCACCCACAACTCACCGTAACCCTGTAGCTCAATCTTGCCCTCACCCTCAAGTCAGAGCTAGATCTTCACTGTAACCATAACCCTATCCTGCCAGTACACATTACCGAACACTTAAGCATAACACTAGACCTGGCCTATCAACCTGAATCCTCACCATCAGTTTCAATGTCACTCCCACCAAATTGTAAACCTGAAACAGAGTCTCGCACTCACCCTCACACCACAGATGGACCCTAACTCTAACAGAAACACTATCCCCCCCACTCCTTCCGAACACCTTACCCTAAACCTAGCCCAGGCTCCTGGAACACACCCGTACCATCACTGTCGACGTCATCCATGCCTCTGTGTAACACTGTAGCCCAATCTCGCTGTCGCCCTCAAATCAGAGCCTGGTCCTAAATGTAACCATAACCCAATCCTGCCAGTACAGCTTACCGAACAACATACCCTAATCTTAGCCCTGGCCCTAAGATCTGACCCCTTACGGTCAGCATCAATATCACTGACAGCTCACCATAAACCTGTAGCTCAATCACGCCCTCACCCTCACAGCAGAGCCAGATCCTCACTGTAACCATAAATCTACACTGCCCGTACACATTACCAAACACTTAACCTAACCCTAGCCAAGTCCCCTGGGCTTGACCCCTCAACATCAGCTTCAATGTCACCCACACCAAATCGTAAATTGAAACACAATCTCGCACTCACACTCACATCACAGCCGGACCTTAAATCTAACTGAAATCCTACACCCCCAGTACACCTTCCCGAACACTTAACCCTAACCCTAGCCCTGGCTCCTGGACTAGTCCCCTACCATAAACTTCAACGTCACCCATGTCTCACTGTCACACTGTAGCTCAATCTTGCTGTCCCCCCCACATCAGATCAGGATCCTAAATGTAACCATAACCCTATTCTACCCATACACATTAACAAACACTTAACCCTAAACCTAGCCCTGGTCCCTGGACCTGACCCCTCACCACCATTTTCAATGACACCCTGCAAAATCATAAACCTGAAACACAATTTCGCACTCACAGGCACATCAAAGCCATACCCTAATTCTAAACCAAACTCTATAACCCCTGTACACCTTCCTATCACCTAATCCTAACTGTAGGACTGCGTCTTGGTCTTGATCACTCATGGTCAACATCGACATCACCCATACCTCACTGTAAACCCGTATCTCAATCTCACCCTCACCCTCACATCAGAACCAGATCCTCACTGTAACTGTAACCCTATCCTTCCCATACACCTTACACAACACCTATCCCTAACACTAGCCCTGGCCACTTGACCTGACCTCTCACCTTCACCATCGAAAACAACCATGCTTCACTGAAACACGGAAGTTCATACCCGCACACTCTCTCTAATCACAACTGGAGCCTTACTTTAACCGTAACTCTATCCTCTCCAAACACCTCTGGAACACCTAAATCTAACCCTAGCCATGGCCCTAGGACCTGACCCCATCAATATGGACATGACCCACAACTCACCGTAAACCTGTAGCTCAATCTCGCCTTCATTCCCACATCAGAGCCAGATTCTCACTGGAATTGTAACCCAATCCTGCCCATACACATTACCAAACACTTAACCCTAACCCTAGCCCTTGTCCTGGACCTGTCCCTGCATCATCATTTTCAATGTCACCTCTGCCGAATCATAATCCTGAAACACAATTTCACACTCACCGTCACACCACAGCTGGACCCTAACTCTAACTGAAACCCTATCACCCCTATACACCTTCCCGAACACCTAACCCTAACCCTATCCCTGACTCTTGGACTACACCCCTCACGGTCAACTTTGACATCACCCAAACCTCACGTTAAACCTGTAGCTCTTTCTCACCCTCACCCTCACATCAGAGCCAGAACCTCACTGTAACCATAATCCTATCCTTCCTGTACACCTTAAAGAACACCTATCCCAAACCCTAGCCCTGGCGACTCGACTTGACCCCTCACCATCAGCATCAACAACACCCACGCTTCACTGAAACACTAAAGTTCATACCTGCAATCTCCCTCAAATCAGAGCCAGGCCTTTTTCTAACCATAACTCTATCCTCTCCAAACACCTTCTGGTACACCTAAATCTATCCCTAGCCCTGGCCCTTGGACCTGACACCATATGGTCAACATCAACATCACCCACAACTCACCATAAACCTGTAGCTCAATCTCATACTCACCCTCACATCAGAGCCAGATCACTCACTGTAACCATAATCCTATTCTTCTCGAACACCATACAGAACACCTATCCCTATCCCTATCCCTGGCTCTTGGACCTGAATGCTCACAGTCAACATCATCACCCACACCTCACTGTAAAGCTGTACCTCAGTCTCGCCCTCACAATCTCATCATAGCCAGATCCTCACTGTAACTGTAACCCTATCCTTCCCATACACCTTACAGAACATCTATCCCTAACCATAGCCCTGGGCACTCGACCTGTCCACTCACCACCACCATCAACAACACACACAATTCACTGAAACCCTAAAGTTCATACCTGCACTCTCCCTCAAATCAGAGCCGGAACTTTACTCTTACCATAGCTCTATCCTCTCCAAACACCCTCTCAAACACCTAAATCTATCCCTAGCCCTGGCCCTTGGACCTGACCCCTTATGGTCAACATCAAAATCACCCACAACTCACTGGAAACCTGTAGCTCAATCTCGTACTCACCTTCACATCAAATCCAGATCTTCACTCTAACCATAATCCTATTCTGTTTGTACACACTACTGAACAATTTACCCTAACTCTAGCCATGAACCCTGGACCTGACCCCTGACCATCAGTTTCACTGTCACCCCAGAAAATAGTAAACCTGAAACACAATATCAGACTAACAATCACATTACAGCTGTATCGCAAGTCTAACAGAAACCCTACCCACCAAACACCATCGCAAACACCTAACCTAACCCTAGCCCTGGTTCTTGGACCAGTACCTTACCATCATCAATGACATCACCCATGTCTCACTGTAACACTGTAGCTCAATCTCACTGTCACCCTCACATGAGAGCTGGTTCCTAAATGTAACCATAACCCTATCCTGCCCATACATTTTACCGAATACCTATCCCTAAACCTAGCCCTGGCCCTTGGAACTGACCCTTCATGGTCAACATCAACATAACCCACACCTCACCATAAACCTGTAGTTCAATCTCGAACTCACCCTCATGTCAGAGCCAGATCCTCACTGTAACCATAACCCTACACAGCCCATACACTTTACCAAACACTTTCCCAAACCCTAGCGAAGTCCCCAGGACCTGACACCTCACCATCACTTGCAAAGTCACCACCCCTGCGAAATCGTAAACCTGAAACACAATCTCGCACTCACCTTCACCTCACAGCCGGACCCTAACTCTAACTGAAACCCTATCACCCCCAGTACACCTTCCCGAACACCTAACCCTAACCCTAGCCCTGGCTCATGGACCAGACCCCTACTATTACCATTGACATCACCCATGCCCCACTACAACACTGTAGCTCAATCTCAGTGTTGCCCTCACAAGACTGCTGGAGCCTGAATGTAACCATAACCCTATCCTGCTCGTACACCTTACAGAACACCTTACCCACACCCTAGCCATGGCCCTTGGACCAGACCCATCACTGTCAACATCAACATCACTCAAAATGCACCATAAACCTGTAGCTCAATCTCATCCTCACCCACACATCAGAGCCAGATGCTCACTGTAACCATAAACCTACTCTGCCCATACAGATTACCAAACACTTACCCTAACCCTAGTCAAGTCCGCTGGTCCTAAACCCTCACCATCTGTTTCAATGTCAGCCCCACCAAATCATAAATCTGAAGCACAATATCGCACTCACCCTCACATCACAGATGGACCCAACTACAACCGAAACCCTATCTGCCCCATACAGCTTCCTGCACACCTAAACCTGACCCTACCCCTGGCCCCTAGACCCATTCCCTCACCATCAGCTTCAATGTCACCCCACCAAATCATAAACCTGAAACACAATCTCGCACTCACCCTCACATCAAAGCCAGACCATAACTTTAACTGAAATACTATACCCCCCCATACACCTTCTCCATCACCTAACCCTAACTGTAGCCCTGGCTCCTCAAACACACCCCTTGCAGTCAACATCGACATCACCCACACCTCACTGTAAAACTGTAGCTCAATCTTGCCCTTATATCAGAGCCAGATCCTCACTGTAACTGTAACCATACACTGCCCATACACATTACCAGACACTTAACCCTAACACTAGCCCTGGCCCTTGGAAATGACCCCGCACCATCTGTTTCAATGTCACCCCCAACAAATCATAAACCTAAAGTGCAATCTCACACTCACCCTCACATCACAGATGGACACTAACTCTAATCGAAACCCTAGACCCCCATACACCTTCCTGAACACCTAAACCTAACCTTCTCCCTGGCTCTTGGACCAGACCCCTACCATCACCATCGACATCACCCATGCCTCACTGTAACACTGTAGCTAAATCTCACTATTGCCCTCACAACAGAGGAGGATGCTAAATGTAACCATAAACTTATCCAGCTGGTACACCTTAACGAACACCTAAACCTAGCCATAGCCATGGCCCTTAGACCTGACCGCTCACGGTCAACATCAACATCACCTACAACTCACCATAAACCTGTAGCTCAATCTCGCCCTCGCCCTCACCCTCACATCAGAGCCAGATCCTCACTGTAACTGTAACCCTATCCTGCCTGTACACATTACAGAACACTTAACCCTAACCATAGCCCTAGTTCCTGGATCTGTCCCCTCACCATCAGTTTCAATGTCACCCATGCCAAATCATATACCTGAAACACAATCTCACACTAACCTTCACATCTCAGCTCTAACCAAATTCCTATACCCGCTGTACACCTTCCAAACACCTAACCCTAACTAACCCTAGATCTGGCTCTTGGACCACAACCATACCATCACCATTAACATCACCCATGCCTCACTGTAACACTGTAGCTGAATATCGCTGTCACCCTCACATCAGTGCTGGATCCTAAATGTAACCATAACCCTATCCTGTCTGTACACCTTAATGAACACGGAACCCTAACTGCAGCCCTGGCCCATGGACCTGACCCTTCATGGTCAACATCAACATCACCCACAACTCACTGTAAACCTGTAGCTCAGTCTCTCCCTCAGCCTCACATCAGAGCCAGATGCTCACTGTAACCATTACCCTACTCTGCCTGTACAAATTACCAAACACATACCCCTAACCCTAGTCAAGTCCGCTGGACTTGACTCCTCACCATCTGTTTCAATGTCAACCCCGCCTAATTGTAAATCTGAAGCACAATCTCGCACTGACCCTCACATCACAGCGGGACCCTAACTCAAACCAAAACACTATCCCTCCCATACACCTTCCCAAACCCCTAATCCTAACCCTAGCTCTGGCCCCTGAAACTGTTCCCTCACCATCAGTTCCAATGTCACCCCCACTAAATCGTAAACCTGAAACATAATCTCGCACTAATCCTCACATCTCAGCCAGACCTTAACTCTAACCAAATCACTATAACCCCCGTACACCTTCCAGAACACCCAATGCAACACCAGCACTGGCTCTTGGACAATACCCCTACCATCACCATCGATGTCTCCCATGCATCACTGTAACACTGTAGCTCTATCCAGCTGTCACCCTCACATTAGAGCCAGATCCTAAATGTAACCATAACCCTATCCTTCCCATACACCTTACTGAGCACCTAATCCTAACCCCAGCCAAGGCCCTTGGACCTGACCCCTCATAGTAAACATCGACATCACCCACAACTCATTCTAAACCTGCAGCTCAATCTTGCCCTCACCCTCACATCAGAGCCAGATCCTCACTGTAACCGTAACCCTATCCTGCCTGTACACATTACCAAACACCTAACCCTAACCGTAGCCCTGGCCTCTGGACCTGATCCCTCACCATCAGTTTCAATGTCACCCCCACAAAATTGTAAACCTTAAACACAATCTCACACTCACCCTCACATCACAGTTGGCCCTAACTCTAAGCGAAATGCTATCACCCCCGTACACCTTCCCGAACACGGTAAGGTGTATGGGCAGGATAGGGTTATGGTTACATTTAGGTTCCAGTCCTGATGTGAGGGCAACAGCTACGGTGTTACAGTGAGGCATGGGTGACTTCGATGGTGATGGTATGGGTCTGATCCAGGAGCCAAGGCTAGGGTTAGGGTTAGGTGTTCAGGAAGGTGTACAGCGGGGATAGGGTTTCGGATAGAGTTAGGGTTCGGCTGTGACATGAGGGTGAGTGCAATATTCTGTTTCAGGTTTATGATTTGGCTGGACTGACACTGAAACTGAAGGTGAGGTTCAAGTCCAGGGGCCAGGGCTAGGGTTAGGGTTAAGTGTTCGGTAATGCGTACGGGCAGGATAGGGTTATGGTTACAGTGAGGATCTGGCTCTGATTTGAGGGTGTGGGCGAGATTGAGCTACAGTTTTACCCTGAATTGTGGGTGATGTCGATGTTGACCATGAGTGGTCAGGTCCTAGGGTCAGGGCTGGAGTTAGGATTACGCGTTCAGTAAGGTGTAAGGGCAGGATGGGGTTATGGTTACATTTAGGCTCTGGCTCTGATGTGAGGGCGACAGCCAGATAGAGCTACAGTGTTACACCAAGTCATGGGTGACGTCAATGGTGATGGTATGGGTCTGGTCCAAGATCCAGGGCTAGGGTTAGGTGTTTGGGAAGGTGTACAGTGGGTATAGGGTTTCGGTTAGAGTTAGGGTCTGACTGTGATGTGAGGGTGAGTGTGAGATTGTGTTTCAGGTTTCCAATTTGGCAGGCGTGACATTGAAACTGATGGTGAGGGGTCCATTCCACGGGCCAGGGCTAGGGCTAGGGTTAAGTGTTCCGTAATCACCCTTAGACTCAGGCAAATGGATCCAGCTCTTATCTATCAGGAGCCCCCACACTTTGAGGTACCTTCCTCAAAGTTGCCTAAGCCCGTTTATGTTTCCTGGAACTGGTCAGGGCCAGAGTGCTATTACCTCAGCTAGGTACCCCATACCTGGAACTGGTCCTGGTCATAGGACACACCTGCCTCAACATTTCCCAAGTGCCCCCAACCCCAGTGGTGACAAGCCAGCTGTGGCAGAGCCATCTAGGCAGGCCATTCTGAGCCTGGCCAGACCTGCACAGGCCCTGACATTTCTCTCCTTCAAAGTTCTGTCCAACACTACTCCATTTGTGGGGCCAACCAGATGTGTGGAGCAGCCCTGGGACTCATGCCTGTGAGACTGACCCAGGTTTTGTGTAGGGCCACCTGGTAAGCACAGTCTTTCTTTCAGAGGATTGCATGAGATTATGATATTGGGTGACCAGCATGGTGCTGACATGCTCAAGTTTTAAGTGATCTCCTGATGGGCACAGGACAAATTCAGGAATCTGGGCTAGAGATCGACCACTGACCCTTTGGCTTGAGCCACGTAAGTGGGCCCAAGCATTGGCTCTTACTCAACTACAGTGTCACATCCAGCTAATAGACTGCAAGGAGGTGGGAGGCAACACCCATCTTTTAGCCATCATGCATCCAGCCACTGGCACCCAAGGTGGTCAAGCTCCTTCCACGTGCTCCACATGACATGCCAGGCAGTCTTCCAGAAGGGGCCACCTATCTCCTCCCAGAGCTTTCCTATTTCTCAGTAACATCAACAGGCACTTCCAATCCACATCTGCTCTGCCTCCATGGCTGTCACAGGTCAGGCTACCTGGGTCAGTCTTACGCCAAACTAGACAAGGGACTGGCATTCCTACCCAAATGGGACCTCTCTCCATAGTTGCCTTCAGGCCTCTTGTCTAGTCTTCCAACAGGTGCAGGGGTGTCGGAGAGAGGGCTTTTGTCAACACTGAAAGAGATTCCATTCTTGGAATAAAGTAATTCCAGTGTAAAGACTGTGAAAAAAAATACATGGTTGGGAAAGTGGAAAACTTAATATGAATAAAAAACAAGTAACAGTTCATGTTTTCTTTCATTTGTGGTCATCATCAATGAAGCAGAGTAAAAAGCTTTAGGAGCGGTGCTCCTCTCTCTGAGGTCACCTGCACTTTCTAAGTGGGTAACTTTTTAACTTTAAACTCCCTCTTTTCAACCTTTTAGGGTGTGGTGTTCCTCTCTCTGAGGTCACCTGCACTTTCTAAGTAACCTTAAACTTTTACTCTGCTTCAAAAAAAAAACCTTTAGGAGCAATTAGAAGCCAGTATTCATGGGCAGAAGCATGGATGGTACAGCGTCTCGAGTAACAATACAGTCAGGATTAAGGGTTTTATTATGAGGATTATTCAGAGACAAACTGAGCTGTAGTATTTCAATATAAACAGGTAGGGAAGAGCCCTGGTAGTATGAGTAATAGCAGTTTCTTTGTGAGAGACATGAAATTCGCCAGAAATGTCACACTGGATTATAAGACTTAATAAAGTATCGTCGTGTTCATTGGCAGAGACTACATCTGCCAGACTTCTATTGAAGCGCTTTTTGGCTGACTAAATGTGTTAACCTCTTTCAATGTCTATTGCTGTGTTTGGCCTTATTGCCCAAAGCTCGTGGTTTACCTCAGATTGTTGTTAGCCTTCTGCATCATCTTCTCTAACTTCCTGCCCAATCACTCGATTTCCTGGGTTTCCACCTCTCTAACAGCACAACTGTAGGATGAAGGGAAACAGATGCATAAACACTATCAGAAACAGCTCACAAAATCCTCTCTTCTAACTGCCTGTAATTCCTCCATTTAAGAATTTCTAAATTTCAGTTTGTGAGGGTATATGGGCTGGTTAATGGTGGAAGAGGGAGGGAAGAGGGAAGCATAGATTGAGAAATATATTAAAACATACCTAATAAATGTATAACATTTTACATTATTTTCTATGAAAAGAAAGTTCCATTCCCCACTAGTCACAAGTACTTATTGAGGGCCTACACTGCTAGACATTGTGGGAGATAAAAAGGTCAAGACACAAACTGCTTTTAGGAGCTGAACACTTTAGAGGAGTTAAAATAGAAGAAAGGGAAATACATGTGTATATATACATTCATACACATATGCACACACTACTAATATCCCAAAGACTCAAAGGAGGAAGACATCACAGTGACCAAGGAGGAGGATTTAAAAAGAGCCTTCAGCAAGGATGCATGGATGAGTAGGAAGTGCAAGTTATTTCTAGAATCAATCAGAAAAATTACTTGGATTTCCAATAAATTTATTTTTTAATTTTCAGAGATGAGAAAGCTTTTCAATGAAATACACTATAATTATTTATCTGTCTCACTGATTATCAAATGTGATAGAGTAAAATATACCAAATGAGAATCAGAGCCAGCAACATCATAGAAAAGGAATCTCTGGCTTTCTATTATTGCCATGAACAGTAAGTTAGCAAAATAGTTTAAATATGGCATTATTCAAAATTCCTGTTACACATCTATGGCTTTCAATCAAATAAATAGCTTTGCTGAAATGAAGAAATGTTCGCAGTGTAAGTTGGATGGAACTGATAAATCAGTGCTTTAGCTTCTTCAACATCAGATTCAAAGTGATGACTGTTTTTCCGAGCTGCAAGAAAAAGAAAGTGTTAATTTTTAAAAAGATTGGATATAATTTTTGAAAATCTACTTTTTAGCACTTCCTCCTAGAATCAGCATTAACTGAGAAGATACCACCAAAAAGGAGAACCTTACAAAATTCCCCCCAGTAAAGCAGCCCCTGATTTAGAGTAGTTACCTAGTGATGCAGCAACTAGATGTGCCCTGCACCAGATCCCATGTGGTATGCACTCCTCCCTCCGTTCTAACACTTACTAAGTGCCTACTGTGTGCAAGACTTAATGCAGGGCCTGGGGATGGAAATATAAACTGGGCAACTTCCTAATGTTCAAGAAATCTAGTGTAGGAACCACACAGGATCACGTATTACAATGTTGTTATAGTCTCTCTTCACTGAGATGCTTCAAGAGTTAAGAGGATGGAGAAACTGGCAGAGCTCAGATGGAGAAGTGAAGCACTTCCCTCAGGTAAGGCAGAAACATGAGAAACAAGGAGGCACAAAGAAGCTGGCGTGGCCAAAGCTGGGATGTGATGGGGTGAAGGCTCAGACTTTCTCCTACAGTCAAAATAAATACAGGCCTTTATGAGATTCTTAAAAAGAAGGTATTGGAAAATGAAGACAAAATAAACAGCCTCACCCTGTGGTAACACTACAGCAAACTGCTCTGCCGTTGCTCACCATGCTTACTCCACACATGGGTCAATGTTCCTTGGGACTCACACTGCACACGAGAGAACTTCTTTTTTTAACTTAGGGTTTTTGTTATGAAACTACCCATTCAAGTGACCAAATTCTAAACCAGAGTGAACTGAGGAGGGAGAACTTCCCTCCTCAGTGTCGGCAGGAGGGTTGATAAAGGCTTACGTGCAGCCCTGGAGAGAGACTGCAAATGCCTCACAGCGTGATGCTCTGTTGCTTGCAGGCTGCATTTGTACCTCAGTCTTACATCCATAGGACTCAACTAAAACTTAAGCATCTCCCATCAAATTCTCAATTTTACCCACAGACATAACACAGCATGAAAATGTCTATGTTTTCATTATGAAAAACAGACAAAGCTTATTCACTTTAATCCAACATGCCAATGCCTCCAGACAGGTGGCCTTAAAGTCAGACTGATAAGAATATATACTCAATACTTGGAAAAATAACATCTAATTCTCAGAGAATGTTATAAATGTTATAAGTGTTGTAAAGTATTCCTGAAAAGAAGAGTATTGGAGGAAAATCTTTTAAAAGTATTCAAGAAAGAAAGAAAAACAATCCCAACAAACTTTATGCTGTCGTTTTAGAATTCAGCCCATTCTAGAGTATGCAATACTATTAACTGAAATACCTGCCCCAGTTTTAGCTGAATATCTAATATCTCAATTCCAAGGCTTTTTTATTTGATTTTATTTTTAGAAAAGTTAAAACCTACAGAATATATACAGAGCAAAAGAGTACACAAAATTCAGATGAGGTCAATTTCCTTCAAAACTATACTAGAGTGATAACATTCTATACCCACATGTTACCTTCAGAAACAAAGAACTCTGCTAAATAAAATGCAGCCTTCACAGCACTAGATGCATGGGAAATGCCTTTTGATTTCCCCCACTCATAAGGTGCTTTCTCTGGATGCCACTGGACGCCATAGACTGGATACTTTTGTCCTGCATGAAGAACACAAACTGGTAAGTACTGAGTAGAAGAATGGTCTAACATGTTACTTACAAGTTTTTTTTAACTTGATAATGCAATGTGTCAGACAAAGTAAAACTGTGAGCCTTCTCTCAGGTACAAAATAATTTCAGTTTACAATGTGAAAATTCATAGTACAATATTTCATTGATCTTCAACCTTACAAAATTTGTAATATTTGCTTTACTAGAAAATCATATTTGAGCCTCTGAATATATCCAGTGCAACAGTGAAGTGCATATTTGATTAAGAATAAGCATCTGCATGATGGGCCCCCTCGCCCCCACCTTCAGACCATGTCTGCATCCTCTCCTATAATGGTTTGTTCATATGAGAATGAACTGCGCCAGCATTTCTGGTGTCCTTTTATGTGAGCCAGTTTGTCTCAGCCTAAATCATGCAGTTCTCTCAGTCTGTGGAATGGTTAATGACTTCATGGTGCCAATTTCTTTAAAGTTTAAATTTGGTGTGAAAAATTTTTGGTGATACAGTTCAATTACTTACAGAATTCTTCAATATCTTTATATATAAAAATAAAACACTAGTGTTTATTTCAAATAATAACCTAGTATAGGAAGACAGTAAATACTAAACGAGACTGGTCACATATGTCGTGTTCATAGTTGTTGAAGCTTAGAGATTGGTACCCCAGGGTTCATTATATTTCTTTCTCTACTTTTATATAGGTTTTAAAAATTCCACAGTTTTTTAAAAACATGAATATGTATATCATATACCTTCTGAAAAATGTATATACTCATCTCTTCTCCACATATGCCTTTCTTCATTTTAATTGAAAAAAAAATTCCCCCTATTATTTCTGCTTTAAAGTTATAACCTGACTACCTTAGTAAAGTACCTAGAGAAAAGAAGATAATTAGCTGAGAAGTAGAGAAATCTAGGGGAAAAAATACTGTCCTCCCACATCCTATGAGCCTCTGCCTCTAGATATCATTTCACAAGAAGGAAACATATTTTATCCCAGTCTTCCTGAGGTTCATCTACTGGCCTGCAGCTCTGAACACTACTCCATCCCTCTCACTGCCCTTCTCCCTACCTGCCTAAGTCTTTGCACTTTCTCTCTTGTCTGGGACTACATGTGAAGCTACCAGCAAGAGACCCACAGGCTGGATGACTAGGAAATTAACTGTTACACATAGTTCACTGAAAGACAGATCTTCTAATGGATTGCTTTGAGATGTGAAAAGTATTATTTGGGATAATAAATGCCTTAAGTGATAAATGGTATCAAAGTTTTATTAGCTAGAGGGAGATGCAGAGAAAGAGAGAGAGAGATGGATAGTTAAGTAGAGAGAGAAAGATAAACACTGACATTCAGAAACAAGTGAGATTTACTCTTCAGTAAACTGCATTACTAAAAAAATCAATGCAGGTTCCTGATAACTGTAGCAGTCATGCCCTGACTCACTGATTAGAACAAAACTATCAAGAGTACCACAAGTGTCCCTTTCTAGCAGGCATCAGAAAATGTTCAGATGGTAAGATTTTCAAATGAGCCTGGCATGAGGACATAGCTGCAAAAGAACCAACAGGGAACCCAATTCCCTAACTTCCAACCCAATACTCTTCCATTTCAACAGTCATTCACTCAGTATCTGTTGAGATTTACACAAAGCCATGGAAACACAAGGAAGAATAAGACACAGTTCCAGCTCACAATGAGCTCTTGGTCTATGAGGAAAGATAGAATATGAGCAAGTAAGTACAAAAAGTGAGGGTACACAGACGAAGATGTGGAGAGGAATGGGTAGGGATAGCCGCTAGGAATCAACCAATGACCTCAGTCTTTAAAGAAGACTAATTGTCCCTCGTAGAAGGGAATGGGGAGGAAGGGAATCTTCAGAGGACAGGAAAGAACTCAAGAAAAAGCACAGTGTGGGAAACAGTGCTGTGTAGAAGGCATGTGTGCTCAACGGGATGCAGAGGAATACAGGCTAGGGACAAAGGCAGGGAGAGGTCACAGAGCAAACGGTCCGGTAAATCTAGACTTATGGTCCAAGTGCTGCACAGCCTCTGAGGAGTTCTCCTCAAGCAGTATGGCCAGACTGGTGGTACTCAGAGGCCTCACCAGGGGCCAGCTGGAAGGCAGACTTGCGGAACAGCCAGGGCCTACTACAGAAATCCTGGTGGCAGGTGTAATGCTGAAGTAGGACGGGGACAAGCTGGAGACAGAGGAGATAATGGAGTCAAGATGGATTTGGGAAGTGGAAAGCAGCATGAATTTTTTAGATATGGAGAATGAAAGCAGCAAGACAAGGGCAGTTGCCAGGTTTCTGGCTTTGGGTGATTTTGAGAATGGTAGTAATACTGTCGTAATGGTGTGGCAGTGCTCGAGTCAAAAACAGAGGGGGCAGTAGTTGAAAAGAAGACATAAATTCACTTCAGATCTTACTGATCAACCTTCCCAGAATTCCCTGGATATTGTTTCTAAACCCTTAGACATTGGACCTCCTCCCATGGGTGAGACAGTGATATGGCCAATCCTTAAACAACACAAACTACTTCCACTTTACTCCAGTTTATTCCACTCTGGCACCCTGGCCTCTCAAGTAGCACTAACCAGCCTCGTCAACTCAAAAACTGCCTATTGTTTCTGCAAGTCCTCATTTGTGGTATTTTGCTTCTTTGTGAATTAGTGATTTTTTGGCTATGATCTGCTCACTTTCTTTATTGTTCAATTTCCTCATGAATAGCTTATTTTCCTTAAAACTTCATAATACGGAAATTCTTTGAAGTCTGGATAAATTAGTTTCCTCCAGAGGGAATTATTTTGTATTTGTATCTGCCCTGCCTGTTGGGACACTATCAGTCTGAGACAATGTTAAACAAAACTGTTGACTTGAGGCCGGTCCAACTTCCTGGTTAGTATAATGCAGGCCACACTAGATCAGCTTGTTCCCAGGAATGCTAAAGGCTTATTCACCATCCATACTTCCTCAGTGCCAAGACTCAAGATGGGCAATTCTCCCTGCAGTGCACTGGGTGAGATTCATTGACAGGATAGCCTTTCAAGTCCTGCTCTGCAGAGAAAGAACTTGAGCAAGTCCTCCTGATTCAATAATAATGCTGGTTTAAATACTCCACTTAACTCTTGGGGTTTTTGGCCTCAGCATCCTTCCTGTCACTTCATCAGTGTATTCAGAAAGACATTTTTCTATATGTCAACTATATTTGTTGTCATCTGGAGCAGAATCTGTCAAGGCACTTAATTTACAATATAGAAATATAAGTTATTTTCTCCATTTATTTCTTTATTCATTCTTCCTTAGTCTTTATTTTCCTTCTTCACCAAGTTATTCTAGAAGATGACCCTGGTAAACAATGACTGATTTGGAACATGGACAAAACATGTCTCCTGACTCCAAAACTGCCCTAATTTCCACCTGGAGGCCCCCAAATAACATGATTTCATTCATAAAAAAGAGAACTACAAAATTAAAATTAAGAAATGTAAACATGACAAGTGAAATTAGGAGTATATGCACAGTGATATATACCTTCCATTGTTGAGATAAACTCAATCTTGTCATCTCTATTTGTTGTTAATATAGTGAAAAACTTCTTTAAATTTTCATTTGCTGTAAAATTCTAGAGTATAAAAATAAAACAAAACAAATAATTAACTGTAGTTAATCTAAATGCATTAACTTCACTGTTTAATTAATGTGATACCTTTATGGAGAGGCTCCACATGTGGAAATTTGCCGTCAGAGGTTCTAATGCTAACGACAGAATTAAGTCAGCAGGAAAATTCTGAAACATTCTGCTCTTCAGTGCAGCTGAAATTTAAGCACAGAAGAAATCATTTAAACATGGAAAAAATAAAATCCACTGAATTTACTGATCTACATCCAAAGAGAGGCCATTATTAGGACATAAGATGACTAAATGATAAGCAAAACAGTTTCCACAGAAGTATTCCAGTTAAGCACAAACTGGGTTAAAAAAAAAATTCCAGTATATTCTATATTTAAGTACTTTATTTCTAGAAAAGAAAAATGTTCTTCTAGAATTTTAATATGAGAAACTAAAATTCTCCTGATATGATCATTAGAAAGTAGCCATAGCAGAAGCAGCAGAACTTTAACTAGAGTTCTCTAGTCAGAGCTGAAAAACAGATAAAAATTTTCATACATGTATATATTTGTTTTCTCAGGAAAGGATCTAGAACTTTCAACATATTTTCAAAGATATCTGGGACTTGAAAGGTTAAAAATACCAAATGTAGAAAAGAGTAATAACCAGGCCAAGAAATTTCTACTCAGTAAATAGCTCAAAAGAGTAATGTACCTCTCTGAAAGCTCTGGAGTCCGACACATGGACTCAAATACCAGCAAAAAGATAAAAAGAATTGTAAACAGGTTCAAAGTCCTGATGTCAGCTATCCCTAAATGATGCCCCTCATAAGAGGATGGTAATGATTTCCATGCAAACCCCAGTGCCTCAAATAATGAAAAAATTCACTGAAGTACCTTACGTCAGTGGATTTTATTCCTTTTTTGTATACACTGGGTTTTTACCACATG
The DNA here is from genome assembly GCF_040802235.1 of Manis javanica. NCBI lineage: Eukaryota > Metazoa > Chordata > Mammalia > Pholidota > Manidae > Manis > Manis javanica. Next base: position 151,490,367 of record NC_133157.1, read on the forward strand.
CAACTAGAAGAGACTAAGCTAAGAATATACTTCTCACAGGGTTCTTGCAATGATTGAGGTAATGTGAGAAAGAACTTTGAAAAGTATAGCACATTCAAAAAAAGAAAAGAAAAGTATATCTCATTCTATAGGTTCTATACATAACAAGTACTAACTTTACATCCAAAATCCTTATGAGAATAGTGGGTAGCATTCAATTCTAAGGGTTCATAGATCAAGTAACCTACAAGAATCATTATCTATGTACAGAGTGATACAGTAAGGAATTTGTCTGATCTTTGTGTGGGTTTCTGACATGAGCTTCAAAAACCCTTGGATTTCCTGAGTGATAGAAGTGGTTTGTAATGCTAATGAGGTGGCTCATGGTAGGCCCCTATTAGCTTCAAGATGAGGCTGGTCATCAGGAAGACTAACCACATGATTAGAGTAGGTTAGAACTTTGAGCCAGCCTGACCTCCAAGGGTTCTGGAGGAGGACTGGAGATTGAGTTCAATCACGTGGCCAGTGATTTAATCAATCATGCCTCTGCAGTGAAATCCTACTAAAAGCACTGGACACTGGTGCTCACTGGAGCTTCCCAGTTGGTGCACATATGGACATGCCAAGAGGACGGTGTGCCCTGACTCAACAGGGAGAGGGCATGGGAGGTCTCAACAGGGAGAGGGCAAGGAATTCCCTCCCAGACCTCATCCTATGTATGTCCTTTATAATAAAACTGTTATTGCAAGCACAGCACTCTCCTGAGTTCTCTGAGTCATTTTAATGGATTATTGAACCTCAGTGGGTACTGGAATCCACAAATTTGTGAGCAATTGGTCAGAAGTATGGGTGACCCGGGACATGACTCACGGCTGGTATCTGAAACAAGGGCAGTCTAGTTGAGGAGCTGACCTTTAACTGTGGAGTCCGTGCTGACTCCAGGTGGTCAGTGACAGAAATGAACCACAGTACATCCCAGCTGGGGCTGAAAAAGGTACAGAGCCAAGGGAAAATGTTGTATTATAATAACAATAGCTAACACATATGAGAGTTGTATTTAAAGTGCTTAGCACTTTAACGCTGAAGGAAGTTTAATGATTTCCCAAGGCAAAAACGGCAAAGCAAGGACTCAAAACCAGGTATGATTTTACAGGTCTTAATCATGCATGGGACTGATATCATTAGCAGCAATGAATTATCGAAATTCAAAGTTCTTTAAGCCATCTTTGTAACTCAGTACAAAAGTGGTTACTCACATCCTCAGTCTGTGTAAATAATTTCAAAATTAATAAATGTTACAAGTATTTCTTACTTTGATATTTGCTACTTACTAATCCATCCCAGTTAAAAGAGTTGAAGACAGAATTCTTACCTCCAGTGAAGTTCAGAGGCAGTGTAATTTCAGTAGTATTTGTGTGAGTTAATAAGCACTCTCCACTAATCAGATATGAAAGCTCTTCAAATCCAAGGCATGTGCCCCATACAGGAAAATAATCTCCATTATCAAAACCCTTTGAAGAGTGAAAGAGAAATTTAAGCTTATTCAAACTTCTCAGAACAAAAAGTACACATTTTTTAGGTTTGTCATTACAAGGCAGGCACCTGAGCTACGTATGCATGGATTTCTAATAATTTTCCAGGATCCATAAGTAGGCTACCACTTCATCTCTCTTCAAATCAAGCTCCCACATAATAATTCAGCTTTAATTAACTAAACTATCCAACATCAGTTGTGCTGGGAAAGAGACTGACATCTGCCAGTCAACTACCAAACAACATAAGGTACAATTAGGGACTGTAAATATCAAAGATAATGCTATTTATACATCTATAAATTTTGTTGCTTAGGACGATTATTTAGTTTTGAACCCACTCTAAAGTCTTCCTTCATTATCTCAGAATTTACAGGAATAGCTGTATTATTCTACCTTTAGCTAACTGGATTTAAATCAGGTAAAACCCATGATCTGGAAAAAAAGTACAATAAGGAAGATGCTACACAAAAGTAAAATTTTCAGAGCAAAAACTGTCAATTAGAAAAGTACAAATGTACTGGGTTTCTTCAAAGGGAATCACAACAACTAACATGACTGCGGAGAAAGTATTCTAGCACCTGAATTTTCTAGTTAACTAAAGTTTAAACCCATATGTGTTAATAGTTTCAAAAATGAGTTTTGTTACTTTCTAAATTAGCAGTTTTCTTGTACAGGCTGCAAAATAGAACCTAATAGTCATTTATTTTAAGTGAGGAAATTGTTAGGGTTTTTTTTTCTCTCTTCCTCACTGAGAGAAACATAGAATTATGTGAATTCTTATACTTTCTACCCCAAGTTAGGATTTTAAAACTTTATATACATGTCTGCAAATTTTACTTTTAGAAGTTAAGATTGTACACATTAAATTGAAGGGTCTTATTGCATTTACTTATAATAAACACAAAAGAGGGTCTAACTTCTCTGGTCCCATATGTACCAAATTTAATTTCTTAATTAAATGTTAAATCCCCACTTTCAGGGACCACATCTTTTATTTTCTGTGGGTCCTCCACACACCTGGCACAGCAAAAGACAAAGAGTGGAACTGAACAGATCTATCAGGCTAATAATTTCTCAGGGTTTCTTCAATGAGGGCTCTGTGGACCCCAGTGGCTGAACTATATTAATTGTTGCTAAGCTTTTTTGTTATCAAATCTTCAAGTACCTAATTATATTTTTAAAAAATAGATCTTGAGTCTTGTGGGTAAGATAGCTCCTTTTTTTACACTGAGCAAGCTAACTGCATGAGTCTCTACACACAAAGGGAAGAGTGACTATAATGCTAATATATACTCCCCAAACACATTTTAAATTAAGTCACTTAAAATTTCTGTTTTGTTCGCTAGTTTAAAAAAATTCATTAAGCATGTACTCAGTATCAGTACATGATACGAAATGATATGAAATGAGGAACACTTTAAAGGGTGTCAGAACCATGAAATCTGATGAGACATGAACAGCTAACTTCAAGATACTCTGTCTTTTGAACTATAAACTCTTTAAGGTTGTGAACCCTGCCACATTATAGAGTTGGAGCTTAATGTTTGAACAATTCTATGCAAAATACTCTAAAAGTTAAGAGAGGTTAGGATGCCACTGCAGCTGGAGGAGGCAGAGAGGCTTCTACACAGGAGAGCAGCACCTCGGCCTGGAAAGACGGCCAAGGCATGTATCAGGGTTGGGGAGGAAGGAAACAGAGTACACTGATTTAAAATAAGAGGACACAGAGTATGTGCTAGAAATACTAACCTGGCTTCAATTACTTGCATCAGCAAAGGCTGGAAAAGGTGAGTGTGGGCACACATGTCTTGACCCAAAGACTTTCTAAAAGGCTACAAGTTATTTAGCCTAGCCATTAAAAGTTTTCAAACAAGTATCTCATATGCTAAAGGCAGTTCTTTGGGGAAGTATTTAAGGGGTAGTGGGTTGTAAGGGAGATATGGGGCCAGCAAGATTAATTAGAAAATTGCTGTTAATAGTCCAGGGGAGAAATAGTCAGAGTCTCAGCTACAGTGCAAAGGCAGGCTCAGTGAGAGACATTACAAAGGAGTCAAGAGGCTCTGCTTGGTACCTGAACATGGAGTCTAAGATTTCTGTGAAGAAAAGTTAAATGGGATTGAATGAGTCAGGATGAAAACGAGCTTTCAAGCGATGAGAATTACTAACATATGAACAATGCCCAGTACATAATGAAAATAGCTCACTAAGCCACCAGGAGGACCTGATTCTCATTGGTGAGCACTGAGAGGGCCAGTCGGCAGGGCTCTGAGGGTTACCTGGAAACCCAGAATTAAGTGAAGCACACAGAAAATGGGCAAAAGCTGCCACCAGCCGCCAGCGGGCACGTACCTCAAAAGTTAAAGAGGTGATGAGGCGAGGGTAACTGAGAAGAAAGTATTACCATATGCTGAAAAAAAGACTTGTCCTCATGGAAAAATCACAAAAGTAATCTGGAATAATAAGCAATAACTGGTAGTTACCTCTATGGCAAGCTTGTAAAATATTTTGGCTACGCGGGCATAATCTGACTTCCTGAGGTTAACACTTCCTCCAGGGAAAAGGATCCTGAAACAACATCCAATAGGATATATTTCAACCCCTTCCCCCATAGAAAACAAACAGTCTTTTTATTTTAAAACAAACTTTTCCCTTATTATATAAGCAGCAAGATTAAAGAAAGTGAGAAAACTATGGCAAAAAGAATATAAAATACTTACAATCCTACCCATTTGTAAACCACTGTAGTTAACAACACTTTGTGCATGTCCTTCCAAAACTTCTCTGATTAACAAGTTTATTTTTAAAATACAGTGTGAATACATTACAGGTCCGTAAGTGGACAAGGGGAAGGAGAACATGGCAAAGCTGGAGATCAAGCAGAGGTAAACATTCCATGTATAGTTAGGTTTAAATTAAGGCAATCTACAACGCCAAAATCAAATGTGGGTTCACAATCAGGAGTCAGTTTTGACTCACAAAGAATTTTTTAAACCATAAAGAAAACAAACTGGTCACAAAAATATATGTAGGCTAGAATTAAATATCCACAATTATGTAATTTTTTGTTATTGCCCTGAACTCTCTTCAGAAATAAGCATGGTATTAGAAAATTTTGAAAAAAGAACACAATTACCATTCTAGAAAAAGTTTCAGATGAAAAGGGGAAGAGTACCAAACATTTGATTTTCTTTTCCTCTACCCATAAAAGCGAGATACAGAAAAACATGTACCATGTTTTTATACCACCTTTGAAATTAACTTTAAATTTAAGAATTTGTAACAGGTATTAAAATAACTAAGGAAATTCAAAAGAGATTATAAAAATTGAATTAAGTGTACTAAAATTTTGAAAACATTTAAGTATGAATACAAAATATGTGAAATACCACTTTGCTAATATTGTTCTTCTAATAAAGATATTCAGTTCCTTGTAGGAACCTATAGAGACAAAGGTGAATAATTTTTGCTCTTGGTAAGCCCACAGTCTAATAGAAAACATAAACTGTGAAATAGAACATCTGCCACAATGCAGAAAACCCTACAATTAAAAGTACCTTAAGGAAGACTCATTAGTAGTTCCCCTTTTCTTCTACTATGTAGAAAGCTGTCACTGGTCATATATGGTATGTTTAACCCTAAATTGCTTTCATCAAATAACACTTAGCTGTCCCTCCCAATTGACAAATTCCTTTAAAGCAAGGGTCTGCCTTTTCATCTCTGTGTTTCCCCACAAAACAGTAAGGGGCCTACTGCATAACAGGGGCTCAATAAAGGTGTTTCTGGAATTCTATTAGAGTACAGCTTGTTTTCTGGTATACCTAAATAAGGTTCTACCATATATTCTAACCTGGACTTATCTTTGTCCATGCCAAAGTACACTGCACATAACAGGCATTGTAAATGTTTTACTAAAGTTTTACAGGAAATATTTACTGAACCAAACTGAACTGAAAGCAGGTAATTGTTCTGAATACAGTAATAGTTTTTAAATTTTTTTAAAGTTTGTATAAAAACCTTATCATAAAATAGACTCCCTCCACCCGACTCCCATCAGAAACCACCACCAGTAATAATTGTTCTGCTAACCTGATAGGCACAAGCTATGCATATCTCTTCACCCCACTTTAAAATAAAAAGGAAATGGGAGTGTACTATATACACCATCATGTGCCTTGCTTTTGCATGTAACAGTATCACACTGTTCTCGTAACAACAGTGATCCACAGCAGCATCTATAGATATCCTCATTTCTCAACCTAGATATATAATATTCTATTATACACACATAGTCTGTTTTACTTACCTAATTCCCAACTGATAGACTATTGATAGGCTTCTAAATTGGGGATATTTCAGACAATACTAAAATGCATATGTAGGGACCTCAGTCTTTGCATAAGGGGGGAATATATTTGTAAAATATAATTCCTTCTGAAGGATTCCTGGGTCAAAGAGTATGTACATTTTTAATTTCAGTAGGTATTCCAAAACCACCACCCCCAAAATTGGTAACTTAAATAAAGATGATAACATAAATAAAGTATGTGGAGGCCATCAGCAGGGCTCTAAGGGTTCTCTAGGAGCCCAAAATTAAGCAAAGCACACAGAAAATGGCAAATGCAGCCACTGGCTGCGGTAGGGCAGGCACCTAAGAAGTTAAAGGGGTAACAAGGCTAGGGTAACTAAGAAGGAAGAATTACCAGATACTGAAAAAAGAAGACTCATCTTCAAAGAAAATCACAAACACTCATTTGGAATAATAAGCAATAACTGATATTTACCTCTGACAAACTTGTAAATTATTTTGTTTCCTCACACTCTTAACCATAGAAGATTAGAATATTTCCTAGATTGATAGTTAAAATGATTTTTAATTGCTGGAATTAGCTTTCCTTTAATTATGAGTTATGTTGAACATTTTTTCATATGATTAAAAGTTTTCTTCTGTGAGCTAACCAACCATATCTTTTGCAGTGAAGCCAGAAGACAGAAAACTTTTTCCAGGTTCTATTCAAATTACCTTATGAAAAATAATTGAGTACTATCCTCAGACTTAGGACTTATAAATTCCCCAAACAAGCAGTATGCCATGCCATTCAAAGTGGCTTCAGAACAATTAAGACAAGTATTAAAAGAACCAAGATTATGCCACACATTAAAAAAAAATTCTATGTACCTACAACATAACATTTATTTCTTCTCCTGCCTTCTCCTCTCTGCAGAACTTTTGCATCTCTCAACAAAATAATTCCTATAAAAAACTAAGAAAACTAATGTTATACCACTATAGGATAGTTACATAGATACACATATAATATGTATATGTACAATTTTGTAAAAGCAGACCAGTGCTGCCAACTTACCCATTAATAGATTGAAAAAGCTTTTCATACTCTTGTTTTGTAAGATCAACCCTGAAAACAATAAAAAGTTACAAAACATTCATTTCCAAAACTTAAGAAAAAAAAGTAAACCTCTAAATTAAGTCACAGCATTAATTTTCAGAAGTCAGATGAAAAATACTTTTGAAATACAACAGTATTATATCATTCCCTTCTGAGAGGCATTTTTTTCAAACTACTAATTATATCCTTGTTTTGCTCATCAGACAAGTAAACATGTTTTTCTGTGGTCTAATACAATTTACTACTGTGAAGTACATGTAAATATGCTAAATATTAAAGACCATGAGATTTGAGCACCAATAATTTCTCTACTAGCCAAGAACTATAAAAAGAATGCAAAGACATTCAGTTGTTTTATGTAAACACTATATAAAGAGATTTGGTCATGTGCCTGTCTTAACTACAGGCAGCTTTGGCAGATAAAAACAATACATATAAATGCCAGGTCCCTGCTTCCTCCCACCCCTACCAGCAACTCTAAAGGTTTGGATACTACTGGATATTCAAAACACAGAAGAGTTCAGGTCTAGGGACAGACTACATATCACTGTGGACTGGCCTGATTTGCCCAGGTAGTTATTCTGAAGCATCCTTCATCAAACATCCTGTAAGGGCCTCTTAACAACCACCATAATATGGATGAGTTTAACCCCTTCTCCAGAGAAAATCTATGGGATTCATCTAAGGCAACTAAGACCTTTAATTAAGTCATAGTAAGATGGATTTGCTCTTCAAAAAGTTCAGCAATATGCCAGAACAAGAGAAGAAAGCACCATGTTCATGAAATTCCTGCAAGAACTTTCCTACATTCACCAGTGTTCTGGTTCTATAAGAGAATAACATGGCCCTCTCAACCTGCCACAAAGAGTAGGTTTATGATTAAATGTCAACTACAGTCCAGTTCTGCCCCAGGGAAAATGTCTCGGAGGAATCAGAACACCTCTCTGTGTTAAGACCCCTGTGATGCCCAGAACTTGTCTGGGCTTTGCCAGCAAACCCATCTGGGCTCTCCTCTAAGGCCAGAAGGACTCTGCATGTCCAGGTCTGTTCAGAAGTTCATAATAATCCTCCTGGCAGAGAGCCACAAAGCAGTGGGTGATACTGCAATGGCGCTCACCACCATCTTAACTGGGGGATAAAAGGGCAGGTGGCCCTGGTTTGGGATGCAGTATTCTGCCAGCTCCATCTCCCCAGACTGTGCCAACAGAAAGAAACCAAAGAGTCAAGACCCAGAATCTCCCATATGAATATTTAAACCAGGATGGGCAATCACCACCACCAGGAACCAGAATGGATGGAGATCACTGAGCGGCACTCCCAGTACTCCTACTAGCCAGCCCTGCAGGCTAGTTTTAGTCATTTCATTCCTTCTATGTAGAGGACTCCCACATTGTCCATGACTGAATTTTGGGGCCCTGCTTATCATTATTAAGGAGCTTAATTGCTGGGGGATAGGGAAAAAGAACTCAAGTGCCTCAGAGGCCTGGCAGGGAAAACAGGCTGAATGTCACTTGCATGTTGTCAGACTTCATGAAACAGAAGGCCCTCTCAGTAGTGTATGAGGAAGAGTTCGCTCTCTTTAACTAGAGGAAAACAGCTTAAGCCTGGTAATGATGACAAATGACACAGCTTCCGCAGCATGAAAAGGAGTGACAGACATTGTTACCCACTGAGAAGAGCACTTGCTTCATTTACAATTTGCTCCAGATATTTGTGCTCAAAAATAAATTCACTTTAGTGAAATCTTCTGATTTGTAATATACTGGGAATGAAACATATCTTTAAACCAATAGCAGCCACATGCTACCTCTCAGGAGGAAGACACTCTGGAGGTTCCAGTAATCCCACAGAGGGAATCCATGAGAACCTGAGAGCACCAGCGCCTGAGAGAGAAGGCAGGAGCAAGGACACAGAAACAGACCAAAGACAAACTTCTTTACCTATTCCAGAATTTTGCCTTCATTTCCCATCCTCCTTTTCCCTTCTAAAACACAGATGTTGGCCCCAACACCGAAAATTCAGAAATGAACCCATGGGTGGACAAGCACTGTCTGCCTGTAACCTTTTGTCCCAGAATAACTATGTCCTCTGGGAAGTATGCTAGGTATTTGATGGCCTGGGGTTTGCCACATCCAGCCCCTCTTATCGATGGACACATTATCAGCATGCAGAGCCCAGAGCCCTCTGTCGAAGGTTTCACTCCTTAGGGCACTAGTCACACAGGAATGATTCCTTCTAGCATAACACGTAGTATAGTCATAAATCACGCACTCGCTCTGGCACATGTCATCTCTGTCTCCTCCCGCATGTAAGCAGGTCCCTCTCTGTACACGATGATGGTGCACAGCCTCGTCTAGCCAGTGCTCCAGGACTCCCTGTGCGTAAGACCCAGTAAACCCACAAGTCTCACATGGCGTCTCCAGGCCTTTCCTTTGGTCTCTTGAGCACTTCCGCATCGCAACTCACCCACTTGGGTGTGTGATCAGACTTGTGGTCATACAATCCAACACTAGCAGAGTGACTGTTTCAGTCTCATTCTACATCAGGCCATTCTGTGCAGGCGACTCTGGGAACTTAGCCACCATGTAATACACTGTTTTTACAGAATCATATGATTCTAATTCTAAGCAATATACCTTAAAATGAACTGAGGGAACCCAAGCTGGAAATTAACCAGTATGCTGACAGTCCTGTTTTCAGTGACTGTCATAAACAGCAGTATTCTGCAAGGCTCCCAGTTTCAAAACTTCCCAGTTTCAAAACTTCTGTCATTCTATCTATTCCTCCCTGTCTTTCATTTTATTAGTCATCAAGTCTTGTTCATATTTTTTAAGAACATTTACCTATCAATCTTACAGCCACTACTCTAGACCACACCCTCAAAACTCCACACCTACCCTACTGCACCAGTCTCAGAACTGGTCTACCTGCCTTTTGTCTTGCCAACCTCCAATCCATGGTATCAGCACTAATGCCCTAAAAGGACACCTTGCAAAAAGAGCTTCCATGATCAAAACTTTGACACATGGTTCTGAAGGCTCTCTGCAGCCTCCTCCTCAGCTTTAAAAGTTGGTTGTTATCTGGGTTTCAGATAAGATTTGATTTGAAAAATTACACCTGCTACTAAAAAATTAGACTGATGTCTAAAGCAAATGTTCTTCTTGGGGTAAAGGGAGATGTCAAAGATTAAACAAGACCAAAAACTTAATGAAGGCAATCATAAAACCACTTTGTGGTACAATTCCCTAAATTACAATATTTGCATTTTTATTATTACTGTTGCATTTGAATAGTACTTTTCTTTGTTATAGTTTTTTAATGTGGAATTACTTAAACAAACAGGTTGCCCAGAGCAAAGAGTTGTGTTTTGTGTGTGAAGTCACTTATAGTAGATTAGAAGGGGATGCTGGAAGATTCTAAAATAGACTAATTTTGGATGATAAGATATTATAAATATTTACAAGGTTTTGTTTGTTAAACAAAATCCATTCTTTCCAAATCAAAACATGACATGAATCATTTTATACTTACTAGGCCATTTTATCACAAAAATAATGTAGCTCTTTTAAAAATGCAACATCTGCAATTTATACTGAAGCAGCACTGCTGTATTGGTCATTTACAAACTTCTAGAGAGGGAAGATAATTTAAAAGTCATCTTCTAAAAATTCTCCTCATCCCCTAAGTATTCCCTTATCCTGATATTATGAAATAAAGCTGATTAAGTTGTAGATTCTGTTACTTGATTACTTTTATGATGTCCGGTGAGGACCACCTTTTCTGGTGGAAAAGAAACTATCATTTTAATCTCTAACACACATGAGATGCCTCTAACGACAGTATAGATATACATGACTTCATACTTTAAACAACTGAATGAGAAACTCTAAGCATTAAGAGTTTATGGCAAAAATCAGATGCAGTATTACCACATTTAAATGATGCAATCATAGGAAAGAAAGCAATGAAGATAAAAGATGATTTTAGAGATAACACAATTTTTATTTATATAATGTAAAAAATATTGAATCATACCTTACTGGTACAACTCTTGCACCTGCGGACTCCAGATACTTTACATAAGATGCAGCAATATAGTATTTTCCCAGGCTTTGCATGTTTTTACTACGGCACTTTTGCATTAATACTCCTAAATGACAAAAAAAAGTTTTACATTCATGCAATTTCCTTTTTTCTTGCTCAGACATTGAAACACATCATAGTAAAAATATCACTACTTTACTCTTTAAATTCTCAGAATTAAATATGAAGCTTCTCCTGCAAGTACATCCACAGGATTTGGGACAGGAATAGTGGAGGCTGAACTGAGTTTTAAGTAACCTCCTCTCTCTCACCTCATCAGGAAGGCCAAGTAAGTCCCCAAAGTAGACTTACAATGGCACCAGCTTCCTTCAAACAACCTCCAATCGATCCCAGAGAACAGATCTTTAAATATATAAGAAGACCTCTCCCTTCCCACACACACTGAAAGACATAATGTCTCCTTGACAACAAAGCAACAGTTGAAATATCTTCTATCTACATCTCTCCAACATCACCAATACTACCTTAATTCAAACAACCAAACTTGCCTCCCTAATCGTGGACTGTTAGACTAGGCTCTTGAAAGGTCTATGTCCTTTCTTAAATAACCCACACCAACTCCAACCAGTTCTCCACATGGAAATAAATCTGATCACATCACTGTTCATTCATTCAGTATATACTGTTGAATCATACTACATATCAGGCACTGAACTAGGTGCTGGGAACACATGAGTGAACAAAACAAACAAAAAGCCCTTCTCTATGGGCTTTAATTATAGTGTGTTGGAGGGAGGGGAGAAAGGACAAACAGTAAACGAGACAAAAAGGTAAATAGCTACTGTGTGATAGTGGGTGCTTAAGTGCTAAGGAGAAAAAAAGTATAGCAGAGGGAGAAGGTGTGTGTGTGTGTGGTGGCAAGGTGGGTGGGTACAGGGTGTGTACAAGGGGCAAAAGAGTCTCCCTGAGAAGGTAGAGTATGACATTTGGGCCAGAATTTCAGAGAGGTGAGGGAGTAAGCCATATGCAGATTACTGGAGGAAGAGGGATCCAAGGTGAAGCAACAGCATGTGCAAAGGCCCTGAGTCAGGTGCATGCCTGCTACATTGCAAGGAGGATATACGACTAGAGCCCTGAGTTGAGCAAGGGAAGAAAGCAATAGGGAATGGGATCAGACTGGTAGCCAATCAGCAGGACATGCCTCCTGGCTTAAACACTTCAATAGGTTCCTAACCTCATAAACTCTACAAAACCCTGTGTGCTCTGCCCCACTTACCTTTCTACCTCTTACCGCTGAAACCTCAGCCCCAGCACAGCACTGGCATCTAATAAGCAGTCTGTACAATACACCACGCCAGTATCATTCACTACTTCACCACCTGGAACACCTTCAGTATTTCTGAAGGCCACCTGCTGCTGTCTACACCAATCACTTCTGTATTTCCAGCTTCTTACAAATAACTGGATTTATCAGGCACTCAACTAATATACACCAAAACCCAAAATCTGTCAGTCAAAAACAGTCAGACTGTTTTTCTCCTCCTGGAAAGGTAAGACCTCTTCACTGAAGAAAATGAAATTTGGTACAGAAAGGGTTGGGAGTATCATAGGAAATAGAGTAGTAGAAGGCAGGTAAGGGTGAGGTGCCACAAAGGAGGGCCTGGGGTATGTGAACACAAGTACCAGAAAGGAGAAAAGTACTTTAGAGTAGGTGAAGTTCCACCAACCTCTCTTCCCACTCCATACTCACTTTTCCCATCCATGGAGAAAAAAGTGCAGGCTGTATTCCCGGCACCTCAAAATGTGACCGAAAGGCCCCCAATACTTTAAGGCCATCTCACAACTTCTGTGACTTCCTCATCTTTGAATCCTCTGCCCTTCCTAAATCAATGCCTTGCACACACTGGACGCTCAGTTAACTATGTCATCTTAACTGATCTTAGCATAAAAGCCTACTCCTTTTCTTTGTATTTGACCCTGGCTGACCACCCTCTCAGAAAGGGAAAAGAACCCCCTCCACTTCTTTCCTTGTTTCCTCCTCCCTGCACCCACAATTCCAATCACTCCACATGGAATTATATTTCCAGTTAATTCTCCTTGGAGAATCTAACCACCATTTTAAATAGCTATGAATAAGGCATTCCAAGTCCCAAATATTGATATACAACCCATTTAAAAACTGGACACTACCAATACGAAAAAAATGCCTGTCTACTTTCTATTTAGTTACAGAATACAGTGCTTTTCTTTGTGAAAGGAATAAAAAACACTGTAAATGACATAATACTAGAGATAAAATCAATCCTAATTATCCGACATAAATTATTTTTGGCAAAATTTAATTCTAGGTTGATTTTTCCTGGTTCCCTGCCTTGATCAAGTGTCTGTTCTGGCAGTGCAAACGGACTTTACTCTTTTTAAAACACAAATTTGTTGGAAACAAAAAATTACATGCTTCGCTTTAACACCCAATAGTATTCACATTAGGATCACAGGAGCCGCGGCTGCCCTGTGCTGCTTGAAGACGGCCAAGTCCAGGCGTACCATCATGTCTTGATTATCTTGTCAATCCGATTCTCACATGTATTACACATTGTATTTTGAAACAGGCCCTCAGCCAGTGAAAAGTTACACAATGTTTCATTAATAGAAATCCCTAGCTACTTACAAAGAAGAAAATTCACAGGATTCTTCACAGTGCACCCTCCTCCCTTCCAACTTTCAGAGTCATTTGAATGTGAGGAGACAGAGGCATTCGATCCAAAGGGTGTCTTGGCTCAGCTCTTGTCCCACACCCTGTACTTGGGTATTTGCAAGGAGGCACGCACCAGCGGACGCCCGGCAGCGGGCAGCGCCCAGCGCAGACACCCGGCCCCGGCCCCTGGTCCCACCCGACCTTCTTACCGATGATGGGCTTCTTGGTGGTGGTGGCGTGGGGAGCCGACGGCAGGGGGCTCGCCGCCCCGCACAGGAGCAAGCCCAGCATGCACAGAAGGCGGCCCAGGATCGCCATGGCGCTGCAGCCTCCCGCCGTCTTTCAAAGGCACAACAGACAGACAGGTCGCCAGGAGACGCGGCGGCGGCCGCAGGGAGCGCGGGGGCGGGGGTGGTGCGCCGACGCGGAGGCCTGTGGGAAACGTAGTGCAGGGGTGGAAGGCTCAGGGGCCGCCGGGGCCTCACCCGCCCCATCGCGCCGCCAGCGCTGGGTCTCGCCCCGCCCCTAAACTGCCGCTCTGCGGCGGCCCCGCTGAGACCCGGGAAAGGGCTAGATGGGCACGAGGTGGTGTCTGCGTCTCCGGAATCTTCCCTACCAACGAATACAGCGACGAGACCTTCCTTCAGTCGTTGGCACTAAGCTGGCACGCCCACCCCAGGCTGTCGAAGGGGAACTTCTGGGTCCCGGCCGGACCGAATCTGGTAACCAGGCAGCAAGGGAGCCTGGTGAGAGATTCTGGAAGTTGCCCGAGAACTTTGCGCCCCCTGAAGCTCCTACATGAAAGGCCGGTTGTCTTTAAGAGCCCTGAGAGCCGCGCTTGACACTTCGACGTGAGAACAGGCTAACTTCGGAGGGAATTTCCACATTCCACATCCTGCTGTTTGTTTTCAGGGTCAAGGCATCAGAAGGAAACAAAAGAAAGACAAGGGAAGGAAGACAACTGTGAACACGGTCGGAGGCCCAACCCCTCACCTCAGAACTAGGTCAAGGAGGGGTCACCTCCTGGCATCTCCTGCAAAAGGGCAGTACCTGCTAATGCTGGTAGCACCAACCGCGTTCATCTGACCTGCGAACAGGAGCAGAAATGATGGCTTTGGTTCCTAGCCATTAAAAGTATTTTGAAAGTTCTGTTTAAAAATTTAAGAGACTTAGAATCACTGGGCATGTTTTGGTTGGGAAGGTAGTAAAAAAAAAAAAAGAATTTTTTTCTTTCTGGGTGAAAACCTACATACATATTTATGAAAGAAGTTCCCACCTGTAAGGATTAACTTCAGAATAAAGTTGGTGAGTATTTGAAATCCTACTCAATCAATGCTAAGTATTGAGGAGGCAAAGAAGAATTGGACAATATCTTTTCAAAAGGAAGTTTACAAGTTAGTAAGGAAAAACGACAGGAAGAGAACACAGCTTGTGGAGAGAACAAGAGCACAAGAGCACACTTTTGGCATATTCCAAGAAGAGTGAATGCAATTAGTAGTCTGGTTTGACAAGAAAAAATGCTACTAAGGGAGGATGTGATTAGAGGTAAGCAGATTTACCATCCACAAAGGAAAAAACTTGTAACCTGGCATTATACACAAAATAAACTCCACATAAATAAGAATGTAAATGTAAAAGGCAAAATACTGTATGTTGAAAATAAAATACAGAAGCCTATGTCCGTAACTTTGGTTGTCAGAGGATTTCACAAAACATTATATAAAAAATATAAATGTTAATGGGAAAATTTGATAGATATGACAATGTTATAATTTAAAAACTATATAACTAAGCAAAGATAAGGCATAAAGTTGGAAAATACAGATGATGCATGAACAATAAAGGTGCTAGGGGCACCAACTCCCTGTGCAGTTGAAAATCCATGTATAACTTTGATACCTCAAAACCTTTACTAATAGTCAAGTATTTACTAGAAGCTTTATCAATAATATAAACATCCAATTAACACATATTTTGTATGTCATATGTATTATATACTGTATCTTGTAATAAAATAAGCTAGAGAAATTTTTAATTGTCCTAAAATCTCCACAAAATTTTGCAATATATATGTGAATCAAAGCAATTCAAACCCATGTTGTTCAAGGGTTAACTGTATTTACAAAATACAGAATTTTAAAAGTATTCTTAGCTAGAATATACAAACAACTAAAATCATGTAAGACAGGACAACCAATCGAAAAATGGGGAAAGAACATGAAAAGATAAACCAAACCTGCACTAGTCACCAAAGCAAGTTAAAACAAGATAATACATCACATGCATCAGATTGTCAAAATGTAAATCTTGATAAAAATAATTAAAAGATGTAGAAAAATCGGTTCTCTAACACTGCTAGAACTGTAAATTATTACAACAATTTCCGAGAGCAATTAGGCAATATCTTGTAAAAGTAAGGATTCACATATTCTATGACCCAGCACTTTTCAGAAACAGGTACATACCCTAAAGAAAGGCTTGCATGTGTGAACAAAGAAATATACACAAGTATGTTCTTTGCAGCACTTTTTTGTAACAGTGAAATATTAAATACAATGTAAATGGCCATCAATAAGAAAATGGATAAATAAATTGTAACATTAATAGACTACTAGGAAGCAAGAAAATGAATGAATTGGAGCTGCTTATCAACAGAGAAATTCCTATTAACAAAAGGTAACAGAGATAAGTCTCTAATAAGAAATAACAGAGATAAATTATGCTTGGGTCTAGAGGATAACGTCAAAGGTCTGAGCCAGAATCTCTCCACACATCTTTAAAATATATATATGCTACATATATATATATGAGTAGTACAAATAAAATAACACGATTCATAACTTTAATAATACTAAGAGACAGATGATACCACAACCATGAAATTACCAGAAAATTAATAAGTACCAGATTGCAACAAAGATTCTGCCACTGCTATAAGACTCTGGAGGCTGAGAGTAGGAGAGGCAAGGCTTTCAAAGAATCTTTGAAAAAGAGAAAAGGGACTGAATGATTAAACAACACATATGCAAAATGAAGCCCTGAGAGAAAATGCCAAACATAAAGTGCCAAAATTCTGAACATAGCCTAGGTCTTGGTAGGTTTTACCACTGGCTATTAGGAAGGGGCTTGAATATGAAGGAGGGCCGAGGTGCAGCTTCAGCTAATTACTGCTTCTGAGGGAGAATCAACCACATTGACAAGGGGATAGTGTCCCTTAAAGACATGACAGTGAAGGGAAAGAAGGAAATAACAGGGGAAATACAGGATCCTATAGAAACAGAAGAGAAGTAAGTCAGGCCAGCCACCCCACCTCACCCATACATATGTATAATTGCCACCGCTATAAACATTATTTATCAAAAGAATTGCACTTCATAATACTGACACAATAAAATATTTCTACTAGGAAAGTGTCCACAAAAGGCTCATTAAAAAAAAAAATCAAACCAACACAGTACAAAACTACTCTGAGAAAAAAACAGAAAAAATAACCTGTAACATTTAACCTAATGAAATTTCTTCCTCAAAAAAAAACCCCAAACTGGAAGACAAAGCTCCAAACTAAAATTAAATATCCTCAGAAAACATTACGTATGTGTATTTGCGTGTAAGCTTCAAATGTAGATTCAAGTTACAAAACCTAAGAACAGAAATGGACAAAAATGAAAAGAATGCTACAAGAATTGATCAAGTCAAGCAAAAAAAACAAAGGAAATGACAAAACCATCTAAGAAATGAAAAACAAATTACCACTGTCTAAGGTAGAAAAGATTCAAGGGCAGTTTTAATAAAGATCACTGAGGGAAAAACAAGAAAAACAACCAAGGAAATGAAAGTGATGTAAGTAAAACACATCCAGGACTCCTTAAAATGGAAGACAGGCAAAGATTCAACATATGTATTACTGGAGTCCTGGAAGAAAAAGTAAAGAAAGCAATGGAACAGGACAAATATTTACAATGATATATAAGAGAACTTTCTGTAAATAAGATATAAATGGTAAAGTTAACCTGGAGTGATCAACTTTGAGACTTATCCTAGTAGAATTATTGTATATTAAGGAAAAGTAATATCATGAAGGCTACCAAGCAAAATAATCAATTTACTTATAAGGGTTAGAATACTAAGATGATCAACATCATCCACCACATCAACAAAAAGGGCAAAAATCACATGATCATCTCATAGATGCTGAAAAAGCATTCGACAAAATTCAACATCCATTTATAATAAAAACTCTCAACAAGATGGGTAGAGAGGGCAAGTATCTCAACATAATAAAGGCCATATATGACAATCCCACAGCCAACATCATACTTAACAGCGAGAGGCTGAAAGCTTTTCCTCTAAGATCAGGAACAAGATAGGATGCCCACTCTCCCCACTGTTATTCAACATAGTACTGGAGGTCCTAGCCACAGCAATCAGACAAAACAAAGAAATACAAGGCATCCAGACTGGTAAAGAAGAAGTCAAACTGTCACTATTTGCAGATGACATGATATTGTACATAAAAAACCCTAAAGACTCCATTCCAAAACTACTAGAACAAATACCTGAATTCAGCAAAGTTGCAGGATACAAAATTAACACACAGAAATCTGTGGCATTCTTACACACTAATGATGAACTAGCAGAGAGAGAAATCAGGAAAACAATTCCATTCACAATTGCATCAAAAAGAATAAAATACCTAGGAATAAACCTAACCAAGGAAGTGAAAGACCTATACCCTGAAAACTACAAGACACTCTTAAGAGAAATTAAAGAGGACACTAACAAATGGAAACTCATCCCATGCTCTTGGCTAGGAAGAACTAATATTGTCAAAATGGCCATCCTGTTTAAAACAATCTACAGATTCAATACAATCCCTATCAAAACATCAACAGCATTTTTCACCGAAATGGAACAAATAGTTTTAAAATTCATATGGAACCACAAAAGACCCCAAATAGTCAAAGCAATCCTGAAAAGGAAGAATAAAGCAGAGGGGATCTTACTTGCCAACTTCAAGCTCTACTACAAAGCCACAGTAATCAAGACAATTTGGTACTGGCACAAAAACAGACCCACAGACCAGTGGAACAGAATAGAGAGTCCAGATATTAACCCAATCATATATAGTCAATTAATATATGATAAAGGAGCCATGGATATACAATGGGGAAATGACAGCCTCTTCAACAACTGGTGTTGGCAAAACTGGACAGCTACATGTAAGAGAATGAAACTGGATCATGGTCTAACCCCATATACAAAAGTAAATTTGAAATGGATTAAAGACCTGAATGTAACTCATGAAACCATAAAACTCTTAGAAAAAACATAGGCAAAAATCTCTTGGACATAAACATGAGCAACTTCTTCATGAACATATCTCCCTAGGAAAGGAAAACAAAAGCAAAAATGAACAAGTGGGACTATATCAAGCTGAAAAGCTTTTGTACAGCAAAGGACACCACCAATAGAACAAAAAGGCATCCTGCAGAATGGGAGAATATATTCATAAACAACAGATCCGATAAATGGTTGACATCAAAAATATATAAAGAGCTCACCCACTTCAACAAACAAAAAGGAAATAATCAAATTAAAAAATGGGCACAGGATCTGAACAGACACTTCTCCAAAGAAGAAATTCAGATGGTCAATAGGCACATGAAAAGATGCTCCACATCACTAGTCATCAGAGAAATGCAAATTAAAACCACAATGAGATATCACCTAACACCAGTAAGAATCACCACCATACAAAAGACAAACAACAACAAATGTTGGCGAGGTTGTGGAGAAAGGGGAACCCTCCTGCACTGCTGGTGAGAATATAAAATAGTTCAACCATTGTGGAAAGCAGTATGGAGGTTTCTCAAAAAACTCAAAATAGAAATCCATTTGACCCAGGAATTCCACTCCTAGGAATTTACCCTAAGAGTGCAGCAGCCCAGTTTGAAAAAGACAGATGCACCCCTATGTTTATCACAGCACTATTTACAATAGCCAAGAAATGGAAGCAACCTAAGTGTCCATCAGTAGATGAATGGATAAAGAAGATGTGGGGCATATACACAATAGAATATTATTCAGCCATAAGAAGAAAACAAATCCTACCATTTGCAACAACGTGGATGGAGCTAGAGGGTATTATGCTCAGTGAAATAAGCCAGGCGGAGAAACACAAATACCAAATGATTTCTTTCACTCATCTGTGGAGTGTAAGAACAAAGAAAAAAACTGAAGGAGCGAAACAGCAGCAGACTCATAGAACCCCAAAATGGACTAACAGTTACCAAAGGAAGGGAGGGGATAAGGCGGGGGAGAAAGGGGGCACTCTGATTAGCATGTATAATGTGGGATGGGGCATGGGGAGGGCTGTACAACACAGAGAAGACAAGTAGTGATTCTACAGCATCTTACTACGCTGATAGACAGTGACTGTAGTGGGGTGTGTGGGGGGTACTTGGTGATGGGGGTGTCTAGAAAACAATGTTCCTCATATAATTGTAGATTCACGATACTAAAAATATTAACAATAATAATAATAAAGAAATGTAAGAAAAAAACTATACTAAGATGGCCTTACACTTTTCAAGGGAACGGTGGATCATGATTTCAAGAAAAATTTAAGTCTTAGGATTCTACATATGGTTGAGCTATTCTTCAAGTATGAGGGCTGTAGAAACACAGATTTGAATGTAACAGGGAATAATTGTTTTCACATGCCCTTCCTGGAAAACTAACTAGAAGATGAACTTCATCCCAATACAAGATGACTAAGAAAATTGATCAAAATAATTGACAAGTGAGCATTTAATATATTTAAAGGTAGCACTAACACTAAAATAAGTATAGGTACATGGGTCAGAGAATAGAATATAAACATCAGGTGTTCCGTCAAGTAGAAAGAATGTAAGTAAAAAAAAAAGAAAGGGAGAGAAGAAGAGAAAACTAAAATGAGGTCATTTATAGTGTAGAGCTAATAGGTGAGAGTCAAAAGGTGCCTTTTCAAAACTGACCAACCAGATAGAAAAAGAAATAATGGGCATGATAAAAGTTAAAAATATGCAAGCACACCTTGTTTTATTGTGCTTTGCTGATAACTGCATTTTTTACAAATTGAATGTTTGTGGCAACCCTGTGTCAAGCAAGCCTACAGATGCCATTTTTCCAATAACATTTACTCAGTTTGTGTCTTGGTATTATATTTTGGTATTTCTCACAGCATTTCAAACTTTCTAATCATTATTATATTTCTTAGGGTGATCCATGATCAATGATTATGATTTGCTGAAAGCTCAGATAACAGCATGTTGTAGCAATAAAGTATTTTTAATTAAGGCACATAGTTTCTTTTCACGTAATGCTTCTGTAGTTAACAGATACAGTATAGTGTAAACATAACTTTTATATGCACTAGGAGAGCAAAAAATCTCACTTGCCTTGCTTTATTGTGATACTCCCTTTATTTTGTGGTTTAGAAACAAATGCACAATATCTCCAAGGTATGCCTGTACCTACACATATAGGTATAAGATAGAAGATCCTAGCTCATACAGAGATACTACTGGGGAAAAGAAATCAGTGAGCCTTTCTGTAGTTAACGTAGTACTGGTGAAAAGATTGGAAAATATCAAGTACATGGTTAGATTTTCTCATGGGACATGAGCTGAGTTCTGGCATGGTAGCAGAAGCTAGAGAAGATTGAATAGGAAACGCGGAGTGAAGCATTCAATTGTCTTGCACAGCTTTGGAGACAAAGTCCCATTAGAGGAAGGGAGCCTGCAACAAACACACACCAGGTCTCTTCCTGAAGACATCTGCCAAATTTTAAGCCTGCAAAGGATAGGAACTAAGTTAAAAATCTGCAAAAGACAGAACTTTCAAGGCTGAGAAAATAGAGGAAAGTCAGGCTATCAATCAAAAGCCCAAGCAGACCAATCTTGAAGAATGAGGACGAACAAGAGATGGACTGAACAAATCTGCCACCCAGCTCGAGATCTGATTGGACTGACTGACAGAAGAAAGAAAGAATTATTGCTGATGAAAGATATTACCTGGACCTTCTATAGATAAATATAATGTCCAACATACAATAAAATATTTCTAACAATATGAATAAGCAGAAATATGTAATAGTAATCTTAAAAGAAAAATTAAATGGAAGACCCATATATGATCCTGGTACCACAATTAGAAGATAAGGCTTTTATTTTAAGCAAAATATGATTAATTTTAAATAAAGCAGAGAAAAAGATGTGCAAAATGGATGAGAAATTTACAGCAGAGAATTGGAATCTATAAAAAATAATTTTAAAATTCTAATGTGTCTAAAGGATAATGTCCCCTTGTTTTGTATAATACTTTTTTTTACATGAACTTATTTATTTATTTATTTATTTATTTATTTTTCTTTTTTTTTTTTTGAGAGGGCATCTCTCATATTTATTGATCAAATGGTTGTTAACAACAATAAAATTCTGTATAGGGGGCTCAATGCTCAATGAACAATCATTAATCCACCCAAGCCTAATTCTTGTCAGTCTCCAATCTTCTGAAGCATAATGAACAAGTTCTTACATGGTGAACAAATTCTTACATAGTGAATAAATTCTTACATGGTGAACAGTACAAGGGCAGTCATCACAGAAACTTTCAGTTTTGATCACACATTATGAACTATAAATAATCAGGTCAAATATGAATATTCGTGTGATTTTTATACTTGATTTATATGTGAATCCCACATTTCTCCCTTATTATTATTATTATTATTATTATTATTTTTATTTTTTAATAAAATGCTGAAGTGGTAGGTAGATGCAAGATAAAGGTAGAAAACATACTTTAGTGTTGTAAGAGAGCAAATGTAGATGATCAGGTGTGTGCCTGTAGACTGTTAATCCAAGCTAGACAAGGGCAATAAAACATCCACGGATGCAGAAGATTTCTCTCAAAACAGGGGGGGTGAGGTTCTAAGCCTCACCTCTGTTGATCCCCAATTTCTCACCTGATGGCCCCCCTGCGACTGTGCCTGTCTTAGGTTGTTCCTCCCTTGAGGAATCTTCCCCATCTCTGGCTAAGCAGTCATCTTCCGGGGCCATACAGGGAAATGTAAAGTTGGTAAGTGAGAGAGAAGCAATATTGTTTGAAAAGATTAGCTTTTTACTTCTTTGCAGATTTATCTTTAAGATAAATCTTTACCACTTGGAAGAATTATGATACTCGGTAAATTCGATATGAGGCACGAATTCTATTTAAGGGTTGTAATTAGGAAGGAAGAAGAAAAGCTATAGAAGTAGCAGACAGAAGAAAACATGGGAAGATTGATTATATCTTTGACATGTCTTCTTGTAGAGAAACATAAGCATGTACAGGTTTTAAACTACTAATTAAATTGTGCACACACATTAATATAATATGAATACAGTTACATAACCAAAAAAGACCTATAATTACCAACCTTCTCCAGTGAAACCAGGAAAACCTGTTAGGCATCCTAGGCATTTGTGAAAATTTATCTATGATATGATGGATATTGTCCAACTGAACTTGAACAGTCTGAGAGAAATCAGACAAGTTAAAACAACCCATTCCTGGGAACTGTTCACATCCCATATGTTCTTTTAACAGTAGATAGTCTGTAGTTGTAAGATTTTGGAGCGCTACAACTTGCACTTCTCCTAATTCTTTGTTGAATTCCGACAGTATGGATCCAGTCAAATTTGTTGTTTTACTGTATACACCGGCCAGCTTAGATATCTCCTTCTTCATTCCCATGGCAACTCCAGGAACCATGGGATGAATGCAGCTACAACTGTAGCAGCGCCTGGATCTTTGATGAGGTTTTTTGATGATCATCTTCTGGTATGACTCTTGAAGAGAGTGCTGATGTTGGAAGTTCTTCTTCATATCGTATCTTAGTTCATTTTCTGGGTAGCCCGATTAGGCTTTGATCTTCTGTATAAACACATACAGACCCTTTGCCCACACTTTGATATGCCCCTTATATCATTGTGTAGAACTCATTGGAGGTCACCACACAGGAACTGCTTTTTTTTTTTTTATCATTAATCAACACTTACATGAAGAATATTATGTTTACCAGGCTATCCCCTATACCAGGTACCCCCATAAACCCCTTTACAGTCACTGTCCATCAGCCTAGCAATATGTATTAGAATCACTACTTGTCTTCTCTGTGTTGTACAGCCCTCCCCTTTCTCCCCCCCATTATGCATGCTAATCGTAATACCCCTCCTTCTTCTTTGCCCCCCTTATCCCTCCCTAACCACCCATCCTCCCCAGTCCCTTTCCCTTTGGTACCTGTTAGTACATTCTTGGGTTCTGTGATTCTGCTGCTGTTTTGTACCCTCAGTTTTTCCTTTGTTCTTATACTCCACAGATGAGTGAAATCATTTGGTATTTCTCTTTCTCCGCTTGGCTTATTTCACTGAGCATAATACCCTCCAGCTCGATCCATGTTGCTGCAAATGGTGGGATATGCCCTCTTCTTATGCTGAGTAGTATTCCATTGTGTATATGTACCACATCTTCTTTATCCATTCATCTACCAATGGGCATTTAGGTTGCTTCCAATCCTTGGCTATTGTAAATACTGCTGCGATAAACATAGGGGTGCATCTGTCTTTTTCAAACTTGATTGCTGCGTTCTTAGGGTAAATTCTTCACAGTGGAATTCCTGGGTCAAATGGTATTTCTATTTTGAGTTTTTTGATGAACCTCCATACTGCTTTCCACAATGGTTGAACTAATTTACATTCCCACTAGCAGTGTTTGAGGGTTCCCCTTTCTACACAACCTCACCATTTGCTGTTGTTTGTCTTTTGGATGGCAGCCATCATAACTGGTGTGAGGTGATAGCTCATTGTGGTTTTAATTTGCATTTCTCTGATAATTAGTGATGTGGAGCATCTTTTCATGTGTCTGTTGGCCATCTGTATATCTTTTTTGGAGAACTGTCTGTTCAGTTCCTCTGCCCATATTTTAATTGGATTATTTGTTTTTTGTTTGTTGAGGTGGGTGAGCTCTTTATATATTTTGGACATCAAGCCTTTATTGGATCTGTCATTTACAAATATATTCTCCCATACTATAGGGTACCTTTTTGTTCTATTGATGGTGTATTTTGCTGTACAGAAGCTTTTCAGCTTAATATAGTCCCACTTGTTCATTTTTGCTGTTGTTTTCCTTGCCCAGGGAGATATGTTCAAGAAGAGGTCACTCATGTTTATGTCTAAGAGGTTTTTTGCCTATGTTTTTTTCCAAGAGTTTAATGGTTTCATGACTTACATTCAGGTCTTTGATCCATTTTGAATTTATTTTTCTACATGGGGTTAGACAATGGTCCAGTTCATTCTCCCACATGTAGCTGTCCAGTTTTGCCAGCACCATCTGTTGAAGAGACTGTCGTTTCGCCATTGTATGTCCATGGCTCCCTTATCAAATATTAATTGACCATATATGTTTGGGTTAATGTCTGGAGTCTCTAGTCTGTTCCACTGGTCTGTGGCTCTGTTCTTGTGCTGTACCAAATTGTCTTGATCACTATGGCTTTGTAGTAGAGCTTGAAGTTGGGGAGTGAGATCCCCCCCACTTTATTCTTCTTTCTCAGGATTGCTTTGGCTATTCGGGGTCTTTGGTGTTGCCATATGAATTTTTGAACTATTTGTTCCAGCTCATTGAAGAATGTTGTTGGTAATTTGATAGGGATTGCATCAAATCTGTATATTGCTTTGGGCAGGATAGCCATTTTGACGATATTAATTCTTTCTAGCCACAAGCACGGGATGAGTTTCCATTTGTTAGTGTCCCCTTTAATTTCTCTTAAGAGTGCCTTGTAGTTTTCAGGGTATAGGTCTTTCACTTCTTTGGTTAGGCTTATTCCTAGGTATTTTATTCTTTTTGATGCAATTGTGAATGGAGTTGTTTTCCTGATTTCTCATTCTATTGGTTCATTGTTAGTGTATAGGAAAGCCACAGATTTCTGTGTGTTAATTTTGTATCCAGCAACTTTGCTGTATTCCGATATCAGTTCTAGTAGTTTTGGAGTGGAATCTTTAGGGTTTTTTATATACAATATCATGTCATCTGCAAATAGTGACAGTTTAACTTCTTCTTTACCAATCTGGATTCCTTGTATTTCTTTGTTTTGCCTGGTTGCCATGGCTAGGACCTCCAGTACTATGTTAAATAACAGTGGGGAGAGTGGGCATCCCTGTCTTGTTCCTGATCTCAGAGGAAAAGCTTTCAGCTTCTCACTGTTCAGTATAATGTTGGCTGTGGGTTTATGATATATGGCCTTTATTATGTTGAGGTACTTGCCCTCTATACCCATTTTGCTGAGAGTTTTTATCATGAATGGATGTTGAATTTTGTCAAATGCTTTTTCAGCATCTATGGAGATGATCATGTGGTTTTTGTCTTTCTTTTTGTTGATGTGGTCGATGATGCTGATGGATTTTCGAATGTTGTACCATCCTTGCATCCCTGGGATGAATCCCACTTGGTCATGGTGTACAATCCTTTTGATGTATTTTTGAATTCGGTTCGCTAATATTTTGTTGACTATTTTTGCATCTATGTTCATCAGGGATATTGGTCTGTAGTTTTCTTTTTTGGTGCGGTCTTTGCCTGGTTTTGGTATTAAGGTGATGTTGGCTTCATAGAATGAGTTTGGGAGTATTCCCTCCTCTTCTATTTTTTGGAAAACTTTAAGAAGAATGGGTATTATGTCTTCCCTGTATGTCTGATAAAATTCCAGGTAAATCCATCTGGCCCGGGGGTTTTGTTCTTTGGTAGTTTTTTGATTACTGCTTCAATTTCGTTGCTGGTAATTGGTCTGTTTAGATTTTCAGTTTCTTTCTGGGTCAGTCTTGGAAGGTTGTATTTTTCTAGGAAGTTATCCATTTCTCCTAGGTTTCCCAGCTTGTTAGCATATAGGTTTTCATAGTACTCTCTAATATTTCTTTGTATTTCTGTTGGGTCCGCCATGATTTTTCCTTTCTCTTTTCTGATTCTGTTGATTTCTGTTCACTCTCTTGTCCTCTTAATAAGTCTGGTTAGAGGCTTATCAGTTTTGTTTATTTTCTCAAAGAACCAGCTCTTGGTTTCATTGATTTATGCTATTGTTTTATTCTTCTCAATTTTGTTTATTTCTTCTCTGATCTTCATTATGTCCATCCTTCTGCTGACCTTAGGCCTCATTTTTCTTCTTTTTCCAATTTCGATAATTGTGACATTAGACCATTCATTTGGTATTGTTCTTCCTTCTTTACATATGACTGGATTGCTATATACTTTCCTCTTAAGACTGCTTTTGCTGTGTCCCACAGTAGTTGAGGCTTAGTGTTGTCATTGTCATTTGTTTCCATATATTGCTGGATCTCCATTTTGATTTGGTCATTGATCCATTGATTATTTAGGAACATGTTGTTAAGCCTCCATGTGTTTGTGAGCCTTTTTGCTTTCTTTGTACAGTTTATTTCTAGTTTTATGCCTTTGTAGTCTGAAAGGTTGGTTGGTAGGATTTCAATCTTTTGGAATTTACTGAGGCTCTTTTCCTGGCCTAGTATGTGGTCTATTCTGGAGAATATTCCATGTGCACATGAGAAGAATGTGTATCCTGTTGCTTTTGGATATAGAGTTCTGTAGATGTCTATTAGGTCGATCTGTTCTAGTGTGTTGTTCAGTGCCTCTGTGTCCTTACTTATTTTCTGTCTGGTGGATCTGTCCTTTGGAGTGAGTGGTGTGTTGAAGTCTCCTAGAATGAATGCATTGCATTCTATTTCCTCCTTTAGTTCTGTTAGTATTTGTTTCAGGTATGTTGGTGCTCCTGTATTGGGTGCACATACATTTGTAATAGTTATATCCTCTTGTTGGACTGAGCCCTTTATCATTATGTAATGTCCTTCTTTGTCTTTTGTTACTTTCTTTATTTTGAAGTCTGTTTTGTCTGATACCAGAATTGCAACACCTGTTTTCTTCTCTCTTTAGTTTGCATGAAATATCTTTGTGCATCCCTTGACTTTAAGTCTGTGCATGTCTTTGGGTTTGAGGTGAGTCTCTTGTAAGCAGCATATGGATGGATCTTGCTTTTTTATCCGTTCTATTTCTCTGTGTCTTTTGATTGGTGCATTCAGTCCATTTACATTTATGGTGATTATTGAAAGGTATGTACTTATTGCCATTGCAGGCTTTAAGTTTGTGGTTACCAAAGGTTCAGGGTTAGTTCCTTTACTATCTTACTGTCTAACTTAACTTGCTTGTTGAGATATTATAAACATGGTCTGATGATTCTTTATTTCTCTCCCTTCTTATTCCTCCTCCTCCCTTCTTCATATGTTGGGTGTTTTGTTCTGTGCTCTTTTTAGGAGTGCTCCCATCTAGAGCAGTCCCTGTAAGATGCCCTGTAGACGTGGTTT
Source organism: Manis javanica (assembly GCF_040802235.1). Classification (NCBI taxonomy): domain Eukaryota; kingdom Metazoa; phylum Chordata; class Mammalia; order Pholidota; family Manidae; genus Manis; species Manis javanica. Next base: position 151,518,466 of record NC_133157.1, read on the forward strand.
GTGGGAGGCAAATTCCCTCAACTTTTGCTTGCCTGGGAATTGTTTAATCCCTCCTTCATATTTAAATGATAATCGTGCTGGATACAGTAGTCTTGGTTCGAGGCCCTTCTGTTTCATTGCATTAAGTATATCATGCCATTCTCTTCTGGCCTGTAGAGTTTCTATTGAGAAGTCTGATGATAGCCTGATGGGTTTTCCTTTGTAGGTGACCTTTTTTTTTCTCTCTGGCTGCCTTTAATACTTTGCCCTTGTCTTTGATCTTTGCCATTTTAATTATTATGTGTCTTGGAGTTGCCCTCCTTGGATCCCTTGTCATGGGAGTTCTGTGGACCTCTGTGGTCTGAGAGGCCATTGACTCCCCTAGTTTGGGAAAGTTTTCAGCAATTATTTCTTCAAAAACACTTTCTATCTCTTTTTCTTTCTCTTCTTCTTCTGGTACCCCTATAATGCGGATATTCTTCCATTTCGATTGGTCACTCAGCTCTCTTAGAATTCTTTCATTCCTGGAGATCCTTTTATCTCTCTCTGCATCAGCTTCTCTGCATTCCTGTTCTCTGTTTTCTAGTCCATTAGTGGTCTCTTGCATCTCGTTCATTCTGTTTTGAAGTCCTTCCAGAGCTTGTTTTATTTCTGTATTCTCCTTCCTTAGTTCTTGCATATTTCTCTGCAAGTCCATCAGGATGGTTATGACTTTTGTTTTGAATTCTTTTTCAGGAAGACTGGTTAAATCTATCTCCCCAGGTTCCTTCTCAGGGGAAGATGTAGCAGATGCCGAAGCTGTCTGGGTTAGTCTTGTCTGGATCAAATTTTTTTGCCTCCTCATGTTGACAGGTGCTATTGACTGTCAGCTGGGAGGGTCAAACTTTCCTCTTGCTACTAGCCTTTCTTTACTGGGACAACTGCAACCCCTAGTGGCTTGTGTTGGCCAATTGTGTGTAGACTGGGTCTTCGTGTCTTGCCCGGCTGGTATGAAGGAAGCTCCCTTGCTGAGGGTGTGGCCAGCCTCAGGCTGCTTCTCTACTTTGGCAGGGTCCCAGAGGGGTAATGGATGGGGGGATGTTTGGCTGTTTACCTCCATGAGGGGTCTCAGAGCTGTTGCCCAGGGGGTTAGTGTGCCTTGGTTTCCCTGGAATTTCCAGCTTTTGGACTGTGACCTGGGTTGTTTCCGTCCAGCTGTTGCGTCCCTTTCCCTTTAAGACTTTCAAAAAGCACTCACTTTTCTTTGTCACAGGGGCATCAGCTTCAGGACCTGCTCACCGGTCCTGCTGCCCTGTTTCCCTAGTATCAAGGACCCCATGCATGCACTGTCTCTGCTCTGGTCCGGATGTCTAGGGCTGGGTGTTCAGCAGTCCTGGGCTCCTTCTCCCTCCCTGCTCCGACTCCTCTCCTCCCACTGGGAGCTGGGGTGAGGGGCGCTCGGGTTCCGCCAGGCTGGGGCTTGTATCTTAACTCTTTCACCAGGCGCTGGGCTCTCGCACATGTGGATGTAGTCTGGCTGTTGTCTTGTGTCTTCTGGTCTCTCTTTTAGGATTAGTTGTATTAGTTGCATTTTCAAAAATATATGTTTTTGGGAGGAGATTCCCACTGTCCTACTCACGCCGCCATCTTGGCTCTGCCTGTGTATAATAGTTTTAACTGCAAGACCTTACACTAACAGATGATCCCATTTTACTAGTATACTAGTTCCTGAGATTGTATGTTCTATAAGTGAGCTAACAAAAACAGCTGGACAAAAGCCTTGGTAAGTTTAATGAAGCATAATGCAAAAAAGAAAAAATTTTAAGTGGACAGTTAGAGTGACACATTAAGAAAGAAAAAATCAGGAGGCAAAACAATGTGACATACATCCAAATCACCATTGGAATGTCAAAGAATAAAACAAAAACTGCCCAAGCTAATAAACAAGTAAACAAGTAAGTAAAAATGATACCTTGTCCTTCCCACTGTGCTGGTATTTAGATACAAGTTTCCAGAATGACTTTTCCCCTCAGATCTGTTTAGAGACCATTTGAAGTAATAAAATTTATTATTAATAGCTTGTTTTTCTTAAATAATTCTACTAGTACTATTACATCTGACTGGGCCTAGGATATACTTTTTCCCTCCTTTAAAAAGGACAACCGTTATTCCCTTTAAGTATAGATGTGTTAGTTAACTGGATATCCCGTCCTAATTTTAAACCATTACTTACCAAAGATAATTCATGTCTGTTTCTTAAGCCAGTGTTTTACCTAAGAGTGAGGACAGGATTTTTACACTGACCACTTTTACATTCTTTATTGCCTCTAGAGAAAACCACCAGCAAAAACACTTGACCCCACATATTTGCAGGCCATTTGCTGCTATTAGAATACCACCATCACCAAAGCAGAGTCCTGGGTGCTGTTCGCGTATACGCTGTAACATATAGATGTCTAATCATCAACTGTCTGCAGATCATTCATGGCTTATCTAGCAGCAGAAGGCTGTCTGGCTGCACCCTAGAATTTGCCTAGCCTCCTCTGTACTACCCTGTTTAGATGTTTACTTCCGTTCTTCTGCCCTGTTCTTCATAAGCCCTGAAATCCAGGAAGATCCAGTGATGTAGAAAGGAACACTCCAGTATTAGTCCTTGGGTATGACTGGGAAGTGGCAAAAAGCACTATCATTACAACTGTTCTGGTCTTTAGTTCAAATATGGTTTGAGGAGATCTCAGATGACTCATCTCTTCAAAGGGATAGATAGAGCAATCCACTAAGTGAGGTCTACTAAGGAGCTCACAGGTCCCTTGAGGAAGAGGAGGAAGAAGGTGGGAAGGAGGGGATAACTGAGTAAAGTTAGGAACATTATCAATGGGACATACATGCAGAAGTCCAATCAAGTCATTCTTTATGCATCTATTTCCATTTAGTGAAACCAGTTAGGTTTAGTACAACAGGATCTACCTTTATGGGGAAAGGCAATCATAAAAGGAAAACCTCTTCTCTGGTAGCTTCCTAGGCAGGACTCTACTGACTGAAGAGAGGACCCAAAGGCTTAGGAGAACCACCAACTAGAAGAACTACAACCTTGTTGAGCTAGTTTTAGCTGGTTCTCCTTGGTTCACAGGAGAGTGGAGAGTAGAGGGAGCTGGTAAGAGCAAACATAAGAGTTTTCTCTCATGACCCTACTGAGAAGGTGAAATAAACCATCCTAGAGCTTAGATGAGAGAAGAGGAAGTGGCTGAAATCTGGTGATAGAGTCTCCACTCTGTAAATTCTGATGAATACTGGAATGTTTGAAACCAAGTCACAAAAGTCAAAAAGGGGCATTTCCTTGGAAGTCTTTCCCTCATTATGGCATCCCCTAGGTAGCAGGAAATTAATGTAGGAAATGTACGTAAGAGAACAAAAGGCTTAAAAGCAGTTGAAAAGGAAAAACAAAATTTTAATTTGAAAATATACATAGTTTAATGCAAAATAAAAGAAACAATAAGGATTCAAATGATTTAAAAACTCCAGATTAAAAATAAAAGTGTAAGACTATAATTAAAACTCCAAGAATAAAGTAAAGAGTTATCACCAAACTACCCTACCCTATTTCCATGTTTTTAAGGAGGGTGAATCATCCTGGGAGAAATATTTTGTTTTGCTAAGGGAAAGAGGTAGTTATGGATCTAGAGAAATCCCAAGGAACCTGTGATGGGATGTGATAAGGGAAGAGGGAGAAAGAGAGGAAAGAGAGGGTGTGACCACAAGTCCAATTGCACACCCAAGGCAGTGAGTTGTGATGGGAAAGTGCTTGAGAAACCAAAGGAAAGACTGGGAGACACCATTAACAGGAGGGTTTATTGGGACTTAATGCACAGGTAGTCCAGGAGGTTGCACACCACCAGCATGAAAAGGGAGGAGACTGCTTATATGGGCAGAGGAGAAGGAGACTATGTACCCTGTTAGAAAGGATTATTCATGTGCCACTAGGGCCCCAAGGAACAACACCTTGGTCAGAAGGATCTGCTTCCGAATAAGATGTTTGCATAGTTAAGGCGGGCTTGGATGTGACCAACCCCAGGCCATTAACATACTGCATACCTAGCACACCACTGAAGGAGGGAGTCACGTGGACACATGGGTATTCTGAGACAAAAGCTTGCAAGTGGGCAGTGCTTGTCCCCACAGAGAGGAAGGGGAGGGAAAGGAAGGAAGAAAAAACTTTGGCAAAAGACAAAAGATTGTTAAAAGGCACGCTGAGTTTTTTCTAGGTGACCTGCAATTTAGCCCTCTTTTCCATTTCGCATGAAAGCTTTAGTAGAAGTGTATAGTATTTTTTAATGCCTGTGTGTGTGTGTACTGTGTGTATGTGTGCTGGATGTGAAATTTGTTTCAACACGGTGACTTTGATAGGGCAGAGTCTGGTTACATATTTGTATCTGTATAAAACATTCATGTACAGACCAATATCCCTGATGAATGTAGATGCAAAAATACTCAATAAAATATTAGCAAACCAAATTCAAAAATATATCAAAAGGATCATACACCATGACCAAGTGGGATTCATCCCAGGGATGCAAGGATGGTACAACATACGAAAATCCATCAACATCATCGACCACATCAACAAAAAGAAAGACAAAAACCACATGATCATCTCCATAGATGCTGAAAAAGCATTTGACAAAATTCAACATCCATTCATGATAAAAACTCTCAGCAAAATGGGTATAGAGGGCAAGTACCTCAACATAATAAAGGCCATATATCATAAACCCACAGCCAACATTATACTGAACAGTGAGAAGCTGAAAGCTTTTCCTCTGAGATCAGGAACAAGACAGGGATGCCCACTCTCCCCACTGTTATTTAACATAGTACTGGAGGTCCTAGCCATGGCAACCAGGCAAAACAAAGAAATACAAGAAATCCAGATTGGTAAAGAAGAAGTTAAACTGTCACTATTTGCAGATGACATGATATTGTATATAAAAAACCCTAAAGATTCCACTCCAAAACTACTAGAACTGATATCGGAATACAGCAAAGTTGCTGGATACAAAATTAACACACAGAAATCTGTGGCTTTCCTATACACTAACAATGAACCAATAGAATGAGAAATCAGGAAAACAACTCCATTCACAATTGCATCAAAAAGAATAAAATACCTAGGAATAAGCCTAACCAAAGAAGTGAAAGACCTATACCCTGAAAACTACAAGGCACTCTTAAGAGAAATTAAAGGGGACACTAACAAATGGAAACTCATCCCGTGCTTGTGGCTAGAAAGAATTAATATCGTCAAAATGGCTATCCTGCCCAAAGCAATATACAGATTTGATGCAATCCCTATCAAATTACCAACAACATTCTTCAATGAGCTGGAACAAATAGTTCAAAAATTCATATGGCAACACCAAAGACCCCGAATAGCCAAAGCAATCCTGAGAAAGAAGAATAAAGTGGGGGGGATCTCACTCCCCAACTTTAAGCTCTACTACAAAGCCATAGTGATCAAGACAATTTGGTACAGCACAAGAACAGAGCCACAGACCAGTGGAACAGACTAGAGACTCCAGACATTAACCCAAACATATATGGTCAATTAATATTTGATAAGGGAGCCATGGACATACAATGGCGAAACGACAGTCTCTTCAACAGATGGTGCTGGCAAAACTGGACAGCTACATGTGGGAGAATGAACTGGACCATTGTCTAACCCCATGTAGAAAAATAAATTCAAAATGGATCAAAGACCTGAATGTAAGTCATGAAACCATTAAACTCTTGGAAAAAAACATAGGCAAAAACCTCTTAGACATAAACATGAGTGACCTCTTCTTGAACATATCTCCCTGGGCAAGGAAAACAACAGCAAAAATGAACAAGTGGGACTATATTAAGCTGAAAAGCTTCTGTACAGCAAAATACACCATCAATAGAACAAAAAGGTACCCTATAGTATGGGAGAATATATTTGTAAATGACAGATCCAATAAAGGCTTGATGTCCAAAATATATAAAGAGCTCACCCACCTCAACAAACAAAAAACAAATAATCCAATTAAAATATGGGCAGAGGAACTTAAAATATGGGCAGAGGAACTGAACAGACAGTTCTCCAAAAAAGATATACAGATGGCCAACAGACACATGAAAAGATGCTCCACATCACTAATTATCAGAGAAATGCAAATTAAAACCACAATGAGCTATCACCTCACACCAGTTATGATGGCTGCCATCCAAAAGACAAACAACAGCAAATGGTGAGGTTGTGTAGAAAGGGGAACCCTCAAACACTGCTAGTGGGAATGTAAATTAGTTCAACCATTGTGGAAAGTAGTATGGAGGTTCCTCAAAACGCTCAAAATAGACTTACCGTTTGACCCAGGAATTCCACTCCTAGGAATTTACCCTAAGAATGTAACACTCAAGTTTGAAAAAGGCAGATGCACCCCTATGTTTATTGCAGCACTATGTACAATAGCCAAGAATTGGAAGCAACCTAAGTGTCCATCAGTAGATGAATGGATAAAGAAGATGTGGTACATATACACATTGGAATACTACTCAGCCATAAGAAGAAAACAAATCCTACCATTTGCAACAACATGGATGGAGCTAGAGGGTATTATGCTCAGTGAAATAAGCCAAGCAGAGAAAGAGAAATACCAAATGATTTCACTCATCTGTGGACTATAAGAACAAAGGAAAAACTGAAGGAACAAAACAGCAGTGGAATCACAGAACCCAAGAATGGACTAACAGCAGTTCCTGCATGGTGATCTCCAATAAGTTCTTCACAATGGTATAAATGGCATATCAAAGTGTGGGCAAAGGGTTTGTTTGTGTTTACACAGAGGATCAAAGCCTAATTTGGCTACCCAGAAAACAAATTAAGATATGATATGAAGAACTTGCAACATCAACATTCTCTGGAAGAGTCATACCAGAAGATGATCATCAAAAAACTTCAACAAATATCCTGGCACTGTTGCACTTGTAGCTGCATTCATCCCACTGGTTCCTGGACTTGCCATGGGAATGAAGAAGGAGATTTCTAAGCTGGCCTGCGCATACAGTAAAACAACAAATTTGACTGGATCCATACTGTCAGAACTCAACCAAGAATTAAGAGAAGTGGAAGTTGCAGCACTCCAAAATCTTGCAACTATAGACTATCTACTGTTAAAAGAACATATGGGATGTGAACAGTTCCCAGGAATGTGTTGTTTTAATTTGTCTGATTTTTCTCAAACTATTCAAATTCAGTTAGACAATATCCATCGTATCATTGGTAAGTTTTCACAAATGCCTAGGGTGCCTAACTGGTTTTCTTGGTTTCACTAGAGATGGCTGGTAATTGTAGGTCTGCTTTTGTTATGTAGCTGTATTCCTATTATGTTAATGTGTGTACACAATTTAATTAGTAGTTTAAAACCTGTACATGCTTATGTTTCTCTACAAGAAGACATGTCAAAGAAATAATCAATCTTCCTATGTTTTCTTCTGTCTGCTACTTCTATAGCTTTTCTTCTTCCTTCCTAATTACAACCCTTAAATAGAATTCAGTAAATTCGATTTTTTACCTAGTATCATAATTCTTCCAAGTGGTAAAGATACTTCAAGACAAATGCTGGGCATAGAAGTCACAGGGTATAAATCTGCAAAGAAGTAAAAAGCTAACTTTTCAAACAATATTGCTTCTCTCTCACTTACCAACTTTACATTTCCCTGTATGACCCTGGAAGATGACTGGTTAGCCAGAGACAGGTAAGATTCCTCAAGGGAGGAACAACCTAAGACAGGCACAGTCGCAGGGGGGCCATCAGGTGAGAAATTGGGGATCAACAGAAGTGAGGCTTAGAACCTCACTCCCCCTGTTTTGAGAGAAATCTGCTGCATCCGTGGATGTTTTGTTGCCCTTGTGTAGCTTGGATTAATACTTAGTCTATAGGCACACACCTGATCATCTACATTTGTCCTCTTACAGCACTAAACTATGTTTTCTACCTTTATCTTGCATCTACCTACCACTTCAGCATTTTATTAAAAATAATAATAATAATAATAATAATAATAAGGGAGAAATGTGGGATTCACATATAAATCAAGTATAAAAATCAAACGAATATTCATATTTGACCTGATTATTTATAGTTCATAATGCGTGATCAAGACCGAAAGTTCCTGTGATATGACTGCCCTTTCACTGTTCACCATGTAAGAACTTATTCACTATGTAAGAACTTGTTCACCATGTAAGACCTTGTTTGTTATGCTTCAGAAGATTGGAGACTATTGAGAATTCACTTGGGGTTGATTAATGATTGTGCATTGAGTCCCCTATACAGAATTTTATTGTTGTTAACAACCATTTGATCAATAAATATGAGAGATGCCCTCTCAAAAGAAAAAACAAACAAACAAAAAACATTCATGTAGCAAGGGGCTGAGCAAAGCTGAGGTAAAGTGATAGTTCACAACCTTCCTCAGAAATCCTCTGTGGTTTCCAGACAGACAGACCACCTGCCCAAGTGTCAGAAAATTTTAGAATGGCTTCTATCAAAGACAAAAACTGGACAAGTAAAGAGGTGAATTTTGTTCTGGCTATTGCAAATGGAGAGTTTCCCAAGCTTAAATATCGGAGTGTCTCAGTAGGGTAGTTTGCCTTAGAGTTTCATAGAAACGGATAAACACATGGCATATTGAGGATTTACAGTAGGGTTTTTTTCGCAGAAGTCTCAGATATCTGAAGAGGAAATGCTTTCCTCTGTGGTTAGCAAGTTTCAGGAGGACAAAGAGTTCTAATCTTAGCTAATCAATAGAGTGGGAAAATGGAGGGTCTGTGTCTGGCCTTGACAGCAGGTTCAGGCAAAAGAGAAAGATCTGTGTTTGTTGGCCTTGGCTAACAATGATAGTTTGTTTTAGAGCAATCTTAGGGATTAATTTCTGTGGAAAAGGTTAAGATTTGGTGAAACAATCAACAAAGTCATCATTTCTTGAGCAGTTGATACTGCTCTTAAGGAAACAGCTGACCCACTACTGTGCTCTGACAGTGGTCTGGACAGAGAAGAGTTCTGAAGACAAGGTATTTAGTCAGGGAGATACATCCCAGAACAAGCAGAAAAATGATTATTACAGGTAGTATTAAGGAATATAACCAAGACCTGAGCCTAGACAGCACCCATTCTAGTGGATCCTGGGAGATTAGTGTGGAAATTTCCTTCCATGACCAGGTCAGCACTGTGTGGCAATGAGGTATATTTCTTCATTAGCAAATTTAATGTTCTTGTTTAGGAGGTAGAGGTCAGAGAAATTTGGGGAATAAACATGCAATAGTTGATTCCAAACATAGAACACATCCCCTTCTAGGCCCCACGATCAGAGCGAGTGCCAGTCAGTTGTGGAACACTGTGAGGTGAATCTTTAGAAGTTCTTGGGCAAGAAGTTCAATGTTCTTTATCACATCATTTTCAGTGATAGTTATCTCCTGGAGTAGGGTGTGGAAGATGTGAGAGTTTCTACTCACTTTTTAAGTAGCCCATACTTCAGATACTCAAGGCAGGAAAGTGGCTCAAATGTGATCAGATGCAGCAGTCAAGACCTCAAATCTGTTACCAAGATTGCAACTTCCCTTTCAAGAGTGTCCTCAGACCCAGCAGAGAAAGGGAGAGGGCCATGATATTCTGGTGTTGGCTCCCACATCTTCAGGAAATAGTTACTAGTGTACTGTCAAGACCAATGACAGGCACTGAAGAGGGCAGAGAATAATTTAAATACTTTAGGAAGGTGATTGGGCTGCATATCTGGTGAGGACTAATGAGGCTAGCTAGGTCATATGAGCCTAGCCAGTAGCTGGGAGGTATCATCAGGTATCATCAGACCCTTCCTCCACAAATGAAACAGGTGTCTTTTGGCACAGCATAGGAGAACTGGGCAATTCTTTGCCATAATGTTATCCTTTCTACAGTATAGAAGCTGAGAAAAGGGTATAGATGCAAGGGAAAAAACCTGCTTGGGGCCTTTCCATTTCTAAATAGTTAGTGCTCACAAATGGCAGCACCCCTAGATGGAGTTTTGATATAAGGTTGCCTTTTCTGTGAGAAAAGGACAAATAGTTATAAGGACTGTCATCAGAGTTAGCAAAGTAAAAGATACAGAGAGAAATTGGAACCTAGAAAACTCCTGTCTGTGAGACTGCCAGAGAAACCAACATGACTTTAATAAAAGTGGTCCAGATTGGATCTGGATACTTGTTAAACTGATAGTACAAAATAGAGGAAGAATTTCCTAACATTGCCTGGAGAAAACAGCTAAACTAAGCTATAGAGGTTGTGAGGGTGGGAAGAGAATTTGAAGAAAAATGGTTGTGCTGAAAGGAAAGGATGAAGAAAAGCTACAATTTGAAATTGATAGATAAGTTTAGCAAAAGCCATTCAAAAGTTTTTGGGGTTCTAAATGTAGGTAAAAAGAATAGGGAAGAAGGAAATGGTAGGAAGGGCAAAAAAGAAAAGGAAGGATATGATTCAAGAAGTTTTGATACCAATAATAGAACAAGAAAAGGAGGCTAACAGAAGGATCCAAAGGGAAACAGGGAGGGGAGGGAATAGAGCTCTCACAGGCGTTTCCGTTGGCAGCTGTCACCTCATGGTGTCATACACTTGTTCTTGGGAAAACAGTCCTCCTCATATCATTATAGGGAAGGACAAATTATTTTTCCTTATACTCTGCTGGTTCTATAACTTGGGTCTTGTAAAATTAGACTGACAAAAGACATTAACAAGGGAAAGCCAGCTTATTAATGCATGCAGTGCACATCACATGGGAGGAACCTCAGTGAAGAGTAACTGAAAGGTCTGGTTAGAACTTGGGCTTACATAGCATCTTAGCAAAGAAATCATAGGTTTTTTGAAGAAGTCACAAAACAAAGGAAAAGGACTTTGAGATTCTAGGAGTGGCAAACTGAGGGAAAGTAAATATATGGAGGAACTGTTGGAAGATAAGGGCTAGTAAAGTTTGGTATGTGGATTCTCTTGTGGAGAGGAGTGAGCTGCATGGTCAAGCTCTTCTGTGGGAAACCTGCCCAAAGAGCTCTTGTTGACTGGAGAGGGAGCCCCTCCTGAGAGCTAAGTTGCATCAGGGTTTATTTATTCAACAATAGCTACTGAGTCTCCTGTACAGCTCCTTAGGGACCAGCATGCATGCATGTATGTATATTTAGATGTAATTAAAATAAGTGAAATTTAAAATCAGCTAAAAAGTGGAAGCCATTAGCTAAGATACTTAAGATAGAGAAATAGGTTGAAGTTTAAGACAAATAAAACCCAATAGGATAGGATCTTACCGCTGTAAAACTTCAGGATGAAAGAGAGAGAAAAAGTAGACAGGAGGAGAAGTCTGAGGGATTGTACATAGGCTGCTGAGGTCAGCCCAACTTCCCAGTATATTGTGTGTCCACACACACATACACAATGGAATAGTACCCAGCCATAAAAATGAAATCTTTCCATTTGAGACAACATGGATGGACCTCCAGGGTATTATGTTAACTGAAGTAAGTCAGACAGAAAAAGATAAATACCATATAATTTCACCTATATATGGAATCTAAAAAATAAAACCAATGAACAGACAGACAGAAATAGACTCATAAATATAGAGAATAAACTGGTGATTACCAGAGGGTGGGGGTGGGGAGATGGGCAAAATGGGTGAAGGAAATTAAGAGCTATAAAATTCCAATTATAACATACATGAGTCACGGGGATATGTTATAGGGATATAGTCAATAATATTGTAATAACTTTATGTGGTGACAGATGGTAACTACACTTATCATGGAGTGCATTTTCCTAATGTATATAATTGTGGAGTCACTGTGTTGTATACCTGAAACTAACATAATATTGTCTATCAACATTTTAATTTAAAAGTGGACAGGTCTTTATTCTGTTTGTATTGACGCTGTGCTAAAAGCTGGTTAGACATGGATTATATAAAGATGCAAAAGACAGTATCTGCATTTCAGAGCACTTTCTAGCAGGGAGACAGGCAGGTAAAGAGCTATAAATTCAATGTCCTAAAGGTGATATTAGATAGCCACAGAGAGGATCACACAAGCAGAAGCAAAGAATTCTTGTGAGGCTTGAAGAAGGCTTCTCAGAGATGACAAGGGAGCAGGACATTGTAGATGAGCAGACACAGACTGCAGGAAAGGGTATGGTGCAGAGGAACAGTAAGAGCAAAGCTTCTGAGTACAAAATATTTTGCCTTCTTTTCCCCTCACTCCCCCACCACCAAACACACATACATACGCACCCCTGGCTGCTTCTGATTCTGAGATGTCTTGTGTGATAGGGATGGTATTTTTCAAAGTGGTGAAAAGGTTGTGTGCCTAGAATATGGGTGGGGTTAGGAGTCCTGCAAAGTGAGGATAGAAAAACAGGTTGGGCCTGGTCATCAAGGGCCTTGGGTGCCAATTAGCAAGTTACCCTGCATGTAGTACTGCTCTCTCAGAGTTCAGGGAATAAACTCTTGCAGAAAAATAACCCTGGCAGCACTGGAAGGGGGATGTAAGGGCGGGAATAATGAGGAACAGGTAGTCCAACTTGGAGGTTATTACAGCAGGTCTTTCGAGAAATGACGAGCCTTAGAAATAGGTCAGACATTTCAAGGTAGGACTGATAGAATCTGGTGGCCATCAATCACTGTGGCCTGGAAATAGGGTCTATTGAGAGCATGGTGGTGTTGTGGAGGGTGTGGACTTTACCCCAAGGCCAGCCAAGTTCAGTCTGATTCTGGCATTTACTGGCTCTGTGGTTTTAAACAAGGAATGGACACTTTTTTTGTTGTTTGTTATCATTAATCTACAATTACATGAAGAACATTATGTTTACTAGGGTCCGCCCCTTCACCAAGTCCCCCGCACAAACCCCATTACAGTCACTGTCCATCAGCATAGTAAGATGCTGTAGAATCACTACTTGTCTTCTCTGTGTTGCACAACCCTCCCCAAGCTCCTCCCCCACATTATACATGCTAATCGTAATGCCCCCTTTCTTTTTCCCCACCCTTACCCCTCCCTTCCCTCCGTTCTCCCCAGTTCCTTTCCCTTTGGTAACTGTTAGACCAGAATGGACACTTTTTGGGCTTAGTTCTCTTCTGTAAAAATGGGCACAATGGCACTTACTTCCTTTTTTGTTGGCAAAGATATAACACAACGAATGTCAATCTGAAATAGTGTAAGTCACCAAAGAAGTAACCCATATATTTGAATGCCCTTCAGCTGGCATTCAAGGCCTCCTATATTTTGTTTCATATACATCTTCCTAGGAAAAAGCCCCATTCTTCTCTACTCATTCCCTCCCTCAGAAATACAGGGCTGTTTATTATTTCTCAGACATGATCTATTCTTTCTCATCTCTAAGTCTTTGCTTGTGCTATTTCATTTCTTGGAATATCCTCCTTCTCAGTTCTCAGTGCTCTCTAGGGTCAGTTCTCCTTAAAGCATCTGCCTCGTACAGGACCTCCTCTAAGAACACAACCTCCATTTCCCAGGTAAGAAGGAAGTTATCATGTCTTCTTTTAAACTCCTAAAGCACTTTAGTGGAACCGTTCTAATAACCCTTATCCTGTACTCCACTTTACCTGGTTGTTTGGGATATATATTTTTTCTCTTCCAAGTAACATGCAGTTAATTTTTCTATGCACTGTAGTATTTAATTCTATGTACAGTGTTAATAACCAAATAGATATTTAATAGATTAATACAATGACTTGAAGAGAGGAGGAAAGCAGTCACTTGAATGCTAGGTATGGGGGCAGGAGGAGGATGGTGTGTGTCCTTGCTAACCAGAGAATTCTTGGGGAAATACTGCCCTAATTTTATTGCCATCAATTCTGGCTCTGTCTTTGTAACTCACAGTTCCTTCACAGCTCCTAAGTATGAAAGTTCAACATATAAGGCCAATAGGGAGTGTTTCAAACACCATCTTACTAGTTTGCTGAGTATTTGATTTGTATTGTGGACATATTTTTGATCTGTTTTAGTCAAGATGGAGTCACTCTTGTCAGACACACTGAGCCAGACAGATGTTGCTGAGGCAGGGCCAACACATCCTCACTTGAACTTCAAACTGGGTTAAACCTGTCTTGAGGAACCCACATGATAGAATTCTGCTGTGACCTTTTAGTTTTTCAAAATACCAGCTGCAAACTGTAAGCTTATAGTTCTAACATTTCCCCCATCAATCCTTACATACTAAGCACCTTCACCTTTACAACTTATATGATTTTCCTTAATCTTGAGATTTTTGCCTCATAAATCTTCTCCATTGTGTAGTCTGCTGGAACATAATTTAAGTGCATCATGAATCTACGTATTCTGGACTGCAAGCCTACCAAAACTTGAATAAAACTTTGTTTAACCTGATCAGGATCTTTGTTTGCATCATTTCTTAGTTGACAGTATGTTTGCCTTGTGAGTTTTTCTTTGAGGTCAGTGGCTGTGGGAAAAATGGGAGTTCCTATGGCCAGGATCCTCACCTGACCCTAAACTATTTGATGATATAATTGGCCTACTGCTAGGCTACTGCTTCCACACCCTTAGGCTATAAGCTATGATTGACTGAGTCACTGTATATAGAGCTCTGCCCAGTGCTCTGGGTGGAGGGAGAGATGGAGGAGGATTTCAGACCTGCGGACTGCTGGATGCAGATGTGATTCTAGTGCTCAACCTATTATTGGGGTAATAAAGCTGGGTATAAACCCTTTTACCCCAAGAATGTTCTATTGTCATTTCTCAGTCTCACTGAATCTATAGTAAACTTGCGTGGGGCTGAAACCCGCAGGCAAGACAGTGGCAAAGATAACATTTGCTCTAGGATGTCAGTGTTATCTCTGTAAGAAAAATAATACAGTTTGAAAAATAAAATCATGACCTAGGAAAATAGCAGATTGTTTCAACATCAAATAATCTGATTAAGTAGCACACTCTGGCTTTTTTCACTTAGAAGTTTTAACTTTTTGAATATTCATGATTTTATTTTGTGAAATTAGTCCGCAGTCCCTTTAAGTGCAGCAAACGACATTAGGGGAAGATGGTGATGAGCTAAGCAGCAGGGAAACTAGCCAGCATTTACAACTTATGAAGATAAAACTGGCGTTTGGGTAATGGACAACTTGATCTGGTATGTTTTCCTTAAACTTTTCTGTAAGGAAAAGAAGTTTTTGAAAAATAATTTCTAATATTTGTATTTTACAATGAAAAAGAAACAGCTATAGCTCATGTGAAAGATCTTTATTTTCTTTTAACAATAATTAAAACAAATTATCATGCAATTCAGTAACACAATAAGCACACGTTAATCTTTTGAAAGGCACTTCTTCAATTACAGTAAGGTAATATAGATAATTTGATAGTTACTTATCTTGCCTTGTTATCAAATTGGCTACTCACTTCACATTGTTCTTTTAATGTTCTTCTCTGAATTGTTGCATTTTATAAAAATTTCAAAGTCGCAGAATGAATTTCTACTGACTGATTTATTATCATTCTATTTTCTGTTAATAATATCACAAAAATACATTTTAAAAATCATCCTTTATCCTTGTGTTAAAGGGCACATTCCTTCAAAGTGTCCTAAGAAAGTGCTTTAAGCAGTCAAATGTAAATAAAGTGGAACCTTGTGATGTAAGCCTTCTTGTAGGAATGAAAGTTGGGTAAACCACAGCTTTTTGTTGTTATTCTTCATTATTTTCCAATGGTTTTATCCTGCTGTCATTTTTAATTACACAATTTAAAATTATATGACTTTGTAAAGAATAGTTCAACTTTCTTTAGAAACCAGGCACAATCTAATTTTTTAGTAAGAATTAAAATGTAAAGTTAGCTTCATAATGCTAAATCAAAATCAAGTATGTTCCCTAAAGTCACAATCGCTCTCAATGTTTTCAAAGATACATGTACAGAGAATCGGAATTATCAGATCACCTGATTAGAATAATTTCTCTATAATGAAAACCACTCTCCACATTATCCTTTCACAAAATACT
Source organism: Manis javanica (assembly GCF_040802235.1). Lineage (NCBI taxonomy): Eukaryota > Metazoa > Chordata > Mammalia > Pholidota > Manidae > Manis > Manis javanica. Next base: position 151,534,483 of record NC_133157.1, read on the forward strand.
CTTACATGATTATTTTTGAAATTCAAAGAAGCTAACCAAATGTCTAACAAACTTTGCGCTGTTCTCTTATGTTCAAGTTTAAAAATAAAATTTAAAAACTATAAAAATTGTCATAAATTGAAAGCTGTAGTGACATATTTTTCTTAATAAATGAAATGTTCTTTGATAGGAGCTACAGTAAACAGCCCATTTTAACTACGTGTTTTGTTAAAAATGAATTGTAGGATTTGGCTGGGATACTCTGATGTAATAGTACAACTCAAATTATTTCATAAAAACTTCCATGTGTAATTGACAGTGATTTTAAAAATGTAAACATTTCCTTTCCCTTGTGTTGTTGGGTTCTTCAGTTAAAAACAGAGTACATGTATATGACAAGTAAATATTATTCCATCTCTAAATCTCTATGTGGTCATGACACAAAAAAAACAAACAATGAAGTCAAAATGACATTCTGGATTTCTTTGAAAATGCAGAAACAGTATTAAGAAGCTCCACCTGAAATATTTTCTAAGTTATTTTTGGTTATCAAGTATAATTTCAAAGAGGCCTATCAATGCTACATGTAATAGTTTATGGTCTATAGATCTTTAAAAGTTTCTATTGTGCGAATATCCTAAAACAGAATTTCCCTGAGATGAATTATCTTTCTGTGGAAATAACTCTGTAAATCTGTATTCAGATTCTAAGCTGAATTATAATTTATTCTGACACCCACCCAAATGAGTGTTAATAGATTTTTATCATTAACTTGTGCTAATATTTCTTTTCAATGGGTTACTTATACATTTCTAAATCAATGTAATAAGAGAGCCTGGTTAAAATGAAAACTTTCCAGTGATGTACAAGGGTGCACCTGAACAGCTACTTTAAAGATAACTTCTTTCAAGTGCAAAAATCAGGAATTTCTTCTATGCTTTTAAGGTATACTAAAATTTAATTGCTTCTAAGTAAAGAAAATGCATTTACAAAGTAAAGCAGTTCCTAAATACTCATGTCACTCAAGTCAGAGGATATTTACATTTTTAAAAATCGACAAGCATTAATTGGTTTAAGATTTTTTCTTTCATTGATGTAACCAAGTAGGATCTCCTGCATGTATTTTTAATTAGGAAGCCATTTGCATTAAATAACTTCTCACTGAATGGTCTGTGAAATGCTGCTGAGATAATTTTCAGATTTCATTATAAAATTTGTCCACTCCTGACATATGTCCTCCATGGAGAATTCTTCACCACCATATTCCAGAGGAAGAATGTCTGGGAAATGCTGAAGTAAGCTTTGTTTGTAATTGTCCCCATGCATATGAATCTGAAATAGCCAAAACATTTTAGAAGGTATGCCCTCTACCTCTCAGTTTATTAAGTGCATTTCCAGTAGAAAAATCAATGCCATAAAACAAAGTACTTTAGTAACTCCCAACATAGAAGAACATGTATAGGTGCTACAACTTTTATTCCTCTGCTTGTAAATCTAAGAATCTACCTGTATTTAGATTGTGCTTCTCATTAATCTGATTATCTTACTGTTTTCTTACTTTTGTATTCTTATAACTATACAAGATTTATAAAATAAAATATATTATTTTCCTCTTTCAAAAGTAGATTTTTTAAACTCTAAAATTATTTTGTTCATTCTATTCTCTAATGTATAGGTGATTCTTAGCAAAATATCTAATATGCCAAGACTGTTGTGTAGATGATAAAAATATACTACCTAGTGTTAGTTCATATTAAATAAAAGCATATATCTGAGCACACAAGTAGGTACATGGGAATAATTTGTGTAGTACAGTTAATGGATACTCTTGGCTAGTACAAACTTAAGAGATTATGATGGTGGAGAAGCTTAAACTTTCAAATACTTTTAACTTTAAAAATGATCATATAATGCTCTGAAGTTAAAATAATGATTTGGAACCTTCAGCTCAAAGTACATCTTGTTAAAAATAAATGAATAAATGATCTTTCTCCATCTGCTAGCGCAAAGTGTTCATCTATATAGCCAACAATCATTTAATGAGCACCTACTATGTGTTAAGGGACAAGGATTGAAAGATGAATGAGACAAGTTTCCTACACTCAGGAAGCTTCACTGTCCCAATACTTGTTTTTTTCTGAAAACTTAGAATATTACCAGAGGATAAAGAGGCACAAAATAAGTTAATTTAAATTAAATATTGCCAGCTAATTGAAAAGAAACCGTACTATCACGTTAGGAAGGGGGAAATAAGAACATTCGCAAGGTACAGTCAAAATGTTGAAAAGGAGAAAAGTGGACAGACTGAGTCCCCATACCCATTTTGAGAAGTCCATTTCATGGCAAGTAACTTTCACTGAAATGCTTTACCTACCTTCTCAATTTTTTATTTTTCTTTCTTTTTTGCTCCTATTCTCTTATTTATTAGGTTCAGTTTATTGTTGTTTTTGTTATTTATCCAGAATATAACCCAAAATAGAAATATTTATTTTTAGATCTTTCAGAGTTAAATAGAAGGTGGTCAGCCATTATCAAGCTACACTGAAGAGAGAAAAAATATGAAAAAAAATTTACTTCTATAAAAACACTAGAATGAAAAGTGGCCATCTTCGTAGAGATACTTCTTCTTGAAGACAGACAGAATTACTTCTTGGGTAACCTCAAAAGAAGCTCTAGGGTCATGATTTTATGACTAGACGCAAAATGTTACATTTTCTTAATATGAAAGAATATATTTTTAGATATTCCAAATAGGCCATTATAACTCACATTATCACTATTTGTATTTAAATACTTTTTGAGATTTAAATTGTCAGACTTTAAAAACTGTCAAGTTAGATGTCACCAATGTTTGCCTAAATAAATGCTCTAAAAATTATCCTTTATAGATTAATGTAGAAGAGTGGTTGTCATTCTTGATTCTTGGTAACTCAGATTCTATTTTCAATACCTTAAAAATCCTAAAAGATATTAGATATTCACTTGAGATACAGCTCCACAGGAATAGGTAAACGCACCAAATCTCTTAACTAACATGACATTAAGTTATATACTGTGGTTTTCAGTTACATGTGTAACTTAAATAGATTTACTTTTAAAATTCATAAATTCTACATTCGCATGGCTAGAAATGAAAATAAGATAAAAGGTTCCAGTGAGATGTCTTGTTCCCCACCCTATCTTCATCCACCCCATCCACATCTCTACTCTGATCCATTAGGAAAACCACTTAACTTGTATGCTTGTAAATCCTTTTAACATGATATTTGTGGAAATATAAATATGAAGATATAAATATTCTGATTTCTTTCCTTTTTCTATACAAAAGGTATCATACCATAAACACTGCTTTGCATTTTCTTATTTCACTTCACAAAGCACCCTGCAAATATTACCGTATCCCACTGTGTAAATGTATCATAGTTCATTTAACCAGTTCCCTGATGATTTATACTTGGTGGTTTCACATCCTTTGCTGCAATGAATCCCCTCGTAGGTGTAATTTTGTTTATATGCAGGTATATTTGTAGATTTAAAATCCCGCAAGTGCAAAGTCGCTGTAATTCTGATAACTATCACCACACTGCCCTCTATAGGAAATACACCATGCTACACTCCCAGAGTCAATATCCGAGGCCGTTTCCCCACAGCCTTACTAACCTCATTTTCTAAATTAAAAAGAATTTTTGATTCATAAAAGTAGTTGACTTATTAGATAGATATTCAAAATACTGGGTTAATGGTATGTGTGTGCAGAGGCAGATAATAAAGAAATCCTTAAACAGAAAAGGATTGGAACATTTAGTACAGAGGAATAGTGACTTGATGATGTTTTACTCACCCGTCCCTTAATTTTTTCAGTCAGAAATGGTTTAATCATGGAAAAGACAGCATCGAAAATTATTGGCTCATTTATCAAATGGATACCACGAACTTTTAATGGAAATGAGTCCTTTTAAAAATAAAGAAAACACCTTATTAATAACAAAGCATAAATCAATATAAATTCTTATTGATAAGTTCCATTTTCAAACACATGTTAAACTTAAGTGTAATTTTACTTTCAAATTTATTTATTTATCACACCAACACAACAATAGCCAGCTTCATAGTTCACTGTCATTAGATTAAGAAAAGATCTCTAAAAAGGTTTCACCTTGTAGCTTAGGCAAAGTATTTTAAGAAATACTACATCTTTCATAAGTAAGACATAGAATATATTTCCCCAGTCACATATATACATGTTCTTTAAAAGAACCAATGAGTCATTTGGATATTTATATTTAACTTTTCCCCCAAATTTTTATTTTGAGAAAAAAATCCAACTTTCATAAAAGTTGAAAGTATAGCAAAATAAACACACACTTTTAAACTTTTGAAAGAGATATAAATCTTTCACATCAAAGAAATATAGGCTTTTTTAAGTTTAAAAGTTAACAATTGAAAGAAAAACCACATCCATTCTTTCCCTACCCAAAGTGTGTTGTTAATGTACAGACTTTTCCTTCCAAGCTTCGTTCATGCAAAATTATTATTATTTTTTTAACCTATGCATAGCTTTCAGGCATGTGTTATCAAGTTGGGGCTTTCCTTCCAGATTCTTTTTATGTGTAATTTTAGCTAAAAATAATTACTAATATGCTCTCTAAATAATGTACACCCAGTTTTGTTTCACTGATATAATACAATTTGTGTAAACATCGTGAGTTTTAATATTGTTGCAATAATACATCAAATGGCTATACCACCATTTAAGTAACCATTTTCCTATTTCTGGACAAATAAGCTGCTTGTAATTTTCTTCCAAAGAAAAACTGGTGCAATAGTAACTATATATATAAGGCAATGGTGGCAATAAGCACAACTTTTACATGCAGATGACCTGGATTGGTATCCTTGCTTCACTGCTGCAAAATATATGTGCTTGAGCATTGCTATGTCACCTCTCTGACACAGTAAATTGATCTGTAAAATGGGAAAAATAATAGTCATATGTCATAAGCTTGTGTGGCTATAAACAGAACATACTTGAAACTCTTAACAAAGTACCTGGCACATAGTAAGCTATTATTATTAGATACAAAGTCTTTACTACATTTAAGATGATTCCTTGGCTAGATTCCTAAAAGTAAAATTACTTGGTCAAATATGATGGACATTAAAAAATTTTTTGATCTCTGGAAGAACTACATCAATTTATACCTACCAAGACTTATGTAACATTTTATTGTACCATCACTATGAATGTTTTTTGAGTCAATTTTTTAATTTAATAAAGTTTTAACAACAGAAAAATAAAGTGACTACATTATTTCTTAAATATATAAATTCTGGTTACCTTTTCAGTTTGTTGCAACATTCTTTTACAAATTAGTAACACTTTACTTCCCCTTAGCATTACTGAATTCTATTATTATTTCTAAAATTTAATTTTCTAATGAATGTACTATGCCTTCTCTTTGTCTAACATGTAACTAAATTCAAATTTATTACTTGGAATTATTATCTCAAAAGAGTTAAAATATACACTTACTGTAAGAACAGCAGCAATCTTCTTGGCTACAGATGGGGTAATTTGAAAAGCATGAGAAAACTGCCAGCCTTCTAGATCAAAGATAGCCTTGACACCATTCCGTTGTGTTTCTACCTCCTGTACAATAAGCTCGGATGTGATTAGACTTACACGAAATACATCATAAGCTGTAAAAACTTTTGGGTCCCAGCATGCTAAAAAAATAAAAAATAGCATATCTCAGCATTGTGTAAAGAATCAGAAAGACTTAAAAATGGAACTAATTCTTTTTAGACTTAAAGGATCAGTGGAAATAAAATATGTACCAAGATTATAAACTGAATAGTGTGGCCAACATTGACACTCCAAGAACATGTGACTACTTCTCTCTCCCTCCTCAGATTCCTTGCAAATAGCAGATTGGAGGGGAAAAAAGAACGAACGCAGGCTGGATTTGATTGCCAAATGGATCTATAGGCCAAAACATGCAGGAGCAGGCTGTGGCTCACGATGGGAATGTCTCAAACTCAATGCAGCCAACTCAGAGGTGTTGAAAATGAGAAAAGCAAGGACCTGGATTATGGAAAGTAATGAGGGCCCTACAGTAATCAAAGAGGTTGCTAAGGCAAATGTGTGAGGTGCAGACAGGCAGGTTGATGTCCCTGACACCCCTCAACGACAAGCAGCACCTAGCAGTCATGTCTGTACAGGCTAGAAGGGTTAAGTGTCAGCTTTTGGAAAGCAGCATAGGTAGCACTCAAGTGCTGCCCATACCCAGTAGAAATAAGGAGTAGAAACATCCCTGGGATAAGGTGTGATTTGCAGAAATGACAGTAATACACAGGCAAGCAGGTCATCTTGAGAAACAGATATGCATACACTAAGAACTACAGTATCTTCAAAAACACACAATGAAGAGAGGAACCAAACTCAGTAGACAAAGGCACCCAAACCCAAGGAATGAAATGAATCAGTTGAGATCTTGGACTAAAAGATGACAATTCAAGCAAATTTTAGTTGATGGGACAAATGACAGAAAATACACAGCTGATAAGAGCCAAGAGTTGATATCTATCAATAAAAAGAGGTGTGCAGGAAGATCCAGAAATTTCAACATCCAAATTAATCAGAGTTCTGGAAGGCAGCAATATAGAAAATAGGGAACAGTGGAGAGAGGAATAGTAATGGTAGAGAAAAATTTTCCAAGGCTGAAAGAAGATGCCAGTCTTCAGACTGAAAGGCCCATGGAATGCCTAACACAACAAATGAAAAAGAGAGAGAGAGAGAAAGAAAAAGTCGTGACCAAGTAATGATATCATTTCAAAATGCCAAAGTTTGTGGCTTGGACAACTGGACAGAATGGTAGTACCATTTCTTGAGATAGGAAACACTGGAAAAGAAATGTTTTGAGAGGAAAAATCACAAGTAGTTTTGGACATGTTAAAATGGTGACTGTGACACATCCAATAAGATACATCTGGGAGCTGGTTGTATGGATCCTTGGGGACGAGATGGTGGGGTGAAGATACAAATCTGGGAATTGCTTGTACTTCTGTAACAGCCTACCACAGGGATTATCTTAGATCTATGCTGTTCTTTGTGACAGTAGATAGATAAAGTAACATAAGAAGAGGAAGCTGAGGCCAATGTCCTAAGGAATTTCAGATTCTGAAGTTCTGGTACCCCAAGCATGGAAGCTCTTCCATGGAAAAGGACAGAGAAAGAGGATGCCAAAGGAAGGGGCAAAATGCTCTTCTCTTTTTAAGAGGGTTTCATTGCATAGTCACAATTGACTAAGTCATTGGCCATTAGCTGATTCAACTTCAAGCTCCCCTGCCTTCTCCCTCCCAGGGGTTGGGAGCTGAAACTACCCATGACCTAAACACAAGTTTAGTGACCTGATAACCAGCCCCCATGCTTGCTGGGGACAAAAAGTCTCCTCGTTAACATAACAAGACATCCATTTCACCTTTATGGCTCTGAAGTATTTTCAGGAACTGTGGATGAAAACCAAGTATATCTGAGAAATATATTTTGAATGACCAAGTATGTATTTCTTATAAATCATTATATCACAAGTCTTTACTATGAATTCAATTAAATTTGGTAAATTTATAAATCTTTATCCTAATCTTTTTTTTTACACTTAAAACTCCTCTGATATTCTCCTTTTCAACCTAGAATAACATGTTATTCTATATAATATTCAGATTTGCTGTGTACCCTTCTGTTTTGACCATCACTCAAACTAAATGCTTTCTTGATTTGAAAATCTCTTTGAGTTAAATAGGACACTTAAAATTTAATATGCTATGAGAAGCCCACACTAAATAATATAAGACTCTTGACTCACTGTTGAGGTATATATGGGCAACATAGCATATTTGCTTTTTCACTATGTGGTTAAAATTGTAATATTCCAGAATATCTCATCTGGCATTAGTGCATTACCATATGAACAGGCGTTCCTAAGGGGTGGAGAGAAGTTCATCTCCATATCAATGGGTAGTTACCTGGGTGACAGAGGGCTTTTCTGAAACTGCGAGTTTGGTGGGAGGTTTCTCTTGCTTCTGCTGGAGCAGGGAAGAGATGGCCCCCAGACAGCAGTTTGTAAGCAATAAACAGGTTTTAAACTTTATTTCTCCCTTTGACTGATTTCAGCTGTAGAGGTATTTTGCCCTGGGATTTCCTCCCCCCGGAGTTACAACTATCAAGATGTCATTTTTACTTAACTTGCCCCAGTTAGTTTATGAACAAACTCAATAATAAATAAATAAATAAACAAATAAATAAATAAACCTCCAGCCAGGACACTTGCAGAAAGCATCACATGTAGATTTCAGCTTTATGTTTCGGGGATCCCTGAGTATCAGGGTTGCCAGATAAAAATATAAGACACACAGTTAAAGTAGAATTGCAGACAGCCAGGATACAATTTCTTAGTATAAATATGCTCCATGCATACTAAAAATTATTTGCTATGTATCTGAAATTCAAATGCAATTGGACACTATATTTTTATAAAATATAGGTTTATTTGCTACATAAAACATAGATGCTTTGCTAAATCTCAGAACTCTATCCCCAAGGGAGTTGGAAAACTTTATTCAACTTGCTATTAAACAAGTATGGCAAGAAAAGGACAAAGAAAGACACTGTAATACCTATTTTATAGACAATGACTTCATGACTAACCCAGCTGTACTTGACACATAAGCTGGAGCAAAAAAAACAGTCCTTATACTTAGTCTTCTGATACCCTTTCAAGAATTAAATACAGTGTTTTCTTGCAAGATAGCAAACTCTGGGTTACCGGCAGACAGCCTATCTACAAGCAAGCAGGAAAGCAAATCTATATAAATATTCTAAAGTTGCCTGGAATATTTACAGAGGTCAAAATTTCTGTAAGATTATAATTCATAAGATTCTGCTCATGAAATGTTGGCTAGCTTTGTCTTCTCATGAGAGGATACTTGGAGCGGTGTGAGTCCTCAGTTAACACACCACTTTTAATCACACGCAGGTCTAAGGAAGGGGCAGAAGTTATAGGTCACTGATTTACAAGAAATGCTATCAAGACCTAATGGCAAAAAGGGGAAGCAGTGAAAAGAAAAGGGGGTGTATTGTGTACAGTACCTTTGACACACGGCAGGGCTTCCGCTTTGTTCCAAAGCCTGGGCAGCATCCAACTAGCCATTCCCTCACTCATCTCAAACTTACTTAATAATACCTACTTTGTGCAGGCCCTGGTTTCAGTGCTCAGAATATATATACTGAGCAGAACAGACAGAATTCACATGCTCTCATGGAGCATACATTACATAGTTCAGAATTCTTATTTGGATTTCCTATTAAGCATTTTTGCAACACTTTACTTTCCTTTTTACACCTTTTCCTCCTATTACCTTCTCTATTTTCTTTTTCTCTTATTTTATACAATTGTGTGGAAGAATGAAGTAGGATTTTCAATGGTTTTTGTTAATTTTCTCATGACTGACAGTTTTTTTTTGTATTCGGGGGGCATTAAAATCTAAATTAAACCTAAGTTAAAACCTAAAAAGCCAAATCCATCAATGTGGACTCATTAAAGCTTTTGATATGGTATCAAGAAAAATGAAAAAGAAATGCTTATGACTTACCGATTCTGTAAATAAGAACTTTGCTGCCAGTGGGATCTCTGGCTCTCAGGACTCCAAGGTAGCCAGCCTTCAGAAGGCCAAGGATACTTCTAGGATGTAGATCTGCACTTATTTCTGGACATTCTGCTCTCCATTTATAATAGTTTTTTAGTAGCTGAAAAATAAAATAAAAATTGTCTACAGAGAGCATACATGGTCAACATTTTATAAAGATGGTAGGAAAGCCTTGGTATTACATGTGGCCTTTGCCATCCACTGTGTTTTGTGATACACTGATTTTAATCCAGGGTATCATTTGAACTACAAAAACTAAAAAGTTCCCTACATCAAGGACCTCAGGTGATTAAGAGTTAATTGCAAATTGAAGTTGAGTACTCTTCAATTGTCTCCTAAGGTGGGGAGTCTCCAAAGATAGCAGCCAATGATACCTCCCCTTCTGGTATATACATGCCATTCTTCCCATCAAGAGGAGGAACCCTTCTGATCTTTCCCCTTGCATCTGGGCTGGCCTGGCCTTCTGTTTTGCTTTGGCAGAAGTGGCACTGTGCTAGGTTAAGGAGCCTAGAACTTTCTGGTTTTGCTTTTGGGGATACAGACACCCTGCAAGATTAACAAATGATAAAGCTATGTGGAGTGAGGTGCTGGACAATGAGATGCTCTCTCGGATAGTCCAACCTCAGCCATGTTCCCCTCTGCTAACACTGCAGAGCAGAGATGAACCATCCCCACTGAGCCCTGCCCCGACTGAAGAATCACAAACAAATAAATAGTTGTGGCTTAAGTGACTACATGTGGGGGTAATTTGTTACTCAGCAATAGATAACTGAAACACCCACATTTAGTTTTTTTTAATAAGAGTAGAAATCAAGTGAATTAGTTTTACAAATATTTTTTGAGCATCTACAATGTTCCACAAACTGTGTTAGGCACTTGAGTGACAGCGGTAAACAGAAGAAAATCCCTACTCTCATTGGAGCTGACTTCTTGGTGACAACTGGATGATATAGGTCATTCTAGATAGTGAAAAGTTCGGTTTCTGCTTCTTCAAAATATGCTGGGCACCTGCACTTATTATCTGTGTGATCTTGGGTAAGTATTTAACTCCTTTGCATTCTATTTCCTTAATATCTGCCTTGTAAGTTTATGTGTAAAGCATATATGGGCATCATGCCTGGTAGTTAAACACTGCTGTTCTTGCAGTAAGGAAAGTTATCTGGGTTAATTGCTCATCCAAGTATTTAGTGGAGGTTTACATAAAGATAACTAGAACTTTTTGAATTTTCTTTCCTACAAAAAAGAGCTAAATCAAAGATACAAGTAAACATTTCAATACTGCTGCTGTACTTATAGCTAATAGAAAAAACAACAAAAATGGACTTGGTTAATAGAGGTATACATTCATAGAGCCTAAGAAACGGTATACTTGGATATTAAGTCTTGGCAAAATATACCTTGAAGAAATTCTGTTTTCTTTTTGTTTTCCAAAAGAACCACCAATAGTGGTTACTTTATATTAGCAAATAATACAAACATTGTCAGTGCATTGTGGAGAACACTAAAATCAATTTATACAGTTAAGAGATATTATATTTGAATTTTCCTCTTCATGATTTTCAGCATTCTCAGTTTTCGTAAAATGACAATATATTTGTTTTGAGTTTAAAGAGATCTACTAGCAATGTGAACTGAAGTTCAGATGAAAGGAAAATACAAACTTTATACTTGAGAGTCATTGAAACAACAACATGATAAATGTAACCAAAAACCAGTAATGATCTGGAGAAGAAACTACAAATACAAATTTTAAAAACCAAGTAGAGGGTGAAATTCAGAGCCTTGGGCAATGTTAGTGGCTTGGAATGGCTGGAGGAAGAGAGAAGCTGGTTGCACTGGAGGAGAAACAGCATTACGGTAGGAAAAGTTATCTGGGTTTTTCTGCTCCTTTCTCCTCTCACTTTCCCTGATATTACCTCCCTATCTTTCTCTCCTTTCATTTATGCATTTAATGAATTTTTCTTAACTATTTTAAAAAAGAGAATGATTCTAAGAGTTAAATGCAACAAAGAGGTAAGAAAGAAAAAGTCAGTAAATTTGCCAACAGAGAACTAACTGGTGACCTAAATAGCAGTTTCCAAAAGCAGTAAGAACAAAAGACACATTGTAGATTCTGACATATTCATTCTCTTCTATGAGATGAATATCTCTTCCTCTTGCTGTCTTAGGGGCCATCAGAATAAGTGCTAATAGCATTTCACCATGCTCATTACTTTTTTGATAGCTCCCTCAGACATAAAAACTTATTTTAATTCTAATTGAAGCAAAACACTAGAAGCTGTATATTAACTTCTATATAGAAATAATGATTTTATTTTCCCAGGAAATGAAAAAAAGCTGTAGCTTCATTAGAAAACATTTTCTAGGTAAGAGAGGCAAGGTCTTCAGCTTATGCATTTGTGCTGAGTGCTAGACAACCAAGCGGTCGGTTCATGTGCTGAATGAAAATAAATTAGTGCCTGAGTAAACCAGCAGGATCCACACACTGGAAAAAAATTTTTTTTTGTAAAGACACGCAGATCACTCTCATGCCTTTGTCACTTAAATTTTTCAAATTAAAATTTCTAAACCTGGATCTTTGAGTATTACTTTTCCACTTATGAATAAATTCAAAGATCCTGTTGACAAAAATCATGTGAATGATGTAAACTGCTGCTGCACAATTCTCAAACCACTGAATGTCCACAACAAAAAAACTGGCTGCAAGTGAATATTCATAGTGGGAAGGTACCCATTTTGTACCACAATTAAGAATAAATAAATGTAAAAAGTTATGGTTTATTTTAATTAGGCTTTGTAACAGAATAGGTTTCTTATTTTTCATGTACTTTCAAACAAAATAGCAATCATATTTGTGCCAGTTTTATAGGGTTTAATGTCATCATTTCAATCCCTCTTCACAACCATCTGCGAGGTAATTATTGTTACCCCATCTTATGGATAAGTAAACTAAAGCTTAGGGAATTTACGTATTTTTTAAGGGCGATAACTTGATAACAGGAGCAGAGTGAAGACTGAAACCAACACCTGATATGTTTTACAAAAGAAGCTACATTTAGAGGAAAACTAGCAGGGACAGTCAGTGGAATTTTGAAAGCTGCAAAACCATAAAAACATCAAAGAATGAAAAACAACACATGCAGCAAAAACCTAAGGAAGTGAATTATTCACTTGTGAAACACAGAAATTCACAAGAATATGTGGAATAGACAGAAGTTCACAGTTGGTCGTTTTATGTTCATTGTTTTAAACAGAGGGGGCAAATGTGGTATACTTGAGAGCACAGGCTCACCCAGAGTTCAACCCAAGTTCAAATCCCTGCTCCACCACTTAGCAACTGTGAATTTGGACTTGTTACTCCACAACTACTTTTTTCCAAAATGAAAATAAGGAGATAAGCCACACAAACATTAATTACCAAAGTACCTGGAACTCAATAAGCTATTAGGATTATAAAAACCTCATTAAATTTGTTGTAAGTTCAAATACAAACTCTAGATTGAAAAATTTCTAATTATAACTGAGGGGTTCATCAAGCCCTCTTCATACACTGAAACTTTCGGGCTTTTATACTATTAACAAGGGAGTTTGAGTTGAATTAACCGCCTTTGTGAAGGAAAATGAAAAAATAGTTTCACACTCTAACCCTTTCCCTTTCCTTTCCAGCTGGCAGAAAAGAAAGACAGAGTTCATAGGCAGAAACTTGATCCCTATCCAGTGGATTTGGAGAGTTCTGCTAACCAGTTCCTCAACGATGTGTTGCAATGAAAACAATTCAGGAAAATAAAGCATACTGGGAAAAAAAAATATATATATATGTCTGTAACATACATGTATATATGTAACAGAGGCTGGAGGCAAACTTTTTTCTTTTTTGTTTAGACAGTACTTTTAAAAACCAGCTACATGAGCTCATGTGAAACCATCATAAGATTGTATATCATGATACCTTAATAAAAAAATAAGAAAGAAAAAGAAAAGGCAGATACATGGAATCAGTAAATCAGACTTTTTATTGTTAGTTACACATCTATATGCATATATGCAGTTATATGTATGTGTGTGTGTGTGCACACACACACACATACATATATGTTTAAAGCCTCATTTAAACTGTACTTTTCATAGGACCTGAGATTGTGTCTTCATATTCAGTACCTTCCAAGTAAATATTAATTACTCATGATGTTGGGACACCTGGAGAGCCATCTGACAGAATGAAAATAATTAAAAGTCAGATTGCTATTTCATTTCTAATAGCAAAATAAATCCCAGTAGATCAACAACTCCAACATTAAAAACAGATGTCATGAATTACTAGAGGAATTTTAGCAAGAAGAAAGGCTTATAAAACCCAGATGCACTCAGAGAACAATCTAATCAATACATTGATTTCACAGAATTTATAAAATTCTGCATAGAAAGAAAACAGTACAAATGTCAAAAGAAAAACAAAGTAGGATAGAGGCCTATTTTATTTAATACATAGATTTTAGAAATAAAAGTTAATATTATATGTATATTTTATGTAAACAAAATGGAAGAAAATGAACAAGTGGCAGAAACACAACTGGAGAAGAATTTTTAAAATTTTAAATATATGAAGATGGTTAACTTCATTGTAATTAACAAATGAACACTATGATAATAATGAGAACCAATTCCTCACTTAGCAGGCTGGCACACAGGTCATAATAACACAGTATAAGTGATAATATGAAAAAAAGGCATCATTATATAATACAGAAGTGATAAAATTAGCGCAAACACTGTGGAGAACAGTTGTTATATTCCTCAACACTGAAAACGTGCATCTCCATCCAGCGGCTTTGCAGGATCAACTTATTCCATAAAGATATATTACCACTTTCACACAGACATATGAACAAATATGTACTAGAATATCCAACTGGTGATGGGAAAAAATCCATTTGTCTTGTTTACCACCTTTCCCCTACTACAGGAAAATTGTAATTCAGAAACTTGTCATTGAATGAAGGAATGAACAGCATGCATGGCAGCATTGCCACTGACCTGATGACACTCCTGTGTCCAGTAACAGGGGACTGCTGACCTTTAGTACAATAAATGGAATAGAACATAGCCCCCAAATAATAAGACGTATGTACACATTCTGTAATAGTTTGATCTCTGTGATAAACCAGGTAAAAAAGACAAGATGTAAAACACATCCATGTGTTTGTGTGAACACAATGTCTGAAAAGATAAACAAACAACAGTTAACAGTAAATGCCTCTAGACAGATGACTGGCAAACAAGGTTTGGGGTGGGGACATTTTTTCCTTTAGAAAGTTAATTTTTAGAAATTTACTTTGCCCCTTTTACTATTATGAGTATTTTTACCACCCACATTCTTTTTCAATTAAAATTTAGTTATCAACAACAACAAAAAACCCTTATCCTGAGCAGTTGGGATTCTGCACTCTAATACCTCCCCTGCCTCCCAACGAGCAGCATAACACTAGGCAAGCCACCTGGAGAAAGGACTAGATCAGGTCCAACTGCTGAGGGCTTGCCGTAGGCTAGGCTCTGTCCTAGGCACATCTTGTTCCTTTCAGCTGTTATGGAAACCGGTCAGTGGGGTACGCATTCTCCCCGTTTTTTTATGGATGGGGATATTGAGCCCAGGGTGACAGAATTCATAGTTACATCCCTCTTTTATGATTCCCGTCTTCCTATCACCCCTCCTGTCTACCAGCTGCTAACTTACCTGGTCATTCACAAAAGAACGGCCTCATCATCTGCCCTTCGGCTCAAAATCCTGACACTTCAGTATTAACTATTCACAACACTATTTTGCTAGAATTTGGCTTTAGACCTTCAGTTTTAAGGGCGATTTCATTTTCCCCTCCACACGTGGAGTTATCCACTAAAATGTGATAAATCAAAGCTTCCTGCATTTCAGCTCTTCGGATTTTTATACCACCGGCCTTCTGCAAAAGCATTTCCCCCAAATTGTGCAGGTCGGGAGACTCGTCTAAGGCAGAGTTCCAGGGTTTGGGGTCAAACGGGCCATCACCCCAGAGTGTACCAGCTTTTTCCAGGTTGCCCTTTTCCACGGCCGAGAGAACTTGGAAGCACCGGGGCGCGATTTCTACGAACACCTGCAGGCACGCCCGCCGCCAGGTGCGCGGCGGCGCGTCCCACGGCCGCGCGCACCACAGCTCGGGCTTTCGCGTCGCCTGGGCGAAGCCGCGGGGTGGCGCGGCGGGAGGCCTCCTTACCCGCCAGGCCAGGTCCAGGTCGAAGTCCCGGGCGCGCAGGAACCGCAGCAGGAAGGAGTCGGTGAGCTGCAGCGGCGCGGGAGGGGTGCCCGCCGCCCGGGCCCTTCGCCGCAGCTCTGCCAGGCTCGGCTGCAGCAGCGGCGAGTGGTCGGGCAGCGAGCTGAGCTGCACCCCGGCCGCCTGGCCCGGCCGCGTCTCCGCCATGCCCGCCGCTGCGCCTGCGGCCGCCGATCACTGGCGGCTCGGAAAAGCGCGGGCTCCGCGCCACCCTCCGCCCCTCCTCAGGCGGCGGCTGCCAGCGCACACCCACCCCCGGACCCCGCGGCCGTCCAGTGGGTGTGCCGGGGCCGCCTCCTTGGAAAGGAATCCGCGCGGCGTCGCCACGGCGCTCCCCCTCCTGAAAGCAAGCACTCGGTGGTCACCCGCGCCTGTCCCCACCAAGGGAAGTCCAGGTGTTCACCGCCCAGGGGAAGGTGTCTTGTTTGCCTATACTGACCGCGATTAGTTGGGATGTTTTAAAAATAATCGGCCAGAGAACTTTTTCCTCTTTTTCTCTCTCTCTTCCATCCGCCCTCCTTTTCTTTCTTCCCTCCTACCTGTCTCTTTGTCTCTCTCTTTTCTTCCTCCCTCCCTTCCTCCCTTCCTCCCTTCCTCCCTTCCTTCCATCCTTCCATCCTCCCCTCTCTCTCTTTTCTTCCTCCCTTCCTCTTTGAGCTGGGAGGAGCCTTAGAACAACCATTCCCTCCGTCAGAGGCTGACTCACTCCTGAGTCGCCCTCCTTGATGCTGCCATTAAGGCTCCAAACTGACTCCCACCTCAAACTGTATTACAGGTGAGGTTTCTAAATACACATTCCATAATACTACCTTAACTGACTCACTACCCCCTCCCCTTCTTCCTTATCCAGGCCACATCTTCTCAGTTTTTGGCACTGTACCCTGGTGGTGACATATACAAATAAATAGCAAGTGCCAAAAAAGTTATTCTGAACATCATGTACTTCCTCTGTTACACCCCATCCACCACCAGGTCTGGTATCTCAATGGACAGCCAAGTACTTAGATGATCTCATCTAATTACACACACACACACACACACACACACACACACACACACACACACACACACACACACACCTGTGATGGAGACAAGCAGGGGAGTGATGTGGAAACCACAAATGTTGTTAAATCGGCTTTCTCTAAAATATCTCTGTTGCAGCTATCCTAGAATTGACCGTGTCCCCAAAGGGAATGCATGAAACTAATTCTCACTGAAGTATACCATGCGCTAGGTAAATGCTAGAATTGTCCAAAAAAATTAAAACAAAGCTTTTCTAAGAAGCTCAGTCAGGGTGGTGAGACTGCTGTTTCATGGATACAGCTGACCCTTCAACAACACTGGTTTGCACTACACAGGTCCACTTACAATTTTTCAATAACATATGGGAAATTTTTTTTGGAGATTTGAAAAAACATTTCATGTGACATTTGAAAAAAATGTTTTCTTTCCTCTAGCTTACCTTATTGCAAGAATACAATATATAATTGTAACATATAAAATAACGTGTTAACTGACTGTTTATGTCATCAATAAAGCTTCCAGTCAACAGTAGGCTATTAGTAGATAAGTTTTTGGGGAATCGAAAGTTACATGCATTTTCAGCTGTGCAGGGAGTGGGAGCCCCTAACTACCCTCCCTAGTTATTCAAGGGTCAACTGTATTTATTGAGTTGCTCCTGTTCCTAGACTTTGTTCTGGGTAAGGAATGTATACCTGTAAACAAAACAGACAAAACCCTTGTCTTTGGGGAATTTTCATTCTGTGGAGGGAGAAAGACAATAAACAAGATAAATACACAATAAAATATGGTATGAGAGGTGGTGATAAGTGCTACTGGGGAAACAGCAGCTTGGCATTAGTGGCTGCATTGGAAAAGTTTTCTAGATAAAGGAGAGAGGCAGAAATCAGGAAGAAGAGAGAGGAAGAGGAAGAGGTATAGTCAAAGGGGGTACATCATGCAAAGCCTTACCCAAAGCTCTAAATAATAAAACTATAAAGGAAACAGTCTCCTTTGTAGTTTAAAGTGCTTAAATTGACGAGAGAGAGCAAAGTATGTTTTCTTCTTTCAAATTTTTTTCAACACATTTTTCTACCTGTTCTTAGTCCTTAGCATCTGCTTGTTTGAATTAGGCAGAAATGTCGTGAGAGATCATGGGCTAGCTCTAGTATCTTTTTTTGGAAATGAACTGTGGGTGGGTTGGAGTCCAAATTTGTTATTTCTGCATTTTTAAGACTCTTAAAAAATGAATGCAAAAGAATATTTACTGATTGACTGATTGAGGGAGCCCAGATGCCTGTAAGGCTCCTAAATATTCAGAAAGTGGCAGTAGTAGCAATGATCTGTAACAAAATTCAATATCTGTAGTTAGTTCAGTTGAAGAAAAGAGTGGATTGTTAAGGATACAGAAACAAAAAAAGTTGGAGAAGTGGTGGAATAGACGTATAAGGTGAGACTTCCACAATAAAACTTGATTACTTTTTGTTAAATAATACACACCATGTTTGTGTCTTTCAACAGTGTATCTGGTATCTATGTAGCAGTTTTAGAATTCTTGACACAAGTTTTCAGGAGATGTTACTCAGTTTTTGTTTTCAAGTATTTTCAGATTTGCTTCACTCATATTTTACCCTGGTGAGCTCTGAGGGTTACTGAAAATGCACCCTGGCCTCTGGCGCAAAGATTCCAAGGGAGTTTGTGAAGCTAATAGTATGAGAAACAGACATGGAAGGAAAAGTTAGTTAATATTTGTACAACTAGCTTACAGTTTACTCTGAAATTGTTTAACAAGGAGTTACTCATCAACACAAAATAATTTGTATATATACCAATTAGTTTATTTTGCTTTCAGCTTCATGAGAAAGACATAAATATTATTTATCATGCTTAAGAGAGAACTTTTGAAAAGGAATAAAATTATGACTCTCATATAGATAATAAAATGAACATGTGTTAAAGACTTCACTTAACTTGTAAGCAAGGAAGCAGGAAGATGTTATAACATAGGCTCAAAAGAGAAATCAAAACAGCGCACACATATATGGAATAAATAAAATTGAAATGAATATGCAAATAGAGGCAAAACTAACTTTCACAGTGAAGGAGGGAGACCAATTGAAACTCTACCAAGTAAGACAGAATTTGCATGCTCTTAGCCAGGCATTATTTGTCTATGCTATCAGTTATCTACAGTTAACAGAGTTGTAAAATACTCTAAATAAAAGTCAGATTAATCCAAGGGTATCATCTAGGGTCTATAAAATGCATAGTTTCCCACTGAAGTTTTCCCATATATTTCCCATACATCACTTGGGAAAGCTTATTTAAAAAATTTTAAAGTAATATTTATTATGGAAAATTTTCAACATACATAGAATAGCAGTGAATACTAATAGTAGTGAATCCTGCTTCAGCAACAAATGATATTTTGCCAATATTGTTTTATAAGCAAATAACTTTAAAGAATACCTACATATCATATAATTTTTTTGGTAAATACTTTAAGGTGCATTATTTTCTTCTTTCCATAATACCACTTTTCACACCTAAAAAAATTAGCAACTATTCCACAATGTCATCTAATATCCAGCCTGTATTCAAATTTCCCTGATTGTTTCAAAAATACCTCTTTTGAATTAGTTGACTTATGATCCACATAAATTCATACATTGTGCTTTGTTAATAAGCCTCAATGTTAAGAATAGCCATCCTTTTTTATTTTTTTATAACAATATCATTAATTTTTTGAGGTAACCAGATCAGTTTCCCTTAGGATTTATCACATTCTAGATTTAGTGGATTCCTTCTTTGTGGTATTATGAAGTAGTTCCTTTTCTCCTACACTTCCTACAAACGATAGTTAGATCTAGAGGTTTGATTAGATCTAGGCTGAATCTTACTTTGGTTAAGAATATTTCATGAGGTGTCTCTTCTTTGCATCACATGAGCCATACATAATATCTGTGCTGTCTCCCTTTTGGTAAACTAACATAGATCAGATGATTTAGATGATCTCACTTGCATCCAAACATTTCAAAGTTTTCAATTTCCCCTTTACCCAGTGGTTTTAGCATTTGCTGATGACAATCTTTGCTTGGGCACATTACTTTTTTAGGGATTGCAAATGGTCATTTCCTAATTTATATCATAGAAGGAAATTTTCCTGTAAATAGGAATTTTCCCTTATCAACTATGTTATTAACTTAAAATTCCATTTTTATAGGAAAGGGAAGATAAATGCTTGGCTGTTTTCAATAACTGGTTGGCAATTTATACTAAATCTGAAACTATTCATGCCCTAGGAGCAGCAGTTTCACTCCTACGTATGTGTAACACATGTACTACAAAATATGTATGTATATGTGTAAAAACACATATGTTTAACAGAAGATGTGTAAAAACTTTTTCATAGGATTTCTGTGTTATGTCCCAAATTGGAAACAATATCTATCGACACTAAGAGGGATAAAGTGTGGTATATTCATACCGTCAAGCACTACATCTAACAAGAATGCAGGAACTAAAACCACATATAACAGCAACTCTCCAACACCAGGTTGAATTAAAGAAGGTAGGCACACAAGAGTTTGTGCTGTATTGGTCCATTGATAACAAGCTTAAAACCTGGCAGAACTACCATCTGTTAGAAATCTGAATATTGATTTACTAATGGGGTCAGGTAGTGATTGGAAGGGCACAAAAGTGCTTCTATTCTTACTCATTCCTACTGGATTGTCAGAGTTGCAAGGTGCTTTAAGTGGAGAGAACTAGAAAAAAATATTTTTTAAAGAGAAAATAGATCATGAGTTCATACCTTCTTCCAAATCAAACTTAGGATGGCCATGTTGTTACTAATCATCTTTGGTTTTATATTTGTATCCCTGTTTTCTTACACTAAAAGTCTTACCACCCATTGGTATTACCATGATTACTTACTTCTTTTAATCATATAATTTACATGTAGTTTATAATTGGCAGTGTCAGTAATACCACTAAAAATAAGATGATTGAATGCAGTAAAAGTTTTCTTTGTGATACCTTTTATTTTTAGGATTTGTCTATGGGGGAATAAAATTTACCTGGATTACTCTATTTTCCTATAAAAAGGCCAAGACCCACAGAAACATCTTCACATACCATGAGAATTAGATATATTCTCATGTGTCTGGTGAATTGCACTGATTTGAGAGGATAGTAAATCTTCTCATTTCCTGGAGAAAGCGAAATAACTAAATCTCAGTTCTTGGGTTAAGTTCCCATAGAGTTAGGAAGACTTCCCCATGTAGGAAGACTGGAAGGACTAACGTAGGAATTCACATTTCAAGGAGGAGTCTGAGAACTAGTAAAAATGGTAAAAAAAAAAAAAATTAGTGTCAATAGTAACAGCTGAGAGTCCACAGAGACTAGTGGATCTATAGCTGATGGAGAGATTTTATTTACATACCAAAGGTATGGAGGTAGGCAAGGAGGAGACTGTTTTAAGAACAGAAGAAGACAGCTGCCTCTTGCTCCTTTATATGCAGAGAAAAATCATTTTCCTAAATACTCTCCTATGCAGAGTTTGGCAACTCATGTAGGCAAAGTTCCCTTTAGTTCACATCTACTCATCCTGGGGTCAAGGACTAGGGCAAGGTAGACTACCCCATTAATTACTGACTGCGAAGTATTAAGTAGGAACTCTGTCTCTGACCTACAATACCTCGTGTACACACTCAGGATAAAATTGATAAAGATGAATATTAAAAACCTAACAGTATCTTATTATGGATATATAGTCAAAATATGGTGTTTTAAATTCACTTGAAGGAATCCTTTTCTTTGTAGGGGTTATGCAACCAATTCGATATGTAAGTTCATTTGTCCCTCTAGCTCACCTTTTTTTTTTCAGCTTTGAGGGCTTACTTCCCCTTTTTTGTAATTTAACTTTGATTTTTAATTAAGTAAAACATTAACCAGTTTCAGAGTCAAGAAATATAAATGAAGGTACACTCTGAGAAGCTGTATTTTTGTATCTGTTCCCCCAACTCCTGCTCTGCTCTTTCCTTCACCATCTTTTAGGATTGGTTAATGCTTCTATTTTCTCTATATGAAACTAAAAGCAAATATGTTATAGCAAGTTACACAAAAGATAGCATAACATAAATGCTTTTTATGTCTTACTTTCTTCACTTAACAGTATCTGAGAAATTGTCTCAGTGGAAAACAGAAGGCACCCTCAGAAGGAATGGTTGCCTGGGCCTCTTCAGGTCTCTTCCTTTGCAAGTGTAGCAACTTATTGCTCCCTTAGGAGGGAAGTATCTCAACATGCCCAGGCTAGAAATATCATCAGTGTGACAGCACCTGAACCAAAGTGAGGTCTCTCTCCTACCTCTGGAGTACAGCATTCTTACGAAACCATTTGTTGGCTATGTCGGGTTCACCAGGCCCACTTAACACATAACAGTGTAACAGACCAGCATGCTGAAGATTTTCCGTTTTCACTTCAGATGCATCTTCCACTCTTCTCTCCCATTCTGTGCGCTGATTGATTGATTTCCTCAGTTTGCCCCTTGCTCTCTGGCTCCTGGCTGTGTTTGGCCAACGCCAGGCACTGACCAGAGACGGGAAGAGTATGAGGTCAAGGCTTTCTTTGGACGGGCTGTACCCCTCAGTCTAAGCCCACCATGCCTTTCGGGCAGCCCTCTCTTCCCAATACAGCTATTCTCTCTGAGTTTCCTTAACTACACACTCTTTGACACTCCAGTCTGTAGTAGTTAGCTACCACTGCTATAACAAGTGCCACAAGCAGGTGGATTAAACAATGGAAATTTATTCTCATAGCTCTGGATGCAGAAGTCCAAAATCAAAATGTAGGCAGTGCCAGTTCCTTTTTTGGAGGCTTTGAGGAAGAATCTGTTCCATATCTCTTCCTAGCCTCAGGTCCTTGCCGCAATCTTTGTCATTCCTTGGTTTATGGCTGTAGCCCTCCAGTCCCTGTCTTCATCTTCACATGGCATCTCCCCTAGGTATCTGTGTTTGTGTATCTATTTTTTGTTCTTATAAGGATACAGTCATATCGAGTTAGAGTCTGCCATAATCAAGTATGACCTCATGTTAACTTAATTATACCTATAATGCTCCTTTTTCCAAATAAGTTCACATCATTTGTTCTGGGAAGGCCATGAATTTTGGGCAGACACCTTTCAACCCAGTTCAAAATCTGAGGGTGGTAATGACTTTGTGTTTCCCATCCCTTCTCTGTTGTAAATAGTCCCTTTACTAAACTATCCCAAACTCTCCAATGCGAGTGTGCCATCTCCTTCTGGTCAGAACTCTGACTAACCAGTGCAACACATGAAGATGATCAGGGCCTCTGGGCTACAGTGTACAAGAAAGCAGAAGAGTTTGCACAGCCCTTAAAGTAAGATCACAATCCTGGCCGCAGACAGGCAAACTGCTTCTGACGGTCTTCACTGAGAGAAATTGGAGACTAGCCCTGTGTTTCTTTGCTCCATTCAACCACATCTAGACCTGAGCTATAATTGGTACCAACACCTGATTGAGTTTGTAATGATTCACAGTCATGACTAAGACCCATTTGGCTTTTGAAACTAAAGGAGCCAGTTACAGAGCCCCACACCCATAGTCACCCAGAGGTAAGGTAATGCTTCTGGTTAACTACCTTGGAGATAGCACGAGAATGGAAGTACCATGGAGGGAGAGTGAGGTGGTCAGTTTTCAAGGGCCTCTATTTGACTCTTTCTACTAAAATAGCACTTACTCCATGGGTCATAATCAGTATGGGGATTCTGCCAAATGGCAAATATGCTTATTCCCATTACACAATCTGTGAGTGAGGAAATGACCATAGTATCAGTCTTCTATCCATCAGATCAATTGTAAAATAAACTCAGGTCAAGATTTGATCTATCACTTGATCTCCATAAACCCATTATGACTGGAGACCCTAGTGGCAATTTGAGACTCTGGGGATTAGCTTCATAATATATGGTAGCCCTCAAAAGCTCTGAATGTTTCTCTTTCCCCATTACTGTTATTCTGATAAATGGCTGCAGGTCCCTCTGGGCTTGACTGAGGGCAAATGGTCTTGAATGTCTTCAAGAGGACCTAGCTTTTCCCTCAATCTAGGATCCTCACAGCTGTGAACTAGGTAGTTATTTAAATGTGTAAACTCAGTACTTAATTGTCCATTTTTGAATGATGCACACCATTATTTAGCTGTGCATTAAGAAGCATGTGGATTACTAAAAGTAAAAATTGCTCCCCTTGTTAGAAATGTTATTCTACAAATTGCTGTCAATCATTCATTTGAAAATGACATGTGTTAAACGAAGACTTATACACCCCTATCATGTGTCATGCAACATTCTCAGCTCTTTACAAATACTAATTCATTTAATTTTTGCCACAGTGCTACAAGACAGAGTCTATTATGCCAATATTAGAATTGAGGAAACTAAGGAACAGAGAAGTTAAGCAACTTGCTTAATAATCACACAGCTAGTAATCAGTCCAGTTAAGGTTGTTTATAATTAAGAGTTCATACACTCAGCCACCATATCCTGATGCCTGAAAAAGGGCAATTATTTTTCATATGTATTTAAATTGTGGAAACCAGATTATTTCAATATAGAATTGACTGATTGGGTCAATGTAGCTATCATTATGAGTGACAAAATGAAAACAAAGACATTGTGTAAATATTGAATATTACTAATACCTACCATTTTGCAAGATACTGTGTTAGATATTTTACATACATTATCTCTAATTTCACAAGAGTGTTGCAATGTGGATAATGTTACTCCTATTTAGAAATGAGGAAACTGGGTCTCAAAAGGTTAGTCATTGCTATGAAACTTGATGCCACTCAGCTCTTGAGTGCTGGTAAGATGACCAGACCCAGTACAGGCGTCATGTATTTGTGTACCTGAGCCTCTGGCATGTTAGGAATGTTCATTTAGACCTCTCCTCTGGGACATGGTATTTGGCCCTGATTACATTTCAAGTCCAGCAGCTGCGAATGAACCCTAGAATAACTCTCCTTTCTTAAGGGCACAATTTAAGCTCATCTGGACTCAGAGGCAAATCCCACACTGGTTCTCATATTCAGTGATAACATATGACATGGTCTTTCCTGTGGTAAAGCCAAAAGCCCTGGGCTTTAGGATCAGACCAGAGTTGGAGTACAATTCTGTTTCTCATCAGATGTGGGACTCGAAGAAAGTGCCTAGCCGTGAGGCTCAGTTTCTTCCTCTCTGAGTGGGGTTCCTTCTATTACCTCATGGGGATGTTGCGAGGATCATATCAAATGTGATGACATATGTGAAAGTATGTTGTAGGTAAACATATTTAAGATAATGAGCATCCTTTCGTTTATTCAAGATCTTTACATTGTTAGATAGATTCATAATATATATTTTTCTTCCAAGTGCCAAAATGCTCACATATATTCTTGATTTTGAGACATGTAGTCTATTGTGATTACTGTCCTTATCTGACCTTAAAACAATGACACCTTAACTTTATCCCAAGTCCCTGAGCTTCACTTCATTGCTCCTGAGGTACACATTTCATTTTTACACATAGTTTACATCTCTGAAGTTGGGATGTATCTAGCTAAATGACTTCCTCCAACTACTATTTAGTCATGTCACAGTTGTGACATAGTAGATGTTGCTTTCGCATATCAAAAGGGCCAGGATGAAGAAGACTGGCCAAAGGAGTGTGAGTGACATGGAAGCAAATCCAGAGATTAAAGTGTGGTACAATGGATGCAGTCTGGAGATAAAATAGTTATGCAGATATTTATATTCGTAAGAAAGGATTTATCCATTTAATCATTCAAGTGTGTACAATTAAATGGCATTAAATACATTCAAAACTATCTATACCTAAACCTTTTTCATTATCGTCAACCAAAACCCATCAACCAGTAATTCCTCTCCCTCAAGACCTTGATAACCTCTATTCTATTTCCTTGTCTATCAACTTGCCCATTCTAGTACCTCTTATAAGTGGGATCATACAATATTTGTCCTTCTCTGTCTGACTTATTTTACTTAACATGATGTTTTCATGGTCCATTCATGTTGTAGTATATATCAAAATTGTATTACTTTTTATGGCTGAATAAAATATCATGTTTTTTCTTTTCCCATTTTTCTGTCCATGGACACTGGGGCTGCTTCTATCTTCTGGCTATTGTGAATAAATTGTTATAATCATTGGTGTGCAAGTATCTGTACAAGTCCTTGCTTTCAGGCCCTGTGGATATATACACAGGAGTGGACTTTCTGGTCTATATGGCAATTCTATCTTTAACCACTTGAGAAACTGCCCAACTGTTTTTCATAGAGGCTGCCTTTGGTGCAAATTTTTATCTCCTGTCAACCAAACATTCAAGGGCATAAATCAAATGGTCACTGGCAAGATACAGGGGTATTGGTTAATCAGATGTAATTATTAACATTCTCAATGTTAATATGAAGTAGTTTTACTTAATTGTAAATCTGGCTTAGTGTTCAGAACCAATGAGGCTTAATTCTTTCATGGACTCAAAAAATGCTGCATTTTGATGTCACACTTGATAATAATTATGTAAAAAAAACATCAACATGGATGACTCTGAATTAAAGAGTTATACGAAAGAGGTGGTCCTTGGGTGTGAATAAATCTTAGGAATGCATTAGCCAAAATATTTTATTAATACTATCTTTCATTGAATCTAAGGTGCCATGCATTGTAAAGCAATATTTTTATGTATGTTGTGAAAATAAAAACGGATTAAATTATGATGCATTGCTATGGCATCACTAATTCTAATATATCTCCTGATTTCAGCAATGTAAAAATGTGAAAAAATGTGCCTTAGACTCACTGATACATATATGGTATTTCCCTTTTTAATGTATTCATAAGAGTTATTGAGTTGTATATGATAAATATCTTCAAGTCTAAAAGAGTTCTATAAATATAAAGTATTCAGGTGAAAGGAAGATATGATTGTGTCATAATGTTTTTCTTTTTAAGTGATACCTGAAATAATGTGCCATCTATAATCAATGGCATCTTAGGTTTGATAATATGTCAGCTTTACCTGTACTTTTGATTTTGTAAACTTCCTAGTCTGGACTTAAATTATGACTCTATGTCTTGCCAATGGGTTTCAGCCCTTGTCAAGTTCACTAAGGATTCAGTGACCAAAGAAATGACAGTAGAACATTCTTGGGGTGAAAGGGTTATACCCAACTTTATTTCCATGGTGACAGGTCAATCACTAAAATCTTGTCCACTCAGAGCGAGTCTGCATGCAGCAAACTGGTCTCTGCCTCTGGGCCTCTGCCTCTGGGCCTCTGTCCTCGGTGCTGCCACCACTCCAGCCTCTGCTCTGCTCTCCTGCAGCCTTGCAGCCATGCTACCATGTCTCCCAGAGCACTGGGCAGGGCTCTTTATATAGAGTCAATAGCAATGTACTGCCCACACGTGTGTAGTGAGATAGCCAGCCAGGACCAGGTGAGAATCCTGGTCACAGGAACCTTCATTTATTCACATTCTAACTCCCAGTTACTAGTATCCATCCCTGTTTTGACCTTTTATTTAAGAGGTACAACACCAAGTCCTGGCAATTTGAACCAACTTAATCTTTCCTTTTGGGAGTGGCTATGGAAGTTTTATATATTGTTGCTGAGTTTTAGGGACCAACTAAGTTTTGGAGGTCTTAATGATTTCTGACCCAGAAAAGAGTGTTCATACAGTTCTTCTACTTAACAAATGATAATCAAGACAGTATTTCCCAACTTGGACCAAACATTAGAATAATTTACCTGAGGTTTTATTAAAGACAGAGATTTCCAGCCTCATCCAGACCTATCAAACAAAATCTCCAGGAAAGAAGTCTAGAAATCTGGATTTGTAACAAACACTCCAGGGGATTTTTAGGATAAAGCAGTTTGAGAACTACTAAGTGAAGATAGTCTATTTTATCTCTCTCACCTGCAGATTGTGTGAGTATAAAATTGGCATAGTATCTGCCCTCCATCTTGATGAGCTCTCTTGTTGATCAAAGAGATACCATGGAGCTGTCTGAGCATTCAAAAGGATTTGCTCAATAATCTCATTTTTTAAAAAACTAAATTTAGCTCTTCAAAATTCCACTTAGCTTAAATCCTGAAATTCACATCCTCTGTGGTTAGTTTTAATTCTGTTCTGCTAGAATATGCCATAGTTAAGGAAGAAATAATTATAGCAATAGTCTATGTCCACATCTGTTAACATAATATTTGTATCCTGAATTTTGTTCACTTAAGCACATAGACCTGTTTCCTAAGGCTTTAGATATATAACTGGAATTTTTTTGGCAGTTGAAGGTACCCTAAACTTCATATCACCAATGAGACCTATGGGAAAGTACTTGCAAACCAGTTCGCTAAAGGAAGCATCAAATCTCTTAGGAACAACTTGCTTGTAACTTTGGCCTATGTGGCTCTGTTTCTTACAAAGTCAGCAATTTCAGGTGCAAATTATAATTATAATAAATAATATAGATTATAAAAGGGTAAATAACACTGAAGTCATAATTTCAGCCAATCTCCTCGAGAAATCATGTTTGCCTCAATTCACACTGTTAGAATACAGAACAGATGATCTCCATGTAGCCTAGTGCCCATTGTGTGCTGAACTGAGGATTTTTACTGCATTACATACACATTATATATCACATAGATATATGCTAACTATATGCCAGGGATTATACTAAGCTCTTCATATATTTTGTCTATTACATATTGGCCATGTATTTTGAAAGAAATCATTCTAACATCTTCCAGCAGCAGTAATTCATCTTACAAATACTTGCACAATGCCATCTGTGTGCTGGGCCCTGTGCAAGGTCACATGAATCTTTATTTTGGAATCACTAAGCTAAAACAGCTTATTTCAAAACTTAAGTGAAGAGAATCATTCAATCTCCCTTATCTAAAAAAGGAAAGAACTGGACAAGATAGTTTCTCAGGTACAAACTTCATAGCTCTAAAAAATTCTGAGCCTATCAACCTAAAATGTATAATATCTTGAATGACAGCCTTTATATGGCTAACATTACATCCATTAGAAAATGTGAAAATCTTTTTATGAAAGTACTTCCATATGGTGGAAAAGTAAAATGAACATAAGTAGCTGCATCTACACAGCATGTAGCATTTTTAATTAACACTAAGAAAAGTTCCCTTTACAAGTGATCTCTCATCCCTAATAAGCAGGATGATAGTGACAGTGACAACTGAGAATGGAATTTTATGAGAGAAGCCATTTCCTGTGCTAGTTTTTATTTAACATCTGATTAAGCATATAGTGTCAATTTATCTTGTTTCATAGAT
The DNA here is from genome assembly GCF_040802235.1 of Manis javanica. Lineage (NCBI taxonomy): Eukaryota > Metazoa > Chordata > Mammalia > Pholidota > Manidae > Manis > Manis javanica. The sequence continues at coordinate 151,563,845 of NC_133157.1, forward strand.
AAAGGGTGAAACATACTTCTCCTGTTATAAGAAAATTATTTATTACAGGTTATTTTATTCCCAGTAGGAATATATAACTGTATGAAAAATTTTTAGAAAGAATGAGGCAATCAGGCATCTGCAGTCTGTTTATTCAGTGGTGGCCTTTGGTACTCTACCCAGAGCTGTAAATATCCAAAGACCAACCCAGCATGTGTTTACATAGCTTTGCCCTCAGAGTTAGTTCAGGAGATCAGTTACACAGATTAACCAAGTTCAAATAATACTTCAAAATAATATTTTATTAAGTTTGTACTACATTAAAATTGTTTATATATACAGTGTAATATTATTCAGCTATAAAAATGAAAGAAATCTTGCTATTTGTAACAACATGGATGGAACTGGGGGGCATTATGCTAAATGAAATAAGGTAGACAGAGAAAGACAAATACTGTATGACCTCACTTATATGTGGAATCTAAAAAACAAGAAAATACTAACTTTGGGCTTATTTGTTCTGCTTATCTAGTTTCTTGAGATGTAAAGTTAAGTAGTTTATTTGAGATTCTTTTTTATTTCTTGAGGCAGGCATTTATCACTACAATCTTCCCTCTTAGAAATGCTTTTGGTGTATCCCGTAGGTTTTGGTATGCTGTATTTCCATTTTCATTTATCTTCAAGGTAATTTTTAATTTCTCCTTTGACTCATCAGTTGTTCAATAGCATGTTGTTTAATTGCCACATATTAGTGAATTTTCCAGTTTTCTTCTTGTAATGAGTTTTAGTTTCATACCATTGTGGTTGGAAAAGATGCTTGACATGATTTCAGTCTTCTTAAATTTATTAAGATTTTTTTTGTGTCTTAACATATGATCTGTCTTGGAGGATGTTCCATATACACTTGAGAAATGTGTATTCTATTGCCTTTGGATGGGATTCTGACCTTTTCTTTGTGAGAATTTTTAATTACTTTCTTTTTACTTGCTCTAGTTCTATTTTGATTTTCTACTTTTTGATCCAATTGTGATAGTTTGTGTCTTCCTAGGAATTTGTCCATTTCATCTAGGTTATCTAATTTGTTAGCATACAGTTGTTCACAGTATTCACCTATACTCCTTTTTATTTCTCCAAGATCTGTAGTAATTTTCTTTCTTTCATCCCTGGTTTTATGAATGCGAATCTTCTCTCTCTTTTCCTTAGTCTACCTAAATATTTGTCAACTTTATTGATCTTTTTGAAGAACCAACTGTTAGTTTTATTGATTCTCTCTACTGTTTTTCTATTTCATTATCTTCACTCTAATCTTTATAATTTCCTTCCCTCTGCTATCCTTGAGTTTGCAGCAGGGTTTTTTTGTTTTGTTTTGCTTTTTTTGTTTGTTTTTTCCTAGAACATCAGTTCCTTAAAACAACAGCTTTTTATGGCATAAAATTAGGTTATTGATTTGAGAACTTTTTTTTTATGGAAGCATTTAAAGCTATAGATTTCCTGCTGAGCACTGCTTCCAGGGATTCCATAAATTCTGATATGTTATGTTTTATTCAGCTCGAAGTATTTTCTAATTCCTTTTGTGATTTCTTCTTCAACCCAATGATTTTTTAAGATACATTGTTTAAATTCCACAGATCTATGAATTTTTTGTTTTTCCTTGTTACTGGTTTCTACTTTCATGCGATTGTGGTCAGAGAAGACATTTGTTCAATTTCAGTCTCCTTAATTTATTGATACTTGTTTTGTGGACTATATATCTAGGGAAATGTTCCTTGTGCACTTAAGAGGAATGTGTATTCTGCTTTCATTGGGTAGAGTATTATATAGATATCTATTTGGCCTAGTTGAGTCATAATATGTTCAAGTCTTCTGTTTCTTATTGATGTGTTACACTATTTTACTCATTATTGAAAGCAGGATATTAATTTGTTTTCCTCTTTTTTTATTTATTAGTATCTCTTCTAATCTTTATTATTTCCTTGCAATGCTCATTCATGTATCTAGATCTTTAAACATATTCATGGTTATTTCTTTAGATATCTAGCATTACTGGGTCAAAGAGTATGAGCCTTTTAAACTGTTTTTTCATTTTAAAATAAGTGATACATGTTAGAGTAATGTGATACATGTTACTAAACCTTCCAGAAAAACTGAAGTAGTCAATAAATCCACCAAAAGGAGCACCTATTTTTCCAATGTATTACAATTTTTATATACAATTAATTAAGCAGGTTAAGATTCCAGTGCAGCAATGCTCTATCAATAGGGTGAGATAACTAAGCAAAAATCAGATATGCAGCAATATTAGTTTTCTACCGCCACTGTAACAAATTGCCACAAACTTAAAATGACATGAATTTATTTTCTTACAGTTCTGGAGGCCAGAAGTTCAAAATCAATTTTACTTGGCTAAAGTTGAGGTGTTTGCAGGGCTTCTATATTCTAGAGGCTTTTAAAAGAAAACTCACCTCCTTGGATTTTTCAGCCTCTAGCCTGTGTTCTTTGGCTTGTGCCCCTTTCCTTCATCTACAAAGCACGCCACTCCAAGATGTTTTCATTGTCACACAGCCTTCTCCGCTGCTGTTGACATCTCCTGTGTCTCTTATGAAAGCTATTGTAATAACTTTACATCCGCCTGGATAATTCAGTTTTGTCTCCCTAGCTCAAGGTCCTTAATTTAATCACACCTGCAAATTCTCTTTTGCTACATAAGATAACATTCAGTTTCCAGGGAATAAATGGCTGTTTGGAAGTCATTATTCAGCCTATGACATCAACCTTTTATAGATAGTACATAATTTATTCACAGGTAATAAACTCTGACATATTTTTTAGTTGCTCAATTTGTCTAATAGTACAATATTGCAACTAATGGCACTGAAGTTCAGTTGCATTTATTGACAAAATTACCAAAAAAAGAGTTGAAGAGAATATATCAGAATGAGATAAATGTTTGATCACTGAACCTATGAACCAGAGAGATGAACAGGGAACAAATGTGCAGCAAAGGGGAAAATTTCCTGAGCCTTACTAATAAAGGGCCTCTGGACCAGAACAGTTGGGATTTTTGCAGAGACTGTTCTAAATGCCATACACAATCACATGCATGTAATCATCCATGTGCCCTAATTTTAAATTACTGTAGCTGAATATCTGAAAGTTGAGAACTACTAGTAATTGGAAAAAATTACTGATTCAGATTGCTTCAAATATTAGATTGTAAATTAGTGCTTCACAAAGTGTGGCCCAGATATCTTCAGTTATCACCAAGCACCTCACGGTTAACAGGGTTAGATATATGCCTGTCTAATGTTTATGATAAACCATTGCTTATATTATCACTTAACCATAAATCAATTTTCTATCATATTTAATAGAAATATTGCTTTAGTATTGCCTTAAATCAGCACTAGAGTTGCAGTGAGGTGATCTGTTCTTGTTAATTGATAGTGATACAATGAAGAGATTGATTGGGGGATAAATAAATGACTTGAACTTCAAAACAAGATCAGTTTGAGAATTACTGGGTCTGAAAAAGCAATTAATTAATTCTACTGTAGCACCACCTACTGGAACTTTAGGAGAAAGCAATTGGTTTTCTAAATCTTAAAAAGAGTGATAAATAAGGTGAGAAAAGATGCATTTGAAAGTAAGCTCGAGGAGTGCTTCCATGGGCGAGTCAAAGTCCCAGAGCCAGAGGACTGCAATCAAGACAAACAAAAGCCAGAAACTGCCACAGACACCCACCTTCAGAAACCAGCACCCTGATCAGTCAGCAGCCGTCAACACTGAGGCAAAAACCCTCCACCAGCAAAAAAGATTACGAACTCCTGAAAGCTCAGAGGATGATTAGCATTTTTCGTCAGTGAAGTCTTTCTTAATTAAGGAATCATCCTAATCATAGAATTAATATGCTGGATTAAAAAATGATCTTTGGCTGGTTTATGCATAAGCCTCTGGGAGAGCAAAAGACAACCAGTAAGAAAGAAGGCAGAACCCAAGAAAAACCCATTGTCATCTGCATATCTCTGGGAAAAACTTTTTTAACATATATGCCAACTCACAAAAAGTTTGAACAGAATTGAATGTGATCACATCAAATCATGATTGAAAGCATAAAAATTTCCCATAGGAATGGAAGATAAAAAACTACCACAAAATATAGAATCGAGTTGTTAAAAGTTTTGTTCAAAACTCAGAATGAAGAATGTAACTCATTAATTGCACTATATCACTCCAGTATCTCAGGCTTCCATGTTTTCAATGAAGGTGGGCTCTGCCGAATTTCACAATCAGTCTGAAAAGCTTCAAATCCCCAAAGACTCCCTTAATTGGAAAATTCGTGTGGCATTTCAATAGTGAATTTTGGTGTGTTGTGGAATGCCATGTAAATGAATCTGAACCCCAGATTTCCCTGATACATCTTAGCATGTGATTTAAGTGACTGTTTCCATTTGTAATTTAGTCAACAGAAGTGATTATCAGACATAAAAGGGTAAATGCCATCCCACAGGGAGGATGACTTGTGAGTTCAAGTAATTTAAAGTTCCAAACAAGGCATTTGGAAATCACCCTTGGAGATCAATGTGTTATGCCCTTTAGTTCTGCATATAATTCGTTTAGAGACAGTTAGATGATTGTAGTATTGCAGTATTTATTTTCTTAAAGTTAATCTATTTGCCACTTTATTCAAGGGGTGGGCAAACTATACACATGGGCCATGTCTGGTGTACCTCCATTTTTATAAATAAAATTTTATTGGCACATACAAAAATAAATAAATAAATAAATGTAAGCTGCATATACAGTGACTGCAATGGAGAGGGTGAGGACTTGATAATATGGGTGAATGTTGAAACCACAATGTTTTCATGTGTAACTCTCACATGTAACATGTGTAAAGAATCAATGATACTTTAATAAAAAACAAAAAATAAGCTCAATGTAAATTGTACTTCTAAAGGGATCAAGAAGACTGATACACTCCATTTAAAAAGAGAAGCAGCTTTATATTTGTAGAAGAATCCTATTTTTTCTAGTTACAAATTGAAACATACTTATTTTAAGTATTTTACAAAATAAGAAAAAGTATAAGATAAAAGTCATTAATTATTCCATCATTCAAGAATATGTGATCTCAAGCATTTTTTTCCATGCCCATGTGTGCACATTTATATTTTTAAATGGAGTTTATGTTTAGTACTGTTTCACTCAACACTTATTTGGTTACATCAAGTGTTTCAAACATTTATAATAATGTTTCATGGATGAATCCACTAGAAATGCATATATATTGAACATACACTTTGGCAAACTAGCAAGAGCAAAAAAATTTAAAAAGATGGACTCAAGTTTGAGTCTGAACAATTCCATGAACCAGTAATTCAACCTCAGACTAGTATTAACATTAGTTGAAGGTCAGTTGCTTCTCAAGAGACCAGGAATAAAGCTGACTTTATAAGTTGATAGTAATAAATGACACATAGTGCAAATAAAATAACTACTACCCAAATAGATGATCAATAAAGAACTATATAAGTTTTTTGATGCAAACTGAATAGGTAGAAAAATCATTTAGGTATGTTGGAAATTCACTTTATGGCTATTAGAATTAACCTGGACATCATTAATAGAATTTGTTTAAAAATTCTACCATATCAACTCAATAAAATGTTGTTTTCATATGCATTTTATTAGATATGTCTAAAATTCAACAAAAAATGTGTCAAATATATGTAATTTTATGGTTTTGTAAGAATGATATGGCTTCAAGTTTCACCTCTGTTTAGGTAATTACTGTATCCACATCTAATGCCATGACCCATCATGACTAATTTCTATGAACATATTTAAGGCATTTAACATGAGATCAAACTGTGTATATTATTACATGTGTTTTTAAATTTTAATTAACATATAATATGGTAAATATTTATAGTTTCCAATATTCCCTGATTCCTTTCCAATGATAAACTGTTATAGTCATTATCTTTATTTATACATCCTTGAATTCAAGTCAAATTATTTCCTTAGTATAAACTTCTTATAAATGAAATTGTAGAAATAATGACAAATTTTACTGGCCTGTTCTTTGTTTCATCACTCTGAAAAGACTGTTGGACATCCTCTCATTAATTTAAAGCAATTTAAATTTAAAGCAAGTTAAACTAATTCCAAGCATATTAAGCTAAACAATTGCAGGGTGGTCAAAATTAAGTTACCAAGAAAGCCACCTGTCTTATGATCTAGCTAGACCCAAGGACTGATCTGACAACACCTGACAACACGTTTGGAGTAGGTCTGTTTAGGTTCTCTGAACATAGCGTCTGAGTTGGCGACCTGCGTGCAGAAGTGTCTGAGGGCTTGTGCACAGGAGCAGCACCCCTAGGGTTGCCAGTGAAGTAGAGCTGCCAGAAGTTGAACTGCACTGCAGCAGCGAGGGGGGCCCCAGTTAATCCCAGAGCAAGCTCCGAGCTGGATACCCCTTCAGAGATAAGGGAAGATCCATGGTCTCCCACCCCACCAGCAATTGGCTGCAAGCTGTCGCTGGGGCAGTGTTGTAAGCCGGACCAAAGCAGCATCTGCTGAGGTTAATTCCTGGAGATGAGCTGTGACCCAGCAGCAGCCTGGAGGAGGCTGAGGAAGTGACTGCTTCACTTTCCCGGGGTCATGCCCCACAGCATCCATTACAGAGTATAAACTGGTCAGTTTTCCCTAAACATTCTTTCTCTCAGTCAAGACAATGATTACATTGCAGCAAACAGTGAGTTAATATTTTATGCTTGACTATTACCTAAACTACAGATTTTCGGTGTCTTGCCAATGGGTTTCTGCCCAAACTGGGAGCCCAAATCCACCAGCTCAGCCTGAGTACAGAGGCAGAGCATAGAGTGCTCCATGACCTGGGGAGGGGGCTGCACCTCTCCTGGGGAAACCCTCTGCTGCTGTGTCTTAATTTTCTTTTCAACCGCTGGGTGTGCTTTCAGTAGAGGAGGGATCAGTGCCCCTGGCACCATTCCTTCATCCTTCCCCAGCTCCTCCATTTCTGGGGCTGATGGCACCTTTCTCTCCCCTCCCCCGAGTGCCTCCTCTGCTACATCCTTTACCTTTTCTACAGTGCCTCGCAGCAATGCTGCCTCAGTCTTCAGCAGCTCTTATCTTCACCTCAATGCCTCGCAGCTGGTGTTCTCGTGCCACCTCCACCTGTGCTTCCCTCAGGAGTTTGTCTTTTTCCTTTATGGCCTTTCCCTCCTTCAGAGCACCTGGCAGCACTGCTGTCTTATTCTGTAAGGAATCTTTTACCTCCTTCACTGGACCTCACTGCCAGTGTTCTTGTGCTGCCTCCTCTGGTATCAATGCCATTTCATTCTTCAATGAATTCACAGTTCTCAGCTCACTTTTTTGTGTCACCATTTCTTGTGTCTCTTTCGGGAGCATGTTCTTCTCATCTGTAGACTTTTTTAATACTATGATGTGGATAAAATAAGAGTTCCTGTGGCCAGGATTCTCACCTGGCCATAGTTGTCTAGCTCGCTGCACACCTGTGGGCAATTTGACTCTGTATAAAGAGCTCCACCCAATGCTCTCTACGTGACATGGTGGCATGGCTGCAAGACTGCAGGAGAGCAGAGCAGAGGCTGGAGTGGTGGTAGCACCGAGGACAGAGGCCCAGAGGACAGCTGTGCGAACGACTGTGCAGAGTGGCCCAGAGGATGCCTGTGTGGGATGGCTGTGCAGACAGAGGCCCAGAGGATGGCTTTGCAGACAGAGGGGCCCAGAGGCAAGGGGAGAGACCAGCTTGTTGCATACAGACTTGCTCTGAGTGAACAGGATTTTAGTGACTGACCTGCCACCTGGAAATAAAGTTGGGTATAACCCTTTCACCCCAAGAACATTTTGCTGTCTGTTTCTTTGGTCATATTGAATCCATAGTGAACTTACCCGGGGCTGAAACTCATTGGCAAGACATGTGAGAACCAGCCAACCCAAAGTCCCTGCTGCCTCACAAGCACTCTGTTTCTCAGAAGACCTACTTACTATACCAAGGGCCACCCCTACTACCTCAGGTTTCACCTCCACCTGCCTCCAGTCCTGGGGTGGGGTCCAGCAAGCCACCTCAGACCACATGCCCATTGGGGGACAATCCACTGTCTCCCCATTCACAGGGGCAGCCCACTGAAGCACCCCTCCCATAAGGGTAGCCTGTCTTTTTCCTCGGTCAACAATGAACCCTGCTGACTTTGCCAATTGTCTTGCAAATGGAGGGTTGGAGGGATGGGTGAAATAGGTGAAGGGAATAAAGAGGTACAAACTTCAAATTATAAAATAAATTAGTCACAGGAATGGAAGTATGGCACAGAGAATATCACCAGTAATGTTGTAATATCTTGGTATGGTAGCAGAGGGTAACTACACTTACTCTGGTGAGCATTTAGTAATGCATATATTTATCAAATCACTATGTTGTACATCTGAAACTAGTATAATACTATATATCAACCATTCCAATAAAAAAAAGAAAAAGAGGCTTGTCATAAAATACACCACAAACAGTCATGAAGCTGGTGGAATGAAGTTTCTTCTTCATTGTTTTGTTCCTGAATTTTTTCTATGGATTCCAAATGGAGTTGGAGAAATTCTGCTGTTTTCTTCTGGTGTTTTTTCTTTAAGGTCATTCTCTGCTGAATTCCTAGGGCATCTCTGCTATTTTCAAACAAAATTCCATTTCTTGGATATTATTGGTATGTATATGACAAACTTTATATTTATATAAAGTTATATATATTTATATATTAGGTACTGATACACCTAAGATTCTGCACCTTTGGTGCTCTTCAATATTTATCTGGTGCTTTCTCAACTTCTCAGCTTCTCCAGATATGTTGGGATTGTTATGTTAATGAATCCCTGATTAGCTGGTTTGAGGGGATGTATATCACTTTTTCTTCATCTTTGGAAATGAGGTGAGGTACATCATTTCAATTTGCAAAAGGTCATCTTTATCACTTGATATATTCATCATTAATTCCTGCATTTGTCAGCTCTTCTCAGCACATTCCTGGATCACTTGTTGTGTCACATCAACCCACTGTGTGCCAGCTGGGCTTCTGCCTCTTTTAACTTCTCGGGTTCTCATTTCTCTAAGCCAGAGCACAGAAGCCATAGCTTTGAAGTATATTCTAAATACATTCAAGTCTAATTCTCTAAGAAAAAAGAACCATTTATTCAAAGAAGCAACATAATTATGGCTAAAGTCCATCCTAATAATCTATAAGTTATTATTATATTAATTTCAAATTTCTTGAATTATTTATGAGGTTGAGCATTTTTCACATTTATTGGTCATTTGATGGTGTCTTGATTGGCCATATTCCTGGCCATTGTCCTTGCCCATTTTTCTATTAGAAATGTATTTTTTTCCTATTGATTTGTAGATGATCATTATCCATTAGAGATTTTAATGCACTTTTCTCTCTAATCTGTGATTTATTTTTTAATAGAAAAGTAGAGAAAAATCACAACTGGATCTACAAAAATTGCTTCAAATTTAACCCTTGAAACTAAGCTCAACATTCTCCTATAATGAACTAGCATGGTTTTAATATGTTCATAAATCTGCCCATAATATCACCCTTCTAATTGCCGAGACTAGAGTCTTCTAAATTATCTTTAACTCTTCTCTCTGTAAAATCCCTTACACCTGCAACCTATCACCAGATCTGTCATTTCTTTCTTCAAAATAAATTCCACTCATTTCTCACATCTGTTCTGTTTTGCTTTCCCTCTGCCTTAAGTAAAGCCTTCTTGTCATTCTTCAATCGCAGTGATGCGGTCTACCTGGTCTCCTTGCCTCCAGTATTCCCCAATGGAGAAAAATGAACATTTATCTAAAAAAGTACTTATATAACATTAGGACTGACCTCAGGCATGCGCTGTCTGAATTCCAAGGAAAACTTTAGTCTTACATTCTTTCAAATATGTGAGAGAAGGCCAATGATAGTATCATTTAAAAAATGTAGACATATAGGCCAAAAAAAGGGATCACTAGGCATAGAAATACAAAATAAAAGAGTTTTCAAGCAGGTTGAGCAGAATATGTCATTAATACCATTCATTTTATAAATGAGGATATACGAACTAGATAGAGTAATATGTTCAGGGAAACATCTAATTATTATATAGTAACACAGTTATAAATTATGAAGACAAGTATTTTATAGTGTGATATAAAGAAGAAATAATTTAAAAATCATTTTATTTTATTAATCGCACAAAAATCCTTTTTGCTTTTACAATCAACAATGTTTTTGGTGGGTGCTGAATGAATATGTATTATCATTTTTTAAAACCTTGGACTATCACTTTTTGATACAGTAATATAAAAAGTGAGTTGTCGGTTCAGGTTATTTTGATACTCGGCTGTTTAAAAAAAATACCTCACAAAGATATGTAGTGCCAATACTCAATTTTCAATTCCATCCACTTACTCAGAAATTTTCATTGAAAATCAGTTATTAGCAAATTTCCACCTTTTTCTAATGTCAACTAACTGTTCTTGACAAGTAATTGGAAGGTGGTATACTTTCAGATTTTAAAAACTTGTTTGAATCCCCCTCACATTCTTCATTTTAAAGTGGGATATTTTAAAATAAGTTAGAAAAATCTGTTTTCAAGTTTTCTAAGTGTGTGGAGTTAATTTTATAGGTGATATATTTATGTCTGTTTCAATAATAAAATTAAATGGTATCTGCAAACATTTGTTTTCAAAATACTTTTGTTTCATTTTGAAAAAAAAAGCTGCTTTTACATTAATTAAGTGTCCATAGTATGAACTGACAGATTAAATGTGAGAGTGGTTTTAAATGTCCAGTAGGTGGAGTAGTACTAAGAGTTGCTTATCAAAATAGAGGTCAGCATAACCGGAATTTGTTTTTTACTTTAAATTGAAGATTAATATATACACACCATGTACAAATAATTAACTCCATAAGGATAATAGACTCAAGAATTAGGTTTATAAAACTATAAAATTTGCATTAAGAAAAAAACAGAAGTAAATTTTGACTTTGGTTTAGGTAAAGATTTCTGAGATAGGACACAGTAAGCATAAACCATAAAAGGTGAAATTAATAAATTAGACTTAATAAAAATATAAAAACTCCAGATCTCTGAATGACACTACTTTGAATAGGAAAAGGAAAACCACAGACTGGGAGATGTTTCTAAAGTACCTGGTAAAAGACTTATATCCCAAATATACAAAAAACCTTTAATCTGTCAGTCTATATAATGGAATGCTACTCAGCAATAAAAAGGAATTAAAATCATACATGCAATAACATGGATGAATCACAAAAATATTACAGATGATGCAACAATGAATAAACTACACTATATATGTCATTTCACTAGTATATGAAAATATATACATATAATTATCAGAAGGGGGATTACTTGGTCAAAAGGCATGTGTGTTTGTAGTTTCATAATTTTGATAGATATTTCAAAACGGTCTTCCTTTGCCACTGTACCAATTTACATTCCCACCAGCAGTGGAAAGTGCACCTACCTTATAACCTCATCAAAAGTGTGTAGAAATTTTGGATTTTTCTACAGGGAAATGACATGTCAATGTAGATTTAATTCATATTTGTCTTTATACAGAAGCCCTAATATATTATCTGATATTCCAGCTGATCATCTTGCAAATCCCCTGAGGCAAATACATTAATGACTATAGTACCCCAAAGTATCACACAATTTATACCTTTGTGCAATTGAACAGCCTGTTCCCTGTGCCTGGAATGCTCTCACCCCACCATTTGCCTGATGAACCCCTGCATATCCTTCAAAATTCCTGCCACCTTTGTGAAACTTTCCTTGATTCTCTTAGACTGAGATAATGTTGCATTTTTCTGAACTACTGATGTGCTTTGTGTCCACTCTCCTGCATTTCACAGTGAATTACAATTATTGGTCTTCCTCAATTCACTGAGCTCCTGGGCATATTAGAAGGTGTATCTAAGTCACATGGCAAGGCCTGTAATCCATTCAAGTCCCACTCCTCAGGAGCTAGTAGAGTGTCTGGCACAAAACAAGACTATAATTAATGTGTATTGAATGGAAAGGAATGGTCTCTGCAGAAACAAATGATTCTATAAATACATGTGCATGCATGAATGCACATCTATGAAAGAAATTTGCTGATGAATAAATCTAACAATATAATTCTGTATCTAATGGAGATTTGTCTCAAACTTTCCTCCTTGAGAGCTCATATTCTAAAAACCAAAATTTATGTTTGACTAGTAGGTTAACATGGTCTAGAAACAGCCAGTAGAAGGAGAGAGACAAGCATCTTCATTTATGTGGGGCTCTGTCTGTCCATAAGGGACAAAGGGACAAGTTAATTTGAAATGCTGGCCAGGAAGAAATTCGTTGCAGGGAAAATCTTTTGGTGGCACCATAAAACAAGATCTGAGGTATGAGAGAATATGCAGCAGATATTCCAAAGTGAACACAGGTAACTGGAATGTGCCAATCTGAGGACCAGTGTCTGCACTGTCAGTTGGGGCAGGTCTACCTATATTACGAGAGCCTTAGAGAAGGCCTTATATCATGAGTCCCTCATCTATGCCAAGCACAATTCCATACAGTGGTTCAAGTGTAAAGGCCCAAGAAAATTTCTCATTACCTACTCTTTGAAGATTATCATACCTGGAAATAAACAATATACCAACATCTCACAAACTTGGTGGGGGAGATGCACATCTTAACTTCCTCTGTGACTGGAGCAGAGGCTTTTGCAAAATTCGTGGATGACAGGTTAACAAACTCAAAAAACATTTCTTTAAGACCTAAGGCCACTCCTAAAAAATAAGGGCAAGGGAGAGACAGAAAAGAACTTCTATATGCTATTTAACAAATATTTATTAAATAACTAATGTGCTGGGCATTATGTTAGACAATGGGGGCAAAAAATTGTCAAAGGGATATTAAGAGATATCAGTGGGTGGTAGGGGTGGGGTGGGAAGTAAGACTTCATAAAGAAGGAAGCATTTCAGGTGAGCTTTGAAAGGTGGACATATTTCAATAGACAATGATTGGTGGTATTTTCTATAATAAGTGACTTGTGCACAGACAGAAAGCCAAGAAAACGTTAGGAACAATTTGGGGAGAGTATAAGGAGCATAAATTGTCTGCAATACAGGGACAGAAGAAAATGCAACTGGAAACAAAGGCTTAGGAATGTATGCTTAATTTATTGAGACTCAGGGCTCAAATTAAATGAATGAATTGTACTTTAATGTAAGGTAGAAGATCAGTTTAGTTACTTCAAAAGAATTCCTTGTTTATTTCAAGCCATCCCTCCTAGATTCCCATCAAATTCTTTTGATCATCTATGTCTACCTCTAAAAATTTTATCAAGACTACCTACCCCTTTCCTAATCAATCTGTAATCAATTCATATACATTTCTCCTTTCGTCTCTCTTTATATAGGGATGTGTCTAGGATGATGAAATTTTAACTGTTCTGTTATTTCCTTGTTTGTGCTTTCTGATTTTCTGTAATGAGCAGGAAAAGTCTCAATAATACAAACCCATTTCTGAAATAAAATGTTTAGTAATACCTTAGATTATATCTTCCATGATTCTTCTCTATAAAACGTGTTATTTTTCTAAAATCTAATATCATGCATTCTCTTCTGAAGTTCACCAATTATTGGCTATCTAGGCTTTAACAAACTTTTAAAATGATGAATATTGCAATGCAGTTAAAATGAAATGAAAGTAAGTCAGAAGAAAAAAGTACAATCCTGCCCCTGGGGGGGGGGAAAGGAAAGCAAAATGGGCAACAATTTTTAAAGTTGCTTAAAACAGTACAAAAACACCCCTATGACCAGAACAACAGGTTGTCCAGCTTTCTTTCTATCAAACTACCTTTTAGCCAAATTGTTTTATTATATTCTGTACTGAGTATTATGCTTGGTGATGATGACATCAAGATGAAATCCCTGATCCTTATCCTCAAGCAGTTTGAAGAACCAGTGAGGGACATCGCCAACATAAACAATGCCCATTGGCTTTGGGAACAGGAGAAAGGTATCTGACCCTATTGGAGAGGATCAAGGAAAATATCTTTGAAGATAGTAATGCTAGGACACCCTGAGGGCTGAGTATGAGGCAAAGAAAGAGCTGGGGGGAATAGAAGTGCAAAAGAATTTCCAGGCAGAAGCAATGACCTGTGCAAAGAGAATCAACATCGAGTGTTAGTTATGTTGAGAGAATCCTTTTGCAGCTGGAAGGTAGGAGCATATGTGTGTGTAAGCTGGTGGGAATTGAAGGGCAGAATATCGGAAGACAAAGGTCCATGAAGTGAGTGTGCTGAAAATGGTACTCTACAGAAAAAGTTACAATTTTTATTTATTTTTATCTTTTATATACATTTGTATTTATTTTAGCTTCCTTTGTATCCTAAAATATTCTTCTTATGATGTAATTTATATTAGTACTAATATTAGCACAATAATATAAATATATACATTATTAAAAATGAATTTGGCTGCATTGGGGATGAATGTTCAGAATTGTTCTTCTGGTTAAGGGTCTGGGTTCCATGAAGCCTGGAGACAACTGCTCTAGGTGAAGGGGAACAGTGAAGGGTTTTAAGGAGGCAGGTATGGCAACAGATCTGAAACTTTGGCAGCAGAGTGGAGGACAGTTGATGGGAAAGAGAGTGCAGGCAGTTCAAAGGCATTTGTCAAAGTGAGAAGTGATGGGAACCTGAGCAAGGATGAGGGGTTTGAAAGAGGGACATGTAGAAGATAATGGAGACAGGGCTTTGGGAAACTGACACAAGGTGTGATGTGGAGGGTAGTAATAACAGAAACAGAAAGAAGAGGACAGATGCTTTGTAAAGCAAAGACAATAGGTGGGCCAAATCAAACTGTTACAGTACGCATACCCTCATGTAAGCCACTGTTTGTAATATTAGGGTAACTTAAGGGTACATTTTAAGTTCTAGGTTTCCAGCCCACACAGATATAACAAAATAAATGTGTTGTTGGGGACTGCCAACCCAGAAGTAAAACCAATGATCATATTCTGATCCAAAGAAAACACCTGGAATGTAATGAGTGCCAATGGAAGTGGCTTAAAGTTCAGAATTCACTTATACATGTGAACACCATAAGACATGAAAGATAGTGACATCCCGACAAGAATATAATCTCTAAAACCTTCAGAGAGCCCCCATCTGGGCACAGGATACAGATAATGTCTAGAAATAGGCACTGGGAGTGAAAATATTTTTACTCTAAAACTATCATTACTAGTTAATTTGGAACATGGTGATGGAATGCTATTTTAAGGTTGGTTAGACTTGTCCCTCTTTTTAAGACCTAAGTATATACTACATTACTTTATTTTCTAGCCACTCACCTAGCAAAGAAATAATAAAAGCAAAAACACTTTTTGAAGACCTGAACACTAGCATTTTCCCCTTTGCCCTCTGTGCCCTCTCTATACTGAATTTCACTCCCTCAGGCCTGACACAACTTCTTCTCTCTTGTTAACCTCTACCACTCTTCCCTTATTATATTTGGCCTTGGGTGTATTCCTTCTTATTTTTCATATTTCAGCTTAAAATTTCCTGAAGGAGGCATTTATTGTACCAGTATATACTTTAAACCATTTTGATCAATGATTCTATGTACTTTGCTTTTGGTAACATTTATCCTTGCAACTGTTTTTAGTACCTATCACTTCACTGGACTGTAGGCATCATGTGGGCAAGAACACTGCCTGACACTGCATAAGCAGTAATTGGATTAAATTGAGGCTAATAGGCCAAACCTATAAATTGGTATATTAGGACAAAATCTCTACCTACAGACTCACATGTGTAAGAAATACAACTTAATTTCTACAATTAAACTTAATTTCTATTTCAAGACATCATTTCACCAGGCTGTCAGAAATTTTATCTTGGTCAATTCACTATTTTCCCTTCTTTTTCTCTAATATTGGCATGAAGATACTGAAATGAAAGCTCATTTGTCCCCTCAGTCACTAGAGATATCAGTTCCCTATCTGGCCATGAATTAGTCCAACAGGTTTCTCTGGAGACTTCCTTTTTCCTAGTCTATGAATCTGTTGAACTAGGGTTTCTTTCCTCTCTTTGTCTCCATCCTTGAGTCCTGGGACTCATTCTGCTACCTTGGAACTGCAGTGAGCATACAACACAGCCACTTCCTCTGGGCCCCGCTGCCTCCAGGGAGTCTGCCCCTGAAGCTCCTGACCGCTGGGACTCCTCACACCTACCTGGGAGGGTGCTGCCTCTGACTCTCTATAGGGACAGTACTTTCCTGTAGGACTCTGCTGCATGCCCACATCTTCTACCCTCATCTCTCAAGTCCTCTCCACTTGGGGGTTTTTGTGTGCAGGGAGCAGAGGGGTTGGGAGGAGGGAGAGGACGCTGTATTCTTACTGATACAATCTTGCCAATCTGTTGCCTATTCATTAGTTTCTTTTATCATTAGGCCTCTGCTTTTAAAACTCAAAGGCCAGAGAAAAAAAAAACCACCCTGCCCCACCAGCCTCAATGCTTCCCTGAATACAAACGAGCTTAGCTGCTGCTTAAAAACAGAAAAACCAAGAAAGTAAAAGGAAATGTGGGAAGAAAGCGAAGAAAGGGTTTGGATGAAAACTGATAAATACTGAAAATCAACACTCTCCTTCATATTCATAAGTAAATTCTTGACTTGTGAATGAAATATTCCTATGGGTTACTACAGGAGAATTCAGGGTTATTTACATTTCTTAATTTGAGAATGAGTTAAAATGCAATTGCCATACTCCTATATAGAACATCCTGTGGTGTCTTTTCAGAGAGAACTACCTGCCATCGGCTGAGTGGCTGCTTGGCCTAAGCACTGGACAAAAGCTTCTCAATAACCCTGATGGTTCATTTTTAATACGAGGAAACTGAGCAAGCATTAAATGACTTGCATTCACACAGCTGTTTTGGCAAGGATTCGAATCCAGTTATGTATGACTGAAAAATCAATGTGTTCTCACTATTTTTCATTGCCTCTCATACAATTCTGGACTCATGAATAATATTGGTCCAGCATAGTATTTTATTATTTTTCACTTTATTTTTATAGCATATATATTTTTTAATTCTACAAAATAATTACCTGATATTTAAAAAATTAAGAGCATCTGACGTTCTTAAAAGGGGTTCATAAAGTAGTGTACTAGCTTCCTAGGGCATGTAACAAAGTCGCACAATCTGGGTGCTTAAAACAACAGAAGATTATTCTCTCTCAGTTCTGGAGGTGAGGAGTCCAAAATCAAGGTTTCAGCAGGGCCATGTACCCCCTGAAACACGTAAGGGGGAATCCTCTTTGCCTTTTAGCTCTGGGGGTTTTACTGACAATCGTGGCCCTTTCCTGGCTTGTAGCTGGAGTATTCCAATCTTCGATCTTTTCAGTCACTGTCCTCATGTGTCATTCTTGCTTTGTGCATCTCTGTTTCTGTGTCTCCTCTTATAAGGACACCTATCAGATTGGATTAAGGATCCACCCTACTCCTAGCTCATCCTAACCAATTACCTCTGTAATGGCCGTACTTACGAAAAAGGTCATATTCTGAAGTACTGGGGGTTAGGAGGGCAACTTACCTTTCTTGGGGGACACAATTCAACTCCTAACAATGTTCTAAGTATATTAAGATTGAATTGTCACACTTTAAGCAGCATAAAACAATATATTACATGCAGTAAAATAACCCTTGGTCATTAACGTCTTCATTTAAAGTGAGAAGGAAAAAAAGGATAGTGAAGATCTGAAGTTTTTCATCATTAGCCATACACTTTTGAATTTAGTAATTATTTTTTAAGTCTAAGTGTGAAAGCAGTCATCACTCTGGGGAAAGGAAATCCTGGGGCAAAATATCTTGAAAACTGAAATCAGTCAAAGGGAGAAATAAAGTTTAAAACTCATTTATTGCTTACAAACTATAGTCCGGGCTGTCTCTTTCTCCTATTCCAGCAGAAGCAAGCAAGCCAACCTCTCCGGTTCATATAAGCTCTTGGTTGCCCAGGTAATTACCCATTGATATGGAGATTAACTGTTATCCAACCCTGAGGAATGCCTGTTGATATGCAGATGCACTAAAGCTAGGTGAGATATTCTGGAAATACTATAATTTTACCCATAGCAGTGTATAAAATGCTCAAAATATTTAAAGATTAATTCATAATAAATACTGGTACAACAGATTTGTTAAACATTTAAGCTTCACAGATTAATTTTGGATGGGATTTCTCACTTAACACTCAAAGCAACCCTAATATATTTTTCTTCATTTAAAAAATTTAGAAATAGAAATTGTGAGTGTTAAATATTTGTTTAAGACATGCTTTCTGAAGAGGAAGACTTGGAATGTGAATTTAGATTTTCTTAGTAAAATTCTGGAGCTCTTGTCACACATCTTGGTACATTTTAATATTTAATGATGAGGATGATGAAGATAATGCTAACTGCTAATGTTTATTGAATGTTTACTATTTGCCAAGGATGGTGCCAAACACTGCATATAATTAGCTCTCATTTATCTTCTCAAGAAACCTAAGTGGAAGGTACAACGCCACAACATGGAGATGGTGAAGAGTTAGCCCAAGGCTGGTAACTACTAGATGTGAAGGCCAGATGCACACTCAGGCGGTCCTACTCCAGAGCCTGCCTCTTTACCACTTGCACAGGGCCTCCCTGACCTTGGGAAGCCTTCTTACACTGTCTCCATCACAGCATCCTTGTCACTCAACCTCTTATTACACATTACTAACCAACTTGACAGTGTTTATTGGCCCATAAATGCATGACTAGCCAAATGACTTCAAGCAAGTTATGTAATACCTCCAAATGCCAGTTGTCTTAAGTGTCAGATGGGAGATATACTGTGGTGAAGGTTAAGTTAAATAACATAGAAATGACCTAGCACACATCAGCCCCATAATAGACACTCTGTTAATTGTATTTATGAGTCAAACTGAGGATAGTTTGCTGTTTAAAAAGTACTCTGGGGGTTTGGAGGAGGGACCAATTAATTTTGCCTGGTAAGAGCAAAGGTGGTGCAGGGAAAGTAACTGTTGGATCTTTAAGAATGGGAAAATATTAACAGGTGAGGGAGGGCTTGTATGGTCTGAATGTTTGTGTCCTCGCCAAATTCATATGTTGAAATACTGATGTCTAATATGATGGTATTAGGAAGGTGAGGCCTTTGGGAGGTGATTAGGTCATGAGGGCAGAGTTCTCAGGAATGAGATTAGTGTTCTTACAAGATACCCCACAGAGATCCCTCACCCCTCTTGCCACATGAGAATACAGAAAGAATGTGCCAGTTCTGTACCAGAGAAAGGTCCCTCACTAGACTATGACCATGCTGGGGCCTTGATCTTGGACTTCCCAGCCTCCAGAACTGTGAGGAATAAATTTCTGTTGTTTATAAGCTGTCCAGCCTGTGGTACTTTGTTATAGAAGCTTGAAGGAATTCAGATCATTCTAGTCAGAGAAACCTGTGTAAGTAAAAACTTGATTCCACAAGCCTCCCCTACCTTAATGAACATTATGGATCACAATATTGAGTCTTTTGATACAAAATTATGGGAGCCATTACCCTCAAATCTGTTATTTTCACCAGTGTTGCTGAGTAGAAAAATGTCCCTTCCATAGCCATCGACATTTTGCAATTCTCTATTCACAGGTGTGGACCAAAGCCAGTTACCCATTTATTGTTTTTCCTTTTTACCAATGTAGGTTCACTTTTGTAGTGGTAGAAATAGCTTCAGGCATTGCACTGACCCCTCTCTCCCACTGTATCCTAGTCTGAGGTACCTGATCCTTTTCCTCTCTAGGACTGTCCCAGCAGCCCAAGAGCAGAGGGCATGATATCCAGAGGGAGAGGGAAATGTTTTGGTTTAGAGTAGGGGGAGGGCAGCTACTTTATTTCCACACCTGCCTGGCTGGGCTGAAGTCAGTGGTAACTCATTGCTCATTGGCCATGATCCAGTGACCCAGAAGAGAACTCTCTAGTCTTTTCTTATTACACTGTTGGAGGGGAATAGGGGAGAGAGAGTAAGAGCACTACTAAGTTTGACGGGAAAAAATTAATCTTTTTTTTACAACTCAGCAATTCCAGGGGGCTTGCCCTCCACTTCATTATACCACTGCTGTGCTTCTGCTCCCCTGCTTCTGTCCATGATGCTCCCACTATCTAGATTTTTCCCCTTCGTTGCCCATGTAAATGCTACTCTCCATGGTGTACTTCCTAACTGTGACTGATCTTGTAAACTCACGACATGAACCTTACTATTTTGGAAAAAGCAGAGGCCTTTTCAAATATTGCCTAAAACTTATTCAGAAAACTTGGCTAACCCTTTGAAAAAATCTGTGTTTTATTTCCAGTTGCATCATCTTATCACTTCCTATTATAATCTAAGTCTAAACTTCTTCTTTTGCAAATGGATCATATGCTACCTGTCCTGCCTCAGAGGACTGAGGTCATGCTGGTGTAAGAATCTCGATAAAAAGCTTAATCACTATTCAACTGAGGCATTAATGTGGGCATATTTTATGTTCATAATGAGACAAGTTCTTTTGAAGATAAGGGTCAGTTCATGTCTTTTTTACATCTTTCCAAATATGCCTCACAAGGCTATAGTCACAGAAATGTTCAATATTTGTTTATTAATAAGAAACAATTTTATTTTTACTAAGAAAAAAGTCTTTGGTCAGTTCCAGTTTTACACATTGAAATTTATTAAACAAGTTTTAACTAATATATTCATTCACTCAATGTTTTAAAATCCAGCAGTTCTGATTTTTTAATGACATTTATGAGCATAGTCTTTTTGTATTCTTTTACAATCCAAATCTAATTTCATTGAGCTAGATTTATCAGAAATATCAATATTTTCCATTTGAAGTTTTCAACTTCAAAAAAATTGTTTCTGTAAAACAAAATAAAACTGGAATTCTTTAACACTTTCACATCAAAATCAATAGTTTTAGGTTAAAATTTTTTTTCTGTATATGTGAAATTCGGGGAAGCACAAATCTCAATGACATGTAGTCAGTATTTGAGCTTATTATGGTGGATGTAGCATTGGAAAAATGTTGTACATTTAAAACATGTAAGCTAAATGTGATTTTCTTATAGGCTAGGAGGTCATATTTGACTTTTTTCCAACCCAACCACCACTTTTTCAGGTACAAATGACATATTTGTTTCATATACACATTGCTTTCTAATACATTTAACTCACTCAGAGAACCAGATCTCATGTAAACTTTTCCTTAGTAATTCAGTACATAGTCTATACCTAGAGAGGAGAAGAAAACAATTATCACTTACATTGTGTTAATCATTCTGCTCTTTACTTTAAATACAGTTGGTTCTTATTATTCCTGAAATCTGTATTTGCAAATACCTACTCAGTTAAAATTTATTTGTAACCCCCAAATACTCAAGTACTAGATAAGAAAGTGTATCTGAGTAATTAAGCACACACGATTTATTACCAACTAGTTATCATTCACTATTCATTGTCCCCTTCTACCTTAGTAGTAAACTTACTGAGTTTTAGCTAGCATGTGGCCACCCAGAATATATTTTCCAACTTTTCTTCAACTAGGTATATTTAGAAGACTGTGTTCTAGTTAGTAGGAGGTAGGCAGAAGTGGGAAATGAAATTTCTATAAAATGTCCTTAAAGAGAAAAGATGTGTCTTTCTTCACCTTGCTTTCTGCCACTAGGAATTGATTGTGATGACTGGAAGTTGAGCACCCATCTTGGACCATAGGTGGAAGTGTATGGTGGAGCAACAAGTTAGGAGTCTGGATAACTGACACTGACAGTAGCCCAAGCCCTGGACCGACCACCTCCAGACATTTTTTGTGTGAGAGAAAAAAACAAAACCAGACCTCTAGCTTAGGTTCCCCTTATTTGGACTTGATGTCACCTGCAACTGAACCTAATTTGAATTGATACAAGGAGTTACGCAGAAGTGTGGGGACTTTGCCTACAATTGTGCAGAGTATAAGTTCACTAGATAAAGGTAGCAAGGTGGCTGATGGGTAAATGGGGGCTAAAAGCTAGCCTGCCTTCTCCTTTGCAAGCTTTGAAGAGCATTTTTTTTCACAAGGAGGCTGATATACCAATCACCCAGTGGAAGAGTGAATTTTTCTTTAGAATCTAGATAATAGAGTAGCATTTTCTGGAATTTCATCTGCATACTCATGGAGATGACTTTAGGCAGTTCCCAGATGTACTTCAAATAAAATAGTTAATATTTTATTAAATGGGTTTATTTCATAATAGTTGCCATTTCATTCTGCAAGTCCAGACCTCAATGCTAGTAAGGACAATGCCATGGAAAATATTTGTTGAGAGGCAGGAATGAAATAGAAGCTTATTGAAACATCATGTCATTAGGCAGTATTATCTGGGGGCTAGCACACATGCTTTGGAGTCATACTGCCTGTATTCAGATGCTGGCTCTCAAGTGACTAGCTGTGTTATTTTGGGCACATTTTTAAATCTCACAGGGTGTCATTTTTTTATAACAACTCTAACACACAGGGTGCTGAAAGGATTTAAATGATTACTACAGTGCCTGCATAAAATGAACACTCAGTGAATATACGCTGTTGCCACCTTTCTGAGAATTGTTTAGCAAAGGAACCAGAAATTAGCCATATATAGACAATGCTTATTGAAAGCTTACTTTTTGCCAGGAATTGTACATATCTGACTTAATTTTACTCATGAGGAAAGTGAGGCTTAGAGAGGTTCAGTCACTTTCTGAAGGTCATACAACTAATTCTAGTCTAGCCGGAATTCCAGCTCAGATGGGTTGGATTCCTAAACTCTGTTTTTCAACTAAGATAATTAAGAACCAAAGAGGAGGCCTGCCAAGATTTCACAAGCTTTCTCTTGAATACTGTCAATTTCCGCACTCATAACATGTAGTAGCAAACCCTTTCAAGCTAACAAGTTCTGTATGGGAGTGGAGGATTGGGTGAACTGGGGCAACTGAGAACAAGACCCGGAAGGGTAGGGGTAGTATTGGAAAATGGCAGGAGGGCCGAAAATCAGGCTGAGTTCCTGGGATGGTGCCAAAATGGAAAGCTGAAGATCTGAAAAATGCCTGTGATTTATATGAAGCAGTTGACAACTCAGATATTTCAGTTCTATTATTCAGTGCTTCTAAAATATTCTTACATGGTTAAAATTAATCCTATAATTCAGCAATTTTATACTCTCAAATTATCACTTGTTGGCTTTGAAGAAAGGAGTTGGTCATTTAAATTATGTCTTTACTACATCCACTCCACCGTTATTGCACAGATGTTATTTTAAACTGTCGCAAATGGGCCACCTTGGCATTGCCCATTTGCAGAAAAGTAACTACCATTTTTTATTGGAATTTTAAATGTTTCTCCTTTTAGGGCTGGAAAAGCGTCCTGCAACTATGCGCATCTTTCCCAGGGTAACTTTATTCACTCATGTATAAACCAGGACGGGGGAACATAAATCCAGGAATTGGGTGG
The DNA here is from genome assembly GCF_040802235.1 of Manis javanica. Lineage (NCBI taxonomy): Eukaryota > Metazoa > Chordata > Mammalia > Pholidota > Manidae > Manis > Manis javanica. The sequence continues at coordinate 151,587,436 of NC_133157.1, forward strand.
CAAAGTTTGACTCAATTCATCTTAACACCAGGACGGGGGAACATAAATCCAGGAATTGGGTGGCAAAGTTTGACTCAAGAGGTTCCAGTTGAATTGTTACTCCTTATCATGTTCCCAGGGTTTCGTGATATCAAATACTTGCTGGCGCACCTATTTGCTCGTATCAGGCCTGGGGCAGTACCCCAGACACTTTCGCCGCACGTCCTGGCTCGAGCGGCAGGCCCAGCAACCCTGTCCCGAGGGCGGCTTATACTCAGTCGCCACGTGGCCCTGGGGAGGCTCGGGAGCAGACCCGGAACGGCGCGGCTGAGGCTGGGGCCCCAGAAGGCCCACATCTACCCCGCCGCGAGGAAGGCGCTGCCAGTGCGGGCACCGCGCCTTCGCCCAGGTCTACCACTGGGCACACTCTCCTCCCGCCCAGAGCCGCTTCCTTCCCGGAGTGTGCGAGGGAACCCGGTTGCGGCCCGGCTTCCCGCTACCGCCGCCGTACGGAACGCGTCCTGCGGTCTCTGCGCAGGCCAGAAGAAAGCCGGCAACGCCGCCCGGGAAGGGGGAACTCGCGGCCGCCCAGGCGCGCTCTCACGGCGGCGCGCGCGCCCACGGCTCGGCCAGCGGTCCCCGTCTCCGGTGACGTGGCGATGCGCGGGCGGAGCCAAGGTCGGCGGCGGGCGGGGGAGGAAGAGCGAGGTGAGCAGGGACGTCAGACTGGAGAGCGGAAGGTCAGGGAGGCTTGGAGCGGAAGTGAGACTAGGGAGCCTGTCCGCCATTGTGGACCCGAGGAGCGGAGAGCGAGAGAGGGAAGAGGAGCCTGCAGGCGGAGAAGACGGGCCCCTTCCACCGGCTCCCGAGCGCGAAGCCCTCTTTCTGGCCTCTCAGCGAGCGGCGGCAGCGGCGGCGGCTGGAACGTCACCCGGCCGAGAGCGGCAGCCAACTGCTGTGAGTGCACGGGGAGAGGCCCAGGCGGCGGCGGCGGCAGCTCTCGGGTTGCGGTGAAGAATGTCAGCCACTAGCGTGGATCAGGTGAGGGAGCAGAGGCCTCAGGCTCGGCGAAGGCCCGAGTCCCGGAGCTCCACCCTCGCGCAGGACTTCGGCTCCTCCCCGTCGCCGCCGCTGTTGGCCCCATAACGGTGCCCCGGGCGCAAGTTGCTGCGGTCCTGCGGCCTGGGCCGGGGCGTGCGTCCTGGCCCCGGAGCCTGCGGCCCAGGCGGCGGGCCGCGGGCCGCGGTGGGTGGGGAAGCACTGCCCTCATGGTCTTGGGCGCATCCCGAGGGCGACAGATGCGGGGCGGGGACCAGCGGGCTCAGGGAGCCAGATTTCCAGCGGCTGGGAGGAGGTTTAAAGGCTGGAGGTGGCCGGGTGATTGGCTATGGAGGATGTGGTGGGTTTTAACTCCTACGCGGATTGTTTAAAATAACTTGTCTTTGATTAACACACTTTCTCTCTCCTTCTTTCTTTTGTTTTCATTACCACACCTTTCGTCACAGAGACCTAAAGGGCAAGGAAATAAAGGTGAGTTTGGATATTTTATGTTATTTCGTAGTGTTGTTTTAGAGTCACTTTAAAACTGCGCTGAGGGGCTTTTTGTTTTTGATCCAGTCTTTTTTTTTGAAACGTAAGATTAGAGAAGCATTGATCACGCCTAAGGCAGTCGAATGCTATTCAAAACTTTGGTAGTTCCTTGCTTTGAACCTAGTTTTACAGAAACCAGAGCGGTCCAAGAAACAGTTTTTCTAGTTGCATTTTCAGTTAAGGAGGTATTATGAGTGTAGTAACATTTCTGTAATTTTGCAACTTATCTGTGTTACATAACTTGGGCCATAAAAATTTCTACAGATGTGTCGGTCAGTGGACATGTTGGACATGTCTTGGTTACACTGGAACATGCAGCTCACACAGTATTCCATGTCACATTGGTGAAAATTGTACTGTTTATCACTGATTCTGTTGAAATCAGTTGCAACGAGGCAGTAGCACGTGAGAGAGAAAAACTCAAGGCATGTCATCTTTCTGTTTAGTCCTGATTGCATGGTGTGACTCAATCTGATGTTTTAGAAAGAAATGGGAAGGAAATAATGTGTGAGGTTTCTGGCAGGATTATCTGATTAACTCTTAAGACTTAAAAAAAAATACTGTTGAAAGTAAAGTATTAAAAAATTGTATTTCGTATTTATCAATCTGGAATAATACAATCAGCTGACTGAAACAGTCATGTGACATTAGTACGTATAGAACAATAACTGCTTTCTTGGGACAGTGCCGGTTAACATTACATCAAATTACATATTTATAACAGGGCTTGAAATAAGTCTAAATAGAATTATGCTTCCTGTTTTTTATTTCAGTAGCAAAGTATTTCCTAGAAAATAAGATCTGCAACAGCGTTTTAGATGTAAGTTCGATGTCTTTATTGGTGTTCTTTATAATCTTAGGGTTTTTATTTGCTATTGCAAATTTGAAAGGAACAGGTTCTGTATACACAACTTAGTTAATTTTGAGTTTTAGTACATTTTATTTGGGCATTTGTATATACCAGATAGAGGCAGTGTATTAGGTAACAAATTTATTGCTTTGTTTTGATTAAAGATGTATTTTTTGCAGTATATAAACACTTAGAAATTTTAATTTTGTAATATAATTTTTAGAGTATGAATGTTAGGGTTTTTTTTTCCTATGTTGTAAGCATAAACCTCAATTTCATATGGTTAAATTATTTTAAATGAGTTTTTAAAATTTTATTTGTAATTAAAAAAGGATGATCCATTAATTTTTTGTTAGTCTGCCCATTACGAAGTGTATAGACTTGGACATATGTGAAATCTGTGGTCATTATTGCCTAGCATAAATTATTTTATCCTAGATCTGTGGGGAGGTGGCACTTTGCAAGGCTATTTGAAATGCTAAGTGTTTTGTGTTACCTGCTTTAAGGTAAGTATGCAAGTTCTTTGAAGTATTTAACTTGTTTAACAAAATAGAGCATCTACAGCTTTATAAGCTTTTACTACTGTCAGTTTGATTTATGACAGTCATTTCATGTAGGTATGTCCTAGTAATATCTTGACATTATAGATACAAATTTATATTGACTAAATATATATTTTTTGGTTATTAAATTTTTTGATACATCACTGTCACCTCTGTTAGTTGTATTTAGACATACTTACAAGGTATTTACTTGGATAGTTCTTCATTCCTAGAAATTTTCCTTCTTTCCCTCTTATTGTTCAGTTGATAATTTCAGTCATGGTGAGAATGATGGACTGGGAATCCTAGAAGACCTGTATTGTTATACTTGCTGTGGGTATTGACTTGGCAAGTGAACTTGAACACAATTCACCTTTTGGTCAGAATTTGTCCTCTATAAAGTAAAAGTAACAATTCTAGCCATAAATCCCATTGTAACTCATGAAAATTGTTGTAATTACAATAGTCCACTTATCTAAGTAGCTATTATATTTGCTGGATTTCTTCTCACCTTCCTCACCACATCTATTTTTAAGGTGCAGGAAGACTGTTGCCTAAGACATGGCAGGAAGGAAAAACTACTGGCCTAAAAGTATTGGTAATCATTTAAAATCCTTTAAAGTGTTAGATACTGCAAGTACACAAATACATACAGATTACTTGTATTTTTATGCCTCTGCAGGGAGAATAACAAGGTGAAGGCATCACCTGCAGTGAACTGATATGAGTAGCCAAGTGTGCGTTTGAGAAAAACTACTCTGCCTTAGCTGGCTTGGTTTTCAAGCTAATAAAATAATTTTACAATTACTCTCTTTACTTTTATGAAGCAGAAAGAGGTTATATTTCTTGAACTACAGCCTCAGCATTCTGAGAATATGAGTATTAAATTTGAACTCAGAACTTAACAAACTTATGAAAAATACATGTCCCTGAGGAGGTGCCACAAGTTTTGAAAGCATAATCTTTTTTCAGTTAATATAATTTCAGAGATGCTATATTTCTATGAATTACCTCAGTTGAAAGCGGTAGCCTAACACTTTTCTTCAGTGTCTTTGGTTTTCTGCTAAGTTTTTTTCTGTGTATCCTTAGTGGCCTAAAGGCATTAAAGGAACTAAAATTTAAAAGGAGTCAATCTCTTTGTAATGCAGAAATGCTTTTGTAGTATAAATAATTCTAGGTTTACTTATAAGTGTGAATTCTTTTTAATTGTGGTTTTCCCTATGTTAAATATTAGAACTCTGTTCTTTGCCAGGACAGTACTGAAGAATAGTATACATGTAAGGATAATTATTTGCCTGTTGGTCTATAATTTAAAACTGACTATATCACTTCTGTTTTTTAACAAGTAGAATTTTTAGTTGCTGGAATGAAAGTGTACTGTTTTTTCCCTGTGGGAAGCCCAGATAAAAGTGTCAGATCCCATACTCCTAGAAGCCTCAGGCCTTGCTGCCTGCTTCCTCCTATCCCTTAAGTTTATATATAGGCAAATCTCTGGAATGGAATTGATCTTTTCCCTCTCCTGTCTCTTCCCCACCCAACACAGAGAGAGATTCATTGTGTGGTACTACTGCAATTTAAAAGAATTAGGTTGAGTTTGCCTATCCTTTAGTGTTTCAGAAAAGTAGTGGAAAATGCCTTGTATTTTGGCAATATTCTTTTGTCTCCTCTCCCTCCTCTCTCCCCCTTCCTCTGGAAATGATTGCAAAGAACTTTACTGTCATTTTGGGCTTCATTTTATTATTAATCCTCAAAACATTCCTATAAGGAGATAGAGGGTATATGGTATTGTCGCTGTTTTTGTAGGTGGGAAAACATGATGCCCAGATCTGTTGACTTTCCTAACTTGATGTAGTCAGGACCAGAGCAGAGAATCACCTGGCTCCTAAGGCCCATGTTCTATCTTGATTTGACTCTGCTTCATAGAGCAGAGGAAACAGGCGAAGAATCATGTAAGTCATCTGTTCTTTTTTCCCTGAAGAACTTGTACAGACTATGGAACTGGCTTGGATTTCATTACTCTTTAATGGCTTTCAGTCTCCAAGACATTAGATTGTCATTAAGTAATATTCAAATACTAAAGTCTTTATGACAATTGATTTTCTTAAAGAAAGATATGCTTCTGAAACTCAAGGGCTAGTTTCTTATTCAGATTCTGATTTAATGCAAATTGCTTGTCAGTATGTGAAATACTTCTAATTAAACATTTTTTTCCTTAGATTGATATACTCCTTGAACAATCTTTTAGGACTTCTTAGACATTTATGCATCATTTATAAATGACTATAGACTGTATTTACTTAGTGTATAGGAATATTCTGTTCTTAAGTCTCAGCCTCTTAGGATAGAGGAAAATAGTAAGAATATCAGTATAATACATATTTAGATAAATTTTAAGTAGGTACTTATTTTTCCTACATTAGCCATATAGACTAAATTTCTGAGACTCTAATGAATAGTTGTCAAGTGGGTAGCTGTTTCAGATACTAGAATTTACTAATGTAGTCTAGTAGTGTGATGAAGAATTTTTTTCCAGAAGCTATAGGCCATGTATAAAGTTTTACCATTGCCTTTGATAAACTAGTGGTAAAGCTAGTGGTAAAGGAGAACAGGTATGTTACAATCTCTTGGGCTGAAATGATAACTCCACCAGAAATAACCTGAGGTACTCCTCCTCTTCATTCTAGTGGCTGTTAACATTAAAATTCTGGGAAGCACATTTAGCTTGACCTGTCTCTCATGCAATTCTAATCAAATACAGTTAGACTACCTTAGTGGAGCCAGGATCAGGGTGACCTTCAGGTGCCCTTGTAGTCTCAGGGGAAGTGTAGTATCATACGAGGTATACTTTAAAAGCTCCACAGAGTAAGAGTATCATTTCTTTGAGTGATTAATTCTACCCAGTGAGTGGCCAGGAACTAAGAGATTTCACCTGTCTTTGTTCTCATGTCACTGTCAACTCATACTACTACATTTTAGGTGATCTTAACTGGGAAAATTAGAGAAAATAAAAATGTTTACAATATTTAGAGATTAGGAACACATAACTTAAATCCATTGCCTTCAACCTTGTTTTCTAGTACTTTGTGACTGTTTTTGAGCAATAACTCTTGAGATTTGTTTCTAAACAATTAGTCAGCATGCATCAGAAACTTGCAACTTTTTTCATCGTGTGTTTCAAAAGTAAACTAGAATAGTATGTTTACATAGACAGTGCTAACACATTTATGTGGTCCTAAAGTAATTTTTAATCCTATTTAGTTCTTGTAATATTTTATGTAATGATATCCAAGATTGGGAACTGTTACTGAATACTCAGATAACATGAGGTAGGTACTGTTAATAATCTTGAACAGAGAACTAGAGTGAGAGAGGCTAAGTCATTACCTAGAGATCACCCAGTTTGTCCATGTTACACATGGGATTCAAACCCAGGACCCTCTTACCTCAAGCCTGTGCTTAAAAGCACTCTGACACAGAGTACAAAGAATAACAACTTCATTGATCATTTATGGAAATGAGTTTTGAACATATATGGCATTTTAAGTGATCCTCTGGTTTTCTCGTGTTGCAAGAGCAATCATGGTTATCTTTAGTGTCTTGATATTTATTTATACTTTGATTTGAAAGTCTTCATAATTTTTTGGTTTAGAGTTAAAGCCCTTTTTAATTTAGATTTTTCATATTGTATTTATTATTTTTGATACTGCTTTAAGTGAATTTTAGTCACTTTCTGTAACTGGAGACATTGATTTACTGCAACTTTAGTTACCAAATAAAGTTATATTCTTTATATATCTTATTGGACTAAATAACATAGAGATTTAACAAAGGTGGGGAACATTCAGAAATCTCTCTTTCCTGCAACACTATTTGAAGTGTTTATTTTAGACTCAATCAAATACAGTACTAGTGAACTCGCCCGACCTTTTAATTTAATTACCCTCTACAGTCTGGAGATAGGGATTTTACTTGTTTTTTGTAATGGTAAGAGTATATATAATTTGAATTTATGTAATCTTGAGCTTATATATAAGAGATGTGTAATTTTTTGGCAATACATAAATATTTGTACCCAAAATTAAGTTAAACCTTAAGAGGGTTTTTAAATGGAAAGAAAGAACTCAGGGTAATTTTTTCTGAGTTGGTTTGAAAAACACTGAAAATGTTAGGTTATTCTGTGAGTTTCATAAAGATAATTACAACGCATCTAATACAAACATATTTTTTAGTTTCAGTACAAAACGGTTCGATTCATCAAAAAGATGCTGTAAATGATGATGATTTTGAGCCATACTTAAGTAGCCAGACAAATCAGGTAAGTCTGACAGTCTCATATTTAGGAAATTAAACTTACATTAGTATTAAATGGTTTTTCAAATAAACATTTTAATTGAATGGATAGCCATAACATGAATTAGTCTATTGTGCTTGCTTAATAATGAATAGCAGTTGCAGGTTTATGGCACAGGAGGAGAGTTCTTCAGAAATTGTAGGTGGCTGAAACTAGCTTTGAAATGTAAAGATTTGAAGATTAACATTATTTGTATATGTTATGGTTATTTTTCTTGAATGTGAAAGAATTTACCTTTTTAATGTCATTGCCATGTTTTCCTAGCCAGAGCAAATCCAAGGTTTAAATACCTGGTAGTTTGTGAGAGGACTAGTTTGTGCCTGAAATTTTTGGTTAAATACGGTTTTTTTTTCTTCTCTGCAAGGCATTCCATTTTGAATGTCATTGATTATTAGAGTTTTAATATAACCTGGTAATGTAGAGAGTAGTATTAAAGGCTTTATAAGCATACATGTAGGCATGGAGAACTTCTTCAAGTAACTGGTGGTTTTTGAGGTTCCTTTGTGTCTAGGTTTTTTTTTTCACCCACAAATAACCTTGTGAATTTGTATGTAGGAATAGTTCATATTTAAACATTGACAAACAAAGATACAATGTTATTTGGTCTCTATCATTTCAGAAACCATTTTTGCTTAAATAATAAAAAATATGTCTACTAGAAATAGATTTTTAAAAAATACACTTTAATTATTAACCATTTTGTTTAAAACATTGGAATGAAACTGCTCTTGTTGTTATGCTTTAAGAAAGATACGAAAAACATACCTGAAATCTTAACCTCTAGATTCTTTTTAAACTATAAAAGAACAAAGAACCAAACATTATCACAGTTCCAGGGAAAATCTGAACAAAAAGTAGTTCCCAGTTTGTGGAATGTAAGATTATTTTTAGGACTGTGGAAATCCATGGTTATGTTCTACCTGATCTACCACTTGATCATTTCTTTTTAACCACCCACTTCTATCTGTTGATCTACATTCCTAGTATACATTGTTGAGAAGTAATAAATAAATGACAAAGAAAATAATGGTGGTAATATGTGTGGAAGTTTGCCAACTCTTAAAGAAAAAATTCATTCAGTACTTATATAATCTAACTTTGGAATCTCAATAAATTTACTTTTCACCTGAATGTTATAAAAGAATATATCACTGGAAATAGGGGAAGATAATTTGTTGTGAAATGTAGTGCAGATTTTAAGAGAAATATGTAGGATTTGGGGCCCTACGGGGATCTCAGTTAACATCTCCTACTGCAGTTTCCCAACTTTTTTGAGAAACTCTGATATTATGAGGTATAATAGATAACTTCCTCAGAAAAGTCTCCATGGATTAGATAAATTGGGGAAATTTGTTTGGTTTCGATTTTAGATCATTGTTTTTTTTGCTCTTGATTTCATACTTCATATAATGTAAAATGAGTTTTTAAGACAAGGAGGGATATAAGATCCTCTGACTTGTTCAAACTCTGTTTTCAATGAACTTTAGTGGAATTGTTACCTCTAAGAATCCTCTTGTTTTACTTGGTAACAGATTTTTTTTTATTAAGGTATTATTGATATACACTCTTAGGAAGGTTTCACATGAAAAACAATGTGGTTGCTACATTCACCCATATTATCGAGTCCCCCACCCATACCCCATGGTAACAGATATTTTATAATTTATTTCTCACAGGGGTTTAGAAGATTGTTTTTTTTGACATTCTGCAATGGTGCTTCAGGTCCGCCTAAGGCGGGGGAACCAGTGGAGGGGTACCCTATATCCCTCTGGTGTGGCAACCAGCCCTGCTCTGCTTTTTATCTGTTTTGTATATTGGAATTCTGCATAAGATTTCACTTGTAAAAAATCTTTAAAAGTGTTAGAAAAGCATTATTTTTCATGTGTTAAAGGCATTTAGTGAACTCAGTTTTTAAATTATATCTTAAAAATTTCCTTACATTAGGGCAAAAATATCTATAAAGATTTGTTTTAATGTGATTAAATGGGAAATCTTGTGCTTTATATTTATCATTTTAATTCATCTAATATTTCAATCAACGTATTCATAAGCTTTTATAGAAAAGTTTTAAAATTTGATACTCAAGGAGGCTGTATTTTATCTTGCTCTCTTTGCCAGTACTAATGAGTAGTTTTTTAACTATTATCCTTCTCTAATACTAAGAGTAATTATCTGTAACTAGGGCACATACTTACTTTTTAAAGAATACTAACACTCTAGAACATTGAAAACTGAGTGTATTGGAGAGAAAAACTGAAAATTAGCTGAAATCTTAAAGATGAGTTATTCCGGAATTTAAGTAACTCATAGTTACTTAGGTAAAGATATTTTTGAAAATTGGCTTTTAAGGCAGACTACTGAAAACTTGATTTATTGGTGAAATATCTCAAGTAATTATTTGCAGATTTAAAGTTATGCAAGTACAGTTCCTTGAATCAACCTAGTTGAAATAATTGTTTAATTAAAAGAATTTTCAACTAAATATATAGTATGTCTTTAAAATTAAATCCCTTCATCTGATTTTAATATTATAAAAAGAATGAGTCTTTTATCGGGAGAGGTATTTAATGTTTTTGAGTAGTGATCTAAATTGTTCTGTGTACTTAGATTTAATTTAGTTCAAACCCAGAGGTACTTTAAAACAGGTTGTTGGCTTATGGCAACATACTTCTTGTATTTTCTAATGCTCAGCTTCTTAGAATAGCTTTTATATTAATTTTTAAAGTAAATGTGTTTTACATCTTAAAACTAGTTGTCTATAAAGTTCCTCAGGATAATCTAACAATTAAGTTGTTGATTGGAAAATTCAGATTTATTTGGTACTGTTAAAGATGATATGCAATTTGTGCATATATATTTGAAGAATAAATTGAAAAAAATGAAATTTGAGTTTGTTGTACATATGGCGAAAATCCTAGCCATATTTACCAGAGAAGAGGTATAGAGAACTAAGAAATAAAATAATATTTGTAATTTTGTTATTTTCTGTCCTGTCATCACTGCCTTTAGTTAAGGTTTATATTATCTCTGCCTTTTGGCATAATTTTCTAAGTGGTAATTCTGTGTTGCTACTCGTCAGTCTTCATGAAGTCCAAGTCTGATTGTACTATTGCCATGAAAAGAATTACCACAACTTAACAACAGTGGATACATTTATTATATGAATTCTTATTAAAATGGCTCTACTTCACACTCTGCCCTATCTTGGGTTAACCTCCATCTAACTTGCTCAAGGAAATAGGACGTACCATTATTTTTTGAATTTTTTTTCATGATCTCAACCTTTGTATTTACATGTTTAGTTTATATACACACAGACATACTCCTATATCTGTCATTTTATGAATTCTGATTTCCTCAGAATTGGATACTTGCTCTGTCCTTTTTGTATGAGTGTTTGCTTTGTACTTCTAGTACAGTACCTATCAAATTGTAGGGTAACATATTTCTTACTAGACCTGTGAAGTGTTCCAGGTCAGAGGCTGTGTTCTTCATGTTTTTGCCTCTCGTGAATAGAACTGTATCTGGCACATAGAAGGGATTCATTGAGTGTTCATTGAATGAATGCATTAGGTTGTCTGTTGGAAATAAGGGATTAAGAATTATTGTTGATGAAATATTCAGGTTAATTGAATATGACATATAATACTATTTTCTTATATCTTTATGATTAGATTTTTTTGAAAATACAGCATTTTTAAAACAGAAGAAAATATACATAAGCATTAAAAGTATACTAAACTTAACTTTTTGTTGTTTAATTTAGAAGTCAGTTCTAGAGTTTGAAAAACCTCAGGTTCTTAATGGAAAACAGTTTTTGTTTTCCTCTGTGCAGAAGTGCGGTTATTGGTGAATAATGCTTTAACTTTTTTAGTTGAACTTTTAAGATGTGGTACATTGCTCTTTCTTGGAAATTTGGATATTTATGAAGTAAAAAGATTAAGTTACTGTAACTGAAAAGGCCTTATTTTTAGTGGAGCTGTGTTAAAATGTCCTAAGGTCAGAACAGTAGTCATGAACTTTTTTCTTCTTCAAGTTTTCTTTGAGATAATGGAAAAACAGTTGAACTATATCACAAGGCTAAGGAATAAAAATTATAATGACTTTATAATTCTAAGGAAGAACATTGATTTTTTTTTATATCATAGTTTCCAAATGAAAAAAAAACAAAACAAAGACTAAAGGTAAGGGCTTAATTAAATCTGTTTTATTTCTGTATAGCATTTTGCAATTAACAAAGTAGATTTAAAAAAATCTTTACTATTGATTAGAGCAACAGGTATTATCAAAGAAACAGTGTTAGGGAAGTTAAATGATCTGATGAGATCACTGACATAGAATGTGGAAGAGTAAAGCATTAAGCCCATATGCTTTACTACATCATGCCATGACTTCATACTCTTTGCAGTTTACTATTTGTTATATTATGTGTTTGGTGATTAATTTACATCTTAAGGGAGCAAGTTAAGCTATTGTAATATAATGTTGATTGAATACTTGTGTCCTAGGTACTATGTCTTTATTTCCTTTTAATAGATGGGAAAATGATTCAGAATTTAAGTAACTTGGCCACTTTTCCTCCCTGGGCTGGGATTAGAATTTAGATACCTCATGTCTTCACTGCAGCCTTACAGTAAATGGCCATTATAGGTTGTGTTTCTAAGTTTAGGCTGTGGGTAAAGGGTCTATGGATCTGTTGACACAAGTGTGTTTAATTGTATTCACTGATTATTATATCACCACATGTTAATGTTATTTTTCTCCTTCCAGCTAACTCTTTTGAGTATGAGAGAAATATCAAACATTTCACATCATTTGGTTTAAATAAGCTATTTGGACATGACATAAAGTGTTTATGTCTAATTATAACCACGTTTTAAGTAAAAGGTGAAAGTAAATTTTGAGTTTATTTTCCATCATCAGTAAGTGGAAATTTTGTTCCTCTTGCACTACGAGGGTACATCCCTCTAGTTGATGTTCCACTTAGCTAGTAATTAAAATTTTATCTTAAATTTAGCAAAATGTATTTCAAAGTATTTCCAGTTACAGTTAAAATTCTACCAGTTCAAAATGTGTTGACCTTATCTTTCTTCCAAGCTTTGAAGAGTTTCCTGTGACTTTTTTCTTACTAGAACCAGACTGAAGCCTTGCTTTTTGAAAGGACACTGTTTAAGTTACTTTCATAGAGTTAAGGAAAACTCTAATTCAGCAAAACTGCTGAAAGAATAGGGAAATAAATGGTTATGTTGTTTAATAAACTGGAGAAAGCAGGCATTTATCCAGTATAGTCAAGGAGTGTAGTAATAGTAAGACTGTGGACAGCTCTATAGTCAGACAGGGACAGCAGTGCATCTCTGCTTGTTAGCCAGAGTTATCTTTGATAGCCAGTTGGATTAAAGGAGAACATTTTAAAGCATTTAAACTGACTATTTTGACAAAATTACTAATTTAGGGTTGAAATAGTCATAGTAAAAATCATGACATTTAAACATAATTGAAGATATCTAATAAAACCCCCACACCTGAAAGGGTTTGGGCCTGTTTCCAGAACCAGAGGTGACAGATTAGCAATAATTTGTTCCCCATCAATTGAATAGTGTAGGTTGGGGGTTTTCATTTTTTAGGAAACAGTACAGATGAAATAATCAGTTAAAATGAGTTTGACAGACTGGCCTAGGGACCAAATCCAGTCTATGCACTGTTTTCAATGAGAAGACCATGGAGCTAGTAGCTTTTTTAAGGGAGTTGTTAAAAATGTTACTATATGATAGTGACTGGCAACTATTTGGCTTGCAAAGCAAAAAATATTTCTCTGGCCCTTTAGTTTGCTGATCCCTAGTTACTGTATGGATACGGGTATAGTTATTTCAGGAACTTGGCATGTAACTGACATGCAAACTTTAGCATTTGCGATGGTGAAAAGATGAATATTCTTACTGTATTTAAACTTACATTGAATATACGTAAGTTAAGAATGTAATTTTGTAAACACTGTTATATAAAGAATGAACTTAAAATTTTTCTGCCTGGTCTGCTTTTCCATTTCCACATCCAGGTAAGGACTTAACTGAGTCCAGATTTTCGTGCCAGTATTCTAAATTAAAATTTCAAAACTGATTACCTCCATATTCAGCCTAGTTCTCTTACTTCTCCCCCATGTGGAATTTATTTACTTCTTTGTGTTTTATCTTCTTAACTGATTTCTTTTAGAATTAGTATTTTTTAATTAGGCATTCAGTAAATGGTAAATGGTAGGTAGTTGAAGTAATAAATAAAAGGATACCTTTAGTTTAAAAGAGTTTTTAAAATCTTAATTGATTATATGTTCATGTATATTGGCTGAACTTCTGTTCATTTTTATTAAGCTTTTTAGAGTTAATGTCAGTGACTTGTCACTATGAAGCACTATGAATAGTTTTATTTATAGTAAATAGTCTAGTGATCAGTTTACATGTATGTGTGCATCATCTTCATGGATAGTAAAGTTTACTCGTTATTTATTCAAGAATTTTTTCTATAAGAACTGTTGTGCTTCTGAGCTTTCCTCAGACTTCTCTTTTGTTTGTGTAAAAGTCAGTATTTCCAGTGTTGGTCTCCCTAGTGATACCGGTACTGTGTTGGTTTTGAAGACACTATTTCCTTCATACTAATATAATAATATTGTTATCGTTCTTTGAATATATTTTCAGGATGATTAATAATTAGCCAGTATAGTTAAAGAATATGTTCAACTAGATTAGTGATAAGTAACACATATATTTCCAGTTTTGCATACAGTAAAATATATGTAATATCAAGTGAATTTAAAGGTCTTTTTTTCCTTTAAATAATAGTAAGTGATAAGAGTTATTTCTTGCTGTTAGCCCAAACTTTACTGGAAATACTCAGTAACTATCATAACTATTTATTTAAATGCAACCTTTTTTGATTTTTTAAGTTGTTTTAATTTGTTATATCAGAATCATTTCCAGAGACAAAATACTAGCTTTTTCATAGGCTAATTGTAACATAGGCAGTTGTAACAGTTGCAGGCTATGTCACAAGTAATTTAATAGTAGTAAAGCATCTCAGTTTTCAGTGATAGGCCTTTAACAAATAATTGCAAATGAATTCCAGGTAGTATCTGTGATGTTATTGTCACACATTTATGTAGACATACTTTCTCAAATGGGAAAGCAGTGGCAGAATATTCCCAAGACAGTAACAGAAAAGAAGTGGGTTGTGGGGGGAGGTTAAACACTTTGCTCCCTGGAACTTGGATTGAGAATATCTATATAAATTAGATGAATAATCAGCCTTCAAAATGGTATTCACCTTTGCAAGGGGACTAGTCCTGACTGGATATTAGCTTAATTTTTTCAAATCATCAAAAGAAATCCTTAAAATACTTTATTTCTTACATTGGCTATTAATAAGTTTGAGTTTTTTTTTCCTTTAATAGAATTTGGTGTCTTTATTTTTGTCAAATTACTGAATGAATAGTTAACATTAAAAGTAAAAGTTAATTACAGTGATTTTAGAAAAGAGTTACAGGAACTTAGTATTTCTAACTTGAAATTCTGATAAGAAAGGTTATACATTTATTGTGTAAAATCTGGAAGGACAAAGAAAAGAGGCAGTTTTTATACTACCATTAAGAAACCACAGTATGGATTTTGTTTCACTTCTATTTCAAAATTCAAAACAAAGCAGGAAGTAAATTTGGATCTTGCCATATGTGTAATCTTGACTCTTTTTTCTTCTCAGAGTTGAGCATTTATCCATGTTATTTTTTTCTTTATGAAAGTACAAAATTTAATTGCTGTAGATTCCATCATATAGATGTACTGTAATTTAACTTCTCTATTGGCATACCTTCCAGGTTTGTTTAATCTTTGCATATAAATTTTTGGATACCTCAGTTGCATAAAATAAAGCTGGCCATGAATGATCACTCCGCCTCCCTAACCAAAAAAAGCCCTATAGTTTTATAACAAATAATTTATTTTAAATTATTTGTTATATTTTAAACATATATTTTAAAATAAATTTTAAAATATTTTAAAATATTTTAAAATAAAAGTACTTATCAGCAAATTTTCTGTTGATACAAATAGGTGTGAAATTCTAATTTTGTGTTCTCAGACTAGTTGTCTTTTTCATTTATTTACAACTATTTGATTTTAATCTTTCAGGTATCATTTTTCCCCCTTATTCTTCAGAGGACATATCTCTTCTGATTACAATCTTTTGTTTTCCAGAGTAACAGCTATCCACCAATGTCAGATCCATACATGCCTAGTTACTATGCTCCATCCATTGGATTTCCATATTCTCTTGGGGAAGCAGCATGGTCCACGGCTGGAGACCAACCTATGCCATATCTGACAACCTATGGACAAATGAGTAATGGAGAACACCATTATATACCAGATGGTGTATTTAGTCAACCTGGGGCATTAGGAAATACCCCTCCATTTCTTGGTCAACATGGATTTAACTTTTTTCCTGGTAATGCTGATTTCTCTACATGGGGGACAAGTGGATCTCAGGGACAATCAACGCAAAGTTCTGCTTATAGTAGCAGTTATGGCTATCCACCTAGTTCTCTTGGGAGAGCTATTACTGATGGACAGGCTGGATTTGGCAATGATACTTTGAGTAAGGTGCCTGGCATTAGCAGTATTGAGCAAGGTATGACCGGACTGAAAATAGGTGGTGACCTAACAGCTGCAGTGACAAAAACTGTAGGTACAGCCTTGAGTAGCAGTGGTATGACTAGCATCGCCACCAATAGTGTGCCCCCAGTTAGCAGTGCAGCACCTAAACCAACCTCCTGGGCTGCCATTGCCAGAAAGCCCGCCAAACCTCAACCGAAACTTAAACCCAAGGGCAATGTGGGCATTGGGGGCTCTGCCGTGCCACCGCCTCCTATAAAACACAACATGAATATTGGAACTTGGGATGAAAAGGGGTCAGTGGTAAAGGCTCCACCAACCCAACCAGTTCTGCCTCCTCAAACTATAATCCAACAGCCTCAGCCATTAATTCAGCCACCACCACTGGTGCAAAGCCAACTGCCTCAGCAGCAGCCTCAGCCGCCACAGCCGCCACAGCAGCCAGGACCTCAGCCGCAGGCCCAGCCTCACCAGGTGCAGCCCCCACAGCAGCAGCTGCAGAACCGCTGGGTGGCCCCTCGGAACAGGGGTGCTGGCTTCAATCAGAACAATGGAGTGGGCAGTGAAAACTTTGGTTTAGGTGTGGTTCCTGTCAGTGCTTCGCCTTCTAGTGTGGAAGTGCATCCAGTGCTGGAAAAGCTAAAGGCCATAAACAACTATAATCCCAAAGACTTTGACTGGAACCTGAAGAATGGACGCGTGTTTATAATTAAAAGCTATTCTGAGGATGACATACACCGTTCCATTAAGTACTCTATCTGGTGTAGTACTGAGCATGGTAATAAGCGTTTGGATGCAGCTTACCGTTCCCTGAATGGGAAAGGCCCACTCTATTTACTCTTCAGTGTGAATGGCAGTGGACATTTTTGTGGAGTAGCTGAAATGAAGTCTGTTGTGGACTATAATGCATATGCTGGTGTCTGGTCTCAGGATAAGTGGAAGGGCAAATTTGAAGTTAAATGGATCTTTGTCAAAGATGTTCCTAATAACCAGTTACGGCATATTCGCTTAGAAAATAATGACAACAAACCAGTTACCAATTCAAGGGACACTCAAGAGGTACCCTTAGAAAAAGCTAAGCAAGTGCTTAAAATAATTGCTACTTTCAAGCATACCACCTCAATCTTTGATGACTTTGCACATTATGAAAAGCGTCAAGAGGAGGAGGAAGCCATGCGTAGGGTAAGAGTATAGTAATTTTTTCTGGGGTGTGCATGGATGGGTATGCTCTAATGCCTTTTAATTGTACTTTCTGAATTCAAGAATGTTTAGTCTGAAGGAGACCACCCACTTAGTTTACGAAACAATTCTACAGACAACCTTGATGGCCTCTGATGCCACGTTTGAATCATTTCCTTTTCCTTCTCTAAGGTTGCCCTTTGAATTTGCCAGTTCTGCATACTCCTCAGGTGATAAAGGTTGCTCAGTCTTGTTCATCAAAGTTTAATGAGTTCTACATTTATAATTAAGTACACTTAGGCACTCCAATCACCATCACTAATCTGCAACATTAATTTTATGGGAAAATATGTTAGGGTTTGAAACAGCTTATAAATAAATGTTTATTATCCATTTTGTATTTGTGAGAAATAAAATAGATTTTTTTTTCTCTTGAAACTCCTGAAGCATTTTTGTAATTTGTACACTTAAAGCACTTGTACAGAATAGAGTAAAGCTTTGACTTTAGGAAGGCAGCTTAGAATTAGGAAGACATGGGCTTTAGATTTAGACTCTGCAGAATTTGATTTCTAATTGTTATTTACTCTCTCTGACACTAAGGGAAAACTTTCCCTGAGGTTACACACTGTTATGCTTGCATCACGTCTGCCAATATTTGATTACAGGTCACAAAGAGCAAGAAAGGCTGGGACATGTTTCCTGTTCCAAACTAAAAAAGAAAATTGGAGTCCTGTTTTTAGGAGGAGAAGAAAGACTGAACGGTGTAGGCAGCTAGCGGATTTTTCCATAGACAATACATTCACGTTTCTTTTCAAATGAAGCAGAGATTAAGTTAGAAGCCTCTTCAGTAATTTAGGTTGGTTACTATGGAAAGCTCCTATGTAGAAATTAAGATAAAGCAGAAGCTTAACTCTATATAAAACATCAGTGATTCATTTGTGTTTGAACTGTGTCTTGAGGCTTTTTGGTTTGTGCAGAAGAGGGAACTGTTTCAACTAACATTCCTCACTGGTGAATAATGTTGAAATGACCCCAGAGCAGTGGTTTCCAAACCTTAAGGCACAGAAATATTAAATGTGGTGCTTCTTGGAAATGCACCCCAGAAATGTTATATATTTGATAAGGGACTTGGTGGGGTACATGTTTCAGAAGCACCACAGGTGATTTTGGTGCTAGTGGTGATGTACTGCTTTTGAATAATAAGATGCCTGTTTCAGGTTCTGCTCAACTATTTAAATGGATTGCTGAATGCAGTTGTTTTCTCCCAGTTAAATGTGGGAAGTTAGGGAAGAAGGAGACTCTAAAGCTTAGCTTCTGAGTTTTTGAGATCAGCAGCTGAGTAAATACTCTTACTGTAACTGTCATTACAAATAGTGGCTCAGGAAAAATGATTTGAGGTGTGAAAGAAAGGTGGGATGAAGGTGAAGATTTTGTTGTAAGATACCTTTGAGAAATACAGACAGTGAAATCTCCGATGAGGCAATTAGGTGTGGGAATCACAGAGTTGGGGAGTTTTGTTCTTAAACAGTTGGAATCCACAGAAATGGGATGAGATTACTTTTGGAGAAATGATATATGGCAAGGAAATATTTATCTGTTTCTGTATCTACCACAATGAAGGGGAGATCATCCTTGTGAGTCTTTCCACTGTTAACCTGCAAATAAAGAGCCACAATGAGAGGCAAATGAGCATTTATTTGGAATCAGAATTGCAATATGGGAGCACAGATTCAGGTAGAAATCCTTAAAGTGTCCCACTTGTAGGGTGAAAGCAAGGGGTTTTATGAAGAAAATTTAATGAGTTGAAGAAAAGAAACAAAAGGTTTCTGTAGGTACAGGCTAATAAGCTACTCTGGTTATATAATAATTGACCTATTAATTTCATCTTCAGAAAGTTCACAGCCATCAATCTTGTGATCAGGATGTCTGCTCTTGTGCTGACTTCTCAGGCAGTGGCTTAAAACAGTTGCCGTTTTGCCCAGTTCAAACAAAGATGGGTTAAGGCAGTTTCTCTGCCGTGGGTGTGTTTTGGCTCCAGTTATGTCAGTTTCACAACACATTTCCTCCCTACCCAGTCTGAAAATGCAGTCCTAATTTATTTTTATATAATTGTCTCAGAAATTATTTATGATAGTTGCATATTATCTTATAATCACATATACAACAGTGACTTAAATTTTATAGTTAAAAAATTTTTAATTTTACATTTAAATTGTTTCATGATTTACTTCCAGTCTTTTCATAGTATGTCTACCTTACCTTTGATAATGTTTATTTTGAATCTTCTTTATTTTTTTTTTAGGAAGAGTAATTTGATAATATGTTTAATTAAGCCCTTCTAGATGCAAAAAATGTGTCTTTGGCCATGATAGGTGAACAACTGTTTACTTGGATATAGAATTCTTGGGTCACAGTCTTTGATATTTTGCTTTATAGTTTTATATTTACATTATGTTATTTACAGTTTTATATTATGGAGAGGTCTGAAGCCGGCCTAAATCTTTTTTCTTTGGAAATAACTGTTTCTGTCTGTGCACAAAAGATTATTGCAATATTAACATGTAGAATGTGTACAATATTAGTGTTTTATAATTTTCCTTAGTACTTTATCTGTATGCCAACTTTTTATTTTCCTTTTTCTTGTAATGTCAAAAAATATGTACCTGTCTTTGAGTACCATTAGTCCTTATTTCTAGTATTTTTCTCTGTATTTGGAGTCTTCTGTGTCATTGATTTGGTTTGCTTTGTGTTAATTCTGATTTGTGATGTTCTGAATTCTTCAGTGACAGGTTTTAGTTTGCTCATATCATCACAGTTTGATCTCCTTTACGTCTGTTAATTTTTTTCTTATCTGAATTTCTTGATCCAGAGTTCATCTTGATTTTATTGAGCACAAAGATGACTGTTTAAAGTTTATTTCTCCTTCCTCTTTAGTTTGTATTTAGAAACGTTTTCCTCTTCCATATCCTTTCCAACTTTTCTTTTTTTTTAAATTTACATGCAGTAAAACAGTAAATTCTCTTTTGCTGACTCTTTGTAACTAGCACTCTCTTCCCCCATTCTTCTAATTCACTGGTCTGTTCTTTGCCGTCATAACGCATTTTCCATAAAGTCATATAAATAAAACTACACAGTGTATAATCTTTGGAGATTATGTATGTTGTTTGATATATATCAGTACTTCTTTCCTTTTAATTACTCACACCATTTTACTATATGAATTTACCACAGTTTATCTCTTCCTTCTTTGAGGGACATTTGGGTTGTTTACAGTTTTGGAGAATGTAAATAAAGGTGCATATCCCAGATGCATATCCTATAAATTCATGTACATATCCTTTCTTAAACATTTTGTAAAAATCATATGGTTAAATTAACTTCTTTGGTATGTACAGTGCTGTGAATTACAATACACACATAGGTTTGTGTAATCACCACCACCATCAGGATACAGAAGAGTTCATCATCCCCAGAAAACTGCCCTGTACAAAATACAAAGCAGAAGTACTTTGTATCTATATACTTCCTCCATGTCTAACCTCTGGCAGCTGTGATCTGAACTCATAGTTTTGTTAGTATTCTGTTTTGTGAATAAATTTCTCAAGACTTGTTTTGGCTTTCTTCTTTCATCCTTGAACGATGAAGAGAATTCAGGTCAGGTATTTGCTCCAGAATAGGTTTTTGCTTTTGTCTTTTTCCCTCTTCCCTTTAATTTTTGGTGTTAGTTGCATATTTTTGTCCATTTCAGATGTGGAGATGAGATTCATGATGTAAGTTTACCAGTTAAATGATTCATCAGCCTGTGAAGTGTAAGAAGGGGGAGCCAGTACAATGGCTATGCTAGGACATTAATTTTGACTGCAGCTTGAGTTTGAAGCCATGTCAGGGAAGAGATTTTCCTGCTTACTCACTCTTTAGTATTTGGGGTATCATCTCTCTTTGCCCAGTTTTCTTTCTGGTGTTGTTACCCCTTGTCCAGGCAGAACTTGGAGATTTTCATTTGTAGATTTTCTCTTGGATAGGCTTGTTTTTACATTTTGACTTTAGAGCATAATTGCTTTTAAGTACTCTTGGCATCCCAGTAATGAAGGATGTGCTCCCTATCCTAACTTATCCTTGGCTCCATGAAAAAGGACAAATTAGTGATGTTTTCCTAGAATTTCCTTTTCTTAACATTTTTTTCTTTTTTTAATTAAAAGAGTTACAAGTGATTTAGTGTTCTCTTTTAAAATGATTCCATTGGTCTTGTGTTTAGCTGAAATTCCTCAAAAGCTTTCGATATGTGGTGGTCATTTTCCCAGGTGCATATCCTTCAGACATTAGGTAAAGCAGGGTTTCTTAAGGCACAAAACAGCACTACTTATAAAATAAATGATTGATAAAATTTGACCAGATTAAAATCAATTTATTATAAAGTGCTTTAAAGAAAGTAAAAAGACATGCTGGGAACTGGGAGAAATTGGGACACAACTGACTGAAGATTAATATCAAGAATATATAAGAACTCCTTGGAATCAGTTTAAAAGTTCAATCCAGTAGAAAAATAGGTGGAATATATGGATAGTCATTGCACAAGAGAGGAAACAAATATGTATGTATAAAGTACATAAAAAAATATTTAGTCTTATAAATAATTAGGGAAATACAAATCAAGACTATTTTCTACCCATTTGTTTGGCAAAACTAAGAAATTTAATAGTATTGAGCATTGGAGAGACTATAGATCAACAAAAGCTGTTATAATTGTGGATTCATTAAATTGATACAGTGGGGAAGCATTTTTCCTTTTCTTATAAAGCCGAACATTTTCATATACATTGTAATTAAGCAGCTCTTCCCTAGGATATATACCTAAGAAAAACTTCCCAAATACCCCAGAAGACACGAGAATGTCCTTAGGAGCACAGTTGATAATAGAAAACAAACACTGGAACAACTCAAATATCCATCAGCAGGAAAATGGCCAGAATACATAGGAGTGATTGACCTACAGCTATGCAGCATTATGAGTGAATCTTTTTTCTTAATCTTTATATTTAGAAATAATTTAAGTTTATTTGGAAGAATAAGCATAGTGCATGGAATGCTCATGCCTTTTATCCAGATTGACCTATTAACATTGTTCCCTGTTTGCTTTACGATTTTTTGAACAATTTGAGAGTAAGGTCCATACGTCATGGCTCTTTACCTCAAAAAAGTAAAGTGTATATTTTCTAAGAATAAGAATATTCTCTTAACAACCACAGTATTCTTGTCAGTTGATCCAGAGTGTCCTTTAAGCCTTTTTATCTTTTTTCCAGTTTATGATCTGTGCCATGATCAGGTAAAGGACCTAGTAGCCAAAACAATTTTCAATAATAATAATAATTTTAGAAGGCTTATACTAACGTGACTTCAAATCTTTGTCTTTTCCAGCTTTGGGAAGATTTTTTCCTATGCTTTATAATAGGTTTTTGTAGTTTAAAATTTTACATTTGGGTCTGGGTCTGTGGTTACAACACTTTCTTTTCTTTCTGTGTTCATGTTTTTCTTTAATTTCTTGAACCTACTTGTAATAGCATACAAGGGCTTTAAAAGACTAATTCCATCTTGTCATTGCTAGGTCTTTTTTATTACTATTTTTTTTTCTTTGATTATTTTAACCTTCCAGGAATTCCCCAGTTTCCCTTGGCAGCAAAGCACCCTGTGGAGGAGCCAACCAGCATATCCTGTCTGGCTCTATACAACTTAAGAGTCCAGGCTCTCTGAGTGAAAGGGTATTTGTGAAATTTATAGCCTCAGGAGAAATGCATGCCAGTTATTGTAATATTTTTCTAGTTCTTTCATTCTTAGGTTTGAACAGATAATTCTGATATAATATTGGTATTTTTTAAATTAAAATCAACCTTGATGACAGTCAAGACAAATCCACTAAAATAGTTCATTCAAGGAGCAGACAATAAAATATAAAACAAAATTTGATATGTTGTTTAGATGTTGTTAGGGAGTATTCATAAGTAAAAGTAAAAGAAAACCAGAAAATGTTCTTGGAAAAGAGAAAATGATTGTTAAAATTAAAAAATCCATGAGCAAACACGAGTAATAAAATGTTCATGCTTTAGATCCAGTTGATGATCTGGAATTAAAGAAATTTCCAAATGAGCAATAGAGATGAAAAACAGAAATGATAAAAGATGTGATAAAAGAGAGGAGGCCGACTATCTCTCTAATGGAAAAGACAAAGGAAAGAATGAATAAAGAAAAATTTCCGAAGCTGAAAGGGTAACAAGGATTGGGCTTACAGAATAACTATCAGGATTATCTAAAATTGAAAAGAAAGGAAAAGAAAAGGAAAAAAATAATAAAAGACAGAATAGAAAATTTTAAGCTTCCTGAGCAAAAGACAAATTACCTACAAAGGAAGGAGAATCAGACTATCAGAATTCTCTCATCTACAATTCTGGGTACTGGTATGTAAAATTATTTCAGAGTAGAATGGAATGGGATATAGAATTATGTTCTTAAAGATGAATGTTGAATTATATCAGTGAAGGGGAGTGCAAAATAAATATTTCAGGTGCACAAGAGCTTAGCTGCATATCCTTCATGAGAAAGTTATTTCAGCAGGATGAAAAAGAAATTCAAGAAAGATAATACCATCTGCTAGCCGGTTATACTAGAACATATATCTCTCAACATGGACTCGTATGCATTTTGAGTCAGACAGGTCTTCATTGTATATAATGTATCTTAGGACTATAAGCATCTGTCCACTCTGTTAGTGGTGCCTGTGGTCGTTGAAGCCTGACAAATGAAATCAGCTCTTAGTGGGGAACCACTGACCTTGGAGAAGTGAAGGAAGCTAAAAAGAAAACATAAAATGTCTAATGATCTTTGCTGTCATTGGAACATAACTCTTTGTTAGCAGGACTTGATTTGTTCTCTGCTGAATTCCTAGCATCTAATGGCTTGGCACATAGTAAGTAGATGTTTAGTAAACATTTGTGAAATGAGTAAATGCTTTGAAGAGTTTCTTTTTAGAAAGTTTGAATGTCATAGAATTTTTCTTTAAATTAATTACTGTACTTCAGGAACTATGTACTCAATCAAGTTACATAATACTGCCTATTGGTTTTTCCATTTGTAGAAATGGACAATAGTATATAAAGATTCAATTATAGTTAGAACAAAATGTAAGATGGAGTGGGAGGGTAAGATTTGAGGAAAGATAAATACGTTATTTTTCTCATTTTTCTGAAGATAAAGGATAATTGTTAGAAGATGATATGAAGCAGTTGCGATGAAACATATTATTTGAAGTCATAAGGACAATCAGAACTAAAAATAGTGTGGCTTAGTGGAGGTAGGGGAAAGAAAAGGAGAATACAGCATTCACTGTATTAAATTACTGTTTATAGTATATCCACTGGAAATTGATAGTGTCTCATTTGATAAAGTAGGACATTTATGTATCAGTTTGCTACTTAAAGTTACAACAACTCATAAAGGAACTTAAAGTAGAAAGAGCTAGAAGAGGGTAGGGGAGCTTTACTTTTTACTTTAACTTGCTGTTTGTATATTCTCATGACAAAACTAGTTTAATTGGAAAATAAAAGAATGTTCAGTGTATATTTGTCCAATATAAATTTAAGTAATCTACACAGAATTTATTTTTGACTACTTAGGCAATGCTTTCATTGAAATTGTACTTTTGTTGTACTGAATGCAAGTCATTTAGATCCTAGTGTATTCTTTTATTTTATAAATCCTTATTGATCAGGAAACATAATCTGAGGTGAGCTTTTGATTCAGTGACTCAATTCCATATAGGAATAATTAGTTTTCAAATGCCTGTAATTAGTTTTGGCCCAGAATGTATCACATTAATACCATGAACTTTTATATTGAATTATCTGATTAATATAAAACATGGAGTGATATTTTGAGTAGTCAAATGATTCTGTTTTAAATGCAGTAATACTTTATCCTAAAGTTGGTAAATATTCTTTGCTTCCATAGGTGGGAAATGAGGTGTTTCAGTTACTGTCTTTATAATAGTGATTTGTTTTTTTTCCTCAGACTAATTTTGTCATTCCATAGGAGAGTTAAAAGGAGGCTGTGTTATATTCGAATGCTGATAAAGAATTTTACGAGTTTTCAGTAAATGAACTACTATAGTTTTATCCAGGTACTTATAAGTCTTGGGGAGATATTTCTGTATCTATTACGAACAGTCATTATTAAATTGAATGTATTTCAATTATTTTTCTTCAGCAGGAAGTACATAATTAATAATTACTTAAGGAACATTTATATTTAATTTCCAGTGAATATGAAAAAAAATTCAGGAAGTAACTTAAATTGTTCAATTATATTTTAATAGTTTATTTTAGAAGTTTGATGTGCAATTTCTTAATTTAGAAATTTACTGACTATATTGCACTTTAATTTCTGAATAAAACTGACTACAGTCTCTTGGCAGAAAACTTTGAGTTTATTGAATTGATTTACTTACTGAATATTAAATTCTGCTGCACACATCTTATATTCTAGTCAGCCTAGTCTAGTAGCACTTTATGTTCTTTTATGAACTATGTTCCCTTGTTCTTTCAACAGATAAATATTAAAGGTTACCAGTAAGCGAGTAAAGATAATAGCCCTTCATAGAACTCAATCTTGGAGAGAGTGTTTCTCTCAATGACATAGTTTTCAATGTTGAGGCATGCACGTCTTTTGCTGAATTTATTGCTAAGTGTTTTATATTTTTTAATGCTATTGTAAATTGTAATTGCATTTTCAGATTTACTTCCCAGTTGTCTGCTGCTAGTTTATAGAAATGGCCTGTATGCTTGACCTTGCTAAAATTCACTTTTATTAGTTCAAGTAGTTCTAACAGTACATCCTTAGGATTTTTTGCTTTTACACATTTGTCATGTTGTCTACAAATAAAGATCATTTTATTTCTTTTAGATCTTTAGGCTTTTTTCTTAGATTATATTTTTAATCTAGCATTATTTAAACATGAAATTAAGAACTCTAAAACCCAAATAAGACAACATATAAACAAAAAAGTTAGTTTACTGTGGTATGGTGATGTTATTTTGCTGAAACGAAATCACAGCTCAAAACATGAATTAGTCCAAATTCTTAGAATCATATTTTTAACTCTCATTTGGACCACTTAAAACTAACACAGTTATGACTCTTTTCTACCATTTTTCAGTATTTGAACTTATTCCTAATTCTTCAGTTTTATAGTACACTTTGAGGTTATTTGATCTTTGGTGATAAATAGCTTATTGACTGCATCTGTTCTTTTCTGAAACCTGAAATAATTCTTAATTGTATAAACACATATTTAGGCACTGGAGTTTTTAAAAGCAGTTCTTTACTGTATTGTGGCCATGCAGAGAATCAGATGTTAGTGTCTCACTTCAATGGAAACAGGAAAACTCACAGTTGACTTCCAAAAACAACCTCCAAAGCAAAATCATTGTTCCTTCCCTTTGATTTCTTGATTTTGAATTCTTTTACAGTGCAGAATTGGTCTATTTCCTTTACATTCTTTTTCTTTTCTTTCCATGCAAAAGGATCCATCATGTTGTTGGACAGTGCATGTCAGTTTATCTCAGCATTAAAGCACTTTAATGGCTTTGGACAAATGTATAGTCCTTTGAACAGCTGTGGTTTTATCCATCTGTTACTGCCCTTGTTTTACTTTTTAGCATGAATTTTTCCAGTCCTGTAAGCCAATCTGTAGATTTCATTCATGGTACATCATTAATTTTCCTGAAAAATTGAATATATTATATATTTTAACTTCAGCCATTGTACATCTGTAAACTTTGCCTGTTCTTAAAACACGCATACCATTTATTTTTTAAATTTAAAAATAGAGTCTGATACTTAACATGGTTTTACTTTGGGGTAGAATTTAAGTAAAGTAACACTTTAAACTTCATAAACAATACAAAGAAGCATTAAAATGAGAATTCCCTATAGGACATATATGTGATACATATTTCTGCTGCAGTATGATGTTGGGGAGTTGTATTTTTCTAACTTTATTATGAGTTTTTGAAACTATTTTGAAATTCCTTCAGGTTTTAGATAATACAGGGAGTTTCTGTATGTCCTTTATTTAGATTTTCGTAATATTGACATGTTACATAATCATAGCACATTTATTCAAACTAAGAAATAACATTGGTACACCATGTTAACTAAACAGACTTTTTTCCAGATTTCCCCACTTTTCCCACTAATGTCTTTTTCTGTTCAAAATCTAGAACATCAGCTTTGTGTTTAGTTGTCATGTCTCCTTGATTTCCTCCCAGCTATGATAGTTTCTCTGTCTTTCCTTGTCTCTCTCATGGCTTTAACTAAATTGGTATTTTGTAAGGTATATCAGTGTCTATCTGATTACTGAGGTTATGGGAAGAATACCATATAAGTGATGTGTCCTCTTCATCTGACCATAACTTATTCTGGTCCTATTAACTTGGATTACTTGGTTAAGGTTGTATCTGCTAGGTTTCCCCTTTATTACTTCTCCTTCTCTATTCTTAGAAGCAAGTTAGTATATCCAGCCCACACTCTAGAGGAGGAAAATCAAGTCCCACCCCAAACAAGGAGGAACACTAAAATATTTGTGGAATTTTTTGTTATTTAGTTGTTATTTATTTAACTCTTCTTCTTCCTGCTTCTAGAATATTCATTTTGTCTTGGATCTATGCTCCAGTTTTCTGATATTTTTCTGTGTAATTTGTAGCTTTTTTTTTTTCTGCTCTGTAATTCAAAATAGTTCTTGGACATAATATTCTACTTTCCAAATGAGGCAGTGACTGTTTCCCTCTTTAATTCATCTGCTGACATTTTCAGTTTGCAAATCAGGTTTCTAAGCTAGCAAAAGGGTTTTATCTTTGTTGCATTTGGATCTCATCTGCCTGCTTGCTTGCTTTTTCTCTTTTTTTCTCCCCCTGCAGGTGATCATTGTCTCTTTTCAGCAGTTCTGTTGTGTTGTACTGTGTCCTGAGTAGTTTATCTCCATTTTCTTTCTGGATGGTGTGGCTTCTTAGATATGTAGTTACTTTTCCCTCAAGGCTCATTTGGACTCAGGTCTCATTACTGAAATATTACTAATGGTGTTAAGCCTACATATTATTAAAAGGAAATAAGTCATTTACCTGCAATGTTGAGGGCAAGCTGTTGGCTCCTCTGAGGACACTGAAAAATAATTTTGTTTTCCATCTCATCCCTAAGTAGGGAAGTCTTAACTCTGTTCAGCTCAGTCAAAAAGACATGGGTTGGCAAGTAAACTTTCTACTGGAGTTAATCTCCACAGGCCAGGTTCTGGGTCTTGGTCTTAGAATCCTGTGTTGGTGTCCAGAGACTTTGCTCACCTCAAGGTAGTGAAGAAGCCCTATACCAGAGACTTAAAGCCCTCAAATCTCAATCTGTCTGGTTGAACCCTCCTGACTCTATTAGTGGAAAAGGGATGTGGAGGGATATCTCTGCAAAAATTTTTTTGAATTGTCAGTCATTGTTAAAATTAAAATTGAGTTCACTGAATCAGTTTGGAAAGTTTGTATCCTAAAGAGTGTACATGAGATCTCAAGTTCCTTCTTTGGATCTATCACTGACTCCTTTACTGTAATTCAGGTTTCCTTTCCCTCTCTGTTACTTATCAGCAGCACACTAGTACATGTAATTTTGATGTCAGCTGTGTAATATGTACTTCATTTTAGAACAGAACAAGTTAGTGGTATCACTGATACCTCATTATTTCTTAATCTCCTATTTCTAGTGGTCTCTGGCTGATGGTGGGCCCATAGGTATCTTACTGTATTCAAATATTTAATATTAACAATTTCAGGTACAGTTCTAGACCTTGTTAATGTAAGTGTGGGATATTTTTGTTTTGATTTTTGTCTTTAAGCAGAGGTATGGACCATAAACTTCAGGAGGACTTGAGTTTTTTGACAGATGTTTGCCATGCTAAGAACTTAAAAATCTATATATCCATCCTGGACCTTTTATCTCCAGATTCACGTATCCAGGAGTTATTTTTGACATCTTACTTGTTCAAAAAACATCTTAATTTTAATATAACTCCCATTTCATTGCCTGCCGCAGACTTTCCATCTTTGTAGAGGGCACCAATGCCCTTCCGGTTGTATAGGCCAATAATATTGGAGTCATTCCAGATACTTACCTTTCTCACCCCATCTCTAATCCAATCTATCAGGAAGTCTTGTTGGCTCTCCTTTGAAAACATATCCCAAATCCAAACACTTTTCACTAGCTCTCCTTGTTACACCCCCGTATAAGAGCAATTATTTTGCTGGATTGTTACTGTGCTCTTCTTAGTTGCCTTCCTGTTCCCACTTCTGCTTCTCTACACTCTTGTTACCAGCAAAACAACCCTTAAGAGTTCCTTTGTGATTGGTGAGACTGGACTCTTAGGTTTCTCTTGCTTTTCTTGACAATGTTAATGTCGAAGTGTTGCTAATCTCAAAAGAATCCCTCTTTTTCTAGTCTCTGGAACAGTTGGTGTGAGTTTAGAATGATCACTTCTAGGAGAATTAATCAGATGCACCTCTGAAATCACTGTGAGCCTTGTGGGTTTTTTTTGTTTGGGGTAGATTTTTAATTATTGATTAAAGTTATGTAGTTATAAGTCTCGAGTTTGGTAAATTGTATGTGGTCAGTTGTATTTTGGAAGTTGTTTTGTCTTAGGCTCTTTGGCATGTTGACAGTAGTGGTTTTTTTTTTTTTTTTACCCAAGTCTTTATGATATTGTTTATGCTTCATTTCTCTTTTAATCTTTCCAGAGATTTATGTATTGTTAGGTTACCCTCCCTTTTTCCCCTCAGAACACAACCTCTTAACTTTTGTTCTTTGGTTTTGTTTTCTGTTTCATCACGTCCTCTTCTGTAACATTCCTTCTCCTTTTGGGAGCTTACTGTTAGTCATTTGCTGATGCACTGATAGAGCTGAATGATGAGTTGTTTACTTTTCAGCTTTCTATTTTTAATTCTGCACAGGTACATTTCTAATTTGAGGGGAGGGGCCTTAGACTGAGCATTTTTGTTATTAACACTGGTGAAAAAATTTCCAAATATCCATTGTGATTTTTCGGGGAATACTTAAAGAAGTGTCCTTCAGAATTTCCTAATGTAGTAGTAAGGTTTTTGTTGTTATCTGTTTGTTTTGCTTATAAAATTGATGTCAGAAAATGTGATCTATATGATATGACTCTTTGATATCTTTTAGAGATTTGCTTTCTGGTCTAGCATATAGTCAGTTTTTGTGGTGGTTCAGTTTTGACCCTGTAATTATTTGGCTCCATTCTATATATTCTTTTTTTTTTTTTACAACTTCACTGTATATTATTTCCTCTTCTGAAAAATATACATCATACAGAAATATATAAAGATAGAATAAGAATTATATGCTTTACATGTCATTTAAAGTCTTTTTTAAACATTAAAAACAATTTTTATTAACATATGATTGATATACACTCTTATGAAGGTTTCACATGAGAAAACAATGTGGTTATTACATTTATCCATATTATCAAGTCCCCACCCCTACCCCAATGCAGTCACTGTCCATCATCAGTGCAGCAAGTTGCCAGAGATCCACTATGTCCCTTCTCTGTGATAATACTGTTCTCCCATGATCCCCCACACCATGTGTACTAAACATAATACCGGATGGGTCATGTTTTTTATCCATTCAGTAACTCTATATCTTTTGATTGGTGCATTCAGACCATTTACATTTAGGGTGATTATTGATAGGCATACACTTATTGCCATTGCAGGCTTTAGATTCGTGGTTACCAAAGGTTCAAGGTCAATTTCCTTACTATCTGAGAGTCTTAACTTAACTCACTTAATATGCTGTTACAAACATAATCTAAAGGTTCTTTTATTTTCCTTCTCCTTTTTCTTCCTCCTCCATTCTTTGTATATTAAGTATCATGTTATGTATTCTTTGTCTATCCCTTGATTTACTTTGGGGATAGTTAATCTAATTTTGCATTTTCTTAGTAATTAGCTGTTCTGCTTTCTTTTCTGTGGTTTTATTTCCTCTGGTGACAGCTATTAAACCTTAGGAACACTTCCATCTATAGCAGTCCCTCCAAAATAGACTGTAGAGATAGTTTGTGGGAGGTAAATTCTCTCAGCTTTTGCTTATCTGGAAATTGCTTTATCCCTCCTTCAAATTTAAATGATAATCTTGCTGGATAAAGTAATCTTGGTTCCAGGCTCTTCTGCTTCATGGCATTAAATACATCATGCCACTCCCTTCTGGCCTGTAAGGTTTCTGCTGAGAAGTCTGATGTTAGCCTGATGGGCCTTCCTTTGTATGTGATCTTTTTTTCTCTCTGGCTGCTTTATTAGTCTGTCCTTATCTTTGATCTTTCCTATGTTAATTACTATGTGTCTTGCTGTTGTCTTCCTTGGGTCCCTTGTGTTGGGAGGTCTGTGCACCTCTATGGCCTGAGAAACTATCTCCTTCCCCAGATAGGGGAAGTTTTCAGCAACTACCTCCTCAAAGACACTTTCTATCCCTTTCTCTCTTCTTCTTCTGGTTTCCCTATAATGCCAATATTGTTCCGTTTGGACTGGTCACTCAGTTCTCTCAATATTCTTTCTTTCTTAGAGATCATTTTTTCTCTCTGTGCCTCAGCTTCTTTGTATTCCTCCTCTCTAGTTTCTATTTCATTTATGTCTCCTCCACTGTGTCCAACCTGCTTTTAATACCCTCCATCATGCTCTTCAGCTATTGGATCTCCGACCTGAATTCATTCCTGAGTTCTTGGATATCTTTCCGTACCTCCATTAGCATGTTGATGATTTTTATTTTGAACTCCCTTTCAGGAAGAGTCGTAAGGTCCACATCATGTAAATTTTTCTCTGGAGTTATGTTAATTTTACTCTGGACCAGGTTTCTTTGGCGTTTCATGTTTGTATATGGTGCCCTCTAGTGTCCAGAAGCTCTACTCTGGAGCTGCTTAGCCCCTGAAGCAAGTTGGGGGTTGCAGGGGAGCAGTCGGTGCCTGGGGGGAGGAAAGAGCTGTTCCTTGCTTTCGGGCTGCTCTGCCTGTCTCCACTGCCTGAACTAGTGGGCGGAGCACACAGGTATAAGCTTTTGTCCCAGAGCAGCTGGATATGGATCCATGCTTTCCACAAGCAGCTGGAATCTCAAGTCTCTCCAGGAATTCTGCCTGTTTTAATTTTTCAACCCGGTAGTCATGAGAGTATCATGCAAGCACCATGAAATGTAGGTTGTGCTCCCAGAGCAGATCTCCGGAGCTAGGTATTCAGCAGTCCCAGGCCTTCCACTCCCTCCCTCCTCCGTTTCTCTTCTTCCTGCCGGTGAGCTGGGGTGGGGGAAGGGCTTGGGTCCCGCTGGGCCACAGCTTTGATATGCTACCCTGTTCTGGGAGGTCTGCTCTTTTCTCCAGGTGTGTGCAGTCTGGCACAGTCCTCTTTCCTGTTGCTCTCTCAGGATTAGTTGTGCCAACTATATTTTCTAATTATATCCAGTTTCAGGAGGAAGCCTCTGTCTCTCCTCTCATGCCACCATCTTTAATCCAATCCAGTTTTATATATTCTTATTCTCAATCTGTATTTTACTAATATGTCTGCTTTTCCAATTAGAGAACTGTGTTAAATTCTCCTGCTATAATTAGAGACCTGTCAGGTTTTCTTTGCAATTCTGACAACTTTTAATAAATGAAATTATTTTTTTAGTGTAATATTATTATTGCTTATTTTTAAAATGTTACTCAAAATACATTGGCCATTTTGTCTCTAATAATGGTTTTTGTTTTCAAATCCATTTCATCATTGTGTTTTAAATTTATTTCTTGTAAATCATGTGTAAATGATTTAAAAAAAAATCAAGCTGTTACTTTGCTTTCATCAGTTAACTTACTTTTTTTGATTACGTGATATAAATGTGTATTTCTGCTGCCCTCTATTTTGTGCTTTCTAATTAATCTAGATCTTTTAAGTACTCCTCCTCCTCCATCCCACCTGCCCTTCCCTTTTCTGTCCTATCAGATTTATTTTTTTCTCTTTGCCTTTACACCGAGTTACAAGTTAGGTATTACATACATAGATGTAATCTATTTGTTTTATTGTATATAATTTATATATTTATACATATATGTAATCTATATATTTTATTGATAAAGTGCATAGTTGATTATAGTTCAAACCAAAGAGGCATCTCTAACAAATTGAAATAACACATCTTCATTGATAACTGATCATATTCCTTAAGTTAAACCTCTTTAACTTACTTTAAATAGTATCATATTTTTTCTGTGAGTTTGGGGCTCTTTATGCAGTTGATGAGTTTTCTTTAGTTTTCATCCATCGTTTAATAGGGAAGAATAAGCAGTATTCTGGTATCTTTTCTTGCTTCATCTGTTATATTGTTTTATATCTGGGTAATTAAAGCAGGCTGCAAAATATTCATAGAAATCTATTTCTTTCAGCTGAGAACTAAACTTTCTGTTTAGGCTGGTTTTTTAAAAGTTTTAGGGCCTTTATAAAATTAGATTACAACTTCCTGGTACCAAAATCTTTTCTTGTCTTTTTTTCCTTTGTATTGCTGGATTTTGTTTTGTTTATCTTTCTGAAATGTGATTAATAAGGTAGCTCTGTGTCTATTTTCATTTTGTCATATTCCTTAATTTCATAGTATCCCACTGATACTTAAGAGTCTAGGAAATAATTTCAATTGTAATTATCATATATTAGGGCATTTATCTTACTAACTTTCTGAGTTAAATGCTGTTTTTTCAGGTTTAGGGATATATTAAAATGAAAAAGAAAGGAATTTATTAACAAAGAACTTAAAGGCCTCTTTGGAATTTAAAATACAGTTTTCTGATTGTGTCACAGGATGGGAAACCAATTTGACTATTGCAAAGTTTATTCATCTTCGTTATAAAACATGTATTACTCAGGCAGAAATAAAATGGGAGTATTAAAAACAAAAGGAGAGAATCTTAATAATGTGTTAAAAAACTCAGGTGGTTTTCAGAGTGTGGTCCCTGGACCAGCTGTATCTGAATGAGCTGTGAACTTGTTAGAAAGACAGACTCAGATTTAGGTTCAGACCTTTAGGGCCCAATAGTCAATGTTTCCACAAGTCTTTCAGGTGATTCTGATGCTCAGGTTTGAGAACCACTGAGTTACACATTAAAACAAGATGGTACAAACAAACTACATGGTGCATAGAATTGATAGGCTGCACAATGCTGGCCATAGTTTTTTTTTCTCAAAGGACAGAAGTTTACAGGTAAATACTTGGTTAATAAACATAGTGAAGGGATCACTCAGTTTAACTTTTGTTCAAGGGTTTCCACTTTCTTAGAACAAATTACTAATAATATGTATTAGTATTTCTTGATATGGACAGTTGTAATATACTGAATGTGAGAATATGATATGGAGGAAGTTTGTGATTGAAAGTATTTTTTGCTTAACATGGAAGTTGAACTTCAGTGCAACTTTAATGCAGTTTAATGTAGCTCTTTTCCTTTCCGTCTAACCCTACCTGTTTTGCTACAGAGACCTTTTAGTCTATTTGCTACTTCACCGTCAAAAACTCGTTGAGGGCTCGAAGGACATTATTGTAATTTTTCCACCTTAAACAAAATTGCATGGGAAAATAAGGCTGTGGAGAGGGCCTGTACTTTCCTGAAGTAGGTCTTTGTGTTTGGAGGTCTGTTACCATAAAATGTTTTATTGTAATCATCCCATTGGGGGGTGTGTAGGTAATAGTAAATCATTTTTAAGTACTTACTTGAATTAATATTTGAAGAACCTTTTATGGAGATGGTTTATATTATATATGCATATAATTTAAATCTTTAATGATAGTATTTTGTTAAAATTCATTTTTTTTTTTTTTCCAGGAGAGAAATAGAAACAAACAATAACCAGATGAAGATGTCCTATTAGAATTACAACACTAATGATGTAGACTCTGGAAATGCCTAATAAGTCAAAGAAGACGTTATTAAAGTTTTTTTCTGCTTAAGGTGACATCTTTGAACTCTAACACAGAATGGACTCTTCTTGTAATGGTTTTTCATCAGCGCATCTGCCCTTATACGCTCACCAAACACACTTGAGAACTGTAACTTCATCAAGCACTTTCTGTCCTGAAGCTTTTACCAGTATCTGCTGTCTTTTGTAATTATGCATCCTAGCTAAGGCACAGAAGACTGAATGAATGCAAGGATTCATTAACTCTTTGAATTTGTTAAATACTAACAGTTAACCATTAGAAGTGGTTCAATGATGTAAGAGTCACACTGCTTCAACTTTTTCTTTGTTGTAGTTTTTAAATTGTCGATTTTTAGCTACTTGAGAGATTAAAAGCAAAATAATCATGCCATATTTAGTCCTGGAGTTCAAGTCTAAATGTTCATGTGAAAAATTACTGTAGTAAACTTTTAATATGGCAAAGCAACCTCTTAAGCTCTATTTTAGCCAAATGAAACATAATCTGAAATTATATTAGAACATTTCCCTTGTCTTCAAACTGTTTGGTGTAACAAATATTGATATGCAGCTTGGTGGAGTTCACCAGTTAATGCACATTCTTCTCCCCTTCCTCCCCCAATAATATGTATACTGAAAAATGTGCATTTGTCTGAGGAATTATTTTGTTTGCTACCACTTAATGAATCTCAAAATTTTGAGTAAATGTACCTCAGTCTAACCAGACTTTTTATGACCTTTATAATTACATTTAAAACCCCTAATTCCTATTTCTGGGTGTTTGCGAGCCTGATTGCTATCATGAAATAAAATTTATTACTCTAGGTATTCACTAGCTAAATAAACATAGTTCTTGTTTAGCAAGCATATACTGTTCCTCAACTCTTTTCTCCAGCTTTTGCAGTGTCCTGGCATCCTTAAAATACTTTGAAAATATGGCCTTGATCCATGGATTAAATCAGTATCTAAGTGAATGTGTTGATGTTTTATTGATCAGATCTATATAAATGGGAATACAGCATATATCTGGGTATTCTTATAGTTATCTTTTTAACATCTTATTTTTTTCATTAATTACATATCAACATTAATTTTGTAACTTGAAACAAATTGATTTTGTATAATTAAATGTGTCAAAAATATGTATTAACTGATTTGATGGCATAAAGTTATGAAGATAATGTACTGCCCCTTATATTACTGTTCCAAAAGGAGAAAACTATGTAGGAAGATACATTAAGGGTGAAGTAGCAATATAGTAGATTTGAATACCTTGATGTTTTACATTACTCCATTTATGTTTACATCATGTTTAGAAGTGTTTTCATTTACTATGGTCTTCAGTTGCTTCAGTTCAAAAATTTAGTGACAGATCTTTGAGGCTTTCATTTATATATTTTTTTGTAGAATGTTCTCTTAAAATGAACGAATACTGTATCTAAAGTGAAAAAAATACAGTATTTGTAGATAATTGTATTTACTTTACAGTTCTTTGGTAGTCCCAGTGTAGTTATATCAGTGTTTACTGAAGGGAACATCAAAACAGTAATGGTTTATTACAAAATAAAGACTTTATTAAAGGAAAATTGCACTTATTTTACCTTTATAAAAGTAAGCCATGAAATCTTGTAACATGTCTCTTAACTATAATGAAAATTGGCATTTGGGTATAGTCATCACAGCAGTGTTCTGTCCCGAGGATTATATAGGTAGGACATGTCAAGGATGACTTGTCACTCTGGAGGTCCTATTAGAGAAAACTAAAGGGGTGACCTTGTAGAAAGGATCTTGAGTCCTCTCTCTGAGGTTCTCTCTTTCTTGGTGCTTTATTAGCAACTCTGAATATTTTTATAAAACTAGTTACATTATAAACGGATTCAAACTTGTTCAACTTAGGTTTCTATGTAAGAAGTGTTGCAGAAACACTCAGCAAGCAGGCTTATTGCAATAGCAGACTCAGAAATGTCAGATGTGAATGAGTAGTCTGTTCATGGTAAGGAGTACATCCCAGTGCCTTTAACCTGGATTTCTAAAATTAAGTGACATGGGTGCAGCATTCCTTTGGGGAAAAAAAAAACCTTTAACTTTTCAATAGGTAATTTTTTTTCTTTCAAGTTTTCTTCAGAGCACCTACCTTGTCTTCCTCCTTGGTCTGTCAGTGTATTGCAAAATGGTTTTTCCTCTAAGTGAAATTATCACAAGTTGTCTCAATAGCACAACTAACTGAATGTTTCTTAACTGTAGGGACCAAAAGGGAGAGAACCTGGGCTCTACAGGAGACACGTAATCAGATGTTTGAAATTTCACAAAGTAAGACATTATTGGCCCAGTAATTACTGATTTCTTAATATTTTTCCAAGATCTGGTTTGAATGTTTATTACTAAAGTTATCTTACGTGGATATTTTATTTTGAAAGGTATTATTGTTTGTATATTTAACAGTAAGGGGGAAAAACGTAACCAAAATTAGTGTTCTTTCTCTATACATACTGGTACTTGAAGATTCAGAAGAAACCCCAGCCTTTTCCTAATTTCAATACTTAATTGCTCATTTTAACCTGAATGGTCTTTCTAATTCAAAAGCTGTGTTCTTTTTGAATACCATGCATGAAGGTTAAGCTGATGTTGAAACAGTTTGCAATAAAAAAGAATCAGCTTAAGTCATTTAATCGTTTCAAATGCATTCTGCATCCTATACAAGTTTGAGAAACTTAAGAGAATTGTGTTTTCATTAAGTTTTGCATATCTTTTGTTATGCCATGTAAATTCCCTTCTTTTTCGTATGATTAAAGAAAGGTTATGATAAAATGATTAGTTCATTTACATTCACTTGTAGCAATTACATGAGAATTTGAATTTTGTCGTGTTTGGGTTTGTTCATTCCTGTGAATGATGGTACAGTTAGGTGAGATTTTCTGTTATGGTACCCAAACTCACCATTTGGTCCTCTTTAATCTTTGAGGGTTTCAATAAAAATTGTTCACTCATATCTGTGTTCTTTCCATTTTATCTTTATAAATAGGTATTGTCTGACAGAAAACATTTTTGCCTACTAATTATGGAATTCCTCTTTGACATACACAGTACAAATAGAGTTGAAAGACAGACTTCCTGTTACTTCTTACTGCTGTAGATTGACACTGAGCAAATCATATCATGTGTTTTAGTTGGCCATTTACATTAAGTAGGGAATTAATGAGAGGAAAACAGTTTATACTAATCTTTACCTGCTCCAGTGAGCTTATCAAATCACATGCTCTTAATACTAAAACTTGGAGCAAGAAAGCACTATTTTCATTTAATAGGTGTTCATAGTGGCATCATCTATCTAGTAACCCTAAAACCCATTCTTGGTACCAAAGAATGCTTTTCTAACAGTCTGTGCATTATCCTTTGGGATACATAGAGCTTACGTAGTAGGATCATAGTGAATCTGGATGGTGCGTAAGAGTTTAGTTTTGTGCTGTCAAAACCTGCTAGATGCCTACAGCAGTGCTGGCCTACTGACCAAGGCACAGTTTTACAGAATCACTCCAGGTGTCTCACTGCAACATCAGAAGCCTTTCTGCTGGTCATCTTCTAAAGGGAGGGTTTGCAGCTCATTAGAATACTTATATTTGAGGCTATTTATTTGTAGTTGGGACCCTAATTCTTCCTGGCTCAGCTTTATCTTGCTTAGTGATACCTAGATTTAGTAATTCTAGTCCAGGAGCTAAAATTTTCTTGAAGTCAACTGACCAAGGTTATTTTTCTTTACTTTCTAATTGGAGTACTTGCTATATTGCATAATCTTGATATGTATTCTTCCCTTGTTTATCTTGCTGCAATGATGAAAAGCAGAACTTTCCTTATGTATCACCCCAAGATTGTTTTTGTAAAACTGTGCAAGGAAGAGTGCAAAGTTCATAACATTGGGTTCCCCAACTCATCCTGTCACCCTGCTTGCTCTTCCAAAGAATACCCTTTACATAGAACACAATTAGAAATTTAAGATATTTGCTTGTCATTGTAAAGCATTCTTGGGCATTTCTGTCACATCTGTAACCAGAATGGAATTACTGTATAGAGGAAGATTTTAGAATTGGGAGTTGAAAGACCAGACTTCAGTTACTTCTAACTGGTAGATTGACACTGAGCATATCATTACTTTAGTTGTCAGCATACTTACTAGTGAAATCAGGAGGTTGCTGTAGAATGCATCAAAGGAATCTTTGTAGTTATGAAATTTTATAATTTGTGATTTGAATAGGTTTATAGGCTATGACAACTTAGTAATGGCAAATGTTTGTTCTTTTGGAAGTAAGTGGAAACCAGTATAATTTTTAATAGTCATCCCTGGTTTTCAGAGTACACGTAATAAATACTTCCAATTATGTTTTATTCATTGATTCTGATAAAATATGACCACTACATCTCTTCAGAGAATTTTGAGGTCTAGTGGTACAAAATCACCGTCTTTTCCACAGCATCGGTAGAAAGCAAGATAATGTGTGTGTTAAAGAAATACAAGTTTTTCTTCATATATTCTCATTTTACATTGTATTTTTAAAATATACTTTCTATTTAAAAAAAAGTTTTACAGAAAAATTGGGAAGACAATACAGGGATATACCTTGCACCCATGCCCTATTATTAACATCTCACATTAGTATGGTACATTTGTTATAATTAATAGACCAGTAATGATCATAATATTATCATACTTTTTTTCAGATTTTCCTCTGTTTTGACATAATACCCATTTTCTGTTTTAGGATACCATCAAGGATACCACTTCTAGTTGTCCTGTCTCCTTAGGTTTCTCTACTGCAGTGGTTTCTCAGACTTGTTTTTGATGACCTGACAGTGTTGGGGGGTGCTGGTCACGTATTTTGTAGGATGCTCCTTCCTTGGAATTTATCTTGTGATTTTCTTACGAGTAGACTTGGATTATGAGCTTTTGGGGATGGAGCCCACATAGATGAAGTGCCATTTCCATCACATCCTATTGAGAACACACACTACCAACATAGGCTTATGCTATTGATCTTGATTACCTGACTGAGGTGATACTAGCTTTCTCCATTGTAAAGTCACCCTTTTCCTCCTCTCCGTACTGTGCTCTGTGGAAGGGAGTCACAGTCCACACCTGAGTGGGCAGTTATGCTCCCTCTTATGCTTGTACCTTTGAAGAGGAATTTGGGACCGTGTTATTACTACTTGGTCTCATCCCACCAGGCTGTGTGTCAGTACCTCTTCCGTCTGCCTCTTGTCTTTAGAACTACTCCCATTCCCTGTTTCCCCTTCCTCATTTTTCAACAGGACAAATGTATAGTGGAGGAATTCTAATGCAGACTCATATTACTTCTTGAATTCTAATTGTCTGTATAGTGGAGCACTGGTTTTAATAAGGGGATTGAAGATGTTATTAATAGAGAAGATTTAGATAATGGCAAAATACCCTGATCTTATGTTTTTATGTAAAAATGGTCATTCAGATTTCACTGGTGTGAAACAACTCAGGTAGGATTAAACAGTACATTACAGTTAGAATGGTGCTTCCCTGTTAAAAGAGAAGGTGATTTAAGTGGCTTGGCATCTTTATTTTTGATGGAATTTTTTAAACACTTCTGAGGCTGCTTCAAAGGCCAAGAGTGTGGATTTTGGAAGCCTATGGCCCTGGCTTTGACTCCTGGGTCCACTAAACTAGCTTCAAGCCTAGATTTACTTTTTGACTAAAAAAGTAAATAGAATGACAGTAGAACCCATTTCAGAAGGATTGAATGAAGTAACAAAGTTCCCAATTTCTGGGCTTGTGGCAAATCCTTAAGTATTAACTGTTACTATCCTCTTGGGGGGAAATAGAATGTGTTGATGACCATTGAAGATACTTATTTCCAAGGGTTATCTTTACATGCTTACATTCAGTTTAGAGGTTGTAGAAAGTTGACTATTTTCAATTCATACTGTTCTATTATTGAGACTCTGAGAAGAGCCACTGCCTGAATAAACCTCAAGTTATCATTTGCCTTTGTTTTTGCAGCTTTTGGTTTCCAGGGTTTTCAGTGATTGTCAGCCATGCTTTTTCTAAGTAAATGAAATATACCAACATAGAGTTCGTTAATCCAGCTAGAGCAGAGCAGATGGCAGTACCAAAGGCAATTAGGCCAAAAGGAAAGCAAATACGGGGGAATAGAAGACACCCTAAAAGCAACAGAAGAAAATTGAAGCCTAAGATGAAAATTAGATCAGAAAGTAATTTTTTTGCTTTGCTTGCTAAAGTGCCCCACTGATAGTGATTGTCCTTTAAGTATATAAGTGTCAAATAACAAAACTAAAGCAATTTAGTAATGAGCTTGATATCCTCTATCCAAAGGAAAATACATTGATTGAGAGAGTACACTGCCTGACAGGCAGCAGAGCGCTGTTGCCAAGGGGTGTGGGCCAAGAGCAAGCTCGTTGAGTGTTAAGAAGAGGCAGTGGGGAGGCGGAGAAAGACAAATGCCAAATGATTTCCCTCATTTGTGGAGTATAACAATGAAGCAAAACTGAAGGAACAAAATGGCAGCAGACTCCAAGAATGAACCACTGGTTACCAAAGGGGAGGGGTCTGGGAGGGCGGGTGGGGAGGGAGAGAGAAGGGGACTGAGAGGTATTATGTTTAGTACACATGGTGTGGGCGATCACCGGGAGAACAGTGTATCAGAGAAGGGACATAGTGGATCTCTGGCAACTTGCTGCACTGATGGACAGTGACTGCATTGGGTATGGATGGGGACTTGATAATATGGGTAAATGTAGTAACCACATCGTTTTTGCATGTGAAACCTTCATAAGAGTGTACATCAATCATACCTTAAAAAAAATAAAAAAGTAAAAAAAAGAAAAGGCAATGGGGAAATGACAGGACAGGCTAGGTCGGGAGTTTCCTTATAAGGCAAGCATGTCTTATTTCTAGGGTAAAGTAG
This sequence comes from Manis javanica, assembly GCF_040802235.1. Lineage (NCBI taxonomy): Eukaryota > Metazoa > Chordata > Mammalia > Pholidota > Manidae > Manis > Manis javanica. The sequence continues at coordinate 151,629,551 of NC_133157.1, forward strand.
CAAAAACTGAGTTGAAGGATCATGATTGGTAGGTGTTAGGTTTCCTTGACAGGTGTTTCCTTTACCTGTGGGCTGACTTGGGTTTAAATTTGTGAGGTGGGCCTGGCCAATGGGGTTGCCCCCATTTTGTGGGTACTGACATACGAATGAATTTTATCATTATGAAAATAGTAAGATCATTATGAATAGTATTATTCAAAATGGAAACACTACTATGGCTGTGTCACCTCCATATTTCATCAGTGATATTGTACAAGTTAGAGGGAAGAGATGTTTGATATATACAAAGTAAGATGGCAGTTCTAACTATTCTAGTATGTATTCAAAAGGAAGGTTATATCTTGGGGTTAAAAAGGTTACAGAGAGCTTCAGCATAATATTTTTGCATGCTACTGTCAAAGCTATGATCTCCAGTGCATACATTAAGTTTATTATTTCTGCTTGGGCTTGCTGCATTAACTAACGGTTTCTTCTGTAGAGCAGCAACCCAGTGCTGAGAGCACAATTAGTACTTTCATTTCAGAGCTATTTTGCAGTTCACCCATGTTTGTGTGCTTACCAAGAGTCATCTGTGCTTCTCTCTAAATTTGCTTATTCCAGTTTCTCTTATGAGATTTAAATAAGTGAACTGATAAAATGTGAAAGAGAGTTGTTTCTATGAAAGCTGAATTTACTGCTTTGGAAATACCTTATAAAGGTGAGTTGTCTAATTAGGTATAGAAAATTAAAAACTTGTCAGGAAAATCATAAGAATGTAGATGTTTACACATAGTTGCAAGTAACTTTTCAGTTCTCTCTTCAGTGGGTAATCTTAGATGATACATTAGAAGTGAGGTATGTTTCAAAGAAGAAAGACATCAGGGAGCTCTAATCAATAGTTTCCTATTTGAAGAAAAAGTCTTGAATGTATATGAAATCATTAGTGCATTAAAGCAACCATCAGTTTTAAATTTAAATGTTAAGGTTTGTTTGTACTACTTTCTTTGATTGCACTCCCTAACACCAATTTCATTATTTAACACTGCTCATTTTTAAGATTTTAATCTAAATTGTTCTTTTTCAAGTTCCAAGATTTTTTTTCCTCCTCTGCATTAAACAGGTTAGCCATTTTCTGCATCTGGCTGCAAATGTACATGTATAATGGTAAGCTGTTATGGTTTCTGGTAAATAATATAATAATCTCTTTATTCAGACCATTTAGACAATATAATGTGCTAGCACTTACATAGTTATTTCAAATATCTAAATGGTCAGAAATGTTTTCTGTAGGAAATGTTGGAGAGAAGAAATGTACCCAGGAACAATTCCTAGTATCTAAATTTAAAGCCACTGAAACCGAGTCAAGTCTTGGAAATTGCCTTCAGTAAACCATTTCTCTTTTGGAAAGGCTAATGTTTCACTTCTAGGAGCTCATAAAAACACATGTATTCCCCTGTCACTGTCTTTTAATAAGGGAAAAAAGTGCCGGTGGAAGAGGATGTTAACCATTAAATACCTATCTTGGAATTACTGACCTAGGCTTTCCAGTTAGGCTTGTTATTCTTTTTGTTTGTTTGTTTTTGTCATCCCCTCCCCATTAAAAAAAAATTTCTACTGCTTTCCAGGCAATATTTGTAAGGTCACACATTAAAAACAATGAAAAACCAGGGAATGCATATGTGTGTAAGAAATAAACTATTTGCATCAATATTTAATTTCAATGGGATTAAAAATAGATTTCACAGAAAATATTTTGAACAGCTTTCTAAATAACAAAGGCTCAAATTTTAAAGATACATTAATACCAAGTTTTATTCACACAAAGACACAGCCTCTCCTTCCTTCTCAGTTCATATTTATAGTTTGGTGAGGAAGCTATTTCATTCACAATGAAGTTGCTCACTGTTTTCAAGGGAAGCCTCAGATGTTTCTTGTGTATCTTTTTTTTATACCATTCAGGAGTATTGTACAGAACAACAGTAGACACATTACTATCTTCGAGTGTGGTTTTTGAGTGGTTTTGATGCTTGTATCTACTGTCCCAGGTATCTGATCTTAATGGGTTCCTAATTTATTGCTAATAAAATTCTCACCATTCAAGTTCATATTTGTAATATTTACATAAAATATATGATAATCTATAATACATTTCAAATTTAACAGGTTGAGCACCAGTTCTCAAACCTTCAATTTAGAGACCCTATTACACACAAATTATTGAGGTACCCAAAGAACTTTTGTTCATGTGGGTTATAACTGTTGGCTATCTACTGTATTGGAGATTAAACATTGGAGATTAAATATTGAAGATTAAGGCACTAATGTTTTATTTAATAACAGCTGTATTCTCATCTTGTGTTGAATCTGTTGCACTGTCACTTGCCATGTAATCTTCTGGAAATAGATTTTGCATTCATGGGAGAATGAGAGTGAAAAAGTCTCAGTATGATTATGAACAGAAACCTGGCGTGGCAGTCTCCTGGGGGCCACTCCTCTGGTACACACTGTTGGTGGACTACTTGGTGTTCCTATTCCTCTGCGTAAATGGATATTCTTAAGAAGCTCTGTTGAGTCACTTTTTGAGTTGTCCTGTCTTGGCATCTCTCCACCATACACTTCCCCAGGCCCCCCAGCTTCCCACAGATACACACCAATTGCTTTCCTTCTTGTCTGGTGACACAAAGTTGAATACACATCCTAACACATTCATTAAAAGGAATCTATTGGCTCATAGCTTCTGGTTATCACTGAACTGTCTTTTTCTTTAACTTGATATCATTTCCTCTATAAAAATGAGAAGAACATGATGGGTTTAACAGTCAAAAGTAGTTTTGATTTTGTAAGAGAATATTGTGACGCTACTCTGTATCTGCTCCAAGCAAAAGTCAACAAAACTGAGGGAAATTGTCAAGTACTCAGTGATTCCTCTCCCCATGTCCTCAGCTGGTTCTCTCTTCTGTCCAAACCAGCAGCCTTCATTCCCAGTGTAGCCGGCCGGATTCCCACACCCCCTTCTTTCTGCCTTGTATGCTCCAGTCACACTGTCTTCCCACAGACTTCAGATTCATTCCCACCTCTGGAGTTTTCTGTCCTGCTTCTATCAGGTATTTGTGGTCACAGGGCTCTGCTAATAACATAACATTCAGAGATATCCCTGATCACCCTATCTCAAATAGTTACTCTGCCACACTGTTCCCTTGATTTCTGTTTGTTCATAGAATGTATCTAAAATTATTTGTGTAGGACCCTGTCTTTGTTCTATGAAGTATGAGGTTCACAAGGTTAAGGGGCTTTGTCTTACTGCCACAGACATTGCCTGACTCATAATAAAGTGCTGCTCAGGGTCTCCTGATTGATGTTGTCATTGATTCTTCTAATCCTGTCCTTTGACGCTGCAGTCGTGGACTTCATTGCCTGGGGACAAGAAGTCAGTCTATGAGCTGGTGATGTATAGAGTAGGGAAAAGTTGGTGCTGCTATTACTGCTTGATAAAATGACTTTGTGACTCATTTTCCTTACTCAGGTGCAAGTTGACTGCCTGATAATATCCCAAGATTCCAGTTAGTGGTGGAACTAGGACATCAAGCCCAGATTTTCTAGTTTCTACTTCAAAGCCAACTTCTAAATCTGTGTCCAACCTACTATTTAGTTGTTGGCTGACCAAATAATTAAATGCCTCTGTCTGCTTTCTTATTTGTAAAATGAGAAATATCCTTTCTAAGATTTGTTTGGTGAATTAAATGCAAATGCACACTGTGTGGCTTCTTGAAGCCTTCAGTGTGTGTCAGCTTTTTCTCCTCTTCTCTCTAGCAGTCCTGGCTATTTTCATGTAGAACTTGTTCTTTCCCTAATTTGGCAGGTGTTTGTTTCCTTTTCTGCATTCAGTTGTAGTTCCTCTAGATCCTTTTTGAAGCCATCAGCTTTGAAGCTTCATGTGACCAAAATTGTCTAGACAAGAGAAGCTATCGTTTTAACAATTAGTCTGATCTTTAGAGATTGATGTTTCCTTGTCACTTGAAGTATATATCACTTCTCACTTGAGTAATGTAATCACTTCCTTCAATTATACTAATACCCCTACCATATAGGAAAGTTTGACCATAAGATGGTCATTATTCATGATACAGGAGTGATGCTTTTAATTTTAGATAAAAGTGATAAGGATTTTAACACTTGATTTTTATGCTATCCAGCTTAATATGGTTCCTAATTGGGTAATTACAAACTAAAACAAAGGTAAATAAAACAAATAATTGTTTTAATTACACAAACGACAGCAGAGGGAGCTATTGAGTTTGATAACATTTTCCAATGCACTGGTTGAGGTTTTTTGCCTTTGGTTTTCTTTAAACTCTAATATTTTCACTTAGACTTTCTTATCTCAATTATCAATATGCAGGAAAAGTTTTTAGTATGTATATGCACTTTGGGATTACAAAAAATGGGGATTTTTTCTATCTGCCCCCTCTTCAATGCTCCTATCATCTCCAACACTCCCATAAATGTAGTTGGTATAAGAAAAGTAATGATAATTTTACAGTGGTAATTTTAGAAATGAGTCTACTCCATTAGTGTAAATTTGGGGCATCAGAAACAGCTGCTGTACAGGCCATTTTCCCAGATTGTGTTTATTGCCTGACTACCTGGAGACTTCTGCCGGGCTTCCAAAGTCTTAACAGTGACAGCTTGTGTGATCATCATTCAGCTCTATTTCAATTATATGTGGTAGATTATGAGACTGAAAGGGTTAAAATCCACAGCATTTTATGGAAAACCCTCATTAGAAGAGGGGACAGTTATACCTGGACTAGATCTGGTGCAATCATGCATGTTCATGTTCAATATGTAGGTAAGTGGTGTCTAGGGAAGGGAAGTGGAAAGGTTTGTTTAAGGCCTTTCTCCACAATCTTTCAGTCACATCCATGTATATGATCTACTTCTGCTCTTGGCATGTTTTATCTCCTACCCTACTTGCTGGCTCTGTGCCTCCTAAGTGGACATACACCTCAGCCTCAGAGGTCTCCTCACCCCAAGTTAATCTCCACACTTCAGCCATAGTCTTCATGTTTTCAACACTACTCAGAATTTCTCCTTTTGTGCATAAGTGCACAAAAAATGGGTGGGTAGGTGGGGATCCTCCTTGCAGTATGATTTGTAAAAACAAATTAAAAAATAGGAATAAACTGTTCATCTAAAAAATAAATTGTGGGATTCCTTACAAAGAAATACTGCATAGCCATTACTGCTGATGCAGAAAGATGTTGATGTATTTTCTTGAATGAAAAAACTCATGGCACATATCTGTGTGATCTGTGGTATGAATTTTAAAATTTAACACAATTTAAACAAAATTTGCGTATACTTTCAATATATAATTTAAATTTAAAGAAATTAAAAAAAATTTTATAGTAAACTTTCTGGAAGTATGCACAAGATGTTCATAACAATGGCTACTTCTGCAGTATGGTGCTAGACTTGCTGGGCATTAGGGAGGAAAGAGGAGAATTTGCTTTTTGTCTTGTATCTTTCTTTGGTTTTAACTATCTACTGAGATCTACTTATAGTTAACAAAATGTTAAATTTAAATGAATAAATCTACCATCTTCCAAGATTGTATCCCAGTATCAGTGTTTCCCTTGAAGCCTTTCATGACCCTGTTTGTTCTGATCTACCTGGTGTTCATTTGTGGTCCCAGAATTGTAATCCTCTTCTCCACTTGAGACAGCTGTATATAGTAGAACCAGAAGGGACTTTGCTCAGGAGTAGTTGGGGTAAAATCATGACACAGTCTTTACTTGCCATGTGATATTGGGCAAGATATTTAGCCTCCTTTAGCCTGAGTTTCTTCACTTAAGAGTGGGGCTACCTATGCCAATTCTTGCAAGACTGTTTTGAGGGACAGAGGGAATTTGTGTGAAGGCTCATAGCACGATGACAGACAGATGGAGGTGCTCAGTAAGAGGTAATAGGTATTTTTTTGAGGGAGATTGTTTTCTCCATTCTTATAGCCTTGGTCTTTTGTTGAATATATGCAGTAAATTTTTATACTAGGTTTTTCTTTTGTGGCATGACACCATTCCTAGACTTCTGTATCAAATTGTTCCTGTATTATGTCTCATTCACTTCAAGCTGTGCTCTCAGCTAGCTGTTTGTATGAACAGTCTTGATTATGGCTCAATGCAAGGCCTGCTCTGTTTCCAACAGTCCTCTAATGACTTACCTAAAAGGTGAATTTAAATGGTGAGATCCAGGCACCACATTAGGACAAACATAGGTATAGAAAATTCAGAATGAAGATTTGGCATTTTCAAATCAACTATACAGGTAATTTCTACTATGGGTGGGTGAGAGTTTTATTTAGCCAGCGTGGAGCAGAGAAAAGCAGTCAACAAGGTGCTGCACCTGAGGGCATCACCTGCATCAGAGATAGTGAGTGGTCTTACCATGTTAGCAGTGTCACCCCTTTTTACGAATTACTGCTTTTTAAATGCATTTCTCCTATATTTCGTTTTGCTTTATTCTGAAATTGTACACAGCATTTATCCTGTAGCAGAGTCTTGTCAGCACACATTTTTGAATGAATGAATTAATCTATGCTTTTTGTCCAAGTCTGATAATATTCTCAAGCACCCAATTTTATGCCATTTTGTTGAATGAGGTATAATCAACCATTTTCTTCTGCTTCTTGAGAAGCATTTAGATGGCAAGAACCACTGATCAATTTGATTGTTCCGAAAAGATAAAAACACTACTGGCATAGTTCACTTGTTTAAAAGATGTTTCTGGAACTGGGTACTGCATCTATGTGATAAGGTGCTGCATCCAGGTGAGTGAAATACAATTTGGAAATACATCCTATAAAAATTTAGTGTTGCCTGACTCTTTGGGTTCCTCCTTTCTGTTTCTTTTGACACTTTTCTTTTTATCAGCAACAAGAAATGTGTTGTTTTATCTTCTGTTTTTTCAATCTCTGTTTGAAACCTTGCCCCCTGCCCCCATCCAAGAAAAATTTAAAGGTTTATTTTTCTTGATAGCCAAGATTGTTATCCCAGGAAATGAGTCAGTGAAGACTGTGTCTGCATAAAATAGCATTAGCAAAACCTGTTCTTAATAAAAAGCATTGTTCTAGGAAGAGCCCAGAGCTCAGCAAAGAGATGAGATGATTTCCCCCAGATCACAGTGGCCAAAACCTTTGCCAGTCAAGTCACTATGCCAGGTTATACATCTGGGGGGAAATAAAGTACATCTTCCTAAAGTACATCTCTAGTACGCCCATTTGGGGTGATAAAAATGGCCATAGTGCTTTCATTATGAACCTGATTAGGAGGTAGAGTCCATCTTACCCTACCTAGACTCTGGCCTGCCTGTAAGTGCGTAACCAACAGAAGGCAGTGCAAGAGATATTGCCTAAGTGATTCTAAGCATTACAAAGGTCTGGAAACTTCTGGTTTTAAATTTTGGGGAGCTGTGAGTGGTCATATGACTCATCTGGCTACCCCATTGGAGAGACCACATGATGCTACATGGAGGAAAAGATCAATCCATTCCAGTGTCTAAGGAAAGCCTCTACATGGTTTGTCTCATCTACATGGTTTGTCTCATCCTCCTGTGGAGAGACCTATCACAAAACCTGTAACATATGTGTTTGGCTTTGGGATAGGTAGAAGCTGGAAAGGGACTCAAAGAGATTGTTAGTGACCCCTGGGAGGACAAAGAAGAACTTGGCAATGGAGGTTGGAGATAAGGTGACCCATGTTATCCATGACTGGCAAAAAGCTGATAGTATAGAAAACAGGAAATACACTAATGAACTTGTGGATAGAGTTCTTGGGATACATTCACTTTTCCCCTCCAACAGCCTTGCAAGGATGGCATCAATATCCCTGTTACTGACGTGAGGAAATTCAAAGTAAAGGAGGTTAAATACCTTTGCCCAATATCACAGAGCTGGTAAAAGGCCAAGTCATACTTTTAGCATAGTTTGGCGAAGGGGATTGTCAGGCAGAATGCAAAGTACCAAAAGTTTCCTTTAGCTATATATGAGAAGGTATCCATAGACAGATGAACTAAAGAAGAAACTTGAGTTTTTGAGAACTTAAAGGGAACATTTCCCAGCAGGGATCTCAGAGACTCAGTAAGTGCATCTGTCTGAGAAGAAAATGGGAAAGGTTCTGTTTTTAGAGGGTGATTGGCAGCAACTAGGCTGTCGAACATAGACCCCAATGCCTCTAACCTTTATGCAAATTAATCAGCTGGGACAGAAACATGCTCCAGAGGAAGGGTTTAGATTTCTCTTTCAATGACCACATCATGGCCAACTCAGGGAGACTTTCCAGGCTAATAAAGTCTCAGGAAATACCATGGAATAAGCTGTTCGAAGCAAGAGAGCTATAGCTTCTTTAGATCAGCTGTACAAGGGAAAAAATGGCAACTCTAATAACAAGCCCCCTTCCCAGAGAATTATTGATGGATCCTTAAAATCTGTCCTTCCATGTGGAAAACTCCAGGAATAGTGTTGTTGATACCCAGAGTCCCTGTGCAGGAGCTGTGGTGACTACGCAGGTTAAAGGTAGACCTTCCCACCCCACAGACAAAGCCATGCCTCTACAATCTGAGACAAAACCAAGAATGGGGATAAAAACAAACCCTCTTCAAAGCAAACCAGCAATAAGGCCATATGAATATGGATTAACAAGCTTTTCCCAAAGAAGAGATAGAAGGTGTGAGCAGTGCAGAAATTTGGTCTATATATCAAGTGGAGGAGGTGGGATCCAGGAGGCAGTGTCTTCACAATTGAAAGAGGAAGTGCCTCTTTAGAATCAGGTTCCTCAATAGTGGTTAACCTCCAGCTACTGGAGGGTATAAATCAGGGAGCTGCCTGGCCCTACATTCCTCTATCTTGGTTCGACAGCTTATTGGAAAAATATAACGTGAGGATGGGACCAAGAAAGAACTGATCCTAGGAAGAACTCTTTGACCCTGGAAGGAACTGAAGAACTTACACTATTTGAAGGTACAATGAAATAGGATGGAAGGACTAGGGGTACAAATTTTTATGGCTCCTTTGGATACAAGTGTTCACATGATTATCTTATTAGGTTCTTTTGGGCAGTGAGGGCTACACATTCCATTGGCTGGATATGAAAAGGGAGTACCATGTGGAAGGTAAGTAACTGTGAACTGGGCTGATCAAACCACTGAGGAGCACTGCCATTGTTCTTGTCACTGTCTCATCAGCTCTGCTGTGGGGTCTGTGAGCCCAACTCTCCTTGAACTACAGGTATGTGTTGTTAACAACAATGCTGATTGCTATCAGCAATGGATACCTGAGCCTCAAGCAAAGAGCGTCTAGTTTCCTGATAGCTGAGCCAAACGTAAAAGTAATGGTATTTATGGGTGGCAGTAACTGGCTAGACCAAAGACAGCTTTGAAGGTCAGGTCAGCACACTGGCCTAAATTGAAACCACTCTTGGTGGGAAAAAGAGAAATGGAGCAGGGAGCGAGTAGAAACCCAGGACTACTAAGCACCCATTTCTGGAGATCTGCTCTGGGAGCACAAACCCACATTACATGGTGTTCTGGAGATTAGTGGGATTGGAAAGCAAAGACAGAATACTCAGAGAGACTGAGATTCCAGCCCCTTGTGGAGAACAAGTATGCATAACCCACTGCTCTGGGACAAAAGAAAGGTGGGCAATCGGAAAGACTTCTTAACAGTGAGAGGGGTGCTAAAGGGGTAAAGATTATACAGAGCTTGCTGCTCAGGAGAAAGAGCGGGTGGACAAAATTGTCCTCGCACACTCAGCTCAGCAGGTTGGAGACTTTCACAAGCTTCAGATACTCCATTCCCCTGGCTGGCAACACAGCCCCAAGGCCCCATACTACAATATGCAGCCTGCCACTCCTTCCTGGCAGGCTCCAGTCCATACACCTGCTGACCTGCCATCCTGTCAGGCCAGTTGGAGGGTGACCCTGCATACAGCAGCTACATAAGCATAATACAGAGGCTTCTCCCTGTGTGCTGGGCCCACTGGACCTGGCAGTGGGGGCAGGCACTGCAGCCAGGAAGTAGGAAAAAGCTCTTGCCTTTTGACAGGCACTAATGTCACTCACCTGAGACCCCTGCCTTTGCTCCAAGAGCTTGGCAGGTCCAGAGAGTAGAGCTTCTTGGCACTAGAGGGTGTCAATGAAACAAAGTTATTATTTCATAGGAATCACTAGAAAAATGAAATGGCAAAAAAATTTGTACAAACAAAAATTAATCAGGCACTAGAGGGCTAAGTGAAACTGAAATCACCAATCTTCTTGATAAACATTTCAAAATAAATATCATAAACCTGCTCAAGGAGCTACAGAAAAATATTGAAGATCTCAGGGAGGACTTCAAGAAAGAGATACAAACTTTGAAAAATACAGTACCTTAAACATACAATGGAGGGATTTAAAAGTAGATAAGATGAGTTAGAGGAGATAATAAATGAAATAGGAATTAGAGAACAGGAAAACAGAAGCAGAGGTACAGACAGAAAAAATATCTCTAGGAATAAAAGAATAATAAAGAGAACCATGTGAACAGTCCAAACAGAACAATATTCACATTATAGGGTACCAGAAGAAGAAGAAGAGAGAAAAAGGGATAGAAAGTGTCTGAGGAGGTAATGGCTGAAAACTTCCCCAATTTGGGGAAGGAGATAGTCTGTCAGGCCATGGCAGTGCACAGACCTCCCAACACAAGGGACCTAAGGGAGACAACACCAAGACATATAGTAATTAAAATCGCAAAGATCAAGAATAAAGACAGACTAATAAAGCAGCCAGAGAGAGAAAAAAGACCACATACAAAGGAAAACCCATCAGGCTACCATTAGACTTCTCAACAGAAACCTTACAGGCCAGAAGGGAGTGGCATGATATATTTAATGCAATGAAACAGAAGGGCCTTGAACCAAGAGTACTCTACCCAGAAAGATTGTCATTTAAATTTGAAGTAGGGATTAAACAATTTCCAGATAAGCAAAAGTTGAGGGAATTTACCTCCCACAAACCATCTCTACAGTGTATTTTGAAGGAACTGTTCTAGATGGAAGTGCTCCTAAGGCTAAATAGCTGTCACCAGAGAAAATAAAATCACAGTAAAGGAAGTAGACCAATTAATTACTAAGTAAATGCAAAATTAAATCAACTACCCACAAAGTAAATCAAAGGATACACAAAGAGTACCGAATATGACACCTAATATATGAAGAATGGAGGAGGAAAAAGAAGGGAGAGAAAAAAAAATTTGGATTGTGTTTGAAATAGCTAGTTAACTTAGACCGTTAGTAAGGAAGACACCCTTGAACCTTTGGTAAGCACAAATCTAAAGCCTAAAATGGCAATAAGTACATATCTATAGATAATCACCCTAATTGTAAATGGACTGAATGTATCAATTAAAAGACATAGAGTTACAGAATGGAGTAAAAAAACAAGACCCATCTATATGCTCCTTACAAAAGACTCACTTCAAACCCCAAGACATGCACAGACTAAAAGTATGAAAAAGAGGCAGAAAAAATGAGTAGCAATACTTATATCAGACAAAATATATTTCAAAACAAAGAAAGTAACAAGAGACAAAGAAGGACATTACATAATGATAAAGGGGTTGTTCCAACAAGAGGATATAACCATTATAAATATGCACACAACACAGGAGGACCTAAGTATGTGAAAAAAAAATACTAACAGAATTAAAGGGGGAAATAGAATGCAATGCATTCATTTTAGGAGGCTTCAGCACACCACTCACACTAAGAGACAGATCAACCAGAAAGAAAATAAGTATGGAGACAGGTACTGAACAAAGCTTTAGAACAGCTGGACCTAACACATCTACAGAAGGCTCCACCCAAAAGCGGCAGGATACACATTCTTCTCAAGTGTACATAAAACGTTTTTCAGAATAGGTCAGATACTAGGCTACAAAAAGAGCCTCAGTAAATCAAAAAAGATAGAAATTGTGCCAACCAGCTTCTCAGACCACAAACGTATGAAACTAAAAATAAATTATGCAAAGAAAATGAAAAAGCCCACAAGCAATGGATCAATGACCAAATAAAAAGAGATCAAGCAATATATGGAGACAAATGACCACCATAACACTGTAAAAATCTGTGGGACACGGCAAAGGCTGTGCTAAGAGGGAAGTATATTGCAATTCAGGCTTACCTCAAGAAAGAAGAACAATTTCATATGAATAGTCTAAACACAATTAATGAAACTAGAAAAAGAAGAAGAAATGAGGCCCAAATTCAGTAGAAGGAGGGACATAATAAAGATCAGAGCAGAAATGAATAAAATTGAGAAGAATGAAACAATAGAAGGAATCAATGAAACCAAGAACTGTTTCTTCAACAAAATAAACAAAATATATAAATCCCTAGCCAGACTTATCAAGAAAAAAAGAGAGTCTCCACACTAAACAGAATCAAAAATGAAAAAGGAAATACAACTACGGACACCAAGGAAATACAAAAAATTATTAGAAAATAATATGAAAAATTAAATGCTAACAAATTGGATAACCTAGAAGAAATGGACAATTTTTTATTTATTTTTAATTTTTAATTTTTGCTGTTATTAATCTACAATTACATGAAGAACACTATGTTTACCAGGCTCCCCCCACTTACCAAGTCCCCCCAACACACCCCACTACAGTCACTGTCCATCAGCATAGCAAGATACTGTATAATCACCACCTGTCTTCTCTGTGTTGCACAGCCCTCCCCATGCCCCCCACAACACTATACATGCCAATTGTAATGCCCCCTTTCTTTTTCCCCGCCCTTATCCCTCCCTTCCCACCCATCATCCCCAGTCCCCTTCCCTTTGGTAACTGTTGGTCCATTCTTGGATTCTGTGATTCTGCCACTGCTTTGTTCCTTCAGTTTTTCTTTGTTCTTATACTCCATATATGAGTGAAATCATTTAGTACCTGTCCCTCTCTGCCTGGCCCATTTCACTGAGCATAACACCCTCTAGCTCCATCCATGTTGTTGCAAATGGTAGGATTTGTTTTCTTCTTATGGCTGAATAATATTCCATTGTGTATATGTACCACATCTTCTTTATCCATCCACTGATGGACACCTAGGTTGCCTCCAAGAAATGGACAATTTTTTAAGAAAAACACAACCTACCAAGGCTACCCAGGAGGAAACAGAAAACCTGAACAGACCAATTACCAGCAATGAAATTGAATTGGTAATCAAAAACCTATGTAAGAACAAAATCCCTGGAACAGATGGCTTCACTGCTGAATTTTATCAAACATTTAGAGAAAACCTAAGACTCATCATTGTTAAAGCTTTCCAAAACATAGAGGAGGAGGGAATACTTCCAAAGTCATTCTACAAGGCCAGCATTCTACTTATTTTCTAATACCAAAACCAGACAAAGACACCACAAAAAAAGAAAATTACAGACCAATTTCCCTGAAGAACATACATGCAAAAATACTCAACAAAAAATAGCAAACCAAATTCAAAAAATACATCAAAATATCCTTCATGATCAAGTGGGATTATTCCAGAGATGCAAGGATGGTGCAATATTTGAAAATCCATCAACATCATACACCACATCATCAAAAAGACAAAAACCACATGATCATCTCAATAGGTGCTGAGAAAACATTTGACAGAATTCAACATCCACTCATGATAAAAAATCTCAACAATATGGGTATACAGAGCAACTATCTCAACATAATAAAAGCTATATATGACAAACCCATAGTCTACATCATACTTAACAGTGAAAAGCTGAAAGCTTTTCCTCTAAGATCGGGAACAAGACAAGACAAGGATGCCTGCTCTCGCCCACTTGTCTTTAACATAGTACTGGAGGTCCCAGCCACAGCAATCAGACAACACAAAGAAAAAAAAGTCATCCAGGTTGGTAAGGAGGAAGTTTAACTGTCACTGTTTGCAGATGACATGACATTGTACATAAAAAACCTAAAGAATCCACTCCAGAAACAACTAGAACTAGTAACTGAATTTAGCAAAGTTGCAGGATAACAAATTAATACACAGAAATCTGTTGCACTCCTATATACTAATGAGGAACTAGCAGAAAGAGAAGTCAGAAAAACAACTCCATTTACAATTTCATCAAAAGGAATAAAATACCTAGGAATAAACCTAACCAAGGAGGTGAAAGACTTATACCCTGTAAACTAAAAGACACCCATAAGAGAAATTAAAGATGGTGCCAATAAATGGAAGTACATCTTGTGTTCATGGATAGGAAGAATTAATATTGTTAAATGTCCATCCTGCCTAAAGCAATCTACAGATTCAATACAATCCCTATCAAAATACCAACAGTATTCTTCAACGATCCAGAACAAATAGTTCTAAAATTCATATGGAACCACAAAAGACCCCAAATAGTCAAAGCAATCCTAAGAAGGAAGAATAAAGCTGGGGGAATTACACTCCCAACTTCAAGCTCTACTACAAAGCCACAGTAATCAAGACAATTTGGTAATGGCACAAGAACAGACCTACAGACCAATGGAATAGAATAGAGAGCCCAGATAATAAACCCAAGCATATATGGTCAATTAGTATACAATAAAGGAGCCATGGATATACAATGGGGAAATGACAGCATCTTCAACAACTGGTGTTGGCAAAACTGGACAGCTACATGTAAGTGAGTGAAACTGGATTATTGTCTAACTCCACACATAAACATAAACTCAAAATGGATCAAAGACCTGAATGTAAGTCATGAAATCATAAAACTCTTAGAAGAAAACATAGGCAAACATCTCTTGAATATAAACATGAGCAACTTTTTCTGGACACATCTCCTGGGCAAGGGAAAGTAAAGGGAAAATGAGCAAAACATCAGCAGAGCAAAAAAGGGGTCCTACAGTATGGAATAATTTACTCATAAATGACTAATCAGCTAAAGGGTTCACATCCAAAATATATAGAGCTCACATGCCTCAACACCCAAAAAACAAATAACCCAATTAAAAAATGGGTGGAGGAGCTGAAAAGACACTTCTCCAAAGGAGAAATTCACATGGCCAACAGGCACATGAAAAGATGCTCCACATCACTAATTATCAGGGAAATGCAAATTAAAAGCACGATGAGATATCGCCTCACACCAGTAAGGATGGCCACTGTCCAAAAGACAAGATACAACAAATGCTGGTCTGGATGTGGAGAAAGTGGAACCATCTTACACTGTTGGTTGGAATGTAAATTAGTTCAACCATTGTGGAAAGCAATATAGAGGTTCCTCAAGAAACTAAAAATAGAAATACCATTTGACCCAGGAATTCCACTCCTAGGAATTTAAGAAAGCAAGATCCCATATCCAAAAAGACATATGCACTCCTATGTTTATCACATCACTATTTATAATAGCCAAGATATGGAAGCAATCTAAGTTTCCATCAATAGATGAATGAATAAAGAAGATGTGGTACATATACACAATGGAATATTATTCAGCTATAAGAAAAAAACGAATCCTACCATTTGCAACAACATTGATGGAGCTAGAGGGTATTATACTCAGTGAAATAAGCTAGGCGGAGAAAGAGAAGTACCAAATGATTTCGCTCATTTGTGGAGTATAACAACAAAGCAAATCTGAAGGAACAAAACAGCAGCAGACTCACAGACTCCAAGAAGGGACTAGTGGTTACCAAGGGAATTTGTTGTGGAGGGTGGGTGGGGATGGAGGGAGAAAGGGATTAAGGGGCATTTTGATTAGGACACATAATGTAGGGGGGTCACGGGAAAAGCAGTATAGCACAGAGAAGACAGGTAGTAACTCTATAGCATCTTACTACACTGATGGACAGTGATTGTATTGGGTTGAGGTGGGACTTGATAATATGGGTGAATGCTGAAATCACAATGTTGCTCATGTGAAACCTTCATAAGATTGTATATCAATGATACCTTAATTAAGAAAAAGAAAATAAAGTTACCACTATTGCTCTAGATCACACTCCTAAGGGCCAGATTTGTTTTATGTTTTTGACTTTTGAGCTATGATTAACAGCATAAGTATCTGGTTGGGCACCAGAGTGATGATTGGCTAGTATATTAAAGATATATATATCTCTGTGAAGCTATGGGCTTTGGAAAGCCACTGCTAAGGCCAGATGGGACTTTGATATAACTTATATGAACACATTGTGAAGAATCCATATTGAGATAAATGAAATGATGTGGCCGGTCAGGCCTGTCCAACATAGGCAGGCAGCATCAGTGCCTGAATTTGTCTTTATATACTGAGTTCAATTTCACTCTCATTTTAAGAGTCTGTTTTTATTGACTGTCTTTTATCCTGGTTATAGGTCACATTTTTCTCCTCCTTGGCATGTCTGGTAATCTTAAGTAGTTTAGTTCCTAGATTTCGTCTTCCCTTAAAAAATATTTGAATTACATTTTGACATGTTGGCTATGTTGCTTAGGGATTAGCTTGATTTTTTGAGGCTTGTTATTAAGCTTTATTAGGGCAGGTCAAGAGTAATCTCTATTCTAGGACTAGCTTAGTTCTATATGTAGAGACACAGGTTAAAAAAACAAGGTGGAAAAATATACCATGAAAATACTAATTGTAAGAAGCTGGAGTGCCTATATTAAAATGAGACAAAGTAGACTCTAGACAAGGAATAGTACCAGTGATAATGAAAAACATTTCTTTAATGATAAAAATGTCAATTCATGACAGAGACCTAAAAATACACAAAGCAATAACTATGACAGAACTAAAAGAATAAACAAACCCATAATTATTGTTGGATTTTAATACTCTTAGTAACTGAGAGAACAAGGAGACCAAAAAATTAGTAAGGATATAGAAGACTTGAGCAATACTATCAACAAACTGGACTTAATTTATATTTATAAAACCCTACACCCAGCAACAATATAATACACCTTTTTCCTAGTGCACATGGATAACTCACCAAAATAGATCACATCCTGGATCATAAAATTGTCTCAATAAATATGAAGGATTTAAATCAGACATAGAACAATACTTAGAAAGTAAACATTACCCTTCTGATGAACCACTGGTCAAAGATGACATCAGAAGGAAAGTTAAAAAAACACTTTGAACTGAATGTTCCGGAAAACAAAATCCAGTAAAATTATGAATCCAAGTAGAAGAGTGCTTTAGAGGAAAATTTATGGTTTTAAATGTTTATATTAGAAAAGAAGATACCTTTAAAGTCAGTTATCTAAACTTCCACCTTAAGAAACTAGAAAGAGAAAAAAATTAAACCTAAAGTTAAAAGAAGGAAGGAAATAATAACAAAAAATGGAAATCAATGAAATAGAAAACAACAGTTGAGAAAATGAAAGACCCCTAAAACTGGCTATTGTAAAGATAAATTAAATTAATAAACATGTAGCTAGACTAATCAAAAATAAACAGAAAATACCTAAATAACCAAAATCAGGAATGAAAGAGACAACCTCACTACACATCCTATAGATATTAAATAGGTAATAAAGGGAATATTATTTTTATGCTCATAGATTTGACAGCTTAGATGGAATGGATAAATTATTTTATCCAAAAAATGGATAAAAATATTAATTATGAAAACAAATCAAGAAGAAATAGAAAATACAAAGAGACCTGGGGCCTGTATTTATAAAATGAACCAGAATCATATTTTAAAACATTCACATACACAGAGAAACTATGCCTGATGATTTCACTGGTTAATTCTGTCAAATATTTAAGTTAAAAGAAGAACACCTATGTTACTCATGCTTCTTTCAAAATTGAGAAGGAGGGAATATTTCTCTATTTTCTGAAACTATCATTACACTGAAATAAAGACATTACAAAGAAAGAAACTACAGACCATGATCTCTCATGAATAAATACAAAATAATTGCAAATCATATATGCGTATATGATTAATATTTACATTAACAAATATATTTATAAATATGTATAATTTATAGGTTGTGAACTAGTGAGTTTTACCCCATAAACATAAAATTTAATAATATTGAGGAATCAATTCATGTAAATTGCCATATAGAGGAAGATCATATGTCAAAAGCACTGGACAAAATCCAATGCCAACTTGTTAATAAAATCTTCTATCAAACTGAGAACTTTGTCAGCTTCCTCAAAGGGTATCTATGATATCTTTATCTAGTATCATAGTGGTGGAAGGAAAAAAACTTTCCTACTAAGATTGGGAGCAAGGTAACATCCATTCTTACCACTTGTTTTCAATATGTAATTGAGTTCTTAACAATACAATCATTCAAAGACAAGACATAGAATTCTTCTAGATTGGAGAGGAGAAAGTAAAATTTTATTTCCAGATGATATGACTATCCATGTAGAAAATTCTAAAGAGCCTGCAGAAAAAGTACCAGAACTAATAACTGTATTAACAAGTTTACAGGATAAAAGTTCAATATAAAAATATAAATTATATTTCTACATCCTAGTAATAGCATTAAAAAAATCGTTAAGTACTTAATGATTTAGTATTTGATTAGTTTTAATGAAATCTAACAAAATATGTGAAAGATTTTTTCCTGGATGCTTTAAAACTTCTCTGAGAGAAATGAAAAAAATCATAAATAAATATAGAGATACATCAGGTTCAAAGGAGAACTCAATGTTTTTTGACATGTTAGTATTTCCAAACTAACCTACAGATTCAATGCAATCCTGATCAAAATCCCAGGAAGATATTTTATGTAGAAATTAACAAGATGACTCTAAAATTTAAATGGAAATACAGAAGATATAGATAAGAACAATTTTGAAAAAGGAAAATGAAGTAGGAGACCTCACACTAGACCTAACACATACTTAAATAAAACCTCAGTAATCAAGATGGTATGGCATTAGAGTAAGGGATAGACATATATATCAAAAGAATAGAGAATCCAGAAGTAGATCCACAAATTGATTTTTGACATAGGAGGCAAATATGTCAGTAGCGAAAGATTTTTTGTTTTACATTTGGTACTGGAACAATTGGAAATCGATATTAAAAAGTACTTTGACTTCTTCCTCATTTCATATATAAAAATCAACTCAAAATGGATCATAAAGTTAACTATAAAACCTAGAAACTAATATTTCTAGAAGAAATCAGGAGAAAACCTTTGTGATTTTGGGTAGGCAGAAATTTCTTAAGACACAAAAAGCACAAGTTGTAAAAGAAAACGTTGATAAATTGCATTCATTAAAGTTAAAAACTTCTCCTCTTTAAAATATCCTGTTAATAAAATAAAAAGAAAGACCAAATTACTTACAAAACAGTGGGTAAAAATATTTGCAACAGATAAATAAAAAATAACTTGTTACTAGTATTTACACAGAACTCCTAAAACTCTATGATATGGAGACAACTTAATTGAAAAATGGGCAAAAGATTTGAACAGACACTGCACCAAAGAAGAGCTGCCAGATAAGCACATGAAAAGATGCTTAGTCATGAGTCATGGGGAAATGAAAAATGAAAATCATAAGATACTTCTCTACACTTAACTAGCATAGCTGAATTAAAAAAGACTGACAATATCAAGTGTTTGTCAGGATGCAAAACGAACTCTCATACATGAGGAATGCAAAATGATTAAAATAATTTTGTAAAGCAGTCTGGCAATTTATTGTAAAATTAATAATAGCTTTAGCATATGTGTCTGCAGTTTCACTTCTATGTTTTCACCCAAGAGAAATGAGAACATATATCCATCAAAGGACCTATATGCAAATATTTATAGGAGCTTTAGTAATAATTGCCAAAAACTAGAATGAACCCAGAAGCCCACCAACTAGAATAGACAAATAAGTTGATACATGTTTACGCATGTTATTCAACAATAAAAAGAACAACCTATGATATACGCAACATTACGGATAAATCTCAAAAGCTAAATGGAAAAAAACGAATACCAAAAGGTTGCACTCCGTATGACTTGATTTTATATGACATTCTGAACAAGACAAAACCTTGGGGACTGAGATTACATGATCAGTTGCCAGGGGCTGGGGCTGGGGAAGGGTCCATGGTAGGTTTGGTTAAAATATTCTATTTCTTAATTGTAGTGGTAGCTACATGATTATATATTTGTCAAAACTCATGAAATTTTATTCCAAAAAGTGAATTTTATTTCAGATAAATCATACTATAATGAATCTGACTTAAAACAAATTTATAATGATCTTTCAGAATGCCTACAGTGATCATGTATTTTTTTGGTCATTTTTTTCCTTTTTTCTTATACAAGTAACTCCAACACATGGAAAAAATTATACCTCAAGCTATTCAGAAGGGTATCAATGAAGAGTAAAACTTTCCTATATTCTCTGTCTTTCCAGTACTACCCCCTGAATTAACCACTTTTATTTTTTATTTTAACTTTAGAGCATACCTCTCTAATCTTTTATCACTAGAAGCTAATTTGTTAATTTATACAGTACTCAATGTCTTCCTGCTATGAAACATGAGGAATTAATTCATATTGCCCCACTGTTATAACTCCAATTTTTTGTTTTTGTCATTAATTTTAATTCTCACTAATTACCTTTGTATATTTAATACTTGAGATATATATCATCTTTAGATGGTTTCTCTTGACTCCTATTGTTTATGAGGAAGCCAGCATCTTTCCCTTCAACTTCCCAGCTTCAGTCAGGGGTGCCATTATTTTCACATAGTCAAGGTTTAAAACACTTTTATCCTATCCCAAATGACAAGGTCAAATGTATTTATTTTTTCTTACATAGAAATCTATTTGAAATCATGCAAAATTTTAGATGTGGTACTGCAATTTTCTGGTACAGCTATTTCCTCTGTTCCCTCTCCCCTGCTCAATGGCTTTTTGTTGAGAGGGGTGATGGTAGAAATCTGTAGCTGGTTTATCCATTTGACTAAAATTTTTAAGATTTGAACAGCTTCATGAAATTTACTTTTTTCTTGAGGACGTTTGAGCCCTCTGGCTTCCTGTTTTGGTTTAGGTTGATTACTCTGGATCCTGCTGCTCATTTCTCTTCTGAGGATTATTTTCATTGCTTCCTAGTTTAGTTCTATTGTTTCTTGACTCTGCTGTTTTATCTTTCTTGGATCTCTTTTCATCTACTGGATGACATAATCGAGTAGATATTTTTGTGTGTAAGTATTTCCAAGTAAATTTTTTTTTCATAAAGGGTGAGTACACAGTAAAGTTTCTGTCTTTGCATGTGCCAAAAAGTCTGATGTTTTCTATCACAGTTACTGATATTTTACAAGGTTGTATAATTTTAGATTGAAAATTGTTTTTCTCTCAGAATTGTGAAGCAATGTTTTGTTATCTTCCTTTGTCTAGTGTTGTTGGTAAGATTCTAAGGCCAATCTGGAACTATCTCCTTTGCATATAACTTATTTTCAGTTTTCCTCACAGTATGTTCCCTTTGCTTTGGTATTCTGAGTTCCACAGATATATCTACATATGGACCTTATTTCACTCATGGTTCTGGGTACTTTCACACCCAGGATCCATGCCATTCTGGTTTTGCAGTATTTTCTTCTTTTATTTATTCCTTTATTACCTTCTATCCTTATTTTACCTCTTTTCTCTTATTAGAATTATATTAGATGATTTGAGCTTTCTGAGGTGAGCCTTAATGTCTTTAACTTTTGTTCCTCTATCAAAATTTTATTCTTTGTCTTCAAGTTTCCACATTTTGATAGACTTTCTCATCAAGTACATCTTATAAATGTCTTCCCCAAATATCTGGTGATCCTTGGTTGTTCATTTCTGTTTATAAATGAAAGACTAGGTAGAGTATTATAAGAGTAGTTGAGTGTAGGTTTTTCTCTGCTATTAAGTTTCTTCCATGAATGCAAAAGTTGAGTCAGAATCCTATGCTTGCATGCTCATTTATTTATTTACTTATTAATTCAACAAATATGTAAAAGCACCTACTTGTTCTGGGAAATATTAAACTACCATGGTGAATAAAATAAAATGTTTCTTTTTCTTTTGGACTTTATTGTTGAGAGGAGGAGACATGAACAAAATACATTCAAATAAATGAATACTAACACACTGAGATATGAGAAAAGGACCATAGTTCTATGAAAACATATAATAAAATAGACACAATAGGACACTTAGCTTCTAGTGATAGAAAACCAACTGAAACTGGACTAAGACAAGAGAATGGCTCTTTTAGTGCAGTCCAGATCTCAAAGGTCAGGCAAATGGGTGAGGGTGATTAAAATGTAGACTTCCAGTTATAAGATAACAAACTTCAGGGGATGTAATGTGCAGTGTAGTGATTATAGTTTATGATACTGTATATTTGAAAGTGTATTTTAAGACAGTATATTTTAAGATCTTAAAAGTTCTCATCACAAATTTGTAACTATGTGAGGCAATAGATGTTAACTAAATTGGCTATGGTAATCATGTCACAATATATATATGTATCATGTCACAAGTAGGTGCTTTTACATATTTGTTGAACTAATAAGTAAATAAATAAATGAGCATGCAAGCATAGGATTCCGACTCAACTTTTGCATTCATGGAAGAAGCTTAATAACAGAGAAAACCTACACTCAACTACTCTTATAATACTCTACCTAGTCTTTCATTTATATGTTGTACACCTTAAACAAAATACAATGTTATATGTCAATTATATCTCAATGAAACTGAGAAAAAAATTCCCATCGTTCCTCATTTGAAGCTATTTTCACCATCTTGGAGTTCTAATAAAAGACAGAAATGAAAAAAATTATACAATGGCAACACAAAAGAGAAGTTAACAGTGATCCTCCTTATCTAGAACATACAAACATGCAAGGGAAGGAGGGACAGTTGGGAGCATCTTCTTTTTGAAATAAGGCAGGTGAAATCCCATAACATCCAGCTGTTAATCTGAGGTTTAGGTATTTCTTCCACAATTCATAAGATGCAAAAGGGGCACATTTCTCTCACAAATTTTCCAGTATAGGTTTGCTTAGCAAAGGAATCACTTTCAGAAAACTCTGTGTTCACAACAATCAAATAATTCTCTTTGACAATTCTAATGACATAATTCTCTTTGATGTCTTGGATTTTTGTTAAAATAGAGTATTTTAAGTTATATATTTGGAGTTATCATGGACTTTTAATTTAACACAGTGTGGTGATTTCTCTCTCTTTGCATACCAATATATAATATATAGTTTTTGACAGTTGAATTTTTTTAGTAGTCTGGAATTTGAACAATGAAACCAAGACCTATGCTAATGTAAGCTGACATGATCAAAACAGAAATCATCAATCCCGCTAAGTTTAGTACAGCTTTAAGTCCAAAGAAAACATTTTAAATCTTATTACAAGCAGCTGGAAAAGAATGAATATTTACTTTGCTGAAATGTAACTAAAGCTGAAGGACAGAAAATGGACATTACTACGTGTTACTGGAGTAGGCATATGTTCCCCTATTGTAGGGAAAAGGGTAAAGTAGAATAACTTAGAGATCGAATAAGTCCTTAAACCAGAGCCCCACCCACACCCCCCCTGCCCCTGGGAGTTCAGGAATGATTTCTCAAGGAAGCATGAAGAAACATTTGTTACTGCTCTCATGAGGAATGTCATTAGCCTAATTTCTTGGAAGAGATGAGGGGAATAACTGATTTTCCCATTGTGACAGCTCCTGTCTCTGAACTGAAATGATCTCATGTTGGTGCATCCTTTTGCAGTTGCGACGTGTTTACATTTTCCATAGTGATGACCATTATCTGCTTGATGCCCCTAACTCTGAAAAGAAATCTGAATTTATCGAATGGAAAAACCATGTAAGATCAAAGCTTGCCACAAGAGCAACAGTTTGGGGGTCATGATAAGTAACTGCATTGAAGCCACTGAGGAGTTCATATTATGTGCACATGTGTATGTGTGTAATCTTCCAAAACAAATGACCTTCAAGATGCTCTTTCCTATCTTCCAAGTCCACACTAAGTGATTCGAAACTTGTCTAAAGTTGTGAGTAGAGAAGTTTAAGGCCATATAACAAAAATGGTGGGGTAAGTCACCTGTGGCTCATTAGGAGGATCAGCTGTGGCAGCTGGATTGGCAGATCAGTGAGGGGAAGGGAGAGGGAGGAGACAGCGACTGTGGGAGACAGGAGAGTTGTATTCTTGAATTGTGCAAGTCAGGGACAGAAAGAGCGAGGGAGAGAGGAAATGAGAAGGTGAATGAGGCAAATCTACTTTTCCTACAGAACTGACTCTTTGGAGGAGGTCAGGCTCAGCTGCGGAAGAGGAACTGGAAGCTGGAGCTGCAGGAGGGGAGGAGCTACCTGTTGTAATTCAAAGAGCTTAGACCCTCCAGAGGGGAGAGACATAGTTTTTTCAGACCTCATTCAAATGACAGCTGGGAAACAACTCCAGGCCTTCCAAGCTCAAGAGCAGTCTCTGTGCCTGGCCCAATCGTGGTGAGACACATTTACCTGGAGCAGAATTCACAAAGAATGAAGCCACTGTGATAAAGTGAAGGTTCCTGTAGCCAGGATTCTCACCTGGCCCTGGTCAGCGAGCTCACTACACATGTGTGGGCAATACGTTGTTATTGACTCCATATGAAGAGCTCCTCCCAGTGCTCAGGGTGATGCAGTGGCACAGCTACAAGGCTGCAGGACAGCAGAGATGAGACTGGAGTGGTGTCAGTGGGGAGAAGAGAGGGCTGCGGGGGCAGAGAGGCCCAGAGGCAGAGACCGGGATGCTACCTGCAGACTCGCTCCGAGTGGACAGGATTCTAGGGATTGACCTGCTACTGTGGGAATAAACTTGAGCACAGCCCTTTCACCCCAAGAACGTTCCACTGTCATTCCTTGGCCTCACTGAATCCATAGTGAACTTGTCCGGGGCTGAACCCACTGGCAAGATAGCCACCTTTCTCAGAGAGAATTTTCTGGATCTGGCTAGTCTACAACTTGAATTTCTCAGGTTACCGCCGCAGCAGCAATGCCAGTGTGTTAAGGTAAGTGGGAGAACTGCAAACACACTGTGCCTGGACAGCTGGTAGGCCTGTGTGGCTGTGGGGTCCATCCAACCTTTCAAGGAGCCTGAGGCGAGAGAACAAATGGAGGCTTCCATGCCATTTGGCCAAATACTTACATATTGTAAGGCAAGAGGAAGCCTTTTATTGCCCTGCCATGATAACATACATTTCATAATGACCTAACAAATCAAGGTTAACTTAAAATTCTTGTATTTCTTAGAATTTCTTGTCAGAACATGGTAGGACCATGGTAGGCCCCAGCTCACGACGCCCCTTCGGCACTGACCCCTCCCCGCGGGGCCTGCACCAGGAAGGCTGCCAAGGCATGCACATGGAGCCCCCACTCGCGATCTGGATCCGAGCTGTCCGAAACCTGAAAATAGCCCCCCTCAGATGGATGCGCCATGGGGAGAGGCCTGCACCGGCCTATTCTGGAGGTCTGGAGAGAGGTCTGGGGTGGGCTCTTGGCTGGTGGGAAGGGGCTTGCTGAGGGATCACCTAAACAAGGCCCTCTAAAGAGAAGGACTAGGGCAGGGGCAAGTACCATGGACAAAAAAAACCTTGTGACGAACCCCAGAATACAAGGCAGGGCAGGAGTATGGATGCGGCTCCACTTCCCTTCAGCTGGGGATGCGACAGAAATGATTTGCTACAGGCAGACATCAGGCGCTGGCATTCCCTTGGTCTTGGAGTTTGGGGAGAATGCCCACTGCACTGATTTTTATGGGGTCTCATGATGTTTCCACCACTAGTGTAATGGGTATAAGAGACACAATGGAAATGGAAAATCCTATTGAGGTCTGCATGCACTAGTGGTCAATTCTACTTTCTTTCCTTCTAGGGTCACCCAGCCTCCCAGTCCTTAATTTACACCTGCTGATTCATGTTCTCACAAGACTTGACCCCCAGCTCCTGCCGCAGCAGCAGCAGTTTTCCTCCTGCTGCGCCCAGAGCTTCGGAATCGCAGGGGCACTTCCTCGCGGCCCCACCAGCAGCCTGCCTGGTATCGCCCCGTTCAGTCAGCTGCAGACCGGGGCACCTCTCCCACCAAACAGAATCTTCCCCTGGAGGCCTTGGCTCCCGGGTCCTCCCGCCCACTCAGTCCTCTCGCGCGTCTCCAGTTTCTCCCCCGTTGGCCTCTCTGCTCTAGGCCCTTCCCCCCAGCACCAGTGGTGGTCCGCCCCTGCGCGCCCTAGCAGCCGGCCGCTTCCGCTCGCCGTCCTCGCAGCCACCTCCCTGGTTTTGTCCTCCCTTGCAGCCGGCCTTCCTCAGACCGCTCAGTGTCTGCCCACCACTCACCTCCCGCGGTGTGTTTTCCCGCCAAACTGCCAAGGGAAACTGCTTCCGAGGACGTCACAGGCGTCATCCCTGTGTTCCTGAGTCCGAGCTATACTGTTCTGTCCACAGCTTCCTTGAAGTCCCAGCTGCCGTTGTTAGTATTGGTTACATTCTCTGGCCAGAAACCTTCCTTTCTTGGCTCATGTGGCACTGAACTCTCTTGATGTTTACCCTCTGGTAGCTTTTCCCCAGGCTTCTTTGCTGCCTTCCTCTTTCCTGTACATCCGTAAGTGCCTGTCTCCTTCGGGACTGTGGTGGAGACTTCTTTCCTCTCACTCGAACTTCTCTTCCTAGGGAATCTTATCCCATTTCATGATTTCAAGCATCTAAATATACTCATGATTCTCAAATCTGCCCCCAGTGCTGACCCTACTCACGAGGTCTAGATCTAGGGGTCTCGTTATCTTTTGGACACCAAGTTAGAATGTCACACAGATTCCTCAGCTCATTGTGTCTATCACTGAATTCATTATCTTTCTCTACACCCTGCTTCCTCTTCCCTATGTCACCACCATCTTGCCAGGCAGGCATCGAGGCCTGAAATCTGGGACCATCCTTGAATGCTCTTTTTCCCTCATTCCCAGTATCTAATCAATCCAGGTATAATCCTAAATATCTCTTCTGCCCACTTCTTTCCATTTTCACAGTCACTGCCCTCATCCAGACTGGCAGTATCTCTCCTGCCCTCTCCCTGGTTTCCCTCTTTCCATCATTGACCACTTGCAATCTATGCATCCAGAGACTGCTTTTAAAAGTGCAAATCAAATCACACCATTCTCTCTGCTTAATGCCCTCAGTGACTTCCACTGCTCTGAGAATAAATCCAAACTTAAGTGTTTCATAAGCCAGCGACCCTCAGAGCCCTCTTCAAGTTCAGCTCTGTCTACTCTTCCCTTCACACTCTATGTTGTGTCCATAGTGGACTTCTTTCAGCTCTTGAAGATACCCTTTGACAACCCCTGGGGTTTCTCACACTCTGCTCTTTGTTTGAAATTGTCCTCACCTGGGCCTCAATCATCTAGCTGATTCCTATTCTTCCCAGATGTCATGCCCAGGTAGGGATCCCTGTTCTATCTCCTGTGGGGCATCCTGTCCTCTATAATGCTGTTCTTCACACTTTGGTCATTACTGGTCCACTGATCTGTCTTCTATAGAAAATAGTCCTCTTCATGGTAAAGGCCATGACCCATTTGTTCTATGCTGTATTACCAGTTCTTGGCACATTTTGAAGCATAGTTGTTTTAGTTAATATTTGCTGAATTAGTGACTACAAAACAAGCTTCAAAAAAGAAACGAGAATAGCCTTAATTTTATGCATGGTGTTTGAGGCCGTTTGTTTGAAAATACTATGTTATCTGTATCTAGAAGATAAACAATTTTACAGGGAAAGGAGTTGGAAAACTCTCCATTTATAGTAAGAGCAACTACACATCAATTGTTGGGGCCCTGTTCTAATATGAACTTAACCTGTATCTGTACATGATAATCATGTTTTATCCTTAGACTTTTTATATTATATCTACTGTAGCAATCCAGCCCTCAACTTTATACTAATGACTTTCAAGTATACAGTTTATTCATCATTCATAGGTGCTTATGGAGTGCTAGGCACTCTACACAAGATGAATGACTCATAACCTCTGCCCTCAAAGGACTTATGTTGTACTGGGGAGGCTCATGAACAGAGTTACCGTATAAGTTCCCCAGTGGTATAAGCACAGAGAGCTGAGGGAGCAAACAAGAAAAGCCATACCCATTGGCTAGTGAAGGATGAGGTGAAATCTAACACAGTACTGGAGAAGGCTGAGGAGAGAAACAGGTGTAGGAGTTTGAGAACAACCTCTGGTCTGACCTTTCTTCTCAACCTCAGAAGTATGTTGCTGGCTGCTTATAGGATAGATACTCCTGGTTGTGCACCCAAACTGAACTCTTCTTCCCCCTTCCTCCATCACAAATTTGCTCATCTTCATATTTGTGAATTGCATCATCTTGTATCAAATTACTTAGGCCAGATTTGGTGCCGTATCTGACTCTTCCTTTCCCTTATTTCTCCCATCTAGTCACTAAATCTGGGAAGTTGTATTGCTTCATTGATATTTGAATCAATTGTCTTATCTCCACCAGGACTCCCTTATTTCATGCCCTTATCATTTCTCTCATTGTAAATGTCTCTTTTTTTTTTCTTTTTCTGATATCACCTTCCTCCAATCTAGCCTTCCCTCAACTTTTAAGCAAGTTGTCTGAGGTACTGTCATCTGGCACCTGTAACAGTTTCCTCACTGGTCCTGCCACTTCAAACCCCATCCATTTACCACAGGGTAATGAGGGAGATTTAAAAAAAACATATGAATCAGTTTATATCACTTCTATACTCTTACACTCCTTTTTCTGGCCTGTAAGGTCCTGCATGATTTGACCTCTACCTACCTCTTCAGGCTGATCTCATGTTCTCTCCCAGTTCACCATCGTGAACTAGCTACAGTGTCTCTTTTTCTATTTCTTAGTCACTCAAACCCTTTGCCACACAGGGTCTCTGTACCTACCCTTCTCTCTGCCTGGAATACTTCTCTCAAGCTCTTTGGAAGGGAAAATTCCTTCTCACTTTTGAGATCTTGGGTCACATATCACCTTCTCACATGGCCTTCCTTGACCATCCTTTATAAGCTAACCTCTCTCGTTATTACATAATCATGTTGATTTCCTTTTAACATTTACTGCAGTCTGCTTATACTATTTGTTTCCATGTTTATTGTCTAGCTTTCCCACAATAGCACAAATCTTATCAGGGTGGATTTTTTTTTGCCTTATTCACCACTGTATTCCTAGTAGCTAGTGTGACTTCTGGGACATAACAGCATTTTAAAAAATAACGATTTGTGGAATTCACATATATCATTTTCTGAATACGTATTGGTCCTGCAAGGGCACTGTGAGTAATAAGAAACTGTAATGTAAGATTCTGTTCCTGTGCTATATCTGTGTTTAGTCACAGCAAGGTTAAATTCTTTAGAATGTGAAGTGCTAGAAGGTAAAACCTTTACATGTATATTTATACAGTGGTGGGCATAACTGAATGCTTGATAAATGCTCTTTCAGTACAATAATAATGCTTTGAAGTCAGTTATTTTGGGTAGCTATAAATACAAAATGGTTAATTAAACTTGAGAAAGAATTTACAAATGTGCATGACTAGACAGTGCATATTATTAATTTGGAGATTACTCTTGAAACATTTCATTATTTATTTCAAATAATTGAATTGTCTAACTTAAGATGTTGTGATTGCTAGCCAATGGATCAATTATGAAACATTTTTTTTAAAGAATTGGTTTTGTGTTCGCGTCCCACATGATCAGAACTCTTTTAAGTATGTTATGTGACCAGATGTCTAATAGGGATTTAAAAACAATTGCAACTTCATCTACTAATTTTACATTCTTAAGGGAAAATAGTGAGAAGTGCCAAGCAAAGGCAATGCGGTAGATGACTTCTGACGGAGCTTGCAACACTCCTGTCTCCGGGCGGTCCTGTCCTTGTGGATCTCTTCCCCTCAGGTGTGAGCTGGACTTGGTGACTTGCTTCTAATGAGTAGAATATGGCAAAGGTGAGAAATATCACTTCCGGGACCAGGTCATGAGAGACCGTGACTTATGTCTTATTGGCACCCTCTTTGGCTCCTCTCATGTGGTTGCTCTGATGAAACAAGCTGGAGAGGCCCATGAGGGAAGGAACTGAATACAGCCTCAAGCCAGTCACCATTAAGGAGCTGAGGCCCTCAGTCCAAACAGTTCCTGATTAATTAAGTCTTGCCAACAACCATCTTCATGAGCTTAGGAGCAAATCCTTCTCCATTTGAGCCTTCAGATGAGACTGGAGTTCTAGAGGACACCATGGCTGAAGCTGGCTGAGAGACTCTGGCACAGAGGACCCAATTAGACTTGAGTTCAGATTCCTGGTACTCAGAATCTACAAGAAAATAAATACATGTTTTAGTGTTTTAAATCTCTTAAGTGTTGGCATAATTTCATACACAACCATACATAACCAATACAACAAGCTTTTACAACAAAATATTAATTGAAGGTATACTTTGTGTTGCACATTTACTTATATTATCTAATTATTCTTCAGATCTACCCTGTTGTTCACTTTTGACTGATATTTTCAGACTTTAACAGAATTAGCCTAATCAATTATTGCACAATGAAATTGCCATTTAGGCTTATGCTAGTTATCCATTTATTGTCTGTCAGCTCCAAATTCATCTTTCAATATGTTCTCTGCAATAATGGACAGGGTAACTTAAAAACACTTCTCCTTTACAGTGAGCATGATGTTAAGCTTTCTTTCTCATAGAGGGCACTGGCAGGACAGTGGAGGAGGAAGGGCCACACAAATGCATGTGCTGGTGGCCCCACACCCTCTGTACACCTGTGTGCCCGCCCCACAGAGGACTGCTTCTCATTTGCCCTGTGGCTATGGACTGGCAAACTTCTCTGCCATCTAGTGGACTGAAACTCTATCTTTTCCATTGAGATCTGATTCTCAGCCTTGGGGAAGGATTGCTTTCTGTATTTGTCTTTTCTTAGGTACTCTCCCTCTGTTTTAGGGCACCTTAAGAGTTTTTTTATTAAGGGTTATATTAAAATTATCCTTGAGTCATGGTGCAACCATTCTTTATATTAAATTTCCCCTGTTTAAATCACTGTGTAGGTGCTGTCTCCTGAGTGGACCCAGACTGTCAGATCTCTTGAGAAGTCAGGATGCTCTGCAGTATCTTGGCTTCAGTACATTGTTATTCCTCTCCCCAGTGATTCAGAGAATCAGCAAGATAAAGCACCAGGGGCAGGGAATCAGGGAACCAGAGATCTCTGCTTCTGTGACCAATTGACTAAAAATGCTCAGGCAGAGCATTCACTTCTTATGAATGTGTGGAGAATCTATTTTGTCCTTGCCACTGTGCTAAACGTAGGAACTTGCATGAATAAAACACCATTCACATTTGTCTTCAAAGAACTCAGAGTCCAGGGGAGAACAGGAAAAGACAGATATGGAAAAAATATTATAGTACAATGTGGATATTTCTATACATGACATATGTACAAAGACACCCCAGAGAAGGAAGACATTAACTTCCTAGAAAAAGGAAGACTTTGCATAGAAGGTTTATTTTGAGTCCTAAAGGATGAATAAACTGGGAAGAGCATTTCAGGAAGACAGGGCAGCAGGTACAAAGGTGTAGAGGTGAGATAAGGAAATAACAATGTTAACAATAGCTAATACGTTTATGAACAATTATTTAGCATTCACGAGGTTTACAGTTTTACATGGAATTTGAACTTCACTAATCAATTGTAAAGAATGAATCCTCATATAAACCCTATGAGGTTATCTAGAAAGTTCTTGATGTTGGCTCTCATTAAAAATGTGTTGAAGGACTGAAAGTTGAACATCGCTGCTTTGAAAATGAGAGGTACAGAAATATTAAGCAGTTTGTCGATTGCACTTAGGTACTCTAATGTGTTATAATTGGGACATGAATGATGGCAGAGAGGCCTGAGATGAGGTTGGGAAGGGAGGCAGGGACTGTATTAAGAAGGACCTTTTAATGGGGTAATGTCACCTCTTTGAGTCCAGTTTCCTTACCAGGGAAGTCAGGGTGCTAGCTTAGAGATGTCTAGCTCATAGAATCCCTGAGTGCTTTAACCCACAATTGTCTCAGGAATAAGATTCTGGAGCCTTATTTAAATCATCTGTTAGCCTTTACTATTCTCTCCATGAGATTTTCTGAGTTTAAGAGGAGAAAATGTATGTTGCCCAAGGAAAGGTGGTATGGAGTTGGGTCGTGATTCATTTCCGGAGGTCACTTGCCTATGAGTTCTAGGAGTCTGGGATATTGATGATGGCCAGGTGGGGGTGGCTTATGTCCTGACTGGGGCAGATGGGTTGAGTGTCCTCCCATGAGATAAGGGTCTAAGGAAGCTGAGCAGGTGGGGGTGGGCAGCTCTGTCTTCTGATCCATCCCACAGATGTTGAGTTAACGATAGCCTAATATAATAATAACGAGTCAGTGACTCTAAACTAGATGGCTGTGGATTTGGTGGGTTCTCTGTGTTTGGCTGTCTCCAGAACAGGATTAATTTAAAAGATCCATGGCATGGAGCAGAAAAAACACAGATTTTGAAGTTAGTCATGGCCAGGCATCCCCTCTCTGAAACTTACTAGCTGTTTGACTGTGGTCATATTCATTGTACCTCTCCAAGACTTGGCCTCCTCATCTTAAGATGGTGAAATAAATACCTATTTCATAAAATTGCAATTATGCTTAAATGAGGTAGGATATAAAGGGTGTTTCTTATAGCATAGGGGATCAACAAAAAGAAAGTTGGGATTATTAACTGAGGTACTTCAGGGTCTGTCCTCTATTCCTATGAAAGCAGAGAAAAGGTGATGGAGGTAGGTTGAATGAATGACTAAAGGAGGGTTGAAAATAAAGTTTTAGTGGATATAGATTATTTGAATGATACTAACCTGAATTCCAATTTTATATTAATTTTATTCTGTAGACTTGATGTCTGTATTAAACCTCTTTTCCTGGTATTCATATTCCTCATCCATTGTTCTCTAAACCTGTGATACCATCATCATTCTTAATTCCTGGTGACACCTTATGCTAATCCATAGCCTCAAAGTATGTCCATTGTAATTATTTTCTCAAGATATTTGGTGACAAATTTGATCTCATTATAAATCATTGAGTGGTTGCTGAAACTAATTCTATTGACCTTGATCTTTTGAGAAATTGTTATCCTTCTTTGTTTTCTACTTGACTTCATGGTGTTCTAACAATTCCTGAGATTTATTGAAGTCTTTCAGAATTGTTTCTTCTTTGTTGGAAACATAGCCTCGAGTCTTTCATAACTTAGAAGATGAAGTTTTGTTACTGTTTTGAAAAAGCAAGCTTTTCTTGGAATTGGACAGTTTTGCTTTTAGGAGAAGCCTCTCACCTTAATAGATTATCTGAAGCATCATATAAGCTATAAAGGGCTAAGAATATCAGTCTGTAAACATGTCAGCATAAAAGATATGCAGGCAGTCAGGTAAAATTCTGAGCCATGTCTATAACATTCTACATTGGTACTAGGACATCTGCTTTTAAAAGAAGAAGAGGTGGGAAGGGCAGGAAAAGGAAAAGAAAAATTACATTTGGGACTGATATGGTTGAAAGCTGTCAAGGCTGAGTCAGTCTTTACTCACTGCAGATGAAGTAGGTCATTGATACGATGTTATATGACTGTTAACACTACTTTATCTGTCTCTGTCTCTTTTCCTCTCTCCTTTTCCATCCCTCTATCCTTTTCTCCTCTCCCTCCCTTCCTTTCTCTTTTCAATTTTAAAAATTTAAAAATAAAATTTTCTCTTTATATGTATGCACACATATATGTATCTATATAATGTTTTGCATAAGTGCTTAAATGGGATTGATCACATCATAACGTTTTGTAAGGCTGTAATTTCTTTCTCTTCTTTGCCTCCTGTGCTTCTCTCTTGTCCTCCTCCACAAATCAGGCAGACCTTACCCCTTATGGACATGTTTTACTGTATGCTCTAAATTGTGAACAAACTTTATATAGATGCATTCATATAGCACAAATATACAAACAGAAGGCCATTTATCAGTTGTTTTTAAAAAAGGAATTATATTATTGCTTCCTTTCTGCATTTTCTTTTTCTCACTTCAGAAAACTTCAAAAAACTCAATCTTTTAAGTGATGTAGTATAACTCATTCTTCTAAGTGATATAGAATATTTCATGATGTCAATTCACCTTGACACATCTAACCATTTCCCAAATTAATGTTGTTTGAAGTCCTTGACCACCATCAGCAATACTACATAAACATTGTTGTACATATTTTTAGATGACTTTATTTTTATATCATTGATTTCCAATAGAATTACTAGATCAGAGGGGGTAAGTATATTAAATTATAATAGATGTTTCTAGATTGTTTTCCAGAAAGACTGTGAAATTGACATTTTACTTATATCTTATGAATCTCCTTCCCCTTCATCCCCATTCTTGTCAGTAGCATGCATCTATTGTACTTCAATTTTTGCCAGATATGAGATCTCACTGTTATTACTATTATTTTTTAATGAATTTACTTGGGTTCTAAGTAGTCATCTTTTCATATGTTTGCTGGTTACATGAGTTTGCTTTTCTGTGAACTGAGTCTTTAAATCTTTTGTCCATCTTATTAATAGTATTTTTATAGTAGCCTTTCATATCTTATAAATGTAACTCTTTGTTAGTCTTCTATGTGGTCTGGTGAAATGTTTTTTCCCCAAAAAAGCCCTGTTTATGTTATACATTTATTTTATTTATGATACTTTTACTCTAATGAAAAAATTATATTGTCAAAGCTATCTTCTTCCTTACCTTCCTTTTCTTTCTCCTTTATTAGTTCTTTGTTTCTTTATTCTAGCTTTTGGGTTTTCTTGCGTGGTTAATACATTTTCTTCTATGCCAAAGTTATATATGCAATCTCTTACATTTCTTCTAACATTTTTTATTTCATTTCATTTTATTTATTTATGGTTAACTCTTGTCTGCAACTGGAGTTTGCTTTGTGTACAGTGTAAGTAGAGGCCCATCTGACTTTATTTTCTTTGTATGGAGCTCTGGCTTGTGTGCCATTATGCTTTTTAAAGCAATCAATTCATTAGTCATGAAATTCATGTGTGCCTTTGTCCTATGTACATTGGGATCTATTTCTGGATAGTCTATTCCATTGATTTATTTTTTAATCTATTTTCATGTCAATACCATACTGATTTTTATCACAGTGTCTTTATAGTATATCTCCCATTGTCCTTAGATTTTTAAATAGATTTCTTGGCTACTCTGGAATTTATACTTCCATATGAAATTCAGGATAATCCTACTAAAATAAAAGATGCTTTGTGAATACTTGTTAGAATTGCATTGGTTTATATTGTTACTTTTGGGAGAATTGACATTTTCACAATTGGCTTTCCATCCAACAATGGTGTATTTTTGCATTTGTTCCAATTTTGCTTTCTGTCTTTCAGTTGTATTTGTACTGTTCTTCATATATGTGCTGTGCTTTTGAGCATTACTGCTTTATAGTTTGGTCACTTCTGTGAATAGGATATTTTTCAATTTGCATTTGTAAGTGCTATTATTACTACAGAGAAAAGCTGTTGATTTAGGGGTACTTATCTTGTATCAAGTAGATAATTTCAGTGAATATACTGATCATATTTACCATTCATACGACAACTATTTATTGAGCACGTTTTAGGGGCATAGGAATTGACAAAACAAACAAAACCTCTGCCCCGAGGGAACTCGCATTCCAATGCTTATTGTAACCCCAGTGGGAAATACCATCCCAAGTCACTAAGAGTGAGGGGCTTAGGTGGAAGGGATAAACTCAGAGTATATATATAATTTATGTAACTGACATAGATAACATTATATAATGTAATGGTGTCCTGTGGGATATGGCAAATGATGATCAACCAGGAGAGTGATTTTCCTTCACAGTCTGACTTTTCTGAATTCTCTGTGCCACCTTCAAAGGTTTCTATACTACTCCCCCACCCCAAACCCTGCCCCCCAAAAACACCCCACCTCTATTTCCTGATTGCATCTTTTCTGCCTCACATGCTTTCAGAGTTTAGGTGCCTTAAGACAAAATCTTTTAATTTAAAAGATGGGATGAATCATAAATTCCTACACTGCCATTTGGAACTCAAGAGGAAAAAGCACAGGCAACTGTACTGTTACTTACCTAAAACTTTCTAGAAACCAATTCACTAGTTACTGTGTCACCTTCAGCTCCTTTATCCACATAACTACAGACTTCTCACGGATTTTTATCACAAAACAGTGTTGCGTGCTATGTTAATGTGTAAATAGATTATCATTACTGTTATTCCTATGTATGTATTCAATTATGTCAAAAGATCTGAGATGATCTGATATCATTCAGGCTCTTACAAAAGTGTGCTGATAACCTGGCTATATATCCCTCTGTCTGAGGTAGACAAAATTTATATCATTGTGTTTTCAAATGATTTTTGAAATATCAAGATACAAGTTATTTTAGTGATTAACAATTGACTCCATCTCTTCTGGAATTTGACTCATATCATTTTCTATAACTCTGGAATAATTTTTTTGATGACTATAATAAATGAAAGATATCTTTTCCAATAATTTGCTGCCCCATAATCCTGATAAGATTGTTAATCTTTATTATTGCCTGTCTAGACTCTCACATCTAGGGGTTGATTATGACAAACCTGAATTGTACATTAATCCCTCTCTAGTTGTTTTCAATCTTATTAACTGAAATTTATAAACCAGTTCCTGTTTATATTCTCCTAGAACAAATACATTGGATTGTTTCAGAGGCTCCATGTGCATAGTAATTGATGACCAATAAAACATTCTCTAAGTAAGCTGCTATTAAATTTTTTGCAGGGGAACAGCAGGCAGTGTAGACTAAGGATGAGCTAGATGGCAGACAGAATTGTACTGAGTGCCTGATATTCATGTTTACTGTGAAGGAGACAGTTTAGGATAATGTCCGTGTACTCTGATTTCTTTCTTCTCCATGTTGCAAAAAGCCATGTCCTCTCTCTGCATTACGTGAATGCAGTTTCTTAGTGTTTCCCTTGTTACTGTTGGGTTCTCCTAGCTAGACATTATGCTCCTTGAAAATAGGGATATGTCTTTTTTTATTCATTTTTAACCGATCTTCTTTGCCTGGCACAGTGATCCGTGCATGTGTACAAAAGACAAGGAAAGTTAACCACTTGCATGTTTGGCGGATCCAGTTTGTCCAGTCTGTCTGGGGTAGGGCTACAGAGTCATGGCTGTGTACCATATCAAGGTGACAGAACTTCTTGTGCTGTTTTCCTGCTACAGAACATCCTAATGCAGAAATGACAACTTAAAGCTACAAACCTGAGTCAGGTCCTTTGGTAAACCAGGGAGAGTATGAAATAATTTTGATGAGTTATTCTTAGCTACTGGGTGGCCCATTGCCTCTTTTCGGGAGTAGGGTGTAGCAACTGGCTGTCCAGATGACACCCTTTTCTGTCTGGAATGCCCAGGCAGGTGGAGAATTATCAGAATCAGAGCACCTCTCTTAGCTGGGTCACTGGAAGAATGTATTTGGGCTGAGAACTTTGCCATTTAAGGAAGTTGTTGGTTAAGGAAGTTAAAAATGTATGTTGTTCATGGAGGTTTCCCATTTTCCCCATATTTGAGTGGATTCCTTATATTCTTGGCTATTTTGAAAATACCAAGAAAATCTTTTGTCTTTCAAAAGGCAAAATTCCTAGTACAAAAACTATTTACAAAGAAATTCCTCCTAGATGTTTCTGTGTGATTGTTTTTTACTTTAGGTAGAACCTGACTCAAAACTCAGGGGTAGAGTCCAAACAAGAATTCTGCATTATCCTGGAGGCTAGTCTATGTTGCTGTTTAGGACAGAAAGGCAAGTTAATAGTTACCATTAGGTATTTGCTTAGTATGTGTCAGACCTTCATACACATCCATAGTCAATCCTCACAACAGATCTGAGAAGCAAGTGTAATTAACCCCATTTTTCAGATGAGGAATTAAGGTCTAGATCATATATAGCAATTAGGTTCTTTACCAAATGTCCCTTAGCTAATAAGTAGTACCTTGTGGGGCTTGGATCTATGTCAGTAGAACTCAAAACCCATGAATCCACATAGATTCTATATTATACCAATAAGGTAACATGAGGTGGCCTTAATAAAGGCTAGTCCTCATTATTTTGTGGTTGTATTCATAGGCAAGGACCTTGTTCT
Source organism: Manis javanica (assembly GCF_040802235.1). Lineage (NCBI taxonomy): Eukaryota > Metazoa > Chordata > Mammalia > Pholidota > Manidae > Manis > Manis javanica. The sequence goes on from NC_133157.1 coordinate 151,667,797, forward strand.
AAACAGTAACTCTTAATAATACGCTAGAACATACTTGAGTGATGAATTTCTTTGGGCATGTCACTAAAATAAATGTGCATTTTTATAAGCAATTACCAAATTCTCTACTTTCAGTTGCTTTATTGGCAATATTTTTAAATTTGCAAGAGTATACACCTATTGGTAGAGTTCAAATTGTTACATATCCATACATAATTTTAATTTGAAAATTTCATTAGTGAACCACATTTGGCCACCAGATGGCAGCAATGTAGGATTTTGAAAGCTTTTCAAGTAAATTCTCTTTTCAGAGATTGTATTCTTAAACTTTATTAATTCAGCTTCTGCCCTGGGAAGAAAGGTATATTTTATTTCAGCATAGGGAAAATGAGCTTAAACTCTGAATTATTGGAAACCTGAATTAATGAGGTCTTAATATATAGATATGTCACAATAATTAACAGGATAAATTCTTTTTTAAGGATTCTTAAATGTGTAATTTAAGCTACAAATGTTTCTTTTCTTGAAGCAGAACAGACAAAAACTGTATTTGCATCTGTTGCAGTAGTATTAAATTAGACTACAGGCTTCATGACAATAACACTACATTTTAACAAAATAGTGTATGATTCAGACTCTTCTCCCAGTTAGTCTAAATTACTGTTCATTTTATTGTATGCTTCAATCCCAAACTCAAATATGGCAATGGTAAAAGTTATAATAATAATGATATTAACAATATATTATATTAAAGGAGTTCTGAATAGTCGACCAAGCATTTTCCTATGTGCTATCCCATTTTGTGATTAATAGCTGGTAGACTGATAGACATATACATGCAGAAAGATGTCATAATATTAGTTCAGGGAATAGTTCCCTAACTCTTTCATACTTTCCTAGATGATTATTTGGGGAAAATGCCATTGTATCCAATTAAGAAGTTGCTGATTTAGGAAGAACAGCATCTCATTCATAGTAAGCTGACAGAACAACTTACAAGATGATAGATTAGGAAAGTAGTCCTCAGAGGGCCCTTGAATTCCAGAACTGGCCAGTGATGGGATAGGTTGGGTCCTGGACCAAGATCCACAGGGCCTGTGCTGTCATCCTGAAGTTGTCCCTGCCTGTTATTGGACTGTGATATGTCTATTGCCTTGCCTTTTAAGTAAAGGTATGAAGACTTGATGAACTTCCTTCTAGCCTCCAAAAACCTATGATTTTGCAATGTGGACTTCTTAACAAACAAAAAAGGTCAGTTTGAAAAACATGCAGGAAAATAGATGCATAATTTCATGGAAAATCATCTTTGTCCCAAACTTTTAGAAGACGGATTCCTAAGGGGCTCTCTTTGATAGGAGTGATATGTTGCTCATGTGTAACCATTAATAAAGTTTTATAAAATGAGACAGGATTCTTGGATTATATTGAGTTTAAAATTACAGTTAAAAAAAATTCCAAATCACTTAACCCTACATCTAGTATTAAGCCCAGGAGTTCGCAGGTTTCTAGCACATTTGAGAATTCATTAGTGTTCCCTTCCCTTTGTTCTTTGGCTTCTTTTGGCTTCACGCTCAGTGTGCTGATTCTTTCTCAGCTGTGCAAGAAGATCTGAAAGTATCTGTCTATAATACTGATTTTTTAATGCGGAACAATTCCTCTCCCCTGGCTTGTGTTAATTATACTGTCAGGATGCAGTGGTAGAATTAACTTTGTTAGAAAGAAAAGAAAAGAAAAAAAGCCGTGGATGACTTGAGGCCAAGTTCTGAGGTTGACAATACAGTAGGAACACTTGTCGGACAGGGAATTAAATTTCCATATAACCCTCCGTATAGATGTGTGTTGACGTGTGGTGGCTGGTGATTTACGGAGTTAAGGATAATAATCCTTTACTGGTTTGGCTCTATATGTAAGCTTCTTCAACTGATTTATAGCTCAGATGAATGTCCCTGTCTGTCCTTAGATGATAGAGCTGGCTCTCCCCCAATCTTTGTTTGAGGGTCTTTTATACTGAGTCCTAGGACCTAACCAACAATTCCACTGTCTCCTAAACCCAGCTGCTAAGCCACGTGGGCTCTCTTGTCTCTGCTGCTGTGAGGGCCCCACACCATGACCAGCTGGCCGCCTCCCTGCTGAGTGGTCCTGGGCAGCTTCCTCCGGTTCTCGGAGCCTCTGTTGTCGTCATTAGTAACATGGAGGTGGTGAGGGCTGCATAAGATCATGCATGCAGATGTATGCCAACAGCCCTCACATTTGCGTGGGCTGTTCCTAACCCTTCTTGCTCCTTTCTGTTTTTTCCAGTTTCTCCTCAAATTCCAAAAGTATCTTGTAGATGGGGAGTCTCAAATGCCTCCTCCTTCCTGATTTTGTTCTTTCATTGCATAGTGTTTAAATTTTTTTTGACTGAGGTATGATAAACATACAGCATTATATTAGTTTCCGTTGTTGTGCATATTGTCTTACTGTAATGATTCTGAGACTTTGGATTTAGTGGACGTGGACTCTTCAAAGAAAAGTTTGAGGGCTGATAAGAGGTAGCCAAAATTTTATTTGGCCAAGTATGTTAAAAGAAAACTACCATTTATTGTCACCATCATTTCATAAAAAGATAAGATATTTTAACATACACAGGTAAGTAGGATAAAATTTTGAAATAAGGTCAGTCTTTAAATGTAATACACTTAGTAGGACAGGAATGGGCATGCAGGTGCTGCCGTGGTCTGTTAGGAAGGCACTTGTGTCAAGGGCAGTGCAAGGCCACGCCCTTGTGTCCCCCTGCATTGGGGGTGACAGGCAAGGTGTCTCTCCCACCAAACACACCCTCCTGCAGACTGGAGAAGCTTGCGAGGGGGTGGTGAGGTGTATTTGAGAGGTTAATGAGCCACTGGCAAAGAAAAATATATGGACAGGGTGAAGGAGCAGGTGAGATAAGGAAGCCAGTTGAGTTTAAGAAGTGGAAGCTTGGGGACAGGAGAGTGGCTGTAGGGTGTAGGAATGAAAGATGGGGAAGGAGGACTTCACAAAATTCTGGTGTTTTCTGAAGTAAAAAAGTAAATTACTTTTCAACTACTTAGGATAATGGGCTGATTTTTTTTTTTTAATGATCTTTGAGTAGAAGCAAGTTGCCTCAGCTCTGTGCAGACCACATTTGCTTCCTGTGAGTGTCACTATATATGGATATTCTTCTCATCTGTCATAGATGGATCTGGGCCTTGGTGTGCAGGAAAAGCTCCTCCGTGTGGCTGCCCCTGGGGGGATGCCGGTGTCAGCGGCACTCCCTCAAGCTCCGCCCTCACCTGCTCTGCCCACTGGCCTGGCAGACCCTTGGTGGCACTCTTGCTCCTGGTGGCTGCTAAGTGACTGTATGGATTTGTGGCTCCAACCAGGGCCACGTGGGAGCCCACTGCTTCATGTTACAGATTTATTTTTTATTGAGCTATAACTGACCATACAATATTATAATAGTTTCAGATGTACAATATAATGATTCAATATAGGTATATATTGCAAAATGATCACCACAATAGTTCTGGTTAACATCCATCACCACAGTCAGATTTTTTTCTCTTTGTAATGAGAAGTTTTATGACTTACTGTCTGAGTACCTTTCAAATTTATAGTACAGTATTATTAACAGTAGTTGCCATGCAGCACATTCCATCCCTAGGCCTTATTTATTTTATAACTGGAAGTTTTTGTCTTTTGACCCCCTTCATCCGTACAAATTTTGTATTAGGTTCTCCAAAGGGCTGCTGGGTCTTTCAGGTCTGAGGCCTCCAGAGAGCCATTCAGGGAGCACCTGCAAAGTATCACCTAGACCCTCATTTTGTCTCTCCCAATGCTGGGGTACAGAGTGGAAGCCAGCTTACTCCTAACACCTGTCTGCCATCATTTCCTTCTCATCCATAATAAACTTCAAATATGGCAACTTAGTTGAGGTTTCCTGTGGAACAGACTCCAGGTAGAGACCTGGGTGAGGAGCCTTCCTGGAAGGGCCCTCAGGATCCATCCCTGTGGGCAGTGGAGGCGGCTAGCCTGGGTGTGGGTATGAATCAGGGTGCAGTCTCAGCCCAGGCTCTACTGGCCGTGGGTTTTCTGGACTTTATAACCACAGGCCAGTCCCTGGATGAAGCCCAGGGAGGGTGTGACCTCGGCCACATGATTCTCTTTGACTAAGGGCAATTCCTGGGTTGGGGTAGAGCAGCATGCTGCCTGCCATGGGCATTGTCTGCAGTGTGATGTGAGCGTTCAGTCCTAATGAGGGCAGCCAGGCAGCACACACCACAGCATCTGCTACAGCGGGAGTCACCCCCTCCTTTCTTTCAGGGGTTTAAGGCATTTGCTGTACAGGATCACTTAGTTCCTGGAACTGAACATTGATCCCAAAGTCCTGTCACCATTTTCTTTTTTTTTTCAAGCGAACAGCTGCCAAAAATATTTTAGGAAATCTCAGGGGAATTTCTGAGAGGTCCTTGGGTGGGTTTACCATGCCCAGCAGTCCATCTTAATACTTACTTGTTAACAGTGTGGTGCACCTGTAGGCCACCTTTGATGTTTTAGTAGACAACGAGGCTGAGGCTCAATAAGGTAAGCAACTTGCCCAAAGTTGCCTAACTAGTGTTAGAATCAGAATAATAACTCCAAACCCATGCTATTTTCCCTATCCTCCTTTGTTTCTTCCTCATCTTCTTCATGTCACTCTTGAGGAGGTGACCATTGTATTTGTCTCTGAAATTGCTTTCTCTCAAGTGACTTGTACTTACTTTGACAGATGGAAAAGGACAGTTTTCAGTCCTGTTCTTACTCAATTTCTTTACAATACTTATGGGTCAGTTCCTTCAAATGCATTTTCTCTCTTGGCTTCTGTGATACTGTACTCCTCTGAGTTTTCTCTTTCCTTTTTAGCTCACTTTCTTATCTTCCAGCTTATCTTTTTCTGACTTCCCATTAGACAGTTCTGTTCCCTGAAGTTTGGTTTTTTGCCATCTTGTCTTTTCACTCTCTATATTGTTTCCAGTTCATCTTATTTACTCTGATGAATTTAGTTACTTTCTATTGGCTAATGACTCCTAAATCCATGTTTCTACCCCAGATTCATTTGGAGCATTGTATCAGGCCAGCTGCCTGCTGAATATCTCTATTTCAATGGTCTTCTGGATCCACTAGTCAACAGTTAACATTGCTTAGAACTCTTTGGTTGCAAATTCATAGTGAACAGATGTAACATTTGAACTTGCTTGGGCCAAAGTGAGGAATGTGTTGAATTATGTGACCAAAGCCTGGGTACCTGGAATCAGGGACTCTAGTGCACTGGACCTTACTTACCCCAGCAACTTGTCCTGGCTTCTCTTAGCTTCTTCCACTAAGGATTTCCTGGCCTTTCAACAGGTAGGCTACTATCTCAGAACATCTTACTAGGATAGGGAAATAATTCTTTTCTTCAGCTTCATTTAAAAAATAGTCTTTCAAAGGACTTTAATGGACCATTATACATGTGCCTATTCTAAAGACTGATCACTATGGCCATGTAATAACTAATATTACTACTACTAGTAATTTTAAGGATAGCTAATACTGTTGAACAATTATGTGGCAGGCACTAGGCTCAACATTTTACAGGTATTATTTCACATGATCTTTGCATTAACTCCTTATACAGGTACCATTTTTATTCCCCTCTTATAGATGAAGACTGAGTTAAAAAGGTGAAATAATTTATGCAAAGTCACACATCAGGCAAGAGGAGGAGCAATGAGTCAAATCCAGGCAATTGGACCTCAGAGTTTGTATTAACCACAAGAAGCATTCCTAGTCCATTCAGAGGTGGGAATGCTGTTCTTCAAAGAAGAGAGAGGATGTGCCAGTACTTCACTCCTTTCTTTTTTCTTTCTTAAAAATTGTGGTAAAATATGTATAGCATAAATTTGCCATTGTAAAGTATATAATTTGGTGGCATTAAGTACATTTACAATGTTGTGCCACTGTTATCAAGTTCCAAAACTTCACCTTAAAGAGAAACTCTGCACCCTCCAAGCAGTCATTACCCACCCCGCCCCAGCCCACTCCTGGCCCTGGCAACCACAAAGCTGCTTTCGGTCTCTACTGAGTTGCCTATTTTGGAGACTTCAAATAAATGGAACTGTGTAATATGTGGTCTTTTGTGGATGGCTTCTTTTATAAAACATGATGTGTTCAAGGTTCATCCATGTTGTAGCATGTGTTAGTATTTCATTCCTTTTCATGGCTCAATAATACTTCATTGTATGGGTATACCACCATTGACTTGTTGATGGACCTTTGGGTTGTTTCCACTTTTTGTCTATTATAAGCAATGTTACTATGAACAATCATGCATGCCAGACACAAAAGGTCACATATTGGATGTGATTTCATTTGTATGGAATATCCAGAATAGGCAAAGCCCATAGCTACCAATACGGGCTGGGTAGAAAGGGAGTGGGGAGTGACTGTTTAATGGATAAGAGGTTTCCCTTTTGAGATGATGAAGATGTTCTGGAATTAGATAATGGTCATGGTTGCAGAACATTGTGAATAGACTGAAAGTCATTGAATTGTGTGGTTTAAAATGGCTAAAATGATTAATTAAAAAGGAAAAGTGAGTGGACAGGGAAAATCAACTGAGAATTGTTTGCTCCCCACCTGAAGCTAAAACTGTCCCTAAATAAATTCAACTTCTGTGACCTCACACATACTCCTTCCCTGTGGCCCCCACAGCCATGTATTTAGTTGCCCACATCAGAAGACCTAGGCATCCTTGACTTCTCCTGGCTTTTCAGCTCCTATAGCTAAATAGTCATAGAGTGATAGATATTCTCCTCATCCTACATGTCTCCATCCTTTCTTTTCTGTCATTTCACTATTACTAAATTATTTATATATATGATTTATTGTTTCCTGGGAACCAGTCACTGTGCTAAGGGCTCTAATTCAGGCTACTCTTCTGTTTTTCACACAGATTTTTGCACTTCTCTCATGACTGCTGTAGGTTTTCATTTCCACTTTCCTCTGTTCTGTTCTATTCTACTCTATTTATTCTATTCTATTCTATTTTTCTTACATAATATTTCTAAACTACTAGTCTGTTTATGTGATTTCCATTCTTAAAATATTCTGATAGTTTACCATGACCATTAGACCAAAACCAAACTTCTAAATAAAGCTTCCAAGGTTTTATTTTCTTCAATTTGCATTTTCTCAGCTCTCAGGCCTCACTTTTCCCCCTCCCCTCTGGCTCTTCCCTCTGGGCTTCCCGAATCACTTACTGTTTGGCAAATGCACCAAGTTGTCTCCCTCGTGTTTGTGCTTTCGTGTGTGATATCCTCTTTGCTTGAGACACTCTTCTTGTGACTTTCTCTTAAACTGGATATTTCCTATTCAGCCTTCAGGTCTTAGTTTAGATACACTTTACTGGTGGAAGTCTTCCCTGATCTTGTAGGACTGGGCCAAGAACCCCATTAAGATCCCCTCTTATGGGCCCCCACAGAGCCTCATGTTAACTCCCATTTTAACACTTACTCCACTATTCTTCAGGGCCCAGTTAAGTTGATTATGAGCTTCTTGGACTGGTAGGAGCATGACCTTCCAGGCACCTGATGTGACATAAGCTCATATATACTGATGGGAATGTGTTGTGGAGTTTCAACTTAACTTCTAGGAAGCTGAACTGGACCTTATGGGGAAGAGTAGGATACCATGAGAGTAAGGGCTTCCTGCACAGGTCTTATCACCCCGGTGTGCCTCAGTGTCTCCGTGTCAACGGGAACAAACATGAGTGTTCATGGTATAGGTCTCCCAATCCATACTGTGACTCATGCCACTAATAGGAATCCTACAGAAACTGGACAGTGATATATGATAAGATTACAAGGGTTTATTTAAAAAGAAAATGTCTCTAGAAGCCTTGCTCACTGATTGTGGTCAAGGCCTTTTAGTAGGCTGCCTTTAGTGTTTCAAAAGAAGACATTTCAAAAATACTGCCTCCTCTTCCTCATCATCATCACTAATAACTGCACATCACAAATCTCTATTATTTCCCCTTCATTGAAAGTCAGGCAGTCTAAAGGCATCCATTTCATGGACAATTATTACATATTATACTGATGCAGAACTCATTTAATGACAAGAAATAAAAAGGATTGACTGTTCTGCAGACTTGTCACATTTGATAGTCTAGAGAATTTTATTTCCCTGTTGTGTAGAGAAGAAAATGTAATGTCTGAAATGTGAGCTGCCACATTCATTATACATCCAATTCTTTCTTCCATTTGCTTCCCCAGTTGATTTTTGAGGGTACATCATGGTATAGCAGAAGTTTCTTCAGAAACAAAAACAACTCACAACTATTTATTTTCACTCTGGTAATGGAAATAGCAAATTCCCTACTTGTAATGCTAACTAGGGAGATTCACTGGAAGGAAAAAGGAAACATGTATTCAGTGTGCATGCTTCTTATCTTAACCTCTTCCTTAGGCCATCTGATTGAAGGGACATAAGACATTGACACCTATCTGCTCATGGCTTCCTATAGCCCAGGGAGGCAGAGGAGGAGGTGGCAGAGTAGAAGAGCTTTTATCTAATTTGAAAACAGTCACTCTGTCATGTCCAGGGAAGCTGCACTTGCTTAGTAAGATGATACTGCTGCTTCCCTTGTCCTGGTAACCCTTGATCACTACAGCCAGAAGTGCTGCCAGATTCTAGGAACGAAAGAGAAGAAGCTGTAGCTGGTGGTGCTGGCCAATGGCCAGGCAGTCATGGTTTCAGCTGTTGAGAGTGGGGATTCTTGGGTTCCTTCCAGAGGAGCCATGTGGAATGCTGGGAAGACTGCAAGCTCCAGAGCCTGCCAAACCTGGCTTCATGGTGCAAGGTCCTCAGGTCCTTGCTGGGTAGTGGCTCCCAGAAATTCCTGAATCTCAGTTTCATGAGCTCTAAAATGGACTCAATAACTTCTACCTTGAAGCCTTCTTGTGAGGAATAAATAATTACAAAAATAACCAACATGTATTAGGATCTTGCTCATAGATAGCTCTGTGCTACATCTTTTATAAACAAATGTGACAGCATTTCATTCTCCTGACAAGCTATGAGGCTGTTTGTTGTTATTACATGTTACAAGTGAAGAGATAGGTTTAGAGAGGTTGAGTAACTAACTGTAAATCAAACAGTCAGTAAGAGCTAGAGTCCAGGGGGACCCAGGCTGGTGTGTCCCAAAGGGTGCCCATGACATTAACACAGGTTTTCTCAAGTGTAAGAACTCTGCTAACCCTTTTAATAGTCAGGCAGGGGAGTGAGAGAGAGGATTGTCAGGTCCCTATAATGGATGCAAATTATTTTTGTTAAATATCGCTCAGTTTCTATAAGCTGACAATTAAGCATATGTTTGACAGTACATGAGAAGTACTGCCACTTTGCTCTTAATCACATGAGTATGGTGTGGTGACTTAGAGCTTTTGAGACCAGTGTAACTCCTCCGCCACGTGCCCTGTGAGAGCTCTGTTCTCCTGCCGCTTCTCCATGGGAACTGCTGCATAGCCTCTCTGTCTTGCTGCTCCTGTCGTCCTTTGGCCTTCATTAGGCTGCAAAGCACGATTCCAAATCAAGTTCAGTTCTGTCGATTGTACACAAGCCTTTGATGTCGAGCAGTTTGGTGCTGGCACATTCATAAAAACAAATGCTAAGGCAGGCACTTTACCAATGTTCACAAATTTTAGTGATGGATAGACCCTTTCAAATGGAAAACAGCATTTCTTGCCCTATTAGGTTAGTTATAAACTTATTATCTATGTGATTGTCAATATGCTTTTGTTACTTTTTGAAAGACTGTTTAATGGAGAAACAAAATTTAAATATTTTGCTAAGAAACCTCATGCTATCAAGAATACAGCTGAACGAGGATGTGGGGAAAAGGGAACCCTTGGGCATTGTTGGTGGAATTGTACACTGGTTCCACCAGTATGGAAGACAGTGTGGAGCTTCCTCAAACAATGGAAATATCATATAATCCAGCAGTTCCACTACTGGGTGTATAACCAAAGGGAATGAAATCAGGATCTCATATAGGTATCAGCATCCCCATGCTCATTGCAGCATTACTCACAACAGCCAAAGTACAGAAACAACTTAGGTGTCAGTCAATGAATGAATGGATAGAGCAAATGTGAGATGTATAAATGTGTGTATATGTATAAAATGTGATATATGTGTGTGTGTGTGTATATATATATATATATATATATATATATACACATATATACACATGTATCTGTATAGCACACATACACATACTGGAATATTATTCGGCCTTGAAAAGGAGGAAATCCTGCCATTGTGACAACATGGGTGAACCTTGTCTAAGCATTATGCTAAGTGAAATAAGTCAGACAGAGAAGGACAAATACTATATAAGCTTGCTTATGTGTGGAACCTAAAAAAAATAAAGGAACTAAGAAACAGAGAGTAGAATGGTGGTTGCCAGGGCCTGTGGGATGGGAGAAATGGGATTTATTGGTCAAAAGGGTACAAACTTCCAGTTGTAAGATGAGTGAAGTTCTTGGGATCTAATGTACAGCATAGTGATTATAGTTAACAATATGTATACTTTGAAGTTGCTAAGAGAGCAGGTCTTCTATGTTCTCACCACACAAAACAAAGAAATGTAACTGTAAGGTGATGGATGTATTAATTAACCTTATTGTGGTAATTATCTCATAATATACATATATCAAATCATTACACTGTACATGTTAAACCAAAATTTACACAGTGTTATATGCCAATTAAATCTCAATAAAACCAGGGAGAAAAGGAATGCAGCCGAGGGCTCCCAGTTGTCTTGGGATACTCCATACTGGGAAGTGCTGGTCTCCACAATGAGGACAGTTCAGTACCTCCACAGTGAAGGTGCATAGAAAGTGTCTGGCCCCAGCAAGTGTGTGCCAAGTGTTGTGAAATAATTTTTAACTAAATTTTCTGAGTAGGCAATATATGCTAAAATTCTTTAAAGTATAAAAAGGGGATCTGATGTTTAAAAGAACATATTCAAATGCTATGCAGGAATTGGTTAATATTTTTACTACTTTTCATCTCTCTGCCAATCAAAACATGAATGATCTTCGAATGGTATGCAGAACATACAGATGACAACTTTTTGTGTTTCTTGTCGCAGTTAACTTCAAATGCCAGTGAGGCAAATTTTTAGAAGCATGGATAAGTAAATTTTGTATAATAGACACCTATGTACACCTACCTGGATTCTCCCTTGATAGCAGAAACAGTTTTTGGACAGAAGACTCACCAATATTGATGAGAAAACACATGATGTGTTGGCGTGACTGGATCTTCAGTAAGTCATAGGCATGTTGCTCACTGCATAGCATAGTATTGCAAGACACTGAATCCAGGAATTAGATTTGTGTTACTGGGATGGCTTCTGAGAGAACAGATGTGGAACACTAAGCCAAATGAGTGTGTGAGGTTTTCACATCTGTCCCTTTAATTTTCTGTATTTTTGCTTCATTATCTGCATCGTTGGAATGCTGTATCTGTCATATGCCAACAGATGGCAATATTATAAGATCATTTTTTTAAGATGGTTAAAATGAACTGCATTTTCTGCTGCTCCAAGATTAGTCAGATGGAAGAAACAAGATCTTTATTGGTTGTCCTTTTGTTATTGCAAAATCTTATTTTTCTAAATTTTTCATAAAATGTTAATGATTTTTTCCACCTTCCTGTTGTCTCTTCTTAACTAGTTTTTTCTTTTTGCTTGACTTTTAACTTCATATCTAAATCTACCTTTACTGTATTCTATGTGCAAATGTTGTTATACCTGCTAATAATGAAAGCAAAGTACATAACTATTGGTATAACTATTACTAATTTAAGTTGAACCAGGCATATAAAATATTTAACTCAAATGAAATTTGAATTGTCTTTTTTTGTGAACAAAATATAACAAAACAAGATAGAAACAAAACACACCCATCACACCCATACTGTTTCTCCTTCCCTTTCTTTCTTTTAAACCAGTTTTAGATTAGCAGAAATGTTATTTTAGAATGTGTTTATTTATAATTTGTAAACTCCTTAAGAAAGTAAATGTATTGTGGATATTAAGCTTCTCTTCTTACTAGTTTAAGAATCCTGTAAAGTCTGACCCCTCTGATAGAACCTCTAAGGATCTCTGAGTTCTGGCTGTTGGGATGAGCTTTGAGCAAAAGGCTGAAGATGGGAGAGAAATGAGGTTGGAGGCAGTAAACCTGTGTTGTTGCCTGGAGGAGGGGCATTTTTCTCCTGCCTCAGCTTTATGCAGACCGAAGCCCTGTTACCTCATAACTCCTCTCTCTCTATCACTTACCTGATCCCTTTCCCTCTTCCCAGCAAACTATGAGGCCCTGGGTGTATCTCACCTGCCATCTCTTCCTGGGGGATGTTTTCCGTATCTATCCACAGATTTCCACACATCAACCATTTGTCAGAGTTCAAAAATACCCCCCCAGGCCTGACTGCTCTCCAAATGCTGTTGTTGCATTTCAGCAACTCCCAGACTCTTGGTGCCTGATGGATTTACCTGTGGGCACCTCAGATAGAATATACCCAAGACAGTTATTTCCCTCAGGGACAAGTTCCTGTTTCAATAATCCATTTCACACACCGTCCAGGCTACATAACTTTTCCAAAGTGAGTTCCTTAATATCTGAATCTTGAGGGATACTCTATAAGAAAACATTTGAGAAATTCTAGATATTTATCATCCCTTTGGAGGTTCACAATACCTCCTAATGGAGTAAAATCTCAGAGAAGACTTGAAGAACAAATGGTTTTAACTTGACTTAACCCAGCATTTCTCAAGCTTATTTGAACATGGAGCCCCTTTTTGTGACTCCAATTGACATCTTGTGAAATATTAAATACACAGCTTGGTTTTATGCATATGCACACCTGTGCAACTACCACTCAGATCAAAGTATAGACCAAACTCTATGATTCCACTTATATGAAATCTAAAAATAGGCTAAACTAATCTATGGTGATGACAGTTAAAATAGTGGTTCCCTCTGGGGGCAGGTATGGGAGGGGGCTTGGAGATGTAAATACAGACTGGGAAGGTGCTTGCAAGATAGTTATGGGGTTTTAGAATATTCCTGCAAGATAGCTACAAGGTTTTAGAATTTTCCATGCCCACCCGCTTGTGTTTACCATCATGGAATATTTATGATTCTCTAGTTTGAATGGCCCTTACTACCTTCTTGTTTCTCTGTTCACTGAACCTTTCTTTCCTCTGGGCCAGTGTCCCTGTTGTCCCTGGACCATGCTCTTCCCTCTTCCAGGATTACTGTCCTGCACTGCTGATGCTGAGCATACCCCTCCCATCAGAGTGAGACCTAAGATCACCACTCGCACGAACCTACATTTACTACAATGGAACCAACAGTAATTATCAAATTAACAAGATAATTAAGGATTTCTGAAAAAATGTTATAAAGTAAGTGTATTTTATGTTAAAGACTAATTATAGAGCATTCTTTAAAATAGTGTGATTATTGGAAAATATTTTAGTTGAATTCCTCTTATTGGCTTTATTGAGCTCTTAAATTAACCTCTGGGACCTCTCATATCAATATCCCAGTGTCTTTTTACATGTTGATCCTTTCAATGGTTTAAAAATTATCCCATTGAGTTTTTTTTTTTCACTGAGTTTTTAAAAATAAAACTTTACAGAGACTGGATTCAAGATGGCAGCATGAGAGGTGAGACAGAGAACTCCTCCCAAAACCACATATATTATGAAAATATAGTTAATACACCTAATCCTAAAAGAGCAACAGGAAAGAAGGCTGCACCAGACAGCATACACCTGGAGAACAGAGCAGACTTCATGAAAGAGGGTAATGTACCAGAGCTTTGATTCAGTGGGACCCAAGCCCTTCTCCCACCCCAGTTCACTGGCAGAAGGAAGAGAAATGGAGCAGGGAGGGGGTGGAAGCCTAGGACTGCTGAACACCCATCCCTGGAGATGTGCTATGGGAGCACAAACCTACACTGCATGGTGCTCTGGAGGTTAGTTAGGTAGGAAAGCTAAGACAGGCAGAATACTTGGAGAAACTGAGATTCCACCTGTTTGTGGAGGAAAGGGATCCACATCTGGCCACTCTGGGAAAAGGAAAGGTGGGGGATCTGAGTGGCTTCCTAGCAGTGATAGGGCTGTTGAATGGGTTCGCACAAAGCTTGCTGCATGGGAGGGAGGATAAATGGACAATGTTGTCTGGGTGCGCTCTGCCCAGCAGATTGGTAACTTTCAGGAACTTCAGGCATTCCACCCCTCTGGCAGGCTACTCAGCTCCAAGGACCTCCACTGTGATATGCAGCTTGTTGTGCCTCCCTCCTGGCCTGCCAACACCAGCACGCAAACTGGCAGTCCATGCCATGGCGTCAGGCTAGCCAGAGGGAGGCCGTGCCTATGGCAGCTACAGATGCAAAGCACAGACTTATACCTGTGTGCTAGGCCCACTGGTTCTAACAGTGAAGGCAGGTGCTGCAGCTGGGAAGCAGGAAACAGCTCTTTCCTGCATGGCTTCCCTGTGACTTCTGACATCACTCCAGGAGTTGAGCAGCTCCAGAGAGTAGAGCTTCTGGGAGAAATTAAGGCTGACACATACAAATATGAAATGTCAAAGGACTCTGGTACAAACAAAAATCTCTCAAACACAAGAAAAAGAGCCAAATGAAACTGAATTCACCAATCTTCCTGAAAGAGAGTTCAAAATAAAAATAAACATGCTCTTGGAGGTACAGAAAATTATTCAAGAACTCAGGGAGGAATTTAGGATGGAGATTCAATCATCAATAAATTCCATATCTGAAATGAAACACACAATGGAGGGATTTAAAAGCAGATTAGATGTAGTAGAAGAGAGGGTAAATGGACTAGAAATTAGAGAAGAGGAATACAAAGTAGCTGAGGCACAGAGAGAAAAAGGATCTCTAAGAATGAAAGAATATTAAGAAAACTGTGTAACTAATCCAAACAGAACAATATTTGCATTATAGTGCTACCAGAAGAAGAAGAAGAGAGAAAAAGAGATAGAAAGTGTCTTTGAGGGGGTAATTACTGAAAACTTCCCCAATCTGGGGAAGGAGATAGTCTCTCAGGTCATGGAGGCACACAGATCTCCCAACACAAGGGACCCAAGGAGGACAACACCAAGACATATAATAATTAAAGTGGCAAAGATCAAGGATAAGGACACACTATTAAAAGCAGCTAGAGAGAGAAAAAAAGACCACATACAAAGGAAAGCCCATCAGGCTATCATCAGACTTCTCAACAGAAACCTTACAGGCCAGAAAGAGTGGCATGATATATTTAATGCAATGAAACAGAAGGGCCTTGAACCAAGAATACTCTACCCGGCAAGAATATACTTTAAATTTGAAGGAGGGATTAAAGAATTTTCAGATAAACAAAAGCTGAGAGAATTTACCTCCCACAAACCACCTCTACAGTGCATTTTGGAGGGACTGCTATAGATGGAAGTATTCCTAAAGCTACATAGCTGTCACCAGGGGAAATAAAACCACAGTGAAGTAAAACAATTATTACACAGATGCAAAATCAAATTAACTACCCCCAAAGTCAATCAAAGGGTAGACAAAGAGTATAGAATATGATACCTAATATATAAAGAAAGGAGGAGGAAGAAAAAGGAAGAAAAAAAAAAGAACCTTTAGGTTGTGTTTGTAATAGCATAATAGGTGAGTTAAACTAGACAGATAGTAAGGGACTTACCCTTAAACCTTTGGTAACCATGAATATAAAGCCTGCAATGGCAATAAATATATACCTATTGATAATCACCCTAAACATAAATGATCTGAATACACTAATCAAAGACATAGAGTCACTGAATGGATAAAAAAACAAGACCCATCTATATGCTGCCTACAAGAGACTTACTTCAAACCCAAAGACATGCACAGACTGAAAGTAAAGGGATGGAAAAAGATATTTCATGAAACTAACAGGGAGAAAATAGCAGGAGTTGCAGTGCTTGTATCAGACAAAATAGACTTCAAAACAAAGAAAGTCACAAGAGACAAAGGAGAACATTACATATTGATAAAGGGGTCAGTCCAACAAGAGAATATAACTATTTTAAACATCTATGCACCCAACACAGGATCACCTACATATGTGAAATAAATACTAACAGAATTAAAGGGGAAAATAAGGAGACAGACATACTGAACAATGTATTAGAACAGATGGACCTAACAGACAAAAAACCCATCCAAAAGCAACAGGATATACATACTTCTCAAGTGCACATGGAACATTTTAATAATAGATAATATACTAGGCCACAAAAATAACCTCAGTAAATTAAAAAAGATTGAAATTGTACCAACTAGCATCTCAGGCCACGAAAGTTTGAAACTAGAAATAAATTACACAAGGAAAAAAAAAAATCCCACAAACACATGGTGGCTTAACAACATGCTCTAAATAACCAATGAATCAATGACCAAATAAAAACAGAGATCAAGCAATATATGGAGACAAATGAAAAAAATAATTAAACACTGCAAAATCTGTGGGATGCAGCAAAGGCCATGGTAAGAGGGAAGTATATTGCAATATAGGCCTACCTTGGGAAAAAAGAACAATCCCATATGAATGGTCTAAACTCACAAGCAACGAAACTAGAAAAAGAAGACCAATGAGGCCCAAAGCCAGTAGAAGGAGGGACATTATAAAGATTAGAGCAGAAATAAATAAAATTGAGAAGAATAAAATAATAGAAAGAATCAGTGAAAGCAGGAGTTGGTTCTTTGAGAAAGTAAACAAAATAGATAAACCCTTAGCCAAAATTATAAAGAAAAAAAAGGGAGTCTACACACATAAACACAATCAGAAATGATGAGGGAAAAATCACTTCAGACACCACAGTAATACAAGAATTATTAGAGAATACTATGGAAAATTATATGCTAACAAACTGGATAACCTAGAAGAAATGGACAACTCTCTAAAAAAATACAACCTTCCAAGGCTGACCCAGAGAGAAACATAAAATCTGATAGAACAATTACCAGCAAGGAAATTGAATTGTTAATCAAAAAACTACCTAAGAACAAAACACCTATACCAGATGGTTTCACTGCTGAATTTTATCAAACATTTAGTGAAAACCTAATATCCATCCTCCTTAAAGTTTTCCAAAAAGTAGAAGAGGAGGGAATGCTCCCAAACTCATTCTTCAAGGCCAGCATCACCCTAATACCAAAACCAGACAAGACACCAGAAAATTACAGACCCATATCCCTGATGAACATAGATGCAAAAATACTCAACAAAATATTGGCTAACTGAATTCAAAAATACATCAAAAAGATCATCCTTCATGATCAAGTAGGACTTATTCCAAGGATGCAAGGATTGTACAACATTCGAAAATCTATCAACATTACCACATCAACAAAAAGAAGGACAAAAACCACATGATCATCTCCATAGATGCCAAAAAAGCAGTTGACAAAATTCAACATCCATTAATGATAAAAACTCTCAACAAAATGGGTATAAAGGGCAAGTACCTCAACATAATAAAGGCCATATATGACATACCCACAGCCAACATTATACTTAACAGCTAGAAGCTGAAATCTTTTCCTTTAAGGATGGGAACAAGACAAGGATGCCCACTCTCCCCACTTTTATTCAATATAATTCTGGAGGTCATAGTCATGGAAATCAGACAGCACAAAGAAATAAAAGTCATCCAGATAGGCAAGGAAGAAGCTATACATGAAATTGTACATAAAAAATCCTAAAGAATCCACTCCAAAACTGCCAGATCTATCTGAATTCAGCAAAGTTGCAGGATACAAAATTAATAAGCAGAAATCTGTTGCATTCCTGTACACTTATGTTGAACTAGCAGAAAGAGAAATCAGGAAACCAATTCCATTCAAATTGCATCAAAAAGAATAAAATACCTAGGAATAAACCTAATGAAGGAAGTGAAAGACCCACACTCTGAAAACCAGAATACACTCATGAGAGAAATTAAAGAAGATACCAATAAATGGAAACACATCCCGTGCTCATGGATAACAAGAATTAATATTGTCAAAATGGCCATCCTGCCTAAAGCAATCTACAGATTCAATGCAATCCCTATAAAAATACCAACAGCATTCTTCAACGAGCTAGAGCAAATAGTTCTAAAATTCATATGGAACAACCTAAGACCTGTAATAGCCAAAGCAATCCTGAGAAGGAAGAATAAAGCTGGCAGGATTACACTCACTGACTTCAAGCTCTACTACAAAGCCACAGTAATCAAGACAAATTTGTTACTGGCACAAGAACAGACCAATAGACCAATGGAACAGACTACAGAGCCCAGATATAAATCAAACCATATATGGTCAATTAATATACAGTAAAGATCAGTGGACATACAGTGGGAAATGACAGCCTCTTCAAGAGTTGGTGGGAAAACTGGACAGCTACAAGCAAGAGAATGAAACTGGATTATAGTCTATCCCCATACACAAAAGTAAACTTGAAATGGATCAAAGACCTGAATGTAAGTCATGAAACCATAAAACTCTTCGAAGAAAACATAGGCAAAAATCTCTTGAATATAACCATAAGCAAGTTTTTCTTGAATGTATCTCCTCAGACAAGGGAAACAAAATAAAAAATTAACAAATGGGACTACATCAAACTAAAAAGCTTCTGTACAGCTAAGGACACCATCAGTAGAACAAAAAGGCATCCTACAGTATGGGAGAATATATTTGTAAATTACATATCTGACAAGAGGTTAACATCCAAATATATAAAGAACTCACACATCTCAACATCCACAATGGAAATAACCCAATGAAAAAATGGGCAGAGGATATGAACAGACACTTCTCCAAAGAAGAAATTCGGATGTCCAACAGGCACATGGAAAGATGCTCCACATTGCTACTTATCAAGAAAATTCAAATTAAAACCACAATGAGATATCACCTCATACCAGTTAGGATGGCCAACATAGAAAACACTAGGAACAACAAATGCTGGCAAGGATGCGGATAAAGGAGAACCCTCCTACACTGCTGGTAGGAATGTAAGCTAGTTCAACCATTGTGGAAAGCAGTATGGAGGTTCCTCAGAAACAAAAAGTAGAGATACCATTTGACCTGGGAAATCTACTCCTAGAAATTTACCCAAAGAATTTAATTTGTCAGATTCAAAAAGACATATGCACCCCTATGTTTATTGCAGCACTATTTACAATAGCCAAGAAATGGAAGCAACCTAAGTGTCCATCAGTAGATGAATGGATAAAGATGTGGTATCTATACATAGTGAAATACTATTCAGCAATAAGAAAGAAACAAATCCTACCATTTGCAACAACATGGGTGGGTCCAGAGGGTATTATGCTTAGTGGAATAAGCCACGTGGTGAAAGAGAAGTACTGAATGATTTCACTCATCTGTGGAGCATAAGAGCAAAGCAAAAACTGAAGGAACAAAACAGCAGCAGACTCACAGAACCCAAGAATGGACTAACAGTTGCCAAAGGGAAAGGGACTGGGGAGGGTGAGTGGGAAGGGAGGGAGAAGGGGAATAAGGGGAATTATGATTAGCACACATAACATAGGGGCGGGGGGCACGGGTAAGGCAGTATAGCACAGAGAAGACAAGTAGTGATTCTATAGCATCTTACTAGGCTGAAGGACAATGACTGTAATGGGTTATTTGGTGGGGACTTGATAATGGGGGGAATCTAGTAACCACAATGTTGCTCATGTGACTATATATTAATGATACCAAAGTAAATAAAAAAGTTTGTGTATTAATGAAACCTTAATAAAAAATAATTAAAGGGGAAAAACTTTATAATAAAAAAGAAAAAAACTTTACAAACTTTTAAATATGAGAACACATAAATAAATTGGACTTCAGGTAAGAGGGGTTGACTATACTTGATGCTGTTATACAGTATTTAGGATTCTTAATCATCCACCTTGAAGTAGGAAATCAAGGAGATATGTAGTGTGGTGTAGCAGAAAGAGCAGTAGATCAAGAACTTTTAGTCATATTAGATTCCTAACTCTTTTATTAGCTAACTAAGTGACCTTGAATAATTTACTTAGGTAATTATGTTAATCTATAAAAGATATTTGAAGTTGAAAATCTGTAAATCCATTTCTAGTGTTAAGATTTTATGTCCAAATCTGCAAGCAGGCATGGGTAAAGCTGTATCTTACTTAAAAGAAACCTCATTTATGACATGTTGACTATCTTTTAGAGGAAGTTAAGGTTTATAATATTTTTCCCTACTATATTTATATTGTATTAATAATATCAACATAGCTAAGTCCAACAAATACTCAGACCTCATCTTTTTTGATTTTACCAATAGCATTTGACCGTTTAATAATTTCCTTCTCATTGATCCCTTTGTCATGCAGTCTCTTTGTTACCCTGCTATTCACTGACCAGTCTGTCTTCCTCATCTTGATTTCTAAGCAGTGGTATGCCCAAGGCCATACCCAACTCCTCTCTTCCATCTACATTCATCCTAATGACCTTGTGTAAATTATCTATAGCTGCATAATGAATAACCCCCAAATTAGCAACTTAAAACAATCCACATATATTATCTTACAGCTCTGTGGGTCAGGAATCTTGGCACAGCACAGCTGGGCCCTCTAACTTAGGATTTCTTAGGAGGCTGCAGTGGGGGTGGACAGCAGAGGTGAGGGTCTCATTTCAAGGTTTGGGGAAGGCTGTGTGGTGTGTACAAGCTCACATAGTTGTTGGCAAGTTTCAGTTCCTTCATACTGATGAAATCCGGGTGGTGATTATCTTGTTTATTTGATTATTACTAGCTGGCTGGCTCCTGGAGGTCACCCTCGTTGCTTGCCACATGAGCCTCTCTGATGTGGAAGATTACTTCACAATCTTTTCAGTAAGACCTACTTCTACCTATTCCTGCTTGTCGCAGCTATTCATAAAATTAGTGTATAATAGGCATCTCAAATTTGACATGTTCCAAACTGAATTCCTAATTTGCAACCCATTCCCCCAGCCCAAATAAGCTCTTCCTGCAGATGTTGCCTTCCTGTAAATGGTAACTATGTTTTCATAGTTTCACTGGCAAAGAACTTGGCCTTGTCTCTAACTTCTCCCTCATTCTTTCACACTTCATGTCAAGCTATCAGCAAATCCTATTGACTCTACCCTCGAAAGACTTGATCTCCAGAACCCAACTGTCTTTGCTTTCTCCCCCACTGCCACTCTGGTCTAGGTTACCAGCATCTCTTGCCCAGATTATTGTAATAAATCCCTAAGTTATCTCCCTGTTTCTGCCATTGCTACCCTTCAGTCTATTATCAACATAGCAGCCAGATTAATCCTGTTGAAATCTAAGTCAAATCATGCCTTTCTGTTCTGAATCTTCAATGGCTCTTTATTTGACTCAGCTGAAGAACTAACATTCTCCTAATTGTCTCCAAGGCCCTACATGGGCTGGTCTTTGCTTCCTCTGTCATGTCTTCCTCATTCCCTCACACTCTTTGCACTTGCCACATTGGCCTTCTTGCTGCTTCATGGACACACTAGGCATGCATTTTGAAATGTTACCTGGATTTATTTTAATCAGGTATAATAAGACATGCAGGGACAGAAGTGACTGTCAGGAGGGAAGAAAGTTTTATTCAAAGTTCTCTAGAAGCAGGAGGCACAGCACACCATGCAGGGCCACACAAGAAAGGACCACAGCCAGCCAGGAGGCAGAAGTGAGGGGAAAGCAGGGGCCAAAGCCTTTTTTTATGGTTTCTGCAGGCAAAGACAAAATAAGGCAGATCAAGCAGGTTTGGGACTGGCTAGTTTGAATAATTTCAGTGGGCTCCAGGGTATAGAGGTTGTCTTTGGTGTCTGACACCCGCTCCTTGGGAGATTAGGACAGGGGGGTACTGGCCTTGAGTGCAAAAGCACAATCAAAGGGGTGACTGGGGCCAAGGGCTTTGGACTGGTGCCCCTGAATGGAACAGGTGTGTTCCCTGGGCGAGTTGTCTGCTGTCTCCCGGAATCAGCTACCCTGGGAGAGTCTCTCTCTCTAGGATCAGCAAGTCCCCAGAAATAAGAAAATATAGTTCATACAGCATGATTCCCATGAAGTGTTGCACTTCCTGTTCCCTGTGTGTAGATTGTTATCTCCACAGGTATTTGCATAGATTGCTCCTTATAGATTTGTTCTTCCAGTATCACCCTACTGCACAGTCCTTCCCTGGTGGCCACCCTGCTCAGTTTGGTCCTCCCATGCCTCAGCCACATCATCTGTCTCCTGTCCCATTCTCTTTAGCACTTATCAGTTTTTGACATATATTTATTTATTGTTGTCTCCCCCAAATAGAATGTAAAGACTTTGAGTTTTATCTGTATCTATCTATCTATCTATCTATCTATCTATCTATCTATCTATCTATCTATCTATCTATCTATCCATCCATCCATCCATCCATCCATCCATCCATCCATCCATCCATCCATCCATCCATCCATCGTTCCATCCATCCATCCATCCATCCATCCATCCATCCATCCATCCATCCATCCATCCATCCATCCATCCATCCATCCATCTATCTATCTATCTATCTATCTATCTATCTATCTATCTATCTATCTATCTATCTATCTATCTATCTATCTATCTATCTATCTATCTATCTATCTATAAATCTATCCTGTTTGTCTGATGTATATATTAAACACACACATACTCACACACCTCCATCCATCCTTAGGACCTGAATAAATGAATAGATGAAATGCTTAATTTGAGATACTGATTGTGTTTTCTTTTGAATAAATGGGCCAGAAATAATGTTACACTAGGCAGCATGACACAGTCATTAAGATGTTTTAATTCAAATGGCATGTCCAGTAAAATAAAGCAGTTAACACTTTTCCCCATGTATCATACTCCCACAAACACACACAGTAAGAGAGAAGTACAGCTCCTGATGTAAATGTTTGGGGAGGTGAGCCAGTAGGAATCATCTGTGGCTCTGAGGGGGAGAAGCAAGTGGGAACATCCACAGAGGGACTGAGGCTCCCTCTGAGGGGAAGACTTGGTGGTCATGTTTTCTGTTTGGATGATGCCCTGAGGCCACTTCCATGTTGTATGGAGAGGATCTTAGCAGAAATACAGCTCAGTCAAACAAATTATGGTCAGAGAGGGACCAGTGACATCATACCTGCCGTTGCACACATCTGTCCCTGAGGAGGACTGTGTGTGGCCTGAGAGTGCCCTGCTCTGCAACCAGGGGTGAGAGAAGAACCGAGGTGAATGGCGCTTGTCTTTTCCTTTGTGTTTACTGGACATTAAATCACCCTTTTTTTCTTTGATAAGGTAGAGTTAATGCTCAGTTTGGTTAGTACAAGGAGTTGGGTGACATGTAATTAAAGTAGTGTGTTTTTAATTTCTTTGGCTCATCTAGATATCATTGTACAATACAATGCATGCAGCTTTAGACCATAAATCTGTCCCTTAGAAATTATAAGAATCTGATTCCAAATGCATTAAGAATTAAATAGAAGAAACACCTAACATTTTAATAGTGCTTTATATCCTGTAAATTTTCCAAGCATTCCTACATGTGTGACTTCATTCATTTATTCAATATATATTTATTGAATATCAACTGTATGCTAGGCTGTGTGCTAGGCACCATGGATAAAATTATGGACAAGAAAGGCAAGTAAGAGGTTTATGGTCCAGGGAAGGAGATGATACCCTCTGCCAATGGAAGGGAGCTGATGGCCCAGGAATGGAGTGATTGAGGAGAAAGCTATGTGAGAAGGTTGGATAGAGAGCCCAAGAAGAGCCTTGAAGGCCATAGCAGAGTTTGAATCTCAGTAGAAGAGTAATGAAAGGAAGTAATTGAAAGTTTTAAGTAAAGAAAATTATATGACCCAACTTGTGACTAATAATCCTCCTTCCAGACAAGTATTTTTAAAAACATTTCTCATACCTTTGTTTTTATGTTTGGTTTTTTATTTCTTCTTTTCTTTTCATATTTATCTAGCTAGATTGTGGCTACCATAGCAAAAAGCATTTGCTAGATTGAAGGAAAATACTGTTCACCAAATTACACTTTCTGCTCTCAGCATAAGAGGAGAAGAATTCATGTGTAAGAGATACATCTGAGTCTGGATGCTAACTCTACCACAAATTATTTGTGAAAATTTGAAAACTATCACTTTCTATATCTCTCTGTTTCCTTGTCTGTAAAATAAAGAATTGTATTAGAACATCTACAAAACATCTTTCAGTTTGCAAATTTTGCAGTCTTTCCATAGAAGGCATTGAATAATCCAAGTAAGTTTTAACAAATACACATACATCTGCATAAAATGACTCCCATTTTTACTTTACTGTCTCTATTATTGGGTCAGTCTACTGACATGAATGTATATACTGACACGTGTACCTACATGCAACTCTCGCTTTTTTCCTAAACCTACAAACTACAAAACATTCCTGTGCTCATCTAAGGGATTAGAAGCATAAAAGATTGAGAAGATGCAAAGCTGCTCCAATCTGTTACATGATCAAGCTTCATGAGATCAAAAGAATTGGCTGTTGGTCAAGTCTTATACTTAATTGGCTTATTATTCATTTGGAGAATACAGCAAGCTGTGTTATTAAATGGTACCTTATTGGGTTTAATGGCTGTGCAAGTGGTGTTAGCTCTCAGATCAATGCTAGACTCTTTGATAAGCACAGCCACTGCAAGGGACCAGCCCTGGCTACCGCTGCATTGGCTTTGCACTGCCTCCACTGTGAGGCACGACACCGACACCTTCTACTTTCTTCTCGGCTGCAGGTCCTTTGGGTAGTTTAGGTTTCGACACAGTCTGCTTTTCCCACTTCTGTCTCTCCCAATATATGATCTCGGCCAGTTCAGCTTGATCATAAGTCCATGTCCCTTTTAAAAATTTTTGCAAAACCGTCTTATGCTTAAACCGTCTTATGGTTAAAGCTGAAAATTGGCACTTGGGCACAGCAGGGGACACATTTGCTGCTTTGAGTTTAGGTTTTCATTTTATCAAGTAACACACTCCCCCTCTCTCTTTCAAAGCAGCTTGGAGAGTGTTCCTGAGAGTCTCTATTTATTGCAAAAATATAGAGCTGTGGGCCAGATTTTAATTCTATTAACTTTCCTATGCAATGGATGCTCAGAAGAGAAATGTTGATTAAGTTTATATATAAAAGCTAGAAATGTGGAAGCAAATATTTTCTAAGATATAACTGCTTCTCTAGATGTCCTTTCTCTAGGGCTTTAACTATTAATTTAGATCTGAGACCCACTTTGTATTTTCCATTTGCCCACGTGATTTGGTTATAAACAGTTTGTTTATGGAAGCTAAATGTCTTGTTTTTAAATAAGATTGTGATATTATTACTGCTCATAGCAATCTCCAGCCTAATTTAATAATTCACATGGCACAGTTTCTCTAATTGAATTGTGTGCATTATAGACAGGGCTAAGGGACTCAAAGCTACCTGTTGTCCCAGAGCTCTGCTCATTCCCTCTGAGCAGGAAGCTGAAGTTTACAGAGGGATCTCTTGGTAAACAAGAATTTGTGGAAACACGCACTGAGACCAATGGGGACTGTTAAAAGCTTGGATAATGTAATAATGTCACCCATAGATCTGGGTGTACAAACTGCAGATTTATGCAAGTAATTAATAGTGTCTTGCCAAGAGAGTTGGTAGGCTTTTCAAAAGGAATCTTTCTTTGTGTCTTTTGATATTTAAAGAGCTGTAATTACAATGGCAGAGCTTTGAATTCTTTTTTCCCCCCGTCCGCTTATACACATTAATTTATGGACCAATCCAGTATCACAGACAAGCTAATGAAAGAACCACATACTCCCTTTATAATTTTTTATACAGTTTCACTTGTGTGGATGAATGTAAAGTAGTTAATGCTATAAATAAGTATAATGATGTATCTCTTCTCTCAATTGCCAGTTGTTGACACTGTAATCTCACACAATAGAAGAAAAGAATTGAATTGAAATCTCTACCCATCTCATTTCTTTTTCTCTCTTGTGCACTAGTTAAGAAATTCAAATGTTCCTGCCATTATCAGTGTTTAAGAAAAAGGATTCAAACTGGATTTCCCCCCCCCCTCTTATTTTTAGAGTTATGGAAGACCCAAAAACAATACATGACTTTTTCAGTCAGCTTATGATTTGCCAGTTTCAAGGGTTAATATCCTAGCAAACCAGTAAAAAGCACCCCAGCTTTATTAAAGTATAACTGACTACTAAAAATAGTATGTATTTAAGGTGTGCAAGGGGCTGGTTTGATATACTTCTACTTTGTGAAATGATTACCACCATCAAGTTAATTAACATATTCATCACCTCACATATTTTTGGGCTTGTGTGTGCTGAGAACACTTAAGAACTAACCACTCTCTTACCATTCACCATTATTAACTATAGTCGCTGTGCTATACATTACATCCCAGAATTTACTCATCTCACAACTGATATTTGTACTCTTTGACCAACATCTCCCCCTCTTCCCTCAACCCCAGTCCCTGCTTGACCACCATTCTATAGTCTGTTTCTATGACTTCCACTTTTTTATGGTTCCATATGAAGAGGATCATGCAGCATTTGTCTTTCTGTGTTACACTTATTTCACTTATAATAATCCTTTTCATTCTGGTCAGGGCTGGGAAGAAGCCCTTCTGTGAGTAGAGCATGTAGGCCCCTGGTCTTCCGTATGCTGGACCACGTGGGTTACACTAAGAGTGAACCTTCGAATGTT
Organism: Manis javanica; assembly: GCF_040802235.1. Lineage (NCBI taxonomy): Eukaryota > Metazoa > Chordata > Mammalia > Pholidota > Manidae > Manis > Manis javanica. The sequence continues at coordinate 151,694,657 of NC_133157.1, forward strand.
CACAAAAATAGTTCAGCTGCTTATGGGAGTCTCTTGACCAGAAAACATGGATGTATTTTCTGGGATTTTTGCATTTACCTTTTAATAGTTTGAAATGGTATTTGTTTTTCCTACAAACAAGCTATTTTTGTATGCAACTTAACAAAAGGCATAAAGGTAATTAGGACATTTTACCTAAATAGCCTTTGAGTACAAGGCTAAGCAAGACCCATGGAATTCAGGTAACTAGTGATCAAAACATGAGCCACAATATTTATAGAAGCACGAGAACCAAAACACTTCACTTTCCCTATGTGGTGATTCCTGCGAATTCTCCCAGTGGATACACACTGTGCTAAGCGCAGCCTTGGGACTTGATGATCCATCCCACGATACCAATGCCATGGTTGCTAATTCTCTTCCTTACTTGTTTTCCTCCATGAACTTAGACTTTGAAGGGGCAGCTATCTCACATAATCCAAATTTCATGGATAATAAAACTGAGATCCAGGTAAAGGAAGTGGTGTGCTGGGGTCCAATGGACAGTGGGTGGCAGAGCCAGGATTTAGGCCTCCTTATTCATGGACAGCACGTCCTTCTGTTGCTTAACTGCTTGTGTTAATGGCATCTGTCAGTTCAGTGGAGTCAGAGTGAGAGCAGCCCCTCTGCTGATTTCTTAGTTTGTTGAACCTTTTACACCATAATTTCCTTGAGGGCCAAGACCTTGTGTGTTTAAATTTACTCCTTATGGTAAATGGGAGAACTTTATAAAAATAATGAGAGCATGTAATATACTCTGCACTCCAGCAACTCTGCACAATTTTTTAAAACCAACTTTGGGTACCATAATCTTGATGCTGCTGATGTTCTGGTGAGTCATCTGGTTCAATGACACTTCCAGAAGGGAGTTATTACATTGGAACCATATTAATGACAATAAGAAGACTTTTTGAGAAAAATGACACCCACGCAATAGATAACAATTTAATAAATATTTCATTTAAGCATAATCTTGTAGACAACAAGTTGCAAATATTATGTAGTGTATAAGCTAAGGGCCCCAGGTCTGTGTTGGTGTTCTCGGGACTTTGTGTTTGGTTGCCTTTTGGGAAGTTGTTGACTGAACTGCCAGAGTGTTTCAAAGTTGTGTTAATTGGATCTGGAATGTTTCTCCCTCATATCAGAACTTATGAACTAATTGCTAAGGATTGCCAGATAGTGTGTCTACATTGGTTTAAGGTTCAAACTCTAAGTACTGGGTGATTATTAACTTCATTTCCCTAGTAATAATTGCTGCAATTTCTAGTCTGTTAAGGTACTCAGGAACTTGGCTTGTGGCCTCCTTCACTTTCTTTATGGAAAGATGGGGGTGCATACTGTTAAAGGAAAAAATAATTCATGGTACTTGTTTAAGATGATAAGGAAGACTTGCCTCAAGGGGACTACTACAATGGGGTTTTGCAGTAGGGGAGAGAGAGCAGGTTCAACTATAAATACAACATAAAAATTGAGAATTTATAGCCAAGGAGAAGGGTAATGGTAGGTAAGTGGAAATTTACTAAGAGGAAACATGGGGGTAAGAGAGGATTCTGTCCAAACTGTCCCAACATGCTTCTTGCTGGAAGCAGGCCCAGGAGATGAGATATCGCTTGGGGAAGGGTAGAGGATGAGGAAACTGACTAGAATCGAGAATGATTAGATATGAAGAATGGGCAGGCACTCTGCTTGGACTGATTTAGCAAGATTCTTGCTAAAATCAGACAATTCAGAAACAAATACAGAAGTTCAAAAGTCAAAGCCTGGTTGAAAACAAGCTTAGAAGAGGCTGACTGAAGTATGGTCAAGAAGAGACTCTTTGTCAATGCCCAAGAGAGAAAGCAGGTGATCAAGTATAACATCCTGGTAAGAATGCTGTTAATTCAGCCTAATGAATGACATTTTATAGGAGGGGAGTCTTTGTGGAATATTTCAGCAAGAAGTATCTGCTTTAGAATGCTTATGGCATACCAACCTAGAATCTATGGCTTCTGGGACATGGGCTTCTTAGAAAACGTCACACATCTAACTTTCTGGATATTATTCTGACATATTTCATAACCTGGGATGCTTCCTTCCAGGACAGAAAGCGGCACTTTTCCTGGAGATCTCACCCATTGCTCTGACCTAGAGGGTATAACTGATGCAGAAAGTAGGGTCCTGAGATATCAGACTGCTTGAGATAACAGATCTCACCTAGGCCTCTTAGCTATTTGCTTTCTTGAAATTATTAATAAAGCTTGATACTGGGTAAGGACTGGGATTCATGTGAGTGACTTGGCCACCTGAGCCTTCAGGCTAGCTCATTTATGATACAGGAAAATATGATTTGCTTTCCTTTGATGTTCCTTCTCAGTGACACTCAGTTGTAGTAGTAATTCCAGTGTTTTTTCCCTGAGGATCAATACTCTCTGGTGGAGAAGGCTGTTCTATGTAAAGCTTCTCTTTCCTTAGGGCTTTAGAATATTCTACACTGAATATTACCAGAAACATTCTCTTCAGCCCTAAAGAGAACATCAATTCTTTGGGAGTTCCACTTTTGAGTTCTCCAAAAATTCTCCTCTATGGCAGCCACCTTGATTTTTACTGTTTTACAATTTTATGACTATTGTGTTTGTGAGTTATGGGGAGATGACAACTCGTGATAGTAGTGTTGAGTTCTCATTGACATAACTGACAGTCTATTCTTTTTTTATTAAGGCATTATTGATATACACTCTTATGAAGGTTTCACATGAAAAAATGTGGTTATTAAATTCACCCATATTATCGTGTCCCCCCACACACTTTTGCAGTAATTGCCCATCAGTGTAGTAAGATGCCACAGAGTCACTATTTGCCTCTTCTATGCTACATTGTCTTCCCCATGATTCTCCCACACCATGTGTGCCAATCATAATACCCCTCAATTCCCTTCTCCCTCCCTCCCCACCCGCCTGCCCACACCCCCCTTTGGTAACCACTAGTCCCTTCTTGGAGTCTGTGAGTCCACTGCTATTTTGTTCCTTCAGTTTTGCTTTGTTGTTATATTCCACAAGTGAGGGAAATCATTTGGTACTTGTCTTTCTCTGCCTGTCTCATTTCACTGAGCATAATATATTCCAGCTCCATCCATGTTGTTGCAAATGGTAGGATTTGTTTCTTTCTTATGGCTAAATAGTATTCCACTGTGTATATGTACCATATCTTCTTTATCCATTCATCTACTGATGGACACTTAGGTTGCTTTCATTTCTTGGCTATTGTAAATAGTGCTGCAATAAACACAGGGGTGCATATGTCTTTTTGCATCTGACAAATTAAATTCTTTGGGTAAATTCCTAGGAATGGAATTCCCAGGTCAAATGGTATTTCTATTTTCATTTTTTTGAGGAAACTCCATACTGCTTTCCACAATGGTTAAACTAGCTTACTTTCCTACCAGCAGTGTAGGAGGGTTCCCCTTTCTCCATATCCTCACCAACATTTGTTGTTCTTAGTCTTTTCAATACTGGCCATCCTAGTTGGTGTGAGGTGATATGTCATTGGGGTTTTTATTTGCATTACCCTGATAATTAGTGATGTGGAGCATCTTTTCATGTGCCTGTTGGCCATCTGAATTTCTTCTTTGGAGAAGTGTCTGTTCATATCCTCTGCCCATTTTTTAATGGAGTTATTTGCTTTTTGGTTGTCGAGGTGTGTGAGTTCTTTATATATTTTGGATGTTAACCCCTTGTCTGATATGTCTTTTACAAATATATTATCCCATACTGTAGGATGCCTTTCTCTTCTGTTGGTGGTTTCCTTTGCTGTACAGAGCTTTTTAATTTGATGTATTCCCATGTGTCCATTTTTGCTTTTGTTTCCCTTACTTGAAGAGATGCATTCGGGAAAAAGTTGCTCATGTTTATATTCAGGAGATTTTTGCCTATGTTGTCGTCTAAGAGATTTATGGTTTCATGACTTGCATTCAGGTCTTTGATCCATTTTGAATTAACTTCTGTGTATGGAGTTAAACAATAATCCAGTTTCATTCTCTTGCATGTAGCTGTCCAGTTTTGCCAACACCAGCTGTTGAAGAGGCTGTCATTTCCCCATTGTATGTCCATGGCTCCTTTATCATATATTAATTGACCATATATGCTTGGGTTTATATCTGGGCTCTTTAGTCTGTTCCATTGGTCTATGGGTCTGTTCTTACGTCACTACCAAATTGTCTTGATTACTGAGGCTTTGTAGTAGAACTTGAAGTTGGAAAGTGTAATCCTACCAGCTTTATTCTTCCTTCTCTGGATTGCTTTGGCTATTTCAGGTGTTAGGTGGTTCCATACGAATTTTAGAACTATTTGCTCTAGTTTGTTGAAGAATGCTGTTGATATTTTGATAGGGATTGCATTGAATCTGTAGATTAATTTAGGCAGGATGGACATTTTGACAATATTAATTCTTGCTATCCATGAGCATGGGATGTGTTTCCATTTATTGGTATCTTCTTTAATTTCTCTCATGAGTGTATTCTGGTTTTCAGAGTATGGGTCTTTCACTTCTTTCATTAGGTTTATTCCTAGGTATTTTATTCTTTTTGATGCAATTTGAATGGAATTGTTTCCTGATTTCTCTTTCTGCTAGTTCATCATTAGTGTGTAGGAATGCAACAGATTTCTGTTTATTAATTTTGTATCCTGCAACTTTGCTGAATTCAGATATTAGATATAGTAGTTTTGGAGTGGATTCTTTAGGGTTTTTTATGTACAATATCATGTCATCTGCACACAGTGACAGTTTAACTTCTTCCTTGCCAACCTTGATGGCTTTTATTTCTTTGTGTTGCTGACTGCTGTGTCAAGGACCTCCAGAACTATGTTGAATACATGTGGAGAGAATGGGCATCCTTGTCTTCCTTCCGCTCTTAAGGAAAAGGCTTTCAACTTCTTGTGGTTAAGTATCATGTTGGCTGTGGGTATGTCATATATGGTACTTGCCCTCTATACCCATTTTGTTGAGAGTTTTTATCATGAATGGATGTTGAATTTTGTCGAATGCTTTTTTGGCATCTATGGCGAGGATCATGTGATTTTTGTCCTTCTTTTGTTGATGTGGTGGATGGATTTTCTAATATAATAACATCCTTGTATCCCTGGAATAAATCCTACTTGATAATGATGGATGATTTTCTTGATGTATTTTTGAATTCGGTTTGCTAATATTTTGTTGAATATTTTTGCATCTATGTTCATCAGGGATATTGGTCTGTAATTTTCTTTTTTTGGTGGTGTCTTTGCCTGGTTTTGGTATAAGAGTGATGCTGGCCTCGTAGAATGAGTTTAGGAGTATTTTCCCCCTCTTCTACTTTTTGGAAAACTTTAAGGAGGATGGGTATTAGTTATTCACCAAATGTTTGATAAAATTCAGCAGTGAAGCCATCTGGTCCACGGGTTTTGTTCTTAGGTAGATTTTTGATTAACATTTCAATTTCATTGCTAGTGATTGGTCTGTTCAGATTTTATGTTTCTCTCTGGGTCAGCCTTGGAAGGTTGTATTTTTCTAGAAAGTTGTCCATTTCTTCTAGGTTATCCAGTTTGTCAGCATATAATTTTTCATAGTATTCTCTAATAAATCTTGTATTTCTGTGGTGTCTGTAGTCATTTTTCCCTTCTAATTTTTTATTCTGTTTATGTGTGTAGACTTTCTTTTTTTCTTGGTAAGTCTGGTTAGAGGTTTATCTATTTTTTTTATTTTCTCTAAGAACCAACTCCTGCTTTCATTGATTCTTTCTAATGTTTTATTCTTCTTGATTTTATTTATTTCTGCTCTAATCTTTATTATGTCCCTCCTCCTACTGACTTTGGGCCTCATTTGTTCTTCTTTTTCTAGTTTTGTTACTTGTGAGTTTAGACTGTTCATATGGGATTGTTCTTTCCTGAGGTTCTCCTGTATTGCAGTATACTTCCCTCTTAGCATGGCCTTCACAGCGTCCCACAGAATTTGCAGTGTTGAATTATTTTTGTCATTTGTCTCCATATATTGCTTGATCTCTATTTTTATTTGGTCATTGATCCACTGGTTATTTAGGAGCATGTTGTTAAACCTCCATTATTTGTGATATTTTTTATTTTCTTTGTGTAATTTATTTCTAGTTTTATACCTTTGTGGTCTGAGAAGCTCGTTGGTACAATTTCAATATTTTTTTAATTTATTGAGGCTATTTTTGTGGCCTAGTATATTATCTATTCTTGAAAATGTTCCATGTGCACTTGAGAAGAATGTGATTCATGTTGCTTTTGGGTTTAGAGTTCTATAGATGTCCATTAAGTCCATCTGCTCTAATGTGTTGTTCATTGCATCTGTCTCCTTACTTATTTTCTTCTGTCTGGTTGATCTGTCCTTTGGAGTGAGTGATGTGTTGAAGTCTCCTAGAATGAATGCATTGCATTCTATTTCCCCTTTTAATTCTGTTAGTATTTGTTTCACATATGTTGGTGATCCTGTGTTGGGAGCATAGATCTTAGAATGGTTATATCCTCTTGTTGGATTAACCCCTTTATCACTATGTAATGTCCTTCTTTGTCTCTGTGACTTTCTTTGTTTTGAAGCCTATTTTGTCTGATACAAGTACTACAACTCCTGCTTTTTTCTCCCTATAATTGCATGAAATATCTCTTTCCATCCCTTCACTTTTAATCTATGTATGTCTTTGGGTTTGAAGAGAGTCTCTTGTAGGCAGCATATAGATGGGTCCTGTTTATTTATCCATTCAGTGACTTTGTGTCTTTTGATTGGTGCATTCAGACCATTTACATTTAGGGTGATTATCGATAACTATGTATTTATTGCCAATGCAGGCTTTAGATTCGTTGTTACCAAAGGTTCGAGGGTAAGTTCCTTACTATCTGAAAGTCTAATTTAACCCACTTAGTATGCTATTACTAGCACAATATAAAAGTTGTTTTTTTGTCCTCCTTTTTCTTCCCCCTCCATTCTTTATATATTAGGTATCATATTCTGTACTCATTTGTCTATCCCTTGACTTCTATCTTTAGCAGTCTCTCCAAAATACACTGTAGAGGTGGTTTGTGGTATATAAAGTCTCTCAGCTTTTGCTTCTATGGAAATTGTTTAATCCCTCCTTCAAATTTAAATGATAATCATGCTGGATGGAGTATTCTGTGTTTGAGGCCCTTCCATTTCATTGCATTAAATATATCATTCCACTCCTTTCTGGGCTATAAGGTTTCTGCTGAGAAGTCTGATGATAGCCTGATTGGTTTTCCTGTGTTTGTGACCTTTTTTCTCTCTCTGGATGCTTTTAATAGTCTGTCCTTATCCTTGATCTTTGCCATTTTAATTATTATATGTCTTGGTGTTGTCTTCCTTGGGTCCCTTGTGTTGGGAGGTGTGTGCACGTCCATGGCCTGAGAGACCAGATTGGGGAAGTTTTTAGTAATTACCTCCTCAAAGACACTTTCTATCCCTTTTTTTCTCTCTTCTTTTTCTGGTATCCCTATAACATGAATATTGTTCCATTTGGATTGGTCACAATGTTCTCTCAATATTCTTTCATTCCCTGAGATCATTTTTTCTCTTTGTGCCTCAGCTTCTTTGTATTCCTCTTCTCTAATTTCTGTTTCATTTATCGTCCCCTCCACTGTATCTAATCTGCGTTTAAACCCTCCATTGTGTTCCTTAATGATTGGATCTCTACCCTAAATTCATTCCTGAGTTCTTGAATATTTTTCTGTACCTCCAGGAGCAAGTTTATGATTTTTATTTTGAAATCTCTTTCAGGAAGATTGATGAGATCAGTTTCATTTGTCTCTTTTTCTGGTGTTTGTGGTATTTTTGTTTGAACCAGATTCCTTTGACATTTCATGAAGTCCCCAGAAGCTCTACACTCTGGAGCTGCTCAGCCCCTGGAGCAATGTTGGGGTCAGGGGAGCAGTGCTGGTGCCTGGGGGGAGGAAAGAGCTGTTTCCTGCTTCCTGGCTGCTATGTCTGTATCCATTGCCATACCTAGTGGGCCAAACACACAGGTGTAAGCCTCTGTACTTTGTGTTTGTAGCTGCTGTAGGCAGGGCTTCCCTCTGGCTAGCCTGATGCCAGGGCTTGGGTTACTGATTTGTGAGCCAGGTGCGGCTGGCTGGGAGGAAGGCATAGCAGACTTTGTATCATGGTGGGGAGCCTTGGAGGTGCGTGGCCTGCCAGGGAAATGGAGTGCATGAAGATTCTGAAAATTCCCAACCTATTGAGCAGAGTGCACCTGGACAGTTTTGTCTACCTGTACTTTCTCCTGAACAGTGAGCTGTGTGCATATCTTGCCCCTTTAGCAGACCTCTCACTGTTAGGAAGTCTCTCTGCCTGCCCACCCAGAGCAGCCAGATACGGATCCCTGTTTTCCCAAAGCAGCTGGAATTTCAGTCTCTCTAGGTATTCCTCCTGTCTTAGCTTTCCAGCCCCACTAATCATCAGAGCACCATGCAATGTAGGTTCATGCTCCCCGAGAAGATCTCCAGGGCTTGGTGTTCAGCAGTCCCAGGCCTCCACTCCCTTCCTGCTCCATTTCTCTTCCTCCTGCCGGTGTGCTGGGGTGGGGGAAGGACTTGGGTTCCCCCGGGTCATAGCTTTAGTATGTTACCCTGTTCTATGAGATCTGTTCTTTTCTCCATGTATACACAGTCTGGCACAGCCTTCTTTCCTGTTGCTCTTTCAAAATTATTGTATTGATTATATTTTCAGATTATATGTGGTTTTAGGAGGAGTTCTCTGTCTCACCTCTCACGCTACCATCTTTAATCTTGACAGTCTATTCTTCATACTGTTCATGAGAGAACAACAATTTTTCTAGCCCTGGATTGAGCACTAAACTGAAAATTAAAGAAAGGTGCTATTCTACTTCTAACTACCTATCTTACTGAATGTATTTGTCTGGTCTTTGCTCTCTTCAAAAATTAGAATTAAATATTTTTCTTTTGTGGCAAAAGTTCTCCAACTATATGTGTCCATGCCTGTGTATACATGCATGTGTATATGTGAGAGAGACAGTAAGATCTTGTTGCACTTGGTTCCATCACACCAGGCAGTAAATAACAAGGAAATACTTGTTATCAATTTTGTGGTAATAGCACAGCATGCTTTATGAGTTTTTAAGCTTAAATATTCAATACACTTTAGTAAAATAGCAATAATTCCATTAGACTGATTGTCAGATTTCTCAAACACTCTGTAAATAAATCAAATCCATATTAACCACATCAATCTTCATGACTGCCCTTTATTAAATTATAGCTTTAAAGAAAATGACCCTATATATCTATATCTTTTTGTTTAATGGGAAATAAACTTTTTAAGGCTGAAACGGGCATGAAAAACTGATATATACATTTTGTCCAAGGTAAAAAAACATCCATTCATTGACCTGTACAGAGATATAAAATTGAGCCAAAGAAATTTAAAAATATGTATTCATGACTTTTAACTCTAGTCTTTACTTTATATCTATCTTTTTTTCTTAAGTGGAAAGGTACAGTTGTAAGGTACAGTTCACTCTGAGTGAGCTGGGAGGTCATTGGAGGGTTTCAAGAATAGGCATTATATAATCTGTGTTAAGTAACTTGGAGGTATTCAGTCTTGAAGTAGGATAGAAACTTCACAGGTAGATATCTGAGATGCAGACTAGCAAGACTAGGTAAGATTAAAAGGATCATTTTTGTTGCACTGTTGAGAACAGGTAGGTAAAGAGAGAACAGTTTGGAAGCTATTGCAATAATCTAAGCAGAGTTGATGGTGGCTTGGACAAGGGTGGGAGTGATGGATGTGGTGAGGTATAGTTCCAATCTGTATTCATTGAGAAGGTAAACAAAATTTTCTGACAGGATGGATAAGGTGTATTAGAGAAAAAGAGGAGTTAAATGTTTCCAAGGTCTTTGCCTTGTATCTGGAAGGATGGAGATAGGGATGATTCTTGAAGAAGGAGGCTTGGAGGCTCAGTTCTCTGCATGTTAGATTTGAGATGTCTATTAGATTCAAATGGAGCATCTAGTTGGTAGTTAGATACATGAGTCTGAAGTTCAGGGGAGAGTTCTGGGCTGGAGATGTAAATTTGGAAAACTCAGTGAATATTTGGCCTTTAAAGCTGTGAGCTTGGGTGGGATCAGTGAGTAATCAAGTGAAGAAGAGAAACAGCCAGGGAAGAGCCCAGGAACTTCAATGGTAAGAAGCTGAGAAGATGAGGAAGGACTAGTAAGAGACACTGAGAAGGGGCACCCCATGGGTAGCAGGAACGATCAAGCTAGCGCAGTGACTGGAGGGCAACTGAAGATAGTTTGAAGGGCAGAGTGATCACTGTGCCCAACGGCTGATTGTACTGGAAGGCGATCTATTGAGACTGCATCTTGGGCATTTAAAAAGTCTTCAATATTTTCCACTTACTAAATTAAAAAGAAGAAAATTACCATAACATAAATATTATTTTAAACCAAGCATTCTTCCTCTCAGAAGGGAGTGGAATATCCTTCTTTTTTTCTTTATACTCTTTGGGAGAAATATTGGAATGAACTCACATTACTTTGTACCTTTTACATGATGGACTTTATGGTATAGCTTGTTATAGTTTAGGGCAAACAGTACTTCTATAGTAAGTACTGATTTATTTGACTTGGCCCAAAATGCAGTATTTCAAATGTAATAATCACCTAGAAACATTTCCTTCAAAATTTGACAAAATGCAAGTGGTTTCTTTCCCTCAACATGCTAGATATAGAAGATGCTTGCTATTTATATATACCCAATCATGCACTTCTGGTTCTCTAAGAGTTTTTTTTTCTTTTTTTTTGTGCCTTGTACATTTGGAGAAAGTTATTTATTTGCAAGTATGGGAATTCATGAGTGGAAGAAAGTGGAATGTTGTACTTGGTGATCTCTAAAACTTTGTCCTATTCAAAGGTTCGAAGAATAATGCTTATACTAGTGCTCTGTGTTAAGCCAACTTGGATGGGGATCGGAAGTTAGTAGCCCTTCAAATAAACTGGGTTAACCCCACCACCTTTTCTCTTAGGGAAAATGCATCTCGGTTCTTTTAGGGTGTATAGGTCATCAGTAAAAGCTAGATTATAAAAGTCTTCAAGTCATAATCATTCTGTAGAGTTACAGAATTGAATGTGATTTAGGCTTAAGAGTGAGGGAAATGAATTTTTATTTAAATGCTGTGAAAATCAGCACTATTTCATTTAGTTTAAAAAGATGGCTCTTCTTGGTTCAATATAGGCATTCACTCAGTTCAGTTTCCTTGAGTTCAGAGGTAATAAAAAGATACACATTTTTTCTTCAAATTCAATCAATTTTGGAAGGGCCTACAATTTTTAAAGCTATTTTTTAAAATTTAAATTGCATAACTACTAAGTTTTTACTACCAATTCCAAAGAGAGACACTACAGTCCAAATCCTTCCATATCTGTTTTAAGACTCCACAGATAAGGCATGAAATGGAGTGACACAAGAGAGGGCTTTTCACTTTTCAATTCTTTTCTAAAGTTTCAAAGAATTTTAAAATTGGGCAGAATCTCTGAGAATTTCGGATCAGAAGTTTCGTCCTTAGCAATGACAGCTTTACTATTAGTATATTGTAAACTGCAAACTTTTTGGAAAATGCTTCAGAAGCTTGCCTCTTTAAAGGAGTTTTCTTCACAGTTGAAACTAGTAGTGGATTAAGTTTATCAAAATTGTCCTGGAATAAAAGCTGATTTTATGGTTAACATGGGTGAAGTCAGTCTGAAGGAAACATTGTTGGAGTAGACAGGAATTTCACAGGTAGGTGCCTGAGGCACAGATTAACAGGAGCATATTAGTTACCATCTGAGTTTCCAGAAAAGAAACATAGGCTTATTTTCCACCTTAGTATTTGGAAGCAAGACGTTTGCTCTGCATGTGACAAGGTGAACACAAGATAAGTCCAGTTTAATATGACAAAGTCATTTGGGTGTGTGAACTAGGCAGTATGAGTTGCACGAGAAAATGTTCGCTAAGCATATGTGGCTCTGAAGTGTTACGGCGTGTAAGCCCTAAGCCTACACAGATTCTCTTCTTTCAAGTTGCATAATCTCCACTCTTTCAAGTTAGTCAGGGATCTATCTTGTGCTTAGGTTTTGGCTTATCTGCATATATTTATTATTGAAAAAGATGTTAAAGTGCTCAGTTATCAGGGTTTGGAGCCTGGGATCCTTTCTGGGGAGCATCACCTGGTGAAAGGTGGCCAGGGCTTGGGTGAGGTGGATCCTGGGAGAGGTGGGAGCGGCAGAGATTTTTTGGTCTGAGTATAGCAGCTACCAGCCTCTTTCCTGAGAGGCTGCTTTGATGTGTATGTAGCCAGAGGTATTGTCCAGCCTCCCCAGAGTCCTGAGGAAACAAATACGTTCAGTGGAAATTTAAAAAATTAAAAAAAAAACCCATTTTTTCAGCATTTAGAAAAAGTAGTACAGTACAACGAATCAATTAAATTATCGCCCAACTCCAACTCCACCAGTGTTAACTATTTGATGTATTTCTTTCAAGCCTTTTCCAAATGTCTGCGTATAGATGACCTTCTTCCTCCGTCTCAGAAGCTGCTGCCATGTCACTTCCTTCACAGAAAACATGCGGCGATCTGGCCCCGGATTCTCCCACGCCCACCTGCGTGTTCACCTACATCTATGTGAACATCCCCTCCTTGTCTTAGAAGGTTTAGGTCTTTTTCTGTCAAAGCTAATTCTTTCCCTGTACTCCTGACGGCACCCCGGGTATCCCCCACATTGTGCTCTGCCACCCCGTCTCCCTGGGCCCGGGCGCTCAGCATCCCTCCCATCGCTGGTTAGAACCGCCGGCTGGACAGCGTCCCCCACTCTGAAAGGGGCACCCGAAGCGCTTCGCCCTCTGCTGCTCACCGCAAACCCCGTCTTCCCGTCATAGCGAATCTACACAGAGAGTCATCCACCCTATTTTCTCACCTCCCACTCACTCGTTTTCTTCTTTTAGTGATTAATTTTAATTTTTAATTAAAGAAGTAATATATATGGTGAAAAAAACTTAAAAAAACACAAGGGGGTAAAAATGGAGACTGACTTTTCCTCTCACTCGGTTTCCCTAGTGTCCTCGTCCTTCCCGCAAGAGGCAGTGATAGGGCACAGAGCTTGTTCTTCCAGAAGTATGCGGTGCATGGGCGAGCACGGTGCCCCTCTTGCCTCCACCCCCATCATCTGTGTTAAAGAAGAAAACATGCTAAGCCCGCTGTTCTGCCCGCGGTGGCTTGGGGCCGGCGTTCAGGAGTGTTCCCTAGGCAGCTCAGGCTTTCTCGCGCTCCTCGCCGGGTGTCCCCCGCGGCCCTCCTGGCCCTCATGCCATGGCCACGTTCCATCCGGGCTGTGTCTTGGGTGGCCCTGTCGCGGCCGTCCTTGTCCCAGGCTGGCAGCACCACAGCATGGTTGGCGAGTGACCAGGTGGGCGTGAGCCTCTCTCCGATCAACCTTCATCCAGGTTCGAGGTACCTCTCTGTGTGGGGCTTGAATCCGACCGAGGTGGTCGGTGGGCCATAGGTGTGAGCGGACCTGCAGGATGCAGTCTCGGTCCAGAGACTTGTGGGAAGCAAAACCCAGTAGGTGAGTCACACACGTATGTGGGCTGCGTCATGGGGTGAGGTCCTTGGGCTTGCTTGAGGTATTGCACATCCAAGGGAGTGTAACGTTAAGTAGCAAATAAAAACCACCACTACAAGCTCACAGAGAGTAGAAGAAAGGAAACAAGTTTTCTATATTCATACCTTTAGTAGTCCTTTTTACTGCTTTTCGAACAAGGGGCCCACGTTTTCATTTTGTGCTTGGCCTTCCAAACTACGTAGCTGGCTTTGATTGCAACCACTCTAAGTTCATGGTTACCAACCCCCACAATGGTTTTTCAACACAGCCTGCTGGCCAGCCCTTTGTGTGTCTTTGGCCAACTGTTTCCCCAGTGTTTGCAATGGCTAAACATTTTCTACCTTTCCCATATGTGTGCTCCTCCTGCCTCACCTTATTCTCAACAAACTGTTAGCTCTTACTTTACATGAAAAGATGCAGAAGTTACCAGATGATGATCTCCTCGTGATACTGACCTGTGGTTCTCCCACCCCTTCTTTCTCTCTTGTTACATGGGATAAGAGTGCTTCCTACCTGGTGTTTATCTCTCACCTGCACCCTGTATTTGCCCTTCCTGCCTTCCCAGAACTGAGCCTGCCTATCCCTTCTCTTAAGAGTTAGTGCAGAACAGTGGGAAGAGCACATGCTCTGGAGACATTGTCTGGAACTGGATCCCAGTTTCATCACATAGTACTCATGTGACTGAAGCAAATCTTGTAAATTCCTATGTTTCAGTTTCCTTATCTGAAAATTGGGATATAGTAGTACTTATTTCACTTTGTTTTTATGAAGAGTAAATACATTAATATTCATAAAATGATTGGAAGAGGGTTGGCACATAATAAGTGTTATAGAAATACTTATTTAATAAAAGCAAAGAAAAAGTCCTGCCCTTCATCTTCGAAATTTCTTCTCCTTGAAGCTAGAGTACAGGCATGTTACCCTGGTTCCACTATTGAGATGGAATTGCGCAAGTGCTGGATTTGGAACTGAGTGTGGGGAAACTGGTCTTGTGGTAAGTGTGGAGACAGACATACCTGACTCTTTGGAAGCAGCAGTGGCTGTGTCTCTAGTCCTCAGTTTCAATCCTCCCGGGTGCCAGATGATGGTGTTATCAGTGCTCTTACTGGAGCAGCCCTGGTGGTATGTTGGGTATTGTTTCTGGATGCACAGATCAAACTGGATCTCTGGCCTTTTTGGAGATTCTGTGAGCTACCCAGTATGTGGAGATTCTGTTACTTGCAACTAAGAATGCTAATCAATACAAGATGATATCAATGAATATATTGGCATTGTTCCAGTGAGAGCAGATTAGGGCTTGCCTCAGGGTGGAAGCTTAGAGATGGATGCAGAACCTTGATGTGAAAGATGTTAGGAAAATTCTCTCTTATGGATTTCACTGATTGATAAGGAGGAGGTTGAGGAATAAGAAGGACAAATTAGACTAAATGTTGAGAAGGAAAGAAAAGAAATTAAAGGGCTTAATTAATGCTGTATGGTTTCAGGTTTCCACAAAACCAGGCGACGTCACTTGCAGTGAGCTGCTGGCATAAGAAGAATAGGCTTGGGGCCAAAGGACCATCAAAAATGTTGACAGTCACAAGGCTTAGCAGCCTGGAAGTGGTAACTGAGGAAGTAAATGACTGACAGGTCCTGGAATTTTAGAGGCAAGTAAATCCAAAAGGAGGTTGGAAGACTAAAGGAAAAAGAATGAGTCATGTGGCCAGAGCAGGCTGCTCATTTCAAACTCAGGCCTGTATCCCCAGACACTCAGTAGCTCTTTGATAAAGGAATGAATGAATCAGATCTTACCAGAGGCAAACAGAAAGCTAGAGAGAAGTACAGAATTTAAGATATTGCACTGCCTGCTAGACCTTTGCTTTCTCTCAAGTGCATACTAAATGCAGGGCTACAGATGGCTTCATGTTATTACAGCTGCTGAATCGACCTACATTGGCTGCAGAATTCTATTGCCCTTGCCACAGAAAATTACCTTGAAGTATTGAAGAATTCTCTGGGCATGTTTCAGAAGACAGTAGCAAAAGCAGGATTAATTCAAATGATAGGTGATATATTTCAAGGTCCTTCAGATAATTCCAAGACAAACTAGAAGTCTTTTTAAAAGTCTGAATTTAGATTTAAAAGCTGAGTAGATCCCCTATTCTCACTTCCATGTTGCCATTGTATTATTTAAACATTACCAACTTCTTTCCTACTTTTGATTAAGTCGCTTCAATTTTGTGGTCTCTCTTCTTTTCTCCTCTGCTTTCTACACTTCCATTTTTTATAAAGAAAGATGAAGGAGTGCCTTTTCTACTTACTAAAATAATTTTGCTTTTTCATCAGCATGTTTCTCACTTGTTCTAATTTGTGAAAATGTAACTATTATAATGGAAGTGCACAGTAGCATGTCTGGAAGTCTGTCTGAGATTATAGAATCCCTCCTCACATTTACGGGATCCCAAAAGAGCAATGAAAACTGATGAATAAATCAAATGAGAACTTCTGATGAAAGGTTAAGTGAATTGGGATTATTCATCCTGTATAATAAGGGAATTTGTTGAAAATAATATTAATTCATCTCAGACAATGTGATTTGTTAAAAAGAGAAACAATAACATCTTTAAATACTATAGTATCTTTCCTTCTTTGTGAATCTTAAAGAGACATGTCTACTTTAGCTGGGTGGAAGGACATTCTACTGGTGGTGTCTGATTTTAGGGCTATAACAGGGTCCAACCAGGAGAGGGAAACCACACAGAAATTTGAACAGGGAAAGTTTAAGGTAAAAAATTATTAATTATAATGGGGAATTGGAGGTACAAAAAATTGGTTCATAAGAAGTAAAGGGAACTTCAAAGGATACAGGAAGAGCAGGTGTAAGGAGCAGTCACTACTCCTAGGGCTGCTGTAGGGCAGCTGAGGAAGAGGCCCTCTCCTGGACCCTCAGGTAGAGAGTCAGCCCTTATTGGAGAAGGCATGGCTGTGGCTCAGTGATTGGCAGAGAAGGCACTGTGGTGTTGCTCTGGTACAAGTTGCTGGAAGCCCCCTCTCTGGAGCTTGCTGGGATTCCACCCTCTAGGCTACCAGGGAAGCCTGTTGGTAAAAAGGCACCTCCTTGGAAGCACTCTGCTACAAACCTGCCTGGAGATGGGGTACCTGGTGGAGGCGGTGGCTGCTGTGTACTGTAGGAACTGGCCCCTGGAAGCTGTGAGCACTGTGTGAGCAGGAACTGGTACCAGAGACATCCCTTGAGCTTTAGGAGCCTTCTGAGAAAGCACATCTGAACTACAAGAGAAAATCCCTTCTTCCTGTAGTGCCTCTCCAGTGCCCTCTACTGACAAAGCTTAATATCATGCCACTTGGAGAAAAACTATGTAAAGGCTCTTGATCAATTTTTGCTGAGCTGGTAATCAAGGGTGATTTTGCAGATGAGGCAGGCAATACACTGATAACTAGCACAGGGATATTTTTGGGGCAGTAACAGGTAAGTTGTAAAGTGGGCTAAGGGAAAAATTCTGGTTTTGGTTCTTGTTGTGTGACCTCTCAGGATGCAGCAAGTAGATTGGGCTATGTGACATGTGTGCTATTCAACTCCTAACATCTTGTCTCTATTCTGCCAATTGTTCTCTATTGAGGTTATATTGCTTTTGAAAGAGCTTATTGATCTTTAGGACTAGATATTCTTTTTTAGTATTGAGGGGTGTTGAGGAAGTCAGTTTATTATTGTTATTGTTGTCACCCTGAGAAAAAATACTTTTTATTGTAGATTAACTTAGACTTTGTGATTAAACCACTTCTGAACCTTTTCTTGGTACTTCATGTACAATAAAAGAAGCCTTGCCCTTTGCTCTGTCTAGGAGGGATTTTGGTTATTTGGGGGGACCATACCAACCTCTGGAACTTGGGTATGTACATTTAAAAATATGGTTTACTTGGTAAGACACAGCTGGGGACTGATACATTTATTTCTCCCCAAATCTGTTTGTGCCAAAAAAATTATTCCTATTATCTCTGTAAGTGAAAGAGTAATAGGTGTGGTAAAGTCATTCAATAAGTCTTGCAAACTCTTTTTGGTATAGGTCCCAGAAATTGAGAATATGGATTATTGGGTAAAAGAGCCTATTGCAAGCCAGATGGTTTTTAATTCTTCACTTTCTGTAAAAGTAAAGGTGACCCTCAGTGGCTATTTAGTTGATGGATCAATAAAAAAAAGACTTCAGATGATATATCACATCATGACATTTTTAGAGAATAATTTAGGAGTTTAAAGAATTCAGTTACATTGCTAAGACAAAATTTCTTCCATTCTCATTTACTAATTTATGAGGGCAAAGTTCCTCAGCATTTGCATACTTGAAAAAGAGGAATAGAAACATAATTTTTGTTGACGATATCTCCTGGTGAGTAATATTCATCCATAAACACAGAGAGTAATTGAAAAAATAAAACGGCCTCATATAACTCATTAAATGTTTTTCTAATGAGAAGTTACTGTGGCAGGCAGAATTCTTAAGATGTGCTCTCAAGATTCCTGACCCATGGTTAATTAATCAAGCCCTATCTAGGTACTCTGTGAAGGAACCTTGCAGAATTCACGAATCAGTTGACCTTAAAATAGGGAAGATTATCCTGGATTATTTGGCAGACCCAGTGTAATCACATGAACCCTTAAAAGCAGAAGAGGAAGGTGGAAGCATCAGTCAGAGAGATGTGGCAGAAGGGGAGGCACAAGACATGGAGAATAAGGATGCATTGCACAGTTGCTGGTTCTGAGACACAGGTGGCTACCTGCAAGGACCAGAGAGAAGCTTCCAGGAGACAAGGATGGTTCCCAGCTGACAGCCAGCAAAGCAAAACAGGACATCAGGTCTATGGAAGCATACACCTGAATTCTGCTGACAGCTTGAATGAGCCTAGAGATGCATTCTCCCCTAGAGCCTTCAGAAGGAAATGCAGCCCTGCTGGCTCCTTGATTTCCACCTTGTGAGACTTTGAGCAGAGGAACCAGCTGAGCCTCACTGTACCTGGACTTCTGACCCACAGAGAAAAGTGAGAACAAATGTGTTGCTTTAAGCTGCTAAAATTGTGGTAGTTTGTTATGGTAGCAATAGGAAATGGAGAGGAACTTTCTGTGTTTAATGGTATTTAATCAATATATTTAATGTATTTTATGTTGTTTTGATCAATTATAATCAGTAGTAGTATCTGAGTTGATAACTTTCTGAATGAAAAATGTCTTTAACACCTAGCACTTTAGAGTCACAGGAAATAATTAATGTATTAATAATAATTTAATAATAAATATGAGTTTACATATTTTTTCCAGTATTCTTACGGTAGAATAATAAATAATATTAAGGATGAAACATTACATTAGGATAAAATTCTATAAGTGCAGTGGAATAGAAATAAGTATATAAGGAGAAAAAGATTAATATAAAAATGTTCAGTATTAAAGAAGAGCTTGTTAGTATATATTTTAGAAATGGATAAGAATGATATCAAAAGAATATAGTATATTCCGTTGGATATATTTAAAAGTAATCTCATAGCTTTATTTGAAAAAAATATTATTATAATATGCTTAAAATAACACATTTTGAAACTGTTTAAATTATGATGAAAAATTTTTATATATTAACTTAAAATACACAAGTGGGCACATCGTACTCTCCCAAAATTCCTTCAAGGAGTAGGCAAACAAGAAAATCTGAAGACTATTGATTTGTGGGACTCCATTTTTTCAGTTTGTATACAACATTCCCTTCCAACTGGGGCAAATTTGGGAAAGCACATGATACTTAGGTTTAATCACTCATTAACTAGTTTGTTTTTCAAAGACTAATTGAAGCTCCATAGAAGACTCATATATGCTTAATTTACATGAATCCAACTATAATTACTCAGCAAATTACAATGGGGAGAAAAGGAGAAAGAAATAACAACTGGCATTGACTGGACAGGCTCAGTGCAGGTTTGTACTGAGTGAGAGGGAGGTGGTGGCTCATGGCCTGGAAGCTGTCATAGTGTGAGTACCTCTTTACTCTGAGTTTTATTCTAGTGTTTAAACATACAGCCTGTTCTCACATTATGCCCTTAAACACAAGCCAGCTTACTTGTCTGGTGCCCAAATGAAGAAACAGTGCCTGTTTTAGAACCTAATTCCCATCCATGATGCTGGGGCCAGGCACAGTGCCCAGGAACGAGGGTAAGGAACAGGGAACCCTGCTTGGAAAACCAGAGTCAGAGTCTTTTGGTAAAAATAGAGGAAAAGGATGTCCATCCAGTGTCTGAGCTTTTTTCTATAGGATTTAGCTGTCTGGTAAGTCAGCCTTCAGAAGGCTTTTGCCCTAACTCAGAAGCTTGGTTTCCCTTCTGTCTTACCTCTGTGAATGGCTGGTCCATCTGCTTGGTTGTGCATGCTAGACACAGGATCCTAGCCTCCTCTCCTTCTAGTTCCCCTCAAATTACAGTCATATCCTGATGAGTCTGCTTCCCCCATGGTTAAATTGCACACCTTGTCACTGTTTGCAAGCTCAGCCACAGCTCAGGTTTCCACCACCGTCAGCCCTGGTCTTTGTCATTGTCTCCTCTGGTGCAGCCCTTGAACTCAATGCTCCAAGACTGTAGTTTAAATGCAAATCTGCCTATGTCTTTCTTCCATTGAAAATTCATGACAATTCCAGTCTTTCCTGCCTCCTCTCCTTACGCCATGTTGCACAAATGGGCCATCCAGTCCTATGCTTTCCCAGGCTGTATCTTTTGGAAGAATGGCCACCTGCCTGCTTTTTCTTGCCCATCTAGGCAACTCATCTTACTTGTGAAGAATCGCCACATGCGTGATGGAAATGCCATCACTATCCCCCATCTCAACTGGCACATTTACTTAGCACTTTCCATGTGCAGACTTTAAATTACACAACAACCTACTGAGATAGTTATTATTACTTGTCTCTTCCAGATTAGAAAGCTCAACTCAGAGATAGTAAATAACTTGCCTTAGCTGTTAAGTGGGTGGGCCAGGATTCAGAGCCTCAGAGATCTGACTTTACATGTCACTTATCAACTGTTGTATTTTGAATTCACACGGGCCATTAGTTTATATCACAGTCCTGCTCCACACTTGTGAATTGGGGGTGGGGAGGGCTCTCCTCTCCACAATACATTTTCCGTAAAATGAGGATAAAAATACCTATTAGCAGCATTCTTGTGAAAATTAGCAAAAATATTGAAAGGAAACTGTGGAGTCCTTAATAAAAAGGTCCAGTTCCTCCAAGAAGTTCCTCCATGAAGGGAGAAGAGCCTTAAAGTGGGGAAAAGTTCCTGGATCCCATAACCCCAACTCTTGTCTTGACGATCTCCTTGCCTTGGGACCCCTTGCAAGCCTCCAGCAGGGGGCACCCTCTCCGGGCTTTACTCTTAGACTCAAAAGCGTTAAGCGATTGATTTTCCCTTTAACTCCCCATAATACAGTTAGTTCATCTAAGATTGAAATCTTTCCTAAAGACTGGGAAACAATGAAAATAGAACTAACATAAAGGGTAAACCATGTAAAACTAGATAATTTGGGCTGGGAAATATAGATTTCTCAGTGTTACACAGGTTCGGGGACTATTAACTGGTGTGTGATATTGACTGGCTTCTGAGATTTGGGCTACTCCTCTGTAGTTCAGAAGCAATGATGTCTGTTTGGTAGAACTGTTGTGAGAATTGAGCTTATTCCTTAGTATGTATTTATTGAGCTGCAATTTAGGCATTCAATGGTAATGCATATATAAGAGTAAGGCCTAAAGAGGCTAAGAAATTTGTACATGAGGTCACACAGCTGGTGATAGACAGATCAGGACTGGAACCCAGGCCGCCTGGTGCAAGGAAACAAAGAAATGCCTAATTTAGACTTAACTGCCTTGAAGGAAATGAAATAGGGTGCGGGGCAGAGAACAGGAGGGAACAGGTGTTGGATATCCTTCAGAAAGGTGATCAGGGAACTTTAGTTTGACAAAAGTGACATTTAAGCTTGGAGTAAATGAGATAATGTGTTTGTTAAAAGGAAGTGTGAGCACCCTGTCAATGAATGTTCCCACTCCTGTCCTCTTTTACATTAAAATAAAATGTTGCAAAAATTTTTTTGACCCTGTATGACTTCTCACTGTTTTTGGCCACCCCAAGAGGGAGGACCTCATCTTTCTGGTGCAGGTGAAAACTCTGGAAAATAACAAGGATTCCAATGTTTGAACAATTGGCATATAGATGTTTAAACATAAGTTTATTTACACATGAGCTCTTTTATTAGATAATTGAGAAAACCTAGCTATTTATAGGTGTTGTCACTTTCATGCCTTTAACAATTTGTTAGATTGCAAAAGCAGCAGCTTAGTTCTGCTGTGCATAGTGGCTTTGAAAAGGTTTAAGAGTTCTGGAAATTCACTGAGGGTTAGCAGTATTTTTTCCTATGCTTTTTATTTCAAAATAATAGCTGATTTCTTTGGCAAACCCATCATTTCTAATTTAATAGGTAGTACTTCAGTAATTGAACCAGCTTTTTGAAAGCCACAATGGTAGCTAAGGAAATCATAATAGAGGGCTAAAATAAGATAAATGGGGAAGAGGACACATTACATCTTTTTGCTCATCTGGTTGTTATTGTTAATAATAATAACAACATTTAAGAAATTGTTATAACTGTCCTTTTTATCATTGCTTAAACCATCCTTGGCAATGTCATATAAAATAGCAGTTATAGCAGTGCAATATAAATTATACTATAATAAAAAAATTGGCAATGGTGGGTTCTGCCTGACAATTGCTGCCTGATATTTTGAAAGCAAATAGGCACTTAAATATTTTTAGGCCATTTCATGAAAAAAAAAAAGAGGAAAATCATACTCTTAGGTAAGCTTTACCCCTGGTCCTCCCTCTCCCCTGTGATTTATTTACATGTAGGGAATGACAGAGTGTGGCAGGCAGACTCTAAGATGGTCCCAGGGATCTCTGCCATCTGGTGTTCATGCCCCTTGTCAGCCTCTCTTTCTGAGTGTGGGCTGGATTTAGTGACTCCTAACAGAAATAGCGGGATACCACTTCTGATCTTAGGCCGTGGAAGGCTGTGACTTCCATCTTGAGTGCTTTCTCTTCGATGGCCCATCTTGGGGAAACCAGCTGCCCCGTGGGGAGAGCCCTGTGGAGAGCCACAGAAGGGAGACTGAGACTTGCTAACAGCCACGTGGATGGACCTGGAAGCAGAGCCCCTCCCTGGCACCCTCCTCTCCCAGCTGGGCTTCCGGAGGAGACCGCAGCCTGGACAAAAGCTCGGTAAGCTTTGTGGTCTCCCCATGAGAGATCTTAAACCAGAGGGCCTCAGCTAAGTGACACACAGATTTTTGACTTACAGAAACTATGAGATAATAGATATTTGTTGGTTTAAATTGTGAAATTTTGGGATTTACTTGTATGTGGCAAAAGATCACTAATATATATGGGGAGCAGTATGTGAATAGTAAATTCTGGAATGGGTCCTGGTCTCTGGAAACAGGGAGCTGTAATGACACGATCCCTAGGCCCCCTGGGCCATGGAGCACTGGCAAGAGTTAATCTGACCTCTTGGTTCAGAGTTGTTGTCATCTCCTAGACTTAGGCCAAATTTCTGTCTTTGAAGCTCTTCATTGAAAGCAATGGAAATGGAGCCAACTAAAGCAAAAAGAAACCTATTGGAATGGTGTCCAGGGTGCCATGGGTAGAGTAGGTGCCATAGAACCAACAGGCAGCTTTGAGTCCAGGTTAGGGAGTGGGCAGGGACCCAGAGTGCCAGGACGTGGGGTGAAGTATGGCGACCTCCCTTTGGCAGTGCCTTGGTTCAGCACGCAGCCACCACGAATGTATGACCTCTGGTGTTAGTTTCTATCCTTGCCTCACTCACCCAGGACTCAAAACCCTGGGAGAGAACATTCAGTTGCTCTCTCCTGGCTGCCTTTGTGCTGGGGAAGGAAGGATGGGGCTCTTTGGCCACTCTTTCGCCATTGTCTGTTCTCCTCTACTTTTTTTGGTGGTAGGAGTTTTAGCTGGGCTAAAAACTATGTTTTTCCCAGCCTCTCTCACACTAAATTATGTACCTTAATTCTCGTCAATGGGATCATGTGAACAAACATGGTTTGTACAACTTCTGAATTGTACCCTTAAAAGGAAAGATATTCATGCACCCTTTATCTCATTCCCTCTTTTTATAGCAGAATATAAATATTGTGGTGTCACCTTTAACCTCACAGATAAAGGCCATGCCGTATGGATGGCAAAGCAAACAAGACGGAAGGAGCCCATGTGTGTACTCAACACCAGTGAGCTGCCACTCAGGCTTGGGCCGCCATCTTGAATATTACAAGTTATGTGTTTTATAAAAGAAATGACTTCCTGTTATTGGTAAAAAAACTTCTTTATTGTATAACTCTTCTACATTATATAATAAATAACTTAAATGTTTCAAGATAGAAATAAACTGTCTTGTTTAAACAAGCTCTCATTGAAGCAGCCTCATCTGTAATCTGCGGTCACAGCTACTGGGGGAAAGACAAGTCCCTAAAGAGAACTCAGACCGCCTCAAGGATAGGGAAACACATGCTGGGTGGCCGAAGTGGCAAGCATCCTTTACAGCTAATGCCATTGTTTTGCTTATGAGGTACATGCCTTTTTGTGGATTAAAGGTTTCAGTTTTTGATTATGGCACCAGTATATTGGCCAATTATAATTCCTACTTTGGACCTATACCCTGGTAGTAAGTTTCATGTTTATCACTTCCCCTATCAACCAATGTGCTCAGCACTAGTTTCCACATCCTGCATCCTTTCCCCATCCATGGGCACTTTTTTATGCAAAAGAACACTATAGGTCAGGGGATTTTTTTAACTGTAAGGGACTTCATTGAGCAAACCCTGGTGCAGTGGATCCCATGATGATCCATGTCACAGAATCTCCAGGGAGGCTTGTTGAAAATCTGGGTTCCTGCCCTCCCACCTCCCTCACACCTGTTGCAGTCACTCAGAATGGTGGGAGTTTCAGTATTAGTTGTTCATAGTGGGCATTCTCAGGAGGGTAACAAAGCCCTAGTTGCTCATCATGCATTGTAAAGGAGTCTATTGGAGGAGCATGTTCCATTTTCCTTCACAGTCTATGGTGCTGCAGTCAGATATTGACATTTCACATGTCTTCATATGGGTCAGTATGGCTTGCCATCCTACTTGACAGGCCAGTCTAATTCCTTCAGTAGTGAGAAGCTTCTGAGGATAGCACACTGCTACACATTGCCTAGGCTTATAAGGCCCCGAAACTTATTATCAAGTCCTTCCCTGATCCACTCAAGTGATATTGGTATTTTTGACATGCTTCTCAGAGCTGCCTGAGTCTCATGGCCCTGTAGAAGCTGCATTCGACCATTCTCCAATGTTCTGCATCCACTGACATGCCTCCCTATCTCATCCTTGGTGCACAAAAGTTTCCCTCCTCTCTGCACCTGAGGAAATCCATGTTAATGCCCTTCAAAGCCTGAACCACAGAAGCTGGTAAGCAGCTGGAGGTAAGGAGATTGAACAGCAAATTGAAATGCCCTTGGAGCCCATTAGGTAGCGACATACACGTGAACAGGGTGTTGCAGGTGGTGGGGAATTGCAGGGTACATGCTCAGCCTAAAAGGGCAGTTGCTCCTCCTATGTTACTAATCTTGTTTGTACATAAATGCCAGGTGTGCTGAAAATTTGGATTAAAAAAGTTTAATATATTTAAAAATGTTGGCAACTACCTTGTATTTTTTAAAAAATTATGCAATGAATTTTACATCTGAAAAGCCAGATTTGCACTGTGGGTCACTGGTTTATTGCCACTGGATAGAATTTTTTTATTTTTATTTTTTATTTATTTTACTTTTTAATATACACTCTTATGAAGGTTTTACATGAAAAAACAATGTGGTTACTACATTTACCCATATTATCAAGTCACCACCCATACCCCAATGCAGTCACTGTCCGTCACTGTAGTAAGATGCCACAGATTCACTATTTGCCTTCTCTGTGCTACATTGTTTTCCCAATGATCCCCCACACCATGTGTACTAAATATAATACCCCTCAATCCCCTTCTGCTTCCCTCCCCACCCATCCTCGCACACCATCCCCCCTTTGGTAACCACTAGTCCCCCTTTGGAGTCTGTGAGTCTGCTGCTTTTTTGTTCCTTCAGTTTTGCTTCATTGTTATATTCCACAAATGAGGGAAATTATTTGGCACTTGTCTTTCTCCACTTGGCTTATTTCACTGAGCATATTATCCTCTAGCTCCATCCATGTTGTTGCAAATGGTAGGATTTGTTTCTTTCTTATGGCTGAATAGTATTCCATTGTGTATATGTGCCAATTCTTTATCCATTCATCTACTGATGGACACTTTCATTGCTTCCATATCTTGGCTATTGTAAATAGTGCTGTGATAAACATAAGGATGCATATGTTTTTTTGAATCTGAGAAGTTGTATTCTTTGGGTAAATTCCAAGGAGTGGGATTCCAGGGTCAAATGGTATTTCTATTTTTATTTTTTTGAGGAACCTACATATTGCTTTCCAGAATGGTTGAACTAGCTTACATTCCCACCAGCAGTGTAGGAGGGTTCCCCTTTCTCCACATCCTTGCCAGCATTTGATGTTCTTAGTCTTTTCAATCTTAGCCATCCTTATGGGTGTGAGGTGATATCTCATTGTGGTTTTAATTTGCGTTTCCCTGATGATTAGTGATGTGGAGCATCTTTTCATGTGTCTGTTGGCTATCTGAATTTCTTCTTTGGAGAACTGTCTCTTCATATCCTCTGCCCATTTGTTAATCGGGTTATTTGCTTTTTGGGTGTTGAGGCATCTGAGTCCTTTATATATTTTGGATGTTAAGCCCTTGTTGGATATGTCATTTACAAATATATTCTCCCATACTGTAGGATGCCTTTTTGTTCTGTTGATAGTGTCCTTTGCCGTACAAAGACTTTTTAGTTTGATGTTGTCCTACCTGTTCATTTTTGCTTTTGTTTCCCTTGTTTGAGGAGATGCATCCAGGAAGAGGTTGCTCATGCTTATATTCAGGAGATTTTTGTCTATGCTATCTTCTAAGAGTTTTATGGTTTCATGACTTACATTCAGGTCTTTGATCCATTTCTAATTTACTTTTGTGTATGGGGTTAACATTCTCTTGCATGTAGCTGTCCAGTTTTGCCAACACCAGCTGTTAAAGAGGCTGTCATTTCCCTATTGTATGTCCATGGCTCCTTTATCATATATTAATTGACCATATATGGTTGGGGATATATCTGGACTCTCTAGTCTGTTCCATTGGTCTGTGGGTCTGTTCTTGTGCCAGCACCAAATTGTCTTGATTACTGAGGCTTCGTAGTATAGCTGGAAGTTGGGGAGCATAATGCCCCAGGTGTATTCTTCCTTCTCAGGATTGTTTTGGCTTTCAGGGTCTTTTGTGGTTCCATATGAATTTTTTTTTTTTTTTTTTTTTTTGTAAGGCAGAAGCTTTTATTTAGAGATAAAGTTAGAGGGCAGGGCTCCTGGCTCAAGCCAGGAGGGGACAAGAGAGCCCCTCCATATGAATTTTAAGACAATTTTCTCTAGTTCATTGAAGAATACTGTTGGTATTTTGATAGGAATTGCATTGAATCTGTAGATTGCTTTAGGCAGAATGGCCTTTTTGACAATATTATTTCTTACTATCCAGGAGCATGGGATGTGTTTCCATTTATTGGTATCTTCTTTAATTTCTCTCACCAGTGTCTTGTAGGTTTCAGAGTATGGGTCTTTCACCTCCTTGGTTAGGTTTATTCCTAGGCATTTTATTCTTTTTGATGCAACTGTGAATTGGATTGTTTTCCTGATTTCTCTTTTGGCTAGTTCATTGTTAGTGTATAGGAATGCAACAGATTTCTGTTGGTTAATTTTGTACCCTGCAACTTTGCTGAATTCAGATATTAGATCTAGTAGTTTTGGACTGTATTCTTTAGGGTTTTTTATGTACAGTATCATGTCAGCTGCAAACAGGGATAGTTTAACTTCTTCCTTGACAATCTGGGTGCCTTTTATTTCTTTGTGTTGTCTGATTGCTGTGGCTAGGACCTCCAGTAGCATGTTGAATAGAAGTGGGGAGAGTGGGCATCCTTGTCTTGTTCCTGATCTTAAAGGAAAAGCTTTCAGCTTCTCACTGTTAAGTATAATGTTGGCTGTGGGTTTGTCATATATGGCTTTTATTATGTTGATGTACTTGCCCTCTATACCCATTTTGTTGAGAGTTTTTATTATGAATGGATGTTGAAACTTGTCAAATGCTTTTTTAGCATCTATGAAGATGATCATGTTGTTTTTGTCCTTCTTTTTGTTGATGTGATGGATGAGTTGATGGATTTTCGAATGTTGTACCATCCTTGCATCCCTGGAATAAATCCTACTTGATCATGTTGGATGATCTTTTTGATGTATTTTTGAGTTTGGTTTGCTAATATTTTCTTGAATATTTTTGCATCTATGTTCATCAGGGGTATGGGTCTGTAATTTTGTTTTTTGTGGTGTCTTTGCCTGGTTTTGGCATTAGGGTGATGCTGGCCTCATAGAATGAGTTTGGAAGTATTCCCTCTTCTACTCTTTGGAAACTTTAAGGAGGATGGATATTAGGTCTTCACTAAATATTTGATAAAATTCAGTGGTGAAGCCATCTGGTCCAGAGGTTTGTTATCAGGTAAATTTTTTATTACCAGTTTGATTTCATTGCTGGTAATTGATCTGTTCAGATTTTATGTTTCTTTCTGGGTCAGCCTTGAAAGATTGTATTTTGGTAGAAAGCTGGCCATTTCTTCTAGGTTATCCAGTTTGTTAGTATGTTATTTTTCATAGTATACTCTAATAATTCTTTGTATTTATGTGGTGTCCATATTGATTTTTCCTTTCTCATTTCTGATTCTGTTTATGTAAGTAGACTCTCTTTTTTTCTTGATTAGTCTGGATAGGGGCTTATCTATTTTGTTTATTTTCTTGAAGAACCAGCTCCTGCTTTCATTGATTCCTTCTTTTTTTTTTAATTCTTTTTGATTTTATTTATTTATGCTCTAATCTTTATTATGTCCCTCCTTCTTCTGACTTTGGGACT
Source organism: Manis javanica (assembly GCF_040802235.1). NCBI lineage: Eukaryota > Metazoa > Chordata > Mammalia > Pholidota > Manidae > Manis > Manis javanica. Next base: position 151,723,453 of record NC_133157.1, read on the forward strand.
CATTTGTTCCTCTTTTTCCAATTTTGTTAATTGTGAGTTTACACTGCTCTTGTGGAATTGTTCTTTTTTCTTGAGGTAGGCCTGTACTACAGTATATTTTCCTCTTAGCACGGCCTTCACTGCATCCCACAGATTTGGCAGTGTTGAATTATTGTTGTTATTTGTGTCCATATATTGCTTGATCTCTGTTTTTATTTGGTCATTGACCCATTGGTTATTTAGGAGCATGTTGTGAAGCCACCATGTGTTTGTGGGATTTTTCATTTTCTTTGCATAATTTATTTCTAGTTTCATACCTTAGTGGTCTGAGAAACTGGTTGGTACAATTTAAATCTTTTTGAATTTACCAAGGCTCTTTTTGTGGCCTAGAATATGATCTATTCTTGCAAATGTTCCATGTGCACTTGAGAAGAATGTGTATTCTGCTGATTTTGGGTGTAGAGTTCTGTAGATGTCTGTTAGTTCAATCTGTTCTAATGTGTTGTTCAGTGCCTCTGTCTCCTTTCTTATTTCTGTCTGGTTGATCTGTACTTCAGAGTCAGTGGCATATTGAAGTCTCCTATAATGAACGCATTGCATTCTATTTCCCCTTTTAATTCCATTAGTATTTGTTTCACAAATGTAAGTGATGCTGTGTTGGTCTCATAGATATTTATAATGGTTATATATTCTTGTCTGATTGATCCCTTTATCATTATGTAATGTCGTTCTTTGTCTCTTGTGACTTTCTTTGTTTTGAAGTCTATTTTGTCTGATACAAGTACTGCAACTTCTGCCTTTTTCTCCTATTGGTTGCATGAAATATCTTTTTTCATCCCTTTACTTTCAGTCTGTGCATGTCTTTGGGTTGCAAGTGAGTTTCTTATAGGCAGCATATAAATGGGTCTTGTTTTTTTATCCATTCAGTGATTTTATGTCTTTTCATTGGTGCATTCAGATCATTTACATTTAGGTTGATTATTGATAGGTGTGTACTTTCTGCCAATGCAGGCTTTAGATTTGTGGTTACCAAAGGTTCAAGGTTAACTTCCTTACTATCTAAGAGTCGAATTTAACACACTTAGTATGCTATTACAAACAATCTAAAGGTTCTTTTTTTGTCCTCCTTTTTCTTCCTCCTCCATTCTTTATATATTAGGTATCATATTTTGTACTCTTTGTCTATCCCTTAATTGAGTTTTGGGATAGTTAGTCTAATTTTGCATTTGCTTAATAATTAGCTGTTCTACCTTCTTTATTTTTTTTATTCATTTTATTATCTTTAATCTACAATTACATGAAGAACATTATGGTTACTAGACTCCCCCCTTCACCAAGTCCCCCCCAACAAACCGCATTGCAGTCACTGTCCACCAGCGTAGTAAGATGCTGTCAACTCACTACTTGTCTTCTCTGTGTTGCACATCCTTCCCTATGCCCCCCCCACATTATACATGCTAATTGTAAAGTCCCCTTTCTTTTCCCCTGCCCATATCCCTCCCTTCCCACCCCTCCTGCCCAGTCCCTTTCCCTTTAGTAACCATTAGTCCATTCTTGGGTTCTGTGATTCTGCTGTTGTTTTCTTCCTTCAGTTTTTCTTTGTTCTTATACTCCACATATGAGTGAAATCATTTGGTACTTGTTTTTCTCTGCCTTGCTTATTTCACAGAGCATAATACCCTCTAGCTCCATCCATGTTGTTGCAAATGGTAGGATTTGTTTTCTTCTTACAGCTGAATAATATTCCATTCTGTATATGTACCACATCTTCTTTATCCATTCAGCTATCGATGGACACTTAGGCTGCTTCCATTTCTTGGCTATTGTAAATAGTGCTGCAATAAACATAGGGGTTCATCTGTTTTTTTCAAACTGGGCTGCTGCATTCTTAGGGTGAATTCCTAGAAGTGGAATTCCTGGGTCAAATGGTATTTCCAATTTGAGCTTTTTGAGGAACCTCCATACTGCTTTCCACAATGGTTAAACTAATTTGCATTCCCACCAGCAGTGTAGGAGGGTTCCCCTTTTTCCACAACCTCACCAACACTTGTTGTTGTTTGTCTTTTGGATGGTGTTGATCCTTACTGGTGTGAGGTGATATCTCATTGTGGTTTTAATTTGCATTTCTCTGATGATTAGCGATGTGGAGCATCTTTTCATGTGCCTGTTTGCAATCTGGATTTCTCCTTTAGAGAACTGTCTAGTCAGCTCCTCTGCCCATTTTTTAATTGGATTATTTGCTTTTTATTTGTTGAGGCATGTGAGCTCTTTATATATTTTGGATGTCAATCCTTTATTGGATCTGTCATTTATGAATATGTTCTCCCATACTGTAGGACACCTTTTTGTTCTATTCATGGTGTCCTTTGCTGTACAGAAGCTTTTTAGCTTGATATAGTCCCACTTGTTCATTTTTGCCTTTGTTTCCCTTGCCTGGAGAGATATGTTCATGAAGAAGTTACTCATGTTTATGTCCATGAGATTTTTGCCTATGTTTTTTTCTAAAAGTTTTATGGTTTCATGACTTACATTCAGGTCTTTGATCTATTTGGAGTTTACTTTTGTGTATGGGGTTAGATAGTGATCCAGTTTCATTCTCTTACATGTAGCTGTCCAGTTTTGCCAGCACCATCTGTTGAAGAGACTGTCATTTCCCCATTGTATGTCCATGGCTCCTTCATCATATATTAATTGACTATATATGTTTGGGTTAATATCTGAAGTCTCTATTCTGTTCCACTGGTCTGTGGCTCTGTTCTTGTGCCAGTACCAAACTGTCTTGATTACTGCGGCTTTGTAATAGAGCTTGAAGTTGGGGAGTAAGATACCCCCCCACACTTCATTCTTCCTTCTCAGAATTGCTTTGGCTATTTTGGGGTCTTTGGTGTTTCCGTATGAATTTTTGAACTATCTGTCCTAGTTCGTTGAAGAATGTTGTTGATAATTTGATAGGGATTGCATCAAATCTCCATATTACTTTGGGAAGGATGGCCATTTTGATGATAGTAATTCTTCCTAGCCAAGAGCATGGGATGAGTTTCCATTTGTTAGTGTCCTCTTTAATTTCTCTTAAGAGTGTCCTATAGTTTTCCAGGTATAGGTCTTTCACTTCCTTGGTAAGGTTTATTCCTAAGTATTTTATTCTTTTTGATGCAATTGTGAATGGAATTGTTTTCCTGATTTCTCTTTTGATTAGTTCATTGTTAGTGTACAGGAAAGCCACAGATTTCTGTGTGTTAATTTTGTATCCTGCAACTTTGCTGTATTCCGATATCAGTTCTAGTAGTTTTGGAGTGGAGTCTTTAGGGTTTTTTATGTACAATATCATGTCATCTGCAAATAGTGACAGTTTAACTTCTTCTTTACCAATTCGGATCCCTTGTATTTCTTTGTTTTGTCTGATTGCCATGGGTAGGACCTCCAGTACTATGTTGAATAACAGTGGGGAGAGTGGGCATCCCTGTCTTGTTCCCGATCTCAGAGGAAAAGCTTTCATCCTCTCACTGTTCAGTATAATGTTGGCTGTGGGTTTATCATATATGGCCTTTATTATTTTGAGGTACCTGCCCTCTAAACCCATTTTGTTGAGAGTTTTTATCATGAATTTATGTTGAATTTTGTTGAATGCTTTTTCAGCATCTATGGGGATGATCATGTGGTTTTTGTCCTTCTTTTTGTTTATGTGGTGATTTGATGGATTTTCGGATGTTGTACCATCCTTGAATCCCTGGGATGAATCCCACTTGGTCATGGTGTCTGATCCTTTGGTGTATTTTTGAATTCGGTTTGCTAATATTTTGTTGAGTATTTTTACATCTACGTTCATCAGGGATATTGGTCTGTAATTTTCTTTTTTGTAGTGTCTGCCTCGTTTTGGTATTATGGTGATGTTGGCTTCATAGAATGAGTTTGGGAGTATTCCCTCCTCTTCTATTTTTTGGAAAACTTTAAGGAGAATGGGTATTATGTCTTCTCTGTATGTGTGATAAAATTCTGAGGTAAATCCATCTGGCCGGGGGGTTTTGTTCTTGGGTTGTTTTTTGATTACTGCTTTAATTTCTTTGCTGGTAATTGGTTTGTTTAGATTTTGTATTTCTTCCTTGGTCAGTCTTGGAAGGTTGTATTTTTCTAGGAGATTGTCCATTTCTTCTAAGTTTTCCAGCTTGTTAGCATATAGGTTTTCATAGTAGTCTCTAATAATTCTTTGTATTTCTGTTGGATCTGTTGTGATGTCTCCTTTCTCGTTTCTGATTCTGTTAATGTGTGTTGATTCTCTTTTTCTCTTAAGTCTGGCTAGAGGCTTATCTATTTTGTTTATTTTCTCAAAGAACCAGCTCTTGGTTTCATTGATTTTTTTTCTGTTGTTTTGTTCTTCTCAGTTTTATTTATTTCTTCTCTGATCTTTATTATGTCCCTCTTTCTGCTGACTTTAGGCCTCATTTTTTCTCCTTTTTCTAATTTTGATAATTGTGACATTAGATAGTTCATTTGGGTTTGTTCTTCCTTCTTTAAAAATGCCTGTATTGCTATATACTTTCCTCTTAAGACTGTTTTTTCCATGTCACACAGAAGTTGGGGCTTTGTGTTGTTTTTGTCATTAATTTCCACATATTGCTGGATCTCCATTTTAATTTGGTCATTGATCCATTGACTATTTAGGAGCGTGTTGTTAAGCCTCCATGTGTTTGTGAGCCTTTTTACTTTCTTTGTACAGTTTATTTCTCATTTTATGCCTTTTGTGGTCTGAAAAGTTGGTTGGTAGAATTTCAATCTTTTTGAATTTACTGAGGCTCTTTTTGTGGCCTAGTATGTGGTCAACTCTGGAGAATGTTCCATGTGTACTTGAAAAGAATGTGTATCCTGTTGCTTTTGGGTGTAGAATTCTATAGATGTCTATTAGGTCCATCTGTTCTGGTGTGTTGTTCAGTGCCTCTGTGTCCTTACTTATTTTCTGTCTCATTGATCTTTCCTTTGGAGTGAATGGTGTGTTGAAGGCTCCTAAAATGAATGCATTGCATTCTATTTCCTCCTTTAGTTCTGTTAGTATTTGTTTCACATATGCTGGTGGTCTTGTGTTGGGTGCATATATATTTATAATGGTTATATCCTCTTGTTGGACTGAGCTCTTTATTATTATCTAATGTCCTTCTTTATCTCTTGTTACTTTCTTTGATTTGAAGTCTATTTGGTCTGATACTAGTACTGCAACACCTGCATTTTTCTCCCTATTGTTCGCATTTAATATTTTTTTCCATCCCTTGACTTTTAGTCTGTGCATGTCTTTGGGTTTGAGGTGAGTCTCTTGTAAGAAGAATATAGATGGGTCTTGTTTTTTTATCCATTCAGTGACTCTATTTCTTTTGATTGGTGCATTCAGTCCATTTACATTTAGGGTGATTATCGATAGGTATGTACTTATTGTCACTGCAGGCTTTAGATTCATGGTTACCAAAGGTTCCAGGTTACTTTCCTTACTATGTAAGAGTCTAACTTAACTCAGTATGCTGTTACAAACACAATCTAAAGGTTCTTTTCTATTTATCCTCCTTTTTCTTCCTCCTTCATTCTTTATATATTAGGTATCAACTTCTGTACTTTTTGTCTATCCCTTGATTGACTTTGGGTATAGTTAATTTAATTTTGCATTTGCTTCATAATTAGCTGTTCTACTTTCTTTACTGTGGTTTTATTACCTCTGGTGACAGCTATTCAACCTTAGGAACACTTCCATCTATAGCAGTCCCTCCATAATAGACTGTAGAGACGGTTTGTGGGAGGTAAATTCTCTCAGCTTTTGCTTATCTGGAAATTGTTTAATCCCTCCTTCAAATTTAAATGATAATCTCACCGGATAAAGTAATCTTGGTTCCAGGCCCTTCTGCTTCATGGCATTAAATACATCATGCCACTCCCTTCTGGCCTGTAAGGTTTCTGCTGAGAAGTCTGATGTTAGCCTGATGGGCTTTCCTTTGCATGCGATCTTACTTCTCTCTCTCTGGTTTCTTTTAGTACTCTGTCCTTATCCTTGATCTTTCCCATTTTAATTACTATATGTCTTGGTGTTGTCTTGTTTGGGTCCCTTGTGTTGGGAGATCTGTGGATCTTCATGGCCTAAGAGACTATCTCCTCCCCCAGACTGTGGAAGTTTTCAGCAACTATCTCCTCAGAGACACTTTCTATCCCTTTCTCTCTCTCTCTTTTTCTTCTGGTATCCCTATAATATGAATATTGTTCTGCTTGGATTGGTCACACAGTTCTCTCAATATTCTTCCATTTTTAGAGATCCTTTTTACTGTCTGTGCCTCAGCTTCTTTGTATTCCTCTTCTCTAGTTTCTATTTCATTTATTTTCTCCTCTACCATATACAACCTGCTTTTAATACCCTCCATCGTGCTCTTCAATGATTGGATCTCTGACCTGAATTCATTCCTGAGTTCTTGGATGTCTTTCTGTACCTCCATTAGAATGTTGACAATTTTTATTTTGAACTCCCTTTCATGAAAAGTCACGAGGTCCATATCATTTAAATCTTTCTCTGAAGTTGTATTAATAATTTTACTCTGGACAAGGTACCTTTGGCGTTTCATGTTTGTATATGGCACCCTCTAGTGTCCAGAAGCTCTATTCTGGAGCTGCTCAGCCCTGAAGCAATGTCGGGGGTTGCAGGGTAGTGGTACTGGTGCCTGGGGGGAGGAAAGAGCTGTTCCCTGCCTCCCAGCTGCTGTGCCTGTCTCCACTGCCTGAGCCAGTGGGCTGGGCACACAGGTCTAAATTTTTGTTCCAGAGCAGCTGGATATGGATCCCTGCTTTCCACAAGTGGCTGGAATCCCAGTCTCCCCAGGAACTCTGCCTGTATTAACTTTCCAACCCAGTAGTCATGCGAGTCTCATGAAAGCACCATGAAATGTACATTTGTGCACCCAGAGCAGATCTCTGGAGCTAGGTATTCAGCAGTCCCAAGCTTTCCAGTCCTTCCCTGGTCTGTTTCTCTTCCTCCCACCAGTGAGCTGGGGTGGGGGAAGGGCTCAGGTCCCATGGAGCCACAGCTCTGTTACGTTTCCTCATTTGGTGAGGTCTTCTCTTTTCTCCAGGTGTGTGTAGTCTGATGCCATCCTCTTTCCTGTTGCTCTCTCATGATTAGTTGCACCAACTATATTTTCTAATTGTGTCCAGTTTAAGAGAAAGCTTCTGTCTCTCCTCTCATGCCGCCATCTTTAATCTCTATCACCTGTTCTACTTTCTTTACTGTGGTTTTGTTACCTCTGGTGACTGCTATTAAACCCTAGGAACACTTCCATCCATAGCAGTCTTTCCAAAATACACTGTAGAGATCGTTTGTGGAAGGTAAATTCTCTCAGCTTTTACCTATCTGGAAATTGTTTAATCTCTCCTTCAAATTCAAATGATAATCTTGCTGGATAAAGTATTCTTGGTTTGAGGTCTTTCTGGTTCATTGCATTAAATATATCATGCCACTCCCTTCTGGCCTGTAAGGTTTCTGCTGAGAAGTCTAATGATAGCCTGATAGGCTTTCCTTTGTATGTGATCTTATTTCTCTCTCTGGTTTCTTTTAGTAGTCTGTCCTTATCCTTGATCTTTCCCATTTTAATTACTATATGTCTTGGTCTTGTCTTCCTTGGGTCTCTTGTGTTGGGAGGTCTGTGCACCTCCATAGCCAGAGAGACTATTTCCTTTCCCAGATTGTGGAAGTTTTCATCAATTACCTCCTCAAAGATACTTTGTATCCCTTTTTCTCTCTCTTCTTCTGGTATCCCTATAATATGAATATTGTTCCGCTTGGATTGGTCACACAGTTCTCTCAATATTCTTTCATTCTTAGAGATCCTATTTTTTCTCCATGCCTCAGCTTCTTTGTATTCTTTTTCTCTAGTTTCTATTTCATTTATTGTCTCCTCCACCATATCCAACCTGCTTTTAATACCCTCCATTGTGCTCTTCAGTGATTGGATCTCTGACTGAAATTCATTCCTGAGCTCTTGAATATTTTTCTGTGCCTCCATGAGCATGTTAATGATTTTTATTTTGAAATCTCTTTCAGGAGGATTCATGAGGTTGATGTCATTTAAATCTTTCTCAGGAGTTGTATTCATAATTTTACTTTGAACCAGGTTCCTTTGGCATTTTTGTATTTGTATATGGCACCCTCTAGTGCCCAGAAGCTCTACTGTCTGGTGGTACTCAGCCCCTGAAGCAATGTTGGGGTTCCCAGGGCAGTGGTATTGGTGCCTGGGGGGAGGAAAGAGCTGTTTCCTGCTTCCTGGCTGCTATACCTGTCTCCACTGCCAGAACCAGTGGGACAAGCACGCAGGTATAAGCCTCTCTGCTTTGCATTTGTGGTTTCTGTAGACAGGTCTTCCCTCTGCCTGTCCTAATGCCAGGGTAGAGTTTGCTGGTTTGCGAGCCATGTGGGGCTGGCCAGGAGAAAGGCACTGTAGGCTGTGTATCATGGAAAGGGTCCTTGGAGCTGTGTGGCCAGCTAGGCAGCTGGAGCACCTGAAGATTGTGAAAGCTCCCCACCTGCTGGGCAGAGTGCACCCAGACAATTTTGTCTACCTGTCCTTTTTCCTGAATAATAATATCTGTGCAATCCTTGCCCCTTTAGCAGCCCTCTTGCTGTTTGGAATTCTCTCAGACTGCCTGGTTTTCTTTTGTCCCAGAGCAACTGGATATGGAACCTTGCTTTCCTCAAGCACCTGGAATCTCAGTCTCTCCAAGAGTTCTGCCTGCCTTAGCTTCCCAACCCCTTAATCATGAGAGTACCATGCAAGCAACATGAAATGTAGGTTTGTGCTCCTACAGCAGATCTCCAGAGTTAGGTGTTCAGCAGTCCCAGGCCTCCAGTCCCTCCCCATTCCATTTCTCTTCCTCCTGCCTGTGAGCTGGGGTGGGGCCGGACTTGGGTCCCGCTGGGCCATGGCTTTGGTACATTACTCTGTTCCTTGAGGTTTATTCTTTTCTCCAGTTGTATGCAGCTTGGTGCAGCCCTCTTTCCTGTTGCTCTTTCAGGTTTAGTTGTATTAATTTTATTTTCATATTATATGCAGTTTTAGGAGGAAGCCTTGTTCTCACCTCTCATGCTACCATCTTTAATCTTTCCCTCCCTCTGACCAGAATTTTGTAGTACAGGTCCTGCTAATTCTCCTGGTGGAAAAAGGGGAAAAAAAGTCCCTTTTGATTTTTTAACCAACAGTTATAAAGCAAAGAGAGAAAACAAAAAACAAGGCAGACAGTCCTTTCTCAATAAATTACCCTCTTATGTCAATTATCATTTTGTAGGGATTAAGTGATAAATAGAGTAATAATAATATATGAAGTGTAATATCTGGCACATGTGGAGTGATTAAATAGTGTTTATCTTTTAGCTTATATTCTGGAGTCTATTTCTATCCTTTCTGTTCTATTTTGTTTGCCTATTTCTGCACTAGTGCCAAACTATTATTGTGGTTTTATAAGCTCTTTGATTGCACAAATATTAGAAATGGCACAGGATATTACTGAAGTATATTATTTTAATTTACTGTCATAAGGCACATGTTTATACAGCTGAAATTAGAATCACCCAGCTTTTTTGCTGGAAGGAGTAGTCTTAGAGTTTATCTAGCACTTCAAGAATGAGGAAACTGAGTTACAGAAGGTCAAGTATGTCAAGTGGCTGGTGTACAGTTGGCCAATGAGTTGGTTGTTGTGTCAGATCAGTGTTTTGACTTCTTGTCAAAGTCTTTTTGTCTAGACTGAGCTTCTGAAGCATCCTGTATCCTTCTGGTGTACTTGGTATTTCTATCCTCTGAGCCATTGTTCACTATTAAGGCAGGGGGCACAGAGGATCCTGCATGTGTGCTACCTGGGTAGAGTGACATACTAATCAGCTAGGCTATATTACATTCCTCAAGCCACAATGGGCTGGGAGTTGGTGCCAGGCCTTGATGAGCTGTGCTGTGTCCTAGCATATGTCCTGTAGGGAGGATTGAAGACAAACTCCACTAATTTCTTGAATTTTCCTCTGGTCTACTTCATCACAATAGCAAGAGCAGGTAGACAAAGAGAAAATGATGGATGTTAGAGGCAACTTACTGGATGCTTGACCTGAGGAGGCAACATGAACAATAGGAAGTATAGATTGTATCTCTATTTAAACAGACCAAAACATATTCAAACTTGGTTTTAAAAAAGTGTTTGCTTCCCCTTCCATCAAGTAAAGTAAAATTCTAAGTATTGTGCATTGTTGACTTCCGGTGAAAGTTGAATTTACCTTTCTTCACTGGAGAACATTAGAAATTCCTGGCTATAGCAGGGACTAGGTATAGTACTGTAGTCTAATAGGTGCTTATGAAGAGGAGCTGGGTTATTGCAAATGCAGCCTAGTTTTTTGGGTCTATCTTCACTGGGCACTTTTGGGGGAATGTCCGTGTGTCTATCCCACATTAATGATGTCATCATCATCATCATCATCATCATAGCAGTCCAGACTTAGGTGAGGAATAAATGTGCACTCATTTTTCTGTAACTAAAACTGTTGGGGTAATTACTTAATTACAACCTGTTGGAACATCTCCTTTTCTCTCTGGTTCCATTGTATTTTGGGGGGCCTTACATGTTGCCAAGGAGCTGGAAGGAAGGGAGACCTCTGGTCCTCAGCCATCGTCTGTCTGCATTTGTGTCCACCAAGGCCCCTGTTAACCCACTTGGCCCTTGCTCATGGTCCATGACAATCACTTCATCCTTTACAGGCCTTTTCCCGTTAAACTGTTGTTGGTGTTCCTTTGGCACCACTCTTGAGGGCACGCAGTTAGCACCTTCTAAGCTCTCTGGGGTTGGGCAGTAGTAGACCAGGCCACTGAGACTCCACAACATCACTAGGGTTCCAACACCTACCTGGAACATGCACGGGAAAGATGGCTTGTATCATGGGTGTGATGTTTAACCCTCTCTGCCTTTGATTCTAATAAGTCTTTTATTTCTACCATGAGAGACCCTCCTGGGAAGTAGGAGTCCAGAAGGTTGCCCCTGTGGAGACTTATCAAGTCAACCTTAGATGCCAGGGACAGATAACAAACCATAACCGGGATTATAGTAACTTTTATTTGCCAGGATACAATGGATAAATGTGATGAAATTATAGTTTTGAAATATTATTTAATACCCTCATTTTTCCCATTATTCAGTTAAGTCATTTCAAGTTTGTTTCCTTAGGGCTATCAAAAGGAAATCAGAAGGAATCAGAAGGAAAATAAAATACAATAAATGATCTTGTAGGTTTTGAATGTCAAGAGCTAGACCTATCCTGTACAATGTGGTAGCCTGTAGCCCATAGCCACATAGCTATTTAAATTTAAGTAAATTAAAATTATATAAAATCAAAAGCCAGTTCCTCATTTGTACATTGTAAGTGCTCAATAGCCAGACATAGGTAGTAGGCTGCTATATGTATAGCTTACAGTTACAGATCATTTCTATCATGGCTGCAATTGTACAGTTCTGAGCTAGATTATAATATAAAATGAGTAAAAGCAAAGCTTTTAACCTCTGGGACTTGAAAGAATCTCCCTGGCTGGGTGAAGGGAAAGGCAAGAAGGGGGCATTAGGAAGGAAAGAGAATGGTGAGTCATCTGACAGGTGTGGAGTTCACATCTGGAAGTACTCAGAGTCCATTGGGAATGCTGTCTGCTGCTGGCATCTGGGAACTGTGTGGGAGCTGAGTCAGCGTTCAAAAACCATCTGGTCGCCATCAAGATTTCACCATACATAGCCTGCCTTGAGGAGTTGTGTCAGGTGTTTTTCCCTGTGGCATGAGTAATAGGAGGATTGTTGGTCATGTGTGGCTTCAAGGCACTGACAAGATTACTTTGAGGTGTGATGTTGTGGGTGTTAAGAGATAATACAGAGGACAATAGTGTAAATTAAGAGGATGGTAAACTCTAAAGTTGCTTAGAGCTTTTTGTTTTTTTAAAGGCTGAACAAAGCTATCATCAACCATAGAAGATTCAGCAAGGTCAGCATTGGAGATTCTCTTGCAGGTGTTCCCAGAGGATCTCATTTAGTTGGTGAACAATTATTGTACCTGAGAATTGTGGATATGCCAAGTAGAAGATGGATGGAATGCTAGGAGGGGGTTGTTTGGAAGCTCTGTGCCAGTCAATTCTCTTGAGTTGGAATGGTTCTGGATTCCAATGTGGGGATCAAAATTGATCTCAGGTTATCCCCAGAAGACCTCTACTCTCCTAAGTCCACATTTATCTACCCACCTTCCTGTGTTCCAGTAGGCTACAAGATAATCTTACCAATAAAATTTATCTTCACATTCCCTCATGACCGGCTTTAATAAATGTTAGATTATAATCTCCATGAAGCCAGAGATTCCTCCTTTTCCCACTTATCCCACTGCCATTTAGCTTAGTGTCATACATTGTCTAGTGAATGAGAGGTCAGGTGAAAATGGTATAGAAAAAGGATGCAAATGGCAAAGAGCTAATTATCAGCTTTGGCCATTTCACTAACCAAACAAGCAAGCAATAAAATAAGAACTGAAGTTACTGTCTAAGAACCATTTGCAAATGACTTGGAAAGGTTGAATATAACAGTTTTTGAATGATTTCAGATTGAAATTTTGTGACCTTGATTTTTCACCTTTGTTAGTACTGACTCAAAATAGCTTTTTGAGATGAATTTTATCTTTTACAGTGGTCTTCCTTTGCATGATATCATTTTGAAACTAATGCCCTTTTTATTTATTTATCGCTATTTGAGGTATAATTAACATACAATATTATATTAGTGTCAGGTATACAGCATTGTGATCTGACAATTCTGTATATTGCAGATGATCACCTCAACAAGTCTAGTTACCATCTGTCACCTTACAAAGTTAGTACAATGGTATTGACTGTATTCCCCTTGCTGTACAATACCTGTACATTACATAATATCCCCATGACTTCTTTATTTTTAACTGGAAGTTTTTACCTCTTAATCCATTTCACCCATTTTGCCCCCACCCACCATCCTCCTTCCCTCTGACAACCATCATTCTGATCTTTGTGAGTCTGGGTTTGGTTTGATTTTCTTTGTTTTGTTTTTTAGATTCCACATATAAGTGATATCATGTGGTGTTTGCCTTTCTCTGTCTGACTTACTTCACTTGTCATGATGACCTTGAGGTCCATCCATGTTGTTGCAAATGGTGAAATTTCATTTTTTTAAAATGGCTGAATAGTATTCCATTGTATTCATATCTTCTTTATCCTCTCATCCATCAGTGTACACTTAAGTTTCCATATTTTGTTTTAAGTAAAGCTCCAATGAACTTTAGGGTGCATATATCTTTTTTAATTAATGTTTTCATTTTCTTCAGGTGGATACCCAATAGTGGAATTGATGGGTCATGTGGTAGCTCTATTTTTAATTTTTAAAGGAACCTCCACACTGGGTTTTCCATGACTGCACCGATTTACATTCCCACTAACAAGGTTTCCCATTTCTCTGCATCCTTGCTGATAATGCTCATTATTTCTTTTTTCTTTGATAATAACCACTCTGACAGGTGTAAGGTGAAATTGTGGTTTGATTTGCTTTTCCCTGATGATTAATGATGTGCATCTTTTTAATGTGCTTGTTGGCCATCTGTCTGTCTTCTTTGGAAAAATGTCTATTCAGATCCTCTGCCCAGTTTATTTGGATTATTTTTTTTCCCCATTTTTGAGTTGTTTGAGATTTTAAAATATATTTTAGATGTTAACCTCTTATTGGTTATATTATTTGCAAATGTCTTCTCCCATTCAGTAGGTTGCCTTTTCATTGTGCTGATGGTTTCCTCTGCTGTGCAGATATTTTTGTTTGATGTAGTCCCATTTCTTTATTTTTGCTTTTGTTTCTCTTGCCTTTGAAGTCAGATTTAAAAAAAAAAAGCTAAGACTGATGTCAAGGAATTTACCACCTATGTTTTCTTCTAGGAGTTTTCAGGGTATACATTCAAGTCTCTAACCCATTCTAGTTGATATTTGTATATAGTAAGGATAGTGGTCCAGTTTCATTCTTTTGCTTATAGCTGTCCAGTTTTCCCAACACCATTTATTTGAGATTGTCCTTTCCTCATTGTATATTCTTGTCCCCTTGGTTGTAAATTAATTGGCCGTATATGTGGGTGTTCACTTCTGAGCTCTCTATTCTGTTCCATTGGTTTTTTATGCCAATACAAGACTATTTTGATTACTATAGCTTTGTAGTATTAAGAAATTAAGTATTTGGAATTAAGGAGTATGGTACGTCCAGTTTTGTTCCTTCTCAAGATTGTTTGGCTATTTGGAGTCTTTTGTGGTTCCATACAAATTTAAGAATTACTTGTAGTTTTGTGAAAAATGTCATCAGATTTTGATAGGGATTACATTGAATCTGTGAATTGCTTTGGGTAGTATGGACATTTTAACATTATTAATTCTTCCAGTCTATGAGCATGGAATATTTTTTTCATTTGTTTGTGTTTTCTTTTTCCTTCATCAATGTCTTAGAGTTTTCAGTGTACAAGGCCTGCACCTCCTTGGTTAAATTTATTTCTAGGTATTCTTTCTGATGCAATTGTAAATAGGATTGTTTTCTTGAGTTCTCTTTCTAGTAGCTCATTATTAGTGTATAGATATGCAACAAGTTTTTATATATTAACTTTGTATACTGAAACTTTACTGAATTCATTTCTAATAATTTTTTTGGTGGAGTCTTCAGAATTTTCTATGTATACTATCATGTTATCTATAAATAGTGACAGTTTTACTTCTTCATTTTCATTTTCTATGCCTTTATTTGTTTTTCTTGCCTAACTGATGTGGCTAGGACTTGAATAAAAATGGGGAGAATGGACATCCTTGTCTTCTTCATGATCTTAGAGGAAAAGATTTCAGCTTTCTGTTGAGTATGATGTTAATCGTGGGCTTGTCATATATGGTCTTTATTATGTTGGGGTTTGTTTCCTCTGTACCCACTATGTTAAAATTTTTTTATCATAAATGGATGTTGAATTCTGCCAAATGCTTTTTCTGCATCTATTGAGATAATTATATGATTTTTATCCTTTTGTTAATGTGGGTGTGTCCCTGATACACTAATGTTGAATCATTCTTGCATCACTGGAATAAATCCCACTTGATAATGATGTATGATCTTTTAAATATATTTTTAAATTTGATTTGCTAATATTTTGATGAGCATTTTTGCATCTGTGTTCAGAAAAGTAATGCTCTTTTATTTAGGAACTTGTCTCCTTTAAGATTTTCAACTTTGACCCAAAGATGTCACTCCATTGACTGTGAAAGAGCATAGTTTTGGATAATAACTAGCAATACATAATTTCTACACTCAAACTTAATGCAGAACCTTGTATGTCAAAATCTCAATTGGGGTGAAATCACCAGGGTGGTGACATAAGTTGTTCCTGACTTCAATCCCCCTCATAAGAAGAACACCTATATCTAACAACTGTTCAAGAACAGACACCACTGAGAGAATCCCAGAACATGGTGGGTGAAGTGAAGCCCCCCTGCAGCTAAGAGGCCAAGAAAGACTGTATTAGAAGGTAAGAGAAGCAGCTACACTCTGATGCACTGCCTCTCCCTTGGGCCAGTGCAGCACCACACAGAGGTCTCTCCTGAGCCTCCAGTTTCTTCATTGTGAAAAGAGAACTCAGAGGGGGCAATCATTCCCCAGCATTGTGGGTTACTTTGGGAGCTCTTACTCTGGTTTTGCCCCCACAGGGATTGCAGAGGAATTAGCCAGTCAGCTTCAGCCACTGGGAATCTGATTGTGATAGGGAAGAGGGGAGGGGCTGGCAAAAATCACCTCACAGATCTTGGGAGTCGGAGTTCATACTAGCAGTGCTCAAATACTAATCCAGAACAGTGGCTTCGCTCAACTGCAGAAACAAATCAGGTAGTTGATGGAGTGCCGGTCTGCCTGATTTGGGTCTTCAGATGAGGATCTTGCCAACCCTAGAGCCTGGTTTTCCCACATGCAGGCCAGGAGCCAAAGCACTGACTCACCAGCTGTGAAAAGTGTCTTCTGGCCCCATCTGACCAAGAGCTGGTAACTGCTCTTGCATGCTATGAAACCAAGCAGTGCTTGAGTTGAGAAGAAGGCCAGCAATGATGATCACACTCAAAGCAAAGTCAGTACTTGGCATGGTGTGTTCCTGCAAGGGGATTAATTCATAGCCAAGCCTGAAGGTAGTTCCCAGCCCCTCCCAACCAGAGATGCTATTTGGGAAATTGAACATAGCCTAGAGGAGCCCTTCCTGCTCTTCCCAGGCCAGGGAACTAAATCCCAGCCCCACTGACTATGGATAGTGTCTTCTGGTCCCATCTGACTGGAAGGGCTGGAGGCAACTCTTGGAAGCTGTGCAGGTTGGTGGCACTCTAGTCAAAAGGAGGGCAGGCAAAACCGATAGTTTGCAGAACAAAGCCAGTGGCTCTGTAACTCAGGAACTTGAGGTCTGGGGCAGCTTGAGTTAAGACAACAGAAAGCTTTACCAGCTTTAGAGCTACTTCTCTTGCTGAGCCCAGAAAGGAATCTAAGTCATAGCCCACTCATTGCTGAATATAGCCTTTGGCCTGTCTGACTAGGGAACCTAACTAGTGGTCTTGTCTGATGAGAGGATTCAGTGTGCACTCTGGCCTAATTCAGGCCCCAAAACAATGAGCTGTAGAGACCCTGGGTCTCATCTTGCTGCTCTGCCAGATTAGCAAAGCTAATTTATAGACAAATCTATTACTGAATATCGTTCCCAGTCCTGACCCATCTAGTAAGTCTGACCAGAGAATCAGGCAACCGTAGAGCCCACCCTACAGCTTCATTTGGGTAGGAAACCAAGCCAGGAATTATATCCAATTTTTCTTAGCCAGTGACACCTCCACCCTACCCAAGTTCTCAGAACTTGAATAGTTCCCTTGCTCCAAAATAGACCATAAAAACATTAGCAGTAGATATACTAGAAACTCAAACTAAGCTGGCTGCAAAGAACTATCTCTGTCAAAGAAAATCTGTAAAGTCTGGAAGAGAAATCTAATTACTGAAATGTGCAGAAACCAATGTAAGGAACCAAAGATCAGGAAAAATCAGGTAACTATCACAACATCAAGGGAAACTAATGAAGGTCCAATAACTCAACCTAAATAAATATATATTTATGAAATTTTAGACAAAGAACTCATAATAGACCTCTTAAGAAAGTTAAATGAACTATAAGAAAATACAAATAGACAACTACATGATAAAGAGGGTCAATATATCAAGCAGATATTTATATGCCCAACATTGGAATACCTAAATATACAAAGCAAAACTAAAGCTAAAAGGAGAAATAAGCAATAATACAGTAATAGCTGGGGACTTCAATACCCTACTCTCAACAAATGATAGATCATCAAGACAGAGAATCAATAAGGAAACAGTGGATTTGAACAACACTATTCACCAAATGGACCTAACAGATGTATACAGAGTATTCTATCCAACAATAGCAGATTACCCATTCTTCTTAAGCTCACAAGGAACATTTTCTAGGAGAGACCATATGTTAGGTGACAAAACAAGTCAGCAAATTCAAGAAGATTGAAAAAATGCCAAGTATCTTCTCTGACCTCAATGGCATGCAAGTAGAAATAAATAACAAGAAGAAAACTGGAAAACTCATGAACACATGGAAATTAAACAGCACTCTCCTGAACAATCAATGCATCAAAGAAGAAATCCAAGGGGAAATAGTTTCTTGGGAGCAGTGAAATGAAAACACAACATACCAAAACTTGTGGGATGCAGCAAAGCACTTCTGAGAGGAATTTTCATAGTAATAAACAGCTACATTAAGAAGCAGAAAAGATCCCAAATAAACAACCTAACTCTACACCTTAAAGAACTAGGAATAGAAGAATAAGCTGAGCCCAAAGTTAGCAGAAGGAATGAAATAATAAAGATTAGAGCAGAAATAAATGAAGCAGAGAACAGACAAATGATAGAAATGATAAACTAGACAAGAACAGTGGCTCTACAAAACAACCAGAAAACAATGAACAAAATGGCAACCGTAAGTCCTTACTTATCAATAATTATTTTACATATAAACATTAAACTCTTCAATTAAAAGACATAGAAGAGCTGAAGGAATAATAAAAAAAACAAAACTATGCTGTCTAGAAGAGATGCAATTGAGTTTTAAAAACAAACACAAACTGAGAATGAAGGGATAGAAAAAGACTTCAAGCAAATGATAACAACAAAAACAACAAAGTTGAGGTAGCTGTATTTATAGCAGACAAAATAGACTGTAAAGTAAAAATGATAAGAAAAATACAAAGACAAGGAAACGACCTTGCTGTCCATTAATGTATATATGGATAAAGAAGTTATAAAGGAGTTGATAGTAATAGTCGAATATTATGTAGCTGTACAAAATAAGGAAACCCTATTTTGCAATAACATGGTTGGACCTTAAAGATATCATGCAAAGGGAAATAAGTCAGAGAAGACAAATGCTGTATGATCTCATTTGTAGAATTAATAAAAAGCAAACTCATGACACAGAGAGTAGAATGGTGGTTGCCAGGTGGTTAAATTAACTGCTTTTTATCTTCAAGCAAAAGAAAACCACTCTGGCTAATGATGAAAAGGAGGATTCATTTAAAAATACCCAGGCAGCTCACACAGTTAGAGAATGAACTAAAAAACTAAGCTTCAGGTAGTTTAGGAAACAAGGAGACTTATTGGACTTCAGCTGCAGAAATGTAAGAGACTTCTCTCTAGGGTACTTCTATATGATGATTCGGTTCTTATACCATAAAGACTCAGTATTTTTGTTGAGGATTGAAATTCAGGGAGAAATTTTTGCTTGTTTGTTTGTTTGTTTGCTTGAGCCATGTATTTCTATCTTTGGATCAGTTAACCATGGCCTGGGAACAGGGAGGGGTGTGTATAAATGGGCATGAGCAATGGCAGAAAGTGGGCTGCCACCTAATGGGTATCTAATACACTGACACCAATGTGCTGGTTATTCTCTTTGTCCTCTGCATCCATTTTTTACCCTTCTTTCTGTGTGTCTGAAGCTCCCCATTCTAGACAGCATCACCTACCCATATTTGCTGACTCCTCTAGCGTGAACAGGAAACTAGGAGGGTAATAGAAGAAGAAGAGAGGCATCAGGATTTCTCTCCCACTTCCTCCTGGCTGTAGCAGGTACTTTCCTCCACAGCTGTAGATCTCATCTGCTGGCTCCAACTACAGGTCTGCTGCAGAATCGTGGCCCTTCAGCTCCTGGAATTTTAACCACTTCCTAATGCTGCTGTGTTCTGAGTGCCCCAGAACCTCTGATATGTGTCCTTACTTCTGCTCACATCTTTGGAAGTAGCCTCTTTCTTAAAGTTTGTTTATTTAAACCATCTGAGTGGACTCTAGTTTACTCCAGAAATCTGACATACACAACCCAGCCAAGTCATACCATGAGGGAGGTGTATGCCTGGCTGACTCTGTTGACCATAAATAACAGAATTGTGGAGTTTTGGTATGAAAACATTAACCCATTAGGGGTAATCTACAAAAACCAACCTTGTTAAATAAGTACTTAACTGAATTTCTGGAAGTATGTTGCTAGGATGGGTAGGGATCACGATCTTGCTTGGTCAGGATCCCTCTAAGGAGCCATCCAGCTCTGACTCTGAGCCTGTGTGGACTGGAAGGCACTGATTCCACTGCATCTTCAAGAGACACAAGGACCTGACCTTGGCCACAGTGACTGGTTCAGGGTAGGTGTTTGACCACAGCTGGAACAACCAGAATCAGTCCCAGGGCTCCTGCTACATCAATTGACACAGGGGATTTCTCTCCTTTCCCCTTGGAATTGCTAATATGGAAGAATATCTGTCTGGAACTGCTGGCGGCCATTGTTGCTTCTAAGTGGGGTAGTCTTCTTGAAAATAAAGTCACATAAAGGGATGCAGAATTAGGATATAGGAAGACTGTCCCCATAGCATTGCTTGGGCACCTGAATCTGACAATGCCTGAAATCATAAGTCAAGCCTTTAGATTTTTAGTTATACTAGTCAGTAAATTCTCTTTTCTGGGTCTGCCAGTATATGTTCTGCTTTCTATCATGTGCAATGGAAGAGTTCTTTTCTGAGAGTCCTCCAGAGAAATTTTTTTTGGCCTCTGATCCAGGAATGGCTTCTTTCCCTTCTGAGAGAATGTTTTGCTTTATGAACACCGTATATATCATGTAAGCACTTTTGCTTTGGGCAGAAAGTTCAGAACCAAATTCTGGATTTACTTCTAGCCAGTGGATAGAGTTTTACCACATTTTTAAAAAGCTACCAACATTGCCCATGGCATTATCTTATTTTTTCTATTTTATGATTCTTTTGCCCTGATTCCATCACATATTTTTACTTAATCTTGTTTTGTTTAACTCTGTAAGCTTGTCTTATTTACTTATTTATTTTAGCAAAGGCAGTGTATAAATAAATAGGCTAAATGAGGAGAAAATCCTGTAAGGTTCTGTTAAACATTTACACTGTCAACTAAGAACATCTGTTTCTTTTGAGAAGATATCTCCTTAGTGTGTTAGAAACATCACTGCCTGCCTGTATGAGATAATGTGTATAATCTTGCATTTCTTAGTGGGCTTGTGGCTTTACTTAATCTCTTTGCCAAAAAATTATTGTTTGAGAGGAGGGCATAAGGTCTGATTTAGGTGGTTATGTAATTTCTCTGACAATAAAGATGTAAACAGGACATAAATGCATGGATTACTAGAAGTAGGGCATCATGCAGGGGACATCAGCCTAAATTACTGGTTTTGGCATTTACTGTGTAACATCTTCAGGTTTTTTAATATGTTAGTTCATAAATGTAAGGTTCTGTGGCCAAGAGACATTTTCTCCATACTTATTCTTCCCCAAGAGCAGTGCTATCCTCTTGTTCCTCAGTTTCTGTAAAGATCCACTGAATTGGCCAGTGTTGCTGGTCTCTGCCACTGTGTGTGCTCTACACATTGCTGGCAGAGTGGTTTCTTAAGTATTTGGACTGGTGGGCTCTGGCTGGTTCAAGTCCCTACTTTGGTTCTTTAACTGATTAAGATTTCGGAAGCTCCGTCAATGGGGTCTCATGATTTGCCTTCCCACTTGCCCCACTCCCAGGTCCAACTCTCCATCTCAGTCACATCGGTCTCCTTGCTACACTCAGAACAAAATTTTGCTCATGCTTTTCTTGCACCCCAAATATCTCTAAAAGTCTTCCCTCTTGTTCTGTTCATCTACATCCCACGGTTTTCAAGCTTGAACTCAGTAAAATTCCTCCCATGTGTTATACTCTGCACAATTCTTCTTGTCTACAAACCTTCCTGGAGAGTTTGGGTTCTAGCACCACATTACGTGCAATTGCATGCATTTCTCTAGATAATAATTATGTATATTTGTTTCTATTATATAAGTATTTTATTTCTTAAAAATAAGTAGCAGCTCATTGAGGGGAAGTATTAGGCCTCTATTTCTTTTTCTCTCCAAAGTACTTAGCATAGTGCTATATGCATCATAAGTACTTAATAAAAATGGACTAAATGAACTATGAATTTGGAAAATTTGCTTTTGCTTAGCTTTCTGACTCTGGCATGTTCAAGATTTTACCTTTTGAGTCCTCCAGTTTCTTATTTAAATAGAAAAAAATAAATGTCAAGGACTCTCTGAAAAGAAGAATCACATAGGAGCAGCTGAACTATATGTGGACAAATAAGGGCACACTTTTCTTCCTTGTCTTAGTAATTACTGAAAAGAAGCTTGCATTAGATGGATGAGTAATCTCCAACCTGTGTTCTACTACTGGCCACATACCTACATTAAACCTTACAGGTTCCCTGACAGGTAAATGTGGTAACAAAATAGTTCTATCCAATGGAATGTGAGGGGGTCATGTGTTTCACTGCCAGGCCTAGCTGATGAAAATTCTCATCGTTTCTTGCTCTTTCCCTGGGAGCTAATGGAATGGAGAGAACTCTGCAGACCAGTGTGGGTCGGGGAAGGGAGAGGATGTTCCCCTCTCTTTGGGCTCACAGCTGGACTCTCTTTCCTGGAGCTCTGTGTAGTTAGTGTGTCTGTGAGTTCTGGCCTGTGGGATGTGGGCAGAAGTCATGTGTCCAGATTCCAAGTCTGGTCTGTCAAATTCGCCAACTTTCTTTACTTATTGAATGGATAAACACTTTAAGGACCTGCAGAAGGGTGGAGCCACAAGATGGAAGTAGCCTAGATGCCAAGGGTCATCATGGAATAGGGCACCCTCCCCACTGCGAGATGATTTGGGAACTGAGACTTCAGGGTTTATTTATTTTTTATAACAGCTAGCATTATTTACGCTAAGGATTGCATGTTTTATGGGCTGACTAGAAGGATAAGTACCTTAGATAATTTTCAGGCCCAGCCAGTGGAGACAACTTTTCCTACCTACATGATTGCTTCCCTGAATTTTTGTCTAATAATCAGCAGATTTGGGTCACCCAAAAAATGGATACACCAGGCTGGAAGTCCCGTGAAGACCGGGGTCATGTATGTCTCCCTCCCACTGTATCTTTAGCAGTCGCCATAGTACAGGGCACATAGTAGGTGCTCAGTAAATAATTTTAGAATGAAGTGACCATGGGGTAGGTGTGGATTTTCCTGGCCTCCTTTTTTTTCTTTTTTTTTTTTTTTAATTAAAAATATATATTTTTTTATTTTTTGAAAGGGCATCTCTCATTTTTATTGATCAAATGGTTGTTAACAACTATAAAATTCTGTATAGGGGGGTCAATGCTCAATGCACAATCATTAATCCATCTCAAGCCTAATTCTCGTCAGTCTCCAATCTTCTGAAGCATAACGAACAAGTTCTTACATGGTGAACGAATTCTTACATAGTGAATAAGTTCTTACATGGTGAACAGTACAAGGGCATTCATCACAGAAACTTTCGGTTTTGATCACGCATTATGAACTATAAACAATCAGGTCAAAATGAATATTCGTTTGATTTTTATACTTGATTTATATGTGGATTCCACATTTCTCCCTTTATTATTATTATTATTTTTATTTTTAATAAAATGCTGAAGTGGTAGGTAGATGCAAGATAAAGTTAGAAAACATAGTTTAGTGTTGTAAGAGAGCAATTGTAGATGATCAGGTGTGTGCCTGTAGACTGTGTGCTAATCCGAGCTAGACAAGGGCAATAAAACATCCACGGATGCAGAAGCTTTCTCTCAAAACAGGGTGTGTGTGTGAGGTTCTAAGCTTCACCACTGTTGTTCCCCGATTTCTCACCTGATGGCCCCCCTGCGACTGTGCCTGTCTTAGGTTGTTCCTCCCTTGAGGAATCTTACCCGCCTCTGGCTAACCAGTCATCTTCCAGGGCCATACATGGAAATGTAAAGTTGGTAAGTGAGAGAGAAGCCATATTGTTTGAAAAGGTTAGCTTTTTACTTCGTTGCAGATTTATGCCCTGTGGCTTCTATGCCCAGCACGTGTCTCGAGGAATCTTTACCACCTGGAGGAATTATGATACTCGGTAAATTCGATATGAGGCACGAATTCTATTTAAGGGTTGTAATTAGGAAGGAAGAAGAAAAGCTATAGAGGTAGCATATGGAAGAAAACATGGGAGGATTGATTATTTCTGTGACTTATCTTCTTGTAGAGTACCTTAAGCATGTATAGGTTTTAAACTACTAACTAATTTGCACACACATATTAACATAATAGGAATACGGTGACATAAACAAAGCAAATCTATAATTGCCAGCCATCTCCAGTGAAGCCAAGAAAACCATTTAGGTACCCTAGGCATTTGTGAAAATTTGTCTATGATATGATGGATATTGTCCAACTGTACTTGAACAGTCTGAGAGAAATCAGACAAATTAAAGCAACCCCTTTCTGGGATCTGTTCACATCCCATATGTTCTTTTAACAGTAGATAGTCTGTAGTTGTAAGATTTTGGAGCGCTATAACTTGCACTTCTCCTACTTCTTGGTTGAGTTCCAACAGTATAGATCCAGTCAAATTTGTTGTTTTACTGAAAGCACAGGCCAGCTTAGATATCTCCTTCTTCATTCCAATGGCAAGTCCAGGAACCGGTGGGATGGATGCAGCTACAACTGCAGCATCACGTGGATCTTTGTTGAGGTTTTTTGATGATCATCTTCTGGTATGACTCTTCCAGAGAGTGCTGATGTTGGAAGTTCTTCTTCATATCGTATCTAAGTTCATTTTCTGGGTAGCCAAATTAGGCTTTGATCCTCTGTATAAACACAAACAGACCCTTTGCCCACACTTTGATATGCCCTTTATACCATTGTGTAGAACTCATTGGAGGTCACCACACAGGAACTGCTTTTTTTTTTTAAGAGAAAGGAATATTATCAGAAAAGTGTACCTCCATAGCCGATCATCTGACACCTTTTAAGTGATCAAAATTAAGGATATTTAAAGCATGCATTAATCATTGATTTACAGTTAGTTTTATCCTATCAAGGAGTAATCTCCCTTTTCTTTCTTTTTTATCTTCTTTTTTTTTTTTTTTGAGAGGGCATCTCTCATATTTATTGATCAAATGGTTGTTAACAACAGTAAAATTCAGTATAGGGGGGTCAACGCTCAATGTACAATCATTAATCCATCTCAAGCCTAATTCTCGTCAGTCTCCAATCTTCTGAAGCATAACGAACAAGTTCTTACATGGTGAACGAATTCTTACATAGTGAATAAGTTCTTACATGGTGAACAGTACAAGGGCATTCATCACAGAAACTTTCGGTTTTGATCATGCAATATGACCTATAAACAATCAGGTCAAATATGAATATTCATTTGATTTTTGTACTTGATTTATATGTTGATCCCACATTTCTCCTATTATTATTATTATTTTTATTTTTAATAAAATGCTGAAGTGGTAGGTAGATGCAAGATAAAGGTAGAAAACATAGTTTAGTGCTGTAAGAAGGCAAATGTAGATGATCAGATGATCAGGTGTGTGCCTATGGACTAAGTATTAATCCAGGCTAGACAAGGGCAGCAAGACATCCACGGATGCAGAAGATTTCTCTCAAAGCAGAGGGGGTGAGGTTCTGAGCCTCACCTCTGTTGATCCCCAAATTCTCACCTGATGGCCCCCTGCGACTGTGCCTGTCTTAGGTTGTTCCTCCCTTGAGGAATCTTACCCGTCTCTGGCTAACCAGTCATCTTCCGGGGCCATACAGGGAAATGTAAAGTTGGTAAGTGAGAGAGAAGCCATATTGTTTGAAAAGGTTAGCTTTTTACTTCTTTGCAGATTTATGCCCTGTGGCTTCTATGCCCAGCACTTGTCTTGAGGTATCTTTACCACCTGGAGGAATTATGATACTCGGTAAATTCGATATGAGGCACGAATTCTATTTAAGGGTTGTAATTAGGAAGGAAGAAGAAAAGCTATAGAGGTAGCATATGGAAGAAAACATGGGAGGATTGATTATTTCTTTGACATATCTTCTTGTAGAGTACCTTAAGTATGTATAGGTTTTAAACTACTAACTAACTTGCGCACACATATTAACATAATAGGAATACGGTGACATAAACAAAGCAAATCTATAATTACCATCCATCTCCAGTGAAGCCAAGAAAACCATTTAGGCACCCTAGGCATTTGTGAAAATTTATGTATGATATGATGGATATTGTCCAACTGTACTTGAAC
Organism: Manis javanica; assembly: GCF_040802235.1. Lineage (NCBI taxonomy): Eukaryota > Metazoa > Chordata > Mammalia > Pholidota > Manidae > Manis > Manis javanica. The sequence continues at coordinate 151,749,179 of NC_133157.1, forward strand.
CATCAGACAAATTAAAGCAGCCCATTTCTGGGATCTGTTCACATCCCATATGTTCTTTTAACCATAGATAGTCTATAGTCATGAGATTTTGGAGTGCTACAACTTGCACCTCTCCCAACTCCTGGTTGAGTTCCAACAGTACAGATCCGGTCAAATTCGTTGTCTCACTGTATGCACATGCCAGCCTAGACATCTCCCTCCTCATTCATATGGCAAATCCAGGAGATGGTGGGCTGGATGCAGCCACCACCGCAGCATCGTCCGGATCCCTGTGGAGGCTTTTTGATGATCATCCCCCGGCACAAGTCCTCCAGAGAGTGCTGATGCCAGAAACCCCTCCTCATATCGTATCTTAGTTCATTTTCTGGGTATCCAAGCTAGGCCTTGATCTTCTGCGTAGAAACAAACAGACCCTTTGCCCACACTTTGACATGCCCTCTATACCACTGTGCAGAACTCATTGGAGGTCAGCACACAGGAACTGACTTTTTTTTTTTATTAAGAGAAAGGAATATTATCAGAAAAGAGTACCTCCATAGCTGATCATCTGACACTCTTTAAGTGATCAACATTAAGGATATTTAAAGCATGCGTTAATCTTTGATTTACCAATTGTTTTATCCTATCAAGGAGTAATCCCCCTTTTCTTTCTTTTTTTTTTAATCTTTAATCTACACTTACATGAAGAATACTATGTTTACTATGCTCTCCCCTATATCAGGTCCCCCCTAAAAACCACATTATGGTTACTGTCCATCAGCTTAGCAAAATGTAGAATCACTACTTGTCCTCTCTGTGTTGTACAGCCCACCCTCCCCTTTCTCCCTCCCCCCCATGCATGCTAATCTTAATACCCCCCTTCTTCTTCCCCCCCCTTATCCCTCCCTGCCCACCCATCTTCCCCAGTTCCTTTCCCTTTGGTACCTGTTAGTCCATTTTTGGGTTCTGTAATTCTGCTGCTGTTTTGTTCCTTCAGTTTTTCCTTTGTTCCTATACTCCTCAGATGAGTGAAATCATTTGGTATTTCTCTTTCTCCGCTTGGCTTATTTCACTGAGCATAATACTCTCCAGCTCCATCCATGTTGCTGCAAATGGTTGGATTTTTCCACTTCTTATGGCTGAGTAGTATTCCATTGTGTATATGTACCACATCTTCTTTATCCATTCATCTACCGATGGACATTTAGGTTGCTTCCAATTCTTGGCTATTGTAAATAGTGCTGCGATAAACATAGGAGTGCATCTGTCTTTCTCAAACTTGATTGCTGCGTTCTTAGGGTAAATTCCTAGGAGTGGAATTCCTGGGTCAAATGGTAGGTCTGTTTTGAGCATTTTGATGCACCTCCATACTGCTTTCCACAATGGTTGAATTAATTTACATTCCCACCAGCAGTGTAGGAGGGTTCCCCTTTCTCCACAGCCTCGCCAACATTTGTTGTTGTTTGTCTTTTGGATGGCAGCTATCCTTACTGGTGTGAGGTGATACCTCATTGTAGTTTTAATTTGCATTTCTCTGATAATTAGCAATGTGGAGCATCTTTTCATGTGTCTCTTGGCCATCTGTATTTCTTTTTTAGAGAACTGTCTGTTCAGTTCGTCTGCCCATTTTTTAATTGGGTTATTTGTTTTTTGTTTGTTGAGGCATGTGAGCTCTTTATATATTCTGGACGTCAAGCCTTTATCGGATCTGTCATTTTCAAATATATTCTCCCATACTGTAGGGTTCCTTTTTGTTCTATTGATGGTGTCTTTCGCTATACAGAAGCTTTTCAGCTTAATGTAGTCCCACTTGCTCATTTTTGCTGTTGTTTTCCTTGCCCGGGGAGATATGTTCAAGAAGAGATCACTCATGTTTATGTCTAAGAGGTTTTTGCCTATGTTTTTTTCCAAGAGTTTAATGGTTTCATGACTTACATTCAGGTCTTTGATCCATTTTGAGTTTACCTTTGTATATGGGGTTAGACAATGGTCCAGTTTCATTCTCCTACATGTAGCTGTCCAGTTTTGCCAGCACCATCTGTTGAAGAGACTGTCATTTTGCCATTGTATGTCCATGGCTCCTTTATCAAATATTAATTGACCATATATGTTTGGGTTAATTTCTGGGGTCTCTAATCTGTTCCACTGGTCTGTGGCTCTGTTCTTGTGCCAGTACCAAATTGTCTTGATTACTATGGCTTTGTAGTAGAGCTTGAAGTTGGGGAGTGAGATCCCCCCTACTTTATTCTTCTTTTTCAGGATTACTTTGGCTATTCGGGGTCTTTGGTGTTTCCATATGAATTTTTGAATTATTTGTTCCAATTCATTGAAGAATGTTGCTGGTAATTTGAGAGGGATTGCATCAAATCTGTATATTGCTTTGGGCAGGATGGCCATTTTGACGATATTAATTCTTCCTAGCCATGAGCATGGGATGAGTTTCCATTTATTAGTGTCCCCTTTAATTTCTCTTAAGAGTGACTTGTAGTTTTCAGAGTATAAGTCTTTCACTTCTTTGGTTAGGTTTATTCCTAGGTATTTTATTCTTTTTGATGCAATGGTGAATGGAATTGTTTTCCTGATTTCTCTTTCTATTGATTCGTTGTTAGTGTATAGGAAAGCTACAGATTTCTGTGTGTTAATTTTGTATCCTGCAACTTTGCTGTATTCCGATATCAGTTCTAGTAGTTTTTGAGTGGAGTCTTTAGGGTTTATTATGTACAGTATCATATCATCTGCAAATAGTGACAGTTTAACTTCTTCTTTACCAATCTGGATTCCTTGTATTTCTTTGTTTTGTCTAATTGCCGTGGCTAGGACCTCCAGTACTATGTTAAATAACAGTGGGGAGAGTGGGCATCCCTGTCTGGTTCCCGATCTCAGTGGAAATGCTTTCAGCTTCTCGCTGTTCAGTATAATGCTGGCTGTGGGTTTATCATATATGGCCTTTATTATGTTGAGGTACTTGCCCTCTATTCCCATTTTGCTGAGAGTTTTTATCATGAATGGATGTTGAATTTTGTCAAATGCTTTTTCAGCATCTATGGAGATGATCATGTGGTTTTTGTCTTTCTTTTTGTTGATGTGGTGGATGATGTTGATGGATTTTCGAATGTTGTACCATCCTTGCATCCCTGGGATGAACCCCACTTGGTCATGGTGTATGATCCTTTTGATATACTGTTGAATTCTGTTTGCTAATATTTTATTGAGTATTTTTGCATCTACATTCATCAGGGATATTGGTCTGTAATTTTCTTTTTTGGTGGGGTCTTTGCCTGGTTTTGGTATTAGGGTGATGTTGGCCTCATAGAATGAGTTTGGGAGTATTCCCTCTTCTTCTATTTTGTGGAATACTTTAAGGAGAATGGGTATTATGTCTTCTCTGTGTGTCTGATAAAATTCCGAGGTAAATCCGTACGGCCCCGGGGTTTTGTTCTTGGGTAGTTTTTTATTACTGTTTCAATTTCTTTGCTTGTAATTGGTTTGTTTAACTTTTGTGTTTCTTCCTTGGTCAGTCTTGGGAGGTTGTATTTTTCTAGGAAGTTGTCCATTTCTTCTAGGTTTTCCAGTTTGTTGGCATATAGGTTTTCATAGTAGTCTTTAATAATTCTTTGTATTTCTGTGGAGTCTGTCGTGATTTTTCCATTCTCATTTCTGATTATGTTGATTTGTGTTGACTCTCTTTTTCTCTTAATAAGTTGGGCTAGAGGCTTATCTATTTTGTTTATTTTCTCAAAGAACCAGCTCTTGGTTTCGTTGATTTTTGCTATTGTTTTATTCTTCTCAATTTTATTTATTTCTTCTCTGATCTTTATTATGTCCCTCCTTCTGCTGACTTTAGGCCTCATTTGTTCTTCTTTTTCCAGTTTCGATAATTGTGATGTTAGACTATTCATTTGGGATTGTTCTTCCTTCTTCAAGTGTGCCTGGATTGCTATATACTTTCCTCTTAAGACTGCTTTCGCTGCATCCCACAGAAGTTGGGGCTTAGTGTTGTTGTTGTTGTCATTTGTTTCTATATATTCCTTGATCTCTATTTTGATTTGTTCATTGATCCATTGATTATTTAGTAGCATGTTGTTAAGCCTCCATGTGTTTGTGAGCCTTTTTGTTTTCTTTGTAGAATTTATTTCTACTTTCATACCTTTGTGGTCTGAAAAATTGGTTGGTAGAATTTCAATATTTTGGAATTTACTGAGGCTCTTTTTGTGAGCTAGTATGTGGTCTATTCTGGAGAATGTTCCATGTGCACTTGAGAAGAATATATATCCTGTTGCTTTTGGATGTAGAGTTTTATAGATGTCTATTAGGTCCATCTGTTCTAGTGTGTTGTTCAGTGCCTGTGTGTCTTTACTTATTTTCTGCCCGGTGGATCTATCCTTTGGGGTGAGTGGTGTGTTGAAGTCTCCTACAATGAATGCATTGCAGTCTATTTCCCTCTTTAGTTCTGTTAGTATTTGCTTCACATATGCTGGTGCTCCTGTATTGGGTGCATATATATTTAGAATGGTTATATCCTCGTGTTGGACTGAGCCCTTTATCATTATGTAGTGGCCTTCTTTATCTCTTGTTACTTTCTTTGTTTTGAAGTCTATTTTGTCTGATATTAGTACTGCAACCCCTGCTTTCTTCTCACTGTTGTTTTCCTGAAATATATTTTTCCATCCCTTGACTTTTAGTCTATGCTTATCTTTGGGTTTAAGGTGAGTTTCTTGTAAGCAGCATATAGATGGGTCTTGCTTTTTTATCCATTCTATTACTCTATGTCTTTTTATTGGTGCATTAAGTCCATTTACATTTAGGGTGACTATTGAGAGATATGTACTTATTGCCATTGCAGGCTTTAGATTCGTGGTTACCAAAGGTTCAAGGTTAGCTTCTTTAGTATCTTACTGCCTAACTTAGCTCACTTATTGTGCTGTTATATACACTGTCTGGAGATTCTTTTCTTCTCTCCCTTCTTTTTCCTCCTCCTCCATTCTTCATATGTTGTGTGTTTTGTTCTATGCTCTTTTTAGGGGTGCTCCCATCTAGAGCAGTCCCTGTAGGATGCCCTGTAGAGGTGGTTTGTGTGAAGAAAATTCCCTCAGCTTTTGCTTGTCTGGGAATTGTTTAATCCCACCATCATATTTAAATGATAGTCGTGCTGGATACAGTATCCTTGGTTCAAGGCCCTTCTGTTTCATTGCATTAAGTATATCATGCCATTCTCTTCTGGCCTGTAGGGTTTCTGTTGAGAAGTCTGATGTTAGCCTGATTGGTTTTCCTTTATAGGTGACCTTTTTCTCTCTAGCTGCCTTTAAAACTCTTTCCTTGTCCTTGATCCTTGCCATTTTAATTATTCTGTGTCTTGTTGTTGTCCTCCTTGGATCCTTTCTGTTGGGGGTTCTGTGTAATTCCATGGTCTGTTCGATTATTTCCTCTCCCAGTTTGGGGAAGTTTTCAGCAATTATTTCTTCAAAGACACTTTCTATCCCTTTTCCTCTTTCTTCTTCTTCTGGTACCCCTATAAGACGAATATTATTCCTTTTGTATTGGTCACATATTTCTCTTAGTGTTGTTTCATTCCTGGAGATCCTTTTATCTCTCTCTATGTCAGCTTCTATACGTTCCTGCTCTCTGGCTTCTATTCCTTCAATGGCCTCTTGCATCTTATCCATTCTGCTTATAAATCCTTCTAGGGATTGTTTCACTTCTGTGATCTCTTTCCTGACATCTGTGATCTCCTTCCGGACTTCATCCCACTGCTCTTGCATTTTTCTCTGCATCTCATCCCACTGCTCTTGCATTTTTCTCTGCATCTCTGTTAGCATGTTCATGATTTTTATTTTGAATTCTTTTTCAGGAGGACTAGTTAGGTCTGTCTCCTTCTCAGGTGTTGTCTCTGTGATCTTTGTCTGCCTGTAGTTTTGCCTTTTCATGGTGATAGAGATAGTTTGCAGAGCTGGTACAAGTGACTGCTGGAAGAGCTTCCGTTCTTGTTGGTTTGTAGCCTTTTCCTGGGAGAATAGCGACCTCTAGTGGCTTGTGCTGGGCAGCTGTGCGCAGACAGAGCTTCTGCTTCCTGCTCAGTTGCTTTGGGGTTTATCTCTGCTGTTGCTGTGGGCTTGGCCTGGCTGGGGCTGTTCCTCCAAAATGGTGGAGCCCCATTGGAGGGGGAGCGGCCGGGAGGCTATTTATCTCTGTAAGGGGCCTCTGTACTCCCTGCTGCCCAGGGGGTTAGAGTGCCCAGAGATCCCCAGATTCCCTGCCTCTGGTCTAAGTGACCTGTCCTGCCCCTTTAAGACTTCCAAAAAGCACTCTCCAAACCAAAACAACAACAGCAACAATGAGAGAGGGAACAGAAAGAAAAAAAAAAAGGAAAAAACACACGATTTTTTTTTTTTTTTTTGTCCTCAGGCGCTGGTCCCAGGCACCCGCTCACCAGTCCCGCCGCCCTGCCTCCCTAGCACCGGGGTCCCTGTCCCTTTAAGGCTTCCAAAAGCACTCACCAAAAAGAGAGAAAAAAAGGGGAAAAACGTGCGATTTCCTCCGTCCTCAGGTGCCGGTCTCAGGCACCCACCCACCAGTCCCACAGGGAAAAATGCGGGATATTCTTTGTCCTCAGATGCCGGTCCCAGGCACCCGCTCACCAGTCCCGCCTCCCTGCCTCCCTAGCACCGGGGTCCCTGTCCCTTTTAGGCTTCCAAAAAGCACTCGCAGAAAAGAGAAAAAGAAAAGGGGAAAAACGCGCGATTTCCTCTGTCCTCAAGTGTCGGTCTCAGGCACCCGCCCACCGGTCCCCCTTCGCAAGGTGCTGGGTTCTTGCAGGTGTGGATGTGGTCTGGATGTTGTCCTGTGTCCTGTGGTCTCTATTTTAGGAAGATTTTTCTTTGTTATATTTTCATAGCTCTATGTGTTTTTGGGAGGAGATTTCCACTGCTCTACTCACGCTGCCATCCTGGCTCCGCCTTTCCCTGGCCTCCTTTTTATGTGTCAGGTTGTCTATGCCCACGGACTTAAAATTCATTTAAGGACTTTATTATGACAAAGTGGGGCTCTATCTTTGATGACTTAAATTGAGAAATATTAATGTAAATGGAAAATTATTGTTCAAAATATTATATAATTCTACAAATAATAGTACTCATAGAACCCAAGTAAGGATCTATACTATTACTTGGCCTCCCTGGAATAAAGTAGTATGTAAAGGCAAGGTATAGTCACATAAAAAACTATAGCTATTATTTCTTTAGCTGTTGTAAAGCCCCTACTCTGGGGCGGACAGTAATGAGCAAATAGGCAGCCTTCCCCAATAGGGAAAAGGAGGCTTTGTGCTACCCTTACACTAATTTAATTTTGGGTCTTAGTCACTATACAGGACATTGATGTTTAAGTAACTGTATGAACCTCATTTTGTCCATCAAAGTCTGTACTTCCAGTGGTTAGCTAAGAAGTTTTACACCTGGTTCTTGGGTTGCTAAGCTGTAGTACTAGTGGTTTCCATGGAAACAAAAGTAGATAAGGCTCTATGTGTTTGAACTAGAGTTGCCAGCTGAGCTCTGAGAAAAGCTGCTTATTCCCATGATACTCAGAGCCAGTCATCAGCATGGAAGGCATTGGGGATGTCACAACCTCTGGCCAGGTCCCCAAAGCTACAGTTATTCAGAGATTGAGGAAATCTGGTATTTTGGATAATATTTCTGGTAATAAATTGAGAAAATTTTACAGAAATGTAATTACTTAGATTGGATATATTCTTTGGTCTCTGGTTATTTAACTCAAATATTAACATTTAAATTTAATTTAGACTCATATATCTGGTGTCATAGTTGGTACAGGACTCTTATAAATATGAATTTGTTTAGATTGTTAAAAAGTCTCCATTCATCTTTTACTAAGCTAAAAAGAAAACCTGAATATTGTGTACCTAAAGAGTATTCAATGGGCAATATGTTTTCAAGTGGTTCATGATATGTTGGGAATATGTGTAAGCATTTTTATTACATTTTACAACTATGTTTAGACCTTGCTAATAATGTGCTGGGAGAATTGACTCAATTGCCTAATTTCTTGTTGCTTTTGTCTCCTAATCTTACATGAAGTTACATTAAGTGGAAGTACTAAAGATTGAGATCTTCTCTGACAGAAATGGTTGGAAAGTTCTTTACAGAGAGTGGATGTTTACTAAAGTATACTAACATGTAAATGTAACTAACATTTAGTGAGCAATTAGTAGAAATGGTAAAAAATTGGACTGTTCTGGAAAAATTAATATTCTGCTTTATTATTGTTGATATGTAGTCCGTATATGGCTTATCAGTTTTCAAACAATTTGATACAATACAATAGATTCTAAAGTGATTTTACACATAATTTAGTCTTTCATCAAAGAAACCATGATTTGATTTTCTAGTGTGCATAGTATATTATGAAAATCAATTTACAGAGGACAGTAGTATAAATATGAAAAATGGGAAAGATTGGATAGACATCCTCTTAACTCTTTAAAATCATTATTTTAATTTAATTAAAATACTATTTGACAATTTTATCTTTAGCACAAAAATGGAGCTCAGGCAAGTCCTCTTTATTTGTTCTACTGGCACAGAGCATGACTTAAAAAAGAAATTAATGAATTATGAAAATAAATATGATCATATATAGGTAATTCTGATTAGTGAGAAAAAGACTGCAGACTTAGCAGTGCACTTGGAGGAAAAAACTATTCTGATCTAATGGTTAAAGTGTGTGTATGTGAATTATAACTGGGGAATATTTGGTGTATGTTCACAGAGGAGTAAACATGTATGTTAACTGAAGCTGGAAAAATCACAAAGGGCAGAATATGATCATATCATCTTTAAATAAAAGAAACAAGATATTTTGAGTAGAATTAAGGTTTGATATTTTCCATGTCATTTGATTATCTTACCCTTCATGTGATGCCAGTTAGCTTTTCAAAAATTTTCCCTGTTAGCAATTATTTTTTATATTCAAGTCACAGTACTCAGGGTATTACAGCTTTTGATATTTGAATTTAATATCCTTATAGGACAACTGCTGAATCCATTAGTTAGCCATCTGGTTTAGGGTAGCTTGCCTGCTATTTCTTTAGGCTTTCAAATTCTTGAAATGTTTTGTACTTATGATCATTTGCATTTTAAATGTGTGCATGCATGTTCGTGTATAAACTGACATCTTGCTATAATATTTCACTCTTTTAAAGCTGAATGAACGAATGCTTCCAAGAAGATTTAGTAATTGAAATGCCAAAGTGATCTCATTACAAAGTTTTGTCCCCAAGTGTATCAGTTTCTTAAGGCTGCTGTAACAAATTGCCACAAATACGGTGGCTTACAATTTCACACATTTAGAAAAGTGCTTGAGAGAATAAGAAAGATCTGGTAAGTTTTGGATTTTGGTGGAATGTTACTGAATGCCAAAGAGGGAAGAGTTAGTGTTAAGTTGGAGCAAAAACAGAGCAAGCAAGGTAGACATTTGCATCAAACATTTCTCATTTTAACATCCCTTATTCCTAAATCTTCAGTGAAATTATTTCAGTAGTGTGTGTGCATGTGTGTGTGTGTGTGTTTGGTGGAAGTTGATGACTTGCTGAACTTTATACCTAATTAAATTAGGGCAAAGCTAAGGGAACCCATGTGACTGTGAGATCAAGGAGGCAAATTGAAGCCTTAGGAGATAATCCCCACTGTATTAGTCAGGGCTCTCCAAAGCAGGAGCAATAGCATAGATAGGTGTAAGAGGAGATTTATTATAGGAATTGGCTCACCTGCTTATAGAGACCAAGAAGTCCCATGAACCTTGGCATCTGGAAGCTGGAGAACTAAGAACCAGTGTGTAATTCAGTGCAAATTTGAAGGTCTGCAAATTGATGGAAATTCAGTGAGATGGTACAAGCTTCAATCTGAGGTCTAAGGCCAGAGAACTGGGGGCCCACTGCTACATGTTCAACAGTCTAAAGCTCGGCAACTAGGAGCTCTGATGTCTGAGGGCTGAAGAAGGTGGCCTTCCCAGCTCAAGAAGAGAGAGAGAGAATGAATTGTCCTCCTTTGCTGTTTTGCTCTATTTGGGCCCTCAATGGATTGAACAACATCCTCCCACATTGCAGAGGGCAGATCTTTGTTCAGTCTACTGATTTAAATGCTAATCTCTTTTCAAAACACCCTTACAGATACACTTAGAAATAATGTTTTAGCAGCTATTTAGGCGTCCCTCAGCCCAGGCAAGTTGACACATAAAATTAACCACCACACTAAGGAACACAGAGAAATAATAAAACTATCACAAAAATACAGAAATAGGACTTACATAAAGTTTTCTAGATTTTTGGGGAGGTAGGAGGACTTGGCTCTCTGGATATGTTTTGTTACATTGAATTGCTGTATCAGATGAACTAGATGAACCCTAGATTGAACAAGAAATACATCCTTACTAAAACTGCCTAATTGCTGGATGCATGATGCCAGGTAGTTGAGTCTGCCAAGCCTGAGACGAGGTGCCCTGGCAGTGCTGTGCGACTTTATGGTGAGCTGTGGGAAGCATCGTGAGTTTGGTTTTCTAGATGTCATGAGATAGTCTGCTGGACTCTGGATATTTCTGACAGAGATCCTCAATGTTTTACAATGTTACTCATTGAAGCCAAACAAATTTTCTTATGGAGAAACTAATGCAGAAGGAAGCTAGGAGCTGCCATTTGATTTAGCCTTTATTGACATTCAATTTTATGTAATAAAAGAGAATCTTTCTTAGAAACACCATGGCAAACATCCTTTGGTGAATTCAAGGCTGGGGGATTGTTATCAAATTCTGGTAAGTTTTATATTCAACTTTGGGTAGAACTATGAATTCTGGGTCTATCATTTGAGAAACTTAGTTAACTTCTCTGTGACATGTTTTCTCAACTGGGAAATGGAGACCATACTAATAAATACATAATAGGGTTATTATGAGGTTTATATGATACTATACATATAAGGTACAATGAATTGCTCCTGATACAAAGCAAGCTCTTATTAAGTGCTTCAGGTAGTGATTAGAATTTCCTGGAGACTGGACTGCTTGTAAATAACTGGGACCCTGTTAAAGAAACTGGAAACACTTTGGAGACTTAGGTGCCTCAGATAGTGGAGGGTAGTTTGAGTTGGTGGAATGTTACTGAATGCCAAAGAGGGAAGAGTTAGTGTTAAGTTGGAGCAAAAACAGAGCAAGCAAGGTAGACATTTGCATCAAACATTTCTCATTTTAACATCCCTTATTCCTAAATCTTCAGTGAAATTATTTCAGTAGTGTGTGTGCATGTGTGTGTGTTAAAAGATGCTGTTGGGAGGCCTTGGAGGTGGGCAGCAGTAGCAATTAAAGTTTGTTGGGTTTGATGTTAAGGATCATGCATGGCTTCATGTCTCCCAGGGACTGTTCTTATGGAAGAATGCCTGATAATGTTCAATATTTGGTAAACCATAAGTTTCTAGGACATTTTTGGTCAACTCCTGACCATATACTAGGATAAAGAAATTCATACACATTGAGATATTTATGGAAGCAGTTGTGTCATAAGTTACTATGGAATACCATTTGGAAAAATCAGGCCCTGCTAGAACGTGCTGCTAGGGGTGTACAAGTTTACAGAAACATTTACCAGAAAAACTTCGGTAAGTTTATGGGAAACTAAATGTTTGATGTTGGGGCAACTAATAATAAGAGAACATAGAAGAAGTAGCTAAGCACTCAGGTAATAAGACAGAGCAGTAGGATTGTGACTTGATTCCCTGGACTGGCCCTGGAGGTGCATGTCAGGGTGAGGTCTGAGCAGGGTTCCCCTGAGTGAGGCCCTGGTTGGAGAACAAAACCCTTTGATTTACTTCCATCAAGGGGAGCCTGCTCCAAAAAGATGAGTTGGAACTGCTTGTAAACCCACACCTGGTAGCTAGTGGGGGGAACATACATAGGATAGATTGAAAGGAAAAAATGCCAAAGGAGGGGATTTAGCTCAAAGCTTACTTTGGTAAACAGTTGAGCACTGTTACTTAGGCTGCATGGCTATCTGGATGGACTTAATAGAAACACTGGGACTTTGGAAGTTTGGGATGATGTGCTCTTCTCTCTCCAAGCCATCCCTTGGCACTGCCTCTGCTTAGAAGCCAGTGGATTTAATGTGAAATCTAGGAGAAGGGTGAGGGGTTGGTTGTGCTTCATGCCTGGATTGATAGGGGTGAGAAGCATGAGAAAGAATCTTACAGCTGTCATGGGAAGAACTCTCTATTTTTCCTGCCCAGGGACCTGAGACTTGGGTCTAGGATAGCAGGTTCTCAAGGGACAGGAATCTGACAGTCAATACTTAAGATCCAATAGTAATGGTAAATATACAAAAGCTTCTAACTTAAAGAATCATACTGTGTGCATTTGAGGTTCACTCTGTTTATGTTTAATCCTCATAACAAATGAATGAGAAAGTAGTATTTTTTCCATTTCACAAATGTTGAATCTGAGATTCTAGATGACAGAGCCTGATTTGACACCAGAGTGGGAGCAACTTGAATTCTGTGTCTCTCCTGGTATGACAAACCATTAAAAAATGGAGCATTTTGTGACCAGGCTCCCAATAGATTTCCAATCAGTGCTGACTTACACTGAGTACTTCACAGAATTTTCCAGATTACTATGATCACTGCCTCAAGGGAGCATTGCAATTTATTGGAACTATCTTTCAGGCATCAGGTGTACATTTGCCCCATGGCTCCTCTTACATAGCTGCCTGGAGATTTATGTCTGTAAATACTTCTCTTTAACAAAATAGTACTCTTCTTAAGAGTAGGAGTCATGTCTTACACATTTCTATAAGTCACACAGTGCTTAGCCCAAGGCCATCTTCATAGTGTCTTTACTGAATATTTGGTGATTTTTTTTTATCACAACATGAGATGGAACTGTCTTTGATGTAAATTATATGTAGATAACTTACTTTTAAAATTTGTATCTTGTATGTGATTTTTCTGTAATTTGTTGGATAATACTAGCATATGGTAAATATTTACCTAATAAAAAGATAGCACATACACACAAATATACAATCCCTGATGTTGGAATTTCTATAGTTTTCTTGCTGCTAGTCCTCCTTATTTCTCAGAAAATAGTATTTATTTTCTCTTTTTGGAGTTCTGTTTGGAACTGATTCTAATGTGTGTGTGTGTGAGGGGGAGGGGGTTTCCCATGCACCACACCAAGCAGTTCTTGAACACAGCAGGGTGTCAGAGAATTCAACTCAATTCTGATGCTATCTGCCCAGAGACAGCACCATATCCCCAAGTTAAGGGCTCCATCCGACAAGACTTCCCCCAGGCCCCATTCTCCACCCCAGACAGGGGCAGGTGCAAGCCCCAGGGTATTAGCTGAGCTTCTGACCACCAGCTAGAAATTGGACAGGTTCCAACAAGTTCCCCCTTAGGTCTGATTAATTTGCTACCATGGCTCATAGAACTCAGGAAATTACTTACATTTATCAGTTTAATAAAGGATTCCACAGAGGATACAAATTAATAGCCAGATGAAGAGAGACACAGGGCAAGGTCCCAGCCAAAGGAGCTTCTCTCCTCTTGAAGCTTGGGGCCTGGCTCCATGGCCTGTGGAAGCATTCTGGTTCCCCAAGTGTGACAGAGAAGCAGGATGCAAAAAGGAACCAGAATTCTCTTCCCATGGGTTTTTGTGAGGGCTTCATCACATGATCATGACTGACTCAGTCATTGACCATTGGCTGATTCAACCTCTATTCCCTCTGGCCTCTCCCATCCCAAGGGTTGGGGGCTGAAAGTTCCCATCCTGCAATACCTGGCTGGCCCCTCTGGCAACCAGACTCCACCCATGGGTGGGGACCAAAAGTCTCTCTATTAACAAGACACCCATTTCACCTTTAGGGTTCTGAAGCATCTTCAGAAACTGTGGATGAAGATGAAACATATCTGAGTAGTATATTTTGGTCATCTAAATGACCAAATACACACTTACTATAAATCATTATATCACAGGAGTGCTGTAATTAACTCTTTCCATAATTATTAAGTCAGAAGAACTTTCTTCTGTCCTTCCCTTCTTTTCTTCCTTCTATTAGGTCAGAGGAAGAGAACAAAAAGAACGATAATTTTTATACATAGCATGACTTTTGCTTTTTTAAAGAAAGCTGTTTACTTGAAAACATAGACAGGAGTAAATGGTTTTTCTCCCCAACATCAAATATTGATCATTTCCACCATAACAAATATATACATAGAAAATTCTGTCTTTGAAAATATGGTTTTTGTATTTGATATGAAGGAAAATACTGGTTTTGTTTGAACTCTCAGAAGAGTGTTTCACTCGAGAACATTAGTTGAAAGACTGTGTTAGAAAGGCAGAAGCAGGAAAGCTGTGATATCTTTTTTCCTTCTTACCCATCATACTCTTAGCAATTTTATTTTTTTCACACAGCCCTACACATTCTCACTTTCTCTCATATGGTCCCTCCAGACTTCTTAACACTTACAGAACACTGGCAAGACTCAAACTTTTTCTATCTTAACCATGCATTAAAAAAAGACTTTCACAGGTAAGAATAAAAGCATTCTCATTAATTTTAATGAGTATTTAATATATCAGAGTTTCAGGGATTTTTTTTTAACAAAGACTCTTAATAATTGCTAAATGTCAGACTTAGTATTTTCTCTGCTTTACCCAGTTCCTTAGAACTATTTTAGAGAGAGAAGTGAAATAACTGTTTTTGGCCCCTTCATTTTCTAAAAATAGAATGACCAACGGATCAAGGAAAAAGGAAGTCAAAAAGAAAAAGAATCTGAATAGCATGTTAAAAAGAAACCCACCCAAAACAAATAAAACACCAAAAAAAAATCTTATAACAAATTTTGCACAAAAAAGAAAAAGGAAAAAAGAACAAAGAAGAAAGGAACTGAGCCAGTAAGAAATGATTCATTCTTTTAAAATAGCACCACTGATGTATTTAGTTTTCTCTTTCTTCCTATGACTTCTTAAAAGTGGAAGTAGCTTCAAATGGTAATTGCTGGGGTCTTAGCTGGGGTCATAAACTCATCACAAAGAGCCACTACATGTGATGGTGGCTGTAACTGATGGTAAAGAGATCCCCCCCTTTTTGTTTTACTTCTTGACATTGACCTGTGTGCTTTTTCCCATCATGTCGACATACTTTATTTTCCTTAAAAATATTTCTACAAAGAAAATTTGCAAAACTCAGAGAAATAATAAGAAGAATATAATGAATCCTTCATATATCCATCATCTAGATTTAACATTTATTAACATTTATTAGTAACATACTATATTTATTCCATGGTTTCAATTTATACAACTTTATTACTCCTTCATTTTTTTAATTTTAAGTTTTCATTGGGGTGTAATTTGCACGTAATACAATTTTCCAATGTAGGGGAATAATTTCATGAGATCTGATGAATGTATACAGTCATGGGACAACCACCAGAATCATGATATAGAACATTGCATCAGCTGAAAATTTTTCTTGCAATCATTTGCGGTCAATTCCTTTCTGCACTAAAGTCCAAGTAACCACTGAATTGCTATAGTTCTTCCACTACAGTTTTTTTTCTTTTCTAGAATTTTTTATAAATGGAATCATAAAGTAGATAGTATTTTGTGTCTGGCTTCTGTCACTTATCATGTTTTTGAGATTCATCCAGGCTGTTGAATATATCAATTTTTCCCCTTTTTATTCCTGACTTTTGTTCCATTGCATGGATACACTAAAGTTTTCTACTGTGTAGCTGATGGACATTTAAGTTATTTCCAGTTTTGGGGTTATTCTGCATAAAGTCTTATGAGCATTTGGGTACATGTCTTTATGTGGACATTTTTTCATTTCTTTGGCTAACCTCCTGGAAGTAGGATTTCAGTCACATGATAAGTGTGTATTTAATTTTATAGAAAACTTTGAGACACTTCCAAAGTGGCTTTACCATTTTGCATTCCCACCAGCCATGGATGAGAATTCTGATTGCTCCACATCCTCATCAGTAATTGATTATGTCAATCTTTTTAGTTTTAGCCATTCTGGTGAGTGTGCTGTAGTATCTTACTTTGGAATTACTCTAATGACTAATTTGAAGATCTTTTTACATGCTTGTTTTTCATTTGTATTTCATATTTTGTGAATTATCTGTTTAAATATTTGCTCATTTAAAAAATTGGGCTGTTCGTCCTCTTATTATTGGGTTTTAAGGGTTCTTAATATAATTCTGGAGACATGTCCTTTATTGAATATGTATTTTGCAAGTATTTCTCCCAGTCTGTGGCTTGTGTTTTCATTTTCCTGTGAATTTTGAAAAGCAGAAGTTTTAATTATGATGAATTCAAAGATATCAGTTTGTTTTGATAGTTATCTTTCTAGTAGTAAAGAAATTTTGGTTGAGCCATGATCAAGATTTTTCTCATATATGGTCTTTAAATTTTGTAGTTTTTCATTTCAAGTTATGTATATTACAGTAGTTGAAGATTCAAGATCATTTTTATTTGCATGATTATTAAATTGTTCTAGCACTATTTGTTGAAAAAATATCATTTCTCCAATGAGTTATTTTATTAACTTTATCAAAATCAATTCATATGGGCTCACCATTCTGTTCCACTGATATCTATGACTTTCTTATATGCCAATACTACAACTGTTGTGATTACTGTAGTTCTATAGCAAATCTTGAAATAATACAGTGTTGCCTAGTATGGTAACATAATGTAGTCCTCAATGTTATTCTCCTTCTTCAAAAGCACTTGGCTACCCTAGGTCCTGTGCATGTCCATATGAAATTTTAGAACCAGCTTCTCAGTTTCTATGAAGAAGTCTACTGGGATTTTGATTGGTATTGTGTTGATCAATTTGGACAGCTTTGACATTTTAACAATGTTGAGTCTTGTGATTCACGAATAGGGTATTTCTCTGCATTTATTTAGGGCTTCCTTAATCTTCTCACCAATGTTTTGTAGTGTTCAATGGCCAGGTAAAATGCATATTTTTCTAAATTTATACTTAAATATCTCATAATTTTTGAGGCATTATAAAAAGTACTATTTTTATTTCAATTTCCAGTTTCTCATTGCCAGTGAATAGAAACACGATATTTGTATATTGTGTCCTGTGACACTGCTAAATGGACTTCTTAGTTCTGGTAGTAGATTACTTAGGACTTATTGCATAGACAATTATATAATCTGTGAATAAAGAATTTAATTTACTCAATAGAGACTTTTTATCTATTTTTTTCTTGAGAGAGACTTGGTAATTGTTATTTTTAACAAATGTATCCACTTAGTGTATTTTGATAAATTTACTGGCATAAAGTTATTCATAATATTTTCTTATTAACTGTTTAATGTCTGTAGGGTATGAAGAGAAATTTCCTCTCTCAAATAGTAACTTGTTTCTTCTATTTTTTCTGGATTAGTTCAGCTAGAAAGTTAGCAGTTTTGTTGATCTTTGAAAAGAACAAATTTTGGCTTCATTGATGTTTCTCTATTGTTTTTTCTGCATTCTATTTAATTGGTTTATGCTGTTATTTTTATTATTTTCTTCCTGTTACTTACTCCAGGTTTGATTTGCTCCTCTTTTGCTGGATTTTTTTTTAAGATGAAGGTTTAGATTTCAGAATATCTGTGACCCTCAAATGTAAACATTTGATGTTTTCCCTCTAGATATTAATTTGTTACATATCACAGATCATCATTTAGTCAAATTTTTTTCTAATTTGTTTTTTTTATATGCTTGTGTCTGACCATGGTTTTTTTTTAGAATAGAGTTGCTTAATTTTCAGATATTTGAAACTTTTCTAAATGTCTAATTTTTGTTAACTTTTAATTTAATTATCATGTGGTCAGAAAACATACTCTCTATGGTTAAATCTTTTAAAATTTAATACTATTTAAAAAATCTATTAAGACTTGTTTTAGGGCCCTGCACACAATCCATCTTGGTGAATGCTTCATGTACCCTTCAAAAGAATGTGTATTCTGCAGTTCTTGGATGTAGTTTTCTAAAAATGTCAGGTGATGATAGTGGTTAATGTCATTCAGGTCTTCTATGAAAAATACTTACATTTTTGTCTAGCTTTTAAATAAATTATTAAAAAGAGGTATATTAAAATACCTAATGATAATTGTGCATTTGTTTATTTCTCCCCTGTAGTTGTGTCTGTTATTTCTTCAATATTTTGAAGTTCTCATTAGGTACATAGATAATTAAAATTGTTGTCTTTTCCTGATATATTGAAGTTTTTGTCATTGTCCATAGAAATTCTCCTTGTTTGGTGTCTATTTTGTCTGATTTAATATAACCACTACAGTTGTTTTATGCTTCTTTTTTGCATTGTCTATCTTTTTCCAGCATTTCACTTTTAATGTATTTGTATTTCAAGTGCATATTTTATGGAGAACATATAGTTGGATTTTGCTTTTAGATCTAGTTTGTCAATCTCTGCCTTTTGATTGGAGTATCTAGTCTGTTTACATTTTATGCAATTACTGATAAGGTGGCCTTAGGTCTGCCATTTGTGGTATTTGTTTCATACTGCTCTTACTTGCATTTGCTCTCTGTTCTTCCTTTACTGTTTTCTTTGGTGGTAATCAGTTATTTTTTAGTATTTTGTTTTAATTTTTTGCATTAAAAAATCTTTCTGTATTACCTTTTTAGTGGTTGCATACATATACTATGCACCTTAAAAGTAGCCCCAGTCAACTCAGAATTAATATTTGAATTACTTCAGATAAAGTACAGCAATCTTGAAGCAGCCTGTTTTTATTTGCCAATTCCTAGTGCACTTTTTATCACATATAGTACAAATATGTATGTCATAATCACTTACATTATATATATATAAATATATATATATACACACATACTTGTAAATATATGCATATAAAAATAAAAATATATTTCTTTTCTCCTAAGGATAAATTCACTCAATTTTTGTTTATTTGAAAATGTCTCTATTTTCTTTCAGTTTGAGGAGTACATTTGCTGAATACACAATTCTTGGTGGACATTTTTTTTCCTTTTGTACTTTGAACATTTCATTTCAATTTCTTCTGTCTCCCATATTTTCTGGTAAGAAGTTGGTCACTAATTTTATAGTGGCTTTTCTGTATGCAATGTATATTTTTCTAGCTGCTTTAATTTATCTTTATCTTCAGCCTTCAGCATTTCGACTGATACATCCAGGGCTGATTTTCTTTTTGTTTATTCTGATTGACATTCACTGAGATTTTGGATCTGGAAATTAATGTTTTCCAACAAATTTGGAAAATATTTAGATATTATTTAAGATGTTTTTCTTCACCTTTCCTCTCTCCTTCTGGTATTCCAATCACCCCTAGTTGGAGCACTTCATATGGTTCTCAGAGTTTTCTGAGATATTGTTGCCTTAAAAAAAATAGTATTCTGTTGTTTTTATTTTCTTTTAAATTTTATTAATATAAATTTGATTTAAGTACATAATAAAGCTATATAGCTCAAAATTGAAACAATACAATAAAGTTGACATTGATGTTAGTTTTATTTCCACTCTGTTTCTGTCTACTTGACTCATTTTTTTAATGAAGGTATCATTGATATACAATCTTATGAAGGTTTCACATGAGCAATGTTGTACTTACAACATTCACCCATATTATCAAGACTGCATTGCAGTCACTGTCCATCAGAGTAGTAAGATGCTATAGCGTAACTACTTGTCTTCTCTGTGCTATACAACCTTCTCCATGAACCCTGTACATTATGTGTGCTAATCATAATACCCCTTAATATGTCCCCTTCTCCTTCCCTTCCCACCCACCCTTCCCAGCCCATACCCTTTGGTAACCACTAGTCCCTTCTTGGAGTCTGCGAGTCTGCTGCTGTTTTGTTCTTTCTGTTTTGTTTTGTTGTTATACTGTGTTCAGGACAAAGTTGCTCATGTTTATATTCAAGAGATTTTTGCCTGTTTTCTTCTAAGAGTTTTATAGTTTCATGACTTACATTCAGGTCTTCAATCCATTTGGAATTTACTTTTGTGTATGGAGTTAGACAATAATCCAGTTTCATTCTCTTACGTGTAGCTGTCCAGTTTTGCCAACACAAGTTATTGAAGAGACTGTCATTTCCCCACTGTATATACATGGCTCCTTTATTGTATTTTGCCCTATTTGTTTGGGCTTATATTTGGGCTCTCTATGCTGTTCTATTGATCAATGGGTCTGTTCTTGTGCCAGTACTAAATTGTCTTGATTACTGTGGCTTTGTAGTAGAGCTTGAAGATGGGGAGCATAATCCTAGCTTTATTCTTCCTTCTCAGGATTGCTTTGGCTTTTCAGGGTCCTTTGTGGTTCATATAAAGTTTAGAACTATTTGCTCCAGTTCATTGAAGAATACTGTCAGTATTTTGATAGGGATTGCATTGAATCTGCAGATTGCTTTAAGCAGGATGGCCATTTTGACAATATTAATTCTTCCTATCCACGAGCAAGGGCTGTATTTCCATTTATTGGTGTCTTCTTTAATTTCTTTCATGAGTGTCTTATAGTTTTAAGGGTATAGGTCTTTCACCTCCTTGAATAGGTTAGGTTTATTTCTAGGTATTTTATTCTTTTTTGATGCAATTATAAAAGGAATTATTTTCCTGATTTTCCTTTCTGCTATTTCATCATTAGTGTATAAGAATGCAAGAGATTTCTGTGTATTAATTTTGTATCCTGCAACTTTGCTGAATTATGTTATTATTTCTCATAGTTTTGGGGTGGATTTTTTAGGGTTTTTATGTACAATATCATGTCATTTGCAAACAGTGACAGTTTAACTTCTTCCTGACCAATCTGGATGCCTTTTATTTCTTTGTGTTGTCTGATTGCTGTGGCTAGGACCTCCAGAACTATGTTGAATAAAAGTGGTGAGAGTGGGCATCCTTGTCTTGTTCTTGATCTTAGAGGAAAAGCTTTCATCTTTTCATTGTTAAGTTTGATGTCGGCTGTGGGTTTGTCATATATGGCCTTTATTATGTTGAGGTATTTGCCCTCTATACTCATTTTGCTGAGAGTTTTTATCATAAATGGATGTTGAATTTTGTCAAATGCTTTTTTCAGCACTTATGGAGATAACCATGTGATTTTTGTCCTTCTTTTTGCTGATATGCTGTATGATGTTGATGGACTTTCAAATATTGTACAGTCTTGGAATCCCTGGAATAATTCCACTTCATCATGATGGATGATCTTTTTTAATGTATTTTTGATTTTGGCTTGCTAATATTTTGTTGAGTATTTTTGCATCTATGTTCATCAGGGATATTGGTCTGTAATTTTCTTTTTTTGTGGTTGGTGTGATTTTGATTTTGGTATTAGAATGATGCTGGCATCATAGAATGAGTTTGGAAGTATTCCCTCCTCCTCTACTTTTTGGAAAGCATTAAGGGGGATGGGTATTAGGTCTTGTCTAAATGTTTGATAAAATTCAGTGGTTAAGTCATCTGGTTCAGAAATTTTGTTCTTTGGTAGTTTTTTAGTTACCAGTTCAATTTCATTGCTGGTAATTGGTCTTTTCAGATTTTCTGTTTCTTCCCAGGTTAGTCTTAGAAAGTTGTATTTTTCTAGGAAGTTGTTCATGTCTTCTAGGTTATCTAATGTGTTAGTGTATAATTTTTCATAGTATTCTCTAATAATTCTTTGTATTTCTGTGGTGTCCATAGTGAGTTTTCCTTTCTCATTTCTGATTCTGTTTATGTGTGTACACTGTCTTTTTTTTCTTCATAAGTCTGGTTAGGGGTTGATCTATTTTGTTTATTTTCTCAAAGAAACAGTTTCTAGTTTCCTTGAATCTTTCTATTGTATTATTCTTCTCAATTTTATTGATTTCTGCTCTGATTTTTATTATGTCCCTCCTTCTATTGACTTTGGACCTTATTTGTTCTTCTTATTCAATTTTATTAACTATAAGTTTAGACTCTTCATTTGGGATTGTTCTTTTTTCTTGAGGTAAGCCTGTATTGCAATATACTTTCCTCTTAGAATGGCCTGTTCTGCATCCCACAGTTTTTGGGGGTGTTGCATTGTTGTTTTCATTTGTCTCCACATATTGCTTGATGTCTGTTTTTATTTGGTTATTGATCCATTGATTATTTAGGAGCATGTTGTTAAGCCTCCGTGTTTGTGGGATTTTTTGTTTTGTTTGTTTGATTTATATCTTTGTGGTCTGAGAATCTGGTTGGCACAATGTCAATCTTTTTGAATTTATTGAGGCTCCTTGTGTGACCTAGTATGTGATCTACTCTGGGAAATTTTCCATGTTTACTTGAGAAGAATGTGTATCTTGCTGCTTTTGGGTGGAGTCTTCTGTAGAAGTCTGTTGGGTCCATCTGTTCTACTGTGTTGTTCAGTGCCTCTTTCTCTTTATCTATTTTCTGCATGGTTGATCTGTCCTTTGGAGTGAGTGGAGTGTTGAAGTCTCATAGAATGAATGCATTGTATTCTATTCCCCTTTTAATTCCATTAGCATTTGTTTCACATATGTAGGTGCTCCTGTGTTGGGTGCATAGATATTTATAATGGTTATATTCTTTTGTTGGATGACCCATTTGTCATTATGTAATGTCCTTCTTTGTCTTTTGTTATTTTCTCTGTTTTGAAATCTATTTTGTCTGATACAAGTACTGCAAGTCCTGCTTTTTTCCCCCTATTGTTTGCATGAAATATATTTTTCCATCCCTTCACTTTTAGTCTCTGTGTATCTTTGGGTTTGAAGTGAGTCTCTTGTAGGCAGCATATAGATGGGTCTTGTTTTTTTTTTATCCATTCTGTAACTCTATGTCTTTTGATTGGTGTATTCAGTCCATTTACATTTAGGGTGATTATTGATAGGTATGTACGTATTGCCATTGCAGGCTTCAGATTCATAGTTACCAAAGGTTCAAGGACAGCTTCTTTACTTTCTGTTAGTTTAA
This sequence comes from Manis javanica, assembly GCF_040802235.1. Classification (NCBI taxonomy): domain Eukaryota; kingdom Metazoa; phylum Chordata; class Mammalia; order Pholidota; family Manidae; genus Manis; species Manis javanica. Next base: position 151,772,137 of record NC_133157.1, read on the forward strand.
CTCAACTCACTTACTATGCTATTTCAAACACAATCTAAAGGTTCTTTTTTTTCTACTTTCTTTTTCTTCCTCCTCCACTCTTTATATATTCGGTATCATATTTTGTACTCTTTGTATTTCCCTTCACTGACTTTGCGGGTAGTTGATTTGCTTTTGTATTAGCTTAGTAATTAATTGGTCTACTTACTTTACTGTGGTTTTATTTTCTCTGGTGACAGCTATTCAGCTTTAGGAGCACTTATATACACTATAGAGACAGTTTGTGGTAGGTAAATTCCCTCACCTTTTGCTTATCTGGAAATCGTTTAATGCCTTCCTCATATTTAAATTATAATCTTTCCAGGTAGAGTATTCTTGGTTGTAGGCCCTTCTGTTTCATTGTGTTAAATATACCATGCCACTCTCTTCAGGCCTGTACAATTTCTGCTAAGAAGTCTGATGATAACCTGATGTGCTTTCCTTTGTATGTGATCATTTTTCTCTCTCTGGCTGCTTTTAATACTCTGTCCTTATCCTTGATCTTTGCCATTTTAATTATTATATGCCTTGTTGTTGTCTTCCTAGGGTCCCTTGTATTGGGAGATGTGCACTTCCATGACCTGACAGACTATTTCCTTCCCTAGATTAGGAATGTTTCCAGAAATTATTTTCTCAAAGAGACTTTCTATCCCTTTCTCTCTCTCTTCTTCTGGTACCCTATAATGTGAATATTGTTCTGTTTGGATTGGTTGCACTGTTCTCTTATTATTCTTTCATTCCTAGAGATCCTTTTTTCTCTGTGTGCCTTAGCTTCTTTATGTTCCTGTTCTCTAATTTCTGTTTCACTTACCATCTCCTCTATTTCATCTAATCTGCTTTTAAATTCCTCCATTATCTGTTTCATTTCAGATATTATATTTTTCAAAGTTTCTATCTCTTTCTTGAAGTCATCCCTGAGATCTTGACTATTTTTCTGTAGCTCTGTGAGGATGTTTATGATTTTTATTTTGAAATCTTATCAAGAAGACTGGTGATTTTAGTTTCACTTGGCCCTCTTTCTGTTGTTTGAGGGATTCTGGTTTCTACCAGATTCTTTTGCTGTTTCATATTTTTAATGATTACAATGAAAAAATAACTTTATATAGGCGGTGCCCTCTAGTGCCCAGAAGCTCTACTCCCTGGAACTGTCCAGTACCTGGGGCCATGGTGGGGATCATAGATGGGTAGCATTGTCGCCTGCTGGGCAGAGCTCTTTCCTTCTTTCTGGCTGAAGTACCTACCTCCACTGCCAAAGTCAGTGGGCAGATCATGCAGGGAAAACCTCTGCATTTTGCCCCTGTAGTTGCCAGGCGGGGCTGCCCTTCAGCTGGCCTGGTATGATGGTGGGGGCTGGTGTGCGGACCAGTGCCTGCTGGGAGTAAGGAGTGGCAGGTTATGTATTGCAGTGGTGGTGGTGATGGTGGCGGAGGGGGGGGGGGTTTCCTCAGGGCTGCATTTCCAGCCAGGGGGATGGAGCACCTGAAGCTCCTGAAATTTCCTAACCTGCTGGACTGAGTGTACTCAGATGATTTTGTCTACTTTTCCTTTCTCCTGAGCAGCAAGCTCTGTGTATTCCCTGCCGCTTTAGCATCCCTCTCAATCTTGGGAAGTCTTTCAAAGTTCCCACCTCTCTTTTGTCCCAGAGTAGCTGGTTATGGGTACCTGTTTTCCACTAGCAGCTGAAATCTCAATCTTTCTGAGTGTTCCACCTCTCTTTGTTTTCCAACCCCTGTAATCTCCAGAGCACCATATAATGTGGGTTCCTGTTCCTGGACTAGATCTCCAGGGGTGGGTGTTTAGCAGTCCTGGGCTTTTACTTCCTCCCATCTCTGTTTCTCTTCCTCGCACCAGTGAGCTTTGGTCCCACAGAATTGCTACTTTACCCTCTTCTGTGAGGTTTCTTTCGCCTAGATATAGGCAGTCTATAGTAGTCTTCAGGTCATTCTTTCAGGATTAGTTGTATTTGCTGTGTTTTCATATTATATGTGGTTTTGGGAGGAGGTTTCTGCCTCACTTCTCATGATGCCATCTTTTTCCCTCCAATCTCAGTATTGTTACTTTTTTATTCAATATTTTTTTTTCTTTTTCTCTTTCAGCTTGGACAAGTTCTATGGATCCATCTTCAAGTACACTGACTCCTCTTTTCTCATTTACTATCTGCTTCTCACCCCATTTAGCCATTTATAATTGCAGTTATTTACTTTTCATTTCTGTAATATCCTTTGGAAAAGTTTCTTTTCCTGTCAATTGGTGCTAACAAAATTTCTTTACATTTTTCCAACATATTTTCTGTTAATTCTTTTAACATGTTTGTAATAGCTTCTTTGATATCTTTGCCTGCTAAATTCAACATCTGGCCCAAATTAGAATCAGATTCTACTGATTGTCTTTTTCCCACTATAGTTCTTCAGCCATATTGTGAAGTAGGTAGAGCCATAGGTCAAATAGCAACAAACTCAAAATTCCTAACTTATCCAGTTGCAGTTTTTAAAAATGAAACTTTCCTCTTACTTCTGTTTGTGTTTGGATGCTTTCTAAAATCTTTTTATCACCCTAATTTAAACTCCATCCAGCATTTAATATTTGCTATATGTGAGGGTCCTATAGTCATTTTACAAAAATATTTTAAAATAAATAACAGAAATCATGCCATTTCATATGTAAATATTTCATGTGCAGCCTGCAAAAAGGAAATTAAGCTTCCACCATAATATTATCATATTTGACATAACTAACAAATCCTTTGTATCTTTTAATACCTCATTCACATTGAAATTCTCCAGTTGTTCCCATAATGTCTTTTACAGTTGATTTTTTGAACCAGAATTCAAGAAGATTCACAGACTCCAGTTGTTATATCTTATAAGTCTCTTTTATTGGGATTTTCTTTTCCCTACTTCTTTTCAAAATCACATTGAGTTATTGAAAATAAAAAACAGTTTTTCTTTTTTTTTCCCATTTATTTTGGATTTATTTGGTGTTGTTTAACTTGTTCTTCTACCTCTTGTATTTCCTACATGCTTGAAGTTAGAAATAAGGACTTGATTAGAATCAAGTTAAACATTCTTGGCAAAATATATCTCAGGTGATTCTGTATGACCATGATTCATACTTTAGGACATACATAGTATCTGGTTGTTTTACTGTTAGATGGGTTACTAGGTTCAGGTAGTTTTCAGTCTCCTTCCTTCAAGATCCCTTCTTTAGAAGATGAATTGATTACTTGGATTGGGAATTCCTATCCTACCTAGATCCAATATTTTCATGCTAGAATCATATTGCTACCCTCCAACTCTTCATTCATGCCATCACCAAAATGAGAAGTGACCCTTAAATTATTTCTAGCTCTGATTGAATCCACAAAACTAGGAAACATTTGGATTGAACCAACCTATCTCAGTCAGTCATTGATGGAATATACCTGTACATGTCCAAATATCCTCAGCTTTCTATATATCTGTCTCCTCTGTAGCTGTGCTATATAAGTCTCTGGCTTCTAAAAACATAGTCATTTTCATTCTGATAACTTACCATTAATTTGTTTATTTGAATAATATAAACAGTTACAGTGAAAAATTCAAGACAAGTAAAAATACTCATTTAGAATTCGAGTTGCTGATATTGATTCTTTATCAATACCAATGCTGATATTCATAAAGCAGATGTGGTACATTTATACAATGGAATATTATTCAGCCATAAAAAAGAAATCTTGATGTTTGCAATGATATGGATGGATATAGAGGCTATTATGCTCAGTGAAATAAGCCAGGTGAAGAAAGACAAATACCATATGATTTCATTCATTTGTGGAATATAAAAACAAAGCAAAATGGAAGTAACAAAACAGTAGAAGACCCATAGACACTGAGAAATGACTAGTGGTTACCAAGAGGGTGGGTTTGGGCAGATAGGGGGAGAATGTGAGGGGGACAAAGGGGCACAAAAATTCTCAATCATAATGTAAGTTGGTCATAAGGACAATAGTACAGTGACTATATAGAGAATAAAATTAATGATTCTGTAAAATTTTTCTACATTGATAAACAGTAACTGCACTACAGGGGGTGAGGATTTAATATTATTGGTAACTGTTGAACCACTGTGTTGTACATTTGAAACCAATATAAGATTGTATATCAATGATGCATCAATAAAAAGAATACCCATTTAGGACTGGAGTTACTGATATTGATTCTTTTGACCTGGTATTCATTATGTGTTGAAATCCTGAATCACAGTAACCTTCTTTTTTATAAAATGCAGCTCAAGTCAGTTCTTATATATTAGATTATATCAACTTGATTAAATTTTCTTTTATGTGTCTCAACTGGCAGTCATTTCCATGGGCAAAATAAAGACCTTTGAATTATCTTCTTATTAGATTAGGACATGCTGTATTTTTTTAACCTCTCTCTCTCTTTTCTAAATCAAGATTTAGTCATGTTAATTACAACTGGTAGACCCTATAGCCAAATTTTAAATCAAGCTAATGGTGTTCATTTTTTGAAATGGCAATGGACATTTGTATGGGGAAATCTTTTATGACCATTCACTATGGTGGAAGGAAGCCGAATAATTACTATTGCAGAGTAATTTAATACTGTTTTATTAACATGGTCTTTTGTCTTGGTAAGGAGTCCTGGGCTTCACAAGGATGTCCATTTTCTGTGAAATATTACACATTTAAATAGATTAATTCATAATCTATAGTTATAAAAATATGAAAGAATAAAAATGAACTAAAATCAGAATAGAGAATAAAATGTAAGAATCAATTAACTTTCATCCTTTTTAAAAAAATATTATACTATTACCTTTAATAGTTAGATGCACTTTTCCTATTTCTTACCTGAGCTATTGTTCTTTTTTATGTCAGGTACTTGACACATTAGACCAGAGAAGAAGAATTAAGACTTGATTAATGGTCCCAAATAATGTGGAGTTTAAATCATTCAGATAAAACAAATTGTATAAATGGATGCTTGCTTTTAAGCAGTGGATGGCTCTTTTAGTGTTTAAATTACAGTTTACTTTCTCTGCCCACTATGTTTCCTGGAGAAATGGCACTGTAGGCATTTTAGAGAACTTATATGAAAGAAAATTTTTATTGTAATGCTATCTGTATAAAAATGCCATAGAAACACAAACTTTCCTCATATTACTTCTTTCTTTTAATAGCAATTATTATTTCTCCCATATGGAAGTGAAAAAATTAAATCACAGAGAAATGAAGGAATATCTTTTAGAATTAGGTGTTCTTTATTATGAGTGAATATTCATTTTATTTTTCCTACCTGAGTAGTCCTTTCTCTAGACCAGAGAATTTGTGTTGTATTGCTTTCTGTATGTATTTTGCATGCATTTGTTGTCTATATTTACACATGCATGGAATATATATGCTCCATTGTATTTCAGGCATAAAAAAAGTCACATCCATTTGTTTACTTTTTACTTTTCAAATTTGGCTCAGGCCCCATTTAACTATGTTTTCAATCCTCAGAATCATGTTCTTCCACCCAGTCTCTGAGTTCCTTTTGTTAGACGGAGGTAGATCTCAGCTTCAGTTTTAGAGTTCCACTTTAATAGTTTCCTGTTTACCTGCAGTGGATCGTTAAGATGCAGGCTGGAGTGGTGGCTATTATGATTTTGGCCAATTGCACCTGGACTTGCCGTCCATTAGCAGAGGGGCAAAAAGGTGTTTTTTCTGTCCCTCTACCTAGAAGTCTCAGCTATCAGTGGTAACAATGGAGATGGGTGGCAGGAAACTTGTTTTGTTTGTTGGATCAGAAGAAGCTCTCTTTCAGAGTCATCTTATTTTTTCCAGACCCCAAACTATATTGAGCTAAACTATACTATAGTTTTCATATTGCTTGCAGGAGGATTATTTTCATGGGTGCTATGATATTGTGATTTATAAGAAATTTATACTTGGTCATTTTTCCCATTCCTGGCACAGAGCTCCTAAAATCCTTGAATTTCCTAAGTGATGAGAGTAACAAAGGTGTCTTTTGTTATGTTAATATAATGACTTTTGGACTACACCTAAGGATTGGGGGTGGTGGCTGGGAGGGCCAACCTTCTGATTAGAGGGTTGGAACTTCAGTCCTACTTCCGCAAACCTTGGGAAATAGAGTGGGGGGCTGGATGTTAAGTTCAGTCACCAATTGCCTATGATTTAATCAATCATGCAAATATATGTAAGGAATCCTCAATAAAGCCCCAAAAGAACAGGGTTTAGAAAGCTTCCAGGTTGGTGAATGCATGGAGATCTGGGAAGAGCAGCGTGCTTAAAGTTAACATGGAAGCTCCATATCTCTTCCCCATACCTTGCCCTACATATCTCTTCCATCTGGCTGTTTCTGAGTTTATATCCTTTTATAATTAGCTGGCACTCTATTGAGGAATGGGTTTTCTGAGTTCTGAGAGTCACTCTAGCAAATTAATTGAACCATAGGAGGGTGTCACGGGAACCTTTGACTTACAGCCAGTGAGTCAGAAGTACAGGTGATAACATGGGCTTGCAGCTGACATCCTGAATTCGGGGGAAGGGGGTCCTTGGAACCTCCAATTTATAGCCATTCAGATGCACAAGTAATTTACCTGGGCTTGTGATTGGCATCTGAAGTGGACGTTGTTCTAATCGGACTGAGCCCTTTACCTGCGGAATCTGATGCTATCTCTGAGTAGATAATGTCAGAATTGAGTTGAATTGTAGGACAGCCTGGTAGTGTTCTGTAGAACTGCTTGGTATTGAATGTGGAAAAGCCAGTGACACCCTACATTGGAATTTGGTCTAGAACCCCTTAGGTACCTTGAAATGTCTGCCAAGATATGTCCATCTTTCTTATAAGCAAAGCAAGAAGAAGCACTTCTGTTTCCTTATAGGTGGGTTGGTGTCTGAAATACACCCCTGCTGTACTTGAGCAAAGAAGTTTTCATTTTCCTAGTGATCTAAATCTTTTCTGCCTATCTGGTCATGATGTCTGCACATTGTTGGCCAAGCAAGGAACAAGCCCAAGTGCCTAGATACAACCATTCTCAGTATTCCCCATCACTGCAAAATAGCCATAATCATTTTCTCAAAATCATTTTGCTCCTACTCTAGAAGCTATAATACATTTTGGGGAAGATTATGCTTAGAAAGATTCTTAGCAATCTGGAGAGAGATGCTCATTATGCAATATAATGCATTGCTCCAGACGTGTCACACATTTACTGAAAAAAAAAGAGAGGGAATCTGGCATGATGTGTACTCATCAGTGTTGTCATGTCATTTGGGGCCCAATTTTTCCTGCTCCCTCAGGATGTTAACATGCTTAGTCTAGAGCATGGTTTCTCCATCTTGACACTATTGACCTTTGGGCCACATAATTCTTTGTTATGAGTGACTGTCCAATGAACTGTTGGGTATTTAGCAGCATTCTGAGCCTCTATCCACTAGAAGCCAGGAACTCCATCTGGGTGCTTATTTGGGAAAAATCCAACTGTTTCCTCTTTCCCTTCCCACTTTTAACTGGGACAACCAACAATGTCTACAGGCATTGTCAAACATCTCACTGAGAGCTCATTACCCATGGTTGAGAACCACTGGTCTAGAATCACTGAGAAGGGGCCTAATTTGTCCTGTTTTCATTGCTGCCCCTCACCTTTGTCTCTGACAATGCCTGCCTGTCATTGTCTGAAGGCTTTGCACCTCCACCTCCACTTTGCTGAGTCCTGAGGATCTTTGCCAAGGCTTCCAAGCTGTAGTATTTATTGCCTAGACTCTATGCATACACACAATGATCCTTCTTAGAGTTATTGTAAGTCCTAGAAGTGCTGAGTGCAGAGAGCTGAGTACTTTTTGGGAGACCATGTCTTCCACTGTTTGAGTATCCAGGTGTTTCTGAGTTCAGATCTTTTCTATATCCTTCATTTCAACAGCTCTTCTCATCTTAGAAATCTTGTTCAGTACTGTTATGAGTTAGTTTTGAGAACAGCTCTTAATTGTTGGGGGAAAGTAGAATGATGCTTCCAGAATTTTCCTGTCACCATACAGTATGGGGAAAATGTGATCTACCTATCCTCTTTCTCTTGCTTATTTTTGATTGATGCTACTATTCTTTAATACTTCTACCTGTATTTTCCCTCTTTTTCTTCTCAACTCATTTTATTCTGTCTTTCCCTTGTGTTTCTTCTTCAAATAAAGCAGTTACAGACATAGCAAGTTTAGAAATATGAGAAAGAATGGTCTCCTTATCTATCCTACATCTCTGTCAGTTCAGAGAAGGCAGAGATTGGGAGTTTTGCCCATTTCCCCAAGAAGAAAAGAAGTTATATATGTTTGGGTGAGACCCCAAAACCACTTACTATAAAGTAAAGAATACAATATTTGAAAAATTTGAAATGCCAATTCAAGGATCTGCTTATGTCCTTTTCTCAATTTTTTCAAATTCATTTTATTTCTCTTCTTCGGCTTATAGCAAACATTGATTGCCCGAACCTTGAAGTCAAGAGCTTTGGCTTATCTCCTTCGGTGAAGGGACCGGCTGAGGGTAGTAATACATACCTTAGTGGAAATATTTTGCCACAGGAGAGGTGGCTATTATCCTTTCTTAGAACATTAAGAAAAACGTTTTGCTTCAAAGTAAAGGCTGAGACAGGATTGAGATTCATCCATAAACTGGGATGGAAAAATTCCTGGCAGAGTTCCAAGGCTGGAAAATCACTGATTTTCCTTCTCTTTTTCCTCAAAGGTCAGGAAGCTTATTCATCTCTTGGGTAATATAGTGACCATAATCTCAGACATTTCCCAAATCTGACTATATTCCAGGCCACGCTTTCTGTACTTGTCTCCCATCCCCGCTTTCCGCGAGGCCTTTGAGGAGTGTTGATGAGGTCCCGCAGGCCTGCCTTCTGACTCTCTCCTCTCCCCAGTCACTGAGGGGGTCCTGCTGCTGGAAGTGTGAGCATTCCAGGACTTATTTTCCCAAGGGCATGCCCCAGGGATGAAGTCAGTTCTCCAGGTTGGATGAAAAAAGTTATGGACTCTGAGCCAGGCTCACCCCAAACTTGGCCATTCAAAGTGTTCTGCAAGGGGGGAAATGCCTCATAGCTTTCCAGTTCTTGCTTTTTGTTCTGTTCATTTCAGTCCCTCATTAAGTAGTAACTTGGCATGCCTCACAGGAACATCACATCATAGGGTTTCTACCCTACTGTGACATCTGCCCTGAACTGTGTGCCTCCAAATACTTGAATCTGGCTTTTTTGGCACCTCCAGCCTTCTTACCACCTTGATCAGTGCTAGAAGGTAACTGAAGGACAGTTTGCTTTATATCCCCAAGTACCATTCTTATAGGTTCATCTTGATTGATGTTAAACAGCTTGCCAACACTGTAATCTAATTTGTGCCTAAATTCATAAGCCAATAGTATCCCAGATGATGATGTTATGTGTAATAACATTTAAAAAAAAGAGACTTTACTTTCTAGAGCATTTGTAGCTTCATAACAAAATAGAGTGGAAGGTACAGAGATTTCCCATATACCTGTTGTCCCCACACATGCACAGCCTCCTCCATTTTCAATACCCACCACCAGAGTGGTACATTTGCTATAATTGATGAACCTATATGTACAGATCATGATTGTCCAGAGTCCATAGTTTACATTAGGGCATAACAGTATTTTACATTAACTCAAATTACACTTACATGTGCAAAGAAAATACAGCTACCTAACAATTTTTAGCAGACTATTCCAGAGCTGTGGGAATAAAGGTATAAATGATAATAGAATAACCAAACCTTAAGCTTCCCTGCTCCCTGGCCTGTATACTTGACTCCATTGCATTGTTCTCTCTGCTTTCATAGGTAAACACTTTATTTGCATCTTGACTTTATTATTTCATGTAGTTCTTTTTTATTTTTACTTCATATTTATAGAGTATGAGGAGTCAAGCATAGTGGTAACAGCATTGACTCTGGAATCAAACTGTCTGAACTTGAATTCTGGGGTCTCCATTTACTAGCTAAGCAGCTGTACATGTTATTTAACTTCTTTGTATATATAACTCAGTTTTCTTATCTGTACAATGGAGATAATAATAGCACCAACTTCTTAAGTTTGAGAAATGTAGCTCATGTAGTATATGTAAAGTTTTAGAACAATGCCTGGGGCAGAGGAAGCTCCACTACATGTTTGCAATTTTTATTATCTTAAATGAATAATTTTGCATGTTTTTAAACTTTATATAAATGAGATACTATATATGTACATGTACCTTTTGCAACTTGCATTATTTACTTAATAATTTGTGCCTAATGTTCATCCATGTTGATATATACAACTTTCTTTTATGGTATCTCACTGTGGTTTTTCTACCCTAATTTATTTACCTAGTCTGCTGTTGAAGGATATTTGGGTCATTCTCAGCTTTATTTTTGCATTAACAAATAATTCTGTGAATATTTTTATTTATTTCCTTATACTCAGGAGTGAGATTTTTCTCTATGGTCTATATGCAAAATTAAATTTCTGGGTTTGAAGTTTTGTTTGTTTATTAAATAACAGAATAAATTGCTTCACAGTTCAGCTTTCCAATCCCCACCTTTTGTAAGAAACATATTAATCTTTTCACATAGTGGAGAAAATTAAGCTTTCTGATTAAGGATAACCCAGTCCCTTTGGTTTAAATGTTTATTTTGGGTGACTCATATTTTAGAGTAGATGCTAAGTTTTTCTGTTTCACCCTCCTTCCCCTGTTCCTTGCTAAGGTGGCCTCTGGGTTTATAGTGGGCGCCGGGCTTAATGATCTTGTAGTAGGAGGGCTGGTCTTTTCGGTCTCTTGTGGAATCTCGCAGGTTGCCTGCTTTTTCTCTGGTCTGGCATTCACTACTGGATATTGTTCTGATTGTTTTCACTGGTCTTGAAACACCACATACTGAAGCTGTTTTATCTTAATTCCAGGCCTCTGCTCTTTCCCCAGCAATTTTAATAACTCTGTAGTCCCCACCTCTGAGTGAAGACAAATGGAGACTTTTGGGGCTATTGCATGAACTGGACAGGCTGTGGGGAAACCAGGAGCGCCACCTCCAGCTCCTAAAACCGTCACGTCTCCTTCCAGCGCTGAAATGTTGCTTCTGCTCACTGTGGTTGCACACTCAGAGTCTCCTGGGCTCCCCTCCTGCAACACATGAGCCAGATTCAGGCTGGTGTACCATTACCTTACTTGATATTCTCTGGAGTCGTCTGTGGGTGCTTCTGTTATGGTTCTATTGGGGTTCCATCTCAAGAGGGAGAAGTGGGAATGCTCGTATCTGATTTCTCAACTGTATCTGTTTCTCTTGTTCAATATGTTCATGTGGGCAAGAAAAGCCATGATTTCCCATTCTTTTCTTTGGAAAAGACTTTCCATAAAGCCTGTCCTCCTGAGGTGCACTTGACTTGCCTGCTTCCCTTTAGCCAACATGTCTGGCAGGGTGTAGGGGGAGAGAAACCAGCATAAGGTTAAATGCACAAAAGTGAGGTTGTCACAATACTGTAAGTGCTACACCAAAGCCAGAACACACCGATAAACAAGTGTGAAGTCACAGCCAACAACAATATTGCTGGATTACATCTGGATTCTGATGGGAAACCAGAATGTGTCTTTGGGGTTGCTCTTATTCTTTGGGAGACAAACTGTACTTGAAAGAGAACCTGCTGGGGCCTGAATAATTATTGAATAATTATTATGTGAAATGAGGAGTTATGTGCCACAGAGAGCACCGTTAGCGTTTACCCCAGTGGGTGCCACCAACCTGGGAGTGGCGGCAGACGAAGCCAAATGCACAGCAGAGCAAAGGGCACAGGTCCTGCCACCTTTGTGGGCAGCACAGAGGGTGTGGCTTCGTGACTTGTCCCCGAGCTCTACCACTGTTGCATGTGGATGGTTCCGGTCCAGTCAGAACTCTGCTATGATCTCTATACAAATGATTTGTATGCCTGTAGGAATACAAGTATTTCCCATCTTTTGCCTCATACTAATAGGTTTAAAGAATTGAGGGACAGAGGAGAAGTCAAGGTGACCATTTCACATGATCCTCGCCTTGCTCCTAAAAGAACCCTGTAAACTTGCCAATATTATTACAGGCTTGTTAGTTTAAGCCATTCCTGCATTTCAGGGCTGCCTGTAGGTGAATGGCTCTATTCCCTCCCTCTCTCTCATACTCTTCTATGGCTGCTCTCACAGAGCATCGATGAATTAATTCAGGTATGATGAATGAGAAGGACAGTCAAAGTATTCCATAGCAGCAGCAAGTTCCCCAGAAGAGATTGGGGAGTTTATTTAGGAAGTTTTTTGGTTTTTGTGAAAGCCCTCTCCTTAGATATTACTTATGGGGAGAGGAGTTGCCATCTAATGTTCAGGAATGAAAGTCTAGTTGCTTGCAGAAAAGGCGCAGATTAATTAAGGATTCAATGTTTTCACCCCTGAACACAGGGGAATGTTTGCTTGCAGAGTGGCAGTTTCAGAGACTGGGCTTAATGACTTGATGGAGTCATCCTGAGGTTTTATCCATCACAAGATGCAGAAGAGGGGGAATAAAGTTAGCCAGAGAGGAAGGGGACAAAGACTGACTACCTCTGGAAGACATTTTAACTCATTCTCACTCTCTTATAAGAATGCATGAATTTCTGGAAATGGGTAGAGGCTAGAAAGAGTCAAAAATCTTATCAAAAGTTTACATACATTTGTGTGTGTGCATGTGTGTAAATAAGTATAATACAAAGAGAGACTATCAAAAATACATGTTCAAATAATTTTAAAAAGGGCAGGAAAAGGAATAAAAGAGAAAAAAATCATCAAGGACAAAGAGAAAACAAACATAACAGCAGCTGTAAGTGAACATCGCATGCATGTTGCACATGCACATGTGGCGTTGTCCCTGCATTGACTTGGCAAGCAGTTTTGGCCATGTTTCTGAACCTGTTAGTGTTCCATTTCCATATGTATAAAACCAAGTTCATTTCAGGTTCTTTTTCTCACTGAGGGGCAAGGAGGGTTAATGGAATCTTACATTGGTCCCTGAATATCTACCTTCCCAAGTGCAAACCAAATTCCATTTTCCATACCAGACCATAACAATGTACTAAATGAAAGAATGGATGAAGAAGGCTGTGTTCTCTTTCCCTAGCACACTTGCACTTCAGCCATGACACTTGGCTCTGATACTACAGTTCCTCTCCTGAGCCTTAATTCTCCTCTGATTGCTGGGAATTAAACTGGACTTTGGAATTGCGACTGTGGTGTTTTCTATTAGTGGATGTTGACAGACTTTCGTTACATTGAGACCAGAGAATTTAGTAGCAAGCCCGTGAAAGTACTGGTGAGAAGTAGGAAGAATTTGCTGGATTTTAAGACAGTAATGCGTTCCCAGGACTGCACAATGTGCAGAAGCAAGATAGGACCCAGGAGGAATACTGTGCCGAAGAATGTAAGTCTCCAGTGAGAAGTTGGAGTCCTGTGATTAGCATCAGTAGGAGTAAGAAAAATAACCTTTAAAAAGGAGAGGTAGCTTGCAATTTCCCATTGTTTCACTACAAGTGCCCTGCTGTTCCTTTTTCTGTTCTTTTCCTGGGTCTAGAAGGTTCAGAGCTGGCTGTCATTAGTGGATAGCTCTCCTTTCCACTCTCCTCCTGCCAATGGTGCTAATGGGTTACAGTCAGCAGCAGCCTCTTTCTGGGGAGGAGCTACATAATTTTCAAGGGGACCTAAAATAATTCAGTTCAGCAAATACCATTATGATCGGCCAGCTCAAAAAAGTGCTGTCGAGCTGGCAATAATTCACCTGCCTCCTTTAACAGCTACTATTTAAATTGCATTTGAACACTGAAAACAAGTATGCTTTCATTGTATGTCTGAAATCTTTAATTCAGCTTCAAAGTTCCAGAGGAAATACCGCATTGCAGCTCTCCTGTTTTTCTGCAGAGAATCTCTGTTGGCCTGTGGCTGGCAGAGGAGGGGCCATAGCAAAGGCAGCCTGCTTTCTGCTCAACTCAGCAGATCCCTCAGCTCCTGAGTATAATGAGAAAAGCATCCTCAGCTAGCTTGGGGGCAAAGGAGGCTTGGGGAAGGAAGAGTAGATACACAGGTATTAATTAAATCACATTTGGTTGTCTTCATTTGTTCATTTCAAAAAATTACTGAATGTTTATCGGGCAATCCATTTTCTTCAAATAATCAGACACATTTTGATATTCTAGAGAGTTTATGAAACAGATTTGAGATGCTTGATAGGTCTAGCCATTTCCATAGGCCCTGCCTCATCACAGCAGACAGACCTTCCATGTCTTGGCCATTAGGAGAGTGGCCAGAGAAAAGATGGCAGCAAGTTGAGCCAAATGTAGTGAGACATTTACAACATAATGATGTTCGTGCATACAACCAATCATGCATTCATCCCCCTGCATTGACTGAATATTTCTACCATATTCTAGACACAGAAATGCAGATGAACAAGATCCAAATCATCAACTGCAACAGTGTTTCTTAATTCTCACCAATCACAGTTCTCCTGGGTGTCTAGAAAGAACTGCCTGTAATCTCTCTTCTCCCTCTGTTCCCCACCCCAGGGCCCCGGGCTGGCTCCAGGGCACAGTCTGTGCTCTAGTTTGGCCAGTGCTGTTTCACACCACTTTCCCATACATTTGTGTTACTAAATTCCATTTGCTAAGGAGTGGAACCCACACAAAACACACAAACGTCTCTCTTGCTAAAACTGACTTGTGATTTGGGCACTCTTAGTATCCCCAGTTTACCAAAGGCTGCTTGGCTCATGAGTGGCAGAGCTGAGATTCTGCGTCAGGTCTGTGGAGTCCCACTAGCATCCCTAACCCCTGCACCTCCTGTCTCCAGGTGGTGTAATGATGAGCTCACCTTGGCTTGGGAAGAGCCAACCAGCAACTGCTGCAATCCTTAAATACCCAGGAGAGGCCTGTCAGTGATGGCTTATTTACAGTTTGACCACTCTCATGAGAAAATTGCCTGCAGTCTTTCCTTGGCAGTAATTTAGGCTCACAGGGTGCATATCTCTACAGAAGAACTGTTCTGAAAAAGGGTGTTCTTTCTTTTTATCCTTCCTGTCTTCAGCAAATGGTGTTGTCTAATGCCCTTATTAGGGTGTTGTATACTCAATGCAATTAGGATGGTTTCTGGAATACATCCATCTAAAATTCAGCTTTAGTGACGTAGTGCATTTTCCCTTTAATAGTATAAAGAGACTTACAAAAAAAATTACTGTATGAGACTAGTGTTTTTTCTCAATAGAATGCAGCTCCTAAAAACCATTCCTTGAGTTTAAACTGACAAGCCTTAACTATTTACTCCCAAAGCAGGTTTGTCTGAGAAAAAATGTTTTGCAGCTGAAAGCCGTTGGAAAGAGGCTTTTGGTGAGCTTTTGTTTTTGCCTGTTTAACAGCTTAAGGTTTAGAGAAAACGATGTGAGTTCACCTTTTGCATCTGAGCCCCAAACTGAATCCATTAATGATCCCTCTTGAGCCTGCCGTGAATTTCAGTGCTCCTAGGAGGATGCTCCAGACTCACTTAACTGGCTTGAAATCACATGGCCTCAGGCTCTATCGTCTTTACTGGGAGAAGGATGGGAGCCAGGGAATTAGTTCAAAAGCTGCAACCACTTTTTCCTTTTCTAATTTCTGTTGTTCAGCATTGGTTCCGCACCATTTGCATGATTTTAAGAATCATTCCAGAGGACTCAGGTCATAACAGTTAGAGATAATATCATTCTATCAACTCTTCCAATATTTCTCATGGTTGCCCCTGTGTAATCCATATGTATGGTTTGGGCCTTAGAAATTTGGAGGATGAAAAATACTGCAGACCACCTCTCCAGCCCCAGATGGAATTTTTATTTAAATTTCTTTTTGTGTTGGGGGGCATTGTGTTTGTGTTAGGAGGGTGGGAAGGAAGAGAGAGGGAGAGAGAATACAGAAAACAAAGCTTGTAGAACTTTGCTCTGACAGCCAGATGGGCAGTGGGTACATATATTCTCTGCAGAAGAGGGCTTAGCAGGGAGGAATCAGCATGCATGAAGGGTGAAGTCTGTGGTTTGCTAACTGCTCAGAAACTGCTCTTTTCCCTAAATTAAATCCTAGGCTCTGTTTGTATCATGCCTGCCCCATGAAGTAGGGCTTAAGTTCCACTCTGAGCAGATTTAGGGAGGGGCTGCTCATATAAAAGGCTGTCATTACCTTTTGTTGTGAAACAAGGACTGGTCTGTTCATCTAAGTTGGTCAGCAGGAGAAGAGCAGATGGATAGAAGTGGCCTAGGAAGACTGATGCTGCATCATGGGCTGAAGTGTGGAACTGCACGGGAGGACCAGAGGGCAGGGGGCTGAAGAGCTGGTTGTCTTGACCATCGATGCAGAAGAGTACTCCCAAAACACTGTCAGGGCTCCAGTCCCAATTCTGGGCTGCAGATAACTGTGTGATTTTGATTAAATTACTTAACTCTTCAGCCTTAGAATCCTCATTATAAGATAGTAATAATAACAATGAGACTTAGTTCTTAGGGTTTTTGAGAGAATTAATGAAGTAGTGAATTCAAAGTTCATGGCACAATGACTGGTACAGAGTATGTAATCAGTAAATGTTGAATAATAGTTAGATTACTCTTACCTTTCAGCAACTCGATGTGCCAGAAACTGACTGGTTTTCTACAATCTGATTTTCATTTCCTCCTGGGCATGCAGCTATACCTGCTTTGTGTTAGGTGAGACCATGTACTGGGCTGTAGGAAATGGCTTGTAGGTAGAAGCGAGGTGGGGTGTCCCTTCCAGGTCTGGTCCATAAAAGCCTCATGTGCAGCCTTGTGTTCTCTCTTTTCCTTTGTCTGATTTCTTTCGCTGATGCCGAGATACATCAAGGGATAGTGGAACAAGTGGGGAGGGGCCTGAGTCCCTGAACAACTCTGTGGATGTGAGCACCCCTTCCTCTTTACCTCTGTCACCAATCGGACTTAAGCCTGAAATAAATTTAAAGCCAGTGAGACTTCTGAGTTGCTGTGTTCAGTGACCAGTGAGTCTCACCTTATGACGCAGGACCCCATGTACATGTCAGAGTCTGTGCAAATAATCTGGAAATCCATGTGGAAGACAGTTCCTACTCTAATTTTGAGGTAGAGTTGGTTATGAATTAATAAATAAATTACCACATGGTAAAGTGGATGGGAGAAAAATGATGTAATATCACAGGGACTAATCAGAACCAGGACTAATCTAGGTCTAAGACAGAGACACGTAACCTTAATAGGAGCTTTTACAAAAAAATCAGTCCTTCGGTGAGTTTGCTGGTTCCTGTTGGTGGGACAAGCACATGATTTGCAGTGAATGCTCTCAGGAGGCTGTTCTTCTTCCTGGAGGCTGTGAGCCAGTCTTACCAACACCAAAGAAAAGTGAAAAATATAGGTCCTCTTTTTTATGACTTTTTGATATTAATTCCTTTTGTGAACTGGATTTAGCAGAACAAAATAAAGCCCTCTCCTTCCCATTCTCTTCATAACACTGGAGTTAATATTTTACCTGATTAGCCTAAGATGTGGCATAATATTTTGAACTCACATTAATGGATTATCAGAAAAAAAATCAAGAAGAAATAAGTTGGGAGCTGTTAGCATATGGGAGGCTCAGCCTTGGGGAGCATTTGACTGGCATGCTGCTGTTGGCATCCACGGTTAGGGGACCACTGTTCACATTCTTCTTTGCTGGGTGCAGGTGCTGAAATGGGTGAGAAATTGGACAGGTGAAAGGTAAGGAATTGTAAGAAGAAAGAGAGAAGAAATCAAATCCCTTAAACAGAGCTGGAACATGGGTAAAAGGGTGCTGGAGAAAGAAGCAGTGTGTTAGCTCCCGCCATCTGAGCCCCGGAGCTCTGGTGTGGATTTGAACAAGGCCCTCTGAAGCTTCTCCTCCCAGCACTCTCAGGTCACTTACGTAACTCAAGAGTTTGCAGCTTCCAAAGTGCTTGATTTCTGTACTGTTTCCAGCATGACTCACGCTCTTCACTGACTTAATGGGCATTTTAAGCACCTTAATTTATCTCCAACCATCAAAATTGTTTTCAAAATTTTTGCCTTGTTCAGAGATTACTCCCCCACTTAAAATTTGCTTCTGACTGAAGGGCAGAGAAGCAACATTGGTTAATTGGAATCTGAGGGAGTGACTTGAGCTGCAGTGAAGGAGAATCTGTTTGTGGCTGTGATGGCACATTTGGTACATTATATATCTGGAATCTGGACAGGCAGTAAGGGCTCTAGGTTAACAGTTACTTGATAATTACTTCTGAAACCAAGTGAATGGAGCCTTGAAATTGCAAATTAGACCCAATGTACACAATTCATTCTTAAAGATGTGGCTTTTCAATATTATAATGAGCTCTGTAAGTTAACTTAAATTTTTATGCTTTGGTTCCTCTCACATTTTCTTGCCTCACATTTCTTGACTGCTTCATCTTTTCATTCACTCACCCATCATCCATCTGTCCGTCCATTCATCCATCCATCCATCCACCATCCATTTACTCAGTGACTTCATTGTGCTCCCATTACAAGCCATGCATGGCCTAGATGACGGGAATATTGGATATGTTGTCATCGAACTGGCAGATTCTTTTTCAAATTTTTAATTATTTTATTTTATTTTATTTATTTATTTATTTATTTGTTTTATTTTTTTTATTTTTTATTTTTTTATTTTTATTTTTTGAGAGGGCATCTCTCATATTTATTGATCAAATGGTTGTTAACAACAATAAAATTCAGTATAGGGGGGTCAATGCTCAATGTACAATCATTAATCCATCTCAAGCCTAATTCTTGTCAGTCTCCAATCTTCTGAAGCATAACGAACAAGTTCTTACATGGTGAACGAATTCTTACATAGTGAATAAATTCTTACATGGTGAACAGTACAAGGGCATTCATCATAGAAACTTTCGGTTTTGATCACGCATTATGAACTATAAACAATCAGGTCAAATATGAATATTTGTTTGATTTTTGTACTTGATTTATATGTTGATCCCACATTTCTCCCTTTATTATTATTATTATTTTTATTTTTAATAAAATGCTGAAGTGGTAGGTAGATGCAAGATGAAGGTAGAAAACATAGTTTGGTGCTGTAAGAGGGCAAATGTAGATGATCAGATGATCAGGTGTGTGCCTATGGACTAAGTATTAATCCAGGCTAGACAAGGGCAGCAAAACATCCACAGGTGCAGAAGATTTCTCTCAAAGCAGGGGGGGTGAGGTTCTGAGCCTCACCTCTGTTGATCCCCAAATTTTAACCTGATGGCCCCCCTGCGACTGTGAAATTATTTTATTTTTTATTACACTTCTGTTGATATAAAATCTTACATTGATTTCAAGCATACAACACAGTGGTTTAACAGTTACCCATGTTATTAAATTCTTACCCCCTCTGGTGCAGTTACTATCTATCAATGTAGTGAGATGTTACAGAATCATTAACTGTATTCTCCATGCTGTATTGCTTTCCTCGTGCCCAACTTAGATTGTGATTGAGCTGGCAGATTCCTGAAGCTCAACCTCTCCAGCTTGTGCTTCCTCCATCCTTTTCATTCAGATACCATTCATATACTTTCTTGGCTAACTCCTTTACTGTTCACCTTAAAACTAGTCTCCTAGTATCAGGTTAGCAAATTCCCTCTAGTTCTCACATCCACCTTGCCATTTATAATCACTACATCCCATTCCACCTACCACCAAATTTTTAGAATGGTGATAGAGTATAACTCAACTACTAGAGATGGGGGTGGGGACACTGGGGTCATGGCAAGTGATAGAACATAGTTTCATGTTTGAGGTTGGTATCTGAAACCTTGAAGATAACTGATGATATATCTCTATAAGACCTCATGGCATATCACAGTTGGAAAGAGTGTAACAGGTTTTATCTCATCCAACTTCCTGGGAATCATACATCTTCTCTACTACATCTGTATCAGATAAAGGTCCAGTCTCTTCATTAATGCTTCCAGGGACAGAAAGCTCCTTTGGAACATGCTTCTGCATTCCTCTAACTACTATCAAGTTCTTCCATGCATTCTCACTGATATATGCTCTTTTATAACGTTAGTCTTTGTTTTATGCCCCATAAAAACAGGAAGAATGTCCAATTTATTTTCCATGTCACAACTGTATTAATGTGGACTTTTTTACCTGCAATCAATTAAAACATCACCTTAACTAGCCTAAGCAAAAAAGGGCAAGTTAATAAGAAGGTTGCAGAATTTTCCTATGGGATTCAAGGACAGAAATCCACAAATGCATTAGGCTTCAGAAATGATCTGGAATCAGAGACTCAAAGACATCAAGATTCCCTCCATGTCTCTTACCTGTGCTTTAACCTGTGCTTCTTTCTCTCTTTTTCTCTGTTGCATAATTCCTGGAGAGGACAGAGATTGATGGTGGTTGGAGCAATTTCCACCCTTGAACAAATGCACTGTGTTTGATGGTTGTGTGACATGGGAACATGGCTGTCCCTGTTGCAACCATATGGACTAAAGGGGGAAAGGGAGCCAATTTCTAGAAAAGAGACTGGGGTGGGCAATTCTGTATATTCTACAAACATCATACAAATATTTCAGTACAGAAATCCATGCAAATATTTCTTCCAAATCTCATCACCAGGCTATCTACCTCCAATTTTTCCAGTCTTTTCTTGAATGACTCAGTTTCTATGAAGACACCTTATCTATAAAGTCACCTGGTTTTCTTTATTTTTAAAATTTTTATCATGACAGTGTGACTTCTAGAACCCATTACAACAAATATATTTGATCAGTAGAGAGTTAAGGTCACCTCATCAAAAGTTGGAGGCCTCCTAGGAGATCCTTCCTCTTAGAACTTAGCACTTCACCTGATCTGAGAATTTCCTTTATTGGCAGAAGTTATAATCCTAAGGAAACTTTTCTGTATAAAGAATTCAAGATGAAACACTGAATCATGACACTGGCCAAGGACGAATTGAATCCAAAGCAAAGTGAAATCCTATTAATAATATAACTGGAAAATTTTGCCCTGAGAACATTGTGCTATTACTTTTACCAAGCTTTTGGAGACACATTGTCTCCTTTAGTAGTTAAAATTCATAAGCTACAAATGGCAAAGGCATACAGTAAATATTTTTCTTTATTTACTATTTATCTCCTATGCAGTAGTACTTGAATGGTATTTTAAAGGCTACTCTGTGTTTTGTAATTGGTTTAAGTTTCATTATTTCTTAAAATAACAAAATGATCTTTACTGTAGCATTATTTAATTACATTTAATAAACCATTTATTATGAACCACCTAAAGGCATTATGGTAGGTGCTCGTATTGTGGAGTGAATATGACTTTTGAGTTTCAGGAGCTCAAAATCTAACAATACACATGTCCATGCACACACACAAATAGTAATGAAGGTGTACCTTAGGTTTACCTAGGGCTGCTACAAAAATCAGAAGATAACAGATACAAATAAAAGACACTGTGGTGGAATGGATAGCTATGGTGTTTTGAGATTGGATAGACTTGCTCTTCAAATCAGCCTGTCAATTCCTCTCTCTGTTACTTCCACAGGTTATATATCCTCTTTGAATTTTACTTTCTTCTTCTGTGGAATGTTATTTATCTGATAGGGTTCTTATGAGAATTAAAGAGTATCATAAAACTATACACAGTGCTGTTACATTTTTTTCATCTCACAAACATGTAAAAGCTTTAAATATGTTAGAAGTGGCAGATAAAGGATCCGCATTCACAGTGCAATGGAAAGGACTGGAACAGAAGACTAGATTTAGGGGTTCATACTTTATTTATTTCTTGAAACTAGAAGCCATTGACAAATTTTAAGCAAAATTTTATAGTTTAAAATGTCCAATTTAGAGAAATAACTCTAGTTGTAATATAGTGAAAGGATTCAAGGAGATAGACTTGCTTGTAGAGCAAGAGACTGGTTTGTTTGCAGTTGCAGAAGTCTTAGGCAAGTACTGAGGAGTGAAGACACTCAAATGGAATGAGAGAGGAGGGTCCAGGTATAGGTGGCTTCCTGATGGACTGGATGTAGGAAAGGAGAGGAACATAGGACACCACATGCCTCTGAGCCTTAGGTACCAAGGAATACAAGAAAATAAGCAGGGTTTGGGCAAAGGATAATATAATGAATTATCTCCAGGACATGCTGAATTGGAGGTGCCTATGGGAAATCTAAGTGATTTTTTTAAAACAGGTATTTGGATCTTGAAGAGAAGAGTTAAGGAGAAGTGTAACCCAGAAACACGACTTTAGGGTGTGTGAATGAGCTACATAATCCTCGCAGTTGCTCGACCTCAGAATCCACTCCCAGGGGCTGTAGTGAGCAGTATGCACAAAGACGGAACACTGGAAGCCTGTGATCAATATGGCGAGGGGGGAGATCTTGCCTTTTCTTAGTATGAATATACCCAGAAGTTTTCTTATTTGTTGTAAAACCACTCATGCAACCTACTCATGCACTGCCATCTAGGTCAAAACAATTGGCAGCAAATTATCCTGAGGCAATAGATTTGGAGACCAGCTTGACACAAGAGGTCACACTGGGTTTGGTTCACATTAGGAGAGAGAAAAGAAAGTCCCTGCTCCAAAAACTGTCCTACAGACACTACAGTGTAAATGGTAAAAACTGTGGTTTAAAAATTTAAATCAGAATGAGCCTCACCTAGGCATGGGGGCTCCACCACTTTGCCCTGACTTGACTGTTGACACAGAAAGGGACATTGCCTTGCCTTGCTTTGACCCACTAGATTTTCTATAGGCTCAGGTGGGCCTAGAGTGTAAAACTTACAGCCCTTTCCACCTCCACCCAACACCTGTATGAGTGAAATCATTTTCTATTTCAGAACAAATTTAGGGAGAGCTGTTTTTTAGAACCTGGCTGGCCTTCCTTTCCCAAGCCCAAATGACATTTTCTGGTCATTGGGCACGTGTTTACCTTAGGGATGGAACACTAGGGGCATTCTAAGTTGTCAGTTGTGGCCACAGGACACTGGCATTCAGAGGCAGAGCTGTTCAGGCTAGGAAAGGAGGTGGAGAAAGAAACACTGGAGCAGTCGAATGCACCTGTGGCATGGGTCCTGGGTGGTAAAGTCAGCCAGTTAATGTCAATGGCTGAAAGCCTGCTGAAGACTGTCCTCCTGCCTGGTCCCCTTGGACATCACTTGGATCATATGAACTGGGAATTTGAGCAAGAGAGGGAAGCAGAAAATGGTGAACACCCTCTCCATCAGTCTGAGGTTGTTCTGAAGGCTGCCATTGATGATGCTGACCTCAATGGTCTCCTTCAAAGTCCTAAAAAGGAACATCAATAGTCAGACAATTGTGGGAAGAAAAGCAAACAAATGAAGAACTTATGGAACAAATAATTAGTCTCAAAAATGAGGAAGCATTTTTGCAGTGTGAAAATTTGGAGCTGGAAAGTGAGCTTTAACAGCTTCAGTAGAAGCTTCAAATTCTGCTTGAATTACATCAAGAACATGTCATGCAACTTTGGGGAAAATTGTTAGGGGGAAACACACTGCTTAGAAATCAAGAAGAAATTTTCAACACATGTAGAAACATGAACTCCACATTTCAGATTCACCAGCTCTACAAAGAAGGTAGCTGAAGACGTGGGCAAAGAACTTCCTGCTCTTGAAGGGAGAATCTCTTCTAGGAGCAAAGAGGGCAAGAAATCTGGATGA
This sequence comes from Manis javanica, assembly GCF_040802235.1. Taxonomy (NCBI): domain Eukaryota; kingdom Metazoa; phylum Chordata; class Mammalia; order Pholidota; family Manidae; genus Manis; species Manis javanica. The sequence continues at coordinate 151,795,915 of NC_133157.1, forward strand.
AAGCTGTACTGACTGAAAGAAACCTCAAAGAGCTAAGAAAAGAAAATGACTGCAGTTGGCAAATGTTGGCCAGCGTTCAATCCAGTCGACTTCCATCCTTTCCCAAGGGCCTTTTCTGCTCCTGTCACTCTACCTGCAGTCTACAGGGACCTGGGAGGCTCCAGAGGTGGTCTGGATCATCAGGCCCCAAGGAAGGAAGGAAGGATGGAGAGAGGGAGGGAGGGAGGGAGGGAAGGAAGGAAGGAAGGAAGGGTCATGCCCTGAGGCCCAGGGATGTGGGGTCACCTGCAGGTTTGACTCAGCTCACAGCAACTGGTTCCTGAACACCCACAACCACTGCCCAACATCTGCATGTGGTTTTTGTATTTAAAATAATTTTGATTTATTTCTTTTTAGTGTAGCTACTGTTATTTAATTATTCAATTATTGATGCTACAGTTGATCTTTTTCAAGTAGATATGGCATTATAATTTTAAGATGCTATTTTTCAAATAAAGCTTAATTTAATATAGAAACATTTATTGTTGAGAGACTTAGAAATTTCATAAAAAATTCCAGGAAATCAAAAGCTTCTGGTAATGTGTGAGTCACAAGGAAGGAATACTTCATCTTCTGGCCAAAGGTTGACTGTCTAATGATGAGAAGTCATCTTTGCCGCCTCTCTGCTGATCTCTCATACCCAGTCGGTTGCCAAGAGTCAGTAACTTGACCTTGTAGATGATTCTTGGTTATCTCTCTTCCTTTTCATTCCTTGTTCTGGCACCAATTATCTCAACTTGCGCTTTCACACTAGATTGCTTCCTACCTTCCAAGTAATTCCACAACAGACTGCATTTATCTTCTTAAGTCACTGGGCACTGTCAAGGCTGGGCACCCATGTCCCTCCCCAGTAGCCCCCTATCCTGGCTTTCCTACCTCATAGATTCAACAAATATTACAGGCACAAATGAGAAACTAGGACTTTTCTAAGTACATTGCGTTCTCTTCTACCTGCCCTGTTTCCTCTGACATGCCCTTTCTCCATCTTCTTCCTTTTCTATCTAGCTCCACAATTAAGTTCTTATCTTCAACAACCAGCTTAAATACTCTTCTCTTAGCTTTACATTCCAGTTGAAAATCCATCCTTTTTGAAAGAAACTTGATTATACAGAATTGATTATATGCTACTTTCAGTGATTAATGTAAAAATGTTTTCTCTACTCAAATATAAATTTCCTAGGGTAGAGAAATGTTATTTTGCCTCCTTTTTGTATCTTGTATAGTACCTTCCACAAAGTATGTACTTATTAAATAACTGTTGAAAAAATAACAGCTCATAGGTCATGAATCTCCCTTATTTTAAATTTGTCCATTTTAGTGTTCTTCAGAGATACCCCCCTTCTGCCCAGGAAGAGTCCAAGTTTGCAGAGGGGATTCCTGTGACAAATGTTCTGTTACAAATGAGTCTCAGTCTTAACTTGCAGAGGGAATCCTGATCGGGGAGCTCTAATCTTGCTGGGGGAAGTAGGAAACACATCCAACACAACATTTTTGTAACATTTTATTTGTTAGCACAGGTGTTCCCTTACCATGTACTCAACAGAATTTACTGAGTATGCAATGATGTGTTTGCAAACTCTGCCAGTAGCTGAAATACATTAATTTTTACACAATTAATAAACATTTCTACGAGATTCAAGAATCTTTAGCTTATTGTGTCAGGCATTATTCTAAGCCCTTCATAGATAGTATCTCACATAATCCTCATGACAATTTTATGGAATATATACAATTTCACGTCCATTAAATAGGTTAAAAGGTTTACCCTAGACACAAAGATCCTAAGTTCATTTTTTATATTAATGATCAGAACTGGGATTCAACACAGTCATTCTCATTTCATAAACTACTTTCTTAACATATTACATGTCCAAAATAATTTTGGAAGATCATACATGTGGAAAAATTATGGAAAAATTACACCACTAATTTGACATTTGAGTATTTTAAAATTGATTAAAACATGCCCAAAAGGCAGCTACTTTTTGGATGAAAAATAAGATCAGTGGAGTAAAAAAAAATTTTAAGTACTACTGAAAGTACAAAACAGTCAGTAAACCAAATCCTCTCCATGGAATTGTAAGGTTTGCAAAAACACAAGATTCTTATAAATATGGGAGTGAGACAGGGACCATGGGTTTAGGCAGAGTAGGGTGAGGGCCTCTGGAAAAAAAGCAAAGCAAGATAATTACAGACAGAACAATGTAACAATGTGCAAAAAGTCACTATTGAAACTCTGTGTTAAGCATTATGCAAAATCAGAGTCACACTAATTCTCTAGTGTAAAGATACCAGACCAGGAATATAGACATCTTCAGTGAGATCAGTTAAAGCTCAAAAGGCCAGGAGCAACTTGGCCTGGAATGTTTGAGTGTTCTGCAAATAAAGAAGAGTATCTCAGCCTAACGTGTGACTTCACTGTATCACTTAGATCATGACATTGTAAAATTCACCTTAGCCTGCTAAAAGACCCAGCTTATTTTTAACTATACCTATGTGCTGTTTTTCATTCTCTAATCCTAATCAAGTAACTGCAACCTAGGCAAAAAGACTAATTTGGTAAGGAATTCCAAATATAAACAGACCAAGCAAACAGATAACAACCCAGCCCACTTTAGGGTCAGGGCAGGTGGTTTTACAACAAGTCTGCACCCCTAGCCCTTAACCCTCATTCCTGAAAATCCTTAACTGTGCATAAAACCCCTAGATAACAACACAACCACGGACTCTCTTGTTCCCTCCTGGCGTGAGCTAGGAGTTCTGTCCTCTCACTTTATCTCTAAATAAAAGCCTCTACCTTGCTTTCCTACCTTGAGTGTTTGCGAAGTTCATTATTCAACTCCATGAACAAGAAATCCAGCATCAGGAGGAGAGAAGCACCCTGTTTCCAGTCAAAAATGGTCATATCACTTCACTTCTTTTTCTTTTTTTAAATTTATTTATTTTTATTTTTTTTTGAAGAACATTGTGTTTACTAGGCTCTCCCCTACCCCAAGTCCCCCCCACAAACCCCATTACAGTCACTGTCCATCAACATAGCAAGATGCTGTAGAATCACTACTTGTCTTCTCTGTGTTGCAAAGCCCTCCCCTTTCCCCCACCCCCAATATTATACATGCTAATCATAATACACCCTTTCTTATTCCTTGCCCTTATCCCTCCCTACCCTCCCATTCTCCCCAGTATCTTTCCCTTTGGTAACTTTTAGTCCATTCTTGGGTTCTGTGATTCTGCTGCTGTTTTGTTCCTTCAGTTTTTCTTTTGTTCTTATACTCCACAGATGAGTGAAATCATTTGGTATTTGTCTTTCTCCACTGGGCTTATTTCACTGAGTATAATACCCTCTAGCTCCATCCATGTTGATGCAAATGGTAGGATTTGTTTTCTTCTTATGGCTTAATAATATTCCATTGTGTATATGTACCACATCTTCTTTATCCATTCATCTACTGATGGACACTTAGGTGGCTTCCATTTCTTGGCTATTGTAAATAGTGCTGCAATAAACATAGGGGTGCATCTGTCTTTTTCAAACTGGAGTGCTGCATCCTTAGGGTAAATTCCTAGAAGTGGAATTCCTGGGTCAAATGGTAAATCTATTTTGAGCATTTTGAGGAACCTCCATATTGCTTTCCACAATGGTTGAACTAATTTACATTCCCACCAGCAGTGTAGGAGGGTTCCCCTTTCTCCGCAACCTCGCCAACATTTGTTGTTGTTTGTCTTTTGGATGGTGGCCATCCTTACTGGTGTGAGGTGATATCTCATTGTGGTTTTAATTTGCATTTCTCTGATAACTAGCGATGTGAAGCATCTTTTCATGTGTCTGTTGGCCATCTGAATTTCTTCCTTGGAGAACTGCCTGTTCAGCTCCTCTGTCCATTTCTTAATTGGATTATTTGCTTTTTGTTTGTTGAGGTGTGTGAGCTCTTTAGATATTTTGGATGTCAAGCCTTTATCGGATCTGTCATTTATGAATATATTCTCCCATACTGTAGGGCACCTTTTTGTTCTATTGATGGTGTCCTTTGCTGTACAGAAGCTTTTCAGCTTGATATAGACCCACGTGTTCATTTTTGCTTTTGTTTTCCTTGCCTGAGGAGATATATTCATGAAGAAGTGGCTAATGTTCACATCCAAGAGATTTTTGCCTATGTTTTTTTCTAAGAGTTTTATGGTTTCATGACTTACATTCAGGTCTTTGATCCATTTTGAATTTACTTTTGTGTATGAGGTTAGACAGTGTTACAGTTTCATTCTCTTACATATAGCTGTCCAGTTCTGCCAGCACCATCTGTTGAAGAGACTGTCATTTCTGCATTGTATGCCCATGGCTCCTTTATTGAATATTAATTGACCATATATGTTTGGGTTAATGTCTGGAGTCTATAATCTGTTCCACTGATCTGTGGCTCTGTTCCTGTGCCAGTACCAAATTGTCTTGATTACTATGGCTTTGTAGTAGAGCTTGAAGTTGGGGAGTGAGATCCCCGCCACTTTATTCTTCTTTCTTAGGATTGCTTTGGCTATTCGGGGTCTTTGGTGTTTCCATGTGAATTTTTGAACTATTTGTTCCAGTTCGTTGAAGAATGTTGTTGGTAATTTGATAGGGATGGTATCAAATCTGTATATTGCTTTGGGCAGGATGGCCATTTTGATGATATTAATTCTTTCTAGCCAAGAGCATGGGATGAGTTTCCATTTGTTAGTGTCCTCCTTAACTTCTATTAAGAGTGTATTATAGTTTTCAGGGTATAGGTCTTTCACTTCTTTGGTTAGGTTTATTCCTAGGTATTTTATTCTTTTTGATGCTATTGGGAATGGAATTGTTTTCCTGATTTCTCTTTCTATTGGCTCATTGTTAGTGTATAGGAAAGCCACAGATTTCTGTGTGTTAATTTTGTATCCTGCAACTTTGCTGTATTCTGATATCAGTTCTAGTAGTTTTGGAGTGGAGTCTTTAGGGTTTTTGATGTACAATATCATGTCATCAGCAAATAGTGACAGTTTAACTTCTTGTTTACCAATCTGGATTCATTGTATTTCTTTGTTTTGTCTGATTGCCATGGCTAGGACCTCCGGTACTATGTTAAATAACAGTGGGGAGAGTGGGCATCCCTGTCTTGTTCCCGATCTCAGAGGAAAAGCTTTCAGCTTCTCGCTGTTCAGTATGATGTTGGCTGTGGGTTTATCATATATGGCCTTTATAATGTTGAGAAACTTGCTTTCTATACCCATTTTGCTGAGAGTTTTTATCATGAATGGATGTTGAATTTTGTCGAATGCTTTTTCAGCATCTATGGAGATGATCGTGTGGTTTTTGTCTTTCTTTTTGTTGATGTGGTGGATGATGTTGATGGATTTTCGAATGTTGTACCATCCTTGCATCCCTGGGATGAATCCCACTTGGTCGTAGTGTATGATCCTTTTGATATATTTTTGAATTCGGTTTGCAAATATTTTATTGAATATTTTTGCATCTACATTCATCAGGGATATTGGTCTGTAATTTTCTTTTTTTGTGGAGTCTTTGCCTGATTTTGGTATTAGGGTGATGTTGGCTTCATAGAATGAGTTTGGGAATATTCCCTCCTCTTCTATTTTTTGGAAAACTTTAAGAAGAATGGGTATTATATCTTCTCTGTGTGTCTGATAAAATTCCGAGGTAAATCCACCTGGCCCAGGGATTTTTGTCTTGGGTAGTTTTTTGATTAACACTTCAATTTCTTTGCTGGTAATTGGTTTGTTTAGATTTTGTGTTTCTTCCTCGGTGAGTCTTGGAAGGTTCTATTTTTCTAGGAAGTTGTCCATTTCTTCTAGGTTTTCCAGCTTCTTAGCATGTAGGTTTTCATAGTACTCTCTAATCATTCTTTGTATTTCTGTTGGGTCTGTTGTGATGTTTCCTTTCTCATTTCTGATTCTGTTGATGTGTGTTGATTCTCTTTTTCTCTTAATAAGTCTGGTTAGAGGCTTATCTATTCTGTTTATTTTCTCAAAGAACCAGCTCTTGGTTTCATTGATTTTTGCTATTGTTTTATTCTTCTCAATTTTGTTTATTTCTTCTCTGATCTTTATTATGTCCCTCCTTCTGCTGACTTTAGGCCTTATTTGTTCTTCTTTTCCCAATTTTGATAACTGTCATGTTAGACTATTCATTTGGGTTTGTTCTTCCTTCTTTAAATATGCCTGGATTGCTATATACTTTCCTCTTAAGACTGCTTTTGCTGCATCCCACAGAAGTTGGGGCTTTGTGTTGTTGTTGTCATTTATTTCCATATATTGCTGGATCTCCATTTTAATTTGGTTGTTGATCCACTGACTATTTCAAAGTGTGTTGTTAAGCCTCCATGTGTTTGTGAGCCTTTTTGCTTTCCTGGTACAATTTATTTCTAGTTTTATACCTTTGTGGTCTGAAAAGTTGGTTCGTAGGATTTCAATCTTTTTGAATTTACTGAGGCTCTTTTTGTGGCCTAGTATGTGGTCTATTCTGGAGAATGTTCCATGTGCACTTGAGAATAATGTGTATCCTGTTGCTTTTGGTTGTAGGGTTCTATAGGTGTCTATTAGGTCCATCTGTTCAAGTGTGTTGTTCAGTGACTCTGTGTCCTTACTTATTTTCTGTCTGGTGGATCTGTCCTTTGGAGTGAATGGTGTGTTGAAGTCTCCTAAAATGAATGCATTGCATTCTATTTCCTCCTTTAGTTCTGTTAGTATTTGTTTCACATATGCTGGTGCTCCTGTGTTGGGTGCATATATATTTATAATGGTTATATCCTCTTGTTGGACTGACCCCTTTATCATTATGTAATGTCCTTCTTTATCTCTTGTTACTTTCTTTGTTTTGAAGTATATTTTGTCTGATACTAGTACGCAACACCTGCTTTTTTCTCCCTATAGTTTGCATGAAATATCTTTTTCTATCCCTTGACTTTAAGTCTGTGCATGTCTTTGGGTTTGAGGTGAGTCTCTTGTAAGCAGCATATAGATGGGTCTTGTTTTTTTATCCATTCAGTGACTCTATGTCTTTTGATTGGTGCATTCAGTCCATTTACATTTAGGGTGATTATCGATAGGTATGTACTTATTGCCATTTCAGGCTGAGATTCGTGGTTACCAAAGGTTCCAGGTTACTTTTCTTACTATCTAAGAGTCTAACTTAACTCACTTAGTATGGTGTTACAAACACACTCTAAAGGTTCTTTTCTATTTATTCTCCTTTTTCTTCCTCCTTCATTCTTTATATATTAAGTATCAGATTCTATACTTTTTCTCTATCCCTTGATTGGCTTTGAGGATAGTCTATTTAATTTTGCGTTTGCCTAGCAATCAGCTGCTCCACCCTCCCTACCATAATTTTCCTTCCTCTGGTGACAGCTATCCATCCCTAGGAACACTTCCATCTATAGAAGTCCCTCCAAAATAGACTGCAGAGATGGTTTGTGGGAGGTAAACTCTCAGCTTTTGCTTATCTGGAAATTGTTTAATCCCTCCAAATTTAAATGATAATCTCACCGGATAAAGTAATCTTGGTTCCAGGCCCTTCTGCTTCATGGCATTAAATACATCATGCCATTCCCTTCTGGCCTGTAAGGTTTCTGCTGAGAAGTCTGTTGTTAGTCTGATGGGCTTTACTTTGTATGTGATCTTATTTCTGCCTCTGGCTGCTTTTAACAGTCTGTCATTATCCTTGATCTTTCACATTTTAATTACTATGTGTCTTGGTGTTGTCTTCCTTGGGTCCCTTGTGTAGGGGGATCTGTGAATCTCCATGGCCTGAGAGACTATCTCCTTCCCAGATTGGGGAAGTTCTTAGCAACTACCTCCTCAAAGACTTTTTCTATCCCTTTTTCTCTCTCTCTTCTTCTTCTGGTATCCCTATAATGCGAATATTGTTCTGCTTGGATTGGTCACACAGTTCTCTCAATATTCTTTCATTTTTAAAGATCCTTTTTTCTCTCTGTGCCTCAGCTTCTTTGTATTCCTCTTCTCTAGTTTCTATTTCATTTATTGTCTCCTCCACCATATCCAACCTGCTTTTAATACCCTCCATTGTGTTCTTTAACGATTGGATCTCTGACCTGAATTCATTCCTGAGTTGTTGGAATTCTTTCCGTACCTCCATTACGACGTTGATTATTTTTATTTTGAAATCCTTTCAGGAAGAGTCATGAGGTCCATATCATTTAAATCTTTCTCAGGAGTTGTATTAACAATTTTATTCTGGACAAGGTTCCTTTGGCATTTCATGTTTGTATATGGCACCCTCTAGTGTCCAGAAGCTCTATTCTGGAGCTGCTGAGCCCCTGAAGCAATGTCGGGGGTCGCAGGGGAGCGGTACTGGTGTCTGTGGGGAGGAAAGAGCTGTGCCCTGCCTCCTGGCTCCTGTGCCTGTCTCCACTGCCTGAGCCAGTGGGCTGGGCACACAGGTATAAGTTTTTGTCCCAGAGCAGCCAGATATGGATCCGTGCTTTCCATAAGCAGCCGGAGTCCCAGTCTACCCAGGAACTCTGCCTGTATTAACTTTCCATGCGAGTCTCATGAAAGCACCATGAAATGTAGGTTTGTACCCCCAATGCAGATCTCTGGAGCTAGGTATTCAGCAGTCCCTGGCCTTCCACTCGCTCCCTGCTCCATTTCTCTTCCTCCCGCCGGTGAGCTCAGGTGGGGGAGGGGCTCGGGTCCTGGGACCCACAGCTCTGGTAGGTTACCCCGTTTGCTGAGGTCTGCTCTTTTCTCCAGGTGTGTGCAGTCTGATGCCTCCTCTTTCCTGTTGCTCTCTCAGGATTAGTTGCACCAATTAAAATTTCTAATTGTATCCAGTTTTAGGAGGAAGCCTCTGTCTCTCCTCTCATGCCGCCGTCTTTAATCCATCCACCTCACTTCAGTTCTTTACTGTTACATTCACTTTTTGTATTGTTCAAGATTTAACTTCTCTTCAGAACTGCTTAGGAGTAGGATTTTTGCTTTTACAAAGCTTCAAAATCATCATTATTTCTTGTCTTCCTCCTTAGGTATACTTTTGGTGGGAAGGAAGTCTTCAGTTATTAGCACCAAGTCTCTGATTTGAGTTCCAAAAGATCAGAATCACATTTTCTCCTCTGAAGATCAATTTTAAAAGCAGAGTTTGGGTCCTAACATAGTGGATTTTAAAAGTTTGATTTTATTATTTTAACAGCTGTGAAAGTCATTAGATCATGCCTTCCATTACTCTATTGACCTTTAAGGCTTTTATTTTTACCAGTTTCCTTAGGGGTGATCAGACCCTAGAGCCTGAATTTCCTTTATCTTTTAAACCACAATGTAAATGTATTTATTTACACCAAGAAAGAGAGCTGTAAGTGGTTCAGAATATCCATAATTTCTTTTCATTGTTTTGTTTTCGTAAAAGGTAAGCTCACTTCACCAGCTTAGAAATTAGCAAATCATTTGGTAAGTTACTGAACATTACATGTTAAAAAGTATATATTTGGATAAGTTTAGAAAGTCATTCTGCAAGGTATATTCCAAATTGTTAACAGTGGTTAGAGATAGAGGCTGGGATTATAAATAAGAGGTCTTCCACTCTCTCCGTTGAGTGTGTGTGTGTGTGTGTGTGTGTGTGTAATTAAAGTCCTAGATAATCAGGACAAAAAAACCACCCTAATGCCTCAATACAGATAATCCATTTTGAAGAAAAAAATTCCTGCTGAATACAATCAGAATAACGGTGGTGGAATGATCTTGAGGAGAGTGTCATTCAACCTTGACCTATTGGCTGCCCCTTCCAAATGGATCAGGTTAATTGTGGTTTGCAGCCAGCATACTCTTTTGTTTGGTCTTATTTGGTGTTTCCATGACATATATGATGGAGTTCAGAACAGACTTTCCAAGAATATGACATTTTGGCATGTGGATTATTTTGAGCTGAAGACAATCTTTAAGGGCCAACAGTCTAAAGTTGAGATTTTTACCTCTCCCTCCTTAACTGCTTGGAAGAAGCTAGATAGGGAGCCTGTACCAGGAAAAGAGCTATTACCTGAAATAATTTTTTTGAACATTAGAAAGTCTTATTTGCATGGCATGGTAAAGATTTGTTTACCAAATATTCGCTCTTCTCATTGTCCTGTGAATTGTCTTCCTCCCCTTTGAAGTTACAAGCCTCTACCCTCTTCTCCTTAGCTCGGGATGGCATATAAGCCTCAACTGACTGACTGTTGGAGAGCCTAATTTCTTTGGGGTACATGTATATATGCAGTTAAATTTGTTTTCATGTTAATTTGTCGTTTGTCAATTTAATTATTAGATCTGCCAAGGAACCTAGAAAGGAAGAAGGAAAAAGTTTTTCTTTCCTACAATTGAATATCCTTTATCAGTTACCAAAGTTTCACTCTAAAGAGCATACACTGGCTATCATCAAAAAGACAATAGATTACAAATGTTAGTGAGGATAAGGAGAAAAGGGCACCCTTGTGTATTGGTGGGGATATAAATTGGTACAGCCATTATGGAAAACATTATGGAGGTTCCTCAAAATATTAAAACTAGAACTACCATATGATCCATCAACTCAACTTCTAGATATAAAGTCAAAGGAAATGAAAATAGGATATTGAAGATATATCTAGACAATCATATTCATTGCAGTATTATTCACAATAGGCAGGATATGAAAAGTGTAAGAAGTACTGTGAGCATGATGGTAGTGTGAGAGTAAAGGAGAAACACAGGTGGAAGACTGGAAATTTTTCCCTGCACAGAGCTGTTGTTGGTAAGCATTCTGGGTTTAGGAAACACGGTACCAAACTGACACGGGGGAGCAAAGTAAGTAGCAGAGTTGCTAGGCATAGAAGTTTCTAGTGTTACTGAGCTCTCTATTCTAGAGCCCAGAAATAACCCACACATAAGTGGTCAGCTGATCTTCAATAAGGAGGCTAAGGACACACAATAGGGGAAGGAGAATCTCTTCAATAGATGGTGCTGGGAAAACTGGATATCTTCATGTATTGGACCATTATCTCACATACACCATATACAAAAATAAATTCAAAATGGATTAAAGACTGAAATGTAAGACCTGAAACTGTGAAACTACTAGAAGAAAATATAGGGAAAAATCTTATTGACATTGTTCTGGGCAATAATTTTTGGACCTGACACCAAAATGCAGGCAACAAAAGCAAAAATAAAGTGGGATAACATCATACCACAAGCTTCTGGACATGAAAGGAAATAAAAGAATGAAAAGGCAACCTAGAATGGGAGCAAATATGTGCCAGCCATCTATCTTACGAGAGGGTTAATATGTAAATGTATATTTACAAACAATATTTAATATATATTTTAAACATAATTTAATATATATTATATAGTATATTATTTCATGTGATATATTATATATTAATATTTTGAAATGATATAAATATTATATATTTATGAATATATACAAATAATATAAAGGAATTTCCATAACCCAATAGCAAAAAAACCACCCCTGATTTATAAATGGGCTGAACTTAGACATTTCTCAAAAGAAGGCAAATGAATGCCAACAGGTGTATGAAAATGTGCTCAACACTCCTAATTAGCAGGGAAATACAAATAAAAACTGTAGTAAGATTATCACCTCATATCTCTTAAAATAAATGGCTATCATGAAAAGAATGGTAAACAGGTTTTGGTGAGGTCATGTACACTGTTAGAGGGGATGTATATGGGTACATCCATTAGAGAAAGCAGTATGGAACTTCCACAAAATATTATTAATAGAACTACCATATGACCTAGCAATCTTCCTTCTGGTCATATATCCAAAGGAAATGAAATTATTACTTCAAAGAGATATCTGCACCTCTATGTTCACTGCAGCATTTTTTGCAATAGCCAAGATATGGAAACAACATGTCTGCTGATGGAGAAATGGATAAAAAAAATGTGGCCTATGCATACAGTGTGATACTAGCCTTACAAAAGAAGAAAATCCTGCCATTTGTGAAAACACGAATGAACCTGAAAGATATCAATGCCAAGTGAAATAAACTAGACACAGAAAGACAAGTATTGTATGATTTTACTTATAGGTTTACTTATAACTTAATAAAAATGTTGAACTAATAAAAGGAGAGTAGAATGGTGGTTGCCAGGGGTGAAGGTGAGGAACAATGGGGAGACGGTGGTCAAAGGGTACAAAAGTTCAGTTATGTGGGGATGGAGTGTACAGCTTGGAGAATATAGTTAATAATACTGAGTTGTGGACTTGAAATTGTCTAAGAGAGTTGACTTTAAGTGTCCACACCCCGCACATAAAGTCATAACTATGTCAGGTGACGGATGTGTTAATTAGCTTAATTGTAATTATTTTGCAATGTATATATGTATCAAAACACCATGTGGTATACCTTAAATATGTACAGTTTTCATTTGTCAAGCATATCACAATAAAGCAAAAAAAAAAGGTAGAAAGAAAAATCTTTCAATTGTTGACAGCTACAGGCTTCACAGCACTTGGGATGCTAACAAAGAATGAACTGCTTCCTTCTGATAGTGAAGCTAAAACACCATGTAACCAGAGATGTGGTTTGAATTAGTGGAGAAGGGACAGGAAGAGTAGGAGGAAGAGGAAGGAGGCTAGGAGGAAAATAAAAAGAGGCATATAAAATGAAGGAGGAGGTGGAGTAAAAGGAGTAGAAAAAGAAGGAAGAGGAGGCAGGGTGCTTAGGAGGAGAAAGAGGAGAAGAAGGGGAGGGGAGGGGAGGGAGGGAGAGATAGTTACCTGTATCTCCGCATCTAGACTGAAGTGTACTTGGCATTTTTGTGCAAGACACACAGATACACACATTTAGCAACTTCAGCACTTTTCCTAAAATTGGCAAGTGCACAAAACTTGGATGAGAGCCAGTCAGTTACAAGCATGTCACGTTTGTCATGGTCCTGCAGCCTTTAGGAAGATGTGTTTATGAGAGTGAGATACAAGCCCAACTATGAAAGAAGGGAAAGAAAGCAGATGGGTGAGCGGTATTTCTGGGAGCTGTCAATCTCCCTGGGATCTTGAAATAGACATCATAGAAGAGCAGGGACTGACTGAGATTTGAGAACATGGGTACGGAGTGAGGCAAGAATAAACATGGCCATGTGAATGGGAAAGTTGATAGGAATTATGATGGGACCAAATAAAGTAGATTAAAACTAGGAGAAGAGAAGCTTAAGGTTTTAAAATACAGTTTCTCCCAAGAGGCAGGATATATAAAATACATAGTATCTTAAAAATTGATAGGCATGACGTGGAGCCTGCTCTGAGAGGGTGGCCATGGGGTCACGTTAGTCATGGGCATTTTGCTTATTAGCTTTTCAGGGCTGCTCTGTACTGTTTGCACTTACTCAGCTTAGTTCTGGCTCTTTGCCTTCTAATGTCATACGTACCTGCTGACGTTCAGGTATGTATGATGGGGCTAGTTCCTCAGCAAGTATGTGTGTGTGGAGTGGGTGCAGACAGAGGAGCTGTTGCTGGTTTTGTGGGTGTTCCAAGGGGAAGAGAATAACTCTGTTGCTGACTTATATTTAAGTTTAAGACATATAACATGATTTGATACAAATATATTGCAAAATGATAACCCAATAAGGTTAGTTAACACCTCCTTTCCCTTATATAATTACTTTTTTTATAGTGATAACATTTAAGATCTACTTTTGACTTTCAAGAATACAATACAGTTAGTCATAGTCAACACTGTATATTAGATCCCCAGAACTTATTCATCTTATAGCTAGAAGCTTGTACCTTTGATCAATGTCTCCTCATTTTCTCCACTCTATGACCTCTGCCAACCACCATTCTATCCTCTATTTCTATGAGACCAGCTTGTTCAGATTCCACCTATAAGTGAGATCATACAGTATATATCTTTCTCTGATTTATTTCAGTTAGCATAATGCCCTCAAGGACCATTGAGATTGTCAAAAAGGCAGGATTTCTTTCTTATTTATGGTGGAATAATATAGCATTTCATATATATATATATATATATATATATATATATATATATATATACACATGCACACACACACACATATCAGATTTTCTTTATCCATTCACCCATTAGTGGGAACATAGGTTGTTTCCATGTTTTGGCTATTGTGAATAAGGCTGCAAAGAACATGGGTGTAAGAGTATCTCTTTGATATCTTGCTTTCATTTCTTTGGATATATATTCAGAAGTGGGACTGTAATGAACATGGGGTTATATATATCTTTTTGAGTTAGTGTTTAATTTTCTTCAGATAATACCTAGAAGTGGAATTGCTAGATCATATGGTAGTTATATTATTAATTTTTTGAAGAAATTCCATACTGTTTTCCATAGTGGCTGCACCAATTTTCATCTCACCAACAGTGCACAAGGATTCCCTTTTCTCCACATCCTCACCAACGCTTACTGCCTCTTGTCTTTTTGATGATAGCCATTTTAACAGGTTTGAGGTGATACCTCATTGTGATTTTGACTTCAATTTCCTTGGTGATCAATTATGTTAAACTTTTCATGTACCTGTTGACCATTTGGATGTCTTCTTTAGAAAAATGTCTATTTAAGTCCTCTTACCATTTTTTATTGGACTTTTTTTTTTTTGCTACTGAGTCCTATGAGTTCCTTATATAACTGGGATATTAATTCCTTATCAGATGGTTTGCAAATATTTTCTCCACAAGTTGCACTTTCCATAGGTTTCATTCTATAACTTTCCACTGCATTCCATAGGTTGCACTTTCATTTTGCTCATTGTTTCTTATGCTGTGCACAATCTTTTTAGTTTAATGCAGTCCTACTTGCACAAGAGGCTGTCCTGGCATATTTGAAACTTCTGCACCCACTGACATAAGCAGGCCTAATGGCAGGGCAGAGGTCATATTTTGCCTCTTATAAGGAAGCATCACAAGAGCAGATGTGTATAATCCATTAACATGTTAGGGAAAGAGTAATAATATATTAGAATATATTCAAATAGAATATAATTTGAACAATAGTAAGAACCATATTAATAATCAGTTAGGCTTTAGTTTTATTTATTTTAGTGTTTGGGGTACTTGCAGATATCAGGGAGAGAAAGAAGTCTTTGATTGCAGCTATGGCAAAACAAAGGATCTGAAAGTGTCCCATGTCCCTCCATTCCTAATTATATCATATCATTTTACCCCTGAAATTAAAAATGAATTCAATATTTAAATGCAAATATAACTATAAATGCAAAGAATATAACAATATTAAAAATTCAAATGTAAATTATGTAATTTATCTTTTCGACATATCTTGTCTGTGGAGACTTGTGCTGACAAATTTTCATCTTGTTTAGTTTGCAGATAAGAAGATAATCCCTGATACCATGTGAATTATACTGTGGAAAGCACTTCTAGACCATCACATGGGGGAAAAAGTAGCTGGGCTTCTTACACTACCCCCTTGTATGAAAGGAAATGGGAAAAAATGCAGTTTGACCTACCCAGGTCTTTTCATCTCGATTGAGCTAGCAATTTACCCCTCGACATATTTTTCTTTGGATTGCTTACTTAACCATTTTAAAGGAGATGGGCAGCAGTTGTACCCCAGAAGCATGCTATCAGCAGTTTCCTTCTTCATAGTAACTGCTCTCTGTGACCAACTTCCCACTGCCTGTGATTGAAAAGTCTAAGATATTAAGGTCTGAAAATTGAGGTTTTGAATTGAATGGAAGACCTCAATTTTAACTATAGTGCTTGACTTTTTTTTTTTTTACACAGTTCTAGAAGAATCTTGTACGCAACATTTTCAAATTTGAGGTTACTTTTGCCTTAGTTTTCTCAGTAAATGGAGTAAGAACACTATGCTTAAAGTGTTGTTAAAGTTGTTGGAAATATGAACGTATATTTTGAAAGTGTAATGATTTTCATTGTCTTTTACCACCAGTATGAAATTAGTGATATCATATTCTGCATTTGTATTGATGATCTTATTTGGGGATTAAGTCATTAAGTGATATTTTATCATTTCTTGTTGAAGATCAACCTCAAATCCCACTCTCATTTCAGAGGCCTGTCCATTGACTCAAGTCCTGGGATATTATTTTTATCCTTCCCACAGAATCTGTCATGTTTTCTCTCAGACTATATAATTCATGAGGGCACAGCCAGGCCTAACCTAAATATCCCTGTCCCAGCTCCCAGCATGGGCTTGGTAGGTAGGTAGTTCTTAATCTATATTTATTGATGGATTGAATGTGTTGATTTGCATTATCATCTGATTGCATATGTGAGTGTAACTATCTTCACAGGACTGTAAGTTCCTTGCTGCCCAGGGTTATGTTGTATTCTTGTTCAACTCTTGTGGCACCTCACAGAGTGCTGGCTGGGCATACAGGGACATTTATGTGATATTTGTTGAAATGACCTTCTAAGTTCCATTGTGTTTGAGTCTTTGATGGCACTACCACTAAATGTCATGTTTAGTTTTTAATGTCACACAGCTATAAATACTTTTAGCTAGGGACTCTGTGGAGTTCATATACATTTGTTGAGTGCCCCACACAGTACTCTGCATCCAGGAGGTAAGTCATTGACATGAACTGAACTCTTAAGTTTAACCATAATTAACTACTGCCCAGCTTTGTTGACAAAATCTCTAGATACTTATAACCCAAATGAAGTATGTATCAAGCAGGTAATGGAACAAAATAAAAAATGAGATGATTAATTTGTTAAGTGAGTAAAAATAACAATCAATGCTCAAAGAATATCCTATTTGTAGTATGGACTCTGTAAAGTAGGAAGAAATTTGAGGCCTTGCCAGTACATCTCAGAAACCACCAGGGAAGTGTTCGTGAGATTTCAGAGTTTGATGTCAGAGGACAGTGTTTCCAGCCTTTGCTGCTGTGTGTGTGTGTGGCCATGTCCATTTAGCCAATTTCTTTACTTCAAATTCCTTATTTCTAAAATGGTGATGATAACAGTATCTGCCACACAGAATTGTTGTTAGGATTATATGAGATAATACAAGGAAATAATTAGCATAGTACTACACAGAGTAAGTGCCCAACAAAAGTAAGCTATTGTATCACTGTGTCGCTATTATCTGTTGAATACTTAAGGTCTGCCCGGAACCATGGGGAGGCGGCAGTGAATGAGGCATGGTGTCAGGAGTTCATCAATGCTACTACTAATCATTTTTAAAGATGACCATTTCCTGGACACTCCATCAGTACCCATCAGTATCACATTTCTTTAGGGTTTTCTATATACAAGCATCATGTCATTTACAGGCAGTGACAACTTTACTTCAGTATGTAAAATATTGACTCCATTATCTTAATACTTAAAACAACTGTTTTCTAAGTGTGGAAATTGAGACTTAGGAAGACCAAATAACTTATCACCCAGCAAGTTACTTAGTAGAGTCAGGAGTCAAGCATAGCTCTCCTGGCTGAATTCTGCAGCTTAATGCTCTCCAAAGAGGCACCCCCAACAGCGATGCCATGAGGAAGTGTCAACAGCACATTGCAAAGTAGTTCTCTTTAGGAAGGGGAGCGCATCTCAGGGTGGGGGGCAACTGTGGAGAATTCCACAAGGAATATGGCATTGGATGAGCAGAATTTTAAGAGAGTTTAGAGTTTTAGCTCAAACTATATGAACTTATAATTCTTGTAGGTCAAAAAGTAAAATAGTGTTAATTTCATGTAATTAACCTAAAATAATTTGTGGTGGCGGTAATGGCATGGGTGAGGTTTAAAAAATGGAAAGTTTCAGTCCTCTCCCAGGCTGGTATTTTCAAACCGGGGGTCCTGAACATTAGAGAAAAGGAGAAAATCAGAAATGTGAACAGATTAGGGTGCAGGAATTCTGGGAAAAGGGGAACTAATCTTTAATGAAATGAAGTTCATTAATAATTACCAATGCCATGGTGGTTAATGTGTGCGATGTAAAAATCATTTTAACATCTTTTTATTTTAGGTGATTTCTCTAAGATATAAGTAAATGATTTAATTAAAGCTTTGAGGAACAATAAGGACAACGATGATGTTCCCAGAGTTGCTTAAGGTTTCCACGAAACATAGGAGTCATCTGAAAACACAGCATTCATTAGGTCACGAAAGAACATATATCAGACCCAAATAATAGTGCAAACATCCTGCTGCTTCAGATTCACAAGAATGTTTCCTTGACACAAAACTGAGAATTTTACTCTCCATGTACTTTTCTGATTGAAAATTAGAGACCAAAGTGGGCATTTAAGGAATATAAATAGTTCTGTTTCTGGAATGATCTTACATGCTTTGCTGCTGTAGAGTGATTATTGACCTGGAGAGCTAAGACATGTGTGCTGTGCCTTGTTTTGAATGGGCACAGACTGTACTACAGGAACAATTCTTCAGAAGGAGGCTAGTATGACTTTATTCTCAAAGGATCCCAAGTACAGGGATCTTTCCATCCCTCTTATACCAACCAGTCTCCCAGAGCAACTTTAAAGTATCCTAAATAAACTACATTTTATTTCTAGAAACTTCTGTGGAGGAAAGGACACTGATATCTGTTGACATTGTTGCATAGTAAGCAATATACCAGATTCTTCTTATACTTTATTTCATTTGACTTCTGAGCAACCTTATTATTATTATTACTGTTGTTACGTTATTGCTATTATTTTTACATATGTAAAAACTGAGACGTAGGGAAAAATAACAGGCCTAAGGTTAAATCATTTAATCTGAGTCCTGGTCTCAATAACTCCAAAGCCCATTGTCTCTGCTCTACCTCACAGTGCCATGTGCTCAGGTTATCTTCTGTTTCATCTTGGTTTACCCGTTGCATTATTTAGTAATTTTGCTACCAGCATTGCCCTCATAAATCAGTGGTTCTCAACTGAGGGTGGCTTCTCCATCAGAGGACATTAGGCAATGCCAGGAGATATCTGGGGGAGGTGCTAACAGCGTAGGTAAACAGCAGGAGTGTGTCCCACAGTGCACAGCCCTGACAGCAAGAGACTGCCCCACTCAAGTAGCCCAGAGCACCAGGGTCCTTGTCCTAAATCCTACATGCTTCCTGACCCCCTCACTCATTCTCATGTTTCTGTGTTCTGGAAATTTTTGTCTAGCTTCTGACAACGATTTTTATTTCTAGACAATTAGAAAAACTGAATAATTAATGTAATATTCCCATTATCAAACTTTCATTTACTATCTGTTTGTAAGAGGTGATTAGTTAGACACTGCACAGTGCATCAGATCTTGTAATGGGTGTTTATTATCTTAGGCAGACTTCTCTGCTAAAGCTAGAAGAGAGACCAGCAGGAATATAACACTTATAAACTTAGTATGTCAGAAGGGAAGGCTTTATATTCGCAGAGGTTAATGGGGTGGGGAAATGTTTTTCAGTTGAAAAATGAGGGCCAAGGGGAGGGCAGTGTCACTGTCCCAGGAGAGCTGAGGAAAGTCACCACCTCCTGCCTGCTCAGGGTGGCACAGCCACGTGAAGGATGCTGGATTTCAGAACCCAACCAACAGTAGGAGGCAATTTGCTATGGGGGCTGTGCAGGGCACACACCAAATATATATAATGTCAAAACATGCAAATATGCATGTACATTTATTTCCTTTATAGCTTGTGTTGGCCAATTGATGAATTATCCTGCAAATGAGCCAACCTCTCTTGTATGTTGCTTTGCCCATGTAAACACAGCCACCAGTTACCCAGTTATCCTCTCTGCACTTGCAGCCTCCTTAGTTGTTCTAAATTCTTTGAACAAAAAGCTAGTATTTATATGCTATTCTTTGCAAAACAGCTTTAGTTGGGACATATAATCCTGTCAGAAAGAATAGCTCCATAGATTTCCACAAGGCCCAAGGATGGTATAATTATGGAAAGACAAGCTCCCCAGTCCCTGAATTCTTAGATTTCGTATTCCCTGAGTAAGGCTTTAAAGTGAGATCATAGTCCAGTGATCAACGACTGATTGCTTTATCCCTTAGTAGCCACAAGGGGGCGTGTTAGGAACACAATCCTTTTTGGAACGGTGTTTCCAGAAACTCCATTATTACAAAAGTCGCGTTCACAGTTTCCTGTATTTGGAGCAGGTGGAACAGATCCTTAGAACAATCATCTACACATTTTTTTAACATGCTGTCTTCACTGACGAGGGAAAAGGGAAGGTCCTAAAGGTTCTGTGAAATTTTCTGTGCTGGGTTTCCTGAGTCTGGGAGAGGCTCAGCATAATCGGCTCACGCAGGCATTGTGCTCTCTTTGATTCAGTAGGAACCTGCACCGTGCCACCAATGGCCAAGGGTGCTGGGGCGACTTGGGGTTTCAATACAATGAGCCATCCAAGCTGGAAATATTTTTCCACAGCCATTAGTTCCTGTCAAAAAGGAACTTGTTGATGATTTAGTTTGCCTTTGACATTTTCCAAAGAAGAGAAATCTCTTTCAAAACAGTTTAAGAGGATGGCAAGACGGAGCTCCAAGTTCCTCTTTCCAACTCCTTGGATGTGCTACTGTCACAGGTGGGTGTCCCACAGAATTCAGAGGTCAGGTTCTTCTAAGGACACCCAGAAAATAGCTGTCATGCAGGGTGCTTTGAGGAAGGAGGACGTGAATCAAATATGGGCTGTCCTATAGGGCAGTGGCTCTTTGCATACATTATAATCGCCTAGAAGACTGTTCAAACAGACTTTTGGCCCCATTCTGAGATTCTTATTCAGGAGACCTGAGATAGGGTCCAAGAATTTGCATGTCTAACAAGTTCTTAGGTGATGCTAAAGTTGCTGGTTGGGGATCACACTTTGATAATTGCTGCTTTGAGGTGTATTCTAAGATTCCTAAGACATCTTGATTACTCCTGAGGTTGGACCTAGGCCCCTGTGCAGCACCCAAGTCCCAATAATGGATATGGGGTTGGTTCCTGAGATTCTCATCCTGGCTTCTGAAGTCCTGACACTATTGCACTAGACCTCCCTGCAGACTCTAACGTCCCAAGAACACTAGGCTTCTGAACAGAATGAAGCCTTCAGACTGCTTCTCTTCTTCTCCAGAATATTTCAAACCACTGAGTAGGAATAATTTCCACAATCCTGCTGACAGCCATGGCCTCTGTTGAAACCCTAGTGCTTGGAGAAGTATGGGCAGGTGTATTCTGTACTGAGTGGATATAGCTTGCCAGAGTTTACAGACTGATTCTATTTCTAGGTGACCTCAGAAAGAAACTTAGCCTCTGCAAATGAGCCAACCTCTCTTGTATGTTGCTTTGCCCATGTTACTTTGATTTTCTCATCTATAAAATGGGAACAATAGCTTCATCTACTTTACAGGGTGGTGGCGTGGGTTAAGTGAGTTAATACCTGAGTGGTGCTTAGAACAATGCCTTGCACATTATTCTCAATAACTGTTAGCTATTATTGTCATCCCTCACCTTTACTTCTATATCCATTTCGTTGTTTGGAGACTTGAATGGAGAAGGCCCCTGTTCCTGGGTGTGTGTCCTTGGGCTGTGTTATTGGGAGGCCAGAGGATTATGGCATTACCTTTTAACCTCTCTCCAGGCTGAATGACATGGCTTGGCCACGAGGAAGAGGCCAGTGATCAAGTATAAAGATCAACTATCATTTCTAAGTGGTAAAGGTTTTCAAACCATGCAACTGGTTCAAGGTTTATTCATTTTGAACAATCTGTCATGCTAACCCTATTGCCTTTGTGACAGATTAGAACAGCCCGTGGCACCTCTGTTGTTTGCATCTGTGATACAAAGAAGCAGCAAAACAGCAAGAAGAGAGGGAGGGAGCATCTTCCTGGCCAGATAAACATTCATTCCAGGCACATGGCAGAGTGACTGCAGGCCCGGCCCTTCCTGTGCTGTGTCTGTTTTCCATGTGATGAGATGTAGGTAATGATTTGTAGGTGCCTTCAGGTTGCCAATCATGTTTCCACATGCCCCCAAAGATAAAGGACTAAGTATTATTTAGTTACGTGTAAACTTCAAACATCTTTGATGTGGATATTTATTTTACTTTTTATTAAAAAATATTCACTGAATAGTAATATATTGTTATGATGCAAAATTCAAAAGGCTGAAAAGCTAAAACAAGGAAAAAAAGCCTTTCTCCCATACATGCCCTCTGTCTACACAATGTCTTTCCATTGAGTGTTTTTTTAATAGACTTTTTTTTTTGAGCAATTTTAGATTCATGGCAAAATTGAGTGGGAAGTACAGACAGGTCCCAGGTGCCCCCTCCCCCAATACACCCCCACAGCCACCCCCACTGCCAACACCCCACACCAGAGCAGTACTTTTCTTATAATCAATCAGCAGGGACACGTCCTTATCATCCAAGTTCCACAGTTTACACTAGGGTTCACTCTTGGGGCTAAATCTTCTGTGGGGCTTTGATAAGCATATAAAGATACGTATCCCTTGTTACAGTATCATACAGAGTAGTTTCACTGGCTTAAAAATCACCTCTGCTCCTCCC
Source organism: Manis javanica (assembly GCF_040802235.1). Taxonomy (NCBI): domain Eukaryota; kingdom Metazoa; phylum Chordata; class Mammalia; order Pholidota; family Manidae; genus Manis; species Manis javanica. The sequence goes on from NC_133157.1 coordinate 151,818,408, forward strand.
CTCCTCCAATCTTGTCATCACTCCCTCCCACCAAACCTCTGGAAATTATTGATCTTTTTACTGTCTCCAGGGTTTTGCCTTTTCCAGAATGTCATCTAGTTAGAATCATATAGTATGGTAGCCTTCTCAGACTGGCTTCTTTCTCTTAGCAATATGCATTTAGGGTTCCTCCACATCTTTTTTTACTCATCTTGATATTCGTTTTCACCTATTTGTAGTCACCTATTAAAGGACATGCTGGTTGTTTCCAGATTTTGGCAGTATGAATAAAGCTGTTATCAACACTCAGGTGCAGGTTTTTATATGGACATGTTTTCAGGTTGAGACTTTTAAAGCAACAGCTCTGAGATGTGAAGAAATCCTAAACAGTTGAGACTTAGGACTGTTTTGTATCCCTTAGGCTGCATCTTGTATTGAAGTTGGTATCAAGCAACTAGGATGATCATGGATATAGTGACTTTATAGAAATATCTCTGAAACACATATCTTTTATTTTTCCCCTAGGTTGACACTGGCTAAGATACTCTCCAAACCAGGAGGCCAGGGTGGAACTGAAAGGTTTCCCATTTGATCAGTCTTCTTTTCTGCTTCCATCTGGGCTTCTGTCCTGCCTCCAGCTCCAGGTCAGACTCCCTACTATTGATATGTGTCTTGCCAATGGGTTTCAGCCCTGGGCAAATTCGCTATGGATTCAATGTGACTAAAGGAAATGACAGCAAAACGTTCTTGGGGTGAAAGGGTTATACCCAACTTTATTTCCAGGTGGCATGTCAGTCACTAGAATCCCATTCACTCAGAGCAAGTCTGCAGGTAGCAAGCCGGTCTCTGCCTCTGGGCCCTTCTGTCTGCACAACCATCCCACAGAGCCGTCCTCCGGGCCTCTCTGCACAGCTGTCCCACACAGCCATCCTCTGGGCCTCTGTCCTCAGTGCGGCCACCACTCCAGCTTCTGTTCTGCTCTCCTGCAGCCTTGCAGCCCTGCCATCATGTCATGCCCAGAGCACTGAGCAGAGCTCTTTTTATAGAGTCAATAGCCATGTATTGCCCACAGGTGTGCAGTGAGCTAGCCAACCAGGGCCAGGTGAGAATTCTGGCCATAGAAACTCTCATTTTATCCACAACATGACTGTCATTCCAGTGCTCTGAAATGGATGGTCCTCAGTCTGGCTTTTTCCTTAGCCAGGCTGCACTTGGCATTTCCAGCTCCCTGCTTGGTATATGCATCTATGTCTATGTCAGTATATCCATATCCACTTCCCTTACTAGGTTAACAGACTGCCACTTTCTTTCCCTTCCTCCAGAAGGCTATACAATGATTTGCCAGTATGAGATATTTAATGAACACTTATTGCTAGCACAAACACTGCTGATGTTGCAGTTAAGAACTATTAGACCAATCAGATTCTGTATCCCAAAGCATGAATGATGCAGATTCCTAAGAGGCACTGCCTTAAGAGTAACAATAGCTAACATATTTTAATTTTTAGTGTGTTTTAGGCACAATGCTAAGCAATTTCACATAAATCTTCTCACTTATCTGCATAAAACTACCCATTTGTTATTATTACTACCATTTTATACATGAGGAGACTGAAACTTAGTGAAATTGAGTCATTTGAGAACCTACAGAGTAGAATCATGTAAGACAGGAATTCTGATCACATATCAAGGTATGTGGCATAAAACAAAACAAAAAAAATTTTAACTGCCACACTTAAGTGAATTATATACTCTAGGTCCTCACCAATATCAATTTGTATGTTTGTATTTATTTGATTAGTGTCTGTCTTTCCCCAAAGACCATAAGCTCTGTGAGGATAGGGACCATGTTGTCCCACATATCTCCAGTCCCTAGCAAATTGCCTGGTCCAATGTAGGTGTTCCAATCTATGAATGATCTCAATCTTTCTGTGGGTCAACAAGTTCATCCCCTGGTACATCAGCTCTGCTGTAAGAATAAGGCATTTTGGAAGCTGAATATAAGCAGTCGTCACAAGAATGAATTTTTTTTTAACCATCATCTCCTAGAACATGGTGCCCATCCCTATCTTTCATTAATTTCTGGCATAGATCTTTAATGGAGAAAAAGATGCATTACTATACAAAAGAGGAGATTTTTCTAAATCTTATCAGATATCTAGAAATTTACTCTTAAAAGCATAACCACCTTTACTGCATGCTCATTGCTAGAATCACATTACTGTACCTATCTATAAGTTATCAGTTATAACTCAGGAAGGAGGAGTTTATGTCCTCACTGTACCTCTGAACCCAGATGGCTCTTAGAGGTCTGGGTACCATCAGAAAGGACAGTACAAACAAATATGGACTGTATTATCCTATGTTCTTTAAAATCATTGCATTTTTGCTCTTTATTTCCTGTTGCTTAGAGGTTCATGTTTTAACTTCTTAGCCTGGCATTCAAGAAATTGTATCTTATGAGCTTAGTTTGTATGTTCACCTTTATATAATAATCTTCAATAGGTGCTCTGGTCCACTGGACTGGATTCTGATGTCCCTCTCATATGTCAGGATCACTTTCATCTTTGCTTTGCTCAAGCAGCATGATTTTCTCACTCCTCTATCTATCCATATTTTCTCTTAATTCCTCAAAACCAGGGTTAAATATGGCTCTCTGCTTTCTCCCAATGACTTCAATGTACACTGTGATCATGATCAGAGTTTAATAGTGTGTCTAAAGGTTCAGATTTTGAGGCCAGATTTAGGTTGACACAGACATCATTTGCTATCTAGGTGATCTGGAGGGAGTTAACTTATTCTAAGCCCAGTTTCCACATCTGCAAAATGTGAATAAATAAAATTACCTGATAGAATTGTTATGGGAGTTAATGAACTTTTGCATGTAAAATGTTTCATTTTCATTGAATAATATATATAACTGTTGAATCACTATGTTGTATACTTGAAACCAGTATAATATTGTGTATCAACCACACTTAAAATAAATGTTTCATTTTCAATAATTACAATTGTAGATGCTTTAAAATACTTTAACCCCAATTCACTTGGAGGACAAGATGAAGTTAAAGGAAGAAATAACAGCTTTGGTATTTGGTCCATTAGCGAAGTCTGCACGATGCCTCAATTCATTGCTGGAGACCCTGGAGGGGGATCCCTGTACTAACAAAGGGATGGAAGGGGAGGCAGTAGGATTCACAGGTCTGGCAATCATGGAGAGACCTGAGCTGGAGATAATCAATTTCCAATTACCCGTGTCTGGGCAGTAATTAAAGCCTTAAGTGTGAATGAGCTCACCTATCAAGAGAGTATAGAGAACAAAAGGATATCCAGGAGCAAGGGTAACAGGCTTACCTACGGGCTGCAGAGGAGTTGATTAGATTTCAAACACAGTAGAAAAGTGAGTAGAAAGGTAAAAGCAAAACAATGGTGGTGCTAATCCCTGGTGAAGGAGAATATTTCAAGCAGGTGGGCATGTTTGGTGTTGTCACATGCTTATGGGAGGGCTAGATAAGCTGTGGACTAAAGTTACTGTTGTGTTATCTACAGGAGGGTGTTGTTGACCTTTGTGGGAATTACTGGAGAGTTTTTGGAGTGGATCAAGGAGAGAATGGGAAATAAAGAAATAGAGACATCAGGTAAAGAAAACAATTAAAAAAATTGACTGTTAAGGGAAGAATAGAGAGATGAGTCGAATTTAAAATGAAATGTGGGCTCTGTTGATTTTTTTCTTAAGGGGAGGGATTTAAACTTATTTAAAAGGCAGTGGGGTGGATATAGATTTGCTGTGGGTTGGATTGGTCATGACAGAATTCACATGTGGAGGCATTAACCCCCTATGTCTCAGAATGTGGCCTTATTTGGAGATGGTTCATCGCAAGCGTTATTAGTTAAGATGACATCATGTTGGCGGAGGGTGGGCCTGATATCCTTATAGGACGTAGACATTTGGACACAGAGATAAACACACAGGAGAAAGCCAGTGAAGGTGAAGGTGAGGTCAGGAACTGGGGTGATGCTTTTACATGCCACAGAATGCCAAGGATTTCCAGTAAACCACCAGAAGCTAGGAGATAGGCATGGAACAGAATCTGTGGCCCTCAGGAGGAGCCGGCTCTGCCAACATGCTGATCTCAGACTTCTGGCCTCCAGAGCTGTGGGACAACAAATCCCCATTGTTTGCCATCCAGTCTGTGGCACTTTTTCATGGCAGCCCTAGAAACCCAGTGAGCTCATAGGAAGAAGATGAACACAGTGTAGTTGGTAGTGTGAGTTCCTCGGAAGGCACAAGAGGATGGGATCCAGGTCTACGAGACCGTTGATAGAATGTGTGAGATGTGAGTGGTCCTGCATGCTTGCTGTAGAAAAGACAATGGATTTGTCATCCGATGGATTTTATTTTCTCTGTAAACTGGGAGGAGAGATCTGGTGAAAGTGAAGGAATGAAAGTGGGTGATTTGAGAAACAATGTGAGGTTGGCCATAGAATATAATCCAATTGGCTCTGTTGTGTGACTCTGCAGCTGTGAGGTGTGGTCACAGTGATGGGGAGAGTTGAGCCATCCAGCACTGGGGGCCAGTAGGACAGAACAACCAAAGTATAGATCAAGAAATGTTATTGAAATATTTTATGGAAGCTGAGCTAACAGAAGTAAGGAGTGGGGTTCGAAGGAAAGAATTGATGGTTTGAAGAAAGTAAAGCAGTTTAGTGAGTTTGAAGAGGGTCTGTGGTTGGAGGGACTGAACAAGCTAGGAGATGAAAGAGATGCCGGGTGGCCAGTTGATTATGGGCAATGACAGGTTTGAGATATGGCTGTTGGAATAGCTAGACTGGGACAGAGACAGGGTATAGGACAGAGGACTGAGAGACTATGGACCATGCACAGTGTAGGATACATTTACTTACCTTTTCAATGAATAATAGTTGATTGCCAGGCACTACTCTAAGTAGGTGAAACAAAACAGTGGACGAAATAGGTATTCATTTCTACCTTGCAGAGCTTCCAGTCAAAAGAGCCAGCAATAAAATATGTGATGTGTGAGACATATCAGATTGTTAGAGTGCATTGGAAAATTAAAGTAAGGGTACAGGATGGGAACTGTGTATGTTCGTGTGTGTGTATTACTATTTTAAGAAAGGTGGTACTTCTTTATAAGGTGATGCTTGACAGATACCTAAAGCAGGTGAGAGAGCAAGCTCTGTTTCTATCTGGAAACACATGTCAAAAAAAGGAGAATGGCTGCGTAAAAAGGCCCTGAATCCCTATAATTGCTGCAATATCTCCCACTAGCTCCCTTGCTAGAATGGGTCTCCTTGAGAGTTTCCCTGTATTTCTGTGGGTGTGCTCACAGGCGTCCTCCGGGGATTCCTAACAAGTCTGCACTTGCTTCGGCTCTGGCCTTCCCCTCTTGCTCTCACACTGCTCCCTCGGCTGCTGAGGACCCCTGTATAGCTGGCTTCCCTCCGTGACGCTGGGTATCCTGCTGGCCTCAGGGAGGGGTCACTTCCCATCAGGCCTAGAGGGTCTGTGTCTTAGCTCTTGCCCTGCCCCTGTGCGGGTGCAGGGTGTGGTAACTGCCATCCCTGTGGAGGCCTCCCCACCAGCGCTCCCGTCTCTGCTCTGCCAACATTGCCACCTCTGACCCTCTGAGTCTGGGCACCGACGGAGACTCCCATCTCCCCACAGAATGAGGCTAGGGGCAGGCGGCCTCCATTACGGAAAGCAAGATGTCCTTCCATAGAGAGAAGAAGCCCCTAGCGAAATTTTGTCTCACTTCCACTCAGAGAACAACCATTTGGCATATTGATTGTCATCACTTCTTCCAGGAGACAGCAGGCTGTGGTTTCATTGACTCCAAAGAAAAAAGTCAAGATAGTCTGACACTGGATCATTTCTCAAAATCCAGGCTATTTGGTCATATTTGCAGTTATCTTTTTACCTGTGGGGGAAAAAAAATCAACTGTGTTTAGTTATTTGTAAAGGACCATAATCAGTTACATGGGTAATTTAGGTTTTATTGTATGTTCCACTTCATAAAAGGCCTGGAGTTATGCTCAAGAGGATGTAGTTCGGTGAGAGTAGTGATGTTATGTAAATTGATATTTATGAATTAATAATTTTATAAAAACTCATCATAGAAACTCAGTATTTAAAGAGCTCTCATAATGGATAATTTTGAAAAATGATTAGACATCCCTTAATTTATTTTCCAGGTGATTTCATATTTTCACTTACAATAAATCACTTCCTCATGTATATTTATACACACATGAACAATTGTGGGTGTGTTTGACTAAGTTTAGTGGGAAACTTGCTCAAAGAATAAATTCTAGCTACTTCAAGTAGTGTGAAATAGGGGACTGAGTTGAGTTTTTTTAACCTCAAGAGGAAAAAAATAGGGATCTGCTTCTCTGACTTTCTAGAAGATGAAAAATTGAAGAGACTTTATGTTTTTCAGAAGTTAAATATTTCAAAAATGTTCTAACAACCATAATCTTCATACCTAAGCTGATATTTTTGTATATAACCAGGAAAATAGACTAGCTGTAGAGTGACTAGATCTAAAGTGCAGATTTATGCCACTCGAGCTGGAATTGCCTCGCAGGGAGGTGTCCTGTGAGGAACGTGTCTGGGGCCTGTATGGGGACACAGGCCAAAGTGAGTGGGCAGTGGCAGTCTTCTCCCACCAAGAGTATGGATACTTCCAGTCAAGGTCTTTCTGTTCTCAGGGTCCTCAGTGCTCAACTGCACAATAAATATATATTTTTTATAACTTCTGTTCATCTTGTGATCCACACTAATCCCTCCCTGCTTTGTGACTTACTTGTTCCAAGATTTGGACACCACAAAGCCCAGCAAGTCCTTCCCCTTCATAACCTGCCATCCAAAGACATTTTTGTTGCTCAAACAATTCCCTGCTTATAACATCAAAGATGTCCTCCAAATAATTTCCCCCTCTTAACTTCAACAGTACCATTTCTACTTTACATCTGACTTGGTAGCTAATAAACCAAGAGATAAGAGAGAAGGAAAGAATACCTACTTTGTCGCAGGTTCTTTTATTTTTCTGTTTTTCAAGGGTTATTTACTAATGTATGGTCTTTAATATTTTCTTTTATATTTTCACCCTTTTTTGCAACTGTAATTTGTGCATTTCTTCCACTTGTTTCTCTTTGGAAATTTATTTTATTATCCCATAGAAAATAGTTTTGAAAAGTATTTCAAGTTTTTGACTGATTTCTCCTGTCATCAAATTTAACTCTAGTCACATTGATTTATAACTTCTTGAGAGAACATACAAGTTTCTTAAAAAAAAAAGGTATGTATAGCACTGAAAAACCCTCAAGAGGGTTTGTGAGACACATTAGCACTTATGTATCTGCCTCTCCTAACGTTCTTGATGGTAAAGAGTATGTTAACACCCACCTTTGCATCTCTTGTGTTTAGCAATGTGACTGATATATGGTAGCAGCTCAGTAAATAGGAACAAATGAATAAAAACATGAACAGAATGAATGAGAAAGTATCAGCTGTCTAAAATGTACATCTTGCTGTTAATTTCTAAAGTTTTTGGCTGAATGCATTCAGGGATGGGGATGAATGAGAAAAAAGAAGTGTGTGAAGAGTGGAAAAATTTTGTAGGGAGGAGGTCTTTCTTTCCATCATCAATATTGTTTTTGGCTGCTTCTGATAGTAGCATCTCTTCTGGCTCTTGTAAATCAAGATTTTAGAATTTTCTGTTATCTGATACAGTATCAATGTTGTCATATGTCTTTTGAAAAATACTCATTTCATTTGGACAGAAAAAGCAGAAGTGCTGGATAGGAGTGCATATGCTGCATTGGGAATTAATTTGAGAGAATAGTGACTCAGAATTCAATAATTATTTTAGGCTGCCTTTTCAAATTCAAGAAACCCAGACACTTATCTGAGTTTGCAGTGTTGCAGCAAATGGACCAAAGCACAGATTCCAATATGTGAAAGAGAGATTGTATACACATGCTTACTTTTTTTATTAATTTATTCAATATTCAACTGACATTCATGGCACATCTTTTTCTGCCAAACACTACACTGGATGCTTTGGATTTAAAAGTAGATGGGACAGCAGCACTTGGATGATTCTGGACAGAGTACCTGATGTCCGAAGAGCGTTGGCCCTTCAGCTGTGGGCCCACAGATGCGCTACGTGGACTGTCTGGGGAGCCCTCCTGCTGGATGTCTTGCCCCCTCCACTGCCTTCATACAAGCTCTCTGCTAGTTTCTCAGATGCACTGTGTCTTATCCCATCTTTGGGTCTTCAAACAGGTCTTTTCTGCTGAAATCCCCCTTATAGAAGAATTCCACTTATCTTTTGGGACTTAGCAGAAGGGTCAGCTCCTGAGGGAAGGTTCCCCTAATTTGGTGACTGGGTCAGCAGCCCAGGATGGGGCAGTGCTTCACGGGCCTCACCACAATCACAGTTAGCTAATGATGCTTGTAGGTGTTTAGTATGTGGTCTTCCTGCTGAAATATAGAGTATTTGAGGAGACCATCTGTGTGACTTTTCTCCCATGTACCTCCAGAGTCCAGTGGGTATGCAGTGGCCTTTGATAAACGTTTGTTGAATGAAAAAACAAACTACTAATGGCAGAGTTGATGGAATGGATGACTTCCTCCTTGCCATCTCACGGCCTGTTCCGAGCCTTTCCTTTTTCACATGGAAGTGCTTGGTGGCATTCTGATATTAGCCCAGAGAGACTCAGGGAGCAATTCCTTTTCTTAAAGAGCTGTGTTACATGTTTGGGCTTAGTGCATAAGGCACTGGTTACCAGTGACATTCTGCCTGTGAGGGGTCCTTCTCAGATGGAAGGAACGTAGAGGAGTCAGTAGCTGATCACCCTTCCCAATCCAACATCATCTTAGAGGAATAGGGAAAAATCAGCTTTTGGTGCAATGATAGCAATTTCTTTCCCAGCATGGAAGGCAGAATTGAGTTGCTCTTTTATGGATAAAACAGGACTTTTAAAATAACCAATCTGGCAAAGGCATTGAGAATCAGGAGCAGAGACCAAAACATGTAACAATTCATTTTAGAAAAAATGTCCTACAAACTGATCTCACAGTTGGAACTTAAAAGGCCCCAGATACAATCATGTTTTGCAGAGGTCCTGAAATTGACTCTGGCACTGAGGAAATCCTGAGCAACATTATTCATGGAGGAAGAGGAGTGGGGCATCCATCACGATGTCAGGTTCTGCCTGCTCCTCAGATTACAGAGTCAGAAGCAGTCCAGCGTTGAGGAATGGTGTCCTTGCTCTGCATGTGTCCACCCCACACGGGTTCTCAGGGTTGGTTAGGCTGTGCCGTCCTCAGGCTCATTTTTAGAGCCCCATCTCTCTTGATTATCTTAGCATCCCTTCCTCTTGGCCAGATGGATTGCCCATGAGATCTCTTTCTGGATGCCTCCTCATTTCTCTCTACCAAGGCTTCTGCAATTATCAGCCTGCTCTAAAATCCATGAAGTTTTCTTTTTGAAAAAGGGCTTGGGAAGTCCCACAATGTGCACCAGCAGACACAGCATCTCCTTCGTCTATGGAGATGTACAAACTCAAAATGACATAATTTCAGCGGAAGCCTTGTCTGTCTACCTGACCTTTGGAAATCTTATTATACTAAAAACTCGGAGCATTGTGTTTTATGTTTCTATTAAGAATTGTACCCATTCTTGTAAGCCATTCTCTTGTATTCCCTACAGATTCCAAGGCTCTATATTCTTCAGATAGGTTTTCACCAGGCCTTTACAAACTCAGTCCTTTTGGTTTACCTTTACTAACAGCATCTCTGTCACCCAGGGAAACTGATAATTCTTGGGCATCATCCCAGACCAGTGAACCACTCTGGGAGAGAGGCCCTGCAAGCTGTGTTTTAATAGATTATATAGGTAAGCTTGTCTCAAGTTTATCTTTGTGTTAACTGAAAATAAAAAAAGAGCTTCCTAATCAAATTAATAGTTCAGAAAAGATTATGAGGCAATAGTTTATAGCCTACCTAGAACAAAACTGAATAACACAATTTAAAGCAATACTATTACATATTAATAATAAATGGCTAACCACAGTGGTTTTCTTAAATGGGTTAATATGTGTAAAATAATTAGCATAGTGCCTGACACATAAGAAATGTTGTATAGATGTTTCTCAGTATTAATATTATTATTATTTGGTCCTAAAGGATATTCTTTAATTACATATAGTCCCCCTTCTTCTCCTAGAGAGTAAGTAAAGGGTCTTAACACAGATACAAGCTAAACAATAGTTTAAAAATATGAGAGACAGTAAAAAAACCACACTAAAAAATGAAATTTCATCACATGCTATAGAATACCCAGCACTGACTCTTGTAATTATAATTTTTCATCCAATATGTACACCTATGTGTGTATACATATATCCAATATGTATACATACAAGTATAAACATGTATGTATACTGTGTCTACCTAAGATAAATAAGACTGGCTTGCTGTTCACCTAATCCTTTCCTTATCTTTTTTGGGTACTTCTCTGCCTGACTCAGAGAGCCCTTTTTCTTCTGTCCTCCACCCTTTCTCTCCAAGGTCCCAGGCTAGAGGTTCACACCTAAGACAACTTTGCAAAATGTTAGAGCCCTTGAAAGTTTGAGCCCCGAAATACATGAAGATGACCTTCTTCCTGCCCATCTCCTATACACTGCCTGTGGGATTTGATCTGACTGAGACAAACTCGTACTGAAGTAAGCCAAAGAGAAGTTGAGCTTTTTAAGTAAAATATGATGTAGTTGAATTCTGTACATATTTAATTCTGTAGCATAGGTATTAACATGAGGTTTAGTATGCCAGTAGTCTGCTTTACATTTATATTTCTGTGGCCAGGGTCAAAGGTGGCCACATAGAGATATAACCATATGAAAATTTACATGCTTTTTCTGGACATCATGAATATCCAAGTTGCATCCTTATATATGGGAGGGGAAAGCAGCTACCTCCTCATTGTCAAAATAAAGGACTGTGGTACAATTGGTGTGGTGGTTAAAGGAATGTAGTCTGTATTCAAGTAGTGATACATTCAAATTCCATCATTTACTGGCTGTGTAACCTCGGGGAAGCCACTGAATATTTCTAAGGCTCAGTTACCTCATTAATAAATGGGGATAGAATTGTTGGGAAGATAAATGAGATAAATGTGTTGGGACATGCTTATCACAATGCCTAGCATCTAGTCAGTGCCAGCTCTTGTTATTTTATATAGATTAGGAACAAAGATGGGAGAATAGATTAACACCCTGTTTCAAAGGCCCTTCCTGAGTGAGAGAGGCTGTACCTCCTGGCAGAACCATATTGCAAGATAGAGGCTCTGTGCCAGGCATGAAGAGAGTGCATTTGTAGGAGAAATAGGGAAAGGAGGACGGGAAACTTTGTCTTTCCATATGCAGACACTTGCATAACATTTCCTTCTTGAGGTCTTGAATCCCAACGGGTGAACTACGTATGTTTGGGAAGAAGACTCATGAATTAGTGTTTTTCCCAGCAGAGAAGCTCACAGAAACTTTGAAGTGTTTATTAAAGAGTTGATAATGAGGAGAAAACTTTCTGAAAATCATATTAAAAAGTAACCTCCCAAACTGCTTCAGTAATTTAACCTTGGAATCATAAGGCTCTACTGGAATAGAAAGAACACATTTTTCTCTCGCCCCACTGTCCCTAGTGTATCGCATGTGAGCTGAGAGCAGTGATGGCCTCTTTCTAGGAGTCGGCAGTGAAATGATACTCCTTTTGTGACCAATCGAATAATTACTGAAGTTGAAATTTGTAATCCTGATACCGAATATTTCATAATGACATCAATTTAAACTTAATACTGCTCTTATCTTTTGACAAAAATAAGGTTTAATATGTCTTTTCTCCTAATGGGGGTGAAATAAGGAAAGACTTTATTATACAAGATAATTAAAATTCTTCCTGAGGTTACAAGTGATTTAAAAAGAATCACAACATGAGATAATTAGGCCTTATTAGACTCTTTATCTGCTTCACTGAAGTCACTTCTTCCAGGATGATAAAATGTGCCTTTGTCTTTTTTTAGAAAGCTGGATACCAAATTTGGGAAAAAAATGATCTTTTTTCCTCCTCTTAGACTCAGCACAGGACTGTATGAATGGATTTGGGGAAATAATTTAATGACAGGGTTACAGTTTCCAAAAGCTAGACCTTTATAGAATGTGATGGTTTTCAAGTACTTACTCATTTTTCTAGTGGAATTACTAGCTACCCTCTATTTTTAGTTGGTTAATAGAAAATGATCTGAATTTGTGAGTTTTCTGATATTTCTTCCCCTGACAGGCAGAATAATAACAGATCTGCTTTACGGTGTTTAACAAAATCATCTTGTTACTTGACAGACTCTTTTATGCTTTCTTGTGCCACAACAAACAGGTAAGGCAAAGAATGTCAGTGTTTGTATTTGTAATGTCTAGTGAACATATAATATAGGCTATTACAATAACTGTGCAATAGTGGATATGGTATTTCTTAGGTGAAAAGTGGCTCAGGGATTTAAGGCACATGATGTTTTGTAAGAGGAAGCAGGTACCTTGGGAGCAATGGGAGTTTTGCCAGAGTTCTAAACTGCATCCCTATGTGAAGTCCTAGATTGCTTTTCTATTCTGCTTTTAGGCCCAATGACAGGGACACTGGGACTGCCACCCTCTGCTAATGGCACTTTGGGTTTCCAGTGGATTTTAACAATGTTCAGTGCAACTCACAATAAGCAAATCAAATAGAGCTTGTTTGTGCCTATAAATTTATAACCAACTTATTTTTATCTATTGATCAGTGGTTGAAAAGAAATTGTTGTATTTTGTCTTTAAGAGAACATTTCAGTTCTATTGACAATGACTTGCTTTACAGGTTTATTAAATCATTCTCTCCTTCTGAGTGACCCTTTTCTTGTAGAAACGCTAATGGATATAGATCAGGGCATCAGGTACCATGTAAAATATACACATCTTTTTGATTGAAAGCTAGGTATATAGAATTGTTAAGTAAATGTCTATTTTAAGGTAAAATATCTAGAAAGGAAGCAGTATGCTTTGATGGATAAATAGCTTCTGTCATACTTTTGCAGGGTCTATTGTAAATGATATAAAGGAAATTGTTGCTTTAAAGAGTAACTTAAATAGTGAAATAAGAATGGAACTAAGCCAGATTGCCAGCATCAAAGGTATCCATTAAATAGGTTTTAAATGTTTGCATATATATGTGAGCTGCCTCTTTTCAGGGCATGTTGCTGTATACATTTTTCCTCTCTATCAGGCTGATAGATATTTTAGGAAGAGTATGACACCTTTAGGGTCCTAGTAATGGGTAAGGGTTAATCAAGAGGTACACTAAACACGAACGCATGGCTTGACAAATTTTCACAAAACAAACAAACATATAGCAAGTACCCAGGTAAAGAAACAGAATCTTGCCAGCACAGTTGATTTTTGCATATTGATTTTGATTTGCTACATCTTCATTAAGCGCAATAAACAGTTGGAACTTTGGGATTTTTCTATACACACTTAGATAATCTGTGAATAATGAAAGTTTGCTTTCTTACTAATCCTTTTACCTTTTCTTCAGTCTTTGCATTACTGCACTAGCCAGGACCTCCTGCACAATATTTAGAAGGAACAGCGGAACCCTTGTCCTTCCCTGGTCTTAGGAAAAAATGTTTAATGTTTCACCATTGAATATAATGCTTGATTTTTCTGATCATTTGCTAATATTTTTCTTGACAGGATGTGGAATTTTATCAGATGCTTTTTCTGCCTCTGTGCAAATCATCATAATATTCAGTAAATGCACTGAATTACATGGATTGATTTTCTAATGTTTAAACAATGTAGAATTCCTGGTGGAAAGCAAAGTTGGTCATATTGTAGTATTTCTATGTATAGCTGGATTCAGTTTGCTAATATTTTATTTAGAGTATTTTAATCTCTGTAATTGAGACTGGCCTGCAAATTTTCTTTCTTATTGAGTTTTGGGATCAAGGTTATATTGATCTCATGAAATTATTTGAAAAGTGTGTCCTCTTTTTCTGATCTTTGGAAGATATCTTGTAAGATTGGAGTTATTATTTTCTTAAATATTTAGAACAACTTTTTGGTGAAGCCATTTAGTCCTGGAGTTTTCTTTATGGGAGTGTTTTAAATTCTATTTTTATGTTAGCTTTCTAAATTTTGAAGAATTTATCAATTTTATCTAAATTTTCAAAATTTTTGGTCTAAGAGTGTTTGTTTTCCCTATTGTCATTTTTAGCATCTGTAGTATTGTTCTCTTCTTTCCTGATACCCTTTTTACCCAGTGATCAGTCTCTCAAGATGTTTATAAGTTGGGCTTTTTGAGGTCCCTCTCATTTGTGTATTTGTTTTCTGTTATAGTAATTTATGATCATGTCTTTATTCTTTCTTTCTTTTTTTAAAAACTTTTCTGGGAGTTGTATTCTTCTTTTTCTATCTTATTGACCTGAAAGCTTAGCTCATTAAATTTCGGACTTTTCTAATACAGAATTTAAACATACGTATTTTCTTTTCAATTCTGTTTTCTCAGTTCCATGACTTTGAATAGATGTGTTTTGTTTCTATCAGTTCAAAGATTTTCCAATTGTGCTTGTGACTTTTTCTTTGATTCTTCACTCATTAGTAAGAAGTATATTTTTTATGTTAAACCATAGGGGGGATTTTTAGACTATCTTATGGATTTCTAGCATAAATACATTGTGATTAAGAATGTACTCTGAGGGTTCAATGCTTTTTAATTTGTTGAGATGGTCTTTATAGTCTAGTATATTGTTATTTCTGAAGCTGCTACATGCATTTTTGAAAAGGAAGTATATTCTGCAGTTGACCTCTATTATCCACTAACTCAGGCTTGTTAATCATGGTCTTCAAATCAGCTATGTATTTATCAATTTTGTCTGCTGCTTTCAAATACTGAGAGGGGTATGATAAGATTCCCTGATATGATTATGAATCAATCAGTTTCTCTGCACTTCTGCCACTTTCTATTTTGTTTTGGAGTTATTAGATGAATATGATTTACAATTGTAATATCTTCCTGGTGGATGGAATATGTTATTGCTACAAAGGAGCTCCTTTACCTTTACTAGTGCTCTTCTCCTTTATGTGGTATTTATATGCAGCAGCATCTTTCTCTTAGTTTTTGCATGGTATATCTTGTTATATCCTTCTACTTTAAGCCTTTCGGTATCCATACTACTTGGGCTACAGACTTCCTGTCATCTAGTTGTCACTACAACTTTTGTCCCCTGGCCACCAAGGAGATTCTTCTTCTCTAAAAACTATCTCCTTTATCTGGTTATCACCAGTGTTTTCATTTTAATACATTTACCCCTACTGCTATATGATAGGATTAAAGGAAACACCTGTCATGGGAATATGAGTACTAACAGAAAAGGTTTTTTTTTTCTTTTTCATTTATTGTTTAAAACAAGCATACAAATAATTCAAAACTCTACAAATTGCTTTCTGTAATATGAGCAATCATTGAACTAGAATGTTTAGAGTATAAGAGGAGATTATAATAAAAATTTATCATTCTGGATCATTGCATTTGTGACGAGCTGGTACAATGATGTTACTCATAAATCATGTATCAAAATGTAAACAAGGGGGGCTTAAAACAATGAAAATATTTTTATTTAAAAATTCCTGCTTCACCCACCTAATGCAATTTGGCCTCTCAGAATTACTTAGAGCCAAAGGATAAAGGAAAATTTTTTCTTTCTCATTTAAATTTGTATGTACACTGTCAAACAAGTTGAACAATAATTTAGATGAGGATGATTTTTCTTAGCACTTAATGAAACTCAGTCTATTCTGGCTTGTTGAGCAATTGTCTGAAAAGAATATGTTTAATACATGCCTCAGCAACCTGTTAGAAAAGTGAAACCTCTAAAAAATGAAAATTGAGGGGAAAGAAGAAAAATGTCCCCCAAGAACTCTATAAAATTTTTATATCATCAAGAATTATTGTTGTGGTACAGCTTTCTCCTTTAGAGGAGGGAGGACTTATTGATCTAAGGGGGGAAAGTAAATAAGGTTATAATTGACATTTATGATCACAGGTACCTACATTGTATTGCATAGAATAAAATAACCAGACTTTACCACAAATTGATAAATATATGCTCCTAAGAATTACCAATAGAGTGAATGGCAATGAAAGTGACACTAAACATTTAGAAGAGGAATACACCTAGTAGACATAGTTGGAAAGTATGGTTGTCTTCCATGAAGTTCCCTACAGAAGAAAGTTAATAAACCTGATTTTGGAAACACAGTTGAGAACATCTGGTTCAGGAAAAATTGAGAAGGAAGCAGATGTTATATCACTACTGTGGATGGCTGGGCAGTTAGAGGAGAGAGATGACACATTCCTCATACAGATTATAAAACAGGTGCAGAGATACGATCTGTTTGTGATAAGAAACTTGAACTAGCCAGACATCTGCTGAAAGCCTTATTCTGCTGAAAGCAGGGCTTTGATAAACTCTTCAATTGCCTTGATGAGACTTTGTGGAGGATAGAAGTTGTAATATGTAGAACTTTGTAGCTAGTTCTTATCAGGAAGGGAGAACTCACTGGTGATGCAGAAGTAATAGGCAACATCACAGATTTCATAGTAAGAAAAAATAAGGTAATTCCTAGAATATAAGACATATAGATTAGTTTTGAAGAAATCAAATTAAAACAAAATCACAAGAAGGTATAGTTCATTGGAAGATGTTTGTTTATAGAGAAGAATGTGGCTTAAGATAAGTGGAAGGCCCCCAAAATGGAAATTCAGAAAGTAAAATACACATAGACCCAATGCACTATAAAAGCAGAGGTACATAAGGAACCTAGTGTGGCTTCATAAAAATTTATTTGCTGAGCTCCAATTTTTATAAGGAATCTAATATGTTGAAAGAAGACTTAAATAGCAAAAAGAATAAGGGATGATAGGAAAATGAAAATCCAGACTTTCCATAGGCTTAAGATGAATGCTAAAGAAACAGGAAGATACTGTACTGGCCTGAGCCTTCAGTGGGTTGGGTGGCCCAAGTTGGCCCTGTTTGATATCATTCCTTAAATATAGATGGAAAGGCACCTCCTTCAAATACTGCTATTCCTAACCTCTCCAGGTTCCACTCCTTTTTATCTGGGTTTATAAATATGCTGGAACTTTGTAAGGGCTCATTTGGATAAGGCCAAAAAAGATCAGGTCATGGGAAAACATTGCTTCATGTGGTCACTGGATGAAGCGTGGGCTGCTGCTGAAGATATGTACTCAGGGCTGCTGGTAGTTAGGACAGCTAGCACCAGACAGAGATGGGCTGTGAACACCTTGGAGAAGGTTGAGTAGTCTGTGGACCATGTCTTGAGTGTCAAAAAACTTTGGTTCCTCAAGGAGTGTCCCTCATACCAACAAAAGACCTTTGCTGAAATAACCGTTATTCTCTCCTAGAATTTCTACTGCTAAGGACACTTCAGTCTCTTTTTCTCTTTTCTTTTCTTTTTGTTTTCAAATTCCTTCACTGCACTCCATCCCAAGGAAGGGGTTATTCTTAGACTTAGGGGTATTCCTTTTTCCTTAAACCCGGTTGTCTTTGGGAACTTCCCCCAAACCTTTCCTGAATCAAAGATGCAAATGGAGGGAAGATAAGGAGAACTTTTTTTCTCAAAATTATCTTGCCTCACTGTTACTTAAATTAAAATTTTATTTTGAGATAATTGTAGATTCACATGCAGTTTTAAGAAATGATACAGACATCCATGTACACTTAACCCAGTTCTCCATCGTAATATCTTGAAAACTGCAGTACAGCATCCCAACCAGGATACTGACATTGATCAGTCCATCAGTCTTAATTCTGATTTCCCCAGTTTTGCTTTTACTAGTATGGGTGTGCTTACTCATATATAATTTTATGACACATATATGTTGATGGAGCTATTACCACACTCAAGATACACAACAGTTCCAACACCACGGGACACCCTCATGTTGCCCTTTGATAACCACACTCACTTCCCTCCAGAACCGCGTCTAACCCCTGCCAACAATTAGTCTGGTCTCCAGTTCTAAGATATTATATTTTATTTTATTTTTCAAAGATGTCATACAAATGAAATCCTTCAGTATGTAGTCTTTGAGTATTTTTTTCTCCCTCAGCAATTCTCTGTTTTAAGGAATAAGAAAAGAGATAACCTCTATCTGGGGATCATAGAAAGAAAGAAATGCACATTCTATTTGGCATGTTTTTTGTTGGAAGTAGTATGCAAAGTGGAAAGGCTAGAATGGGCATATGCTGCCAAATGTACATGACCGGTTCCAAACTCTTTTCTAAGCTGCAAACCCAGAATTACACCTCTTTATGGAAAGTTCCACATGGATCACTTGAAGAAAACTCAACTACAACACATTCAAAGTCAAATGTGTGATATGCCTACACACAAAAAATCCATTGCCACACCAGCACTTCTTGCTTTAACTAGATGTGCCTTAGTCCCTTAAATCACCAATCTTCTCTTCATGTCATATTAGCGTCCCTCACTCTTGCCAACTATTATCTTATTGTCATTAACATCTTAATTTTTACCTTCTATAAATACCTCTGGATTGTGCTTCTCTCTTTTCCCACCGCCCCTTCCTTAGTAAGACCCTCCATATCTCATCCGAACTATTGCAAAGCATCTGAACTGCTCTTTCAGCATCTCTTCTTTCAATATTGTGTTAACACTATTTGTTGAGATTATTTTCCTGAAACAGTTACATTGTTCCTCTGGTATTGATCACGTTTAGTGCAATCTGCAAATGAAACAGACTAACAATGTCATATTTCTCATGACTTCCATGGTCCCTTTCAATGGCCAAATCCCATAAACCTATGTTAAGAAACTTATTTGAAATCCTGGCCTATCTCATACTTTGAAATTGCAGCAACTCATAGGGATTACAAAAAAAAAAAAGTAGTAGTTCATTCCATTTAATAGATGAGGAAAAGCCTTAATATAGTGATAACGAGCCAAATGTGAGCGCCATATATGCTGAGCCTTCCACAAGATAGCGTATAGGTCAAACCTGAGAAGGCTTGCCTTGCTCTCCATCTCCTTCATTGCAAAACTCCCTTAGGGCCCATTGCCAGCTGAGGGCACATTTCCCAGACGGCTTTAGACATAGGCGGCCATTTCCTGCTTCTCCAGTGTCCAGGCTTGTCGCCCTCTCACTTGTAGCCACTTTTATGGGACTGGCACTTCCCCAAGGACGAGCAGTCACAGGCAGTCAGCAGTGTTTGAGAGGTCCTGACTCAAAGGCTCTACCCAAATATGACTTTTTCTCCCTGAGGAATTTGACCTAGAGATATAGGGAGGGGATAAAAGAGTTAGTAGATGTATAAGTGGAAAGATAAATCCAGGAAGAAGACAGAAAGCTGAGCCCTGTGTACCGACAAGTGCCAGAGTGAACACTGACAAACTGTGACTGAAAAGCGTCATTTTGGAGTTTCTCAGATCCTAAATATCCACTTTGCCTCTAACTTATTTCCTCTCTCTCTGAGGTCTGACTGAATGTCTGTTTCTAGATTATAAGAGACCTTGTCTCCATTATTAGTTAACATACATGTCATGTTAACTATGCATGAGGTAACTTGAATGAATCTTTTCCTTGTGACACGGAGGCACATTTTCTGAAAAATTGTCTCTGGATAATTAATGTTCTTCTCCAAAAGTGACTGGGTGAGGGAGCAAAGTTAAAAATGGGAATATGTTGATTTTTCTGATGCAAAAGCAGTAGAGAGATTGGCTCAGGTTTTGGTTTCTAGAGCAAATAGAAGTCACTCTCTATTTTCTTCACTTATAAATGATGTGACCTTGAAAATATACTTCATATTTCTAGATGGATTTTTTTTTACCTGTGAAGTACAGATAAGAACAGTTACTATCTCAAGGGCCGTGGTGAGGCATGAAATGCAGGAGGCGAGGCAGGCAAGGCATTACCGTAGGGTTTGGTGCATAGGAAGCACCCATGGGATGTTGTGAGTTAGGGAAAGAAGACTTAGAAGGTGACTTCCAGTGTCATGTCTTGCTATCGATCACTAAAAAGGAGAACAAGCAAGGAGCACCTGGGATGACTTTTCAGAGTTGTCCTAAGTTGAAGCGAAGTGGCTGGTTCTTTATACCACACACATCAATACAAGAGGTATCCAATACAGGCTGCCCTGGGAAGCCCTCATGCCAGTAATCATCTCCATCTGAGCAAGTTCCCCAGAAAGGGTGGACATCTGGGAGGTTTTTAACCAATAATCTTTCCTAAAGCTACAAGAATAAGTCCTTCAGTTCTTAATGGGGAACCTGGGTGGCTCACAACTCAGGACTCAAGGACTCAAGATGAAGAAAAGAAACCTGCCAAACTTCTAGCAGGGCTTTTTGAGAACTTAAATGAAGATACTGCAGGTATCTACTAGCTTTATTTAAGTTCTTGAGGCAGCTCCTCCAGCAGTTTGGCAGGTTTGTTTCCTTAGGGGAAACCGATACAAAACTTATTTAAAAACAGATAATGGCCTCTGTTGGTAGAGTTAGTCTTGAGTCCACAGCTGATTTTCATTTCCTTCATTCGTTATCTCTTGTAGATTCCCCTAACCCTCCGTTTTAGCACTGGGGTGTTTTGGCTTACTGCATAGGGAGCACAGAATCTTATTCTTGAGGGATTCTAGTCCCTGGTTACTTTGCCCCACTGAGTCACTTGTCCCTGCTAGGATAGTAATCTTCTTTCTTGCTGATCTCTTGACTCAAGGAGCCTGAAATGCAATGGCATTAGCAGCCAAAGTTCAATGGAATGCTTGCCGTGTCCTTTTGTGGAGATGCCCCCTTTGGGAACCAGGACCTCTAAGTGCACGGAGCTCAGAGCTGACATGCTGGGAAGCATACATTCCCTGAGGGGGTCCCTAGGAGTGATGGTAACAAGAACACTGCTGCTTTTATCCCTTATTCCAAGAACCATATTTTCTTTTTAATCTATCTATGAGGCTCTGCAGGCAAGAAAGACTGAATTATACCCAGAGTATGTGTGAATTCCTGCTCAAATGTCTTCTAGGACATAAGGGATTCATCAGAGTCACTTGGTACCAACTGACTGGTCTTTCTGAGGTACAGTTGGGACTCTGTGTAAGTGGGAGCCTATACTCTTGGGCCTATAGATAACACCTGCCAGTTACTTCATTCATATCCATTGTGTCAGAGACTCGATGACGTCAATTTGCTGAGTCTTTTGTGCATTAGGTTTTTTTGGTGCCTCTTCTATGATGGATACTCTGGTAGTGTTAACATGTGTGATACAAAGATCTTCATTCTTTGTCTTCCTCTGTTTGTTCTGTCACATGCCTCTACCAGAGATTTTCTAGTTTATGATCTTCCAATCTGTTTCTTTCTAGGCAGCTGACCAACTGGCTGAGAGGCATTTGCCACTGCTCATAGTTCATAAAAATACTGGACTCACTTTGAGCCATTTTTTCCTTCCACTCAAAGTAGCTGATCAAATGCACTGTCGGAAATCTGCCCACCTGGAGGATTTCCCCTCAGCACTGTCTTTAAGGGCACTTCTAAGTAAGTAGTGCAGTAGCTGTCCATTTTCAGCTTGAACCTAAATACTGAACCAACCTATTCATGAACAAAACTTGCTTCTTTTTTTCCTTGTTCTTTGGTTCTTCCTGCAAATGCAACCATTGCTATAGTCTGACGAAGGGGTGACAGTGGTGGACACGTGGTGGCCTGAGCTGTCTGCTCACCAGGCTCCTTTTGCTTTTCTATTCTACTTAGGCTCAATCCCAGCTGTACCACTTACATTTTATAGATTGCTACTGAACCAATCCAACTTTATGACATGATACATCCAGTAGAATACTGCTCATAATGGGCAGGTCTGGCTGCAAGGTCACTTGCTTTCCTATAGTTAGATATTGTCCTTATCAGGATCCTATTAGCATGCCAAGAAACATTTTTCAAAAGGTGTGTATTTCTCTGCTGAGGGCTGCATAGCCTTCAGAGCACTAGGGGTCTATGCTGTAATACTCCCACTGAGGCTTTCCATAGATGCCACATAGTACCCTTCCCAACTGTGCGTCTAACAACATAGGGTCTTTTGGATTGCATGGTTGAAGCATTAGGGCCCCTAGTACTTCAGCCTAAACTTGCTGAAGTTTCCTTACCTGCTCTAAGTCCCTCAAATCGGGCAGTTACCTTGTTACCTGGTATTTTGGAGCAGAATTCTCAGGTGCAATATGCCTTTGGAACATAAAGAATTTTATTAGGCATAGTACTTTCTTTTTTATGGTGGGGAGGTATGAGAGGCAATAATGTGTCTTTTTCTTTGGAGGGTTTCCAGTATATCCTAAACAAACACTAAGCCTCAAAATCTCCCATTGCCTAGAAGTCATGTGTGTAACCAATGACTAACCACATTCATGAAGAGCTCTGAAGCTGGCTAGAGTCGTCTTAAGTTGGTGCGGCAGGGTCTGTCTGGTTTCTCTTTCCTCACAAAGATTTATAGCCCCATAATGGATGCAGCTACCTCAGGGCGGAGTGGTTCTCTTCAGTAGAGACAATTACCTTCTAAAATGGAAGAGGTGACCTTCCTAGGAGCTGGGGAGAAAGTCCTTCATTCTTGAAGGGGGATCTGGGTGAACTAGTCCAGCATGGCAAATTATTTTTGCAAATTTCTGTTTTCTCTTAATATTTACATTTATGTTCTCTTGAAAAAATTTCAATTAATAACCTAATTTTTGATAGCTTTAATCTTTTATTTCCTTATATCATTTTGACCTTTTAAAGTTTTAATCCTTTTTTATGCTTTTTCTCATCTTTAATTATTCTTATTTTTTCAAGTTTTTAATTCATTTATTAGCCTTCATTAGTTATATGTAACGCTTGAACTTTAATTTTAATTTTTAGTTTTTCTAAAATTTTAACTAGTCTTTCTCAGGATGTGTTCATGTACTAGTCACTAGCAAAGCGGAAGCAGCAAGAAGAACCGTCCTTCTCAGGGGAGGCAGGAAGTCTCCTTGAACTCCTTTAAAAAAAAATGCCCTTTTGTGTGCCCTCAGTTGACTTCCTTTTCTTTCTACTGTTATATACGTAACACCATGGTTCTTTTGGAGGACTCACAAGACAATAGCCCTTTTCAGGGCCACAAGTTATCTCTTTGTGGACAGGGCTCATGTGCTCCTGGCATGGGGATGTTTCTCATCACATCTATTTTATTTAAATGTGTAATAATATTTGAAACACATTAATGTCCACTTCTCTTTTGCATTTTCATGACATGCTCATCTCCATGTTCAAAGGGAACATTCCATTTTACAGGAGGTAAGGATGTGTTGGAGGGAGGTGCTGGGATGTGTGTTAGGAATGCTAACATGAGAATGTAAAGAAAAGGCATCCATAGTCACCATTTAATATCCAAAAGAGGACTTTAAGAGAATAAAAATGCCCCCAAATCTAGGCTTTGTGGAGATTTCTTTAGCATACCAAGAAGCAAGGATGGTGGTCTTTGATCAGGTATTTTCTTCCTGGAGAGTAGAGAAAATAAAATTTCATCTAGGAATTCTAGGCCAAAATGCTTTCTCTCCTGGCAAAGATAAACTGAGTCTAACCTGTGAGATGATGAGAAGGAACAGAAAGTCGGATCAGAGAGAGCAGGGCAACCACCAGAGGTAAAAAAATCCTCAAACTTGGGGTTGAATATTGATATGGGAGTGACAATTTAGAAACCTTTAAGTAGCTATGGTGTAGGGAGAAAACATCAGGGCTAGTAGTTGTAGTCTTGGTTCCCCAGGTGTCTGTAAGACTGCAGGTGCTCCGAGTTTAGAAGAAGCCCTGAACAGAATATTTCCAACGTGGTGGAGGGCTACGGCAAACGGCAGTATTGTATGGAGGCGGGGCTCGGATTTTCCTCCTCCCCCACCCCCCACACGTTGGAATGTGCGGGAAAAGATGTGGGAAATATGGAGAAAAGAGAGGGGTGGGTTTAGCAGAGCCAATTTGGCAGTGCAACCCAGTTGGGCAGCAGGAGTTTTTGGTATTAGCTCTCAGCCACTTTAGTTCTCATGTGCCTTAGATAGGGCCTCCCTTCTCCATAAGGGAGTTAGCTGAAAGCCTGGTTGGAGAGCTTTTCAGAGAGTTTATCCCTAAAACACTCCAGAATAGACTGCCTTGGTCAAAATCAACTGGAGAATCTCTCAGGCAGCCATCAAGGAGTCTTCAGAGGGGTGTTCATTTGGAGTAGTTGATGAGGCTAAATTAAATGGACTATCCCTTGAAGACTTTCAGCTTACTTTTTATGGTTTGCAAATGTGGGGTCTGAATTTTTCCCATATGAATGTATTTGTTGACTAATCTATTCAGTTTTTTAAAAAGGTAAGGTAATCTACTTCACCCTATGTTGTAGGTCCATTATTCATTATCAAGTAATTCTCTATTTCACCCTATGTGATAAGCTCATTCATTAATCTGTTCACTTTTTAAAAGGCAATCTTCTACCTCACCCTTTATGTCCATTGATAAAGTAGCATGTCTTCTAAATTCTGTGTTAGTTTTCCTTCCTAAATAATTTCAAGTCTGTGTTCCTTGGATAGTCTACATGGTGAGCATTTGGGTTTAGGTTTTACTAGTCCAATTCTGGCAATTTTTACCCACAATTTTACATTGTAATTTTTTGAATAAAAACATTTAATAATTTTAGATGTTTTATTGGCCTTTGATCTAGGAGCAGCTTCCAGTTATCAACTAAGGCCAAGGTGGGCAAGTAATTCTTCTCCTTCTTAGAGGGCACATAGTAATTATTTTAGTTTTACTGATGTACAGTCTTGGTCACAGGCCCTCAGATCTGCCATTGGAGCCCGAAAACTTTATTTAGGTCTCTGATCTAGGACTGTAGATTTTTAAGTCCTAAACTAAGCCACATAAAATCAAAATCCTCATTACCAAAATTCACAAAGAAACTACATTCTGAGATCCCCTCACAAATGAGACAGTTACTGCCGTCCTCTTACTTGGTAATAGCCCCATTGAACATGTACTGGTATACAATGGGCATAAGTTTTCCTTATGTTATAATGGATTGAAACTTCTTCTAGATGAAATCAAGACATGTTATTTAGAATAAAAAGATAACATACTTTTTTTATTAATGATATACAATCTCATGAAGGTTTCACGTGATCAACATTGTGGTTGCTACATTCCCTCCTATTATCAAGTCTGCGACACATGCCCCATTACAGTCACTGTCCATCAGCATAGTAAGCTGCTAGAGAATCACTTCTTGTCTTCTCTGTGCTATACTGCCTACCCTGTGCCCCCCTACATTATGTGTGTTAATCATAATACCCCTTAATTCCCTGCTCCTTCCCTCCACACCCACCCTCCCCAGACCCTTTCCCTTTGGTAACTGTTAGTCCATTCTTGGGTTCTATAAGTCTGCTGCTGTTTTGTTCCTTCAGTTTTTGCTTTGTTGTTAATACTTCACAAATGAGTGAAATCATTTGGTACTTGTCTTTTTCCACCTGGATTGAAAAATATACTCTTCTACACTGCTAGTGTGGGTTTTCTGTCTCATGATAGGTTACAGACAATTACTTTGCTATCAAATTGTCTGAAAGTATGAACATGCATTACTCAACTATTTCAAACCCCAGTTATTACTTTTGGCAGGTATCCTCCAACATTTAATTGGCTTGTATCCAATGACTTTTTATCGAATTATTCATTTTCTCAGAAGTATAGTTCAACCAAGCTATTTTTAAGAGTTCTCTAAGAAATTACATTGTTAGAAGTCAAACACTCTGTGAATGCTATATACTGTGAAATATTCTATTTGTTTGAAAAATTTCCAAAATAGTGAGATTGAGACATGCTCTGTGATATTGAATTCTTGGATTTGTATTGCCCATTTGTCCTTGCATTGGGACAATTTCCTTAGGAAACTATGCCTTTTCCTCTTGTGTATTATCTTGGCTCATTTCCAATCTGAGATAGTCTTATATTGAAAAACATGTTCTATACTTTTATTTTCTAGGATGACTTAATTGATCACTAACACATATGGTTTCTGCCCTTTCTCAGTGTCAGATAATTTGAAATTGAGTTTTCTGCTTTGAAATTTGGAAGATCAAATGTGAAAAATACAATTCATGAAACATTTTTGTGCTGATACAAATATATCCTTTCTTCTATATCAGTTTTAAAACTGTTTTTCAGTAGTGAAGGGTAACAAAATATGTCACCCCAAAATATACCTTTGGCAATAAAGATTATTTTGACCAACAGTAGGTAAGGGAGAAGTTCTGAAAATTGAGTAGAAGCTACCCTTTTGTAAAGGATATTTACTTTTATAAAGGACTTCATTTGTAAATGTGTCTCCTCTGTACCAGGAAAGATGACTCTAACCTACCAGAAACTCTTGCCAATGGAGAAGGCACCTACTTAAATCTACACAACAAACTTTACCCTTGTTTACTATACTTTTCCTGGTAACCTCACTCTCCCCAGCATCTTTCTTTTGTCTTTATCTGAAGATAATATTTAATTAAGGTGGTGGCTTGGGCGATCTTGGGGAGTTACTCATTTTCCCTCCATGTCACCCACTTATACATGTGGTATACATGTTACCTGACCTCTGCTTGTTTTTCTGTTGTTTATCTGTGTATTTTTATTAGGGTCTTTACCAAGAACTGCTAATGGTAAAGGGAAAATTATTTTTTCTCTCCTGTGGAGGCCTGGTATTCCATAGGGACTGACATGGTGGAGGAGGGAAAAATGCGTAAAGCAGATCTTGGTGAGTGGGCTCTCAGGGCCCTCCAGCCAAAACTCAACTGTTAGCTCCACCTATAATTTGATTGAATAAATTTCTACTGCTAAAAAGTTGAAAATTATTGCTCTGGAAATATTTTAATCTGTGGAATTTAGCTGTCAGAGAGTTATGTAAATAGGCCACAATTTTTTGGCCTTTCATAAAATTGCTCTTACAGAACTGGTGTCATCTTGTTGAACTTCATTAAAAGAAATGCCCAAATAAAGCATACTCATGCATTTTTGGTAAGGCTATCACTGAGGACATTCTCTTCCAAGCCACATGTACTACCCTTTTGAAGACATATTAAAGAATTTCCCTCTTAAATCAGGAAACTGGGGCCCTCTTATGCAGATTTTCTTTCATCTCACAGACATTATGAATTTCACAACTATTACTTATTTGCCATTAGGAAAGTCCTGAATTTGGACTTTTCCCATGAAAACAAATTGCATATAGTACTGCATACTTGGTTTATATGTAACTTTGTCTGAATTTCTTTCATTTATTAAATGTGTGTCTCCATGTCTCTATACTTTTATCTGATGATGTATATATTTCTTTGAATTTATTTAAGGCCAGTTTGGATGAAATCAACTTGTCAGATAGAATCAATTCTCTGTTACAAGGCATAAAGAGCCCCTTTAAGCAAGAAGAGTATATTCTGTTATATAACAAAAAAATCCAGGGATAGAGATGATCTCAAATTTTGCTTGACAAAGCATTCAAGCTCTCTCTATAACTCAGTGCTGTCTTTTGTTATGTTGATGTTGTTTTCAGAAAAATTACCAATTATTTCCTTATTTGAGAATGAAAACATGTTTATAAAAGGTATAGCTTGGATGGTGAGTGTATTAGGATTCTCTGGAGAAACGGATACAGTAGAAAAAAAATACATCAAAGAGTTGGCTCACATGAGGGGAGCCAAACAAGTGCAAAGATCTGCAGGTCTTGAGAGTGCATTGAAGTAGGAGAACCAGGAGAGCCATTGGTTTAATTCCCATCCAGAGGCCAGAATGCCTGACACTCAGGAAGAGCTAATATTTCAGTCTGAGTCTGAAGGCAGGAAAAAAAGCCAATATCATGGTTCAAAGGCAGTGAGGCAGAAAGAATTCTCTTGCCAGATTTTTTTTTGTTCTATTGAGGCCTTGAACTGATTAGATGAGGCCCACCCACACTAGGAAGGGTGATCTACTTTACTTAATCTACCAATTCAAATATTAATCTCACCCATAAATATTCTCACAGATACACCCAAATTATATATGACCAAATATCTGGGCATCCTGTATCTCAGTCAAGCTGATACATAAAATGAACCAGCACAGCTGATTCTCCTGAAAGCATCTAGAATTAAGTCTTATTTGGTCTGATTCATTTGATTTTGGTAGTGTATCCATTATGACCAATATTTGAGGCTAGTGGAGTAGAATGAACTGTTTCCCAGGCCTAGATTACAGAACATACCCTAGCTGTGGTGATGATATTAGCGATCTAGGAAAAGGCATAAGGTTTAAGAGTACAGAGGGTAGTTCTCTGAAATTCAAACGAGAATACATCTAACACAGGAAAATAAGTGATTGTTGGAACAATACAAGTAAAAAAAGTCCATTTATTGGGATATAATTAAAAATGTAATGGTAGTTATTTTTTAGTACTCTAAAAAACAAAAGCATTGAATTATCCTTTATGGTCTCTGGAATGGTAATTGTAAGAGGCAACCATAAAATAATGGGACTGGCTTCTTAACAAACATAAATGAATTTATATATTCAAATGAAAATAGAATTTCAAGGTCATTACCTTGGGGATCTAAACACATAATGATAATAACAACTATAATTGAATGTCTGCTCTTCCAGGAATTTTAGGAATGTAGCTAAGAGACAGCAACATTATTTTAAGTGCTGACCACCAAATTCTTCTCAGAATTAGCTTCTTTGGGCATAACAAGAATGTCCTTGGGAATGAGGAGAAAAGGTAATTACAATGATTTTCAAAAGAAATAAAACAGAAACTTTGGTGGTTGTGAGTAGAGAGGGAGATATGAAGGAAATGTTGGGAGAGAGAGAGAACAGATTTTGTAGGAAAGTTGGCTGGGAATAGGAAACAATCCACAGCATCTTTAATATTTATTTTTAAACCTTTTCATATTATGTTAATGCCTACTAGGTACAAATGCCTAGGGTGAGTGGTGGTGCTTTGGAGAAATCAGAGAAAGGTCCATGCTCTGATCAGAGAGGAAGATGCAGGAGGCAGGATGTGAAAGAGATCAAAGATTTAGCAGAAATAAGAATTCAGAAAGAGAGATGACCATGGAATTTAAGCCCCAGTGTGACTCAAGGCAACTTGGGGACTGGGTTCCTAGAGGTCATAGTATGTAAAGGAAAGGGGGACCTCAACTAACATCTGGATTTCAAATATATCATTGTTAAATTTCTCAACAATTTTATATTACTATCCACATTTGCTGCTGATGAAACTAGGATTCTGAGACAGCAAGTGACTTGCTCAAGGTCACACAGTTTATAAACTGGCACAGCTGGAATTTAATCCCAGGTCTGATTCTAAATCTCATGTACTAATTGGCCTTGATGCTACACTACTTGCCTTTATTTCATCTTTGCTCACAACTGTCTTCTGTGTTCATCATTTAGATTTGATTTAAGTGTGCTATTTGATATTTATAACAAGATATGTAACAGCCACTGAACTGAAATGCTTCTATTTCATGGTCAGTACATTTTCTTCCTAAAGGAGAATCAACAGAGCAAGCTAATTAAAATCTAAGGGCAGAAGTGATATCAGCATCATAGTAGCTTATGATGTTCCACATTTTTGCCTTTCTATGAACAGCAAAAATTCATTGTCCACCCATGGACTAAAGAATTTTAAAATAGCTCAGAGAAAATGAATGTCTAGAATCTGATAATCCAGAAGGATGTAGTATATGGAGACATGCGTACTTTCCATTTAACATTTTTTTCCCCAGTATAGCCCTGAAGTACTTAAAGGTTGGGCCAAAGCTCCTCTCTTCTAGGAGGAGCACAATGCATGTTGTTTGCTCAGTGTATTACTCTAATCTGTGCTTTCATAGCTGACCTACTCTCCTTCCATCTGTAAATTCTTAAACTACATTAATATGCTAACTCTAGTTTTAGTCAAGTTTTGCATCTATTTTGTCTTTTCCCTGTGGCTCTACAATTTTGGTCAAATAAATCTTCCTCAACATCTTAACCTATTTGGTTCCTGACTTGAATGACAGGAGCACAGACAGTGAGGTCTGATAGCTTGTCTGAATCTAGTTCATTCTGAAGTTTTGAATAGTGACAGCAGTAGTGAGGATTTGGAGAGGAAGGGATAGCAACCCTAACCCTAAATTTTTCTCTGATGTTTTCCGATAGTACAAGTTTGGAAAGAGAGGGCTAGCATGTTTACCTTATAGTTTAGTATCAAAGAACAGTCTTAAATCCCTTATTTTCAAGCTCTTGTACCCTTCAAGTGGTATCAATAGTAATTTCAGTTAATGGTTGAGATATGTCCTGGAGCTTTGAGATAAAGAAGGTGCAATGGCTCCAAGGGCTGGCACAATATGCAACATAACATTCTGACGTGGCCCCTGTAAACTAGATGCTTGTATGAGTTGAAGCCCTTGTGGTGAGCCTGGTACACAAAAGGGAAGACTCTAAAAATAGTCAACCAAGGATGCTGGACCTGGGTCCTCAAAGACGTTGGTGGAGTTGTAAGCATGAGCCCTACATTCATGAGGTGAAGCTGAGGTACTAATGAGTAGTCTGGGTGTGTGTGCCAGAGAAGACCAGGGCTAGATGAGCCTTTGGGAAGTGAAGGGAAGAGGACTAAGCTGCTTCCATAATTTGGTGGATTTGGGACTATGAATTAGATCATAGAGTAGGAATGAGCTTCATTTTATACATTGAAAGATTTGGATCCTTGACTGTGTAGAGGGCTATTTTGAAGGAATAAGGTCTTTGACTTGCAGGAGTCATGAGAGAGCATCCAGGTCCTTCCACCTGTGTGACATTGACAAGGCCTAGTTTACAGGATCCAGGACATGAGAGAAACTTGAGTTTCATTGGTCTTTGAGGGGCACAATGCTTTTTGGCAAGTTGAGTTTAATTTTATTAAACTTAATGACTTCGTCTTGTTTCCAAAATGCAATTCCATTTTCAAAGGCTAAGGATTTGTCATTACTAAGGACATATATGTGGAGTATAATGACAATAAGGGCATAACCTTACACAGTGACTACTTTGAAGTGATTAAAAATCACATATATAGATTTGTAAAATTTATTCACATTACTTTAATACTTTTTATCTTTTTATGCTTTGTCATTTCTTTATGACTAACATGCCATATTCTATTTATGATGATCTGCAGTAGAAACTGGATTAATATATCATTTTAATATTTATTTGTCATAAAATCCTCTTTTATTAAAAGGTACCATTGTATAAATAGCACCTATCTTATTTTAATGTAGTATTAAAAGGTATTGTAACTAAAAGAAAACCCTTTCTCAAATCCCTCTCATCATTTTAAAACAAAGCTTTAAACATAAGCCATTGACCTGCTCTTGTAAAAATTGCCTTGGGGAATCAGGGTGCCTGATTCATAGAATGGACTATAATAGCTTCTCCACTGCCATTGTATCCTGTCAGGCAAGTACTTCTTCAGGGACTTCTCAGAATGCACATGACAGATTCAATTGTTTAAATACGTGCTTAGTGAGTTTCTCAGACGCTTTTGTTGGATAGGACATTGTGTGTATCCTGACATTAAATCCTGTGTAATATGTTATCAGCCTTCTACAAGAATTTATCATGAAGCTACATAGTATGCAGGGTATTCATGGCCTTCTGTGCCAGTGGGTCCCCAAATCAGAGCATTGAAGAACAATACCTTACATAGTCTCTTTGCAGATTCATCTTGTATAGTAAAATAATTTTGTTTGATCTTTTTCAATTAAATTAAATCTATTAAGTTTACATTTCTTATTCTTTAACAAAAAGTCTGGAAGTGTTGGTTTGCCAGTTCAGTGATGCCATCAAGGACCTAAGATTTTTCTGTTGTTTGATTTACTATTCTTACACATTGGTATAGCTCTAGGTTATCACAACCGTATATTAATATTCTAAGCAGTAAGGAAGCGACAGAGGTGTACTGCTTTGTCCTTCTGAAGCTTGGCCATTTTTTTCAGGACTGGATACACTCTCTCCCCCTTCCCCCCACCGCCCACCCTAACACACACACCTTCTGTGACTTTCCCTTAAATGGTTGCTTGGCCAGAACTGGGCTAAGTGCCTACCCCTAGACCATTGGCTGGTTTAGACCAACCATAGACCAGAGGAGGGGCCAGTCTTTCCTGAGAGTATAGGCTCTCTTGCCCTTAGAACACAAAATTCAGGGCTCTGCTAGTAGGGAAGAGATGGGAAAGGTAATGACGTTTGTTGAACAGGCAATGGACAATGTATGTTATACAGCTGTGGTTGGCATGTGAGGAGGAGGTGAAGGGCAAAACAAGGCTGCAGGAAGATTTGTTGTTGAGTACTGGCAACGCACATTGTAGAGGGATGATTTAGAGACAGTGAGTGGAATTAGAGGGCTGTTGAGGAGAGCTTAGGTTTATAAGGGCAAAGTAATAAGTATCTGTATTACGCTGTGGTGGTTGGAATCAAGAAAAAGGAAGTAATCCAATCTCCTGAAGGAAGAAATGGTAGTACCTCTTACAGAAATCAATAAAATGATTAAGAAAAGGTGATGAAAGAGTGAAAGTTGTCTCCAAAGTTCTTACCCAGGGACAGGAAGAAGAGTGCTGTCAGAGTCAAAATGGGGAGCTGATCAGGGGCAAAGGACTGAATCCAGGCTTAGAACCCAATTCAGCAGAGCATTGTTTATTGAGCACCTACCACATGAAAGCACTGTGTCAAGCCAGATTCTCAGCATATGAGAAAAAAGTGAATATATATATATGCTTTTCCCTTTGGAGAAACATGAATCAGTCAGTGCATGATGCTTAAGAAAATTTTAACACCCTATTGTGTACTGAGCAGACAGGCTTTAGGATATGAGCAGTTTGTGAATATGTGGTTTTTTTAATACCGCTGGATTTTAGGGGGACTTTAGAGAAAAGCAAAACAAATAATTTTATTATTAAGGATATATCCCTTTGTGATATATATCTTTTTATGCCTATTTATAATGAAAATGCTGGGCAGAAGGGAGAGTACTGAAATTTGAAATCACTAACAACTTGGTGTCACTGGGCATCAGCAGAAGAGAGGAAGAATTGGACAGAGTCTGGACAGGAGGTCATGAGAACTTTCCAGTTCCCTATTCAGCCTTCTGTTATCTCAGTTTTGTGCCTCAACTATCTAAATTCATCAAATTCATCAAAACATTTGCTGCTTTCATGTGATACGGATCCCATTCAGGGAGAAGGTGCTTAGACAATTTAATGGAAAAAAAATCTTGATGAGAACAGGTATTCTTAGACAGATTTAAAAATAAAAACAAAAAACCTTGACATTGTAATCGGATTTAGCTAAATGAGACTGAGACCTCAGGAGAAAACTTGAGACAAGGCTGGGATAAAATCAGAAATACCGTTTTTTTTATTGGTGTGATAAATTTAGTAAACAGCCTCTCTACATCATTGTGAGGAAAATCTACACTAAAAGAAATCGGTTTTGATTTTAGACATTTTTTAGAAGGTTATTTTAATTTAATTAATGAGAAATCATAGGTTAATTGCCTCCAGCTTTAATACGAGGGTATTATGCATGCAGGCATATTTTATTTATATCTCGACTGTTTGATGTACACAATCAATTCAAAAAGGGATAATGAAGAGGTGTTCTGTCCTGGGTGGAATAATAATTAGGGACTCTAGTACAGAATATTTTTTATTAATTGTGCAGCTCAGTAAACATGTTTGACATAATACTGAGAAATGCATATGCTGAATGTTAGCAGTATTTTTTTCTCTGCTCTTTCCTTTTGCTTTTTCTGCATTTTTCATTCTGACTCCATTTTCCTAAGCCAGGGGCCTCCAGTGCCCCAAAGCCCTAACAGTTTTATTTAGAGACTTAGGGTCACCTGCTAAGTTTGCTGCATTATGAAATTCAGGAAATCATATTATATATCTGGCTGTTGTTTCAACAAGGTTCATCTATGTTGTTAAGGAAATAGAAATCTGACTCTTTTCATAGAAAAGTAAAAACCACATCAGTCTATAGTGCAGAATAAATAACATTAGCAAACTTTTTATGGTCTTTTGATTATTATACACTTTCAGCCAATTTTACATGTGATCTCTGTTTCCTTAGACAATGCATTTTCTTCACTAGGGGATTAGGGTCTGATATCTCAGGTCCATCCCTCCCTCATGAGGTTCAACCATGGATGCCTCTGTGTCTAAAGTACAAACTGTGTTTCCAGAATTAACAAAGTTATACTTTATAACTATTTGCCATGGGTGTGGCATCAGCCAATGAAACAGAACATTTTCTTCAGGAAGTGATTTGAAATTCTGAATGTTCTCTCAACCTTCTGGTACATTTATTGAAAATTTGTATTTACACTTTTTGTTGTGGGCAATAAGCATGTCTCAAAGTTTCTAGAATGTTTCCCCTTGAAGATCTGTATAGCCAACAGCAAATTTCAAGGGCTTGGGATATGCAGCCAAAAATATGTGTATTTTAGCTCCTCTTGCTGTTTTGGCACTTGTCTCTCTGACAAACAGTTTTTTACTTTCTTGCAACCCCCCAACTCTACACCTCACTCAAATCTTTTCCTGTAGCTGATTTTTCTACATTTCTCCTCTCCAAGCTTTCATAAGGACATTTCAGCAGGTATAGTATATCTTGGTTAAGCCAGTTGCTTCTAATTGCCACACGATTCAGAACTTCTGCTAAGCCACCAATGCCCAGGAATGATTCTTTGGCCCCAAGTAAGTCATACATGTGAGATTTATAGAGAACCATATTGCTTTAAAAAATCAAATGTGAAATTTACAGCTCTGTTTCCTAATGTCCGGTTCAAATACAGCTGAGGTGAAAGTGACTATAGAGTAATAACATTCAAATGTTGTCACCATCTGGTGCCTGTTTGGTGGCCTATGTTATGTGAGCAGGTGGTCCTTGTGTATCTTTGAGTGACCAGCTGTCCACATCACAAAAGCCACTGTCACATTTAGTGTTAATTGGCCTCTTGGTTGTAGTATCTGTGGAGACACCAAAGCTTGAATAGACCTCAGTATATTATTCCTTTTTGTCTTAAGAGCTCTGGGTCAAGGCTGACAAACATTTCTCTTTCCACCTTCTTTTCCTTCTTTCATATATGAAAGTCTAAAAGGATCTAGAATAAACACTATCATCCAATTTACAGAACACCAGATACACATTTTGCTACACTAGTTATTTTTAACTGGAGTAAAAGCCCCACCATTTTAGGAAATGGAGTCAGAATGAAAAATAATATGAAAAAAGCTAGAAAAGGCAAAAGGAAAGAGCTGAGAAAAAATACCGCTAATGTTGATTATTATACACTTTAAAAGAAATCTTCAAAGATACTTTATAGAAAAGGTCAGTTACCTCTCTTTTGACTGCTTGAGAGATGATTTCTCTACCCCCAACTTAAATATTAGGATTTTAGAAATAAAAGTAGCTTTTCCTTTATAGGTTTAATTTTTTTGATGGGGGCACGGCTGATCTATAGAGAGTGGCTACAAGGAGAACCCTGTTGGAAATGTGTTATTCTCTGTGATCAACCATAGGAATTTGCTGACATTTTGACCTGCACAACTTGCAGTTTCATATGTTCTAACTTGTAATACATCTATTTTTCACTTTTCTGGGTTTTCAGGAAATATCCATTTCCCTAAGTGAAATATTTATATAAATTCTTGGCTACAGGACTGGTGTTTAAAATAAGCTGTGAACTGACGTTAAGTGAGGTCTTCTCTGTTGCATTACAGCTTTTCTTAAGACACTATTACTGCCTCTTCTACAATGATCATGCCTTCTGAATTCAGGTTACTTGCAAAGAATAAAGAGTTTCACTTGCATAAATTTTAGAATGATAGGCCCTATTGAAAGTCATACACACACGCAAATGTTGACATTTAGAGCCAACTTGTGAAAGCAAGCAAGAATCTTTTTGTCTTATTCCCATCACACAGAGAGAAAGAAAACATACCCAAGAAGTTAAATGTTCCAGATGCAGTGGAAAATTTTTGTTCCATAGTCAATAAATTGATTTGAAGTGTTTGCATCAAAATAACCCACAGGCAACTCTACAGTCCCAGTCTTTTTCACGAAGCCTTCCATGAATACACCAGCCCTTGTTCGCTTTTCTTTGTTCAGATGTTAAGTGCCACACAATGTAACTCTTGATTAACAGTTTTGTATTATTTGGTTTCATATTCACATTTTGTAGATCTCTATATTATCAGATACTTGGCATAAGGTATTGTTATTTTATTTTGATTCCTTCAAGAACCTAGAACTGTGCCAGGTAAAAAGGAGGAACCTATTAGTACTAAACATTTAGTAATAGTCACTGAGCAAAAGTAAAGCAAAGGACAGTGTGCTCTGTAAACAGATGTCCTACGTTAAATTTAAAAATGGAAATGAATGAAACAAGCCATTTGCACAATAAACGTCCTCAAGATATTGATCGCTATATAAAAAGGTTAGGTTTTGGCATAAATTGACCCATTATAGGAAAAGTAAAAGTTAGACTGTTTATCT
This sequence comes from Manis javanica, assembly GCF_040802235.1. NCBI lineage: Eukaryota > Metazoa > Chordata > Mammalia > Pholidota > Manidae > Manis > Manis javanica. The sequence goes on from NC_133157.1 coordinate 151,855,071, forward strand.
TTTATGCATTCCATTTCATAGTTCTGAATCAGAACTAACTGCATTAACAAATTATGTATGCTGAATTAGCCACATTACTCAAGTCCTGTTCTTTTTCCTCCACAGAATATTTGTCACATGGATATTTAAATGGAATCAGGGCTGTATATAACCATGACACAATACTTTGTCAGAAAGAGAAAAAAAGTTCATCAAGTTGGTGAGTAATCATAGACCTTCCCTACCCCATTTTACAGACTCACGAGAAGTAGAATATAAGAGTAGGTCATTATTAAGGAAATGGAATCAGAGCACCTTAGTAAAATATAGTAAAATCTTAGTCATTAGTCCATGTATGATATTTTAACTCCTTTGACAATCAAGCACTCTTTATGATAAAGAGGTTCTATTTAGTGTCATAATCCTGGAAAGAAAAAAAATACAGGACAGTATTTCAGCATGAAATAGAATGAATCACATCTGGCATGAGTTAAATAAATTAAAATCAAGTTCCAAATTGCCTTATTTGAATCATCCACTTAGGGAATCTCTTGAAAAGGCAGATTGCTGCTCTGGAGACATGCAGAGGAAGAGTGTGGAATATACTATTTTGACTTTTTTGTTTTTTTTTTTAGTTCTTTTCCTCAAGAAGCCCTTGTGAGGCTGAAGAGCGCTTGTTAGGTCTCACTGTAGTTTCTGGAGGGATATGTTGGCCAAGAGATTTCCCTATAGTTAAAGGACCCATGAAGGTGGTAGGTGGTAGGGACACAACCCAGGAGAGCACAGGAAGAAGTTTAGGGAGAACTGTATTCCCAAGCCTAGACTGCAGCACAGACTGCAGCAGGAAATGGAAGGCTCTGGGAAGGAAGACCTGGTGGAAAAATATGGCTTGATAATACAGAGGAAAAATGAAAATATTAAGGGAAAATCTTGAGGTCTTAAAACAATGAAATAGTTAAATAATGGAAATAAAATAAGAAACCAATCAGGACCTCTAGAAAAAATAAAAAGTAATACAAGAAATAAAATATAATCACATTATACTATTTGGCTATACAGTGAACAATAGTTTATGGTCTTAATTAGCAAACACTGCTTTAATTTTTTCAATGGGTAAGTCTTTTGGAATAAAAATGGACTACATATTTAGGATCGAAAACAGAATGTAAATGTTATCATTTTGGTCCTGTAAAATCTGGATGACAGTGTTTGGAGTACCGAAGATGGAGAAAGAACTAAAGGGAAGGGCCGGCAGGAATGCTTTTATAATACAGGGTGAAGAGGCAAGAGATACTGTAACAGTTGATAGAATAAGAAATAAATAAACATATTATTTATAGTTATGAACAGAACAAATGGAAGGCCTGAAAATGGTGATGTAGCTATTGAAGTGGATGGTGAAGGAGGTGGGGCTGCTGTCACTTAGCTAATTCTTATCTGTGACAGTACAGAGGGGATGGCTAATACATTTAATTTCTGAATTTATAACAGGTGCATAAACATACTATTTGTCAGTATAGACATATTCATGGGAAGAAAATATTAAAAATGGTGTCCTCTGTGGGCCCATCCTAGATGGATGGGTAGTGGATTGGGTACTGTTGCTTTTCATCCTGTCCTTCCATATGAAGTGATTCCAAAATCATGTCTATGTATAATTCTAGCAAGTATTTTTTAAGAAGCTACTGGAAAAATGGGAAACTCACTCACAGATAATACAGCCACTGCACTCGTACTCACTTCTGTGCATAGATTTAAGCAATTCCAATTTGGGGAGGGTCAGTTCAGTACCATGTCTTCCCTGGAAGAGCTCTCCATAGATTTAGTTAATGTGCATAATTCTCCTTCCTTTCTGTTCAACTTCTGTTCTGGTCATCAATTTTAGGAGGGGAACTTTAAACATTATATAATAATATATTTATGTAACTCAACTTCAAAAAGGACAAAATAGAATGAAGTCTGCGAACTATTCATGTTCCCCACCTACTCCATGTTGAACTTACTCTTCCAGAGTCTTCCAGAGTTACTTTATGCATAGTGAAGTGAATATGCACACATGCTTGTGTACACATATAAATTTCTGAAAACCTGTTGGATTGAAAATTTTTGGAGAGTTGAAGTTTATGGTCATTTTTAGAAGGAAAAAAATTATATATTACCAGGCAATCAGAAACCCCAATTTATTTCTTCAGATTGTTATATATTAATTCGCCAAGGATGTCTGTATAATAAACATCAAGAACCTAAATATTTAACAGTGAATTCATCAATGAGCACATTTGTATGCGATGATAACAAATCTTGTGCCTTTGGTCCATGGACCACCAGCAGCAACACTCAGAGCTTTCTGAAAATGCTGAATTTCAGGCCCAGCCCAAACCTAGGCACTCATGCATTTCACTGAGAGACCCTCTCTCAATTTGCTTTATCACTTCCAACATTTCTTTCCTGTGTGGGCAATTTCTATAGCTCAGATTCACCTATTTTCTTTGTTTGCCCCTTAAGGAGATGTTCATACTTAAAATTTGGGGAAGATGATGACAATACCATAGAGTTTGATTAGTCACATCAGCAGAGACTCAGTTCTACCTGCAGAACACCTGAGAGACACTGAGGCTCATGCTGATCTTGCTTGGGGTCATGCATGACATTCATTAGTTCTTGCTTGTGGATTCATTTCAAATTTGGATAGGGAATCTTGAATAAAAATTTTGGCAGTCATTATAGTGACTCTTTTGAGACTGAAAGATCAGATAGCAAGAAAAATCAGTGCCCCTCTCCCCTGCTTTAAAAAAAAATCAAATAGCACAATGATACATGACGGTGCTGTACTTTCATTGTTTCCTTAGATATCATTATATGTCAGTACATAAAGAGACTTGCTTGATCTTCTTTTATGGCAGCCAGGTACTCCATTGTGCAGTTAAGTCATAATGTAATAAAACAGGCCCTTTTTTTGATGGACATTTAGGTCATTTTCAGTTTTTAATGATTACAAATAATGTTGCAGAAACAACTTTGTACTTATCTTTTCATATGTGTGAAGTTTCTATATTTCACATATGTCTATAGAAAAGCAGGGAGTAGCCTCTTATACTTTTGATAGCTACTACTCCTTGTCCTTCACAGATTCGCACTTCATATGAGGGAATTGGGTGGTTCCCTGCACCTTGTTAAGAGCAGTGTGTTAGCAAACTTTGAAATTTTTACCATTCTTAACTGTGAAAAGATATTTCAGTGTAGTTTTAGTTTACTTTTTTGTTATTAAGATAAATAAAATTATGTTCACATATTGAAGAGGCATCTGTTATTCTTGCCATAAAAACTACCCGTTTTGACCCTTTGCTCATTATTTTTCTATTAGGTTGTCTGCCTTCTTCTTATTGACTTGTGGGAATCCTTTCCACTAGGAAGGCCAGATTTTTAAATGTCATTAAGTTATTATTTTTCCAGTTCATTATCTTTTGATTTTTCTTCTGGCCTATCTATGTCAACAATTTTTATAACAACATTTACAATATTTTATACTGCTGAATTAATCTTTCATAGGCTCTCGCTGTTCATTCTGACATGGTAAAAGAATTCTTATGTAGTTTCCTACTCGTTCTTTTGTGGTTTTATTTATTTATTTTTTTGCTTATGATCCATTTGACTTCATCCTTTTTTCAGTATCTGAGGTATGGATTCAATGTACTTTTTCCCCCCCAGAATTTCTCAGTTTCCCAGTGCTATTTACTGAATGATATGTCTTCATATGAAGAGCATTTCAATAATGCAGATTCCCTAAACCACAGTCAGATATTGTTGCTATTTAGTAAATTTTGGTGGGATATCAAAAGGAAGTCCCTGGCCATTTGGATGTGCAGCCATACTTGTAAATCACCGCAAGGAGGCTCAGTCTGGAGGGGAAGGTGAGAGAACTTTGTTTTTGTTCATGAATGTTATCCAGGTGGTTGGCTGGAAGTCTACCTTTTACCTGGAAGAAGTAGCTGTTCTGCCGAAGTGGCTCTGTAATACATTTACCTGGATTCGTTTCCATTGATAAGACACAATCAGCATATTTATACATTGACTAGTCTCCCCTCAAATGGTTCTTTGGGCATCATAAGGGTGATAGAGTTAGCTTTATCTTTTCATCTAAAATATTTAAGCATATTATTTTGCAAGCTGAGTAGTATTTTTTTTTCCTTTGAAAACAAAGCAGCTTTTCTCAAGGAGGAGCCAAGTTCACTGGCCTCTTCTTTCCTAGTAAATTGGACAAGTTTAGACCCATTCTTGAGTTCAGATCTGAGTACATTAAATGAACAGACCCTGTAGCACTTGGATTATTGTGTACTCTCTCTTAGTCTCACTTAACTGGCAATAAGAGGAAGTAAGTACAAGTATAGCTAGAGTTAGGACCAGTCGCTGCGAAGATGGAGTAGGAGATTTGAGAATGTTCATAAGACTCACTAACACCCAAATAGCTTTCCCATGGACCTGCTATTAAAGGCTAACATTCATCCTTGGACACATATTTCTTAGACTAAAGCACAATAAACTTATATTGGTGAAAAGCAGAGGTTTATGTACTTGCATTCTGGCAGGAGCTCTAGCTGAGATTTAGCACCATTAGCTAACATCAGGTTAATTCTCAATCCTTGCTTGGTAATGCTTGGGAAGCACTGAAAAATATTGACCTTGGACACCATCCATGGTCAAACATTCAAGCTCATGACCTCAGTTCTCAAAGTCTAGGGATTCTCCTATTCATTTGTATCATATGATCCTTTAGAATAGCAGAGTGAGGCAAAAGAAGGTGTGGGCATGAGGTAGGTGAGGAACAAGATCTGGTCATAAGGCATCAAAGTTGTTCTAGAGACTTGGCTTGTAAGAGATGGCAGAAGGATGCTAAATGGGGCAGGGAAAGGAGGCTGAAAATAAACCTCATAATTAAGTACTTTCCCTTTTCTCTATGTAGAAGGGCAAGAAGAACACTGCTGCATTGTATGTGATGGAGATAATTGCTCCTTCAACAGGGGCAAAGTGTAGAGCATAGACTTGCAGAGGAAATTGCTGATGTTGTTTATACTTTTTTCTTTTAAATGGTGTACTTCCTCAAGGCCTTGACCTTTCTCCACATATAGCCCTATAAATACTGAGAGGCTTTTTAATGCCACAGTTCTAAGAACATGTTTAAGTTTCCTGCAGGACCTGATGCCTCTCATTTTCTTGTAGAAAAATAATGAAATCTTGCTAATTCATAATTCACAAGCTAGAATATTTGCTCAGATTTTGGATGCTATAAACAAAGGCTTATCTGGGCTTCCCAGCTTAGAGTTATAAGGAAGTCTCTAAAGTATTTTGCAAACAGTACTTGGGCCTAAGAAACAGTTTAAATCGTGTCATTCACAGCAGGTCATTGCCTTGTCCTGAGGATAAACCCAATGTTATGTGCTGAGTACACATTTATATCACACAATTGTATGTATTCAGCAAAGCTGATGTGCCGTCTGATATTAAAGACAGCTATTCATTAGACCTGTATCTCTTAACAAACTCACTCTGAGAAGTGGAATCAGGGTTGAGGTCCAAGCAGAACTTCTGTACTAAGCCCTCAGTGCCTCTTAGTGCACAGCTGAGGAAACCAGATGTGAGATCTCAGGCAGGCTCCTGACACAGTGCTCCAGTCATGGAGGAAGTGACTTGAACTGTGGCTGGAGGGTCTTTTCCAACGCTCTCCTTTACTCTGTTCCAATGGAGCTGCTTCCAGTTCTTTCCTTCCTACTTCTGCTCCCTCAGGTGTGGGTGCCAGAGGCCTCAGGCAATGCCCGTCTCCCACAGTAAGTGTGCTGGGGCTTTGTCTTCTTGCTGTTCTGGTACCAGTTCCATATCCTTACTCTACCAAAAAATGAGGGACCCTATCAGCCTTCTGAAATGCCAGAAATGGTGGGTCATGTGCCACGCACTGAGCAAAATTGCATGGATCTGGCGTTTCTTACTTGGCTCCCAGGCTAATGCCATTTGTGGAGCTGGAAAAATATGGCCCCTCACAGTCATGTGTTGAGTAACAGAGTAGTATACATGACAGGGGATTTAGGAAGAAACAAAAACAAAACATAATCATGTGTTGAGATCATTTTTTAAGATTCCTCTTTAATAATCTCTCCTATTCATAATATTCCTTTCTGCAGCTACTATATAAACTTCCCCCATGGTCTATGAAATATGAGGACAATGATTTAATTTTTTCATTTGTATATCCCCATCTCCTGCCATGCAGCCCAATGGACAAAACGTCCTCAATAATTATCTGTTCAAGCATAAGTGAAAGACTGGGCTGGCATTTTTATTCTTATGTTTGAATTCTGAAGGCCGAATGGTGGACACTGCCATTGGCTAGAAGTTCTTCGATAGTCCCTCTCAGATGGTGCAGAAAGCCAACAAGATACCTGGCTTGGAGAAGCCCCTCAGTCCATTTCAGACATTCACATTTGGCCCGTTTCTTGGATGCCTACCAGGTGCACTTGGCCCAGGCACCTTAGATACATTAGTTCATTTACTCAAGTCAACAGCCTGAGGAATAGGTCGGCCTTTCCCTGTTTGACGGAGTAAACCGAGACTTAAGAATATAATGGAAGGCCATCTAATTGTTAGGGTGCAGGGCCAGAATTCAAAGGCACAAACCTAGAAGTTGAAAGAACTCCTGATTGGTATTATTCCCGCCTCCCACTTTTTAAGAGCTGCGGAAGGCTTTTTCCCCTGAAGGCCCGGACAGGGGAGGGAAGGATGGGATGAGATGGGTGCGGGGCTCAGAGACCTCTGCTCAGCGAGGTGGTGTTTATCAGTTGCGCCTCTCATTGTCTCTTCTAGCTGGTAGTCTGTGGCTTTCAAGATATCACTTAATGAGAACCTTTGAGAAATTACTTGTTGGGTGATCATTTGTAGAATGTGGTGTAATTATTGCTCACTCAAGGGCTGCCCTAAGGAGTGACAACGGCCGTATTGATGCGGTGGGTAAAGAGGACTTGAATGCTGTACCAGCTGCAGAGCCCTGGCTCCCTCCCAAGAGCTCCTGATAGGGTATTCTCCCTGATTTGAAAGACCACCTGGAGGTTATTAGCCCCTTGAGGGCCCTCACACAGTACATTATTAACCTTTTCTTTGCTCCCCAGGTGCCTACCTCAGATCCTTATTCATTGTGAAACTGGAAAAACATGCACTGTGCAGTTTGTATCGTAGGTAGCAATACAACACTACTCCTACTGATCCCTAAACGAAAGTGACCCAGGAAAGCCATTCCTGAATGTCAATAATCTAATGTCTGTGTAATCAAGAACGGGCAGTCTAATCTCTGTCTTTTGGCTAACTAAAATACTGTTCACTGGGCTAATCAGAAGCTGGTTTTAGGCTTTGTCTTTTATAGTAAATACTATTAACAGTTTATGTTTTTAAATTAGTTTTGAGCTAACTTTAAGAGTTTGTTCCTTGAGGGGACAAGAGTTGGGTTGAAAACAAGAAATGAAACTTGTGATTCACAGGCATTCTTTTCCATGTATCTTTCTCAACACCAGAGTATTAGAAATATTTTTGAAAAGGCTTTAGAATAAAGGTCTCTTCCTGAAAAAAATGCACTAATGAGAAAGATGTGAATTTATATTGAAAGAATTTTAAGATAAATGTACATATAAAACTTTTCACCAAGGGCACACAAAATAATTGGCTGAGAATATGGCCATTTTCAAGGTACTATTACACTAACAATATTACCATCTCCATGTACACTTCTGATTTTTGATGAACATGAATTCATTATAAAACAAATTACTGCACTTAAAATGAACATTAAAAGCTGACATTTATTTATTTATTTATTTTCACCAGTTCTCTTTCTTCCATGGATGTAATGAATAAAACCAGAGGTGATTATTGCTAATTTTGACAACATCTGTGCAATAAGTGAGTGCTATTTTCAAAGCTGCAATGGGTTAGAGGGAAAGAGGAGGGAGGAAAGGGGAAGCAAACCCCTGTGCATTTCCACTGGGTCTCTGGGTCACACACTTGGCATCCTGTGTTGAATCCCACATTCTCTGGAACCATTCCTTTGGGCAGGTTTTTGAGGGAAAGCTGGGATTCAGGCCCAGGTCTTTTCAGTGCCAAAGCCCTTTTTTTCCTGCTGTCCTTCTGTGTCTTCATGGGATATTTCTCTAAAAAGTTTGAAGGAGAGAGAGGGATAATAAGAAATCTAAATAAAAGTAACTGCTAAGTTCACAATAGCATAAATAAACCTGAATTTTAAGGTGGGGTTTGATAATAGTTTGTATATCTATGTTTTAAGTGAAAGCAAAAGAAAACTGGTTGTATAAATATGGAACCTGCCATCTAACATGAAATTCTGATAAGCATGTGAGGATCAGGGTTTAGGACTCAGTAAAGAAGAAAAATTAGAAAATACTTGAATTAGGTTCTATATAAATTTTAAAGTCAGTGATATTTTGGTTTCAAAGCAGGGCATTTAGTCATCTTTTGGGTCTCTTCTCAAACCTGAAGAAATTCGTGGAAATTTCCTCCAAAAAATGCCTATTGACACATAATCATTTTTTATATTAAGTGTTTTTGAGGGAGTCACAGATTCCCAAAAGTTTACCAATGACGCCCTTCTTTTACCTTTCCCTGAAGCCCATGGGTCACAGAGAAAACTTCTTTAGGTGTTATCACAGATGTCATTCTCTAAACAGACATTTTTCAATGCCTGCAAATGTAAACAAATCTTTCCTTTATAGCCCAACTATAGCGGGGTCCATGTGCAGGAAATGTACAGCTGGAGGATGAAGAGATCGGGACATGCAGATTGGATCAGGGCTATAGTAATAGCTCACCCTTACATAGTGCTGAAGGATGGTTCCTGTGTTATAGTCCTTTCCTCCTTAATCCTCACAATCAGCACATGCAGGGACGTACTGAGAGGCTTAGTAAGGTGTTTGTAGTTTACAGCCCAAGAAGAGGGGAACTCAGGATCTAAACCCAAGGAGTCTGAGCACTGAGACTACGCTCTTCATTATGACACCACAGACCTCTCGAGGCTGCTTCCAAACACTGGTTTTGATACTCAATTAATGCATTTGCCAATTCATTTGCTATGGATGGCTGGAATTTGGCACTTGGCTGCAGTTCCAAGCAAATGTTATAAGTGAAGAAAATTGAAAATTCAGTTACCTGAAATCTCAAAATATCTAGATGTTTGGCTGCACATCTGACTGACTAGATTTATTAGATTTCTATGAGGTGTTGGGCTTTGAGTGCATAGGTGGCATTCAATAAAGAGTATCAAATTTCCAGGTCAGCCAACTTGTAGACCCAGGTGGTATTCTCTGTAGTAGTCCCCACATGCTCCTCTGTCCTTGCATAATAAATGCTAGCATGGCATTATGAAAAATTTAAATGACAGATAATTTTATTAGAATGCTAACAGGTTTTTTTAAAGTTAAGTTCAGAATCATGTTCCTAAGTAAAAAATAATTCCTTTACAAATATTTCTAGACTCATGGCTAAAATCTGAAGCAAAGTCTTCACGTCAGCACTGGGAGGCATATGAAAGTTTCCTAATCACCCAAATCTGTGAGCTCATCACTAAGACTTGGTCTGTAAAGTCTTTAGAAAGGCAGGTTTCTTATAAACTCCTTTTGATTAAGTGATAGTTGCAAAAAGAATAAAAGGTGACAAAACTGGATATATTTAGTCAAAATAAAATTGACTTCCTTATTTCTGCATAAGCAAAATATACCATTTTTATAAGAATTTATGAAGAGAAATACAATCAGGTCATGGTACCTTTCCTTGTCCTCCCCTGGAAGTTACTACTCAGGCACTGTGTTTTTACCTATTTTATAAGACCTGTCATTCTTCCTTGTACTTTATTTAGATAGCAGTTCATCAATCCCTGCTATAGTCTTAGTTTTTTTAGGTACTTAAGCCATGTCGTTATTTATCTTTGAACCCAAGTTCTCTGCCCTGCCCTTTTTCCTGCACCAATTTCTGCTTCACTTAGGGTTTTGTATTCACAGGTGTGCCATGAATATTTGTGATCGAATTGAGTGGTCCAATATCAACTTTAGATGACTGCTTACTTTTCCTTTACAGATGTCCAAACCAAAGCTATTACCACATCATAATCCAGTGTGTCTGTCCTTGATTACCACCATCATCACAGTCTCTCTCAACTTATTAAACACCTATTTTGGTGGCCTTTATAACACCTCCTCTGTTCATCTGCAAGCTTTGCTTAATCTAATTAAGAAAGTGTTCATTTCTTTAATGAACTAAAGAGCATAGAAATTTGGAACTTCTCATGGTGCAGAGATGATGAGCAGAGTCATAAGAAGAATTTCACAATGTGTTACTTCTAAGCCAACTCTTCTCCCATGCCATGGTGCTTTTGTGAGTTTCTTTTTCCAGCCTCTGTCCCTTCTGTTCTCCCTTCTTTTCATCTTCCTCCTTTTCTGTTTCCTTCACTCTTTCTTTCCCTCTCTCCTTTCTTTTGTGGAGAAAACCATTCAAAATCCTTCAAGTTGTGGTTTGATTTTAGAGCTTTTTATTGGCTTATATTTTTGAGTGCTTGGGGGCATGTAAAATATTTTTCTTTTTTAAATGTTTATACTATTTCATTACTTTTATATTATATAATTCTAAGTAACTCCAAAATAAAATGAAAAATTCACATCAATCTTTAAAGAAACTTTCTTCTAAAGTTATCTTTGGACTACATATCCCTCTTTTTTTGTTGTTTCGGGATATTTCTGTGACATTCTTGAGAAGCATTCAAGACCTCTGTTAAGGCAAGCTTTTTTTTCAAGCTTACACCTTCATCTTATGTCTCTCAGATTCTCAGTGGACTCCTACAATTCCCCACTCAAAGCCCTGCTGATCTTTCGGAGGCTCTGGCGGGTAGGTGGGGCTAGTTTGGCCGAATGTATAGTAGTGTGCTGCCGTGGAATATGTCTTGGAGCACCTTTGTAAGAGTTCTTTTGAGTCAGTTTTTAGCATTTCTTCCTAACTCTTCCATCAATGAAATCAAGTCAGTAGCTTGAAGCTGACCATGGTGGAGTATTTAAATCACAGAAAGTGGCAAGGGCTTCAAACCAGTTGAGGATTGGTTGTTAAGTATGTATCAGCACACCCTGTATAGTTGGGGCTTGGTCTACATTGTCTTTCTTACATTTGCTTCTAGTGCACTCTCACCAGCTCTTGTGCATTAGTTTCTGGGGATAACGGAAGCAATCAGCCTTTACCTAAGGTCTCCCAAATGGCTAGGTTATTAATCAAGTGGTCATTTGGCCTAGCTCCCTTTGTTCAGTCCCATGTTTGTAAATATGCAAGTGTTAGCTCTACAGAGAACCATAGAGAAGGCAACTAAAGCCCAGGGTGATGAACACTTTACAAGATTACAATTCTAGTTAGAGGTAAGGCTTGGACAACAATCTAGGTTTCCCCAGTCCCAGGTAGGTTGTGTTGCTGTTCTTCAATTCTGACTCCCATGACTTAAAAAAATCCTAAATCGTAAATATTCCATTGTAATTAGATTTAGAAAGCATTGCAGGGTATAGAATAAAATGCTAGTTCTAATAATATTAATCTTTGCTTCTTTTTCTAATGTGAAGAATAAGAAAACTAGAGAAATGGAAAATGTACAAGTATTGGTAAAAAACAAAGCTCTAAGTAAATTATGTTAAGAGATACATACTTTTAAACATTTACCATCCTCACCTGTCAACATTTAAAGGAATGTCTGGCTCTAGTTCTAACAACCTGAAGCCAAAATGACACAAATTTTTTCATAATTGTAATGGTTTCATCCAAATCACTTGCTAAAGGAAAATGCAACATCTTTAGCAAAAAGTAGAAAGATAGAGGGCAGCACGGGACCAGAGTGCTAGCTGCCCTTCAGAAGAGGAGGACTGCCTAGCTTGCTCTTCTAAAGAAGCAGCAGAGAAAGCAGAGAGAGGAGCAGCAGATGTACCCACATCCTCTCCCCGACCTCACCAGAAGGAGATGCAGCGTCTCTCCCTCATTGTTGAAAAAGGAAAGGGGATCTTGGAGACACAGCCAGTGAAGGAGAAATGAGTGCTCTGCTAGTTCAAAGTCCATGTGCAGATTGGACAGGAGAAGTGTGCAGTGCTGAGAAGATACTATTTTTAGAGTGTACAAACAAGAGAACTTACCGGGAAGAAGGTTTTTTTTTTTTTTCTTTCTTTTTTTTTTTTGCAGGTCCTTCCAGCCCCAGTAATTAGATAGGTTTGGCAGCCTGAAAGAGAGGCTCGTGTTCCTGATGAGCGCCTGCTTGCATGCGGGTGTGATTTAGCGTGCTGCTGAATAAACACAACTCGGGGACACGGAGGTGATAACCACCAGCCTCAGCAGAAAGAGAGAGCCTATAAATATGCCAGGGGGTCAATTGCAGTGATTTCATTCTGCCTTCACAGGACTGCTGATGAGGTCTGACAGGGCAACTCTACTTCATCACTGCAGCACACCGGTGAAGGGGGCCTGAAGGACAGGAGCCGCGGCGCAGCAGCCCCCGCCGCGGGCTGGCACCTAGCGGCCTCTCCTGGGAAGGCCAGCCCGGAGGAGAGGCAGCAGGAGACCCAGGCGCTGCCGCACGCTGGGCTTCCTGCTTCCTCTTCCTGCACCGTTTTCTTCCGCCACCTTCTCTGTCTCTGTTTGTCTCTCTCCCCCTGCTTCCTCCCCACTCTATTTCCATCTCTTTGCTATTTTGCAGTTTCTAGAAAGAATCTTTTTTCTTGCTGGCAGAGAATTTGTAACAAAGGAGGGATAGGAGACCTAGCTGCTGCTTCATGGAGGAGAGAGCTTTTCACTGCAGGAGCGTCAGGATATGCACACTCTTGTTAGGACAGCAATGAGAAAACCCTGGGAGGGTGCGTAGGCGGAACTGCTGGGAGAGGAAAAAGAATCTTCCTAGGGAACTCTCCCATAAAACAGTTCAGGAGCTGATATAAATCTATTTTCCCGCACCTAGTTTTCTTTTACTTCAGGAAATAGCAAATACAATTTCCCCAGGCACCTCCCAGTTACCCCATTGTTCATGGCTCTTTCCTCTGGCTCAGGCTGCCTCTCTTTCAGTTTTTGCTCCCAGACATCCATTTGCCCTTGAAATTATGTCTCCTGTCCCAAGGTCTGCGCACATAGCTCGTGTACACACTTGCCCTGCACCTTCAGGCTGCGTTCATTCCTGGCTGAGTCTGACAAATGGAGACAGAGTCGCAGAACCCGGATTGTGGATTGTGCAACCATCTGAACCAAGACTTCTCATTGCTGCGTTATCGATCTGCCTGTGGACCGTCTAGAGAAATGGAAAGGGTGTAGGATTGTGAAATAAATGTAGTAGTCCTCCTTGGCATCTTCCTCTTTGTCTATACTCTGTTAGTGAATGCTACAGCTATTTATTTAGTCTTTGCAATTTTCAGGAAAGGGAGGAAGTCAAGAAGGGGTTTTAAGGCAGGCTGTCCTATTGTCCCTGAATGGTCTGCCCCCTGAGCTGCATCGATCTCAACACTATATATCATGGTAACATTTTTACGAACAAGTATTATACTTGTGAGATACCACCACTCTTCAAGTTATTTTATAAATAGAAAAAGATAAACAGACACACAAGTATTACCCATATTACTTAAAGCCAGGTTCATTTCCAGAATTAGAACTGTCTTGGATGGGAGTTGTTCATTTTTCTTGGTCTGCAGATTTATACCAGTTTTCCAAGTTTGAAGGAAGTCCCAGTGAAGGTTGGTTGGTAGGCTGGTAAACCATGCCCTTCATGTATGGTTACAGAGATCATATGCACCATTGCTAGGTAAGACTAACACTGCAAAAAACACCAAAAACACATGCATATGTGCATGATTTCACAAGTACTGGTCTGCCCCAGTTAATGTTGAGTTAATTTAAAACTAGGATTTGTAACTTGTAGTTTTGTATTTTTTCTGTTCTTCCTTTTGTATTTGAACAAATTACTTGGAAGAATACCCATTGATAAGGAAAGTACTTAACATTGTTTGGCTTGGATTTTGTTTAGTTTTGTCTAACTGCCTGTAGGTTATGGACTTTCTATGGGAGGTGTCATTGACGTTCATCTTCGTACTCTCTTAATAGGCGTGGCCTGGTGCATAGTACTGTAGAAGAATTCTTAGTTGAATAAAAATCTGAAGCATATTTTAATTATTTCATCTTCAGTAAAAGCCATATTTAGGAATTGTGGAGTAGAGAGGGAAGGCAGAAAGGGAAACACCTAAAAATGTGCTTAGCCTGGTAATAAATCTAACTTCAAATTTTTACCAATAGTTCCTTTTACTTATTATAATTTAGAAGAAAAAATATATGACTCACAAAATAGGCAGAATCAAGTTAGGAAATTAAGCCTCCTTAAGAAGAACAAATGAACAAGGATACTCATCAGGCAAATAATGAAACAGTCAGCATTTTCAAGCAGCATATGAATGGTAAATGCTTAAGAAATAGCTGGAATTTCTACTTTAGTAGTACAAAAAGAGCAAAAGGAAAGACACTTGATAAATCTCTTTTCTTTTTGTTATAAGCTTTGGAAATGATACATATCCCACTTACCAAGAAATTTTTTTTCCTCAAAATGAGAGAAAATCCAGTGACCAAAAAAGAAGAGGAAGAAAAAACAACAACAACCACGCAGTGAACACGATAATCTCCAAAAGCCAAACATGAAGGCATAAGGGGAAGAAGGCAGACTGAAGACATCAGGCAATAAAATAGTGAGGTGAAAACATAAACTGTGTCCCTTGTCTTCATGCTCATTGTGGATGGTAGAGATCATTGCCTAGAGAGGCATGGCCTTGCTAACCTTGGTGAAATGCATGAAGTGTTAATATATTTTATTAAAAGATTCTATGGCAGCATCTCTGCCTTCATGCCTAGGTGGTGTTTTTCTTCCTGCTTTTATCTTCGAGCTATTCCTTGCAGTCCCTGTCTATGATCCCTGTAAGATAGCAATAATGTCTGCTTATGGTGAATGGATCCAGGGCTTGTTGTATAATGAAGAGGAGGTTAAGTAATGCTCTGAGCTTTAGTTCCCTTACTGTTAGCAATTTGATTCTGGTGCACTTCAATGTAGTTTTTTCATGTTTCTTATGCTAGCATTCCATTCAGCTTCTTGCAGCTGTGGGTTTATAATTTTCACCAAGTTTGGAAAACATTTTAACCATTATCTCTTCAATAATAATAATAACAAATAAGCAAAAATAATTTTTGTGTCCTGTTTTCTTTCCTTTGGGAACTCCAATTACACTTAGGCCATTTGAGGTGTTCAACATCACAATGGTGCTCTATTCATATTTTTGCCAGGCCTTTTTCTCTCTGTTTCATTTTGGGTTTCTCTTGCTATGTCTTCAAATTCACTAGCCTTTTTTTTCTTCATTTTCAAAGCTGCTGTTAATTATGTCCATTATATTCTTTGCCTGTGTCATTGTAATTTTAATCTCTACAAATATGATTTAGATACTTTTTATTTCATCTGTCCCTCTGTTCCTCTAGCTTTTTGAACATATGGAATATAGTTATAACCAAGGCAGGAGAGGCTAAAGAACTGGCTGCGGAAGTGTCTGGGGAATTGGAGAGGAGGGGAGATTGAGGATTTATGTGAGAAAATGAAGTCAGTGGCAGTTTGATGCTGGCTGATACATACAGTGGAGTCAGGGAAGGCTTTTAGGAGCCTGTATGAAGGACAGAGGTACTGCATCACTTCCTGCTCTCTTCTGCTCTACCAATTTTTCTCACCCAACTAGAATATATGCTTCCCAAGAAGCTTTTTGTTCACAATCTGTTTGTTCACTGCTTTGTCTTCATAACCAAAATATTTCCTGACAAATTCAATTTCCGCTGAAAGAAGGATTCAGATTTTGCAAATGCTATTCAAGGATAAGAGTATTGCCTGATACTCCCTACTTTGGTGAACTTTCACTTCCTTGTGGGTGTTCTGTTTCCCAAAGAAGGGGTGGTGTTCTGTATCCAGACTTTAATCCATTCTCTGTGTTTACCCATGCTACTTACACTGCCTTTTTGCAGCTAACTCAGAGGTTGAAAGGATACTGTGTGCTAGAGGAAGAGGCTGAAGAGAGAAAGAAGAAAGAGTCTGATCAGACTTCTGCCATGGGGCATCCATATTGCATTTGAACAGCCATAGAAGATTGGGACTGGGCCTGTAGTAATTAATGATTGTTATCACTAATATTTATTGAGAGTCTAGTACATGTTAGGAACTCTGCCTAGCACCTTATATGGATTATTCATTTAATTTTTGTAACAACTTTGTTTTATTGAATCTTTATAATCAGCTATTATTTTTATCTCCAATTTAAAAATGTGAAAACTGATGCTCATAGGTGTTGTACAACTTAAAATGATCCCACAGCTAAGAAACCACCTGCTGGTTTCTAATTACAACTAAGGAGCCATAGTTAGGGCTGAACAGAGTGTATATGGTGATGGGCCAGAGTCTACTCAGGAGGTGAAGACCTAGGGAAATTCTTTCTCCTGTGTATTCTCATTTTCATGTTCCTGCTTGTACCTGCGCAGATGCTTGCTGGACACACAGATAATAGCCGACTGAGATACCTTTACTTGTCGTTCTAAATTCATCAACCAGAAGGCAGGTGTTGCATTAGCAGCTCTGAGTTAAAGGGTGGTGGTGACTGATCACTCAGTCAATTCATGTCCCTTGGCATGAAAAAGTCAACTTCCTGTGACACTGCGTTCTTAGGCATGAGCCTAAAACAATGATGCTACATATGTGTGCTGCTAGTTAAGATCAAACTCATGGTTCCAGAGAGCAGAAGGTCAAAGCACTAAGACGGATTCATTGGAATTAAGCTGGCTTCTATCATAAAGCTTCATATAAATATTACACCCAGCTCTATAAGACAACGTTTGGTTTCTGAACCTATTAATATATAATGAGGATACTATGTAATTAATATCATTTGTTTTGATTTTCTGTTAAATCCGCTTTAGCAATAAGAATGCAAGGTAATTATTCAGAAAGCCTTTTCAACAAATGTCAGTTTTCATTGATTAAAAATCAAGTCAGTGCTTCAGTTGAAATGATATTTACAAGCATGCTTTAAGCTGAAATGAATAATTCTCAGGTTATTGAACTGCAAGTTATCTGCAAAGAATTATCTACTTTTCTCCCCCTCTTCCTTCTGCGCTAAGGCTTGCTCTCAAATAATAATAGAGGACAAACCAGAGATTGTGGAGAAGAAATGCCATGGTTTTGCGTTAAGGGTTTAATTTTCTTTATGTAATGTTGAAGCCACAGTTTCCCTCCTCTGTGGGTTGCAGAATCTCCAAAATCTAAAGTTTTGGGGAGCCAGAGCCAAACAACGTAGCTTGGGAAGGACTTGAAGCTGTTTATCACTCAGAGATCTCAAGTTTCTCTGTTTTCCTGGGGTTCTGCTGCAGTGAGTGGTGGTTATGCTTAGCCGACTCAGGCATTTATTTTCACTCTAAAATGGCTTTTTTCCTACATATTTCTTTTTCATTCTTGCACATAAAACAATGGGAAAGTAGTCTGTCATCTGTTATTCAGAGTCGTGCTGAAGGTTATGTGAATTCAGAGCCATTTGTTTTTTCAGGGACTAAAGAATGTGTATGACAACCCTAACTATTTAGACTGTGCTTTATTCATATTTACAAATAGACACGTACATATAAATCAAGGCACCAAAATTATGCACTGCATGGATTTTAAAATAAATAATGTTCTTCATGTGAGTAGCTCTAAGAAGTATTCCAACAAAATGACAAAAATCCATTACTATAGACTCTCTTTATTCACTTATTCATTATCCTTTGTACCACTCTTGCACGTTCTTTAGCCATGGCAACAACAAAAGTCACCCCAAATCCCTACCTTGTGGAACTCACATCTGAGCCAGGGAGACTCACAATAATGAGCAAACTTGTGAAGTATGGGGTGTGTCAGATAGGGATAGACACCATCCAGGACAACGGAGCAGGAAAGTGAGTAGAGGAGATGGGCAGGGAAAAAGTTTCTGTTTGCAATTAGGTCATGAGGAAAACCTTACTGAGAAGGTGATAGTTGAGTAAAGTCTTTAAGAATATGGTAGAGTGAGCCATGTGGGAATCTGGGGGAAGAGGATTTTAGCCTTAGGGAACAGAATGTGCAAAGGCCCTGCTGTGCTGGGTGGCTGGCTATGGAAGACGATAAAGGAGTCCAGTGTAGCTGGCATAAGGTGCAGGAGGAGAACAGTAGGAGAGACAGAAAGTCTAACTGGGGACTCAATGAAATACCCCTGACAAGCTCACATCTGTCATAAAAGGTAAATGTTCTAAGAGCTTGAGGCTAAGAGGATACTGAAGGGCAACTCATGTCCTTTCTGAGTCTTTCTCTGTGATCTCTAGCAACTAAGCCACTTCATCAATGGCCATCACAATCTAAACAGGATGACTTCTGTATCTCTGAGTTCTTGGATCTGTTTAGAATTTTCCCAAGCCATGTCAACTAGGCCCACATAGACTGGTAATTTTTTTTAAAGAGAGAAGTTAATAGGGAGAAAAAATATCAGAGATTAGAGGAATGACCATTTACTTGTAACTGAGAGCAGTGTTGGGTATAGATGTATGAGTTAAAGGTGACAGGGTCTTCAGATACAATTGTGAGTTTTCATCTAAGTTATATCTTGGTAATTGTCTTGAACAATGGACTAAATTTTAAAATACCACATTCCTGATTTCTGACACTCAAAATGTTCTATCTCTCCCTTTCTCTTTTCTTGGGTTCTGCTTTAATGGCAGGAGAAAGCCAAGTAACATGTTTGGTTGAGTGACTAGATTAAGGTGATGGGGTGGGGAGAGAGGAATGGAACTAGAATTTATTTGATATTTGCTCTGGCGAGGGACTGTACTAGGGCTTTGCACATTACCTTCTTTGGTCCTCACTGCTCTCTGAAGAAGGTAGGGAAACTGCTCAGCTCTCTAAACAGTCTTCTCTGTGCTCTGACCCCATCATACACCCATGGATGGGGAGTCCAGTAATTGATAAGGTAGAGAGTGTGAAGATGTCAAAGTCAGGATCCACATCTATTAATATTCGCTAAGGGAAAACTGCAATTTGGTTTTCTCATCACAGAGAACACGCTCCAAGTTCCTTAAGGGATTGTGACCATCATCTCTCTCCAGCATGAGGGCGTACTACTTTCTTAGGTTAACACTGTAGTCTGCCAGAAACACAAACCTTGGAAATATTCAAGACCCAAACAGTAAATAATAAAAAAGTTTGCAATCAGGGTAGATGAAAAGAAGGAAATGTGAAAACCCTTAGTAATTCTATGGCATCAGAATATTAAATTTCTGTAATAACAAATTACGATATAATGAGGTCACATTAGTGGAATAAGAGGCCCAGATGCCTCAATGATTTAATCTCTCTTTACATAAGCTTGCATGGAATTTTAATGAGTATTTTGATTGATAACATATTTAGTTCAAAATAGGTCTTTGAAGACAGCTGTAAGAGTATTAACATTTAAAAGATGCTATGATAGAAATTCATTTCATTAAGTAGCTGATAAGAAAAAATGACTATATAAACCTGTCAGTGTCAGACATACTGCTATGACCCATCTACTCCGATTGAGAAAAGAGTAGTAGCATACCTTTATTGCACTATTTTTTGAACACTAGAGGAGCTCTCTCTCCTTATTTAAGAAAAAGCCAAGTTTGAAGACCAATGGGGCTTATGCACACAAGACCCACGGGAGTGTGGCAAATCGAGGAACATTTCTTTAAGGGCCTGTGGCAGACTCATGCATCCCAGGGACCAGTGCAGAAACAACCCTTTGAAAAGTGACCAGAGGTAACATGAAACAGACTGATTTTCTAATTTTGTAGTGTTGGTCTAATGGACAAAGGCCTGCTAGGACAGTATCCACAGAGGCTGGTGGGCAATATCTTATTCCTTCCCCTCTTCCTTGCTAAAGCCAGCAAGCACCATCATCTACCCCACCCTTTCCCACGGGTACCATCATTATGTTCCAGCTGACAGGTGCCATCTTTCATGCTCTCCTGTCTTGCTGAACCTGGAAGGTGCCATTTTATTTTCCTTTTGGTTCCTTTTTCTCTTTTTCTTTTCCTTATCCACACTTTTTGGCAAGTACCATCTTCGCATGCCTCCTCTGCCTCACTCCAGCCAATGAGCAAAATCTTCACAGTCTCCCAAGGAAATGAAGACACAAATAAATGGAAAGATATTCTGTGCTTGTAGATTAGAAGAGTAGTAGTAGTTATATTATTGGGAGAAGTATTGTGATATTCTTAAAATGTTCATACTATCCAAAGCAATCCATGGATTCAAGGCAATCCTTATCAAAATTCCAATGGCATTTTTCACAAAAAATAGAACAAATAATCATAAAATTTGTATAGAACCACAAAAGATGCTGAATAGTAAAAGCAGTCTTTAGAAAGAACAAAGGTAGAGACATCACACACCCTGATTTCAAAGTATGTCAGAAAGCTATAGTAATCAAAACAATATGGTATTGGCATAAAAAACACTCATGATTCAATAGAACAGAATAGAGAGTCCAGAAATAAACCCACTCATATATGGTCAATTAATTTGCAACAATGGAGGCAAAAAATACAAAGGGATAATGATCTCCTTAATAAATGATGCTGGGAAAACAGGACAGCCACATACAAATGAATGAAACTCAACCAGTATCTTACACTATACACAAAAATTAACTTCAAATGGATTAAAAACTTGAATTAAAAAAAATGAAGCATAAATCTCTTAGAAGAAAACATAGGCAGTAAGCTCCTTGACATAGGTCCTGGTACTGATTTTTTGGATTTGACAGCAAAAGTAAAGGTAACAAAAGTAAAATAAACAAGTGGGACTACATCAAAGTAAAATGGTTTTGCGCAGAAGAGGTAACCATCAGAAAAATGAAAAAATCAGCCTACTTAGTGGGAGAGAACACTCATAAATTTTATATCTGATAAGAGGTTAATATCCAAAATATATAAGAACTCACACAACTTAATAGCAAAAAAAATCATATTAAAAATGATAGAGGATCTGAATAGACATTTTTCTAAGTAAAGTAAACAGATGGCTAACAATATTGAAATGTTCAGTATCACCAGTCAGGGAAATCAAAATCAAAACCACAGTGAGTTCTCACTCACACCTGTTAGAATAGCTATTTTCAAGAAAATAAGAAATAACAAGTGTTGGTAAGGATGTGGAGAAAAGAGAACCCTTGTGCACTGTTGGTGGGGATGTAAATTAGTGTAGTCACTATGGAAAAGAGCATGGAGGTTTCTCAAAAAATTAAAAATAGAGCTACCATATAATCCAGCAATTGCACTTCTGGATATTTATCTGAGGAAAATGAATACACTAACTTGAAAAGATTATCCAAACCCTCATGTTCATTGTAGCATTATTTACAATAGCCAAGATATGGAACCAACCTAACTGTCCACTGACAGATGAATAGATAAGGAAGATGTGGTACATTTACACAATGGAATGTTATTCAGTCATTAAAAAGAATGAAATCTTGCCATTTGCAACAACATGGATGAACCTTAAAGGCATTACACTATGTGAAATAAGTTGGACAGAGAAAGATAAATACAGTATGATCTCATTTAAATATGGAATAAAAAATACTCATAGGTACAGAGAACAGATTGGTGGTTACCAGAGGTGGGGGTGGGGCATTGTACCCAAAAATCATCTCTTTAATATGCTAAATATCCATTTTCTAATAATTATTCCCCTTTTGAGTCTTCATATCTTCCCAGTCACTGTTCTCTGGACATCTTCCAATTTTAACAAATAGCCTTTTAAACTTTGAGTCTCGGAATTGGTCTTATAAGTATAATGGAATTCTCCTAGTTCTGAATTTATGCCTCTATTAGTACAAAAAACTATTAGATGAAGCTCATAGTTTACTAGATTAGACAGTAGACTCAATTTAAGGTTTCAGAGTGAAACTGTCCATTTATTTTGTCTAGAAATGCCTCGACTGTGGACCTACCAAAGCTTTGTCTTCAAGGCCCACTTGCATGGGCCCTGTCAAGGCCCTGAAAGGGCCTTAGCAGTCCATTCTACACTCATGTGATTTTGTAAATTTTGCAAAAGTAAGATATTTTACTATTTCTTAACACCATGGTTTAACCTTTGCTCTCTTCCCCATGTTGGAATGGCTGTGGACATTTTTTTTCTACTAAATACTATAGTTTTATTTATAATGAAGTTTTATTATAATGGGTTTATTGATATATGTTTTTTAATTAGGGTATCATTGATATACAATCACATGAGCAACATGGTTATTAGATTCCTCCCATTATCAAGTCCCCATCACATACCCCAGTACAGTCACTGTCCACCAGCATAGTAAGATGCTATAGAGTCACCACTACTTGTCTTCTTTGTGCTATACTTCCTTCCCTGTAGCCCCCCTACATTATGTGTGCTAATCATAATGCCCCTTAATCCCCTTATCCCTCCCTTCCCACTCACCCTCCCCTACAAACAGGCACAGTGCTCCCCAGCTCTGCTTTTACCTTTCCTAGTGAATATGAAACTCAAAGCATCTAGGCGACAGTTAAGTTAGCCAATGGTTTGAGTATCAGGGTCATTCTGGCCTCATAAGATGTGTTAGAAGCATTCACTCTTCTTCTATATTTTGGAAGTTTGTTAAAGAATGTTATTAATTCTTTAAATGTTTGGTAGAATTCACCAGTGAGGATTTCTTGTGGAATGTTTTTTAATTTTCTTTCTTTTAATTATTGATGTAATCTCTTTACTTGGATAGGTCTATTCAGATTGTCTATTGCCATTCTTGGTTTCAGTAGTTTGTATCTTCCTTGCGTTATTAGTATCTCACCTAAGTTTTCTAGTTTGTGAGCATACAGTTGTTCATAACAGTTTCATACAATCCTTTTTTATTTCTTTGGTTAGTAGTTATGTCCTCTTTTTCATTCCTGATTTTAGTTGTTTTCACCTTTCTTTTTTATTCATGAACCTTTTTAATGTTCTGTCAGATTTGTTGATCGCTTTAAAGAATCAGCTTTGATTTCATTAATTATCTCAATTGTTCTCATGTTATTTATTACATTAGTTTTCACTCTTTATTATTTCTTTCTTTTGCTTGATTTGGGCTTAATTTGTTCCTCTTCTGTTTCTTTAGGTAAACATTAGGTTATTTATTTGAGGTCTTTTAAAAAAATATAGACATTTATAGCTATAAATTTCCCTTTAACCACTACCTCACTTGCATACCTTACGTTCTGGCAGATTGTTTTTTGTTTTTGTTCATCACAAAGTATTTTCTAAGTTTCTTTGTGATTTCTTCCTTGATCCATTGATTATTTAGGAGTGTGCTACTTAATTTTCATATATTTGTGAACTTCCAAAATTTTCTACTCTTTTTTATTTTTTATTTCATTCTATTGTGGTCAGAGACATAGTTTGTATGATTTCAGTCCTTCGAATTTATCTTGACTTGTTTATTGACCTAAGGTATGGTCTATCCTGGAATATGCTCCTTGTGCACTTGAGAAGAATGTGAAATCTGATGTCTTTAGAAGGAATGTTATTCAGATGTTTATTAGGTCAAACAGGTTTACACTGTTGTTAAGGTCTTTTATTTCATTTTTGATCTCCTGTTTGGTTATTTATTTTATCTATAATGAAAGTGACGTATTAATATCTTTTACTGTTATTGTTGAAATATCTATTTCCCCCTTCAATTCCATTAGTTTTTGCTACATGTATTTCAGGGATCTGTTCTGAGGTGCATATTCATTTATAATTGTTATATTTTTTTAGTGGGTTGACCCTTTTATCATTATATAATGTTCTTCTTTGTCTCCTATAACAGTTTTATCACAAAATTAATTTTGTCTGATATTAATATAGCCACTCTCCTGGTTTACTGCTTGGATGGAATATCATTTCTCATCCTTTTACGTCCAATCTATTTGAGTCTTTAAATCTAAAGTGAGAATCTTATAGTTGGATCATTTAAAAACAATTTCATTCTGTCAATTTCTGCCTTTTGATTGGAAAGTTTAGTCTGTTTACATTTAAAGTTGTTCCTGATGAGGAAGGACTTACATATCAAATTCCATATGCCTTATTTTTTTTCCCCTTCCTCCATCCATTATAGTCTTCTTTTGTGTTAAAAAGATACTCTCTGGTCTACCATAGTCTAACATTTTAATTCTGTTGTTATTCTTTTACTTATATTTTTTAGTTACTTTCTTTTTAGTTGCTCTGAAGATTACAATTAGCATCTTAATTTATAACAATCCAGTCTGGATTAATACCACTTTTGTTTTAATAGTATATTAAAATTTTGCTCTTATATAGGTTTGTTCTCACCTTTGTGTTGTTATTGTCATAAATTTCATCTTTATATATTGTGTATCTATAAAAAAGATTTAGAGTATTGCTTCATGTAGTTGTAGATGGTTGATTCTTTTTTCAACTGACTTGTAGGAATACTTCATACATTGTGGTTATGAATCCTTTGACATATGTATTGCAATGATCTTCTCTAGCATTGTATCTTACCTTTTTATACTTTTCATGGTGTTTTTTGATGAATGAATTTCTTAATTAAAAGAAGTAAAATTTATCAGTATGGGGTTAATGGTTTTTTGATCCCATTTAAGACCTTTGCTTATCCCAATGTTATAAAAACAATATCCTATGTTGTCTTTTGGAATAGTTTTCATGTTACCTTTTACATTTAAGACTATTAATCTGGAATTGATTTCTATGTGAGCTATGAGATAGGACAAAGCCTCATTTTTTTTTCTCCAGATGAATATCAAATTGATCTAGCACATTTACTGAAAAGACAACTTTTCCTTACTGTGTTGCTGTGGTACCTTATTATAAATCAAGTGACTATATATATTTGGATATGATGCTGTATTTTCAACTTTTTCAATCAGTCCATTTGTCTACCTTTGTGTCATTACCATAAATATTTTAGTTAGTGTAGCTTTATAATGAGTCTTAATATATGGTAAGGTAAGTCCTCTGACTTTGGTCTTTATCAAGATTATTTTTGCTAATGATGACCCTTTGGATTTTCATGTAGATGTTGAATCAGTTTATCAATTTCCACACAATGATTCATCTGGGATTCTTATGGGGTGTATGAGATCTGTGGATCAATTTGAGGAAATTAACATTTCTACCATAGTGAGCCTTCTAATATGTACTTTCTGGCATTAATTAGGTCTTATTTAACTTAACTCAGTAAATTTTTATAGTTTCCTGGATGGATAACACACCTTTTATTAAAGTTATTATTAGGTATTTGATGTATTTGGTGTTGATATAAGTGATATCACTTAAAACTTAATTTCCTATTATTAGCATTTAGAAATATAATAATTTTGTTTACTGAACTTCTATTCAATGACCTTGTTATATTTGATTAATTCTTATAGTTTATCTGCATATACTTCTGGATATTCTCCATATATAATTTGCTTTTGAATAATTAGTTTTTTATTATTCCTTTTAAAATTCTTACATGTATATTTCTTCTTGTCAAATTGCCCTAGTTAATTCTTCCAGTATGTGATCAACTGAAGTGATAGAAGATATTGTCTTGTTTTTGATTGCATAAGAATGCTTTCAACATTTCATCAGTATTATGATCTTTGGTTTTTTTGGAAATATATTTTCCATATTAGATTATTATATTATCACTAGTTTCTAAGATACTAGAAACTAGTATCTTAGCTTTACCACTGTGTTGTATATTTGAAACTAATATAAAATAAACTGTATATCAGTTTAAAAAAAGAAAAATAAAATAAAATAAATTGTTTTGATTTCATTCAATTTTTAAATTTAATACAATTATTGGGAAATTTAATTTTGTCAAATGAGTTTCTAATGCATATTTTGAGATGATAATATAATTTTTCTGTTGAGGTGGTGATTTTTACTGATTAAATTTTATGGTGTTAAACGAACCTTGCATTATTGGTATAAACCTTACTTTGTCCATGATATATTATCCTTTTTATATATTGCCGTAGTTTGTTAAGATAAATGATTTTTACAGAAGAGTGACTGGCCTGTGATATTGCCTTCTTTTAATATCTTTGGCAGATTAAAGTATAAAATTTATGCTTACCTTATAAAATGCAGTGGCTAGTGTTTCCTCACTTTTAATTTTTGGGATCAGTGTATGATTGGTGCTTTTTTTCCCCATCAGGTATTGAAGAATACACAAGTTAATCCATTTAGGCTGGAAGTTTTCTTTGTGGAATGACTTCAAATTATAGATTTTAATTTTTAAAGAACAGTACTATTCAGATTTCCTTATCGCCTTCTTGCTGATGATTTTAGTAAGTTGAGTTTTCAAAGAATTTGTTTTTTCTTTAAGTCATGATTATTTAAAAGTGTTTTAATTTGTTCAAATGTTTGAGAATTTTCTAATTATATTTTGTTACTTATTTATAGTATAACTCTTCTGTTGTTAGAGAAAACATACTCCATTTACCTTCAGTGGTTTAAACTGACGCTTCCCAAATTTATTTCTCAAAGTCCTCACTTCCCTCAAGCTTTAAACCTTATCAACATACATACAAACACACTTTTAGATAAGATTATGGAGGGATAGAATGTACAGCGAAAAGCCCACTTGTCCATGGTTGCAATCTTAGGAACACCAATGCTCAGAAGAGAGAAGAAGAGGCTACAACTAAGAACACAATGCATGATGGGAGCAAAGTATTTTTTATTTCCAGAAATCTAAGTGGTTAGGGCTTCGAAAACCAGTGCAGGCCTTTGTCCAAATAGACACTTATTACCTGGTTATAATATCACTCTTTCCCATAACAATGAGATGTAAAAAAAGTGTATCTGAGGCAGCAATTCCTATTCTAATAGAAGCTTTTTCAAAATCATATTTTATGTCATAGTTTCCCAAACCATTAAAATCCTAATAGGTAAAATTGAAGGAATTAAAGATGACTTTGGAAATGAGTCCTCTCTCTTTCAAAAGACAAAGGTAAAAAGAAAATTGCCCAGCAAGGAATTAATATAAAGTTTGGCTTACAGGATAAATAAGACCAAATGTAGGGAGAATTCCTGGAGCATATCACAGGACATGGGGAAGGATAAGGAAGAATCTAGTTTATAGCAGAGACCAAAATGAACTTTTGTCTTATGAAAAAGACTTAATGAGCTTTTCCTAGACTTGACACTCACACATTTCCCAATTTGAAGCCATTAGCATATCACAGGTATGCCCCTTTTCTAGTGTGTTAAATTATGATAACATTTCAATGGAAGTGGGAATCTGACCTGCTGTTTTTCACTTCTTGCCTCACTTCTTGCCATTTACATACTTGAGAGTTCAGAAATAAATTGAAGAAGCACATGGCCTTTTCATTTCTCTTTCCAGACTCCCAACATTTCTGGTAGCTCAGGTGTACTTTTTTGACGAAATTGCACTGGAATGTTTATATAAGATACATGTGGAGAATATACCTAAGCTTTTTATAAAGACTAACTTCTTTTTGGCTAGACCCTCACTTTGGGTCTTTGTTACATATTAGGGGTCATAATTTGACCTGAGGTGAGCTGTGTAGCCACAGAACTTTGCTGTACTTCAATGATGAAAGGTTTATGTGGCAGATGTGTTCTCTCTATCTCATCTGCTTTCTAGAGAGAATGGGTCTTGTTAGTTCTCAGGATGTGGTTCTCTTAGTGCATCAATGAGTTTGGGTAAGAAAGTTCGGTGGAAGCTGATCCTTATCCCCTTTTTAGTGTTTAGATTTCAGAAGGGAAGCTACTCTGCTTGGAGAATCTTAGAGGCAGGATTGGGTCCAGCATATGCTCCTACCACAGATGATAGGAAGCAAAGAGTGGAGGAGAGGGGAGATGAAAGCAGGAAATTGTGATGTGACCCACCCAACAACCATATGTACCTTGAATAAATTCTTTTAAAACTGAGGAAGTACTTGGGATGAGTAAACTTTGTGGAAATTGCTGACAGGACTCCGCTGTGTGCCCAGAGGGATCCCAGAGGGATATATGGGGGAAAAGAAGACAGGCTTTAAGAATGATGCAGGTGGACCTTCTAGAATAATTCCTGAAGATTGGCAGAAATTATGGGGCAGTCATCAGACTTTCAGCACCTGATTTGTAAGCCGGGGTCCAGGCCAAGTAAGCCTCAGTCTCCAAGGGGCTCCATCTGACATCTCTTTTACACTTACACTTTTCTATTTCTCCTCTCCTTACCTTTCTGTCTCCTGTGTGTATATGTATGTATTTTTAAGCTGGACATTTTTAAATTTACTGTTTTGACCTATAAGCTGTCTTTTAAATTATTAGTAATCCTGTTCAACATGGAGTCATCTACAGACGTAATGAGCACAATCTAAATTTTATTTAGTTGCATAATGCTAGCTGGAGGAGCCTCTTGAAGGATATCACCCTGTACCTATATAGATCACCAATGACTCACCAAATTCAGTGACTTCTTTTCGAGTTGATCTATCACATTTGACAATGGTGATTAACTTCTTGAAACTCTCTTTTCACTT
Organism: Manis javanica; assembly: GCF_040802235.1. Taxonomy (NCBI): domain Eukaryota; kingdom Metazoa; phylum Chordata; class Mammalia; order Pholidota; family Manidae; genus Manis; species Manis javanica. Next base: position 151,883,700 of record NC_133157.1, read on the forward strand.
GAATTTCCAGATTTCCCTCTTTTCTGGTTCTCTTCTAATTTCTCTCTTTGCCCATTCTCTACTACCATCATCCCTCTATTTCATCCTCTACTGTGTTATACCTGGAGCGGTAAATTTATTCTTTTGTTTCTCTACATACTTTGTCTGGGCCATTTTACACAATCATATGGCTTTAACAGCTGTTTCAAGCTGATTATTTCCAAGCCTTTATCTTCAGTTGCATTTTGTCCCCCTGAACTCCAGGTTAGTATATTTTCACCCACCAATAAGGAGATCCATGATCAGATGGGCTGCAGGCATCTCAAGCTCTCACATTCAATAGTAAATTCATTTCCATAACTCTCAAATTCCAGTGTCCCTCCATATATGGCACTCTGTTTTGTTCAGTGGTATCACGGTTGATGCATATGTTGGATGTGGTAAGGGTGGAAGATGCCACACCCTCTGGCTTCTGATTGGATTTAACCAATGGAACGCAGGCAGGAGGCAAAAGTAGGAGAGAGAGGGTCGGGTTTCCCTCTACTTCCGTATTGTGGGACTCTCTTTGGCAGTGGCTCTTTGGCAGTGGCTTCCTCCACAGCGATAGCTCTTGCCAAGGGTGTTGGTTCTCTTCCATACCCCTACGCTTATCTGCTTTTGGTAAAAACATAACGTCAAAAGGTGAAATTTTCTGAACTACAGTGAGTTACATGAATAAGTAAGGACAAGGTTGGCCATTTTCTAACCATGTTTTTAAAGTAAATATAGATTTGGTATTAGCCCCTACTGAGGTAAATTTTGTAGGTGGCAGAGCTTAATTTTTTAAGAAGTACTTGGATTTTAAGGTGCTCACCATCTACTGGGAGAGACAAATGTACCTATAAAACTATAATGTGGGAAAAAGAAAAATTAAGTCTCCTAAGAGATAAAAACAAAAAAATTCTGGCAGCTGAAAGAAATGTACAAGATAGGACATTTCTCAGAATTTTATCATAATCTTTATTTTAGTGGTCAGTGAAAATATGTCTATCCAAATTAAAAAAGGACGTTTTTCCTCTTTTTGCAACTTCAGGCCTGGGTAATGTCTTCCTCCATTGCTTGTCCTTAGGTGTCTAAGTATCTCCTGTTATTGCCTTTAATTTTACCCCTATTACTATATATAGTCTCTGCATAAATTCTCTTCTGATTCCCTTCTGAGCTTGCTTTCTGTTTCCTGCCAGACCTTGACTAATACAGTCATTTTGGAGTCTCCCACACTGAAATTCTGGTAGCCTACATAACCTTCACTAGAAATTCACTTCTCCAGCCCCAGCCCCTTGCAATCCAACTCTGACTTAGTCCCTTGATAACACCCTGGATTTGGTCCCCCACTTGCCATCAGGAACTGAGGGATTTTTAGTTTTATGAGCTTTGAAGTATGAAAGGAGCCTAAAATTTGAAATCATACCTCTGCAAGTGCCACCCACTTCCTATCATTTTTTTCACTCACTCATTTATTCCTTATAAATTCTACAAAATCAGGAACTAGTTTCCCCTTGCTGCTCATTCTATTTCCAAAGCCTAACATAGTGCTTGTTACATTGTAGGCACCTGATAAGTATTTGTTAGATGGGTGAATGAATAAATAGATGAATGAATCAAGCTTCCCCAAATAATTTTGGACTACCATACGTGTTTTAGGCTTCTACTAGTGTGGTAAATTGTTTATAAGGATTGCCACAAAGCTTCCTCCCATCCCTGGAAGCCAGCCCCTTTGCCAGGTGACTGCCAGTTCTGGCACCACAACGTGACATCTACTCCCCCCATATGTGTCTGAGCTAGCCTTCTGACTTGATTTGACCAATACTAGTTGGTGAAGTGATGCTGTGTGACCTCTGAGGGATGGCTGTGAGAGGTGCTGCAGTTTCCCCCTGACACAGTGTGTAAGGAGGCCTGTATGGCCAACCTGAGGAGTAAAGGCCACATGGAAGGGGACAAAGAAAGCCCAGTTGACAGCCAGCCATTACTGCCGGACTTGTGAGTGAACTAGAAATTTCCAGCTTGGCCAGTCATTCCAGATGAATGTGCCATATGAGTGAGCTCAGGTGAAGGCATACCAGGAATCACCTAACCACCCTGCAGAATCATATGAGATAATTCATTGTTGCTTTTTAAGGAGCACAACTTAAAAAATGGCATAACTTGACCAAGTCAAAAGTCAATGTTGTTCCTTTAAGGAGCTTATAATCTATTGGGAAAGACAGGTCACATTCTCATTTGAGTAGATTATGGATACAATTGTAAAATCTTCCTCCTGAAGTTGTGCATTAATTCTTGGTAGCTAAGAAAAAGACAACTAACAAAAATAAAATGAAAACAGACTGACCTAAAAAAAAAATCACATTTGGCCTAATACATGTGTAATATTGTAAACAGGGAAATACATGCCTAAAACTGGGAAATTGGAGCCGTTTATTTTAAGCATTTTTGGGGAAGGAATATGTATTCGGTATTGTCCTAACCATCTCAGCTTTTCTTCATGCAAGCATGCAGGAAGAATATATTTATGCTGGGTTCTATACAGTATTACATATATTTTACATACAGGCTCTGGCAGACTCAGTTCAGAGCAAAGAGAAATCTTTCAGGTGCTTTTCCTTGCATTTATATTATAAACTCCATTTGGTGGTGAATATCACTGTAAGCCTCAGCATTCATATGCTAATGTTATAAGTTGGAGTTGTCAAGAGAATTATACACAGGCTTGGGTACATGTGTGTGTGAGTGAGTGATATTTGTGTTTGCCAAAGCGGCATGTGCTCCTGAAGGGAGAGTGTGTCTTATCTTACTAGCTGTCTGGTCTCAGTTTCTCTCTCCAGTGTGCCAGGAAGAAAATGTCTTTATCACTGAATATTTTGGTGATGCACAGATTCCAGGATGCCCTCCAGTGGTATAAGACATCTGTGTGTGTTTGGGGGAGGGCATATATGTGTGCACATATATTTATTAGGATTTTGAAAATTCCTTCTTCTGTGTTCTCCCTATCATTTCATGGGATATCTTTTAACATTTTCTCAGAATTTTGGACTCTTTTGGTTTAACTATATTTATGAGACAATTTAACATTCCACAGACAGAAGGAAAAGTGCTTCGGTATTTTACTCTTAATACCTAAACTGATCCTATGGTTCCATGAGTTTCTTATTTAATTGATTATCCTCTGTAGAAAGCCTCTTATATATGTTTTAAATTTTAATAACTTTTTAACAATTATAAGAATCAACAGAAGGCAGAGTTTAAAGTAAGTGTAAGGTAGAGTATATGTTATGAGTCTAGAGGCAAGGCCAGGGAGGAAGGTCAATTTGTGTGAGGCCTGAATGCCCCATTAAAGCTTTGGGCATTCTTCTCTGGGCAGTAAGAGGTCACTGAAGAGTTACAAAGTTACAAGTAATTGAGTGGATTCATATTTTGGATGGCTCACTCAGGCCAGGATGTGGACAAAAGACGTATCCACACGAGAGTGGATTTTATCTCTTATCAAGACAAATGAGACATTTTACCTACTATCAAATGTTTCTGAGCAATTCCTTCCAGCAAGTGGAGTGATGTTTTTCAAATACATTCTGGGTCCTCCTGTATCAGTAATCAGTATTACCCAGGGAATGCTTGTTAAAGCAGCCATTTCCCAGACCCTGTCTCATACTTACTGAATTAGTGTCCTTGCAGAGTGTTACATTTCATCCTGACTTTATTCACACTGCTACCTTTCTCCAGAACATTTTTTTTCTCCTTCTTCATCTTATTAATTTTTTTTTCAAAACCCAGCAAACTCATCACTTCCTTGGAGTGTCAAACCTAAACCAGGGTGGGATTGACCACTCCCTCCATTGATCCTATTGTTTCCTTGAATTCTTTCTACACAGAATGTAGCAGCAACACCTTAATGCACCTTTTTGGTTTATACTTGTGTTCTTCCCACTGGGTTTTTAGAGAACAGTGATTCTGACATATGTGTCTTGGTTTTTGCTATGCCCACCAGAGGAGTTTAGGAGCTTTACATTGTTGGGTGAATATATCAATAAAGTTTCCTGGGTGTTCCCACATTTCTAACTTTTCTGTGACTACTTGTATTTATCTGACAAGTATCTATTAAATACTTATTTTGTGCCTAATCTGTGCTTACTGCCAGTGGAAGGTCATAGGTTTCTAATTTTGGCAACATAACATATTTAGTTGAAACTCATATGTTGTGATTCATACTGCAATGCTGTGGACAGTTCGCATGTGAAGAGATTGGCATTGGTTATTATCTCAGGTGAAGGATTTGGGATTTGAAATGTACTTGAGAGTCCAACAAAATTTAGAAACATGAGGAGAGACTGTGCCATTCATAGTCATTGTTCAAGGAGGAATGTATATGGAAGAGCTAAGTTCAAAAAAAGAATTGAGGGTGAAAAAAAGATGAGCCTATTGAAAAGAGTGGCAATGTATACATGTGGAAGCATAAATAGACAATTCTTGGAGGAAAAATAAATGAAACCCTTTGCAGCACCTAAGAAAATAATTCTATTATTCAAAATAGAAAAGATAGGCTATAAACAATGGGACCCATAAATAGCAAATAAAAATATTCAACATCATGAATTTGTCTTAATGGCCCAAAAGCATCTTGTCTAAAGAGGGAAGCTATGCATGATGTAACATATGTACACAGTGAAAGAGGCCCCTTTGCCCACCTGAGCTTTCCCTATGCTTCATTGTGACTTAAAAAAGGATATGGGACCCACAATCTTGTCCCACTTTGGACATGTGGGGACTGTCCTTTAGGTTGTTTCAGGGATTCCTGTCTCAGGCATGTCTCCAGCAGAGCAATGCTGAGGCCTCACGTCTTTGTGATGGGGAGCTGGTGGAGTCTATCTTGTAAAGTGAAGGGACTCATTGGTGACAACAGAAGCTATTCAGAAGATACAAAATGTTGCCTAATCTAGGTCCCAATAACACATGATCAGGCATGGTGGAGCTCTTATTCTGCCTATGAGTTTCCTGACAAATATGTTTCTATTATTTTAGAGTTTTCTCTATCTATCTCAAACTATATATTCTACAGTTTTCTCTATCTGTGAACAACATTTACTGATAGCCTCTGCTTTGCCTTTGTTGATGGAAAACTTTGGCTCCAAGAATGAGATATGTTACTTTTTCTCTTGACAGACTCATCTGTAACTTCAGTTCATCAGGCTTGCAATGATGGAGCCATCCCAGAAACCATGCAGGACTCTCTGCTTAAGAACTTCCAAAAAGGAGATATAAAGTCATCAGATACCAAAAGGCGAGATGGACTGTGCAACGAAGAAAACACTGAGGCAGGTGTGTATGGCTAGTCAATGTCTGAAATCCAGAGAAAGTTGAAATGTGTGTGACTAAGATATCACAACAAAAATGACATGCATTATACAAAGAGGGTTTACGGTTTGTGAATTATGGGACCAGATAAATGAGAACTAAATCGTCAGGACAACTTGGGAGATTTTTGCCTTGTGAAAGCTCCTGAAGATTCATTTATATTTCATTTCTGGATGATAGATGGCTCCGTAAATTTTGCACCAAGGCGGGAGGAGAAAGGCAGAAAGGCTCACACTTTTAGTCCAGTAGTTTTTGCCCACCTTTAGGGATGCTGATCCCTCTAGTAGTAACATGGAAGCTGTCATGTGGTTTTGGATTAGGAAGTTGATTCTTGCAGGGTGTCCATGTACTGAAGTGGAGGGCAGGGTAGGGGTTCAGTCTGCCTCTGTGTCACTTGCATTGAGGACTCTCTCAGATGACCTTTGTTAATATTCATTCCTCTCAGACAAACTACATGAGTTACTGCACCACATCTTTTTTATATGTGTGAGGTAGAGACTGGATTTTTATGGAACAGGAAGTGATAAATCAAAGAGATGGGAAGGAATAAGAAATAGCTCTCTTAAACTTTTGTATGTGTTGATGCACCAGCAAAAAATAAACAGCCTCGGAAAGTGAAGACAGTAAAACACTTTTGAGTTCCTTCTAGAAACACATGATATAAACGCAATGCATTATATTCGTTTATGCTCCTAGAAGGCACAATTTTTTTCTCAGTGCTCAAAAGAAAGGATGATTTGATATATTGGGAAAAAGTGCTAGAAGAAACTTTTGAAACATTTGCCACTGGAACATCACTTCAAACCTGTCAGAAATGTGGGCAGAAAATAGAATGTCTTCTGCCTTGATAATGTTTTTGGGAAAATGGGCCAACTAAACAAATATCCTTTGAAGGCAGTAAGGAGTAAAATGCTCAGAAACACAATTTTGTTTCCTTTTACAAATTCTTCCTCCAAAGTTTTTAGTCACTCCCAAAACAGATGTCATTTTTGAAAATGCAGAATTGCAAAACACAAAAAAATCAGCATCCTTCAAGAATACTGTTGTGCTTTCTTCTTATTTGCTGGTAGAAAACATGTGTGTCTTGAATACCAATTATCTTTTCCGTTTAGTGTTTTCTGCAGAGAACAAAAACTTCCTGGTACAGCTGCAGTGCACAAACACAATGGTATCACAGAAGAGCAGCTAGCACCTTGGAACCAGCTGTGCGCACTATTTTGTCATCTTCTCTTTAACTCTCTGAGTCCTGAATAAGAATGGGGAACATTCTGGAGTATGATTAGGTCTGTATGGGTGTGTGCATGTGTTTAAGGCTCTCTCAGCTTGTACAGGAGGGAAATAGGAAGACAGATGGATCTGCATTCTAGTCCTGACACTGCTACTTAATAGTTGTGTGACTTAAGGACATCTATTTAACTTTCCTAAGCTTCATTTGCCTCATCTATAAAATGGCTATTATAATATTTGCATGATGAGTCGTTATGAGAGAAGTAAGACAATGCATGTTATTTAGCATAGTGTGTAGCACATAATAGGTGCCTCATCAATGGTGGCTATGGGAAAATGGGCCAACTAAACAAATATCCTTTGAAGGCAGTAAGGAGTAAAATTCTAAGATTACAATCTATTTGAGATCTATTTTGAGGGCAAAGTCTTATTTTTGAACCCTGCTCTACTGACCTATAATGGTGATAGGCACAAAAATATTAGTGACTGTTCCTCTGCTGCACTGCATAAATATCTGAGCACCTACTGTGTGTCAGCATTTTCACCCATGCTGAGGTAATTCTCCCATACACCTGTGTAACTGTGTCATTCTTGCCATTTTCTAGATGGGAACCTGACATATGAGAGGCTCAGGAAATTGCTCAAGTTCAAGGTCTTTAGTGGTAGAACTGGGGTCCAAATGCACGTCTTCAAGTTTTAAGTCCAGCATTCTTTCCAGAGAGACTTCCTACAAAAAAAAAATGAAGCCCAAACCCCAAGAACAGCCACAGTGACACAAAACTAAACCAATGAGGGGTGAGAATATATTGGTGTGTCACATTATGTGCTCGGTGGGGCAGTCACTGCAAAGCAGAGGAAGGAAGGCAGCACATGGGCTCTGATTCAATCAAAAAGCCTCCGAGGTGTGAGTGTTCAAATGGGAGATTTACTGTGATCTGGGGATGGGGAGCCAGAGGCTGCTTCCACTGGAAATTATAATTTTATCCCCCAGTCCACAGAAAGTGCATTAGCTATAATTTATGTTACTTCCAGCCAGGCTCATCCACACCTTTGGAGTTTTGCAGGCTCCCACTGACTTTCAGAAAAGGAAATTTCAAAGAAGCTACATAACATGTGCTTCACCTTTGCTGACACATTGCCAGGAACTACCAACTTTTCTAAGAAAAGCAACTTTTCTATAAAAGGCTTGATTCTTCTGCACCCTTTAGCTACATGTAGACTAAGTAAAAGAGGCCTTTTTTTTAAACTGAAAAAGTAAATTGAAGAAGTAAGAGATTGTAGTTTCTTTTGTGTGAATAGAATTGATTAAAAAAATATTCTTTTTTCACAAGTTCCTTCAAAAGAAAATCAAACACACAAAAAACCCCCAACCTATGTGTTTGTCCCAAAGGTGGAAGGTTTTCAATTAGATAGTGAGTCCAGGGACAAGGATGACTGCTATCTATCCCTCCTATTGTATATCTTCTTGGTAGGTATTTATTCTTTTACAAAGTCAAGGCAGTTCCATCTGAAATTAAAATTCTGGGCACCCTTCCTGAGAGGGCTGGAAGTAGACATTCACTGGGATGCTTCTGTCAGGGCTGCATCTCTGAGGGATGTAGTGACTGAGAAGTGGAGGCCAGGCTGCCAGGGAACAGTGCCCGCCAGTGTGACTCACGGGGAGGGGCTGGGCTGGACTAAAGCTGAGTGGCGTGGGGTGGAAATCACAGTCATTTCCTGCAGGTCCTGGGCTGCTGGGTGGCACAGGCTTTCTTTTCCAGATGCTGTCTGTGCCTTTTTCCCCCAGATGACTTGCCATTTCCTTTCCATTTTGCTCCAGTGAAAATGTTCATTTTGCTTCTGGGTGACTTTGGAAGGAAGAAGAAAGTTTAATTTCTCTGAAGTTTGTATGTCTGTTTGCTTGACGTTCTTTAGGCCAGTCCACACTTTTCTGGAGTAATGGTAGGAAGCAACTCAGCTGGTATCAAACCCGCTCTGTCTTTACCTTTTGGAATATATTTGTACAATGTAACTGGCGTTAGGTAAAGGAGAGCCTCTGCAAATGTTATGAGTGATCTGGTAGCCCTAATCTGATTAGGGGTAGGAGTGAGGGGTGGGGGTTGACAGCATAGCCTGGATCTAGTGGCAGATATTCTGGTCACAGATGAGCTTGGAAAATGAAGAGGTCCTACTGTCTCCTTCTACTATGATGACATAAACATGCTACTCCTGAGCATTAAGGATACTCTTTATCCTGGAGTTGTTTTGGTTGACAGATTGCATAGTGAACTTTTGTCATGATGAGCTGTGAAGACCACTCTTTTAAAGATTATGAGAATGAGAGTAATGATTCATGTCTTAGTCAGGGTGATCAACCATCCTGATGTGCTTGGGACTGAGGGGTTTCCCTGGACGTGAGGGTTTCAATTTTAAAACTAAGATAGTCCCAGACAAATAGGGACATTTGGTCATCTTATCACAGAAGGACAGCAGGACGCAGAGCACTGAACTGAGAATCAGAAACCCTGATATTAAGTACTGGCTGTTTTACTAGCCAGCTGTGCGGCCCTGGGTAACCTTCTGAACTGCAGTTCCCTTAGCTGCAAAATTAAAGTTCTGGCTTTATGTTTCTCAGGATTCCTTCCTGCCTTATAGTCCATTATTTCAGGACTATTTGCAGTGACTGAGGAGGGAGCAAATTTACAGGGAATTTATATAATGTGTTAAAAAGGTTGAGTTTCCAGCTTGGACAGAGACTCTGCCTCCCCTAGAGATCTAGAAATGCCTCCATCTCTGTTTTCCCCAGCCTGTGCCGCTGCATCTTCCTGAAGTCACCTCCTGGGTCACCTCCTGAGGTTCAGAATAATGACAGCCTCCTGCACCTGGGCACCCTACTCTATTTAAATTGCTTTGCACTCGGTCCTCGACCCACTGCTGTGATCTCTGTTCAGCCTGTCTTCACCTCTCACTCAGACTTACTTTGGCTCTGTTCTCATGTACCTTAAAAGAGGACAACCACAGTGTTTACATATTCTGCCATTTAAACTTTTCATTCATTACATTAACTTTCTTCACAACTCCCAATTAATTTCACCTACTGAGGCTTTCCTATGCCTAAGTATAAATCAAAAATTGTAGTTACATACTGTATTTGGGCAATATTCTCACTATGGTAGAACAATTAGCATACTTCTTAATCACAGTCTTATTTATATACTTCTATCATCAGCTCCAATTTGTAAGTTTAAAATACATCTCTGTGCCATTATTGGAATCACAAATACTGATTTGAAGTCCCATGTCTTCTAAAAATTTTAATTTCAACTTACAGTTTACCTACTTTGGGGTAGCTTATACAGTGAAATAATACAAAATAGGATGATTAAGTATAAAATTAGAACAGAGACCATCTATAGCAACAGATGAAGGAAGTGTCATGTGGCACTTAAGATAATTATTAATAATAGCTAATAATAGAAGCTAACTTTAATAGAGTGTGTACTCTGCACAAGCACTTTTTAGGAATTATTTCATTGTTAGCACTTGAGGCACATAGCCCTCATTGTCTGACCAAAGAAAATACCTACATTGCTTTGCAGAGAGCAACATTTTCTTGAACTAAGTTAAAGGGACAGTTCTATTATGTGTGTGCTTTTCTGAAGCACTTTGGATAATATGTGGAAAACTTCTCAGTTATGATTTCACAAAAGTTAATTGATGTAGCACACTCTTGAAGAGTGTTGCTTGTTCTGACATATGAAAGCTTAGGTGGTAAATACAATTGTAACTTAGCAGTATACTGAATTCGTCATCAAAGGCTGAGTAGTTTTCTTTGGATAATCTGGGTTAATATAGGGATAGAATTTAGGGAATGTCAAGTAGAGAGTTGGCATGCCCATTTGAAAATTTTCTTTCATACCAGATGACTTGAGTAAGCCATTGTGAGGTTCTAGCTTATAGTTAGATCATGATCAATTTCTGAAATATAGAGCAGGTGTTCTGTGCTTTTGTGGTTAACCTAGGACCATATAGTTTCTGTACTAAATGTGGAGGCAGCAGGTGGATATTCTCATTTGGCTGTTTAAAAACTCAGTTCTTATTTTCTCCTAGGCAGAGGAGCTACCCATTCAAATGTGGGCAGGGACTGCAGGAACACCTGCAGTAAAGGTAGTGATTTTCCCAGTGTAGCCTTAAATCTTCTCAAACACTTGCATAAGCACTTGGCAGAGATTCTAGAGTTCTGTACCACAGAGCGTGAAGAAATTCATTTTAGCATGAAACAATTTTAAAGGCATTTGTACCAACTGACCATCTTGTCCAAGAAGGAACTACATCCTGATAAGCAAGACAGGATAAAATCAACTGTAAAAGGAATTTCCTTATAGTTGAAAGGATTGATGCATCATATGGAGTTACTTAAAACTGACAGTTAAATGAAATGTAATTAACGTTGGGAAATGCCTTTCATTCAATGAGTTTGCTTTTATGTTTGCTGTTCGATGCTGATTTGCATTTCCTGAAAGCAACTAGGAAGTGAATTGATTTTATTTGATAATTAAACCATATCACTATCATTTTTTAAAAAGAAATATGTTCTCCTGTAGTGTATGCACGTGTATGGCGCAGAGGGGTTAAGTCATGTATCAGTGTATCTGTTTACTGTATTAATTTGTTTGATGTAAATTAATAACATAGAGAAGGAATTTGGACATACCCATGGTTACCATCATTTACATTGATGTTTATGTATTTAAGACAATACTCCTGTTGATTCTGATTTTAGCTTTAATATCAAGATTCAGCAGCCTCTAGTATCTGACTGTCCCAGATATTGTATCCATTGGCATCATTCACAATAACAATGACAATTAACTCTGAACAGGACTTAAACTTTGCCAGGCACCATGTTAAGGGCCTCACACATATAAACTCATTTGCTCTTATATACCATAAACCTAGAAGGTATAGAAGGTATATGTTTTTATTATTATCCTTGTTTTACAGATGGAAAATTGAAGAATAAAAATATTAATGCAGCTAGTAACTGGAGAAAAATCCTGGATTCAAACCAGGGCTGTCTGACTGCCAAGTCTCCACTCGTAACCACTAGATGATATTACTGCTGTCATGGATTGGTGAATTTCATAAATGGTCTTAAATTGCTTTGATCTGGTATTTCATGGACATAAAACACTATAACACTGATCATAGTGAGAAATTTTTGTCTAAAGTGCTCTTATTCCTCATAAAGTTATTCCTTTTGGAAAAAACTGCAGTCTTAAAGTTTGTTTAGAGTTAATCTGTCATTTTATTTGAGAAAAATGTCTAATAGTCTAACAGGACTATTGTGTTGAATAGATAAAGCATTTTACTTTTGGAAGACATAAAAAACTATTTCATACTCTTCCTAAGGGGATTATGCCTTTGGTGCTAATTAGTGTATATAATTTTTAAAAATTGAGTTTACATAAGATAAGTCTTGATATCTTCTCCTGGGGTCATCTTTTCTAATAGTAAGTGATTGATCAGGTATTTTTAGAGTGGATAGAGTTCCAGGCTCCCAGCTGGGCCAGTTCCTGGAACCTACAAAACACAGAGATCAAGATGGCTGAGTGAAGTGACTTGTCTAGTCATCAATAGAGACAGGCACTTCCATATTCCTTTCACAAAAGTCATGCAATGTCTCAGAACCTGCACTTAATTGCTCTTTACAGCTGAGCCCAAAACCTCCCACTGGGGTCCTTTGTAATTATTGCACTCTAGGATTTTTTTCTTTAACTGAAAGAAATTGTTGGTTAAGGACTTTTTGGCGATACCTAACAAAATCTATTTTCTCTAGGCTTTAGACACTCAGTACTTATTAAATTAAGACATATGTTGGCAAATTCTCTTTTCCCCTATTCCAAACAATAGTATAATAAAGCTAATCTAAGCCTATCTCTGATCAAGATTATACATAAGAAAGAAACTTCTCCCAAAAGACAGGATGAGTTAAGTATTATCAAATTGAGTAGATTAATTAGAGTTGGAAAATTCTCACTTGACTTAACCTTCATATTTTTATAATAAATAATAAGATAATTTAAAGTGAAAATTATTAGAAATGTGTTATGCCATCAATAATTTCACTATCAAAAGTACTTTTTCTCCTGTCTTTTCTCAAGTCCCAGATGGTTAAACATGTTTCCATGTTGTTGGAGGCAGGTAAAGGCATTCTGAAGTTGAGGAGGTCTGGGTGATGTTTTTGAAACAGAGAGAAAGGTCTCAAGTGTTGGGACTATAAAAAAGCTGAATGCTTCCTTCCATTATTTTTTGGAATATGATTCATTCACTTATGATTTCAACAATATATTTGAGTCTCTACTGTGTGTGCTAAGGCACTTCATATAAGATTGCTTCAAAAGTTCCATGGCAGAAGTTATTAACAGCTAATAATGATAAGACAGTTAAAAACGTAAATTATTATATAATCCTTCTGACATCAATAACTGATTTACAGAATTCACTTTCTTTCCTGTGTTCTATCACAAAGAGAATAAAACATATTTGGCTACTTTGTTTTTTTTTCCTATCAACCTCAGCATATTTACTAGTGAAAAAGTCCAAGCATTAAAAGTTGGTGACTCAGCTCTTAAAATTCATAACTGAAGACAATGAAGTAGCATATCTGAAAAGTTCATAGATGTCACTATATTCTCTATTATGGATGCATCCAGATAATATACAAATTTGGCTTTTTTTCCTATTTTACTTTTTCATGTCAAGGTGATCTTTTAACATGTCTCTAAACGTCTCTCAGACCTTTATAGAATAGATAATATTCTATATAAACAAAATGATTATCATATCTAAAATACTTTTTTAATATACTAATTTTGCATTTATTCAATAAAAATATTGTGTGTTCACTGTATATCCACATCGTTTAAGGCGCAGAGCATAAAATGATGAAAAGGTACACTGGTTTTCAAGACATTCACAGTACATCTTGACACAATCAAATTGAGAGTCATTCATAAAATTAAACAACACGATACATAGTCATGAAATGCTATAATAATAGCAATAGTGACACATTACAGAATCTCAGAGGAAGATGGCATCTACATTCAAAATTACTGGAAATGGTATAGAAAACAACTCACATTTCCAATTAAGTAGCCCAAACATTTGGGATAAATTGTTTGTGCCATAGCACAAGACAGTTTCATTTTTATTAATTCTGGACATTCAAATTTATGAAGTTTTACATAGAGTAAGAAAAAAGCAATGAAGCAATCTGTTATTGGCTTCTCTGACATCAAGGACTTTGTGGGGAGAATGTGTGAATGTGTAATGCAATGTCCATGTATTATGCTTTTCAATTTTTGAAATCAAAGTACTCAATCAGCATTAATTAGAAGATATTGTGCTGTAATTTCCAAGTGCATGTACAATGGTAGTCTTCTAAATTATGTGCAATTTTCCTTTTCTTTCAAATTTCCGCATGGAGCTTTTCCTATTATATATTAAATTGGGAGGCAGTTAGTTTCACATTCTGGGCATCCAAACATTAGTTGTTGTTGTTTTTCATATTCCCATGTGTTATGTGCAAAGTATGCCTACTTGTGGAAAACTTAATCTCTGCTGTGCCTCCTGTACCACATACTTTATGGGCCTGTGCTAACGAACTTGGAACTATTCCTTTTGGTTTTATAAATCATGTCTAAGGGATTCCAAAGCACATTTAATTACACATGACAGAAAAGCTTCATGTGCTAATGTTCTTCTGGTTGACCCACCATGAATTCCTGCTAAAATTTTCATAAACCTTGGAGACTATTCTCCAGAGTATTCCCCAGAGCATTTCTTGGACATCAGTGATGCAATAGTTTACCATCCTATTGATGGTTGTCCCAGGGCACCCCGGATGATAGTCCCATTCCCTGAAAGCTGCTCCTGGACCACGCTGCTACTATAAATGGCTGAAATGTGATGCAGCTTCCCCTGCAACTTCCTCCAACTCAGCCTAATGGAAATTAAGCTCCATTAAGAGCTCTTTGCTGCATGTGCAATTTCTATTGATCAGATTGACTCATTTCATTTCAGCCAATGATTCTATTACAAAAACTGCCTTCTTCCAGTGTTTTACTGGCACAGGGAACCCTGGAAAAGCTCTGTACTGTAAAAGGCAGTACAGAGAAAGTCATTGGCTTGAGTTGTGTTGTCTAGTCACTGCGAAACATCATTTGCAGCATGTAATTCTTACAAGTTTGGGGGAGATGTTATCATGCATGCTGTTACTTGAGATTGGCTTAGAGGTTAGAAGTCTATGTGATTCATTAAAAAAATAAACATATGATTGTGAAACTGTTTTAACCACAATATAGATGCAGACAAAATTCAGTATGAGCAACACTGTGGCTTGGAAACGAAGTTTCACTGAATTAGAAACACATGAGAGAAGTGGCTAGAGAAGGGAAATGTTTGTTTATAATGGGAGACAGTATTAAATTAATAGTTATCTTTGTAAAAGGAGGTGTTAAGCTATTGGTGGGCAATTTTTAGTGGACACGCCAAGTGGAATTGTGGATTTTTACAAAATGTAAGGAGTGGACCTTCTAGAAAGGGCTTGTGGGAAAGGAAAAGACTAGACGTGCATGTGGTAGCACAGCTAAGCTGAATGGAACTCTTTGCCTAATTACATGAATGTTATGTGGTATTAATGATGTGCATATGCAAGTCCCTTCATATTCCCCAAACATTTTCCATTAGTGAGTAATAACTTCAACTGCCATTTATTGAACACCCATGAGGTAATATATCTTGAACATACATTGAGACATTTAGTTGTTTTAAGAACCCTGCCAACTTTACATTACTACCAGTTCCACTTTTTAGATGAGGAGATAAAGACGCAGGGAGGTCAACTGACTTGCTCAAGGTCTTGACCTGCAAGTGGCACAACCTGGTTCCAAACTCAAGTCTGACTGGTTCCAAGGACTGATTTAGTTTAGTTTAGTTTTAAAATCACCCCATGCTTTCTTAACTGGATGGATTCTGTCAACAGCTTTGCCTGATGGGTAAGATATTATTATAACTCTAAAGCTCAGCAGAGATGAACAATCAATTCTAGGTATCACAAGTAGGTGGTGGCAGGGTCCAGGTTAGAGCCCAGGGTGCCTGACATACTCTACCACCTTCAGTGCAATGTTTCAATCAAAATTCAGACAGAGTTGTGGAATCTTTATACACCTTTTCATGCTATTCAGTAATTACAGAAGTGGATTTCTAGAGGTGAAATCCATTTTCAGTGACTGAAGTTCTAGCTTTAATTCTGTGACTTTTATCTCTACTCTATAACTCATACTCTGGTTGTTTGCAATCTAAGAGGCTGTGCTATTCATTGAGCTTCCACAGTGAGGGAGATATAAGCATTGTATCAGGCCGAAGTTAAAGAGAAAGGATGGATAGCCCCTTTAAAGAAGTAGTTCTTATTTATTTTGAGGCAGTAGGAATTCCTTGAATTTTTTTTCATGGTCTGATATAGATTTGGGATGGGATTCTATAAGGTGATAAAATATTTATTAAACCAGAATTGATCTGCCAAAATCACACTCTGAACTTGGGGATAACTGTTTTTTCTGTGTGCGTGTGAGTATTCCACTGGACTGCTTTTGGAAGTCAAATGGACTGCTTTTCAGTGGGAAACTAGTTATTTCAATTGTCAAGCTAAAAAAACATATTTTGTGCCAATGTGTCTTGGTCTGAAGGTAAATTAGAGCTACATCAGATACTTTTGGTTAAAAACAACAACTAGCATTTGATTTTTAATCAAAATGGTCTGAGAAGCAAAAGAAAAAATGCAGTTCAGAATGTTTTCAAGCAAGGCCTAATGTGGTAGTGATCAGCCCCCATAAGCATCCTCACTGTAGAATACTCAGAGTGTGCCTGAATCCTAGTTTCTCATAGCTAAATCCTCCAGGATCCTACCTACATTATGCCATACTTGGACATGAAAAGTGATTTAGAAGCATAAGGAGAATATAAATCTTGCTCCATATATTGAAAACTTCAGATGTGTTCTAGCAGATGTGCATCTCCTAAGATGTAAAGAGAAACAAGTAATGATTTGCACTGGGAAACAAGAGAATAGCAACAAAGAATTTTTCTTAAAAACAGCAGTTGACTGATCTGGGCTATACTAAGTTTCTTAGAGCTTTTCAAAAAGCTGCCTTTTGTATTTATTGACTGTCAGCAGACAAATTTTGCTTTTTTATTCATGTCTACATAATATTTCAAATAGTCAATAAAGAATTTTTATTTTTAAGATACTATATTTGGGCTTCTGAGAGCTGCTTCAAATCATCACATCTCCTTTCTTTGAAAGTGGCATTAAAATAAAAGACATTCCATCATCTGGTATATGTTGAGATGAAGCAAAATCTCAGAACCGTGAAACATGGGATATACAAGTATATGCATGTACATGGTACACTGAAAGCAAAACCTTTTGGGATGAACTGTTAAGCAGCTTGCTTTTCATTCCTGTTGCTCAATCAAACATGCTCTGTGAGCTTGAAATTCAGTGGAGGTCCATTAGTTTTTCCAACTCTTTAAAATAATAACATGTCTTCTGGTACTTCTAATTGTAAAAGAAGTCTTATTTTAGTAGCAAAATTACCTCATCTATTGTAATAATGACAACTCAGAACTTTACTGGAGGTTGAAGCTGTTTTCTCCTTCAAGGTGCTGCAGTGGCAAGCTTGCAGGAGGAAGAGGGAGCAGGGCTGGCGACTTACCAGCCTTCCTGTGTGGCACACCTTTCTCGATGGTAACCAGCCCCTTGGGACTGATTCTGGTTCTTCCAGGGTGGAAATTGGAGGAAGGAGACAAGGTAAGGCCCTCGAAAGGCTTCCTTGACTTGTACTGCTCTCATCTGGCCTGGATGTTCTCTCAGCGTGGTGAATATTTCAATGGAAAAAGTGTGGGTGTATGCATGCTCTCATACAGATTGCTCTGGGAAATCCTCAAAATACCCCCACAGTCATAGAAACTTCTTGATCCTTCAACTCAAGGTTTTATACACCACAAAGAGGGAGATTATGTGGAGTTACCCTAGAAGGGATGCTTGGTCATCTCCTTTATAAGTTCTAACTAGTTAATCTAATACCCCCTTTTGTAAGCAGAGGGGGGCTCCACAGGTGCTATCATTCTGTGCTCAGTTTTCTGGGTTTGAATCAAAACTGAGAGAGAGAAATAACATCCCATGCATATTCTGTTACAACGAAAACAGGTCAGCAGCTTGGTGCATTGGAGAGAGCTCTGAAATGATCTGGAAGTGGCCACGCTGGGTTCTGTGTTCTTTAATCTTCTTGGGCTTGCTGAGGTACAGGCTATCCTCTTCTTTAAGTAAAGTAGGAAACAAGACTAAAAGAATGGACATCACTTTCTTGGGGTCCAACAGCTAGTAAGGGGTGGGGTGCATCAGGAACCATGACACTGGTAGAGTGTGGGAACTTCTAGAAATGTGGTCTTGGGTCCCATCCCAGGCCTAATGTAACAGAAGCTCTGGGGAGGGAAGCTGTGCAGAGAGTGTAACAAGCCCCACGTGACACAGCTAATAATGCTCACATTTGAGAACAGTGCAGTACACTCAGAGAAAACTGAATTCTAATCTTTGGTGTTTCTTCAATATGGAAAGGCACAGAATTTTTATCAAACTTGTTTGTCAGGTAGGTGTCTATTGTTGAAAATGCCTTAGTTTTTGTAATAAGGAAAACTCCTACTTAAAGGAGTGTTTTTCCAGGGTTGATACTGTTGTAAGTGGTTACATGCAATAACTCATTTAGCCTTTATGTGTGGCTGTCCCCATTTTATAGTGCTCAGATAATTTGCAGAGAATCACTAAGCAAAACTATCTTCTTAGTAGGGTCAGTCACCCCAGCTCTGATGACCTGACTCTGTTGGGGTCTACCCTGAAGTAGTATCATAGGCCACAGATTGTTTTTTGAAGAAAAACTTTAAAATTCCTCTCTCAAGACATCTGAAAATTTGGTTGAGAAAAACATTTATGGAGGTATTCTACAAAGAAAGCCATTTATCTCTTTTTTTAGATACTCTAAAATCTATTCTGGGATTGAGGCAAAGCATCATGTGAATTTGCATGTGTGGGGATATACTTTATAAACTGCATTTTAGCATTATGCCATTGACTCACATTGAAGAATATTATAAGAAACAGTGCTATGAGAGGCACTGTACTGACTGTAAGAATATTGTTAAAGAAATTTCTTACCCTCTTACTCAGTAACCTCTTTCTCAGAATGTAAATGAGGAATTTTTTGGTCATTGGTGGCAGGAATAAGCTTGCTTTTTCTGAGCATCTGATTTGTTTTCATTTAGGGGACATAGAGAACCACATAATGAATCATGCTTATGCCTTTGTGTTATCTGCTCAGTTGTGCCTCCAAAATTTATATGTTGAAGCTTTAACTCCTAGCACCTCACAATATGACTAAATTTGGAGAGAGGGTCTTCAAAGAGATTAAGTTAAGATGAGATAATTAGCATGGGCCTTAAGCCTATCTGACTGGTGCTCTTATGAGAAGAGGAAATTAGGACACAGAAAAGCATAGAGGGAGACCACGTGAAGACAGAGGAAGAAGACAGCCATTCACAAGCCAAAGAAAGAAGGAGGAGGACCCAGTCTTGCCAACACCTTGATCTTGGACTTCTAGCCACCAGAATTATGAATGAATTTCTGTTGTTTAAACCACCCAGTCTGTAGCACTTTGTTATGGTCCCTAGAAAATAACTACAGTTTCTACTGATCATTGCAAAGTTACATTCATGAACCACTCTAACAAATGTAGGGATTTCATACCATTCATTTTCATGTGTTACCCTTACTTCTGATTCTATCTACTTTTTCTTTTTCTTCTTTGTTCTTTATCAATTTCCTTATTTACTTCTTTCCATCTCCCATGCTGCTGCCAGCCTTTTTGGGTAATATTAATATGCTTTTCATTTCTATGGGCTCCCTACTGCCTTTGTTGCACAGCTGGCTTGACAGTATGGGCTGGAGCTCATTTACTCCTCTTAGGACCAGGAAAGAGGCATGGGTGCACCTCCAGGCTTGTGATAGTCTTCTGACCATGTGTTCCACTGTTTCTCCTTTATGTGGCCAGGCCACTCAGACTCTGCCTTAACCTTTGAACCTAAGCTACAACACTCACAGTTTCTGCTTGGAGACAGCCATGCCTTTGGTGGTATCTTTCCTGAAGTTGACTCGCATGACTGCTTTCTCTAGAGTATCCCAGCCAGTCTCCAATCTGCTACTCTTCCTGATTTGAGCTTCTACCTCTTCTGGGTGCAGAATACCCAGATACAAGTGAAGTGCAGGGAGACCATGAATTCTTGCAGCTGTCTTAAGTCCATCTTGCCATGGGACACACAAAAGGACATATATTCCACTCTCAAAATATTGAAGAACAAAGTAAATCTCTCCTTGAAGGGAGAAAATGGATTATATTGCTCAACACAATAGCAAAGCTTCTCCATCTCTCTCTTGAAACTTGCTCACTTCCTGTACGTCCCCTTCTGCTGCCTTCCTCTCCTCTCACAGCATGCCCTTTCTTGCTTAGGTAATCAAATTCCTCTTGTTTTATTTTTCTTTTCCTTCTTCCAATTACGCTAGGCACAGCAGCACAAAGAAGATCTTTTTTAGAAGGTGGGCAAGAGGAAAAGTTTTTGAAGCTTTTACTTTTGGATTTTTGTTCCTGTCAGGCAAGGTGCTACAGTTCCATGCAGATATACAAAGCAACCTATGGGCTTTGTCTGAGCTACTATTTTCAATGGGAAATGTGCAAAGAGACAGAAACAAACTGAGCTTCGTTTGATTCCCCAAGACCAATTTGCACTTGAGGCATTTAGAGCCTATCTAATGGTCTTGTTCTCAGACTCCAATTGGAAACAAGTGCGCAGCAAAGACTTACTGATTTATAACCCAGAGACATGAATTCTGATTCTTGGTGTGATCTACACAGATCATGTCCATGTTGACATGTGAAATAGTTGACTTGCCTGCTCACCATCATCATCATTGTGTTAATTAAAATTCTAGGAGTTGAAGAACTAAGTAAAAGTTACAGGCATGGGCTTGTCTGTCAGCACTGGGTTACAGTCTTAGCTCCATTTGCCTTGGGCAAGCTGCTTAATTTTGATGAGGCTCAGCTTTATCATCTATAGCAAAGGGATAGTAATGATGCTTCCCTTACAATGTTACTAAAACATGAAATAAAGTAATATACATAAAGAACAGTTGAGATCACTTTCCTTGGTTCCACCAATGCCTCAGCACAGCCCGTATGATTTGATTCCTGGTGAGGTCCAACCTCTTACCCTCCACCCCCAACTCCCAGTATGTGCTCCACACACTACTGACATTTAATACCCTTTGCACACAGGCTCTGGACAATGCTCTGGGGAGAAAGAGATGACGAGGCCCAGCTCCTGGCCTGGAGGCAGTCACATTTTATTAGGGAGCAAGAGAATCATAAAGAAATTAGAAATCTTGCTGTAAGGTATTATATGAGTGGTTAAACTGTTAAGATGAGGGAAAGGAGATAGTGTTGATTTTGCTTCGGTCGAAGATGGATGGGAAGAAATACAGTCAATCTGGACAACCCACTGTGTGTCACAAAGTCATTAACAATTCCAAAAATCTGTACAAAATGGGATGTATTATACAGAAAAGGGTACAGAAGAGTGAAGAGACCAGAATCTCGGTCAGACTGAGGGCCTGACACAGAGCTGTTTCCTCTTACCCAGAACATGATTTCCCTGTGTCCCAAGTGGAGGTTTCACAGGGTGGGTGGAGCCCGTTCCCCACATCTCAGCTGTGTGATTCCCAGCTGTATTTATTAAATAGCCAATATTACAGATTGTGCCAAGTGGTTCTGAGCATTTTGGTAACCATGACTCTGCTCGGAGCCTATGCTCTTGGTTCTTTCGGTGTTAGATTTTCTTGTCGTTGTGTGGTGTGCGCTCTGGCATGGCTGATGTTCTTGGATGGGAGCCAGGGCTTTCTGTCACTGTGGGTGGTGTTAGCCTCATGGCCACACTGTTTAAAAACTTGATTCATCTTGCCTGCTCTAATACTTTAGCTCAATATGTATTCTTTCTCTGAATTCCCTTTCCGCTCTTTCTCTCTTCAAGACCTAGTTCAAAAAATATTTGGGCACATCCTCTCTCCTTCTAGTCTATGACAGGTGTGAGGCAATAACCGTGTCTTATGATCTTTTGTTTCCCTCATGTCCGTCACGCTCCTTAGAGACTCCACAAGTGTTAGCAGAATGAATGACCTAGAGCACACAGGCAGGAGCTCTAAGACCCTGGTGAGATACCAGGCGGGTGGCTCACAGAGTTCTCTGCACCCAGCACACTACAGGCTTGGACCTGAGTGGTCGCAGTGAGAAGGAGGAAATGGTTTGCATTACTTTTCACTCATGAAAATGCCTTGTATCTACTATGGTCCCGAGACCAAATCTGAACTTTGGTTCTGGTTTGATTCATGAGCATGAGAAGGACTAACCCATTCATC
The DNA here is from genome assembly GCF_040802235.1 of Manis javanica. Classification (NCBI taxonomy): domain Eukaryota; kingdom Metazoa; phylum Chordata; class Mammalia; order Pholidota; family Manidae; genus Manis; species Manis javanica. Next base: position 151,905,850 of record NC_133157.1, read on the forward strand.
TCCAAAGGTAGACTGTGATAGAGCCTGGACAGGGGGGCTGCCTTTTTGAATAAGCCCACCCCCCACCTGAGGGAGACCTAGGTTTCATCTTACTTAGGCTACAGGCATTCTCCAGAGGACATGTCAGCAAGCCACAAGCCCACCTTTCCCCTGACCCCTCCCCTCCAAAGCCTGCCAAATAAAAAGCCTCTTAGCCTGTAAGAGACACCTTTGTTCTGCTCGCCAGAACAGACAGGTCCCGCTCAGGTTTAGCGATAAACCTGCTTGGACTGTGGAGTCCACGAGCCTGCTTTTCCTTTTAGACTGCCCATTCCCTAGTCACGCAAGCTCGATGTTATTGCTCCAGAAGTGGCCGCAGATTAGATATTGGGCTGAATATTCAGGCAAACGGGGGAAGTGAAGTAAATTATTTTGGACTACCTGGGCTACAAGTATTTGAACAAGTATGTCTTTGGAGTCAATCCCATAGAGAATATGCTAGAACACTTTAATCTGAATTTAAAAGTGAAAATAACAACAGCACTACCCAGATTCTAGTCTTAAAAAAAAAAGAGAAAAAGAATGTATGTTCTCTTGATCTGGCTGAGTTGACACAAAATTCTTGTCATTGGTATGGAGTGATGTTTCTGTAGGAAAGGACGGCTTTTCCCTTCTTCCTTTCCAGGTTCTTTGGCTGGTCTAATAATCAAATTGGCATAAAATAGATTAACAGGCAAAAACAAATTTCATTTCTTGCATATGAGAACACACAAAAATATGAGACTCAAAGAAGTGAGCAAAGAAGGCAACTTCCATGTCTTTTAGACAAAGAAACAATGACTTTGTGAAGAGTTGACAGAACAAAGGAGTTTGGGCTTAAGGTAGCAAATTGGTGAAGAAATAACAAGGTTTGTTTACACAGCTTTCCCAGCCCTGAATTCCCTCTTTCTGATATTAAGGATGCCTTCTGCCCTCTGTACAGGGAGGGTAACTTCACAGGGAGATTTATTTCCTGCTTTTGGAGGACAAAGGAGGGTCAGAATGTCCTTCCTGCACGAGCTGTTTCTTAAGTAATTTTAATTCAAAATGATCAATATGCCAAAGTACCATATTTTGAGGGTGGTATGTTCTGTTCTCCTTCACTTCAAAAACAGCAACACCTCAGCTAAAAGTCCAAATGTCTACTTTGTTGCTCAACCACATTTTTTTCTTTTTGGATGTTGATAAAGAATCCTGATTGCTTCAGTGCAGTGAATACACTACAATAATACTAATTTGGTAAGAGAATCCTGAAACTTCTAAATAATTAGGTTGTGACACAGGAATAAGGGGTTTGAGGTTTATCTTTTTCCTATAGTTTGTAATCTGAGGAGATGGAGTACCGAGCAAACAAAAATTGTTTGCTGTGGAGCTATAAAAATGCACTAAGTAAAATGTGTACTTATCAAAATCATTTCAGTAAAGTCTCTATAATGAGAAAAGACTTAATTTTTTTCTGTACCCTACTGTTTCAGTATTAGAACAATAGGCAACATACTATAAAAAAAAGCTGATAAAGGGATTTAGTCTCAAAAGCAAGTTTAGTGTACATTCTGGATCAAAACAACATCAACCCAAATTCTTATTTATTCTGCTGCACAATAAAAGCCAATATCCAAGATGACAATATACAGGCATTAAGATTTTCAAATACAGAAGATTTCTATGGTTATAGCATAATTTCCTTAAAGAGATGGAAAAAATTAACTCCAAATCAGAAAGATTTCAGTAAAGCTTGAAATGAGCGATTCTTCCTGCTTAATAATTGTTAGGAAGAAATTCCAGTTACTGTGAACATTTTCTGCCATTAACAGATCAGTTAATAGAAGCTTTTTTATTTCTAAGTACCACTAAGTTCCAAATCACATATATGACTATATGTAATATGTATATAAATCTTACATATAACATTTATCAAACAAATTGCTGACTGGTGCTCTTGCTTTGGAAACACTGAATCTCAGCAGGCTTGAGGTGTTGCACATCCATCGCTCTTGAGAAGACCCATATAATGGTGCTTGCAAAAAATATGTAACCTTTATAGGTGGATGTACAAATGGCCCTAATTATAATAGTATTAATTAGCTAATTTGGGGAAGTTTTAATGCCTTCTTTGTGCCAGGCACTGTTCTAGGCACTGGAGGCTTAGCAGTGAACAGAATATGGAAGTTGTAGTCTAGTGGTTATGCAGTTGGTTATTTGATAAGCTTAACATGAATACTGCTGAACCAGAGGAGGCCCAGTCAGGAAAATATTCCATCTTCCAAGCCTATACTTCGTTTCACATTTACAGCTGGAAGTTTGTCTTGCAAAACATGTGAAGAAACATTGAACAATATTCATACAGAGTGTGAAGAATGGAGATGTGGATAAATTATCACATTTAGAGACTTGCAGACAAAAATCACTTCCTAATGTACCTTTTAAAAAGCAGTAACATAGTAACAATTGCAAATAGAGGCCAACAGGCACAAAAACACTGCTTACAGTGAGCTTCCATTAATAATAACACTGTAATTGTGGATAGACAGGGCTTTACAGGTTACACAGGGCTTTCAGACACATTTCTCATTCTCTGCGGCAGTCCACAGATGGTTACCTACATTTTACAAATCTAGAGACTAAGATTTTGGTAGGTTTTCAAAGGTCTCACTGTAAGTTGTATAACTAAGACTAGGCCTCAAATCTTACAGCAATTAACCCACCTTAATTTCCTGAGCACCTTTCTCCTTTCATAAACTTTGCTGGTTTCGCATGGGACTGTGAACCCTGCAGATTTTTCTTTCTAAAATGATTGTAGTTAATTAAGTGTGTGCTGACTTGTTAGACAGTTCTCATGTCCTGATCCTGAGAAATCGAGAAGCAGAGTCCTGAGCAATAATATAAAGAAGAGGCTGAGTTACTGGAAGTTCCGGCATTTGGATGTGAGCTAATACCCAGGTTCTGACCTATTTCATTCATTAACAAAATAGGTGTCAGGTTTTGTAAAAGTAGGACGATAAATTGCGAAAACTGTTATCTTGGCCAAATTCCAAAGTGAGCATTCATGTAATGACAATTTTCAAATGAACAGTTAATTCCTTAGAAAATAAAATCAATACCTGGATAGTACTTTTTTATATCTCAAAACACTTGGATGGGTAACTTCATTCACTGGGTGTAGGCCCGATATTGGGCAGTATGTCTGGAGCAATGCAACATAAATGTTTACCTGAAAATTCTGCAGAAGGAATTAAGGTTCAGCTAGAGATAGTGGTTAACATCCATTTAGAATCTGTTCCTGAGAATCTCTCTCTATCTCTCACACACATACATGCACACACACACACACAAATGCCTTTAAATTTCTAAGAACAATCATTCCAGGGAAGTGTTCTAGACTGAATTTTCTCAACAATGACTTTTCTCATTTTAGTATGATCATCAGCACCCATGTGCGTGAACATAACCCATGTTTAAGGTGGGCAGATGCCAAATACACCCAGGCTGGTTGTTGTGAAATTGTTCTATTCCTATCACATGATTATACAGAATGAGATTTTTTTTCAAAAGCCCTCAGAACTAAGATTGAGCCACCCTTGATGGTTCTCCTTTAAAAGTGAGGAGATCCATTTCAGTGGACCACCAGTAGTCCTAGTCGCTCATCTGAAGTCTGAAAGCACCTGCAGAGGCAGCCTTTACTTTTGAAGAAGGCCATTTCTGGTCTTTACAAATGCTTCACTGTTTTCAAAATGCCTTCACAACTTTTAACTAGTGTGTTGGAAGGGGATACTCTATTTCTCACTTATAAGAGGACATTTAAATGTAGAAAAGATAAATATCAGACCCAAGATCAAAACTGGCTGAAATCCAGGTCTTTGTATTATAAATTCAGCTCTTCATCCTTGAGGCAGGTCTGTTTTCTTTTGATAAGAAATCTCCCCTTTTCTCCAAATGAAGTGCTACAACTTCTAGCTGGTGTAGTCATTTAAACTGACACTGGGAAAGGCAATAACTGTGAAGCAGGATGTATGAAAATGTGATGACTCTAACCTCAACATTAATTATGCATCAAATAGTAAGAAGTGGGTCAATGGGGGAGCTGACAGTTATTTATACATGATGGACCACTTTCTGTAATAGCTGATTTTGGGTCCTGGTAGAAACATCCTAACTTAGAAATTATTTTCAATGGAATTTAGTTTTCAGTTTGACTCCTCCACCAGGAAGATGGAAGTCTGTGTGGTTTCCAGAAGGCTGACATAGGATATTGTGTGTTCCACGATCCTTACTCATTTGTGGTAGGAGAAGCTCAGTGGTCCCAAGGACTCAGGTGTTATTTAGTAACAGAAACACAAACTGGGGACAAGCTTGCTGACAATTCCTAGGTAATGCCGTTGAGGCAGTTATCATTCAAGTAAACTAATCTGATGTAGTTTGATAAGCCTTTCTAGCTGTATTTCAATGTGCTTTTCCATTTGAGGATAAATGAGGGCAAAGATGTTTCAGCAACATCTGTATAAGCAAACAATTATGAGAGGTACTGAACTATATCAGTCCTAACATTTTTCCTCACTGTGCTATTTGTCTACACAGAACCAAATAATATATTTCAAAAAAGCAAAATCCATTGATGAGGAGGAGTTGTTTCAGCTTAGAAGATCTCAATACAGAAGAAACTGACATTTGAGCCAGAGGAAACCAAGGTAAAGGAACCAAGTGATTCCTTGCTAACCATTATGAAAACACATGCTTAGTCTTTTAGATTAAACTTAAGGAGGGACTTTTATATATTTTTTTCCACTTGCCAAAATAGTCTAAACACATTGAACAATATCAGTCCTCTTGATCAAAATGTCTGAACCTTCGGTTCCATTTTTAGGTATCCACACACAGCTGACATATCTGTTTGAACTGAAAAATTGTTTCTTGTAATTTCTTTTTCTTCATGTATTTTCTTCTGAGCCAACATGTCAATTTTGTATTACAAGTGTACTGTGTCTATACCATAAGTAGTACATATGGCAAATGAGAAAAACTTGATAGATTTAATTATGTTTATCTGAACTCTTGATAAAACAAGACATAAAGCCTTCATGATTATCCTTTAAGGATTTTCCACATTGATTGGAACTAAACCTCATTAATACATTTTCTTAATATGAGAGTTATGTGATTTATATATTTTTGCCATTTAAAAATGTATATTTCAATATCTGGTATTTTAGACTACGAGGGTCCTAATACCCTACATCTAATCATACAGCAGACTCTCAATTTTTCTCTCAGGAGTGAATTTTTAATCTGTTCCCCAGTTCTTACTGCCATAGTTCAAGATTTCCTTTCTCTTCTTTGGGATATTCCTAATAGCTTCTTTCTCTGAGGTCTCGGCACCCCTAAAATATCTCAGTCCAGTCCCCTTCACTTTTTAAAAGAATTACAGTCATGTTACATTTCAGCCCAAACCTCTCCTGGATCTCTCTTATCTTCAGAAGAGGTCCAAGAATAATAAAACTAATAATAAGGGCTAAAATTTCACATGCTTCTGTGTATAGATTTTGTAAGATGTTTATTTACCATCTAGTGAGTACACAGAGATACCTTATTTTGTATCGATCTGTATTTCCTGATGACCTATGATGTTAATGATTTTTCAGCTCAAGTAATGGGCTTATTTTCTATTTGAATATCTTCTTTGGTGAAATATTTATTCAAATCTTCTGATCACTTTCAAAAATTTTGTTGGCAGACTTCATTTTTGATAGTACAAGACTATAAGCATTTCCTTTACTTATTTGTTTATTTATTGAAGTGCAGTTGAAGTACAATATTATGTTGGTTTCAGGTATATAACTCAGTGATTTAACAGTTATCTACATTATTAAATGCTCACCTCAACTAGGATAGTTACTGTATCTGTCAACATAGAAAGATGTTACAGAATTATTGACCATATTCTCTATGCTTTACTTTCATCCCCATGACTAGTTTATACTAATTTATATTATGATTGAGATTTTGTGCCTCTTTATCTCCATCTATTTTACCCACCTAAACATTACCCCATGGTAACAACCAGTCACTTCTCAGTGTCTGTGGGTCTATGCTGTTTTGTTCATTTTGTTTTGTTTTGTTTTTAGATTCCACAAATAAGTGAAATGATAAGGTATTTGTCTTTCTTTGCCTGGCTTATTTCACTTAACATAATACACTCTAGGTCCATCCATTTTGTCATAAAGGACATATCACCTTTCACTACTCAGGATGGCCATTACTCAAAAGAAGAGAAATAAGAAGTGCTGGTGAGGATGTGGAGAAAAGGGAACCCTCCTACACTGTTGGTTGGAATGTAAATTGGTGCATCCACTATGGAAAGTAGTATGGAGATTCCTCAAAGAACTAAAAATGGAAATACCATATGACCCAATAATTCTACTTCTAGGCTAGGAATTTACCTGAAGAAAATAAAAGCTCTGATTCAGAAAGGTATATGCACCCCTATGTTTATTGCCACATAATTTACAATAACCAAGGCATGGAAGCAACTAAGTGTTCATCAATAGATAAATGAATAAAGAAGATGTGTTACATATATACAATGGAATATTAATTAGCCATAAAAAAGAAAGAAATCTTGCCATTGATAAAACATTTCCTTTAAAATTAAGAATAAGGCAAAGATGCCCACTGTCACTGGTGCCATTCAGTGTATTGCACTGGATGAGCTAGCTAGTGCTAGGTACATATGTGGGTAACCGAAGTATAAATAGGGAAAAGGTAGACCATTTAATAATGGTGTGACATGATTGGTTATCCATTTGGAAAAAGAAAACCTGCATCATATTCCACACTATACCCTAAAATCAACTCTAGGTGGATTAAAAAATTATCTGAAGAAAGTTTTAAACTTTGAGGAGAAAATATTGAGAAGTATTTTTATATCTTGGGGCAGAGATATATTTCAGAAGCAGACAGAAATAGTATTAACCTCAACAGAAAAAGAATTGATAGATTAATTACATTGAAATATAAAACTGTTCCTTAAAAGATACCAAAAGAATGATCTATTTGGCAAAAATCCAGCAGAAATAGATAAATAAAGAAAAATACACCAATCTCACTTATAAATATTGAGATAAAGGTCTAATATAAAATATTAGCAAATAGAATCCAGCAACATATTAAGAGACTAATGTTCACCAATGCTGTTTTCATTTAACATTTTTCACAAAGTACCAACCAACAAAATTTGAAGAGGTGAAAGATTCGAAGGTACAGAAATTGCAAATCAAAACAAGAAATTATAATTATCTACAGATGAAGTTATATTTCTGGGTAGCCTGTGTTAATCACCTAAATTCAATTAGAAAAATGAGGGAAATTATTAATGTGACTAGCAAGCTACCTCTTCAACATAAAAATCAATATAGCTTTCCAGAACATGGCCACCAAGTGAGACAATATAAAGAAAACATTGCACTTAAAATATCATGCACAAAGATAAATACCTAGCCATAACCTAATGAGAAATATCAAGGACTTATATAGTTTTTTAAAACTCTACTTAAGCATATAAATGAAAACTTGAATGAACAAAAGGCTGTAACTTTTTCTTGAATAAGAAAACTTTCTTGAACTCAGTATTATGAAGGTGGAAATTTTTCTGAGATTAATTTATAAAATTAGTAAAACACATTAATAACACATTAATTTTGGATTATTTTTGAAACTAGTAAAGCTGGTTCAAAACTTTATTGCAAAAACAAAAAAGGAAATAGGATTTTAAAATGGAAAATGAAAAGTTATGGGGCTACAATAAATCTGGTAAATGTAAGAATGCATTAATATAATAGTTTTTTGTACTGGCATACAGATTAGTCAGACCCAGAGAGCAATATTAAAGTGCAGAATAGATAAAAATATACAAGGTAATTTAGAATCTAATACAACTGGAATTTCAATCAGTTAACCTTAAGGGGAAAAATCTGGATGTTTACTTCAAGCATATTATTAAAAGGAATTCCAGATTTGTCAACAGTTCAAATGTAAAATTAAGCCTGTTTTCCTCTCTGCACTCCCAAAAACAATTATGTAAGAATACTAGAAGAAAATGGAAGAATGTTTTCACGATAATGAAATGGGAAAGTTTTTCTTTTTAAATAAAATAAAAAACTTGAAAGTCATTTAAAAACTAGAATAGCAAGTACATTAAAATTAAAGGCAAATTTATTGTAAACAAATTCAGACCAGGAAAACTATTTGCGATACGTGTGATCAGTGCTTTTAAACTGAACTTCCTTGCTGTGTAAATCCCTCCGATCTGTAATGAAACCCCCAACTTAAAAATGGATGGAAAATAGTTCGTCAAGAATGATATGGGTATCTTATAAGCATATAAAAGCTGCTCTACTTCACTCATAATAAAATAAATATAGGACATGCTTTTTACATAAAATTTCCCAGGTCAAAAATTCTAATACTACACTGTTAAAAAAGGGTGGCCAATATTTACTGTCATAAACTTCAAGTGAAACTGCAAATTGATAACAGGTTTTTTGAGGGCAATGTGGTACTATCCAAATTCTAGATGTTTCTGTTTTTGACAAGAAAATTCCATATTGAAGAATTTATTTTACAGACAGTTTCATGTGTTCCTGATAATAATATATGTAGAAGTTAGTAGCAGCTTTGCAGTAACAAAAGAATGGTACAATGCAATTGTTGATGAATAGGCGATTGGCTAAACAAATATGATAATCACAGTGGAATACTGGGAGCAGTTGAGAGAATTCAGATTTGAAGATGAAGAAAAATTCTTCAAGAACTATTATTAAATGAGCTAAATAACATGCAAAATAATACATAAGATATTCCCATTATGTAAATACTAATAAATACATTCATATTTTCCTGAAAGGATGCACAAGAATCTTTCACTAGTTACTGAATCTTCAGCTGAAATTCAATTGGAGATGGGAAAATGATTTATCTTTTGTAATATTGTTAGTACATCATAATCTTTTAAAAAGTCATATTTATGTATTACTAAAATTTCTATATGAAAAATTAAAAATTTTGAAAGATATTACAGAAACATAAGAAGGAAAGGATTTGGGCATCTCTTTGCTAATGGAACTCAAGAGATGCCTACACATTTCCCTAAGGTTCTCTGCGTCTCTGTTTCAGACATTAACTTGCTGAGATTTGAGAATCTCTCCTTTGGTTTACTCACCTCGCTCCTGCCCACAGGACATCTGCCGTCCTTTGCTCTCCAGTTGCAACTTCTGGGGTTTCTGCCTACATCTCCTCTTCCTCGTGACTTCTTGCCTTCCTTGCCCACCTAGTTCTTTTCTGCTTTGTTGCTGAACCGTACAAATCACATGCGTTCCTAGACTCCTGGTCCACTTGCCCCGTTCTTGACCACATGCATCTTCTCTCATACGGATTTGAATTGGAATGCTTGCTAGTGCTTTCTTTCTTTCCCTTTGGCTCTCTCACTCGTCCAGGTCTCTCATCTTCCTGGGCATATGCAATCCTTCTCTGGATGTTGAGCGCAGATGGAATTTGAGTAAGGAAAGGAAGCTTTTTGTAGATAAAGCCAAAGCAAGAAAAGAAAAGACTTTAAGCGTGTATTAGAAGGAACTTGTCAAAGTGGCAAGGGAGGGAGTCATCCTCAGAGTGTAAAAGTCTGATTGTCTTCCTTGACTTCAGGGCCCACTGGGAAAGGTGGCTTTTCTTCATTCCTCCTGCACTTGGCTGAAAGAGTAGGAAGTACTAAAGCTCTGCAGATGTGGGTAGGATAGAGGCACGTAGAACATAATGATTAAAAACCTGGGAAGAAGAGAAGATGGGTGGAGTCTGGGGTTAGGGGATTGGGAGAGAAAGGCAAGACAGACTCCCTGGAGAAGAGAGGCTTTGTGAAGAGGATAATCTATGTTTGACCCATGGACCATACAGAATTGAGAAAGAAAGGCTACTTCTCCTCAGGAGGAGCCAGAAGGGAGAAGACGCCTGGGTGCTGTCCTCTGCTTGGATTGCATCAGGGATCTGAGCTGGACATCAGGGGACTCCTTCTGCAGGTTCTTCTGGATTCTTCATGTTGGACTGCAGGGGACCATGTCACTCTGCATTTGAACATTAAGGATATAGTAAGGGGTTGCAGATTCTCTGCTATATCTTCCCCATTACAGTGGTCACAGTTAAAAATTAGCATTATTCTTGACATTGTTGAACTTCACCTTAATCCCTTGCTTCTGGAAAGCAGTGAGAATTAAGAAATCTCCCATCTCTTATGACATAAAAAGCACAGGAAACAAAAGTAAAAAGAGGTAAGTTGACATATCATAATTAAACATTTCTGTGTATCAAAGGATATGAGATTGAAAAGATAGTCTATAAAATGTGAGAAAATATTAACAAATCATATGTTTGATATGGGGTTGGTATCCAGAATATATAAAGAGCTACAACTCAACAACAATTAGAACAACAAAAAAATGTGATTAAAGAATGGAATAAGGACCCGAATAGATATTTCTCCAAAGAAGATACACCAATAGTCAAAAAGAACATGAAAAGATGCTCAACTTCACTAAGCAGGGGGAAGATGGAAATACCACCTCAAACCATTAGGAATGCTACTATCAAAAAACAGAAAAAAGCAAGTGTTGGTGAGGATGTGAAGAAATCATAACTGACAAAGATTCTTTTCTTGACTAAACTTTAGTCAAGCTCTTCTGAATCCTTTACTCAACTAAGCCTCAACATTTGAGTTTCTGTGTTTGGCTTTGCATTGCCCAATTTTAATAAGGATCCTCTTAAATCAGTTTAGCTAGAACCCCCCCGATCTTAATATCTGATCACCCTTAATATCTGATCAAATTTCTTATTCCCCATGGTCCCCCAGGTGATAGGTGATCACTCTAGCTTTCTTCCAGCAAGAATCTTGTCCATTCGGTTTAGACAGAATTTCCCATTCCGTATTTCCTCTAAATAATTTTCGATTTACTGTCCCAGCCCTGCTCCTGGGCTATAAATCCCCACTTGTCCATGCTGTATTTGGAAGTGAGCCCATTTCTATACTTAGGTCTCTTCCTCCTCTATTTTAATAATTCTCAAATAAAATTTATTTTTACCACTTTACTATCAGGCTCTGGCTTTCTTTAACAGAACACTTGCAGGCTGTTGGTGGGAATGTAAAATGGTGCAGCCCTTGTGGAAAACGTATGGCAGTTCCTCAAAAAATTAAAAATAGAATAACCATATGATCCAGGAATTTCACTTCTGGGTATATATCCAAAAGAAATGAAAGCAGGGTCTCAAAGAGATACTTGTACAGCCATGTTTATAGTAGCAGTATTTACAATAGTCAAAAGTAGACGCAACCCAAATGCTTATACATGAAGTAGTATACACATGTATTGGGCTATTATTCAGACTTACATAGGAAGGGGTTTCTGACACAGGCTGCAGCATGGATGAGCCTTGATGACATTATGCTAAGTGAAACAGCCAGTAACAAAAAAAAACCCCACAAAAAACAAGTACTATGTGATCCCACTTATTAAGTACCTGGAATGTCTAATTCATGGAGAGAGAAAGCAGAATGACGGCCTCCAGGGGCTGGAGTTAGAGGTATTGTGAGTTGCTTTTTAATGAGTATAAAGTTCCAGTTTTGCCAGATGAAGAGTTCTGGAGGTTGGTTGCACAATAATGGAATTGTACTTAACATTACTGAATGGTCGATAAAAAAATGGTTTAGATGGCATATTTTATGTTGCGTGTATTGTACTACGATGAAAAATTTTAAAAAAGGAACAGAGAAAGAAATGCCCCTATCCTTTTGTGTTCCTGGGATTACTACAGAGAACCCCCTTTCCTATATGATTTAGATAAGCTAAGTGATGGCCCCCTGTTTATTAGTGACAAGGTCAGGCACAATTCTTCCAGATTTCCATTCTTTGCCTCGTAAGAAATTAGCTAAGTGTTTGTCCCTATTGAACAATCTGGACACAATACCTGGCAACATGACCAAACTTTAGCCAGGCTTCTTCCCTCTCCACAGGACCCTGGACTTTGACCTGCCTTTGAGATTAAACAAGTATTGGATGTGGAAGTCCCTCCTTAATGACCCCTCCCCCAAGCTGGCTGACCACAAAGACATTTCCTACTCAACTCTCCAGTCTTGCCACCTGCTTATTCCACTTCCTCACACCCACATCTTTCTAGTTTTGTTTACTGCTGCTTATAAAAGAAAATCCTTTCTGCCTTTGCTTTGGGAAGTTTGTAGAACCTAAGGTTGGAGCGTGTTCTCTGTTTTGCATAGTCTCCCCCGCCTCTCCCCAACTCCACACCTGTTACAATGGATTTTTGAATAGTTTTCTTACCCAAGTCAGGTTTGATTTTTTTTTTTGGCTTTCTTAAAGTATGAGAATAACATTTGTCACATTTAGTATATGGAATATAGTGAAAAGATACTTAATGTATGAATTGTTTATATGCCATAAGTAACACACATAATTGGAATATGTGAGTCTAATTCTGGTAGTATATATGTGTTAAGTGTCTTGCTAAACTTCACTGTAATATTGGCCAAGGGTATTATAACTTTTCTTTATATATATGTTATTTGAAAAATTATTATTACTTTGTTCTATGGGCTGTCAGTAACACTTTTAAATTGGCTGTTTAATTCAGGAAAACATTAAATCACAGACACCTAAACACCTATAGAAAGGATAGAAAGTTATGCTCAACTGGTATGGTTTTCTATATGAGATTTTATCCTGGTCCATTCTGAAACTGCCACTTCTTTGTCTTGACTCTGTAAAATTATGAATTAAGAGTAAAAACAAGAGTTCTTTGTAGTAAAAATGAACACTTTTAACTAAGTGTTCTGATTTAATTTCACAGTTTTTTTTTCCAAATTATTTCCTTTTGATGTTTAAATTGCAGTTGTGTGTCAGGATTCTACATAGGGAAATTGTGATAAATCAGTAGCCATGATAATTTGCTGGGTCAAAGTTCTTACCAAGACATTACCACCAACCTAGTTTAAGGGGATTATTAACATAGCAGAGGACTTTCAAGGTCAAATCTGAATATTTCTCTCTTCTTGAAGTAAAGACTGGCCCATTCTGGATTTTTCCTTTCTCTTGCCTTTTTTCAAACATCTTTTTACTTTAACCTGGTACTTTCTGAAGGACACATGATGCTCTGCTAACATTAAGGTTGGTATCTAGAAAAACAGAGTGCTTGTGTTTTTTACTGTCTTTGTATTGTTTATACTAAAATATCCACTCACTCACTTACTGAGAGGCCTATGAAGCAGACAGAGCAGAAGATGGCTCACACAGGAATACAGTCTACATTAGCACTGCCCAATTTCTTCTTCTTGATTCCACTGCAGTCCTATCTCAGTCAAAAGTGCCTGTTCATACTCCCATTGCCCATGTATTTAACCAACTTGGCCTGTTTCTGAATTTTCTAGATCTTTTATGCTCTTACCTGAGATGTACATGAATCTCAGAGGTGTGGGACATCTTTTATTAGTTTCATTTTCTTTTGTTCCTAGGTTCCAAGTCACCTAAACTCATTCATGGATTGAGTCCCTTATATTCAGGAAGACCTGACATAAAAACTCTTTCTGGAAAACCAACAAAACCTTTTCTCTGCTATGGAATTGAAGATTTTTGCCAAAACACAACTAGTGACTCTTGACAGTATCAGATCTAATCTTCACACTCCACAGTTGAGAAAATGAGACCAAGAGAAATATAGCACTTTTCCAGTATGCCATGATATTTGCGTGACAGAGCAAACAGGCCCACCTGATTGCATTGCTTCAGGTTTGAGCAAGACAGAAGTCAGGTCCCTTGCATAAAATTTAAATCATCAGTCTTTCTACTTTGCACATGTGATGGAAGGGAAAGATTGAATTTTAAGTCAAAAAAGCTAGATATTTGGACTCTTTTGATAGTCACAGACTCTGAGACTGTCATAGGTTGGTGTCATTTATATATTCCTGAGTCCAGAGTGATATGGGCTGTAAGACCTTTTACTCAAACCAGATCTTTCTATTTCCTACTAAATGTTTTCTTCTTCAAGGCTTGGGCCATCCCTGGTTGTGGCTCTTAACTTAAAATAAAGTATCCCAATTGACCATCATCTCTTTAGTTGCTCCATGAGATCAGGCAGATAGACCGTACTAAGGAGAAATGGTTTGGGTGGCCAAATTGCACAGAAACAGCTTTCAAAATTATGAAGCAGAACTATCATGAATAGTAGCATTGCAAATGACACATGTGCAGGCACACTTAGAGGAATGCCAGGTTTAAATAATTAAGTGACAAAAATTAACTTCCCTTTTGATAATGAAAGTTGAATGCTCAAAATATTGCTGGGAGAAAGCATGGTTCTGGAAACTAGGACAGCAGAGGTGGCCGGGTGGCTCTCATCTCTTCAGCTCTGGGCATATCTGACCATCTCATGATTTTGGTTGTCCCTTTGGTAAAATAAAGCAAAAGCATGGGTGCTCTTTTGCATATTCCCAACAATGAAATCCATGAAATTAGATTCCCAAATTAAGTGTTTCATTGTCAAAACTATTATTTTAACTTTTTCCTCCCTTAGTCCATGACCTGAAAAAGGTGTAGTAAGGATATATTCATATTCCCAAACAATCTTATTCCTTTAAATCTGATAGAAGTCCAGCAGAAAATTCCAAGAAATGTCATACTTAGGTGAGTTACCTTAACTATTACAGACAAGAGTTCAGAAGCCATGTTTCAGGCCATTGCTGGGGCTTGTGAAATCTGTCTGTGCGTTCATTTCTCCAGGAGACCCTTCCTGCTCTAGCATCTAACTCAGTGTGTTGTGATAAATAATGCAGTGCCTTCCCAACAGTTGCCTTAGCCATACGAGGGGTACATTTTAAAAAGAGAACAAGCAGACACAGAAATGGAAATTAACCCCAGGCCTGCCAGCCTCCATCAGGAATAATGGCGGCACATAATTCCAGGGTTAAATGAGAAGTAGGTGCCTTTTTTCTGAGTTCGGCTCTTTGTCCTTGCTTTAGTGTGTCATTGTAGCAACTGTCATGTAAGGTTAATGACAGCCCCTCATTACCCTTGTCAAATATGTAATAATGTGGCCCAACAACGGTTCTGAATGGCTTCTGCTTGTCAGACCCCTATGTTTTGCCTAGCAGATGGCCACTGTGTTTGGAGGGGCCTCGCTCAGATCCATCACACTGATATCCTGAACACGTGTGTGTGCGGGAAGCATTTTCCCCTGATGGGACAGTGTGTGGCTAGAATACTAATTGAGCACAGCAAGGCGCTGCGGTCTCCACCCTCCCTCCTCCTCCAAATCCCTATTAGTTTTCTGCGGGGCTGGTGGGGGTGGAGGGGAGAAGGAAGATAGGACTTTTCTTGCCTCTCTCCTTCTATTATTTCCGGCGCCACACAACACTTTTCAGCTGTGATATGCACTCGTTTTCAAACCCTTTATTTGGATCACTTAGGATGCAGCACCCATGAAATTTAGACACATTCTATTCTCGGAGACATGGAAACAAAGGGGGAAAAAGCCTCAGTGAGGAAAATGGCAGGGGGCAGGGTTTACTGGAAAAGAGCTACAGTCCAGGTGGCAAGAAACGCGAGTTCCAGCCTGTGACCTTGTGCAAAGTCACTCCTCCGGCCTCATTTTACATCCCCAGAAGGGTTGCCTGGCTGCAGAGGTGAGAGCCATCCATGAGGCCAGGCACAGAAGGACTCTCTGTCCAACCTCAGGACTTCTGCAGTGGACCCTTGCTTTTCACCTCCTCAGTGGCTTCTTATATGATGTCCCTTCTTTTCTCAGAAATCAACAGTGGCTCCCAATTGCTTCAAAAATCAGCTTAACTTCTACATCACATCTGCAGAATTAGTTACCAGGCAAGCAACTTTTCCCCCTTACTAATCTGCTATTCGCAATTTCTCAGGCTGCATGTACCTCTTCAGACACAAACCTCTCTACTTTTTTCTGTGAATGAGTTTTCTTGGCTTCATGTTTTTGCTCATGTCTGACTCTCATATGAAACTCTGATGCTGCCTCTTTTCTTCAAAAACATTAAAGACCTCCACTACTACCTCCGCATAACTGAAAACCCTGGCTTCTCTAAATAGTCCTATGACATCAGGAATTTCTTTGTTAATATATATTCAGAAGAAAAGAATTAGAGGTGTAAGGGAATTTGGAAATCATTCCATGCCAGTACTTCATTTTGAAGATGAAGTAGTCAAGCCTGCATTGGTCAAGACCAAGTTCTAAGAGCTAATATGGTAGCAAAACCAGTCCCACATCTTTTGATGCTGAGCCATCTTTTTTGCACTCTAGCAGATAGCTCACTCCCTTTGCTTCATGATTTAAGAGCTTGTTGTTACTGTTTGCTCTCTCCCACAGTGGAGTGCAAATTCCTTGTGGGGAGATGCAGCATGAGCGTCTCCCTTTGCAGGCAGAACCCTGCTTGTCTGTGGGCACAGGTTCATGGCTGCAGGTTGCACTGCTGATGCCAGTTCCTGTTGTCATCTCCACCTTTAACACTTTGCCAAATTATCTGTTGGCACAAATTATCCTCTTAGTACTAATCAAACAAGTGACCTTTTCTTTTTAAAAAAATCTTTTGCATGATCCATCCCTGAGGCCAGTGAGTCACTGGGAAGCAAGGATCAGGAGCAAATGGTTCTGTTGGGTCTCATGGAGCAGAGAAGCCTACTACCTAGGACAGGGGGCCTTGGCTGCTTTGTACTCAATGGGGGGTGGAACAAACCTACTTCCACACAAACCTTCCTGCCCTGAGAAGCAGTAGCGAAATAAACCAGAGAGAGTTGCATCCAGCCTTTCCAGGATGGAAAAGAAAATAAATCCTCAGGTCTTTCTGACTCAGGGTCCTCAGCGGAAGAAACTACTGCAAATGATTTTAGATTTGGCATTTGCTGAGTGCCTTTTTTTGCCTTTCATCAAATATGTGGAAATTTCAGTGTAAGTGTTGGGTAACTTTGCTTCTTAAATCAGATGTAGATAATCAGAGAATACTTCTGTTTGATTACATATACTCCTCTCTCAAAAGTTTTTCTCATTGTTTCATTTAGTTGCATTCTTGCTCAAAATCATATAGTACTTATGCACTACTTCCATAGCCTTTCTAAGCCATAGGATTATTTCCTCTGAATATCATTGAAGTTATACTCCCTTATTATCATTTAGCAATTATTCCTTACTCTCTTAATAAACATTTACTGAGTACCTGTTGTTTCAAGTATTATTCTAAAATATAGAAAGAAATAAGAAAAAATTCTTGGTCTATAAACACTCAATATCTAGTGGTAGAAGAGGTATATATTACAGATAAACTTCATCATTCAAAGATATCCTCTTCCTACTCTGTACTTCTTCTGATCTGGTCCAGTCCTCTTTCCTTCTCATCCTCAAGTCTTGCCTTAGGAGTTCTCATCCACACTCAGCAGTCTTCCCCATATTCCCAAACTCTTCTCTGAGTGCAGCTCCACTTCCTGAACCCTTAGCTGGTACCCAGCTAGTCCATAGGGGTACGGTTTTCTTATGAAGAGTTCATTGCTTGTTTTCTAAAATCACAGTAACTGGGCCTGAGTTTTGCGGTCAGTGTCCTTGGTTTACCGTTGCCAATCTGGTTATTAATTCTGCTTCACCTTATAAAAAATGCAACTCCATCCTATGTCTTTGATCCTTATGCCATCTGGTAAAACCACCTGTCTCTCCTCATTGTGTGGTCCGTCAATAATCTCTTGGTAAGCAATTCCTTGTTTATTGTGACTTCTGGATTGCAGTCAGCCAGAGATGCCCTCTCCACGCACTGATCTCTCAGTTCCTTGGCCACTTCCCTTTAGTGACTCAGTCCTGCTCTCCACCTCAGCCATCTTCTCCTGTGGTCATATTCTGGATGTCATCACCTGGAACTGTACCATATTTACAATGACAAAACAACATGGCTTATTTTTTTTCCCATCCACCTCCTAATTCACTTACTGAAATATACCCTGGCAGTATCATTCCATAGATTTCTACCACTTATTTATTCCCATTTTCTCCTGGCTCCACTTGCCTTCTTACCCAGAGAGGATCTGGTGATAAATCATTATAATCACTTCCTCTCAAAAGCTCTCAATTGCCTTGTCCTTGTTTGCATCCACCATATTTTCCATCCACAATATTTCTTGGCAAAATCCCAAACCGGGATAAATCCAACCATCTGTCTCCCCTATGGCTACATCTGAGCAGTTGATTGTCACTGGTAAAAATTATAAACTGGGTAGACAGGTTTTCCTTCAAATGTATTGATACCATTTCAACTGAGTACTTAACATGGCTCAGAAAGCTCTGTTTCTCTACAGAGCTTGCCTTAAATGATGGCCCATGTCTCCTCCTCTCTTTTCAATCCTGTCTCCATCTCCTTCCCCTGAACACTTCTTGCCAGGTATTCCTGTCTGGACCCCTCCAATTCACCATTCACACAGCATCCAGAGTGAGTTTTAGAAATGTAAAATGGGTTACGTTTGTCCCCTCCTGAAACAACTAAGTTGAGGTTCCATT
This sequence comes from Manis javanica, assembly GCF_040802235.1. Taxonomy (NCBI): domain Eukaryota; kingdom Metazoa; phylum Chordata; class Mammalia; order Pholidota; family Manidae; genus Manis; species Manis javanica. The sequence continues at coordinate 151,924,456 of NC_133157.1, forward strand.
GTGCTGAGACAAAGCGTGCTCACGTTTGGCTCCAGCTTAGCCGTCCAGCTGTGTTTCTCACTCAGATGCTTTCTGGCCGGCCCCACTGCTGCTGTCTGTCCCTTGATCACCCAACCGCTTTCCCCTTTGGCTGCCACATGCACTGCTTTCCCTTCGCTTAGCCAGTGGTCCTTTCAGTTTCAGGTTCAATGTCACTTTCTCAGCTGGGTTTTCCCTGAACCCTCGGCTCCAGATGGTTGCCTTAGCTTCTCGGAGAACACACAGTTCTTTCTGCTCCACAGTGCATCATTGCAACCTACAGTCTACATTTAGCTGTGTGATTCATTATTTGATTTCCATGAAAGAAGAAATCATGTTCGTTTTGCTCATCATTGTCTATTCAACCAATAATAGAGTTATTGCTGCATAGCAGGAGAACAATAAATATTTGTTGACTGGATGAAAATTAGTAGGAATGAATTACTGTACAAAGAGGCTTTTGCCTGACAAAATGGAGAGAAATTTGCACTGAAAAGTATCAGTTGATGGGAAATTATGAGAAAGAAGGACATAACATTCCAGTTAGAATATCATAGGACATCATAGAGCTGTGATAAAGCTTGTGTGTCAGCAGAAAGGTCTATTTCTGGCAGTAAAAATGTGTGGGCCCTTGGGGAGAGCACAGGAGGAGAGAGTGGGCAGAATAATGGACCCCCAAAATGTCCATGTTCTAATCCCTGGCACATGTGGTTATGGTGGTTTACATACAGGAGAATTAGACTGTAGATGTAGTTAAGAATTAAGGTGGCTAATCAGCTCACCTTGAGTTGCAAAGATCATCCTGGACTTCCTAGCTGAATCTAAGTAATCTCAAGGGTCCTTGAATGTGGAGAAAGGAGGTCTAAGAGTCAGTGTCAGAGTGATGTGGTGTGAGAAAGACTCGAGGGTTGTTACTGATAGAAGAGGAAAGGATGAACCAAGGATGCAGGCAGCTGCCAGAGGCTGGAAAAGGCAAGAAAATAGATCCTCCCTTTCTGACACCTTGATTTTATCCCAGAAAGACCCATTTCAGACTTCTGACCTCCAGGACGAATGCCAAGATCAGAAATTTGTGTTGCTATAAGCTGCTGTTTGTGGCAATTTGTTACAGTGGAAATCAGTAGGAAATGAATACAGAAATGAAGTTAGGGGCATAAACTGGAGTAAGACTGAAGAGCCTTAACACAAAGCAAGCAGGCGGCCTCCATACATCAGGAGGTGGGGGGCAGCAGGTATTTCAAAGTCAGAGACCGCATGGCCGGCTTTGTCTTGTGGAGCCATCCCCAGCACGCTGCATCAGAGGCATACTCATAGCAGAGAGGCACAGCACTGTGGATACTTTAAAAATATTCCACATGAGTGATTGGAAGAACCTGAAGGAAGGCCCTACAAACATTATTTTGGTGACACATTGCTGTTTAGTGTTTATGTTTTCATAAATTTATGTTTTGTTTTTTTATCTAAAATAGAAGTTCATGAAATGCTTTTTAAAATACTAGTTTGTGTCTTCCTGAATTCCTAGTAGTAGCTGCTCCATAAATATTTATTGATCTTGTAGTGGATTCTGCTGAGGCCAATTTGCTCACTTTTCTGCATCCATGTCAATTTCTTGGACAAAATAAGAAGGGTGTAGGAAATGCCAGTGGTCCATCACTGCTCTTCTGTTGACTGGCTCTACCTTCTAGCCCCAGGATTTTCTGGTCTGTACAATAGGTGTGAAAGTCATTTCTACTCTCCAAAGTTCAAGAATGAATAGGATAAACTTGAAAAGAACATCAGTTATTGGGAAAGGCAGTTCTCATCTGGAGGATCTAAATTCAGAGCCCAGTCCTCAAAACACCCCCCATCATGCACCATCAGCCTCTCTAAGTCAGGCTCAGCTGAATCACTGGGATCTTAATTTTTTCCTGCTGTTGAGGAGAGTGTGACAGCAGATTATGAAAAGCTGTGTGGCTTAGTTTGTAACTGCCTTCTTTTTCCCTTGTCTAAACTACTCAAAAAAAGACAGCTGTGGAATGAACCCGTTCAGCAATCTGTTTACCGCCCATCATGCTGGCCCACTATCTGTGTGTTCCTCTGGGAAGGAATCCTAGGAAATAGATGGAAGGACATCACAGGCAAATTCTAGACCTTCTTGGAGGGTGGGAACAGACAGGGAAAGCACAATAGAAACTATCAAATGCAATTGTGGAACCAGTACTCCTTCTGCACTGATCAGAGGAAACTGGCCTTCCTCCTCGGGGAGCAAGGCATTTGAAATTAATTGTTGCAAGTTTATCCAAGTACTTCACCTGAAATGAAAGGACTAAAGCAATGCAACCACACTTTTCCTTATAAATATAAATATAAATATAATATACACACAGATACCTATATACCAGAGAAATCTTGTAATATTAGATAGTGTATAGTTCAATGATCAGGTGTGTTAATGCCATCAGTGTTTCAGTCAGTAAGTAGCACAGTCCCTAGAGAGGGAATGGAAGGATTTTTTAATTTTTCCCAGCTCCTGTGTCCTGCAGTGTCTGTCTGCATGTGGGCACACAGTGCCTGCAGGTGTTAGACACCTGGTGAGCTCACAGTATCCTGTTCGCTGTTGCTGACTCCACTCTAAAAGAGAATGATGCTTCTTGTCCAGAGTGGAGGCACTTAGCCAATGCAGACTCATGTGTGTGTATATGTGTGATCCATTTCCTGCTCCAAAAATTTGCCCCCAAAACCATGTACCAATTTCCCCTTACGGCTCTCTTTTTGGGCCTTACGATGCTATATGCAGGTTCTTTCTTGTCCCCCTCCCAAGCCCCGTGACCTGGCACCTTTGTTCTACTCCCTGTGTGAGGGACCCAAACCACTCTTCCACATTTCTGTGCCCTGCTTCTCTTGTTCCTCAGTCTGGCCTTTTCTCCCAGCCCTTTCTCCGCTCAAGAAACCTACTCAGTCTACAAGTCCCTGCCGAGACGGCATCTCTTCTGGGAAGCCAGAAACATGTTTTAATGCCCTATCTTTGCAGATCCAATCAGATTAAGTTACTACTCTCTTGGAACCTTTATATTTCTTCATTTTCATTTTATTTTTAGTGTAAAAACTTCCACCAGTTCTGCCTTGTGCAGTTTATGTTTTTGTCCATCTCTCCCTCTAGAGTTGGCCCTTGGGGCTTGGGTTCTGTCAACCTCATTTTTGCAAGCTCCACAAAGACTAATATATTGCCAGACACATGGGCAGTGCTCAGTGAGTATACGGGACGGTGAAGTGAGTCCAAGTCAATTTGCCAGCCCATCCTTTCCTCAACTCTAAGCATCTTTGAATTAGCAAAGGAAGGGCAGGTGTGGCTGCCTTGTAGGATGTCAATATCCAGAAGGCACTTGGATAAGTGCAAGGCGGGACTCAGATGAGGCCCAGAGGTGAGCATTGACCTCTCAGTTGTCCAAATGCAGCTTGAGCAAAGAACAAAGCAGAAGTCAATTCACGTAAGACAGAATGGAGCATTTGCCCAAAGCAGACATGAGAAGGGTGTTGCTTCAAGTATTCTTCATCACTGAGTTATGTCAGCTTTTGAATTTACAAATTGATGTCAAGTTCATTTCTAGTCTCAATTTGGAGGCGTTCATTTTTATCCAGTCTGTACTATCTGGAGAGCAGGAAACATTATGTCAAAGTCATGTGTGTGTGTGCATATTTGTCTTCCTCCTAAGGAGAGAAACACTTACCAATTTGGGGACGAAGGTTAAAAAGAGCAAGATAATAACAACAAGCAACAATTGCATAGCAATTTTCAGCCCACAGGCCCTTCAATCTGCTATTTCATTTAACCCCCAAGACAATTTTCTGAGGCTGGTATTATTGCCCCCACTTTGCAGAGGAGGAAACTTGGGCTAATGATGTTTAAGTGACTTGTCTAAGGTTATATAAAAGCACCAAGACTGACAGAATGCTATTTATTCAGAGTAACATAGAGTGAATTGAACTCCAGGATGATTAGACTTGAATTTTTGCTATAATAATACACAACCCTTACTGACTGCCTACAATGGAGCAGACACTGTTCTAAGTGCTTTGCATGTATTAACTCATTTAATCCTCAAGCCACTGCATAAGATAGAAATGATTGTTATTACCCTCATTTTAAATATGGGAAAACTGAATTCAAGAGAGGTTAGTTATCCTGGTTTTCGCTCATATAACTGATGAATGACAGAGTAAAGATTTGAACTGAGGCAATCTGGCTTCCAAGTCTATATTCATAAACACTACAGTTGACTATCTCTGGGGCATGTCATGCCAACATGAGGCTGTGACTCTAGTGAATAGTAATAGGATGCTTTCATCCTTAAATAAATGCTTAATGTTTTTAATTGAAGACATCCCCAATCAACAAAAACGTTTTAGAGTCAAAATCCACTACTTCTGGGACCCTCCTCTTTCTTCTATACACACCAACTGCCCAGAACAGTGGACAGACCAAATGAGGGTTTAGGAACATAATGCCTCCGATGTTAACTTATCGGTAGCTGGGGAAAGAATCCTATTGACCAGTTGGAACACAAAAATCATACATTTATTTCAAAATCCTCTGTACTCAAGCTGAAACATAGTTCCCTTTCTCTCCAGCTATTCCTAGTTACCTTTGTGACCTCAGCATTTGCTTTGAAAGGTCATCCTATTCCCACTGTCCTACCCCACTAATACTGCCAGGTCAAAGGTAGGTGCTCATTAAGAGAGTATAAGAGCTTCCATATAAGAGCTTCCATATTTTCCCTTTATATAGTATATGTAATATTTATGTCAGTTTCCTCTCCAAGATTCTGTGATTCATGCATGCATACATGCACGCACACACACACACACACACACACGTTAGAGGCAAAGATGGTATGTTTCATTCATGTTTCTCTGGGGACTAGGACTGTAAATGTTCAAATTGTAGATATAAATGAGTAGGAATAAAAATGTAGGAATAAATGAGTGAGTGAATCAAATTTAGCAGCAGTCACCCAGAAGTGTTCATTGATGAATGGGAATATATACACAAAATGCATGCCTTAGCTAGAAAGTCAGTTATTAAAGTCTCCTCAACACAGTTATTCTAGTGATTGAAAGACTGATACCAGCCACGGAGTCCCTACACACTTTCCTCTTTCATTTAGCAGGCCTCAAGAGTGGTTATTGTGGCCCCCAGTTCTTGCTTGGTAGCTCCTATTTTGAGGGTTTTTTGTAGGACCTTGACCTGCTCTGGCCCTGATCTGGTTTAAGGTTGGATATTCTTGCTGCTTCTGTGGGTATTGTTTTTTCCTTTCTGAAGGGTAGAAATTAAAAGGGATCACACATGTACACAAAATTATCTCTTTTTGATCAAAATTTCCAGATTAATTCCTTCCATGAGTTCTTTTATTTTTATTTCTAAAACCATTTGCTTATTAGGTTGTGGATAGAGGTATAGAAGGGAAAATAGGAGCGTCATATCTTAGTGGAACATCTACCGGAAGTAATTAAGTTAGGGTATATTCAGTGGAAATTCTATCCTGAAAGATCCCAATTTTAGGTTGTATTAACATTTCAACCATACTAACCTCTTAATATTTATTTGTACTGGCTTATGAGTATTTGCTTTTAAACTCTGAATTTGAGAACATACCTGGTTTGGAAAAATCAATTTTCTAGTAAGCCATCCACATGCTATTCCATCTCACATACAACATATGCCATAAATATTTCTGATCAAACTTTTTTTTTAATGAAACTGAATTGTAGAACTGGAAAAAACTGCAGTTTTTGGTCACTGTTTAAACACAGTGTTGCCATATGCTTCAAAACTTAAGTTCATCTCCCAACAGGTAAAATTCAAATCTACTTATTTTTATAGAAATGTAATTCCTAACATTAAACAATAATTCCATAAAGAACTTGTAGAAAGTTCTTGTTCTCAGTTATAGGATAAGTTACAGTTGTGGCCTTTTCTAATGATAAAAAATGTATAATTTTCTAGGTATGTAATATTTGGAAATCTATCCTACTCACAAAGACCCAGTAGAGTTTTACACAGGAAGAATTCTTTATTTTCTAACATAATTGCCATCATAGATTTTTACAAATTTTGATTGTTTAAAGATAATTTAAAACTGCAGTGTGATGTCTAAGTGAGAAACCTGAAATCATTGTACTTATGACCTTTCTCCATCCTTATCCTTTCTAAATTGGCTTTTATTATTTGATTTGTTAATAATACCCTTTAATGTTTTAAATTCTAAAGGGTTTAGAAAAAGAAGGAGACAGAGACTGAAGATCTTTCCTCAATATTAGCTCTTTTCTTTTCATTTAGCAACAGAATCCCCTGATTTTTTCCTGGCTATCTTGTAGAAAGACTACATCATTTCCAAGGCATCCTTGATAGGTGTTATGAAGTGACTATGTTTTGGCCAATAAAATGTATGCAGAAGTGACATATATGACTTCTATAAATTATCCATATGGATAAAGGTCAAACTTTTTTTTAAATTTTCTTTCTTCCTTTGGGGCAGGAGCAGGATATTGAATAATCCTTTGAGATGATGAGGTGGTCATGTGCTGAAAGAGATAGCAGAGTAATAAGGTAGAAGGGGAATCGACCTACCGGCCTTGAACTGCCTGGTGCTGGACTTTGTCTAAGATTGTAAAGGATTTTTGTCTTGTTTAAGCTCTGTTATGTTGTATCTTCTGTCATTAGTTAAACCTAATCTTAAACTATATAAGGAACTACACTGGATTTAATAAGACTTTCAAAAGCAGGTGCTCAGAGTTGTGTTGTAAAATTAATTGTCCTTCCTGAAGTTTTGAGGTGGATTCACGGGAGCCCTGCCCTGGAACCTGTGTTGCACAGGGAGGGGAGGCATTGTCAGTTGCCTCCTAGGGCAGACTGCGTAATGGCGGATTGGGGGTGCCAAGGGAAAAACCTGACTGTTAGTGTCTCTTCTGGCAGGCATGGTGAAGCTCTTTCAAGAGAGAAGTTACTTGCAGATTTCTAGCCTCTGACATTTGATATTCATATTTTGAGCTTAAATATGTCTCTGTTTGAACCAAAAGTAAAGAGAAACCTTTAGTCAAATCCTAATAATTACCTAACAACATCCAAGTGTTCTAAACATTAAGCATGTATTTAAATTTAGCAGAGATTTGAAAGTGATTCTGATGGCATTTGTTTTAGAAGAGGATTTAAAAATTGTTTAGAAAGAAAGCTTATTAACATGCTGGAATGATTTTATGACAATTACTTAAGGGGCTTTAGTTCTCTCCTTGATGGGAGTGTTCTATACTACCTCTTTAAATCGAATGGATCAGTTTCATTTTGCTTTATCTTTTTAGGTACTTTTATCTAGAAGAATATAGTGAGATAAATAGGCAAAAGTCTGAAGATCACTATCGGGATGAGGACCATTGTGTGTAATATCAGCCCATAAAATACAGAGTGACATTAAAAAAGTAGCATTTACATGGCTTCTATCTTTGGAGAATAACAAAATATTTTCTCTTGAATTGGTATGAGTATGTTTCTTATAAACAGATAATGTTCCTAGTTTTAGCCTAAACAGTCTTCTTGGTTACTGAGAATGTCTCAACTGTTGATAGAACAATTTTTTATTACATCGAAATAGTGTTACCAGTTTCTGGTATAAATGAGTATTTTATACATGCTAGTACTTTACACGTCTCCCTTAAACAAAATCTATTCTTTCTGGTGATTTTTGTGTTGTGATTGGAAGGGGGACTTGGGAGTTTGTTAAAGGGGCTATTGCCACTGAAAGTCACCTGAAGCAGTTTAAAGATCTCTTCTGTAGTGTATTGGGAATAAATCAATAGATGTGGCAGTAGAGGAACTTAGTAAATAGCTCCTTTTCAAAACCATGCAGAAAGCAGAAACATTACTTTTTTTAATACTAATCATGAAACACTGACAATTATAACATATTATAACTAAATATTTTGGACATATATATCTCTAGGTTCCTTCAGTATGTCTAACTCTTTAAGCTGTAGCAAACCACAGCAAATAGAATTAAATTGTATTCTTATTGCTCACTTGGACAATTTACTTAGCATTAGAGAGTTGGGGTGAGAATGAGCTTGCATAAAATAATTGAACTCTGAACAATGATTTCTTTATGTTGCACTGTTTGATAGAAAAGACATAGGCATGGGCATTGTTACTGAATTCCCTTTAAGTCTCAAAATAAAGGCTCAAAGTCAAGATTTGAGTCCTATTTTCAGAGGCTCAAAGAGCATCTGTATTTTTTCCCCAGACTGAGTCCTTTCCTGATTTACTTGAAAACTCGGGTTATTCCAGAAAGTTCATGTGAATTGTCTAGGTTCTTTTCTCATTGTTTATTTAGACCTAGTCAACATCAAATGCTAAAGATTATTTGTCTAAAAAAAGCAGTTCTGCTTCCTGTATTTTGGAAGATAGATATCTACATGGTCATTTATCTCAGTTTTAAATTAGTTGCACATGTATCTTAAATGTCCTTTAGGAGAAATAGCACACACAGGAGTGATAGGTATGGATATGGAATCCCACAGAGAGTGGATGGAAGGAAAATTGTGGATGGGATGTCTATATCTAGCCTTGCCCCAGTCATTCTGAAAAAGTTCTGTTTTCACACCTTGTTCCTTATTTTTATCTGGTCTGATTGAAAAAAATAAATCCTGAAAACAGAGATGTAAATCATCTAGACTTAAAGAGAGTGTGTTTTTATTGAAAGACTTCCTGGTAAAAAATTCCATAGTCTCCCAAGTCAATGTTGAACACTCTTCGTGCTTCACAGAAGACTCTTGAAGCTATATAGTTGAATCTTTTCTCTTACAGAAGATGCACACTACTTTTTGGAACTGTAAACATCACCTCTCCCTTGCCTTTCCTATCTGTAACAGATGAATGCCACAGAGCTCTAGTCACACTGTATGTCTGCCTGTCTGTCTGTCTGTCCAGCTCTCAGTCTCTCCATATGGCTTTTGTGTGTTGTGCTCAAAATCTCAGGCTTGAGGCTTCTCTTTGTCAGGGGAACATTGCTGTATGTTGGGAAATACAGGATCACATCCTCACAACCCTCAAACCCAAGGGAAAGAGGCACTAGTGAAGAGTCCACCTGGGTGTGGAAGGAGGTGCTCAGGTTTGCAGACAACCAGAACATGTAATGGGGGAAGGGCAGTTCCCAAGAGAAGCTAAGGAGGTGCTATTTCCAGGCAAAGGAAGGGGGTGCTGGAGAGACAGAAACGACAGATGTCTACTCCAAGCAGAAAACTAGAGATGCCTAGAATATTATATCTCTTTGTCTATATCTCTATGTCTATACTTTTATCTGTGTCTACATATCTATGTCTATGTTTGTGTCAACATCCATGTCTTTGTCTATAGCATTTGTCTCTATCTGTGTCTACATGTCCTCCCTTGTATATACAACATGAATAGTTTATTCTATAGCACTGTAGAATATGTTTCTGTTAAAGATGACCCATTTTATGAATGTAGTCATTAGATAATTATTTATGGAACATTGACAGTATACTATATAAAAAATCAAGTTTAAATGGTCCTTGTCCTATAAGTCTTATTCTTCTCTCAACCATTAGAGTATACGCTGCTTCAAACCAGGTGAAATACTTCTGTAACATTTTGCACATGGTATGCTCACATTATTTATTAACTTTTCCTGAACATGACATTGGCAAGAGGAATACTCCTGGGAGAAGATACATTATGCTTTATATAATTTAAAGTGTTATTGTGTTGGAAACATGAAATTTCTTACCAGAAGTCTTAAATTTTCAATTTTTTAAAGTTGGTGTTTCTAATCATTGGTTTTCTTTTCATTGCTGAGGAGGATTCTATTCCTCTGGAAAATGTTGTTGCTTTTATTTGCTAAGATACAGATTATAAAACTAATTTTTAAAGCACAAGTCTTTGTGCTTTAAATAAGCTTAAGATTAATGTAGAAAAATATGACTAGGTAATAAAGATGTTTATGTAATGAACATTTGTTCTATTGTATTTGGCAAAGCATTCTGATTTTTTTTTATTCTGGAGAATGCAATATAGTTTAATTTAAAACACTATATAGAATAGTTTGAGTCTCTGGTCTAAAAATTGATTTATAATGATGGTATAAAAAGCCCATCCTTTAGTAACAGCAGTTGATAGTAGGCCACATATTTACATTTATTAATTTTCACTTTTTCATCCTAAAAGGAATTAACCATCTTGATGATTTGCTCTAGGGGTTACTGTGTGAAATTGTGAGTCAAAATGATTATGGTACAAGTGGAAAACACAGTTTATGGCTTAGTTTCTGAAACAGGACTATATGACTTGTACTTCTGAAATTTTTCTTTCTATCATGGTACCTCATACATTATAAATTCTGTGTTGCAATTACATAGAAAAAAGTGAAATTCAGGATTTATTCACTTCCAACCACTATTGGCTGCAAGTGAGTCAAATAATCTTTAAACTATCTTGAGAAAAAAAAAAAAGAAAGGGAGATCATTTATTGGCTCATTTAAGCAACCCAGGCACAGGCGGAGGCAGATCTGGCCTCAGAATGTGACCTTATTTGGAGTGAGGGTCTTTATAGAAGTAAGTTAAAAAGATATCCCTAGAGTGGGTCCTAATCCAACATGACCGGTGTCCTGTTCTGTCCTGTTCTGAGAAGTCTTGATGCAGACCAATACGCACAGAGGGAAGATGATGTGAGGAGATGTAGGGAGAGACAGCCACCTCCAAACCAAGGAGAGGGACTGCAAACAGCCTTCCGGCACAGCCCTCAGGAGGAACCGATGCAGCTGACAGCTTGACTTTGGACATCTAGCCTTCAGAACTCTGAGACAGTGCATTTCTTTTGTTTAAGCCATCCAGCTTGTGAAACTTTGTTATGGCAGCCCTAGGAAATTAATACAGCCTTGAGCATCCTACTTAAATTTCTAGATTCATTCAATAAATCATAGTGCCTTTTTTATTCCCCTCTCTTCCTTCCCTTCTTTCACCCGTTGTCCTGTAATCTGGAAATCTGCTGACAAGTTTTGTGTTTTTCAGAACTTGTCAACAACAAAACAAGTTTTCAAAATATCAGGGTGCCTCACTGCAGATCCAGGTGGGAATTAAAATAACTTATTAAGGAGGAGGGCTAAAATGGCTTACAGAAGGAGGAAACATAGGTATTTTTATAAATTAACATTCTGGGTTTTAATTGAAACATTGTTAAGTAGAGAGACATACATTCAGAGTATAATTGTGAACGAAGTAGGTTCTAGAGTTAGACTACCTGGCTTTTAAATCTCAGCTCTGCCATTTATTATATAACTTGGGTCCTTCATGTAACTGTGACGTGTCACAGTTTCCTCTTCTGTAAAATGGGGAAGATAATGATAGATAATTAGGTTTAAATATGGTAATAAATACAACAATATAAGGACCATGATAAGCCTTCACAGCAGGCTAGCTTTTGATATTAATTTACCTCTCTAACACACTCTCAAGACTGAAGGAAGACTAATACAGTGTTTATTCCCAGATGAGCAAGAATGGTACACTATATGTTCCAGGATAGATCATCCTACCCCATTTCCCCACCACACACACATTTCTAAATGGCATCACTGCTGCAGGGGCTTGTAAGCTGGCATTTTCAAGGGCTTGCCTACATACAGAAGGCAGAACATGCATGGGACTGCGCATTGTCTCTCAAGGCATAGCAACACAGTGATCTATTTCTCTCTTGCCTAAAACTTCTGTACAAACGTCTCAGGCATTAATGGTAGGATTAACCAGAAAGCGCAGTAAAATCATCTTCTCCCTGCCTCATTTACCCATGAACACAGCTCCAGATGTAATTTGGGTCCTTTATCTCTAATGCCTGGGCACAGGTAGAATGAATGCCCTTTGTGCAGGCAACACCCTGGGACACGCTGCCCTGTGCTCCCTAATGGAGGAATGCATAGAACAAAAGGCAGGCAATGGGGTCTTCGCAGAGACACACGGAGGCACCAACTGTGCTTGTTTGATAATGCTGAGAAGGCTGCTCACACCAAACATACCTTTTAACAACCTGGTCTTAACACACACATTCCCACTCTAAACCTTTGTGTGATCAGGGGGACAATACTTGAACAGTAGCCTTGCAGGTGGACAGACTAACTCAGTGTTAGAATTGCCTGTGAAGTAATTTATAGCTCCGGTGCTGGTGCAAGTCAGACTAAAAGTAATTCATCATCCTTGGAAACTTTGCCTAGTGTCCTGGCATAGTGGAGATTTGTGTGGGCTGTGTTCAAAAAATTGAAAATTATTCTTACCCTTGATCTGCAAATAAGGTGCAAATAAAATTCATGCCAGAATTTTACAACCTATTCCAGAACTATACACAATGTTATATTTTGTGTTAATGAGTGCTAATAGATCAAAGAAACTGATTTATTTTGTGTGGGGTTGCAGTTTAAAATTTTTACATTTTATTTTTAATGTTTTAGACCCACTCTCACCCCTCCTGCAAAAAAAGTAAGTCTGTGGATCAAGCAAATTCGTGCAGCAGCTTAAGAGAATGATTTAACTTAGTATGTAGTTTTGCCCCTAAAGTTGCTGCCCTGGAGCTACATGTAATAGCATACATATTTCTTCCATAGGAATTCTGATGCCTCATGGGGTCTACTCTGAAATCTAACTCCATGGGGAGATCAAATGATAAAGGCTGAGAAATTAGTACCAGGTATGCCAGGAAAAGGGAAGATTCCTATCCTTATGAAATTTATTCCTTCAATTCTCTGTAACATTGTATATATTTACATATTATATAAGATTATGAATAGAAAATCACCCTTAAAATTACACTTCTTATATTTCTACCTTCAGTGTGGCATTTGTGAAGGCTTTCTCACTGATCACTTAGTTTCTTAAAATTCTCATTTTCACATATACATGTATTTTTCATTTATATGTGAATGTTTTACAATTTCTATCTTGAGCTTCAGCTATGCACCTCAAACTGCTTCTTAAGCAATGCACGCACAGTGCATCCAGCAAAATCAATACCATTTTAGCTCCTCCTATGAGCCATGCACTCTGCTAGGCCCTACTAGGATGTGATGAGGCATTAGGCAGGGCACCTGTCTTTGTGAATCTCTAATAACCTCATATAAATAACTTTAAAAGGCATATTGTAAGAAACAATGAATGAATTCAACTAAGAATTCTTGGATTTGGGAGAGAGAGAATTAGACTTTTAACTAGGGGGACAAATAGGATGGAATAGGGTCGGACTTTGACAGATGCAAGAATGAGGGGGAGGGAAACAGCCAGGGGATGAGTTTTAGCATAGCGATGAGGCTGAATAAAGCTTGTCCTGCCCAAGCAACAGTGAGAGAAACAGAGCCACAGCAGCTGTGGAGGCTTGGGAGTGTGTCAGGCAGGGTAGGAACAGGTGGAGGTGGAGTAGCATCGGGAGACCTTCAAAAAATAGGAAGGGCTCATTCCACCCCAGGGCACTTTGAATGCCATGTGCCAGAGTTTGGCCTCTGGAATACAATGGAAAGACATGGGAGATGAAGTTGGGATATCCATTTTAGGAAGACTCCTCTTAACACAGAGGGAAGGATGGATTTGAAGGAGATTATAGGCAGAGAGATGGGTCAACAGGTCATGGGGGTGGCCTTTGATAACCTTTTAGAGTCCGAGACACTTGAATTCTAACTGCAGCAGCTGTAGCATTGCCTGGCTGTGTGAGCATGGGCAGATTATTAACCTCTCTGAGAGTCATTCTGCAACGTGTAACGTGGGACTAAGAGAATGGGTGTGAGTGTTACATGAGAGTGTACGGAAAGTGATCATCATGGTGTCTAGCGCATACTTAGTGAGCATTCCAAAATTTTAGTTAATATTCTCGTTATTGTTGGCATATCTATAGGTTTTGATAGATTCAACCAAGTACAGGAAATATTTATTCAGTTACCTGTTCAATCAATAGATTATTTAGCACCTGGTTAGGCCAGTTACCTTCTAGACATTGGGGATATCATTGTGAACAAGAGGTTTGTGACTTCTTGGAGGTTATGTTCAACTGAAGAGAGTCAAACAACAAACAAGCAAATGAGAAAAATATATGTTGAGTGGTGACAGGTACTGAGGACCATACCCACCTGTTTTCCTGGGAAAGCCCTGGTTTATGTGTCACTCATGGTAGTCATGGATAGTGCCTCTTTTCAATTGGATAAATGTCTTTTTAGCTAATAAATTATACAGTCACCCCAAATATAGAGAATAACCAAGCAGGGTAAGGGGGAAAGGAAGTACTGGCACAGGTCTGGGGTGGGAGCTATCATTTCGTAATGGTTAGTCACAGAGGTCTCGGTAAAGTACCATTTGAGCAGGGACCTGAAGGGAGGAAATGAGGAATGTATTATCTGAGAAAAGAAACTTCCAAGCAATTGCAATGGCCCTGAGGTGAGGGCATGCTGGTCAGGAGGCTAGCACAGCTGGAGAGGAGAGAACGAGTGAAGAATAGTAGGAGATGAGGTCAGAGGGGTCAGTCCCCTACGTCCTGTGGGCCACAGGAAGTACAGTAAGTAGGGACTTTGGCTGGACTCTGAGTGAATAGAATCCAATGAAAAATCTGAGCAGAAGAGTCACATAAACTACCACAATTTTAAAGGTCACCCTGTACTACATAGGATGGCAAGGGTGGAGGCAGAGGGGTAGATTAGGACAGTATCACAGTAGTCGAGGCAAGGGATGATGTGGCTGGAAGCAGGGTGGCTCTGGTGGAAAGGGTTAAATCATGCACATATTTTGACAGTGTGATTGGAAGAATTTTCTGTGGATTGGATGTGGGACAGAGAGGAGGAGAGGATATATGGATGACTCCATGATCTTGGACCTGAGCAACTGGAAGAATGGGGTTGCCATTTAAAGAGATGGTGAAGATGGTAGAAAGGGCACACGTGTTGACCAAGGAGGAGGGAGATTGGGAGCTTACATTATTAGATCCCCCCTTTATCAGAGAGCTGAGGGGCAGCAGAGAGTTGGCAGTTGGATATATGAGTTTGGAGTTCAGGAGAAGTCCAGGCTGGACACACATTTGTAAGTCTTCAAAATGTATGTAATATTTAAAACCCCAGGACTGGCTGAGTGAGATTGGTGGGGTGGGGTTGACCAGAGATGAGAAGGGGTCTGTCTCAGGATGGAGCCTGAGGGTGTCCACATTTGGAAGCTGGGGTCATAAGGAGGAACCGGTAAGGTGGAAGACCAGAAAAGCAGAGTTCCAGGGGCCAAGTGAAGTGATTTCAAGGAGGGAGTGAGGAGTTATGCCAAATGCACTAAGAGGGCAAGTGACAACATGGAACTCACGGGTGAAATTCAAGGGCTGTGTTTTGGTGTTGTGCAATGAGTGCAGAATATATTGGAAATATGTAGTCATTATAATTTCTCATAGTATGTAGTTTCCACATTCTATTCTTATTTCCTCACTATTAACCTCGAATTAGCAATAAGTGATCATTGGGCAGGTTCTTCCAGGCAGGCATAATTTAGACACTCTGGAGATACCTGCTTATTTTCTGCCAAGGAGCTCCAGGAATGAACTCTCCACCCTCGCCAGCAGTCATTTCTGTACCTGGTCAACCTCAAGTTGAATCTGTTTTTCTTTATGATTAACTGAACTCCGTCTCTAGGCCCACTGCTTCCTGTCAGGTCCTTTGCTGATATGGAGAGCAATCAGTCACCATCACCTTCATAAAAATGCCTTTGGTGTACTTGAGATCCATCAGGAGATCACGTCTGAACCTGCTCCCCCTCAGGAGAAACAATACTGCTGCCTTTCATGGTTACTGAAAGGCCATACTCTATCTTCTTAATGTAGCTGAAGATAGTACATTGAGTAAGTATGGTCTTTTCTAGGCCTTCTCACCCCCTAGTCCTGTAGACATAATTTTTATGATATTTATAATCCATAAGCATATCTTTACTTAGAAAAGAATGAATTTCTCTGAATCTTAGGTTCTATCACAGACCTGATGTTCTCAGTGGTGTGTGCACACTGCATATGCATGTGTGTGTGTGTGTGTGTGTGTGTGTGTGTGTGTGTGTGTACAGTGAGAGAAAATGAGTGACAGACAGAGGGAAAGGAGCAGAGAGAAAAGAGAGACAGAGAGAGCCGGGGTGGGGTGCAAGAGAGCACCTGACTCATGGTTCAACTCAAAGAGAATCACTTCATCTCTGGTGGCTGCTTGCTAGCCAGTGTGGTGGGCCAGCTGCTGTCACTTATTAACAAGATTCTGTATTTCAGTGTATCTGTGTGCCCTTACACGGTATGAAGAATCTATCTTGCTTCTAAAACATAACCAACTGGAGCTTTCACCAAGGAGCTTGGCGTCACAAAACCATTATATGCTTTTGTCCTACTTCCAGAATATTCTGTGTTCGTCTCCCTAAGTCTGAGCCTTTGGGCCACAGGAAATAGTGATGAATGGCAGAAAAGCAACCTGAGAAGGAAAATATTCTAGATCATAGGTGCCTCAGAAATCGAGTGATCCTCAATAGGGATATTGCAGCATTATGGCTGAGCAGGCGTCTCTAATGCCCCAAGCTCTCATCAGCTGCAGACAGTTGTTCAGCGGCTTCAGATTTTACATCATATGATATATACAATTCCTCATGCATTGACTTCAGTTTTGGCCTCTCACGTGGTAGGTTAATTGACATCCGGGGTTTATAAATGACCTGACTTTAGCTTTCTTATTTGTAAAGTAGATTCCAAAACTGCACTGGAGATGCACTTCATATATGTTGAGACACAAGAAGCCCTGCACAATGAGGTGCTTTATTTGTATGGATATGCACACAGGATAGGAAACCAAGGCGCCTTCCAAAGAAGAGTTATAATTCGTTGGCTGAACCCAGATGGCCTAATTGTACCTGTGTCTGTAATCACTGACATGCTGATCTGATTCAATATTCTAAAGACTTGATTTTCTCAAAGGTTAAAGCTGAAAATAAAAGCAACTCTGCTTTGTAATGTCTGTTGATACTGAGTTTATAAGAATGTCTTTGGCATTGTGGGAGAATCATTGCTTATCGTGATAACCACAGTTTGCTGTTAGTCTTAGCTACTGAGGCTATTAAATGGGGAGGTGACTGTTCTCTAGAATGTTCTTCCAAATGTTTCCCATTTAACTACACAAAATATGTTAATATGATAGGGCTCCATGCCACAAAAGCAAGAGGGAGCAATTCTAACCCTCTGTTCTTCTTAGTCTTGCTGACTGCAGAGGCCTCACAACAGTAGGAAGACATACATGAAATTTATCACTAGATAAGCCTTGCAAAACATTAGGTGGGTGAAAGAAGGTGATTTGCTCTAGTAGTTGGTGTCTTGCCAGTGGGTTTCAGCCTGGACAAGTTCACTATGGATTCAATGTGTCCAAAAGAAATGAAAGTAGAACATTCTTGGGGTGAAAGGATTATATCCAACTTTATTTCCATGGTGGCAGGTAAGTCACTAGAATCCCATCCACTCAGAGCGAGTCTGCATGTGGGAAACTGGCCTCTGCCTCTGGGCCTCTCTGCCCACACAGCCGTCTCAGTCTTCATCCTTGGTGCTGCCACCACTCCAGCCACCACTGCTCTGCTCTCCTGCAGCCTTGCAGCTGTACCACCATTTTGCCCAGAGCACTGGGCAGAGCTCTTTATATAGAGTCAGTAACAACATATTGCCCGTAATGTATTGTCAATAACAACGTATTGTGTAGTGAGCTAGCCAACCAGGGCCAGGTGTGAATCCTGGCCACAGGAACCTTCACTTTATCCACAGATGGTATTTTCTATAAAGCAGAGTGAGGCTCCCAGACCCCAGAATCACCACATTTCTCCCTTGCTGAACTTGGAGCTGAAAACACAGCAAAGCATGCAGTGGTGCACAAATGTACACTGAAATTTTAAAAAACATGTTTGTGACCTTTCAGGAGCTTTCACGCTGCTTAAGAATCTACTGACCTATGGGCAATGACTACACATCAATACCTGGCTTCTGCCAGTAATTCAACTTTGGGCTTTTGCCCACTGCTCCTCTCCATTCCTGCTTGCTCCAAGCAGCTGTGTTCTGCAGCAAGACCCTAACTGCTGCAGCCTACACGGGACACATGCAACTTGCCTCTCCACCCGACCTGACTCCAGACCACTGTTTGCTTGCAAACATTCAGCTAACAGGAAATGTGGAGTCAGCTCTGCTCCTGTTCCACTTAATTTTCTTCACCCCATGCAGTGGCTTTTTCTCTTCTACTGCCCCAGCTGTTCTTGCTTTTCCCAGGATGGCAGAGTCTGCCCCAGCTGCAATCTGTGTTTTCCTACAAAGTTCTAAGTTGCTTATTTGACCTCAGCTGCTCTGCCTAGATTCTTCATTTCCTGAGTCTTCCAAACCAACACTGAAAACTTCGCAGTAGCTGCTGTGGCAGGGTGAGGACGGCACTGATGGAGGCAGTGACAAGGCATTGACTCAGGGGTCAGACCTGGGTTTAAATTCTGCCTCTACTGCTATCTGAGTCAAGCTGCACAACCCTTCTGAGAGCTGTGGTTTCCTCAAAGAGAAGGTAATGTCAGTCTGTTGTAAGGATGAAATAAAATAACACGTAAGGCTTCCAGTACATAGCCGGCCCCACCTAGCATCAGTTTTCACCTCTGATTCCCTTCCTGAAAGCAGACCTTGCTGGGGGCAGCAGCCTGGGGTCAGTACTCAGAGGTGCCAGATAAACAACAAGCCTGCCTCATGGGGCTCATAAACTTTTTGAGGGTGTGGGCCTATGTCTGAGAAAAGTTAAAATCTAATCCAGGTTTTAAATGAAGTTTGAAACTAACAATGGGAGATAAACCTAAACCACAAGGTGTAGACAATGGGTGAATTAATTAAGAGAGTACATTATAGGAATTGGCTCTGGAATCATCAAGAAAGACTGTACAGAGATGATGCAGTTTGAGCTGGGTCTTCAAGATGGGCAGAGTTGGAATAGGGAAAGGAGGATGCAGGGAACAGAAGTCACACCAGCAAATGTGAGGAGTTGGCAAAGAGCAGGTGTAGGGGGAACACGAGCCCTATTTGGGCCACAGCAGAGGGTTGGTTCTGCAACCATGGGGAAATGAGCTCATAGGAGATGTTGGGGCAGATTTGGCAAATAAGAATTCAAGATGCCCAGTTAAATGTGATTTTTTTCAGATAACGAATGAGTTTTCAATCTAAGTATTTCCCAAATACTGCATTCTTATAAAAAATTAATTGTTTATCTGAAATTCAAATTTATCTAGTGTCTTGCTGTAGGTTTCCAGCTCTGGGCAAGTTCATTCTGGATTTGGTGAGACCGAATAATAACAATGGAACATTGTAGGTAAAAGGTCTTATACCAAGATTTATTCCCCCAGTTTAAACCCTTGCTCATACATGTGTGTATGTGTGTGTGTGTGTGTGTGTGTGTATGTATATGGAGAGAGAGAGAGAGAGAGAGAGAGAGAGAGAGAGAGTTCTTCTAAGAGCTCATGAGCCAAAGATATATTTGTTTCTTCTGCAATTTAGAAAATTATGGGATATGAGGATGCTGGAGGAAAGCTTAAAATGAAGGTGTTTCTAATTAACATTAATTCAGGCTTCAGTGACTATTAATACAACCTAAAAAGAGCTGGCATCAGGAGCCCATCATATATCACCACTGGCAAGGGACCACCAGTCCCAGATTGTTCTAGAATTCTGCTGGTGATCCTTAGTGATGAACATGCTTCCTGGAACGCTCTGGTTTTGTTTTGATTTAGAGTCTACAAGGAGAAGGAAGAAGTTTAAATAGTAATGTTCTCCTTGGATGTTTCTTTGGATAAACTTCAAAAGCATTAGGACATGCTTTTTTTTTTTCATTTTTAGAGTTTTATCTGGTCGCCATTTAAATCAGTTTCCCATATTGAATGCCTTTTTTTACTCTCTCAGTAGAAGAAAACAAATCTTTGGGGGTTCTTTTTGGATAAAGGAATGTCTATGGTTATAATGTTAAGACTACTTTCAAATGAATTTTTCTCTTTTTATGTAATTTCATGAAGTTGATCTAATCTGATGAAATTCTGTCTTTTGAAAAAAATAATATTATACATCTTCTTAATCATTTGCCTGTTTGCTCAAGAAATTTTACTAAATATGTTCACTGAAAGAGAAGAGACCCAGGCAAGTTTCAATCCTGAAACTGATTTTAGAAGATGCTGAAAATATGAATGTGTATGAAAATACTGCTCATCTTCCACTAATTAAATAAGTTAACCTCATTTGTAGAATCCTTTTAATAATATAGCTATTATTATTAATATCCAAATGTTCACCTTCATCACTTGGGGCAAAGACAGGTAGAATTTAATATCAAATGCTCTGATGCTATGGTTAGTTCAGATCTTATCTCAAAACATGTTAGTAAGGACCCTAGGTGCATATGCCTGGCAACCACTTTCTTTAGAAGCTCTGATAACTCTTATTTTAAGCATTGATAAGCAGTCTTTGATCTCTAGTATCAGAAGTCTGGGGTGGTATTAAGGAATTTTTAAAAAAATATTATGTGTTCTCACATATAGATACTTAATGTGTGTTCCAATAGAGACATTATTCTTTACTTATCATCTGAAGGTGATGAAATGAGGACATTCAGGTGCAAAGATACAAATTATAAAAAGCTATCTCCATTTCATTCTTGGGCTAAAGTAAAAGTCAACTCAGGAAACTTAATCAATAAAAATTGCACACAGAGACTCATTCTAGAGGACTAATCTAGAAGGTTCACCAGTCTAGACTGTGAGATCTAGATCACAAATGACATCCACGTCTGTCAAGATGTTGAAGAAGTCGGATTGCTTTTGTAATTTCCTTTTGCTGGGTGTTGGCCACTCACATGTCTCTCTCATCACCCAGGAGAGAGCAGGGGTGAAGACACTCACCAGGAAAATATATCTTTCTAAGTTTCTACGCTACAAGCTCAGAGATTTGAGACCAAAAGGCCAGAATCAGCTGACATATATACTAACCCCTTGAGTTTAACTTTGGTTGAAGACTTTGCTCCTTCATTCGGTTGAGATTGGGATTACTCTTCTCTGTATAGCTGGAATTACTGAAGAATTACTGAATCTTATAAGAAAGAAAATTCTTGAGAATTACACAAATTCAAGTTTAGGAAAACTGGCTTCTCCTCCAAATCCCATTTTTAATTCTATAGTTAAAAAAAAAAAAGGTTAGTCTTGGAATTATTTTTGAAATGCTATTCACTCTTTCAATCTTTCTCACTCCAATTTCATTCATTGTCTTGAACACCTTGGATTAATGTTGCCCATATTTCGATGTCAAATCCACTTCCACCAGTTAACCAAACTCTCTTTTCTCTCCTTCCATTTACATAATAACATAAATTCTTGTAGCAAATAAATGCAAGAGTTACTTCAGTGTAGATTCCCATGAAAACTAAAACAAGAAGGATAAAGTAGAAGAGTAGTCTTGATTTTTTTTGAGCTTATTCCCAAATTCCCTTCCCAAATTTTGACTTATGGACCATTACTTATTTTCATGAGTTTTGTTCCCCTGGCTTATGTTTTCTTCTTTCATTCCCTTAGTTATACATACCACACACATACACACAGATAGATAATGTATTATGTAAATTTTCAACTAGCTTTGTTGGAGACTAGGTATGCTTGGACTAGTTCTAAAGAAAAGCTTTAGTTTGACTGGGGTAAGAAGGTCAGCATTCCCTTTCATGTAGAGAAGGTTTCTAAGGCCTGCTTTCTGTTATCTTCTTAAATAATGTGGGATATTGAGTCTTTTAAAAAAATAGACCCAGTGTCCTTGACTGGGGCTAGCAGACAACCTTTTTTGAGATGAATTAGCTTGACTTTTTCTAAATCTGTATCATATGAGTTAGGGGTCCTTGGGAGAAGACCAGCTGATGTGCTCATATTTTTCCCACTTACTCTTTTTGGATGGATGAACCACCAAAATTTGCCAAAAATATAATTGAAATATGTATTTTCATATGGTCAAGAATTCTTTTAAGTTGTTGGATAACCTTTCAGGGTTTTTCAAATCTGGCAGTCTGCCACGTGCACTGAGAGGGAACTTTCATGAAGACAACGCATTAAAAAATTAGTTCCTCCATGCCAACAAGATGCTTCTTGACCCAGCTGAGAAGTCAGCCACATTATCCATAAAAGTCATTCCATTACTGTGTAAAGGAGCAATGATTTTAACAAAAGATGAAGTTGAATGTGTCGTTTTCTTGTCAGAGGAAGCGCAGTTGTGCTGGACCAGCAAGGATAGTTCTCTGAAGAGATGAAGATGGAAGTTCAGAGTATCAGCCATAAGGATGGTGGGAAACGATAAGAAACCTGCCACTATAAAAACTAAATAGGGGCATATGGATGAGTTGAAATCTCTAGGGGATGCAGAGAGATGTTTGCAGCATACAGGGGCCCAGAGCTGTCCAAGAAAGGTGGCACCCTGGTATGCCAACAGACTTCTTCCTCAATTTGATTTTTAAAATTTGCTTAACAAAACACCTCATATTTTAAAAAACCCTTAAAGTTCCAGAACCATCTCTTGGATTACATCTTTTTTAATTATAGGACAATGTTGCAAATAAATGTATACATATTTTAATAATTTAAAAGCTCTTAGAGCCCATTTAAATGATTACTTGTTGAAGGAGTGTATCTTCCATCTCTAGATCACTCTTACAGGTTAAACCAAAGGTTTCCTGTATTAATTCCCTTTTGTGAAGATGGCAACCAAGTGTTTTACTGACTGAAGAATATAGTGCGGTAGAATCTGCTAGTTTAACATTATTCCCTGAACTAATGCTGTGCAGACTAAAGTTTCTGGAACAAAGGTATCATGTGCTTATGTATTTTGTAATTTTGGCACAAAATGTTTGTCTTGGGGTGCTACATGTAACCCGGTGTCCTATGCCTTCTAAAAAAAAAAACTTGCCAGCATAAAATAAAAAAGGTGAGTATCCCAAGTATTTCCTGTGCTCCAAATAAACGCACCACAATGCAATCTGAAAACCTTCCAACAGAGGGCTCTATGGGTTTGATTTAGATCAAGAAAGAATGCGAGAAAATTACTTGGGTTTAGGTTGCTATAGTAAATTCTGTATTATCCTTAAAAATAGAACAGATAAAAATGGAGTCATTTGAGTTGAACTGGAAGAATCATCCAAAGATTAAATGTTAAGGTCTGCTCTTATGAGATGAAATTTCATAATTTTTTGAACTGATGTTCTTTACAAAATACAAAACGTATATACCATTTCTAAATAAGTAAGTAGGCAAATTAATGATATTCCATGCTATGAAGTACTATTAATATTACCTCATTCAGTTACATTTTAAAAGAAAAAAGGAGCTACTGCGTTCATTTTCTCTTTAGAGACATTTTATTTTGCTGTTGGCAAATAATTTAGTGTTTGTGTAAGGAGATGTAGTATGAACATAAAATGCTTGTAAATATTTAATGCACAAAATATACATTTGTATGCATGCAAAATGCAAAATAGTACTAAAATATTACAAAAACAAGTGATATTGTTTAGAAAGATGAAGTACAAAGGCATAAGAATAAGTTCTGGTGGAATAGCTTTCTTTACTTATGCATGCTATACAGTTTACTTTTCATGTTAGGCCTAGCTTCTGATTCTATTTTCAGATCAGAGAAACTTCCAAAATATGCATTAAAGTAAAGAATAAACTGAAACAATACGTTGCTTTTGGACTACAGATCTTTGCTTTTATTTTTAAGAAATATTTTACTTTATCTGATCTCTTAGTGTTTTTTGAGATGCATGGGCTCAATATAGTATATGAGCAGACAGCTTTTAAAAATTTTAACCCATCTTATGTCTAGTTGAAAATGTTTATTTCATTTGCTATAGAGGTGCCTTGATGACATAACTAATATTCAATTTAAATGAATAATTTTCAAGTTTGGATATATTTACTCAAATACATTTACCTAAAAATCCAATATTATGCTTTTAAGATATTCTATAAGTATTTAGAAATATTGACATCTTATTAAATGCCTATGTTCACTATTAAAATGTTTCTTTCTAGACCTTGTTGAATATGCATGTAAATTATAATTTAATATTCTGGGTAAACCATTAATATATAAACTATGTATAATGAATTCATTTTATGAATATGCTTTTATGTAATACTATATTAATACATTCTGTATTTATAACTTATACTTCTTCAAAAACCATAGTTATTTTTATTATAATAGCTTTGACCTGCTAAGATTTTGCTATACAAGATACTTTGATCTGATAATATTAATAAACATATCCTTGTTTATTTTGTATAGTATGTTCACAACATGTATGTCCTTACTCTAGTCTTTTACCAAGCAAATAAAATTTGGTTTGAGTATCTATAAAAGCATTTTCAATGTTTTTGCTAAAACAGAATAGTTTAAACACAATGGCAACTTGGATGTTTATATAGAAAACTCTGATTACCAATTTTATTTCCATTTCTCTTATGTTTTGTTTTTCTATGAACTGGGGAAGACTGACTTCTAATGAAATCCAAAGAATTATCAAATCAAAGTATTTATAGTCATTTCAAGTATTTATTTCCAAATAAGGCTCCTTTTGATATAATTTTCACTATGGATAAATATGTTTTCTAATTTTTGTTTGTTTTGTTTAAAACAAAACTATCTGGAGCATGAACGATGGCTTTCAGTGGATTTTCTAAAGATTTAGGGGCAACATACAACTTTGGCTTCATAAGGCTGCTATATTACTATTGTAAGATTTTATACATATTTCCAGAATTCTTTCTTATGTGTATATTCTTCCAGATTATTTCCCTTTTCACACACAGGGAGAATTATTTTGTTTGGTTTATTTTTACTTGTCAGTGATGTCCTTAGAGTCATAGGCTCTGTGCCCTCAAAGTGCAGAGGACAGGAAGCATAGCACATCCCGACGGTACCCTTTGCTCAAATAATTGTCCTGTTTCATCATGGGGTCCAGATATTTACAGAACTTTCCAGGCAGTGGTTAACCTTCACTAATATTTCAGTCTTTTTGTTTAAAACATGATGAGATTGAAAACATATGAAATGCTGAATAAGGAGTATGTGGCTACATTTGAGGCTCAATTTCAACTCAAGGTAGCCATCACCTATTATCTAAGCATACTTTAATGTAATATGAGCAACATATATATGTCTTTTACACATATTAAGGAATGCTTTACTTTATCTAATCTTTGTGGGTAAAAATTTAAAAGGAAATCATAAAGTGGTGTACCCCATCATGTTTACAGCAAGGCATAGATCAGCATAATTTACATCTCTGAGTATTGCTTTGTTTGGTTAAATGGAAAAAATAACGAAAAACAATAATATTTTCTAAAACCAGCGCGCAAAGCTAATGGTTTGCTTCATGCACCTGCCAGTTTGGGTTGCTATTAAAGACACCCTGGAAATTCTCCTTTCTTTGTGCAATATTTTATGCTTTTCTTTTCTTCAGGGCAGATTGGTTCTGCCTGCACTTTATTCCTGAACCCACGTTCATTCAAAATGGATTGGCAGACTTAAACGCTCTATCTAGTGCTGCTGCTGACTAATAATGCGCCTCCCCCACCCCGGCTCCCACCCCTTCATATATGGGCGATCTCTCTCCCTCTCCCTGACACACACACACACACTCACACTCACAGGCACCGGTGGCCCTATTGTCAACAAAGAATGCACAATGGTGAAGTACTCAGCAGTGATTTTGGTGCTGTTTTGCCTTGTGTGTTTTGAAAGTATTTCTGAAGAGCATAAATAAATGTGCCCTAACTCTTCCTCTTTCTCTATGCTGATATTTGGAGCTAAGCTCTCATCCGGAGGGGGAGCTGCAGAACTGCAGTGGCCGCAGTGCTTTCAGGGAACAAATATGTGGCTCAACGGCTTCCTCTCTTTTAAAAAATATTAGCACCGTATAGATTTAATAACAGGGTAATTGAAAACATTTCAGTGATGGGGCAGTTTCTCTGATCTGCATAGGGAAGCATCTGATTTGTTCGTGTACCAATTAATTATTGAAGCAACAGAAAACACAGGCTACTGTGTTTCCCTCCTGCAAAGAGGTGGCAGAGTGTGTGTGTGTGTGTGTGTGTGTGTGTGTGTGTGTGTGTGTGTGTGTGTGTGTGGCTGTTGTCTGTGCTCTTGGGCTCATGTTTATACATATGTCTGTACTACTTAGAAGGGAAACTTAGCTAGAAATTACTTCATTTTGACGTTGAAAATTATTAAGAGATTTTCTGTATGTGTGTCTGATAGGGTACTACTTTGAAATAACAGGAACACAATACTCTTTTCTTTTTCCTTTTAATTTGTTCTTCTTCCACACCATCTAAATTGGTCTCACAGCCAAACATCACCTTGAATTTTAATTTCTATTTCTAGACCGTATTTTATTAGCACCTTTTCTGTTTTATGGTCTACTCATTGATATAGCACCAGATCTATTGTGAGCAAACAATACAGTTTCACTGCATGTTCCAATAAACACTCTTCTACTGCATGTTGCATTCCCCATATTTTGTACCTTATTTTATTTTGCTGGGCTTGGGGGGCTATTTCATGATATTCAGCCTTGAATTCATCTTTTTTTCCTCATTGTCTGGGTTTCCCTAAAGTTTTAAGGTAAAGGAAGAGCATAGTTTCAGGTTTTTGTAAAATGTGTGGCTTTGTATTGTGACAATAGTGTTCATATGCCTGACATCCTCATAATAATATTAAGCTCTATTTTTTAGTGTGATGTACTTTATACATTTGTATAAATGTCACAGCCTGTAATCACTTCCTTTGTCATCGACGATTAATCTAAAAAAATCGAATAATTCACTGCCCCTTGCCATTTACATATCGTCTGCTGCCATCTGCTCTTCTCAGCAGCAGTAAATGATGGGTAATTAACTCAGTGCCTTTGTCTTTCCCTTGCTGAATGTCTGACACATATAGATTTTCCTCTGTGTGTGTATGCATGCATGTGTGTGTATGTGCAAGGAAGGGGCAGAGGAAGGGAAGAGAGAAGAGGGAGTGAAAAAGGATGAATGATAGTGCAAATATGGAAGTCAGCACAAGATATTTTCAAAAGCTAAACAAAGATATAGGGTCAGAGAAGGAGCCATATCTCATGACCTTAAGCCTTCCCAGCAGAAAGGAAGAAGTGCTGGAACAATGGCTGCCTCACACGAGCAAGAAGCGTTTTCTCAAACCTCAGTGGTCAAGGTCAAAATGAAAAATAAAGGCTCCATAAGCTATTCCTATCTACCAGAGTGCAAAAGAGATCATGTAAATGAGACTAGTGTAGGGTAGCCACAACCCACACAAATGTTCTAATTGACTTCTGAACCAGGAGCCAGAATCTGTGTTTTTAAGAAGTGGTTACAGAAAGGAAATCTCAGATGATCTTGACTTTGACACATGTATATGTTTCTGAATGAAAAGTATCAAGGAAAACTTACAAGGGATCATAAGACTAGGAAATGTGTAAATACACTTAGTTTACAGGGAAAGAATATCACTATCTTGTGTTTCCCAAACTTCCTTTTAAATTACTCAGTTCTGCATGGTGTAGCCCAAGAGTGCTTTAAAAAGGAATACCATGGTATTCTAAAGACTGAATATGTAATATTACTCTAATAATCCTTGTTTGAAACAAATATCTATAATATGTGAAAATTATTTGAAAGGTGGCTAATTTTGATAACATTAAAAGAAAATAATTAAAACATAAAATTTTAAGGAGGGCCAGAATTTGTCCTGTTCAACCTGTTTTTATTCTGTCAAGTCAGCCTACAGGCTAAGTACTAGAAGTTTGCCATAATCATTTTCAAAGGGAATTAGTAAAGCTTGCTTCGATTAGAGACAATATAGTTTGCTGTCTGTAATTTAAGCAAGCTAAACACAGTTCCTGTTCTCAAGGACTTTGTCATTTATATAAGTCATATATATATATATATATATATATACACACACACACACACACATACATATAAAACTGGTTATATATATATATTTGTGTATATATATATATAGATGTGTGTGTATATATAATATTGCTATTTGCATAGAAAGACTATTAAATCAATCAGTCAAAAGAATAAGATATGGGTATATAAGATCCTGATCTTATATTTAAAATTTTCATTGCTGTCTTCTCTCAGAGTTTGAATAAACTTTGAACTTGCACGTAAGGGGAGAGATCAGTACAGAGTCCAGAGAAACTCCTGGAGTCCATTTTAATCTCTGTGAAATTTTCTATGTGATTTTTCTATTATGCAGTCCTAGCTGTGCACCTCTACTTTTCTGTCTGTATGATGGTTGTGGAAATATTCTCTTATTTTTATAAAATAATTTAATAAAAAGCAATTGTGTTATGAATTTAAGCAAACTGCATTCTTAATGGGACTGTAATGCATGTGGTAGTGCTTATTTCTGGTATTCTATGAGTCATAGATGCTTAAAAATGTTTATCTTTTGGCTTAATTTTTGTATTTGTGGTTCATCTTTGCTTTAGAATCTGTCACCATTGGCCTCTGAAGTTTAAATGATTTGTCTGTAATCATAAAACTGGACATCATCGGAAGGCCATTGAACCATTGGTTTACGTTTTCTATATTAGTTTCAAATGGCTGGCATAGACAACTAGATACATACATTATGTGATGAAATGGCTAAAAAATACATAATTACTAAGTCACTTAAATATAAGGAAGGAACATTATGAATAATGGGAATGGACTTCATGTCTCAGGACTACTGTGTTAAGTGTGTGAACTACATGCATTTTATGAAACTATTTAAATTTCATAAAATTTTGACTTACAGGTAAATTTGTCAGCATCTAATTGAGTAAGAGATTCTTGAAAGCTTTCACTGCAATTGTTAATTCAGCATCATTGTTCTCTCAGGCTGTTACGTGACCCAACAGACTGGGAGAACAATATTGCTGAATATAATTGGCATATGTCAGCAAAATATAATTAGTAACAAGCCTCTTTCTAAAATGCTCTTTTTGTTGGTTTAAAAAAGTTGAAGATTTCCTCTTGGATTAAATTATAGCTTAAATGTCTTTCTCATTTGATTTTGGTAGGTTTTTAAAAAAAACAGACAAATTTATTAAAATTTTGATTCAAGAAGTATGTATTTCCTTTGCCAATCCTGTGAAGAGTTATCTTTCTTTCAATGGGGTTTTAGTTTAATTCTGGGTATGATGTCTTTGTCTAGGAAATATGGGACAGTATATTTTCAAGGGTTGTCATGAATCCTCAATCTATATCAATCTGCCCACCCCCATGAGGTTTGGACAGGCTGTTTCTCAGGGACTGTGACTTGGTAGTTACTGATACCAAAAGGGCAGACCTAAAGGAAGTGTTTGACTAGGTTATCACAGCACTTCCTATATACTTAACTCTAGGAGTGTTATGGCTAATGTTGGTACCAGGGGCAAACGTGTTATGATTGTCTTCCACCTAACCATATAAAAAATCAGATGGGTATCTTTCACTTTAGACAATGTTGGAAGAAAACATAGTACTGTACCATGTACCTTTTGTTTTTGATGAAAACACAGAAATGTTTGCCAAATTGTTTTTTTGGGGGGGAAAAATGACTTTGAAGTTTCTTCAGAAGCCAGGATTAGAATGAAATGTCATTTTAATGAGAGGCTGCTTAAAGTCAAATCTAGAAATGGAATCACTCACCTAAGAATGTTCTGACTTTGCAATCATAGCCAAGCCTCAGTGAGTGGTCCTATTTGACCCAGGCCACAGCTTCAGTGGGATGGACCTGGAGGAGTAAAGGAAGGGGAGACAAATGCTCAGCCATTCTTCCTAGCCAAAACCTGTGTGGGGGACTCACAGAGCACTACCCATCAGACAAATGTCCCAGTCACATCTCATTGCCAAGGGTTTTCTTGTATATCATTAGCCTCATCTAGCCCCATGCTCTGGATTCTTCCTTATTTGCTCTCTCACTCTGAATGAGAAGTTTCTGAACACTGTCTCTGCCTCCTAAGCCATCTGTTCCTAATCTTCCTGACCTGCAGTTCTCATTTTCTTTGTCTTGTCCCTGGGTCCTGTGTTCCTGAGACCTTGCTTTCCAATTCCTCAGTTCTTCATGCAGACCATGACTGTCATTTATGTTATGTATCTCGGGCCACCTCAGCATCCTTTACTGCACAGAGATCATTTTAAACACAGAAGAGCTCTGCATATAAAATGGGCTTGGGGAGTGAAGAAGACAAGCTGGAAAGTATCTCTCATTCTCTGTACACATAATCCATTTCAAGTTTTACGGGCAACTACATTTGATTCAGACTTTTGGTCTTTTTAAAGATTTATGCAGTGGAATACAACCTGTTAGGTAGAATTTGTTGAGTTTAGAAAAAAATCTGTAAAGTTATGAAAAGATTCACAATTACAAATTTATTATAGTGATCATTTTTCAATATATACAAATACTGTATTGTTATATTGTACACCTGAAACTATATGAATGTTGTCAATTATGCCTCAATTTTTTAAAAAATCACCATTATTCAAAGGAGGCTTAGAGGTAAGGGACACCAACAAATTCTACTTTTTCAGGGATACATGTCTATAAGAAATAATATAGATTATTATCTTATAATTAATAAGTGGCCAAATAAGCTCATCAAAAATAAGCAGGCTGTACCGAGTGGGAGTGTGATGTAGCAGTAGCTCAAGGTAGATCAGATGACAACTAAATCTAGGACATGGGACATTCTGGTTCATGCTAACCAAGTTTCCGAAACAGATGAAGCAAAGGATGACTATGCAGTATTACCAAGGGATTACATGTTTTTATGAAAGGGCTTACAGCAGTTTAAACTTCCAAAAATTTGTTCCCCTTGTTCAGAAATTTTTGGTATGAGTTCTAAAAATAACAGTTTATAAGTCATCTTTGGAGAGGCTGATTGGTGAAGTGGGAAGAGCTGAATCACAGGCAGGAGAGATGGTGATGGGCAGGGTGCTGAATCTTGACAGGACTTAGTTTTCTCACCTTTAAAATGGGTCAATGATTTGCAAAAAGCATTCTATGGAGATGTGATGGTGTCATGAACAGGTTGACAGGCATGACTACTAGGTCTTTTTTCCCCTGTTTTAACCAGAATAACTCCCATGATTTAACCAAAATAACTCCAGTTTGCATTTTCCATTTTTGACTTGCCCATGGATCTTTTTTATTTAAGCCAAGGATTCTACAGCCAAAAAAATTTTTTGAAAACTCTTGTTTTAGGTGTTATTGTTTCCTATTGTAAGATAGGCTTTGGAATAGGTAAACCTGCTTCAAATCCTAACTCTGGCTTTGACAGAGTAGGGGGAGAGAAGAAATGCATGTTAAGAGTTATAATTCAGAAAGATGGTGTTGGTAGGCCTATGAAGGATCAGTGTGAAGGAATAGAAGTTGGAGGGAAAAATTTGGGAGATTTTTGAAGAAGACTGGTTTTAAAAAATTGAGCCCAACTCAGGCAATGGCTATAGAGATTGAATTGGGAGCATAATAGATTGAAGAAACATTCAAGTTATTAGAATCTATAGAAATAAGTATTGCTGAGGTTTCTGAGATGAGGAAGTGATCTAGAATGACAGCCAGTTCTCTGATGACATTGAAGGGAAATCCAGGGGGAGAAGCCCTCTTTGGGGAAAAGCATGATGACGTCCATCTGCACATACAGGGTTTGAAAGGCCACCTGGATATATTTACTAGGATCTGGAGTGTGGAAACAACATCTGGGTAATATAGAGAGAAATGAAAAATTTTTATGCATGAAAATATAGAAATCACAGCAAAAAATTAAGACCTTTTTCAAGGTAGGAAGGGGCTACGAGGAAACTAAGTCTGAATGCCCTCAGGCATCCATGTCATGTAATGAACTAATTTCATTCCTCTGCATCTAGAATGGTATTAGTTATAAAAAAAAACTTGTATTAGTCACAGTTCTCCAGAGAAACAGAACCAATAGGGCATATATACAGAAAGAGATTTATTATGAGGACTTGGCTCACTCACATTTCTGTGGAGGCTGAGAAGTCCCGTGATCTGCCATCTGCCAGCTGGAGACCCAAGAAAGCCAGTGGTGTAACAGACTGAGTCTGAAGGTCTGAGAACCAGGCGGGTCAAGGCAGGAAAAGATGAAGGGGAGAATTC
The DNA here is from genome assembly GCF_040802235.1 of Manis javanica. Classification (NCBI taxonomy): domain Eukaryota; kingdom Metazoa; phylum Chordata; class Mammalia; order Pholidota; family Manidae; genus Manis; species Manis javanica. Next base: position 151,956,723 of record NC_133157.1, read on the forward strand.
TTCTCTCTTCTGCCTTTACGTTCTACTCAGAAACTCAACTGATTGGGTGAGACCCTTTGCACTGGGGAGGGAAAACCACTTTACCTGTGTCCACTGATAATTTTACTTGGAAACATCCTCACAGATACATCTAGAAATAATGTTTAGCCAAATATTTGGCACCCCATGATCCAGTCAAGTTAATGTGTGAAATTAACTGTCACACCGTCCTTGGGTGAACTGAAAAATAGTCATCAAATCATTGTGTGTATGCGTGCATGTGTGTGTCTGTGTGTTGTGGTTCATGTAAGGAGCCCAGTTGAGAAAAGTGTGAAAGAAAACCCAATCTAAAACTCTAAAGAGCATCAATGAAACTTCTGAGTTTCTCACAGTACAATTGTAATAAGGAGCTGCTAACAAATAACACTAACAATGAGAGTAGACAAGTGTGACAGTTTCAGGGCTGATGAGCAAGTGAGCTTCTGGTCTCTCTCTGTCTCTCTGTCTGGCTCAATCTGTCTTTCCTCTGTCTTGGTTTCTTTATCCAGCTGGCACTCTGCATAATATAGCTCCTGGCAGCTCCAGGATGTTATCCTCCTCAATTTAGCAATCCCTTTGGAAAACACATCTTTCCCACCAGTTCCAATAAAAGTTCCTGAAATAATTCACACTGGCCTGGTTTGCATCTTGTGCTCCTTGCTGAACCAACCACTGAAGTCCTGGGAATGGAACAAACCCAGGACTTGGGTCTGTGTCACAAACTCCTGAAGGAATGTGATGGGTTCCAGCAGAACCACATGGACTGGAAGCAGGGGAAGGAGGGTGCTCACCCAGGATGCAGCCATCATAGGAGGGAAGCAGTGAATTCAAGATGGCCAAACAGACAAATGTGTACCTCAACAGCACAGGGAATCAGTGACTGACATTTCCTTCAGGAGTCAAGAAGCCTTCATGGTGAGATGGACAGGAAAGGAACAACAGGATTTCACTCAGATCATATTCATTTTCCCTCTCAAATTGAGTATTACCTGAAGTTCTGAGAAAAAAAATAGATAATGCTTCTACCTAATTTATTTAAAAAGTTCAACTTGAAAATAACAAATCAGATCATCTACATTTGCCCTCTTACAGCACTAAATTATGTTTTCTACCTTTATCTTGCATCTACTTACCACTTCAGCATTTTATTAAAAAAATAATAATAATAAGGGAGAAATGTGGGATTCACATATAAATCAAGTATAAAAATCAAACGAATAATCATATCTGACTTGATTGTTTATAGTTCATGATGAGTGATCAAAACTGAAAGTTTCTGTGATATGACTGCCCTTGCACTGTTCACCATGTAAGAACTTATTCACTATGTAAGAACTTGTTCACCATGTAATGACTTGTTTGTTATGCTTCAGAAGATTGGAGACTGACGAGAATTAGGCTTGGGGTTGATTAATGATTGTGCATTGAGTCCCCTATATAGAATTTTATTGTTGTTAACCATTTGATCAATAAATATGAGCGATGCCCTCTCAAAAAAAAAATAAGAAATCAGAATTGTTTCATGTGAACAGGTCAAACGGTTTATAGCAGCAAATGCCATTTGTGGGAATATTTTTGGATTTCAAAGTAAATTGTTGAAGTAGTAAGGCAGCACTGGTGAACCTGCTAATTTTGTAAAACAGTGATTCATATTTTTATAGAGAAATTTAGTGGCAAAAAGGTAAGCATAGGTTTTCACAGCCAAACTCTTTAAAATACACATAATTGGGGAGCCCCTATGTGTCAATGAGTCGTATGTGCCTGTGACAGAAGTAGAGTCAGACAGTTCTTGCAAATAGTAATTTAATATGAAATCACAAATTAAAAATCAGTCTTCATACCCTATAAATATTATAAATGATTTGTGCTATGAAATCTACTCATCCATTTACTTATTAATTACCCATTCAACAACAAATATTTCTAGTAACCCTTTGTACCAGGCACTTTTCAGAGTGCTAGAGAAAGAGGAATAAATAAAATACAGCTCCTGATTAGGGGAACTCACAGTCTACTGAGAAAGCTGGACTCATAAATACATAGTTGAGTCCTCCATGCCTGTGGAGTTCAATTAATTTTGTTTCAAATGACAAACACTAAGATTATTTGATCCCAGCAAAAATGTTAAAACTTTAATTTGAAAAGTCAATATGTACGCTACTTTTAAGTGGACATAAGGCTGCCTCTCACTCAGTGAACAAGGGCAAATTCCCCTGGGCAAGTTCTGGCGAAGAGTCGTGGAACGTCTAGAATGGGTAGCTCACTCTCCTCCTGCCCGGTTTTATATCTACTCCTCCTTTCCAGAAGAGCATTTCTCTGAACATATGTTTTTCATGTGTAACAAGAGAGTGGATGCAGAAAAAGAAAGGGAAAAAAGGAGAGAGGAACAAAAGATTAACTAGGAAGAATTCCAAAATGTTTCAAAATAATAAGAGGCAATAAGCTTAGGTGTGTGTACTGTGGACCCAGGGATAGAAATCTTGAAAAGATGAAATTGTTGGGAAAAAATAAAGCCAACCAGTAAAAAAAATATTCCATTTTTCATATTTTGAGGGCAGGATTTCCAACTGTAGGCAGCATTAATTGAAATACAACATTCAGATCCTGGGAAATAAAGTTTTCTTCATTTCTGAGCACCATATTTTAATGGGGACATTGATGAAGTCCACTGAATAGAAGAGAAGGATAAGAAGAGGAAACTTAAGTCTCTTTCCAATTCTAATTGTTGGAGTCGAAGCTAATTTCGAGTTTATAACATAGGTGAAATATGACCCCCACCTAAAACAGAGGAAAAGAAAGACCGTCTTCCCTCCTCTCTTTCTTTATGTAGAGAATGAGTTCAAAACAGCTTATTAAAAGAAATATTAAGGTCTGCCTGTGCAAGTTAGTACCTAAACGCCATTCTGGGGAATTATTTCTATATAGTGAAGACTGAAGCCAGCAGGCAGTAGAAGTTCGAAGATCTAGAGTTGGAATAGAAAAGAAAGGAGTCTTGAGGAAAGTGGAGACAGTTACCTTTGTTCTGATGAGTTATTTCTTCCAGCAAAAGTAGGCACTTTGCCTTGAACACTGTGCATGATTTTTAGCTAAGCCATTCTATTTTTGGAATTGTTTCAGAAGGAAATCGTTAAAGACACAAAGTTTTCTATTAGAGTGTTCATCTCAATGTTACCGATAACAGTGAAAAATGAAAATAGTCCACCTGCCAAATGCTGGAGAATGGGTTAAATAAACTACCCACACAATGGAGTGTGCAATGAAGTTGAGATGGAAAGCTGTTCACACTATACAGATTAAAATTTGTATACGTATTTTTCCTCATTATTTTATTGAAAAATATGGAAAGAGGATTGAAATAATAATAGTATGGTCATTGTGGCTCTTTCTAGATGGACAGATTGTGGGTCTTTCATTTTAATATCCTTCTTTTTGCTTATTTTCTAATTTTTCCTCAGTGAATTTGTACTGATTTAGCAATAATAAAAATGCATTTTACATTTAAAATGATATTTATTTTATACTTAAGATGTAAAAGATATACATATTTGTATAAGGAGGGTAATTCTTATTAAAATATATATATATATTTGTAATTTGTATTAGGAGGGTTTTCATATATATATATATATTCACTCTATGTAAAGAGTATCTATTATATAAATATATATTTCCCTTATGCCCCACAGGCAATCCATCACCAGTTGTGGTGGTCAGTCTTATATTCCTACCAAATCTACTTCCTTATTTTTTTTGGACACATCATGTTTATTCCCATTTAAGATCACTGCTTGAGCTAATCCCTCTGCCTTAAGTGTTTTCCAACATGTGTATGGTTGGCCTGTCCTTGTCTTTCAGAACTTGGCTGTCATGTCACCTTCCTAAAGAAGAACTCTCTGATCACCCTCCTTCAAGTGGTTTTGTTCAGTTTCCTTCTCACTTCTCTGTTTATTTTCCTCAGAACTTTGACCACAGTCTGTAGCATTTTAGCTTATTCCTGGGCTTGATAGATGCCTATCACCTCCTCTGGATCATAGACTCCATAAACACCTCCTCTGGCAAGTAAATTCCATGAAGGCAGACCCCTTGTCAGTCATCACAATGCCTTTAAAACCTAGCAGAGGGCCAAACATATAGTGAATATTGAATGAATCAATTGTGAATATTTCAGCAGGAAAGAGAGACATTGAAACTTTCATCAATAAAGGCTAGTGAACCAGTGTTCAGTGTTGAGTGGAGATAAACTTGTTCAAAGTCTTACTAATATGAATGTTTATTATATACATGTAAATTTATATATATATACGTATGTATACACATACATATATTTATAATTTACACCTATTTAAAACGTGTGTACATACACACACACACACACACATAAACATGAATGAAATTTCAAGCTTGTACAAAAGTAGAGGAGTATAATACATCTCCATGGGCCCATCAACCACCTTTAAACTGTTATCAACCAATGGCTAATCTTATTACATAACTAGAACCCCACACTTCTCTGTCTGGACCGTTTTAAAGCAAATTCCAGACATATTACATTTTCCTCCAATTTTAAAAAGAAAAGCCAACCGTAATTCCATTACATCACTGAAAATCAACATTCCTTAATATTTAAAAATTAATATTAAATTTAGTATTCTTTAATATTTCAAACATTCAGTGTTTTCAAAAGTGTATATCAAAAATTGTTTTTCATGTAAAACACTTGTTCTTGAACACTTGTCCACATCCTGTCTTAAAATTAACCTTTAATTATTAGGTTCCATGTAGTCAGAGGGAGTCTTTTATTTTTTAATTTTGGTGGTTTGTTAGCCTCCAAAAATAAACTCCTTTTTGAGTTGCCTCAGAGATAAGATAGCCAAACAGTCTTTTCTTAAGCATTATCTTTTTTTATGTGTTTTCTCATGAATCTTTTTATCCTTCTCAGTCTTCTCATTTTGTTAATCTGCCATCAAATGATAAATTGCCTTTACAAAGTAAATGATCCTGAAACCTTGTTCTAATGAACAGTCTGAATTTGCAGATAGTCAGTAAGTATTTGTTAATTTTATTTTATTCTGTTATTTGGATGTTGTGGATAATATAGTTTTGATAATTTATGAGTTGCTATATAGGAGTCATCTTGATTTAGCTATATGAGGAATCTTACCTTTCTATTTCAGTAAGTGACTAAAATTGTTTTAGTTTTTTTCCTCTCTATAATCTTAACCTGGTCCAGTATCTTAAGGCAGCTCTAGAAAATGTTAAGTAATTGAATTATTTTGTGACTTGTTTTTAGTAAGGACAAGAAACACATATTCTTTGCCAGTTTGCAATATCCTGGCAGAAAGGCACAAATTTGGTGGCAAAAGAGAAAATTCTAGTGAGTTGTTATAAATATGACATCTTTGTGCCAGATTTCCAGTTGTTCATAAATTGCATTGTTGGTCTTCAAGCCAGGATGTTAAGCTGAAACGTCAGTGTGGGAGCTCCCATCTGTAGTTCCCTAATTTGGTGAGTAAGAGCTTGATAACTAATCCTTACCAGCTGCAGTCAACAATATATGCTAGATATCAGACAGTGGATCACCCAGGCTGGGCTTTTATATCCCCATTCCAAATACTGTATTCCATCTATCCAACATGGTCACATATTCATCAGCTAGCCTCAGATTAGTGGATAAACGAGTGATGGAATCATCCCTGGAGAGTTGGAGGTTTGCTTCTGGTTTTGATGGGATATTATTCTGAGAACTTGCACATGTATTGACCTCAATGCTCGTGAGGTCAATGTGACAATGCAGGGTGTATTGATTTGGTTCAATTCAGGAATTGCTCATTTATCGTTTATATTTATGTAAATAAAGCACCAGTCTTTCATCTTCCAATTACGGCATGTTGCTGAATTAATGTGATTAAAGATGAAGCCAGGCTGTTAACAGGGCCTTTCTTTCTGTCATAAAGTGCAAAGGAACAATCATGTAAAATTAATATATATCTAAGGAGGTGAATATGCATTCCAGAGTCAATTATTATAAACCCTCTTCTCTCTCTCTCTCTCTTTTTTTTTTGTTCAAACCAGTTTCATGCTAAAATACCTTGACATAGTATCTTTTTATTGCTGGCTTCCCCTCTCCCCTCCCCACCCTGCTCTGTCGGCGCCCCCACCCCCACCACATCTATGCCTACATCTCCAAATTATATTATGTCGTAGATTTTTCTATACTTGAGAATATGGTATCTTTGAGATGAACAGGGTTGGCAGGAATTTAGCATCTGAAGAATTTTGAATAGGCATGTTGTTATTTTTATTGAAATATTTTCAGCTATCTATTTTTCTTAACGCAATAATAAAAAGGACAGGGTACGGAGGAGGAATTACTGGTTTATACATTTGGCAACTGAACTGCTTTTTCCTAGGTCTTTGCTTTGTTGTCTAAGCTTGAAATCACATTTGGAACCAATAATACAGAGTACACATAGCTATCACACAGAAGTTTTTTTTTTTTTAAACTTCGGGAGGGTATAATTAAGTTTAGGAGTGTGGAAATTACATGGTTCTTACTCTAATTTATATAACGGAACAGTTCTGGCCACTGAAGTATAAACAAACATATATGCTATATTTATAATTGGTTTGATATCTTAACTTTTAGTATTGTTTGTTACAGAAATCACTTTACTGAAATATTGCAATAACAAAGGGCCTTAAGTATCTATTTCACCTCATCCCTTAACCATTCAGTATAAAAATAGACTGAGAAGTGTTTTCTGTAGGACAGAATTAATGGAAAATACAGTATGGTTGATATTGTGGTCTATTTCTTAAACTTATCAAACTATACCACCGCTGGGAGGCATTTACTGTGGGGACAAGAGATTCATTCCTAAGCACTCCCTTTAACTGCCAGGTAAGGGTTATCCGAGAACTGACAGCAGCATAGGATTTAAGGGCATCAGTCTGGTACAAAAAATGAATATAGAAGAGATGGAATCACTGGGTATTGAGCAGCGGGGAAGGAAATGATTCGTGCTGCCTGCTGATATATGAAGGTATATTATGCACAATAAGAACAGCTTAGCTCCCTCCGCTCGGTGGCTTACACACTCTAGAACTGAAGGTACATAATGCGCAGGTTAAGTTTATCATTCAGCATGGCCTGGGCAATTATTTGGTATTGATTTTCTGAAATTTGGGTCCTACATGTCAGCATTTTGTTGGCAAACTTCACAACATAATCCAATCAAGTCGGTGCAGAGATGAGTGTGGGTAGAGATAAACCATCACGAGCCAGTCCTTTGCATGGTCAGTAGGTAGCCCCCCTACATTACAAACTCTCTTGCAACTGCGCTGTCTCATCAAGGGAATTGTAATCTTGGGGAATCCCTCTGCTTGATTGCGGCTCTCCTCCCAGTTGTGCACTTTTGACCTCTGTATTGATTCTGTCCTCTCATCAAAAGCGCTGATGTAATTCCATGTGCTAGGATCACGCAGTGATTTGCATTTAGGAGCTGCAACTGTGCGCTGACCCCAAGCCATTTCAGCAGAATGAAAGTAGACCAAATGGCAGATGTGTTTCCCCATAATATTGAAATCTATTGTGCCATTTTGTAGGTTTCTTTATCATACATAGGAAAAGGGCATACACCACGGGCTCCAGATTTTGGTTTAATTCCAAACAGAAATTGGGAAATTCTTTCAAATGTAACAAAGATCAGAAGAGAATTTGATTTCCATGTTCAGGCCAATAAATAGCATTCTTATTTGTTAAAGTTTAACACAAAATGATAAATGTGTCTGAATATGTTTTCAGAGATTATTGCACTGAAATGATTTTAGTTTTTTTTTCAATGTTTTCTTACTAACATATACCCATCATGAAGCCTATTCATTGACTTTCTACCTCAATATACTGATAGAAATGCCATTTAATAATCCTCAGGGAAATAATAGATATTTTATTAAAAATCCAATGCAGCCTACATATTGATCATTAAATTACTTTGTTTCTCCTCCCTTTCCCCCTCCTCTCTCTCATTTTCTCCCTCTTTCTTTTTCTTCAAGTAAGGTGGAAAATGGGGAGGAAATCACTTCTGAAGTATAGACAACTAAAGAGAACTTCATTGGAAATCTACAATTACCTGCATTATATTCTGTTTTCCTATCTCCCCTGTAGTCCTATTCATTCTCATTTATTATTTCAATCAATGAACATTTACTGAAAATTTGTGTACAGAAGTTAGGAATACAGTGATGAGAAAAACAGATTTGGTCCCTCATGTAACTAATAGTCCAAATGGGGAAACAGTCAACAATCAAATAATCAGACAAATAAATATGAATATAACGAAGAGGGAAAAGTTTATATTAACAGCTGATAATAGAAATTATTCTATGAATGGAATCATAGCTGTATGGAAAAATACTGAAAAGGGTTTGGGTGAGTATGAAGATACTGAAGGTGCTGTGTATAGATGGAACCACCCATCTGATAGCACGGGAGAGGTTTACCGATTGCCCTATATAGAAGAAGGAAGAAGACGCTAAGTGGAGGTAGAACCAAAAAAGGGGAAGAAAGCTGTGAGGTTCTTCTGTGTGCTCCTTCAAACTCATTAAGAGCTTGATAGAGTGGATAATCCATGGAAAAACTATAAAGACTGCCCCTTGTGCCCAGATCAGCGAGAGATTAAATTAAGGTGACACAGGGGTACAATAGGGATGTGGTTTATTAAATACTTTGGGGTTAGCAGAAAGTATGGAGAATACTTGGGATTCCTACAGGCTAGGAACTTGGAGGCTCAAGCCAATAGTCCATCATTTTATTTTTTAAAAGGAGGGTCATCAGTGAGTGCTGTGAAGATAAATTACAGAGAGTAAAAGAGTGTAACAGGAATTGTAGTTTAGATTGAGTTTGAGAGGGTGTTAGATGAGACCTCTTGGTTTTTTCAAATCTTGAGGGCACTTGATTTCATTTCAGAAGGAGAGTTGGATCCCTCCGTGTGAAAATAACTGTAAAAATATCTGAGTTTACAAAAATGTTAAACTAGGAAATACTGGTAATAACTTAACCTGCATAATACATTTATGATTTATATTGTGCTTTAATGCAAATTATTTTAATAAACCCTTAAGCAATCCTATAAAAAACTAACGGTTAAGACCATTGACATTCAGATAGTGACTTGCTAAAGGCTTTCTCCCTATAAACTCTTTCAACTAACTTTGTGACAGTATTTAAAGGTGTGAAACCATTCACCAGTGGTTTTCTGTAAATAGTCATCTGTTCCTAGACATATAAAAGAGTGTTCAATTTAAGAAAAAAGGCACATTTTATTCAAATTTGCAGGAAGGTATGCTTTGAGTACATTGAGGTTTACTTCTAAAGACTATTTGTGGCCTCTAGAAGACTAACAGAGACTTCAGTTGGGCTGCCCAATAGGCTTCTCACTGGCCTGGAGGCAGCAAGAGATGAGCCTTAATTAGGGGCTGGAGGTGGGAAATTTCTAAATTTCTACCTTTAGAAGCCAGGCTAAAAATAGCAGCAGCATTCTGCAGGGAAGTGACCATAGTTCTGCCCCTGAGATAAGCTCCTACAGAGAAATACTCTGGTGTCATTAAATAATCATGTTGTTGACTTTTTTCTTGGGGGAGAGTGGTTTAGAAAGCCTTTGACTAATCCCCTGTCTCTTCTGTCATATGCCTGTGATTAATATTTTATAACACGAGCTGAGTTCTATGAATCACAATCAACAATATGATTGTACTTATTAATCATTATTTAAATCAACTATTAGATAACAGATACTCGAGTGGACTGCTCTTTATATAAGTAGAGGATGCTGGTTAGCCAAGTTCATGTCATATGCATTGCTCATTTATTATTGTTGATTATCTGTAGTTAAGTTAGGGGACAAGTCACCAAACTTGGATTTTAAAGCTCAAGGTTTAAAACTCAGCTTCACCTCTGGATCAAAGGTCTGACCCCAGCTAAGTTATCTGACCCTTCTAGGCATCTGGTTCATCATCAATAAAATGGGATTAACGATACTTGACTTACAAAATACTTTTCAGGATGAAATTAGATTGCATATATGAAATAAATGAATGCAGGGCTTTTTGCTTCTGTCTTATTCACTTGGGAGATGAACAGACAAAATTAGGAGTGCTGTCAGTGGCCAGGGAACAAACAGTACAGATCTGGGTAGAACAAGACAGAATGCTATCAGCTTCTTCAGTTAGTATCTGGATATTTGAACTCAGAGCCCAGTAGAAAGGTCACCTGCATACGGATTTCGCAGTCTTTTCTTTATCTATAAACTCTCTTGTTGCCATTTGATTACATTCTCTTTTGCAGAAGTTAAACGTTTTGATCAGAAATGAGAGGTAGAACCTATGATTTCAGGCCACAGGCCTTCTTCATTTATTTTAATGCCACATGTCCTTAACCTTCTTGTTCATTAAATTTACCCAGCATGTTCTTCAGAAAATCGAAGTCCATGGGTGCAACTTTGCACCCACGTGAGGTGATAGAACATAATGTGGCTGCTTCACTGCAGTGGGAAATACTTGCAAGAAAAAAGTGGATGTTTTTATTTTGAAACACACACTTTACCACCTCTCCTGGAAGTTCTCTACATTGCCTTGAAGCTTCTTATGCTATATGTAAACCCAATATATTTATTATTTCCCATAGGATAAATTTGGCACATGTTATATTGCACCCCACCTCGTATTGCCTCATCTCAAATATTGATTGTAGCAGATATCACTAGTGATGGGTTATAAGCAGTCTGGGGATTGGAATTAAGGATATTTAGGCCAAGGAAAATGGATCTTTTTGATTATGTATGATCTTCTTTTACTTTGTATCAGCCAATATGTTTTGTTTTCATTTTAGAAGTCCCTTGCATGTTGATCGTCATCTGTCTTTCTTAGATTCATTTACAGGAAAGAGGAAGTGTTCTTAAAATTATTTCTACATTGAAGACATTACCTTTGACAACCAGGTTCTGGAGAATACATTTTGATGTTGCTGCTAGGAAGTATGGGCCATGTCTATTTAAATTAGTTCATTCTGAGGCTGGCTATATGTCAGCATTTCATGCATCGATTCTTACTAGGATGAAATACAGAAGATTAAAAGACATACTAAAGGCTGCAGCTTTCTGCAAGATTAAAGTCTTTCAGATGATTTTTAATGAGAAAAAACATTAGAAGACAAATCCAGCATTTAAAATGGAGTTGTAGTTGTTGCAATGTATGGACTGCCCTTGTTTATGATGTCAAAACCTTATTTGCTAGGATTGCTCTTACATATTTTAAACTTGCATATATGTGAAGGGATTATATGTTGTGATTAACTTTTGAGACTACAAATATAAGTATACAAATATAATGTAAGGCAAGAATATATTGCCTGCCCTTTGGTAACAACTGCCTTTTTTGGTGGTATAAATTGTTACTGTTTAGTATTTACCAAGTGGTAAATTCCACAGGGCTATCTGAATCATTTCCCTGATTACACTAGTCAGAGAGAAAGCCCGTGCTATATCACACTTAAATTTCCATGTCAGAGGTGTGGGAAATGAAGTCCACAGATGGTGAGAGAGCAATTGTGCTACAGGGCTAAAAGGGTGACCACAGAGGGCATCTCAACCATACTTCGGGGGAGCCACCAGTCAGGAGTATGGACATCTAGCTGTCCCTCTCCCACGTGCTCAAAGCCTTTTTAAGAGTTTAGGCTTAGCCTACAGAACCATAAACATGTGGCTCTTTTTTTCCAGCTATTGAAACAGCTCTACCTGAGAGGAGGCTAGCCTCAGGAATCCAGCCACATTCCCCTCCACCACCCCTGCATTTCTCAAATGAATCAACATAAAGGACATATTAAATAGAAACACTCTGACCACATCTGAATGTGATCAAGAAGTCTGTTTTTCCAGGTCTGAAAATCAAGTCCACAGAGCTTTCAACCCTGACCGATGTTACATTGTGGATACAATCACAATTGGCCAGTTTCTTCCTTGGGTTGGTTTCTGCCCCATCAGGTAGGAGCAGCAGGACGTTTCAGCCTTTCCACAGTGATGGTGATGTTTCTGATTGTTTGCTGATGGTGATTTGGAATATTGATGCTTTTGAAAAGGGACTACAATGAACAGGCAATCTGCACAGCTCACAGACTACACAAAGAGCATTTGATATAAATAAAGTGTCAACCCAGTGCTGCAGCTTTGTGCAGAATCATTTTCAAATTTTCCTTTTTGAATTATTAAATAGACCATGTCAGAACAACTCTGATGATTATCCAATCCATATGCTTCAACACCAACCTTTTATATTATATCAAGTGACTGCAGTGATCAATTGGTCCAATTGTGAATGCTCCCTTGTTCTAGAAATGATTCAAGCACTTCACTCCATGGCAGCATCTTCTGCAGTTATGCAAACACCTGCTGCACTGCTTACACGTAGGCCACAGCAGCATCTGCCTTTAGGAATGTGTACAGGCTGGGGAAATAGTTTCAGTTCCTTATCAAGAATTTTAAGCATGAGTCCATCTTTTTGCAATTTTAAGCCTGTGTATGTGTGTCAGTTACAACACTATTATCTAGCTATACCTCCGTGGAGCAGAATTATGCACATAACCTATCTTATAAACAAAGTGTGAAAGTACATATTTCTGAAAACTGTTGTATACATGGTAAATGGTGTTTTTGTTTTGTTCTGTTTTAAATAAATACAGTATCTATTGGAAGCAGAGACAGAAATATGCAGGCATGTAGCCACGTGTAATTTACAAAATGTGATAAAATATTAATCTCTCACCTACACTAATACACAGTTTATCTAGATAAATAACTCTTAGAATGAATACTGTGGATGCCTTTAGGGTTTTAGGCATTTAATTAAAGTAGAACAAAAATATTAACTGTCAGCTTTGGGATTTTTAGCATCCTCTTTTGAAAGGGATATTCTTTAGTCTGAGGATGGATTTGTGACATTCACTGGGAATAAATGTGGGGTGGTATTTTTCTAGTCCTCATGAAAATGGGGCTAAAAATGCATGGAATAAGGCATCTGAAGATGAAATGGTTCCCTGGGAAGGCCTCTGTTCCCCACTGCAGCTCCCTCCCAGGGCCTGGGACTGAGAGCAGGATGCAGGGGCATCTCTGGTCATTGCCTGTGAGTGGAGGTTGTACTCTGTATCCTGAGCTTTCGCCATCATTCTGGTGTATTGCGGTCATTCACAATGACTGCTGAGGCAGAGGGCTTTCTTCCGATTGCCTGTGTGTGATTTTGACGTTGGACGCAGGGAGGCAGGGCAAAGCAGTGGTGGAGACCAAGCACAGGCAAGGGCCATGGGAGCTACAGAGCAAACTGCCTCCCAGAATGCATAGATTACAGGAGGCCAGGCTGCTGCCTGCTTAGCCCTGAAAGTACACCCCAAGCTGCAATCTGAGAGACATATTCAGGAAGGGTCCCTTTTAATTGTTCCACTGTTTCCTGAAAAGTGATTAGGGGCTTCTTAGAGTCAGTTTTTCTAAGAAACCACTCGTTACCTTCATGTGACAAACTGAGCCTCTTCAAATAGATAGATTGCACATGATTCTGTGTATACATATCACATATACTTCTTTTGTTTATTTGGCTCTACTTTATAGAATTTGGAATACAAACAAAGAAGAGCCTGGTATTGTAATGCAGTGCTACCCTATTGTTGAACAAATTAATCTGGGTATTTGTCCACATTTTGGTAATAGATGACATGCTGACGAAACATGAAATTATTACAATAAGTGAATATGGTATGATATTTATATTTTTCTTCCACACAGTAGATACAATGTTCATGTAACAAGATTTAAAGGCTCTATTGCATGATTGTATGTGTGTTGATTTTCAGCACTCAAGAGAGATAAGAAATGGTCTCAAATTTTGAGAAGAAAATTGATCAAGGAGTTAGGTTTTTTAAATCACTTTTAGTTCTTGTTTGGAATGTTTATTTCTCCCTGCGATTTCACCTTGGGATCTGGAGAATGGAATATTTCCTAATGAAAGAAGGATTGTAATAGGACTTAATTGGTATAGTTTGTGAAATCATTTCTGTCTGGCACAAAGATGCTATTCAAATGGGCAAATGGGAGATGCTATGTTGAAAATAGACAACAAAGTAAAGCAGGTCAGAGGTGTGTGTGTCCTTTCTCTTATATTTGGAGACTAATAACAATAGCTATAGTCAAAATCAAAATATGACCCTTATAATTTCAAGTGGAAAAGAAATTGAGGTAGTCAGTTTTTAATCATTCAAGTTAATAAGCACATTGTTTTGTTTTCCCCAGGTATATTTTAGACATCAGTATTGACGAACACTAGCCTAGAAAGGTATATTTCAGCATTTCATAATCATTGTCAGTGGGAAAAAAGTGGGGGGGAATGGAGAAACTATTCTATATATTTTCCTCATGGGCAATAGAAATAAGTTCTTATGATTCCACAGTCTTCTGCCTCCCTCCCCTCCCCCCTTCATTTGAAAACATTATTCACACAAAGAACCAATGAGCCATTGTGCCATTACCTTAAAATCCTATATTAATGAGACAGCTAGTTTTTAATCATTTGACTTAAGCCTTGAATATTCTGTTTGCTAATATCATGCATCCATTTAAAATGAGAACAAGCATTTTAGCCTAATATTTTATTTGCAAATAAAGAAAATACTGATTTTTCTCTTTGTAAAGTTGTCAAACATTCTGAAGAAAGCATTTTATTCTGAAGGAGTTCATCTTACCTCTAAAAGAATGGGTTAAAAAAAAGAAATGAGCCTGGTCAGCTAGGGAGATAACAGCTCTGGTGCTCTGGGGTTATTTTGCAGAATTTTTGGGTGGAAGTGAATATATATACAAATTGTGTCATAAGCCAACTTCCATCATTTAACAAAAATTGAAAGCATTTAAGATACTACTTAAGTGGTACCTAAGCAGTTTACATCTAGTGTCTTCTGTAGATCTAATTGTGTAAATACAAGGAAGAATTTTTTTTGTTCTTGCTTAATCTTTCATTATGGTAAATCTGCTTTGGCTTATTAAAATGGCTTACAGAAGCACTTGAAACAGTCTGTCTAGCAACATAATTTAACTTTTATTTCTTTTTCAAGCTAATAACCATCCTCTAACTTAAAGCATGACATTTAGGCCACCTTGATTCCACAGATGTCAACATCACAAGAATTAGAAAATGATCTCACTTTTTAGAATTCCTATATAAAAGGGCAGTAGCATATTTAACCTCTTGAAAGTTGCCAAGCAATGTACTTGTGGGCTATTATTATTTTGTTCTTTTAAAAATTTTTTTTCTCTTTTGATGAAAAATCTGTTTGTTGGGTATCTAGTCAAGAAAGGGTTAAGCTATTGAATTCTGAATGCCCTTTACTCAAATACATAGGACCTGTTATAAAACATTCATTTTAAATAGGAGGAAACATGTTTTAAAATGCAGTTTGGGACTATTTCCCTTAAGAAAGTACATTCACAAATGAAAATCAAGCAAAGTTAGGTAAAAACTAAAAGAAATTTACATAAGTGGAGTTTTAATGGCTAATAAAAAGATACCAGGTACTTTAATCAATTTATTGCATCTGTATAATTGAACACATATTTTAAAAACCAACATAATGACATGTAGGGAATTTTCCTTGATTTGTGTTTCTCACATCTCCACAGCTACTTAATCTTTTATTTAATATTTTTTTTCAATTTTCATGTAGGAATGCACTACCATTTTTTAGAAGTTTAGGGTCTAAAGCTAAGTGTCAATATCTGGGTGAAATGGCAATGCTATTTCATTTTTCAGATGAAGTAAGTAATTTTATTTCACCTGAAATGACAGACAACAGAACTGAGGAGCTTTTTGAGAACATTAGGCATCCAATCCAGCTCTTCACTAAGCAATTCAGCTAACCCCTCCAGTTTAGTCTAACCTGGAATGTACACAGTTCCCTCCTCTCCCCATTCTTGTTCTGTCCTGTCCACTTGGCCACATACAGATGCCCTTTTACCTGAAACTCTTGAATCAACTTTTTTTTTTATCATAATGATGATTTCTGCATAAATAATGAATCAGTCAACCAAGTATTTGAACCTATTAACTGACCAGGGCTGTCCAAACCACAACATTTTACTAAACTCGATGTGATGCATTTCCTCTATAGCAGCAAATGTATTTTTTCAAAGTAGTTATTAGACAGTTTATTTTAGTTACTGTTTATTTTTTGCTATTATTATTTTTAGCAACAGAATCTAAGCAGCCTGATTGGAATTTCAAATGATCATCACACTGAATTTGAAGGTCTGTCTTACACAGAATGTAACATTTTTCTTATATTTTAAGCAAGTAGAGGCAAAGAGAAAGTCCTTTTATTTTTTTGGCCAAACATATATTCAGTGTTACTAATTCAAAGAGGAAAAAAAGAACATCCCACATCTTTGACTATTTAATAAAAATTTTCTCTTTTCTTAGGTTATCAGTTGCTCCCTCTTTCAATATTAAGTACACCAATTTTCCTTGCATTCTGATCTGGTTTATTCCTAAAGGATATGAAATATATGTTAGCACCTGCCAGAGCACACAAAGCTAGTTTGTTGGAAAACAAGGCATTGCACCACTCTCTCTCTCCCTCCCTCCCTTGCTCCCTCCCTCCCTCCCTCCCTTCCTCCCTTCCTTCTTCTTTCTCTCTCTCTCTCTTCCTTTGCAAAAACATGAGTTTGAATTATCACCTGGGCCCTGCTGCCTATTTGCTTACCCTTAGCTCTACTTTCTTCACACATGAAGAAGCAAACACTGTCCCTGCCAAATGATAAATGAGGCAGAATTGGTGACGCGCATGTTTGTCAACATAAGTAAGATCAAATGATTGCTCAGCAGGAAGAAGCAACAGGAAAGCCAATGATTTTTGACTAATTAGCAAAATAATAATAAGGCCTCCCTAATGATTACCTTGAACTGGATTGTGGCCTTTTATCAGAGAGAGATATGCCAGTAGGGCAAACTAGTGATTTCTGGTGAAATCATGGGTGTGGAGCATTGCTGAGCAATCTTTTGGAGCATCCTGTTCTTCTATATCACTTGAATCATTGGGAATGAGAGAAGTAAGCCATGCTCTTTTCTTTGCATTGTCATGTAACTGATGCATATTTTAAGTAATACTTTATAAGAAAAAACAATGCATATTTTTCAGGTCAGGGCCATTTAAAGTTCAAGTTCATTCTATCTATTCAAGGAATTTTACCAGAGGTATTCATGAGGAGTACCTTGATTGAAAATAACAGTATGAGCAAGAACTTTACCTTGATTGAAAATAACAGTATGAGCAAGAACTTTCAATACACTAATCAAAATTTAAGTGTCCAGTATCATACATAGCCATATTTTTATTAATCTTTTATGAAACTTCCAAATGATATTAAGGTAGACCTAAATTCCTAGTCCTGGAAAATGTCACTGGAGCTGACATTTTCTGTGAAGTTCAGTAGTCAACTCCTATTTGTAGGAAACAGAAAAGACAGGAGCATCTCTCAGGTTGTGGGGTGTGTGCTAAACTCTGTGGATTAGCTTGCCTAAGATATATTCACAGGATTCCTGGCTCAGGACAAAGCTACATATTTCTCATTTTCCTGTGTGCCAGATTTCCACCTTAAAAATAGAGGTCAGGGTGAGTGAGCTGGAATCAGGGGAACACTGTCCAGGGGAACTTTGCTTGTAATGTCGTATCTGGGTGGGCAAGTGCTATATGGACCATGCTGATTTGGGCATTAAAAAGCATGACTTACATTAATTTCATCAAGAGATCTAGCTAAACTTCCAAAAGATCAGAAGCAAAAATATCTTATCAAAATTAAAAGCAGACATGATTTGAAGGTATTTTTTTAGATTAGCAACCTACTTGTTTGTATTTCAAAATCTGCCATTTAATGAAAACTGTGATTTTTCAATTATAATCCTTTATCTGACATATAGATTGCAATAACAAAAACAGTAGAAAAGTATGGTTTCTTTATATCCAAACCACCAAGAAAGAAATTTTCTTGTTGAGTCAATGTTGTGTGTGCTTACAGCAGTTAATGCAGGCCCATGCCTATCTATTATTTTATTTCTTTTTTTCGGCATTGTAAGCCTGTTCAGGAAGTTCTTCTGGCCTTTTTCTACTCACCAAGATCACTCCCAGCCTTTTCTGCAGGATCAGGGATTTCTGTGAGAGTAACCTGAGAAAAGTAATAATAGCACCTTTCCCTTGTCTAACAGGGAGAGGCCACAAATAGGGAGAGTCAAGGTATCAGGAGATGACAGCAATGATAGGGACATGGTAATGAAGGGGAGGGCAAGGGAACTGGGCTAGCAAAGGACAAGAGCCCGGGGTGATAATATGCTGAGGCTGGGTTGGGAGTGAGAGGATAGTTACTTTAATGAGCCACATAGCTGCCACCACCAAACAGATGCTCAGAGATTTCTCTAAGTCTCCACCAACCTCAATGAATTTTTCTACGGCTCTGTAGCACTACACTGTCTCGTCTAACAGAGTAGCCACTGGCCACATAGGGCTACTGTGCACTTGAAATGTTGTTAGTTGAAATCAACACATACTTTATGCATAAAATACATAAGGGAATTCAAAGATTTGGTATTAAAAAGTATTAAAAATGTAAAGATTTCATTAATGATTTTCCGTCAATTACATGTTGAAATATAATATTTAAGATATTTCACAGTATCAATTTAATTTTTTTCTCTTTAAAAAACAACTACCAGGAAATTAAGAAATATGTCTTGGCTTGCTTTAATAACTTAATCTTCTGGTTTTCATATTTGATGCTTGACATCTTGGTGGCTTGCTGAGCCTTAAAGGTCTGCCCCTCCCAGGGATAGCTAGTTTCTAGTGATAGTAAAGGACTCGCATATGAGAGTAGCTTCCGTATGAAAAGCAGCCAATCCAGAGCCCCTGTGCCCAGCTACCTCCTTTATTGGGCTTTTACACTCTAGAGCACTCTTCACCTGCCCTACTTATCCCAGGGCCACATACCAGACACATAGAGGCAGACTCTACACCCTAGAACCAGCCGATTCTAAGCCCTTTACCCTGCCTTGCCCTTTCCTCCCCATGGAAACCACCATAAAGGCTCTTGCCCAAGTACTCCCCCTCCCTGTGCCTCCTGACCGACTTCGGTGCTTCCCCCTTGTGGACCCCCATGGAATGGCATGCCCCCTCCCCTTGTGATCTGTGAATATGACAAACTGTCTTTTTAATGGCAGTCATATCCTGATCTGTTGGCTTTACCATATTTGAATAATAATAAAACCTACATTTTAAAACACTTATATCCTGTGTCTATACTGCTAGAGGTCTGTTTCTCCATGTGTGATCCACTGATCACTTACAGTAGAAATCATCCAAAAAATGAACCACCCAGATGGTCCCAGGCCACCCTAGCACTAACACAGCTGCTGAAGCATAGTCTTAGCTCACTAAATGCTAGCTATTATTACTCTCAACACCATAATAATAATAATAGCAATAATAATGATAATAAAGTGATTTACTTCTGGCTTGGGGAGACCATTTCTTCTCTCTTTATTATTATTTTTGTTACTCTTCTGTCACATATTAAAGTATATATTTATATGTATCTATATTTGTAAACTAGCATTTATTGAGTGCTTACTATTGGCTGAGTTCGTGTTAAGTGTTTTACACATCATTTCATTTAATCCTCATGACAACCACTCCAATGACAAATGTGCAAGAAATGTAACTTGCCTGGAGTCACCCAGCTTGCTCATGTTGGAGAATACATTTATTTTTGAATGATATATTATTTGTGCATTTACTTAACACTGTTAGGCACAAAACTCACTCAGAAGGATAATAAAATGCACACGCACAGTTTAAGAATTATAATGAAATAAGTACACATTTGTGCACTGCCACGTGAAGGCATGACTCCTCTCTCTTATGGTGGTTCTACCTTCCTCAGCAGAGGTAGGCTGCCTTGTTGTTTGTGTGTGTTATCCCAGGCATCTCTTTGTATATGTGCCACCATGTGTGTTTCCCTAATCAGGATTGCTAGTACTTTACTTGCTTGTTCCCAGATTCTAGACAGACTCATACCACATGTCTTTGTTGTGGTTGGCTTCTTTTATTCGACATACATCTGTATGTCTATGAGATCCACCTATGTTGATGGCTGTAGTTCAATCCACTCGTTTTCACTGCCATACTGAATTGTACTACATGAATATTTTGTTGCTGGGCCTTTTTCTGTTTGACATTTGGGTTGTTTTGTATTTTTGCTATTAAGAATGTAACCACTAGAATGACTCTAATTTTTTCTATATGCCTGAATATTTTCAATGAAGTGTGAAGGGTCCCCACCAGTAAGATGGCAAACTTCCGGCTTCTCTTCGGGGTCCTCAGTTCCCGCTGGCGCCACCTGAAGCCCAATCACCTCTCGCCTCCCTCCCAATCCCAGCACCTAGCCAACAGCCACCAGCCCCGTAGAAGTGACACCTCAATCAATTCATGCCCCTTCCTATATAACCCAGCACCTTTCCCTAATAAAGCGGAACTCTCCGGTGAATTACTGCTATGTGTCGCTACTTCCCTTTCATTGGTGCCGAAACCTGGGAGACGGGACACCCCGACTGGGCCCCGTCTTCCCCCCAACACCAGCAGCAGCTTGCCCTCGTCCTCTTTTTCCGGCGCTGGTTCATCACACTCACCACTCCTCTCTGGCCTTTAGGTAAGTTTTCCCCCAGAGTGGGCCACTCTTCCCCGAGCTATCGCAGTGCCATTGACCGTGATCGTCCGGCAAGGCCCTGACGCTTGGGGATGAGGAGGGAACTCTCCCCGCCTCAGGCCTTCACGGCTGTGGCAGACCCTCAGGCCCCTCCTCCAACAGCCATAAATCCCCACCTCAAGCCTTTACGGCTGCGGCGGACGCTCAGGCTCCTCCTCCAACAGTCATAAACGCATTCACCGTCCCTTCCATCAGTGCTGAAAGTTTTTAAGCAAAATTTCCCCGGGGTGGGCCACTCTTCCCCGAGCTATCGCAGTGCCATTGACCGTGATCATCTGGCAAGGCCCTGACGCTCGGGGATGAGGAGGGAACTCTCCCCGCCTCAGCCTTCACGGCTGCGGCGGACCCTCAGGCCCCTCCTCCACAGCCATAAATCCCCGCCTCAAGCCTTTACGGCTGCGGCAGACGCTCAGGCCCCTCCTCCAACAGTCATAAATCCCCGCCTCAGGCCTTCAGGGCTGCGACTGACTCTCAGGCACCTCCCCTCCAACAGCCATAAATGAGGTGACTCCTTTGTGGATGAGAACGCTCCCTTTTCCCCCCCTCCTCCTTCTGCTCCGTCCGCCGAAAACGCCTAGCGCTAGGTACCTCGAGACTCCGGCACTCTGCCTTCTTAAGGAAGTCTGGGTGACGACCCACACTTCCTAAGAAATTCCGACTCGTATACGAGTTTCTGCAGACCACCAAGGATCATCGGGGACGCCCTTTGTCTCCTTGCGGTCTGCTTCCAGTCCGAGGATCTCCGTTCATCTTCCCCTGTTTGTCTCCTTCTCTGTCCTTTAGCCATGGGAGCCTCCTCATCCCTCCCAGAAGGTTCACCTCTTGAATGCCTGCTTAAGCATCTGGCTACCCTCTCCCTGACGCCTGATATAAAACCAAAACTTCTCCGTAAATATTGCTCCCAAGATTGGCCGACATACCCCCTAGACAATAACAACCAATGGCCTTCCGCACTTCAGGACCTGCTTGAATAGGCGCAGCTAGACCATGTCACTCCCCCACAGACTGAGCCAGAACCCTTCAGTCCCCCTCAGACTTAGTCCCGAGAACCTCCCAAAATTATCGCCCCCCTCCTGGAGGTAGCAGGATCCAAAGGCATTTAAGAGATTTAGCCCAACTAGAGAAACGCCTAAGTTCCCTTTCCACTGATCCCATGACATACATCAGGGAGTTTCAATGGACCCTCCAGTCTTACAGCCTCACACATCATGACATTTTCATGCTCCTGGCCAATACTCTCCTCCCTGAAAAGCGTAGACCAGTTTGGGACTTCGCCCAAACGCAGGCTACCGAAACCCACAGGACTGACCCCACCTATCCCCCTGGCCCCACTGCTGTCCCCGAACAAGACCCACACTGAGATTATAACACCGCCATGAGTCTCCGCTCTTGAGATATTTTTGCCTCCTGCTTAATAGCAGGTCTAAAAAAGGCAGCTCATAAAGTAGTCAATTTTCAAAAGCTCCAAGACATAATTCAAAAGAGAGACGAAACCCCCTCCGAGTTCTTAGACAGACTCACTCAAGTGAGTGAGTCTTAGACAGACTCACTATTACAGTATACCAGCCTGGACCCAGAAACACCTGAAGGAAGACAGGTCCTTATGACATACTTCCTAGCTCAAAGCTACCCCGACATTAAAGCTAAACTCAAAAAGTTAGAACAGGGCCCCGCTACCCCACAGACTGAGATCCTAACAGTAGCCTTTAAAGTCTTCCATAACCGGGAGGAGAAAGAATGCCGTAAACAAAAGGCTGATCAGGCCAATTTCCAGATGTTGGCCCAGCTGATAAAACCACAACCTGGGTGCCCCTCTACAGACAAGGCCCACCCAGGAGTTTGTTTCAAGTGCAGAAAAGAGGGACATTGGTCAAGGGCGTGCCCCTCCCCTAGATCTCCTACCACCCCATGCCCCAGATGCCAAAAAAAGGGCCACTGGGGGTCTGATTGCCCAACCACCCGAAGGGGAGGCTGGACGAACAACCCCCATCCTAAGCCCGCCGAAGTGGGGCTGGCAGAAGAAGATTGACGGGGCCCAGGGTCTTCTCGCCCGACCATTTCCATCACCAAACAGGAGCCCAGAGTTACTTTAAGAGTAGATGGTCGCCCCATCTCCTTCCTCCTAGATACAGGAGCCACCTTCTCAGTCTTGCGAGAATACCGGGGCCCTACCACGCCAGCCATTACTCCTATAGTCGGGGTAGGAGGTAAACAAATTTTCCCATTAAAACCCCCCCCCTTTTATGCACAATCCTAGACAGTCCCATACCTTTCTCCCACTCCTTCCTAGTTATGCCCCAGTGTCCCATCCCTTTACTAGGACGAGACAACCTTTCCCTCCTCCACGTTTCCATAACTATATCCACTCCCACAGCCCCCAGTACTCCCTTTCTGATGGCCCTCATAGCTGACAACCCCCCTCTACCCAATGAAAGCTCTGGTTCAGCCCTCATACACCCTGTAAATCCCAAAGTTTGGGAAATTACAAGCCCCTCCATAGCCCTATGTCCCCCTGCCTCTATCAAATTACATGATCCCTCTCAGTATATCTGTCAGGCCCAATACCCCCTAACCACTTCAGCCCTCATAGGCTTCCAACCCATCATTCAAGATCTCTTAAACAAAAATTACCTCAGACCCACTCAGTCCCCATTTAATACCCGCATATTAGCTGTTAAAAAAACCAATGGATCTTTCCGCCTTGTCCAAGACCTTCGCCTCATCAACATAGCCGTTGTCCCTATCCATCCCTTAGTTCCAAATCTATACAGCCTTTTATCGCAGATCCCTGCCTCAGCATCCCACTTCTCAGTCCTAGATCTCAAGGACCCATTTTTCTATCCCTCTAGACCCCTGCACCTGGACAGACCCATACACAAGACATTCTGAAAAACTCACTTGGACAGTTTTGCCACAAAGCTTTCAAGATAGTCCCCATATTTTTAGACAGGTCCTAGCTCAGGACCTCAAACAGTTTCATCATGATCACTCCAAGTCCACCTTATAATACATAGAAAATCTTCTACTCTGCAGTCTCTCGTGGGAACAGTCTCAACTTGACACTGCCTCCCTACTTAACCTTCTAGCTTCCAGAAGTTACCGAATATCCCCCGTCAAAGCTCAAATCTCTTCCCCTTCTGTCACTTACCTCAGATTCCTTCTATCTTAACAAAGAAAGTCCATTACCTTAGACAGAAAATAGCTCCTCTCTGACTTGCCCATTTCCAAAACCAAGACAGAAATCCTTTCCTTTCTAAGCCTAGCTAGATATTTTAGAGCATAGATCCCTAACTTCTCCCTGCTCCCTGTTGGCAAGACCCCTATACGACCTCAGCAAGAGCCCCCCTAAAAAACCATTATCCTCCTCACCCCGACACTCCTTCAT
The DNA here is from genome assembly GCF_040802235.1 of Manis javanica. NCBI lineage: Eukaryota > Metazoa > Chordata > Mammalia > Pholidota > Manidae > Manis > Manis javanica. The sequence goes on from NC_133157.1 coordinate 151,980,963, forward strand.
TAAGCTCTGTCAAGCCCTTGTAGAAGCCCCAGCTCTCCATCTTCCTGATTTGTTGAAGCCCTTCTCATTATACATTCATGAGAGGTCCAGTCAAGCTCTAGGAGTCCTAAGCCAATATTATGGCCCATCCTTTGTCCCAGTAGCTTATCTCTCCAAGCAATTAGACCCCACAGTTCAGGTATGAGCCCCCTGCCTACGAGCATTAGCCACTAGACAGCTCTTGCAGAAAGAAGCTCATAAACTGACATTCAGGGCGCCCCTTACCATTCTGTCCCCACATCACCTAAAAGATCTCTTAACCTACAAAAGTTTACAGACTCTCCCTCCCTCCAGACTCCTCACCTTACTGTCTTCTTTCCTCCAAAATCCCATTCACCCCCTTTGCCATCCATACCCGAATCATGACTTTTTCCTCCTTTACTGCTCTCTCGCTTTTTTTCCTCATTCCTATTGTCTTCCCCACCACCCCAGCCTCCTTTGTATGGCAATTCAAAGTCAGACAGACTTACACACAGCATCAAACAAAAGTTACTGCCCTCATTGCCACACCAGACTGCCCTCTGAAAAGCTGCTCTGAGCCTTTATACCTCCACTTTCCTCTCTCCACTGAAGTGTTCACTAGCAGCTACCCTTATTCTCCCTACCTCTGCTTCCTCTATGACCAAAGACAAGCCTATTGCAGGCGATGGCAAGACACCTACGGGGGATGTCCCTACTGGTCTTGCGCCATTCACTACATGGGTGACTTCCAGTACCCACAGTATTACTCCTCCAACCGTTTCATGAAATATCCCAACGGCTCATTCTCCTTATCAATCCCAGATTCCTGGGACTCTTGATGGGCTGCTGGAGTAACAGCCTCAGTTTACTACAAGGGGTCCTCGACCCCCCACGGTACCCTTCATATCTCTCGAGAGTATGTTCCCTCTCGCTCCCAGATCTCTCAAGTTGCATCAGATATCAGACATTCCGAAAAAGGCATTATCCAAACTCTTGACGGCGCCTCTTCATCTTCTTATCCCCGCCCCTCTTCTCATTTCTCCTATTCTTCATTACAGCTCATTCAGGACACCACCATCTTTCTCAACCACACCCTTAACACAGCCAATTGTTTCTTGTGCGCATCACTACAGCGCCCACTGCTGGCCGCCGTGCCCCTTAATATTTCCAACTACTCCTTCCATGCAGAAAGACAACCCCTCTGCCCTCTGGCAGATGTACCCCTATGGGAACCAGAATACGCAGATAATCTCACCATCCACCACTGTGTAAGCCAAACTCCACCCCCCTCCAGCACACTTCACTGCCTCTCTAACTACACCCCTACCTCCGGCTCTAAGACTTTTATGCAACCGGGACACTTCTTTTGGTCTAATGGCAGTCTTTTCAACTCAGTGCCTCTCAACTCTAATACACTCTGCATTCTCGTCACCCTAATCCCACAGCTTCCACCTAACAGCATGGCAGAATTTCTTGACCTCCAACCTCCCTTGCCCTCGCGCACAAAAAGAACTGCTTTCCTTCCCATCATGGTCAGTAGCTCTTTGATCACCTCAGCCATTGGGGCAGGGTTTTCGGGAGAAGCCTTGGGTCACTCTCTATAGGCAGTTAGAGATCTCAACGCCAAACTTGAGGGAGCCCTGACATCCACTGCCGATTCTCTAGCCTCTCCCCAAAGACAGGTCACTTTGCTAGCTAAAGTCACCCTTCAAAACCGGCGGGCCCTAGATCTGCTTACAGCCGAGAAGGGCGGCACCTGCGTCTTCCTCTGGGAAGAGTGCTGCTATTACATCAACGAATCCAGCATTGTAGAAATTGACATTACCAAACTCACCGACCTTGCCTCCAGTCTCCACTCTGCTTCCAATTCCAACCCATTCTCTTCAATACTAACAAACCTCCTCCTCACCTAGCTCTAGCCCATTGCAGGCCCCATAATAATCATTCTTCTTGCCTGTCTCTTCTTACCCTGTATAATAAAGTTCATCAAATCCCAAGTCAGAAAAATCTCTAATCAAGCTTTCAACCAGCTTTTACTCAGGAACTACCAGCTTCTGGCCACAGAAGATCCCTCACCCTCACGTGACCTCCTCACCACACGCTGAGATGGACCCCTCTCTCCACTGGAAACTGTTCCTGGAAACAATGGCCGCAGACGCCTGGCTCCTGACACCCATATCCTCTTGGCACCATTGGAATCAACAGGTCCTCAACCTATAGTTACAGGGAACCTTCATTGATTTCCAAACGTGAAGAAGTCCACATCTACTCATCTTACTGTGGGGAGTCCTATCAACCCTTTCCTCCCAATCCTCAAGCCCTCACTCCCTTCTCCGCCCCTGTTCAGCAGGAAGCAGCCAGAGAGAAAGCAACGTCCACAAACCCATAGAGGAGAAAGGGGGGAATGAAGGGTCCCCACCAGTAAGATGGCAAATTTCAGGCTTCTCTTCGGGGTCCTCAGTTCCCACCGGTGCCACCTGAAGACCAATCACCTCTCGCCCCCCACCCCCTAATCCCAGCACCTAGTCAACAGCCACCAGCCCCGTAGAAGTGACACCTCAATCAATTCATGCCCCTTCCTATATAACCCAGCACCTTTCCCTAATAAAGCGGAACTCTGCGGTGAATTGCTGCTGTGTGTCGCTCCTTTCCTTTCAAAGTGTATTATTTTTTTACAGAAAACTAATGTTAACTAGTATACTTAATTAATATTAACTCATATTTAACTCATATTTTAAGTAAATATTTAACTTAGAGGAATGTTGCAGAAATCATACAGAGAGTTCCCACAGATCTCTCATCTTGCTTCTCGGCATACTTTGAATCCATTTCTGTCTTACTCCCAAATTCACAAGAGCAGTGATTCAGGGAGATTAATTTTAAGGCAGCATGTGAAATAGATTTTAGCAGAGAGTTAAACACAGGCACGTTAGAGATCTTTGCTATATTACAATTGCTTAAGGCAGAGAGAGGAAGGGCTCTGGCAGTAAAGGGCCATGGAAGTGCATGTACCTTTAGGAAGCACAGGAGCACAGACTGCATTGTAATAACGTATTCATCTGCCTCAGGAAGAACCCACAAGTTCCTTGAGGGCAGGGAGCATTAAAGGCTATTCATCTTAGTAACTTCCTGTGGTACTCAGAAGAGTGATTGGCTATAGAAGTGATTTGGTGAAGGTTCATCAAATAAATTAATATGAATGACAAAGTCATGCTGAAGGGAAAGCTACAACACACAGGAAGGACAAGCAAAAGGGAAGGAAGAAGAGGGAGAGCAGAAGACAAATAAGCAAGAACCAAAGGAGAGGAAGGAAGGAGATTTGAGGGATTAGTAGATGAGGCAGTGTCACTCTTTTCCCACTGTGTTGCTCACTTAGGTTGTATACATTATCATCAATCACTTAACTTTAAAACTTTGCCTCCTTCATTTATCACTGTTCACAGCTCTCAGACCTTTGTTCATCATTTACACCCTCATCCCACTCCTCCTTCAGAAGATGCTGCCAAGAATAGTCTCCTGCCCCAGCAACAGAGCTCATGATGCTTGTGCTGCATGGGCACGCAGCCACTTCAGGTACTCAGCCCTCTGCACGGATTGCTGTCCCAAGGCCTTTGCACTTCCTGATCCTCTTGCTAAGACTCCCAGCCCCCAGATTTTGGCTTCTTCTCCTCTGGGAAGAGTGAGCCCTGCCCACTTTCTGCTGTTTCCTATGATGTTGTTTTTGTCTTCTAAGTGCCTAGGGGTCTGGAGAATGTGTTTATTTATTTGCTCACTTCTTTTTCATTTGTCTTCATCTACTACAATATTAACTCCTGAGAGGAGGGAGCTTGTCTCTCTAATTTGCCACTGAAACTCCAGCCCCTAGGAAAGTGTGAGAAGTCTGTGATGAGCATATTTGCTCTGTGTTCAGTGGAGCCAAGAGCTAGATGCAGGTGGAGGCCACACCCATTGCTCCAAGCGGTTCAGGGAACTTTCAACACTGGTTATGTTAGGCTTTGTTTTTCAATTGGCGTCTATTCTTTAAGGATGAAGGAATGTAATTGTTATGGTTCCAGGGTAAAATTATCTAAAAAATAATTCAGTGAATGAGGATAGAGGTGAAAGGAGAGCAACTTCCGAACTAAGATAAAATGTCAAGTGACTTGATACCTCTTAAGCAATTCAGTGCTTCAATTTAACATTTTTTGAATGCCTGTTAAGTATCAGGTACTGTAGCAGAAATGGTGAATTTAAAAATGACAAATATCTGTCCTGTAGAACCTTTCTGTCAAATGGAACTGTTTGATAAGCAAATAACTGACTGCAAAGCAATTTACTAAGAGCTATAATCGAAGGAGGCTCAGAGGGTGATGGAGGAGAAAAGGACAGAAGAGGAAAGACCTTAAAGGGAACTTAATATCCACTTCAGAAATAAAATTAGCATTTCAAATAATGCTCTGAATGATGATATCAGATTATCAGATGTTACATTTGGGGGGTGGGGTGTCAAGTAAATGTGACAATCTTGGGTTAAAATTACCAGTTGTTTCTCTGATGCAGGATTTCACAAAGTCTTTAACTTGCTACTGTGTGCTGTTAGTTTATGTATGGGATTTAGGAAAGCATCAACTGCCAAAACTTGGTCGTAGTGCCTTTTTCAAATAGGATCTTATAAAATTAGTTTCCACTGAACAAACTTTGAGTAATGATAACACAAATTATAGTACAAAAGCAGATGGGTTGAAACTTCTTCATAATTTAGTTAGCTTAAGAGCTAACAATTTCTGATGTTCAGGGTTAAGGATTTCCCACTTGAAAATTTTAGAAATGGAATTTAGAAAGCTCTTCAATACTTCTTGACTCTAAACTTCTCCTTCCCTTATCATCCTATAATTCCTTCAAGACCCCACTAAAATCCCACATACATGAGGAAGAGTGTGGTCCAAATGGCAGATTCTTGATAGCTCTAAAATTTTTTAGAAATTCTACATTAAGAAATGATAAAAGATTAAAAAGAGAGCTTATCCTACTAGATCTTGTGTCTAATATATTTCCTATGAAAAGGACTTAAGATTCCTTGAAGAAATGATTGATTTTAGGGCTGGAGTGAAGTAGGTACAAGATGAGCTGGGTATATTTTACAATTCCATGAAGTCAGAAACTGTCCCCTTGCCAAATAAATAAGATTATAGACTTATTACAAAGGCACAGGAATGGCTCCAAGGGACCGCTGTTGACCACGTCTAACATATTCTGAGCACCAAAGCAATTAAACATTAATAAACCATTGAAAAAGAAGAATTCATAAGTTTATGCCAAAAAAATACCGTTAAAGGGAAAAGGGAGGGGTCTTGCTTACAGTTGAATCTCTAGGGCCTATTGGCAAATATGGGGAGAGTGCCGGAGTGCCGGAAAATCAACATTTTTCAACCATCTTGCCAAAAACTGGATCAGTCAAGAATCATTGATCTAGAGAGAAATTTTGATTAAGCAAAATATTTGCATGGTATTAATGGGTCTCCCCATAGGTTGCTGGTTGCTAACAGTTGTAAGTGGAGAAATAATACTGATGTAATATTAACTGTATTATAGCTATATATAGAATATGATGGTTATATATATATATATATGTGTATATATATATATACACACATATATATATATAGTTATATCAATTTAGTCTCTACTTAATAGTAACTATATAGTAACAATATAAAATGATGAAACCAGACAGAACTTGGATGACTGGGTGACCCAAGTTCACTTGACCAGAGAGGGTGGATGGACGTGATGTGCCTCTAGATGTGATGACCTGAGGAGGACACAGCATCATTTATGTGTTCTCCCAGCCCAGAATGTATGAACAGAATTTAATCATGAGGAAACATCAAAGACCAAATAAAAAACAACCAATGTTAAAAAGGACTGTTTTCTTCAAACACGTCAGTGTAATAAAAGACAAGGAAAGGTTGTGGAAATGTTTTAGATTAAAGTAGGGTAAAGAAGCATAATAATAAAATACATTACCTGACTTTAGACTGGGTCTTGCCCTGGAGGGAAAAAAAATCCTATGGAGGGCATTACGGAGTCGATTGATAAAATTGGAGTACAGACAGTGGATAAGAAAAGAAGTGTCCTATCAGTATTAACTTTACTGAGGTTTATAACTGTACTGGAGTCCTATTCCTAAGAACTAGACAGTGAGGTATAAGGGTAGTGAGTGGGCCCTGCCATGTTGCTTACCCTCTAAGGATTTAGAAAAAGTGATATTTATCTGTACTGTATCTTTCTCTATAAATTTAGATCCATCCACCTATCTATCGATCTACCTGCTTATCTACCTGCCTACCTCCCTACATGTTCTGTCTCTATCAGTCTATCAATCTGTCAATTATCTATCATCTTTCAATAATGCAAACAACAAAACAATTGGGTAACATTTTAACAGGCAAATAATATATAGGGTACAATGATGCTCTTTGTATTGTCTTATTCTTACTATTTTTATTCTTTCAAGTTCTGTAAATTTAATATTGCTTCTTGAAGGGTCCCCACCAGTAAGATGGCAAACTTCTGGCTTCTCTTCAGGGTCCTCAGTTCCTGCCGGCGCCACCTGAAGCCCAATCACCTCTCGCCCCCCTCCCAATCCCAGCACCTAGCCAACAGCCACCAGCCCCGTAGAAGTGACACCTCAATCAATTCATGCCCCCTCCTATATAACCCAGCACCTTTCCCTAATAAAGCGGAACTCTCCGGTGAATTGCTGCTATGTGTCGCTCCTTTCCTTTCATTGGTGCCGAAACCCGGGAGACGGGACACCCCAACTGGGCCCCATCTTCCCCCGACACCAGCAGCAGCATGCCCTCGTCCTCTTTTACCGACGCTGGCTCATCACACTCACCACTCCTCTCTGGCCTTTAGGTAAGTTTTCCCCCCGGAGTGGGCCACTCTTCCCCGTGCTATCGCAGTGCCATTGACCGTGATCGTCCGGCAAGGCCCTGACGCTCGGGGATGAGGAGGGAATGCTCCCTGCCTCAGGCCTTCACGGCTGCGGTGGACCCTCAGGCCCCTCCTCCAAAAGCCATAAATCCCTGCCTCAAGCCTTTACGGCTGCGGCGGACGCTCAGGCCCCTCCTCCGACAGTCAAACGCATTCACCATCCCTTCCATCAGTGCTGAAAGTTTTTAAGCAAAATTTCCCCAGGGTGGGCCACTCTTCCCCGAGCTATCGCAGTGCCATTGACCGTCATCGTCCGGCAAGGCCCTGATGCTCGGGGATGAGGAGGGAACTCTCCCCGCCTCAGGCTTTCACGGCTGCGGCGGACCCTCAGGCCCCTCCCCAAACAGCCATAAATCCCCGCCTCAAGCCTTTACGGCTGTGGCGGACGCTCAAACCCCTCCTCCGACAGTCATAAATCCCCACCTCAGGCCTTCACGGCTGCGGCTGACTCTCAGGCACCCCCCTCCAACAGCCATAAACGAGGTGACTCCTTTGTACATGAGAACGCTCCCTTTTCCCCCCCTCCTCCTTCTGCTCCGTCCGCCGAAAACGCCTAGCGCTAGGTACCTCGTGACTCTGGCACTCTGCCTTCTTAGGGAAGTCTGGGTGACGACCCACACTTCCCAAGAAATTCCGACTCGTATACGAGTTTCCGCAGACCACCAAGGATCATCGGGGACGCCCTTTGTCTCCTTGTGGTCTGCTTCCAGTCCGAGGATCTCCGTTTGTCTTCCCCTGTTTGTCTCCTTCTCTGTCCTTTAGCCATGGGAGCCTCCTCATCCCTCCCTGAAAGTTCACCTCTTGAATGCCTGCTTAAGCATCTGGCTACCCTCTCCCTGATATCTGATATAAAACCAAAACTTTTCTGTAAATATTGCTCCCAAGATTGGCCAACATACCCCCTAGACAATAAAAACCAATGGCCCGCAGGGGGATCTCTTGATCCTAACATCACTCGCAATCTCTTTAACTACTGCCAGCGCCTGAAAAAATGGAAGGAGATTTCCTATATCGAAGATTTTCGCCTCCTAGCTCAAAATCCCAGCCTCTGCACCACCTGCTCGCTGCCCCAAGTTCTCCTAGCCTGCAAGCCGTCTCCCTCCCCTCCACACACTCCCAGTCCCTCTTCAATTACCTTTGACCCGGCCGACGACTTCCCCCTTCGGCCCCTCCCCCTCCTACAACCCCTCCACCCTCCGCCGCCGCTGCCGCCTCTTTCCCCATGGCAGAAGCCTCCCGTCCTCTCCCTTCCCCTTCTTCTCCTACAACAGCCCCTCCCCCTTCCTCTACTGCCCCCACCGCCGCCTCTTTCCCCGGGGCAGAAGCTTCCCATCCTCTCCCTTCCACTTCTTCTCCTACAACAGCCCTTCTCCCTTCCTCCCCAACCATCTCCTCCCCCATCTCACCTCCTCCACCTTCATTCCCTGCAGATTAAGCCTGAGCCTTTCAGCCCCCCTTTAACTAGGTCCCAGGGGCCTCCTCCGTCTTTGCCCTCATCACCTGTTTCTCCCCCGTTAGGGACCGCCTTTGTCTTCTCACATGTTTGTAGAGAGAATGGGGAAGCACCTCCCCCCATGTCTGAACGCAGCATGGGAAAGCACAAGCTAGAGAACAACCGGTGCAGTCCTTAGAAGTTATCTGTCCACAAAAACATATCTTGCCAAGACTCCTCACTCTGAAAATAGGGAGACCTTGAAGATGTGTAGAAACACCGCCCCTGCTTCTAGCTATGCCCTTCCCCCACTTGCCGATGTGGCAGGAATAGAAAACAACGCATTCCATAAGCAATTAACTGGAGCCCTGCTGTAGCTCAGTAGAGCATGGGACTCTTAACCTCAGAGTCATGAGTTCAAGCCCAACTAAAGCAGCAGAGGCAAGCAGCTGGGCTGCTAGCTGGCGACATATGTGTCCGATTCTATCTTTCTTTATTTTCTTTGCCCCCCTTCTGCACTTCAGGACCTGCACGACTAGGCACGGCTAGACGGCGTCACTCCCCCACAGACTGAGCCAGAACCCTTCAGTCCCCCTCAGACTCAGTCCCGAGAGCCTCCCAAAATTATCGCCCCCCTCCGGGAGGTAGCAGGATCCAAAGGCATCGTGCGCGTTCACGTCCCTTTCTCCTTAAGAGATTTAGCCTAACTAGAGAAACGCCTAAGTTCCTTTTCCACTGATCCCATGACATACATCAGGGAGTTTCAATAGACCCTCCAGTCTTACAGCCTCACACATCATGACATTTTCATGCTCCTGGCCAATACTCTCCTACCTGAAGAGCGTAGACGAGTTTACGACTTCGCCCAAATGCAGGCTACTGAAACCCACAGGACTGACCCCACCTATCCCCCTGGCCCCACTGCTGTCCCCGAACAAGACCCACACTGAAATTATAACACCGCCATGAGTCTCCGCTTTCGAGATATTTTTGCCTCCTGCTTAATAGCAGGTCTGAAAAAGGGCAGCTTGTAAAGTAGTCAATTTTCAAAAGCTCCAAGACATAATTCAAAAGAGAGATGAAATCCCCTCCGAGTTCTTAGACAGACTCACTCAAGCCCTATTACAGTATACCAGCCTAGACCCAGAAACACCTGAAGGAAGACATGTCCTTATGACATACTTCCTAGCTCAAGGCTACCCCGACACCCCACAGACTGAGATCCTAACAGTGGCCTTTAAAGTCTTCCATAAGCGGGAGGAGGAGAAAGAATGCCGTAAACAAAAGGCTGATCAGGCCAATTTCCAGATGTTGGCCCAGCTGATAAAACCACAACCTGGGCGCCCCTCTACAAACAAGCCCCCCCAAGAGCTTGTTTCAAGTGCAGAAAAGAGGGACATTGGTCAAGGGCGTGCCCCTCCCCCAGATCTCCTACCACCCCATGCCCCAGATGCCACAAAAAGGGCCACTGGGGGTCTGATTGCCCAACCACCCAAAGGGGAGGCTGGACGAACAACCTCCATCCTAAGTCCGCCGTAGTGGGGCTGGCAGAAGAAGATTGATGGGGCCTGGGGGCTTCTCGCCCGACCATTTCCATCGCCAAACAGGAGCCCAGGGTTACTTTAACAGTAGACGGTCACCCCATCTCCTTCCTCCTAGATACAGGAGCCACCTTCTCAGTCTTGTGAGAATACCGGGGCCCTACCATGCCAGCCATTACTCCTATAGTCAGAGTAGGAGGTAAACAGATTTTCCCATTAAACCCCCCACCCACCCTTTTATGCACAATCCAAGACAATCCCATACCTTTCTCCCACTCCTTACTGGTTATGCCCCAGTGTCCCATCCCTTTACTAGGACGAGACATCCTTTCCCTCCTCCACGTTTCCATAACTATATCCACTCCCACAGCCCCCAGTACTCCCTTTCTGATGGCCCTCATAGCCGACGACCCCCCTCTACCCAATGAAAGCTCCGGTTCTGCCCTCATACACCCTGTAAATCCCAAAGTTTGGGACATTACAAGCCCCTCTGTGGCCCTATGTCCTCCTGCCTCTATCAAATTATGTGACCCCTCTCAGTATATCTGTCAGGCCCAATACCCCCTAACCACTTCAGCCCTCATAGTCCTCCAACCCATCATTCAAGCAGACCCACTCACTCCCCATTTAATACCCCCATATTAGCTGTTAAAAAAACCAACGGATCTTTCCGCCTTGTCCAAGACCTTCACCTCATCAACATAGCCATTGTCCCTATCCATCCCTTAGTTCCAAATCCATACAGCCTCTGCATCCCACCTCTCAGTCCTAGATCTCAAAGACATACCCTCATATTAGCTGTTAAAAAAAAACCAACGGATCTTTCCACCTTGTCCAAGACCTTTGCCTCATCAACATAGCCATTGTCCCTATCCATCCCTTAGTTACAAATCCATACAGCCTCAGCATCGCACTTCTCAGTCCTAGATCTCAAAGACCCATTTTTCTATCCCTCTAGACCCCTGCTCCCAAGATTTTTTCATCTTCACCTGGACGGACCCATACACAAGACATTCTAAACAACTCACTTGGTCAGTTTTGCCACAAAGCTTCCGAGATAGTCTCCATATTTTTAGACAGGTCCTAGCTCAGGACCTCAAACAGTTTCATCATGATCACTCCAAGTCCACCTTATAATACATAGACAATCTTCTACTCTGCAGTCTCTCGTGGGAACAGTCTCAACTTGACACTGCCTCCCTACTTAACCTTCTAACTTCCAGAAGTTACCGAGTATCCCCCGTCAAAGCTCAAATCTCTTCCCCTCCTATCACTTACCTCAGATTCCTTCTATCTCAACAAAAAAGTCCATTACTTTAGACAGAAAATGGGTCCTCTCTGACCTGCCCATTTCCAAAACCAAGACAAAAATCCTTTCCTTTCTAGGCCCTTTCTAAGCCTAGCTAGATATTTTAGAACGTAGATCCCTAACTTCTCCCTGCACCCTGTTGGCAAGACCCCTATACAAGCTCAGCAAGAGCCCCCCTAAAAAACCATTATCATCCTCACCCCGACACTCCTTCATTAAGCTCCGTCAAGCCCTTGTAGAAGCTCCAGCTCTCCATCTTCCTGATTTGTTGAAGCCCTTCTCATTATACATTCATGAGAGGTCCAGTCAAGCTCTAGGAGTCCTAGGCCAATATGCTTTGCCCCAGTAGCTTATATCTCCAAGCAATTAGACCCCACAGTACAGGGATGGGCCCCCTGCCTACGAGCCTTAGCCGCTAGACAGCTCTTGCAGAAAGAAGCTCATAAACTGACATTCAGAGCGCCTCTTACCATTCTGTCCCCACATCACCTAAAAGATCTCTTAACCTACAAAAGTTTACAGACTCTCCCTCCCTCCAGACTCCTCACCTTACTGTCCTCTTTCCTCCAAAATCCCATTCACCCCCTTTGTCATCCATACCCGAATCATGACTTTTTCCTCCTTTACTGCTCTCTCGCTTTTTTTCCTCATTCCTATTGTCTTCCCCACCACCCCAGCCTCCTTTGTATGGCAATTCAAAGTCAGACAGACTTACACACAGCATCAAACAAAAGTTACTGCCCTCATTGCCACACCAAACTTCCCTCTGAAATGCTGCTCTGAGCCTTTATACCTCCACTTTCCTCCCTCCACTGAAGTGTTCACTAGCAGCTACCCTTATTCTCCCTACCTCTGCTTCCTCTGTGACCAAAAACAAGCCTATTGCAGGCGATGGCCAGATACCTACAGGAGATGTCCCTACTAGTCTTGCACAATTCACTACATAGGTAACTTCCAATACCCACAGTATTACTCCTCCAACCGTTTCATGAAATATCCCAACGGCTCATTCTCCTTATCAATCCCAGATCCCTGGGACTCTCGATGGGCTGCCAGAGTCACAGCCTCAGTTTACTACGGGGGGTCCTTGACCCCCCACAGTACCATTCATATCTCTCGAAAGTATGTTCCCTCTCATTCCCAGATCTCTCAAGTTGCATCAGATAGCAGACATTCCGAAAAAGTCATTATCCAAACTCTTGATAGCGCCTCTTCATCTTCTTATCCCCACCCCTCTTCCTATTTCTCCTACTCTTCATTACAGCTCATTCAAGACACCACCATCTTTCTCAACCACACCCTTAACACAGACAATCGTTTCTTGTGCGCATCACTACAGCGCCCACTGCTGGCTGCCGTGCCCCTTAATATTTCCAACTACTCCTTCCATGCAGAAAGACAACCCCTCTGCCCCCTGGCAGACATACCCCTATGGGAACCAGAATACGCAGATAATCTCACCATCCAGCACTGTGTAAACCCAACTCCACCCCCCTCCAGCGCACTTCACTGCTCTCTATCTACACCCCTACCTCCGGCTCTAAGACTTTTACGCAACCGGGACACTTCTTTTAGTGTAATGGCAGTCTTTTCAACTCAGTGCCTCTCAACTCTGATACACCCTGCATTCTCGTCACCCTAATCCCACAGTTAACACTTTACAGCATGGCAGAATTCCTTGAGCTCCAACCTCCCTTGGCCTCGTGCACAAAAAGAGCTGCTTTCCTTCCCATCATAGTCAGTAGCTCTTGGACCACCTCAGCCATTGGGGCAGGGTTTTCGGGAGAAGCCTTGGGTCACTCTCTATAGGCAGTTAGAGATCTCAACGCCAAACTTGAGGGAGCCCTGACATCCACTGCCGATTCTCTAGCCTCTCTCCAAAGACAGGTCACTTCGCTAGCTAAAGTCACCCTTCAAAACCGGCAGGCCCTAGATCTGCTTACAGCCGAGAAGGGCGGCACCTGCGTCTTCCTCTGGGAAGAGTGCTGCTATTACATCAACGAATCTGGCATTGTAGAAACTGACATTACCAAACTCACCGACCTTGCCTCCAGTCTCCACTCTGCTTCCAATTCCAACCCATTCTCTTCAATACTAACAAACCCCCTCCTCACCTGGCTCTGGCCCATTGCAGGCCCCATAATAATCATTCTTCTCACCTGTCTCTTCTTACCCTGTATAATAAAGTTCATCAAATCCCAAGTCAGAAAAATCTCTAATCAAGCTTTCAACCAGCTTTTACTCAGGAACTACCAGCTTCTGGCCACAGAAGATCCCTCACCCTCACGTGACCTCCTCACCACATGCTGAGATGGACCCCTCTCTCCACTGGAAACTGTTCCTGGAAACAATAGCCGCAGACGCCTGGCTCCTGACACCCATATCCTCTTGGCCAACCTATGGTTACAGGGAACCTTCATTGATTTCCAAACCTGAAGAAGTCCACATCTATTTGTCCTTACTGCGGGGAGTCCTATCAACCCTTTCCTCCCAATCCTCAAGCCCTCACTCCCTTCTCCGCCCCTGTTCAGCAGGAAGCAGCCAGAGAGAAAGCAACGTCCACAAACCCATAGAGGAGAAAGGGGGAAATGAAGGGTCCCCACCAGTAAGATGGCAAACTTCCGGCTTCTCTTCGGGGTCCTCAGTTCCCGCCGGTGCCACCTGAAGCCCAATCACCTCTCGCCCCCCTCCCAATCCCAGCACCTAGTCAACAGCCACCAGCCCCGTAGAAGTGACACCTCAATCAATTCATGCCCCCTCCTATATAACCCAGTACCTTTCCCTAATAAAGCGGAACTCTCCGGTGAATTGCTGCTATGTGTCGCTCCTTTCCTTTCATTTCTAAGTAACAAATTTTACAAACTAACATAGCACCAGATACAGTGCCTCTAGGGCTTGAGGATTAGACTCATGAGTTCTGTAGTTATACACACCCTGTTCTAATTTTGGCCTGATTACTTCTAACCTCTGTGTTCTTGGACAGTTCTTAATTTTTTTATGCTTTGGTCTCTTTATCTGTGAAGTAGTGATAATAAGAGCACCCTTTCTAAGGCTTATTGCATGGATTTAATGAGAAAATCCATGTTAAGTATATCACTGTACATGACACATACCATTGTGAAATAAATGTTATTGTTATACAGTAAGTATTCAGTAGATTCTAGTTGATTGAAGGAGCTCATGGTTCAACCATTTCAAATAACTTAAGAGGAAATAGGGCATAAAGACACAGGATTTGATTAAATATGTTTCTGAGGTCCCTTTTGCTGTTATAATTCTTTGATTCTTTAAAAAAATACCTTGTAACTAATTTGAAAATGAAAAGATTGAATTTTTAATGATTTTTAGAACAGTCTGTGTTTATCTAGAACAGTCTTTATTAAAGAAATATAAGAAGTTGACCCTACATGCTCTCTCCCACCAAACCAGACATGGTCTTTACTTTCCAAATACAACAGTTTTTATTTTTTAAAAAATCAAGCTGTATTGTCACCCTCTAACAGAAGCATTTCTAATGTGGTATGTCCAGCTTACGTTGATATAAAACCTGAGTTGCATAACATTCATTTCACTCTGTTACTTGATTCTCTGATTTAAGAAACTGAGTCTTAGTCAAGTGAATTAAAGAGTTCTATATCATACACTCAAAAGTGATGGAATTCAGACTCTGTCCTGGGTGTGGTAAGCTTCCATCATGTCAATGTTATCTTCCTCTTTGGCTCCTTAGCATATGACTTCAAAGCAAGGCTTATCAACTCCAGTGTTTCCTACAGAGTTCTTCTCAATTCTCTAACTCTTTTTTCTTCCAACCTTCTGTTTTGGTAACCTTCTGAAATATACTTCTGGAGATGGAGTAGAGAAAGATCATGTTTTGCAGTCAAGCAGAGCTAGATATAAAAATCTTGCCAGTACCATATTCTTCCAGTATGTGCTCAGCAAGGGAGGCCGAATAATGTTCACATTAGGAGTGAGGTCTCCAGGGTCAGACTGCTAGGATTAAAATCCCACTAGTGAGGCCCCTTTGCTGAGCAAGTAATTTTATTTCCTTCTGTGTCAGTTTTTGTGTCTTAAGTAAAGCTCACCCTATAGGATTAAACAATAGTATTATGTAAAATGCTTATAACAGTGCATGGCCCTTAACAAGTACTCCTCCAATTTTCATTGTTCTTATCAAAAATTGAGGATCAAGCCTGTTTCATGTGTTTAATGTAAAGATTAAACAAACTGTTGCAAGTAAAAAAGGAAACAAAAAAACCCCTCAGTTCTGTACCTAGCTCATCAGTGAACATTCATTCATTCATTGAATATGTGTTTATAGACCCCCTTCTATAGACTTCCTATGTTTTAAGAGCTGGGCATTCAGAGAAGACTCAGACAGACAAGTCTGTGTCCTTCTGATCTATGGTGAAAAAAACAAAAGGTTAGTTGCTGTTGTTATAAAAGATAAAGACTAAATATAGAACCTGATCTATATAACTTAGTAAAAGCATGCTTTGTTTTTCCTTATCCTCCATCCCCATTTTTAAGGATGTCTAATTGTCCTATCATTCAGAGTTTAGATCTCATTTTATTTTCCAAAAACAGTATTTAAATGTATTCAAGTTGGCATTTAGCTAATAAGGAAAATGAACATTTTGGGGGCATTTTGAAGTTTATGTGGGACTTTCATGTACAGTTCCTTTATTCCTCCTCTGGCACAGTGAGGGACAGATGCCAGCCTATTCTCTTCCTGAAAGCTCCCCCAGAAACATGTCTGCCACATATTCTTAGTGATTAGCAAAATAAAAGATTTAAAAGTAAAAATATCCCTGTGTCTTCCCTTCAAAAAGCAAACAGATTCTGGAATAGGCAAGGACAAGAGCTGGAGGAAGAAAACTGGCAATTTTTTCTTTGCATAATTTTTCTGACAAAACAAAAAGATTTCTACATCATTTTTATGACAAACGGTACCCATATCTTTGGAATTTTTGCAAATTTAGCATCAATCATGTACATTTTCCAGTCATTCTCATTGAAATTTCATTCTATTTATCTTGTTGGCAAAGTGAAAAGCAATTTTTGTTTGCTAACGTTGCCTTTTCCCTTGCTACATAAAAAAAAAATGGCAATGCTAAAAGGAGAGAGGCTTTTCCTTTCTGCAGGGGAGCCCCAATGTGCTCATTTGTATGTACAGTCTGTCATGACTATTTCAGCATATTTTCATTTTATTTATAGATTTGAATCATTTATTATTTGCTTGCAAACATTTTGCCAAGGACTCTTAATTGGTACATATAGCAATTAAAACTTTATTACTTAAATAGTTTTAGGAACAGGAAAGAAAAGGTACCAAAATCAGCATAAGCGATTTAGCTATAAAACACTACATCTGACTCCTTATTTTATTTATGATAAGGATTTTATTCTAATGCTTCATAAGTAGAATAGCTGCTCTTTCCAGTTCTACATAAATGAGATTCATGCCTAATGTGCCTCCAATTTTCAAAAACAATCCCTCAAATACAGTTTTAACTTGCCATTAAGGCTGTGTCTACCCATCATAAAATGAATGTTTAGGAAGGAATTACTGGCCCATGCAGGGTGTTAGTTTTTTAATACGAGAATCAGTTTATGCCCTGCAAGTCTCTTCATTAAAACTTTTCTTTAGAGAAGTGGCTTTTGCTGTTTTTAGGAAATATTTCCAGATAAGAGTCATACCAAGTGCATTCCCCATTGATTTAACTTTAGCAGTCTTTGCTGTAGACAGATTTTTACAGTTAGATGAATAGGGTTTTTAATATAAATATAATGGTTTGGAAATGGTTATTCAGTGTAGGCAGAGCATCTGTCAGTACCTTGTATCCCTCAGGAATATTCCTGAAAGACTACAATAAATAAAATGGAGGAAATTGGAAATTTATAGAAATCGTCAAACTAAAGAATGGTGGAAATTACTTTGTAAAGTTTTGATGAGTTAGTAGTGAGAAAACACACACACACACACACACACACACAAACAATGCATAAATTTGAAGCACCAAAAATGACTTAAGCATTGTGATAGCCACTTTCACCTATATTATCTCATTTAATCCCCAGGTAATTCCATCGAAAAAGAGGTTTTATTATTACACCACTTTTATGGATGAGAAAGCAGATAACATATACAAAGTAATTATAACACTCATCAGTTAGATTGGATATAAAATAAACTCAGAGAAAGAGGTTAGAGAAGGGAGAGATCAACTACTTCAGTGAGGGCTGCCAATATCAGAAAAGAGATCTTAAGCAAGGCTTGAAGAGGACTGTAACTTCAGAACTGCTCACCTTCTCCCCTACAGTGCCTTACTTCCCGTTTCTCATCCCTGCAAACTGGATATCTGTTTTTATAAGCCTTCTAACTCCAACTTCCATGAAGACTTTCTAGGGGTGTGGATTTAAGTTTGGAAGGATTTGAACCATTTCTTTATCTCAGTAAAATAGAAGAGCTTCTGTAATGTAGGAAATGAAAGGTTTTTCTCTGTACATTTAAGGACAAGATTTAAAGCCAATGCTGAAATCCCTGACGACAGTGGTTTTCCTGTTGGCTTCCATGATAGGCTTTGCTTTTAAGGGAGCCAGAGAGTGGCTCACCAGGATGCATGTTGAATGTTTGTCCATATAACTTATTCCATCCTTGCAGGTACACATGAGTTAGGACAATTATGCACATGTACTGACATGGAAAATGGGGTTGGCAAGTTACCAAAAATCAGGTACCAACTAAAAGAGGAAACTTGGATGCAGGCCCAGGTCTGTCTTACTCCATTGTTTGTGAACTTTCCACTAAGTTTGTCAACTCAATTAATAGCTACTGGCGATGGTCTGGACACCATACAACAAACAAAACAACCTGTTCCTTATTGCCTGAGAGAGCAAATGCAGAGAAGATGCAGCCTGAAGACATAGACGGGCCTACATGAGGCCCTTTTCAAATGATGGCAGAAAAACAAAAAGACTTTATTCACATTTCAGTAAGTCCTGTTGTCATGTAGTTGTGATTATAGATATTAAGGAGTGGAAATCAGTAGGAAGTTTGCTTCTTTCCATACCCAGATGATGTGCTTGACTGTCAGTGTTGACAGATGCTTTGGGCTTGAAGGTTGAAGCCCATATGTCAGGTTGCATATTGGTGGCAGTAAACAAGAAAATCACTGATTTGTATTTGTGGATGTAGGACAGAAAATTATTTCCTTGCTTTTCCAGTCTCCATGGCATAAGGGGTAGTCATGAGACTCAGTTCTGCCAACAGAATCTAAGCAGTCTGTTAAGATTATTTCTGGAAAGGATTTTCCCTTTCTTATAAAAAATAACATAAATGGTTAGCACTATTTTTCACCTTTCTTCCTGCTTTGAATGCAGATGTGGTACCTGGAGCTATGCATGCATTTTGTGACTATAAGAGAGAGGACAGAAATGTCTGGCCTGACATCTTGGAACTGTTAAACACACACACCAGAAACAGCTATTTTGTTTTTTTATGGATAAGAACTAACACCTATTTTATGAAGGCTTAGTAATACAGTACTTTGTTACTTGCCACAAAATACACTCCTAAGAGATAAAAGAGAGATTATAACTACAGTCTCAACTATGACCACTTAGATTAGCTAGTGATTAAAAATATTACATTAGGGTAATAACATTTGTGGTAATCTAAATTATTAGCTCAGCCTTCCCCAACAACAATCTAAATTGGTTTAATATGGGTCACATAGTAACAATAACATGATAAGTAAATGCAAGTAAATGGATGCCAAATAAGTGAGTGAAAGCTATTTACCAAGTCTTGGGGAATTTTTTTCAAGTTATTCTATTTTATTTTAAAATAATATATACTCTGAACTCACACCATTCCTTCTCCTCAGTTCTATTGCAACATCTCATATATATGAAAAATTATTTTCCATTAATTATCTACTAATAGGAAAGGCACATTATCACAGTGAAATCAAGTTTCTTTATCCAGTCTCTCCTTGATCCTAGCCCAAATTTAAACGTGCCTAAATGATGCCTGGCAGAAACAATCAGAGGTCATGGAGTCCTTGCTTATGAAAGACATTAATCAAACAAATGTCATTTGTCTAATTCAGTAGTTTTTATTTTAAACCTTGTGAAAAAGGAAGTTTAAATGAAAATAGATACATTAAGCATAAAAAGTCAAAACTCTAGAGATCAGAGTTGCTAAATTATTATTTCAAAAATCTTGCTCTGAGATTGACAGATCATTTTGAGTCTGCTTGTACACTGACATTTTTAGAAAAATTCTCTCTACTTCACTTTTTAAGATACCATTA
This sequence comes from Manis javanica, assembly GCF_040802235.1. NCBI lineage: Eukaryota > Metazoa > Chordata > Mammalia > Pholidota > Manidae > Manis > Manis javanica. The sequence continues at coordinate 152,000,538 of NC_133157.1, forward strand.
CTAATAGGTTAATAGTTCTAGTTTTTCCTGTGACTTAATACTTCAGAGAACACAAAATCATTTTGATAATTCTAAGAATGCAGATTATTTTGCAATTTACAAGGGAACATATCTTCACTTTGTTTTTGTTTTCATTTTTCACACAGAGAAAAAAAGTTAATACACGTGAAAGGCTGATTTCCACAACCATTACCATTTAGGGACTTACTTGTTAGGCTCCCTCTTTAGTAATTTTTATTTTTATGTATTTGTTTCTTTTCCTCACTAAATATCTAGATAAAAAAAAGAAATGATGTTTTACAAGTGAAAAAAAATTTTGTTTTACAAAATCCAAAAGCTGATCCAGATGGCTAGACAATTTGACCAGAATATCTTTATACACTTTGCATTCAGAGTATTAAGGAAATCATCCACATCTCTAAAGAGCAGATTTCACCTGGGATGAATTTTGTTACTCAGATCATAATAACTTGTTTTAAAGTCATATTTTCATTTTGCAAATCCCTTGTTCATGCTATGTCTTTTGTTCTCTATTCCAAAAGGAGAGATAAGCAGACATTTTCCAAAAATATTTCTTAGATTATTCATTTTTTTCAGAAATCAGGTTTGGGTTTGATGAATTAAGGCACAGAAAAAGTTCCCCAAATTACCTATTTGTATAGAGCAGCAGGTGGATGGGTTCAAGTGAAGATCAAGCCTGCATAGAAATGAAGCTAGTAAAGCTCCCTTACTTGGCTAAATGAATTATCCCTAGGTTCATACATTAAAATGGCACAGACCAGCACTCCTTTCTATATTGGATAGCCTCAAAAGAGTAAAAAATAATTTCCTTATAAAATACAGTTGGCATTTCCCACAAAGTCCCCGTGTCCCCAGGACAAGGCCCTCACAGGTGGTTCCCAGAGAATGAGGTTACATAATTAAGTGTTAGGAATATGGCATCATTTCAAACCCACATACAATGAACAAATAGAGATTGGGGTTTAAGCAAAAGGGAAACTCATCCTTTTCCTTTAGTTCATTATCAAACCACAAAGGATTTTGATTTTCACTTTTATATATTCTATGACAGGATAAAAGAAGTAGCAATTCTCAGAAAGGTAAGTGTGCATGTGCATGCTTATGTATGCACAAAAAGGTATATATGCATGTATCTTTGCACATTGTAGGGAAGGCTGCTGGCATTGTCTACTTGCTCCGGGTTCAAATATTTATCTAATTGTGCTGGAGATGAAATGCATTGTTTAATAATATAGAAGGCATTTCTCTATTAGATATATTTCTTGATTGGCTTGGACAGTTAAATTTGTAAAGTATTAAAGAGGCAAATAAACTAAAGGTCTTTATATATATACATATATATATGTGTATATATATATATACACATATTTATATTTATATACATATATTTATATTTAAGAATGTCTTAATTACCCAAAGAGCCATTTGAAAAAAGGAGTCTTGAATATGGTGCTAAACTATAAGTGTTTGACAACTCATTTTAACTATCTTTTAGAGAAAGAATAAATTCAAGGATTCAGTCGCTTGTGCTTACAGAAGAACATAAGGCACGTTCTATTGGCGTACAGAGTAACCCTCCACATACCAGCCAAATTTCAGTTAGAGTGACGACGGCCTCTTTATCTAAGGCTCCCTGCGGTCTTCACTTCCCAAGTGACAGGGCTGGATGAAGAGATGACTGTGCATAAAGTGGTGTGTGATCTTTCTAAGGGAAAGACTTGATCAAACGTGGCTTCCTCTTGGGGTACAGCAGACGTGCAGACTACAGCGAGAGCCCTGCTCGCTCCAGCGCAGACAGCCGTGAATCACGCCTTGTCACATTGCAGCAGGGTGGCGTGGCCAGCAGGATGAAGGCGGTGGCAGCAGGGGCTGCAGTCTCTCCAGGCCTTTTTTTCTTTTTTTTTCTTTTTAATCAGCCAGGGAGGTTAGCTCTGCAATAAACTTGGAGCCAGAGTTGAGCTGAAGGGGAGCTGTAATAATCCAGGTATCATCTCTACTTTTTATTTCTCGCCCTAAATTAAAATAATAGGGTCAAGAGGAAAAAAAGAATTGACCCTGATTTTGACTTGGTCAGCGACATCACCCTCACTGGTTGCGCTAGAGACACGCACGCGGCTCAGACCCCGGCCGAGACTCCTCCTCAGGAGCAAAGACGTTCCAGTCGGGAAGCAGACCAGCGCAACCTGTGCCTTAAGGCTGTGTGGAGAAACACGGGCCTGAGCAGTTCATAGAAGGGGAAAGAGGACAATTCAGGTATTTAATGATGCCATAGATCAACTACAGAACACAGCACATATCCAGGAATTAAATAGGGAGAAGTAAATTCAGCCCTCGGTATAGGTGCTATCAGTAGTTATTTTACCAACAAATCCCAATAGTCAGTTCAATGGCTGTAGCAGATGATGGAAGAGTAAGAAAGAAAAGGTCGGTGAACAACACTATTCCTCTTAAGACAAAAGGTGATAGTGAAAACTAAGAGCAATGCATAATTCATCTAAATAGAGCTCCAGGAGGTGAATCAGCTTTTAGGAGGCGTTTTCATGGCTCTCCAGTCCCTTTGTTCATCCAGCAAAGAACTGTAGAGTGGCTCCGGGGTGCCATGCTCAGTGCTCGCTGTGAGAGCAACAGGCAGGCCTGCCCTCGCAGAGCTTACAGTCGACGCAGAGTGAGCAGAGAGACGTGGAGAGCAAGGCGGGTGTGAGGCAACGGGCGGGTGCAGGAGTGAAAAGGTGTGCTTGAAGGGCACGCCAAGGAGGGCACCTCATCAGCCCTCACAGCTCTGTGTAAGCATGACTGTGGTTTCTTGGAGAGTCTCAGCCTTCCAGTTAGCATTTTTGAGAGCTTAACTGGAGCTTGGCAAGAACCGCACATCTGCTGCATTGCAGGAATAGCTAGAGGTTTTTAAAGCTGTTTCTTTAGGAAGATCACAGCCCTTAACTTCTGATTTCTGCATAGGTTTTCAATGGTTGGGAGAAAAATTCTGCCAGTTCATCAGCAAGCAGTTGGGAAATGAGATGCCCCCTGCTTCTTGAGACAGGAACAACAATGCACTGCAAGTTTCCCTTACAAGAAATAAAAGGGAGAAATCCAGATGATGCCAAAGATAATGGAATATTCCACTGCTTTGAATGGGATTTGAAATATTCTCCAGGCCTGACTACAGAATAGTGTGACTCCCTAAAAATACAGCTTCACCCAACCCACGAAAGGAACATAGTCGTGAAATTCCAGTATGGTTGTTTTTTTTAATGTAATGGCATTTGATTAACGTTTGTCAGAGTATTTGGTTTTATTTATGTTTGACATTGAATTGTGGAGAAATTTCTCATATTGGAGGTTGCTGTTATAGTTGTATTAGCTGGTACTGTGTGTGTATGTGTGAGTGGGCATGTTTTAATATATGTGATAGCAATAATGAAAAAGAGGGATGGAACTTTAATACACACCAGCACCCATGAGATCAAGGAAGCACTACAAACGCACACAGGGGCATCAAGGCAGCATTTCTTTTGAACTAAATAATGCAAATTAGGTTTACCTCCATCTATTTCCCTTTTCATTGAAATATATTTGCAAAAGAAATGAAATACGGGCTGTCCTTGTTTTTGATTTTTTTTTTTTTTTTTTTTTGCTAAAAACCAGGGCTCCCTGACCAAAACCAAGTTTTTGAGGCTGTCAACACTTCTTACAAATGATAACATTTTTTTTAAGCGCGTTAGATTAGAATGGAGATGATCCTGGCTAATCTGGGGAATTCAAGCTTCTCAGTGCTTGCTGTGCCCCCCTTTCTTTGCTGTGGAAGCAAATTTGTATTGACTGTCCTCTCCCACACTCTCAGGCAGCCTGCTCCCATCATCACGTCTGTGGTGCCCCACACAGATCCTCATTCTCTTTGTTGTGTTGTTTCCTGCAGCTTTGGTTTGTTTTCCCTCCCCTTCTCATCTTCCTGGACATATTCTCCACGAGTTTTTATTTTCCATTTGGAATCTATTTTATCCCCTCTATGGGAGTATTGATCCTCTGTCATATAGACCACCTGCTTCCTGGTGTCCCCTCTTCACTGTCACACAGGCTATTATTGCATGTAGGTCACTTTTGATTATTCCAATGTTGGCTGTGGTTTTCCCAGCTGATCCCATATACCTTCTCATATATCATCAAGAACATCCAGAAGGCCCTTTGGCCTTTTGCTCTGGCCAGATAATTCAGAGGCTTGGATCGAAAAACAAAAAGCAACCCCATTTTCTTATTAATAAGATTTTTTTTGAGGGGGGTAGAGGAGATAGAGAATGGAATAACAAATAAACATGGCTTTTCCATATTACTAAAGAGAGAGAAAAAGCCTATTTATTCTTTCAGGTTTTGATGTACAGTAATTATTGTGGACAAGTCCATAGTGAGGACTTTGATGAATAGCTCTCCACTCTCCCACTCCCCATGCAGACTTGCACGGTGTCAAGGAACCAGGCTGCTACCTCTCTTCTGTCATGTCAAGAGTCCAGGCAATCACAATTGTTAAAAATGTAGGGCTATTTCAGGAAGGTGTAAAGCATGCTAACACCCATGAAATATATTTTTAGGCAGATCTAATCTGGAGAATGTTGCATTTGATTAAGGGAACTTCGTGAAAATCATCTTGCCACTCCAAAGATTCATTTTAGGTAAAATAAATCAAGAGCAAAGATACTTAATGAGTTTAATTATTCACTTTGAATTCTTGGAAGTAACTATGACAAAACTACCTTCCCAGTTAGAGGGGGTGAGACATTCTTTCCTTCGTGTCTACGTTCTAGTTAGCTACACTTCAATGCCAGGAGGTTCCTGACAGAGTAAGAGAGGGTAAGCTAGAGATGTGTGCTTATTGATTCCTCCTTGGGTTCCTTGGACCAAATTTCCTCTTCTGCTAATGGCAGAGTTAATGTATCTATATGTACCTCAAAATACTCCTGCCACTCCTGCACAATATCTCATCCTATATTACAAAGAGTAGGAACCTAGTCTCTCTGGATGTAGCCTGGGTCTCTTCCCATGCTATAATCTTTAGAGATAGGGAGGATAGAGAATTGTGCATGCTTCCTTTTACCTGCCTCTCATACTCTCAGCAGAACACTCAGATGGTGCTGAGTTGCCAAGCCATAAACCCTTGAAGTTTCTTGGCCTGGGGAAGCACATCATATGAAAGATGAAAGAGGTGGGAGGAAGGGCAGGGAAGTGACAGACATCCTTCTTCAGATATCCTGGGATGAGCACCCCATGCTGATTTGAAGTTGAACACATCCATTTCATAGCTTATGGCTGCATATTTGGGGGAGAAGGAGGTAGCGGAAGTAGCTGGAGCATTACCATCTTCATTTCAGACTTTCCAGATGTAGGAATGTAAGAATTGTATACTTTAATTTGCTTTTCAATGGGTAGGATGTTTGGGGTCAATGGAGGTAAAATAAAGTTACCCTGAAAAAATTGATAGGAACAAAATTTTTTAGTAGAGCTAGATCCAATACTGTGCCTTTAAGAGTCTCACAAATGTTTGTATTTAAAATAAAAGCCTTTAAAACCACAGGTTTTATTCCAGTTTATGGAAAGTGTTGATCCAAACTGGTATCTTCTAGATAATTCTCAGACACGAAAAATCGTTCTAAAGCTCAAGTTAAATGGTTTGTGTATAATACACTGTCCCTTGAATAACTCTGCTTGAATTAATTTCAACCAAGAGCATTGCCTGTTATAAATGGAACTGATGTGTGTTTTCAATACCAAAATTCTCTCAGAAATATAGGTCTTTAGATAAAGGGAGAAATGACATGTCATTTCTCTTTTTAAAGACTCACATAAATTCCACTTTGTTATTCTGTGGATTTTCTCTTTGTCTCCCGTACTTGGAGAAGCTTAGGCAAAGACTGCAGCCATGGAGCATAATGATTGCAGTCAAGTGTCTAATGGGTGTTTTCCTTTGTTCTGGTTACAAATTAAGTCTCTGCCATGGTCCATATCTTCGTATTTAAATCACTCAGTTAGTGGATATGGAACCAAGATATATGCCATTGGGGAGGAAAAGAAGACAAAAGCACTGTAAAACTTGAAGCTAAAGAGGTAATCAAGTCTTTGCAGGAAATATTTTAAATAGAGAAGTAATGTAAGCAGATTTGATTTTCGGAAAGAAGATTTGCTGCTGAATAGAGATTTCAATTGTGGGGGTAGGGACAAGCCTGGAGTCAGGGAGGGCAACTGGCAGGCCTTGGAGTGTGTTCCGCTGGTGTGGGGGAAGTGGGGACCTGAGGTTTGGGGATGGCTGGACTGAGATCAAAGGTCCATTAGGAGGCCTTGATAACTGCCTGGGTGCTGAGAGTGAAGGAAAGAGAGGATTCAGGTAATGTTCTTGAACAGGTGACAGACGGCCCTTTACTGAACTGGAAAACCCAACAGGAAATGAGTATTCAGCTTGAAGTGTGTGGAGTTCAAAATACTAATGGACAATAAAATCCAGTAAGAGGCCTGGGGTGGCAATAAAAATCTGGGAGTCAATACATGGGAGTTAAAAGTAACCATGGGTATGAAAAAAGAGTGAGGGCTTATGGAGAGGGCCTATGTGAGACAGAGAGGAGAAGGGGGCCTAGAATGAAATGAGAGGAACCTCAGCCCGGAGAACCTGAATCCAGGAAATGAAAAGCTTTTAGGGAAGACAAGTGTCTCATAGTAAATACTGCAGAGAAGATAAGGACTGAAAAGAATCTTGTTTGATTTTGCTGTCAGAGAAAATAGGTTCCCTGGAATAGAAGGGATGGAAATCATCTTGCTGCACGTAGGAGATGAGAGACTCTAGACAAATTTTTCCATAATGTTGACAGTCTACTGAAAGGCAATGAACTCTTTATGAAGACTTTTTAATCCTGCCACATATGAAAAACTTCATTTAGGTATAGAAAACATAAACAAGTTTAATTTTTAACTTTGGCTTGACTTATTACTATGGTAAGTAGACTGGCTTGAAGAAATGGAATCTGCTATAAAAATACTGTCTGAGAAGAATAGCCAAGTCAGGTGAAACTGCTCCGATTGTATGACTGTGAGTATTTGCCTTTGTCTCTGTATGTGTTTTGGTTTGCAGCCATTAATAGCTTGGATTCCATGAAGCAGTGGCAAAGGGGAGTGTGTCAGAGCAGCAGGCCAAAATTAAATTACAGCAACCTCGCACTTTGCATTAAAACCTTCACTCAGAGATGGAGGCTGGTAATCACGTCCAGATTTCCCTTAAAGACAATGGCCCTCCATGCAACTGGCCACACTCAGTTAATTCATGCTGTCAGCTGCCTTTATTGGCTGTGGGGAATGCAGTATTGATTCTTGAACTCAGCAGCAGCACAAAGAGCCACTAGTGCATGGTCAAAATGCTGCAATAAAGAGCTGGCAGCTTTAGAAAAGCAGCCATTCCATTGCACAAACAAGGTCAATTAGAGGACAGTGCAGTGTAATATAAATAGCATTAGCATCTCTCTTCAACTACGATGATATCACGCTGGCAGGATGACACTAAGGAAAATAAGGTTTAATGCCAAATAAATATAAAGACATTTAGTGTAATTTAATTTCAAGCTATCATTTTAAAAGTGCTATGGGTAGCAAAATATTTAGTTTCATCATTGGTAGGAATTTATGTCTACAAAAATGATTTCTGATAAAACTTCATGCAAACTAGCCAATTAGTCATGTACAGTAAAACTGGTACTATTAATTTTATTGTTAAGTAAGCAATTTCTCAGTCATAGTTTCAATGTAGTGTGCCTACCTGTTGTTTATGTCCTTCTTAGTATTAGAATTTCAAAATCTCTAGCATGTCATGAAGAAGGAACAAAAGATGTCTTGGTATTTTTAGTTTAAAAGATAGAGCAGATTAAGTGTTTTTTTTCCTTTTTTAAGTTGCTGGAAATTACTAGGACCTTTTGTTTAAATACTGCATTCATTACTTTTATTTATGGGAGAATTTTTCCTACCTTCTTTGTCAGTTCAAAATTAATTACAAATGTAAAATGCATCATGCTGTTAACACATACTCTATGCGGGAAACAAATTATACTCTCAAAATAGATAATGGACAGCTTGGAGAGGTAATTGATAAACCTACGCTGCCTACAATAACTGAATAGATTTTAGAAAAATATATAATTGTTGGGAATGGAAAGAATGTGTTTGAATTCTCCTTAGTAATGAATGTGCCTAAGGTTGACTAGAAGCAACTTATTAAAGTGTATAAAAAAGTTTAAAGAAAGTTTGAAAGCATGGTGCCTTTAAAATGCCCATTCAATGAGATAGTATATATTGTCTCTGAGGTTGATGTCCAGTAATTTGGTCAAAACCATTTTCTAAAAGACAAATGTTCTAAGTAGTCTAATGTATTTCCAACAAGCCAGCTGTGTTTATTATGAACTAGACACAAGAGTTCCAAATTGCTTTCATGAACTTCGAGTAAATGAGTTAATATATCTTATGGTTACCCTATGTTTCCTCCTCCATCAGCTAAAAGATAATGTTTATTAGATACTATGAGACCAAATACACAAATTTCTGCAGAGTGGAAGGTACTCCCGATCTTCAAAACAATATACCAATAGAATTTTAGGTCTAAGAAAGATTTACATGGTGATCAAAACCCCTTCCTTCTGTTTATCCAGGAAAAAGCTGGGGCCAGGTAAGTTAAGCCATAAACACCAAGTCATACAGGAAGGTGGAACCTTCCTAAATTTTCTGAATCTTAATTATCCATTTTTCTTACCATTACAATATTTGAAGAGAAACATATCTGTTATATAATTCTAATAACTAACGTAATAGTGTTCAAGGGAAAGATAAAAAAAAAGATGTAAAAATACTTGGAAAGTGAAAGTCTTCCATTTTCTTCTCTCTCAAAAACCATTTATGTGTTTTCTCCTATGTATATTATAGACACATAATATTTTAGCCATATATATCTATTTATTTTTCTCTGTCTATATTTGTGTATAGCAAATTCATTTTTTCTTTTAACAATGTGCCATAGACAACTTTATTGCCAATATTTATAAGTCTAGCACTCATCCTTTCTAATGGATGATGTTTCATTCTATAGTTATAACCTCACTTAATTATTTAATCTTTTTGACATTTGTTTTTTTTCCAATTACAATTAATGCATAATTAATATTCTTATATACCTATTTTTCATATTTATTGAAATATTTCTATAGGATATGTATCCCAGAAATGAAATTTTTGCCTTAGAATGACTTTTTATCTTAGAATTATTTTATATTTACAGAAATTTACAAAGATAATACAACCCTTACCCAGTTTCCTCTCAATTTAACATATATTACCATGGTAATGAAATAAACTGTTTAAAACTAAGAAAGCAATATTGGTACATTACTATTCATTAAACTCCAGATTTCAGTAGAATGTTTCTGCTAATGTATTTCATTGTTGTTCCAGAATCCAATCCAGGATATCAAAATGCTTTTAGTCATCATGTTTCCTGTTTGTTTCTTAAGGTCTGTGACTGTTTCCCACTCATTGTTTTCCATCACCTTGACAGTTCTAAGAGTGCTGGCCAGGCATTTGGTGGGATGGATTGAGTTTTACTTGCACTTAACATATAACCACCCAAATATTTTAATAATCTATATTCCTACTACTAGTGTATATTAGTGACCATTTTTCTGGTAGTCTTGACATTAGAAAATATGTATCTCTTGTTAATCTTTGCCTACCTAGCTTGTGGCTTGTGATAAACTGAATTGCCTCATGGATTTATTTTACATTTACAGTGAGAATATTTTCAAAGTTTTATTATTCACTTGTTTTCTTATCTTGTGAGTTGCTCACTCATGTTCTTTGTCCATTATTTTACTGGGATATCTCATATCTCTTATAAATTTCTTTAATTTTCCATGTATTAGAGATCTTGGCCTTATGATTGTTCAACTAAGTCTGAACAAATATTTGTATCATAATGGGTTTTTTTTAGTTTCTTTGTGGTATTTTGTTGTATATCATTTTTTATAGGGTCTGAATACTTTATCTGTTTAAAGATAGTTCTCTTTTGCTCATAGATTATAAAAGATCCATGAATTTATTCTTGTATAGTTTGGCCTCATATTTTACATATCAATCTTTGACTTATCTGTGATTTATTTTGAAATGAGGTGTGATTTAGGAATCCATGAAGTTGTATTTTATTTTTCCTAAATAGTTAGCCAGTTGTCTCAAATTACATTTGCTCTTATACCTTTTATTGATTTGGTGAAATGGAAGTGACAACATCTGAGAGAGAAGTAGTCATAATTTTTGCTTTCAAAACACAATATAGCCTTATTTGAGGAAGAGTATGAGAAGCTCTGTTTCACCATACATTTACCTTCTGCCTTTAAATCTTGTACTATCTTTATTTGGCTTGACCTCTCAGCTGCATCTGACACTTGCCCACTATTTCTCCCCGAAACTCTATTCTTTTGTATTTTCTAATGCCACACCACTAATCTTCCTTTTTTTCCGTCTCGATCTACCTCACACTTTCCTTCCATGCCATTGAATGCTGGCATTCCTTGCAGTTTGGGTTTTGGATCACGTGTCTTCTCACCTGCAGTGCTGTGAGGTTTATTGCTTGCTGAGATCCCAGAAGTTCCTCTAAGCATATTACATACATTTTCTTATGATAATCGTTAAGATAGACATTCCATTATCATCTTCTTTCTATAGGTGAAGACATTGGCCTAGAGAGATTGAGGTGCTGCCCAAGTGAACCTAAATTCTAAACAACGAAGATGGAATTTGACCCCAGCTGCACTCCTCCAAAACCCAGGTTCTTCATCAATACCAACTGGCATTATGTAGCAGCTTACTGGTTAAGAGAATTATTCCTGTCATGCTTATCAGTATCATTATTCACTCAAGTGAAGAACCTGGGACTCATTCTCTACCTTACCATCCATATGTAATGAACAACTCAGTATTGTAAATTTTCCTTTCCAGAAGTTTTCAATTTATCTTCTCTCCTCTAAACCCACAGCTTCTATTCTGGATTTGGTCCTTATTTTCTTTGTTTGGACCACTGCAATAACTTCCTAATGGCAGCAACAAATCTGTTTAAAGGATTACCAGAGTCATCTACGTAAAAGGCAATGACATTCCTGGGAATAAACCTCTCAGCAGTTCCCTGCTCATCCTAGTTTGAATTCTAAGCTCTCTCACACAATAAATAAGCAAGGTTCTCTATGCCCATTAATTTTCACTCTGCCCACACTCCCACCAGACACTCTACTAAGCTCCAAACTGTTTTCCTTGGCTGGGATCACCCACTAAGACTCTCCTCACGTATCACCTCTTTTAAGTAGTCACCTCTCTAGCTTCTCACACCCAGGATGGCAGGAGATGGTGCCCTTTCTCTATTGCCAACACTTGATTTCACATGGCACTCAAGTCATTTACTTGTTTGTCTGTCTCTCTGAGCTCCTTGAAGGAGGACTCTACCCTGTCTTATTTTTCTTTATTTTCCTAGCACCCAGTAGTGCCTGACACTGTATAGGGCACTTGTTAAATGTTTGCTAACCTGATAAGGCAATTATATAATATCCTAAGTACTTTGTCTGCTTCATAGTCACATAAGAGGGAATTTTCTAAGCTCTTAGACTACTTTAAGTAGACATTCAGTCACTGAAGGAATAATTGTACACAAGTCAACTATGGAAATCATTGCTTTCAAACAGCAAGTAAAGGAACATTTCCTGGATGGATAGATGCTATGTTATTATAGTGTTTGGTACATGTAATTAGTGAGCTGCTCTGGTAGACATTCCTTGACTTGCCATTAAAGCTATGCTCTGAATCTCCATTTCTATTAAAATGTAACTGCAGCTGATCTACACCCTGTACCCACAGTTCTCAGGGCATCTGTAATGATCTAGTGATGGGTCTTTCTGACATTGGTTTGTAATGGGAACAGGAATTTGAGGACCTTTAAGGCAGCATGTGCAAAAAGGAGAAGTCAGGGTGATGGAGAATAGATATAAAGAAAAACAAAAACGATTTATTTAACATTGCCAGGCAGTGTATTATCTCATTTACAATTAAGACAAAAACGGTTTTAGTTTATCATTACCATCCTCATTTGTGAGGATTCTAACTACAAGTGTTAGATTTTCCAGAAAGAGCTATCAATCATGGAAGCTGGGTTTCCTGAGTTCAGATTAATGGCCACTGTTTAATATTCTGTATTGTATTTTGTATTGAGCTGAATCTATTTATACTATGAGCATACAGCTACAGTTCATGATATTTAGGGAGTGGGACATATGGTGGCACTGTATTCATCCTGGACTTTGAAAGGATTCAGGTTGTGTATTTTCATGATTTGTGGTGGTGGTAGTTTTTGCTTGCAGACTTCCTCTCAGAAATGTGCATGGAAACTATTAAAGGGCCTTACTGCCCCAAATAATGTCCCTTTTACAGTAGGCCCCATGAGATGCAGCCTGGTAAGTGCTCCCTCCCAAATACTTTTCTTATCTTATAGACATGATTTTTGCCTTGAAATTCTGCCTGCTGATAAGCAGGAGCAAAATAAAAAAGAACTAGAACATTTCCTATACCTTTAGTGAAGTAAATCCTAAGCAGTTAGTCTCAACTTCTCCTTTTCTGGAATGTACTGTGTTCCTTGGAACTCAATGCTGTAAAAGCATTGCTTTTCCACATTCCATTAACGCAGTGGTCACAGGAGATCCAGAGATGTCAGGAGCTGAAATTCCATAACACTTTGGAGTTTAAAGCTCTCAAAACCCGAAACACCTCGAAGGCCTTTCCTAGCTACTTGGAATTTCTTCATATCTACAAAAATCTTACTTGGCAGGAAATTAAGTGGAGAAGGAGAATGCTTTTAAGAGATATAGGGATATCTGTGACCATCTCTGCCAGTATTTTCACCTCCTTTGGATTTTTTCCTACCAATTATCTTTGGAATTTGTTTTATTCTCTTCAGTCTTCATATAGAGCTCAGATGTATTGACGCTGATGTTCCTTAGGATTCTTTCCTGAGAAGCTGGGTGAGTAACATAGGTATGGGCCTTTCCTACTTTGTAGAGAAATGTACAGTCTCATTCTGGCTGTTGAGTAAGTTATCACAGGCTTTATGTCTTCCCTTCCCACCTTTCAGGGTTGTTCCACTTGAAGAATTCAGGAATTTGAATTTAGCTGTAGGAAATGGGTAAATCTGGCCCATTATTGAGCACAGAGCAAAAATCCAATGGCATTTTGGATATGCATGGAGCAGGGAGAAAAAAAGGCAATTCGAAGCAATAGGTCCTTGAGAGCAGGGAGAGCCCAGTAAAGGGATGGCAACATTGAACTGACAAGCTGGAGTTGGTCAAATCTGGAGGTACTGCTAGGAAAGGTTTCCACATGTCATGGAAAGCAAGCAGAAAGAGCTCATGAGGGGATTTTAGCTGATGATCCTGGGCAGGTAGGAGCAGTGAAAGGGTTTACTGATAATGTCTCTACCATTGGGCATAGACACCATGAGACCGCATGTCAGTCTGGGCTCCCCTGGCCCTTTACACCATTCTTGAAATCCTTAAAAACCTAAATCCTAAGCCTTTAAGCACACCTTGTCTCTGAGGTTGCCTGCACTCCTGTCTGTGTGTACTGTCTTATCAAATAAACTTTCTTGTTGCATAAGCCTAAAAAAATAAATAAAGGGATTGCTCATTGCTATGGACAGGAGTGTTAGGTTGTGTTAATCTCCTTCTCCTCAGTGGTCTCGTTCTTTCCAGGAGACTGCAGTCTATGGGTACATGGGGATTGCATGGAGTCTAGTTTTAGCAAAGCAAACTTTGTGAAGAGTCCATATTTTAGGATTCCCTCATCTCAACAAAGTTTCATTTTGTTAAATGAGTGCTGTGCAATATTAAAATTCCCCTTTAAAATAGGTTTCCCCTGAAAGTGCATGTACTTAGTTATGGGCGTACACACACACACACACACACACACACACACACACACACACACACACACATTTATTTTTGTTTTTGTTGCTCTTGATTATTTTAGATGTTGCCATTATATCTATATTTTATAGTACTTCTACCTTAAGGCCCTTAAAATAAAAGTTATTTTTATTAAGCTATAAAAGTCATTTTAACTATGCACACTTTTCTTAATTATGTCTGTATAGGTAGACACATGTTTGTATCTTAAAAAATACAACCAAAACTTTTTTTTTTTCTCGGGAGCAATCAAACCTGTAAATGAATGACAATTCATTTTGGTCTCTTCTGAAGAAGTTTTAGAAATTTGGAATTTGCTTGAAAATGGAAATGAAATACCATGTTTCTATAAGCATTTAAATATCAGCAGCAATGTGTCTGAAAATATAATTATCAACAGCCTCATTATACAGTAGCTCTCAGAATCTTCTCAATGCTTACTCCAAAGATTTCTGTCTCTCTCCTGTTTCTTCTTAAAAATGATCTCATTTCATTTCCTTAGCTGGAAATACTGACAAGGAAAAAAAAGAGAAGGAAGGAAGGAAGAAGATGAAGAAAAGGCTGTTAGTTTTTGCTACCAAATGACCCAGAGAAAATCTACTAAAAACTGTATTTTTATATGAAAAACATTTTGTTATAATAAAACTCTATTGCACATCCTTAAAATAAGACATTCTCTTGTTCTTTGGATTATGTCAATAAATTAAAATAGAATACCAATAAATTGAAGTAGAAATGACTTAATTATAGTGAATTGTTTTTCATTATGGAAAAGGGGATCTGGAACACATAAAACTAAACCATGTATTGAGGTCTTACATGTATCAGTCATTGTTAAACACTAAGGATATTAAGGACACAGTATCTTTATCCTTGAGGAATTTGCTTGTACTGGGGAGAACAGGGGGCAAAAAACCCTCTAAAAGTAATTCTTGTAACTCAGTCTACCAAAAGTTTGCATGAGGAACAAATGATTGATATATTTTGGTATAGGCTTGTTTGATGAATAATGAAAGGAATTTGTAAGGTGAAGAGGCAAAGTAGTTCATTTCATAATGAGACATGGAAACTTGCTCAGAGAACAAGTATGACTGTCACAGAATGTCATGTAAATGATAACATAGAATTTGTAACCTTTTGTGTTTGGATTTTCCTCTTAGAATGATGCTTTGATATTCATCCGTATTATTACATGTATCACTAATTCATGGTTTTTTATAGCTGGCGACTGTTCTTTGTATGGATATACCACAGTTACAGATTTATTCACTAGTTGATGCACATGTGTTTTCATTTTTCTTCTTTAAATGTCTAGCAATAGACTTGCTAGATTGAATGTTAAATGTAGTCTAAACTATACAAAATTGCCTGACATATTTCTAAAGTAGCTGTAATGTTTTTTCATTCCCACTTGTGATGTATAAGAGTTCTAGTTGCCCCATGTGGTGTTAATTTTATGTGTCAACTGTCTGGGCTAAGGGATGCCCAGATAGCTGGTAAACTATTATTTCTGGGAATGTCTGTGAGGGTGTTTCTGGAAGAGATTAACATTTGAATTGGTTGACTGAATAAAGAAAATCTTAACTCAGATCTTTACCCTCACCAAGGCAGGTGGGTATCACCCGGTCCATTGAGGGTCTGAATAGAAAAAAAAAAAAAGTCAAAAGAAGGGCATATTTACTGTTTGAACTGGACATCCATCTTCTCCTGCCCTTGGATATTAGTGCTCCTGGTTCTTAAGCCTTCAAACTTGGACTAGATCTATAGTACTGGCTTTTCTGGGTGTCTAATTTGCAGATGGCAGATTGTGGGACAGCTCATTCCCCATAAGCTTGAGGCCCAATCACTTTATATCTCTTTCTATATGGATCTGTGTATAATAGGTCCCATTTCCCTGGAGAACTCTAATACATTCCTCATCGTTTCAAACACTTGATATTGTCTGTCGCTTAAATTTAGCTCTTGTAGTAAGTGTGTATCTTACTCTGGCATGAATTTGCAATTCCCTAATTACTAATAATGTTAAACATCTTTGTCATGTTCTTATTTCCCATTAATATGCCTTTTTCACAAAGTATCTGTTCAACTAGTTTGCTCACGTTTAATAATTAATTTTGTCTCCTTATATATTAATTACATATTCTCATGTTTTTATGTACTCTGGTTACAAGTTATTTATCAGATGTGTGTTTTTCAAGTATTTTCTTCTATTTTCAGCTTGCCTTTTAATTTTTTATCATTTATTTTAAAGAGCAAACGTTTTTAATTTTGATAAAATTTGTCAATTTTTAATGGTTTGTGTTTTTTGTGTTTTGTGTCCCAAAGTCACAAAGATTTCCTCTGTCTTTGTATTTTAGTTTATACTCTATTTGAGTTAATTTTGGATTTGATGTTAAATAAGATTCAAAGTTAATTTTTTCCATGTGTATATAAAATAGTTCCAATACCATTTATAAAAGTAATTTTTTATCCCCATTGGATTACTTTGGCACATTGTAAAAAAATTGTTGGTTACATGTTGGTCCAATTCTCAATTCTCTGTTCTGTTTCATTGATCCATATATCCATCTTTTTGCCAATACTTTCCTATCTTAATTATATTAGTTTTATTGCAAATCTTGAAGTTAGGTAACATTAACCATTCAACTTTGGTCTTCAAAAATTCTTAATGGTTTAGGTCCTTTGCAATTCCATGAATTTTAGAACCATCGTATAAATTTCTGTTCCAAAAATCTGCTGAAACTGGAAACAAAGAAGTCTACTTTTTAAATTCTATCTTCTCTTTCACATTTATTAACTAGATTTCTTTTGCTGCATTTCCAATAGTTTGAGTTTTTTATATTTTAACTTTATACCAATCATCATCACAAATTCCTGTTTTCTTTTTTTAAGTCAGTTTTTCTAGGTAATAGATTTAAATAAGTTGTAGACTTTGTTCTCTTTGGTGTTTGTGAGTCCCATCTTCTTTCATGTTGGATGTCATTTGGATGTAACTCCATTAATTTGTGATAGCCTACTTGAGTTCTGGACTGAGATATGCCAGGTAAATCTACATTTTATGCTTCAGACTTGTAATCAGACACTTTTCCAAAGAACTTTCATATTTGTAGAGCACAGTCTGAATATAGGAGTACATTGCTACTGAGTAGTCTTTGCTTTTAGACCCTTTAAGTGGACAGAACTAGATAATATGTATTTGAAAGAAAAGATCATAATTTAATATTATTTCCAATTCAAATTTAACATTATGAGCTTTTGGTGTTTCATGTTATTTTTATACCTTATTTTTATACATTAAGTTTCTAATTCCTCAGAACAGTAACATAATTATACTATATACTACTATGTAGAATGGATCACATTTTAATTATGTAATTCAAGATTTTTACATCCAACAAATAAAGATTTGTTGATTTTTGGAGAGAGGTAATAAATCTTCAACTGTAATTATAGATTTCTCTGTTACTCTTTTATATAATCTTTTTTCTATTATATATTTCAAAACTGTAAGGTTCATAAAAGTTCAAAACTGTATTTCTTTATAATGGATGATACAACTTGGCGATATGAAATATTCATCATTGTCCTATTTAATGCTGTCATCTTGAATTTTATGTCAGATAATACTACTGTTACACTTGTTTTCTTTATTTATAGAATACATCTTTATATTTAAAGTTTTGGTGCTATAGTTTAGCTGTGCCTTTTAAAAATATCTTTTTTTTTTAGATATTTTTATTAAGGTATGATTGATATACACTCTTACGAAGGTTTCACATGAAAAACAATCTGGTTACTACATTCACCCATATTATCAAGTCCCCACCCATACCTCAATGCAGTCATGTCCAGCAGTTTAGTAAGATGCCACAGATCCACTATGTGCCTTCTCTGTGCTATACTGTTCTCCGCGTGATCCCCCACACCATGTATACTAAACATAATACCCCTCAATTCCCTTCTCCCTCCCTCCCCGCCCACCCTCCCACATCCCTCCTCTTTGGTAACCAATTGTTAATTCTTGGAGTCTCTGAGTCTGCTGCTATTTTGTTCCTTCAGTTTTGCTTCATTGTTATACTCCACAAAGGAGGGAAATCATTTGGCATTTGTCTTTCTCTGCCTGGCTTATTTCACTGAGCATAATGTCCTCCAGCTCCATCCATGTGGTGTTGCAAATGGTAGAATCTGTTTCTCTCTTACTGCCGAATAGTATTCCATTGTGTATATGTACCACATCTTCTTTATCTATTCATCTACTGACAGACACTTAGATAGCTTCCATATCTTGGCTATTGTAAATAGTACTGTGATAAACATAGGGATGCATATGTCTTTTTGAATCTGAGAAGTTGTATTCTTTGGGTAAATTCCAAAGAGTGGGATTCCTGGGTCAAATGGTATTTCTATTTTTAGTTTTTTGAGGAACCTCCATATTGCTTTCCACAATGGTTGAACTAGCTTACATTCCCACCAGCAGTGTAGGAAGGTTCCCCTTTCTCCGCATTCTCGCCAGCATTTGTTGTTCTTAGTCTTTTCGATGCTGGCCATCCTAACTGGTGTGAGGTGATACCTCATTGTGGTTTTAATTTGCATTTCCCTGATGATTAGCGATGATGAGCATTTTTTCATGTGTCTGTTGGCCACCTGAATTTCTTCTTTGGAGAACTGTCTGTTCATATCCTCTGCCCATTTGTTAATCAGGTTATTTGCTTTTTGGGTGTTGAGGTGTGTAACTTCTATATATATTTTGGATGTTAACCCCTTGTCAGATATGTCATTTACAAATATATTCTCCCATACTGTAGGATGCCTTTTTGTTCTGTTTATGGTGTCCTTTGCTGTACAGAAACTTTTTAGTTTGATGTAGTTCCATGAGTTCATTTTTGCTTTTGTTTCCCTTGCTGGAGGAGATATGTTCAGGAAGAAGTTGCTCATGCTTATATTCAGGAGATGTTTGCCTATGTTGTCTCCTAAGAATTTTATGGTTTCATGACTTACATTCAAGTCTTTGATCCATTTTGAGTTTACTTTTGTGTATGGGGTTAAACAATAATCCAGTTTCATTCTCTTGCATGTAGCTGTCCAGTTTTGCCAACAGTAGCTGTTGAAGAGGCTGTCATTTCCCCATTGTATGTCCATTGCTCCTTTATCATATATTAATTGACTATATATGGTTTCATTTATATCTGAGCTCTCTAGTCTGTTCCATTGGTCTATGGGTCTGTTCTTGTGCCAGGACCAAATTGTCTTGATTACTGTGGCTTTGTAGTAGAGCTTGAAGTTAGGGAGCATAATGCCCCCAGCTTTATTCTTCCTTCTCAGAATATACTTTGGCTATTTGAGGTCTTTTGTGGTTCCATATGAATTTTAGAACGATTTTCTCTGGTTCATTGAAGAATGCTATTGGTATTTTGATAGGCATTGCATTGAATCTATAGATTGCTTTAGGCAGGATGGCCATTTTGTCAATATTGATTCTTCCTATCCATGAGGATGGGATGTGTTTCCATTTATTGGTATCTTCTTTAATTTCTCTTAAGAGTGTCTTATAGTTTTCAGGGTGTAGGTCTTTCACTTCCTTAGTTAGGTTTATTCCTAGGTATTTTATTCTTTTTGATGCAATTGTGAATGGAATTGTTTTCCTGATTTCTGTCTCTGTTAGTTCATTGTTAGTGTATAAGAATGCGACAGATTTCTGTGTATTAATTTTGTATCCTGCAACTTCCCTGAATTCAGATATTAGATCTAGTAGTTTAGTGGTGGATTCTTTAGGGTTTTTTATATACAATATCATGTCATGTGCAAACAGGGACAGTTTAACTTTGTCCTTGCCAATCTGGATGCCTTTTATTTCTTTGTGTTGTCTGATTGCTGTGGCTAGGACCTTTAGTACTATGTTGAATAGAAATGGGGAGAGTGGGCATCCTTGTCTTGTTCCCGATTTTAAAGGAAAAGCTTTCAGCTTCTCGCTGTTAAGTATGATGTTGGCTGTGGATTTGTCATATATGGCCTTTATTTACAAATATCTTATCATTAAAATTTATGCATCTCTGTGTGTCTATGTGTTGGTATCTACATAGACATGATTGTATTCCCCCCTCATTCTAACATTCTCAGTTTTTTAAATAGAACCCAAGATGTGTTATAAATTTATACTTTACGTATTATACATATATGTGATTGTTAGGAATTTGGGGTGGAAGGAGAAGTGAGAAATGTTCTTAGCCACACTGTTATTAACTTTTTTTTTTTGGCAAAAACTAAAATAAAATTGAACCATAAGAAATTTTTAAAAATCACAGTTAAGGTTTCAATAACCTGTAAAATAGATGCTTATACTAATAATGAGATTCATGGCCATTCATATACTTAGGAAAAATAGGTGTGTAATCACATATTACTAGAAATACCACTCTTAAGTGATAGAAATAATTAAAAGTGATGCTTAATGTATATACAATAAAGTAACAAGAGAAAAAGAAACTGCTTTAATTGAGTAGGGAAAGTCAGTGGTAGAGGCTGTGGTAAATATTTCTAATGGTTACAGATTTGGGGGATCAAAATTTTTAATTTTAACTTTCTGCCCACTTTTATTTCTGCTCCTTTAGGAAGCGCCAGTAGTTAGGCTTTTCTCTAATACCTGTTTTACTCTCAGTTACCTGCTGGCAAGGTGCTACTAACTTCTTAATCAAGTTTAAAATAGGTGAAATTTGGAAGGGGTGTGAAATGTTATGGAATGGAATTTCGTGGAAGATAATAAGAGTAATAAACTATTTACTAGTGCTATGTACAGATCTACTCACTTAATTCTTCCAATGACTCAATAAGGTAGATACTATTATTATTTACAATTTATATATGGAGAATTTGAGACATAAAAAAGTTGTCAATATCACAGTTAGTACATAGGGAAGATGAATTCTAATTAATGCATTTATCTTATGCTTCAGTACATGTATCCAACCATTGGGCCATACTTTTGAAGGGGTGGAGAAAGATGAGAGGAAGAGAGAGAAAAAGAAAGAGTGAGAGAGAAAATACTGATGTTCAACATCTTTGACATTTGACCACGTAAGGTGCCTCCTACTCTGCTAAGCAATGACTAAAGCAGTGAAGTGAAAGGAGTGAAGTAAAAAAGTCGAAGGATGCCAAGTGAGGGCAGAACAAAAGAACTATAAAGATCTGATCAACAGCTTAACTCCAAAGCCTTACTTCTTGCTTGCAGTGTCAAAAAGCACATAGGCACTTTTCTCATAGAATTGTTATTGGGAAAAGGGAAGCTCAGCCTGTGTTGTAGAGAATTTGCTTAAACAAAGTTAACTACTTATCATGGACCATCTCAGATCATGGGCATATGTGAGTCCTTGTATGGCAGTAGAGCATACGGGCTGAGGGTCTGGAGTACAGAGGAGACTGACAGGGTGGGATCCGAGGCTAGCAACTGAAACCACATGCAAGTTACCTTACCTAATAGTGCTTCAGCATCTTTAACTATACAAAAAGACTTTAATAGTACCCGTATCATAGGGGAGTTGTGTGAGTCAAGTAAGTCAGTATATGTGAAGTGCTTGTAATAGTACTTGCAAAAAAGTAAGCAATATACTATTGTCATGAGACACCTGGGAACATGTATATTATAGGGCTTGGGTTTTAATCTTAAGAGTTTTTTTTAAAATATTCAATATATAACATCAGCTCCTGGTTAGGTATTTCTTTTTCTATAAAAGTAATTTTTCATTATAAAATGAAATATGTTTAGTCAATAAAACTTAGAAAATACAGAAAAAAGACAAAAAGCACCAACTTTTTCTCCCAACAATTAGACAGCCTCTGTTTATCATTCTTTCATTAATGTCTATTAAGAGTTTGCTATGTGTCTTCTAATATGTTCCTTTCCAGTCAAGATTATACAATTTATAAGAATGGATTAAGTTTTTAGTGTCTATCTTTTACCAGGAAATGTTTACATATTATCTTAGTTAATGTTCATAATAATTTTGTGAAATAGATGCTTTTTTAATGTCAGTTTAGAAATGGAGAAAGTGAGTTTTAGAAAGGTTAGGTGACTTTTCCAAGATGTCACTGTTAATGTGACCTTGAAAGATGGGTAGAATTTTTACAGGCTGAACCCCCAGTGGAATAAATTACTTTGGACTAATTTTCTGCTACTGTTATAAAAAATCTATAGTGGAATTGACTAAGAATACATTTGGCTGCCTTGCAGGTACCCTGGATGCAGGAAGAATAGCACGTGTTTGTGACTGCTCCAGGCTTTTTCCCTCCGCCCCCGGTATATATACCTTAGTGTGTGATTTTACCCTAATGCTTCTCACCTCATGGTCATAGAGTGGCTGCTTCAGCTCAACATTCATGTTGTTGTATCAGTCACAAGATGTGGAAAAATGAAGGGGTGGCACTATCAAAAATCAATAATGTCTCCAGAAGCCCACAGAAGCCTTCTGCTTGTATATCATTGGCTAGAGACTATATCCAAAGGCCACTTTTACCTATGATCAAAGTTGGGATATTGAGGACTTATTTTTCTGGGCACATTGCCCCCTAAACAAAAATCTGGACTCTTTCCTTAATAAAGAAGAGAATGGATAATGGATAGTCAATTAGCAAAATCCACAACATGGCCTATATTTAACAAGTAGATACCAGCCAATGAATTGCATAAATATATTCTCAATATAATCTCTTGAGGCAGAGCAGAATTTCTGTTCTTTGGTGAAAAGGAGTGTGGGAACAAATGGTAGAGTGCTACAATGTGTTGAACAAAACTCATGGCTGTTGAAATTTTAAGTGAAACAGAGTTTGTCCCACTAGCAAGGAATGTCCCAGTTGTGGGGTTTGCCCTGAGGATCAAGTGCTTTCTGAGCTCAGCACTGATCATCCTGCATGTTATGGGTCTCTGCACGGTCATTACACTGTTCACAACTGTCTTGGCAGATCTTGAAGATGGGTCCAAAAAAGCCTGTCATCCTGCAAATGCTGCTCCAGCTCTGCCTGTGCTAACTGAGTCAGCTGGACACCTCCAAAGGGCAACTCGTTAGATGGGGCATTTGAAATCAGGAACCAAGGGAAATATGGATAAGTACCCTGGTATGCCTGCAGTCAGTGCATTTGCCCATCCCTGGAGCATCTCATCTAGCTACTACTGTCCTTACTGCCAGTGAGCATTGCTAGATTCTACCAGCCTTTAATCCCTAGTAACCCTAGTAATGTTGCAGGTGATGGCAAAGCAAGATTTCTCAGTTCTGTTTCACTAGAGTAATGATACATGGATCTAAGCCTGGGAGGGTGTATGTATATTTGGGGTGAGGTACATGGGCTCTGGTGGGCAGCAATGTGTGTGTGTAAAGCATGCCACCTGACATTATTCACTTTTATTCTTTGAAATGTACCCCAATTTACCTAGTGGAGAGGGGACTCTCCAATTCTCAGTTTATCAGAATGAAGTCAATATGAAGGAAAGAACATTGTAAGATAGGATGAAGAAAAACTCAAGGAGACATCTTTTGAGCTTCTGGCCATGCTCTATCTACCCAAAGCCAGTCCCACCCATGGACTTTTCATTTATACAAGGAAACAAACAAATACAAAATCCTTACCAAGTTTCTAACACATATCCTACCTCCTTGAAATTATTTGAAGGTTTTGGTTTTAGCCTAACAATCCACACACTTCATATTCTATTCTGTGACATAAACAGATAGTTTTAAAATGTAAAACATGTTTCAATTTTCATTTAAATTACTGAAATCTCTGCCTCAAAATTTTCAAGTAATTTAATTTTCCAGGAGGAGATGTCATATTTATTACATAGCTTCTCATTCCCTTGACACAATTCTGCATGTGCCAGGTGGTGCATCTACCACAATTTTAGAAATGCAAGCATGAGGAGCTGTGCATACAAGTATAATAGGGAACTTGTGAATACCAAAAGTTTTCAAGACTCAAAGTCATGGAATTGTAATAATAGCATAATAGGATTTGGCCCAAGACCCACTTGGGACTTACAATAGGCAGCAGGTATTCCATCTATAGATAAAGCTCCTCTGTGGAGGAATACATAAATACAAAAATTCCATAAGGTAGTGACTAGAGAGGTTCACAGTCTGAATGTCAACAACTTTATTGAAATAGCTCTGTTTAAGCAGAGATATCCCATGTTATAAATTATGACATATGACACTGAAGGAAACCACATATAATGCTAATGACTCTGGGGAGAATGTTTTCTTTTTTCCTTTCTCAGATTTATTATTTCCCTACAGCACAATGTCTTTTAGATTCTGTACTACTGAGTTCAGTATTTTGAGTAAAGTTCATTTCAACCCCTATTTTTCAAAGGACTCAAATTTTAGGTGGGTTTGTAAATAACACAGATGCTTGATAGATGCTCTGTGAAGACCCTGCTTTACTATCCATTGCCAACCATACATAGGCTGAAAGAGGTAGGAGTTGATCAAGACATCAAATCTTTCATCAAATTTTTTTCAAGTGAACTTCATAAGCAGATGCTCACCCATCATTAACAGGGAGTAGAATAAATTTGATTCAAAGGGGCTATTTCAACATCTGCAAGATTTCAGAAATCCTAATGAAACGAGAAAAATTCAACCAAGCGTCATGATATCTTGTTCACTTGTTAGCTAGTACTTCAGTAGTTGAAGGCATATGGATTTTTATCTTAATTCTGTATTCATTGAATCTTAAGGCTGGAATGAACTCTAGATATTGTGAAATAACTTCTGTGGCCATTTGTCTAAACCGTCTTAGATAAAGAGTTTCAGGATTTCCACTTCTCTCTCCCTGTTTTACTTTCATGAGCTTTTTTTACATATGAAGAGCTAGATGCTATACAGCAGTCACAAAATAAAGCAACAATTTAATACCCCACCTCCAAACCTTCTGCAATAGCAAACAATAATTTTTATGACAATATCACTCTTGAGCTTTAGCTCTCTTTCCTCTGACCTAAAGAATGTGGGCCCCCAAATTCCCTGTTTCATTTTGAACTGCAGTATTACAGTTGAACATACACTGCTTTTTCTTGCTTGACTAAGTCTCTACTTGGGTGCTTTTTTTTAAGGTTTCCCAAGAAAACTAAAGTAAATTAAGATCACTTTGCTACAACTAGAATAAATGGGCAAGAGAGATATCTCCTTTATATTAAGAAATATTTGCAGGAATCATTTCTCCCCAGGGCCCATGTGGACTTACATTATTCCTGGCAAAAAGTGTTGTTAGCTGTGATAGATAAACATAAGGTGTCTGTAGCTAAGAAAATCACTACAGTACCTTAACATTTTCAGAAGTATACATAATTGAAGACACTGAAAGCTATTTAGAATGCTGTAATCAATATTTGAATAAAAAGAGGATTTTTTATAAGCTTTTATTTTTTAACTTATTTCTTTTTTTTAAAATTTTGGTATCATTAATATATAATTACATGAGCAACAAGAGGACTTTTTTTTAACTGCATACAATAAAAGCAACTGAATGAGGTATTCAAGAACTCTGAATTCCTAATCCTTGTTTTCTCAAATTGTCCTGGGATGCTGGTAGTAATTTAAATCCTTGGTAGATGGTGACTATTTGTATGTTCCCTAATCTTGGTATTCACTTAAATACTCCACAAACTCTATTGACTCTGCTTTCTAGAATCTTAAACACTAAAATAATGCCAACATGCTATTTCTTTCAGGATATACAACAAAAGGGAGTATTTATTATCTATCAGTAAAAGTTCTGGCCCTAGTAATAAAAGGACATCTGTTTTAAGAAAATGGCACTGCTCAACTTCAGTCTACAAATTTAATTTGATTGTATATCCTTTCTTAAATCTTCTATTGAGAAGTAGCATGTGGTTCAGGAGCCCAAGCAGAGAGAAGAAAATTTATATTTATTTTATGTCCGCCATGTCCTAGATGCTTTATATATACAAGGTCATTTATATTTATATTTTTCATTATAAAAGCAAAAGAGAGACAGTATTCATTGATCCAAATAGGTCTAGTGATTCAAAAATCACAAAACAAAATGGGGAAAGGAAATAACTTAATTCATGACAAAGCTTTGATAGTGTTTTGAAAACAAAGTGATAGATCAAGAAGAGATGCTTGTGACTATATATGCCCTGGTTCCACTGTCCTGTCCCCGCCAAGGGTGAAGCAGGTAGCCTGGTGATGGAGGAAGAAAATTATATCTAAACTTTCAAACACTTCTCCACCTGTTCCTTTTCTTGAAACTATTATATTTCAATTGCTATCTTTACTTCTAAACCACATATTCTCCTCATCTTTTGCTTTTAATAAAGTATGCATTTTATAATTTATTACTTGGTTGTATGTCATAGTTCAAAAGTGCCTATGAATAAGTCTTTCCAACCACTAACTCTATTCTTACTCTGGAAGTGACACTTTTGTGCACCTTTTAATTTTATTGGTTGTTTATTGGGTTGTTAGGTTCATAATTTAAATTAATATTGTTATGCTTTCACTTCTTGATTTTTGAAAATAGCACACTGTTGTGGGATGCTGCAGTATGCCAGATAAAGATGTCTCTCACATGAACCACTTACACCGTAAGTGAGATTGGCAGGTAATTTGCATTTCTCGTGCTTGTATTAAGTTACACTAACATCGAGTGGGTTTGGAAGCAATCCCCTTTTTTACTTTCTGGGACAGCTAACGTAATATGAAAGATATTCACCTTTAAACTTGGGTAGAATTAATCTATCAAAATGTCTGTACTTTTTTGGGTAAAGATTTTAAACATTTATTTCAATTTCTTTAATAGTATGGGCCCTTTCAAGCTTTGTCATTCTTGAATCAGTTGTATGTAATGTATGTCTAAAACTTTGTTCATTTCACCCAAAGTTTCAAATCTACTGGCAAAAAAAATATCTCAGAATTTTCTCTTATGGATTGGTTTATTTGTATTTCCTCTTTTATCTATACTATTTCAAACCTAATTAAGCTTTTTTCCCTTGAACAACCTAGCTAATTATTTTTCTATTTTATTCGTCTTATTTAAAAAATTTATTTTAATCTTCTCTATCGAGTCTTTGTTTCTTGTATTTGCTGATTGACACTTTTAATTTAATTTTTTCTTTTTAATATATCTGAGCTTATTAATTTAAAACTTTCATAATTAGATACTTATTGATTTTCAGCCTTTTCTCTTTTCTAATGTAAGAATTTTAAAACTCCATATTTGTATGTATATACTATTTTTACTATATGGCAAAACTTGATATATGTTGATATATCAACAGTTATCTTTCAGTTATGAAATTTAATAATTTAATTCATATTTCCAATATTATTTCTTCTTTAACCCTTGAGGTATTTAATATAGTAGGTTTTAAACAAATTTTTCCAATTACATGGTGTTTTAAAATTTATCTTTTTACTAACTTAATAGAATTGTGATCAGAATATATGATTGGAATGTTTATAGTTCTTTGAATTATTTTGAATATTGCTTTATTGGCTTAATGGTAATCAATTTTTGTAAAGTTGTGAGGTTTTCTTGAGAAAATATGAATTCTTTATTTGTTGAGTATAGTTAGATCAAAATTGTTACTTATGTTGACATATCCCACCACTCCAGACAAACCAGGATGATTAGACATCCCAGGTGAAGGAAGAATAGAGGATGAATAGAGAATCAGATGGTTCACAAGGAAAGACCAGAGTCAAATGTTTATTTTTAAAAATACAGTAAAAAGAGCTAGTTTCTATTGCAAAAAATAAAATAAGCTTCAGGTTGACTCCTCTGCTTTCAGGTAAGGCTGCAAACATTTATAGTACAAATTTAAGTTATAATGTAGGATATAGACTGTACTAAATTTATAATGGCTTCCTATTAACACCATATTCTGTTACTTAGGAATTTCTAGAGATTATTTCATCAATCCTCTTAACAAATGAGGTAGAAATTAGCATGTCTCTTTTACAGATGATACATAACAAGTTATACAACATAACCTAACTGGTCAATAATAAAGACCTAGAATTGCATCTGGTCTAACTTCAGAGACTTGCTCTTAACTATCATCTTATTTTATCAATTGTTTGCTAGGCTCTGAAGGTGACACAAAAGAAAGGTGAGATTTGTTCTTGCACTCAAGGACATTGTAATCTGATTTAGGGACACATGTCTCATGTACTAAAATAATTATAAAATGAACTAGTTAGAGAAATAATAGAAATTCTAACATGATATTCCTGTCAAAATGTAGAGTACAAAGCATGTAGTAATGTGAGATTGTCAGAGAAGAGAGGTCGTTGTTGCCTGTAGTTATTAGGAAAAGTTTCAAGAAAGAGGAGAGATTTGAAATGAAACTATAAATACAGATAAAATTCAGATAAATAGAGGAAATGCATTCAGCTGGACAGTCCAAATGAATGAAGCATTGGTTTCTACATTCTGTACAACTTCAATAGATAACTGGAAAACATGGCAGGATTTGTCCAAGCAGAGAAAAGAAGCAGAGGCCTTCCAAGCTAACAGTGCAATGAATAGGAATAACTAAGGCACCTGTGGAGGGGAAAGAAGGGTGAAGGGGGTGCCAAAAGCTGTGGTGGGGCATCTGCCTTGGTTAGGCGGTGTCAGAGCCTTAGTTTGGACTTGGTCTGAGGAAAAATAGAGAGCCATTGTGATTTTCTTTTCTTCACAGGGGAATGATACAGAAAATAATCTCCCTCACTTCTAAATTCTGGGGAACTGGAAACAATATCATAAGAAAGGATATTTTCTACCATTTCACCCTTATGCATTTCATTGTTTCCTAGCCCCCAAAGAATGGAGCTTGTTTTGTTTTGATTTAGATCTCCTTTATTGGAATTGAAGCCCACTTTTTCTTTTGTGTTTCCTCTATGAAGATGGACGATCAATTGCAATACTTTTTAATAGAGTCATGGTTTGATTTTTAATCTGTTTTTAATTTCTGAATAGCATCATTGGAAACTAGTTTTACTTATTTTGTCATAGAAATCTGATCATGCTCATCACCTGACCTCATTTTTCCTTTGGGGAGGGTTGAGTGAAAAACATGACATATCAATTTAATGAAGAAGTGTCTGTCAAACTGACTGGGCTTCTTGTGGTTTGATTCAGTTGACCGAATTTTATACATTTCAGAACCAGTTATTTTGGTGACATGCAAATGCAGCCTGACTTTTGGTCTCAGAACTGCTCAGTTCAGGAAATACTTCTGAAAGCTGGGAGACTTTATCAAGCATTTTCTTTCAGCTGTTTACTTATAAGGTTCTGTTCCAAATAAAACTAAGTGAAGTTATGCTGAGAGTAATCCAGACACACATTAAGATGAAAAAATACTAGTTGATCTTATGATTCCGTGTTAACCTGAGTTAATTATGGGCTTCTGATTGGTCAGCATTAAACAAGCTGTTCCAAAGTAAACTGAGATGTAACTTATTTCTGCACTTCTTAACACCAGGATGACCTTAGAACACAGTTTGTATGTAGATTGGTTTGCATTTGGAAAATATTTGCATGTCAGAAATTCAGGTACATGAATGTGTCAGTTATTTCTCCCCTAACAAAGGTACTGGAGCATTACTGTCTTCCTAAATTTTGTTGGGTTTAGAAGAAAATTAACATCAACGTCCACTTAAGATAGATATGGCACTTTTGTATGTGCTGTTTTCCAATTCGAGAATTTTCATTTTTGTTGTTGTTTTCTTCAAATCGACAAGGTGGCAAACTGTGTAGGTTCTACAGAGGCTAGGTTGGAATAAAACAAAACTTGGAAAGCCTTCCTACAGTGTCACAAAAGCAAGGGGTGGTCACTAATATTTTTTTCTTTAAATGCCGATATTGAACTGTCCTTGACACTGAACCTCATATTGCTGGGCACTTTAAGCTGTTTCCAGAATCTGACACACACTTTCACCTATATGGTTCTGGTGATAATTGCTGAATTTCCAAATTAAAAGAAAACTGGCACAATATAGATAATATCAGAGTTTGTTATTCATGAAGTGCCAATTTTCTGTAATTAGGGAAAATTGCTAATTATCACTGGAACTATTTATTAATATTTGAAGGAAGACAAAAATGAATAGAAATGCTTTTTTAGTGGCTAAAATGTTTAAAGGCCTCCGTTTGATGAATAAATATGCTTTGTATCTTATCAAACATCTGGGCAGTTGTAAAGAAAGTGAAAGTAGCATTAGTTTCCCAAATGTTGTGATGGAATGTTCAAAATGAAAGACTTATACATTACTTAACTAGTACTTCCAGTGTTCAAGTGCAAATTGGGAAAATCCCATAGTTAATTATTTAGTACCCTTTCATAGGAGGCCAAATGGCCTTGGTTTGTTAAATAAAGGGCACAGTCCTCTACATTTATTTAGTGTTGTGAAAAGAGGCATTTATTTGTGAGCTTTGCCTATAGCAATGCTAATTATCACCATTATATTATATAATTTTAGAAATACGATAAACTGAGCAATAGCATTGAAAATTAGCTATCATTTTCAAAGTTTATAGAATGTTTACCACAGACAGCCTTTTAAGCTTTATTTCTAAGTATGTCCTTTGACCAAGAATAAAAAGAAGTAGAAATATAAATGATGTTTGAAAGCTCTTAAATTTATTTATTTTTTTCCTTTTCAAGAAGGGTTTTAAAAATGGGCTCATTAGAATACTGAAAACATTAGAAAAATAATAAACTTTTTTTTTTAATTTAGCCAGTAGGTATTAAAACAAGTCATTACGAAAAAGTGAATTATTCCTTTATTCCATCAAGTATTTTCTGAGACTCTACCCTGATATAGGTAATCGGACAGCCGTGGGAGATTGCTGGGTTGTTGGGCTACATGGATCGGAAGGGAAGAAAACAAAGTTGGCAAAGAACACTGGTGATCCAGGGTCAGGATGAAGTCGAAATGAGCTTGTCTGCAGGGAATAGACCAAGAAGACTGACTGATTAAAGCAATGCCAGTGAAGTTAGGGTCAGGAAAAAGGTGAACACAGAGTCAGGGAACTTGTGAGGGTGATAAACTGAGAAATTGGAAAAGCTGTCCTTGGCTGAACAGAGCCTTGGACATAATTCAGTTCAATTCAGTGCAGTATTGAGTGAATTCCTACTTGGTGTTGAATGTAGTCCACCCATAACTTTGAAAAACAAAGAAAGAAAAACTGGTGAACACACATAACATGTTACCTGGAATGTCAAATGCTCTTTCCTTTGGGACAGTGGTCCTGATGATTAAAAATCATTGCGAGTAGACATGAGACAGTGCTTTGTGACGTAGGGCTATCAAAGCAGTCATAGCATCTTATAGTGGGGAGGATCTTAGAAGTAATCTAATCTAACCTGCCACATCATGCCACAATCCCTGAGGACATTTGCTCTAGGAAACCTGACACCTGTGAGAATTATATGGGATTATGGAGGCCTGCAGTTATGCTGTGTTATTGCAGCCCGCAAGCAGCAGTCTGGAGAAATAGCTTCAGTACCTTCCTCACCTGATGGATTTTCCAGCAGTGCTATTCTAGGCTTACCCCACTGGGATGAAGTTCTAGTTTGGCAATATCTTCTCCAATACTTCGTACTCAGAAATTAATGTAATTTCCAGAAGCACCGTGATCAGGAAATGTCCACTTTAATTCATACTTTTCAAGATTTATGAGAATATTTGACTCAAAAAAAAAGTCCTGATGTGGCCACTCTATCAGTCACCCAGTGTTCTCACCTGTAAGGAACAGAAACTCACTGGAACTGCTGAATGGAAAAAAGAAACTTATTAGAAGATACTAGGTAGTTTACAGAATCTTCAGCTGAGCCAGGGAACTATGCTCAGAATTTACAGTCAGGAACAGAGCCCAAGACACGTTTCAGGTTGGAACCTCATGGAGACATCACTGTGCTGGGCCCTGAACCCCAGAGCTTTACTTCCTAGGGTGCAGAGCTCAGAGCCAGGAGCTGCCCCTGGAATCATAGCCTTCCGCTGTTTGGCGGCTGCAGCTGCCAATCCTTTCCATTCAAGCCCTGGCTATGGTTAGGACTCTCTCTGTGCTATGGCTGCAAGAATGGCCTTCTCTGCCAAATAAGGGGAGGATTGTCCAAACGTAGGCAGAGGCTCAGAGGCTGGGGAGCCAACAGGATGAGTAGAATGACCATGGCTCCCCCTCACCTTCTTACTTCATCCTTTCTCACCCTTTGACTCAGGCAAAGGCCAAAACTCTGTCTAAATCTGTTGCTTTTTAAAGATGCCCTGTGACAAGGAATTAGATGTTTTAGTTTTCTAAAGAATACTTTTTCTTGTGTGTGGGAGTAAGTAGACCAGAGATGTTATTTTTAAAAATAACTAAGTGTTAATGACAGCATAGTATTTAAGATTTGCTGTGTTTAGCCTCTTTGGAGAAGCGGGGGTCATCTTTTTTTCAGAAAGTGCTCAGATATCATTGACATTAATAGAAGAGAATGTGGAATTGAACTATTTGAAACTTCAGAGTTTCATTTATTTGGGAGAGGAGAGTTCAGTATTTCTTCCCTTCTACCCCTGAACACTCTTTGTTAGATCCATCAAAGTATAATCATATGAACAATGGATGTACTTAGTTATGCAGTCTCTTTACAACGCCATCACAGATTCGTAATGATGGACGTAGATAATAATCACAATACAAAATCCACTGAGTGCTCACTGTGCATCCAGACAACATCCTGAGTGCTTTGCATGAATCAGCTCATGTAAGCTTCCCAAAAAATCGTAGGAAGAAGGGCTGTTACTATCCCATTTTACATATGAGGATATGGAAGCAGGTGTGTACGTTTCATACGTGGGTACGAATATGAGTACAGAGCCACGTTGAAAGGCAGGGAGACTGAGCCCAAAGCTCACAGAGTCTGACCCACTCAGCCTGCCTGCCCATTAGAAAGATGCACAATCATCATCCTGGGCTTCTCTCTGGTGGGTCAGAGGTGGCATTCTGGCAGTGAAGGTGTTTTGCTCTAGTGATGGACACTTTGCTGCTGAAATGAGAAGCCGTTTTATTGCCACCAGTCCCAAAAAATGTTGACCTTTTTTTTTCTCGCAGTCCAATCCCAACTGCAGGGAGCAATGTGCCTACCCAGTGTGAAAAATACTCCAGCCATCTCAGCTAATAAATTCTAATGGAGCTCTGATGCCTTTTGTGACTTTGTTCAGATTCGTTTAGTGCACCAGGCATAAATTGCTTAAATCCTTTACATACAACCATTCTATTGCCTATTAATTAGAACCGTCTTTTAATTGCACTGGTGCTTCAGAATTAAGTCAATATAGTTACAGGGATAGAATGCCCTTGGGGGGTAAAATTCTTTATAGGAAGCAAGCAATGTTAAAGACAACAGAAGCAGCAAACAATAAAACTCCCAATAATGTCTACAAAGCACCCCACAAAAATCTTCCTAAATCATTTGAGGATAAAACTCCATTTTCCTAGCTGCAGATTAAAATACACTTGACGCTAAGCCTCCTTCCATGTCCCTCTGTGTTGTGAGGCTGCTGAAGTTTTCCTCCCGTGTTTTTAGCTCCTTCCTTCTTAAGACTTATTTCTTCTTCCCCGCACATGAGCTAGCCAGTACCTTCCTTCTGTTTTCAGACTCTCTCTTGTTAAAACAGAAAAATATCACACATCAGACTTTTCCATTTGATGGATTGGTTCTATTTTTTATTTCACTGATTAACCATTACCTCATCGGAGCATTTACATTTTAGGTCATTTTGGCTCTCAGTGTCTAAAGAAGAGCCAGCTATTGACAAAGGTTGAGGAAATTTGAGGCAAGGCAGGAAGGACTTAAATCATTCCAGAGTCCTGAAGGTAAATTTGGTTTAATTTTGTGGGGGTGATGTTGAAGACAGGCAGTGGAAAGGTTCAGAACCTTTCTCCCTTATCTTGCAGTTTTCTGGAAAAAAATAAAAAGAGACGGTTGGCAGACGTCGACAGACACTTGGTCCCAGGTAGCTGGTGGGTCTGGGGCTCAGGGCCTTCTGTCCCCAGGGGCCTCCCTTGGGACCTATTCTCTTCCCATGGTCCATCTGCCTTTCCCTGCTTGAGTCTGTCTGCCAACCCCAGTCATACCTTTGATCCTCCCTCACTCCCACCAAAAATGCCCGGAAGTATACGTACTGATTATTGTCAAAAGTTATTTTGGTTATGAAATTCCTGGCACATATTCATTAGAGGATATATGGCTATATTCAATGCTGCCTTGAAAAATAATCCTACAAACATCCTAATACCACAATCTATGGCCTATATTTCAAGTGTTATTAGCTCCTTACTCTCTGGAGCTCTGAGTCAGGCTTTTTATAGCTCACATAACCTAGATTTGTGAGTCACTATGTACAATAAATAGCATTCCCACTTTTACCACAAGTCTAGGAGTCAGTGCCAGGAGTCACAGCTTTGACGTGGCTGCATGCTGACAGCAAATGTACTGTAGCATTCACGTCCTTCCGAGGCCTCAGTTTTCTCATCTCTAAAATGAGAGGGTTAGATGGGCTTCCAGCTTTCTAACCTTTATTTGGAATTGGTGTCATGTCTCTCACTTATCTTTTATTCCAAATGAAAACTGTTAAAGAATTTGTTTCATCTTGCACCGCAAATGACCTATTTTGCTTTATTGTATTTCAAGATAGAGCTAGCACCCAACTGGAAAAGAAAAAAGAGCAAAAGATACAAAGCTGGTGGGAAATACTGGACTATGGGCTCTATCTCATGGTTCCAAATAAAGAGAAAATGGGTAGAGCAAAGGGACAAAAAAAGGAAGATCTATTTGCTCACATTGCACTTCCATCCTTTGAAGCATGTGGATAAATCATTCATTTCTCTTGCTGCCTTGAAAAGATGTGGTACTCTGTTACCAACAGAGTGCCCAAATTGTCACTGAAGAAACTGAAAGAAAAGTTAGTGCCCAAGGAACAAACGAGAGCTGCCTGTCTGTGGCACGATGTTCCAGCAGACCAACGGTGGCCACTGAGGTGGTATGTGCTCTGGGGCTTGGCATGATGGCAGTGGAGAGCCCTTGCCCCTCTGGTTCTCTGACAGTCAACGAAACCTAACACTTATTTTATATAGCGCTACATTTTCTTGCTTTGCTTTATGTAATCTGGACTACTGTTTTTCTTCTTTTCCCACATCTTGGCTCTGGGTTTTAAGGATCAATTTGTGGTAAGCACATTCAACTCCCATTCACCTTCATCGGTTTTCCCATTTCTTTCTCTTTCTTCTAGCTAGTAAGGAACCTATCATATGTCAACTCCCAGGGGCCCAAGTGGCAGCTTCCTCAGTTCACAAAATGCCTAATTTTACCTGCTTCTTTAGATATGGAGCTAGGTTTCCTTAAAAAACAAAAAAGTCCCTGGTATAGGCTGTTTTTAGCCCTAAGGCTCAAATAATTAAAAAGCGCATTGTTTGAGAAAAGATAGTTTCTAAGGAGCAATACATTAAGGAAGAAAACCTTATTTTCCCAAGTGAAACACCTGACAAACCGTGAACACTACAGAAAGAAGCAGAACTCCCATCTGTGTGGTGGCCAAGGTACCATGTCCCGAGGCTGACATCAAGGAAAAGACTGTGCGTAAATAGATTGTGTGTTAATAAAATAATATTTATGATTCAGACTATTTTCCCCTTTTAGGTATCAAGTTATATCCTGGAGGAACAAAAATAAAAGCAGTTGATGTCTACAATATAACTATTAAGGGGAAATTTTCTCCACTATTATTTGGATGTAATTGGTACTGAGCATCACAATGCACTTGTAATCGGGTCTGTACTTGTACACTTCAAGGGTTCCAGGCTATTTCTACTTGAACCCATTTTTTTGATGCCGTTCAGCTCAGCAGTGCCAGCTAACTCTTGTTATGCAGTTGAAAAACTGTGGCCATTAAAAATAGGATACGGTGTGATTTTGTTTTGCAGCACTGCATGGAAAATCAGTTGCTGTTCATAACAGCTCTGTGGTTGGTTGATTTAAAGCAGGGGGGTGACTTGGAATTGACAAGCAGACAGTTTGTGAAAAGGGATATTGTATCTTTAAGGCTTTCTGACTGATTGTGTTTAACTGTGCCACGCAGCAGGCAGTAATTAGGCTGTAGCTTCACAGAGAGGCTTAAAGCATGGGGCTCTGGTTCTCAGTTCTCCAGATTTTTTTTTTTTAAACACAAACATTTTTTTTTGGATTTGAATACATGATAATTTTTTAAACTGTGAGTATGTGAGTGAGCAAATGAAGAGCCAACCCCACAGGCTTCCTGTGCAGACTGTCTCTGGGGACCACCTGGGCTGACAGGCTTTTGGGAAACCGGCGGCTGCCGGGAAGCAGTGAGGACCATGATAGGGGCACATGACGTGGCTGCTGGAGAAGGTCAAGGTGCTCTTGAAATGAAAGGAAGGCAGCTCTTCTAATGTGACACAGTTTCTTCTGGCCCAGTTCACAGTGCTAATGAGACTAGTTGAAACATGCTTCTAAGATTAATAGACAAAATGCCTAATCATTTTTATTTAGGGGAAAGAGAAATTTTTCTTGACCTAGACTATTAAGTAGAAAAGAGAATATGCTATAGAAGCAAATTGAATAAGCCATTAGCTTAAGGAATATTTTCCATCCACCACTCTGCCTCCTTTACTACCTCCCCCCACCCTTTAGGATGCCCTATTGCTGGTTTGGGAAGGGTGAACATTAATTGTCAGTTTGCTACTACTTGGTAAAGACTCAGTTTCAACTTTTCCAGGCATTTTTTATCACAGAGGAGCAGTTGACAGATTTTATATTGACCTTATAAAAAAATGAACGTTCAATTATAGTTGAGTTGACCACGATAACCGTCTCTACTATCAATCAGGCAACAGTGGCTGAGTCCCAGATGTGTGCAAGCCATTATGCTAGATGCTATGAGAGAAGAAAATTGTTCAGGAAATGTAATTGTGATTTTTCCTAATGCTATGTATAAACTTTTCTTCCTTTTGCTAATTATACGGGCAAGTTATTCCATACAGATTTGGATACCATTTAGTTCTAAGTTGCCATGTTGTTCTTTTTCTTATTAAGTGAATTCCTTTCTTTAAACCTTTCTCATTTTATTAATAATACCTCTAAGCATCTTTACTTATGAATTCTAACACATCTGCATATTATAGAAGTACATAGATCATAAACATTTTTGGTTTTAAATAATAACTCCTCATATTTGTGGGTCACTTCAGAGTTTTTGGCATGTTTTAGCTCACATTATGTCATGTGGGTCTCCCTATAGCACCCTGGGGGTGGTAGGGTAGATGATATCATCACTTTTAGAAGCTCAGGAGGCAGTCAGTTGAAGGGGTTGGGAAGAGAAATCAGGCTGGCTGGGTCTCTGCTCTTCTCACTATAACACAATTATATGGTCAGTCTCAGAATGAAGTACCTTCTAAGGTAAGAGCAATGGAAACATTTTGGTATAACTTTACCATCTTAAAACATAGATTAGAAATCAAAGATAGGTCACCCGAAGTGGATTCTGATTTTTAAAAGTTGCTTCTACCATTTTTAAGCCAATGTTTTTCTTTTATAGAGTTTCAGACATTCAGAAGCACTTTTGATTTTGATTCTTTTTAGGGGCTGCATTCAAGATAATTACTTTAATCTGTAGGCTAAGTTGCACTGACATATTTATGTTTCTTAACATACTTTGTCCTAAGGTCAGTACTTCTTTGGAAGATTTGATCTAAATAAATTATAAATGTGTATCAAAATCTGTTTGCTTTTAGTATAAACACATTCAAAATATATCCTATTATTGCTTTGGAAAAAATAAATAAATTCCATTCTAAAGCTCAAATTTCAAACGTGTGTGTATGTGCTTTTATATATGTCTATGTCTAAATGTCAAGGTCAATATTTCTATAAGTTCCTAAGGTTGCTTCATTTTGTAGTGTTGACAAATGCTTCTTGGAATTAGGACGTACAGAAGATCAAAGATTAAATTGCAATATTTTTTTTCCAAAGTGACAAAGAGCCTAATTCACTGTCAGTTAATGCCAGGTGTTTCTCCCCCTAGTATTAAGTTCTTCAAAACAGTGGCTGCATAGGACACCATTCACAGAGGCTTAGCGCTGGGGAGAAAATGATTACATTAAATCGAGTGATATGAATTATTCATGACATCACATTTTGTAATCCTGGTGTTAAGCATAAAACCAGTGGTTTATTTTTCAGCAAAATGTTTTTGTATCATTTTAGATAGTGCATAATGCAAAACAATAACTGCATACATAATGCAAGAAGGATGGTTGTGAATTGGGTCCTTAATAGTGCTTGCAGCATCATCTGGGGTGTGATCACAATAAACACATTTTGAGCCAATGCCCATGGGTGCCCAGTGCTTGCTGGAATCTTCTGAGTCCAATAGAATGGCCGCCTTTTAATTTGTTTTTGAATATTACACCTGACCTTTACCACAGATCTGAAAGTCAGTCCTTGTATATTGCTGAAACTACAAATCCTTTTGTCCCCTTTCCTTTCAGTTTAGTAGGAGGACAATTCTATTGGGGGTAAAGAGCTGATTTTTTAAATGACGCTTGGTTTTTCAATATGGAGTTGGAAATACTAGCAAAATTTATAAATTCTGAACTTTCATTCTTTGTAAAGAACTTAAATATTCTGGGGAAAAAAATTGCCAGTTGTTTAGCAACTCAGCCAGGTACCTATTAGGAATATCATTTATATCTCTGAGACGAAATAAATGAGTCCTTGTCTTATTTAAATCTTCTCCATATTTTTTAAATGAAACATGTTTTCTTTATAATTATCAGAGGAAATTGAAGGTGGCCCTGCAACCTTCATGAAGCAGTTTCCAGGTCATGTACATTGTAGCAATACTCAACATGAATCTGATTATTCTGATGCATTTCAATCTGAAATAATTGTGTACCTGGACCATCTGCGGCTGCCTTTTCCAGCACCTTCCTGTGGACAGCTCCAGGGCACACTCTGGAAGCCAGAATGGACTCCTGCTGATTTGCCCACATATTTGTCTTGAATGAAAGAATGGCGTATGCCAGTGGATTTCAAAGCTTTTCACAAAACATCTCCATATCTGAAGTCTCAAGAGTTTATGTCAAGCATTTGTATTACTTACAATTAATTAAATATACCATCCGTGTTTTACAACATAAAGACATCTGCTGATAATGTTGTGACCTGTATTATTATTTATTTGAAACAATACATTAGCAATTAATGGCTGGTCAGTAACCTTGAAATCCTGACCTATTTATAATAGATATTAATTATCATGTGTACAGAAAATTGTTTGCTTCTAAACATTTCTTCCACAAAAGAATAATTTAGAAGCATGTTAAAGTGTTTCCTTTCATATATGTATTTCCTATATACCAAGAATACTGTTCAGGTTCCTATTTTCATGGTTTTAAGCAGATCACCAAAATGGACAGATTATGATAATGGTGTTAGGGAAAATTGAGAGATGTAGAATTTAGCAGTAAACTATAAAGCTTTGTTAAGGATGTTTAATGGAAAAAACTTGATAACCCAATTAAAAGGAGTGGATATAAGAACGCTGCATTTTGTTTGAATATAGCAATTCTGAGATTCATGATAATGGTAACTTGATATCCATTCTTCTTCTATGAAGAAGATATAATTTACCTAGATCTAACTGAAAGCAGAAATCAGCTCTGTAAAGGAACTGAAATTCTCCTGAGGAGTGCAAATTCTGTTAAAGATCCCAAAGAGAGTCCTATTATTTAATACTGTTATCACAGCTGACTAATGACAGAAGTTAGTTTCTTCCTTTCCACCTCCCCTTCTACTATTTCTACAATCCTCTCTTAAGTTACCAGTTTTTTGATGGCTGATTAGTGGTGATGGCACGCTCGCTTGGTTACTGGAGACCTCCTCATCCTGTGTATAACTATGTCAATGCCATGGCACAGCTGTTCTGTGAGAGACCAGAGATCTCAGGTCTCCCCCCTCTCCTGCTGCTTCTTATCTGGTTTATGGAAACAGTAAGTTCTTTGTGATATAAACTTATCAAAAATAAGAGAAGAATTATACATAATATAATTCTAATTCTGAATACAAAGGATGATGAATATATTGCTAAAATAAAAGCTTATGTATTCAAATAACAACCATTTCCATTTTTTCCTTTCATATATACAGCTATGCTCTACTGGATAAAACAGAACAGAAGTTCCAGGACCAATCTGGCCACTTACCAGCTCTGTGAATTTGGGAAAATTAGTGGATAACTCAGAACCTCACTGGCCTCCCCTATACAATGGGAATAGAGAGGCCATCTTGGGTTTCCTATGGAAAATGAATGAAATAATACACAGGACACTATTTTGTAAGTCACTATGGAAATAGACGTTTTTATATATTTAAAGAATTCATTTTCCTGTTCTTTTAATAGATTATTAAAGAGTGACTTTAAAAAATTAAATGTGTTCAAAAAGCAAGAGAAAACAAATCCATCAGGAAGTCCATCTATATCTTTAAACAATCTTTCAAGCATGCCAAGTCAGTGATGCGGGCTTTCATGTGTGTCTTGCTTTCTCATACTTAAATGCATAACCTTGAAAGTAATAAAATTTGCTGAGTTGGCTATAGCCCTGCCTCCCCAGAACATATGTCAGTGGAGCATCAGAGAATTAGCTGTAGTAAAAAGAAGGATAGCTCAGTGGAAGATTGTTCAATAATTAATCCACTGAGTAACTGTATGAATATTTGATAAATATTTAGTCAACTATGTGTGTCATGCAACATTGGTTGCATACCAAAGAATTTGCAAAGTTAAAACTGCCAGTCATAAACATCAAAGATCTGGAGATTTCAAGCTCACAAGCCAGAGATGTGCAAATTATTCCACATAATATAAATCCAGAAATATAAATCCATGACTATCCACACAGTGCTATTCTGGGAGGGTGATAGGAAGCCATTACCTTGTTCTTCACAGTTCTTTTAAAGTGCATTTGGTACCACATTTTATTTAACAGCTGCTTGTCTGTCCATGTGTGTGAGGTAGAATGTTCTGATGCATACATGAAATGGAAC
Source organism: Manis javanica (assembly GCF_040802235.1). NCBI lineage: Eukaryota > Metazoa > Chordata > Mammalia > Pholidota > Manidae > Manis > Manis javanica. The sequence goes on from NC_133157.1 coordinate 152,041,662, forward strand.
TGTAAAATAACAATCCTGTGTCACCTTGAAATTCATAAGATAGTGCTAGGAAAGCATCTATGGGTGATCTGTGGATATACACTGGAGAACAACAGAAATTGCTTCAGCATCTAGAGATTAGGCATTTGAATTCAACTTCATACACAGTTATTTTCCCTAGGATGTGCAATGCACACTGCACAAAGAGAAGAGCAGCTAACATGTGTGAATCTTTTGATTGCGGGAAATGTAAAACTTAAATCTGTGTAGCAAAAATAAGTGCATGAAAATACGAAAATGATAGCTGATATCTGGAATGATCTTATTTTGTAGTTAGAAGTTAAGAGTTTCAATTTTCCTATCTAGTTAATCACTCATAAATTGGGTTCTGACATGAATTCCTAGTGAAATCTTCAAAAACTCTTTAAGCCTTCCCCAGAGAGTTCACAATTTCCTTTAGTAGTAGTACAGTCACCACTTCTTAGTTTCAGTTCCTCACTTTCAATGGATTAGGTGTGAACAGTTACAGAGGTGGGAGTGGCTGCTCTTCTTGGCACCCCCTGCTGGCGGGAGTAGTACTAATAATGGCTCCAGAGAGGCCTCTGCTCTCTTCCATCCCATGTAAACCATTGCCATGGCAGCTATGGCAATAAAAGAAGGGCACCCAGGGGCTACAGCATGTAGAAGAAAGAGATGACCCCAAATGAGGTGCTAGAATGTTATGGCCCTAATATTTCCCCTCAAACACGAAAGGTTGATCTTACAGGGAAATGTTCTATTTGTTAATTATGATTCTGGTCCATAGCACTGTACTTCAATTTTCTGCTTCCCTATTACACTCTTCTTTGACATATGAACAATAGAGTGAAACTAGACTGCAAAAGGCAAACAAAGAGACAGTAAGACATGCCTAAATGTTAGAAGCAGCTTATGGATCAGAAAACTTAATATTGTTAAGATGGCATTGCTCCCCAAATTTATCTACAGATACAATATAATTCTTAACAGAATCCCAGATGGCTTCTTTGTAGAAATTGGCAAGCTGACTCTACAATTTATATAGAATAGTTAGAGATTCAAAATAGACAAAACAATCTTGAAAAAGAAAAAGAAAATTGGAAGACTCACACTTCTTGATTTCAAAACATAATTACAAAGCAACAGTAAATAATACAATGTGATACAGGTACAGGGATAGAAATAGATCAAGGGAATAGAAGTGAGAGTCTAGAAATAAGCCCAGGTGGCCACGGTCAACTAAGTCCAACAAGAGAGCCAAACTACTGAATGGACAAAAAGTAGCCCTTTGAACAAATGGACAGCCATGTGAAAAAGAATGAAGTTGGACCCTTACCTCTTACCATACAGAAAAATAAAAATATAATAGATAAATCCAAATGTAAGAGCTAAAACTATAAAACTCTTAAAATATAGGAGAAAATACAGCTTTGGAATTGGCAGTGAACTCTTCGATATGACACTAAAAGCATGAGCAACAAAAGAAAAAGAGATAAATTGGGCAATATCCAAATTAAAAACATTTTTGCTTCCAAGGACATGATCAACCAAATGAAAAGACAAGCAAATAGTGGGAGAAAATATGTACTCATCACATATCTAATATTAGACTTGTACCTAGAATATATAAAGAACTCTTAGAACTCAATAATAAAAAGACAACCCAATCAATAATGGACAAAGGACCTGAATAGACATTCCTCCAACAAAGATATAAAAATGGCCAATAGGCATCTGAAAAGATTGTCAATAGCATTAATAATCAGGAAAATGCAAAGAAAAATCATACTGAGATATCACTTCACACCAACTAGCATGTCTAGAAAAAAAAAATTAAAAGAAAAGGATGTATAGAAATAGGAAACCTCATATACTACTTGTGGAAATGTGAAATTATGTCACTTTGTAAAACACTCTGGCAATTCCTTAAATAGTTGATATAGAGTTAATATATGGCTCAGAAATTCCACTCCCAGATATATTCCCCAAGAGAAATAAAAACTTAATGTCCATACAAAAACCTGTACATAAATGTTTGCTTCAACATCATTCAGAATAGCCTAAAGGGGGAAACAATCCAAATGTCCATCAACTAATGATGGACAAACAAAATGTAGTATATCCATACAATGCAATATTATTCAGCCATAGAAAGGGATGAGATACTGATACACTGAACCTTGGATGAACCTTGAAAATACAGTGCTAAGTGAAAGAAGCCACATACAAAAAGCTACATATTATATGATTCAATTTAAATGAAATGCTCAGAGTAAGCAACTATGGAGATAGAATATTAGTGGTTGCTTAGGACTGGAAGGGATGGAGGACAGATAGGTGATATTACAGCGTTTCTTTTAAAATGACACAAAGGGTCTAAAATGGTGGTGATTGCACATATTTGTGACTATGTTAAAAACCACTGAAATGTGAATTTTAAATGTGTGGATTATATTGTATTTATGTCAATATAACTGTTAAAAAACAGAATAACCTTGACAATATCAGAATCAGTCTACATGGAGAGGGCCAACTCTCTTCCAAACTTGTCTTCATGTCCTGACCTTCTCACAGATGTCTTCAGAGCTCTTCTGTTTATGAGCTGCTTGAGTCCCTTACTACTCATGACCAGGCTGCAATCCTTAGTCCCTTTTGATGTTCCCAGATGCATAGAGCTATCATGGTCATTTGACCTCTTCTTGTCTAAAAACTGGTTTCCTTGATTTGAAGCTCTGTGCTTCACAATAAAGCATTTGTCTTATTTAGTAAACTCATCTGAGTGAACATGAGAAAAGGCCAGAGCTCCTAATGGTCTACATCCCCTCACAAATGTAGTACATTTCAAACACGGCTTAAGACTGTGTGACTAAAGCCTCTAGTTGTCTCCCATGGCTCTCTTTAAGGACACGGGAGAAGCTGAGAACACACTTTCCAAACCTTCCTTGCAGCTAGGGGTGATCATGTAATATAGTTTATATGAGATGTAAGCTGAAGTGAGGTGGGGATTCAGGTTATGTTTTTGCTTTCTTGATCAAAGGACAGACAGAGCAGTGCCTTTTTCTTTTATCCTGTCTTAAATGTAGATGTGAGTGATGGCACTGCGGCAAGTTCACAGATACTGGCTCTGACATCTGTGAACCACTGAACCAATGTTAATAGCCATTTGTCTTCAGACTTCTTGGTAAGAAAGAACTGGTTTGCTAAAGCTCCTCTTAATCAGGTAATCTGTGACTGGCAGGTGACAATAATTCTTACTGAAGCATCATCATTTTATACTTGATGTCTATTTCTAAAGAATAGTGGGAATTATAGGCTTTGTATTAGAAAGGGAATTAGAAGAGACAGAACAGTAGGAAAATGTTTTGGGGCAGATGGAGTTAAATACAGAATATATAATGTAATTACTTCATGTTTGCATAGGAAACCCTAGGATTCTAATAGCTTTTTTCCTAATAATTTTAGGTACATAAATATACTGCATGTGAGTGTAAGAGAATAGAAAGAGGACTGAACCCAGAGTTAAAAGGCTGGATTCAAATCCTGACTCTTCTTATTAGCCTGCACACCTCTTCCTTACTGTATCTTTGGTTACCTAGCATAGTCCTGGAAAAATAGTGGATACTTAACAGATGACTTTCTAAGAATAATGGATATTATGTATATAGCAGATATATATGCAATTTAACTTTGATTTAAAAAAAAACACGTTATACATACCAATCACAGAATCATAGATTCTTAGCTAGAAGGGACAATTACAGATGAGAAAACCAGGAATTTGAAAAAATAAGATCACTAAGACATGGTTTTTGCTCTTATTATTCAATGCAAACTCTAACAAAAAGTAGTTTGACTTTGAGGAAGTCAAGGAAAAGCAGAAGGATGAAAGATGAAAAAATTATGGCAGCTTGATAGAGAAGAGTGGTTCTCAATGGCAGCTGCATGTTAGAATCACCCAGGAAGATTGTTCAGCACACAGATGCTGATTCTCCATCTACACACATTCTGACTTGATAGGCACGCGATGAGGCCCAGAAGTTATGAACTTCATGTTATTCCAATGTGCAACCAAGATTGAGTGTCACTAACATGAAGAAAAAAATTGACTTTGAAAAAAGATGCAGCTATGTTTGAATCAATGATTATTCACTTACTGATATAATAATTCCTGGGGGCACTAAGTTCCGTTTTCTTCACTTAAGTTTCTTCACTTATGAAATGAAGATGATAATACCTGTTTCATAAATATGTGAGGACTAAGTGAGGTGACATAGATACTACTCCTAACAGAGCGAGCATTTAATATGTGTTAACTATTGTAGGACTCCTCTCCTGTGTGTCTCCTGTGGTTGTTATATCCTGGGTCAGAAGGAGATATGCAGCCCTTGGAACTGATGAGAAAGGGAAGTCAGACAGTGAGGGACCCATACAGTTTCTCTCTGACTTTTGGTACCATGGTATCATTACTATTAGTAGCATCTAAGTTCATCTTATCTTCAATTTTTTAGTTTTATTTATTTATTTTTTGGCTGTAAATACAGAGTTCTCTCAATAAATCAATATGGAAAAGAACGGAGATCTTCTGAGGTCAATTGCATATCATTTTGAGTCATCCTGAGCAGAGGATGCTCATTTTTAGATTTTTAAGAAATGAGCACAAATGTTATTTTTCTTTTTTGCAAGCTTCCAGGTCCATTCCATTAAAAAATTTCCTGCTAATAGCTAATGTTGTGCTTGGCATGTAATCAGTGGTCAAGAAACATACTTCAGTTGAATTGAGTTTGAAGATGGTCCCTTTTGCTGACAGTTTTGCTTGCCTCACTGTTTCCACCTGGTAGTCTTCCAAAATTTGCAGATGAAAGTAGTAAAATCCTGGTGACTATTAGCAATATTTGTAAAACCAGGTACTTGCCCCTTCACTCTTCAATATTAATTTTACTTTTTGGCCTCATTCAGTTGGTTCTTTAAAGCCAGGTTTACCCACCCAATTTGTTCCTGGCTTGAGACCATATAGCATGTATTCCTTCTTCTGCCGTACTTATCTCTTTGTATATAGATAGACAGATGTAAATACAGATATAGATAGATACAGATATATTTTCTTCAAACTTCAAAATATCTCTGGATCATCACGTCTTTTCCTTTCATTCCTTTTCAGAAGAAGGAATCCCCCATTTTCAGGTCTAAAGTCCTCCTGGGACTCTCCCAATCCCGCCTCCCTGCCACAATGGCTTCACCTCCTCTCAGAGCCTCAGCTTCTCACAGTGGACCATCTAATCTGTTAGTTTCCACTGGTGTCTTTCCTTAGGTGACTCTAATTTTCTTTCTTCTGGACAACCCATTGCTGAATTTCTTCTCCTTTTACTTTCTGATGCCTTCTATTTCCTCTCCTTCCTTATGCTACTTCTTTCTTCCTTTGTCCATATATGGAAGAAAAACATAAGATTCAATCCTTATTTATTCCTTTTCTTTCTCGACATGTTGTAGATTTTATTCATTGTAATGATGTCAAATATCACACCACATGTACAGTTCAACTTCTCTTCATTCCTACTCATTTGCCTATTTGCTACGTGAAACACAAAACAATAACCATGTGCATGACTATGAGAATGAAATGTAAGTGCTTTCTTAGGACAATTTTCTGATCTTTAGGCCTACTGCCTGCTGGACTTCATCACTCCCCCCAACAATATGTCAATAGTCAAGCTAGTTCTTTCATCCCCAAAGCCAGTGTCTGCCAATCATTTCCTCTGTGACTGTGCAGTGGTTGCTTGGACACATCCTTTACCTTTTCCTCTCCTCCCACAATGGGCTCATTTTATTTCTTTGTCATCATGTTCCTTTTCCTTCCTCTCTTGATGAACACTGCAGTGTAAAACCCCTGACTGTAGTAGTGTAAATCTCTCACTGGATTTTTAGCCAGTCTTTCCTCAGTTTACTCTTCTGGCACATGATTTCCAACTTCTGCTTCTGCAAAATACAAGCTGTTTCTTCTACTTGAGTGTTGTTAGCGACTTCCTATTACAATGCAGTAAGACACTCCTTAGCCAATCAATCTCATCAGCATCCTCTAGCCTCCCTGCTTTTCTTCCATCTACATAATCTTCAGATGATCATAATTTCCATTTGTAATTCTGGATGTCCCTTCTATGGTCTAAACCTACCCTTTCTTTGTAGTCCAGGATCAAGACCTCGGTAGTCCCCGTACTCCCTAGCCCCGCATCCTTACCCGACTCAGAGAGCACTTACAGGGTGACACGCTGGTTTTCAGTGAGCACACGGTATAATTAATGGTTTGGTATATAAGCACTGCCTCTGGAACACTGTTAGCCACTTGCCAGTGAGGACATGTGTGGCCATTTATGTTACAGGTGGAATATCTAAGGAATTTTTCCTATCTGCCAGACAAGAAGACTCAAACAAACATTTCTTGTTTCTGATTGTTTTTAATATTTTTAAACTCCATGTAGCACAACTAAACATAAATTGTGAACATTGCTGATTAGTCTCTTGAAATGACTGTTTTCCAGAGTGAATAATAATGAGTGTTTTACTGATACACTAATAAAGTGAAAGAGAGAGAGTTAGAAGAAAGAGGGAGAGATAAGAGAGAAAGAGAAAGAACTATATTCTTTCTTAATATGCTTAAATAGGAGACACTAAAGCATTTGAAGATTTTTGTGTTCCTCAAGCATAAGCAATATAGTATTTTACTAAAATAACACAAAGGGCCTGAGAAAAAGAAACACATTAAAATACTCAGCTCTCTTGTGTAGTGTCACATTTTATCTACTTCAGGAATGACTCCTTTATTGCTTTAGTTTTATGACCCAGTCCTGCCCAGAACCTTAGTGCTTAGATGACGGGCATGGCAATTGGCAGTTAAAAGGCACACGTTTGTCCATGTTAAAGGTACATGGAAGAAAATCAGTAAATAAGGGTATTAGCTGCTTGTGGCAGCTGCTGAGCTGGGCCTCTCCTTGTTTTCTTTCTTTTACTATGCTTTTCTCCCTAGAACATCTTTCAGTTGGCTCAGCGTTGATTTCTTTCATTCAACCCCACTCTACTGTACTATTTCCTAACCTGGGAGCAAAACATCTTGATTCCTATTCTCATTTCTCATAGTTAACCTGGAAAAAGATCTATTGCCCAAGAACTCCTAAATGAAAACCCACAAAAACCGTGTAATTTTCCCACTTCACCCTTGGCACTCCAAGGAGGGGAGCCTGGCCCAGCCCCTCTGTTAAGGGCCTGGCTGGGGCTGTCCTGCAGAAGGGACACGTGGGGGTGAGAACAATGCCTGGGGGGGCTGCGAGCTTCCCTTCACCACTCACTGGCCTGCCTCCTCAAACCCACCCCGTTCTCTGCTCTACGAAATCACAATGCATTACTGTCTTTTCATCTTTCTATTAAGCATCAAAAAACAAGAACTTATACATTCTCTAGTTGACTAGACAGTTTTCTCAGAGGCAAAGTGGTGCAAATAAACATGAATCCTAACACATTTCAGTTTGATGGATAGTGATGGTACAGCTCCTGGATTCTTGTCACTAGTAGCTGCTTTTATTGGCTCTTTCCTCTGGGATTTTAACAGCCCACCGTGAATAAGTCATCTTTCCTCCATCACCCAAAAAGAAAATCTGAGCACTTTATGCTCAGTGGGAGGTGGTGGTGGAGGGATAGAATATAATTAATTCATGGTTTTACCATGCAGGGACCTAACTTGACTCTATCTCTAGGAAATAAATGACATCTCAGGTGGTAATATGCTTGCAGCTTGAATGACTTACTTTCTCTGCTTTCTTTGCCTAATCACCCTTGTGACCTCACTATCTGACCCCTGTCTAACCTCCGCAGGATTCACTAACTTAACAGTGATTCTTAGGTGTTCTCAAAAAGCACACACTAGGTTACACTCCCTTTCAGAGGCTTTTGTCACTTTTAAGTCTTATTAATCGAGTGTATGAAATCTTGGCCCTAGTTTCATTGTTCTTATCATATAATTCTTGGACTCATCTACAGATATTAACATATTTTCTTCACACTTATGTATTTTGTTAGATTTTAACCATGTATGAATATATTTTCTTAGTTTAAAATATATGAAAAAACTGTATTTTTGGAGGGGGCTAGTAAATTGGTGGAGTAGCTAATTGATGATGGGAATTCAAGAATAAACAAGATTAAAAATAAGATATTTATTATCAAAGGTTAGTTTAATTTTTATGGGTCAGTAAACAAAACAGCAGATAAAGTTCAATTACTCTGGATAACCAATACCTAGATATGGGGTGGAGACTAATTTTAATGTGAATTAAATATAATCAATTTTAGGCTATAGACATACATGCAGTAACATATGCATATACTGATGAATGGAGTTTTTAAATTATCTGAGTTAATTTATTCCTAATCTACTTTAAATTATCCATTTTAGTGGTTAATCTACTCTTCCCTGATGCTAATGACAATGTAGAGTTGGGAACAAAAGGCTTTGATGGCTCTCTGTTTTTTAAGAGTTTGAACTCCAACGTGCAAATGTCCATATCTTTTGTTGCTTATACTATATGATTTGTTCCTAATTGTCGAGGAGCTCCTATGGACTTTGGTGTTGTGGGCTTGTAAAATGAAGAAAATGGTTACCTAACATGTGCTGTTGTTTTTTAATGTGGGCATACATTTAAAATTCCTATGGCTTTCCCTTTCCTTCCCCCACCTTGAACAGTAAAATGCATTTAGCTTTGAGCTGAAGAAAGCTGCAAACTGAAGCAAGCGTCTCCTAGATCACACAAAAATTAACATACACGGTCATTGTCTCTGCTGCTTCCACTACAGATTTATGTAATAAAACATGCCGCGTCAAATAGGCAAGGCTGTAATATTAGGTAAAATCTAATTTCAGTTTGGTTATCATATAGTGTTCATTTCCCTAAGGAAGGGAAAAAAATTAAATTTGTAAGCTTAAGATTCTAGCTGAAGTAGTAGAAGGTATGAAAGGCTTCCTTTGCCTTTTATTATTCACTTTATGAATTAGTCTTAGTTTACTTGTTTCGATCAGTGTCGACATATTTCTGAATACTATTAGCATAGCAAGCAGAGCTGTTCTCAGGTTATTGAATGGTGTGTTGACTTCCGAAATAAATAGATATGCAGTGTGAAGGGCGAGCTGTCACTTCAGGAGAGCTTTCCTGATCTAAATTAAAAGGCACTTCTAATTGAAAACTATAATAGCAGGAGGGTTACAGACACAATGAAACTGCTCAGTCCCTTTCAATTTTCATGGGATTCTGTTAGTGAATATAAGAGAAAAAGTAAAATGAAAATATTAAATTACAAATTGCAATTTAAGCAGCAATATTAAATTATACCTAAATAGCCATATTGCTCTGAAGCAATTTCAGATGCTTGATTTAAAGACTCTCAGTGCATTTGAGTTTTCACTACTGTATTCTGATTTATCTGTTTTAACACTTAACATATAATTCTGTGATTACACCAGCAACTGTCTTTGTGTATGAAATAAGAAATTGGTCCTGAAAGACTTTTGGTTTTGTGCTTTGGGCTCATTAATGCAGTGTTGCATTAGTGACTGTGTATCTTTTATCACACCTGAGGGTATACATGGGGAACCGAGAGCCTCAAAGTTGGGACATTTTATAAAATCTGAAACAATCATTCATGAGTTGTCCAGGCGAAATATTTTCAGAAATTAAAAGCAGAAAATCAATTATGCATTTAAGTAATAGATGAAATTATAAGCTATTTCAGTTACCTGAATAGCCACTAGCTGTCTGAGTCTATATATTTTGGTCCTTTAAGGGTTAACAATTGAGGCCTGTCTATAGCTCATTTCTATAGTAACAGCAAGACTGAGACTTTTTATGGGCACCTAATAATTAGAAAGTGCTAGAAGGTATAACAATATAATGAATCAAAACTGATAGACTTGTGGGTTTCCATAGAAACATGTATAATTATGATAATCGGTCCCTGGCGTACCCTCAGAATCGTATACATTCAGTTAAATGCAATAAACATTAGGCACTATTTAGTGAGCTGTGATGCAGATTAACAGTGTGAGATACAGGGAAGCTATGAATAAAATTGCTGTACAGTTTATCTCAAACTAATTTCCCAGATTGCTTTAATAGATGTAGTGTGTGGATGTGAAAAATTGGAAGTGTGTTTTTGTTAGTGGTAAAGCTAACAAAGATAATATTTCATAAAGTGGCTGACTGATTGTTAATTTCAGTGCAGATCAAAATGGGCTGTGGCACATTATTCAGTGTGGGATCCCCAAGCCTTTAGAGCAAATGGCAGATTGGGTCTCCCTTTGTGATTTATATCAAAAGTAAATTATAAATCTTCTTATGACAGTCCACTTTTCTTTAACCTTTTCTTTCCCTTCTTCTACCTCCCCATTTTAGGGATACCTTTCACATCCCTGTTACGGGGAAGGGAATCACATAAGGAAATGTTCTCCCTGCTCTGATCCTGGTACAAGGCAACATTTCCTTCTGGCTCGCTTGCATACCGAGCACTTATTTTTGCTTCAGCTCCTAGATTTTGCATGCCTGACAAAGGCCCCTGAAACAGCCAGAATGCCAATATAAGGTGGGGCAAACAACCGCACATTCATTGTGTGTATGTGTGTGACACCGTGGGAAGGCAGTGTTACAGGATGTTAAATATTATTTCATTGGATTTTTCCTGTTTCCTTATAGACAAAGTATCACACTAATTTGGAAGACTCCAGAGTGTTCTTGGGGGATTAAAGGGCCTGGATAAGGTGATGTGTGATGGGAGCTCTATGAGAATATCTAACCCATAGAAGAAATGCAGAGAGAAGCTCCTAAGCTTCTGTGTGTGTGCGTTTGTGTATGTGTGTGTGTGTGTGTGTGTGTGTGTGTGTGTGTGTGTGTGTGTGTGGTGTGTAGACATGCACATGTGTGCTCATACACACGTAGCTCTGAGATTATCTATCAATATTACCCTCCTTTGCCAATGCTCGTGATAACCAACTGAGCACATTTCACAAGAGAAAGATGAGTTCCCCCTGAAGCAGTGGGATGAGAATGGAAACAGGAGCTATGCACATGTGAGATCTGAGAGCTCTTCAGTACTCGAGCTGCAGGATGAAATCACACAAATGTGCTACATTATCTCTTGTATTCACTTTAAAAAATAAAATAAATGAAAACCTTTTGGGGGTGATATGCTTTTCCTAGCCAGCTTCCGAGCTTCTCTCAGACGTGATGGTTTAACTGGGTAGGTCTTTTCTTCTTCTGACTTAGGGCTGCCGCAGTAGTCCTCACAGGGGAGCCTTTTAGAGTCCCAGCCGAGTAGATCAAGCCTTTCTTCTCTCCTTTGTGATTGTGTTACTTTCTAATGCTATAATTGTGCCCTACAAAAGATTCTAGTTCCTGCCTGGCAGGAATTGAAATGTTGATGATGTGGGGGAGGAGACTGGCCATGTTCTCTCTGTAAGCTAACTACCCACCCCCTGTTCTAGTAGCCCTTGTCTTCCAAAGACCCATGGAAAGCCTTTTCATTTCTCTCTCTTTCATCTATAGCAAAATATATATATTAATAGGATGGTAAATAAAAAAATGATATAAACCTTTCTTCTTTTAAGTTCATTTCACAGAGTTATCTTTTATTTTAGTAAAACTTCAGCATCCCTCTTCCTTCACAATTCAATACAGTGACATTTGGCATATATCATTTATTCCAACATTTATAGTATCATTCCATAATGTCTAAACATTTTTTATAGCTTGTTTTATATACACATATGTGAATATATTAATGAATTATTCAACAAATAGACAGCCAGGATGTACTTAACAAGCACATACACATATGCACACATAACACACCTAAACATTTATGACATTTGTGGGTTTGTACATGCATGAATGACAACTCAATCTGTTAAAAAACAGAATTCAGCTGAGTAAATTTGACGATCAAATTTGTGTTATTTAATGATTCATGAATCAGGCAGCATCCCATCTTAGCAGACAGAAAGGAACTCTGAGGAACTGCCCAAAAATGGAAGTCTTTTGTAGGCAGAAGGGGGGTGGAGAAAGTTTCTAGTAAAGAATAGATTGTCTCAGCAAGATCATCTTCCTTTAGGGGAGAGATTAAGTCACTAATGCTGACCAGGTAGTTCCAGATGGACTGGTTAAATGTCACATTCCTAAAAGAGGCTGAGACTGCTATTAGGTTAGGTATTAAGTCTTGGATTGTGGACACTGAATTTAGCACATTTGACTCCACTTGGGACCTATTGTTTCTTTTTTGACAATTCCTAATTTTGACCAAACTCTCACCTTAACTGAGACATGAAGTCAAAATTTTAGAAGTTAGCCCCACTCCTGGTTACCATTCTCTAGTTCTCGAGCTTTCACCGATTCTCTGTGATATGCACAAGTCATGACATATTTTACTGAATCTCTGTGGTATTTATGAATCATGACTTCAGGTTAGTATTTGTGAAGTCAGTCATTCTTTTCATTCCCTTCTGATGTTCTAGTCTTAAGGAGATCATGTAAGTGGTGATTAGCAACTGCAAATATGCATTTAAAACTTTTGAGAGAATACAGAGCAACAGGGGGATTTCCATGATTGTAATAAGCAGGATAATTCCCAATGTCTGGAGTGCACTTTGAACCATGGTACCCAAGACCCAAACCAATCAAAATCAAGTAAGTCAGGAAAAGACTCATTGGAGGAGTCACCCCTTAAAATTAAGTGGCTTGCTCAGGGATCTTATGTAACTGAATTTCAACTCCCCCAGAAGTGTTATTTTTAAAAACTTCTTTCCCTTCCCCCACTTTTTTCCCTTCTGCTAGGAATTACTCCCCTGAAGTTTGTGTTTTAAGGAGATTATCTAGGTAAGAGGATAGGAGTTCCTGGGGAATACCAGGTAGAACATTTACATTTCAGACTTACAGGGAAAGAATGCAAATTCTTTCAAGAGGGACTTTTTTATTCTCTTAGACCAGAAGTTTTACAATACCCATATATCTTTTGATATGAATATAGTAGGTTAATTGTTCAAAAGAAGAGGTGGACTTTGAATTGTTTCTAAAGCTGCTTTTCTGACCTAGAAAGATTTGTAGGACAAAGATAGCTGCTCTTAAATCCTCAAAGAATTGGATTGAAGCCTGGATGACTTCAGTGGGCTGATACACACATCCACTCAGGTTGGTTTCTTTGCCTCTAGGTACCTGTAGCTTAGAGGAGAAGACCTAAAAATTATACCTATCAGGTTCTAAGTATCAGCTTCCAATCTGGCCAAATTTCTGATCATAGAGTAATTAAACCCTTTCTAATTTTGTCAGGTGCCAGTTGGGACAAACAGTACATTCCTGGCAGTATTAAGTAACCTCCTAGACCCAAAGGTGTCCTTGAAGAGGGTGCAAAATATATTATCTTCACGAGATTGAGAGCCATACCTAAAGATCAATAACCAAAGGACTAGATTTGGAAAGGAAGGGACAATGTGAGATTTAATTTTTCTTTCTACCAGGTACTACAGAGATTTGGGAGAGCTGACTCTGTTAAGAATTCTCACCTTTAGCCAGCCTCTGCTAGTTTTTCCCAGGATCTCATCTGCAGGCTATGAGTGAGGTTTAAAGTAGAGATGGTAGCTCTGTTATCTACCAGAATTTGGATGCTTTTTCACTAATTTTAATTTTAGTTTTATCTTTGTTGTTTTAAGGGAAATTCTGGTAACAGTTTACTGAACAATCCCTTGGAGTCCGGTCAAGTCTGTGAGGTACCTATATGAGGGTTCTTCTCTGAGGCTAGATATGAGGGCATTCAAGTTGATGTTGACATTTTTGCAAAGGCCTTTTGAGGACAATCTCTTTTCTAGTGTTCTAGTTGATTAAAACTGAGACATCAACCTTTGGGCTAGTGTTTTAATGATAGACTCCTAGGAGAGTATGATATGGCCCAGGTATTATTTTAGGGGCCTGGCCTTGAAGCTGTTGTAGCTGTAAAGCTGGTAGTTTGGCTTTTGTTTACAGTCTTGTGTCTAAATTTTCATTAGCCTTTTGCAAGCAAACTTTTAATTAAGCTATTTTGGAGCTTTGAAGACTTTTGGCAGTTTATACCAATAAAAACAGGTATCCCATTTGTTTGGTTTGAGAATCTTTGGTTTCAAGTACACTTCTTAAATGAGTGATCTTGTCTGATTAGAACATGTCCCATAATGGTCATTGCAGTCTAGGTTGTTTTAGTAAGATTCTACCATTTTTGTAGACATGTACCACTTCCATGGCCACAGTTCTTACAAATAAACAGGGGTTCTAGAAGGTGGGACACTCAACTATTGGGGATTTAAGGACCCCATTTTTATTATTTATTACTATTATATTTTATTTGGCTAAGCCTTTATGTATTTCAGAAACAAACTAGTACTTAAAAGGGAGATATGCTTCTGGGTTGGGAGTCATGTGATGCTTTACAGTGTACCTCATTGTGTGGAAATTTTCTTGAAGTCACTTTAATCCATTCTGTGACATTTATCCTAATACGGGAGTCTTTGGGTTAGACAGTAAGTTCTCTCACAGCTTTCAAATGCTCAACCTGTGTCCACCAATTTTTGTGGCTTTTTGGCTTCCAAGATTTCTCTTGGCAATAGCTTTTATCTCATGTGTATATTAACAGAAACCAACAATAACTGAAAAAGAATGGACACTATAAGTAACCAAAGAGATTTTAGTCTACTGGCCAGTGGAAGGCCTTGTGCACCACCAGCAACTCCCAACATGGAACTGGGGGTTGGGAGAAGCATTAAACCAGCAGACCCCAAACAACAGGTGTAGCAGATCGATGGCAAACAAATGGAGAACTGTAAGCTAAGCCTCTAGCAGTGTGCGGTGTGGAATATGGGCACAGAACCAAGGGCTGGAGTTTCTAATCAAAAGGGGAATTGCAAACTAAACCAAGGGCTAGGGGTTTGGGTTCTGGGTGGAACCATCTGCCAGCTCAACTGACCCACCTTGGATTGGAAAGTCAATCAGATTACGAGCTCAGTGCAAAGAAAGCAGAGCTCAGAACCAAGAGGAATTTACCCAGGGCCCTCAAAAATGGTGAGAAAGAGAACTCAGAAATGTTTGTGAGTGCCATACCTGTGTTTCTTGTCTCCAAAGATGTTGGAAGTCTTCTTCAGCCCCAGTACTGCCACCAAATCTGTTAATAATTCAGCTAAGTAAATTTGAGGATCTAATCATCTTTACTTAATGATTCATGAATTGGGCAGCTTCCCATCTTAGCAGATAGAAAAGCAGGGGGCAAAAAAGGGAAGATTTAGCAAAGAGTGGATTGTTTCAGACAAGGTCACCTTCTTTGGGGGAAGGCAGAGTCTGTCAGGAGGTTACCTTCATGTAACTGTACCTAAAGTTACATTTCTGGTAGAGGTTGAAACTGCAGTTAAGTTAGGTATTAAGTCTTGGTTTGCTGACATGGAGCTTATTTGGGGCCGGTGGTTTCTTTTTAAACAAACCTCAGATTATTGTTTTTTTTTACAAGACTCCTACAGTACTTGTTATGGTTAAATCATGAATATATATTACTAGGCAATATATGATTACGGTATTTTATCTCCATAAAAAGCACTAATTTCTCTGTACAAAAATAAGAAACAGTATGTTACTGCCATCTGAATACATACTCATGCATATACATTGTTTACCTATAAAGCTCAGATTAACAAATATTGATGAGATATTGATTGTATTCAGGACACTATTAATCTTATATGGTGCTGTAGAAGTACATATTATGATACTATCTATTCTTGTATATATTTATTTACAATTAGTTGGGTGTGTTCTTGCCAGCTATTTCAATAAGAAATGCTGGAAATAGCCTTAAATAGAAGAAATTTACAAGCCATTTATTCTTTATCTTAACAAGTACTTTTTGAGTACCCACTACATGATGGGAATATTTTTCAGTGGCAGAGATTCAACACTGAACAAAGTTGCTGCCCTCTTATAGCTGGTATTCTAATGGCAGAAAGTAGAAAACAAACAAGCAAATAAATATCAAGTGATAATGAATGCTACAAAGTAAAATAAAACAGGGAAAACTATGAGGAAAATACAGATAAGCTAAAAGGAAAATCTGAACTTGCCTGGTAAAACTGAAAATTAAGAAAGCTGAAATCCTCAAGCATATTTTATACATATACCCAAGTGTTTTGTATGTATAGCAAAGTATTTAAAAAAGGAAGAAGCAAAACCAACATTTGTTGACTATCTAGCAGATTCTTGGTACTATGTTAAGTCACTTTCCCCCTCTTCAGTGGATTATTTTCTGCTTACATCAGAGGTAAACAGGTATTATTTTCTCTATTGCATAAGGCAGGCATGGGAAATTCAGTTGCTAGAAGATCACAGAGCTGATATTCTGGGATTTCAACCCAGCTCATGTCTATTCCAAAGCCCATGCTCTATTAGCAGCATTTCACTTCTATATAATAAGAACAAAAAATAATTAGCATTTTTAGCACTACACAGAGATGTATCTAGCTTTCTTTATTCTTTATACAGCCCAAAACTTCTGTTTCTCTGAGAGAGGAAGGGAATAACTTGACTGGGCACATCCTAACCCAGCCGGTAAAAACACACTGTTTTACTGAAGGGCTGCTTTCCTTCTATACTACACACAGCTGGTATTTTAAGCTTTCTTACTCAAACCCTTGGGGATTTGGAAGGTGAAAACCCTTCCACAAGGCTGGATCTTTGCTGCTTAGATTTAGTTGAATACTGTGTGAAGATACTTTTCTGCATTTTCTCTTACACTGCATATGCCTTTAAAATGAAATTGTCTCTGTCCTGTAAAACCTATGAAGAATTTTACAGTGTTATTTATTTGAGAATTTTACTTCAATTATTTTGATGAATTTACCAATAACTTTAATCAAAGAAAAAAAGCTTGATTTTTTTTTTTTTAACTCAACTTATTTCCTACTTGGTTACATGTTGTCTGGTTTAGTTGCATGGTCAGTATTAACACTACTGTTCAATAGGATGGCCAGGGAAAAGAGCCCAAGGTTTTTAGGTTTTGGGAAAGGAGAAATGATAGCTTATAGCAAATGATCTATGTTGACCAGTATTTTCCCTCCAAACATGAAGATATATGTGCATTTAAAATGGAAAAAGCAATTATAGACTACATGTATTGCACATATCCATATTTGCAAACAGTAATTCTTATCACTGAGAAACTTATCTAAACAACACCTATGACTGTTTAATAATACTGCTAGATTTAACTAATATTTTTGGTTAATTTGATTAAAAATACTGAATGGTTTAATCACAAAAGAAATGATATGTAAAAATTATATACTATATACTTATATAAACATGCACACATCTTCCTTGGGGTTTGATGTAAGGAAGTTTAATGATCCAGTTTAAATTAACTAATACTTTGATAGACTTGATTAAATAAATTGTTTAGCTTGATGCCTTGACCATTTAGATGTTTTTGAAAAGTGTTAACTTCTTTAAAAGAGTGGGTAGCTTCAAATGTATATGAAGAATGAATAGTCTTATTCAAGAAAACATTCTTAACATGGTTTTCCTACTTTTAGTTTTAATTCTTTTCTAAATGGAGAAGCAAGAGGAAAAGTAATGATATCTGTGCTTTGTTTGCTTTTGACCTCCTCTGTTGTCTTATGAAAATAACATTGTCTTATATCTGTTTTTTTTCAGTTACAGAACTTAGAAACAAAAAGCTGTTACATACAGTTGCTGTAAATAGTAATTAACCCCAATGATTAGTATGAGTCTGATGTGTTTGATTATAAAATGCCAAGTATCCCTCCTATTCTCTTTGGTAATTTGATCAATAACAGCATAGGAATCAGGGCTAATACAGACCTTTCTGTTTGGGCCAAGGTTGGCTATTCTGGATCAAAACTGCTGCCATTTTGCCACACTTCTTTTGGTAAGTTCTCCTATTAATAGGTGAGTCAATGGAAGCTACAAAGATATTGTATTGTTGATGTTAAGTTAGATGTAAGCGTCATCTAAGCATGGATGTCTCAGTCTTCAAGCTGTAGACTAAGTTATTCCTATAACACACTACTCCCAGTCACACACACAGCCCTCAGTTTTTTAAAAACTATTTTTGAGAAAGTGTTCACAAATGGCCATTCATATAATTCAAATAGCCTACAATATGCTGGCTAAACAATGGCAGCAATGTCAGTGGGACATTTTCAGCCATTAAAAGACATGTTACAGGAATGGAGTCAATGTTTTGGTAATATGTACATGATGGGCTGTTGAATTAAGAGTACTTAAATAGGGTGTACAGCATTAGCAGATGTATGTATAAAGAAGAAAGGAATCTGGAACAAGATCCTTAAATATATGGATAGCAGAATTATGAGTGATTTGTCTTTTTTTGAAATTCCCCCATGTTTTCTGAATTTTCTACAATAACCATCTACTATTTCTATATCAAAATTCAGTTTTAAAATAAATCCATCAAAATGTTATTCTACATTGTAATATTAGCCATATACACAAACACATATGTGTGCGAACAAAAGGTAAAATATGGGCAAAGGTTATTTCTGGATTGTGAGATTATGTTTGGTTTCTTTATTCTTTCCTGTAAACTCTAGATGTTCTCTAATGCATGTCTTTTATAAACAGAATAAAAATAATTGTTCAAAAAAGCAAAAGGAAGACAGCCTGTTTCCTAACAGCCAGCGTAAGCAGTCTGTCACAATGTATGTCTCAGAATGCGAGGACCTGCCTAATGAGCTTTCCGTAGAAGACCCTGTGATATTCATGTTTTAAATCATGTGTGTTGCTGTTAGCTCCTACAGCAAGTCTGTGCAGTCCCCAAATCCCGTTGGCAGTTGCGTTTGTATGAATAAATATTATTCCCCAATTTTAAGAACTGTGATGCAATAAATCCATTCTCTCCAGCACCATCAGGGCTCTCCTTTCCCTTACAGCCAGAGGTCTTGGCTTTCTTCTCATGAGCCTTTGTTTCTTCTCTGCCTTTGTTGGTGCCATTGGTCACCTTGGCAGGAGTTTGTTTCTAATCATAGCTGCTGATGCTCTATGGAGTTACTAATGTGAAGCGCTCACTCTCCCAACCTGTGAACTCCACTCTCTCTCCTTTGTGTCATTGAAAGGTTATTTGAAAACCACTCCCCTCCACACACACACAAAAGTAAAAATTTAACATTAATGGACAGAGCCACTTGAAAAATGAAAAGAGAAAAATGGGCCCAATTTTAGAGATTCTGAGCAAGCTGAGGAATAATGACTCATTAACTAATTCCAGTATTATGAATGTGGTAAAACCATTAGTCACCTTCACCTTCATATTCATCCCAACACTACTCCCAGTCACACACATATCCCTCAGTTTTTTTAAAAAAATTTTTTTGAGAAAGTGTTCACAAATGTCCATTCATATAATTCAAATAGCCTACAATATGCTGGCTAAACAATGGCATAGCCATTCAGTAGGACATTTTCAGCCATTCAAAGACATGTTACAGGAATGGAGTCAATGTTTTGGTAAGATGTTGGGATACACCAACTCTTTGCACACATTTTTGATATGGTATATAAAAAAAAAATCAGGTAGTGAATCAGTTTTTTGAACCAGTGATTATTTTGATACTTGGACTCCTTTTCTCATGCATCAAAAAACAAGGTGTGGGGGAGGAATAATTAGAGGGCTTGAGAGAAAAGAACTGCCAAGTTTGATTTGTTGTTTGATGACAGCTACCAAAAAACCAACTAAGCACCGATATAGAATGTTAGTGTAGACACAACTCAAAAATGATCTTCCCACTAAAAATCATGTACTCCTCTCGCTTATAAAAAAACATAATTTTTCTCTTTGTTTTCCCCTTATTTGATATGCTAAAACTAGTATTATTGTGTTCTCTCTTTTTTTCACTGTAACTTTTGATAAAAGTCATTATACAGAGGAAGTTAATGCCAAAAGCCACAGAAAAATCTCTTTTGAGTTTTCAGTTTATTTTTGTGACTATTTCCTGTTTGTGCTCAGACCAGAGGCCATGCCTACATAATGCAATCAAGATAGTGAACTGTACTATATTTCATTTCTTTGAAGTGTGGTAATTATTACTAATTATCATCTTGCTCAGTAATTAACAACTGGTGGCTGTAATCTAACTTCCTGCAACCCTCCAACCCTGTGGCTGCAGGGGAGTGGGGAGTGTGTTATTTGGGGAAATTTCATATTTGAATTCAAAGAAAAGCATTGTTACACTTGGAGAGGGCTCCAATAGAGATGTAATGCATCCTAGATTTTCACTTTACAAGCTGTTTTTTTTTAATGTATAGATCTAAAAGTTTATTTTGTATTCTGACTAAATGTGTAAAACTACTTGAAAATTTTACTCCTCACCATTGCCCCAAATTAGTATTTTTGTACTTGCAACTATTTGTCCCATTTTGAATTTTTTCCCCCTTGCCTTTCTTCATATTCCTCTCAGTCTACAATTCCTTTTATCTAGGAAGAGAAGGTGTACTTCTTTATTCAAATCAAATAACAAAATACTACTGAGATTACTACTAGTAGTTATAAGTATGACAATAATAATAGTGATGATGATAACAATGTATAATTATTATGATTGCCAGAACCTAGAACTTTAAATTATTTAGTCATTCAATTGTCATATCAAACCCATAAAATGGGTCTAACTATTACCCTGACTTTCTATTGAGGACACTGAGGGCCAAAGTAGTTCAGGCACAAAGCTAGCAGAGCTGCAACAGGAACCAGGCAGGACTCTTGAATCAACACTTTTCATAATTCTATGCCACCTCTCAAGGTTACAAAGGTCACTAGTGCCTTGTAGAAAATTATTGCTTAACAAATGGATTGGATCTATTATCTACTCTATTATATAGAGGCTTCCTAGTTGCACTGATAAATCTGTAGGTTCCTATAGGCATAATTTTGAATTCTTATTTAGATATTTGAGTTTGAAGTGATTTCTTCAGCTTCTTTTTTACTAACTACAGTAAATCTGACTTTTGCTATTTATGGAAGCATAGGTTAACTTCTTCTGCTTTCTATATCAAGAGCAAGAAACAGGGAGGGGAAGAGATGATACTTCAGATGTAAACTTTTCCAGTGACCTGCTTTACCAGTTCAATTTACAAACACCCATTCCGAGTTTTAAAATTAATCACTTGAGCAAGGAGGTCATCATATAAGCAATGAAATTCTAGATGTTCCTATTGAAGACTACATACACCAAAGCCTCAGGAACCCCTGGGGGCTCACTCATTCTTAAGTAGAACCAGTCCTGCCTTGAACATCCGGAGCAGGAGGACCTGGGACTGTACCACTGCTGTTGCTTATCACTGCCCTGTGGGGTCACTTTTGTAGATGACAGTGCCTGAGAGACATGGTCTGCTCTGCCTAGTTGCCCAGGATGCTTGAATCTCTGCCAGTGCTGCAAGAGTGCCCACACTCCAGCTCTCTCCTGCTCACACAGGCTTGGCTATCATTCCCCAAGCTCCAACTATTGTGCCAGCATGGTTGGGTCAGTAGAAGTTTCCAGAATCTGACATGTACAGTGGCAAACAAAAATATAATAACTCTGTCTAATGAACACTTAATCCCTTGTAGAGAGAGCAGGGCATTAACCTAGATTCATCCTTCCCTCCAGATAATTTGATTTTAGGAGTATTGTTCCTCTTCCTGACATTGTGTCTTAAGTGGAGTATCCAGTCTCCCCAGTGGACATCCTTATGTCTGCAGATGCTCAAGTCTCTTTTGTAAATTGGTCATAGACCCACCCCAGTGCTCTGTAGGTCAAAGGGGAAGGAGATTTCTTGCTATGTAATTCTAAAAACAAACAAATTCTTGAGCATTCTTATTCCTTTGTTATTCAATACTAGGGGTAATTATTTATCCTGTATATATACATGATTAAGAGAAAATACTTAAAGGAACTCCCTAAATAGGCCTGTTCGTAGTAATCAGAGGTCTTCATTCTTAAATCTAAGAGTGCGTAACATTTCAACTACTTGTTTTACGTAGAGTTCATTTGAATTCTGTTTGGGTGAGACATCCCTCTACCCCAGTCCCTTTGATAAAGTATAAATAGTTAGAAGATCAATATATAATAAAGGTACCCAGCAAGACAAGAGAAGTAGTATGTATGTCCTACCTAATCATGTGCCGGACATTGTTTTAGGTAACTGACATATATAGCAAGATGTCTGACCCAGAGCTGAAGTTGTGTATGTGTGTGCAGATATGAACACACATGTGTACTTTTGCTATAACAAGAGAAGTGCCCCAAAAGAAGTAGTCACTGTTCTACAAAAGGCAGGTATAAGCCCTTTGGGCATAAGTGTAGCTAGCCTTCAGCTAGTGCCCTGGCCGTCTCTTTGAGTAAGTGTGGGTGAAATTCAGACCTTTTGCATTACAGGTTTTTTTTAAAAAGCAAGCAAATCCAGATGAAGTTTGGTAAAAGAAAGTTTTCAGTGCTCTGGATCTGTACAAAACAAGGAGAAAGATGGGTGCCAACCTCATCCCGTATTCTGGATTCACATCTAAAGGCCAGTTGTTACCCTCCACCAGTAGGTAGTAGATCTCAACATGTCTTGTTTAACAAGTGAGGTAGAGATTTGAACTCAGACTTTTCTGATCTTCAAACTCATGGTCAGTAATGCTGTAAAAAAGATAGAGCCAATAGGTTCGTACTCAAGGTTTAATTCTGATCCGTTGGCAGCAATTGCATTTCGTACTGTGGTAAGGACTGTGGTGTCACTCGCAGGAGCCCTACCAGGATGACCCTGAGCGTGTGCTGTGCACCAGACAAGAGAACTGAAGTACTTGGCTCGGACATCTCCTTCTTAGCAAGGCTGTTGGAGCCTCTCCAAACCAAACCAACAGATCAGTAGCAATAAAGCACGCCCATAGTGGCTGTCTTCCAAACAAATTAATCAGATTATCTCATGTTAACAATGTACAAAAAATGAAATCCAAACTTCATTTAGAGCAAAACTTTCTTTTGAAAATTTCTACAAAAAAAAAAATGTATTCCCTTCCAGGCAATTAAACAAATAATAAGCCCAGTCTAATACTTATATTACATTTGACTTTACTGCTTTATCTCCATTCAAGTTTTTTGTTAAGAAAGAAGTACTCTAAAGGCAGAAAGACCCAGACAGACATTTGTGTCTTCTGGATAATACCTTGTAATAGGTTGAAAGAGTTACTGTAACATGAACTGCATTTAAGAAAACAAGGCAACAGGAAGACAGTGATGTGATCCATTTCAATTTTGGGAATATTTTGAAACAGTTGAGATAAAATATGGCAGTTTTGTAGGGGTGGGGCTCTGGACACCCAGATTCTCTTGCAAGAAGGAAGAGAGATCATATGAAGCTGCACAGCAGAGGTGTGTGCAAGAAGCTGGGTTGGAGGAGAAAACAATGCAAGTTCTGAAAACAAGCAGTAGGCAGGAAATTACAGAAAAAATACTGTAAACATAATGAAACATAATTCTCTTTCTGCCTTAGGAATTATAGAGCTCAAAATTAAAATCATTGGTGTTTTTCTGTCTTATTTTAAGTAGTGTTAAATAACAGGAAACTCACTGTTGCAATACATCCTTAAGCTATTTAGACAGTTTGTACGTAAACCTTTTATTGCTTAAATCTCAGCGCTAGATTTGTATAGATATTCGGCAGAGGTTCTTAGGAGGTTACAGTCAAAACATTGCACATTTGAATTTACTATATTATTCTAAATATAATTCAAACCACAAGCAAAGAAGTGGTACTGAATGGCGAGAGAAAGGAAAAACAGGGAAATAAGGGGAAAAGGAGAATTACAGCCCTCTACTTACCCATCTCCATTAGCAGGGGAGAAAAAAAAGGTAGAGAAAAAGGAAGGAAAGAAGGGGAGAGGGAAGGGAAGGAGGAAGGGAGAAAGGAAAGAAACTAAAAAGCAATATAAAGTTGCTTTCTGTGACTGCTTCTACAATAGAGTTAAAGTAGGATATAGAAGCTGCTGGAACAAGGGCTTCTTAGGTCAGGGAAGTGCTTTAACAATCTAAAATTCTTAGTGGCTTGATATAATAAAGATAAATTGTTTGCCTGCATTACAATCCATGTAGCTTGGAAAGCTCTTCTACAAGCGGGAGACACAAGGACTCGAGCTGTTTCCTATGGTGCTACCATGTTTACTAACTGTAGGACAGAGAGCAAGACGAGGATCTCATGAGGGGGATCCTGGAAGTGGCAAATGCTCCCTTGACCGGAGCAGATTCACATGGCCCCCACCTGATTAAAGCAGACTGGGAAATAGAGTTCAACTGTGTCCAGGAAAAGGAAACGGATGTGGTGAACATCTAGCCATTCTTTGGCTCAGTCTAGGCACTCTGGTTTAAGGACAAGAAGAAGCAAATGACAAGGAAAGAAGAATTTTGCTTTCTACAGAAGCTGAACTTCGTCTAAATGTTTTTGACCTGAATACTCATAATAAATGCCCATATCTAATGATTTAAGATTAGCCATGGTTAAGAAACGTTTTTGATTTCCTCCTTGGCTAATTGCTGTTGAACAGTGTATTGCACTTCCTAAAAACATGTGAGTCCCTTTAGGTAATTTTCCTTAGAAATTCCTGATAAGCCCTAACTAACCCTATCTGAGGGCTGCAGCAGAATCCATGGACATTGGTCCATGTCACCACTCAAGGAAAAGATGGAGAGACTTTTCTTGGGGATGACATAAAATAGATAAAAGAGTTTTTTTGAGTTAAGTTCAGCTAATTTGCATTATTCTATATTGTACATAGTAAATATTTTTTAATGCTATATTTTGATAACTGAGCTTGTGATAGTGACATCTTACAAACTACTCTCTAGTCCTCACAGGTAGATGTATTTGTGCTTGAAAAAACTTTGTGTTTTCTTTTTTTAAATAAGCTTTCCTAATTCCCAATCATTTAATAATGGTAAAAAATAACAAATTTGAAGCTTTAATACTTCAAATCAAAAGTTACATTTTTATGTTCTTATAATTATGCATAACAGAAAAGAAAATGCAATTACTAGAGTAAATTTAGCTTTTGTATAAAAGAAATCTATGGTAGAACTATAATTATTATAATAGCATAGTAAATATACAGATTGTAACTTGCAGCTATTTTTCAGTATGATTATTATAGTGCTGTTATTACTAGAACCAATTTACTATAGTTTTACTAGGCAAAATATTAGTTACTCTGTTTTTCGTGTAATAACTATGGTTTGTTATGGTTTTATGACAAAACTAGAATGTTATTATAATGAATTTTATTATGCTGTACTTATAAATGGTAGAGAAGGACTTTAAGCTTATTTTCTAGTTTAACTTTGCTCTTAAAATGTGACCTAAAGCATGTTACTTGAGTTTCCTTCATATTTGTTTCCAACTGTGGAAAAAGAGATACTCATTAAAAATAAAACTAATCCCATTAGAAAATATAATCTAAAACCCAGTCCTCATTAATTGTCCTTAGATATACTTCATGGATTAAGTGAAGTGAAATATTAATCCTTTAGTATTGAGTATATGTTGAGATACTTTCCTTCATTACAAGTGAATCAATTACTTATAATAAAGAATATATTTACTCTCAAAAATTAAATAATGAAAACCGGATCCAATCCCTGAAGACCTTTGTCCTCATTCCTCTTCTGCCACAAACTTTTTGCCTGGTCTAATCTCTCTGAGCTCCAGTTTCTCCCCCTCTCATGTGAGTCTCTGCATTAGTCACCAGATCATCCCAAGAAATTAAGCTTCTATGCATTCTAAAGAAAGAAGAAGCTATTCTTAGGATCAATTATGTCACTAACAACCCATTTCAAGGTACTGTCCTACTACTGGTTATAATCAACATTACATAGCATGATTAAAAATAGAATTGTCTGGTATTATACAGTATAAAATGCTACTATTGTTCTAATCATCTTGAATTTTTACATGGCTGTATTTCTTTCTGCGAAGAAATTAGTCACCTTAGGAGTTCATTAACTACTTTATTTTGCATACTAATAAATTACTATTGTAGAAAAATAAAATAGTAGATTCCTACGAGAAGTACTGTACTCCATTTTTTTCCCTCTGAAGTTTGGAACCATTGGGGAAAAAGGACGGAGATGGAGAGAGATCAAGACATCAGCTGTATTACTGAAAAGCTTTACTGGGGAAGTGATTTGATATGACCATGTCCTTGGAATAGCCACACCTACACAACCTCTTTTCCCCTTCCCGGCACTAATTTCAGGCAGATCTGTAAAGTGTTCCTGACTAGGCAGGCACTTCCTGTACGACAGGAAGATGAAAAACAACATTCTGAAGACAGGCTGCTCTAAATAGATTAGGAAACTGAGTCAAACCTGCTTGGGTGCTTTATTCACATTGATCAATCAAATAAATTACTACAAAGAATAATGAAGTAAAAATAGGGCAACCACTGTCCCCATCCCACATTATTTCAAGAAGGTCCAAGAAAGGAACAATCAACCTAAAATACTCTGTAGAAAGAAAAATGTAGTATTAGAGTCAGCCCATGTAGGTTTGAATTCTCTCTCTCCCTTGTTGGTTATATGATCTTGGGCAAGCTACTTAGCATCTCTTATCTTCATTTATAAAGTAAGGATAAAAATATTCACCTCCTCACACTGAAAAAATGTAGCTTATATGCACAAAGCCTTTCTTTTTCTTCCTTGGTATCCAGAAAGAAAGACTATTTTCAGACCGTGTGCCTGCATTCTGGCTATTGGAGTGTTTGACGAAAGTGAAGGTTGCCATTTCC
The DNA here is from genome assembly GCF_040802235.1 of Manis javanica. Classification (NCBI taxonomy): domain Eukaryota; kingdom Metazoa; phylum Chordata; class Mammalia; order Pholidota; family Manidae; genus Manis; species Manis javanica. The sequence continues at coordinate 152,068,521 of NC_133157.1, forward strand.
AAGCCTGGCCCCTAAAACTTTCTGCACCATCCTTCACAACCTTTATTTTCCTGTGCTCCAGCCAGATCCAAAGAATCTGGTGTAGGAACTTGACATTCCACAACTTAGTGTCTTAACAATAATCCAACCTTGCAGAAGGATTCCTATGGATTGCATAGTGTGGAATATGTTCCCTAAAAGATGTTTTATTTCTCATAACCCAAAGGTAATTTTTCATAGATTTTCATAGGAATGAAAAACAAGAAGCAAGCCAATGAATGGAGTTTAGAACTAGGCACAAATGTGGGACTTGAAACAGAGAGATCACAGATCAATACTACTACAATTCATAGGTAAAATATAATCACAAAATGGCAAGTAAGACTCATTTAAAATGAGAACCACTTCTCGTCCGTTCAAGGATTTTTATATATAGAATCTGAGCTTTACATAGTGATAAATCAGAGTATTCATTAGAAAAAAGTAAACAAAGCTAAGAAAAAAGTCTTGATTAGCCTTCTAATGATTCTGCTAAGACTATTTTTTTAAAGTCTTAGATCACTAAAGATTTTTTTTTTTGGCTTTTAGTGCACCTGGTCTGTGTTTACTGGCTCAGGGAAAATGGAATGTGTAGTACGGGGTCATATTTCTTAAAACTTCATTTTTGTCCTAGTGGGCATCTCATAGGTATTACACACCAGGCACCTTAAGAACAAAACAATTTTGCTTGCTGCTGTATCTCTAACAATTAGTACACAGTGAAACTGCAACAAGTCTTTTCTTAATAAAAATATAGCCAAAAGAATCTATACAACATTTTTATTTAAAAAAGTAATGTAATTCAATTTAAATTTCTAAAAAAGTTAGTTAATAGTAGAAGTGCTTAAGAGACCAGTTTCTCCTTAAGGTACAGGGTGACGGGCTAGTGTAAGTTGATGAACAGTAGAGAGATGAATTCAAAGGTCCTTAATAATCCAGGCATGTGATGTCTTAGGCTTTCAATGAAATTGAGATAGTGAGAAACAGAAGAGAATGCAAACTCAGGATGTGTTTAACTTTCTTCAATTGAAGATGAATGAAGAAGAGGGAAAAGTAGAACATATCCTTCAGATTTCAGTGTGAACAATGATCAGAGCGTAGATAGCTATTGAACAAAATAGGGAATCTAAGTCATGAACACATGAGATCAAACAAGGAGTATAAATATTGCTATCAGTCATGGCATACATATTATATATAGTTGGGAATGAATGATAGCAATTCGAGATGTGAGTTAGGAGTTTAGGAGAGAGATTGGGAATCAGCAATAGACTTCACATACTACTACATCTCATGTGGCTACTCAGCATTTGCACTACAGCTAGTACAAAATGGGATGTGCTCTAAGAATAATATATACACACCAAATTCCAAAGTCTTAATAAAAACAAACATGTAAAAGTCCTCATTAATAATTTTTATATGTTGTGTTGAAACATGTTATATGACTGTATGTTGAAAAAAAGATGTTTTGGCTTAAATGAAAATATTGATATGTTTCACCTGTTTGTTTTAGGTTTGTGGGTTTTTAAAAAAATGTAACTGCTAGAAACTTTAAAATTACATATGTGGTGTGCATTATATTTCTACTGGAAAGGGCTATACTAGTATAATGGTAGGAAAAGTAATTGATAGTTTTTATTTTATGTGATTTTCCTTCATTATTTATTTTAAGTATTCTAGGTATTTGAAAAAAAGAGTCCTGAAAAGTGTATTTCAGTTAACTGAATAATTGTAAAAACACAATATAAAATTATTTCTGCAGTATAACAATTGCACATTTTGTGCCTCTGGAAAAGAGGTCTACATTCTGTGCTTCCTGAAAGTTCCTGCTGTGAAAACATCAGGGCCCTGTGCCACATTTGCATGAAGCATGGTACAGTGAAGGTGTGCATGCAGGTGTGTGGTGTGTATGTAGACATGAAATATGCTATCTTCTTTTTATAATTTAGATTTAAAACATTTTTTGGTCCCCCTTCACCCAAATTTGCACATATTCTTTTAAGAAAAATGAACCCAAATTACTGCAACAAATTTTCTTCTGGCTTTTGACCAATGGAATGATAAAGTAATTGTTCCAAGTCTATTGTGGGGAGAAAATTGCTCATTTAGGTATCTGGTAGTTAAATTATACAACATCTCTAGTAAATGATAGAACTATGGTTGTTATTTAGTCAATTGCCCTTACTTTCTCCTTTCAATTAAATTTATGTAATAAAATAATCCCATACTGTTTACCCTTTCTCATCAAAACATCCAGAGAAGACTCAGATTGTTACAGCATGGTTAAAATTCATTTCATTGCATATAACATCTTTACCCTTTCATTCCAGGTGTCCTTGGCAAAAGCCATTGTTTCATTCCATTGCCAATATTGCCTTATGTCAGATTATCTCTTGCTCTAATATGTTCTCACTAGCATATAGAATCTTATGAAAGAAGAAATTGAAATCTGCTCTATACACTTCCTATAATATGATCTTCAGGACAGGAATACTTAGTATCTTTATAAATTCTCCACTTAAAAAGAAAAAAATCTTGTTACTATTTCTTCTCCCTTTTTAATTCAGCATGTTAATTTTCTATATTGTTGACAAGAAAAGGCACAATTCTAAAATGTACAATTAGCAGGAGATACTCAGCAGTGACTTAACATTTTCGATAATGGATTTGATTACAATAGATTAAAATAAAACATAACCCAAACCACATTTATCAAAATTCTTGCCTCACAGAATTTTAGTATTGAATTAGTTATGCTACTTAAACCAAATTACTAATGTAGCCATCTCTTTTAAGTATTAGTTATGCATCTCTAACATTATAGATTATTGTAAAAAGGACAGATATTTGTTTATCTGCTTTCTGCTTCAGTGAGTATGTTTCCAGGGAATCATCACCTATTGTTTTTGTTTATTTCTTTATTTAGACAGATAGAAATTGGTTATGAAAAGATTTATCATCAATATACCTTCCTTTGCTGGCCTCTTCTCTAAATTAGAGAGGTAGGTAAAGTAGAAAGATAATTCAGTCTGTTTTTCAAGAAGATATCAAATATTTTCAGTTATTCTATGACACAGATAAAGGCCTACTACTGATGAATTAAGAATCCTAATTCATGTCACCCATAAGCGATCAAAGATTTTTAGATTTTCCCAACTTTGATCAAATTTGAACAGTGGCTTAATTTATTTTGTTTGCAAGTCTCTGGAAACCCAATTCGTCCATGATCCTTTTGAGTTGCATTTAGTGTCATAATCCAGTGAATATACAGCTTCAAACTTTTTAAAGCAAAGAATAACAACAAAGAATAAACAAAAGACAATAAAGTAAAAAACATGTTATTTGACCCCACGTAATGAATGCTGAGCTCAGTTCTGCTCTTCTGAAAAGGGTGCAGGGAGAGCTCTGTGAACTTGTTATATGTTGTCACAAATAGCATTATAACCTAATTGATAACATTTTTACCCAATGTATTTATAAAAGCTTCCATTAAAATCCGGAAATCATATATAACATAATAGTACATTTTTAAAAGGCAATTTTATTACTTGAATGAACTTACAAGCAAATTTGCTCATTTCTTATTCCTTTCTAAGTGTCCATTTTACCGTACTCTTCACAGAGGTATCAGTTACCCTCTTAACCAGCCCTACAGTATTTGAAAAGGGAACATAATAATAATGAATAGATTCAGTACTATTTTTCTAGAGTCTTTCAGCCCTTTATTTTCTTAAAGATGGCTATATAAACTAAAATGCTAAAAAGTACCTTTAGTGTAAATGTTAATCAGTACTTAATGTGGGAATTCAGCAGGATATTTTTCTTGGCAATGCTATGAATATTCCAAATGCTTTGGAAAATTAAACTCTGCGCATTTTGAAATCTCTGTTATCTGAACTAACTGCATGTAAGACATGTATTTCAAGTTGCAATACGGACATTACTACTACTGACTTAACTTGGACATGGTATTCCTCTTAGTCCTGAAAGGCAGGTAAAAGTCTACTCAGACAACTCTCTACAATGGGATAATATAACCTTTTTAAAAATTACTATAAGAGGAAATGTTATAAAAGATCTTATGGATTTGTGTTTGTAAAAATAAAAACACATGTAACTTTACAGTTCTGTCAATTCAAATTTACACTCATTCATTACCCTTTGATGCTCATTGAGATGATGCTTCTAGGTCAGATACATTTCCAGGGCTTAATGAATCCATGGCAGATGTTGTGTGGATCTCTAGCTTGGCACTTCTTCACCCTCTATTGCATGTCTTGAGCTCCTATAGACTAAAATCTATGTCAGAATCTTTCTCCATATTATTCCCAGTCTTGAATGTATTTCTCTCCATTCTGTAATATCCATAGTGTAACAACTAATGCAAAGGAAGTTAAATTGAGAAGACGTGAGTGAATGTCCTTTCAGAGAGGAAAATATTCATTAAGTCATAACAATGGTGCCATGATATGCATTTTAGTGTCATTAAAAGGCCCTTAGAAGTTCAAGTTAAAGATGGTTCTCTCATGATTGGATTGTGAACAGATATGCTCTGTAGTAAATATGATAAAAACATGTTATTGTCTCAGTGCATTTGCATGGTAAATAACAGATATACCATAAGTATATTAAACTTAACATGTTCAGAATAAAGTGCCCAGCCCTCTTTTCTTCAAATAAGAGAGTGGATGGAATGGATAGCCAAGAAGGTCAAGAAGACAGATGAAAGCTGGAGGAGGATGGTCTTCAAAACCACACTAATGACTGTATTTTTTATTTTTTTATTTTTTTGTTTTTGTTTTTACATCCATCCACAAATGCCACACTGTGCCCAGAACTGTACTTAGTCCTAAAGCAAATCTAAGAGTACTCATGAAATGACCAGAGGAGAGACAGGTCACTGACGCCTGGGTATCTACCATTCAACAAGAATACATTGGTTTAGGTTTCAATCACCAGTATCTCTAACCAGACAAATAGAAAGCAATATGAAGGAAGTATTTCAAGAAAGAGTCCCTTAGATTTTGTTGAATGCAAGATAAATTGGTGTCCATATTCCTTCCTCCTCATTTTTTTCAGACTCTTTAGGTTGTATTTTCCTTAGCTCATAGATTATTAGAGCTGGTGTAATGAACTGGAAAGGGGCATTGGCTATGGAGCTCAACGGACCTAGCTACAAATTTTCCCTCCCTCACTGATTCACTGTGTGACTTTGCACAAGTTGCTTCACCTTTCTGTGCCTTAGTTGTTTGGCCATCCTCTAGAATGGGATGATTGTATATTATCCTGAAAATAATACATGGCAAATAATAGTGAAATAATACATGGCAAACTTCTTAGAGTTGTGATCTGGTATGTAATAGGTATACAAAATGGCATAAATCTTCCATTTTGTCAACATATTCAATTGAATTAGCAGACATTTTAAGTGAAGAAAACAATACTGTGACTTCTGGGGGAGTTTCCAAGCTTTAAAACTGCAGTTAATCTTGTCGCCACCGTCTGAATGGTGTTCCAGATATGTGCTCCAAAGGTAGCTTGCAGAAGAAAAGACAATGAGGCAATAAAATTCTTGATATTTATTCAGACACACAAAAAATTTTTTTCATCATTCTTTCTATCTCAGTATATGGTATTTAAGTGCTCATGTCAGAAACTTAAGGTAATTTTTTACCTATTCTTGTATCTACACCACCAGAAAATCTTGTCTCAATATACAAAAGACATTTTAAATCTAACCACAATTAACAAATTCTGCTGGTACTGCCCTTGTCCAAACTACCATTTTTTAAAAAAACTTGGACTCTTGTAATACCACCCAGGCTTTAGGTCTAAAATCAAAGGTCAATACCCTAGGAATAAATTTTAGCAGTAGATCTGCTCATACAGTAACCAAAACCAGTGTTGAGTTATCTTAGACCCTGATTAATTAAGATGATACGAGATAGCTAATGTCTCTGGCCACCTACTAGAAATAAAGATAAATCTGCTCTGGTGGATGATAAAATAAGTTCAGTCTTTAAATTTATTTCTCTTAATTTTCATATATTATGGTCAGTACCCAATCAAAAATAACCAGGCAGGTGAAGAAACAAAAAAAGTTGGAAAAAAAATTAAAAGAAAGAAAACCTAATAATAGAAAAAGACCCATGGGGGATTCTGATGATGGAATTATTAGACTAAGTGCTGCATGAATATGGAGCAAAGGAATTCTCATAGGTGGATGGTGAGAATGTGAATGTAAATATGAATAGCACAGCTGCTTTAAAATGTGTGATAGAATTTATTAATTATTATATACTTACCTTATGACCAGCAATCCCATTCATAGACATACAATCAATGTAAATATGTGTATATAAAAGCATATACAAAATGTTAATATATAAAATATGTATAGAAGCATTATGCACAATTTCCTAAACTATAAATCAGTCCCAACTACATTGTAATTTATCCACAGTATTCAACCATGAAAATAAATGAACACTAGATATATGCAATAACATGGATGAATTTTACTGACATTATTTTTGCATGCAGAAGCAAACACTTAAGATTGTGTACTCTATGATTCCAACACTAATCTGTGGTGTTGGAGGCCAGGAGAGCAGTTCCTTTCAGTGATGAAGACAGGCATGGTTGAGAAGGCGTAAGGAAGCTGTGCTGTGGCAATATGCAGGTGCCACAACCCGAGCAGTGTGTCTCAACCTGAGCGGTGGTCACGGGAGTGTTTTCTTAGGGAAAATTCACTGAACTATATATACTTATGGTTTCTGCATGTATTACATTTCAATACAATATTATCAAAGCAGCTTTCTTTGCATTATCTTATTCTCTTGATGTGCTATGTTATCTCCCTCCTTAACGTCACTGTTAACTGTTTGGGAAGAATATACTTGATCTCTCTCTCTCTTAATCCCGCGTATTCTCAGCCCATTATGATCTGGCTTGTGCCCGACGACTCTGAAAGTGCTCTTGCCAAAGTCACCTATGACCTCCTAATTGCCAATTGTCTGTTTTCAGTCTTGTCCTGCTTGACCTTTCCATGCCACATGACTGTTAATCAGCTCTGCTTTGTAACCTGCTCTTCTCTTGTCCTCATCCTCATTCTTCTCTTTCCTTGTGGACTATTTCAGTTGTGTCCCTCCTCCCTTCCTTGGCCCTCAAGTACTTGTTTCTAGTTTCTTGGTCTTCAAATACATGTTTTCTAGTTATACTTGTTCGGATTGCTCTAAAATCAGAATTAGAAACTGGCTGTAAACACGGGTTCTATAGTTCACAGTGCTTTTAATAAATTGTGAATTATTTGCTACTGGATAAAAATCATCATATTTCACATAAAAAAAACAGGTTACTGGCATTAGAAACTTCAAAATTTGGTAACCCTTCATGTTCAGAGGGCAACAACCTTCTAGAAGTGAATAGTAGGATTTTTTTAGCTTAACGCAGAACCTACCCTTCTACTTTTTGTGTTCTGCTTGGAGCCCCAAGGACATTAAATTGCTCTCTGTTACATGTGCCTTTTTAGAGTAGGGCTTCTCAAAGAGCACAAAAGAATCACCTGGGAAAATTGTACAAATACTTCCGCTTCACCCTAGGAGAGCAATAAGATGGGTATCTGGTGGTGTCCAGGAAAGGATTTTTGTGTAAAACCCCAGTGATTCTGATGTAAGTTGTCCATGGAAAACACTATTTTAGGGGATTTCTTTAAGTCTTACATCTTAAACTCCAATTCTTAGCCTTAAGTGTCTCACTGTCTACTAGTGAGACAGATGGACAAATAAGTAACCACCATAATACATCTGATCATCCCTCCCAGGCAAGTCGAGCTCCCATCTCTGTGCAAGTCTACAATCTGAATCAAATGTAAGAGATGGGCCTTTTGTATGTTGGGTCAAGGTTTTGTCTTGCTAAACAGGAAAGATGTTTCTCAATCAATAGATTTAAGCAGAGAGAGATGTGTCAATTTAAAGGGACAAAAATGAAGAAATCAGTGGACAATGGGAAGTTTTACAAGAGGGTCATTAGGAACAGGGCTTGTAGCAGCCCTTTGAGGTACATGAAGGTAGCTGCCTTTGAAATAAACCTTTTGTTATTTACAGAGGGTGAGTAGATAAATGTGCTGTTTGGTGTGGATCACAACGTGACAAGAATAATATGTTGTGTTAGTAAAATGAGGTTCAATCAAGTCCAGAATCTGAAAATAATCTTGGCTCATTGAATGAGCCTCTTAGGTCATTACTATTTTTTTGTGGCATCAATCTGTGGAAACATGTTGCCCAGCAGCTGTCAGGTATAGTGCCGTTTACCTGTAGCCACAGAGCTGGATCACTGTTTTGACCCAATACTGGGAATTGGCTGGAAGGAAAACAGGAAAAAAAGGTAGAAAGCAAAGGGAGAAAAAGGATTCAGAGTAATGTAAGTGATTTTAGAGATAAACCAGGGGTTCATTACTTAATAGTGAAGTAAGGACAGGTTGATTGATTAGGAATGAAAAGGTTCAGGAGATTGATGGCCTTGGTGACATTAGAAAACAGTGGGTAAGGGTGGAAGAAAACGAGGGTTTGATCGAAGTAAAATTATGGTAAAAGGGAGACTTTGGGGATTAAGATATTAGAAACTAATCTCTTTAGGTTAATGATAATTTCAGTTGGTTGCTGAAATAGAGTGAAAGTCTTTAGAACTGAGAAGGTTAATGAACTATAAAGCAAGGGACACTGTATGTGTGCCATTAACGTACTCCCATATATAAATATCAGAAACAAGAGGTTGTTTCTTGTTAAAGAAATGGCTATCTCTGCTATTGCATCACTGTATTTATACCCTGACTCATGGTCATTATAACTTGGTGAAAATACTTTTGAGTTTTTTATCCCTTTTTTAAATCAAATTTGTATCCCTTGGAAAAAGTCACATTGCACAGGGTAGTTTAGCCTAAATAAATAAATGATAGTTATAGTAACAATATATCACACTGTGGCATTCCATAGTTTTCACAGCACATTTTACATAAATCATATCACTTACTAAAACAACTCATGAGGTAGGCTGTGAAGAAATTATCATCTAGTTGTAATAGGTAAGGAGCATGAAAAGGCTAGCCTAAAGTAACAATTTAATAAGTGACTGAAGCAGATCTAGCACCCATGTACCATTATTTCAGTATTTTAAATACTTTATAAATTGATGAAGTTATTGGGGATGGATTTAATATTGCTACAGGTTTTTGTGGGGGTTTTTTGCCATTATTACTTCGACTTAGCATGTACTTTCCCATTAATGATCATTTGAAAATTTAGTTATTTAAAGTCATCAAATAGATAATTAAATTTATTTAGTCATTAGGGAAAGTAAACCAGGAAGACTAAGACTTTTATTTCTTAGTGTGTCACAGCTTATGTTTATAGTATAAACAGTTAACCAATAGAATTTATAGAAATCTTGATTCTTTTCATGTTTTTGGAGTTTTGATAGGAATAACAATATATACTTGATTGTGTGTGTGTATGTGAATTCTCACAAGTACACAGAATTCTATTTATATAAAATACAAATTATCAAAAGCCATTTATAAAATTTTCTATATGTATTTGATGTTTCAATCCTCATTTTTCTGTAGAGTTTAATGTAAGAGTGTTCTTCACTCACTACCTGTAGAAGGAAGACTTCATGTACATGTTCAAGTCTCAAGTATGGATCACAAAGGGGGGAAAGTCAAAATTCCTAAACTTGCTCCCCTTCCCTTTTTCTCAGTAGACTTTCATGTGATTTTCTGTTTTTATTTTCTATGGAACATATCCCAGAGGAATGAGATGTAAGGCAAAGGAGGCAAATCTCTATTCTGAAGATGAGGTTCATGCTGTGCCCAGCACTTCTAAAAGAGATGCAATAGCTTTACAGATATTGTACTCTGTTTTCACATCTATAAAATGGATCAAATAAGATAATGTTTAGGGAAGCATGCTGTAAAATATAAAGCACTTTGCAAATAAGTGTATTTGATGTGGAAAAAAACAAATGGACTAGTCAGATATTCCTTAACATAGTTTTCCTTACTGTGTTGCCCTTAGCAAATTTCTTAATCTCTGAATCTTAATTGTTCATCTGCAAAATGTAGATAGCACCTTATGTCAGACATTGCCTTAATAAACTTGAGTTCAAAAAACAGACCATATGTAGAATTCCTATTTCCACTTACAAATGATAAATTTTAACCTACAGAACAGGAACAAGATAACTTGCACAGAACCTGGGCTTTCTTACAGAATAAAACACATTTTATTTCATATCAAATTGTGCTGGAATGCTTTGGTCACTAGATATTTTTAAAATGCATAATAATATGCAAATTATTTGCAATATCTGGCTGACTATTCACAAGGTCACAAGGTATATAATGACCTTACTACCAGAATTCTCCCTTGATATAAATTGGTGGATTTGGTCTCTAGTTGAAAGTAATTTTTTTAAAAGGAAACATGTGTTTCTTCTTGGGAAACAAATAGTTTTTTTTTTAAATTTACTTGTTATTATCTAAATAAACTATTAGAACTGGTTACAAGGAGATTCAGAAGGCAGAGCACATTCCAACTTTGAACCAGCATTTGACCTGGAGGAAAGTATAATCATATAATCATTTAGTTACAACTAAAATACATAACTCAGTTATCAGAAATGTTTGCCTGGCTCTAAAAGAGAGAGTAAATCACCTTTTTCTTCCAGCTTGCAAACAGTTTTCATGCACAATGGTGGAGACTGCAAGTCTCTTAATTCCAATTTAGCTGCGTCTGCCACTCCTTAATGTGTGTACTTTCCCTTCTTCCAACCCATTCTCCACATTGCTTTCAGAGTGATATTTATCAAATGCAACCCTTTTTTAAATCCTTCAATGGCTCTCCACTGCCCTCAGGACAAAATTCATATTTTGTATCAGGGCTCCTGTCTTCCTCTCTACTTTCATCTTCTCTCGGGATTCTATTAATGTTCCTCCAGTCATAATAGCATCCCAGCAACTTATCGGCAGCTTTGTTCCTTTACACATGCTTCTCTCTCTACCAACCCTTCTTCACCCTTCAGAACTTCTGAAAGTCCTTTCCTGATCTTTTTTTTTCCTTTTTGAGTAAGTTTCATTCCTCTATATTCCCATATCATGGGCTTATCTTGATCATGCAGTTTACCTTATCATATCCTATTTATTAGTTATTTCCTCTCATAGAAAATGAATGTCTTAAATCAGAAATCTTATCCCTTTTATAGATCCTGGATGTTAAACACAGTGTAGGAAGCACAGTAGGTGCTGGATAAACATTTCCTGAACAAATGAATAAAGGATGTGGGTATGAACCAAACACAGACATTGAGATATGTTCCTTGGAGGGACTGGTACTGACCAGGTTCAGTTTACGAAATCCCCAGTTAATTTTTTGGAGGTTTATAAAGTGAATACAATATTTCCTTTGTAGAGAGGATTTAGAGAAATGTCAGGAGGAAAATCAGTGGGAGGTGTCATTTTTCCCCTCTCTCTAAGGTTAGAGATGCCTTGAGAGTCAGTCAAGGTCATATGCTTGCAGGGGAAGAGAGAACTCTGGAGTGAAGTTCCTGGCAGTCTTCCCTTTTAGCAAAACATAGACTGTTTTCTATTTCTCCTTTCTCTCTGAGGCACTGGCTGGCCCACGCCTGAGATTAAACCAAATACCAGGTGGCCTTGATGAAGCCCATGAGGAGATAAGCACAGCTTTTCAGGGATAGATGATTCATTTTTCTCAAACTTTGCCCATTTGTGCACTGAGGATAATAGTATAGCCTGCCTCACAGAGATGTTGGGAGGATTAAGGAGCTCAGAGAGATAATAAACATAAAAAAGCATTGAACAGCTGCTTCAGGATTCAGCCTGAGAAGCAGAAGGAGATGCCCTATGAATGCTCCTTCTTTCCAGACCACATCCTAAATGCACAGACTCAAAAGGGAAGATGGAAGAAGAGGGGTGCAAGCTCTGGGATTTCATTTTCAGGCCTAACCTGCAACATCATAGCCAATTCTTGTAGGTTATTCCAGTCAATGACATTTCGTGAGGCCCAGATGCACAAAACCCCACAGATGTACAAACTAGATAAGAAACTCTAGATGCTTCTTTAAAGCAATGTTTGTGGAACCCAGGAGGCCACGATAACCCCCACAGCAAAGGATGCCGAGTGACTGCATTTTGGATGATCTTCCATTTGGGGCTTTTAGGGGCTCCTTTTAGAAATGGAAGTGTCTTGCACAAAACAGACCCTGGAAAGAATAATCACTGAATCAATTTAAATAAAACTGAACTGAAGTCCTGTATTTTTCCTCCAATCTTCAGACATATTTGGTGCTGCTTCCTCACACTGTCTGTAGGTATGTGTTTGGGGGCTGCTTGTTAATGTCCAGACAGTTGTACTCTGGTAACTAATCATGGAAAACAATGGATTTACCCAAAGAATAGCGAGAACAGCAAAGAAGGTCTGTATTATTTGTGGAAAGAGTTTTGGGGAAGCTGAGGCTTAATAGTTTGCTTAGTCATTCTACAAGGAATCAGAGATACAATATACATAAAGTATTTTTATGTAAGTATAAATGCTAATGAATAGAATACGCATTCTGATGAGATCTTAGGAAAGTACAGAAATAATGTAGAAGATGAAAAAAAGAAAGTTCCTAATGTACCAATAAAGATTTGTCATTGTTGTTATATTGGAATACATTAATTCAGTCACTCATCCTTTTTCTGAAAGTAAGTGACAGTAACTATCTAGACATAGCAATGGCACTCTTATGACCTACACTTTTGCTAGGAAAGCTTTCTTTTTTGGGAATCAAAAGCAATTTTTTCCCAATATTTCTGGCCATATAGTAGGACATCTAGGCTTTTCTCTGACTTATAAGTCTGACAAAACTCTTACATCTTTATTATTTGGATGGAAATTAGGTAAAACTTGCAATATTTTAGGCTCTATACTTGATGCAAATGTATTTGTACTTTGGCTAAAGATTTTCTCAATAAATCTTTATTCACACAACTAGTAGTCTTGGAGTCAGCGAGACAGCTCACCTCATCTATGGAATTAATTTAAAATATATCAGTATCATTTCAAAGATTATAAAACTTTCAGTTAATTTATTTCCATTGATTTTCCTACTGTGGTATGATTCATTTCATCCAAGATTCTCTAGTTCTTGCTTGGGAAGTACTTAAATGTATCTCTGTTTCATGATTATTTTGATTGAAGATGTTTTTAAAACACATTCACCTTTTATGTAATTTAGTGAAATAAATTTTATGCTTCTTTTTCCTTTTTCCAGTATTGAAACATGGAGTCTTTTTATTTTTCAGTTTATTTCTAGGGTAATTATTTTACCATTCTTATAGATAATTTTATCTTTCAGTTTCATAGAACTTGTTTTGAACTTAAGAGTCATTTTGGACCCAGCAGGTGGCCAATTTAACTATTTTGATATCTTGTTTGAAAAACAAAGTGACCTGTATTCTGTATTTTCTGTGGACAAGTGTATATTTACTTTTTATTACAGTAATTCTACCTTTCATTTCAATACCTTTTTTTAGTAATTTAGCTCAGTATCTCTGCAATTCCATGTTGGGCTAAAGGCTAAATGGCAACAACTTCTCAAATGTGTTTCAAATCAGCATGCTGCAGCACCTTTCCATAAACAGGTATTTCCCATTTTATAATGTTTTCTTGAAAGCTCATTATTTTGCATCTACCTATAATGAGCTGTATTTACCATGTATTAACACAGGCACTTAAATGTTCTCAATCTTGATGTACCCCTCACAAGATTACTCTTTCTTGCTTTTCCAGTCATTTAAAAGAATTTGCAAACAAGCAGGGTAAAAGAGTGGTGAATCCTATCTAGCCTAGTTTATATAGATTTTTGCAATTACAGATGAATTATGAAGATATTTAATAGAAGGGAAGGAAATAAAGATGAGATTGATTTGATAGGCTGGTCCATTTGCCTCTGACATGGCACCACTGTTTTACTACCCATCATGATAGTAATAGTAGTAAAACAAAATGTATAACAGTCCTAGGAGTTGTCCACAGTGACCCTCCCAACAAACATGTGATTATTATCTCACTGCCTCAAAAGTGCAGTGAAATTATGATTATATATTTCAGTGAATGCATTCAAAGACTTCTATGTGACTTTATGCTGTGCTGATGGGGTTGTAGCAGGTAGGAAATTATTGAATCAAATGATTGATTACCTCGAAAAGACTGAGATCCCAAAATATAATACTAAAAATAAAAGGATTTAGTAGGTTTTGAGATACAAGGCCTACTTTATTCAGATTAATTTGTAAATATAATAATAGAAATCTATATAAGGAGTATTACAATTGTGGGGAATACATTACTATTAGCTCTATGATAGCCAGGGAATCCAAAAGGTCCACATCCTTCCATGGCAATAATCTTTCCTAGAGCAATATCCCCCACAAGAAAACAGCAGCAGAAGAAATATCACAATAACTTTTTCATGACTTCATATGTATTTAATAATTTAATAAAGAGTTTCCATTAAAAATAAACTGGAGGACGTTTCTTGAGTCTAAAGATTTAAGTGGGAACTCTTAGTAAAAAGATCTTCTTATGTCCACATTCTGAATTTTGAAACCAATCTCTGGAAGCAGAGAATGAGTAAGGGGGAATAAAAGAAAATATACTGTGTCTAAAAATCCATCATACACCACTGAGTAGAAGAAAAGTTTTCTGGATGGTTCCCAGGAGCCACACTCCACTTAACATACAGAGGTAGTAAAAGAGCAATTTTTTAAGAGAGGTAGAAAGAAGTATATGCATCAAATATATCTTTGTGTGTTTTAGGATATAATGATTCCATATGGCCCAATGAATGTTCTGGAAATGAAACTAATTAAATCAAATCTCCTTCCTTCCTTCGCCTCCAGAAGAACACTCAGAAGTCAAAGCTTCCTGGTGTGAGGTTGTGGTAGAACATTCCCTAGTTGCTTGATGTATGGAAAATGACACTTACTACATTTCTGGAACATTAATGCCTGAATTGTCTTGAAAGATAGGTAGGTGCTCTCCAAAGGATAAAAATGGGCAGGGGACATTTCAGAGGACAAGTTCAGAAGTAGAAAATGCTCTGGGTTTTTACCATGGAATATAAGCAGTTTGATTTGGCTAGACCATATAGAGGAGCAATCATATATCAACTGGGTGCCGGGTGATCTATGGCACATCTCAGACTGGTTTCAGAACCATCATGATGAAAGAATATACTTCTTTCAAAGTTCTTTGGATGTTCTCAACAACTTCACTATACCACTTTTAAGAGGCATGCATTTTCATCCTGGGTATTATTTTGGAAAAGTTACTGAAACTCTTTGTGTCTTCTTCCAAGCATGTATAAATAGGGGCAATAGAATACCTACTTTATGGTCTTGTTTGAGCACATATGAGATTGTGTCTATGAAGTGCTTTATAACCTAGAAAGTACAATGCAGAAGTTATTATTATTAAACTGATGAAAGGTCTGTCGTGTCTTATATCTTGTACCATATGGCAAAAACAAAATTTAAATATCCTTAAAATGCTATATTCAGCAAACACAAATCATTGAATCTCACTATGTTCAACTGTTTTTCAATATAATTCAACTCAATAAAAGTGATTACCTTTAAGAAAAGCCTTAAAGCACAGATGATGAGTATATGGCATTGGGACCCACTTCCTCACCTGTACTCCCAAGGCAGCCATCACCAATTGGTAACCACCCTTTTTCCACTGTGCCTGGATGTAGCCTCAAAATCAAAATCAGTAGCAGCTGCAATCAATATGTATAAGTTGACCCTTGAAATCTATTATTACTTTGATTGGATTAAAGGCAGAAGAGGGCAGACAGCATTTTTCTTCCCTGCAAGCCATCATTGCAAATAACTATTTTAATTCAGAGAGGAAAATCTCTGTCTTTAAACATTTTTATAATGAGAATGTGAGATGTGTGGATTGTGAAGTGAGTTTGCCTAATACAACAAGAGGAATGCTTTTAAAAAGTGGGTTGATATTTAGTACCAGATTATTGATTGCTTAATTTTTTTCAAATCCAATGTGGTTTCATATCAGTTGTGTAAATTTTTTAAGTGATGGCTTATGAAATAACTAGGTTTGTGTCAAATAATAAATGTAAATTCAAGTAAAAATATCCCTAAATAGATCAGAGTAATTTTGTGATTGGAGTCTAGTATACAAGTAGATGCATTAAAAGGCTATAACCATGTATATACATAGTTACCAAATCATTGTCAGATACTATTTTCATGCATCATTTTGATGCTGCATAGTGAACGATATGCTGAAAAGCTATTATTTGGTCTTTTCAGAAGTATCCAGTAAATAACCTCTGTCCAATTACACTTTTCCTTAAGATTAAAAAACTAAGGCTTTAGAGATTTGTTATGGTTTTCTTCTGAATATGTAGCAAAATATATACAAAAAAATTCTCCTTTGAAATTGTTAAGTACCTGATAACTGACAACTTAGGATGGATAAGCAGTACACACAGGAAAGGAGACACAGTATGAGAAGGAAAGTGTTTAGCTAGGGTCTGTCATGAAGAGGAGGAAGGAGAGGATGAGAGTAAAATGGGTATTTTTACTCCTTATGACTTGCAGTTCACCCTCCTGAAAGACCAGCACAAATGTGTCCAGTGAGCACACTGCAGTGTTCACAGTTTGAGTGGCAGGGAGCAACAGCCATGGGCCAGTCTCTCAAGCCCACTAAGACCTGGCCTCATGGGAGTTTTCTCTCATCATGATGGAGGTTCATCCCACTCTGCTCTACCTCTTAAGGGATATCACCTGTGCTGAGCCAGGTGACAGAACTGTGGCACTAAGATGTAAAGAAAGGGGGGTTGTTTTAAGATCAAGATGAAAATACAATTCTGCTTACTGCCATCTTGTGTGTGAATATAATTTTGCCAAGAAGGTTTATTTGTATGCCTGTGTGGGTGAAAATGGCTATTCTGTCTGTGATTTCACCCAATATGTGACATAACACTGGTTTTGGATACACTCCATAATGAAGGGCACATTTTAGATATCCCTTCATCTATGGCCCAATAAATGGAGACACTTGCCCCAGTGACCTAGTTCTTTCTGTTTTATTCATTTAATGTATGCAGTATGGTAGCTCGAGACCCAGCCCAGCAAATTGCCAGGTTTTCCTTGGCTGGACGACAGGAAATAGAGGAGGACCTGATGACTGTGCACGTGCTGACATCCTGCAGAGAGATGTCAGATCAGATCAGATCTAAAAGGAAACCTGATAGAAATAGAAGAAAATACTTTTAACCCAACTTCTGCCAAGCATTCATCAGCTCTTCAATATTGTAGCAATTGTACAGATATATCTCACATAGAGCCATTTTTTCTTTTGAAGTGTTTAAATCAATGAAGAATGAGCAGGCATGGGCTCTGAGAGAAAATTTACAAGTAAACTATTCCATGGTTTGGAGGCTATGATTTTAAACTTAGTTCATCATCTCTCCATAGGGACAAAAAGGGAAGCAGTAGAACACTGTAGGTAAACATTGAGCATCAGAGTTAGATGGATGTGATCCAGTCCCATTTCTCCCACTTACTGGTTATTTAATTTCAAAATTTTTTATATAGTGAAAGAAGATAATAAGAGAACCCATCTCACTGTCATTATTGGGAGAACAAGATGATGCTTGCAAGTATTATGTTATGTAGAGATATATATATTTTCTGAAAATACCTTATGGATAATGTAAGGTATGGTGACTAGCACTCATTTTTCTTTTAACCATTCAACCAAATACACACACACACACACACAACTTTGAGTATCTACTATAATCTATTTACTGTGTATGCACAGGGATGTATAAATGGGGAAAGTTTTTTTGACGTCACCAGACACCTGAACTCAGTTGTCTTCTGTTACTTATCAAGACATTTACAACACCAGCAGCTTGACTTTAATGGATAAAGAGTAATATATATTAACACTGGCACAAGCACTGACAACGTGATAATTAGGTAATCTAGAGCTTCTCAACACAATACCAATAAAGTGTTTAGTGTTCAAGGATAAAGTAAATTTTATAGGTGTCTGCTTCTTGAGGTGGTTGCTCCAAAGGAGGTCACTGCCCAGAGCAATGAGAACAGTTGGGAATCTCTCCCATTCTCTATCGCCTGAAGGTCAGCAGCCATCTGCTCTAACTCATGCTGGCTTTCCAATTGAGAGTGAAAACAGATTTTCTATCACGTCCAAGAACAAAGGGTATGGCTGAATCGTGGAAAATGTAGATGACACAGTTGCCTTTATCCATACAGAAGGCGTATCTCAATTTTCTGTAAATGCATTACTGGACAAAGTGTCCTGTTATAAGAGGCAGACATGTAGAAGGCATGAGAAAGAGGAGAAAGATGAGCCATGCTACCGAGTTCCCTTGGAATGATAAAGCATTTACACAGATGAGGAGGTTCTCTTTGGGTAATCCAAAGGCTAACTTTCAAATATAGAGAATAAAATCACCAGTCAATGAGTTGCCTCCTCTTTGCAAATATGAAAGACAAGTAATATACTTCACCACTGTGCATTATGAATCTTTTCCTTTGCATTTTCACAAAAGAGATATGACATCCTGAGCAGAACAGTGACCAACAGATGAAAATCACTCTGAGTGTCCTTTTACTTTCTTGGCAGGCCTCATGCTGCTCCAGCAATCATCCATCCATCTCTTTTCTTTCCCAGGCACTGACTAACAAATATTACCCGCTGGTGAAAAAATAAGGAAAATCCCATTTTTTATTACAAAAATTGCAAACATTAGGAAGAAATGCTGAGCTTGGATGAAATATCTGTGTTAAATATTTCAGACATATTACATGTGGTGAAATGTCTTAAATAAATATCCAAGTGCCAAATGCTTGCTCTCTCTGATTTATTTGAGGGATATTAAATATGTTACAATTAATTTCATATGCTGTATTAAGACATTTCATTTATATGCTCAAAACTACAGGGGTCTCCATAACAGCCCTAAGTAATTCCATTTTGCAGTACAAGGGACATCGTTAATGTTCAAAGATTAGAAAATGCACCCTCTTTGATCTTTGCTCCTTATTGAAAGACAGCATACAGATACCAGGAATGTATTTTTCTTCAAATAGTCGATTTCTCCTAGAGGAAGATATGATTAAATAGAATACTCCAGACTTAATAAGGCAACAAAAGAACTGGCAATTTCTTTTTAGCTCTCTTCATTCTAGCATCTCAAAGCTGTTTGCCTTGGGATTTAGAAATTGAGAGAACAGTTGCTGACCCTAGAATTGAACAACCATATTCGTTATTTTGGTTATGCCAGTATTGAAATGGAACATGTGCCAGAAGCAAGTATACTTTGCAGAGTGGGGATTTTGTACAGTTCATTTTAATTAATGGTTTAGCATATAGATTGGGTATCTGTACAGAAGAAATTATTGGATTCTTACAAGTAATAAAACTAGAGGTTTAGAAAAGAAATTGGCTCTGTCATTTCCAACATAGTTCTTAGAGATGCTCATTGTGCGTAACCCTTTTTTGCAGCCCTCAATTCATTAGGTCATTCATTCAGCAAGTGTCTATTAAAACAGTGCTATTGCCAGGTGTAATGGGAGGCACCAAAGTTTTGCTTATGTTCACAATCTCTTTTAATGGGGATTAGAGTTCTATTGCCAGGTGTAATGGGAGGCACCAAAGTTTTGCTTATGTTCACAATCTCTTTTAATGGGGATTAGAGTTCTTTGATAAGGCTTCATTGCTAGATATTTAGAGTTCCAAGCAAATGTCTCAAGGAGTTTAGTCCATTATTCCCTTTCAAATGAGCTTTTCCTAATTCGAAAACAGATTCTTACTTATCCCTGGGAAAAACAGATTGCAGATAGCTGTAGACAAGGCTCTTTCCCACAAGTTCTATCAAGTGGTGCTGGCCCATAGCAGTAGCCTTCCCCTACTCTGCCTTACAGGGCATCCTCCACATGATATCAGAGTGATTGTAGCTCAGAAAAGACTCAGTAGCCTCCCATTGAAGCTAGGATGAGGACAAACAACTTTAATGCGGCTTTCCCAGTGGGGCATGATCTGGCTCCATGCACCACTGTGGCCTCATCTCAGGCTCACTGACCTCCACCTATGCTCACTTTCCCTGAGTTACTCCTATGTGGCAGGGCTGTCCCAATGCTGTTCTTTCTACACTGATTCCTCTTCAGAATCTCAAACCTTCCAAGCTTGTGTACAAGGCCTCCTGAAGCTTATGAAATAGCATTTTTATATAGCATAATCTCAACATCTATGCATACTGTGCTCCAAATTCCTTTATTCTAGATTTAGTCTCCTGCTATGAATGGTGTGACAGTATTGCTAAAGGCTGATCAATAATGTGAGTATACTGTCAATAGAATTTTATTCAATAGAGAAAGCCTGCAAAAACCTAATAACATATTAATGTAGAACTTTGAATTTCTGAACAGAAATACTATTTTTCAGGATGTTTTCTTTGAAGCAATTTGTCAATTTAATTCAGCAAATATTTATTGAAAACTTTCCTTAAGGAAAGGAGTTCAGAAATTCTTTGATAATGACCAGACACTTTTTAGACGTTTTGTTTCAGCAGCACTTAATTTTATTTATTATGATTTCTATCAATCAATGATATCTATTAATAAATGGGGAGGACACACAATTAATAAAATTTGGTCACAGCCTGAATTTTCAAAAAGTATTTATTGTATACTAACCTGTGTTGCAGGCATTATCTTGGATTCTAGGGATATAATATTGAGCTAAATGGAAATGTTATTCATAGAGTCAGATTCCAGTACAAGAGACATGCACTAATTATTAAACACACAAATTTTTAATCACATACTATGGAAAATGCAGTAAATGGAAACATTAGGTAGTGTGAGAAGACATGAGAAGTCTTGGAGGATACGGGCTGGGAGGGCATGGAAGGGTTGCTCACCTCCTCCTGCCCACACTCAATGGAGGTGATGTTTATCCTGAAGAAAGAATCAAGCTGAACTAGATGAAGGGCAGTGGGAGGAAGAGACTTGTCCAGAATGAGGGGACAGCATGTAAGAGTGATTTTTAATATCTCATAGGCTATAAAGAGTAGTTTTCCTGAATGTTTTTATTTACTTTTAGTAAAATCATTATTAATCTCCCTCTTTTTAATACTCTTTCATCACCTCCAGTTTCCTTCAGCCAATAGTCTTAGGCTGGAGTCATGAGGATAGTATAGGGCCAACGGCTCCTGTGGGTATATTAGTGCTCACTTGTATCTAATGCAATTTGAGATGCTGTGGGAAAGCCTCCAAAGATTCCCCGAATATTGCCTCAGTGGCTTAACACATTTATACCTCTGTTTCAAGAAATGTTCCCTAAGAAATGTAAACTCCTCAAGGAGTAATAAACCTACTGGACCATAAAGAGTCATACATTATATGCTAGCTCATGAAACTTCTTAGAAATTCAAGGAGATTAAGCCAAAGGAAGTTATCCTCATGAGAGATGTATGATGGGTCTTGAAGAGAGGACCTCTGTAGGTAGGCACTTATTTATGAGTGTTTAACTCTAGATTTTTGTCCACTTATTCGTTCAAGAAATATTTACTGATCACCTGCAATGTTCCAGGCATTATTCTTGCCACTTGGGAAACACTAATGAACAAAACATTTGTATCAGTTTTCCACTGCCACAAGAACATGTTAAAAACCACAAAATGAGAGCACCATGCAACAATAGACATGAACTGTAGGGTTCAGCAGGTGTGGGATAGTCTTGGCTGGCCATGCCTGACACTTGTGTGTCTGCAGGCAGTGTGGGTTCATTTGGGTGACTCTGTTGATCTTGGCTGGGCTTTCTCACGCAGCAGTGGGGGTGAGTTGACTGTGACTGATCTTAGGTGGCCTTAGCTGGCATAACTGTAGAAATGTAGTTCTGTTCTATGTGCATTATTCATTCTTCAACAGCTAGGCCAGGCATGTTTTCCTGGTAATGACTGAAGAGAAAGGGTGAACAAATCTTATCATACATGTGCTTTTCAAGTATTTGTGTTATGTCTCCTAACATCCCATAGGCCAAAGAAAATCTCATGGCCAAGCCCAATGACAGACAGGGAGAATATTACAAAGTTATGTGATTAAGTGTATAGATATAGAGAGAGCTATGTGCTGAATTGTGCCCTCCCCCCAATTCATATGTTGAAGCCCTATCCCCCAGGACCTCCCAAGGTGACTGTGTTAGGAATAGAGCTTTTAGGGAAGTGATGAAGTTAAAATGAGACCATTAGGATGGGCCTTGATCCAATTAGGCTGATGTTCTCTTTAGAAAAGAAAATTTGGACACACAAATAGATATCAGGATGCATGCACACAGAGGAAAGACTGTGTGAGAACACAGCAAGAAGGCAACCATCTGCAAGCCAAAGAGAGTGGCTCAAGAGAATCCCAAACTGCCAACACCTTGATCTTCGATTTCCAGCTTCCAGAAATGTGAGAAGTTCTGTTGTTTAAGCCACTCAGTATGTAATTTTTTGTTACAGCAGCTCTAGCAAACTAATACAGGAAAAGATGAAAATAGCAGCAATTTTTTTTTTTGCAATCTATTATAACAGATAAGAATTATTTATGTCCTCTTAGATTCTTCATTCTGGAGTGGAGACATAAATAACATACCTAATAAAAACAGAAATTATGTAATACATGAGAAGATGATAAATGCTATGGAAAAACACAGATTTGAGGGACAAGTGCTGGGTATAGAGGGTGAAGGATTTCAGAATTAATTGGATGGTCAGGTGAACATTACTAAGAAGGTAATAAATGAATGAGCACTTGTAGGAGATGAGGGAATTAATCATGAGGATATCCAGGGAGCTCGTTCCAGGCAGAGCCAAGAAGAGTACAAAGGCTCTGAGGTGGGGCACCCCACGAGCACTGGAGGCACTGCAAGAAGCCAAGGTGGCTGAGAACAGTAGAAGAATCAGAGGCATGGCGCAGGCCAGCCTCGGGGGATCGGACAGACCAGGTCAAGACCTTGAATGCTGCAAGGTTGTACAGGACTTACTCTATGCATAGTTCTTTCTCGTTTCTCAATATCATTCCTGCTGTTCTACAAATTCTCAGTTTCTAAAATCAAGCTACTGACCTGGTCCCATGTTTGCCCTTCCCATAAGGCCAAGAGTGATTTCCCTCATACCACTGAGATTCCACTCCTGATTATGAAGTTTTTTTCACTGACATCATTTTCCTCCTCAACTGATAAATCTTTGACTTTCTTAAGTTGGAAAAATAATGTAGTTTCTTCATTAGATGCATTCTAAAAATGATTTTTAATAACTGGGTCATATTGAAAAAGTTTGTTTGTAAAGTACCTAAAACTGAGTGTCTTGCATATAGTAATGGCTCAGTAAGTGCTAGTTATTGTATTTTTAATTGTATTGCTTTTTATAGGCCTCGCAAGTTACCTTGCTTGCATCTAGGCCTTCTGGCTGTTTATCTACTGTTTATTTTGCATGAATGAGTTTCTGATGACTGATGTGTCTACATACAGGTTTGGGATATATGTTCAGACTGAGTTTTTCTCAGCTACATGTTTCTAGATGTATGAATAGCTTTTGATTTGATCTTATAATCACCTCTGTTCAAATACAGATTTTAGTATCATTCCCAATTAAATCATGTCTCCCAAGTTATAAATCATGATTCATGAATTTTTTCATATATTTTTTATAACTTTTATATTTTTCAAGAATATCTGTCAGTAAGTAATAAGGTGAAACTACCAAGGAAAAGTCTATTTCTCTTGTTACTAACTTTACTTTGTATCAAGTTGCAACCTCACATCATTTCTTATTAAAGATTAAAAGTATTAATGGTTTCTAGTGCTTTCCTAATATTTCCAGGGAAAATATTCATTAGAAATATTTTCCTGTTATAAATCAATAATTGCTTAGTTTAGTTCATTAGTTTCAATAGCTACATAATTTCTATTAGAATCAATATTGTTCTATAGTGAGTTGTACACTAAGATTTTATGTATTTTGTTAATATTCATTCAAATGAGGAGAATTTAGAAATTAAAGAAATTCATTGCACTACATCATTCATCAGAGATTTATTGAGTACCATGTATTGAGATGTGGTGGTAAAATAGGCATATTAGGTTTCTGTTCTCATAGAAATTACATTTTAGCTGGAGAAACAGATTATAAACAAGTAGAGAAGTAAGCAGATCATAGTAAGACAACTTTAGATTGCAAGTACAATGAAGAACATACTACAATGCAGTGAGATCATGAGTGACTTTCAGAAATGTAAACTAGGGTGGTTGGAAGACACTGTTAAAGAGGGAAATTTGAGTTGAGACCTGAATAATTAAGAATTGACCATGTGAAACTCTGAAGAAGGAAAGTTCTGGGCAGCAAAAAGGGTCATTCAAAGGACTTTGAGGCAGAAAAGTTTTGGTGAGTGAACAACAGAAGGGACAGGACAGTGAGGGTGCAGAATGTATGAGTAAAGGAGGATAGAGAGGCTGGCAGGAACCAGATCATATGGGACTGAATAGGTCCTACAAAGAATTTGTACATTATTTAATTTCACTACAACAGAAAGCAATTGAAAGGTTTTGAACAAGGAAAAAATGTAAATTGATCTGGAGGGCAACAGAGAGAGCCTTTAGAAGCTATTGAAGATGTCCAGTTAAGGAATAATGATCACTGGACTAGGATGGGGACAGTGAACATAAGAAGAAGGGGGATGATTTGGGGTATATTTATGAGGATTACTAAAAGGACTTCCTGCTGAACTGGGTGTGAGTGGTGAAGGAATTAAGGACTTCTATGTTTTGGCTTCATATGTAACTAGAGAATGGTGATATTTACTGAAATAGAGAATATAGGGAATCCTTATTTCGTGATATAGGAAGCAGGCTTGGGAGAGATTAATCAAGAGTCCTAGTTTGGGCCTGCGAAATTTTAGATACCTTGGAAATATCTCTGGGAGTTAGATTTATCACCCTGTGGCTCAGAGGAGAGGCCTGGGTCGCAGAGGAGCAGTGGGTGAAAGCACAGAAGTGTCTGCCTGATAGTACAGTCGCTTAGCTGCCTCACACAGCTCAGGAGAGCCCCAACTTTAAGACTCTGAAGGGCTAGACCACCAGAAAATTCTAATGTCACTGAACAATTGTATTAAATATTCTTTTACTGTCCTATTTCCTTTGTCTTCCAAACTCACAGTAATCCTTAGCAGGAGCCGTCTTTTCCTTTGCAGTGGTGCAAAACTGATTTCTGGTAGCATTCTACATCTTTCCTCAGTCATTTGAAAGCTATTGCCCTAATACAAAAATAATTGTATTAATCTATGAAATAGTCTCACTCTCCAAGCTCTAGCCACTATTATATTTATAGTACCAGGCTCCAAATTTGAACTCTCATGCCCCCTCAGATCTTTTTATCTTGCACTGGTTGTCCCAGATTCTGTTCTTGTGTGGGCTGTTGGAGAAATGGTGAACAGCATAAAGAAGGGTTTGGTTTTCTTCATTCTCTCTAATAAGAACAAAGAAACCAGAAGTGGTCTTAATCTGTACAAAATTAGCTCAGTCGACTCTCCCAATTACCTGAATTTCTTTCCTTGGCAAGTAGGAGTCTGGATGCAAAGCCAAGTTCCTGGGGCCAGGCTAGGGTATGAGGTGTGCAGGGTGGGGTAGGGGGAAGCCTACTTCAACATAGCTGGGCTCAGAAGCTGAACCTCAGAGAGTCAGGAGTAAAGTTTTGAAATAACCATTCTGATACAGGCTTTTGGTGCCATTCGTATTTTCTGGTTCTACAAAGAAAATGTTTCTGTAAACAAATAAATACCAAGTAATAATTGTTCCCTCCCTGATCCGTACTTCTTCTCCCACACCCAGAGCTGTGAAGTGTCCACAGCATCAACATGGCCTCTCAAAATACCATCCGGCAGATTTAATACAACTTCTAGGGTGAACGTGGCATTAAAGCCTGTGAGTTCAAAGAAAGCTGTGGTATGAGAGGTGAATTAGACAGGCCAAAAGCAGACCTGTGTATTAGGCTGGAAATTGGGAACTCCAGAGCAGAAGTAAAGGTTCTGAAGTGGGAGATGCTGCAATACGGTGCTGCAGTATGAACCCAGAAGGCATTGTCTATGCTTCTTGGGCAGAGTCACGAGATTTTTTGTTTGGAAGTCATGCCTTAGTGCACAGATGTGAGGCAGGTGGTGAGCTCTCAGCTCAGTCAGGACCCAGAATCACTCTCTGGCTTTCTTATCTCAACCTGATTTTTCTTCTGCTCTTGTCTCTTCAGCCCTTTTGAGCTGCTGCCTAACTGGGGCAGAGCTCCTACTGCAGCGAGAAGGGCAGCCAAGCAACCAACATCTTGACATGTTGGAAACATGAGATTTCTTCCTGAAAATTACATCCTTTAGAATAGAGGACTTGTGCAGTCATCAAATACATTAGCAGTTTCCCATTTCTACAGACTCACATAAAGAAAAGATACAGATATTTAAAACACCAACAAAACCGTTTTTAAAAGACTTGAAGTTGTAGGTGATGTCATTAGTTCATTCTTACTGAGTGTTGTGACTTTTCAGCAAGTGAAAGGGATAATTTTAAATAACAGCCTATAGTTCTCTACACTAGGTTGTGATACTGAGACCTGAGTTCTTGATAAGGGGCTGGAAGTGTGATGATCAGGAAGAATGCATATGGCAAGAGATTTCTTATATGAACAGGAAGCTCCTACACAGAGAGAGAAAAACACCTAGATAAAACTATTAAAATAGTTGCATCATAGAAAAATGCCAGTGAGAAGATATGCCCAGTAAAGCTAAGGAGTAACCAGAAGGAAAGAATGAATACTGGAAACCACACAGTACACCAGTCACATCCAGCTAATCACATTCCCTTATTCCCTTTCTTTCAATACACATGAAAAACAGTAGATGAGAAACAGAGTACTCCTTAATTTCAAGAGCCGGTCATACAACTCTTTAATAGTTTCCCTTCAATGGGTGAAGTTCAGAAATATGGTCTGATAGCACAGCTAAGTGGATTCACGGTGGATTAAACATCAGAGAATATATATTCCTGGTACTCCAAGAGAAGTCTTTCGTAGAAGCCCAGGTAACACTTTCTTCATCTGAACCTGTGTACAATTTTACCAAGGACTTAAATTGAGTCATGAATCATATCCTGTCCAACTTTGTGACTGACTCAAAATCCAAGATTAACAGCAAATACTCAAATTTAAAAAAACTAGGATTGGCAAGGATATGAGCAAGCTAAAAGGATGTTGAAACCTGTAAGACGATTGGTAACTGTGATAGCCATAATGAACTGCAGTTAGCTTCAGAAGGCCATCTGCCTGAGTGCAGAACTGGGAAGGGCAGACTTCAAGAAGCAAAAAGTTCCAGGAGTGTCAAGGGAGCTTCAGGTTCAATGTGAGCTGGCAGCAGGACCTGCGGGGGGTAAATAAGGTCCGATCTTCTGCACCAATAAAAGCATACTGTGCTAATAAATGACAACAGAGTCTATTGTACTCTCGACTATGTAAATAATTACTTTGTCTAGAAGATTGTATCCAGTTTGGTTGCCAAATTGGCTTAAGTATGTCAACCAAGACAGTCATGTCCCCAAAGAGATAAATGGGAGGAACAAGGCAAACAGGCAAAAGGGTATGTTTAGCCTGAGAAAAAGGGGAGGCAATTGGTTAAACATGTTTGAAGGTTGTCAGACTGTAAGAAAAAAAAAATCATCTTATTTTATTTGGTTTCACAGTACAATGACCTAGAATTACTAACAAAGCTTGCTACAAAGTACATCTTTCTAATAATTTTAGTCACCACACAGTCTGTAGGTTGGCTCATGCAGTAGTGAACTTCCCTTTCCTGGAGTGTTTAAGCCACAGAAGAGTTACCTCCATACAGCTCTGCTAAGGGCATTCCCTTACACTGAGAGAGAATACATGTGGAGTTCTCAAACCTTCCTTCCATCTCTAAGAGCCCACTATTCTATTCCTTGCCACCAAAAGCTGCCATTTTCAGTTAAAATGTAGCTGTGTACCTATAAAGAAAAGTGTGTGTGTGTCCAGGTGAATTTGTTTGTATATGAGCAAATGTTCACCCACTCATGCACACATGTGAAGGAGCAGACTACACTGTGCACAAGAATCTGAGACAGAAAGAACATGGTGCTCCCGACCCCCTCTGACTTAAGAGTGTCTCCTCTCTTCAATTCTGCATCTAAAGCCACTGCCTTGAGTTCAGGTAGAACCATTCTCACTTTGACTGTGAGTGGGAGAAAACTGAGCTTAATGACAGGCTAGCACATAAACGTAACAGGAGAGAAATAAATGACATCTCAGAGCCAGTAAAAACAAACTTAAACCTATGTTGAATCCCGACAAAATCTAAATTTTCCCATGTACTTTTTGTCAATAGTATTTTCATAATAAGCAGAAAATGTATTCTTTCAAAAAATCAAAACTACTAGTAATAGACCTGTTCTGAGGTGCTGATTCCTGACCATTGCTACATTTTAAGCGGAGGAATTTCTCTGTGTCTTCTAGGGGGGAAAAAAAAGGCTGCTTTTTTTTTTTCATAAAGCCACAAAATATTTTCACAGGAAATATCTCAGAAAGAAAGGATATTTCTACCATTTCCCATCTCTGTAGAATTTCCATGAGTTCTTATCATTTCTGATTTTGACCTAGGTAAGGATTTTTTTTTTTCATATAGCTGTGACTTCAACCTTCTTATATTAAGCAGATATAAATTATCTACAAGGCTAAAAACTCTTTGATTAACAAGCTAGGGAATTGCAGGTATTAAAATTGCCCCCCAGAGAGAGTGTATATCATTCCATGAATGTATGAGACAGCTACTTTGAATTACAAAGAAAAATTAATTAAAAAGTATATGTTTATGAGTAATGTGCATTCCCTTGAGTTCATTCTAAAAGCCACATATATGCAGAATCTAATAAAAATTAAATTACATTGGCTGCATATATTTACCTCAGCAACATGAAGAAAAAGATAAAAGCAGGTAAAACCTACTGTTTCATTCTAGAGAATTTGCAGAGTGCCCCAAATGGTCTGGATGGGTTTTAGTGCTTGACACCCCCTGGGGGATTGTGCATGTGGCTGAACTGAGCAGGGCACTGAAGCTGCCTTAGGAAGGGAGATTCGGTGCTTCTGGGAATAGCTCTGCCTCCAGTCTATCTGCTGTACTGAATTGGGCCAGCCATGCTCACACAGCTTCTGCAGAGCTGGTGGCGATAGAAAAGATCCAGCAGCTTCCATTTACAAGGCGTCATCTACACTGGGAAATTGCAGGCAGCCCTGCCGGTTGTTGGACATTGAACAAGTCTGACCTCAGGCACACCTTGCCTTCCTGTGTGATCGTCAGACAGTACTGCCCTCACGTCTCTAGGAGTGTGTGCGTCTAGAAACAATCAAAGTGTTATGACATCCCACACTTGCCCATATTTTGTTTATTCCTTCGATATCTCATTCCGTTAGTTTTTTTGTGCCGTTTTTCCCCTCCCTGGGTTTTTCCCTTTCGGTTACCATGGAAACAATTTCTCTGATAGGGGAGGAGTCTAATGGCATCCAGGAGTGTGAAGTAAAGTCAATTTATATCATGGTTTGTGAAATATTGGGAGTGTGTAATGGTTGTTATCACCACATATGGTAAATCAATCTCTCTCTAGAGCAAATTTCTAAATATTGATATGAGTATGGGAGGGCTAGAATTACATAGAATCATGCATCTCTGCAAATGTAAGATATACAATTCTATTTTGTGTTGTTTGTACAAATAGAAAATGAAACACAAAAGAGACAAAATGTACGACTGTTATTTTTTTTTAATCTATTTTAAATTCTCCAAAGGCAATAACTGGTCTCTATCATAAAGCTTAAGGTTGTTTTAATTATGCAAATTAAGTCCTGTCTGATCATTTACAGTGTTTCTGTGTGTGTGTAAATGTATCACTTCTTACATATAGCTTATATATAGTAGAACAGCTATGCCATCTTCATTCTCACTGCTATCATTCTCACTTTAAATCAACTGGTTTTGGACAACTGTGTTAATTCAGAAAATGTAGGTTTTAAAAGTTTGTCAAAATATGTGCACTTCACACGAGCAAGTAGGGTGACTACATTTTCAGATTTTAAAATAGCCTGGTTTGTCCTCTTTGTCTTAACCAAAATTTGTTTATTTGGTTTCACTTGTAGCTTCTTCTGCTTCCTGTTTTCTCTCAAAGAGCCGTGAATGATGAGACGACAAAATATTGGATTATTTTTGCTCTTGAAACAGATGCCACCTGAGTTGTGACAGGTATTTTAAGTATAATCTGCATTCACTTAACACTCTGATTTGAAAATTTCCAAACCTTGGGCATATTCTTGGTCGTTTACCACTGAAATGAGTTCCCTCCTGGGCAGGAAGAGAGCTGGGAATAACATGGAGCCCTGAACGTAGACGCAGCGGGAGAACAGGAAGAGCAGGAGTTAGACCCGTCATTGGAATGTCGGCTCGCTCCAAACAGTGTGGAGCAGCCAGGAAGAATGAACATTTTGAGTACATTTTTTCTGAAAAAGCACCCTATGTTAATTTAAATGAACCTAGACATTGTGGCTGAGCTCACATTTTTGAAAATCAACCATTCTTTTTAAACTGTTTCTGCTTAGTACTCTACTGACATCCTGTCGTCTTGTGAAACATGCCCGCCGCTTGTGCATGGAGCCGAGGACTCAGGCAGTGCTGAGCGAGGAAACCCTCCACGTCCGAGACCAGCTGTGCGCGGTCCAAGGGCCCTGTAATCCAGTTCTTCCTAAGCAGCTTAATCCTCTGCAGTCCTAGTCGGTCTGTCATCTCTTCTCTATCTTCCAGTGGCTTCTTATTCTGTCTTATATATAATGCCCATGGGTTTTAGTTGTTCTTAGTGGGATGAGTAGGGAAAATACACCTCCTGCAAATTGCTGGAAGTGGAAGTCTTACTGAGTTGTCACCAGGATCTTACTTAAGGGCAGGGAAAATGCAAAGGTAACAATAATTTGTATCAGCCCTTGGGGATTGTGAAGAGACCACTCTAGAGAATTCTGGGCCCCCAGGACTGCTACTCCTTTCTAACAACACTGTACCCACTGGAAAGTATTGGGATGTGTTTCAGGTGCATTTGCATTGCAGTATTTCTGTGTGTGTATTTTGTGAAGTATGAACCAGTTTTTCCCTACTTTATTTTTAAATGATTTACCCTTCCTCCTATTGACCTCTAGATTCAAGGTCTACCAATAGTCCAGGAAGTTGCAGCAAGTATAAGACTAAAATATTCGAAATAATGCATGTGGATCTAGCTTTGTTCATGGTCATCCACAGAAAAAGAGAAGAAGAAAAAGAAAAACACCCTTCTGGGCTGGAGAAAGCAAAAGGAATTCAAAGAGAAGCTTAAACAATGCTGATAAATGATAAATAATCAGTTTTGTTGAGGAAAGGTGCAATTTGTAATACTTTCCAACTTCTGTGCTATATTCTTATAATGATTAATTTCAAGCTACCACTATGGTATCACTGGAACTGGGAAGTGATGCTACCAATTGGTCTGACGAGTTGGTGGCACCAGCTCCCAACACTATGGCGAGTGGTAGTGACTCGTAAAGTTCTCTGAGAAGGGGCCTCACTGACCACCTCATTCCACTATTTAGCTTCAAAAGGAAGTTGCCAATAGAACTCCCACTAAATCTGAAAATCTAGGAGAAAAAGAAGCCAAGTCTTTCCTTCTCCTGAACAGCCAAACTTGCTTCAGGAACTTTGGGGAACTCTATTCTATATGCATAATAACATGGAAGAGTAAAATGGGTGTGTGGGTCAGTATCACACGGGCCTGAGGAACTTTCACTGAGAAACAGGAGAGAAGCTACACTTTCCTTGTGCCCCAGGGAAGGGCAGAACATTTGGCTGAATGGGAGAGCCTTGGCCTCAAAGCCATCTTCCTGTTGAGAGAGGAAACAAGAGAGCAGAATTCAGGATGAGTTTTGTTACAACAATCAAGTGTAGTCATGGACGTTTTAATGAATGTCGGCATAGAGGGTAGGCAACACAGAGAACAAGGCATCACAATTGAACATTTTACTGAAAACCAGCTCAGGGCTGATTATAGCCATGGAAGAAATTCAAGCTGTGCCTCTACATAATGTGTGATTTAGGGAAAGTTATTAACTTCATTTGTCTTGGTTTCCCCATTGGTAGAAGGCAAATAGTGATATCGCATAGAGCAGTGTGTAATGAGGACTAAGTATATCATTCCTCAAACATAAGAAGAATTTAAAATACGTATATTTTTAAAACTTAGGTGTATCCTGTAACTCCATCTCATGGCCAAATCATTCACTTTTAGGTGTCTCCTTTTGCCCTCAACAAGGAAGAATAGTGAGAATTTTCAGACACAAGCATATAATTTTTCTGTGGACACCTGGAAATTCAGGCTAGGAGCCTTGCTAAGTGGAAGGCTTCTGGGGAGACAGGAGGAGAGAAGATGTGACTTAAAAATAAATGATCCAGAAGAATCAAATGCCCTAACTCAAGCTGGATGTGAAGTAATTTTTCTTAATTTTTCATTACATTTCAGTGTCCTTAAGTTAAGTCCATTAACCTGTTTGGAATTAGGGACTATTATGTTTTTGTTTTGTTGACATTAATAAATAAATTAGATGTGAAACACATGCTTCTACATGAGTGTCAATGCATTTCTGTTCCTAGAGTCAAAGCAAGATGTGGAGCAAGAAGTGCATGTTCGGAAAAGTTGGGCAAGGGAAGGTGAGTTGTGAGGGAGACGTAATATCTGTTCCAAGCTCTGAAACCATTGCAGTAGTATTTGGTAAGAATTTAAGACTGAATTACATTTTTAGAAAAGAAGAAAAACAGACTGCTTAATTCTTTCAG
This sequence comes from Manis javanica, assembly GCF_040802235.1. Lineage (NCBI taxonomy): Eukaryota > Metazoa > Chordata > Mammalia > Pholidota > Manidae > Manis > Manis javanica. The sequence continues at coordinate 152,101,591 of NC_133157.1, forward strand.
CATTTTCATTGGTTGATTGGTCTCAAGTAAATATTTCTCTATGGTACTCTGCTTGTTCTCTACAGTCTTTTCATGTCTTCTAAGCCAATCATTTCTTTAAACTTTGAGAGAAAATTATTTATTTCAAGAAAAACATACTATTGCTTTAGGGCCTGCAATGATGTGTACAAAATACAAATTCAACAATTAAATTATATTAAATTAAATTAACTCCAACAGCTGTAATTCCCCATAAAAAGCACAGCAGAGCATTGGGCATGAGAAAATGCCATGTGAAGCCTATTATTTTTGTTAGGGTTCTAGTTATTTAATCTTTCAATTCCCAAAGGAATTAAGATGTTCAAATTACTTTTTATATGATGTAAGTCTTTCCTATTAAATACATCTATTTGATTTATCTACAAACTTTATTTGGCAGTGTGCTATTAATAACCTGTCTTTTTCAACTTAAACATTTTAAACATTAACAACATATCAGAAGTACATAACAATAACCTAGTAACTATCAATATCAACTGATAACTACCACAAAATCATATCATATAATATTGATTATAGCTTGTTAAAATGTGCATATTCCAATCTTTCATTTGTATCTAATATTTATTTTATATGATGAGCTCCTTGCAGTTTGGAACTATTGTATTTTCTGCATCTAGCGGTGGCTGATATATTTGTAGTTTTTAGTTAAATTGAATGCATACATGGTACTCAGGAGAGTGATTTTTCAGTTTTAGTTCTTATCCTAAAGTTGAAATATCATACTCAGGCAAAATATCCTTAGGATTTTCCTTCCCATCCTGTCCCTCCCTGGCCCTCCCCTTGTCCCTGTCCCTCCCCCTCCCCTATCTTTCCTCCCTCCCTCTCTTCTCCTGCTTCTTCTCCTCCTCCTTCTACTTCATGTATATTTTATTTGTCTGAATTTCCAAATTTGATTTGTATACTTACCAATATAGAGTGTAACTGACTTCAAGAATTAAGGATTGTCTGGAACGATCAAAGTTACAACTGGAAATATTCTGGCTGGTATATAGCAAAACTCTTCATTTATTTTGCCAGTTTGTTTGGGCAGTGATGTCGGTAGTCCCGGTCTTGGTGTTAGCTTTTTTTGTACACTTGGAAAATTCAACTAATCCCTTTCTCCTTTAATTTGCTCACATGTAATGTGGTAATAATATGATTATCTAAAGTAACTTATTTGTGAGACTTGAAATGAAATACTTATATGAATACTTTTAAAGTAGAAACTCTGTATAAATGTTAGCTGCTTTAATTGTCAAGTTTATTTATAAATTGGTTAATAAAACACATAGTTAAAATTTATAACTTGAAGCATTATATTTTTATGTAAAGATTGTCACTTATTCTCTAGAAACCTAGTAACAATGAAAATATGATTTCATGCATAAAATATTCAATGTCCATGAGATAAAGTCTTGAAAAGTATCAATGCTCTGTTTTAACAAAAATGAAGTTTTACCCGATATCCAAAGCAACCCAGTGTCTCCTGATCCCAGAGGCTGGCAAAATTGATTTCATCAGCCCTAGACACTATCAATTCCTCAATTACAAGGAGTTTGCAAGCTTCCACAGATCTCTGAATAGGTCTTCCCACCCCTTTCCATTGCCTTAAGACTCTGGAATTGAATTTAGTCTCATGAGGAGAAAGTAAGCAGTAATTTTCCCTTTTAGTGATGACTCTGTGTATATGTGTGTGTGTGTGTGTTTGTGTATGTGTGTTTGTGTGTGTGTGTGTGTGTGAGAGAGAGAGAGAGAGAGAGAGAGAGAGAGAGAGAGGGACAACCATTGATATAAATGTCTTAACAGCCTCTTCCCTTACCTGCTTTCCCTATTATGAATTAGATGTTTTGGTGCTTTGGTTAAAACAGAGTTTTAGTCATCACAGCAGAGGGAAAAATATATTTAAAAAGTAGTCTACTATTATAATACTAATACTGTCTAATGATTTTGGCTTGTGTGTGTCTGTGCTAGAATTCTGTGTGACTCCCTGCAGAATTCTCTATTGTCCCTGGTCATATTATGCAATACTTCAGTGGCAATGGGGGAACAATAGCTTTTCATTTTTCTGATACATATTGTTAATTTTTTGGTGAAAGCAGGTCTTTTGCTAATTGAGAGGAGAAAGGCAATGTGGACAGGATAATTTCTATAAATCTAGGAGATTTTTCTGAAGACAACCCAAGTTGTGCTCAAAACACCAGATATAGTCTGGGCTACAAAATGTATTGATTTTATAACAGATGATTTCGAAAAAGAGGAAGGCTACAATTTTGGAAACCATTGTCAATAGTATCTTCTAATTAACAAGAAAAAGAATTGAGTCAGAGCATTGCCTGAGTCCCCAGGTCAGCCACTTAGCAGTTACTCTTCCTCTCTGAGACCACTGTCATTAAATCTCACGAACACAAGGGGAATCTTTCTTGTATATGAGTGTGTAAACTGTGATTGTCAGATCTCCTCAGGATAAAGTTGAGTTAACAACATTTACCTGAATAACAGACATTCAGGTCCCCTAGGCTCACCATCGCAGGGCACAGGGCTGTGGAGGGCGTGGTGGAGTCTGCCTCACTGGCCTGTCTGGTCTCAGGTCTCCTACGGTCCCCATAACCCACACGTCCTGGGGTAAGGAAGCCAGCCGGGCTGGGACCATGTAGAGCAGTGGTTCTTGTGCTTTGTTGTATATGAGGGTCACCTGGAGCACTTGCTATAACACAATTTCCAAACCCCATTCCCAGAAATTCTGATGCAGTGGGGCAGGTAGGGTCTGTGAAATCATTTTTCCAATAAACTCGGGGTGATGCCTGTGATGCTGGTCTGAGAATCACACTTTGAAGGACTCCCCATTTCAAGATGGTGAGCACATGACTTTTCTGTGCCCAGAGCATCAGGGAATTACTTTTCTCAAGAAAGAAAAGGTTTTTCCCTGAAGAAAGGAAAGAATGAACAAAATCAAAATAAGTCATTCAACATGCTCCCTATGCTCTGCCCCAGGCACCTTCACCCCTTAGTCCAGGGGGTCTTTGTAGCATGCTGTGGGGAAGGAAGCACTAGCCAGCAGAATAAGAAAGTGGGTTCCAGAGAGGGAAGCTCAGCACCATCCAGGTAGCACAGAGAAGCTGCAGGCCTGAGCTTCCAAGTAAAACTCCATTTCCAGTGCTGTCCATCATGGAGCATGCCTTTGCAGACCCCGTTCTTAGGTTCCCCATATTAAATTTTTTAAAAATTAGACAAGAAATGGTGTTATTGGAATTCATCCCACTTATTAATACAGCCATTTTCCAATGTGCTTGAATTAGAGCAGGTTCATGTGAGTTCAGTGAGTAGTATCGGCTGAATGAGGGTTGCCAGTATTCACAGTTCCTCAGCGGTGAAGAACTGGCTTCCCCCTATGACCGCCTGCTCTCGCACTCATTTCCCAGAGGTCAGACGCTCCCTTACCTGACCTCTCTACCACAGGTCACTCTGTTGATGGCTCAGCTACTGTGCCCCAAAGAGAAGAGCTGCTGCTCACAGTGTGGGCCAGGGACTAGTAGCCTCATCACTGCAGAGAGTTCATAAAAAATGAAGGACCTTAGACTCCACCCCAGACCTACTATGCATTCAGAACCTTCATTTTAACAAAATTCCCAAGTAATTTGTATACACATTCAAGAATTAGAAAAACTTGTGTAAAAGGTAACAAGAAAAAAGAGTTGAGAAGAAGCTCTGCACTACCCCAGTGGTCTGCACTCCCCCTTTCCTGGTTTTGCTGTCATCTCTGTATCACAACTGTTAGTTGTTTAAGGGTATGGACTAGGTCAGTATTATTCAGCAGTATTTTTAGTACTTAGTTTGATATACAGTAAATGACAAATGACTACTTGTGGAGTAAATGACTCCAAAATCTCTACATTAGGCTCAGATTTCTCCTGGGTCCAAGACTCATGACATCCATTTGGATATTTCCAGGTTTTTTTTAAAGGCACCTCTCATTTGATAACGTGCAAATTAATTTCTTGCTGAAATCTGCCACACCTCTTGTCTTCCTTCTCTCTGAGAATAGAACCCTGTTTCTGGAATTATAAACTGTCCCTAACTGCACATTCAATCATCATTTCTTGTACCCCTAATAATTGTGGAATCTATCCCATTCTTCCTAACACCATGGCTATCAACTCAATTCTTTTGTTCATTTAGTCATTTCTTACATGATTAATTTCTTTATTTGAAAATGATTTGTTTACCATTCATGTATTCCTTATCAGTACATTAACACTATATGTAATTTATTCTTTGTTCAGCTTGAGTTACAATTGACAAGTAAAATTGTAAGACATTTAAAACTCATGATGGTTTGATATGTGTATACATTGTGATGGGATTCCTTCTCTCATCTAGTTAACATCGCATCCATCATCTCATATATTTCTTTTTTTTTTTTTTTTGGTGAGAATATTTAAGTTCTACTCCCTTAACAAATTTGCGTTATATAATCCAGTGTTGTCAACTGTGGCTTTGATGTTATATATTAGACCCTCAGATCTTACTCATCTTATAGAGGAACATTTATATCCTTTTACCAAACTCTATTTCCTCCCCCTCAAGCCCATGGCAAACATCATTCTACTCTCTGTTTCTATGAGTTTGAATTTTTAATTCAGATTACACATGTAAATGATACCATTCAGTATGTGTCTTTCTCAGTCTGGCTTATTTCACTTAGCATAATGCCCTCAAGATCCATCCATGTTTGTTGTAAATGGCAGAATTTCCTTCTTTTTCATAACTGAGTAATATTCCATTAAAGATATAGATATATAGATATAGACAGTCACTTAAGTTGTCTCCATATCTTGGCTACTGTGAATAATGCCACAGTGAACATGGGAGTGCAGATATCTCTTTGATATCCTATTTTCAGTTTCTTTGTATACCTAGTCTTTCCTGATTTATTTTAATAGCATCCTTTATTGCCACCTTGTCTATTCTTTCATGTCCTTCACATATATTTTTTACACCACCTCCAAAATGATTGTTCAAAATATAAACCTGATTGAATCATCTTTTTTACTTAAATAGCTTCTTGTGACCTTCAGGGTAGAATTTAAACTCTGTGAACTGTTTTCCCAGTGCTTCACTATCTGGCTCCTGCCTGCTTCCCCACTCATATTTTACCTCTTCTTCCCTTGAACTCTGTAATCCAACCTCACTGTGACTTGCATTTCTATAACAAATGAGCTTTGCTGCCTTTTACATCCAGAATTGCCATTCTCTCTACACCTGCTTATTTCAAAAACCTTCATTTTCCTTTCAGGCTTCAGGCCGTTGCCTGTATTCTTAAGAAACCTTTGGTGCTTCTGGTCTGGGATAGAGGCCCCTTGCGTTGGTTGCCACAGACCTTGTGCACATCTCCTTGTGCACCACTTATCATGCCATATCACAACTGTGTTTGCTTATCAGGGCCACCTATGAACTCCTTTAGAACAGACTTTTATCTGTATAATTTGTGTTATATCCTTAACACAACACAGTGCGGAGACCTTTGTAGATCTCCAATATGCATTTTTTTAAATCAATGGAAGAATAAATGGGAAGCAGCAATTATCAAACAGGGGCTTCCAGGGAAACTGAGGATTATAAATACTTTTTGAGAGAAAGGATCATTTATTGCTTACTTTTGATCTTTCCGAGCTGGGGAGATAATATGCATTCTACAAAAGTTCACTGAGAAGTCAAGGGGTATATAGAATAATGGATGAGTAGACATTGTCAATGGAAGTATTGCTATAAACTTTGATTTTTTGCTTGATACAGGAATCACTGCCATTGATGTCATTTCTACTGACTTCATCTTCTTCCCCCTGCAGCTGGGTGTGTTGCCAGGTGCACCTACAGGCACAGACCTGTGGGAATTCTCAGCTGGGCATGACAGAGACAGGACTATAGTCATGCCCACAGTCCTGCACTCTTGGGACTCAGTTTTGTTGATTACCAAGGTCTGGTGCATCAGGAATAACTTCTGGGGTTGTGTCAGCATCTTCTTAATGACAGCCTTGGGTGAACAAGGCACATTTGGCAGGGGGATCTAATCATCCCTCCCATCAGTTTCAATTTCTTCTGCTATATGCCAAGACATCCTACTTCCCAGACTCGACTTCCTCCATAGATAGTTTGTAGGCAATATTTGTTTCTTTCTGTTATCATACCCTGCTACCTGCTTTAAACCTGAATTATTAGAATTATCAACTACACAATCAGTACTGATACAGAATCTATACCCTTCGGTTCCATCTCGTTCTAGCCCTACATTTCATGAGGTAAGAGACAGGAGCGATGATGCTCTTTTGTTTTAGATCCGGTGAGGCAAATCTGGTGGTGCCTGGGCAGTCCTGGTAAGCCATCTCATCCAGGACATAAACCTTTTCATGCTGAGTACCTGTCTAAGCTTATTTTCTTAGACTAATTTTTCCCACATAAACATTGCCAACATTTTCATGCATAACTAGCAATATATTTTTATATGGTGAATTTTTAGGGTCTCTCTTATACATCATCCTTAAAATGAAATAAATATTCATGGGTTCCTATGGACATAGGTACAAAATTATATCAATAAATATGGGGGAAAGAAAGGAAAGCCCTTTCTTTTTTTTTTTGAGAGGGCATCTCTCATATTTATTGATCAAATGGTTGTTAACAACAATAAAATTCTGTAGGAAAGACCTTTCTCATAGAAGAATTCCAATTAATAAGTGTGGATAAATGGGGAAAGCTGAATATCACCAAGGATCAAACACTAGAGTAATTGTTATAGGTAAGCTACACCGATGGACGCTGAAAGTAGTGTGTAGAAGTTTGGAGAGAAGCAAGGTATTTGCTACTCTTGATGTATCTGTCCCCCAAATATTTGTTAATTACAAAAGGACAAATAGCAACTGTGTGTGGCCAACAACGTTTATTAAGTGATCAAATGATCAATTAACATCACCCCCATATAATTCACTGAGAATGGCATGTCATTTCTGTGGTCTTATTGTCAAAAAAATGCATAATCTTAATCATAGAACAATTTACAGAAAAAAAAATAGGGGGATACTCTATAGAACACTCAACCAGTGAACTCAGAAAATGCCATATCATGAGAGATGAGAAAAGACTGTTACAGACCAAAGAGACACAAAGAATTGTCACAGACTGAAGAAAGATGAAGGAAGAACAGCAACTCAGTGCAGACAAAATGGATGTTAGAGGAAAAACTTATAAAAATCTTAACAGGGAGCCAAGATGGCGGCGTGAGTAGAGCAGTGGAAATCTCCTCCCAAAAACAAATAGAGCTATGAAAATATAACAAAGAAAAATCTTCCTAAAATAGAGACCACAGGACACAGGACAACATCCAGACCACATCCACACCTGCAAGAACCCAGCACCTTGTGAAGGGGGTAAGATACAAGCCCCAGCCCGGCGGGACCCGAGCGCCCCTCCCCCCTGCTCCCGGAGGGTGGAGAGAAACCGGAGCGGTTTTTTTTTTTTTTTTTTTTTTTTTGGCGAGCGCTTTTTGGAAGCCTTAGAGGGACGGGCCCCCGTTGCTGGGGAGGCAGGGTGGCAGGACCGGTGAGGAGGTGCCTGGGAACGGCGCCGGAGGACAAAGAATATCCCGCGTTTCTCCCTGCGAAACCTGGGGGCGGGTGCCTGAGACCGGTGCCTGAGGACGGAGGAGGTCGCGCGTTTTTCCCCTTTTTTTTTTTTTTTTCTCTTTTTGGCGAGCGCTTTTTGGAAGCCTTGAAGGGACGGGGACCCCAGTGCTAGGGAGGCACGGTGGCGGGACTGGTAAGCGGGTGGCTGGGACCGGGGCTGAGGACAAAGAATATCCCCCGTTTTTCCCTGCGGGACTGGTGGGCGGGTGCCTGAGACCGGCACTTGAGGACAGAGGAAATCGCGCGTTTTTCCCCTTTTTTTTTCTCTTTTCTGCGAGTGCTTTTTGGAAGCCTAAAAGGGACAGGGACCCCGGTGCTAGGGAGGCAGGGCGGCGGGACTGGTGAGCGGGTGCCTGGGACCGGCACCTGAGGACAAAGAATATCCCGCGTTTTTCCCTGTGGGACCGGTGGGTGGGTGCCTGAGACCGGCACCTGAGGACGGAAGAAATCACGCGTTTTTCCCCTTTTTTTCTCTCTTTTTGGCGAGTGCTTTTTGGAAGCCTTGAAGGGACAGGGACCCCGGTGCTAGGGAGGCAGGGCGGCGGGACTGGTGAGCGGGTGTCTGGGACAAGTGCCTGAGGACAAAGAATATCGAGCGTTCCTTCCCTGCGGGACCGGTGGGTGGGTGCTTTTTGGAAGCCTTGAAAGGACAGGGACCCTGGTGCTAGGGAGACAGGGCAGCAGGACCAGAGAGCGAGTGCCTGGGACCGGCACCTGAGGACAAAAAAAAAAAAAAAAAAAATCGCTTGCTTTTTCCTTTTTTTTTTTTTTTTTTTTTCCCATTCTCTCTGTTCCCTCTCTCATTGTTGCTTGTTGTTTTGGTTTGGAGAGTGCTTTTTGGAAGTCTTAAAGGGGCAGGATAGGTCACTTAGACCAGAGGCAGGGAATCTGGGGATCTCTGGGCACTCTAACCCCCTGGGCAGCAGGGAGCACAGAGGCCCCTTACGGAGATAAATAGCCTCCTGGCCGCTCCCCCTCCAACGGGGCTCCACCATTTTGGAGGAACAGCCCCAGCCAGGCCAAGCCCACAGCAACAGTGGAGATAAACCCCAAAGCAACTGGGCAGGAAGCAGAAGCCCTGTCTGCGCACAGCTGCCCCGCACAAGCCACTAGAGGTCGCTATTCTCCCAGGAAAAGGCCACAAACCAACAAGAAGGGAAGCTCTTCCAGCGGTCACTTGTACCAGCTCTGCAAACTATCTCTATCACCATGAAAAGGCAAAACTACAGGCAGACAAAGATCACAGAGACAACACCTGAGAAGGAGACAGACCTAACTAGTCCTCCTGAAAAAGAATTCAAAATAAAAATCATGAACATGCTGACAGAGATGCAGAAAAAAATGCAAGAGCAAGGGGATGAGATGCAGAGAAAAATGCAAGAGCAGTGGGATGAGATGCAGAGAAAAATGCAAGAGCAGTGGGATGAAGTCCGGAAGGAGATCACAGATGTCAGGAAAGAGATCACAGAAGTGAAACAATCCCTGGAAGGATTTATAAGCAGAATGGATAAGATGCAAGAGGCCATTGAAGGAATAGAAGCCAGAGAACAGGAACGTATAGAAGCTGACATAGAGAGAGATAAAAGGATCTGCAGGAATGAAACAACACTAAGAGAAATATGTGACCAATACAAAAGGAAAAACATTCGTATTATAGGGATACCAGAAGAGGAAGAAAGAGGAAAAGGGATAGAAAGTGTCTTTGAAGAAATAATTGCTGAAAACTTCCCCAAACTGGGGGAGGAAATAATCGAACAGACCATGGAATTATACAGAACCCCCAACAGAAAGGATCCAAGGAGGACAACACCAAGACACATAATAATTAAAATGGCAAGGATCAAGGACAAGGAAAGAGTTTTAAAGGCAGCTAGAGAGAAAAAGGTCACCTATAAAGGAAAACCAATCAGGCTAACATCAGACTTCTCAACAGAAACCCTACAGGCCAGAAGAGAATGGCATGATATACTTAATGCAATGAAACAGAAGGGCCTTGAACCAAGGATACTGTATCCAGCACGACTATCATTTAAATATGATGGTGGGATCAAACAATTCCCAGACAAGCAAAAGCTGAGGGAATTTGCTTCCCACAAACCACCTCTACAGGGCATCCTACAGGGACTGCTCTAGATGGGAGCACCCCTAAAAAGAGCACAGAACAAAACACACAACATATGAAGAATGGAGGAGGAGGAATAAGAAGGGAGAGAAGAAAAGACTCTCCAGACAGTGTATATAACAGCTCAATAAGCGAGCTAAGTTAGGCAGTAAGATACTAAAGAAGCTAACCTGGAACCTTTGGTAACCACGAATCTAAAGCCTGCAATGGCAATAAGTACTTATCTCTCAATAGTCACCCTAAATGTAAATGGACTTAATGCACCAATCAAAAGACATAGAGTAATAGAATGGATAAAAAAGCAAGACCCATCTATATGCTGCTTACAAGAAACTCACCTTAAACCCAAAGATAAGCATAGACTAAAAGTCAAGGGATGGAAAAACATATTTCAGGCAAACAACAGTGAGAAGAAAGCAGGGGTTGCAGTACTAATATCAGACAAAATAGACTTCAAAACAAAGAAAGTAACAAGAGATAAAGAAGGCCACTACATAATGATAAAGGGCTCAGTCCAACAAGAGGATATAACCATTCTAAATATATATGCACCCAATACAGGAGCACCAGCATATGTGAAGCAAATACTAACAGAACTAAAGAGGGAAATAGACTGCAATGCATTCATTGTAGGAGACTTCAACACACCACTCACCCCAAAGGATAGATCCACCGGGCAGAAAATAAGTAAAGACACACAGGCACTGAACAACACACTAGAACAGATGGACCTAATAGACATCTATAGAACTTTACATCCAAAAGCAACAGGATATACATTCTTCTCAAGTGCACATGGAACATTCTCCAGAATAGACCACATACTAGCTCACAAAAAGAGCCTCAGTAAATTCCACAATATTGATATTCTACCAACCAATTTTTCAGACCACAAAGGTATGAAAGTAGAAATAAATTCTACAAAGAAAACAAAAAGGCTCACAAACACATGGAGGCTTAACAACATGCTACTAAATAATCAATGGATCAATGAACAAATCAAAATAGAGATCAAGGAATATATAGAAACAAATGACAACAACAACACTAAGCCCCAACTTCTGTGGGATGCAGCGAAAGCAGTCTTAAGAGGAAAGTATATAGCAATCCAGGCACACTTGAAGAAGGAAGAACAATCCCAAATGAATAGTCTAACATCACAATTATTAAAACTGGAAAAAGAAGAGCAAATGAGGCCTAAAGTCAGCAGAAGGGGGGACATAATAAAGATCAGAGAAGAAATAAACAAAATTGAGAAGAATAAAACAATAGCAAAAATCAACGAAACCAAGAGCTGGTTCTTTGAGAAAATAAACAAAATAGATAAGCCTCTAGCCCAACTTATTAAGAGAAAAAGAGAGTCAACACAAATCAACATAATCAGAAATGAGAATGGAAAAATCACGACAGACTCCACAGAAATACAAAGAATTATTAAAGACTACTATGAAAACCTATATGCCAACAAGCTGGAAAACCTAGAAGAAATGGACAACTTCCTAGAAAAATACAACCTCCCAAGACTGACCAAGGAAGAAACACAAAAGTTAAACAAACCAATTACAAGCAAAGAAATTGAAACAGTAATCAAAAAACTACCCAAGAACAAAACCCCGGGGCCGGACGGATTTACCTCGGAATTTTATCAGACACACAGAGAAGACATAATACCCATTCTCCTTAAAGTGTTCCACAAAATAGAAGAAGAGGGAATACTCCCAAACTCATTCTATGAAGCCAACGTCACCCTAATACCAAAACCAGGCAAAGACCCCACCAAAAAAGAAAATTACAGACCAATATCCCTGATGAATGTAGATGCAAAAATACTCAATAAAATATTAGCAAACAGAATTCAACAGTATATCAAAAGGATCATACACCATGACCAAGTGGGGTTCATCCCAGGGATGCAAGGATGGTACAACATTCGAAAATCCATCAACATCATCCACCACATCAACAAAAAGAAAGACAAAAACCACATGATCATCTCCATAGATGCTGAAAAAGTATTTGACAAAATTCAACATCCATTCATGATAAAAACTCTCAGCAAAATGGGAATAGAGGGCAAGTACCTCAACATAATAAAGACCATATATGATAAACCCACAGCCAGCATTATACTGAACAGCGAGAAGCTGAAAGCATTTCCACTGAGATCGGGAACCAGACAGGGATGCCCACTCTCCCCACTGTTATTTAACATAGTACTGGAGGTCCTAGCCACGGCAATCAGACAAAACAAAGAAATACAAGGAATCCAGATTGGTAAAGAAGAAGTTAAACTGTCACTATTTGCAGATGATATGATACTGTACATAAAAAACCCTAAAGACTCCACTCCAAAACTACTAGAACTGATATCGGAATACAGCAAAGTTGCAGGATACAAAATCAACACACAGAAATCTGTAGCTTTCCTATACACTAACAACGAATCAATAGAAAGAGAAATCAGGAAAACAATTCCATTCACCATTGCATCAAAAAGAATAAAATACCTAGGAATAAACCTAACCAAGGAAGTGAAAGACTTATACTCTGAAAACTACAAGTCACTCTTAAGAGAAATTAAAGGGGACACTAATAAATGGAAACTCATCCCATGCTCATGGCTAGGAAGAATTAATATCGTCAAAATGGCCATCCTGCCGAAAGCAATATACAAATTTGATGCAATCCCTCTCAAATTACCAGCAACATTCTTCAATGAATTGGAACAAATAATTCAAAAATTCATATGGAAACACCAAAGACCCCGAATAGCCAAAGCAATCCTGAAAAAGAAGAATAAAGTAGGGGGGATCTCACTCCCCAACTTCAAGCTCTACTACAAAGCCATAGTAATCAAGACAATTTGGTACTGGCACAAGAACAGAGCCACAGACCAGTGGAACAGATTAGAGACCCCAGAAATTAACCCAAACATATATGGTCAATTAATATTTGATAAAGGAGCCATGGACATACAATGGCAAAATGACAGTCTCTTCAACAGATGGTGCTGGCAAAACTGGACAGCTACATGTAGGAGAATGAAACTGGACCATTGTCTAACCCCATATACAAAGGTAAACTCAAAATGGATCAAAGACCTGAATGTAAGTCACGAAACCATTAAACTCTTGGAAAAAAACATTGGCAAAAACCTCTTAGACATAAACATGAGTGATCTCTTCTTGAACATATCTCCCCGGGCAAGGAAAACAACAGCAAAAATGAGCAAGTGGGACTACATTAAGCTGAAAAGCTTCGGTACAGCGAAAGACACCATCAATAGAACAAAAAGGAACCCTACAGTATGGGAGAATATATTTGAAAATGACAGATCTGATAAAGGCTTGACATCCAGAATATATAAAGAGCTCACACGCCTCTACAAACAAAAAACAAATAACCCAATTAAAAAATGGGCAGAGGAACTGAACAGACAGTTCTCCAAAAAAGAAATACAGATGGCCAAGAGACACATGAAAAGATGCTCCACATCGCTAATTATCAGAGAAATGCAAATTAAAACTACAATGAGGTATCACCTCACACCAGTAAGGATAGCTGCCATCCAAAAGACAAACAACAACAAATGTTGGCGAGGCTGTGGAGAAAGGGGAACCCTCCTACACTGCTGGTGGGAATGTAAATTAGTTCAACCATTGTGGAAAGCAGTATGGAGGTGCATCAAAATGCTCAAAACAGACCTACCATTTGACCCAGGAATTCCACTCCTAGGAATTTACCCTAAGAACGCAGCAATCAAGTTTGAGAAAGACAGATGCACTCCTATGTTTATCGCAGCACTATTTACAATAGCCAAGAATTGGAAGCAACCTAAATGTCCATCTGTAGATGAATGGATAAAGAAGATGTGGTACATATACGCAATGGAATACTACTCAGCCATAAGAAGTGGAAAAATCCAACCATTTGCAGCAACATGGATGGAGCTGGAGAGTATTATGCTCAGTGAAATAAGCCAAGCAGAGAAAGAGAAATACCAAATGATTTCACTCATCTGAGGAGTATAGGAACAAAGGAAAAACTGAAGGAACAAAACAGCAGCAGAATTACAGAACCCAAAAATGGACTAACAGGTACCAAAGGGAAAGGAACTGGGGAGGATGGGTGGGCAGGGAGGGATAAGGGGGACGAAGAGGAGGGGGAGTATTAAGATTAGCATGCATGGGGGGGAGGGAGAAAGGGGAGGGTGGGCTGCACAACACAGAGAGGACAAGTAGTGACTCTACCACATTTTGCTAAGCTGATGGACAGTAACCGTAATGTGGTTGTTAGGGGGGACCTGATATAGGGGAGAACATAGTAAACATAGTATTCTTCAGGTAAGTGTAGATTAAAAATTTAAAAAAAAAAAGAAAGAAAGAAAGAAAAGGGGGATTACTCCTTAACAGGATAAAACTATTGGTAAATCAAAGATCAACGCATGCTTTAAATATCCTTAAAAAAAAAAAAACAAAAAAAAAAAAAAAAATCTTAACAGTGTGTAGTTCAGCTCATATGATGACACCCATGTTAATTTCTAAGTCTTGATGACTATCCTGCAACTTTGCAAAATGCCAACACTAAGGGAAGCTGAGTGAATGAAGGGTATGCAGGAATTATCTGTACCATTTTAACAACTTTTCTGAAACTCTATATTCATTTCAAAATAATGTATTAAGGTTGAAAGCATGTAAATGACTTAGAACAGGGCCTGGCATAGAGTAAATTCTTAACAAAGTGTAGTTAACTCATTACTGATGTCGTTATAACTTCCATCTGCCCAGGCTGCCTTGCCAGGCTACACCCAGCGTGTGCATGTGCTTCCACACTGCATGGAAGTCCTGCACCTGCCCCACAGCTGAGCTGCACGTGACAGAGCCCATGTTACCAAAACGTACTGCCCTCCAAGAAAGTCATAGACAAATGGGGCTGCAGTCCTCTGTCCCTAAACATGTAAGAAAATGGAACAGGAAACACTTATTACTTGCTTAATCTGCCTGTCTAGTGTAAGAGACTGCTTGGATTTCTCTGAATGTAGAGAATCCTAGTAAGATTGCTTCAAGATAGTCAAGATAGACTCACGCATGGGAGGTCACTTTCTCTAAGTGTCCAGTGCTCTTTGCATGGCATCATTGCCTCAGGAGATAAGAAAAAAAAATTGTTTTCAAAAAATTGTTTGACAAAGTTTCATATTGAAGATTTATCTCTAAAGCAGACCCAGGGGATGGAAGGTAAAAATAACATACTGCAGCAGAAAACTAATTTAAGAGTAGTAGACAAAAGGCAGTTATACATGGCAAGTTCAGCTTTGAAGAGGGTTAGAAATAGCATGTTCTTCAGAGCTCTGAGAATAAGGCTTCCATATTTGGGGGCCCATTCAGGGGTGAAAAGATCATTGAACTTTTTGGTGATACTAAAATTGAAGTCTTAGCAAATAATATGGCACAATATTATCAGGTTGAAAAAGATTTGCATTGCAGGTGATTAAGGCACAGGATGCTAAATGCAGTTCAGGATATGAACTGAGAAGTACAGGATCAAGGAGCGAATTATGCAGAACATATA
Organism: Manis javanica; assembly: GCF_040802235.1. Taxonomy (NCBI): domain Eukaryota; kingdom Metazoa; phylum Chordata; class Mammalia; order Pholidota; family Manidae; genus Manis; species Manis javanica. The sequence continues at coordinate 152,116,978 of NC_133157.1, forward strand.
CCCCAGAAAAGGATTTAGAGGTTATTGTAGGAAAATCTGCAAAACCATCAGCACAAGCACAACTCCATTAGAAAAAGCAGCCCAGATTTATTAGGCTGTCTCATCAAAGGGGCAGGAGATGAGAAGGGAGAATGATGTGGCACCTTTCTAAAGCATTTCCTTGATTCCAACTTTGAATATAGTGTCCGCTGCTGGACTGAACAGAAAGTGAACAAGTCTAGGCTTGGGAATGAAAAATGCAGTAATGAGAAACATTAATTGGAAACCTATTTCCATTTGTGTCTCATTAGGAAATAGGGAATGCAATAGGGGAGGTTTTAAAAATTGGGTATTCTCAGGAAAATTTTTGAAATACAGAAAATAGTGGACAGATTATTGTTCAGATGCATGCACCACTCTAATGATAGGCTCACATCTCTAAAGAACTTAACTGAAAGTTTACTGTATCCTGATGTGTTGCTATGTGCATATAAAGGCAAAATTCAGCCCCAGGGTTAATACAGGGGAACCAGAGCAGAACTATTTAATTTAATTCTACACACAAGAAAAAGCTGTCAGGAAAAGCTGGGGAAGTAAAAGTGGAAATGAATTGAAGAGACACTTAAACTTATTTTTGGTGAAGGAGGTGATTAAAAATCATTGCTAAGAAAAAGAAATCAAAGGGAAAAGGAAGTGAAAACAAATTTTAAATGACCAGTTTTGACAAGGAAAGTTTTCCTAATTGCAACATCTTCATCCATATGCTAGTTATATAGTTATGTAGTTATATAATGTAGTTATATAAACAAGCCTTGAAGTTTTCCATTTGTTTATATTTGTGTGCATTGCCTTTCAGATTCTGCCACAGGGAATGTGGCTCCATTTTAGTGTAAGTACAGTGTAAGCCAATTTCACATAGCTCAGTCTAGCATTCTGTTTAACATGGTCTACTTGACTCAGTATGTATGAGTGAAGCATGAAGTTCTGGCTACATTGGCACACATAGTAAAGTAAAAGCAGAAGCAATTTTACCCATGATTTAGTATTAAAAAAATAATTTTCATCTAAAATATGCAAACAAGTAAGGCAAAATGTCAAGCCTTGTTTCCCTTTGATACATGATTATCTCAGTTCTCCACTTTACTCTGCATGATAAAGAATCACAGAAATTTCTAGCCAGAAGGAACCTTAAGAATCAACTAGTACAATCCTCTTTAATTCTAGATAAGGCAAATGAAAAACAGAAATTTACCCAAACTTTCAAAGCTTCTTAGAAGTAAGCCCAAAACTAGATTCTTGATTCCTAATCCAGCATTCTTACACTTCAAGTAGTGGTCTCCTAAATTTATGAACCAAAACTGACAATATTATCCTGAAATTTTGCAATTATGTTTATTTAAATGTAAGTCTTTTTAAAAATATTTTTTCAAAATTGGAAATCTAGAATTTCTCAAAGTAATACAGTATTGGAGCCAGTTAGGCAGCAACACAAAGGTCAAGAGGTACACAAGGACAACAAGATTGACCCTGATTCTTAAACTGAAAGGGGAAATTATTTAGAGAATCCTAGGGAGAAGCCACAGTCCTTCATGAACCACAGGCCATAGGGTACAACCCTGACTTGGGAATCGAAACTACTTTGTATCTAGCCTTCTTCCTATGTCCTATTTTCTCCTTCAATGAGAGACTAGAATTAGATGATCTATAATGTACCTAAGCCTTGAAGATTCTAACATGATTACAGTCTGGATGCTCTTTAAGGAGAGGATGAGAGGTGGAAAAGATGTAGAAGTGAAGGTGGAGAAGATATGAGAAACATATAGATGAAGTATAGACAGTAGAGAGTGGAGATGACATTGGTCTGTGGAGGAATTTACACTTGGACATTCTTTAAGAGATCAGCATTTGGAAATCAACAAGAAGTCTTCTAATAAATCCAATACTGCAAGTTTTTCTTTCTGAAGCAGACTATGTTTCAGGGGGCAAGGGAGGGATGGGCATCACATAAAAAAGATGTTTCATATTTAGGGAAACTTATGTGAAAAATGATTACTAAGGTATTTAATGTGCAATTGCACTTAATGTAGTAAGATGCTCTCATTAAGAGAAAAATCTAATGCTCCTGAGACTAACTGAGGAAGCATATCTTATCTCATCTCATGTTCTTCAGGACCTAGGAAGTGAAGTGTAGAATCCAGTGTACTTTACAGTGGGTAAAATATATGTACAATTCTTAATTAAGGAAGCTTTTCTTTATTTGTTCTTCAAGAATGCCTTCCTTTGACCCAATGGACTGAACAGAAGCTTTGCTCATCTATTCATTTGTCATTGTCTCATGTCAGAATGTCTCTATCTTGTGAAAATGTCTGAAGATAAAGTATTAATATCAAAATAACACGATAACACATGTAGATTTACATAATTACTGTTACAACAGAAGGACTCTGTACCTATGGAAATCTTTTCATGCATATTCTTTAAATGTTATGCCAGGGAACTTTGCTGTTACTAATTAAGATCTGTTCAGTTATTCAAATAACATCCCGGGTTACATGTTCAAAGCAGGATGAGAGGAATAGACTCTTATAAGTGGCATTTCATTATTTGTTACTGGAATGAGAGCAGCCACACCCTATGCCTGACTTTGAACTTCACACTGTTATTGTAAGGCATCATTAAGAGTTGAGATTTCCTGTAATACCAGTTTTCTGAGTGTGATTTGAGTGTATGGTGCTATAATACCAAATTATTTTATACAAGCAATTCATCAACATTTTGCAATACTACCAGGCATGTGACAGTGCACCCATAATTTATTCTATAACATTTTGGGAGGTGCTAAAAGATTTGTATAAAATGTTTTGGTTCTTTGTGCTTTTCAAACAGTATAATCAAAAATTAAATTAATGATGGAATAAGGCTCCAAAGAAACAGTTTTAAGTGTTTTATTTACTAGTTCAAGAGCTTAGAAGCCAAACTTTTTGAACTAGCTGCTGCTATTAGCAGTGTAATAGTTGATATATAGTCTCCTTTAATTTCTCATATTCTTGTAATTCATTCATAAGAGGTGAAGTTTTGATATTGCCTAAGGGATATTGTTAGTCATTTATATGTGGCCAGATTTGTATTACAAAGCTTATGCTATAAAATAATTTTGGAGATTTAAGTAGTTAGTATTTAATACCAAGCAAGATCAGAAAGCATTTTGGTGATTATATGATTATAAAGGAACCCTCTTGTATTTAAATATGATATTTAATATTTTAGCTATTTTTTGTACTCAAGAGATAGGTCTATTGATATTTCATGGTGAAGTGGATATTTATTTGTAAGATGCTTAAATATATAAATTTTTATTTTGCTAAATATAATGACTAGATATCACTGATATTTGAATCACTATACATGGATTTTTCTTAAGTATATTATTATGTGGAACATTAATATGAAATAATAAATTTGACCAAATTCAATAACATCAACTATTTAATATTAACCAGACACTTTTGCCACCTTTAAATGTTAGAAAAGATACAAACATCGTGAAATTATCATCATTAAATTAAAAGTAATATAGTCTGTGTATTTTCATTACTTTACACACTAAGATAATAGATTTCCAAGACAATTACTTGTGGGATTCCACTAAGTCTCAGACTATTTGGTCAGTGCTGAAATTAACCAGAACATGGGCTTGAAATGAAAAGTATAAGTCAAACCTCAGAAACTGCTTTAAAATATTCATTTGGGATATAAAATATGTACCTAATGATTAATGATATTCAGACTAATAAGGAAAGAAAGAGACAACTTCTCACTTATCTAGGCACCCTCACCCATTTCACTCAATATTATTTTTGCGAGAAACAACCATTCCAAATATAACCCACACACAAAAAAATAGTTTTGCTCCACTTGCTTTGCCTACAGTGCCAGGGGGATGGATTTAATGATCTTATAGGCCTTTTCAATCTCTCTAGTATTTGTGAAATGGCAACTGTCAATGTTGAACAAGAAATTGCTGAAATAGCACAACTTTTTGAAATGGATAATATCTCATAGGACAAGAGCCCAGAAATGGAAAGAACAACCATAAACCTCACTGAAATTTAACTCAAAAGGATGCCAACTTTACTCTTCAGCTAATAAAAACAACCAACTTTAAAAATGCTATCACTTGGTCAAAACCAGCCATTTTGAAAATCTCAGTTCCAGCTACTGTGCATGCCAGAGCACAGTGACTCTTTCTTGTTGTGTTTGTTTTTCATTTTGAGCTTCGCTTTTCCCTGGTCTGTATCTATGCCTGATTAAGAAGTATAGTCAATTAAGTATACTCTAGATGTAATTAAGTTCAGTGTTTGATATTACTTTGACTCTGCCTATTTGTTGGTAAATAGAACTATATATTTTTGTGATAACACTTAAATAGATTTCTGTAGAAACAAAATACACTAAAGCACTTTCAAGTTGTTCTAGTACATTGGAGAACTAAAAGCTCTCTCCTTCTTATTTTTCAAACTGGAGTCTGAATTTCTAAACCTTACCAATATTTGACAATTGTTTTTTTTAATGGAGGTTCTGGAGCATAAAGGGGAGATCCTTGAGAGAAAGAATGAGCAGAGAAAGGATCCCAAGATACTTTCATTTTCACCCTAGTGGCATTGTGCAAAATCTAATGCTATGCAAGGTGACAGGCAAAGGAACAAACCAAGAGTCACTAACCAGTAGCTGAGTTTTCAGCAGTTTCCTAGTGCTAAGGATGTAGGTACAAGAGCTCAGGACTTGCCCAAGAGGGAGGGTCCTATTTAATCAGTTTGGACCCTTGTTCCTTGTCAAGCCTAGGAAGAAAGAACCAAAGGTAGAAGGGGACTTATAAAACCTTTGATTCAGTTGATTCATTCCTTGATTAGATTAAGGTAATCCGCTCCAACTCAGAAGATGAGGTACATATCCTCCAAAGCCTTCTCATATTTTCATGTAAAATATCTGTCATTCAGTCAAAAAGAAAATTGCAGGTATACCAAAGGGTCAAGAGAAAGAAAATTGATACAAAATTGCCAGATGACTCAATCATTGGAGTTATCAGGTACAAACTTTAAAATAACTGTAAGTATCATGTTCAGGAGAATATATGACAAAATGAAATATTTCATTGGAAAACCGACATCCATAAAAAGAATCAAATGCAAATTGTAGGATCACAAAATGCAATAATGACACTTAAAACTAGTAAATGGCTTGGACCACAGACTGGACACAGCAGAATAATGGTTCTGTAAACTTGAAGATAGGATAGTAGAAAATACCCAGGCTCAAACATGAAGATCAAAAGGATGGGAAACTTATGAAGAGTATAGAAAACTATTAGATATGTGGAAAAGTCTAATATATGTATAACTGAAGTCTTAGAAAGGCAAGAAAGAAAAAATGTGGTAGAAGCAATATTTGAAATGATACTGACAACAATTTATTTCCAAAACTGAGAGAAGATACCAAGTCACAAATTCAGGAAGAAATATGAACCCCAAGTAGAGTAACAACAAACCATTTCTGACACATCATAATAAAATTTCTAAAAGAGAAAGACAAAGAAAAAAAAGCTAAAAGAAGCCAAAGAATAAAACATATTACCTTGAAGGAGAAAACAATAAGAAAAATAACTAATTTAAAAGAAACAGTTGAAAATTGCAATAGAATGACAATTTTAAAGAGCAGAAAAGAAGATGACAACCTAAAATTTTATTCTCTAGAAAATCATCTTTCAACAGCACCTGTAAAATATAGACATTTCCAGACAAGAAAGCACTGACATAATTTAATGCATTGCCAGTAAATCTGAATTAAAGGAAAAAAATGAAAGGACAATTCAGGCAGAAGAAAAATTATTCTAGACAGAAACACAAAACTGCAGGAAGTAATGAAAGAACAAGGTAAAGTAGTATAATAGTAGATTTAATAGTAGAATTAATCTTGAAAATAATAGCAATAAATTAAACTAATAATCCCCAAATGGAGATTAGGGAAATAAGGTTGTAACAATTGTCCAAAATATAAAAAAATTTTCAGTGAATAACAGAAAATATTTTTATGGTCAAATAAATATAGATAAGTCAAAACTTGTAAGATGCAGCTAAGCTTATAATTAGAATGAAATTTGTAGTTTTAAATGCATTATATTTTAAGATTAGAAAGCCTGAAAATTCAATCATCTGGATATAATCTCACGTTAGAAAAAGGGCAAGGAAAGAAAATAGAAGTAATGAAATAAATACAGAAATCAATGAAATAGAAAGCCAATAAGTGGAGAGAATTAACTACAGCACAAATCAGGTACTTGAAAATAATATTAGAATTACTTTATATAGTATTATACAAAGTTATATTATATCATAAATATCTGGTAAGGCTTATTAAACAAAAGAGAGAGGGTCCAAATTCCTGACCTCAGGACTGAAAAATGAATCACTACAGATTCTTCAGATCACAAGATTATATTATGAAAAACTTTCATTTGAAAATTTAAATAAAAGAAAAAATTCCCAGAAAAGTGTTTACCAAAATTGATACAAGAAAAAAACAAAACAAATTGAAAACTCATTATCTAATAAATTGAGTCCCTACTTAAGAACCTCTACAGAAAGAAAATTCCAGGCCTAGATGATTTCATCTGTAAGTTCATTCATACATTAAGGAAGAAATGAAAACATTCCTATACAAATTCTTCCAGAGGATAGACGGACCATTCCCAAATTGAAATAATTGTGAGATCAATGTTATCATGATGTTGAAGATCAACAGGCATATTAAAAGAAATGAAAATTACACTGCAGTCTCATTTCTTAATTTGGTATGTGCCATCTGCAAAAACAAAGAAAACCTCTGACATGCATCAGATTTAGCTGAAAGATTAAATGCTTCATCCTCTGTATTAGCAGTCAGACAAGGATACATCTTTGCTAAAGTAAGGTTTGTAGACTGACAACATCTGTACCACCTGGGAGCTTGTTAGAAATCAGATTCCTAGAATAAGCACAACTTTGTAGCAAGGATGGTGACCTCTTAGAAACAATTCTCTGATTTCATAACTGAAAACCACAACTCCAGAGCCAATTTGACTTTGATATGCAACTTTTCCCTTACAGAAGCCAAAAGAGCATCAGTGTTGAAGACAATGTCACTTCACCAACCCTGGCCTATTGAAATAGGACCATGGTAACCCACCATCCACTAAAATCTGGCTCTCAAACAAAATGATGCTTATTCTTGGTCCTTTCCAGACATCCAGCCCCCTTTCAGAAATTCTGAACTTGTCTGACTCAGAAATAAGCCTGTAACAGACTTTTCTCTGCTGATGAAAGCACTATTAATTAAAGAGAGGTTATTGTGTATGCTAAGGATACTGTAATATATTCTTATAGTTTGTATTGTTTTAATCTAGTTTGAAGTTCTAAGATATTAACATATTTGTGCTATGGGTAATAGAGGATGGATGAGTCTCTGGTTCTTAAAGGTCCTGAAAGCATGTTCACCTATGCACAAACACACACATACACACTCACATACACACACACACACACACACACACACACACACACACACACACACACACACACACACATTTGAAAAGAAAATGATTCCAGAGTAATAAGTAAAACCATAATATTATTAGGCTTATTATTTAAGAAAAGAGTGAATTTTTTAAAATAAAGAGTCTTCAGAGTGCAAGGGCTTGAAGACATAAATTTATTTTTCTCTAAAATCTGTCAGGGAGCAATCTAAGCTGTGGGGCAGCTTTGTTCTAATGAATTACTTAAAGATCCAAGTCCCTTCCATTTTGTCTTCCTCTACATGGTTAATGCTGAGTATGGTAGTGTGGATAAAGTGAAGGTTCCTGTGGCCAGGATTCTCACCTGGCCTTGGTCAGCTAGCTCATTGCACATGTGTGGGCAATACACTATTATTGACTCTATATAAAGAGCTCTGCCTAGTGATCTGGGTGACATGGTGGCACGGCTGCAGGAGAGCAGAGCAGAGAGGCTGGAGTGGTGGCAGCTCTGAGGACAGAGACTGAGACGGCTGCAGGGCAGAGAGGCCCAGAGAAAGAGACCATTTGCTGCATACAGACTTGCTCTGAGTGTATGGGATTCTAGTGATTGACCTGCCACCATGAGGATGAAGTTGGGAATAAACCCTTTCACCCCAAGAATGTTCCACTGTCATTTCTTAGGTCTCACTGAATCCATAGCGAATTTGTCTGGAGCTGAAATACATTGGTAAGACACTGATCTATTAGTTTTTCTAAATACAGATATATTCTCATTAGGTAAACCTGTTAAATTTCAACTAGGACCCAAGCAGCAAAAGTTCCTAAGCAAGCCAATATTCTTCTGTGGGGAAGTTGGGGTTCCTATGGCTAAGATCCTCACTGAACTTAAACCACCTGATGATGTAACTGGTCTGTTGCTGGGCTGCCGCTTCCACACCTTTAGGCAATAAGCTATTATTGCGCTTTATAGGGAGCTCGGCCCAATGCTCTGGGGCAGAGATGCTAGTGCTCGACCTACCAAGGAGAGCAAGCCGGGTAATAAACCCTTTCACCCCAGGGAACGTTTTGCAATTTCTTTGGTCACACTGAATCCATAGGGAACTTGCCTGGGGCTGAAACCCATTGGCAAGACAATGAACTAATATTGAAACATAGTAGACTTTATGTAACAGAATGCTAAAGTAAATCCTTTTGTGATATAAAATCTTTTATAATGTGACTAACCACTCTCATATGGAGTGCTCATAATGTCAGATTTTCCTATATTGGTGTTGGAAAAATTGAAGTTCCTATGGCCAGGGTCCTTTCGTGAACCTAAACTTAATGATGTTACTGGCTTGCTGCTAGGCTACTCTTTCCACACCCTAGGCAATAAGCTATTATTGACTGAATCACTATATAAAGAGCTCTGTCTAGTGCTCTGGGCGGAGGCAGAGATGAAGGTGTTTTACAGACCTGCAGACTGTTGGATGGAGACATAATTGTAGTGCTTGACCAATTGTCCGGAGAACAAGCTGGATAATAAACCCTTTTACCCCAAGAATGTTCCATTGTCATTCCTTGATCTCACTGAATCCATAGTGAATTTGCCCGGGGCTGAAACCCATTGGCAAGACAATTGGTTTTGCTTAAAGTAAAAATGTAAGTCATTTTAAATCAAGTGCCATTAACTCTACTATCCTTGAGGTCAAGGTTTGCAATTAATGAGTTAGCATACAGAGATAGTAAATAGTCAGTTACAACTAAAGAATCTGTCTACCAACTAGGATTGGGTTCCACTGATGGTAACAATCGCTTTGAATAATTTTATCTTAAGCAAGATAGAAATTTGTTTGCTTTCATACAAGAGAAGTTTTCACCATATTTCTAGGATGGATTCTATTCTCAAAGTCATGTTCTGTTCAGTAGATGGCCTCTCAAACTCCAGCTATCACATCCTCATTGTAGACAGGAGGAAAAAGAAAGGGGAGAAAAGGCTATGTCTCGGCTGCCTATAGAAAGTTCCTAAAAGCCCTCCATATCCAGTAATTTCTCATTATACTTGATTAGCTAATGTCTTCAAGGGAGACATGAAAAATGTACCTTTGTTTTTGACTGGGTATACCACTGATCTGATATGTAATGGGTTTGTTACTAAGAGCAAAGGAGAATGATTAGCAACCCAGCCATCTATGCCTAAGTAGTCTTCAGTCAACTACCTTTGCTGTGAAAACTGTCATCAAGATATACTTTGTTGTCAACAAAGTAAGGAAAATTAGCACTTAATCACTATTTAGGATACTGGCTCCAAACCATGAGCCCAAATTCTAGTGATATGCGTGCCTCCCCCCACCCCCCATGGATAAAATGAAAGTTCCTGTGGCCAGGATTCTCACCTGGCCCTGGTTGACTAGCTCACTACACATGTGTGGGCAGTTTGTTGCTATTGACTCTATATAAAGAGCTCTGCACAGTGGTTTGGGCAACACAGTGGCATGGCTGAAGGAGAGCAGAGGCCCAAGTGGTGGCAGAATCAAGGACAGAGGTTCAGAGGCAGAGACCTGCTTGCTGCTTGCAGACTTGCTCTGAGTGAATGGGATTTTAGTGATTAACCTGCCACTGTGGGTATAAAGTTGGGTATAACCCTTTCACCCCAAGAACATTCTACTGTCATTTCTTTGTTCATATTGAATCCATAGTGAACTTGCCTAGGGCTGAAACCCATTGGTAAGACAATGGGTGACCAAGAAAAAAGAACAGGCTGCCCTCATGGAAGGAGTATTTCAGCAGGCTGCACCTATGGGCCGGGAGACATTCGAGTGTCCCCTGTGGACACGTGGTGCTGTCAAAGGGAGGAAGACTGGGGTCCACCCCAAGAGAAAGATGATTGGAATGGTGTCATTATGAAGCACTGTGAGAGGAAGCAGCAGCGCAAGAAGAAGCAGTATGGGAGTGCAGGGAGCCAGGTGCCACTGGGCAGGTGAAGGAAGAGGCCTGAGAAGGAGCAGCTCAAGAAGCATCAGCAAGCAGGCTGCCAGGTGCTGTGGGGCAAGAGAAAGATGTAGTGAAGAATCAGCCCCAGAAATGGAGGAGCAGAAGTTTGATGAGCGGTGGTGATGGAGGCCCTGCCAGTGCCAGAGGCATCAGCCCCTCCTCGGTTGAGACCCCACCTTGTTGAAAGCTGGTGGAAAGCCAGGACGGCAACCGCAGGTTCCTCCAGGAGAGGCACAGCCCCCTCCTCAGGTTGTGGAGCCCTCCATGCTCTGCTCTGTCCTCAGGCTCAAGCACAAAGGGAAATACGGTCTGCTTCTCGAGGGAAGAATTTAAGGGGCCCTGTGAAGGTCATGAGGACCCAGATGTGGGTTGGTTTGAAAAGGCAGGAGCAGACAGAAAGAAATTAGATGACTGGAGCTGTGGCAACTGAGACCGAAGCAGCGGTTACAGCTGCTGAAGTTGAAGCAGGAGGCAGAGATAAGGCAACAGGAAAGGCCTGTGTGTCCGCAAGACTTTTTTGCTGGAGAGGCTGGATAAGGTGAGTTTTGTAAGGCCCACCCATGGCCCTTTTGGTTAACTCATTTGAGTAGAACTGGTTTGAATACAGCCTGGATGACCACTTGGTAGCAATGGATCTCCTCAGATTTAAGAGTTATTATAATTTGTTGTAATTTTTGTTATTTGTATATCATTGTAGCCTCTGTTGTTATTATAGAATTTGGTTACAATGCTCCAGCTTTCTCGCACAGAGACCATTGCAGAGGATTGAGGGCACATAGAGTAGAGAATCCTGGAAGGGTGGAGTGTGGATAAAATATAAGTTCCTGTGGCCAGGATTCTCACCTGGCCCTGGTTGGCTAGCTTACTGCATATGTGTGGGCAATACGTTGCTATTGACTCTATATAAAGAGCTCTGCCCAGTGCTGTGGGTGACATGGTGTCAGAGCTGCAAGGCTGCAGGAGAGCAGAGCAGAGGCTGGAGTGGTGGCAGCACCAAGGATAGAGGACCAGAAGACAACTGTGTGGGCAGAGAGGCCCAGAGTTTCCTGGGCCACTACTTCCTGCTTCCACTAAACTAATTAACCAATTTGTTTGTTTATATTTTTGGATTGGTAATTGTATTAGTCATCTATTGCTGCATTACAGATTACTGCAAGATTTAGTGGCTTAAACCACAAACATTCATTATCCCAAGTTTTCTTAAGGTCAGGAAGCTGGGAGGGGTCAGCTGGATGGTCCTCTATAGGGAAAATGGAAGTTCTGATGGCCTGGATCCTCACCTGACCCTTATCTACTTGCTCATGGCACTCGTGGAGTGATGTAACTGACCTGCTTACACACCTGTTGGCAATGAGCCATTGTTGTTTGTGTTGCTATGTAAAGAGCTCCACCCAGTGCTCCCCAGGGCTGCCAGCTGGCAGAAACAGATGGATTGCAAGCTTGCCAGACATAGACATGATTTTAGCACTCTATCTGGCACCATAAGACTAAAACTTGGTCTAAGCCCTTTTACCCACAATATTCTGTTGTCATTTTTTGGTCTCACCAAATCCAGAGTGAACTTGCCCAGGGCTGAAATCCCCCTCCAGTGAGACATCCTCATTCAGGGATTTTTACTAGGTCGCAATCAAACTGGTGACCCACAGCTGCAGTTATCTAAGGGGCTGGAGAATCTGTTTCCAAGGTCTCTTCAGTGGCTGTGGAGAGAGGAGGCTTCAGGCGATTCTGTGCAGGCCTCTTACCATCCTGCTCACACCTCACAGCATCTGCCTTGCATCACAGTGAGTGATTCCAGAAAGAAAGAGAAGGAGTGCTCAGAACAGAAGCTGCAGGCTTTTATAACGTAATACTAGAACTGCAGGCTTTTATAACGTAATACTATACTAGAAGTAACATCCCATTCTGTCATATTTTAATTGGTAAAAGCAAATCACAAAGTCCAGCCTACTCCCAAGGAGAGGTAAGTTAAGTAACACTTCTTGAGGAGAGGAACCTCAAAGAGTTCGTAGACATACGTTTAAAGTCACATTGGCCATACATTCACATGTAACAAAATTCAAAACATTTCAAAAATCTTCCCAGGAACTCCAGCTCTGTTTTTTGAGGTGTCAGTTTCTTATGTGTCCTAGAGAGTCTATGAAGCTACAGCAAAAACTACTCACAGCTTAATTACTTTGAAAGCTCTGTCCCAGTGCCCACAGCCCAATCAGTCGTCCAAGCCTTGACCAGTTTCAATCTGTGCAGAGTGTGAGGAACAAAATAGAGAATGACCTTCTCCACTCCCTCCCCTCTACACCTTGCCAACTTTGGCCCCCATATAATTGTAGTCTATGCCTTGTAAAACATTGGCTTAACCAAGCAATTTAATTGTAGCTGTTTTCCCCCTTTGGAACATTCTTTGTGGCTTTCTCTCTCACCATTAGCACTCAGTGCCTTAGGCAGTTACTAGATCTAGGACTAAATTGAGTTGCTTTAGTTATTAGCTGTGGTTTGTGAGTCAGCTTACTGCTTCTAAAACAATTATAGAAGGAAGCTATTATTTTGAATAGAAATTTGAGTATATTTAGAAGAAAATGAACCATGTATTTTCTTCTGGCTGCCTCTGCTTTCCAATTTCATTTCAAAGATGAAAAGACTATAAAGATTGCAAAGAGGGAGGGAGGAAGAAAGGGATGGGTCGAAAGTAAGAAAAGGTGAGAGCTGAGGATTAAGAGATGTGGATACTGGATTTGAAAGCAGCATGACAATACTCAAAGTGTAAGAATAGAAATAGGTTAGCATAAGCATAGCCATCTTAAAGGCCTAGAAGCCATTTTCTGAGTATGTGACTTAGAAAGAAAAACTGGAACTAGGTAAGGCCTTGAAAAACAAGTTAATCATGAGCACCGGGTGGTGGGCAGCTGTGACCCTTGGTCAGCTAACCTTGGTCAGTAAATCTTACATACCAAGCTTATCGTGCAGAACCTCCCTAACCATTGAGGAGTAGTCTTACCCTGCCCTTGCTTAACCCCAGGATATATGTCTTGCAAGAATAATGTATAGTTATAGAAAATTGCTATGAGTTAAGTGCTTTGAAATTGCTATATAAACCCTTGGCTCTGAGTGCTCGGGGTCCTTGTTGAGACCCACTGCATTGGGCTGACTTGGACCCCAACTAGTTGGCTGAATAAAGACTTTGCTTGAATTTACATCTCTATGCCTGTGTATTTTGTTCTCTGGGGAAGCCTCGGAAGCCTGCACCCTAACATTTGGGGGCTCGTCCGGGATACGAGCAGCTTCCCTGAGAACAAAGGACAGCTGGAGGCAAGGTCTAATTGTCCGGACGGGGCAGTGTAATTCGAGGGTCGCCCCCTCGTGTCTGCATAAATCCATTATAAAGCGGGAGTCGCCATCCCGTGTATGGTCTCGGGTTAGTGGTCCCGAGTGAGGAAGTCCGGGCTGGTAGTCCCGGCCCCCAGGTTAGCGACCCTGGGTGAAGCCCAGGTAACCAATCCTGGCCCTAGGGTCCGAGTGACTCGGCCTTAGGAAGGCAAATCCGATCGGCAGAAAACTGGCGCCCGAGGAGGAAAAGATCGAGCTCGTCACCCTGCGGCAGTCCGAGTGGACGCCCTTCAGGAGAATTACGAGAGTTTTTGAAGACCCTGAAAGTGGTGAGTGTGGTGCGCACCAGAGTGAGAGAAGGACCGGTCCGAACGAGTGCGATCAGATGTGGTGTGTGTGTGCTTGGTGTTATCATTGACTGTTTTACTGTGTTTTGGTTTCAGTTTATATTTTTTTGCGCTTCTCATTTTAAATTTCCTTGTTCTAAGGTTCTCCTGCTCTCTCCGTTCCTCCTTTCTGCCACTACATCATTCCCCGCGGGCACGGGTCGGGCAATTAAGAGCCATTAGGGCGCCCGCCGCTAGAAGACTCCCGTGACAGGATAAGGGGGTCACAGCCGCGAATCCCAGATAAATTCGCGTCCCCCGTGGAAGAAAAACTGTGCAACGACAGGCACTCGTTCACAAGCACATACAACAGTCATTTTGTTTGAAGTGGCATCTTCATCCTTCGCCTTTGTCTCCCTCATATTCTTTTTCCTTCTTTCTCACCATGAGACAGACTCAGACGACCCCCTAAGTGTGTAAATGAATATATCTTTCTACCTCCGGATGGTATTAATGAAATTGATTTAAAGACAAGCGCTTGTGAAAATTGGGTATTCTAAAACTTCCAGAAAACCTGATAAAAAGTGTTAAGCATTAATGCTAATTTGAGTTTGCCTGAGGCGGGCATGTCCTTGTAGTTATCAGCTGCCTAAATTTACCTGAGGTCATTTAAGTCATGTTATCTGCTAAATCTTTTAAAAATAAAATGCTTAAAGGCTTGGCTTTGTCTAATATTCAGTAAAGGTCTTGTAAGTAATCTAGAATAGTTGTTACGAATGAGTGAACTAAATGACTGAAGCAAGTGAACCTCTTTTTAATTGTGTGTTACAGTGTGTATACCTACCTACTGCCTGAGAATCTTTGTAGAAACCTAAAACCTTAAAGTTTTGCTAAGTTAAGAAGATATACTCTATGAGAGATTGTGCTGTAAAGCTCATGGTTACAGAAATTATAAAATGTGTTCATAAATTTGTCAATCTAAAGAATGTTAGTTTAACAGTTTACAATGGCCTGCTTCTCGGTGTTCACTAGAAATTAAAGTTTCTAATGGTTTTAAGTTTTAATTAAAACTATTTAAAGTAATAAAACATTTCTCTATGCTAAAAAATGTATGTTTTAATAAGAAAAAGTATAAAGAATGAAAAGTCTTCTGCATGCTAAAGAATGTGTTTTGTGATAAAGAAAGTAACTTTGTTCTAAAGTACAGCTATTTGTTTAAAGAGAGAAAACAGCGTGGTGCCTTTTGTTGTGGAAGACCCGCTCAGCCTGTTGCTTTGGGGGGGAGGGTCAGGATGTTTAGAGATTAAGTGAGATAAACCCAGTCAAGCCGCAGGCAAGCCCAGGCTAATTCTCACCGGCTTATGTGCTTGGGACCATAGGGCAAATGAAGAATAAATTACTATATTCTTACAGATATAGTCGTGCCTAGTGAAATTAAAGCAAGTGAGTCTTGATATCAAGTGCACAGCAAAATTAGAATCTTGTTTCTAGTTAAACAGTTTTCTTTAACTGTTAGTCTGCTCTTAATGTTGAAAGATCAAAGCAGTTTCTCATGCTTAAAGTCTCAGTGAGTTGCCAGAATATTAAAAAAAAAAAAAAAATGAAATCGTAATATTAAAAAGACGAAAAGCTAAAGTTTGTTAACAACTGTATAAGCTTTATTTGCCTTTGAAATATTTTGTTATTGAAAACGATTGCATGGCCTGAGAAATTGAATTATTTATTCCATATATTTTTATAAGTGGAAAAATCTCTAACCAACAAATGATTAAAGTTGTTACTGATTATTTGTTTTCTTAATTTATCCACCTAAGCAGAATGGTAACAAAGCTTTTTTCAGCTGATTAAATGCACTTAGTTAACAAACCAAAATTTATTCTTAAAAATTAAACTAGAATCTAGACAAGATTATGTTTCTCCCAGAAAAACAAGTTTCACTGTAAAAGTTTAAATGGACAAACGTGTGACCACTTTTGAGAAAGGTTGTAATAGATTTTTTTGACAACCACCAGGTCTTCTTGTTTAATTTATATGCTGTATGTTTAAAAAAAAAAAAAAAACATGGGGGATGAAAGGAAAGGAGCGACACATAGCAGCAATTAACCGGAGAGTTCCGCTTTATTAGGGAAAAGTGCTAGGTTATATAGGAAGGGGCATGAATTGATTGAGGTGTCACTTCTACGGAGCTGGTGGCTGTTGGCTAGGTGCTGGGATTGGGAGGGGAGCGAGAGGTGATTGGGCTTCAGGTGGCGCCGGCGGAAACCAAGGCCCCCCCCCCCCCCAAGAGAAGCCGGAAGTTTGCCATCTTACTAGTAGTAGTCCTTCAGAGGACTCTTCATATTTTTTTAATGCAAATGATCTTAGAGCTTTTAATAGAATTTGCATAGCAGCTTATATCTACTATTAAAGAGTAAAACATTCTTGAAGCTTTCAAAGAAGACCTGTAGACTTAAGCACTTTCTCTGCTTTTTTTGTATCTGGTCTTGGACACTTATGCTAAGTTCAAAAAAAAGTGCTTTTACCTCTAGTTAACTCTGATATTTTCCAGAGGGCCCCTGGAACATGTCAGAAGAATTTTTTTCTCATTAGAGAAAGTATTTGACTAATTTGGCTTATTTATCTGATATATATTTATTTATTTACCAGGAAAGCACTGTCAAAGAGAATGATGCTAAACTTTGTTACTAAATGTTTTGTATTACAGAAATAACAGAATTTCCTTATGTCAACTGTCTTACAGTAAGCTCTCATCAGATCTTTAACCATTGTCATTTGTAAGTCTTTTGTCATTTATAGTATTATCCCTAAACTGGTAAAGAACTAGATTTCAGCAGAACAGGTATTAGTTACATAAGATTACATAAACTAAAGAAAATGATTTTGTGTCTTTTTGTTTCAAATGTTGCTGATAAAGTGTTTTAACCTTGTTCTCTTAAACTGACAACAGTTTAGTAAATAACTATCTTTATGAGCAGAATTGAAACTTCCTTCTCTCTACCTGATCCCTCCAGAGTTTAAAAACTTTCAGTGACTGTTTTTGTATTCCATGGCAGTATGTTTATTTGCATGAGTTCAATAAGAATCTGCTTTCCTTGTGAGAAGACTACTTAAGAACACTGGTTATACTGCCAGGGCTTTGACTGGAATGTCATACCTGAGAGACATGTGCATAGACTCAGATGTGAACAACTTTAAGGAACTAAGATTGACTTTATAAAGCCAACAAAGCCCCTTGGAAGAACTGGCCTGGTACCTTGCTTACAGAGTTCCCAGCAGCCTTACCAGGTGAGTAAAGAAGGTCACTTCCTAGCAGGTTCAGAGACCTCGAGAAGAGAAGAATTCATCCAAATCTACAAGTACTGCAGGCAAAGCCTGATAGCGAGTCTAGCTTGGCTGTCTGGCCTCAAGAGGCCTTTAAAAGTTCAATCTGAAATTCCTTATAAAAAGTTCCAGCAAAGCATATTTAAAAGAGCCTGTGTAATCAATTGCTCTTCTTGCTGCACTTGTGCAAATGATCAAGCCAGCTGTTAATTATTTTCTTAACCTGGTTACTTCTAATAAAAATGAGAGTGATTTTAGAGAAAAGTATTGTTTCAATAACTGCAGCCTCCAGAATAGAAAATCCAACTCCAGATGTTGCTACATAACCTAATAACACAATTTGTTTTATCTTGCCTAGAAGCCACAAAACTGCAAATAGTAATAGAAGCGCCAGCCTTCTGAAGCCCTCTCAACTGACCAGTAATAGAGACCTAGCTGCACCCTTTACTGCACCCCCTTCTCAGCACGAAGCAGCCAGAGCGGTCATCGCCCCTTTTCCCTAGCAGCAGCTAGAGTCCCTATCTGTAGAAGACAAAGACCGAGACTCACTTTATCCTCTGCAAGTAGGCAAAGAACCTGCATTGAGAGAGTTCCTAAAACTTACACCTCCCTCTACAACAAGACAGAAGTAATCAGCACCACCCCAGCTTATTCTAACAAGTAGTAGGCCCGCCAAACCGGAGTCACTCCATGTGTTACCTTTATCAAAGAACGCATTAGCACCGTGCAAATCATAGTGTTGAGACAGAACTATCAGAGTGTTAACCAAACAGATGACCCCTAATTTCATGATTGAAATAGATACAAGAAGAAGAGGGGAATGTAAGAATAGAAATAGGTTAGCATAAGCATAGCCATCTTAAAGGCCTAGAAGCCATTTTCTGAGTATGTGACTTAGAAAGAAAAACTAGAACTAGGTAAGGCCTTGAAAAACAAGTTAATCATGAGCACCGGGTGGTGGGCAGCTGTGACCCTTGGTCAGCTAACCTTGGTCAGTAAATCTTACATACCAAGCTTATCGTGCAGAACCTCCCTAACCATTGAGGAGTAGTCTTACCCTGCCCTTGCTTAACCCCAGGATATATGTCTTGCAAGAATAATGTATAGTTATAGAAAATTGCTATGAGTTAAGTGCTTTGAAATTGCTATATAAACCCTTGGCTCTGAGTGCTCGGGGTCCTTGTTGAGACCCACTGCATTGGGCTGACTTGGACCCCAACTAGTTGGCTGAATAAAGACTTTGCTTGAATTTACATCTCTATGCCTGTGTATTTTGTTCTCTGGGGAAGCCTCGGAAGCCTGCACCCTAACAAAAGATGGGGAAAATGACATTTTAAATTTTATAGAACATACAGTTAAATTATTTTATTATCTTGAGATTTCCCAAAATGATAGGATTTGTACTGACATACTATGCCAATCCATGTTAGCCTAAAGAGATCAATTCTGAATAGCTTCATTCTTTTAAAGATATGTAATAGGTTCTGTGATTATTCCTGAGGAAATGATGCAGTATAATAAAATCAGTTTGCTTATGTGTGTTTGTCCCAGATATGTCACAGATAGTTTTGATTCCCAGTTTTTTTAAAATGAAATCAAAGCTGAAACTAAAACATAAAGCATGTTTTCTTTGACCTAATTCTTATCTAGCTAATAAGAGATTGATTTTTTTTATGGTTCTAGTATTTGAATGTTGGGCATATGTCCCTTATATCACAAACAGTTCAGAACATTTTCATGTATAAAGAAACCATATTTTACTTGTTCTTCTAAAGCTATCCACCAATTTAAGCCACCTTATATCCTTTTTGGAAGTAGGTAAACTGTATACTGAAATTGGTTATGGAGTTAGTGTAGAATTTCACAGATTTTAGCAGACAAGCTCAGAAAATTGTCATCAGTGACATGACAGAATTTCAGAAAGAATTTCATATATCCAAAAAAGTTCTATAGCAGTAAGTATAAGTGAGATTACTTTTGTTGAAGAGTTACTCTCAAATTTTTTCTCTTAATCTTTGAACACATTTTTACTTTGGTTCATTTTAGAGCAATTTTAAAGGTTAAAATATAACTATACAAGTAAGTATAATTAGCCAATAGCCACAGTCAAAATGCAAAATTAAACAATTATTCTGAGAATTTTATCAATATGAAATGACATTCTATTACTAACATCCATTCTAGCTTGTTTTTCTAAAGCACAACCTTAGTCATGAATATATTCCAGGTTAAAAAATTCCCAATAGCTTATCATTTACTTGACCTAGCATTCTTTGTGCTCCACATTCTTATTTTGACCATTTCTGCTGCTTCAGTTTCCACATCTCTCTCCCACACCATCCAGACCTCCCAGAGTCCAGGCAAAGGCATTTCTGAGGACCTCTGGCACTGGTGTCTGCAAAGAGCAAAAAGTATTCTGCTGATCCCTTTAGATATCTTTGCTCTTTCAGATTGTCTAACCCTGGATATGGGGTAAAAATGGCCTATAGATGTTTTATTCTTTTGTTTTCTGGACTTCTATTACGATGTAGGCCCAAACACAGAAGTGAGGACACCTAGGACATTCCTAAGTGAATATTTGGCTTGATTCTGATGTTGGATATTAGCGGGATCTAAGCATGATCTCACTGTGGTGATGAGATATTGATTGGTCCCAAATGCAACTACAGATCTTGTACTGGTAGGTGGGTGATAAATGCCATAGCTACCTGGAGTTCACTAGGTAAGATTAAGATTACCTGTTGAGAGCTCTTGGGAACCATCTCCAAATCAGAAATTGCAGGTCAACTTTTCAGGTTCCCTCTTCCTGTATCTCATTGAAATTAATTCTGATTATTACAAGAGGCATTTCAGCTGAAAAGATATCATAACACATGTAGGATGACAGGCTTAGGTTATGTAAACTATAAAAAATAAGTCATAACAACTTATTTCTTAGAGTGTTAGTGGAAAAGAGCACAATCTACTCCCAACTACAACTCCCATGTTCCGGAAGTTTTCCTAGGACTCTGCAGTCTGAAAGGACTTTGCTTTCATTCCATTCATCCAGGGTCTCCAGGTGGCATAGCTACAAAAAGGGTTTCCTGGGAGTGCTTAGAGCTCACAGACCCTTCTAAGTGAGGCCTAGGTGCCTTGTCCTCTATCGTCATTCAGCCCAAGCATTGTCTTTGTTTTCTCATTTGGTAATCTTGACTATTAACAGAAACCATGTCTGGTGTTGTATTTATATATGTAGGAAACAAAATGGGTTTTTTTTAGCAGAGGGACATAAATGGGTGGTGAATACAGACTGGTAAATAAGTCTCCCTGTCACCCCCTGGATATTAATGCAGAGCCTTCCTCTTTGGTTCCTCACTGTACCACTTACACCCTCTGATTATTGACCCCCAACTGAGACATTCACAAGGCCTCCAGGGCCTTAAAAACATTTGAATGGATGGACACTTCTAGAAATCAGCTTCACTCACCAAGTCAAATGAAAACATAGATTTCAACATAATCCTTCTATTAATGGGAGAATCAGAGAGGCAACTATTGCTAATAGGAAAGCACTAGAAAATATTCTCATGAGTCACCCTGACAGACAATAAAGGTCTGAATAGCCAGACACAGAAAAACACACACATGCACACACACACACACACACACACACTCACACACAAACCCACTACAATTGTATGGTTCTGCACTAGAAATTAATAGCAAACTGGGAGTTGTGAAAGCAGAAAGAGAAACAATTGAGGATGGATGTTGAAATTTTTATATAGTATTTCTAATTCTAAAACCTAATCGTTATTTGTGTCTTTGCAATGTTGTTTACCAAACATTCAGTCAAATCTGTGCAAAAGACAAGCCCATTCTCTGTGTGAATGTGATTGGTACGTGAAAGTGTTTATGGATGGGGAGGATTTCTTCCAGAAACTGAAGAACACAACAGTATTCCACTTTCAGGTTGATAAGGCAGAGAACAGATACAGTTTCCATAAATGAATGATGATCTGCAGACCAGGCTAAATCAGGCTCAATTAGCAGGGGCAGTAATCTGAGAACAACACCCTCTATCCTGCAAATTCTCATCAACTTTTGGCAGCACAAAGGACACCTATGGGCTGTGTGAATGGGGTCTCAATTAATCTGTACCTTAAGGGGTCAGAAAACTTCAGCCGACTCTAGGTTAGGCATGAGTCCTCTACCTAGCGGCTCTCAAGGGGGACAGCACAACCCGCAAGGGAGCATTTTATACATTTGTAGAGGATATTGCTGTTGTAATGACAGGTCCTTCCCTGTTCACCTGCCCAGTACTGTTCACTGAACTAGCAACACTCTGTTACTGCTTTTGAGCCATTCCATATTTTGAGGCATATTTGTTACAGCAGTTAGACTATTCTAATTCAGGAAGCATAGGGGCTGTAGTGGTTCAGACACATTTCTTGAGTGTATATAGCGTGAATGAGATATACAGAGCACTGTATATGGTTGATGTTGATAATAGGAACCAGAAGTGTCTTACACAGAAACTTACCCTTCAGCCCTCATGGCTGTCACAGGCCTCACTGGATACTCAGATAGGGTAAATTTATATTCTATATTATATTTATATACATATGTTGATGTTTCTCTAAGCCAAACCATTTTACATACAAACACATAATACACTTGGAACCATTTTAATAAACATGGAAAATTTTAGAATATGGCTATTTTATAAATAGGAGAAACAATTGCTTGTTTTATTTGGAGCTTTACCAGAAGTTTTTCACCACATGAGAGAATCATGTTGCTTATAGCTATGTTGTCTGTGGCATTTGAGTTACTAACACAGCACTCCTTTATCTGTCTGCATAGAGTAGACCATCTATGTCCAGATACAAACATGCGAAGACTTTGTCCTGTCTTCCAGTGTGGCCCTGGGATGCATTCATACATGGAAATTACAAAACTCCCCCTTTATGTCACCTTTATATGATAGTTGGGGGACTTTATTGATTCTTAACCATGTTTGTAATTATATTATTTGAAATAGGAGAATCATGAAATATTGATTATAAAAAGATATGGGGGCAGAGGCCGTTCGTTATTCCAAATTCACCTTCTT
This sequence comes from Manis javanica, assembly GCF_040802235.1. Classification (NCBI taxonomy): domain Eukaryota; kingdom Metazoa; phylum Chordata; class Mammalia; order Pholidota; family Manidae; genus Manis; species Manis javanica. Next base: position 152,139,539 of record NC_133157.1, read on the forward strand.
CTCTGCGACCAAACACACAGGTCAACTAAAATTCCCAGTCCCCCTGTGAGTGACTGTGGCAGAACACTACACAGAGTTCTAGACTATGAGGAGTGAATAAAAAATGATGAGCAATGCTTCCAGATCTACTGCATGAAAGCCACCCCGTGTGCACACCTCTGAATGACAGGCTTGGACACAATCACCAGAGCTGCCCAGGGAGTCACATGATGAAGATCACAGCACTTCTATCAGCTTGAGTTTTAGTAAGGAGACCAGAAGACAAATGTCCTTCCCTGTTCACCTGCCCAGTACTGTTCACTGAACTAGCAACACTCTGTTACTGCTTTTGAGCCATTCCATATTTTGAGGCATATTTGTTACAGCAGTTAGACTATTCTAATTCAGGAAGCATAGGGGCTGTAGTGGTTCAGACACATTTCTTGAGTGTATATAGCATGAATGAGATATACAGAGCATTGTATATGAATTTTTCCTTCCATGTCCTGTGTTGGTTCTGATCCTACTTGCCTTCCATTTCTAGTCCTTTTCCCCATCTCAGGGAGGTGGTTCCCTGCAGGCTGAAGTTCCCAGGTTTCCACCCAACTGGCTTCTGGCTGGATTCATTCCAGTAGGTATATACTGGGTTCAGTATAGTTCTGGCAGCTAGAAGGATATTAGAAGGGAATCGGAAGAGTGAGTGGGGAAAAAGTCAGAGCGTGTCTCCCTTTCCTTCTGTCCTGTTGTGGATGGTGTGTTCTGGCAGCTCCATCTCTTCCACGACTTAAGCTCCTTGTGGATGGTTATATGGTAGTTCTGTCTTCTGCAACATCCCTGACTCATGGAGTCTAAGAATACTGACATTTTCTCCAGCCTTTGGGGTAGCAGCTTCCTACCAAAGCTACTCTCTGAATTATGTCATGGGTGCCCTCTCCTCAGGCTTAGCTTCCTAACTTCTATCATCTACATAACTAATACTGTGCATTAAATTCTGTTTAAATACTTAGAGAAATTTCCGTTGTCTTGATTTAACTCTGATACATCATCCCTGGTTATTTTTTCCTAAAAATCTAGTTCACTACTTCATAGTTGAAGCTGATCGCTCATTAAGTGCATTTTCTTCTGCTCATTTAACTGTGTTGTGTTACCTAAGACTTAGAAAATTATCCAATGATTGAATTAAAAATTATCCAATTAAAAAATTATCCATTCTTTATTAAGAAATGAGTTTCTTAATAAATATCCTTTCTTTCAACTCTTGTACAGCTATGTTGAAAACTTCCCAGGGGCAGAGAAAACAAATTCTGATTATTTGCTAACTTCCTATTAGTTATAATACAATGTTTATTACACAAAGGTTATTGATTGTTCATTGTAATTTACAAATAGCATTCACCATATTTATATTATGTGAATTATTTCCAAATTTGGAGATGTAATGTTAGTCATCAGGTGACCCTAAATCAGGTGAGGAATGTTTAACTGAACATTCCAAAAGTTTAATTGAAATGTAGTTATTTAGTATTTGTAATTAATTTTCTTATAGCCTCCTATTCTGATTTTAGAAGTCTTCGAGGGATCCAGTGCAAACTGTGGAAGAAGGGAGTGGGGACATTCTCTTAAGCATGGATGGCTTAGAACAGTCATAGAATTTTCAAGCTGGAACTGATCCCTGTCAGACCCCATGAAGGGCTCTTTCTATTCATTGTTAATATTACTATTCCTTTCATCTAGGGAAAATTCCGTTTCTTGGCTTTGCTTTTATTCTCTTCTCTGTCAGTTCCTATGACTGCCCTTTTCCTCTGCATCACCTCTTCTGTCAATCACTTTAAATACTGATATATTAAAATTCTGTTTTAAGTATCTTCTCTTCTCCCTGTGTTCTTAATGCTAAATGCTCATCTAGAACAGAGATGCATGGCAATACTGTTTTCTCTCTATCCATTACTGAAGAATCACCAAACATAGCATTTCCCCCCACCACTGAACCTGGAAATAAATTCAGACTCAGCCCGGTTTCCAGGAGGCCACCACCAATTTAACTGAGTTGCTACAAAAGGTGAACATTCTGGTTTGGTTCTTCCTGACAGATATTAAGACATGAAAAATCTATGCTTTTGTCTTGGCTTCCAATCCAACTAGTAATTGGAAATCATCACCAGGCTATAAAATACATAAAAAATTATCTTTTATCCCATTTTCCAAATCTTACCAATCTTTTTTGATAGTAGATATCCAGAAATCAGTTTATTTCAGTTAATGAATTTGGTTTCCTTCTATTGGTTATGCAAACCAGAAAGCTTGAAGTCATCTGTCTTCTCTCTCTCTCTCTCCCCAATGCCTAAATTTATGACTTTTCAATTTCACTTCAGAACTATTCTTAAATCTTGTTTGGATTCTTCTCCCTGGTTTATTACCACTGAGTAAGTTCAGACAGCAGTATCTTCTCTCACAGACCAAAGGCCTTTGATCATATTCTTAACACTTTGGTCTTTCCACCTACCACATTCAATCCTACACAACACCAACAAAGTTATCTTCATTAATAAAGCAATAAAAATTAAAAATCAAATAAGAACAAACATGGACAAGTTAATTACTCTGATTTAAAAGTCTGCTGGTAACCTGTTGCCTCCTAAGAAATTTGTTTACATCTTTTATAATATAGTAGCACTTTATGTTTCTTCTCTCCTTTTTTGTTGCATGCCTCCCATACTTCTAGTCTTAATTGTCTTTTTTGTTTTGCATGTTGGTGCTTTATATATACTCTTCAGTGTGTTTGACGTATTTATCCCCACTTAGTAGTTTTCCCTTGCTAAGGACCATAATCATTTTATAGTACTAACATGCCCCACATACTTTCTCGGTCTTTCCTTGCCATAGTTTCCAAGCCCAGGAACTCAGACTTACTCTTTTTTCTTCTCTAAAACATTTATCACACAATTCATTCCATGTGATCACTTTTCTTACTCAGTCCCTTCCCTTCACTGACCATGGTAGCCACAAGCCTTTCATTTTCATAATCCTTTCTGAACCCTACAACATATTTAAAGAGATTACTGGCAATCATAAAGTTTCTACCATTTCTAACTGTATTTGAGATAGTGATAAAGGTCAGGACTGAGACAAGAATGACCTCCTGACTTGTAGAATGGATAGACGGAAGGCCATGGAAACCAGGTGATACAGAGAATATTTGGAGAAAAAGCTAATGAGTTAGTTTTGGACATGATGAATTTAAAGTGCTTTGGAAATACTCACTGGAGTTGTTTGGCAGGAGCTGTTCAGTAGGCCTACAGCTAAGAGGAAAGATCTATCCTGGAGACCAGCCTGGAAGTTGGCCTTCAATCTGCCTTTGCATGAGACTAGAGTGATATGTTTCTAAAACACAAATTTAAATTATGTCTAAAATTTGTCAGCAATTGCCCATAGTAATCAGAATAAAATCACAGTACCACTCCTTAAGTTAACATGTTCAAGGAAAACATCATGTTTCCTTTCTTTATCAAAATATTTCTGCTAGAGTTTATCTCTCAATAATGACAGATTGTCAACTATCCACCAGGAGATAACAATTAGAATCTAGACAAACTATTAAAAACAGTGATTTGAAAGCACTAGAAATTGAGTAGAAGTATATGCTATATGATTCCATTTATATGAAATGCTCAAACATGCAAACACATCTAGTAACAGAAAACAAACCAGTAGTTTCCTGAGGAAAGTAGGCAGGTAGAGGTGGTAGGGAGCCTTACAAAGGGGCCGTCAGAAGCTTTGGGAGTAATGGCTTTGTTCAATATCTTGACTATAATGAAGGTTTCATGGATATATATGTGTATGTATAAATGCATACATGCATAATTATGTCAAAATTTGTCACATAGGACACCAAGTATGTACTATTTATGGCATGTCAATAATAATTCAATAAAGTTTTTTATAAAAATAAAGTAGTCATTGTCTTTATATACTCAGAAATGCTACAAATCGTTAAGAAAAACATCTCAATTAAAAATAGGTAAAAGCATTTCACAAAGTGAATTAGTTTCTTATTTCTGTTGCAACAAATTGCCACAAGTCTTAAAGCAACATAAATCAATTAATCTTGACATAATGGAGGTCAGAAACCTAAAATCAGCTTCACTGAGCTAAAGTCCAAATGCCAGCAGAACTGGTCCTTCTGGAGACTCTGAGAATTCATTTCCTTAATGTTTTCAACACCTAGTGGTACCTGTATTCCTTGGCTTGAAGCATCCACATCCATCCTCATAGTGTATCACTACAATCTCAGCTTCCATTATCACACCACCTTCTCCTCTAACTGATTCCTCCTGTGTCCCTCTTGTTTAGGACCACTAGATGATATCAGCCCAACAAGACAATCTAGGATAGCTTCCCCGTCTCAATATCTCTAATATATTCACATCCACAAAGTCCCTCTTGTTATGTAAAGTGTAAAGTAACATTTGTAATGTCCAGGGAGTAGGAAATGGACATTTTTGTGGGACCATTTTATTCAGTACAAGGGAAGAAATATAACTGGCTAAGGAACATTGAAAATGTCCTTCCTTATTTGTTCTTAAAGAAATATAATTAAAATTAGTTCTTTGTCCTCTGTTAAATGGATGAAGCTTTAAAAAATTATAAAAACCTGATGTTGGCAATACCATAGAGAAACAAATACTCATAAGCAGATTAGAATGAAAGACAGCTAAGAGAGATATCCCTTAATATCAGTGGTTACCTTTTGCTAGTGAGATCTTGGTTTTCTTCTATGGGTTCAAAGTATTTCCAGCATTTATTACTTAAAAAATTGAAAGGGGACACAGGATTTTTTGAAGATGCCATCCTTTTCAACCCATAAGCCAGTCCACTGGAAGATCAGTGTGCTATTCCTGGCTACTTAACCAGCATGTATAAACACTTTCCACTGGAATGTTATCGCTCATCACCACCCATTACATTTTATGAAAGGGAGTTCAGATTATATAAACATACATATGGGGTATGGCTTTTTAAAAAACATGAATACTTTCTAGTAAACGTTCAGGTTATATATTTTGTATAATGTTGCAAATGTATACTATTATTTCAAATTATTTAAGATGATTCTAATAGTCACTCAAAGATAAAGGCAGGCAACATTTATGAGGAATATATAAAGGAAGACAATATTTTTAAATAAAAATGACTTGTTGAAAAATAAAAATGAAATCAGACTATATTAAAAGTTACAAAAATAAGAATTATAAGCATACATTTTATGAAATAAGTGTTGAGAATCATTAACTGTCTTTCTTGAACACAAGACAGCTTTATTTGACTATGAAAAATTTCCATAGATCTACCAGGGACACTAGGATCTTGGGATACTGGATTATTTTGCTGAATCCTTAGACTGGTTTGAAAGAATTTCAGCTCACATTGGAAGTTTTCTGCTACTACAGAGAACTTTTTTGTTAAAGTTCAGTTGTATCTTCACTTTAATTTCATATATAATGAAAACTACTTATGGGAAACCTTTCTAAGAACTCTTTGAGGCATTAGATATCCCAATTTATTGACAGAATAATAATGGAGATATTCACTTATCCTTTCAATAAAAATTGAGCGCCGCTACGGTAAAGACTGTGCATAAGCCTAAAAAAGGGTCATTGTCAGAACAGTGTCAAGCATAGTATTCTTAAAACTTTGATTCCTGGATAGTAGCTATTATTCCCAAAAGTCTATTGTGATGAGAGGAAAGTTCCAGTGGTGGTAAATCCTGGAGGTTGTAGCCATAACTTCTCTTTCTGTGGGTAGTACTGGCTTTTCCAAAACGATATCCATCACCACTGCTTCAGGCTATTCAGTCGCTGTCTTCCCGGCCTGTCACGAGCTCATCGTGGTCGTCACCGGTCATAGGGGCGTGTTCTCCTTCTGTGATTGTTCCAGTGCAAAGGAAGTTGTCTCTGGTTTTATAGCGCTGCACACCCATCTCCACGGATTCAGTCTTATGTGATAGAATTGTTTTCTTACACAAAATCATGTGTCTGTTAACTACTACCCCTGACTAGCAAAAAAACCTGACAGCTTTATCCATGGCTGTCTCAGCCAATTGGACCCCCTTTCTCATTAGCAGTCCAAACTATTCTCAAAGTCTCAAAATTTAACTCCAGGAAGGAAATATGCAATGGGTTTGATTTATACTGTGGGTTATTAGGCAGGCTGGGAATCATTTCAATTCAAATTGAAAGCAATGAACATTTCAAGAAGAATTCATGTTAAGAAATCAAGAGACCAAAATCTAGAAGGCTAGTTTTGTTCTTTAGTAATTGGGTTTTCACTGTTGGTTGGAGCAGTCATAAAGAGCACTCACTGTGAGTCCAAGACTTCTGTCACTGAAAGACACCCTGGCCAGAATCCGGGTGACAGCGGAGGCTTTGAGCACTCGCACTCTTCACGCTCCCATCAGTCTGAGGCAGTTCAGGCCTCGGGACTCACAGATTGGAAATTGTGTTGCCCTGTGAAGTCTGGAAGATAAAATAACAAAGTCTAGATATTTCTGTGGAGGAAGGTATCAGAGAGGGGTTTCTGGAGTAGCCTAATGTTGCGAATTTTCTTCCTGAAGCTAATAGTTGACTACGTTTCCATCTGACCCATTCAGCATATTGGCTTGATTTTCTTCCCTTGAGTAGTAAGGATGACATCATGGTCATCCTCTCTTTTCATTAAAAATACCCATGAAGCCTTTAAGCAGGTGACTATGCCAGATAAGCACAGTCAAAGCTGAAATATCCTGAAAGGATGCAATCTAACAAATGTGCAATAAATTTTTGTAGATGCTTGATCTTAAATTTATTCATTATTATGCTGAGAGCATATTGGATTTGTATAAATCACCTGAATTATTGTAACTTTTATAAGGTAAATTATTATTTTTTTTAGTTTTGTAGGAGGAGAAGGGACCCTGGAAGAGATGTGTTATTCTGGGGCAGCCCCTATTGAGTCCCCTAAATTCCCAGATACCCCGTCTCAAGGACAGCCTGCTGCAGGAACTGATGCTAGCTCCCTGAGGGTTATGTGCCTTAAAAGTGATTGAGCTTCAAGGGTGTGACTGGCTGGGTGTAGGGTAAAATGACCCCTCCCCTGTGCTTTGAAAGTTCCCTTGACCACATTGTGGGACAAAGAGAAACTCAAAATGCAACAGCTAAGCCTGAGTGACAGGCAGAAGAAATGAGTAACCTAAACTCTATAAGGCAGTGGAGAGCAAACAACATTGGCTATCCCCCCACTCCACCCCCACCCACCTCCTTCAGGCAATTACTCAGTACCTTTGGTTATATTTCCTAAAATATTTCAAGGCCAATTTTAGTCCAGGGTGGTCACTGGACAATCCAGTTACCTTCCACCCAGTTACCTTCCACACATTCACTCTTCCTTGTCCCTTGATAAGAATAATCAGGGGTAAGGTCCATAAACATGTCCTTATTTCTGTGTATGCCTTCTAGCTGACCTCAGCAACTGATCACACTGGCAGTGAAAGTTGTGCTTGAAGGAGAAACTTGTGGCATCCCCAAACTTCCCCCCAAAACCTAAAATTTATTTGAGTTATAAGCAAGAATTACTATGGTAATTAAAAGGACACCCTGTTGTATGAATTCATTGAATCAAATTGTTTTCCTTATTGTTTGTAGGGGGAAAGAAAGATATAGTACTTTTTATTTGCCACCTGTAAAATAAAATGACATATCATATACCCACCTATGATGATGGAAGAGAGGATTAAATGAGATTATATGTGGGAAATGCCAAAATCTGCTGGTATATGTGCATACCCAGATATAATAGCCATTATCACAACTCTTTCTAGCTAGTAAAAGGGAGGAAGGGCCAGGAGGTATTGCTGACTATTCCTTAAGGTTGTTATTTAATCTTCTACTTTTTTTTGTTTTAAATTCATAGTGTTGGCTTAAATTACAATTACATGGCTTTTTATTTATCTAGGTAACTTGTTTGGGAAGAAATAAAGAGAGGTCATTTGACAGGGCTAGGAGTGAGAATCTAGGGCTGAAATATCAGGCAGATCTCCATTGTCAAAGCAGGCTAAGGAAAACCCAAGTTCATTTATCAGGGGAGGCAAGACAAGACAGCGTTTGATGATTTGCAAGTTGGTTGACTCTTAAGAGTCAAGCAAGCCTCAAGTACCATGCTGAGGTGAAAGGCAAGCAAGACCTAGAGTACAGGGCACCATGGGGTTTGGAAGCATTGGCAAACCCAAAGGGAAATATGGAAAGAACCTCTAATCTTAGGACAGAGGTTATTTGTCTTTTGCCTGATTATTTTTCCCCATAAATTCCTGATACACAGAATAGAGGTGGAGTTTGAAGAGATGGTAGCCAGTAAGCCATACAAGGTTCTGGCAGAGCATAAATTTAATAGGTGTATAAGGAGTGCTTTAGGTCAGTACAGATATACTAGTATTCACTACCTCTCAACAATATCAGATACTTTGGGAAATTGAACTGTATTTCTCAACCCTCATATGTACTATTTAATACTTCAGAAAATAGTTGCTTGATGTACTAGAAGGATGGAATTCTTCATGTGGCCTGTAATTGTCAAGGTGGCAACTCTTATTTTCATAGGAACTATACAATGTAAGGGACCTTATTTAGCATCTTTAATTTTCACTGTGAATCATTTGTGGTAGGAGACAAAATCAGGTCACCTAAAGGAAATGATTTAATCCTAAAAAAGAGCCACTTAACAGTCATATATTATCACCACTCAATGGAAATTAATAAAGTGTTAGTATTTACAACGTTTTTCTCAGTGCAATGTAAATGACAGTGGTATTCATTTGCACTGGAATTTGCATTGCATTAGGAATTCACTCACATCTGAAAAGTATGATTAGATGGTAAAAAGAAATATGTGTGTTATGTATATATGTATGTAATATATATACATATTGCGAGAGAGAGAAAAGTTAGAGAATATCCCCAGGTTTCCCATTCCCAGCCTGAGTATCAGTGAGATCCTACTAGTGTGATCACCAAATCTGGCTTGCTTGTGGCCCCTATCTGCAGAACTACAGCTCATTAGCACTCCTATTAAACTCACCCCAGTTATTACTGGGAGTACCCAGGGTCATGTCACATGTTCAAAAATGCCTACTCTTTTCCTTTCATTTGATGTCTTCACTGGAGCCTGTGAAATAGAATCCCTTTGAAGAAACACCTCCATACTGGCCTTGCTGCCATTTGCCCCTCTTAGCTTACCATAGTCCCGGGAGGGACTCCTTGCAGATTCTTCACAAGATACTATTGAGTTCCATGTAGAAATGGAGAGAATTCCATTCCCCACTTTGGATACTTCTCTGGTCACTGAGACTGCCTTGCTTGCATCCTAAATCTCTTGAGATTCTTCATTGAAAAGGCCTTTTTATCAGCTGTACCTGGCCCTTTTCCCTCTAGATAGTCTATTAGGCTGGTTGAGAACCATCTCCCTAAATAAAAGCTGCTCTACTTTTTCACAATCTCCTTAAATCTGCCCTAAGTATCATGTACTAACTGCTTCTCCTGTGATAATCCAAAGTGATTTTAATTTAGGTCCAGCCAAGCTATCCCACCATGTGAATAACTTGGCCTTGTGAATTAATATTAAATTAGCTCTCAGTCATTGGGAGCACTAGTTCCAGAGATGCACAGAGGATATTCACTGGACAAGGTATCAGGTTGACTGGGGCTCTCACCTTAGCTAAGTAGTAAGTTGCTGTGTGACCCAGGAGGGGCCATTTTTTTTTCTCTGGGTTTCAGATTTCTCATATATAAGATGAGAAATTTTGGACCAAGCACTTGTTCTTAAACTATTTCATGGTTACATATCATTTTCATAATCTAATGATGGTATGGAACCTTATTCTGGAAAATCTAAGTAAATATAGAATGGACTGAATTGTGTCCCCCCAAATTCATATGTTGAAGCCCTAACCCCCAAGGTGACTTGATTAGGAGATGAGGCTTTTAAAGGGGTAATTAAGGTGAGATAAGGTAATAAGGGTGGGATCCTAACACAATATGGCTGTATTATAAGAAGCATCCTTATAGGGAGAGGAGGAGACGCCAGGGAGGTATGCACACAGAGGGAAGGCCATGGGAGGACACATGACGAGGTGAGTATCTACAAGCCAAGGAGAGAGGCTGCAGGATAAACCAAATTCTCCAACACCTAGATCTTTGACTTCCAAGAATTGTGAGAGAATAAATTTCTGTTGTATAAGCCACCCAGTCTTTGGTATATTATTATGGTAGCCCTAGAAGACCAATATAAAACACATAGACACAAACACTCAGATATAATTTTTGGTTGCTCACAGACTTTGTGAGATTCATGCTCAGGTCAAAACCCTGAAGATTACATGTCTTCTAACATCTCTTTTTCCTCTAAAATGTAGTGATTATCTGAACAATAGCTGGAAATCTTAGCTCCCTATTTCATGTATGTTTTTAGAAATACAGTGAGTGGGTTCAAGTTCACTATAAATGTGGATTTCTATAAGAAAGCCCAAGAGAAACTGGGTGATGAAAAGTTGGGTACACAGAAGCATCATACAAAGTAATGTTTAGAAATTGCACAGGCCTTGAGACAGTTAACTTAATTTTTTCTCTCTAACAGTGAGAACTTGTGGAAAAATCCACAAGCTTTCTCAAAATAGATGAGAAATTTTCTCCTTATTTAAGTTATTTAACTTTGAAAGTTTGAATGTTAATGAAAAATATTAAAAGAAGAAAGGAATGGATGGGGAAGATAAAAATCACAGTAATTATATTTTGTTTTGGGGAATTATCAATCCTGGAGTATCTCACTTATGGGAAAAGTAAATGAAGTGGTTCGATTTGCACATTAAGGACACTACAACCAACCAGCAAGTATTCGTATAGTCCAAGAAATAATATACGATTATCCAAACAATGATACCTTTGCAAGGTCTATTGGAGTCCTGAACAACCATCACAAAGAAAGAATTCTCAGTCCTCAATAATCAGTCAGAAATGTTCTTTAGAGGACATTTTTTGTGTACATCCCTAGTACCAGATTGCATTGCTATTTGCCCATCCCAGTAATCCTTAATTCCTTTTAGTAATCCATGTGATTTAGGAAAAAATCTCTCTGTTTCTGTTCCAAATAGGGCATGTGACCAATGCTAAGCCAAATAGAATGTTCTGGAAGAAATAATTGGTTCCATAGTGGGCCTTAGAGTTAAGGCAAACTAATTTGAGAGACTCTCAGGATTTTATTAAGAGTGCTAAAACTAAGTCTTGTCTTTGTTGAACATGAATAAAGAAACAGGCAGTCTCATCAGATGAGGAGAAAGAGATTTAACATGAAACCAGCACAATGAACACAGTGAAGAGATGGAGAGAAACTTAGTCCTTTAAAATGTTTTTAATCGATTCATTTCTGAAGCTAATCTGATTTCTGGACTTTTAGATACATGAGTCCCCTCATCCCTAAATTCCTTGATCATTTACACCAATTTGAGTCAGAATTCCCACTACTTGCCATAAGAACATCCTAATAAATGGCTATTCTTATATTCCTACATTTAAGTACTCATATAAGGTATTTCTTTCTCTCCCAAGGTTTAATTGTTTAAGTAATCAAATGCCCATAGTTTAGTGTTTATTTGCAATATTTCCCACCCTCAGTTTAGAAATTATTTTTCCAGTAATAATATATTATTAGTAGTAATAACTATATTATTAGTAATAATTAGTAATATTAGTTATAGTAATTATTATTATTACTCACACTTAGTCAACAATTATCTATTATTGTGCCTGCAATGTACAAGGCATGGTCCTTAAACACTGTGGAAAAATTAAGAGTTCAATGTATAAAGAAGGAAATACCTTACAAACATAAGATTAAAAAAAATAGTATAAGCTTGGAAAACCCTCATTTAACAGGAAAGAATTTGCACTTATTGGTAAAGTAAGAGTTAGACTTAGGTCTTAAAGTGGTGTTTTCTTTACCCCATCATCTCTGATATATTTTTTCATCTTCTGCCATATATTTTTCTCCTACATGGTCATTATGAACAACAATATCTTAATATCTCATAAATTATAGATTGATCAAATATAACTCCTCCCATTGTCTTAAAAAGAGGAAACTAATTCTTCAAGTCTGTCCATGCCAGGTTGTGGGGGCCATGGGCTAGGCAGGGTCTATGGTGTTATACTCAATTTCAATTGCAAAAATTGTCTGATTTTATAATACCTGAAGGGGGAGTTAAGGTCAGGATTGAATTGAGGCCAAACAAATAGATATGTGAAATGTCTGAGGTCAAGGATGGAGGTGGGTACTGAGGTCCAGGCAGGGCAAGACAGTGGAGTATTGAGGAGTCCGTGTATCTAAGCAATGGTATAAGTTCTTGCTTCACTCGAAGCATGTGGAAAACATTAACAGAGACCAAGCCAGAAGACCAAAAATTTGGTTTATGAGCATAATGATCACAAATAAAACACTTTATGGACATACACTGTAATTACCAACCACTGAGCATTAATTAGAACAAATTTGTATTTTAGGTCAATCTGTATATGCTGACTTTTTTGAAAGAGATCAGAAGGAATCTCATGAGTTTTCTGAAATCAGATATTACTACAAAATGACAGATGCTGTATTCTAACCCAAACCTACTGGACTGAAACTGGTGTTCTAAACATGCCTTAAGAGAAAAATCATTGCTTAAAATGGCTAATTTTTCTTTTCTTCTAAGGTTTCCATCTCACTCAAATCTTTAAGAAAATACATAATTTTCACAAAGTAAATAACTTTCTAAACCAAAATTCTTCTTAGATATATCACAAAGCCATCTGGATTCCACCTCTCCCAAGCTCCATTAATTTTGAGTCCTAAGAAAAATGAGTGTGCTGATCAAAAAATAAAAGCCCATTTGTTTCTACTGGATATCTTGTAATATGTCTCCAAATTTGATGGCTTGTTTACATGCACAAGAGAACATGCAGCTGAAAATTCCATATATAACACCATCCAAAACCAAGAACATTTCTCAAAGGAAAACATACTTTAGATTTGGGGAATGTTTTTAATTGCATATGTGCCTCATCCCAGCCTTAGTGCTTGTACTCTGGGTAAACTGCCAATTTATGATCATGGTTTAGCCCACTATTACCTGTCTCTGATGCAGGTAGACTCTTAATGGCCTTTGAGGTAAAGATAATTGTGTATTTGCATGCTTCTAAATGTATCAGTTAAAAAGGTACTTCAGGAAATAAACCCAGTGTATTTTAGAGTGAATATATTGTGGATGCAGATTAACTGTCATATAGACCTTCACATTAATGAAAGCTGGAATGTTTTGACCTGTGGGTATACCTAGTAAATATACTATTACCTCAAAGCCTCTGATTTTTAAAAAAGAAACAAAAACAAAAACAACAGTTAAGCAAACCTAATTCAACTAGCAATCTGAAAAACTGGAGAAGAGGTAAAAGTGAGCCTGACACCTATATTTCTTTACATTGAATGAGAACTTCATTTCTCATTTCTCATTCTGAATCGTGGGCAATGATTTAGAAGGGGGAAAGCACAAAGGAATTGAATTATCTATCTCTACATATTGATTAACAACTTTTAAGCCCATCAGTCATACTTTAATTTCTACGTGTGGTGTGTTTAACATGAGCTTCCAATCCACCTGATTGGATTACCTCACCACCCATAAAAGAATCAGCAACTAGTGGTAAAATTGCAATTAGAATCAGGCAGTAATTTGTGCTAGGGGGATGGGTGGGGGCAAACCCGCTTGCCCCTTCTGTTTAAATTTTTCAATATAGATGATGAATAATTATATTTCAGCCAATTACCTCTGAGATAACAGAAAGTATATATGTGAAGGAATAATCAGAGATATCTATTCCTTTCTTTTCTTTGAAGTGGTCAGTAAAATACAGAAGGTACATTTATTATCCACACAGTCTCTAATTTTAATAGAATTGGAGAGTAGTCAGAGGTGGGTGCTGCCTTGATACATATCCATCATATTTCTGTTCTGTAGACTAATAGTCTTAGAGAAAGAATAAGAAGCAGTGTCTATTAGAATATAAACTAACAAAAAAATCTATTTTGAACAGGTTTTAAAGCATATTTTTCTTTTTTGTATGATACTACTGAAACCTGTGTTTTCCATGGGGGTTTTATAACCATGATATTTTTAATTAGTTTCATTATAACATCTACTCCCAGGAAAAGGTCACTTTTGCAATCTTTGTTCAAAAGCATTTAGCTTATTTATGGGTATAACCCTTTAAATCATTTTAGGTTAAAAGTATAGATTCAATTCCAAGAGACAGATGTCTTTAATGCTTTTGATTAGCTATCCTGTTATAAAATATTAGTGATACTGTTTTTAAGATACTATTTCAAAATTAAATTTTTAAGCAAATAAGTTAATTAAATCCAAGGTGTGTGAAGAAAATTTCAATGTTATATGAAATAAAACTGGAAAAAGTATGACTGAGTGGCATAAGGAGATTATGTAATTTAACATAAGGTGCCACCAGTTGAATTTGTTCCACAAAATTCACACATGGACATACCAAAATGGGGAAAGGTACATATTTTTCCCTTTCATGGCACTGAACAATTTCACTGCATCTGCCTCAATGCATGTGTCTAAAACCAAACCTAACCAAAAAACATGCATGATGATGCTGAGTGCCTTTGGTCATAAATCTCAAAGCAGATAAAAGAGTCATCATAAATATTTTCATGCCTTGCCTCTGCACCACAAACCTTACCTCTCTTTAGGCAGCTTTCTGTACTGAATCTGTCTTCCTACCTCTTTGCTCATCTCTATGGGCCACCTGTTTGTAAAACTTTCTTTCCTCATTGTGTTTCCATATTAACATCTTGGTTTTTAACACCTTGTGCAATGATTAATGCCAATCTTGGTATAGTAGAAAGAGCCCTGGCTTAAACTTTCCTATTTGTCAGCTACTAAGCTAAACCTCTATCTCTGGCCCTCAGGTCCCTGATGGGTAAAATGAGGAGGAGCTTGAAAGGACCATCAAATTTCAAACCTTGTGCAATCCTTTTCACACAAATACCTTAGCATTTCATAATGGTTCTTGCTCAGAAGCAATTTCATGTATGGATGCTCTGTTTCTCTAATTAGACTGTGAGATTTCTAGGAATATGCCCTGGGATTTTTCTGTTGCACTCTATACCTTCTAACAGTTCTAAGAATACTGTAAGTATTCAATAAGTGTTCATTGATTAGTTTACTGAAACCCTATTAGGCAGATTTTCATTTCATATTATTATTACCAACAATGTACTTAGTGTAGAAGTGGAAACATTAAGCAATTATCCAGGCAATTAATAGATAAGAAGAAAATAAAAAACACAACAAAAATGACTCTACAATATCTACTTTACCTCATAATTATCCATACTGTTAATTTGCTCCGTAGCTTTTAGTAACTGATACCAACAATTTAAAGTGCAGTTGGGAAAACAGACAAACTGCAGTAAGACTAAAGACTGCTTTAAATAAATGATTCTTAATGGAGGGTGGAGGGGTGGGGCACATGGAGAATCCGATGAGAGCTATAGACTTTCTCCAAGATGGTTCATAGATTCCTTACATCTTGTTATATAAACACCATGTTTTCCTAAAACCCATACATGGATCCAATGCTTCATTTTTAAGGGGTTTTCAGAGAGAATCATTGCTGTTCCACCCAGAGCCCTTTTGCAATGAAAGACTCTCCTTTAGTGTGTCTGATTGGACCTGACATAGACATGTCTTAATAGTCCATGTAATACCTAATTTCAACATATATAAAAGCCAATTGGATTCTTTCCTTTGGAGTTTGAAATTGGGGCAAAATTTTACATTTAAGTCAGTTAGTAGGATATTGTAGAATTAGAAGTGCATTTGGTCTTGAGAGATGGAATGAACACTTTTGGGCCATGTATAAATTAAAGAGGAAGCAGAGAAAAGTATTTGGTAGAGGTACTGAAGAATAGAGAACACAAACTGAATGAATAGTACATGCACAGAAGCAAAATCAAGAGCTCACATAGCCTATAAGTGAAAGAATATGACCTAGGTTCCTGGTAGCTTTCCAAATCTCATGAGACCCATTTGTACTGCATTTGCTATTCTTGGATGTTGTCCAAACTCTGAGTCTTTGATGACCTCTTTCCATCAACCACATCCTTGCCGTGCACACACACACACACACACACACACACACACACACACCATTTTCTTGAACTAATTTGAAATTGCCCTGTTTCTCAAAGCCTAAACCTCTTTGACTAGAATAAGCAGTAATCTAAGATGTCTTCCATGCTGTTTATGCAAGGTAGAAAATAGGACTCTTTCTCAAGGTGGAAATGTTTATGATGCAGTAATTTTTCATAAGATAGAAGGAAGATGAAGGCTCAATGTAATTGCTAAAGCTTTTTGTATTTCTAAATTTTAAATATTTAAGTTTTTCCTTCTGAACAATTTATAATTTCTTTTTAAGGAAATAAAATTATATAGTAGCTAAAAGTGTATTAACATAGCAAAGAATTATACAAAAAATAAAATATGCTTCTGAAGTGCGTTTTTGATACAATTTTGAATATTATGATATTCAAAATTTCAAAATTTAGAATTTCAAAATTTGTTAAATTTTGAATAAATTTTTGATAGAAAATATATTATTTTCTAGCAAATACATTTTACCAAATAAAATAGTTAAATAGCAGCAAAAACCATTTTCTATTTGAAGAAATACAATCTTCAGTGAGAAATATTACATGATATTTTAAGGCATTCACTTTTTAATTATTTTCCATAATTCCTACTTACAATATCCTTTCAGTTTTAGCGTATTTTTAGCTATTTGGGTGTTTTGAAATTTTTATCTCTGCAAGTCTTACATAGTCTTGAACTTAATTAATTCCATGGTACATATTCATGTGGCATATAGTAAATGTTAACACAAATCATGTTAATTTTTTAAAGGGCTTTTCATGGGTTGTTCCAATGTTCTACCAGGGGCTACTCTCAGGAATGTATCTCTTCTTCTTGAAAAATTATGTACATTGTTTTTATTTTTAATTAATTAATTTTTATTCAGAAAACCCCACTAATGGAACCCATGTAAATTCAGTGTGATAGTTTTTGAGCACTTGCTGTCAGTAAAGAACTATCAGGTAGCTGGTCTCCTCTTCCATCTTAGTTGGTAACATCATCTTTCCTTATCTTTTTTTGGGAGGAAGAAGATTAGGTATTCTTTCTTAAGCAATGCACAGATGTCTCTAGTTGCTGTGGTAAACACCATAGACTGTATGGAAAAGAAGAGGGAAGGCCATGAATGGATAGCCACACATGGGTGGTGATTCTACAGCTCATGTATTCAGTGGACTTGCCAGCATAAAAGAATACATTTTGGTTTGCTATGGTGTAGTTGTAGTAGGAATATTCAGTCTATCAGCTAATGGGTTTGTGACTATTTTAAGATGATAAAAGATGATTTTATTCCACTCTTGAAAGTTTGATTTTTGTGAATTTCTCATCATGGATAGATGCTATGATCTGATCTGGAACTGTAAAAAAATGCCCAATTCTGATTTACTTCTTGTAGTGGCAAATATTTTGAAGTGTTTGTAAAAAGGAGCCTTATTATTTTGTCCAACTTTTCATTATAAGAAATGTTCTTAAATGTATGCAAGCCAAAAATGGCACATCTACATTGCAAAATATCAATATATAATTAAAATAGGCAATAGTGTAATATTTAGAAACAGAAATTGATGAGAAGGCATATGGGTTGAAATTCTGACCCAATGCCACTGTGAATTTAGGCAAGTTGCTGGCTTTCTTTATGTCTTTGCATTCATACTCAAAACAGGAGTGATAATATCCTTCCTACTTCAGAAGAGGATTGGGATAATAAGAGGAAATTATTTAACAGAATTTAGAGATGGATGGAATCTAAGATCATTCCAAGCCCAATCATTTTGCATGTAAGATAACTGAAGCCCAGAGGTATTAAATAACCAATTGTTTTCTCCGTTCTCTGTATATAGCTTGCTTTTCATACTTCTATTAGGATTCTTAAGTCACATGCATTAATTCTGTACTGTGTATCTCCCTAACTAATCCATAGGATACTTGAGTACAGAGACAGTCATATTCATATTTGCCTTTTCACATTTTTCTCCTAATTAACTCTTGTTCAACATTCCTTGGAAAGGATTTTCCTGATCCCAAATCCATGTTATATCTTTTTAGGACATTTTGGTAGCACTATCACAATGGTAATTTTACTATATATGTATTTTAATATAATTGTGTATGTATATGTTTGAATATGAATAAGTATG
This sequence comes from Manis javanica, assembly GCF_040802235.1. Taxonomy (NCBI): domain Eukaryota; kingdom Metazoa; phylum Chordata; class Mammalia; order Pholidota; family Manidae; genus Manis; species Manis javanica. The sequence continues at coordinate 152,157,920 of NC_133157.1, forward strand.
TATATTTTGTATATTTTCTGCTTATATTTGTATAATGATTTGTTCAATATATTTCTTGCAACTTTAGTTATATTGCAATTTGTTCATCTGTAAAATATGGGTAATAATGGTATCTAACTTATAGAATTATTGTGAAGAGCATTTGATTTATTAGCAGCATATGGAATATATGAGGAACCCAATGAATTTTATTATTATTATTCGTATTCCTATTTAATTTTCAGGCAATGTCTGTTTGTCATCAGAGATGGTGGTAGAGATGAAAACATCTCTGCATATCAGGCTGGACACGAAATAATTTTAGGTTTAATAGGTTGTAAGGTTATCTTTGTGCTGCGCCACAGGTGGATTGTCCATAGGGTATTTCTTAATCTCTTCATTCTAGGGGCAAATATACTATTCCAGCATAGTAAAACCACAAGGTATAAAAAAGGAAAAAACACACAGGGGACCAGAACCATTTAGTGAGAGAGTAAGTCCTGTACTTTTCTAGTAGCTTAAAAAAAAAGATATTGCAGTCTGGTGGCATCCTACTGTACACAGGCTTCTAAAAATCATTCAGTCATTCCTCTTTCAAATATGTTTGAATTCCTACTGGACCCTGGAAATAGAGAATAAGACAGACAGAGATTTTCCTTTGAAGGGAAGACCTCACTGCAGCATTAAAATGTGTGAAGCCAAAATGTAGACAACTGAGGTACTGCAGGACCACTAAATATTTCTCAGAAACCAACCTATCTGCTATTGAATGCATGTAGTAAAGAATTTAAAAGCTTAGATAATCTCAAAAAAGAGAGCATGCAGTTCTCAGCAAAACTCACAGAGGGTAAACATTTTAGAGGTGAAAGGATCACTAACTTGGTTTTATCAATAACACTCATGAAATTGGGTAGCCTCATTCAAAATAAACTCTCGATAAATTGGTAACATCTACAGAGCTGATAAAAGATGACAGGTTAAGTACCTTGCAAATTTAAACCTAATTAAAATTACCGATGTAAGAATAGAAATAAGTTAGCATAAGCATAGCCATCTTAAAGGCCTAGAAGCCATTTTCTGAGTATGTGACTTAGAAAGAAAAACTAGAACTGGGTAAGGCCTTGAAAAACAAGTTAATCATGAGCACCGGGTGGTGGGCAGCTGTGACCCTTGCTCAGTTAATCTTACATACCAAGCTTATCGTGCAGAACCTCCCTAACCATTGAGGAGTAGTCTTATCCTGCCCTTGCTTAACTCCAGGATGTATGTCTTGCAAGAATATTGTGGAAAATTACTATGAGTTAAGTGCTTTGAAAATGCTATATAAACCCTTGGCTCTGAGTGCTCGGGGTCCTTGTTGAGACCCGCTGCGACGGGCTGACTTGGACCCCAGCTAGCTGGCTGAATAAAGACTTTGCTTGAATTTATATCTCTATGCCTGTGTAGTTTGTTCTCTGGAGAAGCCTAGGAAGCCCGGACCCTAACACCGAGTATTTTGTTTCATGAATATGACTAAATTTGAGAATTGATACTATATTCTGCACAGTTCTCTTTTAAATGAAAAGATAAAAGTATTTATTTTTCAGTGTTCATTACAAAGTTAAACAGTGTTTACAGATAAATACATTTGACAGATGTATATGAATTTATAGAAGGTAGTTTTGAACTATTGCAGTGAGACTCAACACTATAGCTTTGATACAGAGAGGGAGAAAAGTAGTTATCATGCTGCAGAAGAATTTTGTGACTTTCTCTGGAAAGTAATTTCTGAGTACAATTTACTCCCTGAATCATTTTACAATGGCTATAACTCTGCTACATAAAGGTGATGCTTGCCAAGTACCAGTAAATACTGGTGAATCAAATCTTTCCAGTTTTAAGAGATGCATCTGCTAAAGCTAAAGGCACTCATAGAATAAAATCTTTTCACTGAATACTTCACATTTTCTAGAGTGTTCATAAATACCATACATTTCCTTCTTGCTTATAGAGAATTAGCTAATTTATTCCTTAGCAAATTGTTTCCTCCTGATGGCTGATTATTTTTGTATTTTCACAGTATAATATATACCATTTAAAATGAAGATATTGAGACATAAGTACAAGTTAGAAGTAGCAGGGAGCTTTATCCATCCCTACAGATGTCTAAGCAGACAATGTATAACTATTTTGAGGGTTTCTGTCACCTGGGAAGTGGTGGAGTTTTCTGGACTCAACCATTTGATAGAATAATTATAAACATTTGTTTATTTAACCAGTTGTTTTTGTAATCATCTTCTTTGCAGGGCATCACATTAATGCTGTATGGAAACAAAAATTGAACAAGACATTTTTTTGTCCTCAAGGCACTTCAAACCTAGTTGAGGAGCTAAAGTCACATAAATAATCTTAGAAAAAGATCATATGTGATACATTAGGACAGAAGTATAATGAAAAATAATGTGTTTTGAGAGAAAGTTTAGGAAGGGACAAATATTAGGTAAAACTTCATGGCATTAGTGACATTGAAGGCCTACCTTGAAAACTGAATAGGATTTTGGCAAAAGCAACATGGAGGAGAGTTTCTCAGCTGGAGGAGCAGAGGCTCAATGGTGTGGAAGCCAGAGAGTTCAGAGCATATTAAAGAACTCACAGAAAACTGAAATTAATGATGTGGTGGTTTCTTCAGTGCGTAACCCTTCTCTGTATATAAAGTAGCTGCTAACTGGACTAAACTGAAGTGAATTGGAATTCAACATCCATAACCCAAGAAATATTTCCCAACAAAAGCATTATTTTGAGACAGGCATAGTTCTATAAATATAAGGTGCTTAGCACTTCCAGAAATAAAGCATTCTATCTCCCTGCCTGTAAGCCGACTGGTACCTCAGGTTTACTTTGCCTAAATGACATATGGGGGAAGAACTTTCTACAACTTTCTTGTGGAGAAAAAAAAAATTAACATATTTTGCTGGAGCATAAGTGATGGAAAGACCTTCCCCATATGCCCCATATGTAAATACCCTTGGAATTCAACGTGAAATGACTAAAGACATGATATATGCAATTAAGTTTGTCATAATTTATAATATTTTACTAGCATTAATAAGTTGAGAAAACCATTAAAGAGTGCACCTTAATGCCAATGATAAAATACTCTGATGAAAATGAATTTGTTAAAGTAAAGTAGCAGAATGTAAGTCTTACAATTTGTTTATTAAAATGTTAGCTCAGTGTCAGTGAAGCTAGAGTAGTGCCTTCACCGTAGGGTTGGGTACAGAGCAGTCCCCAGACTCCCCATGGGTCAGGAGAGTTTGCCTTTGCCACCTATGGTTTATGCTTTTAGACCTGAGTTAGGATAAAATAGCAGTGGCTCAGGTCCTTTTCAAATCTTTTAAAATTATATCGTTTTAAAAACAACAAAATGGGCATTAATTTTTTTTTGTTTCGTTTTTGAACTCTTCCTCTTTGTCAGGGTTAAAACAAAGGAGCGGTACCATAAATCTGAATGAAGATTTAAAAGAGAAAGCAATGTGTCAAAACAATATTGTTCTCCTCAATCCCTTTTCTAAAGGTGTAAATTGCAATCTGACATAAGTGCCATTGTGAGTTGCCATACTGAGTTGTTTTGTTTAACAATGGGTTTAATCAGACAAATAGCCCTGTAAAATAAGAAAACAGATGGGCCATCAACTTTTAAATATAGAAGCCCAGTAAAATAATCTGTTAGCCTCAGGCCAGGCAATTGTGACCCAACAGGGAGAGAAAACATGGGGGAGAAATGGTTTAGGAAGTTCTTTTTTAGTATGATGTCATGGACACCATGAACAAAGTAGATGTTGCTATCCTCAAATATTTAGTATCATCTAAGTTATAACAAAAATCAACTATTTGGACATAGTTGAAAAATGTCGAGAACTGTTGAAATTCCTTCAAATTACAATATCCATTTACTGATGCAGCATGAACTTCTTCTAAACTGTATCAGTATACATGCGTATGTATGTGTGATACTGGGAGTCATCAGTTCATCCCTACTTTTCCATTTCTGAAGCCCAGTAGTAGATCAGCACTTTTTCTGTTTGTGTCATTTGATGCATGTGATAAAACAGGCTACCAGAGGGTGATGGTAAAAACCAAAACAGGGTAGAAGATGAAAAACTGATATTTAAATTATTTGTCCCCCATAGAAGTTATCTCCTTTTGAAATAATGATTTCTAATTTAAGCAGTGTGGAGAAAATGGGAGTTTCTGAAGAATTCCCACCTGGCCTTAGTAGTCCCCATTGTATACATATGTTAAGAGCCTGTTTGCACATTTATGGAGTGTTTACCAGGGACTGAGAGGCTGGTCAGTCATGGGAGTACCTGCCCAAGGGAGGGGTGGAGAGGAAACACCCATTCTCTCCTCCCCTTAGTTCCGGGTACTTACTAGTCAGGCACGTGCCAGTCATGAGAGACCCAGCCATGTATTTCCTGCAGGTGCTGGGGAGGGGAAGTGGAGGCCAGGGGAAAGGGAGGAGAGTGCTGAGAGAGCCGTGGGGCCCTGGTGCTCCTGGTGGATTAAGGCCAAGTGTGGGAGAAGGGAGCTTGGAGATCAGAGGAGGGAAGACTAGGAGAGAATGGAGGCCGGCAGAGGAAAGCCAGAGTGGACAAGAGACTGAGACCTACCGCCATGAAAATAAAACCCCCTTTAAGCCCCCAACTTCTTGCCCTTGCCTTTATTCAGGCTCACTGAATTCACAGCAAACTTGCCCCAGGTGGAGAACCCCCTCCTCCTGGAGCAACAAGCAGAAATCTTCAATCCTATTTCATACTTAGTATTTTGTACCTAAAATTAATTTTTTATTCTATACTAGACTTAAATTATCTATATTGAAAAAAAATTTGTGTTTATTATATATGCAAACATATTACTTCAAACCATACAAAATTTCCATTTGTTAGGTACAAAGCATTTGGATATTGCAAATTACATATGTAATTTTTTTGTAGTTGGAACACATAAGTACATGAATTACTGACAATGCCTTCCATGTTGGACAGAAGCTTTTTATTTTATTTTTACTTCTATTTGTTTTCCTCACAGCTGAGTCTAGTGCTATTGACAGTTTAGTAAGTGTTTGATGAATACTTGGTGATGAATTGTTGTCAGATTGATTAAATAGACTGTGAGACTGACTTCTAAGTGGCTCAGCCAAACATAGAGGTATAAGTGTTTAACCATCACAGGCATAGAGTAAGTAGACAAAGAAGAGCCTGGATGAGAAACAGAGAAATGAATTGTGTGTGTGTGTGTGTGTGTGTATGTGTATACTTTTTTTTTTTTTTAGTGTGAAGTGGGATTGTTCTGGGCTATCTAAAATTAAGAAAGAAAACTAAGTACAAATTTTCTATCCAAGCTTCCTGGAAGAAACCTGATGAAATATTTGTCTTCAGGATGATCATTGTTCTAGTACACACCACTAATTAGTTCTTTCTGAGCTGTAGTAGCTAATTAAAAAATACCTGCACACTGCATGGAACTGATAGTAATGTGTGCTCTCTGATGAATGGGCTCAACACTCAGGATTGTCTCACATCTAAACCCCTAAGGAGGAAAGATTCAAGACTGTATGCTAGGTGCAATCCCAAAATGGCAAAAATGAGTAAATTAATATGCACACATATGTGCAAATTGAGATGAGGATGCCAATTTCAGATAGCAAGAAGAATTTACTAGCACTGATTTCTGTTAGGCAGAAGCAATCTGAGAAGAGCAAGAAATTTTAAATTTAGACATTAATTTAGAATATTTTTTCAAGTAGGTTTGCCCAGCTAAGTCCTATGTAAAATTAAGCCTTTTTAAGTGAATGAAATGTGGAAAGAGAGAGTGTTGAGACTCTCATCTTGGTCAGGGAATATGGAGTTTCTGATAGACTGGGCAAGAAAAATCTCTTTCCTCCTCTGGTTCTTTCTAAGAGCTAAGTCAGAATTTTGTCTAGGGAGTAACTTGCTCTGTCCTTGGCCAGTATTTTACTTTTTTGTTCCTTGTTGAACATACAAAGAGAAAATGGTTTTGAGTAAAATAAATGAATATCAGTGTTTCCTTGTGGAATGACTGCAAAGTGGAACAGAGGTGTCAGAAGACAGGGTAGAAGCCATGAAGACAAAGAAGAGAGAGTCATGTGGGCCAGAGTTTGAATCTTAGCTTCTCTACTTTCTACCTATGTGACCTTGGGCAACTTAAATAATTTCTCTGAGACTTAGTTTTCTCATGTGTAAAATGGAAATAATAATCCTTATCTGTTGTGTTGATTAAGCAAGGTATATAAAGCACTGAACACTGTGACACATACTATGTGCCCAATAAACGGAAGCTATTAATAAAGGGTCTTTTAGGCTGTGGCTTTGTTCCCAAACTTCAGGAAAACCAACAAGCCTATAAAGGTCAGGGACTGAGGCTGAGATACACCATGCGATGGAGACCTCCGTGAAGGTTAAATGAAAGGAATGCTCTTGGGTGGGAGGAGTGGGAACACAATCAGGAGGAAGCTAAGCTTCAGACAGACACCCGATAGTTACACTTAGTTCTCTTTTAGATCACCGAGGCCATCCATCACATCTGGAACCAATTTCTACATTTAAGTTTACAAGCAGTATTGCTCCTGTTTTCAACTTAGCCTGTAATGTACTTTCCTTTTCTTACTTCAACTTCCCCTGAAATTTACTCCTAAGATTTCTCCAGTCTTATACCAAAATTGGCTACCCAAGGCTGGAGTATATGCCTCACCTCTACATAGTTTGGGAACTTGCCTCATTTATCAACATTTATGGTCTTTTTACAGTATTAGTCTTAGGTCCTCAAAGGATGGACTGAACCTAATTTTATATTTGCTCCTTTCTAGACATTATTGTCACGAACTCTATTCAATCAATCAAACTCACCTTGCATTTATTATTTGAGAGAAAGGGAGACAATAGTTTTCTCTCTGACTAATCCTCTCTTTAAAACTAGAAAAATAAGGTGACCTTCTACTTTAATTATATCCTTCCATCCATCCATCCATCCATCCATCCATCCATCCATCCATCCATCCATCCATCTAGCCATCCACCTATGTATTCATTTAACAAATGTTTGTTGATCACCAACTCTGTGTCAGGAATTGTCCCATCCCTTGAAACTGTAATTGAGGGTCAGGCTGACAAAGACCCTGTTTCCATACAAATTGTACAAGATTGGCTGTAAAATATGTTAACACTAAATATGTAGATAGATATTTTTTGACCATTGCATGTCTAGATTTTTCATCACAGTTCTTTATTTTATTTAATTATTCATTTATTTATTTATTTTTAATGATAAATGAATACTTTTATTTATAGTTATTAAATAAATTATGTAGGGTTGTAATATTCTCAGAATATTGAATGAAGAAATTTGGGTGAAGAAATATGTATACAAAAGAGAAAACACAGATGTACCAAATGTTACAATCAGAAGGAATTATCACAAAATATATATATATTTTTTGAGAGGGCATCTCTCATATTTATTGATCAAATGGTTGTTAACAACAGTAAAATTCTGCATACGGGAGTCAATCCTCAATGCACAATCATTAATCCACCCCAAGCCTAATTCTCGTCCATCTCTAATCTTCTGAAGCATAATGAACAAGTTCTTACATGGTGAACAAATTCTTACATAGTGAATAAGTTCTTACATGGTGAACAGTACAAGGGCAGTCATCACAGAAACTTTCGGTTTTGATCACGCATTATGAACTATAAACAATCAGGTCAAATATGAATATTCATTTGATTTTTATACTTGATTTATATGTGGATCCCACATTTCTCCCTTTATTATTATTATTATTATTTATTATTATTATTTTTAATAAAATGCTGAAGTGGTAGGTAGATGCAAGATAAAGGTAGAAAACTAGTTTAGTGCTGAAAGAGAGCAAATGTAGATGATCAGGTGTGTGCCTGTAGACTATGTGTTGTTAATCCAAGCTAGACAAGGGCAATAAAACATCCACGGATGTAGAAGATTTCTCTTAAAACAGGGGTGGTGAGGTTCTAAGCCTCCCCTCTGTTGATCCCCAATTTCTCACCTGATGGCCCCCCTGTGACTGTGCCTGTCTTAGGTTATTCCTCCCTTGAGGAATTTTACCCGTCTCTGGCTAACCAGTCATCTTCCGGGGCTATACAGGGAGATGTAAAGTTGGTAAGTGAGAGAGAAGCCATATTGTTTGAAAAGGTTAGCTTTTTACTTCTCTGCAGATTTATGCCCTGTGGCTTCTATGCCCAGCATTTGTCTTGAGGTATCTTTACCACTTGGAGGAATTATGATACTCGGTGAATTCGATATGAGGCACGAATTCTATTTAAGGGTTGTAATTAGGAAGGAAGAAGAAAAGCTATAGAGGTAGCAGACAGAAGAAAACATAGGAGGATTGATTATTTATTTGACATATCTTCTTGTAGAGTAACTTAAGCGTGTATAGGTTTTAAACTACTAATTAAATTGCGCACACATTAACATAATAGGAATACAGTTATATAACCAAAGCAGATCTATAATTACCAGCCATCTCCAGTGAAGCCAAGAAAACCAGTTAGGCACTCTAGGCATTTATGAAAATTTGTCTGTGATATGATGGATATTGTCCAACTGTACTTGAACAGTCTTAGAGAAATCAGACAAATTAAAACAACCCATTCCTGGGAACTGTTCACATCCCATATGTTCTTTTAACAGTAAATAGTCTGTAGTTGTAAGATTTTGGAGCGCTACAACTTGCACTTCTCCTAATTCTTGGTTGAGTTCCAACAGTATAGATCCAGTCAAATTTGTTGTTTTACTGAAAGCACAGGCCAGCTTAGATATCTCCTTCTTCATTCCAATGGCAAGTCCAGGAACTGGTGGGATGGGTGCAGCTACAACTGCAGCATTGCCTGGATCTTTGTTGAGGATTTTTGATGATCATCTTCTGGTATGACTCTTCCAGAGAGTGATGATGTTGGAAGTTCTTCTTCATATCATATCTTAGTTCATTTTCTGGGTAGCCAAATTAGGCTTTGATCCTCTGTATAAACACAGACAGACCCTTTGCCCACACTTTGATATGCCCTTTATACCATTGTGTAGAACTCATTGGAGGTCACCACACAGGAACTGTTTTTTTTTTTTAAGAGAAAGGAATATTATCAGAAAAGTGTACCTACATAGCCAATCATCTGACACCCTTTAAGTGATCAAAATTAAGGATATTTAAAGCATGCATTAATTGTGATTTACAGTTAGTTTTATCCTATCAGGGAGTAATCCTCCTTTTCTTTCTTTCTTTTTTTTTTGTTATCTTTAATCTACACTTACATGAAGAATATTGTGTTTACTAGGCTCTCCCCTATACCAGGTCCCCACTATAAACCCCTTTACAGTCACTGTCCATCAGCATAGCAAAATGTTGTAGAATCACTACTTGTCTTCTCTGTGTTGTACAGCCCTCCCATTTCTCCCACCCATCCCCTTGCATGCTAATCTGAATACCCGCCCTTATTCTACTCCCTCCACTTATTCCTCCCTACCCACCAATCCTCCCCAGTCCCTTTCCCTTTGGTACATGTTAGTCCATTCTTGGGTTCTGTGATTCTGCTGCTGTTTTGTTCCTTCAGTTTTTCCTTTGTTCTTATACTCCACAGATGAGTGAAATCATTTGGTATTTCTCTTTCTCCACTTGGCTTATTTCACTGAGCATAATACCCTCCAGGTCCATCCATGTTGCTGCAAATGGTAGGATTTGCCCTCTTCTTATGGATGAGTAGTATTCCATTGTGTATATGTACCACATCTTCTTTATCCATTCATCTACTGATTAACATTTAGGTTGCTTCCAATTCTTGGCTATTGTAAATAGTGCTGTGATAAACATAGGGGTGCATCTGTCTTTCTCAAACTTGATTGCTGCATTCTTAGGGTAAATTCCTATGAGTGGAATTCCTGGGTCAAATGGTAAGTCTGTTTTGAGCATTTTGATGAACCTTCATACTGCTTTCCACAATGGTTGAACTAATTTACATTCCGACCAGCAGTGTAGGAGGGTTCCCCTTTCTCCACAGCCTTGCCAACATTTGTTGTTTGTCTTTTGGATGACAGCCATCCTTACTGGTGTGAGGTGATACCTCATTGAAGTTTTAATTTGCATTTCTCTGATAATTAGTGATGTGGAGCATCTTTTCATGTGTCTGTTGGCCATCTGTATTTCTTCTTTGGAGAACTGTCTGTTCAGTTCCTCTGCCCATTTTTTAATTGGGTTATTTGTTTTTTGTTTCTTGAGGCATGTGAGCTCTTTATATATTTTGGACGTCAAGCCATTATCAGATCTCTCATTTACAAATATATTCTCCCATACTGTAGCATTCCTTTTTGTTCTATTGATGGTGTCTTTTGCTGTACAGAAGCTTTTCATCTTAATATAGTCCCACTTGTTCATTATTGCTGTTGTTTTACTTGCCCTGGGAGATATGTTCAATAAGAGGTCACTCATGTTTATGTCTTAAGAGGTTTTTGCCTATGTTTTTTTCCACGAGTTTAATGGTTTCATGACTTACATTCAGGTCTTTGATCCATTTTGAATTTACTTTTGTATATGGGGTTAGACAATAGTCCAGTTTCATTCTCCTACATGTAGCTGTCCAGTTTTGACAGCATCATCTGTTGAAGAGACTGTCATTTTGCCATTGTATGTCCATGGCTCCTTTATCAAATATTAATTGACCATATATGTTTGGATTAATGTCTGGAGTTTCTAGTCTGTTCCACTGGTCTGTGGCTCTGTTCTTGTGCCAGTACCAAATTGTCTTGATTACTATGGCTTTGTAGTAGAGCTTGAAGTTGGGGAGTGAGATCCCCCCTACTTTATTCTTCTTTCTCAGGATTGCTTTGGCTATTCGTGTTTCCATATGAATTTTTGAATTATTTGTTCCAGTTCATTGAAGAATGTTGCTGGTAATTTGATAGGGATTGCGTCGAATCTGTATATTGCTTTGGGCAGGGTGGCCATTTTGATGATATTAATTCTTCCTAGCCATGAGCATGGGATGAGTTTCCATTTGTTAGTGTCCCCTTTAATTTCTCTTAAGAGTGACTTGTAGTTTTCAGGGTATAGGTCTTTCACTTCTTTGGTTAGGTTTATTCCTAGGTATTTTATTCTTTTTGATGCAATTGTGAATGGAATTGTTTTCCTGTTTTCTCTTTCTATTGGTTCATTGTTAGTGTATAGGAAAGCTACAAATTTCTGTGTGTTAATTTTGTATCCTGCAACTTTGCTGTATTCCAATATCAGTTCTAGTAGTTTTGGGGTGGAGTCTTTAGGGATTTTTATGTACAATATTAAGTCATCTGCAAATAGTGACAGTTTCACTCCTTCTTTTCCAATCTGGATTCCTTGTATTTCTTTGTCTTGTCTGATTGCCGTGGCTAGGACCTCCAGCACTATGTTAAATAGCAGTGGGGAGAGTGGGCATCCCTCTCTAGTTCCCGATCGCAGAGGAAAAGCTTTCAGCTTCTCACTATTCTGTATAATGATGGTTGTGGGTTTATGATATATGGCCGTTATTATGTTGAGGTACTTGCCCTCTATTCCCATTTTGCTGAGAGTTTTTATCATGAATGGATGTTGAATTTTGTCAAATGCTTTTTCAGCATCTATGGAGATGATCATGTGGTTTTTGTCTTTCTTTTTGTTGATATGGTGGATGATGTTGATGGATTTTCAAATGTTGTACCATCCTTGCATCCCTAGGATGAATCCCACTTGGTCATGGTGTATGATCCTTTTGATATACTTTTGAATTCAGTTTGCTAATATTTTATTAAGTATTTTTGCATCTACATTCATCAGGGATATTGGTCTGTAATTTTCTTTTTTGGGGTCTTTGTCTGGTTTTGGTATTAGGGTGATATTGGCTTCATAGAATGAGTTTGGGAGTATTCCCTCCTCTTCTAGTTTTTGGAACACTTTAAGGAGAATGGGTATTATATCTTATCTGTGTGTCTGATAAAATTCCGAGGTAAATCCGTCCAGCCCGGGTGTTTTGTTCTTGGGTAGTTTTTTGATTACCGTTTGAATTTCTTTGCTCATAATTGATTTGTTTAACTTTTGTGTTTCTTCCTTGGTCAGTCTTGGAAGGTTGTATTTTTCTAGGAAGTCGTCCATTTCTTCTAGGTTTTCCAGCTTGTTGGCATATAGATTTTCATAGTAGTCTTTAATAATTCTTTGTATTTCTGTGGACTCTGTCATGATTTTTCTGTACTCATTTCTGATTCTGTTGATTTGTGTTGATTCTCTTTTTCTCTTAATAAGTTTGGCTAGAGGCTTATCTATTTTGTTTATTTTCTCAAAGAACCAGCTCTTGGTTTCATTGATTTTTGCTATTGTTTTATTCTTCTCAATTTTGTTTATTTCTTCTCTGATCTTTATTATGTCCCTCCTTCTGCTGACTTTAGGCCTCATTTGTTCTTCTTTTTCCAATTTCGATAATTGTGATGTTAGGCTATTCATTTGGGATTGTTCTTGCTTCTTCAAGTGTGCCTGGATCGCTATACACTTTCCTCTTAGGACTACTTTCGCTGTGTCCCACAGACACTGGGGCTTTGTGTTGTTGTCGTCATTTGTTTCTATATATTCCTTGATCTCTATTTTAATTTGTTCATTGATCCATTGATTATTTAGGAGCATGTTGTTAAGCCTCCATGTGTTTGTGAGCCTTTTTGTTTTCTTTGTAGAATTTATTTCTAGTTTTATACCTTTGTGGTCTGAAAAATTGGTTGGTAGAATTTCAATATTTTGGATTTTGCTGAGGCTCTTTTTGTGGGCTAGTATGTGGTGTATTCCGGAGAATGTTCCATGGGCACTTGAGAAGAATGTATATCCTGTTGCTTTTGGATGTAGAGTTCTATAGATGTCTATTAGGTCCATCTGCTCTACTGTGTTGTTCACTTCTTCCGTGTCCTTACTTATTTTCTGCCCAGTGGATCTATCCTTTGGGGTGAGTGGTTTGTTGAAGTCTCCTAAAATGAATGCATTGCAGTCTATTTCCCCCTTTAGTTCTGTCAGTATTTGTTTCACATATGTTGGTGCTCCTGTGTTGGGTGCATATATATTTAGAATGGTTATATCCTCTCATTGGACTGAGCCCTTTATCATTATGTAGTGTCCTTCTTCATCTCTTGTTACTTTCTTTGTTTTGAAGTCTATTTTGTCTGATATTAGTACTGAAACCCCTGCTTTCTTCTCGCTGTTGTTTGCCTGAAATATGTTTTTCCATCCCTTGACTTTTATTCTGTACATGTCTTTGGGTTTGAGGTGAGTTTCTTGTAAGCAGCATATAGATTGGTCTTGCTTTTTTATCCATTCAATTACTCTGTGTCTTTTGATTGGTACATTCAGTCCATTTACATTTACGGTGACTATTGAAAGATATGTACTTATTGCCATTGCAGGCTTTAAATTCGTGGTTACCAAAGGTTCAAGGTCAGCCTCTTTCGTATCTTACTGCCTAACTTAGCTTGCTTATTGAGTTGTTATATACACTGTCTGGAGATTCTTTTCTTCTCTCCCTTCTTATTCCTCCTCCTCCATTCTTCATATGTTGTATGTTTTGTTCTGTGCTCTTTTTAGGAGTGCTCCCATCTAGAGCAGTCCCTGTAAGATGCCCTGTAGAGGTGGTTTGTTTGAAGCAAATTCCCTCAGCTTTTGCTTGTCTCGGAATTGTTTAATTCCACCGTCATATTTAAATGATAGTCATGCTGGATACATTATCCTTGGTTCAAGGCCCTTATGTTTCATTGAATTAAATATATCATGCCATTCTCTTCTGGCCTGTAGGGTTTCTGTCAAGAAGCCTGATGGGTTTTCCTTTATAGGTGATCTTTTTCTCTCTAGCTGCCTTTAAAACTCTTTCCTTGTCCTTGATCCTTGCCATTTTAATTATTCTGTGTCTTGTTGTTGTCTTCCTTGGATCCTTTCTGTTGGGGGTGCTGTGTATTTCCGTGGTCTGTTCGATTATTTCCTCCCTCAGTTCGGGGAACTTTTTGGCAATTATTTCTTCCAAGATACTTTCCATCCCTTTTCCTCTCTCTTTTTCTTCTGGTACCCCTATAATACGGATATTGTTCATTTTGGATTGGTCACACAGTTCTCTTAATATTGTTTCATTCCTGGAGATCCTTTTATCTCTCTCTATGTCATCTTCTATCCGTTCGTGTTCTCTGGTTTCAATTCCATCAATGGCCTCTTGCATCTTATCCTTTCTGCTTATAAATCCTTCCAGAGTTTGTTTCATTTCTGTAATCTCCTTTCTGGCATCTGTGATCTCCCTCCGGACTTCATCCCATTTCTCTTGCGTATTTCTCTGCATCTCTGTCAGCATGTTTATGATTTTTATTTTGAATTCCTTGTCAGGAAGACTGGTTAGGTATGTCTTCTTCTCTGGTGTCTCTGTGATCTTAGTTTGCCTGTAATTTTGTCTTTTCATGGTGATAGGAATAGTTTGCAGAGCTGGGACAAGTGACGGCTGGAAGAACTTCCCTTCTTGTTGGTTTGTGGCCTTCCTCTCCTGGGAGAACAGCGACCTCTAGTGGCTTGTGCTGGGTAGCTGCGTGCAGACAGGGCTTCTGCTTCCTGCCCAGCTGCTATGGAGTTTATCTCCACTGTTGTTGTGGGCGTGGCCTGGCTTGGGCTGCTGCTCCAAAGTGGTGGAGTCGTGTTGGAGGGGGAGCGGCTGGGAGGCTATTTATCTCCGTAAGGGGCCTCTGTGTTCCCTGCAGCCCAGGGTATTAGAGTGCCCAGAGATCCCCGATTCCTTACCTCTGGACTAAGTGTCCCACCCTGCCCCTTTAAGACTTCCAAAAAGCACCCACCAAAACAAAACAATAACCACAAAAACAAAACAAAACGAAATAAACCAAAAAAAAATGGCCACTCATTTTTCTTTATTCTCCGGCACCAGCCTCAGGCACCCACTCACTGGTCTTGCCTCCCTGTTTCCCTGCTATTGGGGTCCCTGTCCCTTTAAGATTTCCAAAAAGCACTCACCACAACAAAACAACAACAACAAAAAAAAATGGCAGCTCGCTTTTCTTTTGTTCTCCAGCGCCGGTCTCCGTTACCCACTCACCGTTCTTGCTGCCCTGTTTCCCTAGTATCCAGGGCCCCCACGCATGCACTATGTCTGCGCTGTGTGTGGTCCGGATGGCTGGGGCTGCGTATTCAGCAGTCCTGGGCTCCCTCTTCCTCCCGCTCTGACTCCTCTCCTCCCT
Organism: Manis javanica; assembly: GCF_040802235.1. Lineage (NCBI taxonomy): Eukaryota > Metazoa > Chordata > Mammalia > Pholidota > Manidae > Manis > Manis javanica. The sequence continues at coordinate 152,173,193 of NC_133157.1, forward strand.
CCGGGAGCTGGGGGGAGGGGCGCTCAGGTCCCGCCGGGCCGGGCCTTGTATCTTACCCCCTTTGCGAGGCGCTGGGTTCTCACAGGTATTGATGTGGTCTGGATGTTTTCCTGTGTCCTCTGGTCTTTATTCTAGGAAGAGTTGTCTTTGTTATATTTTCATAGATACATGTGGTTTTGGGAGGAGATTTCCGCTGCTTTACTCACACCACCATCTTGGCTCCACCCCACCACAGGTCTTTATTTTATAGGAGGACTCAAGTGAGTATCAACATAGTATATATTATAACATAAAGGTAAACTTTTAGAAGAATCCATTTTGTTTAAATGTTCTGAGGCATGCCTTCTGTAAGGAGTACCTCTGTGATACAATCCAATAGCATGAAACCTGTAAAACCTCTCTCTTCATTGTTTTTTAAGTGGACCTTTCCTAGGACATAAGTTCCTTGAGGGGAGGAAATTTGTCTATTTTGTTCACAGTTGTGTTTCTAGGACATTGCTATGACCTATGCATAAAAGTCACTCCATGCATTTTTCTGCATGAATAAATGAATGAATGAAAATGGATGTACACATATCTGTTTGCAAAAACAAAATAGCTATTTTATAAATTTTTATTCTGAATTATAGAAAATGATGTATCATGTTTATATTTTTCTCTTCTGAGGAGAGCTATCAAGAATATTTTTCTATTGGCAATGTGAATACCGGACTGTCTCTTAGTTTTCTCCTTCCTGATAGAGAATATAATGTTATCAGCATTCTTGGGAAATAAATTTTTGAATTACTGAATTTTTTTTTTCTTTTGTCAAGACAATACCAACCTAATGGCAGCCTGAATGTGTCAACACAATGTGCTACACTGTCTCCCTTTAAAAGCTGTTCACAAAAGCATGGAATACTGCAGCTGAAATCCAGTTCCTTACAGATCATCTAGCACAGTGTAGTACATAAATTCTCACATCAATCCCATCAGCTTCTTCAGTATGTGAATTTTCTCTCATCCAAGTTAAACATTTCCAGTCCTTTTATTCATTTTTCTACATGACACAGTTTTGCATCCCTTTGACACTTCTGTCATTTTCCTACCAATTATATACAAATGGCTCCTGGTTAAGGTCATTTTTGGAGAGTGTGAGTTTGATACTCTAACCTGAAAAGGAATCACAGCAGTGTATGTGGGTGGTCTGAGAGGCATGTGTGCAGGGGGTCCGTCCAGGCGGCAGGATTTCAGAGGTCCAAGATGGAGGAGGCTCTGAGAGGAAATGACCTTGAGATTCAGACTACTGCCCTCTTATTTACTATTAGTTTGACCTTCTGGCAAAGTGTACTCATTCATCTCTGATGGACATTTCAGGCATGAGGCTCATGACCCAAGAAAATGCTGATGCTTTGGAATGTAACCTTGTAGACCACTTCGCCACTTCTTCTCTCTTCCTCGTAGTATTTCAGGATTGTTGAAGTCAACAAACCAAGGTATGAATGACAGCAGCTGCTGCTCCAGGTGTTGGGTAAACCATAAACAATTTTTTACAGGAGTTAGGTGTTACTGAGGTGTTGTTATTATGTATCTGGAAAGTGAAAGGATCAAAGACACAAAGATTTTTTTCATCATCTGTTTTCCCTACAACTTCAATGGTGATGATCTATTCTTAAAACCAGCAAATGTGACAACCTGCATCCTTACATGCAGAATTGAAGCTAGGTACTTAGAAAGTGTTTGGGGGTGCATACAAGAATATAGGATCTCTCCATGAAAACTATATGAAGATATTCTGACTACTTTTCACTTCCTCCCCAAAAGCTTGATCAAAAACATAGAGAAAATAAAACTTCTGTGATTCAATTCCAAGTATATTTTTAAAGGACCCTCTGAAGATGGTGTAGGAGCCAGATCTATTAGCTCACTTTCAAGCAAATGCTTCCATAGTGTGATATGATCTCACTGTGGTTAAAAAAAAAAGTCTGTTTAAAGGTATAGAAAAGAAGAATAACTATTGAATAGGATATTTAGAATGAAAAACTGGACACAAACTGTGCCGTCCACTTTGAAATCATATAAAAAGCAGTAATGTGGATGGCATTATATAGCAGAAAACTGACTGATATACCTCCTCATTGAGGATAATGAAAATCCAACTGTGAGTGCTTGTCGGAGCCTCTTTGAAATGTCTGCATTTCCTCTGCATACCCTCCAGCACACTCATGTCTCCTGGCCTTATCTGACACTGTCCCACTCTTATAGGACATGCTGGAGACTCATCATTTATGTGACATGACCAATTATCCCTAGCACCAGTGTGTAGCTCAGCAAGGTATAACTGGGACTTTTCTTATTGTTGCTGTTGAAACTATACAGGATTAAAGATTTCCCCAAATTCAGTGTAGTAATCCCTTCTATAGGATTAACTCACTGAATGACTTTCCAGGTATAGCTGTTTCAGGAAAGAAAAAATAAGATTTCAAATCCCTAAATCTAGAGGTAACATTTTATTCTTTGTATAGATAACATCACTGATACCTCGTGAGTGTGTATGTGCATGTGTGTTTTTCACATGTTCACAGTTTATCCCATGAGAAATCTAAATGAAATTTTTTTTAAAACTCTAGTTTTTCACAAACTATAATTACTTTAATTACAGGATAATTATATAAATAATGCATTTGAATGTAGGTTTCAGTTTTCTTTGTTTTCTAAATATTATCATCTTTCAGTGTTTTCAGATGTGTAAACAGGAAACATTTAAGTTTAGATGAAGAGCAGGTGAACTGCCTATGATACAAGTAGAGACAATCAAAAGATGATTAGGCTATTGAAAATTGCCTAACTAGGTGCTAATTTTTAAGTGAGCAGGTGTACTTAGTCATTACAACTTTAAAATGAAAATATATTTGAATTAACCCCCCCTCCCAGCATTCAAATAACATTAGAGGTCTGGCTGGCACTGACTAAATCCAGCAAAGGCAAAAGAGATGGAAATTCAGAGAGGAGGCCGCCAGCCACTCTAGAGTGTGAAGGCATTAAAGAAGAAACTGTAGGCTTCTAAAGAACTGTTGGAAACTGTTTTACAATGCTTTATTGACTTTCTTAAAACCCAAACATCACTAACATGGTACAAAGATTACCGTTTTGGTCACTGTGAAAGGATGATTAACTTTACACAGGAATTGCACAAAGAAAGATAGTATAATTACCATGGGTGGAAATCAATTGTTATTCTCTTTCTTTCTTGATTCTATTGTTTTACCTGTTGCCACTGAAATGCATCAGTGCACTCTTATCACTCATGTGGAATGCACAAAGACCTGATTCTAAGACAAAAGGAGATGATAAACTTCGGCTGAAGTATGAACATTAAATTTCCAGGTTGTGTGACATACATAAAACTCTGATTCACATATGGCTGCTCCTGAAACTGAAAGCCCAGTTTTCATCAAAAGTTAATGCAGCTAAATAAACTTATATAGTATTTGGTATGGGGCTATTTTAGATCAATTAACACCATGGAACAATGTAAACTGCTTCTAAATATCCAAGTGACATGGTTGCACCAGAGGTTTCCAGCCCCTGGTAAGCTGACTCTGGAATTAGTGAGACCAGACAATGACAACAGAATGTTGTAGATAAAAGGTCTTATACCAAGCTTTACTCTCATGGTGGCAGGTCACGTGCTAGAATCATGTCTGCATCCCACAAGTCTGCAATCCATCTCCACCTTTGCCTCCATGCCTCTCTGCCCAGAGCACCGGGCAGAGGTCTGCATATAGCCTGGGCAAGCATGTGCCTGTAAGAATTGCACATAGGTAGTGGGCAAGTAGCTTAGTGTCAGGTGAGGATTCTGGCCATGGTAACTTCTATTTTCCCTATAGACCTTTAGAACATTTAACACATTGAGAAATTGTCTTTACTGCACAAAATTGTACTTCAGTGATCTGGAAGAATCTAAGCTTGTGAAAATAGAAAATACACTGCTACAAATTCAAATAAATATTAAAAGAATCTGGATGAAGTCCATGTAAACTATTTGAGTGGGTGTATGGTGTGATGTAATCAACTTCCAGCTATGTCTAGTGAGCCTTCAAATGTTGTTAATAGCCTCATCCTTTGACTTCTCCACCCCATCTGGTCTCCGTCATCCATTATGTAGCATCAAATTACTGGTAGACTCGACTCCACAGGTACCACAGTGGGTTTGCTCTGCTGAGTGCTTCTTTAATTGCTTCAAATTTTTGTTCTCTAATATTATAGTCATATTTATGGAACTTCTTGGTGCCCTATCCTATTTTTCTGTCTTATCACAGGAACAGTAAAGCAAAGTTGCATTGGATTCCATCTGTTTGTGTTGGCACACTGCATTTGCAGAAAAGTGGTATTGGCAAATATTTCAAAAACTCAAGAAATTTTGTCCATCAGAAGTCATAGAGAGTTTTCCTGTAGTTGAAGAAGAGGGGTTGCTAGAACAACTAGCGCTGGCACTATAAGCTACCATTTCAAATAAACTTATAAAGAAGAGAGGACTTGGAGGCTGAAGAAGATTAAGGTAATGCCCCAGCTCCCCCTGGACTGGGAGAATCCTTACAGTCAGCCTAGACCGGTATCATCAACACAGCAAAAGAAATCATTGCAGAGGAGCTCAGTGGGTCTTGATATTAGCGTTAATGGTTCTCCAAGTGATCTGATCTGATGAACTGATCCCTTTATGTTTATTCAAATACCACATCACACTATCTGCTGTATGTTTGTAGAAAAATCTAAGTGATGAATCAACATAACAGCAGTTCCTGAACTCGATCAATGCTTGTATATTTCTGGTGCATCCAGGGGTGACCTGCAACACAGACCCTCAATGAATATGTGTTGAAAGAATGAATTTGACATCTAACTCAAATGATCCTCTTATTGCCCTTTACTATTACATCTGACTTCTTCTCAGCCCTTTCCCTTTTCCTCCTAATATTCTGGTACTGTCTGGTTTAGTCCCTTTCTCTACTTCTTATCTTCAGACTGGTTCAGTGTAATGTCTGAGTGACTTCTAATTGCCACAATTTAATTTCCAGGATATTTCATCAAATTAGGGGTTTTCTGTTATCATGCATCTTACTTTAGTCTTTTATGCACTCCGAACACAGTCCTGACATTCTTTTTCTATAGAAAGGGAAGTGGATACAGAAGGGAACATTTTAACACATGCTTATTTCTTCATACTTACATAATGGACATTTATGGAATATATAATAAGGGGGTAAACCAGGCATTTATACTTCCCCTAACTGAAAAGCAATAAAACTTAAGCTCAGAGGAATTGAATGATGTGGCAAGAACACGTATTAGTAAGTACTAAATTTGGGTGTGAAATGAAACCTAGAACTAGGCTGTTTCTCTTGTATTATGTCATCTTCTCACTGCCGTTTTTTAAAATAGAAAACTCTAACAATTACTGAATATATTAGAGATGGTAAAATAAAGGAAAAAAAAAACAGAGAAGACCTGGAAATGGGTCACAGGTAAAGGCATGCATCCCCTATTTACTGATTTTTAAAGCCGCAACAGTAGATCAGGTCAGGTAGAGAGTTATGAACTTAGACCGTATTCATTTTCCTGCTGTGGGCATGCCTTTCCTGAGTTCCGCTTGCTCCTTGCCTTCAGCCCTCATTCAGGTCGGGTGGGAGGGATGTTGCTGCTGGAATCACTTGCCGCCATGGCTTGGTGAGGACTTGTCTTTTGGAATGAAAAACACACTTACCTTTCTTGGTACACTTAGAGAATTTTTATATTTCTGATCATGAGTATAATAAAAGCATTGAATTTGCTTCTCTCATAGCTTACCATCCTTTTATATTTAACACTTTATTTTATTCATGTCTCTATAAAGTATCTCAAATCTTATAAAAAGCAGTGTGATGTATAAGTGTATGAATTTGTGTAACCCTGATGTCAGCTATCACCCCGTCCCCCATGGACTGACTCGTTTTGAGTTGTATATTCAAAACTAGGGCCTTGAGAAGTTCATAGAAAGAACTGATTTATGAGTAGCAGGTTCAATTTTTTTTATTGGAGATCTGAGATATTTTCAGGAGGAGTTACACTGTGTCCAGAAAATTCCCCCTCCTTCCCATTTCCCTTACAGGTGCCAAATCACTCCACTCTCTCAGGAGGCATAGAAATCCATTCCCACAGGCCCAGAGCCTCATCCAGTGCCCCAGAGCAGACCTTTCAAAGCTTCTCCCCAGCAGAGACTGGGGACAGAGTGTGGCCTTTCACAGAAGGGATTCTCCTCCCCACCATAAGACAATAGCATTCACACTGTTAAATAAACAAAATGATAGCTACATTTTAAGGGGAGCTCTTTTGTGCCTACTATGACCTATTGAGAAAATTTTACTGTTTTTCAGTGGTTATTTCAAAATCACCACTTCTTAAATACGATAAGAATTTCTGTGTATATCTTTCTTCATATTGGGAATGTGTGACATTTTTATTTATCAAGCAGAAAACAGGTCCTTCCTTGAAATATCTTTCTACCCTCATTCAAGATGGAGAAAGTAGAAGTCTGAGCTGGTTGCATAACTGCAACTAATTTTTTTCCCATTTGAAAACATGTTTGGAAAACAACTTTACAGAGCAGTTAATAAGAGGAGGAAATAGTCCTCCTGGGACCTCCTCAGACTCCAGGGACCCTCCAGAAACCAGTGGTTCTGGTAAGCCTCACGCTTTCAGAATTAAACCTCCGTTACTAAGAGATACCAGCACTGACTGTATTTACAAGACTTCCCATGTGCACTTGTATTTTACCCTGTTTGAGTGCCACAGTGCCATAATGCTTGCATACATAGATTCAGACATGAAGCATGACACTAACTGAAGGATCAGCAACAAAAAAGGGCAACATTTTTTTAATTGTTTGCTTCCAATTACCCTGCTGAGCAAAGTTGGCAAGTTGAAAATCAATCCAATTCTATTACATGGAGGAGTTACTTTGTAATCACAGACTTAGAGAGGAAAGCAGAAAGTTCTTTTCTTTACCAATAAAACCCTGTCACAGTGCAGCTGATTTTGTTTGAATTTCATTTTCCATGTTACAAGTTGTATAACTGTCAAGTCAGGGTTGCTCTTATGTATTATGACTACATTCCTCCCCAGGGTAAAAAAGAGGCAGTTGGTACTATTTTTGTGGTAAGAAAAATTATAAAATCTCTAGCAGATAAATGAGTTTCACAAATATGCCAGAAATTCCCTGCACTTTGAGGTGTGTGTGCTCATAATTTATATTCATTAATATCTTTTCAACTGCATAATCTGCATCTAAGCTTTTTCATAGTCAAGCATCTCAAAAAGATTTTCTACCCACTTTCCCCACTTCCTCACCCCATAATCATGGTTTCACTCAGTCTCAAGTCACCATTTTTGAATTGTGTATCACTTGCTAAGGTAAATAATGAAGTCCATGTGGCCAGAAATAAAGCACACATCATCTTTGAACTCTCAGTAGTTTTCCACCTAAGTGAACCTTTGTGCAGCTGCTCTTTTCATGCCTTATTCCACATCATCAGGCTCCTCTGGTTTTTCTTCTCTTGCTCTCTGGCTATTCCATTTTAATCTTCTTTGCCATTTCCTTCTCCTCTACCTTTGTTCTAAATCTCTGGTGTCCAAAATGGTAGTTACTAGTCACATGTGACTCTTTTGATTACCTGAAATGTGGCTAGATTGAATTAAGATGTGCTATAAATAGAAAATATACTCCAGAATTTGAACATTGAGCATGAAAAAAAAAGCATGTAAATTATATCATTAGTAAATAGTCAAGTCTTATTGTCTGTGGTGTTTCATAACATCTCTTCGCACACAAAGCAGTGAATACTGAGCCACTGCTCTCAGGAGGGATACAAGCATGGGTTGCTGCAGTTCTCTGGTCACAGTATTTTCATCTAGGGATCAATGCCTGACCTCATATCATATGTGTATCTAATTCATTAAGATTGAACTCAAACCAATATCTCTATAACTCATGCCTGAACAAGGCATACCTAATGTACATGTTTCCTCCACAAGACACATCGTGGCCTTCTTGTGCTTAGGAATGCTAGAAAGAGCTTCAGCCTTATGTTTGGGAGCCACTTTAAATAGCAAAATCACCAACAAAAAGCACAAAATATAAAAAGTGTAACTCTGATAATACTAAGGAAAGGATATTTGCTCTACAATGTGACAGCTGAAACAGTAAGACAGAGCATCACCTCCTTTGGCCTCAGTTGGGAACATGCATGTCAGGTGACTCAACTTGTCCCTGCTCTGTGCACATGACACTCTGACAGTGCTGTGTGTATCAATTTTGGGGTTACAAATAAATTTTAGTTTGTAGGTGAGTTTAAAAATACAGAATCCATGAATGATGAAGGTCAGTTGTATTTTATATTGATTATCTGTTGAAATGATATTTTGGATGCATTAAGAGAAGTGAAATACATGCTAAAGTACATTTCTTTTGTTTCTTTTGACTTTATTTAAAGTGGCTACTAGTAAGTTTAAGAATACATATGCAGTTCACATTGGCTTGTGTTGTATTTCTATTGGTTATAAGTGTAGTTCATAAATTCTGCTATAAATGTAGGGTTTCACAGGACTGATTGCTCACACAGGTTAGTTACCTCTCTCATTTTTATGACTTCAGATAATGTGTAAAGGCCAAAGTCGCCCCAGACCTTTGGGTCCCCCTTCAATCTACTGTTTCTTTCATACCCCACATCTACAGGAGATGCTCTTGGCTCTAGCTTTGGTATACATACACATGCCCATCATTCCTCCAAATTCCTCTGCTGTGAGTATCCACTATCCCTATTGGCCCCAACTACCTGAATCTTCACACACCTGCTTGCACAACAGGCTGAATGACCTTTTTAAACCTAAGTCATATTATAATCAAACCTCTGCTCAGAAACCTCTGGTGGCTTTGCACCTCACTCACAGAGAAATTCCATATCTGACAAGACCTACAGGATGTGCCCCTTCTGGAATGGAATTCATACTCTCTCCCCATTGATTATTCCACTCTTTCCTTACTGTCCTATGCTTCCTAATGTTGCCCAGAGCTGCCTGAGGCAAGGCCTTTGCACTTGCTGTTCCTTGCCGAGAACGGTCATTTCCAGTCACCTCATGGCTGCTCCCTTCCATTATCTCGTCAGATCTTGGCTCAGACAGTACCCATCAGACAGGCCTTCACTGATGAGCTTCTAAAAGAGGCCCTTGGCATCACTCTGTCCTCTTATTCTGATTCATTTCCTTCTTAACACTCATCACTGCCTGAACTATATTTATTTGTCCACCTCTCTCCCACTAAAATATAAACTCTGTATGAGCAGGACCTTGAACTGACTGACTCACAACTACATCCTGGTGTGAGAATAACAACAGACACATAATGCAACCCCAAAATATTATTTGAATAAATATAGTTTATCTACAAGTCAGATTTCCATACTACCAAAAGCTTATTTGACCAACTTCAATACCTCACACACATTCCTAATAATGTTTAGATGATCAATAAATTTCATTGAAAATGGCATTTGACTTAAGTTGGATAGACATCGGTTCATGCTGATTTTGCCAGTTATTTTCTGCATGGCATTGGGCAAGCTATTTACTGCTCTAAATGTCAGAGTCTCATTTTTAAAGTGGGGCTAGGAATACTTGTTTTGTTGATGTGAAGAATTCAACAAATATTACCTTGTACATAAATTCTCTGCATGGTGATTAGTACATATTAGGTACCCAGCTGCTAGTGTTACTCAGCAATCTTTCACTAGCCATACCAGGTTCTGGAGATAAAAGCTCAATGGGATGTAAATAAAAAAATAAAAATAAAAATAACAGGTTAGTAAGGATGAGGGAGGGGAGTGAAGAAGGTAGGGCCTAGCATATTTACAAAAAGCTTCAAAATGTTAACATAATAAAAGTATTTGTGATTACAATAATGTTACAATGTAAGGAAAGCTCACTGAAAATGGAAAGTGAAGTAAGCTGGGGACTCATTTCATAAGGAAAACAATGCTTAAATTGAGTCTCAAAAGATGCATTGCATTTGGTAGCAGGAAAATAGTGAAGGGATGCTTGGTAGATAAAGCAGTGAGAAGACGCTGAGGAGTGAATAGGAAGCAGTGCTTAGGAAATGATCAGTGGCTTAGCATGACGCAGCGTAACATCCAAGCGGTTCAGTAGATTCCAGATTTAGATGAAGGACTTTTGACACTACATGAAAGATTTAGAATTTTTTTCTATAAGTGAGTATAGTGGATTAAATGGTGGCCTCTGAAAAGTTATATATCTATGTCTTAATTCCCTGAGCATGTGGTTATTTGGAGCAAAGGTCTTTGCAGAGCAAATTAAGTTAAGGATATTGAAATGAAGAGATGATCCTAGATCTTCCAGATGGGCTTTCAAACAAAGACAAGTGTCCTTATTAAAGACACATACAGGCATTTGACAGAAGAGAAGGCAGTGTGATCATAGAGGCAGAGACTGGAGTGAAGGCAAGGAACACCCGGAGCCACCAAAAGCTGGAGGCGGTGAGGGAGGCTTCACCCTAGAGCCTCTGGAGGGAGCCCGGCCCTGCCAACTCTTGGATTTCAGACTTCCGGCCTGCAGACACCGAGAGAATAAATCTGTTGTGTTAAGCCCTGGGTTTCTGGAAATTTGTCCCATAGCCTCAGGAAAGCCATACAGAGTGGATTTTAGAGTTGTTGTTTTTTTTAATAAGCGAGATTTTTAAGCAGCACAGCTCTGTGGAGATCTCTGAAGATATGTGGGAGAGGGATCCCAGAGTGACAGGGCTGGCAGAGCATTTATTTCAAGAATCCAGACAGGAAATTATAGGATTTTAAAGTACGAGTGTAACCACGAGGTAGGGGTAGGGTGTTGATACTCAAGATGCTAGAGGCATAGAAACTGCCTTTACACAAGAATGTGTTAAATGGCTTGAGAGACTAAAGGGGGAAAACATTAAAAACTATTCAATAGATCTAGTTAGGCTGCCTCAGTGAAACTGATGCTAGGAGAGGCATTCAGCACACACTGGCATTCTGCTTCTGAAGTTCTCGTAGACATCCAGGTGGAGAGAGTTGGTGGACAGCTGGGATGAAAGGCCTGCCACTCAAGAAAGATCAAGGCTATAGATGCTTCCTTGGGATATACCGGAAAGTAGGTGGTAGCTGAAGCTCAGGGAAGAAATAAAACAGGTGAGTGTACAGAACGGGATGGGGAACAGGGTGAAAAGCAGTCAGCAGAGACCATTTAGACATGAGCAGATGGAGATATGAAGAGAACTGAGAAGAAATAAGAGAGAGAATAAGAGTAATTGAAAAATAGTCTAGATGAATGTCAAGAAGAGGTGGATGGTCAGTGATGCTGAGTGCCACACAATAATCAAGGACAGATAAATAGTGGCTGGCACGTAGCCATTAGGTGTGCATTAGCAATACTTTCCAAAGCAGTTTCTATAGTAAGATGGTGCCAGGCTGCTTGGAGGGAAAATATGGAGGAAATGGAAATATCGAGCTCTGCAGAAGAATATGCTTTTAAGAGCATAACTATAAAGAGTAGCAGGACATTACTTAGAGAAAACACATGGGAAGTGTAGGAATTCATATATATGTATGTGTGTGTGTGTGTATATGCATATGTTTATATATATGCTTATGTATGTGTATGTTCATATATATGTTTTTATATATGTACACATGAAGAGAGACACTTAGGCGTGTTTATAGACAGTAGAGAAGGACTGAGAAGGATCCAGTAAAGAAAGAGAGGCTAAAATTAGAATAGGGAAAATCAATGAGATAATAAATATGGAAGAAATAAGAAAGGGGTGAATTTGAAAGCCCAGGGAGAAGTGATGAGCTAAAGAGGCAGGTTTTTCTGTAGAACTGAGGAGATAAATCTGAGTATAGACTCTATCCATATGGGTAGGAAGAATAAAGTGGAGGAACTTCCCTTCCTGCAACCTGCTTTTTCATTCTGAAATGAAAGCTAATGCTTTACATTAGGATGGGAGCAGTAACAATACCCTTGAGAAAAACTAGTAAACATTTGTAATTTTCACAAAGAGAGCTGAGCAGAGACTACCACAACATAATTTCTCCTCTCCTTCACTGAAGTTCACTAATCTAAAAACCCTCTCTCTGTCAGTTCGTAGCCCTGTGCCCTCAAGATTTGACTCAAAAATTAGTTCTTGCCTTCTCTGCTTGAACTAGAATCTTTGCTACCAAACTACGTGTGTCTATAGATTAGACTATATATCATATTTCAGTTTATAATTTTTACTGTCACATTTGTTAAGCTGTCTAAGGAGTAGAACCTTGCTTTATACCTTATTTTTTTTTAATTCCTCATGTGACTCCCAAGTAGTGCTCAAACTAAACAGAAGTTAGTTGATCTATCAGGCCTCATGGCTTCTACATAAAGTTTGTGTGTTCAGTGTTGGTATAATTATTAATAGTGCCCTCTTTCACTCTCAAAACTCTCCTGGCTTGCATAGTAACTTATATGAGAAACTCAAGAGAATTTCCAATAAAGAATACAGAATCTAGGACAATAATGGTTGGGGGAGGGGAGTGTTACCAAGCCAAAAGGCTGATCACCAAAGGGCCAATGTCAAGGTGGCATTGAGCTGCTTCTGAAGCCTCCAGAATGACAGGTTCCAAGTTCTGCTTATAAACCAGTCAATTTCAGAGTGGTTAGAAAGCTATGGGCACCTTTGCAATAGCAGCCAAGGCTACAGGTCCTTTCACACAAAGACATCTGACCTTGCTCCATCCAGTGGATGAAAAATCAAAGTAGAAGAGCGAACCAACCACAAGGTACAAGCTCTTCTACTGTCCTATCTCCTCACTCCCTGCCTTCCTCACTCCAACTTAGTCAAGTTCACTTCCTCATATTCTCTCAATAAAATTTTTTTTTCTGAAAGAAGAGCAGAAAATTTCTGACTCTAAGGTCAATTAAGACAACAAAAAATGGCATAATTATCTTTAGGAATTATTAGCCTTAGGAACCATGTCTGAGGAGTTGAACTATAATTTATTGACCCAGATATATGGATCAATATATGTGTGAATTTTGTATGTATATATGTATTCTATTTAGTCTAATAAAAACCTATGAACAAGGTAAATAATCTGCATTACATAAAAGAGGAAACTGAGATTCAGAGAGGTTGAGTCAACATGCAAAGTCACCCAGCTCGTTAATAATAAAACAAGATTTGGACCCGCATTCATAGACCCTCAAGCCTTCCTTTTTCACATACAAAGGCCTTAGGGAACTCAGCTGTGATCAGTTAAAGATCGTTGATATGAAAATGAATAGTACCACATTTCCCTTGAACTTATCCATATTTGAATTTTGCTGCTGAATTTGCAGACACCCTGTGCTCTGACAGACTATGATGAAGAATTAATTTCAAGGCAGTTGAGATAACTGGGGTATGAACAAAGGCTGTGCACTGATCCTTGTTAAGAAGCGGTCTCTGTTTGTTTGTTTGTTTTGTTTTATTATGGATACCTTGAGTTATGGGCACCATAAATAGTAAGATGTGTTTCTGGCACAGCCTCTCTGTCCCTTTTTGCACACAACTCTTCTTCGACTCCAAGTCACACTATAATTAACAGCACCACGTAGCTCACTATAACCCTAAAACAACTCATTCACAATAAATGAAGTAGCTCAAAATCTTCCAAGTATAAAAGGAAAAAGGAATAAAGCTTGGACAAACCTACATTAGGCACATTTATGCATTATTGACAAAATTCATTTGGGAGTGACATTAATTCATTGATGAACATTATACTTTCTATCAAGCATTTTTAGCTTAAGGTACTCAGATGAGTCCATTTTCCCATAGGGGTAATGTTGAAAGCTATGGCAGTGACACCACAATAATGCCCATCATTGTGATGTATAATATAGATGTTATTGCACATAATAGAAAACATTCCTTGGGTATAATGCGTTTTTGTTGCTTACATGCTGACACCAAGTAGATATAAATGTGCTTTAATGTGTTTCCTTTTAAAGGTCTGGTGTAGACGCGCCCTCGAGTATGTGTTTTGTGTAAGGTTTGGTGAGCAGCTCGTTTTAGTAGTGGCTTTCTATGTTCACTTTAGTACTCCTAATAGCTCTAATTATAAACTGCACAATTTTCTATTCCTTCCTTGCTGTTCTTTGTCACTGCACTGCTCATAGACATTTAAACAGTGGAAGCTGTTTATAGTTCATTAAACACTTTAAGCTGTTGTTCTAAAGTTTTATACTTTTTTTTTTTGCATTTTCCAAGTCATTTCCCTCTGCTGTCATAGGAAACCATGCAACACAATTCAATAGAAGACATCAGTTATGCTCATTTTGTGGATAATCAACAAGGCTAACAGCCATATGTATCAGACTCTGGCTATCTACTTTATATATTGTGTTTGATAAGGTATTTGACATAGAATGTTTAGATTTGTTTTCAATGAACCCCTCTAATTCTTCTTAAAGTAGTAATTTCGCTTCTTAAAGATACTAGCCAAAAGGGAGTATTAATTCATGATATGATGCAGCATAGAAAATGTGACTATTGGAAAGCTGAGTATTTTTCTACAATATCACAGTAGAAGGAGATGAGGTAATTACTCCTTTAAATGATCTACTCTGGTATTACAATTTGAAGGGAGATAGATTTATCATCATTAAAATTGTCATGGAATGTGCAGACCATAGTGGTATCAGAAGGAAGCTATCCCTAATTTTTCTTGTTCTGGACACACAGTGACAGTCTCTTATTTGAGTTTCTAGAAAGGTCCTGCATCAACTACTGTGTTAGAAGACTACATATACCAGGCTAATTTAGAATTCCTTCCCCAAAACATTACATAATCTGTTGGTTAAATGGAAGTTAGAGGTTAGGGTTTTAAATAGATTCTGAGATCAGTTCCAATGTATGTGTGTAGATGGGTGGCAGGGTCCCATGTACAACACCAAGCTATACTGTCAGAGGATTCAAGTAGCTTCTGACACTATCTGCCCAGAGGCAGCAACAGATTCCACAGGTTATGTGCTTAGTCCTACAAGACTGCACCCCCATCCACCATCCCTGCTTCAGATGCCAGTTTCAAGCTCTGCTTCTAACCAACCAGCTACATATTGGAGGTTCTAACAACCTCCTCCTCAGGTTTGATTAATTTGCTAGAGGGACTCACAGAACTCAGGAAAACACTTAAACTTGTGTTTACCATTTTATTCAAGGATATAATAAAGGATACCAAGCACCCTCCGAATGAAAAGATGCATAGAGTGAGGTCCCAAACAAAAGAGCTTCTGTCCTCATGGAGTCTGGGAACTGGATTGGTGGCATGTAGAAGCATTCTGGTTCCCTAATCATGGAAGCTCTCAAAAAAGGGGAAAAGGAAAAGAAGAACCAAAAAGCTGTTCCCTTGCGTTTTTATGGAGGCTTCATTACATAGCCATAATCAACTAAGTCACTGGCCAGTGGCTGATTCAACCTCCATCTCCCACCTTCTCCCCTCCCGGGAGTTGCTGGCAGGGTCCTGGAAGTTCCAGCCCTTTAGTCCCACAGCTGGTCCTCCTGGCAACTAGCCCCACCCCTCATTAAAAATGTTACTAGTGAAGGTCCAAAAGTCATCCTCATTAATAGCAAGGCACCAATTCCACCTCTATGGCTCTGAGACATTTTTCAAGAACTGTGGATAAAGACCAAATATATGTGAGAAGTATATTTTGGTCATCTGAATGATCAAATATATACTTCTTATAAATAATTATATCTCAGTATTTATTCTTTGCTGTTCAAACCTGATGAAACATTGTTCCCCATCATATTAACGTATCAAGCAAAGACTCACATCTTCACGTTGAGCATGCTGAAGACACATGGTTCTGTTTTGGAGACAAAAGCAACTTACCAAAAATCAGGTTTAAAAATTAGAGCAATGTAGAGAAAAAGAGGCTTAGGTTAATATTGGATGTCCTAACAACGATTGCTTAGAGACTCTGGAGACTGCCTTCTTCTCTCCTCCAGGAGGAAGCTAGCTTACTTTAGGAGGGTCTAAGGTGCAATGGTACAATTGACCTGCAGTCAGCAGACCCCTATCCAGTTCTTTCTTGCAATTATATGAAAACTGAGTCTATTTCTTTCCCATTCCCCATTCATGCAATATTCTATCTTCCTGAACTTTTCTCACAGTTGTCCTCATTATTATGAGATCAGATGATCTCATAATGAGATTAGATTATCATAGAATCAATAGTCTTATGATAGAAAATACTGTGTACATATAAAGCAAAATGGCACATCTCATTTAATAAATTAGACCTTATGAACTCTAAACTTCTGATCCAATATATATATATGTAGCTGGTAACAAATAAACTCTGTGAATAGTACTTGATTTTACCTCATGTTAATACATATTTACATAATTTGTTGACACTGTGTGTATGCTGTATGTATTGATGGAATGATGACTCAAAACCAAAAAAAATAATTTATATTAAAAAATCACCATAGGATATACTTTTCAAGAATGTAGTTTTTCTTGGGAAGCTGTGCTGTATTTCTGTATTTGTCACATTTTTGTATAAAATCTTGTGAATTTTCTCAATATCTCTATTTATAAAATGGGGAAATTATATCTAACACAGCAATGATATAAGATCAAATGAATATTTTTTAAAGCATTTTGCAAACCATAAAATGCAATAGAAATGTATGTCTTATGATTCTTAAAACTAGTAAACATATTTTCCCATTGTGTTAGAAAGTTAAATATCAGGCATACTTTTAAAGAAATGAATTGAAAAGAAATGTGATAAGAAACACAGGAGACCTGTTTTAAGGATTAAATGAGAATCCTTGGTGAAGACGTTTGTCAGAACACATATAGCTGCATATTGTGAATCTGATTTGCCCTCCAAGCTAGTCATGGAACTGCCCTGCCACCCAGCTCTGAGCCCCATGTCCATCTCTGCTCCTGTCATCTTTCCACAGCAGGCCTCACCTTCCAGCATACCCTACCATTTAGTTACATTTCATGTTTATTATTGACATCTCTCTTCTCCTGCAAGAACACCATCTCCCTGAAGGCAGACATTTTTGTCTATTTTATTTACATACACATTATAAGAGCCTAAAAGAGTGCCCTATAGATATATAGTACTCAGTAAATATTGGTTTATTCAGTATTTTGCAGTATATTCAGTATATTGAGCAGTAGTTATAATATTCAGTATATAATATTCAGTATATTGAGCAGTAGTTATAAGCCTCCAGAGAACTAGAGACACAACTTAATAGTCTTTATAGCCTTGGTATCGTACAGCCAATTTATTCAACCAATATTTACTGAGTGGTTCAGTATCAGAAAAGGCATGCCAGAAGGGGCACTTTGAAAAGCTCAAAAAAGCGGAAAATAAGGGAACTCTGTGGTGCATATTTTCTGAGGTGAGACCAAAAGTAAAGAGACAGGAGCAAAGAGGAGAGAGTCATAGCAGTCCAGCAGGCTATGACCTGGGATGTCCCATGAAGAAGTTCATGCAAGAATTGGTGGGACCTTGGGTCAAGTCTTAGGCTGTACGATACCAAGGCTATAAAGACTATTAAGTTGTGTCTCTAGTTCTCTGGAGGCTTATAACTACTGCTCACCAACCCTTCAAAGTGTTATCGCCCATGTACCTCCCAAGTGAATATTCTGATACAACATAAAGATCCCACTTAGATTATTGCTATAGCCTCCTAATGAGTATCCAGCTTCCACACTTGCCCTGCCCATCTCATCTCATCTGCTGTGGTCTATTCTCAAAATAATAGCCAGTCATGTTGGTAAATTTCACTCCCTTGCTCAAATTCTTCTCATGTCTTCTCTTCTCCCTCAGAATAAAATCCAAAGGCCTTCTAGGGACCCACATGCTGTGAATCACCAGACCCCAGCCCATCCCTGGCTTCCCCTTCTGTCTCTTTCAGCCCTATTAGCCTCTTAGCACTTCCTGGCATGTGCCAGTCTTGCCCGAACCTCAAGGTTTCACCCTTGATTTTCTCTCTGACTGGAAGTCTTTTCCCCCAAATGGTTACATATCTTCTTTCCTCCTTTTATTCAATTTTCTTGTTCAACTTTCACTTTACCAGGGAAGTCTTCTTCGATCACTCACCATAAAACAGCATGAGCTACCATAGTCTTTGTGTCACTTTTAATCCCTGTTATACTGACACATGGCAGCTGATCAATAAATATTTGTTGAATGAATGAAGAGGCTACTTATAAAAATGAGAAGTTAAAAATTATAAATACGTTAAAGGAAGAATATGGCCTATTTTAGTTCAATGATTTAGCAGAATATTTTGAATGAGAAAGGACAAGGATAAGTATTATTCCCCAGATAGCGTTGTGAGAGCTAAAAAGTCATTTGGAAAACTGATGTGGAAATCCTCATTTTGCAGTGTATCATTTAAAGTTCTTGGTATCAAGGGAACTAGTTTGGATTTTATTGGGAGGATGTTGGTGATCATAACCATTAGGAGGCAGTGATAGACAGTGGACAATGAAAGGGGGTCAGGCCTTCGTAGAATGCCATGATACAGGATGCAGAAAGACGAAAACTCTCTCTGAGGAGTGACACTTGGTTAGAACCTGTTCATTGTAGTCCTTTATTTCTGACCTTGAATATTTGATAATATTGTAAAATGTGATCTTTTCATAAGGAGAAAATATTACAAATGACTTTATATTAAAATGAGCAATGTGGCTATTTGGTGGTATTAAGAATTATGAGGAATTTGTATTTTCCTTAATTTTTTAATTTAGTTTTAAAGTTTTCTGCAATAAAAGTTTCATTTTTTAATAGTGTGATAAAACTCTTATGAAAGGAAATGTCCTTCTGAAACAAATTGCTTCATTTATTATTAGTATATTGTAGAAGATGTGGTTCATTACTTTACTGTTTTATCTTTGAGAAGTCCTGGAGGAAAATAAAATCTGACTTTAATATCCCACAAAAAGTTAGTTTGTCTGACTTTTAGTCAGTTTTTTTTTTTTTTTTTTAGGAGAGCAAGGTACAGGCTTTTATTTAGGAGAAAATGAAAGGACAGAGTTCCCGGCTCACGCCAGGAGGGGACAAGGGAGTCCTTTTGGTCAGTTTTTATCTCAAAGATAGGATCCATGTATTTTTGATCATGTCAGCTACTGAAAGCTTGAGCTTGAGTAGAATAGTAAAAATATGAAAAATATAAATATTCAAGAATAGAAGGTTGATTAAATCAATGATGTGCCCATACAATGATGCACATATGTATGTTTGTCTATAGTTAAAAAGAGATCCTAAGACTATACAGAAAACAGCTACAAGCATCTCCCCATGCAGTGTGGGCAGTGATGACAGAAGGAAGTACTTTTCTTAGTTTATTTTACAATGAGCATACACTTTATTTCTATTACAGATTTTATACATGAAAATAAAACAGATAGCACATAAAAATGTGAAGAAATGTGAGATATTCACAGTTTTAAATTTAAAACTTTCAAAACAGTATACATTGTAAAACATCATTTACAAACATTAAATAAGGACTACATGCAATTAGCTCAAATTGGGTACAATGGTAATCTATGATGGGCATGATTCTAAAGGAGTTTTATTTCTTTTCCTCCTGTGTTTAATAAACACATTTTAACAACCATGTCTTTCCTTAATAATAAACCACCTTTTCTAAAGGAATATAATGACAAAGAAAAATATATAAATTTTTGTATCTGAAAACATAATGAAAATTAAAATTCACAAAACTGGGAAAATGCAAAATAGGAAAAGTACCCAAAGATCTCAATAGCTAAACAGTCAAAGGCCGCAAAAAGACAATCTCTGCTGAGGACAAGGATTTAGTGATAACATATGGAAATGCATATTCATCATTGATCAACAAAATGAAAATGAAAATGGGGTAACTCTTCATAGACTAAATTAGCTAAAAACATAAATTATAATACCCTGTACTTTTGAAGAAACAGTAAAACTGAAAATTCTTGTGTATTTCTAGCTGCACTCATTCATTGAATGGACATCTGTGCAGAGCACAAGCTCTGGAGACAGAATGCTCTGGTGCAAATTACATCCCACCACTTTCTTGTTATGAATCCTGGACATATGGTTTAATCTCTCCTCAGCTGTAAAATAGGGGTAATAATAGTACATCCTGATTGTCCTTTTGGGAGAGCTTAATGATTTAATATCCATTAATCTGTTAGAATAGTAAACATTTAATAAATATTAGTTGTTCATTATTGACTATATATCAACCAGGATTTCAACAGAAAACAGATAACACACAAATTATCATAATCCAAGGAGGAGCTAATTCAAAAGGTACATGTAGAGTGTAGGTAAACCATAAAGAATAATAGTTGAGGACCCTGGGACTAACAGTAGTGAGTTGTCCTGAGGGATGATGCATGGAAGGAATTACTGAAACACACAGCAATAGCAATGTACAAAAGAAGTCCTGGAGAGGAGTGACCTTTGTCAAGAGACACCTTCAGCCTGTGACAAACTCTTGAATAGAGAGCTGGGGAATATGCGCCCTCACTTCATTTTCCTCCCCTTCTCTGGCCAATTTCCCCATTGGTGGAACCCAACTATTGGCTTGTGTGAAGCCACAGAAGTTCAGCTTCCTGGCACAGAGAGCAAAAGGAAGAAGAGTGGATTTGGAGTATAGCTGGCATGGACTGTGTCCTAAGCCCTCTTTGGGAGAGAGGCAAAAAAACAGACTAGGCAGTGCTGTAAATGCCCACCAGAATTTCTCCCTTCTCCAGGGACTCTTCGGAAAAGCAAATATGTTCCTTTTCTTTTCCTTGCAGAGTACCTCTACCAGTTTCCTTCAGTCCTAGTGGCCAGTGGAGCACAGGCCTTGGAGATTCAGTCTCTGTGAAGCATCATCAAAGTATCCAAATAGATTCTTTTTTTAGGGGCTGGATTCAGACCCAATCATGCTTCTGGTTAGCCATTACTAGGCTGGCTGGGACTGGCACATTTTTGAGCAAGCAGATGAAGGTTGTCCACAGAATTTCAGAAGATATTTTGATGGAATTTTATGCCTCATATAAGATAGAAATGACTATGATAGGGGCTAAGACCTAACTATCAAGCGATAAACCAGTGTATGGTTCATCCACAGTTATTGACCAATCATCAGTCATGGTTCTTGACCAATGGTAACTTCTACCAAAATAAAGTACATTCTTGTCAGAAACATCTTCTAAAATTTCAGGTCCCCAAAATTCAAACAACTGTTACCAAACTCCCAGTTCCAGATTCACCTGCCTGCTGTACAGTAAGCCAACTTACTGGGTTTGAAGCAAAGAAATCTTTATTTTCATAAGGGCAGTCCGATGAGAATGCAGGGGACCTGTCCCAAATCTACTTTGACCAATCAGGCCCAGGTAGGGGTTATATACTATTGGCAAAAGGTATTGAGGGGTTAGTACAGAAATTGGAGAGGCCTTGAAACTTCTTGGATATGCCTTGAAGCTATGCACCAAGCCCATCTTCTTGGCACTCTCTGGGTATCCTGGCATGTCTCAAGACTCCCAATCCACCAGTGGTTCTGCAACTAAATGTTATCAACTAGCATCCTCCCCCACCCCACGCCATCCTCACCCAGTCCTATAATTAGCTTCAGGGGAGAAGATGAAGGATAGTGTTAATCATTCTTGTAAGGTAGTGAAGGAATGGGCCTAGTGCAGCTTGTGAGGTTACTGTGGAGGGAGAGTGTAGTGAACATCTAAGGGGATAAATAATGTTTGGGTTCACAGGAGTGCAGAAAGCTAAAAAAAAAAAGGCATGGTAAATTAGGCAGATTAGTGGACATTCAATTACATAATACATACTTAGTAAAAAGGTGAATATAAATATGTAGCTATTCCATGGCTATGATAATTAAACAAATTTGAAAAATAATTGGAATTCACCATTTTGTTCTTTCTTTTGTTTGATTTGTTTGCTTATGAAACTTTTCAGGGCTAATAAATAAATAGACAAAAAATTCCAATGAAGAACACGTGCATTAAACTAAATGTATTTTCTCTAAACCATTCTATTCATATATATACTTCCTCCATAAAAGCTCTCAGATTTGAAATACAACTGAGAATGATAACAACGAAATGACAGCTGTTCACTTTTCCTTTTCATCCCAGGATGCTTTTGGTACCCATTCTTCTCATCTCCTCACTTCCTTTCTACTGCTGTCTGTTTTCGGCAGCTCCTCTTCCTCCTCTTCCCTCTGGGTCTTCATTCAGATCAGCTCCAGTAAACGACAAATGACAAAGTTGTCTTGCAGTGTGTTTCCCTCAATCCTGCATCATTCATATACCTTCTCACTGAGAGATTGTTATACAGAAAAAAGCAAAGGAGACTCACCAAAACTGTGAGGACTGGAATGCTTTGCCCTGTGAGTGACGTAAAAGGAGAGGGAAAATAGTTCAATTAACAATATTCATAACAGTTTCCACAATAAAGAATGTGCTATAATAATGTTTAGTCCAGGTTCTATTCTCTGGACTTCCTAGGAAATGTTTTATTTTTCTTTTAAATTCTAAATTACCAATCTGGAATAAAAAGAAAAAAGAGAATTTCATCTTACCAATATGTAGGAAAATATTACTGGCCCCAAGTTTATAAATAATGCCTTTATTTAGATTTACATTTGCTACTTATAATTCAAAATAATCATCGTTATATAGTTACATTTATTGAAATAGATTATCAAAATGCATAACATAGAATTTACATTAACTCTTTCACATTAATGAGTTTCTATTTAGTAAATTACTATTTCCCAGAACTAAAAGGAAGGAAGCCAGAGGCCTGAATGATTTGCCAAGGTGCCTATTAATAAGCAGCCAAGGCATATATTAAATATTAGAATGTGAAGGTCTTTGAGAAGCATATAAGCATATGAACTGGGGTTTTTAGAAATGCACATTAACACTTTCATGACTATAGCATAGTGATCAATAATGTCCTCTTCTAGGTTTGCTGATCTCTTTAATTTTCACTATATTTTAGTTTGTGGCAATTTTGCAATGATTTTGATTGCAATAAAACTTTCTAGTTTCATCACTTTTTGGGAAATACTAAATAATCCTTTGCAATATTCTATCAAGGTTTTTTCTGATTATTGTACTTCATTTTTCATGTTAATCTGTTAGAAGCACTTGAAGACAGAAATAACCTGTGAAAAGCATAGGTAGTAAGGCTTTACTTTTTTAAATTACTGCAATATTAATAAATCTATTGAAAAGCATTATCTATTTAATGTAGCAGCTACGATTCTTAGGTGTTGGTAAATGTCAGATTTAATTTTTTTTAGTTTTTTAAATTAAACATTTTATGTAGAGATAATGAAGACTCACATGCAGTTACAAGAAATGATAGTGAGATCCCATGTAACCATTACTTTATTTCCCCTAGTGATAACATTTTGTAATACTACAGCACAAGATCACAACCAGAATATTGACATTGACAAAATCAAGATACAGAACATTTCTATCACCACAAGGATCCATCACGTTGCCCTTTTATAGCTACACTCCCTTCCTTCTAGCCTGTACCCCCCTCCTTAACTTCTGATAACATGTTTTCCATTTCTATCATTTTGTCTTTCAAGAATGTTACTGGATTCAAATATTATATATTTAATCTTTTGAGATTGATTTTTTCCCTTGGGAAAATTATGTACAAATTCATTCAAGTTGTTCATTTTATAGCTAAGTAGTATTCCATGATATAGATATACTGAAGTTTATTTAACCATGTACCTATTGAAGGATATTTGTGTTGTTCCCAGTTTTGGGCTAATATAAATCAAGTTGTTATAACATTTGTGTACAAGTTTTTGTGTGTACGTTGAGTCCTTATTTTTCTGGCAAGAAAGTCTGGCAGTGTAATTTCTAGGTTGTATGTTATTAGTTGCATGTTTAGTTTTTAAAGAACCTGCCAAACTGTTTTCTGGAATAACTACATCATTTTACATTCCCACCAGTAAAATACAAGTAATTTAGTTTCTCTGCATCTTTGTCAGCATTTGGTGCTATCACTATTTTTTATTTTAGCCATTCTGATAGATGTGTAGTGGTACCCACATACAGGCTTAATTTCATCTTCCTAATGGTTAATGATGTAAACATCTCTTCATGTACTTATTTCCCACCCATATATCTTCTTCAGCAAGTTGTCTTTATATGTTTTGTTCCATCTTCTAACTGGATTGTTGCTTTTTATACTTCAGAAATTGAGATTTCTTTATATAGTCTAGATACTAGTTATGTTTCAGAAATATGGTTTGTAAATATTTTCTCCCCCTGTGTACCTTGTCTCTTCATCCTTTTAACAGGGTATTTTGCTTAAGCTGTTAATGTTGATGAAATACATTTTATCATTTTTTTCCTTTTAGACATCATGCTTTTGGTGTCATGTCTAAGAATTCTTTGCCCAACCTAGATTCCCCCAATTTTTCTCCTATTTTTTCTCTAAGAGTTTTATTGCCTTATGTTTTACACTTAAATCTGTAATTCATAATGAGAGAGTTTTCATCTGAGATGTGAGACTTATGTTTAGGCCCATTTTTGCTTATTGATGCTTAGTTTCTCCAAATATCAGTTTTTTAAAAGCCTATCTATTCTACATTGAATTGCTTTTCCATCAAAACTCAGTTGGGCAAAGTTGTGTGGATTTCTAGATTCCGTCTTCTGTTCCATTGATTAATGTATCTCTTCCCACAAAAACCACACAGTCTTGATTATTGTTGTTATACAGTAAGTTTTGAAATCAGATAGACTGAATACTCTCACTTTCTTCCTATATTCCTGTGGACTACTTACACTTTTATTAGAATTTGTTTTGATTTATCTGACCTTTTTGAATTTATTTATTTAGATAGATATAGTGTACTGTAGTTATAAAATTATATCTATATAACTTATAATCCACTGGGGCCATCATTTTACCAGTTCAAATGAAATAGAGAAATTTACCTCCCTTTGCCTTGCTCTGTTTGCTATTGTCTTAAATACTTAAATCTTAATTGTCTTAAATATTTCCTGTATATACATTTAGAACCATATCATAGAATATTATAAATTTTGCTTCAACCATCAAATTTAATTTTAAAAATTCAAGAGAAGGAAAGCAAATTGAGTTTACCCATATTTTTGCTTACTATGTTCTTTCTTCTTTTCTGATGTCCCAAGCTTCCTTCTATTATCATTTTTTTTTCTTTTTAGAGAATTTCCTTTAGTTATTCTTTTAGTATAAATCTTCTGGCAGCCAATTCTCTTGATTTTCCTTCATCTGAGAATGTCTGGATTTCCCTATAATTGCTGAAGGATACTTTCCCTGGGTATATCATTCTAGCTTGACAGTTCTTTATTTCTTAGCACTTGAAATGTACTGTTCCTTTTCTTATGGTCTACATGGCTTCTGATGACATTGGCACAAACAATTTAAATTGTTTTTCTCCAATATGTAAGGTATCCTTTTCTCTATTTTCATTTCCCCCTCCCACCCTTGGATTTAGTTCTCAGAAGTGTAAGGAGAGAGTGTGTCTTGTCATGAATATTTTTGGGTTTGTCCTGTTTAGGGTTTGTTCAGCTTCTTAAATCTATGAATGTATGTCTTTGGCCAATTTTGGAACTTTTACAGCTATTTTTTTAATACTTTTTCGAGTACATTATTTTTTGAGTACTTTTTCAGTCCCACTCCCACTTTTTTCTCTTATGAGACTCTGATGATATGGATGTTATACCTATTGTTATAGTCACACATTTCTGGGGCTCTGTTTATTTTAGTTTTCAGTTTATTTTCTCACTGTTGTTCAGATTGGATAATTTATGTTATTCTATCTTCCATTTCATGGATTTTTTTCCTCTGTCCCCTACTTGTTGCCCATTGCCCATCTGTTGTGTTTTCTATTTTGGTTATTATACTTTTCAACTCTAAGATACCTATTTGGTTTGTTTTTATATCTTCTATTTCTTTGATTAAGTTTTCTATAACTATACCAAAGGCTCTCTATTTTCTTTTTCATTTGTTTCAACCATATTCTTAATTCCTACTAAAGCATTTTTATCATGACTGCTTTAAAATCTTGATGAGATCGTTGATGTCTCACAGCTCAGTGTTGGCATCTATTCATCTTTTTCATTCAGTTTTAGATCTTCTTAGTTCTTAGTTTACCAAATAACTTTCCATTGAAAAATGGGTATTTTTGTATTATGGCATGAAACTCTAGGTCTTATTTAAACTTTATCTGGCCTTCTATGACCCCGCTCTGGCAGAGATAGGGAGTACCACCTTATTACTGCCACTTGGCTTTTGCTGACACCCAAGGTGTGGGGCTCATTACTGTTGAGCTTGGGTGGGATTTCCAGCTCCCCACATGGCTTCCTCTGAAAACACAGTGGGGTGGCCTCATTACTGTTTGGTGATAGTGAAGGGGGTGAACCTCCTCTGGGCTTCACAAGGGTGAAGTGGGATAGGCATCACATTAATTCTGGGTGAGGGTGGGAAGTTCAGGCTTCACATTTTGTCTCCAATGATGCTGGGGCAGATGAATGAAGTGCCACTAGCAGAAGGATGAAAATCCTGGTTTCCTACTTGACCTCCTTGATACCATCCTAGGAGAGGTTTGGAACATCTCATTACAGCCTCACTAACATGGGAATCTAGAGTCCCCCTTTAGCCTTAGCTAGCAGGGATGATGGTGGAAGTCACAATTTTTTTCCTACAGTGTTTGCCTGGAGTAAAGAAGTTATTATGTAAGAAGCTTTTGTCTTGATCAGCTGCATCCTCTGGTCCTTTGACTAGAGAAGCAAACTCTTCAGGACATTTTTGGGTCTGTACCTATTGGTATTTCTGGGTTGCCAGCTTCTTTAGTCCCTAGTCGGGGTGTCTACTATATGCCTGACACAATAGGCACCAGGCAGAGCTGGTTACATAAATTGTGGGTGAAAATGAAAAATGGAAATGTGGAGTTTCTTATTCAAAAAACAAGAAAAATGGCATTAAAGCAACAACATATGCAGTCCTTTTCTTTTCTTGAACTGTCCTGGTAGTTTTTTGTTTGTTTTGTTTTGTTTTTGCTATTAAATGTTATGATCCCTCAGGCAATGGGATATTTTACTTCCTGGGCTTCTTCCCTTCCCCTAGGGCACGCAATGGACAAGACACTCTCAGAGACTACAGTTTCTGTGCAGGGGAAAACTGGCACCTCTTCAGGTATGGATAAGAGGTTTGGTAGTCACCCATGAATGTGCCATGGTGTTCTCATCCTTGGACAGGAAGAGTTGCCATCGGCCCTGCCCTAGGTAACTGGAGGCCATATACATAATCCCAGCTCTCCCTGTACTGTATGCAGGCACCCACCAGGTGTGGAAGGCAGCAAATGTCACTGGGCAGGGGATCAAAGGAAAGACTAAATAGCATCCAGAGTGCCAGGGAGAGGAGACTGGGCAGTCAAGAACCCAGGTCAGGTAGGTAGTCAAGAGGCAAGATCACATATGAGCTGAGGTTCCAACCCTGTGGCTCATGCTCTATTGTCCCATAGGACTTCAACACAAATAAATTCAAAGGTAACATTTTTAAGACTGTTAAAGTGGCAACCACATAGCATTAACTTCAAGCAGAGGACCTGTTCAGCATAACACCCTGCGTGACCACACTGTGTCTCTGCCTGGGAAGCTGGACCCGGCACTAGCAACACAATGATGCTATGCCTTCAAATTCTTTTTAAGACTTCAAAGAAACTGGTTTGAAATTTATAACTTAAAGCATATCTTTCATGTGTTTTGTTAACATACACTCAAGGAATCTGACTCTTTTTCAACTAAACTGTCTTGTTGTTTTGACATTTGGAAGACATTAACACTTTGCAGTGTCTGTGATGAGATAGATGGGTCTGTTGACTTTCTTTACTTCATCATATCTTGGTATTATGGTAAAGACACTTATTTTACTCTCATAAATTTCTTGGCGATCCCATTATTATTCTGTAATTATTCCTTCAAGACAGAAACTAAGTTCTATTGCTCAATAGGGACAATTTTATTTTATGTAGAACAAAGACACTGCAACATATTTATTGTCAGTGATGAACTAAAAATCCTCACATGGCTCCCATCAACATCCTCCCTCCTTTTTACCTATTTTGATTAAGAAGGTCTTTTTTTTTTTTACTATCAGTGATACTCAGCATTAACTCTGTGGGCATGAACTCTAATAATAGTGTTAATAATACCAATGGTAATATAATAATTTTTATCAAATGTTGCTTCTGTGTTAGAGAATATGTTACAGAATTTAGGCATTCCTACTACATTTAGAGTTTATATTTAAGTGTTTTTCAGTATTGCAAAATAGGTATTATTATTTGTATTTTACAGATGAGGTAACTGAGGCACAGCGGTTAAGCAGTCTGCCCTGAGAAAGTGAAAAAGTTTCTTCAACACTCAAGTTCTTTCCACTCTGCTACTATGCTATGTAGTCGCCAAAAATTCTTCCCTTGCAAAGAAATGAATATTGTTATTGTTATACATTTGTTAAAAAATAGTTTGAAAAATGGATGATTCTCATGAATGAGTAATCTAAGGCTTATTATTTATTGTGTTGTTTGCTTGTATATTGCATATGTATTTATATATAAAATTCAATATTACATGTGTATGTATATGTAATATATATACAATATACAACATATATAAGACATATGCATATAGGGTGTATGTGTGCATATATATAGTATAAGTATATACATACACAATATATAAAAACACCTCTTATTAAGAATAAAGTTAAAGGAATATTTGAAAGAATTGGCTTAAGATATTCACCTATTAGTCTTAGAATTAATGAAATTTGACCATAACTGTGAGTCTGTTGACTAAACACACTTGCTAATGTTGTAGCTCATGAATGGAGAGTTAGTTACTGATGACAAAAGGGTCTGTGGTAACTGGATTCTCTAAAGATGTGCTTTGACACAGACCCCAAAAATCAGCAGAGCAGATGGCTGTAGGGTAGGTCGAACATTTACATCTCAAAGTTAGCTTGGGATTTGCTTATTGCTTTGTTCCAATGCTATGATTTCTGATCAATTCCACAACTTTTACGTGGCACTTACCTGGAAGGTTAGCTTGAATCTCTCGAAATAGTAAATCTGGGATTACCACAACATGTCATTTTCCGTAAGTGATTAGGATGTATTTCAGATATTCATTTACTGATTTATTTGGTACTGTTAACCTCATAATTCTTCAACATCTGGAAAGTATTCTGACACAATATAGTATATTCTTTGAAGGAGTTTACTTATGTTATTTCCCTGTCTTAAAAAGATGCTATTTATATGGTCTGAATAAAAAGGAAGAAAATAATAAAGATCTGATAATTTTTAACATTGCCTGTGTTTTTTATATTGAGAGGTGACTTAGCCTATGGTTAAAGAGTGCTGACTCTGAAATCAGCTCGCCCTATTTTAAGTCCCAGTTCTGTCTTACCAGCTGTGAAAACTTCACACAGTCTCTTAAATCCTCTAGGTCTCAGTTTATTATGGTTTGGTAATATGCAAAGTGTTAACAACAATGCCTGGTAAACTTTATTAAGCATTAAATATTGCTAACATTTGATTTTATATTGTTATTAAAGCCAAAGCTGCTTCCTAAAACATCTGTTTTTGCAGTTAACTCTCAATATAGAGAAAGGAAAACTACAGTTCTAAGTGATGACCTAAGATCAGAGTCTGTCAACAGATACATTAGGGCTAAAATGTATCGCCTAATTTTATGGCAAAATCTTTTCCTTTTACTCAACCTGTGTGGATAATTAATGTATTTTCCACTTCTCTAACTACAAGATTCTCGGTAATTTTAGGCCCTCCTTGAGTTGTCTATATTTTCATATGTAATTATTTAAATCCTAGATAAAGATTTCCTCCCAGAATTGCTCTGGCTGCTTCATACTCATCCTTCAGATTTCTGCTCACTCTATGATTCTTGATTTGAAAACCCTTCCTAGACCAACCTCAACTCCTACCTGTTCCAATATTGGGTTATACTTCCTCTTAGTTGCTTCCTCAGAACCCTGTGTTTAGTCAAATTATCCCACTGGGTGTATTTGCTGAATTTCTTAAATTTCTTCTTAAATATGTTATTGTCTTCTTGGGGCAGTGTGGGGAAAAGCACTGCTCGCTTGTAACCTTTTGTTCCAGAATAACTGTGTGTCCATATGATTCCCCTGCTTCTGTGGTATGCTAGGTATAATGTACATTGATGGCCTGGGGCTGGCCAAATCCAGGCCCACCTTATCGATGGAAACATCTTATTGGGAGGCAGACCCCTTTGGCCAAAGTTTTGGTCCTTGGGGCTCTGCTTGCCCAATTTGAGGAAAGCACATGGTCTCTCTCTTTCCCCCCATATCAGCAGTTTTCTCCTTGTCCAGATGGTGGTATGCAACCTTATCCAGCCTGTAACTCCTGGACTGACTGCACGCAAGTCCCATTAAACCCTCATGTCTCATATGGCATCTTCCCATCAGTGTCTCGAGTGCTTTCTAGCCACATCTTACCAACTTGGGAATGTGATCAGACTTGTGCCCACACAGGCAAGATTGGTATTTTTACAATAGAGTGCCTATCATTTACAAGACATATTATTTGGTGAGCTAGG
Source organism: Manis javanica (assembly GCF_040802235.1). NCBI lineage: Eukaryota > Metazoa > Chordata > Mammalia > Pholidota > Manidae > Manis > Manis javanica. The sequence goes on from NC_133157.1 coordinate 152,203,951, forward strand.
TGTTAAGGACTATAATAGGCTATCTGTCTACTGCTTTTGATTGCAACATCTCTAAATTCTACCCTACTTCTCTTTTGCCTTCTCAGTCCTCACCTTCTCTACTCACTTACAAAGAGCCAGATCCTTGACTTATAACAAAGTAAACTGCAGAACCACTTGGTTGCTATATAATTTATCTAATGCTCCTTTTGCTGATGATCAGAGTATTTCCACACTTTAACTTACCAAAATATTTTCCCTGAAAGATTATGAGGCACTTTGAGAAACAAAACTAGGACTATAGAATGTTAGTGACAAGTCTATGTAAAAAAAATAAAAATCCCTTAGTCAGTTATGTCCAGGAAATGCTGCATGGCTGTGTCCCGTCCCTTCTTGACACCACAACGTGTTAGAGCATATTAGGAGACTCCTAAAGATCCATAGTCAACAACAAACAAAATAGTTTACATTGTATCACATGTTTAATCTAGATTTGCCTCAAAATATTTGACCAGGAATTCTTAGATATATGTCTCCTGGCTCTTGTGATCTTTGGTTCACACTTGGAAAATCATGTTTTTCAATGAAGCCACAGTTGAAATACATAGCAACCATCACTCTCTACACAAAAGACAATCTGTACTGATCCTCTGAAGAGTAGGGGTTTGGTTTGGTTTGGTTCTAGTTTTTGGTTCTCCTTCATTAATTCATACTTTAATGACTTGGGACATCATTCTAATTGATCCTTAAAAATGTTTTTAAAAATACTTTTTATACAAGAGACACTAAGAAAACATATAATACTATAAAGCATAAACATTATCAAGAATATTACAGCTCATTTCTCTGAGTCCTTGCATATCTTCTTGTGAACTTCTTATTTATTTATACTGTTTCAAGTAAATTAACCAACTATAATTCATTAGAATGTTATTGGGTTTATAGTCAATTTTTACTACTCATTTTTCTGTGTTTACTAACTCTTAATATGTTTTTCATATATAATCAAAACAACTGGGAGTACATACTCCAGCTCATGTAACCCTCTGACATATGAATTTGGTAGTCAAGGTACTTGTCAGTCAATGTGCTTGTAGTGCAGGGTACTTTATATTTAATTTATTTGTAATTTTTCCTTTCTATGTTTATTGAACCTCTCTACTTATATTCCAATTTTTCTCTAACCACAGATGGGTTTATTTGTTCCATACATGCTTCCTTTGCTAATACCTGTAATTCAATAGTCAGGAAACTAGAAATTAGTTTGTGTCATATTTTCAAAGGAAAATGATTTCTTCAAGCTGCATTTTATTTCTGAGTTAGAAAAAAATATATAATACTTTCTAGGTGACTAATCTGCCAGAGGAAAAATAAAACCCAAGTGTTTGCCAGGCAGCTGCATCTGGGGAGGTCTCTCCCCGTGCACTGGGTGAAGCTCTAGGAGAAACCTCAACCTGGACAGGGGAGGGTTCTTGGCCCTGGATGAGAAAGAATTCTTGAACAGGTCTGATGGTGTAGGTAAGGAAGAAATTCATGAAAGTGAGAGTGGTTGGGAGTGGCAGCTGCCTTGCAGGCAACAGAGAGCGAGGAGGTACAGAGAGAAGGATGGAAAGTTCTTTGAATTACAGCCTAGGGCAGATTCTTTTTCCAACACCTGAAGCCAGGGTCACCTGGCATACTGTGTCCACTTGGACCTGCAAGGCATGGGGACTATTTCCTACCACCCTAGGATTTGGGGGAGCTGTGGAGGAGTGAAATTATGTTCTGAGAACTTCCCAAGAAGGGAGCTTTTCAGACAGGCTACTAAGAGCAGATCATACAGCTGCAGTTCCGTCCATGTCATCCAGGCATTTGGAACTTGCAGGCCTAAATCTGAGCTCTCAGCAGCCCTTCCCTATTTATCAGGCGTGAAATGGAGACTTGGAAATAGAATGAAATCACAAAAACACAAAACGCAGTAATTTGAGCAGTGAGAAAGCTTTATTTAAAAGTACACACTTAAAGAAAGGAAAGTGAGGATTTCTTCAGAGAGGAGGCACACTGAAAGGCTGGGGATTCTGTCTTTTAAGCCTTCCAAGAATGGGGCAAAGGGTAGAGGGGGGTTTTGGGCATAGGCCTGACTTAGGGTCTCAAGATGCTTATCTCTGGTGAGAGACACCATGTCTCCTCTCCTCTAGTATCAGTCTTCCAGCCAATTCTGCTAAATAAATTCAACACAAGGCATTCATTGATCCTGTTTTTCTCCAAGATAGTGGCCAGTCTTAAGCAGTGGGGACACATAACTCAGGCCTACATGCTCTGCCCTTAAGTCAGACTGTTCACTAATTACCAAAGACTATGCCAGGAATCTTACTTTTCAACTCTGCTTGTAGAATGGAATCTTGGCCTCAAGGTGGAGTCCTTCTTGTTCTTACTATGTACTTAAATATCAGTATTTTTAGGAAAATTAATCATGATGTTTGTCTCCTATCTCTGCCCTCCATCAGAGTTTCAAAGATAAAAATGATGGTGGTATTCTGTAAATATTAAGAGCCTAGATCCACTCAAGGTCATTTTCTGATCCCTTTCTTTGATTGTGGTCATTATTCCTAGTGCTCAAACACAGGTCAGTTCTCTCAAATCGAGAGCTTGTCCCATTGTACTTTACATATTCAGCTTGTCAATTTGACAGATGCTTATGCTTTATGAAGGCACAGCAGAAGACATAAAATAACATTTCAGAATTAAAATTTGATTGTGGCTATTCTGTAAAGAATTAAGTATTACAATGGAATATTGATTTCTTCAGGGAAAAAAACCTTTCTATACAGTCCCCAGCCTAATAATCCTCCAAATCCAGAGAAGCTGCTTGAATCCAGAACCAATCTTGTCCTGAACACTGTTAATTAGATCTCACCAAGTCAGAACTTTATACTTCCATAATAAATGTACCAGAAGTTCCATAAGCTGTTGCTGCTGTGGTACTTTTCTGGTTAGAATGCACTTTTTCTTTATTGATTAGGCAGGAGCCTGATTGAATGCTCAGGTCTAGGGGTTCACCCACAGTGGCTATGTTTTCTCATCTTCATTCTTAGAGCATTGCAGTACTCCCTTCAGACCTGAGGAAAGAAATGAGATGAATCAAAGTTATCTACATCTAAGGTCACGACAGTAAGATACAGGGAAGTTAAAAGCCCTTTTTCATCTATGCAACAGTTACTGATGATGCCAAGAATAGAAAATTCTATTGGTCTATCCCAAATTCTGAGCCAGTGATGTAAAACTCGGTCTCGTGAATGAGCTCTCTTCATTTCTCTTGGTTTTGCAGATCCTTACCACAAGTTGTATAAATATTGAATATTTAAAATAGTTTTCTTGTTTCTTTCTGTGCTTTCAAACACTTCTTATTCTCACCAGGGGTGACCTCTTTGATTATGACTCCTGTCTTTCCTGTTCTTCAATTGCTATCCCAAATTTCCTTACTCCTTAAAATCTTCCTAGTTTGACTGTCACAAAATCTAAACTGATTGCTATTTTTCATCCTCATATAAACTTTCATACATTAATTTACTTATGCTACAATTTCATGAACTTTATATTTTCATTGCCCCATCCAACTCTCCTTCCCCATCAGATTGAAAAATCTCAAAGATCCTATCTTCCATTTCCCTTGAAATTCTTTCAGGTGCTTAGTGGGGGCCAGGACTCTGTTTCCTTCTCTTTCTTCACAGCACTTAGAGGGTAGAGGATAAAATGCAAGATATTTTCCCTCCAGGGAGGCTTTGGGAAAGACAATGAGTTTTTCAGTGGCTAATGATTTGTACTCTGGGTTTAATTGGCTAATGATTTGTACTCTGGGTTTAATGGCCCGTCAAAGTCTATTCAGTAATGACAGGAGGAAGAGGGTCCTAAAGGAAGGTAAAAGCGGATAAACCAGAATAAGGAAGGGATTTCCCTGAAACTACAGGGAGGAGCTAAAAAAGCAGACCAGAGAAGGATAAGAGTTGCAGATAGGGAACCTGGGCGATGAGAGGCAGATGGCAGGGAGGATGACCAACAAGGAAAGCTCAGGTACCATTGAGAAGCTGGCCCTAGAAAAGGACCCCAGGAGAGAGAGGCCTTATTTTTAGGCCAGAAGGCACTGAGCTGAATCATAGCTCACAGGCCACTCCTGATGAAAGCCTTCACTGGGGCTGGCATCTTTCTTGTCCTTTGCTCAGGAACTAGGAATGTCTTTACCTTGCAACATTCAGCACCTCATCAGCTCTCCTCTTTGTGCCTGCCACCAAGTGGGCCACTGACATCCATCTGTATAAGACGGGGCTGTGACACACAGCACTGATATGTTATCTCTGAAATTTTTATCTTCAGCATGGATTTCTGTTCTTATTTCAATGTTCTATTTGCATATGTACTTAAGTATCATGAATATTACAAACAATGTATCCCAAACCCAACCTCTGATCTTCCTCTTTTAGTAAATGGCATCTCTATCTATTCAGCTATTTAAGTCACATACCAGAAGTCATTCTAGCTATACTCAAGTTATGTAAATTAAACAGGGTTTAAAAAAGGTTAGACTAATTACAAAGGTTAGGATGGAGTTTAAAAAACCACCAAGTATTATCACAGCACCTCTGAGTTAATGATCATGAGAACCCAGAACCCATTCCTAGGCTTGAAGGGGCACAGAAGACAGTGGTCACTGAAGCTGAGGCAGCGACGGTTGTGCGGATGGGATCCGACAGGACCTGTGTCCTTCTGTTAATGGATGCGAGCAGACATCAGTGCAGTGTGGGAGTGTAGGTTACCAAAGAATATCTCAAATTTACTCTGGTCTATACTTTAGAACCCCTGAACTGTTCCTGAAGCCATAAATCAGGAAAACAAAATAAATCAAGCACAGAGATTGATGTAATCACAGAGGATGAGCTTAACAGATCACAAGGCAGAGTGGAGAAGGGTGAGGTGTGACTCGGTGGACAAAGAAGAAGTAGAGCACAATCCCAGACATTTTTCTGACTCTCATCTGATTATTACATGTCAGTAACCTATTCATAGTGCTCCACGTTATCCTTAAACTAAAAACAATCAAGAAAGGCAGCCAGTGGAGCACTAAACATGGTGGGTCTTGAGGAAGACACCAGGCCAGAGACTCCAGGGCCTGGAACCACGGTTAATGATATTCCATTGCCTTTGGGGTATCTCCACTGCCTGCACACAGGGGTCCCAGTAAGTGTTTGGTGATTGCCTCCACCTCTCAGACACTCAGAGCTGACATTCTTTCGGGCTTGTTAAGTTCAGTGAGAGCATGAAGCACCTCTTGAGCACTGGCTCTGTTGTGCTCACTCACACACTGACATATAATCAAATGTTTTACTTTGGTTCCATTCTCTTTTCATCAAAATGGTTTGAAAAAAATATGATTGACGTCACCAAGTTGATTTCATTAAGGACAAACAATCTTCAAACCAGAGTTGTATCTCCCTGAGCTGCCTCAATAGCTTGCAGTATTAAATTCATAAATTGAATTACTTCATCCTCTGACTAACTTTTCTTGAAAGCAAATGTTATTCTTTCTTTTACATAATCAATCATGGATTAAAGTAGGTAACACAGGTTATTTGCTACAAATCAATTCCTGTAAAAAGCAACAAAAGGGAAGGTCATGAAGAAGAGTGTGAAGACTTTCCAGATTGCCAAAATAAAAGCTTTGCAAAGAAAATCTTGAACTATTTCTTCCTTTGACTGCCAGAAAACTGCGTTCTTCTCTCTTTCTAAGCTAGTATGGGTGTTGTAGCTTTATCTATCACTTGCTTGACATCCCTCTCAACAAATGAAATCTAAATCCCCTCTCTTTAAATATGAGCTTCCCTAATGACATGCTTCCAACACTACAATGAGGTAGAAGTGAAACTACTTATGTGACTTTCAACTCCAGTCATAAAAGGCTGGCTTCTGCTTTTTGGGACTCATTCTTTTGGAGCCTTGAGTTGTCATGTGAGAAGTTAGGCTATGCTGAAGTTGCCATGCTGGAAAGACTAAATAGAGATAGAGAGAGCCTTAGAATCCTCAGCGACTCCAGCCACCAGCTACTCAACTACCAAATCTGGGTGTAAGGAGCTTCTGAGATGATTTCTGACTCATCACTGTCTGGTGCAACTACATAAAAGACTCTGACCAAGAAACAGCTATTGAATCCAGTCAACTCCTGTGGTACCATGAGACATACTACTACTAAATGATTATTATTATTTTACTCCACTAATTTTGAGGTAGTTTGTTACATAGCAACAGTACCCAGAGCACTGGTCTTGCCCTTTATTAAGCTCTAAATGATAGATGCTCCTTGTCCAAGAACTTGACTTTCTTCTCTTACATATTATGTCATTTTCTTTAGTAATCTCATCCTCCCCATGGCTTTTATATAGTAATTTTTTGTTGTGATAGTTAATTTTATGTGTCAACTTGAATGGACCACGGGGTGTCCAGAAATTGGGCCAAATATTATTCTGCATATGTCTGTGAGAGTGTTTCTGGATGAGATTAAAATCTACTCAGTAGATTGAGTAGAGAAGATTGTCCTCCCTGATGTGGGTGGGCATTGTCCAATCAGTTGAAGACCTAAATGGATCAAAAGGCTGAGAAAGATGGAACTCCTCTTGTTTGACTGATTGAGCTAGAATATTGGTGTTTTCTAACCTTCAGACTTGTACTAAAGATTGATTCTTCTTGGGTCTTGAAAGTGTCAGCTTTTTGGACTGTAATTTACAGTATGGTTCTCCTGAATCTCCTACTGGTCAACTGTAGATCTTTGAATTTCTCAACCTCTGTACTCCTGTAATCTAACTCCTTATAATAAATTTCTTTCTCTCTCTCTCCACACAGCTTATTGGCTCTGTTTCTTTGGAAAACCTTGACTAACGCATGTGCTATTTCTTTTCTGGGTTTTCAACTGCACATTTGCATATATGCTCAAATGTCATGGACATCAAAAACTAAAATATTCCAAAACTGACCATTCCTCATCTTTGTAAATGGCAGGTCTATTTAGACAGTTGCTTAAGCCCTAAAGCCAGAGGCTATTCTAGACAAACCCTGTCCTTTATGACCCCAAACTGATACATCACCAGATCCTAGAAATTATTTTTCTACGTAATGGCAAATATAATTATTTTGGTTCCCATTGCTGCCACTCTAATCTAAACAACAGTTATCTGTCACATAGGTAATACAGTAATTTCTCAATATTCTCTTTTCTTCCAATCTTGCCATCTCCATTGCTACAATTCTAAATTATATTCTTCATATAACAGTCAGACTAATTTTCAAAACATACATCATTATTTATATATTATATATACTTTAATTTAAATATATGTATATGTGGTATATTATATACTTATGTATACATTTATAAATATATACATACATACATATATATATGATACTTGTGTAAATAAGCCAGCTCATATTTAAATATTGGATGTCTGAGTATATACATTAAACATACATTATATAATATATGTATAATACTTGTATATTACATATTTATATATTTATATGATTTTATATTTACATGTATATGATTTTATATATAAATCATTATATGAAACATTGTTAGAGGTAAAATTCTATACATTCTAACCTGATCATGAAACTCTGTGTAACTTGACCCTGTTTTCCTCTCTAGCTTCATTTTGACTCACTATAGCTTCCTCATTAGGTCCAGTCATTGGCTTTCTCTTCGTTCCTCAGAAATTCCACACACTTTCTGGAAGGCCCTTTATATGTGCTGTTCTTTTTGGGTAGAACATCATTTCTCCCTCCTCTGGCTCTATCTTCATCCCTAAGAACATCTCATGTCTTGGTTAGCTCATACCATATTCACTTTTCTGGTTGCAGCTTAACTATCACTTTCTCAAATGACACCTCTGACATTAACCTCCAATCTGATTTTGTTCTCATATGTTAGTATCCTTCAAAAAATGCTCTTATATTCACTTACAGGTATTATCACTATTGGAGATTACATGCATACTTCTTTTGTTTATTTGCTTTAAAACTTATTTTTATCACTATGCTGTAAGTTCCATCACAACAAAGATCAAATCTTATTTTTTCACTATTGAACACCCAGAATTCACTAGTTTCCAGAGTGTATATAGTAAGTGCTCAGTACATATTTGTTAAATGAATACAATTTGCATTTTGGGTTAATGTTTCTGAGATACTTGACACTTTTGAGAAAACTACTCTACCCACATGATCATGTAGATATAGGTATCACCACCGGAGGATAATATTTCAAGAACTTTCAGCAGCAAGCCAAAGTCTTAGAATAGTCTTCAGAAAAGTCACAGGAGTTTAGATAGCTTCCACTTAAGAAGTCTCTAAATTGGTCTCTCCATTTTTCTGTGATTTCTACATTACAGATTGTTATGATTTCTCAGCTTCCTACTCCACAGAATTGGTTGGAGAAAAAAATCGCAGCATTATTAGTAGAGATGTTTTCCTCAGTTTTACTGAGAAGTAAATAAGAACTTTTTTCAAGAATAGAAACTTAATCTTAATACTACTATTCCAAATATTTTTACTCATGGCTATTTAATTAAAAAAACAAAGAAAACACAGTTTTTGTAGCTTAAATAGTGTATTGCTACCTTTTTTGGACATCTCCTTGACCAGATAATCAGAATTCTGAGAGCTAAATTAAATAAATAAAACTTTAAAATAGAACAAACAGCAACAATAAAACCTTCAAAATCTAGGCAACATGAAATGACCATTCTTTCTTTATAAAATATCATCACAACTCTCTGCTTCTGATTTGCTGCAATCACAAACCTAACAAGAATTCTACAGTGGGATGTAGGTAAGAAATCATGTCCATGATTACACATAGTGCAGAAAAAGCCTTTGGTGAATACCTGTCATATGCATGAAGCTCTCCACCACTATTGCTGCATCCATAACAATTCAGAATAAACTAGGTCAGATAAACATCACTCAATCACATTTTCCTTTTCCCCTGGGATCAGCGACATCCTAGCTTTCTCCTGCTGCCCTGAGCCTGATATCAGCATCTTTTTTTTTAACCTGAAAGGTTGTGATTAAATATTTTTCCCCTCTGTCAATATTTTAAGTAAAGAATGAACTAAATAAATTAAATCAACAGAAAAAAGAGCATATGAATGAATTAGGTGTTACCCCTCTCATTACTGTCCCTTCTGTAAATGACAGATTAGCTGCTCATCTAAAGTCTGTCAAACAAATGCTTTGAAAATCCAGATAAATTAAAAGAAATATAAGACATCTAGTTAAGCAGAAGTAGACAACATTACATCTTGTAGCTTCATTTATTGAAAAGCTTGAGAGCAACAATCTTGAATTTTTGAGATGACAGTTTTTCAAAATTATTTTTAAATATGTACTTATTTACTAAAATAGGCTCCTTAATTATTCCCTAATAATCCTTTCCTTTTCAAAAAATTTAATAGAAAATTCTATGATTTATGTTTGTATTTCCATATCCTTTCCAAAACCGGTATTGCAAGATTAAGTAAGTTTTATGTTAAACACCCACACATGCTTGAGAAACTCTGCTCTAGAAAAATTTTCCCAGGCAGGGAACAGCCCAAAGGTAACTCAGTCATTTATTTCTTCTCCTCTCAACCTTAGACTTTAAACTGGTCAAAGAGAAGTAGTTAGCCTTTTATTAAAGGTGATAAGACAGATTTTATCTAGACTACTGCAGAAGGAGGAGAGAGAGACTAGTATAAACTGAGCTCAACTCTGGTCTGTGCAGAGGCTGAAACAGGGAAGTGGAAATTTACCAAAATTGGCTGGGAAAGCTGTTTTCCAAAAACTGTTAGGCAAGACAGGTATTGGATCGTGGTGGACCTCAAACAGTAAATTCTTTCAGTGGTGTTGAAATTTTACGAGCATGGACTTCAAAGGGGAGGCTGGGTCATCCCAGGGATGTTAGAAACTATGTGCTGTTAGAAAATGCATTGGCCAGGTCTCTTAACGTGTATGTCACAGGTATGGTGGGATGTGGGGGAGAGGGAGGAAGTATATAGATGAAATAATTTGTGCTAAGAGTTTACAGTTTTCATAGGCTGAGGCTGAGACCAAGTCAAGAAGGGTCAGAGTGAAGTCGGCCGAGGAGAGTGGGCGTCAGGCTCTGGTTCTCTCCCGTGGACGCAGGGAGTGGTGTGAATTCCAGAATCATCAGGTCCTGACTTAGTGATGTCAGCCACTCAGGATTCTCAGATTGAATGTAGGTTTTCTATAGAATTGACACTAAAGAGATAACTTAATAGAGAGGGTGGAATGGAAAAGTTAGTGATGGTACTCACAAAGACCCCGCACTGAGCTATAGGGACCTTTATGATTCTCTCTAGGGCTTTGAACAGCAGGACCCTGAATCAGTCCTTAAAACTTACAGCTGGTTCTTTTCTATTCTGTTTCTTCTTAGTGTTGTAGGCAAGGTAAGGATTTTATTTTTTGTTTACACTGATGATTTGAAATTTTATAGTAAAAACAAAGGCAATAAATTAAAAATCATAGTTTGTTATAATGCTCTGAAAGATATTGAGAAATGGGGAGCGCTCTCACTTCTTTCCTTGACTGTAAGGTATGGTGTTTCCTTTGCCTACAAATATTTTTATCTATTACATATAAGATATTGTTTTAGTAACTAGAGGATGTAGATATGGATATATGAGGAATGAAAAAGGTAGGCTTCCTCTAAGGAACTTCCAGTCAGGGAGAGGAAACAGAGCCTTTATGTAATTAACTGTAATGTAGTTGAGAAAATGTTAAATTTCTTAACAAAGCAAATGCACTAAAAGTGTTGCCAGTAGTTGATATTTGCCTTTGGTTGGAGGAATTTGCAACTACTTTTAGTTTCGGGTAAAAGAATAGAATTGAACTACTGAGAAGGGGAAAAGCATTTCAAACAGAGGTAAGGATATATAGAAGAACAAAAGAAAAGCATGCATCATGAGGGTATGAGGAATAGCAAGTTAGTTACTTGCACTAAAGGACAAAGTGTGTGAGAGGGGGCATAGGAAATATTGTTGTGACTACATACCACTGAATGCATAAGAGAACTAACATTTAGTGTGTACCTATTATTTTTTAGGTCCTTTGCATATGTTATTTCATATAATCTTCAGAACAACTCCATAGGGAAAATTTTGAAGAGGTTATCGAGTGATCAGGAAGAGTCAGAAAGAGTATTGGGAAGAAGAGTGTGTGGTTTTAAATATGGGGGTCAGAGCAGCTTCAATAACTGGGAGATATTTGAGTAAAGACCTGAAGGTGGTAGGCAAGCACATGTTGAAGTCTGTGTGGAGAGCACCCCAGGTAAAGGAAAAGGCAAGTGCAGGGACCCTGAGGAGGGAATGGAGACAGCATAGGGAGGGACGGTGAGCAAGGGAGAAGGATGGAATATAGAGTTGGAAAGGGAACAGCTATGGCAGTTCCATGAACTTTGACTTTTGCCATTAGTCAGAAGGTTCTTATGGAGGAGAAACCTGATCTGACTTAGATTTTGAGAGGATTTGCACTTCTATCTGTGTCAGAAAGGGCAGAAAGGTAAAAAAGCAATGAGGAGGCTTTTGGAAGAATCCAGGCCAGAGCTGAAGATGGCTGGACCAGGGCAGGAGATGAGCCAGGACCTTGGCTTCACTGACATTGTGCTCTGAGTTGCTTACTTCAGATACAGCCAGAGGCAAAGCAAACAGTACCCAAGAAAGCACACTTCATTATTCATAAACAAAAGGCAAGTTCATGATAGAGTTTGGAGTCTGCATTGGGGAATTTGTAAATGGAAATTCAAGGAGAGAAGGCTAGGAGAATCATTGCCTCCTGTCTGCTTTTATAAGAATGAACTCTACACAAATGTATAGATACTGAATGATGGAAAAGGAGGGGAATGAAGAGTAAGGACAGCCGTGTGGAGGGTGTCGGGACTGAGCAGAAGTGAGAAGGGGAAAATCAGGAAGGCAGAGGGGACATTACTACCTAATTGCTTAGACTAAATTTACAGAGACTAGGTGGAGAATTTTAGGGAAATCAAGATTATACATTAATATTGGGGACAAAGGCAATGAAGAGTGTTAATGATGAGGTGACAACTCTGTATTGGTATGTATAAGAAATTCAATATAATGCCAAAACTGAGTGCTGGGCTTAGCCTCCTTCATTGTGACTGAGCCTGGGCTAGAGGTATACACAAAGTTGAACCAGCAACTTTATTTTCTACCTTCACGGAGAATCCGTTCTACTGGGAAAGAAAGTCAGTTAAACACTCCTTTATATAACCGTATACCAAGGGCCTTCAGTGGGAAAGGTACTTGTAGAGAACATCCAAAAAAGGAGGCAGAGGACAGCTGGGCTGGAGAAAAATAACCATGTGGCCTAAATCCCACCAGGACAAGTAACTAACTCCATCCCCCTAGCTATTCATCTAACATCTCATATCCAAAATAAGAGGGTGGGACTCCATGACCTCAAGGCACCTCAGAAACTTTAAGTGTCTAAGAAATTTGCTCTGTATGTTTGCCAAGGTAAGGTTGGAACAATCCTAGCAGCCAAGAGAAAAACTAGCAGCTGACAGGCTCCTTTGAATTTGGTTTTGATTCCTATTTATCTGATTATCAAACTTACATTAAAACAAGCATAGTAATTGTTTGAAACAAAGGATTATTACTTAGAAAGTGGCATTTCAGCTATGTTGCGATCAAATGATTTGGAAAAGCTCAAAAAGTATAGTTTTCCTCCAACATTGTTTCTCCTCTTTTCTACAGAAACCTTTTGTGCAGGTTCAAGGAAAAGATTAGATACTAATTTGATTCTCTATATTATAAAATGGTCTTAACAGAGCATTGAGATATGGATTTTGAAAGAAATGCTGCCTTGTTTTTCTAAATTATCCCAAACAGGAATAAATGGTTGATTTGCTGATAAGCAGATAAGTATCAGGTATTATTTATCCAGTACTAACCTGACTGAATATCTTTCCAACACTCTGGGAATACTGAATCTAAAAAAAAAAAAATTGAGAAACTTTGTTTCGTAAAGGAAAAACATCTGATATTAGATAGTGCCCTTAGGAAATAAGAAAATTAGATAAGCTCTATTTTCTTGCACAAAAAGAAATAAATTCATCCTCTTCAAATACTAAAAAAAAGTCCTCTCTGGATATACCTGGCAGGGTTTCAAATGTAGCTCTGAAAAAGAAATAAATTATGACCAAAACCAAGGGTAATGTCTAATCACTTTCCAACCAGAACTAACAAAATCACACCTACAACTATCCTTTAAAGTTCTGCTGGATGCTTCTGTAATTTTTATTTTCACCTGCCCTTCTCAATTCTCTGGCTTCCATTTGCATTTTGAAAAACTTTCCACTGAATAAACTATTCAACTTTAAATGAAAATTCCAGTCAGACATATTTGGCTTTGTTTTGGAATATCCTTTCCTCTGACATAATTTTGATTTTCCAATTTCAAGACCAGTCTGTTCTCTGTCTTCAGTTTCCCAAGCTGTCAGCCCTACGGCTCTGCTCTTGTTTGGTAATTAATGTTATCAGTTGCTTCACTGCCCCTTGCTGGACTCCCTCCTCTTACCTTTCATTCTTTCTGTACTTCTACCTACTTTGTTCACATCACTGTCAGCCTAAAAGTGAGACCTCTTCCTTTATAATTCTGTCCCCAAATATGTGATTATTCTTATCTTTCCTTCATGGTGATCCATGTAGAACACCCCTGGCTAATACTAGCTAAGAAAACATTCTCTTTAGAATGTTATATTAAAGAGCATAAAAACATGTCCATAGCAGCCCTTGTGACGGGCAAAGCATCCCTAAAAAGGTTGCTTATCAAAGACAACATTTTAGCTTTCATTGTCTTGCCCCCCTGCCTGACCTGCTTTCCTCCACAGAAAGAGCAAGCCTTTCTTACCTGAGACAAGGGCACTTGCTTCTTTGACCATCAGCATATCCCTCCTGTGTGTTTCTGTTGCTACTGCCAAGTTCAAGACACCAAGTGGAAGTGACCTGCAGCATCTGCCACAGAACTAGCCCAGATGTGGCAGATCCTGTAGATCCTGCACCCACCAGTCCTTATGGCATGGAAAGAGACACTCCAAAAGATCAAGACACATTTCATACCAACCCAACCCACATCAGTGCCCTTCTCAAATTCCCCTATTACATTAAGAAACAGACCAGTGTTGGCAGCCGCGCTCAGAAAATAGCGCCCCATGCAGGGCAGCCGGAAGGCCCCGAACTTCCTAATGACAAATCATCCCACACCACTAAACTACATGCTAATTGCGCCTTGGCATAAGGACCAATGAGACCCACCAAATGGTTATGCTAATAAGGCATATGGAGCCGCACCAACCAGGTCAGAGCATGAGAACTATATAAGCAAGCCTCTCCTTCCCCTCTGGGTCCTGCCCAACTCATTTGTTTCACAAAGAGCTGAAGAACAAAGCTTTCTGCAGAAGAATCCTGCTGTTGTTGCATGCTGTTCTTGCCGGCGAGGACAGGGCACGCAACAAGTGGTGCCGAATCCCGGGAACCAGAACATCACCGGCACAGGGAGGACCCTTCAGACATCTGGAGAGGATTCAGAACTGCAGGTGAGAAGAAAGCCCGGAGGGGTAAGTTCCGAGAGGCCCCTGCTTTTTAGGATGATGGTTGATGGTTCTCTGTAAATAAGGAGGCACCATGGGGAATGCACCGTCATTAGTCACGGCGCTGCAGACAGCTCTCAAAGAGCGAAACTTGAAGGTCTCCAGCAAAGTCTTAGGATCTTTTGTGAAGGAGATAGACCGTGTGGCCCCCTGGTTCATTTGTTCAGGGTCCCTCTCAATCCCGAGCTGGGACAAACTGGGGAAAGATCTTGATAGAGAGGAGGAGGAGGGTAGCCTGAGGGGAGGCACCAGGCCCCTCTGGAAACTGATTAGAGCTTGTCTGCAAGATGAGAGATGTGAAAAGGTAATAAAAGAAGGTCAGAGAGCATTGACAGATATCCAAGAGAGCATGTCAGAAACGGAACGGGAAACAGAGAGCGCGCGCGGCCGAAAAAAGGCCACAAAAACGAAGGTAAAGAAACCTCAGAGTGAGGGAGAAAGCCCGCCTAGGGCAAAAGCGAAAGAGCCCCGAGAAGCGAGTGACAATCGCCTCGGAGAAAATAGTAAATACCCCTGGAAAGAGTTGAGGGACCTCCAACTCTCCAATAGGGAATCTGAGGAGGAATTAACCGCAGAGGAAGGGGAAGAAAATAAAACCGCAGAGTGTAGAAGTAAGGGAACCAGCAAAGTTGAAAAGCGGACCAAGGAAAAAATGAAAGCAGGGTGTCCCCCGACGCCCTTTGCCCCGCCACCTTACGTGAGTGGCGCACTCTCCTTTTGCCACCCAGATACTCTTCAGGCAATTAGACAAATGTTTCCTGTATTTGAGGATAATGGCGTACGCTCTCACCAGCCCCTGAGCCATAAACAAGTTAAGGAGTTAGCAGAATCCGTTCGGGCTTATGAAGTCAGTGCCAACTACACCATAGCACAAGTTGAGAGATTAACAGAGACAGCCATGACACCCGCAGACTGGCAATATGTAACTAAGGCATGCCTTTCTAGTATGGGGCAATACATAGAATGGAAGGCATTGTGGCATGATATCAGTATGACCCAGGCACGCGCAAACGCGGCCGAAGGACAGCCTGCGTGGTCATATGATACGCTGACGGGCCAAGGACAGTGGGTAGCCAACCAGACCGCCTTCCCCTTACAGGTATACGCACAAATAAACACGTGCGCTGCCAAGGCATGGAAAGCCCTCACCAACAAAGGAGAAGTATCAGGCAATTTGACAAAAATTATTCAGGGGCCGAGCGAGCCATTTTCTGACTTTGTCGCTCGTATGATGGAGGCCGCAGGCAGAATATTTGGAGATCAGGAACAAGCGATGCCCCTGGTAGAGCAATTAGTATTTGAACAATGTACCAAGGAATGCAGACAGGCGATAACACCCTGGAAACAGAAAGGGATACACGCTTGGTTGAAAGCCTGTAGAGAAATAGGAGGGCCACTCACCAACGCGGGCCTAGCCGCAGCCATATTACAGAGCCACAAACAAGCCAGGATCACTAACAGAAGTATTAAATGCTTTCACTAATCTGTCACGAGGGCTGTCCCAGTATCTTTCAGGAAACTGGTCCCAGGACTTTGATGGAGCACTAGAAGAACTGCGGCGAGAAATAATCCACATCAACTCCACCCGTCTAGATATCTCCGTAGCAGAAGGACTCTCTTCCTGGTTCCTCAGAGCTCTCTCCCACGTCAAGGAGTGGGCGGGCATGGCTGGGATGGGCGTGTTCATGCTTGGAGGTCTCATGCTCCTACTCTGGTTGTTATGCAGACTCCGCAATCAACATAAGGACAAGGTGATCCTTGCTCAAGCCCTAATGGCGATAGACATTGGCGCCTCTCCCCAAGTGTGGCTCAATATGCTTAAGAAGGAAGCTCAGCTTTAGCTTGAGGTAGCTCTTGCACCCTGAGCCCATGTGGCACTGCACCAGGCCCGAGTACCTCAATGCTTAATCACAGCTTTCTTTAAGAAGCTCATGGTGCAAGAGGGTTGAGAAAAAGGGTCCAAACCCTTTGTACCAAGCGGTCCCAACGCCAGCCAGAGGATGCGAGGCAAAGCACTGCAAGAGGTCTTGGACCCCTCTGAGAGGCATGCCTGACTGCATAGGGGTAGATGCCCAGAACCCCTCTCCAAAAAGGGGGCATCAGGAAGTATGATGGAGGTCAGGCCTCTGTCTCCGCCTCTGCTGGCAAGTTCCGCCTTGAGCTTCTGTTAGACAAAAAAGGGGGAGATGTTGGCAGCCGCGCTCAGAAAATAGCGCCCCATGCAGGGCAGCCGGAAGGCCCCGAACTTCCTAATGACAAATCATCCCACACCACTAAACTACATGCTAATTGCGCCTTGGCATAAGGACCAATGAGACCCACCAAATGGTTATGCTAATAAGGCATATGGAGCCGCAACAGACCAGAAGCACAGGATGAGAATATTTTCAATTGCGCAGCTTTGCTGGAGGAAGGATTCCAGGTGAGGAGGATCTGAGCACTAAATAAACACAGGGCTAACCTTGCAGGTGATTAAGAGCAGGTGTATACTCATGTGGTAAATAGTAAGGGTCCTGGAAACATCCTTAAATCTAAAAGCACTCTACATGAAATGTTGAAAAAGTCACCTATACAAATTCAACCCTTTGCAGGTCTTCTGCTACTTGGTAAAAAGCAAATGCCAGAGATTCAAAATGGCGGTGTGAGGTGAGACAGAGAATTCCACCCAAAACCACATAAAGTATGAATATATAGTAAATATAACTAGCCCTAAAACAGCAACAGGAAAGAAGGCTGCACCAGACTGCATACAGACCTCATGAACAGAGCAGACAGACCTCACGAAACAGGGTAATGTATGAAAGCCTTGATCGGCAGGACCCAAGCCCTTCTCTCACCCCAGCTCACCAGCAGGAAGAAGAGAAACAGAGTGAGGGAGGGGGTGGAAGCCTAGAACTGCTGAACACTGAACCCTGGAGGTCTGCTTTGTGAGCAGAAACCTACATTGTGTGGTGCTCTGGAGGTTGGGGAGCTGGGACAAGTGGACTGCTTGAGAGACTGAGATTATGGCTGTTGATGAAGGACGGGATCTACACATGGCCACTCTGGGACAGAGGAAAGATGGGCGGTCTGAGAGGCTTGCTAACCATGAGAGGGCTGCTGAAGGGGTGGGATTTTCACAGAGCTTGCAGCACAGAAGGGAGAGCTGTACAAGGTTGTCTGGGCATGCTCTGCCCAGCTGGTTAAGACCTTTGAGGAGCTTCAGGTGCTCCATCCCCCTGGCTGGCTACTCAGCTCTGAGGACACACACTGTGACCTGCAGCCTGCTGCACCTTCCTCCTGGCTTGCCGGCACCTGCTCGCAAACCAGTAGTCACTGCTCTGGCCTCAGGCCAGCCAGAGGCAGGCCCACGTACAACAGCAGGAGATGCCAAGCACAGAAGCTTACACCTGTGGGCTCAGACCACTGGCTCTAATACTAGAGACAGGTACTGCAGCCAGAAAGCAAGAAACAGCTCTTTTCTCACCCAGGCACCAGTGTCGCTCCCCTATGACCCCGAACTTCACTCTAGGGATTGAGTAGCTCTAGAGACTGGAGCTTCTGGGTACTAGTGGGCACCACATAGAAATATGAAATGTCAAAAGAACATGGTTTAGACCAAAATCTCACAAACCCCAGAAAAAGGGCCAAATGAAACTGAAATCACAAATCTTCCAGAAAAAGAGTTCAAAATAAAAATCATAAACATGCTTATGGAGATACAGAAAAATATGCAAGAACTCAGGAATGAATTTAAGATGGAAATTCTATCATTAAGAAATTCCATATTTGAAATGAAACATACAGTGGAGTGATTTAAAAGCAGATTAGATGTAGTGGAAGAGATGGTAAATGGAATAGAAATTAGAGTAGAGGAATACAAAGAAGCTGAGGCACAGAGAGAAAAAAGGATCTCTAAGAATGAAAGAATATTGAGAGAACTGTGTGACCAATCCAAATGGAACAATATTCACATTATAGGGGTACCAGAAGAAGAAGAAGAGAGAAAAAAGGATAGAAAGTGTCATTGAGGAGGTAATTGCTGAAAAATTCCCCAATTTGGAGAAGGAGATAGTCTCTCAGGCCAGGGAGGTGTACAGATCTCCCAACACAAAGGACCCAAGGAAAACAACATCAAGACATATAATAATTAAAATGGCAAAGATCAAGGATAGGGACAGACTTTTAAAAGCAGCTAGAGAGAGAAAAAGATCACATACAAAGGAAAACCCATCAGGCAGGCTATCATCAGATTTCTCAACAGAAATCTTACAGGCCAGAAAGGAGTGGCATGATATATTTAATGCAATGAAGCAGAAGGGCCTTGAACCAAGAATACTCTACCCGCAAGGTTATCATTTAAATTTGAAAGAGCGATTAAACAATTTTCAGATAAGCAAAAGCTGAGAGAATTTACCTCCCACAAACCACCTCCACAGTGCATTTTGGAAGGACTGCTATAGATGGAAATATTCCTAAGGCTAAATAGATGTCACCCAAGGGATAGACAAAGAGTACGGAATATGATTTATAACATACAAAGAATGAAGGAGGAAGAAAAAGGAAGAAAAAAGGAAAAGAACCTTTAGGTTGTATTTGTAATAGCATATGAAGTGTGTTAAATTAGACTGTTAGATAGTAAGGGAATTACCCTTGAACCTTTGGGATCCATGAATCTAAAGCCTGCAATGGCAATAAGTACATACTTTTTGATAATCACCCTAAATGTAAATGCTCTGAATACACCAATCAAAAGACATAGAGTCACTGAATGGATAAAAAAACAAGACCCATCTATATGCTGCCTACAAGAGACTCACTTCAAACCCAAAGACATACCCAGACTGAAAGTAAAGGGATGGAAAAAGATATTTCATGCAACTAATAGTGAGAAAAAAGCAGGAGTTACAGTATTTGTATCAGACAAAATAGACTTCAAAAAAAAGAAAGTAACAAGAGACAAAGAAGGATATTACATAACGATGAAGGGGTCAGTACAAAAAGAGGAGGTAACTATTATAAATATCTATGCACCCAACACAGGATCACCTACATATGTGAAACAAATACTAACAGAACTAAAGAGGGAAATACAATGCAGTGCATTCATTTTAGGAGACTTCAACACACAACTCACTCCAAAGGACAGATCACCCAGACAGAAAATAAGTAAAGAGACGGAGGCATTGAACAACGTATTAGAACAGATGGACCTAATGGACATCTACAGAACACTCTGTCCAAAAGCAACAGGATACACATTCTTCTCAAGTGCACATGGAACATTTTCAAGAACAGATCATATACTAGGCCAAAAAAAGAACCTCAGTAAATTCAAAAAGACTGAAATTGTACCAATGAGCCTCTCAGATCACATGAAATGAGAAATAAATTACACAAAGGAATGAAGAAGCCAACAAACACATGGAGGCTTAATAATATGCTCCTAAATAATCAATGGATCAATGACCAAATAAAAATAGAGACCAAGCAATATATGGAGACAAATGACAACAATAATTCAACAATGCAAAATCTGTGGGACACAGCGAAGGCCATGCTAAGAGGGAAATATATTTCCCCAATACAGGCCTACATCAGGAATACAGGCCTACATCAGGAAAGAAGAACAATTCCATATGAAAAGTATAAACTCACAATTAATGAAACTAGAAAAGGAAGAACAAATGAGGCCCAAAGGTTATAAAAGGAGGGACATAATAAAGATTAAAGCAGAAATTTAAAAAATTGAGAAGAATGAAACAATAGAAAGAAACAGTGAAAGCAGATGCTGGTTCTTTGAGAAAATAAACAAAATAGATAAACAAAATAAATACCCAGACTTATCAAGAAAAAAAGAGAATCTACACACATAAACAGAATCAGAAATGAGAAAGGAAATATCACTATGGACACCACAGAAATACAAAGAATTATGAGATAATACTATGAAAAATTATATGCTAACAAAGTGGATAACCTAGAAGAAATAGACTACTTTCTACAAAAATGTAACTTTTCTTAGCTGACCAAGGAAGAAACAGAAAATCTGAATAGACTGATTATCAGCAAATAAATTGAATTGGTAATCAAAAAACTACCTAAGAACAAATCCCTGGCCAAGATGGTTTCACTGCTGAATTTTATCAAACATTTAGTGAAGACCTAATACCCATCCTCCTTAAAGTTTTACAAAAAAGTAGAAGAGGAGGGAATACTCCCAAACTCATTTGACGAGGCCAACATCACTCTAATACCAAAATGAGGCAAAGACACCACAAAAAAAGAAAACTACAGACCAATATCCCTGATGAACATAGATGCAAAAATACTCAACAAAATAATAGCAAACCAACTTCAAAAATACATCAAAAAGATCATCCATCATGATCAAGTGGGATTCATCCCAGGGATGCAAGGATGGTACAACACTCAAAAATCCATCAACATCATCCACTACATCAACAAAAAGAAAGACAAAAAACACATGATCATCTTCATAGATGTTGATAAAGCATTCGACAAAATTCAACATCCATTCATGATAAAAGCTCTTAACAAAATGGGTATAGAGAGCAAGTACCTCAACATAATAAAGGCCATATATGACAAACCCATGGTGAACATTATACTTCACAGCAAGAAGCTGAAAGCTTTTCCTTTAAGATCGGGAACAAGACAAGGTGCCCACTTTCCCCAGTTTTATTCAATGTAGTACTGGAGATCCTAGCCATGGCAATCAGACAACACAAAGAAATAAAAGGCATCCAGATTGACAAGGAAGAAGTCAAACTGTCCCTGTTTGCAGATGACATGATATTGTACCTAAAAAACCTAAACTACTAGATCTAATATCTGAATTCAGCAAAGTTGTGGGATACAAAATTAATACTGAGAAATCTGTTGCATTCCTATACACTAACGATGAAATAGCAGAAAGAGAAATCAGAAAAACAATTCCATTCACAATTGCATCAAAAAGAATAAAATACCTAGGAATAAACTTAACCAAGGAAGTGAAAGACTTATACTCCAAAAACTATAAGACACTAATAAAAGAAATTAAAGAAGAAACCAATAAATGGAAGCACATCCCTTGCTCATGGATGGGAAGAATTAATATTGTCAAAATGGCCATCTTGCTTAAAGCAATCTATAGATTCAATATAATCCCTATCAAAATATCAAAATAATTCTTAAATCAACTAGAGCAAATAGTTCTAAAATTCATATGTTACCACAAAAGACCCTGAATAACCAAAGCAATCCTGGGAAGGAATAATAAAGTCGGGGTGATTATGCTCCCTGACTTCAAGTTTTTCTACAAAGCCACAGTAATCAAGACAATTTGGTACTGCACAAGAACAGACCCATTGACCAATGGAACAGACTAGAGAGCCCTGATATAAACCCAAGCATATATGGTCAATTAATATACGATAATGGAGCCATGGACATACAACTGGGAAATGACAGCCTCTTCAACAACTGGTGCTAGTAAAACGGGACAGCTACATGTAATAGAATGAAACTGGATTACTGTCTAACCCCATGCACAAAAGTAAACTCAAAATGAATCAAAGACCTGAATGTAAGTCATCAAACCATAAAACTCTTAGAAAAAAACATATGCAAAAATCTCTTGGACTTAAACATGAGCAACTTCTTCATAAACGTATCTCCCCGGGGAAGGGAAACAAAGGCAAAAATGAACAAGTGGTACTATATCAAACTAAAAAGCTTCTGTACAGCAAAGGATACCATCAGTAGAAGAAAAAGACATCCTACAGTATGGGAGAATATATTTGTAAATGACATATATGATAAGGGATTGACATCCAAATTATATAAAGAGCTCATGCACCTCAACAAACAAAAAGCAAATAAGCCAATTAAAAATTAGCAGAGGAGCTGAACAGTTCTCCAAAGAAGAAATTCAGATGGCCAACAGGCATATGAAAAGATGCTCCACATCGCTAATCATCAGAAAAATACAAACTAAAACCACAATGAGATATCACCTTACACCAGTAAGGATCTCCACCATCCAAAAGACAAACAACAACAAATGTTGGCAAGACTGTGGAGAAAGGGGAACCCACCTACACTGCTGGTGGGAATGTAAATTAGTTCAGCCATTGTGGAAAGCATTACGGAGTTTCCTCAAAAAACTAAAAATAGAAATTCCATTTGACCCAGGAATTCCACTTCTAGGAATTTACCCTAAGAATGCAGCACTCCAGTTTGAAAAAGACATATGCACCCCTATGTTTATCACAGCACTATTTACAATAGCCAAGAAATAGAAGCAACCTAAGTGTCCATCAGCAAATGGATGGATAAAGAAGCTGTGGTACATAAACACAATGGAATATTATTCAGTTATAAGAAGAAAATAAATCCTACCATTTGCAACAACATGGATGGAGGTAGAGGATATTGTGCTCAGTGAAATAAGCCAGGTGGAGAAAGCCAAGTATCAAATGATTTCACTCATCTGTGGAGTATAAGAACAAAGAAAAAACTGAAGAAACAAAACAACAGCAGACTCACAGAACCCAAGAATGGTCTACCAGTTACCAAAGAGAAAGGGACTGGGGAGGTTGGGTGGGAAGGGAGGGATAAGGGGGAAAAATGGACATTACAATTAGCACACATAATGTAGCGTGGGGGACATGGGAAAGAAAGTATAACACAGAGAAGACAAGTAGTGATTCTATAGCATCTTACTACACTGATGGACAGTGACTGTAATGTGGTATGTGGTGGGGATTTGATAATAGTGGGAGTCTAGTAACCACAATGTTGTTCAAATAATTGTACATTAACAATACCAAAATAAAAAAAATAAAAAGCAAATGCCTTCAGGAAGGGATACATTTTCAAATGTACTCATCACTGTCACCTTAGCACAAAAGATTTTCACCTTGTGAAATTCAGCATGTTTTTATTAGTAGTAGGTCCAAAAGATATTTCTCACCAAATAAAAGAGGAGAAAGAATGGTTGGGAAATGTGGATTAAGAAGTGTAAAGCCATCAAAGAAAACTCTGGTGGACAATCTGGCGCAAGGATAGTCCAATGTAAGGAATGATCCAATTGGCAGTGAATTCTCCAAGATCTGGAATCTTGGTTGTGGTCTTATTCTACTCAGGGTGCATTAAATTAAACAGCACTAAGGAATTCCACTTCTCTGTTTTTCAGAGAGCACTATATTCTAAATCCATATAAAATACCATAGTATAGCAAATTTTACTTCTATATAGAAAAACAACATTTCCATTATTATTTTAATGTTTTAAGTAGATTTCTTAAGACTTTACATGATGATTTCTCAGAGTTTTCTGTTACTAATTACGCAGAGTAATAGGATTTGTTTTTGGAAAATGCAAACTGTAAGCAGGTCTTCAGTGACTAGTATTCACATGTTATGTACTTTAAATGATAATTAGAAATTAATTAATAAAACATATAAAGCATACAATACGAAAGAGGGAAAATCGAGAAAAAAACTAAACTCAAGGAAAGTTAACATTTCTTTTACATATATTTTTTTCTGACCTTAGTCTAATTCTGTAGATTAAGAAAATAATGTCTTATTCTCAACTTTTTTGTTGCTGTTTTATAATCAATCTCTTGGCATCTAGAATTGCAAAACTGAAAGTTGATTATTATTATTTTAAATGATAAATCAACAGTCTCATTGAATTTAACAATCTGATTATTTCTTATTTTCAGAATGACAAGAATTGCTGATTCATATGATAAATCTATATTTAACTTTTGGAGGAACCAGTAAACTTTTTCATAACTACTGCACCATTTTACATTACCACTGGCAATATGTAAGGTTTCCAAATTCTTCACATCTTGTCAACACTTACTATTTTCTGTTTTGTTTAGACTTGCTATTTTGACAACACTTACTATTTTCTGTTTTGTTGAGAATAGTCATCCTAGTGGGTATGAAATGATATTTCATTGTGGTTTTGATTTGCATGTCCCTAACAATACTTTTGAACATCTTTCCATGTTTATAATGGTCATTTCTATATTTTATTTGGATAAATGTCTATTCAATCTCTTGCTTATATTTTGATTGGGTTATTTTATATTTTTGCTGTCAAGTTTTAGGATACTCTGTATATTCTGGACACTAAACCCTTATCAGATAGATGATTTGCAAATATTTTCTCCCATCTTGTGTATTGTTTTTGTGTTCTTGATAACATTCTTTAATTTTTAATATTGATGAAATCTCTTATTTTTTCTTTTGTTGCTTTTAGTGTTATATTTAGGAAACTATTTCCTAATCCAAAGTCATGAGAATTTTTATACATGTTTCCCTCTAAGAGTTTTACATTTTTATCCCTTAAATTATAGCCTGATACATCTGGAGTTAACTTTTATATAGATAATGAGACAGGTGCCCAAATTCACTCTTTTGAATGTGGATGTACAATGGTCCCAGCACCATTTGTTGAAAAGGTTATTTTTTTCCCATTGAATGACCTTGTCACTTTTGTCAAAAATCAACTGACCAAAGACATATGCATTTATTTGTGGACTCTCAGTTCAATTCCATTGATCTATATGTCTATCCTTAAATCTATACCATACTATTTTAATTATGGTAGCTTTGTTCTAAGTTTAGAAATCAGGAATTGTCAGTCCTTCAATTTTGTTCTTCTTTTTCAATTTGTTTAAATTATTATTTGGATAACATGCAATTTAATTTGGATTTTAGAATCAATTTGTCCATTTCTGCAAATGGCAGTTGGAATTTTTATAGGGACTGCATTGAATCTATAGATACATTTGGAGAGTATTGCCTTCTTAGTAATATTAAGACTTTCATTCAGGAGCAAAGGATATTCTTCCAGTTATTTAGGTCCTCTTTAATTTCTTTAAAAAATATTTTGCCTCCATGTACTTATCTTACACCCTTGGTTAAATTTATTCCTAAGTATTTTTTATGCTACTGTAAATGGAATTTTTTTAGTTTCATTTTCAGTGAGATATTTGCTAGTATATAGAAATATAACTGATTTTTGAGTGTTGATACTGCATCCAACAACTTTGATGAATTACTTTATCAGCTCTAATAGTTTTTTTGTGGATGCTTTAGGACTTTCACTGCATAAGGTTACATTATCTGTGAATAGAGATAGATTTATTTCTTCCTTTCCTAATTGGATACACTTTACAATTATTTTTCTTGCCTAGTTGCCCTCGCTAAAACTTTCTGTACATTATTGAATAAAAATGAGGAGAGTAGACTTCTTTGTTTTGTTAATGATATTAGGGGAGAAACTTTCAGTCTTTCACAATTAAGAATGATGTTGGTTGTAATTTTTTCACAAATACCTGCATTATACTGAGCCAATCCCTTTTATTCCTAGTTAAAAAAATATTTCATCATGAAGGGTGTTGGTTTTTGTCAAATATTTTTTTTCCATTCAAATGAAATGTTCATATTTCTTTCTTTATTTTACTAATATGATATATACTGGTTATTTTTCACATGTTGAACTTGAGATATACCCCTGGGATAAACTTCTGGGAACAATCCCATTCAGTCATTGTATATAATCCCTTTAGTGTGCTATTGGATTCAGTTTGCTAGTATTTTTTTAAGGATTTTTGCATCGTTATTCATGAGCTATTGTTCTTTAGTAGTCTTCTCTTTTGATGTCTTTGACATCATGGTAATACTGGGCCTAATTAAATGAGTTGGTATGTTTTACCTCCTGTTTATTTTTGGGAAGACTGGTTTTAGTTCTTCTTTAAGTATTTGGAGAATTTACCAGTGCACTCATCTGGTCTTAGAATTTTCATTTTTGGTGTTAAAAGTTTTTTTAGTTGTTTATTGATTTAATCTGTTTACATTTTAAAGGTTCATTAAAATTTTCTTATTCTTAACTCAGTTTTGGTATTTTATGTGTTTCTAGAAAAGTGTCCATTTCATTTAGGTTACTAATTTGTTGTTATATATTGGTTCATAATATTCTCTTATAATCATTTCATTTCTGTAAGGTCATTATTAAAGTATCCACTGTAATTCCTGTTTTAGTAAGCTAAGTTTTCTCCCTTTTTTTCTTAATAAGTATCACAAAATGTTTGTCCATTTTGTTGATCCTTTCAAAGAACCAACCTTTTGTTTCATCAATTATTTTCTATTGCTTATCTATGCAATTTAATTTATCTTGGTCTAATCTTTATTATTTCCTTCCATTGATTTGCTTTGGGTTTAGTTTGCTCTTCTTCCATATCTTTAAGGTGGAGGTTTAAATTATTTGAGATATTTCCTCTTTTTCAAAGTAAGCATTTAAAGTTATAAGTTTTCCTCTGAGCCCTGCTTTATTGCATCCAATAAGTTTTGGTATGTTATATATTGTTTTGTTCATATCAAAGTATTTTCTAATATCCTTTGTTATTCTTTGATTTCTTCTTTGGATTTTTACAATTGTGTTGTTTTTCATTTTTACATATCTGTGAATTTTCCAAATTTCCTTTTATTATTGATTTCTACTTTCATTCCATTGTGGTCAGAAATGTTACTCTGTATGACTTGAATCTTTTAAAATTGATTGAGATTTGTTGGGTGGCCTACCATATGTTGTATCCTGGAGAGTATTTCAAATGCACTTGAGAAGAATGTTTATTGTTCTGTTGATGAGTGGAGTTTCCTTTATACATCTGTTAAGTCTAGTTGGTTTATTATGTTGTTCAAGTCTTATATTTCCTTGCTAATTTCCTGTCCAGTTTTTCTATTATTGAAAGTGGGATGTGGACATCCTCAACTGTTATCACTGACTCTCTTTTTCTCCCTTCATTTCTGTGAGTTTTTCTGCTACATTTTGACACTGTGTTTTTAAGATGTAATATGTTTATAATTGCTATAAATTTTTGATTGATTTACTCTCTTATTACTATATAATATCTTTGACTCATACCAATTTTTGTCTTAAAGTCTATTTTGTCTGATGTTAAGTATAGCTATTTCTGCTCTCTTTTGGTGACTGTACGCATATATCTTTCCCCATCCTTTCACATTCAACCTATTCATGTCTTTGAGGATGAAGTGAATCACTTACAGACAGCATATATTAGATTATTTTTAATCCATTCTGTCAATCTCTACCTTAATTGGAGAGTTTTGTCCATTTAAAATGAATATAACTACTGATAAGGTAGAGTTTATTTCTGCCATTTTGCTCTTTGTTTACCATATATCTTATACCATTTTTGTTTACTCGGTTCCCCTTACTGTCATCCTTCCACTTTAATTCCTTATCACATGTTTACTATAAGCTTACATTATGTTATTAGTGATTGCTCTGGAGATTACAATTAACATTTTATTTTTTTAACAGTATAAGATTAATATCAATTTAGTTTCAATATTATGTAAAATCTTTGCTATTGTATAGCTCTGTACATGCCCATGTTTATTATCTCCACAAATTATACCTTTATATAGTATAGGTTCTTCAGTTTGATTTATGGTTATTTTTAGGTAGTTGTCTTCTTAATCATGTAGGAAACAAGTGAGGTTACAAATTAAAAGTACATTAATATTGACCTTTATATTTACCTGTGCAGTTATTTTTACCACTCTTCATTAATTTTCTGTGCAGATTGTGGTTACTGTCGAGTATTCTTTCACCTTCACATGAAGTACTACATTTATGGTTTCTTTTTGGGAAGGTCTGTTAGTAATGAAGTTCCTCAACTTTTGTTTAACTGAGAATGTCCTAATTTCTCCTTCCTTTATGAAAGATAGTTTTGGTAGATGTAATATTCTTACTTGACAGCTTTTTCTTTCAATGCTTTAAATATATCATCCTATTACTTTCTGAGATCTATGGTTTGTGATGAAAAATAAGCATTAATCTATTGAGGATTCTTTGTAATTGATGGGTTGCTTTTCTCTTTGTACTTTCAATATTCTCACTTTGTCTTTTAACACTTTGATATGTCTTAGTGTGGATCTCTTTGACTTTATCTTGTTTGGAGTTTGTTGAGTTTGTGAATATGTAGATTTATCTTTTTCATAAAATTTGGGAAGGTTTGGCCATTATTTCTTCAAATATTCTTTCTGCCATTTTCTCTCCCTTATCTCTTTCTGTAAATCCTATTGCACATATTTATTTACTGTCATCTCTCAAGTCTTTTTAAACTCTAGTCATTTTTGCTATTCAATTTTTTTTGGCTTCTCAAAGTGGCTAATAATCTTAATAGATCTATCTTCAAATTTGCATTTTTTTCCTTCTTCCTGTCAAACCCCTG
Organism: Manis javanica; assembly: GCF_040802235.1. Taxonomy (NCBI): domain Eukaryota; kingdom Metazoa; phylum Chordata; class Mammalia; order Pholidota; family Manidae; genus Manis; species Manis javanica. Next base: position 152,232,891 of record NC_133157.1, read on the forward strand.
TAGTGATTTGTTTCTTTTCAGTTATTTTGCTTTTTGTTTGTTTGTTTATTTATTTATTTGTTTGTTTTTTATTTTTGAGAGGACACCTCTCATATTTATTGATCAAATGGTTGTTTACAACAATAAAATTCTGTATAGGGGACTCAGTGCACAATCATTAATCAACCCCAAGCCTAACTCTCAACAGTCTCCAATCTTCTGAAGCATAACGAACAAGTTCTTACATGGTGAATAAGTTCTTACTTTTTAAACCATATAATTTCTATTTGATTCTTTTTCATGGTTTCTGTCTCTTTATTGACATTCTCTATTTAATGATATGATGTTCTCTTGGTTTCCCTTAGTTCTTCGGTCAAGTATTAATTTAGTTTTTTGAATATATTCAAGATAATTGATTAATATCTTTGTCAAATAAGTCTAATCTCTGGGCTTCCTCAAGGATCGTTTGTGTTAATTTCTTTATTTCTTTCTTTTTTCATTGCATTCTTCATATTTTTTGTTGTTTTTGAAAACTTTACATTTTGTATATTATAATGTTGCAACTCTAAAAATCAGATTCTCTCCTTTGCCAAGAGTTTTTTGTTTCTATGTGTTATAATTGTTGTTGTATATTTGTTTGATGATCATTCTGATCTAACTTTATAAAGTCTATATTCTTTGCTACATGTGGCCACTAAAGTCTATATTTCATTAGCTTAGTGGTTAGCTAATGATTAGACAAGGATTTTTATGCCTAACATAAGAAACAAAAGGTAAATAATTCTCAGTCTTTACAGATGGGTTTTGTGTATGAGTTGAGGCACACCTTCAACAGTAGCCAGGCAGTTTACAATTGTGCTAAAGCTTTTAGTATCTGCTTTAACAAAACCTGAAGGTAAGATGAATTAGAGCCTTCTTAGGTATGTTCTTGGCATGCACATGGCCTTCTAGATTCCCAGGAACATATCAGAGCTTTTCACATTCTTTTTCCTTTAAGATTCTTATTCTCTAGCCTTTCTTCCCAGGTATCTGGTTATTACTCTGTTGCTCATCCCTACTCTTATCTATTGCCCTAGGCAGCAAAAACCAATACATTTTCCTTTAAATGTTTTCAATAAATTCCCCCTCTCACACTGGGAGACTTCAGAATCAGGTGAGATAAAGTACACCCTTTGAGCCAATCCTTCAGAGAGTCACCAGAGAGTTTGACACAAATTATCACATTTGAGAATAAGGCTCATTCTACTCTTTTTTCTAGTACACGTATCTATGCTGCCTATGGACTGTTGTTCAAGGCCACTGACAAGTAATAGGGCAAGGGATGTGACCAGGGTAAGTTAAGAAGGCCACAAAGCTGTCTTATGGACATACAGCTTTTTTTGTTTACCTAGTGGAGTGTTTTTCTGGTTGCTCTAAGCTTTTGGTTAATTTCCAGCATTCCAATTAAAGTTTGGTTTTTGGTAGTTTATTCATAGTTTTAAAGGATGCATAAACTTTTAAAATTCCTTACTTTGCCATTTTTGTTGATATCACTCAATTTGGTGATTTTTTGAGAAGTGTATAAAATTGTGTACCCACAATCATGAGATAAATATAATAAAAAAGAGTCAGAGCCACTGTCTCATTCCAACTCATTCCATAATAATCCTAACATTCTCATAAAATATGGAGTGGCAAGAAGTGCATAAATGATAAGTATTAGAGAGCAAAATATAAAAAAAGAGCAAACATCATAGTTTGGGAAATAGTACCCAGGAGAATTGTGTAAAGGTCATAGAATATGAATAAATATTAATGCACTTATCATGCAAAATTAGAAAAAATGTGCTCTTACAACTGAAATATTATTCAAAGACAAGCATTGTAATTAAGGGTTTCCTTTTCCCATGACAGTGGTAGAGAAATGCAGGTTTATTCTTGGTCTTTTTCCAGTTCATAATCATTTTAAAAATTCAAATGTAATTCTTGTTGAAATAATGCTTAAAGACTGAATGAATAGCTGGTTAATTCCTCAAAAGCATTGCATTCGATCAGCTAGACACTCATTTCTGTTTAACATGTTCAGGAATTCTGTAGTATCAAGTAACTGTTTCAACCCTCAGAAACTTACAGCTAACTGAAAACATTACCAGCTCTTCTCCTCTCAGGGAGCCTAGACATTTTTTGATGATTTATATGATCAAAATATTTTTCTTTCTCCTTTTCAGACTTCCATTTTATTATTCTAATTCACAATAGTTTTGGGGGACCATCTTTTATTTGAGAATTAGGATGAATGTGGACCCAAGATAGCTACTTTATTCAGCATCTACCATGCTGATATTTGCTCCAAGTTGTAGGTAAAAGTTGCAAACACTTGAAGAGGCAATTCGGTTCTGATCCACATGTCAGAAAGAGAGGTGATTGTTAAGTCTCCCACAGAGCATCTTAAAATAAGACTGGATTCAGAAATCAGATAGATCCTAACTTTCACATGTGTTTTCTTTAGTTTACTTTGCATTTTAAATCTTGCTTGTACCAAAAGTACATATTAAAAGAAATTTATTTGGGTTATAAAAAAAAAAGTAGGAAATGAATCTATAATTTATACTCTTTTTCTATGCCAAGCAACAACTACTTTTAATGGTGATGCAGTTAACACTGATTTTCCTCAATGGTTGAAAAAGCCAAGAATAAATGGGAGATTCAGAAAGATAATTAGGTGATTGGGTTGAAGTTAAGGAATTGCTAGTTTTCCATAGATAAATAAGCAGATAAACATTAAAATAATGCGCTTTAAGTGTTTTATTTTAAATTTTGCAAGTTCGTTAAGTAAAATACCAAAGCAAATTAGGTCATGGATAAAACAGTATTAAGAAATGCACATTAATATTCATAAAAAATAAACCTTGCCATGTGAAAAGTGAACCATAAGAGATATAAATATATAAAGAGTGCTTTTACAAATTATTTATTTAACAATAAAGATGATGTGACAAACAGTATGAACAGATGAATTGAGGTATTTGGTAGTGATGCAAAAGAGGCTCCTTTTCCTTATAATTTACTCAAAATATAAACTTTTAGGCTTTTGAGAGTACAAAGTCTCACTATCTTTATATCCTCCACAAAAGTATGCACATTGCCTGACATAGAATGGCGTTTCATTAAAGCCTTATTGAAATAAGCTAAACTCAAATTAAATTAATAATAATTATTTATCATATTATTATTTTTATTATTTTGGTTAGTAGGGAAGGAACAAAGTACCATTAAGAAATCTCTGTGAGGAGACTATCTTAAGAAAATATGTTTTAGAGATGCTTAGATGCCATACTATTTCTAAGGCAAACATGCAGGATTTTCAAATGAGTATAGCTGCAGACATGAAAACCACTATTTACCAAACCATGATGTTTCTGCTTCTTCATATTTGCTCCTAAACTCCTTTTAACAGGGAAGTGTTTCCCTCAATTCTTTGCCTTGTTAATTGTTATTTCTTCTTTAAGACTTAGTTCAACTTTCCTCTCCTTTAGGAAGCCATGCTTTATTATTCAGGTTAAGTGTTCTCTTCTATATTCTTATATGGAAGTTTGTCTCCTTTTCCAATAGCTTATGAATGCTTTAAGAAAAGCAATGATATACTAATAATTTTGGTTTTCCTTGTGTCTCTCCTAGTCTTTGGAACATAGTAGATATTTTATTACTATTTTTTTGAGGGAATTGAATAATGTTCAAAGAGAACTCACAATCCTATTTTGTAAATAGTTATTCCCATACTTAAACCTTATAAAATATTTAATAATAAAGGTAATATGGCCTTTAAGATAAATATTATTTATCAATCAATAGAACATGTATTATTGTTTGAGTTTTGTGTCACTTCATGAGGTGTCCTAAACTTCCAGCCCATAAAAAGGTGTTGGGTGGGGTAGAGTAAATTAAGTATTTGTTTCTTCTCAGGGAAAATACCCTAAAGTTACAAAGAAAATATGAAATAAAATGTATGTTTGATCCTCGGTGAAACTAGAAGACAGCTAAAATTTTGAACCATAAAATAAAAATTAAGATGCCCAAAGCAGTGAAAATTAAAGTTTTAAGAGCATAAAAAGAGAAGATACCTATTACAGCAGATCACAGGAAAAGCTGGTACAGCATATTTCTCCAGGGTGATGCTAAAAACCAGAAACTCATTATGACCTATATGAGCTGGTAAGCATATCTGAACTTGGCTGGATCACACAGACTGGCCATATTTGCAGAAAGGCATTTGTAAAATAGTCTGGGATGAGGAATCTCCACATTGTGAGCAACGTAATGATGCCAAATTTGGGGCTAAGGGTGAAGACTAAAAGAAAATCATCTATGCCATCGTCTGTGTTGTGAGAGCAATCTCTGCTAGCCTGAAATATGGCCTTAGCTTCTCTGACACAAAGCTAAAAACAGCTGGTTAGAAAGAAATTATACCTCTCAATAATTAGCAATAATAAAAGAAATAATACAATTTGTAAAAATAGAATTTATAGAAAGACATACACACACACACACACACACACACACCCCACCCCCCGCTCCCAGAGGCAAGGAAGAAAAAATAAATGGCAAATGAACATTAACAGAAAAAAAAAGCCTTAACATAAAATATATGAAAATTGTGAACAAACAATTTTCCAGAAATTAAAAACCTTAGTAGAATAAGTATGTTTATAACAGAAGAGCACAAAACAGAGACACAAAAGCTCAGGAGAGGAATTGCAATGAGTAGAATATAAAATATCCATTAGTCAAGGTCAAGGAAGAAGTAAAAGAAAATAATTTATATAGAAATCAATAGCCTTCATGTACAAAAACAGCCACTTTGAAGATATAATGGAAGTCGAGAATTTCAGTGATAGCAACATGTATAAAATATTTAGGACAAAATATAAAAAGAAATATTAGTGATCTTTAAAAAATAATCTGAGAAGTGTTACTATAAAACCCAAAATGAGACTTTAACAAGAAAGTCATATTTTTTTGAAATACTACCATATATCATACATTGACACACAGATGTCAATTGTACCTAAATAAATACATAAAGTTAGTTACTACTTTAAACAAAAAAGCATGTATATATTTTTTTTTAGTAGGTAAGCAAATTCTTAAGTTCATACTGAAAATTTAAACTAGAATAGTAACCGAAACACTCTGAGGACAGGAGAAGTGACTTGCCCTAACTATCTACCAAAATGAGTTAAAAATGAAAACACTGAAAATAGTTTTTCACTGGCACATGAATATACAAATCAACAGAACAGAATAGAAAACATACTATCTATTTTCTAAACATACGAAAAAATTTATGGTACTATCAATATTTCAAAACAAGAAAACAGTGGTAATACAACAGACAGGATAGTTGTTTGGGAAAACAAGCATGCAAAAAATCTGGATCTTAACTCTACTTTTTATCAGGAATTAATTCCAGATAGATTAAAGATATAAATGTAAAAATAAAGAAATAATGATTTATTAGAAAAAACATGATTTTTTTCACCTCCAGGAAAGCTAAGCATTTTCTAAGTATAATAAATCTTTAAAGTCTATAAAAAACTGATTGCTTAAATCTACATAAAATAATGCCTTCATGTTTCAAAATAAATAAAGTCAAAAGATAAATGCTAATCTGAGAAAAAAATAATTACAATTTACAGAATATTAAGGGGTCAGCCCTTAACATGTAAAATTTTCCTACAAGTCCATAAGTAAAAGTATGACAATAGAATTGAAAAAATGTACAAAAGATATGAAAAACACTTCATGGAAAGGGAAGAATGCTTAAATAAAAATTCAGACTGAAACTACAATGAAGTACTGTTTGAACCTCTTAGATTGGAAAAGATGTGGCAGGGGTGAGGAAAGCAGACACTCTCACACTTGCTGGTAGGATTGTAAATTAACACTCCTCAGCAAAGAGCAACTTGACAATAAAAATTAAAAATACAGATATTTTTAAACTCAGGGATTTCATTTCTAGAAATGGATCCAATTGAAAACTTACAGATGTACATCCTGATATGTAGGATGTTATGCACGGCAAGTAAGTTGCAATAACGTAACTGCATGATTTAACAGAAGATTAGTCAAACAAATTTGTTACAACCATATATTAGAAAAACTAGCCATTTAAAAAAAATGAACTGGTATTTATTAACTGATATAAAAAAGCTGCTGAATTAAATGGCAAGAAAACACCAAAATGTTAAATGCCGTATTTAGTAAGCTGGAATTTGCATTTTAAAAAAGGAAAATGCATATTCTGTGTTTACTTACCTTTACATAAAATATTCTTGAATGAATACTCAAGGATTCAACAACAGTGGTTACTTGTAGAGAGAGAGAGAGAGATGAAGGCTGGAAACCAAGGTCATGAAGGAACTACATTTCACAGAATATTCTGTACATTTTGAGTTTTATACCATGGGTTTATTTATTTGCTTTTAAGGAAAGAAAAGGATAGTGCAGAGAACAGCACAGCACAGGGGAGAGAGCATAAACTGAAAGTCAGGAGCCACACTATCTAGACCCAATCAAAACTGACACTTCTGGGGTGGGTGACTTTGGACAAAGTACTTAGACTGGATGACCTATTTTCCTCATCTTTACAATGGGAATGATAATCCTGCCTACAGTTCAAGGCTGTTCTGAGAACTAAGCTAATGAGTAGAGCACTTGACATATAAAAGTCTTTTATTAGTTTTTTTTTCATTAAAATACTAGAGTAAAACACACACAAGCATAGACATACCATATATCTGTAGTAAAGCAGAGTCAACTGGACTCAGACTACTGGGCCAGTTTAGAGAAACAGGCCACAGCCAAGTTCAATTCAAGATCAGGACTGAGTATCTGAACAGCCAGCAGTCACTGAACTTCTGAGGGAGAGAATTCAGATATTTATCAGCTTAGCTTTTGCCAATTTGATCCTACAGTTGTAATTCCAAAGGGGGTTGGACACACACACACACACACACACACACACATAACCGAGCAGGGCCAACAATTACAGTCTGTAAATATAATAACATAGGATTCAGAAAGAAAAAAATTATTAGCTGAGAAGCAGAAACACACACAAGGTCAACTAGCCCTGATTATCTCAGAAAGCATAATATGCCTTGTAGAGCTGAACAGAATGTACCATAGACAAGGTTCCAGGAAAGCGACCCAGCTGTCAGAGGGGTAGAAACACAGTGGGAGCATCCGGGTGCAGGAAATAGCCTTAGAAATGGAAGCTTCATCAGCACAGCTTCCAGTACCAGCAGGTATGTCTTCACTGAGCTGAGTTATGTCCATTGAGCCAACTATTAGCTGAGTTACTGAGAAAAGAGGAAATACCCCACCTTCCACCATCACAGTTTGTCTCTCCAATATTATAATGTCATATTATTTACGTGTGCTCCCCTAAGAGCTTTAGAATCAGGTGATAGTGACAGTAAGAAGTTCTCTAAGAACAAAAAATCTCCCTCCACTTGCTTTATTCTGGTTTTTCTAGAGAAACCAGATACATGGTTTTTCTAGATACCTGGAGATATCTCTAGAAAAGGTGCAAATGTATAAAACATACCTATTCTCATCTCCTGAGATGTTGAATTCAACAGGATCCATTACTTTGTATAATGACACAATCCAAACTGGAAGCAGGTCTTCATTGTTAGGCAAGAATTAAAAAACAAACAAAAAACAAACAAAAAATCACTTCTAAATCCCTTGTGCATATACAGATCAAAGTGAGATTTGTTGAAACACTATAATGGACAAGATACTCTACAAAAGCATTTTTTTACTACATGCTGTCTTGCAGAAAAGAGAATACGAAGGGTGGGCATAAATTCAACAAAGTGGCCTTTGAGTTGAGGCCAAGGCTGCCCCCAAGGCTCTTCTTTATGACTTTTCATGCAATTCCTCAAAAGGGTGGACCCAAGAATCTTTATATTATACTACTGCCAAACCGTGGCACATTTTTCACACTGAACTATACAGGTTTTTTCTTTGTTCCTTTTTGTTGTTGCTGTTTGTTGTTTGTTTATTGTTTTGTTTTTTGATACTGACCCTCTCTCTTAACACTTTTTACTCTGTTTCTTTGAAATAGAAAAATATATATATCTTAGGTCCCATTTCTATGCAAGCCTCTCTGGTTTCCTTATCCTAAAGAAGTTGTTGATCACCTATTACCTCAAATAATTTCCTTTTGTTTTCAAAGCCAGAGGCAAATAGACATCTGTGATGAGGGGGGAACAAAGAATGAAAAGAGCCATTCAGATGTTCTTAGCATAGAATAAAAGGAAAACACATTTTCATCTTTAACCTTCCATCCAAGTATGTGCTCAGCTTCACCCACCTCCCTTAAAATACATACAATCTCGTTTGACTATTCAGTAAATATCTGAGCCAATGAATTAAAACTCTCAGGTTTTAATCAGTGTGTTTTTTTATTCTTGTTCTTTTGGCTTCAGGGTTTTAGAGATTTGTAAAGAGTTCTATAGGAGTAATATAGAAATAGCTGTTTAGAGCTTACTTAATCTGGAAAGGAGTGGTTATGAATAAGGATGTACAAGTCACTATCAATTTTCTTCATGCTGGTCCATGCCTGTTTATCCTTTTGTCGTATGTGATGACACGCATTGCAGTCTATGTGAAAATCCGCCAGGAGGAAAAGCTTAATAATTTATTTGCAGTACATCTTCCTCTGGACAAGTGCATGCCATGTATTTGTAGAGTTGTGTAACTGCCTTTCAGAGCAGGCACATGGTCGGCTGCAAATTGTTCTTTCTGACATCTTTCCATTTTTCATGGTATTGATATTTAGCTCCAGAATGCCTGTTCTGCATTTTCAAAATGAAGCTGAAGTGGGGAAGCAATTGTGTGCTATTGGGAGGAGATGTCATGACCTTGGTTATAACTGTCATTTTTGAAGGGGAAGTTAGAGATGTGGAATTCTTCAGGGTCAGATCCAACATACAGTGCATCTAATTCAGAAGAGCATTCTCTGTTTTGAGGGTAAGTTCTGAGAATCCTCAAGCCTAAATTGAAAGGGAGCCCTGCAGCCATCCTCTGTAGTGTGGTCAAAACTCTTTGCTCTGTCTGATGCTAGGATCATTGACTGTGGGATCCTTGTGTTGAATACTGGGAAGATGCATTCATAAAAGGACCTAAATCTGACTTTGAAGAAAAGTTAAAATTATCAAACTAGTATGTTTCCCTTTATCCTGATTTACTTATTTTTTACTGACTCTACTCTGATTTACAAACATCTTGGAATTTATTACTGTGATGATCTTTTGCTCTAGAATGGGATGCAAAATAATAATTAAAAAAAAATCTTACTCATGGGATATACTTTGGAAACTACCCCAATAACCTCACATGAGGCCTCTTTAGTCTCAGGGTATAAACTCTGAAGGCAACACTGTACGCAGCATGCTGTGCCTCTATGTTCACCTGTCGTTATCGTCACCTTCCTTTTGTCTTCCTGAATCAATAACGTCCAAAAGGCTAAGAGCCTACAACGTCTGTCTGGGGGAAATCCAACAGAGTCTGGAAAATAAAACCAGACAAAAAACCAAAGGAAGCGCTTAAGACTGTAAAATCACTTCATGGGATGTTCTGATTAGTATCACCCCAGTTTTATTCAGACCCATGGCTAGAGCTTATTTCCATGACTCAGAGGAATTATTTCATAGAATAAAACTGCATTCTCTCTTCCACCTATTTTCTGCAGAGATTTCACACATTAACTGAATGTAATATCATGCCACAGTGAGAAGCATGATGCTTGAAACTCCTCTACGGTGTCTGTGCAGAATGCTAACAGACCAAGGGGCCAGTGTTTTCCTGAGCAAAATTTAGTTCCAATGCTTTTATAGTCAGTTTTAGGAAATTTCGGTATTTATTTTTGTATGTGGAATTACCTTATGTCAGTCACCTTGGAAAGACACCTTAATGTCCTTCAGAGATGGAAATTATTTAAGTGTGGTCTTGTGGTCAGCTGTGGAACTGACACAGGGGTTTTCCATTATAAGTGATTTTTCTTCTAATATCTGGTACCCTATATTTATATTCTATACCACATTTGGGTTCTTCTTGGTCATCATATTAAAAAGAAATCAATTAGTTATGGCACTCTGAAGGACACATGGCCCATCTGTAGCAACGCACTACCTGTTTGAAGTTATAATGACACCCAAAGATAGAAGTTTCTCTACCTCTCAAGTTCTTGCTGGGAGCTGTAGGTCATGTACAGTGAGCATGGAACCATCTTATATCTATTCATGACAGAAAACTATTCTAACTCAAATGAATTCCTTACATTTGGGGCTGTGAGAGAACAGGCAGAACACACATTGTAAAAGCACGTACTGGTCTAGTGCTGCTGTCAGCAAAGACCTCAATGAACTTACAGAGTAATTTAGATGGTACAGAAAATGCTGACGATCACAAGTGGAAACAGTAAAGTACAGAAGAGAAAGAGTGGGGGCAAATTCAAAAGACTGTTTCAGTTGGAGAGTGAAAAATTATACTTATATAAGCCAAAAAACAAGCAACAAACAAACAACTGTACATGGAAGTGTCAAGACTATGAAGGGTCAGAGATTACATCCTATCTCTACCTAACAAGTGAGCCTGCCACTTGCATGGTTTCTAGGATTTTTATTATGACACACAGCAGCATGAGCTTCAGGTTTGACTCTCCTTGCTGCACACCCCAAGTTCCTCTAGGGTGACAGATAGATATGACACAGACAGTGAGTTTATATCGGATCTGAAGAATCCCAAGCTACAAAGCCCAAATCTTCTACCAAATAAACCTTGCCAACCTTTGCCCTCGAGGGATATTATTCTTATTATCCTAGACAGCACACAAACTTACCCTCTGCTCCAGAGGCAAGCACTAGCTCTATAAAAAGGCTAGCAAGGTGCTTCTGCTTCTAAATAAGGTGAAGTCTTCCCACTCTTAGCTCTGTCATCGCCACCTTCTCCAATCTCACCTGAACACCTCTCATAGTTCTTGCAGTATCTTCCTTAAGGGCAGATCCTCAGCGAAATTTTATACAAGAAAATCATATATCTTGGAAAGTTGTACTTGTTTCCTGATTTAATATAAATTTTAACTAATCAGTTGGCTCTTTTAGACACACTGTATAACCTTCTTGTTCCCCAGACATGGAGATACATGGTAGACTTCTCATTTCAAAGAAATTGTCTCAGTGTACATGTACTCTCAGTTCACATATAAGCATGTTCACTAATGTATCACTTGGCTTATTATAAAAAATACATCCTGGGGAATATGTTAATTTCATGATCATAGTAGAAAAATGTTTTTAAAGTACCCACTGACACATCTATATTTCTTTGTCTCTAGGAAAGAAAAATATCATGCTTTTCTTGAATTTGAATAATTATACAATTCTATGTTTATTGAAATTGAATTACTGAATGGTGGTGATATTTTGAGGTACTCCACTCGAAGCATATGGAGTAAGACAGAGGAAGCACTGCTTCTCACATGCTCATTTTGTAGCACATTGTATTAGCAACAGGAGGATAATGAACTGCTTTGACAATTAGATCCAGTAGCGACATCAATTGAAAGTGTTCAATAAACTAGTCCATGGTGAGCAATGCTCTCTGAAACCAGATACAGGAAGTAGGGGTTAGAAGCTAGTCGTCTACCTCACATAAATAAAACTATTATATCAGATAGGAAAAAAATACAAAAAATCATTTTTCAGCATGAGTTTGAAAGTAATACCATATGATCATCACTCATGAAAAACTGCTTACGGAAGTTTCCTTCAAACCAAACTTCATTAACAGCTAAATATAATTGATACATTTCTTGACTAAGAGAAAAACTTGATACCTTAGGGACATTATTTCTGGAATGTCCTTCATCATTAATGCTGATTCATTTTGCTTTCACATTTGGTGCTGAAAAACTCTGAGGTTAATTATTAGATTATTCTCATTTACATCCAAGTGTTTTATTACTCCTAAGGCTTTAGAATTTAAGATATTCGAGAGGAATAGGTAATATGAATTAAAATTAATAAAATGTTTTCAAAAATCTCCTTTATGTAGTTCATTAGTTTAAAATTGTGTTGTTTGAGTAGAATCAATATATTGAAATTGAGAAAGATAAGATGGACATAAAATATAACTACTAAATAGTGTTGGAATTGCCAAGGTCAAAGAAAATTTCTGACCTCAAAGATTGTCCAGTACTTTTCAATATCAAAAAATACAACTAAGGCAATCAAAATGTAATTTGAAAGGTCAAAATGTTTTCAGGTTTAGGGTTCTTGTTTGTCATTATTCTCACTTAAAGCTCTAAACATTGATACTCCTCCCTCTTCTACAACCAATCCAGCAAATTGCTATACATTTTTATGTGCCAAAAATTGTAGCTCATGTGCTTAGTGTATGATAAAATGAATATGTTATTCTGAAAAATTTTTGGAAATGTATCATATCAAAGCTTCTTGAGAGCAGAGACTATTATTATTTTGTTCACTTCTGTTTCCATAGTGGTTGGCATGTAACAGGAACAAACTTTATTAAATGAACTACTGTTAAACGAACTGTGTTACTACACTTTGTGGTAATGAAATCCTACTAAGAAGCAGGCATATTTTAAAGGAATTTGTTTTTCAGATGTAGCCCTTTATCTTGTACCTTGAATCTAGTGATACAAATAACCAAAATAGTTCCATATTTATTTAAAAGTGGTTGTTTCCCCAACGTATACCTCTATAATTTGAACAGCCTTTTTCTTTGTGGTGTATTTCAATACAAACACTTCAGTGGATTATTATCTCACTAATAAGTTGCCTCCTTTGGGGATTTCAGGAGATCATCTCATCCACACTTTTAAAAAGTGCTAGAGTTGTCATCCTTTTCCCCTGATAAATTAGTTTATTTATGTTAGATAAAGAGAATGATTTATTGCATTTCAATTTAACTTGAAATAATAATTTAACTGACACAGAGATTGTAAGATAATATTTAGTTCACTTTGGGAATAGTTTATTATATCATAAGTGAAGTTTGTTTTAGAACTAGACAAAGTTAATTTGACCAAGTGCATCTGCTATAGATTTGCAAATGCCTATGCAACTAGAATGTCAGTTTACTTGAATCTGATAGCCACTGAGATATACCAAAGGGCTATAGTGATCCCAAATGTTTCATTAAACAAGAGTAGATTGCTTTAAACATTATCTTCTTTGAGTTTTCTTACTTTTATATACTAATAAAGAAACATTCATACAATCCCCTATGGCACATCTTGTTCACATTTTAGGCAGCTTGGTGACAAGCATAAATCATGTGTATGGATAACATTGGCTTTGTATTCTAACATGCCTGTGAATTGTCTTCATCAAACTGAAAAAGTAGAAAGATAGATATGCTTCATTATTTGTATTATTAGACAAAATAGAAGGTACCTAATCATACTGTTCATGTTTATTTCATGTTTACATTAAAACTGCTATTATTAGTATGTCCTTAACTTTGATAGTGGAGCTTTTCCTGTAGCCATAAACTCAAATTAATCTCAAATTAGGTAATCTTATAAGAGAGTAACTATCAAACAAACAAATTTAAAAGAAACTGTATCTGGCAAAGCTATGTTTCAGAGATGGAGGGATAAAATTTCCCAAACAAACAAAATCTGAGGGTGTTCATTACCACCCAGACCTGCCTTATAAGTAATTCTAAAGGAAGTTCTTTGAGTAGAAGTAAAAGAAAGCTAGTTAACATAAAAAAAACATAAAAAGTAGTTTTCATTTCACTGGTAATAGTAAATATATTGTCACATTAGATTTTGCAATATGATAAAAATGGATAATTCACTTATAACTCTAGTTTAAAAACTTAAAAAAAGGATGTAGTACAAATATCCATAACTACAATAATTTGTTATTAGTTATACAATATAAAAGCACAGAAGTTATAATAACAGTAACCTGAAATGTGAGGGAGAGGAAAGTAAAACTGTAGAGTTTATAAGTTCTATTAAAGTTAAGTTGTCATCAGCTTAAAATAAGTTGTTGTATATAAGCCTCATGGTAACCACATGGGAAAATCCTATAGTAATTACACACAAGAATACAATAAAGAAGTCAAAACAGTGATACCTAAAGATGTCAAAACACAAAAAAGTTTCAGAAGGATGAGAAACAAGGAACAACGGATCTACAAAACATGAAGAACACAACAAAATGGCAATAGTAAGGCCTTACCTATCAATAATTCCTTTAGATGTAAATGGATTAAACTGTCCAGTTAAAAGACAAAATGGCTGAATGGACTTAAAAAAACATAAAAGATCCAACAATAAGCTACCTACAAGAGAGATTCACTTTAATCTTAAAGATACACATAAAATGAGAGTGAAGCAATGGAATAAGACATTTCAAGCAAATGGCAGCTATAAAAAAAGCACTGATAGATGTATCAGACAAAACAGACTTTAAACTAAAAATGCTAAAATGAGACAATATCATTATGTAATGGCACAGGGGTTAATGATTCAAGAAGATAAAACCATTGTAAATATTTATGCACTCAAGATTGGAGCACTTAAATATATAAAGCTAAAAGGAGAAAAAACAGTAATACAATAATAATTTGGGACTTTAATACCTCACTTTCAACAATGGAGAGCTCATCCAGAGAATGAATAAGATAACAGTGGATTTGAACACTCTAGACCAAAAGGAACTAACAGACATATGCAGAACATTCTATCCAACAGTAGCAGAACATGCATTCTTCTAAAGCACACGTTTACTAGGATAGACCATATGTTAGTCTAAAAAAATCAGTCTTAAAACAGGTCTTAACAAATTGAAGAAGATTGAAATCATATGCAGTATCTTCTTTGATCACAGTGGCATGAAATTAGAAATCAGTAACAACAGGAAAACCAGAAAATGCACAAATACATAGCAATTAAACAACACTCTTCTGAATGACCAATTAATCAAAAAAGAAATTAAAGGGGAAATAAAAAAGTGTCTGAGACAAGTGAAATGGAATCACAACATATCAGATCTTGTGGGATGCAGCAAAAGCAGTTCTAAGAGGGAAGAAAGATCACAAATAAACAACCTAATCCTGTGCCTGTGGAACTAGAAAAAGAAGAAAAGACTGATCCCAAAGTTAGCAGAAGGACATAATAAAGATTAGAGCAGAAATAAATGAAACAGAGAACAGAAGAATGGAAAAGATTAACCAAACTTCCATCAACATGGATGGCCCTTGAAGGCATTATGCTAAGTGAAATCAGAGACAGATAAATACTGTATGATCTTACTTGTATGTAGAATCTAAAAAACAAACAAACAAAGAAACAAAGTTGTAAAAATGATCAGCCTTGTCACTACCAGAGGCAGAGGGTGTGGGGAAGAGGAATTGGAGGAAGGTAGTCAAAAGATGCAATCTTCCATTTACAAGATAAATAAGTAGTAGGGATGTGATGTTCAACATGATGGCTAATAGAATAGCTGATACTGCTGTTTTGATATACAGGAAAGTTAACAGAGTAAATCCTAAGAGTTCTCATTAAGGACTCTTTTTTTTTTTTCCTTTCTTTTCTTTTTATTGTGTTTATATGAGAAGGATATTGGATGGACTGTGAAAATCATTGAACAGTGTATGTAAATCAAACCACCACATTGTATGTCTTAAATTTCTGCAGTGATGTATATCAATTATTTCTCATTAAAACCAGAAAAAGAGATTGATGATATAGAATCATAAGTATTTATTCTAAAATAGTAGAAGAGAAAGGAAATGAAAATTCCCTACATTATGACCACAGTTACGTAAAATTGTCTGGAGAAACATGACTGGAAGGAAGTTTATCAAAATACGAACTGTGATTGTTTAGTGAAATAGAAGTACTTTTTTATTTTATGCTATAAAATGCACTTTATTTAAAAAATCCAAGTCTAATTCTTTATTTGCCCTTATTTTTTCACTTTAAATTTCTTCTCAAAGTAACTTTTTTCCTCTGTTTTGTTCCTTTTGCTTTTTGTGGGTTATATGTTCTTTAATTATTCTTTTTTTGCTTCTCAGAATATTTCCTGGGGCCCAACTCCTGTCATTGTTCTTTTTTCTTCACTACTTGCTTCTTTAGCTTCTAGCTTTTGTCATATGTTGGTTCTTTGTTTCCATTTCTGCATCTGATGATGGCTGGGCCAGTTGCACCCATAAACAACCTGCTATCTTTTTTCCTAATCCTTCAGATTTGCCTATGCCTAAAGATAAAATGTTAAATTAATAGCAAACAAAAAGCTTTTTAATGATGTGATTTATCATCTCCTAATCTGCTCTCTCAAAGATCTTTCACAATAGAAATTCTGTTGACTTGCAGCCCCTGTGGAATTACCTTCTTTCCATATAACCCAGAGGGTGCTCGCCAGCTTGTTTCATCTTTATAGTGTTTTGAAATTAATATGCATTGCTTTCTTTTACTTTCTGTTTTGCTTACTCTTTTTCCTTCACTGTCTTACATACAGCTCTTGGCCCATCATTTCACCTTTCTGTTTCCCAAAAGTTTAAAAATTGTTGCAAGTGGCTGAGCATAATACCAGGGGAGCCCCCTGACTGAGAAGCCAAGTAAGGCTTGTGCCCGCTACCAGCTGACCCACCCATACCCACCCCTTCTTCTTGCCTCAACTCTTCCCACACTCTTTGTTGCCAGATCCTATGTTCCAGGTGCACTGAAGGTATGTGACTACCTGCAAATGCCATGCTCAGTTTGGAGTTGGGCTTTACTTGGATATTATTCATCCTTTCTCAACCTGGCAAAGTTTTCCTAATCCTTCAGTGTTCAAGGGAAATGTTGGCATCTTCAGAATCCTTCCCTTCCTGCTCTCCCAATCTCACCACACCCGCAGCTGGGTTAGGGGCTTCCTCTGTGCCTCCCCACTGCCCTTTGTGTTTTTTCATAACTCTTCTCACATGATTCTTTACCTATCTCATCAATTCACTACACTGAGTTCTCTGAAGGCAGTCTTTGTCTCTTTTCTTGATCCCTCAGTGTCCAATTACAAATCTGATGTGATAAAAAGTCTATAAACATTGGGTAAATGAAAAACGAATGTATCCCAATGAAATTATTTGCAGCAAAGGATCACTTAATCCTAACTTTGAATTGTATTGAATCGAAACATAAAAAACTAAATAAACAAACAGACAGAAGGACAGATCATCCTCTGCGTGGGCATTGCACACTTGCAATCAAATGGCTGATTCCATAGTCAATACAAAGAATATCATACTGTGCGTGGGCCTTTCCTGTCCTGAAATAGCATCCCACTGACACTAGGAGGAAAGACCGGCATTTCAGGGATACCATTGATTATGGTAATACAGGAAGAGAAAAAATACCAGCTGAATGTTAAATAATTAATATGAAATGTATGTAATTCCAAACTAGAGCAATTTGACTAGAAAACAGTAAACCTGCAAAAAGGAAGCCTCAATAATTACTGCTTACTTCCAGACAGTTCCTTGAATTGGATTCATATTGAGCTAAGGCTATCTGAATTAGAGGCAGCTGTATAATCCAAGTGCCGTGCAGCATACAGAATCAGATTGAGTGCTTGAGTGTCTGCACCCTAGGAAATTGATTTGACGACTATGTCAATTACTTCTGGCACCAAGCTTTCTGTGGGTTGCATTACAACTGCTCTTTTGGTCAGCTGTGACTGCTTCCCCATCCACGCCTATTGTTTTAGATTTATTTACTGCACCAGCAATCATAAATCATGGACTTTTTTCTATACCATCTGGAAACTCTGGTGTCATTGTGTGGGTCACTTTTGATTACTTGCTCTTATTCTCAGCTACTGCCAAGACTGATGTATCTTGAATTATGAAAGACTTCCGCCACAAATGGACCTATTTGTGAACAACCTTTCAGCGTCTGCATATGTTTATTTTATCCAACACATAGCTGGGTAAAATGAAAAGTGTATTCTCTAACACTCCAGGGAATTAATCATTTGTCTGTGATACTGAATTTTTAAGACTCACAATTTGCCTATTTGCTTGTTAACCCACAGTACATTTCTATCATTCCCATAAGGTCAGATTTCACAGATTGATCATCATTTTTTCCTTGGTGTTGGGAATGTAATTTTCCTAATAGTCTCACCCAATCTCGGTCCCTACAAGAATATTACATTTTGAGCCTAAATGTAGAGCAAAGGTTGTTGGTTTCATTTTTTGGTTTGTTTGTTTTTTGCAAATAGTCATTGAACAATGAGGCGAATACACTTTTTTTCTCTCTTAATTCTGGTGTTCACTATTCTAAAATGTAAGGTTAATTACTACTAATATTTTCCTGACGAGCTTGCCAGAAAACATCTTAGTGGTGTTCTTTTTCTGACCAAATGACACTGATGCCTACCTGGATCGACAGTGTGAGCAGATTACTTTCATTTTACCCAGATGGTTCAATGACAGTCCAGATCAAATCTGAAATTGTGCTATCAAGCAGTTTTTATCCAGAGAAGCAATTTGAATATTGGAATTTTGTTGAAAATCCCAGGCTACAGCTGCTTGCATCTGACATCTGCTTCAATTTTTTGAGCAGCCAGCTTTTTTCCCCCCAGCAGTCTCAAGGTTGAGTTTGTTAGGGCTGTGTTCTTACCTACTTAGTTCTCATCAAGTGTTCCCTTCCATGTAGTGTAATAATTTATATTTGCACTGTGTCTTAGAGAATTGGGACTCTTTTCTTCTCCTTTTTAGCATCAAATCCTACCTTAACTATGATTAGGAGATTCTTCACTTTCCTACAACTTTTCCCCATATAAGAAACCTCAACTATCACTTTTTGGAGTCACTTTCAAAATGAAAGGAGACATGGAGCATTGTTAGAATTTTCTTAAATGCATAATCATCTATAGGTCTTCAGTAAATATAGGAATATATGATTTTTTTCATCATCCAAATATCTTAGAGAGACTGTAGATATAAGGGCAGTTTGTTTTCTTCCAAGACAAAGGTCCACCGAGTGTGATCAAATGAACTTCACATCCTGATATACCAGAACTACCACTTCACATCTTTGACAGTAGTGCCTACTTGCATAATGTCATGTCAAATCCTGTCTGATCACTTTCTGTTATGTTAGATATGCAATGCTCCAATAAGATGCAATATGATCAAGGCAACATGGTAGATGTTTGTAAAATGTATATCCTTTTTGTTGCTTCACCATCAGTCTTTCAAAATGTAAAATGACACAATCAATGTGTCAAGCATTAAATTTGAGGATGTCTCAGCAATTGCTGTTTCTAAATGATTTTTAATCTCCCTATAAGGCCCAAAGATGCATAGAATATTAGCTGTTAACATATTGTCATATTTCCAGATCATCTAAGTAACAGACCTTGCAAGAAAGCAAAGAATAATATTACAAGAGCACCTGTGATTTGCTATCTAAAAGAAGTTACAAAAGCACACCATTTTCTCTTTGTTGTTAAAAGGGTGGATGTTAGTGTGTTTTGATTTTGCTTTTAAAGAAAAATATAATAAAGGATGCTGTTGGCAAGGTGTGATATTACTTTAGACATGTCCATACTATGTTCTCATCTTCCTTTATTTTCCTGCCTATTTACATAGCTAAACAGAAGGTGATGAAAATTTTAACTGACATATTACTTTTGGTCAACAAGCTCTAGAAAGAGGGGAATCTTTTATCTTTCCCTATGCACATTTATAGTTCTTTTCATTGGGCTTTTAAGAGCAAGATAATCACAGTATTTGCATTTAAGAATTCATATACATAATAAGTCTTTAAAATACATCCAGGAGAAAAGGAGGAAATGCATACAAGACTGGTATGGAGGGGCTTCCAGTAGTAAGATTGTATTTTAGATTTTCACAGTAAAAAAAAAAAATGTGAAAAGCCAAGAAAATGAAGTGTAGTGCAGAATTCTGAAGATTAAAATGGAATATTCATGTCAGAATATACATAGTAAATTCTCTAGCCTATTAACACTAATAGTTGCTGTTGAACAGAAAACAATGCTAGGCGAAGGAAAAATTATTTTCTGAAATTGAGAAGATTCTGAAAGCAAAACTTTTCTTGTTTGTCCTGTTTTGTTTTAAGCTCATCAAAATAAAGATAAAAATTTTTTGGTCATTGGTGATCCTCAAAGGAGTAACAGTGAATGAAAAAGTGAAGTCAGTGAGTCACAGAGACATCAAAGAAACACGCATTATAATGCTGTTTAACCTTTTATTAAGATTGCTATTGTACGGCAATGCATAAAACAGTGGATACTGAGCTCATTACATCAATACTATCTTGCCACTTTCTGAGGTCACACCAGTCATCTTTTATTCATGTTGTCACTGGGAATGGAAGTTATGCTAATAGAGCTGGGTCAGGCACACCAAGGCATAAGGAGAAGTTGGACATAAATCCCAGGCAGCGGCTCATCAACAGTCAGGACCGTGACAGTGAAGCAGCACCAAACAAGGCAGAAGGGCCCACTTTGAAATCTTTGTCCTCTGTCCCTCAGATGACCAAATGGTAGGCAAATCCCTCATGACCTATCCATTCAGCCTCCTGTTCATTCATTCATTCATGTCAGCTAACAAAACAAAAATGGCAAAGTAAAAATAAGAATTCTCATGTCAACCCTTCCCAAAATAAGGGATATCTATACCATTTACAGGAGTTTACAAGCTACATTTGTGCTCAGAGAGATGTGAAGACCATAAAACATTACCACATAGTTCTTTAAAACACTTAAACATTTACTCATCTTAAAAATTATCATTATATTGTTCTCTTTCCAGTTCTTTCAGTTCAATTTCTAACATCTCAGCTAAATAAAGCTTGGCTTATTTTGTCTATGACTCATTTTTCATTATCTTGCATTGCAATAAATGACTGAGCTATCATTCAAATGGAGACATTTCAGTGGGCTTTGCATGGGTATTCTTTTCTTTTAGGGTACCATGCTATGCTTAAAAGAACATACTGTCTATAATAAGTTAATATTTAAATTTAAAAATTTAAAGACATGAAACAATTATCCTCCAAAAAAAGATTATCATAAATAGTTGATTTTTCAAATTTATACAAACCATAATTTTATGTATCTCCTAAGTATAGATAACATATAACCAATACATGCTTGTTACATGTGATGATATTTACCTGATAGGGTGAAACCTGTGTCCTCATTTAAGAGACTGTTACACATTCAAAAAGAATCGAATCTTTATTTTGAAATTGTAAACTAATGATTAAAAATTTTAATTTTAAGATAATTTAAGCAAAATAAGTGATTTTTGAAAAATATTGTGCAGAACATTATGTGTCAATAATATATGACATGAATTAATGTTAGAGTTGATGACAAACTTCAGTGCTATTGCTCTTATCACTTATCATGAAACTAAATAAAATGTCAATAGGTATGGAATGTATATAGGGGCAAATGCTGATAATGACAAAACCAAGCTTGTCAACAACAGTGTTAAAACCAATATGCTTAATTAAAAAAGTGAAGTCAATTAAAATTAAAATAACAGTTCAGCATGTACAAATGCGGGAATAATCATTAGGGCTTGCTGAATAATGGAAGAGTATAGAATTTTTTTTAATGGAACAGCAGGGGTGATACATTACACAAAGCAACAATCTACAACAATATGACAATTGAATTACTTCAGCCCCATTAGACAGGTGCAGAGGAATCATTAACATGAATTTTTCCAATGAAAAGGAGAAAAATAAAAGTTTGTTTTCATCTAGTAACACTAAAGTTTATATCCCTACCCACCCTGCTCTAAAAATGATAACCTATGACAGCAAAAACCTATGCTTTTTTAAAATTAGGATTTAATAGACAACAGAGTTTTCTGCTCATTCCTCATCCAAGTTGAGGAATAGAGGAAAAGAGATAGGGAGCCCTTGTGGTAAAATGCTAACTTTTTAAATGTAGTTTGCCTGCATGCACTGCTTTTGATTTTTAAGGCTCAAAAACAAAATAATAAAGAATTTGCAATAGTTTCTGACTGTCTAATCTAATTTGGAGATAAAAAGCATGCTGTAAAGCCCTAGGCAATATTTGTTATCTTATTTCCAGCTCAAATTCAAACCAAATTGTGACCTCCAGTTTAGAGTAAAGAGAGATTCTGCTCAGTAAAATGCCAGTAGAAATGAAAGCAACTCCACAATTCTTCACAAAGGACAAGGAGTTTAAGGTCTCTTTGATACTTTCCCTGACAAAAATATCATCCTGTTTTAAAACAGTTGTGATAAAAATCTTACTCTTTCATTGACTTCCAATGGGAACCATTTAATTTATAGTGAGATAAATGCTATGTACTTAAAAAATTGAAACTTTTCATTTCTTTCATTACAATCAAGAAATTAAAAAGTGAAAACCCTTCATCCTCAGATGACCTTTTCGATTTAGATAGATCTAAATCAACCAATATATCTGGAGGCTTTCTGGGATGGGTGGCTTAGTTTGGAAAAGATAATTGTTTGCCCTCAGAGGAGGTCTTTTATCTTTAAGTTTGAAGTACTTTACTAGTGAGGTCTCATTAATCCCTACTTAGCTTCTAATAAAGTTCTACCTTCCTTGATTTGAAAAAAGAGGCACCAAATTGCTCAAGTCTCAAGATAGGTACAAAGGTTCTCCTGAAGGTCATCTGTAGAATCAGAGGAAGGAACAGAACAGACCCACTGAGCCTTCTGTTGTAAAATTCTGTCACTTAACAGTCGATAGGAAGTGGATGTGGTTGACAATGTGAAGTGAAAATCATCCCTGTGTGGCAGCCATCACTCTGTAAATACAAAACCACCTTTCTGTGTTTTCTCTCATCATTCTATGTTTTCTCTATGAGAAGAGGAATTGCTGCAATGGAAAAGAGAGAACCTTTTAAATTTTAGTCTGTCCCATTTTTTTCCTAGGAGAAACAAAGAATCTCACAGGAAATCTTCAATTCCCAGTTATTACCAATTCTCAATTATCCAAAATCTGAGCCTTGAATTGGCATATTATCAAGGGATTTTATACATACAGTTTTAGCCTTTCTGTGAGAAATACAATCAAGTATTTTCCCATGAGGTCTGGAACTGAAAATATGGAGTATGGAATTTCTAGCTGGGCTTTTCATTAAAATATTTATTTCTTCATGTCCTAGCATACAACTTAGCAAATATCAGAATAAAAGTTTTTAGGCAGCTTAAAATGATAGTCAACCTTCTCAATTTATGAGAGAGCCATTGCATTAATCAAATAGAATATAATTTAAAAAATTATCTTTATTGATAACACGTCAAGAAGAATGCTGTGGCTTTAACATAAAGGCAAACAACATATTTTAAGATACAAGTATTAGCATCCAAGATTAATTCGATCTTTAAAAGTCTAGGAGTTTTGTAGTTTTGCATTTTATGTTTAGGTTTGTGATTCATTTTGAATTAATCATGAAAGGAGATAAAAGAATAGATGGGTGTTTATAAGAACTCAATTAAAGTATTTAAGTAACTCAGGTCAAAGTAGACATATGTCAATGGTAGCTTGCGTTTTCTGCTGGTGGGGTGAGAAAAGAATCCAATTGCATAAGTTCATTCAATTGAATGTGTGAGGACTATGTGGGAGGACAGGTTAAGAGGCTTATAGAACAAATGTATACTAGAGCTGAAATTTCTACCTAGTAAATGAATAAGTTGGGATTTCAACCAATCTCTAGAGATTGTCTGACAATAGAACTTCTACTCTTAACTCAGTGTATATAAAGCTTCCTAGAGGTAAAGAAACCATCTTATTTTTCCAAAAGATTCTTGTTTAAACAAAATACCCAGATATTGGCATTTGTTATAATAAGACCCATAATAACTTATCTCCCACAGTGCCTACCACACTTTATAATCCATGCAATGCTCCTTGATATTGGATTAGTATTGGAAAATACCCACATATACACAATGTTTTCATAGAAAATCCTGAAATTTGCAATAATCATTTCAGTGATTGACAATGGTATGTAGAAGTTGATTCACAAACTCTCTTTTGTGGGGGCAGCCTATACATAACAAAAATGCTCTTGGCATTCAGAAATAATCCTGGAGGAATGGTAAGGTGATTGTGCCAAGGGATTCATTGAGCGAGAACCTGGAGAACAATTTATCTAAAAAAAAAATACATAATAGAAAGGATTCAACTATTGCTCAATTAAATTAACAATCCTCCAGTTGTCAAAAGAGATATTACTTTTGCCATCAGGTTTGTCTTTTGGCTTAGAATGTGAGAACTTGCATCCAAGTCCTAGGGAAAGAGATTCTTAATGCATACGTACATGAATACACACACACACACACACACACACACACACACACACACACACACACACACACACACACACACACACACACACACACACACACACACTCACACACATATTAAGTATTGGGATTCAGAAAAGAACTACTCTGAGGCCAGTGTTGTAGAGTACGACACAAGGCTGGAGAAGAGGATTCTTTCCTCTCTCAAAGGGCATAATGAGGCACAGAACACTGAGGGCCCTTGAGCTTGATGCGCAGCAGGCACAGCCAGGGACAGCCCCAGGTCACAGGCAAATTGCAGCAGCTCTCTGAGCATGAATCCCAGCCTTTAGTGGGCTCCCAATATTCTCAGCTGTGGGAAACAATAGACAGTTTAGGCACAACTGGAGTTCAAGTTCCTGATGGAGGATACTAATAGTAGAGGCAGTGGCAGAGAGCTTTCCCAGAGATTGTCAAACACATATGTTTCAGCAGGGTTCATTAGGAGGTGGCTGTGTTAGAGGGAAGCCACTGGTGCTAAAGGTCAGGCTGTGGCCTGGACTCAGTTCTTGACAAAGTTCTTAAAGATCTCCTGAGAATGTGAAAAACACCAAGAGAGTGAGTTTTCATAGAGCAAAGTCTACGTATTTCAAGATTTCCTTCAGTTTGAGGTTGTCTTTCCTATTTTTTGTTTTAATTAAAATGTTTTTAATTAATAAAATGTTAGTGATTATAGCAGGTAGGCTATTTTGTTTTTTAATACACTTATATGGGCAAAGTTTTAAGTTCCTAAGCCACATAATAATTGTTCTTTTCCAAAAGGACACCAATTAGGAATTCAATATTTTAATAAATACCAGATTTGGTTATTTTAATAAACATTAAATTTTAATAAAAGGTGCTTCAAATAAGTTTCTTAACAGTACATTTCTACTTAAAAATATTTAAAAATATTTTTCACATGTATATGCTGTTTTTTATATTCAAAAGATTCATTTCAACACAGTAAAACATAATTCTTACTGGAATATTTCAGAGCATAATATCCAGATATAAGTTACTTATAAACATAATTTAGTAACTTTTCTTTAAAATATGAAAAGAAATATTTGCAATTTGCCCAATACAAATTATATTAATTAATATGGTTTTTATCTTGGCAAAGTTATCAGCTTATACCTTACTTAGTAAGTACATCTTTTTCAGATAAAATGTGAAAACAGGCACCAAGAATTGAAATAGACATGAAAATGCAGTGTTCTAAGATTTTTTTTTTCTGGAAATTAATACATTTCTCAAGTAGAAAAAAATTCCCACCTTCAGAATAACTAATATGCACTAAGATATATTACCTATAATTTTTAAACATGATTTTAAAGGCATATATACCCCAGGAGAGATTCTTTGGAAATACATTAAAACAATATAAGATTTTATGCCTCTCCATCAGTAAGTAAATTTTTTTTATAATATATTTATGAAATATATTTATGATATTAAAATATCAACTCATTTATATTTAAAATAATTTTTTGGTATTACCTTTTAAATGTTTTTTCTTCTTGAATGTATTTTCTTCTTCATTCATGAGTTGTTTTTCTCTAAAGCTTTTATGTTATCAGGAAATAATTGGGAGTTTGCCAGTTTTGCCACAAGTAGAATTGCATACATTGGAATAAGAGATTTAGTTTTATTCATTTTACCTCCTTGTATATTTTCTTTAAGAACCCACATATTGTTGCATGCTGCCATCAGAATTTCTATATTATAACAAAGCAGCCTTAAAATAATAAAAGACATGGTATGCAGAAACTGCAAAGTTCATTTGTAATCTAATTTTGGCTGCCTTCAACTCATACAAGATGTGGAAGGAAAAGTAGTCTTTGTAGTGACAAAGCTGACCAATGTACCCTTGAGGAAAAGACTTGTTTTCTTCACGACTGAAAAAGGCAGATTTTGACACTTTAACTATAGGTGTAAAATTTATAATTAACCTCTAGAAATGAGCTTTAATCTCTGATCAGTGATAGTGAGAACCACTGTGCAATATTGACTATGCCATAGCTATATACACCAACACATTCATCCTTTTTTAATTTGATATTTAAATCAAAAGGGATTTAAACAATATGTAAGGGCTAATTACTTAGAGCTGCAAATGTGAAAGTCAATAATGACAGAGAGTAGTTTTCATGGTTAGTGTAAATCTGCAAATAAATCCTCTTTTGTTATTACATACATTTAAAAAATCCTTTTGCACAGTTCTTCAAAAATGTACTTGAAAGTTACAATGTTCAGGAGAAAAATGTAAGTGAACCATAGATTTCAAAATATCATGGAAAGTTTATTTTTGTGGAGGTCAGATTTATTTCAATGCAAACTGATGTTTAGAATTTATCTGCACTAAAAAATAATTCCAATGAATATATAGTTCCAATGTTTGAGAAAAATCTCCTTATAATATTGATAACACTGAACTACCAGGTTCAGTAAATTTCAGTTGGAAATCTAAAAACTGTAGAATTATATATATATGTGTGTGTGTGTGTGTGTGTGTATTTTTAAAGTTTCAAGCAAAATAATCTAGCAAAGCATTGAAAAGCTAATGTATCATGATCAAATGGAAATTCAAGGATGGCTCACTCTTCATTTTTGGACTTAGCCTATTTATATTTCTAGCTCATTTTTCTACAGTGTTTACTGTCTCTTTCTAATAACTTGATTTGTATTCTTTGAGTATTAGTGGTTAGGTAAATTAGATAAATATTTATCTATTATATATGAACAGGTCATTCACAAAAGAAAAAAGTCAATTTGTCTAATTAACACGAAAGAATTATAATTCTTTCTAAAAAGGTAATAAAGTAATAAAAACATGAAAATAATGCAATAATGAGAAATTGCTTTTTACTCACTGGATTAGGAAAGATTAAAAAGAGAGGTGATATCAATTGCTCATAAAGATGCATAGAAACAGTTCTACCATGCATTGCTGATCAGAATACGAATTGCTACACATTTCCCAAAATCCAGACAATTCTTATTAACATGTAAAATGTACAAGTCCAATCCAATAGAAAATTGAAAAGGAAATTTAAACAGTACTTCATGAAGGAGGAAGCCTGAATATCAAATAAACTTGTGAAAAAGTGCTGGGAATATAAATAGGAAAAATCACTTTAGAGAGTAATTTGACAATATCTAGGAAAGCTGAGTGGGCACATATGATTCCATTTTTATGTGTACACTAGAGAAAGTTGAACAAAACCTCAAACGGATGTATGATGGTTCATTTTATGTGTCAACCTCACTTGGCTATAGGGAGCCCAGATATTTGGTCAAATATTTTTCTGGATGTGTAAATGAGGATGTTTTTTGATAAAATTAACACATGAATTGGTAGACTGAGAAAACAGATTGCCCACCCTTATATGGGGCACCCTCATCCAATCAGTTGAAGGACTGAGTAAAACAAAAAGCCCGAGCCTCCCCCAAGTCAGAGGGACTCTTTATGCCCAACTGCTCATGAGTTGGGACATTAGTCTTTCCCTGTTTTCACACTCCAACTGGAACACTGGCTCTTCTTAGGTCCTGAGACTGCTGGATTTCAGGCTGGCACATAACATCATCAGCTCTCCTGGTTTTCAGGCCTTGGGATTCAGATTGTCTCTAGCTTGCTTGCTGCAGATCTTAAACTTCTCAGCTGCCGTAAATCCATAGACCGATTCCTTATATTAAGTCTCTTTCTCTCTCTCTTCCTATTTTTCTTCGGAAAAACAAGAATTTTGTGGTGGTACTGTTTGCAATAGCAAGGAATTGGAAGCAACTATCCTTTAACAGGAGAAGGGATAAGAAACTTGTGGGACCAACCTACAATGAAATACCACATGCCTCTGAAAATGAAAGAACTGGAGATAAATTTAGAAAACATAACATTGAGTGAAGTGAAAAAGTTGTACAAAGCTACTTACCATAGCATTTATTTATAGTTTTATATAAATTTGTTAAAATATAAAACTAACATTGTTTATGGGAACATACATATAATATAAAAGTGGGAAAATATTCATGGAAATTTAAAAATCCTATCCTGAATATGGAATTAGCTCTGAAGAGGAAATGGGAGAAAACATAATCAGAATATACCATCTTTGTTTGCAAAATAACCTACTTATTAATCTTCAACTGCATGGTTAGTCCCTGAGTGTTCATTGTGGATTATACCATTCACTTAAATGTCTAAAATATTTATTATAACAAAACAGATGGGATTTATATTTCTGGCAACATGCTAAGCTAGATGTTCAGAGCAATACTGTTAGATAAAACATACAAAAACACTGGAGAAATAATATTGTACATTAATAATTTTATTAAATTTATAGTTGAGCTGAAATAGAGGAAAGACATTTTCTTAGGGATCAGAAACAGAAAGAAGACAAGAGCCCAGATGGTTAAGAGAGAAGGGGAACCAGTGTTTGTTCAGGTAGATGGTCCAGGAGCTGCATTTGGATCACTGATGGGCAGGAAACAGAACTTGGGGTCTGAGCAGGGTGAGGCTGATCACTCATCACTGCATAAAATGAAAATTCTCTGGGGAGAATCTAGAGAAAATTATCCAATAGAGAATGGCTGTAAACAGCACTGCCTCTCCTTGGCTTGGCCAAGAACAGGAAAAAAGATAGGAAAAAAATTCCCTGAAGTTTCCCAACCACAAATCTTGACTCATGAGGGTTTGTGATCTGAATTCATAATAAGCATGTGTCCCAAAGACCATTATCCAACATTTTAAATAATGTTGCTTCCAGATTACTCGTGCCACGAGGTAACTGTTAGATGTAAAAGAAAATCCTCTGTAAAGAAATACATTCTAAATAAAGACCTCAAATAAGCACTAAAAAGAAAATCATGAACTCATATTTAAAAATCACTAAAACAGATGAGGAAATGCAACATCTGTGAACAATGTTATGCTGCCCTTGTCCAACAAGAATCAAGTGAGGTCTTGCCAGCTCTTCTGCTGCTGTCCAGAGGGGCCAAGAGCACTCCCCTCAACCCACCCTGAAGTTATACCTGGCTTCCCTAGGCCGTATTAAGGAGTCAAGAGGGAGGCCCTCCTGCCGGTCTCTGAGGCCTGCCAACACAGTAGGCCTACAGTGTACCATACCAATCTCATTCTGCTCGTGTCAGTCATCTCAAAAAACCCCAGACTCTCAGGTGCCCCGTGCCCACTGTAACCTCTATGAGGCTCTGTATACCCCCTGCACTGCCCTCATCTCTCATTGACCTCAGTCGTCTGCATTTTGCAATGCATCGTCCATCATTACCAACATATTCATCATCAGCCTCTTGACTTTTCTTTCCAAAAATCTTGCTCCAACAAGAATCTTGAGAACATCCCTTCCCCTCAGTCCTCTCATACAATTGGTTTCATTTGTTTTTCTTTCAGTAATGTTTGTACCTTAGGGTAGTGAGGGGCTCTCCTTTCTTCTCATTACTGCTTCTAAATATGGGTTTTTCTGTCTTCTTTAAATTTCATATAATCAGACTATCTAATCCTGTTTTGTTTGTTTATTATTTGCAATCAAAAGAGAACTCCAGATGTCCATAGCCATGAGCTCTCATCCAGCGTTACCTACATGGTTATCCTCTGCCTTAGGTGAAGTCTTTTTGTTCCTGTCTGGAATTGTCCTTATTCCCTGCTGCAGTAAAATACTAGATCCCTTCCCTTCTTGCATATACAACGACAGTGTTGTGGCTATTTTCCTTCCCCCTCTTCCTCTTACAACATCTTTTTCTCTCTTTCTCTCCTCAGTGTAGAGGATGCTCTCATTTATTTCATCTCAAAAATAAAACAAAAATTAACTTCTCTTGATCCCATTTTCCTTGCCAGACACTACCCCATTTTCCTGCCCTCTTTAGAGTAAAAACATTACTAATGACTTGTCTATTCTGATTGTTTCTCTCTCTCTCTCTTTAATACACACACACACACACACACACACATGCCCTTTTAGTTCTGTTATACTACTTCAGTTAGGTTGTCCCCACCTATTCCATGCAAAATGCTCTTGTCAAGCTGCCTATGACCTTTGCATCATAAAATCCAGTGAAGAATGTATTTCTTTCTTAATAGTGACATTCGACAGTTTGCCACTCCCTTTTTTTAGATACGATTTCTGCACTTAGCCTAGAAAATTCTCAAACAGAACAGGCCCCAAACTAACTCCTAATCATTGACCTCCCTCCCCACTATCCATGCTCTATCTGCAGTCTGTCTTCTCTTCACCTTCATTCATGGCAACTCCATCCATCCAGTGGCTCCTGCCCAGAATCTTGGAATTACCTTTTATACTTCTTACTCTGTCAGAGCCTACATCTCTTAGTCCAAAAATACCAGAATCCAAGCACTTTTTATCATCTCTAGTGCCAACCTGCAATTATTTCTTACCTGAATTATTGTAAGTCTCCTAAAGTGACTTCCTGTTTCTATCCCTGCTCCTCTTTAGGTGACTACATATCACCTATAAGACACTTTTAAAAATAAACTTCATTTTGAGAGCAGTTTTAGGCTCATAGCAGTACTGCACAGAAGATGCAGAGATAGCCCACATACTTCTTGGCTCCACACACGCACGGCTTCTCCAATGATCAACATTCACCACCACAGTGGTGCATTTGTTACATTGGCTGAAACTATCTTGGCACATCATTATCAATCAAAGTCCATAGTTTACATTAGGTTCACTCTTGGTTTTGTACATTCTATGGGTTGGGGCCAATATTTGACTTGTATCCATCATTTGAGTATCACACAGAATATTTTCACTGCTCTAAAAATTCTCTTGTCTATGCCTACTCATCCCTCTTGTTATTCCTGCCACAAGCTCTGGCACTGCTGATATTTTAACTGTCTCCATAGTTTTGCTTTTACAAAAAAAAAAAGTCATTTAATTGGAATCAGAATTTGTAACCTTCTTAGGTTGGCTTCTTTCAATTACTAATATGCATTTAAGTTTCCTCCATGTCTTTTCATGGCTTGAATAATGTCTTTGATTTGATGTTCATGTCTTTTCATTAGTGATAAATAGTATCCCATTGCCTAGATGTTTCATAGTTTATCCATTCACCTACTGAAGGACACCTTGGTTGGCTCCAAGTTTTGGGCACTATGAATTGTGGCATATCTTCTCATTCTCTTAACAATGCCTTTTTTTGAGCAGAAATATTTAATTTTAATGAAGTCTAGCTTATAAACTCTTTCTTTCATAGATCATGTCTTCAGTGTTATCTAAAAGTAATCACTGCATTCAAGGTCATCTAGATTTTTCTCTTATGTTATCTTCTAGGAGGTCTATAGTTTTGCATCTTGCTTTTCAGTCTGTGATCCATTTTGGGTTGATTTTGGGGGATCATGTAAGGTCTTTCGTATTTATTTTTATTTATTTATTTATTTGCATGGAGATATCCAGTTGTTCTGGCACCATTTACCGAAAAGATGATCTTTTCTCCATTTATTACTTTTGGGCTTTTGTCAAACGTCAGTTGACTGTATTTATGAGGATTTGTTTCTGGATTCTCTTCTGCTCCACTGATAAAGATAGTTTTGAAATATAAATCAAATCATGTTTTTCCAATGTTCAAAACCATCCAGTGGCTCCCATTTTACTCAGAATGAAAACTGAAATTGTTACGAAGAATTATAAGGCTCAGCGTGATCTAAATCCTGTTGCTCTTCCAATGAACTTCATCTCGGACATACCAGTCTCTTCTTGCTCCTGTTTCAGTCAGCCTGGCCTTCCTCTGCTCCTCAAACATGACTTGGAGGCTTTCACTGATTGTCCCATTGCCTTGAGCTTGCTCCCCCCAGATATCAATTGTGCGATGCCCTCTCCCCCTTGCTGTGAGACCCCCCCTGACCACCTTATCTGAAATTGAAACGAGCTATCCCCTCAGTAGTCCTTACTCTACTGTTTGCTTTCTTCCATAGAACGCTTTGCTTGCTATAAATACAATTATTAATACAAATACACAATAAATACAATTATTTATTGTCTATTTCTCCTCACTGGCTTGTGAGTTCCATGAAGACATAAAATTTTTCCTTCTTTATCACTCCCAAGAACGATATCTTTAATATGGGTAGAATGGCAGTAAATCAAATTTCATATTCAATAAAACCATCTTTTCAGAATAAAGGCACTAGTAAGGAGCTTTCATACATAAAATAAGTGAGGTGACTGACTACTGTGTTCAGTTTTTAGGGCCAATGTAACAAATTTCCACAGACTGTGTGGCTTAAAGCAACAGAAATATATTGTCTTACAGTTTTGGAGGCTGGAAATCCAAACTCAAGGCGTCAGCAGGATCACGCTCCCTCTGAAACCCGCAGGAGGGAAGACTTCCTAGCTTGTGCTGGTTCGCTGGACATCTCTGCCACCCTTTGGCTTGTACAGCTCCCACCTCTGCCTCTCTCATCTCATGGTGTTTTCACCTCCTGGGTCAGTCTGTGCTTCCTCTTCTGATGCAGATACCAGTCATATTGCACGAACGGCTTATCTTACTTCAATACAAGCTATCCTAACTATTTACATCTTCAATGATGCTACTTCTAATTAAGATCACATCCTGTTATACTGGTGATTAGGTCCTCAAACAATGTCTCTGGGAGACATAATTCAACCAATAACAACTGCCACATTTAATCCAAGGTATGTAATTAAGGATGAAGAAAACTATGATGGAGTATCTGAGATGCAAGAGGAAATGGGAGGGGATAAATTTTAAAAATTTGAATGTATATAAAAACAAAACAACATAGACCTGAAATCCTAGATAATAATGGCATATGAGTCAGGAGAGGAATAATTAGAGTTCAGGTGCTTAGTATTATTTGGGAGAAGAGAAAAGACATGAATTCATCTTAGATCTTGTTGAGATAAAAACACCTACAGAAATTTGAGACTATCACAAAATAAATAAATAAATAAATGCATAACTTTCCATCTAGCAGAGAGGAGAGAACCGGAAAGGAGAGAAAAATAAATAAATACTCAACCGCAAAGATAATAGGGGAAGTAATAAACAATAAAATCACCTAATTATAGCATAAAAATATATCCAAATGTATCAATAGCTATTATTGTTGTAAGTGATTTAAAAGCTCTGGTTGGAAGAGAGAAGATTGTTGAACTAGAAAATTGTAAGTAAAAGTAAGCCATATTTTACATAAAAAGACATACTAAAATAAAAGATCTAACTTTACATTATACAATTCTGAGTGGTAAACTTAAAATGACCAGAAAAGAAAGCACCACTCATGTTTCCCTGTATTTTTGGTCATTCTAACAACCTTTGAAAGAGGCCCTGGAGCCCCTGTTCATGGCTGCAGACCCCTCACGGATAATGATGTTACCAGCACTGACTATATGCCACCAGAGAACTGCAGAATCAAGAGGGTCTATATTTTTTCAATAAAGACATATCCCAAAGAACACAGCATTCTGAATAATAATAATGTTTCCCCATTTTTTTTCTCCAAGTCAGAAATTATCCAGGGACAGTATCTATAATAGTAAAGAGCACGGAGCAATGATGCCTGGGTGTCACCTTCGGATCCCCAAAGGATCTTCATTCAGTGCACTGATTGGACAATAAAAAACTGAAGTGCCTCTTTTCTACCCATTATCCTTAAACTCCCTAATATAAATTACCATTCCTCAAGTTGGCCCATGAATTTTTTAATACATTTTTTCATTCAAATTTTTTAAGAGGAAGGGCCCAGATCCTGCACAATCTAGGACTATCCAAAACTTTATTGAAGACATTCCTAGTTCTCTGAATCACATTTACCGGGCACGCCATTTGGCTGCATTAGGAGAATGATTATTTTCATATTTGAAATGTAGGAATGGAGGCAGAATATTTAGCAGATTCTCCAAAATCATAGTAGTCAATCTAGCAATGAAACCAATTTTGTTAAGTTTCTTCTATTTTCAGATAGTGAAATGGCATTAAAGTAAGCTTTTATCTCAGGTACAACTAACGGAAGAAAGTATATTTTAGTGAAATGATATAAACTCCTAGTGATATAAGATTCACCACCTGTCAATTTCAATACATAACTGAGAGTATATGATCCTGAGTGTAAAAGCAATTGAAAGCAGAAGTTTATGGTGTGAGAAAAATTGAGCAACAAGTCTAAGATAGGGTGGGGTATTTGAAGCAAAGACCTGACACTCTTTCTCCTGTCTTGTACTGTATAAGATGAAGAGGGATCTCTGTATTCCTAAGAACTTCCCTTTAAGGCTTGAAGAAATTTACTGGAAAATATCAGTGTTTGATAGTTTTATTAATGTGAATCTCTGATGCCTCTTAAGATAATTCACTAAAATCAATTTATATTCACAAAAGCTCAGATGAAACAGATAGCAATAGGGGTGTGACAACAAAACATCAATTTTGGAATCTGATAAATCTAGATTTGAGTCTCCGCTTCAGCAACTCATGAGCTATGAGTCCTTGAATAAATTGTTCACTTTTTCTGAGCTCCAGGTACTCAGCTAAAAATGTGAAAGAATAAAGTAATATGAAGCAAAAAATGTAGGCAGAGCATGTAGCATAAGCAGGTGTCCAATGCAAGATAGTTTTATTATTATCTCACTATTTTAGTCCTTTGCTGATGCAGGTCATATAATTAATAAATATCATTTTTAATGTCATTGAATTTAGATAGAACAATGGATGTTTGGAAGAGAATTTGGTAAATATTTCCTCACTGCTCTTCCATAGTTTAATAATGGCCTGAAAAAGTTCACATGCTTGCAGAGGCTAAATTAACTGAGTGGACTGGGGAATGCAAATGAGACAAAGAAATAAATTATATGTTATCTAAGGTTGAAAAGAAATTCAACCATTCTCCATAATGTTAAAAACTACACTTGGATGTTCACAGTCAAATTTTAGTGATAAAAAGGTAATCAAAACAGATGTTAGATTAAATTGGCTGGTAAATTTAAAGAAACGGATTAATTCATCTAAATCACTTGAATAAGCAGGCTGTCACAAGTACATATATGGAATCTTCTTACAATATTCTCTTTTTTCCTTCACTAACATCAATTTTCTGTATTTCAAATTTTTGTTTCTTTTAATCAGAAGCAACCACCTAGCTTAAATCTCATGGCAATCACAGGATGCCTTTGCACATCATGGGAAGGAAAACTAATAATCAAACTCAGCTCTACTACATCTATCATCACTATGGCTAGGAGAGAGAGTTGATAAAAAATATTAATAGTGTCTGGAGAATGAATTGCTCTTTGGTATTATTGCACATAATATAATTTCCACTGTTTTATTATTTTAAACATAATAGCCCAATACTTGTTTGAAATACAAATGCCTTATTTTTAAATATTTTTTTATTACTTACCTGGTAAACATCCTGAAATCTCTAATTTTTTTATTATTTACCTGGATATACATTCTATATTCATATTCTTTCCCTCTGCTGCTTGCTAACACTTAAGAATGTAAAAATTAAAGAAAACCAAGTATTTTGAATATTTGTTATTTTTCCCAGTGTATGTTTTAAATTGTTTTTATTTATAAGCCCACCCTCCTAGGTGGTGAAAATCATAATAGGACTTCCACTTGTGGCTATGACCAAGTTACTGACTGCAGACTTAAATTCCCACTGTAGACAATGAGAAAACTGGACAAAATACACTGAACAGCAGTTTTCAGACTGTGGTTTCAGAGAGAAGAGAATCCCAATAGTTTAGCCCAACGCTTTCTGCCTGTACACACCTTACGGGCTAGGACACAGGAAGGGCAAGTTCAAGCAAAGCCTTGTTGAAGAGACAGATGGAAGTGCAAGGAGCCAGAGATGGCTGGATATTGCAGAGCAGAGGACTGAGAGAATAGACAGACAGTGAGAAAGAGCTCCAGACATTTGCAGATGTCTTTCTGAGCCTTTAGCTAGATACTAAGCTTCCTGTGCATAGGGTAAGATTCTATGAAGCCAGGAAAGAAACTTCTTCTGAGGAAATAAACACTAGACTACCAAACGTGCAGGTGAAAAAAATATGAGAAAATAGTTGCTATCTTGGGGTCAGCAGATTTCTTAGGAGGATATAGGAAGCACTAACCATAAAAGGAAAAAAAAATGGATATATTGACTGGGCTTCTTAAAATTAAAATCTTAAGGAAAAACTTTATGAAAATAAAGACGTTACAGACAAGGAGAAACTATTAAAAACACATATGTCTGACAAAAGACTTGTAGCCAGAATACCTACGAAGAAGTCTTGCAACTCAATGATAAGAACATAAGCAACTCAATTTTTAAAATGTGCAAAGATTTGAACAGACACTGCACAAAGAGAGGATGTATAAATAAATGGCCAGTAAGCATATAACATGTTGCTCATTAGTCATCAGGAGTTATTAGGGAAACATAAATTAAAGCCCCAATGATGAATTGATAAAGAAGTGTGGTACATATATACAATGAATATTATTCAGCCATTAAAAAAAAGAAACCTTGCCGTTTGCAACAAACTGGATGGATCTAGAGGGTATTATGCTCAGTGAAATAAGCCAGGTAAAGAAAGATAACTACCATATGATTTCATTCATTTGTGGAATATAAAAACAAAAAATGAACAAAACAGCAGTAGACTCATAGACACTGAGAAGTGACTGGTGGTTATCAAGCTGAGTGGGGAGGGTGAGGGGGATAAAAGGGCACAAAAATTCTCAATCATAATATTAGTTTGTCACAGGGATAGTAGTACAGCATGGAGAACATAGTCAATGATTCTGTAACACCTTTCTGTGTTGATAGATAAAAACTGCATTAGTGGGGGTCAGGATATAATAATATGAGTAATCGCTGCAGCACTCCCTTGTATATTTGAAACCAATATAAGATTGTATATTGAAACTTCAATAAAAAAAGGAAACACAGTAGAGAGGTTAAAATTAAAACGACCAGCAATAACAAATATTGGCTGGTATGGAGAGCAACTAGAACTCATGTACTGTTGGTGGAAATATAAAATTGTACACACACTTTGGAAAACAGATTCCAGTTTCTTAGAAACTTAAACACCCACTTACCATATGATCAAGCAATATTACTCTTAAGTATCTAAAAGGAATACATTTGTCCACACAAAGACTTGCACACAGATGTCCATTGCAATTTTATTTATACTGGCCAAAATTCAGATGTCCATCAATAATTGAATATTTCTAGGCAATAAAAGAAGGAGACCATTGATTTTTGCAACAATATAGATAAGCTGAAAAAATATCCTGATCAAAAGAGTCACAATAAAAAAGAATGCATACTGTGTGAATCCATTTAAATGGAATTCTAGATCATGTAAACTAATCTGCAGTGACAGGAAGTAGGACAATGGTTGTCTGGGTTGGGAGGGAGGGTGGTGGTTAACTGCAAGTGGACATAACATAACTGTGAGGGTAAAAATGTTCCATATCCCAATTGTGGTGGTGGTAACAGAGGTGTACACATGTGTTAGAACTCTTTTATCTCTATTCTTAAATAATACTTCATTATAAAGTTATATTAAAAAGTTACAGTGTCATAAAACTTACAACTACATTTATAAAGCAGATATTATGTAAGAGTGTCATTTTTAAACATATATAATAAACTCTTGAGTGTTGTCAACTTCTTCACATTCATATGTGAAGCAATTTAAAGAGATTTGAGTGTTTTTGCACTTTCATACTAGGTAGGACAGATTTTCTTGCTTTTGCTAAAACTCTTTATCCTGAGCAAAATGCCCCTTCCCTGTAGGAAAAACAATGTAGTTATCACTACACAGACTAATCACCCTGAATTAAACACTTTCTTTTGGATAATACAATTCAAACCATCTTGAATATTACACAGATTATTGGTAAAAGTAATTAAGGACTAGAAAAAAAGTAATTATATTTTCTGATGGATGAATTGATAGGGATAAAGTAAGAACTGACCTGAACCCTAATCTAAAACTAGAACAAATTAAACAAAATCCTAAAACTTTAGTTGTGTTTTTAATTGATTTTCACACATCAGTGCACTTCCAAGTACCCCCTTTCACTGAGGGCTGTAAGCAGATGATTCCACAAGGAACGATATTACAGTACTTGTGACAAGACAGAAATCTTTTAGAAATATAGTCCAAAATGTATATGACACAGTTTCCTTTTGTAAGAACTACATATAGTCTTAAAGGATTTTATTGCCAAATGAAATTTCTGAAAATGTTTACATGATTGAGGAGAAAACAAATCTTTTTAGGATAATAGGTAAGTAATAATAAAGGATCAATTTCTAAATGGAATTTATTAAAATTGATGCAGTCGGATTTGCCTGTGACCATGTTAATGAAAACTCATGTATGTTGAAACTGTGTGTCTACTTTGAATGAGTCCCTGGTAACTGAAATATGAATGAAGCAAAGACATGATTCAGAAATGCGTAAGTTTCATGTAACATAGTACTGGGCCCCTGGTATTTTCCTGTTAACACATAGTCCATTGATGGAACATACATTCCATTAATTAGAAACAACTATGTGGTTTTTGACATTAATCTTTTGTTTTATTTGTGTGTGTTTGAAATTAACACATGTATCTTCTTCAAAACATCAAAAAATACTACAAGTCTTATAGTAAAAACA
This sequence comes from Manis javanica, assembly GCF_040802235.1. Classification (NCBI taxonomy): domain Eukaryota; kingdom Metazoa; phylum Chordata; class Mammalia; order Pholidota; family Manidae; genus Manis; species Manis javanica. The sequence goes on from NC_133157.1 coordinate 152,271,912, forward strand.
TTTTTTCCTGTACTTGGTCCCACTGTCAAATTATAGAGGCAATAATTTTCCACCCTTTTAAGCTGCATCTTCTGATATGTCCCTCCATAACTCTAAATCATATGATATTTATAAATAGTATACTATATATAATAGTGTAACTTTATCTGTTGTTAATGCAATTTATAGCTTTATTTATTGATTTACTATGTTTTGACCTCATCCCTGCTAGGGATCACTGTCCTCTTTTTTTCATTTAGGATCAGTTGCTTTGTCTGTGTAACACTAGGACATTCTAGGGCTTCCCTTCCATTCCCTCTTGTGTGGGATCCTTTCTTTCCTGGTTCTGAGGTCTCCTTTCTCTGTGGTGTATTCTATCATTTTTTAGTTATGCTGTAGTAGTTTCCGTAAAGTCTGTGAAAAATATTGTTTGAGACATCTATCTAAATGTCTAACTGTTCTCTGATCACATTTGTAGTTTGGTTGGGTCCAGAAAAATATAAAACGCAAATTTCCTTTAGAGATGTGATGCATCACTCCACTTCTTCTCATTTCTAGTGTTGCAATTAAGAAGTACAGCTTCTTTTTGTCTGTATTCTGCATATAACCTATCCCTTCACTCCTCATGCTTGAAGTGTTTTGTTTAATTTCAATGATATTGAAAGCTTACAGGGTTATGCCTTGGCATGTGTGTATGTGGCCTTTTATTTGGCATTTTATTTATTGTTTTGAACATTTGACAAACTCCTTTTTATTAAGTGTAGTTGACATACAATATTATATTGGTTTCAGGTGTACAACATAGTGATTTGACAATTATATACATTTCTAAATGCTCACCATGATAAGTGTGGTCACCATCTGTCAACATACAATTAATACAATATTCTTTGTTATATTCCCTATGCTGTACTTTTTATCCCTGTGACATTTATTTTATCACTGGAAGTTTGTCCCTCTTTATCCCCTTCACTTATTTTGTCCATACCTCTATCCTCTTCCCCTATAACAATCACCAATTTGTTCCTTGTGTTTATAAGTTTATTTCTATTTTGCTTGCTCTATTTTTTTTCTTAGGTTCCACGTGTAAGTGAAATGATACTGTACTTGTCTTTCTCCACCTGGCTTATTTCCCTTAGCATAATACACTATAGATCCATCCATGTTGCTGCAAATGGCAAGATCTCATTCTTTTTACCAGCTAATATTCCATGGTGTGTATGTACCACATCTTTACTCACTCATCTCTTGATGGACACTCAGGTTGCTGCTCTACTTGACTACTATAAATAATCCTGCAACAAACAGGGATGCAACTATCTTTCCAAATTAGAGATTTGGAGCAAACTCTGAATGAAAAGTCATGTTCTCAGGTACTAAAAACTTTTCTTATGCTTTTTCTTTGATAAGTTGTACATTTGCTCTGTTCTCTTTTCCAGTGAGTTACAGGATACACACCTGCAGTGATGCTTTATTTCTGTCATTTAGGTGGAGTTCCTAGGAAATTTCTTAACTGTATCTAATCATTCTTCCATCAATTATTCTTTATTTCAACTAGCATATTTCCAAAAGCTCCTTCTTGCTTTCTGAATGCTCTTTGTATTTTTTCATCCTTTTATTGTTTTCTGGATATATATTCTCTTTTCTCCTTGAGAATTTTAGCAGTACACTTTTAGTTTTCTTTTTCTTCCAGTATCATCCCTATTTCTTTTGAGTTCCTTTATTTATTTATCTGTTGGATTCTTTGTCTTTCTGTTGGAGACATTCCTCAGGTTGCGAGGGATTCTTGGGCACACATTCATATTTAAACTGAGACACTAACATCTGTCTGTATACGTATGGTTTATCTGACAATTTGTTTCATTATTGTATAAATAGGTAGGGAGTCAGTCAGGAGTGTGCTCATAAATATTTAACAAGTATCTCTCAAGGGGGAAATGTTCTGATATGTAGTGTGTGCTGATTGCTGTGGTGTAAATACTCCCGCTGTAGCTGATTTCAAGCTATCAACCTGACTTCAAATATCTGTAAAATTCCTGCAAATTTAACAATGTATTCTCACAAGCCAGTATTAGGTGGCTTTCACACACCCCTGGACCCACTTGTTTAATAGTAGATCTCCCACTGTGCCAACTTACATGGGCCCTCTTTTCAGTTTCTCCAGAGAAAGATTGAACATTCTACTGCTTCAGGAAAGAGGCAGGAGTGATTTTGCTTGGCTGCTGCTGTTCATAAAATCAGAGAGAAACGTTGTTCAAATACAAAGTTTGATAGTATCTCTGTTTTTGTACAGTTTCCATCCTTCAATGTGTTGGTGTCTGATTTTGGAGAAACCCTGATTCAAATTTGCCATGGTATAATCCCTTGTTTGGGAAGGAGGAAGAGTAATCATGGGGACAGAAAGGATGAGAAAGTTCCTGCGGATCTACTTGTTTCCAAAATAGATGGTTCAAACAAATTCTTTACTAAGGCACCATGCTTTTAAGTCTCATAGTATTTAAGTACCATATCCTTGTTTTCTGCTGAAATTGGTATTTCTAATTCTAGAGGCTTCGCTGGGTACATCGGCATAGTTTGGCATGTTTCCTATTGAAAAAAATGTGGCTTTCAGATTATCCTGCATCCTTTTTGTACATGTGGGTTTTTCTCAGTTTTTTTATGTTATATGTAATGACTTTATTATTATTATTATTATTATTATCACTATTATAATTATTTTGGTATCAATATAAAATCACATGAGCAACATTGTGGTTACCAGATTCTCCCCATTATCAAGTCCCCCCCACATACCCCATTACAGTCACTTTCCATCAGTGTAGTAAGATGCTTAGAATCACTTGTTTTCTCTGTGCTATACTGCCTTGCCCGTGCCCCCGCTCTGTTACGTGTGCTAATCGTAATGCCCCTCCCCTTCTCCCTCCCTTCCCACTCTCCCTCCCCAGTCCCTTTCCTGTTGGGAACTGTTACTCCATTCTTGGGTTCTGTGAGTCTGCTGCTTTTTTTTTCCTTCAGTTTTTGCTTTGTTCTTTGGCTTCACAAATGAGTGAAATCATTTGGTACTTGTCTTTCTCCACCTGGCTTATTTCACTGAGCATAATACCCTCTAGCTCCATCCATGTTGTCACAAATGTTAGGATTTGTTTTCTTCTTATGGCTGAATAATATTCCATTGTGTGTATGTACCATGTCTTCTTTATCGATTCATCTACTGATGGACACTTAGGTTGCTTCCATTTCTTGGCTATTGTAAATAGTGCTGCGATAAACATACGGGTGCATATGTCTTTTTCAAACTGGGATCCTACATTCTTAGGGTAAATTCCTAGGAGTGGAATTCCTGGGTCAAATGGAATCTCTATTTTTAGTTTTTTGACGAACTTCCATACTGCTTCCCACAATGACTAAACTAGTTTACATTCCCACCAGCAGTGTAGGAGGGTTCCCCTTTCTCCACATCCTCACAAGCATTGGTTGTTCCTAGTCTTTTCTATGTTGGCTATACTATCTGGTGTGAGGTGATATCTCATTGTGGTTCCTCATAACTAGTGATGTAGACCATCTTTTCATGTGCCTGTTGGCCATCTGAATTTCTTCTTTGGAGAAGTGTCTGTTCATATCTGCTGCCCATTTTTTAATAGGGTTATTTCCTTTTTGGGTGTTAAGGCATGTGAGTTATTTATATATTTTGGATGTTAACCCCTTGTCAGATATGTCATTTACAAATATATTCTCTCACACTGTAGAATGCCATTTTGTTCTGCTCATGGTGTCATTTGCTGTACAGAAGCTTTTTAGCATGACGTAGTACCAATTGTTCATTTTTGCTTTTGTTTCCCTTGCCTGAGGAGATGCATTCAGGAAAAAGTTACCATGTTTATATTCAAGATATTTTTGCCTATGTTTTCTTTTAAGAGTTTTATGGTTCAATGCCTTACATTCAGGTCTTTGATCCATTTTGAGTTTACTTTTGTGTATGGGGTTAAACAATAATCCAGTACCATTCTCTTGCATGTAGTTGTCCAGTTTTGCCAACAACTGTTGATGAAGAGGCTGTCATTTCCCCATTGTATACCCATGGCTCCTTTATCATATATTAATTGACCAAATATGGTTGCATTTTTTCAGGGCTCCCTAGTCTGTTCCATTGGTCTGTGGGTCTGTTCTTGTGCCAGTACCAAATTGTCATGGTTACTATGGCTTTGTAGTAGAGCTTAAAGTCAGGTAGCTTTATCACCCACACTTTATTATTCCTTCTCAGAAATTCTTTGGCTATTTGGAGTCTTTTTCTGGTTCCATACAAATTTTAGAACTATTTGCTATAGTTTGTTGAAGAATGCTGTTGGTATTTTGATAGGAATTGCATTGAATCTGTAGATAGCTTTAGGCAGGATGGCCATTTTGACAACATTAATTCTTCCTATCCATGAGCATGGAATGTGTTTCCATTTATTGGTATCTTCTTTAATTTATTTCATGAGTGTCTTATAGTTTTCAGAGTATAGGTCTTTCACTTCCTTGGTTAGGTTTTATTCCTAGGTATTTTATTTTTTTTATGCAATTGTGAATGGATTGGTTTCCTTATGTCTCTTTCTGATAGTTCATCATTAGTGTATAGGAATGCAACATATTTCTGAGTATTAATTTTGTATCCCTCAACTTTGCTGAATTCAGACTCTAGCAGTTTTTGAGTGTATTCTTTAGTATTTTTTATGTACAATATCATGTCATCTGCAAACAGTGACAGTTTAACTTCTTCCTTACCTATCTGGATGCCTTTTATTTCTTTGTGTTGTCTGATTGCTGTGGCTAGGACCTCCAGTACTACGTTGAATAAAAGTGGGGAGAGTGGGCAGCTTTGTCTTGTTCCTGATCTTACAGGAAAAGCTTTCAGCTTTTCACTGTTAAGTATAATGTTGCCTGTGGGTGTGTCATATATGGCTTTTATTGGGGTACTTAACCTCTATACCCATTTTGTTGAGAATTTTTATCATGAATGGGTGTTGAATTTTGTCCAATGCTTTTTAAGCATCTATTGAGATGAGCATGTGGTTTTTGTCCTTTTTGTTGATGTGGTGGGTGATGTTGATGGATTTTCGAATGTTGTACCAGCCTTGCATCACTGGGATAAATCCCACTTGAACATGATGTGTGATCCTCTTGACGTATTTTTTTATTTTGTTTGCTAACATTTTGTTGAGTATTTTTGCATCTATGTTCATCAGGGATATTGGTCTGTAATTTTCTTTTTTGTGGTGCCTTTGCCTGGTTTTGGTGTTAGAGTGATGCTCACCTTGTAGAATGAGTTTGGGAGTATTCCCTCCTCTTCTACTTTTTGGAAAACTTTAAGGAGGTTGGGAATTAGGTCTTCACTAAATGTTTGATAAAATTCAGCAGTGTAACCATCTGGTACAGGACTTTTGTTCTTAGGTGGTTTTTTGATTACCAATTCAATTTCCTTGCTGGTAATTGTATTATTCAGATTTTCACTTTCTTCCTGGGCAAGGATTAGACAGTTGTATTTTTCTAAAAAGTTGTACATTTCTTCTAGGTTATTCAGTTTGTTAGCATATAATTTTTCATAGTATTCTCTCATAATTCTTTGTATTTCTGTAGTGTTAGTAGTGATTTTTCCTTTCTCATTTCTGATTCTGGTTAGTGTGTTGACTCTCTTTTTTCTTGAAAAGTATGGCTAGGTGTTTATCTATTTTGTTCATTTTCTTGAAGAACCAGCTCCTGCTTTCATTGATTCTTTCTATTTTTTAATTTACTTCTGCTCGAATCTTTATTATGTATGTCCTTCTACTGACTTTGGGCCTCATTTGTTCTTCTTTTTCTAGTTTTGTTAATTGTGAATTTAGACTTCGTATGGGATTGTTCTTCTTTCCTGAGGTAGGCCTGTATTGCAATATACTTCCCTCTTAGCACAGCCTTCACTGCGTCCCACAGATTTTGCAGTATTAAATTGTTGTTGTCATTTGTCTCCATATATTGCTTGATCTATGTTTTTATTTGGTCATTGATCCATTAATTATTTAGGAGTATGTTATTAAGCCTTCATGTATTTGTGGGCTTTTCACTTTCTTTGTGTAATTTATTTCTATTTTCATACCTTTGTGGCTTGAGAAGCTAGCTGGTACAATTTCAATCTTTTTGAATTTACTGAGGGTCTTTTTGTGGCATAGTATATGATGTATTCTTGAAAATGTTCCATGTGCACTTGAGAAGAATGTGTTCTATTGCTTTTGGGTATAGAGTTCTGTAGATGTCTGTTAGGTCCATCTGTTCTACTGTGTTGTTCAGTGCCTCTGTCTCCTTAGTCATTTTTCTGTCTGGTGGATCTGTCCTTTGGAGTGAGTGTTGTGTTGAAGTGTCCCAGAATGAATGCATTGCATTCTATTTTCCCCTTTAATTCTGCTAGTATTTGTTCACATATGTAGGTGATCCTGTGCTGGGTGCATAAATAATTATAATAGTTATATCCTCTTGCTGCACTGACCCATTCATCATTATGTAATGTCCTTTTCTCTTGTGACTTTCTTTGTTTTGAAGGCTATTTTGTCTGACACAAGTACTGCAACTCCTGCTTTTTTCTCACTATTAGTTGCATGAAATATCTTTTTCCATTGCTTTACTTTCAGTCTGCATATGTCTTTGGGTTTGAAGTGAGTCTGTTGTAGGCAGCATATAGATGGGTCCTATTTTTTTATCTTTTCAGTGACTCTATGTCATTTGATTGGTGCATTCAGACCATTTACATTTAGGGTGATTATTGATAGGTATGTACTTATTGCCATTGCAGGCTTTAGGTTCATGGTTACCAAAGGTTCAAAGGTAATTCCCTTACTATTTAACAGTCTAATTTAACTCACTTAGTATGCTATTATAAACACAAACTAAAGGTTATTTTTTCCCTCCTTTTTCTTCCTCCTCCATTCCTTATATATTAGGTATCATTTTCTGTATTGTTTATCCCTTGATTGACTTCAGGGGTAGTTGATTTGATTTTGTCCCTGCTTAGTAATTAATTCTTCTACTTTCTTTGCTGTGGTTTTATTTCCCCTGGTGACTGCTATTTCGACTTAGGAATACTACCATCTATAGCAGTCCCTCCAAAATACACTGTAGAGGTAGTTTGTGGAAGGTAAATTCTCTCAACTACTGCTTATCTGAAAATTGTCTAATCCCTCCATCAGATTTAAATGATGATCTTCCAGGTAGAATGTTCTTAGTTTGAGGCTCTTCTGTTCTATTGCATTAAATATATCATGCCACTCCTTTCCAGCCTGTAAGGTTTCTGTTGAGAAGTCTGATGATAGCCTGATGGATTTTCCTTTGTATGTGATTTTTTTCTCTCTTCCTGCTTTTAAAAGTCTATCTTTATCCTTGATATTTGCCATTTAGTTATTATATGTCTTGGTGTTGTCTTCCTTGGGTCCCTTGTGTTGGGAAATCTGTGCACCTCCATGGCCTGCGAGACTATCTTCTTCCCCACATTGGGTAAGTTTTTGGCAATTACCTCCTCAAAGACACTTTCTATCTCTTTTCCTCTCTCTTCTTCTGGAACTCCTATAATATGAATATTGTTCTGTTTGTACTGGTCACACAGTTCTCTCAATATTCTTTCATTCTTGGAGATCCTTTTTTCTCTCTGTGCTTCAGCTTCTTTGTATTCCTCTTCTCTAATTTCTATTCCATTTACCGTCTCTTCTACTACATCTAACCTGCTTTTAAATCTCTCCATTGTAAGTTTCATTTCACATATGGAATTTCTTAATGATTGAGTCTCTGTCCTAAACTTGTCCCTAAGTTCTTGAATATTTTTCTTTACCTCCATGACCACGTTTATGATTTTTATTTTGAACTCTCTTTCAGGAAGATTGGTGAGTTCAGTTTAATTTGGCCCTTTTTCTGGCATTTCTGAGATTTTGTTTAAACCAGGTTCCTTTGACATTTCATATGTGGTGCCTCTAATGTCCAGAATCTCTAATCTCTGGAGTTGCTCAGCCCCTGGAGTCATGTCAGGGGTTGCAGAGGAGCGGTGCTGGTGCCTGGGGGGAGGAAAGAGCTGTTTCTTGCTTCCTGGCTGCAGTGACTGTCTCCACTCTCAGAACCAGTGGGCCGAGCACACAGGTGTAAGCCTCTGTGCTTTGCATCTGTAGCTGCTGTAGGCAGGGCCTCCCTCTGGCTGACCTGATGCCAGAACAGGGACTGCCGGTTTGTGAGCTGGTGCTGGCAGACCAAGAGGAAGGCACAGCATGTTGCATATCACAGTGGGGTGCCTCAAAGCTGAGTAGCCAGCCATGGGGATGAAGCACCTGAAGCTCCTGAAAGTTCCCAACCTGCTGGGCAGAGCATTCCCAGACAACCTTGTCCACCTATTCCTTCTCCTGTACAGCAAGCTCTGTGCAAACCCCACCCCTTCAGCAGCCCTCTGGCTGCCTAGGAAGCCTCTCAGACCACCACCTTTCCTTTGTTCCAGCATGGCTGGATATGGATCCCTGTCCTCCACAAACAGCTGGAATCTCAGTCTCGCCAAGTATTCTGCCTGTCTTAGCTTTCCAACTCCACTAATCTCCAGAGCACCATACAATGTAGGTTTGTGCTCCCAAAGCATATCTGCAAGACTGGGTCTTCTGCAGTCTTGGCATACACCTCTCCCCACTCTGTTTCTCTTCCTCCCTCTGGTGAGCTGGAGTGGGGGAAGGGCTTGGGTTCCTCTGGATCAAGGCTTTGGTACATTACCCTGTTTTGTGAGGTCTGCTCTGTTCTCCAGGTATATACAGTACGGTGCACCTTTCTTTCCTGCTGTTCTTTTAGGATTAGTTGTAGTGACTATATTTTCATATTATATGTGATTTTGGGGGTAGTTCTCTGTCTCACCTCTCACACCGCCATCTTGAGTCTCTCTCTGTTTTCATCATTTTTCACAACTAAGATTTTAGGGTGAGTTAGGAAGGGGATAAAGATAGATGCATATAGTCACATAATCCTTATTAAGCAGAAGTCATGTTTACAAATTTCTTATATGCATTACATAATTTTAGATGACTCTTTGAAACATCAAAATTGTAATTTTTAAAAATAAATTTACTCTCAAATTTTCTTTTTCTCATTGCTTTAAATTACATGACTAGAATATACTGATTTTTTTAAAAGAATAAAATATGTAAAAGCAGAGTGTGAAAAAATGCCTGAAAATGTATTTCATACTTTTCTTTACTCTCTAAGGAAAATCACATTTACAGTATGGTGTATTTCTGTCAGTTGCCCTTATGTGTTTTATATGTGTATACATATATATCTCATCTATAGTACATTTAGAAATGACATATATACTATATTTATGTGTATATATATATATATATATATACCATTACTGAACCCAATATATTTATGTGATAGAGTCATAGCCAAATTACCTCTATTTACACTTGTTTATTTTTATTTTTTATTTTTTATTAAGGTATTATTGATATACATTCTTCTGAAGGTTTCACATGAAAAAACAATGTGGTTACTACATTTACCCATATTATCAAGTCCCCACCTATACCCCAATGCAGTCACTGTCCATCACTGTAGTAAGATGCCACAGATTCACTATTTGCCTTCTCCGTGCTACATTGTTTTCCCCATGATCCCCCACACCATGTGTACTAAACATGATACCCCTCAATTCCCTTCTCCCTCTCTCCCCACCCATCCTCCCATACCTCTCCCCTTTGGTAACCACTAGTCCCTTCTTGGAGTCTCTGAGTCAGCTGTTATTTTGTTCCTTCAGTTTTGCTTCTTTGTTATATTCCACAAATGAGGGAAATCATTTGACTCTTGTCTTTCTCCACCTGGCTTATTCCACTGAGCATAATATCCTCCAGGTCCATCCATGTTGTTGCAAATGGTAGGATTTGTTTCTTTCTTATGGCTAAATAGTATTCCATTGTGTATATGTACCACCACTTTTTTATCCATTCATCTACTGATGGACACTCCCATATCTTGGCTATTATAAATAGTGCTGTGATAAACATAGGGGTGCATATGTCTTTTTGAATCTAAGAAGTTGTATTCTTTGGGTAAATTCCAAGGGTGGGATTCCCGGGTCAAATGGTATTTCTATTTTCAGTTTTCTGAGGAACCTCCATATAGCTTTCCACAGTGGTTGAACTGGCTTACATTCCCACCAGCAGTGTGGGAGGGTACCCCTTTCTGTGAATCCTCACCAGTATTTGTTGTTCTTAGTCCTTTGATGCTGGCCATACTAACAGGTGTAAGGTGATGTCTCATTGTGATTTTAATCTGCATTTCCCTGATGATTAGTGATGTGGAGTATTATTTCATGTGTCTGTTGGCCATCTGAATTTCTTCTTTGGAGAACTGTCTCTTCATATTCTCTGTTCACTTTTGATCGGGTTATTTGTTTTTGGGTGTTGAGGCATGAGCGTTCTTTATATATTTTGGATGTTAACCCCTTGTTGGATATGTCATTTACAAATATATTCTCCCATACTGTAGGATGCCTTTTTGTTCTGTTGATGGTGTCCTTTCCTGTACAGAATGTTTTTAGTTTGATGTAGTCCTATGAGGACATTTTTGCTTTTCTTTCCCTTGCTTAAGGAGATACATCCAGGAAGAAGTTGCTTATGTTTATATTCAGGAGATTTTTGCCTATGTTGTCTTCAAAGAGTTTTATGGTTTCATGACTTACATTCAGGTCTTTGATCCATTTGCAGATTACTTTTGTGTATGGGGTTAGACAGTGATCCAGTTTCATTCTCTTACATGTAGCTGTCCAGTTCTGCCAGCACCATCTGCTTTATCGTATATCAATTGGCCATATATGTTTCGGTTAATGTCTGAAGTCTCTATTCTGTTCCTGGTCTGTGGCTCTGTTCTTGTGCCAGTACCAAATTTTCTTGATTACTGTGGCTTTGTAGTAGAGCTTGAAGTTGGGAAGCGAGATCCCCCCTCCACTTTACTCTTCCTTCTCAGGATTGCTTTGGCTATTCGGGGTCTTTGATGATTCCATATGAATTTTTGAACTATTTCTTCCAGTTCATTGAAGAATGCTGTTGGTAATTTGATAGGGACTGCATCGAATCTGTATATTGCTTTGGGCAGGATGAACATTTTGACAATATTAATTCTTCCTAGCCAGGAGCATGGGATGAGTTTCCATTTGTTAGTGACCTCTTTAATTTCTCTTAAGAGTGTCTTGTAGTTTTCAGAGTATAGGTCATTCACTTCTTTGGTTAGGTTTATTCCTAGGTATTTTATTCTTTTGGATGCTATTGTGAATGGAATTATTTTCCTGATTTCTCTTTCTATTAGTTCATAGTTAGTGTATAGGAAAGCCACAGATTTCTGTGTGTTAATTTTGTATACTGTAACTTTGCTGAATTTTGATATTATTTCTAGTAGTTTTAGAGTGGAGTCTTTAGGGTTTTTTATGTACAATATCATGTCATCTGCAATTAGTGACAGTTTGACTTCTTCTTTACCAATCTGGATTCCCTGTATTTCTTTGTTCTGTCTGCTTGCTGTGGCTAGGACCTCCAGTACCATGTTGAATAACAGTGGGGAGAGTGGGCATCCCTGTCTTGTTCCCGATCTCAGAGGAAAAGGTTTCAGCCTCTCGCTGTTCAGTATGATGTTAGCTGTGGATTGATCATATATGGCCTTTATTATGTTGAGGTACTTGCCCTCTATGCCCATTTTGTTGAGTATTTATCATGAATGGATGTTGAATTTTATCAAATGCTTTTTCAGCATCTATGGAGATGATAATGTGGTTTTTGTCCTTCTTTTTGTTGATGTGGCGGATGATGTTGATGAATTTTCGAATGTTGTACCATCCGTGCATCCCTGGGATGATTCCCACTTGGTCATGGTGTATGATCCTCTTGATGTATTTTTGAATTCAGGTTGCTAATATTTTGTTGAGTATTTTTGCATCTACGTTCATCAGGGATATTGATCTGTAGTTTTCTTTTTTTGTGGTTTCTTTGCCTGGTTTTGGTATTAGGGTGATGTTGGCTTCATAGAATGAGTTTGGGAGTATTCCCACCTCTTCTATTTTTTTGAAAACATTAAGGAGAATGGGTGTTATATCTTCTCTGTATGTCTGACAAAATTGCAAGATAAATCCATCTGACCCGGGGGTTTTGTTCTTGGGTAGTTTTTTGATTACCAATTCAATTTCGTTGCTGGTAATTGGTCTGTTTAGATTTTCTGTTTCTTTCTGGGTCAGTCTTGGAAGGTTGTATTTTTCTAAGAAGTTGTCCAATTCTCCTGGGTTTTCCAGCTTCTTAGCATATAGGTTTTCATAGTATTCTCTAATAATTCTTTGTATTTCTGTGGGGTCCGTCATGATTTTTCCTTTCTTGTTTCTGATTCAGTTGATGTGTGTTCACTCTCTTTTTCTCTTAAGAAGTCTGGCTAGAGGCTTATCTATTTTGTTTATTTTCTCAAAGAACCAGCTCTTGGTTTCATTGATTTTTTCTATTTTATTCTTCTCAATTTTATTTATTTCTTCTCTGTTCTTTATTATGTCCCTCTGTCTGCTGACCTTAGGCCTCATTTGTTCTTCTTTTTCCAATTTTGATAATTGTGACATTAGACTATTCATTTGGGATTGTTCTTCCTTCTTTCAATATGCCTGGATTGCAATATACTTTCCTCTTAAGACTGCTTTTGCTGCGTCCCACAGAAGTTGGGCTTTGTGTTGTTGTTGTCATTTGTTTCCATATATTGCTGGATCTCCATTTTAATTTGGTCATTGATCTATTGATTATTTAGGAGCATGTTGTTGAGCCTCCATGTGTTTGTGAGCCTTTTTGCTTTCTTTGTACAATTTATTTCTAGTTTTATACATTTGTGGTCTGAAAAGTTGGTTGGTAGGATTTCAATCTTTTGGAATTTACTGAGGTTCTTTTTGTGGCCTAGTATGTGGTCTATTCTGGAGAATGTTCCATGTGCACTTGAGAAGAATGTGTATCCTGTTGCTTTTGGATGTAGAGTTCTATAGATGTCTATTAGGTCCATCTGTTTTAGTGTGTTGTTCAGTGCCTCTGTGTCCTTACTTATTTTCTGTCTGATGGATCTGTTCTTTGGAGTGAGTGGTGTTTTAAAGTCTCCCAAAATGAATGCACTGCATTCTATTTCCTCCTTTAATTCTGTTAGTATTTGTTTCACATATGTTGGTGCTCCTGTATTGGGTGCATATATGTTTATAATGGTTATATCCTCTTGTTGGACTGAGCCCTTTATCATTATGTAATGTCCTTCTTTATCTCTTGTTACTCTCTTTATTTTGAAGTCTATTTTGTCTGATACTAGTATTGCAACACCTGCTTTTTTCTCTCTCTTGTTTGCATGAAATATCTTTCTCCATCCCTTGACTTTTAATCTGTGCATGTCTTTGGGTTTGAGATGAGTCTCTTGTAAGCAGCATATAGATGTGTCTTGCTTTTTTATCCATTCAATTACTCTGTGTCTTTTGATTGGTGCCTTCAGTCAATTTACATTTAGGGTGATTATTGAAAGATATGTACTGATTGCCATTGCAGGCTTTAGATTTGTGGTTACCAAAATTTCAAGGTTAGCTTGTTTACTACCTTACTGTCTGACCTCACTCACTTATTGAGCTGTTATAAACACAGTCTGATGATTAATTCTTTCCCTTCTTTTTCCTCCTCCTCCATTCTTCATATGTTGGGTGTTTTGTTCTGTACTCTTTTTAGGAGTGCTCCCATCTAGAGCAGTCCCTCTAAGACACCCTGTAGAGGTGGTTGGTGGGAGGCAAATTCCCTCAACTTTTGCTTGTCTGGTAATTGTTTAATCCCTCCTTCATGTATAAATGATAATCGTGCTGGATACAGTATCTTTGTTTCAAAGCCCTTCTGTTTCATTGCATTAAATATATCATGCCATTCTCTTCTGGCCTGTAAAGTTTCTGTTGAGAAGTCTGATGATAGCCTGATGGGTTTTCCTTTGTAGGTGACCTTTTTTCTCTCTCTGGCTGCCTTTAATACTCTGTCCTTGTCCTTGATCTTTGCCATTTTAATTATTATGTGTCTTGGTGTTGTCCTCTTTGGATCCCATCTCTCAGGTGTTCTGTGTGCCTCCGTAGTCTGAACAACTATTTCCTCCCCCATTGTGGGGAAGTTCTCAGCAATTATTTCTTCAAAGATAATTTCTATCTCTTTTTCTCTCTCGTCTTCCTCTGGTACCCCTATAATGTGGATATTGTTCCTTTTGGATTGGTCACAGTTCTCTTAATATTGTTTCATTCCTGGAGATCCTCTTATCTCTCTCTGCATCAGCTTCTATGCGTTCCTGTTCTCTGTTTTCTATTCCATCAATGGACTCTTGCATCTTATCCATTCTGCTTATAAATTCTTCCAGAGTTTGTTTCACTTCTGTAATCTTCCTCCAGACGTCTGTAATCTCCCTCCGGATGTCTGTAATCTCCCTCCGGACTTCATCCCTTAGCTCTTGCATATTTCTCTACAGCTCTGTCAGCATGTTTATGATTTTTATTTTGAATTCTTTTTCAGGGAGACTGGTTAGGTCTTCCTCTGAAGATCCTTTCTCAGGTGTTGTTTGAAGTATCTTGGACTGGACCAGATTTTTTTGCCTTTTCATGGTGATAGTGGTGGCTCTAGGCAGGTTGCGGGTGTGTCAGCTGGGAGAAAAAAGTCCTTTCCTGCTTGCTGAATGCCTTGCCCTTTTCCGCTGCCTGTGATGGTTACCCACACTCCTGGAGGAGCCACCAGGTTATTCCCCTAAGCTGCTGTGGGCGGCGTCTCTGTCAGAGCAGCACGGAGCCCTGTGGGGAGTGTCAGGCATGCCAGGTGCGCTCCTTCATGCTAGCAGCGCCCCTCCCTGGCAGCTGTGTGGCAGCAGCGACCTTTGGGTCTGGCCCAGATGGCTGTGCATTGGGCTGGGATTCCAGTCAGTTGCTGGGAGCGTACCTGCTCCCTCTGGCTCTGCTGCAGGTGCGCACTGGGCTCTTCTGCACAGGCATCTACCAGGCCCCTCTGGCTTCACTGCCGCCGGTGCACGCGAGCCGTGCCTGGGCTGTTCGGTCGTGCTGCTGCGGGCTAGCACGAGCCTCTCCTGCAATGCACGGATCTGCTCTCAGTCCCTTCCGGCACTGCTGTTCCTGGTACGTGCTGCCACTCTCCCACTACTAGGCTGGTGTGTCGAGGTCTGCGCCAGTTGGAGGAATGACTGGCAGGCTGCTTAGTGCCATGAGGGACTTCAGAGCTGCACTGCCTCCCTGGGGTTTAGGGCACCTAAGTTTCCCCAGTATTCCCAGCTGCAGGGACAACTTCGTCCAGCTATGGGGTCCCTGTCTCTTTAAGACTTACAGAAAGCACTCACTTTTCTTTTGTCTCAGGGGTGCTGGTTGTGGGGACCTGCCCACAGGTTTTGCTTTTCCATTTCTCTAATATCCAGCACCCCATGCACCTTGTGTCTATGTTCCGGGTGCAGATTTCTAGAGCTGGTTGTTTAGCAGTCCTGGGCTTTCACTCCCTCCCCGTTCCGACTCCTTTCTTCCCACCGGGTTTTGGGGTGGGGGAGTGTTCGGGTCCCACCTGGCCGTGGCTTGTATCTTACCCCCTTCGTGTGATGCTGAGTTCTCGCAGATGTAGATGTATCCTGGCTGTTGTAGTGCATCCACTGGTGTCTCTTTTATAAATAGTGGTATTTTTTGTATTTTCATAAATATATATATTTTGGGGAGGAGATTTCCTCTGAACTACTCAATGCACCATTTTCCCATCAGGATCAATTTCAATCTTTTTGAATTTACCAAGGCTCTTTTCGTGGACTAGTATATGATCTGTCCTTGAAAATGTTCCATGTGCCCTTGAGAAGAATGTGTATTCTGCTGCTTTTGGTATAGAGTTCTGTGGATGTCCATTAGGTCCATCTGTTCTACTGTACTGTTCAGTGCCTCTGTCTCCTTATTTATTTTCTGTCTGGTTGATCTGTCCTTCAGAGTGAGTGGAGTGTTGTAGTCTCCTAGAATGAATGCATTGCATTCTATTTCCCCATTTAATTCTGTTAATATGTCTTTCACATATGTAGATGCTCCTGTGTTGGGTGTATAGATATTTATAATGGTTGTATCTTCTTGTTGGATTGACCCCTTGGACATTATGTAATGTCCTTCTTTGTCTCTTGTGACTTTCTTTGTTTTGAAGGCTCTTTTGTCTGATACAAGTACTGCAACTACTGCTTTTTTCTCCTTATTAGTTGCATGAAATATCTTTTTCCATCCCTTCCCTTTCAGTCTGTGTATGTCTTTGGGTTAAAAGTGGTTTCTTGTAGGCAGCATATGGATGGTTTTTGTTTTTTATCCATTCAGTAACTCTGTCTTTTGATAGGTGCATTCAGTCCATTTACATTTAGGGTGATTATCTATAGGTATGTACTTATTGCCATTGCAGGCTTTAGACTTGTGGTCAAAGGCTCAAGGTTAACTTCCTTACTCTCTAGGAGTCTAACAACTCACTTAATATGCTATTACATGCACAATCCAAAGGTTCTTTTTTTCTCCCCTTTTTCTTCCTCCTCCATTCTTTATATATTAGGTATCATATTCTGTACTCTTTGTTTATCCCTTGATTGACTATGGGGATAGTTATTTTAATTTTGCATTTGCTTAGTAATTAGGTGTTCTACTTTCTTTACTGTCATTTTATTACCTCAGGTGACAGCTATTAAACCTTAGGGACACTTCCATATACAGCAGTCCCTCCAAAATACACTGTAGAGATGGTTTGTGGGAGGTACATTCTCTCAGCTTTTGCTTATCTGGAAATTGTTTAATCCCTCCTTCAAATTTAAATGATAATCTTGCCAGATAAAGTATTCTTGGTTCAAGGCCCTTCTGCTTCATTGCATCAAATATATCATGCCACTCCCTTCTAGCCTGTAAGGTTTCTGCTGAGATGTCTGATGATAGCTTGATGGGCTTTTCTTTGTATGTAATCTTATTTCTCTCTCTGGCTGCTATTAAGTCTGTTCTTATCCTTGATCTTTGCCATTTTAATTATTATATGTCTTGGTGTTGTCTTCCTTGGGTCCCTTGTGTTGGGAGATCTGTGCACCTCCATGGCCTGAGAGACTGTCTCCTTCCCCAGATTGGGGAAGTTTTTAGCAGTTACCTCCTCAAAGACACTTTCTATCCCTTTTTCTCTCTCTTCTTCTACTGGTACCCCTATAATATGAATATTGTTCCATTTGTATTGGTCACACAGTTCTCTCAATGTTCTTTCAATATTAGGGATCTTTTTTCTCTCCGTTCCTCAGCTTCTTTGTAGTCCTCTACTCTAGTTTCTATTTCATTTATTGTCAGCTCCACCTTATCTAATCTGCTTTTAATACCCTCCACTGTGCTCTGCAATGACTGGATCTCCAGCCAGAATTCATTCCTGGTTCTTGCATATTTTTCTGTACCTTCATGAGCATGTTAATTATTTTTATTTTGAAATCCCTTTCAGGAAGTTTCATGAGTTCAATGTCATTTAAATCTCAGTAATTGTATTCATAATTTTACTTTGAGCCAGGTTCCTTTGGCATTTCATATTTGTATATGGTGCCCTCTAGTGCCCAGAAGCTCTACTTTCGGGAGCTGCTCAGCCCCTGAAGCATGGGAGTGGTATTGGTGCCTGGGGGGAGGTAAGAGCTGTTTCCTGCTTCCCAGCTGCTATGCCTGTCTCCACTGTCAAAACCAGTATGCAGAGCACACAGGTATAAGTCTATGCTTTGCATTTGTAGTTGCTGGAGGCAGGTCTTCCCTCTGGCTGGCCTAACACCAGGGTAGGGTTTGCCGGTTTGCAAGCTAGGTGGGGCTGACCAGGAGAAAGTTACAGTAGGCTGCATATCACAGAGGGGTTCCTTAGAGCTGTGTAGTCAGCCAGGTAGCTGGAGCACCTGAAGATTGTGAAAGCTCCCATTCTGCTGGCAGAGTGCACCTGGACAATTTCATCTACCTGTCCTTTTTCCTGAGCAGTAAGCTCTGTGCAATCCTTGCCCTTTTAGCAGACCTCTTGCTGTTAGAAAGTCTATCAGACTGCTGGCCTTTCTTTTGTCCCAGAGCAGCTGGATATTGATCCCTGCTTTCCATACATGGCTGGAATCTCAGTCTCTCCAGGAATTCTGTGTGTCTTACCCCTGTGTGTCCAACCCCCTAGTCACAAGAGTACCATGAAAGCACCATAAAATGTAGGTTTGTGTTCCCAGAGGAGATCTCCAGAGTTAGGTATTTAGCAGTCCCAGGCCTCCACTCCCTCCCCGCTCCGTTTCTCTTCCTCCCGCCAGTGAGCTGGGGTGGGGGAAGGGCTTGGGTCCTGCCAGACTGTGGCTTTTGTATGTTACTCTGTTCCATGAGGTTTATTCTTTTCCCCACATGTATGCAGTTTGATGACGTCCTTTTTTCCTGTTACTTTTTCAGGATTAGTTGTATTAATGATATTTTCTAATATATGCAGTTTTAGGATGAAGCCTCTGTCTCACCTCTCATGTTGTCATCTTTAATCTCTATGCCCACCTGTTTATGTTTCTTAGAAATAAAAATGCACATGTATTATTTCTATTAGTACAAGTTTGCTACATCCCATAAGTTTTATTATTATCTAAATACTCTGAATGAGATTTTTATTTTCTTGGTGAATTAGGAGTACTTTAAAATCTGCAACTGTGAGAATATGTATGTTTTGAAATCATGTGCATATTTAAAACAAATCAATCTATTTGTGATATATAATTTTTCTTGTTAAGGAACTTTCCTTTTTTTAATTTTCTAAGCTTATTTTTAAAGTTGTGACTTGATGTTGAATTTTTATCAACTATGATTTTAATGTCATTTGAGAAAATCATATAGAGATATATATTAATGAATTTCCTGGAATAAAAAACCTGGCAGATTCCTACAATAAATCTAGGTTGAGAGTATTTTATGTTTTTCATGCTAAATTAATTTATTTTTGTAGGATTTTTCTTCAGTATTACAAGCAAGATTGGCCTATTTTTGTTTGTTTTGTCTTGGGACATTTTGCTAGGTTTTATTGTTGATGTGGTGGTCACTACTGAAAATAAATTGAAGTATGCTCATTACTGATTTATGTCTTAAAACAATTTTACTAGCTTAAGAGTTGTTTCTTAAATATTTGAAATAAAATATATCCATAAAAACATCTTAATCTAGTACTTAAGAATAGTTCTTGCAAAACTTTCTCAACACCCTCCATGGATATATATTTACTTAAACTGTCTCTTTCTTCAAGTTGCTTCCTAAAATGTACATATGTACTACATATATATGTTAATGATGCATAGCTTTCATATTAATCTATGAAGGACTGAACATTTTCCCTTAGATTTCTCCTAATTTTACCTGTGTTTATGTTTTTCTTTCTATCCCAAATTTTTTCCTTATGTATGCAACTCATTTTTTATTGTTAAATTTGATTATGTTTTATCTATATTTGTATGTATGTAAGTATTTATATATCATGTTTAATCATCTATAATCATCTGTTTATTGTCAGCTACCTATCATTTTGTCACTCCTGTTGTTTTTAAATCAATTTTCAGGGCAATCATCCAGTCTATTATTTTAATTCCAAATCTTAATCTTCCTTTAGGTTTAGTTTTTCTGTTCTTTTATAACTTCTTGAATTAAACAGCAAATTTACTTGCTTTCATTGATTTTGTTTAGAAATAAAAATGCTTATGGGATTTTCCCTTAGACAAAACTGTTTCTGAACACCATAGTTTTTTAAAAAACTTTTTATTGAAGTATAGTTGATATACAATATTGGTTTCAAGTATATAATGTAGTGATTCAACAGTTATATACATTATTAAATCCTCACCCACAACTAGTGTAGTTACTATCTGTAAACATAGTAAGATATTACAGAACTATTGACTATATCCTCTATACTGTGCTTTCATCCCCATGACTCATCAATATTATGTTTAAGATTCTGTGCCTTCTTTATCCCCTTCACCTCTTTTACCTACCTACCCCAAACCATGGTAACCACCAGTCACTTCTCAGTGTCTGAGTCTACTGCTGTTCTGTTCATTTTGTTTTGTTTTTAGATTCCACATATAAGTGCAATCATATGATATTTGTCTTTCCTGCCTGGCTTATTTCACTTAGCATAATATCCTCTAGGTCCATCCATGTTTTTACAAATGGCATGATTCCTATTTTTTTTAACATCTGGATAATATTCCATGGTGTATATGTATCATGTCTTCTTTATCTACTGATGGACACTTTGGTAGCATTCATATCTTGGCTAAATAATGAAGCAATAAACATAGGGGTGCATTTATCTTTTTGAATCAGATATTTTGTGGGTTTTTTTGAGTGATTTTCTAAGAGTGGAGTTACTGGGTCAAATGGTATTTCTATTTTTAGTTTTCTGCGGAGCTTTCATACTGTTTTCCATAGTGGTTGCACCAGTTTACATCCCCACCACCAGTATAGGAGGATTTTCTTTTTTCCTCGTTCTTGCAAACACTTGTTATTTCTTGTTTTTTGGATAGTGGCCATTCTGAATTGCATGAGGTCATACCTCATTGTGGTTTTGATTTGCATTTCCCTGATGATTAGCGATGTGGAGCATCTTCTCACATGCCAGTTGGTCATCTGTATTTATTTTTTGTAAAAAAGTCTGTTCAAGTCTTTTGCCCATTTTTTTATTGGGTTGTTTTGTTGGTGTTGAGTCATATGAGTTCTTTATATATTTTGGATATTAACCCTTTATTGGATATATCATTTATGGGTATATTCTCCCATACTGTAGTTGCCATTTTGTTGTACTTATGGTGTCCTTTGATATACAGAATATTTTTAGTTTGATGTAGTCCCACCTTTTCACTTCTGTTGTTTTTGTTTCCCTTGCCCAGGGAGACATGTCCAGAAAAAATTTCTCATGCTTATGTTTATGAGATATTTTTCCTATATTTTCCTCTAAGAGTTTTATGGTTTTATATTTACATTTAGGTCTTTAATCCCTTTCTAGGTTACTTTTGTGTATGGTTACAGGGAGTAATCCAGTTTCATTCTCTTACATGTAGCTGTCCAGTTTTCTCAACACCAGTTCTTGAAGAGGCTGTCTTTTCCCCGTTGTACATTCATGACTCTTTTATTGCATATTAATTGGCCATATATGTGTGGGTTTATATCTGGGCTCTCTATTCTGTTCCATTAATCTATGTGTCTGTTCTTGTGCCAGCACCATACTGTTTTGATTACTGTAGCTTTGTAGTATAGCTTGAAGTCATGGACTGTGATAACCCAGCTTTGAACATAATAGTTTTATGAAAATTATTTTCATCAGGTATAATATACCTAAGATAAAATTTACCTATTTTAAGGTTATAATGAAATTATTTTCAACAAATTTATGGTTGTACAACCATCACAATAAATCAATTTTACAAAATTTCCATCACTCCAATCCTTGCATCCATTTAAAGTCAATTCTCACACTCAACCTCTGGCCCCTGGCAAAAAAATGATCCACTTTTGTCTTCAGATATTTCCCTTTTCTGAGCATTTTATATATAAATTACATCATTTGGTGTAGTCTTTTTGGCTAATTTTTTCAGTCAGTATTATGTTTCTGACATTGATATCCATGCTATAACATGTATCAAAAGTTCATTCTTCTTTATTGCAGAGTGGTATTCCATATTAAGGATAGGCACATCTTGTTTTTTCATATAGTTGATAGAAATTTAGATCATTCCAAATTTTTCACTACTACAATGCTTTTATGAATGTTTAGTACAATTTTCTTTGTGTTGAAATATATTTCCATTTCTCTTGGGTAGTTACAGCCTTTTATCAGATATATGTTTTGTAAATACTCTTTCCAAATCTGTGTTCTTTCTTATATTTTCTTAATGATTTCTGCTGAAGTGTAAATTTATGTTAGTTGATGTCTATTTTATATTTAAAAATTTGTTAATGGGATATGATTTTGCTGTCTTATGTAAGAACTGCTCCTTTAGTCTAAGGTCAAAAAACTTTCCTCTATGTAATCTCTAGAAGTTTTATAGTTTAATCTCTTGCATTTATCTATGTATGATTCATTTTGATTTGATTTTGAAAAATATGATTTCATAATCTTTTTGTGTAGTATGAGGTAAGAATCTAAATTTTTCTTTTTGCATATGCTTATCCAATTATCTCTGAACTATTTGTTGAAAAACCTACCCTTTCTCTATTGAATTGTTATGGTGGCCTCTTTGTCAAAAATCATTTGACCATTAATATAAACCCATAAGGTATTTAAATAAGATATATGATTGTAACCATTTTCTTTTTGAACTTGGAGTTTTTAAAAGAATGTTTTAATATTTGAAATTGCTAGATTGTTTCTTCCCATTTGTTAAAATGTTTTCTTTGTTGAATTGTCATTTAAAAACATAGTTTATATTTTGTCTAGTTTTTAAAACTTATAGAGTTTTGGGGCATAATATATAATCAAGTTTTATAGCAATTAAAAATCAAAGGGATTTTTTTATCTGGCTGACTGCAGAATTGGACATATGTTTATTAGATCTGCATTATTAATTACTTACTTTAGATTCTATACTTTGTGTTCGCAGTAATTTATTTAACCTGACAATGACTCCAAAATGAATATAAAAGTCTACTGTTATTATTATTTATCATTCATATCTCCTTGCATTTCCAAAAATAATTGACTTCATTTATATAATGTAAAATGATTTGACACAGATAATTTTATAAAAGTTACATATTATTGTGGATCATATATTTTAAAAATTTTAAAGTAAGCTTCCAGTCCCATACAATACCTTTAATTTATTGAAGTACACCAGATATTACCTTTGAGTTCCTATTTTTAAATAAAATTAAGTACTGTTGTGTGATTACACATATTTGAAATAAAATTGCACATCTTTTTATTTTCAAACTTTCTAATTTACTTTCTTTTAGGACTAACATATATTTTATACTGTTCAGTTTCTTCACCAACTTGTAAACTCAGTCAATTTTGTGACTGCTTTATTGAGGTGTAGTTAATATACAAAAAGTGCACACATTAAAATGCACAATTCAATAAGTTTCCACATATGTATATACATCTGTCAAACCATAATCAAAATCAAAGAAGCAGCATATCCACTATTCCCAAAAGGTTCTTCATGGTTCTTATGATCCTTCACTTATGCCCCTTTTTGTCTCCATTCTCATGCAACCAGTGGTCTGCTTTCTGTTACTCTACATTTGTCTGTATTTTCTAGAATTCTGTAAAAATAAATTCATAAATGTATTCATTTTGTTGATTTTGCTTAAAATAGTCATTTTGAAATTAATATGTAAGCAGCATTGATAAATAATCCCATTTTTTTGTGTATCTGTTCTCATATTATTTGACATGTAGGTTGCTTTTAGGTTTTGGTTATTACAGATAAGGTTGATATGTACATTCATGTCCAGATCTTTTCATGGATATATGCTTTCGTTTCTCTTATGTAAATACCTAGAAATGGGATAGTTAGATCATGTAGTAAATGTATGTTTTAACTTTTTAAGAAATGACTAAACTATTTTCCAAAGTGGTTGTATAATTTTTTCCCATTAGCATTATACAAGAGTTCCAGTTCCTCCACATTCTCACAAACACTTGGTGTAGTTGTTTTTTTTAATTTTAGCCATTCTGATAGATGGATAGTGATATCTCATTATGCTGAATTTCTGCATTCTGATTGTGCTATGACTGATTATGCTGAACATGTGCTTGTGTGTTCTTTGCCATATATCTTTCTTTGGTGCCGCATGTATTCAACAGTTTTGCTCATTTTTAATTGAGCTGTTTATTTTGTTAAGTTTGGAGAGTTTTAAAAAATAATTTATTGTTCTAATTTTTTATCAGATATTCTAGATATATTCTCCCAGTCAGTGATGTGTAAATTAATTTCCTTATATGTCCTTCAAAGTTTTTAATTTTGATGAAGTTCAATTTATCATTTTGTATGTGAAGGATTATACTTTAGGTATCATATCTAAGAAAATTTTCCCCAACCCAAGATTGCAAAACTTTTCTCCTATTTTTTTCACAGTTACAAGTTTAGATTTTATACTTGTATGTATGGTCCATTTTGTATTAATTGTTATATATGGTGTGAGGTATGAATCAAAATTAAAAATTTTTTTGCATATCCATCTTCCACTGAATTGGCTTTGTAACTAAAAAAAAAAGTGTTTGTACATATATAGGTGGATATATTTTTAGGCTCTCTGTTTCATTTCATTAATACATTTGTCTATCTGTGCCAACACTGCATTATTGGTTTATGAGTTTGAAATCAAGTAGTGTGAGTACTCCAAATTTTTCTTCTTTTTGAAAATTGTATTTACTATTTTAGGTGTTTTAAGTTTCCATATGAATTTTAGAATAAGACTTCCTCTTTACAAGAGGACCTGCAGGGATCTTGATTGAGATTGCATTGAATTTAACGGTCAATTTGGGAAGAATTTGCATCTTAAGAATATTGAGTTTTTTGATCAATGAACACCTAAGTAGGTATGTATCTCTTTACTAACTTAGGTCTTCCTTAATTTGTCTTGATGATTTTTTTTTCAGTTTACAGATCTTACACAGCTTTTGTTAGCTTTATCCCCAAATATTCTTATTTCCAAACTATTGTAAATGGTATTTTTAAAATTTTATTTCTAATTTTTTATTACTAGTACATTAAAAAATTTGACTTTTATATCTTGATCTTATATCCTGAAACCTTGCTAAGCTCATTTATTAGATCTGGTAACTTTTTTGTAGATACTGCTGGAATTTCTGCATAGATAATAATGTCTGTCAATACAGGATGTTTTACTTCTTCTGTTGCAGATGAGATACATTTATTTGCTTTTCTTGACTTTACTTGCTAGAACACTTCAATAGGATGGTGAGAGTAGATATCTTTATCTTGTTCTTCATCTCAGGGAAATCATTCAGTCCTTCACCATTAAGTATAAGGTTAGCTATAGATTTTTTACCTGTTTGAGAAAGTTTCCAATGTTCCTAGTCTTCTGAGGACTTTTATTAAGGACAGATATTGTATTTTTTAAAATGTTTTGTCCTGTATTTATTTAAGAGGATTATATTTTTCTTTTTTAGTTTTTGATATGGTAAGTTACATTAATTGATTTTCAAATGTAAATCCAAGATTATATTCTAAGGATAAACCTGAGTTTGTCATGATATATTATCTTTTTGATTTACTGTTGTATTTGATTTACAAAATTTTGTTCAATTTTTTTTCATACATGTTCATGAGGAATATTGGTCTTTAGTTACCTTTTCTTATAGTGTATTTTCTAGTTTTGGAATTGGGATAATGCTGGCCTCCTAGAGAGAGGTGGAAATATTTCAGTTTTCTAGAAGAGACTTTGTAGAGTTGATATGATTTCTTCTTTAAGTGTTAGGTAGAACTTAGTAGAGCTCTCTAGGACTACAGTTTCCTTCATGGAAAGGTTTTACACAACAAATTTTATTTCTTTGCTACATACAGGACCATTCAAGTTATCCATTTCTTCTATTTCTATGGTGGCTTTTGCCTCTCAAGAGATTGGGCCATTTCATCTAAGTTGTTAAGTTGTAGGACTTAAGTTATTCAGAACATTCCTCTATTAGCCTTTTCTCTGAAGAATCTCAGTGATGCCACTCTGTCATTTCTGATATTGGTCATTTGTCCTTCTCTTTCTCTCTCTCTCTCTCTCTCTCTCTCTCTCTCTCTCTCTCTCTCTCTCTCTGTTTTCTTAACTAGTCTGTCTAAAGATTTTCCAATTGTATTGATCTTCTCAAAGAACTGACTTTTGGTTTTATTTATTTTCTCTATTGTTTTGTTTTCTAATTCATTTACTTCTACTCTGACCAGATTATTGTGTTTTCATTTTTAGTTTCTTAAGGTTAAAGCTATGGTTACTGATTTTATCATCCTTCTTTTATTAAAACCAGAACGTTTATGGCTATATATTTCTTCCTACTTGGTCCTCCAGTGAAATCCTATGAATTCTGATAGGATGTGTTTTCCTCTTCATTTCATTCATAAGTTTCTAATTATTTAATTTCCACATATTGGTGAGTTTCTCAAATTTCCTTCCATAATTCATTTCTAGTTTCATATCATTGTGGTTAGAGAACATACTTTATATGATTTCAACCTTTTACATTGCTGGAGACTTGCTTTGTGGCCCCAAAATGGTTTGTCTTGATGAATACTCAATGTGCACTTGAAAAGAATGTGTTTTCTGCTATTGTATGGATTGTTTTATAAATGTCAATTAGGTTAAAATGGTTGATTGCTATATTCTCTATGCTGTGCTACTATTCCATGACCAACCTACATTATGATTGAGAATTTTTGTGCCTTCTGTAACATCTTCCTGTGTTGACAGATAGTAGCTACACTAGTAGGGGTGAGGATTTAATAATATAATAACTGTTGAACCACTGTGTTGTATACTTGAAACTAATATAAGACTATATATTGATAAAAAATATCAGTTCCTCTGCTTGTAACAAACAAAATAAATGGTTGATAGGTTGATCATATCATTCAAATTTTCTATTTCTTTACTAGTTTTCTGCTTACCTATTCTATGAATTACTGAGATAGGGTATTTAAATAATGGTAGATTTGTTTTCTCTTTTCAAGTCTGTCAGTTTTTGCTTCACGTATTTTAAAACTACATTATCAGTGGCATAAGTATTAAGAATTTTCTACTTTTGATTATTTCATCCCTTAATCATCATCATACGAACTTCTTCATCCTTAACATATTTTTTCTGATGTCTACTTTCTTAGATACTGTCACTAGAGCTTTCTTTTGAAAAGCATTAAAATAGTATATCTTTTTCTATCCTTATACTTTAAACCTATAAATGTGTTTATATTTAATATTCATTTCTTGTAAGCAGCAGCACATACTTAGGCCTCCTAATCAAAGCTGACAATCTGATTTTAACTGTAATGGTTAGACCATTTGCATATACAGTGATTATATCATTGGCTCAACCAACTATATCATCTTCATATTTGTTTTTACTTGTCCCATCTTTTCTTTGTTTCCATTTTTCCTCTGTTCCTATCTTCTTTTAAATTTTTTTTCTTGTGATTT
Organism: Manis javanica; assembly: GCF_040802235.1. Lineage (NCBI taxonomy): Eukaryota > Metazoa > Chordata > Mammalia > Pholidota > Manidae > Manis > Manis javanica. The sequence continues at coordinate 152,299,084 of NC_133157.1, forward strand.
TCTTGTGTGTTTCTTTCTTGTGATTCTATTTTATTACTTTTTATCACCTATTGTTATAGCTCTGCTTTGTTATTACAGTACTTAGCCTTAGGATTACAGTATATATTTTAACTTTAGCAGAGCACCTGCAAGTGATATTTTACCACTTTACATATAGTCCCACAATACATTGTTATCATTAATATTTAGAGTCAATTAATTTTATAAACTTTTATTTATGAGAAAAACTATTTGTATATTTTATATTTATACAGGCAACAACCCTTTCTGGCATTCTTTATTTCTTTGTGTAGATCCGTATTTCCATCTGATATATTCTTTTTGCCTGAAGAACCTCTTTTAACATTTTTGAGGACAGGTCTATTGTGATGAATTCTTTCAATGTTTTTATTTATGGGAATATTTTCATTTTATCTTTATTTTTAAAATGTATTTTCACTGGGTAAAGAATTTCAGGTTGAAGCATAAGAAACAGAAAACAAAACATATATTGGATTTCATAAAAATTAAAAACTTTGTGCAACAAAAGACAATATCAAGGAAGTAAAAAGACAACCTTCAAATGGGGTAATATATTTGTAACTCATATATGTGATAAATGTTTAGTATCAAAAATAAAGTAACTCTTACAACTCAACAATGAAAAGGCAAACAGCCAACCTAAGAATAGGAAAAAGCTTTGAATAGACATTTCCCCAAATAACATATACAAATGGCCAATATGTATATAAAAAGATTCTAAGCAACATTAGTCATTAGGGAAATGAAAATCAAAACTACATTTCATATAAACTAGGATGGCTATAATCAACAAAATAGAAAATATTAAGTGTTGGCAAACTGTGAAGAAATGAGAACCCTCATAAATTGTTGGTGGAAGTACAAAATGGCATAGCTGCCCTGGAAAATAGTTTGGCACTTTCTGAGAAAGTTAAACATAGGGTTTACCCTGTGATCCAGTTGTTCCATTATTAGATGTCTAACCAAGAAAACTGAAATTTTTGTCACACAAATTTGTACAAAAATATTAACAGCATTATTAATAATAGTCAAAAAGTGGAGATAACCCAAATGTCCATCATTTGATGGACACATAAACAAATGTGGCATATTCATAAAATAGAATGTTATTAACCCATAAAAAGAATGAAGTATTGGTACATGCTACAGCATAGATGAGCCTTGGAAACATGCTAACTGCATAAGACCAGATACAAAAGGCCACATAGTGTATGAGTCTATTTATATAAAATGCTCAGACTAGGTAAATCTGCAGAGACAGAAAGTAGGTTAGTGGTTTCTGTCAAGGAGGTATTCATACATATGGGGATTCTTTTAGGGTGATGGAAAAGTTTCAGAATTAGACAGCAGTGATAGTTGCCTGACACTGTGGATATACTAAATACCCTGAGTTGCACACTCTAAAACTGCTAAAAATTGTGAATTTCATGTTATGTGTATTTTATCTTTAAAATTATGTACATATATATGTATTATGTACATATATGTGTATGTGTATATATATATACATATATATGTATGTATGTATACATATATAATTTTTAGGATGACAGTACTTTAAAGATTTTGCTCTACTGTCCTCTCACTTGCATTGATTCCAAAAAGGAATTTTCTATTATCCTCATTTTTGTTCCTCTGTATATGACATTTTTTTTCTCTGCCTATTTTTTAGATTTTCTGTTTAGTATTAGTTTTAAGTAATCTGTATATAATGTCCCTTGATATCACTTTCTTTATGTTTCCTGTGCTTCTGGCTCATTAACTTTCTTGGATGTATGGGTTTATAGTTTCCATCAAATTTGGAAAATTTTCAGTCATTTATCCTTCATATTTTTTTTCTTTCCTCTCTTCTCTTCTTCAAGGACTTCAACTACACATATATTAATCTCCTTGAAGTTGTCCCAAAGCTTACTAATGTTCTTTTTATTATTAAAATATATTTTTCTACTCTGTTGCATTTGGATGATTTCTTAGTGCTATGTTTTCAGGTCTGCTAATCATTTCTTCTGCGATGTCTAATCTGCAGTTAATTGTTCCCAGTATCGTTGTCATCTTAGACATTACAGTTTTCATCTCTGAAAGCTTTCTTTAAAATATTTCTTATATAATCCATATTCCAGTATAAATTTTTGAACATATGGAATACAGAAATAATAACTATGTTAATATAATTGGCAATTTGAGCATCTGTGTCAGTTCTGGGGCAGTTTTGATTAATTGATCATTCTCCTCATTATTGGTTGTGTCTTCCTACTTTTTGCATGCCTGACAATCTTTAATGGGATGCCAGACATTGTGAATTTTATAGTGTTGGATGTTGGGATTTTTGCGTATCTTATTTTCTTGAGTTTTGCTCTGGGATTTGGTTATGGTTCTTGGAAACAGTTTTACCCTTTGGGGTCTTGCTTTTATGTTTCAGGAGGCACATCCAGAGCAGTGCTCAGTCTGAGGCTAAATAGTCCCAACTACCTAGGCATGATACTTCTAAGTACTCTACCCAGTTCTCTGTGATTTATGAGTTTCTCCAGTCTGCCTGGTGTAAATGGCACTATTCTCAGTCCTTTGTGCATGCCAAGTACTGTTCCTTCTAATCTCTCAGAAGGTTCTGTCCCTGACTCTGAGTAAGTCACTTCTCTTACACTATAGTTGGTTTTTATTTGTTTTGGGCATGATCTAATTGCTATTATATAACTTTTTCTTTTCCTGCTTTCACTCAATATTATGTTTGTGAGATTTAGCCATGTTGTTGTATATGACAGCCATTCATCCATTGCATTCCTTTGTCTTCTTCCATTGTATGAATATACCATAATTTATCTATCAATTCTACTGCTGAGGGACATTTGGTTTTTCCAGATTTCTACTATCAACTATACTGCTACAAATATTTTTGTTTAAGTCTCTTGATAAACATTTCCACACATTTTTGTTGTATTATAACAAAGAGTGGATTTGCCAAGTTCTAAGATATGCTTGTTAAACCTTAGTAGATAATTTCAAAAAGTCTTCCAAAGTTATTGTATCAGTTCATAGGCTCACTACCAGTGTATAAAAGCAACAATTGCTCCACATCTTCAGTCAACTCTTTCTTGTGTCATCTTTGTAATTTTAGTTATTTTGGTAGGTGTGGTGATGGCTCATTATATTTTAAATTTGTATTTCCCAGATGAATAATGACTCATGTGGTTGAAAACTTTTAATATATTAATTGGTCATTTGATAGCTTCTTCCATGAAGTAACAGTTTAAAACTTTTACATATTAATCTGTTATGTGATCTTTTTAGTAATAACTTGGAAGGGATCCTTTATGTATCTTGCCTATGAGCCACTGATTAGGTACATGTATAAAAATGTCTTCTACTTTATGGTTTGCTTTCTTACTCTCTCTGGAAGAACAGACATTCTTAATTTTAATTTAACCTAGTTATCAAGTTTTGCTTTTATGAATAATGTTCTATTTAGGAATATTTCCCTATTCCATATTATGATGATGTATGTCATACTCAAGATGGTTGATTGTTGTGACTTCCAGGTATAGATCTACAGTCCAATTGCAATTAATTTCTAATATACAGTGTGAGATGGGGATGAAAATTAATGCTTATTCTATATGGAAATCTAATTGACCCAGCATTATTGAAAGGATCACTACTACATATCGTACCATATCCATGCTATCTTTGAGAGATTTGATTTATCCCTATGTATTTAAAATATTGACATTAATTTAAATGACATTGTTACTTAATTTTTTTCCTAATTATTGCTTGTATTTAGAAATGCAATTAATTTTTAACCTGAATAATGCCCAGAATCTGGCAAATTATAACAAATGTCAGCTCTGGAGAAGTTTCAATTGACTGATTACTTTCCTTATTATGGGCTATTTTTCCTGCTTCTCTGTGTGCTTGGTAATCTTTCCTTGAAGGGCAAGCATTGTAAACTTCACATTGTTGCTTATTTTGTATTTAAATTCTCTTTTGACCTGTATCTAAATTACCACTAGATTTCTTTGATTCTCTCTTTATAATGTGTCTACTAAACCCTGCTTTTCAATTCTGTTCAAAATAACCTGCTTCTCAATTCTGTGAATTCCCAGTTAGCTTCTTTCAGTTAACTGGTTTCTGCAGTTTCTCAGTGTTTTCTGCCTCAGTCTCTTTGCCTTCCTAACCACCTTACACACAGCAGCTAGAATACATGCATGTGTACAATGTGCTTATTTTTACACACAGTACTAGGCATCATCAATCTTAACTCATAATCAGCAACTATACTTGGCACACAGTATAAATCAGCTGCTGAATTATAGTAGTGTTTCTAATATTCACAAAATATCTTTGCATTGGGTAATTGGATAATTCTATTCTTATTTTATAGGTGAGAAGACTGAGTCTCAAAAATTCCTTTGTGTAAGGTTGTAGGCCTCACATGAGAAAAGAGCGAATCTAATTCACTTCTACTTAGTGCCAAAACTTATGCTCTCTAAGGCATCATACCTCACTTCTATAGAATGTGCGTCATGTTATGAATGTTGTTATTTTTAAAGTCTCTTCAACTGGACTGTAAGCTTTTTGAGTTCTTTTAGTTCTTTTGTATCATCCAAGCACAAATTTCCATGGCAGGCAATAACTATTTATCAACTGGTTGAATTTTTGTGACAGAATTCCTCCAAATAAAAACAGGCAGGTAGCAGAGGTATGTTCAACATGGATAAGACTCCTTTCCTCCAAAATTATACTCACTGGACAATGGTCCCTTGATGAGAGAAAATAGCTCTAGAAAAATGAGTTAGTAACAATGAGATCATTTTCTCCTTGAAAAAAAATGTCCTTAGTTCAGTAATACCTGGACATTATATTTTACTGGTATCCTCTGAAAAGTCAGAAAATAGTAGGCCATCTCTAAGGTTGTTTCAAAACTAATCCAGTGAGCTTTCCGTCTTCACTTTAGTGAAGGCTGCAGTCACAAAATGGAGGCATCCATCACATTACTAGGCAGTGGAGACTGAAAGAATTTTTTCCCTAACCCTACACACATAGCCCCACAAAAGAAAAAGAATGAAAGGACTTTGATTAAAGGAAAAAGATTTGTGACCTAATTCATTCATTCTGTTCAATATATTTTCCATATATTTACTATGTAATTGTCCAAACCTTTCCAGTACTTTGGTTAAGGTGCTGTGAGATCTTCATTATGAAGTGTATATAGGCTTTTTCATCTCTGGTTATGACTGGATTAAAGCGATTAGACAAAAACACAAATGAAATAGACATAAATCCAGAGAAGGAATGGCTGTCCTAAGGAAACCTATATTTTTCCCTCATTTTTGCAATGGACATGGGGATTTTTAGACAAGTATTATAAAGCTGTAAGTGGCTGTGTGGACTCTTGTTTGTATTTACAGAAATGTAGCCACCTAAAATATATTAATAATCACTTCTAAGTATAGTCAGATTTTTAGCCAAGACTGTTTACTGATAAGTAAATCTTTTTAAACTATTGTTTTTCTGAATATTCATCCTATAAATAAAATAGGATTAGATCTGATATTTTAAGCTTCAGCTACTGTGGCTGGTTGCATTTAATTACATGCAGTATATTCAAGTAGGCAAATTCCAGATGAAGCTGAATGATCTCTGAATGTTAATTGTGGTTTTTAACTGACTCATTTTCCTGTATGTTCCTTAAATTTTTATCATTTTGCTTCCTATTGCCTTTTATGCATATTTTCAAACAATACTCTTCTTGCCCCACAATCTTTTAAATCAATTGTCACATTACACTACCTATCAATATTGTAAGTAAACACTGTTATCCCTGTTAATATAAATTGATCAGCATTTCATTTTTGGTTTGAACTTCTATTACTGTCCATTAAATTCCCTGAAAAGGAAGACCTTCATTTTAGAGACATCTTTGTTTAATATGTAGCTAGGCAGTGCCTCCAAATTCTCTTGGCACTTTAGTGTTATGTTTAGATTCTGGGTGATATTAAAGAAACACACTAAATGGATAGGATTTGCCATATCAATTGGCAGGGCTTTAGAAAACATCCATAAAATGGAGTATAATGAAATTCTCAAATAAAGGACAGAGGTATATATATGTATATAAATCAAGACTAATTCTAATTATTTTTAAATTATTACAAAAATAGTTCATAAACCAACAAACTGCTTATTTTATAACTTTTCAATCTGAGGAACAAGTTTTTAAAACTACGTGGGCATTTTTTTGGCAGGTATATAACCTATAAATCCAACTCTTTAAAAGATTCTGTTACATAGATTGACTCTGATCCACCATAATACCGATCCCTTGCTGATTATTAAGTTCATTTTATTTTCTCAGATATAAAAGCCATCGGACAGCCTTTGTTATATGGCTTTGTTCTTGTAAGGAACATGGAATTCAGAGGCTCTCTGGATAAACTCAGGTGTAATAGGAAACTGATTTCTGTATCAGAGTGGCTTATTGAATCTGTTTCCCTGTTTGTTTTCTGGATTCAGTGGCTAATTTGGTTTCTAATCATGCTTTTGACCCCATTTCCAGACTGTTTGTGGTAACGGGTAAAAGAAAGGCCCTGCAGTAGGTAATTAAGTCTGCAAAATCAGGGCTGCTTACTTTTCATTGCGGCAGATAATCAGAGTGCTGTTGCTCAAGTGTAAAATGCAGAAATTAATGATCCTATATAATACAGATTAGGGCTTTCATTTTAAAAACTATCAGTGCAGAAGAACAAAGGTAGGAAGAACAGCGTGATATTTGGAATTCCAATATATAGTAAAGCTTGCAAATTTTGAAAGAGGCTTCTAAGCATGAGGCTAATCAAAATTCACCTTGTGTTCTGAAGTGATTGATTAGTTCTGAGCTCAAATATATCACTGCCCCATTGCATCTTTGAAAAGCACAATTAGATACATTTGTCCATGTCTTTTCACTTGTAAACATGTCCTACTGTTCATTCAGATCAAATAGAGTAAGTGAAAGCTGTTAGTGGGCTGAGTGCCACATAGTAGGTACTCAATAAATATTATAGTGTTTGAATAAAATAAATATATTTTCCATAAAGAGGTAACAAGCAATATCCAAGAGACATGCCAGTAGAATACAGGCATGTTTAAAACACACATAATCTCATAAAAATTATATGCTATTAGTCTACCCAGACGTTTTTCCTGTTAGAACTCAAACGGTGTAAAAACTACCTTGCTGTAAAATGTACCAGTTTATAGTGTACCCCTCTTAGAAAGAAAACTGACTTCCAGCAAAACCCCAATGTTCATTCATATGAAACTTAACTGCCCCAAAATGCGTACATGTCCCAACATGATCCAGTGACTCAGTCCTCAGTGTGTACAGACATATGCTTCAACAACATGATCAGTTTAGTCAGTGACCAAATCAATAGATTTTTCAGTGTTCTTTCTTAAATTGTTAGGTCATTTTGATTATATATCTTCCTGTGTTTGTTCACTGTAAGACATTTTTTCAGTGATTTTTTTCCTATAAAGTTATTTATTTGTTAACTAATAGTAAACTGGTTATTACAGTAATATTTCATTAGGGTAATGAGAATGGTGTCATATTCTCCATATACATGGAGGAAGTTAGACAGAGCAGAAATGACTATAGTTGTCCTTTATAGAAACAGTCCACGTTGATAAAAATGTACCATTTTCTTCTCTATATAAGTTCTCACCAGATCATGTGTAATGACTCTTGGATCAGAAAATATACAGGCATACCTCATCTTACTGTGCTTCACAGATACTCTACTTATTTATAAATTAAGGGTTTGCAACAACCCTACATTGAATAAGTCTATCTGTGACATTTTTCCAACAGCATTTGCTTACTTCATGTCTCCGTGTCACATTTTGGTAATTCTCTCAATGTTTCAAAGTGATCAGTGATATTTGATGTCACTATTGTACATATTTTGGGGAGCCAAGAACCATACCCATAGAAGATGGTGAACTTGATTCATAAATGCTGTGTGTGTTCTATCTGCTCCACTGACAGGCTATTCCCTACCCGCTTTCTCCTCGGGCTTCCCTATTCCCTAAAACACAACAATTTTGAGATTACACCAGTTAATAAAATAATGTTTTATATTTTATTAAATTATTATATTTAATTAATAATATAGCAATTAGGCCAATTAATGAACGAAATGGCCTCTAAGTAGTGAAGTGAAAGGAAGAGTCCCATGCCCATCACTTTAAGTCAAAAGCTAGAAATGATTCAGCTTAGTGAAGAAGACATGGTGAAAACTGAGGTCAAAGGGAAGGCCTCTTGTACCAGTCAACCAAGTTGTGAACTCAAGGGAAAAGTTCTGGAAGTAAATGAAAAAGCTACTTCAGTGAACACACAGATGATAATAAAGCAGAAAGCCTTATTGCTGATATGGAGAAAGTCTGAGCGCTCTGGATAGAAGACCAAACCAGCCACTGCATTCCCCAGAGCCAAAGCCTAATGCAGAGCGGGCCCTCATGCTTCCCAATTCCAAAACGGCTGAGATGGGAAATGTGGAGGCTGAAGAAGAAAGATCTGAAGGTAGCAGAGGTTGGTTCATGATGTTTAAGGAAAGAAGCCGTCTCCCATAGCACAAAGTGCTAGGTGAAACAGCAGATGCTGACATAGAAGTTACAGAAGATGATTTAGAAGATTTAGCTAAGATAATTCATGAAAGTGGCTGCAGCAGATTTTCAATGTATATGAAATATCCTTAAATTGGAAGAAGATGCTGTCTGGGATTTTTATAGCCAGAGGGAAGATGCCATTGCCTGGCTTCACAGTTTCAAAGGACAGGCTAACTCTTGCTAGGAACTAATCCAGCTGGTAATTTTAACTTGAAGACAATACTCATTTACCATTTCAAAAATCCTGGGGTCCTTAAGAATCATGCTAAAATTACTCTGCCTGTGTTCTCTAAATGGAACCACAAAGCCTGCATGACAGCCTATCTATTTACAACATGGTTAACTGAACATTTTAAGCCCACTATTGAGACCTACTGCTCAGAAAAAGATTCCTTTCAAAATATCACTGCTCACTGATACTGCACCTGGTCACCCCAGAGCTCTGATGGAGATGGATGATGAGATTAATACTGTTTGCATACTTGATGACACAGCCTATGGAACAAGGAGTCATTTCTACTTTCAAGTCTTATTATTTACAAAATACATTTCATAAGGCTATAGGTGCCACAGAGAGTGATTCCTCTAATGGATCTAGGCAAAGTCAATTGAAAACCTTCTGGAAAAGACTCACCATTCTAGATGCCATTTAGAACATTCATGATTCATGGGAAGATTGAAATAGTAACATTAACAGCAATTTGGAGGAAGTTGAGGGGTTCAAGACTTCAGTGGAGGAAGTACTTCAGATGTGGTAGAAATAACAAGAGAAACTAGAATTAGGAGTAGAGCCTGACGTTACAAATTGCTATAATTTCATAAAAATTAAGCAGATGAAAAGTTGCTTTACATATATGAAAAGAAAGTGATTTCTTGAGATAGAATCTAGTCCTGGAGAAGACGATATGAGGATTGTTGAAATTACAACAAAGGATTTAGAATATTACAATAAATTGGTTGATAAAGCAGTGGTAGCCTTTGAGAAGGTTGACACTAGTTTGAAAAAAGTCCTACTGTGGGTAAAATGCTATCAAACAGCAATGAGTGCCACAGAGAGATCCTTTATGAAAAGAAGAGTCAACTGATGTGACAAACTTCATTGTTGTCCTATTTTTAAGAAATTGCCGCAGCCACCCTGGCCTTCAGCAGCCACCACCCTGATCAGCCAGCAGCTATCAGCATTAAGACAAGACCTTCCACTAAGAAAAAGGACTAATTGAAAGCTCAGATAAGAATTAGCATTTATTTGCAATATAATATTTTTAATTAAAAGATGTTCATTGTTTTAGACATAATACTATTGCACACTTAATAGACTATATAGTATAGTCTAAACATAACTTTTATATACCCTGGGAAACCAAAAATTTCACTCAACTCACTTTGTTGAGATATTTGCTTTAGTTAATGGTCTGAAACTACCAATATCTCTGAGGTGAACCTGTAATCACAGTATCCACCTGGAATATTACTGTAAAATATAAAGGCTACACTTTCAAACTAAGTGATCCAGAGTGAGACAGCATCACTGTCTTTCAACAGTTGGTAAAACAGTTGGTGTGTTGATCTGGCACAGTTCTAAGCTTGTATTAGAGACATCATGAACACATGAAGAACAGCATTTGTTGCATATTGGTAACCATTCTAATCTATTTATAAAATATGCTATGCAGCATTGTTTTCTAAACAGAGAAAAGTGGGGTTTTGGTGTGTCTTCTCCATCAGACTTTCAATGGCAAAAATATGGTTTGAAGTGAGCCCAGAAGTTACAATAATGAACTCTACAGCCAAGCTCTTGGGCTTTGCAGTTCAATTTTTACATTGGCCAGGGCCCACTCAAGGGTTTAGTGTTTATTCATTGTGACCAATAAATACAGTAAATTTCAATAAAATCTTGCCTTACAAGGTATGTCCAGTAACTGTAATGCCATCGCCATCAACAGAATGAATCAGTGCCTTATCATATTAACATTGTGAGATCATGCAGCCGTTCACAGTCCAATTCACCTATTCCTTCCCTATAAATTATGCAAGTAGGTTTTTCTTATAGTTTTGCTGAAAGCAAGATAAAAATTACTGTTTGGTTTTTTTAACCAAAATGAAGTTGTTAAGACGGAGACACCAAAAACACTGGACCAGCTAGGTTCTCAGTGTGCACCTCTTCTTGCTATGCTGACCTACAGAAAGAAATTAATAGGAAGAATTCAGTCTAATGCTCTGAGGACTTAGGGTTCCTGACTGGTCCCACTCCAGCAGTTTCTTAGGCTCACATGTATAGTTTTGACATTCCTAACGGATTTCTTAGTCAAAAAAGCCCACAACTACTTCTTCATTGGTAAGTCCAAGCAGGTGAAATGATTCCTCTTCCAAGATCTAGCAAAAAATTAGGAGCTGTCAATGACTGGCACAGAGTGGGTCTCAGTTTGGCCCCTTTTGTCTGCAGTGTGAACTGGCAGTAAGAGTGGGCATGGGCAAGGACAGAGGATTGCAATCGCAAAGGGAAAGGATTGAGAAAGAAAAATCATTCCTATCTCTTTTTTTATTACTCAGGTTATTCATGTCATTCAGTTTCAGATTCAGGCTCATTTATGTAGTTACAAATAAATCAATAATAAAAGTGAAAAGATGAACTGCAATGTTGGACTTGTTTTGTCTTTAATGTCCACTGCTCAGAGTTTGTGTTTTTTATATCTAAACATCCCTACAGGTGGACTTTACTTTCTATCCTGTAAAGAGAGGCTAATGTAGTGGGGAACCTAACGAATGAAAAAGCCGAGATTATAATGTTCAATTGGAAAAATGAAAAAATACAAGTAAAGTGGAACTTCTTAAAAAGTAGTATGGTAGAAAGACAATGTCCGGTTTTATTAATCCTTTGAACCACTCTCTACTCTTCTATGTTAAAGGCTACAAAAAGAATGTTCAACTACTCTGATCCTAGTAATTCATCCCTAGGTATACCTCTGATTCTTAGCATTGAATCTTTTCTCTTTCTTATCTATTTACTTATTTTCTTCCATCTAACCTGATAAATTTATGACAAACTAAAAGAGCCTGTCTTCTTTTCTCTTTCCTTTTCTTCACTCTGTTAAAGATGACTCTTCTTGGATTAATTGTCCTTTACTTCATATAATTCAACTAAAAGTAAGAGATACTCTAGATTGGGCCTAGAATAAAGGCCTTCATATCTGTAAGTAAGAATGGATTTGTCTTATTAAGTAATCAAACATATTTTTTAACTACCATAATTGAAAGATTTTGACCCTGAGGTAAGAACAGACATTTCAACAGCTCAGACAATTAGGCCACACAGATGATACTATTTTTGTAAGAATTTAATATTTAATGAAATTAACATAATACATCAATATGGGAGAATAATATTCATTGAAGTATTTTAAAACTACTTAGAAGATTGTGGAGGGGTGCTGCTTAAGATTCTAACCTCATCCTACATACTAAAATAAACCTCATATCTATTAAATAATTAAACAGGAAGAAAATCATACCACAAAAAAAAAAGATTGAAGGAAGCAATGGGAAATTTACATAGCTGTTGAAGAGTTTATCCTGAACTAAAACATACTGAAGAAATTACAGAGGAAAAAAAGGAAAAAATAATGATACATTGGTGTTCACTTTGTGTCAGGTTTGGTCCTATGAGCTTCTCTGTGTTACCTCATTTAATATCCACACCTGCTATGATGCAAATAATATTATATCTCCATTTTACAAATGAGAAAACAAATGTTAAGAAAGGTTAGGTAACTGGTCCAAGGTTACCTAGTTAATTTCAGAACCCACATACATTCACCCCTGCTTATTCCAGACCCCATGCACTAGGCCACTACATTGTAAAGAAATATTTTATGGTATCTCTTTTGTAAATATTGTAAAGAAAAAGTTGTATGTTAACAACTTCCAACATAACACAGGTAAAGAAACAGACTGAAGAAAAAATACAGCAAAAAAGATGAAGAAAAGTTAGTATCTTTATCTTGAAAGAAGTTCATTTAATATAGTTTTTTTAAGTATTTGTGAAATGTATTTTATATATATATAGTTTTGCTTTTTCTTATTTTGGTCATTAATATACAGTTACATGAGCAACATTGTGGTTACTAGATTCCCCCCATTATCAAGCCCACCACATACCCATTACAGTCACTGTCCATCAGCACAGTAAGATGCTATAGAGTCACTACTTATTTTCTCTGTGCTATACTGCCTTCCCTGTGCCCATGTTATGGGTGCTAAACGTAATGCTCATTATTCCCCTTATCCCTCCCTTCCCACCCATCCTCCCAAGTCCCTTTCCCTTTGGTAACTATTAGTCCATTCTTGGGTTCTGTGATTTTGCTGCTCTTTTGTTCCTTCAGTTTTTTCTTTGTTCTTAGACTCCACAGATGAGTGAAATCATTGGTACCTGTCTTTCTCCACGTGGCTTATTTCACTGAGCATAATACCCTCTAGCTCCATCCATGTTGCAAATGTTAGGATTTGTTTTCTTCTCATGGCTGAATAATATTCTATTGTGTATATATGTACCACAGCTTCTTTATCCATTCATCTACTGATGGACACTTAGGTTGCTTCCATTTCTTGGCTATTGTAAATAGTGCTGTGATAAACATGGGGGTGCATATGTCTTTTTCAAACTGGGCTCCTACATTCTTAGGGTAAACTCCTAGGAGTGGAATTCTTGGGTTAAATGGTATTTCTATTTTGAGTTTTTTGAGGAAATTTCATACTGCTTTCCACAATGGTTGAACTAGTTTACATTCCCACCAGCAGAGTAGGAGGGTTCCTCTTTCTCCACATCCTTCCCAACATTTTTTGTTGTCTTTCGGATGTTGGCCATTCTAACTGGTGTGAGGTGATGTCTCATTGTGGTTTTAATTTGCATTTCTCTGATGATTAGTGATGTGGAGCATCTTTTCATGTGCCTGTGGGCCATCTGAATTTCTTCTTTGGAGAAGTGTCTTTTCAGAACCCCTGTCCATTTTTTAATTGGATTATTTGCTTTTTGTTTATTGAGGTGTGTGAGCTCTTTGTATATTTTGGATGTCAACCCCTTATTGGATATGTCATTTATGCATATATTCTCCCATACTGTAAGATGCCTGTTTGTTCTACTGATAGTGTCCTTTGCTGTACAGAAGCTCTTTACTTTGATAAAGTCCCACTTGTTCATTTTTGCTTTTGTTTCCCTTGATTGGGTAGATATGTTTATGAAGAAGTTGCTCATGTTTATATTCAAGAGAGTTTTGCCTATGTTTTCTTCTAAGATTTTTATGGTTTCATGACTTACATTCAGGTCTTTGATCCATTTCAAATTTACTTCTGTTTATGGAGTTAGTCAGTAATCTAGTTTCGTTCTCTTACATGCATCTGTCCAGTTTTGTCAACAACAGCTGTTGAAGAGGCTGTCATTTCCCCATTGTATATTCATGGCTTCTTTATCATATATTAATTGACCATATATGCTTGGGTTAATATCTGGACTCTCTATTCTGTTCCACTGGTCTGTGGCTCTGTTCTTGTGCCAGTACCAAATTGTCTTGATTACTGTGGCTTTGTAGTAGAGCTTGAAGTTGGGAAGCAAGATCTCCCCTCCACTTTACTCTTCCTTCTCAGGATTGCTTTGGCTATTCGGGGTCTTTGATGATTCCATATGAATTTTTGAACTATTTCTTCCAGTTCATTGAAGAATGCTGTTGGCAATTTGATAGGGACTGCATCGAATCTGTATATTGCTTTGGGCAGGATGAACATTTTGACAATATTAATTCTTCCTAGCCAGGAGCATGGGATGAGTTTCCATTTGTTAGTGACCTCTTTAATTTCTCTTAAGAGTGTCTTGTAGTTTTCAGAGTATAGGTCATTCACTTCTTTGGTTAGGTTTCTTCCTAGGTATTTTATTCTTTTGGATGCTATTGTGAATGGAATTGTTTTCCTGATTTCTCTTTCTATTAGTTCATTGTTAGTGTATAGGAAAGCCACAGATTTCTGTGTGTTAATTTTGTATCCTGCAACTTTGCTGAATTTTGATATTACTTCTAGTAGATTTAGAGTGGAGTCTTTAGGGTTTTTTATGTACAATATCATGTCATCTGCAATTAGTGACAGTTTGACTTCTTCTTTACCAATCTGGATTCCCTGTATTTCTTTGTTCTGTCTGCTTGCTGTGGCTAGGACCTCCAGTACCATGTTGAATAACAGTGGGGAGAGTGGGCATCCCTGTCTTGTTCCTGATCTCAGAGGAAAAGGTTTCAGCCTCTCGCTGTTCAGTATGATGTTAGCTGTGGATTGATCATATATGGCCTTTATTATGTTGAGGTACTTGCCCTCTATGCCCATTTTGTTGAGTATTTATCATGAATGGATGTTGAATTTTATCAAATGCTTTTTCAGCATCTATGGAGATGATAATGTGGTTTTTTGTCCTTCTTTTTGTTGATGTGGCGGATGATGTTGATGAATTTTCGAATGTTGTACCATCCGTGCATCCCTGGGATGATTCCCACTTGGTCATGGTGTATGATCCTCTTGATGTATTTTTGAATTCAGTTTGCTAATATTTTGTTGAGTATTTTTGCATCTACGTTCATCAGGGATATTGGTCTGTAGTTTTCTTTTTTTGTGGTTTCTTTGCCTGGTTTTGGTATTAGAGAGATTCTGGCTTCATAGAATGAGTTTAGAAGTATTCCCTCCTCTTCTATTTTTTGGAAAACTTTAAAGAGAATGCATATTATGTCTTCTCTCAATGTCTGCTAAAATTCAGCAATGAATCCATCTGGTTCAGGAGTTTTGTTCTTGGGTAGTTTTTTTGATTACTGACTCAATTTCATGGCTGGTAATTGGTATGTTCAGATTTTATGTTCGTTTCTGGATCAGTCTTAGAAGGTTGTATTTTTCTAGCAAGTTGTTCATTTCTTCAAGATTATCCAATTTGTTAGCATATAGTTTTTCATAGTATTCTCTATTAATTCTTTGTATTTCTCTGGTGTCCCTAGTAATTTTTTCTTTCCCATTTCTGATTCTGTTTATGTGTATAAATTCTCTTTTTTTCTTAATAAGTCTGCCTAGTGGTTTATCAATTTTGTTTATTTTCTCAAAGAACCAGCTCTTGGTTTCATTGATTTTTTCTATTGTTTTGTTCTTCTCAATTTTATTTATTTCCCCTCTGATCTTTATTATGTCTCTCCTACTGACTTTGGGCCTCATTTGTTCTTTTTTCAGTTTCAGTAATTGTGACTGTAGACTATTCAGTTGGGATTGTTCTTACTTCTTTAAATAGGCCTGGATTGCTATATACTTTCCACTTAGAACCCCTTCACTGTGTCCCACAGAAGATGGGGCATTTTGCTGTTGTTTTCATTTGTCTCCATATATTTTTTGAACTCTGTTTTAATTTGATCATTGATCCATTGATTATGTAGGAGCATGTTGTTAAGCCTCCATGTGTTTGTGAGCCTTTTTTTTCTTTGTACTATTTATTTCTAGTTTTATACCATTGTGATCTCTGAGAAGTTGGTTGGTACAATTTCAATCTTTTTGAATTTACTGAGGCTCTTTTTGTGACCTTGTATGTCATTTATTCTGGAAAATGTATGCGCAATTGAGAAGAATGTGTATCCTGCTGTTTTGGGTAGAATGTTCTGTAGATATCCATTAGGTCCTTCTTTTCTAATGTGTTGTTCAGTGTCTCTGTGTCCTTACTTGTTTTCTGCCTGGTTAATCTGACCTTTGGAGTGAGTAGTGTGTTTGTCTTCTAAAATAAATGCATTTCATTCTATTTCCCCCTTTAATTCAGTCTGCATTTGTTTCACATATGTAGGTGATCCTGTGTTGGGTGCATACATAGTTATAAGGGTTATATCCTCTTGCTGGACTGAACCCTTTATCATTATGTAATGTCCTTCTTTGTCTCTTGTGAGTTTCTTTGTTTTGAAGTCTATTTTGTTTGACACAAGTACTGCAACACCTGCTTTTTTCTCCCTATTGTTTGTGTGAAATATCTTTTTCCATCTCTTCACTTTTAGTCTGTGTATGTCTTTGGTTTTGAAGTGAGTCTCTTGTAGGCAGCATATAGATGGGTCTTGCTTTTTTATCCATTCTGTTACTCTGTGTCTTTTGATTGGTCCATTCAGTCCATTTACATTTAGGTGATTATTGATAGATATGTACTTATTGCCATTGCAGGATTTGGATTCTTGATTACCAAAGGTTCAAGGGCAGCTTCTTTACTATCTAACTGTCTAACTTAACTTACTTATTATGCTATCATAAACACAGTCTGATGATTCTTTATTTCTTTCCCTTCTTCCTCCTCCATTCTTTATATGTTGTGTTTTATCTGTACTCTTTGTGTTTCCCTTGTCTGGTTTTGTGGATAGCTGATTTTATTTTGCATTTAGTTAGTATTTGGTGGTCTACTTCCTTTGCTGTGGTTTTATTTTCTCTGGTGACAGCTATTTAGCCTTAGTCATACTTCCATCTAGAGCAGTCACTTTAAAATACACTGTAGAGATGGTTTGAGGGAGGTAAATTCCCTCAACTTTGCTTATGTGGGAATTGTTTAATCCCTCCTTCAAATTTAAATGATAATCTTGCTGGATACAATATTCTTGGTTTGAGGCCCTTCTGTTTCATGGCATTGAATATATCATACCATTCTCATCTGGTCTATAAGGTTTCTCCTGAGAAGTCTGATGATAGCCTGATGGGTTTTCCTTTGTAGATGATGTGTTTTCTCTCTCTGGCTGCTTTTAATACTATGTCCATACTATGTCCTTGTCTTTGATCTTTTCCATTTTAGTTATTATGTCTTGATGTTGTCCTCCTTGGGTCCCTTGTGTTGGGAGATCTGTGGACTTCCATGGCCTGAGAGACTATTTCCTTCCCCAGATTGGGGAAGTTTTCAGCAATTATTTCTTCAAAGACACTTTCTATCCCTTTTTCTCTCTCTTCCTCTTCTGGTACCCCTATAATGAGAATATTGTTCTGTTTAGATTGGTCACACAATTCTCTTAATATTCTTTCATTCCTAGAGATCTTTTTTCTCTCTCTGCCTCAGCTTCTCTGTATTTCTGTTCTCTGATTTCTATTACATTGACAGTCTCTTCCACCTATCCAGTCTGCTCTTAAATCTTTCCATTGTTTGTTTCATTTCATCTCCCTCCTGAATTCATCCCTTTGCTCTTGAATATTTCTCTGTAGCTCCATCACTATGCTTATGACTTTTATTTTGAATTCTTTTTCAGGAAGATTGGTGATTTCAGTCTCACCAAGCCCTCTTCTGGTGTTTGAGGGATTTTGGATTGAACAAGTTTCTTCTGCCTTTTCATGGCGATGGTAGTGATCGCTGTCGAGTAGCGTCTGTCAGCTGGGAGAACAAAGTCCCTTCCTGCTTGCTGGTTGCCTTGACTGTCTCCGTTGTCTGTGCCAGTTAATCACACACAGGAAGCAGCTTCTGGGTTAATCCTGTAGGCTGCTGTGGGTTGGATGGCCCTTGGAATGGCCTAGGGCATTGGCAGGGGTTGCAGGCCAGCAGCATGTGTTCTGTGGCAAAAGCAAAACCCCTTTGTGCCTTCTGGTCTCCATGCCCATCTCTCCTGTCTGAGTCAGTCAACTGCATGCAGGGAACAGCCTCTGGGTTAATCCCCTGAGCTACTGTGGGCAGGGAAACCTTTGGGTTGTCCTAGGGTGCTAGCAGGGATCGCAGGCAAGTGGCATGTGTTTTGCCATAAGAACAAAGCCCCTTCATGCCTTCCAGTTTCTGCCCCCGTGTCCACTCTCTGTGCCAGTCCACCACACACAGGGAGCAGTCTCTGGGTCTGGGTTGGTTAGCCACATGCAGGGAGTAGCCTCTGTGTTAAGCTGTGTGGTTGCTGTAGGCAGGGCTGCTCTCCAGCTGGTCTGCAGCAATGGTGGGGACAGCTGGTTTGCTTGCAGGTGCTGGTGGGGAAGAAGGCAGGCTATCACCATGAGGGGTCTCAGAGCTGTGTTGCCAACCAGGGGGTTAGGGTACCTTAAGTTCCTTAAAGTTCCTAGCCTGCTGGACTGAGTGTGCCAGGACGATTTTGTCCATCTGTTAAACCCTTTCCCTTTAAGACTTAAAACACCTGTTTTTCTTTTGTCCCAGCGCATCCAGATGTGTGAACCAGTTTGCAGTCTTAGTCTCACATTTTGCTTTTCCGTTCCTCTAATATTCAGAGCACTATGCAATGTGTGTCTGTGCTGCTGGGGCAGACTACTAGGGCTGGTTATTTAGCAGTCCTGTGTTTCCACTCCCTCCCCACTCTGATTCTTTTCCTCCCACTGGTGAGCTGGGGTGGAGGGAGTGCTTGGGTCCTGCCGGCTTTGTGTCTTACCCTTTTCTGTGAGATGTTGGGTTCTCACAGATGTAGCCTGACTCATGTACTGTATCTTCTGGTCACTCTTTTAGGAATAGTTGTATTTGCTGTATTTTCAAAATATATATGGTTTTGGGAGATTTCTGCCATGCTACTCATGCCACCATCTTTTTCCACTTAATAGAGTTTTTTTACAGTGTAAAATATTCTCAGTCTTTTAACTTGATTGAAGTAAATATAATCATGATTTCATTGTGGGCACTATAAAACTTATATTTCATATATTACTTTAGGAAAGCTACTTGGTTATATTAAAAATTCATAGTAGTGTTCACAATAGACTCTAACAGTATATGTTGGAAAATGGCACTTCATTTAGTCTCTCCCACCTTATTATTAAAAAATGAACAGAGAACAAGCAAACAGGAAAAAAAGACTAAAAACTACTGACAGCCAACTGCTGGACAAGATCAGCAAGATTTTTTATTAACCATGAATGATATATCCAAATGATTTGGGAATGAAATTTGATAACTCACTTGAAATATTCCACCTCAAAAGAAATAAACCTATCAGTTTAAAGGAAGATGATGAAATCTGATGTCTGCTCTTCGTAGCTATCTTAGCCCAACCCCACCCCAGACACCCATTTTTGTACTAACCAACCATTCTTCTACTAGTTTTTGAGATCAGTGTATTGTTCTCTTTCTCTTTTAGAACTTTTCTTCCCATATCTATTTGGAGGCTGTAATTCCTCTACATTGGAGGTTGGAGAGCTGTGGTCATAGCGGGGTTACAGGTTGAGGGTCCTCACCCCAAAAGAGTAAGTCGCTAGAGGCCAAATGGTGATAGAAGGAGCCTGGGACCTGAGCATCCCTGGGATTAGTTTCTCATAAACTCCACTGCATCAGAGTTAAGATATCCAGGCAGTGGGAATAAGAGGGAGTTACACCTCTGTGCTATAGAATCCACAGAATAAATACTTGCTGATACTGGAAATTGGTTTCGGAGCAGAATATATGAACATGCCTTCCATCTAAAATTATGAAAAGGAGATTTAATGAGTGCCCATATGAACAGAGAATGGGACTAGCATAAATGCTACGTTAGGATAAATTTCCTCTCACTTAAGGAAGACTAGACATCAAACAACAAACAAAAAAATAGTAGCTCTTTAAAAAAACACTTGAAACCATGGGAAAAGGCACATGATCTTATAAGCCTCTGGGGACTAACAGGACTCGGTAGGGGACAGCAATCCAGATGACAGAGAACCAATGCCAAAACAAGTAAGCAGTTCTCTCTTCCTGCCTTCTGAAATTTAGACTGTCTATAACAGGGTTTGGACTTGAGATCCACATTGTAAAAGAAGTGAAAACACCTGCGCAGGAAGAAGTAAGCTGGCTGTGGGTTTTGATATCCTAAAATAAACACCTGCCTATGGCATGGTCATGGTGCAGTCTGCTCCCAGTGCACTCCAGCACATGAAACTTCCAGGTGGACATGCACCAGGCAAACACACAGACCTCAAGCTTAGTTCTGCTATTCTGAGAAAACCCCAGTGTACCTGCACCTGTGCAGAGGGAATCCATGACAGCTACAGGGCTATTCGACTTACCTATTTGCTTCCAAATCTGTATGGATTATCAAGTCTGTTACTCTTCAGAGGAACAGGAAATGCAGATTTTTATGTGAACTCTCCTAGGCTTTAAATGTTCTTAACTTAAAAAATTTGAAAAGCCTGTACAGCCCCCAAACATCCATACACTGGATCCAGCATTCTAGTCTAATTTTGTGACTTCTGAAATATAGCACAAAGACAAAGAAATGGAAAGCATGATAGATATTTAAGAGAATTTCTCAATCTAGAATGCCAGTAGGTAAAAACTAAGAGGAGTACCAGAAAGAAATTACAGTTTACAATTATGTAGATTTCTATGTGACATGAGCCACAAGAAAAAACGGAACTACTCTAGAATGCAAGCAATTCCCAGAATATCAGTTGTACCACAGAACTAGAAAGCACTTGACAAATTAGGGCAAGATATCAAAGACGTCACAAAAAATTTTTTCCAGAAGAAAATGTATTTCATTCAAAATATTCTATGAAGAAAAAGCTGGAAGATCTCCATGAGATGGTGAAAAATGCACATATTTCTTCTGTCAATTAAAAAAAACAAGGAAATTAGAAATGCCAGGGGAAAAAGTTGTTCAATAAAGTCATGGTCCAAATCTGAAGTGAATGAACACATGGCAGAATAATGAGCAGTTGGTGGTCAGAAATAGAGTGATTCCAGTTGAATTTTATGCTTGGAACAGATTCATTTTCAAGCAACAAAGATAGAAAAACATGGAATTAGATTCCTTCTATTTAGTCCCAGCAGGTGCTTTGTTCTGTGAGAATAATATTTATCTAACAAGTTTGGTTTATCAAATAAGATAGAAAGCTTTAAATGTTATTTAACACCATGAATGAAATAATTTAGAAACAGCAAAAATAATTATGTCACTAACAACTGTGGGGTTGGTTTCAATGAGTTGGAAGAGTAGAAATGCTTTAAAGTTGAAAACGCAAGATGTAGAGGTAGAACAATATTATTTAAAATAATGGTGGTGGCCACAAGAGAAATTAAAAACACAAAAATTATTGAGTACTATCTTCTGAAGAGGACATTGGAAGTGTAGGAATTGAAGTTTTCCTTTCCATGTTAACCTTGTGGATTTTAAATGTTTTCATGGTACTCCTGTTTTACTTTTATGATAAAAATAACTATTAAAAGAAAAGTTAACCACTCAGAGAATTTTAAATAGAATATATAGCTTGCCATTCTCAAGATAAAAGAAAGTAAGGTTTTTTAAAGCAATTTTTCCATACTATATATGAATATTCTCAAAAATATGAAATGAAATCAGGAAAAAAACACAAATTTGCTAAACTAACAAGATTAAAACAATATAAACCCAAGTTTGTAAAAATATTTTGGAAACAAGTGTATTTTAATATTACAAAAATAATGTTAATTTTAAAACATTTATAATTTCTACTGCAATTCCCAAGAATTTTCCTTTAAAAAATCCAAGCTATAGAAAAAACTATATTCATGAAAATATGTATTGAATCCTAATTTCAAATAGCAAAACATTGAAAGCGTCTTCAACTTATACTATAGGGAAGTAGCTAAGTTACGTTGAAATATCCTAAACCACTGATGAGGGATAAATCTGTGGATGGGCAGAGAGATAAAGGACAGACAAGATCTTTATGGAAAGATTTGATGGTGTCCCTCTGGGTGGGGCAGATGGTCAAATACTAACTCTCTTGGAGCACCTCTGAATTTTGGGGGGACAGCATGTCTAATTGCTAGAAATGTACAGTTCTCTGGCATATGCTATGCCCAGTGGTATACTGGTGAAAAGTTTAACAATTGACCCTCTGCAGAGAAAAATCTGATTTCCAGGATGTTTATACTGCTATCATGGCTGATTTTAAGTTGTCAACTAGATGTCATTGACTGTGGAGTAGCACAAAATGTTATAGTATTTCCATCATGCACAACAGCATAGGTAAGAGCAAAAATGTATGAAATAATAAGGAAGTAATGAGTTTTGAATATGCATTATCTTTGTTTTTAATAAAATGTATTTAATTTAAAAAATTAACATAATTGATATGTTTATATAATTAGTTATAATAATGATCCTTTTCAACAAAAAGTTCACAAAATTCCTTAAAAATTAAAACTGGCTATGATGAGACATGTGAGCTAGCTCCATTGTCTTCTTCACTTATTATTCTTCAGTTTCTGGTTCCAAGAAGTTTTAGCCTGTCATTAGCTGCTTTTCTTGGGAGGGGTTCCTTTGTTAAAATTAGTTAATTTTTTAAAATTTGGTAAAATAGAGCATAAATTTTACCATTTGTTTAAGTGCACAGTTCAGTACTTTTCAGACGTTCAGATATTAAGTACATTGACATGGCTGTGCAACCACTGTCGCCATCCATCTACAGAACCCTTTCATCTTGCAAAACTGAAACTCTGTACCCATTAAACACTAACTCCCCATTTTATTTCCCTGCAGTCCCTGGCAACCACCACTCATTCTACTCTCTGTCTGTATGAATTTGATCTAATAGGCATTTCATATAAGCAGAATCATGCAACATTCGTCCTCTTGTGGTTGATGTATTTCACTTAACATAATGTCTTCAAGAGCTCATCCATGATGTAGCATGGGGAGAGGTTCCTTTTAAGATGACCCACGATTTTATTAAGCAGAGAATCCCAGGACAGTTTTCCAGTGAGAGTCAGGCACCAGCCATTATTGCAAACATGCATACCACACTATCCAAGTTCCTTGCTTGGCCTATGGATTTCCTCAAAGAAACCCTACATTGTCCAATCTTTATGTAGTAAGTACTCAGTTCTCTATGACATAGTCTGCAAGTGGTAAATGAGTGAAATTAAAAAAATAATTTGGGACTGTGTTTGCTATAAGTAGATGAATAATATAACAGTGAGCTGAAGGGCTCACATATTCCTACTCTTCTTGCCTGTAAATATCAACCTAAGTTCTCATTACACAAAATTCAGTCTTCACACTTTTCATACATTGTGATGACTCTTACATCTTTATCTCTAGTCCATGTTTCTCGTGGGCTCCTATCCAATATCTAACCCACTACCAACAGCAGCACAGACCAACTGCCTTCCTCCTATAACTGTTCTCTGCTTTTTTTCATGTCAACACACCCAGACACCTCTTAAGGTTGCACCCTCATCCTCTGCACCCCAGTCTAAACAGAGTTTACCAACCAGTTTTCTAGTGTGCCTCTCTTGTATCACCTGCCACTTTCATACCACGGTGATGTTACTCACACACAAAGGTAACCGTGCCAGCTCTGAATGCTCTGGTGTTTTCATAGACCTCATCACGCCCCTGCTTACATTAGGCTTCACCTCTGTTTTGCAAGTGCCCTCACACCAGGAGCTTCCCTGAGAACAATGGCTGTGCTCCGTCTTCTGCATGCTCTTCTTCCATCTGGAAGTTCAACTTCTCTTGTTCTTGCACAGTATTTCGACCTCAAGAACCTGTAACGCTCCTTCACAATCAACTTTTTTAAATGAAGCATTTTATGGCCCTTTCTTCAAAAAGAAATTGACCATTTCCCTTTTTATTCCAAAGTACTTTCTACATAAATCTACCATTATACCTATAAAATTCTACTGTGCTTCTTTGACTCTCTGCCTGTTTTCCTCCCCCCAGAAAAGAGCTACAAGGTATTTGTGATCAGAAGCCAGTCTTATTAGTGTTTGCATTCTTAGAGTATAACCTGGCAAGTGTTTGCAATTTAAATTTTAAAAGGAATAAATAAATAAAACTATAAATAAAATATTATATAACTATTAAAAATCGTTTTAAGGCATGTGATAAATTAGTAGAGCAGGACAGAAAATTCTGCTCATAACATTCCTATAACATATATACTTAGAATCAAACCTCGAAGAAAATACAAATTGCTAGTTTGTTCATCAGAATGTTAAAATGTGAAGTGACTCTTATTTCCTCTCTCTCTTCCCACCTCACCACTCTTCTCCTCTCCTGTCTTCTTGCTGTTTTCAAGTGTTCTGTTAAATGTTTGAATTTCTTTTATAACTATATATGTTTGTATGTAACTTTATATATATTTTTTAGGAGACAGATGGTTACATGATTCTCAATGGTATGTCTGTTTTTATATGTGTCATTTCTTTCACAATCATTTGGATATGTAATCCTAAGAAATACTCCCTTATAGACAAATTGAAAAATGGTCAAGAATTCCAGCAAAATTATACTAACTCATTTCTACAACCCCCCCAAAAATCATGTACTGGTGCCCTGTTTCTCTGTCCTCTACGCTGTCCTCAGCCACTCCAAGACACCACCCAAAAGTAATCACAGTCTGAAAAAATTTCTTTCCTAGTATTTTCTGTTACTTTTTCCCTAAAATTTTCTCTTAGTTCCTTATTCAACCATAATATATTCTCACAGCTCCTGTGTAATTCAACTGATGGGCAATAAATCAAGAACGCGTTTGAGAATCATGGTTGAAATGAGATCTAGAGCTTCATGCTTCTATTGACTGAGTATCTCCTATGCCAGACAAAATTACAAAAATCCATGGGCAGAAGTTCTCTTGTCTGTGAAGGCAGAGTGTTGGTGGAGAAATTCAATAGGTCTAAATAGTGCTCTCAGCCCCCAGACAATAAGCCATTCAAAGACCAGATCATATATGAGTCATCTCTACCTCTTTGGCTCTTAGCACACAGATGTGGCAAAAATTAATACATGTTGAATAATAGAAGTCATCATAGCTTTGTGAGGTTCAGCAGGAAAAATAGCCACTGAGCATCAATCAGAGAGCAGTGATTAGAAAACCTGCTGTTCTCTATTTTGATATCAACTTTCTGTTGAAGAGGAATGGAAAATAAGAAGAATCTAGCTGAAGTCAAACTTATGCTAGGCACCATGATTTTTATATTTATTCCTAATATATATATTATAAAAGTGATTTAAAAAGCAAACATTGGTGCCCAAACACCTGAATTTGAATCCTGGCTCTGCTACTGGATCACTATGTGACTTTGGGCAAGTTACATGATGTCCCTATTCCTCAATTTAAAAAACTGTAATCTGGGGGTGATACTTATAGATGTACTTGATAGAACATTTGTGAGAATTGAGTTAATATACACATAGCCCCAGCACAGAGATGGGCACATGATAAATGCTTTTTAAGCATGAGCTTTAAAATTTTTTATTGTCATTAGTTAACTGTTATATCATCCTTTGAGGTGAGTATTACTACTGTCATTTTACATCTGAGAAATCAAAAGCTAAATGTATAAACCTGTCATGCATTATACAGTAAAACTCAAATTCAAACTTGATCCAAAGAGATTTTGCTCATGTATCATAAATGATGCTTTCATAGAATAGGAAAAAAGGGATAGGAAATAGGAAAACAAATTATTTGAGGAAGAATAGGGAAAAAAAAGCTATGTTGGAAACCTTGGCAACCTAAAATCCCAAGAAACTAAGCTTTTCTAAATAGCAGAATTTCTGGATGTCTAAATTTTAATCCCTATAAATGTAACCTTCTTTTGGTTTCAGTTCTATGTTAGTCAACAACATATAGTTAACATAATTTATTTTATTTTTTTGTGACCCAGCCTCATTATTGTTTGTATCAGTTTTTGCATAGAGCTGTAACCGCCCATGTTATCATGCCCTGAAGAGCTAGTGAGTTCTGTAGAAGCATTTGCTCCTTCAAGTAATGGCTCTTGCCTGCATCTCTTTGAATTCTTGTATCTGTAGCTCTGTAGCTCTCCTCTTTTCTCTGTCTTACGTGACAGCCTTCACAGGTCTCCCCAAGCATTTTGCCTGCCAATAGCAGCCCCTTTATCCTGATAATTTTAACTGTAATTGTTCTGTGGAGTTGATAGAAATAAGTATATAGATATAACCTGACTGATTATAACCATGTATAAAAGCAGAATAAGCAGAGTCTGAATGAAGACCTGAGGGTTATATGAGTAAGATCCATGTGCGTTAAGTGTGAGCATTATAGCATCTATTTTGGCTCTGCAGACCATTTGCTCACTAACCTGTGCTTCTCTGTGTGTCTGACAGGGTATGTGGTAATGTACTTAGATAATCCTTCAACTATGCAACAAAAGTGATGTGGAATCGTTGAATTCCAAGATGGAGATTTATGTAGAAAATTATTTTAAAGCAAAAAGACTATTACGAACATAGCACTTGAGGCTGAGTGTTCTGCAGTGTGTTGTTCTGCAAAGTTAAGTGTCGACAAGACATTGAATAAGAAGTTTGTTATTTACATATATTTTCAGGGACTTTACTTGTGTTTTTTTTTTCATCTGCAACAGGCCCATGAGGAAGTTGCAATAAGTATTTCAGACAATCACTTATTGGAGAATAACTCTTTAAGGATGCTCATCACAATGCATAAAACATAATGCATACAATAAAATGTTATGACTTTCTTGCAATCCAATCTAATCCTTAATTAAAAGAGAAATGGTGACCTAATTCATTTACACTCTATTTCTAAATATTTTAATGCTAATTCCAAACTATTTAGTCATTGGTTAGATTCTAAAATGTATCAAGTTGTGGAATATTTGAAACAATGTTTCTCCTCTTTTAACTTTGTATTGTTTTTATTTCATCCAATATGCTTTTCAGATTATTGTTTGTTAATATTCTAGATGGGCTGAAGAAAAAGCAATGTGACTTATTGAACTATTACTAATGATAGTAATCAATCTGTATCTGTTTTGTGGCCTTTCTGAATTTGCTTTCAGCCTTGATGACTTTATTTTAATGAATAAATAAACAGTGCTTTTATGATGGCATGATTCTGTCCCAAAACATTTATGAACCCTAAACTTTTTATATTTTCATATAAAAATTCCTTTCTGTAATCATTTTCATATTATTTCTATCAATAAGCTTTTACCTCTATAATATCCTTTACTTCCTCATTCCAGTATCTTATTAATCTTTCATGCAAAATCTTTAATATTGCCAATTTGCTTACCATTCTGCTTATATTACTTGTTCTTTTCAAATTTTTGCCTTTGCATATTAATTACTCCCCCATTATATATCTTCTTTCCTTTCCTCTGCTAACAACAATCTCCTTTTTTGCATTTTCTAGGCAGACTTCTTGGTTTTAACCACACCTGATTTTTGTATATTTTTTAGATGTGGCTATGAATTATCTGTATTATTTGTGCTGTTGAATATGTTTTCTTCTAAGTTTTCTTTTGCCTTTTCATGAGAATGTGCTCCATCTTTCTAAACAGAATGACGAATCTATCACCAATAGACATCATCGTTCTTTCACTCATACGTATCTCCGTTGGCCAAGATGTATTCTCTAAATTTTATTCTTAGTACATGTTACTGATTGTTTAATGATAAAGGGACTTGGGAAAAAATGCAAATGGTAAGTTTTTATTGTACATTTTATAAACTTTTCCATTTGATTGACTATTTCTTAGGTATTTGGTTAAAATTCATGAATCTTAGAGCTATCAGGGGTCATCAAATCTGATCTTATTTTACAAATAGGGATTCTGAGGCCTAGACTAATTAAGAAATATATCCAAGGTCACCTTGCTAGTTAATAGCACTATGAGGACTAAAATCTGGTCATATGATTTTCATACATGACCTTGGCTCTATAACAGGTTTGCACCCCATACTAAAACAGTACTTGCCCTCAAGTCCTTTGGAGGTGTTATTTTAGCAATCCATATATCATGCCTGAGATTTGGGTATACTGAACAGCCATGACTCTGTTTCACAGATGTGCTGGAAAAAAGGTCATGTTAAATGGCTGCCCAAGGCTGCAGGAGAAAATTCACAAAGGCATCAAAATAGAACACATTTCTACTGTGTTCTACTTCTCAGTGTTATCTAGGAAACTACTCTGCTTTTGTGAGAACAAGTTCTCTCTTCTCCAGAGGCTAAATAACTCCCTAATGGTTAATTAGTCACTTAGGAGGCACATTAACTCTTCCAGACCACTGGGGTGTCATTACTTTGAAATCATTTGTTTCTAGGCCATTGGCTGCAATGATAGTACACTACTCCAAATGGTACCCTAGTGGCCCAAAAGACCTAATGCACCTTCCTCACCACTGAACTTGGACAAAGCTTTGGTATGCTCCTGAAACCCCTTCACCCCATGAAAGATTTAGACATTTATTAAGGTTTTCTGGCCAAGGCTGGCACTATATTAAATTGTCTTTGAGTTTATTTTGACATCCCAGTTCTTATTTCTGCTTTCTGTGATTCTCCCTCCATCCATTTCTCATTCATCCTGTATCTAATTCACCCAGGGATCCAGAGACCTCACACTACCTCCCTGTGTTTTTTTTGCTGTGCTATAAAGACTTGTGATCCCTCTTTACAATTTTGCTCTCTTGGCCCCAAACTCCTCCCTCTTCCATGACAAAATATATCAAAATTCAGACCAATTTACATAAGGATCTACAGTAGCCAGTTTTTATTAAGGGGCAAAATAACTCACATTAAGGATTCAATAATGTGAGTTATTTAATAATTGTTTAATAATTGACCATTAAACCACTCAATTAAATTTCACCATTTAATAGTAGTATCAATAGCTAATAGTGAATTCATGTGTTGCTTCTAAGACATGCCTTACACTCTGTATTTTAATTCATTAGACCAAAGAATACATTGATATTATAAGAAATTCAAAAGGTATGAAAAGTTAAACAACAAAATGTAAATTTCTGTCCCTGATCTGATCCTAAGAACCCAGTTTCCCCTTTTCTAGGGCAACTTCACCTACCAATTATCTATGTTTACATAGATATTCATGTATATATATATTTATGTTCACATACATATGTGTATATGTATATATACATTTCTTTATATAAATGCTAGTAGACATGTTGTTATACACTTAGCTTTTTTATTTAAAAATATAACTTGGAGATAATTCTATTTCAACATATACTCAATAGTGGCATTGTTTTTAACAGGTGTATAGTATTCCTTTGTACAGATGTACCATCACTTATCTAACCAGTCCCCTAGTTATGGACATTAATGACTTTTCCCTCCCCAAACTTTTGTTATTACAAACAATGCTATATATAGTGTAAGACTTCTATGTATAAATCAGCCATTATACTTAATTGTGAGTATATTTATATAATAAACTCCTCCAAATAGAATTGCAGAAACAAAGGATACATGCATTTTTAATATTGAAAAATACAATTAAGTGTCCATCCACAGAGTCTGTAACAATTTACATTACTTCAACAATATATTGTGTTTTCCTGTTTCAGTGTTTGCCAATTCAATAGGTTAAAAAATGACTTTACATAGAAGAAGTTAATACAGCTGATTCATGGAGGCAAGATTCATAGTTATGACTACCAGGCACTCAGCCAATGCTTTTTCTCCTCTTAGTCTAGATATAAAGACTAATTAGGGAAAGGTGTTTTCTACATGGCCATATATACTGGTAGATACCTACTTCAACTGGTCTGAGAATCAGGAGTGAAAGGGAGAAGGGCATGAAGTATAAAAGATAAGCAGAAGTATAAAAGAATAGCCAAAAAAGAAGGATAACCATGGGAGAGGAGAAATAAAAGTCCCCACTGAAATAATACACTGGAGCCTTAGAGACAGAGGTGTGAACCACTAACTATAAGAGTGTGGTAAGGAGGTGTGATATCAACCACCCCAAGACAGAGCTCTGGTTTGGCTCAACAACAATTATTAGTTCTCCTAGATCCTTTATACTTATCCTCACAATGCTATATTTACAGGTTTTGCTTTGAGACCTTTATTTTAATAAAAGACTTTTTGCCCTACATATTCAGCAGTAGTTAGTAAGGATCATGTCTCTCTAGAATCATGTTTTTCCTTTCTTCCTTTCTTCCTTTCTTTCTTTTTTCTTTTCCTTTCTCTTTTTTTTTTAACATTTCTGACTGATTATATTTGAGTCAGTGGGACTAGTAATAAGTTAAAAGTGCCCTAAAGACAGTCCATTCACTAAAAAAAATTAAGTAGGATAAGCTGATCTTTTCCAATAAGAAGAGAAAAAAAATACCCAACCCAACATAATAGTCTTTATAGCCTCATAAACCACAGTACCACCCAAGATGTTAACAAGCTGGCATGTTTTGAGCATCAAAGATAGAGAGGAAACTGTGTTTACATGTTTGGCACAAAAACTAATGAGGAAAGTCAATTGGCCCTTTGTCTTGAGGGTCTGAAGCGCTGAGCTCTAATGTTTGGTTTCTTCGTTGGCACTTGTTCAAGTAATCACTCGTGGCCTGACAAAGCCGCACTTGTGTTTTATTAGTGGCCATGCTGAACTCTCCCGCCTGGGCTGTGTTGTCTCTCAATAGAGTGCTGCAGCGGAGGGCACACTTATTTGAAAACACTAAATTAGAGCATGATGATCTTTGCCCAACCAGAGCAACCCAGAGAACAACAAAAAATGTTCCAAGTACCGTTCCCTTTTCTTGGAGAGGGAGGCAGGCAAGAATAGGAGGAAGGTAATACTAGTGCCTGTGGCTGAGTAATTTGAAATTGGTGCCTACAAAACCTGGCTTATATGATAAATCTTTTCCCCTGCTAACCATGGGAGCCACACTGACATCTGGATCTGCCATAACACATCCCACGGCGCCATCCACGAGGCCTTGACGTGGAGCCTGCAGTTGCAGAAGTCAAGGTGACCCCAGAGGTCTTTTCTTTCAGGAATTCTAAGGTGTCATGAAAGAATAATCATGTTAGTCTCTGAGGAAGCTAACTTTGTCTTTGTGAATACAGTCTGGTAGAAAGGAAAAGCTCCAAAGTAGGTCAAAGCGCACTGTTTGTAACTTTCTTCATTAGGTTGCTTTTTTTTTTTTTTACTTCCCTCCTTCCCTTTATTATTACTGCTATTATTACCCTTACTATTATTATTTCCAATTATGGGTAGGAATGCTTTGGACTGTCCTGGAATTTTTATCTTCACAACTGAATGAATACCCAAACATTTGGCTGCTATTTTCAAAGTTCTGAAACCAGAAATGAAGACTCCAAAATCTGGTTGCAAACAACATTTTTTAAGTGACAGTTTTGGCAGCCTTACCTACAGATCCAGTAAAAATAAAACCTAGAACAGTTTGTTCTTCAACTATTTCTAGTACCAGTACTGCGAAGAAAGTACTGAGCTACACATAATTAAATTTTTTTTAAGTGACTGAAATTTTGCACGTTCAAAATGAGACTTTGAGATAGGTTAAGATATGTCCTTGCTTTTGCCAAATCGTTGAAGTTCTCCCTGGCTGTCTGCCTCCTAACAGCTCTCTACATGAAGGGTGTAAGCGTACATACTCCGTGCATTCGCTGCCGCTGAGTATGTCTGAGCCATGACTCCGCCGAGAAAATGGGAAAATGCTAAGTGAGAGTTATTATTTGTGAAATCACATGGTGAGAAGTTAAAAGTTTAGGACACAGAATTTCTTTGACATAAGTGTCATCTATTTATCTGTTTTTAATAAGCAGTATTTTCTTTGCTAATTAATTCTCAAATGTTTACTTTTTAAAATGATCAGCAAGTCAGGCTTAGTTTTACAATTCTGTAACACCCTTTATATATGCAGCTTAACCTTTCATTGTTCCTGCAGAAAGGAAACCATTAATTTTACATGTGGGTAAAGTAATTCCAAATTCCCATTCTTGCTGTTAATAATATTTACTCTGATGTAATGACCATTGTATGCCAGGAACACAAACGACCTGTTGGTGGTGGTAGAATAAGTAAACATGTCAACCCTTTCTGGAAAAAGTAGTTCTGTAAAAATAAAAAATAAAAAATTGCTATTGGGCTCCTAGCTTTTGAAATCTACCTAAGGCGATGGTAACTGAAGCCCGGTGCAGGAAGTCTGTAGCCCTAGTCAGTGGAGTGAGGCAATGTGTTTAAACAGGTTCTGCTTTTATTAATAGGCAGCTCTATTCTCGGCCTGCGATCAGGGGAGATCTAGTGGGCAGAGCTAAGCCTCATCTGCGCCCCATCTCCCTTCCTGCCTGTGCTCCCCGCCACACTCTCTCTCTCCATCTCCCTGTGCCCTCCCACCCCGCGCACACACACAATATTGTTTCTTCCCCCAGGCTCTGCTGCAAGAACTTCAGGCCTCACAGCTCACACCCCAGCTCGAGCTCGGATTGCCAGGAACGCAGCCTGGGCGGGGATGGAGGGTGAGGGTGGGGGTGGGAAGAGGAACTGTGCGGTCCTCAGCTATTCCTCTACCAAGGAGCTGTCCACAGCCCCAACTCAGGATGTGCTTGAGCAGCGAAGATGCCTCTCCTGTTGAGCTGCCCCACATCCCTGCACACGAAAGCCGGCTGCTCAGCACTGAGGAGAGGGCGGGAGGAGGTCCTGACCCTCTCTCCTCAATCTCCCACCTTCTGGGGATGATTCAGAGTCTATCAACGTGATTGTTAAAAGCTAATCACTATTGTAGTTTTTCAAGGAAATATTTTTTCCCCATTGTAAAATGTATTATCTGCCAATAAACCATTTGCAGTTTCAATGCACACAAGACCTTTTTTGAAATACACAAACTATATAAATTTACTTGACACCTCAGAGTGATACATATACATATATATACAGCCTAAATATATCTAATGAGTATATTTGCTATATTTTACAACACATATAAATTTATATCATAATAAATACACACACACACATATATATATATATATATTACTTTTTAATCTATTCCTTGGGTAAACACATTACCTTTCAGAATTAGCTTAGTGGCTAAACAAACCTTACATATTCAATGCCTTTAAGTCATGTGGGGGTGCTTCATTCACTAAATGCTGAAAAAGGATCAAGTCCAGTCAAATAGAACAATAACAAAAATATATTAACCAATGTGAATTTCACAGTGCAAACCATATCTCACAGAGATAGTATCTGTGCTTTGACTTATCTCCGTTGGCATGGCCACTATATTATCAGACCAAGAATTCCGCAGAGATGTCAAACTTAAGGCTAATCAAACTTCAGTTAGAATGAAGGCAATGCATTTAAACAGTGAGGCAGGTGATAATGTATTCACCTAATCAAGAAATTGAAGAGGTAGAGCAAAGGCTAGGCAATGGGAAAGGTGAAGAGAGGGAATTTGGGGTAATTCCCTTCTAGAGGTGAGATGTTTTAAGAAAATTGTTCAGATTACAAAATGAAAGTTGTTTAGAACCATGCAGCCCAAGTTTGACCAGCCCAGTTTGACGAAAACTGACCCTGAATGGCAATGAAAGAGAAAACACTTTATCATCTCCTGAATGTATTTTCACAGTGAC
This sequence comes from Manis javanica, assembly GCF_040802235.1. Classification (NCBI taxonomy): domain Eukaryota; kingdom Metazoa; phylum Chordata; class Mammalia; order Pholidota; family Manidae; genus Manis; species Manis javanica. Next base: position 152,333,034 of record NC_133157.1, read on the forward strand.
ATGAAGAATTATCTTGTTCAAACAACTGCTTTTGTATTGGTGTTTATCATAAAACAGAAACCACTGATGTATGCAATCAACAAACAGTAGATTATACACATCAAAGAAACTCAGACTTAAAACAGTTTCACAGTCTATTTTCATTGAGGGCTATTGCTCTCTTATCTTTCTATCACTTGAAAGAGGCCAAGGTAAATAGATAACTCAAAATATTAAATGTCATTTAAACACACACTGTAGACGTTGATAGCATCATTTTTTGGCAAATAAGATCTGTGCATTAATTTGTAAAATATGATTTTATAAGAATCTAATAATAGTTAATGAATTTCATCCAACACTTCTGAAAATACTAACCGATAATATCTATTGTTTAGTTTCAAAATTTGCTCAAAAATAGAATAACCATTATCTAGCTGTGATGGACTAGAACATCACAATTAAATAAGCAGCAATCTGTAAGCTACTGATACTGGCATTCTGTGGAAGTCTACAGGCTGTTTCGTCACTGAAAAACATTTAATTTAAAAAATTCAACAGAGTCCAAGTTTTCACATAACATCAGTTGTTTTACAATAGTTGCAAAGATTATAAGTTACCCATCTCGTAAAAAGTTAGAAATTACAATATGATCCTAATAGCTAAATTTGACATATTTATGAACTGTCCGTAGTCTCAATAGAAATTCTGAAACTATTACCAGAGATTTTCATTAAAATTTAAAATCTATAAATAGCAAATCATGACATATTTTACTTTTTAAATAGGAAAAAGATAAAAATATTTATCATTTCCTTTTGATGAATTCTGCCTAAAGTCATCAATACTATTTTATTATGATATCCAAATAGTAGTTGTAAATTTCTCTCCACTGCCTCTGTGCTGCTATACAGCTTCCAACTATATTCTGAACTATTACAATTCCCAAATTAAACATATATTTGTAGGATATGAGGCTGCATTATAATTAGTTATATTCTTACCACTTACAGATTGTTTTTTTTATTAAGGGATATACTGTACCGGGTGTTATCATTTATGTATATCATTTTTCTCCATCAGAGAGAGATGTATGATTGCTAGGCTGTATATAAAGTAGAAGATCTGTTTGGCAAATGGTTTGGGGCTTTTGATCCTTTAAAATTATATTTAAAAAAAAACATTCATCCAATCTATCCAGAAAAAAATATATGAAAGTACAAATATTTCTGAAACTATTCAAAGAAATCGTTCCAGTCTTGTTCATTGCTCTTAGAAAATAAAAATATGAAGTTGAGTCCTTCCCTTAATTTAAAAATGAGTATTTTTATATAGATCTTGATGACTTGAGCTGTTATCTCTACATGGTACAATTTTTTGACCTTCAGAATTATTTATAAGCTTCAAACATAGTCCTATGTTTTAAGCATGTCTTTGAAGTCTTTGACTAGATTGTTTACAAGGATTCTCTCTGCATGAATTGGATCATGTTGTTCCCATATAATGTCCTCAAGGCAAATTGTGATTATGTAACAACACATATATGATTCATCCTAGTTCTTCAGGATGAAAGAATAATTTGACTCAGCATTTTAGGAACTGTTGAAATAGAGCCAGAACTTAATTTTTCTGGGTTGACTTTTTGCAAGTATTGAATGTAACATTTCTTTGGAAAATGTAAGGCCTTTATTAAAAATTCAAGAGGTCATTTGCTCATTTCAGCCATGTAAATAGAAGATAGATTTTCCTGTCTCCAATTTTCAACAATTCCAAGACTTCCACTGGGTAGTGAGATAATGCAAATGGACCAAAGCACCAAGCCAGGCTTCCACAGAGAAAATCTGAGTCCTGCAAGTTCGATTAAGCTAGCTAATTTTCAGTCCAACAAGCTAATTTCCAGACAGACTCTTCTGATGTTTTCCCTCTGTTTGTAATTTGCATCATTAAATAGTTCGGTGTTTCAAAGCAGCCAGGGTACTAAGGTCACAAGGCTTTGTGTTAAATAGCAACCATCCCTTTTTTTTTTTTTTTTAAGGAAGGAACAGAGAACAGCTGATCCTGCTGTAGCATCATTTTCTTTTTTTCTTAGTGGGAAGAGGCTGAAGTGTCTTGTGGATCACATAAATGTTGCTTTGGTTTAGAGAACAGCTCTCCTCAGTGCCTTTGTGCTCCAGAAAGCAGCCCAGGATCACAGGTGGCCTTGATTATCAGGACTTTTTTAATGGTGTCCCCCTCCCTTTCCTAGAACAGCAGGACATCTCCCTGCCATGAATATCTCATTTTAAGTGGCACAAAATTAAAAAACCTTAAAGAGATATCCAAACACCTAAATTTAAAAAAAATAACAAAATACTACCATTAACTTCAAAGAGTAAAATTTGTTAACAAACATTACTGGTACCACAGAAAGGCTACAGGCAGATATATAGACTCATGGCCTCTCAAGGCCAATTTTTCCTAGAAGGTTTCAAAGGACTGCTTCAAAAATAACATGTCAAATACAGAGGAATCAGGAAAATACCTCTTTGCTCTTATCTTTACCTCTCCAGAAAAAAACCATTTCTCTTTGTCTCTCTGGTGAGAGGAATATGCACCTTGGCTCGCTGGCACCCTGGGGCACTGTTTCTACCCTACACACTGACATTGGTGCTAGTATTAAAAAATCTTCAATCAAGTAACTCCAAGCCATTCATATTAATGTGCCTGAGTCAAATTACCCTTTCTATTCTGCAGGGGGAAGAATGACCATAAAATGCTCTCTGAATCCATAAGACAAGCCCATGGGCACAGAGGGGAATTTTGCTCAAAAGTGATAGTACCGCTTTCCTGAAACGTGACCTAATGACTGCAAAGAGTTTCTTTGGAAAGACCATTATTTTATCAGTGACCCATCTTTACCATATCACATACTCCTGAACCATTCTGTAGCAGTGTTCCCGGGAAGTTAAAGATGGCTCAGAAGAAAAACTGTCATCTTTAACAAAGGAATGCAATGGATGTTTGTGGTGGGGGAAGGCCTCATTCAATCTGCAGCATCTCTGGGTTTCTATTTTGACTCGAGTTGTTTTCAGCACATTCTCTCCACATTATCAAAAGTTAGAAAGTGTATTTTAAGAAATGCCACCATTTTTTAAAAATATTTTCTGAGAATGACATGCTCGGAGATTTATTTCCATGAAAATGTAGACTGCAGAATTTAGAAACACACAATGTAGAAGAATTCAAATGTTTTAGGATACCATGAAAATGTAGGAAAGCTTCTGCCAGACAATAATTTAATGTTAGGACATATATACATTAAATTTTCTGTGTCCTTCTATTGCCATTAGTTTCAATTATGACATGTAAAGTTGGGGATTATAAAACATTCTACTCTGAGAAGAATTTTTTTTTTAACTATTTGTCCTAATCCCAATCTCTTTCAAGAAGTAATGTGGTCTCCTCTCTGATCCCTCAGCAGTCGGTTTCTGGATTAAGTATAATGCCAGTGTCTTTACATCATAGTATGTCTTCCTTTCTAGAGTACGATTAGCTTCATGGGCAGGGACTGATTACTATAGAACACTAACACACTCTTGGAGCAGTTGCTGAATCAATTTACATGGAGTTAAAATATATTTTATTTTTCTTTTCAAAACTGTGTTGAGGCATCTCATCACAATATTTCAGTGACTTTAAAAGGCTTTGATATTGCAGGGGTTGGGAGGAGTCAGGATACTTTTAAATGACTCTCCAACAAAGACAAAGATGCCAATAAGATCCATGAGCAGAGTGAGTCTGAAGAAGGTAATTCATCTGCAGGCAGTGTATACAAATGCTCAGATACAAACAGCCCTATGCTATTTAAATAGATGGATTCTCACATGAACTTACTATTCATCCTCCTCTAGGGATGTTAGGGAAATGGGAGCAGATTTAGTTATCTATCTTTACTTGCCTACTTAGATCCCATGGAAGACTATGAAAATACTTCAGTAAAATAAATGATGCAAGAAGGGTTCTTTTGAGTGCATTCTGATGTGTGCAAACATGACATATGTAATTAGTATTATAATCCATCTTTTAAAAGCCACCCAAGATTTGAGATATAATAATTACCTTTTCACAACTTAGAGCTGCCGCTAAATTCCTCAGGTCACCATAAGCGTACTGGTTCTCAGTGCAGACCGCAATGCAGGTGGACCGATAGCAGAACTAGCCCTGGAATCATATTGCTCTCCTACTTCTCCATGAAACCAGGCTACAGCATGGTGCACCTATGTCAGAAGTTCGTGGCGCTAGATGCAAAAAGAAACTAAACAGCTGCATTCAATAGATCATGACATGGCTTGTAGTAGGTAACAGATGTGTTACTAAGGACTTTTGTTTACCCATTGCACTTAGGTTGAAAGGAATTATCAGGCTTTTAATTTTGTTCAAGAAAACTAGTCTTCCAAAAGCAATTTTTTGGCCCCCACTCTATTGGGCTGCACAGAATTTTCAAAGCAGCACAATGTTGTAAAAAATGCCCTTTTAATCAGATTACCCTTGGCGAACGTCCCAAACTCAGGCTGAAGTGCAGTGCTTGTGGTTTCTCAACAGCTTACACTAAGCCTGCACCATGGAAATAATCTACTTTCAAAACCCAGGAAACAAATCGACTGCACTAAAGACATAAGTCGCTGTCATTAGGGAGTGATTAGGCTAAACATTTTTATACACCACTAGCCCACTTTCAAATTATGTATCTCTGACTGATAGGAAGAAAGGTACTTCAGGTGAGTGTTTAGAACAACTGCGCAGAAAACTTAATAAATCCAAAGGCATAGAACAGTAAGAGAAAGGAGTAAAAGAGCTCTTGTTTCAACTTTAACCTGCCAATACCTAAATCAGGGTTTTCTGAGCCCCAACATGGAGAGTTTGGTCATGTAACTCACACACAAAATATTTTTCTTTATTAGCATATCCATTTTCAAGGCTCAACGAATCATATATAGTGGGCTAACATGTTTCCCATGTTGCATGCTTTATAGGAAAAATTCTGTGGATATAAAGAATATGAAAATAGCATTTGTATAATTTATCATCATACCATTCACCAAACAGTGAGGGTTAGTTTTGGGGATTTGGTGACTCATCATTGACTCAACAATGTAACAATATGTGATACAGTGGAATAAAATAGGAAATCACATCATAGTTCTAAATACATCCAGCTCTTGTTGTCCCATAACATCCCCACAGCCTGGCACATAACCCCCAATAAAGTGCTCTGGGAGTAGAACACTTACAATCCCACATTCCATTTGGTGTTATTCTACCTGTTAAAATGTTTTTATCTGTTAATGAGACTCTCAGTGTGGGGATCTTGCTTTTAAAGTCACCTCTGAGGTTGTTTTCTTGTTTCTTTTCTTTTTAGTTTGTTTTTGAGAAATATAACTGAAAAATGTCAACATGCTAAAAATATGTAGAAAATACAGACTTACTTAAAGATAGAAGCAGAATAAATGCTCTCAGTCAGTGGATGTGGGAGGTTTATTTTTACCCCTCAAGATTGAAGAAGGACAGGTTTTGGAAATGGACTATGCTTCTTGCCCAAAGCTCTTGTTCCAACAGTGTCTGAGTATCCTACTTTGGACATTCTGCTGAGGGTTTCATTTCTAATTAATGAAACATTTCATTAATCCTCAATCTGTCAGCTCTTTCTTGACAACAATAGAGGCTGACAGACAAAAGATTAAAATTTATTAAATACTCTACACTTTAGAAGTTTTTGAGATGCTCTGTTCATTTAGCCTCTATTTCCCCTAATTTTAAACAAACTGCCCTCTTCCTAATTTCCTCAGAAAGCCAGTAGACAATACTGCAAAACCATCTTTAAATACCAAAATATGCAACACTGAATCTGAACACAACATGCAGAAAAACATCAAAATACAGCTATCCTTGAGCAGAATTGCTGCTGGCATGCACATTAAAAGCATCTCCTATCCCAAGTATTTCAAGCAGACATTTTTTTTCTGTATGCTCTTCCTCCTCATCCTCTCAGCATCACCCCCCTTTTCCAATCTCATAAATAATTCATGACCTGATAAATATGCAATTTCAAAAAGTGCAGACAAGGCAGCACTGCATTAAAAAAAAAAAAAAAGAGCTTGTGCTTTTTACACAGAAGTCCTGTGCTGCACTTCACGGATGACAAATTTTCTTGAGTTCAAACCTTGTATTGTGTATTTGATAGGAGTGTGACTGTGTTTCTGTTCAGATACCTTGCTAGACATGTTATGAACTGTTTGAAGAAAACTGTACTACATAAAATATAAACATTTAAGGAAATGAAGTTAGCCATGTTTTAGAGCTTGGCACTTTGCCTTTGGAGTTTTTGAATAAATAGGTTAAATGCTCACGCCATCGGGGAAGAAGAGCAGAGATGTGTAGCCTTGCACAGAGGATAGTTCTCCAGTGATAACCCCAGAAAGGTCTCAGGCTCCTACGGTTTCTTCTAAGCAAGAGCGGTTTATTTGACACCATATGAACATTCTTCAGAGGCCATTTTAACAACATCAACAGTCAGCTGCTCTGCCTGAGCTTTCAAGCAGGTAAAACCACCCATGTGAGAGCCAGGATGTAGAGCAAAGCAGAGCACCTCCATTTTGTGGGCTAATTGCTTGATTACCAGCCTGAAACAAAATGGAGGCGAGATCTTGTTAAAGCAGCTCAGGGCTGATAGATCAGGGGACAGGAATTAAATGTACTAAGTTCCTTAAAGAACATTAGGTATCTAATCAGATAAATAGTAAAGGGGATACAATCCATACAGATCCCATTGGATGTATATACTGAGGATAGAGGTAACAGACAGGAATCAAGTGCTGTTAAAAGAAAGCTAAGCTAGCTTAGCAACAGTTAAGTTTTAAAAAGAGAAATGTAAATGTACATTTCAGTCTGAAATGTAACCTTTCAAATGAACACTTAAATTGGAAAACACCATGGGTAAGAAATAGACCACAGCATTTAATTTGGACTGGCTAGTTGGAAGCCTATATTTACTGTACTATAATTTCAAATTTAATTAAGTCACACTGCTGACGCCAGTAGCATCAACACAGTAAAGATGATTAATTGCATGCGTAAATGAAATATAAACAGCCCGAAAAGTAACATTAATGCAGAACCTTGTGCACAGGAATGGTATGATGGATTTAAGTGGAAGTGCCTACCTGCGTCTTTGAGACACATGCCAAAACTGGGATAAGGGCCCTGCATTTGAATGTAATCACTGTACCAAAAATATAACCTTTTACGGGTCATTATTTTTCGAAGACATGTGTCCAACCTCCCCTTTTCCCCTCCTCCCATACCTCAATCCCCGACATGATTTGTTATCTTGCAGAAGACTTTTCACACAATTTGCGTTGTCATCTTCTGGGTTGGCTACCAGTACACAAACATGAGCTGACATACTGCAGTAGTGGACTGGGCTGTCACAACAAGGCAGCTGGACTCTTCTATATTCCACTTTGCTTCCATTGTACTTCCACTCAGAGAAGCTGTAGGACAAAGGGCCTGACAGAGCTAACTACGGATTGTCACCTTGATTTGTCCAGTCTAGCAGATATGCAGAAATGAATTATATTCTCCTGGCTTATGAAAACAACACAGAAGCAAATAGCTTGCAAACAGCATCTTCCAAACCATATTATCTAAGAAATATCAGCTTCTTCATAGCTACTACATGCTGCCTTGCTCAGAAGGTGAGGAAAAGCAGAAAGAACCATCCGATTAGTGAAGACACAAAAAAGGCTCTCTTCCAATAATATATTCTTGACATTAGAGCCTAAACTCTCTCTGATTGAGAGATATGTAATTTGTATTCTGCTTAGCTTTTATTTTTGATGAACGCTATCACAATGCCTCAGAATGCGAACTTAAATTTTATTTTTGAAAAGAAAGTGCAGTGTGAAACCTAGTAAATAAAGCTGTTCTTTTAAGAGAAACTATGTTAAATAAAAATAGTCTTCTTAAAAATGATAAAAGTATGACTTCAATGTCTGCTATAATACACTTAGCAGACCCAAAGCCTGTCTTATTTAAATTTTACCAAATGTTAGAGCTCAAAGTCTGAAAACACCCAAAATAGTTGGCTGCTAGAAATTTGCTGAAATATTTTTTATGCCAGTTGTTTATTACTTTATTGACAAGGTGTTTGTATGCCTTAGAGATCCAGGCAGTTTTTACAGCCACCCATGGATAAATGAAGCAGAGGGGATATGGCAATTTCTTTATGAAAAGATGCCTTCAAAACGGGAGAACAGGGGAAAACTGCGAGCTACCAGCTTTTTGAGGGAAGGTAAAAGAACATTTCTCTAAGCAGCAAAGAAAAATATTGTTGCCTTCTTAAAATAAATGATGAAGAAAAAGATCATTTCAAATACATACACACATGCACTTAAAAATTCTTCCCATTTTTGTAGATAATGCAGGGTGCTTGCTGATCCCTCAAAAGACACATTTTCATAAAAACCAGAGCCTCATGTTTAAGAACTCTGTGCAAAAAAATGTAACCTATGGTTTGTTTTATTGTTAGTTTTTAATGCTACCCACCTTGACAGTATGTGCAGGGTGCTTGGCTCTGAAGAAAAGCCTTGAGATGCATTTCATTTGTTCTCTTTCTTCTCTAATTTATGAGACAGGGCTAATCTGAAGATGCAGCATTTAAAACTAAAATATTGCATTTTGAATCAGAGCATATAATATTTTAAATCCCCACATTAAAAATATATGCCATTCAAAAGACCTATTAATTTTGAAATTTAAATTGCACTATTCGATTGTCTTCAGCTTATACATATGGATTCTGTTCACAAGGCAACACTTAGTACCTAGTGTTTTAAATGGTGACTTGCACAAACCAACATGACACTCATAGTAGACATTATGTTTGAAAAGACCATAAGACCCTACCCCATACAGAAACGCAAATGTTATTTGATCAAAGGGCTGCCACGTTCATAGTGAAGGAGTAGGGTAAAATAAAACCTTCACTTTAGTGGGAGGCATAAGAAAATCTTGCATAATTCATTCCAAATTATTTAGGAAAAATCTAAATGTACCAAAAAGTACTGTTTATTATTGTCCAAGGAAAATTTGCACAAATGTTGCTTTCCTCAGAATTCTATGCAGCCAACCCCAAGAGCTCTGCCACCATTCACCTGCCTGCAGCAGAACCAGGGCTCGATGGTTACGGTGGGTGACACAAAGAGGCCGTTGGATGTGCTATTATGCAGTTTGCATGGAAAGATTTCAGCACATTTCAGTTTTTTCTAGTTCTGCTAGGTAGTTGTGTGTCTGTTTTTTTCTTTCCTTACACTAGTTGTGCACGGTTCCAGTACTGAAATTCATCTTGTACTCTGTGACCACCATTTACAGTGCCCTGTGCTTTAAGATACAGCATTATGTGACATATATTCAAGTTGCTTTGGCATTTCAATATGCTTTATAGTTGTAAATAAAATTCACACATTTGTGTCTTCATACACATGGTTCTCTTTGAAAATGATATAATTCCACTCTATCCCTTTATTTTAAACATGAGTTCTGAGAACATAATACAGAGTTCTACGTTTCTTTCCTAATTCATTGTAGAAATACAGGCCCAGTTTAGGGCTTTTATGAGAAAATGTGACTGTAAGCCCTAAATGATTTCCTCAAAGCTTATCTTTTGTGTTTTTAAAATATAACATGCACATTTTTCTTTAAAACTGAGTGTATCCTACTACCTGTGATTCTGAAATTTGGTGTTATTTGCAATTATCTTATAAGTACAATTGATCCCTGTATAAAAAGTGGAAGAATAGTCATGAAGGAGGAAGAAAAAAATGTCAAGGTTGAAAATATAAAGGTTTAAAATAAATACATACAACCAGTTATTTTTTTATGTCAAGAAAAAATGCTTCTGAAAATTTTTTTCCTCAGAAAAAAAATGTTTCAAAGTATTTTATGTAAGACACAAATGACATATTTGGAAACATAAATTTTTGTTTCAAAGAATCCTAATTGTGCAATCCCCCTCCCTAATACATTCCCATCCCACACCAGAATGTTTTTTTGAAACATAAGTTAAAAAGAGTGTAGGGCAGGGGCAGGGGGAGATCAAATCACTGCTAAGCATTTCCCTAAAGTTTTATTACATTTAAGAGTAAGGCAAGCCACACAACTCTGCCCCCTGATATAGTGCTGAGTGGGCCATCTAAGGCTCTATTTTCCATGTTAGGGTCAAGACTGCTGACATGGGATTAATCAGCTACTCCTCCTAAACCATGAATCAGAACAATTGCTGTCAGTTTCATATGGTACAACTGCCTGGAAATAGAAGAATTGGAAAGTGAGAGAACCTATCAGGAACGTAGAAAAGAAAATGCTGGTGGATAGTTGTAACTCCAGTTTGGCTATTTGTGATTTGGCATAGTAACCAAATTAAAGTGATGAAACATACATTCAACCAAATGATTTTGGAACATCTTTCCCCACCTTTTTTTTTCTTTCAGATTTTGTTCTTCTATCAACTGTGACATTTCATAAAAACATCACACTCGTTTACTTTCTTTTAGTAGACACCATTTATGCGCAAGTCCACATTTAAACATGTCTGTTGACCCAGGGTTCAATTCAATGAAGCCTGTGCAAAATGCATACAGTGCTTCTGCATACATATTGCAAAGCCAACATTGTAGTTAACCTCTCCATGAATGTTTGCATTACAGAATGGGAAAATACTAGGTGCAAATGTCTGCTTAAAGGGACACTGAAATCCTTCACTATTAGAGAGGAGTGTGACAGCTTCTTTGTATACTAAGATATACTTACATTAAAATGGCTTTGCTCCTAAATGAGATTGCTTCTATTACTAACAATTATATGAAAAGGGACACTTATCGATCACATGTTTGGAAAAATGATTATCTCTTGCTTTATAAATGATATTTCAACAAAACTAAGAATTCTTTTTCTTGGGAATTAAGTATCACATTCAAAAGCTTTTTCAGTTTGTTAACAATACAATTGGGTATTTTCAGGAAAGCAGGTGTTAACTACGTGTGATATAACATATAATCAGGCTATAGGGCAAAGGTAATTAATAATTATGCCATAAAATAATATTTTATTAGAGAATAGAAAAATGCAGGGATTTTTCAAATGAAAACTTATTTGTAATTATTAAAGTTAATATTATTCAATAACAGTATTTTGTTTAATTTTAAGGTAGGGTTCTCTAGAAAATTATCCTTCCATGATTAAAAAAGCAAACAGACTTTATATGTTGACAGATTTTTAAAAATTAAAAGAAATTGTTATTCAAAATGTTAAGAACAAAAATTATGTATAAATGTAATAATGTACAAAGAGCCATTTATAACATGTAATTGTTTCCTGTGTACTCTGCTTTTACATAGCTGATTAAAGGTAAAAAAATTATTTTGATGTTTCATGATGCTACCACAGACGTGTTCATAGTACATGATATAATATAAAAACATTAAAATTATTAGTAAATAGTGCAAAAATTATTGATCTATAAACTAAACCCATTCAACATATTCTCAAATTGTATTTTATCTTAACCAAATACATGCTACAGACATATGGCCAATTAGAGAATTGTTATTATTAAAACACACTGCAGTAGTAGTTTGTTAAATGAAATGGAACTATTCCAAAAGAAAGATACGTAATATAAAAACACATATTTTAATTTTAGTATACAGTAGTAAGCACTCATTTTATACCACAAAATTTTTGCAGTCATTTTAAGTGCAATATTTAATGTATCTATACTAAAGTTCTCAAGAAGACTGAATCACTGAAGAAATGGAAGTATCAGTAACCATTTGTTACAGGATTTATTCTTGAGAAGAATTTGAACTATAACTTTAAGACATCACTTGGAAGCAAATATAGAATTATCATAATCACCTCTGTAAGTTTAGAACAGTAAAGTGGTTTTGTAAAATATTTATTTGATTAATAGTACAGGCATTGAAATTAAAACTATCTACTGCTTCAATAAAAAATACTTTTGTTTGCCAGAAAAAAATGAAAAGTTATGTGAACATAAGTTGAAAATAGTTGACTTTTTTATCTAAATAAGATAAAAGATTAATGCAATTTATAATTGATGAAATATTTGATTACAAACATAATTGGTTATAGTGTAACTCAAAATGACTGTTTAACAGCACTCTGACAATGATTTATAAGATGTCTGATAAAATTAGTGCCAAGTTTTCAAATTGTACACAGCATTCTAAATAATTGGGAAAATTAAAATGATTTTAATTTTTTTCCTGCTTTTATTGATAATTTTTCTATCAGTAAAAAATAATAGAAGTATTTCCAAAGAAGCCCATAATGTACCTAGGTTCTGTATGTATTTATTTACCATTTTCAGAATTTATTCTAATTGGAAGCATTTAGTAGTATTCTTTTTATTTCAAAAGAAAATCCATAGTATCAATTTATTGCCCTCATTCCTGAATGAAAGTATTATATAAAGTGGTTTATATAACAAATGGTATTCTAATCCTTTTTTGAGAATGAGAATATTCTGCCTATTCAATATATATTCAAAATCTGTATTCTGTTACATATATTTTAAATAATTTGATAAAAGTGATCATAGATAAAAACACACACACCAAGAATCTCAGAGTAAAAGCAGGGTAACTGAGTAAATAAAGATTAACAGATTAAAGGTTTAGTAATATACCTGAATGTAATTCCTGCAAGAAAAAGAACTGTTACAGAAATGCAGAGGAGCTTACAAAGAGTGGGGGTAGGGAGGAGGTTGGTGAAGAAGAAAGAGGGGGTCTTGATAGCCTTTAGTAAGGCAACCATTTCATTGATATGACTCCTCCCATTCTCCCCAGAATGATCTGCACTGAGAAACGCTGACCACCTAGATCAAAGCCATATTCAGCCTCTGCACTCTTTCTAACTTGTCCTCAATTATAGATGACCTTTAGGCAAAGAAGGAAAAAGAAATATTTCTTTACTATTAAATGAAATAAAATTCATATTTTAGAATTGCTGAGTACAGCATGTACATACAACTGGACCCCAGACCATTATTTTTCTTGCCTGTTTCCATCTGCATTTCATCTACTTTCTGCATAAAATTTGGGGAAATTATTATGTATACCTTCAAATAATATAATCAATACTTAATGATGCTTTAAAAATTCCATTTTAGTCTATGTAAAAGACTCAAGAAGCATGCATGAGAATGATTTATAAAACAGATTTCTTGCAAAATATTACATCAGTATAAAGCCTTGATTTCTTCTAATGAAAATAATATCAAAAGGATTGCTAATCATATTAAAATGTGAAATACTGTTATCTTTGCTTGAAAATAAAATCCCTTAAACAATTTGTTTATCAAATATATGGATGATACCTTGCAATTAGGAAACTAGAATATAATTTGAAGAAGAGAGGATTCTGCTAATAAGAATTTTTAAAATATATATCTGAAATGGACTTTCGTATTATTAAAATAACTTTTACTTTATGCAAAATTCTTATTTGTAACACAAATAAATGTTTTGGTTAAATGCTCTAAAACACACATAAAAGGGACAAAACTATCATAGAATAGTAATAGTGTTAAACAAACAAAATCTAAAATATTAACACACTCCCCTATGTAGTATTTGTTTAATAAAATTCCCCTTATAATTAAGAATTTACTCTCAGAGACTGTAAATTATATGATGAAATTTTCTAGTCTGTACTCAAATCATTGTTTGAATCTGTTAAGTGAACATTTTTTAAGGTTTTGTATCTTTAAAAAGAGCATTTATGTCTTCTTTGCCTTATACCAGTGAAGTAACACTTCAAAAGTTTTCACTGACTCCTTTTTTTCAAAGAAAAACATCTTTGTAATTATTTTTAAGTCCATTTTTTATAACCCATTATGTAAAATCTAATAAAAATAGGAAAAGCACATGGGAGAATTAATCATCTATAATCTTAACAAACAGAGGCAGCTATTGGAAATATTTCAGAATATTTTCTTCCAGTCATTTTTTTTAAGATTTTAGATTTTACTTTTTATAAAAATCTATATGAAAAATTTTATATAATTTGGTAGTCTTCACTTTTGTTTCAAGGTATGTTAATTAGAATTTTCCCCCGTCACTGAAAACCCTTGGTAAATGAAATTGTAAAGTTTTATGATAGTCAATCCTATGAAAATGTTAGCTAAATCACTTTAAAGGAAACTTATTTGAGCGATATTCTTTTGAATATTTTTATGAAGACTCTGCCCCTGTGTAGTTCTTTTTTCCGTTTTACTTTTACAGTTTAGAATTTTGTCACTTACTTAAAACAAAAGACAAAACTAAAAGCACTGCGTTATAGTGAAAATGTTTATCAGATAAGGAGTCCCGCTTTAACAACAAAGCTGTCTTGGCAAAAAGCTTGCAAAGCGCTCCTCACTTGGGAGCACGTGAGAAAGACTGTAATCAGACCAGCTGAGATTTGCTGGAGCCAAACCTTACGGAAAAAAGAATCTGCAGATTTAAAACGGTAATGCTATCATCTTACCTTCATTCAGAGCTAACCATAGGCGTGCAGTGGGACCGTTTGTAAATGTCACTTAAAAAGGACACATAGCTATGAATTCCATATCCGTTTCAGATTACCTGGTTGCTTTGTATGCTGAGGTGATATTTGTGTGTGTTGTGTATGTACATTCACCTTAAAACGTAGTGAGAATCAGTCCAAGGAATGACTAAATGAAATAATATGAAAAATGTGAGAGGAGGTGTGTAAACAAGATGCCCAAGTGCCCGTTTTAGAATACTTCAGAATGTTTCAGGTGGCAGAAAGATCTCTTGTCCTTTCCCACTTTCTTCCTCTCCCCAGTAAGGGAGCAATGATCCACCTATATCAATTGGATTTTGGAGGTGTTTAGGAACACCTTGATGAAAAACCATCAAAATCCCCTATCTTCATTAGATAGTATCTCTGAATCTCTGACATAGGGCAAACATTTTTTTCTCCTCTTTCACTGACCATTCTAACTGACTGAGATGACCTGGTGCTACAGATAGGGTGGAGTAACTGGAAATAAATGTAATGTTCAACTTCACAATTTGGTTGAATTTTTTATTTAATTGAACAGTTATTTTGCCTACTTGATCACCTTATTTAGTTTGTGGGATGTGTGTGTGTGCGTGTGTGTGTGTGTGTGTGTTTTGAGAGAGGGAATGATGAGTAGGGAAGCTTCATGCCTAAGGAGAAATAGAAATGATCACAGATGCAGAAAGTATTTAAAATAATGCATTCAGGCATCTCTGAAGCCTTGATTAGAAGTGTCAAATGTTTCTTACATGTTTTAACTATAAAATACTGGCTCCATTACTTTAGAAAGCCAAAATATGTGGTATTCACATGTTAAAGATCTAAATGCAGTATTAATTGAGCTCTTTCTCATTGGAGTTTATTTTCAAAGCAAGGCACACAAGATATATTTAGAAGTATGGTTTGATAAATCCATGCTTGCAGAGGGGAACAGGATTAATTTAAATGATTCTGTAAAAATGAATGTGTCCTAAGATGTGCACTCTCAGTTGCTTTTCTGGTTTACTTTAATATGAAGAAAAATAATGTGATCTCTTTTGTTAAGAAGATTATGTAATGTATTTATTAATTTATTTAAAATTAAGATACACTTGATATCATGTGCATTCCGGAATGCAAAGCAGAGAATTATGAGCCCAAACACAAAGGAAGGATCTAAGCTTTAGTATCTGTTTTACTGCAACGCTCATTTTGTAAAGTAACAAAAATGTTCATTCTTCAGTTAATGAAAAAAGTAATCGTTTCCATTTTTTTTCCCAACAAAGATGTTCTTCCCTGTTTCCTTGGGGGTGTAAAGGAAATTGTTCTTTTCCAATTTATTTTGTACCAGGAAGTTAAATTTTTTTGTGTGGATAATTTAATTACCTTCTATACCTGATAGATTTAGAACATTTCAAGGAATGTTTCCATTTCCTCTTTCCCCATATCACACATATGATATGTGATAGGAATCTTTGAAATGTTAGTTTTCACATGAGGCTAATTCCTTGAGAATATAATCTTTGTCTTTCTAAGGGAATGTATATATGAATTAAAATTTCTTAGCTTAGTCTTAGTAAAATATATTCAATCCTTTTGAAACACTCATTAAATACTCTTTTTTATTTAGTTGCTTCCTTCTGAGATGCTACAATCAATTCTACTAGCAGATCCCATTCATGCACCATATAATGGTTTCCTGATTTCAAGTACTAAAATTACATAAAACATACAAGGTTCAAGTATAAAATAATGCGATCAATCTAATAAACCCAAACTTACATTTTCATTCAGAGGCATCACCTAAGAGCCACCACCACATTTGTGTGGCCATTCTTGTCTTTAAAATTATGTCCTTGATGGACATCCTGTTGACAAATATGCAATGAGGTCAAATTATTGTGCATTGAAGGGATTTGTAATATCATTCTGTGTCAGTACTGGTGAACAGATATGTGCTCCAGCTTGTTTTAGGTAAACAAAAGAAAGAAGAGAAAGACTTCAAGAGGCTAGGGGGAGATAATGTGACAAGCCTTCTTGTGTGATTTGTGAACATATTCAGAAGACAATTCAAAAAGATGAGTTTCAAAACAAGTTTTGAACAAAGATAGTATTTGTGAACTCTATGAACTCCAAGATGGCTCATTTGAAGGGCAATCTTCACTTGGATATGTGCATACTAATCTACTTTTAAATATATATACTCATTACTTTATATTCATACACTCAATGACAATGACTTTCAAGTCATATATCTTGAAAGTAAAAAAACTACGAGTACTGCAGTTAGAAAAAGGAACAGAACATTCTGCAGCTTGGGGGCACAACCAGTTGTCTCTTTTCTCCTAGGTTTGCCATTTGTAAATAGGGAGCTTCTGCACTTGGTTCCATCTCACCGGGTTTTGCCAACAGGGTCTTTATTTGACCACTTCTTCCAGTAGTAACACAACAAAATTAGTCTTATGCCTTAGCATCATGATCTTAGTCCCCAAAATGGCATTTTCTAGTTTGGCATAATCAATTTATGTATCAGACTTGGCTTTGAATAAATTCTCACTGTTTCTCAAACCAAAACAATCCTCAAAGTGGAAAGGTTCTCAGTCTTTGACGGTAAGGCTGTAGTTTGAAAAAGATGTCACAAGTTGTGTAAATAATTCCAAAAAGTCCCTTATAGTAATATTTTGATCAATGCCCACTCATTGCTTAAAATGACTGAAGGGACCAGCAAATGTGTCTGTGTCTAAAATATTTTCACAAAATTTTATTTTCATATGTCTATTAATTGCAGAATGTATAATTATCAAATTTTAACTGTAATGACTATAAGACACGTGAGTGCTTTCTCCTTATGAATAACCTCTTACTTGGTGGTTAAAATCAGCTCAGAATATGAGCCAGATTAAAAAGTATACTAAAACTAACTTCAATTGTAAAATAAAATCATTGTAAGATGTAATATTTTATTTATTCTCACTCCCCATTCTAGAAAAATGAGCAGTTAAATATCATTTGCTGTTTGGAGAAATTGTTATTTTTTACCACAAAAGTTAGGAATATGCAACAACTGATATATTTCAATGCACTGTAAGAGAGGAATGAGAAAAAAAACTCAAACTTAGAAATATTAGATTTATCAATATGTAATTACGAACATTTTATCTACTGATTTACCTAAATTAAGTTAAATGTCCATGGATTATATAGGAGATTGTCTGGTCAGGGAGCCATCAGATCCATTAGTATATTCCCCAGGGCTCATTTCTTATATGTACATTTGGGTATTTTGAAAGGTAAATACATGAAACATTTTAATCCCTCTTTTTAATTCTTTAGTGCTTTGTTTTGTTTAAATGGAGGAGTCCACAGATTTCATTTGCAGATAACCTTTATAAATGTGCTGTGAAAATTCTTCATAATTTGTTAATATGTCGTTTCATCCCCTATTATGGCTTAAAGGCCAACTTCAAGAACTCCATCTATTAATACTGGGCTCAAGAATTTTCTAAACATTTCATGCAAACCTTACCAACCCCCCTTTACCCCTTTCAGATTCCTTATACATTTTCTGTGACACCAAACATTATCAAGCAAAGTTATGAAAATATGATTGATTGATAGGATATTTTCAGTGCAAGAAGGGATTTAGCAATAATTTAATCTAATCCTATATTCTGTCTATGAGGAAACCAAGACCCAGAAGTAGAAGGCAAATTGCTCAAGGTCATTTAGTTTATCGGCGTCAGCGAAGTGTGAGGAATTTTTCCAACCAGTATGTCTTATGCCACATTACCTTACTTCATGGAGAGTAGAAAGAAAAATATAATCTTTTTCTTTTGATCTCTTTGTATTTGGCTAATCCAACGATGTTTATTATCTGAAGAGATTTGGAACTCATTTAGGCTATTTCTGTATATCTGATTATGCAAAGATACATTTTTTCTCAGGGGAATAAAAGAGAAGTCAAGGCTAAAATAGGTCAAGCTTTGAAACCACCACACTGGAGCTTATTCAAAACTTTTCCGAAGCAGTCAGTGTCCCCTCCCTATGAGTGGCGATAGGAGCCAGGGGCAGGCTTGTCTCTCAGCCCTTAGCACCGTAGCAATGCCAATGAGGGACTTGCGAGGCTGTGGTGGGGGTGGTGGGCTGCCACAGGGAGGAGCTAAGCAGTGAGTCCTTTTCGGAAACGAGACAGCTTTTCAGGATATGCATTGTGTTCTTATTTGGAATTCTGTTTATGTTGCCAACATTAGCATAGATTTTCCTTAATGAATGCTTTCCAGCTGAAAGATGGTGAAAGAGATACTATGTGAATCTTTTTAATATTAGTTCATTAAATTAAAACAGTTCTGCCTTGCAGTGAGGCCTTTTCCTTTCAGTGTTACACTTAGTTTGCAGATAATGTCCATGATAATAGATATAGGTGCCCTGCAAAGATGATCTTTTTAATCAAAGTCATTTAGTATTAGCACTCTTGTGTAGTAATTTAATCGTTTTTCTGGCAGGTAGTATAAAAGTTAGAAATAAAAATTTGGCCATTCCATATTGTGGATCCATGCATTTGGTTGAAACCATTTTCTTCCCTCAAATTTGGTGACCATATGCCAAATACATAAAGTTCTTCTTATCCCATTTTTCAAAATACAAGTGTGAAATTGGGCTATTTTTCCCATTTTTTTATAAATGACTTGGGGAAGGGAGACTCTTTCCAAATCTCCCCACGCAAAACCTAAGAGAAAACATCACCACATTCTTGATGATTGTGTTTACTAAATCACTTCCAAATTAGATGCTTCAGAAACATCACACTACGCAAATAGCAAATATTCGATTCACGCATTGCCTGAAGGCTTTGGACTGCATCACCCTACATATCCATCATAGGAACAATGGAATAAAATGATCCTGCAAGGTTAGAGAAAACAAACCCACTCAGCCACTTTTCACAAGGAATATTTGGATAACCAAGGCTTGATGCAAATATTTGTTACTAGCCATTATGACAAGCTGGGGACATTCCATGATCTTATTAGTATCTAGTCATTCACAGTTTGCTTTTTCTGTATCAAAACATGCACTCAGATAATAGGAATAAATTGTTGATTTCCCATGTTACTAGGCAATTATAAATATTTCAGCAAAAGGGTTATACTGTGCCAAGGTTAGAATCTCACAGAAAAATTCAAGATGCAAATGCCAGTGTCTAGCAAGCTAATGCCAATGTTTCCAAATAGTCCTCATTTGATTGGCTTCTAGAGAAAAGACTTAAAACAGAATCAAGTATACAATAGCTTTTAAAAAGCTGGTAGACTATCACTTATCACTTCTGGAGGCTCACCTTTATTTTTTCTTCCCTGGCCAGCATTCATACATACACTGCACATTTCTACTAACAACTGAGAATTACTTATTTCAATTCTAGAATATTTTAAGCACAAAAATTAAAAGAGTCACCAGAACAGTAGTTTATCTTACCACTTTTATTATATAATGTTTTTAGAGAACTCTGCATCATTTATCATTGTAGGTAACTTTTTTCCACTGCTGTTTTTCCTATTTATTTAACTGTTTGCAATAGCAAAATGCAAAGTGGAGATATATTAACAGGTGATTTTAGTCTCTGAAAAATAAAAATATAGTTACAGAATCATGGAACTGCAATGTGCTTGAGGACTTACTGCAGGCAACCATCTCACCCTACAGGTCATCAAAATGTGCTCATAAAACAAAACAATTAGGCCTGAATTGAAGTAAATCTTTGTCAGTAGAGCCAAGACCAGCACCAAGCCACATAATATACTGGTTGATGTAGGATTCCTCCTAACATGCTATACTTTTGCCTTTTCTTTCTGGAACTTGTTTTTGTTTTTGCAGGAAGGGGATGAAAAAAGACAATCTAAGAAGTCTACCTTCTCCTTTTGCTTTCTTCTGTGTCCCTTATAATCCCGTATTCCTATGGAAACACCAGCTCTTCTATGCTCCAAAATCACTACTTTCATCCTCTACCCTTTCCATGACATTTTCATTGGTGTTCTTTCCATTTATCAGAAAACAAAAAGGGTTGTTAAAATGCTGTTGTTCTTTTTAAGATGTTCTAGGGTACACAACGACTTAAGACTTTTCTAAACAAGAGCATTCCTTCAACTTCTAAGAGATGGATCAGAAAGATGGACCAGGTCATCCTTCTCAGCAGTCACTGGGATTTTCCTCTGGGAAGAAGATCAGGAGTAGAGTTTTCCAGAAGGCCGGGCTATTTTGTGATTATACTTTAATAGGCTATCTCTTTATCCATTTAAGAGTCTGTGTCATTTTGATATAAAGGAGTCATAAGAGATTTTTAAAAAGCAAATCCTCTTTTTGGGCAGTAATTGAAAGAAATAAAATAGAGGACGAGGCCAGTTGTCCTAAATTTTAAATGTAAGAAAGATAGAAAGAAACAAAAAGTGTATTTGTTATCAGATTAGTACCCAATGTGGCGTAAATAACTAACACTCACATATATTAGTTTAGTTGTTTTCTTTGTGTCTGTGTGTGGTGGTGGTGAATATTGCACATGTGTATCATTGACTTTATAGACGTTCAGAGTTATTCCAAGAAAGTCAGGGCATTTTTTATTTATTTCTAAAATACTATTTGAAGCATGAAGGAGGCAAACAAATATTTCGTTCATTATGCAATCATCAAAATAAAAATAAATTCAATTAGTTGATGAAGGTTGTTCAGCTCAATACTGGTAGATCCCTGATGAGAATACAACCTTTAGTAGCACATCCTTTAAGAGCATAGCACCCCAAAATATAAATTATTATTTAAAATAGTCCAGCCTTTGAGATTCACATTTTATGCTTTTTCAAATGGTTTGTTTAGTAGCATAATAAATTTTCTGGTATATCAGAATACATATAACATTTTGATATATATAAATATACAATGTAAGTATTTATAAATATATAACACATAAACACAATTGTTAATTGATATAATAAGAAGCAAGAAGTAAAACTTTATAGAGCTTTATCTACTCCCAAAGAAGAGTCATTCTAGACTAATGGCACAAATAGTAACAATAGGCTGCTAAGGAATAGTCAGAAACTGATCATGAGGCTCATTGTATTTAACATTTCCCTTTGGAGTGGCAAAAGTTTTTTACTATGGCTATTTCTTCAGTTCTGAAGGCATACAAAGGTTGGGACACCCAATCTTGAATGCTCAATAAAATGGAATGGCAATTTTCCAAGAGCTGTGAAACTGCTACTAATTAGCACATTAATTTATATAAATAAAATTCTCTTTGCTGTTCCCCAGTGTTCTGACTGAGAGATGTAACAAGATGGATGAACATGACAAATCAAAGTGAAATTTACAGGCTTAAAAAGAAAGGATACAGAAATAATCCCTTGACCTTATTCCAACTTTTCTGACCTTCCTTCATCAGTACCACTTTTCTACAGAGCCCTTAAATATGCACTTCTCAATCTGCCAGACTTAAATTCTAAAGATACGTTGACAAAGAAGAGTACCCACCTCTATACTCCTGGAACTGGACTCAAGAGGATGGCTTTCATTAATTCTTACACTCACTTTTTTTTTTAATTGTTAATGTACAATTACTTGAACAACATTATGGCTACTAGACTCCCCCCATTATCAAGTCCCCCCACACACCTCACCACAGTCACCGTCCATCAGTGTAGCAAGATGCTACAGAATCACCACTTGTCCTCTCTGTATATACTGCCTTTCCCGTGCACCACCCCCCCCGCTACATTATGTGTGCTAATCATAATGACCCTTTTTCCCCCTTATCCCTCCCTTCCCACCCGTTCTCCCCAGTCCCTTTCCCTTTGGTAACTGTTAGTCCTTTCTTACATTCACTTTTAAGTTTTTGTCACATACATTTTCTTAACAAAAATATAAATACTTCTGTTTTTAAAATCTTTTTCCTTACATACAAAATAAAATGTATGATATAGTATATTTAGAATATAAAAGTATTTATTTTTAGCCTTAACTAATTTTTATCATTAATCCAATTTAAAAAATGAATATTTTCTCAAAGCCAAGTAAATATTTCAAAATAAATCCCTAGTTGAGTAGAAAAACAAGGCCATAATTTCTAGGAAATGTTTTATTAAATTAATGTTTTATTATAACTCTGTGACTCTGAAAATAAAATTAATGTAATAGATACTTTCAGATGTGTGTATATATACTTACTTTCACACAGATATGTATAAAGGTACATATATTTGGTTATAACTCCATTGGCAAGATACAGCCTGCAAAATAGTAATAACCCTGGTTATAACCTATTACTAAATGTTAAATTCAATTTTACAAAAAACAGAATAGAACTGAAAATTAAAAATACATTTTATATAGTAAAGATAAGTACTGTTTTGTGAGACAGGCTTATCAGTTATGTTATGTGTCTAAACTTATATATTGTGATATATATATAAGGATATTTCTTATGTAAAACATGTTTAAGAGTTAGGAAGATCTTCCAAAAAGCAGTATATAAGACAAAGTCTATGGAATCAAGGAACTTATGTTACAGTGGAACATAAATAAACAAAGTGTATGTGTGATATCTGATAAGTAAACAAAATACATGTGTGATATCTACTCTACTCATTAAGTGCCTTGAAGAAAAGAAAGGAAGAGGATTATAAAACAAAACCAAGGGTAGATATGTGACAATACATCTGTTAAAGGAAGCTCACTGAGAAATCAACACCTGATCAGGAATCTCAGCGGTGTGAAGAAGAGCATTTCAGCCCAGCACACAAATCCCTGAGGTAGGAATGAGATTAGTACATATTGAGAAACTGCAAGAAAGTCAGTATGAGTCAGTTGGAGTGATTAAGGTACAGAGCAGTTGAAATAACAGAGAAAGAGAAAAAGCAACTATTGTTAGTCACATGGCACCTTGATAGCTTTACAAAGAACTCTGGATTTCATGCAAAGTGCAATGATGAAGCTTCATGGAGAACAATGGCATGATTTCCATTTCCACAAGAGTTCTCTAGATATTGTATGAAGAATAGACTATTGTGGTAATATTAGAGTGAAAAAGAGAGAGATAGGGAGATTAGTATGAAGCCAACAGAAACATAGGAAAAACAAGACAGCAATAGCTTGATGTAGACTGGCAATAATGGAAGGATGAGAAATAGTTTGAGTCAGGACACATTTTGCCCTCCAGACTTGCTCATGGAATAAGTGATGAGTATGAAGAAAAGAGACAAATCAAGATAATAATCTGATTTGGGGCCCTAACAATCTGTAAATGATGGTGGACATATAAGGCTTGAGGATGAGAGGGTTGGGGATAGGTGAGTGGGTAATTAGGAACTTTTGTGTTTTTTCTCCTATTAATATATTGCCACTATTGTGGCATTCTAATAAACAGTGATTAAGGTCTTGCTAAGAGTCAGTCTGTGTACTAACTGTTGGGAATATAAAGCCAAAATAAAAACATTTTTTGTGCAAAGAAAAAAAATAACAAAACAAAACTAGAAATTTTATTATGGTATAATTGATACTGTGATAAGTATATGAAAAGGATATTTGAGCAGCAGAGAGTAAAGACTCTATTAGAGGATTTTCAGTTATTTCCAATAAAGATGAAACTGGAGCTGTGTTTCAAAGGATAAGTTGAGGAATAACAACTGGTAGGAGAGATGAAGGGATACTTGAGGCATTTACAAGAGCATGGGCAAATGCACAGAGAAATAAAACACAAGTTTGGGAAACTAGATACTGGATGAAGGGTCTATGTTGCATATTGGTGAATGATGAGATAAAATGCTAGGCAGGGACAAGATCATGGAGAATCTTCTCTAGTGAGCTACAAGTTACAGTAATCTATGAAAAAAATCACAGGTCTTAAATCAGGGGAAATGCTTTGATCAAATAAATTACATGGGGATGAGGCCAAAGTCAGAAAATACAATAAGGATGCTTTTGCAGTAATCAAGGATAAAAATGGTGAGATCTAAAGCAAGGCACTGATAGCAGGGATTAGAAGAAAGAAGATTAAGTTTCCACTGTTTTAAGATAAGTAAGCAATGTAAGGTGAGCACTCTATGAGAGACATAGATGATATCAATCAGTGGGGATTGAAAGTGCAAGCAGATTATACATTAGATTCATTCTATGCCTGGACAGGAAACATTTAAAGAGATGTAACCATAACACTTACCCAGATCCTTTGCCTAGCTCTGAGCTTCTCTAATTTAGATTTTTCTTGAGTCCCTAACCTTTTATACTTTGGGCTCCTAGACTAGGTTTTTATTTCTGTCATAATAAACCCTGTGATCTTCATTTTACTTTGACCTATGCACTGCCTGTTGCTCTATTACAAGGTGTATGTGGTAGAGTCAAGAGCAGTGGCAGAAGAAAGAACAGTGGTGGAGACCTCACACCTGGTGCAGGATTAGCCACTTCCCAGCTCTTTGACCTTCAATGAGTTCCAACCTTTCCAGAATGTAAGAGTGTTCCTAACAGGGCTATTCATCATTATGAGAAGTTAGGAACATTCAGAATGCCCAATAATATGTGATTGATTAAATGATTTTTGAAAACCATAAAATATAACACAGCATTGAAAGTCATGTTTTTAGAATATTTAATAATATAGAAAATGTACATAATATAGTCTTAGATAAATAGAGAGCAGTTTATAAAATCATATATTTCCTTTTAAATTATGAATAAAGATATATTTCAGAAAAAGTTTGAAAAGATACATAACAAAATGATATTAATACTTATATCTATGAAAAGTGAGTATGGGTAATTTATATTTCCCTCACTGTGATTTGCTGAATTTTTCATATTTTCTGTATCAAAAATGTTAGTTTTATTATCAGCCAAAAGGTAGCTAAAGTAATCAATAGTTTTCTCATCCCAAAGAACAATTTCAAATACAGCATAGATATGATTAGGGTATATTTATCAGCTAGTCCCAGAAAACTCAATTAAAAGTATCTTAAAGAGACTTTTACTTCCATTTTGGATAAAGACTGTTGCAGGATAATGTTGCTTCCGTCCAGATAACCTATACAATCACAACGTGTTTTGTTTTTGTTTTTAATCACAGACCTGAGAATGCAAAGAAACCTAAGTAACTGAAATCTGAAGATGGGCAAACTCTTCGAGGAGAAAAGAAACCTACAACCACTTTCATTCTGGGGGAGAGGTGGGAGGAGAACATGGGTAAAGGAAAAAATCACTAAAATTTTTAGACATGTGTAAGGCCAACATGCATAGGCATGACAGCTCAGAATTCAGTGGACAGTAGCCATATACAGAATCTGCACCCATCCACTGACTCTTTCCCATAGGTCTTCCTTGAGTACTCATATAGAAGAGTGGGTGTAGCCAAAGGGCCCATGAAGGTTGAGTGTGGGGCAGATAGTTGCTTTCCCCGTGGAGTATGAATCAGTGCTGTTGAAGACTGGGGGAGGGCAAAAGAGCTGACAGAGACCATCACCCAGTGAACAAGCATTTGGGGACATCCAAAGTTGGTATGGCTAAGAGCTGAGAAAAAAGCCCCTTGTGAGTATGCCAGGTCTTTACTAAATCAACCTTTCAGCACTCCAAAACTGGATACATGGCAGAAAGGCAGGAAAAATGTCTCCTGAACCACAGAAAGCTAGGAAACACTGAGAGCACTGACTCTGCAGCAACCCAACTGACTGTCAGCCGCAATGAACACGAGATCTCCCATGGCTTCAAAGCTGGTGGGGAGCTACAAAGCGTAAGAGATATTTTGAGTTCCCTAGGTGCTTAGTCTCTAGTGCTACTTAAGAGAATGTCCTGCTCTTGATCTCAAATAATTTGAAGCCAGTGATGAATCGAATCAGATTAAAACAACAATAGTCTCAGCTCATCTATAAATTAGATTGACTAATCCTCCAACCCCACCCCCACTCTAGATGCCTGAAAGAAATAGGAGCCTGCTGTTTCTTAGTTTTACTATTATTTACTTCAGTCTGTACTATTCTCTTATTCATAATTCCCTGCATTAAAAAAAAAGACAGTTATAAAGAAGAAAGGAACATGACTCATCAATAGAAGCAGATCCAGAAATGAAACAGATATTGGAATTGTCAGACAAGGACTTTCAAATAACTTTGATGAATGTTTAAACAAGAGCAGAAAGAATAGCCAACATAAGTAAATTAGAAAATGAATTTTATCAGAGGCATGGAAATCATTTTTAAAAAGACCTAAATAGAAAAAGCAGAAATGAAAACCATGAGAGCAGAAATGAAGGATTCTTTTCTTATCAGTAGATTGGACCCAGAATAGAAAAAATGAGTGAATTCAAGGACAAGTCAATAGAAATAATCCATATTGAAAAAAAAAAGAGCATGTGAGATTTGTGGGACAAATAGCAAACAATGGAACAGAATAACTGGAGTCACAGAGGGAAGAAAGAGAAAATGGGCTAGAAAGAATATTTGAAGAGATAATAGCCAAAGATCTGTCAAAGTTGGTGAAATATATCCACCATCACTCACAAAAAAATATATTTACCTTTGAATCCAAGGAAGGATAAATACAAAGAAAACTACACCTAGGCACATTATAATGGAACTGCTTAAAGACAATGATTTTAAAAAAACAAAAGAAAAATAAAGTAACATACACAAAAAGAAATCTATTATTGCAAATCCTAAAATGTCTAGAGTTGGACTAGTTTCAGAATTGACTAATTCAGCATCTCACCCTGGACAGGAACCCAGATTCTTTTCATCTTTCCTTTTTGCCATATTTAGAAAATAGATAATTTGCTTCTCTCGTAATCAAAGATGCTTACAGGAACACCAGGAAGCATGTCACAGCAGGCATTAAAACCCCAGAGAAAGGAGACGGTCTCTTTCTTAGGTCCTTCTTAAAAGTAATAAAAACCTTCCCAGAAATTGTCTGGAAGAATGGCTCTTCTTGCTAGAATTCTACCACATGCTCGTTCCTAAATTAATCACCAACAAAGAAGAAATAATTGATTAGCTTAGACTAATTAGTTAATACACATTTTTAAAACCTTTCCTGAAATACGCAGTCCTTCATACCTTTGCCAAAACTAGACTTTTTCTTAGCAAGGAAGTAAAGGCAGAGCATGCTTGTTGGATAGAAAAATGGCTTTTATTAAAATGTTAATGTAGAGATGCAGTAGGAAACCATTCATATTTCAACAGAGAAACTGAACATGGCCTTAAATCTTACAATTGTATTGCTAACAATTTCACTACATCTTTGAGTAGTTCATATCAGTATTTGATTATTTTTATATTCTTCTATTTCATTCTACAACCCCTACTGGGTGTGGGAGATACTGGAGAGGCTTTGTTTTTGTCCTCTGAGTTTGCTTTGTGATCTGGGAAGGTAGACCTGAAACAAATAGTACCACTGGAAGAAATGATAGCAGAGCATGGATCTGAACTCAGGTCCTTCACTTACTAACTAAACTGCCTTGAACAAGTTACCTAAACTCCCTAAGCTTCAGGATCTGCATCCGTTAAGAGGCTAATACATATCATACTCATATAATTGTGGTGTATTATAAGTAGATAAAAACCATGAAGTGAGTATAAAAAGTGTTTAAGAAACATTAGCTATCATTATTACTTAATAATATGTTTTTAGAGAGTTTAGCAGGTGTGCATAAGAAGTAATTGTTGAGAAAGTCAACATGGAAATGGTAAGTCTTGAATATATCCAGATACATTAACTATTCACCTGTTGTAGAAAGGACTGGGATACTGTTGAAATGCATCTCTAGAAAAATGACCATAATAATAAGAGATACAAAGGCATAAAAAATGAAGGGGTAAGGATCCTGGATAAGCAAATAAACCTGAGTGTAGGCTTTATGAGTGGAGTTTAGGGCTGGGAGATGATGTTGAAAGAAAACTTGGGTGATAAGAACCCTCATATATGACATAATTAAGGTGTCAGACTCTGTTCTCTAGACAATAAGGAATAATTAAAGGATTATTTTTAAAGGTAGTAATAATAGGTGCCATTTCCAAAGGTTATGGCCACAGTGAGTTCAGATGGACACTGAGAGAGAGCAGTGAGACACAGTGTCTGTGCCAGAGACACAATGACAGAAGACTTGCAATAATTCACTTGAGAAATAAAATCGTGAAGACCTGAAACTCAGACCATTAGGAAAGGCTAAAAAAGAAGGAATAAGTGAGACATGTTATGAAAAACTTAATTCTTAGGACAAAACACAATTTGAACACTGCAAAAACAATTGAAAGGTTATCGAGTGACTTTAAACTGCAAATAATGTAAAAATAGTAGTAAATAAAGTATTTTAGACATTCTGAAAAATGTTGGATTATTTGAATAAACATTTGAAAAATTATTATTTGTAGCCAGTAAGTCCTAGCAAGCTACTTAAACCAGTTTGAATGTTTAAGGAAGATGAATAAATTATTTCTACAGGAACAGAACAATTTTACTTGATTAAATTAATTAAGAAGTCTTTTTTTTCAGACAAGTATTACATTGAAACTCAATCCATTTTCTGGTTGAACTGTTATAAAGTAGCAGAATATGAAGCAATGAGATTTAAAAATATCTTGTCTTAATCTCTATTGCTTAAATTTAACTTTCTTATTTGTTTCTCTTTGGAGATAAAATAAAACCGCTTTTAACTTTCTACTTATGATGTGGTTCTAAAAGTGAGTATACATAAGTGTCTTCTGGATTCACCACTTATATTATAAATGAATTAACATTTTCTTATAGACAAAATCTCTTTCCCCATTAATCCTAGTGTTTTGACAATATCCTGAATCCCTCTTTCAAGTCTTTTCCAATCATTTTAGAGCAGTCTGCCAGGGTTATTTGTTAATCTTCACTCTATATGAAGCAAAGCTGTCATAGGCTTTATTCCCATTTCACAGATAATTCATTTATTTAGGAAAAAGTCTCTAGCACATACCATTCAAAATTAATTTTTATACAAAACATCAGACATAACACAATGATGTTATTGCAGCATTATTTATAATAATGAAGAATTTAAAACAGTCAGTTATAAGAGTGGAAAACTTTTCTGCTTTCTATGCTTTTCTGCAATTCAGTTAAAAACACTTGAAGCTTTAACCTGAAATTTAGTATACTGTTGTTGATTTAATTAAATTTATCAAGTATAGAATAATCCCATATTACAAGTTTTATAATATTGTAATAGTCCAATATGTTTTCTAAAGGATTATATTCTAGGGACCATTTTAGTTTTAAAAGCATATAAGTAGTATAAAAGAATAGTACACAGGGAGCATAAATGACAGTGAGGACTAGTTAGAAAGGTATTTAAATCAGTAACAGGACTCTAGTGCCAGCCCCACCACTAGTTGCACTTCTTTGCTCAATTCACTGAGAGCTTTCTGGGTCTACTTGGATTTCCCAAAATTGGAGATCATAGTTCACACATCTACTTCATTCAAAGGATGCTGTGTGAATGAATGCAATAACTTCTTTTCAGAAAATGAATGAAAGAAAAATGCTTCATGTTTTCTAACCACGTTGCAAGGACTTCCTGTAAATCCTCTACTGAGTTTTCAGTAATCAATCTCTATTTTTTCCAATACCTCACAACACTAATTCCTTGGATTAACTGTTTCTGGTCCTTGCTAATGCTCTGAGTAGCAACAGAGTTTCTTTCAGCTGCTACAATTTCCTCTTTACTTTGTGTTCATATACAGCAAAGCTAATGTTATCCATTAGAAGAGAAGTAATTAAACGTGTCTGCTAGATACTGGCATCAAAGGCACAAATAAACTCCAGGTTATTTCCCCCTGCCAACTGCAATGTTTCTGAATGCCTTTTCAACTCCCCAGCAGAAAGACCACTCTAGTACTCAAAAACAACTATATAAGACACCAAAATAAACGGTTTGCAGGTGGGATTATCTAAATTAATTTAAACACAATTATAATAACCAAATCAAGAACAAATGAAAGATGAATATATATATATGTTCTATTTTATTTGTATGTTACATATATAACATACATGTAAAAAAATATATATTATCATAGTTTACAAACAGTTAATTTACATTGGCACTTTGGTTGGTGCTCTTCAATATTTCAAGATTCTGATAATTACATTCTAATTTGAGATTCCAACTGAGCCTATCTATACCTTTGGTACTTTAGAATTTCTGCCAGGGCTTCAACATGAGCCCAGTGTCTGTGTGCTAGAATTTATATTAAAAGCTTGAAACTCTGACTATTACCGAGGCTACAAATCCATGCATATCTTTATTTGAAGGACACTAACCGCTTATTAACTTCCAGTCTGCTTTTCTTTCGTCTGTGAGCACTGCATCTTCCTTCATTCAGGCTGGACCCAGGAGCCTGGCACGTTATTTATACAAGAGTGTAAATTCCCATTTGGCCAATGCAGAGCTGCCCCTGGAATCCACATCTCTGGCCACGGTTGTGTTTATCCTTAGGACCTAGATTCAGTTATCTTTTTTGTGCGATTTTGGACTCTGACCTGTTTGTTTCATCTAAGTTTCCTATCATAGAGCAGTAAACAGGGCTATGAAGAGGTGGCATATTGTGGTAAGGCTCAGTGCTTCCTAGCCCTGTGGCACTTAATTATGACACTTTGCTTGCCAACTATTTCTTGGCATCCAATTTAACTTGGGGACTTGCCTAAGCATTTAATTGAACTTGGAGAACTCCTTTCAAATATTTATACCCACTTTCTCTTTCTCTGCCTGCCACATCATCAATAATTCTGCACCACATTTTAGATCAGATCGACTTTCATTTTTCCCCAAATGCTTGCCATTCCTCTTTCTCTATTAAATATTTTGCCTCAGACCCCAAATCTTACTTAATAAGACCTCATTAAAAAAAAAAAGTTTGTTCTTCTTTTTTTCTAAACCTTTTCCTGCCTCATTATAGCAGAAGAATTCTACACTTTCTCTGTTCATAAAGTTTTATTCCCTCATTTTATCCAACTTGTCTCTCACCCCTCTGGTAAGTTTCTTATATAGGAATAGACAGCACTGATGTCTATTACTACACTGATGTCTTACTACACTGATGGACAGTAACTTCAATGGGGTATGGGGGGGGACTTGATAATATGGGTGAATGTAGTAACCACATTGTTTTTTCATGTGAAACCTTCGTAAGAGTGCATATCAAAAAAAAAAGTAGGCAGCACAAAGAAAAGGGACATGGATCCCTTCTCCCTCTCACAGCCACATAAGCTTCAGTCTCCTCCTCTCTGACCACAACCACACCCACTCAACTTTTGTACTCTATTACATTTAATATGGTCTTGAATTTCATCAACATCTACAATTCGAGGATTCCTTTTCTTTTCTCAGTGTATCAGCATTCTAGCCTTACATCCTTCTGCAAATAGCCTTGGTCTCAAGGGTCATCATTTTTACCCAGCTTTTGGTTGGTGCATTCAAGTCCCTATCAGTCTGTCCTTCCTTCTGTAACTGCCACCACTTAAACCCCAGCACTGGAACAATCCAATCATATCCCTTCTTAACTCTGATATAAATAGGCACAGTGCTGTTTGGGAAGGTACACATGAGCACCTCAGTAAATACATGGTTTCCAATTCTGTTTGGAATCACAAAGCTGTTCATCTATATTTTTCTTCATTCTTCATTTTTCACTTCTCTCATTTCTCCCACCTACTTTTTTTCCAGATTTTGTTCAAACTCCCTGAACCACAGAACCAATCCTTCTAATGATATTTCCCTACTAACCCCCATCCTTATGTTAGCAATTGATAAATAATGGTTTTATTCACAGCATCTGTAGTATTTCTCAAAGTGTGGTAGCAGTGCAAATACTGGCAAACCAAATGAGTAAAATAGACAATCCAGGATAAATCCAATAATATATGATAAGAAAATAGTCAAATTACTGGGAAAACAGATTATTCAATAATGATTTTGGAAAACTGGTTAACATTTGGGGAAAAATAAAATAGGACCTCTACTTCATTTCTTCCACTGAAGCAATAATGACAAAATATAAAAAGTAATAATGATTTTGCATCAATACAATTGTGAATTTACTCACAGAAAGTGATGCTTAATATATTTATAAACTGGCTTTAGGGAAAGCCTTTCTAAGCATGTCATAAAAACTAGAAACAATAAAAGAAAATGTGGACAAATCAGATTATCAAAATTTTGTCTTGCAAAATAAGACAAGGAAAAACATGCTAACAAAACAAAAACCTAAGATAACAAATGATGTTATTGTAGCATTATTTATAATAATGAAGAATTTAAAACAGTCTATATAGTCACCCATATGGGACTGATTAAATTACAGTATACACCTCTTATAAAATACTATATTAAAATTAAAACTGAAGTTGCAGTATATAATGACATGGAAAGATAACCACAGCATTTTATTGGCAGTGAAACAAAAGGAGTGAGAGTACAGTATTAATTAACCTAATTAACCTTAGATCAGTGTATATATGTGTGTGTATATATGTATATATGGACAGCTTGTAAATATATGTGAATTTCTGTAACAGGAAGATTAGAAGAACCCAGATTGTTGATTGAATTAATGTAATATCTCACCTACTTCTGACATATTTTATGTTACACGTACTTTTCTAGGAAATTAAAAATACTATTTTCCTTTCCCATTTTATAGGCTGGAAAACAGTTTCAGAAAGTTTGAGAAACTTGCATTGAGTAAGTAGGTTAGACAGGAATGAAGCTAGAACCCAGGAATCTTATACTCTTAGTCCAGAGTTTGATCTACCACATCATAGCTGATTCTAAAGAGAAGATAATCATTGCAATCCAACTAGTTATTGTCTATCGCTATTAAGGCAAAAAAAAAAAAGGAAATAATTAAGATTAATTTATCAGTGTAGATACTATAAAATATATATATATTTCCTTCCCTTTCTTTTTTTCTTGTTTTTCTTTGTTACTATAAAGAAGCTGATGGCAAAGTACTATGATAGGTACCAAATAAAGTACCTTCCACTCATTTATCTGCAGCCTTACCAAGGAGCTTTTGCTAGTGTACTTCCCAGGAATGACATCTCTTGGTTTAACACAGATGCATAAAATGGATTGAGCACAGCCTAAGACACATGAAAGAGGTAACCTCTACCTCAGCTGTTTGAGAACAGCTATTGAGAAAGATCTTCTGTCCCCCACTTGGGATTCAATTCCATGACTCATCTCAGTCCTTGGTTCCCCAAAGGTAAGCTTGATTCATTCAAGAAATCTAGGTACAGTGTGGAGAGACATGGGAAGTAGGGGGTGATTGCTGCTTATTTCCAAAATGAAGAGGAAAAGCAGGAGTAGTCATGGATCTTTATCCAGATGACTCCTCTCATTTAGGAAAGAGGTGGCTTACGGAAGAGTTTTAGTTCACAGTCAGAAGCTTCATTAAAAGAAGCAGGGGACTCATATGAAATCTAGAATTATTGAACTGAATCCAAATATTACAGGTGGCACAATGATAAGATTTGAAATTAATCTGAAAGGGCAAAGGGAGAAAGAACTTAATATTTATTAAAAATTCACTGTGTTTTAAGCAACTAGGTGGTTTATATACATTATCTGATATTTTAACCCTTGCAAAAAAGTTTACCTGACTGGAAACTTGTGCAGGTCAGAAACCAGCATGAAATATCTGAGAAAAAAAACTTAAAAATACAAAATTACCAAATTAAATTTCATTTTTGCTTCTCAACTGGTTATATAGAAAATCTGCAAAAAACAAGGTATACAGGTCAACCTTCTCATTCCCATGATATTTCATTCTGTTAAGTAATGACACTCTTTCCCCTATTTCTGATTAAAGTCTTTATTTGCTTGGCTACCCCTCTTCAACTAAACTGGTGTACAAGTTCAAACCAAAGTTGGTAAAGGCACTTTTGTAATTTAGGTAAACAGTGAGAGTCAGAAAAAGGTAAATGCAGTAGTTCCACTGGGCATGAATTCTTCAAGCAGGTAAGATCTGCTGTGTTCTTTTGCACAATTGTGTGATGGCTTCAATGCAGCACAGTTAGCCAATAGAGAAATTCTTTCTTTTTGCAATGCATTCTATATTACTGGAGCATGTCTATTAAAATAACATGTTTACCTTTTAGAAGACTGCATTCGGAATAAAAGCACGTAACTAGTGCACTACAATGACATGTATAGGCAGGAGTCAAGGTTGAAATCACCATTACAGATGCTTAAATCAATTATTTTAACAAATTGGTTGTCAGTTGTTAAAAAAGATACGCGAGGATCCCCAAAGCCTGATCTTTCTTCAGATTTGACAATTGATTTTAATGCTCATGTTAGAAAACAACTGTACAGTACTATAATATTTGGATTAGGAGATTTAAATCTTTCAGATTAAATATCAGGTGGGTACTAGCACAGTAAATATTCAAGATATGTTTTGACCATCAAGGCGGAAATTTTCCTTAAAAAAAAAACAGAACATGAAGGAGATTTGTAATAAGGATAAATTCCTAAAATTATAAAATGGCTATATATATATATTCTATCATTTTTTCTTTTATTTAGTGTGGGATCATCTATAGCCCACACTAACTGTATGTAATGAAATATAAATAATTTTTTACTGCAATGTTAACTTGGGTCATTTCTTTCAAGAAATTGAGGGACAACATATGCTTGTCTAAGCATGTTATGCAAATTATTGGCATAAGAACTTTTAACATTTTAGTAGTGTAAAACATCTCACAGTGACAATTCTTACATTCCATATTTATTTGTCCTGACAATTTCCATGGTTATTACGCTTTTCTACATGTAGCCATTTTATATGCATCTTGAAAAGCAGAGCATACACATGTACCTGCAAGATAATGGAATTATATCCTGAACACTTTTTCTCTAAATTGGGGTTCAGACTCTGTAATTCTCCTCCGATTTTTAAATCGCATACATGAGAAAACCCAGCAAGGTATTTGTCTGTTCAGAATGTTTGAAGTAGAAATATGTTAACATGGAAGGAATTTTCCTTACGCTCATGTTAGACTTAGTCACGTGGTCAGAGGCTAGAATTTACACCAGTCATTTTCAGAAATTTTCTGGTAGCCGTATTATGGCTTTCTTCAAACGACAACTGCACATTGCCTGTTTTTTAGCTGCCTTTGCAACACTGTACTTCTCATGAAACACGATCACCATTTCTAAAATACACTTTACTAAACAAGTTTTGTTATAAATCAGATAATATGAGTACCATCTATGCAATATGCTATTTTCTATATTGTCAGATACGTCTTTTAAAAGAAAAACTATAGCAATCAATCATATGACAGTACGGTCTCTCTCTCTCTCTCTCTTTTTAGAAAATACCATATTTCATCTATGAAGGAGGCAATATAAAAAAGCTAAAATATCAGTAGGATTTTTTATTAATTTGCAAGTGCATTTTCCCACATTTGCTGGAATAAGGTTTCAGAATCCAGCTTGTCAGTTTGAACACTTGTATAGGGATGGGACAGATGGGCAGCTGTTTCTTTTCTTAATCCCAGATTTTATTATTTTACTTTAAATAACATTGAAAACGCTTCTTTTAATTGTGAAAAATAAACATAAGCTTTTTTTGAAAAGAAAACAAAGGGGTACATACTGATTATAATAAAAAAGAAGTTCTTATTCTTTGGATTGAAAATCTCTAGCTCATTTTAACTGGAAACAATAGATTTTATTGGCTATACTGTGCTGAAACCAATCATTACTTATACTATAATTGATATGACCAACTGTCTTTTTAGTTTTATAGGAATACAAAAATATAGTCAAATTTGAATCATAATTTCTGTTAATGCTAATAGATTTTCCACCTTTCCATCCTAAATGTAAACAGCTTTCTTAACTATACACTCGAAGTGAATTAGTCCAAACTAAAACTATTTTTAAATCCTTTTGTTCATATAAAAAACATGATAAGAAAGACTCTATTTTTAAATCAGCATTTCTTTTTTCTATCATAATTACTTCCCCATATTATGAAAGAATTAAGATTTAACTAATGCC
This sequence comes from Manis javanica, assembly GCF_040802235.1. Lineage (NCBI taxonomy): Eukaryota > Metazoa > Chordata > Mammalia > Pholidota > Manidae > Manis > Manis javanica. The sequence goes on from NC_133157.1 coordinate 152,369,683, forward strand.
CTAACTAAATTGGCCAAAGATTATAAATAATGACTTTTTACTAAGCACAAATCTTTTGTAATTAGAAAGAGAGGCAAATAATCTGTAATGAATGAACTGTATTTAATATGTAAGTACTGAATATTAAGCACAGATGACTCTATACTAGTGCTTAAATAGAAAAAACTACAGTTATGTCTTTTTCTGGGCAGAAACCCCATATTCTGGAAGGGTGAAACACTTAACTCAGAAAAGTACCACTCAAAAAAAAAAAAGAATTTTAATTAGTTGAAAGTCAAAATGCCTTTAATAAAAATGATTTTACATAATAAATGGTCAGTATCCCATTATAAGGGGTTACTTGAGATTATTCCAGATAATATAATATAGCTGACCAGAAACTATTTCTGTGTCCTACTCAGAAATTTAAATTTTTTACGTTTAATTAAGTAAAAATTTCATCAGCCAATTCTATAACTATGCAGCAATGCTGACATGTGGTAATCTGGTTTAGGAAATATAGTTCTATTAAATGCTTTTAATGGATTGAATCTGTTAATGCAACAGTCGTTGATTAAAGGACCTATTTAATATCTTAACTTTAAACAGACTATGATGCTTTATAACTCTAAATTATTAGAACCCATTTTTAATTTCTTTAAAACTGATAAACCTCCCTGCCCTTCCCCAATTTCAAATTTAATTATATCCACAACACAACTACACTGAAGAGAAAGGCCAGTTCTATTTACATAACATAACAATAGCAATAACTCAAAATGAATAGCACTAAACCAACATCAGTCTTAACCACAAAATATTACTCTTGACCTCTTCAATGAGCAGTCTTTTTCTATCCAACCACGAATAACATTCAATTTTGTATGAAAATAACTACTGTGATAGAATTCACCGATGAATAAACATATTTTTGGAAGTCAATCAAGGCATTAACATCACCATCATCACTATTAATTTTTTCATGTACTGATTAATCCTCCATTTTAATCCACTATATCAACAGTGCTTAAATGTTATGTATTTTAGATGCTATAAAAGTTACCCACATATTAAGGTCTTAGGGTGGGCAATGAGAAAATTAAAAGACATATTTCAAGCACCTGGGATATCAAGAGGTTACGAGGGCAAGATCAGAGAAAAAGAAGTGATAGAACTGTTTTTCAAGCAGTTCCTTTTCTCCATGTTTTATTCAGACTGGAGGCCTGCCTTGGGCAGAGTCAAAGGAGGAATTTGCCTGGAGCAGCTATCCTTAAGGGGGGACCCCCCACTTTATTAACCAAGCCCCAACTGTAGTTGCCTCAGACTTACATCTACTCATAGTCTGAGAGCTTTCATGTCTTTGGATTACATGTACACTGACCATAAAATCACTCTATATGCTTGCAGAGTCAGACACAGGTATTGAATATTTGGGGATCAGAGTTACAGGATTTCTGAGAGGCGTCCATAGATACTGGAAGGCAATCTACCGTATCAGTTTAATAGTAGATACTTACAAATATGTTTTCCCATAGTGAAATTTCTCATCATTTCCTAAGAGTACCTACTGGCAATTAGTTCACTATGTTCATTTTAACACAGTAATTCTCTTCTCATGATTCCTTTTAAGTCACATATACACAAAATCTTCTCAGAGTAAAACCTGACCTTTGTTTTGGATGGGATCCATTCTTCCAAAGAGAACACATTTTTACTAATGTTAACTCTTCCTATCTCAGTATTTTTCTTTCTCTTATTTCTCCTTGAAATATGTTTGAATTTCCAAAATCTTGGAAATCTTCCCCTTTGAAACCACTACTCCATTTTAATCACCCTTCTATTACTCAACATTATTTTTCTGCTAAGCTCCTCAAGTAAGCAATCTACCTCTAGACCACACTGTTCTCACTAGCCATCTCTTATTTCTTTAAAATTCTATAACCTTATTTATTGAAACCATCAATACCCTAAGAAAACTGTTATTTTCCTAGTGGAATTGGCTTTCTTTATTCTGAGTCTCCTCAAATTCTCCACTACATTTTACATAGCTTATCTCCTCTCTTTCAGTTTACATATTTGCGAGTTTTTGTTCTCTGTATCTCACACTAACTGGGCTGCTTCTCTCTGCCTTCCATTTTAGTGATTCTCTTTGTTTTCTATCTGCTGGCTTTCCTGTGCATTTGTAGATTTTATACATTCAAATGTTTTAATTAAATCCTCTATAGGGACAATTCAAAAATTCTTATTTCCTGGACATCTTACCTCTTACTTCCCTCTTGTTTCATTCCCTGAAATGTATTATAGGCCCTTTAGTCGTTCACTCAAAATAAGAACTGTTCATATATCCACTTATCCACCATATTCTTAAAGGCACTGAAGATAAAGTGAGAAAATGTCAAAAATATCTCCTTTAGTGGAGTATGCATACTATTGAAGGAGATATATAATAAACATGATAAAAAAAAGAAGTAAAATAGTAACATCATGGAAAATGAGTGCTAAAGAGAAAACATAAAGCAAAGTAGGGACTAAGTATCAGCTTTGGGCCTAAAATTTTAAATACTGCAGAGACAAATGCAGGAACATAAAAGAAGCAAAATACAGAACACAAAAGGAAACTAATACTCTTACTCCAAATATATTAGTAGTAACATTAAAAGTGAATAGATTATACAATCTGATCAAGAGGCAGAAATTGTTAGACGGTATGAAAAAATCCAACTACATCTTGTTTCTAGGAGACACATTTTTAGTTAAAGGTACACGTAGGTTGAATCAAAAAGATAACAAAACATACACCATGCAAACATCAACCACTAGAAAGCTGAAGTGCTTTTACTAATATCAGAAAAATAGACCCTAAAACAAAAATACTACTGAGAAGATGTGGGATATTTCATAATTAAAAAGTCAATCCATCAAAAAGATATAAGAATTATTAACCCATATCCACCTAATAATAAAAAAATCATAAGTAGCAAAACTAATAAAAATAACAATATATTACTCATGAATAATAGTTGGGAGACAATACCCCACTTTTAATCATGGACAGAACAACTAGGCAAAAGATAAACAAAAAAATAAAAGACACCAACAACACTATAAATCAAATAGGCTTACAGCTTTACATAGAACACTACCCCCAATAACACATTCCTCTCATGTTACATTGAAATTTCTCAAAAATGGAACATATATTACATCATAAAACAGCTTTCATTAAATTTAAAATAATGGACATCACACAAAGCATGTCTTAGACCCTAAGGGAGTGAAATTAAAATCAGTATAAGAAATAAATTTTGAAAATTCACAAAAATGTGGAATTTAAACAACACTCACTTAAATAATCAATGGATTGAGAAGAATCACAAAGAAAATTATAAAATGCTTTGTGATTAATTAAAGACACAGCATATAAAAATTTATGGGATGCAGTAAAAGTAGTTCTGAAATGTAAATTTATAGCTTTTATTTTTATAAAAGATAGATAAAGCTGAGAAACCTTTAGCTAAACTCATCAAGAAAAAAGAAGATTCAGATAAATGAAGAAATAAACTCAGAGATATGGCAGCTGATGCATAGCAATACAAAAGGTCATCAGAGACTACTAAGAACAATTATAACCAACAAATAAAACCCAAAAAAATGGATAAATTCCTAGAAACATACAACTTGCCAAGACTGAATCATGAGGAAATAGAAAATCTGAACAGACTGATTATTAGTAAGGAGATTGAGTAATCAAAACCTCAAACAAAATACAGCACCAAATGGCTTCATAGATGAATTCTACCAAACATCTAAAGAAAACCTACTGCCAATCATACTCAAACTCTTCCAAATAGTAGAAAAGGAGGAAAAAGTTCCAAACTCGTTTTATGAGGCCAGCATTACCCTCATGCCAAAACTAGACAAGCTCAATACAAAAACATAAAAATAACAGGCCAATATCGCTAATGATATAGATGCAAAAATCCTCAACAAAGTATTAGCAAACCAAATTCAACAATACATTAAAAAGTTTTTATATACTATGATCAGGTGGGATATATTCCAGAGATGCAAGGATGGTTCAAGATCTACAAATCAATAAGCATGGTATACCACATTAACAAAATGAAGGATAAAAATCATATGATCATCTCAATAGTTGCAGAAAAAACATTTGACAAAATTAAACATTCATTTATGATAAAAACTCTCAACCAAGTAAGGTAAGACAAAACATGCCTCAACATGATAAAGAGCATATATAACAAGACCACAGCTAACATAATATCCAACTACAAAAAGCTAAAAGCTCTCCTTGCAAGATCAGGAACAAGATGCTATCCATTGATATCCATTCTTGCCACTTTATTTAACACAGTATTGGAAATCCTAGACAGAGCAATTAGGCAAGAAAAAGCAAAAAAAGGCATCTGTATTGGAAAGGAAGAAGTAAATTTCACTATTTGTAGATGATATGATATTATATATAGAAAGCCCTAATGATTCTACAAAAAATAATCAGAATTAATAAATGAATTCAGTAAGTCTGCAGGATACAAAATCAATATACAAGAATCATTTGTTTCTATACATTAATAACAAACTATCTGAAAGAGATTAATTAAAACAGTCTCATTTACTATTACATCAAAAAAATAAATAAAATACCCAGGAATAAATTAAATTATAGAGGTTAAAGACCTATATATTGACAACTATAAAACATTAATAAGAGAAATTGAAGAAGACACAAATAAATGGTGATAGTCAATGCTTATGGACTGGAAGAATTAATATTGTTAAAATGTCCATACTACCCAAACCAATCTAAAAATTCAGTGAAATCCCTATCAAAATTTGAATGACATTTTTCACAGAAAAAGAAGAAACAATCCTAAAATTTGTGTAGAAACACAACTGACCTTGAACAAAGTAATCTTGAGAAAGAAAAAAGAAAAAACTGGAGGCATCATGCGCCCTGATTTCAAACTATATTACAGAACGCTAATAATCAAAACAGTGTGGTATTGTCATAAAAACAGACTTATAAATAAATGGAAAATAATAAAGAGCCCAGAAAGAAACTCAAATATGTATATGGTCTGATAAAGTGACAAGAATATGCAATGGAAAGGACAGTCTCTTCAAAAAATGGTGCTAGAAAAACTGGACAGTCACATGCAAAAGAAGGAAATTGTACCACTATATCACACCACATACAAAAATTAACACAAATGGGTGAAAGACTTGAATATAAGACTCAAAACCATAAAATTCCTAGAAGAAAAGGTAAGCAGTAAGCTCCTTGATATTGGTCTTCATGATGATTTATTTTGGATATGACTACCAAAAGCAAAGACAGTAAAAGCAAAGTTAAACAAGAGGGACTGCATCAAACTTCTACATAGCAAAGGAAACCATCAACAAAGTGACAAAGCATACTACTGAATGTAAGAAAATATTTGCAAATCACATATCTGATGAAGGGCTAACATCCAAAATATATAAGGAACTCATGCAACTCAATAACAAAAAATAGACAATCCAATTAAAAAATGGGCAGAGGATTTGAATAGACATTTTTCCAGAAAAGACATTCAGATGGCCAACAAACACATGAAAAGAGGCTCAACATCACTAATTATCAGGGAAATGCAAATCAAACCCCAATGAGGTATCACCTCCACTGTTAGAATGATTATTATCAAGAAGACAAGAATTAACAGAAATTGGTGAGGATGTGGAGAAAAGGGAACCCTTGTGCACTATTGGGGAGAATGTAAATTACTGCAGATACAACAAAAAAATTAAAAACACAACTATAATATTATCAGCAATTTTACTTCAGATAAATAATGGTATCTGTATCTGCTTGTTAATTATAATATTACATAAAATAGTCAAGATATAGGAATAACCTAAATGCCTATTGTTGGATGAATGAAAAAAGATATATATATATATATGTACACACACAAATATATACACACAAAATAGATTATTATGATAACATATATGATGGAATATTATTTAGCCATTAAAAAGGAAGTCCTGCCATTTGCAACAACATGGATGGACCTTGAGGGCATTAAGTGTAATAAATGGGACAGAGAAGAATAAACACAGTGTGATCTCACTTACATGTGAAATCTGAAAAAAATAAACCAACTCATAGATACTAAGAACAGTCAGTTGCTAGAGGTGGTTGTTGAGGAGTGGGCAAAATGGGTGAAGGTATCAAAAGGTACAAATTCCCAAAGATAAAATAAATAAGTCTTGGGGATATAAAAATTCAGCATAGTGACTATAGGTAGCAATACTGTATTATATATTTGAAATTTGTTAAGAGAGTAGATTTCAAAATTTGTCATCAGAAGGAAAAAATGTGTAAGTATACATGGTAATGGATGTAACCAGACATTGTGGTGATCATTATATGTATACATACATATACACACAGATACATATAATCATTAAGTTGTACACCTGAAACTAATATAGTGATATATGTCAATATAACTCCATTTTTTAAAAAAATAGCATGGCTTATCTTAAGTGTTGGCAACTGAAAAGAGAATTATTTCAAGAGATACATGATTGCTTGTATAGGATTTGGTAACTGATAAGAATATAAATATTAACTTTTAGTTATCCAATTGCAATACACAAAGCCCTTTTCACAATAAAGAAAATTACATGAAGAAAGATCTCAAATCAGTAAGGTATCTTTCCACCTTAAAATACTGGGAAAAAAGAACAAATTAAACCTAAAGAAAAGCAGAAGAGAAGCAATAATAAAGATTAGAATATAAGTTAATGAAATGGAGACCAAACAATAGAGAAAATCAATGAAATCAAAAGTTGGTTCTTTGAAAAGATCAACAAAATTCCACCTTTAGTTGAACTGAACATAGGCATGAAAGAGGGGGCATTACTACTGACCTTACAGAAATGAAAGGATTATAAAGGAATAATTTTATAATTACACTATGAATAATTGCATGTCAACAAATTCAGTGATGAAAAGGAAAAATATCTGGAAAGAAACAAAAGTACTGAAACTTACTCAAGAAGAAATAGGAAATAGGATAAGCATTACACAGATAGAGATTGAATTAATATGTTGGAGATTCCCAAGCACACTCTAAGAATGGGCAATTCGTTAGAGGGACTCACAAAACACAGTGTACAATTCATGGCTATGATTAACTACAGTGAAAGATAACAAGCACAATCAGCAAAGAAAAAAGGTGGAAGTGGTAAAGTCAAAAGGAAATAAGGCACAAATTTTGAAGGGTCATCTCTCACTGTAGTCATATAGGACATGCTTAATTCCCCCAGCAAAAAGTGGCAACACAATGAAATGTTGCCAATCATGAAAGTTCATCAGAAACTCAGCATCATGGAGCTGGTCATGTAGACAGCCTCTGCCTAGTATGTGCCAAAACTCTAAAACACCAGAAAGAAAACAGGTGTTCAGCATAAACCACACTGTTTGTATAGCCAAATGAGGCCCAGTGAGCCATTCATGTATCTGGGAATGGTGAGAAACCTCCCAAAATCCGAGTTCCACGCCAACTGTAAGGTAGCCCTGCTAAGACTCTTAAGTCTGCTATATTAATGTTTTTCTGTACAATTAGAAAATTTAAAACTTTCAACAAAACAAAGTCAAGACCTAGGGTTTTTTTGTCCACTGGTGTATTCTACCAACCATTAAAAAATATAGCCTTAATGTCAAATTTTCACAAACTCTCCCAAAAAAGAAAAGGATGTAACACATCCCAATTCATTATATAAGGCCAGTATTAACCTGATAATAAAATCAGAAAATCACATCGTAAGAAAAGAAAGCACCAACTAACTCTCTAGAGAATGAATGCATATGCAAAAATTATCAAAAAAGTAAAGTTGGACCTTATTATTCATATAATTTATGTTCTATAAAGTCAGTAAGAACAGCGAGTTAGTGAATACTGAACCATTGCTCATAAGAGAAATACAGGATTAGGTTCTCAGGAGCTCCTGGTCACAACATTTTCATTAACTGATCAATAATACATTTATTTTATGTGTGTTTCTGTTTAAAGGCACCTTATTTAATATGTATCACTAATTCATTAACATTGAATTCATGGCCAACAATACAACTCATGCCTGAACAAAGCTTATCTAACAAACACATTTTTTACATAAGGCATGTATATCATAGCCTTCTAGCCCTTAAAAACACTAGACAGAACTTCAGAACTAGTACTGTGGCCATTGTAAAGCACAAAATCATAAACAAAAGGCATAAATATGTGGAAAATCTGACACTAAATAGAGCAGAAAAAGGACACTTTCTTACAGTATAAGAGCAACAACAAGAAAACAGAACATTGGACTTTTCAGCTCAGAATGTGCACATTGGGGAACAAATGTTTCAAATTATGGTCAGAGGTGTCCTTTCTCCACACACTTATTCAACATTTTATTTGAGCTTTTAGCTAAGACAATCAGGTGAGAAAATGAAATAAAAGAAATCCAGGTCAGAAAAGAAGAGTAAGGTGAACTCTCATTTCTGATGATATGATATCATCTTGCATATAGAAAATCCTAAGGGTTCAACTAAAAATACATTCAGCAGGTGAATAATTGTTCAGAATATTTCCAGAGTTCAAATCAATATACAAAAATCAAATTATATTTCTATACATTATAAATAATCTAAAAATGAAATTTAAAAAATAATTTCATTTATTAAACCATCAAGAGGACTGAAATACTTAGTAATAAAATTTTAAATAAGGTAAAAATAAATATCTGAAAACTGCTGAATGAAATTAAAGAAGGTCTAGATAAATTCAAACACATTCTAAGTTCATTATTGGAAGACTTAACATCAGTAAAATTGCAATACACCCAAAATTGCTCTACAAGATTCAATACAATCCATCTAAAAACTCTAGCAGGATTCCTTTTAGAAATTGACAAGCTGATCTTAAAATTCATATGAAAAATGAACTAAAATGGAAAAAAAAAAGTTGGAAATCTCACACTTCACAATTTAAACACTTATTCCAGAGCTATATTTATCAAGAGAGTGTGGTACTGGAATAAGGATAGACATAAAGATCAATGGGATAGAATTGAGAGTTCAGAAATAAACTCTCACAATAAGAATTAATTTTGTACAAGGTACAAAGATAGTTCAGTAGTGGAAGAACAGTATTTTTAGCAAAATGGTATTGGTATAACTGGATAAAGCTGGAACACCTCCTCAATCCAAACACAAAAATGAACTCAAAATGCATCATAAACCTCAGTGAAAGACTTAAAACTATACAATTCTTAGAAGAAAGCGTACAAATAATTTTGTATGGTCATCTCTCACTGTGAACTTGGGTTAGGCAAAAAAACCCTCTTAAATATGACATAAAACTGAAAGTGAGAAGACAATAAATGAATTGGACTTACTGAAAATTAAAAAGTTTTGCATTTCAAAGCATATCATTAAAAAACCCGGTAGAAACAAACATTCATCTGATTTATTTCTAGAATATATAAAGAAATTTAGAACTCAATAGTAAAAACATAAATAACACAATTTCATAATGGGCAAAGAATTTGAATAGATATTTCTCCAAACAAGATACACAAGTGACCAATAAAAACACAAAAAATTTGTTCAACATCATTAATCATTAGAAGAATACAGATCAAGGCCATAATGAGAAACCACTTCACACACGGTGGGATGGTAAAATAAAGGACATATTTTACAAATGTTTGCAATGGTATGAAAAATCAGAACTCTTACACATTGCTGCTGGGAATGTATAATAATGCATCCAACTTTGGTAAACAGTCTGGCAGTTCCTCAAAATATTCCTCTAGACGTAAAGTTACCATATGACATAGTATTTCAACCCTTAGGTATATAACAAGATAAATGAAAACAAATGTTCATGCAAAAATATGTACACAAATGCTCATAGCAGCATTGGTCATGACAGACAAAAAGTGGAAACCATACAAATGTCTCTCTTATGATGAGTAGATTAAAAAAAGTAGTATATCCATACAATGAAATATTATTTGCCAATAAAATGACTGAAATATTGATTCATATTCAAGATAAATGAACACTGAAAACACTGTGCTAAGTGAAGACAGTGACAAAAGACCACATATTATATGATCCATATATAAATGAATTGGACTTACTGAAAATTAAAAAGTTTTGCATTTCAAAGCATATTATTTAAAAACCCAGTAGAAACATATATGCCTGCATTAAGAGAAATGCCCAGAATATACAAATCGATAGAGACAAGTCACTGGTTGCCTACGGTTGGGTTAATGAAGAGAAATTAGGAGTTACTGCTAACAAATACAGATGGTTTTTAAGGATTGATGAAAATGGTCAAATTTGATTTTGGTAATAGTTGCAAAACACAATGAATATACTAAAAACTATTTTAAATGGGCTAAGTGTATGAAGTGCAAATTATGTCTCAAAAAGCTGTTTTACAAATTAAACTCAAAATAGATTGAAGACCTAAATATAAGACATGAAACCAGAAAGCTCTTAGAAGAAAATATGGGCAAAAATCTCACAAACATAAACATAAGTAATTTTTTTCTGGACATATCTCCCCTGGGCAAGGGAAACAAAAGCAAAAATAAACAAGTGGCACTACATCAAACTAAAAAGCTTCTGTACATCAAAGGACACCATCAACAGAACAAAAAGGCAGCTACAGTATGGGAAAATACATTCATAAATGATATATATGGTAAGGGGTTAACATCCAAAATACATACAGAATTCATAGACCTCAACACCCAAAAATAAATAATCCGATTAAAAATGGGCAGAGAACCAGAATAGACATCTTCCAAAGATATACAGATGGCCAACGGGCACATGGAAAGATGCTCCCCATTGCTAATCAACAGGGAAATAAATATCAAAACCACAACGAGATATCACCTCACACCAGTCAATGGTCACTATCCAAAAGACAAGAAATAACAAGATTTAGTAAGGATGTGGAGAAAAGGGAATGCTCCTACACTGTTTGTAAGGATGTAAACTGGTGAAGCCACTATGGAAAGCAGTATGGAGGTTCCTCAAAAAACTAAAAATACCTTATGACCCAGTAACTCCACTCCTAGGAATTTGCCTGAAGAAAACCAAATCTCTGGTTCAAAAAGATATATGCAACCCTATGTTTACTGCTGCATTGTTTACAATAGCCAAGATATGGAAACAACCAAAGTGTCCATCAATAGATGAATGGATAAAGAAGATGCAGTTTATATACACAATGGATTATTATTCATTGATAAAAAAGGAAATCCTGCCATTGCAACAAGAAGGATGGACGTAGAGGGTATTGTGTTAAGTGAAACAAGCCAAGCAGAGAAAGACAACCATATGATTTCAAGTATATGTGGAACCTAGAAACTGAACAAAACAGCAGTAGACTCAGAGACATTGAGAAGTGACTGGTAGTTACCATGGGATAGGGCTTGGGGTGGGCCAGTGAAACAGGTGAAGGGGATAAAGAGGCACAAAATCTCAATCATAATATAAATTAGTCAAAGGGATGTAAATACAGCAAAGAGAAAATAGTCAATAGTTCTGTAGCAACTTTCTATGTTTACAGATAGTAGCTGTACTAGTTGGAGTGAGCATTTTCAATGTATATAACTGTTGAATCACCATGTTGTATACTTGAAACCAATATAACATTGTATACCAACTATGCATCAATTTAAAAAAGCTGTTTAGTATATATGTACATGTATATAAATAAACATGTATATATAAAATAAAAATCTGATACTTTTTCATATCCATCCATGTCAAAAATTTGACAATACTTAATGCCAGCATGTATTTCAGTACATCTTCCAGTGCATACTCTAATCACACATAGATTAGTACACGTAATCTACTAGAGAAACTGTTTCCAGATTTGATGAGCCATCTGTTATAATATTAATTTTATTAAAATACTGTTTTTGGTAAATCACTCCCTTGCTCATTATCAATAAATCCCTAATCTCTACAGTCTGCGGTTTAAGGCCCATAATCAACTGGCCAGTCTTATCCATTATATGAGACAGAATATAGCCATCTGTAGATGTCCATACACTAATTCCCCAAATCTTTAAATATGTTTGTTTACATGGCAAAAGAAACTGTGTAGATGTGATTAAATTAAAGTTCTTGTGACAGACACAGTTGGGCCCTGTGTAATCACAAGCATCCTTCTAAGAAAGAGAAGCAAGAGAAGGTGTCACAGAGGAAGAGCTGAGGTGGTCCTCAGGCTAAGCAATGAGGGCAGTGTCTAGCAACTGCAGAGGGCTTAGCAAGTGGATTCCCCGCTAGAGCATTCAGGAGTACAGCCCTGCTGACCCAGGCTGTACTCTGACATTCAGAGAGGTAAGATAATAAATTGTGTTGTTTTCAGCCACTATGCTTGTGGAAATTTGTTGTAACTGTGATAGGAAACCAATACACCCATGTAGCCACCTTACTATGACTCTTTGCTCTTTTCACATCTTTGACTTGAACAATCCTTCTCCACTTATCTGGAAATTTCATCCTTTTCCTCACTACCAACACTGGAAGGCCTACCTGCATAGTAATATTCTCCAGTTTCCTCCCACTAACTCCATCTCTGTGTGATCTAAACTCTGCCTAGAGATGTCTTCAGAATGTACTTATGTCATCTGTAAATTATGAGCACATGCATTCATCAGGGACAATTTTAAGGTAGACTAGAAAGGCACTTAGCCCACTGTATAGAAATTGGTTTGCTGCTGAACCACTATTTCAAAAAAGTCCTGATTTATACTGTTTGCTGATTAAATATTACCAAAAAGAGTTATTTCAATCATCATGTTGTTCACCTTAAAAATTACACAGGATTGAGAGAAAAAAGCAGGTGTTGCAATACTAGTATCAGACAAAATAGACCTCAAAATAAAGAAAGTAACAAGAGATAAAGAAGGACTTTACATAATGATAAACAAGAGGATATAACCATTATAAACATATATGCACCCAATACAGGAGCACCAATATAAGTGAAACAAATACTAACAGAATTAAAGGAGGAAATAGAATGCAATGCATTCATTTTGGGAGACTTTAAAACACCACTCACCCCAAAGGACAGATCCACCAGACAGAAAATAAGTAAGGACACAGAGGCACTGAACAACATACTAGAACAGATGGACCTAATAGACATCTATAGAACTCTGCATCCAAAAGCAACAGGATACACATTCTTCTCAAGTGCACATGGAACATTCTCCAGAATAGACCACATACTAGGCCACAAAAAGAACCTCAGTAAATTCCAAAAGACTGAAATCCTACCAGCCAACTTTTCAGACCACAAAGGTATAAAACTAGAAATAAATTATACCAAGAAAGCAAAAAGGCTCACAAACACATGGAGGCTTAACAACATGCTCCTAAATAATCAATGGATCAATGACCAAATTAAAATGGAGAACCAGCAATATATGGAAACAAATGACAACAATAACACAAAGCCCCAACTTCTGTGGGACACAGCAAAAGCACTCTTAAGAGGAAAGTATATAGCAATCCAGGAATATTTAAAGAAGGAAGAACAATCCCAAATGAATAGTCTAATGTCACAATTATTGAAATTGGAAAAAGAAGAACAAATGAGGCCTAAGGTCAGCAGACAGAGGAACATAATAAAGATTAGAGAAGAAATAAATAAAATTGAGAATAAATCAATAGAAAAAATCAATGAAACCAAGAGGTGGTTCTTCGAGAAAATAAACAAAATAGATAAGCCTTTAGCCAATCTTATTAAGAGAAAAAGAGAGTCAACACACATCAACAGAATTAGAAATGAGAAAGGAAAAATCATGACGTACCCCACAGAAATACAAAGAATTATTAGAGAATACTATGAAAACCTATATGCTAACAAGCTGGGAAACCTAGGAGAAATGGACAACTCCTTAGAAAAATACAACCTTCCAAGACTGACCCAGAAAGAAACAGAAAATCTAAACAGACCAATTACCAGCAATGAAATTGAAGCAGTAATCAAAAAACTACCCAAGAACAAAACCCCTGGGCCAGATGGATATACCTCGGAATTTTATCAGACATACAGAGAAGACATAACAACCATTCTCCTTAAAGTTTTCCAAAAAATAGAAGAGGAGGGAATACTGCCAAACTCATTCTATGAAGCCAACATCACCCTAATACCAAAACCAGGCAAAGACCCTGCCAAAAAAGAAAACTACAGACCAATATCCCTGATGAACGTAGATGCAAAAATACTCAAACAAAATACTAGCAAACTGAATTCAAAAATACATCAAGAGGATCATACACCATGACCAAGTGGGATTCATCCCAGGGATGCAAGGATGGTACAACATTCAAAAATCCATCAACATCATCCACCACATCAACAAAAAGGACAAAAACCACATGATCATCTCCATAGATGCTGAAAAAGCATTTCACAACATTCAACATCGATTCATGATAAAAACTCTCAACAAAATGGGCATAGAGGGCTAGTACCTCAACATAATAAAGGATATATATGATAAACCCACAGCCAACATCATACTGAACAGTGAGAGGCAGAAAGCTTTTCCTCTGAGATCGGGAACAAGACAGAGATGCCCACTCTCTCCACTGTTATTCAACATGGTACTGGAGGTCCTAGCCATGGCAATCAGACAAAACAAAGAAATACAAGGAATCCAGATTGGTAAAGAAGAAGTCAAACTGTCACTGTTTGCAGATGACATGATATTGTACATAAAAAACCCTAAAGACTCCACTGCAAAACTACTAGAACTAATATTGGAATTCAGCAAAGTTGCAGGATACAAAATTAACACACAGAGGCGGAGCCAAGATGGCGGCGTGAGTAGAGCAGCAGAAATCTCCTCCCAAAACCACATTTATCTATGAAAATATAACAAAGACAACTCTCCCTAAAATAGAGACCAGAGGATACAGGACAACATCCAGACCACATCCACACCTGCAAGAACCGAGCACCTCGCAAAGGAGGTAAGATACAAGCCCTGGCCTGGTGGGAGCCGAGCAACCCTCCCCCCAGCTCCCGGCGGGTGGAGAGGCATCAGCAGGGAGGGAGAAGGAAGCCAGGACTGCTGAACACCCAGCCCTAGCCATCCAGACCAGAGCGCAGACACAGTGCATGCGTGGGGTCCTGGATACTATGAAAACAGGGCAGCAGGACGGGTGAGCGGGTGCCTGAAGCCGATGCCAGAGAACAAAGAAACGGGAGTGGCCCTCTTTTTTTATTCTTTCTTTTGTTGTTGTTGTTGTTGTTTTGGTTTGAAGAGAGCTTTTTGGAAGTCTTAAAGGGCAGGGCAGGACACTTAGTCCAGAGGCAGGGAATCTGGGGATCTCTGGGCACTCTAATCCCCTGGGAAGCAGGGAGCACAGAGGCCCCTTACAGAGATAAATAGCCTCCCGGCCACTCCCCCTCCAATGGGGCTCCACCACTTTGGAACAGCAGCCTGAGCCAGGCCACGCCCACACCAACAGCAGAGATAAACTCCATACCAGCCCGGCAGGAAGCAGAAGCCCTGTCTGCGCACAGCTGCCCATCACAAGCCACTAGAGGTCGCTATTCTCCCAGGAGAGGAAGGCCACAAACCAACAAGAAGGAAAGCTCTTCCAGCTGTCACTCATACCAGCTCTGCAAACTATCTCTATCACCATGAAAAGGCAAAACTACAGGCAGACAAAGATCACAGAGACAACACCTGAGAAGGAGACAGACCGAACCAGTCTTCCTGAAAAAGAATTCAAAATAAAAATCGTGAACATGCTGACGGAGATGCAGAGAAAAATGCAAGAGCAATGGGATAAAGTCTGGAGGGAGATCACAGATGTCAGGAAGGAGATCACAGAAGTGAAACAAACCCTGGAAGGATTTATAAGCAGAATGGATAAGATGCAAGAGGCCATTGAAGGAATAGAAACCAGAGAACAGGAACGTATAGAAGCTGACATAGAGAGAGATAAAAGGATCTCCAGGAAAGAAACAATACTAAGAGAACTATGTGACCAATCCAAAGGAATAATATCTGTATTATAGGGGTACCAGAAGAAGAAGAGAGAGGAAAAAGGATAGAAAGTCTCTTTGAAGAAATAAGTGCTGAAATCCTCCCCAAACTGGGGGAGGAAATAATTGAACAGACCACGGAAATACACAGAACCCCCAACAGAAAGGATCCAAGGAGGACAACACCAAGACACATAATAATTAAAATGTCAAGGATCAAGGACAAGGAAAGAGTTTTAAAGGCAGCTAGAGAGAAAAAGGTCACCTATAAAGGAAAACCCATCAGGCTAACATCAGATTTCTCGACAGAAACCCAACAGGCCAGAAGAGAATGGCATGATGTATTTAATGCAATAAAACAGAAGAGCCTTGAACCAAGGATACTGTATACAGCACGACTATCATTTAAATATGATGGCGAGATTAAACAATTCCCAGACAAGCAAAAGCTGAGGGAATTTGCTTCCCACAAACCACCTCTACAGGGCATCTTACAGGGACTGCTCTAGATGGGAGCACTCCTAAAAAGAGCACAGAACAAAACACACAACATATGAAGAAAGAAGGAGGAGGAATAAGAAGGGAGAGAAGGAAAGAATCTCCAGACAGTGTATATAACAGCTCAATAAGCGAGCTAAGTTAGGCAGTAAGATACTAAAGAAGCTAACCTTGAACCTTTGGTAACCACGAATCTAAAGCCTGCAATGGCAATAAGTACATATCTCTCAATAGTCACCCTAAATGTAAATGGACTTAATGCACCAATCAAAAGACACAGAGTAATAGAATGGATAAAAAAGCAAGACCCATCTATATGCTGCTTACAAGAAACTCACCTCAAACCCAAAGACATGCACAAACTAAAAGTCAAGGGATGGAAAAACATATTTCAGGCAAACAACAGTGAGAAGAAAGCAGGGGTTGCAGTACTAATATCAGACAAAACAGACTTCAAAACAAAGAAAGTGACAAGAGATGAAGAAGGACACTACATAATGATAAAGGGCTCAGTCCAACGAGAGGATATAACCATTCTAAATATATATGCACCCAACACAGGAGCACCAGCATATGTGAAACAAATACTAACAGAACTAAAGAGGATAATAGACTGCAATGCATTCATTTTAGGAGACTTCAACACACCATGCACCCCAAAGGATAGATCAGCCAGGCAGAAAATAAGTAAGGACACACAGGCACTGAACAACACACTAGAACAGATGGACCTAATAGACATCTATAGAACTCTACATCGAAAAGCAACAGGATATACATTCTTCTCAAGTGCACATGGAACATTCTCCAGAATAGACCACATACTAGCTCACAAAAAGAGCCTCAGTAAATTCCAAAATACTGAAATTCTACCAACCAATTTTTCAGACCACTAAGGTATAAAACTAGAAATAAATTCTACAAAGAAAACAAAAAGGCTCACAAACACATGGAGGAATAACAACATGCTTCTAAATAATCAATGGATCAATGAACAAATCAAAATAGAGATCAAGAAATATATAGAAACAAGTGACAACAACAACACAAAGCCCCAACTTCTGTGGGACGCAGCGAAAGCAGTTTTAAGAGGAAAATATATAGCGATCCAGGCACACTTGAAGAAGAAAGAACAATCCCAAATGAATAGTCTAACATCACAATTATCAAAACTGGAAAAAGAAGAACAAATGAGGCCTAAAGTCAGCAGAAGGAGGGACATAATAAAGATCAGAGAAGAAATAAATAAAATTGAGAAGAATAAGACAATAGAAAAAAACAATGAAACCAAGAGCTGGTTCTTTGAGAAAATAAACAAAATAGATAAGCCTCTAGCCAGACTTCTTAAGAGAAAAAGAGAGTCAACACACGTCAACAGAATCAGAAACGAGAAAGGAAAAATCATGATGCACCCCACAGAAATACAAAGAATTATTAGAGAATACTTTGAAAATCTATATTCTAACAAGCTGGAAAACTTAGGAGAAATGGACAACTTCCTAGAAAAATACAACCTCCCAAGACTGACCAAGGAAGAAACACAAAAGTTAAACAAACCAATTACGAGCAAATAAATTCAAATGGTAATCAAAAAACTACCCAAGAACAAAACACTGGGGCCGGACGGATTTACCTCAGAATTTTATCAGACACACAGATAGGACATAATACCCATTCTCCTTAAAGTGTTCCAAAAAATAGAAGAGGAGGGAATACTGCCAAACTCATTCTATGAAGCCAACATCACCCTAATACCAAAACCAGGCAAAGACCCCACCAAAAAAGAAAATTACAGACCAATATCCCTGATGAATGTAGATACAAAAATACTCAATAAAATATTAGCAAACAGAATTCAACAGTATATCAAAAGGATCATACACCATGACCAAGTGGGATTCATCCCAGGGATGCAAGGATGGTACAACATTCGAAAATCCATCAACATCATCCACCACATCAACAAAAAGAAAGACAAAAACCACATGATCATCTCCATAGATGCTGAAAAAGCATTTGACAAAATTCAACATCCATTCATGATAAAAACTCTCAGCAAAAAGGGAATAGAGGGCAAGTACCTCAACATAATAAAGGCCATATATTATAAACCCACAGCCAACATCATACTGAACAACGAGAAGCTGAAAGCATTTCCTCTGAGATCGGGAACTAGACAGGGATGCCCACTCTCCCCACTGTTATTTAACATAGTACTAGAGGTCCTAGCCATGGCAATCAGACAAAACAAAGAAATACAAGGAATCCAGATTGGTAAAGAAGAAGTTAAACTGTCACTATTTGCAGATGATATGATATTGTACATAAAAAAACCCTAAAGACTCCACTCCAAAACTACTGGAGCTGATATCGGAATACAGCAAAGATGCAGGATACAAAATTAACACACAGAAATCTGTGGCTTTCCTATAAACTAACAATGAGACAATAGAAAGAGAAATCGGGAAAACAATTCCATTCACAATTGCATCAAGAAGAATAAAATACCTAGGAATAAACCTAACCAAAGTGAAAGACCTATACCCTGAAAACTATAAGACACTCTTAAGAGAAGTTAAAGAGGACACTAACAAATGGAAACTCATCCCATGCTCGTGGCTAGGATGGCCATCCTGCCCAAAGCAATATACAGATTTGATGCAATCCCTATCAAATTACCAGCAACATTCTTCAGTGAACCGGAACAAACAGTTCAAAAATTCATATGGAAACACAAAAGACCCCAAATAGCCAAAGCAATCCTGAGAAAGAAGAATAAAGTGGCAGGGATATCACTCCCCAACTTCAAGCTCTACTACAAAGCCATAGTAATCAAGACAATTTGGTACTGGTACAAGAACAGAGCCACAGACCAGTGGAACAGATTAGAGACTTCAGACATTAACCCAAACATATATGGCCAATTAATATTTGATAAAGGAGCCATGGACATACAATGGGGAAATGACAGTCTCTTCAACAGATGGTGCTGGCAAAACTGGACAGCTACATGCAAGAGAATGAAACTGGATCACTGTCTAACCCTGTATACAAAAGTAAACTCCAAATGGATCAAAGACCTGAATGTAAGTCATGAAACCATAAAACTCTTAGAAAAAAACATAGGCAAAAATCTCATGGACATAAACATGAGTGACTTCTTCATCATATCTCCCCTGTCAAGGGAAACAAAGAAAAAAATGAACAAGTGGGAGTATATCAAGCTTAAAAGCTTCTGTACAGCAAAGGACACCATCAATAGAACAAAAAGGTATCCTACAGTATGGGAGAACATATTCATAAATGACAGATCCAATAAAGGATTGACATCCAAAATATATAAAGAGTTTACATGCCTCAAGAAATAAAAAGCAAATAATCCAATTAAAAAATGGTCCGAGGAGCTGAATAGTTCTCTAAAGAAGAAATCCAGATGGCCAACAGGCACATGAAAAGATGCTCCACATCGCTAATCATCAGAGAAATGCAAATTAAAACCACAATGAGATATCACCTCATACCAGTAAGGATTGCCATCATCAAAAAGACAAAGAACAACAAATGTTGGCGAGGTTGTGGAGAAAGGGGAACCCTCCTACACTGCTGGTGGGAATGTAAACTAGTTCAATCATTGTGGAAAGCAGTATGGAGGTTCCTCAGAATGCTCAAAATAGAAATACCATTTGACGGAGGAATTCCACTTCTAGAAATTTACCCTAAGAATGCAGCACTCCAGTTTGAAAAAGACAGGTGCACCCCTATGTTTATCGCTGCACTGTTTATAATAGCCAAGATATGGAAGCAACCTAAATGTCCATCAGTAGATGAATGGATAAAGAAGGTGGTACATATACACAATGGAATATTACACAGCCATAAGAAAAAAACAGATCCTACCATTCACAAGAACATGGATGGAGCTAGAGGGTATTATGCTCAGTGAAATAAGCCAAGCGGAGAAGGGCAAGTACCAAATTATTACACTCATATGTGGAGTATAAGAACAAAGGAAAACTAAAGGAACAAAAACAGCAGCAGAATCACAGAACCCAAGAATGGACTAATAGTTACCAAAGGGGAAGGGACTCGGGATGATGGGTGGGAAGGGAGGGATAAGGGCAGGGAAAAAGAAAGAGGGCATTACATTTAGCATGTATAGTGCATGGGGAACACTGGGAGGGCTGTGCAACACAGAGAAGACAAGTAGTGATTTTACAGCATCTTACTACACAGATGGACAGTGACTGTGAAGGGGTATGTGGAGGGGCCTGGTGAATGGGGAAACCTAGTAAACATAATGTTCTTTCTGTAATTGTAGATTAATGATACCAAAATTTAAAAAAATGAAAAAAAATTACATAGGATTATATGTTATATCTCAGTTAGGCAAGGGAAAACTGATTTCAAGCTACCCATGATTTGACCACCAGTTCACAAAGTCCCTGACTATCCAATAACGTCTTCAGTGAGCAAGCTCACACCTCTGTCTCAAACCCATCAGATCTTGCTCCCATTCTTCTTTCCTTCCAATCTATGGTCATAAATAAATGCATCTTCAAGTACAGGATACACCTATTTTTTGTTGAATGCCTAACGGTACTTAAGAAACACTGCTGAGTCTTGGAATTTTATCGTTTACTAGGTAAGGATCCAGTTACCAGTTGGGAGGTCTTTGTGTTCATGACAGCACCTATTACACTCTACCAGGGGTATTTTCCCCTTATTCCACTCACTTCCTGTTTGCTTTGCAATCACAATTTTTACATAGTTGTAGGAATAATTTTAGTCAATAAGGAAAATATTTAACAGTAATTTTTTAAATTTTAAAACTCCAGTTATCAGGTATATAAATATAACCTCATCATTCAGTGTCAGTGGAGAGGAAGACAGCACTCAGCAGCTGTGCAGGGCCTTGGTCCCAACGGCTGCAGGCCTCCATTCTTGCCCAGGGTGCGCCTCCTTGATTATGTCCCCCACTGATTTGATTCATATTCATTCACTCAACAAATACTTACAGACTCTCAAGGATGCTTAGATAGGAGGCAGAGATATTTTTCAGGGATACCTGGGCACTTGCCCTGTTTTTCCACTGCCACTCCTCACACTGACAGTATTAGTTTTCCACTGTTTATTAATAACTTACCACAAAATTAGTAGCTTAAGACAACACTCATTTATCACTGTGTAATTCTGTAGGTTCAAAATCTAGCATGGTATAGCTGAGTTGTCCCTTATGATATGATAAGGCTAAAATGAAGGCGTTGGCTAAACTGAGTTCTCACTGGAAAAGTTTGAGGAAAAATCCAATTCCAAAATCATTCTTTTTATTAATAGAATTTAGTTATATGCTCAATTTTGTTATATACTCATTATGAAACTGAGTTTCTGTCTTCTGGCTGGCTCCTAGCTGGGGGCTCCTCTCTGCTCTGAGAAGCTGTCAAAATTCCTTGCCACATGGCCTCTCTATCTTTAAGTGATAATGGTGTGTCAAATCCTTCTCATGCGTCAAATCTCTGATTTCCTCTGCAACCAGATGGAGACAACTTTCAGTTTTCAAAGGATTGGTGATTAGGTAAGGCCCTTACAAATAATCTCCTTAAGGTGACGTGTAGCATTTTGTAAAAGCTCATCAAGGAAATAAAATTCATCATATTCACAGTCCTGGAAATTCATGGTACTTATATGTGAAAAAAGGGGACAGAAAATTTTGAAGGTTGTCCTCACCATTGTCTTTCTGATGCTGAGTTTGGTTTAAGAGCAGGAGAAATTGATATTGTAAATATAAAGAGAAACATGTAGATTATTAGCATAAATTCATGTGGAATGGAGCTTCTCAAATTCAAATTCCTATGTTAGGCCAAAAATGTTATCAAACACTATGCACTACTTTTAGGGTCTCAATAAGCCATAGGAAGTGACACTAGAAAGTGACATACATATCATGTAAGGACCTCAGTTTTCATAAAATTTTATTTACATGGATAATTAAATCAGGATCTTAATTTACTTCAGGGTGGAGTCCCAGTAGTTTTTTCAGACAGTGTCCAGGACATAAATGTTATTTTAATTAGTAACAAAAGTGAGGACAGAGACGCTATGAAGACAGATATGCTTCTTGTTTTCATGGAGCTTACAGTCTTGTGGGCAATAGATAAGAAAATTGATGATAAGGAGACAGTGTGCTGACCATATCTCAGGTAAAAGGAGCAATATGTGCAATTGTCCAAGGAAAGTAAAAGGGTGTAGAGAATTAGAGGAACTAAGAGTATCTCAATATGATTGGCAGGTGGGGTAGGAGGGGGCACAGTGGCCAAGAGGTGAGGTGGAGAAGCAGGTAAGGGACAGGTCCTGAAGATCCAAGTACACTGCATGGAGATAAATTATCCTGAAACTAATTGGGAGCCCAGCAATTCTATGTATAGGAATTTACCCCAAGGTGAGAATAAATCATTAAAGATTTATGGACTAGGATATTTACTACCACATAACATTTAAACCATCCATGTTTCTGTCCCCATGGAAATAAACTGTACTCATCAAAAGGGGATTGATAAAAATAACTGATGGAGTTGGCAGTCCTAAAAATTATGATATATAGTCTGTATTCCTTGATATAGAATAATGCTGTATTAAAAATAACAGTATGAAAGAGGATTTGGAGGAGCAAGAGACACAGCATTTACTTAGTACTCACCGAACACCAGACTAAGCTCAGCCCTTAACAAATATTACTGCATTCAGCCCTCTTAACAATGCAGTGAAAGTAAAAACCGCAATTGCTCCTATTTTACAAATGAGGAAATTAAAGAATAAGCATATAGATAACCTGCCTAAGTCCATACATTTGTTTGATAACAGACGAAGAATTAGGACTCAGACAGAGGCAGCTTGAATCCAATCTATGTTTCTAACTTGAAATCTGAAAAGTCATGAAACACAAGGAAGAGAGGCAGAGAGGGGGGAAGGAGGAGAAGGATAGAGAAAAGCTAGAAAGAGAGGAAGAGAGATAAAACCAAAGAAGAAGAGTGATCACTCAACAGTCTTAAGAATAATTATCTCTGACTTGCAAGATTTTAGGTAACTTTTTCTTTCCTCTGTGTATTTTTCTGTTTGAATTTTTACAGAAAGCAATTTGGTATTTTTAAATTAATTGACTTTTTAAAAGACCAAATTTAGGTTTATAGATAAGCTGAACAAAAACTATGGAACTCTATTCTTTCACACATTTTGTCTATTATTAAAATTTTGCATTAGTATGATATATGTCTTACAAGTGATGAGCCAATGTTGATACACTATTATTAACTAAAATTCCATTGTTTCCATTAGTGTTCACTCTTTGTGTTGCACATTCTGAGGGTTTTGACAAATGAAAAATGACATGTATTTATCATTATAATATCATACAGAATAATTTCACTGCCCTGAAATTCAAAATGGATTTTGAGAGGATTTACCGTAAGTGTACAACAGACTATTTTATTCCAGCTTGCTTAAATCTAGTCCTGTGTCTCATATAGGGGTATGCTTTCATTTTGCAGAAAAAGATGCCCTATGTAAGTTGTTTCTCTCCCTGCCTTGTTTAGACTCAAGCTCTGGCTTTACTTCTATGGTATCACATCTTCTCCTTCTAACTTCCATGGATACTGGTTAACTGTGAGTTCAGTGAATTGTAGTCTTTTCTGATGGGCAAATTAAGCACAGTAAGAGCAAAGCTCTACAGTGTCCAAAATCTTGACAGGGATGTCTGCATGAATGGACAGACTTTCTGTAGGCCTTAGAGAAGAATTAAAACTCAATGAAAATACCAATTGTCACAACAGTTACTTTTAAGTGCACAGCACTGGAGCAACATTCTGATTCATGGTTGAAGGAATCTTGACACATGTAGGAATCATTGAAGCATTTCCTTGTTTGTCTGATTTATTAGATATATTTAAAGGAGGAAGAAATATAATTCTCTCTACTCATAGTTACATATGTTACTGGTTCCTTGTATTTGGATACTATTTTTATAGTGTTATTATTTATGACATTTTCTTAGTGCAAAATATTAAGATATTTATCAGAATTTTCTTCATCATAAAAACATTGATTTTTTTTTGCTTTTCCATTGAATATCAGTGGAATTTTAAAATGTTTCTGCATCCATAGAACAATTTACCACAGCTTTAGACTTTATGAACTAGAATTTGATACATAGTTACTATTTTTTGTCTGTTTTGAAGTAATCTCTTGGTATTTTCTTTTTACGTTATGGGTGATTGAGGACATAACCAAAGTAATTGTGGAATTGGCTCATACATACAATAATTCAGACAGATTATCCAAGTAAAAAAAATATATGCCTTGGAAGCAAATTTCTCACTTTAGGTAAGTGAAAAACTGAGGATTACAATGTATTGAAGTTATTGGAGGTTTTGTAAAATTCGTGCACTGCAATTCAAATGGAAAAGGCAATCATAGGATGGGCATCTAATTAATAAAGCAAGAGAACATATAATCACTTCTAAAAAAATTATTATGATACCCAATCCTAAGATTTTTTTTTTACCCAATAGCTATAAACTTCATTGATGTATCATATATTAATAGTAATATATTTGCTATTAATTGAGGCTTTTAAAAGAAGAAAAAAAGAATTAGAAGCAGATAAAGGGGTGTGGTAAATTTGCCTATAAATTTGAACTGAAAAACAATTTTCCTAAATATGGACTCTTGAAATACCACTGGCCACTTTTGATACGCCTATTCAGCTGTATCCCAATTACTTCCAGACCCATAATTAAGCTCACAATTATGTCCTAAACTAAAGACGTCTCTACCCAATTGCCTATGAAACACCATTTCCACACTGATCCCCAATAGGACTTGAGACTAAGCAAGATCTAAACCCACCTTTTCATCTGTCTGCCTTTATTCATCCAGATTTTTACCTCTTTCTGCATTTGTTTTCTTGGTGTGGCATACTAGCGTTAACCCATTTGTCCAGGCTGGAAACATAGAAGTCATCCTGTGTCCCTCCTTTTCCTTTGCTCCTCTGTCCATCCATCTGGCTATGAAATCACCACAATGCTGTATTTACAACCTCTCCCCGGGCTGCCCTGCTTCACAACCTGTCAGTCACTGCCCGCTCCCGAACTACCTGCTCTCCTCTACCAGTCATCATTTCAGTCTGCATAGTCCCATTGTGCTGTTTCCCCACAGGTACTCTTCCATAGATTTTCTTAAAAACCCTTTAATGATTCCTCCCATAGGCTGATAAAGATCACATCCCTTTGAACAGAAAGTCTCTTGTAATCAGTTCCCACTGCCTCTCTCCCCAAGGCTATCACAATGCCCTCTGCACCAGCCATATGAAACTGCCTGCCTGCTCAGAGCATATTCCATTGTGTAATGCTTCTGAGACTTTGTGTAGGTCATTTTCCTTTTCCAAAAGATCCTTTCACTTGCTTTTTGTCCAATGAACTAGCCATTAAACAAGTCTCAGACACCATGCCCTCTGGAAAACCTCCCTAACTCTTCAGTGTGAGTTGATCTTGGTGCACACACAAGTAGGAAGCACTGATCAACTGGGATGTAACAGCCTGTTCACCATGAGCTATGTGATGGCAGAGACCATGTCTCTCCCGGCCCCACCACCAGGAATTCCTGTTGCCACAGAGGTTTTAGCTTGAGGCACAGGTTTAACAATTGTATTATGAGAGTATGAAATATTTTCCAGACCCAGATTTTGAAGAACTTTGAATATCATAGTAAGAAGTTTTGTTCTATAGACGTAACTCTGAAGCAGAAAAGGGGCATGATAAAATCTGTGTGTTAGAAAAGTTGGGTAGAGTAATGGATGGACTAAAGATGGGGTGTATTTATTGTGTAGGCAGAAATGTCTAAAGACACAATTATGGATTTACTGGGGGATTAGATTGAAAATGGGATATAATTCAAGTAATGATTTATGTCAGGGCTGAATTACCTTCTGAGTACACAGTAAGAAAAAAAGTAAGAACTCTTT
Source organism: Manis javanica (assembly GCF_040802235.1). NCBI lineage: Eukaryota > Metazoa > Chordata > Mammalia > Pholidota > Manidae > Manis > Manis javanica. Next base: position 152,396,278 of record NC_133157.1, read on the forward strand.
ATTATACCCATGACATATCTTACCCAGTACTGTAATTCTTATAACAGATATTTGGCAGAAAAGCATGATTACCACACTTTATATTAATTGAACAGATAAGGAACATAAAGATTTATTCCTAAAATATTTGTAAACATTTAATAAATATCTGTTGAGTTGATGAATGTATCCCCAGTACCTAATATGACAGGATCAATCACAAATTTATAGAAACCAAGTTGTAGTTGTTTATGTTTAAGTCCTTGGAGCAATATATTCCACAGTTTGACACTACATATGGAAATTTTCTTAAACTCCCCTAATTTAGGGCATTATGATAGTTACACAGTATTCTAGGAGTTGGTGAAGCTGTCCATGAAGAAGAATATTTTAAAACATAATTTTCTCTAATTTAGTGAAAGAAGATTGCTGTTTTCAATTATGAATTGTCACATTATTTCTCCCAGAATTTCTTTAACTTCATCTCAGATTTTTTTAGATATGAATTGTAATTTTTTCATATATATGCATTGAAAAGATGAAATCTAAACAAATTTCAGATAATCCCTTGGTGTCTTCGAACATTTCATAACACAACCAAATTAAAAGACCATCCTGTGTTATGTTACAAAATTCAAGCTTCCAAAATAGTAATTATGGCACATACTTCCTTCAGGAAATGAATGAAAATAAAGTAGAAGTTGAGCAAAGTCAATAAAATTTTGCTGCCTCGCAATATCCAACTATTTGTCAGAGCATATTTTAAATCCATAAGATTTTTTTCTGGGAACTAAGTATAATTAGATATGTTTTATTTAGTTCATACATTTCATATAAAAGAATGAAAGACTTTCACAAAACTGTAAACTTGAACATAAAATTATTATTATCCTCATTATCTTCATTTAAGAGCAAAATAGATTGTGTTGAGGAAGGAAAGGCTAAGATGACACATTAAAAATAAAATAAGGCAAAAAAGAAATAATTCTCCTAAATTACATAACCTATGAGTAAATATACTAGGAATAGGGTAACTGCATTTCAAGGGGTCAGCACTGAACCTGTTTTACCCCATGATGGGTTGTTTACGGCAATCAATATTGCCACTCATTTTTGATGATCTTCTGTGTCCTCTGTGACTCATATTAAATGCATCAACATGGTTGATTTTTAATTTAGCCTTGTTAAAGTAATTTAGTTCAACCTTCATTGAGGAAATGCAGTTATTTGCAATGACAGTGAATGCTATTTGGCCTCTTAGGGCAAATGGGACTGTCAGGCTTGTTGTCAAGTTTCGAGCTGACATAGTCAAGGAGCTAGTGAAGAGGGAGAATGGTTGGGTCCAGCTTTTAGCGGCAATGAGTGGTGGGGGGCAGGGGATCATCACTGCTTTTTAGTTTACTTTTTTTATCATCTGTTTTTGAGTTTCCATTTTTCTCTTTATCACTTAGGGTTTCAATCTCAGTTATTTTTTACTTCCCTATTCTGTAGCAACCATCCCAAATTATGTCAACCTATATTTCATGTTTAGTACATGAATGCCCTCATCCTAATTCAAGCTTTTGTCATTTTATGATTGTGCAATTTCAGTGACATCGTAACTCCCTCACCTTTAGTTCTTATGTGAGCAAAACCATCATATAGGTAATTGCTATGTTAATCTTTAAAAAGCCTCCTTTCTAATCAGATCTCCCCCTAGATTTTTAGTACCTTACCTGATTTACAAACTAATGTCCAAAATTCTTTGCCTAGTACTCATGCTTTTTCATAATTTCTCAAGCTTTTTATTCTTCCTTTACCCAGGCAAGTCTTCCCCTTTCTCTTCATACTACCCCTTTACCCAGAACGTCCTCTCAATTTATTTTAATTCTTTACTCCCAGCCATTTTTAGGATAGAGCTCCAAGACCAGTTCCCCACATTGACTTTTTTACTGGCCATTTCACTCTGTTGGAAACCCAATGTAGTTCTGTTTCTCTATCACTAGTTTGGCCCTTATACATATTTCCCTGAATTATTAGTTGGTGTTTTGAGACCCATTATTTAATGACAGGGACTTTACTTTCTCCTAAACTATGTTCATGCAGGCATTTGGGACTTATTTACTATATCTATCATGAATTTCCATTGGCTATTCATAATATGGATACATAAAAGAAAATAATTCTCTGTGCTACAAAAATCAATCCATATTTTCTTGAACTAAAAGAACAGAGGTATGTGTGTATGGGTGCATGCACATGCCCACAGACTGTTGTATAAAGGCAATTTAAAATTTAAACTATTGCAGGACATTACTGCTAAACTTTACAGAAGTTGGACATTGTTTAGTTGTTCGTCTGCCACTCCTCACCCAAATATAAACTCCACAATATAAATATAAATTTATGAACTCCAGAAGAACAAATATCTTGCTTCTCTTGTTTACCATTATATCCTTAGTCTCTAGAACAGAGCTCCGAATCTGGTAAACATTTAATAAATATCTGTTGAGTTGATGAATGTATCCCCAGTACTTAGCAGAGAGCATGCTGTTTAGTAAGCAATCAAGAAATAGTAAATGGATAACATAATAAATGACAAACATTAAGGAATAGCACAATAAGGTCAATGTTAGAACAGGTGTCAAATATTTTGAATATCCTTTTAAAGAACCCTTAGCATAAAATTTGGAGCTAACAATTGACTTAAGACACTGCAACTTAAAACAAACACTAAGACCCATTAGGGCATCGGAAGTCAGATGACAACATGCTGCGCTTCACCTTCCGTAGATCAACTAGGTCTGGCTTGGGTTCAAAGTAACTAGTTGGGTTGAAAGCCAGGAAAGGAAAGGTGGAGACAGTCTTCGGTGGTGATAGCAGGAAATTTAGAAAACGAGTCAGCAGGCAGGACCTATTAATAATTTGCAGGCCTGAGTGAAAAATGAAAATGCTGGGTTCCTTGTTCAAAAACAAACACGAAGAAACAAAATTAGAAAAGTGCCATTAACAGTAATAGAATAGAAAACCTGCTCTCTGCGGTTTCTCTCTTGCTGTGGATATGCTGCTTAACGTCCCCCTTGCTCACCATGGGAATACTCGTCTGGAAAGTGCCGACCCATGCAAGTGCTCGGGGACCCCACTTGTGCCCTGACAGGAGCGCAGCCCCCAGGGGCCGGGACCCCCTTCCCGCCGCTGCAGCCCAGGGCACTGGACCATGGGGCCTCTATGTACTGGAGACTCTGCACCAGGACGCGCTGGGTTCTTGCACCCAGAGGATGAGTGACAGGATCATTACTGCTAAGTTACCAGCCGGCGCAGGGCTGCTGCTATCGTTTCTGCCTGGAAACACAGCCGAGCTGTGCTCCTGGCCCCAGGCCACCCCAGGTCCTTGACCAGACCCCAGAAAGGTCAAAGGGGGATGGGGAAATGAGAGTCCCTCCAGGGTGCCACCCCAGGCAAGGGCAACAGCAGTGATGGGGCAGGTGCGGGAAGAGGGCCCAGCATGCCAAGGGGCAGAGGACAACGAGCTGGGGGCTGGCCAGAACCCATCCTGAGAAGACCCATGTGAGCCAGCCTCCAAGTCTCCTGTTAACTTCACTTACAAGATATAAACCTACAGATAAAATTCTTAAAAATTCCAAGACTGGAGAGCAAAGCACTAAGCCCCAGTAGTGGGGCCTTCCTGAAGGTATGTGACCATGCTGGTCACAGGACCCTGAAGCCACCCTGAGTGTTGTCCGAGAGAGACAGAGCCAGGGACTAGGGCTCCCTGCTCCGCCAGGGCAGTTAGTGGGGCACAGGGGTTCCATCCCGTGGGCAACCCACAGCACTGAAATGTATCTAACTGTACTAATCTCTGTGTAGAGGTATAACAAGGTGCTGTGGTTTCTCTTGCAAATGAATTTTGCTGTAGTTTCTATAAGCTGATGATTGCAAGAGAAAAGGAATAGAAGCTGGAAAGAGCAAAGCTTTGGTTGTAGAGATTTAAAATAAAAATAATGAAGAAAATGAAAGAAGAGAGAAGAGCAAAGACAGAGTCTCCACTGAGAATATTAGTACTTATCTGGCTTTCCAAGATGCTGTATTTTATTCAGATCTATATAACTAGGTAGAGTGATGCATAGCTACTTGTAAGAGGAGAAATCTCTAAAATGAGAAGACATCCTTAATATTTGCTGAGTGAAGTCTGTAGGCTAGGAACTTTATTATCACTATATTTGTTTTTCATACATACACAATTTAAAGCAGACATTACCCTCATTTTTCATATAAAGAAATAGAGTTCAACAGTTATTCTAGGTTAATTGTTCTGGTCAAGGGCATGTAGCAAATAAGTGGAATGGCAGGAGAGGAGGTGGGGCAGAACAAAATGCAGTTTGTATTTAACAGAGTTTCCTCAACAAGCACATAAAAGTTGCCTAGTCAGAAGAAAATATAAAGAACAAATAGAATGAATAATAATCATTTATTTCTACTGGGGAAGTCAGGTTTATGAAGAAACAAAGCAGGTAATATTCAAACTCATTTAATAGACTGCTATTATATTATCTATTATTTCTTTTCCTTTTCCTCACAAATTGCTGAGTAGAATATTTTGGGAAGAAAATAAATCTAGTTTAGACCAATGTATTTCACCTTATATAGTTACATATGCCAAATGAAGGCACTGCCCATAGCAGGAAGTAGAGGTAGAGCTGATTTTATTTTTCTTTGCAAATGTATTCCACACCTATATTTTTAAAAATTCTAAAAAGCGCATAATAGGGAATTCTGAAAGTGTCTTAATTTATAATTTACTTTGTTGTATTTTCCCCAAAGAGTTTGTACTCTTTTTAAATATTTGATTAGCATTCCTTTAACTCCTGAGTTTTTCTAACTAAAGTTATTTAGAGATCTTTAGAATGTGTGTGTGTGTAAAATGCAGGGATGTTTACTTTAATAATTCTGCTCAAATTTTAGAGTATTTTAATTCTATTTTTTAAGAAGAAAACAAGTTATTTTGTGAAGCTCCTCCTCAGTTACAATTCTGAAGAGATGGCATGTTGGTCTATTAAAGCAAAGCTGGTTGAAGATACACATATATATTATATTTATCTGAGCTGAAATTAATTCAAAATATTTAAAAATTAATTTCAAAATACTTAAAAATCTGTAGTTTGCTTACAACTCCAAATGGAGGACTTAGAAGAAAATAACATTTTTGCAAATAAAATCTCAGTATACTTTACAAAATTCTAGGAAAAAAGTCTTAAAAATATTTCAAGGTTACTGGGGCAAATGGGCAAAACATTTTATCTCAGTTATTTGTTTACATATAAACACATTTTTAAAATCCTAATTCTAAGGATTAGAATTTTAGCATATTTTTATTAACAACACCAATGGAAATTCAATATTCTTCACATTTGTGAGAAAAAGCATATCATCATCAATAAGCTAGTATTCATCTATAAACTAAATTTGGGGATGTTTAGCACTCATGTTACCAATTTGCCAGACTAGTACTAGGTATGGTGCTGTGATTCAATATTAGTCCTAAAAACATTAATTTGATTCATTTCTTAGGCACAACAATAACAAAAGACATCTAAGAAGCTGGAGTTGTGTTCATGTAACAGTTATTAATTACAGTCCCTATAATTTAAGTGATACTGAATGATAGCTTTAAACCAACTATCTGCTGTCTCTTACTCAAAGCATATCATCAGAGTCCTGAATAAACAGCCGTGATGGAAGAATCCCTGTGGCAGAAATTAAGAAATAAAGCACAGGAAGGATTAACCTCCAGCCTCCCATGCTTTTATCTCTAGCTTGCCTCAAAACCAAAGAGAGAATGCCTAACCATTAAAAAAGATTAAAGGTGTTAATTAGACTAAGAGATAGAAACCTATCACCCTTATGTCAGGCAGACCACACTAAATCTTCTAATGGATTAAAATGCATGTTCACTCCCTCTCTCTCTTTCTCTCTCTCTCTCTCTCTCTCTCACACACACACACACACACACACAGGAAGTATTTTGTCTACTGAAATTCCATTAGTGATGGTCTCAAATGTAAATTTGTGAACAATTTTTGTTGAAACGGATTAAAAATTTTGGACAATATTTGTATAAGTACGGTCATTACCGCTATTCCTATCAAACACTCAGTATGAAAATAAAACCATAGGGGGTTTACCAGAGTAGCCAAACTTCCTAATAATGAAATTCAGAATTGCCAGTTTTCAAATCTCCTTTAACTGAGCCCATTATGAAGTTGATAACAGATTAAGTAGAGATTCTTTTATTTTTCTTTCCAGACAAAGAATATGCTTGTCACCTATATAAAGTACCTGACATCTTAAGATGGATTTGAAGTTTTTCAATGTTAATTGTCAGAAGGGAAAACTATTGTCCAAGAGAGTATTTGCCTTTAAATAATTCACTTTGTCTCTTTATATTTTATCATTTTAAAATATACACATTTTCATTTTTAAAATATAAGGGAAAACACACATGTATTCTATATAGCATACAAATATATGCTTATAACGTTAATGTGCTTACACACATGTATGTATATGTACACACATACATAAATTACATATATACACATGTCCTATGCATATTCATCTGTGTATATATGTGTGAATGTACATGTATGTTTGTGTACACACAGAATCAAATGTATATATACACACACACTATTTCAGGTTCTATTACACAAAGATATGCTCTTTTACTCTCTTTCAAATGTTAAATAGTTTCATATCACCATACTGTTAAGGTGATGTGAAAGATAATGAGACTAGGAATGAAAGTAAGTTATATGAAATAAGAACATTTAAAAACTTTTTTAGACAATTGCTAAAGGAAACATTGAAAACATACTTTGAAGAAACACTTTACACATATTAGTAAGAGCTAATAAAGGACCCAAGTGAAAATTTTATATAAAGACATGGTACATGCATTCCATATATATGTGTATGTGTGCTGCTCCCTTAGGAGGCAGCGATCACGCGAGGTGGGCTAATGTCCCCTCCTGTCCATTCAGCCCCAGTCAGGGGTCCTAGGCCTGATTTTCAGCAGAATGCCCAAACTGGCCACAGGTCTGGATGTCAGCGTGCCATTCGCAGATGTCCCTGGTTGTGAGTACATAGATGAGCACAGTATCTTTGATCTAAAGCTACCTCTGTACTATCCCTGGTTTGTTGATGCACAGTGCTGAGGTGGGAAGCTGAGTTACAACTAGCTGGTACAGATCATCCCTACAAGCACTCTAGTGACCCCCTGGTGACACAGCCCTAACCACAGAGCAATTCCTGGAAACCTCGCTCACGGCTCACCTACCATGGCCTGTGTCACTGGCAGCTGTAAAGGAAGGGGAATAGCGTCTTTTTCCAAAACAACCTCTTTGGCACAATGACTAAGCACTTGTACACTCTGGTCACCAATCAGGGCTGTTAGAGGAGAAGCGAGTGGAGTGCGGAAGCTTGAGTGGATGGAGATAGTTGCTCTAGTGACATTGCCTGGGTCTGTGGGCTGGAGCAGAAGGTGGGAGGTGCTCTCCAGACAGGCAGCAGCCGGTAGACCAGGGTTACCTGATTGCCTTGTCCCTGCAGCAGAACAGTCACGGGCATGTCGGTTCTTAGCGACCTGGAGCCGGCCCAGGCACTTCAGCAAGAGGAGAACCTGCAGCAAGGAGCAGTCTGGCTGCGCCAACACCCGCGTCCCCGCGGGCAGAGAGCCACAGGGGGCACCCAGCTGCGGAGCGTCAGCAGAGGCCGAAACAAGGGTGAGACTGTCCTCCGGGAGCCCTGCCCAGGGCTGAGCTGCTGTGCCTCTTCTTTTAGAGGCTGTGACTATTTTAGTTGCTCCCCCGCACAACCCCTGAAATGTGCTGGCTAAGTGATGCGCTGTTGGGGATCCAAGCAGGCAGTAAGTCAGACTAGGTAATGTCCTTGCCCTCACGTGTTGCTGCCTTCCCTTTCTCCCAGCCATACAGGGTAACACTGGGGATGCTGGTGTAAGGATTTCTGATTCCTAACTCCCGTTCCCCAGAATAGGCACACTGACATACAGATCCCAGCAACGCTGTGCAGTCCCTGCCTAGAAAGCATCTCCCAAAATTCTCTCCCCTAACTGGCTGGGTCCTTGTGGCTCCAATTGCTTCAGGAGTTGATTTGGGTTTCTATCTCCATAATTTATAATGCTTTCCTAGGGATCTGGAAATACAACTTTTTTCCTGGAGATGAAAAAGATGTATGTGTATATATATACATATATACACACATACAGTTTAGTTTACCTTATATATACATATATATACATATATATAAGCAATATATAATTACATATCTTAATATTCATTTATTTTCAAGCAAGTGACTGAAAATTTCACTGGAAGAAACATGTTTCCACTTTATTCATTAGTTAATTACTAAATTTTTTTTTACTGAAGTATCATTGATACACAATCTTATATTGGTTTCAAATACACAACACAGTGGTTCAACAGTTACCCTATTATTAAATCCTCACCCCAACTAGTGCGGTTAATAGCTGTTGACATTGAAAGATGTTACAGAATCATTAACTTTATTCTCCATGCTGCACTACTAGCCCCATGACCACCTTACATTATGATTGAGAATTTTTGTGCCCCTTTATCCCCATCCACTCACCCCAAATCTCCCCCATGATAACCACTAGGGACTTCTCAGTGTGTTTACCCATTAATATCTAAAGCATTGTTTACTGATAATAAAATATAATAAACTTACAGCTTGTGATTTATTATTAAAAGCTTTCTCCTTTTTGTCAACTTGTACTGTATATCAAACTCTCCTACAAAATAGCAAATTCCAAGTTACTTGACCAAGCAAACAAAGTTATTACTCAAATTACTTCAAAAAGAAGTTAAATTTTTATTTTTTCACTTTTCTATATAACATAAAATAATACTACTAATTGGGTTCTTTTATATAAGTCCCTGTATAGTAATTAGTTTATTATCATGGTAATTCTAACTTGAACATTTACTCTTTCTCATTACAAAAGGCTCAGAATAATACTAGATCATATCAAATGCTTAGAACAATAGCAAAACAACATAGCACAAGTGTAGCCAGCTTTTTTTCAGTATCTTTACATAATCAAAATATTTTGGCTTATTGGTTGAATGTTTGTTTCTGATATAAAAATATGTCCTTTTGAAATAAATGAATATTCTCACTGGTATTTGGATTTTAAGAAGCTGAAAGGAATTGCGGAGAACCTTGGGTATTCCACCTCTGCCCCAAAAAAGATGCATAACCATGGGAAAATTAATTAACCCGCAGTGGTAATACAAATGCAGTATTCTTTTATTATTTCTTATCACTGATCTTCCACACTACTCCACAGAAAATTATTGGGTAAGTATGAAAATGTTAACATTTCCTACATAGATTTTAAAGGAAAGGAGTACTTAGTCTAGGGATAATTATTATGACAGGAATGCAAAACAAATGAAAATGGAGGCATTATAAACATTCCAAACTCAAAGCCTACATAATGCTAATAGAACTTTTAAAAGTACTAGGAAACGTCAAAGTAGCAGAATATAAAAATCAATAGCATCCCATGTTTAAGGTCGCAGGGGAAGAATACTCTTGTTCACTGCTAATTCAATTGCAAATTTTAACCACATGTTTGAAGAAAAAGCCTTAAAAATAATTTGCCTTTAACTCAGGACTTTTATGGCTAGAAATTTATTTGAAGTTATTATTATGAATACACCTAAAGATGTACACTAACATCTAGGAGGCCCAGATATTCATCAGAGTGCTGCTTATAATGTCAGAAGTATAGGAACAAACCAGATACTCAATAACAGTGATGGTTAAAAAATTATAATGTATGCATACAAGTAAACATAGGCAACTATTTATAATTATGCTGTATAAGTAGTCCATGGTGTATGCTATGGAAAAATGATGATAGTCTTTTATCCAGTGATGTAAAAATAAATTATAAAATAATATGGCCCATGTAATCCTATTTTTGTTTATGGAAACTTGAGTACACATGCTTTATACCAGAATGCTAATAGTAGTGATCACTTTGTAGTGAAATTTTATTCTCCTGTGGTGATTTTAATCTCTTTCTTATTTATTTGTATTTCTAAATTTCTATAACCTAGTTAATAAAATAATAAAAACAATGAGAGCAAACACAGAATGCTTACTCTATCTAGGTTTAAGTTATCTCATTTACCCTTCACAACATCTCTAGGCAATAAGTACCATTCCTATCATCTTTTTATAGGTGAAGGCAACAAAGGCACAGAGAAACATGACAGTTCACTCGGCCTTACACAGCTAGTCAATAGCAGAACTGAAATTCTCACTGAGCTTGTCTGGTTCTAGATCCTAAGCTCTTGAATCCTATATTGTTTCATGCCATAATACATGCAACCAAGAAGAAAAGGCTCAGTATAAAAAAGGAACACCAAATACCAGTATAATGATATATGTTAGACAATTTTGCTAAAAAAAAGACAAGATATTATGATTTAGTTACTAATTTGATTCATCATTTTGAAACTAGTTTAAAAATATAGATCACGTCCCTTATTTGAACTTAAATGATCAAAAAATTTTTACCTAATTACCTAAAACAGTTCTCTGCTGCCATGTCATAGCAGGGTATGGTGCACTCAACAAGGTGACCAGTGAATTAGAATTGCTGTAAGCTGAAAAATAATTACCATGAATTTAACAAATTTCTTAGCTCATCAATTTACAGATTTACAGCATCAGGTCAACATTGGGTGCAGAATTCAGTCCATTGTTTTACTAACAAAGATTAAAGACATAATCAGAATCTGCACTGGGTAAATCTACTATGCAATATGTCTGCACACTAAACTAAGGGTGGGCACTGCAGAGATACACTGGCACCCAGATTCAGCTGTCCTTTCCCATGCACAGCTGCCCTAGCCTGCCATGGCTCTGATCCCTGGAATCCCATGGTACAGGGAGATTTCGTCACACTCGAACTCACTTTCTTACCCTGTGCCTTTTGACTGTTTCAAGGGCAAATGCTCAGCTAGTCAAGCCTTCAAACCAGTGGTCTGACATTTTGAAATAATAAGTAAGAGAGAGCAGGCACACTCATTTTAATATGAGACATTCTCATTTTAAGGAGAACTTCAGCTGATCCAAACCCAAGAAAAATATGCTTGAGTTTCTCTTCTCCCTTACATCTGTCACTGACTCTTATACACAGTCTTGACATTACACATGAAAATAAAAGCCAAATAGTATTCACCGTGACTGTAAACCTCCTGGTTTTCCTAACAAGGGAAGGAAAAAATATATATACAGAGCCTAATAAATCTCAAGCCTATGGTTTATTCTACCTTGTCAATACGTTTTTAAAAATTAGCTTTATGCTATACATATTTGAAAAAATATAGCTCTTCTGAGCAACAGAAGATTTAAGTGACTGTGTGCTGTTGGCCGTCTCCACTTAGCCGACAACTCAAGAGCACAGATCCATTCACTGCTTTCACCTCCTCACTCCCATTTCTCACCCATGCTATTTTGGCTTCTACTTTGCTTAGGACTGTTCTTAAAGCTCATGTTTGCTGGGCACATTCATGACATCTGTCAATAATTCCTAAGATTCCTTTTCATTCTTATTTTAATTGGGACATGATGTCCATGAAGGATCTCTAACACTGACGATAATTCTTACCTTCTTGAAACACTCATTTTTCCTGGCATCTGGGCAACAAGGCAGGTTGTTGTTTTACTTTCTAGCCACTTTTTCAAAGCCTGCTTTTTAAAATCCATTTTCTCCACCATCTCCTGTAGGATTGGTGTTTCCAGACATCTGTCCTAGAATCCCATCACATTTCACCCAGCTCTTCTTTTCTCTTCATTACCTTCCTTCTCTTCCCCTCAATCCTTCTCTATCTCCCAACCTTCTCTTTCTCTTTATCCATTCTTCCTGCTTCATCTCATCCTCTTTTACGATTTCAATGATTTGTGTGTACATGAATAACACCCATAGCTATTCTAGAGCCTAGGTCGCACCCACAATATCATACCCATATACCTGTATGTATCTACAGGTAGATATGTATATTTGTGTGTGTGTGTATACACATATGTGTATTTATATTATATTACATCTAACTGGGCATTCACACATAAATGTTCCATGTTCAACTACAACACAACATACTTCAAACCGAACTCACATTTTTGCCTTCCAATACCTCTTCCTGTAGGCGTGTTGCTCACTGTGAATTCTTTCCCATTGATTATGTGAAAAAGAAATGAGGAAATCATTTGTTTCTCTCTGATGCCCTTTCAAAATCATTGACTTATTAATTCTCATGAATCAATTAATACTCTGTTCCTGTACATTTGCTACCTTTACTCAGGTCACCAATATCTTTCACCTACAATTTTTCAGGGCATCCAACTTCCTATTTTCTACTGTAGCCAGAGTGTTGTTTCTAAACCCCAAAACAGAGCATGTGATTCCCCAGGTTAGAAGTCTGCACTAGTTTCACTTTGTTCTCTGTATTGAAATCCTTTGTTCTCTGTATTCTTTGTGATATCTTTCTGTAGAGCAACTTTTCCATCCCATCCTCACTTCCCAAATACCTTTGCCTTGCTCAAGCCATGTTCTACTCATCTTTATGTCTAAATTTAGACATCAACAGGTAAATAAATCTTCCCTAACCACCAAGCCTGGATGAGGGACTAGATTTGGTCTCATATTGTCCCAGGATAACATTCATCACACTAAATCCTAGTTGCCTCACCCAGTTACTTAAGATAAAGACTGTATACTAATACCTTAACACCTAGCACATAGTAAGCAGTCAATCAATTTTTAACAACTAAATGGCTGTCCAGTGATAACTGGAATGGGGCAATAGTTTGTTTCATTCATGAATGGCAGGTAAGACTGTTCATTCAGAAAAAGGTCCTTTTCTGCAGAGCTCTTTTCATTGAATATTTGAATATAAATGTTGGAACAATCTGTCAAATGACAGAAACTTGGCAATGATGTAAGCTGGCTCAATTGAGACATACTATTTAATATGAGCACCAACATTTAGAAAATTGAAATCTCCTTCAGAAATCTTTTAATTAGGTAGTCTTTTTTGTTTACATGTGATATTGTACATCCTGTCACTAATGGAAATTAACTTGGATTCCATTTGGAATGCACACTGGTAATTATTCTCACTTCCCAAATAAATGCAGCAGTGAAGGAGTTTCACTTTAAAACTGAAGCTGGTGGAACTCCAAAACTCCCAAACATTCATTACAGGCCAATAAACTATGTAATTTCTAAATTTTACAGTCAGGATTGAGTACCTTGTTGGCCATTTTTTACTTTCAAGGCACAAACAAAACCTCTTTTCAATAATGATAAATTACATTCTTATTTTATTCTAATCTAGGGATTCTTAAGCATTCATGGATGAACTTCAAGCATTTTCGAAGTCCATAAAATTATCTCTAACTCATATGTGTGTAAGCATTTATATGGGGCAGGATTCAAACCTTTTGCTGGACTTCTCAAATGGATTCACAACTCCAAAGAAATGAACAACCATTGGTAATTATTTTATAGGTTAAAGAAAAATATGATAATGCACTTAAATATTCTCATGTATGAAAAAGTAATCTTTAGGAGAGAGAAAAGTTAGACATTTGTTGAATCAGTTAAGATAGTTAAAATTAGACAAAATAGTTGTATTTTAATTTATTTTCCAGCGTATCTAATTATAATCTAGAAATAACAGAAATAAAGGAGAATACCTTTTGGAATTTTAATTTCTATGTGCAAGTAAAGACCACAGAAGTGACACTGCCCTGTAGAAGTACTATAACAAAAGTACTTCTAGAATACTGCAAGGGTGCCTCTGCCAGCCCCTCAATAATAGTTTTCTGGTTTCTTTTCCAGATGGTGCCTCAATCTATTCCTCACCTTCTCTGCTGATCAGTGAATCCCTTATACCTTCTTCATCAGTCTCTCCATTCCTTTCTACGTTTGCAGATTTAATATACCATTTGTTCTCATGTCCTAAGGCTCATTGATGGAGCTAGAATCTATTTAGAGTCTAGAATCAAATGAGCAAGGAAATAATTAAGGTTGATAAAGAATTCTCCTGAAATACCAGAATACCTTATTTGAAAACATGGATTAGCATCACTCTAAGAAATTGTGCCTCAGATCATGGAAAATACCCTAAAACTTATGAAAAAATGACATATATCAGCTAAAAGGCTTAGAATATCCAAGTACTCTCAAAAGAGAAATACTAATTTTAAATGATATTTTTAATAACTTATTAGAATATTTCTTTTGAATTCCAAATAAATGCCTAGAAATGAGTTTGCAATAAAATTCTATTCTGGACATGACTGTGTTTGGGGGACTTGTAGTTAGTAAGGGTCTAACACATTATTTTGGTTGGCTTGGCTATACCTCAGCAAATATCAGAAAGTAATGAATGTTAAGATAAAGATGAAACTATATGATGCACTTTTCAGTTGGAGACAATTTCGTTTTATTAATCCCATTCTGGATGACTGTCACAGAACCCCAGTGCCAAATCATGAGTCATGGAAAGCTTCCTTCAGGCTCCCTCATGCTTTTCACTAACTTTTATGTAGATGGCTTTGATCATGTCCCTGAACTCCAATGAGATATTTTATACTGCCCTACTGAGTGCTATGGTATAACTCTGAGTTTGAGCCTAAAAAAAAGAGACTATGGTAGGTTTTGAGAGGAACTTGGAGGAGGAGGAACAAAAACAAACACAAACACACAAAACCGAGGTACCCTGGCAGAGGATGGATATTTAAGTTAAGTTAGGTTTCTAAGTTAGATCTCAAAATGTTCCTGCTTATAGTAGACCCATTTTGTGCTAATTGTTTTGCTTAACAAGGAGATTCCCATCAGTGGCAGCTCTGTAACACTGATTATCTTTTTCTGCTGGAATCATTATTAACTTTTGTGAAGACTGTGGAAAAAAAAGTACATATTATTTTTAACATAAAAACTACATTAACTCAGTGCATAACAGAAATCAAAGTTTTGGAGAGGTTAAACAGGATATTAGTGATATAAAAGCTACTTTAATTCCTAGAACTTCACAAAAAAAAAGGGGCAAGAATTCTTCTAAGAGTTTTGAAGAAATATGAAACTTTATTTATAATGTTCCAGTAGACTATTTTAGCCTGAAATTCAGAATTAAATGAATTATTCTGAATGTAAGAATTATTCAGCCCAGAATACAAAGAGTAAGGCCCTGCAACTAATGATTCTGCTGTAAGCAGGGAGACAAATTACAAGTGATAATGGAGGGGAAGACTAGGGATTGAGTTCACATCATATTTCAAAGGTACTCTTGCACACTTGGATAATAACATCCCTAGATGTGTAATTTTTAAATATGCCAGATGATAAGTAAGGTCCACCTCCTAAGGCGTACACACACACACACATACACACAACCCAAAAGAGCCAGAGTCTGTTGACCTCCATACAGTGCCAGATCCTTCAAATATTGATTCAGTTTAGTCTTTCTTTACTGAAATGAAATACATACTCAGCGTGTTACACTCAGGATTGGGCTGTGGTTGCACTTCTGTAAATTGAAATAATAAATTAAACACATTTTCTTTTAATTACAACTGGATAGAAAGGTGGCTACTTTCCAATAGAAAAAAGATATTAACTCTCTGTGTGGCTTCCCATTTCTTTCTTAAGCTGGAAACCACTGTTTTTCTTAAGCTGAAAAGGGACATTTGAAAAATACTGACTATATTCTTCGATTCTTAAGACCATTTATCTAAAGTTTGCTAATTCACATATATAAATTATAGCCTATCATTACAGTTCATGATATTTGAAACCAATCAGCCCATCAAAAGAACTTAAAGAAAATGAGAAAGCAGAAAAAGTCCATTTCACTAACCCAAAATTTGCACCAACATCTAAGTAGAGATTAATGCAAGAAGAATACACACCCAGATGCTTGTTAGAGAGCATTAAGTAAATAAAATCTGGGTTTTTTTAACCCTATCTTTCTCTTTCAGTCCTAAAGGGATTAATGTTTTATTTATCCACTAATAAGGAATTAGAAATGCTTTCACAGTCTGAATAACTTTAAAGTCTTTAATTTAAAACTACTGCCAATAGTTGTCCTTTGCCCTTATATTGAATTCATGCAAGTAAAGACTCAGGGAGAGACAAAGGACTATAATGAAGGTCAGTGGCTCCCAAAAGTAGTCCTTAGGTCAGGGCTGATTCATGACATTTTTCATTGGCCCATGACAAATTATAAGAAGAGAATGATGTCCTTAGTTTTTTAAAGTTAAAGTTATTCATATTAACTGAGTATCCTCTATTATGAGATTGTATCTATTCTACTTTTCTGTGAAAACACTGTAAAATTTATAAAATGGTTATGGTAGATGGAATTATGTATTTGTTTTTATTTAAAACACTAAAATATTGAAAAATTCCAATAACTTCCTTATACACAGCTAAATGTACTTCTCATTTAATTCCTCTGGAGCAACCAAAAGAAAAAATCTTGTTTCATAAGAAACTAACAAAATCAAAACAAAATTAATACCCAAAAGCTTTTACCAGATTGAACTTTTCATTTCCTCAAGCCTTTCTCAATTACCTTGTACATTCATGACCTTCCAAAGTACATTACTAAGAAAGAGACACATTACTCCAAATGTGGTCTTAACAGTACAGCTTTAGGTATTTATTTAATTGCTACATATTTATTAATAGCAGACCATAGTTACCTTAACATTCAAATGATATTTATGCCTGCTCCTCCAAAGCTGCTACTACAGTTGCATAACCTTCCTTTTGAAAACACCTTCTTAGTTGTATCTCTAGCGCATAAGGACAATACTCAGTTCAATTCAGTAAAAATCCCTTCATCCCCAAACACCGTGCACAGTGTTATCAAGGCACTAGTATTATCAAGAAGTGAAGCCTTTGCCCTCTAGCAGAAGGACTTGTGAAACACAGTTTCCATCGGTGTCATCAGTGCCATGATGGAGGCATATACACAGTGCTTCACGAGCAGAGCTGAGAGGTGGGAGAAAGCAGAGACTCAAGGCACAGAATGAGATGATTTTCACCTCCTTTGTTCTCAAATAGCATAAGGCATTCTCCTTGTTAATTTACTGTCTTAGAAGAAAAAGAGATATGCTATGAAGAAATGAGCAGTCTGTAATTGACCACCTAACTAGATTTTGTAAATGATGTGCAATTGACGGCCATTTTAAGCCATGACAAATATATTCCTTGTTCATTAATCGTTCTCACATTGGCAATATCATACTGTCTGCATATCTTTCTTACTCTGTTCAGAAAGTTTATTAAGTTTGTAAAATTGAATTAAAAATAATCACAAACTGTATATTTCTCTCATATGCATATTTATTTGGCATTTTTGGAACTATCCATCTGTAAGTATACTTACTAATTCCTGTAGTTGCCCACACTTGCTTTGGTAGCTTTTATAACAATACCCTAGAAAAGTAGGTGCACGTATATGGAATTCTACAACAAAAAATTCACAGGGCATGCAAAACACTGATGACTTGGGACTTCTGTCTACAAAGCTGTCTCTGACCTTATGAAATTCAGTGAGGTGATCCTTACTGAAGGGCCCCCACCAGTAAGATGGCAAACTTCCGGCTTCTCTTCAGGGTCCTTGGTTCCCGCCGGCGCCACCTAAAGCCCAATCACCTCTCGCCCCCCTCCCAATCCCAGCACCTAGCCAACAGCCACCAGCCCCGTAGATGTGACACCTCAATCAATTCATGCCCCTTCCTATATAACCCAGCACCTGTCCCTAATAAAGCGGAACTCTCCAGTGAATTGCTGCTGCGTGTCGCTCCTTTCCTTTCACTTACTTTGCTTATTCACCACAGACCAGTACAATTTCTTTCTTGGATCAATCATTTTGCACTATTGCTGTCTTTCTGCCATAATCTGAGGTTTCTTAACTTTTTCTCCTGCAATTTGAGAAAAGAGTATCAAATAAAAGATTTTCTTAGATGTGGTATATCTAAGAGCAGTGACTGCCACTAGAATTCAGTTCAAGCTTTTCTTCTGAGGACCTCAAGGTCTCTATGAACCTCATATGGTCTCTGAATATCCCTATCCAAAGGTGGAGCCTGATCACCATAATTCCTGTGGTCATTATCGTCCCAAATACTGAGAGATTAACTGATTTTCGTATGTGGCCTAAACCAGGACAAAAATAAAATATTGAAGAAAAACCTATATTAACTATACCCACACTCCTATAAGGAATAATCTTTTTTTTCTTTGTGATTTGTAGAAGGACACTGGAATTTCCCTATCCTCATGCATTAATTCATTGATTTACTATTTATATTTGCAGTGTCATATATGAAAATATGCCAGAGTAGTATCAATTCTTCAGTTAAAGGTTTTGCTTCCTATTAAAATAATAATAATAATAATAATAATAATAATAATAATAAAAGTTAGGAAAATTGGACCACTCAGGACTCGAAACATCTTAATTTTCTTAGGGAATAATCTTAGTTTACTCTTAGTCTGCTTTAGACAGAAGCAGATTTAAAAGTACCTGGCCTCGCAAATATCTACACAGACTGTGGAAATCAACCTGGTCTTTATTTGACATGCAATTGCCAATATCTTCTACTGTGGAGAATATCAACAATTATTTATTTATTTATTTACAAATTTAAAAATTTTTTTTTACAAATGCTTCTGCTTTTATCTAGGATACCTTGAAATATACACTTTAACTGATACATACCTACACTGCCTCACTCTGGTTCCATTTACAGCAAAACAATGAAAACAGCTGGTGTTGTGATGGTGTTAATATATTCATGCAATACATTGTTAGACATATGGAAATTCAGGTTTTGTCTGTGCTTGTGGAGTTTAAAAGGAATCTTCTAGACATGCATTTTACATACATAAAATATAGTGTTCAAACAGGGACAATGTATGAGAACATCAGTATTTGTCAGCTCTGAGCTGTCAGCAAAGATGAGTTTTCCATGTGTGGTATTTTAGACTTCATTATATTGTCCCATGGAGCATTCCCAAAAAAGTAGCAGGTAAAAAGTCAGGAGCATTCAGATGAAATGATACTCAAGAGGGTGAAAAGTGTTTTTTTCCCCTCAAATTGTCTCTATTGACAGAGTTGACTTCACTTTGCCATTGAACTGTGACAAGGTGATTATTTTTAAAAACCAAAATACTGTGCATAATACATTTTAGCCTGAAGCTAAAAGTTAAGTGTGAATATTCATTCACTTTTTGCTCTTCCATACAAAAAACATTTTTTTGGCTGGAACGGCAAGTAAAGTGTTAAATTCTATCAGTTGCATAGAGTTAATGAATGATGTGAATGATGGTAAGATGGAATCATTTTTAACAAAAATTTCTTTTTATCTTGACATAGATTTTGTTGAAGGGGAAGAAATTACAGTTTTCATTCACAGTAACTGGGTATCAACTTATCAGGAAAAATATATAAGGAATCTAAGTATAGTAAAATATATTGTATCCACAAACAGGATAAACACACTCTCATACAAAATGGATAAAGTTAAGCAAATTCTGCCAGCAGATGTTGACCGTATTGCCAGAAATTTGTGCTAAGAATTTTACACTAAGTTACACTAATTTCAAGGTCTGGCTCTGTAAAATCCTAGCTGGAATGGAATGGATATAATGTCCCTTTGTGTGGATTCTGTAAGTGACCAGAATTAGAAGTGGAATGACTTGGCCATAGCTAGGCACTCAGTGAACACGCTCACCCCCTCCTGCCACGCATTGTAACTGTTACTCATCAGGCCTAGCTTCTAAGCCTAGATAGAATTTTAAACATCTTTTTCAAGAAAAGCTAATTCAGAAGGTTGGTCTGGTCAAACTTTTGGTGAATTAGGCCCACAGAGACTTAATGAACTGTCTGGAATTTGTGCTTAGACTAGTATCTTAATGTTTTTTTTAAAAAAGAAGCCTATTTAAAAAAAATTTTTTTTTCCATACAAGTCTGTAAGCAAAAGCACATAAGTCTTAAATAATATAAATTCTGGTCATTTGGCCTCTTCACTTTCATCCACCTGGGTCAAACTGAGCAAAACCCACTTCCTTTTAAATACTATTAAAGGAAAAGGAAGTTAAGTGCACAATAAATGATTCTTTACTTCAATCCAGGTGAATTATTACTTATCATTTGCAAAACTCTCCCTTTAAGCATTAAGATATACCTTTTTTCCTGGACACTTCAAATATTAATCTACTTGTCTCATCCCAAATCACAGGTCAGTAATTCTGCTTGTATGGTTAATCTTTTACTTCTGACTTCGGTCAGAGAAATGTATTTTTGGAAAACATATTTCTTTTGTAAAGAATAAAAGTTATAATTAAATTCTATAGGATGGAGTGAACTGTTATGCAATTCTCTCCTAGTTTTTCCTGTTAATGTTACTTATTTTTAAATACAGTGTTTTAAATAGAATATCAGAAAAAACAAAGAACAAAATATACTTTGATTTCTTATCAAAATTCAGAGTCAATGATAATTTAAATTATTCCTTCATGGAGTTCTTTTAAAAATTTTACTTCTGAAGAATTATATTTTCATCATGCCACCAAATAGAAAGCATCTGGCTGCATGTAATTCAGTACACACCAGAGGGAATGAAAAAGTCAACATTTGGAATGTTAGCTACGCTTAACAAATATGATTCAAGATTTAATCTATTCAATTCTCATTAAATTCAAGTTTATTTAAATAGTATCAGAATTAGGTTAAAGTTTCCCTTTCCTTTCATTTTTCAAACTATCTGTAAGACCAAAATAATATTGGAGAGAAAAATCTTAAATGACTTAAGGAGTCATACTGGTTTTTAAGAATTTCTGTGAAATACATTAACAAATATTTAACCTCTTAAGTATAAGCTGGTCATGTCATAATACGACTTAGGGTCAGGGTGAGATCAGCCTACACCAGAGTCTAAAGTATATCCAATAGACAGAAAAAAGCACCTAATCATAAAAGAAAATATTGATGAATTTGACCTTGTAAACACCAATAATCTGTGCAGAGGTGGGTGTGATGGGGCAAACTGTCAACACAATAAAAAATTACAACTTGAGGAAATTTTGTAATTTATGTCATAGAAAGAGAATCAATTTCACTAATACATCAGTTGATCCTTACAAATGATAAGACAACCACCCAAAAGAAAAATAGGCAAATGGTTGAACATAAGAGATTCAGTTTTACTCATAATCAAAGAATTGCAAATTAAAAGTATCCTGAGATGCCATTTTTCACCTACCAGTTTGACAGTTAAGAATTTGATAGCAGACTGCATTGGTTAGGGTATAATAAACAAAGGTCCTCTTTTATTAGATGGTATATGTTCAAATTTGTGAAACTCATATAGAATGCAATTTGTACCCATTAAAATTCAAAGCTTACCATCTTTTGACCTAGCTGTTCTGCTATTAGGAGTCTATCCTACAGACAAACTTGATCACATTCAAATGGCATGCAAGTATATTCACGACAGAATATTTTCTACTAAGAAAATGGAGGCAACTTAGGTGCTCATCAACTGAGGACAGATTACATAAATTACATCAAGAAAATGAAATTCAATTCAGCTATAAACAAGAAAAAAGTAAGCATTTGTATATTGGTATGGAAAACATTTGGAATATATTATTAGGGGGAAAAGTACAAATCTGTGTTTATAACATGCCATCTCTTGTATAATGCAGGGGGCAGAATATATTCACATTTTCTTAAAAATACTAGTATATGCCTAAGGTCTCCCTCTCTGAGAGGATAGAAAATAAAAGAGTAATACAGGCCCATGGGGAAGGGAACTGAATGACTAGAGGAGGGGCAGGAAAGGAACTTCTCATTTTTTAATTTTGAACTGTATAACTATGTTATTGTGATGTTGTGTCTTATAATAAGAAATATATATTTGGTCTTTGTCTCCGGTCCTGGCATAGCTCCTAAAATCCTTGAAATTTCCTAAGTGATGAGAGCAAGAAAGATCTTTTGTTATGTTAATGAGCAACTTTTGGAAAGGCCCAAGGAACCTCAGGATGGGGGCTGTTGCCAGCTGAGCCAGCCATGAGATTATAGGGTTAGAGCTTTCAGTCCCACCCCTAGATGGGGAGAGGGGCTGGAGATGGAGTTCAATCACCAATGGTCAAAGATTTAATCGATTGTGCGTATGTAATGAGCTCTCCATAAAAACCCAAAAGGTTGGGGTTTAGAGAGCTTCTGGGTTGGTGAACACATGGGGATTTGGACAGAGTGGTGCACTTAGGGCATGGAAGTCCAATGCCCCTTCCCCATACCTTGCCCTACGCATATCTCCATCTGGCTGTTTCTGAGTGGTATCATTTTATAATCAACTGGTAATTCAGTAAGTAATATGTTTCTCTTGACCCCAAGAAAGGTGTGGGAACCTTTGATTTGAAGCATCGTAACAAACTATACTTGTCATTGGCATCTGAAATGGGAGGTGGGGTTCGGCAGAAGGTTGGTCTTCTGGGACTGAGCCCTCCCTTAATTGGTAGAATCTGATGCACTCTTCTAGTAGATCATGTTGAATTGAGGTGAATTGTAGGACTCCCAGCTGGTGCCAGAGAATTGCTTAGTGGTGTTAGAAAACCCACACATCAAGATTGGTGTCAGAATTGGAGTTATCTACTTAAAATTTTTTTCAAACATCACTCAGGGGCTCTAGAGAAGAATAAGATTAGCTCAGAGCCCAATAGGCACTCTATGACCATGCTGTTAGAACTGTAACTTATAAAAAAAATGAGTGTATTCCTCCTTTATCAATCAACCTCTTCCCTAAAGCTGATAGTAGAATCATAACATTTTAGAGCCAAATTTTAGAACATTAAAGATAGAGTGCCTGTCTCTCAGTAACATACAGGACAGTTGACCAATCCCTTCCTGAGACTATCTCTCTCTCTATTGCTGGCTTTCATCATTGTTATTTTTCTTAATTCTCTGACCTCTCAATTTCAACCCCATTATGGCTTTTGCTGATCTTTCTGTGTTGGAGCACTTCAGAGCTAAAGTTTGAAGTCTCTTTTTTTTCTCACTGAACTCGCATTCTGTATTAGTTTTCTAGAGCTGCCATAACAAAGTACCACGAACTGGGTGGCTTAAATAACAGAAATCTAGTATCTCATGATTCTGGAGGTCCAAAGACCAAAATCAACGTGTCCTTCTGAGAGCCGTGAAGGAAAATCTGTTTCATATCTCTCTCCTAGTTTTGGCTTACTGGCAATCTTCAGTGTTTCTTGGCTTGTATAAATATCACCCTGATCTCTGTCTCCACACTCACTCTCTCCTCGCATGGGTCTGTGTCCAAATGTTCCCTGTTTATAAGGATGTAAGTCATATTGCATTAGAATCCTACTGACCTCTTTTTAATTTACCTCTATAAAGATCCTACCTCCAAATAAGGCCACTTAATAGTATACTGAAAATTAAGACTTCAAAAATTGTCCTTTGGAGATTGGCAGTGGGAGCTGGAGACTTGTGAATTTGGGGACTTAACAGTTCAACCCATAACATATTCTTTAGATTATTTCATTCACTCCTATAGCTTAAAATACCATCCATTTGCCAACAAGTCCTCAATTTATACATTTAGCCCACATCTATTCTCAGTGTGCAATCCAACTGCCAAAAGAGATCTCTACCTATAAGTCTTGCAAAATCTCAAACTTATCTCAAAAACAGTCCTTGGTCATCCACCACTGCTCAATCTACTCTTTCCTAGTCTTTCCCATCTCAGTTCATAGCAACGCTATCCATGCTCTTAGACCAGAATCCTAGGGGATTATCCTTGATATTCTGACATCCAGTCACTCACTAAGTCCTCTGTCTGTCTATTCAGGCTCCAGCAAGAATCCCATATTTATCCAATCTTTGGCATCCTGCTGCTATCACTATTGCTCTCTAAACATTTCTCTTCCCATAAAATTTCAAAAACTCACATGTGCTATACTAAAAATACTGTGAGGGCTTTATTCAAAATTTGTAGGGCTCAAGAGTACTTTTAAATGGTTGCTTCTCTCCTTTTCTAAGCTCAAAACTTTGGCCTTTAACAAAGACTACTTTCTTTCTTTATTCCTGTTGTTCTTAACAACCTGTTATCTAAGTTATTTTCTTCTCTATCTTAAGAGCACAATGATCTGTTGCTATACTGTGGTGAAATTACTAAAGGTACTGCCACTCTTTTTAATTTGTTAAAGAAGGAAGCAACAAAAAGAAATACAAGGAGTGTAAAGTTCAGTCTAGGAGATGAGAATTAGACATCTATTACATTCTAAAAAAGCATTTAGAGGAACTGATTAAGGATTGCAAAAATAAGAAGATAATGGATTTTATAAGTTTTAAATACACAGACCTACTATAAAACTCAGTACATGTGAATTATAAAGGAAATAGGTCATGGAATTTCTCAAGGGACAAAATTCTCAAGAGTTTTGAGCTATAGCCTTAAATAGAACACGGAGGTGTCAGCAGCTGGGCTGTGCATCACCCAGATAATTTTCACATCGCCAAATGCCCACAAAGAGATACCATGCGAAGAGGCACACATGTAAACTAGGTAAAATTAACATGGGAAGATGACAGGCCTGACTCAGTATCAATAAAGCATAGCATATTTATTATTTGGAATACAGGTTATGGATTTCACTAATAAATCCACATTTAGTTGCTAAGATGTCCCTGTGTAAAAATGTCATACAATTTCAAAATGGCCACTGGGGTGTAATTTTGGCTAGAAAACAAAGCAAAGCTACCTGGTTTATATGGGAAACAAACTAATTAGATTGGTATCATTAGCAGACCTCTAACCAAATGTGCTAATTTAATTCCAAATTACACAGGAAAATGAGGAGACATGTTGACAAAACACAAATAGGTATTCGAGAAATTCATGAATCTGACTTAAAATATAAAGTGTTTAAAGAGAATAAATGTAAGTCAGGCTTTACCTCTCAGTGTGCCTAAGGAAAAAAAAATTTTTATCTCTGTATCTCAGTACAGTGAAGATTAAAATTATTTAAACACTTTTCAAAAATAGTCTTTCTATTAATGATGTCTTAGCAATATATCATAATTACTATCATTATAAAAATGAATTCAGTATATTTTAATGTATTTCAGTGACTAATCAATTCTTTTTCTTTTATTGGTACCTCTCTTACACTTAAAACATTATGGTCTCGAAATTCAGAAATCAAAAGCCCTCAAAGCTTCAGTTAGCTAGAATTGAAATATCAAATTCACTTGTATTATACAACTTTTCTAATCTTCCCAGGCAGAAGTAATCCTAGATAGTTTATATTAGTGAACTTTTTTTTATATAGTTAGGTAGTTATAACTTGACATGTCTATATCCTTAATTTTCTTAATTGGATTATGGTCTACTTGAGGAAAAAGACAGTTTATATCTTTTCATACTCTTCTATAACTAGCATAACACTTTGTCCATAGTAGATTTTTAATAAACATCTGTAGTCCACCAGAAAGAGGCAAATGGTAAGAAAATAGCCTAATACTAAAGAACACAATAAAAAACCAAGAGCAGTAGTTCTCAAACTTAAAAATCAAATGGGTGCCTTTTAAAAATCTTACTGCCCAGGACATACTCTAGAACAATCCAGTCAGGAACTCAGGAGGTCAGACCAGGGACCTGTTCTAAAGACTTCCCAGGGAATTCCACTGGAAAGCCAGGTTTGAGAACCACTGCCCTAGAGCAGTAGCTCCCAAACATGAGTGTTCACAAAACATCTAGGCAGTTAAAATATATATACTCCAATGCACATCTCCCAAAGATGATGATTCAGTATGTCAGTATGACAGCTATGATTAATATGCACAGTCAGGAAACGTGTACTAAGAAAGAACAACCAAACTCTCATAGATGAGTCTAAAATGCAGCCAGCTTTGAGAACCACTGCTTCAAATCCAGACCAACAGTTCTAAAGGTGTAATTCCCCAACCAGTACCAGCATCATGACCTGAGAATTTGTTAAAGATGAAAATTCATGCTTCCTACTTCAGACATACAAAATCAGAAACTCTGGAGCGGGGTCCAGAAATGTTTTTATCCATCCCTCGTGTAATGCAGATGCACACTTGAGGGAGAGGACCACTGAGCTCTGCTATTACAGTGCACTGGGAAGCTTTGCACTGGAATACTAAAAAAGGAACTATGATGTTCTAGTTTAAAGTGACAAATAAGTCTCATGATGAATAGCCTTTTTTATATTTCAAGTTTTATTGAACTTACTGCTCACCTTAAATGTTTGGTACCTATCCTTACTTACATGTTAACAGATAATGAAGCAAATGAAAAACAATTTTTAGAAAAAAAGAATATTAACCACAAACTCCAAATATCTGGTTCTGCTGAATTCAGAAGCTTGCTTTCTTTATGGAAACATTGGTTCTGAATTCCCATTGTGTTTCAGTGCAAAGTCAATCATATTAAACATGTTAAAGAAACTTGCAATATAAATAAATAATTATGTAATTTGTGGTAAGTCAAAATCTGAATGAAAAACTATCAAAATTTGATGCTCATTCATAAAGTGTTGTATATAAGGATACCAATTAATGAACTTCTGTTAGGTGCCAGAAATTTTATGTTTTACATATATTATCTAACCTAATTTTCTTCATAGCCCTTATGGAGAAAGCCTATAGATATGAGGCTGAGGTTCAGAGAACTAAGGAGCAAAACTAGTGAGAAACAGAGTAGGGAATCCATCATAGTCATTTGCTTCCGATCCCTGTAGCTTGTCCCATCCCCAAGTGAGTGTGAGAATAATGGCTTTTCTGTAACGACCATCCTGGTCTCAGCTGGGAGGAATGAATTAACAACTGGGCATTTAGCCTTGGGCCTATATAAAAGGGGAAGCTCTAACACCGCCCACCTGGCCCTCAGGACCAGCAGAGATCAGCAAGTACATCTAATGGGAGGAAGAATGACAAAAACTGGATACTAAAGTTATGGGGTCCCTTGCGCAACTTATGTAATAATGGCCTCTCCACTTGGAAACTTAGAATTCCATTTGATTTTATTAAGACAACTTCCTGGATCCCTTAAGTAAACACGTTTAAGACTCCTCTGTAGTTCAACTGTCAACAGTAAAGTCTTCCTTTGCCACCAGCTCCCTCAGAGCTTCGCATTTCACCTGGATCCTTCCCTCAGACAAGCCTCCCCAAGGAGCACCCTATTCACCAGCCACCCTTTCCTCTGTGGCCTTGCCACCCTGTGACCAGTAGCAATCTGAACTCTACTCTCTTGGTTGAAATAATTTCATTATCAGACCATTCATTCTAGTATTCATTGAGCACCAACTACAACATGCAGGCACTGTCATAATTACAGCAGGGAACAAAAGGAAGGTCTTTCCCATGAGCTTATGGTGGGAGTGATGAAAAATGGAAATATAACCAAATAGCTATGGAAAGCGTGAGGTGGTACAGAATGTAGTAGAGCAAAGTCCAGTGAGGGTACGGGGCTAGGCAGCACTCAGAGCTTGGAGAGGAGAGGGCTGTTTGTATGCTGTGGTGGGAGAAAACCTCATAGAAAATGAGAGTATCGACTGTGTGAATATGGTTGGAATGCTTCGAGGACAAATCCAGACAGGCCCCTGGGGCGGAAGAGTGCTTGGCATGTTTAAATAAGAGTAAGGAGGCCAGTGCGCCTGGTGTACAATGAAGGACAATGGGGTCGGTAAAGCAGCAGAGGCAAGACTGCAAAAGGTTAAATCCTTTAGCTCATTGAAGGACTTCAGATTTTACTAGGTGAACTCAGAAACTCTTAGATGTTTTGAGCAGAGGAGTGACAGATTTTGGTGAAAGTTTTAAACATCCAATGGCAATGGGCAGTAAGAATATAACCGTTTTAAAAAAATACCATTTACAATAGCATTAAAAGTATAACACTTAATTGTAAATGTGACCCCCAAAATGCACTGAAAACTGCCAAGCAGTGTTCTCTAAAATTAAAGAAAACCTAAATAAATGAAGCAAAATACCTTGTTTATGGTTTGGAAGGTCAACATTAACAAGAAATCAATTCACTCCAAAACGGATATATATGTTTAGTGTAATTCCAATCAAAATGCCAGCAGGTTCATTGTAGAAATTCAAAAGAGGATTCTAAAATGTATATGGAAGTACAAAGTTCTGTGATAGCTAAAATAGGTTTGAAAAAGAAAGAACAACCTAGAGGACTTTCAATATTTAATACAAAGCTAAAATTATCAAAATAATTTGGAATTGGGATAAAAACTGGCACATGTATTAATGGAACAGGATAGAAAATCAAAAATTAAACCCAGATATATAGGTCCATTGACTTTAAATAAAACTTTCAAGACAATACAATGAGAGAAGAAGTAATATTTTCAGCAAACAGATCTGGAACAACGGGTATAAAAATCCAATAAAATCAAACCCTACCAAACACCATACATGAAATTAAGCTCAGAACAGATCATAGAACAAAACATAAAACTAAATATTTAAAGTTTCTAGAAGAAAACAGGAGAAAATCTTTGCATCCTTGAGATAAGCAAGAATCTTTTTAACAGGTCACAAAAGAACACTAACAACAATGGGAAAAATGATAAACTGGAAGCTTCTTCAAAAGACTATTAAGAAAAAGAAAAAGAAAAAGAAAAATGCAAACTGGGAAAAAATATTCACAATACATATATCTAACAAAAACCTTGTGTCCAGAATGGATGTGGAACACAACTTAATAATTAAAAAATAACAATTTAATTTAATAAAAAAATAACATCTTTTACAATAAATTGCATATATACTGAGACTACTGTGCAAAAGTAAACCTTATACAAGAAAATATTAGAAGAAAAGAGAAATACAACTGCAGCTGATTTTTTTTCTAAATTTTCTGTACTGTCAAATTTTATATTTGTATTTATATAATGTACATAACCATTTTTTGAAGAAACTTTAAGTACACTTATGCAATCAATGTTTGTTAAATACCTAGTAAGCCTTGGGGGAAAAATATGTGACTGACTATCTTCTTAGATAGCAACCTGTTCTTTAATGTTTTTCAATCATTTTTCTCACCTGGCAAACTTTTTTTTCCCCAGTATCTAGAACAAATGTTACCAGAACTGTGAGACCATCTCTTTTAACTAAAATTATTAAATAGAATTTTTAAATGATTTTTAAACTAATTTATGTTCATTTGAGTGTAATCTGCATGTACAATACATGCATCATCATATGTATACAACTGATTTATACAGTTGAGTAACTCACATTCCTATCAAGATATAGAATGTTTTCGTTCCATAACTTCCAGTTAATCACCATCACATAAGTAATCACTGTTCAGATTGTTTTCCAACATAAAATAGTTTTCTTTTTATGGAATTTAAAAAAAATCTTATCATATCATATGTACCCTCCTGAATCTGTCTGTTTTCACAGTATGATGGTTTTGAGTTTCATCCATATTGTTGCTTATCAGCATTTATTCTTTTTACTGCCAGTAGTGTTCCATTGTACAAAGATAGCACAATTCATTGTGGGATATTAGGTTTTTTCTCATTTTTTTTTGCTGTTAAGAACAAGCTGCGGATCCCTGGAGCCTGAGTAAAAGGAAAGGGAGATTAAAGATGTTGGCATGAGAGGAGAGACAGAGGCTTCCTCCTAAAACTGGATACAATTAGAAAATTTAATTGGCGCAACCATTCCTGAGAGAGCAACAGGAAAGAGGACGCGTCAGACTGCACACACCTGGAGAAAAGAGCAGACCTCAGTGAACGGGGTAACATACCACAGATGTGGCTCTGCAGGAACCGAGCCCCTCCCTCACCCCAGCTCACCGGCAGGAGGAAGAGAAATGGATCAGGGAGGGAGTGGAGGCCTGGGACTGCTGAATACCTAGCTACGGAGATCTGTGCTGGGAGCACAAACCTACATTTCATGGTGCTTTCATGAGACTCGCATGACTAACGGGCTGGACAGTTAATACAGGCAGAGTTCCTGGGGAGACTGGGATTCCGGCTGCTTGTGGAAAGCAGCGATCCATATCTGGCTGCTCTGGAACAAAAACTTATAACTGTGTACCCGACCCACTGGCTCAGGCAGTGGAGACAGGCACAGGAGCCAGGAGGTGGGGAACAGCTCTTTCCTACCCCCAGTACCGCTCCCCTGAGACCCATGACATTGCTTCAGGGGCTCAGAAGCTCCAGAATAGAGCTTCTGGACACTAGAGGGTGCCATATACAAACATGAAACGCCTAAGGAACCTTGTCCAGAGTAAAATTGTTAATACAACTCCTGAGAAAGATTTAAATAATATGGACCTCATGACTCTTCTGGAAAGGGAGTTCAAAATAAAAATAATCAACATCCTAATGGAGGTACGGAAAGACATCCAAGAACTCAGGAATGAATTCAGGTCAGAGATCCAATCGTTAAAGAACACGATGGAAGGTATTAAAAGCAGGTTGGATATGGTGGAGGAAACAATAAATGAAATAGAAACTAGAGAAGAGGAATACAAAGAAGCTGAGGCACAGAGAGAAAAAAGGATCTCTAAAAATGAAAGAATATTGAGAGAACTGTGTGACCAATCCAAGCAGAACAATATTCACATTAAAGGGATACCAGAAGAAGAGAGAGAAAAAGGGATAGAAAGTGTCTTTGAGGAGGTAGTTGCTGAAAACTTCCCCAATCTGGGGAAGGAGATAGTCTCTCAGGCCATGGAGATACACAGATCCCCATACACAATGGACCCAAGGAAGACAACACCAAGACACACAGTAATTAAAATGGGAAAGATCAAGGATAAGGACAGACTGTTAAAAGCAGCCAGAGACAGAAATAAGATCACATACAAAGGAAAGCTCATCAGACTAACAACAGACTTCTCAGCAGAAACCTTAAAGGCCAGAAGGGAGTGGCATGATGTATTTAATGCCATGAAGCAGAAGGGCCTGGAACCAAGATTACTTTATCCAGCGAGATTATCATTTAAATTTGAAGGAGGGATTAAACAATTTCCAGATAAGCAAAAGCTGAGAGAGTTTACCTCCCACAAACCATCTCTGCAGTCTATTTTGGTGGGACTGCTACAGATGGAAGTGTTCCTAGGGTTGGATAGCTGTCACCAGAGGTAGTAAAATCACGGTAGGGAGGGTGGAGCAGCTGATTGTGAGGCAAATGCAAAATTAAATTGACTATCCCCAAAGCCAATCAAGGGATAGAGAAAAAGTATAGAATCTGATACCTAATATATAAAGAATGAAGGAGGAAGAAAAAGGAGGAGAAATAGAAAAGAACCTTTAGATTTTGTTTGTAACAGCATAATAAGTGAGTTAAGTTAGACTGTTAGATAGTAAGGAAAGTAACCTGGA
Organism: Manis javanica; assembly: GCF_040802235.1. Classification (NCBI taxonomy): domain Eukaryota; kingdom Metazoa; phylum Chordata; class Mammalia; order Pholidota; family Manidae; genus Manis; species Manis javanica. Next base: position 152,427,770 of record NC_133157.1, read on the forward strand.
ACCTTTGGTAACCACTAATCTAAAGCCAGAAATGGCAATAAGTACATACCTATTAATAATCAAACTAAATGTAAATGGACTGAATGTACCAATCAAAAGACATAGAGTCACTGAATGGATAAAAAAACAAGAACCATCTATATGCTGCTTACAAGAGATTCGCCTCAAACCCAAACACATGCACAGACTAAAAGTCAAGGGATGGAAAAAGATATTTCATGCAAACAATAGGGAGAAAAAAGCTGGAATTGCAGTACTAGTAGCAGAAAAAATATACTTCAAAACAAAGAAAGTAACAAGAGATAAAGAAGGACATTACATAATGATAAAGGGCTCAGTCCAACAAGAGGATATAACCATTATAAATATATATGCACCCAACACAAGAGCACCAGCATATGTGAAACAAATACTAACAGAACTAAAGGAGGAAATAGACTGCAATGCATTCATTTTAGGAGACTTCAACATACCATTCACTTCAAAGGACAGATCCCCCAGACAGAAAATAAGTAAGGACACAGAGGCACTGAACAACACACTAGAACAGATGGACTTAACAGACATCTACTGAACTCTACACCCAAAAGTAGCATGATACACATTCTTCTCAAGGGCACATGGAACATTTTCCAGAATGGACCACATACTAGGCCACAAAAAGAGACTCAGTAAATTCAAAAAGATTGAAATCCTACCAATCAACTTTTCAGAACACAAAGGTATAAAACTGGAAATAAATTGTACCAAAAAAGCAAAAAAGCTCACAAACACATGGAGGCTTAACAACATGCTTCTAAATAGTCAACGGATCAATGACCAAATTAAAATGGAGATCCAGCAATATATGGAAAAAATGACAACAACAACACAAAGCGCCAACTTCTGTGGGACACAGCAAAAGCAGTCTTAAGAGGAAAGTATATAGCAACCCAGGCATATTTAAAGAAGGAATAACAAACCCAAATGAATAATCTAATGTGACAGTTATCAAAATTGGAAAAATAAAGATCAGAGAAGAAATAAATAAAATTGAGAAGAATAAAACAATAGAAAAAATCAATGAAACCAAGAGCTGGTTCTTTGAGAAAATAAACAAAATAGATAAGCCTCTAGCCAGACTTCTTAAGAGAAAAAGAGAGTCAACACAATCAGAAACAAGAAAGGAAAAATCATGACGGACCCCACAGAAATACAAAGAATTATTAGAGAGTACTATGAAAACCTATATGCTAAGAAGCTGTAAAACCTAGAAGAATTGCACAACTTCCTAGAAAATACAACCTTCCAAGGTTGACCAAGGAAGAAACATAAAATCTAAACAAACCAATTACCAGCAAAAAATTGAAGCAGTAATCAAAAAACTACCCAAGAACAAAACCCCCAGGCCAGATGGATATACCTCGGAATTTTATCAGACATACAGAGAAGACATAACACACATTCTCCTTAAAGTTTTCCAAAAAATAGAAGAGGAGGGAATACTCCCAAACTCATTCTATGAAGCCAACATCACCCTAATACCAAAACCAGGCAAAGATCCCACCAAAAAAGAAAACTACAGACCAATATCCCTGATGAACGTAGATGCAAAAATACTCAACAAAATATTAGCAAACCGAATTCAAAAATACATCAAGAGGATCTTACACCATGACCAAGTGGGATTCATCCCAGGGATGCAAGGATGGTACAACATTCGAAAACCCATCAATATCATCCTCCACATCAACAAAAAGAAAGAAAGACAAAAACCACATGATCATCTCCATAGATGCTGAAAAAGCATTCGACAAAATTCAACAGCCATTAATGATAAAACCTCTCAGCAAAATGGGTATAGAGGGCAAGTACCTCAACATAATAAAGGCCATATACAATAAAGCCACAGCCAACATCATACTGAACAACGAGAAGCTGAAAGCTTTTCCTCTGTGATCAGGAACAAGACAGGGATGCCCACTCTCCCCACTGTTATTTAACATAGTACTGGTGGTCCAAGCCACAGCAGTTAGATAAAACAAAGAAATACAAGGAATCCAGATTGGTAAAGAAGAAGTTAAACTGTCACTATTTGCAGATGACATGATATTGTACATAAAAAACCCTAAAGACTCCACTCCAAAACTACTAGAGCTGATATCAGAATACAGCAAAGTTGCAGGATACAAAATTAACACACAGAAATCTGTGGCTTTCCTATACACTAACAATGAGCCAATAGAAAGAAAAATCAGGAAAACAATTCCATTCACAATTGCATCAAGAAGAATAAAATACCTAGGAATAAACCTAACCAAAGAAGTGAAAGACCTATACCATGAAAACTACAAGACACTCTTAAGAGAAATTAAAGGGGACACTAACAAATGGAAACTCATCCCATGCTCCTGGCTAGGAAGAATTAATATCGTCAAAATGGCCGTCTTGCCCAAAGCAATATACAGATTTGATGCAATCACTATCAAATTACCAGCAACATTCTTCAACGAACTGGAACAAATAGTTCAAAAATTCATATGGAAACACCAAAGACCCCAAATAGCCAAAGAAATCCTGAGAAAGAAGAATAAAGTCGGGGGGATCTCACTCCCCAACTTCAAGCTCTACTACAAAGCCATAGTAATCAAGACAGTTTGGTACTGGCACAAGAACAGAGCCACAGACCAGTGGAACAGATTAGAGACTCCAGACATTAACCCAAACATGTATACTCAATTAATATTTGATAAAGGAGCCATGGACATACAATGGTGAAATGACAGTCTCTTCAACAGATGGTGCTGGCAGAACTGGACAGCTACATGTAAGAGAATGAAACTGTATCACTGTCTAACCCCATACACAAAAGTAAATTCAAAATGGATCAAAGACCTGAATATAAGTCATGAAACCATAAAACTCTTAGAAAAAACATAGGCAAAAATCTCTTGGATGTAAACATTAGCCACTTCTTCATGAATATATCTCCCTGGGAAAGGAAAACAAAGGCAAAAATGAACAAGTGGGACTACATCAAGATGAAAAGCTTCTGTACAGCAATGGACACCATCAATAGAACAAAAAGGTACCCTACAGTATGGGAGAATATTTTTGTAAATGACAGATCCGATAAAGGCTTGATATACAAAATATATAAAGAGCTCACGCTCCTCAACAAACAAAAAGCAAATAATCCAATTAAAAAATGGGCAGAACAGCTAAACAGACAGTTCTCCAGAGAAGAAATTCAGATGGCCAACAGACACATGAAAAGATGCTCCACATTGCTAGTTATCAGAGAAATGCAAATTAAAACCACAATAAGTTATCACCTCACACCAGTAAGGATGACCATCATCCAAAAGACAAACAACAACAAATGTTGGCGAGGTTGCAGAGAAAGGGGAACCCTCCTACACTGCTGGTGGGAATGTAAATTAGTTCAACCATTGTGGAAAGGAATATGGAGGTTCCTCAAAATGCTCAAAACAGACTTACCATTTGACCCAGGAATTCCACTTCTAGGAATTTACCATGAGGATGCAGCACTCCAGTTTGAAAAAGACAGATGCCCCCCTATGTTTATTGCAGCACTATTTACAATAGCCAAGAAATGGAAGCAACCTAAGTGTCCATCAGTAGATGAATGGATAAAGAAGATGTGGTACATATACACAATGGAATATTATTCAGCCATAAGAAGAAAACAAATCCTACCATTTGCAACAATATGGATGGAGCTAGAGGGTATTATGCTCAGTGAAATAAGCAAAGTGGAGAATAACAAATACCAAATGATTTCACTCATCTGTGGAGTATAAGAACAAAAGAAAAACTGAAGGAACAAAACAGCAGCAGAATCACAGAACCCAAGAATGGACTAACAGTTACCAAAGGGAAAGAGACTGGGGAGAATGTGAGGGTAGGGAGAGATAAAGGCGGGGAAGAAGAAAGGAGGCATTATGATTAGCATGTATAATGTGGGGGGGTGGGGGAAAGGGGAGGGCTTTGCAACACAGAGAAGACAAGTAGTGATTCTACAACATCTTACTATGCTGATGGACAGTGACTGTAATGGGGTTTGTGGGGGGGGGCTTGGGGTAGGGGAGAGCCTAGTAAACATAATGCTCCTCAAAAAAATAAAAATAAAGAAATAAAAAAAGAACAAGCTGCCAAGAACACTCCTTTACTCCTTTACTTATTAGGGTCAAATGTAAATTAAAACTTTTGTGACTCTCTTCATAGTTGTAGGACCTCCATTTGACTACATTTATCCCTTCCTACTTTTATATATTTTTACCACTTGCTTTAATTATGCATATATGTTAAATCACACAGCCATTATTGTTCTATATAGTCACTATTAATTGAGATTTGTGTGGGTATTTGTTATTTCCATTATTATTTATCCTCTCCTGCATTGCATATATGAATCACAGATTATTTCTCTTCTTTCTAATGAAATTCCTTTAATATTTCTCTGTTTATTGTGTTGAGCTAGTGAGTAATTTTGTATTTTTATTTTTCTGGAACTTTTTCTGTAAAGGTTATCCTCCTGAAAATTATTTTCTTTGGCTATGAAAATAGAGATTGGGATTTATTTTTATTCATCAGTTTAGTGTTTCTGAATTGGTGTCTTCTCACTTCTATTGTTTTTTTGAGAAGACAGTTGATGATAGTCTTATGGTTGTATCTAAGAAGATAATCTTTTTCTCTTGCCACTTTTAGTATTTTCTTTTTGTCTCTGATTTTTAGAAAATTTACTATAAACTACCTTAGTATGGTTTTTGTTATTCTAGTTTGGTTGCTTAGTGATTCCTGAATCTTGTGGCTTGATGTCTTCATGTTTTCGAATATTGTCAGATTTACCTTTTTCAAATACTACTTCTGCCTCAATTTTTTTTTCTTTCCCTTCCAGAAATTCACTTAATTTCTATTAGACATTTTCACCATGTCCTGTATCTGCTTTTAAATTCATATTTGAATTCTTTTTTTTAGCCATATTATTTCCCAGTATTAAAATATCCATTTGGTTACTTCTTACAGGTCAATTTTCCCAATAAAATTCTCCATCTTGTCAATTATTTTCTCTAACACATTATCATAGTTTTATTTACGATTCATGTTTTATAATTCCAGTGTCTGGGTTACCCATGGATCTCCCTCTATTATCTGTTTATTTTCCCTCTTGCCCCTGTTTCTGGCTATATAATGCCCTTTTCAAATTCTCCTCAAGTCTTGCAACATTACCACTTCAGCATGATTTTCAATTGCTGGCATATGCATCTCTTTGCCCAAATGCCTTCTGTAACTCTTTGCTACAGATGTATCTCATGAAATTATGGCTTTTTGTGAGGAGGAAGATATTTTTATGGCATTCTAATTGTTTTTAGCAGAATCATTGGTCCACTGCAAGGTACTCCATCATAATTAGAAGCAGAAGATCCCTTTGTATATTTCTGAAGTGATAAAAGTATATGTCATATAATGAAATCATTTGTTAAATTGAGTTACATTTGTATTGCGAGTTGCATAATTCTACAAAATCATTAGCAGAAACTGATTGGTCATTGATTTCACAGTGTTTACAATATTTAGGTCCTATAGAAGCTGTTGTAAGCAGCAATATTTAAAAACAATTCCCTCATTTATTGATTAAGCAAATTATTACAGCGTGCCCACACTCTACCGAATACTTTGTTAGGTGCAGAGGACACAACAGCATACATTCCTGTGGCACATTATTAGACAAGTGGGCCACTTGCTCTGTAATGGCTCTTTGGACACTGGCTCTGTCATTAACTAGCTTTGTAATAGTGGGTAAATTAACATATCCTCTGAGTGTCAGTTTCTGTCTGCAGAACCAAATATTGGATATGATTATTTCTAAGCTTCCTTTCTGCCTTATAAGCCCTGTAGATTATAACATTTATGAGGCAAACGCCCAAGTCTGTCAGAACACACTCTGTCTAAAATAATGCCTGGAACTCAGTAAGTACTACAGAATAAATTAAGAAATCTATGTTTATATATGTTGTTTCCTTTTCTAGTGGGTTAATTCATATGTATATACATATATATATATATATTTACATATATGTGTGTATGTGTGTATCTTATACATGTATCCTACTTGCGAATTAATTAAAAATATGACCTTGCCTAAGCATGAAATTTCATCTTTGCTGTACAGTATAGTTTTCTTCTCTTGTCTAGATTTTAATTAGTTTACCTCATCAGCCTTCTTAACTACATTTTTTTGCCTCTCAAATTTCATATCTGTATTTTTCAATTAACCACCAATTACCAAAATTCTTTATACACTTGAAGAAGATGATTTTGCAAACATTCAAAAAGCAAACACTCCATAACAATCCTTTTCATGTAGTCAAATTTAGTATAAGTATACTTCATACAAAGAGTTTATTGACAATACATGTCTGTATCTTGCACAAGCCACACTTTTTAAACATGGCTGACTGTTAGCTTCAAAAGAATTGCCTACCACTTATATTCCAACCAGCTGCCATGAAAGAAATAAGTATTAATGGACCTACCACACCTTCAGCCTCTTGTCTCCAGTCACTGTGCTTAGCTGCAGGATTCCCATTAACATTAATGGGAGTTCCATGCACACATCACCTGGAGAACAGACCCCTCGATGTTTGATCATTATCTTCCTAGACAGGTAGGAATGGCATCAATCAGGTATCCAGCTTAGTTTCACAGTATGTACTATTACAGGCATCAAGGCAATAAAAACACAGCTTTCTAGCACTTTCTTTATAAAACAGTAAAAATGTGCAGAACAACCAAAGGAGAAGATTTTAAAAAGCATATACAGAGTACACTGCTTTCCTGCATATCTTTTTATAATTACAAATGACTCAGAATTGAAGCCTACATACTGTTTCCTTTCTAAGGCAGCCATACTGGGATAGTAAAGACAAGTTCATTATTAAAATGGATTTGATTTATTGTAAAGTAGCCAAATAGTGAAGAGAGGGTGTAGTTTACACAGAAACTGCTTGACCTCTATTTTTTTTCTTTTAACATTCTTCCACAACCATTAGTAAGTCAAATACTTTTATGTGGTTAGAAAGAAAACAACATGAGTGATTAGTACTAAAATGTGAACTCCGTCATGTTGGAAGGAACTCTGTGAAAATAAAGACATGTTTTCAATTCAGATTTACTACACATTCAGCAAATTAGTTGTAGCTTAGTGAAAAAAAAGAATGGAAAAGAAAGCTGGGTAAGACTTGGGGTAATGGGGGACAAGGTTTAGTTCTGAGACTGATTTTCAATAGCTATGCAACCTTTGATAATTTTTTTGAAATCACTTTTCCATTTGTAGAGTGAGCCCAGAAACACCTATATTGTAGACTAAATAGGAGGGTTATATGAGACATACAGCATAGTGTATGACAATTACTAAATACTTTTAAAAAAGCGACTATGACTTTATGCATATGTACAATGCTTAACTGCAAATAGTACATATTGTAGAGCAAGCATTAGCATCAGATGGACATGGATTACAATCCCATGTCTGTCACAAGCTAACCTTATGATCCTGGGCAAGTTTTTGCTTTTAATTACACTTTTTATAAATCTGTATACATGTATATGGTTATACATACATGCATTCATATACATACATAAACATACCTCCATGTACAGTATCACACATATATCTACATGCATATATCTATATACATTTAAATATATAAATATTTTTAGCTATATAAACTTTTCCCACCAACTTAGCTCTAATGTCTCACAATTTTAACTTTATGTCTGAGTTGAGCAATATGGCTCAGTTGCAAATCTGTAGCCACGATTTCAGTACAGAAGACTTGTATCAGGGAATCTGAGTCAGAAGCAAGAGGCTTTAAGGGCGTCATTCTTACCTACTGAAACCTGGCTTTTGTTGGCCTTTCTGTGTCCTGTATACCAGTCCATGGATACTTGCCCTGCACAACTAGAAGTTCTATTCTCAGGGAAATCTCCACCTGTTTTTCCTTGTCTTGGCCCCACGCTTTTCATATAAATGATCAACTCCAGGGCAGAACTCACTCAGAGTCCTTTGTATTTGGTAATATGTGAGTTAGCTGAATCTTACCTACCATCTCAGTTAGATTTTACAATAGAATGGTAACCAGGTTTGAACTGTATGAACACTAAGCAAATTCCAATGATAGCATGAGGGAAACTGAATGTAAAGAAGAAGAATAAAGGCATAGGAGAACAGGCTCATGTTGTGGGGGACAGAGATTTGTCCCTGATGATGCAGTCCTATGCCCTTGTCTAGGTAAACTTCAGGAAAGCCCCATGTAGAAGGTAGTACTACCCCACTTTAACAGATGAGGAAACTAAGACTCAGTAAGTTTAAGTTACTTGTCCAAGATTACACTGCTGTTGAGTGGGAAAAACATTACTTAATGACTTTCTAGAAACTTCTAGAGTTCTTTATTGAACACAGCTTTAAAACGGAGATAAAGGTGGCATCTACCACATCTTGTTATTGTTAGGATCAAATGAAACTGTACACACAAATGGCTCAGAACAATGTCTGACTCACAATAATTCACATAAAAGACATTCAATAATTATTATATTGCAAAACACAAACTGTTAGTCCAACACTATGTATTTTATTCAACAATTTTTGGAACACCTATGAAGTTTCAAGCAAGGAACAAAAAAGGGCCCAGTGGAGACAAACAAATAATCAATAAATGAAGACATAGTAAGTATAGGCTAGAGGAACATGGGGGTGGGACCTGATTAGAAAGCATGGTTGAGGAAAGCCCCTCAAAAGTGATGACATTTGAGCCAAGATCTGAAAAAAGAGAAGGTAAAAGCCTCTGGAAAAGACCTAAGAGGATATTCTCAGGAGGCAAGACAAATGTACAGCCTCTGAGGTGAGAAAGTCTGATATGTTGTCTCCTTTTAGTCATTTGGGAAAATGTTTAATCACTTCTTGTGGAAGTACACATTTTTAACTTGAAAACTAAAACATCTCCTTAGAGAAAAATAAAACTGAAAACCTGCACTTCTATGGGACTGTTAACAAGTCACACATTCCCTCTTCTTTGTGCATTTTATGTGGCTTGGGGCCAAGTTTGCATCTTCCTGTACATCTCTTGGAAGTAGGGACAAAGATGTGAATCTGGAACAGCAAAGAAAGCTTTTTCCCCCAGTTTGCAACAAATATTGCTAATGAATGGTACATTCTGTGTCTTCCCATAGGCTTACAGGACAGAAATTCCATCAACTCTATAAATTTAAAAGCATGAAATACATAATGATATCTAAGTGATTGATTAAATACAATTTCTTCATCTTCCTTAGTCTTTTGGAGAAGTCAGACAAGGAACCTGAGAAAACATCGAAGGAATGTTATAGCTCTTTTCTCTCAGATTGTTGTACAAGACTTAATCATCCCAGATAGTAGTATCTGGCCATTTTCAGAGCTTCTCACAAAGTAGGTTAATAGAGAGTCAAGGTTATTTTGATGACTCACGTTTATGGTACTTCCTTATCTATTTTCCTACTACTGATATCTTAGTTCCTTATTCTGGCACTATTACTTCTTTAAGATTTTTCAAATAAATGCAGTGGGACTAAAGTCTTTGAGGCCCAGATAAGGAGGAACTTCAAGCATTTACTCATGGTGTCCCAGGAGTTGTCAGGCCCAAAAGAATATCTCTCAGCAAGAAACCCTAACAGAATTTTGTCCATCATGTTTGTATAACTCTAGCTTTGAAACATAGTGTTTCATTTGGCTTTCTCAACAGCTTTTAAAGTAGGCATGATTACATCCATTTTATAGATGATGAAACTGAGACTCACACAATTTGCCTGAGTTCACACATCTTGACAATTACAAAACTGGACAATAAATGTGTAAAGCTAGATCCTGTGTTTTTCTTTTCTGACTCTAGGACTGCATCAACAATAATAATTTCTTATGTTGGTATTAAGCTCTGCCATTTTTAATGTGCTTTTACAAACATAATTTACTCTTTATAACCCTATGAAGTAAGTCTGATGGATAGAGTTAGCTGATCCTATAGTTGAGAATACTTAAGGGACTAGTGTAATTGAAGGGGTGCCTACTTCTGTGCTTCCTCCTGGCAAACATGTGTTCCTTCTGTGGGCAGGGTGTTCTTTTAGAGAATGCAGTCAGACTAGGTTCTCAGACTTGGCCTGAGATGAAGCTTGCCTCCACCATAGTCTGTTAAGCCCCCATCCACTGATCCCTCTGTGTATCTTCAGAGCACCATGACACATGTCAGATTTTACACCCCCAGTGTCCTCTGGACCAGGAGTTCTGGGAGCTATTTCCAGAAAGGGGAAAAATACTTCAATTGCCATTTAACTTGAAACATTCTATATACTCTAGCTTCAGTTTTGACACTCACAACTTACTTTAGCTTATAAACAGTCTGAGGAGTTTTGTATGCAAGAAACCTGTTTCAATTAATCTAACTAGCATTACTTCAACCTTGGCAGATTTCAGAAAAGATTTTTAACACATTAAAACTGACTAACAACAGGTGAAACAATGTGCTACATTTTGGATAAAGAAGGTTGAGAATGGTGGGAAAGATAACAAGACCCCTGCAAATAAAATGAGAAATGAGCTACAGACAGTAAGACCAGCTTCAGCCGAGCTTTCAGTTTCCAATGCCTATTTGTCACCTTAACACACTTCCTCATGTAGGACAAAAAAGATGAGGCAATATCTGATTCTAATTTTTAGGCTTTTTAAGGACAGTTTTATAATTTTAAAATACTTTATTCTTTTTTAATATCGCAAGTGGCCATATTAGAAAATCATGGGGGGAATAGCTAATTTAGAATGCCAATATATTAAAGTGAAATTGACCATGTCTGTATGGAAGGTTTCTATTTTTCTTCCTTTCCTTTCCTTTTCTATCATCATCCCCCTTTTTCTTCTTTTTTCCTTCCTTCCTTTGCTTTACATATTCATAATAGACTTGTCAATCAAAGACAAATCGGCCAAATTTAGTCTCTTGACTCAGCCATGTTTACATTCTCTAAAAATAAGATAGTAAACTGCAAAACATAACTGAACTCCATCCGTATCTCAAAATGTAATTCAAATAGTGAAACACAGGAGGTTTCAGTTGTCATGGAATTTATGACAGAAGTGACTAATGAATAAAGGGAGGGCATACTTTATAAAATTGGCCAGTCTCGCATTTATAAGGAGGCCACATCCTCATCAACAACCGACTCCTTAGCAACTGCTACTGTCTCATACTTTATAGAGAAAAATTTAATATTCTTCTTATACAAAGCTTAAAGCAAAACCTCATTTAAGAATGTAAACCAACAGTTTAATGAATTAATCCTAATTTTGTTTTAATTTTCAGTCTTCTAATTTTAATGAAGTTACTAAAGGAACATACAAATAATTGAATCAAAAATAATGAACTATTGATTTTTTTGTTGTGAACTCATTCCACTCCTTGGCATATACTTTGACATCACAGTGTATTATATGAGCAAATTATGGTACATGGTAGAGAATGAGCAGAAATGACAGCTATGATTTTCTTATTAAACCAACCTAAAACAATGTTTGCATTCAGAATTAACCAAGTCTTTTTCATGTCTTAATTTTATGATGCCTACTGCCACCAGAAATCTATAGCGTATATATGCTAGAAACCCTTCACTGTCATCCAGAATTTGAACAAACACATACAATTAAACATTTAAAGGATTCATAGGAAATACACAATTGTTGCTGAAGCTGGAGAATTCTCTTCCCATCTTCATCTTCCTTTGTAGTTTCAGTAACAACAAATGGAGAAAGGAGAATATTTTTTAATCCTCCAATTGTGCACTGACAACAATTTTTGAAAGAAGCTACTAAAACAGTGTTTTGTTTAATTTTATATTATACATCTGGCCTGAGGAATATCCCTATTTCTGTTGACTTCTGCAGTAATTTAACAAAAAACTGCCTTTCATCCAAAGAGGAGAGTATATGGTTAACTTACTTAGTATACCAAACCAAACAATATATGCACTTAAAAGGCAGAATCTGAAAAGATATTGATTTTCTTTTTTCTTTTTTCTTTTTTCTTTTTTTTTTTTTTTTGCCAGTTATTGCTTAGTGTGTAGGGGAACAGAACCCTTTGAACTGAAACATTTTTCTTCTTTCCCATTTCTTCATAACAAACATCCAAGTTTTCTTAAATATCAAAAGAGCCCAGAACTATACCTGAAGTAAGAGCTGTTTCCCTTTATGTAATTTTCAAGGAGCTTTTAGTGTATCTTTCCCAATGATAACAGGGTATTTCCACGTAGACTGTCATTTTAAGGTGAAAAATTTGCAAGGACACTCACACCATCTGTCATCAACTAGGTTCCCTGACACCCAGAGCTGCTCTGAAATGGCCAGCAGCCTCCTGCACAACAAAGACCTTGCCCCTTGGCATTGTTTGTTCCCTGACCTGTGCTGAGTCCTTTAAAAGGGGCTTTACTGCAACCATTTCAGGCTGCTTTTCAGGAGCAGGGTTTTCAAAAGAAAAAAGTTATTTATGCATATAGGAAATTTGAGATACTATGTCTTTACATCTAAACCAGTAAAATAAACCCTAGAAGTATATTTTTAGTTTTGCTTCTGTGATTCCTGAATGAAAACTTATTTAGCATTATTTTTTTTCCTTTCTGCTTTTCAAAGTTTAAGATATAACTTAGGTGTTAAGTTATCCATATATAAAGCCAGAATATATTGGTTACACATAACTGGATCATTCAAATAACAGAAGCTGTGTCATAATAAGGTGAAAAATACACCTTCTGACTAACAAAACCTCAGTGCTTCTCACAGACACGCCATTCTTACTGCTATGTGAAGCACCACTTACAACTTATAAATACAACACAGTACAATCACACTGTAGGTCACTTGTGAACACAGAAGGATTACAGCTGTAGCTCACAATGTTTATGAAAAAAACACACTGAAAAGAGAAAATCTCATCTATTGTGAAACATTTTTACTAAGAAACGTATACTCTCATATGCCTGACATATAAAGACATAAAGCTGAGGCTTCCCTTTTTTTTTAATTTGCTGCAGCTGTAAAATATGGTTCCCAGTTTAGGGAATCTAAGCTAAGGTTCTTTTCTAAAAGAGAGGTTTGAAAATTAGGTAGATTATTGCTAAAAGAAGCTCCAGCCATTTCTAGGAATGAATGAATAAACACAAAAGGATATTCCCTCTGTCAACATAATTAATGGCAAGATTTTATGAACTTCATTTAGTTCCCAAGACATAGTTATATACAATACATGGAGTGTGTGTTTATGTACATGTTTAGTATAAATATGTAAAAGTCACATCATTAAATCTTTTATATGTCTGTATTCATAATACACAAAGCTGTTTTTAAATAATTTAAATATCTATTCTCTCTTCCATATACATTAATACTAATAAGAGTTGCCGTCAACATCAAAGGGAAACTAGACCCTAATTAGAGTGCCAGTATACCCTGAGAGTAGTCACACTGCAAAGTGAACAAATATGGAATAAGTTGAGCATTAGAGAAACTAATAATACTGCCTCATTCTCAACTCGGACTATTTCAAGAATCTGGTGTTTCCTAACAAGAAAATAAAATCACTTTTCATCACAATCTGTAAACATAAAATTTCGAACAAAAACTTCCGAAAATAAAAGATGATGGAATAGATAAAGCTTTCATATATACATATGTTAAGATATGGGACAATTACAATAGCTCCAGAAATCTTAAATAGATCTGAATTTTAGAACTTATGGTATTGCCTAATTTTCTTCTACCTTTGTCTTTTTGATTAAAGACTAAATTTTAGTCAGAAAGACAGAAATTTTGCTAGATATTTAAAATACAAAACTGAACAACTTCCCTCTTGTTGCTAAATGGTTAAAGAATGAAACAACTGAATAGATGTAGAATTAAGTATATCATGAAAGCTGTTTCTGAATGTCAAAGGTAATGTATACAAATGTTTAAGGATCGCAAATGAAAAAGAAAACATACTCTGTGACTTTAATTTGACTGCTACTTTAATTTTCCTGTCCTGATAGACTCTCAAAATTACAATTATGACAAATTTCATACATATACACAAAAGACTGACTAGTAATAAATTCACATGTTTACATCACCAGTTTCACCAATTATCAACTCATGAAGAATCTTATCTATAGCTTCTTGCATGCTATTTTTTAAGGAAACCCAAGATACCATTTATTTCCATCTATAAATACTTCAGTATGAATCCCTAAAAATAACCACAAAATTGCTGTCACACCTAAAATTTGCAGTAATTCATTAATATCATCAGACATCTCATACTACATTTCTTTTCAAGTCTCATATTTGAAATTGACTTAAATAGGAACCAAACTCACTCCTCTTCTATGTTCTTTTCTAATGTTCTTTTCTACCTCTTTCAATTTATTGATTGAAGAAACTAGATGTTTCCCACAGTCTAAATTGTGCTAATTGCATCTCTGTGGTCATTTCAGAAATTAGTGGAGTGCCAGTCACTATTCTGAAAAGTATTAAATAAGTGGAAACATCATCTATTTATCTTACCTTTCTGGCATGAAACATTTGATCATAGAAAATTCTTCTCTATAGAAAAATTACAGTTAATAAATACAAAGACATGGCAGAATAGGGAAAATTGCCATTTTCAAACTTCTATTCAAATAATTGAAGTTGTAATCATCAGTGGCTGTTAAAATCATCACATGAGAAGTTAATAGGGAGCTTTATAGTGGATAGATGAGGTTGACAACACCTGAACCCACAATTAATATTAACATCACAAAACTGGGACAAGAAAGTCCATGCTTTGTGTTGTGGTGCAAGGAAAATTATGCAGTACAATGCATGAAATATTCTTGTCAATAAATAATTAATCAGATTGAATCAAGTCTCTAGACCCACTATCATTTTACAGGAGGAACAGAGGATAGTGGAGTATGTTAAATAGTATTGTGTGTGTGTATTAATATGTGTCATCAGCACATAGAAGAAATGTTACAGAGAATAAAATAATCCATCTTATCAATAAATAAATGGTTTGAAAAATTAAGGGAGAGGAATATCAGTTATGTATTAAAAACATTCTTAAAGGCTCGGTCAACAAAAATCAATGTAAGAACCTTGCAGGAGCCTAATTTAAGTGAATTAACTATGAAAGTACATTTTTGAGACAATTAGCAGTTCTGATCTCATAATCACGGCAGTTTTCTTTTAATTCTTACTTGTTACAGATACACATTCAAATATTTATGGACAAAATTATATATATATATATATATATATATATATATATGAGATTTTCTTTAGAATACTCCAGAATTAGAGGTGAAATGAATGAGGGGGCTGCAATACACGATGAAATAAGGTCGTAAAAGGTTGATAATTACTGAAATTGACTGATGGGTATATGGGGTTTCACCTGTGTGTTTGAACATTTTCATATTAGAATGATTTTTTAAATATAATAATTAATTTACCAAATATAGGTATTTTTGAATACTTATCTTTCAAGAGATTGAAAATAAATTTGACCATATTTTAAGCATGATTCTTTCCTGAGTGATTCCTTCACATTTTGGACAGAAAGAGGTACACATTCTATTTAAAAGTCCTAAACAGTGTCCTAATCCTCAGGACTCAAGGTGTAGTCTGTGGACCAACAATATTATCAATACCTGAGTGCTTGTTAGAAGTGCAGAATCTCTGAATGTTAGGTACCCCCCAATCCCTGTTCCTTCTCCTAATGAGAAGTTGGATTTTAGGAATTCCCAGGTAATTCATATGCACATTAAAGTTTGAGAAATACTGTTCTAGATCCTATTTTCCTCATGGATCATTTCCCAGTAGTTATTTATTATCTTATGTTCAATCTTTTCCTCCCTCTCACTCAATATAAATAAGCTTGATTATTTATCTTTACAAATAAAACAAATGAAAAAGCAAATAAACCTGTAAATCCAATCACTTACAGTTTTGTTAATTGCCATGCTGATTCACAGAACACAAGGTTGCCCTTCATGGACTGAGCCCTTACCCCGACCACCTAGAAAAGTGCTTCTCACTGCCAATAATTCACACAAGAGTCTTCCTCTCAGTGAGACATTTGATATTCCTGGACTATGCTGATCATGCCCTTCTTTGTCTTTTGCTACATAAACCTCATTTATAACTCTAAAACAATAACTTAGTTATTTATTTACAACTCCCCACTTTTGAGACTGTGGACTCTTTAAAGACTACGCTTTATTTATTTGTATATCCTTTGTACATAGACTACTCAATTACCAACTGAAAGAAAAAAAGTAATTAATTAGTTGATTAATTAATGAGGCAGATGAAGTATCCTTTACTGGATCCAGATCGCCTCTAATCTACAAGAACTATAGGAGATCAAATCGGGAAAACATTCTAAAAAATGTAAGAATGCTAAGAGTGACATGGTTCAAGAAGCCAAGGAAGGAAGCAAGGAACAAACTATTGATTATTATAATCTTACATTGGTCTCCCCAGACTCGCAGTTTTTGTATCATAATGATCACAAGTTCACACTAGGGCTCACTTTATTATATGTTTAATTAATTTATTTATTATCATCTCAATTTTTTTGCTGATTCCTGAATAGAGAACTCATTGTTTAATGGAAAAACATTAAATAAGAGAGCATGGGTCAATCTCTGTGAGTTGAAACAAGGCAGTCTCTTTAGTGTCAGTGTTCTTACTTGTAAAATGGGATTTCTATAACTAAACAGTTAGTCTTACAGACATATTTCAAAGAGCCATGGGATGATGTACAAATGATTGATATTTGTCATTCAATAAAGGTTGTTTTCTACTGAACTGGTAATGTTTTTTCATATCACCAAAGCGCTCTGCATTTGGTCCCCACTTGTTGTGGTCCTTCTCATTTGCTGACTATGAGCAGATCATTTAAATTTTCTGAAACTTAATATCCTTAAATCTAGAAGTAGTATAATACCATATAAATTTAGTAAGGCAAAATGCAAATCTAAAGTATTTTATACTTTACAAAATAATATGTAATTTAGGGTATTTTTATTATTCTAATTATGTGACCTTGGATAAGTCATTACTTTCCTTATCTATAAAACAAAAATATATAATAGGCTTATTAAGTACTCAACATAATAAAGGCTATATATGATAAACCCACAGTTAACATTATGCTGAACAGCGAGAACCTGAAAGCTTTTCCTCTGAGATGGGGAACAAGACAGGGATGCCCACTCTCCCCACTGTTATTTAACATACTACTGGAGGTCCTAGCCACGGCATTTAGACAAAACAAAAAAATACAAGGAATCCAGATTGATAAAGAGGAAGTTAAACTGCCACTATTTGCAGATGACATGATATTGTACATAAAAAACCCTAGACTCCACTCCAAAACTACGAGAACTGATATCGGAATACAGCAAAGTTGCAGGATACAAAATTAACTCACAGAAATCTGTAGCTTTCCTATACACTAACAATGAACCAATAGAAAGAGAAATCAGGAAGACAATTCCATTCACAATAGCATCAAAAAGAATAAAATACCTAGGAATAAACCTAACCAGGGAAGTGAAAGACCTATACCCTGAAAACTGTAAGACATTCTTAAGAGAAATTAAAGAGGTCACTAACAAATGGAAACTCATCCCATGCTCATGCCTAGGAAGAATTAATATTGTCAAAATGACCATCCTGCCCAAAGCAATATTCAGATTCAATGCAGTCCCTATCAAATTACCAACAGCATTCTTCAATGAACTGGAACAAATAGTTCAAAAATTCATATGGAATGGTCAAAGAACCCGAATAGCCAAAGCAATCCTGAGAAGGAAGAATAAAGTGGAGGGGGGATCTCAATTCCCAACTTCAAGCTCTACTACAAAGCCACAGTAATCAAGACAATTTGGTAGTGGCACAAGAACAGAGCCACAGACCAGTGGAACAGAATAGAGACTTCAGACACTAACCCAAACATATATGGCCAATTGATATACGATAAAGAAGCCGTGGACAAACAATGGGGAAATGACAGTCTCTTCAACAGATGGTGTTGGCAAAACTGGACAGCTACATGTAGGAGAATGAAACTGGACCATTGTCTAACCCCATACACAAAAGTAAATTCAAAATGGATCAAAGAACTGAATGTAAGTCATGAAACCATAAAACTCTTAGAAAAAAACAGGCAAAAACCTCTTAGACATAAACATGAGTGACCTCTTCTTTGAACATATCTCCCCGGGCAAGGAAACCAACAGCAAAAATGAACAAGTGGGACTATATTAAGCTGAAAAGCTTCTGTACTTCAAAAGACACCATCAATAGAACAAAAAGGTACCCTACAGTATGGGAGAATATTTTTGTAAATGACAGATCTGATAAAGGCTTGACATCCAAAATATATAAAGAGCTCACACACCTCAACAAACAAAAAACAATTAATCCAATTAAAAAATGGGCAGAGGAACTGAACAGACAGTTCTCCAAAAAAGAAATACAGATGGCCAATGGACACATGAAAAGATGCTCCACATTGCTAATTATCAGAGAAATGCAAATTAAAACCACAATGAGGTATCACCTCACACCAGTAAGGATGGCTACCATCCAAAAGACAAAGAACAACAAATGTTGGTGAGGTTGTGGAGAAAGGGGAACCCTCTTACACTGCTGGTGGCAATGTAAATTAGTTCAACCATTGTGGAAAGCAGTATGGAGGTTCCTCAAAATGCTCAAAATAGACTTACCATATGACCCAGAAATTCCACTTCTAGAAATTTACCCTAAGAATGCAGCACTCCAGTTTGAAAAAGACAGATGCACCCCTATGTTTATCACAGCACTATTTACAATAGCCAAGAAATGGAAGCAACCTAAGTGCCCATCAGTAGATGAATGGATAAAGAAGATGTGGTACATACACACATTGGAATATTATTCAGCCATAAGAAGAAAAAAAATCCTACCATTTGCAACAACACAGATGGAGCTAGAGGATATTATGCTCAGTGAAATAAGCCAAGCAGAGAAAGAGAAATACAAGTGATTTCACTCATCTGTGGAGTATAAGAACAGAGGAAAAACTGAAGGAACAAAACAGCAGCAGAATCACAGAACCCAAGAATGGACTAACAAGTACCAAAGGAAAGGGACTGGGGAGGATAGGTGGGTAGAGAGGGACAAGGGGGGGGAATAAGAAAGGGGGTATTATGATTAGCATGCATAATGGGGAGGTGGGAGAAAGCAGAGGGCTGTACACAACACAGAGAAGACAAGTAGGATTATACAACATTTTGCTATGCTGATGGACAGTGACTGTAAGGGGGCTTGTTGGGAGGACCTGGTATAGGGGAGAGCCTAGTAAACATAATGCTCTTCATGTAATTGTAGATTAATGATAACAAAAAAAAAAAAAGAAAAGGGGGATTACTACCTGATAGGATAAAATTAACTGCAAATCACCGATTAATGCACGCTTTAAATATCCTTAATTTTGATCATTTAAAGGGTGTCAGATGATCAGCTATGGAAGTACATTTTTCTGATAATATGCCTTTCTCTTAAAAAAAAAAAAAAGCAGTTCCTTTGTGGTGATCTCCAATAAGTTCTTCACAATGGTATAAAGGGCATATCAAAGTGTGGGCAAAGGGTTTGTTTTTGTTTATACAGAGGATTAAAGCCTAATTTGGCTACCCAGAAAATGAATTAAGATATGATATGAAGAAGAACTTCCAACATCAACATTCTCTGGAAAAGTCATTCCAGAAGATGATCATCAAAAAACTTCAACAAAGATCCTGGTGCTGTTGCAGTTGTATCTGCATTCATCCCACTGGTTCCTGGACTTGCCATTGGAATGAAGAAGGAGATATCTAAGTTGGCCTGTGCATACAGTAAAACAACAAATTTGACTGGATCTATACTGTTGGAACTCAACCAAGAATTAGGAGAAGTGCAAGTTGCAGCGCTCCAAAATCTTGCGACTATAGACTATCTACTGTTAAAAGAACATATGGGATGTGAACAGTTCCCAGGAATGTGTTGTTTTAATTTGTCTGATATTTCTCAAAATATTCAAATTCAGTTAGACAATATCCATCATATCATTGATAAGTTTTCACAAATGCCTAGGGTGCCTAACTGGTTTTCTTGGTTTCACTGGATATGGCTGGTAATTGTAGGTCTCCTTTGGTTATGTAGCTGTATTCCTAGTATGTTAATGTGTGCACACAATTTAAATAGTAATTTAAAACCTATACACGCTTATGTTACACTACAAGAAGATATGTCAAAGAAATAATCAATCTTCCCATGTTTTCTTCCATCTGCTACTTCTATAGCTTCCCTTCTTCCTTCATAATTACAAACCCTAAGTAGAATTCGTGCCTCATATCGAAATTACTGAGTATCATAATTCTTCCAAGTGGTAAAGATACCTGAAGACAAATGTTGGGCATAGAAGCCACAGGGCATAAATCTGCAAAAAAGTAAAAAGCTAACCTTTACAAACAATATTGCTTCTCTCTCACTTACCAACTTTACATTTCCCTGTATGGCCCTGGAAGATGACTGGTTAGCCAGAGACGGGTAAGATTCCTCAACGGAGGAACAACCTAAGACAGGCACAGTCACAGGGGGACCATCAGGTGAGAAATTGGGGATCAACAGAGGTGAGGCTTAGAACCTCACCCCCACCCCTGTTTTGAGAGAAATCTTCTGCATCCGTGGATGTTTTGTTGCCCTTGTCTAGCTTGGATTAATACTTAGTCTATAGGCACACACCTGATCATCTGTTTGCCCTCTTACAGCACTAAACTATGTTTTCTACCTTTATCTTGCATCTACCTACCACTTCAGCATTTTATTAAAAATAATAATAATAATAATAATAATAATAATAATAATAATAATAATAAGGGAGAAATGTGGGATTCACATATAAATCAAGTATAAAAATCAAACGAATAATCATAATGACCTGATTGTTTATAATTCATGATGCGTGATCAAAACCGAAAGTTTCTGTGATGACCGCCCTTGCACTGTTCACCATGTAAGAACTTATTCACTATGTAAGAACTTGTTCACCATGTAAAAACTTGTTCGTTATGCTTCAGAAGATTGGAGACTGTTGAAAATTAGGCTTGGGGTTGATTAATGATTGTGCATTGATTCCCCTATACAGAATTTTATTGTTGTTAACAACCATATGATCAATAAATATGAGAGATGCCTTCTCAAAAATATATATATATATATATATATATATATATATATATAATAGGCTTATTATATGGTCAATATAGTAAAAGAACATTTACCAGAAATATGCTTCTGAAATATATACTTCTAGACAAAGTGGAAGGAAGGATGAGGGGAAAAAAACAAAGGAAAATAATACGTAAATTACTTCCCAGCTTTGTGGCTTAAAAATAATCGCTGTAGCTATACAACTATAATGGTGAATGTGATGAAATAAAACATCTATTTCATTTTATTGTTTTGAAATGATATTTATATAGCATAATGGAGGTTGAATACCACATTTTCTGAGCCACTTGTTTCTAGAGAATAGTTTATTCACTCACTAGATACATCAGCTTAATTTTCCATCTCTATTTTTCAACAATTTATAAGTCCGAATATTTAGGATTCACAGATAGCGTCCATCTGAAGAAAAACAAAAAACAAATATTCTAGAGTCAAGATGCCCTTGAGACCCCACAAGAAAAAGAACTTATCTTCCAAGTAGATGGAATTTATATGAAAACACTGCTGTTAGAAGTAAGGTACTGGTGCTAAACACTAGTAAGAGTATTTCAAGATCTTATTTTATTTAAATGCAGATAGAAAGCACAGCAATCATCGCTGTTCATGCAACATATTCTAATATTGTAATTATAAAAATCCAGTGGAAATTAATTTTTCCAGTTCAGTAAAATAAATTATTCCAATGTTAGTAGAGACAGTGAAATGGGTAGGAGATTGCTTTTCTCTGAAGTTTGACTGCCTCTGCTTAAGTAAATAATTCACTCCATAACAAATAGATAAATAAGAGATACTCATGCTCAACACTAAATAACTTAGGTAAGGTAAAATTCTCTCAGTATAGCAGGGTTCTATAAAATGGGGGAGCGTATAAGTGTTGTTTTGATCATTTGTTTATTTATTTGTTTATTATGTGTGGAAATTCTGAGAATGCACGCACTTTAAATCATGCCACAGCTCAATTCCAAATGAACTAAAATTTTTTGCTTCAGTGGAGGGCTCCAACAACTCTTCTAATACACATGTACAGTTAGGGTGCTACCTCATGCCTGCCTTTGATATTAGGTAAGAGACGTTAGGGGACTCTCAAGTTTCCAGATGACCAGAAAAACTGCCTTAGTCTTTAAAATGAAGCATCTTTACACCTATCACTTACATTCTTAGGAGTCGTGATTTGATCTAAAAATTATTTGGTCAAAAATAAATTGTAATTCCTATCAAATTACCAGCAACATTCTTCAATGAACTGGAACAAATAATTCAAAAATTCATATGGAATGGTCAAAGAACCCGAATAGTCAAAGCAATCCTGAGCAAGAATAAAGTAGGGGGGATCTCACTCCGCAACTTCAAGCTCTACTACAAAGCCATAGTAATCAAGACAATTTGGTACTGGCACAAGAACAGAGCCACAGACCAGTGGAACAGACTAGAGACTCCAGACATTAACCCAAACATATATGGTCAATTAATATTTGATAAAGGAGCCATGGACATACAATGGCGAAATGACAGTCTCTTCAACAGATGGTGTTGGCAAAACTGGACAGCTACATGTAGGAGAATGAAACTGGACCATTGTCTAACCCCATACACAAAAGTAAATTCAAAATGGACCAAAGACCTGAATGTAAGTCATGAAACCATAAAACTCTTAGAAAAAAAACAGGGAAAAACCTCTTAGACATAAACATGAGTGACCTCTTCTTGAACGTATCTCCCCGGGCAAGGAAAACAACAGCAAAAATGAACAAGTGGGACTCTATTAAGCTGAAAAGCTTCTGTACTGCAAAAGACACCATCAATAGAACAGAAAGGAACCCTACAGTATGGGAGAATATATTTGTAAATGACAGATCCCATAAAGGCTTGATGTCCAAAATATATAAAGAGCTCACATGCCTCAAGAAACAAAAATCAAATAATCCAATTAAAAAATGGGCAGAGGAACTGAACAGACAGTTCTTCAGAAAAGAAATACAGATGGCCAACAGACACATGAAAAGATGCTCCACATCACTAATTATCAGAGAAATGCAAATTAAAACTACAATGAGGTACCACCTCACCCCAGTAAGGATGGCTGTCATCCAAAAGACAAACAACAACAAATGTTGGCAAGGCTGTGGAGAAAGGGGAACCCTCCTACACTGCTGGTGGCAATGTAAATTAGTTCAACCATTGTGGAAAGCAGTATGGAGGTTCATCAAAATGCTCAAAACAGACTTACCATATGACCCAGGAATTCCACTCCTAGGAATTTACCTTAAGAACGCAGCAATCAAGTTTGAGAAAGACAGATGCACCCCTATGTTTATCACAGCACTATTTACAATAGCCAAGAACTGTAAGCAACCTAAATGTCCATCGGTAGAAGAATGGATAAAGAAGATGTGGTACATATACACAATGGAATACTACTCAGCCATAAGAATAGGGCAAATCCTACCATTTACAGCAACATGGATGGACCTGGAGGGTATTATGCTCAGTGAAATAAGCCAAGCAGAGAAAGAGAAATACCAAATGATTTCACTCATCTGTGGAGTATAAGAACAGAGGAAAAACTGAAGGAACAAAACAGCAGCGGAATCAAAGAACCCAAGAATGGACTAACAGCAGTTCCTGTGTGGTGACCTCCAATGAGCTCTACACGATGGTATAAAGGGTATATCAAAGTGTGGGCAAAGGGTCTGTTTGTGTTTATACAGAGGATCAATGCCTAATTTGGCTACCCAGAAAATGAACTAAGATACGATATGAAGAAGAACTTCCAACATCAGCACTCTCTGGAAGAGTCATACCAGAAGATGATCATCAAAAATCCTCAACGAAGATCCAGGCAATGCTGCCGTTGTAGCTGCATCCATCCCTCCAGTTCCTGGACTTGCCATGGTAATGAAGAAGGAGATATCTAAGCTGGCCTTTGCTTTCAGTAAAACAACAAATTTGACTGGATCTATACTGTTGGAACTCAACCAAGAATTAGGAGAAGTGCAAGTTGTAGCGCTCCAAAATCTTGCAACTATAGACTATCTACTGTTAAAAGAACATATGGGATGTGAACAGTTCCCAGGAATGGGTTGTTTTAATTTGTCTGATTTCTCTCAGACTGTTCAAGTACAGTTGGACAATATCCACTATATCATAAACAAATTTTCACAAATGCCTAGGGTGCCTAACTGGTTTTCTTGGCTTCACTGGAGATAGCTGGTAATTATAGATCTGCTTTGGTTATGTAACTGTATTCCTATTATGTTAATGTGTGTGCACAATTTAGTTAGTAGTTTAAAACCTATACATGCTTAAGTTACTCTACAAGAAGATATGTCAAAGAAATAATCAATCTTCCCATGTTTTCTTCCATCTGCTACTTCTATAGCTTTTCTTCTTCCTTCCTAATTGCAACCCTTAAATAGAATTCATGCCTCATATCAAATTCACCGAGTATCATAACTCCTCCAAGTGGTAAAGATACCTCAAGACAAATGCTGGGCATAGAAGCCACAGGGCATAAACCTGCAAAGAAGTAAAAAGCTAACCTTTTCAAACAATATGGCTTCTCTCTCACTTACCAACTTTACATTTCCCTGTATGGCCCCAGAAGATGACTGGTTAGCCAGAGACAGGTAAGATTCCTCAAGGGAGGAACAACCTAAGACAGGCACAGTCGCAGAGGGGCCATCAGGTGAGAAATTGGAGATCAACAGAGGTGAGGCTTAGAACCTCACCCCCCCTGTTTTGAGAGAAATCTTCTGTATCCATGGATGTATTATTGCCCTTGTCTGGCTTGGATTAACACATAGTCTACAGGCACACACCTAATCATCTACATTTGCTCTCTTAAAACACTAAACTATGTTTTCTCCATTTATCTTGTATCTACCTACTACTTCAGCATTTTATTTAAAAATAATAATAATAATAATAATAAAGGGAGAAATGTGGGAATCACATGTAAATCAAGTATAAAAATCAAATATTCATATTTGACCTGATTGTTTATAGTTCATAATGAGTGATCAAAACCAAAAGTTTTTGTGATGACTGCCCTTGTACTGTTCACCATGTAAGAACTTATTCACTATGTAAGAATTTGTTCACCATGTAAGAACTTGTTCGTTATGCTTCAGAAGATTGGAGACTGATGAGAAATAGACTGGGGGTGGATTAATGATTGTGCATTGAGCATTGACTCCCCTTTACAGAATTTTATTGTTGTTAACAACCATTTGATCAATAAATATGAGAGAACCCCTCCCAAAAAAAATGAAATAAAATAAAATAAAAAATAAATTCTATCCATTATTTTTGATGCTATTATTGTCTCATTATAATATTTTATGTAGAATATATTAGCCAATTATCAATTACAGCAGGCTCATTATATTACTCTTGGACAATTCTAAAATTAAAATAATTGAAAGTTTGCTTTCTGAGACATTTTCAGTTGAAAAAAATAGAAGCTGTTCAAACCTTTGACAGATTTTTTTATAGAAACTGGGATAAATTATTTCCTAAAGTATTTCTAAATTTTAAAATAAGCAAAATGATTATTACATTATGCTGGTTTTTTAAAAATTTATATGTTTATTTCTTATTTTATCAATATCATTAGTTATGGGTCAAGTTATCAAGCACTAGAGGTTTTTCTTAATCTCATATGTACATTTTATTGGACAGTGGGGTCCATTTTATAAATAATGTGCACTGAATATACATGCTTTTTTAAAGAACTAGCTGCTTATTTTTGTGATTTTGCATTATTATAATGTTGTAGTTGTTTTATAGTTCCTCTTATGAGATGCATAAAATCTATGATTTGTTTGGTGCTAGGTACTTGAGTACAGACAAAACTGTGCTTATAACTTCCTAATGAGGAAATACTACCGTTTATCAAGAAGCACTGCTTCATGGCATGTATTACCGAGTGAAAATAGATGAGCATCTTTATTAAAAGGGGTACAAGTCATGCCAAAAATCATGTTCTACAGTACTTTTCCTGGTAAGAACAATATTTAGTATAAAAACCTGGCAACTCAGAACTAACAATGACTTTTTCATGAATCCATGACTTTTCATGAATAAGATTATTTGGATTTTTGTTCTCTTACTGTAACTTGTACAGTGTCATAATGGGATGAGTTTTTCTTCCTAATCCCCATACCTCACCATTCTCCCCTCCCCCACATGCTCACACACAAATGCATTCATAGCTTCATCTTTTGGAGCTGGCATAACACAAGAGAGATTTACGTAATAAAAGTCAACACTGGTAAGGAGACAGGCTTTTTACCCCAATGAGGTAAAGGAGATTTACTGTCAGGAAGATGACATTGACAATTTGTTCAGTTTGTTTTAATTTTAAAATTTCTCACCAGGGTTCAGACCATTGAGAGGGGTCTTCTTCCCACACCCTTGACCTTGCAACTTGAGGCTCCTCTTCTCATCTATTCAGCAGTCCAACTAGCTGGAGCCGAGAGTGACTCGAGGGAGACAGAAGGGGTAAAGGGACTTTGCAGTAGAAGAGAAGGCCTAAGAAAGACCCCCAGGAAGGAGCATGTGATATACCCTTGGGACCTACCAGAAAAGCTGCTCCAGGTAGAGGATGAGGACAAGTTGAAAAAAACTGTAAAGCCACGCCAGGTCACACCCACCCTATGAATTCTTTTTAAATAGGATTATAGTATCAAAGCTGAAATCAAAAAACAAAACTAAAAACTGATGGCAAATCCTTCAGAATCTCCTACAGATGTTTGTCCAGACATAGGCAAGCCACACTTTCATCCTTCCCTTCCCCTCTTCTCTTGCAATTACCAATGGACATCTAGTTTTCTACATCGGGGATGGCAAGAAGAAAACAAAAATCACAGGTTAATCAACCAACCAAAGAACTTGTTATTGACAGCCCTTCTCCTTTGTAAGTAATAGTGGCACACTTAAATGTATTAACCATCGAAAAATTGGATCTTTACAGGCCCTAAGACACCATCTTTGCCATTCATAATTTAAATTGTTTAGTAACTTTCTTATGAGTTTTGTCATAGATTTACTGTCTGTCTGGTATTTTTCTTAAAAATTTAAAGTTCCTATATATTTATAGAGAGAGTTTTTGAGGCTTATTAAATTACAGATTTTACATTCTTGCTGGCGTTATCTTAAATGAAACAATAAAACTTTCAAGGAGCATTTTAAATAGATAAGCAAATGCAAAAGATCATTAACAGTGATTTCAGAGAGTAGATGTCTTTGGGACCCCGTGAGCATATTATGATATAATGGAGAGAAAAGCCATAGGCCCATTTTGAGATAAGTTCAGGTCAAATTATGAAGCAGTTTTTTTGAAAAGAAATAACTGGTTAGCCAGAGTTACAGCTGCTAATACCACCTTTAAAGCCTCCTCCCCAGACCCAGCCATTACCTTAATTACATACTCAGGTCAATTATAATGCTCATTTGTAACTTTGCTATCAGGCATGGCCAGATGTTTTATTTAACCTCTAAGATAAATAAAACTTCTGATAAAAATTTTGCAGTGATCTGGAACTTACTGCTGAAGCAGTTATACTGATCTGGTCATTTTCTTTACATAATGTCAAAGTAATTGTCTTGATCCTCGGCAAGACTGCTGCTGGTGGTGTTATAAAGTCTTCTTCCCAGCAAGTTAGATCTCTTTCAAATGGCTAGTGTCTAGTCAACACATGTTTAGTTTACCCAACAAGACTTTATTAAGTACATTTAAAATGTACCAAGAAATTGCAGGTCTATTTCTCTGAGAATATAAATGTAAGCTGAGTGCATTGTAAAGGCAATTTTATTACATGCTTAACATTATAAAACAATATAAAACAACATATGAACCCTTATACTATTAGAGTGAAGTTAACAGCACATTTTGTATTCTTTCCCAGGTTTATTAAATTCATCTAAGATGAAACTACCCATGTCTTCTTTTTTGTTCTTTGGTTAACAGAGGCATATTTTAACATTAACATTAGTAATTATTTAATGTGATTAAACTAATTAATAGGATGGTATAGAGCTGATGCTTAAATTGCTTAAAACTAAATTAAGATAATACTTTAGACATATATAAAATATTCAGTATTTCTGGGATAAATATCTAATCTAAAATAAATAAGCTAGCATATTTCCAAGTTTTAGAAAATGAGCATTTATGGTCCATCCTAATGAATATGGACCAAACTTTCCTATTTTAGATTTCTTGTTTAATGACTCAAAGGTTTAGATATTATGCAAAATAAGCTGCATGCAAATATGGATGTTATAATATTATAACATTCAGAGATTTTTGCTCAATATTTGGAAAATCAAGATATTTTGTTTAGAAATTAATATTTATGTTTCAAAAGGCTTTAACATTACTAGAACTTAAACATTTGTTGGTTTAATGAATAATCCATATTTCTGTCAAGAACATTCAAAGTTCTTCAAAAATACATTTCTACAAATTTTTATATTTTTGGTTCTATAATTTATTGTTTTTCAACCCAAATTTTGTAGCCTTTATACCTACATTTATTATTACCTGCATGCAAAAAACTAAATAGGGAGCACTTACTTAAAATATTTTACCAAGTACAATATTTACACATATTTCACTTCCTGTTTTGAAAGCTGTTGAAACATTTCTCACCAGAAGTTCTTCCTTGCACCCTGCAAGAGAGCAAACTCTTCTAGGTGGTAGCAAAGCCAGGCCTCAGCCTCCTGACAAACTCCCATAGTTATCTGTGGATCTACAAGAGTTCCTGTACTACAGGCTAAACGTTGAGGACTTCTGAACTGTAATAGCCACAGACATGCTGCTGCTTAAGTCATAAGCTAAGTCAGGTGATTGAAGACAGAGTTAAGGCATGGGCAACTGAGTCTACCAGAAGTGAGTAAGAGGGCAGGCACGCTCTAAAATGCAGACTTAGCCTGGATGGCACTGGACACGAATTGGATAGAGTGACATTCCTGAGCAGTAGGAGCCAGGAAGAATGCTTAGTGTATTACAGAGGCTCTAGCACAGGTATGCATGCATGCAGATGTTTGTGTGTGCTGTATTTTCCTCAATGGGGGAATCTATTTTCAGCTTAGATCCTACTTAGTAACTTACTCTTCCTCCTGAAATAAGTGGATTAAAAACACTCCTTTCATCACCACCACAAAGGCTGACCACAGCCCTTAGGGGTGAACAGATACAGAGATTAAAGCTGTAGGGCCATACAAATATAATCAGAAGCCATTCCCCAAGTATAGCCACACAGGTGTAAGTAAGCATTTTGCTGAGTAGAGTAGAGGTAAGTAAAGCACACAATCCCATTGATAGCATCGTTCACTTGAGATGAGCTTTGAAGAAATCCATCATTAGAAAAGAACAAGCTCAGTGATGAAAGAAAGGAACCAGACCCAAACGGGAGACACAGCCACCCAGGCTGCTTTCAGCCCAACGGAAGAGAAGTGTGAGTAGGACAGGGATATTTCTCTTAGCTAGGCTTAGCTAAGGAATATTTTTCACCAACTCCTAATGAGGGAATATTGGAAACGACCTGAGAACCTTCATGCATCATTTATGGCTTGTTGTACATTACACTTAAATAAACCATACCTAGTTATCATGTCAGACTATAGGTTTACTAATTCAAACCTAATTATTTTGTTAATGTTTGGAGATAGGAATTCCTCCACCAGGTAAGACTGTAAATAGACCACCACAGCCAAAATGTTGATTGATATCCATTGAGGGTGGACCAAATAGTGGCACTGACCCCTTTGCCCACTCTATCTCCATGCCACCCATTTCACTGGCAGCTCTGTGAAATGTCTCCAAGGCAGTCACCTTGGGAGGATATATGCTGCTTTGAAGAGCTGTGGCACTGACCAAGCCATAACAGGAAGATCTCTTCTGGAATTGCTTTCAGAATCCCTGATGTCTGTTTTTGACTTTTGTGAACAGATGTTTTCTTTAGAGGGTAAACTGAATTTGAGAATATAATAGTTAAATGGTATTCTGAACCAATTCTAAATAACAGACTGTGTGATCATATGAGCAAAGGTACTAATTTTAATAGGGAAGTTCTCTTGTGTTTGCTAAAAATCAGGCACACTATTTTGCAGAGACACTTGTGACCATCTCTGATTACAAAGAGTGTTGCCTAGAGGGACGTTTAAAATCACAATACTCATGTACATTTGATGAGTGGGGTTTCTAGAATATTTGAGGTCAAAAGAAACCCAAAGAGTAAATTAAGGAATATTCCCAAATAAAGTTAATAGTAGAGAGACTTCATTTAAAATTCAGGAAGAATACTTTACAATAAAAGCACTGGCAGGTGCCTTGACCCCTTTGCCCACTCTATCTCCAATAAGTGCATTGAACTCCTCCTGAAGGACTTCTGAAATATGTTTTTTGGAGCTGCCTAGAGAGTGAGTATAGCTTTAGACCCAGAGGGCCTGAGTTCAAATCCCATCTCTGCCTCTTCCAAGCTGTGTGATTTGGGGCAAGCTACTTAACCTCTGTACCTTGGTCCTCTCATCTTACAATGGAGAGAACAATAGTGCCTAATTCACTGTGTTCTTATAAGAATCAAGTGAATTAATATATGTACAAGCACATAGAACATGGCATGAAGATCTGTCAAGATTATGTTCTAGGCTCAATTACAGTATTACTATATAGGCATCCTGCATAACAGAAATTCTTTATGTATGTTTATAGCTACTACATACATTTCCATAAAAAATGGAAGGAAGAATAATAGCTCTCTGAAGATGTCCATGTCTTCATCCCTAGAACCTGTGAATACATTACTTCACATTGCAGAAGGAACTTGGAAGATGTGATTAAGCTATGGATCTTGAGATGGAAAGATTGACCTAGATGGGCCCAATTGATTCACAAGGGTTTGTATAAGCAAGCAGGAGGCAGGTAGGTCAAAGTCAGAGGAGATGCGGTTATGGAAGCAGAAGTTGGAGGATGTGGCCATGAATGAGCCAAGCCAAGGAATGTGGGCAGCTTCTAGACATTGGAAAAGGGATTAAATGGATTCTCCCCTCACACCTCCAGGAGGAACATTTCCCTACCAAATCCACTTAGTTCCACTGATACTGGAGTTAAGACCACAAGTTTGAATCTCATTTCTGCACACTTGTTTCTACTAGGTTCTGTGGACATAGGCTGCTCTCCAAATTCCTAACATCAAGAAGCAGTTGGAGTATTTTTGTTCTATTATTTTCCCTGCATGTATTCACCTAGTACAGTGCTTTGCACATAACAGCCAGTGAATAAGCATTTGTTGAATGAATAAATGTATCTCATACATGCAAAACATTTGCCATTAGGGAGTGACTAAAAAGCTTAAACCAACCATTTCTATCTTGCTAGGTAGTCAATAAATACATGAATGTGTTGTCAGTATATTTATAGAGGTTGCTACAACATAGAATACTAAAGCAACAGAATCATTCAGCATAAAATTGTGAGTTAGAAGGATTAAAAATAATCTAGTTCCATTCCATCCTTTCATAGTTGCTGTAACTGAAGCCTAGACATGTGAAGTGAATTCTTTCTGAACAGTTTGCATATATGAGAAAGCAATGCATTCCAAACTCTGGCATATTTCATGCATCTTTGTAAAATGTATTCATATATCTTGTGTTTTGCTGACAAATAATACTGAAAGAATTAGAAGACAGAGGAAATCTTGAAGAAGTCACCTGACTCTCAGAAACTGCATATCTTGGACCCACTAGTAGAATTCAGACTAGAAATCAGTATTTCATGTAAATGCATCTCTGTCTCTCAAGAAGTAATAAAATTGGAATAGGTGGACTACACCTCCAGTGTGTTTGATGATAATAGAATCAGTGATATAGCCCAGCATCATCTCAAACTAAAATTGGGAGCCTTTCACAAAAAGAATTATTTAAACCACTGTAAACAACTAGGAATCACAGTAAGGATAGAAATCACATTTTGCTCTCCTTTCACAAAGCAGCTGAAGAATATTATGTTGCTATTTCAATAAGAATAACACTACACTGATAACAGACTCTATTCAAAATTTAATAAAGCATTAGTCCCTTAATCAAAACATGACTATGAGGCTTGGACTGCTGCTAGAAAGCAGAATAATGTGAACAAAAGAGAAATGGAACTCTGTCTGAATATCAACTCTACAAACACATAACATCTCATTACACATGCAGCAATTAAAGGCAGGAACTTCAAAGCCATTCTCAATTTATCTTTGTCAAGCTCCTGACCAGGGAAAAGTTTGAATCACAAAATCAAGCAGGTATGCAGTAAATATCAATCAATCAATCAGTCAATCAAATGCCAAACACTCAACACTCATATGACTATAATGCAGTTCTTTTGCGCATGCTGAAGACATTATCTACACAAAATTCTGCCCAAAGCACACGGATTTTATATATCTAAGAATTTTATATTTTATATAAGGAATATATATGTATATGTATTTGCTACATATATATATATATGCATGTGTGTGTATTTATATATGTTTATATATGACAGCCACTAAAAATTGTAATTACAAGTATAAAAAAACTTTGATTTAAAATTGTATATGTAATTTGTAGGAAACAAAAGTTTTCCCTCTAATTCAGAATAAGCAATGGTTAAAAAAACCTTTTATGGAATCAGACTGCCTGGGTTTAATTCCTGACTCTATCACTTAAGGACTTAGGACAAGATATTAAAACAATTTTCTCATGGGTAAAACTAAGATAATAATAGCACCTACCTCAGAGTGTTAAAAATTTAATAAGGTAAAGCTTAAAATTCATCCATTCACTATCACTATTCAGAAAAAAGAATTCATTGAAAAGTTTTAAAGTGAAAGCTTGCCTGAGAAAGCTAGAATTCCACTGGTGAATCTATCACAATAGTCCCCAAAACTGAACTTGACTATTTTGACTCATTCTAATCACTGGATAATGATTTTTAAAAATCATTTACATCCTGGATCCTCAAATCAGTCAGTGTATTTATACAGGTTCAATCAGGTTTTAATAATGCCATAATAGCATCCCCTTCCATCTTACAAGATAATTTTCAGATTCAGGCTGACAGCTCATATTAACACCTTTTGCTCACGTGGACAATGAGTTACACTGGATTAGAAATCTATTAAAACACAAATACATAGGCTTAATGTAGAGTTCATGTGCTTTGATAGTTATGCAAAATCAAATATGTGCTTTTCAATTTTTTTGCTTTTATTTTATTGCCTTATTTCTTTTCATTTCTAAGATTGTTTCTTCTTAGATATTGGTGAGTTAGTTAGTAGCTTTATGATTTTCCCATCTTCTGGTGTCTCCTTAGGACCTGGACAAAACTGTGGTATCTAGAATTTTAATGGAACATCATCACTTAGTAACTAGAACTGTAAAATACAGGGTGTGAGTCCTCTTGGGCAAGGATCAGACAGCCGTGAGTCAAAGTGGAGAAATACAAACCCAGCCACAGCAAACAGTGCCAGGAATCTGAGATGCTTGGGGAGTCTATGCGGCAAGTGGAGCTGAGTGGTGAAGCAAGCACTGGGGTATTTTCAGGACATTCAGAGGACCAGAGGGCCTGAGCATCTGGATCTAGACAAATAGATGGGCTGCATTCAAAAGGGAGCTCAGCCCTCATTACAGCCAGAATTAAAGGCCTGTTATTTTGTAAAGTCAGTGGAGAGTCTTGCTTCCTCTTCCTGCCATGTTCGTAAGCAAGTAACCTGTCTCCTATTTGCTGCAATCTCATGGGAAGATAACTACACTGTATTTCCAACTCTATAGTTGCAGCTGTTCAACTGTCTAGCCATGATCGTCATAGTTGTTCTGTCTCCCCCGCTCTTTTCATCCACTCTCTACTAGGTTCTTCAAGTTCCCACTAACCCTTTGACCTAAAACCATCCCATCTCTTTGACTTCACTCTTCTTTCCTAGGCAGGGGTCCTTTAAAGTTCTTTTCTTCGAGATTTACCCAGCCCATGTCCCACTTTGTCTAGGTTTGATGTCTGTAAGATGATTCATCCACTCAACTATTCAGTTGAGTACCTCACCCATGTATTCAATCAACAGAGCATGATATTATGGGCCAGCTGCTTCCCTGAGTGTTAAAGTTACACAATAGGACACACAACACCTGCTGTCATGTGCTTGTCTTCCCAGGGCAGGAAAGTAAAATGGCAATAGCAAATAGCTGCTTAGCTTGACTGCTCAGAAAAGGTCTCATGGAGGTGATTCATTAGTTTGTTAGGCTTACATACCAAAGTACTGCTGGTTGGGTAGCATAAACAATGCAAGTGTATTTTCTCATAATTCTGGAGGCTAGAAGTCTTCAAGATGTCAGTGGGGCTAGATTATTCAGAGGTTTCTCTCCTTGGCTTATAGATGACTGTCTTCTCCTGGTCTCTTCGTACTGTCTTCCTTTTTGTTATGCTTTTGCCTTAATCTTCTCTTTTTATAATGACACCAGTCCTACTGTCTTACAGCTTACCTGAATGATCTCCTTTTAGCTTAATTACTTATTTAAGAATTCTATCTACAAATACAGACTGAACTGCATTCTGCCCAATTCATATGTTGAAGCTCTAACCCAGAATGTGACTATATTTGAAGATCGGCTTTCTAAGGAGATAATTAAGACTAAATGAAATCATATGGTCGGGACCTAATTCAATAGGACTAGTGCCCTCAGAGAAGAGGAAGGAACCCTTGGGACATGCTGCACAGAGGAAAGGTCATGTGAGGACACAGCAAGAAGGCACTTGTCTACAAGGCAAGGAAAGAAGTTTCAGAGGAAATTTAACCAGCCAACTCCTTGATCTTGGATTTTCAGCCTTTAGAGCTGTGAGAAAATAAGTTTCTGTTGTTTAAGCCACCCAGTTTGTAATACTGTATTATAGAAGGCTTAGCAAACTAATAAAGGTCATATTCTCAGGCGCTTGGTGTTAGGATTACAACATCGGAATTTGGGGAAAAACAAAATTCAGACCATAACAAATAGTTAGATGTGAACTACTGAGGAAGCAAAGCCAACCTGGCAAGGAATTACAAGGGAAGAACACCAAACAGTGCAAAAAGGCTCTGAAGGTAAGAGTACATTCCCCTCAAGTGTAAAATGGTCCATCCAGAAGTGCAATGCGCCTAGAGCAAAATAACTTAGGGGACAGTGGTAGGCAACACGGTCAAATTGGGAGGCAAGGCCAGATCACGTACGATCATGCAAGACATGGAGAAAAGTCTGAATCTCATTGAAGTGGTAGGCAACATTGGATGGCTTTCAATAGATGAGTGACAGGATCTGATTCATGCTTTTATTTTTTTTCCATCTTTGTAATTGAGACATAGTTGATATGAAATACATTGTTTCCAGGTGTACAATATAGTGATTTGACAATTATACACATTAATAAATGTTCACCACAGTAAGTATAGTTACCATCTGCCAACATACAAAGTACAATATTATTGACTATATTCCCTATGATCTGTACTTTTAAAAGATAGCCTTATTCTTGGTATATAGAAAGGATTGTAGATAGACGAAATGGAAGTGCCCAGAACAGTTAGGGATGGATGTAAAGAATCCAGATGAAATGATAAACCAGGAGGAAGAACAGAGATAAAAAGCAATAGATGGGCTTAAGATATCTTTTGGTGGAAGAGTCCTGAGAACTTGCTGATAGACTCAATATTAGGGTTGAAGAATAGGGTATTTACAGATAATGTTAGACTTTTGCCTTGCATATTTGGATGGATAATAGGAGTATTTTGCTTTGTCAAGGAGGACTAAGAAGGAACAGATTTGATGGAAAGGTTGGAAGATGAGCATTTGTATTCAAATTGTTAAGGATAGTAATGTAAATATCCCAGTGTGACTCAGCTGGCTAAATTGTATGTGGTTTCCTTGTTGCTTTGTTTTGTTTTAGCAAACACCTATTTCTTGAACTCTGGGACTCATTATTGATGGCTATCTGATAAACGTTATTTCAGTCTGAGTCTCATTTTAACTTTTATTCTCTTTTTAGTTTATTTCATGATAAACTCAATCTTCTGGTGGTTTTCCAGAACCATAATTCCATATGTAGCTTTGTTCCTGTGGAAAAGTCAGTTTCACATCACACTGTTCAAAATAAAGTTCCAGGAATAGAAACTAGGTTTGTTTAGATGAATGTATTACATATATGAGTTATAATAGTATATATAAAAATTAAATATGATCCTCTTCTATAGAATGAGTAAGTTTTCATAATACTTGATGCAAAACACCATTTGAGGTATCATCAAGCTTTTAAAAGTTCACTTTGCTAATTAATGTATTATATAAAACTATTCCATATTTAAAAACTACATGGTAGTGCTCATATACATTTCCCCTACTAGCAACTCACTTCAATTTTCCCTTGGATTCTGTCTGCATAAGTTTTAACTTAGAGGAATGTGGGTGTAGGTATACTGGAGGAACAATAACCCTCTACATGTCAGGGGTCAGGAAGACACAGAGACACAGATACACACAAGAATGTTATAGTCAGATTCACTTTTTAAAAGGACTTTTCTGGAGGCTGTGAGGCAATGATAGAAAAATGGAAACACTGGCAACAGGGAGGTCAATGAAAGAGTTGTGCCAGCAAAGCAGGTCAGGGAGATATAATCAAGAAGGGTCTGAACTAAGGCAGGTGGTAGAGGAAAAGAGGAAAAACATTTTTTTTTAATTTCTCTATAAATGGAGTTAGAAGGACCAGGTGACCTCTCACTTGAATGATAGGATATCAGATAGTGCCACCAACTAAAATAGAAAAAAAAAAACCCTGCTTTAGGGTGGATATGTGTGATGGTTAATTTTATGTGTCAGTTTGCCTAGACACAGTGCCCAGATCAAACATTATTTCTGGGTGTGTCTGGGAGGGTGTTATTGGACAAGATTAGTATTTGTATCAATGGACTCAGTAAGACAGATTTCCCGCCCCATTGTGGGTGGGCATCATCCAATCCACTGGAAGCCTGCATAGCACAAATGGTGGAGCAAGGAGAAATTTGAGGAATTTTCCCCTTTCTTCCTGACTCACTGTGTGAACTGGGACATATCACCTTATTTTCTCCTCTGCTTGGGTTAGATTTACATCATCAGGTCTCCTAGGTCTCAAGCCTTCAGATTCAGTCTGAATTACACCCTGGCTTTCCTGAGTCTCTAGCTTGAATACGAGCTGATCACGAGACTTCTCTCAACCTCCATAATCATGTGA
This sequence comes from Manis javanica, assembly GCF_040802235.1. Lineage (NCBI taxonomy): Eukaryota > Metazoa > Chordata > Mammalia > Pholidota > Manidae > Manis > Manis javanica. The sequence goes on from NC_133157.1 coordinate 152,465,392, forward strand.
GAGAATTCCTATTAGTTCTGTTTTTCTGGGGAACCCTGACTAACAGATGACAGTGAAAGTAACTGTTTGTAAACAGAATGAGTTTGAAATATTTGTGTATGTCCAAGAGAAGATGCTGTGAGAATCTCATGAAAGAGGTCAAGACTACAAAAATACATTTGTGATTCATTGACTACAGTCAGTGGTTGAACCCCTGTGAGTGTGATTGTCAGGGGAGGTCAAGCAGAATTAGAAGAGCATGGCACCAAAGACAGAACCTGTGAAAATATCAACATTCAAGTAATGGGAAAGACATAGCAAGACATATGTTAGCGATTGTTTTGATATATAAATATAGAATATAAAATTTCAATTAAGAAACTTTCCTAATTGGTAAACCAGGGAGGGGGAAAATTTTGCAATATGAAACCTGAAAATTCTGAAAGAATGATTTGACAGAAATTTCTATCATCCTCAAGAAAACGTAATTCATCTTGGTTTTAAACATCAGCCGTAATGTCAGTACTAATCCAATGTAGCTAGAGTGAAAATGAAATAAAACATACACACACACACACACACATGCATACACACACACACACATGCATACACACAGCTAAAGCAGTGCCTGCAAGTATCTAAAACTCTGCAGCAGAGGTTTACCTTCATTACTATCATTATAGTCATTTTAAAAATGTGGTTCAGTACAAAATTCCTGAGTCAGGTGCAGAGATCACTAGACATCACCTAGAGTACAAAAGAATCTACCAATGGTTAGCAAGTTTCAGGACAAGAAATAATGAAGCCATTTTGCTAAAAGATATTTAACAAAATTTAAATGTAAGCTCATGATGTTTACAAAAATTGCCAAATGTATTTAATAATCATCTAACCTCAAATGCCGTGCTGTACTTCCAAAGACTGTGCTGGTATTTTTTTATCTTAGAAAATATGTATTTTCTCATAATTTGCATGACATATTTGTTAATTTTTTACTTTCCTTGTTGTTTTTAGTTTTCTTTAAGTTCTAGATTCCCAAAACTAGATTAATGGTTCAAAATTGATTCATCAAAGCGTTAAGAAGTATGGATGAAACAGCAATGTAAATATAGTTAGCTTAGATTAATGTTTTAAATATAAACTATGCAAATATGATCATTTTTTACATGCATCCAAAAAGTAAGCATTTTCTGTGAGTGAAATAAGATTATAAATACCTAAGGATTCCTTGCTTTACCTCTGGTAGCTAGACCACTGTCTGTTATAGAACTGTCATAATTAGTGGCATGAAGCTATCAAAGTTTCATGCTGTTTTCAAAGAAGCATTGTTACTTTTCCAGTAAGTCAAATTTTTCAAATGAGTACAAAATAATGCATAATAATAATGCATAAAATAAGGTACAGAAAAAACAAGTATACATCACTAATTTTGAGAAATTTGTAAGATAGTAACAACTGATACGCTCAACAAGAAGAAGAAACTGTTGTCACGGGAGCAGCTGAGGGAGCAGCTCTAACTCCCAGCTTGTGAGCAGAGGCTTGGAGCACAGCTGGAGCATGGTGAGAAGGAACTGGTCAGGCATCCAATTTTAAGTGGAGTCAGTTGTTTCCACCTGAGCACTTTCTCATGAATCCAGATCCAGCAGATAGATACATGAGGAAGGAATCAAGGACATGAACCTCTATTTGCTTCTCCTCAAACCAAAGCTGCTGGTTATAAAGATTGAATGACAATATATGAATTATAACATCAGGGAAAAGGAAGCAGTAGGGAACCCCAAAAGCCTGTTTCTCCAAACAAACAGTCCATAATCTGACAAAAACAGTTAAAATCAAGTTTGAGAAATTTAGAAACTAATCAAAAGTTTACAACAACCAGATAAATGCTTAAACAAGAACAAAAGAGCTGCCTCTTGGTTTTAAAGAGAAAATTCTATCAAACCATGAGCTCTCCACTAAACTAACAGAGCATAGATGTCAGCAGCAATATACAGCAAAGAATACAGAGTTTAGAACATTAGTTCAGAAAAATCACCAAATAGCAACTCCTCCAGCAAACAGCAACTAAAAATGCCTTGGGAAGGAGGAAGAATCTGGTGTTCAGATTTATCACATTGTAATATTTTAAATGTTCAGTTTCCAACAGAATATTATAAAAAATACAAAGAAAGAAAAAAATATGGCCTATACATAGGAAAAAAGAAATTGATGGAAACTGTCCTGGAGGAAGCCCAGACATTGGACTTACTAAACAAAGACCTAAAATCAAGTATTTTAAGTATACTCAAAAAGTAAGAAGAAACCATGTACAAAGAGTTAAAGAAAATCATTGACAATGCTATCTCTTCAAATAAATAACAATAAAGAGGTAAAAATGTAAAAAAGAATCAAATAGAGATTCTAGAGCTGAAAAGTATAGTAATTAAAATGAAAATTCAGTAGAAGGGTTAAGTGGTATCTTTGGTCAGACAAAAAAAAGTAGTGAAGATGGGTCAATTGAGGTTGTTCAGTCTGAAGAACAGAAAGAGAAAATAATAAGGAAAATGATCAAGACTTAAGAGGCAGGTGAGACTTCATAAAGTTTATCATACACATAATGGGATTCTTACCAGAAGAAGAAAGAGAGGAAAGAACATCTGAAGACTGCTGAAAACTTCCCAAATTTGATGGAATATATGGATCTACATACCCAGGAAGCTCAATGAATCCAAGTAAGAGAAACTAAAAGACAGGTACATCAAGACACATTATAATCAATCTATCAAAATCCAAACCTCCAAAATGAAAGAATCTGCATGGGGGTAAGAGAGAAGAGACTCATCATGTTCAAGGACTTCTCAGTAAGATTAACAGCTCATTTCTAATTAGAAATCATGGCAGCTAGGAGGCAGTGTGATAACAGTCCTGAAAGGGGAAACACAAACAAATCAAAAAGCATGTTATTCAAGAATTCCATACCTGGCAAAGTTATCCTTCAAAAATAAAGAAGGAATTAAGATATTCCCAAATAAATAAATACAGAAAATTCACCAGTAGTAGACCTTCCTTAGTAAAAATGCTAATGGAAGTCCTTTAGGTTGAAATGAAAGAACACTAGACAATGCTTCAATCCACTTGAAACAATAAAGAAAACCAGTAAAGGTAACTACATAGGTAAACATAAAAGTCAGTATTAATGTATATTTGGTTTATAACTCATCTTTTTTTCTACATGCTTTAAAATGCAACTACAAAAAACAATAATTACAAATCTATTTTGACAGGTAAACAATGTACAAAGAAATAATTTGCAACAATAACAATAAAAAGGGAGATTGGTGCAGATTTTGTATACTCTTGAACCTAATACTAATTCTATTAGGCATTAGCTTGAACTTGATTGTTATAAATTGTTAATTGTATTAAAATGTTAATGGGAAACAACTGAGAAAATAACTTGAAAATATATATTGTAAAAAAATGAGAAGAGAATTAAAATGAAGATTTTAATTATTTAATGAGAAAACTATGTAAATATTCAACTAGAAAAAATTCAATTAATCATAAAAGAAGGTAATACTGGAGGAAGTAAAGAACAAAAAAATATGACATAGGAAAAACAAATAGCAAAATGATGGAAGTTCTTTATCAGTAATAACTGATAGTTTAGTGGTTGCTGTGAGTGGTGGAAGACGGAATGGAAAGTGAGTGACTGCTTAGTGAATATACTAAAGGTTTCTTTCTTGAAAAACAAAAATGTTATGGAATTGGATAGTGGTGTTGGCTGCAGAACATTATGAACGTACTAAAAGCCACTAAGTTGCACGTTTTAAAATGTTTAAAATAATGAATTTTCCGTTAGGTGAATTTTATCTCAAAAAAAAAAGTGAAAACACTGTGAAGCTACTGACAACATCTCTGTTAAATTACACTGTTAATGCTGATGAACCACAGGGGCATAAAAAGCAAAAGGGCAATTTTCTTCTGTCTAGCATATATGTTACATGACAGTGAATACAATTTTGCATGTACTCTAAATAAATCAAGTTTGAGTATATGCATGGAATGCAAATGATGAGGGAGAGGTGTCTGTTGATCTTGGTTTTTATCAGTGAAAATCCATGCTTCAGGGAAGGAGGAGGAACATTAGGTAATTAGAGTTAGCTAATGCGTATTTTGTGAGTTCTGCTATGAAGAATGTTGAATTTGAATTCTAGCTCTTATCATCTGTGTGATAGAATAAAAATAAATTAAATTCTCTTGCTAATCAAAAGTATGGTCCATGGCAGAACAGCAGTGTCAAGCACCCTGCCTTAGACCCACCAAATGTGAAACTGCATTTTCACAACATTTCCAGACAACACAAATGCACATAAAACTTTGAGAAACTCTGGTCTCTATCAATATTCCTCATTGTTAAAAGTGTGAATATGAGGCATTAAACTCAAGCTTTTAAATTTTAAAGTCAGTGTTTTTCTACTACATCAAGTAAATGCTCTTGAAGGTTAACACATCTGAGACAGCTTCCCCTCATACCTGTCCCTTTGCCCACCAGCTTTCCCAAATACAGTTTAGTAGAAGGTGGTAATTGTTTAAGAAGGAATAAGGGCTTGTCACTCAGCTCTAAATAATGTACTTTCTTATTCTCCACATGAACTAGATATAAATCTTCAGAATGATGAAACTAGGGTTCATGTGAAACCTTTCCCTCTAGAATAAAGCTTATTTCCCTTCCTGGGTGTGTGTGGTTAGATGTGTCATCAATGCTACTGCCTCCTCTGTTCATGTGCTCCATCTACTTCTCTTCTATAATCTCTCTCTAGTCAAGAAATACTCATGAAAATAACACATTGATTTCTTCTCTGTTTTTCATTTTGAACTTTGTCATCAAAGACTATACAACTGAATAAATTCCAAATTCCTTTTTCTTTACTAGATAATGTTTCAAATTGTATTATTCACCATTTTTTCCCCTCCACATTTCAACTTTGTTAGGTATGTCCCTTTTCTTCTCTCCCCCTTTTCCTTTGTTTTGTCAAGTGCTATAATAACTCAACTGTTTGATGCTTTTACAAGTTTAAACTTGAGTAAGATATACTTTTTTAGGTATTAATGATCCTTTACATTTGCACATTGCTTTACATTAAAAAAAGGTTATCATACATTGTACCATCTGAGACTCTGAACAAACTTGTGATCTATATAGAAAAAAATGTTTGACTTCAGTAAAAGCTCAGTAGCCAAGATGCAGCTTATAGTATCAGAGAAAGGAGTAAATCCAGATGACCAGCCATGTAAAGAGAAATACAACTGTCGGTCACATGCATTGTAAACTTTACCAAATAGTACCAATTAAGAGAGGGACAATACAATTATTAATAATTTTATTTTTAAAAACTTAACCACAGTAAAAAGGATTCAAACATAAAGAGTTGGAAACTCTGCTTTGAGAACTCGAGATAAAACCTTTTCTTGAAGACTAGAAAATCAAATCGTCCAAGACAACATATAAAGCAAACAATAAAAGGAATGCTAACACACAAAACACATCATTCAAGGTAACTGAGGATTTGTCCCAAGATGAAGGAACTGCAAATCAATAAAAATTCCATGGGACTCAACAAAGCAGTACATTTTCACAAAGGAATGACTTTATAAAAACCTTGCAAAAGGGTGCAAAAGGATCTGAAAGTCAGAAACTAGATAAAAGCACTAGCAAAAAAAACAAAACAAAAACCTCAATTATTCTGAACGAATAGCTCATTTTATGCCCTTCAAAACAACCCCTAACAATTGGGAAGTGTCAGCACTACAGACTTACAGCATTAAAGAAATGCTTCTTAACTAAGTCATATTCTGATTATGCCTAGCAACTGTGGTTAGGAAGGGAGAGAAAAAGGGAAGGAAAGAAAGGAGGAAGTAAATGAAAGAAAAAAGGTGAATGGAAGGGATGGAAGGTTTACTGGTTAAGGGGAATGGGCCAACCTATAGCAAAAAAAAAAAAAAAAGGAACAGTTTAATGATTAGGAAATCAAATATCACCAAACCAACTTCCCTTGAAATTGAATTTGGTTCAAGTAGATCAGAAAGGTAAGGATTTATGTGAAGAAAAGATAGAACAGTAAATGGCTTTCATAATAAAACCAAAACTAGAAATCAGTCTTGGTAAGAAATGTCTCAGTAACTCCATTTTAGTCCCACTTGAAAAGTACATGACAGTAAATACCCTTAGCAGTTGAGATGGCCCTTAGCCTTGTGGGACTCAATCACAGATACTCCTTGGAGCCTCCATCATCATAATCCCAGGCTGTCTGTCTTTACTGTGGCCATTATGAATTACCACTTGCATATTGAGACACTCAGGATCTTTTCACAACACAAACAGCTGTCTGAGAGCTAGTACACTTATGTTCAAATCAAGTAACCTTGGTGACATATGAAAAGAACCCAATAATATTCAACCAAAACTCTAAAGCAATTCTACAAGCCATCTATCATTTATAGAAGGATCAAGTACTTGACAAATAAAAGCATTCTTGTTTTAAGTAAAGCTGAATAAAAAATATGTTCTGACCAGGATTTCACATATCAAAAAAAAACTGTGAACTGAAAGAATAAGTAAAAAAATATAAGGTTTTATTTTTTTGCTTCAATTTTCCAGCTTTCTTTGGTCATGAAAATGATTTTGGGCACTGACCATGCTGTCATGCCAGTTAAAATGGGCACAGCCCAGTTCTCTGAGGAAATTTGCAAACTTTGTAAAGAGACATTGTTCTGTTTGGAAACACAGTTTTGGTCAAAACTGTCACATTAAATAAAATTTTAACTTTTCAAGAATCAGGATTAAAATAAAATCAGTATAAAGATATTAAAAAGTTTGATTTTACCCAGGAGATGGTTGAACTGTAATTTTAGCCTCAGATTCTCAAAAGTTATCAGAGTATGATTACTACTTCTCTGAGAATCATTCATATTTCTATCTAAAAACTCTTTCTGTTTTATATACATTCGTGAATTTACTATGTTGACTGAAACAAAGCTTTCATTTTTTCCTTCAGCAGCCAGTACTTCTCTTAATGATTACAGATAGAGAGCTCTGTTTTGTTTTTGTTTATTGTTCATTTTTCATAAACAACCTTGGTATAGGCTTCAATTTTCTGCTTGACTCAAAACATGGAGTAAAGTTATAGTTCTCAACCTTGGTGCACACCAGAATCATCTGCGAGCTTTAAAACATACAGCAACGAGGTTCCACGCTAAAGATTCTGTAATCATAATTGGTCTTCAGTACAATCTGAGCATCAGTACTTCTTGAACTTTTCCACATGATTCCAGATTGCATGTAGTACTAAGAAGCACTGGTTAAGGAAAATGAGGTCCTGTTTTTCCTATGATGATAATCGTATGAAAGAAATATTTCAGCCTGGAAAAATGAGGACCTAGGTCACAAAACTGAATAAGCCTTAAAAAGCACACAACTGGAAAGAACCACACCATGGAAAAAGAGAATTATATATATACTATAAAATTTTCAGTATTTAAAACAACTCTTGATAGATTCACAATGAATTTGAGTAGACTTAATATGTAGAGACTGATTACAGCTAGCTCCAAAGAAAAATGTGAAACAATGTGAGTCTTTACTGCCCTACTCTTCCCTGTCTTCACGCTACATTCCCATTTCCTCTGAAATACGACTAAGCTTATCACACAAGACTTCCCTAGGAAGCTAACACCACAGGAAAAGGTTTTTAGTCGACAACATAAATGACTCCTTCTCTGGGGTCAAACTTTTATTGTTTAATGCACTCCTGATAACATAATGACAACAACAGTGCACACAAAGAGAGTATGGTGAACAAAAACCCAGTACTAGGGGGCATATTTGTGCTTACTATGAAATGTGGACATATGTCCCTCTTGTGATACTGCATCCACGAGCTTCCTTGAAGATTTTCTTGGCGTCAAAAGAAAAAATATATATCTGCTTAGTTTTTAAATAAGACAATAAACTGTGGTGTTTGAAATCTGGCTGAGCCACTTTATGACCCTGGGAAAGATACTTAACCTTTCTGATCCTCAAATGTGCGATGGGAAAATAATAAAATATAGTATTACAAAGAATAAGGCATGTAATATAAATAGCATGTGGAAGCTTCATTACATACTGTTATGATAAAAATTACTATTTGTAGTTTCATCATTTTCTTAAGAAAAGATTCTTGTATCTCAAGAGTATGTTTAAAGGTGTTTTATAGGCTTCTTGGTTTTTCCAAACACTTTTACCTGTATAATTTCATATTGTACTTGGAGAAAATAAACATCAGAGATGCAATCATGGTTTTCTTAAATCGTAATAGGTTTATTCTTTATAGTACTTAATAATAAAAATAAGATGTAATTGAAGTTTTAAGGTTATGTTTATCAAAGAGTCCCCTCATCAGAATCACTTGGAAAACTCTTTGAAACACAAATTCCTTTGCTGTCCACATATCAACTCACTATTAACCGATCTCATGGGGACCTCAAGCCACTGAAGCAGTTCTCATGCACAGTGAAGTTTGAGTGTAGAAACTTAAGGAGGATACTTCACACAATGTACAGAAAATTGCTTACAAAATTTTTTCTCATATTTCTTCCTTTTACCTTCCTAGTTCCATGTCTCTAGATGAAGTTCTATTAACTACTGCATGAAGCTTTTCCCCAGCCAATCCATTTTATTCATAGCCACCAAATTAACCTTCATAATGAAATATCTAGAGTATGTTAGTTCTTTGATTAAATACATTAAATACTCTCCCATTCCTTACAGAAAGCTATTCTAACATTGTTTAGCTAAATGAGCACTTGAGGATTTCATGTGAGGGTTTCTATCTATTTCCAGGGCTTTACTTCCCACTACTCCTTTTCACCTACCATGATTTCCAACCAAAATGGAATAGCAGTTCTGCTGTGAACACAGCTTCCATTTTCTGGCCACTTTGATTCCTCTATTTGATGCCCATCTGTCTGAGTACACCTCTTAAGCAAATGGGAGTTGGGAAATCCGGTAAACCAGGTGCTTAGAAGCGGAAGCATCAGCAAGGCAGTGTAGGCAAAGCAAAGTTTTGAAGAGAAAGGTCACCACAACTTTAGAGAGAATAATTTCGTATGAAGGGCTCAAGTAGAAATAGAAAATTCTTGCAAAGACAAATAGGATAGTAACCTAAGCTAGAAGAGAAAAGATGTGTGAAGTCAAGGGTAGAGGGTAAGACCTGGAGAAGTTCCCAAGTCTCATCCTAGGACCTTCATAGATTTCTTTGATCTCAAGCTGGGTGGGAAAAAAAGATGTTAACATTGCTATTGTCTTGTTTAGCCTGGACTTTTCCTCCTTTAGTTATTCCAACTTCTTTCCATTGATGTCATGCTATTAATCATAACTTTAACACATGTAACACCCAAGAAGCTTTTCCAGTATCTCCCATTAAAGCTATTGTTCTTTCCTCTGAATTTCCATAACATGCTCTTCCTATTTTTATGTCACATTTGGCTCTTTCTATTTCACTGCAAGCTTTTTGATGACAGGAATCATTTCATTTTAACCTTTGACTCTTCCCTATAGGGGTCTGCCTGTTAGTTACCTAAGAGCCTTTCTTATTTGTGTACGTGGTGGTCTCCTTTCTCCTCTGCATTCCTAATCACAAACAAAAAAATTCAGTCAGTGGCTACTAAATGATTTGCCCAGGGGAATGATCACCATGAAATCTGACTTGCCTAATCATTCTATACTAAATCACTCTCTTCTACCCAGTCTATTATAAAGCTGTAATATTTCACCATAAATGAAGTAACTTTTCTAAAGTATTAGCATAGCAAATCAACCCATCTGTGTGCTAAAGAAATTTCTAGCAACCTTAAGAATTATGGAAGAAATGTTTCTTATGAAAGCAAACAACTACACTATTACAAACTTCTTTAAAGTGTTAAAACCTGCATGAAACATTTCAGCCCTACATATTATCAGCTAGTCTGCATCCAAAACCAAATGCTGAAAACCTGCTTTGTCTTTTCCTTACTAATTCTTGCCTTATGGTTTCTAAAACCACATGACAGATTCAGGTAAAGATGAAGAAGAGCAAAACTAATATTTTGAAAGTGGGCTTAATTCCATCTAGGCCAGCTTTCCTAAAATATACATTGTTAAAAATATTTTTTTCTTAAATAAGGATTCCATAGTGAAACTACTTTAACAAACTATAGTGCTGCATATGCTAAGAAATTTACAGTGCACATTTACATCTTAAAAGCTCTCAGTAATTAACATTGTTTAAGATTCTTCATATATAGTTAAATGTAAAACCCTTTTTCTGGTAACACCTCTGAGAAATATATATGTATATATTCCAAGGAACACACTTCAGGAAATGTTAATCTAGTTCATATTTTTACATTATTGGATCATAAAAACATACTGGAACTGATAGAATCAAGACCATAATTTTCAAGGTGGATCAATATGGCAAATTAGGAAGATCCTGAGCTCACCTTCTCCACGAACACAACAAATCACCAATATATGTGGAATACTTTCCCATAAGAAAGACTTGAAAACTAACAAAACTGTTTCTACTATAAAGGATAAAAGGGCCATTTAAAGATGGACAGGAGATGCAGTTACTCAGTCACACCAAGAGCCCACTCTAGGTGCAGCTACCCACAGTCAGAAGGGACCTCAAAAGAATATGGAGCTTCTCCCAGAGGATCAAGGGCTTTGTGTCCTCTTTCGACTCCCCGGCCCTCCCTTAGGACCCATACCAGAGAAAGGAGCCCTCAAAATGCCTGACTGAAAAATAGTGGGGTGCATGTCCTGGAGAACTATAGAGCCATAGGAAATGGAGAACCTGTTTTTAAAAGGCTTGTACACAGTCTTGCTCACCCCCAGGACCAGTGCAAATGCAGCAGTTTGAAAATCACCCAGACTTTATATGAAGGAGACCTGCTTACTCATCTTAAAGTATCTGCTGGACATGCAGGAACCTGTTGAGACTCTTGCCAGGGACACCATTTTTTAGTTCTCTTCCTACCTTATTAGTGCCAGTTCTGGTGGCCACTATTTTGGCACTCTCCCTCTAACCTGCTAGTACTGTTGGGCATTCTCAACCCTTCCACACTGCAGCAGTAGTCCCAACACAACTGTCTGGGAGAATCCCCCACCCCACTGTGCCATAGCCATGTCCCTGGCACAGCCAGTGGTCACACACAACCCACATATGGGATGCCCTTTAAATATCTGGTTCTTATGGCCAGGGACAATTGTGCCTCTGGGCACCATGGGAGGGACATCTCTGATACAAGACCCCTCCTTTAAGACTAGGAGAGATTAACTATTTCACCTAATATAAAGAAACAAACACATGGAGTCAAGCAATGTGAGGAGTCAGAGGAATATGTTCTAAATGAAAGAACAAGAAAATATCACAAAGAAGACCTTAATGAAACAGAGGTAAGCAATCTACCTGATAAAGAATTCAAAGTAATGGTCATACAGATGCTCACTGAGCACAAAAGAAGAATGAATGCATACAGTGAGAACTTCAACAAAATGATAGAAAATATGAGAAAGTATCAGACAGATTTCACATAGCTGAAGAACACAATAGCTGAACTGAAATACACACTAGAGAATTCAACAGCAGACTAGATGCAGTAAAGACTTGATCAGGGAACTGGAAGACAGGACAGTGGAAATCACCCAAAAAAGCATCAAAAAGAAAAAGAATTTAAAATAATGAAGATGGCTTAAAGGACCTATGGTACAACATCAAGCAGAATAACATCAGTATTATGGGGCTCCCAGAAGGAAGGAAAGAGTTTAACGGGCAGAAAACGTATTTGAAGGAATAATGGCAAAAAATTTTGCTAACCTGGGAAACATACATCCAAGTCTAGGAAGCGTGGAGAATTCCAAATAAGATAAACCAAAAGAAAGCCACACCAAGATGCCTTATAATTAAAATGTCATAAGTTAAAGACAGAATTATAAAAGCAGAAGAAAAAATAATTTGAATAGACTGATTACTAATAAGAGAATGAATTGGTCATCTCTATAGATGTAGAAGAGCACTTGACAAGATTTAACATCCATTTATGACAACTGTCAACAAACTGGATATGGAGGGAATTCACCTAAATAGAACAAAGGACATATATGACAAACCCACAATTAACATACTCAACTCTGAAAAGCTAATCTCTTCCTCTAAAATCAGGAATAGGATGCCCATTCTTACCACTTTTACTCAACATAACGTTGAGTAAAACAACATAATGTTGAGTAAAAAAAGTCAGAGCAACTAAAGAAATGGAAATAAAAGGCATCTAAATTTGAAAAGAAGAAGTAAAATTGTCACTATATGTATATACATAAAACATTAAAGACTCCACAAAATACTATTAGAACTAATAAATGAATTCAGTAAAGTTGCAGAGTAAAAAATCAACATGCAAGAATTATCTGCATTTTTGTAGACTAATAATGAATCATCAGAAAGAGAAATTAAGAAATCAATCCTATTTACAATTATATCAGAAAGAATAAAATATCTAGGAATAAGTTTGACTAAGGAGGTGAAAGACCTGTACACTGAAAACTATAAGACACTACTAAAATAAATGGAAGAAGACTAAATAAATGGAAACTATTCCATGCTCTTGCATTGGAAGAATTAACATTGTTAAGATATCTATACTACCCAAAGCTATCTATAGATTCATTGCAATCCCTATCAAAATTCCAATGGAATTTTTTATATAACTAGAACAAATAATTTTAGAATTTTTGTTTGAAACCACAAGACTCTGAATACCAAATCAACCTTAAGAAAGAACAAAGCTGGAGGTATTATGCTCCCTAATTTCAACTACACTACAAACCTATAATAATTAAAACAGTATGAAACAGGCATAAAGATACATAGATCAAAGAAACAGAATTAGAGGCAGAGCCAGGATGGCGGCGTGAGTAGAGCAGTGGAAATCTCCTCCCAAAAACACATAGAGCTATGAAAATATAACAAAGAAAAATCTTCCTAAAATAGAGACCACAGGACACAGGACAACATCCAGACCACATCCACACCTGCAAGAACCCAGCGCCTTGCGAAGGGGGTAAGATACAAGCCCCGGCCCGGCGGGACCCGAGCGCCCCTCCCCCCAGCTCCTGGCGGGTGGAAAGAAACCCGAGCGGTTTTTTTTTTTGGCGAGCGCTTTTTGGAAGCCTTAAAGGGACGGGGCCCCGTTGCTAGGGAGGCAGGGTGGCGGGACCAGTGAGCAGGTGCCTGAGACCGGCGGCTGAGGACAAAGAATATCCCGCGTTTCTCCCTGCGGGACCGGCGGGCGGGTGCCTGAGACCGGTGCCTGAGGACTGAGGAAATCGCACGTTTTTCCCCTTCTATTTTTCTCTTTTTGGAAGCCTTAAAGGGACAGGGACCCCAGTGCTAGGGAGGCAGGATGGCGGGACTGGTGAGCGGGTGCCTGGGACCGGCGCCTGAGGACAAAGAATATCCCACGTTTTTCCCTGCGGGACCGGTGGGCGGGTGCCTGAAACCGGCACTTGAGGACAGAGGAAATCGCGAGTTTTTCCCTTTTTTTTTTTTCTCTTTTCTGCGAGTGCTTTTTGGAAGCCTAAAAGGGACAGGGACCCGGGTGCTAGGGAGGCAGGGCAGCGGGACTGGTGAGCGGGTGCCTGGGACCAGTGCCTGAGGACAAAGAATATCGAGCGTTCATTCCCTGCGGGACCGGTGGGTGGGTGCTTTTTGGAAGCCTTGAAAGGACAGGGACTCTGGTGCTAGGGAGACAGGGCAGCAGGACCAGTGAGCGGGTGCCTGGGTCCGGCACCTGAGGACATAAAAAAGAAAAAAAAAAATCGCTTCTTTTTTCTTTTTTTTTTTTCTTTCTTTCTGTTCCCTCTCTCATTGTTGCTGTTGTTGTTTTGGTTTGGAGAGTGCTTTTGGAAGTCTTAAAGGGGCAGGACAGGTCACTTAGACCAGAGGCAGGGAATCTGGGGATCTCTGGGCACCCTAACCCCCTGGGCAGCAGGGAGCACAGAGACCCCTTATGGAGATAAATAGCCTCCTGGCCGCTCCCCCTCCAAACGGGGCTCCACCATTTTGGAGGAACAGCCCCAGCCAGACCAAGCCCACAGCAACAGCAGAGATAAACCCCAAAGCAACTGGGCAGGAAGCAGAAGCCCTGTCTGCGCACAGCTGCCCAGCACAAGCAACTAGAGGTAGCTATTCTCCCAGGAAAAGGCTACAAACCAGCAAGAAGGGAAGCTCTTTCAGCGGTCACTTGTACCAGCTCTGCAAACTATCTCTATCACCATGAAAAGGCAAAACTACAAGGGCAGACAAAGATCACAGAGACAACACCTGAGAAGGAGACAGACCTAACTAGTCCTCCTGAAAAAGAATTCAAAATAAAAATCATGAACATGCTGACAGAGATGCAGAGAAAAATGCAAGAGCAATGGGATGAGATGCAGAGAAAAATGCAAGAGCAGTGGGATGAGATGCAGAGAAAAATGCAAGAGCAGTGCGATGAAGTCCGGAAGGAGATCACAGATGTCAGGAAAGAGATCACAGAAGTGAAACAATCCCTGGAAGGATTTATAAGCAGAATGGATAAGATGCAAGAGGCCATTGAAGGAATAGAAGCCAGAGAACAGGAACGTATAGAAGCTGACATAGAGAGAGATAAACGGATCTCCAGGAATGAAACAACACTAAGAGAAATATGTGACCAATACAAAAGGAATAACATTCGTATTATAGGGATACCAGAAGAGGAAGAAAGAGGAAAAGGGATAGAAAGTGTCTTTGAAGAAATAATTGCTGAAAACTTCCCCAAACTGGGGGAGGAAATAATCGAACAGACCATGGAAGTACACAGAACCCCCAACAGAAAGGATCCAAGGAGGACAACACCAAGACACATAGTAATTAAAATGGCAAGGATCAAGGACAAGGAAAGAGTTTTAAAGGCAGCTAGAGAGAAAAAGGTCACCTATAAAGGAAAACCAATCAGGCTAACATCAGACTTCTCAACAGAAACCCTACAGGCCAGAAGAGAATGGCATGAAATACTTAATGCAATGAAACAGAAGGGCCTTGAACCAAGGATACTGTATCCAGCACGACTATCATTTAAATATGATGGTGGGATTAAACAATTCCCAGACAAGCAAAAGCTGAGGGAATTTGCTTCCCACAAACCACCTCTACAGGGCATCCTACAGGGACTGCTCTAGATGGGAGCACCCCTAAAAAGAGCACAGAACAAAACACACAACATATGAAGAATGGAGGAGGAGGAATAAGAAGGGAGAGAAGAAAAGAATCTCCAGACAGTGTATATAACAGCTCAATAAGCGAGCTAAGTTAGGCAGTAAGATACTAAAGAAGCTAACCTTGAACCTTTGGTAACCACGAATCTAAAGCCTAAAATGGCAATAAGTACATATCTCTCAATAGTCACCCTAAATGTAAATGAACTTAATGCACCAATTAAAAGACATAGAGTAATAGAATGGATAAAAAAGAAAGACCCATCTATATGCTGCTTACAAGAAACTCACCTTAAACCCAAAGATAAGCATAGACTAAAAGTCAAGGGATGGAAAAACATATTTCAGGCAAACAACAGTGAGAAGAAAGCTGGGGTTGCAGTACTAATATCAGACAAAATAGACTTCAAAACAAAGAAAGTAACAAGAGTTAAAGAAGGCCACTACATAATGATAAAGGGCTCAGTCCAACAAGAGGATATAACCATTCTAAATATATATGCACCCAATACAGGAGCACCAGCATATGTGAAGCAAATACTAATAGAACTAAAGAGGGAAATAGACTGCAATGCATTCATTGTAGGAGACTTCAACACACCACTCACCCCAAAGGATAGATCCACCAGGCAGAAAATAAGTAAAGACACACAGGCACTGAACAACACACTAGAACAGATGGACCTAATAGACATCTATAGAACTCTACATTCAAAAGCAACAGGATATACATTCTTCTCAAGTGCACATGGAACATTCTCCAGAATAGACCACATACTAGCTCACAAAAAGAGCCTCAGTAAATTCCAAAATAATGAAATTCTACCAACCAATTTTTCAGACCACAAAGGTATGAAAGTAGAAATAAATTCTACAAAGAAAACAAAAAGGCTCACAAACACATGGAGGCTTAACAACATGCTACTAAATAATCAATGGATCAATGAACAAATCAAAATAGAGATCAAGGAATATATAGAAACAAATGACAACAACAACACAAAGCCCCAACTTCTGTGGGATGCAGCGAAAGCAGTCTTAAGAGGAAAGTATATAGCAATCCAGGCACACTTGAAGAAGGAAGAACAATCCCAAATGAATAGTCTAACATCACAATTATTAAAACTGGATAAAGAAGAACAAAGGAGGCCTAAAGTCAGCAGAAGGAGGGACATAATAAAGATCAGAGAAGAAATAAATAAAATTGAGAAGAATAAAACAATAGCAAAAATCAACGAAACCAAGAGCTGGTTCTTTGAGAAAATAAACAAAATAGATAAGCCTCTAGCCCAACTTATTAAGAGAAAAAGAGAGTCAACACAAATCAACATAATCAGAAATGAGAATGGAAAAATCACGACAGACTCCACAGAAATACAAAGAATTATTAAAGACTATTATGAAAACCTATATGCCAACAAGCTGGAAAACCTAGAAGAAATGGACAACATCCTAGAAAAATACAAACTCCCAAGACTGACCAAGGAAGAAACACAAAAGTTAAACAAACCAATTACGAGCAAAGAAATTGAAACAGTAATCAAAAAACTACCCAAGAACAAAACCCCGGGGCCGGACGGATTTACCTCGGAATTTTATCAGACACACAGAGAAGACATAATACCCATTCTCCTTAAAGTGTTCCACAAAATAGAAGAAGAGGGAATACTCCCAAACTCATTCTATGAGGCCAACATCACCCTAATACCAAAACGAGGCAAAGACCCCACCAAAAAAGAAAATTACAGACCAATATCCCTGATGAATGTAGATGCAAAAATACTCAATAAAATATTAGCAAACAGAATTCAACAGTATATCAAAAGGATCATACACCATGACCAAGTGGGGTTCATCCCAGGGATGCAAGGATGGTACAACATTCGAAAATCCATCAACATCATCCACCACATCAACAAAAAGAAAGACAAAAAACACATGATCATCTCCATAGATGCTGAAAAAGCATTTGACAAAATTCAACATCCATTCATGATAAAAACTCTCAGCAAAATGGGAATAGAGGGCAAGTACCTCAACATAATAAAGGCCATATATGATAAACCCACAGCCAGCACAGCTCTCTGAACAGCGAGAAGCTGAAAGCATTTACACTGAGATCGGGAACCAGACAGGGATGCCCACTCTCCCCACTGTTATTTAACATAGTACTGGAGGTCCTAGCCACGGCAATCAGACAAAACAAAGAAATACAAGGAATCCAGATTGGTAAAGAAGAAGTTAAACTGTCACTATTTGCAGATGATATGATACTGTACATAAAAAACCCTAAAGACTCCACTCCAAAACTACTAGAACTGATATCGGAATACAGCAAAGTTGCAGGATACAAAATCAACACACAGAAATCTGTAGCTTTCCTATACACTAACAACGAATCAATAGAAAGAGAAATCAGGAAAACAATTCCATTCACCATTGCATCAAAAAGAATAAAATACGTAGGAATAAACCTAACCAAAGAAGTGAAAGACTTATACTCTGAAAACTACAAGTCACTCTTAAGAGAAATTAAAGGGGACACTAATAAATGGAAACTCATCCCATGCTCATGGCTAGGAAGAATTAATATCGTCAAAATGGCCATCCTGCCCAAAACAATATACAGATTTGATGCAATCCCTCTCAAATTACCAGCAACATTCTTCAATGAATTGGAACAAATAATTCAAAAATTCATATGGAAACACCAAAGACCCCGAATAGCCAAAGCAATCCTGAAAAAGAAGAATAAAGTAGGGGGGATCTCACTCCCCAACTTCAAGCTCTACTACAAAGCCATAGTAATCAAGACAATTTGGTACTGGCACAAGAACAGAGCCACAGAGCAGTGGAACAGATTAGAGACCCCAGAAATTAACCCAAACATATATGGTCAATTAATATTTGATAAAGGAGCCATGGACATACAATGGCAAAATGACAGTCTCTTCAACAGATGGTGCTGGCAAAACTGGACAGCTACATGTAGGAGAATGAAACTGGACCATTGTCTAACCCCATATACAAAGGTAAACTCAAAATGGATCAAAGACCTGAATGTAAGTCACGAAACCATTAAACTCTTGGAAAAAAACATAGGCAAAAACCTCTTAGACATAAACATGAGTGATCTCTTCTTGAACATATCTCCCCGGGCAAGGAAAACAACAGCAAAAATGAGCAAGTGGGACTACATTAAGCTGAAAAGCTTCTGTACAGCGAAAGACACCATCAATAGAACAAAAAGGAACCCTACAGTATGGGAGAATATATTTGAAAATGACAGATCCGATAAAGGCTTGACGTCCAGAATATATAAAGAGCTCACACGCCTCAACAAACAAAAAACAAATAACCCAATTAAAAAATGGGCAGAGGAACTGAACAGACAGTTCTCCAAAAAAGAAATACAGATGGCCAAGAGACACATGAAAAGATGCTCCACATCGCTAATTATCAGAGAAATGCAAATTAAAACTACAATGAGGTATCACCTCACCCCAGTAAGGATAGCTGCCATCCAAAAGACAAACAACAACAAATGTTGGCGAGGCTGTGGAGAAAGGGGAACCCTCCTACACTGCTGGTTGGAATGTAAATTAGTTCAACCATTGTGGAAAGCAGTATGGAGGTGCATCAAAATGCTCAAAACAGACCTACCATTTGACCCAGGAATTCCACTCCTAGGAATTTACCCTAAGAACGCAGCAATCAAGTTTGAGAAAGACAGATGCACTCCTATGTTTATCGCAGCACTATTTACAATAGCCAAGAATTGGAAGCAACCTAAATGTCCATCTGTAGATGAATGGATAAAGAAGATGTGGTACATATACACAATGGAATACTACTCAGCCATAAGAAGTGGAAAAATCCAACCATTTGCAGCAACATGGATGGAGCTGGAGAGTATTATGCTCAGTGAAATAAGCCAAGCGGAGAAAGAGAAATACCAAATGATTTCACTCATCTGAGGAGTATAGGAACAAAGGAAAAACTGAAGGAACAAAACAGCAGCAGAATTACAGAACCCAAAAATGGACTAACAGGTACCAAAGGGAAAGGAACTGGGGAGGATGGGTGGGCAGGGAGGGATAAGGGGGGGGAAGAAGAAGGTGGGTATTAAGATTAGCATGCATGGGGGGGAGGGAGAAAGGGGAGGGTGGGCTGCACAACACAGAGAGGACAAGTAGTGACTCTACCACATTTTGCTAAGCTGATGGACAGTAATCGTAATGTGGTTGTTAGGGGGGACCTGATATAGGGGAGAGCATAGTAAACATAGTATTCTTCAGGTAAGTGTAGATTAAAAATTTAAAAAAAAAAAGAAAGAAAGAGAAAAGGGGGATTACTCCTTAACAGGATAAAACTATTGGTAAATCAAAGATCAACGCATGCTTTAAATATCCTTAATGTTGATCACTTAAAGGGTGTCAGATGATCAGCTATGGAGGTACTCTTTTCTGATAATATTCCTTTCTCTTAATTAAAAAAAAAAAAAAAAAAGCAGTTACTGTGTGCTGACCTCCAATGAGTTCTGCACAGTGGTATAGAGGGCATGTCAAAGTGTGGGCAAAGGGTCTGTTTGTTTCTACGCAGAAGATCAAGGCCTAGCTTGGATACCCAGAAAATGAACTAAGATACGATATGAGGAGGAGCTTCCGGCATCAGCACTCTCTGGAGGACTCGTGCAGGGGGATGATCATCAAAAAGCCTCCACAGGGATCCGGACGATGCTGCGGTTGTGGCTGCATCCAGCCCACCGTCTCCTGGACTTGCCATAAGAAGGAGGAGGGAGATGTCTAGGCTGGCATGTGCATACAGTGAGACAACGAATTTGACTGGATCTGTACTGTTGGAACTCAACCAGGAGTTGGGAGGGGTGCAAGTTGTAGCACCCCAAAATCTCATGACTATAGACTATCTATGGTTAAAAGAACATATGGGATGTGAACAGATCCCAGAAATGGGCTGCTTTAATTTGTCTGATGGTTCAAGTACAGTTGGAAAATATCCATCATATCATAGATAAATTTTCACAAATGCCTAGGGTGCCTAAATGGTTTTCTTGGCTTCACTGGAGATGGCTGGTAATTATAGATTTGCTTTGTTTATGTCACCGTATTCCTATTATGTTAATATGTGTGTGCAAATTAGTTAGTAGTTTAAAACCTATACATACTTAAGGTACTATACAAGAAGATATGTCAAAGAAATAATCAATCCTCCCAAGTTTCCTTCATATACTACATCTATAGCTTTTCTTCTTCCTTCCTAATTACAAACCTTAAATAGAATTCGTGCCTCATATCGAATTTACCGAGTATCATAATTCCTCCAGGTGGTAAAGATACCTCTAGACAAGTGCTGGGCATAGAAGCCACAGGGCATAAATCTGCAAAGAAGTAAAAAGCTAACCTTTGCAAACAATATGGCTTCTCTCTCACTTACTAACTTTACATTTCCCTGTATGGCCCCGGAAGATGACTGGTTAGCCAGAGACGGGTAAGATTCCTCAAGGGAGGAACAACCTAAGACAGGCACAGTCGCAGGGGGGCCATCAGGTGAGAATTTGGGGATCAACAGAGGTGAGGCTCAGAACCTCACCCCCCCTGCTTTGAGAGAAATCTTCTGCATCCGTGGATGTCTTGCTGCCCTTGTCTAGCCTGGATTAATACTTAGTCCATAGGCACACACCTGATCATCTGATCATCTACATTTGCCTTCTTACAGCACTAAACTATGTTTTCTACCTTTATCTTGCATCTACCTACCACTTCAGCATTTTATTAAAAATAAAAATAATAATAATAATAGGAGAAATGTGGGATCAACATATAAATCAAGTACAAAAATCAAATGAATATTCATATTTGACCTGATGGTTTATAGGTCATATTGCATGATCAAAACCGAAAGTTTCTGTGATGAATGCCCTTGTACTGTTCACCATGTAAGAATTTATTCACTCTGTAAGAATTCGTTCACCATGTAAGAACTTGTTCGTTATGCTTCAGAAGATTGGAGACTGACGAGAATTAGGCTTGAGATGGATTAATGATTGTACATTGAGCATTGACCCCCCTATACTGAATTTTATTGTTGTTAACAACCATTTGATCAATAAATATGAGAGATGCCCTCTCAAAAAAAAAAAAAAAAAAAACACATGATCATCTCCATAGATGCTGAAAAAGCATTTGACAAAATTCAACATCCATTCATGATAAAAACTCTCAGCAAAATGGGAATAGAGGGCAAGTACCTCAACATAATAAAAGCCATATATGATAAACCCACAGCCAGCATTATACTGAACAGCGAGAAGCTGAAAGCATTTCCACTGAGATCGGGAACCAGACAGGGATGTCCACTCTCCCCACTGTTATTTAACATAGTACTGGAGGTCCTAGCCACGGCAATCAGACAAAACAAAGAAATACAAGGAATCCAGATTGGTAAAGAAGAAGTTAAACTGTCACTATTTGCAGATGATATGATACTGTACATAAAAAACCCTAAAGACTCCACTCCAAAACTACTAGAACTGATATCGGAATACAGCAAAGTTGCAGGATACAAAATTAACACACAGAAATCTGTAGCTTTCCTATACACTAACAACGAATCAATAGAAAGAGAAATCAGGAAAACAATTCCATTCACCATTGCATCAAAAAGAATAAAATACCTAGGAATAAACCTAACCAAAGAAGTGAAAGACTTATACTCTGAAAACTACAAGTCACTCTTAAGAGAAATTAAAGGGGACACTAATAAATGGAAACTCATCCCATGCTCATGGCTAGGAAGAATTAATATCGTCAAAATGGCCATCCTGCCCAAAACAATATACAGATTTGATGCAATCCCTCTCAAATTACCAGCAACATTCTTCAATGAATTGGAACAAATAATTCAAAAATTCATATGGAAACACCAAAGACCCCGAATAGCCAAAGCAATCCTGAAAAAGAAGAATAAAGTAGGGGGGATCTCACTCCCCAACTTCAAGCTCTACTACAAAGCCATAGTAATCAAGACAATTTGGTACTGGCACAAGAACAGAGCCACAGAGCAGTGGAACAGATTAGAGACCCCAGAAATTAACCCAAACATATATGGTCAATTAATATTTGATAAAGGAGCCATGGACATACAATGGCAAAATGACAGTCTCTTCAACAGATGGTGCTGGCAAAACTGGACAGCTACATGTAGGAGAATGAAACTGGACCATTGTCTAACCCCATATACAAAGGTAAACTCAAAATGGATCAAAGACCTGAATGTAAGTCATGAAACCATAAAACTCTTGGAAAAAAACATAGGCAAAAACCTCTTAGACATAAACATGAGTGATCTCTTCTTGAACATATCTCCCCGGGCAAGGAAAACAACAGCAAAAATGAGCAAGTGGGACTACATTAAGCTGAAAAGCTTCTGTACAGCGAAAGACACCATCAATAGAACAAAAAGGAACCCTACAGAATGGGAGAATATATTTGAAAATGACAGATCCGATAAAGGCTTGACGTCCAGAATATATAAAGAGCTCACACGCCTCAACAAACAAAAAACAAATAACCCAATTAAAAAATGGGCAGAGGAACTGAACAGACAGTTCTCCAAAAAAGAAATACAGATGGCCAAGAGACACATGAAAAGATGCTCCACATCGCTAATTATCAGAGAAATGCAAATTAAAACTACAATGAGGTATCACCTCACCCCAGTAAGGATAGCTGCCATCCAAAAGACAAACAACAACAAATGTTGGCGAGGCTGTGGAGAAAGGGGAACCCTCCTACACTGCTGGTTGGAATGTAAATTAGTTCAACCATTGTGGAAAGCAGTATGGAGGTGCATCAAAATGCTCAAAACAGACCTACCATTTGACCCAGGAATTCCACTCCTAGGAATTTACCCTAAGAACGCAGCAATCAAGTTTGAGAAAGACAGATGCACTCCTATGTTTATCGCAGCACTATTTACAATAGCCAAGAATTGGAAGCAACCTAAATGTCCATCTGTAGATGAATGGATAAAGAAGATGTGGTACATATACACAATGGAATACTACTCAGCCATAAGAAGTGGAAAAAT
The DNA here is from genome assembly GCF_040802235.1 of Manis javanica. Classification (NCBI taxonomy): domain Eukaryota; kingdom Metazoa; phylum Chordata; class Mammalia; order Pholidota; family Manidae; genus Manis; species Manis javanica. The sequence goes on from NC_133157.1 coordinate 152,488,781, forward strand.
CCAACCATTTGCAGCAACATGGATGGAGCTGGAGAGTATTATGCTCAGTGAAATAAGCCAAGTGGAGAAAGAGAAATACCAAATGATTTCACTCATCTGAGGAGTATAGGAACAAAGGAAAAACTGAAGGAACAAAACAGCAGCAGAATTACAGAACCCAAAAATGGACTAACAGGTACCAAAGGGAAAGGAACTGGGGAGGATGGGTGGGCAGGGAGGGATAAGGGGGGGGAAGAAGAAGGTGGGTATTAAGATTAGCATGCATGGGGGGAGGGAGAAAGGGGAGGGTGGGCTGCACAACACAGAGAGGACAAGTAGTGACTCTACAACATTTTGCTAAGCTGAGGGACAGTAACCGTAATGTGGTTGTTAGGGGGGACCTGATATAGGGGAGAGCATAGTAAACATAGTATTCTTCATGTAAGTGTAGATTAAAAATTAAAAAAAAAAAAAAAAAAGAAAGAAAGAAAGAAAGAAAGAAAGAAAAGGGGGATTACTCCTTAACAGGATAAAACTATTGGTAAATCAAAGATCAACGCATGCTTTAAATATCCTTAATGTTGATCACTTAAAGGGTGTCAGATGATCAGCTATGGAAGTACTCTTTTCTGATAATATTCCTTTCTCTTAATTAAAAAAAAAAAAAAAAAAAAGCAGTTACTGTGTGCTGACCTCCAATGAGTTCTGCACAGTGATATAGAGGGCATGTCAAAGTGTGGGCAAAGGGTCTGTTTGTTTCTATGCAGAAGATCAAGGCCTAGCTTGGATACCCAGAAAATGAACTAAGATACGATATGAGGAGAAGCTTCCGGCATCAGCACTCTCTGGAGGACTTGTGCCGGGGGGATGATCATCAAAAAGCCTCCACAGGGATCCGGACGATGCTGCGGTTGTGGCTGCATCCAGCCCACCGTCTCCTGGACTTGCCATAGGAATGAGGAGGGAGATGTCTAGGCTGGCATGTGCATACAGTGAGACAACGAATTTGACCGGATCTCTACTGTTGGAACTCAACCAGGAGTTGGGAGGGGTGCAAGTTGTAGCACTCCAAAATCTCATGACTATAGACTATCTATGGTTAAAAGAACATACGGGATGTGAACAGATCCCAGAAATGGGCTGCTTTAATTTGTCTGATGACCGTTGGACAATATCCATCATATCATAGATAAATTTTCACAAATGCCTAGGGTGCCTAAATGGTTTTCTTGGCTTCACTGGAGATGGCTGGTAATTATAGATTTGCTTTGTTTATGTCACCGTATTCCTATTATGTTAATATGTGTGTGCAAATTAGTTAGTAGTTTAAAACCTATACATACTTAAGGTACTATACAAGAAGATATGTCAAAGAAATAATCAATCCTCCCATGTTTCCTTCATATGCTACATCTATAGCTTTTCTTCTTCCTTCCTAATTACAACCCTTAAATAGAATTCATGCCTCATATCGAATTTACCAAGTATCATAATTCCTCCAGGAGTAAAGATACCTTGAGACAAGTGCTGGGCATAGAAGCCACAAGGCATAAATCTGCAAAGAAGTAAAAAGCTAACCTTTGCAAACAATATGGCTTCTCTCTCACTTACCAACTTTACATTTCCCTGTATGGCCCCGGAAGATGACTGGTTAGCCAGAGACAGGTAAGATTCCTCAAGGGAGGAACAACCTAAGACAGGCACAGTCGCAGGGGGGCCATCAGGTGAGAATTTGGGGATCAACAGAGGTGAGGCTCAGAACCTCACCCCCCCTGCTTTGAGAGAAATCTTCTGCATCCGTGGATGTCTTGCTGCCCTTGTCTAGCCTGGATTAATACTTAGTCCATAGGCACACACCTGATCATCTGATTATCTACATTTGCCTTCTTACAGCACTAAACTATGTTTTCTACCTTTATCTTGCATCTACCTACCACTTCAGCATTTTATTAAAAATAAAAATAATAATAATAATAGGAGAAATGTGGGATCAACATATAAATCAAGTACAAAAATCAAACGAATATTCATATTTGACCTGATTGTTTATAGGTCATATTGCATGATCCAAACCGAAAGTTTCTGTGATGAATGCCCTTGTACTGTTCACCATGTAAGAATTTATTCACTATGTAAGAATTCGTTCACCATGTAAGAACTTGTTCATTATGCTTCAGAAGATTGGAGACTGACGAGAATTAGGCTTGAGATGGATTAATGATTGTACATTGAGCGTTGACCCCCCTATACTGAATTTTATTGTTGTTAACAACCATTCGATCAATAAATATGAGAGATGCCCTCTCAAAAAAAAAAAAAAAAAAAGAAACAGAATTAATATTCAAACTATGTAAAGAATTCAAGCAACTTGATAGCAAAAAATTCAAACAATCCAATTAAAAATGGGCAGAGGATCTAGACACATTTTTCCAAAGTAGATGTATAGATGGCCCTCAGGCACATGAGATGTTCAACATCACTCTTATAAGGGAACTGCAAATCAAAATTACAAAGAAATATCACTTCATATATGTTAAAATGGCTATTATAAAAAAACAAAACAAGAAAAAATGAGCATTGGAAAGGATGAGGTGAAAAGATAACCCTCACACACTGCTGGAAAAGAAATTGGGGTCACCACATTGGATGACTGCATAGGTGTTCCTCAAAAAATTAAAGATAAAACTAAGATAATCGACTATATCACCTCTGGGTACTTATCCCAAAAAAACCCAAAAACACTAATGAAAAAGATATATGCATGCAAATGTTTTTACTGCACTATTATTTGCAATAGTCAAGATATGGAAGCAACCTAAATGTTTGTCAATAGATGAATGGATTAAGGTAATATGGGTATGTGTGTATGTAATGAAATACTACCCAGCTGTAGATAAAGAAATGCTGCCATTTGCAACAATATAGATGGACCTAGAGGGCATTATGCTAAGTGAAATAAGTGAAACAGAGAATGATAAACACCAAATGATTTCACTTACATGTGGAATATAAAAAACAAAACAAAACAGTACAGAACAAAACAAAACTAATAGATATAGAGAACTGATTGGTGGTTATTAGAGGAATTGGGCAAATGTGTGATGGGGTTAACTGTATGATAATCAATGGTAACTAGACTTATTGTGGTGATCCCTTTGTAGTGTATACAAGATAAAGATGATTGATCTCACCCTTGTATTTTTAAAAAAACAAGTTTACTTTTGTATGCTTAGTTCACATGGAATTTAAAGCATATATTCTGACAGTGAGCCATGTAACATTTAGCACAAAGTTGTATCTTTCATTACACCAAAGCAGTAGTTAATATTGGCCAAATAAATATGATTTTTGCAGTATAAAAATTTTTGACATTTTAAAATTGAAGTATCATCCTTTTTAATGTTCATTTTTCTTTGTTTTTCATACATGACTCTTGCCTTAAATGATAAAATGAATTTTTTTTGGTAAATTTACTCCTGATTCATTAAAAACAAAAACAAAGCCAAACAAATAAGATTAAGTTTCTGGAAATGGTGGCACTAAGACTCATTGTGTATATATATAAAACACAAATATATAAGAATACATATGTATGCATAAATGTAGATATATCTAGCACAATTCAATGATCATAATTCCTCATTATAAAAAGTGAAAAATTCTGTTGACCCAAAAGTAGAAATGCAACAAGAAAAGCTTATCATAAACACTATAAACTCTCTGATAATTCTCTGTAAAAGTTACTTTTAAATCAAATGAAATTACTAATTTTATACATTAATCTACTGTGAACAAGCATCATAACATACTGGATTGTTTCAACTGAAGGTCAATAATAACATTAAAATTAGTCAATGCTGCCAATTGACTATGAAATATTACTGTTCCAAACATGAAGAGATACTGAATGACAGTTGAGTCTCATTTTTTAACTTATATCTAAGAATGAATTACAGTTGTGCAATCATAGAGTTAGTCCACATAAGGCTACACAAACTACGTTTTGTTTCAATTAATCTTCTTTTCACTCCTGTGAGATTGCCCCATCATAATTCTCACTTGTCAGATGGGGAATCTGAAAGTTAGAGAGAAATTAACCTACCTAAGTTTATATAGCTAGTCAGGAGAAGCTATATATGGATCTGATTAGGCTTCTGAACATCCAGCCTGCCTTCTTAATTCACCAATTTAGTGTAAGAATATTTGACACAAAGTAAGTCATTTGATGAAGAGTTGTGAGCAAAATACTTCTGGAACCCAGCAGATATGGGCAGGTCTTGCTGTACAGTAAAGAGTGATGTGACTCTGGGAAACTTCCTCTAAGCCTTTCCCTCATGTTTAAGGGTTAAAGAAAATATTGCATTTAAAGTGTTCCATTTTTTACAGGGCATTTAACCAATAAACAAATGTTTATGGTTACTATTATTGGAATTACTCTTGGGTGAAAAATTTATTCTAAAATACATAATTAAAACTTGGTTCAATTTAAAAGCTCCAATCTGTATTGCCCAGTTTCATCTCTGCCTGGCCCACTAATGAAAAACATAAAAATTTCCTTTTCCTCTAAGCTTTTGTCTTTATTTTGAATGCCCTGCAGTTAATACCTAACTATAGGTCACATACATCATTTCACGTGCTCTACAATTTACTACTATCATCCATTCACTCCATTTGTCAAAGTCCTACACATCTTTGGTCACTAAATCCCATCTCCTTGAGGCTTTCCTAAATTCACCCAAGTGGGATTAATTTCTCTCATGGAATTCCCTTGCATTTATATCAAACTTTCTATTATTATGGTGTAGTCATCCTTTTTATTAAATTTTGAGTTGGTATAACCCTAAAGGATAGAGACTGCATGTTGTTGTTCTTCCACAGTAGTTCACATACTATAAGACAAAAAGTAGATATGTAGTCAAACTTTGTGGATTGCATATAAATTGTGTGTCTTTTGCATATAAAAATAGTATTAAGATGTGCATAATATCTTTTTTTGGTAAGTAAATTACCTGTGAACAAGTACCATGTGTTGTAATTTTGCATCTGATAGTAGCTGGCATCATGAGAAGAAATAAATATCAACTGGGTGATTTAATAATGTGCTTTTATTAGGTTTATGAAAATCTAACAGGCTTTTAGGGCTGGACAGTAATTATACTCTCTTTCCCAAGTTTATTCTGCTCCCCCAGGTAATAATTTCATACTTTCTTCTCTCAAATCTTCAGCAATTCCCCCTCCACTATTTTCATGCTTATAATCTGTTGCACCATGTATCACTAAGGAATGAGAGGCATTCCACATTTTCATCACTACATCCTCCATCTACCTATGATGGTGCCCTCAATTCTGCCTTTTTTCCTGTCACTGTGGATTACCACTGCCACACAATCTCCTTCACCATGAATTAGATCCCATTTCTCTTGCCTATCCAAGAATATTTTCCAAAAATTCTTCTCCTCTCTTTTATGTTAACATCTTCATCTTTCCCTCTCTACTGGATTATTCCCATAAGCATATAAATATGCTCTATTTCTTGATTCTTAAAAAAGAAAAACTACTGAGCTCCATTTCTTCTACCACTTAACACTATTTCTCCATAACCATAAATGGTAAAATTCTTCAAAAGATTTTTTTATATATCAACCATCACAATTTACTCCCTCGTTCATTCCCTCTTGAACCAAGTCCAGTGAGGTTTTTGTTTTGTTTTTTTTTACCTCCAACCTTCTTCTGAAACTGTATAATATGATATCAGGTCTCATAATATTTGATCTCTCCTCCTAGAAGCACTTCCATCACTTAGCTTCTTTGGCGCCAACCTCATCTCCTAACTCATTAACTTCTTTTCCAATTCCTTCTTCCTAACCTCTGATCATTGGAGTAGATCAATGTGAATTCTTAGCTGTTTTTTCTTCTCTGTCTAGATACACACCACAGCTTATCCCATCCAATGTTAATAAGACTTTATGTACCACTTACATACTCTAATAACTGCCAAATTTGTATATCCAGTCCAGCCTCCTCTGAATTCCAGTCATATCCAAACTACTCATATGTTTCCTCTTGATGACTAAATGACATCTCAGACTAAACATGGCAAAAGCAAACTCCCTCGACTCCCAAACTTGCTTTTCCTACAGTGTTTTATATATTAGTTGATGGAAATCCAATATTATTAGTTGCTAAGTCCAATGACTTAGAGAGTTGTCATTGATTTATTGTTTTCTCCTATACCCCACATCCAATCCCTTAGCAAAGCCTGTAAGTGGCACATGCTAAGTACATCAATCTCTTACCATTTACTCTGTTACTCCCCTTATCCACAATACCATCATTTCTCACCTGGATTATTCCAATAGCTATTGAGTAGTTCGGGTTTTTTTTTTCTCCATGACATCCCCTAAAGTCTATTCGCAACACAGCAGCAGACTAATTCTGCTAGGATTTAAGTTAAATTATGTCATTTTCTGCTCAAAGCCCTCCAAAAATTTACCACTTCAATGAAAGTAAAAGCCACAGATCTGTCAGTAGCCTATAAGGCCTGCATGATCTCTGCCGACCCTCCCCCACCTATGTTCTCTAACATGATCGTTTACACCACCCCATCTGCTTCTATTATCCTGACCTCCTCAGGCTTCTGCTACTTCACAGGGTGCCCTGCCCCAGAGCCTCAATGTCATCTTCTCTGTCTAGAACACCTGTCACCCACACACCAGCTTGGCCAGTTTTTATGCAAATACCATGTTGTAAGTTAAGCCTTCCTTGGCCATCCTTTTTAATAGTGCAACCTGCCCCAGGGCACTTTTTCACATCCCTGCTACTTATTTCTCCACAGTATTTAACACCAAACATATTGCATCATACTTACTGTGTTTACTGACTGTCTCCTCCTCTACAATGTAAGCTTCAAGAGGACAGGATTTGTGCCTCTTTTGTTCAGTGCCTCATGCATAGTAGTTAGCCAATATATGTTTGCTGAAAGTTTATTTACTGAAGCTTTAGCGAAAGGGGTATTTCACACTTTGTAACCTATTCAACAGTGAAATTCATATCTAGAATAGAAAATAACAAGCAAGATAGTGTTTCAATTTATCTTTTTTAATTAAAAATGTAGAACAAACAGGACTGGCTGAATTGGGTTGAGTTTATTTTGGTTCTTAGACTCCGTTCTGTCAGTGAAAACACTGTGGCTTCTGCACATATTTCCTCTTTTGAAACATAGGAGTACTACAACTGAATTTCCCAGGGTAGTTCTGGGAATAAAATGAGACAGTGAATTCATTCATATTTTCTTTACTCGATGTTTATTGAAATACAGTTAATATAATATTACTTTAATTAACAATAATAGTGATTTGACAATTATATACATTACTAAATGCTCACCATGATAAGTATAGTTACCACTGTCACCATACAAAGATATTACAGTATGATTAGCTATATTCCTATTCTGTATTTCTGTCCCTGTGAATAATTTACTTTATAATTTGAAATTTGTACCTCTTTATCCCCTTCACCTATTTCACCAGCCTCCCCCTCCCCGATCATAGTAACCATGTCTGTTCTCTGTGTTTATGAGTCTATTTCTGTTTTTTTGCTTTGTATTTCAGATTCCACAAATAAGTGAAATAATATGATATTTGTCTTTCTCTGTCTGACTTATTTCACTTAGCATAATAACCTCTAGGTCCATCCATGTTGTCAAAAATGGCAAAATTTCTTTCATTTTTATGGCTGAATATCATTCCTTTGTATGTATGTACCACATCTGTATTGATTCATCTGTTGATGGACACTTACAATATATATATATATGTACAGATATATACATATATACACATGTATGTACATATATCTTTTCAAATTAGTGATTTTGTTTTCTTCGGGTAAATTCCTAGAAGTAGAATTACTGTGTAGTATGGTATTTCTGTTTTTAGATTTTTGAGTACCCACGGCTCTCCACAGTGGCTGCACCACTTTACATTCCCACCAACAGTGTAAAACAGTTCTCTTTTCTCCACATCCTCACCAGCATTTGTTATTTCTTGTCTTTTGGATAGTGGCCATTCTGACTGCTGTGAGGTGAGAGCTCACTGTGGTTGTGATTTGCATTTCCCTGATGACTAGTGATGCTGAGCACCTTTTCATGTGCCTGTTTGCTATCTGATGTCTTTTTTAGAAAAATGTCTCTTCAGGTCCTCTGACCATTTTTTAAATTGGATTATTTGTTTTTTTGATGTTGTTGTGTGAGTTCTTTATTTTGGATGTTAGCCCCTTATCTGGTATATCATTTGCAAATATCTTCTCCCATTTCATAGTTTGGGATGTTTTGTTGATTGTTTCCCTTGCTAGGCAGAAGCTTTTTAGTTTCTTGTAGTTTCCTGTGTTTATTTTTGCTTTTGTTTCCTTTGCCTGAGGAGACATATCCAGAAAAAAATTACCAGTGCTGATGTTTCCTTACTGTATTTTCTTCTCATAGTTTTATGGTTGCAGGTCTTATACTGACTTCTTTAATCCATTTTGAATTTATTTTTGTATATAGTGTAAGACAGTGATTCAGGGTCATTCTCTTTTATGTAGCTCTGCAATTTTCCCAGTACATTTTATTGAAAACACTGTCTTTCCCCCACTCTATATTTTTTTGCCTCCTTTGTCATATATGAATTGATCATATAAATGTTTTTTTTTCTGGGCTCTTAATTTTGTTCCATTGAGCTATGTGTCATTTTTTGTGCCAGAACCATACTGGTTTGATTATTGTAGCTCTGAAGTATAGTTTGAAATCAGGCAACATGATACTTCCATCTGTATTCTCTCTCAAGATTCTTTTGACCATTAAGGGTCTTTTGCAGTTCCATACAAATTCCAAGATTATTTGCTCTATTTCTTTGAAAAATACCATTGGTTTTGATACAGATTATACTTACTCTGTTGAGCAATTCTGGACAGCAATGTATACTAAAAAATAATCACAAAATACATATATATATATATACCTTGTCACTCCAAGCTGTGAAAGTTAGAATCTAAAGCTTTTATTAATGAAGTCTTATTTATCTTTTGAAAATATTCTGGAAAACTAAAAACTCAAAACTATAAAAACAAATGATATGAGGGTGTTTTTCTCACCAAAATAAAGTTTTAGTAAATTGCAAAATTTTTCTTTTCTACAAGAGTCCAGGTCTATCTTTATGAAAGTCTATCTGTAGGAAGAAAAAAAAAGACTTCTTTGGTTCTCTTTGGTAATTAGTAATCCTGGGGCAAAGCTGGACCCAACGTTCTACATGGTGTTCTCTCTCCATGTGGAGGACACTGGCCATCTAGTACTCAGCCTCTAAGCTTAAAATCCCCAAAGGAAAGAGAACATTTTCCTCATAGGTCCAGCTGAGATGTCCTGGGGAAAGTTCTAACTGAACTAGTTTGAATCAAATATGCATCCCTAAATCCAACACTATGGTGGGAGTGGATATGCTGATCTCATACCTCTGTGGTCAGCCCTACCTGATCAGCATGGAAGAATGAATTTTGTCTCTGAAGGAGTGGGAATGGGATACTGGTGGGAAAATCAAAAAATCAGGTGATACTCTATTTCCTTATGTTTTAAGTTCTTTGAGGTACTTCTTTGTGGCTTCCATGTAAGCATAGTCCACATTAGTAAGTCCTTACTGGAAAATTTTAGAGTTGAGTTGCCAACCTTTGCTTTACCATTTTGTCAGAGTTCATTTGTAGATGATAGGTAGCTTATGGTGAGAGGAGCTCAATACCAAGAATTAGGGAATTCAGGACTGACAAACTGTGTGTAAACTAGAGAAGCAGGTGCTAGGCTGAGTTTCAGAAAGGACTGGCAGAATAACACAAAACTGACCTGCCATGGTGACCTACACCTGGTCAACAAGCTACTGCCCATTTGCTAGCTCTATATCCAACTGTCTTTCACAAAGTTTGAAAAGTAAGAAGCCACCGCCTTGACTGTTGAACCTCATCACTTCACCTGTGCTCTGTACTAGTGTTGGGAAGGAAGAAATTTCCTCTACCCCTTGAGGTCTCTACTCCTTTCACTGTCTAAGAATCATATTGACATGAGACAGATTAACAGGAGAAAAAAACAAACTTTAATTATGTATGTATTAGGAGACCATAGACATCATTCCCAACTTCTCTTTTTTACTTAGCTAAACTTCAAACTAACCATAAAAATCATCACACATTTCTAGTGTACAACACAAAAGCAAAATAAGCTCATGGAGGTCTCAAACTGAAATATCTGAATTTTCCATAGACCCTCTTTTTAAGAAAGCAGCAGATTCATGCCCTAAATCACAAAACTATGGGAAGATTCCCATAAAATGTGAATCTGGCCCATTATTTTCAGACACCATATTAAACCAGAAAAACTCCTGATTATGACAAAATGAGACCATCTTGAGCCCCTTCCCCAACTCTTATATTATTTGGGTCAAATAGGATGGATATAGAAGTACACAATTTTTGAGTTTGTACAAAAATTAATGTAAGTGAACACATTTTGCTTTGCTAGCTACCATTACTGTTATGACTAGGAATAACTTTAATGAGATTTGAAACAATTATTTGATTACATGTAAAATGACCTTGCTGATCCCTTTTAATGTATGACATTTTATACACTAGTGGTATGTTTATCTATAACACTCTAATTTATTACTTACATGGGAAAATGGAAAATGTTAAGGTCTTTTAATCAAAATATTAAGTTCTAGAATTGAATGCCAAAAAGGAAGGAAAAAAAAAACCTGTGGGAAATTCATACCTAAATTCAAATAAAACTTTTGTATCAATTTTTATGTATATAATGTGAAGATATTGGATCTACTGCTTTGCTATTGTTCTTTACAGATCACATTACATGGCATCATTTACTGATCTTTAAAAATTCATCTGTGAATGTTACTACTCATTTTATTTTTAAAAAATGAAAAAAAATACAGAAGTGAATATCCTAAAAGCTTTTTAACAAAAGCTAACAAAATATTCATTCAAGCACCCATAAACCAGATGAAGAGGGGTTTGAAGTGCCTTATTATGTACATAGCTAGAGAAATAACACAATTTTGTAAATGGAGGATTAAATTTTTTGAGTCCCCTGTTTATACTTTAAGTACTATTAAGGCTTAAAACAGAGCAATGATAATCTGTCACATTCCCTAGATTTCAGGTATTTGACAGTACCTAGCATAGTGCTATATTATCCTGTAGATGCTCAGTAAAAAGTAATTGAATTGAGTTGAATTTTATGACTTCTTGGAAAATACTTGTTTGGTTGTAGTCCATGAAGTGCTATTCTCTAAACAGAACAGATTTTCTGACCCTTCCTTCATTTTGATGACTATTTTGAGAAAAAATGAATGCAGAAATATGTAAGAGTAGTTTGACCAGACACAGGCACCCTTCTGACTTCCCAGTAGGAGTGACGAGCTCCCAGCTTGGGCAATAAACTTAATGGAATTGATTCAGGATACAGCTTTGTTGACACTCTTGAAAAGACAATAAAATTAGTCACTGATTTTTCTGAAAGTTCATTAACTCTAATGAATTAACAAAGAGCAGAATTCAACTATCACTTGATTGGAAATTAAATGTGTGCGTGTGTATAAATAAAGCAATCCAAAGACAACAGATTCATGTAAACCCATGTGATATTTTAGATCTTGCAATCAAGAGCTTAACCTGTATGAAGATGTGGAGGTAGAGACACAGCTCTGTAAAAGTAAAAACATTAAAAATAATTTTTTTTCAAAAAATAAGTGAAAAGTAAAAACTCATATAAACTATACCATCTTTTACAAATCTTCTGTGTCCCACAAAGATGTTTTTCATGTTTCCCTTTCATTGAGAATAACTTGGTTTAAAGAACTTAAAACCATTCTATTTGTTGAGTAACAAAGAATATTGTAATTTTGAAATTGTGAGATCCAAAGCAGTTGAAAAACTTGTGCCTTCCCTGTAACTTTTCCTTTCCTTCACCATCACTGCTGTCTGACAGCATTCCTGGATACCCAGAGGAAAATGATCATTCCTCTAGCATCAGCTAATATGTTTTCTATATACCAAGGGTTTAGTTCAGGATAAACAGAAGGCTACAGGAAATCCTTAAAAAGAAACCATTCCACCTGTTCCTCCATCCATATATACAAACACTTGCATACTCAGACACTGCAGGAACAATACAGTCAGTCTGTTCACAGATTTTTCCTGTGAATGAGAAAAATAGACATTGCTGAGTAACAAAAATGATGAATTCCTAGAACTGCAGATCAAAGCAGGTGTAAAAAGGCCTCTGCTCCCTTGTGGAAAGTGCCACCAGTTGACAGGAAGCTTCTCATTCTGCAGCTTTCCAAATGACTTGGTCTCTGCCAGAAAATAACAGCTGCTACAACCCAACTGTATCCTCCAGTGTTTGATGAGCACCCCTATACAACTAATTTCCATTCACTTTGCAACATGCACGGTTCCAGACGGTGAACTTTAGAAAGAGTGGGCTGGCAGACATTTGGTTAATGTAAGGCTAGATGGTTTAATATATCCAGTGGTGTATTGTCATTTAACCACACATTAATGAACTGCATATGTATATGCATACATGTCTATATATCTAATGCACACACATACATATCAGATCTTATTCTAGAAATGGCTCAAGGCAGCTGAATAAACAATGAATTTCTCTTTTTACTTTCATGCTCTGATTTGCCTTTAGACACATTTCTGTGGAAAAGTTTCTATGGATTCACTGAAATAGAAAATATGACTATTCTTTATCTGTTTTCTCTAGCAAGTAAGGAAAATGGCAAGTGTTTCTGCCATCAAATCTCTATCTTGATTAATACAGAAGTTTTTTTAAAATAGTAAGTCCTTAAACCAAGACCAAATCCTTTCCAGGAACTGGCTCCTGGTTTTCTCTGCCAAACAATCCTAAATTCAAATTATTCTTTCCTAGGATCACAAACATTCTTTGCTTAGCCCAGATTCTTCCTCTTTTCCTCCATGTGCTCTGTGGTTAACTGTTACCCCTGCTATGTCTCACACCATCCTGCTGATTCCTAACACTGCGACTGCCGAACATCTTGTAAAAGGCCCTGAGCCGCTCTGACAGGGCTGGTCATCCCCACCGGTGCTGTACTGGAAGTGGTTCAGCTTCTTATTAAGATTCAGGATTCTAGAAGCTGGATGGTGTCACATGGGCACCTGAAGTTAACCATGGTGGGAACGTTTCCACCACATAAATCAACAAATGCTAGAAATCAGACCTTTATTTCTCTTTTTGGACAGCTGGTTTACCAGAACACTGCTAATTGACAAATCTTTCTTCCAAATTATAACAATCATCATGTTATACTGCTATGTTCTTGACTCAGATTACCTGGGTCCAAAACCCCTTTTACTATCTGGTGTTCACTAAGTCATTTAACTTTCCCAAGCATTAATTTCATCATAGTGGGGTAATACAGGCTCCTAGTTCATAGAAGTCTTTGAGTATTAAATGTGCTGATTTACATAAATAGATGAAGGAACACGGTACTGAATAAATGCTAATCATGTCATTATTGATTAATTAGCATTACTTCTTCTTATTATTTTATTTTTTAATAACTTTGGCACCCACTCTCATCTACTGCTTACAGGCAAATTACCACATTTGGTACTCAACAAATGTAAAAATAATACCTTTTAGCAATCTAATGATAAATAAATATGGCACCATGGAATCAATTAATGAATAGCAGTAAAATGATACATTTTAAGAAGTGAAGGTCTAGTTATGTGTGGCTCTCACCTCTCTCTTCCCTAGCAGTAAAAGGCCTGGATGAATACCATTTCTCCACACACCACTATTCTAGCAGCAGCAGGAAAAAATTGTCACAAAACCATTCTTCACAGAAGTGTTCACCTTGCACTCCTTCGTTTACTTAGTTTAAATGTTAAGCATTTATTACAGGTGACAACAGCTAAAATTAATTGAACACTCACAGTGTAACAGCACAATTTCAAGTATTTTACAATGTGGATGAGGTAGGTATAATTATCATTCCTGTTTTGTGAATAAGGAAGATGAAGTGAAGCAAAATTTAGTAACTTGCTGAAGTCCATAGAACTAATCTAATAAGCAGTGGGGTGAGTATTCAAGCCCAGAAGTTCTGCCTTTCCAGCAATAATCATACCATCAGTTGTATGACACCTAAAATAGTCTCAAGTTATTCCTCAAATCATTAGCCCATTTCACTGTCCAGAATCTGGAACCCACCCTAACACTTATCTTACAAAAGAAACTAAGATTTCTCTTAATAATTTTAATAATTCTCAGAATAATTTATTTCCAAATATGCCAGGGCAGAAGAAATGGTGTCTATACAATATGCAATATGCCCTAAGTTGCATTCCATTTTACTCCTACTAAATTTTACATCTGTTTCAATTATTCCTACTAGAATTCTGAAGTGTACAAGAAAAGGTCATGATTACATGCTGATTAACTCACTCATGTTCATCCCTTCAGTAATTGCAAGTGTGTGTGTGTGTGTGTGTGTGTGTGTGTGTGTGTGTGTGTGTGTGTGTTTGTGTGTGTGTTGGGGGTTACCTGGGGGGTGCCAGGGGCAAATTATGTGCCAGTCATCTAGTACTGTGTTGCTGGCAGGGAACCATCACTGGACAAGCAATTTAAACTCCTCCTTTCATGTGGCATATTGGTTCAGCATTCAAGTAACTATAAAAATAAACAATTAAATATTATTGAGATGAAACTGCAGAGCCTTATTAAAGTGGGGTCTCAGGATAGCTGAAGTCAACAAGTGTGCCAAGTGTGCCTTGGGTGTCAGGCTCAAAAATCAATTAAATATGTTAATTTTGTAACAGAGAGACACAACATAGGGATTAAACACACACACACACACACACACACAAACACACACACACACAGCAAAGCATGTGGCAATTGGGCAGAGGTATTTTTTAGTAAGAAGTATAGAAACCCATGTTCAAAAAAAATATTTAGAAGTTGTTTAAAGAGCTGTCAAAAGAGATATTAGGTCCCAGACTGTATCTGACCACAGAAAGGAAATTTACCTCCAGTTACCAGAAAAAAAAATGTAGCATAGTAATGTAACAGTTTAAATGTCCATTGAAACTAAGTCCTGGAGATGTGCAAGATGTCCTTCTGAACCTATTCCCCCAACTCCACCCTATGGACCAAGAAAGCACCTCTGTTAAATCAAACCTGCCTGAACCAAAGAAAGGCAGGATAAAAAACACACCTTCTTTCAAGGTTCCTCATTCTTAAAGTGGGCATCATGAAAATAAACAGGACAGGACTATCCATCTCTTTCATTTAACTCTGTGGAAGGAACTCTCCAATTTTGGGCCCACAGTCCAATAGCATATTCCAGCTATATCATGACTACAGGATGAAATTAAATAAGTTCTAAAGTTCTTTGACTCAATGGATTTTTAGCACCTTACCAAACACAGTAAATTCTAAATAGATAAATGAACAAGCGAATGAATGCATGGCTCATGTATTTTTGAAATGAGTCTAAGTTCTGAAAGTCTTTTCTAAGGTCCATACCAAGGGTCAGCTCTGAAACAGGGCACACCTCCTGCTCTCTCCCTCTTCCCTTCCTCAGCTTCATGTGACCTTTCTTACTTGGTCCTTTCCCTAACCATAGGCTGCAGTGTATCTAGGTTGTGAAAACTGTCTCCAGCATTCCCAGATTTTTCCTTTTACTCTCTGTTAAAATAGTCAGGGTATCTATGGTTCTATCACTTAGAGATGTGCGCTTAGAGATCTTTTATTTATGCTCCTTATTATAATGTTGCAATGTTATCACCATGAGAATGGGGCTCATGCCTGTCTTTATTCTTTATAGCTACTCTATGTGCAATATATAGCACAGTATGGGCATAGCAAAGTCTCAAAAAATATTTACTAGCAAATGTAACAGCTTCTACCCTATCTACTCATATCTCAACAAAGTATCCTTGGATACTTCTGATTCCTAAAGAGAAAAAAAAGGAAGGGAGAAAGAAAAAGATGTCAATGTTAAGTGGACAATAAAATAAACATAGTTCCAGCTAGTATACAACTCTCCAAAATGACCATTGGGATTTCATATACTATTCTGGAATTCTGTAGTGTGGGACTAAGGATGGAAGTCTCTAGAACAGTGCTATATATAAAACCTTCCACAATGATGGGAATGTTCTATATTTGCACTGTCCAATAGGGCAGACACTAAGGACATGTGGATATTAACCATTTGACTTATGACTAATTTAATTAAGGAATTTAATTTATTTCCATTCATTCAAATTAGGGTTAAAATTGCCCTATACATGTGACTAGTGACTACTATATTGGAAAGAAGAGCTATACATTAATAACTGGCACAAGGCCACATGCTAACATTTAGGGATGCCTTTGATTCAAAAGAACAATCTGCAGTCATCCCAACCAAATACTTTGAAATAGGACTAAGGAAAATCATGCTAAAATTTTAACAAAATTATGTTTATTCTTTTGTGGCTGGAAGATAGAATACTGTCTTCTGAGAAAAACAATTCTTACTGATTCAAGCTTGTAATTAATATAGACAATAAATTTCAAGCTAAATACTTAAATCTCTTAAAAATTTTTAAATCTTTTAAAAATTTCTGAAAGGCCAGTGCTGTCCTATGAGGTTCTCATCTGATTGTCACGTCAGTGACTTGGTTCAGAACATGCTTCCCCAAAATAGAACACTTTGAATATTTAGGCTGAAGGAATTTGAGAAATAGCAGGTGCAAGACAGACTCTCTGATCTCCCCTTTTTCCCCTGAGGCAGGTTGAAAGTGTCCTCATGTGAGCAGTGCCCTCCCCATACCTGGAGAAAGAACATCCTTATGTTTGAAGACAGAGGGTTGCCAAGAGGAATCCAGACAAAAAAGCCTTGCTAATTTCCCCGAGTTTGCCACCCATGGCTCAAACCCCTGTCCTATCAAGTTTTTCCACCACTTTTCACTATTTGTCAAACCTCGTACTAAAATACTCAGGCTAACCTACTTCTTTGGGTCTTCATTTCCTTTCTGAGGCTCCCATGTCACATAAAACTTACATTAAATAAAACTGTATGTGTTTCTCCTATTAATCCATCCTTGTCAGTTTAGTTTTCAGGCACAGCCAGGGACCCTAAGAGGGTCCCAAAAACCTTTTTCCTCCCCTCCATCAGCCTTACAGGAGACAGGAAAGGAAGAACGTCTTTGGCAGTGGTATGACAGTGATGGCCAAAGTAGGTGACCAAGTGTGACTCAGACCGGTATGCTGCCAGCAGCGCTGTGTGAATGAGCAGGGAATGTAGTGAGGAAGTGAGAACACAGAGTGGTAATAGGACCAGGAGAGGTGAAGGTCTGCAAAGCAGAGGCATGGGTGACCATAGCAGGCAGGACACCCTGACTGTGTGTGCAGTGTTGCCAACTCTATCAAAAGTAAAATCTTTAAACTTATCTACTTGGAGAAGTTTATTAACATTAACACCTAAGACTGTCATTCTTGTCCTCCTAGCAGAGTATGCAGTCCTGAAGATGGGGCACCTTTAATACTACGGATAGAAGGTTATGACCCCCATTAGGGTAAAAAGATCCTTAGTTAGGGCTTGGGGCAGGCCTGACCAGAGAGGGCTCGATGGGCATGTGTGGCCTGCTAAGGGGTGTGGGTGTTTGTGTGTCAAGTAATCACTTTCATTTCAAACTGCATTGCTCCCTGCCTATTTCCTGCTCTTTAGCAGGGAGTCTCTAGCCTGTTCAGAGGTAACAATATTCTAAATACAAAGAGGCATTTCCGAGTCTCTCCTAAAAGTGGCAGAGCCAGAGCCCTCCTGCAGGGCTGGGCTCCCCTTGCCTACCATTATTCATGGGCAGACTGCTCAAACCACTTCCACCATCTGCCTCCAGCTGTGTTGGCATAACAGAAAGTCAAATGTGCTGCAACAAGCTCCAACCCTGAATTTATTGTAAAAGCCACCATTTCTGTTTCATTTGGCTAGTAAACAATCTCACACTATTAGGATGGTTAATTATAAATAACAGTCTAGCCTCTTTTAATTGAAATCTACATTTATTTAGAGGCTTTTCATGAGACTAGAATTAAGAAACAAAAAGCATTAGGAATGAATGGAAATGGACCACACTATTCAAATAGAAAAACCTCAAAACCAAGCATTAAAGTGCCTCTAAAAAGTAACAATACTTCCTACTGTAGCAGAAATTTCCCTCTCCTAGTCTTAAATTGCATTATCAATACTAAGTCTTCTATCATTCTTGAGCTAAAGCAGGGCTTATCAGTGTTAGTTTGACCTTAAAATCTACCTATAGAAATACGTATGACTGATGGTGCATTGGGCTATTTTAAAGCAAATGAGGAAATTCATGGAACTCTTTCATTAAAAACTATTTATTGATCACCTGTCATGTACATGTAACTGAGCTAAATGCTACAGGGCAATGATTTGGGAAATTTTGATTGCAAGAACAGTAAGAAACATATTTTATATCATGACACAGTATGTGACACTTGCAAACATATTCATATGACCTAATATTTTTTGAAATAATATTTAACCTTTATATTTGTGATATATCCTGATATTGTGTTTTTCAGTTATAGTCCATATATTCTAGTTAATATTATCCCAATATTCTAATTAATAATTTATTATTATAACTTACTTAATAAAAATGACAAAATTAATTTTAAAACCCCCTAATGGGTTGAAATCTGCAGTTTGAAAACACTATTTCAGTGACAGCAAGATTAATAATAGTCGATTTCCTGCCCTTAAGGAGCTTACAGTCAAATCACAAAGTTAAAACTAAATAAATAAATAGAGATAATAACAATAAAACTAAGAAGAGAGAAAGAAGCAGACTGAGAGTTCAATTAAAGGAAAGATGATAATAAAAGAGAATATTACAGGCATCATGAACGTTGAAAAAAGAGATAGGTTACACTAAGTCAAGCAGTTAAAACTGAGAAGTTGATGCTTATGATAGATCTTGAAAGCAGGTAGGGTTTGTAAGAGGCAAGATATACGGAAGAGTAGAAATGATATTCCAGATGGAATTCACAGCATGGGCCAAGGCACACAGATGAATAGGGAAAGGAGGGGAGGATCGGTGAATCATCCATTCTGGCTGGGGAATAGTGTGCAGCCTGAAATAATAGAGAATATTGGAGAGATAAAAAGACCTTGGATGTCAGAATGAATATTATTTTAAAATTCAGAAGGCAATGAGGAAGGATTTCAAACTGTCCATCCACCCATCCATCCATCCCAACAAGAATTTATCAAGCAGCAGCAGGCAAGACCCTCTACAAGGTACAGGAGAAAATGAGCAAGAAAGAACTCCTGCCACTTTACTGCTAATATCTTTGCAAGAGGTGTAAAACTCCTAAACAATTAGCAACAACATAAGAAGAAACCATTTAAGAAAATTAATCTGGCAGCCTTTTGGAGAAGAACTTTGAGTTGTAAGAGACTAAAAGCAGGAAAGCTAATTTTGAAATGGAAAAGACTAGTTGTCTAACAAGTTGAAAGATGAAATGTAACTGTTTCTGCAGGGTTTGTGTGTTTCAGCTCTGCCGGTCCAATGTTCTTTGTCCGCCTTTTACTGAGAAATTTGTGTGAGTTTGGCAGTGAACCATGTTCAAGGCCAGTTCAGCATTCCTCGGCCGTGATGTGCTTACAGAACCATCTGCCCATCCTCTACCCCACACCTATTTATGCAGTGCGGTGCATGTACGTATATCGCTTTTGTCTGACAGGTTTCATTTTAATATCATTATAGCATCATTTTTGCCAGTCCTGGGTTCAGTCTCAGCTGGAGATAACATACTCCTCCTCTTGTCTGTTATTTTGTTCATTTCATTTTTTTCTGTCATAGTGGATTTTATTAACATGAAAGGCAGGGTAT
Organism: Manis javanica; assembly: GCF_040802235.1. Classification (NCBI taxonomy): domain Eukaryota; kingdom Metazoa; phylum Chordata; class Mammalia; order Pholidota; family Manidae; genus Manis; species Manis javanica. The sequence continues at coordinate 152,508,740 of NC_133157.1, forward strand.
GAAATTGTTATTAGATTTTGTTTAGCTCACTTCACCATTACATCCAGTGCCTCATATTTCTAAATGCTAGAGATGTTACAGTAATCCAAGTCCCTCTAGCACTAGGGAAAAGGTAACTTTATTTTTTAGCTGCCTGATCTATGTTTGGGGTGATGACGATCTACTTTTCTCCTTTATAAACTCTTATTGTGTAATTTTCTCTTTTATTTTATAACAAATACTTTAATCCTTTTTACTTAGGATAGTTGTAGTTGGTCATAAAAGGGGCCACTTGGTATCAGAACACCCTCACATATTTGCCTAATAAATCCTTTTTAAGTAATCTGGCCCGTTGTTAATGGCTTTTTTTAAGCCAGTCATACACTTAGAATCAAAATTAGCATCTAAATGAGGATGTTTTAAAACGCATGCCTAGGGGTTGCTGGTTTCACCTTTTTTATAGTTTGCCATGTTAAATTATGTAAAATAGAAATGGTATTTTAGTATTTAATGAGCTAATGCAGACCCTATTGAGACCGCTTCCCATCCCCCACTTTTCTCTTATATAGCCCACAAAATGCTTTTTAAGGTGTGAGAAATGGCCATGAATTTTAAAGCAGAGAACCCTTTCCTTCTCAACAACTACTCCATATCAAAAGCAAGGTATTACTAGGAAAAATGCTGGGTGTTGGAAATCTGGCTTTATAATCAAACATTTTTATCTGATGTTTCTATACACAATAAGATTAATTAATTTAGCATTTAATCTTTCTAGAAAACTTCATCCTATTCAATTAGCAAAAATTATTTACTTAAGAAATGATGGCACAAGCAGAAGAAAAATGAAATATTCTTTCAGAAATATCCAAAAAACATTTTTAAAAAATCATGGTTACAGAAACATATAAATATTATAAAGAATAGAAGTCAGGGGTTATAACTAGAGATCAGTGTAGTTTAGCTGGGCATTGGGAACATTTCCAGAAAAATTAGATCTATTATCTGATAGTTTGGTCCCACTAGGTAAGAGGGGCTTCATTGTTCAAGTTATTTAGAAACAGATGACACCAAATGAGGACTGTGGTATAGAAGAGGGAAGGAAGGAGTGATCAGATGAACTGATAAATTGGTTCTTTCTGTAAATCCAGAGATACTGTTTCATAGTGTAGAAAATTAAGATAGAAAAATTTCTATGTGGGATTTGGTAAAAATATTGGTAAATGATCATTTCTGTTTAATAAATTGAATTTAGGTGGAAAGATCATAGGGAAAAATGTGTATATATATATAATATGCATGTGTATATATGTGTGTGTGTGTGTGTGTGTGTGTGGTATATATACACACATATCTCAAAAACCACATGAGATTTGAAGGCTTAAACCGTCAATAACTCTGGAATTTCAAAGCGCTGAGATCTAAGGTGCTTGTTTTCTTCTATTTTTTATCTATTACCTGTGCTATTTCTGTCCTTTATCATCCACACCCTCAGCTCCTTACACAATCTCTCCACTCCTATCCTTAAACCAATTTCAATTTATTGTTCATTTTACAAGATCAACTTCACTTCTCAATTAATGACTTTCTCTCAACTGACACCATTGTTATAGAAAAATCATATTTTTGCCTTTTCTTCTTAATAATTTTTAAAATATTTTCTCTTTTTATAGTATTTTCAGCATATGATTAAACCAGACTTTTTAATGGACAAAAATAGGCACCTCTAAGTAAAAACTAAGATTTTCCATTCTGTCTATGTAATCACTCCTTAGAAATGACTACTAATAATATATAGGTATATATTTGCTGTTCATGAAAACATTTCCATGTATACATGAGTGTGTTATACTCTTTTATACATTAATTTTTACATTGACTTTTTTTATATTTATTTGTTCTCTGCAATAGGTATTTATGTTGATTCCAACATCGTACTCATATATGGCATTGCACTTATTGTCTTTGAATTTAAATATATGCTGGGTCAAGTATAAAATATTTATTGGGTTACATCTCTAAATTTGACTTTTTTTTCAAATCGGCCTCCAAAAAGCTTGAACTAATGGCCCAAATGTTCATGAAACTTTACGTTCCACATTCATATATTCACCAAGAGACTCAGTATTATCAATCTTTTTAATCTTTGCCAATCTAATATTTGAAATTTTTTATTGTTTACTTAATTTGTGTGTTCCTATTATGTATAGCACTATGCTTTTTTTCACGTTTATTCACATTTATATTTCTTTTTCTTTGGGCAGCCTTGTTTAGACCTTTTCCCATTTTGTTGGTTTCTTTTCAGTGTGTGATATTATGTATACTAGCCATTTGTGTGGTAAACAGTTTTTTAGAGTCTTATTTGCTTTTGACTTTTTGGTTGTTTTTATAGAGTCAAACTTTTTAACCCTCTTTGCTTTTATGAATTTTATTTTTCATGTCATGCTCACAAAGTTTCTCCTTGACATAGTATTTTAATTTTCAGTAGAATTTGGTCCCTGTTGCTTCCATAATATTACCCTTTCTACAGGACTGGCAGGTTGTACTATAAATACATATTTCCATAACTAGACTATAGGTTCCAAGAGTGTAGGCACTAAGTCACATTTGTTTTTATATTAGCAGAAAAGCCAAAATATCATGACATATAAATAGTAGCTAGTAAATGAGTAAGTAAATGAAAATAAATAAGTCATAAATAAATGAATCAGTGAATGAATGTATAAATATGAAGTTTATCATCAGCATGATCATCATGAAATGAATTTAAAACCTTGTTATGGAATTAATCATTTTCATTTACAGAATCATGAAGTTCTAATTCCTAAAATTCTCTATTACTTAATTTTCTACATTGCAGTTTTTGAATTATTTCATTAAACCTTTTCTGTAGCTCTAATTTTAATATATTTTTGTTGTTTCTTTTTTAGTGTTTTCTCATTTTTATAAGTTGTATAGTCTATACACTGCTTCTCTTTATTTTAGCAGGCATAGCATTTTATTAGTTAAAATGCTTTGCTAATATTTGTTAAAATATTGAATGCTCTAATTTTAATTCTACCCAAAATAGTTAAAAGTAGGACAAAGTTTCCTTAGGACTGACAGAAACCATGTGGAACCATTAGGACCTTGGCTCACTTAGCTCCGCGTCCTCTGTTGTCAGCTCATTCTCAGACTGACTTTTCCTCAATCTTGGAAACACTTATCCTCAAATGGAAACATAACCATTTACAGCTTTTGGGCTCAATATCCTCAAAGCTTAGCAGCCACAGAAATAAAGAGCTTTGCCTTCCAGGACTGTGTTAAAAATAGATACATACACATATACATAAAAGAAGATAATGATTAATTGGCCAGGCCCAGGTAAGAAAGACATCTCTTAAAATCATCACTGTAGCTGTGGTAGTGATATGCAATGCTTGGGTGATTATAGGCCCTGTGACTACTGTGGACTCAATTCTATTACCAAAAAGGGTAATGGAAAATAATACATGTCTCAGCAAGTGTCATGGTTAAAATCTATGGATCCAAAGTCAGACAATCCTGAAAATGTCTTGAAATGCTTTACGACTTAACCTTTAGGAGCCTCCATTTCTCCATATAGAAATAAGAGTAGTAAAAGTAAACACTATAAAAGGGTGTTACAAATATCCAACGACATAAGTTTTTAGCAAATTACTGTTCAATAAATCTTAGCTGACATCATCATCCTCAGCTTCATCCTCATTTACCATCACCAATGAATAAATAATCTGAAAGACATTTTAGAAATGGGAGAACATTTTTTATATGGAATATAATTGAGAAAATAAGAAGAAACTGATGGACAAATTTGGCAAAAAAAATTATGAGATGTAAATGCTCAAATCCTTCAGATACTACAGAATCTAATAACAGTAGATATAAATCATTAGCCGCTTAGCACAGTGTTAACTTTTTTACACATCACCTCATTTAATCTCACAACAATCCTAAAAGGCTCCTATTTTACAAATAAAGAAACTGAAGCTCATAAAGGTGAATCACTTATTAACGACTAACATGATATTAAGCTAAATCAAGCTAAATTTGTATAAGATAGCTTTGTTCAGTAACCACTGGATGTTAAGAGTCAGGAAAACTGCTCTGATTCTGAGTGTGCCTCTAGTAGCTGCATGGATATAAATGGAATCAGGTAACTTTTTTGAGATTTCATTTCCACATTTGTCATATTGAAATAATACCAGGCTCTACTAAGGAGGAGAGTGTGATGCTCAGTATTTAACACACCCACCACCCCACTCTGTACAAGGAACAGGAAACAATTTTTTACCCTTGGGTCTCTGTGTTTAGGATTCGTGACTGATATGAAATCGATACAGATAGGCTGATCCAACATTCATGGGCACAGAGAAACAGACAGGTAGTAAAATGAACTAACATCAAAAGAAACAGGGAGAGAAGCCAGCAGCAAATCCCATGGAGTGGTAGAAATCATGAGGCAGCAGGAACCAGGAAGTAGAGGAGAGAGTAACCCAGAGGCAGACACCAAGACAAGGATAAACAGATGCTTACCCGCCAACCCTACCATAACTGTCAAAAATGAAGAAAACCTGCTTTAATGTACCATCAGCGGTACATTAAATCACCATGTAAATTTTGAAATCTAACTTCTCTGACTTCTGCCTACAAGATTGTTAAGGTGGTTTCTTTTTCATTTCTCTATCTATTCCTACAACTCCCATTAGCTGGACTAACCTGATCAGGCTTCTGTGCATTGAAATCAGAAAGTCTAATAGGCAGCTCTATGAGCCTTAAATGAGGATAAAATTAAGTACATACATGCTGAAGATAAGAGTATAAAAAACTGCGCAACACAAGGTACTTTTATAATAAAGGGATGTAACCACTGTATGTATCTAGAGAGACCAAACTGCAATAAAGATAAAGAATTACGTAGAATAAATAGAAACAAACTAATTATACTATTTATGTTTGCAATAAAAATGACTATGAAATGTATTTGAAAGGCATTTTTAAGGTTCTGATTTCCATCAGAGTTCCAATGAGGTCAACTGTCAGAATGTGTTCTCCCTCCAAAAAAATATTAGCCATAACAGTCTCCCATTAAAATATCTCACTTTCTCCATAATGTTCCTTGAGAAATGATTGAAGCGCCTTAGCTTGGAAAACTAATCTGGAAAAAAAAATCATTAAAAGATGCTGGAGGGAACTAGCCTGTACTATCCTGGGGATGGAAGAGCAGAATCTAAGTCCTTTCATCTTTATTTAGACTCTTCTATAATATCTTTCTTTTCTGAGAAAGAATTTATCTACATCCAACAACATGCTGGGGAAAATGGCAGTACCAAATGATATCATAATGCAATAATCTATGTAATTAAATTATTTCATGGATCAATAAGAATGTGCAAATTGTGAAAAACTGTGAAATGTAATAATGTGTCTGACATTATAATTTCTGATGGCTTATTTATTCTTCAAGGGCTTTATATGTTGATGCTCATTTTATTTCCCTGAACAAAGAAATGTTTCCTAGTCTGCTTTGGTTCTTCATTCCTTAGATAAATATATGTACAAAGCATATTCCGTGCAAGGCATTGTGTTAAGAGTTATAGGGGATAAGAAGAAAAATAGGGTCTCTCTCTTTAGGGAATCTATATTCTGATACAGACAGGGAGGCTGTACAGTATAGTGGAGAGACAGGAACCCTGGGAACACATCGATGGGGTTCAGATTCCATCTCCAAGCCTTGCCAGCTGGGTCTTTGGCTCTTTATGCATAAAATCAGGATAAAAATGCTTTTCTGAGGGGATTGTTACAGAACAGGGAAATAATGTACATAAAGTGCCTAGCAAAATATTGGTATTCAGTCAATCAGTGTGACTTTTCCTTACTCTTTAAATAAGCAAAAAACTATAATCAGGGTAATAATGCAATGAATATATAAACCAATTACCTAGAGAGTAATGTGGGAGCTTTGCTATATATATTTTAATAAAGTGGTTGTCAACTAGAAGAATGAGATTACAGAAACACCTGGGAAGCTTTCTTAAATCCTCCAACCATGACAACTAGCCCTCAACTCCCACCCTATACCCTACCACATACATACAAACATCTTAAAGCCTATCAGAATCAGGTGGGGAGTAGGTCAATCAAATAGGAAAATCCTGAGTTCTGCTACTTACTGATTTTGGCCAAGCAGGCTAGTTAAGTAATTTGGCCAATAAATGTTTTTTCATAAAATTGAGCACTACCTCTATGCTGCCTTCTGAATATAGTCATTCACTAGGCAAAATTTTGGGGAAATCCTATATAGTCATGCCTCAGAGACACTGCAGTTCAGTTCCTGACCACTGCAGTAAAGCAAATATCACAGTAAAGGGAGTCAAATGAATTTTTTGGTTTCCCAGTACATATAAAAGTTATGCTTAAACTATACTGTTGTCTGTTAGGTGTGCAACAGCATTATGTCTAAAAAATTTACATACCTTAATTAAAAATACTTTATTGATAAAAAATCCTAATTATCATTTTACTTTTAGTGAGTTAAAATTTCTGGTGGATGCTCTTGCCTCAGTGTTGATGGCTGCTGACTGATCAGGGTGGTAGTTGCTGAAGGCTGGGGGTGGTTGTGGCAATTTCTTAAGACAGTAATGAAGGTTTGCCACATTGACTGACTCTTCCTTTCCTAAATGGTTTCTTTGTAGCATGCAATGCTGTGTGATAGCATTTTACCCACAGTACAACTTTTTTTGAAACTGGAGTCAATCCTCTCTAACCGTGCTGCTGCTTTAATAAACTAAGTTTATGTGACACTCTAAATCCTTTGTCATTTCAACAATCTTCACAGTGTCTCCAGTAGGAGTAGATTCCCTCTAAAGAAACCACTTTCTTTCCTCATCCATAAGAAGCAATCCTTCAGCCATTCAAGTGTTATCATGAGATGCAGCAATTCAGCCCCATCTTCAGGCTTCACTTCTAATTGTAATTCTTTTGCTATTTCTACCACATCTGCAGTTACTTCCTCCACTGTAGTCATGAACCACCACCCCCAAAGTCATCCATGAAGGTTGGAATCAACTTCTTCCAAATTCCTGTTAATGTTGAAATTTTTGACCTATTCCCATGAATAATGAATATTCTTAATGGTGTCTAGAATGATAAATCCTTTCCAGAAAGTTTTGATTGACTTTGTCCAGATCAGAAAAATCACTATCTATGACAGCTATAGCCTTATTAAATGTATTTCTTAAGTAAAAAGACACAAAAATCAAAATGACTCCTTGATCCACAGGATGCAGAGTGAATGTTGTGTTAGCAGGCATGAAATGACATTAAACTCATTGTCCATCTCCATCAGAGCTCTTGGGTGACAGGTACATCGCTGATGAGCAGTAATGTTTGGAAAGGAATTTTTTTCTGAGCAGTAAGTCTCAATGGTGGACTCAAAATATTTTGTTAACAGATGTGCTGTCCTCCAGGACTTGTTATTCAATTTACCAAGCACAGGCAGAGTAGATTTAGCATAATTCTTAAGGGCCCTAGGATTTTCAGAATGGCAAATGAGCATTGGTCTCAACTTAAAAGTCACAGGGTGCATTAGTCCCTAACAAGAGAGTGAGCCTATCTTTTGAAGCTTTGAAGCCAGGCATTGCCTTCTTCTGTACAGCTATGAAAGTCCTAGATGGCATCTTCTTCCAAGAGAAGGCTAGTCATCTTCACTGAAAACCTGTTTTTTAGTGTAGCCACCTTCATCAGTGATCTTAGCTAGATCTTCCAGATAACGTACTGCAGCTTCTATGTCAGCACTTGCTGCTCCGCCTTGCCCTTTGTTGTTATGGATATGACCTCTTTCCTTAAACCCCTTCTAGCTTCAGACTTTTCTACTGTAGCTTCCCCACCTCTCTCGGTCTTCACAGAATTGAAGGGAGTTAGGGCCTTTTTCTGGATTAGGTTTTGGCTTCAGGGAATATTATGGCTGGTTTGAAGGCCCATCCCAACCACTAAGGCTTTCTCCATACTAGCAATAAAGTTCTTTTGCTTCCTTATCATTCATGTTCACTGAAGTAGCACTTTTAATTCCTTCAAGAACCTTCCCTTTGCATTCACACCTTGGCTGACTGTTTGGCACAAGTGACCTAGCTGTTGGCCTATCTCGGCTTTACACATGCCTTCCTCATTTAGTTTAATTACTTCTAGGTTTTCATTGAAAGTTAGAGATATATGACTCTTCCTTTCACTTGAACATTTAGGGGTCACTGCAGGATTATTAATTGGCCTAATTTTTCAATATTGTTGTGTCTCAAGGAATAGGGAGGATTGAGGAGATGGAGAGATGGGGATGTGGCTGGCCAGTGGAGCAGTCAGAACACATGTAGCACTTAAGTTCCCTGTCTTATATAGGTGTAGTTCATGCAGCCTCCAAATGATTACAATATTAACATCAAAGATCCCTGATCACAGACCATCCTAATAAATATAACAATGAAAAAGTTTGAAATATTGGGAGAATTAGAAAAAGTGACACAGAGATGCAAAATGAGCAAATGCTTTAAAAAATGGGACCAATAGACTTGCTCAATGTAGAGTTGCCACAATCCTCTAATTTGTAAAAAATAAAACAATAACTGGGAAGTGCAATAAAGTGAAGTATTCCTTGATGCTCTATCTTCACCCTCCTTGAGCATGACTTTTTTTTTGGGGAATAGTGATCAAAAAGTATGTTTGGAACCAGTATCTGAATTTTTCCTGGCTGCCTCTCTGATCCCTCAAATGCAGCAAGTTCAAATCTGAATTAAAGTGTTGAACACCTTTCCTTAAATAACTATTCTCTCTTTGCAAAACAGTCTCTCCTGTCTCTTCTCCATTCCTCATATCACCACATCATCAAGCTTTGTTGATTTTTCTCCTAAAATATCTGAACCTGTCCCTTCCATTTCATGCCTCCCTAGAGGTATAATTGACTCTGCCATTATTTAAAGACTTTTGCTACCAGCATCCTGGACTATTGTTTACACCTCTCACCAGGTTCCTTCCCATCCTAAGCAGAGGTGCTAAATCAGTCCTCTGAAAGTGAGGTTCTCACCGTGTCACCCTTTTTGTGCTGTGTCTTCATTTGCTTTTTCTTTCATGATGGATGTAATAAAATCTCAACAGCATCTTCGGGAGCAAGGAAAGTGCTTTCTTGAGATGGAATCTACTCCTGGTGAAGATCTGCTGTGAAGATTGTTAAAATGACAACTTAGGATTTAGAATATTACATAAACTTAGCTGATAGAGCAGTGGCAAGCTTTGAGAAGATAGACTCCAATTTTGAAAGTTCTGCTATGGGCAGAATGCTATCAAACAGCATCGCATGCTACAGAAAACCCTTCATGAAAGGAAGAGTCAGCCAATGTGGCAAACTTCATTGTTGTCTTATTTTAAGAAATTGCCACAGCCACCCTAGCCTTCAGCAGCCACCACTCCGATCAGCCAGCAGCTATCACCATTGAGGTAAGACCCTCCACCAGCAAAAAGATTAGGACTTACTGGTGATGGTTAGCATTTGTTTGTAATAAAGTAATTTTTAATTAATGTATGAATTTATCTTAGACATAAGGCTACTGTACACTTAAAAGGATACAGTATAGTATAAACAACTTTTACATGCACTGGGAAACCAAAATATTCATTTTATTTGATTTATTGTGATACTCACTCTATAGTGATGGTCTGAACTGAACCTGCAATAGTGCTGAGGTATGCCTGTATTTATCTTTCAGGTGCAAGAAAATATAAGCTTGTTTATTTTACTAAATAAAATTGTTCTAGTACCTTAATCAGCTAAGACTATGCCTTAGATTTTGTTTAATATCTAGAGCATTACATTTCTATTACAGGATATTTTTTTTAACCTGATAACTTTTATTCCAATAAAAACTTTTATCAATTTTCTGAAACTTATCTTTCAGACACCTTATTTAATTCCTATCAGAATGAATCCCCAAATGGTCCTAAGCAAGGTTTCCACTTTATGTAACTCCAGGAATCCTGCCTTTATTTTCTTCATGCTTTTCCTTCCCTTTGCCACCACATGGTTTATTGTAAGAGGTATGATTCATAGCAATTAAAACTCAGTTAGCAATAGAATTGTAGACATTGGAAATAGAGACCTGCATAATCTATCATAAAACAGAAGTTTGACTTCAATATTAAATTCAGCACTCAGTTAGTGAAAATTGCCCTACACAGAATCACATGTAAATGATGCATAGTATTCCCACCATTTGAGTACATTATGATAATAGGTACTTGATGCTATATTTAAAGTATAACCACATCTAGTAGTGACTCAATCCAGCTTTTCTAGATATTTTACTTCAGTGATAACCTGAAAAAGAGTGTTCAAGGAATTTTCAGGATGGAGGTTGAGATAAATGAAACTCGTGTGTGATTTTAATTAATTAATCAATTAATTAAGCATATACTTCTTAAGCTGTACAGTGACAATAATGAACCATATTTCTGCCTTTGTAGAACTTCCAGAGTGGCAGAAAGGCTGACATACCAAAAACCAATTACAGTGAAGGAGATGCCTGCTCGTGATGGGGCAGGACGAAGACCCCATGGGGCCCAGAGCAGGCGCGGTGCCTTGGCTTGGAGGTATTCCAGAATGTTTCCAGCAGCAAAGCGAAATTTAAACTGAGGCCAAAAGAGTGAATATAAGTCGTCGTCTAAGACAAAGCACTTTGTCTTCCCCTGGCCCTCAGTTTCATCATCTTTGAACCAGAGAATGCAGACTTCATGGTCTGTAAACGTTTTCCAGGTATAAAACCCAATGAATGCCCTGTTTTGACATGTTCTTTTCTGTACCGCAAATGCCCTTCCCTTCCTTTACCCCCTTTTTGTCTAGACTGTCTGGTTCATTCCATTCCTATATGTCCCTGAAGCCTGAACTCAAGGCCTCTTCTAGCTCCTTCTTAAAGCTCCTATGGAACTCCTTGGCTATTCCAGACCGGGGCTCCCCTCCCTCTGTCTCCTCTGTCACTTTGCACTTTGTTTTGTTTGTTTTGTCTGTCTCCCTTACTACATGGTGAGCTCACTGGGGGCGATGGCTAAGTAACCTTTACCTTGGTGCCCCCAGAATCCATCAATGTTTGGCATGTGGTAGGGATTCAGTAAATTTTGAGTGAATAAATGCATTATTCTAAGAAGTCTTCAAGAGAGCTTTCTAGAAGTGTAGCTTTAAAAGTCTTTTGTGCTCATTTGCACAAAAAGAACTAAGTGCAAGTTTACAGTGATGCTACTCTTTTGATGATTGGGAACTCAGTAAAGGTAGTTTTTTTAATATTTTGGCAAAATATTAAATAAGAATCCACTGAATAAGAATCCATTGTAACATCGGTGATTCAAAGCTTTATCAGACCCCATAGTGGTCACTTTTTTGAGGATTACTGTCTTAAAAGTATACATATCTCCTTGATATAAACTACTTTTTCTTATCTTCATACTTCACCTTCATTTTTATCATGAAACTACCATATTATTCACAGTGGTTCTAAAATCAATCATGCTGATATAAGAATAATCAATCATTAATTAAAGAGTAAACCAAACTGATTTACAGGCTATAGAACCCAAAACAAACATTTAATTATGGTGCTGAATCATACATTTTGATAGTGAAATTAAAATGCCGATGTTTTGTGTGACTGATGAAAAACTAAAACTTTTGTTACATAACTTACTTTTTGGTGATTAAAAATGTTCTTTCTTATACTAGAAGTTCAGGAGTTTTATGAACTGAATTAGCAGGCAATTTTTATTAAGCATTGATTTAATAAACTGGCTTTCCTTTTTTCAGTCCCATGATATGCCTCGTATGTTTTCGGAAATTCCTTTATCAACAATAGGCAACATTTAACATTTGCATGAGTCCTCAAATACCTTGTCAGTTTAGCTTTCCCATAAAGGCCTGTGAAAAATCCAGTTATAAAGAACATCACAACCTTCTAGTTTTAGTTCATTTAGAGGCCCTTGAGTGTTCAATGATGTGAAAAGTGACATATATCTAGAATTAAAAGCTTTAATTACACAAGAGTGCACTTCATTATATAATACATAATTCAGGAGACTATTCCCTCTGTTGAAAATTCAATTCAATTTTAGTGCTCAAATTTATCCCCCACTTTCAGGCATACCCAAAATAAGAAACAAGGCCAAAAGTTTTTGAGACTCTATTCTGTACAATCAGAGCAGAAGAGGGAGGTTCCTTGTGATGGGTTTTGCTAAAATGATTTAAGATTCATCAGACACAATATAGGGATGTCTTTTACTCCACCACGGCACTGAACCCAAGACACAGTGCCTCAGAGGGATGCTGATATCTGAATCAGGTCTTTCCCTTATTTAAACTACCTTCTGCTATGTTCTTATCATGTTAAGTATCTCCTCAGGAATTATTTCCCCTTTTCACCATCTTTAGTTATAAAGATGCTTTATAGAAGCAAAGAAAAGATTGTTTTAAGTTAAACTGGAGGCTAAAAAGGAAATTATCAGTGTTCATGATTTCTGGAATTAGTGTTTAGTGTTCACTGTTGAAGGTCAATCACAGAAACAAGCATGCATACTCAGAGTGAAAGGTGCCCAGATCCAAAAAGTCCACACATAGAATGCCTGATAATCGAGAAAGAATCTTCTAGTTCATCTTCTGTGGGTTTGGGCAAAGCATTAAGCTTGGAACAGTTCTGTTAGTGCACATGCTTCATCTTCATTCATTCTTCCACTTTTTCATTTATTCATTCACTAACTGCTTCTGTGAGTGTTGATGAAATTAATCCCTGAGATAGGAGGCACTTACCATAAATAATAGTCACTCCTGTGTTCCCCAGCACCTCCTGCCTCAAGAAGTCCTGAGAGGCTATCTAATTCCTTCCACGTTTATGGAGGCAGTCAGGGATTTTTTTCTTCTTATTTAGTAAAAAGGCATCTAATTGTTTTCAGTTCAGATGGCGACTGAAAGTCCCATTGGAGTATAGTTTAAGAGACCTGTCTCACTTACACACTGGGCACAGTGGTCCTGGAGAAGAGACAGAAAAAGCACTTCTTTTGAAATGTAGCTCACATCAAGTTTCTCCTCAGCTCCAAACTTCCCAGCAGCTCCCAGTCTCTCTGAGAGCCAGAGTTTGTAAGACAACAACCAGGCACTGTGGGTGGCTGCCGCATCTCCCACTTGTATGGTTCACCTGCTCCCTTCCCTCTGCCTAAAATACTTTCTCCTCTGATGGCCAAGTGCTAGGGAGCACCAACATTTCTTTCAAGTTTTTATTCCAGTTGCCTTTTTTGGGAGTCCTCTTCTGGCTACCCTTGTAATATTCAACCCCTTACCTTGAAACTTCATTCACTTTACCTTACATTTTTCTTTCCGTAGCACTTACTGCCATACATTCTATTTACTTAGCTTGTCTGCTTTCTTTTTTTCTTAGAACAGCAAAGTGTCATGAAGCCAGGCTTTTAATCTGTTTTTTTCACTGCTGGCACATAGAATGGTAGGCTCACCACATAAAATGTGCTTAATAAATACTTGAAAAATGTTTTTGAGTTTAGTGTACCTTGTCCAGGTCAGTCTTTCCTAAGGGAGGGAGGGAGCCATGCCTTCAAAGAAGCCCAGGGAATTATTTTGAGAAAAGATTCACCCTAACCCTTTTAATAAGTGCTGCAAAGCTGAGCACACCAAGCCCTTGTTTACTGCACAACCTGAATGTGCAAGTAAATGCTAGTTCAGTCTTCAGTCCTGCAATTTCAATGAGGACTTTCCACCACAGGTCTTGGGAGTGGCTGATCCACCCACTGAAAAGGTGCTTCCCACCCCAGAAACCTTTTACCTCGCTCCCTACTTGCCCCTTGGATTTCAGCTCAAATGTCCCTGAGGGGGTCTCCTCTAGCCCTTTTCATAGGACACTGCCACCTTCTTAGCAGTGCTTTTCATTTACAATGATGTATGTATCTGTGTGATTATTTGATTAAATTCTCTTCTTCAGACTGTAAGCTCCAAAAGGGCAAAGACGGGGCTTCTTTTCATTCACCTTTCTCTGCCCAGCAAGATCATGAAGCAGCTCTACAAATATTTGTTGGAAGGACTTTTGAGTAAACTGAGAGAGCTGATACACTCTGAATAGAGAGTGAGAAACTTTTCCATCACTTGTCAGACAATCAGGATGTAAGGAATGAGAAGCAGTGATGGGAAGAAAGGGAAGAGGAATAGGTAGAAGGGTTAGATCTAGGTATGAGTGACAGCAGCCTAAAATAATATACCTGGAATTAAGCTCATTAAATTTATGAACCTTGGTCTGAGAAAAATTTGATAATGGTTGGGAAGAGAGTCTAGGAGAATATAAAATTCCTCTCCATCATTCTGCCCTATGTCTTGGAGCAGGATTTGGACCCCACTATCTTCAATCTTTAGGATTCCTTAGTACTTTGTAAACCCTTTATTAATGGGATCAGTACATCATTCTGCAACATTTTAACATTTTTTAACATGATTTTTCACTAGGCTGTGGGCAATTCAAAGGCACAAATGAGAAGGATATTCCTACTGATATATTCCTGAGGTTTAACAAATACAGGACATAAAGGTTACTTCATAAGGAGTGTTAATTAATAAATTATTACCACAAGCCCATGTTTAAATAATATGCAACAAAATGTGTAGTTTTTAAAGAGGTCGTATCTGAGATAGAGTGTCATGCCCAAATTGTGATCCACAGATATACAACAGTTCAAAAGCTTATTATAATGTCGTTCATATCATAAAGAGGGGGAAAATGCTAGGATGATTGTCATAAACAGTTTCCTTTCTTAATTCAAGGTACATTTATAAAATTCCCTGATGTACAGGGACTTAAGATGCAACAGCAGCCCTTTCTTTGCAAGGCTGTATTTCTTCAGTGCTCAGTGGAGTGACAGATGCTGCATAGTATTTCCCAGCCTCTCTGGAGCTGTGTTATTCTGCCCACAGGTCCATCCATACTTTATCAGTATGAGAGTACTTGAACACCTCTCCAAGTTTGTGTAAAGACCTTACACAGCATTCCTCTCAGCGACAGATCAAAGTTATATATTCAAAGATAGACATCCTTCCAGGTCTCTGTAGAAATCCTTTTCTGTGATGACACCCCCATTATCTGACAGCTATCCAGCATCATGCTGGGAATGCTGGCTCCGGTGTTGGCACGTGAGGGAATTCACAAGTTTGGCAGTCGTCTTGGTAAGATACCCACATATGAATCATTGTAAATGTGGAAACTTATTTAATTTCATATATCAAGGACTTCTGAATACTAACTAAAGTTTGATTGACAAATATCCCCTAGGTGACCGTTACCCCATAGTTGACTCTCATGGTGAATCCCAGCAAGTTATCTAATATAACATCAGGGAGGGGAAAAAATCATGTAAACCTCAAATTCAGTTAAGATTTGCTAAGAATACAAAATGTGCCAGGTTATTTGAAGATTCTTTCACATACATTGTTTCATTTAATCCTCATGACTCTATTAGATTTTTATTATCTCCATTTTTAATGAAGTGATCTAAGTAACTAAAAGTTTCCCTTCACCCCAGAGGGGAGGTGCCCCTGCTCTGGCTCTCATCCACCCTTCCTGCTCATGCCAATGGCACGCTCACCCCATCATCAGCACCCTGCTCCTCACCCTCACAGGGGAGCACTGATGATAAGTCAGGTGTGTAATCTCATTTAATTTAATATTCACAATAGCCCTTTCAGGTAGATACTTTTATTCTGATATAAAGAGATAAAAAAACATACTTGAGAGTTTAGGTGACTCTTCCAAGTTCACCCAGCTGGGAGAGGAACAGGCAGTTATTGGTCTCTGGTCCTCTGCTTCCAAAGACTGCTCTCAAACCCTGGGCTATAGTGCCTGTCATTGATTTCCTCATCTGCTGACTTCACTGAATGTCAGTTGATTGCAGGCATGAAGCACATATCATTCAATTTTAAAACTTCATAACAGGTTGCTCAATATGAGTTTGTTGAATTTTCAGAAACCTGCTTCCAAGCTTACCTTCTTTGCTAGATTTACTATCCAATCTTGAGAAACTCTCTTAACCATTATGAGCTTTCAAGAGGAGATGACAAAAGCCAAAATTTTAAATGTGACCTGGAGTTAAGTAGAAAAGGAAGAGGGTAAGCCTTTTCTAGAACACAATGTGGTGTAATACATTCAGAGGGCAGCCTGTAAGGAGGTATGGCTGGAGCACAGGGAGGGAGAGGGCGAGAGCAAGGAAATGAGATCAGACCTGTGGACAGAAGACAGATCATTCACTATCTTGTGCGCTGAGCCAAAATGTCTTAATTTTCTTTTCTGAATGGTTAGGAAACAAGTGAAGGATTATACAACAACATGATCCTGCTTTGCATGTTAGAAAATTACTCCTGTGGTAATTCACAGAATGGATCAGACTATAGTAATAGAACGACCAAGGCAAAAAATTACTTATTAGAGCCAGATCAAGGCAGTATAAGTGGGCACAGAAAAAAGGCAGGGAGGGGTGCAAGGGACAGATGCCGAGAAGGTGGAATCTAAGGAACATAGTGGCTGGAAAGATGTGGAGGAGGGAAGAGTCAAAGATGACGCCTAGATTTCTGGCTTGGGTGACAGGATGGTTGGAGGATACTTACAAAAAGAAGACTTATGGCAAAAGCAGATTTTTGTAGAAAAATAATGAATTTTAATTTTTAGATACTAAGCCAGTAGATAGATAAATAAATATTTTTTGAACAGAAAGGTTTAGGCTGGACAAATGGCCCATCTTAGGAGACGTTGATAAAGGTCTCCAGAGAAAACATAAAAAATGTAAAGGGTAGAGGTCAGTGGACGGCTCTTGGGGAAAACTTATTTTTCAGAGTTAAGTGGAAGAAATGTTGCCCAAGGAGCAGACTGGATGGCCTGGAAATAACTGGGGAGGAAAAACTTTGAAGAGGAAACATGACTAAGAGTTGCTGAGAAGGAAAATATGTATTAAAAATATACACAAAATATTAGCACCAAAAGGTCTCCGTGACTCTTATTCTGTGTCACTCTGGGCTTTAAGAAGATTTGACATTCCTTTAGCATGTGGCTTCCTTTCTACTGATTGGACAAGGTGAGGGTCATTATCCTCAGTGACCAAGACAACCCTAGAGGTGGGCAGCAGCTGAAGCAAGTCATGCTCTCTGCTTCTCCCCTTGCCTTCCTTCCCCACAGGCTAAACTTTGTCATACAAAGGGAATCTTGTCAAAATGAAACAATGGCAAGAAGATCTTGACAAGAGTATCTTGATGGGGGACAGAATCACAAAAAGAAAATGTATCTTAGGGGATAGATGAGGCTGAAGGAGTGGGGATTTTCTTTCATATGCATGAGATGATTATGAACCAGTCTGAATGTACATGTGAACATCAATGTCTTTTAGCATTTCCTGACACTTCATCTCTTATTTGCTTTCCATATAATTGCATCCCTCCCCAAATGGAAGGATAACCCTGATATATCAAATATGACTGCCTGCTCGGCTCTCTTCTTTTCTTCCTCTCTGCCCTTTTCAAATATTTACATGCAGTTGAAAGTCTGAATGTCCATTAAGAACATAATTAGTCTCAAGAGTTAACCTTAACAAAACACAAAATACATGTAGGAGAAAACTAATTCTACTAGATTTGCATTGAGATCTGTTTGTTATTCCCCCTCAAAAAATCCTATGAGTACAGATGTCATCCCAGATGAATTATCACTTAAAAATGACAGCTGGACAGGAGTCGAATATTTCACATCTGTTTACAAAGTCTTTATATATTATTAACATATTAAAAATAATTGGGGGAGATAATAAATTGATAAAATATACTGTGTTAATCTTAAACTTTAATTCAAAAGAGTTCAGCAGATAAAAGAAAAGAATGGTATAATTATGTGCCACCACCAAGGAAACATTAAATAACTTGGTCAAGGTCACACAGACAAGTGGTAGAATTAGAATTAAAACCAACATCCATGCCCTTAACCACTAAGGTCCATTCTTGCACAAGCTATTTGTGCTCACATCTCTAAGGTAAAAAGACTTAGCAAAAGGAAAAAATCTACATGTATAATGTGCTTGAAAAGTAGAACTACCTCATTATCCACTTCTCAATACGACATGTGTGTGCAGTACCTGAAAACAGCAACAGAACAGGGTACATGCAAGGATGGGAAATATGTATTGAAAATATACTCAAAATATCTGGGTTCACTTCCTTTCTGGAAGGAGAACACGTAGGTATTTGGGAGCACAAGGGAGTGGGAAGCTGGCAAACCTAACTATTTAGAGAACTTGGAAAAAATTAGTTGTCTAAGTACCCTGGTACTTACTGGTTTTGGTAGGGTTCATAATGGGTTTCAGGGGCATGGGGAGTGTGTGTGTTTGTGTGCATGCATGCATGCACTCAAGTATACTGTAAAACTCAGGCTCTAATTAGTATTCTATTTTTCTGTTCTAGTTAGAAACAGTCATTTTTTCTGTGGCAGGATGGAGGGAAATATCAGTAAGACCACACAGACTTAAAGTCATTCCATGAATCTCTAGTTAAACTAATAAGAGCTGAAATGAAACAAGAAAACTACAGTCAGAAAGAGACTTAACATGGATGACACCAGTTCCATTTGATTAGGCGATTACCATTTGTCTGATGAAGATATCAAAGTGATAGAAGAAAACTAGACTGAATATTAAGACACAACCTCAATGTTTTACTTGAGTCAGTAGAATTTCTTGCCTAAACTGTACTTTCTTACTAGTATATCTGGATTTGACATTAACAAATTCTGACACCTTTAAGAAGTTGCTTCAGTCTACTGGGCTCTGGTCTCCTCATCTCTAAAATAAGGTTAATAATAGTACATGCTGTATTGTTAGATGGTGGCACTAAACTTCACTGAAATTACTCAATAAATGCTAACTACATTATTGTCACTATTATGCCTGTTATTATTACCATATTCAACTCTCATTGAATGTTATCAGAAATTTATGTCAAAAAATGAAAGTTCAGGACAAGTCATAAAAATTCTTTTAAATTACAGTTTAAATTGGTACTAATGATATGATTCTCAAACTGGAAATACTGGCATACTCATCAATTACATCTTCATTTCCCTTCTACATGCAAAGAGGTCACCAAATTTTATTGTATCTATCTTCAAATGACTCTCAAATACTATTTTATCTCTATTCAGGACATCATACTATGAATATTCATAGTCCTTATAAAAATAGACAAATAACAAAAAAATTCACCCTTGACCTACCAAGCTTTAAACCATGTCTCTGCCCCACTTTACAGTAAATATCCTCAAAATGTCATCCATAATCATTGGCTCCACTATCAACCTTCACATTTCTCTTGAACAAGTGACTCTCATGCTTTTGTCTACCATTTGACCAAAATAGTTCTGTGGAGGTCACCTCTCTGATACTAAATCTAATGGCCACTTTTCACCCCTAGTCCTTCTCAAGCCATCTGCAGCTTTGTCACACATGATGACTCCTTGTTTCTCCAAAAATACTGTCTGCACTTGGCTTCTCAGATGGAACATTCTCGATCCACTCCTTCTCAATCTGCTGTCCTCATTGCTACTAATCTCTCCAACTTCTGAAGGTTCCACTACTCCAACTGTGTCCTTGGACCTTTGGCTTCTTCACCTACACCACTGCTGAGGTGCCACTGTCTTGTCTCATGTTTTAAAACACTTTTTATATGCTAATGACTTCTAAATTTCCATTGCCAGCCCAGACCTCACCTCCCCCTCACCCCCAGACTCCTATATCAACTGCTTACTTAACATCTCCATGTACGCAGCTAATACGCATCTCAAACGTAACCTGTCTAAAGCTGAAATTCCTAATTGCACAGCAGACTGGTTCCTGCACAGCCTCCAGCAAACAAATCCCATTCCTCAAGTGGAAATTCTATTTCTTGAGCCAAACACCTTGGAGCTACCCTTAATTCCTCTCTTTACATCACACTTAAATCAAGTCCATCATTATAATAAGTCTGCTTTATACACTATCATATCAGACAATATCCAGAATCTGACCACCTGGTTCAAGCACCACCATCTCTCAGTGGAATTGCACTGATCTAATGGTTTCCCTGCTTCTGCAGTTTAGTCCATATCATGCAGCCAAGCAACTTTGAAGACATGTCACTCCACTGCTAAACTATCTTCCATTACTTCCATTCCCACTCTGACTAAAAGCCAAAGTCTTTCCAATGGTCCCTGAGGCCAAAGATAACCTGCCTCTGTACCACTCCCTTTTCTCTAGCCACAGAAGCCTACTTGCTATTCCCCAGAATTGTCAAGCATATTCCCATGGCTTTTGCCTTTTATGTTTCCTTTATTTGTTTATTTATTATCCTCTCTCTAAATGATTTCCTTCAAAAATGGTTTCCAGGCTCAGCTAAAAGTTTACCTTATCAGTAAGCCTTCCCTGTCTTCCTTATAAAATAACCTGCAACTCAACCCCATCCCAACCTTTGTTACACTCCTTATCCTGCTTTACTATTTTCCTGCCACTAATCACAGTCAGACAAATTACTTATTTATTTTTATATGCTTATTTATTTATTTATTTACTTTTTTATTTTCATTTTTTTACTTATTTATTTTCATTTTTTTATATGTTATTCTCCCTCAACTAGAATGTAAGCTCCTGGAAAGCAAGGAGTGTATTTCATTTGCTAGTGAATTCCCGGGACCTAGAAGAGTGCCACACCTTGGATAAATACTCAATGAATGAAGAATCTCACAAAGGCATGGCAGGCATCCTTGTAAACACTGCTCTGTTGCAAGCCCTCATCTCTCCCCTTAAGTCAGTGCCTAGACCCCACCAGACTTGTCTCCGTCCCAGCTTTTGTTCTGTCCGTTACCCTCCTAAGGGCACATCCAGGTGCATCATCTCCTTTATTCAACCTCTACAGACTTCCAATGTCTAGAAAACACAATGAAGATGTCTTTATTTGTCAGGCGAGGGCCGGCATGTATTCTAGCCATGCCAATATGCCAATTATTCTGTGAATTCCTCTAATGAACCATAAGCCCTAAAAAGTAATTATTATGTCTTACTCAGCTATGAATTCTCCAGTCATCAAAGAGCACACAGTTCCTTGGATAAGGTAGATATTCAATAAATATTGTTGAAATGAGCAAATGAATGAATGGAGGCATCCTATCTGACATATGATGATTGCTACTCTGCTTAGAATGACTCTTCCCCACTTCTGTGCTTGAAAATTCTTCCAAATTCTTTAAAATCCAAATCATACGTCACCTTCTATTTATGGATAGCCTGCTTAGACTGCCCTCAGCAGATATAATCATTCCCTCCTCTGGACTCTTTATTAGTACTTCTTACATGGCCTTCTTGAGTATCAGCCCCATGAGAGCAGGGTCATTGGCTATCACTTGCCTACCCTCAGGTCGTCAGCCAGTACCTGACACATAGAAGGTGCTCAATAAATTTCAGTTTGATGAGTAATTTTCATCATCTGCTATTATAATTTTTCTGCTAACAAATGTGACTCCTCCATTACACCATGTGTAACTGGAGGGTTGGAACTGTGGCTTATTTCACTGAAGGGCAACACTGCCACAAGTACACTTTTGTGTTGCCTGAATAAACGGGTTTCTTGCAATAAAGTTTCATTTCATCCATATGTTAAGGTGTCACATTCTACACACACTTGCTGTCAAATGTACTTCACCGTCTTTCCAAGCCTCCTCATTAAGATACTTGAAAATGGGTTATAGATCCTCAGGAACCACCAGCACTCCTTCAAATGACCCTTCAAATAGTTGAGGTGCCCCTGGCACTTGGTTTCTGGCAATTTCACACATGCCACCTGCTTATACCTCTTATCAAATTCACAAACTAATCTGATCATACTCAGGTTACATTTAACTTTATCTTTTTGCCATGTTTGTACTTCAGATTAACTATCAGGAAATGTGAAGAATAGTATATGAGGTTGAGAATGGGGAGCCAGGGAACTAGTTTCTATCCTGCAATGCCATCTATATATATGCCATCTATATATATTGGAAGCTAGCAAGAACAATAAAACCAGTCACATCCTTGCTGGAACCTATGATCAGTCTCCCTGTCTCCATGATTTGGAAGTACAGAAGAAGGTATCAGCCTTCCAGACTTTCAGGAGGAAAATAGAATCTGAGAACCTAGCTAAGAATATAAAATGCAAGGGACACAAGGAACACAAACTAGAACAGGACGAGAGAAGAGCATTTAAAAAGCCAGTGCTTAATGGATCCCCACTATTTTCCTATAAACAATAGCTCTCTTTGAAATTAGGCTCTATAATTGTGCTAGGAAGCCTTTAATTTAAAACCAACTAGTGAAAAAAAAAGCAAAAACTCTAACGATAATTAAAGGATTCAGACATCTCAAGACAATCTTTCTGTAATACTCACATTTTCTGCAATAAATCTGTACTCAGAGCTATTCTAAAGCATCAGCACTTAATTTCATTTTAAATTATGAAACAAAAGAAGTTTTAGGCAATATAAACCCAGTACATAGCCACAGCAAAATAATAGTTAAATATTGAGTACTAAAACACATGCAGAACACAACCATCATCCTCCCCCTTCTTTCTGGCAGAGACATTACCTAGGATGGAGGCTGAAAGATTAGATAGGCCTTTCTTCAGTCTCTTTTACAGCTGGGGCCAGAGTATGTGACACATTCTGGCCCAAAGGACATGCAGGGAAGTCTGCTGGATGAGGGGAATGGACAATGGAGCGCAGATTCTGAGAGAAGTTTAGTTCCATATTTGACGTGGCTGTAAGGATGTGATGCTTAGAGCTGCTGAAGCCACCTTATCACCATGAGTGGCACAGTCACTATCAACCACATGGAGGATGATGGGACTGAAGAATGGCAAGAGCCTGAATCCACTGACTTCAGTGAGTGACTGAGCCATTCCACAGTCCATTTATTATGTAGAGAATAATACATCCTTAGTGTTTAAGTCCCTTGAAGTTCAGAAATTGTGTTACAATAAGCAGCCAAAACAGCCTTCCTACTAATAACTGAATTATGCACTTAGACCAGATTCAGAAACTGTCAAATTCTAATGAGCAAGGACATTCCTTTTACTGTTAATATATTTAATTTTGTCTCAAATAAACATCAACTTCTACCTCTTTAAGATTAAACATTCTGTTTGTTTAAAGTTGTTATAAACATAAATGAATAAGCCTACCATAGTTCCTGTTACAGTATAGCTATTGGAATAGGTTAGGGTCTCTCAAAGTGTTTTTGGAAGATAAGTTCCTAAAGCTGCTCCCAAAGAAAGCTGGCTTCATGCCCTTGTAAGTGTAGAAAACTGTTCCTTATTACAGCCTGTTATAAAGGTTCAAGTGCAGATTGACATTAAAGATACTGAGAAGCCCAGCACTTTAGAAACTAAACAAAATAAAAAACTTAACTTTATTTATCCCTAAGGAAAAGTACAATATACTGTATGTGTCAGACACTTCAATAAACATTACTTGTGATGATGATAATTAGTACTACACTGTTTTTTAATAAAAGTATTTTATTTTTATTAAATTTATTAAAATAAAATTTTAATTTTATTGTGGTAAGAACACTTATCCACCTTCTTAACAAAATTTTTAGTGTACAATGCAATATTGCTAATTGTAAGCACAAGGTTGTAAAACAGATCTCCGGAACTTACTCATTTTGCATTGCTGAAACTATACCCATTGATAAACAGCTTTCCCATTTCTCCCTCTCTGCTGCTCCCTAAAAAACCACCACTTGACTATTTCTGATACCTCATATAAGTGTTATCCTGTAGCATATTTTTCCCCTGTGACCAGTTTATCTCACTTAGCACATTATCGTTATGGTTCATCCATTTTGTGGCATATTACAGTATTTTCTCCCTTTTTAAAGGATGAATAATTTTATATATATATATACATACCTCACATTTCTTTATGCATTCATCCATTGAAGGATATTTAGGTTGTTTCCACATCTTGGCTATTGCGAATAGTGCTGCAATGAACATAGAAGAGCTAACATCTCTGGGTAATCCTGATTTCAATTATTGAAATCAGGACTGGAATTGTTGAATCATATGGTCATTCTATTTTTAATTTTTTGAAGCACTTCCATTTTTTTTTTTAGCAGCTTCTCCCTTTTGCATTCCCACCAATAATACACAAGGATTTTGGTTTCTCTACACCCTTGCCAACACTTGTCTTTTTTAAAAAAGTAATAACCATCCTAAACAGGTGTGAGGTGGTATCTCTTTCTGGTTTGGATTTGCATTTCCCTGATGATTAATGATTTTGAGCACCTTTTCATGTATCAGTTCACCATTTATGCATCTTCTTTGAAGAAATATCCCTAATCAAGTCTCTTATACATTTCTAAATTGAGTTTAGGAATTTTTTTAATACTGAGTCATATGAGTACCTTATGTATTTTGAAAATTTTCCCCTTATTTGATATATGGTTTACAAATATTTTCTCCCATTACACAGGTTGTTTTTTCATTCTATTGATTGTTTCCATTGTTGTGTAGATGGTTTTAGTTTGAAGTAGTCTCCTTGTCTATTTCTTTTTGTTGTTGCCTGTTCTGGTGTCATATCCAAGAATTCATTGCCAAGACCAATGTCATGAAGTTTTTTTTCTATTTTCTTGTAGGAGTTTTATAGTTTTTTGTACAGTGTCACAAAGGACCCCAAACAGCCAAAATAATCTTGAGATGGAGGAACAAAATAGAAAGCATCATTCTTCCTGAATTCAAAACATATTCAGAGCTACAGTAATTAAAACAGTGTGGTACTAGCCTCAAGACAGATGTATAGACCAATGGAACAGAATAGAGAATCCAGAAATAAACCTTTGTGTGTTTGATCAAATGATCTTTGACAAGAGTGCCAAGACCATACAATGGGCAAAGGACAGTCTTCCACAAATGGAGTAGGGAAAACTAATAACCACATGAAAAAGAACAAAACTGGACCTTTATCTTTTACCATGAACAAAAGTCAACTCAAAATGGATTGAAGACTTAAATGTAAGGCCTGAAACTATAAAACTCTTAGAAGAATAGACTGTTTTTTAAAAAAAATAGAGCAAGATTGCTGAGTCTGTCATTCCTTGAGATTAGGGACCATGTTTATTATTTCTGTACTGTACCCAACTTAGAAGGGTGCCAACAGCATCACAGGTATTCATAGAAATTGACTGATAAAGAATTCATAAGAAATTGATCTGGTTTAAATTGAACAACCAGACTTCAATACAGTACCATCTAGTGGGACTTCTGATCATTCCCCTAGTTACAGGAAAGTTATGGTGATGGTAGTGTTTCTTTATTCTCATATTTAACATACTGTCTAGCTTACCTCTGCAAATACTAGAGAATGTTAGTATTTGTATTTCTTTGCAATTTTCAAAAGAAAAAACCCTTTGAAACCTCAATTCCCGAGGTTTTGATATGATAGCTTCAGCTCATCACTTTCACACTGCATATGAGTTTAATTCTTTTTTAAATGTCCGTGAAAAATTGTATGTTGACCCCATGGAAAGAATGATTGCTGATTAAACCAGCCACTTAAAAGTCATCAGCTGCTTCTCAAAGTACCCAGGAGAATTTTAATTGACATGTTATACCACATAACAGCAAATCAGTAAACACCAATTAAGAAGCACTTTAGGTATGGCACAGAAGTTTTTTACCTGTCTTTGAGCATCTTTGGGATTCTTACAGGGCACCATGGTTCTAACGCGCACCTCATGAGCCTCCCTCATCCTCCCTCCTTCACTTACATTTGCAGAAGCAAAACTTAGAACAATGTCCTGGGTCCACTGACACATATATAAGACAACAGGATAACCAAGACTATTCAAAGTTAGTAGAATAAAAATTGTTAATCATCCTGAACTCCTTGGTTACAGGTATAACAGAACAGGTAGCAGCCATGGCCCTCTCCTGAACTTCTGCCCCTACCCATCACTGGAAATATGTTTTCTGGTTAATTTGTCAGCATTGTCCTCAAACAAAGAGCCCCTTTTTATTGGCAGGTACAGGCAATGCTTAGAAAAGCTACACAAAAAGGACTCAATATAAAAAGAAAGATGGCCTTGCTGAGCAGGTAGTTCTTTCTGATTTTCTGTAATAGACTTCACTTTGCTATGAAATTAAATTTATAGTATATCTGCTAGACACTGGGACTCCAGCAAAGCTTCACTATTCCCTGACTTAACATTAAAGCAGGCATTTTCATGAGGAGGCCATTTCAAGCCAAATAACTGGTTATGTGAGCCGTTTATAGAAAGCCTTTATTTAAAAAGAAAATGGATAGGCACTGTCATTTCCAGAAACTGTTAGTATACAGGCACACATTCAAATTTTGTTTTCCTTTGAGAATACTCTTAAAAAGACAGATGTAACATTAGACAATGGGAAGCTTTGTAGCCTACTACAACACCTCTGTGTTTATTATTCTGACTCATAATCTAGCACTTATCAGGTGGCTGGCTGCAAATGGAACAGCGAAATCCTATTTCAATAGTGGGTGATCCCATCATAATAAAAACCCAGCCTGTGACTTCAGTTCTGGAGTGGGTATTGCATCAGGTGGTGTGAAGTGCTGAACATAATCCATGAAGGGATCCACATCAGGAAAGCATGAACCCACAAGCCTGAGAAAATTACCCCACCTGTATACATAGTCCTGTGGTACAATGAGCTGATACTGACCTACTGGGCTTTGGGCTTGTACTGTGGTTTCAATTTCCATTTATGCAACTGACTTAAAAGAATCAGAAGAATTAAAATGTCAAGCAAATCAAGAGAAAAATTTGGGGCATTCAGGTTGGGGAAAGGTGGGGGAGAAGCATGAGTCACACACTTATCGTGCAATTGTCAGAGAGCCTCCAGGTCTTATTTAAAGCTCTGAAGTGACAACATTAGGAGGTTCAGTAACGCTACAAAATATAAGAAGAAATAGCTTATTAAGGATTGTGAATTATGATCATGAATTATCTTTATTAGGGATCATGTTCAAAAGCAGGCAATTTCCTACGGTCTGGCTCTTTGAGATCATCTGAGTCAACTTCTCATTGATCAGTAAGGCTAAGGCTCAGATGAGTGAACTATCCAATAGCAAGGCTATTCCACCGATCCCAAACTCAGTCATCCCTCCACCAGGATATGCAGCTTCTAAAACAGATCTGACAATAACAGTACTCAGACTTAAGCCTTCTAAGGTTCTGGAACTTCAATCAAGTTAATTCCTGATATTGTTTCTTAAACAGACTTTGTTTTGTTCTGAAGCTTAATATCACCCACACGCCACACTCTATAAACACTGATTTTCCTGCTCTACTCACATGACAATACAAGAAAACTATAACATCTTAGAACATAACCAGCTTAGCAACACTAAAGCAAAGATGAACACAATTCCACTAGGCAAGAATGGAGTGAAGAGAAGATGAATAAAAGCCAGCCACGGCAAACTGTTTTTGTAAGATTAACCAAGGTGGGGATCCTCACAACAGGAAGAAACTCTTTCAGGGTCACCAGTGCACAGTCCGGATGCTGGGACTGGCAGCGCCACTGTTCAGTGGGGAACACGCCAAGCACCGATGTGCCGATGTAATGAATGGACCAGCTCTCCTGAGAAGCAGCAGCATTGGGACAAATTTTGACAAAGACGCATGGAGTGTAGTTGTTGGAAGGTGTCTCAGTGCGGGTTTGGTTTATTGCCCCACTTTACATGTGAGAAAATGAGGCCCTGAGTGGCTGCAGGGTATCCTTGTATATATGGTTCATTTCCCAGATGATTCCCTTTTTATAGAGCAAGTCCAAGACCTAGTCACCCTCTGTTTAAATAAGGAACACAGAAACTAATCAAAAAGAAAATGTGATAAATATTTGATGTGGAAAGAGTATTGAACTCTGAATAGCTGATCTGAGTCTATGTCCTATGAGTTCTGATCTTTGAATATTTGAATTTCCATTCCTTATTCCATAAAATGGGGATAATGATTTTCCATAAATTTTCAAGATTCAATGTTGGATTACATTTGGAAATATTCAGAACTCATAAAGTGATGCACAAACATGACCTTTATTACCTAATGTCTTATTCCAGGAAAATACATTTTTTAATGTAATATATAATGCTGTTCATGGCAAGGATAACAAAGCATAATAAAGAAAATAAAGCATAAATTGTGTTTGTGGCTTTGAAAACGTGCAAATTGGTAAGATTGCATGAATTGCAAGTAAGAAGGATCTACTGCAGGAATTTGCAAACATTCACAGGTACAGAGCCTCTCTTAAGTATTTGATAAGTCCTCTGGATGACATTTTTAGAAAACAAGGCATGTAATATACACATAAACACAGGACTTTACATAAAATCCCAAGTATTTTCCCAAGAGCTCAAGTTAAGAATATTGTAAAAAGCAAAACTCTCTGCAAAAAAGAGAATCACCTGCATAATTTGGAAGCCGTTTCTTTTTTCCTTTGTTTATAAGACAAGGCACTCCAAACCATAGATCAAGTAGCATTTTAACAGTTACATTGAATTCAGGTCCCAACTACTAAGTCAATTCTACCTACTCAGAATGAAAGGACTAATAGAATGTATATGATAATTCAGATCAATTTAATAAAACACACAATATAAATCCCCATAAACTCCTGAACTAGAAATCATAAAGCAAAGCATAAAGAGAAGTAACTATAATTAAAAGGAATTAATGTAACTGAAAGAATTTTGAAAGCAAGAAGAAGCAAAATTTTCTTCTATTGAATAGACAAACATCACTAACTTTCTTCTGAAAACCATTGAGTCATCACATTACAGTTTACAAGTTATATTTACACATTCTAGTACATATTCTGATCTGTACATGGATAATTGAGGATTCACTGAGCCTTTATTATTTATTTCTATCTAAAGTCACTTTGCAGCTGAGTCCTAATTATTGCCATACTTATAGAACTAAATGTCTCACATAAGAAGGTAATTTGTTAGATGTCTTCAAACTTTACTTAAAGAGTCTTTTATTCTAATGATAAAAGGCCTGGAAACCACATCATATAATGAACAGTTCGAAGAACCCTACTTACATAGTACAAGTACTTCTATTAGCACCTCTTTTTCCTCTGTAATTATTTGCTTATATGTCTGTCTCCCCATCTAGACTGTGAGACTTTCCAGGACTGTGTTTTATTCATTTTTTGTATCCATACATCTGAACATAGAAACTAATACATGTTGGTGCTCAAAACATTTTATAACAGAAGGAAGAAACTCAAATAGATCAGTTACAAGAAGGTAGATTTTTGACTCCACATAGGGAGAACACTAGAAATTTTATGTATCCTAAGAGTGGAGTCCAGCCTATCCAGTACTTGGTCAGTAGCTATACAGCCTAGATAGCACAGATAGGAAGTTCTAGTGCAGGGTACAAGTTTATCTGAGAAGACGTTACTGAAATGTACAATTCTTCAGAGTGACGTACAGCTCTTCTGATCTGTGCATGGATAATGAGGGTTGATTATATCTTTACTACTTCTTTCTATCTAAAATAACCTTGTAGTGAAATTACCTTCTTGTGTAAGTTCTATTATTTTCATAAACACTGTGTATTGACAGTGTATTACATTTCTCCCCTTGCTAGCCACATTGAGGAATTCTAAATGTTTTTTATACATTATTCTTTACATCTTCCCAAACTGGCTATTCTTCCACAAATTGGTTTTTCATACCTCAAAAGAAAAAGGAAAAAAAATAAAAGCATTCCTGAACTACCTAAATGTAAAAAAATCATAGTAATGCAGGTATATTCATTAGAAGTGAACACCTGTTCAATACATAATTGCATAAAAAATTGCTGCCCTCAATGTCCAAATTTAATTTCTTGATAATGTAATTTAAATGTGCTTGATAACAATTTAAAAACCTCAACAGATATAAATTTGCAGACTACAAGCTTGACTGTGTCCAAACGTTGCCTTCTAGAAAGGATTTTTTTAACTGTGCCCTGTGTTGCCCATACTCATCAAATAATTAGAAGCCTTGAGAAGTTTAAATAAATGAAGCATTACCCCACTGATGTAAGGCAAGGAACACTGGACTTGAAGCTGAAAGATAAACTTTCCCATAATAAATGAAAATATTTAAATTCTAAATTATTCATACTCAACTTAGAGAGACCTTTCCCCCTCAATCTTTATTATATGAACAGAAAAATAGATAACAGCAGTTTAAAAGAGCCAAGTAAAAAAAGATGAACTGAATTAAAAACAAAAAAATTAAAACAAAGTTAGGAAGCAAGGAAACACCTTCCTTCAAAAAACAGAGTCCAGAAGCTCAGGACAGGATGTATACAGGATTCTTTTTGACTCTCAGATGAGGAGAGCAAAGGCTAAGGGATTGTCACAATGAAGAATCAGAATAAGAGAGCAGTGAAGCAAAAGGATCTGCAGTATATGGCCCAAGAAAATAGGGGTCAGACCCAAGAGATGAATTAAAACGCAGAGGAACAGACCAATGCTAAGTCCAGGTCAGATCTGAAAGTGTGGAGGTAAGCTGGCATTCCATGATGCACAAATAAGGCTCTCTGCCCTGTTCCTTGCTGTCAGCTTGATAGGATGTTGAGCACATGTTTCAGTTCTGTAGATGAATCCTGTTCTTTACCAGAGGGAAAGAATGTGCTATGATCATCTCAAAAGTTGACATATGCTACAGGCTCCACACTTGGGCAGGAAAGATGGAGTGTATTCTCTCCTGCTGATTTTGTTCTCTGAGGGTAGCTGGTATAGTGTAAGGTAGCACTGAAAAGCAATTCAGGTTCATACAATCAGTCAAGGGTGATAGTCAAAATGCTCAACAGTCAAGTGTGATATTCAAAATGCTCAACAGCCAGAACAGCACAAGCTCCAGAACAGACCCTCCAAAATCAGGACACCAGTCAGGAAAGACATACAGGTAACAGTGCCTGCCTTTTGAATTATCTGCCTATGATTTGCCGAGTGGATGAAAAGGGTTTCCTTTACTTGTACTCAATCTTCCACTGCCAAAAGGGCCACTATTTCCTGGACTTCCATGACATTTCCAGGGGCCCCGTGAAGTTCATTTGGTCCACCTGTAGGGAAGGGAATAAGGCAGATCACACATGATAGGTGGACAAAAGGATATTACTTGTGCCAAGTTCTGAAAATGTACAGAACTACATATGATAGGAAAGTAAATATGAAAAAGAGTAAATGTAACACAAAGAGGAATATAGAAGTTTTATCAGAATAACCAGTAGAAGTGGGGGAAAGGAATAATTGACAGTTATTTGGTTATCCTATTGGTTTGTTTTCTTCACTGGACTGGCCTTTAAGTTAATGAATCTGTAAGGACGAGAATCATATCTATTTTACAAAAGAATCTTTGTATCCCTAAAGCTTACAACATAGTAAATGCTCAGTAAATATTTTATTTTCTAAATTTTTAACCAGTAATCACCACATACATACACACACACTCACACACTACAAATTTTGAAGAGCTTTGATTTCTGGTAGTATACTAGATTAAATATTTTGTTTAAACTTTCTATTGGAAGCAACAGAAATTTCTAAATAAAACACATTTTTAAAACTTTTTAAATGTGTTGATGCACTAGGAAGAAAATAATGCATAATCAACAGTGAAAAATTAAGTGAAAGCCGGAGCCCAGAGAATGTAGTTTTACAAAATACAGTGAATGTGAACTTTGGTTTTCAGATTTCTCAGGGCACGTGTGACAAAGCACAGGATCTGCTCAAGAACCAGAATCTAAAAGAAACACCCTGATCTTCTTGATCTCTAAAGTTGGTAGATTACAACCTCATCATAAAAGTAAAATAGAAATATTTCTCTACTGTCACCCACTAGGAAATGATGGCTTCCGTTTAAAACTCGGTCAGTGTGTAGGTAAAAAAGGTTTCCCCCAAGAATGTAATCTCTAGCTAGCCATTCGTTCTGCAACCTAATTCTCATTAACCTGGGAGTTAAAATAAAACAAACCAATCATCAAACCAAGAATTAAATTTAAAGCAATGCTGGGTTGGTAGTACCAACAAATATCTAGTAAAAGAAAAAATGAATTTTTTCTGAAGGAATTAAACTTCAATTCAGATTTCAAGGAATTCTCACAGTCTCAAGGAATATGAGCATTTGGTTTAAAAAATCTAAATAATTATAAATATGCAAAGAAACAAAGCGGCAAATACAGGGCCAGTAGGAAAATAAAG
Organism: Manis javanica; assembly: GCF_040802235.1. Lineage (NCBI taxonomy): Eukaryota > Metazoa > Chordata > Mammalia > Pholidota > Manidae > Manis > Manis javanica. The sequence continues at coordinate 152,541,093 of NC_133157.1, forward strand.
AGAGGGAGAGAAAGAGAGAGCACAGTTTTAAGTTTAAATACTTTAGATTTGAGAGTTATCAGACACAAGCAAAACAAGGAAAAAGGGAAATACTTATTGAAATATAGAAATTATTACCTAGAATGTACCATAGAGAAATGATAAAAGAGACATTAAGAGACAGGGAGGATAAAGAGAACAGGTCTTAAAAACATGCCATCAGAAACCCAGAAGACAGGAAAGGAATGTAAGGGAGGTAATATTTGATGAGATGACAGCAGCATATTTTCCAAAGCTGAAAGACAAGTTACAGAGTCAGGAAACCCATCATATCCCAAAGTGAAGATGTAATAAGAACTCAGATCTAAACAGGAGAATGCCAGAGCAAAAACAGAATCTTAATGATAGTTAGAGAACAAAGATAGATCACCTTCAAAGAAACAAGAATGGGACTGAAAATTGACTTCTTCACACTAATGATGGAAGCTAGACATTTTTGTGTGCTGATTACATTTTGCAAATGTAATTAAGATCCCAAATCAGTTGACCTTAAGATAGGAAGATGATACAGGTCAGCTTCACATAATGGTAAGAGCCCTTTAAATCTGGCTAGAGGTCAGAGTGAGGGCTAGTTAGTTATTTGAAGCATGAGATTCAATATACTATAGCTGGCTCCAAGGTGGAGGAGGCCACATAGCAAGGACTGTGGGCAGCTTCTAGGCACTGCCAGCAGCCCCAGCAACCAGCCTGCCAGGAAACAGAGAAGACCTCAGTCCTACAACAGCAAGGAACAAGAATGAAATTGGAAGCAGTATTTTGCTCAGAGTACCCAGAAGAAAAGTCAGACTTACCAGAAAAGTCAGAGTACCCAGAAGAGTCAACAACTTAATTTTAGCCTTTGCATATCCTCACTGGAACCAGCCAGTCTATGCCGGACTTTGACCTACAGAACTGAAAGCTAATAGGTAACTGTTGTTTAAACTGCTAGGTCATGGTAATTTGTTGCATAGCAATAGAGAACTAATACAAATTTAACTTCAATGTGTTGTGACAAAATTACTGTAAAACTAGAATTTCACAACCAGCAAAAGTAAATCTTAAGAATTAGGGCAAAAAAAAGATTTTTTTTAGACACTAAAAAAAATCCCCAAAAGAGTTTTCAAAGAAGAAACTTCTGTTAATAAAATTTATAGAAGATACACTTTCTATCTGTTTATGGAAAGGGACCCAGATGGTGGTGTGAGAGGCAAAAGGGATAACAAACAAACAAAAAAGCGGTATATTTGCAAATATATTTAAACTGACATGAAGTGTAGAAAATAAAATAATGGGATTAAAAATTATAGAATTAAAACACATAACATTAGTATATAATTCAGAAAAGCAACGACAATAGTTAAAGGGCCAGTATTTTTAGAATTTGACGTAAAAATAACAAATGTAAAGTTTCTAGGAGAATCTCTAAAAAATACAAATAGAATATATAACTTCAAAATGAATAACAGAGGAGAAGTTTTAGGCAAGAAAAGAGTAATAAATTTAAAAGGAGGCAAAATAAGAGGAAAAGCATAAAGAAGGAAACTGAAAGCAAAAATGGTAGAAATAAAAGCAAATAAATATTAATTCAAGAAAACAGACTAAATATCTTGGTTAAAGGACAAAGATAGTAAGACTGAGTTTTTAAAAATACAGCCACATGTCAATTTTAAAACATTTATAAAACATGAAGGTATGGAAATAATGAAAATAAATTGTTGATAAATAATTACTTATCAGAAGAAAGCTGGTATCAGGCTCTTTTATAAACAATGAAATAGATCAGTAAATAATGATAAACGTTTTACTTCATAAGAATACTTAATAATTCTGACCTTATATGTACCTACTAAAATAACCTTAAAGTAATAAGGTAAAATGATGATAATTTCAGTGATAAGTAGACAAATACACCATCATATTGAAAGCTTGTAATGCAACTTTTTTTTTAGTAAAAAAAAAGTTAGTTTTTAAGTGGAACAATGGGAGAAAATATCAAGAAGGATACAAAAGTTCTGAATAAAATAATTAATATGCCTTATCTAATAGCCATATATAGACCATGTACCTGAAAACTAGAGTACGTACAGTTTAATCACATCTGTCACATTTATGAAAGCTGATCACAAGCTGGGCTACAAAATAAATACTAAAACACTTCAAGTATACAAACCATACTCTCCCACTACAGAGCAATATGTAAGTTAGAAATCAGTACCCAAAAGATAACTATAAAAGTCTGGAGTTGCTTTTATAACAGTTTGGAAATTATGAAGCATACTTCTAGTTAATGAATGGATCAAATAATTTAAAAATTAGAAGTTACTTTAAATGATAGTGTAAATCTTAGGAAAATTTGTGGGATACTGCTAAAGTGGTACCTCCAGGCATGTCTATAGCTTAAATATTTGTAGGAAAAACTAAAAATTAATGAGCTTAGTTTCTTACTTAGGTTATGGAAATAAAAACAAATAAAACCAAAGAATGAAGATAAAAGAAAATAATGATGAGTGCAAAATAGCAAAAGAGAAGGCAAGCATACAACAGAGATACAAAAAGATAATGCGTCATCGCTATGCTCAGTTTATTCCAGAAATGCAAAGTTACTTAATATTGGACATGTCAATGGATGTACTTTATCATATTAATGGATTAGTGGAGGTAATTTATATGCTTATCTCAAGAGATGCAGAGAAATCATTTGATAAAATTCAACACCCTTTGATAACAAAAACACTTGCAAAAAACAATTGTGAATAGAAGAAAACCTCCCTAGCTTGATAAACATTATCTACCCAAAACTTGCATAAAATATCACACTTAGTAGTAAAACTTACATGGTGAATATCGGGAACAGGTAAAAGATGCTTATTTCTACCAGTTCAATTCAACAACATACAGACAATCCTAAACAGTGCAGTAAGGCAAGAAAGGAAATGAATTATATAGTAATTAGAAAGGAGAAAACAAACCCACTTTTTTGTTACACACAGATGAAATGATTATCTAGCTAACTATTTAGAATCAATGGGAAGAGAATTATCAGTCTTCCTAGATTAAAATACATATATATATAAAACTCAATAAAAAAAATTAATTTGAAATATACAAAAAAATGCATTTCTATATGTCACAATCACATAGAAAATAAAATTTTTAAAAATGTATCAGTTACAATAGTATCAAAACTACAAAGTATCAAGAAATAAATATAACAAAATCTGTGTAATAAGTTCTTGGAGAAGTTTTTAAAATGTAATGATAAACACTGAAAAAGACAAATAATTAGAGAGATATACATCATGCTTATTTATTGAAAGACTACATATTCTAAAGGTTGTTTCTAAATTGGTTTATAAATTCCATGTAATTTCTAATAATTTTGTTTATGACTTTTATTAAAATGGACCTTTAACTCATGTCTCACATGAAATCAATTCTAGGCACTTTAGAGATTCAAATGTAATAACCCAGCAATGAAACTTATAGAAAACAACATGGGAGAATGACCTATGACCTCACAGTAAAGAAGAATTTCTTGAACAGGAGGAAAAATACCCAAGCTATAAAAGGAATGATCAATGAATTTGACTATATTAAAATGGGAACTTCTGTCTTTAAGACAATGTAAAAAGTAAACAAATAAACCACAAAGTGAGATAAGAATGCCCAAGTAATCTTGGTTAGCTGTTAGCAGTTCAACTCATATGGCACCTTTGGACAAATTAGTAAAGGCAACATATTCAAAAGTTTTGTAAGCAGACAACCTCAGTAGGTATCATCCATGGCCTCATATCCCCACATCCTAACATTCTTGCCTAATTAAGTATACACACACACACACACACACACACACACACACACACACACACACATCCTTGCCTTCTTTCAGATTCTGGGTGTGCATGCCAGCAATGAACACAATCCATGTCTTCTTTTGACCTGTTAGATGAGCACACCTTATTAGGCAAAGATAGGAATCAAATTGATAGGCTCCAGCCTCCAAGATTGGAGGCAAGAGAGAGAAGCGAGTCTAGGGGAAGCCCAGAGTTCAGTAGATGCCTCAGTGTTTGCATGGTGATTTATGGCTGAGTTTACTCATATGGGATTTTGGAGGAGTGGACTCACCCCACTGCTCCAGGACTAGTCCCTGCCTGTACTCTAGCATATAAGTTAATAAAATGGATGAAACATGAACAGGAATGTCTAGATGTGTTGTTTTGAGCAGTACACAATCTGTCAGGTATGTGCACATGTATATGTTGACCTTGAAAAATCTCTTATAAATGAACAAGAAAAACTCAAACAACCTATAGAAAATGGGCAAAAGACAGGAGCAGGAACCTCATAAAATGAGGAAATGCCCATAACACGAAAATATATTTAATCTCATTAGTAATTAAGGAAAAAATAATTAAAACCATTACAAGATTCTATGTCATACCCACAAATTTGGCAAAATTAAAGCCTATGAAGTATTTGTAAGGCTATGGCACAATGGGAGCATGACTGGTAAGAGTATATATTGGTACATCCACTTTGGAAAACAATCTTTCATTGTAAGGTAGTCACAGATGTTCATACCCTAAGTTTCAGCATTTCTATTCTTAGCAATAAACCCTTATGCATAAGCATAAAGACACATGTTCAAGAATGTTCATCACAACACAAACTATAATACTAAATAAAAATAACTGGGACATAGTCATTCAACATTATGAAAATAGAAATCTGAAAAAGAAACTGTAAAATACCATCCTTCTACTTAAGTAAAGCTTTAGAAGGCCTTACCCTGCCCCCCTCCACTGGCGACGCTCCATGGGATCAAAGGAGTACACCAAGATGGAGTGTGCACCCCACCTCTATATCATGCTCAGAGGAATTGGCACTCCACACCATTCTTAAGCCTGCTTCCATGGCTCATACTGGTGTAGGTCTGAACCAAAGTCAACTATGCTACTTATAAGCCTGAGAAATGGTCAAGAAGTGCCTGTTGGCAGGAGCTGGGAGGGTAACTGTGAACAAAGTTTTGAAATTCAGACTGGAGTATAAACACATGTGCATGTGAGATGCAATGAGACCATGAAGGAGTCAGGCTGTGGGGACTAGGAGCCAGTATCTCCAAGCTTCAGTACGTACAGTGAGGGACTTTGGGAATTCAGAATTTAAACCTGGCCTACCAGGTTCCTGGGAAGGTATATTTACCCAGAAATTAGTTTATAAAGTTTTATATGAGAGTTTTGTTAGCTTGATTTATAAATCTCAAATATTCAGTCATAAGATCTATAGACCTCTATTTGTACTCTTGCCAGAAGCTTGAAAAAGGTAGCAACAGGTCTGATGGTGGAAACTAAAGAAAGACACTTCAGTGGAGAATTAGAAGTGTATTTAATCACTTTGTATGATACAAACTACACAGTGATGACATCAATGAAATGACTAAAAATACAGAATAGAAAATAATAATAGAAGAAATAAATCACACATAGTAACAGGAAAAACAATACTGCCCAATGGTTATCCAAATTCAAAGACTATGAAAGCCTTCAATCAATCAATCAATCAATCAAACTAAAAGATAGATCCAAGTACAAATAAATGGAAAAATGTGGCAAACATAGCTGAGCTTTTTCCAAAATAAACCCAAGAGAAAACCAAGGGGAAATAATCATATATGTCCTCGCATAGGAATAGGAAGAAATTTATAAAAATCATCTGTTCACATCCCAGTACCTCACATCCTTCCCATCAGATTTTTCCTCAACTAGAATAGAAATATTACTATTGTAGAGACCTGCAGTAAGATTAATCCTGACGTTTGATAGGTGCTCAGTGGTAAATACCTGTGGAATGAATGAGCAAACAGATTTTATTTCTTCGGGGTCCACTTGCTGGTCTTTATTTGTTATCCTTTTATTGACTTTAGGCTATGAGTACATTAACTAAGGCTTCTTAGAGCTGCCAAATTTTCTCCCTTAATTCTTGCTTTGGGGCATCCTTTCCTATTTTTCTTGTTTTGTTTCTCTCACTTAGAACATGTTGATGTATAAAATTTCAGACAGCTCTAAAAAGTTAAATATTAATCCAAACAGGATAGTCATGGCCATTATCACAAGCCTATTTAAATAAAATTAATATAATTTAATATATTGTGTTTCATTAATAACATCTTAAATAAATCTCTTTTAGAAATATGTTTTTCCTTTTTCTGTTTCATTTTTCATTAAATAGAAATACCTTGCTTGACCTCTGCTTCCAATGGTTTTTAAGTAATAGGCCAAATATGTACCTTGGAAAGACAAATCACAATTATCAAATACTTTTAGTGGAACAATATACAAATGTATCTGAAAGTGGACCACATATCATCTAGCTTCTTTATTTTTTAATTGCTCTTATTCTAAGCGGAGTGTTCTTTTGAAGTGTTATGCTATTTGCCAAGAGCTGAAGGCAAAGAGAAAAAAATAGCAAGAGTCTTCTTGAGAACACAGGAGAAAATTAACTAAAAGGGAAGTCAAAATTTAAAATAACATGAAAAAATAAGAAGTCATTAGTGTTACATTACTATGAACCAAAGTTTAAAAAACAGTGAATATATCAGACTATAAATGCATAGCACATCCTATTGTAGTAGACCCAAAATATAGGGTAAGTAATGACCTTTTAGGTTGTCAGAATTGATACTCAGTCATCATCATTGTGTTTCCAGTGGTATAAGCCCTACGGGAGAACAGAATTATTGTTGCTGTCACTCTCATTTGTGGCCCCAAATCACACAGAGAAAGTTTTCTCTGCCTTTTTTCCAATGCAGAATGCTGCCTATGAAATTGATTTTTGTAGAATAATAAGTCAGCTGATACGTCTCCTGAATGACAACATTTCAGAGTCCAGATTTAGGTATCACATCATTGAATATTGAAATCCAATTCATATGTTTTACTGATCAGTTGAGACATATTCTAAATTCTTGAGGTTGGTTTATATATATCCAAAATAATTATCATGGGATTCTTAGGAATACCAAACTGATAACTGATATCCAGCAGGTAGGAGTTAAATGTGTTTTAAGCATTGACTCTGACCATATGTGTCTCTCAGCTTCAAATCATTAAAAAAAAAACTATGAATCTCCAAGTTGTGTTGATAAACTTGATCTCCACCCTAGGTATGGAGAGGGCTGAATAAATGAAATTCTACTACTTACCAGGAATAAATCAATTGCCTGGGCAAGAAATACAAGATGCTCTTTTCATAACATACACAAACTATGAGATGAACATTTTCCTTTATAAACTTCATGAATTTTCTTAGTACTAGTTTTCTTCTTATTAACTAACTCTTGGATCTAATTGTGATCCTTTTGCACATGTGCAGAGAAATACGCTATTATTAGTTACATTAAGATTACTAGTATAATCCCTATAACTTTGTCTTACCCATTAATATATTCATAGTGATTTAGCTAAAATAAATCAGCACAAAAAAAGCCTTACTTCTAGGACCAATGTATCTACCACACAGAATCAATAATGTATTATTAGTATGCCTAACAGGCTTTCTGCCTTAAAACAGGTTCCACTTCCTCTTTTCAAAAAGACCATATAGGTTTATTTATTCATTTTTCCTTAAAATAATTTGTTTATTATTGCTTACTTTATTAAGTTACACGCCAATTCTGAGAAAACTTCAGATGCAACTACCCCACCAAAGTGTATAGAAGCACAATACAAAGTGAAGGTGTAGTAATAAATGCACTATGGGAACTATTTTTAACATTTTTAGATAACAGGCAATATTTAAAATTTTATTTCTCCTTTGGAAGATAATAAGAGCCACAGATTTGGTTCAAAAAATGATTTGAGGGTAAGAAAAAGCTTGTTTTATCTTGCCTGGTAATAGTTTTTTTCCTTTTGCTGAATTCTCTGCATGAATAACAAGAGTGGCAGCCATTTTCTCCCAGCTCAACATCAAAACCCCTTTCATCTGCTGTCTAAATGCAAACAAAGCAAACCTTCCACCAGGCCTTTCTTTCCAGATAAATTAAAACTCTCCTGTCCTGGGGCCTAAATCAAGCCTACAGGCCTTCCCTAGATAAATCCGCTCTCAACCTGAAATCTTCTTGCCACACGTGCTCCTTGTAAGATAATTTTGCAGTAGCTAATCAATAATGCAACAGTAAATTGCATTTAAATAAACATTAGCAGCCCCCCTTAATGAATAAAACCTCATCTGCAATTTGTCAAAGTCAGAAATACTGGACTCTTGATATTCATTGGAATATTGGAAATTGGAGCTTTGACAGGTTTTATGTACATTGTAATTACCAGTATGTGTGTGTGTGTGTGTGTGTGTGCATGTGTGCACACACACTAAAAAAAGGCTTATTTTTATACATTCTAGACTGAATATAGTGGAACATACAGCAGATTTCTAGACTGGAATTCATATGTCTGCTACCACCCTAGTTAAAAATATATTGAGATAATCCTGCTTTCCATTGCAAATTATGAGGCAACCAAGTTGTATGTACCTCGTTTGAATTTTCTGATTTCAGATGAAAAACAAGCAGAAATCTTTATTCTGAAATGATGAGAAAGAAAACTACTTGGTTTGATAATACATATATCATTTTTTGTATTTCACTGAAGAAAGTCATTATCATTAAGGAATTCTGAAATAATCAAAATTAAGAAGAATCATTGACTTTCAAACCTAGCATTTTAAATTTATGAAAATATTGTTTAAATATAAATATTTTGTAGATTATGAATATTACAACAGGCTTAATAGTTACAAGTCCCTGATATTTACTTCCATTATTCTATAGAACATTTACTTCAAATAAATAAATGGGTATTCGAAAAGTAAACAAAATATTAAGACATATCTTTATAAGCTATAAGGAATAACATGAGACTATATCCATGTGTAATATTTTGAAGCATTTGTGATTTTTTTAAAATCCAAATTTAATATCATTTTCTGGATCCTAAATGTATTATATTTAGAAGTCCAAACTAGAATACCCACTTATGGTCAAAATTAACATCATTTTGAAACCATAGAAATAAATAGTACTTCAAATTTCATAGGGATTTCAAAGCTTTTAGTTCAGGAACAAAATGGAGTAATATGACAAACATTTGCTTGAAGAAGGAAACTATTCTTTAGCAATATCATTAAAATTAAAGTAATTCTAATTTATATATTCTCTATGTAATGTCACTGGAGTAAAAACAGGAATTACGATGTTTTAGAGATGGAAAATTTGGATGTCAAAGGACTGACTACGAGTCAATGAGTTAGGGCTACATCCACAAACCAGTGTTCAAATTACCTAGTCAGGTTCCTGTGCCATTTCCCTAATTCACATGCCAAATGGACATTCAAGGATGTGACTAGATAAGATGACAAAGAAAAATGAAGACTGAAAATGCATAGATAATTCAACAGGGTCATTTTGACCCCTTAAAAAACACCTTTGGAAATATTCACACTTTTATACAGCTAATAATTAGTAAGGACTCTAATCTCTAAATGACATATTCATAAAGGTTTAATTTAAACCTGAGAAACTGATTCATGTTGTAATTTGTTAACTCACATGACAGGTATTCTAACATACACCAAAGAGACGCCAGTGGCATCAATGTGCTAGGCATCAAGAGCTATGCTTATTGCAAGCACCAGGCATTAGGGGAATATCTGATAATGTTTATCTCATTCAAAGTTTGAGAGTAAATGGAGATGCAGAACAAAGACCTTACAATGGGAAAAGATTATAAGCCAATCAAAAGTTGAGTCCTTGCTCTAATTATGGGTATCCTTCTTTCCTTTTAGAGAATGAAAATGGATAAAAAATAATTAACACGAGATTTTGAAGCTCCACTCAAAACCACAATCAAATAACTTAAGAAATGTACTGTAATATTAATAGGAGGTATAACAATTGTTAGGAACATCCTGAAGTGACTTACAAGATACATACTTCTGTCAAAAATTTTGAAACAATTTTGGTTTTTTAAAAAACACAAGTTTTAAATGGAAGAACTAAACCTGTAGATCTATTGAAAATACAGAAGTAAATGTTCCTGATCTTGAGTTAGGCAATGGTTTTCTAGATATAGCAACAAAAGCATAAGAAAGAAAAAAATTAATAGACTTGACTTCATTAAATTAAAAACCTTTGAGTGTCAAAGGACACCACTGAGAAAAATGAAAGATAACTGGTAGAATAGAAGAAAATATTTACAAGTTGTATATCTGATAAGGGACATGTGACCAGAATATATAAAGAACTCTTGCAACTCAACAATAAAAAAGGCAAATAGCCTGGCTAAAACATGAGTAAAGAATTTAAATAGATATCCACTTCCCCAACCAAGAGGTGCATGAAAGGTCATTCACAAATGACCAATAGGTGCATGAAAGGATCCTCTACAGCATTGTTATCAGAGAAATGCTCAACAAAATCACATATCCCCACTAGTTTCACTATACTCAAAAAGACAAATAATGACAAGTGTTGGAAAGGATGTAGAGAAATTGGAACCCTCATACACTGCTGGTGGGAATGTAAAATAGTGCAGCTCCTGTGGACTTTGTGGAAATTTCTCAAATATTTAAACATAAGAGAGAGCTACCATAGGACCCAGAAATTCAACTTCTAGGTATATACCAAAATAAAATGAAAGCTTGTGCCTACATAAAAACTTGTATGCAGATGCTCATAGCAGCATTATTCAAGATAGCCTGAAAGTAGAAAATCCAATCATCAACAGATGAAAAGATAAAGAAATGTTTTACACCCATATTATGGAATATTGCTCAACAACAACAAAAACGAAATGAAGTTCTGATACATTCCACAACATGGAAGAACCTTCAATACATTATACCAGAGTGAATATAGCCAGTCACACACACAAAAACACATATTATAAGATTCCATTTATATGAAACTTCCAGAACAGGCAAAACCATACAGACAGAAAGTAAATTAGAGGTGAGAGGGAAGTAGAAATAGGAGTGACTGCTAGAAGGTACAGGGTTTTGGGGGGTAGGGGAAGTTAATGAAAATTCTAAAATTAGATAACTGTAACGGTTGAACAATAGTGAATATCCTAAAAACTGCCAAACTGTAGATTGATAAAAGAGCTGATTTATGGTAGGTGAAGGATATCTCAATAAAGTTGTTATTACACACACACACACACACACACACACACACAGAGGCTTAACTGAAGGTAGACTGAAATTGATTAGACTCTGAGCTCTGCCATCATCAGCTGGGTTACTTTGGGGATGGTGGTTTTTTATCAGTAATGAATTAAACCCCCACAACTGCCAACTATAGGTATTCAATAAGTAAGAACATTGCAATTAAGAGGACAGACTGAGTTGTACTTGAGTCTGACTATACCACTTAGAACCTGTCTGCCCTTGGCCAGGGTATTAATCTCTCCGTGCTAACATTGTTTTATCTATAAAATAGGGAGAAATCATAGAACCTACCTCACATGGTCTGCCATGCATTCTGGTTGAGTTAATACAAGCAAAGTGCTGGGAGCATTTGAGAAATTTAAGACATCAGTATGATACCAAAGGAGTGATACTTTCCAAAATTCCTTTACCTATTGCCCCAGCACTATCAATTCCAAACAGTAACTGTTAGATTACAATGTTTACTCTCAGCCTTGAATAATTTTAAACAGGGACATTAGAAAGGTATATTTACCGCACATATCTAGGCACACCTCAATTTATTGTGCTTCACTTTAGTGTGTTTTTCAGATATTGTGCTTTTACAAATTGAAGGTTTTGGCAAAGCTACATCATGCAAATCTATCAGCAACCATTTTTCCAACAGCATTTTCTCACTTTGTGTCTCTGTGTTACACTTTGGTATTCTCACGATACTTCAAACTTTTTCATCATTATTATATGAGTTATGGTGATCTGTGACTGGTGGTGTTTGTTGTTACTATTGGAATGGTTTTGGGGAACCAAGAACTGTACCCGTATAAGACTGCGAAGTTGACTGGTAAACATTGTGTGTGTTATGACTGCTCCAGAGACTAGCCATTCCCCAATTTTTCTGCCTCTCCTCAATCTTCCCTGTTCCCAGAGACAGGACAATACTAAGATTAGGCCAATTAATAATCCTAAAATGGCCTGAAAAGAAGAGTCATACGTCTCTCACTTGAAATCAAAAGCTTGGAACGATTAAGCTTGTGAGGAAGGCATGTTGAAAACCAGATAGGAGGAAAACTGGGCCTCCTGCACCAGTCAGTCTCATTGTGGATGCAAAGGAAAGGTTGCTGAAGGAAATGAAAAGTGCTACTCTAGTGTGCAACGTGACAAGAAAGCAAAACAGCCTAATTGCTGATATGGAGGAAGTTTGCTCTGGATAGATCAAACCAGCCACAACATTCTGTTAAGCCAAAGCTCCAAAAAAGACCCGAACTCTTTTCAATTCTATGAAAGCTGAAAGAGGAGAAGAAGGCATAGCAAAGTTTGAAGCTAACAGAGGTTTGTTCATAAGGTTTAAGGAAAGAAGCTGTCTCCATACTGTGACAGTGCAAGGAGAAGCAGCAAGTGCTGGTGCAGAAGCTGCAGCACATTATCCAGAAGATCAAGGTAAGATCATTAATGAAGGTGGCTACACTGAACAACAGATTTTCAATATAGATGAAACAGTCTTCTGTTGGAAGATGTCATCTAGGACGTTCATAGCTATGCAGAAGAAGGCAATGCCCAGCTGCAAATCTTCAAAAGACAGGCTGATTCTCTTGTTAGGGACGAATGCAGCTGGTGACTATTGAAGCCAGTGCTCATTTACCATTCTGAAAATCCCAGGGCCCTTAAGAATTATGCTCAATCTCTTCTGCCTGTGCACTATAAATGGAACAAGAAAATCTGGATGATAATACATCTGTTTACAACATGAATCTTTTACATGTTTACAATCTGGCTACAATTTTAGTATTTTAAGCCCACTGTTGAGACCTAATGCTCAGAAAAAAAGATTCCTTTTAAAACATTACTGCTCACCAACAACGTACCTGGTTATCCAAGAGCTCTGATGGATATGGACAATGAGATTAATGTTGTTTTCACCCCTGAAAACATAACATCCATTCTGCAGCCCATGGATTAAGGAGATATTTTAACTTTCAAGTCTTCTTATTTCATATATTTCATGAGACTATAGCTTCCACAGACAGTGATTCTTCTGATGGGTCTAGACAGTCAATTGCAAACCTTCTGGAAAGGAACACCATTCTAGATGCCATTAAGAACATTTATCATGCATGGGAAGTGGTCAAATATCAATATTAACAGAAGTTTGGAGAAGGTGATTCCAACCCTCATGGATGACTTTGAGGCGTTCGTGACCTCAGTGGAGGAAGTAACTACAGATGTGGTAGAAGTAGCCAAAGAACTACACATATAAGTGGAGGCTGAAGATGAGACTGAATTGCTTCAGCCTCATGATAAAACTTGATTGGCTGAGGAGTTACTCCTTATGGATGAACAAACAAAGTAGTTTCCTGAGATGAAATCTACTCCTGGTGAAGATTATGTGAAGATTATTAAAATGACAACAAAGGATTTAGAATATTACATAAATTAGCTGATAAAGCAGTGGCAGACTTTGAGAGGATGAGCTCCAATTTTGAAAGAAGTTCTGCTACAGCTAGAATGCTATCAAACAGCACCGCATGCTGCGGGGAAATCCTTCATGAAGAGGAAGAGTCCACCGATGTGGCAGACTTCATTGTTGTCTTACTTTAAGAAAATGCCACAGCCACCCGGGCCTTCAGCAGCCACCACTCTCATCAGCCAGCAGCCATCAATAACAAGGCAAACCACCTCAACCAGCAAAACGATTAGGACTTGCTTAAAGCTCAGGTGATGATTTTTTTTAGCAATAAAGTATTTTTAATTAAGGTATGTAGATTTTTTAGACATAATGCTTTTGCCCTCTTAATAGACTGCAGTGTAGTATGAACCTACGTTTCGTATGCCCTGGCAAGTCAAAACAATCATTCCACTTTATTGAGATAGTCCCTTTATTGCAGTAATATGGAACCCAACCCATAATATCTCTGAGGTATGCTTATGCATATGTAAACAAGTGATATTCATGTTAAGATATGTCATTAACAAAGCCTTTCTCATCTACGGATGGCAAGTTCATACAGCAAATAATAAAAGGGTCCCTGTGCAGGGCTAGAGAAAAGTTTGATTCAGGCATTAAAAATCAATTTAAAATAAAAATATTACTTGTAATTATGCTTAAAGTACTAGAATTTTTTTAAAGTAACAATTTAGTCTATGAAGCCAACTGCCTAGCTCATCACAGTACTCAGTAACAGTGTCTTGGAAATGATAGAGAGGAAGGCACAAGTAATTTTTCAAAGCCACTTAACTTGTTCAATTTTCAGCCTCAAATAATGCTTGTCACTGTATTTGGGCAACACCATTTTGATTAAGTTACTTATTACAAAATATGCTCTTATACTATAAATATTAATGATATGAGTAAAAAGCTTTTATTTAGCTATTCCCTCTAGTAAGAAAACAAAGCACAGGAAGGAAAAGAATGTTGATGAAGGGCATGTGGTTTATAAGTGGCAGGGTCGGGACTCAAAGCAGCATCTCTTACATATTAGACAAAACTTCTCTCTCTTGTACCAGTAGATACTATACTTTGTCAATAAAGGAAACAAAAACAAACCATATAACAAAATTCACGACAGTTTCATGGACCGCCCACTGCATGACGGGAATTGTCCTTCTAGTGTCTGTTGTATAAAAAAAAGGTAAAATGCTACATCATTTTAGTAGCATTTTTAAATTAACTCTATTTTATTAAGTACATCAGTATCTATATATATTTGGAAAAGAAAAGTAACTCACGCAGTTAACTGAGCAGAGTAGGCTATAGTGGTTACAGCCCATTCAAAGCTTCAGCATTCTCTCATGATTTTTGCTATCTACTCTTCATGTCACCAAATTGGTAATCTTTCTGCATTTTGGGGTTTGGTCTGCTTTGAGGCACTATAAGCAGTTACCCTTGAAATAGCTCACACCAAATTAACCCAAGCTCAGGATGCTGTTCCTTTATCAATTCTTAGCATACCAAGAGGAAATTTAAGAGTTTATAAGGCCAGCAAGTTGAGTTAGGTGAGGCCTAAAATAAGGCCTGAGTATGGCATTTACCCTGGGAACTGGGTTAAACATTTCCCTCTGTGACTCCCAAATGAGTCTCAGCCTAGATACCTAAAGATTGATGGAGCAGTTCAATAGGGAAGGAAAGAAACATTTCAAGCAAACATTCACCATAGCAGGTGGATTATATACTTTTTATGATATGAGTTAGGGATGGCTATGGGAAAACAAAGTTTATGGATTTTAGGAGTTTTTCTCAAAGACACAAGTCAAAAAAAAAACAGAACCAGGATTCTAACCAACCCAATTCTGCCCAACTCTAAATACTATGGTCTTTCTACTATACTATGCTGCTTTTCAACAAATCTGTCCATAAGGCTCTTTAGGGAACTAATGGGGTAACTTTCTAAACCTATCCTAGTTCTCCAAAGCCAAAGTCAACTGAAATCACAGTTGGGTGACTTAAGGGTAGATAACTAATTCTTCCTAGGGCAAGGAAGAGAACCCCTGAGAACTGCCAAGGAGAGATTACAGAATTCTGTTGACAGTTAAAGACTCAGCCTCCTGCACCAAGTCCAGTAATTGAATGTCTTGGATGAACTCACTCAACTGTTTTCCCAACTATGAAATGAGAGTTACCAAATTAAAAATGTGGACCTTCACACCTTCACTAGGCAATAGAGAGAGGATTCTCTGTTTGAAACTTCACAAATATCTGTAAGAACTATAGAGAGAATTACAAGGCACCTAAAAGCAGATTAAAATGACCTAAATAATTGAGAGGGGAAGCATTTTAAAATTTGGCTTAAAGGTAAGGACTTTCTGTTCCAAGCTGTTATAATTAATTTCTCATTTGTTCTAAGATGCTTTGTTCCTCTAATCCAAATGAAAACAATGACATATTATATACAGCTAAATTATCAAGAAGAAAATAAAATTTTTAACCAACAATAATACATATCACTCTTTGATCAATAAATTAATTACTTCTGGAAATGTTACATCACAACGATATAAATTTTCAAGTTTAAAATCTGTAATAGAAGCAAAATTGAACATGAGATATAAAAAATGGTAAATAGCATTCAATTTCTGATGGACTCAGCACTTTATAATCTTGGTTTCTGTAGAAACTGAATCAATAATAAATAATTTCAGAACTAACAAAGGACTGCTAAAGGTAGGTGGTCCCAGAAGAACAGTCTATACATATCTTCCCTTAATAAACTAGCTTTATCATTCCAAGATCTTTTGTGGAGGAGGAAGGAGCTTTCCTGTGATCTGGTTTGCTTTTTTCGTGGGCATATTCACAATTGCTTTTATCTAGAAATTATTAGATTTCATAATTTTAGTTATGCTGGGGCTACCTACTAACCAATTGACATTGCTACTAAATGATAAGACAAATGGATTGTCAATGGAAATGTTGCATTCCCAAGTAAAATATTTGCAAATATAATATCTGTATATTTGTTATAAAACAGTACTGTAGAGAGTAATTAGAAATTATTGAGGTCATGTAATTTTCCAAACATACAGAGTTTCCAAGGGCATCAGGTATGTCACTCAGCTTTCAGCTCATTTTCATCTCCCAAACATCTTAATCACATCTAGAGTACATGGTATGTCTTCTTGTCTAAATTTCTTTATTCCAAATATTATCCTTTTTCAGAAGACTCAGGCGCTTGGCGACCAGCATCCTTGGAAGAGAGGAAAGCAGCATCTGGGGATATTGGTGGGGCCTCCAAGGGGCAGCCAGGGTGCCTCTCATGAAAAGCTGGGCAGCTAGAGGTCTTTCTCTTCCCCTTTGTCGATATTTATTTATTTGTGCAGGGTGACATCCCCCACCCTCATTGCTTTCCTCTTGAAATTGTTTCTAATCCTCTTTTATAATACCCACCTTTTTGGTGGGACAGAACTTTTCCAGCCCACCATAAGCATCAGTAGGAGCCAGGAACTCTGCTCCTACCTTCTTAAAAAAATCTAAACATTCTACATGCATATTATGAACCCAAATTGCCTAGCTCATCCGGATGATTCTGACAGACATTCTATACGTTCTGTAGGCTGCTCCCAAGATGCCCCTTCCTCCATTTCACCTGCTCTTAAAATTTCTAGATGGATAAATATGGAATTTTGAAAGTAAAAATAATGAATAAAAGTATTTTCTAGTAAGAAATCAAATACTTTGCCTCTTGAAAAACATTCTAAATTAATTAAATAATCAGTTAAAAAGGAAAAGGGAGATCACATATGATTGAAAATAATTGCCATTTTTTTCTATTTTCTAATACAAGTCCCTCAAAAACTTTTTGCAAATGAAAGGTGGTGAATCATACTTATTTTACAGAAGGCAGGGTCACACTTCATCAGTGGTTTTACTAGCCAAATATCTTAACATCCCTTGCATTTTATATTCTTAGCAAGGTTCTCAGATTCATTTACTAGCCAGATATTTTGTTAACATATTGATAGCTATGAAGTATGTCTTTGTAATAGTATGATTTATCCTTTAGGGTTAGACTGTTTATATATTTATGCAGGGTCTCTCAGTGAGATGGGACATCCCTTTTCAAGGATTCTCTTGCATATTAATGGTGAAAAACAAAACTAAAACCAACCGGAACAGAGAAAAATGGCCCTTCTTTAAACAGCAGTAGGCAAAGCTTGTCAAAACTATTAGGAATATGAAAAAAACTAAAACTAAAGAGAGTATTCAATAAGAAAAGCTTGGCCTCTGATCAAATTATTGTACCTCGCAGGACCTCAGTTTCCTTAAACAACAAATCAGGAGCTTGCATGAAGTGATTTCTAACATCCATTTCTGATTAGAAGCCAGGTTTCCTCCTAAACATCAAAAAGGATTCCTTTTGTTATTTGCCCTTGACTCAATATGAATAAGGAGATGTGTTACTATATGTAATTAATATAATATTTGAAATGGTGGTTCACAACACTTGAAGAATAATATAACAAAATCTTGAAGACATTTGCAATTTAGAAGAGTTCAAATAAGTTCACAGCTTCAAGGAAGCTTCTGTATAATATTTCCAAGAGGAAATTAGGATGGGGGATTCATTGCTTCCCTTGGCTATTAAAGTGATGGGTCTGCGCTCTTCTGTAGCAGTGCAGTCTCACGCCTGTGTGAGATATAGATTTGCAGATCTGCATTACAATGCCTTACATATGACCTTTGACATTCTATTAGGATGGCTTTGGAATTAGGCTCTTAGAACAAAGATACAGTTTCTAATTTATTCATTGCTTTTCTCAAAAAAGTAAAAGAAAGAAAGAAAAGAAAAGAAAAACCTTTGGATGGTACAGAAACCTACAAATTATTTCAAATCAGTTATCTCTTCTTATCTTTAATAATGGTTTCTCCTTGAACCATAAGCTTTAGTGTATCTAGGATGTCCTGAGGTTACCAGGATACAAAATTTCCTCTAAGCCAATTAGAACTCCCAATCCTGATTAACAGATAGAGGTCAGATCCTAACAGCCTGTTCTACAAACACCTTAAGATTAACAAATGTGTGTGTTTACTTTTACAGAACCATGAGTTTACTTATTTTATTAAGTAAATTTATTAAAATTCCTATAGGAAACAGCCTGCAAAGTGTTCGAATGTGTATTCTTAATATAAAGGTATAAATGAGAAATGTTCTTTTACAAGGTTTAAATAAGGTTCTTAAATTATCTGTGAATATAAATACTATTACATAGTTGTGCAATTTTGCATAGTTGTCAAAAATTGTATATTTCATATAATAAACAATATAAATGTAAGGTTATTAATACAGTTAAAAATCTACCACTCTTCCAAGTATACTTTCACTAACATACAAGCAAGATGCTGAAATCAGCAGTAGGACGTGGGTCTGCCTTGACTAGCCTCCACTCTAGAGCCTTCCTTTTTTCTCTGTCTCCATTCCACATCATAGTTTCTGAGAGAATGAGCCAGCTCTGATCAGATACTAGGAATTCTCTAGGTACCAGCACCTAAGCAAGGATCAGGGAATGTGTTAGTTAAGGGAAAAAGGAAAAGAAAAGGCTAAAATACACAACTGAACTTCTTAAAATAAGGCAGCTATACCCTTTCGGTGAATCAACTAAGAAGAATGTGAATAGTATTGTGGATGACCTGTGTGGGCCAATACACAAACACAAGCTGATGACATCTATTCCCGGTCTCAGTTACTGCTGTGATGTCACACAGAAAGAAGGAACCTCATCAGCTCTCCTGTAGTCTCAGGGTGTATGACGTCAGCAGAAGGCCTCAAGTAATTTACAGCATTTGTTTACTCTGCAGCCATTTGATATGTATTAATACATGCAGCAGCAGCTGTCTCTTTTACAAGAGAAGTGTGCTCACATGAGCTCTCTCACCCAAACTGAGAACATAAGCACACTCTAATAGCAAAAGAGGCAGCTGCTGCTGCATGAATTAATATATTATAAGTTGCTCTCTCATTTGTCATTCTTTTTAAAATCCTACTATATTTTTAAAATAAAGAATTCAAGATTTTGAAAGAAATGAAACTTCCTCAGAGAACTCATATATTGGTAGATATCATAAAGAAAAATTACATTAGTCTCATATTTTTAAGGATTAATTCATCTGTATATCAAAATAAAAAATTAAAGTATTATATTCAGAACTGAGGCATCTGGTGTCTTTGAAATGCTCAGAACAATAAAAGAAAAAAAAGGAGTTTCCAACTTCTAGTTCTGATGAAATGCTAAGAATGGAATTTACTCAATAGCTTACATATAGTATCAGAAATAGAAATTAACGTTAGTATTTTATTTACTCCAATCACTTTCTCAATGTAAAAACACCTATTTTGCAGGCAAATATTAAATGGTTTTAGCCAGCCCATGAGCTGTGAATAGTTAAATTTAATATCCATGCTTGGAAATATTCTAAGAACTTAAATAACTTAGGGATTCCTGACACAGAGTACAGAAGTCACCCCCTATCCATGGGGGTCACATTGCAAGATACCCAGGGGATGCCTGAATTCCAAGATATTACTGAACCCTGTATATGCTGTTTTCTCCTATGTGTACATACTTATGATAAAGTTTAATTTATAAATTAATTTATAATTAAGTAATTAACTACACACTAAGACATTAGCAAAATAAATAATAATAAAATAGAACAATTACAATGATATGTTGTAATAAAAAATACATAAATATGATCTCTTTCTCAAAATATCTGAGTATATTGTACTTTTGCTTCTCATGAGGATGTGAGATGATAAAATTCTATGTGATAGGTTGAAGTGAGGTGAATGATGTAGGCATTGCGATGTAGTATCAGGCTGCTACTGACCTTGTGAAAGACGTCAGAAAAAAGATCATGTGCTTTCTGACCACTGTTGACTGCAGGTAACTGGAACCACAGACAACAACAAAGCAGCTAAAAGGGAACTACTGTATGTAAGTTACCCACCCTGCAGCCAAAAACGTTGAAGAGTTGTGTTTTACGTTATCTGTCAAGACAATATACAGCTCAGATCCATCTATAGCTATACATATATATATATATGTATTTATTACATATATACATATGTAAATTACAAATATCAAAAATAATGCAATGAAACTCCAACATTTTTAAATAATAAGAATACTTAGGATGATAAAAATTGTGTTTTGTTTGGGTTTAGTTGTTTATTGTTTGTTCATTTTTGTTTTAATAAACTGGTTTTTAGAAAGAGAAAATCTTTTTGGTTCCATTTCCTTGATTCCTTTCAATTCCATTTTATAATTTCCTGTTCTTCTCCACACTAAGGTTACATTTCCATTTTGTAAATATTGTACTGTGTAAATCTTATACTTCTAATTTTATGCTTTATTTTATCATTGTAAAATATCTGCAAATGAGTTTTCTGTTTATCTAGGAACTTAAGTATCTTTTTTTATGTTATGTTAGCTCTGTTAACAATATGGCTCATTATTTAATTCAGAAAGAATTTAAAAGGTGTGAGGTTTGTAACAGAAAGTGCTGTAGTGATTTGCATTGACCTAATTAGTTCATTTACATGTTGACCTTTAAAACCAGTGAAGTTTTGCAAACCCAACTTGTGGTTATAACTGCTTCACAAAAGAGATCTAGGAGATGGAGTAAAAAATGGGTTTAGACTAATAACAAAATGCTTATCATAAACTAAGGAGAAAATAAAATTAAAATCATGCACTATCATCGTAATGAATAATATAAAATCACCTTAGAAAGTTATATGTTTCCCTCTGAATTTTTCAGAGCAGCCAGTCAACCAACTGGACTTTCTAATTGCTTATTTTTCAGTAATAATGGAAAAAAGTAAACATTCCAGTTGTAGAATGTCATGTGTCTAAGATCACATCTAAATTTCTTGAATTATAAATAAGCACTGAATCCACTATATGCTCATAGATTTTGCTATGACATTACACAAAATTCAGCTTAAATAAAAATTTAAATATACATGCTTTTTTTAAAGATGGGCAACCTTGTATCATTTGAAAAATACAAAATAAATTTTGCAGTGGATCTAGCAGGAAAATGATATGGACAGATGTGTTTAGATGAATTCCTATGTTTGTATTCCTAGGAGTGGTTATTTTAGGCCACCCTTCAACTTGCATGTTGGTCCACTCACTTCTCCTCTATGATCATTCATTTAAATTCCACATGTACCCTCCCTAATTCATCCTTCCACCACTGCCCTATTTGACTACTCTTTCACAGAAACGCCTGGCCCAAAGAACAGAACCCTAAACCTCCAGCCATGACCTTTTAACACAATGCCTTTCTAGCATCCCTAGGTGGTTGGGTCATCTATTTGGCCCCTCACTCTTGCTCCCCATGTGGGCCCTTCAAAGAAGAGCTGCTTTTTCTCCTGCTCCCCATGTTCCTCATCACTTGAGCAATGAGGAGTAGCCTGGGGAAGAATAATCAGATTTTTTCTTGCTACTATCAGGCCTTTCTCCTTCTTAAAAAAAAAAAAAATCCCATTGATGTTCACTCCTACAGATATATGATAACTTATTTCTCCATATCACTACCATATTCTGTCTTCCTGGTCACTTTCCAGAGTTCACTGAACACTTGACCAATTCTGGGCAATTTCAGTGTCTATGCAGATTATCTAAAAACCTAGATTGAATTCCTTGACCTCCTGAACTTCAGTGCCTGTTTGTCTTACACCATTTCAGCCCCACCCTTCTATGGTTTTATTCTAGAACTTGTCAATCCTGGCAACTGATTTATGCCTGCAACCTTAAGCTGTGGCATACAACTCCACAACCCATAATACCTCAAGTTCTTCAAGCTCTAGTGAGCATTTCCAGTCCTACGGCTTCAACTATGAACTAGGCTTAATTTCTACCTTCAGTTCTACTACCTGGGGGACATTTTAACCAGGGTGCTGCACAAACACTCCAAATTTAGCAATCCTCCAGTGAAATTCTATGTAATACAAAGTTCAAAGAAGGAATTCTCTTTATAACGAATCCTCCTTTTGATGTTCATGTTCTTCTTAATGGTCCCCGTTCTTTCAGTTATAAAACTTTACATTCATCTTTGATTCATTCACTCTTCCTTTAAAATAGTTCTTGAACCATCATATTTCTCCAATGCATTGTTGCTACATGGTCTCTAACTATCAGCATGGACCTAGAGAGAAGTTCCTGTAATAACTTCTTTAATGTTCTCCCTATCTAACACCGTGATTTCCACAGATTCAGTAAATATTTATAAATTCATGAATGCATGCATGATTTAATCCATCCTACAACAAATGAAACCTCTAAGAGTTAAACTTAAATTACATTTTTTTGTTCAAAAATTGTTATTTCTACTTTCTAAGGAAAAACAATTAGTCTTCAGCCAAATATTCAAGTTCTTTTGTTGTGGTTCTCAAAGTGTTGTTTGCAGACCAATGAACATCAGCATCACCTTGGGAACTTATCAGAAATGAAATTTCCGGGGGTCCACCCCAGACCTGCTGAGTCAGAAATACTGGCTGTATTTTAACAAGCCTTCAGGAGATTTGGACACATGCCAAAGCTTGGGCTTATGTTTTCAGCATCACAAGCATGTTAATGTCATGCTTTCCAATTGTAATATCTCCTCTATTTTCCTTTCTATCAAAATCATATCCTCTATTTCAAAACTCCAATCAAAATTGTCTTCCCTAAAATCTTCCTCACTCTTCTAGTAGCATCTAGGTACTAACTCTGCTTACCAGTCCTTATTCTGCACTCCTGTATAAGGCTAACTTCTTTTTATGATATTGATGGCATTCATAGCACATTATCAGTAAGTTTATACTAACCGTACTTATATACTCCCCTCCCATTCATCTCAGGCCTCATTATAATCCTGATTCAGTACCTATTACCTTACTGAAATGGTTTCAAGATCATCAGTGCTTAGCCAATTTTACAAAAGTCCAGGAAAATCTTTTTTTCTTTTTAATCCCTAACTTTGCTACAGGCATTGTGCATTAGTGACCACACTTTTTTTGTGAAACTCTCTCTCTTCCACATTTATAACATCTTCCTCTCCTCTCCACTCTTTCTGTTCTCTTTTGCGGGTCTTAACTACTCTATTTTTAACTGAAATGTGGCTGCTCTTAGTCCTCTCCTTTCATCACTCAGTGTGTTTTCTCAGTTACATACCCTTAGTTTAAAAACCACTCAAGTCTCCTAAAACTGTTTCTCCAATTTAGCACTCGTACTTGCCTGATGCAGACATCAAACTTCTGGTTATCTCCATCTTGATGTGCCGTCAAATTCATAGTTTTTATCTCCCCTTCCGTATTCTGGAGACCTTATATTTATCATAAGCTCCTCCCTCTAAGTTATCCCATACTCCTAATTTGAAACATTTTTTTAAACCCAAGAAATGAAAATTTTATCATGCTCTTTTTCTAGTAATTCAATTTCCATTATCTCATTCAGGTCTCAGCACTGCTTAGCTCCTAGAGAGTCCCCTTTTGTTGTCACTATTTTTAACATGCTGCCACCTTCAGCCGCCTCCCCAGAGTCTTTCTTTCCCAGTGTTCCAAAAGGATTTTTCAGACTATAGTCTGATCATATCACTTCCTTTCTTAAAACCCATTAAGAGTTTCCTATATCATTCAGAATACAATGTCTTAGCTTATCACCTTAGATTCAGAATGGGCTATTTCCTACTGATCAGCCTATCAATTGCAAATCTTTGCCCAAAGATGTCACTGTCTTTCACATCTTCATTTGTCCCTTTGTCCTGTTCTTTGTCTAACCAACCAAAACATACTCACTTGAGAAATCTTCCTGGCTATCCCTCCAATGCCTTCTTTTATTGTCCTTCTTCTGTATGTTTCTATAGCACTTTGGGGATAATTTTACCATAGTATTTCATGTTTTCTGATTTCCTTCCTCTAGTCCTGAATTGAGACCTTCTCAGGGCAGGGAATGTGTTTCATTAGATGTTGTAGTCCCAACTCCTAGCAGTGTACCTGCTTCCTGGAAAAGCCTCAGAAGATGTTTCTTGAATGAATGAAGACATTAGTAAAGTTATGCTATCCTAAGATATAAAGCTCTCTAAAAGACAAATAACTCTTGAGTGCACTAAAATCACCAAGGTAATAATTAGTACCCCCATCAATGACTGACATCCAATTCATTAAATAAATTGGCGATTCCAAATATTTCAAAGTTAAACCGTTCTGCTTATCTGTATTTTGCCTCTCATTACCCACTGAAGAAGAGGTCCCCGCCCAACCTCTCCAGTACAGATAAGCCCTCCCTAGCCCTTGTAATTACCTACTGATACGGAGATGGACTACTTCTCTCCACCCCCTGGAAATACCTATTGTATGGAGAAGCACTAAAGCCAGGCAAGAGATTCTGGAAATACTGCAATTTTACCCACAGGATTAGAATGAAAATACTGTAGGACTTGTTTAGGATGCTTAAATTTCATGTCATCATGTTGTTTCAACAAAAGTGTATCACAGGCTTTCCTAATAGTTAATAATAGCTCATATTTATAAATAGATCAACACTGAATCCAAAACTTTAATGTATCAAGCTTAGGGCAAGCTCGAATCCAGAAGAAATCATGATTTTGCTTTTCTTTCTACAGGAAAGTTAAAGCTTAACAAGTTTTCTCAGAAAACCCATCCAAGAAAAGATAAAGATAGAGCTTCCATGAAATGCTCATGGTGGCCATTCAGTGACAGAGTTTGTGGAAGTATAGCAGGGTCCCGTCTCCCTCACTCTGCTGCCTGGAAAGGAAGTCGTGTGAAGAATCTTATGATTAAAGTCTGTCCTCCATCCAACTGCCAGCAATAAGTACATTTAAATTTCTCACTTGTACTTGGAACAGGGCTACAGATTAAATAGATACAATCCAGCCAATATTTACAAAGCACATACTATGTGCCAGGCACTTTTTGGCTACCAAGAATTTAACAGGAAAGAAATCCGTGAAGAACACAACCCTCATTGTAACAGAGAAAATAGGATGTAATCAAATAATTAAGGTTTATATTACATACTCAATCATTTTCCCAGACTAGTGTCTATAGAAACACTATTTCATCTCCTAACTGTATTCTAGGATGACCATTTCAGCTACCTCAAACTAGAAGCAGCCAAATATGTGAATCCTCAGCCATTTAAATCATTAACAAAATACTGCTATATTTCATGTTTTTATAAGTATTTACCCACAACTTCAACAATCTCAGAAGACATAAACTTGTGCTTTGTTATTTTATTAAAGAAATAATAAATTAATAGACATTTTTTTACCACTGAGTGTCATCACTTTAATAAGAAAGTAGCAAAGATCAGTGATCCCAGTATTGAAAATAGGAAATGTAGAAAGAGGAAGAGACACAGTAAAGCTAATAAGTAACTACATTAACCTCTTCTTACTTTGTAAACTGTGGTGCTCCTCTGACTAGTCTGGTTTACTCATCCCCTAAGTCGAGGGTGCTGGTTTTTCTGGGTCCATGGGTCCCAGAATGCACCTGAGTTCAGAGGAGCATCAGGTATAAGTGTCCCTTTGGTCTCCCAAAGGTAGAAGCCTCTGTATGAGTGATTGTAGAAATTCAAATAGAACTGGGCTGCAGGAAAGCTCTCTTAAAAGTCAGTATTTCCTTATGTTCAAATTCGTAAAGACCTCTTCATTACAATCTCTGGCTATATTTAGCATTTCTATGCACTAATACTAAACCAAAACAAGACGAAACAAAATTTCATATGCAAGACATTTAGAGTCAGGGTCATCAGCTTTATACTCAAGGCTATAAAACTAACTCAGCCATTATGTTTACTCTTATTTTCCTAGACTATGAAGACTAAATAAAAGCAACAAATAAGGGAATGTGGCATACATACTATGGCATTGATTTAAAATATATGGTTTCACTAAAAATAAATGTTCCCATATTAATAACAGCACAACATCAGAATTCTTCCTAATGTCCTAGGAAACCTGCCTGTTCTTTAAATGGGGAGACCATTCCAATAGTTATTCTACTAGTTATGGTGGCTGCTGAATTCCTTCATAACACACACCATCACAAGTCCTTGAAGAAAATGAATGCTTGAGATAAGATTCCGCAACAGGAAGGGGCCAGATTTCTCAGGGTTTTAATTCTAGATCTAATACATGGCATTTTCTTCTGAGAGATAAGGCCTGGAAAGGGTTAGATCCATTGGAGAGATCAAGGGACAAAAGTCAACAAGAATTTGTTTAGGAACAATCCAGTCACATTAACTACAGGACAAGATCAATTCAAGCTCAGCCATCTACCTCTTGAACCCACAGAATCATTTATTCATTAGTCGCTCTTCCCCTCATCCTCTTTTTTTTCACAGACTTTCTTACAACTACTCTCTTTTTATTTGGGTGCTACTTCAGGTGGTGTGTGAGGAAAAATAATGGAAATGAAATTAAAGCCAGTCAGATTTGCAATAGGTTAGTAGCTCTGGATTTCAATAGGGGGTGAGGCTGAAATCACTTGCCTTAAAATGAATCTTGGTAATTAGTTGTAAAATTTAATTGTCCATGCTTTTCTTATTCCATTACCCAGGCTAAACAAAAGATTTTGTATTCCTTTGATTATCCATTTCTTTCTATTGGGGGAGGAGAAGAGAAAGGCACATTTGCATTTAAACTTAAAATAAAAAATTTTAATAACCTTCCAAAACTTCTGTAAGTATCTTTTTAGATGTAGCATTCCAACTACTTACTATAAGTTCAAAATGGGAAAAAAACCTCTCTCTCCCCTCCCAACAGAGTTATGCTTTTTTCCCAACAACCAGTGTTCTACTTATAATTTTTCATTCATGTATAGTAACTATGGTCTTTAGCTATACTAAATTGGTAAGATTTTAACATACTAAAGTCTTATTTGGCCCAGAAAAAAAAATTTATTCAGGCAACAATTTTCTCTGTGGAAATCTTATATAATTCTTAAAATATCACAGTCAATTTAATTTTTGATCAAACATTACTAAATAAATAAAATTAATCTAAAATACCCATTCAATGATCCATTGCTTGTTTAAGTAAGCTATTGATCAATTTTTTAAAAAATCTGTTAACACTTTACTCCATTCCATGTTTTATTAATAGATAAATTTGTTTGTTATTGCTAAATATTGTCAACCAACTCTTTGTGTAAAATAAGCATTAAACCCCTTATCACCTGGGACTCAAATATGTAACCCCTCTAACATCAAATAACTGAGATCAACCAAGCAATTGAGTTTTTAGTCTTACAAAACTGCTAGAAGCCAGGTGAACATAGGAAGTAAAGACTATTATTTTGTTCTTGTAGAAGCTGGTTAGGAGGACCATTTGAGATACTGGATGATGCTAGCTAAATCAGTTCAATTCCATTTAATTCAATTCAACACATACTCAGCACCTCCTGTTTGTAGGGGCCAAGATGGCAGGCCACAGCTCATGTTTAGAAATCCAAATTTAGAAAAGACTGTGGAAATCATCCAATCCACAGGGCTTCAAACTGTCCTCCAAGGCACTACCTGAAGAGAACTGAGCGAGGGCACTGGCCAGGAGGATGTACTGAGTGAACGTCCTTCCCTTTTCAGCAGGCAATGCTTGGCTTTGAACTGTTTTATATATTGCACTATCAAGTAAGACTTTAATTCTACATGCTTTTGTTACTAAAAAATAATTGCAACAATCTCAAATTTAGCTCATCACCCAAAAGTTATACATGAGGAAACTGGGACTGACAGAGTTAAGTCCCTGCTGAGGTACATACATACTTTATGTGTAAAATTAGAAGCTCCATTTCAATACAGTTTTCAAGTCACCACAGCAATTTGAATCATGAAGCCTAGGTTAGTGCCTTGTAAGCTTTAGGAGTTTAAAAAACGGTCTGAACTAATGATACAGGGGTTCTTTTTTAAATATTCTAATCTCTAGAATATATCCAAGAGAGTCTATCTTCTACTGGTTTTAGCACATTGCAAGGGTCTCACTTAGAGAAAACACACATTAGAAACTTATTATACAAACTGCATACATTCATAGGTACACTCCAAGTCCTAGGAGAGGTAAAAAGAAGAAAGCAATACAACAAGCATAGACTATGAGATCTAAATTTTGAATTTAATGGGAGAGCAAAAAGGAAGCCTCTAAAGGAATGTAAAAAATACTGCATTAGTTGCATTGCAATGGATTGGAAAACAATGAAATGAGACCTGAAAGTCACACTGAGCATGGAGATGTGGATCAGAATGAGGAAAATAATTTCTCTTTGGGGGGAAAATAATAATAATAACAACAACCTAAATGTAAGTGAATACCAGATGTACACATACAGGACATTAAATAGAAAATGACTTTCTAACTCAGCAACTTTTAGCCAGAAGTTTGATTTAATTCAACAACTATTTAGCTTATACTATTTTACTATGGGTAGGATATTTTACTTTGTTAGGATAATAAATAAAAGGAATAGGAAACCCACTTCCCAAATTATTTGACTTGACATATTATTGTATATTTCAGATATTTTGTATAGCAGACTATTTTAATGAACAATTGTCTGTAAAACATGCTCATTCTGCTGTTTTTTTCCAATTGAAATTGGTCTGCACAGTCTCATCTCTATTTCAGCACCTGATTCACGTAGTAATGGACCTTTGTGATATATCTGGCTGGATGACAGATGTACTTGGTGTCTACAGAACAAAAAAAAAGCTATATGACTTAGGCTGAGACATTGAAACTTGGACTTAAATCTTATTAGCCTGAGCTAAGTAGCTTCCTCTCCCTAAGTAAATAAGACTTACAGAGAAACTAAAATTGTACCCTAAATCTTTTTTCATGCTTCAAAGAACATCAGCATAAATATGCATAATTCAAATTGACCTAAAATAAATTAGACATACTATTCACAATTAGCACGTCTCAGTTTTCAAAAATAACACGAAGTAACAAATAAGAAGACAAAAAAAATGTGGCTTATTATCTACTCCTACCCATTTTTTCCTATCCTGAAATCAGCTATAACTTCCATCTCCCTGGTCTGCATCTCTTAGATGCAAGTTTCTGTGATTGCTAATAAAAATAATTATTTTCACTTCCTTTAACTACTTCCTTTCACCTTGAGATGGTCTTGTTCTCAAATACACAGAGGAGGTAAATAAGAAGCAACACATTACAAACACTAGAGGTGGTACCAGAACAATGATGTGAAATACAAGAAGAATTTTTTAAATAAAAATAAATAGCTCTAATTCTAGATTTACATAATTTGAAATTGTAGAGGAACATTAAAATGAAATGTTACACCTAATGAACATTATGTAGCAGAGGGAATTCAAATACACATTGCAATATGTTAGTTTACACTATAGGGGGAAAAAGCAAAAGAAAAATTATGAGCTTCACAAAGGCACAATGCTCACTTTAACTGAAAACAATTGACAAAAGTTATTCATAATTATTATAACTCTATTTCTCAGTTGGTAAGCATGCCTTGGTGGCCTATTTTGTTTAATGCCAGATTGATATTTAATACCACTGTAGTGACATATCTTGTTAAGATGGAGTATAATGGGATTGTCCAAAAAGTTTCTTCAAATTAAAAACTCTTGTTTTTAATCTGAGGCATTCTATTAAGCTACACATTCTCCAGAGAATAGTGCTATTTAAATATGTGAGGTTGTGTCACATCAACAAGATACTTTGTTGTGAAGAAACATGTATTAAATCTATTGGAGAGCAATTTTTTATGAAAATATTTGGAATTTATGCACCCATCCCTACTCCAAACTTTAAAGTTTGGAAAATTGTCTTTTGAATCAAGAAATATTTTTCAGGAAACTTTTAATTTCTTCTTTTTCTTCAGTTTGCTAACCATCAGTCCAGAAAACAAAACACATGTTCATTAAGTTTGTGGCACCAACTTGGGCATGATACTTAATACTTCCAGAGACAGTATCATCATTTCATATGACCATTACATCTTGTAGAGGTCAGAAATGAGAGAAAAAAAGCAAAAATTGAAAGTCAACCTCAAAAGGCAAAGCCAGTGCCACAAAAGTACGTGTGCATATGAGGTAAAAGTTAACAGGTAATGATTATGATAGCTCTTTATTGTGGTATTGGTGAATTATAAATAGAATAATTAATACAGAAATCACTGAGTAGTTCTCTTTCTACACCTGGGCAGGGTTGGGACTCTCCATATCCAGATGATGCTGAAAAGTCCATCCTTTAGAAGACGAAATGCTTAGGCCACAGTTTGCAAACAGCAGTCGGCAGGCCAAATCCAGTCAGATGCCTGTTTCTGTAATTAAAGTTTTATTGGAATACAGTCATGTTTATTCATTTCTGTATTGCCATTGGCTACCTGCCTGTCAGAACAGCAGAATTAAGAAATTGCAACTAACTGTATGGCTTGTCAAGCATTTATTTATGACATGTCCTTCTATAGAAAAAATGTTCTTGACCCCTAATCTAAACAACGCTTACATACAACATCATCTTTGGAATAAGAGGATTGGTAAATCTTCCAAGTTGTTCCAATGACAAGATTCTGTCTACAGAGTCACTTCATTTTCCTTCTGCATTCCTCTTTTTTGCTTCACAAGTTTCAGATTTTCTCTTCCTCTATATATCACAAAAATGAAATGTCTTACTGAGCTAAGAACATCAACTTTGTGGTTAAGCTCTGTTATTTGCTAGAGGAATGATCGTTACCTGGAGTCTCTGTACTCCAGTTCTTGTCATTATGCTAGTTAATCCAGCATTCATGTAGATGATACATTCTACATTACAGCCTCAAAATTCCCGGACCTACTTATCTCCAAAACTCTTGCTCATCTTCTTCAAGACCCTTTGGCTCCTTTAACAAGATAGGAACAATAGCATCTGTCACCGAAAATAGTTGTAAGAATCAATGAGATAAGATAGTAAGAGTTTTTGTTATATGGTGATTTAAAAAATTCAAAATTGGGAGGGCCCAGATACCAAGGTGGGTACAGTGTCTCCTCTGGCTCCTCCCATTGCTATTCCAGCTTATCTTGGTACCCATGGCATGTTTCCATACTTCTGTTTTCTGTTTACAACACATACTTTTGACTTCAAGAAAATCTGGTTTCCTTTTTTCCATCACCACCTCAGTTCCCACTTAGTTCTTAAATTTCTTACTGATATAAGGCAACCTATCTTTTGCTATTTCTCCAACCCCAACCTCCACCAAAAATAAACACATACATATGTACACACATACATATTTACACATAAAATTGGAAGTTGTATTATCATTCTGCAAATCCCATTGCCATTTTCCGACTTCTACTTTTACACCATTATCCAAGTTGTCTCCCCTTTAGGTTGAGTGCCATCCTGCTACACTATTTTCTTCTTCTGTGGTAATTTTAGATTTTGAAATCACTTGTATCTGCCCACATCTAAAATATTTTATTGCCATATCCCAAACTGTGGTCACAACCTGTCTCTTCCCATTTTCTTGATCTCTCACTTTCACTTCATCTGCCAGCAGTTCATTAAGGCATAAAGTAAATTTAGATCCTCTATTTCCTCTCAGTCTCTCATCCCTCATAACCTCTAGTGCCATGTGCTTTCCTATCTAGCACAGACATCACACTTCATCATAAAAGCTTTATCCCCAAATATCATTTTACCCCATTCACCAAAAATCAACACTCTAGAAACAATTCAAGCATCTCCCTCCAGGGAATGGACACCAAGAACAGTCTGTAAGAATGAACCCAGTAAAGAGAGGCAGTGGATTTGGAGAACAAATTATATAGCAGGCATATTTGTTTTTTCTCTAACCAACTAGTTCTTCTGTGTACTAAGTTTGTCAATTGTAACACACCATTCTGCTAATAACATAAAGGTAAATTGAGATTCGTTTTTGACTCCACACTCTTAAGAGCCTGTCAAATCAAATGGTTGCAAAGTACAATCAACATTTACATTGGTTGATCCCTTTGTGTTTTTCCTGTTATCATTGAAATTCAGGTTTTTATCTTTAAAATCTAAATTATTGCAAACTATCCTAATTCATTGCTTTTTCCTTGCCTCATACCCAATACTGCCAGATTAAATTTCTTAAAACAATACTTTGTTCATATCTCTGAGACATTCAAAAGTCTCCAAGGGATTCCTTCTGCATTTAGAGTTAATTTCATAATCCTTAGCCTCACATCAAGGATCTCCGCAATCGGCTCAACACTGACATCCCAGTTTGTAATTATCCATCAAGCTCCTACATATTCCCTATTCCTTTATTATCTTAGACTTTTCATACGTGCTTTGCATGTGTTTTTCTGGCCTTCACACCCTTACTCATGCTTTTCTGCTATTTGAAGTGTTCATGCCACCTCCTCCTCCTTATGTCAGCCTTGTGAAATTCTTCCCGTCATTCAAGGGCTCTTCCACATGTCACCTCTTTTTTAAGGCACTTTCCATACCTGAACTCTTTGTGTATGTGATTTTAGTAAGAAAAAAAAAAAAAGTCATTTCATTGGAGCCGAAATGAACTTAATTCCGGTTCTGACTACACCTACCTGTGTTATGTATGGGAAGTCACTCAATTTCCTGAACCTCAAATTCTTCTGCATAACTTGAAGGGGTATTTGAAGATTAAATGACACTAGTTTTGGGAAAGTACATTGCACAAGACCTGGTATATAAGTTTAATAAAAGTTGATTTTATGTTCTCCTTCTTTTCCTGCTAGAGTGGTATTTCTTAGGGGGAAGGAACTGGAATTGTGCATACCTTTTTCAGACTCACCAATGACTTAGGGCAGTGTAAGGGCCAACTGGAAAGCAAACTCCAAGAAGGCAGGACACTCTGCTGTTTGTCCAGTGCTTTACTTCCACCGAGAAGGTTCACAGTAAGTATGTATTGGCACTGGGTTGGGGGAAGGAGGGAGATGGCTTTGTAGTGAGTGATTATTGTTAGAAAGTCATTGCTCTGTAAGATCTATGAAACAGGTTTAGAATCATAGATTATATAATCTGGAAAAGAAAAACCTGATACAACTTGAATAACTGAATTTTTTTACCTAAGTCTGTAGTATTATACTGGTTTCAAGTATATGGTGTACTGATTCGACAGTCATCTGCATTATTAAATGCTCACCCAACTGGTGTAGTTACTCTCTATAAATGTAGAAAGATGTTACAGAACTAGACTATATTTATGCTGTACTTTCATCCCCCTGATTAATTTATATTATAACTGAAATTTTGTGCCTCTTTATCCCCTTCAGCTATTTCACACCCACACCCCAAACCCCCCCATGGTAACCACAAGTTTCTTCTCTGTGTTTGAGTCTACTTCTGTTTTGTTCATTTGCTTTGAATAACTGAATTTTAACAAACACTTATGAAATAGAGAAGCAATTATTATTTCTCATGACGTGCACGAGAGAACTACATACATTTTTTTGGACTATTATATCCATAATACCACCATTTATTCTACAGAAGAGATGATGCCCAAAGAAATATAGTCACAACAGGCTAAAAGTGTGAAACTGCTTATTGTCCCATTTCCAGTAACCCAAATATAACTGTGGGGAGGGCAGAGCTGAGTTGAAGTTACCTGAGAGGTCAAGAGTATATGGCAGAGATTTGTCTGTCTCCAATAGGAATTTCCTTAGGAGAATAAGAAGTAATTTCCAACATACAAAGACTTTCAAGGCTTAACTCGATGGGAAAAAGAATTTTAAAATGTCTCTATTTTTTGCCAAATAATTCTCCAAATGAAGGCAAAATACTTGAACAATGATAACCCCATATTATTTCATTAAAAAAAATTTTTTTCAAATAAGAGTTGTTTAAAAATAGGTCCCAGTGAAAATCTGTAATATTTTCTTTCCTCAGGACCTTTGTTACTAGGACTGACTTTGACAGATCCAGATTTGCTGTTAAGAGATACATTTTTCTTCTGGCCTTTCAATCCTAAAATCTTGTGATTCTGTATTCCAGCAGGACTGAGCTGCAGACACTTTAAAATACACAAATTAGTTCCCTTTGTTTCCATGCCCCTGTTCAACTGACATCAGCAATTAACTTCATTCTTATTCCCTAAGAGTCTACTAGATGCCATGAACTGTGAGAGTTCACATCATATCTATTGTCCTAAGGACTTCCTCAACCCCAAATCAGTATATTTTCTCTTTAGCCCATCAGGGCTTGATAAGTCATTTCACACAATGTAATTTCACATAAACCATAAATGACCTTTAATGCGCCAGTGACTGCATCAAATGTTATGGTAAGTTTTTTAATGACTGAATAATTTTGGGACCATTGTAGAAATATAAAATAACAAAAGGACATGAGAGAAAAGAATGAATTGCTTAACAAAAAGGGTTAAAAGGACTTTTCTCCTTGAGCCTCTGAAGCCTTTTTGTGCCTTCCTAATTCTATTTTACCTCTTGTTTTCAGCAATTAATATGACATCATCTACAGAAAGCAAATTGTCTTGAGGTCTGTGTCTTCTCATCATCAACTAGCCCCCAGATCTCAAAAATTCGATTCTAGAAACTTGAAAAATAACATAGACCTTTATTGTAAGTTTTCCTGGAGGGGAAGGCAGGGTATCCATAAAGCACCAGCTGTGCTAAGGCCAACGAGCTGAGGGCTCATCTGTCCAACCCAGAGGCCTCCACAAAGGCTGCCCAGAGACCGTGCTGCCCTTCCTAAGCCCGCCTTCCCCCTGCAGCCTCCATACTGCCTCGTTCTTCTTCTCCTTGCACCACGCACCCTGCACGTGGCCCTCTCTGCAGAGTATAGCCCTGTCTTGTACTCTGACTCTTCCCTATCCAGGATCCGCTTCTGGAGGAACTAGAAAATAAACTTTTTGGCACAATTTAATTAAAAAAACAAGGAAGATTTATAAAGTACATGAACTCTGTGTTCAAGGTCAGTGGCTAAGTGCTGGGAAAATCAGTTGAGCAATAAAGAACATTTACATAGCTCTGGCCTGTTGAGAGTGCTATGGACTACATGTTTGTGTTCCTCCAAAATCCATGTAGGAACACTTTTTCCCAGTGGGATGGTTGTAGGAGAGGTGGCCCTTGGGAGGTAAAAAGTTTATATGAGGTCATGAGCCCCCATGAGGAGATTAGTTTCCTTCTAAGAAGAGAAAGAGACTAGAACTCTCTGTCTCAGTCACATCATCATACGGTGAAAAAGCAGCCACCTTAAAAGCAGGAAGAGGGCTGTCACCAGGAAACCTCAGACTCCTAGCCTCCAGACCCGCGAGAGATAAATGCTTACTGTTTAAGCCGCCTAGTCCATGCTTTGTTGCTGCTACAGCAGCCCAAATTGGCGAAGACAAAGAACACGCATATGCTTAAAGTTAGAAAAAAGGTGGGGGAGTGATAAAGGTAAAAGTAAGTTGTAGAAGTGCTGAGAAAGAAAACAACATTTTAGCAGAGGGACTAGTATCTGAGATACAATGAGTATCTGAGAACAAATCTATGAGCATAATTCTAATAGACATAAAATGTATTTCAGACTGAAGAAAGTTGATAAACATAGACAGATAAATGTGAAAGCACATGATGTGTTTGGGGGGGTTATCATACTGGCATTAAGATCACTGGGAAATAAAGAGCATAGGGAAATGGGAGGATGGTGTGGGAAACAAAATTGGAAAATGACTTTGAGTCCTTCAGTCATTCAAGAAAAAATAATTGGGCATCTACAATGTGCCAATACCACTGGACACATGGGAGGTAAACATTATTCCTGCTCCCACGTGGGATTATATTGTAATATAACACCATAAAAAAATAAGAATGGTAAGCTATGACAAGCAAATGAAGGAGAGGTTAACAGCGTGGAGGCGTGTGACATGGAGACCTGACCTGTCTGAAGGTTCAGTGAAGGCTTCCTTGAAGAGGGATTCTAGGATGAAGATCCCAAGGGTTATGTTTCACTACAGAAAAGAGGTGTGAAGACAGAAAATTCTAGATAAAGTGAATGGCACATGAAAAGGGTACACTGTGAGGACAAAAATCGAGAGTTAATCTGAAGAGGTAACCAGGAAACAAACGATACAAGGCCCAATGCCCATCACCAGAGGACAGGGAGCCACTGGAGGTGACAGGTAGTGTGGATCTGTAAAAGAAGCTTTTTTCCTGGATCAGAGCTGTCTAGTGAGCAATGCACTAGGCATGCAAAGGTTAGCCCACTTAGCATAGTGGATGCATTTCCAGAAACGTGAAGACTGAGTCAGCAGTAAGTGGATCAATCGTCCTTATAGAGATGTATGTTCTCACCATCATCTAGATAAATACAGAGATACAGCCAGCCTTTTTCAAATATCCTGAAACCATGGCATACCGCCAGCCACATGTGCTCACAACTACAGGTCAAATGCTGGTTGGCTACTATTTCCATGCTGTGATGATGTTTTTGATGCCCTTTATAAAGTCAGAGCACTAGTCCCTAATTGCCTGTGATCTTTATCTGGTTCTCTCAACTGTTTCATTAAGTTCCTTTAACCACTTGCAAAATTAATCTTTATGTTTGGTAATATATTCTTTGCTTGATTTTGGGGGTGGGGGTGAGAAGGCCCATTATGTTTTCTGGCAGCCACCCTGAATCAAAATTATTCATAGGAATATATAATAATGGCAAAATGGGAGACTGAAATTGAGAGCACTTGCAGTATGGTACACTGGCACTCATTGGCTGGGAGAGCAAGTCTAGCACAGGCTGCCATGCCAGCTCTTATTGGCTGTGAGATTCTGCTAGCACACAAAGCATAGAGAGCTATATCCAGACAGCTTATGGCTGTATTATATATGAGTGAGTATGCATACAGGTTATTTTTAGGAAAAAATGTTTAGAGAAGAGTAGCATTATAGGGTGTCAGGACCTTATAACAAATTGGGACACTAAAGTAAGCTTATATATTTGGATGGGTAATTTATAATGATACAATCATGTGGGGTTTTTAAAAAATGATTGGCAAAACTTTTATATAATGTTAGTATAACTGTAATAATTAGTGCATTTAGGAGGACATGTTTTGGTGTGTAAATATATGAAGGCATTAGTAAAGTAAGCTAGCAAAGGAAGATACTGTATTCTTGCAATCACAAAACTGACAGCTCCAAGTTGAAAAAAGGTCCTTGCTAAAAACAACTGCACACTGTCACTCCTGATAACTTCTGTTATGAGATCTGCTCCCCAAGCTAGTAACATTAGAATGAGCAAACACATATGCAAATGTTGTAAGTAATAATCAGAGACAGAGTAACATGTGGTCTTGTGAGATTCACACTGGGGGGAAAAGGGTTAAGATATATGGGCTTTGAAAAAAGAGAAGACAAAAAGCAAGATTACAAAACAGGGAGTGATTTCAGTGATAAATATAAATGAATCTGCAGAGCCTGGGATACCGAGAACTTTAGGGTTTTTTTTTTTTTTTGAAGAACACTAGCTTGTTCATTTTCTTTAAATGAACAAACTCTAAACAGGAAGACAATGGAATTCATTCACTTGGTGGCTTTTGTTAAATACCTCAGATTGTGGCATTTTCTCCTTTAAATATTCGCCTTGCACACTGACACCTCCAAAGAAATCTGAGCCCAGCCAGCAGAATTAGGATAAGTACATCAAGGAAAGGGTATTATGGCAGCGATATGTGTTTTGGAAGAAAAATGCAGCTTGAGTGTGGAAAAGGGATTTTAAAGAGGGCAAGACTGGACTAAAAGAGACCAGTAAAGAGATTAAAGATGCTGGCTGAGCAAAAGAAGATGGTTTCTTAGATCATTTCATATCATGATAAATAGTTCTAGGCTTACTCTGGTGTCCTGATCAATCATTTTGAAGCTCCACTGAACAACAAAGCTGGGACAGTTTCTTCTTGACTCAGCTTAGGGTCAAGAAGGAACATCTGCTTCTTTTCCCCACTCCACACTACTCCAATCTGTTGCCCTCTGATATTTCCAACATTTGTAGAATCACATTCTTTACTGCTGTTTCTTGACATACCGTCAGAGTTGCTAGCAGCTCTTCAGCTCCTCTGCCAGGCCTCGGGGCCTCAGCTTCATGGGCTGCTCTCACGAGGTGGCAAGCAGCAAGCAAGAACAAAATGCCTCGTGTGCACCTTGCATCCTGCATTGCTATTTCACGCACCTTCACAGAATTAATTCTTCAAAGAAAGCCCTATGCCACTCCCTGGATGAAAAAAGGGGTGTTGGGGGAATAAAAAGATCTGGGTCAAGTCACACACAGCTAGTCTGTCACTGAGGCTGATTTGAACCCAGGCCTTCCTTGACCTCAAGGTCCTGGGTATTCTCACAACATTGCGCTGCCTCCTAGTGGAACATCTGCCTTTGGACTACTTTTGTAGGTCATAACACCAACTGAGTCAATATGACTTTTGAACTGGTTTGAAAATTAAAAGAATACTGATATTCAGCTCCTTGTATAAGGCATACTGTGAAGCTTAAAGGACAATTTACTTTTTTTTTAGATTTTTAGTTATTTACCACTGCCAAAAGGGAGTTGATCAATAAGTTGTCTGCATCAAGTCTTATTGTTAGTTTTTGTGGGAAATAGTGCAGAATTTTTTACAGTTCTAAAGGAGTCTAGTACCACTGGTGACAACAGCAGGAAATATACCATATGGAGATAACTGGACATGGCTTAATCAAATGAGCATGGAATGGTAGATGTTCAATAAATACAGGATGGAGGAATGTACAAGAGCTCAAAATAGCAGTTACTGAAATAACAGTAACTTTACCACCTACTCTCTGCCAGCAGCATTCGAGTCACTTTTCAGATGCTGAGTTCTTTAATCTCCTATGAGGCAGGCATTCCTGCCTATTTTATATGTGAGGAAACTGAGGCTTAGCATAGTCAAACCACCTGTCCGATGAAATATGGCTCATGAGTGGAGAAGCAGGATTTATAAGCCAGGGTTGACTTACATCAAAACCCTTGCTTTTTCTACTCTGCAATTCTATCTCCTGCTTAGAAATCTCTATGCAATAAATTGAAGAAGCTTTTTAATTTATTTATGTAAAGCACTATGAGAAGTACATTGAGAAAAACAAAGGCAAAAAGACAGAAATAAATTATGGTGTCTCCCCTCCAAAAGCTCAACATCCAGTATAAAAAAAAAAAAGAAAAACCCTAAAATATTTATTAAACCTGTCTGATATTTCAGTGACCCAACCATGCCTTTAAAAATCTATTTCCCATATGCCAGTGAAAAGTACTCTTCTCATGTGCTTTCCATTTTAAGTTGAACAAGCCGCCGGGTCAAAATAAAATCATTCATATTTTTAATTTGATCTTTCTAGCCATGTATCTATGTATAGATACTTGCATGTATCTATAGTATGGATACATATATATGAATCTGTATGTCCCACACATAAATATAAATATATAGACCAGAACAAACTAATTAATTTTCAGAGAATTCATATATGAAGATAATAATCCTGTTTTTTAAAAAATTATTATTTACACGAGTTCAGAGACTGAGGTACATGGCTGCTTTTGTTTTATGTCAGATGAATGGATTCAATGCCATTAACATATAAAGCATTTTCAGTATTTCTTTACGTTTCATTGAATTCTCTAATCATTGCATCATACGTCATTTAGAATATGCACAATTCAGTTTGATATATTCTCTCTTTTTTTTAATTTAACAAAGTGCCAGGACAGTCTCACACATGATTCCATCACAGCTATACTTGATCCCTTTTCCAAAATGATTATGGAGGAAACAAAAATAACAACTTCTATGCCCAGATTATTACACATAGAGGTAGTATTTTTGATTGCTGAATATCTATGTCAACTAAAAATAAGACCAAGACTATAAATTCATCTTATCTTAACCACCAAATATCAGCTGAAAGACACTGACTCAGCACCCATCAGTGACCAGGCCTGGATTTGAACTGGTGACCTGAAAGTAACAGACTTTTTACTTCCCATTCTTCCAGCTGATCCCTGGAGTCATTCACTCCCCCTAGTCTGACATCCCAAACTGGTAAGTGGACACATACAAAGCAACAGATAGCCTTTAGATTTCTAAAGATGTAATGTTGAAATGTTTGGTGTCTTCATTTTGGTCTTCATTTGCCTTTCTAGTTTAACAATTCAAAAAAAAATTTATTCTACAGCATTCTGTTTAGATGCTCCAAGTTAAATTTTTGCACAACCGACCATCAAATATGTTTCAAAGGAGGAGAAATTAATCCTTGCTGGAGAGTCTTTGCAGAGTAAAACAATCCCCAGAGAGTCAGGCAGCACTCAGAGACAGATGCTCAGTGAACTAACTGTCTCCTAACGGCAGGGGTGGCCTTCCTCCTGTATAAACGTAAAGCCCCATGAAAGCTAAAAATAAAGGGAACATAGGAAAGTAATGTAATGTGTTCACCATTTTGGCCTTCAGGAGTGCTCAGTGAGATTTCCCCTTGGGATCACTCCACTTTGTAGTTTGTTTCTCTGTATGTCCTACATCATTACCTTCTCTCAGACACCTGAACTATTCATGTTTCCTTAACTGGAGCTATGCTCTTAAGAGCAACCCCCAAAATCCTTCACTGCAAAGAAGGTCATTATAGAGTAGATAGAAATCTTAAGAGGAAAAATCCTATATCAACTGGTGGTATAATCCCCAAGGGGAAACAGACTTTAGTTGAACAATCAGAAACCTGGCTTGCTTTATGGTGTTTACACTGCTGCATGCTAATGGATCACCATAAAGGAAGCAAAAGGGCTCTTACACCATTGAGTAGGCTATCATGGGAGTCTTCTGAGTGTGCCTTTTTTATTTGCTGCAGTCAGGTTAATGAGCTCACCAGCCCACTTGATGTTGAGGACTTTGTAACAAAGCAATCTCTCATTAAATGCTGCCTGGCACCACTCTCTTGAAGCAAAGGGACATTCAGATTATTGAATGCCTTTGTACTCCTCATTCCTACCAGGCTATGGAGTCCAGCAGTGGCATCAGTCCCACACACTTCCTGGCAGGCATCCAGTCATCCGCCTGCCCTCTTCAAACTGCATGGGCATTTGCCAATCTAAGCAGCACTGGTAGGCAAACAAGCATGGCACACGACTCCTTTGGCTCAAAGCCAACTGTGCAGCTGAACAATCTAATTTGTTTCTACTGTAGAGAGAAACATTCTTTCCCATTCTTTCCTATTCAGTTGCATTTACATGTAAAAGTTTTGTTACGGTACAAAAGAATGTGCATTTATCTACATTTCCTTTCTGCTTTTACACCTTTTTAGTCTCAACAGTGCAGGTCATGATTTTGTCTGTGGCTTTATTTTAAGTACCTCCTGGCTGACAGTTTCTTCAATGAAATGACCCCAGAGTGTTATCAGCTAGCTAGCAGGTGTGTCTCTATTCAGAATCTTGCAGACAGAGGTGCATCCTGGGTAAAGAGCAATCTATGCACAATCCAGCTCTTTTTGACATTTCTCATGAGATTTAATGGTTCACTGTCACCAAAAAAAGCTAAGAAGATTTTTTTCAATTTTGAATTTTTGAGAGCATTGATAATACCCTGAGGCATACTGACCTAAAATAGGATCACATAATTATTTTTTAAATGCATTTTATTATATTTTAATAGACAGCTACCTTTTG
This sequence comes from Manis javanica, assembly GCF_040802235.1. Taxonomy (NCBI): domain Eukaryota; kingdom Metazoa; phylum Chordata; class Mammalia; order Pholidota; family Manidae; genus Manis; species Manis javanica. Next base: position 152,583,448 of record NC_133157.1, read on the forward strand.
GCTATTAATAAGTTCTCCTTCCAATGGTTAAATGCTTACTTTAAGTAATTTTGAGAGCCCATGGAACAGATGCTCAAAATTAAGTGTAATTTTGGCCCTGGTATTACATTTAGGCATAGATAAACATATAGGGGTATTTTGAGATAAACGCAATTACAACCATAGTTATACAATCTTACTCTATTCTATTTTCAAATACAATCCGTACAACACATTTCTCATTATTTTAGGATGGCTCTTGGGGAAAACAATTAAATTATTATTACCTTAGAAAACCAGAACATTTTGAGGATTTGCATGTATTCAGAAAGAGACTGGTCTATCAAATCAAGTGAACAGTTCCAACTATATTATTAAATGTGTTTAAAGACATAAACAGGGTGATGGGCTGCAAGTCTTAACCACTCCCTGAAAAAAGATTCAAGTTTAAAACCAAACCAGAGTCAAATAAAATACAAATGTGTAGTTTGAATACACAGAAAATAGCTGTTAGAAAGAAAATAAATGATATTAAAACTAGCACACTTTTGTCTTGTGCTTTTAAACACAAGGAGGAAGACAGTGATGTAACAATGCTAATTTAAATTTTTTCAAGCTTGGATGCTATGTTGTATTTCTATTTATATCATAAGTTATTCAGTTTAAGAAATAGCATCAGTGAGGACTGTCAACCTAAAGCTCTGCTCTGTAGGCCGTTTATCCAGCTTATTGTACAGTTTACATACATACCTTTTAAGGTTTGCTTAAATAATAGCAATTCAAATACCTCTAAATTTTTTGAAGTATTAACTCTGTTGAGATACCTTAGTATCAAGTCTACTGGTTATTAAATTTTTTACATATTTCATTTTATAATGATTTTTCAAAAAAACAATTTTCATTTCAGATCACTCTCCTAGAAACTAATTTTATACCTGATTCTGGGTATTATCTGCTTGCACAATAAGGTAAATCTTTATTAAAAAACAAATCTAGCTCTCAATGCAGTCATTAATTTCATTTAACATCATTTGCTATACAGTCTTTATGAACTGCCAAAGAGTGATACAGACAGAAAAAGCATGTTAATAGTCTAGAATATCTGTGTCCATTACTTTAAGAAAAGAATAGATTTGGATAAAATTTATATTGCCTATCATAACTTTTCCTAAAGGAGAAGATGAAGATATTTTAAAAACACAAACTGCGGGCAACAAAGCACAGAAAAACCAAAGACCTAAAAACAGCAACAAATGAGCTGGTACATAGAGCGAGCTTTTCTTAGTAGATGGGTCTTCGTTAGTGTTCTTAAGGAAGCCTTAAATGGGGACTTTATTCTATTTTCCAAGTACACATATATATTTACATCTTAGGCCTTTCTGGATATTGAAAGTCTTAGAAACAATGCATTCATGTGATCCTTTAACTAAACTTAGTGAGCTAACCACGTATTTTGGTTAGACACAAGCTGTCGACACAGGCTATCTGCAGGGTTTCAAGGAAGTCTGCCTTACAGATTTGAGGTAGCAAAATTCTCTGTCACTATGACCCAGGGAACTTGCTGTCATCCTCACTGGTACAGAATCTATGGAACATTGAGAAATGCCTCACAAAACATTGCAATGTTAGTATTAGTCTAATATAAAAATAGTTTGCATTTTCAGAATATTTGTAGAGAAATTGATTTATTTGAAAATATAGCCATGTAACTATATTTGATAAAACTGCACAAAAAAATGTTATACTATGACAGATAAATATGAAATATAGCTAAAGAAAATGCATAAAAATCCTTTTTCTTTTTCAAATACTATTACCTTGGTTGATTTTTAAAAAGCTTACAATATTGTAATATGATGACAGTCTTCTTGTCTGACATATTATTTGTTCACTTAATTTTTATTTCTAAAATAATTAATTAAATAAGAAATCTATAGGTATGTGAACATGTATGATCAGATGTTAGGATATAGTCTACCCCACTAGATGCCGGCCAATTATCTCCCCAGATTTTTTCAAGTGTCACTCTTAAAACAGTCAAGTTAGAATAAAGGTATGTATACATAAGCATATTTTATATGCATGCCAAGAAGACTTTGCTATTGGAATAATAATTTACAAAGGAAAACATGGATGATGGTAAGATCTTAAAAACCGGAATCCTAACCTATCTTAAATGATTTTCGGATAAGCAGATTGGCTGGCTAAATGCTCTGCAAGTCGTCTTCAATTTTTTATCTAGCTATTTATAGAAAGCTGCAGAAACAGCTGAGCTGACTGAAGTGATGTCACATTTGCTGTTGGAATGGTTTGTTCCAGAGCACGCTCAGAGACTGCAGAGGCTGCTTAAGGTTTGGTACGCAACCCTAAGCAGTGAGAAGGTGTAAACATTGGCATTTTCCAGCCCCACCAATCAATATTGCATTGATGACTTTCTACTGACCTTTAACCTCACGAGGAATACCAATAGCACCATACTGCATCTTCCTGTCTTCAAGGGCTGCCTAGCATAAGCTACCAATTTTACAATCGATCAAAAGTCATCTCTGTGAATAAAGCTTGAGATTTCAGGCAACAGCCAGCAATTTTTGAAAGGTCAGGACTGGGTTTTTATTTGCTTGACCTGTGCTTTCAACTTGTATCATAGTTCTTTATAACCACTAAAAGTAGTAAGAAAATTTCAGATTTCTTCCCCATGTATTTTTAGTAAGCCTTTGGGCATTTTCACTGTCCCTAAAAGAATATGGTTGCGTGGCAACCTTCACAGTTGCTATGGAGACTCGGTGTGTAAGCAGCTGCTGCAATCAGCATTAACTCCAGGCTTGCGGGTTTGTCATTCCAATACATAGGGAGGGGGAAACAAATAGGACAGCACATCGCCGTAAAGGGGAAGTCACCTAGATAATGTCACTCACAAACATATGTTCCACATTTATTCTTTCCACTGTTTTATTGCTGCAATTATAGCTAAACTAAGATTACAAAATTATATGGTTTTAATTTGCCTCTATTGACTATGTTTCACTTCCATTAAAATTAAGTCTGAACCCATTTACTTAGAAAACTGTTGGCTTTCTGGAGAAAAAAATTTTTTTGCTTTCTCATTTTATGTCAAAAGGAAAAAAAAAATCAATCCCTATAGAAACCTACGTATGAAACAAGCAACTTAGCCAAAATAAAACTAACCTAAAAAGCAAAGCATGTCCCCTGTCCCAAAGTTGCATCTCTATGCCTAATATTTGTAGTTATGTCAGGATAGACCGATCCGAGTCTTTAAAATGTAAGCAGAAATGCCAGTTAAGCCATCTTAAGCCTCTATCTTTAACCTGTGCCATCAAACTTAAATACTGCAGCATGTGGTCCCAGTATCAAAGTCCTTAAAAAGAAAACTCAAGAACAGAGATGGGAGGAAAATCATCACTGATCCTTCCTTCAAACTAATTTTTAATCTAACCCTGATGAGCCTGGATATTGGAAGAATCTAATAAATGTATCACATACAAGACAGGATCTCTTAATGCACAGGCACAATATTACCAATTAAGAAATCATTTACAATATAGCATTAGTTGACCATATTTTTGCAAATATAGGCTTAACATCAGCAGTATAATAATCATTTACTACATTTATTCTAGTATTTCAGTATCTAATTTGAAGATATAATACTTCTTCATAGAAAGCTAAGAAATATCACTAAAAATCAGTATTTTTACTTAAGGGCAATGTAACCATTTGTTTTCTCACTAGTGTAATGCTCACTAGCAGACAAGCAAATAAGTAGTTTTATTGCATTTAATTAGATTCTAGCAGCAGCACAGCACTTTTGCTCTAACAGAATGGCTAGCTTTTTATTTTCAGCTTTTGTATTCCTTTTCAAAATAATAAAAAATCCATAAAATAAAAGATGTATTGATGTTTCTACTCTTACACATAAATTGCTGAAATGGAAACTTGTTAAAATTAAGGCCTGCATAAAACTTTTAGACACAGATGATTTCAGGTGTTAAAGACAGCTATCCAGTTTTAATATTTATGTAAAAACAATCACTTTTTTATTATATATTACTTAGAAGCTTAAATCAGATGTCAGAGAATGTATTTCTTGAATGAAATGGTAATGTATAAAATCTCTGTATATGTATGTATACATACATATATATATATATACACACATAATATAGGAAGTATTAGTGACATTATCTTTATATTAGTAAAACAGTACATGATAATAAAGCATAATTGCCCATTCTAGAAAGCTTTACTTAGATACATTTAAAAGGTGAAACTTAACAATAGCTAAAAGGTAGCACATTAATAAGTTCATTATTAAAATATAACACACACAAAAATTTCAGAAACTTATAATTACCATTTTAATGGATCTTTAAGTAGATATATAATTGCACAATTCACAGACCTTTTAAACAGAAACTAGTGTTGAGTTATCCAATGCTAGGATGATTTTGTTAATCTGATATTTTCATTTTTCACCTTTTAGCATAAATTAGAGCAAAATTCATTTTTTTAATTACAGTACACTATAAAAAATGCACATCCTTCTGCAGGCCTCATTCACTGTCATTTGGATGAAAGCTTATTTAGCTTTAGAGAATCAAGGTACAGTCTACAAACTCTGTACATGAAAATGCTGATAGGCCCTTAAGCACAGCAGCGTCCGCAGGTGCTGCTGTGATACACAAATCCAGATAACATTAAATGACCTATTTTTAAAAGCCTGTCCAAGAAAAGCAACTTCAAGAAATTGAATTTTTTGCCCTTTACTTTAATAGTTCCTTGTCATGCAATCTTCAAATCAGAAAGGGTGATCACCCCAAAACACACCCCCAGCCTGAGACCTACAACAGGGCTTGTTTGCCATTCTGTAGACTGGTACTTACAGCCTATTCATTTCAGTGTGCGTTTTACTGGAATACGGGGCAGAGAGCTGATACTCAAGTAAATGCAAATTCACCAACCAGGATTTAAGCCCAGGTCTTCAGATAATGAGAAATGTAAAACCCTCTGGATTGTTTTAAATATTGACCATTTTGCAATATAGTTACATTAAGCCAAAGATACTACGTTTCCATTGTACAACAGACACTTTAACAACAAAACTTTCAGTTTACACAATTTTAAAATAAGATTAAGATTTAAATTTGCCATTGCTAAACTAATCAAAACATTGGAGTCTTTGACTTCCATAATAATAGAATCCATCCTGATTAATAAAGTGAAGGAAACGCCTATCGTTGGAGATGCAAAATACACTTCAAAATGGTTTTCTGATGAACAAGCCATAAATGCTATTTTCTGTAAAAGTGACATGAATCCATGAAGCCATTATTGGATAATTTGAGTACTGTTCCCTGTGACTGAGAATGAGAAGGTCTTATTTGCCTTGAGTAATAGGAATTAGCTGTGTACATTGAATGTAGCATGCCGATTTCAACTAAATTATTTTTATAGCTCACTATAAGACAAAAAAGTAATCTTTTCTCCAACTTAACTTGAAAATTTTCATAACTATAGAAAACTTGAAACAATGTAACAAATACCCATATCCTTCAGTTAATTCAGGAATTGTTAACATTTTTGCCACATTTGGTTTCTCTTGGTCAAAAATTATTGAATCTTAGCAACATCATGTTTTAACCTAAGACATATTTTCTTATGCTGAAACATTTGAACTTAAGCTACAAATATCCTGACATTTTTCCCCTGAATAACTTCAACATGTCCTCCAAAGTGAAATGGCATTCTGCTACATAAACCACAATACCATTATCACACCCAGTCAATTTAACATTGTTACAGTAGTATTATCTATTATGAAATCCATATGTAAAATTTCTCCAGTTCTCTTGATAACGTCCCTTATAACTTATGGAGGTGGGAGAGGGGAGGGAGGAGAGGATCTGGAATCCAATTGGGATATATATGGACTATATATTGCAATCAGTTACATGACTCTTAAGCCACCTTTAATTTGAACAGTTCTCCAGCATTTGTCTTGCATGCATTGAAATTTTTTAAGAACTCATGCCACTCATTTAAAAGTCCCACAATTTAAATTTCTTCTAATTGTTTTTTTAACATTTAGATTTAGGCTAAATGTTCTTGGCAAGGCACTACAAAGGTAATGTTATATCTGACCATAAACAGTTACCTTATGATAAAGGACTACACCCAGCCTCTATTCTGGATGTGTTCATTTTTCTATTACTAATTTGAATAAATTGCTAGGAAAGTACAGTCATTTGCTACTGTCACTGAAAGTATAAAATCCTACAATTCATTTAAAATAATTTGGTTTATTATACTTAGGACTTGGATCCCTCAGCTATTTTACTCATGCAACTTCATTATAAGTTGCAAATTTTCATTATAAAATTTGGGGTACCTGAACACTCTGTGACTAAATTCCCTTCACCCAAGCCAGCTACCTCCTGACAGCTGATAGAACGGCCAGGTTAGAAATAAAGGAGTTTCATAGTACCTTTACGTTAAAAGGCTAGCACAATGAGTTTTTTTTCACAGTATTGTTAAATACATATTATATTTATTACATCTTTGGAATACACAGCAAAAAAACAAAAATAGAAAATTATTTACAAAAAATAGTTTCCCCATTCTATTTCAGAGAATACATTAAAAAACTAAACATAATTTTTCACATTAAAAATTTTTAAATAATTCTATAATATAAAAATACTATTAAGAAATATAAAGATAATTCATCGACTAGAAAAATTAGGAAAGAAAAGTTTTTGATAGAAAATATAGGTACTCTAAAAAAGTGCCAGTGACATCCAGTATCTACCTGCTTTCAATCCACCTGGCAATTTACATGTACAAATGGAGTTCTGTTACTTTTCTTTTTAGAGCAAAAAATCAAGAAGAGATCCGTAATCCTTCCTCTAATCACATTCACTCATACATCATCTAGTGCTTGGTTCTGATTTCAAATAGAAGACTACATTTGAAACACTTAGGCCCAATAAGCCACTTATATTATAGCATAAAGTATATGGATCTTGCAGCCTGTGTACAGCCTTTCTTTAAAATGTAAAATAACATGTATTTATTCTTGTCACCTATCAAGTATGGAGCTACCCCAAATGCCATCAATTTGCTTTTTAAACATTTTACATTTTTGTTTTATTAGAACCTCTGATATTGGAGTCCTTTATGTCAGGATGCTTTGTAAACTTTAAATGTTTACACAGATGTTGGGATAAAGAGGCCAGTGGATTCAAACAGGCATGGATAAAAACTCACATTTACTGGTAGCATTACATTTGGCAAATCACTTAACCTCTCTGGGCCTTAATTTCCCTTATAAAATTAGAATGATAATAACTATCATTTAGGAATAAATGTATGAAAAGTACATGATGTGCAATAGGTTCTCACTAAGTTGTAATCTTTTAAAAATCATGATCATAGCCCTAATTTCATAACTATGCTACTACTAACACACTTGTTATAAATAGGTTTGTAACATACATCTACTGTAACCTTTCCAAGGTAAAGGTCCTCTTGGAAATCTATGGGAAATTTAGACACACATATGCACAGGTACACACAGGCACACACAATCAAACATATATCAATGCAAAAATTTGGTGTGACTAAAGTACTGCAATTGTAGAAGGAATGTAATTGATCTCAGAGGAAAAAAATAGCCCTATGCTTTGTTTTCCAGAATTTCAGCATACTGCTATTGATGACCCATAAAATAAATATAGGAAAGCTGAAAAATGAAGGCTTTGCTTATAATCCTATAGTCAAGGATTTTGTCCAGGAACACATATATTATTCGTGCTTTTAACATGCTTATCAAACCAAAAGAGGGGAATTATCTAGAATGTGGCAAAGCCCACCATTAATTCTGCATAAGTAATGCAAAGCATAATCAAGACTAGTGTTTAAGAAAGGTTTTCTTGAATTCAGCTAAATTTTTTTATTGTTGTTACTGTGCATCCTCATTTTTAATTCAATTTTTAGTTTTATTTGCATCACTTAGAATAGTCAGTCAGTATTATGTTTTGCCTTGTAATCTCGCTTAATATTTTTCTTTTGAACAGAAACCATAAGATTTTCTACAAAGGAGGAAAAAAATGTTTTTAAATGCTTACCATTCCCAACAGACCTATTTTTTAATGAATAAAAATTGTGCCACTAAATAAAATATATAAACCTTACCTAGTGAAACCTGTATAATAAATGTTTCCTTTAAAAAAGAAAGAAAGAAAAGAAAATCATAGCAATTTTTTAAAAAAGAAACTGAAACTCTCTTGGCATTTTTGTGCATTCTGATAATTCCCTTATAGTCAACTCTGAGATACTAATGCATAATAAAATTTAAATATACAGTATTTTTACATAGAAAAAATTTAATTTGTCTTACTTAATAAATTTTTAATAGAAAGCTGGATAAATTATAAGACTTAGCTCTCTGCATATGAACTTAAGATTCTCACTGCTTGAGTTTACATTTGGAAAGAAAATTGCTCAGCTGATAGCCCTCTCTGACAGTCTTTAATGTCAAATCTGCTAAAGTTACTGAAAAGAGTACAATGTTACAAATTAAATACTGTTAGTATAAATCTTAGCAACAGGAAAATATATGTCAATTTACAATACCACAAAGTTTTGATATTTTAAGGCAAAATATAGAGTGTTACATATTAGATTACTAAATCAAGATAAATATTGTTTATTTATGGCTACAAGAAACAAGCATTTGAAAGCTGCAAATTTTTCTAAAACAAATTAGCAAAATCTCCATCTACAGCCAATATCATCTCTAAGGTCTGAATTAAGCTAAGGCTCACAGTCTATACTACAACCCAACATTATTATAATTGACTCTGTGAATGATTATAAAAATATGATTTATTATTTACAAACCTACATTTACAGCAGGAAAACACAATAGTAATTGCATTTAAAAATATATTACTTGCTTAATCTGATGTTCAATATAAAGGTCCTAATCACATTCTAGCTTCTTTCTTAATAAGACAAATAGGTTTGGGACAGAGAGAATTCAAATGATTTAACAAATATAAAAAATCCAACAGCCCAAAGTAACTACTTGGCAAGGTTTTTTCAGAAAGCACTTTTTCTCCTCTACCCTTTCTATCAACTAAATCTTTCCAAGATGGGGAGGGAAAATGTTTACTCTATCATCTACTATAACAATAAAAATTCACCAGAATCTCATAACCTTTACTAACAGCATCGTTTCCTACTACTGTCATGTTGGTCCTTTTGTATTTTACAGAGGAATCCTCTCTGGTCCTAAAGTCTATAATGCCCACTCTTACTCATGAACAAGCCCCTTATTATAGAGACTAGTGCAAATTCAATCAGCGAACAGAGGTGTAATACTGACCCAACCCCTCGGAATTTTCATGGAAGGAAGATAATCATATTCTAGGCTACTTTTGTGGGCTTTCATGGGAAATTCTTTTTAACAAAGTGATATAAAAATGATATTCACACAGCAAGGATAAGAACAGCAACTAAAGGCTTGAAAAGCCCACCAGGAGAGAAAATTCAGTCCACTTACAATAAATCAGCTGCTATATTTTTCTCTAGGTTTGGCACCCAAAAAGAAGATGATATGAATCCATTTTCTGTTCAGATCCTTTTTAATCCTATAGATGAAAACTACCCTACTGTTTCCACATGCTTTTTCATTCTACTGGTAAAAATAGCTACCAAAAAGATGGAATTTCACTGTGCATTCTCTTACCAAGTACACAAAGTTCAAAATATACACATATACTTTTTTATAGCCACTAATTGCCAACTTATACTTTGTAAGCTTTAAATATTTTCATAATGTCATTAGCTAGATTACTTGTATTTCTTCAATAGTAAACCCTCAAATACCAAAATAGCACCAAAGAATCACACTTTTAAAAAGATTTTATGCACACGGCACTTTTAAAGCAACGTAGTTCTCAAACGAATACCAGCAAACTGAATTTGTTTGGCAAACTATTAACCTGCCTCATTTCAAATTCTTACTTCTTAAAAGGATGATATAGGTCTTCATACTCAGTAAAATGCAGCAGAGAAAGAGGCTTTTGACAGTCTAATTAAATTGACTTATAATAATCCCTCTATTTGGGAGCATGAGAAAATTATGATAAAAGATTTTAAAACAAAGTTCTGATAGTAAATGTTATATTCTACTTGTATTAATTGCCCTAAACAGGAACTTTAAAAAGAAATGAAATTATATCATCCAACCAATATCCCATAACTGTCAAAGTATTACTCTATTTTACAGCTCACAATTTTTCTGGAACATACTTGATTTTTAAATATTTATTCAAAAAATTTAACAAAATTTATTCTCATAATGGGACTATTTTATTTATTCTTCTGGAAAAGAATGACTCATGCTGATACCTTAGAGAGATAATTATTTTGACAAATATAATATTCATAGAAATCTTACAAAGTATATTTTTACTTGAGGTGTTGAATGTAATACTTGTAAAGCTCGTTCTCTAATGTCAGTTTCTTCTCTGCCTAGACCTACATAGACATTTTATTTTACTATCTCTCATTCACTGACTTACTCACAAGTACATTATCATTTCTGAATGATGATATGCTTTTGAAATTTTGCACAATTGCAATGAAAATTAAAAACTATAAGTGCAGAAGTAGAATTCTTACTTCACATTTTAAAAGACTTCATGATAATCTAAATTGCCAGCTCCTAATATTAACCGAGACTTACCTTTTATTTCTTAACTCAGTCAACTGCTGTAGACTTTAATCTATTTTTTAAGAGTGCAATGATTATGTCACCATTTGATTACCTTAAATCACAATTATTAATATGCAGATATTACTTTACTCTCATACTGTACCTTATCAGCTAACTGCAGCTGTTTTTCTACATTGAAAGAAATACAGATTATTAATTATACCATCAGGTGTCACTCATATACATGATCTTTCTGACTAAATATCATTCTGAATAAGTTAAAATAGGCAATGGTTTCAATACAATTTTGAATGTACACTCTAAAAGTAAAAATCAGAAGAATGCTATGAAATTAGTAGAGAATTAACCATTCTCTAAAGCCAAAACTTCCTTCATAATTAGGTGATGTTTGTAATTCAGTTTTTATTACTCCTCAAAAGAAGGAGGAAATCTGGATAATCAGAAACATAAGGCAAGAGTTTCAAGTAAAGTTTTTAAAAAAAAATGTAGACATGATGAACTATATCACTTACTGCCTATGAACATTAGGTATCTTTCTCTCCTGGTGTGTCAGAAAAGCCACACACATTCTTTATTGCTACAAATCTGTAAATCTGAAAAGAAGTAAAGAACATGAATAGAAAATCTCTTTATAGAATAAAAAAGCATGGGGTGTTATTAAGGAGAACTGTAAGCCCTATTCTATTCATAGTAATTACAGGATCAGATCAGGTTAATGTGCGGACCTAGGTCAATAAAGTACTGTAGGTTCACCGCTTTAATCTCTTTCAATCCTATAGTCTGCAGAACTGACTGCTCTGCTTGACTCACCAAATCACTATAGGTAACGTGGATGTCATAGGAATTTTTTGGCAGAGTGGAAATTTATATTTTCAGTCAGTCTTAAGTTTCAGAAGATGAAAAAAATATTTTCTCAGAATAAGTTGACAAGTTTTTCTCTCTCAACTCAAATAATAAAAGCTAAATTTTATTTCTAGGTAATTTCATTTTTAGTCTTCTTTTCACAATAAAATATGTTCCTTATTAAATTTTTCACTCACCCATCATTCACAGAAGATATTACACAATCTTGATAAACATATAAATGAGAACTAAAGTAGATTAGAATCTGGCCTTATGCACCTTGAGATAATCCCTTTCATTTTCCTATAATTTTCTCTTAAAATTTCTGCAGAGGATAAATAACTAAAAATTCAAAACTTGATATATCATGCCCCTAGATAATTTTTTTTCTTGGAAAAGTGTTTTCTAGGTTATAGTTCTCTCTTAATAATGTGAAATTTTCTGCCAGTGAAGATTCAAAGGCCTTTGTCGTAATTGGAGTATTTAAAATTGTGATTTGTTAGGGTTACAATGATTGTTCTTTTGTTTTCATTGTTGGTTTTTTGTAGAAAAACCAACTTACTCTTGGAGAAAGTTAAAAGACTCTACTAAATGTACAATTCTTTAGACACTTGTCTCATTGCATGGTGACCCATGTAATGTATATTAAAAATGGATGACATTGAAGTTTTGAAAATACAATTTCTCCTTTGAGTTGAATGTCTATGAATGAAATATACACTGTGTTAATCACTTACCCCAGATCAATAGTCCTTTACAGATTTTTTTTCTTCTTCAGAGTTTTGATAACTGTTTTCATCACTATTTGCTTCTCTACCCGTCAGTCATTATAAAACAACTTATTTCAAAACCTACACTTGTGAGACCTTGGAAGGAACTTCTAGGAAGAGACTGAAAAGTAAAGGAAAGTAACAGGTGCATATGTGGTTGTATCAGTCCCCTAGCTTTTGGACATTTTACACTTTTGTCTATCTCTTTTTCCCTTCAAATAAGTGGAATATTGATGAACAAAACAGAAGGCTCACAGTAAATAAGGAAGTGTCAAAATACCTCAAGAAACTATTAAGGTATTATTAAAATGGAATAGCTTACTCTGGACCCTGGTCATTTATTTTCCCTTTTTAATCTCTTAGTTTTATTCATCTGAATCACACTTATTACTCACTATAGAATATTCCCCAGAATTTAAACAGGTAGTTATTTTTATTTACTTTAAAAATGCCTATCACTCAATATGAGCCATTTATCTTGTGGGCACAAAAAAAATATGTTGAAAGCATATTTATTTTCTATTAAAGTTAAATTTAAGTAACTACTTAGCAAAACTAACCATTTGATAAAAGGAAAAAGATGTCTTTTGCAAGCAGAGGTCATCACAAGAAAGATTTTAAATACGGTAAAAAAAAAAAACCCAAACCTACCAAATATGTTACTATTTGAATGATGTGAACTGTGGTACATGCCAGCATGCAATATGGCAAAAATGAATCAATCAGTTCAGCTTAGTTCAGCCTCTGCAACTGGCCATCTGGCACAAAATCAACCAAATGTATCCCTGCATATTCATCTTCATTTTCACAAATACTCAAGAGAATGTCATTCTAGGGCAAAATAAAATTAAATCACCACAATTTTTAAGACATCTTTCCTTCCATACCCTCTTGAGCATACTATGTTTATATGAGAATACCTATTGCTGTAAGGTTGTTGTGTAATTCTTATTTGAATGGATTCTCTTTCTTTGGAAGGTTGAAAATAGAACATTTAATTATAAAACTTTCAATTTTTCAAGGAATATTCTTTTGGAAGCTAGAAACTTTTGTAAATAGGTCAGTTTACTTTTCAGTTGAATCAATAGTAGATCAAGTGACCAAAGCCAACTTCATAGAATTTAATAGTTTCATAATCACACTAATATTGAAGTTGGCCTAACATGTTTAGTTATTGTTCAACATGATCAAAACAATGCAATCTTGGTCACATTTCAATTCCTATATACAGAAAATCAGAAACTAAAATTTCATTGGATCAAATGAAAGTTTTACTTAATAATCACAGTATTATATAAAATTAGAAGTCAAATTTGATCCATTATCAAATCCTGAAGAGATCAGACTACATGTTTCTGCAGTATTTTGCAATAATTTTGAAATTCTATTAAATATTTGTGTTTCAGGTAGAAGCTAAAGTAGAGTGTACACTTGGACTCTTTGGGTCATTTTAAAATAGAAAAGTAGTCTCGCTTTCTATTTTAAAAATTCATACTGAATAATACACTGAACCAACTTTATTCTTGATTTTATCCATTTTTTTGTCCTAGAACTGAACCACTAATATTTTCAGCTTTGACTCTTTAAATTAAGTAAATGAATGTTAATTAAGACACATCAAAGCACAGTAAATAAATCACAGTTTTAAGCAGTAGTGTTTCCCAAATTATGATTGTAAGTATAAGAACGATATAAAACATTTAAAGAAATAGTAATATTTAAATTTCATTCCCTATGATTTTGCTCATTAAAAATACTTTGGTAGAAGTTTTCATTTTAAAAGGATGGAAGATAATAACTTTGACTTCTTTGTACCTTGCTTTTTCATTACACAAAAGGTTAAATTGCAAATAATAGTTCACTCTGTATCTGGGAAAATAAGCTTTTCTGCAAATAATTTCTAAGCCCAATATATTTTTATATAGTTTCTTTTGAGAATTATATATTTATACCAATCAGAACTGTTTTCTTGTCTTTTTTGTTTTGTTTTGTTTTTTTGTTTTATCCTGCAGGCTTTGTTGTTTTAAAGTTATATTAGTACCCCTGGCAATGTTTCCTGAAACAATTTCAGCCCAGAGCCAGCTAATGGCTCAGGATCATTTCTATAGATCTTGGTTTGCCTTTTTGTGCCTCTGTGGCCTTCAGAGATGTTACAGTTTGCTGTTCTGTAAACTGACTCAGTTTGAAAGCATTCTTTTGTTACTAAACACACATGAAAAGGGGGCTCTCTCCAGGCAGAATGCACCATCAGATTGAATGGACAAAAACTTGGAACCACTGTCAGTATTAAGAATCCTGGACTCATCATCTTCAATCTGCTCAAGTTGGAAAAAATCAGAGTCATGTTTACTGTGACTCATCTTTCATTGCATCATCAATTTAGAAATGTTGCCAAGTACATGCAAATATAAAATAAAATGAACTCAGCTATAAAAGATTTTATATTTTTCTGCTTTGTGAATCATTGTACCCATATTCATAGAGTCTTTTTAAGGCTTGGAACTCTTTGTTTATAAATCCTACAGCTTTTAATTTCTGAACACTAAATTTTTATCCTAGCAAAATCAGTAACTATTGATGAATAGATTGCATTTATGTATTTTTATATTTCTTTTAAATACCATTCACATATATTATCTCTCTGATCCTCATAATAACTTGCAAAAGAATGTAAGTACTTTTCCCTTCATTTAAAAAGCAGAGAAATAGAGTCATAGAGGTTATACAGCATGCTAAAGTTTACTTTCTAGTTAGTGGGGGAGGGAGAGTTATACCAGCCTAACTAGACTGCTAGAATTGCTGTTGTACCATAATCTTTACTCCCTCTAAAAGACCAACCCTAGAAAAAGGTTTTTTAAACTCTAGTGTCTTCAGTTTTCCACCTGCTCCTTTTGAAAAGTCCCTGAGCTGGCTGCAAAATGAATGAGCTGGTATCACCCAGAGCCCTCCTCCTATTCAAGTACCACCACAACTATCTCCTGCCTTTTGTAACTAAAATTTTGAAACACTTCAAATATACGTTCTCCTTTCTCTGGTCCACTCACTCAATCTAGCTTGAGTCTACAGTCTTAGTCTGGGACAACTATTCCCTTTCTGTTCCCTCTCAGCTCTGTAAACATGCCTATTTCATGGCATGTATGTTTTCCCCTCCAGACTGAGTTCTTCCAGAGAAGGAACCTATCCTATAGGCTTGTGTTCACCATACCTAGCATAATACTTAGTATGTCACATACCTCAATAAACGT
Organism: Manis javanica; assembly: GCF_040802235.1. NCBI lineage: Eukaryota > Metazoa > Chordata > Mammalia > Pholidota > Manidae > Manis > Manis javanica. Next base: position 152,599,047 of record NC_133157.1, read on the forward strand.
TGAATGAAGGAGTGAATAAAAGAATCATAATAGGAATTTAAAAGGCATTATTTTTAGAAAGGAACTGCCTTTGATTGATAAAATATCTCAATAAGATGTTTGAGGTAAAAAAATGAGATCTGAAGACGTGGATTAGAAAACAATAGTAAAAGCAAGGTCAGAGAATTAGCTCAATTGTTTTGCACAAGATCAAGAGGAATTTGGTTTCTGCAAGAGAATTGAGAAAGAATAGTTGAAAAGAACACACATGAAAGGATGAATCATTGAAATGAGCCAGCTAGAGACCCCTGGTGGCAGGTTCCACCCAAAGCTGTGTGCCTTGCTTAACATAAAACCCTCCAGATCTCCCACTCATACCCTCCCACCCCTTGTTTCACCAAAATGTCCCAATTATATATTGTAATTTTCCGATTATATGTAAATTTCTTTGAAAACTGTAAAAAATTCTGAATTTGATATCTGGGCTGACAATGAGGGAAATAAATAATAGTCACAAGAGCTGAGGATTCAGCATTCATGAGAGCAAAAACCTACCAAAAATGTGATGAAATTCCAAGGCAAGCTTTAAATTTCTAGTAACAGAATTGTGGGGTCCAGGCAATCTTATACAGATTTTAAGGAAATAAGACACCTGCTTTGACATGGAAGCTTCATAGTAAAAGAATAGATGAAACCAGGCAAGATAAATGGAAAAAGAGAAACTTAATTCATTCATTCACACAAACATTCATACAATTAACTTTCATTAAGCACCAATACATTTTGTCAACTAGAAACATAGCTAGAAAGCAGACATAGCTCATCCCTTATAATCTTACAGTACAGGGGAAATAGAGATGAGCTCTGACAGGTCCTATGGCAGATGAAGGGATAGAATGCCATGGAAGCATGTAGGAGTGGCACCCAAGCCTGACACAAGTTATTAGGAGAGACTTTTAATAAATAATGTCTAAGATGAACACTAAGAGCTCAGCTTGAGAGACTGGTAAGACTACTCCGGGCACAGAGAACAGCATATGCGAAGTCCCTAAAATGAGAGGCAGCCTGGCATGTTGAGTATCTGAAAGTAGTGCTGAAAGGCTGGAGCCTAGAGAAAGAGCTCAAATTGGTGAAAGATGTGATTGTGATGACAGGCAGGAGACAAATCATGAAGGACTTGTAAGCCATCTTAAAGAGACTGTGCTTTATTCTGCAGATAATACGGAGTCACTAAAGGGTTTTAAGTGCAAGTGTTACATGGTTAGATCTTTGAGAATGATCATTCTCTACAGTATAGAGATAGGAGTAGAGACGGCCTGGAGGTGGAGCAACCAGTTGGATTAATTAGTGTTCTCAGCAAGAGATTGATGCTTGAAGTGGGGATGGGAGAATGGACATACAGAGAATTTGCATTAGTTGGAGATAATACTTGGAGAATACCTGGAGATAATATTCACTACATTAGGTAATGACCTGATCATGCACATGAAAACAGAGATGTCCAGGAAGACAAAGTTGGTCAACTGGATGCTGCCACTCACTGCTATAAATCACAGGATTTATCATCACATTGGGCAGAAAAAATAACAACAACAGCAATAGTAATAATAATATGTTGAGTTTGATGTTTATATGAGAAACTCAAAGTGAAGGTCTCCAGAAGACAGTTGGGTACCAAAGGGAGCTCAGAAGAGAGATCTGGGATATAGAATTGAGTGCTATAATCAAACAGATGATATTTCAAGGCCAAAGAGTGAATGAGGTCATCCAGGAACATGTGACAATGAGTAGAAGGCAGGGCTTTGGACTGATCTTTGAGGGAAAGGAAACCAACACGGGAGGGAAAGGCAGAGAAACATGAGGTTGCCAACAAGTCTGAGATGAAGAATCCAAACGGATCAGGGGAAAATCAAGAGAGACAATTGTTCAAAGAGCCAAATGAAAATATTTTTAAGAATAAAGAAGTGACCTACAATTCCAATGTCACCGGGAGATCAATGAGATAAATCCTGAAAGGTATTCACACAATTTCTCTGTAAAGAAGCCACTGATGACCTTTTTGAAGGAATTTTAGTGGCATAGTTAGTTAAGCTGGAAACCAGTTCAGCATTTGAAGGAGTGAAAGGAGGATGAAGATGCAAAAAATAACAAGAGTACATGAGATTTACAAGATGTTTAGCTGTGATAAGGACAGCACAAGCTAAGGGAAATACAAAGATTTATAATAAATGAGAGAATTGAAACAGGGTCAATGCTGATCAGAAGGAACTAATAGAAAAGGAAGATGTTAACAGTGCAAAGAGTATCCTATTTAAGCAGGAAAGGACACAAGAAGTGGCCTAGGAAAAGATGGTGGACTATATAGTAACAGGAGTGGGGACAGGGAGAGATGGGCCTTCCCACCCTATGAGTTCTAATTTTTCTGTGAAACAGGAACCAGGGATCATCAGCTGTAATGAGGCATGGCAAGAAAGAGAGAAAATAGCATTTGGTGGGGTCAAAATTCTAAAACCACGAGGAAGCTTGCAATAGCATTTTGGAGAATGAAAGTAAGAACTGAATGGGGAAAGACAGGAGTGCTAGATTGCAGTGCTGAAAGCGCAGGTGAGGGGGAGACCACAGGTTTGCGTGTTACTCTACCCAATTTATTTTCAGGATTTTGGCAAGAAAATAAGGTGATGAATAGTGATGTTTCAGCCAAACAAGACATCCAAGTACCTGGCCTTCAAGAGGCTTCAAGGAGAGTAAGAGGGGCTGATGCCAAGATATCCCTGATGCCATTCTACTCATTTGGAAACAACTTTGCAAGGGCATTTACTTTTATGAAAAACAATTGCTTTCTGGGACACTTTCTAAATTAATGGCATCTCTATGGCTAAGTAAAATTTAGTTCAGTTTTTTAGGAAATGGAAAATAAAGAAAAACCAGTTACCAATTTTCTCTAAGCCCATGGAACCAATTAATCAAATCACTTCCATAGGCCTTTAAGAGTACCACCTGCTTAGGACTGTTCAACATAAACAAAAAGCTGGACTCTGTTACACAAACAAAATTGCATTTTAAAAACATTTATTAGACCTATCACTAATGATGCCAGTTAATTTTGAAGACCTTGAGGACAATTATAATTGCCAGATTCCATGATTCCCATTTTGTTTATTCATTAACTGAACAAAAACATTGTATCTTGTAGGTGGAATGAAAGATGAAAAACACAGTTCCTGCTCTCAAAGAGCTCACAGAAGGAGCAAAGATAAACTAATAATTCCAATAAGTGCAATGCTATGAATGAGGTATGAATAGAACAAAGGAGTAGAGCCTGATTCTGCCTCATTAATGGAATCAAGGAAGGCTTTCACTGTAGTTCTAAATTCACTGCACAGTTAAGCTTACTTATTTTCAGTTATGCTCATAGATATAGACACATTACAAGGATGAGTTGAGATCATATTCTGAGATTCTTACAGCAGTAAATACTGACGTACCTAGAGCCATAATTTGATCACAATATTCTCTTTTTATATGTCCAGGATACTATAAATCAATCACCTGAGCTTTAACTTGAAATAGGTTTGTAGAAGCTTAACATCATATTCAAAATCAGGATTAATCTTTCTCTGTTACATTATTGTTTGATTACAGTTGCCATCTGCTATTTTTGAGTTATAGTCAATAGTAGCATTGCTGAGAGAGGTAGATGCCATAGCAAATCTACCTTGCAGAACACTAACAGGATTGCAAGGTGCTATACACGTGAACAATGCAAATGGTAGAACTAAGAACAACTAAATGAAATTTTGTTTTTTCTTGCAATCTTTATTTGAAAGTATATGTTCTAATGCTTTAGGTCAAGGAAGGTAAATGTATAATTCTCTGTCCATTGTTATTCAGTGCTTTTAAGCTCATCTATAACCATTTTATTACAAAGTTTAAGGGAGATATGAAATGGGCTGGAGGAGCAAATATTATATTGGAAAACATTTATTAAATGAAGTATGTTATCAAGATAGTTGAAAATACAATAAGTTAGATTCTCTTGAGTGCCTAAGCACCAGGAGGAAATTTGACTCTTGAAGTAGGACATTAACTCTTGCATGGTAACATTCAGTAAGTCATTGTGCGTTAGTGCATACACCTCATAAAATTGGCTTCATCCTAACAGACTTAAATCCTCTCACCCATTAGTAGATGCTACTATTTTGACAGGGAGCTGTGATTCCTGGAAAGTAACCTCGTCCCTTGAAGATTTCACATTCTCTGTTTTGATAACTCAACTTCTAAGACTGATGAAAAAAAATCATGTAGTTGTATACACTTGTGCACAAATAAATTCATAGTCTTTGATTTCAGTTGGATTTCTCAACACTTTCTGGTAATAGGTCCATCTATTTAATTAGCTTTCTTGACCATTTGGCACAATAACTATTTTTATTGGATATAATTGACATCCAATAAATGATATATATTTAAATTGTACAGTTTCATAACTTTTGACATCTGTAAACATGTGAAACCATCAACACAATCAAGACAGTGGACATATCCAGCACCCCCAAAGCCATCCCTCCTCCTGGCCTGTTCCCCAAGCAACCAGTGACCTGCCTTATTTCATTATAGATTAGTTTAAATTTTCCAATTTGTATGGACTTACACAGTATGTATACTTCTATGTCTCACTTTTTTCAGTCAGCATAATTATTATAAGATTCAATTATGCTGTTCTGTGTATCAATGGGTCATTGCTTTTTATTGCTAAGGACTATTTTATTTTGTGAAATAAACCAAAATTTATTTATCTCTTAACCTATTGATGGACATTGGGATTTTTTCGAGTTTTTGGCTATTATAAATATAGCTGTTATGAATATTCATGTGCAAGTCTTTGTATAGACATATGCTATCATTCTCTTGCATAAATACCTAGGAGTGTAATGTCTGGATCATATGGTAAGTATATATTTAGCTTTTTAAGAAACTGTCAAACTGTGTTCTGAAGTGGTTTATCATTTTAAATTCCAACTAGCTTTCTTTTGATTAGTGCTATCACAGTATATCTTTTTCATCTTTTAACTTTAACCTATTTGTGTCTATCTATTAAAAGTGGGTTTCTTGTACACAGAATATAGTTGGGTCTTTCTTTTTTATCCAGTCTGAGAATCTCTGCCTTTTAGTTGGGGGTGCTTAAACAATTTACATCTAATGCGATTATTGGTTTGGTTCTGTTAAAAAATCTACCAACCTGCTATAGGTTTTCAGTCTACTCTGTTCTTTCTTCACTTTTTCCTCTTTTTCTGTATTCTTTTAGAGTAGGGCGGTATTGCTGAATACAATTTATTCCATTTCTTGGCTATAATTTATTGCTGGTGTGTGTTTGTGTGTAGCAATTGCTTTTGGTTTATAGTATACATCCTTAACTAATCACAGTCTACTACCTCCAATTTATATTATTAAGCTTTGTATATGATATAAAACCTTTACAATAATATATTTCTGTCCTTAAAACCATTATGTTATTGTTTCAAACATTATACTTCTAAGTATATTATAAACCTCACATACCTTGTTATTAATTTTGCTTTCAATAATCTATTATCTTTTAAAGATACATTAAAAATTAAATTTATTTTAACTCACATATTTAGCATTTCTTGTGCTCTTCATTCCTCTGTGTAAATCCAGATTTCTATCTGGTATCATCTTCCTTCAAACTGAAAAAGATTTTTAACTTTTTTTGTCATGCAGATCTGCTGGTTATTAATACTTTTAGCTTTCCTTTGTCTGAAAAGGCTTTATTCACCTTAATTCTGAAAGATATTTTCAGTGACTGTTTTTCTTCTTTCAATACTTTTAAGATGCTGTTCTACTGATTTGCACTGGAATACTCCACTGCATTGTTTACAACAGGAATTCTGTTGTTCCTATCTTTGTTTTTCTATATCTAATATGTCCTTTTTCTCTGAGTCTTTAAAGATTTCTTTAACACTGGTTTTAAGGAATGTTATTGTACTGTGCTTTGCTGAAGTTTCCTCCAACTGTCTTGCATTTGGGTTTGCATTTTTTCTCAAATTTTGAAAGACTTCAGTCATCATTTCTTCAAATATTTTTCTGAACCTCTATTCAAGAATTCCAATTTTACATATATTAAGCAGCTTTACCTTGTTCTACTGCTCATTAATGATTTATCTTTCAGTCATTTTTCTTCCTGTGTACCATCTTGGATAGTTTATTTTCCTTTGTCTTCAAGTTCATTAATCTTTTCTTCTGTAGTTTCTAACCTATTATTAATGCCATCCAGTATATTTTTCATTTCAAACAGTACGTTTCTTATCTCTAGAAGTTTGATTTAAATCTTTTTTTGTATCTTCCATGTTTAGTCACTCCTTTATCTTATTGAACACATAGAATATATCTATTATACATTTTTAATGTATTTATCTAGTGATCTATCATCTGTGTAATTTCTGTGTCCTGTTGATTGATATTTTTCTTCATTATGCATCATAGTTCCCCGCCTCTTTGAACGTCTGGCAATTTTTGATTGGATACCAGGCATTGTAAATTTTACTTTGGTTATTACAGGATATTTTGTATTCCTATATAATTTCCTGGGTGCTAGATATTTAGATCCCTATAAATAGTCTTGAGCCTTTTTTCTCAGTCATTGTCAAGTTAGGTGGAAATAGTCTAACCCTTTTGAAGCTTGATTTTGTAGGCAAGACCAAAGAAGCTTTTAGGTCACAGCAAATTTTGCCTAATTACTATAGCAATACCCTTTTGAGGTCTCTATCTGATGCCGCATCAGTTATGTTTTTCCACTTATACTCGAAAAGATACTAGTGGAAAAGGATACTTTTCCTGATCCTGAGTGAATTCCAGTGATTGTTTCCTCTGTTACTTTAAAGTGGTTCTTTCCTAAACCTTGGATAGTTCCCTCACATGCATGTGCTGATCAGTACTCAGCTGAAGAACTGGAGTTCTCACCACCACCGTCACTAGTACTCTGCTGTGCAAACTCCAGTTATTTTGGACTCACTGAAGTCCCAGTTTCCTCAACTCAAAAACTTTGATAAGCTGCATAGAGGTTCCCTTCCCTAAATTATGGCTGGAAATTCCAGGCACACAGCTGGAGAAATCAGAGACCACCTAATTTTTCCCTCTCTCTCAGAAGGGATTACTTTCTTTCCTTGCCTGTTACTCAGTTTCTGAAACCATATTTGCTACATTTTGTCCAGATTCTTAATTTTTTAAAGTAGGAGGTTAAATACAGTTCCTATTACTTCATTTGAACCAGAGCAGAAGTCCATAATAAATGAACTAAATCTTTAGCATTTTCTTCAAGTATCCCACTCACCTTCTTTCTCCCAATGCCTCTTTCAGAAAGCCGTAATCAAAACCTTTTGTATAATTTGCTAATTTATTATCTCTATACTCTAATTGATCTAAATCCATCACCAAGTTTTAATTACTTCCCTCCCTCCTCCTAAGCCCAACTTCTCAGCTCCATCAGGGTCTTCAACTTTAAGCTCTGTCATCTCTTCACTTTGTATCTTTAACATCTCCCTCTGTCCTCACTCTTTCTTCTTGGTTGTTCTTTCTCAAGTCTAGTTCCTCTTGTTCAAATGAGGTTAATTCCCCCAGAGTTCTGTCTTCTGTTATCTCCTCTTCTACCTCTCTAGAGTCTTCCTGACTACATTAGTCTACTCAGGCTACTATAAGAGTACACCACTGGGTGATTTAATCAATAGCAATTTATTTTCTCACAGATCGAGAGGCTGTCTTATCAAAGTCTCAAAAGTGTTGGCAGGATTAGCTTCTGCTGAGACCTTTCTTCCTTGCATGTGGCCACTTCCTCACCTCTATGTATGGTCTTCCCTCTGTAGACATATGCCTCTTATAAGGATTCATTACTATTGTGTTAGGGCTCTTCCTTTCTGACATCATTTAACCTCAATTACCTCTTTAACGGTCCTATCTCCAAAGAGATCACATTAAAGGTTAGGGCTCCAAATGTTAATTTCATGTATGCACATTTTCTTCCATAACACTAAATTACTTTATTATTTCCCATTACTTCTACTACTGACAGCTACTAAATCCAAATTTCCACTCCAACCTCTCTCCTGAGCACCAACCCATATGCCTAAATCTCTATCGAGCATTCCCATTTGTAGATAATACCTACACTTTACTCAATATGTTCAACATTAAATCTCATTATCTATCTCCCCCACATCAGGCTTCCTGTGTTCACTTTCTCAGCAAATGACATCATCTTTCATCCAATCTGTCTACGAGAAAATGTGGGAGTCATTCTCTACCTGCATGCCTCTCATTTACTCACTACAGCCAATTATTGCCAAGTCTTATCAATTTGTCTCCTCAATATTCTCAGAATATGCTCTTCCTCTTTATTTCCACCTTAGTTCAAAAGCTTTGGTTGGGTTGCAATGTATCTTGCCCCCAGGCTCCCTTCCTTGTAACCATGTTCCAATCTCCTGTCATCATAATACCTTTAAAAGACAAGCCTGAGAATATTATTTGTATGTTGACATTCTTCAAAGGTATCAGACTATCACTGACATTAGGATAAACCCAAAGTCTTTAGCATGGCCTGTAAGGCTCTTTTGTGACATATTTACGAGATGGCTCCTTATGTTTTCTCTGTACCTCCACTCTTTCCCAGTTCTCTAATACTTATACCTTATGTTCTGTAGTGAATTTTCTATAATTTGTCAAATGTAGCTTGCTGGAGTAAATCTTCATGACACCATGCATGTTCCCCACTCTGGACTGTTCCCTCTTGGCTAATGGTTTTGTTTTCAAAACTTAAAATAGAGGTTATTGTTTCCCAATAGTTACTGAACTTGACTTTATTCTTCTCAGTCTGTACTAGATGCTTTCTTACAAGCTTCCATGACATTCCTCTGTCATAACTTTAATGATATTTATCATTTATTTGCCTGGTATTCAATTAGATGTAATCTTCCAGAAAGCATATATTCCATCCTTTATCTCTCCATAACCAGTACCTCATATGATGAAAGTTACAAATAAGAGTTTGATGAGAGAATGACCTAATAATTAGAGGGACGCAACTCATCCCATTGACACATACCCACTCCATATAACTGCAAGAAATCTAGAATACATTGTCACTTATCATAAACTAATGTGCTTTACATTTCCATGTTAGAAAAAAAAATCTACATTAGAAGGTGTATGGCTGAAACAATAGAAGCTTTAGTCAGCGTGAGATAATACACAACTTAACTCTCATGAAGGAAATTTATTTTGTATCTTAAACTATAGGTTAGAGAGTTATTTACAAAAGCAGATACTTATAAAGACATTCATATTGACTTGATGCTATTTGACATAATAGTTGAGCATTTAAAAGGTTATTCATCCAAGGCTCAATTCCAGTCAGCTGGCTCATTACTTGATTCCTACTCTTCAGTAATAATACTATTCTTTGTAAAATCTCAAGCTCCCTTAGAAATTTAGCTCAAGATTAAGATTTCACTGCCACTCAATCCCAAAGCTGTGATGCTTTTCCTCCCACTTTTTTTTTTAATCAAGTAACTCTTCTTTCCAAAATGCCACCAAGATGCCTTCTAGACTGAACATTCTTCTCTCTTCTTCCACAGCTTTCCAGATATTCACAGTCAGGTGGGCACTTCTTTACCCACCTGTGCTGTCCCTGTTTTCAGCTTCCTTGCTCATTTCAAATTCCCTCCTCAAGCTCCTCGAGTTCTTCACATTACCTGCCACCTCCAAGTGTAAAGTTGCTCCACTTCAGGTAAAACCATCACTATTACAGAGGCTGCCTAGCACAGGAGTTCCACCTGGGACTGAACACTGATATTCTGGAACCTAAATGATATTATGAATATTCCTGACCAGGGAAACTCGAGATCTATTCAAATTTTGCAGGGAAACATTTCAATTTGAATGTGTGAGTCATACTGAAAGTCAGTGCCAACTTCACCTACGTCCAGGTCCTCCCCAGCTAGCCCCACTCTAATAAGTCAGAATCGCTTAGAGACTTACATGAGCTGTGGCATATCTGACCTTGCAACCTTTCTCTTCTGCGAGTAGCTAGAATGCGTTCCGCTATTCACACTGTCTCTAACACTAAGACCAACAGGACCCTCAGTGTCAACAGGATTTACCTTTGTTGCTTCCCTGAGCTGGATCCTGAGCCCCAGTTCTGGTGTTTGAGTCTGTGGTTTGATATGGAACTCTGGCTTACACCTTGCTGTGATAGTTTATTTTGTATGTCAACTTAACTAAGCCATGAGGTTCTGAGGTATTTGGTTGAACATTATTTCTAGGTGTGTTGTGAAGATGTTTCTAGATAGTTTCTCTCCATCAAAATGGATACTCTCTGAGACCTGCAACTCTGCCAAGACCTAGCTCATCATCTGCTCCTTCTAGTTTATAAAGACTATAAAATGTAATTTGAAGCCAGTAACCATCCAAACCCTGTAAGTTTGATAACCTATTTTAACACAACACCTTTTAAGTGAACTGTGAGAAATGTCAGTGTAATTTAGTGTAATTTAGTTCTTGAGAATAAAACACAAGGCATGACAGCTGACTGAGTGAAGTCCACAGTTCAAAAACAAATCAAATATTTGCCTTTTTTCTATTTAAAAGCCACCTAATTCTTCCCAATCATTATTTATTGCTTTATTTTTTTTTACTTTGAAGCAATAACAAGTAATAAACTGCCTAACATAGGAATAGTTATTCATCAATGGTAAAGAATGCTATTTAAAACAATTTCATTTCAATGTATGAATACATATAAATAGAGTGGCTATATGTGTATACATACTTAAAACTAATCTAACACTTTTGAAATGTTATTTTCTCTATTGGTAATATCAGATATATATATATGACAAATGACATATAATTTAGTTAACAATGAATTTTGCATCAAATGATATGTTGGACTTTACTAAACACTAAACTTCTGACCAAATTTTTAAAAATCACAAAATAACATAAATAATAAAACAGTAAATTGAATATTTTGAATATTTTAGTATAAATTATTTTATATAGCATATAAGATAAATTATGATAGGAAAAGAAATGACTAAAGACAAGTTTTCTTGACTGTACTTCCCATCCTCAAAGATTTGGGGCAACTTCCTGAATTCTAGTATCAGAGATATGTAGGTCTCTACTGCTTGGCACAGTCTTTTTCAAAAGAGCCTAATTGCCATAAACATTGAGGCCCAGTTTTTCTTGAGTGTTCAATTGCAAGGATAAGAAAGACAGTGTGATACGGAGAATAAAGGAGGAGGAAAGGGAAGAGAAAAGGGAAATCATTGCCATGTATTAAAAACTCACCATAAGTCAAGCACTATGTTGATTCAGTTCTTTTATTTAATCCACAAAACCATTTAAATGCTTATTATCTCCATTTTGTAGATAAGGAAACTGAAGCCTAGAGAAGTCAACTAATTTTCCACAAAGGACATGGTTAGAAAGTGACAGAAGCCAAGGTATAAACCCAACTCTCTGATTGTACAGTCTATATTCTCTCCATAAACCTGTGTTTTATGCCTATCTATATATAATTCCAATATATATCCAATATACTTCTGTGTATCAATATATATATTATATATTATATATATGTATATCTGATAAACACAGAGAAATAGTCCTTAGAGCAAATATATCCCTAGTACTGCCAAAATAATAGTCTTGCTTATTGATACACTCCTTTGTTTAACACCTATTTATTTAGCAGTTACCATTGCAGTGTGCTAGTTTTTTGAAAAAGAAATGAAAGTGGTCACTGACCTCAAAAGGCTTATAATTTAGAGGGATAGAAGGAAAGCAAACACAATTTCAATACAATATAAAAACACAGACCACTCTGGGCATGCCAACCAGATGATCTGGAGATGAGGATGAGGACAGGGAGGAACAGGAAGACTTAGAAGGCTTTCTGGAGGTGTGTTCAGGCTCACAAAGGACAGGTAAAAGTTACCCAAATGGAGAAGGAATAGGAGGGCGTTCAAGTTGGAGGCATAATACATGTAGGTACCGAGGAGAGGAGGAGCCTGGCCACTTGAACAAAAGCAGACTGGTTGATATGGCAAATGTGAGAGCTCAGAAAAAGGGGGGGAGTACAGGAGAACTTCCACTCTGTTGGTTTCAATGACTGGACAGATTACAGTGCCACCTTTTTGGATGGGATGAGGATGAGCCTTCTAAATCTTCCTGTTCCTCCCTGTCCTCATCCTCATCTCCAGATTATCTGGTTGGCATGCCCAGAGTGGTCTGTGTTTTTATATTGTATTGAATATAGTATAATATAAAACCTCCAGATTGGGTTATGTTACTATAGTATGTCTTCTTGTGATACCTTCAACTTCAGCATAATAGTTCCCACAGCTAAAATTATATGGTTATTTTGATTAGTATATACACAGTGCCTGTCTCTGTCAAAACATTTTGTCTATTTTGGCTACTCTTTATCCGTAATGCTTAACCCAGTATCAATTATTTATAAGGTCCCCATAAATATATGGAGTGGTCAACTCTGACAAGAATACAGAAGGAGTTTCAGGGTAGGAAGAGAGTTTGGGGGTAAACAACTGTAATATAGCTGTAGAACATCCATATAGAAATGTTCATAAGGTAATTTTTCTTTTTGAAATTTTTGTATTACTATTCAAGTGGTATTTCTGAGCAGAAGACAAGTCTAAGAGAAATGAGTAAATAGAGAATATTTAAGCCATGTGAATAAATGAAGTAAGCCAAAGAGGCACAAACAGGAGGAAGGAAGACATTATTATTCAGTACAGAGCATACAAGGGGCAGAGAAAGAAATCGGACCAAAGAGGACCAGAGATGTGGACAAATGCCAACAGATAGTCAGATAAGAAAGTTTTCTAGCAATAAATATTGTTTTTAAAAAGCAGAGAAGAAGCCAGAGAGCCTGGCTTCTTTTTACCGGTGCAAAGTGTTCAAAAGGAAAAAGAGCATCACTTTTCCTTTCAATGCATTTCCTCTTTTGTCTTATCTTTCATTTATTATCTTTCTTCATTCCTTTGAGTGATTCTCCCAAATCATTCCTAAAATCCTGACTTTCTTCCTATTTTTCCCCTAATCTTCAAAATAAGATTGACTGAGATAGCAAGAAATTTAAAATTTAGACATATCTTCAAAACATTTTTTGTTTGCAGTTTGCATAGATAAAGTTATAGAGCTTTCTTACAAATTTTTTTTCTCCTTACATTCATTGCTGGAGATGGGAAAGGGGCCTACTTTTCTTTGAGGGCTGATATCTGTCGAGCCAATGCTAAGCCTGATCACTACAAAATTTAAAAGAACCTTCCCAGGGAGATGCAGAAAAGTAATCGGTAAAAGTTCAAATTCTGTTAGATGAGCTCTCAGTTACACACTGAGAGCATGAAGCAGCACTACAAAGTGGCCTATGTCACAGAGGGCCCCACTGATGGGAAAAGTGCTATTTCTTCATTTTGGACCCAAGGCTGAGCCCAGAATGGATAGAGTGCAATAAGCCAGGAACCAGAGCCTCCCAGATCTACCTGTCAGGGCAGGGCAGCAGGCCTTAGGAAGCCTAGACAGCAGGAGCAATAACGGCAGCCGCTGGTGGAAAAGCAGAAGCAATAACGGCAGCCGCTGGTGGAAAAGCAGAGAGGAACTCTGACCAGTGAGCCAGAGGAGATAAGGGCAACTTGTGTGGTAACCAGAGACCAGTTCTCCAGAGCAAAGTGCTGCCCCTGTGCTCACAAGCCAGGGGGAGGTATGGGCCACAAAGTAAAAGGAAGTCCAGAGAAACAAGCTTGTTTGAGCAGGACTCTGTCTCTGCTTCCGTGCTGGTATGGCCATTAGAAACATAGGTTACATGACTTACCTAAGGTCTGTTGTCATCCTGATAAAGATGAATGATTATGACAGCTGACATTTATAGAGCACCTACAGAAAAAGTAAGCTACCCATTACTGAGAACTTGTAGTTTTGGCACTCTACTAGGTTTGTGTGCATTCTCTCATTTGTCCTTTACAACAATCCAATGAGGCATTAGTACTACCTTCACCCTTAAATTAAAAATGAAAAACTGAGGTTAAGAGAGTTTAAGAAACTTGTTGAAGTTTACAGAGCTAAATACATGACAGAGTCAAAATTCAAATCAGGCCACTCTGGCCAAACGTTTAACCATTTTACTGCCCAGGTGGGTTCCAGAAGTGGGGAAATGCTGGAGCCGTCATGAACTTCGAAGCCATTTCAATAGTTGAAGAAATCCAAGGCAGAAAATAGCAGATAGTACTTTTAAACAGGTAAGGAAGGTGAACGCACTCCTTAAAGCCTATAACAGAAAATAAAAATATAACTTGAGAAAGTGAGCTAGTCCTAAAAATTAACCTCAAAGCTTCTCCATAGTCAGGCCCCACATTGTTCCCCCAGCTGCTACCAGGCTGTTGTTGATTCCTTCATGAATGATGTGAAATACAAATCCCAACACCCTTGTTACAATAATTCAGCAAAGACATCAGTCCCTTGATGATCAAGTCAATCTCTCATGTCAAACTTAAGGCTGGGATATTGGCGGCAGGCACATGAGTGACACAGCTCTCTTTCTGAAAGGAAAGCTCCTTAGGACCGGCCGTAGCATTCCTCAGCTCAGCATCCAAGGTTTTCGGAAGCGGTGTCCAGCCTACTTGCCCACCCTAATTTCTTGTCATTCCTCCACTCTGTACCTGAACATAACGCATTTCCTCTCCCTGGAAAGCTTTTGTCCCATTTCTACCTGGCAAAGTTTCTCTCTCTTTGAAAGGCCAGAATTGATGTTGTCTTCGAGGCAGTGACAGTGCCACCAGAACGTGGAGAGCCCACAGTCACCCTCAGGGTCCCCTCTCAAACACACTACCAGGACAAGGTCCCTGGGCCCTGAGCCCTAACCTGAGTCCTGCAAACTCCAGCTCCTCACATTTAGGAATGCTGAAATAACCATTACGTCCGAGTGCACTTATCCAAGCTTCAGGGGTCACTATGTGTCCCTTTCTCTGTTCCCACCATCCTTTGTGTGTATGCATATATACACATACATACACAACATGTTTCACATCATTCAGGAAGGAATCAACAACAGCCTCATAGGAGCTGGGAGAACAATATAAACTTACACACATATATACATATATATACCTACTTTACAGCACTATCACATCATGTTTTAATTGCCCTTAAATGTCAATTTTCCTTCCTGGAGAACATTAATTAATAATATGATGGATTTAGCAGAGTGTTTGGAACATAACAGTCGCTCAATAAAATACAACAGATTGGTTCAAAAATTATATCAGTTCTATTCGTGCATACAGCACTTAATACAGAACTTTACACATCAGATATCTGTGCAATATGACATACACAAAACATGAAGAAAAAATTACCATCATGACCCCATGAATTGTTACAAAGTTGCTTCCTCTATCCTTGTTTGTGATCTTTCAGTTTATATATTCCATTTTTCCCCACTTTTCAGCAAACAATACTCTGTTATTCAAGCTAAAATTAAACAATCATCCTTCATTTCTCTATTTCCCTTATCCCCTAGAGCCAATCCATACATCACCTATAGCTCACATCTGTCCATGTTTCTCCATGGATGACACCAGTCTGGTCCTATCCACCATCATCTCAGGTGGACACAAAGACACTAGAACTGTGAAATAGGCTCCTAATATGTTTCCCTGTTCTTACCTTTGCCTTTATAAACTAGTCTCCATTCAGCAGTTAGACACATTGTTTTAAAATCTAATAGGACATTATTCTCCTTGAAAAATTTCAATGACTTTCCACTGCTTTTAAAATAAAATCCAACCTGGCCTCCATAATCTGACTCTTGCTTCCCAAATGAACTTCATCTCCTACATCTATCTCTCTCATTCATTCATGAGCCACCTGCCACACTGACATTTTTGTTCCTCAAAAAGTCAAGTTTGTCCCTGCCTGGGGATTTTGTACTTGATCTTCTTTCTGCCTATTCGGCTCTTCCATTGCTAGCTCTTCTCCATCCTTCAGAACACAGATGGAATGAGACCTTTGCTGAGAGCCCTCCCTGGTCACTCTTTCCAAAGTATTCTCCACTGAGCTATCATATCTCCTTGCTTATTTTCTCCAAAACACTTGTTATAATCTATAACGATTTTGTTTATTGGTTTTCTTCTTATAATCTGTCCTTTGCCACCTCACCCTTCTGCATCTATAATAAAATGAAAGTAGTGTTGAGGGCAGGACTTGGTCTATTCTTACCTACTGACTATTTCTCCAGAATCTAGAAAATATCAGGTTCACAGTAGAGGTTTGAAAGAATAGATGAATATGTACTTAATGTTTATGTTACCACCTCACATTTACAGTAAACTCTTTGCAGGCAAAGACCATGTCTTATTTGAAGAGAATTCAATATAGCACCCTGGAAAGCACCACTGCTACTATAGGTGGAATAAACGTCATTATATTTTGAAAATTCTTTCAGGATTAGCATTTAAAGTGATTCCAGAGTCTCAGTTTTCATGGTAGAAATTCAACAAAAACTTCTAAAAAATCAGTATAAAATAATAGGAAACCGCCAGTATATGGCTTTAAATAATATTAATAAGATGTGAGGATTTTTTTCCCTAGGGAATGCTTTGAAAATCTGAAAATTTTCAATGCTCTTTGCAAAGAGCAGGTCTCTGCTGCATTTATCTCCCTGTGTGCTCTAAGCACCACGGATTTTAGTAGTCTCTTCTTAAGAGGCTTATGATGCCTAGAGAACCACATGATCAAGAGAATTGAGCTTAGTAATTCCACAAGAAGAAAGTCCAACTGAGGTAATGTATCTGAATTTAGTACTTAAATTAAAAGTTTGAGACTCAGCTTTCCCAGAAGTAATTCCTTCTCTCATCAGGGAATGTATGTGCTATAAATAAGATTATGCAGCTCAAAAGCTAATTGTTTGAGAACACCTAATTGAAAGTAATAGCTAATGAGAGGGTCGCATTAGCGACTTAATGTTAGTGGTCACATTAGAATCCTGCATTTATACAAACCTGGTTTATTTCCTTTTTCATTGATGGCATTAGGGGATAAGTAAATTAATCTGAGATGGCTGCAGACTAGATGTGCATCAAAGGACATTAAAGAACATAACAAAGAAAGCTCCACTACTCACAGATTCTTAGAAGCAAGGTGTAATTCTGCCTAAACTACCAGAAATAAAGGGTCTCTGAAAGTGACCCATGAGTATGGAGCAAATACTACAATACATCGTGTTAAACTTAACGTATAGGGAGACAAGGACAAATAAGAAAGCTGGAAAACAAATTAAAATGTCTTCTCCCACAGTCTCTGCATTATACTAATGTGTTCTACACAGGGTGAGATTTGGGTTTAAAAATGAAAAAGTGTTTCCCTCCGTCAACAAACCTGGCCTTGGAGAGAGGCATACAAAACAGATTCACACATCACTGTCTGACAAGATGTTCACTGATAATTTTAGCAGTGCTGAAGAACTTATTGATACACTTTTCCCTCTTAGAAAAGTATCTCTTAAACCCATGAGAAAAAAGAAATTGAGTACTAAAACCAAGTGAAGAATTTGAAACTTCTCAAGAAAGTGGGTGTCTGAAGTAGGACAACTTATAAAAAGTCAGACAGTATGATAATGTTTATGAGCAACTGCCTGATTATCAGCAAATTTCTGTCCAAACTTTGAACATCCAAAACTGTTAAACTGAAATAAAGAATTTGCAACATGCTAACAGATTGGCCTTTAGTTTACAAATTACAGAATAAAATGGCAAATGCTACAGCTCCGGACATATAGACACAGAGGAATCTCTCACCAGAGACATTCCTATGACCTTTACATTGACTATTGAGCAGAAGGTGGAGCCATCAGTGATTGGTTTTGATCAACTATGTTAGTCACAAAAAGCAGTTTTCATTACTTGTTACTAGTACATATATTAATGAAAGAATAGATTTAAGGATCTACTTCTGGGTTTGAGGGTTTTGGCTTTCTGAAAAAAATTCATTTCTATAAGAATTTTTAAATATCTTAATGTTAATCCATTCTTATTAACTTAATCTAAATAATATCTCATTAACTAATCCATTCATTTATGCAACAAATATTTATGGAAGGCAACTATGCAGAAAGGTAGAGATAACTACAAAAGGATGGTCAGACATTATATTCCTACTGTATTAATCCTTTAAAAAGGTAAAAAAAAATAGTCATCTTGGACTGTTATGTTCTAGGCAGGGATGCCATGCTCCCTAGATATTTTAAAACATATCTAAAAATTCTGTATACTATAAATTATATCAGTGAGTTACTTTCCTTCTTTGTAAATTAAAACATTACACTTGCAGTTTTATACTGAATTACAACAATATAGCACAGATAAATTTAAGAATGTTTGTGATTAAAGTGATATTACCATCAGGAAGCATAACTTTTAAAAATTAAATAAATACCTTAGTTTGTATCAAAGTATACTTATGATAAATGAAATGCTAAAAGCTATGAATACTTGATGAAGAAGAATAGTCCATAAACATAACCCCACTAACAAGCTCTGGAGACAATTAAAAACAAACAAAAAATCAACTTTACAGATGCCAAGGTTTTTATAACTAAGTATGGGCTCACACTTGTCACAAAGTTCCCAAATACAAATCCCCAATTGGGGAGAGAATTAGACCTCCCTCATGTAGGCCAATAACAATAAGAGAATATCAAATCCCAAGATCTTGGACAGGGATATTTTTTTTTAAAAGATGCAGGAAAATGCAGACCTACATTTTAGTGAAGTGGATGATTAATAGAAATCAGGTACCTAAGAGAATGTAAAACGAAGTACATCATAACTATTTAGGTCAGCTATTTTTCTATCTAGTTGAGCATTAAAATGAGTAACATGTGCACAGCTATTTCATACTAAAGCAGGCCAGTCACTTAATTATCAACCAAATTTAAAACTGGCATATAGCATTTATACATACCATTTTACAAAGTAGTATTTTTTCTACCAGCTATGGACTAAATGTTTGTGTCCCCCCAAAATTCACATGTTGAAGATGAATCCCCAGTGTGATGGTATTGGAGGTGGAGCTCTTGGAAGGTAATTAGACCATAAGGGTAGAAGCTCCATGAATGGGATTAGCATCCTTATTAAGAAGAGACATGAGAGGGATTGTCTACCCCCATGTGAGGATACTGTGAAAAGATGAGAAGACAGCCATGTGCAAACCAAGAAGAATGTCTTCACTAGACACCAGACCTGCTGGCACTTTGGTTTTGGAATTCCCAGCCCCAGGACTGTGTAAAATAAATGTTTATTGTTGAAGCCACCAACTCTGTGGGATTTTTGTTATAGCAACCCAAACTAAGACATCACCATACCAATATATTTCACTAAAACAGATTAATGTTGAGAAAATAGTTAAGTGTCTCTATTCAAATGGACTGCCACAAACCATACATATAATGTAACCAATAAAAGTATAGTTTATTTAGATAATATATGGGAAAGTAGAGACTAATAACAAACCTTGCTAAATATCCAGTGTGTAAAGTCACTGTTTTTCTTGTGACCATAATAGATTCAAGCTCCTTACTAAGGGTGAAGAAGAAGATTCTACAGGAACACATAAGCATAACCTACTCTAATGTGTAAGCCTTCAGTACTATGTTGCTTTGCACCTTTCTACCTTACAGAGTATATGGCTAAATACTACCATTATTCATATTTACATTCAGGAAATGCTTCCTGGCTCCCTTATATAGGCCAGGTATCATTCAAGAGGCTCAGAAATATGGAAATGCAATCAACAAGTTTCTTTCCTTGTGGAGTTTACATGGCAAAAGAAGGGAAGACATTATACATGTAAAAATAATTTTTAAAGATAATTACAAACTATAATAAATGCTATGAAAGAAAGGAGGTAAGAACTAATATGGTAAATAATGTCTTTAAATAGTTTGGTTTAGAAAGGCTTCTTTTAGAAAATAAAGAATGAGAAGGGACAGCTTGTCGAAACTCAAGGGAAGATTCTTTTAAGTAGAAAGAACAAATGCAAAGTCCTTAAAGTAAATACTAACTTGATTTTTTTTAATTGAAAAAAGCCCAGGATGGCTAAAGAAACGCTCTGCTCCTGATTTGTGTTTTCAACAATGTTACTTGCCCTCCCATAATAACAACTAGAAAAGTGGATAAAAGATGGGGAAAAGCTGTCTTCATACATTGAAAAACAAGCAGTGTAAGACTGTGACCCCTAAGAGAAGGGAAACAAATGAGGAGACTTTAAAATTGCCTCAGCTTTCTGCTGAGTTTTCAGACCAACTCTGGAAGGAAGAGCACAAGATGAGCACCAGGAAGGTGAAGTAAATGGACTTGGCATAAAAGAGTACCAGAGAGGAGGGAGCTAAATAGAAAAAGAGCTCCAGAAATCTGAGTAGGGCATCTCCTTGTTTCCTTGTTTGAATACAAATCTGAATGACGTGCAGGGTAAAACTCCATAATATCAAACAATAATACTTGAGTAGCTAAACAATCTCTAGAGCTCATGCAGAGCAGAGAGATATTTGAATTCCCACAAGCTCAGTGGAGAGATTTTGTTGAATCCCTGGGGCATTCAGTAGAACTGTTCAGTACAGAAGTGTCATACATTAGAAATAAGGATAATAAAGGGTTGTGCCTTAGAAACAGCTCCAGAATAAGGCCTCTCTATTGTTAATCCACAAGAGGATTAAGTTGCACTGCAAGTAAATTAGCAACCTGACAAAACAAGATAATTGTTAAAGAAAAGTAAAAAAATCCAAATACTCAAGACCATAAAGAAGCAAGACTCATAGCCAGAAGTAAAATCAGTCAATAGGAGCAGGCCCATAAATGACAGAGACGATGGATTTAGTAATCAAGAACTTTAAAACAACTGTTATAAATATGCTTATAAGCATAATGAAGAGAGATTAAAAACTTCTGTTTAACTTCAAGAACTGAATAACACAATACCTGAAATAAAAATTCAGTAGGTGGATAGATTAGACACTGCAGAAAAAAAGATCAGCAAGTTTAAAAACATAACATAAGAAATTATCAAATCTGAAGGACAGAACAATAAGATGCTAAAAACAATTCCTGGAGAATAGTAGTCTCACTGATCTATATGACAATGTTAAGAGGCCTAAAATACATGTAACTGGAAACACAAAGAGGGTCGCAGAATAATATCCCAAGAAATTTGCTAAAAAATTTCTAAATTTGATGAAAAGTAAAAAACACATATAGTAAGTTCATCAAACTCCAATCACAGTAACATAAAGAAACCTACAAGAAGAAATATCATAACTAAATTGTTGAAATTCAGTAATAAAGACAAAATTTTAAAAGCAAGCAGAGAAAGATTAGACATTGCATAGGGAGCAAAGGTAAGAATAGTTGCCAATTTTTAACAAGAAACATTGCAAGCAGAAAGACTATAGAGTAACATCTTTAATCTGCTGAAACAAAATATGATAAGCTAAATTCTATATCCAGCCAAAATTTCTTGAAAAAATGGAAATGAAATAAATACATTTTCAGAAAAATAAAAGCTGAAAGAATTGAAACTAGCAGAACTTCACTCCAAATAAATGATAAAAAGAATTAATTGGGTTAAGGAAGAATGGAATTTTTAAAGGTGGAAATTGGAATCTAAACAAATGAATAAAGAAAGTAAGAAAGGGTAACATACCATAATATATACAGTCAGTTTTTCTCATTATTTGAGTTTCTTTAAAAGACCGTTGACTATTTAAAGCAACAATGTATTTTAAGAGATATAACATGTATACAAGTAAGATATGTGAAAAATATATAAAGTCCACATGGGGAGATGGAAGTGCAGTATTATAAGGTTCATATATTATATGTGAATTTGCATAATATTAGATGAGTAATGATAGAATTAGATGAATATAAGTTAGACACATATGTTAACTCTAGAACCATAAATGAAGGGTATAACTAATAAACAATACTAGAGATAAAATGGAATACTAGAAATTAGTATTTTTTTAACTTGTAAATAACCCATGAGTCAAAGAAGAAATCAATAGGACAATTTAAAGTATTTTGAACTAAAATAAACAGTGACAAAAGTACAATATGACAAAATTTCTGGGATGGAGCTAAAGTAGTGCTAAGGGGAATTTATATCTTTAAATGCTTATGTTAGAAAAGAAGAAAGATTTAAATTTCCACTTTAAAAAGCTAGAAATCAAGATTAAATTAAATCTATAATATGTAGAAAAAAGGAAATAACAAAAATAAGAGAGGGAATCCATGAAGTAGAAATAGAAATATAATAGAGAAGATCCATAAAAGAAAAACTGGTTCTCTGATAAACTTCTAACTAAACTAATAAAAGAGAAAATATAAATTACCCATAACAGAAATGAAAATGGAGACATCACTACAGAGCTTATACCACTACTTACAAACTGTGTAATCTTAACCAAGTTACAGTAACCCTTACATATACATTTGCTGTCAAGTTCAGCACTACACCTGACAAATAATTCAGTTATTCTTTTCATTATTCATAACCATCTTAAGAGATATAGATGCTTACATATTTGTTTAGCCAAAAATCAAAAACACATAATCCTTGGAAAATGAAAATATATACACTTTAGACTGATACAAATGTTATATTTGAGTTAACAAATATAATCAGCATACATTTGGATTTTGGATTGACTCTGTTCCGACCATAACCATTGTGCTTTTCTCCTTGGCATCCTATAAGAAACTGACTGGATGATCCCATTGAAACTATTATTTAATTAAGATTAAATAATGGTAGATGTTGCACATTGAATTACCTTGAAATTCTGCCAATCTAAAGCCAGACAGACCTGGACTCACCTTGGTAAGCTTATTACTGGCTATAAAATTTGGCAATAGTTTTTATACTTCTAATCTCTTTTTTTTCATTATCTGAAGAGTTGTGAAGAAAAAATAACAATGTAATGTGTTTAGAATTTCTAAAATAAAGTGGAAAGTCAATAGATGTTAATGCCCTTCACTATGATTTCCTCTCCCCCATTATAATGAAATAATCATGATATAGATAAAGGGATTTTTTTCCCTTAAGCTCAAACCTAAAATGTTCTCAGAAACCAAACCACCTCTGCATGCCAGAGGACCTGAGCTTGCATCAACCTAAATTACGTTCAAAAGATAACCTGTTTGTAGGACAGAGTATCTATCAGTTAAAGCAAATGTCAGTGTCTAGGATGCAGTAAAAATCAGGAAAACAAGGGAATAGAACATAGCAGCAAAATGAGGGAAAAAATACTAATGTGGCTATTTTTAAAAGAATTTGTGATAGAGAATTTTAAGGAAGACTTCGTTAAAATGAAGCTATACACCCCCCTTGTTTCTTTACTTCACATCAGCCTTGGAAGACTAACCAACCCGTGTCCTCTTCATTTGGGATAACAAAGAAGCTACTGTAGGATCTCAGAATAACTGAGCTGAAGAACATATGTATTTAGAATTGTAATGCATTCTAAGTCTAAAGAAATCCACTAGTCTAAAATACACTATTCTAAAATTACACTAGTCTAAGTCTAAAAATACATCCACTAGTGTATATCCTGAGCTCTCCTCCCCAGTGTTCTCAAAACAGCTCCTTTGTTTGTGTATATCCTTTGACGGACATTGTCCACATCTCTTTCCTTGCTGACCACATATCTACTTATACCATTCAGTGCTTTTCATTCCTGCTTTCCTGCTCCCAGCAGGTGTTCCGTGCTTCAGTAACATTTTGTGCCTTCTTGCTCTTGTAGCACAATACATCTTCCATTAGGCCAAAATCAATCCAAGAGAGAGTAGAAGTTAGATGGATTTGATAAATTTGTAATATCTATAGTGCTTTGCTGTACATCCATAGGATATGCCCTTCTACAAAATAAACTCAAGATTTTCCTTCTCATTTTCAAGCATTTACAACAACAGGCTTTTCAAGTCAACCTGTGTCACTGGTTTGCAATTTGCTGTGGATGAGGAAATTCCCTAAGAGACCTCTAATTTGGGCCTTCAGTGCATTGTGCATACAAAAACAAAATCTATTAAGTATACCACCAAAATTAGACAAAGCTCTTAAGCATGATACAAACAATAGTGTGGCATTTCCCTAACTATAACAGTCTTCCACTTTGTATCAAAAAATAATGTCAAGAACTAATATTTCTGCTTAACTGTGTCACTTCTAAATACAACTCTGCATTTCCTTACCCTCCATTTTGATTCCTTTTAGTTTTTCCTTAATTAATCATTTCCCACTGATACCCCATCAAAGAAATTTAATAGGCAAAAACTTAATAGATCAACCCACTTAAGTGTACACCAGGTTTTGACAGTTTCAACCAGAATAACAATGCTGCTTGTTTTTCAGCCAAAGAAATTAAACTTGTTTTTCTCTTAAACATTGATGAAATCAACTCATAAACATGACAATCTTACTTTAGATTACTTATTATCTTGTGTTGTGACTCATGTAAAAAGGATGAAGCAAGTTATATAACTGAAAAATATACTTACTAATGAGGCATTGAAGATGACAATAATTTTGTTGCTATAAACTATTTAAATTATCTTCAGAAAGAAATATAGCACTAGCTGTTAAATAATGAAACAACTTAATTTGATAAAATGATAGTAAAATGAATAACCTAAGGAAGATTACCCTTAAATGCCCCTTAAATCTTTACCACTCAAAGTATGATCCATGCATCTGCCTCACTGGGGAGCTTACTAGACTCTCAGGTCCTGCCCCACACCTACAGAATCAGAATCTTCCATTTAACAGGATCCCCAAGAGATTTCTATATTAAAGTTTGAAAAATATTATATGAAAAGCAAATGCATCTAACTTAGTTGAAATTCCAGTATCAACTCAAAATATCAGAATACCTACACCACTAAGTTTTATAAAATATTCAAAGGCATCAGCTAACTGATATTTCAGTTTCCAAGCATCAAAAAGCAAATGAATTTTTATTAATACTAAATAAAGTTGTGCTTTATTTACAGGGATATCTCACCAGAAATCTATGATTTTTATAGTTTATAAAATCTTTCATCTCTTCAGATTCCAATTTATTCTGTTTATGAATTTCTAATCTGTTTTGTTAAGTAAAAAGTAATAATAGACTAGAGTTTATAGTTATCACATTTCATTAGTAATTATTTGTTTTATTTAAAAATATAAAATTGATATTTAGTTTCACAATACAAAATATACTGGATTTCAGAACATCAAAATATTGCTTTGCTTTATTGCTTACAGAATGACATGTAAATGTTTAGAACAAAAAATGTGGTTGTGTCCTGGAATGTTCATAGCAGCCAGTGCAGGGCTTCAAGAACCCTGAGGATTTTCTCCCTCATCCTAAAATGAGCTGATGGCTTACATTGTATTAAGACAATGAAAGTGTCAGGGTAGGAGCAGTTAACCCATCCTTACTCTGTTATGAAGCTTTCCCAAGTAAGTTTAGTTAATTCTGAGGGTGGCTAGAACCAAGAAACTAGAAGATGATGTCTCTCACCGAAGATTTTAGGAGCAAAGAAATAAAAACTAGCTGACTTAAGGCCAACTGTGGCTGATTCACTCACAATTGTCACTCAGGATTGCAGATTCTTATGGAATCCCTCACAGAGATGTATGACATTACCGTCACTACACCAATCGCTAGACAATATGCAAGGGGGTCAGTTCAGAATCATGCTATCTGTAAAAGTATTTTTAAGTGGTAACTTAAATGATCAATATATTAAAGAATAAAATACACTGGCTTGGTGAAAACCTTTTACCAAAATGTCACTAAAAAGGTGAGATTAGTAGAATAGAGAGAATGAAAAGCACTGTTGGTGTTCTGTGCCCAAATACATAGGTTTTCAGTGGCTTTGAGATAAAATAGAAATTTATTTAAAATATAACAAACATGCATATGCACACACACACATATGCACACACACATACACACATGCATGCATTACAATATTTACCATATAGTATATACACATTGAAATACTTTGGCAAAAAAAATCTGTTTTATTTTATAGAATTTAATGTTAACATTAAATTGAGGTCAAGATTCACACGACTGGTCCACTGTAAGGAGATTCACCAAAAATGGTCTTGCAAGATTTGACATCACCTGACTGTGTGAAGCTTGTTATTAACTTGTTCCTGGCTTTGCTACCTGAAGTAGCCAGATTTTTCTGCTTTACAATTGTATTTAATTTCCATTTTCTAATGTCCAGAGTAATCAGCATGCTTTGGGGCTTAGAAAACTGTACTCATATACTAATAGGATTTAATAAAAATGCTCACAACTCATTAAATACAGTACCATAATGGGAACAAAGTTATTATTTTAGACACAGATGTTTTCATAATTTCCCATAAATATCTTGCCAAATGTATTTTCTATTTATTTTGCTTTCTTTGCATCCTTATTCATTCTTGTGACTTCAACTTTATGTAAAATAAACCTCAAATCTACATAGTTACTCTGAAATCTCCTTCTAATTTCCTGTTGGAAATTCCCATGTATTTATACCATAAACATTCATTGCTCATAACTAAACTAATTCATTCATTCTTTTATACAACAATACTTATTGAGTAGTAACTATATCCCAGGAACTCTTCCAAACACTGGGGATCCATCAATGAATACAATAGACAAGATCCCCTGAACCCATGGAGTTTCCATTACAGAAGGGAGGTAAGGTGCACATATAACACATAACCACAATATATGCTATGTGAAATGATGGCAAGTGATATGGTGAAAATAAATTAATCATGGAAGGGAACTAAAGAATTCCAGGGGAAGTAAAATTTTAAAGAGGGTTGTCAATGAAGGACTCACTGACAGTAATGTTTGAGCAAAGACTCAAGTCCAGAAGTGGGGATAGAATCCAGATCACAGATGGAGCAATTTGCTTTATATTGGAGAACAAATAATTCATTTTTAGTAGTAAGCTAGAGGCTGAGCACACTGAGCAGAAGTATGGGTAGGTTGGAGGATGGACAGTGGGAACTTGGGGATATTCTTTTTGATTTGCTGCTATTTTCTCAGTGTATTAGAGATGTCACTGCTAAGAGTAAGAATATAGAAGGGTGTCTTGAAGGCTTGAGGATAAAGGGAAAGAAATAACAGGAGGACTAGGATCACATTTGATACTCGTGGGCATTAATTGTGCATTTTTCTTTGGCCCCATCAGTTTTGCAGACACAAGCATGGGGTAGATAGGTATTTGAATGTAACTCGATTTGAGGTCTTGTCAGACAAGTATACAAAGTGAGAGAATAGCAAGGGAATTTAGAGAATATGCAAGGGTATGATTAAAATGATTATTAAGGGAAATTATTATGGGTAAGAAAGAAAATGAGGACCTGTAAAAAAGGGGTAGGAGGATCAGTGGATATAGGTCCTCACTGAACTAATAAATTGTTGGAGTTGGGTATGAAATGGAGTAAACTAGAAAAATAAGGTTTGAGACTTGAAGAGCAGAATTCCTGAAATTAAGGCTATGGAGAGGTGCCAGATGTTGACATTTACAAGGTGTAGAGCAAACCCATGTGAGCTGAGGTGGGGTGGAGGACAAAATTATTGGGAAGAAGACACTTACGGACTAGAAACCCAGGACTCTGGAAGGATCATTACAAGGATATTGAAGTCACCAAAAATCGGGACAGCAGTAGTGTTGGGAATCCTGACAGTAGGCCAAAAGTTAAACACTTCAGTGAACGAGGAGAAGTGACTAGGGGTTGCTGATGACAGTAACAAGAAGTGGTGGATGGTTAGATAACAAGGGATTTTGAGGAGGGAGAAGGGGCTGGAAGTGGCATTGAGGAGCAAGGAGAATGCTTCCTTACCTCCCTGCTTAGTAGTAAAAGGTTATGAGACAGAAATACCCAAACTTGAGAAAGCTCGTAAATAAGCTGCACACTCAGGGAACGTCAGATTCAAACCCAGCAAACAGGTAAAGGAAGGAGGTTACTCCTAACTGCCTGTGAGTTCCAATGAAAGGGTTTCAGGAACTGCACATGGATGGCAGATGTGGTCAGAAGACAGGATGTCCAGAGAAACAGGGAAATGAGATCTGTGTGATGATCTCTCAACTGATAATAGCATTTAATATCAATAAGTATTTGTGAGACATTTACCTCCTCCAAGCACTGTCATAAATTTCTATACACTTTTTTTTTATAGTCACACCAACCCACAGAGGCAGGCACTTTATCTTTCTCTCAAGGTGAGGAGACTGGGTCACAAACCCAGATTCTGTTCTTGCCTGTCTAAACCTGCTCAATTCTCCCTGAACTTGTGGACCTGGACTTAAATCCTCACCAAGGTGGATTCTTCTGTTTGATGGTTCGTTTATTTGTTTTTCACCTCTTGGCCCTTTCCTACACTGGCTGACTCTGCAAAACACTTATGCTTCTTTCTCGCAATCTCACCCAATCCCTTTTTTACTCTTCTTCTTGCCTACTTGATTCACAATGCCTGTTGGACTCCTATATAGCCAGAGATCCAATTCGGGCCCTTTTAGAGAGACAAAAAGAGGTCCATAGCTGCATCTTCAAATGCCAACTGGTCATAGACCATACAAACTCTGTTACTTAGCCAAAAGTAACTCATTGTCTTTCTCCGATGATGAGTATTTCTTTTTCTATTTCTGAAACCACCGTTTTCCCAGAGCTATACAGTGAAACCTTGGCATTACGTCGTTCCTTCCTTTCCATTGTTTTCCTTCCTCCTCATTTATCCCCATTAAATTTGTTTCACAATTATATACATTCTACTCCACATCCGCAAGAATTATCATGATACTTTCTTCTGTTCCTTTCTAAGAGTTCACATTTCTCCTAGGCACTAGCAAAACCAAACTGTTTTCAGGACAGACTTGGTACGTTCCTTTGTGGCACTGCTTCTGCAATCCACTCCACTTGGAAAAGTCACTTCTCATAATCCCCCTGTTAAGATTATATCCATTCTCCTCAGTCTATCTTAATTGTCACATACTCTTGATTCCCCAAACTGATTTGATCTCTACCCACTCGCTTTGAAGCCCTCAAGACACACTCTCTCTACCACAATTTTGGTGTTTCTTTTGTGTTCTGAATTATTGTTTTCTGTCTGTGAGCTGGTTTCAAAATTTGAAAGCCTGTTAGGTGGGAGAGAGATTAAACTTGTTCCACAAGACTAGAACCAAGACTAATGACTAAAAGATACAAAAGACAGCTTTTAGCTCCATATAGGAAAGAATTTTCTGACATTCAGCATTGTCCTAATACTGGGCTCCCTGTGAAGGTAGAACATTCCCTGTTATCGTGATGTTCGAGCACAGATCTAAAAACTACTTTTCATGTCTTTTCCTAAAAGACAGATGAATTGGACCAGATGGTCATTAATAGTACCTTACAAACCAGGTTTTGTTTTTTGTTTTTTTTAATTTTGTGTTTCTACAGGCACTTTAGACATCCAGCTTAAATGTAATCTGGTTATATATTGGTATGTTGAATCTGCTAAGAAAATCAAGCCTGACTTTTTTTAATTGGCTTCCTCTCAATCTTCAACATCAGAAGAAAAAGAATTCATCCAGAAAACAAACTTATAAAATTGAGAGTGCAACCAAGGGGGAAAGATAGATCTTTATTTTTTTTTAAGTTAATTATATTGTTATACAAATAGTATCCTATTTCTTGAATATAAAAATAATATACATACATAACTAATAGCATATTCCTTAAATATCCATTTCAAAAATCACTCCTTAAATGCTTTATAAAATCTGTGAAAGGTCTTTCTTCTATTGTATCACTGTTTATCATAACATGAAAATAGAGTGCTGAGGACTGCAATAACAAATGTAAAATACTCACCTAAATATGTATATCACATACTTAAGATCTGAATAAATGCATATGCACACTTTTGACATGTAAATGGGTTTTCTGATATCTCTTTTTATATAAGTTGATTTGACAACTGATAGATGATTATGATAGTCTTGATACTTAACAGTAAATTACTTATCAGAAATGTGAATTTCCTTTTAAAATAGAAATTAAAAATAATTTCAGCCACTGTAGGAAACAATTCTTAGGAAGTGTCTGTTCTAAGATCTTAATAGAGAAGTAGACAAATGCTAGAAACAGTCAATTGACCCAAGAAGAAAACCTGACATGTAAGTAAACAAAGAGAAATGTTCAACTACACTAATTACCAAATAAATTAATGTTAAACACTGAAGTACCATCTCACATCACAAAATTAAAAACAATACTTTAAAAACAATCCTCAGTACTGGTATAGCTATAGTGAATCTAATGCACATTCTTGGTAGTATTGTAAATTAGCACAATATTTTTGGAAGTTATTTAGCAATACATATTGAGACTTAATAAATTTCCTTATTCTTTGAGCCCTATAGGAATCACAGATATGAAGATGTATATAATGAAATAAAAAGAAAGCTGTTATAATTGACATTCATTGCTGTGAAAGTAGCGACTAGAATTCCCACTTGCAGCCAAATATTTTCATAATTCTTCCATTCAATTAAATATTATATATTACATAACCATTGGAAAATATAATTTAAAAGACTGTGTAACAATATAGAAAAAATGATAGGCATGTGATTAAGAATAAGAAAACAAGATTGAGAACAATGCATACACTATTATTACAATTCTATACAACTTATTCTATATGAACACAAACGAAAAAGAAAATTTCATTTTTGTAAGAGTGATAATGAAAAAAAAAATGTGACCTTTGTATTTGCTGCATTAACATGCTATTTCTTCATTAAAAGCAAGACCGCACTTGGTCTTACCATGGTACGGAGTAGTATTGAATAGTTTTTTCAGCTAGTCATATCAAACCCTTTGGTGTCACATTTTTAGGTTTGCATAATAAATCTTTGGAAGTATATCCTCCCCAAGTTCTTTCTACTTTTATTATTTTCAGATTCCAAAAAATCTGAAAGAAGAAGTTTATATTGGAAGTTTCTGTTAGTTGAGGACACTCAGCTTTTCCTAACAGTGAATTAGTCTCTGAGGATGAATTATAAGAAGATCCTGAGAGCACAGGAAAGTGACAGATAAAATTTCCAGGATGCCACAATAATAGTTACCATGTACTGGGTGTCAACAATGTACCAGGCACTAAATTTGCACATTACTTTTATTGCCTCATTTCTCAAAACATCCCAAGAGTTTATTTCTCCCTGTTTTCCAGAGCACTAGGTTAAAGCAAAAGAGAAAACAAGAAATGTGTTTAAGTCACACAGAGCTTATTAGCAGGTCCAGCATTTCATTCAGATCTATCTCCTTACCCTATTTATATTATTTGCCTCATAATAGGCTACCTCCCAGAATGGTATCATTTTAGGGGTAATAATCCAACTTTTTAAAATCATTTCAAAGTTAGTCAAGGCCCCAAGCTACCAAATACATACAACCCCACAAGGATATCTGGAGTCACTGCAGTTGAGCACTGGGCTAACATGCCATCAAAGCCAACATTTCTGATGTATGTTGTAATAGACCATCATCTCATGCCCTTGAGTATCCACTGGTAGAAACCACTCACAAATTTCTGATTCTTCTAGGCACAGATGCAAAGTTTAAGGATGTTTATTTTCTCCAATTCCAATCTCTTCATTCTATATGGCCCTCCTTGAGTAGTTAAATTTTAACAGTGGTCAAACAATTATGTCGAAGCAATAACTATTGAACAGTTGTTAAAAAATAAAATCAACTGAGTAAATTTAAAAACAGGTGAAGGGGATAAAGAGGCACAAACTGCAAATTGTAAACTCAGTTGGTCATAGGGATGGAAATACACCACAGAGAGTATAACCAATAATATTGTAATATCTTTGTATGCTAAAAGGGGCCACTACATTTACTGTAGCAAGCATCTAGTAATGTATATAATTATTGAGTTGCTATGTTGTATATCTGAAACCAATACGACATTTTATATCAACTTTATTCCAATAATAATAATGACAATGATGAAGATCTAATGGACTTTCTTTCACTGATTCATGAATCAGGCAGCAACTCATCTGGTAAGCAGAAAGGAGCTCCAAGGAGCTGTACAAAATGGAAAACTTATAGGCAGAAGCAGGCAGGACAAGGAACTTAATAGCAAAGAGTTGATTGTTTCAGGCAAGGTCACCTTTCTGTGGAGAAGAATTGGTGTCTGTCAAGCGGATCACCTCACTAGTGCTGACCAGGATATTCTAGACTGACTGGTTAAGACAACAGTCCCAGGAGATACTGAAACTGCAATTAGGTTAGGTATTAAGTCTCACTTTGGCGACGGGGGTTTAGCACAGGTGACTGTATTTGGGGCCTATTGTCTCTTTCATTTTTTTTTTAACAAACTCCCCCTTTTGATCAGACTCTCAGCTTAACTAAAAGATGCGATAAAAATATAAGGCATTAGCACCATTCCCAGCTACCTCCCTTAAATTCCCATAGTGATTGTTGATTGATCCTCACAGTATTTGGTGGTATTCACAGGTCATGACTTCAGGTTCACAACTTTTTTAGTCAATCACTCTTTTCATTCCTTTTTTGATATCCCAGTCTTAGGGAGATCAGTTGCTTGGTTGGTTAGAG
This sequence comes from Manis javanica, assembly GCF_040802235.1. Taxonomy (NCBI): domain Eukaryota; kingdom Metazoa; phylum Chordata; class Mammalia; order Pholidota; family Manidae; genus Manis; species Manis javanica. The sequence goes on from NC_133157.1 coordinate 152,631,783, forward strand.
CCTGTGAAGGTGCATGTAAAGCTTTTGAGGAAATACAGTGCACCAGTAAGACTACTATAACTATTATAAGCAGCATAATTCCCAATGTCTAAAGTGCACTTTGAAGCCATGGTCCCCAAGATCCAAACCACTCAAAACCAAATAAGTCAAAGAAAGAGCATATTGAAGGAGTCACTTGCTTAAGACAGTTGGCTTGTTCATTGATCTTATGTAACTGAGTTTCAGCTTCCCCAGAAGTGTTGATCCAGGCATGGCAAGTGATGTTGGACTCAGCAGATACCTCCTTGTTCAGCTAAATGATAGTCAATTCAGCCAACTTACCATCAAGAAAACTCTGACCAAAGAGTCTAAGAATTTTTGCTGGGCAGCTATCACTTTTGCACAAAATTTTCAAAAAAAGTAGGGGCCTGACAAAAGAAATGACCCCTGAATCATGAAATCCTCCTGGCTAGTCCTTTCAAATTAGATGTACATTCAGGGGAGTTGACAATGTTTCTGTTAAATTGGGCCTGAGTATTTATATAAGTATGGCAAGAATAATGACTAGCCATATATACACTTTTTTAAGACTGCTTTGCTGGAAGTGTTCATAAAGAATCTCAGACTTAACTCTTAAAAGCCTCTGAGGTCAGGAAGCCAAGCCAAAGACTTGCCATCAGATTTTGCCTGCAGTATATATAGTTTGGATAAATTCCTCTCTTCTCATGATCCCCAAAATATCCTGATTTCCTAGGCCTTCCAGGAAGTGACCTTCCTTACTCACCCAGTCAGGCTGCTGGAAACCCTATGAGCAAGGTACTAGGCCAGTTTTTCCAAGAAGTTCCTTAAAGCTATCTGGTCATATCTGAGTCTATATCTATATCTATATCTCTCAAATATGATATTCCAAAGTGTTGGTAATATAATCAAGTTTCCAATTATATCTTGTTACAATGAGAACAGATTCTTATTGAACTTATGCATTGAATTACATTGCCATGAAAAGGATACTCAAGAAGTTACTCAATTCTTGAGGGATCAGATAAGGAGAAAAAGTAAATGTTTCATCTTTGTTTACAAAGGCCTACTTTACCAAATTGCTGCTAGTCATAGATAGCTTAAGAGAAAAGGTTTCTTTAACTCTGGAAAAATAAAGCAACTAGCAATGTTTCAAAAAATTTAGGAACCAGTAATGTTTCAAACAAAAAATCGTAAAAATTTATAATTATCTTTCTCTGTTCATTCAGTCCATATAATTAATACCAGTTCTGCTTGGATCCAGTTTTTCCATTAGTTGTAGAAATTCTTACCTAGGTCAGTTTTATGATCTTAAAGTTATCAGAAACCTGTACTTATTAAAGTCCTTGGATCTTGAAGATAAAGCAGGAATGCTTTTGCAAAAGTATCAGAATAAAACAATGGCTCTCTGTAAATAACAAAAGACTTAAAATGGAATTGACAAAGAAATTTTAAATTTTTAATTATTATCTTATATCTGTGATATAAGATAACTAAAATTGTGACTGATAACATTCACCAGAACATATGAGAATCTAAGAAGTTTTAGTATCACTTAGTTGACAATGCTTCCTATATAATTTAACATATCAAATAAGCCTAGATAGTATAACATCTCTCTTTCATAAGGTAAGAGAACAAATCATTTTTTGATTTTCCAGGGCCCTCTGGAGAATATTAAAGTTACTTCCAGAACAAAAGACTTCATTCAGAATTTGATTTGGGGGACATTTTTCAAAAATATCAAAACATTTTTAAAACACTTGGTCAAATAAGATGATAGGTCACTATGAAACAACACTTGGCTATCCATTTAACCAGGGTGACAGAAATTTCACAGGTAAATACAGAAAGTTACATAGTTGTAAAAACAAAAATCACTTTTAATAGAGAAGCCTCGGTTTTCTTAAGTAATCCAAAATCCAATAAAAGCAACATAAGACACAAGAAATTATTTTAATAAGACACACAAAAACTGTTTTCTAGGCAGAGTACTTAAAGGTTAAAGCAAAAGCTTGTACAGTCTTATCAAAAGCAGACCAATAGTTCAAGAAAAATTGTCTTTTTTAACTGAGAAAAAACTTGTAGCAGCTTACTTTTGATTTTAAACTTTTTTTACTCAAAAAATTTATTTTAATCTTAACCAGCTTGACCATGTACAGAATTCTTTACCCAAGATTCCTTTTCCACAAAATTTCCACAGAGTACTTTTTTATATTTAGATTTGTCCTATGTTTCCTCTTTCCAATTATAAAACAACCAGACTTACTTTAGGACAAAATTCCTCCTCCCTACCCTGACCCAAAGAAAAAAATCATTTCAATTTCTCATACCATCTTTTACCAAAAACACATATTCTACTTTCTTTGCATCAGAGATGTTTCCTTTATTATATCTAGTAGTTTTAATTACAATTATTATACAAATATTAGTGTTTATTAACATATAGTATTTATATAGCTTACAATATTAAATGAATATACATAATTATACCCCTTGAAAACCTTAAATTCTAGTGAAAATTAAGAAATAAATAATTGTGGGCTGTCTCTTATATTAGCATTCTGTAGCCTGGCAAATTTTTAAATACTTTTTATACTTTCTAGAAACATATACTTTCTCAAAGTCAATTTTTTCAGTGTTGCTTAGCCATATTTACTAATGGACCCAAATATCTGGGTCTTTACTTCCTCTGCAACAGGAAGCCTGTGTTTACTAATGAACATTTCAGTCTTATTTGGAAATGATCTAGACGTTAAATATCTATTCATCATTTAGTTTAACTTAGCAAAACTTTTAGGTCTCAGGTTATTGAAAGATTTGGGGAAGCTATTTAAAAAGTTTACCCAAAAACTCTTATCCCACTTGCATCTGTTTAAGTCCCTTTTCTCCAAATTATGTTTAGATTATCCACAAAAAAATCATAACGTATTAGGTAAAGTCAGCCATTACCCAAGATACTTTTCTTGCTGAGAAATTTTTTAAGGCATAACATGAACTTACTCAATCTTTAGGAAACCTAGGTAGAATAAAAGTATTGTGTTAGCGTACTTGCCACCTAACTCTAAGACTCCAATGTTAGGATAAGTTTGTAATGGAGCAAGTTAGACTGACAGTAGGCCACCCTAGAAACCTCAAGAAAATTTCCATGCAGCAAGGTACATTGAAAAACACTATGCCAATTCCCAACATAAACCCTGGGACTGGGGAAAGGACTAAATTAGCAAACCCAACATATGGGCACTGCAGACTGGAACTCCAAATAAATGGGGAACTGCAGGCTGAACCACTGGCAATGTCCAGTGTGAAATCTGGAGACTGAACCAAGAGTCAGGCTTTCCAATTAAGTAGGGAATGGTGGTCTCAACCACTGGTGTTCCAACATGGAACTGTGGAAAGCAAGTTAGATCAGAAGTTCGACTCAAAAACAGGCAGAGCTCAGAACTGAGAGGAACTTACTTATGGTCCTTGGAAACATCAAGAAAGACAGAACTCAAAGCGTTTGTAGGTACCATGCCTGTGTCACTCGTTGTTCTCAAAGCCATCAGAAGCTTTCTGTTGGATTCCAATGCTGCTACCAAATCTGTTTTAAAAAAAATTCAACTGAGTAAATTTAAAGATCTAACTGGCTTTATTCAATGATTCATGGATCAGGGACATCCTATCTAATACACAGAAAGGAGTTCTGAGGAGTTATACAAAATGAAAAACTTTTATAGGCAGTAGGAGGATAGGATAAGGAAGTTGCTAGCAAAAAGTGGATATTTCAGGCAAGATCACCTTGCTGTGGGCAACAGCAGGGCTAGTGGATTACCTCACTAATGCTACCAGGAAATTCTAAATTGGCTGGTTAAGACTACATTCCTGGGATAGAATGCAACTGCAATTAGGTTAGGTATTCACTCTCATTTTGATGATGTGGGTTTAGAATAAGTGTACCAAATACCAAACTGTATTTGGAGGTCTATTGTCTCTTTTTTTTTTTTCAACAAATTCCCCATTTGGATCAGACCCTTAGCTTCACTGAGAGATGTGATAAAAATTTTAGGCATTAACACCACTCCCAGCTACCTCTCTGAAGTTCTCACAGTGTTCATTGGATCTCTGTGATATTTACAGGTCACACCTTCAAGTTCACAATTTTTTCAGTCATTCTTTTCATTCCTTTTTTGACATCCCATTCTTAGGAGATCATTTCCTTGATTGATTGGTGGCTGCAAACAGGCATTTAAAGCTTTTGAGTAAATAGAGTACACCAGGGAGACTGCTATCATTATTATAAGCAGGATGATTCCCAATGTCTAGATTGAATTTCACAGCCATGAGTCCCAAGTCAAACCAACCAAAATCAAGGAAGTCAAAGGAAACCCTATTGAAGGAGTCACTTCAGTAACTGGCAATAGCCAGTCAGTTGTCAAGGTGCTAGAGGGAACCAAACTTCGTGGGAATTTCTGAACTCATGTAAGTTAGGTAGCCCCATTCTCTTCCTTAGAACAGCATGTGATGTCAAGGTTCTCTCTTCAGGAGATAAGAAAATATGAATTGAGATATGTCTTTTTAATTTTTAAAATTAGGGAGGAGTCAAGCAAAGTCAAAATAAGGTAATTTACCAGAACACTACAACAATGAACTACCCCTGTGGAAATTTTAAAGAGATAGTTTTAAGTCATAAACTACTACTGGTAAATGTAAATTGTGGAACTTGTTTCCTATTCAGAGAAGAATCAAATAAAAATAGGCTCAAGAAGATCTATGATAAGATAGTAAATAATTACATATTTAGATTAAGGGAAAATAAGGAAACTATGAAGGAATTTTGAATCTCAGAAGTTGAGGACAGACATATGTTCCCACAAAACATAGTTTCATGCTATTGCTGGAAATATAACTAGTGAGTATGGCTCAGTTCTCACACTTAGTTATGCTTATGTATATACAGATAATAGTAGTTCATATGTATATAGGAATTTACTTTTATATGTATAATTAAACCAGCAAGAGTATGTTTGAAATGCATGTGTATCCAGGTAATCAGAATGTTTTACATGTAACCTATGAACTTATAAATTAACATATATTCTGTTCCTTTCTATATTATTTGATATGGCATTCTTTATAATGTCTGTGTGGTATTCAGAGGTTGTTTCTTCTAGCTATGAATCTTCATCTCTTTGGAAGCTTCATAATATTTTAATCCATAAACACTGTTTTTAAAGTAGTTTTATATTTTCAGGAAAACTGAGCAGAAAACAGAATTCCCATACAGCCCTTCACCCCTGCTATCCCCCACTTACAAATTTCTCTATTATTAACACCTTGCATTAGTGTGATACACTTGTTACAATTGATGAGCCAATATTGTCTATAATTTACTAAAGTCCATAATTTACATTAATGTTAACTCTTTATTATATAATCCATAGTTTTTGACAAATATATAGTGACATGTATCCACCATTATAGTATCACACAAAATAATTTCACTACCTCAAACATCCTACACATTTTAATGGAACAACTGGCCTTTCTCAGCTGGTTATTGGTTTAGCATGACTGATGGCACTGCATCCAAGTAGATAACAAGTTGAACCTTTACAAAGTAATGAAGAAAAGTCAACAGAACTCAAAGTATTGGAAAAGTCAATACCTATTCCAACTCTTGCTGGGAAACTGCCAAGCTTGTAATGATAGGCTCTTTGGACTGCTCAAGAAGGAAAAGATGATAAACGTGCCTAAGATCTTTGGTCATATCACCACTTGAAATAAGAAAGAGATTTTGCCTTCTATAGTTAACCAGGATATCAGGAACTGAACAAATTAGCATTTGATAGACTCCAAAGTTCTAAAATCTGATTAGCAGCACCCAATATATAATATGATATCACCCAGGGGATTTGTTTTGTTCAATATCAGTCTCCTGAAATATGAAGAAACTTTTTAAATGACATACTGCAATATTATACTAACATGTATCAGAAAGGCTATATTTGAAGACAGTAGTGACATTAAAAACTAAATAGACATATTCCATATACTAGGTAGCCACTCACACTTAAACTATGGTTAGTAAACCTATTTTTATGAAAAACTGTATACTAAGAAATTTATTGCTGAAAGAAACCTGTGTACGTGACCACTTGTTGTTCTATCATGGTTGGTATCCAAAAAAGGAATGCTGGTGAGTTGGTAGGTGACAAAACTACATCAGGTTAAGCAAAAGATGGAAAACTTTTGTTCCTTGGGGAAAAATAGTCCAAAGTTGAGAGACTGATATTGTGGTGGACAAGGCATTAAATTCCATTATTTTCTGTTTTTACCACCAGGCTACTTAACATTACCAGGGAAGGCACAGAATAATGCCCACTGGACTCAGCCACACACCCCCACACTGTTCAGAAATCATTTTAATTCTTATCTTCCTATTGCATATTACATTGGACCTGTTTTAAACCCTTGGCAGTCATCTCAAGATTCCACCTGGGATAGTGACATTGTCACTTTACTGAAAATGTGGAAACTATCCAGTTAAAGATTTTCCACACCTCATCATCCTCTCTACCTAGCACCCACCCACCTTCCCAGAGAAACATATGTTAACAATTCTACCTCAATGTTCTCTATCCTTACCAATATCTCTTTCTCTCAGATTTGTTTCATCTGCCATCTCCCCTTTATGGTGTTTTCATTCTCTCCATCTCCATGTACTTTTTCCCCTATGCCTACATATTAGCCAAGTTTCTTCCAGCACCTCAAAGAAGTTGTTTTTTCATCTATCAGCTTTTGTTGTAGTTTGCACACACTGGATCTTTAAAGAAGCCCATAAATAGTTGATCAGACTAATTATAAACTACATATTATAAATTGCATATTTTATATGAACTTACTCTACAAGTTTCCTGAATATAGGCTGTAAAACTCCCTTATCAAAGAGAAGAGGAGATGAAGATAGAGAATCTTCTTCATCTAGAGAGATGAAGATAGGACTCTAAATTGAAATGGGACCTCCAGTAACTTCCCAAGATATCCTAGACAATATGGACAATTTCCCCAGACTTTCTCTAGTACAAATACTTTAGAAATAGAAATTCAAGATCCAGTCCTGATCTCACACTTTATACTGATAGTCTCTTAAACAGTTTCCAGGTTTCTAGAATTGGTGGTTGAGACTCATCATGGACAATGCCTTATACCTACCCACTAGTAAAATCAGTATATATAGAAATTAGGCATAGGAGAAGTAAGTTCTCCCATTCTAGATGTACCTGAGCATCTTTCCAAGACAAGTATACTAGACTACCAGATCCTAGAATAGAGATTTGGAGCTGACATTACTGCCTAAAGATTGATATAGAAGGCAACAAATTGTATAAATGCTCTCTTTCCTTCACTCTCACTTTGAATTCCTCTGCTACTTTTATTACTCAAAGTACCCCTTGGCTGTGAGCCACAAGATACAGAAAGCCACAAATCAGAGTCACTCTGACAGCAGAATGTTTTATCTCAGAGAGGATGAAAGCCATAAATACAATTTGTCCCTAAAATCTATGCTGGATGCTCACAGCTGATTTCATTGTCTTTGGAAAACTAAACCAAAAGCATAAATAACAATTTGGTATGAGCCAGGTGCTTTACATGCATTATCTCATTTAATTCTTACAACAGCCCTACAACATATTTTTATTCCTATTTTATAGTGAAGAAAGGGAAATTTAGTGGGTAGTTTTAGTTGCCTAAGTGAATAAGAGACATAATGAATGTTCAATTATAGCCATTTCATATTTGGGCATAGTAAAACCAGAATTTTTCAGCAACACCTCATTGTTTACATATTACATAAAAATTATAATGACTAATGACTATTGACCACTTATTCCATACCAGACACTGCTGAATTTCATCTAATCCTCACAAACCAATAGGCAGGCATTATTTTTATTTCCATTTACAGTTGAGTAACTTGCTCAAAGTCTGTATTACAGCAAAGCTGCCTGATTTCAGAGCCCACACATATAACCACTGCTAAATACTTTGATGGTCTACCAAATACACATCTTGGAAACATCCTGGAAAAGGCCATCTGTCTGACATGGTTTAGCGAGTGCCCAACACAAATACTGACAAACATAAAAAGTACCATGGCACCTTTTTCCCCCCAGATTCAAATAGTCCCTTTAAAAGCTTAGGATGGCCTTGAACAGGTCTCATAATATGGACATCTATCCTGCCATACTCGTAAATGGTTTCCATCTCAGATACTATTCCCTGCTTCATGAAGAAACTAATTTGGTAAAGAGAGCTGCCAGAACACCTGAACCTACTAACTCTTTTGCCCCTATTTCTGGGACTTCCAATTTCCCCTCACTAGAGCTAAATTCTGTATTTGAATTGATTTCTCCAAAACCCAACTTAAATCACACTTTCAAGAGTGGGTCAAACCAAATCCCAAGATCCTCCTCCAAGCTCCTAACACTTTGTGGTGAAGCCCCAGAAAACTTTGCAGCTAAACTTGATAGTAAATATTCAATTAATAGAGATGAGTGAATTTCATGCATTTTCAATGTGCATTACACTGTCCAGCTTACATCTTTTCCCAGTGTTTCTAATCAACTGAAATAAGACTTGTTGAGATATTCCAATCACCATTCAACAGGACCCTAAAATTTACCTGTTATCCCTAATCAGATTTCTATGAGATATTTTCTCTGCTTTTCCAGTGTCTCTTGACCCTAGTTTAAATATGGGTCCAGAATTGTGTGGTAGCCTTATATACTCTAGAGAACTTTAGTATTCAGGGATATAGGGAATGTAAGGAATGCCTATCACCCTGATGGTATCCATAGTAGTTATCTCTGCTTTTTTCCTCTGCAGAGGAAATGGATGGGGTATGAGCACATGTAGTAAAGGGAGCCACCTGGAAATTCATATTATAGGCAAAGTTGTTCCAAAGTCCTCCGCAAGTAATTCTTTTGAAGGGTCCTCCCGGAGTCCACTTGACCGGGTTACTATTGGGAATCATCCAGAATCATGGTATGAAGATCTAGTCTAAAGCAATAGACATAACTTTGCAGTGAAAGAAGTACTAAGAAAATAGAAGGACCACAACCACTATCTTCACATTTTGGTGGCTGGCAGATATTAATGAGGTTTAGCTCATGAAGTAAGTTTTTGAAGAACATACGGATGTTCCATAAATAATACAGCTGATTATGATGACTAAAAATAGTGCTATGTGCTACTCATTCCTTATTGCCAATGGAACAAAACATCACAATAAAAAAAAAGTTCAATTTAACACTTTGAAGTATGTTAGTGGACATGAAAGTCAGTTGAAAATATGCTTCAAGTATTTTATAACTTGATTCAAAGGCTATTGGAAGTGCTTCACAAATGTTAACTTACTTAATCCTCATAAAAACCCTGTGAAGTATGTACTGTTAGTATTTTCCTTGTGGAAACTGAGGCACAGAGAGGTTAAATAACCTGCTCAGAGTCATACAGCTAGTAGAAGTGGAAGCAGGCTTTCAAATACTGATTCATAGGTTCAGAGTCTGGGCTCTTTACTACTGCTCCACTCCATAATACATGCTTCTTATGATTTAAAATTGTTTGCTTGAAGTCTCTGAGGATACAGGAAGAGTAAAAAATAACATTTTTTCAGTCATCAAGTGCTTATTCCACAACTATAACATACAAAGCATTAGGGTTATCATGGAATGCAAGATAGATAAGGCCGTCTTTACCTTTGGGGATCTCCCACTATCTTCTAGTGGGAAATATAAGCCACTTGAGACAAATATAGAGAAGTTTTATGATTAGGCCAGGGACACAAAGGAAGGGCATGTTGCTTAGATTAGAGCTAGTATAGGAGGCTTCATGGAGGAATTCCAATATAAGAGGAAAACCAAAATTTGAGTGATAAATATTTGGGTGAACAAGGTGCCAGAAACAGCAAAGATGTAAGGAAAAGGGAAGAGGAGTTAGCATCTTCCAAGAGATGGAAGAGACTTTTTTTAAAAATAAAGAAATTCAGTCTGGATGGACTGTGGAATGTGTGGTGGGGCATGGAGGGAAATAAAGCTAGGGAGGCTTAAAGGAACCAAATAATTTAGTGCCTATTTGGTTTTGTGGAAAAATACAGATTATTTTTTAATCTTGAGAATAATGAAATATCTTTAAAATCTTTAAGAGAATAATATAATCAGGTTTGCATTTTATGAAGACGTTTTGGGTGCAGTGAACTGATAAAACTTACAATGACTCTGAAAACTAGAACCAATAGCCTGACTATTAATATGGAGGCCAATGGAACTGGACTAAAAGCACAGGCACTGTCCAAACCATGCTGGACACTAGGAAAGGGCTTAGTAAAGTTCTTCCTCCAATCCCACTGCCTGGCCCTGGCTGCAAGACTGGATAATGGTGTAGGTGGACATCTATTGCATTTGCAGCAGCCAGCATGTTGTTTGCCCCATTCCTCGACCATCATCAGCATCTCTCCTTTTGTACCCAAGAAAAGAATATATCTATTGGGAGGCAAATAGCAACAAGTCAAGGGAGAACTAAGGTGGTGTCACATTGTATCTTGGGAGATAAAGCCTCCACTAGCAAAGAACTGAAGGTGCTGAGACAAGGGGATTGCTAAAGGCAGTTTTTTCAGGCTCTTTAGCTGTTCAACAAGTCAGAAAATTAGACATTGGATTTAAGATGCGAATACTTCTTGGTCCAGCCAAGTGACAAATTCACAAATATGTGAATATCACTTTTAAATATGTAGATTTTAATCTATGGTTGTAATATATCAAAGTGTGACTTGCCTGGACCAAGAGGTATGCACAGATAGATAAATAGATAGATAATTAGGAGGTGCAATTGAAAATGAATGCTTAGGGTCAGTCTTACTGAGAAATTGACAGTTGAGTAGGCTGCTATATCTAATTTCTCTACCCCACCCTTCAGTAAAATATTGATGGTGATCCTTTCTTTTTTAAAAAATGGGTCATTTGATTGATTGCTTAGATTTTTAATGCTTTTCTTTTTTTTTTCCACAAAGAAGATACACTACATTTATAATTGGGGAAAAAGGTGTTTAAAAAAAATAATCTATCATGATACTCCACAATCCTCTTCTCCCTCCCTGCCCAACCACCCTCCCCCAACCCTCACAGGGAAGACAGTGTAACTTAGAGAAGACAAATAGGGACTCTGTGGCATCTTACTACACTGATGGACAATGACTGCAATGGGGTATGGGGGGGACTCAATAATATGGATGAATGTAATAACCACATTGTTTTTCTTGTGAAACCTTCATAAGAGGTATCAATGATACCTTAATAAATAAATAAACTGCATTTAAAAAAAGATAATCTATACAATTGACTATAAAAGTACTAGCTCTAGGTCAGATCCAAGTGATAGTCAAGTTCTGCCAACATTTGAAAGAAAAAAAATCCTCCCAAATGTATACAAACTTTCAAAACATGGAAAAAGAGGGAATTCTTCCCAACTTCTTCTCTAAAACCAGTAAATCCTGATTCCAAAACCAAAAAGAGAATTCTTAAAATTATAGGCCCATTCATTCATGAATACAGATGTAAAAATCTAGCTAAAATGTTAGCAAACCAAAGCAAACAAACAAAAAGATAATGTACCATAACCAAGTTGAAGGAATACAAAGATGATTGGATCTTTAAGTCTATAAATGTAATTCACCACATTAACAGATTAAGAGAAAAATATATTCATCCCAATAAGTGTAGAAAATCATTTGCTAAAATTTAGGATAACAGAAATATTTTTAAAAAATTAGTAAATTAGGAACAGAAAGGATAGCTTTAACCTAATAAGGGTATCAATAAAAAGCCTATAACAAACATGATCCTAAATGAAGAAAAATTAAAATAATGTGTATTAATATCAGAAATGAGACAAATTCCCACTATCTCTACTTCTATCCAATATTGTACTGAACATCCTAGCCAGCACAATAAGAAAACAATAAAAAAGTAAAGACAAAGGATTTTAAAGGAAGTAACAGATATTTATACCTATTTATTATTTATATGACATGATCATCTATAAAAAAATTTCCAAAAAATGTATGTACAAATTAATTATTAAAAATGACAGAATAGTTTAACAAGATGGCTGGATATAAGACCAATATATAGAAGTCAACTACATTTCCATATACCAGCAATACAGTCAGAAAACATGAATTAAAAGAAGACACTGCTCTCTCTCCATCTGAAGTCACAGCTATAAGTCAGTGGCCCTCAAGCCAGGAAGAGTTCTCACCCCAATCCAAAAATTCTAGCACCTGCTCTCAGACTTCCAGCCTCCAGAACTCTAGGAGTTAATGATTTACAACCAGGCTCTTCTCCCCAAATGTTGTCAAAATACCATCCTCATTCCCACTCAACACTGCAGCCTTGGAGATGTCAGGCCACGGACCACAAAACAAAGGGGAAATTCTAGAAGCCTGGGCCCAGAGAATGGACTAAAGTCCATCTCTCCTCAGGTTGCACTCATCATCTGTGACTGGCACTGAGCTTAAAATAATGGAATTCCAGCCTTTGTAATAATACACAATGAGCAAGGATGTTCAAAACATTCTTGGAGACTTGTCAGAATAGCCTTATGAGGATTGTGTTGTTATCCCCCTTTTACAGGGGAGGAAATTCTGGCTCAGGGAAGTTAAGTAACTCATCCTAACCCCAAATCCAGTATGTGGTACAATCCAGAATCCAGATCTCCTGACTCTAAATTGCACATTTATAACTAAAACACTAAATGGGAAATTTAGCCCTAAGAAATAGTTTCTATGTAACCACAGGAGAGATCCAGAATGTTCTGCATTATACTCCCTATACCACTGTCCCTACATTTTCTGGGATTCTGGACTCCAGAGAGACAACACAGGCAGCTGCCAGGGACTGCATGGGTTTTACTCTTTTTTCTAACCCAGAAAATAAGGCCACTGGTTCAATGACACCCAAGCAAATAGGTACAAGAGGCGTTCCTCCTATGACTACATGTCTTAACATAAACTGTACCGACTGGTTACCCCTGATACGTAGGAATGTGATGACATTTGCATATTTACTGTGCAACTTGTCATCATACTGATCATACTGTCTTATTATTTCTAATCAATTTCCAATTTGTCTACTTTAAAAACCTACAGTGACCATCGTATCCATTTCAAAACATTAATTTTCTACCTCCCTTCTAAGGGTCTGTCCCATTTCTTTTTCCTCTCCTACTGCTTTGGCTTGAATTTCTGGAATAATGATTAATAGTGGTAAGAGGGAAGTGCTAGCCTTGCAGCTGACCTTAAAGGGACTATCTCTCAAAGCAGCATTTCCTAGATGCTATTTGGCCCCCAAATTCTTTTTTTGTACAATACCAACTACCACCCCATGTTCCTCAACATACTTTGGAAAATGCTGCTAGTGCTTCAATGTTAGGGATGAAGGTACTACTGATTGGAGACCTTTATCACAGTTAAGGATTTGACTATCCTTCAATCTCTATGTTTTTAAGATTAATGGATGTTGAACTTTATCAAGTGCTTTCCTGTCATATACTGAAAGCATCTAAGTTGTTTAAAAACAAGAAAAAAGAAGAGCACATCATTAACAACAGCATCATGTAATACCAGATACATACAAATAGATCACTTGTAAGATATTAAAGAATTTCTCTTCAGCCATAGGTACCTTAAATAAAGAGAAAAGACAGTGACAAACTGAGAGAAGATGTCTGCAGCATGTGTAATTGACAAATGATTAACATCAAGAATATATAAAGAAATTTTGCACATCAATAAGAAAAGCACATGTGATGAAACATGGGCAAAAGACATGAGCAGACTTTTCAAGAAAGGGAGAACACATATGGCCAATAAAGAAATGTTCTATCTCATTTGTTATCAGGGAACTGCAAATCAAGACCAAATTTTTTGCCATTTCACATTAAGCAATTGGTAAAAACTAAGAAATCTAATATTACCATGTGTTGATGGGATATAGATCAAGATCTCTTTGACTTTGCTGGAGGGAGAATAAATTGGTATAATCATGTTGGAAAACAGCTAAACATTGTCTCGTAATATTAAACAAAGACAAACCTAGCAACTTTTACACATGTACATGAAGAGACACATATAAGAATGTTCACTGTAGAAGCAACACAAATGTCTATCTACAGGAAAATTAATGAAAAAAACATGCTGTAGATGAAGTCAGAATGAATAAACTATAGTTACAACAACATAAATGAACCTTACCCATATATGATTGACAAATGAAAGTACAAGATTACATGCAGCATGATAGCATAACCCTTTGTTATAAGTTAAAACAATTAAAATACATGATTTCTAGGGATGCAGATATAAGATAAAATTATATTTTTTTAAAAAGTAGAAATATGAGTAATAAACACAAGATTCAGGATAATGCTTACCTCAAAGAAGAGAGGCAAAGTTGTCAAATGGGGAAAGATCACACATTTAAATCATGTCAATGTCTTGGATCATGGTTTTTCTGTGATTATGGTGTTAATTAAAAATTTATTTAATCAAGTAATTTGTTAAAAATAAAATACCACGTATAGGACAATGATTAGAACCATGATTCTGATTAAGATTAATCCTATTTATTTACATTTCATCAGTTTGTTTAAATCAAAGCCCTTGAGAATTATCTAGGGAAGCAAATCAGACAATTAATTTGGAGATAAGGTGTTGGGCATGGGGGCACAATTTAGGGTCAACAGAAATGTAACAGTCATCCCACAAAAAATAACTATCATTTCTTAATTCACTGGAGTTCACAAAGATATTTCACTGACTATTAATCCACTAACTTACATCATACTGCCACAAATGTCCTACACAAAACGCATATATCACCCTTACATTTGGAAAATTATACATTAGACAATATATTCTCTATAGCCTAAACTGCCAATCTGTTTTGCTTTTTGGAGATCCACTACAGTGAGGGCCTCAGCCCATGCTTTCCAAGCTTTGACCCCTAGAGGACCCTCTGGTTCTGAGAAGTGCAGTGTCTCAGGCTCTCAGTCTTACGAGGGATTCCAAAGCTATTGTTATTCTCAGCACAGTCAGGCCTGGTATAAGATATGCTTCACTTTTATATAGCATGGATCAGTTTCCAGCAACTTATTATCTCAATGGATTCTCAAAACAGTTTTGTGAATATGTCAACCTATCACTATTCTCATGTTATAAAGAAGGAAACTGAGGTAAAATTAGGTATGTGACTCGCCCAAAGTTGCACATCTTTTAAGTAAAGAACTCAGAACCAGACCCAGGTCCTTGGATCCCAGTTCTCTGTTGCTACTATGATGCCCAAATTTCAGAAACTCCCACCACTCTCTTTCCCAAGAAAAAGGAAGAAGAGACAAAAAAAGAAGCCAAGTGAGTTTTGAATAAATACAACTCGACAACCATAGATTGAAGACACTGAACTTAAGACAAAAACACTGTCTCAGAGGTACAGGGGACGGGGGGTGAGGGGGGTGCTTCTGTATCTCAGAATAGATGGTCTTCAATGAAACCGGGAGGTAATGACTCACTCCTTCTACACAGAACCATAACAGTCTGAGTTTGAGGAGCAGTAGGGACCTTGTTAGCATGCTACAATGCCAAAATTTCTCAACTGGCCTGGCAATCTAAATACTTGGAATCTCTGAAATGACTGGATAGTGCCCCCCTAGTTGTGATCATTCTGAACTCTACAAGAGTGTCTGCAACAGGCTAACCATATTGGACAAAAAGAAACATTATACTTTTTAAGTACCTGTCATTGACATAGGTTTTATTCATGCAATACTCACAATAAGGAAATGTAAATTCAGAGATGAATAAACTTGCCTAAAGTCACTCTTCTAGAAAATGGCACAACCAGAATTCAAAACCAAGCCTTGCAGACTCCAAAGCCCATGATCTTTCTGCTATAGCTACCTCCCAAACTCATGGTCATGATTTACTCATCGATTCTAAGTACTCCCATGAGACCCTTCTCAATTTGTAGATTCATTATAAACCTGAAGATTGGAATACAAGTGTGGGGAAGTGGGGTTCCTGTGGCCAAGATCTTCACTGAACTTAAACCACTTGATGATGTAACTGGCCTGTTGCTAGGCTACTGCTTCCACACCCATAGGCAATAACCTATTTATTGCACTATCTAGAGAGCTCGGCACAGTGGTCTGGGTGGAGGCAGAGATGCTAGTGCTCAACCTACCGCCAGACAACTAGCCGGGTAATAAACCCTTTCACCCGAAAGAAACATACTACTGTCATTTTCTTTGGTCACACTGAATCCATAGCAAACTTGCCAGCGGCTGAAACCCACTGGCAAGGCAATTATTGAAGTCAGTAGGGTTCGTTGTTGACCAAGGAAAAGACAGGCTTCCCTTACGGGAGGGGTGCTTCAGCAGGCTGCCTCTATGATGGGGAGACTGGATTGTCCTCCATCACTGGGTATGTGGTGTGAGGTGGCATGCCTCCTAGAGGGCTGGGTCCCACCCCAGGACTGAAGGCAAGTGGAGGTGATACCTGAGGGAGTAGGGGTGGCCCTCGGTATAGTAAGTAGGTCTTCTGAGAGACAGAGTGCCCATGGGGCAGTGGGGGCTGTGGGATGGCTGCTTCTCACAGTATTAAAAAGGTCTATAGAAGAGAAGGACATGCTCCTGAAAAAGATCCAAGAAATGGCAGCATGAGAACATGAGCTTCAAACTGCTCTGGACTCACTGAAGAAGAAAATGTCATTGGTGCTAGAGGAAGCAGCATGAGAACACCAGCGGCAAGGTGCCATTGAAGAGGTAAAAGATTCCTTACAGAATGAGACAGCAGCGCTACCAGATGCTCTAGAGGAAAAGGCCATAAAGGAAAGACAAACTCCTGAGGGAAGCACAGGCGGAGGTGGCACGAGAACACCAGCTGCAAAGGATTAAGGTGAAGATAAGAGAGCTGCTGAAGACTGAGCTGGCATTGTTGCGAGGCACTGTAGAAAAGGTACAGGTTGAAGGAGAGGAGGCACTAGGGGGAGGGGAGAGAAAGTGCCATCAGCCCCGGGAATGGAGGAGCTGGGGAAGGATGAAGGGGTGGTGCGGGAGGCACTGACCCCTCCTGTATTGAAAGCACACCCGGTGGTTGTGAAGAAAATAAAGACCCAGCAGCCTAGAAATCCCCAAGGAGAGGCACAGCCTGCTCCCTAGGTTGTGGAGCACTCTATACTATGCCCCTATACTCAGGCTGAGCTGGTGGATTTGGGCTCCCAGTTGGGGCAGATGCCCTCGGAGTCAATATCAGCTTGGCTCCTGCATCTGTGGGATTTAGGAGTGGATGGAATTGTTCTGTCAGAATCAGTGATGGGAAAGCTGGCTTCCCTGATGGTTCAGCCTGCCTTGAGGCATCGGTTACAAAGTGCCCATCAGAAACCAGGGAATCACTCCGTCCTCCATTGGCTTATGGCTGCACTTCATGCTGGGTGGCCCACTTGGGGTGATCTACCATCCTCTCCTGCTAAATGGCACACAGAATCATGGCCCAGATGAAGAGCCTTTCACTACTGGGATGAGAAATACTGTTCTTCAAATAGCTCCCATATCCCTCTTTGGGTCTCTAGTGGCCATTCTTTCCCTTCACTTAGGGCAGCCCATATGTGAGGTAACATGTACAGTAGCAGACTTAGGAGTGGCTAAAGCAATGAGAACACAGAAAGAAATAAGCTCTGCTAATCACAAGAGGAATTTAAAGGATCCTGTGACTATTACGAGGACCTAGATGTAGATTGATTTAATATGGGCTGGAGCAGACACAAGGAAATTAGACAGGAAGTCAAATAGGATCTTGCTAGACCTATGGCAACATGACCTCCTGGCATATGACTGTGGATTACAGAGAACTGAATAAAGTCATACCCTCTATGCATACTGTGACCCCTCTATTGCAGGCCTGATGGATACCCTCAGCAATGAACTAGAAACATACCATTATATGGCAGATCTTGCTAATGCCTTCGTTTCCATTGACATTGAGCAGGAAAGTCAGAAACAGTTTGCCTTCACATGGGAAAGACAGCAATGGACTTTCACCGTACTTCCACAGAGATACCTCCACAGCCCCACCATCTGTCATGGACTTGTAGCCCAGGACTTGGCTACATGGGAGAAACCGCCAATGGTGTGGCTGTACCATTATATTGATGATGTCATGCTCACATCTGATTCTCTTTCAGATCTAGAAGGTGTAGCACCTAGACAGCTGCAACATCTGTAGGAGAAAGGATGGGCTATGAACAGTACCAAGGTTCAGGCACCTGGTTTGTCTGTCAAATTCTTGGGGGTCGTCTGATCAGGTAAGACCAAAGTTATACAAGAAGCAGTTATAGATAAAGTCCAGGCCTTTCCTACCCCTACAACTGTAGCATTGCTACAGGAGTTTCTGGGTCTTCTAGGCTACTGGAGAGTGTTTATACCACACTTGGCACAAATTCTGAAGCCCTTATACCAGTTGGTACAAAGGGGCATTAGGTGGGACTGGGATGAGACATGTGCATCTGCCCTTACTACAGCAAAATGGGCAGTCAAGGCCGTGCAGGCCTTGAGTGTGATAGACCCATCAAGGCCCTGTGAACTGGATGTTCATGTCACTGAAGATGGCTGGGGTCTCTGGCAGCGGCTTGAATGAACTTGCCAACCTATTGGATTCTGGTCACAACTCTGGAAAGGGGCAGAGGTAAGATATAATTTGATAGAAAAACAACTGGCTTCCATGTATCACTCCTTGCTGGCACAGAACACATCACTGGAATGTTCCCGATAAAGGTAATAATCATCTATCCCATCTTGGGATGGGTACGAGACTGGACCCAAAGGCCAAGGAGTGGTGTGGCACAAATGCCCACAGGGGCCAAGTGGGGTGCTTACCTACAGCAGCATAGTGCCCTTTCTAGTAGCCCCTTGAATGAAGAACTCCAACGCTTATTAGGGCTGAGGACATATACTAGTGAAAAGCAGGAAGAACATGCTTTTGAACCACTAATAGCATAGAATCCCTATTGGGAGGGAAGAACCCCTATATGTGAAGATGCATGGTACACAGGTGTCTCCAACCATAAGCAGCCCCCAAAATAGGGAGCCATAGCTTTCCATCCTAAGACTGAGACAATATGGATGGAAGATGGTGAGGGGAAGGGCAGCCAGTGGGCAGAGTTGTGGGCTGTGTGGCTTGTGATCAGCCAGGAGCCCTCCCCTATAGTTGCCTGCACTGACAGCTGGGCTGTCTATTGGGGCTTGACCCTGTGGCTACCAACCTGGTACCATGCCAACTGGCTGGTTGGTCACCAACCTCTTTGGGGGCAAGAATTGTGGCAAGACTTATAGGCTTGTGGTCAGACTAAAATAATTACAGTATACCATGTGACAAGTTATTTGCCATTGGCATCCCCAGGAAATGCTGAAGCAGATAAATTGGCCCAGTTGCGTTGGTTAGAAGGAAAGCTTGCCTCTGATGTAGCCCAATGGTTACATCAGCATTTGCTGTCTGTGGGGCAAAACACAATGTGGGCTGCAGCCCATCGTGGGGCTTGCCTTTGACCTTTGAAGAAGTTAGTAGAGCCTGGCAAGAGTGTGTCGTGTGCTCTAAAAGGGACTTTCACCAAGTTCCACAGCAATGTGGGACAATATCTAAGGGGCCTATACCCCTCGTCAGGTGGCAGACAGACTATATTGGGCCTCTACCTGTGTCAGAAGGATATCAGTATGCCATGACTTGTGGGGACACAGGTACTGGACTTCTGGTTGCTTTTCCTACCTGTTGTGCAGACCAGCAGATGACCAAAAGAGGCCTGGAGTGTCTCTTTGCTTCCTATAGCTGACCACAGGTAATTGAAAGTGATCAGGGCACCCATTTTACTGGACATACACTGCAAGAATGGGTGCAACAGCTGGGAATCAAATGGAAATTTCATGTGCCATACAATCTTACTGCAGCAGGCATGATAGAGAGGCACAGTGGCTTGTTAAAATCTGGACTAAAGTCAGATAACAATTGTCTGAGGGGATGGTCAGTCCACTTATGGACTGTGCTATGGTGTTTGAATGAGAGACCCCAAAATGGAGTCCTGAGCCCCATAGACATATTAACACATATGGCTACCTCCCCTA
Organism: Manis javanica; assembly: GCF_040802235.1. Taxonomy (NCBI): domain Eukaryota; kingdom Metazoa; phylum Chordata; class Mammalia; order Pholidota; family Manidae; genus Manis; species Manis javanica. The sequence continues at coordinate 152,651,982 of NC_133157.1, forward strand.
TACAACTGCAAGTATAAACCAAGGAAGAATCACTGAAGCTGAGGTTCGGCCACCAGAATAATATTTTGCTGCCAGCACCAACTGCACTGAACCCCAGAGACTCCATTGAGGGGACATGGCCTTGGACCTTTCAACACGTGGACCAATGATGGCTGGCTCTCCTGGTACCTTGGGGATGAGGTCTGGAAGCTGGCCTCCTGTGTATTTCTGGAATAACAGCAGAGTAGCCCCCAGAAATCACAATAGTATATCCTGAATGGCCAGAAGGTTGGAGCATCTTACCGGGGAGTTTTGTTTTATCATTATGGCCAGTGCATGCACCTCCAGTAGCACTATACATAAACCCTTCAGTAACCCCCACAGGGAAAGGAGTAAAAGTGTGTTATACTAGACCTGGACAGGACCCCTTCCTGCTACAGTCCTATCACAGGACCACTGTCTTGCATGCATCTTACCGATGGACAAGATTTGCCTATGTTGCTGCCATTAAAACATTTGTCTTATCACCCCTAAGGTCTTTGTGGATTGGGAACCTCCTCTGGATTGAGGATTATAATTTTTGTTCAAAATCTTGTTGTTTCTTATTTTTTGTTGTTATCTCTAAGCTGTTGTTAGCCGCTGTTGCTGCTGTGGAATCTGGTTACAGTGCTCCAGCTTTCTTGCACAGGGACCATTGTGGAAGATTGAGAGCGTGTAAGATTGGAAGGCGAGAATCCTCGAGGGGTGGAGTGTGGGGAAGTTGGGGTTCTTACGGCCAGGATCCTCACTGAACTTAAACCACTTGATGATGCAACTGACTTGTTGCTAGCCTACTGCTTCCACACCCATAGGCAATAAGCTATGATTGACTGAGTCACTGTATAAAGAGCTCTGCCCAGTGCTGTGGGTGGGAGCAGAGACAGAGGAAGATTACAGACTTGCAGACTGTTGGACACAAATGTAATTCTAGTGTTCAACCTATGCCGGGAGAACAAGCCAGGTAATAAACCCTTTTACCCCAAGAATGATTGTCATTCCTCAGTCTCACTGAATCCATAGTGAACTTGCCCGGAGTTGAAACCCACTTGCAAGACAATCAGATATCATAACAACCCATTTTCTGTGTGAAGAAACCAAAGGTCACAGACAGAATGTGGTATGTTTCACCACACCACATATCTGAATGCCAACACACTTACCCCTAAATGCCACACTCAATTCAAAACGCTCTTTCTTCTCCTTGCACTTGCCTGTTTCTAATATCAACAGCAGACTTAAAGGAATAGTTTTGTAGTGTTAAAATACAGGATTCCTAATCGATTGCATTGGTATAGCTTGTACTAATTTTATAACATCAAATTTAAACAATGATAAAAACTTGTTTTTAGCTAATAGAATATTTTTCTTTTGCACTGTGATTTGAGGCAAGTTTATAGCAAAGATTTTGCTTTTAGGAAATAAAAATAAGTTAGTATGAATTTAAGATCATGTTTTTGGCAAATATGAAACAAACAGCAGATCCTTCCTGTCTTGTGAGCAAATGTAACAGCAGAAGTCATCAATAGTTCAGTCAGTGAAAGGGTAGATTCCCCAAAGGAATAAAGTATAATTAGGTACCCTCTTTTGTCTGTGTGCCTGCTTTAACAAATCACTCATTTGCATTGCTATCAAAACCCTAAATAATTGAATAAATTTAGTAGTTTATTAGTTTCTCACTGATCTATTATGTTCAGGTTGATTTTGCTTTGCTTTGTTTTATTGGGATAAGGTGGAAGTGGTTTGTCACAAGCAAACTACATTCTTGAATGAAGGACTGGAGAAATAAATGCTTTGATTATGTCCAAATCTTCTCATCCAGGCAGAACTTTTTAATAATTTGAACGCTTTAGAAATGGAAATGCCTTCATAAATCTGCTGTATCCCCAAGAGAAATTTAGATAAAGGATAGATGGTCATCTGGATATCCTAAAGGGGATTTAAGCATCTGATATGGGACTAAGGTGCCTTTCCAATCCAACAACTCATGAAATTGTGTGAAATAAGTAAAATTTAAATTTGTAAAAATTTACATCCCACAATTTTACTAACATTATTATCTATCTTTGGACTGTTTGATTTAACCATACTGAGGACCTCACAGCTGTGGCCACATAATGGACCAAAACAGGATTTAAAGTAGCTGAGAATTATAGCCTTATTATATTTTAAGAGGATCCATTTGATCCTAGGCTGCATACACCTATAGCCATCCTATAAAGTATCATATCTAGAATGCTGAACTTTTCTGGGGTTTTGTCTCCATAGCTCCTGTTCTTTCTTTCTTTTTTCCCCTAATTTGTCGACACATTTACTGTTGCCAACGTTAAAGACAATTCAGCAGCAGGTTCAATATTACAGCCTTTATGAGAGTGAAATTGGTCAATATTGGAAGAGAGACCAGGAAAGGTGATGGAATTGTCTCATCTAGAAAGGTCATCTATGTATAGTGCAGGGTGGCTTAAAGTTAAAGAAATGGTGTGACTGACTTCCTGAGACCTCCTCCAGTCCTAGGTCTCTGTGATATTTTCTGTGCTTTTAACTAGCAGGAGCTACTGGGTAGAGAGAGCTATATACATGCATTTGTTCATTCTTTTCTAAAAAGGCAGTGGATTTTAAGTGAAAATGAAAATAAAAGTGAAAAATAGAAAGGAAGAGAGGGAGGGAAGAGGCAAAACATGAACAAAAAGATAAAAGATAGAGAAATATCATCTAATGTACAAATATTCTCTATTCCTGGCTACCAAAGCAGTACAAGAAATCTGCACTCACCCGATGCCATTTAATTTTTGCCTGAGTATACTTAATGTGAGCCCTGTTGAGATATCAGGGTCCACTGCTCAGCATACATGGCACACTAAAAGATATTTGGCGTGAAGATGACAAGTTTTCAAACTAGTTCAAGAGTAATTGAAAATGGAATTCTGAGAGAAGTTAACATGTATCCTTATCTCCACATAAACACATCAATACTCATTTTAAGCCTGCCAGCTATCTATCTGCTAGGAAACACTCAATACTGCTCCTTGTACACTGAGCAGATCATTGAGTTTTCTCTCAAAAACTAATAGTACAATCATTTGCAACAAGAAATTCTTCTTTGTCTGATGAAATAGTACCATCCCTGAGCTGCTGCCTTATATTTCAAGAAGCACAGGAGTTCAGTCTATGAATTTCATACCTATAAGAGGAGTTCAAACTTGGGGCCTTAAAAACACAGATTCCTGAAACTGCTCTGGACCTTAAAGATCATCCAGTCAAACTCCATTATTTTGTAGGCAAAACATCTAAGCTCTTAAAAGTCATGTTAATGCCCAAGTCATCTGTTACTTTTATTTTCAAAATTGAATGTTCTCACTTTTCTTCACAAGTGAGACTCCACAGTTCGGAGAGAAAAAAATCCCTGTGGGATAGCTGATAATATCCCTACTTCTAGCCTGACTTTTTAAAATCATAAATACATTTACACATGCTGCAGTTAGAGTATGCCACTTGCTGTGACTCTGGTCCTAGTTAGAGCAAAGGTTAATGATTTGGGAGGAAAACATCTTACAACTGTGCTCCAAATAGCTAAGACTATACCACCACAAAGAAGCAGTTGGAAAGACACATAAGAATCTATTACCTCATTTGCTCCTTCAGCAATCCAATGACATGAGTATAATTTTCCTGTTTTAGAGACAAGAAAATTGAGCCGCAAAGTCAAATGACCAACCCAAAAAACATACAATAGAAAAGTAGTAGATTTGGGAACTAAGCTTGCAGGAAATAAACAGATTCCTGGAGGGAACAATAAAATCATGCACAAATGCTAGAATTAACCGTGGAAAAAGAAACATGAGTGAAAGCACAAGAGAGCTGCTGAGTTGAAGAGAAGGAAGTTGACAAGATAATTGCCACAGATGTCTCCAATGTTCTAAGTAAATCAGGAAAGCTTATTTATTAAATGTAAAAGAAGTGAGAACAAGATTGAGGACATAAAGAGTAGAGAAATTGATTGGAAATTCTGCATCCAAATGTGACATAATGTCACAGAAAGCATGGAGGTTCTGGCTGAGGATAGATTGCATGTATTTCTATAGGACCCAAATAGCATGCTTTATGATCACCTACAACTGGCAGGCCAGGAGCTGCAAATGCCGACAGGCTGCATTAGGTCCCAGATGTGACACAACAGATCCTCCACAAGACCAAGAAGAGGCAAGATTATTACACCCTCAAAAGGTCAAGGTTTGGTCATAGTTGTGAAATCTAGAGGAGACAGTGATTCAAAATAATTCAAAAGTAGATTAATTTCCCTGGAGAAAAATGAGTTTTTAAAAATACAAAGGAAATACTGAGTTATTGGGTATGAGAAGAGGAAATAAAATACTACTACTGATATAATAATTATTATAACTGACCTTTAGATATTGGAGGTAAACTATTCTAGTTGTGAATGAGTTCCTAGGGGAATAATCATACTGGTAAAGTGAAAGTAAAGAAATGGGAAGTTTAAGAAAAAAAAATCAAGTATCCAATAATCAAGTAAAAAAATGTAAGGATGTTTGTTCACAGGAGTTAAAGTAGAAAGGTGAATGATAAACCAAAGTTATCAGGTTGGATGAGAATCATAGAAATTGGTTGATGAGTAACACTGAGGATAAAAAGAGAGTAAAATGGACAAAAAGTGTTCAAAATATACTAAAAACTATACATAAAAACTATGTGACAAAGCAAGTCTCAGTGCAAATTCTCTTCCTATTGTAATAAGGAAGCAATAAAGGTAGAAGCCACATTTCCCAAAAAGGGGACATGATAGTATCAGGAAGATTTTGATGAAGATTGGATCTTGATTAAGGCACAGTGGAGGGTTGGATATACCCTAGGCAATTACAGTATTTCGTGACTTTTCAGATCCACAATATAATAGCACCACACTCTCAGAGCACAATAAAGGCAGTTTCCATAACCCTTTGTATCACTTATTTCTTCATTCAATCTGAATATTCCTTAAACACATATGCCAGGAACTGTATGAGGCATGTGGCACACAATGGGGATCAAAACAGATATTCTAGTTCTCAGTAGCCTGAAGTCTTCACTGTAAACATGTAAAAGGCTAGATAATCTTTATAACATCAAATTTGAAGCTAATCTAATCAGTCTCCCATTTATAAATTAGGAACTAAGATACAATTAATTAGAGTGAAAGCCACAGTTAGAAGCCAAGTTTCTGGGTTACTAGCCCAGAGCTTTTAGGCTAAATTAAGCCAAATCACTCTAGCCCCACACTAAGTTTGGCCGAACAGCTAAGAAAAAAAAAAGTGTTGTTTTGCTAATTCTAAGATACCTTCTTTATAATCGTTGCTTTATAATATCCTCCCAAGCTCTGCTTTCCCCTTTCACTTAGAAAAGGCAGAGTAGACTGATCTGAGTTTTCCCTGTCTTCTTTTCAATTCTTAATCTACAGTGAAAAATCACCACCCAATGAGTGTTAAAAATAGAAAGGAAGAAAAACAAGGGAAGACTCTAACAAAGTCTGGACATCCTTTTTATTCCTCTATAATGCCTAACATAGGGTCTTTTGAAGAGGAGAAAATTGGTAAGAATTGATTATTTAAAAAAAAATATGTATCCTCGCAGTAGTAGAACAATATATAAACTTAAAACTTAGATGCTTGGTACTTAGTTCATGAAAAATTATAGTAATAGATTTTTAACTTTTACATTAAAGAGTTTTTTTGTAACTTTTAGGTTTCATAAATATTTAAGGCCCATATGGTGTATATGCAGTTATGTGTTTCTGAATCACCACTATTGGAATTAATATATCAGCAGAGCACATGCTGACATTTCTACAGTTTTGGGTACATACTGTGCCTGACTTTTCCCACCCCAGGGCACCTGTTGGGAAGCAATGGTAAACCACCTCGACATGTTCAACACTATATTCTAGACCAGAGAAAAGTAAGTTGAAGACTAAAAACTGATGGATGAAAGAAGATACAGTCTCATTTAATTCCTTCTCTAGGGGAGGCAAAATGTCATCACATACAAAATATGGTCTTTTACTGATGACAGGTGGACTGGCCGAGACCAGATCTCTCCAAAGGGCATCAGCTCAATGCCAGGACAGCAAAGTCTTCCTACAGTGACCCAAAGAGAGGATGGCTATAGATGCCCAAAGGCAGGTAAAAGGAATCACAGCCTCCTTCCAGTAACCTGGAGTCGCCCTTACAGACACACACATTCACACACACCCTGTGCATCCCTCTCATCTACCGGAGACACACAGAATTCTCTGTAACAACCATGGCAGAAGTTAGAGCTCCAGCAGTTTTCTTCTGTGCCTTATCTGTCTGTAGACATAGACACCCACAGCAAAACACACTTCCACAACAAAGAAACCCATCATTATAAGCTTAACTGTGGCAGGAGCTGGACAACTGCTTCCATCCGACCATTTTAATGATAATTGAAAGAGCAGGATATGGTTGAGTCCACAGTTTGAGTGCTTCCTCCTGATTGATTGAATAGATTATAGTTCTATCCCGAGAATCTTTCTCTCAAAGAACAAGGGCACAGAATCCTCCTTCTTGTTCTTGGTAGTTAATTTCATTCTTTGCCTGGAGAAAATCTCATTCTACAAGATCTTTCAAATATTCCCTGTTCAATGAAGTTTTCCTTGAAGCCACCAGGAAGAATTGATTCTTCTGTAACTCTGCTAGAAATAGCACTTTGCTCATGATACTAAAACACTTACGACTTCACATAATAGTTTCTGTGTGTTTCTATTCAAAGAATTAGTCATGGCTGCTTCTGTACTTTCAAAGTGCCTTCTATGTACATGTTATATAACCCACTGAATTGTCTGTGATTTATCTGCTTACACATCTGTCTCTTTCCCTCCCTCCTCCACCCACCTCTCCTCATCTTACAAGGTGGTCTTTTTGAGACAAGGACTGAGATAGTAGCCAATCTATCTTGGAGTCTGCCATTTGGTCAGCAAATCTTTGAAGAGACTAAATGTTATCTCTGCCCTTGGGTTAGAAGGTCAGTCAATGGGGCTCTGGCCTTTGTTTAGTCTACTTGACTTCTGTTAAACCAACCTAGATCAAACTTCAGTATTTCTTGTTTTTACTCCTTCCCACTTGAGTCTTTGGAGGAAAATGCCTTCTTGTTTCTGATTATGAAGCAGAATCTAGAACCATTTTATAAGTATTGCCCTTCATATCTCCTTCTTAAGAATCATAACTGGCATGTTTTCCGATGTGGGGCCACACCCTCCTGGTGAAAGCATCCTGTGTTCCCTGATGCTTCTCTGCCTCATTTCCTTTGGCTGCTCCACTCACTAGGCCCCGTTTTTAAGCCTGCTTTTAGGAATGGCACCCCCTAAGGAAGGCAACTTTTTGCTTCCTGTCTTTTCCTGTCTCCCTAATCAACCGCAGAACTCAAGGAATCTATATAGTCTACTCTCACTTCTTTCCCTTCAACTCTTTATTATTCTTACAAATTATTCAATTCTAAGAGTCTGTGATCATTTCACAACATTACACTACCTTATGCTCACTCCAGAGCACCTGCCCTCACCTCTGAGAGAACTTTCTCCTACCTTCACAAAAGCCTCACTCATGAATTTATAATGTAAATTTGCATGTTAGAAAAAGAATCTCTAACTGCTTCTTTTAAGCATTTTTAAAAACTTTAGGTCCTACTTTGACAATTACACCATTCTTCCCATATCCAAAGAATTTGGAGTAAAAGCAATCCAAGATGTGTGATCTTGGTTATTTGCCATTGCTGCACCTTAATTTACTCCTCAGTAAACTGGAAGTAAAACACCCAAGTAGTATGTTGATCCGAAGATTTTGAAGGGATATGACACATGGTAGGCACTCAATAAATGGTACCTATTTGTAGTAAAGAAAAAGAAAGGAAATCTCTACTTACTGGATGGGAATACTCAATTTGAGTCTGTAGAAAGTCCAAGTCACAAGAAAAAAATGACATTATAGTGGCCTGTGTGTCTCCGGTAGATGAGAGGGATGCACAGGGTGTGTGTGAATGTGTGTGTCTGTAAGGGCGACTCCAGGTTAATGGAAGGAGGCTGTGATTCCATTTACCTGCCTTTGGGCTATTTGTTTAAATTCAATGTGCTTTCTTTCTCATTTTTATAAAAACTATTTGCATATGAAGAGACAATTTGGACCATTTTGTAAAAGACCAGGAAGTCTAGAAAGAGCTATGTACTGGGACAGTCCACATTTCCCAACCCTGCACATTGCTGTCTCTCTGTAAATAGTGAGGTTGCCTCCACTTCTGCCCAGAGCAAAGATTTAACTGCTCCATAAAAATGGCAGGGCCAAATGAAAGCTATTTCATTAATTCAGAAAAAAGATTACTCTTGAGCCAAATCTCTGCCATCCTAATGAGAGACTGAGCTTGAAAATACAGCTACAAATTTGCTGCAAGCTCACAGCACTTGCTACTCAGCTATGGACACTAAAAAAACACCATTGATTTTTTTTAATCAATAAAATGAATACTGCAAGTCAATAAACTTAGAATGATGACAAAGGTCAGATTCTGGTTCTCCAAATTTTTGTTTAATTCTACCATGTTCAAGCACTCAAACTCAATAGTTTCCAAGAGTAGCACTTAAAGGAAGATTACTGAAAAGATTCCCCACCCAAGAAAGGTGTTGGCAATCATGAGTACTGGGTATACTCCAAGAGAAAGGATTCTGACAATATTATCCTGTAAAGAATACCTGTTGAAATGTTTTGTAATTCATACCTACTCCCACCTTTGTTGTACAAAGTAAAGCCTGGACAGATACTTTCAAAAACCTTCCCTCTGTGAGAGCTTCTCATCCATTCATTTATTCTAACTCATCAATATTCATTAAGAGCTTTCTATGGGCCAGAAACTAAGCTAAAGCTGTGAAAACAATGAAGAATAAGAAAGATGCTGTCCCTGTCCTCCAATAGGGGCAACAGCATCACCTTACAATAGAGTACGGAGACGGCTCACAAATGAGCTATCTGGGAAAGCCTCCTAACGTTACCACTGAAACCTGGGTGAGCAGGAGGTAGCCAAGTAAAGAGGGAGAATTGAGACAGGAGGCTGGAGGTGAGGAGAAAGCAGGACTTCTGACTCATGCTAAGGTGTTTAAAATTTCCAGTAGAAGTAATGGGGAGTCACTGGAGGACTGGGATCAGGGCCAATGTGGTAAAAATATTGTTCTAATTTTTTGTAGTATTTTTCTGATCTTTCTATCATAAACACCTATATTTACTTTATAATAAGAGAGACAGTAAGGACTACATTTAATTTTTGCTTAATAGAGGTAAGAGAAAGAGAAAATAATAGCAAGAAAATAAGGCTGAGATAAGAAGTAAGGTTAGTATTTTCATTCACATGAATTGTTATAGTCTTACTGAGGTAGACCATAAATGAAGCTCTACAGATATTAGAACCAATTAAAAGAGGGAAACTCCATTCATTTCACAGTACATGGTGTCCATAAATAAGAAGCCCAGAATAGCTGAAAAGAAACGAGTAGGGAGAAAAAAGAAGGAAAGCACCCAGAAGGACTAGGTGGTAGGGAGACCAGGTAGGCCTTGTGGGTCACTGCAAGGACTCTGGCTTTTATTCCCAGTGTGACAGAGTGCTTTGTGTGGTGTTGAGCCATGGAGCTGTGTGATTTGATTTACATTTTAATAGCTTGCTCTGGCATCTCTGTGGAGGATGGGCTGTAGTTGGGAAGGTGGAGGGTCAAGAGCAGAAATAAGGAGACCTGTTGAAAACTATTGCAGTTGATCAAGAGAGAAAAGATGGTGGCTCAGGGTAAGATGACAGTGGTAAAGACAGGAATTCAATCAGACTTAGGATGTATTTTGGAGAGCTGATAGAGTTTGCTGATGGGCAGACAGGGACCGAGGAAGAGGAATCTAGGATGGCTCTGAAGTTTTTACCAGTGAATGAGCATGTCATTTACTGAAAAAGGGAAAACTGAGAGAACTTGGCAGAGGGTAGGTTTGAGGCAGGGTAGAAAAACCAAGAACTCAGGACACATTAAATTTGAGATGCCTTTTGCACATCTGTCTTTTAAAAGAGGCTTATTAACACAAACAAGTCCCTATTTCATGGGATGTCAGAAAGTGTGGCAGGGTGAAGGAATTTGGTAAAGTCAAGGAAATATGCTAAAAGGCCTCTGGTTCTCTCTATTCCAGAACTTCCCAGTCATTACCATCATTTGCCAGAACATGGCAATCCTGAGTCCCAAAGTGCTGGGTTTTACATATCTGAGAAGCTTCTGCAGGGCCTCTAATAAGGTTCCTTCTCTGCCCCCCTTCTCCTCTCATCTCCATTCAGGTCTTTCTAAGAATGTTTTCTCTACCTCACTCTCTGCAACCCTCCTGTGCCATCCTAGGCTCAGCACTGGAAACATATCCTTTTTGGAGTAGGGATTCAGCTTTTACTCTCAGGGTAACCTTGATCCTAAGACTCAAGTTCCCACTATCAGGAAGATCAGACCTTTGGGAACTAATCTGAAATAGTTATCTCTGGGCCCTACCCAACAGTCCCCTGGTCAAATATGTTGCCTATCAAATTCTAAAGTGGTGAATTAAGCCCTTTCCAAGGATCACAATTATAGAGCTGGATTTTTTTGTGTGTGTGACCATCAAGCCAAGATAATTGTTTAGAAAAGCAGTATCAATGAACTTGACCATATGTCTCCTCTACTGAACCTCTACTGCTCCTCAAATTCTTTATTCCTTCAACAATTATTAAAAATGTGCCAACCACTGAAATGAGTCAAAAATGTTTATTATACAAAGCTCACAAATCAATAGGAGAGAGACATTCATAAAATACACTTGCTAAAAGAAGTACATAGAAATCAAAGTGCACAGAAGTCCAGAGAATGGGACAACACACTCCTCCTGGGAAAGAGGTGGTAAAGAGGTGATATCCCATATAGAATGTCAAGAAGAGCTGTTGAGGAATTTTAAACATGATAAATTTGAGCTTATGGAAATGCCGTGGCAGCAAGAAAAGAGAACAGAATGGAAAGAGTGGGAAGGGAGACCAGCAAAGAGGTTATTATAACATTCCAAGAGAACTGAAGATGTCTCAATTAACATGATCATCCCAGGGATGGAGAGAAGAGTACAGATTCTTGAGATATATGTTAAATATATATTCATCAAATGTAAAATGAGCACAGTAGGTTAAAATCATGCTCTCTTCATGTTGCATCCCAAATCTCAATTCCTGGGTTGATGTTGTTTTATTGTTTTATGCCATTTTTGTTGTTTTATGCCATTTTTCCAAAGTGTTTCTGTGGGCCAGGAATCAACTTTAGGCAAACTGCATAGCACGGAATGTTGCCTGCAGAGTACTGTGTACATATTCAATAAACACATATTCAGTAAATAAGTATATAGTATATAATTAGTAAAATTTTAAAAAACCACTTCCTGCCTATATTCTTCCCTATTTAAATATTCAGAGAAGGTGGGGACACCATAGATAATATAGAAGATTATGGCTTGAACATGATCTTAGCTACAGCTTTCAAGATGCAATTGATACATTTGCTTCCTTCGAGTTTTCTATGGGTATTTAGCCCTGCTGTCTTCCAATGCAAATCCATTTGCCTTTATTGAGTTTCTTCAAATGACATCATGACCAAGGCTCCAAAAGAGTCAAGCAGTAAAGACTTTTCCTAAGAATGGCCAATAATGCCATAATGTCAAAGCTCTCCAGGAAGATTTACATATGTTTCCTGGATGATTGCTTAAATGAGATATCATATGCAAACTGCAAATAGAGTGCCTGACACATTAGAAGTACTCAATAAATTTTAACTATTTTGCCATTAAGGCTTAGTCACAACATTGATCACAAGCTTTCTCTCGATGGTTAATTAATCATCAAGTATTTTAAGCAATATGTATTTATTGAATATGTATACAGCTCTCTGCAGGCAATACTCCCTGCCACGTAGTTTGTCTGAAATTGATTCCTGGCCCAAAGAAACACTATTTGGAAAAATGGCATAAAACAATAGGGAGGGCATCAACCTAGAAATTGATATTTGGGATGCAACACCAAGGGAGCATGACGTTAACTTGTGCACTCATTTTACATTTGAGGAAACTGTCACTGCTCTTTGACTCACTCTGTTAAGTTAGCCACAGAGCCAGGCCTAGAAATGGAGGCTCCTGACTTCTTGATCACTGCCTTTTCCATGACACGACACATATATGCCAGCCATTCACAAATGGAAGGCTACCACATAGTCTTACTTCCCTGCACAGTTACTATTATGATATATCAATTCTTGCAAATCTGAAACAGTTCCTTAAGTTAAACAGGTCAGTTACAATTAGCTGAGTTTAAGCCCATGCCTGCTAATTCACAGGCAGTTACTGAGATACCCTCAGACACTGCATATATATTAGAAGCTGGAGATTTGCACCAGTTTGGATTTATTGTGATTTTGGTGGTTTATTTGCCTAAATATAGTCTACATTTCTACCTAAAAGACAAAATAAGCTGTATCCGTAAGCATTCAGACATACACACACACACCTTAATCCTCATAGGTAAAACCAGTAAAATTCAGTGCTATCTGCCGAAAGTTCCACTGTGATTTGATTAGCTTAAAACCAGCCTCAAGCTCTCCAAAAAACTCATCTATGCTTCTAGTCTGCTAGGTACACATTTGAACAGCCCAAATATTGAGAAGTATTACATAAGAATGTTGAACCTCTGTATCTCTAACATGTCTGAGTTTGTGGCCATGAAAAGTAAACTAAGAAAAGGAAATTTATTTATTAGCAAACCCCCACAAACAATTTATTATTCAAACCCATTAATTAATTAGTACTCACTATCTCTTTGGCAAGTAAGCAATTTTATCTCCATTTTGGGGATGAGGAAATTAAATCAAAGTCAAAGAATATATACTGGCTCACCTAACATTTGACTCCAAATAAAACTCAGAATTTAATGATTATTGGACTAATATTTTGGTCACTAACATTAGAGTACTATTCTGAAAGAATTCATATGAGTATGTGCCCTTATTTCTTTTTTTCTTTGTTCCCCATAGTATCCATCAATCCTTGATTTTGATTAGACTACAAACAGTAACTGATACCCAAAAGCATAACTTCCAAGGTTATTTGTTTCTTTGAAGCAAATACTTGGTGTTATCTCCAATGTTTAATTCCTATCCAAAAACCACTATATTATTCTATCTTTCATATTTCCATCTTTGTTCACTGGCATTTTAATCACCAAAATCTTGTAATTTTAAGAGTACTACTACTCTATCTTTTTTTACCTATTTTCCTGCGTTTTAAAAGCTCAATGAAAAGAATTCTTAGTTTACTTACATTAAGGTCTTTGCCTTTTCAGAAAGTCTTTACATATGAGCAGATTTATTTAAGTTTTTAACATAAGAATGAATCTCAAAAGACAATGTTACAATAAGAAACAATATGAAGATAAGAGCACTAATTTAAAGTTAAATGTTTTCTAATTTAGCATTCATATTTTGATTTTTATATTTGATATTATTTATCATCCACAATGTTCTACCAATATTAAAAACTTTTATAGACCCCATTTAAATAAGGATCATTACTTGCATGATAAGGAAACTGAGGCAGAGAATTATATTCAATACACTAAAAGTATACTAATATCTAGAAAACTCCATGCAATATAAGTATATTACAAACTCTCATTTTTCCTTTAGTTGATAATTGAGCACTAAATATTAAATATTTAGTAAGTGCAGCATAGTGAATCAAGGGCTTGAAAGAGTTAATTCCGCTACTAAATGATACCTAACCTCAATAAAGAACTAGCTCAAGCCCTGGAAGATTCAGATTCATGATTTAATTGGCTAGATTGTGTGTGAGGATATGAAATAGGATAACAAAAAAGCTTTCTTAAAAATAAATATTAAAGAACTAGAAAATGAATCACCACATCCCAAAATTAAGTTTCTGAAAAGTAACTTTGCTACTTCATTTGCTCAATTTCTCTTTTACGGTATAATGCAACATAAAATATCAATTCACACATATATACCATATATATATATATACACGCATGTAAATAGGTTTGGCCCTGAACCTACCAGTTCACACACCCATGTGAGTAACGGCAACTCAATTCAACATCCTGGTGAACGTATTGTAGGAAAACTGAATAATCTGAGCCAAAGAATATAGCTTTTGGGTCAGAACGTATGGAAAAGCACAGATGTCTGCCCCTATGACAGAGTTTGGAACAACCACAGGGAGGACAGTATAGAGAAAGATGAGTTTGGGAAGACTCATGGTAATTAAATACTTACTTCTGTCATGAATTACTATGAGGAAAATAAATCACATGAGATACTTCCGGTTTAAGAAAAAAAAAAACAGATTCTAGAGACAAGTTTCTTTGAATTCTAATCTGGATTCCAAAATGTGTTAACTGTGTGACCCTGGTCAGTTTATATAATACTCCAGAGTTTCCATTTTTCTCATCTCTAAATGAAGAAAAATTAGTACTTACCTTGAACAGTTCTGTTGAGGATATATGAAATGATACACTGTGAGAGCCTGGTAGAACATCTGACATATAGTAAACCCAACCAAATGTCAGTTCTCTTTTTCCCCCTTCCCTACTTAAAGATCACTTAAACAAACACTTCAAACTCAACAATTCTACTGTCTCTCAGGCATTTCAGATTTTTGAGTCCTCTTTAATCTCTTGATCCATCTACGGCAATACATTTTACATAGAGACATTGTAAGACTGCGCGATGATTTGTCCTAGTTTGTTTGACTTGTTTTTACGTTCTAGAAAGCGTTTGCAGCTCTGAGCACCCTCCTAACCTGCGACCTCCTTCTCTCTTTCTTTCTTTCCTTAAACACACACACAAGCAGGAGATTTGGACATGAGCAAAATAGAATTATCCAGGAAGGGAAACTCATTCCCTTTCTTTCCAGATCCAGAAGAACTTCAAGAAACAGGACAGTTCCTAAAGAACTGAGACTGTGTTTAGGCAGCCTCACAAATATGCCTCAAATCAGGAAAGCTCAGGCCACCTTAAGGCCACTCCAGAAAAAACACACACTGTAATTTGGTCTCTTCATGCCTCTGGCCTGACCTCCAGACTTCACAGTAAGTCTGTGCTCAGCAAGTACACTAGTCTAAGACACATAGCTTCCTTAAACAGTGGAACATTCAGAAGAAAGAAATATATAAGAAACTGAGTAAAGACACTTCACCTGACCAGTTTTAAAGCATAACTAAAAAGCAAACAAACCTACAGCAGAGTATGCGTCTGTCCCCAGGGCTGACTCAGGGCTTCTGTGGTCTGAAAAGAGAAGCAGGGAAGAAGAGGGATGGGAAAGATGGAGAACGAGGAGGGCAGCAAGAAGAGGGGGTAAAGGAAGAAAAAAGGAATGCTTAATCATTAAGCCCCTTTTCGTTAAAGCTATAGGCATCATAGGATCGATGCTAGCAAACCCGTCTTATCAAAGCATGAAATTTGTATTACCTTACCCCTTTAGAGATATTGTGGATCTGCTCCCGAGGGCAAGGTCCTTCACAGAAGCCCAGGGAGTCTGCCATGTCAAGCTTAGGAGCTTTTCTGATCTGGGTGCATAGCCCCAGTCTCAGTTTCTCCCAGGGGGCCCCAGGATATTTGGGGCTCGGCTCTGTGGTGATGTGTATATAGAAACAAACCTGGTTATCTCTAGGTCTCAGGAGGTCATTGAACCACCTTGGGATAAAAAGCAGTTGAGATAGAGCTGGGATTTCAGCTGGCTGGTTGTATAAAAGCTGCCTTTTAAAAAAGCTGGAGTATCTAGAAAAACTCTTGGGATACTCATGTACTTCAGTTAACTATGGTCTTCAGAAAACTGGAGTTTGATTAAAGCTAGTTGCAATGCACTATATTT
This sequence comes from Manis javanica, assembly GCF_040802235.1. Classification (NCBI taxonomy): domain Eukaryota; kingdom Metazoa; phylum Chordata; class Mammalia; order Pholidota; family Manidae; genus Manis; species Manis javanica. Next base: position 152,667,959 of record NC_133157.1, read on the forward strand.
TCATAGCTATATACTTTTTCCTCCCCCATAGCTAAGACCTGTTCTCTCTAATGCTTTTCCAAATAAAATATATTCAAGTAAATGTTCTCATTTTTAGGGTTTTAATTTTAAATATGGTATCTATGCATCTGCAATGTACATGTAACTACTGGGAAATAAAACATTGTGCACATACATAAAACATAACATTATATTGCTGCAGATTAGCACAAACTCCAAAGGGCCAATCCTGACGTGAGACCTGAGTCATTCTCCTGCCTCCTGATACCTTTGTCATCAGGTACAGAACAAATTATTTTTACCAGGGCTTAATTTTCATGAGATCTTGTAGGCACTTTGAGTGGGGAGGCAGGAGAATGGTAGAGAAAGAAAAACTTTAAAAATGGATACTTCCCTGGCAGAGGGAGACTGGTACAGTACCCTTAGCATTCTTATTACAAAAGTACATTTATTTTGTACAAAGTACAAAGTACATTTATTAAACTCCACTGGATCCAGACACTGCACTGCCTACCCTGCCACTTCTCTAACAGCACTGCCGCCATTACCATTCCTATAAAAAGCAATAAAACATATAAGGGGCACAAGAAGGGTTCAAAGACATTGTGCTACAGTCTAATCCATAAAAACACAAAAACAAAACACACAAAAACACCTTAGTCTTTTGCCAAACTTCAAAACAGCTAGTTTCTTATATTATCTCCAAATAGCCTCCTTAATTGAAAGAAAAGCTTTGTCAACCTCAAAGGCTCAGTCCCTGAAGACCAAAAGTAAAAAACCCAAATACAAAATTATTATTTTATATGTACTTTATTTTGTAGACATTTCCAAATCTAAGTTTTCATTTAAAAGGAAAAAAAAAGAACTACCATAAAGGAAGAGAATGAATAATTCCTTTTAAACTTATAATAAACATGGACCAACCATTGAAATTTAAATAGTTTAAACACACACACACACACACACACACTCACACACACGTTTGAAGCCTTTTGTGAAATTGTCTAGAATACTCTGATTTTACAAATGGTTATATAAGCAGATAGATTTCTGAGTGAAAATTGTTGCATAAGCCAAAATGGAGTTTACAGCATATGTATCAAAATGTAACTAGTTGAAGGAAATATTAAACTAAGAAGAATGGAAATAATTTTCAGAAAAAATTCCATTCAAAAACTTGACTTTCCTTTGTTTTCAAAAAATGGCATGTCATATTATGGCATATACAGAAAAACATTCGTGGTATTTAGATGTAATGCATGTAAACCTAATGAAAATTCTCTATTAAAAATTACTTTTGATGTACTCATGAAGTATTTAAATCAAAGAATCAAATAAACACATATCATGTGAGGTTCCAGTCTCCTAAATATAACTTTGAATCTCTAGTGAAGTGGAGGTTTATAAATAAGTAAGTATCAGGTTGAGTTTTTCCACAGAAGTCTTAGATCTGTACAACTTACCAGAATTCTCTGGCAACAGGGCAAATCATAAGGGGCAAGTCGATTTTCTATCAGTTCTTTTTACCCTCTATCATGAAAAACCGCATTGATTTATTTTGAGATAAAAGAAAAAGCAGCATGTATTAAAGCAACATTTGGTAGAGTTTACATTTATACTTCATGATAGCCTATTGATACTATACTTTGTCAGATCATGTTGATATAAATTTGAACTGAATTTGACAAATTCTGTCAAGATAGAAAAAATGTCTGAATTACATGCAACTGCCAGGAAGAAAAACAAATGCAAAAACTGAAATATGTTTCAAAATAAACTCACCAGATTGCATATACTTTTTATTTTATAGCCATAGGCTTTGGCATCTAACCTTCATTTGGATAAAGATACACAAGCCCCATCATGATATTTATTTATTTTTGTAGCTGAGATCTATTTAAATGTGTCATTTATTTTTTTAAAAAAGAGTCCAGATGGATTTTTTTTAAGTTAAAAAAATTTTCCAGGAAATAGATGACTTACCTACCTATAAAGTAAGTTTTATGATGCCCTAAATCTATCATGTGATTTTTAGGTTTTTGTTATAGATCTATTTTCTTTTTTAAAAAATGTAACAGTATGTGTATAGTACTGAATAAATGTACTTTGTAATAACCATGATTTCATAAAGATATCCCAAGCCAAATAAATATTGCTTCCATGGTAAATAATATCGACAAATAACATTTCTCTACTTTAAATGTTTACTGGATGTAATGTTTATGAATTATTATTTTCTCCTTTGACAAATGTGGACGCTAGTCCAATTTCCATACAAATTCACTGGTATGTTTAAAGGAATGTCATCACAATGCTACTTACTTAATTTCTTAGGAAAGAAAGAAAGAAAAAGAGAAAGAAAGGAAGGGAGAAAGGGAGAGAGAAAGAAAGGAAGGAAGAAAGAAGGAAAGAATTTGGAGTCTATAAGTGTTAAATTGTGTGCTGCTGTGTGATGGTATATATGCTATATATATATGTATATGCACACACATTCAATGTGTTACATATTATAATTAAGCTTTTCTCAACTATTTGCTTATTGAATAAAACTCACTCATTAGATAATCTGTGAATTATCAGTCCCACTTAATACATACCTTCAGTTTACAAGTAAAAATTTACACACAAATGCAATTTCACTTCCTTGAAGCTAAATACTAAAAGGAAAAACATAACATTATCATGTCCCATAAATGGATTTGTTCAATGAATGTATTCTGTGTACCCACATCCTAGACACTTTTTTGAAACAGTGGAGATTTCTATAGAAAATGTTTTTTAAAGAATAGTCCTTTAAAAACAATGCATTTCAGGTGACACACTGTTATGTATTTAACAGACTCCTACTCTGTCTTTGAATAATCTTATTTGTTCATTTGGAAAACAGTTTGTCAAAGAATTATTCATTGTTCCCATGCATAAACTTTAAAAATAATTCTCCACACTTGACCAAATTATTTTCAAAGTATCTACAGAAAGGAAAGAATACTAAACTTTCCCTGCCTACATGTGAGAGCTTGTCAGCATTCAACTCCAAGGCCTTTAATCCCAGGCTTTAAATAATTCAGATAACAGTTGATTACTCCATTGCAAGAAGCGTTGAGCTCTGCAAAATCTGAGCAACACAATATTTTCTACATAAAAAAGCCAATCTCAAATAGTAGGCATCTAAGTAAAACACATCCAGAGACCAAACCATGCAACTCATTTTTGCATTTACTACATAAACTCTGGTAAATACCAGTATAGTTTACTACCAAGTAATTCTACATTCTTGCTTTCATTACCAAGCCATCCAGTTCTACAGCTTAATTTGCTGAAGTCACAATCCCCCATCCATACATTTTCTGGATTTAAAGGTTTCTTTGAATCATAACAAGTAAAATGGTTAGTTACATCACACAGAAATCCAAAAGTGCACACAAACAAAATTTTAAACTTAAAAGAATACTGCTTTGACATTTCACTTCTCTATCTTTAGGAAAATAATTGTTTTATGTCTTTTGACAAGCAAGGTTCAGTATCTGCTGCCTCCGTTCACTGGTACACATCAGCCATTACAAAGAGCTTTGCTCACTTAGCTAAATTACAACCTGAGTAATGTAAAACAGACAGAATAAGCAAGAAATACTGGTTTCCAACCCCAAATCAAAAAGCAACAAAATTTTGCCATCAAAAATGTCTAGCTGAGTTCCAAATGGATTCAATTCATCCATAAAGCTGATGTATGTAGTACTTCACTTTGATGTACATGAGTGTTCATATATGTCTGAGCATGTGTTCACAGTTATCATTCAACCAGATAAACAAAGGAAATACAATTAGGTTACAAACATTAAATAAGTTATGTAAAAATTATCAAAGTTGAGCGAAGAGCCCATTGATTTTAGTGGTATGGAACATTCTGAACTGTTTTCTTTTCTAAAACTATTCATCACATTCTTTACTTTAAAATCCTTGCCTAAGCATAGGGAATAATCAGTTCCTCTTCATTCTAGCAAGCAAGTTTAGTCTTTTAATACATCCAGACTGAAATAACTAGAAAATCTACAGATTGCATTCAGTATCACCAAAAAGTAGCACATTTGACTACTGCTCATACCATTTGGAAACCAGTCCTCACATGACTACTGGCCTGACACCTCATCCATCAGCAGGGTGCCCAGAGAAGAGCTGGACAGTCTTCCTTGCGCCATCTCCAGTGTGGAGGCCCAGCTGGTAAACAGGTTTCTCTTCCAATAGCAATTAGATCTTTAAGATCAGGCCTTGGTAATTTGACCTAAAGTCATCCTTCCTCGCAACAAAGTCTCCAACATCTTCCGAGAAAGAGACAGGCAGTAAGGCAAATGAGAAATCCAGGTCTCTGTGGCCTGATTAGAAACTTTGTTGTGTCAAATAAACTTTGGCCACTGGAGGAAAGCACCCTATGGTTGCTCTGGCTTTAGAAAGATCTGTCCAGGGCTTCTCAATCTTCTTTTCACCCCTCTCTCTCTCTCTCTCTCCCAGTCTCCCCTCTTCTCTTGTTTCAATAGGGGCCTCTGGTCAGCGCTGATTAATAAGTGTTTTTGTTGTGAAGTGTTGAATAATAGGAGATGGCCGGTGACCCAGTAAAGACTAAACCTTGCTCTGGTTTATTGTGGCAAGCTGAGAAAGGGGCTTTAGGCCCAGGACCCCAAGCACTGACCCGCACACATCCCGCGGATCGCCTATTCATTCTCACAGTCCTGCAGTCGCCCAGGCTCCCATTGTTTGCCAAGCAACAATGGAGATTTCGCAGAGAAAGTAAAGCTCTTTTCAGATTCCTCTCCAATGTTTTGCATTTAGGGAAACACTGACCTCCACTTTCTTCCCCGACATTTTCCCTCCCGTGCCTTAAAGCGGTTCATTTTCGGGGAAATTTGCGTGAGTTTGGGTTTGTTCGCCAAACACCAGTGTTAGGAAAAGGCGACACGGGTGGAAAAGGAGTGCCCCGGAGTTTTCTTTTTTCTTTTCTTTTCTTTTCTTTTTTTTTTTTGAAATGCATTTGGAGGACGGAAACTGCCTCTAGGGAGAAAGGGGAAAGGGGGAGAGGGGGAAGAAAAAAAAATAAAAGGAAACGTTTCCTGGCCGGGATTGCGGGTCGGCGGGGCCTCGCGGTGGAGGGGCGAGCTGCCGGCCCGCAGCTCCTCCAGGCCGGCCTGAAGTAGCGAGTCCCGGGCCGCCGGCGACCGCGGCGCGCCGTCGCTGCGGGCCTCCCCTTCTCCTTTCTTCCCGCGCCATTCTCCGCTCCTCCTCTCCCGAGCCCGAGGCGGCTCCGCAGGTCCCCTTCCCTGCCCCACGCGCTCCAGGGCCTGCACAGCTGGGCAGAGGCGCGGAGGGAGCTGGCAGCCCGGGTTCCGCAGGCCTGGGCCGCGTCTCCGTCTCCGAGAGACTTACTTCTCTGCTTTAGTGCCCGGCCCGGGGCAGGCATTCTAATGCTGCCGTCGGCCCGGGACGCCGGCTCCCGCAGGGCCGGCTGGGGCGGGGGCCCGCGGCTGGCGGGGGCCGCGGCGGGGCCAGGCGAGGTCCCGCGGAGACTCGGCCAGGCCTGCTGAGGCCTGGGCCGCTCCTGCCGCCTCGCCTCGGCGGCTACCGAGCGGCCAGTTGTTGGGCACCTCGGCACGGGACCAGCCAAGAGGACCCGCAGCCCCCGAGGACACGGCTGCCTTGAAACTGAAGGCCTCGGCTGGTCCCGAACGCCCGCTAGGCCCCAGGAGCGTGCAAGTGAGGGTCGGGAGGTCAGCGGGCCGCCCGGGAGAGGCCGGAGGAGGGTGGGGGGGGCTGGTGGCTCCACGTGGTCAAAGAAGTGTAAAGTCCGCCGGGGCTTCGCGCGGCCGGGGGAAGGCAAAGGTCTTTCCCGGCCCGAACCGCGGACGCAGGGAGGGGGCGCTGTGGGGGGCCGTGGGAAGCCGTCCTCCCGGGACAGGCCGGGTCCACGCCTTCGCGGCCGCGGGGACCCGCCACTCTCAGCCTCTGCGTCCCTCGCGCCCCGCCGCGCGCCTCCACCTTCCGCCAGCGCGCGCCTGGGCGCGGGGCGAAGACTAGGGCTCCGCGCAGGCCTCGCGGCCTGGTGGCCGGCAGGAAGTTCGCACTGCGCCTGCCCACTCGGCCCCGGCCCGCCACTCCGCGGTCCCCAACTGCTGTTTGACAGCTCTCGGAGCAGTGAGAGGAAGAGGAGGAGGAAGGACAGAAGGAGGAGGCAGCGGCGGGCGGCAAACTAAGTGCAGCAAGGGGGGAGGAGGGTTCATTGTCCGGTCCCCCCAGTCCAATTGATATGCTAATGTATTTTCTGATGCCATAACAAAGAATACCTTTGCACTTTTAAAAGACTTTTGTGCCCTGTCTACAGAAGTTTATTATCCACTAATTAGCAACAACTCCAGGCAATGAGTTGGGTTACATTTTCATAAGCTCCAAGCCCAGGCGACAAGATGTGCAGAGCTGGGGGAGGTTTGAGTACAAGGCAAACCTGAAAGATCCTGGGACTGGAAAGAAGTCACCCATTCAGGTTCCTGGGCCCGGGTTGGAAAGCCGGGATCGGAAGCTCTGTTCTCCGAAAGGACCGAAAGGTGTCCAGAGAAAGATTCTTTGGGAGGGGACAGAGCGATCTGGGCCGAGAACATTAGGTGACCTTATTTGATCCGACACAGTAGCCCGAGTCCGGAGAGCTACTCGGAGGCGGCGGCTGCAGGCTGCCTTGCAGGTGTCCTGGCCCAGCTATCTGTTTGGGTTGGGGGTGGGGTGGGGGGTGAAAGGCCCGCGTAAAAATTCCTGCATTCTCCTCTGATCTCCAGCTTTTCCCTTTGCAGCTACAACTTAGAATAAACCGCGGGCGAGGGAGCGGCCCATCCACAGGAAAAGCACTCACCGCCTGGGTTTCTTCCTAAGGCCTCCCACCAGCAAGGCTGAAATGCCAGGACCCCGGAAGATGAAGAAAGCTGACACTGCCAGAGCCAGGACGAGGGGATGGGGCATTTGATGGGTTAAGGACCCACCCGGGGTCGTATGAGTTGTCATCCCACAGAGCAGACCCTTCTGGCTAGCCAGGGCAGAGCCGCACCTACTCTGCAGCCAGACCTGGTGCCGCGCCGCGTGACCCTGGCTTCCCGAGGCTTTGGCAAGAAGTTGCCGATCTTTAACCGTCTCAGGTTCCTGGTCAATAAACTGGAAACGGATAGATTGAGCATCATCCTGTGAAACATAAAGGGCAGGCGGACGATGCACATTCCTTCCGGTGCCTCCAAAGAGAACGTTGTGTCTCTCTGCTAGGAAAACACCGGTGCAGAGGCCTTCGGGGCTGGGCTCAAACACAGATATGTCGTTTTATCTTACAGAATTCGAGTCCCCAAATCCAGCATTTGGGGTATACAAGCACACACACGTATATACACTTTCTCTTTGTTTAAAACAAGGTCTTTCTTCCGTTTTTGGTTCTCACGTTTTGCAAACGACCCCGTTGGAGGTATTGTTGGAGTTTTCCAGCAGATGTCAGCTGGTTGCTGGCGGCCTGTGCGTTCTCCTGCGGCAGCAGAGGCGGCAGAGTCCGGTTTGATAAATGTTCAAGGTGAAAGAAACATGGCCTTACTCAAAACCCCGGGGTGATTTTAGGGCATAAAGAGCTAATATTCGGAGGCGGGAGGTGGCGAGTTACATTGTTTCATTTCCTTTTGATGGAATTAAATGCGGTTATCTGCAGTGCTAACCTCCTTGCCATCCGGTGCAGTGTTTCTGAACAAGAGCTATTAGAACCAGAAGAGGAGGGTGGGGTGCTGATGACTTAACGGAATATTGCTGAAGAAAATGCAAAGAATATAACCAAGATATTAATGACATTGGATCCCATGATCTCCCAGACAGGAGTGTCAGGAGCAAGAAGATATACCCAAATTTCTCCCCAGCAGTGGCCTTGGGTGTGGTGAGGGAGGAGTTGCGTGGAGTGGGGAAGAGGAGGTCTCTCTGTTGTCACCCTCGCCCCCCTTCATTGAGGAAGAACAATGGCCGGGCCTGGGGATTTTTCTGAAAGAGAAACTGCGGGAAGGCAGAGTTGCTCTTTGTGCCCCAGCCCTTTTAGAGAAGGGGGAACTATACACACTACCCCCCTGACCACTGCGCAGTGCCTTGGAGATCTGGACTTCTCAGAGACGCTCTTTAAAAATAAAAAAGGCGCTGGTCCTGTGGCTGGGTAAGGCCCGCTAAGCCGCCAAAAGAAACCAGAGCAAAAACTAGAGAGACCTCAGTATTCTCCAGGCGAGGAGGGGGGAGATGAAAGCCACATACTCTCACATGGTTTATCAGTCTCCCCCTCCCGTCGCAGCGTCTGATCACGGTTGATTCTGCTTACGTGTGTATTTCAGATTAAGGATGCATTTATTTATTTATTTAATCCTTCAGATCTTCACATACCACAAAAAGATTTCATTGCTTTCCAAGGCGAAGGGTTGATAGAAAGGCTCCATTTTAAAGCAATGGAAGATCATATGACTATGACCTTGACGTGTGAAAGGGGGTGGGTCGGGTGGATTGGGCCCAAATCCTTGGCCTCTCCATTCCTGGGGCGTCCTAGGCCCTTTCTAAGGACGCCAACAAGAAGAGGTATATTTTCAAGGGTGCCCATTAGCACTTAGTATTCGCTGAAGTTGAGAACTTGGTATTTTCATATTACTTGAAATACATGATTTAATTATATTCCAAAAACAAATTAAAGACAGGCCTTCTACGCAAATTGGAGGCAACTAAATGCTCTTTTGTGCCTGCAGCCCTTGGGTTGTTACAGAGGCTGCTGATGCATGAGAAGTAAGTGACTGATTTAACTCATTGGGATGCAGGAAGCGACCTGCCCTCTTTTGAAAAAGCGAGAGAGAGAGAGAGAGAGAGAGAGAGAGAGAGAGAGAGAGAGAGAGAGAGAGAGAGAGGAGAGAGAGAGAGACTTGGAGCTGTGGAAGAGAGAGAGAGGGAGGGGAGAGGAGGGAAAAGAAGGAGAGAGAGAGAGATTAAACGAGAACGCAGAGGGAGGGAGGCAGGAAGAGACCAAACCCCCGCTTTACTGCGCTGAAAGCTTCTGAATTTCAAGCACAAAGTAGAAGGATCCCCACACGGCAATGAGCGTCTTTCTTCGGGCTGCGTGTGCACAGCGTAGACAATGAAAATCTCCATCCCCCTCCCCCATCCCCGCTAGGCTACAAGACTTTTGTTGTCGTCCCTTCTCAACGATGGAAGATTTGCAAAATCAAATATATAGAGATGTGCATATATTTTGTAACCAACCAACCAAACGTGCTGAGATGTGGATTACCCAAACGCGCACAGGCTGTAAGTACGATCTTTTCCTGCTTTACCCGAGCTCTGGGTCTCCGGCTGGACTGAGAGTGTGCGCTTTGTGAGTCGGGGCGCCGGTTGTGTTTGGGTGTTTTCATTCACAGGGGCTTCCTCGAAGCTTGCGCTTTCCGCACGTGAGCGGGTGAAGTGTTCGCAGGTTGTGGGCGTGCGGAACAAGGCACTCTCTGTCTCGGAAACGGCGATTTGAAGCAGCGGGCGGGGGGCGTCGCGAGGCGCGGAGTTGAGGGGTTCCCGCGTCGCGAGCATCCTTGAGAGCCTCCCGCCCGGCTCCTGGCCGCAAGGTTAGTTCCTGGCACTGGATGGAAATCAGGTCACGGAGTTCCCAAACTCCCGAACTCCCAGACGTGCTTGGGAGACGGGATGGAATTGAGGGGGAGGGAGGGAATGCGCGCGCCCCCGGCCTAGAAGGGAGACGCGGGCTGCGGCGGCCGGGCCCCTCGGATTTCAGGACTTAAGTCTTGCCAGGGTTAGCTGGCTAGCTAGCATTGCGCCTTCGCTGGGTCTTCTATCTCCATCTCAAAAGAAGGACCTTCTTGTGACAAGGGCTGAGTGAAGGTGGAAGGGTGTCTCAGAGTGCCCAGGTGGGAGAAACCGGTTCTGCGGTAGGTTTTTTTTGGCCTCTTGAAAATGTGCAAGAATTCCGCGGGCCCACGCTTTCTTTGTGTGCCGGGCAGCGCCGAGCGCTTTGTGCTACACAAGGAGAAAATGGCGAGTCCTATTGTGTTTAGGCCATTTTCTTCCGGCACAAGGATTTTCCTAAGTTCTAAATACTTCTTCAGAAAGTAGCCTTCTCGTGTCCGGGAAAACGTGAATCACTGAAGTCCAGCCCCGTGGCCTGCCGTGGGCACCAACCTCTGTTTGGGCAAGAGCCTGTTTTCTTACTGTTGGGATACTTGTGTAATCAGAGCAAAAATATGACCAGTTTGTGCAGGTCGGTGCCCATCAGATATCCGCAGTGGCTCTCAGGGATTCAGAAAATAAATGTCTGTTGGTATGCGCTTGTATACATATATAGTAAGTACATACTTATGATAATCAGAAGTGAAAGGTAAAAGACGAAAAACAATTAAATGCTGGGAGAAAGGGGGGCAGGTTTTTTTTTCTTTCTTTATTCTTTCTCCCCCTTGAGGAAACCCCAGGAGAGGTTAAATGTTACTCTGCCAGGTCAATCTTGCTTTTTAACCTGAAGGTGAAAAGTTATTTTGGACAGAAGGAATTACTAAGTAGCCTTAGGTACTCAGCATATGGCTTCTTAACTAGAAAAAAAATTACAGGGTGTAAGAGAAGGGATTTATTTTAGTTCAGTGTTTAGTGCTCATGTATGTGTGTGTATGTGAGATATATCTATGTCTATACCTACCTAGAGAGAGTGGAGAAGGTTGTTGTTTGGCTTTTTGTTATTCTTAAGTTGTCATTTTTGTAAACATTACTGTACTTGTTAAACCATTTGTAAAAGTGGATAAGGATGCGTGTACAAGGATATCTATTACTTTTTTGAAAGCAAAAATAAAATTTTTTTTTTTGCAGATTGAAAAAATACTATTTCTTATTTTCTACAAGTCTTCAAACCAAATGGGTGGTGATTTTGTCAGCTCAAAATAATGAAATGCAAACTTTCCCCATCTGTTTCCTGGACTCTCAATATGGTGGCAAATATAGAAAAATGAAAACAGCTGGAATGGGGAGAGAACCTAAAATCTATAGGTGTTTCCCCCTTTGACATTATCTGAAAATGTTAGAGCATCAAATTGGTGCAGAAACATTGTGATTTACATTTTTCAAAATGCACCATTAGCATTCATGTGGATCAAGACCATGGACAGCGAACTAATATTAAGTCACTGAGCAAAAAGAGCTCTAGTAAATTTTCTGAGAGCAGAATAGGAGTCTACATTCAAAACATGTTGGGAGGCAAAAACCTTTGTGATTTTTTAGAAGGAAGTAGATTCCTTTGAAGTATAGCATTTCAAACGTATTCTAGCAAGTTTCAAAGAAATAGTTACTTCTATGCCGTGTCTCAGTCTATGTTGTTTATCCAGTTAAAATAAGATGAGGTCTACCTTTTGTTACTAGCTAATAACAAATTTAAATCCATCTGTTTAAGATGTAGGCACTTTCTTATAAGGCCTTGAAGCAGCGTGAGAATAGAGAAATTTTACTGATTTAGGCAGCATTAGCTGAATGACACTAGAGCAAATTAAATTGATTTTTATCAGTGACTGAATTTCTAAATGCATAAAACTGGAAAAATTACATGCCACTTTGATAGACAGGGATAATTTGAATGGAGATATAATCCAGGCACTACTACTCCTGTTTAGGCATTTTATCTATAACCAACGGTGCAATGTTGTGGGCAAACATTTCTTTTTCATGTATACTTATTTGATCATTTGGGGCACAGGATTGGTTAAGCATGGCTCTGTATCAGAGATCAATTATTTTGTTTTATATATTGTTTGAATTGCCTTTATTCCCTTACAGAATTGAACTTCACTTAAAGCCATTTCATTTGTGAATTACATAACACATTCAAAATTGCTCATTTAAATTTCCAATTTCGTCTGTCCTTTGGCTTATTTTATAATCTGCCTTCAGTTGTGAGCTGTAAAGGCCTGGGGAATCATATAAAGCAAAAACAATATGCAAATTCGATAAAATAGTTTGTATTTGAATTTGAATTTTAAAACATCAAATTAAAGAGTGTTTAGGGTTTATAAATTAATGATTGGTCTTTATTCATCAGATCTGGTTATAGAATGCAGTTACCTGGATGTATATATTCTTAAAATTAGATGCTAGATATGTTTTGGACAAGGACACACGCAGACAGCTGCTTTTTTTTTTTTTTTTTTTAAACAAGGTCTTCAAAGTACTTGAAAAGCAAGTGCAATAATCAGGACCATGGTGAGGTCCCGGTGGCTAACTGAGCGGTGGCCCAGAGCTCTGGTTGGAACGCAGAGTTCGGTTGGGAGATGGTCATTGTTTAGAAAGGCACATTCGTCGGGAATGGCATTCGTGATAAGATTAAGCATAAATCTGAAATTTAGCCTTGGTAAAGGACGGCGGCATTGGCGAGAAGAGGAGATGCAGATAAGCCCTGCTTCTGCCGCTTGCGCACATAATTAAGAGGCCGCCCCTCATCTGGAGCGTGGGTTCTGTCCTACCTAAGATGCTTATTTTGCTTTTGCTTGGCCAATCATGTGTGAGCGATCAAGAGCCCAAGAGCTTAGAATTTGGGGTCTAGATGAGACGTACAGAGGGTGTCGGCTCTTGTCTCCATTTTAGGGAGAGGCAACCGAAAATGATAACTTTGCCTTGCCTTGGGCAAGCCTGAGCATTGACTGTAGGGCTATGGGGAAAGGCCGGGGAGTTTGGGGGTATGTCGTCTTAGAGGGCTGTCTTTGGGCCACTGTGTTGCCGCCGTGGGAGTAAAGGCAAGGGCAGGGCGCGCGCCCTTTGCTGTTCCCAGGAGCAGTTACTGGGGGCTAAGCGCCTTCTGCGGCTCTTTGGTTTCAAGGACACAGCGAGCTACTCAGGACTTTGGGAGCCAACATCTGTCTGACTGGTGACGTCAGCAGCCCGTGTAATCCTCTTGTGCTGAAGGCAGATGCCTTATTTGTTTGGCTGGAGCGAGCCATTAATCCCTAATTCTGGATCAGCAAGCGAGGGGGAAAGACCGGACTGCTCCGACCCACCCCCTCCCCACCCCCACCTCCACCCTAAAGCACCTTATACCGCGGAAGCCTCTCAGCCTCCTCTTTCCTCTGTGAACGGCTGAGCGGCGATTGAAAAGGCTTTGGTCCTCTGCATGTCTGAGCAGAGCTAGTAGGTCTTTCTCCTTCGGGTTTCTAGGGCTATGTGTATATGTAATTCTTTCCCTCATCGATCGTTTCGATTTTCTTGCTGGGACTTGCCGGTCTCTTGCAGTTCGCAGCGTCCTAAACCAAGAAGGGGTGGAGATTGGAGAGTGCAGACCCGAAGTGTGGTGTGAGGGAAGGGAAGAGACTGGGAAAGGAGGGCATAGGACGCAAGAACGGCTGGACTGTACTGAGGATCCTCTGCGGACGCGTTTTGACAGTTCCAGCTCCCGAAATCTCTTCTCTGGAGGCCGCGTAGCCGCAGCATCTGGCCCCCACCTCACGGCTTCCGCTGCCGGGACCTTCGCGCACTGCCACCTCGCTTCCCCTCCCGGGCTGCGCGCGCCGGGCTCCGCGCGCCGTGGGCCTCTCAGCGCCCGGCTGGAACCTGGGGACCGAAGTCGCGGCAGCCGGCTAGGGCCCTGTGCTCCCGTCACCTTATCTCCCTCGCTTGCGCCCTCCCTTCTCCTACCCTTTCTCCTCAGCCTCCTCCTCCTCCCTTCTGCATCCCTCTTTAATTCCATACTGTTACTCTGTTTTTCAGGGGCGCCTTCTCGGGTCTCTGCGCTAGACCGGCTCTAGGCGCCCTCTCCAGCCGCAGCTGGGCTCTACACCGCCCCGGAGCCGCTGTGGCGCAAGATCCTCCCTCCCTCGGATGCTGGAGCCGGATCGGGCCTGTCCCTCGGGCCGACCTCGCCGCAGGGGAAGCCGCGAAAAGAGCCACTGAACCCACCGCCTCCTGCCTGCAGTGCAGAGGGCACCACCCGTAGAGGTCAACTCCCCTCACCCCTTCCTCTCTCCTGCTTCCCCTCCCTCCTCCGGGCCCTGGTTCCTCCGTCCTCCAGACTCCTGTCGCAGTCTGCGGAGTGCGCGTCCGCCGCGCTGCTCTGAACCGTAACCCCCGGTGGGGCGCAGACCCGAGGTCCGCTCTTCCCGGCAGGGGAAGCCTTAGGACAGCCTTTTCTCTCTGCAGCAAAGCTGTAGCCAGACCAGATGGGCCTCCCAGCCCTCTCGGGACTAGGCAGGTGCGGTTGAGTTAATTTTTCCGCAATACAAAGAAAGATGACCCAGCACGTCCTTGGACTCTCATCTCTTCCCCAGATCTCCCATCCAAAACCGCGGTAACGTTATCAGAGGACACAGAGACTAGGCATATCTGGGTATTTATCTTACAAACACAGACGCATGATTATTTCCCCTTTGATGTGCTGGATGTCATTCCCAACAGTAGGAAATGATGGGCAAAACTTTCTGCAGCAAAACAAGCAATGGCGCGGTCCTAAAAACCTGCTTCAAGTGACTTAGAAGAGAAGCAGGGCGAATCAACTCGGTTAATTGCCTTCAGTAAAATAACACGATTACGAAATTAGATCTGTACCAGAGGGGTAATTAACTTCGATCCACGCCGTCATTTGAAAACTAGATTTATAGGCGAATGTATGTTTTTAGGTGTGCTGTAAATGGCATGCAGATATATGCATATGTATGTATACGCAGACACATGCATCGTCTACACTTCCACAGAGCAGACTAATTAGCAGCGGCTCTGGCAGCTGCGGCAGGAGGCGAGCTGAGACGCGAGCCGGGCTTATGAGTTATGACTTCGGGGGAGTCGTACGGACTCAGAGCTTGGAGGAGGGGGAAGGGCAGGAGAAGACGTGTGGTGTTCGCAGTGGGTCAGTTACTTTCCAGATCAAGATCAGACTCTGCCCTCCGTGTTCACAGCGGACCTTGATTTAATGTCATACAATTAAGGCACGCGGTGAATGCCAAGAGCGGAGCCTACGGCTGCAGTTGAAGGACCCCAAAGCCTCATGATAAGAAAGGGAAAAAGGCAGTTACAAGGGGGTTTCAGTGGTGATAGAAAGAACCCATCCTCTGCCGCATAAAGACCCTCAAACTGATTCCAAACCCAACCTAGTGTTGTGGCGAAGCAGAGGGTCATAGTTTTAAGTAAAAGCCTCGGAAATCCTCAGGCAAATCCCTCAGGGGGATTTTAAAGGAGCTTCAATGACAGGTGTCAGGAGAACAGTAGTTTCCGTTTTATTCTAGAGAGTCGAGCGACTATAAAGCAGTTGTTTAAAGAGTAGGTAGTGTGATTGATTGTAATCCTGGGCGAAGCTGCGGAAACAAAACAGAAGAGAGAGCATAATAACCACCTTGCGCAAGAAACCTCCAATGTCTCAACTCTTTCGCGAAGCTCGGAACATCCTCCGTCCCCTGCCCCACAACTTCCTTTCTCTTCCTAGTCACCAGTCGGCCTTGCCTGGCTTTAAAAAGCCAAGATAATTTACTGTTTCGGCGTAGTCACAATGGCCAAATCAGTCAGAAGTGTAGGGCAATGGAAAAAGGCCAGGCCAGAAACTTTAGAAGAACTTGGTGGATTAATTTTTGGAAGCCAGTGAGGTGGACTTTGGTAAGGTAGTAGTTCCGCACCGTGGCTTTGGAGCCAAAGAGAAACCCAGGCTGATCAGGAAAGCGGGCCTTGATAGATGTCTTTGTTCTGCCTTGGCCTGCAGGGGCTGGGAACAAAGGAGAGGAGCTAAGAGGATTCACCAAAGTAGCCGCGCCGCTTTCGCCTGGTGCTGTCCGCGGTGCTGACCACAGCCCTCCTCTCCGTAATCTCACCAAAAAGCAATACGACCGTCCCGCACCCACCTAAAAGAGTAACAGGGACTAGGTAATTTGCGAAAGAACAATAAAATTATGGAAGTGCCGAATATAGCGAAACCTAATATTTTACCGGAATAGTCCACTCTAGCTGTTGCCATATTTGGCTTGTACTTTTCGGTTTTCGTGCAGTTATACACATAGAGTTATTGTGTGTATATTGGAAAACAATTTCAGTTTCTTTAGGCTGAAACCCGAATCTAAGCAGTGGGCATCAAGAACTTGCAAGAAAGAGAATGAGAAGAAGCTTCTATTTTGTTTTTCTTAAGTCATCTTCCTCAAAACATGCAAACAAACGTAAGGTCTTCAGCTATGCTCCTTAACAGTGCCGGTGTAGTCCCCAAAGGGACTCGCGATGGACGCCAGTGTGGGCTTCCAGACTTCCCAGAAGTGATGGGGACCAACTAGGGAAGACGAAGTAGAAGCCCTCCCACCCTGCAGCCTCGGGCCAAGCTAGCATCAGGGCAGCTTTCCTAGGCGATGCACAACTCAGAGCTCTGCAGACCGCTCCAGTGCACCGAACTTGCTTTGCGCTTCCCGGCCGGCGGGAGGCACTGCAGGGGCAGCAGGCCTGAAACCCGCACTGCGGAAAAAACACCACAGCGGCTTCATCCTCCTAGCTCCAAGAGACGGAAAACGTCAGGGTGGTTTACTAAATCTCAGGCAGTGAAGATTCGCTTTACGAATCGAGGGTCAAATGGGTCAGTATTAATATATTCAATAAATCTGTATATCTCATCATATTTCATCGTGCTGACCTGGATATTGAATGCATTAAATATAAATAATAAAAATTTAAATGCCCTGAATAATGAATCAAAGAGACAAGAGAAAGAGAAACAAAAATCAACCAATTTCTAACCAGACTGGGGTCCCGAAAGAAATTACTACATTTGCTTGAATTTGTTTAAAAATTCACAAACATAAACAATGTCAAAATTAGGAATGGATAAAACACTCCAGATTGGCAATAGAGGCAGCAACACCAACTTTGATCCAGACACAGAAATGGGCCATAAATGGGTCATACATTTCATCCGATTTGTTCGTTTACTCCTGAATGATGGAGGTATATCAAATGATTCAGAAAATAAAGTGCAATATCCTCAGCAGGAGATACTCTCATCTCCCTCCTTCAGGGTGGATTTAATTTGCCTGTGATTTTAGAACTCTGTGAGTTAGGTCTTTCATGTCCATTAATGATTAGGTTTATATTTCATTTTATATAACTTAGGAGGGAATAGGTAAAACACTGGGACAAAATGGGCTCTTCGAATGATGAAAGAAAAGCATCGAGGAACATTTCTCTTTTGCCAATTAAGAGCAGTCATTGGAAATTGGAATGGATTTAAAGCAGTACATATTATCATGGAAGCCTTGTTTTCCTTCCAGTGTTCATGCTTCTGCACTGATCTCCTGCATCCACACTCCCTCGGATATTTCACGAAGCAACAAGGGTCCAAGACTGCAAAATACTCCTGCCCTAGTTGCATTATAATTCATATTACATAATAGGAAACACACCTAATCCCCCTCACTCTAATCCTTCCTGTTTAGGGCAATCTAAACTCCTCCTCCAGAAAGATTAACCAATTTTAAAATTATTTGCTAAACAGAAATGAAATGCATGATGTAAAAGAAGGTAAAATACCACTTAAATAAGGTAACACAATTTAGTGTTCTTGTTGCCGTGAGTAAATCTAGAGTGGTTATTGATCCGGAATATTTCTATATTTTTAAGACTGTACTTTCTACTTTTTAAAAAATAGTTCAGTTTAATGACCTTTGCCAATCTGTCTGCTATGAAAGCGTGTGCTCAGCATTTTTGCAATAAAACAATGCAAGCTTCACAATTGGAGAACTTGGGCACAGCAGTGTCATGTGGGCCCCTTGACAATCACAACTTTCATTTGATAGTCTGAAATTAAAGCTTCTCAGAATAATTTAGGAAGAGCTTGACCCTTTGAGATGCTCAAAGACAACCCTCCAGAGAAACATTTTAAGTTTCCTTCCTGGGAACAAGATACTAGCTCAGTGCACCAGAAGGTAGATGGCGTCAACAATGCCAGCACGCCCTCTGCTGCCCAAAAGCTGCAGGACATCAGTTACAAAAGCTAGATGACACTGAATCGCAACAAATAGTGACAACATTAAGCTCCTAGAAACATTTAATCTGTGAAATTTTAAAACTCTCGTCGTATCGTACTTTTTGAGAAGGCCGCCTGATTTTAATTTTGACCGAAGCTCCTTGGATAATTTCTATTCTGGACAGTAGTGAAAAGTCAATGCTTTAGTTTTAAATCTGTCATGTTATTTCTTTTATTACATTTTTGTACCTTTCGTCTCTTAAATTTTACATAGAAATAAATTACAAATTGGAGTGAAAAACCTTGTGTTCAATAGGTGAGTAGAGAAGACTTTTCCTAGTTTCTCCAGATAACTAAGATCTCATAAAGGAAAAAAGTAAGACAGAGATAACAAATAGAGGTTGCTTAATTTTTTTTAAATTAAGGTTTGAGGTAAAGTATTGTTTTCTTGCTTTGATAATTAACCCAGATTTTTCTCAGACATTAAGTGTGGGACTAAAAAAATGAGGTATGTTTGAGGAAGAAGTTGAAAAATTTGCTTCACGCTAATATATACACTCTTTTTACCCTTGAAATCTTTGTGATGAATTTATTATATCCATACTTAGTCTGCAAAGACTTCTTTAGAGAAGAACCCACTCGAAGTTGAAGTGATCTGATATGGATGCAGCATATAGATAAACTCATAACAAATGTTATTTGCATTAAAAATGAGTTTTTCAGTATGGAACAAACTCTTCTTAAATGAAATGGAGATTTTTTTAAATAAGGTTAAGAACCTTTTAAAAGTTTTATGTTATAGGATTTATACTGATTAAAATAAATGTATAGCTGTATTAATTAAATGTAAATTTCAAAATTATAGCTTTTTTCTAACCACACACATCTTTGCCATGAAGACTATTGTTGACTATATCAATGCTAATGTAATAAAATGCTTCTATTAATTTTGTGGTTCTTAAATTTATCTTGTAAAAATAAAGTTCTATTTATTTTATAGTGTCAGAGTGTGATATTTAGTATCACTTATTTTAATCCTAGTTTTTAAATTAAAATTCTTACAAGAATATTATAGTTACTGAGAATTTTAAACTGAAACTTTTAAAATCATATAATTTTATAATTTGGTATAATAGAAAAAAGTCTGGATTAAATATTAAACTAAATTAAATATTTGGCCAAATATGTAAAATTTCATGTAACTTTAGGTTTAATTGTCTTATGAAAGCTACTTCTCCAAAAAATGCATTTATAAATTTATAGCATAATTGAAATTTTAAAATAAATCATTAGAATTTTATATTTTCATTCCAAGTGTTCTTTAAAAAAGTAAAAATACTATGTTTTTTCTGCTTAATTTATGTTTATTCCTAAATAAATTAGTATTTCAATCAGGAGAGAGTGAACACAGTGATATAATTTTGCTATATTCCTAATAGTTATTATAAGTTTAAAACCAACTACTAAGTAAATAAAATGCATAACAACGTCAAACTTTTTTTTCTATTTTAAAAACCTCACTCAATTCTTTAAAAAAAATAATGGAAGAGAACCTTATAGCTAAAGAACTTCTCAGATGTCCAACAGATGCTGCCCAATGTGAAACGTAGGCAAATATTTGTCATTCAAATTCGTATCTAAGAGTTTTTAACCTCTTTTTATTTTGTATTTGTGTACAGGTAACATATTGTAACTTAATCACTCCTAACTTCTTCTGGCTATTTAGAATCCATGGAATATTCACTTTTCTAGGAATAATATTCATCTAAATGATATATTTATGAGAATCATTAATAAAGGCAACTAATCACTAATATTTTTATTCAAGAATTAACCGCAACAATAATTGCAGCTTTATATATGCCCATTCTTAGATGAAATTTATATAGAGTTTAAGACTTGTTGACCACAAAAATAAAAGTTATAATTGCAGAACAGACTTTAGCACACTCAGTATTTTTCACCCAGTATTCAGACTCAGCTGTCACTGAAGTTTCAATCGGTTGCAATTAACTAGTATAACACAGAAATATAGCTGAGTAGAAATTGAAAACGTAATACTTTGAGATGGAATGAAATTGGAATGTTAAGAAATTGGAATTGACTATCTTTTAGAAGATTGGTAGTTGCAAAGTTCAGGGAAAATATTTACACTGAAGAACAAATAGCCAGGAAAGTGAAAGAGCCTGGTATTAGAAGCAGAAGCTGCTACCAAGGCAAAATAGGATGAAATGGGAAGAAATTTAGCTTAGAGATACATATATAAAGAAGTTTGATTTCAATTTTAATTTTAATATTTCAATAGAAGATATTATTTTAGAATAAATTATTAGATATTGCCTCAAGGATTGTTTCTTCATTGGAGTATGTTGCAATTTTTATCTTACTGTGTTAAAGAAAGACAAAAAATTAAAGTCAAATTAGCAAAATACTACTTTATTAGTCAACTCATCTCATGGATTGAAAGGTAGAATTATCTTTTTTCCTTCCCTAGTTGTTCATCAAACTTTTTTAACTATGAAGAAGATATTAATTTAAAAAATGCAATTATAAACTTGGTATAAATAATAAAAATATCATAAGATAACATATGTTGAACAAAATATCTTCCTCCTGTCAGTTTGTTTAAATACTAAACAGTGATATGTAAAAAAGAAACTTGGTTTGGTAAATTGTTCCTTACTGATTTCAGTGTTCTAAGCAGTAGTCACAATATACTTAGATAGACAGGATACTTAATTGGAACCTTCTCAGGAGTTCTCAGCAGGTGATGTTAGTGTGAGAAGTCCCAGACTGACATGCTAAACACTAAGAACAGTGGCCAAGGTCAATTCAAAGGTTATGAAGTTTGGGCTGCGGTGAAAACATTAAGTGGAGAAAGGTGTTCTCTTGCTCAGACCTGTATGATGTCAGTTTTCTAGATCAGATGAACTTCTCCTTTTTCAGGATGTCTTGGCCAACTCTGCTCTCAGTTCCCAGAATAGCTGCCTACAGTAGTTGTCCATTTTAATTGTCCTGACAATATCAGATAATCAAATTGAGACTGACTACAAGCACTCCACAAATACATAATTCAATAACTGATTTTTCTGATTTTTACAACTGGATATACTTAAAGGAAATCTGATTGATGAAATGGTTATTTTCACTTTATTTTTAAATTCAGAAAGCACAAATATAAAACATGCCCAGTAAGCATCTTTTGTACAGCTGTGCTAGTCAGACTGGAGAAGGAGGGTTGCGACAAGTGCTTATAGACATACATATGGAGAGACAAGCTAGTAATAATGAATATCTGTATTAGAGATTACGGCTAACATTTAAAATGTGGTTGTGGAAAAAAATAAAATCATCTTTAGCTGCGACCTGGACCCAGCTCTCCTACAGTTATCTTCTTACTATCAGCTAATCAACATGGAAAAGCCCTGTAGTACAAGAGAATTATTAATAAAGAAACATTGAAAATTTGGTTGGTTCTTTCAGACTGCTACCCATATGCCTGCTGTTTTTATTTCAATAACTTTCTGCAGTATTTAACATTTTCAAAATCCATAAATGCCCTTTCAATGAAAAGAATTTTTCCATATTATCTTTCCACTTTTCTCTGTGCTTCCTGCTACCTGAATTGAATAATGGACCCCAGTAAAATAAGTTTTTAGACCAATAGCATTAAACACATGCGTCAGTCATGGACATAAGACCCAAATTTATTCTATAAAATCATATATATATAAAGACTTGAATTAGTTTTTACTTTAACACCTCCTTCTTGTCCTGCCTGGTAAGTACCTCAACTCTCCTAGATTTCCAATGATAAAAACATACTTATTTATCTATTTCATCACTGTTTGAATGCTAACTAGGTGCCAAGCCCTGTTCTATGTGTCATTTTATTCAGTTGGGAATGAAATAGTTGTCTTTCTGGAACTTACATTTTTATCCAGAAACATGTTCCACTGTTCAATTTTCTACTCGCATGAACTTACTTTTTTATCATTTAAGTCCTTCTGTTCAAACAATTAGAATTTCCTCCCTGAGAAAAGTAGATTTGTCTGTTACTTCTCTAAGATAAACAAGACGAACACATTTATCTTTTTGTTGCAGGTTCTGCTTCCTCCCCCACTGCTAGCAATGAAGGCTTTTACTATCCCCTTTCAAATGTGGAAATCAGTTGATCAAGCTGACGTAATATGGATGATTAACTTCTACCTCACTTGTGGCTTATTAGTCTAGCTTGAAGTGTGTGTTTATTGATTATATTTATTACCAGTTTGTCACAGATTTTGACCTCCCATGGATTTTTGGTTACATGTATGTCCATCCAAACTGTAATTTGGTCCTTATCCTTCATTTATGCATATTTCTGATTAGCTGTAGCTTTGCTCTTGTTCATTTTTTCCTTTTACTGTTTGTCTTCTTTTCTTTATTTTAATGAGCTATTTCTTCAATTATCAAGATTCTTTTCAACTTATATGCTATTTTTCTACAGGGCTTATAAATATATCTAACTTAGATCAACCAAATTTCTTTATTAGATTGATTAACAATGCATACCAAGTCTAATTTAGTTATTAAACTGGTCATAATAACTAGAACACTTCAGTACTTCATTATTACAAATTTTTTAATAAAACAAAATCAAATAATCATTCAAAAGTCTATTCCAAAATATACCCACAGGTGGAATTTTCACTCGTTTTCAATCCATAGCATTAGCTGTGACATTTTTAGATTTATGACTCCAGAAAAAATGGTCATGATTATCTCTCCAGTTTATTGTTTAACAACTGTTGGCTATCACCTTGACCAAGTCTTTGAAAATAGCCAGATGTTTGTCAAATTTTTTTCAAGACAAGGACAGGTGTCACAGGTACCGAAGGGATTAAAGGTCTTTTCCTGTAAGTTCTGATTACTGAACTTTTCGAAAGATCTGAGGGTAGGCATTCTCCAGGTTGGGGATATAGTTGGAATTATATGGAAACCATGTAAATAGTTAATGTGCTAACATTGGAATCTGGAGACCTATGTTTTAGGCTAAACTCTGGCCTTAATTAGATAAGTAATTTGAATTTCTTATTTTCCCTGGATTTCAGTTTAATGTGAACTTGATCAGTGACTCTATAATATGCAACAAGAACTACCTTGGGAGCTAGTTCATAAATTTAGGTTTTTAGGTCTCATCCTCAGAGATTCAGTTTCAGCAGGTCTGGGATGCATTTCAACAAGCAATACAGCTGGTTCTGATGTAACTGGTCTACATTTTGAGAAACTGGACCAATTCTCCAAGCATCTCTCTAGCTCAAAACTTTCTGGCTGTGAATTAAAGGAAATTAATAATTCTCAGACAGTGAATCTGATCACTGGAGAATCAGACCCAGAGAGAATTGATGTTTTGGGGGAAATCTTAGTCATGACATGAAGAGTAAGTCTGGGTTCTTCAAGAAGTAAATGCCAAGATGGAATTAAATGTGCAATGTCTTTATTATAGAAAATGTCTGTGTGATAAAAAATAGGGGTGGGGGGGCAGGTAGGCTGAGTGAGCTATCAGACTTCAGTGCAGGCCTGATCTTCAATGAAAGAGACAGGCAGGGACAAGGAGGTGCAAGCATCTTCAAATAACATGCCATCTAAAGAAGGTTTAGCAAGGTCATAAGGAATTTCTTGAGCCAAAATTTGCCATCAGAGGAATCCCAGGTCTCCCAAGATCATGCCTGCTCTAGTATTCTTATCATAGCTAATCAGAGGTTGAGAGAAGTCCATGGGAAACATGGCCTCCGAACAAACAAAATGATGGGTTTTGGAGTGCAGGAGCTGAGCCCTTGGCGAATTATACTTCCTGTGATTGGAGGTCTATAAAGTGTATTCTCATGGCTGCCATAGAGAGGCAAATCCTTGTTAATAAAAGTCATTGTCAATAAAAAAAGTCAGATACTAGGAAATAAATTTCAATATATCTACCATCATATTAATGAAAACCTAGATATCATACAAACAGGATCAATAATCAATAAAAAAGAGGGTGATTCTAGAAGTACAGATTAATTACCTTGCTTCCAAAATTTATTAGTTAGGATGGGCTAGGTTATGCTATGATAATGAAGACCCCCCAAGTCTCACTGGTTTAAAACAAAACAAGTTGGCATCTTGCTCATGCTACATGCCCATTATAGGCTGGAAGGAGACTATTAATATTGGTGCCCCAAGAAGTCCAGCTGATGGAGTTTTTACTATATACAGATGCCATCATTTTGAATACATGACCTTCCTCAGCAATATTTTAAGGAAAGAGAACATTAGAGACTCAAATACGGACAAATATTTTGACCCAGAAGTTACAGATATCACTTCTATTCACATTTTATTGACTAGAACTGGTCACACGACCATACAGAGACTTGGAATCTTCCATGCACATGGCAGTCAAATATAATAGATACTAGCGAATAGTAATGCTTATCAAAATAAGACTTTTCGCAAACACTATCACTTACGGATAGTGGCTGAGTACCTCATCTCTAAGGGCCCTGGAATTCAAGGCTCTGGAATCTAATGTGGCTAAAACAGAACCTGTATTCAGATCCTGTCTGCAGTTTTGAAGGCAGTGAGGTGTGGTAAATAGGGCTGAAACAGGCAGTACAGTAATCTCTTAGTACAAAAATAGACTTTTTCTCTGAATTGCTGTGTGATTTTGGATATTCACTTTCCCTTTCTGGCCCCTCGTTTTCTCATTTGAAAAATGAAAGGATACAATTAGAGATCTAAGACAGGTTCCACAAATCAACTAATTTGATGATAATAGTGACATCAATGGTAATAGAAAAATGATATAATCTTAGAGTACACTGCAAACCCCTGAGGAAAGCTCTTCATTTTTACTTTGTATGTAGGAAATCAAGAGTGCTGCTCTAAGACTGGATACTGGGCCATCAGTTTCTCTCAAGCTATTCTTCAGTATTTTGTGAATAAAGGCTCCACAGATGCCTAGATGAATGTGCTCAATACTCACACACTGTAGCCTCGCCCTTTGGATCAATAATATTGAGATGCATTCTGCACAGCTCCTCACAGGCTTCTAATAGGATCAAGCCTTCAACATAAACAACTCACAAATGCACGCTTGGTGGACATTTTCTCTTTCCCTGTTTCAGGTTCTTTATCTGCCCCCACCCCACTCCATTCCCTGGCTTTACTCTCAGAATCAGTTACCTGCCTACAAAAGCCCTTGCCTGGGTCAGGGCCTCCTGACGGAAACCTAGGCTAATACAGCAGAGTAATCTCAGCCAGATAAAGGCATATAGGATCAAAGACAGCCAGGGATTTAAATGCTTTTTAGGGCCAACCCTTATCCAGTGTAGAACTCCTTGGTCAGTCAGTTTCTACTACTCAACTGTTAGAAAGGACTCTTCTTAGGAAGATTTTGACCTCCTCCAGCTACAGCACAGGTAAAACAAAAAACTAGTCATATGAGAGTGAAGATTCATGTACAGGCAGGAAGCCTCCCACTAAGGGATTCTGAGAAACTCCAATGCGCTGATCCCATTTTCCACGTCTCTGGCTGTGGTGGAAGAGAGTGGGAAGAAGGCACCCAGGCTCCTGCAATTCTGCAGTGCAGCTCTGCACTTTGTATGTGTTAACTGCATAACTAATAATGTGCATCAGTGAGAAGAACAATAAAGCACCCCTTAAGAAGTACAGACACCTCTACAGTCCAATGTTAGCAAGGAGAGAAGTAGAGCATGTATGTGCTTCATAATGCTTCCTGACCAAGCAGGGGCACCACCCAACACAGAAGTGTGATGACCTTCTTTTTCCCTGTTCTCTCTAAGCAGTCACCCTAGGACAGAAACCAGCTACAGGCTGCTGCTGTACCAATACCCCAGCTGACAGTGTCTGGGCTACACTGAGAGTATCCAGGCCATGTTGAGGACTAAGAAACACTGAAGCACATTCAGACGGCACACAAAGAGACATCACCCACAAAGCCTGAGAAAGGGTACGAAATCTGACACTGACTCCAACTGCATTAGCCTCCATTTAGATAAATGTGCATGAAACTTAATGATTTTTTATCTATCTGAAGAGACATTTAACAATGCACTTATTTAATGCAGTGGGAATATGTTTTTAATAAATCAGACTATAATCAGCAGATTTAAAATTAATTGGATCTTATCCAAATAGAATATATCCGTCTGTAGGACTTAATTTACACTTAATTATAAAACATGTTATAATTCTCTATAATTTAATACATAATAAAATATCTATATAGAACTAACTCTCACAATGTGCTTCCAGCTTCAGCAGAATGCTCTGTTGGACTTTGTTACAGAGGACTAGCACACAATGATTTCTTACTGAAATAGCTGTGTTTTATTTAAGATTTTTACTAATTGTTCAGCATTAACTAGCATGACATGCTGTATCGGGACCCAAGAGAAACCAGATCCTTCAGAAGGCTGTCCAGGGGCTTTTGGATATGAGTTTACCATTATTTTCTAGCACATAAAAGCAACAGTAACAAAAACCCAGAGTCAAATGAATTTTATCGCGTTTTAAAACAATCTTTCCTGCTATTCATTTTCCTACTTCCACTAAGGTAGGAGAATACTGAAGGAGAATGTGATCCAAGTCCATTAACATATTGAACTCAATACTACATGGCAATTAATTCAATAACTGGGAAACCAGCTTCCAAGTGACTGATAAATATATACGTAGAAGTTTCTGTCGTTTGGAATCATTGCTTTTTCATGATGCTGCAAAGCACAAAGGGCGGGTAACAACTCATATATGCTTGTATGACACTTTCTGTTTGAGCAGTCCCAGGGTCTAAATAATGCGGAGATGAGGATCTCACCTCTCAAGACTAAAAATAATTCATATTAGTAACTACTATATGTTTCACAAATCAGTTACTAATGATATAATGTAGTTATTGATAAGCTGTGTGCTCTAACAAGTATAGCTTTAAAGCTCTACAAAGTAGCAAAATCCATTAACAGTTTTCAACACTGCTGTTTCAGATACTCAGCTCTCAGCAGTTTGTCCATCAGATCAGACAGAGGTTAAAGATGCTAGAAATTTAAAGTTACTAGGGTTGCCTTAAGCACTAATTTGAGTACAGTTCACTTGAGTCCTTTTTAATCACAATAACATTAAATTTCAATTGTCTGGCACTTAATAGTTTCCATAGCATTTTCATATGTGTAACCCACAAGCCTCACAACTGTGCAGTGAGGAAAGTATCAATCTCCCATTGCACAAAGTAGTACACGGGAACGCAGGGAAATGGTAAGAAGCCTAGTGAAAGGGCAGAGGCAGAATCAGAACTGGAGCTCATTGTCCTCTGATGCAAAATCCATTGCTCTTTCCTCTCCCCCCTGCCAACGTGGAGTTTCTCCCTCGTCCTTGTCCAAGCTGCCCACAAACCTCTGCTGGCCAAGGAACATCAAGAAGCATATTCATGACTGTCCTTGTGCCTTGGCTTTTGTGTCTGTCAAGCAAGATATCACCCTTAGTTCTGATCAAGTTCTGAATGCTATGTTTGATATGGAAAGTAATCTTCATAAAAACTTCTCAAAAATATAATTGAGTTCCCTTGGAGCACAATTATTTTTAGAAATGTCTGTGCATATTTCTCCCAAAGGAATATTAATGAGTGGCATAAGAATGCCTTTCAGCCATAGGAATAGATTTCCTTTGCTCTTTTAAGGATCAACGTTAGGTTATAGGATATTGAAATGGAGTGAAAAGAGACTCAGAAACATTCAGGGTGTAAGTACTTGGACTCTTCATTTAATTTCATTGTGGAGCCATCAGACAGTAGCAAAATGAACACCTCAACCACTGTCATTCACTAGTCATACTCTTCAGTTTATAATTGATAATGTAGCACTCAATTTTATTCATAGAAGCTCACAGCTTGACATGACTCACTAGCTTTTGATTCAGAGTGGCAGTTTTTCTATAAACAGCAAATAAAAAATTACTTATGCTGGGTTCACTATCATAAAGTCACATTTAGAGAATAATAGGCATTGCTGTGTCTGGAACTTGGTACATTTTGAAACAAATATGCCAGCACAGAGCCATCCCTCCCAAGTAATTCCTAACTAGCTTCTCCAAAGCGTGCTCCACTGACTTCGGGATGGCGCTTTTCCCCATCTACCTGAAATGTCTTCCTTTGTTCTCACTGCCTGTAGAATCAACATTCTACCATCAACATCCCGATCCAGTTTCATCTCTTCAATGCTGTACTTTCCAGACTATGTAAAGATACATAGTTATCTTTATTTTCAGGATTATATAACCACCACAAGGTTGACCCTCCCAAGACTTCCACATGAAAAAGAAATAGAGATTCTATATTTATCTCCTTCATCCTCCCAAACATGGAATTCAAACCACAGAAGCCAGTGCAAAGATATTGTTTTTAGAACAACTAGGCACAATGCTTCAACTTTACTGAAAGGAAAAGACTAGTCAAATTCTGCATATGGTAACTGTATACATAACTGTGTGCAAGCAGTGCCCAGCACACTTCACACATTGGAGGCTCTTGCTGAATTCTTTCAAAGCTGAAAATGAATTAAAGGTATGGATGAGTCTCAGTCACTCCTTTACTTGTGGTTAAGTCTGAAGTGAGAACAAATTATTATTATTAATTGTTATTATCATCATCATTATCATATTATCATTTAAAACAGATATTTTGGGATTCAAGAGTTTCCTTTAATATTCCTAACAACAACTGGGAAACAATATTACCAAACGCCTATGCTGAATATACCACCCCCTCCTCCAAAATATCCATAACCTTTCCAGAAAGAGCGCATTAAGTACTTTTTTTAAGGAGTCCTCACACTCCAGCTCAGGCCCCCAGCACACACATCCACACCCATACAGAATGAAGTAAGATCATGTGTCCAGGGATCTAGCACTGTCCCAGGCAAATAATGAATCCAAAATAAATGTTGGTTTCTTGTTCCTCTTTCACTCATTCTTCCTTTTTCTCCTAGTTTTTTTATTCTTATCTTACTGCTTCGATTATTCTTCTGCTCTCTCCCTTCCCCCAATATCCCACTCAGATAGGGGATTGGTATGCCCAGGAAGGGGAGAGAGTAGGGAGGATTATAGAAAGATTGCCGAGGGGCTCTGCCAGTGGCTGTTTCCTTCATGTGCCAGTGCAGTCTTGATGAAAAGCACAGAAAATGCTTTACAAAAAGCCTACTGCCGGCAACTGCCACAGGTTGAGGCTCTCAAGACTTCTACCTGAAAAGCAAATAGAGATTCTATATTTATCTGCTTCATCGTCCCAATCATGGCATTCAAACCGAAGAAGCCAGTTGTGAGGATAATAAGCTTTTAGAGCAGTTAGACACAAAACTCCAACTATATCTAAAGGGAATGAGAGAAAATGCCATTCCCAGAGGCAGACTTAGAAAGTAGAGCAGAGATTAAAGCATCTATGATGGACAATGGACAAATGTTCTGACATCTTATAAAAGGAAAATTAGAAGCTTAATGTGACTTGAGGTCTGATTCAAATATGCAGCTAATGTCAAAATCTTAAAAAAATACAAAAAAAACATGGAGTCTAAAGGTGACTAAAGCCATGATTTTGTAGGTGATCTTTGATTCTAGATTATTCAGATGAAATTAGGAAATATAGGGTTAAGTCTACACATTGGGAAGGAAGGCAAATTTTACTCTGCTCACATACATTACTGAGAAACCCTAGAATAACTAAAATTTTTTAATGTTAACTGAGTGCCAGTGAATTCTTTCAGCACTTACATATATTAATACTATGTTTGTTAATGGTAATAACCCTGAGAGGTATATAGTTAATTTTTTCTATTTTATTAGTTATATATTGGACTTAGAGAGTATGCTTAACTTGTCCAAGGTCACAGGTCTATCTAGTATATGGTGGGCCTGGAATTTAAATCCAGGGATCTAGTTAGTTACAAAATATTTGACTTGATGGGCAACCTTGGCCTCTATCTTATTCTTGACTTTACTTCAACTTTCAGTTGAACATGGCCTAAAACTCTTTTATGAATCAGTCAGTGTTTTGCTTCTCCATTTCTTTGTCTATCTGGGTCTTTATTTTTATGCATAATCTCCTTTGTAAAGATTTGTGGCATCACAATTATATGTTTGTATATATCTATCTCTCATCAGGTTGGCAACACTATCAGTAGCTTAAATGGATTTGGTTCTAAAATACTTACTGAATGAATATATGATTGGACTTAATGGGTGATATTTTTATATGCATAATCCTATTTAAAATAAAACTACACTCATACTTAAAGTTGCCATAGTTGTGGCAATTATCAAAAATCCTATTTATATCTAGCCTTTCAGTCTCTCAAAGATGAGATCTGACTTAATGTACCAGCATATATCTCCATACTTCTCCTCCACTGGGAGCAGGCTGAGGACGTGCTGGGTGTAGAGGAAAAGCAGTGGTAGCATCCCGAACACCCCGATCACACTGCCTCTGGTCTGACGTCCTCCAGAGCACTCTGGGGCGACCGCGCAGGCCTGCTCTGGTCACCCCTCCCAAGGCTTGAAAATTGGGACTTGAAGATGGAGACAAAGTTTTAAAGATGATAGAAATCTTATCTTACACTTTTTGGTTCTTCTAGGATCCATCTTCAACTGTGTCAAAGAATTATTGATAATTCATCATTAAAGAAAACATGCAGTGAATTAAAAATAGGCCAAAATTATCATCATGTCATACAACACAGTCTACATTTTTAAAAATCTTATGTGCACAATGAGATACCATCACTTACCCATCAGGTTTGTGAAATGTGTAAATCTGATGATAAAAATGCTGTCAAAGATATTGAGAAAAGAGAACTCTTAATTCACAATCTAGGGAATATAAATTGCTACAGCCCCTGCAAAGAACATTTTGCCAATTTCTAATAATGTTGAAGATGTACATCCCTGTGACATTTTACATGTATAACCTATTCTCTTACATGTGCATGAGAAAATGTGTATAAGAATGTCCATAGGAGCCAAGATGGTGGTGTGAGTAGGGCAGCAGAAATCTCCTCCCAAAACTATATATATTTTTCAAAATAGAACTATTCCTAAAAGAGAGACCAGTGGATACAGTACAACAGCCACACTACATCTACATCTGTGAGAACTCAGCATCTCACGAAGGGGGTAAGATATAAGCCACGGCCCGGTGGGACCGAGTGCTCCCCCCACCCCAGCTCACCCGTGGGAAGAAAGGAGTCAGAGCAGGGAGGGAGTGGGAGACCAGGACTGCTAAGCAACCAGCTCTAGTAACCCACACTGGGAGTGCAGACACACACTGCATGGTGTGCTGGATATTAGAGAAACGGAAAAGCAAAATCTGCAAGCAGGTCTCCACAACTGGCTCACCTGGGACAAAAGAAAAGCGAGTGCTTCTTGAAAGTCTTAAAGGGACAGGGACTTTACAGCTGAACAAAATCATTCCGGCACATGCAGACCAGCAGCTGGGATTCCTGGGGGACTCCAGGTTCCCTAACCCCCTGGGCATCAGCACAGCTCTGAAGCCCCTGATGGCGATAAGCAGTCTGCCAGTCGTTCCCCCGGACGGCACAACCCCTGACACAGTGGCCTAGTAGCTGGAGAGCAACCTTGGGAGCCCGAGGCAGCAGCAGAGCAGGCCAGGAGTGGCCACGTAAGGTGGCGGCAGTGGCAGAGCAGCGAGGGAGTGGCCATGCACGCCCACGGTGGCAGTCAAGCAGCCGGGAAGCAGACGCGTGTGCCCGCGGTGGGAGTGAAGCAGCCCTGGAGTGGCCATGCCCCCAGCAGCTGCCCAGAATCTCCTCCCTGTGCGCAGCTGCCCAGGCCAGATCCAAAGGCCACCGCCAGCATGCAGCTGCTTGGTGCAGGCAGAAAGAACCAGGGCAGGGCGCAAAGGGGTGCTGCTCTCACAGAAGAGCACTCCTGGCACACTTGCCACTCGCAGCAGGGCTCTGGGCTACCCTAATGGTGACCCTGCCCATGCAATTTAGGGGACTAATCCAGAAGCTGCTCCAGGAGTGCAGGTAACCAACACAGGCAGCGGAGCAGGGCAAGGCAACAGGCAAGCAGGAAAGGACTTTGTTCTCCCAGCTGACACACACACTACCTGCCTACAGCTACCTCTATTGCCATGAAAAGCAGAAGAATTTGGTCCAGTCCAGAATTACCCAGACAACCCCTGAGAGAGGGTCTGGGGAGATAGATTTAACAAATCTTCCTGAAAAAGAATTCAAAATAAAGGACATAATCATGTTGATGGACCTGCAGAGAAATATGCAAGAGGTAAAGGAGCAAGTAGGGAGGGAGAATAGAGAAATAAAACAATCTCTAGAAGGACTTAAGAGCAGACTGGATGAGGTGCAAGAGGCCATTAATGGAATAGAAATCAGAGAACAGGAATACAGAGAAGCTGAGGCAGAGAGAGATAAAAGGATCTCCAGGAATGAAAGAATATTAAGAGAACTGTGTGACCAATCCAAATGAACAATATTTGCATTATAGGAGTACCAGAAGAAGAGAGAATAAAAGGGATAGAAAGTGTATTTGAAGAAATAATTGCTGAAAATTTCCCAAAACTGGAGGAGGAAATAGTCTCTCAGACCATGGAGGTCCACAGAACTCCCAACACAAGGGACCCAAGGAGGACAACACCAAGACATATAATAATTAAAGTGGCAAAGATCAAAGACAAGGACAGAGTATTAAAGGCAACCAGAGAGAGAAAAAAGGTTACCTACAAAGGAAAACCCATCAGGCTATCATCAGACTTCTCAACAGAAACCTTATAGGCCAGAAGAGAATGGCATGATATATTTAATGCAATGAAACAGAAGGGCCTTGAACCAAGAGTACTGTATCAAGCACGATTATCATTTAAATATGAAGGAGGGATTAAACAATTTCCAGACAAGCAAAAGTTGAGGGAATTTGCCTCCCACAAACCACCTCCACAGGGTATTTTAGAGGGACCGCTCTAGATGGAAGCACTCCTAAGGTTAAAAAGATGTCAACAGAGAAAATAAAATCACACCAAAGAAAGCAGACCAACCAAATACTAACTAAAGGCAAAAAATTAAATCAACTACCCACAAAAGCAGTCAAAGGAAACACAAAAGAGTACAGAATAAAACACCTAACATATAAAGAATGGAGGAGGAGGAATAAGAAGGGAGAGAAATAAAGAATCATCAGACTGTGTTTATAATACCTTAATAAAAGAGTTAAGTTAGATGGCTAGATAGTAAAGAAACTACCTTTGAACCTTTGGTAACCATGAATCTAAAGCCTGCAATGGCCATAAGTACATATCTTTCGATAAACACCCTAAATGTAAATGGACTGAATGCACCAATCAAAAGACACAGAGTAACAGAATGGGAAAAAAAAGCAAGACCCATCTATATGCTGCTTACAAGAGACTCACCTCAAACCCAAAGACATACACAGACTAAAAGTCAAGGGATGGAAAAAGATATTTCAGGCAAACAATAGGGAGAAAAAAGGAGGTGTTGCATACTTGTATCAGACAAAATAGACTTCAAAACAAAGAAAGTAACAAGAGATAAAGAAGGACATTACATAATGATAAAGGGGTCAGTTCAACAAGAGGATAAAACCATTATAAATATATATGCACCCAATACAGGAGCACCAACATATGTGAAATAAATACTTGCAGAATTAAAGGAGGAAAAAGAATGCAATGCATTCATTCTAGGAGACTTCAACACACCACTCACTCCAAAGGATAGATCCACCAGACAGAAAATAAGTAAGGACACAGAGGCACTGAACAACACACTAGAACAGATGGACTTAACAGACATCTACTGAACTCTACACCCAAAAGTAGCAGAATACACATTCTTCTCAATGGCACATGGAACATTTTCCAGAATGGGCCACATACTAGGCCACAAAAAGAGCCTCAGTAAATTCAAAAAGACTAAAATTCTACCAACCAACTTCTCAGACCACAAAGGCATAAACTAGAAATAAATTGTACAAAGAAAACAAAAAGGCTCACAAACACATTGAGGCTTAACAATATCCTCCTAAATAATCAATGGATCAATTACCAAATTAAAACAGAGATCAAGCAATATATGGAGACAACTGGCAATGACAGCATAAAGCCTCAATTCCATTTGATGCAGTGAAGACAGTTCTAAGAGGAAAGTATATAGCAACCCAGGCATATTTAAAGAAGGAAAAACAATCCCAAATCAATAGTCTAAAGTCACAATTATTGAAACTGGAAAAAGAAGAACAAATGAGGCCAAAAGTCAGCAGAAGGATGGACATAATAAAGATCAGAGAAGGAATAAATAAAATTGAGAAGAATAAACCAATAGAAAAACTAAATGAAACCAAGAGCTGATTCTTTAAAAAAATAGACAAAATAGATAAGCCCCTAACCAGACTTAGTAAGAGAAAAAGAGAATCTACACACATCAAAAGAATCAGAAATGAGAAAAGAACAATCACAATGGACACCAGAGAAATACAAAAAAATTATAGAGAATACTATGAAAATCTAAATGCTAACAAGCTGGAAAACCTAGAGGAAATGGACAACTTCCTAGAAAAATACAGCCTTCCAAGACTGACCAAGGAAGAAACACAAAATTTAAACAGACCAATTACC
Organism: Manis javanica; assembly: GCF_040802235.1. Classification (NCBI taxonomy): domain Eukaryota; kingdom Metazoa; phylum Chordata; class Mammalia; order Pholidota; family Manidae; genus Manis; species Manis javanica. The sequence continues at coordinate 152,702,626 of NC_133157.1, forward strand.
AGCAAAGAAATTGAATCAGTAATCAAAAAACTACCCAAGAGCAAAACCCCTGGGCCAGATGGATTTACCACTGAATTTTATCAGACATACAGAGAAGACATAATACCCATTCTCCTTAAGTTTTCCAAAAAATACACGAGGAAGGAATACTTCCAGACTCATTCTATGAAGCCAGCATCACTCTAATACAAAACCAGGCAAAGACCCCACCAAAAAAGGAAATTACAGACCAATATCCCTGATGAACATACATACAAAAATACTCAACAAAATATTAGTAAACCGAATTCAAAAATACATCAAGAGGATCATGCACCATGACCAAGTGGGATTCATCTCAGGGATGCAAGGATGGTACAACACTCAAAAATCCATCAACATCATCCACTACATCAACAAAAAGGAGGACAAAAACCACATGATCATCTCCATAGATGCTGAAAAAGCATTTGACAAAATTCAACATCCATTCATGATAAAAACTCTCAAAAAATGGGTATACAGGGCAAGTATCTCAACATAATAATGGCCATATATGACAAGCCCACAGCCAACATGATACTTAACAGTGACAAGCTGAAAGCTTTTCCTCTGAGATCGGGAACAAGACAGGGATGCCCACTCTCCCCACTGTTATTCAACATAGCACTGGAGGTCATAGCCATGACAGTCAGGCTAAACAAAGAAGTAGAAGGCATCCAGATTGGTAAAGAATAAGTCAAACCGTCACTATTTGCAGATGACATAATATTGTACATAAAAAAACCCTAAAGACTCCATTCCAAAACTACTAGAACTAATACCTGAAATGAGCAAAGTTGCAAGATACAAAATTAATAAACAGTAATTTGTGGCTTTCCTACACACTAATGATGATCTAGCAGACAGAGAAATCAGGAAAACAATTCCATTCACAATTGCATTAAAAAGAATAAAATACCTAGAAATAAACCTAACTAAGGAAGTGAAAGACCTATACCCTGAAAACTACAAGATACTCTTAAGAGAAATCAAAGAGGACACTAACAGATGGAAACTCATTCCATGCTCTTGGCTAGGAAGAATTAATATTGTCAAAATGGCCACCCTGCCTAGAGCAATCTACAGATTCAATGCAATGCCTATCAAAATACCAACAGCATTCTTCAACAAACTGGAACAAATCTTTTAAAAATTCATATGGAACCACAAAAGACCCCAAATAGACAAAGCAATCCTGAGAAGGAAGAATAAAGTAGCGGGGATCTCACTTCCCAACTTCAAGCTCTACTACAAAGCCATAGTAATCAAGACAATTTGGTATTGGCACAAGAACAGACCCACAGACCAGTGGAACAGATTAGAGACTCCAGAAATTAACCCAAACATATATGATCAATTAATATATGATAAAGGAGTCATGGACATACAATGGGGAAATGACAGTGTATTCAACAGCTGGTGTTTGCAAAACTGCACAGCTACATGTAAGAGAATGAAACTGGATCATGTCAAGGACACCACCAATAGAACAAAAATCCCACAGTATGGGAGAATATATTCATAAATGACAGGTCCGATAAAGGGTTGACATCCAAAATATATAAAGAGCTCATGCACCTCAACAAACAGAAAGCAAATAATCCTATCAAAAAATGGGCACATGAGCTGAACAGACAGTTCCCCAAAGAAGAAATTCAGATGGTCAACAGACACATGAAAAGATGCTCCACATCGCTAGTCATCAGAGAAATGAAAATTAAAACCACAATGAGATATCACCTCACACCAGTAAGGATCCACCATCCAAAAGACAAACAACAACAAATGTTGGCAAGGATCCGGAGAAAGGGGAACCCTCCTACACTGCTGGTGGGAATGTAAATTAGTTCAACCATTGTGGAAAGCAATTTGGAGGTTCCTCCAAAAGATCAAAATAGAAATACCATTTGACCCAGGTATTCCACTCCTAGGAATTTACCCTAAGAATGAAGCAGCCCAGTTTGAAAAAGACAGATGCACCCCTATGTTTATCACAGCACTATTTACAATAGCCAAGAAATGGAAGCAACCTAAGTGTCCATCAGTAGATGAATGGATAAAGAAGATGTGGTACATATACACAATGGAATACTATTCAGCCATAAGAAAACAAATCCTACCATTTGCAACAACATGGATGGAGCTAGAGGGTATTACGTTCAGTGAAATAAGCCAGGCAGAGAAAGACAAGCACCAAATGATTTCACTCATCTGTGGAGTATAAGAACAAAGAAAAAAACTGAAGGAGCAAAACAGTAGCAGACTCATAGAACCCAAGAATGGACTAACAGTTACCAAAGGGAAAGGGACCAGGGAGGATGGGTGGTAAGGGAGGGATAAGGGGTGGGAGAGAAAGAAAGGGGGCATTATGATTAGCATGTATAATGTGGGGGGAGGGCACAGGGAAGGCTATACAGCATGGAGAGGACAGGTAGTGATTCTACAGCATCTTACTATGCTGATGGACAGTGACTGCAATGGGGCATGTGGGGGGAACTTGGTGATGGGGGGAGTCTAGTAAACATAATGTTCCTGATGTAATTGTAGATTAATGATACCAAAATAAAAAAAATGTATGAAAAAAAAAGAATGTCCATATAGAATTGTTTGTGCTAGAAAAAAAGTTGGGAATTATCTAAATGTTCATCAAAAGGAGAATTATCAGTGAATTGCAGAAAGTTCATATAGTACTGAAAATAAACTATAGCTACACCTATCAGTACTCAAGAATCTCAGAAACATTACATTGTGTGAAAAAAAAGATGCAGAGGAGTACATACCATATTTATATGAATGTGAAACCCTTGTGAAGCTACATCATACTGCATTTTTATACAGTAAAATTCTAAATAAATGCACAGGAATGACAGGAAGCAATTGTGGAGACAGTTCTTCTTTGGTGAGGGAAGAAATGGAGATATAACCCAGAAAGTGCAGTAACATGTTCTATTGACTCTGCCTTTCATTTAATCCAGGGAGCAAGTACATTGATGTTCATTGCATTAACTTTGTGTATCTTTTTGGATACTTAAATAAATATTTCTAAAGGTAAAAGGCTCTATCACCAACAGAGTCCTCAACATTAAGAATAGCAACCAAAAATATTAAATATTTAAATGAACACTATGGGCATAGCATGTCAGAGAGGGGGAGAAAAACCTCAGTAAAGAACAATGGGATAAATACTGCAACAAGAAATATACTCAACCAGAAGCTGAATCTTATATTTGGGTCCAGAAAATGCTCTTGACAATATTGGGAGAAGATTGTAGGCCACATACTTGCAGCTATTTAATATGCTAATGGTTATTGTTGAAATAACCATTTTGTTTACTCTAGACGTTTTTATACAATGGCAACTTAAAATTTGGGAGGAGTTCATAAGAAGAAGCATGAAACCAAATTGTCTAGAGAAGCATAAAAGTACTCATTTGCTTGAAAATTAGCTCTAGCTAATTTTAGTCTGCTCAAAGCCAGAATGTACTGTGGCAAGAAAATTAGCTCATAGTTTTATTTTGCTTTATATTTGTATTTTCTTTTCAAAATAAGTCTTTGGTCCCAGGCTAACTGGAGAAGTGTTTTTCTAATTTGTGTTCAAGAAGAATGCCTGAGCTTTTGGTCCTCCTAAATACAAGCCAGCATTGAGTAAGAGCTTACATTGTTAACATATTAGATTTCTGTTAAAGCATATTAGATTTTAGCATTCATTTAGAGTTTAACACTTATCTTCCTGACAAGTTGTAATTATAGAAATTTTATGAAACACTTGAGATGAGTTTTCAAGTAACTTTATTACTTAATATCTTCTCAACAATGTCTTTTAAGAAAGAAGTCCACATGGAGCACCCCAATTACAGTAGACTGTTCCCGTTACATGGTCCTTGGCTCCCCATCCTCCAGGTTAAGAAATAGAGATAGCATGCTCAGTAAGGCTTACTTTTTCTCAGTAAGGGCTTACTTTTGATAGTGTAGAAAGGCATTTCAATAAAAATAGAAATTTGTGAAATATTTATAGTGCTTAGTCTTGGAATATTCTTGAGATCCTATTAGAAATATTTTTAAATTTAACAAGTGTGGAACTTGAATGAGTCCCAGAAACCAGACTAATAAATCCTGATTTTCTCAACAGAGATGTAGAAACTCCATTTTCTCACAATTCACCAGGCTACATTAGCCCTTCAATATTCAGCCTAATCATTTAATAATGTCTCTTGCTTCTTTCCTATCTCATATGTCATCAGTTTAACTGAGTCTCTTCTCTTTTAGTTCCCACTGCCTTGGGAAGAGTGCTTGAGATATTTTTGAGTCTGAACAGTCAACAAAGATTTTCTGGGGGAAAAAAATGTCATTGGGAGTTACAAACAGAGGTTTTATCATCCAAAACATAAATAAGCTTGATCAATTAAAATTAAATTACTATACTGTTTGTTTATAGTCACAAAAATACCTGACTGACTCTGGAAAGAAGTATAGATATTCTTGAATATTTATCTTTCAGAATCAAGTTATAAATCTTTAGTAACTTTGAAATGCTGTTAAGTGAATGTATTTGAGGATAAAATGTCTGAAACCTGATTTGTAGAAATCCTGCTAGTTAAGAAGTTCACAGAGTATCTGGAAAGTTGAGAGCCATATTTGACCATTTCTATCTTAGTTCTCAAAGCATACTGTATTTACCATTTGATACGTTATTAATTGTGAAATATCTCATGTATATGAAAGACTATGTATGTACAATTTAAATAATATGTAAAATAAGCTACTGTGTATCTGCAATCCATGATAGGTAATAGAACTTCACTCTACCTTAGAAGCCTTCTGTGTATCCCTCTCAGAAGTAGCCAGGATCCTGACTTTTGTGTTACTCATTTCTCTGCTTTTTAAAAAAATAATTCTGCCACTTATACATGTATCCCTAAGAAGCAAACTGTTTAGTTTTGAAAAAGTGAATAGCAAGTTCAAATATAGCTGTGTAAGGAAAAGTTAATATTGTCACTGTCAGAAAGAAGCTTCCAGAAAAACAGAAACGGTCCTGGGACTGTGAATTTGATTTCAGTTTTTGATGATTTACAAGAAACTCCTCAGAGAAAAGCAGTAGGCAAGGTCACAAGTGAGTCTTGGGAAACACAGGGCTCACCACGGAGGGGACACATGGCAGGGCTGAAGTGTAGACCAGATACAGCTATCAGGCAAGATTCTGGTCAGAGAAAACAAGCTGCTTTGTATTTTAGTTTTCTAAAAGTCATCAGAAAGAAATCTCTTTTAGAAGAAATTTAAAGCATAAGCGTGTGTGTGTGCATACTCTTTTTTTCTTTTGCAGCGATATGAATGTCCACAGGGCAGCAAGAACAAGTAGGGAAAAGCAGAAACTTCATTAGCACATGGCCAAAGGAAACTCAGTGTAAATAAGGACCTTGACCAGGATCACTAGGCATTCTGGCCTCAAGTCAAGAAGACAGCACCTTGTGATGGCCATGCTCACACTGCTACCGTGTACATCCTGTTCGGCTCTCCATACTTGGTGCACACCTGGAATCCTGGAAACTCTTCTCCATTCTCCCAGTGAAAATTTTTCCACAAGTCCTATCTTGGATATCCTGCTTTCTGTGTCACTAGTTTTCCCTTTTCTTAGTTTCTCTCATACTTAGTGAGACAGATACTACAATCATTCCTTGGGAAATGGTTGATGGGAGTTTATAATCAGATCCTGCCTATTTGAATATATCTACAGTTTACCCTCATGCTGATCATTGAGCTGGGTATAGAGTCTAGGTTGGAAATAAGGTTTCTACCAAATTCTGTAGGTATTGCTCCATTGTTCTCTTCCAATGTTATTTAGAAGTCCAAAGGCATTACTATCCCAGATCCTTTGTTTTTGATAAGGTTACTTTCTCTCTAAAAACTTGTAGAACCTTCTTTCTTTCTTCTAGAAAGAAATATTGTAAAAATATTTACAATGGTGGTCCTTGGTATAGGTCAATTTCTATTCAAATTTTTGAAAATTTTTTGTGTTGGAAATGTGATAGACTCTTCCAAACTTGATTCATGTCTGTCAGGCCTAGGATATCTTCATGAATTATTGATGATTTTCTCCTATTTCCTATATTCTCTCCTTAAATTTCTATTATTTGGGTATTGGAATTCCTAGAAACTAGTTTCATTGCCTTATTTTTTCCTCTTCTATTTTCTGTTTTATTATTTCTTGCCCTACTTTCTGGGAGATTTCAACTTTATTTTTTTCATTTTGACTTTTTAATTTCAAAGAGTTATTATTTTCCCTGAATGCCCTTCCATCTTTATATAGCATATTCTTCTTATTATATGGATGCAATAACTTATCTTTTTAAGGATGTTAGTAATTAATAACAGGGGTTTTAAAAATTAACTTCGTTGTGGAATAATTTAAATACAATAAATGCACCCATTTTAAGTGCATTGTTGAATGAGTTTTCACAAATGCATACACCTGTGTAACCACCACCAAATTCAAAATATAGAACATTTCCACCAGTCTCCAAAAGTTCTCTTGTGCTTTATTCCATTCAACTTCTGGACTTAACTCTGCTCTCAGGCAACCACTGCTCTGTTTTCTGTTACTACAGATAAGATTTATATTTCTATACCTAACAACAGAGTTTTACTTTTTTGCTGTAAAATGATTTGGTTCTTTTGAATTGCTCTTATTTTCTATTGTTTTTCTTCAGTGTGGGTGTTTTGATCTTTGTTCTTCGAGAAGAGGCTTTTCAGAAGTTTCTGATCATCTGTGATGATCTGTTCACTGTCAAGATTCAGGGATCGAAAAGGTGCCTGAAAATTCAGCACAGGAGATTTGTTGACCTCGACATTACCTACAGTGTGATCAGTGTGAGCTGCTTTTGGGAAACCTCCTCATTTTAGAGCTTTAGCTCTTTTTCTAGTGCTGGTGACCACTGAGAAGTGTTTCTATCTTCTACATATGAAAGGCTGCTAGTCTCCTGGAAAATGGAGTCCAAAAGGATTGGACTTTGAGGTCCTCAGCATTTGTAATCAATATAGAATCAATTTCTTTATTGTTTGTGGTGTATGCACCCTGAAAGTCTCAAGTGCAGAGACTTCCCCAACCCATCTTTCATTGTCTTCATAGAAGGATCTTGCAAATATATGCTGAGGTAGAATACAGGCAGTTTCTCAGTCACCAGGAGTAAGGATGGAGTTCCAGGATCTACAGATCTTTCACCCAATATTCTTATTTAAGTCTCTCTTCCCATCATTTCTATATATCTGGAACAGACAGGTTCACAGGCTTTTGAGAATTCTATGGTACAAATTACGTTGATTTCAGTTCAAATCAGCTTTCTGAGCTCTGCCAAGTCAGCTACCACTTGCCTTCCTGTTTTCTGCCTCCCAATAGTTTGATGGTATTGGTCTCTCCCCTGTCTTTTTCATTCTCATGGGTTTATGTCATTTTTAAAAATCCTCCAAATTTATTGCTAAAAATGTTCAGAAAGAGTAAAATTAGCTGCATGTGCTCATAATCCAAAAACTTCATACTATAAGATGCTTTACACTTCGTTACATGCAAAAAAAGAACCAGTGTGCAGGCTAATCAAGTATACAAACTCTTACAGAACAAAGAATTTACCTTCTTTCATTTGTTAAGTAATTTGGCCAATAAAATTTTTTCATAAAATTGAACATTACCTATATACTGTTTTCCAAATATAAGGTCATTCACTGGGTAAAATTTGGGGGAAATCCTGTATAGTCATACCTTGGAGATACTGCAATTCAGTTCCTGACCACTGCAATAAAGCAAATATCACAGTAAAGGGAGTCAAATGAATTTTTTGGTTTCCCAGTGCATATAAAAATTATGTTTAAACTATACTGTCATCTGTTAGGTGTGCAATAGCATTATGTCTAAAAAATGTACATACCCTAATTAAAAATACTTTATTGATAAAATATGCTAACCATCATTTGCCTTTTAGCAAGCCATAATCTTCTTGCTGGAGGAGGATCTTGCCTCAGTATTTATGGTTGCTGACTAATCAGGGTGGTAGTGCTGAAAGCTAGGGTGGTTATGGCAATTTCTTAAGACAGTAATAAAGGTTTGCTGCTTGACTGACTCTTCCTTTCCTGAATGATTTCTCTGTAGCATGCATGCATGCAATGCTGTGTGATAGCATTATACCCACAGTGCAACTTCTTTTGAAACTTGAGTCAATCCTCTCAAACCTGCTGCAGCCTTACTAAGTTTATGTGATATTCTAAACCATTTGTCATTTCAACAATCTTCACAGTGTCTTCACCAGGGGTAGTTTCCGCCTAAATAAACCATTTTCTTTGTTCATTCATAAGAAGCAACCCCTCATCCATTCACATTTTATCATGAGGTTGCAGCAATTCAATCACATCTTCAGGCTATACTTCAAATTCCAGTTCTTTTGCTATTTCCACCACATCTGCAGTTACTTCCTCCACTGAAATCTTGAAGGTTGAAAGTCATCCATGAAGGTTGAAATACATTTCTTCCAAATTCCTGTTTGTGTTGATATTTAGACCTCTTCCCATGAACCACAAATGTTCTTAATGGCATCTAGAATGGTGAATCCTTTTCAGAAGGTTTTCAATTGACTTTGCCCAGATTCATCAAGGAATCATTATCTGTGGCAGCAATAACCTTATGAATTGCATTTCTTAAATGCAAGTTTAAGACTTGAAAGTTGAAATTGCGCCTTGTTCCATAGGATGCAGAGTGAATGTTGTGTCAGCAGGCATGAAAACAACATTAATCTCATTGCCCATCTCCATCAGAGTTCTTGGGTGATCAAGTATATTGTCAGTGAGCAGTAATGTTTTTAAAGGAATCTTTTTTCTCTGAGCAGTAGGTCTCAACATTGGCTTAAAATATTTAGTAACCACTTTGTAAACAGATGTGCTGTCATCCAGGTTTTGCTTTCCCATTTATAGAGCACAGGCAGAGTAGATTTAACATAATTCTTAAGGGCCCTAGGATTTTCAGAATGGTAAATGACCACTGGCTTCAATTAAAGTCACCATCTGCAGTAGCCTTCTAACAAGAGAGTCAGCCTACCCTTTGAAGATTTAAAGCAAGGCATTGATTTCTCCTCTTTAGCTATGAAACTCTAGATGTCATCTTCTTTCAATAAAAAGCTGTTTTGTCTACACTGAAAATCTTGTTTAGTGTAGCCACCTTCATTCATTATCTAAGCTAAATCTCCTGGATAAATTGCTGCCACTTTTATGTCAGCACTTGCTGCTTGCACTGTTAGGTTACGAAGATGCCTTCTTTCCTTAAACCTCATAATCTAACCTCTGTTAGCTTCACACTTTTCTTCTGCAGCCTCCTCATATCCCCTGTCTCAGCCTTCATAGAAGTGAAGTGAGAGCCTTGGTCTGGAATAAGCATTGATTTAAGAGAATGTTGTGGCTGGCTTGATCTTCTATCCAGACCAGTAAAACTTTTTCCATATCCACAATAAAGCTGCTCCACTTTCTTATAAATGTATGTGTTCATTGGAGTAGTACTTTTAATTTTCTTCAGGAACTTTTCCTTTGAATATAACTGTAAGAAGCCTAGCTGTTGGCCTATCTCGGCTTTCAACATAACATTCCTCACGAAGCTTAATCATTTCTAGCTTTTGATGTAAAGTGACAAATATGTAACTCTTCATTTCACATGAACACTTAGGTGCCATTGTAAGGTTGTAAGCTGGCCTAATTCCAATGTTGTATCTCAGGGCATAAGGAGGCCAGAGGAGAGGGCAAGAAATAAGGAGCAGCTGATGGGTAGAGAAGTCAGAACGCACACACATTGATTAATTTCACTATCTTATATGGACATGGTTCATGATGTCCTGAAACAATTATAATAATAACATCAAAAATTACTGATCACAGATCCCCATAATAAGTATAATAATAATGGAAAAGTTTAAAATATTGTGTGAATTCCCAAATGTGACACAGAGGCACAAAGTGAGCAAATGCTGCTGGAAAAATTGTGCTGATAGACTTGCTATGCCTGTATTCATCTGCTGTTAAACCACTATTATGACCAAAGGGAGAATTTTAAAACAACATATTAAGGTATCAATTAGGTAAGAATCCCCAGTTAGGATTTTGAAATGATGAATTAAGTCTTCTGATGTTATTACTTGTAGATAAAAGATCACTACTCTATTTAGAATTTAAATGTATTTATATAGCAATAATTCTTGACTAAGAGCATTAATTTGATTGAATTACAACACTGGTGAAGATATCTGAAAAGGCAGCAAGAATAGGCTGTTTGGGATTCTGCTTCCATGTGGGATGACAGCTATACTTAGGGTGTAGGCTGTTTACTGAAAACAAGGACCCTGTAAGCAATCTGAGAGTAAAGAGCCTGCCTTAAGCCAACAGCACTGCCCCTGAAAGGAGCGCACCCTCCCAGAAAAGCAGCCTCAGAATGTTCATCGGGGAAAAAAAACCCAAAGCCTATTTTGAGCGTGGCTAGGGTGTTGGGGCTGCAGAATCTCTCATAAAGTTCAGGTTAAAGAAAAAAAAAAATGTAAAGCTCTAGAAAAGGTAACTTAGAGCTCAGCAAAGCCAACAAAATTCTCTGTATAAGGAGCACTGTACCAGGAGTGAAAGAGAAGAACACATTGAATACACTGCGTAAGTCACATGCAGAGAGCTTTGTGCTGTGGTGGAGGAGATCCCTCCCAAACCCCCTTAACTAGATGGAAGGAATTTAAAGGAATAAAGGTTCTTGGAAGGGCAGGAGGTGACTGTGTCTTTGACATTAAAAATGGCCTCATTGTGCTCCTGGGCTGCTGAGACCTGGACTTCTGAAATTAAACTTTATTGTACAAGTGAAAAATACATGTGTAGCTCAGAAATCAGCTGCGCTTCTGTCTCACAGTTGGATTTTCTGTGAGGAGGAATACTGGGGCATTCAAGATTTAGAGAAGGCATCTCTTTTAAAGAGATTTAAGAGAAATTTATTTGTCTTTAGAAAGAGATTTGCCAAAAAGGTGTTAGATTAACATTAAATTATTATACTTTAAATAACACCTTTTTGGATAAGAACAGACCAGTCCTGAGCATGTTTATTTTTTCCCCAGTCCCACACCCTCACATCTACTAGTATCTATAAGTAAGGATTTGACACAGATTTTCAAAACAGCTTTTTTTATGTGTTTACCTTTTAAATTTCTTCACTGTTGTTTTTCAGGAGCAAAGCTTACCACCCCCTGAGTATTCTTCCCCATGCTATTCATTCTCATCCAATAACACACACCTTTGGGAAGACAGAATTTCCTATGACCCAAGAGCTACAGGAATCCCCAATTGCCTGACCATTTCCCTTCCTCTAAGCAGGATGATGTCCATTCACATCATCCTGAAGAGCTGGTTGTCTGCCCAGGGTTTAAGTCTTGTAGGGAAAGAAATTATAGAACACCCTTCTGTGGGAGTAATAGAGAAATTCTTTTTCATTTCCTCCTTTCTGTTATTTTCAGACTTCTGTTGACCTAGATTGACACTCTGATTTCATCTTTTTCAAAGAGAGTGATTCTTTTCAAAAAGAAGAAATTATCAAGCTAAAGTATGGCTGCTTCTTTCATCCATGAGCAGCCTGGAAATCCAGCTTTCCAAACCCTGGCAGTAGCTCTTGACCATCAGGCAGAGATGTCTGATGGCCTGAGGTTCCTTCCTTCTTCCTCCCCAGTTCTGTATAACCCCCTCTTCCCTGTTGGATTTTCTGTGAGGAGGATTAAAAAAATATGGCTTTTCCATGCTTTATCCTGAGCTAAACAGCCCCAGCTTGGGGTGGTTACACATTATATCATGAGATAAAATGTTGTGCAGTAATTGACACTATATCTATTTGTAAGTTATCTGGCAATTTATTTTTCTTGGAAGGATAAACCTTACAAGCACAAGTGAAAAACACATGTGTAGCTCAGAAATCAGCTGGGCTTCTGTCTTTTAAGTTTCAGCCCTGCCCTTGATGTAAGAACAGATCTTCTCCAGGGCTGCTCTCTTTATCCTTTCTATATAAAAAGAAATCCCCAAATGATTCAAATTGTCTCCAAGATGTTCTTTGCAGCTTAGTACTCAAAATACCTCTGAGTCTTTATTTTTCTTTCATTAAAGGGAAAGACTAAAGAGAACTATGTCCTCTGACAACTACCCTTATTTTACTATTATGGATCACTCAGCAAGTGGGTCACAAGGGATCTACATGTCCAGCGACACTCCAATTCAACCAGTGGTTCTCAACTGGGAGGAATTTTACTCCCTCCAACCCAGCCTGACACTGGTACTGCTGGGAAATGCTTTTGTTGTCATGACTCGGGAAAGGAGAACTACCACTGGAATTTAATGCTACAGGCCAGAGACGATGCTGAACATGCTACATGCACAGGAAGGCGACAGCCCCCTACTTCCCCCAACAAAGCAGTATGTTGTTTAGCGTCATACAAATCTATACCACATAGGAAATGCTGGAGTGTGGCTCTATTCCAACAGAAGAGCATTCTATAATATACCTGCAAACTTTTAGACAAAATACCCACTATGAATGCCCACTGTCACCAGAATGGAATGGTTTATGTGTATCTCCTTAGATTTGAATAGGAAATTCAAGTGTTCTGAGCTGGGCATTACCTCAAAACTCTATATTGTTCAAAATCCCTTTCCCTATGTTGTTTCCTATCTAAATCATCTCTCAAATATCTTCTTTCCCTCCCAAGCTCCCTATCTCAAACTAGCATCAGCTATACTGGACTGTTTATTTCAGCCTCCTAGCTGTTCCCATCCAGGTTGCCATCCACTCCTCACACAGCGTGAACTTTAAAATTGTACATCTGATCGTGGACCTCTAGATCTTACCCTCTCTCTCTGCTTATCACTCTTCCATCCTGTAACCTGTAACCCAATCCCATGGTCCTGAATGGGCTGGCTGCCCCCAGCTATTCAGGCTCACTGTGAGCCATACCCCCTTGCTCCTAAGTCCCAGCCACCAGGGCTTTCACTCCTGGAGCTATAGCTTCAGCAATACTGCTCTCTCTGGCCCAAAAGCTCTCCCTGCTCCTCCCTTTCACCAGTTAATGCTAATCTACCTGTCGATGACTAGCCAGCTCAAAGTAACTTTTCAGGGAAGCCTTTCCTCATCCCCAGATGGAATCCAATACTCTTGTTAGAGGCACTGAGAGCACAATGTGCCTTTCTTTCATAGCAATTGTCACATTGTGGCTTTATATTTATATGAGAGATTGTTGTTATTGAGGTCTGCTTCTCTCACTACATTATACAATGATAAGAGGGACACACTTCACCTGCTTGGGATGTCCATTTGATCCCTACAGTTGGGAACAAAGCAGTCTCTCAATAAATATTTGTTGATGAATGAGTGATTGAATGGGTGAATGAATGAATAACAAGCTAGTTTCCCTCAGTGAACTGTAGCAAAGCTCATCTGAGAATTGGGGTGAAATTTCAAAAAGTAAAACTCAGAGGATGCCAAGGAGAGGAAGCATGTGCTGTATAGAAACAAGGGTGGTTTTCATGCCAGCCTAGGTAACAAGCATTGCTGAGCTGACAGGCAACACTCTGAGCTAGTAGCCATAGTGTATCACCCCTGCAGAATTTGGAGACGGTCTGGACTCAAACCCTATTACCAGTCAAGAAACATTGTGCTGCTGAAGGTGTTCAGCTATTCCTCTCCTTCCTTCTCCCCTTTTCTTACACTGGAAGAAGGGTCTTTGCTATTCAGTGTGAATAATCCTCCTGCATTCTGGATGCCAGCTCCTTAGGCACCACCTTGATCAATAATCCCTTCTCTCTCTTTACCTTTCCTCTCTCTTCTGGCTTATTCTCAACAGTATTTATACTTAGTCAACTATTTCTCATCTTTAAAAGCCCCTCTCTTGATCCATCTCCTCTTCATCTCCCGCCCTCTGTCTCTTTCACATCTAGACTTCTTGAAAGAGTTGTCTGTGCTCTTTCTGTTGCTCTCATCACCTGCCACATCTGCTGCCCTGAAATACCTTCAACCAAAGCATAAAGTGACCTTGATTTTGCAAAACTCTGTTGAGAAGTTTTAGTGCTTAATTTTAACTCTTCTGTAGCACCTGACATGATTGAACACTCCGTTCTTCAAAACCTTTTCTTTGATTCCCTTGATAAGGTACCCTTGGGGTTTCCCTCTGATTGCCCCCTCTCAACTCCCTCTATTGGAGGAGCCTCTTTACTTATCTGTGAGTGCCTTTGTTCTCAAAGCTCTGTCCTCTCAGATTCTCTCTTTCCCTTGGTGCCCTTCTAGTGAAAATTGGGAACCATTTCCCAAGAATAAAATTTCACAAACACACTCAGGCATACAACAATTTGCCTACAATGTCAGGGAGTCTAGACTTCTGAAAATCCCCAATGTTCATATTTTATATGCTAATTATTTCCAGATATGTACCTTCATGCCAGACTTCTCTGAGATTCATTCCAGTAGATGCAACTGATCACTAGGTTATCTCCACCTGGACGTTTCCCAGATGCTTCTAAATTCACAACAGCAAAACCGAAGTAATCATCTTTCACTCACAAAGCTATCTCTCTAACCATGCCCTTATTTAAGTAAATGTAAACACAATCCACCTAGTCCTAGCCTAGCCAAAATTTAAGAGTCATCTGCATCTGTGATCCTTCCACTCCTCAGCACATCCACTGCCCAAATAATAGCACAGACCACTGCAATCCTCTGCAGAGACCCCTGAACCATCCTATCCATTGGCCTTATTATTGCTTACCTACCTGAAATTCATTCTTCATACTTTAGAACAAAGGTTTCCTTCAAAAGAGCAACCATGTCAATCCCAAGGCATCCTCCTTTCCTTTGATAAATTCCAAACTTGCCAATTCTTTTTACTCCCTTCCTCACTCTAAGAACCCCGCTATGCTACATATACTTGAACTGTCCTGGACTATCCTCCCCTGGAACATTCTACTTATTGTTTCCTCTCTCTTGAACTCCCTTTATTTTACTATTACCAGTCACATGACTACCTTCTATTCTTCTTTCAAAGTGTATTTTGTATACCTCCCCCAAAGAAGTCTTTTATGATTTCCAGACTAGATTAGCCATCTCAGCTTCAATTTCCCTTAATAAACTCTTTGTATAAATTATTTTAAAGCTTCTATGTTTTAAGAGCAGTTTTAGGTTTATGACAAAATTGAGAGGAAGGTATAGAGATCTACCATATATCCCTGCCTTTACACATGCACAGCCTCCCCCATTATCAATATCTTTCATCAGAATGGTACACTTTTTACTTAGGATGAACTCATTGACCAGTAATAATCATCCAAAGTTCACAGTGTACCTTAGGGCTCATTCTTGGTGTTGCACATTCTATGGGTTTGGACAAAAATATAATGATATATATCCATTATTAAACATGAAGAGTACTTTCACTGCCTTAAAAATCCTCTCTTCTCTGCCTATTCATCTCCACACACTCAGCAACCACTGATCTTTTTATTATCTGCATAGTTTTGTCTTTTCCAGAATGTCATATTCAGTTGACCCTTGAACAACATGGGTTTGAACTGTGTGGGTCCACCTATATGCAGAATTGTTTTCAGTGAACATATTGGAAAATGTTTGAATATTAATGACCATCTGAAGAAACATTTTCTTTAGTTCACTTTATTGTAAGAATATAGTATGTAATACAAAGAACATACAAGAGATATCTTGATAAACTATTTGTTACCAGTTAGACTTCAGCCAAAAGTAAGCTACTTGTAGTTAAGTTTTGGTGGATTCAAAAGTTATAGGTGGAATTTTGACTGTATAGGGTGTTGGCACCCCTAACCCTTACATTGTTCAAGGGCCAATCATATTTAGAATCATTCAGGATATAGTCTTTTCAGATTGGTTTCTTTCTCTTAGTAATATACATTTAAGTTTTCTCTATGTCTTTTCTGGCTTGATAGTTCATTTTTCAGTGCCAAATAATATTCCATTGCATGGATGTAGCAGAGTTTATCCATTCACCTACGGAAGAACATCTTAGTGGCTTCCTAGTTTTGGCATTTATTAATAAACCTGGTATAAACATCTCCACAGTGGTTTTTGTGCAGACTTAAGTGTTCGGCTCCTTTGGAAGCAAGAAGCATGATTACTGGATCATACAGTACAAGTATGTTTAGTTTTGTAAGAAACCATCAAACTGTCTTCCCAAGTGGCTGAAGCACCTTGCATTCCCATCAGCAGTGAATGGGAGTTCTTGTTGCTCCACATCCTCACTAACATTTGTTATTTGTCAGTGCTACAGATTTTGACCACTCTAATACATGTGTAGTGGTATCTCATTGGTGTTTTATCTAACATTTCTATAATGATATATGATATGGAACATTTCCATAATGATATATGATATGGAACATCTTTTTCATATCCTTGTTTGCTGTCTGTACCTCTTCTGTGGTGAGTTACCTGTTAAGTTCTTGGGCTCATTTTTTACGTGGGTTATTTGTTTTCTTATTGTTGAGTTTTAAGAGTTCTTTGCATATTTTGGATAACAGTCCCTTTTCAGATATGTCTGTTGCAAATATTTTCTCCCAGTCTGTGGCTTGTCTTTTTATTCTCTTGATATTGCTTTCTCAGAGCAGATAATTTTAATTTTAATGAAATCCAGCTTGCTAATTATTTCTTTTCTTGAGTTATTTCTAAAAAAGGCATCCCCATATCCAGGGGCATCTAAGTTTTCTTATATGTTATCTTATAAGAGTTTTATAGTTTTTCATTTTACATTAAGGTCTGTGATCTATTTTGAGTTGCTTTGTGAAGGATGTAATAAGGTCTGTGTCTAAATTTATTGACCTAAACGTGGATATCCAGTTGTTTCAGTACCATTGTGTTAAGGAGACTATTTTGCTCCATTATATTGCCTTTTCTCTTTTGTCAAATATCCACTGACTATACTTATTTGAGTATATTTCTGGGATATGTATTCCATTCAATGTAAATTACATTTTAATGGTATTTTTTCCCATTAGATCCTCAGCCCTGTGAGATTGGAGGTATGTTTCTTTTGTTCACTGCTCTGTCCTCAGCACTCAGCATAGCACCTGGAGATAGCAGGTACTTGTAAAATACGTTTTGACTTTTGACCAAAGTGCTAGATTGTATATTCTAATACAGACTCTCAAGTCCTATGAGAATCAATACAAAGGAAAAATAGCAGGTTGAGGGAGACAGGGCAGGTCTCATGGAGGAGGTGGATCTTGAAGAAACAGTTGTGTTTTCATCGATGGAGGAAAGAGATGAGATGTTGGAGCAGGGGAAGAGCTCAGACAAAGACAAAAGGCAGAGAAAAGACTAAGTATGGCATTTTGAAGATATCATGCTAACTGAATTAAAGTGCTCAGCAGGAATATTAGTGCTAAATAATGCGAAAGTCTATTCTCTGAGTATGAGTGGTGCATGGGTGATTAGCCTCACCTGCGGATGCAGTTTCCTCAGATATAAGAGAAATCTCAGATGACGATTATAGGAATTTCTTGAGGAAAAGGGAAGTCATTTATGAATATGTAAAGGTTTGCCCTTATGTAGATTTCTAGAAGTAATTATTTCTAGCCCAAGGCTCTTAGATGAATCAGATCCCTTTTGCCCACAGTGAGCAAAGATGTTAAGGAAATAGAAGGGTTAGAATATATGCACACTGTGCTATCATCTAAATGTGCATGTCAACACAGCCTGCCAATTTCAGTTCCTCTTCCACAATCAAGCAGAGGACTGCAGAGAGGTAAAATGCAAATAGTCTCCAGGATTTAGGAACCAATTTAGGAGGAAGGGGAAAACTGAGTTAACTGAAAAATTCAATACATGAGAATACTTTTTGGCTTTAATTATTTTGGCAACTTGAGTGTACTACTTTTTCAGTGATTATAGAACCTTTTACAGCTGATGTTTCAGGTAATCATTTTCAAATTACCCCAAAGCAATAAAGACTACCTACACTAATGAATCAATAATGAATACTAAAACTGGACAATATTTTATTTTAAAGTAGATGCAACAAATAATTTAAAGTTAAAATTATTACAACAAATCCAGAGATCAAAATTCTCTTTCTAACTATTGGTTTTTCTTAAAAATCAAAGCATCAAAGTGATAATAATAACAGCCTTTGCCAGAGGTTGGCAGTGCAGATTTTAAGAGATTTTTCATTCACCACCTTAGCTGCTGGTGCCATCTAGTGACTAATCCAGTTGGTAAACAAAAATGGGCTGAGAAATGTATTTAGAGAGTTTGATACCTTTCCTTTAATCTCTCTAATTAGTGATACTACAGAGAGAGAAACAGGATATTCATAATATTCATACTGTAATTGGATTAGCAAAGAGAATAAATAGAAGAAAATAGCTAACAAATTTCACAAGAAGTACATTTAAGTAAAAGTGTTCACACTGAGATTAAATAGTGATTTCTAAAACAAGTAAACAAAGATTTTGGAACCACCCTTCTTATGCTAGCGATTATACACAGAAATAATGACAAAGTGTTAAAAGTTCTCACTTCTCTGGGAACATTATATTAAATGGAGTATTACTCTATTTTTAAATCGAGGGGTGGAGAGAGATGGAAACCCAAGCCTCATCTGGCACACAAAATATTCCATCATTATCACCATCATCATCAGGAACATTCTAGTTAAAGTTCCAAATCTGAAACCCCACGACTTTCTTCTTTAAAAGCTCTTCTTCCCTAGGCCTTAGAATGAAAATACAAATCTATATTTACATAGAGATTTATCTGAGGAAGTTTCTCACCATATCTTGCTACTTTGTATTAGTGTCAGTCCCAAATCAGCAGTCTGTCTGGTTAGTGCAAAGCATCACAAAAACAAGGGTAAAATATAATGGGTTATTATTCAAGCATACCTTGGCTTTCTGTATGAAGACAGATGCAATCATCTGAAATGGTCCTGGGAGATCATGTGGCCTCATTGGAGGGTCCACCTTCCACAGAGATCCCATGGCTTAAGACGCTGCCTAAGCTGTCTAGCCTATTAAAAGGGAACACAGGGTTCCTGCCCAGCTTGTTTTAAGCCACCAGACTGTTTTTGTTGTTGTCACTAGTGGTTAAGAAAGATGGTTAGGACATGTAATAACATAGTCCGATAAAGAAGCCTGAGAGATTTCAGTGTGCTTCCTGTAACATAACAGAATTATGCTCCTGACAAGTTTTCAGTAAAACAAATGTTTGGAACTGTTTCCCTGGGTGAGCTTGTCCTGAGTCATTGCCACTTGCCTGTCCCCATCATCTGAAGAGCAACGGCTTTTCCCAGTAGCTAACAATTGGCGCCATCCACAGAAAGTAAGGAGCCCCCAGTGCGCTTCATTCTCCTCTCATGTTGTTTTTATAAAGGTGATTCATAGTTAAAATCAGCTGCACATTTGTTCACTTACTTAGTAATTACTTCCTTAAATATTTATTAAACAGCTATTGCACTCAGTCTTTATACCAGGGATGATGAAATCATAGTCTCTTTTGTCAAGGAACTGCCGGTGAGAGAAGGCAAGAATAGCATTTGCCCACAGAAGGCTAAGTAGTATAAATATAAAGGAGGACTCTAGAATTTCAGAGGCAAAAATCCCAATAAGCTGAGAAATCAGGAAAGGAGGATTTAGGATTTAGGATTGAGACCTTTGACATTAACCTACGCACTGAAGAAGGGGTAAAGTTTCAGTGGACAGAAATGCTAGGTTAGGGCACCCCATCATGAAACTGCAAACGTAGTGGGCTAATAGGTAACCAGTTTACCTAAAGCATGAATAGGTACTGGGTACCAATGGGATATTGAGCTCTAAAAGGAAGACTTTATTCTGGAGTCAGTGGAGCCAATGAAAATTGTGAAAAAGTGGGTTTACTAGAGCAGTGTTCTGGGACAATTGAAAGTGTATCCTTCTCGGACTGAATCAGGAATGGAAAAGAGGAAACAAATCAGATATGCAAGAGGTAGAACTGGTAGAGCTTAGTGACCACTGAATATGGGGAAAGAATAAAAAAGAGATGGAGGAAGAGTTCAAGTCAATTCAACTTTGAAACCTGGGTGGTTGGGATTATGTAACATTAACAGATACATGAATGGCAAGAGAACCAGCTTGCAAGAGAACTATTGTGCTGATGAATGTGAAATATCAACCGAGTTTACATTGTCAAAATTACGTATTGTGTTTAGAGTCAGTAGGACCTGAGATCTGGGAGAGATTACTGAATAATGAACTCCATTCCCATGAAGGCTGAATTCGTGATACAGCATCATAGGGACAAGAGGTCATGATTACTTAACTATGGCCAAGGATGGAGAGCTCAGTACATAATCAGGCCAAGTATTCTGATATTCTGTTTATTACAAAATATGTTCTTCGAGTTAACTAAATCCTACCTCTTTGTGATTTCCTGCTTGTTTGCCCTAGTCCTATTTAGAACATAACAGAACATTCTCCTTTAAAAGATGTCTTTATTATTATTTCATAACAGTTATGTTCCTCTTTTTTTTCCTGAGAATAAGAATTTAGTTCCTTCATCTATTCCTCATGCAAAATTATTTATACATTGTTTGCTATGTTGATAATCCCTTTCTCAAAGTTCTTCCAAATGTTCAGAAATACAACATTCACAACTAAAAAAATCCTCAAGATATATCTTGTATCTACCTGACTGCAGAGTCTACATTCTTAACATACAGACTTCCTCCTTAAATATACGATTACAGAATGAAACATTCTCCTTAAAAAAGGCCAAAATTATAGATAGGAAAAGATACTACTTAATTCAAGGACAGTAATTGACTTAAGGGGGACTTTCTTTAGCTTTGTTTAAGTACTTTACAGGCAATTCTTATTGCAGGGCCCAAAGCTTACATACTGAGTTGGAAAAGTCATCTTTGGAGATCACGCATAGGCATCCTGATGTTGCAGAAAGAACATCTATGACACCAGGTCCAGAAACTTGGGGTAGAGTCTTAGCTCCACCACTATTTAGGATTGAGACCTTCGAGTTTCAGGGTTCTTTGTTTTCTAAAATAAGGATAAATGTACCCATGTCACATGACCATATACATGCCAAAATCAAAACACATAGGATGATGTATGTGAAGTAAATTGTGAATGTTCCACAATTGTAAGAAGTTAATTTTGAAGATAAGGGCCTTGAAGCACAGAGCTGAGTGTCTTACACTGGGTTCCCACAGATCAGAGAGGACTCTATGCTCTGTCAGAGCCATGGACTCTGTGCTGAATTACAGCAGTGGGAGTCCCCTCTGGTCACACCACTGAAGAAGATGTGACTGTAACGAATCCACGTTCACCCTTATTCCTACCATTGTCAGCCACTAAGGTCTACTGCTTCACCCCTCCCTGCAAATACCTCTCTAATTCCCCATTATAATTCCTTTCCATTCATCTCCAAGTACTTTATGTGGCCCACTTGGACACCAAGTAAACAGAGTGCCTACCATGTTCCAGGCACAGTGTTAGTTCAGCCATTGTGAGTGTGAACACGAAGAAAATTTGATTCCAATTTTCCAGGAATTCCCACTCACCTTTTAAAGGACAGTTTATACTCATCGAGACAATTAAAATAAAAAAGCCAGATAATCCAAGTGTTGGTGAAGATAGGGAAATATGTGAACCTTCATCCACCTCCCAATGTTAGTGGGAATTAAAATAGTGCGACCACT
Organism: Manis javanica; assembly: GCF_040802235.1. Taxonomy (NCBI): domain Eukaryota; kingdom Metazoa; phylum Chordata; class Mammalia; order Pholidota; family Manidae; genus Manis; species Manis javanica. The sequence continues at coordinate 152,724,384 of NC_133157.1, forward strand.
TTGGAAAACAGTTTGGAAGTTCCTCAAACAATTAAACATACAGTCACCATATGACCCAGGATTTCCACTTCTAACTCTACACTCAGAGAATTAAAGGCATGTCCACATAAAAACTTGTACAAAATGTTTCTGGCTGAAGTATTCATAACAGCCAAAGAATGAAAACAAGTCAAATGTTCATCAGTGGATGAACAGACAAATAAATGTGGGACATCCATACAATGAAATATTATTCAGCCATTAAAAGAAAGGAAGTACTGTCTCATGCTACAGCTTGGATGAACTACGGAAACATCATACTAAGTGTAAGAAGCCAGTCACAGAAGTCCACATATGGTCTCATTCACATAAAAGTCTAGATTAAGGAAACCGATAGAGACAGAAAGTAGATTAGTGGGCACTTGGGGCTGAGAGTGGGGGTGGGTGGGAGATAGGAGGGGGTAATAGCTAAAGGGTATTGGACTTCTTTTTAAGGTGATGAAAATATCCTAAAATTGACTGTAGTGATGGTTGCACATATCTGTGTATATACCAAAAACCACTGAAGTGGTATACTTCAAATGGGTGAACTTTATGGTATGTGAATTATATCTCAATAAAGCTGTTTCTTAAAAAGGAAGAGTCAAATAAGTACTGGAAAGGATTCTAATTATTGTTATAAAATTATAGAGTCCATCAAGAACAACAAGGGGGCAGTTCAACCTGGGGACCAGCAAAGACTTTATAGAAAAGGGATGAAAAGGCCAAGACTTGAAATATGAGCTGCTGTTGATTGTCCCCAGTGATCTTCCTCCAATCCATTTGTTATGTTGCTGCCACAGTGACCTATTAAAAATTAAAACCTGGTCATGCTAGAGAGGGGCACACAGGGGCCTTCTGAGGCTGTGCTAATGTTCTCTTTCTTTCTCTGGGTAGAGGGTATGTGAGAGCTATTTTTCTGTATATAAAAATTACATACATTCATTGGAATGGATGACACATTGCAAAATGAAAAATTCTGATAATGCTATCCTGCCTAAAGTCACTCAATAGTCCTACATCACCCATGTAGTGAGATTCAGTTGTTTGGCATACGTTTGTTCAGCATGACCTCCTCAGCTACTTGCTCAGTGCCTGCACATAGGAGAACTACAGTGTTAGGTTGTCTCACAGACAGGGGCTATGACCGGGGTACAGGTGATTTATTTGGAAGGTGATCTCAAGAAGCAGGAGGGAGAGGCAAACCAGGAGAAAAGGCCAATAAAAGGACGCAGTATCAAGATTGCCACTGCACACAACAGGGCTTCAGCTCTACCACACCTGTCAAAAGCATGTAGGATGCCTCCCAAGGTGTTTCACCAGAAGGACAAGAGGGTGGCATATGCTGCTCCTGCATCCCATGACCACTAACATAAGGGATCAGAGAAGGCCCTGAGTCACAAAGTAGGGAGTAGGAAGGCGTGGTGCACATTTGAGGTGGGAGGTCATGGCTATGGATGAGTCTGAGCTTTTGCGGTTTCCCATTACAACTGCAGCATAAATCTGAAGTGTGCCTACAGAGAAGCACCATGGGACACCAAAAACTTCTCTTTATACTTGCTTCCTGAATGAGTGAATGTCCCCATTTTCTCCACACATTCATCTTGCTCCAGCTATCCCTAACTTCTTGAAGGTCCCTGAAAATGAAAATACTATGCTACCCTCCCTTCCATTCCTCCATTTTTACAGATTCCATTTGGAGGAATCCCATTCCATTCCATTCCTTTCCTTTCTCTATCTTCTTGTTAAATTCCTACTCACACAAAGGGCTTTGTTTGAATGTTCTCTTATCCATGATGCTTTCTCTCTGGATACTCTGTACCGGTACACATCTCTTTGGTATAGAACAGTCCTGTTACTTTTTCATTATTTGCATGTTTCTCCCCTATTAGGCTAGCCCAGTACCTGGAAGATAGTAAGGACTCAGTAATGCTAAAAGAAGGGCTGAATGAATTCCATGGCTGTCTGATATTTCAGGTTTTCCAGAAAAGTAGAGCTATAATTCTCAAACTTTCTAGTCTCAAGACCACTTTACCCCCTTAAAACTATTGCGCTCTTCTTCATGTTAATTATATCTATCAAAATCTACCATGGAAGATATTGAAGCTGTGATATATTAAAAACTTAGCATAGAACATTACATTACCATAAATAACATTTTTATGCAAAATAGCTGTATGTAGTGACAAATTTGGCATTGTTCTATATATTTTTGCAGCTGTTTTTCATGTATTCAATAGAAGACGGCTGGATTCCTATATCTGTTTGTGCATCAGTCTATTGTGATATTGTTTTGGTTGAAGTAGATGAAGAAAATCCAGCCTCACTCAGTTGTGTAGTTGGAAAGGAAGGTGTATTTTAATATTCACACCATTTTAGGTAATTTGAATATTCTTTGAAGCTACACCAAAACTCATTGAAAAGTAGTTTCTTATGGGTTGGCTGCAACGTGAAATCAGAAACCAGGCTTTGGTTATTTGGAAAGTATTCCTGACTGAGTTATGCAAATTTTCCAAATGTCCACAGATTTTACTACACAACATCAAAAAAACTTATTTGTTGATATCACCACCTATCTCATCAAGAAAGTCTTTAAGTATTAGGAAGTTGTCACCTCCCACAGTTGTAGATTCAAGTTTTCAAATTGTTGATTTTCATTTGGAAGTTCACATTTTACCACTAGCAACTAATCCTTTGAGTTGTTTTCCTTCAAGTAATAGGTTCATTTTGTTCAGGCTTTTAAGAAATTATGCACCAATTGTCCAAGTCTGAATAACCATCATCTGTCAGTCATTCTTTTAAGTGAAAATGGTGTTCCATATATTCAAAGTCTAGATTTAATTAAACTAATATTTTTAACTGTTCTTAAGGGCATCCTTAAATGAAACTGACTTTTAAAATTTTTTTAATGTTAGTACATGGTGTTGAGATCACAGTGGCAAATAAAAAGTACAGTTTGATGTCCCTATGTTGATTCACACAGTTTTGCCCACTGTTGCTTTTGCACAATTAGTGTAAATGTCATCCCAGTAAAAAAGGCCCCATAATATCTTGGCATTATTATGACAAGTTGTTTTGGCCTCAGGAAACCTCAGAGTCTCAGGGACCCTCCTAGACGCACAAACCATGCTTTGGGAACTGCTGAAACAGAGCTCTAGTATGTCATAAATTATTTGAACCCTTGGAAATAATTTTCAGAGTTGATGAAATTAGACACATTCGGATAGGGTCAAAAGCATGATCTAACACCACCCAGTCACTTGGTCCGTCCTAGCAGGGCCTCTGCATCATTCCAGTCCATTTTTCTGTACCCCCTACCTGTCATTAGGAGGTACAGTTCATTATCTGACATAGACAGTATTCAACAGAAGGGACCCAAGGCAACAAAGTAAAACAATGAGGAAAGAGGAGCAGAATGATGTATTTCATCATTCTGAAACACACAGCTTCATCGTCAAGGGGTTTAAAAATCATCAGCATGCATCAACTTCTTCTTGAACAGCTCAGATGCTTCTGTTAGATGTCCAAAGAGAGACTGAAGAGAGAGGACTTTGAACACACTCAGATTTGAGTTCTAATCCACTCCTATGGACAAGCAGGTAGCAGGAATGGAAAAAACATGAGGGGAGGTATAAGGTCAAAGGCCAGGGATGTACTTTCTCCTTCTAAAACTTTCCTTGGAATGTTCTGAGTTTTAAGGAAGAAAGAGTATACCTTTTAGCAAGGACAGAAGGAGAGGAAAATATTTGATAACCATTCAAATGAAAAATACCCACGGATTTATGTTGACCAGTGCCTGGGCTAATTTTCAAGGGTGAGTAGGTCATATGCTTGGGGAAGCCATCTGCTGTGTGCCCTGATTTTCCTTCTGACTCATCCTTTACTGGACCATGACTGAACCAAAAGCTCCATTGCTAAAGCAAGTGATATTAACATTCAGACCTTATATCTGAATAGTGCTTCATGGTTTACAAATATTACCCTAGCATCGGTTAATCGCCTACACTGTACTAGGCATATGCATATATATTAGTTCACTTAGTAATAGTACTGTTTACATATACTGAGCATTTACTGTTTAGGTTGTATGCTAAGCAATATATAGATAATATATATATTATTATATATATAAATGATATATATATTATCTTGTTTAAATATTCCGAACATAGTACAGGTAGGGCCGTTAGTATTTCCAGTTAATGATGAGAAATCTGGCCTCAGGGAATTTAGGTAACTTGCTCAACACCACACAGAAAAAGGTCCATCTGATTGAAGCTGAGGCTCTTAACCACTAGGGTATTCTAAGTAGAATATGCCCCAAAAGAACAGATTACATTGTTTGAGGCATGCAAGACTTTGAGTGAAAGGAAACATTTATCTCACAAGCAAAGGCATTTTTTTCTTCCCTGCCACTTTTTGTTGGTGGTCATTGTCCTAGGAACCAGAAGGAGAAAAGCATGCCTCCCCTTATGAGGCTCTGTGGTCAGTTAGATACACGGGGCTGGGGGGGCTGCTAAATCCCTGGGTCCGCAAGTTCATCACTGACATACAAATGCTGGGACTAGAATTAGATGGCCAACAAGCTCATGGATTTTAGGCAGGGGAGAATTTGTCAATATAAAGCAAGGCCTCTGGTTTTGTCATCCACTGCTTGCTGGCTGACAATGAATGGTGCATGGTGACAATATTAATTGCTGTTCCTGAGATGGCCATGGATCTTGGGTGACTGCAGCCACTCAAAGAGCTTCCCCTGCTGGTATTCAGGGTCCCTGAGGAAGCCATGGTCATGTTTTTCAGGCCAAGATATCCATGCCACTCAGTGAAGCACAAATGAATGCTAGAATGCCCAGTTGGTTTAGTTACTCACAGACCTGAGCTAATGAGCCTGGCTCCAGGTTTCAATTCCTGTAGGAACCAATTGCCTTTACTTAGAGAAAAGTATGAGCCACTGAGTTTATACTCCCATACTCAGAACCTCTCCTGCAGAATGGCATGCAGGCAGAATTTCTGCGTACTGAGTGCTGTTCAGAAAAGGCAATGAGAAATGGAAGCAGAAGGATCACTGTGGAGGTAAAGGAGGTGTCCAGGGCAGCTGGTTCTAAAAATGACTTGAAGGCTTTATTTACGTATTCAGACATTAATTGTGCCTCAATAGTATTTGCTCGGTAAATGAATTAATTTACTCTGTGTTCTCCTAAAGATCTTTATGGCCATGATCTCTGTTTCTGATGAGAAAAGAAGAGGAAAAAAAACCCTCAGAGTGAAAAAGTATCATTTTCTTCATAGACCCACAGACAGGATGGAGAATAGAAAAAGATTCATTGTAATGGAGTTAGCAATCAAAGGACCAAAAAAAACCTCTACTTCATGAGAATTTTAACTCAGACTTCTTATATTTCCTCTTAGAGATTTCTCATCTTTATTTTGTTTTGCTTTCAGTAGTAATTAAATTATTCTTGAAAATGTCACCCTGTTTTACATGTAGTAAGAGAAACTCAAGAAAGTGGGCTGGGAGGGGTTGGCCGGGTTCCGTTAGAGTGTTTAAGTTTGGTCTCCATCACTACTAGGGACCCGTTTTGGTGCAGACGATATGAATTAGACTGACTCCAAGGACAAGGTGAGAGTCACGGGATGGAGAGGCACGTCCTCCTTCCTTCTCTCCTCAGCGCAGGATGCTCCGTGCTCTCTTAAGGAGGAAGGACCACGCAGGGCTAAATGGGCCGACGTGCTCAGTAGTCATTCAAATGAAAGATAATGTAAGGTTTGGAATAACAAAGTCAATCAAGCTTATGATGTGATGTAGCTAATAACATTCCTAGGCCACATCCAAAGAAATGTAATGTCTGAATTACAGTAACAGAGAAAAGTAGCCTGACTATATTCTTTCTGCTGGTGATCAAAAATGGCTGGACCTTCCCCTGACTTTGCCTTTTGCTCGTGCTTAGGCAAGTTACTTCACTTCTTTTAACTTTACTTGCGTTTTTCTTCAAAATTTGGGATTTATGGTAGTAGCTCAAAGGATGGTTGTAATGGAGTTAGCAATCAAAGGGCCAAAATAAACAGCACATGGCAAATATTTAGCCTGGCTCATGACTTGTTGTAAGAGCAATAAATGGCAGCTCCTGTGGCCAATTGCTTTGCTGCAAATGCTATGGTTGCCTTAGATGGTCTGGCCCTTAATATGTAAGTTAAGGCCCTTAGGTTGCAAAGAACAAAGTAAAATCTGCCTCTCATACATAAAATGGAGATTTTATTAAAACTATATGGATCCCTGAAAAACCCAGTGGGAACCTGGAGAGTCAGGCACAACAAATGAGAATTAACAAGAAACCTTGTGGGTCTGAGGAACAGGAGCAATTTTGGCAGGCATGTCCAGACACTTTCATTATGTTCAGTTTTTTGGTCGCCCTGTTCAAGATCCAAATTCCAGCTTGGATCATATCCCCAGTGTAGAAACATCAGGGGTAGAGTAATCCCCCAGAAGAAACCTTACACGATTATTTAAAGAAGGCTGACTAGAGAGCAAGCCAACAAATGTTTAATACTTCTGATACGACACTTCTTTTAAAAATTTAAATAAAATAATTTAAGTTATAATTGGCATTAACTGGTGTGGGGAACTGACTGAAACACACTCAAATTGTATTTGTGCTGTAAGTGTGTTAGGAATTTCAGGAGCCAGAGTGAAGGAATCTGAGTTTTGTCATTATTATAGTGGCCACTAGATGGCAGTCATAAGGGCTAGGCATTATTTTAAAAAGTTAATGGAGAAATCTCTTAAAATGTTCAGCACTTTAACATTTGTTATCTAATAGTTCTGTGATCCTAATATTATTATCCTAAGATTTTCTATTTGAGAAAATCTGTCCTCATAGAAATCCACTGACTTTCCCTATACCCTGAGTTTAATAATTAATTTAATCTACATTCTGTGCCTTTTCTACTAACCTTACTAAAGTCTTTATACTTAAAGAGTTTCAAGGACTCTAAAGTTTACAAGCTTAGAAATTGGGAGGGGCTTTTAAACTCATATATCTAATCTGTTCATTTTCCTGGTAAGGAAACAGAGTCCCAGAGAATTATTCAAAGTAAGTCCCAAAGGAACTTACTAGGGCACAGGGCTGATCTGTAGCCAAGTCTGAACTGAATGCCGGATCCTGCCTAGACCAGGTGTCCCTTTAGTTAAGCATTCTTCTTTCTTGTGTACCACCTTGAACCACAGTACGCTCCCTTACCAAGCATCATTAAGATAATACCTGTAGATTGAACCCAAGTCTTCAGTAAAGCTTTGTCTGATGAACACAGCTACTCAATTTGGCTGAAATTCCCATCCTAAGGATGACCATGAACCCCTTAGCCATGTTCAACGACAAACAAAAGCAGAGCCTACCTGTGTCAGAGTACTGTATTTGGGATGGCACTTTACCTCTTCCGTGGCAGGACAGCTGCTGTAGTGAAATGTGTGTTTGTGGCTTGCCTGAGAAACATTATGTTCTCAAGTAGTGAATTCAGTAGTATAGTATGTAAGATAGCCCAGACAAATCAAAGAAACGTCTATTCTGCCAAAGAGGAGAGAAGACCCAGAGCAACCACAGAAGATGTATGATCACCCCAGGAGTGACTGGTGATATTGTCACCATTCACTATGGAAATGGCCTTGAGCTAATGGCCAACTCAGAGGATATTGTTCACACTGACAAAGAGCCCCAGCCCTGCTGTTCTCTTTACCCCTGCCAGCCCCGTCCAACAGACCCTGAGAATTAAAACCATTCACCTCAGTCAATTTCTTTAGTTCAACGTACAGAGAAACTCCTTGACATTCCTAAGTGTGCACTGGCTTGGCACTGATAGCACTCTTTCTAAGATTATACTGCTGCATCGTGAAACCTTTAACCAAATATGACATAGAACTAATCATCTGGAAAATTTTTGTTCTTTTTTAGTAAAAGTCAACATGGTATAGTAGAAAAACTCTTCAGGTAGACCTTTGGTGTGAGAACTACCTTGACTACAAAAATCAGAGGAGGCTTTTTGTTTGAGTTTGTTTTTTGTGTGTGTTAGGTCCTTTAATTTCTCTGAGGTCCAATGTCCTCACCTATCAAAACTGGGTAAATAATACCTGCCACACCTAGTACTGGCTGGGACTACTTGTTTCTACTGGTAATTAGAAATCATCTTAAACTGGAGTAAGCAAAAATTAAGAGTTCATTAAGCAAACAAGATGTACTACAACCCAGGAAGGAAGCAAAACCTCAAGGGGGGTTAAAACCAGAAATTGAAAATGGAAGGTGATTCCTCCTTCACAGTCTCTTGTCTCTGTATCATTATTCTTCACTACTTCATGGGTGACCAACTTTCTCTGCATCTCTGTGCACATAGCAGGAAGAGCTACAAGGTGGCCAGCTCTGTGGCTGGAGGCATATTAAAAAGCTCCCTAGGAGCACTTTTCAACATGGGTAAAATGATTAATCTGTCCCTCTCCTTTACAGATTAAATAATATAATAGATGCAATATTCTTAGAACACCCCTAAACATATTAAGCATTGAATAAATACAGCAATAATTACCTCATGACTGTAAGCTCTTATCCTCAATTTTAAATCCAAAAAGCTTAGAAAATCAAAAGCTTCTACAGGTTTTTAGCAAAACGACTTGGTGTCAAAACATGACCTGAATTGGGTTGATACAATCAATGTTTATTCCTCTTAGTGTGAATATATATTTGTTTTGCTACAGAAATGGTAGCATGTTTGGTTATTGTGTCCTGCTCAGAACCCACTCAGGATACTAGGAAATATATGGTATATGCACTTAATATTTCTAAAGTTCAAAAATACTAAATTCTGAAACAGATTTGGCCCCAAGGGTTTTGCATAAGGGATTAGAGGCTTGTCTTACTACTACTAAAAATTTTATTTATAGCCTAAATTTTTGGATGGTAATGCCTAAGGAATGTTAGAGTCAATACATGCACACCATCAGCATAATAAACTTTTTTACTGAATGAATCTAAGTTTTAAAATGATTCTGTCCCTTCTTGGCAACTGAAAGTCATTTTATTTCTTTAACAACAAAAACAAAAACAGTGCAGCTATAGATAGTGTATTAGTCAGCTTGGGCCACCATAACAAAATACTACAGACTGGGTGGCTTAACCAACAGAAACTTATTTCTCAAGGTTCTGGACACTAGAAGTCTGAGGTCTGGGTGCCAGCAGGGTTGGGTTCTGGTGAGGACTTTTCTTGACTTGAAGAAACCACCTTCTCACTGCATCTTCACATGACTTCTTCTTTGTATATGTGTGATGAGAGCAAGCAAGCTCACTGGCATCTCATTATAGGGACACTAATCCCATCAGGAGGGCCCACTCTTGTGACCACATCTAACCCTAATTATCTCCCAAAGGCCCCATCTCCAAATACTATCACATTGGGGTTTAAGGTTGAACATATGAATTTAGGGGGACACAAACATTCAGTCCATAGCAGCCAGTTATCCAAATAGTTCAAAGATAAGGTATGTGGTATTTATTTATTCACTCATTCATTCATTCATTGATTTATCCATTAAGCCTTTCAGCCTGAACACCAAAACACCTGCTAGACCCACACACTTCTACTTATATAAGGTTGAGGGAGGCAGATATGGCCACTACTACCACCTTGCTAGTGACATCCAGCTTGTTTCCTTTTTCTCCAAGTCATTACTAGCAAGCATGGGGAGGAAAGAAGAAGTGTCAGAGTACAGCGAGTGCTCTCCTGCCATTTGGACAGTGGACGCTTGTGTTTTGTGGCTTTACTTCAGCAATGACATGTACCTACAGGGCTGAGCCGCATAACTGCGTCTTACACACCTGCTATCTGACTCACTTGTGGAGCTCTGGTCTCCACAACCAGCTCTCTTGGTGAGGGGAACCGCACAGAATGGATAGTGGTCTGATTGTGTCTGCTTGCTGCAATGCAACGTCCTTAGTCTCCCAAGGGCGCTGTCCCAGGGCCTTCCCTATGCAGCCAAATCCATTTGAAACTGATCTTTCTAACAATGAGTTTGGTCCCATTAATGTGCTTACCTTGAGGTCTTGGTGTTCCTGCTTTCGCTCTGTGGGGCTCAGATTCTTCAGTTTTCCAGAGCTTAGTATACACCAGGCAGCAGATGGAGTTGAGAGACTTAGAATTCCCTGTCATAACTGAACACTGTTCTAACAACAGGCTTACAGTGAACTTTGATGATCTTTTACTAGATTTATCCTTTATTCCTTATTAGATATTCTTTTCCTATTTATAAAGTAAGGAGCTTAGTTAAGACAGTAATTTCAAACTATGTAAAGCAGCAGAATCATTTGTACCAAAGGAAATTTATAAAGGAGCCTAATATGCTTCATGCTCCAGTAATAATTGTTACTTGTAGCTCCCCAAACACTGTCATGCCCTGTATTTTTGCACATGCTCTTTTCTTTGCAAGGAATCTCCCTGAATAACATTCTGCATACCCAGCTCAACAATCACCTACTCTTGGAAGCCCTTCCTGACTCACCCCTCTTCGTCCAAAGTGTTAATCACTTGTTTGCTCTTTAATTCATTCAGATGTAAATTTAATTTCTACTATATTACACCAGGTACTGTGTTAAAATATACAGCTAAATGACAGCATAGCCTTAAAAATCTTTAAAACCTAGCTTTTAAAGATTCACAATCCACTAAGTGTTTGTATCAGTCAGGGGCCTGGTTGGAAACAGCTGGCTTACTCAAATGGAAAAATTGAGGATAGTCTAATGAAAGATCTGTTTACAAAAGTGTGGACAGGGAAACCAGCAAGGGCTGGAGAATAGACCAATAGGAGGAACCCGAGAAAGGCAGAAGAATGGAATGGAACCCAGAGAGAAACTCTGCTGCTAAGGAGGAAAAGAGGGGCAAGGAGGCCTAGAGGAGAGAAGCAGGGAATGGAAACCTGGCGGCCACCACCCCTACCAAGGCTCCAACATCTGACAGAGCCTCCTACTGGTCAAAACCTAGCACAAGGCAAGGCAGACTATGGGGACTGCCCAGAAATGCAGCCTCCCAAGACCCAGAACATTTATTTTATAGGTGAAGAAACTAGGCCACCTAGTCGCTAAGCATTTGGCCAAGATCACCCTGATGGTAAGTCTTAGAGGTAGAATATGAACCCAGGCAACCTCAGACCAGAGGCCACCATCTTTTACTTGAAACTATGCCCTCTCTATGATAAAATGAAAGTATAACAATGGTACAAATAAGGTGATTAGATGTTGATTAAGTACTTGATGGGGCTGTGAAGAATATGCAGAACTTTGCCAGACATACTAAGGATAGGGCTGTGCAGGAAGAGAAAGCACAACCATAGCTAGGAGAACAGGATGTGCAGACAAGCATTTCCAACAACATCGGTGGGTTTGAGAGAGGACCCTTTGACCAAGTGTAAGGAGGAATGTAGATGTGTGTGGAAAATGAACCTGAAGAAGTGGACATAGGTTAAGTCATGGAGGGTCCTGGATATTATTCAAGGTGGTTTGGACTTGATCCTGTAGACAAAGAGATTATCTTGAAGGTTGTTAAGCTGTGTAATCATGTAACCAGATATGCCTTTTAGAAACATCACTCTCCTGGTGAATGAATTGGAGGCAGGCAGGATAGAGGGCAGGAACCAGTCAGGACACTATTGCAGCAGCCTAGAACAAAGATGATCAGGTTGTTACTTAAGGTAGTAGCAGTGGGAAAGGACAAAAAGCCAGAAATTAAAAGGGATTTAGGAGGGAGAAACATCAGGGCTTAGTGGTCAGATGGATATGGGAGGTGAGAAAAAGAGAGGAGGACCCTAGGACAGCTCTCAGGCTCCTGACTTACAGAATTTCTATACCATATAGCTGCCTCTCTCTTTCTATTATTTTGCTTCTGGTTCAACCATTTTTATAGGGCAGAGAATGCCTTCTCTGAGCCAAAATCTATGCTAGATGCTGTGGATAGAAAGATGAGGTAGACAGAATGTTTTCCCTAGTTAAGGAGACAGACACATATGTAGTCAATTCCAACACAATGTAATAAATGTTATCATAAAGATATGCACAGGAATCACTTTCTAGTATAATTATTTATTTATACCATCTACAGCATACCTCTTCATCTTTGGGCCCTAAGGGTGATGGTCATTGCCTCTCACAGGGCAGGGGTTAACTACTGAAGTGGGTTAGATCCTTGGAACAGTTCTGCTATGTTCAGAATTGTTTGCCTAAGAGTCCTACAGTGCTCATATCTATCAGAGCATCAGTAGTACATCCTAAACCCAAGACTACATATATTATTGGCTTGTCATAGTTCACTAGTTCATGTCTATAAAAATACCCGATGAACACAAAAAAGAAGGCAAGAACAGAGTCCACCTGACTCAGGAAGCCCCTCCCCATTAGAATCAGTAATTTCAGAATATAAAGTTCCCAGACTCTTGTCAGAGAGCAAGCTCCACACAGGTTGAAGCAAAGAGCTTTTTCCTACGCTTACACCCCAGAAATGCATGGTAAATCTCAGTTTAGTGGAAACATAGTCAAACCTTCATGCAGTTTAATCTGCCTTCTCTAGGCCAAACTAACTGAATGAAGTTTTGCTCTGTAAATGTTGTGGTCCTCATTATAAGCTTCATAACATGTACTCAGTTCTAACAATTTCTGCAGATCTTTGAGGAAAAAAAATACATGCTGTATGTAGTCTCCCCTCCTCTACCAACTATCATCTAGTTTTAGATGATAAATTTGTCTAGCAAATTTACTTGGTTATCCCCAAACCAAATTGTCCCAAATTCCACATGATGTTCATTTACCAAACTCTGGTTTATGCAATTCACAGAAACACACAAAGTGTTTCCTGTCTGCCTCCATAAATGAAACATAATTCAGTGATTCATTCTCACTTTTGATTATTTGGATTCAATAGTCTGGTTCCTACATCCTTGACTGAGGTAGATTTGAGAATATGCAAATATTCAAACATATAAGTTAAGTTATTGTTCCAGTTACTAAAACTGTATAACATATTATCCAAAATTTGGTTGCTTGAAACAACCATATTTTTATGCTCACAGATTCTGTGAGTCAGGAATTATGATATAAAACATTGAGGATAGTTTGGGGGAGCAGGTGGGAACATCCCAGTGCTGGGGTTGACCTGATGTCTGGAGGCTAGAATATCTGAAGGTATGTTCACTCACATGTCTGATGCCTGGGCTACAATGTCCCAGAGACTAGGACTGCTGACCAGGACATCTTGTTCAGCCTCCTCTTATAGTTTAACTTCCAAATAGCATGGGAGCCTCAGGGCAGTTGGATGTCCTACATGGAGTTCAGGAAACATGAAAAATCCAGCAGACAAGGCAGATCCATGACCTCTTACGCTTTCCCTGGCAAGTCACATAGTATTCCCTCCACTGTACTTTATCAGTTAAAGGAGTCACAACTCTGCCCAGATTCAAGAGCAGAAGAATTAGACTTCCTATCTTAACAGGGAGAGACAAGGTCATATTGAAGAGTACATATGATGGGAGATATTTTTAGAAATTGACACCTGGCACAGGTATTATAATTTAAAATAACTGGGATGAAATTTCCTTTCTCAAACACTGCAATATTTTTAATACTAAAAGTTGTGATTTTCAAATTTTCAAAATCCTTATGCGGCTGAAGGCTCGGGGCTCTGGAGATGACAGTGTACTCTCTAATTATCTTGGGGGAAAGTTGCATAGTAATAGTAAATGGTTTCATTTCCTGCTATGTCCAATTGCCACTTTAGGGTAGAAATCAAGGATAGAAAAATCACATTTTTCAATATTGGTAGGGCACCTACCTCAAAAAGTCTGATCCATTATAGCACTGTTACAGAGGCCTTGTTTTTTAAATGCCTCTTGTATTTTACTGCTTTAGTAATTAGTAATTTGGTATTTTTGTTTGTTTGTTTGTCATGTAACCATTCCAACATATTTCTTCATGGAAATGGAATACAAATGCCACCTAAGTAAGGACACAACAGAGGAGCATTTCCTGTCCTACAGGAAGATTGAAAACCCTGTTGAAAAAAAATTCGACCCAGTAAATCTGAAGATCTAATTGCCTTATTAAGTGATTCATGAATTGGGCAGCATCTCATCTAACAAGCAGAGAGATCTCCAAGGAGTCATACAAAATGGAACATTTTTATGGGAAGGTGGGTAGGGTAAGAAGTTATTAGCGAAAGGAAAAAAGGGATTGTTTCAGGTAAAGTCACCCTCCATGGGGGGAGGTCAGGGGCTTTTATCATGCAGATGGCCTCATTTTTTGGGGGGTAAGGAGAGGGTCCCTGTGACAGACTACCTCAGAGGTGCTGATCAGAAAATTCCTTATTGGCTGTTAAAAGGTCACATTCCTGGAAGAGGCTGAAACTAATTATGTTGTGGGAGGGACTCAAATGACTCCATTCGGGCTTGTTTCGTCTTTTTACAACCTTTCCAGTGAGATGGAGAAGCTAGAGAGAGAAAGCAGGGCAATAATTTATCAATGTGAGCATTCCCTAGCCTTGGTGCTCATCTGCAGGAGTAGTTAGGCATAACCATAGAGTTTGGGGGAAACCCAGAAAAAAAGGGCTTTTCCTTTCATTACAGAAGCATAGGAAAAATTCAAGCCTCTTAGGGGATTCCTATGTTTAGAGAAAAATGGTGCCTCACAGGAGGTGGTTCAAGAGGCCTGAGGGCTGGCTCAGGGTGACCCAGGAGGTCCTGAAGACGGACGCGCACTGTGTTCACATTCACAGGGATGCATTTCCAAGAGCCCTTCTGGGAATGCTAAAATGCTACGAGACCCTGGGAACTGGGATGGGACTTGGAGACCATGGACAGCAGCAACTCCAGTCTTTGGCCCCACTGTGCCCATGTGTTATGGTACATGAGCAACTGTCAGACATGAGCAAGGAAGGGCAGAGGGACTTCAGCCAGTGCTTACATTAGGCTAGATGTTTGCTTACATTCTATGTATTCCACACAAGGTGCTCCCTTGGGATGTAGAGGAGAATATAGATAACATACTAGTCAAAACTGGCTGGTTCCAACAGAGAGAAGTTGGACCAAATTCACCCCAAAATACATTATACACTCACTAACATTGTAAAAGTTACACCTATACCTCCCAGCTCCATGACAGCTCCAGGGGAAACCAAATACAGCTCCAAATTCCTCCACCCAAGGACGGACCAAGCCCGAACTCTGAAGGAAGCTCCACCTATTCTCTTTGAAGCCTAGCCCCACTTAGTGAATATTAATCTCCCTTTATATAAAAAAAGGTTCCTTATCGTTACTGCAGCATGACTCCCTCTGGGTCTGCCCACACCCCAACTTTTGGACATGTACTTTTGGTTTTTCTCCAAAATCTCATTTTCCAAATAAGTTCTTGATGCCCAACTTTTTGCATCCACTCTTGAATTCTTTCTCATTGATGAGATCAAGGACCCATCTCTGATTAACACATGATGTTCAAAGGGGTGACTTTTGATGCCCAACTTTTTGCATCCACTCTTGAATTCTTTCTCATTGATGAGATCAAGGACCCATCTCTGATTAACACATGATGTTCAAAGGGGTGACCACTCAGTGATCCTGCATAGCTATGTGTGACCACAAGTCCAGTCGCATGCTCAAATGAGCAAGTTGTGATGGGAAAGCACTGAAAGACTGAAGGAAAGACCTGAAGATGCTGTATGAGACGTGAGGATTTATTGGGACTTAGGTACAGTGGTTGGCTGGACAAGGCTGTGCCCTGCCATCATGGACAGGGAAGGACCTGCTTACCTGGGATGAAGGAACATAGACTTTGTGTGTGCCAGGGATGAGGGTACAGAGAATATGTGCTTTGCTAGAAGGGATCATTCTTGTGTGATCAGCACCCGAAGGAACAAAACCTTGGTCAGAGGGATCTGCCTCTCAGTAAGATGTTTCCATTCATAAGGCAGGCCTGGATTTGGCTAGTCTCAAGCCATCAACATACCTTATATGTAGTATACCACCAAGGGAGGGGGCCGTGTGGAAACATGGGTATGCTGGGACAAAAGGTCGTGAGCCGGTAGTGCCTATCCCCACAATAGAATTCTCAGTGACCATTAGGGAATCATTTGCAGAGACATCACAAGTAGGCATCTGATATTCCTCTTCACCAAAAACAAAATGATACTTGAGCACTACCCTTCACAGCTACCTGCTACCTACCTCACTTCAAAATTATCAGCCTCCTGGGGAGAAAGATGGAAGGGCTGGCAACAGGGAGGCAGGGAATTCAGGACTGACTGCTCAGCTTCTGCTGTGGTTTAAATGTCTGTGTCTCCTATGTGGGAACTGAACACCCTAGATGATTGCATTTGGTACTGGTATTTGAAGGTGGGGTCTTTGGGAGGTGATGAAGGCAGAGCTCTTGTGAATGGGATTAGTGTGGTGAAAAACAGCCTGAGAAAGCCCCCTTGTCATTTCTACCATGCAAGGATGCAGTGAACCAGGATGAAGGCTTTCACCAGGAGGCAGCCATGCTGGTAACCTTGATCTTGAAATTTCCAGCTTCCAGATCTGTGAAAAATAAACTACTCAGTCTGTGGCACTTTGTTAAAGCAAACCTAATGGACTAGGGCAACTTCCCTAATTGGTATTTATCCAGAATCTTAAAGACACTGTTTATACCAAAAGATAATTAGATACTTTGAATAGACAAGCATCATTTCTTTATTCCACCATGAAGCAGGTCCTGGGGTGGGACAGGAGGGAAGAGGCAAGAACTAGGTCAGATCAGTATAGACGCAGACAGCATTCCTTTTCTGTGCATTCGAATGATAGTGGATGCTTGTGACCACGCTGTAAGTAGTGAATTATAAGGATCTGTTCATAAAATTCCCTCCTAGACTTCAAGCACACTGGAGACAGGAATCTTTTTGTTGTCGTTGGGAAGAATTTTCCTCTACCCTTCAAGGTTCTTCTACCTGGTCTCAGAGTCAAATTGACATGAGACAGATTAATGGGAGAAAAAGAATGAGGTTTAATTACATACGCCCAGGAAATCCACAGACATGAGATTCCAAAGACAACCAGGGACAGTGAGGTATATATGTCATCCTGAACTAATAAAGACTTTGTGATATCCCTCCCTGTCTACCATGCCCAGTTTATATTATAACGTAGCTCTCAATGGTAAGAGTTCTCTTCCTGGAGCAGTTTCTCCAGCTAAATTCTTTTTAAGCTCTTAGGGAGGAAGATCAAAGTTCCTTTCTGAGTCTTTTGGGTCTTGACTGTTTTCAGTTCAACATCACCTGTGTGTCACAGGGGCCCATCTTGCAGCAGCCTGCCCTTGGCCCCTACATTGTACATCCTTCTATCTCCAGGGCTGGCACAAAGGAGCTGCTAATTTCCTACTGAAAGAATAAAAGACCCATAAAGATATCAATCCACAGAGAGGGCTCAGTTGTAGATTACCCTTAGTTTGTGTAACTAGTGGGTAAACTGACCAGGTTAAGATAAAGAAATAAAGTCCCAGAGTTGGAAAACTCACTTCCCAATATTCTTCTAACCTTGCTGTGTGACTTCATCTTGAGTTATAAAACAGTTATATAACGGAGCTCCCCAGCAGAGCGCTGCTCTTGAAGCTGATTCTGTTTTGTTCAATGAAACACAGATTCCAGGTACATAATGAGGGCACCCCAGAGCTATTATCAGTGCATACTGTGGCTTTGGTGTCGATAATGAACATGTTCAAGTACATTCCATTCCTCGCTGTTTTAATCTCAACATCACTGGTTACAAAGCAGTGAGCCTGGCCTTATCTCTTCCTCTGCTGTCTGCTTTGGTTCTTTTCAGCATGGTTTTGGGTCAAGGGTGAGATTCCATTCCTGGCTCTCCTCTGTACCTCACCTGGAACAAACCCTTCTTTGCTTTTCCTGTCCCCATTTGTGCTTTCAAAAAAGACAGGCTTTGGGACTACTCCATGTTCTGTCCTAGAAAATTTCTTTTCACTCAAGTCTGTAAAAGGAATGTTCAAAACGTGATAACTATATTCCTTTTGGTCACACCCCACCCAGCCATATGTTGTTGTTTTTTCAGCACTCGGAGATTTTTTTGCAGGATGGCAATATGTTGTTTTTTTGGGTTGCTGCTTGTTTTGGAGTGCTTTTTTTTTAGTCCTATGGTCCTGAGAAATATGCCACATTTCTGGGATCAGCCCCCTTGACTAGACCCCACATTTCACGGGAGTTAGTTGGCTAGTAACTGACTAGAGGATTTTAAGACAGGGGAAAGTACTTATTTTTCTTGTCCTGGTAGGTCTCCAGATATGGAAAAAGAAGCAGTTATCAAAGCAACCATCATTTCTATTCCTAAAAGTGAAAATGGTCTCCAGCCCTCGCCAATTCCCAAGACACCAATGAAATATTTCTGTGTTTTTGTTACAT
The DNA here is from genome assembly GCF_040802235.1 of Manis javanica. NCBI lineage: Eukaryota > Metazoa > Chordata > Mammalia > Pholidota > Manidae > Manis > Manis javanica. The sequence goes on from NC_133157.1 coordinate 152,742,855, forward strand.
GTCTGAGTTCATGTTCACACTCACATGTGTACATTTGTAGAGACAAACTTTCTTTCTTGTTTAAGTAATTTAGGTTTTTTCTGTTTCTGTTATTTCGATTCTCATGTATGCCTTAACTAGGGTACATATTTTTTCTTCTTTGAGCCTCTTGCCCTAGATATTGAGACAGATCGTAAAAACACAACCCTTTACTGAGACCCTGGACATGCGTGAGCTCTGAGACAGAAGGGCTGACGGGTTAATGGCCTGCCCAGTTGCAGAGCCATCCAGAGGCTGAGCTGGGAAAACAAAGGTCCCGCTGATTCCAGGCACCACCTTCTGCTTGCTTACCTTGCCTCCAGGCTGTCTCTCTCTCCATTCCCTACCCTTAGCTCTGCCCAGTGAAATTAAGGTATCTCTCCCAGCTCACAACAAAGCCTCTCCTGATCCCCATCCACATGTGATCCTTCTCCTTTGAACCTCAGTGCATGAACTTCTTCCATTTATAATCAGACTCCTTGAAATATTTACATTTTTATCTTAATATCCACCATTTACATAGTTGTTATCTTCCACAGTTACACTGACAGGCACTTTAATGCAGGGGTATTGGTCTTGTTCGTGGCTTTATAGTTAAATTGGTTCTGGAATCAGACATTGCCTGAAATTGACCCAGAGCAACTTGCCTTTACACACTGAGAAGTTTCCTCATATGTAAAAGTGTGACGAAGCCAAAATATGGTTATTGGGAGGTTCAAAAAGAATAACTACCTCTAGATTGGCAGTTATACATTAGTATCTTTAAATCCTCCTTTTTTTAGGAAATTCAAATGGTCCTCTAGGACTTACATTTCTAGAACTGTTAATCTTTATCAGTGCATTGCCTCCCCAACAGATATAAATATTTATTCCCCAACATAAATTCTAGAGCAGCACAGTGTACCTGGCTTTTCTGGCATCTGACATGTTACTGTCTAGACTGAAACTCGATGTGGGTAGACTTCATTCTGAGTAGAATACTCAACGGGAGGAAGTCTTTTTTGCTGGAAGTGGCTAGTGCAAGAATCTCCTGAGCACCTTCCTCATGCCAAGCCCTATACTAAATAATTATTACTTTGCAGATGAGAAAACAAAATCTTCTGGACTTTAAACAATTTACAGATGTTTGCATGCACAGACTGAGACACAGCTGGGATTTGAACATGGGTAGTATGACATGTCTGCTATTCAACAATGACCCTTTTTAATATTTATGGTAAAACTGGATTCTTACTACAAATCTCTGAGGTAGGTAAGATTAGCAGTATTCGTGATGAGGAAACAGGTGGGGAGAGGCTAGGGGTCTGTACAAACTCATTTGCCTTAAAAGTAAAACTGTAGTGTTTTGACCCAGCCTAGTGTGACTTGTCACAGTCCAGTCTAGTTTCCTTCTTTCTCTACACAACTTGGATTCTTCTTCATAAGGTAAAATGGAGGGACAGGAAGGCAGGAAGAAGGACTCAGTTCATTATTTCCCTACCACATGATCAAGAAGAGTTAATGGTCTCTTTCCAGATCTTAATTAAAGATGGCAGAAACTCATTTATTTTCATTTTAATTTAACTATCAGCCTTAAACTTCTCTGTCAAAGTCCTAATGATAAAATTTTGAACTTCATAGGCATTCGATGCACACATACACTCCTCTTTGACTATTTCAGTTTATAATATCTATAGTCCATGTCTTAAAAATGTTTTTCATTTTCCTCTCTTTGAGCATGCGATGGGTACTGCATAAGTGAGGTGCAATACCGGCTCCCTAGTTACACTGGCTGTCACAGGCATGGGTGACAGTTGCCTTTGTGGCAGAAAGTAGTTCCTGAAACCACCTTTTTATTTATGTATCTTAGACAGTTAATCTGTGATTGTCTACTCTGATATATTTTATTTTTTCCTTTGTATGTAAAAAGAAAAGAAAAGAAAACTTTTCAAATCATTATTTACTTTGCATTCAGAAGATGCTATTTTTATATTTCTAGGTTGCCACTGATGTTCTGGTTAGGAAGCAGCCAGAGCAGTACGCCGAGGGTACCCCCAGACTGGCCTGCTGGTGCACAGGAAGCAAAGTCCTGGCCAGGAACAGCACACACCCTGTAACATAGAAACTTTAAAGTGAACACCTGGCCTTTTATGTTGGCTCCATGACAACCCTGGCCTTTTATTCCCCCATTTCTTTGTTTATGATGTTTTCATGGATAAAACTGTCCTTTCTTATTCATTTCCAACTTTCCCTTTTGTAGTCTCACTCATCCTTCAGGGATCAATACATAATGATCTGGAGAAAAATTAAGCAAGAGAGCAAAATAGGATTGGGGCTAGGGATGCGATTAGATTTTAATCAGAGTGGGTTGAGGTGGACCTCACTGGGAAGGTGATACATACGAAAAAACCAAAAGGAAGCGAGGGAGCTGGCAGTAAAGGTAACGAGAGGATGAATATTTCAGGCTGAGGAGAGGCAAACGCCCAGAGGGAGCCCATCTAGCATCCAGTGGGGTGGTGGTTAGAGCTGAGGGGGGAGTGGGAGGGGAGGAGAGGTGTGTCGAGAGGTGGGGCCAGATCCCGAGACCATCGTTAAGAATTTGAGTTTCCCTCTAAGTGACATGGGAGCTACTTTCATAGTTTTGGTATAGAGTGAGTTATTTTATAGTTAACACAAATAACCAGCATGGATAGTTACCCCTTAGCAATCATTTGAGAGGCATTCATAAGCTACTGTGTTCAAGACATCTCTCCGTTAGAATCCTTTGAGCCAAAGACTTGGGTTCCAGTCTTACAAGTATCATCATTGTTTGGGTACAGGGGGGTAAATCACTTATTCTATTGCTGCTCAGTCTGTTCATCTGCAAAATGGGGGTAATGGTACCTCTAATTTATCCAGTGGGGCATGTTGGAGGTATGAGGTGATGTTTCTGAAAATGCTCTCAAGTACAAAGTACTATGCAAATATTATACTATTTTCATTCAGGCAGAAAGGTCTATAGAGAAATGCACATCATGTCCACAATTATGAACAATGGCAGATAGACCTTGGTTCATCAGATGGCATCACTATTCACCTGGTTGGATTCTTATGAAATACCATCTACAGAGTTGAGCTTTGGTGAGGTATACAGGGAGAAATGATTCCCGAATACAAGCTCTGCTCAGAAGAACATCACAGGAGGTGTATTAGTTTCCAAGGGCTGCTGTAACAAATCACCTCAAACTGGGGGGCTTAAAACAACAGAAAGGTATTCTCTCACAGTTCTAATGGCCAGAAGTCCGAACTCAAGGAGTCAGCAGAGCGGTGCTATCCTCAAAGTCTCTAGGGGCGAATTCTCCCTTACCTATTCATCCATCTACTGGTGACTTCAGGCATTCCTTGCTGTGGGGCTGTATAACTCTGTTTCTTGCCTCTGTCTTCACGTTTTCTTCTTCTCTTTCCCCTGTATCTTCTTTAAGGACACTTGTCACTGGATTTAGGGCCCACCCAGATAATCCAGGATGAGCTCATCTTGAGTTCCTTAATTTGATTACAACTGCAGAGACCTGCTCTCTAAATAAGGTCATATTTGCAAATTCTTGGGATTAGGATATGGATGTATCATTTTAGGGGTCACCATTCCACCCACTACAGGAAGGCTCCTGGCAGTGAAGGGCAGCTTGAGGACCAGAGCCACTCAGGATAGAAAAGCAAAACAACAGGAAGCAAACTGGTATTTGGTTACAATATATTCAGGACTGAACAGTCAGTTCTCAAAACTTTCTCTTCTAGGAAACTCACGCTCTCTCTCTGTCTCCCTCTCCCTCTCTCCCAAAATGAAAAGAGAAAAATCTGTAATCTTTCATTCTCTTCTAGCTGTTCTATATCATCTAATCTTCTGGTTTAGAGTGGCTGTTGACATGAATTTCTTCTTACCTAAACTACAGAATTGCGGATGTTAGAGTTTGAAAGGGTTATTGAAGTGATCTAAGTCAGCTTGTCCTTTTAAACCATAGTGACTTTTTCAAGATGAGGGTATGGAATTTAGATTCTAGAACTCATGCCATGCCTTCTTAATGACATGCGTTTCTGTTGGAAATCCTTCCTTCCCTCCTCCCAGTCTCCTTGGCGTAGAGAACATTGGATTTATAGCACAACCCTCTACAAAGGAATGTGTGCCCAACCCTTCTCTCATCTCTAATTCTTAACTGTTTTAGATCTTTGAGATCACAGGTAAGGGGATAGAGAAGTCAGGTAACCATTTTTCAATTACCTCTTTGTAAATTTTGTTTATGTCCTAGATCACCTTTGGTTTGCAGTGTCTGTTTCCTTTGGCCTCAGCTAAGATGACCATTTTCACATCCTGGAATAAGTTCTGTTATAGATGTATAAAGAGGATGTTATACCAGAGGCCAACCTGAATCAGCCTTCTTGGCTTCAGGGAAAGCCGGATGTGACCAGGAATCTGCCATCTAAGTGAAGTCCTGATTCCTAAGTAGGAATGGGAGGTGAGGAGAGGTGTGGTGAGAGGCGGGGCCAGATCCTGAGACCATCCCTAAGGGGTGAGAGGGGACACTGGTGTATGCTGGGGAGAGGGAGAAGAGAAAAAGAAAAGAAAGGCATTTCAGGCAAATGAAAAACATTTGCAAAGCCCTAGACTGAGAGAGTAGGCTATGCCTCTTTGGAACGGGCATTGAGTTTGGTATAGCCGGAGTTTGGAGAGGTACAGCTGTATGTGTGCAGGAATGGGGAGAAGTAGAAGGAATGTGTCAGAAGGGGCGGTAAGAGACGTGGTCAGGGCAGAGATCATAAAGGACCATGCATGTGAGGCTAAGAAATTTGAGTTTATCCTGAAGACAGTGGGAAGCTTTTAAATGACAGGATCAGATTTACAGTCCAAAAAAATTCCACTGGTTATATATGTAATAAGGGAATTGAAGGCAGCAAAATGAAAAGAGGAAGGCTGTTCAGGGGTTTGATTATGGTGACAACACTGATTGGTGGTGCCAGGCACTGTACTAAATACTTTGCTTTTATTATCTTGTGAAACCCTCACAAGAACTATATGATTAGGCACTACTACTGTTCCCATTTCACAGAAGAGCAAACTGAAGCACACGTGATTGTGATCACTGTGACCTTGTGTGCACAATGATGGGTGTTGACAGGGAAGCGGATGCAGGGAAGTCAGTTAGGAGGGTCTTTAAAAGTCCAGTCAAAAGCCACTGGTAGCTCAGACCGGGGATATAAGAATGAAGAGAGATGTTAGAAGAAATGCCAACAAGATTTGCTAATAGATTAAATTTTGGAAAAATAAATTGTCAAAGATAATTTCTAAGGCATTGGCTTAAATAGGTGGAATGTGGTACCATTCTGAGGTCATAAAAAGTTGTTTAGAGCAGAACACAAGCTTGGCTTTAGATGTTTTGTGCTTCAGAGTCTAAATTTAGTTTTACCAACACATGCTATTTATCCTATGACCGAAAAATGCACCATTCTTCTTTGCCCATTTTATGTTTGTGTTTAATAGAGGCATACCTAGCTTGTTGGGGCAGGTGGTAGAGATTGCCATGGAATGTACTGAAAATACATTCCTTTTTTGGAATATAGTTGATGTACAATATTATGTTGGTTTCAGATGCACAACATAGTGACTGGACAATTGCATACATTACTAGATGTTCACCATGGTAAGTGTAGTGTCACCTGGTACCATACCAAGATATTACAACATCATTGGCTATATTGTCTATGTTTTACTTCCATTCCCTAGTACCAGAGGGACAGAGCTGGGGGGATGGGCAAAATAGGTGAAGGGGATAAGGAGGTACAACCTTCAAATAATAAAATAAATCAGAGATGCGTCTTAAGTGTGAAGCCTCACTGAGAAGTACAAAGCATGAAAAAGTGTTTCTTCCTCCTCACCTGTGCTCTTTCACTCTGTCTCTGTCTATCTCTCTGACACCAGAATGCATGAGGCAGTTTGCATAAGACAAACTAATAATGAGTAATACAAACAATAATAGCAAGATACTTCCACACATGGGTACAGAGGCTCTGACTATGACCAGGTCTCCCTAAGCTCTGGATGACCCCAGGTAACTTATTTTATATTTTATTTGAAGAAAGATTTTTTGGAGGTCATGCCATTGATTTAACAGATGTTTACTGAGCCCCTGGCATGTGCCAGGCACAGCTAGTTGCCCCACTATCAGACAGCAAGTCTATCATAAGCCAAACTCAGTTGGCTGGTGAAGAGTCGGGCATGGCAATTAAAAACATTCAGCCAAGTGTGGCTGTCTCAGCTGCTCCTTTGCATCCTAATATTCACTTCTATCTCAAGCCATCCCCCAGATCACTGCTGTCACCTAGTGACCTATTTATCATTAGATAGAGGCGGAATAAGTATAAGTGGAAGAATAAAGTGATCCTTTCCTTCTCCCTCCCTAGACAAGTAAAAGACGACCTTAGCTAAGAATTTAATTAAGTCCTTATAAGGAATAATTGTTAAGCTATATTTAGGTCATTTTGTACCAAAGGAAATAGATGTTTAAAAAAAAAAGAAGTTTAATTATGGAACCCTTGAATTTATCTGAGTTCCAGATACTTATACCCAATCACCTATTTTATACCTCCACTAGTTTATGAATAAGCACCTCAAATTTAATGATCTAAACAGAACTCTGAAATTTTCCACTCCACGTCAGTGGGGCAACTTCACAGAGAGGATTGTGTTGAGGAATTCCAGACAATTACCAGCATCATAGCAGGTAGCTATCCAAGGCTAATTGGGGAGTGACTAGGAGGAGCCCATGACTGTGAGGATGAGTACCAAGAAGACCTGGGGCAGGAGGGGCAGGAGGCTCAGGGCTACAACCTACAAGTTCCTATGGTATTGACTGATGGAGATTGTTGATGACAGAGTGAAGGAGAAGCAGGCCCTTGGCTGCACTTGGCCCTCCTGTATATCAGGTTTGACCTTTCAAGCTCAAATTTCCTTCTCAAGCTCTGTTTGGGTTTGCAAATATCTACTTGTATTTATTTCCAACAGGACCAGCTACGTAATTTGCAGGGCCCAGTGCCAAATGAAAATGCAGGGCACCCTGTTTAAAAATCATTAAGAAATGATAAAGACGGTGACAGCAGGCTTTAAACCAAGTTTGACACCCTTCGGAGCACGGGGCTCTGCGGGCCTGCGCAGGGGGCGTGCCCGTGAAGCCTGCTCTGGCCTTCAGCTTAGTCCTCTTCTGAGTTTACCTATCTGGCCTGAATGCCCTGAACCATGATCACCATTTTTGCTGCTTTTCTAAGCCCCTTCACCATTCATTTCTTAGAGTCCTTAATTGTATAAAAACTATCTTAAAATTGTATAAATTGCATTTAAAAATTGTATAAAATTGTATTTTATGCAACTATCTTAATTGTATAAAAATATCTTTTATATTCAGTTCTTTTGTTTCTTACCATCTTGAGACTGAGAATAGATTTAGATAAATTTTAAGTATTTATATTCATGCTGTTATGAAACATGAGGAATTGTTACCACCCAACACCGAAGCAGAGATATTAATGAGGCAAGTACTTTTGTCACATCAAATCCTTTGCCTAACCCAGTGTTAGCACAACCCACAGCAGTAAGTCTCATGTAGCTTTTCTAATCCATGAGGCTTTGCTCTAAGAGCAATTTTTGTCCCCATTTACTTATGGTGATTTTCATCTAACATGCTTATTGATTGACTAAGTTGGTACATGAAGATAAAATCTCAATCAGTCTTAAAGATCCTGAGAGAACAACCCCACAGAAATATTTATTGACCTGACAATGTTCTGATGTCCTATTTAAAAATACTCTGCTTTAGAACTCAGAGAATATCTGAGGCCATCACCACAGAATGTTACAGAAGATGGGGAAGCCCCACAGATAATGATGTACTCTCTCGACCATTCAAAGCATCTCGAGATAGGGGCTTTTACATCTCATTCATAGATTAAAAACCAATCTTCTTAAAGACCTACTGTTTTATGGCATGCAGCATTCTTGGAGAGGAAATGCCCTTTCACCCTTCCACTTTTTGACAAATAACATACATCTCAGACTTCTATTAGTCATAGCAAGGTCATCCTGTTGCTGGGCATGAGATTAGTTCCCCCCTGTCTCTCTCCTCATGTGTGTTCCAATCTACCTCTGGGTATTAAGGCAACATGACATAAGAATATATTTTCTAAATTTGCATAAAATAAGAACTTCACAGATGGGCAGCACATGCTTCCCATAAGTCCAGTGTGAAAATGGCTCGATAGCACTTGTCGCTACACACATTCTTTCCACATTTCTGGCACACGTACATCTTAAACAAACAGGAATTGCGACAAGCAAAACAGATGGGCAACAAAAAAAGTTTCCAAGGCACGCATCCCAAAATTCTTCCTTGAACATGGTACTGTATCACTTGTCACAATAAATCTGAAAGTAGTTTGGGTATTAACAGGCCGTCTCTGCTGGAGGGGAAAGCTCAAGATATTCATTTCCACAACTCTGGGAACACCTTTGTCTCCCCAAACTTACAGGGAGACAGGCTCTCAACCACACTCCTATATATTAGTTATACTAACTATGTAGGAAGCTTCCTTTGGTGTCCTCTGCATTTGTCAATACACAGAAACAGAAGTGGTATAACTAGAGAGCAGGAGTGGACGGAAGCATATTTCAAATTCCACACATTGTCAAGCATAGTTCTTGGTTTGTTTATCTGAAGCTACATGTTACCAGGTAGCTTCGACCCAGACACATGCACACCCCACTAAAGAATGAGACATACTACACTGACAAGGTTTGCAACATCGGTATCTAAATAAATTTTTCTGAAGAGTTACAGTCACTACTATGGCTCTGCCCAAATTTGCAAATCTCTGAAAGGACTTGGAAACAAATTGAAAAAGGATTCACTGCGAAGGTAGGACAGCAGGGATTTGGTTCTGCCTTTGTCACAGCTACCTGAGCAAACTCAGAAGGCCACTTAGCCTCCTCAACTTCCATTGTCACCTGTTGGTCTTGTTGGACTCCCAAAGGGTCCCATTCCCCACTGTTATCTCTGGCGGGTGTTACCTTAAGCCTGGGGACTCAGGGAAACCTGGAACCAATGTCTGTTCAGTCTTACCACTGCTCTGGGCACTGGTTTCCTGGGTGCCAGGGCAGGAGAGACTTTAGCACCTATGTCAGGACCTGAGTGCCTGCTGGTTTACCTGCCAGCTGATGACACAGCCCTCTCCCCAGAGCCACCCTCCCCATCCTGGCTGAAGGCAGCATGCAGGGTCTAGAGAGGGTAACAGTAAGAGTTCCCAGTCCATTTCCATATTTAGGATTTGGAGACTTCAATCTAAGTCTTAAAATTTTCAGAACAACCATTTTTCTTCTGCCTCTAAAGACTTTGGAATATGTACCATTTACCTCTAAATGATATATTCCACCTAAGCAGAACAAGGGTTACCCCAGGTCACACTGCCTCAGCGTTCTCCAGGAAACTTAACATGTTTGACCAAGAAGTTCATCTTGGACAGCTTATCAATGTGAAGTAATTATATTTTCATCCCTAGAAACTGAAATTGCCAACAATCTTGTAAAAGGTAGTTTCTCCAAGTTTTTTTTTAATTAAAGTTACTTTACATAGCACAATTCGCTATATATACATATTATGTTGAAAACTTAAATAATCTGTAATTAATAATAGCTAACATTTCTGGGTGTTAGCATATGCTATGGATCAGGCATTTTACCAAGTCTTCTAGATTAATTGACCCATTTAATCCCCTTAACAACCCTAGGAGATAAGTGCAATTATTACCATCCTTATTTTAAAGATAAGGGTATTCAGGCAGAGAAGGCATAAGGACTTGCCCTTGGTCACATGGCTAGGATGGGAAAAAAAGGGGACATTTTCAATCAGGAATTCTGGCTTAAGAAGTAGTATTCTATCTAGGTTTTGTTGTAGCCGTTTTTTTGTGTATGTTGTTCAACTTATTTTCTTTTTGCATGTCTCATGACATGAATAAACTTTCAGAGATTGAAATCAGTATACATTTGGTCTAATCATGTCTTCTAACACACTTGTGATAGTCTAAGATGAAAATTAGTGTTGAAATTAAAGTCTCAGGGATTCAACAAGATTCTTACAACAAGGGACTTACATCAAAGTAAGATATTCACTCCAGTCTACTTACTAGCAAAATGAATTAATATTTTTAAAAAATAATCTAAAATAAGAATTAAAAGGAAAAGAAATTTCTAATTAAAGTTTGTACGATGTTTATACATGGGTGATGTTTTCTATGTGTTGGCTAAAAATCTCCCCTTTGCAATGCACTTTGGCTTTGCTAATGTTGAATTAGTTTGCATTGCTGACGAGGCCGTGATGTAGGAAGGCATCAGAAGTATGCTGGGTGGCAAAGGAAGCCAGTTTAGACAAACAACTTGTCATTTACAACCTACTTAGTGGGCATTCTACCAACAGATTGGCAGTAGTTCACCATGGAAATAACTAAATATCCTGAAAATAACATTTTCTCCAAACCTGCATTTCTAAAGTCTTCATCACAATTAGAGCATTCAGATTTACAGCGCTTTCAAAACTAAGTTTTTTAAAAATTTAATCCATTAGGTTAATTTTCTAAACTCCAAATTCACCTCAAAAACTGCTTGTGAGAAAATGTCAGTGTGACATCATGGTGGGCCACAGGGGACAAATTCCAATAATTCAGAACAGTATGGTGGAATCTTTCCTTCCTGTTTGCAGGAAAAAGGCAAGCTAAGGGAGCCAAATCCCTCATCCAGATAATTAGCAACTATCCAATCTGTTAATTGAGGACATGTGTGCCAAACCTTCTTGGCAACTTCAGACAAACAGTTGTAAGGTGGTCAGTCAGTCATAGCTATCGAGTGCCAGAGTGTGCTCGGCCCTACATTAAGAACTTTGTATTAAAGACAGTTCAGATGTGCTCTTTGACTTGATAGAATAAATGTGCTAAATTGCTAGGAAATTGGCTGTTCTTAGTACTAAATTTGGTCATGCTAAGAACAAAATTATTTCATTAACCCTAGCTCTTTTTATGATCTTCAATGGAAAAAATGACTCCCTTCTCTATTTTCACGTAACTTGGAGAAAATTTTCAAGAATCAGGGGCTGCTATGTCCAAACACAGGTAAATAAACCCAGGCAGAATGCTAATGGGAACAGGACAGACACAAGGAAGGCATAATGGTATCATTCACAATTGGGGTTTCCCAGAAGACTCACACAGGTTTCTGGCATATTTTTACAGACTAGATGTAATTACCTGGGTTGCTTCCTACTCACCATGCATGATCATCCATTGCTAATGCAGACCTCTCCAGCTAGAAAGATACCTTAGAGAGGAGAAAGACACCAGTCCTGAGGAGAGAAGTGAGCCTGGGCGAGAAAGGTAAATGCCACCAGATGTGTCTGACAGACACATTACGGACCAAAGTCAGGTTAGAGAACAAAAATTATCAAATTTTTGGTATTCCAATAAAATTGTAGATATGTCTTGGCTGAAACAAAAACCTTCTTTAGTGTTTAGAGAGTGATGGTGCTCCCATAAACAAAATGTTCATTGTTTGGTTTGAACAATTTTTCTAAGAGTTGGAGATTAACTTGCTCATGTTGATTTGAACTCAGAAAAGAAAGCACAGGAATTGAAAATGTGAAGGCAAGTTTAGGGTTAAAAGTGACCTAATCAAGAACAGAATTCTTGCCTGCCAATTGTGCAAAAAGCAATTATAGCACTCTTTGTAGAGTGGACAAAGACTCATTGTGAAGAAATGTGCATGGCAGCCTTTTGGAATTAAGGTCAGTTTAAGTGAGTTGCAACTTGGTACTAAAACCATGTTTGTCAAACATGTGAAAAGTGAGTAAGATGCAGCCACAACTTATGTGCATGTGAATACCTCAGCTGTAACACATTTGAAGGATTTTTTTGTGTGTTGTTAACTACTTTACAGTTTAAAAAAAATAGTAGTTGACATTTGGAAGTGAAATGATATGTGCAAAACATTAGTCAGATGGTGCTTCTTGCTTTGTGAATGAACTGTATGTAGTCTGACCAAATTAGATCCAAGGTTTAGTGGCATCAACTTTTCTGTCAGGGGTCCATAAACAATTAAGCTATCAGGTGTGCTGGGAGTGTAATTGCATAAACTACCCAAATCAGTAAAATTACTGATGAGGCATGTTTAATGAGATACAGCTTACTTAATGAGAGACAGGAAAAAATTTCCTCAAGAAGGAGATGACCTTCTACAGAAGGTAGACTTACTGGAATGTAAGCTCCCAACCCCCACCTATCCTCTGGCTTGTTCACTGTGGGCACTTCAGTGCACAGGAGGTGCACCATAAATGCTCACAGGCTTTAGAGTCAATGCCTGCTCAAGTCCCCACTGTGGCATTTACCAGCTGGTAGACCAGGTTGAGCTATTAACCACTCTCATGCTTTGCTTTCCACAGAAGCACCTACTTGGAGGACAGAGCTGAGGAAAATAGAGCACAAGTCACCTTAGTGCTTAGGACATTGTGAGTCACCTGTCAATGGTTGTTGTTTGATTTGATTGGGTCCTGTGTTAGAAAGAATTCCAGCTCTTTCACATATATAAACTTCCCACTAGGTGAAAAATTGGATTTTATTTCATCTTCTCAACATAGAATTAAGGATAGATTTTTTTTTCATTAAGAAATAGCCAATTTGGGGCTCAGAAAGAATGAGCTCTGATTGGAATTCTTGAACATCAACACTTTGAAAACTCATAGTCCACAATGAAATGATGCAATATCAGTCATTTCTATCCTCATAAAATAATGGTGGTAAATCACCCTTAAGTTACATGTCACAACTAATTTTAGGCAGCAAATCAATTATTTATTGAGTAAATGTGGCCTTTATTAACAAGAGAGATAAGTTACAAAATGTGGCTAGTATAGCACATTTCCTCCTTCTCTCTACTTTGTTGTCATTGTTATTGCTCTAAAATAGTATGGTGCTTAAAGAAGATCTGGTACATATATACAGTGGAATATTACTCAGGGTCTTGCCAATGGGTTTCAGCCCTGGGCAAGCTCATTATGGATTCAATGTACCAAAGAAATGACAGTAAAACATTCCTGGGGTGAAAGGGTTATACCCAACTTTATTCCCACAGTGGCAGGGCAATTACTAAAATCCTGTTCACTCAGAGCTAGTCTGCATGCAGCAAGCCGGTCTCTGCCTCTGGGCCCCTCTGTCCACACAGCCGTCTCAGTCTCTGCCCTTGGCGCTGCCACCACTCCAGCCTCTGCTCTGCTCTCCTGCAGCCTTGCAGCTATGCCACTGTGTCACCCAGAGCACTGGGCAGAGCTCTTTATATAGAGTCAATAGCAATGTACTGCCCACACGTGTGTAGTGAGCTAGCCAACCAGAGCCAGATGAGAATCCTGGCCACAGGAACTTTCATTTTATCCACACTCAACCCCTCCAGGATTCTCTTCTCTCAATCTATGGGCCATCAATCCTCTACAAATGGTCCCTGTGTGAGAAAGCTGGAGCATTTTAATCAAATTCCATAATAACAACAGAGGTTACAATACAAATAACAAAAATTATAACAAATTATAATAACCCTCAAACCTGAGGAGATCCATTGCATATTCAAACCAGTTCTAATAAATTATAATAAGGTCTGAGGAGATCCATTGCCACCAAGTGGTCATCCTGGCTGTATTCGAAGTTCTACTCAAATGAGTTAACCAAAAGGGCCATGGGTGGGCCTTATAAAACTCACCTTCTTCAGCCTCTCCAGCAAAAGTCTTGCAGACAAACAGGCCTTTCTTGTTGCTTTATCTCTGCCTTCTGCTTCATCCTCAGCAGCCGAATAGCTGCTCTAGTCTCAGTTGTAGCCACAGCTCCAGTCCAATTTCTGTCTGCTCCTGCCTTTTCAAACCAATCCACATCTGAGTCCTCATGACCTTCACAGGGCCCCTTAAATTCTTCCCTCGAGAAGCAGACCGTATTTCCCTTTGTGCTTGAGCCTGAGGACAGAGGCAGAGCATGGAGGGCTCCACAACCTGAGGAGGGGGCTATGCCTCTCCTGGAGGAACCTGCGGTTGCCGAGTCCTTCTGACTTTCCACCAGCTTTCAACCAGGTAGGGTGTCAACCGAGGAGGGGCTGATGCCTCCAGCACCAGCAGGGCCTCCACCCCCACCTGTTCGTCAAACCTCCATTTCTCCATTTCTGGGGCTGACGGCTCCACTACATCTTTCACCTGCCCCACGGCACCTGGCAGCCTGCACTCCCACACTGCTTCTTCTCATGCTGCTCCCTCTTGGGCCACGGTTCCTTCTCGGGCTGCTTCCTCTCGGGCTGCCACGACATCCTATACTATTTCCACAGCACTTCGTAAGTGATGCCATTACAGTCAGCAACAAACATTCTTTCCCTTGGGGTGGACCCCATTCCTCCACCCCTTCACAGTACATGTCCACAGAGGACACTTGAGGGTCTCCCCACCCATAGGTGCAGCCTGTTGAAATATTCCTTCCATGAGAGCAGCCTGTTCTTTTTCCTTGGTCACCAATGAACCCTGCCAACTGTCGCCAATTGTCTTGCCAATGGATTTCAGCCCCAGACAAGTTCATTATGGATGTAATGTGACCAAAGAAATGACAGCAGAACATTCTTGGGGTGAAAGGGTTATATCCAACTTTATTTCCACAGTGGCAATCACGGTCAGTCACTAAAATCCCATTCACTCAGAGCGAGTCTGCATGCAGCAAGCCAGTCTCTGCCTCTGGGCCTCTCTGCCGCCACAGCCGTCTCAGTCTCTGTCCTCAGCACTGCCCCTACTGTAGCCTCTGCTCTGCTCTCCTGCAGCTATGCCACCATGTCAGGCAGAGCACTGGGCAGGGCTCTTTATATATAGAGTCAATAGCAACATATTGCCCACACATGTGTAGTGAGCCTGCCAACTAGGGCCAAGTGAGATTCCTGGCCACAGGAACTTTCATTTTATCCACACTCAGCCATAGAAAAGAGTGAAATCTTGCCATATGTGACAACATGGATGGACCTAAATCATATTATGCTAAATGAAGTAAGACAGAGAAAGACATATGCCATATGCCTTCACCTATATGCCAAATCTAAAAAAAAAGTAAACAAAACAGAAACAGACTCATAAATACAGAGAACAAATTGGTGGTTGCCATAGGGTAGGTGGGTTGAGGGACAGGCAAAAGAGGTGAAGGGGATATAAAGGTACAAACTTCCAATTATAAAATAAATTTTTATTTTATAAAATAAATTGTTACTGTAAAGATAAAAGTACAGCAGAGGAAATACATAGTCAATAAAATTGTAATATCTTTGTATGGTGACAGATAATGAGTACACTTCATGGTGAGCATTTCATAATGTATATAATTGTTGAATCACTATGTTGTATACCTGAAACCAAAAAAATACTGCATATCAACTATGCTTCAATAAAAAATAAAATAAAATAGTAACATGCTTTTTTTTGGCCAATAACATTCTCATAGAACTCAATAAATATGTAGTGAATAAAGTATTAAACATGTTTTACCTCAACAAAATACTTTTTCTAACTAACTTCCTTTTAAATTGAATTCAACAGGCATTTATAGGGCATCTTCTAAGTCTACATCTCTACATGAGACCTTGCATATGGTATGATATGAATCTAGCAATATACTGATCTGAGCTCTTCTCACATGCACCAGTCTGCAAAGTTCACCTTGTAAGGCCTTCTGAAGGTTCCTATTGTTCCTCAGAGACATGTTAGCACATAGCTAAACAGACCTAAACAGACCTGAGTGGACATCCCACCAGCTGGGGGCACACCACGGGATTATGGTTTCTACCACCATCAGATGGCAATCTATGAGAAGACAAGTTATATCATTGCAAAACAAACTCATTAACAAATTGAGAAGAATCACCTCTAGTGCTATTTGTAAAATGCTGAATATATATTTATTTATATTGTATATTATGAATCATTAATCTTAGCAATATGGTGAATCATTAATCTTAGCAAATTCTTGAGTTAGTTCCCCACCTCATAAATGAGCATACTTTTAAGCAGTCTTAATGAATTTGTATTGTTCTAATGAAAGCTTTGAGCAGTCTTAATGAATTTGTATTGTTCTAATGAAAGCTTTATTAGTTTCCCAGGACTGCCTTAACAAAGTACCACAAACTGACCAGCTTAAAATAATAGAAATGTTGGCAACATATGGTAACTACATTTACACTGGGAAGCATTTCATAATGTATGTAATTGTCAAATCACTACATTGTACATCTGAAACTAACGTAATATTGTATGTCAACTATACTTCAATTAAAAAACAAACAAACAATATAAATACATTGTCTCACAGTTCTGGAGGCTAAAAGTCCAAAATCAAGGTGTTGACAGGGCCATCCTCCCTCTGAAACCTGAAGGGGAATCTTTCCCTGCCTCTTCCTGGCTTATGGAAAATCTTTGGCATTCCTTGGCTTGCAACCATAAAATTCCACTCTCTTCTTTTGTTGTCACATAGCATTCTCCCTGTGTGCCTGTCTTCTCATGGTTATTCCCCTATAAAGACACCAAGCCATACTAGAACAGGGGGCCATTCTATTCAAGTATGACTTCATCTCAGCTACTCTTCCAATGACCCTATTTCCAAATAAGGTCACAGTCTGAGGTACTGGGGGTTAAGATGTCAACATATATTTTTTGGGTGGACCCAATTCAACCCACAATGAAAGTAAAACCATAACAAAAGTAAAAATAAAAGTAAAAAATAAATAAAAATAATAAAAATAAAAGTTGAAAACATCTTTTAATTATTGCGTAATAAAAGATTGAAATCGATCTGTATGTGTTGCAAAGCCAAACAGAAATAGTAGAATGGCTCTAACTCTACAAGCTGTTCAGCTATTGTATCGATGTGTTTCAATTTCTCAAGATGCATCCTAAAATATGAATTTTCCACAGTAATTGTCAAATGTCTCCAATCTGGAACTGGAAGTTGATCTGGGTAGAAAATATTTCTAAACAGCAGGAAATAACTTGGAGGCTCTCACATCTCCCAGAAAAAAGTTATTTATGAAATTGTTGACTACAGTGTTATGTTGAGCCATATGTTTTGTTTTCTTTCGAATTGTGTTTTTTTATGGACCACCTGACAGGGCTATCTTTTTGACATAATATAGGAGGAAAATCCTGGGTGGTGATGAGGAGGAAGTCTTTGATCCTTTCAACTCTACAGTTGGGATTGAATGAGCATTTTATTTTTAGAGAGTTTACTTTATTAATTTGGAGTGTTGGGTGTGATTTGCAGTTAGCCAGGGATCTTTTGAAGTGTGTTTCTTGTAAATATAAACACTACAATGAAGATTTATCACTAAGAAATGGTTAAAATACCAAATAACTGAACAAAGGGAAAAGAAACTTGAGACATTTTTGTGAATAGAATTTTTTTTTAATTTTGAGAGAGATGCACTAGATTATTGTTTTCTTCTCAGGATCTAAAGAGAAGTGGATCAGAAGTTCGCTGTGTGCTTATTTAATGTGCTTTGTTATTGAACATTTCCATGTGAAAGAGGCTGCCAGTCTGAGAAAAAATAATCAAAATATATGCGATTGACTATTCCCTGCCTGACACTTAGTGGTAACTTGGGAGAACTGCAGCTTTTGACCTGTGGGAAATTGGTGGGACCTGTGGGAAACATGAATGAAAAACAATCTTTGGAGTTTACTGTTCTCTGCATTCACATGAGCCCTCAGATTTTTTTAAGAACCTAAATGGATCACTAAGAACTGGCCCTAGAAAGCTGAAAAGCAGATTGTGGTAAAAGAGCCTGGAAAATGTCTAATTTCTTATAATGCTCCACAGAAACTTCCAAAAGTAGGAGGAGACAGAAAAATATGCTCCCATATTTGCTCTTTTATTAACATTTCACTTTTATCTGATCATTTTGTAGAGAAAATAATCAAAATCAATGTAGAGCTTTGCAATGAGAAAGAAATGGGGGCTAGAAGTTAAAAAAAATAAGCAAACACACAAAAAAGCTAGATGGGATTGCAAATTGGTGCCACCTTCCTGGAGACCTGTTTGGCAATATGTATGAAAAAAATTTTTTTTTAAGAATTGCCCCCTTGTTTGTAACAGAGTTACTGTTTTGTGCCCCCACTATATTCACGTGTTGAAACCTAATCCCCAGTGACAGTGGAAGGAGGTGAGGCCTGTGGGAAGGAAGTGTTGAGGTCATGATGGTGGAGTCCTCAGCTAGCTTGCTCTCTCTCTGCCATGTGGGGATGCAAAGAGAAGCTGGCAATCTGCAACCTCAAAGGGGGCCCTCACCAGAATCCTGATCTTGGGTGTGTAGACTCCAGTTCTGTGAAAAATAACAGAAAAAATGTCTCCTGTTTCTAAGCTACCCAGATTGTGGTACTTTGTTTTAGCAGCCCAAGCTAAGATACTGCTCTCTCAGAAATGCCACTTCTATGAATTTATCCAGATGAAATAACCATTCATCTATTTAAATATTTAAGGATTTGTATATAAAGATGTTCATTACTTCATTATCTATCAGAAAAACTGGGGAAAATATATGTCTAATAATAGACACAAGAAATGAGGCAAATTTCTTTATCATTAATATTATTGAAATAATATTGTATAGGGCTACTTAGTGGCTTAGGAAAATGTTCATATGTTTTTAACAAAAAAATAGTTACCAAAGTATCAAAATTTAGTAAGAAACTATATACATGAAATGTAGACAGAAAAAAAGATTAAAATGATGTGTATCAAAATACTAACAGTAGTTATTTCTAGAGAATAAGATTATGACATTTGTCATAATGAACAGGAATTCTGTTGTAAATAAGTCACCATGAAAGGTAGTGACAACTGAATGGACAAGAGAAACATGTTATTAAAACATGAAACTACAAATACGAAGGTGTCCTGAGTTCAAATGTGAATAGAGGAAATACTGGCGAATCCCAGTTATCTGGCATTCGAAGGTCCAGGGAAGAACAGGAATCACAGGACATTTGTGATGAAGCCGCTCTATCTTTCAACTAGATTGATTGTTTAAGTTACTGCTCCCATTTGGTTTTTAATTGGAACTCGTACCAGGTGGCCTGGGACTCCTACTTGTGTGTGACCTGGGACAAGTTGCTTAGATATTCTGAAATTTACTAACCAAATCTGAGTTACAGGGCACAATAGTAACCTCTCGGACTACCTCACTGGGTCATAATGAGGATCAGATAAGCTAGTAAATGTGAAAAATGCACTGTAAGCTTTAAATGACAATCCAAATGGAGGATGATAATGTAGGCTTTTAATTTTAACTGACTTACCTTAGTGCAGATGAGCATCATAGGAAAATCCAGGGACTTGGTTGTGCTATCGACACATTGTACAAACATGCCTGAGGGAGAGAGCAATGAAAAACAGCCCACTGAAGTAGACTACTGCATGAAATTTCCCCCTCTAATTTCTCAATTTAGGCTAAGAAGTCTGAGAAGTGGGTGACCTTGCTCCCCAATATAGAGAGAAGTCCTGGGCCATATGCTTGGGGCTTGTTAATCAATTATGCAAGCTTAGCCCCTCACATACCTGCAGGTTAGGAAAAGCCAAGATTCACTGACAGAATGATGAGAGAGAACTTAGCTGGAGAGGGTTATGGGACCTCTGTGCTTCTTCACAATCTCAAGCCAAGGGTGCATGAATGAATATAGAATCTCTTCTCCATGAGCTTCATTGAGAACTGACAGAGACCACCTTTCCTAAGCCTAACATGCTGTGCATGTTCCCAAACAGAAACTTTATTGGCTTCTTAGTTGGATTATTATATTTTCTTTGTGATTACCTTAGATTACAACATGAATCCTTGACTTACTACAGTCTACTTTCAATTAATACTTTTGCCAATCCCTCCTGAAAAATAGAAGAACCTTACAACAGTTTACTTGTATTCACCCCCCTCCATATTTTGCCTTCCATTTCATATCTCTATCATTCCATCTAATCTATTTTGAACACCACAAGACATTACTATTACTTTAAGCAGTTGATTTTTATTTCTACTGATCTTCATATTTACCTTTCCTAGTACTCTTTATTCCTTCCTGAACATACGTGTTTCCCATTGGGATTACATTCCCCCTATCTGAAAATACATGTTTAAATATTTATTTTAGTGTGCATCTAATGACAACTAATTGCCAGTTTTTGTTTGTCTGAAAATGCCTTTATTTCACCTTTATTTATTAAGGATATTTTCTCTTGATCTAGATATTCTATTGCCTTCTAGATTCCACCATCTGTATAGAAAGGTCAGCTGTAAGCTTTATTGTTGCTCCTTTGAAAAGAATATGTTTTTCCATTTTCTGGCTAATTTTAAGATGTTATTTCTTTGTCTTTGTTTTTAGTTACTTGACTCTGATATAATTAGCTGTAGTTTTCTTTGTATTTCTTCAAATATTACTTCTGGACAATTCTTTCTCTTTGCTTTTAGGATTCCAGTTACATGCATGTTAACCTTTCTCACAATATCCTAGATGTATTTTATGTTCTCTACCATATTTTCCATCCCTTTTCTTTCTAATAATCTTCCAGTTTTCCAATCCTCATTTTGCTCTAATTTTCTAATTATACTCATTCATTGGATTCTTAATTTCAGTTATTGTGCATTTTAATTCTAGAATTTCCATTTCACTTTTATGGGCTCCATGTCTCTCTGTAACTCTCCATCTTCTCTCCTATTTTCTTGGTCATGTTATTCAAGGTTGTTTTCAAGTTCTTGCATGGTAACTGTAATATTTGAATCACCCATGGGACTACTTTTATTTTTTGCTTTTCTTTTGATACAGAGTTACTAGTTCACTTGATCCAGTTGTTTTATTTAGCATGACAAATGATTTTGTATTAAATGCCGCACAGTCCATATGAAAAATGATGGGGGTGCTGAATGATGTCCTCTTCCTACAGAGGGGTTATGTTTTTCTTTGATAGGCACATAGAGTACCAGAAAATCACCTTGATCTTGTCAAGGGTTATATTTGCCTTTTTTAGTGACTTGTCCATTTCAGTTTTGCCCCTATTCCTATGCCCTTGTGAGATCTCTCTTTGCCCAGAGACAATCCACAAATTGGACATCAGCCTCTGTCTCCCCAGCACTACATGGCTACTGAAATATCTACTCAGTGGTTTAGGTGTTTACTTGCTGATTTCTGCTGGGTTGGAGTCTCCCTCTGCATAGTTCAAGGAGAAATTGTGAGCAGATTTTTTAGCTCAATTCTTGGAGGTTTTCTCCTTCCAAGATTTTGCTCTTCTAGTCTTACCTGCTTTTGGAATTCTGAATTCAGACTTTGTTGCTCAGCCCAGTGAAACTGCTGCCTTCTGCTGAGACCTAATCCCCTGTGCTAAAACTGGAAAATGCTTACAGGAAAAGAAAAAAAAAGTATCCCTTGAGTGAATGTGGCTCTTTCCTCAGTTGCTTCTTTCCTCTCAGAAATCCTAGATTCATGTCCTTTCTGTATTGGTTTCTCTCCAGTGCCTTCAAATATTCACTTTATCTACCTTCTCTAGCTTTTATAATTGTTTTCAGTGGGAAGCTTAAACCAATTGAGTCACTTAGTTATGGCTAGAAGCAGATATCTTGAAGCAGGGGCTCATGTAAACACACAAAAAGGAAGTCTGGCAGCAATCCCTGGAGGAAGAAACCAATTCCCAGCTGTCAGGGAGGCTTCTTAGATGGTAGCAACTGCCACCAGTGTCATGGACCCTAATATTTGGTGAATAATAGGTAAATAAAATTAGGGGAAGCCAAATGCTTCAATTAAGGTTGCAAATAGATTGTTATTAAATAAATCAAGTAAGTGCTGAAAGAGACCAATGAACCGGATCCGAGAAGAGAAAAGGACTTCCGAGAGGTAGGGCATGGGAAGGACATATTAGTGGGAAGTACAGTGCTATTTTCAGGGAAAACCAGGATTAGGAAAGCTTCCCAGGGAGAAGGCAGGGTCTCATCAAGAAGAGCAAGAAATGTAATTTCAATGTTAGCACTTCGGGGAACAACTTAGTCAAATCTCACATAGGTACAAGTAACAAAAACACATTTTAAGAAAAAATGTGAAATTATTTAAAGGTTGTGAGACCATGGTGCCAAGAACTTGAATGCTGATCGAAGCCCAAGCAGCTTGTGTGTGTGTGTGTGTCTGATTTCAGAGAAGAGAAATAAAAACTTCTTCCTAAAATAAGATTTATAGCAGAGATTTTCAAAACCCTAAAGAGTGGTGACAAGCAAGAAAGTCAGAAAGGAGAGAACTTTTGTTTGCCACACCTTCCCTAAGTCCTATCACCTAGAGGCAGTGAGGCCTTTAACTGTTAAGATTTAGCTATAATCCACCAAACAATCCTATGAGGTTGAAGTAGGTATACTGGGAATGAGTGTTGGAAATATTTTGCTATGTTAGTGTAGGATCCATTATACCTGACTTTCATTTCATTTAGTCATTCATTCAACAAACATTAATGAGTACCCACTATGTGCCAGACTTTGTACTAGGTGTTAAGGATAAAATCATAACATAGTGCCTGTCCTCACAGAACATGCTATATAGTTGGGAATCACAGGGTCCTTGCATTACAGATTTTCTCGCAACCCTGTCCATTTTGCCTACTTTATCCATTAGAATTTTTGCCTCTGCTCCTGACAAATATGTAAGTCTGCTCACTGAGACCAGAGCCTGACCTTGAGAAACTGATCACCTTTCCCCACACACTTTTCCTAGCAAGCTTTGATAATACAGTAACTAGCCAATGATAGCTATGGCTAAGATGATACACCACATACCCAACAATATCTGCTAAGCACTGTTACAAGTGTTTCTTTCATGCACACAACTCATTTAATTGTCACCACAATCTGCTGAGGTAGTATTATTATTGTCCCCAATTTGAAAAAGAAGAGCATTGCTGCTTACTGGAGTTCTGTTTCAAGTTTCAGGTAGCACCTGGAGTCACATCGTGGGTATTCTTCTTAGGAATGGTCTTCCTTTCTAGAAATGCTTGTAACTCTGTCCTACCCACGAGGTCATACTCCCTTAGACACTGTCATCTGGATTGCTGGCCACTCTCAATAGCTGAGTCATTATGTGTAAACATGCTTGTGTCTCACTGATGTACTGGGGAGGTTTCTAAATTTTCACAGCTAGATCATCTGAGTCATGACCAATGTGTTAATTTTGGAAACTGTGTGACCTCTGTCCCCAAGTTTTCCAGGATTATAGAGTCACCCATCCCAAAGGAAATACCCTAACCCCACCTTATATAACTGCAGAAAGGTTAGCCTCCTTCCCCAAATACTTCTAAGAATTCCTAAGGACTTGTATTTCCAAATCTAGTTACCAGTTATCATCCTTTGCACTAGACCATGGCTATACTTTCCTGTTCTCTTCTTCCCACTTTCTTATTTAGCTCATACCTTCAGACACCAAGTATTTGATATAATTTGACCAATGTTTTGAGACAACACAAGGGAAATTGAAGCACAGGAAAGAAAAGCCTTTGTGTTTAGAGAGAGCCTTCGGGCAGAGTTACAGATACTTGCAATGGGAAGCTGTCGGCATGCGAGAAGATGAGCTCCCCTGCAATATGAGTGGCGTGCCTTCAGCATCTCTACACCAGACACTGAGCACGCATTGCTTTCACCAAAGAGGGTCTCAGAGAACATGACACATACCCCAGGGTCACATAGCAAGTAATTGACACAGCCAGAAATTGAATTCACATCTGCCTCTAAAGTTCAGTATTTTTTCATTTTGCCATGCCTTCTTCCCAACTCAAAAGGAATATGCTGAGGTAATAAAGTCCACTGTAGTTGATCTGAGCAGAAGGAAACCTAGGAGAGGGGATGGTCTAGGGAAGCACAGAGGTCTGAGCTCCAGAACCTGAAGGAGGAAAAGAAAGAGCATTCTGTGCGTGAGCATAGCTGGCATATTAATATATGTGTATATATATTATATTATAGTTTTTGAATTTTTTAATTTGAAAATGTAAAAAAAGGTAGAGTTAATCTCCATAAACCCATCATCTATACTGAACAATGATTAATATTTTTCCACTTTTGCATCTTTTTATCTGCTGAAGTAGTTTAAAGCAAATCTTAAACATAATATCTTATCTATGATTATTCTTATAAATATCTCTTTAAAAAGATATGTTCTTCTGTAAACACTGTATCATTACTATAACTAATAAAATGAACAGTTCCTTAGTATCCCCTAATACTGAACCACTCTCATACTCCTCTGATCATCCTACAAATGTCTCTTTACAGCTGGTTTGTTTAACTCAATATCAGTAAAGGTCTACACATTGCATTTGTTTGTTATGTTATTTTAAATTTATAACTGCCCTCCCTTTTCAAGACATTGCTGTATTAAGGAAACCAGATCACTTGCCAGGAATATACTTAAGTATGAATATGTTCTATCAGTGTATTTTTACCTCTTATTATTCACAGAGGCACCCTATCCTTGACCTATGCTTGTCATTTAGTTACTTGATGTAGCCACAGGAAGCTCAGTCAGGTGTTTCTGAAAGGTCTTTATAACCTCACCCACCCTGTTTATGCTTCAAGTAAAAGAAACATCATGTCTGGAAAGCTCATAAGTGACCTCATCAAAATGCAGCTATTCTGGAAGCCCACAGATTAGAAGTTGTCACTGACATGAGCCTTAGGCAAGCTCCAAGCTGAAGGATGATGAAAAGAAGGTCAAGAGCTAGAATAGATGGAGCTATAAGTCAGACCAAGGTCTTTTATTTATACTTATGTCTCCATTCCCTAGTTCTACCTTTTTAGTACAGATGTTCTAGAGGTTTGTACAAGGACAGAGTCACAGCTGCAGCTTTGGGAGAAAGCCTGCCTCACTACAATGCAATAATGAGATTTTCATCTTTATTCATAGGATGAGAAATGATGCCACTGTTTCCAGTCCTGAGAGTTGGTGAGCTTAAGAAATATGAAAGTGGCTTAAAGAAGCAGTCAGTGCCTATCTCAGGCTGTTTGAGACACTCCCAGAGTTGGGATTCCTCTGCTCTTGGTGGGATGTCCTAACCACTCCTTCCAGTTTAGGAGGTCCAAGCTAGTTCAGCTCAGCCTCTTGAAATCCAAAGGGAAAGGCTTCTGTGCCTTCAGGACACCACCCTGACTCAAAGGTGTCCAGAGCTGTCACCAGCTCTTCTTGGGCCTAGAACCCTAGTCATACCGAGTCCTCTGGTAAAGCCTGGGTGACAATGAACTCAGCCCTTGGGCCCTGAGAGAAGGGAGCACTAGCTAAGTCCCTGGTGCAGACAATGGAAACTCATAGGAAGATTTACAAACTTCTGCACTTTCTTGTCACTCTAGTCTCAGAGTCTTCTCAAAGCCTCTGGCTTGATCCACCCAGCTGTGCCTTGCAACCCTTCTTGCCCTCTCAGAACTCCCCGCCTCTGGAACAGTGCGGCTGGCAAGCAGCACCACCGATGCACGGGCTTCTCTCTAACATTGCCTTTCTCCCTAGTTGGGGGAAAGCTCTTTAGTCTGGGAGGTGAGAGTAAAACCCTGCCCTCCTCACTGCTTCCTTAAGACGTTGTGTCTATGCCAATTCACCCCCTTGTCTCTTAGTCCTCTGTTCTGCAACACACGCCACTCTTTTATTCTTTCCCAATAGGCTTTGATGGCTCTTAAATCTAAAGCCCTCAAACAAACCTAAAGCTAGTTCTCTTTTCTTCAAAATTCCAAAGGATTTAAATTTCAGTTCCCTCTAACATGGCAAAAAAAGGAAGGAAACATCTCCATGGGAAAATATATCTGAACATTTATATCCAGCTACATGCTTAAAATTACCCTCTATTTTTCTTCCTGGAAATATGATTCCTGTTCCCTGCCATGACAAGTTAGGGAAACAATCCCTGCCCTAATGGTTTGAGTAGAGGCTACTGCTGCCTTGGAAAGCATTAAGTCTGATGACACCGAGACTAGTAACAGTTTTACCATGGTTCCTTTTTTTAAAAAAAATTTACCAAAAAGTATCAGAAGTTGTGATCTTATTGACTATATCATCATTTGGTGAACTATCCTATTTTGTCATTGACCTTAAGTCACAAATGTGGTGTGACTTTAGCATAGTCCTTAAATATTTTGCAGCTGTTTTTCCACTTGTGAACTGAAAGAACTGTCTCCATTGATGTAAAACTTATCCCTTCCCTCTCTAAATGATCTAACCCTCACTTTACCAAAATAACTCATGCCACATTTCCTGGAGCATTCTCCTCATGCCCACCCAAAAGACAGCCCTTTATCACACACACGTACGAACACACACACACACACACACACTCAGAGTTCCTGACAAAAAGCAAAGTATAGGCTATGCTTACTTTTCATACTTGTCCTATGTTTCTAACAATTTGATCTGTTTTTAGAAAACTGTCAAGTCTTCAAAGCTCAAAGAATGATATATTATAACCCTACAAGCGATTAAGATTATTGAAAATAAACTTGCCAATACTTAGACAAAAATCACTCCTGATTGAAGAGGCTTTGTGGAAAGCATGAATCAGGGTGAGTTCCTTAGTAATAATTGGCAATTATACATGTCCCTCAGTTTGACTAATTTCATGGGTTTATCACTGTTGATACATTTTATAATTTGACTCAAACTTCTCCCATGACCTTAAAATCCTGAACAAATGCTTCTTTAAAGAATTACACATTTATAAACCCCAAAATGCTTCCATAATTTAACTGAGCAAGAATATTCACCTTTGAAGAATAACTATACCTAATCATCTCCACACAGTACTCGCTGTTTACTTGGTTGTTGATTTTCTTGAAACACAACAAGACTTCATTATTTGAATTACTGTCTAAACATCAGTCTCAGAAATAAGCTCCACTGGGCATTGTTTGTGAGTGCTGAGGTCTTAAATGATTCAAACTCAGCTTCACTCACATCCGTAATAATTATCATCACCAAAGAGAACATATTTTAGAGAACAAGATGTTAAATTAATGTTCTGAAGAATTTATCAAATAAAATCTGGTCTGCTTTTTCCCACAAAGTTCTCAATGAATCACTCCAGACTTCTAATGACCTAATCAGGAAACTTCTGTTTGAGGTGGGGATGAATTTGGAGACAAATTGTAGTGATATGTGGCATAATATTTGGAAAATGTGGAAAACACAACTCTATTGCTTCATTCTGAAGGCCTAATAAATGTTAGGAAAATGCTTCAAATTGTAATTTATGTTTTTGTCTGAAAGCATAGGGAGACAAGTAATCCCCTTTTCAAAAATATGAATATTTGAACTCAGCTTCTAAATCTAGATAGAAGTAATATTGCATAAATTCAATGTGCATGCACATAGTTGTACATTTGTTTGGATAAGGGCCTTGATGGAAAGTCAGCTACCACATATGGAGCACATTCCAGCAAGAATGGATGCAAGCAATGAACAAGTTTTTCAAACAGTAGCGTCCACTGCAAATATCTTATATACTAGTCAATATTCCAAGCCTTATATACAGTTTTTTATTCTTTCTTTTAGTACCTCTTTAAGCAAACACCATTACCAGTGATACCCCCATTACATATGAGAAAATTGAGGCAAAGGGAGACAAAATAACTCTCCCAAGTCCATACTTACAAGATGCAGATCCAGGATCCAAGCTTAAGCATTCTGACTCTATCCCATTCTGAACCACTGCAGTCATACATGAAAGAGACTGTGGTCACTTGGACCAGGGAGCAGCAACGAACATGGAAAGTAGCTGATAGACTAGAAATGCATTCATGTTTATGGTCATCTACCAGAGTAGAAAATTGGGAACAATGTTAATGTCCAACATTAGGAATCTGACAATAAATTTTAGCCTGTATCGATAAAGGAACACCATATAAGCTATTCAATAATTTTTTCAATCATATTTAATAATAAACATGAAAGGTAGCATTCATTCTTGACTGAGAACATCACATTAAATGAAAAACATAAGCATATAAAATACACATTTTGGATAATCCCATTGTTTTTTTGTTTTTTTAAGTGTATTTTTTATTGAAATGAAATTTATTTTATTTCATTATAGTTGATATACAATATTAAATTGGTTTCAAGTATGCAACACAGTGATTCAACAGTTACACACATTATCAAATCCTCACCCCAAGAAGTGAAGTTACTATCTGTCAACATAGAAAGATGTTGCAGAACCATTGACTATATTCTCAATGCTGCATTTCCATCCCCATGACCAACTTACATTATTACTGAGATTTTGGTGCCCCTTTATCACCCTCACCCACCCCATCTACCTACCCCCAACCCCCCCAACCCCATCCCATGGTAACCACCAGGCACTTCTCGGTGTCTATGAGTCTACTGCTGCTTTGTTCATTTCATTTTGTCATTTTTAGATTCTACATATAAGTGAAATCATATGGCATTTGTCTTGGATGATCCCATTTGGGATACATGTGTGTGTATGTGCATGCATGTGCATGTGCATATACACAAACCATCTAGACAGTACAAAATGGGCTGGAAGCTAGGACTCTGCTTGATTTAAATTTGTTTGGTAACCTTTATTTTTCAATTATTTCTGCATTGTTTCTATAATGAAAGCAAAACTGTTTGAAGGAGTAGTAAGATAACTAAACCTCAGTTCAATCATGAGGACTAGAAAGGCCAGTGGGAATCTGAGTCACAGGCTGACAGTGATGATGGCAAGAATATATAATTAATGTTGAGCCAGCTCTGCAGCAACAAGCTCCTTAGTAAGTCCACCAGGCTTGGTCAGCTCTGACCCAGGCACCTCAGGAAGCTGGGCTTACACAGAAATGATCTTCAGCACCTGCTCCTAGAGAACACTGGAAAGTCACACATTAGCAGGATCAAAGAGGATGAAAATAATGTACTCAGAGCCCTACATAGATCCTAGTAATTTGTACACTAAAAATGGGGACTGTAGGAGACAAGGAGGTAGGGAGAGCAGGGAAGAAAAGGGGTGGGAGAGGAGCAGTGGGGTTCCTAAAATTTATTCATCCCCTGGTAAGGGTGCCTTTATGTAATTTGCACAAACGTGCTAGACGTACTTGCTGCAGTCAAGATTAGTAAGGTGAGGTGAGGCCAGATATGAGGCACTTTGGAGTTCCAGTGTTGAGGCCCTTTGGGTCATCAATGGTAAAGACCATAGTTAAGAGAAGATACTAGAAGAAGGAGGCTTGAAGGATGGATGGGATTTATATTAGGGAAATGTGCAGAAAAGGAAGCAATCTTGTATTGTGGTAGAAGGAAATTTAAACATTGAAGTTCAAGGTGGGGTCATTAGCCCGATTTTTTAGAAAAACTATTGAGGTAACACTCTTTTCAGCCTGAGAAACTGGGCTTTAGCTTTCAAGGCATAGATGTTTGAGTACAAGGACACCTAAATTGAGAAGGATTACTGTAACTTTATATAACTGAATGCTCTCTCCTTCAAAGGCTTCCTTTCTCCTCATCTCTCCCAAACTATCTGCTTCCTGGCTCCACACTGACTTTTTGGAATTGGCATCCCAGTTCAGGCTCTCTTCTTTTGCTGTAGTACTAGAACTCCAATAAGACACACATGCTACATACGGGACCAAATTTTTCAACTCAAGCTACACTGAAATCCATGCCTGGCCAGCCCATCCTGTCCAAGGAGCTGGGCAGATCAAGTAAAACTTTTTTCATCATTTCAAAAATGTACTCAGAATATCTTCATTTCTCTTTGTGCAAGTTAGAATAAAGTTTACTTTTCCCAGAAAAATGCAATTTCTAGTCCATATGCATACTGTTAGTCTTCTGCCTTTCTACAGAGCATTTCATTGCCAAGCACATACCAGTGATTTATTAGCTATTCCTTCACTAAAGGCTGAAAAGTTGTTATTTCTTCCATGTTTATGGATGATAAAAAAAACAGAGCTACAAATTAGTTAAATGTCTTCTGTAAGGTCATCCCACAAGTTTGAAGGACAGAGCTGGGGTTCAGACTTGCACTCTCTGACTCGCCCCACCCTGAGAGGTCCACTGGGTCACACTGCGTCTCTGCAGGACAACATAACATGCCGTCAGGGGCAGATGTTGCTTGTCACCCTGACCATCCATCATGCCCCTAAGCAAGTGCAATTGCAAAGAGAGATTTTTTAAAAACAGCTCTTATCCAGGTGGCTAAAATCACTTCACTGAAACAAAGACTTAGAAATCAATGTCTGAAGAGGGCTCCATTTTAATCCTCACTTAGTTTCTTTCTGCTGGTCACCCAGCATGACTCTGAGTCACCTTCCCCTGACATCAGTGACAAGCACTCCAAGAATGAAAAATAAGATCTTTTAAAATATTTGTCTAAGTAATTAGGGAAGGAAAACTTAGGGAGGGAGCAAGGTCATCTGTTGAATTATAAAAGCAAGGAGTAGGATTTGGGGGTTGTCCACTGCCCCAGATTTATCGAACCCACCTCTTCATCTGACATCCTCCTACTTGTCTTTTCTCTTTCTTAAAGAGTAATTTATCATAGGTGATTGAGGAATGACTTTAAATGTCACTAAGAAAAATAGTCCATAGAATTTATCTAGAAGAGAACAGCTACCCAAACTGCTTCATTTTATCAGGGAGGAAACTATGAGAAAAGTTAAATAAATTCCCGAGGCTTATATGGCTAGTTATGGGCAGCATTGGATCTGTAGCATAGATACATTGCCTCCAAGCCTGTGGTCTATTTACCCATGGATACAACTGGATTAATAATATTCAATCATTTTTTTCAGTAAATTTTTATTAAGGGCCCACCATGAACCAGGAGTTTGGCAAAACACTGCCTTTGCCTTCAAACCATCTATAGTCTAAAGGAACAACTGCAATGCACCATCTGGTTAATAACTATAATAAATTTTTAAATGCTTCCATAGATAATAGTGTGAAGGGGTAAAATCAGTTTCAACTGGCTTAAGAGGTATCTTCTTCTAATTTCTTAAAAATTAAGGGAAATATATTTTAAGAGACAAAGAAAAGGGACATGGCATAACTTACAGAAAGCTTAAACTTCCCTATATCCTCCCAATTTTTCACTAATGCTCCACACCTAGTGCTAAGACCTTTTAAAATATTTGTCTAGATATTTTTGACTAATTGTGAATAGGACAGGATGTAGAATTTAGATATATTTCAGGGCTGGAATATGACAGTGTGTTTTGTCAAACTGATGTCATTCAACTGAAAAGTGACTGATGATTACCATGTGGGAGGGCTTAAGGCAGGTGCATGAAATAAGTAAAGAGGATAAAAGGCACAGAATCTCAATCATAATATAAATTAGTCATGGGGGTGACAATACAGCACAGAGAATATAATCAATAGTTCTTCAACTATCTCTCTATGTTGACAGACAGTAACTACACTAGTTGGGGTAAGCATTTAATGTAGATAACTGTCAAATCACTATATTGTACACTTGAAACTAATATAATCAACTATACTTCAATAAAAAATAAGAAATTAGGTAAATAAATACATGAAAAAATGTGATATGTTCATACAATGGAATATTATATTACAATGAACATGAATAGACTATAACTATGCACATAAATGTGGTTGAACCTTATATTTGTTTTCATTTATATAAAGTTCTTGACCTGGATGATAGTTTATGGCATGCTCACTTTGTGGTAATTTATATTTTATGATTTGTGCACCTTTCTATGTGTGTTTCATACTTCAGTAAAAATGTCCCTAAAAATAAAAAAAAACACAAATAAACAAATAACCTGATGTCATTCATGACTGAAAGAGTTGATTATCCACATAGCATTTTCCAAATGCAAAAGAGTTCTTGAGTGATTAAAGCAAGAAATGCATTTAGGTTTTTTTCCCTCTACATTCTGATTACCAGAACTGTAGGCTTCCGAGGGATGTCATGAGGAGAAGAAGCAGAGAATGGAAAGGTGGTACAGTTATACAGGTAGAGTGTGTGTATGTGTGACTCACACATATAAAGAAGATTCTACCTGTCAGGTCTTGCTCCTGTGCAGTTCCTCCATGCCTAGGTGCAAGGAGAGCCAAGTTGGGAGTTTGATCTTCAATAGAGTCCTAGAAAGTAAACCCTCAAAGAGGCTTTTCCACATGTGACAACCTGGAGAAACTAGAATAGAGACTAGGACCATAAATCCTTTCATTGCAACCTCTTAAGAGGACTGGTTGAGAAAGCACTACCTTTCTAAGGAGAGGAGAGGAGAGACAAGACAATGAATGTGTGGATAGGGAGAGAACCAGTGGAGTAAGTAATGAAGTCCATTGGAAGAGTACTGACAACTTACCACATCAAAAGTTTTACAAAATGAATTACCGTGGTGCTGGAGAGAATGCTGCAATAGGATAGTCAAGTTAAGCAGTTAGTTTCCTAGAAATAACACTCAAAAGAACCATCTGAAAGATTTCATAACAATTGCAAAAATGTCTAAGTTTCCTTCAACCGAACACAAAAGGACTTGCAGGGCTAAATAAGTGGCCATATAAAAGAAGCAGGCATGCTTAACGTAGGTAAACATAAGATAACATGTTTAAAGGAAAACAAAAGAAATATGAAACCTTTTGAAACTGAGTGAAGCATTCTAGTTTCCACCAGGGCAAAATTCATTATACTTTCCAATATCATATATTAATAATGTAATATATACAATATCCTAAGGGCACCAAAAGATGCAGAATTAAAGTCCTCTATATTGTCCTACTGCTTAACCAGAGTTGATTGTGCTCTTTGATTCCTGTACTTGTCTCTATTCTGGACTAGAGAGTTTTAGGATCTCCATGGAGAAATTTTAGGTTCCACTTTGTGAATTTTGAAAACCAGTTGCTGGTCCTCATGATCAAGTGGGATTTACCCTTGAAATGAGAGGCTCTTTCAACAAATGCAAATCAATCAATGTGATACATCACATTAATAAAGTAAAAGAAAAGAACCATATGAACAACTCAATAGACACAGAAAAAGTATTTTATAAAATTCATCATCCGCTCATGATAAAAATTCTTAACAAATTAGGCATAGAAGAACTATATCTCAACATAATAAAGGCCATATATGAGATACCCACAGCTAACATCATACTTATTGGTGAAAGGATAAAAGCTTTTCCTTTAAGATTAGAAACAAGACAAGGGTTCCCACTCCCAGCACTCCTACTCAACAAACTAATGGAAGTCCTTATAGCAACATTATCTACAACAGCCAAGACATGGAAACAATAAGTGTCCACCTAATGTAATCAGGGAAGAAAAAAGAAATAAAAGCTATCAGAATTGAAAAAGAAGAAGTAAAATTACCTCTATTTGCAAATTACATGATTTTACACGTAGAAAATCCAAAACACTCAACCAAAAAACTGTTAAAGCTAATAATCGAATTCAGTAAAGCCAAAGAATATAAAATTGACATTTAAATATCAGTAGTATTTCTATATGCTAACAAAGACATTTCTGAAGTAGAAATAAAGAAATTGATCCCATTTATGATAGCACCATAAACAGTAAAATACTTAGGAATAAATTTAAGGAAGTGTAAGATCTCTACACTGAAAACTATAAGACATTATGAAATAAATTGAAGAAGACATAAAAAAATTGAGAAGTCCCCATGGTCATGAATTAGAACTACTAAAATGTCAATCCTATCAAAAGCCAGCTATAGATTCAATGCAATGCCTATCAAAATTTCAAATGGATTGTTTACAGAAGCAGAAAAAATACTAAAATTTTGTGAAATTAAAAAGACTCCAAAATGCCAAAGAAAATCTGAGAAAGAACAAAACAGGAAGTATCATACTTCCTGATTTCAACTACATTATCAAGCTATAGTCATTAAAACAGTATGACTGGTAATAAACCAATGGAACAGAACAGAAGGTCCAGAAATAAACCCAACCATATACAGTCAATTAATATTTGACAAGGAAGCCAAGAATACTCAATGGAGAAAAGACAGTCTCTTCAATAAATAGTGCTGGAATGATTGAATATTCTCATGTAAAAGAATGACACTAGACCAATATCATCAATATCTTACACTGGTAACAAAAATTAATTAACTTGAATGGATTAAAGAGTTAAATGTAAGACCTGAAACCATGCAACTCCTGGAAGAAAACATAGGAACAAAGCTCCTTGATGTGGGTCTTCATAATAATTTTTTAGATATGAATCAAAGGACAAGGAAAAATGTAAAAAATAAACAAGTGGGAGTACCTCAAACTAATAAGAAGCTTTTGTGCAACAGAAGAAAAAACATCAGAAAGTGAAAAGACAAACTACAGAATGGGAAAAGTACTTGAAAACCATATACCTAAAAGTGTATGCGAGTAGTTATATCCAAAACATAATACAAAGGACTCATACAACTGAATAGCAAAAACCAAAACCAAAGCAAATAAGCCAATTAAAAAATCAGTAAAGGAACTGAATGTGTCCAAAGAAAATACATGAAAGACCAACAAGTGTGTGAAAAGTTGCTCAGCATCATTAGTCACCAGGGAAATGCAAATTAAAACCACAATGAGATATTAGAATGGCCTATCAAATGGCCTGAACCTATTAGAATGGCCGTAATCAAAAGACAAGAGATAACAAATGATGGTGTGGATGTGGAGAAAAGGGAACACTTGTGCACTGTTGGTGGGATTGTAAATTGGTACAACCACTAAGGAAAACAGTATGGAGGTTCCTCAAAGAAATAGAAATTGAAATAGAACTGCCATATGATCCAGAAATTCTATGTCTGTGTTCATAGAAACATTATCTACAACAGCCAAGACACAGAAACAATAAGTGTCCATCGATGGATGAATTAATAAAAACTTGTTTTTATGCATATATGTATGTGCACACACACACAATGGAATATTATTCAACCATAAAAAAATGAGGAAATCCTACTATTTGCAATAACATGGATGGTGAGTGCACTATGCCAAATGAAATAAGTCAAAGGTGAATATTATATGATCTCACTTATATGTGGAATCTATTTAGCTATATAGATATAAAAGGATCTAAAACTTAAAAAAAATTATTCCTCTAAGCAAAACAAAATTAAAACTTCTTTCCTCCTGGAATAACCAAAAATGATAGTTCCTCTGGTATTTGAAGACATCTATGTGGTCTTTTCACCTCTCCTAGACTGGTTCTCCTAGCTTTCTTCAATTTGTCAATAGCTCCCTACATCCTTCCTTTGTCATGAGACATTGTGAGTGAGGTGGTGAACTTTCTAGACAAAATCAGCTAAATGTCAATGACATTCCCCAGAACTACCCACTGAGTAGCTTTATTATCATATATAGATGGTAATGATATGGCATTTCTTATTTTTAATGAGTTAATAATGATGGCTTCTACTGATTACAGTTTCTTTTGCAAAAGTTCAAAACTCACTTGTTTAATAATTCATTCTCATATTTTGCTGGTGATCAAATGCAATTTTATCAGTATGTGGTTTCACATTTTTACTTCAACTTAATTTTTGCATCCCAAATCTCCTCACAATTTTCTATGATTTGATTTTTATGATTATTAATTTCTCTGGAACCACTTTTTCAATCTATCTCTGCTTCTGCGAACATAAAGTGCCTAATCTTGAATTGTAGCTCAATTGAAATTTTTTGTTTTGTTTTGTTTTGTTTTGGCCATTGTAGGATTTAGCATCTTCTTGTGCATCATTCCTTGAGCTCCCTGCCATGTGTGTGCATCTATATCTTCAGGTTCTGTGTATAGTGAGGGACTTCTATCTCATTTAGGAAGTATTCTCTTATTTTTATAAAATACAAATTATACCTTTCACCCCTTCCCATGTGTCTATTTTGAAAAATTGCCTCTTAGGATCAGGATGCAGTGAAAAGGACAGGAATTTTGGCAATAAAAAGATAGAAGATGGCATACTAGCCATCGAATTCTGGAGCTTTCAAATTTTCTGCGAGTGCTCATCTATAAACAAAACTAAATACGAATTACCACCCAGGGTTGGAGGGAAGATGAAATGATATTATTATACAACCCCTAGCACACTGTTGAGTACATGAAAGTTACCAGCAAAAAGTCCCTTCTCTGGTGAGCTGGGCACCATTTCGGCATCTTCAAAGAAAGTAAGAAATGTCCCCCAACCCCCTGGTGATGGATACTGCAGTCCTTATGGAAATTGCAGTGTCATCTCCAGGAGGCAAGTGATAACTTGCAGCACAGAAAAGAAAGACAAACACTGATTAATTCAATGTGTCAGGCACATGTTAAAATTCCTGTTGGACGTTGAAAAAGCTACTGACAGGATTTGTAGAAGAGAATTATTTAAAGAATTCACTTGCCGTGGCACAACCATATTAAAACACTGCCTGGCTGGAGTCCATCAGCAAAAGGCATGGTCAGAGTGCAGGGGGGGCTTCCTTATTTCCTTCAACCTCATCTCTCCTTTTGCAAAGTAAACAAAACCCAAATGATTCAGGTGTTGCTTTTGTATTTTTTATGCTCAAGATTCATGTTGCTGCCTGACCTAAAAGACAATTTTATCTAACTAAGTTATAGATCATTAAGCTGAAAAAAAGTTTGCCTGTTACTGCTGTTTTACCATCTTGCCCATCTTGTCTCATTAGCAGGAACTGATTGAGCATGAAGGTGTTCTCTGGCTGTCAGTAGATAAAGTAGGTGCTCTTGGCTTTCATCTGTTCTGAATTCTCCTTGTCTCATTATTTTCCCAAGGTCAGATTCTTTGATACGGCCGTCGCTTGCTTAGCCCTCCACCCCAGCAATGACTCACCAGGCAACCTTAGCCAAAATAAGATTTCTTGTCTGTGGCATCAAGGCTGGTATGAGCACCAGAATTCCTGGGCCTGGCCCCCATCCCACCGTCCCCCTGCCACCCCTTCTTCAGTCCTCTGAATTCGAAGATCGGCGTGGCTCATTCAGGGTTGCATCCCAGCCCATCCACGGTGCCATCCCACTGGGATACTCGAACTGGGATACAGTCTCATGCAGATTAGAGAGTGACAGCCAGTCTTATTTTATACTGGGACAAGCTGTTATGCCACAGACCTCACACTCTGGGCTCTATCCTCAAGCCTCATTGCTCTCCTTTGGTGAAAGGCCACAGGGCGGTACAATCTTGGTTCTATATCCATTGTCTTTACTCCACCAATAATTCCTGCTGGATTACCTACTTCTTGGAGAGGCCCTGATGAGAAGCTGAGGACACAATGTTTCACATTCAAGCTCCAAGCATGCAGTTCCAACCAGAGCAGTTTGTGAAGGTGAATCTGATCAGAGTGGCTTTGACTGAATTGAGTTCTTTCTTGCCTAGAGCAGGCAGTTCTCTCAGGTATTGCTTTACTTTGTGAAGAATTTGTGTAGGAAAAAGAAGGAAACAGATCTCTAATCTGATTAATTTAAAGGTGAGTCTGGTTGGAAGTCATGTTTTGTTTTGAAAATTTGCAGAAGAATCTTGACCATTTGGCTTGTATAAGGAGGTACAAATATACCTGCTTAAAGAATCGGGTATCTCCTCAGATTAGATGCAAATCCGCTGGAAGTGCCCACATCCTTCTCCAGACTGAAAAGACAGTGTGCAAATGCACAC
The DNA here is from genome assembly GCF_040802235.1 of Manis javanica. Lineage (NCBI taxonomy): Eukaryota > Metazoa > Chordata > Mammalia > Pholidota > Manidae > Manis > Manis javanica. The sequence continues at coordinate 152,780,583 of NC_133157.1, forward strand.
GTATCTCTGTGGAGTAGGAGGGACCACCTCATCCAAGAAGCTTCCAGAAAGCCAGGCATCAGGGCAACCAGGTGTGAGCCTTCGTGGGCTGAGCAACCTGCTCATGGACAAAAATCCAGCCATCTGCCTTCTTTCTAACACAATCCACTGACCCTTATTTCCCAGACTTAACATGTACAAACAGAGTGATCCTTAGGCCAAGAACGGATATATAACCACTATACTTACTGCACTCTCCAAGCTCACAAATTTCAGGCCACTCTGCTCAAAATATATCTGTCTCCTACAAAGGCATCTATTCTGTGCTCATGGCAAAAATAACCAAAACAAGGGAATTTGAAATATTTTTCTGCTTCTTGCCCAGAAATGATATATATACAAAAACTTTAGACCAGAAAAGTAATTATCAAGTACTAAGTGCACATGCTGAGTGCAGTGAGTGATCCAAAAACTTGGATATCTACATAGCAAGGGTGTGGGTCATAGCCTTTGGTTTTTGAAAATTCTGCAGAGTTGTGAAGACTCAGCTTTATTTTCTCGCCAGTGTCTTTTGGGTCTTCAACATTGAGCCAATATCCAACAATGTAACAATAAAATTTTAGGACTAAATCCTGGAATAGCTACTCTTCCCCCAAATCCTTCATCAGTTACTAACCCAATCGGCTTCCAACATTATTCTTAAAATCTTCCCAAAGAGTTTGTTTCTCTATGCCATGCATGATAATATTGTGTGATTAATAAAAAATATTTGGAAACACACAGTTTTAAATATAAAGGGTAGCATTACGTGTTTGAAACAAGGCCTGCTGGCTTGTAAAGGCTGAGCAATTAACACTTTGTTGAATTTGCGTGATTCTTTTCTGCATGGTTCCTATGGCCTTCCGCTCCTTAGGGAATTATACAGGGAGATGCGTAAAGCATAAGGCAAGCTCCTGTGCCCTGCACCTTGAAGCGAGAGGCTTCAGCTGATGGGTGGAATCCTCCATGCATCAGTAAGGCACTAAGAAAGGAATACATCCCTCTGACCAAAAGCAAAAGCTAAATGTATTGATCCTGGAGGAGAGGAGAACCCAGACTCCTCTCTTTATGGCCTGATCTCAGGACATGACCAGATTCTCAGGAGCCTGATTTTATCACCAAGATATATGATAATAATTATAGTTATTATTTGATGAGTATTAATTCTATGCCAGGCCTGTGGTCAGGACTTAAAAATATTTAATCCTCCCATTATAGAGGCTCTTACTATTCCCATTATTCAATAACTGAGGTTTTGTAATTCGTAACCCATCACACCGATCATAAGCGCTAAAACCAAATTTTAACATGGTGTCTGGCATGAGGAATGACTTTAAAAAGACCACAGCCTGGCAAGGCACCTATCAAATTCCATCAATCCTCTGCTGCTAGAAGTTACTAAGACAGGAGCAGACATTTTTTCCAGGCTCTCTATCCTAATACTCATTATATTTCTTTGCATGCTTTGTGCATTGGTTCTTTTTTTTCTTCATTTGAAAATTTTGTCTGTCTTAAATCAGGTAAGAGAAACCAAGGAAGGGATTTATAATACTTCAGTGCAAAGAGGTTAAATAAAGAAGTTCAAATGAGTGTGACCATGCTAATTAACTTATGGGAAGGTAAAACTGGGTGGGCTGGACAACATTATGATTTATTTTATAGGCCTTATCTCCTTACAGAGCCTTTCAGTCTTTAAAAATTTTGTGTGTTTTGTTTTAACAAAACAACATCTTTTTGTTTTGGGGTTTTTGCCAAGCTGGGAATGAAAATTCAATACAATGGAGATATACTTGCTATAGATTTTCCTCTGCTGTGGCTTCCATACTTTCTGTTTGCCCTTCAAGGGATGAGGCACCATCTCATGATCTTGGAAACAAAACCCAAAGAGAAACTATTACCGTAAAACATCACCCACCAGTCTTATCATATCTCTCGACAGTATCACTTCAGTTAACGTTGAGTTAGTGTTTCTATTATAAACCCAATAACCCAATTTACTGAAGGGGGGAAGGGAGAAGACAAGAAAGAGCGATGAGCTCATATGTCAACCATGTAAAATGGCATGAGGCTGAAAGGTTGCCAACTAGGGTAGAACTTTTAAACCATGACACTTATAGGAGAAAGAAAGCATTTGTTTCATACTCACACACTTCAAAATAGGGCAACACACACATTATCTACACAGCACAGCACCAACAGTTTGCCTATCCTGCTGGTGAGAAATGGGAGTTTCATTTACCAATTAGAGGTGGAGAAAGACATAAGAGGGAAAGCTATAAATTAGGAAAAGGAAAACCAAGCACTAACCCTATTTCTGCCATTTACTAGCCACCTCATGACAAGTCACTACTCTACAATTTACATAAGGAGTCACTGGTTTCCCCATTCTTTAAAACAGAGCCAATAATGCCTCTGATGATGCCTGAACAGGTCACTGAATAAAGCAAATGAGGTCAGTCTGGGAGCACATGTTGAAGCTCAGGAGCCACCGTATGAATGAGGAATGCTATCACAGCCCTGACTGAGTGAGCATGACCACGAACCATAGCAGCTGGGGATGCCAATGGGAAGACCCGTTAAATGCCTGTGTGGCTGGGCTCCCATCTCACCACAGAGCCTGCTCTGAACCTTTCCTGACTCGATTCTGCTGAGCAGTCAGAGAATTTCTCAGGCAGTGTCAGGAGAGGACACCACAGAATATTCAGACCATTTCTGCAGAAGGGAGACTTCCAGACTACAAAGAATCCTAGGCTTTATTTAAAATGTCAGAATCATAAATATATATGTAAAGATATAAATGTAAAATTATATATGTGAGGTAAACACATCATATATAATCATATGCATATGATTTTATACATATATATGATTATTCATATGATTTTATATATATCATATGTATGTTTTATAAGTCAACATGTATGTGATTCATACATTTTGCATAATTTTATATAATTTACATGAAAAATCATTTATATAAATTTTATCTAATATATACTGACCTTACCAATTAATCCACAAATTTGGGTTTTATGAAGAAAATGTCTTCATAAAAAAATTTTAGCTAACCTTTTGTGACTTCATCATGTAGCAATCATTGAGCACCTAAAATGTGATAGATGGTAGACAGGAAGAAATGTAGGTAAGCCTGAATGGAGAACAAAATTCAAGGAAATGAAAGTAATATGTCACTAGGATCAGGAATTTTGGTTAGTGTCTCACATAAAAATCAGTAACCATCATTTAATTGTTTCAGGAATAACACTAAATTGCATTTTCTGTGCAATTCCTGCAAATAATATCTTCGTAAGGTTGGTCCTATATTAATTTAAAGGACATAATTAATTATGACTAGAAACATGAACCAGAAAGTTTGAGAAATCAAGATGGCACAAATGTCCATGTAGGAAAATAGCATTGATTGAGGAAAAGGGCTAAATCCTAGAAGGAAAAATCTCCCTTCCTGGTTTATCCTTGTCCTGTGAAGGTCAAGGAATGTGGGTATCCCCTGGTTGGTATTAACGATAGTCTCTTATATGAAGTTCACATAAGTCATTTTGTTGGAGTGGAAAGCAGTGTCTAAGTGGCCCAAGGTCCTCAGTGAGGGAGGTAGCACCTGTCTAGATGCCCAGCTGAGCTACGTCTCCATCCTGGCCCTACCTGTGACTTTGAACAGTGGGTTAACCTCATAAACTCCAAGTCTCTCAGCTATGAAATGGGGCAACAATATAACTAACAGCCTGATGTGTATGTGAGGATTAAATACAATAAATAATGAGAAGAGCTTAGCCAAGGAATTGGCACCTTGTGTGGCCTCATGCTGGCTGCTCTCACCATCCCGAGAGGACCAAGGAGGAGGCCAATTGTGGTGGTCAGGGCTCCCCTGGAGGTGCACATGCTGGGATCCCAAGGATGCCTGGAATCCAGGTGAGCCGGAGCCATTAGGCGCTGCTATTTGACCCCAACTCAGTGTTCTATGTCCTCAGTATCAAGAGTGCTGAGCAACAGGATATCATTTGCAATTAAGAATCAGGAAGACAAATTAGAGAGGAAACATGAGGACCCCAGGATACATAATTGAATCCTCTGTTTGTTATCATCTGTGCTATACTTGGGCCCTAGCCCACATCAGTCTTGGGCTTCAAAATGGAGTGCATTCAGGAAAGAGCCCAGTGCTTCCTTCCTCTGAACATTAGTGGCTGGGATCAGTAAGTCATTTAAACTCTTGGGTTCTCAGTTTCTCATCCATCAAATGGGAATAGTAGTCATAAAAACTGTAAGATAAAAGAATAGCCTCAGTAAATTCAAAAAGATTGAAATTCTATCAACCAACTTATCATATCACTAAGGTATAAAACTAGAAATAAATTGTACAAAGAAAACAAAAAGCCTCACAAACACATGGAGGCTTAACAACTCCCCACTTTTATTCAACATAGTTCTGGAAGTCCCAGCAACAGCAATCAAATAAAACAAAGAAACAAAAGGCATGTAGATTTGTAAGGAAGAACTCAAACTGTCACTATTTGCAGATGAGATGATACTGTATATAAAAAACCCTAAAGACTCCACTCCAAAACTACTAGAACTAATATCTGAAATCAGCAAAGTTGCAGGATACAAAATTAATAAAGACATTTTCAAGCTTTCCCTGGAGTCAGGGCTAAGTTTTGGCCAGTGGTATAAAAGGGAAAATTGTATATAAATTTCTCAGCCTGAAGGGAAAGTGTGCTTCCTCCTCCTTCCTTTCTCACGTCCTAATGGCTGCGATGCAGACGAGGGGTGCGGCCCGTCTTGTCTGTCTGAACAGAACAGTGCTCTACGGATGGACAGAAGGCACTTGGAACTCTGATTATATCAGCTGGAACTTATATATGTGAATAGGACACACTCTCTTTTTTATAAACTCCTGTTATTTTCAGTCTCTCTCACAGAATCCAAACTTTCATTTTAAATCGTCTTCTCTCCGCTTTTCAAGAGGGCCAACACAATGCCACCACATTTGCACTGACTAACATGCCAGGGGGTAGGAATACACCAGGCTATAACCTATTTCAAAGCCTCATCCCAAATATAAGAGTGACCTAGCAGAATAGCCCCTGGGGCACCCACTCTTGATGCCCTAGGCCCACAGGCATCCACCTGGACAGCTGACGCCAGCAGTTCACAGCTTGCTGACAGCTCAGGCCCCAGGACCCGCCTCTCCTGTCTTCCCTGCCTGAGGGCTTCCTCTGGTACCGTGGGAGCTTGCAGCCTCTCCCTTGGTGTAACCCAGAAAGGCAGAGGGATTGGCATACTTGGGGGCAGACCTCAATCAAAGAGGAATGGGAATAGGAGGATAAATGTCGAGGCTCCTCCTTCTCTGAAGAATTCTAAGGAGGCTGCCGCATGGCTCTTCAGAGATTCTCCAGAACCATCTAACCGAGCTGCCTCAGCAGTAAACTGCTTGTTAACACACAGTGCATTTCTTCTTTCCCTGTCTCACTTTTCCCATCCTCCCCCTTGTGCTTCCTGTGAATTCCATCCAAATAAACCATGTAGCCAAATCCCTGTTTCAGGAGCTGCCTTTGGCAGGACCCCACACAGAAGACCCCATTCTCTTAGTTCTTTCACTTCCCAGGTCTCTGAAAGTGGTTAGAAAGAAGTCTACTAATTCACAAACACAACTTGTGAAAATCAGTTACATGACTCTATCTTCAGGTTGTTTGTATGAAATGTTTCATAACTTCTTCTATGTCACAGATCTGACTGGATTTTTCTAGTATGCAAGCATTTCAAACAAAATCTTGCTCACAATGTTAAGAATTGTAAAATTTTCTCTTGTGGGAAACAGGCATGTCTAACACATATTCTGATGCAATGATTTATTTCATGCAAGATCTGGAGATCATTAAAAGTTTGGTTAGCTAACAAGCTAGGTGAGCAAACAATGCTTCTTAAGGGTCTTCCTACTCCATCACTTCCCGGAGACTTGTAAATCACCACATGAGCTTACTTCCCTTTAACTGCTCTTCTTAAATACACCAAACCAGGAAACAATCAAGGAACCCTTTCCCTGTTTGCTCAGACTTACTATTGAAATACATTTCATTAAAATCCAGTTGCTGGCTTTGCCTTTCTTGCATTTAGAGGCACTTCCTGTATAAACTTGTAAGTTTATGCCTCGCAGTAATAAAATAGTTTACTGGTGGATAATAGCTATTTGGTTCATTTGACTGTCAGTAAAAACATAGTTCTTTTTAATAAGGGAGTTCTACGAGTATAAAAATGAGGGTAGAATAGTTTAAAAGCTTTTCATTTCTAAAATGTTTTATTCATATTGCTTTGTATTATACACTTAATTTACTGATCTGATTCACCCTTGATTTTGAGAACTATAAACTATTGAAAGCATAGCTGTCATCATAACAGTCTGCCTTCTCTTTCACCTGTCATCTTTCCAACTAGATAATAGATGTACAGAGATGAATCTCACTGTGACACTGCTCTGTGTGTAGTAAATTCCATGATAACAAATCTTTTTATTTTAAAATACAGGCCTTGAAAAAACATAAGATGCTGAAAACTCAACCCAGCTAATTTCAGGAGGTCTTACTGCTTTGGATACAGTTATTGCCATGAGGTAATGGATTACTAACTAGCACACTTCATGCTCTCCTTTTAAAGAAAAGCAGCCCTCCGACTTGGAGCGTGAGTATGTGCCGAAGTGACCCTTTTAAAAAGATCCACCCTTCAGTAAGTGGGACCAAATGTGCAGGACAATCCCATGAGATGTTCTTACTGCCCTACTTTTTAAGCCATTTGATTATCTTTGGTGTTTCATTGTTTCCTGTTTTCTAGGACTCACGGTCAGATTAGCATGTTTTTTGGTACCTTACACAGCACAGTGTCATAGAAAAGACACCCGGATGGGGTGGGTTTCACCCACCAGTGGATCCAAATGAGGTCGCCTGCAGGTTAATGCTGAAATAAATCATCAGTTCTGAGAGCTCCACCTTTCCTGGCAGGTACTTAGCTGCTCTCAGGGGAACCTTGGTTACTTTTGAGGGTGCCTGGGCGTGTTGTCTCAAGTCCATTTGTGTTTCCGCGGCTGACAGCACTTTGCGGAGGCACGCAGCTCCACCATGCACGCCGGCGGAGGTCTTGCCCTAGTCTCCTCAGCCTTTGCTCCCAGTGGTGCCGGAGTTTCCCAGGTCCCCTGCCTCCGTCTGAAGAACTGATCTCTCTTCAGAGTATCACTTGCCGGTCCTTGAAGAATGCTTACATGCCTCTCAGGATGTCAGTTCCTTCGGCGTCATGCTCCCAGCACCTGATCCAACGAAAGGAGACCCAAACACAGAAGAAACACCACTCACTTCACCACACAGAACAAGTTCCAGTTATCTGTAGTAGAAGTTTGGCTATTTGGGGTGACATCAACTCAAGCAGCTTTTCTAGCAGCAATCCTGCTCTATAATTGAAGAATTAGGTGATTCCCTTGGTGGGCTCTTCCAGAGCAAAGGAACAGATTGTCCCAAGTCCCAGATCTGGCAACACAAAATAAAAAATCCTTGCAGTTTGAAATGACTGACTTCATTCTCTGTCTTCTGTCATTCCCATTGATAAATTAAAAATGTTAAAGACAAATTTCAGCAATAATAAAGCATAGTTATCAGAATCTATATCCTCTCTTCTCCCCAAACTCCTTACTGACCTGCCTACACAGTTCGATTCTGATACAGGCTGCAGGACTCACCACATCTGCTTCAAGGATGCTGCTTACATTTAACTTGGACCTTTTTTTTTTCAAAGAATATTTATAATCACTGCTAAAATAATGCCTATCTGAAAGACAATGTTCAATAAAATAAGCAACATTATGACTATATAAATGAACTCTAGAGCAATTTCTCTATTGCTGCCCTAGTAGTTGAAAATTTAAACCTGAGATTCTTACCTAATTAAAATTAAATATAAAATATATAAATATATAAAATACAAAAATATAAAATAAATATTGAAGATATAAAGCACAGCATGATGACTATACTTAATAATACTGTATTATATATTTAAAAGTTGCTAAGAGAGTAGACCTTAATTAAAAATTCCATCATAAGAAAAAAAAATTTTGTTTGTAACTAGTACAGTGGTGAATGTAGAGTACACTTACTGTGGTGAAAATTTCACAATATATACAAATATTGAATCATTATGATGTATGTAATATATACAAATGTATAAATATTTTAAACTAATATAATTTACATGTCAATTATCTCAATAAAAATAAAATAATTTTTAAATTAAATAATGAAATACATAATAGATTATGAAAAGAATTTATCTCAATGTCCTGATTTTGATGTGAACTTTCAAGCATAAAAATGATCTGTGCTCAGAACCCAAGAATGGACTAATAGTTACCAAAGGGAAAGGGACTGGAGAGGACAGGTGGGAAGGGAGGGATAAGGGTGGAAGAAAAGAAAGGGGGCATTACGATTAGCATGTATAGTGTTGGGGGGCACAGGGAGGGCCATGCAACATAGAGAAGACAAGTAGTGATCTTACTATGTTGAAGGACAGTGACTGTGAACTTGGTGACAAGTAGTGATTTTACAGCATCTTACTATGTTGATGGACAGTGACTGTGAACGGGGATGTGTGGGGGACTTGGTGAAGGGGGGAGCCTAGTAAACATAATGTCCTTCATGTCATTGTAGATTAATGATACCAAAATAAATTTAAAAAATAAATAAAGTGGGTTAGTGATATTTGAAGAAAATGTTAACAGATTTCAGAAGAAGAGTGCACACTTCCTAACAGTGTAGTTTATTCTAGAATATTAACACTGCCCTCAGAATACCCAACGAATGTTGAATACTGATCATGAGAGACCACCAGACATTATTATAAACAACATGTTAATCTGATATTCTCCAATGCCTATCAGGTAACCTTTGACTTAAACAATGAGGTGCTATTTGCTATCAATTCTCTATATATGATTGAAAATGAAGTAAGTGAAATATATAATAAGACAGTGAAATAAAAATTCATGAATACAGCATTTTGCCACAAAGACTTCAAAACTCTAATGAACATGTCACCTGCATTTTATGTCGAAAAAATGAAGCAACTCAGATAAGCATCTTTACTTCTAAGGGGCATGGGCTAGAAGATGACTTGTACAATAACATACAAATTGCACGCATTTCCCCCCCAAAAAACTAGAGCATTGTTCAGTTAAATACTTATAAAATAATGTCTTGAAATGTTTATCTTTATATGCTGGCCTCCCTCTTGCAGATAAAGGTGTTACAAGAGTCAAAAAAAAAATGATCTGTGCTCATAATCAAAACCTTGGATATTAAAAAAAACTGAATATAATTCCAATCTGCAGGTACACACTATTTACATTTTGAGACATTTCAAGGCTTCTCTACAAACTTTCGTATGGATAAGCTCTCATAGTTCTACAATTTCACAATCTCCTTTTCTCATCTCAAGTATATGATAAGGATCTGTTACACAAATGTTTCTCAAATGCTTTTTTTTAATGGCTCCACAATATTCCATCAATGAATAAACTATACTTTACTTAAGCATTAACCTATTTTTAAGCATTAGGTTATCTTATTCTTAGCTATTATAGAAAATGTTATGTTGCATAGTTTTGTTCATAAATCTTTATCAGTATTTCAAATTATTTTCCTAGAACATATTCATGAAGTATTATTTAGGGACATAAAATATTTTGGTATAGGTATATTGCCAAACTACTTTTCAATACATTTAACAGTTTACAGTCCCACAGATAATGAGTGTTCAACTTACTACATCCTTATCAACTTTAAATACTATCATCAAAAGTCTTCCCACTTCCAGTCAAGATGGAGTAACAAAGGACCTATTTTACTTTCCCACCTAAAACAGCTAAAATGCCAGACAAAAGAAATGAAACTGTAAAGGAGTGCAGAGAGCATTAAGAGTCAGGAAAAAGAACTAATAAAACTTAGCTAAACCTTAACAGCAGACCATTCCGGAATAGTAAGAGATTCAATGTCTAAACTTAGAGAGAGGCCAGATCAAAGGAAGAGAGAGCGAGAGGCCAGCCAAGGGCTATTTGAATCCTAGTTTACTAAATCCCCATGGTTTACAACCCTGATATCCACCCTGGCAGGGCCCTTGCTTATTTTTATACTGCTTCTCACTTTAGGTCCCTGTATCTTAAACCGGCTAATAGCCTTTGTTAGGGAAAGAGTGAGTGCTGTTCAGGTGCTAATGCTGAGACCGCAGTATCATTCACTCACACAGCAGGAAGAAACAAACATTCCATGATTGGAATGGTCAAAGGAAAGTGGGGAAATGTAGAATCTAAGCATTAGTAAGATTAGTAAATTAGCATAAGCATAGCCATCTTAGAAACCTAGAAACCATTTTCTGAGAGTGTGACTCAGAGGAAAAAAAAAAAAAAACAAAAAAAAAAACCCTGGGCCTGGGTAAGGCCTTGAAAAACAAGTTAATCATGAGCACCGGGTGGTGGGCAGCTGTGACCCTTGGTCAGCTAACCTTGGTCAGTAAATCTTACATACCAAGCTTATCGTGCAGAACCTCCCTAACCATTGAGGAGTAGTCTTACCCTGCCCTTGCTTAACCCCAGGATATATGTCTTGCAAGAATAATGTATAGTTATAGAAAATTGCTATGAGTTAAGTGCTTTGAAATTGCTATATAAACCCTTGGCTCAGAGTGCTCGGGGTCCTTGTTGAGACCCGCTGCGTCGGGGCTGACTTGGACCCCAACTAGTTGGCTGAATAAAGACTTTGCTTGAATTTACATCTCTATGCCTGTGTAGTTTGTTCTCTGGGGAAGCCTCGGAAGCCTGCACCCTAACATTTTGGGGGCTCGTCCGGGATTCGAGCGGCTTCCCTGAGAACAAAGGACAGCTGGAGGCAAGGTCTAATTGTCCGGACGGGGCAGTGTAATTCGAGGGTCGCCCCCTCGTGTCTGCATAAATCCATTATAAAGCGGGAGTCGCCATCCCGTGTATGGTCTCGGGTTAGTGGTCCCGAGTGAGGAAGTCCGGGCTGGTAGTCCCGGCCCCCAGGTTAGTGACCCTGGGTAAAAGTCCAGGTAACCAATCCTGGCCCTAGGGTCCGAGTGACTCGGCCTTAGGAAGGCAAATCCGATCGGCAGAAAACTGGCACCCGAGGAGGAAAAGATCGAGCTCGTCACCCTGCGGCAGTCCGAGTGGACGCCCTTCGGGAGAATTACGAGAGTTTTTGAGGACCCTGAAAGTGGTGAGTGGGGTGCGCACCAGAGTGAGAGAAGGACCGGTCCGAACGAGTGCGATCAGATGTGGTGTGTATGTTTGGTGTTATCATTGATTGTTTTACTGTGTTTTGGTTTTGGTTTATATTTCTTTTTGCACTTCTCATTTTAAGTTTCCTTGTTCTAAGGTTCTCCTGCTCTCTCCGTTCCTCCTTTCTGCCACTATATCATTCCCTGCGGGCACGGGTCGGGCAATTAAGAGCCATTAGGGCTCCCGCCGCTAGAAGACTCCCGTGACAGGATAAGGGGGTCACAGCCGCGAATCCCAGATAAATTCGCGTCCCCCACGGAAGAAAAACTGTGCAACGACAGGCACTCATTTATAAGCACATACAACAGTCATTTTGTTTGAAGTGGCATCTTCATCCTTCGCCTTTGTCTCCCTCATATTCTTTTTTCTTCTTCTTTCTCACCATGGGTCAGACTCAGGCTACTCCTAAGAGTCTGATCCTCTCCCATTTCCCCAAGGTCAAGGAACAGGCCTTAAGTATGAGCCTTGGCATCAAGAAGGGTAAGCTCGACACCTTTTGCTCAGTCGAGTGGCCTTCCTTCGGAGTAGGCTGGCCGGCCCAGGGGTCTCTTTCTTTGGACCTTATTGGCAAGATCAAAGCCATTATCTCCCGGCCAGGTCCTGAGGGCCACCCTGACCAACTTCCCTATATTCTTGTCTGGGAAAATTTGGCCGAGAATCCCCCTTCCTGGTTGGAGCCCTTTTTGGTGGAGAAACCTCATACTGACCCACAAAAGACCTCCGTCCTAGTTGCCCAGGAAAAATCAAAGCCCTCTGATCGCAGGGCCAGAAATCCTGTGCGCCCAAGTGCGCCGCCTGTCCTCCCCGACAGTTCTCCTCTTTACCCCCTCCCGCCGATTGAGCAGCCACCCCCGTATGCAGAGGAGAGGGGTGAAGCTGCCGGGGGGATAGAAAATGCGGCTAGGGAACCCAGCGGGAACCAGGCGGCTGCAGCTTCCCCAGATTCTTCAGCAGAGGGAGGCGGGAGGCCGGAAAGAGCTTCCTCACACTCCCCTGCCCTGGCCCCACGCTGGGCGCCAGGTAGAACTGGAGGAATGCAGCTAAGGTCTAGAGGGGCCAGGGAACAAGAAGGCTCCCTCCTCCACCTCAGAAGGAGCAGTGCCAGTTCTGCCTGTGCGTGCCATCGGTACCGGCATTGCTCAGCAATATCAATATTGGCCCTTTTCATCTAGTGACCTTTATAATTGGAGGACTCAGAATCCTCCCTTCTCAGAGGACCCCAAGTGTCTTATAGGTTTAGTGGAGTCCATTATGTTTACCCATCGTCCCACATGGGACGACTGCCAGCAATTACTCCGCACTCTCTTCACAACTGAAGAACGAGAGCGTATCCTCAATGAAGCCAGGAAAAATGTCCTCGGAGAAAATGGAAGACCCACTACCCTCCAGCCCATCATCGACGAGGCGTTCCCACTTACGCGCCCAGATTGGGACTTCGGAACTGCAGAAGGTAGGGAGCGTCTCCGGGTCTACCGCCAGACTCTGATGACTGGTCTCCGGGCGGCCGCCAGACGGCCCACTAACTTGGCTAAGGTAAAAACTATTGTTCAGGGGGAAATGGAAAGCCCAGCCGCGTATCTGGAAAGGCTGTTTGATGCTTACAGGCAGTATACCCCCATAAACCCGGAAGCAGAGGAACATAGGTCAGCTGTAGTCCTCTCATTCATCAACCAGGCAGCCCCCGATATCCGGAGAAAACTCCACAAGCGAGAGGACCTAGGGGAGATCTCTATTAGAGAGCTGCTGCAGCAGGCATAGAAGGTCTTCAATGCTAGAGAAACTCCGGAAGATAGAGAAGAAAGGCTGAGGAAAGAGAAATGGGTAATGCAGGAGAAAAATAGGAAGGAAGACAGAGAATTTCAGAAAAGGGAGAACAAGAAGCAGAGGGAAGAGATGGCCAGGATATTCCTGGCCGGGGTGAAGGAAGGCCCTAGGCCACCTCAAGGAACAGGACCCCGTCAATCCCGACTAGGACAAGATCAGTGCGCCCTGTGTAAGAAATATGGACATTGGAAGAGGGAGTGCCCCCAAAGGAGGGAACAAGGGAGAGGGAACCCTGTTAAGACCCTGCACCTAGGAGAGGAGGATTGACGGGGACGGGGCTCGGCACCCCTCCCCGAGTCCTGGGTAACCCTGTGCGTGGAGGGGACTCCCATTGGGTTTATGGTAGATACTGGGGCACAGTATTCAGTTCTCAACCAGGCCCACGGCCCCCTAAACCCAGGACGCACAAGTATAGTCCAGGGAGCGACAGGGTCCAGGAAATGTGCCTGGACTACTAACAGAAAAGTGGACCTAGGAAGGCATCAGGTCTCTCACTCATTCCTGGTCATACCCGAAAGCCCCGCACCGTTGCTGGGCAGAGACTTATTAACCAAGGTCGGGGCTCGCATTCATTTTGAACCTGAAGGGATAAAAATCATGGACAAAGAAGGGCAGCCCCTGCAACCGGCGCATGTGTTAACTCTTTCCCTGGCCGATGAACATCGTCTGTTTCAGGCGGATCAAGAAAAGGGGGGCCAGGGAGAGATAGACTCTTGGGTACAGAAGTTCCCTTCCGCATGGGCTGAGACCGGAGGAATTGGTCTCGCTAAACACCTATCCCCGGTTGTTGTTCAACTCAAAGCCGCAGCTCTACCCATCCGGGTCCGGCAATATCCAATGCCAGAAGAGGCTAGGAAAGGGATAGCACCCCATATCCATAGACTGTTAGAGACAGGAATCCTTAAGACCTGCCAATCTGCATGAAATACGCCTCTGCTTCCAGTGAGGAAGCCTGGCAGTAAAGATTATAGGCCAGTGCAAGACTTGCGGAAAGTCAATGAGAGGGTAGAAGACATCCATCCTACAGTGCCTAACCCTTACACCTTACTCAGCCACCTGCCACCCACGCATGTGTGGTATACTACTCTGGACCTGAAAGATGCCTTCTTTAGTATTCCACTCTCTGAAGTTAGTCAGCCTTTGTTTGCCTTTGAGTGGCAAGAGCCAGGGGGAGGAAGAAAAGGGCAGCTTACCTGGACTAGACTGCCTCAGGGCTTCAAGAACTCTCCCACCTTATTCAATGAAGCCCTAAGCCAGGACTTGGAGCCCTTTCGCAGGAGCCACCCCCACGTGACGTTGTTGCAGTATGTAGATGACCTGTTGCTGGCCACAGAAACCCGTGAAGAGTGCGAAGAAGCCACGGGGAACTTGCTGGCTGAACTAGGTGAACTGGGATATCGAGCCAGCGCCAAGAAAGCCCACATCTGTCAGAGGTCAGTAGTCTACTTGGGGTACACAATATCTAATGGGGCCAGGTGGCTAACACAAGCCATGAAGCAAACCGTCCTGGCTATCCCCATCCCTTCCTCACCCCGGGGAGTGAGAGAATTTCTTGGCTCAGCCGGGTTTTGCAGGCTCTGGATTCCAGGGTACGCAGAAATAGCCCGACCACTATATGAAGCAACCAAAGAAGGGCCGGGCTGGCAATGGATGCAGGAACAACAAGAGGCGTTTGACAGACTAAAAGAAGCTCTCCTCCGGGCCCCCGCCCTATCTCTGCCAGACCCAGAAAAACCCTTTATCCTGTTTGTAGATGAAAAGAAGGGAGTAGCTAAAGGAGTTCTGGCTCAGCAGCTGGGCCCGTGGAAGAGACTTGTGGCTTATTTGTCCAAGTGGCTAGACCCAGTGGCCTCCGGGTGGCCACCTTGCCTGCGTATCCTAGCAGCCATCGCTCTACTGGTAAAAGAGGCAGACAAGCTGACTTTTGGCCAAAATCTGAGAATAACAGCCCCACATACCGTGGAGGGGATCCTCAAGCATCCTCCAGGCAAATGGATGACGAACGCAAGACTCACCCACTATCAAGGGCTCCTACTAGATTCTCCCTGAATCGTCTTCTCTGACCCGGTAACCCTAAATCCTGCCACCCTTCTGCCGGACCCAGATCTGACGACCCCCATCCATGACTGTAGAGATATCCTTTCCGAAATTATCCAGGTGCGAGCAGACCTGAAAGACACACCGTTACTGAACTGTGAGCTAAATTGGTATACGGATGGGAGCAGCTTTGTGCAGGAGGGGGTCAGGAGAGCAGGGGCAGCAGTAGTAACCCACGATGGGGAAGTTGTCTGGAGCACAGCTCTGCCCCCTGGCACCTCAGCACAGAAGGCGGAACTTATTGCTCTCGCTGAGGCCCTGGAAAGAGCAGAAGGAAAGTGGGCCAACATTTACACAGATAGCAGATACGCCTTTGGCACTGTCCATATTCATGGTGCCATCTACCGAGAAAGAGGATTCCGTTCCGCGGAAGGGAAGGGACTGAGGAATCTGCAAGAAGTCCAAAGACTATTAGCTGCTGTCGAAAAACCTAAAGCAGTAGCAGTTATACATGTACCGGGCCACCAATCAAAGAAGACACCCGAGGCCATCGGCAACAGCCATGCAGATGCAGAAGCTAAAAGGGCAGCCCTCTCGGACTCTCTTGTGCTTGCGGTCCTCGAAATACCCATACCTGAACTGCCCGCACTGCCGCCCAAACCTGAGTATTCCCCTCAAGATCTTGAGTGGATTAGGAAACAAGTCCCGGGGGAAGTGTTTGGAGAGGGACATTGGGGTAGGGACCAGGAGGGTAGATTGATCTTGCCAGAAGCATTAGGACAGTACCTGCTTGCTAATCTGCATAAGTCCACCCATCTAGGTGGAAAAAAACTGCTCAGCCTTTTCCAGTCTGCGCAGTTGGTGTTTCCCCACCAGAATGAGGTGACTCGCCAGATCATGAAAGAATGCAGTAGCTGTGCAATGCTAAGACCAGCCCCAAGAGGGCTGCACCCAGCAGGTACCTGGGAAAGGGGGAGGGCTCCAGGGAGGAATTGGGAAATAGACTTCACCGAAATAAAACCAGGGAAGTATGGATACAGGTATTTGCTAGTTATGGTAGATACTTTTTCTGGGTGGGTGGAGGCCTTTCCAACCAAGCATGAGACTAGCCAGGTAGTAGCAAAAAGATTAATTGAAGAAATCATCCCCAGATATGGGGTCCCTGAAGCAATAGGTTCCGATAACGGCCCGGCTTTCATTAGCAAAGTCCTGCAAGGACTAGCCCTAGCTTTGGGAGTAGATTGGAAGTTACATTGTGCTTATAACCCACAAAGCTCTGGGCAGGTAGAGAGAATGAATAGGACCTTGAAAGAGACCCTTTCTAAATTGGTATTGGAGACTGGTGGGGACTGGGTGACTCTCCTTCCCTTAGCCATCTTCCGCGCTCGGAACTCCCCCTATGTACATGGTTTAACTCCATTTGAGATAATGTATGGGGCCCCTCCACCTATAACTCGACGAGTGCAGCTTCCCGATGCAGAGGACCCGGCCCCTGACTATCTGAATGTGTTGCAAGTTCTTGCTAAAGTGCAGCAAGAAATCTGGCCCCTGATCAGAGCATATTATGAGGGCGGGAAAATTCCGAGCCCGGAACATGGCATAGTCCCAGGGGATATAGTATGGGTCAAAAGACATCAAGTGAAGACTCTCGAGCCCAGGTGGAAAGGACCTTATGTTGTATTGTTTACCACCCCCACTGCTCTCAAGGTTGATGGTATCACTCCCTGGGTACACCACACCCACGTTCGAAAAGTCCTGCCTCATAAAGACCCAGGGGCCTGTAAGGAAAAGTGGAAGGTGCAGCAGCATCCTGCCAATCCCCTAAAACTACACTTAAGCCGAAGATGAAAGAGATCCTGCTAATAAGCTCCTTAGTATGGATCTTCACGAGAGCCACATCTGTGGGGATCAGAGGCACCAACCCCCATCAACCAAGGAACCTGACCTGGATGCTGATTGATAGTGACAATGGGGAAGTCATCAACTCCACACAACACAGTGCGCCAATCGGAACCTGGTGGCCTGACCTGTATTTCTGCTTTCGACAGATCAACCCCGTTTACCGATCCATCCCTCCAAATTTGGCTCGCTCCCATGGGTTTTATGCTTGCCCAGGAACAGGTAAAGGAAGGCACTGTGGGGGGGGCATGACTTCTTTTGTGCCAGCTGGGACTGTGTAACCTCGAACGATGGGGATTGGAGATGGACAGTTACAAAAATCGATTCTGTCAAATTTACTTATGTCAACAAGGGCATCCCTCGTCACCAGCCTATGACCCTTTACAAAACCAAGGCTTGTGACAAAACGGACCAGGATTGGGTAAGAGTTCAATTCACCGAGACAGGCAAAAACACTGAGGTATCGCGCTGGATAAATGGACTAGCGTGGGGAATAGTGTATTATAAATATGGGGGGCATGCTGGCTCGACCCTCATCATTAAATTAACCGTGTCAACTCCCACCGCTGCCGTAGGTCCCAACTCGGTTATAAATCCCCAGAAACCTTCAATCCAGGACAAGGGCCTGAGCAAAAAGGATGAGAAAATGCCGACCAGAACGCTTGCTCCAGAGCCCACGAGAGGACCGAGTCCATCGACCTCTGGGTTATGGGCCCAGCACACCCCCTCCGGGTTAGATAATCCCATGTGGGAAATGGTGCAGGCAGTTGTAGAGACTCTTAACCACACCACTTCCTCCCTCACCGATCCCTGTTGGCTATGCTACCCAGGTTCACCCCCCTTCTATGAGGCAATCGGGATAAATGGCTCCTACACTATCAACAACTCCCATCCCACTTACTGGGACGGGAGACCGTGGGGACTTACAATCGCTCAAGTCTCAGTCGTTGGTACGTGTGTAGGCACAGTCCCGACGACCCAGAACCAGTTATGCTCCTCCTATAATAACACTACGTGGGAGCAGGGAAAGTGGATTATACCCTCCTCGGGCTGGTGGCTCTGCTCAAAGACAGGCCTCACTCCGGCCCTATCCACCTCTGTGTTCAATGCTAACAGTGAGTTTTGTGTGATGGTGGCCCTTCTACCTCGCCTAATGTATCATTCTCATGAATCTCTCCTTTCTTATTGGGAAGAAAGGCTGAGCCCCCACCGGAGCAAGAGGGAGGTTGTTACCGCCCTGACCATTGGAACCCTCTTCACCCTAGGGATGGCAGGGGCAAGCACGGGGGTTGCAGCCCTTGTAACTCGAGAAAAGGGGCTCACAGCCCTGAGGCTGGCAATCGACAGAGACCTAGAACAACTCCGACAGACAATATCAGACCTAGAGCAATCCCTCACCTCCTTGTCCGAGGTGGTCCTACAGAACCGAAGAGGCCTGGACCTCTTGTTCTTAAAGGAAGGTGGGTTATGCGCAGCCTTAAGAGAAGAGTGCTGTTTCTATGTAGACAAAACAGGTGCAGTCAGAGATTCCTTGGCCAAACTGAAAAAAGATTTAGAGAAGAGGCATAAAGAATATGAAAGTAGCGAAGGCTGGTTTGAGTCTTGGTTCAAATACAAGCCTTGGTTTGCTACCCTTCTCTCGGCCGTTGCGGGGCCGCTCGTCATCCTGCTGTTGCTGTTTACGATTGGCCCGTGCATAATTAACAGGCTTGTTAAGTTTGTGCAGGAAAGAATTGACACTGTCCAACTCTTAGTCCTTCGTCAAAGGTATCAGGACCCAGATGCCGCTGTGGAAGATTCCACAGTCTAATCAAGAAAAGGGGGGAAATGTAAAGGAGTGCAGAGAGCATTAAGAGTCAGGAAAAAGAACTAATAAAACTTAGCTAAACCTTAACAGCAGACCATTCCGGAATAGTAAGAGATTCAATGTCTAAACTTAGAGAGAGACCAGATCAAAGGAAGAGAGAGCGAGAGGCCAGCCAAGGGCTATTTGAATCCTAGTTTACTAAATCCCCATGGTTTACAACCCTGATATCCACCCTGGCAGGGCCCTTGCTTATTTTTATACTGCTTCTCACTTTAGGTCCCTGTATCTTAAACCGGCTAATAGCCTTTGTTAGGGAAAGAGTGAGTGCTGTTCAGGTGCTAATGCTGAGACCGCAGTATCATTCACTCACACAGCAGGAAGAAACAAACATTCCATGATTGGAATGGTCAAAGGAAAGTGGGGAAATGTAGAATCTAAGCATTAGTAAGATTAGTAAATTAACATAAGCATAGCCATCTTAGAAACCTAGAAACCATTTTCTGAGAGTGTGACTCAGAGGAAAAAAAAAAAAAAAAAAAAAAAAACAAACCCTGGGCCTGGGTAAGGCCTTGAAAAACAAGTTAATCATGAGCACCGGGTGGTGGGCAGCTGTGTGACCCTTGGTCAGCTAACCTTGGTCAGTAAATCTTACATACCAAGCTTATCGTGCAGAACCTCCCTAACCATTGAGGAGTAGTCTTACCCTGCCCTTGCTTAACCCCAGGATATATGTCTTGCAAGAATAATGTATAGTTATAGAAAATTGCTATGAGTTAAGTGCTTTGAAATTGCTATATAAACCCTTGGCTCAGAGTGCTCGGGGTCCTTGTTGAGACCCGCTGCGTCGGGGCTGACTTGGACCCCAACTAGTTGGCTGAATAAAGACTTTGCTTGAATTTACATCTCTATGCCTGTGTAGTTTGTTCTCTGGGGAAGCCTCGGAAGCCTGCACCCTAACATTAACAATGACACTTAGATATTGGACATCAGGCAGCAAAGGACAATGCACCTTATGAGGTGAGCATGATGATTGCCCAGCTAACTGTCTGGAGGTAGTGTCCGGGTAGCAGCACAGGGAAGGGGGGCCCAGGCATTGCTCAGAAGTCTCCCTGATTGAAGAGAAGGAGCTGGATGCCTGGGAAGCCAAGGAAAATGCAGTTTGCAAGAAAGAGAAGCAAGAGCTGCATAGAGAGGAAAGCTCCAGAGATCTCCATATGGTCCCCTCAAGTGAGAAGCTGAGTACAGGCAAGCATATGCATCTGAGGAAAGGCCAGAGAAAGAGTCACCCTACAGGAATAGAAGAAACAGTGTTCAGACCAAACACAGGTCTTGGAATAGTGCCTACTTCCAACAGCAAGAATGGAACACCTCATATTTGGGAATCTCTCTATTAGTTAGAGTACTAAGAAGGGTCTTGGATCAGTAGAGGGGAAAATTAACCCAGGACTAAGTACAGTTCTATTCCATCAAACAAAGCTTAAACATAAGACCTGCAAGCCTCAAACAGTTTTCAAACAATCTAATCACATCCCAAAACAAAGTTCAATGATTACAAGAACACAAAAACATATCACACCTAACAAAGTAAAATTCACAATGTTTATCATCCAAATCAAAAATTTCTAACCATGAAAAGAAACTAAAATACAACCTATAATGAGGAGAAAATCAATTAATTAAAACAGACTCAGAAATGACACAAATGGTAGAAAAAATAAACAAGAACATTAAAACAGTTCCCATAGCTGCATTCCAAGTGTTCAAGAAATTAGAAGAAATATTGAATATATTAAGTAGATATGTGGCAGATATAACAAAAACCAAAATTGAAATTCTAGAGATGAAAACTAAAATGTCTGAGATGAAAAACATATTTATTGGATTTTTCCAGATAAGCTATTATGGAAGAGAAAAGTAATGAACTTGAAGACATAGTAAGCCCTATCCAAAATAAAATTCAGAGAGGAAAAGCAATGAATAAAAATGAACAGAGCATCAGCAAACTACAATCTTTTATAGTTTCAAGTAGTCAAATACATATCCCCGGAAGGAGAGGTGAGATAGGGAAAGACTAAAAATATCCTGGAGAAAAAAATGATCAAAATTTTCCAAATGTGATGAAATCCCACAGATGCAAGAATCTCAATAATCTCCAAACACAGAAGACACAAAAAACTTGAAAACTTGCCAAGGACATAATGACCAAATAAACCTATAGACTTTTTGTAAATCTTATCACATCACAGCAGCTTTTTGTAGAATATGACAAGCTGATTTTAAAATATGTGTGGAAATGTAAAAAGACCTAGAATAATTAAAACAGTCTAAAAAGAACAAAGTTTGAGAAACTTTCGGACCTGATTTCAAGTTTTGTTCTAATACTACATTAATCAAGACAGTATTACGGAATTGATGTAAAGGTTAACATACACATTATTAGAAAAAACATACCAGAAATAGACTGTGGGTAAATATGGTAAATCACCCTGATTAGGCCAAACTACCCTGATGGCAGCTGTCAGCCATTCCCGAAGTGTCTGATTCCCTGAGGTGTGACGGTCATTTTGCATCCACTGCTGGAGGGAAGGGTAAGTTGTCAGGGAAGCCACTCTATTCATCTCAGTACCTGACATAACAATGCCTTCCATTCCCATATCCCAGAGATGTAAAAGCCATATAGGCAGAGATTCCAGTGGCTTCTGCCTGTACAGTATGCTCATGTCCACCAGCTCATTCTGGGTGTAGGTACAGAGCATGGAGTGCTCCATAACCTGGGGAGGGCACAGCTCCTCCTGAAGAGCCCATGGTTGTTTCATTTTTATTTTCTTAATTACAGCTGGGCAGGCCTTTAAAAAAGAAGAGGCTGGTATCTCGGGTGGTGGCCTTGGCAGCTTATGGCCCTCTCCTCTTCTTCCCCACCACCCAGCTCCTCCACCATCTCTGGGGTTAAAGGCACCACTCTTTCCTCCTCCTCCCCCACAGCCTCCTGCAGCGTGGCTTTTCCTGCCACCTCCCTCCTCACCGCTGCTAAGGAATCTTCCAGGAGCGTAACCTGTCTTTTCAATAACTGTGTCTCTTCCTTAAGGGCATCCCCTAGGTTCTCGCCCAGCTCCCCCAAGCGATGCTGAAGTGTGTCCCTCTCTAACCTAAGTCCCTCTCTCTCCTTGCTAACCCATTCGATAATCCTCTCTTTCTCCTTGATAGCCCTCTTTCTTTCCTGGATAACATTTTCCACTATCTCTATGAAAAGAGACCCTACAATGCCAGCTGCTACACTACCACTTAGGGCCTCTAAGCAGTCTTCCATCTCATGGAGGGCTAATTCTGCAGCTTCTGGTGCAGTTCTGGGGAAGGCCCCACCCCTCTAAGAGGTGCTTTACCCTAGACCAATTCCCCACTAGGGTCTCCCAAATTGGAAGCCCCACAGATAGGGGAACAATAACAGGTGAAGCTGCACCCTCTGCTGCTGCATCCACTGGGGCCTCCCTGCCATCCACAGGGGGAATTCTGGGCATCTCCCCACTATCTCTAGTGATAGCCCCCCCAAAGGTCATACCCATTTAGACAGATTTTGGGTTCAGAGGTCCTGCCGACTACCATCAGATGTAACTCTGGGGAGAGGAAATCCTGGGGCAAAATACTTCTAAAACCAAAATTAGTCAAAGGGAGAAATAAAATTTTAAACCCGTTTATTGCTTACAAACTGCAGTCTGGGGTCTATCTCTTTACTACTCCAGCAGAAGCAAAGAAAGCCTCCCCCCAACCTCTTAGGTTCAGATAAGCCCTCAGTCACCCAGATAATTACCCATTGATATGGAGATGAACTACTTCTCTCCACCCCTCACGAACCAGGAACGCTTGTTAATATGGAGATGCACTAAAGCCAGGTGAGACATTCTGTAAATTCTGCAATTTTACCCATACAGACTTACATATACATAGTCAATTAATTTTTGAGACCAAGTATGAGTTATTAAATGGCAAAATGATTATTTTTCTTTTTTAACAAATGGCATTGGAAAGAATTGTAATGTCTGTATTATAAAAAAAGTAGCTTAAACTTTACCAACTGTGCCTCATGACATAAACAAAAATTAATTTAAAATAGATCATAGGCCTAAATGTAAAAGCTAAATATCTAGGAGAAAATATTTGAGACCTTGGGGCAAATATTTCTTAGTATACAAAAAAATAGCCTTGAAAGAGAAAATTGATAAATTAGACTTCATCAAAACTAAAACCATCTGCTCTCTAAAGGAGATTGTAAAGTAAATAAATAAAATAAAAGGCAATCTATAAGCAGAGGAAAATATTACAACCATATATGACAAAAAATATATAAAGAACCTTCACAATTCAGACAAAACAATTTTTGAAGAGTGAGAAGATGAAAACACACACTTCACAAAAGAGGTACAAAAATGGCCAATAAAAGCTTGAAAATTCTGTTTAGCCTATTTGCCCCAATTGTTATCTACCACCTCAGGCAGACAAAATGTTAAACAATTGCCTCTGATTATCTAGACAAATGCCACTGGGAAAAAAGCTGTCTTCACTGAGTGAGCTATGATTACCAGCTGTTCTTTCACAAGTCTACCACAGAGCTGAGGAGGAGGAATGGGAACAGGCCAGGTTGGAATGTCATAAAATTCACTGTTCTTACTGAAATTCATCCATTTGTCCAGAATAAAACTCCCCAGATTGCTCCAAACTCTTTGCTAAATCCCAGATCTCTGAAAAAGTGTATTTTGACTATTTTTGCCAATGTCTTCATTGCTTTAATGGAGGAGAGAAGTTTTGGAGATACTTAATACCCCACATATTCTGAAATCCCCTCCCCATTCCTAACTTCAATGCATATTCCTTCTATCCAGCCATCTGAGCAAAATTTTTGCTGTTTCAAAAATTCTAAATTTTCTTTGGGATCTCACTTAATATATATTACCAATAAAATTTCTATTTATACTATGCATACACAGTTTTCTACAAATAATCATGGAAAGAGGCATTTTATTCACAAAATCCCTTAATAATAGTCATACACACACACACACAAATGCAAATCCCTGCTCATACAATTCCTACTGTGACAGTAGTATTCACTAATTTGTGTCCCTACATGCTTATCAACTGGCTTACCTCTACTTATGCAGGAGAGAAACAAGTAAGAGCTAGAATATGGTACAGAGAGCAATTTCCATGAGGGCAATGAGCCTACCACCTATGCCAGCACCATGAAATCCTCATCAGAAACTTTGGCCTTCTACAGTTGAAAAGAAACTGGAAATACAACAAAGGTCTCTTCACTTCACCACCTGCCTTTTGATGAGAAATAGAAGACAAAGACCTAGGACCTCAAGATCTGAACTTGAAGATACCCAGAGAAGCTTCTGACGTAGCCTATGCATTTTCAGGCCATCCAAATCTTGATCTGCCTAGTGTTGATTCCTCAATTTATAAACTCCACTGAAAACCTAGGAAAACTTCCCTGTGCAAGGTAGAGACTGCACTGCTAATGTTGGGCCAATTTTAGTTGTGTTAATTACTAACAAAAAAAGGTGTTAAACCTTGAAATATGCAAGTGAAAAAAAAGTAATGTCTATTTGCATCAAACCTACATTTCAAGTGTTATTCCTCTTGAAGCAGCATGGTGTTATTCTATAGCAAGAAGTGGGAAGTTTCTGTGCAGTGTTGTCTATTTGTAAGATGAGGCACATTTGGAGTTTTCCTTCTGGGTAACAACGGTAGAAGGCCCTTATACCAGAGCTTATGAAACACACCAATGAGGATCCGTGGCTCTGGATGCAGCCTGCCAGAAGCTGAGTAATATTCATTTTAAACACAGTAATAACTTTGTGGACTAGACAGTATTCATGCAACTGAAAACAACATATGGTCTTCAATAAAATGAAAGGTACACTGGGAAAGGCCAGCTCTAAAGAATATTTTTAAGCAATAGGCATTATCTGTTTTTTATATCCTAACAAATTCACAAGGGGAAAATTTATGTGGCCCTCCTTTCTTCCAATCAAAAACATAATGCTTGGAGCACACCTTGAACCACAAAGATAAAAGAGAAGTAGAATATTTACGGGCCGTTAGGAGGTATGAGAATGTAACTCAGTACTTAAAAGGGTACTGTCACCAACCCCTATCTGCCATTTGAAGTTTTGTGTCTCAGTATCTCTAGCTCCTCATAGGATCCATATTAAAAACTTGAGAAATTATGCTTTAAAAATGTACTTCTCATTGTGTTGTACCCAATCCCCAACAGGGTTGTGGAAATCAGTACATACCATTTTCGTGGAAGAGTAAACATCTCTCACTTTCTTCCTTCTGAAAACTCAGCATTTCCCTGTAGAAATCATTTACATTTTAAGATGTAATATGGGACTGTGAAATGTAGCCATGGAAACCATGACAGCAGAGAAAAAAAAGGAAGATTTGGGAATTTAGTGAGTATGTTTTATTTTTCAAATACAATAGTCCCCTAAGCAAAATCAGTTGTGCCATATGGTGAACTGTGTGTGGTCATTTGCTAAGCTTACAAATAGAATTCTGCAAAATCTGATCAACTGGTAAGTCATTGCCCTCCAAGTGCTCCCAAATTCCACTCCTGCTCACTGTTCCCCGTAGGTACTAGAAGCCAACATTTTACAAACTGCAGACAAACAAACAACATTTAGTATTGAAAATGTTAAGAACCTTCACATAAATATGCATGGGATATGATAGAAATTCACTAAAATTATTCAGCTTGCAAAACTGAGAAATAGTTGGTTTCTGAAAGCCATAGACCTTTTTAAAACACTTAATTTTTCTAGCAGCCCTTTTGTCCAGCTGAGAAATTCTACTAAGCCAACAGCAATCTGTTCATGTTTAACAAAGGAGGTTTTAATAAAGTGGCAGAAACCCGTTTATTGTCTACAAGAAGTCGTCTACTCCAGCTCACCAGTGTCTCTCCCTGTCCTAAAGCCATCATTGATTTGGCCTTTGTAATTACCACATCTTTGTTTCAATATTTTATTTTCCTGTCCTGACATTTCTGAGCTCTCTATAGTTCCTCCAAAGTCTCCTTGCAAACTGACCAGTTTTTACCGAGATTCTCTCTTCCCTGTAGCACTTTATAAATCATGATTAGTAGCCATCAGCTCATGGTTTTGAAATATCTCAACCAAATGCTATAAGTTTATTAGGCACAGTTCCTGTCTTGTGAGTTACAGCAAGCAATGGATTTATCAAATATTTTGTCATTTTATAACACAGACCACCATTTTTTCAACCTCCTATAGTAATTTCCTCATTACTCCCTGTATGGGTCCCAAAGCCAAAGCTGAGACAAATATCTGTGGTTTTGATATGACAATACTTCACTTCCCTTACAATTTATATACCACTCAGTTATTGCTACAATGCATCCCAGCCATAAACATTTGTTACCTTATTTATGTATTATCATTCTGAACACTATTCTGCTGATTCAAGATGAGTTTAGCTGTGGTGGCTGTATGTCAGGCTGTAACTTGCCAGGGCTTGGTCCCTGTAACTCTAGGGGGAGGGGGAATATTTTCCCAGCCCAGGGCAAATAAACCTTTGAAGCCAAAGTCAGTCGAAGGGAAAAATAAAGTGGGAGAAACCCATTTATTGTCTACAAAAAGTCATCTACTCCCGCTCACCAGTATCTCTCCCTGTCCTAGCTGGGACAAAGCCAAAAAAAACCTCTCTGGTCCTGGCTGGCTCTCCTGTCCACCCACCTTGTAATCACCTGTTGATATGGAGATGGACTACCTCTCTCCACCCCTTGGAAACACCTATTGATATGGAGATGCACTAAGGCCAGGCAAGAGATTCTGGAAATATTGCAATTTTACCCACAGTCCCACATGACAACACATAGAACCAAATGTTTTTCTTCCAGTTGAGGCTGGTTGGGAGATAATGCTCTGTGGATCCCTCACATTTCTGCACATTTTGTGAGCAGAGACACTGACTGCCTGTACTCGGGACTGTCTTCAAGGATACATAGCAAACAGTCTCACAAGATAGAAATAGGGTCTCCCTCAAGAATGAGAGGAAGACAAGCTCACTGCCCATTATGAAAGATTTGGGTTTCCTAAGCTCAGGGTTTCTCTCTTGTAACTCAACTCACTACGGGTACAGGTGTCAGCTGGCCCTCTTCACCTCACCCTGTGGAAACTGGGGCTTAGGGAACCTAGATAAGAAATGCTGATAATCTGGCTACTACTATTGCTGTAATAACTTTCCTTGTCTCTGACATAGGAGTCTGACATCTTCTGCCAGCCATGAAACTATGGCAGAATAATTTATGAGCTCACAGGGAGGGTAAAATATCAGACCAGATGTTTTTGCAGTTGCTAACCATGAGAAGTAAAGGAAGTTATATAGCCAAGACCAAAATCAGTGGGGAGAGAGTATATTTCTCCTGAGGAAGTGGGGCAGAAGGGAAGGTAGGAAGTGAATATTTGCTGAATAACAGCCTAATGTAGCATAATGTCTACCACTGTATCTAATTATGATTTATTCTTAATTAGAATCCATGGATTTTATTGGGAAAATAGTAATATATAAGTGCTGAGTCTTCGAAGGATCAAGAAATGAGCAAAAATGTCACTAGCACCAATGTCCATAGTGTTTTATCCTTTTCTGTTTCTTATAGACACATAACCTCTCCTTCCCTGTTTTGAAGATTTTCTTATTACTTCCCCCTGTTCTCATCAGTGCTCTCTGAGATCTTTAATGCCAGCTAAAGTTTTTAATATTGGCATTATTTATGAAAGTCTTAAAAACAAAGAGAAAATCCTAAAAATGGCATTCCAGGGTTCGAGTTGAATATAAAGAAGCCAATGGGACCTCCAGGGGCTCTCTAAAACCAAACCATAGCAGTGGTAAATGTCATTCCTCTAACACATCTGCCACCATTTGGACTCCACTCCAGCAGAGGTATCACTAAAGGCAGCATGCTGAAGGATGACTTTAATTTAGCTGTAGAGTATGCTGTGATTTTACTTGCTCAAACCATGATTGTTAAGGCAGCAGCATTTGTAACAAATTAACACTATTTCCTTGAATTCCTCTAACTACAAGGGATTCATAGAACATGAGAAATAAACTTTCCCTCCATCAACAAGCTATTCTGCAATAGGTGCTGGATAGGGACTTCCTACTAGGTTTCAGTAATACAGGACAAGAGGCTTGCAAACACATGACAGATTAGATTCTGGAGCTAAAGTTAAGTGACTACTTTCAATTAACAGAAAAGGTATTGAAACTCCAAGAATTTAAGCACTCAATCAAAAATAAGTTTCTTGCAAAATTAGGATCAGAATCAAAACTTGAAAACCAGTGTTTTATCTCCTATATTCCCAACCTACCTACTGATCACACAACAAATGTTGAAAACACAACACACAAATCAAATTCTCAGCTCTGACATGTTCAGTCTTTTAAAATTGTGTGCAGTTGTCATAATCTCAACATTTGCCTTACATCACACTCTCACTAAGCAGGTATTGTATTGAAAGTCAGTATTTTCAGAGGAAATGAACTACTCCAGGCACAGTGGGTACCAGTATATATCCAACACCTCCTTGCTGATATATTTAAAATTAGCCTTGTACTTACCTGAGGCTTTCAGATAACAAAAGCATCTATTTATTCAGAGGTATCTTCCCAACATGAAAAAGAAAAGTAGAGCCATCTGGCTTAGCGCTCATCTTTACAAGCATAATGGACAGAATTAGAATAAAGAATGATGAAAGCATGCTAGGTGGGACAGGGGACAAACAGGCTATGGTGACTGGAAATCGTGTCCTATAGGTGCAAAAAAAACCAGATGCAAATAAAAACTAAACTGTGGGGATCTCAAACAACTCATTTGGCAAGTTTAGGTTTTATCTCACAAACTGTTTTGAAAAAGAAAAATCACATGATCCACATTTTAGGGAGAGTTCGATGGGCTAGAGTCAGGAGTGGCGGGGAGAAAGCCAAGCCTGGGGGCTGGGACAGTTAGAAAAGAGTTACTGAGCCCTTGAAAGGAGGTTCCCAAGGACCTGCCTGGGTGGGTCTAAGTGGAAGGGGCATTACTGAGGCTAACTTGTCTAAACTAAGTGATTGATTTTTATGATTTTGTAAATTTTTAACAAAAGTATAGAAATACTTAGAGGCAATGAAATATCAAAAATGACCATTTTATTCTTTGATTAAATATGAAAAATATAGAGAAAAATATGAGTATTCATTCACCTACTTTAACAAATAAATTGCTACAAATATAAATAGAGCCATTATATGCTGTTCCTAAAGCCCAATTCCTCCTTCCTGCCCGGAGGCTCCCTCTATTCTAAATTCAGTATTTATCCACATCCTCTTTTTTTCCTCTTTCTTTAATCCCTTCTTTGTCCGCTGTCATCACCATCTTTGCTCAATGAAGCAATATTCACTTGCTAAACCACAATGTTAAATATTTACTTACAGCATGTCTGCATTTAAGAGGAATTATCCAACTGGTCTCTTCCTTCTCTACACACTGGGCTTTCCCACTGTGGTCACAGAAAACCCCTTCTCCACACGTGATAAAACCACATACATTTTCCCATTTGCTCCTTGAACATTTGTTGTAAGCCAATTCTGTGCCATCTCCTCCACTAGGGACAGTATACACAACAATAGACATGGGTAGCCCATTATAATTGCTTAGCAGATATCATCAAATAACTGAATAACAGACTCTATTCCTACCCTTAAAACCTCACATCATAAGAAAAGAGAAGACACAGCAACAATTTGATACATGATACTGGAAAGAAGAATAAAGAGCTGCAGGATTACAAACCCAGATATTCTATAAAGCACCGCCGCCCCCTGCCCGGTTTATCCCACAGTGTTTCAGAATCTTGTCACTTAATCTGATGACCTGTCACTTAAACATTTGCAGACTATTACCATTCCTGCCCCTCTGTGAGGCAAAAATGTTAAGGAAATACACTAGTAAAGGTAAGAGCTTTCTAGAAGATATTACAGCACAGGCCAGACCATGTCCACCTCTCCCAGAGGGGAGTGGGGACACAACGCCAGCTCATTCATTGACAGACATCAACTCAGATGGCATCTCTACTGATCCCCATAAATTCTGTTCACACAAGGGCCACTCCAGAGAGAATTCCCCAACTTCCCACTTCTGATAGTTGGGACCTACCTTGACTATGGGGTGAGAGAGGATTACTTCCTCATCATACTTACCCAAAAATAACAATAACTATAGCAGAATTAATAACAACAACTAGTACATATTGAAGACTTCCTATATAAGCGACTTGTATCTGAAATTTCACAGACTATCTCACATCTTCACAGCCTTTTCATGAAACATCAGGTCTCATTATTACCCTGATATCTCCTGGCAAGTTCCCAAGTGTCTCTCAAGGATGGTGAGTAATCTGTCGAAAAACACAGAGCCAGAAAAGGCAAAGGTACACCTATCTGAAAGCTACTAATCCTTTAGGAAAATGTTGTGATAATAAAAGTAAGTTTTGGTGCCATTAGCAACTGAATACTGGCAAAACAGTAAGAATAACATCAATAATAGCATAGTGCCTGCAAGTGGGACAGCCTGAGCAGACGGAACAGTGACCCTTGCTGGAGGAGGCACCTTGTCAAAGGCGAGCGCAGAGTCTGCATCAATAGCGTTGTTCATTTGTTTACTCAGCCACCAAGAATAGGCTGAGGCTCACGTCCTGTGCGCTTGTCCCACTGTGCCGTGGTTGCACACTGCTTGTGGCAGTGGGCCCTCAGCCGCTGTTTGTGTTAGTAACAGAAGAGTCATTGCCATGGTTCCCTTATGGTTTAGAGACAATTATACATATTTTTTAAGCTTGGCTGATTTTATTCATGGAATCCACCCAACAGTTGACACATTACAAGTGGTATAAATCCGTATTTTCTAATGTGTATCAACATCTCACAGTTACAAAGGATTGCATTCTAGAGTAGAAAGGTCTTTTTAAAATGACATGCACATATGACATTCCTGCTCAGAGCACCCAGCTGTAGGCTCCAATAGCTGGTGGGAGTTGGGATGTCCTCCTTGGCCCTTGGCTGGCCAAGGCCTTGCAGAGGTCCCCTGGACAGCACAATGCAAAATGGCAAATGGTCTCATCTCAGGTGCCAAAGCCAATGGATGGTAGAGGCTATTATGAGCAAGGTACTGATGGAGAAGAAGGATGTCTAGATTCTTAGGAAATGAGGTGCATTCTTTAGTGTTCTTTAGGACAGAATTATTAACTCCCCTCCCCTTATGTACCATCTCCCAAGAAAAGTTTCCACAGAAGGTATAATGTGTGAGCTGGATTTTCTAGGAAAAATAAGAATTCACCAGGTGGGAAAGTGGGTGAAGGCTCAACAAATGTAAAAGCACAGAGGCACTGTAATGTTCTCAGCCTGGATTGAGATGAGTCATGAGGTACACATACATTATTACGTGAGGCAATACTGTTTACCAGTTTGTGTGGGGTTTCTTCTTAAATATTATATCAGGATTATATTTAAAATTCTTCAAAATACTATTTTTGAAAGGGTATTTTGTTATATAGATGGGTCCCAATTTTTTTAACCATTCATTGACTGTTGGGCATTTAGGTTTCTTCCAACCTTTCTACTTTACAAACAAGGCTGCAGAGAATATCATTGTGTGTACATTTTCCATCTGTTTTTCTGATTATTTAGCATATATTCCCAGAAGTGGAATGTTCAGCAAAGGGGAATGGAAATAATACAAATTGCTTGCCAGAACGTGGCATCATCTGACTTTCCATACAGCTATGTAAGAGTGCTGGCTTTACTGTACCATTCCCACTTTTTGATATTAATTTTTCAAGAATTGCTGATGTAATTGCAGTAAAATAGTGTCATTGTTTGAATTTGTATTTCTTTGAATATTTTCTTCTCAAGGTAAAAACGTCATTTGCTCATTCATGCTCATTCATGCATAGAACACATCTCTTCTTTTGAAAATGCTGCTCTGAAAAGGAGATTAGCAATGTCTATCTTGCCTCTATCTACAGAATGTAGGGAGTAGAAAGAAGTACTTCCTAACATTTTGACCTGATCTGACAGGATGGGGAAGGGAAAGTTGGGGGAGTGCCTTTAATTCTCAAACTGCTTGCCTGCCCCGTTAGACTAACGAAAGGCTGCTGAGTCTGGGACATGATCTGGAAGCAGAAGGGTGAGCGAAGGAGACTTGAAGTCCCTCTGCATTATAATGTAATGTTCCAAATCGCTGTAGGAAAAGTCTCCCTCTCTTTTATTTTCTGAAAAGTACTGTCTGCCTTTGGGGGAGGTGTGTGTGTGTGCTCTTCCCAATTAAGTCAAAATTTACATGGTCACATGCGACAGAAACTTAATTCAAAATAGCTGAAACAATAATAGCCATTTGTTGGCATCAGTAACTGAAATTTAGGGGCTCTATCCAGAAATTAAAATAATGAGCACAGCTTTATCCTTTCTTACTCCTTGTTTAGGCTTTATTCCTCTGGACGGGCTTCACTTTCAGGCAGGCTTTCTCTCCATTCTGGTCCACATGAACCTTACCTTCTCCAGCCATTTAGGGATCTTAGTGTCCAAGATATGAGGAAGAAACGGTGCCTTTTTCCCAATCATTTTAGCAAAAGTTGAGAAAGGGCTTTCACTGGTCCATCTTGGAAAATTTACCCATGTTTGTACCAATCACCAAAGCCGGGAAGGATGTGGTACTCTGCCTACTCTTGGAGCTAGAGAACAGGCAGCCCCGCCTGCACCCCCCAGGCTAATAATGGGAGACCTGCAGTCCCCAAACAATGCTGAGACAGTGGTGCACTGGTATGTTTAACAATTAGCTCTCCGGAGTGGGGAAAAAGCCCTGATTTGTAGCAGTTGCTGATTTTTTCATCATGTAAACACTTCCACCGTGAGTGCTACCAAAGAGACGTCTTTAAGGGTTGAGTTGGGAAAAGACCCACACAATTGACTCTCTCACACCTCTGTGGCTGGACCACAAAAGAAAACTCAGGCAAATGCGCAGGTTCCTCCTTATTGTCCTGCTGTGTCTCCCACCTTCACTCTATAAACATTTCATACACCATACAGCATTATTATTATCAGTTTGATAATTGATTGATAAATTAGACTTTGGGAAATTTCATCCCAGGAGGTACTCTCAAATGGAGATGAAGACAGAACCAGGAGATATCTAAATCTGTGGCAGAGAATAGAGTTTTCCTGAAGTGGGGTGGGGAGGCCACAATAGGGACTGCAGGAGAGAAACATTTTCCTAGAGGAAAGGGAGAGTGCAAAGTTAACTTCACCACTAAGAAGCCTGTAACAGTGATGACTAATAGAGAGTCTGAGATTTTTCATAGTAGATAGGAATAGTCATTTTTAGTCTTTTGTTTTATGGTGTTTTTCTATAATGAAATATACCCTACCTATGCCTGATCCTTGGCTACACCATCACCCATCCACAGGGGCCAGTGTTGTCCGGTAAGTGATAAAGGAGAACAGTAGGCCCACGGTTTTATGTGGCAACAGCAAAGTAAGAGGACATCCACAGTAGAGATGGGAGGATGGGGAATTGAAAGCATTGTGGAGAAGTTACTGACTCACGGACCCTAGGGAGCAGATGAGAAAAAAATCTCCTTTTCCCCAAAAAACACTGAGGAAAAGTTACCCATGGAAAGGATGTGTTTGTGTGTGTGTGTGCATGAATTCTTTGTCTGTGTTCTCAGCTCATCGATTTTGCTGTTGTGTTCTTCATATGTTTGCTTTGGTTTATGCCTTAGTTGGGTTCCCTAGAAGAAGTCTCTGAGATGAGGAGCTCTAGCAAAGTGGTATCTTAAGAGATATTCCTAGGAGCAGTAGGGGAATGGAGAAGTGGGACAGTAAGGGGAGGGGGCCAAGGAAGTTTGTGGTATCAAATAAAGTCCCACGGAGGCTGACTGGCATAACCACCAGGGAAGCTCTAGATAATAAAGTCATACCCCTAAATGGTCCTGATCAGAAGATGAGGGAGATTTGCCTCTTAGTCTTTGGCTAAGTACTGTCTCAAGTGGTAGTTTGAACTTTGGGGTTCAAACACAAATTCCCATGTAGTTATGACTCTCTATGTGCACAGGCAAAACACATGCTGGCGGGCTAAGAGAAGTCTCCAAAGAAGACAAGCAGGTACCAGGATTTAGAAATGAAAGCATACCAGAAACCAGCACAACAAAAATGGTAAAGGGTCCATGGGAAAGTGTGGAGTTCTGACAGTGACTGCTGCAAATTACTGCATGTGTTCTTTATACGTTAATGCTATTAACTTCTGTCACACTTGTCAAACATGTTTTCCCAAGATCACTGTTGGACTTGTAATTCTAGTTATGTTATTTTCTGATGTACAGATGTTTTCAGTGTTTATATGTACGAATTTAAATTATAATTTCTTTTCGCAGAAAGGGCTACATCAATCTTGTTTATCAATTCCTACCAAAAGGCCTTATACATATTATCAGGTTAATTAATATTGGAATTATATTATATTTTATATATAGTTTTGTATATTCCATATTCTCCAGTTTTAGAAACTGCTGTTAAAATCCTATCATCTTTCTTGCATTTTAAACACTGTTTGTGAACTTCAGTGTGGTATGTAGAAAGATACACGAGAACATCACTCTACCTTAAACATGAGAAAAATCTAGATAATCTTAAAAACTCATAAATTTTTTTAAGCTCATCAGAAGGCTGAAATCACAAGGCAAATAGCTGCTGAAAAAGCAGTAAAAGCAAAAACCATCTGAAGGGGAGGAAATACATATGAGCACAGGACCTTTCTTTGCATTAACAAAGCAAAACTGCTACAGCTGGTGAAGACTAAAGCAGGACGCTGGTCAGGATGCCCATCACAAGCCTCACACCAAGTTCCAGGTGTAGTCAGTTTCCTATGAAGGAAGATGAAGGACGTGAAAAGAGACCTTTTGTATGCTGCAGGTACGTGCTGTCTGCTGAAAGCCAAGGGGACAGGAATACAAAGAAAAATCACAGCTTTACTAAGCATAACACAGCAGAAGCTCATGGATGAAGGAATGAAAGACCATGCCTCACTGAAGGCAATGATATCAACAGCACACCACAAACCCAGCTCAAGCACACGCTAGACTGACTCAGTCATCTGCACTAACAACCTGGGAGAATATGAGGCTTGCCCATTTACAGGCAAAAATAGTATTCAGCTCATTCTCTCTTTCTCTGCAGTGTGTAGGATTTGATAAAAAATTATGAAGTACACATAAAATCAAGGGGAAAAAATGAATGCAATGTCAGAAGATAAAGCAAAAAAGAAACAAATCCAGAGATGCCCCAGTTGCTGGCACTATCATTAGAGACTTTTATATAACTATGACTAATATGCTCAGGGATCAAGTGGAAAATATGGACAATACACAGGAACACAGGTGGATTTCAGCAGGGAGATGGAAATGATAATTAAAGATCAAAAGAAAATGCTAGAAGTAAAAATTATCCCACAACAGAACTTTGGCATAAATAAAGCAACAACTGATAGAGCTGAAAAGAGAAATATACAAATCTATAATTAAAATTAGAGAACTCGACACTTCCATCTCATTTATCAATAGGTAGAAGAAGTAGACAGAAAATCAGTAAAGATGTGGGAGACCTGAACATTGCCAAACAAATTGATCTGACATATTCATAAAACACTCTAGTCTTCACAAAACAACAGATAAACATTTTTTTCAAGGGCACATGAAAAATTTATCCTGACAGACCATGTCTTCAGATAAAAACAAATCTCAGTAATATAAAAGGAGTAAAATAATAGAAGATATGTTTTCTCACCACAACGGAATTCACTGCAAGTCTGTAACTGAGAGATATCTGACAAATCTCCCCATATATTGAAAGAGTAAGCGATACACTTCTAAATAATCCACAAGTGATAAAATTGAAAGAAACATTAAATAAATAAATAAATAAATAAATATCCGCAAGTTCAAGACAAACATGTTTCAAGTCTGTACGCTAAAAACAGTCAAACACTATTGAAGGAAACTAAAGATCTAAACAAATGGAGGAGAAATATACTGCATTTATGGATCAAATGTTAAAACGTTGATTTTCTCCATTGACATGCTAATTTAAAAATTTTTATGGACAAAGGACCTAGAAAAGAGAAAAACACTGGGAAAAAGGATAATTGAAGTTGGAGGACTGATATCATCTGATTTCAAGACTTAGTGTAAAGCTACAGTAATCAAACCAGTGTCGTGTTGGTGTAAGAATAGGCATTATATGGAACAGAATCAATACATGGAATAGAACACAGAGTTTAGAAATAGACACATGTGATCTCTCAAATGATTTTTTACAAAACCATCAAGATAAGTTAGTAGGAGAAGAATTCTTTTCAACAAATAGTTCTCAAATAACTGTGCATTGTATTAAAAGAATGAAAAAAGAAAAGAACATCATTGTCTTGACAATGGGTTTCAGCCCTGGGCAAGTTTGCTATGGATTCAGTGTGACCAGAGAACTGACAGTAGAATGTTTCTTTGGGGTGAAATGGTTTACTACCCAGCTTGTTCTCCCTGCAATAGGTCGAGCACTAGCGTCTCTGCCTCCACCCAGAGCACTGGGCCGAGCTCTCTATATAGCGCAATAATAGCTTATTGCCTACAGGTGTGGAAGCGGCAGCGGAGCAACAGGCCAGTGACATCATCAGGTGGTTTAAGTTCAGTGAGGATCCTGGCCAGAGGAACCCCAACTTCCCCATACTCCACCCCTCCAGGTTTCTCGCCTTACAATCTACATGCTCTCAATCTTCCACAATGGTCCCTGTGTGAGAAAGCTGGAGCACTTAACCAGATTCCACAACAGCAACAAAGGATAACAACAACTTAGAAATAATAACAAAAATAGGGGAAAACAAGATTTTGATGCAAATAACAAAAATTATAATAATCCTCACACCAGAGGAAGTTTCCAATCTACCAGGACCTTAGAGGTTATAAAACACATGTTTTAATGACACCAACATAGCAAATCTTGTCCATCAGGTAGGATGCATGCAAGTGAGTTGTCCTATGATAGGACTGTTGCAGGAAAGAGTCCCATCCAGGTCTAGTATACCATACTTTTACTCCTCTCCCTGTGGGGGTTACTGAAGGGTCTATATATAGTGCTACTGGAGGTGCATGCACTGGCCATAATGATAAAAAAAAAAAACTCCCCAGTAAGATGCTCCAACCTTCTGGCCATTCAGGATATACTACGGTGATCTTTAGGGGCCACACTAATGTTATTCCAGGAATACACAGGAAGCCAGTTTCCAGACCTCCTCCCTGAGGTGCCAGGAGAGCCAGCCATCATTGGTCCATGTGTCAAAAGGTCCAAGGCCACGTCCAATCAATGGAGTGTCCAGGGTTCAAGAGCAGTTGGTGCTGGCAGCAAAATATTATTCTGGTGGCCGAACCTCAGCTTCAGTGATTCTTCCTTGGTTTATACTTGCAGTTATATAGGGGAAGCAGCCATATGTGTTAATATGTCTGCAGGGCTCAGGGCTCCCTTTTGGGGCCTCTCATTCAAACCCCATAGCACTATCCATAAGTGGAATGAACATCCCTGCAGACTATTGGTATCTGACTTTAGTCTGGATTTTAACAAGCCATTGTGCCTCTATCATGCTTGCTGTGGTAGGATTATATGGCATATAAAACTTCCATTTGATTCCCAGCTGTTGCACCCATTCTTGCAGCATATCTCCAGTAAAATGGGTGCACTGATCACTCTCAATTACCTGTGATCAGCCATAGGCAGCAAAGAGGCGCTCCAGGCCTCTTTTGGTTATCTGCTGGTCTGCACAACAGGTAGGAAAAGCAACCAGAAGTCCAGTAGCTGTGTCCACACAAGTCGTGGCATACCAATATCCTTCTGACACAGGTATAGGCCCAATATGGTCTATAGGCCCCTTAGCTGTTGTTCCATATTGCTGTGGAACTTGGTATAAGTCCATTTAGAGCACACAACATACTCTTGCTGGGCTCTACTAACTTCTTCAAAGGTCAAAGGCAAGCCCCACTGAAGGGCTACAGCCCACATTGTCTTTTGCCCCGCCTGAAACAAATGCTGATATAACCATTGGGCTATATCAGAGGCAGACTTTCTTTCTAACCAACGCCACTGGGCCAATTTATCTGCTTCAGCATTTTCTGGGGATGCCAATGGCAAATGACCTGTCACATGGTATACTATAATTATTTTAGTCTGACCACAAGTCTATAAGTCTTGCCACAATTCTTGCCCCCAAAGAGGTTGGTGACCAACCAGCCAGTTGGCATGGCACTAGGTTGGTAGCCACAGGGTCAAGCCCCAATAGACAGCCCAGCTGTCAGTGCAGACAACTATAGGGGAGGGTTCCTGGCTGATCACAAGCCACACAGCCCACAATTCTGCCCACTGGCTGCTCTTCCCCTCACCATCTTCCATCCATTTTGTCTCAGTCTTAGGATAGAAAGCTATGGCCCTTCATTCTGGGGGCTGCCCATGGCTGGAGACATCTATATTGGGAGGGCTCTTCCCTCCCAATAGGGACTCTCTGCTGCTAGTGGTTCAAATGCAAGTTCTTCCTGCTTTTCACTATATATGTCCCCAGTCCCAATAAGCATTGGAGCTCTTCATTCAGGGAGCTAGTAGAGAGGGCAATATGCTGCTGTAGGTAAGCACCCCACTTAGCCAGTGTGGGCATTTGTGCCACACCACTCCTTGGCTTTTGGGTCCAGTCTTGTACCCACCCCAAGATGGGATAGGTGGTTATTACCTTTATCAGGACCATTCCAGTGATGTGTTCTGCAGCCAGCAAGGAGTGATACATGAAAGCCAGTTGTTTTTCTATCAAATTGTATCATACCTGTGCCCCTTTCCAGAGTTGTGACTGGAATCCAGTAGGTTGGGGAGTTCATTCAAGTCGCTGCCAAAGACTCCAGCCATAACTGTCTTCAGTCACATGAACACCCAGCTCACAGGGCCTTGATGGGTCTATCATACTCAGGGCCTGCATGGCCTTGACTGCCCGTTTTGCTCTAGTAAAGGCAGATGCACATGTCTCATCCCAGTCCCACTTGACACCCATTCATACCAACCAGTATAAGGGCTTCAGAATTGGTGCCAAGTGCGGGATAAACACTCTCCAGTAGCCTAGAAGACTCAAAAACTCCTGTAGCAATGCTACAGTTGTAGGGGTAGGAAAGGCCTGGACTTTATCTATAACTGCTTCTGGTATAACTTTGGTCTTACCTGAACAGACAACCTCCAAGAATTTGACAGACAAACCAGGTCTCTGAACCTTGGTAGTGTTCACAGCCCATCCTTTCTCCTGTAAATGTTGCAGCAGTCTAGGTGCTGCACCGTCTAGATCTGAAAGAGAATTGGATGTGAGCATGAAATCATCAATATAATGGTACAACCACACCACTGGCAGTTTCTCCCATGTAGTCAAGTCCTGGGCTACAAGTCCATGACAAATGGTGGTGCTGTGGAGGTATCCCTGTGGAAGGGCAGTGAAAGTTCATTGCCATCCTTCTCATGTGAAGGCAAATTGTTCCTGACTTTCCTGCTCAATGTCAATGGAAAAGAAGGCATTAGCAAGATCTACCACATAATGGTATGTTTCTAGTTTGTTGCTGAGGGTATCCATCAGGCCTGCAATAGAGGGGACAGCAGCCTGCATAGGGAGTATGACTTTATTCAATTCCCTATAATCCACAGTCATATGCCAGGAGCCATCTGGCTTTTTTACTGGCCACACTGGGGAAATGAAAGGACTATGGTTGGGTTTCTCCAATCTCTATGCCCTCCAGGCAGTTTGTATTTTTTGGTATTAGTCACCCACCGAGGCACAGGAAAAGCTATGGGTGGGTGCCTAGCATGTCCCCTCAGAATTGCCTTCACCACATGTACTCTCAGTCTGAACTCACCTGCAGTGGTCTGCAACCATAGACCCTGCAGGATATCAATCCCCCAAATATACTTGGGGATGGGAGATATATACACGGTGTACTCTTTTTGGAGTAGATGCTCTATTCCCAAAGGAATTTGTGTTGGTTTCACTCAGATAGCCTTACCCCCATATCCATCTATGATAATGGGAGTCCCAGGGAACTGCTCAGGGTTACCACGAATCAGTGAACATTCATCCCTTATGTCCACCAGAGCCAGGACACATTGTATGTTCACGGGGGACCAATGGATAGCTATTTCAACATGTGGCTTCTGGTGCCCCCTTGGTCCCTGAGGGCAGGTACCTTGACCTTCCCCCCAGTCAAACTGTGATCCCCAATCTTCTTCCTGTGTGGGTTCTAGCAAGGCTGGCTCGCTCTTCTGCAGGAAGTCTTGCAAACACACAGGCCAGACTTGTGGCTCTGTCTCTGACCTCTACTTCTTTGGTCTTAATGGCTGGAACTGCTGCTCTGGTTTCAGTTGTTGCCATAGCTCTATTAAGATCCTGTTTGTCTTCCTGTCTAATTTCCTTGTGTCTGCTCCTGCCTGTATTAAATCAATCCACATCTGGGTCCTCGATACATTCATGGGACCCTTTAAATTCTTGTTGTGTGTAGCAGAGCTTATTTCTTTCTCTGTTCTCATTCCTTCAACCTTTCCTAAGTCTGTTACTGTATGTGTTACCTCATGGATGTACTGCCCTAAGTGAAGGGAAAGAATGGCCATTAGAGACACAAAGAGGGATGTGGGAGCCATTTGAAGCACAGTATTTCTCATCCCAGTAGTGAAAGGCTCTTCATCTGGACCATGATTCTCTGGACTATAGATGGCATTTCTTATGCCTAACTCTCATAACACCTGTTGGAGCTCAGCATACATCTACCATTTAGCAGGAGAAGATGGTAGATCACCCTGATTGGGTCACACAGCACGAAGTACAGCCAGAAGCCAGTTGAGGAGGGAGCTATTTCCTGGTTTCTGATGTGCAGTTTGTAACCAATGCCTCAAGGCAGACTGAACCATCAGGGAAGCCAGCTTTCCCATCTCTGATCCCGACAGAACAATTCCATCCACCCCTAAGTCCCACAGATGCAGGAGCCAAGCTGATATTGACTCCGAGGGTTTCTGCCTAAACCAAGAGCCCAAATCCACTAGCTCAGCCTGACTACAGGGGCAGAGCATAGAGTGCTCCATGAGCTTTGGAGGAGGCTGCACCTCTCCTTGGGGAACTCTTGGCTGCTGGGTCTTTATTTTCTTTACAACCACTGGGTGTGCTTTCAGTGCCTCCCGCACCACCCCTTCATCCTTCCCCAGCTCCTCCATTTCCAGGGCTGATGGCACTTTCTCTCCCCTCCCCCTAGTGCCTCCTCTGCTACAACCTTTACCTTTTCTACAGTGCCTCGCAGCAATGCCAGCTCAGTCTTCAGCAGCTCTCTCATCTTCACCTCAATGCTTTGCAGCTGGCGTTCTTGTGCCACCTCCACCTGTGCTTCCCTCAGGAGTTTATCTTTTTCCTTTATGGCCTTTTCCTCCTTCAGAGCACCTGGCTGTGCTGCCATCTTATTCTGTAAGGGATCTTTTACCTCTTCAATGGCACCTTGCTGCCAGCATTCTCGTGTTGCCTCCTCTCGCACCAATGCCATTTCCTTCTTCAGGGAATCCACAGCAGTTTGCAGCTCACATTCTCATGCTTCCATTACCTGGGTCTTTTTCAGGAGTGAGTCTTTCTCTTCTGTAGACTTTTTTAATACTGTGAGAGGCAGCCAACTCACAGTCCCTGCTGCCTCAAGGGCACTCTCTCGCAAAAGACCTACTTACTATACCGAAGGCCACCCCTACTGCCTCAGGTGTCACCTCCACTTG
Organism: Manis javanica; assembly: GCF_040802235.1. Lineage (NCBI taxonomy): Eukaryota > Metazoa > Chordata > Mammalia > Pholidota > Manidae > Manis > Manis javanica. Next base: position 152,822,420 of record NC_133157.1, read on the forward strand.
CCTCTAGTCCTGGGGTGGGGCCCAGCCCTCTAGGAGGCAAGCCACATATCCATTGGAGGACAATCTACAGTCTCCCCATCATAGAGGCAGCCCGCTGAAGCACCCCTCCCATAAGGGCAGCCTGTCTTTTCCCTTGGTCAACAATGAACCGTGCTGACTTTGCCAGTTGTCTTGCCAATGGGTTTCAACTCCTGGCAAGTTCACTATGGATTCAGTGTGACCAAAGAAAATGACAGTAGAATGTTTCTTTGGGGTGAAAGAGTTTATTACCCGGCTTGATCTCCCAATGGTAGGTCAAGCACTAGCATGTCTGCCTCCACCCAGAGCACTGGGCCAAGCTCTCTATATAGTGTAATAATAGCTTATCACCTATGGCTGTGGAAGCAGTAGGCTAGCAACAGGCCAGTCACATCCTCAAGTGGTTTAATTTCAGTGAATATTCTGGCCATAGGAACCCCAACTTCCCCACAATCGTATATAAAAATTAACACAAAATGGAGCATAGATTTAAATTAATGTGTTAAAACTATAAAATTCTAGAAAAAAATTCATAAAAGAAGTTCTGTTTCCTTAGTACAGAAAAGATCTCTTGGATAAGATACAAAAAGCACTAATCTTAAAAGGAAATATTAAAAAATTGAACTTTATCAAAATTTATAACTTCTGCTTTTTTTAAATGACTCAAGGAACAGAAAAGACAAGCCACAGGCTGGGAGAACCTATTTGCAAAACATCTGATAAGTGATTTGTATCCAGAATATACAAAGAACCCTTACAACGCAACAAAAAAAACCAAATCTTTAAAAATGGCAACAATCTGGACACTTCACCAAAGAAAATAGATGAATGAGAAATAAGCACATGCAAAAATTTTCAACCATAATCGTTATTTCGAAAAGCAAATTAAGATCACAAGTTCTCAGAAAGGATTAAGTTGGCAGGCCTGGGTTGCTCAAACCTTACACATGCCAAAGAAAAGCCTGTGTTCAGGAGTGACCCTTGGAATGTTCCATGAGCTATTCTGCCTGATATGAGTGTTTTTGCATGCCTGAGTGTGAGTTATACTTTATTTATGGAGAACATCTGTTTTTAAATGCCCAATATCTTAGGCCATGCTGTACTAGGCAAATTTATCCTGACAATGTGATTTCTAGATGTGGAGAAAATTGAAGTTCCTATGGCCAGGATCCTCACCTGAACCTAAACTACTTGATGATGTAACTGGCTTACTGTTAGGCTACTGCTTCCAAACCCATAGGCAATGAGCTATAATTGACTGAGGCACTGTATAAAAAGAACTCTGCCCAGTGCTCTGGGTGGAGGCAGAGACAGAGGAGGATTACAGACCTGTAAACTGTTGGATGCAGATGTAATTCTAGTGCTTGACCTATGCTGGGAGAACAAAGCTGGGTGATAAATCCTTTTACCCCAAGAACGTTCAGTTGTCATTCCTCAGTCTCACTGAATCCATAGTGAACTTGCTCAGGGCTGAAACCCAGTGGCAAGACACTTGGGACACCGGGTTTTGTTTGGAGGGTGAGGGGCCTGGGTCAGAGTACTTGAGGTCAGCGACACATGCGCTGCCACCTATGTTGCTGATCCCCAGGAAAACTCTGTTGGACGCCAAGGTTCAAGTGAGCTTTCCTAGTTGGCATTGTTTTGCACATGTCACACATGATTGCTGGGAGAATCAAACATATTCTCATGACATCCCACTGTACGAGCACAGTTAAAAGCTTGCAACTTCACCTATGCATCTTTTCCCTTTGCTGACTTTCAGTCTCTATTCTTTCACTGTAATACATTCTAACAATAAGCATAAAAACTTTTTTGAGTTCCTATGAACCTTCTTGCAAAATACTAAGTTTGGGGTGGTATTGAGGACCCCAGATGCAATGAGATAATACCCCATACTAACTTGAATGGCTAAAATTAAAAAAGATTTACATGACAATCAACAGTTGCAGGTTTAACAAAAATTAAAAACACCTGGATCTGGCAAAGGTTGTTGGTAGAAAAGCAAACAGGTACATATGCCTTCTTTGGAAACAGTTTGCTAATTTCTTTTTTTTTTTTTTGAGAGGGCATCTCTCATATTTATTGATCAAATGGTTGTTAACAACAATAAAATTCTGTATAGGGGGGTCAATGCTCAATGCACAATCATTAATACATCTCAAGCCTAATTCTCATCAGTCTCCAATCTTCTGAAGCATAACGAACAAGTTCTTACATGGTGAACGAATTCTTACATAGTGAATAAATTCTTACATGGTGAACAGTACAAGGGCATTCATCACAGAAACTTTCGGTTTTGATCACGCATTATTAACTATAGACATTCAGGTCAAATATGAATATTCGTTTGATTTTTATACTTGATTTATATGTGGATCCCACATTTCTCCCTTTATTATTATTATTATTTTTACTTTTAATAAAATGCTGAAGTGGTAGGTAGATGCAAGATAAAGGTAGAAAACATAGTTTAGTGCTGTAAGAGGGCAAATGTAGATGATCAGGTGTGTGCCTATGGACTAAGTATTAATCCAAGCTAGACAAGGGCAGCAAAACATCCACGGATGCAGAAGATTTCTCTCAAAGCAGAGGGGGTGAGGTTCTGAGCCTCACCTCTGTTGATCCCCAATTTCTCACCTGATGACCCCCCTGCGACTGTGCCTGTCTTAGGTTGTTCCTCCCTTGAGGAATCTTACCCATCTCTGGCTAACCAGTCATCTCCCGGGGCCATACAGGGAAATGTAAAGTTGGTAAGTGAAAGAGAAGCCATATTGTTTGAAAAGGTTAGCTTTTTACTTCTTTGCAGATTTATGCCCTGTGGCTTCTATGCCCAGCACTTGTCTCGAGGTATCTTTACCACCTGGAGGAATTATGATACTCAGTAAATTCGATATGAGGCACGAATTCTATTTAAGAGTTGTAATTAGGAAGGAAGAAGAAAAGCTATAGAGGTAGCATATGGAAGAAAACATGGGAGGATTGATTATTTCTTTGACATATCTTCTTGTAGAGTACCTTAAGCATGTATCGGTTTTAAACTACTAACTTGCGCTCACATATTAACATAATAGGAATACGGTGACATAAACAAAGCAAATCTATAATTACCATCCATCTCCAGTGAAGCCAAGAAAACCATTTAGACACCCTAGGCATTTGTGAAAATTTGTCTATGATATGATGGATATTGTCCAACTGTACTTGAATAGTCTGAGAGAAATCAGACAAATTAAAGCAACCCATTTCTGGGATCTGTTCACATCCAATATGTTCTTTTAACCGTGGATAGTCTATAGTCATAAGATTTTGGAGTGCTACAACTTGCACCCCTCCCAACTCTTGGTTGAGTTCCAACAGTACAGTTTCGGTCAAATTTGTTGTCTCACTGTATGCACATGCCAGCCTAGACATCTACCTCCTCATTCCAATGGCAAGTCCAGGAAACGGTGGGGTGGATGCAGCCACAACCGCAGCATCATCCGGATCCCTGTGGAGGCTTTTTGATGATCACCCCCCCCCCACCGGCACCAGTCCTCCAGAGAGTGCTGATGTCGGAAGCTTCTCCTCATAACGTATCTTAGTTCATTTTCTAGGTATCCAAGCTAGGCCTTGATCTTCTGCATAGAAACAAACAGACCCTTTGCCCACAATTTGACATGCCCTCTATACCACTGTGTAGAACTCATTGGAGGTCAGCACACAGGAACTGCTTTTTTTATTATTATTAAGAGAAAGGAATATTATCAGAAAAGAGTACCTCCATAGCTGATCATCTGACACCCTTTAAGTGATCAACATTAAGGATATTTAAAGCATGTGTTGATCTTTGATTTACCAATAGTTTTATCCTATCAAGGAGTAATCCCCCTTTTCTTTCTTTCTTTCTTTTTTCTTTTTTAATCTTTAATCTACACTTACATGAAGAATACTATGTTTGGTATGCTCTCCCCTATATCAGGTCCCCCCTAAAAACCACATTACGGTTACTGTCCATCAGCTTAGCAAAATGTTGTAGAATCACTGCTTGTCCTCTCTGTGTTGTACAGCCCACCCTCCCCTTTCTCCGCCCCCCATGCATGCTACTCTTAATACCTCCCTTCTTCTTCCCCCCCCTTATCCCTCCCTGCCCACCCATCCTGCCCAGTTCCTTTCCCTTTGGTACCTGTTAGTCCATTTTTGGGTTCTGTAATTCCGCTGCTGTTTTGTTCCTTCAGTTTTTCCTTTGTTCTTATACTCTTCAGATGAGTGAAATCATTTGGTATTTCTCTTTCTCCGCTTGGCTTATTTCACTGAGCATAATACCCTCCAGCTCCATCCATGTTGCTGCAAATGGTTGGATTTTTCCACTTCTTATGGCTGAGTAGTATTCCATTGTGTATATGTACCACATCTTCTTTATCCATTCATCTACCGATGGATGATCATGTGGTTTTTGTCTTTCTTTTTGTTGATGTGGTGGATGATGTTGATGGATTTTCGAATGTTATACCATCCTTGCATCCCTGGGATGAATCCCACTTGGTCATGGTGTATGATCCTTTTGATATACTGTTGAATTCTGTTTGCTAATATTTTATTGAGTATTTTTGCATCTACATTCATCAGGGATATTGGTCTGTAATTTTCTTTTTTGGTGGGGTCTTTGCCTGGTGTTGGTATTAGGGTGGTGTTGGCTTCATAGAATGAGTTTGGGAGTATTCCCTCTTCTTCTATTTTGTGGAACACTTTAAGGAGAATGGGTATTATGTCTTCTCTGTGTGTCTGATAAAATTCCGAGGTAAATCCGTCCGGCCCCGGGGTTTTGTTCTTGGGTAGTTTTTTGATTACCATTTCAATTTCTTTGCTCGTAACTGGTTTGTTTAACTTTTGTGTTTCTTCCTTGGTCAGTCCTGGGAGGTTGTATTTTTCTAGGAAGTTGTCCATTTCTTCTAGGTTTTCCAGCTTGTTGGCATATAGGTTTTCATAGTAGTCTTTAATAATTCTTTGTATTTCTGTGGAGTCTGTCATGATTTTTCCATTCTCATTTCTGATTATGTTGATTTGTGTTGACTCTCTTTTTCTCTTAATAAGTTTGCCTAGAGGCTTATCTATTTTGTTTATTTTCTCAAAGAACCAGCTCTTGGTTTTGTTGATTTTTGCTATTGTTTTATTCTTCTCAATTTTTTTTATTTCTTCTCTGATCTTTATGTCCCTCCTTCTGCTGACTTTAAGCCTCATTTGTTCTCCTTTTTCCAGTTTCGATAATTGTGATGTTAGACTATTCATTTGGGATTGTTCTTCCTTCTTCAAGTGTGCCTGGATTGTTATATACTTTCCTCTTAAGACTGCTTTCGCTGCATCCCACAGAAGTTGGGGCTTTGTGTTGTTGTTGTCATTTGTTTCTATATATTCCTTGATCTCTATTTTGATTTGTTCATTGATCCATTGATTATTTAGTAGCATGTTGTTAAGCCTCCATGTGTTTGTGAGCCTTTTTTGTTTTCTTTGTAGAATTTATTTCTAGTTTTATACCTTTGTGGTCTGAAAAATTGGTTGGTAGAATTTCATTACTTTGGAATTTACTGAGGCTCTTTTTGTGAGCTAGTATGTGGTCTATTCTGGAGAATGTTCCATGTGCACTTGAGAAGAATGTATATCCTGTGGATGTAGAGTTCTATAGAGGTCTATTAGGTCCATCTGTTCTAGTGTGTTGTTCAGTGCCTGTGTGTCCTTACTTATTTTCTGCCCAGTGGATCTATCCTTTGGAGTGAGTGGTGTGTTGAAGTCCCCTAAAATGAATGCATTGCTGTCTATTTCCCTCTTTAGTTCTGTTAGTATTTGTTTCACATATGCTGGTGCTCCTGTATTGGGTGCATATATATTTAGAATGGTTATATCCTCTTGTTGGACTGAGCCCTTTATCATTATGTAGTGTCCTTCTTTATCTCTTGTTACTTTCTTTGTCTTGAAGTCTATTTTGTCTCATATTAGTACTGCAACCCCTGCTTTCTTCTCACTGTTGTTTGCCTGAAATATGTTTTTCCATCCCTTGACTTTTAGTCTGTGCTTGTCTTTGGGTTTAAGGTGAGTTTCTTGTAAGCAGCATATAGATTGGTCTTGCTTTTTTATCCATTCTATTACTCTGTATCTTTTGATTGGTGCATTAAGTCCATTTACATTTAGGGTGACTATTGAGAGATATGTACTTATTGCCATTGCAGGCTTTAGGTTTGTGGTTACCAAAGGTTCAAGGTTAGCTTCTTTAATATCTTACTGCCTAACTTAGCTCGCTATTGAGCTGTTATATACACTGTCTGGAGATTCTTTTCTTCTCTCCCTTCTTATTCCTCCTCCTCCATTCTTCATATGTTGTATGTTTTGTTCTGTGCTCTTTTTAGGAGTGCTCCCATCTAGAGCAGTCCCTGTAGGATGCCCTGCAGAGGTGGTTTGTGGGAAGCAAATTCCCTCAGCTTTTGCTTGTCTGGGAATTGTTTAATCCCGCCATCATATTTAAATGATAGTCGTGCTGGATACAGTATCCTTGGCTCAAGGCCCTTCGGTTTCATTGCATTAAATATATCATGCCATTCTCTTCTGGCCTGTAGGGTTTCTGTCAAGAAGTCTGATGTTAGCCTGATGGGTTTTCCTTTATATGTGACCTTTTTCTCTCTAGCTGCCTTTAAAACTCTTTCCTTGTCCTTGATCCTTGCCTTTTTAATTATTATGTGTCTTGGTGTTGTCCTCCTTGGATCCTTTCTGTTGGGGGTTCTGTGTAATTCCGTGGTCTGTTCGATTATTTCCTCCCCTAGTTTGGGGAAGTTTTCAGCAATTATTTCTTCAAAGAGACTTTCTATCCCTTTTCCTCTTTCTTCTTCTTATTCTGGTACCCCTAAAATACATATATTATTCCTTTTGGATTGGTCACATAGTTCTCTTAATGTTGTTTCATTCCTGGAGATCCTTTTATCTCTCTCTATGTCAGCTTCTATACGTTCCTGTTCTCTGGCTTCTATTCCTTCAATGTCCTCTTGCATCTTATCCATTCTGCTTATAAATCCTTCCAGGGATTGTTTCACTTCTGTGATCTCCTTCCTGACATCTGTGATCTCCCTCCGGACTTCATCCCATTGCTCTTGCATTTTTCTCTGCATCTCATTCCATTGCTCTTGCATTTTTCTCTGCATCTCTGTCAGCATGTTCATGATTTTTATTTTGAATTCTTTTTCAGGAGGACTGGTTAGGTCTGTCTCCTTCTCAGGTGTTGTCTCTGTGATCTTTGTCTGCCTGTAGTTTTGCCTTTTCATGGTGATAGAGATAGTTTGCAGAGCTGGTACGAGTGACCGCTGGAAGAGCTTCCCTTCTTGTTGGTTTGTGGCCTTCCTCTCCTGGGAGAATAGCGACCTCTAGTGGCTTATGCTTGTAAAAGCACTCACCAAAAAAAAAAAAGGGAAAAATGCGTGATATTCTTTGCCCTCAGGCGCCGGTCCCAGGCACCCGCTTACCGGTCCTGCTGCCCTGCCTCCCTAGCACCGGGGTCCCTGTCCCTTTAAGGCTTCCAAAAAGCACTCGCCAAAAAAAACCCGCTCCAGTTTCTTTCCACCCGCTGGGAGCCGGGGGGAGGGGCGCTCGGGTCCCGCCAGGCCGGGGCTTGTATCTTACCCCCTTTGCAAGGCGCTGGGTTCTTGCAGGTGTGGATGTGGTCTGGATGTTGTCCTGTGTCCTCTGGTCTCTATTTTGGGAAGGGTTTTCTTTGTTATATTTTCATAGATCTATGTGTTTTTGGGAGGAGATTTCCACTGCTCTACTCATGCCACCATCTTGGCTCCGCCCAGTTTGCTGATTTCTTATACAGTTAAATACACTTATCATATGACCCAGGAGCCTACTCCTATATATTTAACAAAGAAAAGAAAACATATGTCCACATAAAGACATGTATACCAATGTTTTTGACTGCTTTATCCATAACTGACAAAAACTTCAAGTGTTCAATGTCTGGTGGGTTAAAGGAGCAAGACACAGAAAACTACATACTAATACTGTATGATTCCATTTATGTGACATTTGATAAAAAGCAACACATAGAGACAGAAATCAGACCAGTGATTGCTGGGGGCTGGGATTGGGGATTGTAAAAGGGCATGAAAGATATTGGGGTAATTATTATCTTACTGTATATATTTACTAAAAACAAAAGCAATTTATGCATCTAAAATTACTTTGTAGGGAAATAAGCCAGATAAAATATATTTTCTGATTTAAAAAAAACTAAACAGCTGTACATGGAGAGTTTAGTACACATTCAAGTAAGATGTTCAAGGATAGAAACTACTGTCTAATGCATGCATAATATTCTACCATAAAAATATCTTAATTAATTTAATAACTTCCTTATTGTGAGACATAACAGTAGCTTCTAATATTTTACTATTATAAATTGTCATAAGAACTATTTATATATGTCTTCTCCCTGTCTTTTCTTAAATTATTTTTTACAAATCTTAGTTGTGTGTTTTCTTAAATAGGTTAGAGAATCTCTTAAATTTCTATCTTTTTTGTAGTTCTAGTTCCTTTGAAGAAAACATGAACTCTTAAATTTATCTGAAATTAAGTTAAAGTTTAAACTTTTTTCTCTGTCATTTATTTTAACCTAGAAAGCCATCTTCATCCAGCTAGTTGAGTAAAAAATCTTCCTTGCTTCCTCCTTGGTACCTCTGTGATCTTTAACGACTTGGTTCAAATTTACCACTCTTGTCACTATTGTTACATGCATACTGCTTTGTAATTACCTGCTTGTCTGACTTTGCCTTATATATTTTCATGAGAAGACACAACTTTTTACTCATTTTCTGGTGGTCTGAACTCTGACCACAGTGCTGGGCATATAGTAGGGATTTGACACGGGTGTCTGCTAAATAAATGAATGACAGGGGTCTGAACAGCTGAGCCTGTTCCTCCACCTCCACTGCCATAGTGTGAACACAGGCCTGTGCACTGCTCTTATTTATACAAGATAAATCCCTGTCTCTCAAGGTCTTGTTGTGCAACCCTAAAAATTAGAACCAAGCAAATTTCATCAGAGAAACATTTGAGTTGTACACATTTCTTTGTTCTATGCCTTCCATGACATTGGAGGGCTTCATGAAATCATTTGCAGTGAAGAGGTTTTCTTTGCTGTAAGACAGTATAACTAGAAGTTTAGGTCATAGGTTCTGGAAACAGAATTTTTGGGCTTAGAGGCGAATTTTGCTACTTACAGTTTTGGAAAGTTAGTGTCTTTTCATTAGCTGTGTTCTCTCTCTAGTGCATCTTTATTACATTTCTCTGAAGGTTTTCTGCAGCTTGTTTCACAGAGGCTAATGCATTGGGAAGAGAGCTGGTGGCAGTGTGGAATGGGTGTTCCTCTGTTTTTGCTGGCTAGGCAAAGGAACTCCCAATGTCTCTGGCCATGATCAGAAGGAGGGGCTGTGCTGCATCCCCTGTGTGTCCAGTCCTGTGGTTCCAGGGTTATCATGATTGACAGATGCATGTTCTCTGCCCGCTTAGTTCTTGTGCCCTGTCTACACAGAGATAAACCATTCTTTTTTCTCTCAGTCCTGGCACCAGTGTCCCTCAGTCATCACATGATGCCTCCTTCCTTACATATGTGATGAAGGGTCTGAAAGCCTGGAGACCACCAATACCCGGCATCACTCATGCTGTGATTTCTCACCTATTGAAAACTGTTCTATTTGGGTGTCATTCCAGCAGCTGGCTTCCTCCTGCTCTTTTTATTTCTCTTGTTTGCTTTACAAATTAGAGAGAAAAATTCTTTCCTCGTTTTTTTATTTCTGTCAGGGGGCTGGGGGCTGGGAAGAAGCTAGTTTTCAAATGTGTCTTTCTAGATGCCCAGAAAACAGGAACTGTACAGAACTATAGCATTTGCTTTTCAGACTAAGTACACCTGGGATTGTACCTGCTATGTTTCTAGGCTGTAAATAATACTAAACTGATGCCTATTTCACCAGGATTTTAACTGCAGGCTTGTTTGCTTCTGTGAAATATTAAGTGAGACTCATTTTTTAAATGGTGAAGAGAGACTACAAACCCTGTATTCTAAGCAAATGGTATAGCCTCCCATGGCCATCCACCATCTGCCAACCAAGTGTCTAAATTGCTACCACTCAAATCCCACTGCAGTAAACAACATTAACCAAAAGGTTCAATTTGCTGAATCATTTTCAAGTCCTGAAAAGTGGCCGCATTGACAGTCAGTGTGGCATAGAGGGAAAAGACATCATTTCAGAAAAAGGATGACCTTAGTTTGAGTAATTTGTAATCAAGTATGAAGATTAATAATAATAAAATCATAGTAGATAATGCTGGTTGGGAACTGACTTTTTCCTGGGTCCTGGGCTTAGCACTTCACCGGTATCATCTTGTTGAATTCTCAACACAACCTTCTGAGGTAAGTACTAACATTACCCAGTTTTGCAGATGACAAATGTAAGGCTTAGAAAACTTTGGTGACTACACAGATGGTAAACAGCAGAACCAGAACCCAAACCCCATCTGGCCCTGCTTGGCACCAGAGTTCCCCCAAAGTGGCTGGACAACTGTCCCTCCTTAGTTATGCAGGCCCTGCACCGAGGGAGTAGAAAACAGCAACTATTGCCTTCAACCTAAGAGGTGCTGATTCAGAGGGTCTCACGTGGGAGCCAAGGACTTGTGATGGAACCATGGCTTAGCCTCTACTCCATAATGACCCCATGATTCTGCATTTCTATCAGAAGATAGAGGAACATTCTCGAGACTATGGCTGCAGAAGAGAGAAAGGATACTGGGTTTGGAGTTCAAGACAAAGCTTTTTATCATTTGAATAAGTTGCACCTCAACTTCACATGTCTGAGGCACGTGTCGTAACACATACCCTCTGTATCTTCTAGTAGCTTCTAGGGTTGTACTGAAGATCAGAAAAGAGAATGTGGCAAGAAGAACACTGAAAATGGCAGAGTGTTAATACACACATATACATTTACTACCATAGTATTCTATTTCTTATTCCTCAGGTAGAGCCGACTTCACTGCTCTGTCTAGCATAACTTGAATACTGCATTTACGATTTTTGTGCAAACCTCGCCAACACACCTAAACCCAGTGCCAGTGCCTTTGTTCCCCCACAGCCAGGGTCAGTGACCCTTCTGAAGGCTGCCCAGGGACAACTGAGGCTGCTCATCCTCGGACATTTACTTGTATGGTGTGAGGCCCTTGTCCAAAGGCAGCTGTAGGAGTAAGAGAGGAAGCTCACTGGTGCAGGTGGGGACTGCTGTGAGGCACAAGCCCCTTGCAGAGCTCCCCTGCAGGGTGAGGACTCTGGGGGAGTTAGCCGGAGATCCACCGAATATTCTCAACCAAATATTTTTCACAGTGTGGCTATTTCAATTTGGCTTATTTATCCAAACTACACTAGGAAATTCTCATTAAAAATAAAATCTGAACTCTTAGAAAGTGCATCCTTCCACCTGAATATTGAACATCCAAAGACCCAAAATAGCTGTAAGTAACTATTTTAGGGAAAGTAGTGACATAGTGATCCTAAAACAAATGTCACCAACTGCTTCATATCATATATTTAGAAAGAACCTGTATATGTTGTTTTGCTGATTTAATGAATAAAATCTGAAAGATTTAATTATCTTTTAAATATCTCATTATCTGTATTTTGACAATGTCCTTATTGGCCCAGGATTTCAAACCCAAGCACCTTAAGTAGGACACCAGAGTCATTTTCATGCCGGCAAAAGAAGCAACTCCGAGGCCATGCAGTCTCAGAATCATTTTATACCTCATCCTACTGATAGTGCTGCCACGTGATATTGAAACAGCCACCGGGAAATCAGAACATTCAGTCCCTCTGACACTGGGGTCAGCTGCACACCAATAGCTGGATTGATTTCTTTTTGCTTCTGGCTATTAGATTTACATTTTTAAAGTAATGAGTGAGCCAACTGTCTTTTTTTTGTAAATATCTATGACTCTGATGATTTGGAAAGGAAGACTGATACAGGAAAAGAGGATCAATTTCCAACCAATATGGGGAAAAAAGATGATTAAAAACTGTATAAGTTATCCTAATTCAAGGCTCATGGTTATAAGCTACTTAAAGGTTACGGGAAGGAATAAACACAAAGCCCTTGAATACGGAAAAAGACATCGATACTTTCAGGTACACTGATGATAAAGACTGAATCCCATTTCAGAATCTCTTTGGTAAAATTTTAAATGATGGTTATAAACACATTAGAGTAACCTGAAAATAACAAAACTTATTATGTAATGTTACATATATGAGGAAATTCATATACAATATTACATGCAAACAATGCATACATCCATGTGTATGTTAAGATACAGACAGATTGCCAATGATCCAGTTAGATTTGGCACACTTTTTCCCCTTTCTGTCTTCACAACTTTCTATAATATGGTTAAAGTACTCATAAAAATATGAAAATGCAAATCTATTTAAAAAATCCATCAATTCTCATATGATCACTTAGGCATTTTACCAAGTTCTGAAAGCCAGCTGCATCTTACAATTGTGGTCACTGGTCACCAGTAATGCTGTACTAGCAACTGCCTCTGTTCCCCAAAACTTGCAGAACAGGGTTCAGTGGCTTGAAGAAAATTCCAGAAACAATGGCAGAATTATCCTCACACTGCTGCATCATTAACAATCATCAATGACTTGGACTTAATTACTGATACAGAACAGCTGGACTCTATAATGTGACAAAGTTTTAGTGATTCCTTAGCCAATTTATTCTGCTTTCGGTTTCCTTGTTATGTATGCACACAGTGATCCATGATAAAAGATATCTCAGTCTAATCAAGGCTAAAAGAACTCTTCAACAAGTTAAAATGAATATTCTAAGTGATAAGAAATCATTATGCCATAGTTTAATTGGTAGCAATTTTTCTTCTTTAGTAGTATGTAAAATAATGGTAAAATCTTGCAATTAGTGGTGTCTCAGACTGAGTGAAACACAGCCTTACCAGTGGTGATCAACCACAGATGTGTTTAGCAGATTCGGAAACTACTGTGGCTGTCATCCATTATTTTGGAACTACTGTCCTCTCCTATTTTTTTTAACATCACGAACCTATTATTGGGGGAAATCTTGAATGAAATTAACAGGTAGTTATAAATAGAGTTCTCAGAAACATGCAGGCCAGTGCAATGAAGATGGTTAAGAGTAATTACAGGAAAAGCAGGTATAAGAGACTTTTATGCCTTCTAATCATCTGAGAGAAAGAATCAATCTTCCAAGTTGCAGAGAAATCTAGCTCCCAGGAACAAGATTAAAACCCCCAGTCACTATGGAATTCTCTCTTCATCGAAAAAGGTTTTGCCTGGAAGAGGGCATATCTTCAAAGAGAGAAGACATTAGGGATAAATATGGAGTAGAAAGAAAAAGGAAGGGAATCCAAGGCCCCACTTTAGAGAGGAAGAGAAAATAACTGTGACTGTGCCCACCATTTCATTTAGCAAATATTTATTGAGACAATTATGTGCCAGGAACTGTACTGTGATGAAGGGATTCAAAACTGAGGGAGACCTGGGGACAAGCATTACCCACTTAGAAACTTCTGTCACAGAATGACCATGTGTCCATGTGGCCCCTCCTGTGGGCAGTATGCGAGGTGTTTGATGGCCTGGGGCTGGCCAAATCCAGACCCACCTTATCAATGGAAACATCTTATTGGGAGACAGACCCCTCTGACCAAGATTTTGTTCCTTGGGGTGCTGATCACACAAGAATGATCCCTTCTAGCAAAGCTCCATAGTCTCTGTCCCCTTGCCCCTGGTATACATGTAGTCTCTGTCTCCTCCCCCAAATAAGCAGGTCCTTCCTTGCACGTGATGGTGGTGCAGAACCTTGTCCAGCCAATCGCTCCCAAACTTCCTGTGCGTAAGTCCCAGGGAACCCTCATGTCCCACATGGCATCTCCAGGTCTTTCTTTCAGTCTCTCAGTGCTTTCCCATCACAACTGACACAGTTAGATGTGAGACCAGACTTGAGATCCACACAGAGACTCAGCCCCTACCTATCTAGACTAATGGGGAAGAAAGACTACAAAGAATTATTTGACCATGTATTGGAAACAAAATATATACAGAGAGCTATTGCAGTGCAGGAGCAATGATGAGCCATTTGCAGACAGAGCCCATGGTCTTTTCTCCCTGAGAAAATGGGTGCTGGGCCACCACTAGGGACAAAGGTTGTCACCAGAGGAGCAGATGACAGGGGTATGGAGCAGGAGCATCCTCAGGAAGTGACTACAGAGGGGAGGACTATGGTTTTCATGACCCCCACAGACACAAACCAGAGAAACAGAATTTCTGAATATTCACCTAATGAGTGGGTTCATAAACCCACTTTGACCAGTGGTTACCACTTACTGAGCTGCAGTAGAACTAACACATTTATGATTTAACAAGATGTGGAGTAGGCACAAAGCCTCCTTGTTACAAAAAAATGCAGAAAATATTTGGTGTCATTTTTCCCAAATGTATGAACATTTCAAAATCCAAATTTCATGGTAAGAGTAAGAATGGAAATCTTTTCTAAATGTTCATTAAATTAATCACTTAATATAACATAATGTCCTAATCTGAATCCGGACCTTGAAACTATTTTTACCCTCCATAGAGAGATGTAAAAAAAAAAAACAAACTAGACCAAGACTGGGGTATAGTACGGACATTTGACCATAGACCTTTTTGAGACCAGAGAACTCAGATTTTGGAAGCTGTTGATGTCAGAGACTCATATGACCATCTCTTCAGTCTCTCCCTAGAGTGGAGAAGAGGTTTCCCCAGAGAGAATGAACATTTGTAATGTCAACTGTGCTGGGAAATGATCAATTTTAGGACAGGAAATGGAGACTTTCGGAAGAGATGGTAGGTTGGGGGTCGCTAGGTGCAAAGTGGGCCTGAACTGTGTGGTCTGGTGACAATGGGGTGTTTGCAGAAAGAGGCAGGGTGCTACATTGCTATGGCCCACTTGATGGCAAGCAGGGACAAGACAGAACAAACTGGACTGGACCTGGCTTGTTCAAGTTGCCTGTGTCGTGGTTCCCTTGTGTAATGGGAATAATGGTTTCAAACTTCCAAATGTAAGTTTCCTTTTGCTGCTATTTTTCTTTTCCTGCTTCCTTCCTATGATGACACTTCTCACCACAGGGAGGGGAAGCAGCGTGTGCCAGATTCTCTGCTCAGCGCCACCCCAGACCCATGTACTTGCCTTGCTTTCTGACCTGTAAAGCCCTTGATAAGGCTCATCCTCTTTCACAGCTCACAGAGCCACTTGTCCCTGTGGCCACAGGCAACGCCCTCCCCCTCCTGCTGCACTGAGTTGGGGGCCACATCAGGACCCACTTGGCCCTCACATTACCACTGAAGCTCCACAGGGCTAACAGTGAGCCATAGGATGTGGGGCCTATAGGCAAATGTGTCTCCCTTCCTCTCCCCCAGACTGTTGGGTATACAGTCTCTGCATTTATCCTTCCTCAGGACATCCTGGGAGACCAAGAAATGGACTTGCCATTAAACTCAATAGCACATTCCCTTGTATTTTCTCTCCCTCCTCGCCTCTTTGCTTGCCTTCCCCTTACTCCTGCTTTCTGGGGATTGCATTTCTTAAAACGAGCATCAGTTTGGCCTCAGGCCCTGCTTTCTGGGGGGGAACAGGCTGACACAAAAGCCCATCCTAGGAAGAAGGAGGAGATGAAATAGGAGATATGACCAGATGGGAAGGAGATGTGAGAAAGGAAAATCACATGATGAAAACAAGAACTCTGAGCTAGACTTCTGGCCCTTCCCCTCACTAGCTGTGTGACCCTGGGCAGGTTACTGGGCTCTTTATACATGCTTCCCTAACTGTGAAACTAGAATACAAATAGAACCTGCCCCACAGGGCTGTTATGAGGACTGAATGAGGTAACTACCTAGAACAGTGCCTGACCCGTAGTAAGAGCTACATTGAAATAAGCATCTACCATCGTCATCACCATCATCATTTTAAGGTCGCAATGGTTCTGCCAGAGTGAGAAAGAGGGGAAAAGAAAATCAAGAGCGTAGCTGCCAGCATCCTTGATTCTGTCACCCACTAGAAGGGGAGATGGGGGACTAGGTTTGGGGAGGTGGTGTAACCCCAAAATGGAGTGAGCCAAGTGGATTTGAGGGGATCTGAGAACATTACAGCCAGTGCCGCTGTTCCCCTGGGCACAGCATAGGTAAGTTGAAAGTCTCCGCAGGAAGCGTTCAGTTCAGTCCCACGCCCAGCGGGACTCTGGTGGGAGAGGCGGACAAGGTGGCCGGGGCGGTGGGAGGGAGCGCCCTCCTCTGCCTGGCTGCCTGACTTATGGGGGGAATCCAGAAGCCGGCTTGGGCAGGGGTGGAGGCGGGGAGCAGATGGAGGAGGACTGGTGTGAAGGATTCTGAGAGGATGAGGGGACCAGAGGATTCTTGGAGACGAGAATGTCCACAGTACAGGATTTGATAGCTGAGCTCTGGAAGAGCCCTCATCTGGGCTGCCAGCGGAAAGACAGGGCAGGACAAGACCTCGGCAGACACCGGCACTGAACACCCATGGGGTCCGTGGGATGGGGGAATTTTACAGGAAGCCAGCATTTGCTGGGAAAATAGCACACAAAGCAGAGCCACCTGCCCTCACCCTCTCAACAAAGTTATCCCTGCTTTTCCTATACACACACACCAACTTGGGGAGGAGAAGTGGAAAACGGGAACACAGAAGAAAGAGGAATCACTCCTAAAAGGAAGTGGATTTTTGAATTGATTAAATATTTATTAAGAGGGCTAGTGTGAAATGGAAGAGAATGAGTTATACTTTCATAGAAAATTTAAGTCCTTCTCTCTCCTTTGCATCAGAAAGGAGAACTCTGGTGCCAGACAACATCAGTTATAAATCACAAAAGTTACATTACCTTTGCACCCCAGAAGAACTCTCAGAAATAATTGGGGATTTAAAAATCATCATTGCTGAACTCCATTGTGTAGAGTGATTATTTCTGACAATAAAACTCTCTGGGGACTGTAACATTGAAATGTGAGATCTTCACATTTTAAAAAATTCACCAGATGTTAATATTATCCCTTTAAAACCACACTTCCACTTATTATTATTTTTCCGGCCAAAGTAGGGATGAGGGAAGTGGGTACCAGACAGTTAATGTGTCTGAAACCATGAAATGGGGAGGGGTCAACTGTGTTCATTCAAAATTAGCCGAGTATTCTGCCCCATTCTCATTGGGGTAAACAGCACATACTCCTTAAGGTCAAGCAAGTACAGAATCTCAAGCATGAATAATTAATAAGGATGTACAAGATGTCAGAACTCATGTTCCCTGGATTTGCTGAGATACAGATAAATTGGAATCTGACTAAAACAAATTGCTTGTAATAACCCTTAAAGAAGTGATCTCTGAAGCATTCGGCGCTGCTCTGCTTGTCCCTTGTCCAACTTCTTCTATCTTAATTTATAGTTGACAAAGACTAGTAAGAATAAAATGTTTGAACTTAAGTAACAAAATCAGTTACAAAACCACTTACTTTATCACATATTTAATGTGCTTCCCTACCACCTATTTTTATAAATAACTTTCTAATGTTTCTATTTAGGGAAGACACATAAAGTATCATTTAGTTTCAGCTGAGAAAGCGTCTTCGAGAGCCGGCTAGGAGATCAGAGTCATGGAATGAATCATCCTTGTGAACTTTCTTGATTAAGTGAAAGAGATGGGTGGTAGAAACTCACTTCACTTAGGAAAAGAAAATGTCCTTTGATTTCTCAAAAGCAGAATTTCCCAAGACTGGACAGAGTTCTACCGTTGACAAAATTATGAAACCAGGAAGAAATTACATTGCTACAAGATTCTGTATTCCTTCAAATTTTTATTTGTCATTTTTCCTTGGGCAGTCTTCAAACCTCTCCATTGCTACATGGCAAATTTCAAATCCATTTGTCTTTATTTGTGCAAATATTGTCTTCAAGAATAGATGTGTTCAGTGAGGGATCAAGTGTACTTGTTTCACAATTGAAGGAGAGACAACATGGGTACTCTAAGTTGCTCCCAAAGGAATTTAATACAAATAACTACCAAAAAGGAAAATATTCATTACCAAAACTCAAGGAAGCATTCAAGTGGGTCCAAATTTCTCACCAACTCTATAACTTTACCCAGAGTTAAATTACCCAGAGTATTTGTCTTCTGTCATGGTGGTATGTGTGAGAAAATGATACAATTACACAATTTTTCTCAGAACCTTGACATAACAAGCAAAAAAAATCCTTTTTTCTATCTCAAGTAAATTTAAGGTGAGATTAAGAAAAATTATGGGACTAAAGTGGAGGTAGGAAGGCCACATCATTAAGGGAGAAGAGGAAAATACAAACCATTGAGTATAAACACTACACTAGAAAATAACATTTTCTGATAGAGCTGGAACTTGTGAACACTGAGGAAATGATGTATGATCCACTGAATATTGTTGGAACATATTACCAGTCATTTGTACAAAGAATTACAGTAGTTCATTTATTATACAGCATCAAGATAAATTCTATATGAATTACAGTTTTAAATATGAAAATGAAACAATAAAATATTAACAGAAGTGGAGTGCTGATTTATGTGATCATGGTGTGAAGAAGACCTTTGTAAGGATTGCTCCAAAAGCAAAAATCACTTTTAAAAAAAGAATATTTTTAAATGTAATCATAGATAAATTGGAACTGAAGTATATCAAAGATCCATTGTGAAAAAGCTTAAAGCAATACAAAAAATCAGAAGAAAGTATTTGCAACACATGATGAGAAAATAATTGAGGTATTAAAAATCTCACCAACAAATGAGAAAAATGGAGACAACAGCAGAAAAAATTATAAAGGAAATAAAAAAGCACTTTACAAAAGATGAAATCACCCAGTCTGTAAGCATATGAAAAGAAATACAAAGACTAGCAATGAAGGAAATGCACATTAAAACAAACATGAGATGCTATTTTTCATCCATTAAAGTGCCAAGGTTTTTTTTAAAGCTAAAATTCTGGGGACTGGCAAGTGTTTAGCAAAATGGTCCCTCTGAAACATAAGAATTAATATACATCTTCTGGAAGTCAGTTGAGCAGTATCTATGACAAGAAAGAGTTGTTCTTACTCCTTTTCTCAAGACTCCTGCTCCTGGAAGCATCCCTATGTACTAAGCATAAATGGCAATTTAATAATATATATTTGAGAAGCACAGAGCAGATTGGTTCATTCGCCTCTGTCACAACTCCCTTGTAGCATATTTTGGCCAATAATCAATAATCAATTTTAATGACCTCATAATATTGCATTGAGTGGATGTGTGAAGACTTATGTATCCATTTTCATACTGATAGACATTATGAACATTTCAAAGATATTCTTTTTGATAAAAATGCTTCAACAGATATCCTACTAAATACATCTTCGTATACATCTCCAATTATTTCCTTAAGATAATTCCCAGATGTAGTATTACTGAGTGAAAGTGTACTGTGCCCATTTAAAATATAAATATATAACTTTTAGAAGTTGTAGCAACTTATTCCCACCAATAATGTATAGGAGCTATTTTTCCACACCCTTGCTTAATGAAATGTTAACAATCTTTTTAAACATTGTCTTTCTTATAAGTAAAAAATAATACCTAGTTGCTTTATTAGGTAATTCTTTTTTTTTTACATAAGGAACATAAAGTTGCCTGTTTTTCTATTCCCATTTTTCCGTTTTTTACAAATAGGGACATGTATTTATTTTCTTCTGCTACTGTGACAAATTACCACAAATTTAGTGGTTTACAAACCACAAATTTATTCTCTTAAAATTCTGTAGGTCAGAAAACTGAGTGGGTCTCACTAGGCTAAATTCATGGTGTTGGCAGAACTGAGTTCTTTTCTGGAGGCTCTAGGAGAGTATCAGTTTCTTGTCTATTTCCAGCATCTAGAGTCTTCCTTCACTCCTTGGTTCATGGCCACCCTTTGTCCATCTCCAAAGTCAGCAACAGGTTGAATCCTCATGTCACATCTTTCTGACCCACTCTCTACCTCCCTCTTCCACTTTCTTTTTTTGGTATCATTAATATACAATTACATGAGCAGCATTGTGGCTACTAGATTCCCCCCATTATCAAGTCCCCCCCCCCACTTACCCCATTACAGTCACTGTCCATCAGCCTAGTAAGATGCTATAGACTCACTACTTTTCTTCTCTGTACTATACTGCCTTGCCCATGCCCCCCACCACAATATGTGTGCTAATCATAAAACCTTTCTTCCCCTGCTCCCTCCCTTCCCACCCACTACACCCCCAGTCCCTTTCCCTTAGGCAACTGTTAGTCCATTCTTGGATTCTGTGAGTCTGCGGCTGTTTTGTTCCTTCAGCTTTTTCTCTGTTCTTATACTTCATATATGAGTGAAATCATCTGATACTTGTCTTTCTCCACTTGGCTTATTTCACTGAGCATAATACCCTTTAGCTCCATCCATGTTGTTGCAAATGGTAGAATTTGTTTCTTCTTAAGGCTGAGTAATATTCCATGGTGTATATGTACCACATCTTCTTTATCCATTCATCTACTGATGGACACTTAGGTTGCTTCCATTTCTTGGCTATTGTAAATAGTGCAGCGATAAACATAAAGGTGCATATGTCTATTTTAAACTGGGTTCCTGCATTCTTAGGGTAAATTCCTAGGAGTGGAATTCCTGGGTCAAATGGTATTTCTATTTTTAGTTTTTTGAGGAACCTCCATACTGTTTTCCACAATGGTTGAACTAATTTACATTCTCACCAGCAGTGTAGTAGGGATCTCCTTTCTCCACATCCTTGCCAACATTTGTTGTTGTTTGTCTTTTGGATGGTGGCCATCCTTACTGGTGTGAGGTGATATCTCATTGTGGTTTTAATTTGCATTTCTCTGATGACTAGCGATGTGGAGCATCTTTTCATGTGCCTGTTGGCCATCTGAATTTCTTCTTTGGAGAAGTGTCTGTTCAGATTCTCTGCCCATTTTTAAATTAGATTATTTGCTTTTTGTTTGTTGAGATGCATGAGCTCTTTGTATATTTTGGATGTCAACCCCTCATTGGATATGTCATTTATGAATATATTCTCCAATACTATAGGATGCCTTTTTGTTCTACTGATGGTGTCCTTTGCTGTACAGAAGCTTTTCAGTTTGATATAGTCCCACTTGTTCATTTTTGCTTTTGTTTCCCTTGACTGGGGAGATATGTTCATGAAGAAATTCAAGAGAGTTTTTTCTATGTTTTCTTCTAAGAGTTTTATGGTTTGGTGACTTACATTCAGGTATTTGATCCATTTCGAGTTTACTTTTGTGTATGGAGTTAGACAGTAATCCAGTTTCATTTTCTTAGATGTAGCTATCCAGTTTTACCAACACCAGCTGTTGAAGAGGCTATCGTTTCCCCATTGTATATCCATGGCTCCTTTATCATATATTAATTGATCATATGTGCTTGGATTAATATCTGGACTCTCTATTCTGTTCCACTGGTCTATGGGTCTGCTCTTGTGCCAGTACCAAATTCTCTTGATTACTGTGGCTTTGTAGTAGAGCTTGAAGTTGGGAAGTGAGATGGCCCCTGCCTTATTCTTCCTTCTCGGAATTGGTTTGGCAATTTGGGGGTCTTTTGTTATTCCATATGAATTTTAGAACTATTTGTTCCAGTTCATTGAAGAATGCTGTTGGTATTTTGATAGCAGTTGCATTGAATCTGTAGATTGCTTTAGGCAGGATGGCCATTTTGACAATATTAATTCTTCCTACCCAAGAACATGGGATGAATTTCCATTAATTAGTGTCCTCTTTAATTGATCTTAGGAGTGTCTTGTAGTTTTCAGGGTATAGGTCTTTCACTTCCTTGGTTAGGTTTATTCCTAGGTATTTATTCTTTTTGATGCAGTTGTGAATGGAATTGTTTTCCTGATTTTTCTTTCTGCTAGTTCATTGTTAGTATATAGGAATGCCACAGATTTATGTGTATTAATGTTGTATCCTGCAACTTTGCTGAATTCAGATATTAGTTCTAGTAGTTTTGGAGTGGATTCTTTAGTGTTTTTTATGTACAATATCATGTCATCTGCAAAGAGTGACAGTTTAACTTCTTCCTCACGAATTTGCATGCCTTTTATTTCTTTGTGTTTCTGATTGCCTTGGCTAGGACCTCCAGTACTATGTTGAATAAAAGCGGGGAGAGTGGGCATCCTTGCCTTGTTCCTGATCTTAGAGGAAAAGCTTTCAGCTTTTTGCTGTTAAGTATGATGTTGGCTGCGGGTTTGTCATATGTGGCTTTTATTATGTTCAGGTACTTGCCCTCTATACCCATTTTGTTGAGAGTTTTTATCATGAATAGATGTTGAATTTTGTTGAATGCTTTTTTGATATCTATGGAAATGATGATGTGGTTTTTGGTGATGTGGTGGATGATGTTGATGGATTTTTGAATGTTGTACCATCCTTGCATCCCTGGGATGAATCCCACTTGATCATGGTATATGAACCTCTTGATGTATTTTTGAATTTGGTTTGCTAATATTTTGTTGAGTACTTTTGCATCTTTGTTCATCAGGGATATTGGTCTGTAATTTTCTTTTTTTGTGGGGTCTTTGCCTGGTTTTGGTATTGGAGTACTGCTGGCTTCATAGAATGAGTTTGCAAGTATTCCCTACTCTTCTATTTTTTGGAAAACTTTAAGGAGAATGGGTATTCTCCTAAGGAGAATGTCTTCTCTAAATGTTTGATAAAGTTCAGCAGTGAATCCATCTGGCCTGGCGTTTTGTTCTTGGGTAGTTTTTTGATTACCAATTCAATTTCACATTTTTCCTGTTTTTTATTCATCTTGTTTAAAAAGTCTCATAATATTAAAATTATTAACTTTGTTTGCATGTATTGTAAATACTTTCTCCAAATATGGTTGTTTTGACCTTTGTTTATGTTAATTTTTTCAGTACAAAAGTTTTAAACTTTTACATTGTTATACTTTTGAACTTTTCCTTTATGGTTTCTATACTTGGTGTGTCATTTGACACACCAAGTAATATAAATATTCTCACCTCACACAAGTAATAAAAATATTCATTACATTTACTTTTTTAAAAAATAGGGGGCTCTGTAGGATTAATATATAAATCAAGTATAAAAATCAAATGTATAATCATGTATGACTTGATTATTTTTCCTGTAATTTTTGATAAGTGATCAAGAACAGAACAAACAAGACCAAAACGGTTTCTGTAACCTAATAGCCCTTGCTATTGTTTCAGTACCATGTAAAACATTGTGCCCCAGGAGACTGGAGACTGTGGAGGATTAAGTTTAGAGTTAGTTATTAGTTGTCTATTAAGTCCCCCACACAGAATTCTATTGTTGTTAACATGTATTTGCTCAATAAATATGAAGGGTGCCCTCTCAGCACCACTCTTGTGCTGTTAAGCTTCGAATCTCCTGGCTGCTCCTTTCAGATCTTCTATATCTTGTCGTGTCTCCTCCCTTATCTGCAGGTCAGAAGCAGGGAGGGACTGACTTATCTCATTTTTCATTATGAAAAATTTCAAACATACATAATAATGGGGAGAATACCATGTAGATCCATTATAAAGTCAACAGTTACTAAGGATTTGCAACTCTTACTGTATCCCTGTTTCTATTTTACCAGGTTTTTTTTGCCAAAGTATTACAAAGCAAAACCCTGGCATTCTATCACTTGTTTATCATTCACTATGCATCTCTAAAAACGATTGTGTCACAAATCCACAATAGCAGTTTCACACCTAATAAAATTAAAAATGATTCCTTAGGATCATAGATCCCATCAAATTTCCCCAAGTGACTAGAAAGTATCATTTTATAGTTGGTTGATTTGAATTGTATCTAAACAAGGCCCAACACTACTCTGGATTTCATTTAACCTAATTAGATTTGCTTATTAGATTTCTAGAATAATCTGTTTGATTTCTTTTAACCTAAGTGGTTCCTGTTTTTTTCTCTCCTTTTTCTTGCCATTGAATTGTGGTAGAAACCCAATGAATTACTGTAAAGAATGTTCCCACTTTTCAGTTGTTGTTGTCTACTTCCTTCTGGTATCATTTAACTTATTCCTCTATTCCTATAATTCCTATAAATAGAAATTAGCTCTAGAGACTTGATTAGACTTGGGTTTAACTTTCTTTTTTAACAATCCTTCATCAGTAGTTACTATAAGCTTCGTATAACATCATATCACAGTCAAACAATGTCTAATTGTGTCACTGATGCTAAGATTGATCAATGGATGGATTTAGTGTTCTCATTAACTAGAGCTATGTAGTTGCCCGGAGTTCTGCTCTTTTACTGCAAATTTCAGAATAAGAATGTGGCACCTATTTAGTCAAATAGTGTCCAATTATTTAATTTTTATTTTTTGCCAAAAACCATGAACCTATGATTTTTTGTCTGTTCAGTGTGTGCCAATCATTTGCACTCACAAACTGCCCCATTCTTGCCCAATGTGAGTCCTTTCCTGTTTGCTCATATGTACTTCGACAAAAAATTAACAGACAACATTTTTTTAAATAAGCTTTAAATTTCAGAAAGTTTTACATTGATAGAAAAATTACAAAGATAGTACAGTGAGTTCCCATATACCCCATACCTATTTTCACCTGTTATTAACATCTTACATTAGTTTTGTACATTTGTTACAATTAATAAGTCAATATCAATACATTGTTATTAACTAAAGCCCATACTTTGTTCAGATTTCCTTAGTTTTTACCTAATGTCTTATTTCTGTTGTAGGATCCCATCCAGAAAACCTTACTGCATTAATTGTATGTCCCTTAGGCTCCTTTTGGCTAAGAACTTATGATAGTTTCTCAGATTTTCCTTGATTATTAATGGTTTTTAGTGTCTGAAGATCATCTTGTATATTCCCTGCCCCAGATGGTGAGCAGTCCTGTCTCCAAGTACTTTGTTTCCTTTAGTGGGGAATCGTATTTAAAAGCCATAAATGAGGAGGATGTGCGCTCATTGCTGTTGTATTTTCATTCCCTTAGGCTTTTTCAGTAAGCACAGCCAGGAAATACATAATTTGGAGAAAAATGAATTCATACTGACATTTCCAAAGCAAAGTTAACATTACAGGATTTCTATTTGATTATGTAATTATATACTTTTATCTCTTTTCTCTTACACTGAAAATCATGGCTCCTAACAATACATTGATGGCTCCTTCCTCATATTATTTTATAATATATATAAAAGTTTCAAAATAATAATACCAATATCTTTACTGATATCTAGACTACCTAATACAGTTCAGAATTTCTTGGCAGATGTTTGTTTCCTTGGAATACATCCACTAAGGATGTAATATCAAAATACTTTATTCTAAATTAATTTGAAATAATGCTTCTCCCTGAAATCTGATATAGCATTAGGTACATTTATTTCCATTTGCTTTCTATGTTCATAGATTGCTGTTTCTTTAAATAAGTTTCTTTTTTATTGTGAGAAAATGTATATGTTTCTAAAGCCATTTGCAAAATGTATATCTTAAAAATTATTTTTAAGTGGTTATATTATACAGGATATTTTATATATTTATTTATAGAAATAATAAAGGTTGTTTTCCAGAATAGTGTAATTTCTCTTCCTATTCCTACCACTCTATTCCTTTCCTCCCCCCACAGGAAATCATTTTAATTTAATTGTGTTTATTATCCCAGTGTTAGTTTTGGCCAATATAAACAATGCATATTTGTGTGCTGTATTTGTGTGTATGTATACCTGTGTGTATATATATATAAATAAGTCATTGTGGTAATGATATGAACAATAAAATAAAAGATAAAAATACAAAATAAAATGAGTAATGTTTTTAATTACTTATTTAATAAAATTAATTCTGCAATGTTAAATCTGCATTGGAAATGTCAGTTTGAATTCATGATTGTTTTCTTTTTCAAAATATGTATTTCTTGACTCTTTTTACTAAAAAATGTCTGAAAGCAATGAAACTCTGTACACTATGCACTACCCTGTACCTTGCTGTTTTCACTTAGCAATATATGCAAGAGGTCACTCTATCTTAACCTACAGATATTTTAAGATACAATTTACATGCCTTAAATTTTACCCACATTTTAGTAAATAATTCAGTGATTTTTAGTAAATTTACTGAGTTGTGCAATCTTTACCATAATCCAGTTTGGGATTATTTTTATCAGCCTGGTAAGATCCCTCATGCCCTTTATCATTAATCCATGTTGCTATCCCCAACCTTTGGTAACCACTAATCCACTTTTTTTCTCTATAGATTTGCCTTTTATACATCTGCATAGTGTTCAACTATACAGATGAACAATAATGTATTCAACTAGTCCTCTTGATGACATTAGGGCTGTTTCTCATATTTTGCTATTACAAATAATGCCATAGTGAAAAATCATTTCATATCTTTTGCTCATTTTGCAGTAAGATTTTTTTTTTTGCTGTTTTTATATAAATTACAGGTGTATTTTTGGTATAAATTGCAAATATATGTTTCCTTTTTTTAATTGTCTTTGGTTTTTTGACATGCAAAATATTTTTAATGTATCATATACTAATTTAATATTTTCTTGTATTGCTTCTGAATTTTGAATCATAGTTAGATTTCTTTCCATTGTAAACTTCCAGACTGAAAAGTTTTTCATCATGTTTTCTTATTGTGGTTTAAAACCATGAAAAAATATGATTTTACTGGAACTTAATTCCTCATTTAGTAAGAAGCTGTCTTTCATGCTGATTAATATATATTTCATATTAAGAAAGGATCCATCCAGGGGATAAGGATTTGATAATATTGGTGAATGTTGAAACCACCGTGCTGTTAGGTAAAACCATCATAAGATTATATATCAATAATACTTTAATCAAAAAAAGGAAGGATCCATCTATCTTATTGAATTTTTTAAAATGAGGAATGAGGGTTCAAAATTGTCTATCTTTTCTGTACCCATGGAGATGATTTTTAACATCTTTGCATTTCTTCCATGAACTCCACTTGAATATTAGAGTATAGTTGCTTTTTAAAGTGCTGATGGATACCATTTGCTACTATTTTAAGATCTTGTGATCAATAGTGTGATTAGGTAACTATCATCTTTAAAAAAATTGTGACTTGTCTATCAATTTATTTTTCATGCAATCACTATCAGAGTTTGATAGAAAAGTCATATTTACACCATAGAAATTTTAGAGGTTTCTCTTCTTTTTCTATTGCCTGGAGCAATTTAAGAAAAATTGGTATCTAAACATTAAAAGTTTGGTAGAATTTCCATCTGGCAGTCTTGGTCTTTTTATGGAAGAAAATGCTCAATTTCTACTGATTATGTTTAGATTTTCATTTTCTAATGTCACTTTTGGTCATTATATGTTCCTGAAAACTTCCATTTCATCTAAGTTTTTAACATTATTTATTTGCATATAGCTGTTCAATAATGATTTTAAAATTTTTCTTCTGCTTCATTGCAGAGCTTTTCACTTGTCATTTTTATTTCATTGGTACCTTCCCTTCATTAAAATTAGTTAACTGGATTTAAAATTTTTGTCTTTTTTTTCAAAGTAACAGTTTGTTCATTTATTTGGCTCTATTTCTACCATTTTTCTCTTTCCTAATTTGTGTATTTCCTTTATCTTTGTTAATTCTTTCCATTTTTCTTTTGGTTTGCTTTGCTGAGCACTTTTAGCTTCAGGATTGACTTTTTAAGTTATTTACTTTCTTTTATCATATTAAGTGCTATGAATATTACTAAGAATAGTTTTATCAGTCTCCCATAGATTTTTATGTCATGTGTCTGTAGCCATGATTTTCAAAAAAAATTTGCATCTTTGTTTTATATCCCCTCTTTGACCCCAGACTATTTAATAGAAGAGTTTAAAATGTTTGCAAATAGAGTTTAAATATTTCTAAAAAATATGTATTTCTACTTACACATTTCTAATTGAATTGAATTAGGGTTAGAAAATGCTAATTGAATTATTTCCACCTTTACTGAGGTTTCCCTGATAACCTGGCCTATTTTATAAATGATTCATGTGCACTGGAAAAGGAATATTCTTTAATTTTTAAGGAAAAGAATATGTACTTATCAAGTTAATTCTTAATTTTCTGTCTGTGCTTTCTGTATATTTGTTAACTTTTTGTTTATTTGTTTTATCTGGTTCTGCATCAAAGTCTCCTATTATTATTGTGTCTCTACTTTTCCTTTCATTTTCCACAGTATCTGATTTAAAGATGTTGCTCTTATATTATTTGCTGTTAGTTGCAGACTTTAGCTTCATAAAGTCTTGGTCAATGTTTTCCGGCCAGAATTCTACCTTTTCTGTTACCAAAATTGAGACCCTTGCTGCATTTCCATTTCTATTTGCCTGTTAAATGTTTTCCCATCCTTTTAATTTTTAACCTTTTAAGTTAGTTTGTCATCTATTTTTTTAAAACTTTTATTGAAGCATAGTTGACATAATATTATATTAGTTTCAGATATATAACAGTGATTCAACATTTATATGCATTATGAAATGGTTACCACAATAAGTATAATTACCAACTGTTAACAAACTTGTTACAATATTATTGACTTTATTCCCTATGCTGTAATTCACAAATCTGTGACTTATGAATTTCACAAATGGAAGGATCCCCTTTACCTGTTTTGCTTATACCCTCACCCCACCCACCTCAGGTAATCACTGATCTGTTCTCTTTTTATGAGTCTCTTTCTCGGTTTGTTTGTTTTGTTTTTAGATTCCACACATAAATGAATCATATGGTGTTTGACTTTCTCTAACTTATTTCACTTAGCATAATACCTTCTAGGCCACCATATTGTTGCATATGTCAATATTTCATTCTTTTTCATGGCTGAGTGATATTCTATTGTGTATATATATAACATCTTCTTTATCCATTTATCTACTGATGGACATTTATGTTATTCCTTATATTTGAAATAACATATAATGCTGCAATAAATGTAGGGGTGTATATATCTTTTGAATAAGTGTTTTCATTTTCTTTGGGTAAATACTCAGAAGCAGAATTACTGGACCATTTGGTATTTCTATTTATAATTTTTTGAGGAACCTCCATACTGTCTTCCACAGTAGCTGTACCAGTTTATATTCCTACCAACAGTGCACAAGGGTTCCTTTTTCTCCACATCCTTACCAACCCTGTTATTTCTTATATGAACTTTGTTATTTATACTAGACATTCTGATAGGCAGGAGATGATACCTCATTGTGGTTGTGATTTGCATTTGCCTGATGATTAGTGATGTTGAGGATCTTTTCATGTGTACATCTTCTTTAGTAAATTAGTTTATTTTAATTACGTATTATATCTCTATGGCATAGACTGGATTAGCTTTGTTAGTTAATATGAAAATCTCTTTATTTAGTAATTGAGATAAGCCATTCCTTTTATTGATATAACTGGTATGTTTGCCAACAGTACTGTCATATTGTTGTATGTTACATTTACTATGTACTCTGCAGTCTCTTTTCCTTATTATTTGTTTTCTTTTAGTTTTAGGAAAGTTTGCACATGTTTTCCAGTCCTTAGGTTTATACTAGTTCCTTTATATAATTCCTTAGTCACCCCTATAGTAAGATATTATCTGTTGGTTTTCTACTATGTAGAGCATTAAAATTAGCATAAAAACAATGAAGAGGGGGCGGAGCCAGGATGGCGGAGTGAGTAGAGCAGTGGAAATCTCCTCCCAAAAACACATAGAGCTATGAAAATATAACAAAGAAAAATCTTCCTAAAATAGAGACCACAGGACACAGGACAACATCCAGACCACATCCACACCTGCAAGAACCCAGCGCCTTGTGAAGGGGGTAAGATACAAGCCCCAGCCCGGCGGGACCCGAGCGCCCCTCCCCCCGGCTCCCGGCGGGTGGAGAGAAACCGGAGCGGTTTTGTTTTTTTTTTTTTTTTTTGGCGAGCGCTTTTTGGAAGCCTTAGAGGGACGGGCCCCCGTTGCTGGGGAGGCAGGGTGGCGGGACCGGTGAGGAGGTGCCTGGGAACGGCGCCGGAGGACAAAGAATATCCCGCGTTTCTCCCTGCGAGACCTGGGGGCGGGTGCCTGAGACCTGTGCCTGAGGACGGAGGAGGTCGCGCGTTTTTCCCCTTTTTTTTTTTTTTTTCTTCTCTTTTTGGCGAGCGCTTTTTGGAAGCCTTGAAGGGACGGGGACCCCAGTGCTAGGGAGGCACGGTGGCGGGACTGGTGAGCGGGTGGCTGGGACCGGCGCCTGAGGACAAAGAATATCCCCTG
Source organism: Manis javanica (assembly GCF_040802235.1). Lineage (NCBI taxonomy): Eukaryota > Metazoa > Chordata > Mammalia > Pholidota > Manidae > Manis > Manis javanica. The sequence goes on from NC_133157.1 coordinate 152,852,833, forward strand.
TTTTTCCCTGCGGGACCGGTGGGCGGGTGCCTGAGACCGGCACTTGAGGACAGAGGAAATCGCGCGTTTTTCCCCTTTTTTTTTCTCTTTTCTGCGAGTGCTTTTTGGAAGCCTAAAAGGGACAGGGACCCCGGTGCTAGGGAGGCAGGGCGGCGGGACTGGTGAGCGGGTGCCTGGGACCGGCACTTGAGGACAAAGAATATCCCGCATTTTTCCCTGTGGGACCGGTGGGTGGGTGCCTGAGACCAGCACCTGAGGACGGAAGAAATCGCGCGTTTTTCCCCTTTTTTTCTCTCTTTTTGGCGAGTGCTTTTTGAAAGCCTTGAAGGGACAGGGACCCCGGTGCTAGGGAGGCAGGGCGGCGGGACTGGTGAGCGGGTGCGTGGGACCAGTGCCTGAGGACAAAGAATATTGAGCGTTCCTTCCCTGCGGGACCGGTGGGTGGGTGCTTTTTGGAAGCCTTGAAAGGACAGGGACCCTGGTGCTAGAGAGACAGGGCAGCAGGACCAGTGAGCGGGTGCCTGGGACTGGCACCTGAGGACAAAAAAAAAAAAAAAAAAAAAAATCGCTTGTTTTTTCCTTTTTTTTCCTTTTTTTTTTCTCTTTCTTTCTGTTCCCTCTCTCATTGTTGCTGTTGTTGTTTTGGTTTGGAGAGTGCTTTTTGGAAATCTTAAAGGGGCAGGACAGGTCACTTAGACCAGAGGCAGGGAATCTGGGGATCTCTGGGCACTCTAACCCCCTGGGCAGCAGGGAGCACAGAGGCCCCTTACGGAGATAAATAGTCTCCTGGCTGCTCCCTCTCCAACGGGGCTCCACCATTTTGGAGGAACAGCCCCAGCCAGGCCAAGCCCACAGCAACAGCGGAGATAAACCCCAAAGCAACTGGGCAGGAAGCAGAAGCCCTGTCTGCGCACAGCTGCCCAGCACAAGCCACTAGAGGTCGCTATTCTCCCAGGAAAAGGCTACAAACCAACAAGAAGGGAAGCTCTTCCAGCGGTCACTTGTACCAGCTCTGCAAACTATCTCTATCACCATGAAAAGGCAAAACTACAGGCAGACAAAGATCACAGAGACAACACCTGAGAAGGAGACAGACCTAACTAGTCTTCCTGAAAAAGAATTCAAAATAAAAATCATGAACATGCTGACAGAGATGCAGAAAAAAATGCAAGAGCAATGGGATGAGATGCGGAGAAAAATGCAAGAGCAGTGGGATGAAGTCCGGAAGGAGATCACAGATGTCAGGAAAGAGATCACAGAAGTGAAACAATCCCTGGAAGGATTTATAAGCAGAATGGATAAGATGCAAGAGGCCATTGAAGGAATAGAAGCCAGAGAACAGGAACGTATAGAAGCTGACATAGAGAGAGATAAAAGGATCTCCAGGAATGAAACAACACTAAGAGAAATATGTGACCAATACAAAAGGAAAAACATTCGTATTATAGGGATACCAGAAGAGGAAGAAAGAGGAAAAGGGATAGAAAGTGTCTTTGAAGAAATAATTGCTGAAAACTTCCCCAAACTGGGGGAGGAAATAATCGAACAGACCATGGAATTATACAGAACCCCCAACAGAAAGGATCCAAGGAGGACAACACCAAGACACATAATAATTAAAATGGCAAGGATCAAGGACAAGGAAAGAGTTTTAAAGGCAGCTAGAGAGAAAAAGGTCACCTATAAAGGAAAACCAATCAGGCTAACATCAGACTTCTCAACAGAAACCCTACAGGCCAGAAGAGAATGGCATGATATACTTAATGCAATGAAACAGAAGGGCCTTGAACCAAGGATACTGTATCCAGCACGACTATCATTTAAATATGATGGTGGGATCAAACAATTCCCAGACAAGCAAAAGCTGAGGGAATTTGCTTCCCACAAACCACCTCTACAGGGCATCCTACAGGGACTGCTCTAGATGGGAGCACTCCTAAAAAGAGCACAGAACAAAACACACAACATATGAAGAATGGAGGAGGAGGAATAAGAAGGGAGAGAAGAAAAGAATCTCCAGACAGTGTATATAACAGCTCAATAAGCGAGCTAAGTTAGGCAGTAAGATATTAAAGAAGCTAACCTTGAACCTTTGGTAACCACGAATCTAAAGCCTGCAATGGCAATAAGTACATATCTTTCAATAGTCACCCTAAATGTAAATGGACTTAATGCACAAATCAAAAGACATAGAGTAATAGAATGGATAAAAAAGCAAGACCCATCTATATGCTGCTTACAAGAAACTCACCTTAAACCCAAAGATAAGCATAGACTAAAAGTCAAGGGATGGAAAAACATATTTCAGGCAAACAACAGTGAGAAGAAAGCAGGGGTTGCAGTACTAATATCAGACAAAATAGACTTCAAAACAAAGAAAGTAACAAGAGATAAAGAAGGCCACTACATAATGATAAAGGGCTCAGTCCAACAAGAGGATATAACCATTCTAAATATATATGCACCCCATACAGGAGCACCAGCATATGTGAAGCAAATACTAACAGAACTAAAGAGGGAAATAGACTGCAATGCATTCATTGTAGGAGACTTCAACACACCACTCACCCCAAAGGATAGATCCACTGGGCAGAAAATAAGTAAAGACACACAGGCACTGAACAACACACTAGAACAGATGGACCTAATAGACATCTATAGAACTCTACATCCAAAAGCAACAGGATATACATTCTTCTCAAGTGCACATGGAACATTCTCCAGAATAGACCACATACTAGCTCACAGAAAGAGCCTCAGTAAATTCCACAATATTGAAATTCTACCAACCAATTTTTCAGACCACAAAGGTATGAAAGTAGAAATAAATTCTACAAAGAAAACAAAAAGGCTCACAAACACATGGAGGCTTAACAACATGCTACTAAATAATCAATGGATCAATGAACAAATCAAAATAGAGATCAAGGAATATATAGAAACAAATGACAACAACAACACTAAGCCCCAACTTCTGTGGGATGCAGTGAAAGCAGTCTTAAGAGGAAAGTATATAGCAATCCAGGCACACTTGAAGAAGGAAGAACAATCCCAAATGAATAGTCTAACATCACAATTATTAAAACTGGAAAAAGAAGAACAAATGAGGCCTAAAGTCAGCAGAAGGAGGGACATAATAAAGATCAGAGAAGAAATAAACAAAATTGAGAAGAATAAAACAATAGCAAAAATCAACGAAACCAAGAGCTGGTTCTTTGAGAAAATAAACAAAATAGATAAGCCTCTAGCCCAACTTATTAAGAGAAAAAGAGAGTCAACACAAATCAACATAATCAGAAATGAGAATGGAAAAATCACGACAGACTCCACAGAAATACAAAGAATTATTAAAGACTACTATGAAAACCTATATGCCAACAAGCTGGAAAACCTAGAAGAAATGGACAACTTCCTAGAAAAATACAACCTCCCAAGACTGACCAAGGAAGAAACACAAAAGTTAAACAAACCAATTACAAGCAAAGAAATTGAAACAGTAATCAAAAAACTACCCAAGAACAAAACCCCGGGGCCGGACGGATTTACCTCGGAATTTTATCAGACACACAGAGAAGACATAATACCCATTCTCCTTAAAGTGTTCCACAAAATAGAAGAAGAGGGAATACTCCCAAACTCATTCTATGAAGCCAACATCACCCTAATACCAAAACCAGGAAAAGACCCCACCAAAAAAGAAAATTACAGACCAATATCCCTGATGAATGTAGATGCAAAAATACTCAATAAAATATTAGCAAACAGAATTCAACAGTATATCAAAAGGATCATACACCATGACCAAGTGGGGTTCATCCCAGGGATGCAAGGATGGTACAACATTCGAAAATCCATCAACATCATCCACCACATCAACAAAAAGAAAGACAAAAACCACATGATCATCTCCATAGATGCTGAAAAAGCATTTGACAAAATTCAACATCCATTCATGATAAAAACTCTCAGCAAAATGGGAATAGAGGGCAAGTACCTCAACATAATAAAGGCCATATATGATAAACCCACAGCCAGCATTATACTGAACAGCGAGAAGCTGAAAGCATTTCCACTGAGATCGGGAACCAGACAGGGATGCCCACTCTCCCCACTGTTATTTAACATAGTACTGGAGGTCCTAGCCATGGCAATCAGACAAAACAAAGAAATACAAGGAATCCAGATTGGTAAAGAAGAAGTTAAACTGTCACTATTTGCAGATGATATGATACTGTACATAAAAAACCCTAAAGACTCCACTCCAAAACTACTAGAACTGATATCGGAATACAGCAAAGTTGCAGGATACAAAATCAACACACAGAAATCTGTAGCTTTCCTATACACTAACAACGAATCAATAGAAAGAGAAATCAGGAAAACAATTCCATTCACCATTGCATCAAAAAGAATAAAATACCTAGGAATAAACCTAACCAAGGAAGTGAAAGACTTATACTCTGAAAACTACAAGTCACTCTTAAGAGAAATTAAAGGGGACACTAATAAATGGAAACTAATCCCATGCTCATGGCTAGGAAGAATTAATATCGTCAAAATGGCCATCCTGCCAAAAGCAATATACAAATTTGATGCAATCCCTCTCAAATTACCAGCAACATTCTTCAATGAATTGGAACAAATAATTCAAAAATTCATATGGAAACACCAAAGACCCCAAATAGCCAAAGCAATCCTGAAAAAGAAGAATAAAGTAGGGGGGATCTCACTCCCCAACTTCAAGCTCTACTACAAAGCCATAGTAATCAAGACAATTTGGTACTGGCACAAGAACAGAGCCACAGACCAGTGGAACAGATTAGAGACCCCAGAAATTAACCCAAACATATATGGTCAATTAATATTTGATAAAGGAGCCATGGACATACAATGGCAAAATGACAGTCTCTTCAACAGATGGTGCTGGCAAAACTGGACAGCTACATGTAGGAGAATGAAACTGGACCATTGTCTAACCCCATATACAAAGGTAAACTCAAAATGGATCAAAGACCTGAATGTAAGTCACGAAACCATTAAACTCTTGGAAAAAAACATAGGCAAAAACCTCTTAGACATTAACATGAGTGATCTCTTCTTGAACATATCTCCCCGGGCAAGGAAAACAACAGCAAAAATGAGCAAGTGGGACTAAATTAAGCTGAAAAGCTTCTGTACAGCGAAAGACACCATCAATAGAACAAAAAGGAACCCTACAGTATGGGAGAATATATTTGAAAATGACAGATCTGATAAAGGCTTGACGTCCAGAATATATAAAGAGCTCACACGCCTCAACAAACAAAAAACAAATAACCCAATTAAAAAATGGGCAGAGGAACTGAACAGACAGTTCTCCAAAAAAGAAATACAGATGGCCAAGAGACACATGAAAAGATGCTCCACATCGCTAATTATCAGAGAAATGCAAATTAAAACTACAATGAGGTATCACCTCACACCAGTAAGGATAGCTGCCATCCAAAAGACAAACAACAACAAATGTTGGCGAGGCTGTGGAGAAAGGGGAACCCTCCTACACTGCTGGTGGGAATGTAAATTAGTTCAACCATTGTGGAAAGCAGTATGGAGGTGCATCAAAATGCTCAAAACAGACCTACCATTTGACCCAGGAATTCCACTCCTAGGAATTTACCCTAAGAACGCAGCAATCAAGTTTGAGAAAGACAGATGCACTCCTATGTTTATCGCAGCACTATTTACAATAGCCAAGAATTGGAAGCAACCTAAATGTCCATCTGTAGATGAATGGATAAAGAAGATGTGGTACATATACACAATGGAATACTACTCAGCCATAAGAAGTGGAAAAATCCAACCATTTGCAGCAACATGGATGGAGCTGGAGAGTATTATGCTCAGTGAAATAAGCCAAGTGGAGAAAGAGAAATACCAAATGATTTCACTCATCTGAGGAGTATAGGAACAAAGGAAAAACTGAAGGAACAAAACAGCAGCAGAATTACAGAACCCAAAAATGGACTAACAGGTACCAAAGGGAAAGGAACTGGGGAGGATGGGTGGGCAGGGAGGGATAAGGGGGGGGAAGAAGAAGGGGGGTATTAAGATTAGCATGCATGGGGGGGAGGGAGAAAGGGGAGGGTGGGCTGCACAACACAGAGAGGACAAGTAGTGACTCTACCACATTTTGCTAAGCTGATGGACAGTAACCGTAATGTGGTTGTTAGGGGGGACCTGATATAGGGGAGAGCATAGTAAACATAGTATTCTTCAGGTAAGTGTAGATTAAAAATTTAAAAAAAAAAAAGAAAGAAAGAAAGAAAAGGGGGATTACTCCTTAACAGGATAAAACTATTGGTAAATCAAAGATCAACGCATGCTTTAAATATCCTTAATGTTGATCACTTAAAGGGTGTCAGATGATCAGCTATGGAGGTACTCTTTTCTGATAATATTCCTTTCTCTTAATTAAAAAAAAAAAAAAAAAGCAGTTACTGTGTGCGGACCTCCAATGAGTTCTGCACAGTGGTATAGAGGGCATGTCAAAGTGTGGGCAAAGGGTCTGTTTGTTTCTACGCAGAAGATCAAGGCCTAGCTTGGATACCCAGAAAATGAACTAAGATACGATATGAGGAGGAGCTTCCGGCATCAGCACTCTCTGGAGGACTCATGCCGGGGGATGATCATCAAAAAGCCTCCACAGGGATCCGGACGATGCTGCGGTTGTGGCTGCATCCAGCCCACCGTCTCCTGGACTTGCCATAAGAAGGAGGAGGGAGATGTCTAGGCTGGCATGTGCATACAGTGAGACAACGAATTTGACTGGATCTGTACTGTTGGAACTCAACCAGGAGTTGGGAGGGGTGCAAGTTGTAGCACCCCAAAATCTCATGACTATAGACTATCTATGGTTAAAAGAACATATGGGATGTGAACAGATCCCAGAAATGGGCTGCTTTAATTTGTCTGATGGTTCAAGTACAGTTGGAAAATATCCATCATATCATAGATAAATTTTCACAAATGCCTAGGGTGCCTAAATGGTTTTCTTGGCTTCACTGGAGATGGCTGGTAATTATAGATTTGCTTTGTTTATGTCACCGTATTCCTATTATGTTAATATGTGTGTGCAAATTAGTTAGTAGTTTAAAACCTATACATACTTAAGGTACTATACAAGAAGATATGTCAAAGAAATAATCAATCCTCCCAAGTTTCCTTCATATGCTACATCTATAGCTTTTCTTCTTCCTTCCTAATTACAAACCTTAAATAGAATTCGTGCCTCATATCGAATTTACCGAGTATCATAATTCCTCCAGGTGGTAAAGATACCTCGAGACAAGTGCTGGGCATAGAAGCCACAGGGCATAAATCTGCAAAGAAGTAAAAAGATAACCTTTGCAAACAATATGGCTTCTCTCTCACTTACCAACTTTACATTTCCCTGTATGGCCCCGGAAGATGACTGGTTAGCCAGAGACGGGTAAGATTCCTCAAGGGAGGAACAACCTAAGACAGGCACAGTCGCAGGGGGGCCATCAGGTGAGAATTTGGGGATCAACAGAGGTGAGGCTCAGAACCTCACCCCCCCTGCTTTGAGAGAAATCTTCTGCATCCGTGGATGTCTTGCTGCCCTTGTCTAGCCTGGATTAATACTTAGTCCATAGGCACACACCTGATCATCTGATCATCTACATTTGCCTTCTTACAGCACTTAACTATGTTTTCTACCTTTATCTTGCATCTACCTACCACTTCAGCATTTTATTAAAAATAAAAATAATAATAATAATAGGAGAAATGTGGGATCAACATATAAATCAAGTACAAAAATCAAACGAATATTCATATTTGACCTGATTGTTTATAGGTCATAATGCATGATCAAAACCGAAAGTTTCTGTGATGAATGCCCTTGTACTGTTCACCATGTAAGAATTTATTCACTCTGTAAGAATTCGTTCACCATGTAAGAACTTGTTCGTTATGCTTCAGAAGATTGGAGACTGACGAGAATTAGGCTTGAGATGGATTAATGATTGTACATTGAGCATTGACCCCCCTATACTGAATTTTATTGTTGTTAACAACCATTTGATCAATAAATATGAGAGATGCCCTCTCAAAAAAAAAAAAAAAAAATACACCAGCCAAAAATAAAAGAATTGCTCATTCTTGAAAAAAAAAAAAAAAAAAAAAAACAATGAAGAGGTGCAGTCACAAGGGACCACACAGAGCAGACTTAAGAGAGGAGCCAGCCCTTCTGAACAGGTGCATGAGTGTGGCACGTGCCCTGCACTCTCCGAGGGGGCTAGTACAGCTGGAAGTATCTTACCTGGCCTGAAGTTGTTTAATCCCATCTCTACCTAGTCCAACAGGACAAGAAGCAGTGAACACGTTCAGAAAAGGGGCTCTCTACATGGGATGGGCTCATTATTAGGGGAAAAGAGAACACAAAAGGATAGGCAGAAAGGTGGTATCAAAGTGACACTTCAAAATTTTGCACAGGTTTGACTTCATTAGTTTGGAATTTCTACCAAATATTCCTTAAGAGGCCCAAAGCAAACATCCTGTGATACAGTTTGAAGTTGACCAGCAGAGACTTGCCGAGTCTTTAATTTTTCTTCACAATAGAAAATGCAGTTTGGATTAAATTCTATGCAGAGAGAAACTCATCAACAAAGAGGTTTTTCTCCACAGAAGATCCTGGTAAGAAAGTTTTTGCAAACTAATAAAGAGTTGTGAGACATGCTGATGTCACAGGCCTTGAATTAACTGAAGGCTCTCACCTGGGGCTGTTCTAGATTATCTTCCTCGAACAATGTGAATGAGGCAACTCAGGTCATGAGGTGGGTGCTTTCAGGCATGACACCTCCAAGTACCTAACTGGGATTTGTGGAGATTGAAGATTTACCTTTGTAAGGTGTTAACCGTGGTTTCTTGATGACACATGTCTCAGGAAATCATTGCTAGTCTATTCTAACTTCCACTGGTATTAGAACAAGGGACAGCTATTTGACACAGATATATTTGTGAAGCAAGATATACCTCCTTTTGTCCTTCACTAAGGTGGGCTATCTCAAATATATATATATAATTTACCTCTCAGGAATGTTGTGACAATTGGTTAATTAATATTGTAAAGTGTTTTGGAAGCATCAAGTAAAATAAAAATGCCAAATATTGTGTAACAGTTTTCCTTCAAATAGCACCTTAGTCAATAATGTAACCTGATTTAATTAAACAGAGTTAAATAATAGAAAGCAGAGGAGAAAATAAATTAAGAAGCAGAGTCCAGAGAGAAGGATATGTTTTCAGGTAAGTTTTGAAGAGAGGGTGAATCAATGAGGCAGGGAGACACTAGAAAGCAGTTTTACTTGAGAGAAGACACAGACAAGTTCTCGGCTTTGACAGTCTGCTAAGTTTCTTGGGACCTCATTATATCATTAAATGCATGGGCATCTCAAATAACAGTGAATGTTAATGGCCATCATTGGTGAGACGCAAAAGAGCACTTAATTACCCTTTGGGAGAGTAAATGCAATCATTACTGAGAATTGTGGAAGTCATACAAAAGTTAACAAATGTAAGAAATTGTGGCTGGCTAATTCTGAAGATCTGTGTTCCCTTTCTCCAGCTCAGCATTGCACCTGGGAAATACCTGCCCAACCAGGAACTCCATTTCTGGGCTGGCGGCAGGGAAGAGAGGCCATGGGGCTAGTCTGGCTGATGTAATGAGAACAGAAATGACATATGTTCTTTCCAGAACCAAGATAGATAATTAGTGTTGTTCTTGCCATGATCTTTTTCCTTCCCACAGTGCCTCTGGAGCCTATGTTGAAGATAGTGGCATCAAAAAATGGAAGGAGCCTGAATCCCAGACTCCCACTTGAAGGAAAATAACTCACGAGAGCTGCCCAAGCAGGAACAGACACCAGGACCAAGCATAAATGAAAAGTTGTATTGCTAAACCACTGATATTTTAGAGTTGTTTGTTGACCATTCTTAGTAATATGTTATGGTCCTAGTAATATATTTTTAATTCTAAAGTTGAAGTTTTACTAAACACTTATTTATTAGGATAGATAGTTGTCACACACCATGTAAAAAATGGAGTGAAGGGACAGAGAAAGAATAAAAGCCCTAGTTGGAAGAATACCTATGCAGAATGGAGAATGAACTAGGAGGCAAGTGGGCCAGTGTGACTGGACTGAAGAGCCGGTCACTCCTGAATACAGTGCAGAGGTCAAGTGTGATTTAAAAAAATTAAAGTGTCTTTAAAATAAGTTGGATTTCAGAAACCAAATGTCATAAATGTCCCTAGAGAAAGCAGTTTTCATCAAGTACTGGTAGAATAAGTCAGACTAGTGAATTGAGGACTGACATGGCACTGAAGTACAGAAAAGAAATATAAAATGCTTTTCCACAAAACTTGGCATTAAAGAGAAAGGAAGGTATAGGAAAGTAGCTAGAGGAAGCAGTAAGGATGAGGGACAGTCTTATATGTTGTTTTGGCATTGGAGTGACTGGTGGGTTCTACCAGAAATGCTAGGGCAGGAAGGGAGTGGTGTGAAATACAGGACAGTTCCCTGAGGAAGTGTAAGGGCAGAGTGCGAAGTCCAAGTGGAAGGTGATTCCTTAGATGGCAAGAAGGCAAGACCAGGAACTGCTGCAAATTGCAGGAGGGATAGTGTCTGCTTTTGCTTTGGGATTGCGAATAATTCAGAGATACAGATAATTGTGTTTCCATCACTGATAATTTTAAAAATGGGAATAATGTCATCACAATGTATAATCAAATAAGAACAAAAATACATAAGACCAAGTAAGGGGGAAACCTGTAAGGATAAAGATAGAGAAATAGATTCACATAGAAGGGTATGGGTAGGAAATACAGTAAAACAATGCATAGAAGGAAGAGACAGCCTTTTCATAGATTTTGACAATGTATTTGATAGTTATCTTGCAAGTATTCTGAGTTGAATGAGGAAGAAGACTAATGATCATCAATAGTGGCAGATAATGGACTGATTTTACAAATATTTTCCTATTGCACGTCACACCTACATGAGGTATTATTTCCATTCTTTTTTAAACTGTTCACAGTTCACAGTTGTTAAGCAAGAGAACTGGGGTCTAGTTCATGTCTGTGTAACTTAAAAACTCATGTTCTCATTATACTTAAAAACTGCTATTGATTAAGGCAATGAAAAACATTCACTTTGGAGACAAATAAACCAGAATTGATGTATTATTTCACATCTTACTTCCTATACTGCCAACCTTCTGAGAACAAGGTCTATGTTCTTGTAACTTTTCTATCACTTGTGCATTACACAGTGTTTAAGTATATTCAAAGTGTCCAGTAAGTGATTATAGTGCTCAGTTTAATTTCCTTATGTCTGTTTCAATATTCACAGCACATAAAACCAAAATAGTACAAGGAAAAACAAAGGAAAGAGAAAAAACAATTTTAACAAAAAACTTACAATGAAATAAATAACTAGGACAGAAAAGCCATAGATGGGATAAATTGAATATAACTGTACACATAATTGCAAAGGTTATTCAAGTGACTTGCCGCATGTCAATGAGAGTGGAAGTCATATCACTATCAATGGACAAAGATAGCACATTCCAGCTTTCTGCCTGATTCTAATATTTTTAAGTGAGTGCACTCAAAAAGTCTAAACAGCATATTGTTGTCAACTAACCACTATCAAATATTCCAAAAGTACTGTTTTCCCCAAAACCGATATTGAATTTTAATTTACATTGCCGTTTTCACACTGCAAGTAATGATTTTTGCTTAAGTGATATTAACCCTTTCTCAGACTCCATTTGAGGAGTCCAGAGAGCCCTTCTTTTAAGGACCAGACTCTAACATGTACAGTTTTAACAACATGGAGTTAAGAGTTTGGAAGCAAAATAATGCATATTCTAACAAAAGTTCACAGTTTTAGTATCAAAAGAAATCATAATATGCATAATGCACAATGAGCAACATTTGCAAACTATACGTATGGAGTGTGGGTACATCTGGTATAATATTTAATTTGAATACTATCTTTGTTATGCACTCAGCATGTCAACCAGTACTAGTTATTTCAGTCAACCAAATTAACAAAATATTTAAATGCTTCACTCTAAGTCTATAATCAACAAAGCCCGAAACTAAAAATCATAGGAAAAGAGAATGATACGAGCTAACGTTAAAACACCAGATTTTTTTCTTTTATTTAAAAATTACTTGTATAAATAATACATTTTTAAATGAAACTCAAGCCAAAAAACAAATGACTTCAAATCTAACTAGCTAGAAGTTATCCTCATTAAACATAAGTGAAAATCGTATTAAACTTCTCTATATGTATAAATGCAGATAATTAACAGACATCAGTGACTATAAAATAAGAGTTGCTCTATGCATGCTTAAAAATTATTTAATTCTATTTGCACATAGCAAAATAGAAGTGAAATATAAGGCATTCTAATTTTATATAAAATTTTGCCACTAAAATTAATACAAATCATTTTTTTAAAGTGGTTGGAATTATTATGACTATCTTTAAGCTATATTTCACTTTTAAATACTACTGGTATATAACATCAAAAGATGAGAAAATTTCCACAGTAATAGTTTTCCTGCCTTTCATTTCATTTTTTGTTAATTAAATATCATCTTTGGACTGTCAAAGTTTACATTCTGTCTCAATTCTAATAATCCCCATAGACTTTTTTTTTCTTCGTTTTACATTGAAATGAAATATTCACCTTCATTCCTTTTATCAAATCCTTTGAATTTAAGAGTTCTTAATTTTAATTAACTGCTTGGGTGGTAAATTTCAACACAGGTAGTTTTTCCAGGAAGGACTCAACAATACTGAATTCTTATTGGGAACAGATGCCTTTTGCCTTCAGACTTGATGGACAGCTCTGATGGGTGTAATATTCTTGGGTCACAGTTTGCCTCAGATGTAAACTTCTTTCACTCCAGTGTGTCTTTGGGTATTGAATAATGCAATGAAGAAATCTGAAGTCAACTGGTCTTCCCCCTGATAGGTGCCAGATAGGCAAATACTATGCACATTTTATAGATTAAGAAGCTGAGGATCAGAGCAGTTAAAGGACTTGTTAAAGGTCTTACAATTTAATTACCAAGAAAACTGGAACCAGCCTCCAGGTCCCACAACTTCCTAAAGTTCATAATAGGAAGTCAAAAAATGCTAAGGTTAGCCAGCTATGCAACTTGTTTTCTTTTATTCCAGTAAACACCATGCTTGAATGTGTTTCAGAAGATGGTTTCACCCACTTCTCTGGAAGGTGAAAGCAAATAGTACAGCAATCTGCATTCCTGTATACAGTTCATAGAATATGGCTGCAAATATTTTTTTCTATTTAAGACATAAGATAAAGTGTGCAATTACTCACAATCACAAATTAAAGTAAAACTGCAATGAAATTAAGATAAAACCTGAATGTGATGAGTATGAAATATCAAATATGTGGTTACAGATGTGTTAAAAACAAATAAAGATGAGAATCAATGAAAGAGAGAAAGCTAAGATATATGAAGGTATTCCCCAGCCACCCTTAAAAACCTTGAGTAATTACAAGGATGTGAAGTGTTGAAATTACATTATGCATTTCAGCAAATGGAAAATCCATACAATCAATTTTTATATTATAAAATGAGATTTTAAGAAGTATCTGTTTGTCTATCTAATGGCCCATTTTGAAATAAGTGCCTCTGTGACCGCCAAATAAATTTACAAACCTAGCAGGCTATGATTGTCTTCTATCTCTTTTCTAAAGTAAACTATGTATATGCAATTATGAGGACAATAGAGTGTATATAAGAAGGGGAGATTATGATAAAAGGAAGTATCTTTCCAGAAGTAAATAAAAAAGGAAATTTTGATACTTTCAATCTCTAGTAGAAATTTCCTTTTTATGATATCTAGTGTAATGCTTGTTGCTACTAAAATTACATTGAATTAACTACTCATGTACGTGTACCGTGTTTACAAATTCATGCCACTAGGTGGCAGTGGCGCCATCCGGGGCAGCATTGACCTTCTGCAGTAGCTTCTTCTGAATTTACATCATACTCCTCTTCAGAATCTCGAAATTCCCAACATTTAACACCTGTCTCATTCAGAACTTTTTGTTGTTATTAAAGAGCCGTTGAATTAATAAATAAGACATTAATTAGTATATCTGTTTCCAAAAGCAGTGATCTTAGAATTAAGCCCTATACATGACCGGGGAGTGTTTGCCACCTTCGCATCCACAGGAGGTGAATTGTAATGCACAAACTGAAGCGAGTTAGTACAGAGAGAGGCACTGCTGGAGTTTTTAATACGTCTCTCACCACTTACCTTAATTTTGGTTACAAAATTATTCGACATGCTTCATAGAGGCAGGAGCTCTCCTGATTTCGCTCCTTTAGGTGAGCTTTAAACTTGCTGCTTACTCCTATCAAGATGATCTCATTTTACCCTGCTGATGAGCTTGGAAGCATGGTTTCCTCCTTTTAACAACCGTTACTCTTCAAAAACAGACAGAAATTCTTGTTGGAGCCCTCTGCTTTTCCTTTTACCTCTCAGACCCACCCATGGTTCAAAACTTGAGGTTTGCCTCTGTTGTGAGTCATACACACAACAATGAATCAATGCTTTCCTGGATACACTGTAAGCCTCTATAATACATTTTCTCCTCTGAAGCTTCTTTTAATATGAAAGGTGCTTCTCCCCCCACCACATTCATTTGAGATATCCCATTAGGTTAAGTTAGCAGTTTCCAGAGCCCTTCAAGACTCTCTTAAAGAAGTATTGCTCCTTTGTCTTTCATTATCCTTCAATATATTTTGAAGTGACAGAAGAGATTGATTTTAAAGCTTCTTTTCATAAAAATCATGTCTTCACACCTTAACCAGCATCTGGTTCTGTGAAAGATACCTGTATTCATTAAATAAAGGGGAAAAAGCTTTCCTTTAGCCATAGTCTGAGGTTGTTTTCAACATCTATTTCTGTATAATAAAATCTTTTTAAAATTAAAAAATAAGTCCATGCACTTAAAAGAAAAGAAACTAGAACATCAGCATGGGTAACTAGAAAATATAGGGAGTTTAAATGTACAAAACAAAACAAAACAGTTAAGAGCTGCTCTGACCTTAAGTAGTATGCAAATTGCTTTCTTTTAAATGGTAGCCTAATGAACACAAATGATATTTCTGGGTCTTGGCACATCAAACTACCCACAGATGAAGGATGGTTTAATTGCTTTGACCACAATCAGAGTCAGAAGAGTTCAGTTGGCAAATATAAAAATAGCTTGATGATATTTGCATGAGTAAAGACTGTTTTCATTTTAATGTCCAGAAATATAGGTAACAAAACAACCCACAGGTACTGGAACACACCTTGCAGGCAACGGATACAATCCCTGATCATTGTCTGAGGGTTGCAGAGGACATGTTGGTCTTGTCAACTACAGCCCATGCATAGAAAATGCAGCTGTCAGTGCAGTGCCTTCCAATTCAGATCACAATATATTGAGAGTTTATGTCTTGCAAGGTTAAGCGGTTAAGCATTCACAGAGATTTGTTGCCAGTACCATCACCTTTAAATAACCTTCTAAAAATCTTTTAATAATTAATTGTTATTCTGAATGTCTAATGTTACTGTTAATGGCTTAAGTTGCTTCTCATAATTTCACCTCACAAAGTACTTCCAAATAAATAGTCATAGTGAGTGAGGCTTGCTATATTTTAGACTTTACTATGTAGCAGCCCAAATAAAGTAAAAATATATACAAGAGAAAAATATGACACAAAGAATAGGAAATTCCCCCAGGTCTTGTATTTAATGTGATTCCAAAGCAAGTAATGATAAAATGTGGACTATAGACTCTCCATTTTTTGTAACTGGTTATCTTTAAGATGATGTTACTTTCATATTTTCTCAACTTTGTCATGTAAACAGCAAACTTAATTCAGAAAAAAAAAATCTGTCATCACTGATTACCATAGCCAGGATCACAGACATTTAAAGCAACAGTCACCTGAGTTGGAAACAGTTTAGGTTTTTTCAATAAATTATTTTTTATAATGACTATAAAAGTTATATAGTACACAGAGGCTAGCTGGAGCTAGATACTTTACTGTACTTGAATTGCAAGGAATACTTTCTGAGACATAAAGCTGACAATCAGACATCTGAGTGCAACTTGAAAATAGCAGTCCCTGAAAGATTAAAGTGTGAATTTTAGTAACCTCAAAGGCAAAAACCATTGTTCTTTCACTTTGAACCAGGAGATAAAATGGGCAAAGTGATAATATGAACACATGTGAAGAGATCAAAGGGTAAAGTCATAGCCCCCAAAATCATTTTGTTGAAGTTGACAGTGAGAATTCTGGCTCCACAAATATCTGTATTTCTTCTACTATTTGAAAAACAGTTCTGTAAACATGCTAAAATGTATGCAATGGCTTAATTTACAAAGTAAAACCGAGTTAGTTTTATTGAATTTCAATGAAGTCACTAACATTGCAGTTTAATCACCATGTATCTTTAATGTTATAAATATTCTTCAAAAATTTAATTGCTAGTGTAAAAGGGAAGATATCTGTGGTTAAGCCAAAAATATGTGTATTGTTTATAAATATCATTATTATTTTAAAGTGCATTCTCGATCCAAACAACATGAAAGAAAATGATTTTAGGTAATGAAATTTGAGGGGCAAAAATTATAGAGAGCAAGTATTTAAAATTAGGAAAACTACTCCTACTATATTTTAAAAAAAGGAGAATCAATAATGATGCAATAAACCTACTAAAAGAGATACTAACACTTTTATTTATTTAATATTTTATTCTTAAGCTTTTGTAATTAATAAAAAAAACTATACACATAACAAATAGTAAATAACTGTCACCCATAATCTTTATAAACGTGTTTAAGTAACATGAAATACCCTACTCTTGACCTTCCAAACCCAGTTCCCAGAAAGAATTAGGGTTAATTGTTCTGGAAATTTCTTTCAGATCTTTACTAGCATGTACCCACTCACATACCTTTTTCTTAATACCAGAAATGACTTTATTATATTCTACATCTTGCTTTTTGCCTTAATTACATGTCAGAAATGTCTTTTCCAAGTCAACGAATATATAGATCAACTTAATCTACTTTTTATAACTGCATACTATTTTAAGAGTGGAGGCATTATCATTTATTTAATCAGCTGCATACTGAAGAATATTTTGGTTGCTCATATTTTCTGCCATTTCAGAAAATTCTTATACATGTATCTATACTACTCATACTACTATTTCGGCAGGATTGATTCTTAGGTGTTAGATTCCATATAACCTTCCCGAAAAGATTTACTAATTAATTTTCACTACAACTATTTTCCTTACAACTCTGAAAATTGTTTTCTTTTTAATTTAGCCTATTTTTTTAATGTTTTAATTTGTATTTTCTTCTTATGTATGTTTCTGAACATCTTTTTATATCTTTTTTTGGACATTTATGTTTCTTCTGCTAATTGCCAGATTAAATTATTCTCCTATTTTCCTATTAGATAGCTTCTTGTTTTGTAGAAGCTCTTTGTATATTTGATGTGTTTATTTTCTCCTTCAAGTCTGCCATTTATCTTTTAGTTTTGTTTATGTTCTCTTTTTTTGCAGAATGGAATTTTAATTTTTTCATGTAGTTAAATGTGTCAAACTTCTCCTTTGTGAACTGTTGGATTTTTGCCTTACCTAGATAAGCCTTTCTTCCCTAAATCTTTAAAATCATCTCTATAAATTTAGTAATGCTATCATTGCATTACGTTAAATGCACTTCTCAATCCACACATAATTGATTTAACTGATTCTAGTAAAATAATTAAAAAATTTAAGTAGAAATTGTCTTCAAATGTTTACAGAATAATAAAATCAAGGGACAATAAGTAGCTGAGGTTTAAAAAGTAAAAATAATTCTTTTCTTGATTTCCTTTCCTTTCTTGATAAAAATAACTCAATTAGTGGGTAAGGGAAGAGACGGTGTGTAATAAATTAAGACCTTTGACATACATTGTCTCCATAAATCTTTCATAAAAAATTAATTCAAATTGGCTTTGAGGTGAACACTGTCAACTGAATTGAAGACAGTTTGATGGACCATAAATAACAGAAATAACAATAGCATTGATATATCCAGCCACAGGGAGAAAAAAACAAATACCACAGTAAAATCAGTGATAGATCTGGACTCACAAATCTTTTATATTAATGATCAGAAAGGAAGAAAGAAAAATGATATAATCATTAATTTAACAAATGTCACTAAACTGAAGAGTGCACTCCATGCATTTTGAAGCCCTGCAACAGAAGATTGTTGTGAACAATGGAGACAATAGAATATACAAAGAAGAATTGACTCTGAGCTACATCTACAGTCATTTCTGTGCCCATATGCCAGTTAGTTCAATCAAAGCACACTTGGTGACCACTTCATAAATGTCTAGAGACAGGTGCCCTCAGTTCAAGACAGCAGAAAAGAGAGCAAACCCTCCCAGGCAGTGCAGAAGGAACATGCAGGAGAGCCTGCGGAGGGCGTAAGTGCTGACGGCATGGGGACACCGCAAGTCCAACAGCGACGGCTCCTATTCCTGGGGCCCTTGAACACGGCCCAAGCAGTGAAGATGCTCTAAGATCTGCCAGCACCTGAAAGTGTGACAGAAAAGGTTAATAAAATACAAACAAACCAATAATGGTAATTAAAAGTGACTAAACTGGTTTAGATGAAACAAAGAAGCATAATCAAGTATTAACATTAAACTCACATAACATTTTAGTGTTTACAACATGCTTCTACATAGTCTCATTTGATTAATACCCTTAAGCCTGTCAGGAAAGGCATAATTAATAGATCCATTTTCAAAGCTAAGTAGGATAGGAAAAATTGCCAAAGATTACATAGTTACTCTGCTGAGGATCTGCTATTTCACTTCACCTACTTACACCTTTTAAAGCAATTCACTGAGAAGTGTAATCAGGTTTGGACATACATAAAAATCATAATTCAAAAACTTTTAAAAACAGAAGTAGACTGAATCTTCATGAGACAAGCTCTTCCCAGAAACACTGAATACACTAAATGCATTATTTGGCCTCATATCTGCCTACCTACTCTTTCTCAGCCTTCTTTTCTTGTTTCCCCCCATAGCTCTTGTGCTTGAAAACAAGGGAAGTATGGGAGCAACTCAAGGGAGTAACACTGTTTAAGTACATGGATTACGAAACATTCTTTCCAGGAAAATCTCAACTTCTCATCAGTAAAGGCAATGGGTGATTTTTTTTCTTTTTTTTCCTCAGAAGTATCTAAGGCCTAGGAGGCTCTTAAATCATTTTGGGATTAACTTCAGTGTCTCCATGCCACCCACATAGTAATATTCATTCTCCACATGGGCATGACACTATAACAGACAGCCTGGTCAGCCAGCCAACATCACTGTAAGCAAATAATGGCCCCTTTCAGGAAGCCTGAATGAAACATTTCATCAGAGGAATGTTATTTTTGTTTATAGATATTATTGTTATGATGCCTACAGCCATTGATGTCCCCTTTATAACACCTGCTTGCCACTACGTACATACTGCACGTGTGTGTGTGTCTATTTTCCCAAGTGGACAACTCAGTCAGTACAGTTTTCAGCTAAATACATCAATTGAAAAGCCAAGTTGACTGTTTCTTAAACATAAGTTTAAATAATTATGTGCAACTATATACTGCATTGCTAGATCAAATGACCTCATCAAAAATGTTTGAGGTGTCAAACTTATCCATGTTAAATTTTAAATTTTAACTGTGAAAAGCTTTCTAGCTAACCATCTGTTTATCTAGTTCCTCCTATATGTAATCAAATTTCTTTCAAACAGTAACTCTTACACTGACAGAGTAAATGAGTCCAAATATTTGGCTTATAGATCTTCACTTTAATTAATCAAATAAAATTAATCTTTCAACTGAAAAGAAGTTTACATTTGTCTGTTTGATCTACAATATTTTTGAAGGATATTCATAATATTTTGTACACTACAAAAGCATATCTACTTTTATTTGTATTATAAGCAGCTGGCCTGCGTATATAATCATAGATGAGAAATGTTTTTAAATGGGAATGATCTCTAAGTTTTACTGAATTTTGATTTTATTTATAAAAGGGATTGAAGCTTGAAAAAAAAGACATCTGAGACACATTTTAATTCAGGAAAGTTGTAGGTATCCATGATGTTATTATATGCATTAAAGTTTTGGAAAATGATTTAGTTTCAGGTGCTATTTCAGATCTTGGACAGCCTAAGTAAAAAATTCTGAAAGATTATGAGATGACAAGACTGTTAAATAAAGAAAGTGAAGGCCTATTGAGAAAAGTGGGGCAGACCATTTACTAATGTTTACTAGCAAAATTTGATGAGAAACTAGGAGAATTTATGTTTCAACACCATCATTTCGAATTAGTCTCCTGTTTACCATGCATGGTAAGCATCATCCACAAAGAGTAAACGAAGAGAACTGCCTTTACTGAAAATACCCATACTTGACAGAGAAATATTTTGGTGATTTAAGTATCTGAATAGTAATTCAGCACTTGCTTTTCGCCAATTAATTCCTGAGAGCACTGATGTATTTATAAAGTTAATATCTTTTGCATAAAAGAACTAGTTCAAATTCTGATTTAGAAATTAACCTGTGATTTAATTTCCTTCATGAAATTATGCATTTATGGAAAATTAAAGAAACTTTATCATAAATCCTTAGAACAATAACTATATCTTAATCTATAAAAATGATGTGTAAATAAACTTCTACTGACAAATAATTAGCTTCCAGGATTATGTCTGACAACTATTAATGGCCGTAAATTTCCAGCTCGTGTTGTGTAATCATAATCAATTTGTCACTGAAATAATTTTTGAGGCGTAAAATAAAGTGTATCTATCATATTTGAGTATTTCATATTTAGTATTTAGGCAGGAGCATTTAAGCAGCTTCTCATTACCAGGAGATGGCGCTGTGGGCTTTAAATCGCAAAGCTAAAATACCAAAGCCAAACTGAACCCTTTTCAAAGTTTCTTTCTTTGCGGACACAAGGCAAGCCCTAAAAACATCTGCCTTTTTGGTCCGAACAATTTTTCTTTTTTAAAAAAAACAATTCGAATTCCCTCCAACATTGGATAAAAATAAGATACTAGGAAAGTGACGTGTAACGCAAATAAGTATATCAGCGCCTAGGTAGTGTCCCAGGTAACCAAGGAAAGCGTGAACTCTTTAGAAACTTTTCACTTGTTTTCCTCGATTTCCATCTTCATACCCTACAATGTTCTCTGGGGGCTCAGAAGTGATAGGCAGCCGCCCAGCATTTCTCTGGCCCTACCGGCCTCTTCTTAAAAGTCCCATACTCGGAAAGACCCTGCCGGAGCCAGGTGAACCCCTGGCCGCAGACCGGGGGATCCACCTTGGCGCCGGAGTGGGGCGCACAGCCGGGCTGAAAAAGCTTCTTTTTGTAAGGACTGAGGTTTTCTCTTCAACGTCTGTTCAAACTTAGGTTAACTTTCATGTCTGCTCAATTGAGGCTAAATTCAAGCAGCCGTGAGGATCAACATCTTTAAGAGATAAAGAAAAGGACAGTTTTCCCGAAGGAACTTCAGATCAACAGGTTTCAACTTTTCTAAGGTCAAAGTCCTTGGAATTGCAGAACACTTCGGAGCAATTCCAAACTGGAGCCCCTGGCTCACTGCCAGGGATGTGTCAACTGCCAGGACCCCAGCACCCAGGCTGCCGTCCCGATTAGCAATCCACCCTTCTCCGCCATTCCCCAAAACACACGTGGGCCCATAGTATCTTCCTGCAGTGAACTTCATAGGACCTGGAGAAGAGGGTGAGAAAATACCGACGACAATACAACACCGAAAAGGCTTGACTTCAGAAACTTGATGGTCTTGAATCTCTCTGCTACCGAGTGGATCCTGCGTTTCCAAACCCGGCGGAGGTTCAGGATAATGAACCTCAGCTCTGCAGGTTTAAAGACGACCCAAGTGCCTCCAGAATGCGCAGGGTCGGGGTAGGCAAATGCAGCTTCAATGTCAGCGTGCCTCTGGGGCTGAAGATTGGTCAAGGTTGCCCGGGTCGCGCTTAGGGGCGTAGGACTCGGCCGCGGAGGGCGCGGTGTCTCCGGAGGGAGTCCCGCAGGGTTGTCTGCGGTCCGGGTTGTACTCCGAGATGAGGAAAGCGTAGTCCGCAGAGGATTCCCCTCACTGTCAAGGAATTAGCTTTTCCAGAGCAACTCCTAAGCGAAAAGTGCCTGTCATTTTTGGCAAACTTTGCTTTTACTTTTTAAGGATATTCTCAAATAGATTAATTGAAACACACAGGCGCACGCGGACATTTCTCTTTCAGAAAACATACACTGATACCCATATCCCAGTGTTCAGGGGTTCTCCTAACTTTTTAATCTAGGTAAGTAATAAACTATCAGGGCTATAGAAATACCAAAGAGCGACTCATGAGTTTGCTCTTCAAAAGTAGATTAGATTATGCTCCGTTCTGATTTCATTAGGCTCCTATTTCAAATTTAAAGCAAATGTTAATAAAGATGATCACCAAGAAATTTAAGTCTGACCTAAAACATTAATTTGGCCGAAGTGCAAGGCTCAAATTTCAATGCGGTGCTGCTCATTGAATATTTTAGAATCCCTTCAAAGCCGTAGGTATGGTCCCTCCTGCCGTAACAAAACTGTATTCGTCTTTGCACTACATGCTCTGACGCTTGTAAATTTGGTATCCAACACTCGGCAGAAAATGCTCCCTTGTCCTGACGTGTGTCAGCCAACCGGCTCCTCTCACCAACTGGCCCAGCACGAAGGGCGCCCTGCCGGGTGTCGCTGAACTGTGCCCACTCTCCTGCTCTGGCCACGGAGTGGCCTGAGATGGTCCCGCCCTGCTGCGGGCATAGGAGACAGTCCCCTGCGTTTCCTGTCCCCCAGTTGCTTCGGTAACTCACAATGACCTCCTCTGAAATTGCACAGAGTCCGAGGATTTAGCTTCCGACTCTTCCTTCTTAGGGTCATCGGTGGGTCAGTTTTCCCGATGGGTCAGGAGTTTTCGCGGCAGGCTAACTCCCCAACCCTTTCTTCCAGGGCGTTCAGAAGGTTTTTAATTTGTTTTTCCTCAGCTACCTTTCCAACTTGCTTGTTACATCAGTAGCCCGAGCTCTTTCCCCGCTTCTTGGCAGAACAAAGTTCAAGAGCACAGTTCTCCTGAGCTCCTGCGGCCAGAGGGCACTAAGTGAGCAGCTGACATCAGTCCTTCGTCGGCTGAAACCAGCGGCTGGATCCCACTCAAGTGAAGAGTGAGTGCCTAGGCCGTGACTTAGGGTGGGCGACGATTAAACCAGGTAACGAGACACCAGGCAGATGTGTTTTCATTGCCTTGTAAGATAAATGCAGTTTTAAGTGTCTGACAACTTCCCAGAAGCAATCAGCAGAAGTTTACGAGTGCATAAACCTCAAAGACCATTCCCCGACGGTTGTTACAAGGCCCGCATTTAGAGCTTCTATAAATTCTCCAGCAGTTTCCCAAAGCTAAGTTTCCAGTGACTATTAAAGCAGCCACCTCCTCCGGGGAGACCGGGGAGATTTTCCTTAAACACCAAAGAGGTTTGGGGCGCCTGCTGAGTTAAATAAAGTTGCATTAAAGTTTGTTCCGGAAGTTTGGATGGTCAGGGAGTAGGGGGTGGGGATGGAAGGACGGAGTGGAGGTGGAGTCCGGGAAAGCCACGACTCGCTCTCTGGTGCCAGGGTCCTGGGAGGGTCCCACGTCTAGCAGCTACAGGCATCGCCTTTGTCGCTGTCCCTGGCCATTCCGGCCCTGCAGGTCATGGCCCTGTGTGGTGCGGCTAGGTAAGTCCAAGCTACCACCAGACCCGGGCATGGTCCATACTTTGCCTTTCTAGTGCCCACTGAGAGGCCCGCAGGAATCCAGGTGTCCCGGCCCATTAGAAAGGCAGGTTAGACAGGAAACCGAGTCAGGCATCTGGGGACGTGTCGTCACTCCGCCTAGAGCCACCACCGTGCCAGATTCTGTCCTCGGGTAAGTGGCCAGAGAACTTTAGTAGGTTAGTGTGAGGCACACATAACTCACCTATATTTGTAGAGAACCTTCGTTTATGATCCAGTGAAAACAAAGCTTCTAATTGAAAAACAGTAACAGGAACGTCTTTATAGCTTCCTAAAGGTAGAGATTAACATCTGCGAGAGCAGGGAAAGGCAAGGTGGGAGGGAAGAGGAGAGTGAGGGGCGGTCAAGCGCGACCACATGCCTTTGGGTCCCCAGCAAGACACGTGGGCCGGCTCAAGCCTCCCAGAACCGCCCGCCTCGATCCCAGGCTGGAAAACCTCCCGCAACCCGCTTGCTGTTTCTCAATCTTCGGGTTCCAGTAAATCTGAAGGCGCGAAGGTAACCGAAGACTGTAGTTTTTTCTGTCCCTGTGAGACTGAATCTCAGACAATTATTTTGGAACGATACCCCTGGGCCCCTTTTCATCCTTTCCAGGTGAAAATGCAGGCGCTTCATTGTCGCCCTCACCCCTCCTTTATGAAATAAGGCGCCCAACTGTTCTGATATTATCATTCAAAAACAGGTTCTGTGGCGAACCTCATTTGTGAATCTATTACAGAGATTAATAGATTATTTCTCCTTTTTCAACTAATTCTCAGTGGGGAAATTTAACCATATGGTAAGGAGAGAATTAGAATTTCATCACATTAGAGCAAAATGTAATGAAAAGAGTCCAACACCTGGGGCCAACTCTGAAAGCCACAATTAAAAGGTTTTTAATGAAACCAGAGATACCAAAAATTTCATGGGCTCCGGTAATTCTGCCACATAAGAAAGATTTACTGGACGTGTTGGGAAATATTGTTTTTACTTATGTCATAAGGATGAAACCCAGCCTCTGTTAAGTACCATAGTCTCGCAGACACTCTACTCCTGAGCGAGAGGACTGCGTGTACTGCTCCCCATCGGGAGAGCAGTACTTGCTTTCACACTTCTCTTTACTAGTGCTCCAAGAACAACCGAGGCAGATGCAGGTGTCCCTGAAGTGCTTCTTGGCTGACAGTTGTGTTTCCGGATAAATATATATGCACAAATGCCCCCACTTGATTCTTGGTGATGTTGACTATTCTGAAACAACTGGATTTTAATCTTGAGGAAAGTTTGAGAAATCAGTTTCTTCCTGTTTGGGGAATCGTGTGCTTCACAATCACCATCACTGCAGCAGTTATTCAGAGACCAATGCCGAAGCACCCCTTCCTGCTTTTTGTTTGTTAATCTAATGGGTGCTCTTCATTTTCCTTTTCTTTTTTCTTTTCGATCCGGGTAGGAAATGGGCAGGGGGGAGGGGTGTTGGTAGTGGAGATAAGAGTGTATTCAAGGGGTACGATTGCTTGGCTCTCTTATTATTTGAGAACCGTGTCTGAATTTGGGACAAGCCAGCGGGGACTCCACTAACCCCCAAAGTCCCATCGCCAAATCCAGACCAGAGTCATCCTACGAACAGGGTGGAGTATAATTCTCGCCCGGAAGGGTAATTTAGCACAACACGAGACAGCAGTGGCGAGGGAAGGGCAGTGGGGGTGGGGTGCGGTGGTTGGGGGGCGTCTGCTTTCCACGGGACTCCCAGGCTTCGCCGCTGATCCACAATTTGCTGAAGGAGCAAAGAACATCCTGGGCTCTAAGTAGGGCTTTTAGTGTGCTCATTGATGAGTGAAAGTCGCCACACATGTCAAGCTAAAGGCAGTTGTTGGGTTACTAACAGGACCCAGCGCCTTGCAAACATATGCGCTAAGCTGTGTATACAGATGGCACGCAGAATAATGGAGCAGGCGCCTTTTATAAAGCTCTAGCTGCTGCCTGTCTTCAGACCTGGGAAATGAAACTATTCAGACTCGCGGCCAGATAGCGCCTGCGATTGTTTGTTACCGTTTTAATCCTATTAATTAAAACGTTAACCTGATTGGGTAGAAAGCGCTGTCCCAACAGGCGAGTCTTCTTCATAATAACCTACTCAGAGATAATGATGTAAAAGACTCCCCCGTCTGTGGCGGCGGCTGGTTGATGGGTCCGGAAATCTCTTGAAGGTGAATCCAAGCAAGATAAACGGTGCGGAGAGGCGGCGCGGGGTTGGGCTCAGAGCGGCGGCGGCAGCGGCGGCGGCTCCACTCCCTCCGCGCCCACCCTCACACCATGCGGGGCCGCGGCCCATGGTGAGCCCCAGCAGCCGGCACCATCGGCTGGAGACGAAGAAGAAGAAGAAGAGGAGGCGGCGAGCGCGGGGGAAGGCGAAAAAGAAAAAGAAGGGGAGAGGGCTGCCAGCAACCCCGGGACCGACGCGCGCACCAGCCCGGGAGCCCGGCTCGGGCGCGTCTGCGGCGCCGCCTGACTCCCGAGCCCAGGCGGCTGCGGCCGGCGCGGCGGGCCTGGGCTGCACGCCGGCGCCGGACCATGGAGCGCGGGCTGCACCTCGGCGCGGCCGCCGCGGGCGAAGACGACCTCTTCCTGCACAAGAGCCTGAGCGCCTCCACCGCCAAGCGCTTGGAGGCGGCTTTCCGCTCCACGCCCCCGGGCATGGACCTGTCCCTGGCGCCGCCGCCTCGGGAGCGCCCGGCGTCGTCCTCCTCGTCGCCCCTGGGCTGCTTCGAGCCGGCTGACCCCGAGGGGGCAGGGCTGCTCCTGCCGCCGCCCGGGGGAGGCGGCGGCGGGGTGGGCGTCCCCGGGCTGCTCGTGGGCTCTGCCGGCGTGGGGGGCGACCCCAGCTTGAGCAGCCTGCCTGCTGGGGCCGCCCTGTGCCTCAAATACGGCGAGAGCGCAAGCCGAGGCTCGGTGGCCGAGAGCAGCGGCGGCGAGCAGAGCCCCGACGACGACAGCGACGGCCGCTGCGAGCTGGTGCTGCGGGCCGGAGGTGCCGACCCGCGAGCCTCGCCGGGCGCGGGAGGCGGCGGCGCCAAGACGGCCGAGGGCTGCTCCAACGCCCACGTCCACGGCGGCTCCAGCGCGCCCCCGGGAGGTCCCGGCGGCGGCGGCGGGGGCAGTAGCGGTGGCGGCGGCGGCAGCAAGAAATCCAAAGAGCAAAAGGCACTGCGGCTTAACATCAACGCCCGGGAGCGCCGGCGGATGCACGACCTGAACGACGCTCTGGACGAGCTGCGCGCGGTGATCCCCTACGCGCACAGCCCCTCGGTGAGGAAGCTCTCCAAGATCGCCACGCTGCTGCTCGCCAAGAACTATATCCTCATGCAGGCGCAGGCCCTGGAGGAGATGAGGCGCCTTGTCGCCTACCTCAACCAGGGCCAGGCCATCTCGGCTGCCTCGCTGCCCAGCTCCGCCGCCGCCGCCGCCGCCGCCGCTGCTCTGCACCCAGCGCTAGGCGCCTACGAGCAGGCTGCCGGCTACCCATTCAGCGCCGGGCTACCCCCGGCCGCCTCCTGCCCGGAGAAGTGCGCCCTGTTCAACAGCGTCTCCTCCAGCCTCTGCAAACAGTGCACGGAGAAGCCTTAAACACCCCTCCCCCCGGAAAAAAAACACAGGACCGACCACAAAGCTAGAGGAAAGTGAAAAGCTGCCCCCCCTAACCCCCCGCTTCGGTCCTCTGGTAGTTCTGAAACACTTGCAAAGCAAACAAAGCAGAGGCGAGAACTGAGGAGAAGTATCAGAGACAAACGGGACTGTTAGCCATGACATCCCCAGAATTTCGGTCTTAGGGGTGGGGAGGGCGGAAGGAAGGAG
The DNA here is from genome assembly GCF_040802235.1 of Manis javanica. Taxonomy (NCBI): domain Eukaryota; kingdom Metazoa; phylum Chordata; class Mammalia; order Pholidota; family Manidae; genus Manis; species Manis javanica. Next base: position 152,880,660 of record NC_133157.1, read on the forward strand.
ATGAAGGTGGGAATGGAGTATGGGTGTCTTTTTTCTCAGAAAAGTGGCAACTTTGGTGGTAGCCTACACCTCGAGGAAGCAGTTTTCCTCTAAGGTGAAAAATAAGTTGAAAAGTAGTCACTTGAATATTAAGCGTGAAGAGTATTAAATGGCAAAATACTAATCCTACTAATACTTGTGAATTTGGCAAGAGCCAAGGAGGAGAGGAGGAGTCTGGGTTGGGAGGCTTGTGGGAGGAAATACTCATTCAGACAAATCAGAAAGGGCACTTGAAAATAAATTTTGATTCTGAGCCAGGAGAAAAACTTGAAATGTAGACTTTTAAGTGGAAAAAAATAAAACAGAAGGAGACACGTTGCTATGAAAGACTTGTATTTTTTATTGTCTCTGAACTTTAATCCTGTGAAATGCTCAAAACTTTTGGCAAGAATGATATAAAAAACTGACTGTGACTGGAAGAACTGCATTTAAAAATATTTATGTGCACCTTGTTACTTTCCACTCTGCAGTGATGTATTAACAATTCATGGTATTTATTTGTTATTTATTCAAAGACACATCAACAGTATCATGTGTTAAGGTCATGAGTCTTACGTGCAGAATTTTTTTTAATGCCTCTAAATTCTGTTTTCTAGATCAACTTATACTGTGTGCCAAGTGTTTAAAAGGTTTATTTGCCAACAAATATGAAGAGACATTGATGTACCTGAGCTGCTTAGGTTTATCAAAGGTCACCTGGATATTTTCAGTTGCATCACCCCTGTATTTAAATTGAGCTTTAATAAATTGCTTCAGTCCAAAAATTACAGGAAAGGTGTATTCTTAATTGATGAATGAATTGATCTCTTTTTAAAAAGGGGACTCCTTTGCATTCTGAAAGGGAAAGACATCACAGCAATAGATCTTTTAAGTCAGAACATGCTAAGCAAATATTTTTCCAGGCTGTGCTGTGCATTTTTAAAAGGTCTAATTTAACTGCTTTTAATATATATGTACATATAAGTTATTTTAACTTTGGAGAATTATTTAAGTTAAAGACTGGTTTGATTTGCCTATGGTGTGAAATTCTTTGTTATTTTTCTAAAAAAAAATTTTTTTTTAAGAAATAAAATAACACTAAGGAAGAGAAAGAAGCTATTTACCCAAAGTGAGCTTTCAGTTTTAGTTTGCATGGCTGTTTGCCTGCCTTTCTATCTTACGAAAATCAAGAAAACCTTTTTTAAAAATGGATTCCTGCTATTTTCCACTCCTTGCAGATAATACAAATTCAGTTTGTCAGGTCAGATGGTGAGTTGGGAGCTGTGATGGATCTACTGGTGGGTTTCCAATGTGTAAAAATGACATATATATACATAAATATATATATATATATATTAAATAGGCCAATCAGACTATGACAGCTATGTATGACCATTTGTATGTGTATCTATGTCAGAAAGAATCTTTATTAAAATATTTTGATCAAACATTTTATTATGCTGTGCTTTGTGGAAGGAGCATTCACCTCTCTGCTGTGTTACTCTGCTTGAAAGGTGACAAAAAAAGAAAGGAGTTTCAGAGAAGGTGGAACTAAATAAAGTTTGTCAGGGATACACAATTAGGAGTAGTAGCCCTAGTTTACTTGTTAAAAGAATGATGGCTGGGCCTGGTCATTGGAGGAGAGAGAAATGGGGGTCAGTGGTGAGATCCAGAGGACAGCCGGAGTCCTTGTCTGCTGGCATGAATTCTGAAGGCCATGCTGTCCCTGGAATTCTTTTCCCACTTATATGGCACTGTTAACTATGCCAGGGCCCATCAAAGAGGGGAAAGTTTCTTCAAGAGTATATATCAAAATTTTTATCAGCAACTGCCTGAAAGGCAAGGAAGAGATGGATTTGGATTCTCTAAGGATAGATTTTATTGTGGCTTTCTGCTTTTTTTGTGACAGAAGAATCAACCAGGTTGAATTTTAAGTGTAAACAATGCCCAAAGAGTTACTAGTGTTGCTTGTTAATGAAATTTTTAGAAACTCTGTTTGGATTGGGCTGGGTATTGGGTTAATTCTGTTACGGAATGTCTGTATAAGCTTGTATTTGGACCTTAATAATGCCTTCAAATATAGAAGGCTTGCTTTTTATTGTGGTGGAGGACTAGAGATGGTTGTGGTGGTGGTGAAGTTACGGTGTTTCTTCAGTAGTCAGTATGCTAGATGCATTTTTTTGTCTGTAGAGCCTCAGCTCATAATGATATCCCTAAATGCCATCAAACTTAGTGGGGGGTGAGGGAGGATATTTTCTGCTCCACTTGCCATCAAAAAAGATTAATCAGAACCTGTAACTTTTCAGAAAACATAACAGTAAAGGGCCTTGAAGCTGGAGCCCTCCCAGTCGGAGTGGGGGGTAGAGGGAGGGAAGAGACCAGGGCAACCCCCAGGCAGGAAGAGACCCGTCTCTCAGCATTTACCAGACAAAGCCTGGGTGCTTCTAATTATGATTATTAAAACAATTTCCATGACGATGTCTAATATTATGTTAATTTGAAAACAACTGTGTATGAAAACTGTCGACTATAATACCTAAATTCATTTAATGAAACACATCGTTAAGGCAATTAAACCTCCTGGATGTGATTAAGAAACATAATTACGACACTGTTCTGTGCCATAATTGGGTGTCTTTAATCAAGGGGTAAAGTGATCAGCAACACAGCCATTAGTTTGTATTGTTCTGGCCCTGCTGTCCATCATTCTGATTAGGAATTAACCACAGCCACTATTAGTCGAATTTTTTCTTTTTGCATATTAATATTGTAGGGGACACATTTGCTGAAAGATTTACTGTTTAATATTTCTCATTATTAAAAGGCCTTGAAATACTTGCTGTGCAACTTCTATACTGTTCAATTCTTATTAGAAATTGTACAAATAACAAATCTTGAACTCCAGGAGGAAAAGAAAGTCTCTCCTTTTTTTCACCCTTGACCTCTCTAGTCTTTGCCCTCAAATCTCCACTCATAGTCCTGAAAGAGACTTGAAATGGATAGGGTTAGGGGTGGACAGAATATTGAGAATAGGTTGAAACATCAGATGACTATGTACAATTATTAAAATAACAGGGTTAATGATATTTATTTTCATTTTGATCATTTCAGACAAATCAGTTCTCTTTCCAAATGCAGAAGGTGACCAGCGTTTGGTTCTAGGAATAAGCATAGGACATTTGAAGAACCAGCAGAGGGGTAACTGGTGATTTACTTAGGTGGCCTTCCCTTCCCTAACTCCGAACTTTCCAAAGTTTCTTCATCAGCTGCTTTAGAAAAGGAAGCCAGTGGTTAGAGAGACAATTCTTCCCCCAGCCCCCAACCCGCACAGGCCAGGAACCCCCTGGGGCACTTTCCTTCTGAGGTTTGGGTTTTGAATTTAGGCCCAGTCTGGAAAGTGGGCCTACACACTTGGGCGCAGATGTCCTTCCAATATGGAGCATCCATGTCGTGCCCGGGGCGATCACTGGTGGCCATACCGGAGTGCCCTCTGGCCACAGCAGTTTGGCCCGTACAACTGCAGCATACCGGACTACTAGAGACCTTGCCCTCCCCTGAGCCTGCTGACCCGCCCACCGAACCCGGAGGCCTGGCGGATCCCGCTGTTCCTGCTTTTAGGGAGCTGAGAGTGGGCAGAGGAGGTCACGAGAGGACCCAGAGTCCCACTTGGCCCTTTATTCCCACCGTTTCCTTGTCTAATTTCTCTCTAATTTCAATTTCCTTATCTAATTTCTGCTTCTCACTTAGGTCTCATTTCCAGGTTGACCCTGGGCACCCACAGAAGCGCCGGGACTTTTCGTGGATTCCGCAAGACCAGCAAATGATGATCTTCGACGACGAGCTAGCTGTTAGCCCGCGTTTTCCCTCTCGGTGAGCGTGTGTGTGTACATGCGCGCGCGCGCACTGTGGTGCGCTCCCCACTCTCCGCAGCTGGGCATCCTCTCCAGGATCCCGTGTTGAGCTTAAGTGCTTCTCCCTTCTCTCCCACCCACCACTCATCCTTACTGCCGACAGCTCACTAGGCAGGGCCCAGGCTCACGAACTTCACTTTCCCACTCACTCTTGGTTTCGGATGCGGGAATCGAACCTTTCTTGGCGCCCCGGACCTTGAGATTGCTCCAGCATGAGTGGCGTTGACTTTTCCAATGTAATGACTTATGAAAGATACAATCATGTGTTAAATTGAGTCCTCCGTTTAGCTGTTAATGGTGTGCTCTGGGTACATTTACGTATTAGATGCTATGGTAACTAATTACCACTAAGAAAAAGGATAATACACTTCCCAGACTTTGAAAAATAATGATGAGAGTTCACTTCCCGGCTCGCAGCACGTTGTGGCGGCTCTGCCGGGTGGAGCGACAGAGCGAGTAGAGACCCGAAAGAGTGTTCATGAAGGGCGGGAGGTAATGAACCCTGGTCAGGCGAGGCTCCTTTGCAAAACCTTAAATGAAAAGGGGATTCAGATGGGGAGGAGGGATGGTCAACTGCTGCACAATGGTACCGCTAAACAAATTAAATTGCTAAACGTGAGCATCAGAAGCATAAATAAGTTTTCTTTTAATTAAAACGCAGGTCAGACTAGATTACCCACGTGCCAAGCAACTTTACGTCAATTAACATTTTTTGTTATGTGGGCAAAATAAATGAGCCCGTCTCCTGCGCGCTCTCCGTTGGCACTCATAACTTGGACGCACCTGGTTATGTCAAGCCAATGAGCTGCAGGTTGATTTAAGTTTGGCCTTTTAAATTAGACATCCCCACAGTAGATGGAAGGAGGGAGACCGCAGGGAAAACCAGGAGACAGTTTAAGAGCAAAAACAACTCTTCAGAGTAAAAGTCTTTTTCTCCTCTCCTTACCTCTGACTCTTCTGATCGATTGATGTGCTTATTAGAGCCAGGGTTCTCAAGGCTGTGCGGATCAGCAGGTGTCTGTTTAGCCCAAGGGCCAAGGCAAACGTTTGTCCTGGGGACCTAGCAGGACAGTAGGTAGGGAGCGGCTTTTCCGCAGGTTACAGACGGAACGACTGCCTCAGTACGCGCTACTACCACGCTGCTCTGCTTTCGCTGCGCGCTGGGAGGGACTCGGGATCCGCCGCCGCAGAGTACTTCTCCCGATGCTTCCCCTGGACTGGCATTCCAGGTGCTCCTGCGGGAGCAAAGCCATCCAACCTCCAAGTTCCTTGGCACAAAAACCGAACTCAGAAGCTCTGCCTCACACTCTCTTTGGAGAGGTGGCACTAGGATCGGGTTGTCCCTTGCACCCCTGTGGCCTGGTGAATGCCAGGCTTGTTAGGAGCACCCCGCAGCCGCATCGATCCTGGAATTTTGTGAAAGCGCCCCAGTTTTAAAGCCCAAAGAACTCTTCGCTTCCTAGAAAAGCTGGGAAACTCTGCTCGCTTTTCCTGAGGTTTGATTTGGGTTAAATACCACTTTTTCTAAATTACTAGTCTTAACGGATCCAGGAGACTACTGGACTATTGCATAATTACCAGGTACCCCCCAGGGCTTGTGCACGTGCGTGTGTGACTTCCTTCCCTTCCCCTGTACTCTCTTATTTGGGTAACAGAAATACAGATGGGAGAGCTCTGGAAGAGAAATGACTGGCTGGGAAGGTCAGACAGCAAAGGGAAAGAGGCTTTTGCAAAGCTCCCCTTCTCCCCTGCCCCCTGTCTAAAATGGACAACCCTACCTTACAAGTCAACAGGATGTTTTGATGGCCAGTCAGCTTTAATTATTCACACTATGATTTCACTCTCACCAGCTTGGGAAAGAGTTAATTCTTTCCCAAAGACCATAGTTGCCCTTGTCTTCTCAACCTGATTCAGAGATGCAATAAAATATGAAGCAAATTTATGATCTGTTTCAAGCATTTTATTGCTGTATTTTTAAATTCATATATGCACATATAAGAACTATGATCTGTGAATAATTTGAAATGCTATAGTAGAATGATACATTTTAGATAAAACATAACCATATCTTTATATAATTGTCTCAGATTAAAATAAAAAAGAAAAATAGATTTCTAATGTGGATCAAACTGAAAAACTAATGACAGCCATAAACTGCTAACCAACCATAAATTAACATCTTCATCAAATGCTAAAATGGTATCAGTGGTTATATAAAGCAATTATTATTTCTCCTTATAAGTTTTAGAATAAAGTTCAGGGATATTTAAAGGACCCATTATTTACAAATGCTTCGCAATTGTCAAGATTTCATATTTTATTAGGACAATGGTTGCAACTCAAATTTGCTATGCTAATAGGAATGTTTAGAGATGAGAATTTAAACATAAAAATGCTTCATGGCCTAACCTCATTTTATGCGTTTATTCTGCTCTGTCAGTTACTGGAGAACCTGGTATAAGGATTTCTTTGTTAAATATCTTAATCTAATCTTTGAAAAGAGAAGACAAATAATATCTTACTGTGGGAGAGACTTAGACTATGTACCTAACTGGTTAGAACATTAAATCATGCAAGGTCTATTTAAGCAGGTACAGGTACATCTTCCATGTACAGTCTCTCTGAAAAGTTACTGTCAAATTCAGGTGCCAGGCTGAGCTTGTGCCCTCCTCCTGAGACACCCATGAAAAGCAATGATTTTCCTAACCAGGCCTCCACAGAAACATGAAGAGCCATGAAGGAGGAAAGGAAATCTGTCTATTAAATGCCCCATGTATCAGGAAGGAGGGTCAGGGCATAACTTGTTTTAATTTTCATTTGTTGAAGCACTAGGCATACATATCTTTAAAGTGTACATTTCTCAAGAGAGTGAAATTAAATAAAATCTGGAATTACTCAACAAAGTAAGCTTTTTTTAAATTTAGAAAAGAATGTTAATGAAAATAAAACACATATTTGGACTATGGAGGATCTGGGTGGCATACATACTCAAATTATCTCTGCCACTAGTTGTTTCAGTATGTTGCCTTATAGGGTAGTTATTGTGGATGGTCATCTCCAAAATTCAAGGATTAACTAAGATCTTCAACTGTTAAAGTCCTGCAACCCATCTTGGTTTACATTTTTTGCCAGCACTGTTTAGTCTGAGGACTTTCTTCTTTAAAAATGAATACTATCTAATAGCTTTTCTGTAAGCCTTAAATTAGGTCAAAATAAAAAGTTAAAATAATGAATACCAAACTTCAAAACATGGAGAAAGTACTACTTACTGTACATATTTGCATTTATCAAAAAATTCAAAAATGATTTCAAATTCTTTCTAAAAATTCTACTGAAAGCATAAAACAAAGGCATTTATAAAATTTTAAATATATTGGTCAGTTCTTAGAAGTTATGTTCATTTAAACATTAATTTAAAAGGAAAAGAAAAAAGCATTTATTAAAAAACATAGGTTAGTTTTCAGGTAATGGTGACATACATTTTATGTAAATAAACTACAAAAACTAGTTCTTAGAAATGAAAGTTATATGGAGTAAATGTTCTCTTCATAACAAATAAAAATCCCCAACTAATACATGCTTTATATTAGTAACTGTTTAAATTTGACTCAGTGATGAATCATTAGATGTTACTACATTTAACTTTTACTTATATTCCTCTAGTTTCTTGTGTAAGCACAAAATATTAGGGAAATAAAATGCTTCATGGGTCTATCTCTAAATACTTTGTGTGATCTGTAATACATCATGTCTGCTTATTAAAAATGAATATATTTAGGAATTGAGAACATATACCTCAAATAATTAATAAACTCTATCAAACACATTTAAAATTATCTAGCTTAACTAGTAATTTTTCTCTCCAGCTATATCCTGGATAGAAAATGCACAGTATTACTCACATGATCATGCTAATTCCAGACAGTTCTGAAAAATTTGTACTTACTCAGTGTTTTTTTCAGTAAAATTGAAAGCAATGACAATTATTTCATAGATTATCCATTTAATGACATAACTTACCCTAATTATTAAACAATGTGGACCTGACTAGTTCAAATGTACAGGAACACCTTTGGAGTCTAAGGCAAGTTCCTAGAAGATGCTAATGACTCACAGGAGTGTTTCTTAGAAAAGCCAAGTGTCCCAGTGAAATGCTGTGTGTACAGTTACTGAAGGAGCCACATTTGATTTTCATCAACAGCATTCTCTATTATATGCTTTATTTACAGTTTGGGTTTCAGCTTTATGAATAAATAGAACACAGAAATATTATTCAGCTTCATGTATTATCTGTGGTAAAGTAATCTGCAGAAGACAAAGACTGCATCTATTGGGATCTCTCTCCCATTTCTTGCTGTACTTTTATATCTCTCTATAGAATAATAGTAATTATTAAGAACTATAGCCTAGCAAAGTCAGCCTGGTTAAAATAAACTTATTAAAAAACTTATTAGTCACTGGTATTTCTTGTATCTATTTTAATTTCCCATATAAATAAGTTAAACTATATTGAAAAATACTCTGAATATAACAATTAATGTACTTTTAGGAAGAGTGTCAGAAAATAAAAGTATATTATATGTGTGTGTGTGTTGGTGAGGGGAGATGGGGATGTGGATAGTCAGGCAGCAAAATTGTTTCCCAAATAATTTGCTATTTGTAATTAAATCTTCTGTCACATGTAAAATATTTACATGTTTTTGGTAGGGAAATAAGTAGGCATAGTCATTCACGTGTGCTTTAAAAGTTGATTTACTGAATTCTTGTTGAAAATAAAAGAAAATTAGATTTACAAAGCACTTGCATTTCTCATCCGAAATCTTTAAAATTTGCTTCCTTATAAGTCCACATATATACCATTTTAAAATCAAAAGATAATATTGAACAAACAATTCAGGACAACAGCTTTTAAAAATACACAGCATATCTCTGACTAAAAAATATTTTTAAACATAAGTATTGCCAAATTATCTCCTATTTAAAATTGTGCAGAATTTTTTATGAATTAAATTTAGCTTACTCAAAAAAGTATTATGAACAAAATAAACATTTAAGCTAAAAAGTTCAAACATCAATGATCACTGATTTAGATTAACACGGTGAAGTAGAGTAAGTAATAATTGCTTTCGAGAAATACTAGAGTTTTATGTGATTGCTCATTATAATTTAAAATAATGCTACAGGGAATGTAATCTTGGCTTGCTACCTTTTTCTTAATTGAGTATGTGGATATGAATAGCTAATAATGCAGTTCAAGTAAATAATAGATTGCAATATCAGTGAATTTAATAGTTCAAAGCAGAGCACATTCTAAGGGCATATAATTCTTGTTTTATAATTATTGACATTATTTTATACTAAGATCAAAACTTAGATAATTTTTGTGCTTTGATCTTTGAAATTGGTCTTAACATTCCACTGTTAAATTAGAATTTATAATAGGAAGTGTTACATAAATTCTTTTTTTATGAGAAAATAAACAGATGTAATCATGAAAATTTTGAGCATGGAAGTTCTTTGCCTTAGACTTGGGACCCAAACTTAATGCTAAAATGGAGAAGATACAATGAACTGTGCCAGCAAAGCTAAAACAAGGCAGATAAAAGTTTCCAAATAGGTTGCTTATCAGCATGCCTTATTTAGTGCTAAACAGCTTTTTTCTTAATATCTTCAGAGCATTTAGTTTTTGCTATCTGAATGCTTCATTACTGTTGGTCATTGATATAAAAAAATTATTAGTTACCAATTTCCTTCAATGTGAAACTTGGAGGAGGCTGTTAATCTGAAAAGATGTAAGTTTGTGATATTTAAAATGCCATTAAAAAATTTCTGGAGCCTCAGTGACTGTCATGCCTGTTGTATATGTTTTATTGTGTGTAATTATGTCTATAGTATTTCTCATTACAGAACACTACTTTGGAATGAGTGATGAAAGGTTAATTAGTACTAATGATATATCAGAATTTAAGAACTTTTTAAAAAGATGTATTACAACTACATTTATAATAAATTACTTGTGTATGTGTTGCCCTCTCTAGTAAATTGTGTGCTCTTGAAGAAGGGCAATCCACTGCGTAACATCATATCTAGAATAGAGGAAATGCTCAAAAATGTTTGATTGAATAAATGAATAAGTAATTACCTAAGGACTAAAGAATGATTCTCTTTAACATAAGAACAGTTTTTAAAAGGCACAGCATTGTTAGCCTATCTCCTTTACAACTTTACATTTGCATATTGGATTGCCCTTTTCAAAATAAATTCACTTATCTTACTATGCTTTATCCTTATAATGAACTCTGGTGTCAAAACGGCATTATTTTATTTTGCAAGTAACGAAACTGAAGCACTGAGAGGCCAAGTGACTTGTCAATAACAACAAACCAGCTATGTCGCAGTTAGAATCCATGTCTTGTCACTTATTTCTCCATTTTTTTTCTGTTCATTAACACTCTTTAATTACTAGATCTCAGTCTGTCACAAGACTCTCTCATTTTGGCTCCACTGGCTATTGCTTTTATATATTTTCTCAATCACTTTATTACTTTTACTTTCTACTATAAATTCCTGTACTCACTTTTAGTTATGAATTTGAATGGAGTAATTTACTGTGTTATGTCTACTATACCATCACAAATGTGTGCTACTAAGATGAATTTAAGATTATAGACATTTCTGCTTCAGGCAATATGGCATACTAGGTGTCCTAGTACAAAACGAATGGACTACACTTTGTGGAAGGCAGGAGATAAAGCACAGGGCTCAAGACGGTAGGTGTGTGTGAAATCCAGGACTTCTGCACAAAACCAAGAACTTGCAAAGGCAACATCCTTAGTAGGTGAGCTAGAAAGAAACCTTGCTCCATAGAGCAAGACTGTGGGTGTACTTGCAGAATCAGTGATGGCTCTGGGTGAAAGGGAAAAAAACGCAGCAAGTCTCTCCTGATTATTTCTAATCACAGGACTGCATTGCAACTGATCTAGGGCTAGAGCTCACACTACCTCTGTAGCTCTCATCCCCCAACTCCTCTCAAAACACTCAAGCTAAAAAGTTAAAGTAATCTGAGTTTGATAGTAACATCAGCAGTCAGACAAGCAAACACAAATTCTCTCTGGAGGAATGAACTTTAAACTCAGGTCTTATAAAATTTCCAGAGATAAAATTCCAAGGAATCTGGGTTCAGTAACCGAGTCATACTGAATAAGTCTTATGGACAAGAAACCAACAAACTGCACACCCACGAAACACTGATAAATTTGGAAGTATCAGATACAGAATACAAAATAGGTTTCTTAACATATTTAAATAAATGAAAGAGGATATTGAGTGTATAACAAGATATTATTAAAAATGACCAGGCAGATATGAAGAATCAAGAGTTCTCAAAGTGAACAGGAATCACTGAATTTAGCAAACTCAGTGGGATTGAAAACTGAAAGCTGACAGGTTGGTAGCTGGTGCCCTGACTCAAAATCAACCCTGAGACCCCAAGGATGGAGAGGGTCATAAGGATCTGAGGATTGAACATAACAAATCTAGAACATCTCAAGGAGAATGAAGGCTGTCATGACCAAATGTCGTGTGGGTTTGCAGCAGCCCAGGGTGGAGAGTGGCTGGACATGGCAGTGGGAGGATGGGGAGGATAGAGTTTTTAGGTCCTGCTTTGGCCTCTACCCCAAAGAAACCATCCTACTGATATAGTTTCTATCACTGGGTAAATAGAGCATTAAAACATGGTGGGTGCACACTGTGAAATACTATGCAGTAGTTAGAAGCAATAAATGAAAGCAATATCTTCTAAGTGGTGGGAGGAAATAACTGTCTGCCTAGACTTGTGCACCAAGTACCATCAAGAATGAGGACAAAATGAAGTCATCTTCAAATGTGATGTGGATGTATCTTTAAAACATAGCACTTAGTAAGAAAATTTAGAAGGCTCTGGTCTACAGAAAATGCACTGAGGAAATTAAAAACGTACACACCGAAGATAACAGTATATATATTATAAAGATACATACCAGGGGTCCTTGCTTGGACCAATTTTAATTGTGTACTATAAACTAAGGAGTATACAGAGTTTGATCACTTAATCCTGTGAAGCTGAGGTTAAAATAAAAAGAAGGAAGAAACTCAATGGATGAGTTAAACAGCACATTAGCTACACTGCATGGAGAATAAACTGGAAGAGAGATCTACACACATTACTTAGAGTGTAAATTAGAGATAGAAAATATAGAGAGAAAAAGTCAAGCAGCATGGAATATTGAGTGAGAGGATCTAACACAGGGTCAGAGAGAGCTATTTTTCAAAGACTTTATGGCTCAGAATATTCCATACTTGATGAAAGACACACTTCCTCAGACTGGGGGAGCACTGTGACATGTAACCATGATAAATAGAAAGAAACTAAGAACATTGAAGACAAAGAAACATGTTAAAGCTATTAGAGAGAAGAGGCAGACTACCTATTGAATAATTAAACTGACTGATGGCTAACCTCTTAATAACAAAAGTGAAAGCCTTAAGAACATGTAATATCTTCCAAGTGCTATGAGGAAGTAACTGTCGATGTAGACTTGTGCACTGAGAAAAATCATCTTTAAGAAATAAGGCAAAAATGAAGATGTTTTCAATTAAGCAAAAACAGTTTGGACTAGCAGACCTTCACTCAGGAATGTTTAGAGCATGTACTTCAGGAAAGAGAAATAAATGCTAGAAAATCTATTTACTTATTATGTATGGTAATTATGTTATTTTAAAAATCAATTTCCTTTTAAAAAACAATAGCACATTTCTGAAATATTAGAAGTTCCAATTTATGCAGCATGAATTAACTGGATTCATTTACTTGTTTTGCCTGTTTACACAGAACATCATCCTTCATGTCAGATGCCAGACAATCATTTGGTAGTCTGATAGTACAACTCTTTGAATCATGGACACAAGGCTGCATTATGGCATATGAAATTATACGGCTTACTTAATGTTGTGACTCAAAATAAAACGACAGAACTCCAAGCCCAAAAGGGTGAGGTGTCAAGAACAAATACTGCTCTCTAGTTTCTCAGTTATATTAATGAAAGCATTTAGGAAAGAATTAATTGTAATACTGGCATAACTCTTTTAGTTTACAATAAAGCCAAATGCTATAATCAATCCTGTAATGACTTCAATATTTGCTTCTACAATAAGCATAATACTAATGTCTAGGGCAACTGATTAAAAATAATAGGTTATGTGTGTTCTTAGACATTAAGTCTTACAAGTATCTAACTTGAACATGAATGGTCTTATATAACAAGGAATTTTGTTCTACTGAGCCATAGTATACAAAGTAATAAAAAGCATTTATGGATGATTAAATACTGAAGTAAAGTTGAAACATTTAATCTACCACAAAACTCATTTAATGGAAATGTATACTGGCAATATAGAAATTATTGCTATTATATTTGAAGGAAGTATCTTCATCCACTGTATCTCATGGAAATGTAATTTCCTTCTCTTGAGAATTCGGAATTTGTTAGACTATATCCATTTCCAGCACAAATTTCCAGTAGTATATGAAATGTGTTTGTACATATTAGAGAAGAAGTTGAGTGACCAAAAAATCCACAGTATCCAATTGATTTCTGTTCATCTACTAAGATAGGTGAAGAACATAACATGCAGAAATTAAAAAAACTATTTTGTTTATCATTATGTTGCTTTTGAGGTCCATTTTCATGCCACCATCCTGTTTTGTTTTATAATGTGTTTTGTGGCCAAGTGCAAACTGGACTGACCTCAGATCAAATAGAATTTGGCACTTTTTAGACACACATACAAACAAAACAATTACATTTGCAGAGATTAAAAGCAAATAGACGAACAGAGGCTGTTTGGTTAGTTTTGATGGATTTCTTTTCTACTTACAGCATCTTCAAGATTTTACTTTGTACCTAAATAAAACATCAGAATCTGGATGTTGAACACCAAGCAAAAGGCGGTTGTAGTTTAGATTTACAGGCTTATCATCAATTATTTCAAAATCAAAGTAAGTTAAAAGTACGATCAATAATTGCTTTATTTCAACAATTGCTAAAAACCGGCCTGGACATTTGCTGGTTCCTAATCCAAATGGCATTAGGTAATATTTCAGTCTCTTCCCTCTTTTGAAAAAGGTGGTTTTCTTCTTACCATCTTCTACAAAACGATTAAATCTAAACTCCTGTGAAAAAAGAGATTGAGTGTCAGTATGAAACATATACAGGAAATAGTTTTACAAAGTTGCCAACTCTCCCTGACTGTCTTAAAAGGCTCTTTGTAATGTAGCAAACACCAAAAAGTAAAACCTGACTAAGTGCAAATCTTGCATGAACTTCAAAAAACTCAAATGCTACTAGGAAATGGCTTGTCCCATGTCAAAGCGAAATCTTAACACCAATATGACTTCTCTTCCCAATTCACATTTCTCTCCTACACTGAGTTTCCTTAGAGGTAGTCTCTGTTTTTATTCTCTAAGATGGGCCTTGATTTACTGGCACTTGATAGACTAGCGTTGGGTAGACAGTAAGGGCTCCTGTCATCCCACCACTGTTATGTTACTATGAAACAATGAATCCTATTGGTCACAAGAGCTGCCTATCAGGCTCCTTAATATGCTGTTTTCTTTCCCTTCACAGTCAGATATTGGGAAGGATGAGGACTATGAGCTTAGGATTCAGTGTTTATAGGATTAAATAGATATAAAATAATAAAATTCACATAAAGCGCTAGGAAGTAAGCTGCAAAACCTGTCTTCCTTGTTTTCTGAATGCACTGAATTTCTGCTATAGCAGTTCTACTAAAATGTACTCTTTCGGCTCAACTCTAGGGTGGTAGGTGTTTCTGATATGTTTTCATAAATAAGTTATATTCCCTGTTACAAAAGATTATGGGACTAGTTTACCTAGGGTGTTTGGCCCACCATCTTAATTTACTCTCACTTGAGTTTCTAAGAGATTGAATGACCTTATTTTAGCCCATGGTGAATTAAACCACTGATTAAATTAATACACATGGCATGCATGAAGATGACCAAGAATTTCTTGTACTTGGCACTCATTAGTATTAGACTTGCTCAGCACACAACTTTGATATGAAGTACATGAAGTAAAAGGCAGAGAAACAGGTCAGGTTGACAGCATTTCAAGTTACAGTGAAAACCCTAGAAATAATATGGGTAGATTCTCAATCCTTCACAAATTACCTAATTTTCTCACTGAATGTCAGTATTAATGTCAGCAATTCATTTTCTTTAAAAGCATTATGTTTATCTTCATTTCTCTAGGGCACTTATTTTGATAAATATTCAAGCTTAGAAAATAGACTTTGGGTAGTTTACATTCCTTTCCAACTTGCAAGTTGATGCCATCAGAATGCCACAATTAATCTGCATTAGGACACAAGTGTATTTTCCCACAGACAGTTCTGGGATACAATTGAATGGGATCAAACCAGTGCTAAACTAAAAATACCTGTTCATCCTTGTCATAACGAATAAGGGCTCTTTGTTGACATACTCTTTATTACTGGAGATAGAGTTACTAGATGGCCAGCCATCTCTCCTAGTGATGTTTTTCCATTACTGGGGCCCAGGCCTGCTCACCTGAGTTTACTACTGCTGCTTCTTGCTCACTGACCAATCTGAGGAGACCAGCTTGACCCCCAAGAGTTCCCTGCCTATGCCTAATCTGTATAAATCAATTTGCTATGAAATGATTTGTTAGAAAAGATCTCACTGTGACCCCAATGTTTAAGCCAGAAAATACAAAGGTATTTTTTTACCCATAGCTTGTGTTATGACTTCATAATGTCCTGACTTCATAAATAAGCCAGAAATTCACACAGCTTTCCTGTTCTCTGTGAAAGTGAATGTGCTGCCTTCCGAGAGGTCACAGTGATGACACATAATGCTTCCCCATCCCTGTGTCCTTCAGTTAGTGTTTATATTCAATTCCCTCAGATTTCTAGTCAATCAGTAAGTAGTTCACTCCTCTACTTTTTGATCAACTTCTATCCAATTTCCTCATAATAAACATTTAAAAAATTCCAATTTAGTTGTTTATATTATGAAACAAGAAGGGAAGAGGCCAACTTGTTTTGCTCTGTGACTACAACGAAGCCCACAGGGCAGTAGGGCATACACATGTTTTTGAGTTAAGATTTATTTTCAGTTTGCTTTCCATTGCCAGAGCATGGAGAACACAGCAGGAACTGGGAAGGACTTGTACCATCTACTTTTAGCTAAAAAGAGGAGTGTAATAGTCTCACCCCTGAGATTTTGGGGTCACAGTGACATAAAACAAAGAGTTAGGAAGCTCAAGATGCACTCATTCATTTGGAATAACTAAACACTGGGTTTGTATTATTAACTTAAACTCTTTGCAATAACCATACCAGTGCTTCACAATTAAAGAGGGTCAAATAAATGTGATATTATTAAATGGGTGAGAACAGAGAAATGATAAGAGAATTCCTAAGGCACTGAAATTCCCCATTGCTCTTCTAATGGTTGTTGTGGTTCACTCCTCAGCACCTTCCTTCTGTGTAAGATTTGTCTAGGCACCAGTCATGGAAATCACATTGCTCTGGCCTCTAACTGATTTAGGATCTCATCGGTGCTGTTTTGGAAAAGACAGTGGGGACATCTGCGAAAAATTCTCATCTTTTGAAGAAGGAAAAACAAACAAAAATGGCTCATCACCATTCCTCCTCTGGCCCTAGTCATACGTGAGTATGATGCCTGTGACTACCGCAGCTGTCCTGCCGCCAGGTTGGCGATGGAGCTAACCCACCGACAGAGGGCGCAGTCGGGCAATCCCACGAGACTGGAGTTGTCCCACCATCTTACTTGTCTGTTTTTCCAAAGCACCCAACACGGTGCCATGCACATAACAGACGTTCCATGAACAAATACGAAAATCTTCAAGCTTATGAAGAAAATATAGATAACGAATGAGTAGATACACAAGTAGAGAGTGAAAAGCAGATGAATATTCAGTGTTACAGTAGAAAATGGTATAATATTTGGCACTAGAAATCATGATTAGATAAATGGTACAATTTTCCAGACAGAGAAGAATTTGGTAGAAGCGATTTAGGAACACTGCAGTAACACCCTAATTTGTGTTCTCAAAATATCACACTTAACTCAGTTCAACAGATTTCTTTGAGTACTTCCTGTATGTGAAATATTGAAGTTAAAAAGACATAAAACAGGGTCTTGCTCAGGCAGATGATACACAATATGACCAGGTTTTGTAATTACTCAATTCATCCTTTTGGGTATAGGAATCTAGATTAGACAAGATATGACTTCCTAGCAATAAAAACCGTCAATGTTTTGAATGATGATTAAGGGGTTTCACTGTTGCCCCTGGTTTATAGTCTGTCCTCCTGGGAGCAAGATGACAAAATATAGCAGTTCCTTTTTATCTCTGCAGCTTGGGTTTCAACCAGAGGTTTGCTGCGGTCAGTTTGCACTATTGAAAGAGAGGAAGCACATCTCCTCCCTGCTTCCTGTTCAGGGTCTTCACACTGGCAACATGAAGTCAGTCGATGTGGGGGGGTTTACACCAAAAAACCTGACAAAATCAGGGCTTTTGGGGAATGCTGGTTTAGCAGACATGGTTCTGACATGGAGAAATGAAGTGCCGACTTACTGGTACAGCAGGAACCCTCTCAACATGAAGCATGGGCTATGAAAACATGGCCACATGACCAGGCCCAGCCCCTAAGTTACAAGCTGTTGAGGACAGGAGAATTTTTTTATTTCTGTGTCACGCGTTAGGTCAATCAAAGAGCACTCTGGATAATAGATGATCAGTATCTGTTTGTTTCCTTGAAGAATACTGGTGGGACGATCTCTATTCCAGTTGGAGATACAGACAAAAAATTATTTAGTGATTTCCTCATTTGTCATGACTAGTCTATTCTAAGAATGGTGACAATAATCAAAATAATATTGAAAGAACAATTTTTATAGTGATCTAGAATTTTTTCAAGGGCTCTCAAATTCATTTATCACCTTATAATCCCTACACCTCTAAGCAGGTAGAACAGATTTCCATGAGGTCAAATAAAGACATTCAACCTCAGAGTTTTTGGGTGTACTATGATGGCTTCGGAATTACTTTGTTGTGTCACTATTTTCTTACATTAGGAGGCTACATGGTTATGATAATGTATTGCTATCTTAAATGTTTGCTGTTTCTTCCCTGTGGTCCAAAAGTATCCTCAGCTGTCCCTTTATACCTTAGCACTTCTGGCCAGAGAAAAACCAACCAATATTTTTGGTCTCCATAGCTCCAGTTCTATACACTGCCTTTTGGAAGAAAAGAAATCATCATTTATTGATTATTTGAGAGCCAGTTGCTTGAATTCTAGCAGATAACAAATTTGAGGAAGGCTTGAGAAAAATTTAAAAAGCTATCCATTCTTGTTAATTAATCTAGACTTTCTTAGATAGCACTTAGATCGAAAAAGAGAAAGGAAGGAAGAATTGGGAAGGGTGGTTCCTTTGCTTTCTCTCACTGTTTTAAATTGTACTTGCCAATTTGTTTTCCCACATAAGCAAGTGCCACCTATGTGGCTAGCATTCTAATGAGTTAAGCAATCAATCTTCCAGAAAAGAATAATTCTTAACACAGAAGGTACATGTTGGTAGCTTATAGACCCAATCAGTTCCCACATTATGTTTTAAATTTTATTTTTCTGAACATTTAAAAATTCTAAGGTTCACCCAGAAATCTGTTTTTGGAGTTTTTGTTTGTTTTTTAATAAAAATGACTTGGCCACGTGAGCATTTGCTTGTAGCCTAATGGTCTTATGTAGATGAATGACTGTTGGGCTCTTCTTTTGTTATAGAGCCTGTCACTCCTGACAATATTACTATATTTACACCATATCACTTCATCTACTGGATCTGGGTAGGCCTGGTACATAATCTGATGTACAATATTTGCGATGATTTAGCATTTTAATTGAAGTGTATTTCTGCTTTCAGTACTTTCCTCTCTCCCAGCATCCCCTTATTTCTTCATTGTGTCTGGACGCCCTCCTGTGTACCAGGCACTGGGAACGCAGGGGAGGTGAACACAGGGTCTTTCCCCTTCTGGAACTCCCAGCATATAGAGTACAGACAAGTAAACAGGTAACTGTACAATACTGTGTGGTGTGCACCATAAGAAAGGCACACATGGGCCACAGGGTGGACAATGGTGAATTCTCTGAGGAAAGAGGTGGGAATCAGGGACACTGTCAAAGAAGAGGTGACTGAGGGTGATTCTTGGAGAGCAATCCCTGTAGAGCCTCTTTAGTAGACAAATTAAGAGGGACACTGTAGGAATAGAAAGATGTGTGAAGGAAGATATGGCCCATTTCTGGAATGTAATATCAGACAGCCTGTGGGGGTTCAATATCCTGAATCCATGTTTCATTTGGTTGGCAGTACCTACATTCCGCTAAGGCTCTTCAGTCTCTGTGTCCTAAGAGAATAACTATACTATATCTGGAGTTAGTCTTCCTCAAGTTTTTGGCCTAACAGCTGTTGTCTATTTTCTATGTCTGGGGCCTAGTCTTCCCATTCAAGATCCACAGGGCACAAAAGGCAGACAGTGAGGAATATGAGACTTTGAGGGGCTCCTAGGCCAGTGCTTCTTAGTGACAAATGACCAACGACAGCATTTCACAGAATTTTCTTCTCTTTTTTATTGTCAGTACATAGCAGTTTTGGATGGGCATCTGTTACATGAACATCTTTAGCATCTGCTTATTGCCACCCTATGTTGTTAAGAATAAAAGGACTCAATCTATATAACCGAGAGTGATATGTGCTCAGTAAATGCATCATTTTTTTTTTCTGTGCCAGTAATTACCAGCATTCCACAACTAATTTTAAGCAAACAATACTGTGGCCAAAAATCAGCTAATTTAACATTAGTCAGCATAAGCGGCTAATATTACGTCTAGTAAATAATAGAGAGTGCTCATCAACTCAAGTCAGAACTACTCTAGGAATGATGAATCAGTTTTAACAATATTGCAATTTCATTGTACAGCTTCAGTATGAAGCAAACCCTTCTGATTACTATTAAGACTGATTGACTGATTATATAAAGTTTGGGCATTGCTATTTAGTACTCCACAGAAAAAATATAAGTCAGCATGCTTTCAATGTTTAACTTTGATTTTCACATTTCTAAAAATCTAATTCATGGTCTTTTCCATCATAGGAGCAGGGTCAGAGGATGGAGAAAAAGAGGAGCCCAAAGAACAGTATCATAAAAACAATGGTAATTTGGTAAACATTTGTTAAGGACTTGTTCATCAATTTAATGTTGGTTTTCCTACCACGATATGAATAGTAGACTTAATCACTAGTGGAATAATCACATAATGGAAATAGTAGCATAAGTTAAATTAATCAAAAATTGTACATATAAATGAAATTTTTAATTTTTAAAAATATTTTGTAAATATTGTTTATTCCAGTTATTATTATATATTAGTTATAAATTATATATAATATTATTCACCCAATTAATTGAATATCTACTTAAGTGTGGAATTTTTGATATTTACAAATGTGGGGATGAAGTTTGTTGTCTGTGGAATGTCTATTTGCTAATACCTTATTTCTGACTTGCTATTTGCTATCATCATTCATACAATGCCTCTTCTTCTGAAATGTATAGAAACCATATGTGCATTCTACTCTCGCTTAAAAGTTTTTGCCTTTGCTGATGAAATAAATGCGAGTTATCTCATTGGATTTGAAGTCTGTCCTCTTATTAATTTCCAAGATTAGAAATTTGGTTTAAAAGTGGTTCAGCTATGAACTGCTCAAGAAAAGCAAAGAAGTTTCCCTTGGAAAAATGTCATTTTGTATGCAAAAACCACTGCAGCAACATTACTTCATGAGAAGCACAGACAGAATATGACTGTATTCAATTTGCATGCAGGTGGTGAGTCTCCAACATGGTATTAAGGAATGAGCCAGGGTGGATTAATTTCCAGTCTTTGATGTTCATTAACTCCAGCTTCAGAAATAAATACAAGGAGATGAACAATTACCCTCAGAGCTTCACCTGCGAGCAGTAGCTTTACAGTCTCAAGTTCATAATGCCATCCTAACTGATCAAGAAGAGGCATATACCTTTAGTAAGAAGTGAAAAAATATATGGGTTTAAATATTGCAATGATGGTATTTGAATTTGGGACAGTTAACCCAACCCCACTCTGGAAATACTTAGCAAAATAGTCATCATATTTATTTCCTAAGCCATCTGTCAATAGCTAGCCCACCATGGTTTCAGTAACTCTGCCAAGCAAAGCCTAAGTTTGCTTAAAGGTAATGATGACCAAGGTACAATGTTCATTTCATTTGAAGACACTGGCATTTAATCTCATCACTGTATTTTGGTTTATAGATCACAAAACATTTAAAGAGATCTTCCAAGAACACTTCAGCAATAAGAAAATTTTCCCATTGGATGGAAGAGCAGAAGTCATCAAGCTGTTTCAAATCCCTTCTGGAGCAAGATGGCAAAAGGAAGTGATAGAAAGAAATCAGGAAGAAGAGAAATGTGCTCGCAATATCAGAAAAGGAGAAATGACCAGCTTGATGTTTATTTACCTCTGGAGCTTCAAAGATTTCCGGGTCATAGTGTGACATTGGGGGTAAGATGGCTATGAAGTCCCCCTTCCGCAGACGGTAGTCCCGGGTCTCTAAATGTAGAATCATATCCTCTTTAACAAAACGAAGGACGCTCGAAAATGAGCACAGTCGTAAAACTTCGAGAACAGTGCTTTCTGAAGGAAACAAGCAAGCAACAACTTATTAAAAGATGATTGCTCCTGAAAAGCGAGCTCATTATCAATAGGGAAAGGTAATTTCCTAATCATATCCATGGAGCACCAAGAGGGAGCCACCATAGTGAGGACTAGGCTGTGAGATGACTTGGGGACATTTCAGACAGGAGGCAACCGTGCTGTACTTCTGCAGAAGGTCATTAATTTGGATTATTGTAGGAAAGAATGGTTTGCAAAAGAGGAGTGCTGTGTTACAGGGTTTATATACTGACATTAAGACCACGTCCAGTTAAAGTACACTGCTGGTGGGTTATTTCACCAACCTTCAGAACAGATATGTCTTTAAAGCCAGGCTTAGGTATTTAATGACCACTTAGGGAGTTAATAGTAAAGTAATTGTAGTAGTGCTTTCTGAGACAGCTTAACATTTAATTTCATTTATGCTAGCTGTAAATAAAATGTGAGTCAGCATTTGCTGGAAAAATTTCAAAGGGAAAATACTTATATAGGATTCAGAAGAAAACCGTATTTAAATCCCTCAGCATCCAGGGAGAGTAACAGCCACCATCATAACCTGGAAGATTCCAGAAGCTGAATGTCCTTGCTTTCCCAGTGGCCTTCACCTTTTGCTCCTAGCACGACAGATTTTATGGCTAATTTCCGGCAATTTATCCTGGCAGTTTGAGGAGGAATTCCTTTGGGAATAATATGCATAATTTGCATAAATCATTCTGATAGCATGCATATCAGCATGTAGCTCCTGTCTAGGTCTGCATCTCTGCCTTCATAATCAAAACTGACTATGTTTTCACCAGCGTGAATGGGTCCTAGAATATAAAGCTTGATTCTTTCTAATCAGCAATGTGAAAAAGAGTTCCGAATTGAGTGTTTTTCCCCTTCACATGGTAACAAATGGTTGTGTTTCTGATGTGCAGGTTAGACACTCACACACACACACACACACATGGCCCAGTTTCTTGGTATTCAGCAAAACTCAGAAACGTGGAGTGCCGAATTATTAGATTATAGTGGCAGGCTGGTCACTGAGGACTTGCATCAGTCAAAAAATAAAAACAAATGCTATGTCACTGAAATTTAAATCTATGTACAGCATGCATAGGAATATTGTGTAGCTTTGGGTGCCTTCTCCCAGGAGGTTTTTCCCTAAGCTTGCATTTGTCTAAAGAAATGAGGCTGTGGTCAGCTCTGTGTGGCCAGTACAGTAATTTGATGTGACGTCCACTGAGGTTGTGCATATTCTTTTGGACTGCCTTTGTTATTATAATCAGGCAGAGTTACTCTAGTTTGTTGGTGACGTGCCCAGAAAAGAACTTTGGTTCTGGAATGTGGACTCCACTGCAGATAGCCACAAGGCACCTGACACGACGGATTTCAGCTGGCACGACATCAGTGACCAACATTTCTATGGTGAAGAGCAAGGGTCGGCTTCCGTATACTGCTGCTAGCTCTGTTGGATCAACAATAGCACAGCAACATTTTAGTTTGTGGTGTGAAATGGTGGCTGGCATACGTAGCAGTGCTATTCAGCAAGTCCAGTAGGGGTGTGGGAAGAAGAAATACAAAAGCAAAATAATTGTGGGGTGGCTCTGTGACAGGGCAGGCATTTAACATTCCAAATACCATGATCACATCCGATTGGCTGATGTGCTTGAGGGAAGCATGGCAGCTCGCGCCCACTGCAATATCACAAATGACAATTGGGCAAGCATATCTTATGCAGAAGTTAATCACAATAATGGAGCACAAAGTGTGGCTTAGCGGTCAGATCATAAATGACAAATTTGTTTTACCTTCCAGTACCAGTTATGTGTGCAAGATGAGGCTGGCTCTCGCTCTGAGCGACCATGCCGATAATCATTAGATGACATAAGTAATGAGTTGCATTATTATCAACAAGGAAGAGTGGAGCTTCCCTGGCTCTGTGCTACAACATAGAGACACAAAAGCCAGCAGCTTTTCCACCAGAGCCAGTAAGAATGCAGGCAGGGCTATATGTTGAGAAGAATGACAACTGCACAATAAAAAAATTGCAGCATCTACTTGTAGTTGTCATAGTTGAGCAGACACCAGCCAGTGCCACTGACAGACCAGCTGGGCCCTGGGAGGACTTCCATGTTGCACCAGGAGGTACAGTAAATTATCCTGCACGGTAGAGCAACATCTGTTTCTGTGCTAGTGCCGAACAAACAAGGCAATTTAAAACATACCAAGGGATAACCAAGCAACAAATGAACATGACCCTCATTTTTCCCCCCTTCTCACACACACGAGGTGTTAAACTTCATTGTGCAAGCACTCCACGAAAGAGAGGCCAGGTTGGTATTTGATAAGGTGTTGTCAGAGAGATTTTACATATTTCCAAAATGGAAAGAAAAAGCTTATAGTATTGTTATTCTTAGAATCTTCCTTCCCCCTTCTATCTTCATTTCTTTTATCGAAAGCTAGCACTCAGTTCTCAATTTGCTCTAGAATTAAAAAAAAAAAAACTTTCCATATACTTATAAATATTCAGTCTTTAAACCTAATTTGCTATACTTAGTTCACATGCCTTCAAGCATTTGTCTTCCAATTTCCACTGAATAAATGCGTACTAATGAGAAGTAGAGCAAGCTGCTGAGGCAAAGCTGGGTGACTTGGGTCTGGCCTGCCACCAGCTTGTGATAGGCGGGCAAATTGAGTTAAAATGAAAAGTCTTGTCAGCTGAAATTCAACATGGTAGCCAAACAGCAAGCTGTCAATCATCCAGCCAAAACAAGGGACTGCAGGTAATAAAAGGTCATTGTGATCATGAGTGCCGTTGGCTTTCATATGCAAGTTAATTTTAATTAAACATGATCTCTATCGGTAAATGTTTTATAAAACTTACTGTGCATAATGGTTGTTAATTTATACTAACATTTAGCAGGTAGTAGGACCCTCTATTTATTAAATGCACTGTAGAAAAATGGCTATCAAGAATGCAAATATTTGGGGGATAATTTGTACCAGGCACTGCAAAGTGCCAACAATTGCAACTGTGATTAAGATAAGGCTGCCGGTCTTTTACTAAGAACTGAGCTTTATTGACCAGTGTACGCTAGGGAATTGGATTACAGAATTCCCACAATGAATTTACAATACAGGGCCTGTACTACCTTCCTCACCTGGCTGGGGAAGATGTTTCTCTTTTCAGGATATAAAAATATTCTGATTAAGTAATCCTTCTAAGCTGGGGAATGTGTTGAACTAAGATGCTTTACAATGTAACTGTGAAGGAAAATGGCAAATGAAAGAAAATGCTGGTAGAAAAAGGCATGTACACTTTCTCTTTTGCTCTCAGATCTCAATTCTAGCTGTAATAATTGACAGATGATTCTCATTTGCAGATTTAAAGTGCTAAAGCAGCTTATGGCAATCAATAATGCATGTTACAATGCAAACACAAATATGCACATCCAAGTTCCTGCCTCACACTTAGGCCATGTCTGTATATGTGGAATGAATGTGCTGTGACATGGCCAGGCTGTTAATTTGGGTCATCTTAATGATTGGTGCAGACTGTCATACCATCTGATTAGCCATGGTGATCAGCGGATAGCAGTGATGGTTGGAGTGAAATGGACAGCCAGGCCCTCCTAGAGTCGCTAGGCGATCTTAAAATAAAGGTGAACAGAAAGGGGAGCAGGGCACCTGGAGGTAGTGTGCTCTAGATGGCGTGAGGAAAATGAGTGAGGCTCCAGATGTGTGTACGTTTTTACATAACTGCCTTCAAGACAGATGAGAAAGTATCTAAGAAATTGTAATAATCAGATAACCTGAAGCAAATAACTATTTTTGCCTCACAACTGTGTATTTTAAGAAAAGGGAAAAATAAATCTGAATTGGTACAAATGCTTCCTCTTAGTGTGCACTGCAGACATTGCACTGGGTTTATTGCTGAAGTACAGAAACATGAATTCAACACTCAGATATTCAAGAAGTGCTTCTTAAGGTCCTACTCTGCTCAACGGACTGGGCTATTTGCTGCTGGAGTAAAAAAAAAAGGTAGTACATGGATTTGACCTTCATAGACACTGCCATCCAGGCGGCTCACCAGGTGGCTCAAAGGTGGAAGGCACATACAAACAGGAATGCTCCCCAAGATCCTAGTGAAAATACTGTACAGTTCCTGACTGTATAACTCCAATGGTGGCATTCAGACACTCCATTTTAGTAGAAAGTAATTTTTTTATACTGAGCTGAAATTTTCCTCCCTTTAATTTCTACACTTTAGAAAACATAAAGGCAAAAAAATATTCTAATACATCTTTCATGTGACAGTTGTCTTGCCTGAGGGTTTCAGCCACAGGCAAGTTCACGATGGATTTGGTGAGACTGAGAAATGACAACTGAATGTTCTTGGGATAAAAGGGTTGATACCCGGCTTTATTATCATGGTGGCAGGTTGAGCACTAGAATCGCGTCTGCATCCAGCAGTCTGCAGATCTGTAATCCACCTATGTCTCTGCCTCTGGGCCTCTCCACCCCGGCAGCAGTCTTAGCCTCAGTCCCAGGTGTTGCCACCACTCCAACCTCTGCTCTCCTGCAGCCGTGCAGCCCAGAGCACTGGGCAGAGCTCTTTATACAGTCAATAATAATATGGAAAAAAAAATACAGCACATGGATTTGGCCTTCACAGACACGTGAAGGGGGCAAGCAGACCAGGGTCGGGTGAGAATCCTGGCCATAGAAACTTTAATTTTCTCTACACAGTCCCTTAAAAATATTTAAAGATTTTAACATTGTATGCCAGAGAAGATATGGCCTTCAGTTTTTTGACATCAGATGAATTCAATAAAATGTGGCAGAACTGGGTGTGTTATTTCAGTTGGAAAAGTAGAGAACTACCAATTTGTTTTAAGTTTTCTAATATCTCAGAAGTTATCAGCCCTGGCTGTCCATTAGAATCACCTGAGATGGTTTAAAAAAATAAATGCTCCAACCCAGACCAGTGGAATCAGAACCACTGCATTAACTAAAACCTTTAAATCAGTGGTTTTGAATCTTAGTTGCACATTAGAATCACTTCGGGAGCTTTTAAAGCCATCAGCCTGCACCCCAGGCCAATGAAATCAGAACTTTTGGGGGTGGAACCAGGCATGAGTAGTTTTTCAAGTTCCTTGGATAACTCCAATGAGCCATCAAGGGTGAGAACCATTGCTTTAAACACTTTTCTGCCAAGCCACACATTTCCTCATCCTATTTTTATGCAGTTGATTCTTAGAGCTAAGTATAACAATTTGCATTTTCATTAGTTTTCCATTTCAATTCTTTTAACTCCTGTTTCTAGTATTTATTATATTATCTCACACTCTTAACTTTGTGCTGAAGAGTTGATAAACATCCAAATCAGCATTTTTCTCTTTTTTACCAATGTTTTCTTATATTGCATATAAAAATCTCACTACCTGATTTTTGGTTACCCTTTGGGGAAGAAGGCTCTCTGGCCTTTTCTAGTTACAAATTTCTAACATGAAGTGGAATTTATACCTCCTACTCATCCCCACTGGAAGAGAAGATTTTTGTTAAATTTTGCTATCATTGTCTAAATTATGTGCAGTTTTAATTTTTCAAATACATTATTATTTTATAATATTTAAGGAGCTTTCTCAAAATAACACCCACAATTGTGACAAATATCTAAGATATTAACAATAGGGAAACTGTGTGTGTGTTGGGGGGGCATATAGAAACTCTACTCTTTGTAACTTTTCTGCAAATCTACAACTTTTCTAAAATGAACCATTTATTCTTATTTTTAAAAAACACGGAATTCTGATGTGAACCTCTCACCCATCCTCATCCTCAAACCCAACTGCTTTTGAATTTAGTGATACATACTCTTGTAGAATAAAGTGGTCAAGGACTCTGATTTTGAGAGCATTTTTCCCTTAGGTGACAGTGTTGATGGGTTAGCACTGAAGTTATATAGGCCTAGCATCCTTTCCTGGGTCTGTCATTATTTAGTTGTATGATTTGGGTTGGTAAACTAGTCTTTCTGAACCTTATTACCCAATAATTAAATGAAGATAATATTTTAGGATTAAATAAGCTCATATACAAGAAGCACTTAGCACAGTGCCTGCCACATAAATAATAAAATAATAATTATCATATTATATCATATCAATATGTGTCAATAATTATATCATATAAGGTGTTGTCATTTATAACGTCTTATCCTGAAATTAAAATTACAGTTTATCATCATCTAGCCACCTTTTCTGATCTCATATGCATATCACCACAGGATTTGTTGAATTAAGATACTAAGAATTCTGTTCCCTTCTCAGTTCAATGAAAAAGGACTCCAAAGATTCTACTATCAGACAGGCCTGAGGGGAAAGCATGGGTGTGGCCAGAAAACCCAGGACAAAAGGCTTGCCTCTCCTTTACTTCCATGACCTTAGTTAGGCAAATTATCCAGCACCCAGAGAATTTTGTCATCTGTAAAAATAACGACAAAATAATAGCTGAATATTGTCCCCCACTATCTTGAACATCACATAAACCAATGTTAAGTCCATAAAATTCCCTTGACCATTGAAATCAATATATTTAACATGGGCTATGTCTAATAATCATTATTGTTTTTTTATAAGGAATATTTTTTCTAACTAATTATTCCTTTCTGTTTCTTCCCCCCCTAATTACTCAAAAACAACAGGCTTACAGTCTTTCATAGAGCTTTGCTGGAGAATCACTGAGATCTTATGATTCCAGAGTTGTTATAATATACAATTCCTCCTTTCAAGATGTACAGCAAATTTAGCTGGGCTCTAGTTTTACAGCATCTTCTTTTATTCCAAGATCTCTCATTTGGACCACATTTGCAACTTTTCTCATATTTCAGGACATGTTAGTGAATACAGTTCACCTGAGCGGTGCTGGAGTTGTGACCGACTTTGTCTATGTTCTTCCCATCTTAGCGTCTTTGCTCTTTTCATGTGTTAATACATGCCTGTGGGGTGTGGTAGACTTGAGTTTGATAGCAGCCTGGTTCACAAATAATTGAAAATGAAAACAGTATAAAGATCATAGGGATGGCATTGAGGTGAAATATCATTTTGGTAATAACAACGGATAAAAGTCACTGACCCCATGCTTTTTAAGTTAGTTATATACATTATTCAGGGAAACCTTGAACTAAGAAGCAGCAACCGATGAGATTTGCTTCCCCTTTATCAAAATTTCAACTTTGAGAGCTTCCTCCCCTTGCATTATTCTTTTACTTGTCTTCTCTCTGAATTATCTTTTCTCTTTTTCTTTTTCCTAAATTGGAAAACCTGTAGTTTGAAATCCTATCTCCACCCCAAGGTTTTCTCTCTGGGGAAACTGAAAAATGCTCTTTCCTCTTAGAGTTTCTCAAACTTCCATTTATCAGGAGCTCTTCCTATTGAGATTTAGGCCCCTCACTAATAATTACCTGAACTCCACTGTATGTACTAATATTTCTATTTAAATTTAACTATAGAGATATACTAAACATTAATAGATACAAAATTTTAATGAGTTTATGATAAGCAGAATCCTTATAATAGATAAAAATATAAAATTATGTTTTTCTTTATCTAAAAGTAAGGGGCAGAATGGTTTCAAAGAAAGATTCTCAAATGAATTGGAAAAAAGCAAAATCCATCCCAATCTGTTCTAAGAGATGATTGCTTTGAATTACATAAGCAGGCTTGATATTGAAAAATCCAATCTATGTTATACATTTTAACTTTTAGTGACATTAAGTATACCTTCATGTCAAAGGCAATTTGATACATGTGAAGCCTACCAGACTGAGCCACTAATGTCAAAAATATGCAGAAGGATTTGCATCATGATTGACCTGTGCTCCTTTGGGCCCTGTCTTCTATGACCACCCTAAACAAGGGAAATCATTTTTGTTCAGGAGTAAGACACCTGTTTTTATGGCATTCTAACTTTCCTTTTCAGCCTTGTGTTATAATTGACATATGCTAACATGAAAAATCTCTGCAAAAAAAATTAAAAATAAAAATAAAACTCCTTTCCCTTTGATATACTATATTAAAATTCCTCTTCCTGGTAAAATAAATGCAGCATTCATACCGTCCTTGTAATCTTTTTTTCTTATAATAATAAGAATTCAAGGTATTTTATTTGGAAGAAATTGTACTTAGAACACACAGAATTCTTTCCTTAAGGAGATGAGAAGGGGGACCACATAAACTCATATCATGCCATACACTATAAATATTCAATTCTGTAAATCTTGCATTTGCACATATAGTTCACATTCCTTTGATGTAGAGAAATACTCATGACTCAACTATGACTACATGCAGAGGTTATCTGTTGTGTAACTGATTCATATAAAAATTTGCTTCAGTCTGCATAAAACTGTCTATCTCATGAAAGAAAAAATGCACACTATTTTCTGGAAGATTAAATTCTCGTAATGAACAACACTGGCCCTGCTGGCAACTGAGATCATGATGAACAGAGGTCCACTTTCTAGACTGCAGAAGGCATTGCTTTTATCTGGGAAGATCTACACTCACTTGGGATTGTGGTGGTTGTTCACTTGGTGGTTAAGTAGGCCATAAATTTATAAGTACTCCAAGAATGAAAATCTCTAGCCCTAGCTATGGACTTAAATAGACCCAAACTACAGTTCTAGA
Source organism: Manis javanica (assembly GCF_040802235.1). Lineage (NCBI taxonomy): Eukaryota > Metazoa > Chordata > Mammalia > Pholidota > Manidae > Manis > Manis javanica. Next base: position 152,911,114 of record NC_133157.1, read on the forward strand.
ATGTGCCGTTTCTCCTGATCAAATAAATTTAAACTTTTCCGTTAAATACCACAGTTTTAAAGTGATCTTTTCTTTCAATGATCAGAAATTGAAGTAAAAAGAATCGATGAATTTCAACTAAATTTTTTAAGAGTAACAACTGTGTATGGAATACAAACACATATTCCTTGACGTTTATTTGCTTTCCTTCCTGGTATGCATCATCTGATTCATTGACAGCCAATGGAATTACTTGAATATATGGGAAATGTAACCTTGATCTTCATAGTAGCATACATCTACCCAGAAAGCACTGTGTATCCATGTGAAGGCAACTACCCAGAATTTTATGCAAATTTTGTACATTTGTTCCTTAATACTTCCGCAAGTAAAAGTAAGATAATATTTGTATTTTATAATATTGGGATTATTTTCTTTCTCCAAGAAAATATAAAATTATTTTGCTAATGTATGCTAAACCCCAGCAAACTACAAGGTAATATGTTTTCCTAAGTGACTGAACAGACTAACTAACCAACTGCCAGTACCAGGAAAGCTTCCTGTAATTGCCTCTAATGGATTTTGGCCTAGCCAGTGGGAAAAGTCTCAGAGCACTTGTGCCATTCTTAATACCAGCTGGTGGTCAATACTGATCAAGACCTGTAAGGCCTTTGCTCCCAGAAGTTGCCATCAAAGAACCTGAAACATGTTTAAAAGATAAAGAACTGAGGCCAATATAGGATAAAAAACTTGCCTGCTTTCTTGGAGTGAAGCAACAGAGATAGATAAAGACTAATTCCAGTAATTATCCAAAGGAATTTGGAATATTGCATAGGACACCACAAGATGAAATGTAAACACAGAAGGCATGGAGGGGAGCCCACTGAGAGGGGATTTAACTTGGGGAATTAAAGTGCATTCACATGACAATGAAACACCTTATCAAAACCAGTGATGGAGAATGCAATCGACTGTCATCAAAAGCTCACGTCACTGGCCCACAAGCTTATGTAGAAACAGAAAAACAACTTAGTCACTCCTGATTTCAAACATACTTGAAACAGTGGCCACGTATATCTCATGAGTCAGTGAATATTTTATAAAAACATTGACATTTCACGTGGAGTACTTTTATTTGTTACTTTTTCTTTTCCCTCCCTTCCTCTCTTCCTCTGTTTTCTACCCCAGAAGAACTTCTGGTCAGAATCACTTTTCCTACATTTTTGAGAATCATATCCTTCAGGCTATATAAAACATCCTAACTCAACCTGAAAAAGAGATACTATTTTAGGGAAGAATAAATACATTTTGCACACAAGTTGCCTTTCTGAAATGCTTTCTTTTGCAATCCCCAAGTATCATTCTTGTGAAGATAGTGCAGCAGTGTTTGGAAAGCATTAGCTCATCAACAGATGCTCAGAATCAAATAACTTAAAAGGCATTAACTTTTTTTTTCAAATAATTGTAAAGCTTTGGTTTAGCCTTTTGCATACCTTGCATAGTTAATTACCTAGGCCTTAATGTTTACATGTAATGAGAGTATCTACAGCTATAAACTACATAATTTATAATTGATGTAAATGGGTGTTATTATGTCAATTAGGCAGCTGTGTTCTCCACCTCTTGGTAAACAGCGTTGAGGGATAAACTGAGTTTGCAGAGAGGTACCTTCTTTTCTTCATAACAGCTAAAAATAAATTACCTAAGTAGATCAGGCTGTCCAATTGTTCTCTGGTGAAGTGGATGGAAAAGTGAGGCCCTTTCTTTTGACCTGTTGACTCCAGCAAATGGTCAATTTCCTCACGCAGCACCGCCATAACTTCTGGGTGCCGCAGAAGGTGATACATCGCCCAGAACATAGCTGGAATAGTGTTTGTCAAAGAGGCCCAGAAAAGGGCGAAATGATGTGCTAGGAGAAAATAAGTGAAAAGGAAGATTAATAGCGTTTATTACACTGATTAGATTTGCAGTGTGCTAATTAAAAGATGTTAGGACACAGACCCAGCCAAGGATCAGTGCATGCTAATGAGGACCAATAGGCTTCTGAAGTCTAATTTTCTGCTTAATGAGAATAGTTTAAAATGTAATGTGCTGGTGGGGGGTGGAGAAGTGGGGGATGAGATAAGAGGAGTAAATGCAGCTTAGTTATACTCTTTTCTCATTATCGCCATTAAGTATCTTGTTTTACCACCTCAGCAAAAAAAAAAAAAAAAAATCAATTATCACAGAGGGTTGTTTCAGAGTAAAACATTTTATCATTAGCCAATTAGAAAGAGCATAAAAATTTTCAAGGTCACCATTTTATCTTTTTATTTCAAAGGTCTATTGTACATTATTTTATTTTAGACAAGTAATCATTTGGAAGTTTCTTACCTCCCATTTCAGGGTCCTCCGGTGCATAGTATTTCTCCAGGATGTTTTGCCTCATTTGAATTACTTCTGCCCATCCTTGTAGCTTAGCTAACTTTTCTGGCATAAATTGTTTTGTAATTTTCTTTTGAAGAAACTTGGCATTTCCTAGAATGGGTATGCCTGATACCAAATATGGGAACTTGTCATTAAATTTTAACATATCATCTTTTAACTCAGTAATAATTTTTTTCCTGTCACCAGCAATAAATTTTCCATACAGGGTAATAAATGTGATGTCAAATATTACTGAGCTGCAGAATGGCAACAGGTATGCCACATCCCAACTTGTAGTTTTTAATAGTTGGGCTTCAAAAACTTGTTTTAAATTCTGCATCATGTTTTCTGAGACTAAGTCAAAAGGTTTTCCTTGTAAAAATTGATAGCAGACATGAAGCTCATCATTCAGGTCATCATTGTACATCAAGTTTTTGATGGAAAATACTGTCTCCAGCAGTTTATTACTAAATATTCGAAAGCTTAAATTGTGATTTTTCATCACTAAGTGGTACTGGAAAGAGTCCAGGATAAATGTAAAGTAATTTCCTGAAAGAAAGAAATGAGAATATGAGCTCACGTGGAAGCAAAAGACAACAGAAAATACCTGAAATTTGAAAATGTTTTAATCAAATTTGAAAGACCTTTTTAAAAATTTTTAGTTTCATTTATTTATTGACAATCAGTGGATATACAATATCCATCTTGGTTTCAGATGCACAACATAGTGATTCAAAGAAAGACCTCGGTAATTAACATTTAGAAAAGTGCAAAGTTTAATAATTCATTTCATTCAAAGGTTCAGGACACGTTTCCTTTTAGAATGGAGGATGGTGAAAAACACTCTGGAAGCTTGAAGTTAAATATTCTGGAATTCTAGATGACTTTTAAAATGATAGTGTAGTTCAAATATTAATTTTAGCTAAGCACTCAAATATTTAAATTATCCTTCAAATATCCTAAGAATCCTTTGACTTACCACTTCTCGTATTTTCTCCCCAATAATTCAAACAGAAAAGAAGCACACACAAAAAACAAACCAAACTGTTAAGATGCCACTGCATTACTGTTTATAAAGAGCTTCATAAAGAGCTATTTCATTCCTGGTGTCATCTTAGCTTTGGTTGGATATAATCATTTTCACTCAAATAAATAAAGATGTGGTATGAAGCAGGTACTCACAAATGAATGTCTAGTGCTATACTAACAAATCACAAATGCCAGCATTTTCTTTATTATAGGTGAGAAACTAGTGGCTCAGGAAGATTTAGTAACATGTCAAGGTCACATACTGATTTGTGACTGAAAAAGGATTCCAAATTAGAATCCATTCATCCATTCATTCAGTATTTATGGAGATCTGTCACTTGTTTGGACTTCTTTCCTCCTGCGATATAAAGATGTAAAGGAATCATTGTATCATTATGGTTAGTGATATAGCAGAGGTGTGAACACAATGTAAAGGCAGCAGAAAATGGAATCTGCTTTAGTTTGCCTGGACTTACCCATAAGGGTTCTTGGAGGAGATGAATGACTTTGTTTTTTTTCATGTATCAGTGCTGTTCATCTTTACCCAATTAAAGACTTAAGAGTCTGGGTAACAATACAGATGCCTGCCTGATCATGATTCATAAGGCTTGGAAGTGGGATCTACAAGTTTCTATATTTGACAAGAGCTTCAAGTGGTTCTTAGAAGGAGGCACATTGAGGAACAGAGTCATACTATGGTCTGTCTCTCAAAACTGTCAGGGTCCTTGGACAGTTCCTAGCTCACTCTCCCCACCCCAAGCCCACCGTTTACCAATTGAGAAAGCTGAAGCAAGCCAAAATAGTTAAGGGCCAAGACCATGCTGCCATTTTAATGGCAGAGCCTGGACAAGAAGTCATGTCCATGCACTGCTCTCTTCCTTACACAGGGCTGATTTCCCCTCCCTGGAATGCTGTTTTGAGACTCTTTCTAATTAGAAGTATTATGCATGTAGTGTTTAATAATGGCACTTAATAAGTCTTTGCTTTCCAAGAATACACATTAAGTTTAGATGCTGCTATAAACTTAATGCCTATTGTCTCCCAGCAAACAGTAAATAATTAGATATGGAAGTTTGTAGGATCATCTACACTTTCCTCTTCACCTCATCATGCTTCTGTGTGCATGTGTGTGTATGTTATGCATAGCTTTCTTAGATAAACAACTTCTCACTTGTTACTTATGGTAACTCAAACAGCATCACAGAAATCAAACTCAATTTGGTATAAGATTTAGGATGAAGTTTTGAATAATTTTCACTCATCCTAGAAACAGGATAAATGTTTTTGTTTTACAATTTTAAAACATAATTTAAGTTTTAATGTATGTGAATACACATGTGCTATGATTTTTTTCTAAAAATAAATCACATGGCTTGAATTTTATTGACTCTATTTCTCCTTGATTTATTTAATAAGGCAGGCCAATCTAGCAATGAGGGTAAAGCTAGTGGGTATTCTTCTGGTCAGATCCTAAAGCTCCGTCTACAAAGTATACTGGAGTTTTTACCCCTGAGAGAGCAAAAAGAACTCTCAACTGGATTTGGGCATATTTTATGACACCTGCTTTACCATAGCATCTTAATTAAACAAAATTGCCAGCATCTGCCTGAGAAATAATTGAAAAAAGAGTCAGTTCTCTTATTTTGCAGGAGATACAATTTTAGGCAAAACTGCATTTTTACAGGTGGTGATTCATACTTTTCTCCTTGCAGTAAATGAAATGATTTTGTTAAAAAATCTTTAGGTCAACTTTTTAAATTAGTCCCTAAAATTCAGAGAATGTATAAAAGGTTTATTTTGTAAAACACACAATTTTTAGGGAATACTTTGAAAATTTTCCAACCAATTTTCTATATTCATCAAAATCTCAGTGGAAAGACAAAACTGTATTTAGCCATGAAACACAAGCTTCTGGCCACTGGCCTACTGAAGTAGAGGCTGCATACACGTTAAGAGTTTTTATTTACCGTTCATCACAAATACACTCTCTCTTTTTCTCTCTCTCTCCTTGTGGGTGAAGATATGGAAAGAAACTGAGGTTCATTTCAAACTAAAGGAGTAAAAGCTAAATGTGGAAAAATGGTTCTGGTTAACAACCAATCATTAATAATTAAAAAAAAAAGCATATAGGTTCTTCAAAAAAATCATTTCTGCTTAGTTTAAAGCAATTCATTTTTTATAAAATTCTCCCTCTTTTCAAGACTCTTTACACTCCAGAGTTTGTAGTTTCTTTTTCTCATTCATATTTTAATTTTCAATATCAAAGCATTGTGTTTTACCTACTACTATCTTTCTGAATAAGATGTGGAGTGTTTTAAAAGTAGATGTTTTAATTTTCTGGATTTTACTTTTCAAGTGGGTTTGGAAGTACTAATAACTCTGGAGATGTTAGTTGGCTTTCCAACTTTTAATTTTCAGTATAAACAATTTAAGCTAAGTTTTCCAAAATTAATATTAATTTAAACCATCTGTCCACCATCTGCTAATGTGAGATGCAAATGAGAATTTCTTTGTAATCTTTAATCAGACAGTTAGGAAAACACATATACATTCATAAAATGAACTTACATTTCTTAACAAAGGAAATCAAAAAAGTTATTCTGAAGGCCATGTATTCTTGGAGCAAAATAACTTTTGCTCCAATGTGATTTTATGTAAATGAATGTCAAGTGATAATAGGCAAGTTACCTCGTTTACAAAGATCACAAGGTAGAAACAATATCCTTTGCCATGTTTTCAAAAGAGAAAAGAATGCTGTCAGCAGTTGATGTGAAATATTGATTTACGAAATTTCAGGCTTTTCATTTGTCTAAAACATAAATGGCAAAATGGGGCTCACTTCGGCAAAAAATAAAAATAAATAATATAAACACTACATATAAAACCTAAAAAAATTAAACTTTATAAATAATATACATACATATAATCATCCTTTTGAGCAGTAAATCTGAAATGAAGAAAAATTTTTAATGTCTTCTTTGCCAATCATTTCATTCTCTTCCATCTTTAGGAGTGGACTGGGTCTTACGATATTAACTTTAGTATTCCTGTATAACCTGCACATGATCCTTTCTAGCTCAACAGCCTTAACACTTTCTTCAAAATTAATTCTTTAGGAAGGTGAAGCAACATGATGCAAAGTATGTCAGTAAATGTTAAAAAAAAAATTAGGTCATTCACCCTGATGTCTCAAGACACAAGAAGTTTGACATCTGGATGATTTTAAAGTGAATTTTGTTGTTGGCATTTTAGATATTTGGTGCTGTACTGAGACACATCATGAGAATTCAGGACAACTATTTGACTCTTTGGAATAGAAATGCCCAGTCAACCAATATGAGATAAATTTAAAATTTAAAGAAATTTTCCATAATTATAAGCTTTTAATCTCAAAGCTTAGCTTGTTCTTCAAGAGAATTTTTTAAAACCTCAAGTTGAAACTATTAGGAAGAGTAGAATATTGACCAGCTTTGTATTGTATGAAGACGACCGCATTACATCCCTCCTGCCTTATTAGGGAGATCTCACTAGCTGTTGACAATGATGTACAGTGCTGCTTTGCTGGGGTGACGTCTAGGGGAAATGATTCTGCAGCACCACCACACATAACCAATTAGAGAACTATTTTCTGCGACAGGTCACGAATTGACGTGGTTTCTCATGAAAAGATGTACCTTTTAATTTCTTTATTAAGATGACATCCCTGTCCCTTGAGACTTTATGGGATGACAGTCATTTGTTCATCATGCAAGAACATATACTCACTGAAATCATATTATGGGACAAGAGTAGAGGACTCTGTTCCTCATTTTACATTTTTCAAGTGAGCCATGTTGCAAACTGATCATTAGTCCCATATATATTAACAGGATTTCTTGACAGGAATTTATTCAAACTCTAGTAAGCAACCAAAGGGAAGTAATTGTACATGTTGTCTACTGTTGAGTTAAAAAACATAACCATAGTCAAATTATTTAGACACTAGAAATTCAGCAAGTTTCTCAGTATCTAAGGTTAAGATACCAAGTGTCAGCAGAAACTGGTTGTTTTTTGAAAAGTGGATAAAATTATTCAAATATGCCACAAATTTCTACTTAATCATCTTAGGTTATTTTTGTATGGCGTATTAAAGAGGAAAACAGAAAATTTCAATAATCTGTTGTATCTACTCATTAGAACATAACGCTTAAGTTTTTAAAGTAACAGTGACTCTTTTTTTAAAGTAAAGAATATAGTTGTATATTATGACACCCAAAGCTCACTTAGACTGGAAACACTAGCTATGGCCTTTATTTGTATTGTAGAAGTATTTTGTCAACTCTGAGGTATTGGGAATTTCCTCATCAAATATTTATTGTGAATCAGTCAGTGCTGAGCTCTGGACTAAATGCTGGCAGTGGTGGAGCTAGAGAATAATGAAGGGAAACAGACAAGTAGACTAGCAAGAAATTCAGAATTTATTAAATGTTATGTATACTAGTGATACTAGGAGTAACTGGAGCCTGGAGAGGAGGCATCAAACAGCACAGAGAGGGAAAATGGTCAGTGAAGGCTTTGGGAGCAAGTGATACGACTGTGGCTTCAATAGATGAGATCATGTGAGTCATCCTGTGAGGATGACTCAAAAAGAGAAGAAAAGCATTCTAGCAGAAAGAACATCAAGAAAAAACAGAGGCACAAAAGGACATGGTGTGTGAGGAGGAAGCCTCAAATAATTCGGTACATTAATGGTGCATTAAACAAAAGGCAAGTAGTAGCAGAGATGAGGCTGGAGAGGTTGGTGGAGCCCAGATCTCAGCAATCTTTATGAGAATTACAGTAAATGTTTTTAAGACGCGTGATTTTTTTCCCCTATTTCAATGTCTCTGAAATCAGAGTGCATACAATTACTATTGGAAGAGACTTGCCAGTGTCCAACAAAGGAGTAAGTTGTGATGAATCAAAGACTAACTATTCATGTGGGAACCCAACCGTACTGATGGCTTCATCCAGTTGGATTGTTTTTCTCTCCCAATTACATTAAGGTGGTAGCACTGAAATGAAGTTGCTCTATGTACAACAGGTGGCTTCTGATACTTGGCAGTAAGTTATAGTAAGGAGAAATTACCTAAATTCTTGAGGAATTGAACATAAAATTCCATGGCTGGTTTAAGGAAGGTAAACGGGTTGAGCAAAGACGGAAGCAATCATCAAGATGACCCAGCTAAGGAGAACTTAGAGTGGGTTAAAGAACCAGAAGGTGTAGTGCCAAGATGGGAAATAAAAGTGTTTCAAGAAGGAATGAGGGATCAGCATTATCAACCTAGGGAGAGAGGTCTAATCAGGTGAGGGTCTGTTAATGACCACAGCAAAGCCCACAGCTAGTTAGTTAGGAGTTCTCCAGGAGATAAGTAACTACCTAGTGGCTGCAAATACAAGTAACTCTCTTGAAAAATCTGGATGCAAAAGAAAAAAAGGAGTGAAAAGTAAACTTAAGCATGGTTAAAAACTAAAGGTAAGGACCTAAGAAAGAAAAAAAATCAAGATAAACATGTGAGAGGAGTAAATAATGAACCACTATCTCAGAGAAGGCAGGATGTAAGGTCGTGGGGACAAGAAAATGGATTGTCTTGAATGGTCTTTGAAATTGGTGAAATGGTGTTGAGGATAGTTGTGAGACATCTGGTAGATATGAAGGAACCTGAGTGAGATCCTGCCTGACGTCTTCAGTTTTCTTAGGAAAAAAAGGAAGGAGACTGAAGTGTGTTACCACAGCCCAGTGAGAGATGGGGAGCTGGACACAGCCTTTACTGCCCTCCACAGGCACATCTAGCTGGAAGTCTGAGGGCAAAGCAGTGTGGATGATCTACTTCTAGGACACAGGACAGAGTCAAGTGATGAAAAGGAAGAGCTAGATGAAGAAGACTGTGCAAAGATGGCCACAATAAACTCCTTCTATCCCTCCTCAAGTGTTCCTTTGCAGTGTGACTGCCACTCCACCCAGGAAGAGGTGGAATCTATTTCCCCTGAATCTGGGATGCTTGTCTTGCCCTGACTAACAGAATGTGAGGGAGTGAGGTTTTGTAGCATCTCAGCGTACAAGAGGCCTTGTGGCATTTCCTCTTGCCCTCTTGAAACACTAGCTGCCACATAAGGATGTCTTCCTGAGGATGAAACATCATGTGGACAAGAAGGCCCAGCCAGGCAAGCTGGAGCCCACGCTAGACCAGCCGGCCCCAGTCAAGAAGCCGGATAACTCAAGCCACAGAACTGATCCAGGTGAGACCAGTTGTTTTAAAGCATGAAACTTGACAGTCTGTTACACAGCAATAGGTAGCTGATACAGCTGGACAACATAGGTTTTAAAGGAGGATGAACTAGTAAGAACATTCCAGCTTTTCCTCTTAGCCTTATAATGTTGGGATATGTAGTAATCTGTTTATTTTTCTTATTTGTAAATGTTTTATTGAAGTTAGGAAAATAAAAAACGTTTTAAATTAAAAATATATTAGTGGGTTTCTAGGGATTCAGGGGGATGGGAAGAGGACTGATTACGTGGAACATAGGATTTTTAGGGCAGGGAAATCATTCTGTGTGAAACTGTAATGATGGATACATGCATAACATTCTGCATTGGCCAAAATTGAAGAACTGCACAACACAAAGAGTAGACCCTAATGTAAACCACAGACTTTTAATAATGTATCAACATTGGCTCATCAGTTGTAACAAATGTATAGCACTGATATAAGATGTTAATAATAGGAGAAATTGTGATCAGGGGAAAAAGACCTGAGATGTGGGAACTCTCTGTACCACATAAGATCAATTTTCTATAAATGTGAAACTGCTCTACAAAATAAAGTCTGTTAATACATTCTAGCTTTTTTTTTTTAACCCTTCTTAAAACCAAGGCAAACCAAATGAGAATGAAGATGATGGTAGGAAAGAGGGGCTCCCTAGGTGCCCTCAAGATGGTTCTATAATTCGGTTATTAATGTGAGGATTATTATGCTCAAAAACATAGTTTCTTTTGTATGAGTCTAGAAATAATAATATACAAATATTTCATATTTTGCCTACGAGAAAAATATAGTAACTTTAAAGAACAAATGAGAAATCATGATACATGTGAGGTGCTTATACAAGGCTGCTCACCCCCAAGGAGAATGGTGAAAGTGTCACCATGTTGCTTTTGAAGAGTTCTCATGAAACCTAAAGGATCTTTATGTAATTTCAGGATTTCTCCCAGGTAAGGAAGCCAGCCTTTTATCAATGGAGGCTCACCAGGTCTCCTATAAGAAGAAAAAAAAGTTTAAAGAAAAATCATTAAAGCATTCTTATTGTAATACATGTGAATTATTAATCCAGTATAGAAGTGAATGGATGAATTGCACAGCTTTCCTTCAGTGATTCTTACATAATCATAGATGTGTTTTTTAAGTCCCTCCAGTATGTATGGCTCTTGGGTAGACAGTTCAATCCACAGATTGTGGTGAGCAACTTTTTAAAGAAATTTTGTCTTCTAAGGCCCAAATGGCTGGCTGAAATGACAGACACATCCAGTAAAGACTTTGTGCATGAGAGCGTTTGCTGCACTAGGGTGTTAGATATCAGGTCGTGTAGTTGCCAAAGTAAAGCTCTTTGTCATCAGATGTCAATGAGACTGGAATTACATCATTAAGAAAGGGGCAATTAATATCTTGAAGAATCTTTCATGCTTTTAAGAACAATAAAAACGTTAACATTATTTCCATGAAGTATATTTTCTTATATTCTTTTGTAAAGTTTTTAATTCTAACTACAAATGTATAGGAATATTTGTTAAATTTTGCAGGACATGTTTTTTTTTTAACATATGAAGCCTGTTCTATGAAACATTGCAACACAATGAGTTAAAAAACAAATTTCTTCTTTTTTGACCTATAATCGTAGCAAACCTGACTTCAAATTTCTTCCTAGTTGTTTATTTGGTGAACTTAATCTGATTTAAAGTAAAAAAAAAAAAAAAATCCAAAGCCATTTTATCCTAGAAGGGATTAAAACAAATATTCAAGAGAACTCTCATGATTCTCTATCCCATCTGTGACGATGACTTATAGTGCATTCAGTGCAACCCATTTTGATTAATCACAATATATTACTAGCTCAGGTCTAATCAAAGATCAAGATTATGATCATACTTAACATGGACTTTTATGTAGCTAGATTAACCTTATCAGAAGCTTTTATTTTCCCACCATCCAATATGGTAGAATTAAACCTAAAAAATAAACAAATCTTTCAGGGGTAAAGAAATAAAATAAAACAAAAGAAATCCAAGGTGTGATAGAAATAAAGGAAATAGGCCCCGAAACTTTGCACTTTCTATTTTTTGGGAGACAATTTATTTTCACAGAAATTCACAAAATGTATGCTGTTGTTTAAATACTTATACTTAGAAATAGGAAGACAGAAACATTTCATAGAAATGTGATCTTAACTCGTTCTCCCTTTCTCCACTGTTTTCTTGAATGCAATCATTAGCAACAGAAACTTGCTTTTTTGGGAAATATAAAAGTGTGCCAAGAAAATATTACAATAGTTCATTTTATATCCAAAGATGAAACAAGAAGAAACTGAACATAAGATTTTAGAGCAGTATTTCCAAGACAGAAAATGTTAGAGCAGGCAGGGTTAGAAATCAATGCCTCTTTCAAAATTTACAAGTAATCTAGTTCACAAAATTTCCTTTCACTATTAACTCACTTTGTCAGTCTATTTTTACTCAGTTTTGTTTAATATTGTCTGAATGTTACATTGTGTTACAAGATTTTGAAAAGCTTTTTGTCAGATCATAATTTAATGCAACTAATTTCATCCTCTCTGCTCTTTCATTTAGTCAAAAGCTGTATTCTTCATGGGATTTCTGCAGGGTGAGAGGAGGATGGAACTATGGAAACCAGAGAATATTAACTTAATGTTCAGAGTTAGGGAAACACATTAGGAAGCCATTTTATAGTTACCAAGATGAAAGGGTCATCATTTCTGACAGCTGTGTTCATTTTGGCAGCAATAAGCTTAAAACGATAAATTACCATGTCACAACTCTGCATATTTTCAGGAAAAAAATAGAGTGCTAGTTCAACTGATGACCTATCAAAGCCTTACGACTCCTGTTCAATGTTATCTTAGAATTCCTAACTAAAATGAAATAAGACAAGAAAAGGAAATATAGATTTATACAGGTTGAGAAAGAAGAATTAATATTCTCTTTGTTTGCAGATAATAAGACCATCTATGGAAAAATCTCAAAAAAAAAAAAATCAACCAAAAAATCCCTCCTGGAACTAGAAGTGATTATAGCAAGGTAGCAGAATAAAAGGTTAGTACACAAAAGTAAATTGTTTTCCTATACATTAGTGATAAAAAAGTGGAATTTGAAATAAAAAAGTGTAATACCATTTACATTGGCATCATAAACATGGAATATTTTGATATAAGCCTATCAAAGTACATACAATATCTATATGAGGAAAACTGCAAAACTGTGGTGAAAGAAATCAAGATCCAAATAAATGAAGAGATATGCCATGTATACAGATAGAAGATTCAAGATTGTCAAGATGTCAGTTTTTCCCAACTTGACCTATAGATTCAAGACAATCCCAATGAGAACTCCAGAAAGTTATTTTGTGGACTTTGACAAACTGAATCTAAAGTTTATATAGAAAGGGAAAAGACCCAGAATAACCAATATAATATTGAAGGAAAAGAACAAAGTTGGAGGACTGACACTACCTGACTCCAAGAGACTTCCTATAAAGGTACATTAGTAATAAAAACAGTGTGCACTGGTGAAAGAAGAGACAAACAGATCAATGGGACAAAATAGAGGGCTCAAAAATAGACCTATACAAACAGCGAGTCATTCTTTAACGAAGGAGTAAAAGTAATTCAATAGAGAAAGGCTGGTCTTTTCAACAAATGGTACTAGATCTGGGCATCCACTTGCAAAAAGTATGAATCTAGACACAGTTCTTACACCTTTCACAAAAATTAACCTGAAGTGAATCACTGATCTAATTATAAAATTCAAAACTACAAAACACCTAACTGATAACCTGGAAAAAAGTCTAGGTGACCTTGGGATTGGTGATGACTTTTTAGATATAACATCAAATGTATGATCCATGAAATAAAAGGAAAAAATATTTCATTAAAATAAAAACACCTGCTCTGCAAAGCACACTAAGAGAATAAAAACCCAAGCAGCTCACTGGGGAAAAACATCTTTGCAAAATACATGAAATACATATCTGATAAAGAACTAAATTAAACACATAAAATAACTCTTGAAACTTAACAATAAGAGAAAAAACAATTAAAAATGGGCAAAAAATATGAACTGGCCCCTTCCAGAGAAGTATATACTAATGGCAAATAAACAAATGAAAATATATTCTACATGGTATGTTGTCAAAGAAATGCAAATTAAAATGATGAACTACCATTACCCATCTATTAAAATGGCTAAACCCCAAATAATGACAACCCCAAAAGCTGACAAGGATGTGCAGCAACAGGAACTTTTATTGCCGGTTGGAATGCAAAATGGTATAGCCACTTTGGAAGACAGTGTGGCAGTTTCTTTCTTACAAAACTAAACATGCACTTACTCTACGACCCAGTGATTATGATCCTTGGTATTTACACAAACAAATTGATAACTTGTGTTCACACACAAACCTGCACACAAATGTTTATAGCAACTTTATTCAAAATTACTAAAACTTGGGAACAATCAAGGTGAATGGATAAACAAACTGGTAAAACTCAGGCCAAACAAAAAATACATGGAGGAACATTAACTACATATTGCTAAATGAAAACTAATCTGAAAAGGCTACGTATTGTGTGGTTACAATTACATGACATTCTGGAAAGGCCAAAACTATGGAGATTTAAAGATCAGTAGTTGCCAATTTTTTTTAGGAGGAGGGAACAATGATTAGGTGGAGAATGGGATTTTTATGGGGGGGTGAAACTTTTCTGTATAATACTATAATGGTGGTATTATACCATTATAATGCACATTTGTCAAAACCCACATACTGTACAACACAAAAAGGGATCTATGATGTAAACCTTAGGACTTTATTTACAGTAATGTTGGCTCAGTTGTAACAACTGGACCATACTCTCCCAAGATGTTAATAATAGGGAATACCAGGGGAATAGGAAGGGGGGTCTATGGGAGCTCTGCAATGTCCTCCCAAATTTCTATAAGCTTCAAACTGCTCTATCTAATTAAGCCTACATATATATCCATATATATGTAAATGTATATATATATATATATATATATAAAATGAATATAAACTGATATATCAGTTTCTTAATTCTAGGCATTAGTATTGGTCAGTGTGTAAAGTGGCACAAACTACACTATTTTTTTTAGAGTAAAGGGTTCTAGGAACCAAAATGAGAAAATCACTGTGGATCACATCCAGCCATGAAGACCCATTTCTTGCTATGACTTCACCAGGAGCCATTATTATGGAATCCCAGGCACCTCCTCAGGACCCTGGCTGGGCAGAGGATTGTATACCTTCTAGTTCAGGAAGCTATTTTTTAGTGACCTGAGGGACTTTGGCCAAAGTTATTTTATTCCTTGGCATTGCAGGGTTTTTGTCTACTTATTTACTAATTTTTCTACTTTTTCTTTCATCTTTTTCTCATGTTTTCTTTTACTCACTCTTTCTTTTATTTTTTATTATTTTTCTCATTCTTTTTCTTTATTCTTTTCACATTTTTTCTTTAGTTTGTTAATATGTGCTTTATTTTTAAAGATATTTGTTTAATTTTGTTTAAAAATTTTAAAAATCTGCTTTAAAAATATTTTTAAAAAGATTTGTTTACCTTTACTTTTCTTTGGCATTAGGTTGATTCCATTACAATGATCAGTTTTTCAGGTGGGCTTTGGAAGTGATTTTTTGGGAAGCAATTCAGATTAAGTTTCTCCCCAGCTTTTCCCAATTTTAAACTGACCTTAAGTCACTTTGCCTCCAAGTGCAAGAGTAAACGCAACATGCAGTGGCACCTCTCAGCCATCCCTGCTGAGGGGAAGAGGCCACGACCATAAACAGGGACACCTCTGCCAGGGTGACACTGGCCCGACCCGTCCTCACTGGGAACCAGCTGACCATGAAGGTCATTAACAAGAGTCCACAGAATCCTTCTGGCTGCAGAGACTACCCCACAAAGTCAAAACAAGGAAGGCCTTGGGTCACCCCGACATCATGAAATTACTTGAGACGACGATGGAGACTAAGGAAACACTCTACCTTGTCATGGACTATGCTAGTGGGACAGAGGTGTTCAATTACATAGTGATCCTGGAAGCATGAAAGAGAAAGAGACCTCAGGCAAATCCTGCCAGTGTCTGCCACGAGGCAGTGCCCCCAAAAGGGTATTGTCCACAGACCTAAAGGCAGAAAACCTGCTCTCCAATACTGACATGCACATCAAGACAGCAGACATTGGCAATAAACTGGATACACTGTGTGGCAGCTCCCTTATGCTGCCCCAGAACCCTTTTCAGGACCAAATGTAAGATGGGCTCATGATAGCTGTGTAGAGGCCAAGACATCTTATATATGCTGGTTGGTGAATACCTGCCATTTGATGGACATAACTTTAAGAATCAGGAGGAGCGGGTATGAGCAGAATACACCATACTCCTTCTTCTTGTCCATGCAGTGTGTAAACCCGCTCAGTACATTTCTCATGCTCATTCTCAGCGAGAGAGGCACCTGAGAGGGGATGATGAAAATTCCGTAATGGATGCAGCTCATGAAGATGAGCGGCTGAAGCTTAAATTGGAGCCACTCCCTGGTTAGAAAGACCCAGAAGGACTCAGTTGAAGGTGTGCTCAGGCTCCACAGGGTGAGGAAGGGTGGGGAGAAGCAGTGACACAGTGTGAAGGCTGTGAAGAGTACTCCTGAGTCCTTATCCACAGAGACATCCTGCCGTGTGTATGACACACCTCTCAGAGAGCCCATCACGATTTACTCTTCAGAGAAATGTGCTTACTGTGTACCCTTAAGGCAGTAACACAGTTAAATAACCACAGGTATAACAGCATAACATTATCTTCCTAGAAGAATAAGGTACTATTAATACAAAGAGAAGGGCTGGGGTGGTTTATGATATTACTAGTCAATATTTCTGAGTGATGAGATTACAGGGTTAGGTCATTGGGGTGTCTTCTAATTAGCCTAGCACGTACATAGTGCTTTGGAAGAGTACTTGTATTTATTTTGCAGATTTTCCCTTAGTGTGGGTTGGCTGATGTTTTCTCATTATTAGATTGAGGTTACTTTTGAGAAAGAATCCCACAGACGTGACATGCCCGTCTCAGTGTATTGTTGTTTGTGCATATTTTTAAAATGCCATTTTAGTGTTAAAATGAAAGCCATGTACAGAAGGCACTGTCTTCTAAAAAGTAGTTGATAGCAAAAAATATATTAAAAATAAATAAATAAATACAATCTGCAAATGAAGGCTGGTTCTAAAAATGAGCACAATATTCCCAAGGTGGGTGAGTGGAGACAGCCTAAGGGTCACCCTAAGGGCAAGCAGGTGCCACCCCACCCACACCTGGAAAATGTAGAGCAGACACCAGAGGTCATATTCTGTAACTGCACAAAGTGTGGACACATGGTGCTGCCTGGGACAGCCATCACTTCTACAAGGGTGCAGGCAACATGCTAGTGAGGCAGGCAGTTGGTTTCTGTGATAGCTATTGGGTGGAAGGTGCTCATCACACAGGGCTGCAGCTGCCAGACTCTGCCTACTAAGGTCCCTCTGATTGGCTCTTCAAGGGCTCTGCTCAGAGGAAGAAGCCTTGTGGCATGAGGCACACTGTTTCTGCTCCCTCATGGAACATGTTAGGGAACATAGTACCTCATGTTGACAGCGAACAGGTCAATTTTTTTTCTTTTGAATATGATAAACCACATATTCTTTAGGACTCTCGATTCATATGTTGAACATAAATGATCTGCTTCATATTTGTTTACTGCAAATCAGACTGTAATCTCTTGTCAGGATGAACAGTAATCCAACTCTGTCTAGAAAAATTACAGAATTCATTACACTAAGTAATCTCTATTGTACCCTGCACTTAACCTTCACTTTTCTCCCAGTCCTATAATCTCACAAATCCGCTAGTGCTGTATGATTGGCATCTGGTGTTCACACAACCTCTGCCTCACAAGAATAAATGAAAAATCTCTCGATAAAAAATGCCACTTTCCAGTCTGTCAGTGATTCAATGCTTTGTTGTTTGGTAACTTTCGTTCAACTCTCGAAGTTCTCTCAACTCTGTGGGTCATAAATAAGGCCTTTACTCTTAGAACTGTTTTGGCTCTATCAGAATGGCAACTGACTTAAAACTTGATTTAATTTCCTGATAGCAAAGATATTACTGTTCAAGCACTTTTGATCAAAGCATTAAATGTAATGGCAATGTAAAAGCAAACAATGCTTGACTGGTCACAAATTTCTCCATTATTGGCATGGAATCTAAGCAAAACCAACATGAACATGACTAAATATATCTTCAGGCCACCCAGCATAACTTTTCAAGTCATATTCCAGTTCAATCTTTAGTAGTCAATCTATGCAATTGTATGATCTAGACAAAGCTTTGTAGAACGTGCCTTGTAAACTCAATTCCATTAGCAGGTTTATACTAATGCCTTGATCAAGTGAGTGACTTGTAAATGCTTCTTTGGATAAGAAGCCAAACCACATACATGCAGGATTTCACTCAGAGAAGTCTATCATTGGGCTTTTTATTTTAATCTGGGAAGGATGCCCAAGTTGGCACCAATGAAATAAGGTCAAGGCATATTAAAAAAAAAAATCCTATCATTTAAAACTTAATTGAGTCTCAAGCAGGCTTCACAAAAATGACCACAACACTGGGGTACATTTCCTTATGAACCTGACCCTGTGTTAGTAGGGCATTCAAGCCATAATTAATTTCCACGTGCCTTGCTGCAAGAGCCTGCTGATTAATTTGGCCACACTGCATGGCTCAGATCTCAGGCTCTGCCAACTACCACCAGTTTGGTAACTTTGGCCAATTTACTTAACCTGTCTGTGCCTCAGGTTCCTCATCTTTAAAATGGCTGGAATACTGCATTTTCCTCAACCCGTGAGGATTAGATGAGATGGGTTGATGAATGTAAAGAATTGAAGGCAATGACTTGCTCACAGTAAGAGCTCAAAATGTGAACTGCTGTTACTATTATTATCTTTACGTTGTTACTTGGGATCATCTAAATACAAACCTAAACACGGTTCTCTCTTATTTTCTCTTTGCTAAAAGTTTTCAATACAGTACCAAATTTTAAGATATTTTTCATTTGCTTTCATGCTTTCTTTATTTGCCTAATTTAGATTTTAGTTTAGGGCTGCCATATATGATTTTCTTAGATATTAGTTTAGGGCTGCCATATGTGATTTTCTGGTCAGGAGATGGGGCATTACAATCATCTTCCTTCTTTGAAAGAAACTATAACTTTTCAGGCTTTGTGCTCTCTAAGCAAACACATGCAAAGGAACAAAAGTGGCTCAGAAGAGTACTGGATTTTAGGAGAAAGGTGGTCAAGAATGTTTAAATGGCCTAGACAATTCCAAAAGAGGCAAATTGATATAATGAATCAATTTGAAAAACATAAATGAAAGTCATTCCTACTCCTTAATTAAGATAGAAAACCATGCAACTGAATTTGTGATTCAGTTGGACTCCATGGACTCCATGGAAGAGATACAAGTCTATTTACTTGTCATTTCTGATATTTGATTAAATCATTTGATTTGGAAATGTTTAATAAAAAATCAGAACCCACAGTTTTATGGAAACTAAGTTATAAGAGGATTAGCCCAGAAAGCCTTGATAATGACAACACAGAGATCAATGCCAATAATATATAAATGCAGAGTCAAGTTATTAAATGACATTTCATCAACCCAAGCCAATGAAGAAACAAAGTTCCAAATTCTGAGACCAACATTAAAATAATCAAGCATAGTTTATCAGACCCATAGGAAAGGCAATTCAAGGGTACTCTGGTTTGCTGAGGTGGGAAGCTAATGAAAAGCCCAAGGACCATATGTTACATCTGCTTCATAATGCAATAATTCATAGCCATATTTTAATGTTGGCTAAAACATGAACATAGCAAAAGCTAATGGTATCTCTTCATTTGTAACACAGCACATGGCACTGAGAAAGGTAACATTTTGATAACTTAGAGGGCTTTTTGGAAGGGAAAATACCATTCTTCTCCAAAGATTGGTTCCTAACTTTGGCTGGTGATTTTAGGTCACTGCATAAAAGGAGTGTGTAATTACTTCAGGAAATCCACAATCACAAATATTATTAACATGGAATGTAGAAGACCTGGCATCATAGTTATATACAGAAATCACTAAGGTTTGCAGATTCTAAGATTCTATTAAAGGTAACATCTTATTTTAAACATAATGCTTCCAGTGTCCTTAGCTTACTCTATCCCCTCTTATACACTCCCACTTGTTTTGTGAACTCAATTTTCAGTGTTCATACCATAATCACTATTTAGGTAGTGTTCAACTGCTTTGTTTTTGTGTTTGTATCATTTTCTATGTACCTGTCACTAATTCTTATCCCTTTCAGTACTCTCTAAATTCTCTTAATATGGGCAGACATATGGTCCTGTAATTTTCATATAGCTCCTTTCCTATTCTCCATCAATTTTTCTTTTGCTCCATTTAATAGATTTTCTTAATCTCTTTTACAGATTTTTTTCTACTTTTAGATATTTAATTTTCAAGAGTTCTTTTGTGCTCTGTGATTATACCTTATTCAAATTATATTCCATTCTTGTTTTATGAATGCAATTTCTTCTCTTATCTCTCTAAGACTGTTAAATAAAATTTGGGGGGATTTTTTTTTTGTTGTTCCTGAATTGTCTTCTCGGAGTCTTTTTTGTTTGCTTGTTTGTATGTTGTGGTTTCTCTCTTTCATGATGTAACCTTTTTTTAATGTCTCATCATCCTTAGCTTCCTTCCACATTTAAGAACAAGGCTGTGTGTGTGTGTTGGTGGAACTGGTAGAATTCATACCATGACTGGAAGAGGATCTACTCATTTTAATGAGCTACTTCCTTTGTTAGTTAAATGGATGAGGCGGTATCTTTTTTATGAACTTTAATTTCACTTTGGGGACTTCGGGAATAGGATATAGTATACAGATATATGTAAATACATCTTTGGTGTTTAGTAAAATGTTAACATTAATCAATATTGAGTTATTTACAGAGGTAAGGATAGAAGATATTATCACAAAATGGAAGGTTAGCATTAGAAGCCAGAAAAGAAGGAAAGACGATGGGTTCTATAATACAAGTTGTCAGTTAAAAATTTTAGGATGGAGTAAGGGTTTTATTATTTCACTGTTCTTTCCTAAATTACTCCAAAATGTCCAAAAGTGATACTATCTTGTGTTAGGAGCTGGGAGGGTTAGGGGGAACTGGTAGAGAGAACTGAGGTTTATATTCTTGTCATTCGGAGAAGTGTTCGTGTGTGTGTGTGTGTGTGTGTGTGTGTGTGTGTGAATGCATGCACATGTATGCACATGTGTGTATTCATGTAACTATATTTTGAACTGGGACTTGGGCAAAGTGATGCTGACGTAGTAATATATTAATTTTTTCCACAGAACACACTTCAAAGCGCAGATGTTTGAAGTTCCATTAGAATAAAAAGCATTGAAAAATCAAGAACTCTGATATCTCTTTCTAGTTCCTCAGATACTTCCTTATTCCTTTTCAGAAATAACTGGATTTTGACAGAAGCCTTATACATCTATAGAAGATGTTTTCTCCCCTCTTCTATAAAAAGGGCAGAAACAAAGAAAATAGAAACCACTAATAGGTTTGTAAATAATCATTCTACCACTCTGAGAGCTTACAGGTAACTCCTCAAAATGCTCATTTAATGCTTGTTAATGACCACATAAAATTTATTGTTTCTCTTCTAGAACTGAAAATTCCATCCTATTATTTTCAAGGTATTTTACTTCAAAACATGAATGTGAAAGAAACAAGCAGTTTACACACACACACACACACACACACACACACACACACACACACACAATATGTCTGTGGGCATGCGTGTATGTGTTTACGGCAAGGAAAGTCCTGTAAAAATTAGGGAAAAATATATAAAGAAGGCTTTTAACTCTATAATGAGACCACCCAATAAAAAAATGGACAAAAGACTTGAATAAACATACCACTGAAGACATACAAATGGCCAATAAGCACATGAAAAGATGTTCAACATAACGAATCTTTAGGGAAATGAAATTAATAACTAAAATGAGGTATTGCTAGTCACTTGCTAGAATTGCAAAAATCAAAAAGAATGGCTGTCTCAAGTGCCATCAAGTACAGGAACTGGAACACTGATACGTGGCTGGTGAAAACAAAATAGTGGTCACTTGGGAAAAGAATTGAGCAGTTTCTTATGTTAAACATACCTACAATATAACCCAGCAATTCCACTTGTAGGTATCTCTACCCAAGAGAAATGAAAACATATGTCCACACCAAGACTTATATGACTATTCATAGCTGCATGAATCAATAAGCCAAAATTTAGAAACCATTCAAATGTCTACTAGTGAGCAGGTAAACAAAAGGTGGCCTATCTACATAATGGAATATCATTCAACAGTAAAAAAAGGAACAAACCCCTAATGTCTGCAACAACACCGATAAGTTTCAAATGTATTATGCTAGGAAGGAAGCCAGACATATGATTCCATTTATATGACATTTCTAGAAAAGATCAAAATAGAGATGAAAGGCAGATCAGTTCTGCCTTAGGGTTGAGGGTGGGAGTTGGGATTAAATGCAAACAAGAATAAGGAAACTTTTCACATGATGGAAGTGTTCTAAACTGGATCATGATGATGGTTGTGCAACTGTGTCGGTTTGCTGAAACTCATCAAACTGCACACTTAAAACGGATGAATTTCATGGTATGCCTCTCTAAAGCATATCTTAATGAGCCCATGGGGAAAAAATATGGGGCATTTTTGTATGATGTATTTTCTACTTCAACTATTAGACAATTCTTTCAATGAAATATATCATGTCAAAAATTATATTTTAATTTGTGTTATTAGGTAATGAAAAAGCAAGAATCATTTAACAGAGCGTAAGCAGTAGGTTTAAATTTAGATGCTGTTGGCAATATTTGGACCATTTCTAAGGATGAAGAGATACATATTTTATATTTATTTTCTAAATAAAAATCTCTATTTTACTGATTTAGCTGGACAACCTATATGGCTTCTGCGAAATTCCCTAAGTAGAATAGTGTCCTGAAACTGGAGAGTTTTGAGACACTCATCAGATGTCTTACAAATAGGGAAACAGAATCAGAGAGATAAAATAACTTGTCCAAAGACACATAGCCACAAAGTGGGAAAAATATCCTGATGCCCAGTCCAGTGATTTGTTTTCTCTGTACCATACTACCCAAGGAAAAATAAGCACATGTCAGGATTAAGGGAGTCCTGACTTTAAGAAATCAGATTTTTCTCTTTTCTGATATGTTTTGCATTTGCAGTGAGCCCAGAGGTGAAAATCCTATGAAGTAAATAAACATAAGATGTTGTCTCCCACAGGGCAACTTCTGTTTATGGCTAAATGAGCCAAGACGAAGAAACACTTCAAATAAAAGACTCAGCTGGAATGACAAGGCAAAGAGGCTGCTGAGCTTGGAAGGGAGTCTGGCACATAGCCACTGTGATTCATAAACTATAATGTAATAAACTTGTATGAACAAAAATCTAATTTCCATATTCAACACTGGTTACCTGAATGAGCCATATGAGAGCTAATTTTTGGAAACAACATTAATTCTCTGGAAACAAAATGAGCCACTTGATACCAGGCAGACTGTGGTATCTAAAAGGTTTCCAATTCTCCATCCTCAACAAACCTTTTCTTCGTCTCAGCTTTCAAGAGATGTCTCTAGAAACATCTTAAACTGAATCTTACTCTAGTTTGATGTCTGATGCTTCAAAAAAAAAATCACCTCTGGTTGATGTGAATATAATAATTGGCCAAAAAATAGGCATCTGATGGAAAAAAAAGATGCGGCCATCTGAGTCTCGGAAACTTTTAGTCTTCAATACCACCAACTCAGAGAGCTGCACTGTTTATAAGTGACAGTGACTAAAAGGATTTGTGGCACCAAAGTTCTTAGAGACTAGAACCAGCAATATTTGCCCAAAAGGCTCATGCAAAATCTCAGTAAAGCCCTGCAAAATTCTCTGCAAAAAAGTAATATGAGGACTTATCTTCCTTAAACATACATTTTATCAGGAGTAGCTTAAGGGCTGTGATAAACTGCAGTAGTGTTCAAAATATCCACTGTTCCTTACTGTAGGAACATTATTCGTTGATGCCCTATTGATGCCAGGCTGAATCATGTAACCTTTTTTAGCCAATGGACTGTAAGCAATGATGCACACCACTTCCCAGCAGAAGCTTTATGAGCCGTTACATGGTTCCACTATGCTCTCCTCCTATTGACACAAGTCAAAAAATGTCCCACACTGAATATTCTCCTTAAATCTGGAACCAGGAATAAAGGCAATACCTCATAGTGAACACACAGATGGAACAAGTAATCAATTTTCCACTTGTAAGCCAGAGTTATTTGTTACTGTATTATAACCTAGCCAAAGGTGGCTAAAACAATAGTTAAACAAAAAGATTTGTTTGGAATTGTGAGCAACATGGTACTTTATAGACTGTACACTGATTGCAAAATAAAAGTGTTGATATATACTTCCATCATCCTAATGTTTTGCAAACATTTTTGATCCAAATTTTAATCTAATAGTACTTGACTCTAGATTCACCATAGAACCACCAGGAATATTAAAAAAAAAAAATTCTGCTCCCCATCTCTGAGCTGGTGATTTATTTGGTAAGGGCTAGAAACTATTATTTCAACATGTGGGAATTCCTCAGTCCTTCTGCAGAGGAAGGCAAGAGGAAGAGCTACTGCTGCAGTGCGGCTAATCAAGGCCGGGGACCCACACATCCTAAGGGATCTGTCTCTGGAAGAATTAGCAAGATTTTAACTTCTTGTTTTACATTCCAATTATAGCTAGCTATAGAACATTTTTAACTGAATTAATATAACATACATTTAATATCAATTTTCATATGCATCATTTGGACATATTTGTTTCATACTAATAGGCATGCTTTCATTCCTGAAAAGCTGCTGCCTTAATTTGGCTTTCTAGTCATAGAAGATGCTCAAATGGTCTCTTATCTGGTCATACAGTTCTTTTAGATGCCAAAGATTTCAAATGAATTTGAAATATCAGTTAGCTGGGTCACCCATTAATCAATGGATCAATCAACTCATTAATTCTAACATTACTTTGTATTCAATTTGTGTCAGTATTCTAGATGATCTGGCTGCAAATAAGAATAAAGGGCACAGGATCTTCTCTGGGAGAGCTCAGTGTTGATGGAGGTGGGTACAAGGTATATACAAAAAGATAACTGAAATACACTCTACTGACTATGACGGTGGGGGTTTTTATGGATTACGAGCTTAACCTTGTCACTCATTTCTTAATGTGATTCAGTTTTTCTAGGAGACTTCTGCCATTCATTTTTCCTTGTTATCACTCTAGAGAATTTAACACCTTATTCCTTGCATCTGATCCTCCTTTCCATATATCTGGTCTCAGTATACTTTCACCAAAAGAATACTGTTGTTCCACAGAAATACAATGTTATTTAGTGACTATACCTGTCCTGGCCATGTAAATTTATGTCTGAATCCCCCCATAAATACACAAGTCCCAGAGTAGTTTATTCATGATCTTGTAGGACATACTTGCATTCTTCCTCAATGCATGTCATTGACAAACCAGTGCTTGGTACATGGTTTCTCACTGCTATCTCCATATCTCTGTGAAGTAGAAACTTAGAATATTTAATTCATTCTGTTTTGCTGTAGCCTCTGCTAGTCACTGGCAACTTTGCAATAATTATTTTTCTTGTGATATAGTAATATTCATATCACAAGAAGGTTATGTTAAAAGTAGTTTAGTGGGAGGTATTGGAATACTTTTCCTATGTTTTATCTAGAAGATACTACATACCCTTTCTCAAAATTTAACTCTCATTTAAAATGCATTATTGCAATTTCTTCTGAAGGAGATATGGAAAATCAAGTGATTAATAGATTCCATACTCTAAAACCATCAACTGTCAGGCTTCCAAAGTGACCTGAAATTTAAAAATATAATATGAATAATACTTTATAGACAATAGGCATTAACATCAGCCTTCCATGCCCACATGCTCTAGAACATATGCATATGCTTAAAATAAAATTACTTTACAGTTTATTTAACTTCAAAATAAAAAGGACGTTTTTTTTGTTATCAGAGGCTTTGATCCAATACTACTACTGCCAGAAGAAAGGTATATGTTGGATATTCCATACAGGTCAAGTTTATTCAAACTCTGTGAATGCTCCTAATAATAAAATGAAGCAAACAGGTATAACTAGATATATTACTATAAACTGCCTTACTGTCCTAAAAATAATTAAAAGCAAAGTCAGAGATCAATCATACATAGAAATATTCAGTTCTTTATGCCACAGGTAAAACCATTTTCAAACATAGCCTGGCAAAGGGTTTTTAAAGTTTAAATTATATTAGCTTTGCAATTACCTTTTTAATTGGAACTTTTAAAAAACTTGTAACTCAAACTGGGAACTAAGAGCCACAGAACACTTTCTGTTTGGCCTTCATGGAGCCTGTCATCCAAGTGAAAATAACCTTATTCTACAGGGTGCCCAGGCATTTCTGCTCTAAAGCAACGTGGGGTTAGGCCCAGAAAAGGCCAGTAACCTGTGGAACCTTTCACAGCATTCACTGGGTGTATAAAACAAAATTACAAAAGCTGATTCCTTAGATTATAAAAATACATAAAGGGGTGTTTGAGGCAGGGGAAGATGGGGACATAAGGAAGAGGCCGAGACCCCCAAGATGTACTCTGAGCACATGGAGATTGTTTTCAGTGGTTCCTTAATGTTTCAAAGTGCCTAGTTCTTCTGAGACAGTCTCGTCTCCCTTGTGACAGCACTAGGACACTGCAGCTCATTCTTCCATTCTGCAGCCAGCGACCAGCAGATGGAGAGACCTTTTTCTCCCAGGCCACTCAGCTGCACTGCTTGACCCACATGGTCCAGGTTAAGGCTGAAGCTATTTCCACAAAATAAAATGGAATGTTTGGAGGATAATTTGGGGGGAGAGGATGAACATACTGAGACTCATGAATTTATAACAAATGTTGCACAACCAAAAAGCAAATAACGGGATTAAAAAATGGGCGGAGAATATGAGCAGACAATTCTCCAAAGAAGAAATTCAGATGGCCAACAGACACATGAAAAGATGCTCCACATCGTGAATTATCAGGGAAATGCAAATTAAAACCACAGTGTGATATCACCTCATACCAGTTAGGATGGCCAGCATCGAAAAGACTAAGAACAACAAATGCTGGTGAGGATGCAGAGAAAGGGGAACCTTTCTACACTGTTGGTAGGAATGTAAACTAGTTCAATCACTGTGGAAAGTAATATGGAGGTTCCTCAAAAAACTAAAAATAGAAATATCATTTGACCCGGGAATTCCACTCCTAAGAATTCACCAAAGAATACACGTTCTCATTCAAAATGACACATTCACCCCTATGTTTATCACAGCACTATTTAGAATAGCCAAGATACAGAAGCAACCTAAGTGTCCATCAGCAGATGAATGGATAAAGAAGATGTGGTACATATACACAATGGAATACTATTCATCCATAAGAATGAAACAAATCCTACCATTTGCAACAACATGGATGTAGCTGGAGGATATTATGCTCAGTGAAATAAGCCAGGCAGAGAAAGACAAGTGCCAAATGATTTCCCTCATTTGTGGAGCATAACAATGAAGCAAAACTAAAGGAACAAAACAGCAGCAGACTCCAAGAAGGGACTAGTGGTTACCAAAGGGGAGGGGTTGGGGAGGGTGGGTTGGGAGGGAGGGAGAAGGGGATTGAGGGGTATTATGTTTAGTACACATGGCGTGAGGGATCATGGGGAAAACAGTGTAGTGCAGAGAAGTCAAATAGTGTATCTGTGGCATCTCACTACACTGATGGACAGCGAGTGCAATGGGGTATGATGGGAGGACTCAATAACATGGGTGAATGTAGTAACCACATTGTTTTTCATGTGAAACCTTCATAAGAGTGTGTATCAATTATACCTTAATTAAAAAATTGCATAAAAAAATCAACTGTTGCAATGCTTCCCGAGTATTTGGTTGGTAACCTTGGTGGCTGAGAGCACAGGATCTGGATTCAGACTGCTGGGTTTGACTATGGTTTCCACCCACTGAATGTATAAGCTTGAGGCCAAATTTCTCTGTATTTTGGCTCCATTTTCTGCAAAGTGGGAATAATAGTACCTCCTACCTTACTGGATGCTTGTAAAGATTCAATGGTATACATAAAATATTGAGGAACATTAAAATCAGAAGAAAGGCCCTATTAATGATAGCTATTATTGTGAACAACATATAATCTACCTGAAAGTTAACTGATGAGAATATTGAGATATACCTATGTTGATGATTTGCAACCATCCCAAAATTACAAAGACCCAAAATAAAAATTTGGGCCTCTGGATTCCTTTTCCAAATTATTTACATTTCCAAACTTTAGTTCTTCCAAGACCACTGGTAAATTTTTTTGCTATATGCATTAAACACCTGTTCATACTATTTTTTTTTTTTTGTAGTTTTCTTTGAGTGAGCTCATATCTTTTAGATAAAAAAATCACTACCCTGCAGAAAAACAAAGCATTGCTATTAAATTCTAGCTAGATATTCTGGTCTGCTGAATACTCTAAGCACTGGAGAAAGGCCCTGGGAAACAAAAAGAGAGGCAGAGAAGGCTTGCTTGTGGTGACTCCAGTGGATTCGCTCACTGCCATCTCTTAATTGCCTAGGTAGGAAGCAGGGCTCTAAGTGAGGTCACAAAATCAAACAATAAACCATTTTAACAAACAAGAATTCACTGAGGAGACAATAAAGACAATAGTCCAATATGCCAAGCTTTTCATACAGTACTCAGATTTTTTTCTATCTGAATTCCATCTATAGATGTTAGGACGTGTTCTTCCTTAGTGCTCTCGGTTTTAGAAGGTGATCGATCGCTCAACAGCAATGTGATTGAGGAAATCACTAAATTTTAAGACACCACAAACACATTAACGTTAATTTAAAAAGTCTCAAAACTACAGGCAAAAATAGCCAGTGATAAGGTGGTCTAGAGGCACAGGACCTGTCAGCCAGTCACATCTCTGGACCCAGAGCAGGACGGATGGCCTCGGTGCTCCTTGCTATTGACAATTTGATCACAAAGGATTGGTCTTTATAAAAAGCAGTGTGTAACACAAAAACAAAACAAATCAAGGTGAGATCCTTTTGGGCAGCCTCAGTGACAGAAGGAAGCAGATAAAACAAGTATCTGAGTGATTTTGGACAAATGATTCACTGTCATCTCCCACTACCTTGTTAGCTTTGTTCTTTGCGTATGTGAGGCTGAGAACTGCAATTGGTTCTCTAGAAAGAGGGCTGTGGGTTTGAGGAATTTTCATAAGATGCTGTGGCCAACTAGGATCCATTTTTCCTTTGGGGAAAAACTTTTAATTTTGGAGTGTAAAAAGTCTGAGGCCTTCTCCAACTTCCTTAGAAGGAGTTTGGGGCTTTCTCTTTGATGCCCCACCAACTTTTTTCATATCTCTGTTACAATTGACATGCAGTGCAAAAATTTTGTGTAATGTGTCAGAATTTGCACTACTCCATGACCTTCAAGCACTATGTCCTTTTTTCCAGTAAATGTCTGCCACTTGCCAAATTCCTTGCATCAGTAGGGGCTCAAAAATATATGTTAAAGGAAGAGGTGTCTATATAACTAGATTAGGTTTTAAGAATCTACATTTATCGCAGAAACATTGTAAAATGGCAACAATCAAAAGTCATCTGTATTTAGACACGCCAAAATAATATGATTAGCATCTTAATGTACATTTTAAGGATTTTTTTCCTAATAAATAGAATAAATAAATTTCCTAATAAAAGAAGATGTTGCTTTTCACAGTAGTGCAGGACAACGGAACTGTGCAAGTTGAAACTGTGCAAAGTGATCTTAATAATCAATGGTGAAAATTACCATTCTGTAATCTTTAAAAGCTCTTTTCAAAGCATTAAGATGTCTCTCAGCCTTGGCTACAGATGCATAGGGACAAGAATTAGCAAAATTAACATTTACTTTGTGTACTGTAATTTGAAACATTAGAAACGCTGAGAAGTAACTCTTTTTTTACAGAAAAAACTTAAGAGTAGTTAAAACAGGGGTTGACTTCTTGTCCTGTAACTTACATTACCAAGGGAGCATTTTTCTATGCCTCGGCCAAGCGTCACATTCCTTTCTAAGTTGGATGAGCTTCTGACATTTTATCTTTTGTGCTTTCAGTGTTCTGAAGTACCTCTAAGGGCTCCTTTAAGGAGTGGGAAGTCATTTGTTGTGGTCTCTTTCCCGCAGAGCTCGTCTGTTTCCTTACAAGGATTTTCCTCATTTATGTCCATCAGTTCTCTTCACTAAGCCCCCCTTATTTACAGTCTCCAGAATGGTGTCAGGGTCAACATCCCCAGGGACAGCTATTTCTTCCATAGCTTCATTTACATTAAACTCAAATCTTACTTCCAGTATTACAACTTTTTGTTTCTTTGCTGTATTTTGATCTTTCTTGGTCCATTCCTGCATTCAAGAACCCGATTTTTGACATAGGTTTGTTACATGAAGACAAGAGGGTGAGACAGCTACACCCTTGCATGAACTGAAAAATAGCTGTGCAGTGACTGATCACCAACAGACTGAAAGAATGATGTAATTGGTCACTGATCATGATGTGCACCTATTCTTTACATGGTAATTTGTGGATCAAAGAGCTAGCAGCAAAGTTTGTCCTTTATTCCTCACAGTGATAGACTGTAGCAATGACATTTGAACTGTGTTGCTGGGGAACTGCTGTTACTTGACTCATGGTAACAGAAAATGTGTGCATACTGAAACTGTTCAAAGTGCCTGTAATGAAAAGCTACTTAATATATATATTCACATGTATGCAGAGATGTGTTTTAATATTGTGCTGTTTTATGTATCTTTCATAACTTTCTCACATGTATGCAGAGATGTTTTAATATTGTGCTGTTTTATGTATCTTTCATAACTTTCTTTTCTCACTTTATTGTATTTCATGAGTATCATTCTAGACCAGTAAATCTTTACCTATAGTTTCCTTTAAAATGGGCTGTGCAAATTGCACTGAATGAATCTAAACAGGTTTGTTGTAATGATTTAAGTGCACGATATATACAATGCTCTTAGAATTGGGCCTGCCAATTCTAGCAAGGACTAAATAAATGTTCACACTTGTTATTTATGTGCACAATTTAGTTGATTTCCTATTGATGGACGCTTAGTTCCTAATTTTTCATTAACATTATGATGAATATCCTTGCACACAGTGCAGTGTATGTTTGCAATGATTGTTTAAAAAAAGTAGCACAATCTTGGCTGTTGCATACTCCGGAAATGGTTCTTGGATCATGACTCCTGCCAAGTAAGAGAATATAGAAGTAACAGCTACTGGGGGGTTGACAGGAAAATAGGAGACGCTCCAGGACTACAGGACGGAACCCTAGTCAAAAAGCAATATTTAAAAATTATAAGCCTTAGAGATAATCACTGTAATAAAGCCACATACAATGAGTTATTTACTAGGAGACACACAGTCCGTCAAACACTTTATACACATTATCTCAATGCCCGAATACCATCTTTATGAGGAAGGTATTATTTTTATAGGCTTTTTATAGATTAGAATATTGAGGCTTACTAATATTAAATAACTAGTCCGTGGCCACTTCCTAAAATGGAGTGCAGGCAGAACTTCCACTCATATCTTATGTTTCTAGAGTCTATAGTCTTAGCCTTTTATATTCATCATCACTGTTATGTAACAATTTAGTCCCAAACTGAGAGGATTAAAACAACCACCATCACTTATTATCTCACCTTTTCTGTGAGTCTGGAATCCAGGTAAGGTTTAAGGTGTCTCTGGGTCAAGGTCTCTGATGAAATCATACTCAAGGATTGGTTGGGGCTGTGGTTTCATTCAAAAATTTGATAGGCCATGGCTTTTGCAGGCCTTGGTCCCTTGTCACCAGGGCCTTTCCACAGGGCTGCCTCATGACATAGAAGCTGGCTTCCCCAGAGTGAATGACCCAAGCGAGTGAGAGTGGATGAGTGGGTGCCCAAGGTAGAAACAAGTGTTACTGTAAACCTAATCTGGGAAGTGGCATCCCATAATTCCTGCTGTATTCTATTTGTTAGAAGCCAGCCATAAGTCCCAGGCCACACTCAAGGGGAGTAACTACAGGAGGCAAGCACCACTGGGACCCCTCTTAGAGGCTGCTTATCAGTGCCATTCGGTGAGCATCTTATTAGGCCAACTAGAAGGACTCAGGAACCAGCACCTGGGTGCTACACTTTACAAGGCAACACTCTAGAATCTAGGCCATCATTTTAGTTCTTTGGGCTGCTATGGAAAGAGTTTCATGTGGAAAATACAATGATAAAATTCACAAAGCTGATCATTGAGAGGTTGGAGAAAACACTGAATTTTCAGAAAATTGAGGAGAAACTTAATAGAGGCCTATAGATATGAAAGAGGACTTAAACTCTTTAATTTAGAATGACAGTGAGACACAGTGGCCTTAAACTGCAGCATGCTGGATTTTCTAGGAGCATAAAGGATATGGCTTAGATGGGAGATCTCAGAAATTGTCCCACATTCTCACTGGTCTTAGTGTGAGGGTGGCCCTTTCTGAACAGGAAGGATTAGATCAAATGCAGGCTTCTAGTTTAAAGTTCTGACAAGAAGTAAACAGGACTTTATAAACATTTGGAAGAGGCAGCCAAATCTTCCATGGAAGGCCACTTTACAGTTCTTGAAAGTTAGTGTCTGTCAGCTCAAGAACTCTAATATGATTTATTGCCATTTGTTTGCAAGGAAGCTAGTTTTTATTTTGTGTCCTTTTCTTTTTGAGAACCAGAGATGATTTAATCTGCTTTTCTATTATAGTGGAGCCAAAGCAGTTGATCCTAGCTCTATCCAGATGGTTTGCATTGCCGAGACTGATTTCTGGTAAACTATTTAATGTTGTTAATAATTCCCTTAATATATTTAAATTTGTGTGCAGGGTAAAGGGGGGAAGATCTGGTACAGATTGGAAGTCATAGCTCCTGCTGGACTTCTGTTGATTTGTTAAATCCAACTGTGGTGTCTAGTCCCTGTTCCTATTTTGTTGAACTTGAAGTAACCTCTTCCTTTAAGCTGTGACACTCAACTGCAATGGTTCATTAATAGGGACATTCAGGGAATGTGG
Source organism: Manis javanica (assembly GCF_040802235.1). Classification (NCBI taxonomy): domain Eukaryota; kingdom Metazoa; phylum Chordata; class Mammalia; order Pholidota; family Manidae; genus Manis; species Manis javanica. Next base: position 152,944,175 of record NC_133157.1, read on the forward strand.
ACCTGCCTCTTTGGGAAATGTATGCCTTTAATATGAAATGCCTGCTTTGGAAAAATAAATTTAACCATAGCTTTTATTCTGTGGAGGAAAAGCCATGTTGTGAAAGAAAGAATATGAACAAGATTATCTCCCACATTTAATGAATTGTAGGCTGTTGATTTTCATTCTTCAATATCTAACATATGTCTCTGCAGCCTATCTCAGGAGGGGCTATCTTGCTTCCCAGCTAGACTCCAATGAAGGCCTCCGGCTGGTCTCTGCTTTCAACATCCCCCCTGTAAAGAGAATACAAACAACTAACATGTGTTGATAGATTCCTACAGGGCTAGGCACGGGGTTACATGCTGTTCATCTCATTTAATCTTCATCCTAAATTGAGAAGGTAAATTCTATCACTGTGCATTTTACAGATGTGCAAACTGAGGCTTAGGTAGGTTAAGTAGCATGCCCAGATTCTAACTCAATTTTATTCTACCCTTTCGATCAGAATGTGAATGCAAACCATGCTGCCTTACTGACTAAAATCCTTCCTGGCTCCTTGGAACCAACAGAATGAAGCACAAATTCCATTCCATAGCATGGCATTTAAATAATGGCCACAGCCAGACGCTGAGTATTCACTATGTGTACAGAGTTTCACCTACATGGCTGGTAATCCTTACCACAACCCTACAAAATGTGTGTGGTTCTCACTGCGACAGGATTTCCAAGATCACAAAGCTCTTGTTAGTTGACAGAAATGGGACTCAAATTAGGTCTGCTTGATCCAACCCTGGTTCTCCATCCGCCACTCAGCCTTTCTTATTGCCTAGCCTCTGCCAAGCTATCTGACTCCATCTTCCCCTCTTCCTTTTCCTCCCCTTCAGGAATTCTGAAACACAGGCAATTTCTGAAATACGCTCTTCCCTGTACCCAGAATTTATTTATTTTTCTTGTTTACCTGGCAAGCTTCTAGATATCACGTAAGACTCAGCATAACCAAACCTCTTCTAAGTAGCCTTAAACAAAATCTTCCTCCCTGTGCTCTCTTCTTGCTGGAAGACAACTACTTTTCTTCACTGATACTTTGGAAATAGTTTTGAGGAGGCTGCTATCTTATTTTATTACAAATGTGTATTTATAAAAGATAGTGACTGGGAACCATATACTGATTCATTTTGTGCAGCTAATTATTTTTGAATGCCTACTGATGTGTCTTATGTTTATCTCTGTTTTCCCAGCTTTTAGCACAATGCTTGACACTTAAATAGTAAAAAAAAGAAAAAAATGGCTGTATGGATGAATGACTAAATAAATGGGGGCTTCACTCTGGAACATGAGAAGCTGAGTCAACAGCAGCTATTACTGAATCAGACTATAAAGCTCCTGAAATACAGTTTGCCATGATTCATGTCACTTGCCTTCTCCTTTTGTGGACTGAGCCTCCTTGATCTAAATACCATGTTTTAAAAGATGCATTAAATAGCCAAGGAACCCTTTTAACTCCTGAAAGTTGCAAATACAAAGGAAACTTTTGCTAGGTGATTCCAACAGAGTGACCCTCTGCATCCTGGGTCACTCACCCAGCTCTGTCACACAGCCAGGGTCAACCAGACTCAGCTCACAACACTGAGGTGTGTCTAACAGACAGGACAGGGGAAGAGGGGAGGATGACTGCCCTTTTCATCCTTTCTCTGTTCAGTCCACATGCTTTCTTTTCAGCAACTATTTCTCCACAGAGACCAGGTGGAGCTCAGCTGCTTCCCTACATCCTGAGGACCAAGAATTTCATTTCTGTCCATTGTAATCTGGCAATGCCATACTTTCCTCTTGCCTGTTCCCCCAACACCCAATCTTTCCTCATAAGGTGCCTAGTACCCCCTGGTTCAGCTGCACTGTCCCTGCCACTGGTCTCCCTGGTCAGACCTGTTCTGCCCTCTCCAGAAGGGTTAGAAATACAGACTTCAGCTGGGCAATATCAGGATTCACGTAGGACAGGGAAAGGAAAAGGTTGCTTGTACTGTTTCTCATTGCTGTGTCTCAGCTCACACACCGTGCCTGCCTAAGGTGAGCGGTGGGGTACAAGGGTGTGTGTGTGGGCTGGGGCGAGGGAAGGTAGGGAATGTTGAGATCTGACCTATTTGCAATTTGAAAAATCCAGCCAACAAGGGTTCACTATTTTTCAGGTCATACCATATGTATTTTCTTACTAGCAAACATTCCCACCCCACCCCACCACCAAACACACATATTGCTATTCTGCTATTCTTTTGACTCAATTTTACTTATAATAGCTATTATTTATAGAACCCATTTAGGTCAGACACTGGGCTAAATACTTGGAATGGACTATCTAATTTAATCTTTACAGTCACCCTGTGAAGCAGATTTTATCATTGTCCTTTTTTACAGAGAGAGAAACAAGACGTGGAGAGGTAAGGCACCAGTCTCACGCGGTGCTGAGGGCCTGGGCTTGGCACGGGGCGGTGCCTGGCACTCCAGAGCCAGCTGGGCTTTGGCTCCCAGCCTGCAGGCTGAATGCTCTGTGAGAGCCACCAAACTGTCATTCCACGGAGCTGATGATGCCCTTTCACCTAAGTTTCATTGACTTTTGCTCTGAGTGCGACTCACAGGGCACATATGCAAACATCTGAGACCCTGAGGTGAGGACAAGGCTGTGAGCTAAGCCGTGATCTCCACGAGGGAGTCACCTTTGTTGCACTTGTCCTTTATCTATAAATTCTTGTCTGTCCTAAAGGCACTGAAGCATGAGAAACACTGAGACAGAATGTAGAGTTGAAATACCAATGGAACAATGGCATAATTAGTTTGTCCAAAGGAACCCAAGCCAACTGCAATTTGGCTTGATTATGCATGGAATTAAAATTTGTCTCTGCCAATCCCATTGGCATCATTATAAAAAAGGAACCCAGACCATGGCTGGCCAATGAATTGGACCCTGGCAACTTATATAGTTATTTGCTATGTGTCATATGTGAAAATGATGCTAGTCCATTCCTGTCAGCGGGACACACATTAATATTTATTAATCCAGCAGACCCTTACCACATGACTGTGTTATAAGTATTGCGGCAGGCTGTGTGTACATTACCTAGATGAAAAGCCGTGATTTCTTGCCCTCTCCTAAGAGTTCATTATCAAGAAGGGGCAGGGATAAAATCAGGGGGGAGATTAAATATGGAGTATAAAGCACTTGAGCTTTTTTAGATCAGGGTCATGTTCTCATGAAGTGATCTGGGAAGCCTTCAAAGAGCAGGAGGCATTTTACATCTAAATGCAGAAATGTTGGAGAAAGAAATTCTAAGAAAAGAGAATGTCAATATTTAACAGGTTATATAAACTAGACTGGGAAACTGAGTTTGGGCAAATTCTTTTAACTCAGACAAACTATTCCACCTGAAGAGCAACTTAAAAAATCAATACAATTTCTTCAACTTTTTAAATGATGGTACCATCCTAAAACATTAGCTCTTGCTAACACACAGAAGTTACATCTAAAGTATTTGAAAACTTAATGCATTCCTTCTGCAAATAAATGTTAATGTTCTGTTTAAAATGACTTACCTTATAAATGTATGCGCAGACAGAAAATAAGACTGGAGGCATATACACAACAATGTTCAAATAACTGTGACTGTTTCTGGGCCTTGGAATTATGGCTAATTTTCATTTTCTTTTTTGTGCTTTTCTGAGTTTTTCAAGTTTCTAATAGTAAAGATGTATTCCTTCTGTAACCAGTTCAAAGCACTAAAGTTACCCTGTATGATCTTTTAAATGTATTATTTTAGAGAAAGAGTTAGAGCTCAGCTCATGACTGAGTACATTTAACAATTACGTAAGTCCCACTCACACACCAGGCACTACCCTTGTCATTATGGATACAGAAGTGTGTCAAGTCCCCTTCCAGAGTGACAGTCATTGAAGGAAAGGAAATTTTGTGGTTTAGATAAATTACAAATGTATCACGATTTGGGGGAAAGAAAGGAACTGGGTCCTGTGAAAGATGGGAACAGACACAAGCAAAGTGGTGGTGGGGGAGGGTTAGGGAGAAAGGCTCACAGCAAGCGACACTTGGGGCCAGATCTATGGGTGAGCAGGGGCAAGCTGGGGAAGAGTGTCCAGGTGGGGTGAGCACGTGTGCCTACACCTCACGTGGACAACAGCTGGCACAGTGACAGGACTGAGCGCACTGTGGCGGGAGCACCCCAAGGGGGAGGATGCACTGGCTGAGAGGAGTTTGGAGAGATGGGGAGGGTTCAGAGCTCATGGAACTTGTTGGCTTTCTTCTACCAGTTGTTGAAAATCTACAAGTTCATTCTCCAGAATAAGCAGTGTAGGAGTAGGACTGAGGGACTCAGGGCAAGGAGAGGCAGGGCAAGGAGCTCGGGTGTTGAGTCAAGTGGCCCTGGCATAAAGCCCAAGAGTCACCTTGGAGATGCTCCCATCTAGCATCCTCAAATGCCACCTCATTCATCTGTAAAATGGAACTTATCTCACCCTCACGAGGGTAAGGTGGTTGTTAGGATTAAATGAGATATATGTATTTGAAGAACATAATCAGTTTAAAAACTAATTATGATTTTTTCCAAGCAACATTTTGGGGGTCAAAAATCCTTTACATTACATCTTTATAGAGAAGAAGACAAAAGAACATGTATTCGTTTAAAAAAAAAAAACTATTCATTATATACCTAAGAGAGATACATAACTGAAGAACCTGTTTTTAGGGTGTCAGTTTTTGATGAAAAAGAAACAAGCTTATATAATCATAAATACACATATCATATCATACTATTTTTCTCTTTTAAAACATTGTTTTAGGTTTGCATTATTAAATTTAATTGGGCTTACACTAAAAATATATATATTTTATACTGCCAGGAAGACCTACATTTCATTTTATAAAAAATGAATTTTAGAAAGAATATAACCCCAAAGCTTATCTTCTAGAGGAAATGCAAATGAAAGGAGAAAAATCTGAAATGACCACATGGGAGAACATGTTTACATTCTGCAGAATGGCTGGTTTTGATGACACTAACTTCTGGCTGGCTTAATGAAGGAGAAAGAGTAGAACTTACCAGGATACTGAACTGAAGAGAGAAATGGTCTAGTATACGATTATTTGTTTGGATTTTTCCCCCTTCAACAATATTGATTATTCCTGTTATTTAACATCATCATTAGTTGGTTTGCTATGGCCATTATCTGCCTTAAAAAACAAATGTACACACCACCAGATAACAGACACTGTTGGCTATTTTAAAAAAAAAGTTGTGTTAAGGTATCTTAATCATTAATCTGAGAATTCAGGTAAAAACAGATCTACCCTAGAATGTCCATTTACTCTAGTTCTAATGTCTTTTACAATCTTCCAAGAGAGCATTTCCACTCGAATGCCCTCATTGCCGTCCAACTTCTCACTTAAACAACTTCAAAGTTACTGGGATATTTTACAGAAAAGCCAGGGTTCTCATGCATCAGGAGCTATTCACCAAAGTTTCTGATTGATTTGGAAGATTTTTTAAAAATTAAATATAGCTATTTATTCTCAAAGGAGGGGAAGAATTTTGAATGACTGGGGAAAATAGCAGGTAAGAAGCTAAAGCCTATCACTATGTGCTAAGTTGTACTAGTTGAAAGGAACAAAAAAATGGCTTTTGAGGTGAATGTCTCATAACAACTAATTTGTAATTGGGCAGAATTACATTCCCTCAGGGGCCACTGTATCAAACCTCTTGCAGTAGAAAAGTGTGTGGTTCTTCAGAGCATGATGGCATGAGGGGGCCACGCCAGGAGCTGAAGAAGATAAATCCTCTCCTACTTTGAACACTGACACAGAGAACCCTAAAAAGCCGCCATTCTCCTAACACTCCCAGGAAATGTGTTTCAGGACTTGGTGACAAGAGTGACCTTTCAAAATTCTGAGCTCTTGAAGCAGATAAGGAATATAATTATCATCTGATCCTCCTGCACTAAAGCAAACTGCAAAAATGCATCAGTCTACCCAACAAGTCACAAGGGATAAGACACCTCTAGGTATCAGGTGCACACCTTGTCATTAGAGAATGAAGTTAGATCAGTTTGTTTCCTATCCATAGTTATAAACTATCCGTGATAGAAGAAATAACCATCTTTTGGTTCCTGGGAGCAGGATAGGGAAAAAATTTAAAGAAGTGTTTTATTTGGATCTTCATCAGCAGCTATAAATGCTAGATACACCAGAACACATAGTAGGTGTTTTTGTTTTTGTAAACCTCAACTTTGCTAAATAAGAAAATAATATGACATCATCCTCTGTTCAAATATTCCCATCAAATTCTGTGTACAGCTCTCAAATCAAACTCTCCAGACAACTGTTCAATCTTCCAAATAATTCTTGTATTAAAGGAATTGTTGCCGAGGGTAATTACTACTTCCCCCCACGCTCCCCAAGGAAGATCAACCTTCTTGTCACCAGCAGTGTTTGAGATGTTTGGGGTTTTACCTTTGATGAATACATGACATGCCAAGTTCTATGGGTCTACAGATCCATCACTCTCCAAATTTATAGGGATGTAGGCAGTGTGATTTGATAAATTATTTTGTTTTGCCTTTCATCGCTCACACGTTATTGAAAGGACGCTCCCTGTGTATCTTGGGCATCATCTATCAAAAATAAGACTTTGCAGAGAACAAATAAAATGCAGTAAAAACTTGTTGAACTGATAACTATATAATATGAATGTGTCATCTCTGAATATGAAGGACCACTATATGAGGCTCATATTTTATTTTTGTAGCAAGTTTACATATCTGTTTCCCAGTGGCTTAAACTGTATTTTGGTTCAAATGTTTGCAAAGCTTCCCAAGTGTCTTTGGGAGAGAGAGCACCATAAATTACACTGATTATTAATCTTACTAAATCTATTCCTTTTTACTGGCCCTTACTTGTGAGATCCGTGCCTCCTGTGATGCACTGGTTTGATGACTTACTTGAAGAACTAGTATATGAAGTAGGTTGGAGCTTGATACTCAGCTTTCCTTTGTTTTAAAGAAAGATAAATCTCTACTAAACTGACCAAAACATGGTTAAAAAGGGAATACTAGGACTTTATAATTGCTAGACCTGGGATTTTAAATCAAAGTGGGAATGATAATTATTGCATTTATTAATTCAAATTCTATTTGCATTTCATCATGAGAATGACAAGTTTCCTCTCATTAATAAAATGCTCTCTATCCAAGACTACTAATGACCGTGAGTCCGTGAAAATATGTTTGAATCCCAGAAAAACATTGCTTTACAAGTTATAGGGCCTAAATTTCTTATCAGAGGCATAAAGCAAAACAGTCAATAGTTTTGGTAAACAGATTCCATGGTTAAAATGTTCACCCCTTTGTAGACCTTAGGCAGTCTTCAACATGTCAGATAAAGGTAAACCTACCTTGTCAATACATAGTGCTCAAATTAATGAGCAATCAGAGAAAAATGAAAAGAACAGAAAGATTTCAAATTTGCCACTGATAGGAAACATTTCAAAGACTGATAAATTCCAGGGCTGTTGATAATATGGGGCAAATAAGAATTCTCATACACTATTAGTCCTTAGAAAGAATTAGGTCTACCTTACTGACACAGAAGATTTCTAAGGCATGCTGTTAAGTGAAACAGGTAAGCTAGAGAAAATAACTCATAATATGACCCAATTTATATAAATACCTCTGCCTCCTCCTCTCATGTATATATAAATTAAATGCAAAAATAAAGATTCGGGGGGGCTTCAAACTAATCTCCCAACAGAGCTTGGGGCAGAGACAGGAGGGAGTGGAAAGAGGATGCAAGGTGTAGGAGCTTTTCACATTTTTACTTTGGATATTCCTGTATCTATGAAACATTTTAAAGAAAGATAGGTCCTATTTCTTATGTAATTATTATTTTAAAGAAAATATTTATAAGAACTGGATATGGATGAACTAACCTACCTACAATTTTTCATAGAATTTCAAAGCTGGCAGACATCATTCTATCTCATTGAATTTATGGCTCCCAAACTACTCTGAAGCCTTAAGGATTTTCCAGAGTCCCCTTGTGGGTTGGGAATGAAGGCTGTAGCCTGTGGGCTTCAGACACACATACACACACACACACACACACACACACACAAACACACACACACAGACACACACAGACACACACACACAGACACACACAGACACACACACACACACACACACAGATTCAGACACCTCCAGCTCTGCCTTCTTCTGTTTCATGAATTAGAATTAAATGTATGGTTCTGTGTGAACAGTGTTTCAGAACTTAAAAATGTTTAAAGGCTATTCCAACTTCATTTTGAATTTGTCCCCACAATGACAAGTTGATTTGCCCAATACCACACCCTAGTAGCAGAGCCAGAGAACATTAGGTCTCTTGCCCTCCCTGGTGCCCCAGACTGCATGACCTCTCTGTAACTCCAGGGGTTGCAGTCTCATGCACATACCACATATCCCCCTACTTGGGAGCAGCCAGCAGTAGAGGCAAAGCAATGGGCACGCCTTACCTATAGCAGTTCTCCTATTTATTTCTGCTTAAATATTTACATTCACCTTTCAATACCATAGAAGACTTAAAGTATTCTAGCTTCCTTAAGAAGGGTAACTTTTGGATGAGATGATCTAAATAAGTAAACAAAACAAGAAAAGTTGGTTTCTACTATTTTCCTCAAATTAAAAAGATTGCCAAACTAATTAATAAAATGACATTTATTACAGTCAGTAAAATATAAGACTAAACTCACTGAGAACAAAATAGCTTAAATGAGTCACCGCACCCGCCCAGTTTGGACCTGACCCACAAGACCCAAGAGGATGGGAGCTCAGAGGAGGCAGGAGAGCCGCTTACTGTGGGAACCAAACCACGGGGGCGCAACCTCTCAAGAAAACAGTCCTTTACCCTTCTTATCTGCAGAGATGAACTGAAGACAGCTCAGACCCAGAGAGAGCAAAGGGAAAGCCACCCTACTGGGCTCTTAGTTATTGTCACACAATGAAAAACGGCAAGAACATAACAACCTGACTTAGACAACCTGGCCCCCAGATAGGTCTCTTTGTATTTCTCGCTAACAAGGATTTTCCTTTCTCTGAATGCTTAGTTGTTGGGTTTTAAAATTGGTGTTAGGATCACTCAAGTTAGATCTGATCCTAACTGAGTGCCCAGTGCTGTGGCTTCATTATTTCCTTGTTTGGGATGTATCTTCCATTCAGGTCATAAGCACAGGAGAGTGGGGTCGTATCTTACAAGGTATCTTATAAGGCCTTTACAATGAATTAACTAGCAGGTTGCCCACAGATATTATTAACTACCCATCATATGCCAGATACTGTTCTGAGACACTGTTCTGTTCTCTCTCTCTCAATGCTAGAGGTACAGAGGTGTGAGGGTGAGTTTTATGCATTGACTTGGCTTGGCTATAGTACCAATTTACTGCCTCCAACACTAATCTAGATTTTACTCTGAAGGTATTTTGCAGATGTGGTGAGCATCTATAATCAGTTGACTTTAAGTAAAGGAGATTCATATCAGTAATGGGGGTTGGCCTTGTCCAATCAGTTGAAAGGCCTTAAAAGCAAAACTGAATTTTCCCTGAGAAAGTAGATATTCTGCCTCAAGGCTTTAGTAACTCCTGCCTCAAAGTCTCCAGCCTTCCATCCTGTACTATGGATTTTAGACTTGACAGCTCCTGTAATCCCATGAGCCAATTCCTTAAAATAAATAATATATATAGAATATATATACATGCACATTATTTTTATATATACATATACCATATACATACATCTGTATACATATCCTACTCATTCTGTTTCTCTGGAGAACGTGGACTAATACAGTAGTTGAACAAGGTTCAAGTTTCTGTTATCATGGAACTTAACATTCTTCTAGGTGAAAACTAATAATCACTTAAACACATCACTAATCAAAAGAAATATGGTGAGTGACAAGGCTGTGGAGAAACTAAAACAAGACAAATATGATTGCAAACGGTTGGAGAGGTATATGTAGACTGGGTGGTCTTGGAAGGCTTCCCTGAAGTGGTGACACTGCAGCTGAAACAGCTGATACCTCATTAATTTTTTGTTTCTGCCATAGAGCTTGTATAAAGTGATTTACATAATATGCACTCAATAAATTATTTTGAATAAATAATGAGCAGATTAATAATATGATCTTATAGAAGATTGACTATTCTAATTTTAGGTAACTGAGAAACAAGCCGAGTTTAAGACCTTAATGAGAAGAAAGTCTTTTCTCCCAAGCTGAAATTACATCAGCTTGGGGCTGGAGGCACTTGTTTCTGGCTTGATTAATGAATGGAGGTAACTGACTAAGTCATTCTGGGCATGCAATCCCTTTTACCTGCTCTAATTTGAAAAAAATAGAGATATAACACAGTTGGTAGACAAAGTACAAGGCTGAAACAAATATCCCTTTCTGATCAAATGCTGCCTCTTCTTACCTCCTTCTCCTCCTTCCCTTCAAAGCACAGAAACACTCACCCATCCTAAACTCACAAGACTTGATAGGTTATTTATTAGGGAGAAAAGATCCTGTACTTCATCTTTCTTGTCCATGATTCCTACTACTTGGCCAGCTGCATTTATTATTTTTATTATTAAATGATGTGTGTGTATGGTGGAGGGGGCAGGGGGGTACAGACAGTGAAGAGAAAGTTAAGATTCTTCCAAACCTTAACCCAAGAGATGCCCTTAACATCCAAGAGCTGTAACAAATAATAATTAAGGGAGATCTGGGCCAGACAACCATTTCAGATGGGACAGCAAGATCCAGACCTGCCCCTCAAGGAATACAGACCTGAAGCTTGTTTCTTAGCACATTAAACTGATCTCCCAATGTGAGAGTATGTGAACGCTATGGCTCAAGACCAAATGTCAGCAGAAGCTGGCCAAATGAGCCACTGGTGAGCCCCTTCCATGTGCTTTTAAGAGCGTTTTTTGGATTGAAGTGATACCTAAGAATTGATGTTCAACCTTGCTTAAAAATATATTCATTCTGTTCATCTGGGTTTTGTGAGAGTCAAAAATGAACAAAGTGGCTATGTTCAAGGTTAAGGGAGAGAGTAAAAAAGCCAAAGAGGCACAGTGGCAAAACGAGAAAATCTGCTTCAGCAGCTACACATCAGGAGTAAGACTCAGAGCCGCTCTGATTCCACTTTCAGAGGCAAGGTACCTGCGCTCCACCTGCTCAGCATCCAAGGGCCTGAACAAAACAATCCCGTGTGAAGCCACTCCAGAAAAGAGACCTGGAATGATGGAGATTGGGGCCAGGTCAGGAGCTGGCTTCTTTAAAGGTTCAAAAAGTTTCTAGTTGAGAGATCATGTCTTAAAACGATGATTCCACCTATCAGGAGGAATTGACCAAGTGAGTTAGGGCTGTGCTGTCCAGCCCTTTGCAGATTATCGAGACCCATTTCCTTCCTGTTTTGAGCTGTGAAGCATGAAGCATGAGCAGAGGCTGCTGCTCTGAACAGAGAAGGAAATGTGGGTCATTTTCCAGCAAACTCTCATAGGCAGTAGAGGTTGACCAGAATAGGGAGTGTGTGAAGAGATAAGGAGGTGGTGCTAAAGACTTAATTAACACCTATGCTCTGAGAAACACAGAGAATACTTTGCCCAACAGGCTTAAACAGGATTTTTATGGTAGCAGAAAGACCACATTTTGGGGTGGGCTCCTAGGTGACAGCTTTGAAGAGTTCTTTTTTTAGCAAAGAGGGGAAAGGGAAAGGCCATGAGAAGTTAAGAAATAACATGCCCTTAGAGTCCAAAATTGTAGATTTTTAGAATTAACTGTTTCACCTTATTTAAATGATGAGCTGGAGGCCTAAAGAGAAATACATTTCATCTGAAGGAACCCCACCTGTCTTCTGCCATGAACAGGTACTTCTGTTCTCCGGATGGAGGCAACCCAGGCCAATCAATAGGTTCTTGACAGGAAACTGTCTACAGAGCTTGCCCTGGTGGGCCTTAGTTTTCAATGATATTGCAGAGAGAGACCATTTATAAATGAAACCCCATGTTTCTGCATTTCCTGTGTCAGCATGCCATGGCCCCACCTATTCACAGATTCAAACTATGTCCATAATAACAATAATCCAACTGTAGGGGCTTGCAAGCAGTAGCTCAAGGAAAGATATTAGGCTTTCTGATGTGAACATTTCTCATCATGTGTATTCTGTGCACTACTACACACCCCTTCTGCACCACACACACACACACACACACACACACACACACACACAGCTTGAAGGCTCAAACAACCTACCTACCCTCCCATTTGCTCCAGTCTCTTAGTTTCTCTACCTTTTGTAGGCCCTGGTGTCTCAGATAAGTTTTACGGGCTAAGCCCTGTTCTCATTTTCCCTCATCTTCTTTTTAGGTGAATCTGCTTGGAAAATACTGCTCTGTATAATGTTTACTATTTTTCTAATCCTAGCTCTCGATCAAAATCCCCCCAGCCCTCAGCTCCTTCAGGTAGTGGAATGTCCTGGCCAAGGCTCATCTGAACTTGATTTCAGACAACGTCCTGCCTCCCCCACCCTTGCTGGGCTTCTTCCCATTAATGACTTTCTTCTGTGAACAAGATGAAACCTTAGGCCTGTGGCTTGTGCTCCTTGCTCTGAATTTGGTCCCCTTGTCTGTGTGGCTGCACATTAAGACAATGGCCACTTCCTGGGAGTGATTGTTAACAATACGTGTTTGAATTTCTGCAGTTCTTTGCCATTGTAAGTCGGTGTGGGAGCCAAAGCAGAAAGTGCAACTCAGACACACTAGTATTTTGAACAGAGTTATGACCTGCAGATAATTTATGATTCTATTAATTGTTTGTTCTTTCCTGCTCTGGGTGAGATATTAGCCACCATAGAGTCTTTAACCATAATAAACAGGCAGACAAGGTGACAGTGGAAACAGGTCCTTGATTAAAAATCTATGCCCTGCAAACCTGCAAATTAGATAATCAGGGTAGATGGGATAGAGTTTCTCAGCAAACATATCATTGCCATAGACCTCTCAGAAAATAAATAGCCACAGTTCTAAAGGATTGGAGATTAGTGATGTTTAGAAAAGTACAAAAATATGCTTTAAAATGATTATGGTATCAGATATCCATTTAAAGCCTTAAAAACAGCATTAGACATGGTCCTGCAGAATGCTAAAGAGCTAGCTTGAATGCTCCTCTTTGCCCCTTTCCTCCTTCTGCCTCTCCGGAACTGAGCAAGGTTTTAGCACCTTGTTGACAGAGCCAAGAAGTGAATGATCGACACTAATGGGATTTTTAATCTTCAACCTAATTAACTTAGTTAAAATTAAGGCTTACTAGGAAGAATCAGCACAAAGAAATTAATTAAAGTGATGGAATTTTTGCTGGATTTAACAGCTGAGTACTGACTATAGCTATAATGCACAAAGAGACAGATATTTTAAATTCATTTCCATTTTTCTCTTGTGTACATTTTTTTTTCAAAAGAGCCTAGGTCCCCAAAACTGGGAGAGTCCACCTTTGTCACTGGCATGGGCCAGGCTGTACTATGGAGGGGATTTCTTTGACTGTCAACAGCATGTACCCTTGATCTTGTTGGACCTAATATGCCCAGAACCTGACAAAGTGTCTGACATATATGGTAAGTGTTTGATAGATGCTTGTTGAAAGAATGAATATGTGAATGAGTAAGTAATTATAACTTTAAAAAACTGGTGGTATTAAGTGATGGCACTGATGGTCCAGGCTTGTGGTTATGTGAAAAGAAGCAAAGATGAAGTGAACTGGTCATTTTCTTCCTTGTAGGGACTAAGCAAGCTGATGTTTACAACCTTATGTGTAGTACGCTGAAAAATCTTTCATAGCCACCTAGGTCTGGGCAGACCCACTACCAGTTAGAATTCATGTACACCTGAAGTGCTATTAATGAAAAATAGGGCAATATCTTCATTTTGGGTTATAGGCAAATGAAATATTTTTGATGACTTACTTTTAGATGGCTGTAACTGTTAGAAAATGTTCAGGATAGTAATATTTGTACATTTTTTTTATCACAAATTCCTCTGTTCAGTATCATTGACAATGATCATAACATAATGACTGGAGGCCTTAACCATGATAACAACTATTAGATGATGTTCTGTACAATGATAGCCTCAGTCCACCGAGTTCCATAGGGCTGCTTGTCTGTAATCCTTTTGGTCTCTAAACTTGGCAGTTTGGACCACTTTACCTCTAACTTCATTTCAAATTCTGGGGCAAATCATATCCTTACATAAATAAATAAGAGCAGTAATTCATGAAATCACCATAGTATTGTTTTAAATTAACTTTCATCCCTTAACATTAAAAAAAAATTAAAGTATCCATACTGTATCACCACCAGCAGTGACAGACACTAGACATACATATGATCGACAAAGCAGAGTCCTTCCTCGGAGAGGTCTAAAGCTGATATTGGAAGGTTATAAAAAATCAAACTACGATTCAATGTGCTGGTTGCTGTGCAGAGGTGTCCACAGACGGCCACAGGGTAGAGAAAAGGCAGCAAGGACCGCTGGGGGGTAGGGAAGGAGGTGAGGGACATGTCAGAGGGCAGTGGCTTCTTGGAGAGAAAGCAGAGTTATAGCAGATGCAGTAGCAGAATGAGGAGATGCAATCAGCCCACACCAAGCACAGGCGCAGAAACTGGTTGCGGTGGGCAGAGAATGGGGGATAGGGTAGAGAGGACAGTCTGGCATCTGGAAACCAGCTAGGGAGATCTGGAGCAGACTGGAAGGGAAAGTCATTAAAGATTTTCATTAGGAGTATGGAAGACTATTTTAAAAATCCCCCTGGCAAAACATTGTGAAAAATAGGCAAGAGTGAGGAAAGACTGGAAAAGCGTAGGCAAATCCGGAAGCCCTCTTCCAGGTCGACACAGCACATGGGGCACAGGAGGCAGTATCAAGCAGTGGCTTTTCATGGTTCTTGGCCTCGGTGTGTTGTCATTTCCCAAGGTTCTCAGCCATCAAAGCAATACTGTATCCTGCCTCCACAGGCAGATCTTCTGGGACAAATCTACACAGCACACCTTGACTTACCACAATTTGCTACTCCTTAATTGCTGATCACCGGGAGGCAGGTTGTATCATCATGCAGCTTGGCCAGCAAACAAGCCTGAAGTCAAGGGGACCAGATGTGGACAAAAGTAAAAGAGGGGCAAGCTGAAGAATAGCATGAGATAGGAAGACCATTGTTAATAAAGGCAAAGAGGGGCAGGCAGGAACGAAGGTCCACACAGACAAAGTCACAAAATAGGACATCAATTTGACCAGGGAGTTGCACCAAGGTAGAGTAATAACAAAGATCCACACCCTGGCAACACAGGGCCAGATAGTCAGATGGTCAAACAAACAGAGATCAGGGTCTAGACAGGGGTCTGGGTAAGAGCCACTGAGCACTCCACAGGTTGGCCTGAGGAAACCCTGGTTTTATGTTCAAATACATCCAGGTGCACAGGTGGAAGCAGATGGTCAGATGCAGTGGCAGACCAAGGGCAGAATGGTGCAAGCTGTCTGTCCTGGGCACAGGCACAGACTATGGTCACTCTGCAGAGAACTGAAAATGGACAAAACTACTAACAGTCTGTGCTTTAATATCACCATGTACCAACCTTTTTAAACAATGTTAGTGATAAAAAAACTCCCATCCTAAAAATCATTTGTCGCTTGGGTTCTAAGCAATGGTTGGGCTTACATAAATGAGCAAATTATAATTACATGTCTATTCATGAACATGATTTCTGCATGAAAGTTCTCTGCATAAATATGGAGAATTACCAGTTATACAGCTGCTACTGACACACCCATTTGTGTCACACTTTTACAAGTTCTTCACTGTTCAAAAGATGTAAACTCACTTTGAATGTAATTTGTGTCTCCTAACCTGGTGATTCTACATAATCTTTTGTTTAAAGAGTAGATCTTAAATAAATATGATAGCACAGTGATTGTAATGATGGAGAACCAGAACCACTGGTACACTTCTGTCATTCTTCACCTTCTGGAATTTTTATTTATGCTTAAGATTTTATGCAATGAAACAATGAAAACGACAAGGTATATTTTTGCTTGCTAAATGCAAATCTTAGTTCATATGGGAAGTATTTTACTGAGTTTGAATAATATCTATTAAAGTGAATTCATTAATTTAAAATACTAAAATATTAAGAAAATACCTATTACTGACTGTTATGTAATTTATTTATCATTGAATGATACTGTTTAACAAAAGGAGTATTAAAAATCCCTTTTTAATAAATACATTGGGGTGTTAAATATACTAAACATAACACTGAAATAAAGGTGTCTGAAATAGGGAGCATGAGAGCAAGAAATGACAGCATAGCAGTTTCCAAGAGGACACACTAGAAATTCCCAGGCATAATCTCAGGGTCACCCATAATATTACATATCTAGGTCCTGACTAAGGGCAGATACATCTTTCTTGCAGAGATTAAAAAAGAAAAGACATTTTTATACAGCTCCAAGGCCAACCCTTACAGGTCTGTGACAATTTGTATTATTTTGCATCATGGTGTGGTACCTCATAGGGAAATCTCTAATATGACCAGAATCACTCAGTGTATAAAGGCTAAACTGGGAGCTCCTTGAAGACAGGGACTATATGGTTCATTTCTCAACTCCTACTGAGATAGATAGGAAAAAAAATGGAGCAATCAGTCTAACCCCACATACCTAAGCCCTGACAAAGTGCTGTGACTCAGACCCCTGGCTCTGTAAGTCTCCAAGTTATCTTGTTTTCCACATCAACCTATTCTTTTAACATGTTTTAAAGCCACCATATCCTAGGCTTAGAGACCCCTTGGTCAGACAATCAATGGACCAACACACGAACAACTTGTGACATGTGCATAAGTAAATTTGGTGTCTGACAGTTGCCTCTTCCTCATTATAATACGAAATTTCCTACCCTTGGTAATGATTTTATATGCTAATGCTACACTGAGATGATGTTGTAAATAATACACATGTATATATTGTATGTAATCCAGCTGTACATGTGCTAATTGAAACCCTCCCTACTCATGGTAGTAGGTGACCTAATAGCTAATGACTGAACATTTTCACTCCCCATAACAGGAGCCACTCTGATTCCTTTCAGGGCTGATTCTCTCTTGAGCAGCCCACCTTGGTCTACCAAGTTGTATCTGTTTCCTCACTTCTGTAATAAAGTGCACTGCTTGCTTGCATTCTCGTAAGTCTCAGTGTTAATAAGCAAAGAAGGACTGATGATCCTCTTCTAGTGTCTGCAGTTAACACTATCATTTCTCAGTCTTATCACAGAACATGAAGAGCTCAGGTATTCTAAGTATTGAAAGAATGAATAAGAAAATGAAAAGATTCCAAATGAAATGAAGGTTTTCTAGGGTGATAATTCATACCTTTCTTAAAATTCATCCAATTATTCTATTGCTTGTCCTTAGATATACATGGATTCTTTTCTCAACCATTCATTAATAAATATTTATTGGTGCCTACTCTATGGCAGGACAATTTTAAACATTGGGAATATAATAATTGAACAAGCACAGTGCTGAGTCTCGAGAGTCAAGTGCTTCGTGATCACTGAATGACATGATACCACATCTTGTGCATGACACGCCCAGGCGCACCAGCCTGTACTTGCTAAAGCAACCTTACCAACCCCTCAGGAAATAGGGACCAAATGGACATCTCCTTTGAGTTGCACTGACTGACCTGGGTTTTACACGGTGTGAGACCATCCAGTGAAAAAATGAAGAACCTCTTGTGAGATTTATGGTTGAACTGAAATTTTGACCTACTAATTATAAGGGATAGTCACATTGGGTTGGACGATGGGCTTGTACTTTCTCATTACATTTACCACCTGGCAAGTAGTAGACCCTCAATAAATATTTATTAAATGAATTAATCATACAATACCCATAATGGCTCATTTGCAATATATTAATAATATATATAATTCTTAGTAATATTTGATTTCTTTTACACTCCTTTTCTTTTATACTCCTAATTCAGTCTTAAACGGTCGTTCACTCCCGTTTTCTTTTACTAGTTCACTGCATCAAAACACTGCTTTCTTCCCCCAAGCTTGTGATTTAAATATGCTAGCAGAAATTCCTATTAATTCCATTCCAAGTATTTGCACAGAACTGATCCACCATAGCCGGCTGCTAATGGTGCATCTGTCATTTTATTGACACCCCTAAACAGCTTTATTCTCTTTTCTAATTAAGAGACAAAACTGGTATTGTCAGCTGATGAACCAACATTTGGGGGCTTTTGTTCTAACGTTAAAGACAGCACATTATGATGCTAAAACAAAAACTCTAAAATGCTGAGAAGCCCACTAGACAAAATATATTTACATGTACGATTTGAATTAAGCTTATTATAAGCATAATGCACATACAATATTTTGGGTTACAGGGAAAAAATATATAGCCATGGAAAAATATATTCAAAACAAAAAGTGGTGCTGCCTAACCTCCTGGCCATTAAAATTCAAACAAAGCAATCTCATGTGCTCACTGGACAATCAAAAGCCCTAAGAAAAAACTACACCTTATAAATGTGTCCAAATGATATGTTGGAATCTAGGTCATCATAGAGGTAATAGTAATATTTAAATAACATCTAAATAAGAACTAAAAGTTCTTACAGAAGAACCATAGAAATAAAGTAAGTAGCACATTTTTAAGGGCTAAAAAAGCAATGATTTCTTGATGATTATACTAGCCAATTGCCAGAGAAATGACAATTACGTACAAGTACAGGACTAACAGCTTACCAGAATGTTCTCAAGCAACTGAGGAGGACAAGCCATAAAAGCTCTATCACCATCACATTAAAAATCTAATCTAAAATCATTGCATGTCAGAAAATTAAGGATTCATCAAAATACTCCCAAAGGTTATGTGCTGAAAGGAATACATAAGGAACCTCACTCCTTGATTTCTTTACATAGAAAATATATTGTACATCTATATTTTAAAATAAACTAAAATAAAATCTGGTCTGCCAAGTGAAATCATTGTTATAAAGCAATTAGCATACATTTTGGCACAACAGAATGTGTTTGATAATGTTAGCTGTCTTCTTATTGTTATTATTATAGTGGTGTCAGAATTAGCTCATTGCCTTTCATGGTTCCCTCCTAAGGTTTAAAGGAACCTGAGAAGGATTTTGTGTGGCTAAGCCACAATTCCAGCTAATCTTGTTTCTACCCTTGTTTCTGGATGTTTTTGCTCTGGTTTGGCACTTAGGTTCCAAGCTCTTGTATTTTGCCTAAATTCTTCCTCTCTGCCTTAATGCTTAAGACGAGGCTCTGACCTGTATGTCTGGCTTTTATTGCAGATTTCATCCTGACTTTGTTTTTCATGTCACTTTCAATATCAGAAGCCACAGGCAAAACCTCCCACAACTGCAGCCCAGAGCTAGGCCCAAACTCCTGCTTGTTGGGAAGCTGAGTTTGAGTATGTTATAAGTGAATATCATTCCATTAGGCATCTGTATGCACCAAGGTTGGGAGTCCACCAGTTGCCTTGCCCTAAGCCCCTTAAAGAGTAAGACCTTGGTCCTCCACTTAAAGGAGCTTATAGAGTTCTATGGTCACTAATCTAGCAGGATTTGTTAGGCATAGATTCTTTTATCTCTTGAAAAGTCATTAAAACAAAAGAAGGCACCCTATCCTGAGCAAAAACACTCCTTCTGTGAAAAAAAAGTCAACTTATTGTTAAAATTCTGGCTCCCTTACAATGCAGTGGATGCCCATGGGATCCGGCAACCACTCCTTCCACCATCCTCCCACAAGCCGCCACGTGCAATATGACCCAGTTCTGATTTCAGTTGATGTCCAGGTTGGGCATCTCACACATGCTGAGCCAAGCTGAGCCTTTTTCTGGAATACTTTGGACCAGACAAAATGGGGAGTACACGTGGTGATATTCACAGAAGAGCAAAACAGTGTCTATAGTCAATGAGAGGTTACACAGTTGTGGCTAAGGATTATTCTATCCATAGAGAAATAAAGAGTAAAATACTGCTTTGAGGTACAGAATACAGTGATGGCCAGGTCTGTATGTACAAAAGTAAAGTTTCAGAAGGGATCCCATCCATGCGTGATGAGGGCTATGCAGGCCTTTCATATAAAGAAATCAGAGTTCTGAACAGAACTTGAGGAAACTACTTTTGTTCCATATATATGCAAGACTATTATATGTGTCTGTCTATCTATCTATCTATCTATCTATCTATCTATCTATCTATCTATCTATCTACTTATCATCTCTTTCTCTCTTTCATCTATCTATCTGTGAGTCAGAGAAAGAGATTATAGACTGTGGTACCTGTTTCTGAAAAGCAAGTCAGCATAATGGCAATTGGGCAAGAGACTCTTAAGAATGTATTTGGTAGCAGTAGACACAGACACTGAGAAGGGACTAGTGGTTACCAAAGGGGAGGGGTTAGGGAGGGTGTGTGTGTGGGGAAGGGGATTAGGGGGCACAATAATTTACAATCACAATACAGGTTGGTCACGGGGTTGGAAGTACAGCACGGGGAATACAGTTAATGGTTCTGTAACATCTTACTACGTTGATGGACAGTGACCTCACTGGAGGGGGTGAGGATTTGATAATATGGGTAAATGTCCAACCACTGCGTTGTGTATTTGAAACCAACATATGATTGTATGTCAATGATACTTTAATTAAAATAAAAAGAATGTATTTGGTTGTATAACTATGACATTCCTTCTATCTTTTGATTTTCTAGGGGGTAGGAAATGTATAGAGTTGATGATTCATAGACCTGTAGAACTTTCATAACTTTTTGTTGAAATTCAACTTCATGAAGATAGTCAAACTAGAATGCCTATTTTCCCACCTTTATTCATTCAGCAGTCAGCTTGAAGGACAAAGTGTTAACCAAAAACCGTCTCTCTTTGAAAGAGCTTACTGATTTCTTGGGGAACTCAATAGACTGGAAATTCTATCACTACTTCATTGGCCAGTGACAGGGGCTGATGAACAGGAAATCCTTTGCAAAAGGCAGATGTGTGAGTCTATAAACACATGCTTAGCCTTAAGCAAGTATCTGTTAGCCTTGACTACCTCCCTGAGCCCATAAACTAATCAGGAGTCCTTCCCTGGGATTTGTGCTTTGTATAGAGATGGGAAAAAACCTTTAACATGCTTTCTTGCCTTTGAAAATACTTCTCGTTGCTCTCAGTTAATTATGATCTTAAAGAATTTTGGGTAAAAGGCTCAATTGCTGCTTGCAGAAATGGCTCAGTTTGTTTTAGCAGAAATTGTCATGTTTTTCAACTTTTTTTCTTACTTTCATATGAAAAACCAGAGTTTCTATTTCTTAAACATTTATTTTAAAGGGAACAGAAAATCTTTTCCCCTTGACTTTTTTTTTTTTTTTAGTATAGATTTTGTCCTCCATTAGGAAAACCAACTCTTCTTTGCCCAGCTATTCTGTGACTTTCTCATTTAAACTTCATCACACCTTCATTTTTCTCTCCAATGTTGTACATGCTTATTTTAATCTTTCTAACCAGGTGAACATTCCTTTCAAATACAGTCTTATTTTGTTGATATATTTCTTTTGGCTGTTCCTAGCTGGCAGCTAGACTAGTACCTCATCTTCTCAGAGGACAAAGTGATAGTCCCTGACCCAGGTCTGAGACTAGAACTTGGAAATCCCAAAATTTCTACTTTATTTCAATTACAAATATATAATCAAACCTTAGGTGTCCTTCAGTATTTGGGAACTGTTTCATTAAAAAAAATTAAAATTTCTATCACTTATAAGAATTCACAATAAACCAATTCATGAGCCCTTAGAAAATTAAAAATAGAAAAAAAAGAAAGGTGGCAACAGCTGCCAGTGACACAAATTTCAATATTTTAGCTACAAATATGGTTCCAGTGAAGCACATTAGACAAACAAAAAGACCCAGGTAATTCTGACCATTATATGCTCTGACTTTTTCCTAGCTTTTAAAATTGAAATTAAAACTTGAAGCAACATTTAACAGTATTTCTGAGAAAGTAAGATTTTTTAAGCATCCTTCCATCCCCATTTTCCCTGAGAATCTCAGCACCAAATTCATTCATGCCATTTTAAACTCTGTACTGCTGCAACCAATATCACCCAGGTCCACTCTACCTGCAACTGGTTCCCTTCCAAAACTAATTCCCTTGTGACCACCATATATGCCCCCTCCAGCCCTCCTCCCCCCAGCACACAGACAGAAACAAATTCTCAATTTTTTTTCTTTGGAAATTATTTCAGTTAGTTGAAGAAAAGTAAAGTGAACAGGTCAATCTGATCCTTAAAATATTTTTAAAGTGTTTGTGGACAAAAATAATTAGACAGTAGAAAAGCAATGAAAACACTTCTTATAATGTAGGGAAACATACTCTTACCCTTTTGCACAATATTTTTTAGGGGAAATGCAATCAGAATGTTAATACTACTTCACATTCTCTGGGCCTGTTTCCTTATTCGGTCAGGTATTCATTTCACACACATCCACTGAGAGCATATATTCTATGTGCCACACACCGTAATTGGCGGTGGGAGAAAGAAGCTGAAAAGACAGGGGTGCTCTTTTTGTGGCAGCCAGCTTCAAGACAGCCCCCAGTGATCTTCACCTCCTAGGAGTCACCCTCTGTGTAGTTCCCTGCTTCACTGGACCAGCATGGGTTTGTGTGACAAATACATAGCAGAGTGAAGGCATGTCACTTCCAAGATTAGGTTCTAAGAGACTGTGGCTTTAGAAGCAAGCTGCCGTGTTGCAAGGACCTGCATGGTGGGCTGCCGAAGCCTGGAGCCAACAGCCAGTGAGGCCTGCTAACAATCCTGGGAGCAGATTCCTCAACCCAAGTCAGATCTTGAGATGGCTGCAGCCCCTGTCAATATTGTGACAGCCACTTCATGAGAGACCCTGAGCCAGAACCACCAGCTAGCTGAGCCACTCACAGATTCCCAGATCTCAGAAACTGTGTAATAATAAATGTTTGCTGTTTTAAGCAGCTAAAGTTGGTGGTAGTGAGGCGCGGGGGGTGGCAGTGAACTTATTACACAGCAATAAATAACTAATATGCATTTAGAGTAGACAGATGGTTCAGTATATAAGTATGTTGCACTGAGTTGTAGCCAAAATAGAAGGAGAGAATGAGCAAGTTACTAAGTTACAGTGATAGTTAATTTTATGTTAACCATTTTGGTTAGGCCAAGATGCCCATTTGTTTGGACAAATACCAATCTACATGTTGGTGCAAAGGTACTTGTGGATGTGATTAACAATTAATAAAATGACTTTGAGTAAAGCAGATTACCTGCCATAATGTAGGTGGGCCTCATCTAATCTGTTGAAGGCCTTAATATAAAAACTGAGGTTTTCTGATGGAGAAACAATTCCACCTCAAGACTGAAACCCATTTGAGTTTCCTGCCTGCTGGCCTCCCCTCTGGACTCTGGACTCAAATCTGCAACATTCATTTCTTACAGGCTTACCAGCCCCACAGCTGCATAAGCCAATTGCTTAAAGTCTCTCTCAGATATATATCTGTATACATCTATATGTCCTATCGGTTCTGTTTCTCTGGAGAACTCTGAATATACAGGAGAATACCGAATATACAGTAAAGCCCTTAGTGGAGTAACAGGGGAAAGTTCTCCATGGAATATAACATCTGAGCTGTGCATTTCAGGATGGGTAAACTTCCATTGGGGAGTGAAGGGGAAGAAATGGTGGGCCAAATAGATGTGATGGCCAAAGTAGCTAAACACCGCCAGATTAATAGCACAGAGTTTGCCTGGGATTGGGGGTGGTGCACTGTGCAAGATGATGCTAGAGAGGAGGTGGAATGAGCCAGGTTGCGAGGCATCTGGAATGCAAAACTAGGCAGCTAAGACTCATCCTATAGACCAAAGTGAGCAAGCATACATGCAGGGGAGCTAACCAAAAGGCACCAACTGTTTTTTACTGCCAGCAACACAGGTTAGTAGAGCTGCCCATTTCTAAGTTCAGACAGTGTTTCTTCCATTTCTCATTTCAACCATGGAGAGTCTGGATGAAATTATCTCTGAGACAAGGTTATGCTTCACTGACTTCTTTTGAAACATTTTTTTTGGGGGGATTCTTTTGTTAAATTTATTCCAAAGTATTGTATCCTTTTTGATGCTATGGTAAATGGAATTTTTTTCCTAATTTCATTGCTATTTGGTAGGAGTAAAGTCCATTTTCACATATTGATCTTGTATCTTGCCATTTTGCCGAACTCTTTTATTCTAACAGCTTTTTAACACTTTTAAAAATTCTGCTCCTTCATTTAGCTCCTACCTCACTGGCTGCCTCTCATTCTCCTTTCCTGAGTCCCCCAACTCTTAGTTATTTCTGAATACTGGAGCCCTCAGAGCACAGTTTTCAGGCCTCTGCTCCTCTCTCTGCATGCCCTAGCTTTATCTTGGCCAGTTCCATGGGCCTTGATACCACCAATACACTGAAAACACCTAAGTATGAATCTCTAGCCTGGACCTTTTCCTGAATGCCAGACTCCTGCATCTCCACTTAGGATCTAATAGCATCTAAATTTGACCTATTGAAAATGAACTCTTAATTTTCTACCAAAAATGCTCTCCCTGAGAGCTATGTACCTCAACAATGGCAGGCCTGTGAACTCAGCAGCTCAGACCAGGAAACATGGATTTAATTTGGACTCCTCTCTTTCTTACATAACCCACACATAATATCAGCAAGTCATTTAGTCCTATCTTCAGAATATTTCCCAAACCCATGTAGTGTTCCATCCTACACCAGACCACCATTACTCCTTCTCTGCACAATTGTTATAGCCTGTTTCTGGTCTAATCCTTCCTGCACAACAGTGCATTCTGCAGATATCAGTTCAGTAATCTCTAAAAATACTTTCCTTCCTATTCCTGGAGCTTGCCAATCAAGCTCCAACCTCAGGGCCTTTGCACGGCAATTTTTTTAGTTTGGATGCTGTTTTTCAGATACCTTCATGGTTCACTTCATTCCCGTTGCTGTTCAAATGATTCTCAGCAAAGCCTCCCAACTCTTTACCTAATACTCCTTCCACCATCCCATCACCCTCCCTCCTCTTACTTTTCATTACTTTTTTTTTTTAATACCACCTCATAGATAATAGGTCTCTCTGGTTACAGGATATGGTCTGTCTTGTCCACTAGAAAAGAAACCCCATAAGGGCAGGGGACCTGCTCAGTCTCCTCACTGCTTCCCCAGTACCTAGAATGGTGACTGGCACAAAGTAAGCATTCAACAAATATTTGTTAAATAAATGCATGGTTGGATTTATATATTTCTTGCCCCGAATACTGCATATGAGTGAGACAACATAGCATAAAAGAGACAGCAGAGCATGGTAGTTTAACACAGGTGGTCCAGAACCATAGTGCCTCACTAGCTGTGTGACACTGAGCAAGTTACTTGGTCTCTTTTTGATTCAGCTTCTTCATCTGTAAAATGAGGATGATAATATATACTATTGGTTGTAATGAGGATTAAATGAATTGGTATTTTTAAAGTGCTTACAATAATGCCTGGTACATAGTAAACACTATACAAGGTTTTGTTAAATAAATATATTTTTCTAAGCAGCAGAAATAATGCTTAAATATAATTTATTATAGAGTTCAGACAAAATAAAGAGATTTATTTTTAAAAATATGTAAGATCATTATCAACATTCAAAGATTTGTTCCAATTTCAGAGATGATGCCACTCAAAAGTAGCATTGAATGGCATTTTCCCAAGCAATTGTGAGCAGGTATGTTGGACATACTCAATAAATGTCTGGTGATGGATTGAATTAAAATTCTGCTTTAATTTTTGTCTCCTGAATCTTCAGAAATGCATAATAATGCCAAAGAAAATGACTCTTAGAAATTTCTACAAAGAAAAACTACAAATGGCCTACAAGTACATGAATAGATGCTGGACATCACTAGTTGTTAGAGAAATGCAAATCAAACCCACAGTGAGCTACCAGTTCACACCCACCAACATGGCTGTAAAACAGTGCAGTCACTATAGTAAAGAGGCAGCAGATCTTCAAAAAATTTAACACAGAAATATCATATGCCAACATTCTACTCTTAGGTATATACCCGAAAGAATGAAAATGTACATCCACACAAAACTTGCACATAAATGTTCACACCAGCATTATTCAAAAGAGCGAAAAAGTGGAGGCAATCCAGATGTCTACCAGCTGGTGCATGGATGGATAAAGGTGGTATAGCCACACAAGGGAATATTATTCAGCCATAAAAAGAAATGAAGTACAGGTACATGCCACAACATGGATGGATCTGGAAAACATTAAGCTAAAGGAAAGCAGCCAAATACAAAGACCACATATTGTACGATTCAATATTAAATGTACAGGATAGGCAAGTTCACAGAGATAGAAAGTAGATTAATGATTACCTAGGAATGAGGGGAGAGGATGGTATGGGGTGACTGCTAAAGGGGTATTTTTTGGGGGTAATGAAAATGTTCTGGAATTAGATGTAGTGATGGTTGCACAACCTTGTAAATATACTTAAGAATGACTGAGTGTACATTTTTAAAAGGTGGATTTTACAGTGTGTGAATTATATCTCAATTAAAAATAAAATGAATTTAAAAAACCCTCAAAATTCAATGGCAGCTAGAAGTATTTGGCATATAACAGATGTTAAAGAAATGTAAATTTTTCTCTAAGAAAACTATTCCTTGGATAATCAAAGTGTCTCCAAGTATTTTTCAAGTGTGTGTTACTCTATATAGGTGGGAAAAGAGCTCCACCTGCTTTCAACAATGTGAAAAGAGTAATAAATAATAAAAACCTTACTCAATCATCAGGTCTTTCTCTAGGTAAGATATATCTTGCACTCCAGTGGATTTACCTAAGGTTTTCTGCAGATTCTCTTCAGCATAGGCACTTGGCTAACTCAAGCTGCTAGCGCTGGGAATGAGGCAGGCCTGCTGGTTCAGTGGGCATCACCACATCCTGCAAGTCTCGTTTCCCTTCCCAGCCACCTCCTGGGTCTGCAGAGTTTTCTCATCCTATGTCACAACACAGACAAATGCATTTAATACCATATAATACTCAATTATCATTCCCAATGCTCTCAGCTCTGGTCAGCACAGAGCTGATTCCTGACTCAGCAAGAGCCATGCAATAATATAGATGTCTGAGCATAAAACCCCAAATTCAAGCTGGATCACCGAATCTGTCAGAGTTCTGCAGCAACTCCTACAGGAACATTCGGCCTTTCTATGCCCATTGCCTCCCTAGCAAAGCTTTAGAGACTTGGTGGCTGTAGTGGCTGCAATTACTATATAAGAAGCACTGAAAACTAGCTTTCTGTGAAGCTTTGCCATTTTCTAGGCCCATGCAATAAATATTACATATAGACTGTGTGTTAGATAAAACACTAGATATTGAGGATACACTGAATGAAAAAGATACATCTCTGAGGAGTTAACAGTTCACTTTAGAATACAGTAAGCTTTCATGAGACCAACTTTAGCCAAATGCAATTTTCTGGTGTTCTGGTTTTCTAGGCACTGCATGCTAAGAAATTTTTGATTTAAAAATACATTCTGAGATGTTTGTCATTAGCTTTTCATTTCTTCTCTAGTGTTAAACTGGCTTTGTAAAATAGGTCTACTTTTTTTACCTTTAAAAAATATTCTTGTTTCCAAATACACTGTATACTTATTGAGGTAAGTTCTTTAAAATATGTATGGACATCTAACTTTAAAATGCAAATTATACTTATTATGTCCTACTGGAGCTCATTATTTAAAGAAATAATTAAGTAAATGCTTATATTAATTCAAAGTACTCATAACTGAATGATAATTCAATTTTATTTTTAAGCTTTCTGTAAAGAGGGGAGTGGGCATATTAATAACTGAATTATCTCACAATGTACTCACACAAATAGCTCCTATGTTACTGACAGGAACCATGAAGGCCAATCTTATATACAACATCTGAAGACACATATTCGGAGATACTACTATCTACCAAGTCATGAAAAGCATAATACATTCCCTCATCTGCAATGTTATTTATTAATTAAAGCAGTCCATGTAGAAATAGCCATTGTCTCTACTGATACAACCACTCACCAGCTAATCATCTAGCACAAAAATTATATGCTTCTGGGTTTCAATTGGCATCTCTACTCTTGGAAAATGCCTCAAATAAATTGCAGCTGCGTACTTAGTATAATAAAATATATATTCCACTTATAAATAAGGAGAAATATATCTTGTTTTCCATGTTTATGATAAAATGTTCTATTTAGAAAGAAATGAACAAACCCAGATGTTGTGTATTGTGGAGGATATAGCTGGTCTTATTTGTGGCCTACTTTGAAGTCAAGAACTCTAAGGCTCTTCTAATTTGTAATCCCCTTTTTCTGCTTAGAAAATGCTGGTGAGACACACACACACACACATGCACACAAAGCATATGTATTCTTCCCCAATTTGAAGGACTAACATGTATTTTCAATAACATATATATGTTGAGCTTCAGTTGAAATATTTGAGACTCATTCTATTCAAAAAAGAAATGAGATAAATTTTGCCAACTGAAGAGATTTTTCTAGGCAGGCTTATGTTTCTCCTTTAGCTGGAACTACTTCCCCTATTCACTCATCTGTGGGATGTGGATGCAAATATCCCCAGGCATTCACTTTCTGCCAGGACGTTTTTGTGGTTTAAAGATGTACATAAGCAATTAGTTTTCTGCCTTGCTACTGGAAGGCAGAAATGGAACTGAATACTCACAGTGTGAAGTGATTGCACATGTGTCACTGTGCACAGAACTTCCCCCTCCAGCCACCCTCCTGGTTTTATGAACAATTCAGTGCTTTGGGACAGAGCAGCTCCTAGGATAAATGCTTTTCAGGGGTCCAGGTGGAGGCAATTTAACAATGAGAGTGAGGAGAGACATACGAGCAGCTTAAGATTATTTAAACATTTGACATTAACATCCATAGCTTCTAAAAAGTTTCAAAAGCCTAAATTGACATAAATATTTCTCAAAGTTCTACTCTTTACCAAAAAGTATACATTAACTTACTTATCAACACAAAAGCAGCCACTAATAGGTAATAGAGGTTAGGAAAATTGGCTTAGAAACCACAGTGGAAAATGACCTAGCAGCTCTCCCAAAAGCTCTGAAATAAAAGACAGGAGAAGCCAAATGGATATCCATGGCCTCCTGTCTTAATTCCTTTCCACTGTCAAAGGACGCAGACTATCAGGAAAGCAGGACTCCTACTGGCGCATGCAGCCAATGTATGTAGAAACAGGCACCAGTACAAACATAGAGCAGCTGGGTGGGGAGATGGTGGTGCTACAGGTAGAATGTGGATGGCTTCCAAAAATCCTTCTCAAGTCTACATGCAATAGGCTTGTTCTGCTCACCACTGACTCCCAAGTGCTGAGATGTAGTAGGTGTATAAAGGAATACATGCCACAAAGTGCTAATGGCACAAAAATACCTTCTGCTTCGATGCAGCCTGAAGAACTAGCAAGTCTGCATCTATAGCACCAGCAGCCTTGGGATTGTGGACACATTAGGGCTGGACAGGCCCTCACTGCTCACCCAGTCTAACCCTCTACTTGCAGAGGAGTTAGGCCACTGTTACACCAAAGGGTGGGGCCAGAGCAAGTCTTGTAAATGACTTGGAAGTCTTAGATCAGGGAGTTTTCGCCGCTCGCAACTCCTCAGTGCTGGCCATGCTTATCACAGGGTTACAGGGGACGCCCAGAGAACTCTCCTTTGTGACATTCCTTTAGATGTGTTTATACTGGAAGATGCCAAATGCAGATATCTCAATTCTGTCTCAAGGACTGCACTGTCAGCATTAACCAAGTGTCCTCTGTGGACAAAATATTATTGGAAAAGAAACTCACAAAGTAAAGAAAGAATTATGGAAGTGAACACACAATATACTGCCAGTAGGTGCCTGCCCCCAGAGCACCAAGGCTATCCACCTTCCATTGCTTCTGATTCCAATCTCATGAGGCAGCCTCTACAGGAACAATGTGACTTCAAGTTACCTCAGTGTCAGGAAGGGGATGTCCTGATTTGGATATACAAGTATTGATGTCTCTGAAATGGTCTATCCCCAATTATGAATAAATAAAGAAGCTTCTCATTTACTCAGGTATCTTGTGAGACAGTAAGTGTGAGCCAACCCACAAGAGGAAGGTCAATCCATGTTCACTGACGAAGGCAGATGTTTGAAATGCAGAGCAGGGAACCACGCCTTGTAGAGCAGGGATGAACAGAGCCAGGCCAGGACCTCACTCTGGCCTGATGGATACTTCCCTCAACATGGCTAGCTCAGCACTTTCTAAGAGCAACAGAAACTGGCCAGAGACATCTCGGAGAATATCTTAGTGGAGTGAAGAGGGTAAAACCACATCACAGTGGACTGGGCAGATTATAACTATAATTGTGTAAGGTAAAAATAAACTCAAGCTAGTTCTCTGTAATTTTCTCTGACTTTACCACACTACATCCACCTTCAAAGTTAGAAGCAGGAAAAAATCCCCCTGAAGCCACACACCACACCCTGTATTACAGTCAATTGTATTTTTCATAAGCAGGGACCCAGATTATTTTTTCATTGCCTCTGTCTACCTGGCACTGAGTGCTGACCCTGGTTCACAGCAGGTGCTCATAAATATTTGATGTATGATTCCATCATTGAGTGAGGTTACATAATTCTTCCAACCTGTTCTCAAGCCACAGTGACCCTTCCAGGGGCTTATGAGACCTTTCCAGTTTACTAGGGTGAAAAGTACATTTCCGCTTCCAGGACTCCATACTTAAATTCTAACTGTTCGGACCTATCTCCCCAGGGATTGAAGAGGCTGATCAGGACTAGGTTCTGCCAAATATGATGGCCTTGAGACCACCTGCTTCTTTGCTCTCAGGGCAATGACCTTGTTCTCATTTGTGATGACTGTTCTCCAAAGGAAACCCCATCCCGACCACTTGTGGAGCACGACCAGGATGATCAAGCATTGTTTCACGGAAACCAGTCAGAAGCCTGGTCTTGGCTATAGAGGGATAGCTGATGTCAAGGGCTTGTCAGTGTACGTGTGCTGAGTGGAGGGCGGGGTGGGGGGGGTGGCAGGGTGGTTGGTGGAGAAGGCATTAAACCCTCAGAGGTAAGCCTCCCTTTTATCTATCTCTGCAAGCTCAGCACCACAGAAATGCTTAGCATCATTGGGCCAGGGAAGCTAAATCTTGGAAATGGTATGTAAATGATTCTTTCCTGTGCTTTCTAAAATGAGACTAAAAAAAATTATACATTTAAAGTTATGGGTGGACTTGGGAAGGAGTGAGAAAACAGCAAAAAATATACATGGAATGGGTTAACAATGAACTCAGAATGTATATTTCAAGAGTTCAAGAAATAAATGTTGGATTAAGAAAAATGAAGAATAATGACACTTCCATATATACATATACATACACACATACATGTGTTTATAACATGCCTGATGGTTTCTAAAGGCCTACAACTAATTAACCTGGTCCTCCCAGTAATCCTGTGAGGAAAGCAGAGAGGTAGTGGTCTGCCCATCTTATGAAGAGAAAACTGAGGCCTAAAGTGATTTGCTAAAGGCCAGATGACTAGTGAGTAGTGACAAGATGAAAACTAGGTCTCTCGATTCCCAGACCAGTGTGTTTGTTTAGTTAATCTATCCTCAATATGCACTGAGGCTTGGGAGACAAAATTACTATCCGCTCTATTTCAAAAGGGCAACTACAAAGAAAAAGATAACTAAGGCAGTGTGTTCAGTCTATTATTTTACTAAGCTCTCCAGATTCTTCACCTACTGAATATTTCATGAATTGAATACCCCCTTTAATTGCTTCATTCCTGGCCCAAATGTGTAAGACAAAAATAATTTAATTTTGAACCTTTTGTAGTGTGAGGCGATTAGAAAATATCATCTGCAACAAACTTTTAATTATATGCTTAGGGTCAAACATTTGAAACCTTGTTTTCATTAAACTGGCACTGCCATCATCTCTGCTTTTTAATTCTTATTATAGCTCCTCTCTGTTTACCCCCCTCCCCCCTACATGTTCAGCTCAGAAGCAAAACCTTCTAACTCCTCCCTTGCTCTAGAAAAGGGAGAATTAGGGAGCTCTGTGAAGTGGCCGTGCTGAGAGGCAACAATCTGTAGGGCAATACCACCTGTCTTCTGATCGGATGGTCAGGAAGAGTGTGGAGCTGTGGTGAAAAATGAGAAGGCTCCCAGGCCAGCGCCACCCAGAGCAAATGCAGCCGAGGCCAGTGATCATGCTGGTCTGCATGAGACACGGAAAATGGGAGCAAGTGCTTAGAAACACTCACAGTAAATTCATAGTAGTTTTATGTTTGTTGAATACAGTGATAAAAAATTAGGTAGTATTTCAAATGCTTTTTAACTTTTCTTGTCATTTAACTTTATTGTGTTTTCACAATAGTATCGATCCACAACAAACCAGAAAAGAAATAAAAGACCTTGTCCATCACCACAGATTGTTTGAGAAGCACTGTGCTGGGCAAAACTCCACCAGGCCTTCTTAGTCAGGTTTCATTTGGGACAAACATCATGATTTCCTAGGGTAGCCAAGATACTTATATTTCAATGAGAGAATGTAAGTCAAATATAAATAAACATCTGTAATAATGTCCTACGTTCTCAAATATCTATAGTGTGGTGGTCCTCTGGCTACCTTCTGCAGACATGGGTGGTGAGAAGCAAACCACCCAGAAATAAATCAAATCCAATGCCAATAATGTGTCAGGTGAAACATTCGAGCATTAGAAACCTGAAATTTTAACAACTTGAACTCTTCAAGCAGAAGCTGCTGACTAAAGCCAGCCACGCTGAGAAAGGAATGGTCGTCCCCACAGGCTCTGTGCTTTTTGGTAGCTGAGGTGAAATGAGCAGGTGGTTTCAGCTCAGTTCCTCATTTATAACCTGGCTCTGAGAAAATACACACACAAAGCCACTTGTTCGGCAGTCTCAGAAGAGGGGCTAAGGACTGCCCGGACATGAGACACAATTACCCTCTCACCCCAGAAGTGAGTCCCTGCAGGTTAGGGGTGATGTTGATCAGTAGGTCAGGATGAAAAAAGCCAGGACAGCTGCTGCCTACGTGGGGAGGGCCTGAGAGAGAAAGATTTTCTTTTCTGGATTACTTTTTCCACCAGCACTGAAACTGACTTCAGAAAATTAGTGACCAGGTTATTATTGGTATGTGTTCTTTAATCTTTCAGGTTGGCAAATCTCTGTCATTCTGAGGAAGCATTTTAAATTGTCACCTTTTGCAAGTTGTACATTTTTTTTTAAGAACAAAATATGATAGAAATTCCTTTGTTTTGGAGGTGGAGATAGTGGACCTGATGAAATTTGGTTTGATTACCATGATATTTTGAAGGCATATAATTTTGTGGGCAGACAATGGATGTGTTTCCAACATTAAAACAAGCCTGGGCTTCCCGTTCTCTGTTTTTTTTTGTGACAATGTTGACTCCCTCTAGCGGTCAAAGTAATATATGTAAATGCACAGGTTAAAAATCTTGAGTGATCTGGCTATTTTCAAAAGAAAATAATTTTTTCTGAGGTTCACTTTCTTTTTGGAGTGCTTCAAACTAGGTAATTACATATAAATCAGAGAAAATGCAAAATACAGACTTTATTCTCAAATTCTCTAAGTGTATATATTTTATCTTTAGTTAAAATTATTATAATTGATTACACACTAATTCATCCTTCTGAATTTGTAATGCTAAGTGGTCAGAACAAAGACTCATTACCAAGTTTCTTAACAAGGCCTCTGATTATTCTTTACCAGTACTACTGCTAACCATTTATGTGAATTGCCACAGATAGATTATTTCCAAAGCAGGTATCAGGTCATTAAACAGAATCATTATAATCTGATGCCTGAGATGAAGGCTTTATTCCACATAATAAATGTTTACCCTTTCAAGTGAAATCATAGAATCCTAAAATAGTACTAAACGTTCTGGATAAAGGACGTAATATATGCAGAAATTATATAAACTACAAAGCAAAAAAATCAAGTATAAATTATTATTTTTTCCATCTAATCTGGAGATCTTTTTTTACAGATTAATAAAAACAAAAACAAAACCTGGGAACCAGAAAGTACAACTAACTTGCCTTTGGTCACTGAACTAGTTAGCACAAGAAGAAACTGGAATCTGGCTACACACACTGATTCTCCCTCTTTTCAGACTTTGTCAGTATTTTTCCCTCAAGCTTGCGTTTTAGCATGGACTTGTAGCTACAAAGGATTTAGACTGATTCCCACATAAAAAGTCTCATTCCTTTAGACATATCACTCACATTTCCTTTTTTTTTTTTACATTTCATTGCTTAATATAAGCACTTTCAGAAGGATTTGTTAACTGACAGAACAAGCTCCTAGGGAATTACTTTAGAACAAAGTCTTGTTCTAGTAACCTTAAGTCATACAGGGAAAAAGGATTTTTAATTATTGCTTTAGTTTCTTGGAAGATGAACGAAATAGAAGGAAATTGCCTATCCTTTTGGAGAATGAATGGAAATAGAAGAAAATCATCAATTTTCTCCACAAATGTGTACTGAGTGGCAAGTTCTGTGCTAGGTGCTGGAGAAAATATTATTAACTTCCTCCTGAGAGTTTTGGCATTTGATTTGGACTACAATTAAAATCTTGCTATAATCATAGCTGTGAAGTATTGTAAATATACTTGCCAACAAATATAATGAGTTGCTAATTCTTGGGAAAGGCCAAATACATTTTGAATCATTGAGTTTTTTCCTGATTTGAAAATTTCTCAGGTCCCTCTTATCAATCCAGAATGTAAACTCTGAGAGAATAGGGAGTGTGACTGTCTTCATCCACTGCTGTATGCCTAGCAACTAGAATGATACGTGGTGCAGAGTAAGCATTTATTACATGATTGCTGAATTTGAACTCCAAACTGGAAATCATAAGAGTCCATCTGTAGGACGAAAGGTGAAATAACTAAAAGAGGAACTGAGCAAAAGAAGGATGGACATGTGTTAGTGCCTCGTCCAGGAGGTACGCAACTTTGTAAACGGCAGGCTACCGAACCCCCTGCTGCTGGGGGAAAACATACAGATGGGCTTCACTTTTCAGATGGGTGAACACTGACCACATTTGCCAGGACTTATACAGAGATCATGAGCATCTCCCGACTGTCCTCTACATTCCAAGCTGGTGGATAATAAAATGCATGTGATCCTAACCAGTGACAGAAATGTCAGAAGAGCAGACAATAGATACGATGATTTGCCAGTTCTTGATTCTCCAGAGTTAATACAAAACAAATACATAGAAAAAAAAGTTGGCACAATATGCTTTTTATTCTTTAAAGGCTAAGAGGGACAAGACAGGGCTCACTTAGACTAGATGTCTTCGCATATTAGGCTTACTGATTGTGACAATATTTTTGGAAAGCAAGACCTCACTCCTTGTCTCTGTGATAAACAGAATGCCCAACTTAATAAAAGGAGCTGAAAACACATAAAATACCACCAAGTCTTTCAAAGTCCCATGCTTTTGAATGTTTTTTTTTTTAATCCTAACACATGATGGGTGAGAGAAGCTTCTTTTTACTGTCAAAGAGATCAAAGAGAGGGTGAGAAAGAATCCATCAGCAGATGCTGCCCAGTAACAAACCAGAAAGAAGCAGACAGTGGGGCCAGATGTTGGGGCCACCTTCGGTCTGCAGAGCACACTGGCATGGTGTTGATTTAGATGGCTGTTGGCAGAAGCTTTAGATCCAGCAGCAGGGGTAAAGAACTAAACTATGGAGTGCTTTCCTCCTCTCTCCCATCACTAGAAAACCTGAAATCACTGGTCAGTAGCACTGATGGCTGTCAAAGAAGTTGAATTCACCACACAACCCTGCCAGTAGGTATCACATCAAAAAGGAGTTAGCTGCATGAACAAGAACATCTTCAGGCTGTGCCACTTTGCATCTCACTCAACTTTCAACAGCTGTTTCTTGAGTGAATACAGACGTGAAATAATTATATGAGAACAATATATTCAATATGTGGGACCATGTTTACATTTGTTATGTAGTCATTTATAGAGGATATAACCAAGGTGGATGCTGATACATCTGACAAGGTAATGCCCTGTCAACAGTTCTAATCATGCCCAGTGAAAGTTCTCTTAAACTGAAATTTGAACCGTTAACTCTGAAGAAGGATGAAAAAGTGTTGTTTAACTTAGCAGAATCATTCAAATCAGAAGTACAGGCCAGAAAAGAATCCATAATGACATGTTGCAGTTTTAAAGATTCCTATCACTGTATGTGATTATTCCCATCATTCACTCAAGAGAAATTTAAAGCACTTTCTAGTGACCCAAATGTGCTTATTATTATAACACTCATAAATACGGCAAAAGATCACTAATCAGATTCTGACACCATTTTAAATCTTAGCCACCATGCAGTGCTAAAACACAGAATGTAAACAGAGGCTTGCTTTATAATATTAGATATGATTGAAGACTGTACAGTTCTTTTGACGCTTCTGGACGTTTTGTCACTTTACCTGGAGAAATATACACGGCTTAGTCTGCATTGCCGCTGATGTCCAGCACTTGTCAAAACCTCTATCTGTCAAAGCCTTCCCGAAGAGTTGCAAAATGACAGATCAGGATGTCTGAGTTGATGGAGCCCCAGGAAAAATGGAACAGATAGAAAATTCATGACTCTAAACTATATCAAAGTGACTTCTGTCAACATCATGTCAAAAGAACTGTTCATTTTTAGAGGTTTTTTTTTTAATTATATAAACACTTTTTTTTAATATGAGCTAAGTGTAATGAAAAAAATTTCTTGGTATACAGTATGATCATCCAAATGTTCCAAAAATATATTTTAGATCATCCAGGAATAAGGAAAATTCTAATAGTAGACACTGTCTGCCAGTTAAAACCAATGACATTCAAGAGAGATGTATGAAGATACTATTGGCTTAAAATAGGACAAACCATCTGGCTATAAAGGAACAAAAGTATATTTTTTGCATATTTTTTGGACCCATCAAATTTCTACAACTGGATTCAATTTTATTCTTCTACAACCAGTTTTGATCCATTTTTTGCTTAGTGTGACAATTATGAAATACTAATTCAGTGTTATTTTCCTAAACAGGTTTCCAAAAATATCTGGCATTATTTTAATTTTTAAAAAAATCACTGGAAAACCCTCATAATGCATAATTCCCTTAAATTATTGCTTTCAGAAGGAAGTAAAAAATAAATGGCTTATAATATGCAGTACTGCATACACAGAACTAATCCATAATCACATTCAAAGAGTCATTCGCTGAATGAAATATGAGTCACATAAATCTGGAAATGACCACTCACCCTTTTTAATTTCCAGCACCTTTCAGGGAGGATGGTTGGCACCTGGTGCTAGACCCCGGTAACTTGATTCCATTGTTTCAGTGGAAACAAACAGGATTTGTGACCTCTGGGAGCACAAACCACGGACAGTGTGTATACACAGCAGACAGGAGGGGAAAATACATATAATCCACCACACACACGTGCATGCACACATGTGCACACTCACAAGCACATGTGCATGAACAACACACATGTGCCAGAAAGGAATCAAACGTGCCATTTCACAGTCCCCTTAACTGTCCATCGTACTGCCGATCACTTACTTACACTCCTCCATTTGGCTAGGATTTAGCAATTCTCACATCAGTATTTTCTGTGGAAAAGAAATCCAGAAACCCTTTAGGAATCATCCGCAAATCCCAGTAATAGCGGCTACTGACTCAATTCCCTCATCCGGTTGCAAAAAGAGTCCACCACCTATAACCACAAAAGTTTATTTACCTCCAGGATGACAAAAGATCTCAAAAAATAATGACCACTTTCAGTTTTGATGGAAGCAGCTTGCTTCAGAATGGCCCCACTGCATTGTGTCTAAATGTGTATGGGAACTGCCATCCATTAATACAAAAGTAGGACAAGATTGCCATTTCTTATTATAGGCAGTACTCAATATATCTTGTGTTCTACTTATGGAAACATGTTTATTACCTGTAAGTGTCCAGAGGTGTGGGCTTCACAGCAGCCATGACTGGTAATAAGCCTCTTTTTCTCATTTACATTGATAGGAAGCATTAGTGAAGATGTATGCATTTCATTTCATGGTTCAGAAAGAACAAAGTATAAGTATATGTGATAGCAGTGGGTGGTTAATGAAATGGTCTGACAAACATAAGCTAATACATAATCATACCAGAATGTGAACTGGAACACCTGTTCCGGCTTCACAGACTTGCAATTCTTAAGGAAAAGTTACCATTCTCAAGGATTGAAGCTACTACTATTTAGACATCAATATGCTCCAAGGAAAATTTAGCCACTTTTTTTTTTGTTGCTGTTGCGATCACTAAAGGGTGGCTATTTTAATGCTATCAAATCTCTTTTGCTTGTGTCCTAAGAGTAATGAAAACTTCACACATGCATGAAGCTCCAGTAATTATTTTAAACTGCCTTCTGTTGTCCCCCTGAGGAACACGGTGGTATTTGTTTGATGCAGTTTAATTAGTGTCAGGGTAATTAATGCTATGCTATCTACATGAGATCAAAACCCTTTCTTTGTAACACTCTGGTAACTAAGAACTAAGAAAAGGAAGCGTTTTGAAAACGTTGAGGCATGGTGTTAACCTGGGTTCACGAGTGAACCGAATTGCTCATCTCTTCCCCACGCGTTGCCCAAATGGCAATTTCCGTCCCTCCCAGGACAAAATCAGACCTCTAATACATCAGAACCACACCGTCAGGCATAAGACCCAGTGGCTGCTGTGGAATTAAATTCTTTTTTTATGGGTATAATCAAATTAACTAAAACATTCACAGTCGCCAGGCACCTTTGCCATAGTTTAATCCTTTAATAATGAAATAGTAAACTTTTGCACTGACAGTGAACTGGAGTCCCTTGTAAGCAGGGTGTAATATTTCCATGTGCTGATATATTTTTTTCAAATAAAAGAATCATTTGGTTTAATGAATGAATGTGATTCTACTTAAATGCCTGAATAAAATTTGCACTTAGTAGTAAGTATAGATATCCTCTCTATTTGACAAAGATGTTAAGAGAGGAAAAACAGAGATAGGCAAGGGGAGAAGTTAAATACACAAAAATTCTAGACACACACATAATGTGCCCTACCATAAATCCTTTTTAACTGTTTCTTTGGTAATAAGCAACAGCAGTATAAATCTCCCAACACACAAACTCAAGCTGATCACAGGCTTAAGGAAATAGCTCCAGTTATCTTGACTGGATAAATTATTATATCCTAGAGGTTATTCCAGTTTCTAATAAAGCACTGTGGCTAACAAACAAAAATAAAAAGAGCAACCATTTTCTTTATTTTATAACAGATGAAATTATAGGCTGCGTAGGATAAGACACAATGGCATTGAATTTATTTTTACTCTCAAAAACGCGCCATGCAATGTTCATTTTGGAACAAGACCAGTGCTTTAACACAATGATGATAACCAGCAATAGACTGATAACATTTTTTATGGTAAGGGGAGGCTTAATGGCACATATCTAAAAAATAAACATGACTGGTTTAAAGTCACACCAAATGGATTTAGCCCATTGTATAAGTACACTAAGCATGAAAATAACCTCTGCACTGCATAAGAAATGAACAAAGAAAAATACTTCTAGGGGATACAAATGTATAGTCCATGGTAGTTTTGAAATTGTGTCAGTATCCATCGGCAGCTGAAATTAAGGTTAACGTTATAAAATGAAATTTCACTAGCTCAGGCTGGCAGTGTTTCACAGCTTAAGAAGGTTAGTGCTGAATGCATCTTCTTGAGGTCATTCGTTACTGAGTACCTCGTGGGATCAGCTGACTAGCAAAATATGTTCTTTCACATCTTCAGTTCTGCTTCCTGCAACTTAGTTGTTTATCAATTAAAGTGATAAATACAAGTGACTTTGATAACACAAGACACACATTATGTAGTAGAGTAACCTCCAGGAACCCTGAAATAAGAACTGCGTGCAAAGTTCGACAACTGTGAAGGAACTATTAAAGAGGACACACAAACAAGTGACCTTGACTGACAAGCGCACTTCATTCCAGCAATAAACAGCAGTGCTGCTGATAACTGCTCATTGGCGCAGAGAGTAATTACCTATCTGTCAGCGTTGCTGGTGTGTGCGAAATAGTATAAATGAAACATACATAATGTACGGCAATAATATCGGGCATGCAGAACCTAATGTATTATCATCATTCTCAGGACCCAGGTTTATGTGGCTGCCACCACTGAGTAAATGCCTTCTAGCCATGATAATTTCATTCTAATCTCTGTTCCATATTATAATTTTCATAGCTAAAAGATACTGAGGAGCAATACGTTTCAATCAAGGGCTAAATAGAACACAACCTGTAACTGGGTATTTTATACACCTATATATTTTTTTTCTTTCAAAAAAATTAGTCAATTTAGGAAGAGACTGGAATAAGCTGTAAATTTATGGGTGACAAACCCTGTCTGCACCAATGTCACCATGTTGGAGGTGGGCTCAAAGGGACTATGTAAGGGCTGGGAGCTTTGTCTCCATTTCTTTCAACAACACAAAATTCTACCTTTTAAAGTTTTTCTATTCTGTTCCAAAATATAAAGACTGCATTTTTTGAACAAAACACAAGATAGTCCCTACTTAGTAGGTGAAGAACAAGCATCTGGTTTCTAAGACAAATTATCTTGATTTGCATGAATTTCATAACTATATAACAGAGGCATGGAATCATCTTCCACACCATGATACTCCTCTATTCTTATAAAACTGTCCAACTCTTACATACTTACTTTTTCCTGTAATGCAAATGCAATTGGTAAGACTTTTAAACACTATTTAAGACCATACAAAAAAAAATCAGGAAAATCTAAGTACTAGTTACACTATCAGGACAGACCCTTGTCTCAAAGCTGAAGCATGAGAAACCCTCACAGTTAATAGGTAAACAAGAGAAAACAGCATATCCCAAACTACATAATAGAAACAGCTGTTATTAATCAGCTCTGTCATTCAGAAAGGGAAAAGAATATATGAATATTGAGAAAACACTTTGGCATATTTGATTATTTTAATCTAGTCTTCTTATCTTACAGTAAGAGTGCATATTTTGGAAATTTTAGGTTAGATCAAACTAGTAATTAATAAATATTCTTTTTTAGGAAGCATTTTAATTGATTGTCCATTGTCACATTTCAAATCACATGAGTGATTTAACTGTGGAAGGATGTGGATAAAATGAAAGTTACAGTAGCCAGAATTCTCACCTGGCCTTGGTTGGCTAGCTCACTACACACGTGTGGGCATTACGTTGCTATTGACTCTATATAAAGAGCGCTGCCCAGTGGTCTGGGTGACACGGTGGCACAGCTGCAGGAGAGCAGAGCAGAAGCTGGAGTGGTGGCAGGGCAGAAGACAGAGGCTCAGAGGACAGCTGGGTGGACGGAGAGGCCCAGGGGAAAGCTGTGCAGGGGTAGAGAGGCCCAGAGGCAAAGACCGGCTTGTTGCATGCAGACTCACTCTGAGTGGATGAAATTCTAGTGATTGACCTGCCACCATGGGAATAAAGTTGGGTATAACCCTTTCACCCCAAGAACGTTTTACTGTCATTTTCTTTGGTCAGATTGAATCCATAGCGAACTTGCCTGGGGCTGAAACCCACTGGCAAGACAAAGGACCCCCTCTTCATTCTTTAATTTTTGTTTGCTAGTTTTTCCAAGTGATTTTCTAAAACTGGAAGTCCTCATAGGATATTAGGCAAACCAGAGAAATAGCTCAAGTTTTTCTTCAGTGTTATCCTTTTGTTTTCTGCATTTTTCTTTCTATATTCCCACTTAAGAGAGAAAGCAATAAAAAAAACTAACTTATACTAAACTGTTAGGGATAATATGTTAACTCTCAGGGAAGCAATGCTATTTTAAAGGACAGGCAAGGATGAGATAATCCTTAATATGAAGAAATAAAAACAATTTTTTTGGTCGTTTTCATCAGTTTATGACATTAAGTAGCTTGTCCATTCTACTCATGCATCATCCCACTTGACTGTATGGCTAACCCAACATAAAAGAGATTTTACCCAGTTTCAAGCCATTTAGTTAAACTCAGTATTTCAGGATATCCTATCAAAAGGCCTATCTGGTAGATGAATAATGTCTATGAGTTCCACAGATAGATCCTAATCATTATAGCAAATTCCCTATTTGATTCATATGAGACTCCTTACCTGAGTAACTTAAGTCTTTCTTGATGTGTCCCATTACATGTTTTACATGTAGGTTTAAGAATATATTATTATTCAAACAGAAAATTTCCAGGAAAAAGCATTATCTTATTTCACTGATTCTAAAAACAATGGCATGTTTTCCACATCATACTTCTTTGAAAAAGCTTCTTATGGTCTCTGCCAGCCATGTGGCAACTGTGGACACATTTGGTAAGACCAAAAGTACTCCAGTATCAAACATCTTAGACTTGACTCTTGACCCTTCCATTCAATGAAATACAGTATTTCCTGCTATTCCAGCTTTGAGGAACATCTGTTACATGTTCATCTTAAAACAATTCTGATTATAATTACATCTTAACAACATATCCAACTGAAAAATATATTGATTTTATGTTGATATATAGATTATGTCTGTGTAAAACATTGAGTTAAATAATTAAAGCAAATGACTAGTTGCTTTAATTGGGAAAAAAAAAATCAACTAAACTTACCTAGTTTTACAATTGCATTAGGACCATATGGACCTTGTATCAGTTATACTGAGGCATTTACCTTTGTGGCTGCTCAATAATTAAGCATGATCAATTTACTAGTGCTTCTCAACCTAGCAATAGGGCAGAGAGCCAAATGACTCTCACTTATCTTTAGCTCCCAAAAAAGGGACAAGTGATTTCCTCCCTTCAGCTGAGAAGCACTGCCCTAGGGGCCAAGTGTGGCTGGTGGGTTGTGTCATGTCACTCTGGTGTGTTAGGGTGGTAAAAATATTGAGAACCAGTGAAGAGTATAATCTGCATAATTGAGAACAAGTTTCAGGGGGATCACCTTTCCATAATTTTGTCAAATGGCCCTAAGGACATTTATCCGCATATGAGATTAAAATTCAAGTTGTTTATTGTCTCCTTATAAACCAAAAATTGCTACTGCATCTCACAGTCATTATTCTCAATGCCTGAAACCTTTTTTCAATTAATATGTATTGAAGAAATGAGTGAATGAATCAATGAGTAAATGAATGGTATTCTCCAAATCAGGTTAGTTATTTTATAAAAAGCATATATCCTAACTTGATGTTGCAGAGCTCACACCAAAAAAAAAAAAAAAATCTCAAAACATTAAGCACAAAGTACTCTATCATGTTCTTTGGTGTCATAAGATTTTTTTTTTTTTTGGTAATGGAATTATTTAGGATTGATGGTTTTGCAGTTAAAGTACTCTTTTAAATCAGAAATTAACTTTTAATATATGGCTTGGTGATGATAATACCGAGGTATGTAAAGTGTAGTTGCCTTCTTATAGGCAATATACTTGATTAATTCTGAACAATTTAACAGTGAAAGATTAATTAAGAATTTCATCGACTACAGGCCATCTTTCTTTTCCAATTATATTCCTTTAGAGCCACTGTAACTGTTTTAATAATTGTACTGAAAATGCTAGAAAGTATCAGAATAATGCAGTGATTCAGTGAGAACAGTAAAATTCAGAAACATGGTACTTTGATATTTGGAGCATTTAACATTGTGTTGTATATATAAGCCTTCTGAACTTCAACAGGTTATATAATCAGAAGGTCTAAAAGCAGCCTTAAATTTTTTATTTAAAAAAGAACTATTTTTTATTAAATATCTATTTGAAAGAACATTGTTAGAAAAAGAAAACAGTATTAAGAACTTCTCTAATTAGGTGCTAGTAGATTTCAAGCTTGTGATAACATTTTTCTCAGAAAATATATTCAGTAGAAATGTCTTTGAAACAAAAGTATACCCCATGTAGCTGTAAACTCAATCCTAACTCAAGGAAATTAGAGTGCAAGGGTGAAGCTCAAATTAGAGCTCATGGTAAAACTAACTGTGAGACTGAGTAAATTGCACTAATAACAAGGATAAGGGGACAATGTTTAATATAGGTAGTCTTTTATGCTCTTACACTAGGAAGGTAGTTGTTCTTGAAACAATCATTCTTCCCATATGCTAACTGAGAAATTGTTAGGTAATATCTAGCTTCTTATCCTTCTAACTTTGGTAATCAGGATCCTAATTTTAATGGAATAGAAATAGTTGTCAAAAGTTTAGTGACTGAATATTTCCTTTTCTGTTTTGGTTTCTGGTAAGTAAGTTACAGTAAGAAATCTTGGTTGCTTCAGGATAATCAAAATAAGTTCTTGTCCTAAATAATATCTCTAGT
Source organism: Manis javanica (assembly GCF_040802235.1). Lineage (NCBI taxonomy): Eukaryota > Metazoa > Chordata > Mammalia > Pholidota > Manidae > Manis > Manis javanica. Next base: position 152,988,882 of record NC_133157.1, read on the forward strand.
ATTCTATCAGTTGGATTTAATTAGGTCCACTTCATTCCCTATTAAAAATATTAAAATAACCCCAATAAACAATGATGTTGCTTTACAGACAGGCTGTCCAGAATTACCACTAGGAACAGGCTTTCAAGAAAGACCTGGGGTGCAGCTGTCTCAGTTATTCACGTTACATATGAGGCTTATGTCTTTGAATCTTATCTCTAAAGTAGAGTAGAAATAGTAATGCCTCATTGGCACATAGTAAGCCCTTTAGGTTTGAGAGCAAAGATTATTATCAGAAAAATGTTTTCTTAAAAGAAAGTATTTAGATCATTATTGAAAACAGAATTAAGCAACACATCTACTTAATGCCATTTAGTAGTCCACAGAATCAGAATTTGTATTTGAAACCCTGATTCGAATGATTCAACTTTAAACAATAATGCATTAGTATGCACTTAGAATTGACACCTGAATAATTCAAAATGCATTTGTTATACAACATATGTGTGTAACAAACAAGCCTTCAACAAAGAAAATGAAAGTCTGAGAGTTCTACTAAGATAATACTTTCATCCTTAATTGAGTTCATTTTCATTTAGTTTTGAGGGCCCCCAGAGTCCAACAAAGTGAATATCTGAGCCAACATTATTTCCCAAATTCCAGAGTCTATTACCTATTACATGTTTGTCAGATGCAAGGCCACATTCTCCTGATAAGTGACTAGTCGATCAGCTTTATGATACCATCTTCAGATCAAAGTTCTTCTAAGCAAAAGTATAAACCAAGGGGGTGATTATTTGGTACCAAAGACTAACCTCGTTCACTCTTTTGAGTGAACACTAGGCCTCACAAACCTAACAGACTATAGCTATTTCAAAACTCAATAGATTCTACTGCAAACATGACTTGCAATCAAAAGCTAATCACTGAGAACACAATTCAACTGTCATTTGAAATGAAAAGTCTTCCCAGTAATAATCATGCCAGGGTTCTATTGGACAGTCAGTTATGACCACGTTATACTAAGAAACCATTTCACCAAAACATTAACACTTCATTAATTTTGGGTCTGTTTGTTTTTTTTCATTCTCTTAGACTGTGACTTGTTTTTCTAAGGACTTAAAATCCAAAATTAAATATAAAATTCTCTCTACTCTGATCAATCATAAACTCTGGATTTCTGAGAAAGCTTTTACTGGTAAATACGTATAGGAAATGAGATGAGGCCATTTTGTATAATTCCCCAGCAAAGTATATCTGGAAATAGAGAGATGTATACACTGGCATGTGATGGACAGTGAGGGGAAGGGGACAGGTAGAGAGGAGCTACTCTGGGAATCAGAAGTGCTAATTACACCATTCTAATCCCCTCACGTTTGTTACAGTTCTTTCAAAATATCTAAATACGTGTGATGGCCTCTGGGAGCACTGGCTCCAGGCAGAGAGGCAGAGAAAGAGCTCTATTCTTCCTTGTCTGATTCTATGTCCATTTGCCTAAAGGCCAAGTCATCTGGATTGGGTAACAGATGCTGGGCAACAGAGTATGAATCTCATCTCACTGAGTATTGATTCTTGAATGTAAATTTTATCTATTTCGCTTAGAATTATAAAAGATTTGAATGAAACCTTAGCTTTACTGTCTTACATGTACTGAGTTGGGAGGTGTTATGATATCATCTTTGGCTCTCTCCTTTGTCCCCTCCCATTGCTGCCACCAGTTCTCCTGCTCAACAAGACATTCTCACAACCAGCCAATGCCCCACCACTTTTCTTTGGCACCTAACTTAGTAATACTTATCTTTCACTATTTGTTGTACATGAAATCTTTAAGGAAGGAAGTCTCCCCTGAAAACCCACAAAGGTTAAATACAACATTTTTTAAAAGAATAATGTCAATATCAGGATTACTAGGAAGTCTAGACATTTCAGTTTTTTGCTTTATATGTTGTATATGATTCCCTATTTAATCATTTGATGCTAAATACTGAAGAGTTTCTGGAGAACGTGGCTGGAAAGATGCCATATAATAAAATTAAAGGACACACGAAAAACTTCCAGAAAAGACAATAAAAGAAGAACTAAGAACAAAATGTGTAAACAGAGTTTAGAAGGGACAAAGTATTTTTTGGTTACCAAAATATGATACTTCTACATTGATCATCATGAGCTCCACTAGGGTTTCTGAAACAATACCGTGATTTTCATATTCAGTATTTTAATGCTGACTTTTAATATTTAACTCACTTTCCTGAATTAATGTTTTATTAGAAATTCATTATGTTTGAAATATGGCTTAAAATATCTGTATTCTTGAGTGTATATCAGTGTATATAATACATGCATTCTAATCTATTATTCAACACATCTATTAGTTATTATAATCATAGCATACACAACAGCATAGTCAAAAATATTTCCATAAACTTTTCCTTCAAATAAAGTCTGAAGATATTTGTGAATGCGTGTGTGTGTGTGGTTGCATGTGCATGTTAGAGGGGAACACCCCTTCCACTGATTTTGTGTAGCTGGATGGAGGGATTTCCTCTGGATAACACACTCACTACCTTATCCTACTTACATTCAGCTCCTTCTTTGCCTCTCTCCAAACACGGCCTGCTAACTTGTCTAATTGCAGGTGACAGTGATCTGTCACGCACTGGTCCATGTTACTTTAGTGGGAGGAGCTAATCTTGAAAAAGTAGAAGCAGTAGGGGATTCTCTTCTTCTTCCCTATTAGCTCCAGAGTAATGGGGGATGGTGATCCTCCTGGCAAGGTGTGCATGCTCTGAAGACACAACTACATCCTTGTGTTGGGAAGACAAACCAAAATAGAGAACATTATGCAAACCCTTTTAGCTGTAAATGTCAAGCCTCCACAGCTTGATGAACAATAAATGTAATATTTTGATTTCCATCTTTCTGTCTCCCATCATATTTATCAGTTGTTTCTGCATATTAGGGGTAGAGGAAGAAGAAAAGAGTATTATGAATTGCTCTAATGGTATGGAAGCATGTATGTGCGTGTGTGTGTAGAATTGAGTATATATACATGGATACATACATTCAAGTAATGCCTTCATTACTACTTAGAACATGTAATGTACTAGTGGAATGCTAAAAATTGTTAAGAAACTAGAATTCTGGAACTTAAAAGTCTGCTTATAAAAACTGTACTTTTTATGTTCATTACTTTGCATGTTTTACAAAGAATGTTGCTGGTAATTTGATAGGGATTGCATCAAATCTGTATATTGCTTTGGGCAGGATGGCCATTTTGACGATATTAATTCTTCCTAGCCATGAGCATGGGATGAGTTTCCATTTGTTAGTGTCCCCTTTAATTTCTCTTAAGAGTGACTTGTAGTTTTCAGAGTATAGGTCATTCACTTCTTTGGTTAGATTTATTCCTAGGTATTTTATTCTTTTTGATGCAATGGTGAATGGAATTGTTTTCCTGATTTCTCTTTCTGTTGGTTCATTGTTAGTATATAGAAAAGCTACAGATTTCTGTGTGTTAATTTTGTATCCTGCAACTTTGCTGTATTCTGATATCAGTTCTAGTAGTTTTGGGGTGGAGTCTTTAGGGTTTTTTATGTACAATATCATGTCGTCTGCAAATAGTGACAGTTTAACTTCTTCTTTACCAATCTGGATTCCTTGTATTTCTTTGTTTTGTCTGATTGCTGTGGCTAGGACCTCCAGTGCTATGTTAAATAGCAATGGGGAGAGTGGGCATCCCTGTCTAGTTCCCGATCTCAGAGGAAAAGCTTTCAGCTTCTCGCTGTTCAGTATAATGTTGGCTGTGAGTTTATGATATATGGCCTTTATTATGTTGAGGTACTTGCCTTCTATTCCCATTTTGCTGAGAGTTTTTATCATGAATGGATGTTGAATTTTGTCAAATGCTTTTTCAGCATCTGTGGAGATGATCATGTGGTTTTTGTATTTCTTTTTGTTGATGTGGTGGATGATGTTGATGGATTTTCGAATGTTGTACCATCCTTGCATCCCTGGGATGAATCCCACTTGGTCATGGTGTATGATCCTTTTGATATACTTTTGAATTCTGTTTGCTAATATTTTATTGAGTATTTTTGCATCTACATTCATCAGGGATACTGGTCTGTAATTTTCTTTTTTGGTGGGGTCTTTGCCTGGTTTTGGTATTAGGGTGATGTTGGCTTCATAGAATGAGTTTGGGAGTATTCCCTCCTCTTCTATTTTTTGGAAAACTTTAAGCAGAATGGGTATTATGTCTTCCCTGTGTGTCTGATAAAATTCCGAGGTAAATCCATCCAGCATGGATGTTTTGTTCTTGGGTAGTTTTTTGATTACCATTTCAATTTCTTTGCTCGTAATTGGTTTGTTTAACTTTTGTGTTTCTTCCTTGGTCAGCCTTGGAAGGTTGTATTTTTCTAGGAAGTTGTCCATTTCTTCTAGGGTTTCCAGCTTGTTGCCATATAGCTTTTCATAGTAGTCTTTAATAATTCTTTGTATTTCTGTGGAGTCTGTCGTGATTTTTCCGTTCTCATTTCTGATTATGTTGATTTGTGTTGATTCTCTTTTTCTCTTAATAAGTTTGGCTAGAGGCTTATCTATTTTGTTTATTTTCTCAAAGAACCAGCTTTTGGTTTCATTGATTTTTGCTATTGTTTTATTCTTCTCAATTTCGTTTATTTCTTCTCTGATCTTTATTATGTCCCTCCTTCTGCTGACTTTGGGCCTCATTTGTTCTTCTTTTTCCAATTTCGATAATTGTGATGTTAGACTATTCATTTGGGATTGTTCTTGCTTCTTCAAGTGTGCCTGGATCGCTATATACTTTCCTCTTAAGACTGCTTTCACTGCATCCCACAGAAGATGGGGCTTTGTGTTACTGTTGTCATTTGTTTCTATATATTCCTTGATCTCTATTTTAATTTCTTCGTTGATCCATTGATTATTTAGGAGCATGTTGTTAAGCCTCCATGTGTTTGTGAGCCTTTTTGTTTTCTTTGTAGAATTTATTTCTAGTTTTATACCTTTGTTGTCTGAAAAATTGGTTGGTAGAATTTCAATATTTTGGATTTTGCTGAGGCTCTTTTTGTGGGCTAGTATGTGGTCTATTCTGGAGAATGTTCCATGTGCACTTGAGAAGAATGTATATCCTGTTGCTTTTGGATGTAGAGTTCTATAGATGTCTATTAGGTCCATCTGCTCTACTGTGTTGTTCAGTGCTTCCGTGTCCTTACTTATTTTCTGCCCAGTGGATCTATCCTTTGGGGTGAATGGTGTGTTGAAGTCTCCTAAAATGAATGCATTGCAGTCTATTTCCCCCTTTAGTTCTGTTAGTGTTTGTTTCACATATGTTGGTGCTCCTGTGTTGGGTGCATATATATTTAGAATGGTTATATCCTCTTGTTGGACTGAGCCCTTTATCATTATGTAGTGTCCTTCTTTATCTCTTGTTACTTTCTTTGTCTTAAAGTCTATTTTGTCTGATATTAGGACTGCAAACCCTGCTTTCTTCTCACTGTTGTTTGCCTGAAATATGTTTTTCCATCCCTTGACTTTTAGTCTGTACATGTCTTTGGGTTTGAGGTGAGTTTCTTGTAAGCAGCATATAGATGGGTCTTGCTTTTTTATCCATTCTGTTACTCTGTGTCTTTTGATTGGTGCATTCAGTCCATTTACATTTAGGGTGACTATTGAAAGATATGTACTTATTGCCATTGCAGGCTTTAAATCTGTGGTTACCAAAGGTTCAAGGTTAGCCTCTTTAGTATCTTACTGCCTAACTTAGCTCGCTTATTGAGCTGTTATATACACTGTCTGGAGATTCTTTTCTTCTCTCCCTTCTTATTCCTCCTCCTCCATACTTCATATGTTGGGTGTTTTGTTCTGTGCTCTTTCTAGGAGTGCTCCCATCTAGAGCAGTCCCTGTAGGATGCCCTGTAGAGGTGGTTTGTGGGAAGCAAATTCCCTCAGCTTTTGCTTGTCTGGGAATTGTTTAATCCCACCATCATATTTAAATGATAGTCATGCTGGATACAGTATCCTTGGTTCAAGGCCCTTCTGTTTCATTGCATTAAATATATCATGCCATTCTCTTCTGGCCTGTAGGGTTTCTGTCGAGAAGTCTGATGTTAGCCTGATGGGTTTTCCTTTATAGGTGACCTTTTTCTCTCTAGCTACCTTTAAAACTCTTTCCTTGTCCTTGATCTTTGCCATTTTAATTATTATGTGTCTTGGTGTTGTCCTCCTTGGATCCTTTCTGTTGGGGGTTCTGTGTATTTCCATGGTCTGTTCGAGTATTTCCTCCCCCAGTTTGGGGAAGTTTTCAGCAATTATTTCTTCCAAGATACTTTCCATCCCTTTTCCTCTCTCTTCTTCTTCTGGTACCCCTAAAATGTGGATATTGTTCCTTTTGGATTGGTCACACAGTTCTCTTAATATTGTTTCATTCCTGGAGATCCTTTTATCTCTATGTCAGCTTCTATGCGCTCCTGTTCTCTGGATTCAATTCCATCAATGGCCTCTTGCATCTTATCCATTCTGCTTATAAATCCTTCCAGGGTTTGTTTCATTTCTGTAATCTCCTTTCTGGCATCTGTGATCTCCCTCCAGACTTCATCCCATTTCTCTTGCATATTTCTCTGCATCTCTGTCAGCATGTTTATGATTTTTATTTTGAATTCTTTGTCAGGAAGACTGGTTAGGTCTGTCTCCTTCTCTGGTGTCTCTGTGATCTTGGTTTGCCTGTAATTTTGTCTTTTTATGGTGATAGGAATAGTTTGCAGAGCTGGGACAAGTGACGGCTGGAAGAACTTCCCTTCTTGTTGGTTTGTGGCCTTCCTCTCCCGGGAGAACAGGGACCTCTAGTGGCTTGTGCTGGGTAGCTGCATGCAGACAGGGCTTCTGCTTCCTGCCTCGCTGCTGTGGAGTTTATCTCCGCTGTAGCTGTGGGCATGGCTTGGCTTGGGCTGCTGCTCCAAAGTGGTGGAGTCACGTTGGAGGGGGAGCAGCCAGGAGGCTATTTATCTCCGTAAGGGGCCTCCATGTTCCCTGCAGCCCAGGGGATTAGAGTGCCCAGAGATCCTCGGATTCCCTGCCTCTGGACTAAGTGTCCCGCCCTGCCCCTTTAAGTCTTCCAAAAAGCCAAAAGAAAAAAAAATGGCCGCTCATTTCTCTTTATTCTCCGGCGCCAGCCTCAGGCACCTGCTAACCGGTCTTGCTGCTCTGTTTCCCTAGTATTGGGGTCCCTGTCCCTTTAAGACTTCCAGAAAGCACTCGCCAAAACAAAACAACAACAACAACAGCAACAAAAAAAAAATGGCCGCTCGCTTTTCTTTTGTTCTCCGGCGCCGGCCTCCGATACCCGCTCGCCGGTCTTGCTGCTCTGTTTCCCTAGTATTGGGGTCCCTGTCCCTTTAAGACTTCCAAAAAGCACTCACCACAACAAAACAACAACAACAACAACAACAAAAAATGGCCGCTCGCTTTTCTTTTGTCCTCCAGTGCCGGCCTCTGGTACCCACTCACTGTTCTTGCTGCCCTGTTTCCCTAGTATCCAGGGCCCCGCGCATGCACTGCGTCTGCGCTCTGGTCCAGATGGCTGGGGCTGGGTGTTCAGCAGTCCTGGGCTCCCTCTCCCTCCCACTCTGACTCCTCTCCTCCTGCCGGGAGCTGGGGGGAGGCGCGCTTGGGTCCCGCCGGGCTGGGGTTTGTATCTTACCCCCTTTGTGAGGCGCTGGGTTCTTGCAGGTGTGGATGTGGTCTGGATGTTGTCCTGTGTTCTCTGGTCTTTATTCTAGGAAGAGTTGTCTTTGTTATATTTTCATAGATATATGTGGTTTTTGGGAGGAGATTTCTGCTGCTCTACTCACACCGCCATCTTGGCTCCGCTCTCCATTTTACAAAGAATGAAGAAGTTTTTAGGGATATTAAAAGTGAGATACCTTAGAGCAGATCTGGATAGAACCATAATTTGTGTTACAAACAGAAAAAAAGGGATAAATGGCATAAACAATATTTGGCCTTTTCAAAAAAAAAAGGAAAATATCAGCTTAAAAAGCACTCTCCTCAGAAGCATTTAAGATGGCCCCAAATTAAGCACAATAGACAGCGAAGGATTTGATTTCTAAGTTAGTTTCACTATGTTGATTTAGCGAAGGACTTGATTTCTAAGTTAGTTTCACTATATTGATTTTAATTTCTCATGAAATATTTCACCTCCCATTTCGCCATTTGGGAACAATGGTGAAATTAACTGAAATTTAACTGAGTCTGATTTCCTGACTGTGTCCTGCCACAGCTGACATTTTTCTGTAAGTCATATCAAACACAGTGCTATCAGATGGCAATGATGGGGCTCCGCTCATTTTTCAGAGGATATTGTTCAAGCAGTAGACTAGCACAGCCAATACAGTCTCACTGACTGCAGCAGTCCTTGTGATTCCAAAATCTCTCCATATCCTTCCGGCCTATTGGTGTTGCCAGCTAAGTCGTTCTAAAGCACAGATCTGACCAGATCACTCCTTCTGTCCAAAACTCTCCATGGCTTCCCATGGTACAGATAAAATCCAGATTCTGGGAAGTGGAGTCTCAGGCATCCACTCTGCGTCCCTAACGTACTCTTAAATCACAGTCACTCATCCATCAACTACAGTTAGACCCCACTGCTCACCAATCCCTAAACTGCCCAAAATTTTATCTTCTTGCTTTGCTCCCATGGCTGCCTTTGCTCTGGCATTGTTTCAAGTCCAACCTATTCATCTTGCAAGGTCACATGCACTTCTCCTTCATTTGTTCACTTATCATTCATTCCTGGAGTACATTCTATCCAAGTAGTACCCATAAGCCAGGCACTGTGTTAGGGCACTTTCTCAAACCATTCTTATATTCCCAATTCCTCTAACCTTAGTTGGAAGCTATCTTGCTTTTCCCTGAATTCTGCTAGCATTTTTTACTCAGTGAAGACACTTACCATATTTAAACTCAGAAACCTGCTCCATATAATCACTGTAGGCCCACAGGACCTGATGCATGGTAGGAACTCAATACATTCCATGAGTGGATCAATCAATAGTTGAGTTACAGATAAATATGTCAATACAAAGTACCTTGTAAAATACAGATAATATATTTGTTTATTTTATATTTATATATTTTTATATAAACATACATTATATGTACATATGTAAGCATAAAGCACCTTATAAACAGAGATAAAATATCTTACTTTCAAATTAAGCCTAATATCTAAAATGGGGTAAAATATTCAAGAAACTTAAATTTAAAAGGAAATACCTACTTTGTAATAGTTTACAATAGGAAAACTTCAAGACCTTAAAGAATGAAACTACACATAACTTTTGTAACTTAAAAATACCTTCTCTTCCATCATAACAAACTGCACATACAGATGTAAGTACATTGCAGCTTGTCAATTTCTATTTCATAATTTAGAAGGAGGAGGGGAGATGTGGGAAGGAGGGGAGCAGAGTAAAAGTTTCATTTTTCAAATATTTCTAAGTTTAATCCACCAGAAGAAGATGGTGCTAGATGTACTAAGACACTTTAGCTCTAATAATTTAATATTTTCTGTCATTTTAGCACAGAGATGTAGAGAGATCTGCTACAACTTCTAGAACAGCAAGCCAGCTCTCTATTTTACACACTTCACAGATGAGTGGAAATGATTTCACAGCTGCACAGTTAACCTGCTGGTGTCTCTCTGGTTTGGTGGTCCCACTGCCATGGGACCAGTCACTCCCAAATAGCCCAGCACCACCACTCTCTGGGAAGGGAAAAATGGTGGCGCCTCAGAGAGGGTGAGATGTTAAAGGAAGGACATCTGCACAGTGTTGATCCTGTCATCTGTCACACTCTGCATAGAACCCCTACCGTATAGAAGGAGGCCAAGGTCTGTAGAAAGGGTCCCCATGTACATCTCTACTGACCATTCTAATCTTGTCTCCTACTTGACTTCTAGTTTGCTCTTTGGAAAGCTAAATGGGGCATTTGCCATTCAGTAAGGCAGAGATACTGAGAAGGCATTCCAAGGCATTGTAAGGGTTATTTTAAAATCCAAATGTTCTTCTATTATGCCTTCCTCATAGAAATTAATGTAGAATTTGATTTGACTCTTCCAAATAAGGTTTGCTCAGAAAGCCATCTACTCAGTCATCAAATCAACAATGCTAATTGCAATTTACAATATGCAATGTAGCATGTGCTAATAGTCTTATTATAGCACTTTCAGTAATGCAGATTTAAAATGACTTCTGTCATGGTGACTGTGAAAACCAAGAAAAACGCATCTAAAAGGGAGTTAGGAAGCCCTGAAGGGGGAGCTCTCCCACACATACCCTTGTTGCAGCCTACATAACCAGCAGAAAAAAAAAGAATTATCTTGACAAGGGAGGACATTTTCCAGAGGGATTTCATCTCCTCCTTTTAAGTAAAAGAAGGAAGTTTCCCTCTTTGCCCGAGCAACAGCATGCTAAACACTACTTGCAGCTGGTGAGAAACTGCCATAACCTCAAACTCCTCTTCTCCCATGAACTATTGATCCAAACAACCTCCCATTTCCTTCTAAAACCTAATAGAAGCTGACCTTACTTTTGTGTCTCTGGACTTGCCTTTGGTTCAGTATAGCTTTCATGTCTCAAACTGCAGTTCCTCTGCTATTCCTGAGTAAACTCATTTTGCTGGTAAAATAACTGGCTATTTTATTTTTGAGGTTGACCAGCAAGTATGTCTCATTTTCATAAATACTTTGTGAAAATGATTTTATGGTTATCCTTACTTTTCTCTTATGTGCTGCTATTATCCTACACCTTATAGGATTCCTTTGAGGATGAAAAGAGATTAAGAACTTCACAGAACATCTAACAGAGCAGGGACAGATAGTGACCATTCAGGAAATCATAGCAGCAGTAACAATAGTAGTAACATTTGTAGTAGTAACTTCCAGCCTGGCTTTTCTTTTGCAATTAAGGATCATCTTGAAATTCATACCCTAAAACTCTAGAAAAAAAGCAATCCAATTTGTATCTACAAAAATAGCACTCCCACAGACAAAAGTATAGATACATCAGCATGCCTTTTTTAAAACACTTCTTTGAAACTAGCCATTTTCAGCAGTACTTATATGCTGGAGTTTGGAACAGGGAAAAAGCTGGCCTGCCCAAGGACAATTTTTCTACCATTAACTCAGTGCTAGAGTCATTATGTCACTTTAAAAGCAGAAAGATAAACATAGAGTCATAATTTTGCAATATGGTATACATTATCACCACTTGATTGTGCATTTTGAATTTGCATTTTGAAAGGACTTTGTTTTGTTAATGATTGTTACTAGAGCTGTGAACTGGCACATCATAGCCAATCAAGATATATTTGTCGAATAATACTTGAATTTTTATAAAAATAGATATATTTTTTCTTTTCATGATACATACACACATACACATACACATAGTTTTATAATACTGAAATTTTCTTACACAATCTGAGGCCAAGAGAGAATAATCAAAGAAAAAAGAAAATTCAGTATAAGAGAGTAAGTACCCTTTGATTGAACATCCATATTACACATGGGAAAAGAAAGATACCAGCAGATTCTACAGCACCTTGTGCATCATTCTACCAGTGCTCTTCCCTACCCAATAGCATTTCAAGTCTACACTGAGCTTCTCTCCCAAACTGTAAGCTCTTGGAGGATTCTTATTTTTTGTTACTCTACCACATCATATCAGCAAAATTCAATAAAATATTAGTTGGATGTATGGATAAAATGAGCTCATTAATAAGTGAATAAGTAGTATCATCAAAAAAAATTGTTAGTGTATTGTATGAGACTTGTCAAATGATCTGTTTCAGGACCCAACCTTACAAAGTTTAAAAGCAAGTTTTGAACTCATCACACTGTTACCAAGAAGCTTACCTGAGTGCCAGAACAAAGTCCAAACCTGTTAAAAGACAATCAACAATATTCAGCACCCCAAAATAAAATCCTTGATGTCCAGAATGCAATAAAAAATATCAGGCATGCATAGAAGCAGGAAAATATAGAAAAAAAGTCAATCAATAAAAGCTGGCCCCAAAAATAAGAGCAAAGGGATAAAACTGGCAAACAAAGCTGTTAAAACGGCAAAAATAGATGTGCTCAACCTATTCAAGAATGTAGAAGAAACCATGAAATTGAAGAAAAAAACAGAAGATACCCCTCAATAAAGGAAATTTTAGAGATGAAAAACAAAATTTCTGAAAAGAAACTGTACTGTATGAGATCAACAGCAGATCAGATTAGATACTGTAGAAGAAAGATCAGTCTACTTGAAAAATAGCAATAGAAACTATCCAAAAGGAAGAAAAAAAGAGAGAAGTGACTTAAAAGAAGTAAAAGGGTTGCAGTGGCCTGTGGGACAATATAAAGCAGCCTAAGCAATACAAGTAATTGGAACTATAGGAAGAGAGGAGAAAGAGAGGGACACAAAAATACTTACAAGGAATAAAAGCCCAAATTTTCCCAAATTTGACCAAAATTATAAACTTATGGATCTTTTCTTTTTATATTATGCTATCTCATAGAAATTATATATTAGATATATAAAAATTCAGCAACATTACTTAATAATAATTGCAAGCACATATATGGCACCTCCCATATTGTGAACCTTGACCTAAAACTCTGTGGGTAGTAACCCACATAACCCTCACAAACTGAGGAGGTAGGAGCTCTTATCCCCATTTTACAGATAAGGACATCGACTTCCAGAAATATTAGGTGGTATGTTCAATGTAGCCCAACTCTTAGGTGGATCCAGGACTCAAACCATGAGGTCTGTCTGGTGTCAGAATCCAATCTCTTATCCACTATGCTCTATAGCCTCCATTCCATATAGGTGCAAGGGTCAGACATTAACATTTAAAGACTCAAACATGAGCCAGAAAAGCCCATTTTTATGCCAAACATGATTTTAAAACAACTCAGTTAAATTATGGTTTTTATAAATAATAGCAATTTACCCCCTTATTATCCAGAATCCAGAATTATGTCAATAAATGTGTGCAACTTCATAAGCAAACTTGCAAAAAGACCAGAACCATGTTAGTATTCAAATCAGTGTGACCTGACATGTAGCCATTGATTAAGTCAGCAGGAAAACTGTATCTGGAAGAATGAACACTTGCGATTTTCTGAAGACACATTTAAAAAGAAAACCAAGAGTACCCAAATACCAGAGTTGTCAGCAACTTGAACTCCTTCTAGTGGGAACTGCAGGGTTTTTGTGACACATGTAGCCTCTGCTTGTCCTTTGTCACCCATGTGCTTCCCCTGAAAACTGTCAGTGACCTGTCAGAATTAATCAGGAAGTCTAAGGTCATTCTTCAGGGACAGACAGATCTGGACATGACTGTGTTGCATTTCTGGTTCTGTGTCACATACCATATGAAACTGATGTCCATCACTCTACTCTCAGAACATATAGTTGCATACCATGGCTGTGAGATTTTTTAAAGGTCTAAAAATTATCAACAGGATAAACTCAACATTTAATCACATTATAAACAAATATTTAATCTAGTGAGGTAGAAAGAGGACATGTCTTGCATAAGGATGTAGAATCCTATCTCTATGTATGAATAAAGCTTCCCCCAATCATGATCCTCATTTGGGAATTCAAACCATTAAACAACCAAATCTAGGAATAAAGGAGTAGAGAACTTTGATAAAAAATCTAAGACCCTGATGGATTCCAAGGCCTACAACCAATGAATTACAGGCTGGAAGTACCTTTGTTGCTTTCCAGTATGCCTACCTTGAAATTTGGTAGAAATTAGGATTTGTGTTACTTTTAAAAGTCCGTTATTAAAAACACAGTGACATCTTAATACCTATATTTTCCTTTCTGTAAGAGAAAAAAGCTGGAAAATTTTTTGATTATTTTTTTAAAAGTCTGACACCATTGAAATATATTAAGAGACTATAAAATAACTATAATCTTATTGAAAAAGATGAGAAATCACTAACTGTGAACATGGTCATAAACTGTATACTGTGTTCTTCAAAAGGGATAAAAGACATGAAAGGACACCCACTGGATAATTTACATAAATGAGAAACAACACTTAGCTGCCCTCTCCACATGAGGCTTCCCAACCCACTTTCTTTCATTTTTTCACTGCCTCTAACTTTTCTCATTGTTACCCTTGCTAGTCACTTTACTCACTCTTAACAGATTTTACTAGAAAATACAGAGAAGAGGAGGAGAGGCTGTCCCATCTGCCACAGTTCCCGGATCCTGCCTCCATAGTTTCCATAACGTAGATACTAGGTTCACAGCTAGGTCTGAAGTTAGCCAAAGGATGTCATTTGGGTTGGTGGCAAGTTTGATAGAGCTTCATGTGGGCAGAGTGGTCCATTCTAGATGAGTAAGGTCCCTTGCATTATGGCAAATGCAGGATGTGGGTTAACAGCTGCCATCTGTGTTCCTGCCTCAAAAATATCATAGATGGATTTTCCTGAGGGTAAGTGGAAAAGTGAGTATGAGGTAGAATGCTTCAAGGGCCTAACAAACATTCCAGTGGCCAGGCAGTGATGCATGGGGTTACTCCTTCAAGGTCAACCAGGTTCCCTCTGTTGAGCTACAATAGTCATGATTTAAATAGTTATGGGATGCAGTAATTCCTAAAGTGCTAATTAGTGTTTTATAATTTTGATGTCACTGGGGCAGATTTTTAAGGAACATCCACTCATGATACATGGTTTTGGTAGGTTTTAGGACAATTATGGGTACATGAGTGACCATATCATCACCCAAAATATTAGATGAAATGGGATTTAGAAAGATAAAAATTTGGAGAGAGCATATAAATGTCATTTGAACGAGCATCCAACATGTATGACGCCTGAGATGGTTCCGTGTTTAATGCTGTTTGTAAAAGATCCTCCTTCCCCCAGACGGTCATGTATCAACCACTCAAAATATACTAAATTGTTAATTCTGAAATTTACATTAAGAAGTCACAAAGCAAAGCACAAACAACCTCCTTAAGCTAGTTTTGTGATAAATCACTAGAGCAGCCAATTCACGTATTGTTAAGTTAATCATCTGTTAAGATATTAACAGTGTTGATTTCTAAAAAGAAGTCTAGAATTTTAAAAACCACACTGAGTTG
This sequence comes from Manis javanica, assembly GCF_040802235.1. NCBI lineage: Eukaryota > Metazoa > Chordata > Mammalia > Pholidota > Manidae > Manis > Manis javanica. The sequence continues at coordinate 153,004,029 of NC_133157.1, forward strand.
ACCAGCTAGGACAGATTGCTGCTTGTCTAAGTGACTTAGTTTGTGTGACAGAGCTACAAGCGGTCTTTGGGTTCACAAGTCCTTCAAAACCAAGGATCCATGCTAATGGCAACCTTTTCAGCATAAAGCACCCAACAATCAGAGTTTAAGTTTTATTTATTGGCTTTGACTATCTACTTCTGTTATCAACCATAAGGGCCCATACACTTCATCAACCCCTAACAATAGCCGCAAGCTTGGACAATCTGTCTTGCGTCGTCATTGGGTAAGACTTCAATGGAACAGCCTGGATTAAAGAGCAGCCCACGCATAAAATGGAAACTCATTAAAATAAACTTTCTCAAAGGGGGAAACTTCAGTTCCAACTGAACTGAACTGTTCTTATTTCAAAGATGAAAGGCCCATTACCCAGTCATACATTCATGTGCTCTTGGCCTCAGTGCTTTCTATTAGGCGACTTTTAACTCTTGAGTCCCTTCCCATGTCTTTTTGGAGGCTTTAGAAACATAATAGGAATTTAGCCCTTATTGAGCCTGATTGGAACATAGTATCTGTGAACCTCTTAATAATACTTGAGACCTTTATAGTTTAATTTGCAATGGTGTCCCTTTTGTCTGCCTTAATGGCCTTTAATCTCAGGCGCAATACAACCACTTTATGTGTATTAGAAGAAAAAGTACTGAATACCTAAGGATTTTTTAATGTGCCCACTAGGAAGAGTGATTTTTAAAAACACATAGGTATGGTGATTTATATAACAGAATGCAAAGCTGAATGAATAAAAGGATGATGTCAGAGATGGTTGCTGCCAATTGTTTACATGAAAATTGACTTACAGCTCTGAGCCTGAAAACTTCACCTTGAACTTATTATGAGCGTGTTTTCAGTGATAGAAACAGTACTATAAAATCAAAAAGTCAAGAGACTGGGAAATCTGTTATGTGAAAATATCAGCCGTCCTATAAAAGAGTAATATAACTGGTATTAGCTGAAGCAAATAATAATCTCAAAGCTTTAATTTTATGTGAATGACCATTAAGTGAAATGAACCACAATCTTGGTTAGATACACAGAATATTCAGAGAAAACATTCATGCTCAAAGAAATGCAAAAACATCACACAATCGCTGTACACACATGCCATCAAAAGGAAATTAAGCTCTTAAAGGTTGGTTGTATGTCATTATGTAATTTTAATTCATGCATCTTTGTCTGAAGGCCAAAATGTATGGCATGTGCATATTTTAAAAAGACATATTAGTTAAACAAATGTAAATTTCTTGTGATAAAATATATTTCTTTAAATTGTGTCATTATAAAACTACATGTAAATGCATTTTTAATTTTATCATAATTAATAACTAGCATAATGGCCTCTGTGTAACAAATGTTTTGACAAAATTTTTCATCAGAGTTTGATAAAAGTCTTTCAATTATATTTTGATTCAATTGTATTTTGAATTTAATATATGTACAAGTTGCTTCAAATAAGTTTTTTCTTTCTGTAAAATTTTATAGAAAAATACATAAATAAGACATTTTTTCTTTAAACAAAAATCTATTATCAAAAACAAAACAGAAGATCAAAATCTAAAATATTACAAAGTAACACATAACCACAAATGAAAAACTATTGAAAAAACACTTGATTCTTACTTAGTTCTTTACCTGTAAAGGCAGTCTCAACTTTCTTGCCTATTTTGGTTTTATGCCTGTGTTGCTTTTAATAGGGCATGCACTAAAATGTCAGCATTCATTTTAACTAACAAACAACAAAACAAAACCCACTTTCATTTAAATCACAAACAACTCTGTCATTCACTAAGTTACACAACTAGCTCAAGTCCAAGATAAACACCTGCCCTGACTGTTAGAAAGCTCTAAGTGAATTCCGTGCCTTTGCTGAGCCAGAATCACATAGACATAGTGTTCTTGTACCTTTTCTTTAAATATTTTAAACTTAGTTTCTGTATTTTACTTTATATTGTTTTTAGTCTTACCACATTGATCATTAACATGAAAGAAACAAATTAAAATAAGCAACAAGCTCTCAAGGAAAACTAAAATAGATCTGTCTCACTTTACAAGACCAGCATATGAATGTAGGTGAAGGATGATTTTAGAATTAATATTTGTAATGCATAGCATTAGCAATAGGAATTTTTCATTAGTGAGCTCTCCTATGGAAATCTGAAGTTTTAAAAATACACATTACAACTGTCTTGGAGTATATCTAATATACAAAATAATAGTTCATATTGTAATATCTACTGCAAATGCTTTCATTTATTATATTATTTAAATTAGTCAACTGAATCTGGATTACTCCATCAAATCATAGTTTATCAAAATATTATTATTGATAGTTGGATGCTTGCATTGCATATAAAGCATTTTATAATAAAAAAAGTAACAAAATGGGGGCATACCATGCTTATTATCAGAAGGTTGAATCATGGAAGTTCAGAACTATGATTAATTCTAATTAATTCTTTATTAATGAGGCTGGCCAAAGCTGTTATAATAGCTTCTTCTTTAAGACCACTCTGTAAGTTCTGTTTTCTGGATGTGAAGTTCCTATTTCATATTAAGCAGCATAGCTAGTGTGTAAATGCAATGGAAACTGCATGTTGGAAGTTATGGCTCCTCTAGGCCACCCATGTAAATTGAAAACAAGAGTAGCCAAAACCTGTCCTCTATGTGCTTCCCAGACTTTATATGGCCCATCAGAGAAATTCCCCTAATATATACCCACTGTTGAAAATGCAGCTATAAACATTAACTAAAAAAATTATTTTTAAATCAAACAAATTTTATTTTCTAAATTTCTAAAATAAATCATATATATATGGAACAATTTTTAACAGAGTATTAGATGATAAATAGCTTTTTAATTCTGGACATAGGGACATTACCCACTAAAGAAAATCTAATGTAATTAAAATTCTTTTGCACTGAAATTGCAGTGTGTCAAAAAATGAGATGGGACAGTAGCTTTCCCCTTACATTTACATATGCCAATAGTTGTGTATGATGTTTGCGATTCCCATTTCTATAATGTCATCTTTTGATGTTCTCCTAGAAAAACTGGGGTACTGTAGTAGCAAATAGATGATTTAAAGGATTATAGAATAATTTTGGGGGGGAAGGAGGAACTTATTTTGCCTTTTTTTTTTTGCCTTAATCCTCTCATTTGGTTCAGAAACATAAGGCTCTTTTCACTTCATTTAAGCCTCACAATGACTGGAAGCCTGATCAATCTGTCTTGTGTCTTCTTAGGGTGAAACTGCAATTGAGCGGAAGCAACAGATGAACAAAGCCCACATTCAAATCTGTAGCTCATTAAAATAATGTTAAAATAGAGTAAAAACTCAATTGTAAGTGAATTGTAGCTGGATTTTTTTCCTGCTAAATACATTGGATTAATAAACTATATAATCATTAGCTCTGAATCAGTGGTCTTTAAAATGAATTTAAAGAAATGTCTCATTCTTTTTAAAAATTTTGAACATTTTGAAAAACATTTTGGAAATTGGCCTTCAGCAAAGCACTAAATGACATAGCATTGTGGTATGCTTCAAAGGCATATCCCCTAAGACATGATTCACAGAGGGTGTATGGAGGAACCATTGATGTAACAATTCAAGCTCTAAATTCCTATGATTCTATAACCAAACATCACAGGGACAGTTTCTATAAATACATATCCAAATTGATTTGCTATGCAACAATTTGCTATCCAAATGCTCATTAAGAAAATTTGTAGGACTTTTGTGAGCTTTAAGTAACCCACAAATTCAGTAGGGGCATTCACAAGTAAATAACCTATGCCTGCCAATTTGTTTTCAATTTGATCCTGTGGATTACAGTATGTACCTAATCCTGGGCTGAAACGTTGCTGACACATTTGAGAAGGGGTAGTCTGGATTTGCGAAAGTCAAGTTTTAAGGGGGAACATACGTATCCATTCTTATGTATGTCTGATGGGTTTCTGATAAAAGGTATGATGTCCTAGGAACTGCTTGGGCAATCTGGAGATAGCCATTAAAATAAAATATGCACATTGTTTTCAACCCAAAAACCTCACCTCTAGGAAATCTATCCCATGGAAATAATGAAATCACATGTGATCAAAAGTATTTAGTGCAGAATTGTTTCTTGGGGCAAAAAGAAAAAAGAAAAGAAAAAACAAGAAAACTGAAACAAAGAAAAATTATGGACCATCCACACTATGGAATATTATATACCTGCCTTTACATGAGTGTAACTTTACAGTTGACCAGGAAAATTTTCCATGAAGGATTCTCGAATAAAAAGTAAGATGCAAAGAACACATTAAAAACAAAAACAAAAATGATGGCACAACCCCTATTCACACGTGTGTGTACACATATGGGTTCATTCTGATTATATGTTCTCGAAGAAAGGTTTGAAAGGTTATGTAAAAGCTTTTTGATATGAGCATGGCAGGGTGCTGGAGGAGGGGCAGGTAGGAGATAAGGGATGGAAGGCTGGCTGATAACAAAAGGAACAGTTTTGTTTTAAAAGGTCCTCAATGAAAAAATAGCATGTAATTCTGATATATTATATTTTTAAAATAAGTATGAGTATTTATATAATCAGATTAAAACAATAAAGTCCCTTCCATAAATAAAAAGAAGAGATGGCTGAGAAGCAAGTCTACTTGGATGCTTTTCAGGTCATTCCTAGCTTCTCCAAATGTTGGACCATTTTGGGGAAATCACTGAATGTCTCTAAACCTCCATTTTCCACATGTGTGGAAAGTGAGGTAAGAATTGGACAGGTATGAAATGAGATCATGTGTTTAGAGCACCTAGAAGAGGGAATGAGCATAGTAGACCCTCACCATACTGTGACCCTGAAGCCCCTCACCACCCTCTTGCCCTAGGGTTTAGGGAGGAAGCTTCCCTGCTAATGGGAGTCTCTGGTTTAGGCTGAAGAAGCTACTAAAAGGCTTTCAGCTATATACAAAATGGCAGAGTCTAAATCTGCCAAATCAGAGAAACAGAGAAACGAAAAGAAAAGCAGGGAGAGAGGACAAGAGTAAGAAAGTGGAGCAGGGGCAGAGGGGTGACTAACTTATATAGCTTCTTGGTGATGAGAACAGAAAATGCGACTATGAATCCCTTAGTACAGTGATAGAGAAGAAAGTCTCTGAATGTTCATAATTTGAGTCCTGATGATCTACTTCATATATCTTCATTGTGCCTCTAACTTCTCACTGGCCCACCAAAGTCCTGCTCTGCCTTCAGAAACTCGAAACTCTGCCGACCGCCATTGAGCAATGTCCTAGTGGGTGTGGGGTCAAAGATTTCTGTGTAATCACAAAGGAGCAGACGGTATGTTTCATGGGTATCTGGTCCCCTTATGAGGATCTAACTGACATTTTTTAATTAAGCTGGCCCACTGGAGTTTAATTAAGGTGTTGCCTTCTTGATGAAACTAAAGGAAAAATATTTTCCTTCTATGCAACAAATACGCACAATAAGAAACCTTCTTTCATCCTCTAATCTTTAAAAGGAAAACAAAAAAACTCAGTTGTTTCTCTTATTCCCTTTTCATCTTCTAATTAGCAAAGTTGTTTCAAAAGTAATTTCGAATGAACCAGAGGCCATCCCCATAAAGCTACATATATCTGAGAAACTACAGACAACTGAATATGTACCTTGAGGGATCAGAATGCCCTTCATTTTAATGCAGTTTCATAGAAATCAGCTTAGAAAGTATTTATTGACTTATGACCCTGTAATGATCCAAGTTCTGCAAAATACTTGGAATCCCACAAGGAAACTTACAATGTAAAATAAAGTACATAATCAAAACAACTTCCTATTTTGGAAAGAGCACTAGACTCAGTGTCAGGAGAGCTGGCTTTGGTATTGGCCCTACTGTTTTCTTACTCCACGACCTTGAGAAAAGTTACCCAACCTCTCTGAACAACAGCTGCCTAATTTGTAAGAAGGGTGTCCTACCTGACTGGGAAGTGGGGAAGACTAAATACGATAATGGAAGTGAAAGGCTGCGTGGGCTGTGTGCACTCCACAAATGTAGGGAGTTACCATCATGATTTGGGAAATAGAGATTAAAAGTATTTAACAACAATTTTCTTTTGGAAAGTCAGTATATAAGAACAAATTAAAACACCTGGGGCTTTAGAGTCAGAAAGATACAGCTGTATTTTAATGGAATAAATGGACTAAGGCATACAGCCAGCCTATGTTTGATTGAGTGTGGCATATTCATTCATTTCTCATTTGACAATCATTTTTGGCATACCTATGTCTGGCTGGGTCCCTGCTCTCCCTAAAATGGGGGAAATAATACCCATAATCCTGCCCTGGAAATCAAAGCGTTAATGTGATTACAGCATCTGATACAGTTCCTGACCCACAGAAGGTGCTCAATAAGTAGTGGGTTTTGTTTGTTAGATGATTAAGAACAAAGCAACACACAAAGATTCCTAATATGGCTGTTTTGATTTGTTTCCTTAATCTGAGAAATTACACAGATTTGAAATATCCTCATTGAATTTTTATACATTTTTTTTTCATATTACTCTTAAGAAACATAGCATCATCTTATAGCAGAAATGTTGAACCACCTCTTTCATCCCTTTTTCCCATTTCCGTATATACCCTTATAGAATCTGGACAGGAGTACCGCCTTTTTGAATAAGTTAACCCACCATATCAGAGAGATCTAGGTTTTATCTTACTTAGGCTACAAGCATTCTCCAGAGGACAAGTCAGCAAGCCACAAGCCCACCTTTTCCCTGACCCCTCCCATCAAAGAGCCCGCCCAAAACCCTGGCCATAAAAAGCTCCTTGGCCTGTTAGAGACCCCTTTTCCTTTGTTCTGCTGGCCAGAACAGAGGTGCCCTTCTCAGGTTGGGCAATAAACCTACTTGACTGTTGAGTTTGCATCCCCTCTTTCTTTTCCTTTCATACCCCACTCCTGAATTTGTAATCTGGTGCTCTGATGTCCAGACCAGCCTGCAGCTCTTCAGAAGACAATTCTCAGGTTGTGGAGTCACTTGCTGCAGTTGCAGAAAGTGGGAAGGGCCTGAACGTCAATGTTCCCACGTACCCAGTGACTGTCAACCGGTGATTATGAGGTAAGGGAGTATGAAGCTTCAACACATGTAAAATAATTTATACTTTGGAGTTCCTCTACAAGATTAGGCCAATGCCTATCCTCGGGAAGGTTCTGAGATGGCTACTCCCACCCCCTCTCAGCGTCTTCCTACTGTGTCTTGCTTTCCCTGATCCTGTAAGGTTTCCCTGGCAGCTCCAGCACATGAGTTCTGCCTCTAAGGAACCTAATCTAAGACAATATACTATTACAAAATCTCTTGTAATTTATTTAATTTTGAAGCTTACATTTACATACATCTTCTTTCTTTTAAATGACACATGTAATAATTTACCATTTCTCTTTGTTGACTAGGTTTCCTAATGACATTCTGAGAGTTCTTGCTTTCCTTAAATTATTTTTTCTTCACAAATATTTTTTCTCACTTGAGATCTTTTAGTGTATGTATAACCAATGGCCTAATTTTCATGAAAATTCTTATGAATCAGGCCTTCACACAACATATACGTTGATCATAATAGCAAATGACACAAAGGATCTGAATTCTTGAAAAGAATAATTATCATGAGGATTACAACATCAAAGTGACCGCATCTGTCTCACCACTTCATTCTTCTAAACTGAAAAGGACTATAGGGAACAGTTGACCAAGTAGAAATCTTTAGGCAAAGATTATGCTAATATACTCCCCAACAGAGTCCGGGAAAGTCAGTCTAGAAAAACCAATGAGAATAATCTAAAGTCTTTTTTAGATAAAAAGACTTGCAACCAGTTCTCAAGGTTCACAGCCAGGGCAAAGTACTTTGCCAATTCTAAGACAGAATTCCAAAGGTATCTTCCATTTCAAAACACACGAAATTAAGCAAAAAAGTAATGCTTTAAACACACTTGGGCTCCAACCTCCTTTGAAGAAGCATGGTTAATCTGAAATGTATCTGAATATTTAACCAAAGTATGGAGCAACATTTAAATCATCCTCTTTCATTATCATCGTTATCTCTTCAGCCTCTCATTCACCACCACAATGAAGAAGTTATGCTTGCCACTCATGTGGACAATAGGGTCATAAGTCTTGGGTTTAGCCTGCAGTACCTGCTGTGGCACATATTCTTCTGTTAATGAGCATGCATAACTCTTCATCCCCAAGGAACTGTCTCTGCACATAAAAGGATACATAATTTTTATAACACCAGAAAGAAGTAAATACAGCTCATTGAGTTTCTATGGGAGGATTTGGAAAGTATAATTATCATGCATTACCAGTATCTCCAGGCAATAGGCTGGTTCCTTTTCTAAATTAGGGCCATGTTTAAGTTTTCATATTAGACCACCAAGTTACCAAGTGTGTTGTTGCTAAGTATAATCCAATTTTAGATCCCCTTGGTACTCTCAGTGGCCATCATTACCTGTAGCTCTTCTTTGGAGGGCAAGTCTCATGCCGTTGGAGCCACCTTGTCCCCTGCAGTGAACAAGAAGTGCCTGGATCTTAAAAAGATCCTTCACTACACTCTGTTAGCCCCTTGCCTCATCTAGGAAAAAGTCTAAGATATAATTACATTAACAATATTGATGTGCAAAGGACATTTTTTTCTTTAGGATGTATTCAAATTTTAAGATACTATATTTGTTGAATAGAAGAAAATTGTATTATTTCTTATAATTATTTCTCATATTTTCTCATAATTTATATGAAGTGCTCTGCAAAGAAGCTGACACCAACTAAATGTTCAGTAAATGTTAGAAGCAATTGTTATAACTATTATAATTTTAACAATCATTAAGAAAAACTCCAGGGAATTATCACATGATTCTAAAAAAATCAGGAAAACAACTGAAATTCAACTTCAAAGTGTTCAGGGAATTTCTGCTATTTCCAAAGTTCTTCATAATGCAATCACAGGGAGGTTCTGCTAAGGCAGAAAATTTCATAAAAGGAATCCTAGCTCAGTAACAGTCTGAGACCAAGGAAAGAAGGCTTCACAACTAAATCAAAGAGAAGCTAAAAGATAATAGCAAATTTAGAAGTATATGTTAAATGGCTTTATGTTATATGGTACACCAAAGCAAAGTGAAAACTTTAACCCAGGACTTCCTATGCTAAGTGCTTTATTACTGAACCAGATTTCTAACACACACACACACACACACACACACACACACATACACACACACACACACACACATGCACACACACACACAGGCAAAGCTCACTTTGCATGGAAGAACAGAAGCATAAAAATAACTATATAAGCTGGAACTTCAAAACAATCTTAATAATGAATGGGGAAAAACAATCTGAACAGACAAAGCAAGTATCAGAACCAGACTCCAATATGACACTGATTGTGGATTTATATGACATGGAATTTAAAATCCTAGAAATACTAGAAATCAAAACACAGTGTAACAGAAACAAAGAATGCTTCTGATGGGCTCATCTATAGACTGGACAACAGCCAAGGGAAGAAATCAGTGAGCTTAAAGTAATTCAATGGAACTTGCATAACTGAATGTAAAAGAAAATAATAATAATAATAAATCACAATAGAGTATCTAAGAACTGTGGGATAATAACAAAACATGGCACATATGCATAATTGGAATACCAGAGGAAAAGAGAGAACAGAACAGAAAAATATTTGATTTGATAATGATTAAGAATTTTCAAAATTAATGACAGACATCAAACCACATATGCAGGAAGCTCAAAGAGGATCATACAGTTGTCCTGAACTTGTACACAAAGGCATATCATATTCAAACTGCAGAAAACTAAAGACATAGAGAAAATCTTGAAAGAAATCAGAGGGAAAAAAGCTGTTAGTTAAAGAGGAACAAGAATTATAACAGATTTCTCATCACGTAAGCAAGAAGAAAGTGGACTGAAATATTTAGGGTTAAATAAAACATAGCTTAGAATTCTTTGTGTACTAAAATTATCCTTCAAAAATAAAGGAGATAGATTTTCTCAGAGAAATAAAAACTGAGGAGAATTTATCAACACTCAACCTGCCCTACAAGAACTGTTAAAAGAATTTCTTCAGAAAGAAGGAAAATAATATAGGTCAAAAAGTTGGATCTATATAAAGAAAGGAAGAGCACTGTAGAAAGAACAACAGCAAATTGAGCATTCTTCTCAAGCTTCCATGGCATATTCACCAAGATGGATCATATTCTGGGATATAAAAAATATGTTAACAAAATGTTAAGAAGTCATACAAAGTGTGTTCTCTGACACAATGAAATTAAGCTAGAAATGGGTAACAGAAAGGTACCTGGAAAATCTCCACATATTTGGAATTAAACAACATATCTCTATAGTACAAGGGTCATACATAACATATGGATCAAAGAAGTCCTGAGGTAAATTACAAATATTTTAAACTGAGTAAATGAAAATGCAATTTATCAAAACTTGTGGAATGCAGCAAAAATAAGTCTTAATGGGAAATTTGTAGCATTAGATGCACATGTGAAAGAAGTATCAATAATCTAACATTTTACTCCAAGAAGTTAGAAAAAGAAGAGCAATTTAAGCATAGAGCAAGCTGAAGGAAAAAAAATGTAACTTAGAGAAGTGAATTAAACTAAAAATAAAGCGGAAAAATATAAAAAAAATCAACCAAATTGAAAGCTGGTACATTGAAAATATCAATAAAATTGACAAGACTCTAGCCAGGCTAACTACTCAAAAAAGAGAAGACATAATTTACCAGTATAATAAATGGAGGGGTCAGCACTATGGATCCCATGGACATTGAAAGAATAATATAGGAATACTATGAACAAATCTATGTTCACAAATTTGATACTTAGATGAAATGGACTGATTCCTTGAAACACAGAAACAATCAAGATTCATAAAAGGAGAATAAAAAATTTGAGTAGGCCTATATCTATTAATGAAATCTAATCAATAATTGATAACCTTCCAAAAAGACAGCATCAGTCCCATATGTCATTGGTGAATTCTTCCAAACATTTAAGAAATGATACCAATTCACCACAAGTCTTCCTAACACTTCCTAACATCCTATGAGGCCAGACTCACTCGAGTTACAAAACTAGATAAATATATTAGGATAAAGGAAAATTACAGAATGATGTCTTATGAACACAGATGCAAAAACTCTCAAAATATTACCAAATAAAATCTAACAATGTATAAATATAATTATATACCATAACCTAGTGGGATTATTCCAGGTTTGCAAGACTTATTCAACATTTGGAAATCAACAAATTAATCCACCATATCAATAGGCCAAAGAAGAAGGGTCATATGATGATATTAACTGATGGAAAAAAAGTATTTGACAAAATATATTATCCATAATGATACAAACTTAGGAAACTAGGGATAGAGGGAAACTTCCCAAACCTGATAAATTACATCTACAAAAAACATAATGCTTAATGATGAAGAACTGGACACTTTCCTCCTAAGACAGAGACAAGGAAAGTATGTCCCTTTTCACCACTCCTATAAAATATCATGATGGAAATCTCAGCTGGTGTAGTAAGACCACAAAAGAAAATAAAAGATGGACTGGGAGAGTCAAAGAAGGAAGTAATAAAACTGTCTTTATTTGTAGATGACATGATTTATTATGTGCAAATTCCAGAGAACTGAACAAAAAATTTCTTGAACTAATAATTATAGTAAGACTACATGATACAAGTTTAATATGCAAAAAATCAACTGCTTTCCTATACCAGCAATGAAAATTGGAGATTGAAATGGAAAACCAATACCACTTACAATAGCACCAAAACAATGAAAAATTTAGGTACAAATCTAACAAAATATGTACAAGATTTATATGCAGAAAACTACAGAATTCTGATAAAAGAAATTAAAGATTTAAATAAATGGAGAGACATTCTATTTTCATGGATTGGAAGACTCAATATTGTTAAGACATCAATTGTTTCCAACTTGATCTATAGATTCAAAACAATTACAATTAAAATATCAGCAATAAATCTGTATATATCAAAAAGGAGATGAATTCCTATAAAATTTCCTAAACTTCTAATATGAACTTATTGACCAGATAGGCTACCATTACTCCCATATATAATCTATGATATGAAAACTAGAAAATTATGTGTTTAACTAAATTGAATTGTCATCCAAATATTTTATAACAATGGATATATGTTTTTTACTATATCAGTTTAAATCTAATTTCAAAGATCTTTAGTTAGCATGAGACCCTGGACAAATATTACATTGAGCTATTTAGTAGATAATCTTCAAATATCTGGATATTTCTAAGTGTAATAGAATACTGAACCAGTAGTTCACAGCAGAGTTTGCATTTTTGCTCCCCATTTTTATATTTGTGGAGTGTTTTTAACCTTAGGTTGTATTAATGAATGTGTTCACATTTGCCTCTCTAAGAGGGTATAAAATGGATATTTATGGCTTCAGGGGGTCAAATTGTATGTGCTTATGAACTTTGCTAGTTTGCTAAAATCCTGGCATGTGACAGGTCTTTCTTGATTACCTATCTCTCAGTTCTTTCTGAGAAATAGAAGTTACTTTAGTTAAAAATTATAATTACTTTAGTTAAAAATTATAATTAATATAGGTGATTAAACTATATTAGGAGGGGAAGTCGTAGAGAAAAAGGTTGTCTATGCAAGGTAGTAAAATGTATTTTATTTATCAAAGGAAAGAATGTTTTCTTAACCTGGCTTTTCTAGAATGTAAAAGAAGATAGTGAAAACATAATTTGAATACCCACAGAAAACTGTAGGAATTTTGAAAAATTCACTTGTGTTGGTTTATAAGTACTGCAAGTAATAAGACAAAAAAGAAGCACTGAAAAATGTTAAAACTTTGGCAAAACTGCATTCTGATGGGTTTATTTATAAGAAAAAACAACTAATGAAAATAGAACTGGAAAAAATATTAGTATACTATCTGTTAAAATGTCAAGTTGGTCTTGGAGAACTCAGTCTCCTCTTTAATAAAGGCAGCAAGGGCTATTTTTCTTTATATCCTTTTATATATTATAATAATTTTCTATCCTTTTTTGTTTACTGTATCAGATCCTTGATTATTGAAAAAAGTTTCTCATTTCTAACAATGCAAGCATTCATTATAATTTTGTTTCCTTCTATGTTTACTTAAAAATATTGTATTGCCACTCTAATTAATAAGTAGCCAAGCTAAAAAGTCAACTGCTTTCCTGTAGTTTCCTAATGATTCCTATAGAATCATTAAGAACGGTGATTCTTTCTTCGCGGGCATCTATGATCCTCTCTTAATCAAATGACCAAATTTTCCACTAATAACTCTTCCCATGACTAGATCCTAGATTAACACCCCCAACACAAAAAAATTTTTGAACGTATTTTTTTACAACTAAACACAATCAAATCCTTATAAAACAGTTATGTTTTAGACTCTAACAGAAAACTATAGTCTCCTACCTTCAAATACTGTACTGGTCACTGTAATCATCAATCACAGCCATTCCATAATGTCAATAGCAGGTAGATTCTGCTTTCTTCTCAAAAGCTATAAAGCACAGTCTAGAAATTATGTCTCCAACTAAGGACAGACTCAGAACCATGATTGGAAGCACCAGATACTTTTAATTATTGGCATTTCAATGATTAGAACACGGGTTCAAGCTTCCAAATTGACATGTCCTGGACAACTGGCATAGCTCTCTACTACAGGGTACTGGGTTGCGCTTTCAGAACTTTTTTCAGTCAGAAGCAGATTATTGAGGAAAAGCCAACTGCTGACTCATGATCAAGGAGATAAACATTCCCTAGGAACGGAAGAGGGCAATCCAACTTTGGCTACTTCCTTTGGAATGTGTGAGTATTATTGTTAATGCTCTGTTTTCTGATGAGTGTATTGTATTAGACTTTCTTACTTCCTCAAACTATTACAAGCCTTTAATTTAGTAGACTACTTCTATACAGCTTACATTAAGCCTTCTTTATATGTTTAAAAAATAAAAAGGTCTATAAATTTTTGATTGTTTTTCTTTTCAACAAATATTAAAATATCAAGTCATGACAGCATTGAAGAGGACAAAAGGAAAAAGTATCATTATGTCCACAGTATCTTTTTGATAAATATTGCCCCTCCATCCAGGGATATAAGAGTAAATAACAAGTAGATTATTTGTTTTCTCAGCTTCAACTTCTCACCACTCCCTGACTCATAGAGTTTAGCCAATACAGAAGAAAAACACAGTAACTGACATGGCCTAAAAATACTTAACACATTTTTCACTTTATTGGCTTGGAGCAGTAAAATGTTTCCATATGAAGAAGTTGAATTTCCCTGTGAACATATTTACTACATTAATAAAGCAATGTTACTAATTTCTTAAATTATTTATTTTATAGTAATCTATTTCTAACATACTTTTCTTATAAACTTAAACTTTTTCTGTTAGCATGTCCTGGAGAAATTTCACTTACTTTGTTAAGATTTACATACTAGAGAATCAGAACAAATGGAGTTTTTTCCAATAAATTCACTCATGGGAATTAAATTACCAAAAGTGAAACATTTAACATGGTAGTTAAGGGAAAGGCTTTGAAGATACATAGACAAGGGCTCAAAATCAAGTTTCCCAGTTATTAATTGTGGGACTCTTGGCAAGTCTGAATCTCTTTAAGCCTCTGTTTCCTTATCTGTATGTACTTAAATACAAAAACCTACCTCAAAGGTGTCAGCAAGGTTTCGTTTCTTCTGAATCCTCTCTCCTGTGCTTACAAATGGCTAGCTTCTCCATGTGTCCTTATATATATATGGCTTTTGCTCTGTGCATACCAATCTTGGTGCCTCTTTGTGTGTCCAAATTCCTTTTCTTAGGAGGACACCACTCAGATTGGGTTACCACCCACATGACCTCATTTAACCTTAATGACCTCTTCCAAGGCTCTGTCTTCAAATATAATTACAGTTTGAGGTACTGGGTGTTATGGCATATGAATTTGGTTGGGGGGGGGACACAATCCAGCCCATAACACATACTAATATACTTTTCATTTTATGAGGTTAAAGCAGTAAATTGTTCCTTTCCATGTAGAGAAATTGAACTTCCCCATAGGTACATAATAAACTCCAATAATAAGTAACTATTGTTAGGTACAGTATTATAAACATTACATAATTATTATTTGGTGGCTGACATGTCATTATGGCACCTCAGATCATCATTCAGTGATAGTTATTTCTACAGACAGGCATGAGAAATTTGGGCAAATGTTTACTCATAGTAGGAATACAACCTAGAAATTGCTTTTGGGAATAAATCCTTTATTTTGGCATTAAAAACTGTGATTGGTCTCCTTCTCTTAAAAATATAATCAACTGAGTGTTAGAATAATAAAATATTGTCTGCGTCTATTAACTGCATACATAAAACAGGAAGTTTGAACCAGTGGAGTTTATTTTACAGATATTTCATAGCCACTCCATCCACACATATGTCAATTCAAGTAAAAAATCAGAGATTTAATTTAAAAATAGCTTTTAGTGTTTTTCTTTCATGTAACACAGGCCTGCCAACCTAGTGATGGACTGAATTTGCCATGACAGAATGTTCCACAGGTTCCCCATGACATACTCACAGTGGACATGAAGACCACACCTGAATATATTCAGGAGAAGCAGAGTAGGCTGCTAATTAAAATGTTGCTCAGAAATGATTATATAAGCAATAAAAATCGTGCATAACTCAGATACTTTCTTTTATTTTCTCAGAAAACTCAAATTAAAGTCTTACCATGGCCCCCATATTTGACAATAAAGGTTGGTTGGCACATATGGCATTGTGCCTTCTTTTAAACATATTCCATGAACCTATGAATTTTCTTAATTTTACCCTATTATTTCTGGTTTTCACCACAATATAAAGCAAAATTTTATCCACAACCAAATAGCTCTGCTTGAGGGAACTGCCATTGGTCTTAACTGAGTCAGAGGAATTTTGAAAGTCAGTAAACTATAGATGTGTATCTTTAGCAAATAACCAGTTTCAATCACATTTTTATTAAGACTGTATAGTACAGTGGCAGTAAGTTTAGGTATAGTAATGTCATGACTGAAGCAAAATGTATGCATGTGTTATAATTCGCTGATCATACAAAATAATTATTAACTATAAACACATATGCTTCTGTATATTTGTTGGAGAGATTCATTAATTGCTTAATGAAAGATGTCTTTCTGATACTAATTCCTTCATTTAGTTCAACAGATTAAATTTTATATGAGAAGATATTAGCATGCATACAATGAAGTGACAAGGACAACCAAAAAGCTCAAATGTTAATGGATAAAAGATAGCATTCGGGCTATTTTAAAAAACTAAACAGCATAATTTTCATTTTGTGTGCTTCCATTTGCTCTCTGTGCAGACAAAAATGTCCTTTTTTAATATTCATGCAAATAATGCAGTATCAAAATTGTTTCTACATTTTCCTGAGTTGTAAATAGATTATGAAACTTTAAACAGTGTGTGAATAATTCCGGATAAGGCAAGACTATGCATTTTCTAATTTGCCAGACTAGTCAGGACTTGACATTTGCAACCAAAGCAAATCACTTTTTGTGCCGTAGTTTTAAGTCATTATCCAATTATATGGAGATACTAGATATCTAGTTTTCAGAAAGCTTTAACATGAAAAGAGTTTTGCCACCACAGAGTAGAGTTATGTTGGCAATTTTTTTGTGAGAGAAAATTACTACTAATACCAATAGATCTGTGTGTTCATTACCTCCACTACTCCCTTAACTGCAGTTCAATCTGTTATAATCTTTTTTCCTTACCCAGTAGGGTGCACAGAGCCCTCTAGCTTCCAAGCCTGTTTCCTACTGAGGTACATATTGGCCAGCATACAGCTGCTCAGAACAACTATTTGCATCTACAATGGGGTCATCCCACCACGTTCTTTTCAGATCAATATGATTGGTACAAACAATAGTTTGATTTTGATTGCTCTATAGTACGCTTGGGTAGAGCCTCTGAATGCAAGTGAATTGCTTGGAAACAATGGACTGGTTCATCATCCAAAGCGTCCCTTTTCAAACAGCTGCCTCTGCCACACTCACCCTGACAACGTCCAGAAAAACAGATGGTTTCAGCATTCATGGCCAGTTTAGTGAAAGCCCCTGAGTCAACCATTCAACGCATGTTTTTTAATCTATTTGATATTAAGGAGTATTTCTCTCCACTAAAATTTTTCAAATGCATTAAATTATCTTGCTGAATCTAAGATGAATTAAAAAGAAAGGAGTAGGTATTGAGGTCAGAATAAAATATTCTTCTTAAGTCAATATAGCCAATGTCTTTTGTTAAGACTACAAGTGTAGACTCTCATGTATATTATGTATAACAACTCTGCAATACAAAAAGGTAGATTAATAATGCAGCTAAGATTCCCCCAGTGTTGATCTCCTCAGCTTCTGTTGTCTATTTAAAGGTAGGTCTTTAAGATTACTTTAAAAGACAGGCATTCTTTCCCCATTTTTTTTTTTTTATCACAAGAAAAACAGTTGCAAGGACTGCACAGGGAATAACAGGAGAGACACTGTCATTCCTGTGTGCTATCATCATTCATCCATAGAATATATTAAAATATATTTTGTATTCAGTTGGTTGCAATGACTGAAGACGCAAGTATTGATCCTAAATGTATTTGTGTTTTGGCACTTTAAAAGAAACAATGTTTTATTCATGAGCTATCTAAATACTATTTTGCTGATGCATTTTTAGTGCAAACATTGAGGGCAAGAAAATGTTTACCCATTACCTGGGAGAAATATTTTAATTTCAAAGATAAATGATTAGAAACAAGAGAGTAAACAACTAAAAATTTTTTTTCATTACTTAAGATATAAAATTTTGGAAAAGGTATGCAACTCAATGCTATATATTTTTTCTAAATACCATTTGTTTATATCCTAACTCTCCAAGGACACAAGAGAGATCATAAGGATGTTTTGACATACCCTTGTGATCAACCACCTTTTGTGGAATGTAGTTAACCCTAATCTGCATTTATAAATCTACAACGTTGTATATGCCCTCACTTTATCAAAGATTTTACTCCTAAAATTTGAGTGCAAATCAAGTTTATAAAAATAATTCTATTTTGCCATTGATTTTATTATAAATTAATAGAAAATATTCATTTATTCAACTGATTTTACTGATCTGCCCTCACTTTATCAAAGATTTTACTCCTAAAATTTGAGTGCAAATCAAGTTTATAAAAATAATTCTATTTTGCCATTGATTTTATTATAAATTAATAGAAAATATTCATTTATTCAACTGATTTTACTGATCTGTAAGATGGGAGTTGTAATCTTATCTATATCATTGTGTTCTTAGAAGGATGAAATGAGATAGTGCTTATAAAAGCACTGATCACAGTATACCTGGCTTATTATTTTACCATTATCATCATCATGATTATTCCTAGAGAAATACAAAGATAGTACATAGCAGCAGAGAGTATTAAACCACTCAGTGGACAAAGCTGAACTCTTGAAAGGGGAAAATCAGTCATGCGCTGGCCCATGACCCTGCGCTTTGCTCTGGAAGCAGCAGCATCTTCACAACTTGAAGATCTATGCTTGCCCCTCCTTACCAGCAAAACTCCTCTGTTCTGGGGATACCAGATGTTGCTCAGGCTCCCAAGCTCATCCAGTGCTCAACTCATTCTCCTCAACTCCTTAACATTGCCAGTAAACACCTGCACTCCTGAACTCACAATTCATCCACCTATTCAGGAGGCTTTGCCCAGGACTGAAGTATCTGCTGGGGGCCAGGACTCCTGGGTGAGCAGTGAGGTGGGAGGTGGTTTTTCACCCTTGGCGTGTACATATCCTCACAATTATATACAAACAGAAACTCCCTTTTGCTTTAGAGTCACAGTTGAGTACTGCCCAGTGTATCTCTTCCTTTGCCTTCTAAGAGTGGTCTCTACCAGCCGTCTCTCCTTCCTCACCTCCATTCCCCTCCTGGGCCTCTGAACACTCCACTAACACTGTAATTACCCAGTCCAGTACCAAGGATTGCCTAACTGCCAAACCCAACACTTCTTAGTCACCATGGCATTCAGCTTGGCTGCAGAACCTGAAGCTGCTGACTGCCATTCATTTAACCCATCAGTCACTGCCCCTGGGCTGGGCCTGGGGATACAGAGAAGCATTTACTGAAATTCTCAGCTTCTTCTACATTCTCTCCTTGTCTTCTTCTGGTCTTTTCCAGCTCACAGATTTACCTTCTCCCATCACCCAGTGAAATGTTAGCATTCTTCAGGGCTCTATGGTCTATGTCTGTTTTTAGTCTACTAACCATCATTATGTACCTATTCATTAGTAAAACCCATACAGAGTACCTCCTATATCCAGATTTTATCTATGCCTATGACTTCAACCAAATATGACCTCCAAACTGATATCCTACATTCACCTAACAAATACTGTTAACCACTTATTCTACCAGGCATAGTGCTAGGCTCATTCATTTTGTGATGAAAAAACCAGTCTCGATCTTCAGAGGGCTTTCTGTTTTGTGTAGGAGCAAGATAACTATGTAGGTGATTACAATACTACATGACACAAATAGGTTAACCTAATTTGTGCTGAGGGGTTAGACCTTAAATGCATAACAGCAGGAGAGATCAAGGACCAAATTTGTGTTATAGAAACATCACTGGCCATACTATGGAAAATGGATTCAGGGAAGGCAGGGAGATGAGTAGGTGGCTCTGTAGTAATTCAGGTAAACAATGACGGAAAACTGGGTTAACGGACAGGCCGTGGGAACAGAAATAGATGGATTTTAGGACAAAACAGATTTATAATACTTGCTAAGTTCTGAAGCTGGATATCTAAGAAACTCCTGGGAACAGGATAGGAAACATGGGGTTGGGTATGTTCATGAAGCTGTGTTTCTATGGCCAAAAGAATACTCATGCAGTTACTAACCTCATGACGGCAATTTGTAATCGCTCACATATGAGTCTGTCACCTGCACTAGGCCAGTGGTTTTCGGTATATTTCTACCACCATACTATTCTTACATTCTATCAGCTTCCATCATAATATTTCTTAATAAAAGCAGTGTGGGTTGAAGGGGTAGAAGAAGGACGAAGTTCAAAATCTCTACAGGGTTATATAGTAGGAGAATTGAAAATCCTCCACTACATAGAAGGTTTCTTGACAGGAGAGATATCTGTTAAATTGTGTTTACCTAGTAAGACCTAGCACAATATTTGGGACAAAACTAGGTGCTCGATATTTTTTGAATGGATGAGTGGATGAATAATGCATGCTAAAATGCTCCCAGGTTGTTAGCCATACAGCCAGTCTGCAAGGATACACCAGAAAAAGAGAGAAGAGCCAGCCTTCTCCTTAGTTTGACCTTCTGTGATGGATTTTCCTTTTGGTGGCTTTCTCACCTGAGGCTAGGAGTGGAAGATATGATAGAAGATAAAGGTATGAAAAATTAAGAGCAAAGTTTCAGTTCCAGAGTCCTGGAGTTTAAGGATTCTCACTTTATCACACTTGACAGATGAGGGAACTGAGATCTAAAAAGTTGCAGTGACTTCCCAGTGAGGCATGGCAGATCTTGGGTCTAGATCTACTGACCTGAGTAATGTCTTTCTCTCCAAAACATTATGATCAAAACCTTTAGCAAGGTTCAAAACAGCTAGAGATGTTGCAAATGATACTAATCTAAGATCACGCTTGAAAGCAATGAATTTAATCACCTTTGTTTCCTAGGGAAAAATTAAGAGGAAAAAAAAGGCATTGATTCCATCTGTTGGTTTAGTTTTGTTTGTACGTTTCCCAACTCATTAAGCAACCTTTAGGTCACAAGATACTATGCTTCATCTATTTGCAGATAAATGATTCTCTAAATGTTTAGTGTGGTGCAAGAGAGGGAACAGGCTTATCTGGAGTATTATATCAAGGGGACATGTGAAGAGTCCTGGGACAATTTATTCAATAACTCAATACTGAGTTGGACTTGTTTTTCCCACTGCCCTAGTTTTGCATCTGCTTTCCAGGGCCAACCCTAATTCCTATCTTTTGCTCTGAAAAACTGGAAATCTCCCAATTTTTGTAGGACAAAGTAATTTATATCCTAGGGATACTCTCCAGGCACCATGGCTGCTATTTAAACATCTCTGGTGCTATGGGTACACCTATACAGATGCCTCTTGCCCCACCCTTTACCATATGCCAGGATGCCATCCTTATGCCAATACCTGGTCTTCCTGTTGTTTGATGTCAGCTTCCTGTTAATATCATCTTAGTTTTGGTATATCTTCTTTGTAAACCCACAAAACTCAGATGTATATAGTTTTACTTGAAAAATAGCATCATATAGAATCACAAAGCAGCTTTTTTACTTAAAAGTGGTAGAAAGCACTTTTCATGTCATTAAATATTCCTATACAACATATTTTTAATGGATGAATATAATTCCTTTGTATGGATATACTATAATCTATGTTAACAACCCTTTGTTTTTAGTTATTACTTAGCTCATTTATTTTACACTATTATAGTAAATGTTATAATATATAGTACATATGTGTATATATATACACACACACATATACATACATATATATATACACATACAGATATATGGATGTGATAACTAAATCTTCAAGCACCTCTATGATTATTTCCTGAGGATAAATTACTATAATTGGAATTGCTCAGTTAAACAGCATGCACATTTTTAAGGCTTTCAGTGCACATGGGAAAATTGTTTTAAAGAAAAACTGAAACAGTATATACTACAACAGGCAGTATATGAGTGTTCATTGCCACCCAAATTCTTGTCTGAATAGCCTTTTATTTTTTGCCTCAAAACTAGGTCCTTCTAATTCTTTATCACAAGATCAGATTTTACTTGAATTCTGCCTACCCCAGACTGTGAACCTGGGCATGTTTCTTAACCTCTTTGGTCTCTTAACTTCTCTGATGGCTTATAAAAGAACACACCACCACTCAGCACACAGTAAATTCACAATAAAAGTTCATTTTCTCCCATATGTCACACATAAGTAAATATGTAGATTATCATTGCCATTCTGTTCTGTTATTTATCTTTTCATTTATGTTTGTTCTAAAAACAAACCACCATAATCCTCTTTCCAGGGATATACTGCAATGAAAAGCCAGGCTACCTATAGAATTAGAAAGCAATATCACTCATTGCCAGCAGATGCCACTACCTGATCCATGATGTATACCAGACAAAAATCTAAGTAGGAGGTTCTAGGTCCTATAAGCAAATAAGTGCTCTAACTAGACCATGAATGGTACACGCCTAAGATTACATAAAAACTATGAAAGAGAGTACTTTACTTACAAGCAGGGTTATATACTTTGAAATATATTTTCATAATTAAATGTCATGTCCAACTTCCTGTAAAAATAAATTGTATGTTGGGGGGGTCTGTGTTTCTGTGTATATATGCATGTGTGTATGTATATGTATATAACAAGATAAACTCTCTTAAGTTCCCTCAAGAGGTTTAAATTAATTATGAGCTGTTCTCCAGTATATCTCTGCTAACCACAGAGTTCTAATGACTTTAAAATATGCTAGTAATAAGGAAAGACATATGGGATATTATGTAGAGCTGAGGTAGGTGGTAAGAGATACAGAATGGAACTCAAAGAAAGAATATATATATTTTTAATGTTCTCTGTGTGAAATTATACACTACAGTATTTGAAGGGAAACTGCAAAACCTTATGTCTTTTTCTATATATACACACACACACATATGTATGTATGTCTATATATACCTCTGAAACTTCGACCCTATATACAAATATACATAATTTTCATTATAATTTCTCTTGCAATGTATGAACAAAATAAAATCTGAGAAATTTCTATAATGGTACTCATCAATGTCTTCTTACAATACTTTGATTTAGGTTTTCTAGTCAGGGATTATGAAAGTTTTGGTAAATTCATTTTGCATATACTATTTCTGTTACATGTTGAAGGGATAAGAAGAAATTTGAGAGAAACTACAGATAGCACACACACATACATGATTAACAATCTGGAAAAGTTAACAGAGTATACAACAAGTAAAGGTCCAATATGAATTACTAAGGTTTTCCAACGTTTGACATGTTCTTTTCCACCAAAGATTTAGAGAAGACTTTTGCTTAGAACGTACTGGAATTCAATGGTTCTCTTGAAATGTTTAACAGTCTTTTTAAAATGAAGATGATTGGCTCAGATTTGAAAAGACAGGAATTTCTCATAAAAATATTGGAGCAATTTTCCAAAACAAAACTAAACAAAAAAGAAACAATGCCAAATACCTACTCTCTGGGGCTGTTCTTGATTTTAATTTGCTGATAGCTTACGAAATACTTGTTGTTGTTTTTTTTATTAAAATCTGAAGCACTGTACAAACATTTGGCACTGCATCGGCTAACAAATACTGCATTGCAAACAAACCTGGCCTTCTCTATTAGCCAAGTGCATATAGGATTTCCTTGAAACTGAAACATGTAACCCTGTCACATCAAAGATCAACATTCGCTTTGATAGAAAGCAACCCATTCCCTACAGAGAATGAATCAACCCTTATGGACTGACTTTTGCTCATTCATCCTAAAGGAATGACTATGTGGAAGGACAACTGAGGGATCTTGTAATGGCAAAATAGACAAGATTGTTGCTCTCAAGAAGCTTACGTTCTAGTCTTTGGAAACAGACAAGAGTAAGTATACAAATACATGAGGCGGAAAGTATCAGACTGTGATAAATCTATAAGGAAAATGAAATACTCATTTGACAGAATCAAGGCTGCAAAGGAGAAACAGCTTACAAGTCCAGGGAACAAAGAGGTCAGTGGGGTCAGTGCCCCAGGGGGTGGGGGTGGGGGTGGCTTCTGGGAAGCCCTGCCACCCGAGGTAGAATGTGCTCTCTTCTGAGATGAACAAGAAGCCATGCGAAGTCTGAAATAAGAAAGTGACACACATGATCTGATTAAGTTATAAAAATCCTGTCCAAAAAGCACAGGATCTCTTTTTTAGTAGTGGGATATTTTTAGTATTGTAACATTTGTGCAAACTTGACATATTACATTGATTAATTTCATTTTTAAGATCTGTAAGAGGGCATTGGTGTTTGGGAGTGTCTTAGCATTGGAGTTGTGATTGCCCTGACAGTAATTCAAGGTGCTTAGAAAGATAATCTGATGTATTAATTTTTGAAACAATGTTTAAATACATAACATAATTTGCTTAACAGAGTTGGGGTCAAGACAGACAGGGACCTGAAGGACTAGAAATTAGTCCAGTAAGGTAGAGAGGGGAGTAGACTGAGGATTTAGGTAGACAAAGCAGGCAGCAGTGAGCCCTGGAATGGGGAGGCAAGCCAGTCAAAAAGGCTAAAGCAGGACAGGAAGTAGGCAGGGTAGGAAGCACATCTGGTAGGGTTGCCGGGGACAGAGGTGCAGATAGAAATGCCTCGAATGCCACAGACAGTTGTCTGACCTTTGTCAGGGTACTGAAAAGGACTGACATGATCAGAGTTAAGAAGGCATGAGATCTTTGGGGGTAAGTATGAAGAAAGAAGGGATGACAGCTGAGGACAGAACTATGGACAAGGCCTTTGTGCATAAAATTTCAGAACAAGAGTCAGTAAAGGATTTTGAGAGCAGCATTGTGGAGACCAGAGATGGAGTTTTAAGGAGATCAAGAGGGAGAAAACCCACTAACTTTAATGATTACAAGTTATACTGGCAACTTTAAGGAATGGTGGTGAGGCCAGAGGGAAAATAACTCACCAAATCACATGGTGAGCTCATGGCAAAGCTGGGATTCGGGCTCAGGGTCACAATTCCCTCATAGCAGGTGGACTGTGGATGTGTGCACACATGTGTTTGCAAGTGCATGTGTGTGAGCCATGTGTGTGCATGCATCTGTGTGTTTTACCATAGAAGATCATGGTTCCTGGGGTAAGGGATAGATGGCCAGTCCTTAAAGATTCTATCTGAGTGTTTCACTTGATTAAAGAAAGAACATTCTGCCTCTCCCATTTTATTTCTAACTTCATTTTACTTTCCTCTGTTCCCTTTTAGCCTCTCCCATTACCCTATTATTCTTTTGTTACCTGGTTTCTTTTCCTGTTAAGGAGGGGCTGGCAAATGTATTTCTGTAAAGAGCTGGATAGTAAATATGCATTGTGGGACAAGAGGCAAAATCAGTTATATTATATAAGTACTTATATAATAAGAGGAAAACAAAATTACCACAGATATCTCACTGATAAAATTTAAAATACAATACTTATAATTGAGTACAGTTGTTTGTTTTTGGTAATTCAGGCCTATTATTGAAAGGAATAGAATTCTTTTTGGGGAGATTAACATTTCACTGAACTGAAGTTCCAAGTTAGAGTTCTCAATCATCAATCAGTTGCAAATATTCAGTTCTAAAAACCATTCCTAGTTTACATACCACACAGAAAGAGGTACAAGGTTGATGGATTTGGACCAAGTTGGCCAACCCCTGTTCTGAACAGTTACATCATTTACCCATCTTTCATGCTTTATACCTGGTAGGTTTGCAGCCAGCAACAGAGAAAGCAGTGTCTGGCTTCCAAGCAGTGCCTGTGGTCACTTTGTACCCATATCTTCATTCCTTTTCCTCATTTTTCCCTCTTGTCCTTAGTGGAAAGCACTCTTTCCTACAATGCAAGCCAACTGAGCAATTTGGGTTTTGTGTTCAATGGGATGTTTTTAAAGCCTCAGAAGAGCCCAGGGTTTCAAAAATGAAATTGACTGACAGGTGAAATTTCTTTAATTGTGTGAGGGAGGGGTACATCTTTTAACAGCAACTAGATATAAATCAATTAACCACAATTAGATATAAATGTCAATATGTAAATCCACCTGGGAAGAGGGTATATTGATGAGGCCCTTCACAGTAAAATACAATGTGATGTCCAACCATTTTTTTAGTACAGGGTTGTTTTGGAAGCAGATTTATAAGTGCTGGGACAGGATGAACACTATCAAGGAGCAGAGAAAAGGAATGCAAAAAGAGGACTTACCAGCTTTGTATTCCTTGTTACCTGGCAATTACAGACAAAGGATCTACATTGTGCTAAATGAAAGGCCTGTTGAAACCATGCCCCTGACCTCCACCTTCTTGCAATCTGCATCGGTGGAATCTCAGTCTCACAGAAGTGAGCTTGGAAGGAACTTCAGAGATCATGAAATCCACATCCTTATACCCTAAATGAGAAAACTGAGATTCAGAGAGGTTGATGCTAATTTTCTTTATCAATTTTGACATGCTGTTTCATTTTGTTTCTGAGTACAGAGAAAATGTGGCCTTCTAGCACTTCTGGGGAAAAAAAAGGTACAGTTTCCAGGAACTTTCAAATTCAGTGTGTGCTTACACAGACAGTTTAAAGATTCATGGGCTCAGACGCACAATGCTGAGTCAGAAACGCAGTGGGGATTTCCAGCACTTACAATGGAGATGGGCCAGGTCCCCAGCTGACTCACTTGGAGGATGCTGACAAGCCTGGAGTCCCAGAAGTGAGTTCATTTTGTTGAGTTCCCAGGGTGAGAACTCAAGTGGCCAAATAAGAGCCAGCCAAGGTTTTCCTCCTTTCACCCAAAGAATACTAGAGTATGACAAGTAAGAGGCTAGGCATAAATAGGAGGCATGTTTGAATTTTAGCTCAACTGCTCTGTAGGAGTGGCCTTAGGCAATTCAGCACAGCTCCTAGGCTCAATTTCCTCCAGTGTGTGTCAGGGCAAATAATACTTAATTCATACTAGTGTGGCTAAGATCAAGTGAGATCATGGGCTATATGGAGTCTAGCACACAGTGGGTATAAACATAAAATAGGGTTACTAATGCCCAACGTGCTTACTTGTATATAAACAGACTAATATGTTTCTATTAGTTTCTCAATTTGCTATTAGTCAGAAAAAGGATGGAAGTTCGGGAAGTCCTTAGGACTAGAAGACAGTACTTTTCCTAACATAAACCTAGCCTTTACAGGGGTCATAGAGCCTCCCCAGACCTGCAGGAGGTACAGAGATCACCAATGGTTAGTGCCTTCTTTTGTCCATGACACCTGAAGATCCTCTCAGCCCCACTGCCCCCACCAGCCTCTATTCAGCTGACTGAGTTCAATAAGGGCTTTTACCAACTTCACTCCAGTGCACAGAATAGTACCTCCCCAATCTGCGCTACCCACTTCTTGTTTTTACAATGAGCTTCTTGGCTACTGCATCAGAGGCCACCATAAAATCCCCCTGAACACTCACACAGGTGCCAGCTGGCAGTGTGGAGGAGCTGACACTGGTAGGACGGCCCTCATCCAATATGGCATGGGAGTCTATGCATAAATGCTTCTTGCCCATGAGCCTCCCATGAGGGCAGTCCTCAGATACATTTCACGAAGCTTATCAGGAGGCCATCCTATACAGAGTACTAGTGGCAGCCACTGCAGAAACCCAACCTTGGCTCTCCTCCCTCCCCCCAGCCACTGCCCCTCCATCCAGGGGTCACATGCTCAAATAAACTACCTGCACAGGAGGCTCTGTCTCAGGCTCTGCTTTCAGGGGAATTCAGGCTCACAGCCAACCTGGACAACTATCCCCTTGTCCTAATCACCCTAGGGCCAGGTACCAGGTAGCCAGGGATAGCCCTATGCTACTTCCTACCAACATCATTGAAACTAGCCAGTCCTAAGCCTGTTACCTTGCCTCATCCATTCCTTCCCAGGGAGACCACAATAAAGGCTCCTTATGTTTTCCCTTGTTCTCTCTGCCATCTGACGACCCTGGGGCTTCCCTGTGTTCTACCCCACAAGGTGTGGTATTATTCACCATAGCTGAATAATAGTAAAACCTGTATTTTAAAACAGTAAAGCTAAGAGAGTGCCACCTACCTGGTCAAAGGCCGATCCCTCAGCCCCCACTCTTTCTATCACACTACGCTATCTTCCATCTGAGGCATCAGACAATTCTGACCACCATTTACAGGATGACAAGCCTAAGGCAAGTTCTGTTGATAAACAAGTGCTGGCCAAGGAGTTCACCAAGCACCATGGAGTCCTGCTGCATTGTGGGAAGAAGAAGGACAAGGAAGTTAAATTTAAATAACTCTTCAGGTGGCCTTCACATCCTGGTCAGCTCTGAACCCAATGATGAAGAAGGCACTAGAATCTTGGTTACAGAAACCTGGGGCTGTTTATAGCTCACTTGAACCAAAGATTTATTCTTAAATGGCACAAACCAGTGATTACAGCAGAGTAGAAACATTATAGCTGTAGACACAGCTAAAAGGGGATATACACAATGAAATGTGAGAGGTCATCAATCTTAATTTCTGAGTTCACAGAGCTCCTTCTAAACCAAAATCAAGTCCCTGAATAATTCTGCCACCACTTCTCTCATTTTTAATGGGTGGGCTTTATGCTGTTTATGATAACTTACATCTCTTAATTATCTGTATTTATTATCCTATTTAAAAAAATAAATCCAACTCCACTCCAAAACTACTAGAATATCTGAATTCAGCAAAGTTGCAGGATACAAAATTAATACACATAAATCTGTGGCATTCCTATACACTAACGATGAACTAACAGAGACAGAAATCAGGAAAACAATTCCATTCACAATAGCATCAAAAAGAATAAAATATCTAGAAATAAACCTAATCAAGGAAGTGAAAGACCTATACCCTGAAAACTACAAGACACTCTTAAGAGAAATTATAGAGGACACTAACAATTGGAAACTCATCCCATGCTCCTGGCTAGGAAGAATTAATATTGTCAAAATGGCCATCCTGCCTAAAGCAATTTACAGATTCAATGCTATCCCTATCAAAATACCAACATCATTCTTCAACAAACTGGAACAAATAGTTTTAAAATTCAGATGGAACCACAAAAGACCCACAAAAGGAATAGCCAAAGCAATCCTGAGAAGGAAGAATAAAGCAGGGAGCATCTCGCTTCCCAACTTCAAGCTCTACTACAAAGCCACAGTAATCAAGACAATTTGGTACTGGCACAAGAACAGACCCACAGACCAGTGGAACAGAACAGAGAGTCCAGATATTAACCCAAACATATACGGTAAATTAGTATATAATAAAGGAGCCATGGACATTCAATGGGGAAATGATAGCCTCTTCAACAGTTGGTGTAGGCAAAACTGGACAGCTACATGTAAAAGAATGAAACTGGATCATTGTCTAACACCATACACAAAAGTAAATTCAAAATGGATCAAAGACCTGAATGTAAGTCATGAAACCATAAAACTCTTAGAAAAAAACATAGGCAAAAATCTCTTGGACATAAACATGAGCAACGTCTTCATGAACATATCTCCCTGGGCAAGGGAAACAAAAGCAAAAATGAACAAGTGGGACTGTGCAAGCTGAAAAGCTTCTGTACAGCAAAGGACACCACCAACAGAACAAAAAGGCATCCTACAGTATGGAAGAATACATTCATAAATGACAGATCCGAATAAGGGTTGACATCCAATTTATATAAAGAGCTTACGCACCTCAACAAACAAAATGCAAATAATCAAATTAAAAAATGGTCAGAGGAGCTGAACAGACAGTTCTCCAAAGAAGAAATTCAGATGGACAACAGACACATGAAAAGATGCTGCACATCGCTAATCATCAGAGAAATGCAAACTAAAACCACAATGAGATATCATCTCACACCAGTAAGGATCGCCACCATCCAAAAGACAAAACAACAGCAAATGCTGGCGAGGCTGTGGAGAAAGGGGAACCCTCCTACACTGCTAGTGGGAATGTAAATTAGTTCAACCATTGTGGAAAACAGTATGGACATTTCTCAAAAAACTAAAAATAGAAATACCATTTGACCCAGGAATTCCACCTAGGAGTTTACCCTAAGAACGCAGCAGCCCAGTTTGAAAAAGACATATGCAGCCCTATGTTTATCACAGCACTATTTACAATAGCCAAGAACTGGAAGCAACCTAAGTGTCCATCAGTAGATGAATGGATAAAGAAGATGTGGTACATATACACAATGGAATACTATTCAGCCATAAGAAAACAAATCCTACCATTTGCAACAACATGGATGGAGCTAGAGGGTATTATGCTCAGTGAAATAAGCCAGGCAGAGAAAGACAAGCACCAAATGATTTCACTCATCTGTGGAGTATAAGAACAAAGAAAAAAACTGAAGGAACAAAACAGCAGCAGACTCACAGAACCCAAGAGTGGACTAACAGTTACCAAAGGGAAAGGGACTGGGGAGGATGGATGGGAAGGGAGGGAGGGATAATGGGGAAAAGGGGGCATTACGATTAGCAGATATAATGTGGGGGGGAACACGGGAAGGGCTGTACAACACAGAGAAGACAAGTAGTGATTCTACAGCATCTTACTATGCTGATGGACAGTGACTGTAATGGGGTATGTGGGGGGTACTTGGTGATGGGGGGAGTCTAGCAAACATAATGTTCCTCATGTAATTATAGATCAATGACACCAAAAAAAATTCCAATGGTTTTCCCTCTATTAACTGCATGAGAAATGTACAGAAAATCAAAAGATTGGCAACAAAAAGCAATGATATGCCAAATTATAAGAAATACAAACAAAGAATATGACAGGTGAATGATTTATAGAAAAAAATATGGAAAATGAACAAACTATAAATATAGGATGTTAGACTTTTACGAAAATAGAAATTCTGACCTGGAATGGGTCTTAGAAATCATGAAACATAATATTTCTTATTTTATGAACAAGAGCACTGAAGCTTAGTGTGATCAAATCATTTGCATTAAGATGAAGCAGTTAATTAGTAAGAATGATACTGATGTTTGAAACTTCAGCAATTTAAACCCACTCTACCATAACTGCACATCTTGGGTAACAGGAATTATTTTGGAAAAAAATATAAAAGTTCTAATAGGAGTTGTGACTTTTATTTTCAGTTGTTTAAGCCTAAGAGAAACCAAACTTCAGTTAAAATTTTATAGGATAATTTGAAAAATTGAAATATAAGAATGAGATTTCTGAAATCATAATTCATAATCAAAATTGTCTTAAAATGAACACTCATTTCATCAAGGGGACTGACAGTATTAAAAGATATGTACATATAAGAATAGATTTGTCACTAGGTTAGAAAAATCTTGAAATTATCAAAGTTAGGGAAGAGTATAATCAGTTCTGGGACCAGTGTACACATTCCTTAGGTAGAAAATATGCCTGCCCTCTACTGACCAACTAAAACCCTGTTTAGTGACATGTGGTTTATATCAGAATGCACATAAACCAGAATATATTTAGGAGTTCGTCTATTTCTAGTCACACAAATTTTGTTTCCTAAATAAGACTTCAGATTACCATTTTGGTTTGTTCCCCAAAATTTCAACACTCCATATGGTTGAACATGTAGTCTCATCTTCTTAACAAGACCTTGTGTGAACTGTGTACAGTACTGTCTTCAAAGCGCTCACTCCTATACATATTTGATGGTGAGGAGAAATGTAGGGCTTCTGAGGGAGGCAGGAAATGAGAAAGACAGGCATGTTCCAGAGTTGAGATTCTGAACTGCTTTCCAAATTTTCAAATGTGAAAATTTCTTTAGTTTGCAAAAACTGTTATAAATGATAGCACAGAACATACACATTCAGCTTATGGAGAGTCACATGGTATGAAAGTTATTTCAATTACAGCTCAAAAACCTACTATAGTAGATTTTATGTATCAGAACATTAGAGTTACAATTGGATCTTATCTAAAAGAATTACTTTCAAAGTTACATAAATCGGAAAAGGGCCACTGAGGATGTATTAAAATTATTTTTGATATGATATGAGAATAAATCTACCTGTTCATGAGTGATCATATTGGTTTTCTTTTCTGACTCCTTTTCAGTTTTAGTTTAATGGTCAATTTTACTTATATTATTAGCCAAAAAGTTAGCTCCCAACATTTCTAGAATTTCAGTAACACTGGTAAGAATTTACATGCAATGAAATTAAGAAAATGAATTATCAATACGTGGGTGGAATTAGCTTGAAAAGATAATACTAGTAAGAAAACAGGCTACTAAATGTAGTTTTCATAATGCATTTGAAACCTTGATTAAATGATGTGATGATCAGAGCTACCAACTGTTTGCTACAGCACAAATCTGCATGGGATTAAAGGCATATATTTTAATAGTTCATATCCTTTTTGAAAGGAAACTATTTTTGGTGGTCTTTATTAGATAAAAGTTTCAGCTCTTCCAATTGGCTTCCAGATAACTTGTATGCATTAGTCTTATGAACCAAAATTAACCACAAGACTGTGTAGTGTTCTTCCTTCCCAAACATTTACCCTCTCTGATTATTATTATTAGCCATTGCTATATTCATTGTTATTCACTGTTATAACTGTAGTGAATAATACATGTTTTTCAGGTATTTCTTATATTAATAAATATGTACATAGGCAGGCAGATAATGTACGAAAATCTAAATCAGAAGAGGTGAACTGACACTGTATTATGCACTCAATATCACTATCTCATTTATTCCTCAGATCAAAACTATGAGATATGTCTTACTTACTTAGGAGAAAATTTACTTAGGAGAATTTACTTAAAAGAAAACTAAGGCCCAGATAAATCAAGTAATTTATCTAACATTATAAACTTGATAGGTGACTACATTTGAATTCAAAGGTTTGTGTGTTTTAGGTATAGCCAAGTGCTTGACTTGACCATTCAAAAAACCAAAAACAAAACTGATGGTAGCTAATAATCCTGTGCAACTAATCGCATATAGTTTGCAGTCTGTTTTGAAGAATTTGTTCTGATTTTTTTTTTAGGAGAGCAGCCTGTTATACTGCTCTGCACAAAATACCATGTGTGTTAAAATTTAAAATATTTTGTGTGTTTGGCTGGGGTGTTAGAATAGAGATGGAGGCATGGGCCAAGGCGTGGAGCGAGGAAGCAAGCAAAGATTATATTTTGGGGGTAGAAGGAGCAGTTCAATTTGCCTTAGAGAAGTACAAGTCTGGAAATACAGAAAGTGCAGATGTGGAACTGCATATACTAGCAGTTGACACTGCTGTGAAATGTAATGGATGGAGCACATTCAAGTATTAATATTTGTTTTGTTCAGTTGTATCCTGCTAACAAATGTAATAGTTTAACTCAAAAGAACATTTTTAATAGAGTATGATGGTCATGAGCTTTAAAAATAGTATTTTAAACAGCAGCACTCTCTCCTTCCTTTTCAAAGTCCAGCAAGAACCACCGCTCTTACCCCTCTTGCTTACCTCAACTTTATTGTTCAGTATTCTCACTGATTGTGTTTTGTGAACCAACGCCACCACTTATCACCAGAATGCATCCCTAAAAGCCACACTGGAAAGCAGACTGCCATCTGTACACCATGCAGTACTCCAACAGCAAGGTAACACATGAACCATAGATGAGATCAATAGTGTGTCATAAAACCAAAAAATATCTACCTATCTCAAAATAACCTGGGGAAGAAAAATAAAACTATGGCTTAGGTCATAGAGTTTTAAGGCTGAAACCGAACTTAGAGCTCTAGTATAAACCCTACTTCACAGATAGGGGCCCAAAGGCATGAAGAGGGTAAGAAACTTCCTCAATTTCAGAGCTGGGATGAAGTGGGAATGGAACTCCAGCACAGCTCTGCTGACACACAGACCAAAGCTCTTTCTAGTATATTCTACTGCCCTGCTACTAATGCCTATTAAAAGGGGCATGCATACTTTATACACGGATTATTTAAGGGGTCTTAATTTGCAATAAAGTGTTCATCTACTATAAAGAATAAAACTACTGAACCATAAATCTAAAACCAGTATACTCCCCATAATAAACATTAAACAAATAATAACACAAATAAAAACCTGATAGTGGGCTCTTGGAGAGTAGAGCCACTGTCACACACAACCTGGCACACCAGGGTTACATGCACGGTGTGGATGGACCCACAGCCCATTGCCAGCCTCCTCAGGCCTCACATGCGCTGGCTGCTAGCTGTCCAAGGGAAATCTGAACACCTTTTCCTTCCCCAATAAATCTCCCAGAAGCATGTGGAGATAATCCAAAAATTACTTGATCATTTAATTCAAAGATTAATTTGCAGCATCTAAATAATTTGAAACTTGTCACTAAAGACTAGCTGAGAGGATTTAGAACTATCATTCTGAACCCAGGCTGAGCACTGGATTAAATGGGGAGTTTTTTTAAAACAATGTCTTCAGTCTTCCCTAATTGGATCAGAACCTTGGGAGGGATCTGAGCATCATTAAAAAAAAAAACTGATACACTTTAATTCCCATAATTCTGATATACTGTGAGAGTTAACAACCACTTGTTTGAAGAGTATAAGTTTTATCAGTTAGGTCCTCCCCCTGTTTTCTTTGTATTTTCTGCCTCAATTGGCAGGATTTTTTCGACTTCGGTAACAGAAACCCAACCTCCTGAGGCTCAAAGGGGATTAGTTCACGTAACTGTAGTCAGGAGTGAAACTGGCCTCAGCAGTGCCATCAAACATCCAGTTTTTGATCCCTCCAACCTTTGGAGTCCCACTCCTACTGATGTCCTCTCATGCCTGTTTCCCAGCTTAAATTCTATGGCCAGTCACCATAACCACTCACTGGCTTACTCCTTCAACTCTCTTGTCCCTCTCACACTACAGGGCACTTGTGGTAAAAGAGTAACTCCAGTCGTATGATGCCCTGTCTTCTCTATACTTGCCAATGCCGTGAACATAGCTAGAGAAAAATACACATTCCTGCTGACAGCTCACTTTCAACCCTCTAGTGACCCTGAATTCTGTTCAGTGATCAGGTTGTACTTCCCTGCTCCATTTACTCTGCCATATTTCTAGATAACTGATTCACACCTTCCCTTCCCTTGGTTCCTTAAACTCCTAACACCTGTCCCCCATCTTCACTCTCATCAGATGGCCTTGCTTCCTACTTTACACAAGAACTGAAGTAATCTGAAGAGAACTCTCACTGACTCTCAGCACAACTGCCCACCAACCAGGGTCACATGCCTGCACTCGGCCTTCCTGCCTTGTTCTGTGGAGGAACAAACTACGTGCCTGTCTAACCCAACCCTCCTCTTGCATATGAGGCTCCACCCAGGATGGTTAACTTTATGTGGCAACTTGGCTGGGCCATGGTGTCAATATGTGGTCAAACATTATTCTGGATATTTCTTTGAGGGTGTTTTGGATGAAATTAACATGTAAATTGGTGGACTCTTGAGTAAAGCAAATTGCTCTCCAAAATGTTGGTCAGCCGTATCCAATTGCTTAAAGGCCTGAATAGAACAAAAAGGCTGATTTCCTCCAAGCAATATGGATTCTGCAGCAGATGGCCTCTGGACTTGAACTTCAACATCGACTGTTCACTGGGTCTTCAGTGTGACGGTCCACCCTGCAAGTTTTGGACTTGCCAGCCTCCATAATTGCGTGAGCCAATTCTTTATAATATATCCATCTATACAGATACAGATATAGATGTTGATACAGATAAATAGAAACACACATCTTATTGGTTCTGTTTCTCTTGAAAACCCGAATACACTATCCCTCTCATTAACACAAGGAATTCTCTCTGGAAATTCTCACCTCTGTTCTATATCATCATTTTTCTCCTCATTTGCATTCAAAAATGCTATCATTTCTCCTATATAAATATCTAAAAATAAAAAACCTGCCCTTAACTGAATGTCCCCCCCAGCAACTGCCCCATTTCTCTGTTTCCTCTGCAACAATACTTTTTGAAAGGCTTATCTGTAGTCATTGCCTTCAATTTCACTCTTCCCACTTCCATTAAGCCTCCTCCAAACAGGCTTTTAGCTCTGCTATTGCATAGAAATGTCTCTTGTTGAGATCAACAATGATCTCCCCATCTCACTAATTCAGGAGCTATTTCTTGATCTTCATCTTATCTGAACTGTCAGCAACACTTACACAGTTTATCAGTCTTACTCCTTTGACACATTTTCTTCAATTGAACACCATGCTCTCAAGGTTTTCCTCTACCTCATTGATTGCCTCCTTTTACATCTTTTGCTTAAATTCTGGATGTGGGAGTATCCAAGACTCAGTCCTTGGTCCTCTGCTCCTTCATCTCATCAACTCTCATTGGGGAATTCTCTTATCTATATGTCAATGATCCACAAATTTATATTTCTAATCCAGACCTCTCTCTTGAACTTGAGACTTAAATATCCAACTGCCTATATGTCCAGTTAACTGTCTAATGAGAAATCAACTGAGACATTCATCTTCCCTCCCAAATGTACGTTGTCCATAGTTCAGTACATCAGCTCATAACAATTCTATCCTCCAGTTCCCAGGCCACAAATCTTAGAGTCTTACTTACCTTCACTCTTTCAGGAAATACTGACAACTCTACCTTCAAAATAAATTCATATTCTGACTACTTCTCACCACTTCCACTTCCACTGTCAACAACCTGCCCGACCCAAGTCACTATTACTTCTTAAGCTCCTATTGGAGTCTGGCTTACACCCTGACCACTACCCTGCAGCCAGAATCATCATTTTCAATTGTGAATCAGTTTACCTGACTCTGGTATTCCTAATTCCCCATTGGCTCTCCATTTCCCTAGGAATAAAAGCCAAGGCCCTTCACAATCTGGCTACTTGTTGTTCTCTGACCTGATTTTCAACATTATGCATCACTTGCTCAACTCCTGCCACACCGGCCCACTCGCAATTCCCCAGAGATGATAAGTATGTCCCACCTTACTGTCCTTGCACTTGTTTCCTCTGACTAGAACATTCTTTCTACAGATATTCACAGTCCCCTCCTCCTCCTCTTCACTTCAATTCTTTGCTCAAATACTACCTCCTCAATGAAGGCTATATATAAAATATATTTTTAAAAAACCTTATATAAAATTACAACCATTCTCACTTCCAGATCCCTCTTACTCTGCTCTATTTTTTCCATAACACTATTCCTAACATGATATATAATTTGTTGATTCATGGTGTTTATTACTTAATGTCTATCTTTCCTTGAGCTCCTTAAGTGCAGATTTTTGTGTGTATCTGTTGTGCTCACTGGTATTTCCAAGCATCTAAAATAATGTCTGGAACATATATGTCACTCAATAAATATTTGAACAAATGAATGAGAATGGTCATTAGCTATTTTCTTGATTTTTTTCTATTTATCTGCTAAATTTTCTCCCAATATAGACCTGCTTCCCTCAAAATGGGGCAAATGGCTGCTAGCCATTTCCAGACTCACATCTTTACAACTCCAGGACTATAAATGAATGGGTTTCTCCCTATCAACTACAGTTTGAAAAATTCAAGTGAAAGACATAGGTCACATACCTACCCTGCAGCCAATTACTTTGGCCCAGAAAACACATCTTGAGAAAGGATGGCAGACATAACCTACATGTAACATGACATGATGGTGAAGATATTACATCTGGGAGAATTACTGACTGGCAGCTACCCCAGTTTATTTCTGCTAACCCATCTATCCCTTTTTCCAACAAAAACCATGAAGGGAGAACTAAAGAGAAATAATAGCATCCATCTATACAACTGCCAAAGATAATACACCAGGGTATTCCATACACACTACACATTCAATATACCAATAAAGTAGAGTCATCCTCCTGCCCTAAACTTAATCCTCATAAACAGTCTCTAATTTATCAAATGACACAGTTACAGTGACTCAGACTGGAAGTCTAAGAGTAATCCTTACATTTCACTTCTCCTTCCTTCCATCCACATGCACTCCAATAGCAAGTCTAGTAGTTCCTACTCCTAAGAATCTCTCTAGTCCAACTCCACCATCAACACTTGTTTTCTGTGGTTTTTCACAATCCTGATTATCACACTATGTAGTGAAAGAGCTGGATTATTTCTGTATCTCTATAGAGTTTTGGGTTCTTTGAGGACTGAAATTTTCATCTCTATACACAGCTAATAAATTTTGTTGAACTGAACTGAAAAGAAGACATGAAAGGGAAGACAGATGGTTTTAAGAGAGAGGTATGGGGGTTGAAAATCCATTTATTTTGCCTTGGTGATCATTGGGTAACTCATGTCAGTAGTAATAGTTGATGTAATAGTCTCTCAGTGCAAGTCACAGTTTTAAGGGATCATGTGAACGAAAGTGTGTAAACACTAACAAACACAGGTGTTAAGCAAAATTGAATTAATAGAGTAGGGGAGTGCAAACATTTGAAGACTGGGACCTATTTCTACGTGTTTTCCTAACTCAGCTACCTATGTCTTGGAGGCAGAAATAGTATCTTACTCTGCTTTCTACTCACCTCAAGGTCTTCCATATTGTAGGAGTTCAAAAACTATCTACTGTATAGTGCATAGCTACTTTCCTTCAGGGTCTGAACAATGAAACCTTTTCAAACTCATCCATCAGCCTCCCACACTACTTCTATCCTCAGAGGTAAAACAACTCATGGAAAGTCTTGGTTCAAATAAGTAGCAGAGCTCATATTCAAACTTCTCCTTATTTCTCTGGTTCTAAAGCCCGTGCTCTTAACCATTCTGCTATATTGACACTCAAAGTATTCTGAATAAATGTAAATATGGATGGTCAAATATCTCACCCTCTTCTATTTCATTTTTGTGCAAATAGTTTCATTCAATTTGTTTTGTTTTGTTTTGTTTTAAATAGACCTCTCATCCGTGACCTGAATTCTGGGGATATCCATATATTTCCAAAAGTCCTTAACCAATCCATTTACAACAACTCTTTCCTCTAATTCTTAAAAACAGTGTTGATCTCAGTCTTCAAGAATGAGACATTTCTCATGGCCCTAAACTCATTCTGGGATTCAAGGTTTTGTGATCCTTACACGTTGGGCCCTTGAAACTACTCTTATAATTTACAAGTGATCTAGAAGAATACCAGTAATTGGCTTAGTTCTGATACATGTGGAGCCATTAGTCATGTTTTTTATAGTCCACTGTATTTCAGGTTTCTCTGCATTTTGTGAACCAATAATGACTGCAAAGAAAATTGTCCAAAGGCTTTATTTTCTTATTATGATGGACATTGATTCTATTTAAAGACAGTTCTTTCTTTAGTTATATCAATATGTTATTTATTGATTACATACAATGCACTAAACTTTTTTTTTCTAGGTGCAGAAGACACAGTAAAAGGCAGATTCTAATTCTCATATTAGTTGCTGATAAACTGGCTGATACTTACAATACATTGTGATGTGAATTCTAAGGTGCTGGGGACATCTGGGAAAGAAGACAGTGAACTTTGCCTGGGAAAGGCAAAGGTGGAGTTTTTCCACTGAGTCTACAAGGACATAAGGAAGGGTATTGTAATGGAGTCAGAAAAGATCATGCAGTGTTTGAAGATGGGTACATTCTACATAGCTGAAATATATGTAGTTTGGGGGTTATTTTGAAAATGGCAGTGTCCTCGCAGAATCATATCATTTCCAAAGTGATTATCTAGTCTGACTCCCTTATTTAGAGAGGAGAAAACTGAGGCTGAAAAAGTAAGTGAGAAACATTACTATGCCATTTCCTCTGCTATGGGGCTTTCATTACTGATGTTTCATAAGAATCATGATCTGACTTGTTCTCTTTTAATAAAGATACGTATTCTAAGTTATTTCCTTGAACTAGTTCTAACTATAACATTCCAATAAAAGCTTGGAAATAGCAGTTGAAAAAGAAAAGCACTCAATCTCTGGATCCTTCTTAAGTTGGCTTGAGAGACTCTGTAAAAAGAAAACTCTGGAGATAGCCAAAATTTTAGTCATTTTCTAATGTCAACCTGTGACAGAAAGAAAAAAGATGTCCCTACATGTTTCTTCCTGGTTTTTTTCACTGATAATAAGGAAGTAAACTTGAAAACAAATCTATGCATACCATAAATACAGTTATAAAACTGTCATTATTCAAAGTTTTTGACAAAGAATGATCAATTTTAAGGCATTAAATAACCTAGGATTATTCTAAATTATACAGGTCATGAGATAGCCTACAAATTTGAGGCATACTAAAATACTTAAAAGGCTCTCTTACCCCATCATATAAATATAGTGTTTGAGACTCGTCACTTATGTGTTCCTTTTTATAAGAGTGACAACTTTAAAAGTCCAAAAACAGACACTATTTCGAATTTTGGTTCTATCTGGCCAGCCTTTCTTCTCAAACATGACTGTTTTTAAAAGAGCACAAATGAGAGTTTCTAAGAGGGTTTGAGTTATCTTAGTCCCACCAAAGCAGATTGAGGAAACTGACATGGATCAGTCATTCTGGCTCCTAAAAAGGAAAGACTAGCCCTTTAAAAATATACAATTGCCTATAAAGTGGAAATGCAATTTGCATATATCTTCCAATGCAGTGTAATTAAGAACACTTTTAGCTACCTACTCAATTTCATTAACTTACATCTGGGACCAAAGGAACTGCTTTATAGTAGATCTCCAGTGAACAAAGGGAAAAGCACAAGAACAAATAAAATGTACAGATGCTTCTGGAATAAGACTTTTGCTTGACATTTTTGTAATATATGTCCATTTCAAGTTAAGGCAACCATGGCCTAAGAAGTGGATTTCAATATAGCAGGGTTCAACATAAATCATAAAACAATGAGAGGCATTGTCAAGATGTACTTTAGCAATGCTTTTCTATTATAGAGCCATCCTGTAAAACCAAGGGTCATTTTACAATAATAATAAAAAAAAGATAATTAGGACGGGTGATTGAATACAAAAGAACAACCATAACTAGTGGCGAGATGAAAAGTTAAGATTGGCTCTTTGTCAAATAACATGAGAACTGAGTACTGTTTATAGAACTGTTACCCAGAAATTACATGGCACTTAGCCTATTTTATGTGCTAGTTTATTTTTCTGGTAAAAAATATATTCAATCCTTGGCTAGAAAGTTAACTACTGAAGATTTTTTCCCCTCATATTTATTTAATTAAATAGTTGAAAACAATATTCAATGTGGCACAAGGGAACCTGGGTCTACTTGAGACCTAAAATGAGTAAAATCTGAGTAGCACAATAAGGCATATTGTAACCACTACAGATTCTTTCTTGCTTATTGATGGGGAGTGAACAGCCTTGAGTAACACTGCTACTATGACTTTATTCCATAGTCCCTAGAATGTCATGGGATTTGATTTTCTATGCCTTTCTTTTTTGGTGGGAATATTCCATCCATGGAATAACTTAGTAACACTCTGCAGTGGCCGTGTTACCTACAACCCAAAGGCTCCATCCACATGCACGGATGTGAATTCCATCTCCACAGCCTCCCTGATTGGTAACTCAATTTCACAGCACTCCATTTTAATCAAGAGATTAAAATAAGAGGGGAAAGTTCTATAAATAAATATGGAGAATGTCAATATAGATAGAAAACGCTGATGTAAATCAATTTCTATAGAAATATAAAATTTTCAGATGCTACTCTTGGATTTCCTCCCTTAAAAAGCAGAGAGCCTCTTTAACTTCAAAATATGTCCTGTTTCTGGAATTGGGGTAGTAAGCCAAGTACTAATGCCCACAAATGCATCAGGGTCACAAGTGCTATGGTCAAAAGTATTTACCCATCTTCAGCTGACTGGTGATTTCATATGTTCTAGGAATATTTTTGTCTTTTGGCATGACACTCTACACCATATGGTACAACACGCTGACAAGCAAAAAGGGTAGAACTAGTTTGAAATATCTACACATATACACACACATATATTTATACATTTATATATTCAAACACACATACACTGAGTGTACAGTGTAAGAAGTTGCATGCAAGTCTGCAAAGAAATATGAGGGCAAAGTTACACATTCTGCACACAGTACTGAGATTCTTTGTCCATGTGAAAAAATGGTCATTCAAAATACAAAGCAAGATTAAATGTTCACCACAGGCCTGAAACCAGTTAAGAGACATATCAGGAACCACTAGACTGTGCTACATCAAGTGATTTTTGATCTGTCTGCAACACTTTCTCAAACAATATTTAATGCTGGTTCTCTAAGTGCAATAATACCTGCAGCAATGATGTGTGCAATAGCTTGTATAATCCATTTAGGATTGTTAGAATGGAAAACACACTAAAAAAACTGTCTTTAATTGATTCCCAGAAGGTGCAAATACCCTTCCCCTTTGGTTCCGGGTTGCTTCAACATGGTTCTCCTATGCAAAACAGTGATCTTCCATCCAATTTTAGAAAGATTAAGGTGTCACTCTCAGCCTGCTCACTATTCTTTGTGAGTAGAGGCAGGATCTACTAGAAGAAAACACAGAGGAAAAGCTTCTTGACAATGACTTCTTGGATATGACACCAAAGGACAAGCAAAAATAAGTGGGGCACATCAAATGAAACGATCAATAAAAATTAAAAAGGAGAAAATATTTGCAAGCCATATTTAATAAAGCAATGATATAAACAAAATCTACAGGGAACTCAAAGAACTCAACAGTCAAAAAAAATCCAAACAACCCAGTTAAAAATTGGACAAAGCATCTGAATGGACACTTTCCCAAAGAAGACATACAAATGGCCAACAGATACATGAGAAGGGGCTCAATATCACTAATCATTAGGGAAATGCAAATCAAAACCATGATGGGCTATCATCACACACTTAGTATGGCTATTATCAAAAAACAGAAGATAACAAGGCTTGGTGAGATATGGAGAAAAGGGAATCCTGTTGGTGGGAATGTAAACTGGTGCAGCCACTATGGAAAAAAAATAGGAGCTCCTCAAAAAATTAAAAAGAAAACTATATGATCCAGTAATCACACTTCTAGGTATATATCCAAAAAAACTGAAATCAGGATCCCAAAAAGATATCTGCACTCCCATGTTTTCACTGAAGCATTATTCACAACAGCCAAGACATAGAAGCAACCTAAATGTCTACCAACAGACAAGCTGATAAAGAAAATGTGGTATATACACACAGTAGAATATTATTCAGCCTCAAAAAATAAGGCAATCCTGCCATTTCCAACAACATGGATGACATTATGCCAAGTAAAATAAGCCAGATATAGGAGGACAGATTCTCTATGGTACCACCTGATGAGTAATCTAAAAAAGTCAAACTCATAGATGAGAGCAGAATGGGGGTTAACAAGGGCTGGGGGCAGGAAAAAACAAACAAGTATTAGTCAAAGGGTACAGTTTCATTTATACCAGATGAACAAGTCCTGGAGATCAATTATACAATATTAATACTGTATTGTATTCTTAAAAATTTGTTAAGAGGGTGGATACTATGTTAAACTCCCTTACCACAGTACCAATAATAACTAAAGAGGGTGGGAAGAAACTTTTGTGGGTGACAGACATTTTATGGCATAGATTGTGGTGATGGTTTCATGGATGTATATTATCCCCAAACTCTTCAAACAGTAAACATTAAATATGTACAACTTCGTTGCATGTCTTAAAAAAAAAAAAGGCAGGGACCTGTGTAGTCTGTCCTGTTCTCTACTGTATCTGAACAAACAGTATTCTGCACATACAGTGAACCTCAAATCCTCTACTGAGTCATTAAATGAGTGGGTGCAAAAGCCAGTTAATAGGATAAGGAAAAAGAGTTATTTCCTCATGCTGTCCATCAAATGTGACTTTCACATAATTTAATGCAAGACTATTATTGCCTGCTTTTTTGGACTTAACATGTTCTTCTTTTAAAGTTCAAATGTATATATATTCAATCTTACTTTAATTTCTACTAGAAATGCTTAAAAGTTACAATATATCTGAATAATTTTTGGTAAAGGGTAAGTGTATAGGTCAGAATATTATTGTAAGAAAATTTCAAGAAAGAAAAAGAAAAATAGTGCTAAGTGGTTGGACTTAAAGCAAACACTGTGAATTTGATCCCTAACTGCACTACATTCTAGCTGTATGACTTTATGAACATTATTTAAATGAGACTTTTTACCTTGATAAAATGAGGAAAGTTATTATTTGGGAGGATTCA
Organism: Manis javanica; assembly: GCF_040802235.1. Lineage (NCBI taxonomy): Eukaryota > Metazoa > Chordata > Mammalia > Pholidota > Manidae > Manis > Manis javanica. The sequence continues at coordinate 153,048,238 of NC_133157.1, forward strand.
ATAAACTCAATATAATAATGAATATAAAGTACTTGCCTCTATACTTAGTAGTCATCTAGGAAGGGAATCAAAAGTGTTAGCTGTCATTATTACAGCAGGTCAAAAATAATTCTATAGTACTATCTACTGAATGCACAAAAATAGAGTCAGCAATGTTGTAGCTAACCCTAAGGTGGTGACCATTCATCATCCAAGGAAGGTCATCCCCCTCACATCTTACCCCCAAAGGACAGCACTGCTGAAAAACAGTCTCATACATGACACTACATCCTCACTGGACATGAGCAAACAATAGCCTCCTTGTCCTGAGATAAAGTGGTTTGGTGCTCAGAGTTCTAAGGTAGAGCTCAGACTAAGTAATGCCTTCACCAGGTTGGTCTTTTTGATAGTTTACGAGTAATAATCCTACCATTATTTAAGTGTATTACAGACCAAACTACATGTGAGTCTATGTGATTACCAAAACTAGGCTCAGCCCTTTTACAAAGGAGCTCCGATCTGTTAAATAAAGCATACTGGCCACCTGCGCCAGGGAGGGGACTCATAAGCACAGTTATACAAACCCAGTACCTAGACCTGACAGTTAACAATACGTATTTTTAAACTGAATTTTCAAAAGCCAGGATTTTAGGAATGGACCACGCTCCAATTGCTATGTTTTCAGTCAAGCTTACACTAAAGAATAATCATTGCACCAACATGTTCTCTATTCATAATAGGTAAGCACGTGTTTATAAAATCTTCATGTTTCAATTAAAGCAGCAGAAAACGATATATATATATAACATTTGATTTACCATTTTTGTACACAGTTTGTATATTTTGGTTTCAATACCTACACCTCTAAAATACCCATATTAGAAACAGATGACAATTACTGCACCAAACTGTTCATTCATTCATCCACCTTCATTCTTATAATAAGTATTCACTGAGAATCTATTCAGTGCCAGATACTGTGCTAGGCGCTAAAACTAAAGTGAAGCTTCCAAAGTTTCTTCTTCATTATGATCAACTATTTAGGATAAAGTTCTGAGGAGAAATGACAATGGATTTAAATCCTGTTATGGTTGCACTTGTATTAAAATTTCTATTAAATTTTGTATTAAGCAATTACAGACTTAATTAGTCCTTTCCACTTTGCTGTAGACAAAAAATGATCCCGTCTCAAATACTTCTGTGTTGGGAAAAAAAATGCCAAAGCCATAAACATGATCAGTTCAGCTATAAAAATACATGATATAATAGGTGTCACCTTCTCTTATTCATCAAAGAAGGCTTCTATAATTTTGTCCTTTGCCTTTCACAGAACCGTAATCTGAAGTAGTTTCAGTGAGATTTTACTTTGAGTAAAATACAATAATATTCTCCTACAAGAAGCTGTTAATCTTTCCTCAGTGGCTGGTGGCTTTCTCCACTCTACTATTTTTAGGAAATCAGTGAAGTACAGCAGCCTGTTCCCACAGAGCCCTTTCAAGTCCTCAGAGTCAAACTCAGCTTTCTCCTACAGGCTGTGGGAGCAGTAAGGAGGCATGCAACCACACCTGGGAAATGAGAAATCTCCCAGTCAAATCACACCTGGATCTCAATGCCTACAGACTGTGTCCTATTTTCAAGAAGATTTTAAAGAATTATGAAGTTGCTGGTTACATAAGAAACATTCAAAACCTACATGTGAGTCAATGGATAAGGAAGAGAGACATCAATGAAGAGCCTGTGATAATCTGTGAAGTTTAAGAGCAAAAATTCTCAAATTATGATGTATTAGCACAGTAATGAAGGCACTGAGTATTTAGAAGTGTTTACTCTTGCCCTGCTTCTCATGGGCAACCAGCAGTCTCCCACTCTGAACCTTCTTGCAAAAGGCAGTGTAGTTTAATGCAAACGGCAGGGAGATAGGCCTACTATAGTAGTTTTCTATGGCTGCTGTAACAAATTACCACAAATCTGTGGCCTGAAGCATTGCACATTTCCAAGCATTTTCATTTTAAACAACATGAATTATCTTACCATTTCAAAATGGGGTTTCCCTGGGTTAAATTCAAGGTGTTAGTAGGGCTAGGATCTTTTCTAGAGGCTGTAGAGAGGATTATTTCTTTGCCTTTCAGCTTTGCTGGAAAGCTGCCCACATTCTTTAGCTTTTGGACTTGTATTCCGTCCCCAAAGCCAGCGATGGTCGGTAACCTCATCTCCGGCCTCCCGCTTCCAGTTTTGAATTGTAATTACACTGGGCCCACCAAATAGTTCAGGATAATATCCCATAGTTCAGTAACTGATTAGCAACTTCCATTCCATCTACAAACTTAATTCTCCTTTGCCAAGTAGCCTAACATATTCATAGGTTCTGGGGCTTAAGGTCTGAACAACTTTGGGGTGGAGGGAACTTTATTCTGTCTACCACACCTATAATGGAATGGGGATCAAAAACCTAGTTCTACCCCTGAGTAGCTATATGAACTCAGGCAAATTAGTTAATCTATTATTGTGTTAGTCTCTTCCTTTGGGAAATAGCTTAAAACAGTTATCTCATGAACTGCAGTGAAGATTAAATGAGGTGATAAATACAAAACATAATCACAGAGTCTGATATAAGGTAGGGCTTTGACATTGTCTGGTTCCATCTTCCCTTACCTTTCTGTCAAAAGTCAGCATCATAGTGGGAGGGAGCTAGATTTTGGACTCAGGTCCATTTGGATTCATAGCCATGCTCTGTGCCTACACTACACTGCCTTCTACAAGAAAGTCCCATTGTTAGGGAACACCAAGCCATGGATGATGTTACATACATAAATAGCTCCACTTTACTAAAGTAAGTACTCTAAGATTTTATTCTGATCGAGGTAAGAGACTTATACTGATCTAGCATCACTTCTGAATTGATTTCTCTTATGCAAACAGATGATATATTTAAAGGGATATTCAGGATTTATCAGCAGCATGTGTTGATAGCATGAAGCGATCCTCATTGATGGCCCAAGTAACAGTTCTGACCTTTGATAAACACACAAAACAATCAGCAGTGTTTGTCCAGAGCTCACATGTTCCTTGTATTACACAGCAGAAATATTCTCTATCTTAGGGCACTTTTTTAAAGTTATAACATAAAACAGTGAAGCAAGCCTGAAATCTGTCTTAAATGGTAACAAGACAATCTGAACTCTGCAGCTTAACAGTACCATGGTAACTGATTAGTTGTTTAAAATCAAGAGCCAGGTAGGGGTTGGAGATCTCCCTATCACTTCCCATGCAAAACCACAAAAATACACCTGTTAAATTCAGCATACTCTTGAGTAGAAAATGACTTCACTGTCAGCTGCCCACATCCTTTTCCTATATTTTGTTATGAGAAAGGGGAAAGAAACAAGAAAAGCATTCACTAGTGACAGCAACCCAGTTCATATTCTCTAGGCAGTGGTAACAATGTGAGGGATGCAGAGCACCACGGGTCCAGCACCACGGGTCCTGTTTGGGAGTTAATTAAGTAATTAGAAAGAGGAAATAATTGACTTATGCAATTAAGTGATGTCAACAAATTAACATTTCAAAACAACTCATTAACTACATAACCTTGACATCTTACAACTCAATAACAATTCGTTGAAGTTTTACTTTGACTAAAATTTATCGTAACAGCATTTAAATCTTATTTCTCACCAACTATAGCATTTCGCGGGTGCAGGGATATGTGCATTTGGGGAGAAGGCTGAAACAGGGATGGAAACCCATCCCACTTTGTTTTTCCCCCAAACAGCCACTAGGAGAAAAGGGTCTCTGGGATGTGCCAAGTAAAACTAATGGTGCAAGCCAAGTGTCTAAGTGACTTCACACTTTACAAAATGTGATCATATTCCTTATTCACTTTGCTTCTCACATTTACCTGTGAAGTTGCTGTTAAGGAAAATAACCCACATAGGTTAGTCAGGCTGGTCAGTAGTTACAGAGTTTGTGGACTCTCTGAATCTCCTGCCGAGGAAGGGGGTTCTCTCTGAAGTACTCTGGAAAACGTGATTTGGTGAGGCATTCTCTTCTGGGCTCAGTCTTTGAAGGCTTTTCTCATCTGGTGCAAGTTAGTTTTCTCCACTAGAGCCTGCAGGTCTCATGTCTCCCAACACCTTGGTAACTAGCACAGTAAGACTCAGACCTTCAGAACTTCAAGGGAATAAGTCTGTGTTTTTTTTATGACACTAAATTTGTGGTAATTTGTTACAGCAGTATCAGGAAACTAATAACAGATTTGGGTACTGGAAGTGGCATGCTCTTGTAACAAATGCCCTAAAATGTAGAAGTGGCTTTGGAATTGGGCAATGGGCAGAGGCTGGGAGATTTTGAAATGACAGAAAAATCTCAGTTTGCCTTGACAGATGGTGAGTAAAAATGTGGATGTTAACAACTCTCTCAGTGAGGACTCAGAAGGAAGTGAGGAGTATGGTAGAGAAAATATTCATCATCTTAAAGAACTCTTACATTACCATAAATAGACTGTAAGTAGAAATATTAACATTAAAGGTACCATTGATGAGGGCTCAAATGAAATGAGCATGTATGAGACTAGAGAATAGGGATTCTTTGGATCATTTCTTGCCTGTGCCTTTGGAAATGGCAAGCAAAACTGTTTCCCAAGGTTGATATGAGGCAACCACGGAAAACTGTACTATTGTAACCAACTACTGGGAAGAATAGCCACAACTTTGTCACTATATAAGTGGTTTTATATACCCCTAAGCCTCATTCCATGTTCTAATTTGAGTGCTTCCAGTGTGTCAGCTGTATTTTTGGTGTGTGCACAATAAATTTTTACTAATTACTACTTTAGTGATTCATTGGTCTTACACTGACTATTTTGAACCTTTGAAAATTTATTCATACATACTCATTCATATGTACAGAATGTCAGTCAATTATTTGAAAGGTTATGTTTCTCATGTCTCTCCTCAGTGGTCTCAAGAGCAGCCAGGAATATAAATGGGACTATCTAGGAAGTATCTGTGGAGGATCCTCTTGTTTTAGGGAGTGAACGCCTATGACACACATGGGAGACCCATAAGATTTTTAGGAATTTTTGTCCTAGGATGGGTCATACCCAGATTCCCACACCTGACTTAATGATTTAAATGACAAAGTTGGGGACTTTGCACTAGTGAGATTTAGATGAGATTTTGGGGCACTGAATTTATATTGCAATAGGTTGAGACTTTTTTGTTTGGATGGGGTGGATATATATTCCATGTAAGGTGGACATACATATTTTGGAGCTCAAAGGGGATACTGTGGTAAGAAAAATAATGTCCTGCAAAGATGACCATGTCTTAATCCCCAAATCTGTGAATATGTTACCTTACACGACAAAAGGGGACTTTTTTGCAAAATGGCAGATGCAACTGAATTGAGGTACTTGAGATGGGAAGATTATTCTGGATTATCTGGGTAGGTTTAATATAATCATAAGGGTCCTTACAAGTAAGTGGCAGGAGTGTTAGAGTATGAACAAGAGACTTATACTCTGGTGGCCTCTAGAAAATGGAAGAGTCAAGGAAATGGATTCCCCTCCTAGATCCACCAAAAAGAATGCAGCTCTACTGATAAATTGATTGAGGCCATTAAAGCCCATTTCAGACTTCTGTAAGATTTAAGAATATGTGTTATTGTCCCTCCCATCACATTTCCTGTAAACTCTTTCCCCTATTCATAATAGACCTTTTAATTCTGTTTTAAGTGTCCTCTTTAACAAACATAGTGTTTGGTGCCAGTTTTTATTTCATTAATTTACAAGAATTTAATTATTTTCTATTTATTTTATGTTTTCATTGGACTAATTTTGTCACTTTTGCAGGGGACAGGGAAGTAGAGACAGGATAACAGAGATTTGTTTTGAAGTCTGCCTTGCTACACAAACTCGGTTTTCATATGTTGTCTTCTAGAAAAATTTGGAAAGTAGGTATCTATATTTAAGTTCATTATTACCAAATAATGATTTTTAAAAACATATGTATCTAATAATTGGACACAACATATATTATTAATGACTTGCTGGAAATGCTGGGTTTCCTAGCACCAACCAAGTCATATATCTTCTAAGTTAGAATTCTACTACCACTGATGCAGAATGCTGGCTCTTCCAAAGAAAACAAAAATCAAACATACTTAAAAATAAGTTCTCAAAGTTTTATTTTAAACGTGGCTTTGGCTGACACTGTGGATATACAAGAAGGTAGAATATACATAGAATCAAATAATACTGAAGGAAAAGTCCCCTAAATCCTCAACTTGGGCTCTAAAGCAAGAAGCGCAGCCATCAAAAAAGGCAAGCTGGGAAAGGGTATGGTGCATTCCAGGAAGAGTACTGAAAACTCAGGTGGGATAAAAAAGTAAACAGCTTCCTTCTAGAGTATTCTCTGGAAATGTCCACAGGTATTTGAATGCAGTACAATGGTGCCATTTTTCTAAAACTATTGAGAAACAACCTACACCACATACATGTATATAAATACATTGTGTGTATGTGAGCACACGTGTGAGATCTAACTACAAGAAGCAAAAGGCACCCAATAAAACTTACCTGCTTGTTTTTCAAAAGTTATGAAGAGCCTGGTACTAAGAAAAAATGAGCTGGCAAGAAAGGGAAATCAGTGATTTCAAAGTGAACGCTTTTATTTTGGACTTCTCTGTTCTATGTTCACATTTCAAACCAGATAAATACGTGACACATTTCTGGGTTTTGTTGTTCTTATTGTTTTGTTTTGTTCTCATAAAAATAATACAGCAAATGCACAAAATGCACACTATAAGCTCACTGAGTACTCACAAAATTCCATGAGGTACAATTCTGTCGTTTTTCCAGATGACGTACAGTGAAGAAAACTGAGGCACAGAGAGGCAACCAGAGTTATTGTTCATACCCTATCTTGGCACTTTTCTGAAACATTTCACTTTTAACTGGATAAAATGTAAGAAAATTCCCATTCCGAAATGCATTATTGATTATAGGCCATAAAACATGAACTCACTGGAACAAGGCACCAAAATGTGTCTCTTTGGAAGCCATGAGTGGTGCCTGATGAGTAATGCAAACCTAGGCTTTATTGCGATCTATACTGGCGTAGCAAATCAAATGAAGTCTCAGTGCTTTCATATGTACGTGTTTGTAGGGGAAAGAGGCAGAAGAAGCCTTTGTCCTTAACACACGATCCGAAATAACCCCGGTGACCCGCAGAGAGCTTTGAGTTATGTGCACGTGAAATCCTGGAGGGGACTCCTGAGCCGTCAGGGTCGCGCGCGCTCTGCGGGACTAAGGGCGCATGCGTGGCTCGGCCGCGGGAACGCACCGCGAGGCCGCGGGAGCGCTTACCTGGTGCGCCGGAGGCTCAGGCAGAGGACGAGGAGCAGCAGGGCCGCAGCGAGGACCAGGCCCCAGATGGCGGGTGGCTGCAGCAGCGACGGCTCCTGCGAGAAGAGGCCCATGCCCGCGGACACGTCTTCCATTGAGCGGTTCGCGCGCGCGCGGCGGCGGGCAGCCCGGCGTCTCTCTCCGAGGCGGGGGCAGCGACTGTGCCCCCTGCGGCGGCTGCTCTCGGCTGAGCTCTGTCGCTCCGGGCCGGATAGGCGGGCCTGTCCGTGGCGGTGCCCGGAAAGACGCGGCGAGCCCCCGGCTGAGCCGCTAAATCCTGGACTCCCCTCCCCCGGCCCAGCCCCCTCCCACGCGCCGCCCGCGCCTCGGTCGCAGGCCCGGTCGCTTCTGGAAAACCGCGCCCCGGCTCCTCGGGCAGGAAGGACTGCTTAAGGGGGGGAAGGGTAGAATCTGCCCAGAACGAGTCTCCGAGGACCTGGAAGAGGGGGATTTTTGTTTTATTTGGAAGTGAGTCGCTTGAGTTCCTCATCCCTTAGCCGCGCCCTCCATTCTGTAAAATTGACCTGGTTGAAATAAAATCTAAAGGCATCTTTTATTCCTTTTTTGCGTTTGCAACCAAATATCAGCATCATTAGATTCAATCCAGTTCAATTTATTTTACCTCCAAAACACGCCTTTATCCCATCACTTCTGTAACAGAGGTCACTAGTTGACCCTTTGAATCTACATATCCCTTCTTCAGCTATAGTCCTCGATTTTAACTGAGCATGTGATTGGCCTTTACAAAGACTGCTTTCCCAGTCTTTGGTGTAGGAAGTGTGGCCATGTGACTGATCGCACCAGTAGGCCAAGTATAAAGTGTTATTTCAGAAAAGGGCCCTTGGCCTTCTTTTCCTTTTCTGCTGGTTAGAATGTGAACACTATACCGGGAACTCAAGCAGTCACCTTAGCAAATGTAAGTATGTCCCGAATATTGCATTTGATGTTATTTGTTGTTTATAGGAAATTCAAATTTAACTGGAGATCCTATATTTTCCCTTGCTAAATCTGGCAACTCTGGCTTAATTCCAATATAAGTGTTCATTAGGCATACAAATAAGGCAATTGTACAATTCTAGCTGCCCCACAGTGCCCTTTAGAAACCAGCCTCAAATTGTCCCTTCAACATCAGGATGTTAGCATCTTCTGCACCCTGACCTCCCTAATTAAACCAGGGTCAACAGATCTAAAAAGAGGCATGGAGTAGCCCTTAGAACTGGGGTATCCAGATGTGGAAGTGTGTTCAGCATAGGCAGCAACTGGCTTTATCATCTTGCTTCAGAAAATATTGTGAGCTACATGGTAAGATAGAAATACAAGGAAAAACAAAAGTAAAAGCAGAGGGAGAAGAAGACGGTGGTACCTCCAAATCTCTTAATTAATGTAAGGGCCATGAAAATCCAGATGATGGGTCATTCTCCAAACCCTCTCCCACCGGGCCAGGTGACTCTCATCTACCAGGCAGTCAGACCTATCAGCCTCTTTTCTCTATTCTCCTTATAATCTGTTGATTAGGGTTGGAATTCTGGCCCTACTTCCCTTCAGGCCTTCTGTTTTGATTGTGAAGAACCTGTTTGGAAGTCACCAATACTTGAATAATAATTTTTGTCCCCTGCCTTTCAACATCTGTCTCCTAATTCTCCTGCCCTTTATTTGAATATTTTAAGAAACTGGATTGAGACCTTCAAGTCTAGCTACTTAGTCAACGACTTTGTAGGATTGACACAGAAAAGGAGAAAAAAAAGAGGCTAGTCAACATGAGATTGTGGAGTGGCAGTGGGGGGAATTTAAGAACATGCACCATATGGCTTCAGTCTTGTAAATTCCTGGGAGACAAGTAATATGCTGGGGAAAGGGTAGTTTACAGTCTTCAGCTATTGGGAAACATTCGAAAGTACCTCTGTGGAAAATGTCAAAGCAGAATTCCACACATCTCTTTTCTAATTTCAGGAAGTTCCTAAAATCAGACTCGAGTTCTCAAGCATGAAAGATTCGACAACTTTTGACATAGTACAGATTGAGTTTTTGAGTCATTATCTCTCACTTAAAAAGGATGGTGGTTATCTTTCTTCCCTTCCTCATGAACTTTATCTTAACTAGCTTTGATTTCCTATCCCCTTCTGTTAGAATTAAGACCATTCTGAGCAAAACTGAAGCAGAAAAAGAGAAGAAAATAGAAGAAAGGAATGTGGATTGAGAGATCCTTCCAAGTGTCAGGTACTGTTCATGTTCTACACACATTGTCTTACCTAATTTTCAAAACCAATTTCTGAGTAGGTATTACTTCCTTTAACATAAAAGAAAATCAAGACTCGAAGAGTTTCAGGGCCTCATGATTATTCAGCTCTGACGTTCATTCCACTTGGAAATCTCTCTTCCCTTCACGGTACTGTCTTGGCTTCCTTAGAGTTTTCTTTCACTAACCCTTTACTACATGTGCTCAACCATTCTTGCCTCTGTTTTGATGGGTCCTGTGTTTACCTGGAGCTGCCCATAATCAAGGTATCCCATGGGGAGAGTTGGGCCTCTGCTTTATGCCTTGGCCTACTTCAAAGCACTTGTCTAGCTCTGAGGCTAGTCTCAGTTTTTCCATCTGCAAAATGATATGACTACCTTCCCCATAGGTTTATGAGGATGAAATTGTGAGGAGTGAATATATGACAATCCAAAATGCCTGGAGCTTCTCCTTTTTGCATTTGAGCACCTTCTGCTCCATTGGCATAGGGTATTAAGTAAAGATGAGTTTATCAGACAAATGCAACCTGGCTGAGGTATTACCTTTTTGATATATTACTTCTGTCCAGTTAAAATATAAAATGTACCACTTTCTTGTTTTCTTAATGTAGCTATTGTGACTGCAGCGGAGAGAGCAATAATGGTGTATACTGAGACCTGGGGCTGCTATAAGATGAAAGTTATTGTTTAATTGGCACATGGCCGTCAGGGTCTGGGGGTTGCCATTGAGATTTTGGGGCCATGTGAAGAGCAAAAAAGACAATGGGAGTCATAATGGAGGGTGCTCAAAAGAAGCCATTTTATTCTGCATAAAGCTGTATTTTTTATACTTCTGTAGTGCTAATTCATGGTTATATACGTACTAAAGATGCTCATGTGTGTGGCCTTCATGGCCAGGTGTCTGGCCTTCAAAGCCCTTATCTAGCTCCTTCCTCATGGGTACAACACACTGTGTTTTCAGGTTTCTCAAGGCCAGACATTGGCTCCATACAAGGCCAGACATATTTGGGGTGAAGCAGTGAGCAGCTGTTCTCATAGAACAGTAGGGAAAGTGGGGGGCAGGGCTTCCCTACATCAGTCAGTAGTGATCTACTATAGAAACTGCACTGAACCCGATTAAAAATACCTTAAATCACACGTTTCCGATTCTGTCTTCCTCTACAATTTAAATAATCGTATTTACTTTTTAGTTTTCCTTTCTCCTTAAAAAATGTTTTGTATTGTTGACCTAGCAATAAGCTTGCACATACAGATATGGCAGACATGAGTGAATGAATGATGACCCAACAATAGAGTGTTGTTATATTTAAGTCTTTATATGTATATTTATAAATATATATAAATACATTTTAGGTAAGACCAGAATAAATTCTTTTTAAGCAGCTTTAAAAGTGGTAGAATAGATGGCTCTGATGATCTCTAAGAGGAAGGAGGGATTCAAGAGATTTGTCATTTCTTATTTAATAGTCTTGTCATTACTTACACACACTTGAGTTTTGAAAACTATGGCTTATAAATTCACAATCCCCTGCTAAACCTTAGTTCATATTCACAATCTGACCCTATGTCCCATGCCAAGATTCAAGACTCCCACTGTCTCTGTCTCTGACTTACTGGCTTGTCCAACATTTCATCTCCTGATTAGCTCTTGAACCCAGATTTCAGAGGACAGAAAGCATAAGAATCTCTCTAAGCTTTGTTTTGCATGAGAACCATTCCCTCCACCCTCACTCCCCAGCTGACTCTCACTTAGAGAAAATTGTATAGATTCAAAAACATTTTTTTCTTTTGTATTTGAGCTAGGCTGCTTCTTGGAAAAGCAACAGAGAGCTCTCTGGTCTGTAATAAAATCTACCCACACCAATTCTTCCACCAGGTTCTGCTCTTTCTACTGGGTATAGGAGAGGTGCTGGGAAACAGCCCTGAGAGAGACCAGAGCAGGAAGTTTATTAGGACAGCCTCTGGGATCAGCACCAGGGGTGGGAAAGGGAAGAAAAGAGACAGCTGGGCTGAGATACAGTCCCAACAGAAGATAAAAGGATGTCTAGAACTCAGATGGCCCTTGTCTTGCCAGTGGGTTTCAGCCCCGGGCAAGTTCACTATTGATTCAGTGTGACCAAAGAAAATGACAGTAAAATGTTCTTGGGGTGAAAGGGTTTATTACCTGGCTTATTCTCCTGGCAGTAGGTTGAGCACTAGCGTCTCTGCCTCTGCCCAGAGCACTGGGCCAGCTCTCTATATAGTTCAATAATAGCTTATTGCCTATGGGTATGGAAGTGGTCGCCTAACAACAGGCCAGTTACATCATCAAGTGGTTTAAGTTCAGTGAGGATCCTGGCCATAGGAACCCCAACTTCCCCACATCCTTCAGGATTGTCCAAAAGTTAGGTGAAGTTTCAGGCCTTTGGAGCCCAATATCAACCTGTTATTGGTTGTAGACTGCCCTCAGGAGAGGAGGAGGATGACCTTGGGTAAAGGAGGTCTCTCTGACTGAAGGCCATTCCAGAAACCACTGTTGACACTCCTAGGAAATCAGAGCATAGGTCCTGCTATCATGACAGAGAATCTGAGTGACACAACAGAGAGTCCGCTAAATACATAGTGTCCACTATGGTGCCACAGAAATATATTGGGGCAGATAGCACATAGATAGTGATTCTCATTCATTCATTTTGTAGTTGTTCTCTGCTTCACTGGCAGAATTACAGTAACTGTCTTGCCAGTGGGTTTCAGTCCTGGGTAAGTTTACTTTTGATTTGGTAAGACCAAAAAATGACAATGGAATGTTCTTGGGGTGAAAGGGTTTATACCCAGCTGAATTCCAGCAGTGGCAGGTCAATGCTAGAATCCCATACAACTCAGAGCAAGCCTGCAAGAAGCAAGCTGGTCTCTACCTCTGAGTCTCTTGGACCCCACAGCCATCTCAAGTCTCTGTACTCAGCGCTGACACCAGTCCAGCCTTTGCTCTCCTATAGCCTCACAACCTAGAGCACTGGGCGGAGCTTTTTATATTGAGTCAATAATAATGTATTGCCCACATGTGTGCAGTGAGCAAGCCAACCAGGGTCAGGTGAAAATCCTGGCCACAGGAACTTTCATTTTCTTTACAGTAACAGTAGACTCACAGCTTCTGAGATAATACAGCAATCATGTTTATTAAATGATTTTAATGTTAAAGAAAAAGTTGTAGACTATTTATGAGTCAAAGTTTTGCTACAATATTGCAATAAGGAAAGCCTCTAGGAGGTAAATTCAAACATTTACTCTGGTTAGGAACATTAGAGAAAGAATGTTAGCTTAGCATTGCTAGATTTGCTACAAATGGAAAAGAATGGCTTAAATTACCCAACAATTGGTTAATAAGTGACAGTCAGTGAGGGTGAAGTTCCCCAAACAAGTCTAAATCACATGAAATTTTATCAGAAAACCACTTAAGTTTTTCAGGAATGCTAAGCCCTTAACATAATCAAAAAGTTTCTCCTGCAGATGAGGTTTGGGATAATTTTTCTTTTATACAATTTTTCTATCATAGTGCCACTTTCTTCATGGAGCCCCACCCCTTGTCAGGCTGCTTTGCAACTTGGATTCATGTAGGCCTTTCCATAACCAGATCTTTTCTTTAAAGACTGGGAAAACCATTCATTCTTTATCCCCCATTCCTATCTGGTCCCTTAATGTGTGAATTGAACTGTGTTGCCAGCTTTCTCCCCACCTTCCTCTTTCTTTTTCAAGGCTCAACTGGAAAATGGTCAAACTCATTTCCTTGGGCTTTTCTGAAACTTTTTTCTTATATCCTCCTCCAGCTTTTGGATCACTCACATTTCCATTCCCTAATTGTGGATAAAATGAGAGTTCCTGTGGCCAGGATTCTCACCTGGCCCTGGTTGACTAGCTCACTGCACACCTGTGGGCAATACATGGCTGTTGACTCTGTATAAAGAGCTCCACCCAGGGCTCTGGGTGCAACATGGTGGCAGGGCTGCAAGGCTGCAGGAGAGCAGAGCAGAGGCTGGAGTGGTGGCAGTGCCAAGGACAGAGGCCCAGAGGACAGCTGTGTGGGTCAACTGTGCAGAGAGGCCCAGAGGATGGTTGTGTGGGATGGCTGTGCAGAGAGGCCCAGAGGACAGCTGTGTGGACAGAGGGGCACAGAGGCAGAGACCTGCTTGCTGCATGCAGACTTGCTCTGAGTGAACGGGATTTTAATGACAGACCTGCCACCTGGAAATAAAGTTGAATATAACCCTTTCACCCCAAGAACATTCTGCTGTCATTTTCTTTGGTCATATTGAATCCATAGTGAACCTTCCCTGGGCTGAAACCCATTGGCAAGACAATTGGTGTAGTTGGCAGGGTTCACTGTTGACCAAGGGAAAAGACAGGCTGCCCTTATGGGAGGGGTACTTCAGCGGGCTGCCCCTGTGAATGGGAAGACAGTGGATCATCTCCCAATGGGTATGTGGTCTGAGGGGGCTTGCCTCCTACAGGACTGGGCCCACCCCGGGACTAGAGGCAAGTGGATGTGACAACTGAGGCAGTAGCGGTGGCCCTTGGTATAGTAAGCAGATCCTTTGAGAAGCAGAGTGCCCAGGAGGCAATGGGGACTGGGTTGGCTGCTTCTCACAGTATTAAAAAAGTCTACAGAGGAGACCCAAGAAATGGCGGCACGAGAATGCGAGCTGCAAACTTCTGTGGATTCCCTGAGGAAGAAGATGGCATTGATGCGGGAGGAGTCAGCACTAGAGCACCAGCAGCAAGGTACCATTGGACACGAGATGGCAGCACTGCCAGGAGTTCTGAAGGAGGAAGAGACCATCAAGGAAAAAGACAAACTCCTAGGCACAGGCAGAGGGGGCATGAGAACATCAGCTGTGAAGCATTGAGGTGAAGGTAAGAGACCTTCTGAAGACTGAGCTGGCATTGCTGCAAGGCACTGTAGCAGAGGAGGCACTTGGGGGAGTGGAGAGAAAGGTGCCATCAGTCCCAGAAATGGAGGAGCTGGGGAAGGAAGAAGAGGTGGTGCTGGAGGCACAGGCCCCTCCTGTATTGAAAGCATGCCCAGTGGTTGTAAAAAAAATAAAGCCCCAGCAGCTGAAAGTCCCCCAAGGAGAGGAGCAGCCCCCTCCTCAGGTAATGGAGCACACTATGGTCTGCCCCTATACTCAGGCTGAGCTGGTGGCTGCGGGACTTAGGGGTGGATGGAATTGTTCTTTCAGGATCACAGATGGGAGAGCTGTCTTCCCTGACAGTGCAGCCCACCTTGAGGTAGTGATTACAAAATGCGAGGTGACACATACACAGCTGAAGCAACGAGAACCCGGTAAGAAATAAGACCTGTTACTCACAGGAGGAATTTGAGGGGCCTCGTGAGGGTTACGAGGACCCAGATGTGGGTTGATTTGATATGGGCAGGAGTGGATGGAAGGAATTAGATGGGAAGCCAAATAGGATCTTACAGCTGAAACCAAAGCAGCAGTTCCAGCCGTTAAGACCAAAGAGGCAGAGGTCAGAGACAGAGCCACGAGTCTGGCCTGTGTGTCTGCAAGACTTTTTGCTGGAGAGACTGGAGAACAATGTTCGAGCTTCCTTGCACAGGGACCATTGCAGAGGACTAAGGGCACATAGATTGAGAGGAGAGAATCCTGGAGGGGTGGACTGTGGATAACATGAGAGTTCCTATGGCCAGGATTCTTACCTGGCCATGGTTGACTAGCTCACTGCACACCTGTGGGCAATACATGGCTGTTAACTCTATATATATAAAGAGCTCCACCCAGTGCTCTGGGCGCAACATGGTGGCAGGGCTGCAAGGCTGCAGGAGAGCAGAGCAGAGGCTGGAGTGGTGGCAGTGCTGAAGACAGAGGCCCAGAGGATGGCTGTGTGGGATGACTGTGCAGAGTTCTGGGACTTCAAAATACTTTTCTCTTTTCCCATATCTCTGTTTTTTATTTTCCTTAATTAGTTCCCAGCAGGCTGGAAGTCTGCTACTTATCTAGATTCTTGCTACCAGTGTCAGCAAAACTCTTAGTCCTCTAGTGTTTATACAACCTTCATATCAAGACAAACAATACATTATCATTTAAGAAACTTTCTAATGCACAAAAATTAAGGTGTATATTAGAATTCTACTTGCCTACTTTTCTCTGCATTTTTGCATTGGGAATCATAACATAATTATTGTGTAATTAGAAGTCTGAAAATAAACAAGCAGAGTTCTTTTAAGTCCATAAGGGACTTTCAGACATTATTTTATGTAGTGACCACTTGACATTGTAGTAAGCTGAATATTGTCTTCACTTTACACACCTTTCTGACAACAACCACGTGTCTGGTTGTTTCACCAATGTACATACAATGCTTGGCAGTGCATGATACTTAGTAGATTCTCAACAAATATTTGTGGAATGAAACAAACTTAGAAAACTAATGTTCAGAAATGAAATGAAATTAGTATTTATTGAATACCTACTATTACTTGTGCTGTTCATTTAACTAAATGTTTTCATCTACAGTATTTTATCTATACAACATTCCCATGAGCTGATCAAGTTCAAAAGCCAAGTAGTACAAGCAGATGTGTTCCCATTTATTAACCTGAATATTAGTTTTGCTTTTTCTACTTTATGGATTTGCCTCACTATATAATGCATTCCTAGATCTGTTTCATATCAGCCTACCTTGCAGTTTAGCCCTTTTCTAAAAGATATTTCTGGATCTTGGATCAATATTCATATGACACTGGAGTTTTAATTTGAGGAAAGCATCATGAATTTGCTCCATGCCCTTGGAACAAAGGGAAGCTTTAGTTGGTTATTTCTGAGAAATAAAAGGAACAAATAGTAGGGGCCCTAAGGAATAAATCCTGGTACTGATCTTACTGAGTTTCATTTTGTTTTTCTAAAGAAGTAATCTGCAGTAGAAGTTTTTCAGACATTGCCGGAGTCACATACCAAGATGCCAGGAATAAATAACAACAGTGTCTCTTAAACTTCAATAAGGTATCTGTTTTAGAAAGAATACATCTCAGTTGTATCTAGCAGAGGCCTCATCTTGACAGCTTCATTGTGTTCACTGTACAGATTTATCAGTCTTGAGGAAGGAACAGAGGAGTGGTCCTGCCACTAGTCCACTTGGATGAGAGTTTAGGCCACATTAAGTGCACAAGCTTGTTCAGAGAGCAAAGAGTGTATAGGAGAGAGAAGGCATAATTTTGGAATTAATAGCTATTCCTTTTTCCCATGTCTGCCCTTCTCTCCTCTCTCACTTCCTTTAGAGCCTTAGAAAATTGAATCTATTAAAGGAGAAAAGAATAATTTTGCTAAAATATAAGATAAGATTTCTGTATCATTTTATGACCCACACATAACATGAAACATGAAAGGGGATAGGAGTATTTTTCCTGTTTCACAAAACAGCAGCCTAATTAAGTACCCTAGACCCAGGTGACCAACATTTGAAGGAAGAGATAGAGTTCTGAAATGTAACTAGTGACCCCCAATAACCCAACTCCACGTGCTAGATTCACTGTTTTTCCGTTCACATCTCACTTCCCTTCTCAGCAGCTTCCTCACCCTCATGAAATACTTTCTTTTCTGTGCTTTTATGACTGTAGACTCCTGAGCATCCTCTACCTTTCTGGTTGCTTCTTAGTTTCCTGGGCCTGTGTTGGGGTTTGGGGATTACCGCTGAGGTTTTGGGGCAATGAGAAGAGCAAAGGAGGAGGTGGGGGTCGTTAGAGAGGGTGCTTAAAACTGTACTTTTTATACTGCTATAGTGCTAACTCGGTAGTTATTATGTGGTTATATTATGTGGTTGCATAAATATTGAAACTTGCATGTGTATTGCCTTCATGGCCAGGTATCTGGCCCTTACGGTCCTTATCTAGCTCCTTACTCATGGGTACAACACACTGTTTTCAAGGTTTTTCAAGGCCAGACATATCTGGGGTGAAGCAGCGGACAGCTGTCCTTATAGTATGGTAGGGAAGGGGGGTGGACCTTCCCTACATCCCACCCCTTTCTAAAAGGACAGCAGCCATCTGCTGCTTTGCACACAAAGCAGAGCTCTGTGCCAAGAGCCCACAGGCACAATATAAAGAACAATAGACGAGGCTACACGCCCAGTGGCCACTATGCTGAGGAACTACCGCCAAGTGGGACCAAGCTGTGACCACCAAGTAGACAGGGGATTTTGAGATAAGGCTTGTATTTGAGACACTTCATTATTTACTTTCTAGAGCTCAGCTTGTATTTGCTGCTGGTGGTTGGGGATATACACATGCACTTAATGTGCAGTTGTGAATATATCCAGAGCCATTCTGTTTTTTAAAATCACCTTCCGCATTTGGGTGACTTCATTTAGCAATAGGGCTAGTGAGGACCTTCTTGTATTTAGGGCATGAGCAACATTCTGTGTCAAGGTTTCTATTTGTAATTTTACATCTGTAGTGTTGGCTCCTGGAAAGAAAATAGCCAGGGGGTAAAACCACCATGCCGTCCATTTGGGATGTTGCCATTGGGCATATACAGTATCCCACTTACGCGTGTGCCATGGCAAGATTTGTGGTATCTGTCCTGATAAGTATGGGCGGCTACAAGTTTAACGGCCTATCTAATTTGCAGGGAGATAGGACCAGCCATATTTCCCACATATCTAAATGTTTTCCCCCAATAGGGGGTCAGTTGGCACAGTGCCCACATGGGTGTGACTGTCTCACCAGTGCTTAGGGGTGCGATTAACACTGACATTGGCACACAGTTCTCTGGGTAACAGGCCAACTGTGCTATTGGGTATGGAAACCTGCTGTTCAATACACAGCAGAGCTATGGTTTACAAGATTACATGTATATTAGACATCCATCCCCACCCATTATACACACTACCCTCCCCAGGCAGAGTGAGTGATGATTGTTGGATCAACTGCTCAGTTGCGCAGTTTTGCTTCACCTTCAGCATCACCCCGATTCCATGCTCAGAGGCATTTCCATGTGGACAGGTTGGCAGGAACGATTTTCCATGGCAGTCCAGCAGTGACTACCATGGGCAGTTCCATACACACCCAGCAGTGGGAGACATTATGTACCTGGGCAAAAGTATGGGCCCATGCCACTATGGTATTGCTCTCTGTCAACCTGGGTGGAAAGACGGAACAAAGACACCATCAGTGGCAAGTCCTGGTTACTGGGGAGGATACAAGCGACCTTGTCATTTTGTGACAAAACAATGGCTGCCAGGGTGGGCGGTTTCCCTGATCTGTGATACCAGACCATAGCACCCGAAGACACTGGCAGAGTATCAGGTTCAGCCTTCAACAGAAATTCTGGTATTGGCCACACCCACACAACCAAAATCCCTGCCAGTATGGCTGTTGCCCTCTCTGGCAAGGAAGCACTCCAGTTTAAAAGGCCACTTTTCTATCCACGGAGTTACTTGTAACCCATGGGTCAGCCACTCTCCCCATACCTCATACAGTGGGACCCATGGATGTCCTTTGAACACCAAGGTCCATGGCCATGTTCACTCCTTTGTGTGGCCAGGAGACAACATACGTGGGGCAAGAAGGAGCAATGTTTTTTCCAGCAACTCTGGCTGCAATTTATGGGGCCTTGTTTTAAATATTTTAAAATGTATGGGCCAGATACCAGCAACCTTTTTATGGCACTTTTCTCCAGTTTTCGTTGGTTGCTTATTGAGCAACCATACTGCTATGGGTAAGTGCTTCACTCACTGCGTCCATCCTAAATGTTTCAATTTGCCTTTTAACAGCCTGTTATACCTTTCTATCATTCTAGCTGCCTGGGGTTGATAAGCACATGTAATTGCTGTATGATGTCCTGTTGTCAAAGCCCATTATTGTATCTCCTGTCCTGTAAAGTGACTTCCTTGGTCACTGTTGACAGCAGATGCCCATAACTGGCATGTCAGATTCCTATGGCCCGTTTAGTAGTTTGTTGGGTAGGCTGAGCCATGGGATGGGCAAAACCCAATCCTGTAGGCAAGTCCACTGCTGTGAATGCATATTTACATCCCTGATTTCTGGGCAAGGGCCCTATGTAATCTACTTGCCACACCTGTAAGGGTTCTGGTGGGCAGGGGAGCTGTCCCTTTTGCATGGATACCTGATGATGATGCAGGGAAAAGTAAGCGCATTGAGCACACGCTTGCACAGCTTGTTTTGCTTCAGCAAACATCAGTGGAATGTGCCATCTCTGGGCAACTTTACACATGGTTTTAGGGCCTACATGCCCTAGTATTTTATGCAACCACAGTCCCATGTCCATAAGGAGCAGCTCCTGAAGCACATGAGCCCTGGCCATGGTGTCAGCCACGTCATTCCCAGGGCTTAATGCTGGGCGATGTCCTGAGACGTGATATATTTTAGGACACTTTCCTTTAACCCACTGGCTCAAAGGTCTTTTCATGTCGTTTGTACCCGCAGTGGACAATAGATGATTTTCCAGTACTGTCCTGCCCACTGAGGCAATCAGACAGTGAGGCCATGAAACACAACCCAACTGTCTGTACAGACTGTTATCTGACCTGATTTTCTAGTCAAAACAAGTCACACCACCTGTAATTCAGCCCATTGGCTGGATTGTCCTACCCCAGACTCATACCAGAACTCTTCCTGTAAGGACTGAATGGTGACAGCCACCCATGTTGGGTGGCCCTTTGCAGATCCATCTGTTTACCAGGCCTTCCCTGGTGGCATCCCTGTCTCCTCCCCATAGGGGCTTACCGTTGGTGCTTCCACACTCAGTAAGGTGGGGGTGGGTTTGACTGTAAAGGTCAACAGTTCCAGGACTTGCTGCAATTTCTGTGAGAGAGGGCTTTTGGAGAATCTAGCCCATTGTTCTGAATAAGCTCCCCACTTGGTCAGGGTGGGTGTCTGGGCAACCCCAGTCCAGGGAGCTGTAATCCAGGCTCACACCCACTCTTCAATCAGGAGGGCAGTAATGGCCTATACTGCTTGCATTTCCATGATTCCTTCAGTAGTCAGTAAGGTGGCAGACACTGCTGCCAGCTGTTTTTCCAATGGTGAATAGTGAATCTGCTCCCTTTCACAACCAAGACCAAAACCCTATTGGGACTTGGCGGGCCCTGTGCTTCTGCCATAATACCCACTCATACCCATCCATGCTGGCAGACACTGTCAGCAAGAATGGAATGGAGGGGTCAGGTCAGTGACTCGCAGCATCTGGGCCTGAGCCACTGCTCTTTTTGTCTCAGCAAAAGCCTTTTCTACCTCTAGTGTCCAGTCCCATGCTTGCCCTTGCTTTATAAGGTGATGCAGTGGCTTCAACAGCATAGCTAAGTGAGGGATAAATGTTCTACAATACCCCAATAAATTTACATATGTTTATAGGTACGGGTACTGTTGTATTTTATTAATTACTGCTTCAGGTAACACTTTTGTTTTACCCAACCAGACAACACCCAAGAACTTGACAGAATAACCAGGTCCCTGCACCTTATCTTCGTTGATAGCCCATCCCTTCTCATGGAGGGCCTGGTGTAAACCACGAGCTGCAGCTTCTAATTTGGAAGAGAATCAGATGTTAACATTATATCATCTATGTAATGGAACACTTGAACCGAGGGCAGACAGGATCAGGTGGCCAGGTCACTAGCCACCAAGCTGTGACACAAAGTAGGACTGTGCACGTATCCTTGTGGGAGGACCACAAATGTTCATTGGTGGCCCTTTCATGTGAAGGCAAATTTATCCTGGCTTTCCAGTGCAATGTCAATGGAAAAGAAGGCATTAGCCAAGTCCAACACAAAGTATAAGTCCCCAAAGTCTCAGTCAGTTTATCCATCAGGTCAGTAATGTTCGGTACTGCAGCATGCAGCAGGGGAATCACTTTAGTTCCTGATAGTTTACTGTCATTCTCCCAAGTGCTGTCTGGCTTCTTCACAGATGAATTAAAGGGGCTCTGTGCTAAGTGGATGATGTGCATTTTTTCCAGTTGCAAAATAGTTTGGCCAATTTCCTCCTGTCCACTGGGCAGCTGGTATTGTTTGGTGTTTACTATACAGGTGGCTCGTGGCAACACCAAAGGTGTGTGGTAGGGGTGACTTCACTGCACTGTTTTTGCGACAGATGTGCAGAACCGAAACTTCTCCAGAGTTGTTTGCATTGCTAAACTCTGCAGTACATTTACCCCTAAAATATATTCCACTATCAGAGACACCTAGACCACATACTGATGTGGGAGCAAACATCCAATTCTCAAAGTCAGAGTCAATCATTGCACCTGCACTGTTTGTCCACTATACCCCTCTATGACAGCAGAGGGGCCCTGGAACCTATCTGGATTGCTGTAGAGAGGTGAGTCAGCACCTGTATTTACTAGCGCCAACACCCACTGTACATTCTGTGGGGACCAATGAATGGCGAGTTCAACAAATGGCCTCCAGTCCTCTGGTGTTCCAATATGCACGCTACCTCGGCCCCACCACTAGTCGGGGGAGTAAATCAGTCAGCACATAAGGCATGAGTTCCTGGTCCACCACAGCATTCGCCTGCACCTGCTTTGGGAGCAGTAGCGATAGCATTGGTTGGGATGCAACTGTTTCCATAGCCCCTTTAAGACTTCTACAGGCTGTCCATTAAGCTTTTCATGAGCCAAACCAGCAGTCAAAAGATTATTTTACACCTGTTTTTGGCTTACTTTCAGCAGTACGACTGTGGCAGTCTGGTACCATTTTTGCCACTGCTGTTTTCTCTTTTCCCTTGTGCTGCTTCACTGCAGTAGTTCTCACCTTGGTTGCTTGAGGTCAGTTTACTTCTATGTCCCCCAAGGGAGCTAATGCCGACACTGCTTCATATATTGGGTGGACATGGCACTAGCAACTCAGTGCCAGTTCTAAAGGTACTTGCAGGACCGTTGGCCAGAACAAGGTATTTCGTACGAGATATTAGCAGTTCTTCATCTGGACTGCAGTAATGGGGAAACATCATCTGCATCGTACCTATTTCATGGAGCACGCATACCAACTCCAGGTACATGCTCCACTTTGTTACATGTTCTGGCATGTACCCTGGGGTATTCCACACCACCTTTCCTGCAGCCATTAACTAATTTATCAGGGTCTCATTGCCAGTCTGTGGGTTTGTGTGCCTAGCGCCCTGCAATACGTGCCACATAGGGGGAAAGGCCATTATGCTGGCGAGTTGCAACACCTCAGAGGATGAGAGCTTAGTAGTCTCAGTGCCCTCATCCCACAGCAGCAATAGCCAGGCAGGCACAGATTTCTCCAAGTGTTTCTAATACTGCTTGGCCAGATTCCACAATTTCATGGCCATGTATGTTGTGTACTCATTCGCCGGGTAGCTATCGGGGGGCCGCCCGGTTCTACCCTTGTATCTGTGGGTTCTTTTATCTCCACACGTTGCCATTCATGCGGGCATACAAAACCAATGGTGCTGTGCCACACTCAAGGCTTTTGGCCTGCAATGATGGGGCAGTACTCACTGATCTCTGCAACGTACGTTTGATGGCCACCAGCCATTGCTCCATGTCTTATTCCTTCTGTTGAAGACATTGCACTCTCAGCTGCAACTCCACAGTTTTGCAAGCGGCATGACAGATGACTGTTAGGAACATCTATGCCACTTGCCCAGCTGATTCCTGGTGGGCTGGAGGAACTAGGGACTCTAGCATCTTCAATGGTGTCTGTGTAGCCCTTAAGGTTGGCTATAAGGACTCCCAATCCTCTGGTGCTGCCCAAGCAGTCAAGTACATTGCCACTGGGTACCAAATAGAGGCTGGGGGCTACATCTCCTCCACTGGCCCCTCTATAGCAGGGAAGCTGAAGGACCATTGCTCTCATGGCCACCTACCTCACTCTGCTCACTGCGCCAAGTGTTGGGGTCCAAGGGTTGCCATTGAGTTCTTGGGGTGACACAAAGAGCAAAGAAGGAGGTGGGAGTCATCATGGAGGGGGCTCAAAAGAAGCCACTTTATTCTACATAAAGCTGTACTTTTTATACTGCTATAGGGCTAATGCATGGTTACATAAATATTGAAGATGTACATGCATGTGGCCTTCATGGCCAGGTGTCTGGTATTCAAGGCCCTTATCTAGCTCCTTACTGATGGTTACAACACACAGTGTTTTCAAGGTTTCTTAAGGCCAGACATATTTGGGGTGAAGTAACGGACAACTGTCTTTATAGAACAGTAGGTAAAGTGGTGTGTGTGGGCCTTCCCTACAGCCTGTTTTTCATCTACTTGATCACTGTATGTCCAAGGGCTTGATCCCAGGAGCTCCTCTCTTCCTGCTACAAACTGTAAACCAGGAAGCTTTTAAAAAATCTGAAAACAGGAGGAATCTAAGCATACCACTAAAAAAAAGTCATCAAACTACTAATGATTTCAAGAGAAGAAGAAAGAAACAGTGAAGAACTACAAAACAGCTAGAAACAACAAAATAGCATTAAGCAATAATTATATTAAATGAAAGTAAATTTAATTTTCCAAGCAAAAGAGTGGCTGAATGTATTAACAACAACAAAAAACACACAACTATATGCTGCCTATAAAGACACACACAGACTGAAAGGAATAGAAAAAGATATACCATGCAAATGGAAACCGAAAAGAAGCTGGAGAAAACTATATTTCAGACAAATAGACTTTAAAACAAAGTCTATAATAAGAGACAACGAAGGGCACTATACTAAAAGGATCAGTCCAACACGAGGATGTAATATTTGTAAATATTTATGCACCTAACAAAGGATGGAACCACAGAAGACCCTAAATAGCCAAAACAATCTTGAAAAAATAGAACAAAGCTGGAGATATCACACTCTCTAATGTTAAACTCTATTACAA
The DNA here is from genome assembly GCF_040802235.1 of Manis javanica. NCBI lineage: Eukaryota > Metazoa > Chordata > Mammalia > Pholidota > Manidae > Manis > Manis javanica. Next base: position 153,072,697 of record NC_133157.1, read on the forward strand.
GGTTATAGTAAATAAAACATGGCATTAGCATAAATAAAGGTACATAGATCAATGGAACAGAATAGAGAGGCCAGAAATAAATCCATACATATATGGTCAGTTAATTTATAGCAGAGAAGCCAAGAATATACAATAGGGGAAGGATAGTCTCTTCAATAAATGTTGGGAAAAATGGACAGCTCCATGTACAGGAAGAAACCAAACCACTATCTTACACCATACAATTTAGCTCAAAATGGGTTAAAGACTTGAATGTAAGAGCTGAAACCATAAAACTCCTAGAAGAAAATATAGGTGGTAAGCTCCTAAACATCAGTCTTGGTGATGATTTTTTAGATCTGACACCTAAAGGAAAGGCAACAAAAGCAAAAATAAATAAGTGAGGCTACATCAAACTAATAAGCTTCTGCATGGCTAAGAAAACCATCAAGAAAATGAAAAGGCAGCCTGCTGACTGAATAGGAAAAAGTATCTGCAGGCCAGGTATCTAATAATATTTCTATGTCCTTACTTATTTTCTGTCTGGTGGATCTATCCTTTGGAGTGAGTGGTGTGTTGAAGACTCCTAAAATGAATGCATTGCATTCTATTTCCTCCTTAATTCTGTTAGTATTTGTTTCACATATGTTGGTGCTCCTGTATTGGGTGCATATATATTTATAATCGTTATATCTTCTTGTTGGACTGACCCCTTTATCATTATGTAATGTCCTTCTTTATCTCGTTACTTTCTTTGTTTTGAAGTCTATTTTGTCTGATACTAGTACTGCAACACCTGCCTTTTTCTCCCTATCGTTAGCATGAAATATCTTTTTCCATCCCTTCACTTTTAGTCTGTGTATGTCTTTGGGTTTGAGGTGAGTCTCTTGTAAGCAGCATATAGAGGGGTCTTGCTTTTTTATCCATTCTATTACTCTGTGTCTTTTGATTGGTGCATTCAGTCCATTTACATTCAATAGATTATTGAAAGATATGTACTTATTGCCATTGCAGGCTTTAGATTTGTGGTTACCAAAGGTTAAATGGTAGCTTCTTTACTATCTAACTATCTAACTTAACTCACTTATTAAGCTATTATAAACACAGTCTGATGATTCTTTATTTCTCTCCCTTCTTATTCCTCCTCCTCCATTCTTTATATGTTAGGTGTTTTATTCTGTACTCTTTTGTGTTCCCTTTGACTGCTTTTGTGAATAGTTAATTTTATTTTTTGCCTTTAGTTAGTATTTGGTTGGTCTGCTTTCTTTGCTGTGATTTTATTTTCTCTGTTGATATCTATTTAGCCTTAGGAGTGCTTCCATCTAGAGCAGTCTGTTTAAAATATCGTGTAGAGGTGGTTTGTGGGAGGCAAATTCCCTCAACTTTTGCTTGTCTGGGAATTGTTTAATCCCTCCTTCATATATAAATGATAATCTTGCTACATACAGTATCCTTGGTTCAAGGCCCTTCTGTTTCATAGCATTAAATATATCATGCCATTCTCTTCTTGCCTGTAAGGTTTCTGTTGAGAAGTCTGATTATTGCATGATGGGTTTTCCTTTCTAAGTGACCTTTTTTCTCTCTCTGGCTGCCTTTAATACTCTGTCCTTGTCCTTGATCTTTGCCATTTTAATTATTATATGTTTTGGTGTTGTCTTCCTTGGGTCCCTTATGTAGGGAGTTCTGTGGGCCTCCATGGTCTGAGAAACTATTTCCTCTCCCAGTTTGGGGAAGTTTTCAGCAATTATTTCTTCAAAGACACTTTCTATCCCTTTTTCTCTCTCTTCTTCTTCTGGTACCCCTATAATGTGAATATTGTTCTGTTTGGATTGGTCACACAGTTCTCTTAATATTCTTTCATTCCTGGAGATCCTTTTATCTCTCTCTGCCTCAGCTTCTCGTGTTCCTGTTCTCTGATTTCTATTCCATTAATGGCCTCCTGCACCTCTTCCAGTCTACTCTTAAGTCCTTACAAAGATTGTTTTATTTCTGTATTCTCCCTCCTAATGTGATCCTTTAGCTCTGGCATATTTCTCTGCAGGTCCATCAGCATGGTTATGACCTTTATTTTGAATTCTTTTTCAGGAAGATTGGTTAAATCTTTCTCCCCAGGCTCCCTCTCAGGGATTGTCTGGGTAACTCTGGACTAGATCAAATTCTTCCGCCTCTTCATGGCAATAGAGGTAGTTGTAGACAATTGGTGCATGTGTCAGCTGGGAGAACAATGTCCTGCACACAGGGAGCAGCTTCCAGTTTTATTTCTTGAGACACCATGGGTGGGGCAGCCATCGGGGCAGCCCAGAGCCCCACAGGGAGAGGCAGGCACACCGGGTGTGCTCTCCTGTGAGAACGGTGACCTTTCACGCCCTGTCCCAGCTTCCTCTCTCTGTGCTGGGCTGCCATGCACTGGCGGGCCCTCTGATTCTGGCCTGCATGGCTGCGGAGGAGGCTCTAGGTGGCCGCTCCCCTGCTATGGTGGGGCCACACCAGAGGGGAATGGATGGGAGGCTGTTTATCACTGTGAGGGGCTTCAGAGCTGCACTGTCACCCAAGGGGTTAGGGCACCTTGAGTTCCCGGGGATTCCCAGCTGCTGGGCTGAGTGTGCCGGGATGCTGCCATCCAGCTGTGGAGCCCCTGTCCCTTTAAGACTTTCAAAAAATGCTCACTTTTCTTTTGTCCCAGGGGTGCCAGCTGTGGGGGCCCACTCATAGGTTTTACTGTCCTGTTTCCCTAGTATCCAGCACACCACGCACTGTGTGTCTGCACTCCAGTGCGGATGGCTAGGGCTGGGTGTTTAGCAGTCCTGGGCTCCCTCTCCCTCCCCGCTCTGACTTCTCTCCTCCCGCCGGGAGCTGGGGTGGGGAGCACTTGGTTCCCACCGGGCTGCAGCTTGTATCTTACCCCCTTTGCGAGGTGCTGGGTTCTTACAGGTGTAGATGTAGCCTGGCTGTTTTACTGTATCTTCTGGTCTCTCTTTTAGAATTAGTTGTATTTGTTGTATTTTCAAAAATATATATGGTTTTGGGAGGAGATTTCTGCTGCCCTGCTCATGCCACCATCTTGGCTCCTCCTCTAATAATATTTCCAAATATATTGGATTATATATCCAAATATATATATATTTGGGGTTAATATCCAAAATATTTAAGCCACACATTCAATTCAATAGCAAAACAACAGTCATCCAGTTAAAAAATCGGCAGAAGATCTGAATAGACATTTTTCCAAAGAAGATGTACAGATCACCAGAGGTACATGAAAAGATGTTCAACATCACTAATCATGAGGAGAATATAAATCAAAATCACAATCAGGTATGACCTCATACTCATTAAAATTACTATTATGACAAGAGTTGGTAAGGATATAGAGAAAATATGCCTGTGCACTGTTGGTGGAACAGAAACAGGTGTAGCTAATGGAAAACAGTATAGAAGTTCCTGAAAAATTAAAACTAGAACCTCCCTATGATCCAGCAATTCCACTTCTGAATATCTATTTGAGGAAAATGAAAGCACTAACTCAAAAGGATATATGCATCCCCATGCTCATTGCAGCCTTACTTTTATAATAGCCAAGTTATGGAAACAACCTAAGTGTCAATTAATGGATGAGTGGATAATGAAAATGTGGAATTTATTTAGCCATAAGAAAGAATGAAATCTTGCCATTTGCAGCAACATGGATGGACCTTGAGGGCACTACTCCAAGTGAAATAAGTCAGGCAGAGAAAAACAAGTATCATATAATCTCATTTATATGTGGAATCTAAAAAGACAAAAACAAGCTCATAGATTCAGAGAACAGATTGGTGGTTGCTAGAGAAGGGATAGGAGATAAGGGAAATTGGTGGAGTCAAAGTTAACAAACTTCCAGTTATGAAATAAGTAAATCATGGGGATGTAATGTACAACATGGTGACTATAGTTAATAATACTCTATTGCATTTTTGAAAGTTGCTAAGTGAGTAGATCTTAAAAGTTGTCATGATGAGGAAAAGAAATTTGTAACTGTATATGGTGATGGATGTTAAGTGGCCTTTGTAGTGATCATTTTGCAGCATATACAAATCATTATGTTGTACACCTGAAAACAATAGTACTATATGTCAATTATGCTTCAATTAAAAAAAGATGAAACAAGTAAATTGTAAATGTTATGTCTATGTAATAGCTCCTGAATGTGTATCTCTAGGTTTGTCTAAGAGATAGCCTCTTTCATACTGTGTATTAAATAGCCCATATGGTTATTTTATGAGCACCTTAAACTTAGCATGTCTAAACAGCTCTTAATTATATCCACCTCATCCAGTCCTTTTCCTGGGTTACCACTGTCCATCCAATTGCTCATGCCAAAAACTGGGGAGTCAGCCTGCTTCAAAGTCATGTAAATTCTACCTTAAAACAACATCTTAAATCTGTCTCCTTGTTTTCCATTTATACAGCTATTACAATGGCATCATCCACCTCTCCTCTCAACTCCCGCAATAGTCTCCAAACTGACATCTTCAGATTTGCTCTCACTGCATTCATCCATTTTCCATACTACAACCATAGTGATTATGTTTTTAAGTGCAAATCTAATCATGTCACTATAGTATTTTAAATGTCTACAATGACATTACATTGTTTTTTGGATAAAGTTCAAAATCCTTCACCTTCATGATTCTCAACAACTAGACCCTAGGCTCATCTCTCTCCACTAACCCCTACAGCACTCTAATATTGACTGCCATTTGGTTCCATGAATGATCCTGGTTCTCTTTCAGCCTTGACACATAATCTCTCTTTCTTCTGCAATCTAGTATTCATCCTCCTTGGGCTAGCTAAATTCTAAATCTCCTTTTGAACTGAAATTAAACATTATTTACACAGGAAAATTTTTCCTGATTCCATAAAGTAGCTCACTCCAACTTCCTCTTTATCTGCTTAGATTACTGAACTTCATTTTTATAGCACTTATGACATTGTTATTAAATAATAATTATTTGTAATAAACTGTTGAAATCTTCCTCCAGCATAGTATCAGCTTTTGAAAGTAGGAACTCTGCCTGTCTAGATCACTGCCATCTCTTCACACAGGGTCTTAGCATGTATTTGTTGGATAGATAGATAGATGGATACATAAATAAATATATAAATAAAATCATTCAATATTTATTAATTATTTCTTATGTGCCATATACTGTTCTAAGCTACTTCCTGAATATTTTCATTTAACCTCACAACTCTGTTGGGTAGGTGCTTTTATAATCTCTATTTTACATATGAAAGAAGCAGATACAGAAAGATTAATAATTCACAAATGTGTAATCTCCATCCCTGCCACCATGGTCCAATTTCTTCATAAACTCACTGGTCAAAGTTAGGAATAGCTAAGGAAAGAGGCTATTAAAATCCTCCTCTGTTGAGGTTGCCCTTTGGGCTGCATTAACATGGAACAAAAACATATTTACATTTTATGCCCATCTGGAGAGATTTCTCTACACACCTCTTCCCTATACCTCCTTGTCAACAAACTTCTAATCACCTTTCTTCTGAGTACCTGACCAACTTTACTACCTGTGAATGTCTCTTTCTAAGCAGAACAAACCACCAGGCACATTGCCTGAAGTTCTGCCCACTTGGAGAATTTCCTTTTGTGACAATATTTCAGGGCCACCTCTAAGTAGGTCTGTAATATTGCAGCTGTCTATTTTTGGAAAGTGCCACCATATCATGCATCACTCTCTGTAAAGCAGACTTAAGTTTTCCTATTCAAGTCATCAAGTCACAGAAGATAGTTGTGGATTGAGAAAGAAGGTAATGGAGCAGCACAACAAGACTTGGAAGTCAGAAATACTTGCTTAGAAATAACTTGTGCTTTTAGGATTTTTTTGAACTTGGCATGTTATAGTTCCACTTGATGATGGAGTGCTTCTGTGTACATCCAATTTAATGGCTTGGTGAGTCATTCCCAGTTCATGATGGGCAGTTTAAGTTGCAGGATAATTTGGTGGCTACTGTCAAGTTTTCGGTTTCCATGAGAGCCCTGAGGCAAGTCAAAAGTTTTTTTCAAAAGAAAAATAGTCATATGCTCTGAAATCTTAAAGTTTGCTCTGTGATTCACCTGCAGAGACCTCATTTCTATCTTCTATAGATTCTTCAAACACCATCAGATCTGCTGGGCAAAATGGACAAAGTAGTAGAGCTGCTTGCATAATAGCCTAAACCTGTTCAGAACCTTGTGGTGCTCTGGACCCTACTGAATACTGGGAGCCTTCTGGGTTATTCTGTTAATAGATTGCAGTATCAAACCTAAATGAGGTATGTGTTGCCTCAAAAACTCAAAAGGCTGACTAGGTATTGTGTCTCTTTTTTGAGGAGGAGGAGTCAGATGCAACAAACTTATTCTTTTTCACTCCTGGTCACTAAACCCTAAAAATTCCATCAAGGTAGCATACATGTGTCTAAAGATTTATAGAGAAATTTAATTTCCTCTTCGAATCCACATGATAATATCAATATAGTGGACCAATGTATTATCTTGTGAATGAAGTAACAAAAAGACCTCCTTGGACTGGATTGTGACTATGACAAGAATAGAATATAGGTGTAATATAGGTGGGACAGTGAATATTTATTGAACCTTCTAGGTGCAAGTAAACTGTATTTGTCAGGTTAGTAGCTACAGTGTGCCAGGGAATGAGTTGATGTGCTGCAATAAATAAACCACAATTCAAATCATCACCTTATTGAGCTTACAGTACACCATTATCATTCTTTAAGATTTATCTGTCCTCAAATTAAATAGAGATATAGTAGGGATTACCTATCTTGCATCCTTTTTATATTCTTGATGAGGCATTGTATCTACTAATATCCCTCTATAAATCTGGCATTGCTTTTGTTTTACTCCTTTGTTAGGTAGAGGTAGTTCAGTGGTTCTAGAGATTTCCTTTTAACCATTAATACCATAATAACCCTCAGTCTCCAGGTCAAGGAACCAATGTGGGGATTCTGCCAATTGCTGAATATGTTTATGCTAATTATGCATTCTGTAAATGAGGACATAACCATTGGGTGACTCATTTAGTGAGCTCACTATGAGACAGACCTAAGCCAAAACTCCATTAATTTTTTGATTTCTTTAATTGTTGGGTTCTTCCTTTTTCACCAAATACGTGCTTATAGGCCCATTTGAAAAAACTAGGAAGAAGATTTACAGTATAAGCATTTGACCATAAGCAGCTTCTTTCCTTCAGCAGACTTGGCCTATCCTTCATTCATTAGGTTTGGGGTCAGTCAACTGGTTCAAATAAAATAATTGGTTAGAGGAACCATAATTTGTGGTGAGTCAAATCAAACTTTTATTCCCCAGATTTAGAGGTTTTCTGCTTATAAAAATTAACTAACACTTTAGTGGGTTGCCTGTTTATCTTAGTTCTAGGGATACCATGATTATTTACCCAACTCCGAAGATCTCTGTGCATCAAAATATTCTGGTATTGGTATTAAGGTAGTAATATCTTATAGAATGACCTCATGGAATGATTAAGGAGGTATTTCCTCTCTTATATTTTGAAAGATATTGTAGAGAATTGGTATAATTTATTCCTTACATGTTTGCTAGAATTTACCAGTTAACCCATCAGAGCTTGGTGCTGTTTGGAAAGGTTATTAATTATTGATTCAACTTATCTAATAAATATAGGCCTATTAGATTGTCTCTCTTCTTGTGTGCATTTTTGCAGATTATGTTTTGCAAGGAATTGGCCCATTTCATCTAGGTTATCAAATTTGTGGGCAGAGCATTGTTCATAGTATTCCTTGATTATCCTTTTAATGTCCATGAGATCTGTAGTGATGTCCCCTATCCCACTTTTCATACTAGTAGCTTTTATCCCCTTTCTTTTTTATTTAGTTAATCTGGCTGGAGGCTTATCAGTTTTATTGATTTTTTCAAAGAACCAGCTTTTGGTTTAATTAATTTTCTCTATTGATTTTCTGTTTTAAATTTAATTAATTTTTACTCTAATTCTTATTGTTTATTTTCTTCTGCTCATTTTGGATTTAATTTGCTCTTCTTTTTTCCAGTTCATGAAGGTGGAAACTTAGATTTGATTGTAGATCTTTGGAAATACATACATTCAATCCTTTAGGTTTCTCTCTAGACATGCTTTCACTGCATCTCACAATTTGGATAGTTGTGTTTTCATATTCATTTACTTCAAAGTATTTTTAAATTTCTTGAGATTTTTTTCTTTGACCTATGTGTTATTTGTGTGGTTTAATCTCCAAGTTTTGGGGGACTTCCCAGCTATCTTGCTGTTACTAATTTCTAATTTAATTCCATTGTGATCTGAGAGCTGACATTGTAAGATTTTTATTTTTTTAAACTTTGTTAAGATGCATTTTATAGTCAAGAATATGGCCTATCTTGGTATATGTTCCATGTGAGCTTGGGAAGAAGATATATTCTATTGTTGAATGAAGTAGTCTATAGATGTCCATTATATCAAGTTGATTGATGTTTTGAGTTCAACTATGTCCTTACTGATTTTCTGCCTGCTCCATCTATTTCTGATAGAGGAGTATTGAAATCTCCAGGTATAATAGTGAATAAATATTTCTGCTTGCAGTTCCATCAGTTTTTGCCTCGTGTTTTGATGCTTTGTTGTTTGTTAAGGTGCATACATGTTAAGGATTGTTATGTCTTGTTTGAGACTTTACGTATTGATCATTATGTAATACACTTTTTATCCCTGATAACTTTACTTGCTGCAGAGTCCACTCAGAAATTATAGCTACTCCTGCTTTCTCTTGATTAATGTTATCATGCTATAACTTCCTCCACCCATTTACTTTTAATTTATGTTTCTTAATTTAACATATTTAAAGTGGGTTTCTTATATATGACATATAGTTGAATCTTGTTTTCTGATGTACCCTAATAATCTGCTTTTAATTGGTGCATTTAGCCTGTTATTGCAATGGGCTAAAGTGATTATTGCTATTGATGGATTAATATCTACCAGTTTTTTAGTGTTTATTTGTTGCCCTTGTTCTTTGTTCCTATTTTGTTCTCTGTTCTTTGTGTTTTTGCCTTGTGCAGATTTAATTGAAAATTTCATATGATTTCATTTTCTTTTCTCTCTTAGCATATCAATTATACTTCTTTTTTTTTTTACTTTGTTTAGGTGATTCTTCTAGAATTTACAATATGTATTTACAACTGATTCAAGTCTACTTTCAAATAACACCATACCACTTCACAGATAGTGTAAGTACTTTATAATAACAAAATAATCCCAGTTTTCCCTCCCATATCTTGGTGTATATCTTATTTCCTCATGGGTCATACTTTGTAGTTGAACACCTGGAGCCACCTGTGATTTGAATCTGTTTACAGAGCTAGATGCAATGAGAAGTAGTGAGAGTAGATCCAAAGGAGGATCATCAATGCCCTGAAAGTAAAAGATCTTTTACAATTATTTCAGACAAGACGATACTAATTTCAGAGAATGGGAGAAAACATTGTCAAAGAAACTGCAGAATTTGGGTGTTCAAAATCCTCAACTTTACTGGAATTTGCATGTATGCCATCCTCCCAAATTTCAGGGTCTCACTCTTTTCCAGTTAATTCCCTTAGAGACCCTGAGAAGTTATGAATTAAATTTGCATTGCAAGTCAGTCATCCACAGGATTAAATTTTGGGTTTGGGTTTTAGAAATTTCAGTTCTGTGACTACAGAAGATAAAAGTCACCCTCAGAGCCATTAGAGAATCTTTTTTGGTTCCTTACCAAAACCTTCAGTTGGGAATTTAAAGCCGTAATCTCATTTTTTTCTCCATGTTCTTTAGTACATTTAGAAAAAAAAAATTACCAATCCATGGTAATTTTACTCTTATTTCCACTAAATTGTTTTATGGCAGCAACCACTTGAGCATGAAGGGCCTTCCCGAGGCTTTCACTGATACTCTAAGTACTGCCGCTCCACCGTATGCCACAGACTATCGTTGTCGCATTTGTCACTGGCAGCAGAATCCAACTTGTTTTTAAATCTGTCCAGGTCAGAAAGCCAATTCCAGATTTCTAATATTAAGATTCTGTTACTCTGGAATTACTTTAAATAAAAATAATTGTGTCAGTCAAGAAGCAGAGCCATCATGGATATTATGAGAATAAAATATTTATTATAGGAATTAAACTTTACATAATTGTGGGAGGGACCAAGGAAGTAAAGCTGCAGAAGGAAAGTTTGGAAGGCTAGAGAAAGAAGCACTAACCAGGCCTCATGGAGCACTGTGGCAGGTGGACATGTTGGAGCTTGCAGAAAACTCATGAAGCCAAGCATACCTGCTAAAGCAGACTAGGAAGGGGGAGCTCATGGAGAGGAATATAGAAGTTGTGGCCTCTGTGCAGCTATTGCCCTTATGAGTCTGCAGCCAAGCAGCCTGTGGTGATGTTGGGACCTCCGTAGCTCAGCCCAGCCAACAGCTGGAAAAATAAGCTGGACAGGAAGAGAAGAAGAGTGAGGAAAATCTGGGAAAGTGAGGACGTAGTGAGAAATTCAGAGGATCAGAGTCAAACAAATCCTCTTGGTTTCATCACTTACTATTTTGAATTTGGGAATATTAATTAATTTTTGTGAATGTGTATTTTTCTAGTTAGAAAACAGATGAAATATTTACCTTTAGGGGATGCTTGCATGTCCCTAAGATTTTTTTTTAATTATTTTACTTTTTTGTCCCTTTTTAAATTGACAGTGATTTTGTTTATCATAAGTCATAATAGTTGCAAAAGATATGACTTTTGGCATATTTTAATTATTGACACTTGATATAAAATTGTAATATTCTTTTCAATGTATCTGTTAAGTATTATCTAAATGCTATAGTGACTTTATGCCCACCATCATCAATTATTTTTAAAATCTATGAATAAGCTCTTCTTTAACAACCAGAAATTTTATATTGTTCCATTTTCTCCTTGAACTCATATTTGAATTCCATTTCCCCTATAGAATTTTATCCTAACATAATACATTTTTATGCTTGGAAGTTTTTTACTGATCACATTTCCTATTTTTCTACTATAGGAATATGTATATAAATTGGAATTAATTTTTATATTCTCTGTGACCAGAAGACCAAGTACTAAGACCTAATTTCCTTTATCTTGATTAAGTTGTTATTATAATTATTATTGGCACTTTGTTGATCAAAGAAGCTTAAATATATTACAGGAATTTATGGATAAACCTAAATGTAAAGTTTAATTAGAAATGCACATATACTATGTATAATACATATAACTGTACATGCGTGTATCACTCTCTTGTCTGACAGTGAGAAACTTGGATCCCATCATTCTCAGTATATTTAGTTATTTGATCAGTCCCACTGATAAGTCAACAACCTTCCATCACCACCACCTCCACTGCCCCACTCCCACAAGCTCCCCCTGCCTTCTAGCTCTGACACCCTGTGCATGGACTTTGTGCAGATGTCTTCTTCACCCTGCTTAGACCCTCAGTGCTGGCCTTGTACTCCTACTTCTCCTCTTTGTGGCATTTTGTTCTGGTCTAATTTCTGGATTTTAGACTAAATTATTCTGAAATGCAATAATATAAGGAGGGAAAGGAAATAATGCATTTTTACAAATCTTAACTCTTTGAATTCTGAGATAGATAGATAAGGCACAGCATTTCTACGAATTTCTCACCCAGATGAAATAGCCTACAGTGCCCATCAATATTTACTGCTGACACTGTTGCTTTCTTCTGAGAATCTGTCTTAGCATCAACAATTTCTTTGATGAGAATTAGGGAGATAGAAGAAAATAGGTATTTAAAAGAAACTGTCACCATTCCATCAACAAACTCTATAAATAAATCTGGTTTTAGAATATTCTGACACAGGCAAAATACTCCCCATTTTTAATGCCCCACATTGTCCAGAACAGAAAAATGTTTGAGAAAGGAAAAGACAAAAACCTTACCAAAAGTTTTTGGTGACTTGGTTAAAGAAGGTTTCAGACATTATTTGATAAGAGTTGAGATGGGTGAAACACAACTCTTTCTTCTATAACATGAGGAAATTCTGGTGTGTGAAGGAGAGGTAGGAAAGATAACCAAATTGATGCCTAGACCACGGGTCTGTTCTCAGGCAAATCAATTTAACTGAACAGTAGAAATTGAGAATATGAAAATGGATTTACTTACATTGTTTACTGCCTACAAAGTTCTTGGAAAACTTTCATGGATCCTCAGAGGCACTGATTACCAATTTGTTAATTAGTGGCCTATGTGCTTGTTTTAGTTTGGATTGCTATAACGAAGTACCATAGATTAGGTGGCTTATAAACAATGGAAATTTATTTCTCACATTTCTCAAGGCTAAAAGTCTGAGATCATGGTTGGATTCTGGTGTTACAGGTGGCCTAATTCTCATTGTTTCCTCACATGGTGGAAACAGGCTCTTGGGCTTCTTCATATAAGGGCACTAATTCCATTCATGAGAGCTCTGCCTTCATGACCTAATTACCTCCCACAGGTTCCACCTCCAAATAATCATTAGGGGGGATTAGATTTCAACATATGAATTTGGGGTGGGAGGGGGACAAACATTTAGTCCATAACAATGCTCAAGAAAATTAAAAGAAGCAATGTATTTCAGTAAATTGATGGGTGTGAAAAAAGAAAATAATTCATGCAGATAATCCAATCATGTGCTCAGGTGAGAATGGAAAAAATATATTAAAATATTATTCATCGATGAGAATAAATAGGAGTTGGGCATAAATTACACTTTATTTCTACAAGTTAGAACATGTAATGAAAACTACAGAAGTCATTTTTTTAAATTTCTAATTTATTTGCCTTTTAAATCCAACTTTTTATAGTGATACACAACTCATCTCTGTCATATTATCTGATGTTTAATGAAAATTACCTCAACTATTTAGGTTATGATGTAAACTACTCTTTAGATCTTAAAGGCAGAAGTTTTAAGACTTGGAATGTACTTAATCACCCATGTTGTTTCATCATTTGGCAAATAGCTAAACGCCTACCAAAAGCTCAGTGCAGGGCCAAATACAGGAGGTGGAATAGTGAGTGAAATTAGATATCATGCCTGCATCCATGGAGATACAACCTAGAACCCTTTGATTGAAAGCAAAAGGAACCATAACTTAATCTAGAAAATGAGGTCCACTTGCAGAGCATAGTTTAGTTTGCCCAAACAAAAGACAGGCTCTGGAGCATCTCTGTTCTCCCAACTTCAGGAATCTGAGAGCACTCTTTGTGAGCTGATGTTATTGGATCATCCAGACACAAACACCTTCTGTACCTATGGATTTTTGCTCTACTTTAAATCCCCCAGGGGTTTAATAAGGTTGATGTACTTAGGTTGTGTTTCCACCTCTGGGAATGGTTGTGTGGCTGTAATCGGCAGCTCCACCATCACAAAGAATAAAATTCCTTAAAGGTAAAAAAGAAAAAAAAAGGGTAGGTAGGTGAGTGGGATGGCGTGCTTCTCCTGGAAGAAGAAGAAAGTATATTGCAGGTAGGAATGTCTACTCCAGTTTGCAACCATGAACCAAAACCTGGATCTGGTTCATTTTCTTATACAAAAGTCAGTGTGTTCGTTTCTATCATTTTACATTTTTAAACTCTGACTTAGCATCTACAGTGTTGTCCCTCTCCTTCTCTTTTCTTTTCCTGTTCTCTCTTGTTTCTTTCTCTCCCTATCTGTTTTTCTCTTTCTTTTGTATCTAGCCATACTCTCTAGCTTTCCTTGAGAGGACCCTTAAACATCTTTATGTAAAACTTATTTAAAAGTCAATGTGTAATATTTCTCTGTAATTATAATGATTAAAATAGAGCTATCATAATTTAAAACTTTGTAAAAAATCTTTCTCAGGTGACCCATCCTGGGTCTTCCCATGCCCCAACTCTCAGGAATGTACTCTTGTCTTTTTCTGAACTTGTATTCTTTAAATAAATGCTAAATGCTAAAAAAAAGTTCTTTTTCATATATATATGCATACACTTGCTATATGAATGCTATTATCATAGGGATGCACATTACATAGAGAAACAGCTCAATCTCCAACCAGCGGCTATAATGTATGGCTTATTATTGTGACCTGCTAATATCTAGGGTGAAAGAAATGCTCTGTGAAAGCTGTGGAGGTTTAAACAAGGAAGGGAGGTCCAAGCAGTGGCATACAGCATATAAAACACCGGTTGCCTTTTTCAGTACCTTATGATCATACAATGTTTTTACCTTGCTGATATTTAAAGAATTTTTTGTGTTTTGTTTGTTTTTCTTTTTGCCCAATAATAACCACATCAGTGGTTCTGGAGGCTCACTAATTGACCTTAACATGGAACCCTTGAGCTGATCTTTTATTTTCAATATTTATGAATAATGACATATTTCACACATTGAACTGATATTACCTTCCTTGGTATGAGGCTCATATTTAAAACCATTGTTTGTTTCTCTGTCCCTGGGATTTAAACATGCATGGCTTGTCTCCTGAGTGGCGGCCAGATTTCCCTCAGGCTGGACTTTTAACTGTTGGTGACAAGCCTGTCCAGATTTGCAATCACATGGGCATCTGGTCATGACTCGCTTTCTGCTGCTCTAGAAGATGCCTATGCCTCAGTGGTCAGGTATTCTTGTTGTACATAAGTCTCATTGTACTTAAGTCTTGACAGGACATCCCTCTCCTGAGTCCTCATGGGATTATCCTTTCCAGATGACCTTTGGACTCAGAATTCTCATTTTTTTTTAGGCTTTTGATGATGCAGAGCTAAGATTTGCTATTTTTGAGCTTGTCTTTTGTCTGGTATGAATTCTCATGACTGTGGCAAATAAAAATTTAAGTTAATCACATTAGAAAATTAATGAACATTTGGACCCTTCTGCATTTAAAACATAAAGCATATTTTTTTCAAAATATATGCAATATAACTAACTGAAATCCTTAAAATTATGCTCCCTCAATCCCCATATGTATTTTGTGTGATCATGCAAAATATTTTAAATCAAATAATTCTAAACATACTCTCAAAATTCGATGAAAAATTAATGTTTGTTTTCGTAGGATATTGTTTAAAATATTCAACCGGACGGCACCTTTATTTATAGAAATTAACATCTCACCGATGACACATAAGACAGAATTCCCAGGTTCTTGTTGAACTCCATGAGTTTTCTGCACACTGGAACTGATTGTGTATTGCTGGATGCTTCCTTGGTAAAACCCACCTCTCTTTCCAACTCTCTGTTATACAACATTCCCAGAGGAGCCCAGGGTACCTACAATATACTTAGAGCATAGCCGTTAATATGGTTATAATGACAAACGAGTACTTGGAATTATTCTGCTTTAAGAGCAGAGCACAACCTAGGAAATGCTTGATTACTGTGGGAAAGGAGTGTGAAAAGTGAGATGTGCCAAGGAAATTGCTTGGGTTTTCTGGATTTTACCCCAATTTTTTTGTTAGGTTTTTATAAAAACAGTCATTCCTAAAGACTGTGTTGCTCTTTTCCCTCATTTTTGTGAAATTCTATACTTCTCTCAATTATAAAAAAAATGTGAACATGACATGTACGTGCTGTGTCCAGATCACTGGTCCTCACAATGCCATTTTAATATATACTCTAATTGTATCGAGAGTTGTTATTTTAAAGAATTAATGAAAGGATGTTAATGTCTATACTTCAGCTCTCAAGATGAATTAACCAAGTGTGACTATAGCTTTCTGGTTGTCAGGAAGGTATTTCATTGGCTCTCTGTATGCCTTCTCCTTTTCCCTTTACTCTTTTGTTGGAGACTTTGAGAAAATTTACCTAAATTCTATTCAGAGAAAAGTAATTGGCAGGAGCTTATCAGTGTCTGGGGTGAGCAGAGTGGCCCTTGCCACCTGCGATCTAGGAAAGGCCACCAAGGAGAACTGGCCAGAACACTAGCTGTAGTAACTTGCACAGTTTTAGGCATCAGTGTGGGGACTAGACAGCTTTCCTACTGAAAGTAAGAACTTATTTAAATTATGGGAGTCAGTGGTTATCATTTGGAATTATAAGTGAATTATTTTCTTCATTATAAATCTATACATTTTGCAGATGTCCTCGATGAGCTTGAATTTCTTTGAAAAATCATTAAAAGTAATTTAAAAATTGAGAGACCAAATTCAAAGTGAGTGTTCTATATTTATATCAAAGATTAATAGCTTAATTTTACTCATATGAGTAAGAGAAAATGTTTTAAGACTTGGCATATTCAGAGTAAGAAAGATAAGAAGGAAACTGTGGGGAAGTTGGGGTTCCTATGGCCAGGATCCTCACTGAACTTAAACCATCTGATGATGTACCAGCCTGTTGCTAGCCTACTGCTTCCACACCCATAGGCAATAAGCTATTATTGCACTATATATAGAGAGAGCTCAGCCCAGTGCCCGGGGTGGAGGCAGAGATGCGAGTGCTTGACCTACCGCCAGGAGAATAAGCTGGGTTATAAACCCTTTCACCCCAAAGAAATGTTCTACTGTTGTTTGTTTGGTCACACTGAATCCATAGCAAACTTGCAGGTGCCTGAAACATATTGGTAAGACAATTGGCGAAGTCAGTAGGGTTCATTGTTGACCAAGGAAAATGACAGGCTGCCTTTATGGGAGAGGTACTTCAACAGGCTGCCCCTATGAATGGGTAGACAGTGGACTGTCACTGAATGGATATGTGATCTTAGGTGGCTTGCCTCCTAGAAGACTGGGTCCCACCCCAGGACTAGAGGCAAGTGGAGGTGGTACCTGAGGCAGTAGGGATGGTCCTTGGTATAGTAAATAGGTCTTTTGAGAAACAGAGTGCCCATGAGGCAGCAGGGACTGTGGCTTGGCTGCTTCTCACAGTATTAAAAAAGTCTACAGAAGAGAATAAACCACTCCTGAAAAAGACCCAAGAAATGGCAGCATGAGAATGTGAGCTGCAAACTGCTGTGGACTCACTGAAGGAGGAAATGGCATTGATGCGAGAGGAGGCAGCATGAGAAAGCCAGCAGTAAGCTGGGAGCAAGGTGCCATTGAAAAGCTAAAAGATTCCTTACAGAACAAGACAGCAGTGCTGCAAGGTGCTCTGAAGGAGAAAAAGGCCATAAAGGAAAAAGGTGAACTCCTGAGGGAAGCACAGGTGGAGGTGGCACAAGAACACCAGCTGCAAAGCATTGAGGTGAAGGTTAGAAAGCTGCTGAAGACTGAGCTACCATTGCTGTGAAGGATGATAGAAAAGGTAAATTATGTAGCAGAGGAGGCACTTGGAGGAGGGGAGAGAAAGGTGCCATCAGCCCCAGAAATGGAGGAATTGGGGAAAGAGGAAGGGGTGGTGCTGGAGGCACTGACCCTTCCTGTACTGAAAGCATGCCCAGTGGTTGTAAAGAAAATAAATATCCAGCAGCTGAAAGTTCCCCAAGGAGAAGAGCAGCCTCCTCCCCAGGTCATGGAGCACTCTATGGTCCACCCCTGTACTCAGGCTGAGCTGGTGGATTTGGGCTCCCGGTTTAGGCAGAAGCCCTCGGAGTCAATATCTACTTGGCTCCTGTATCTGTGGGACTTAGAGGTGGATGGAATTGTTCTGTCAGGATCAGAGATGGGAAAGCTGGTTTCCCTGATAGTGCAGCCCACCTTGAGGCAACTATTACAAAATGCACATCAGATGCCAGGGAGTCATTCCCTCCTCGATTGGCTTATGGCTGCACTTTGTGCTGTGTGACCCAATCCAAGTGATCTACCATCCTCTCCTACTAGATGGCAGATGTATGCTGAGGTCCAACACGTGTTACAAGAGCTACGCATAAGAAATACCATTTATAGTCCACAGAATAATAGCCCAGATGAAGAGACTTTCAAGACTGGGATGAGAAATACTATGCTTCAAAATGGCTCCCACATCCCTCTTTGGGTCTCTAGTGGCCATATTTTCCCCTCACTTAGAGCAGCCCATATGTGAGGTAACATGTACAGTAGCAGACTTAGGATAGTCTGAGGCAATGAGAACACAGAAAGAAATAAGGTCTTCTACTTACAAGAAGAATTTAAATGGCCCCATGAAGGTTACGAGGACCCAGATGTGGGTAGATTTAATACGGGCAGTAACAGATGGAAGAAAGTTAGGCAGGAAGCCAAATAGGATCTTTTTTTAAAAATTTTTATTAATGTATGATTGATATATACTCTTATGAAGGTTTAAGATGAAAAAACAATGTGCTTATTACATTTACCCATATTATCAAGTCCCCACCCATACCCCATTGCAGTCACTGTCCATCAGTGCAGCAAGTTGCCACAGATCCATATGTCCCTTCTCTGTGATACAGTGTTCTCCCCATGATCCCCCACACCAGGTGTACTAAACATAATACCCCTAAAGCCCCTTCTCCCTCCCTCCCCACCCGCCTTCCCATACCCCTCCCCTTTGGTAACCACTAGTTCATTCTTGGAGTCTCTGAGTCTGCTGCCATTTTGTTCCTTCAGTTTTGCTTCATTGTTATACTCCACAAATGAGGGAAATTATTTAGCATTTGTCATTCTCTGCCTGGTTTATTTCACTGAGGATAATATCCTCCAGCTCCATCCATGTTGTTGCAAATGGTAGGATTTATTTCATTCTTATGGCTGAATAGTATTCCATTGTATATATGTACCACATCTTCTTTATCCATTCATCTAAAGATAGACATTTAGGCTGCTTCCATATCTTGGCTATTGTAAAAAGTGCTGCAGTGAACATAGGGGTGCATATGTCTTTTTGAATCTGAGAAGGTTTATTTTTTGGGTATATTCCAAGGAGTGGGATTCCAGAGTCAAATGGTATTTCTATTTTTAGTTTTTTGAGAAATCTCCATATTGCTTTCCACAATGGTTGAACTAGCTTACATTCCCACCAGCAGTGTAGGAGGGTTCCCCTTTCTCCACATCCTCACCAACATTTGTTGTTCTTAGTCTGTTCGATGCTGGCCATCCTTACTGGTGGGAGGTGATATCTCATTGTGGTTTTAATTTGCATTTCCCTGATGATTAGTGATGTGAAGCATCTTTTCATGTGTCTGTTGGCCATCTGAATTTATTCTTTGGAGAACCATCTCTTCATATCCTCTGCCCATTTGTTAATCGGGTTATTTGCTTTTTGGGTGCTGAGGTGTGTAAGTTCTTTATATAGTTTGGATGTTAACCCCTTGTTGGATATGTCATTTACAAATATATTCTCCCATGCTGTAGGATGCCCCTTTGTTTTATTGATGATGTCCTTTGCCGTACAAAAACTTTTTTGTTTGATGTAGTCCCATGAGTTCATTTTTGCTTTTGTTTCTCTTTCTCGAGGAATGGGTTCAGGAAGAAGTTGCTCATGCTTATATTCAGGAGATGTTTGCCTATGTGGTCTTCTAAGAGTTTTATGTTTTCATGACTTACATTCAAGTCTTTAATCCATTTTGAATTTACTTTGTGTATGGTGTTAAACAATAATCCAGTTTCATTCTCTTGCATGTAGCTGTCCACTTTTTCCAACACCAGCTCTTGAAGAGGCTGTCATTTCCCCATTCTATGTCCATGGCTCCTTTATCATATATTAATTGACCTTATGTGGTTGGGTTTATATCAGGGCTCTCTAGTCTGTTCCATTGGTCTATGGGTCTGTTCTTGTGCCAGTACCAAATTGTCTTGATTACTGTGGCTCTGTAGTAGAGCTTGAAATTGGGGAACGTAGTTCTCCCTGCTTTATTCTTCCTTCTCAGGATTGTTTTGACTATTCGAGGTCTTTTTTGGTTCCATATGAATTTTAGGACGATTTTCTCTAGTTCGTTGAAGAATGCTGTTGGTATTTTGATAGGAATTACATTGAATCTGTAGATTGCTTTAGGCAGGATGACCATTTTGACAATATTAATTCTTCCTATCCATGAGCATGAATGTGTTTCCATTTATTGGTATCTTCTTTAATTTTTCTCATGAGTGTCTTGTAGTTTTCAGAGTATCAGTCTTTCTCTTCCTTGGTTAGGTTTATTCCTAGGTATTTTATTCTTTTGATGCAATTGTGAATGGAATTGTTTTCCTGATTTCTCTCTCTCTCTGCTAGTTCATTGTTAGTGTATAGGAATGCCATAGATTTCTGTGTATTAATTTTGTATCCTGCAACTTTGCTGAATTCAGATTTTAGATCTTATAGTTTTGGAGTGGATTCTTTAGGGTTTTTTATGTACAATATCATGTCATCTGCAAACGGGGACATTTCAACTTCTTCCTTGCTAATCTGGATGCATTTTATTTCTTTGTGTTGTCAGCTTGCCATGGCTAGGACCTCCAGTACTATGTTGAATAGAAGTGGGGAGAGTGTGCATTCTTGTCTTGTACCCAATCTTAAAGGAAAAGCTTTCACCTTCTTGCAGTTAAAAATAATGTTGGTTATGGGTTTGTCACATATGGCCTTTATTATGCCTCTCTACCCATTTTGTTGAGAGTTTTTATCATGAATGGATGTTGAATTTTGTCAAATGCTTTTTCAGCATCTATGGAGATGATCATGTGGTTTTTGTCCTTTTTGTTGATGTGGTGGATGATGTTGATGGATTTTTTAATGTTGTACCATCCTTGCATCCCTGGCATAAATCCTACTTGATCATGATAGATGATCTTTTTCATGTATTTTTGAATTTGGTTTGCTAATATTTTGTTGAGTATTTTTGCATCTATGTTCATCAGGGATATTGGTCTGTAATTTTCTTTTTTTGTGGTGTCTTTGTCTGGTTTTTTTATTAGAGTGATGCTGGTCTCATAGAATGAGTTTGGAAGTATTCCTTCCTCTTCTGTTTTTTGGAAAACTTTAAGGAGAATGGCTATTAGGTCTTCACTTAATGTTTGATAAAATTCAGTGGTGAAGCCATCTGTTCCAGGAATTTTGTTCTTAGGTAGGTTTTTGATTACCAGTCCAGTTTCTTTGCTGGTAATTGGTCTGTTCAGATTTTCTGTTTGTTCCTTGGTCAGCCTTGGAAGATTGTATTTTTCTAGAAAGTTGTCCATTTCTTCCAGGTTATCCAGTTTGTTAGCATATAATTTTTCATAGTATTATCTAATAATTCTTTGTACTTCTGTGGTGTCCATATTTATTTTTCCTTTCTCATTTCTGATTCTGTTTATGTGTATAAACTCTCTTTTTTTCTTGATAAGTCTGGCTAGGGGGTTATCTTCTTTGTTTATTTTCTCGAAGAACCAGCTCTTGCTTTCATTGATTCTATTGTTTTATTCTTCTCAATTTTATTTATTTCTGCTCTAGTCTTTATTATGTCCCTCCTTCTACTGCCTTTGTGCCTCATTTGTTCTTCTTTTTCTAGTTTCATTAATTGTGAGTTTAGACTGCTTTTATGGGATTGTTCTTCTTTCTTGAGGTAGGTCTGTATTGTAATATACTTTTCTCTTCACACAGCCTTGGCTGCTTCCCACAGATTTTGCAGTATTGAATTATTGTTGTCTTTTGTCTCCATATATTGCTTGATCTCTGTTTTTATTTGGTCATTGATTCATTGGTTATTTAGGAGCATGTTATGAAGCCTGCATGTGTTTGTAGGATTTTTCATTTTCTTTGCATAATTTATTTCTAGTTTCATAGCTTTGTGATCTGAGAAACTGGTTGGTAAAATTTCAATATTTTTGAATTTACTGAAGCTCTTTTTGTGGCCTAGTATATGATCTATTCTTGAAAATGTTCTGTGTGCACTTGAGAAGAATGTGTATCCTGCTGCCTTTGGGTGGACAGTTCTATAGATGTCTGTTAGGTCCATCTGTTCTATTGTGTTGTTCAGTGCCTCTCTGTCCTTACTTAGCTTCTGTCTGGTTGATCTGTCATTCAGAGGGAGTGGAGTGTTTAAGTCTCCTAGAATGAATTCATTGCATTCTTTTTCCCCTTTTTATTCTATTAGTATTTGTTTCACATATGTGGGTGCTCCTGTGTTGGGAGCATAGATATTTATAATGGTTATATCTTCTTGTTGGATTGACCCCTTTATCATTATGTAATGTTCTTCTTTGTCTTTTGTGACTTTCTCTGTTTTGAAGTCTATTTTGTCTGATTCAAGTACTGCAACTCCTGCTTTTTTCTCTCTGTTAGTTGCATGAAATATCTTTTTCCATTCCTTCACTTTTAGTCTGTGTATGTCTTGGCATTAAAAATGAGTCTTTCAGGCAGCATATAGATGGGTCTTGTTTTTTATCCATTCAGTGACTCTATGTCTTTTGATTGGTGCATTCAGTCCATTTTCATTTAGGGTGATTATCGATAGGTATGTACTTAATGCTATTTTAGTCTTTAGATTCATGGTTACCAAAGGTTCAGAGTTAATTTCCTTACTATCTAAGTGTCTAACTTAACTCATGTAATATGCTGTTACAAACACAATCTGAAGGTTCTTTCCTTTTTCTCCTCCTTTTTCTTCCTCCTCCATTCTTTATGTATTAGGTATCATATTCTGTATTCTTTGTCTATCCCTTGATTGACTTTGGGGATAGTTAGTTTAATTTTGCATTTGCTTAGTAATTGCCTGTTCTACTTTCTTTACTGTGGTTTTATTTCCTCTGGTGACAGCTATTAAACCTTAGGCACATTTCCATCTATAGCAGTCCCTCCAAAGTACACTGTAGAGATGGTTTGTGGGAGATAAATTCTCTCAGCTTTTGCTTATCTGGAAATTGTTTAATCCCTCCTTCAAACATCTTGCCAGATAAAGTAATCTTGGTTCCAGGCCCTTCTGCTTCATTGCATTAAATACATCATGCCATTCTCTTCTGGCCTGTAAGGTTTCTGCTGATAAGTCTGATGTTAGCATGATTGGCTTTCCTTTGTATGTGATCTTATTTCTTTCTCTGGCTGCTTTTAATAGTCTGTCCTTATCCTTGATCTTTGCCAATTTTATTACTATATGTCTTGGTGTTGTCTTCCTTGGGTCCCTTGTGTTGGGAGATCTGTGGATCTCCATGGCCTGAGGGACTATCTCCTTCTCCAGATTGGAGAAGTTTTCAGCAATTACCTCCTCAAAGACACTTTCTATCCCTTTCCCTTTCTCTTCTTCCATTATCCTTATAATGTGAATATTGTTCCTTTTGGATTGCTCACACAGTTCTCTCAATATTCTTTCATTCTTAGAGATCTTTTTTTCTCTCTATGCCTCAGCTTCTTTGTATTCCTCTTCTCTAGTTTCTATTTCATTTATTATCTCCTCCACCATATCCAACCTGCTTTTAATACCCTCCATCGTGCTTTTCAGCAATTGGATCTCTGACCTGAATTCATTCCTGACCTCTTGGATGTCTTTCCATACCTCCATTAGCATGTTGATTATGTTTATTTTGAACTCCCTTTCAGGAAGAGTCATAAGGTCCATGTCATTTAAATATTTCCTCAGAGTTATATTAATTTTACTCTGGACCAGGTTCCTTTGGCATTTCATATTTGTATATGGCATCCTCTAGTGTCCAGAAGCTCTACTTTGGAGCTGCTTAACCCCCGAAACAATGTCGGGGGTTACAGGGGATCTGTATTGGTGCCTGTGGGGAGGAAAGAGCTGTTCCCCACTTTCCGGCTGCTGTGCCTCTCTCCACTGCCTTAACCAGTGGGCCAAGTACACACGTATAAGCTTTTGTCCCAGAGCAGCCAGATATGGATCCCTGTTTTCCACAAGTAGCTGGAATCTCAGTCTCTACAGTAATTCTGCCTGTGTTAACTTTCGAACCTGGTAATCATGCAAGTATCATGACAGCACCATGAAATGTAGGTTTGTGCTCCCAGAGCAGATCTCTGTAGCTAAGGTATTCAGCAGTCCCAAGCCTTCCACTCCCTCCCTGCTCTGTTTCTCTTCCTCTAGCCAGTGAGCTGGGGTGGGGGAAGGGCTTGGGGCCTGCTTGGCCACAGCTTTGGTACATTACCCTGTTCCATGAAGTTTGCTCTTTTCTCCAGGTGTATGAAGTCTGGCGCCATCCTCTTTTCCTGTTGCTCTCTCAGGATTAGTTGCACCACCTATGTTTTCTAATTGTATACAGTTTTAGGAGGAAGCCTCTGTCTCTCCTCTCAGGCTGCCATCTTTAATCCTTGACAAATAGGATCTTACTGGAGCTATGGCAACAACTAAAACAAGAGCAGCAGTTCCAGCCATTAAGTCCAAAGAGGCAGAGGTTGGAGACAGAGCCACGAGTCTGGCCTGTGTGTTTGCAATACTTCCTGCTGGAGAGTGAGTCAACCTCACTTGAGACCACACAGGAAGATGATTGGGGAACAAGGTTGGACTGAGGGGAAGGTCGAGGTACCTGCCCTGATGGGCAAGAGGGGATTGGAGGCCAGATGTTGAAATAGCTATCCATTGGTCCCCAGTGAACATACAACATGTCCTGGCTCTGGTGGACACAAGGGCTGAATGTTCACTGATTCATGGTAACCCTGAGCAGTTCCCTGGGAACTCTCATAGATGGATATGGGGGTAAGGCTATCCAAGTGTAATAAGCCCAGATCCCTTTGGAAATAGGGCATCTACCCTCAAAAGAGTATACCATGTATATATCTCCTATCCCTGAGTATATTTTGGAGATTGATATCCTGCAGGGTCTATGGTTACAGACCCCTGCATGTGAGTTCAGACTGAGAGTACAGGTGGTTGAAGGCAGTTCTGAGGGGCCAGGCTAGGCATCCACCCATAGCTTTGCCTGTACCTTGGCAGGTGACTAATACCAAACAATACAAACTGCCTGGAGGGCATAAAGACATTGGGGAAACTTTCCAGGAACTGGAAAAAGTGGGTATTATAAAGCCCACCCATAGCCCTTTCAATTCTCCAGTGTGGCCAATTAAAAAGCCAGATGGCTCCTGGTGTATGACTGTGGATTACAGAGAATCTAATAAAGTCATACCCGCTATGCATGCTACTGTCCCCTCTATTGCAGGCCTGATGGATACCTTCAGCCATGAAGTAGGAACATAACATTATGTGGTAGATCTTGCTAATTCCTTCTTTTCCATTGACATTGAGCAGGAAAGTCAGGAACAGTTTGCCTTCACATGGGAAGGACAGCAATTCACTTTCACCCTCCTTCCACAGGGATACTTCCACAGTCCCACCCATCACCATCTGTCATGGACTTGTAGCCCAGGACTTGGCTACATGGGAGAAACCACCAATGGTGCAGCTGTACCATTATACTGATGATGTTATGCTCACATCCGATTCTCTTTCAGATCTAGAAGGTGCAGCACCTAAACTGCTGCAGCATTTACAGGAGAAAGGATGGGCTGTGAACAGCACCAAGGTTCAGGGACCTGGTTTGTCTGTTAAAAACTTGGTCAGGTAAGACCAAAGTTATACCAGAAGCAGTTATAGACAAAGTCCAGGCCTTTCCTACCCCTACAACTGTAGCATTGCTACAGGAGTTTCTGGGTCTTCTAGGCTACTGGAGAGTGTTTATACCACACTTGGCACAAATTCTGAAGCCCTTATACCGGTTGGTATGAAAAGGCATCAGGTGGGACTAGGATGGGACATGTGCATCTGCCTTTACTACAGCAAAATGGGCAGACAAGGCTGTGCAGGCCTTGAGTGTGATAGACCCATCAAGGCCCTGTGAGCTGGATGTTCATGTCACTGAAGATGGTTATGGCTGGGGTCTCTGGCAGTGGCTTAAATGAACTCACCAACCTGCTGGATTCTGGTCACAACTCTGGAAAGGGGCAGAGGTATGATACACTTTGATAGAAAAACAACTGGCTGCTCTTTATCATGCCTTGCTGGCTACAGAACCCATCACTGGAATGGCCCCAATTAAGGTGACAACCACCTGTCCCATCTTGGGGTGGGTATGAGACTGGACCCAAAAGCCAAGGAGTGGTGTGGCACAAATGCCCACACTGGCCAAGTGGGGTGCTTACCTACAGCAGTGTACTTCCCTCTGTAGTCGCTCCAGCTCCTTGAGTGAAGAACTCCAACACTTATTGGGGCCAGTGACATATACTAGTGAAAAGCAGGAAAAACTTGCTTTTGAACCATTAGTAGCAGAGAGTCCCTATCAGGAGAGAAGAGCCCTTATACCTGAAGATGCATGGTATACAGATGGCTCCAGCTGTGGGAAGCCCCTAAAATGGAGGGCCATAGCTTTCCATCCTAAGACTGAGACAATATGGATGGAGGATGGTTAAGGGAAGAGCAGCCAGTGGGCAGAGTTGCAGCCATGTGACTTGTCGTGAGACAGGAGCCCTCCCCTATAGTTGTCTACACTGACAGCTGGGCTATCGGTGCTTCACCTTGTGGCTACCAATCTGATACCCTGCCAACTGGCTGGTTGGTCACTGATCCCTTTGGGAGCAAGAATTGTGACAAGATTATGAGCCTGTAGTCAGACTAAAATAATTACAGTATACCATATGATAGGTCATTTGTAGCTGGCATCTCCAGGAAATAATGAAACAGATAAATTGCCCAGATATGTTGGTTGGAAGGAAAGCCTGCCTCTTATATAGCCCAGTGGTTACACCAGTGTTTGTTGCATGCAGGGCAAAAGATAATGTGGGCTGTAGCCCGTAGGTGGGGCTTGCCTTTGACCTTTAGAGAAGTTAGTGGAGCCCGGCAGGAATGTGTCATGTACTCCAAAAGGGACTTACACCGAGTTCCACAGCAACATGGGACAATAGCTAAGGGGCCTATATCCTTTGTTAGGTGGAAGATAGACTATATTGGGCCTCTACCTGCATCAGAAGGATATCAGTATGCCATGACTTGTGTGGACACAGCTACTGGACTTCTGGTTGCTTTTCCTATGCATTGTGCAGAGCAGCAGATGACCAAAAGACGCCTGGAGCTTCTCTTTCCCACCTATGGCTGACCACAGGCAATTGAGTATGATCAGGGCATCTATTTTACTGGAAATACACTGCAAGAATGGGTACAACAGCTGGGAATCAATTCGAAGATTCATGTGCCATCCAATCCTACTGCAGCAGGCATGACAGAGAGAGGCACAGTGGCTTGTTAAAATCCCGACTAAAGTCAGATAACAATAGTCTGTGCAGATGGACAGTCTGCTTATGGACCATGCTATGGCGTTTGAACGAAAGACCCCAAAAGGGAGCCCAGAGCTCTGTAGACATGTTAACACAATGGCTGCCTCCCCTATACAACTGCAAGTACAAACCAAGGAAGAATCACTGAAGCTAAGTTTCGGCCTCCAGAATAACATCTTGCTGCCAGCACCAACTGCAGTGAACCTTGGAGACTCCATTGAGGGGATGTGGCCTTCAACCTTTCGACACATAGACCAATGATGGCTGGCTCTCCTGGCACCTTAGGGACAAGGCCTTGAAGCTGGCCTCTGTATATCCCTGGAATAACAGCAGAGTGACCCCCAAAGAGCACAGTACTATATCCTGAATGACCAGAAAGTAGGAACATCTTACCGGGGAGTTTTGTTTTATCATTGTAGCCAGTGCATGCACCTCCTGTAGCACTATATATAGACCCTTCATTAATCCCCATGGGAGAGGAGTAAAATTATGGTATACTAGATCTGGACAGGACCTCCTTCCTGCTATAGTCCTATCACAGGACCACTCTTTTGCATGCATCCTACATTATGGACAAGATTTGCCTATGTTGGTGTCATTAAAACATGTGTCTTATTGCCCCTAAGGTCTTTGTGGATTGGGGACTTCCTCTGGTTTGAGGATTATTATAAATTTTTTGTTTGAAGTCTTATTGTATCTTAATTTTTGTTATTATTTCTAAGTTGTTGTTAGCCTCTGTTGATCTTGTGGAATCTGATTACAGAACTCTAGCTTTCTTGCACAGGGACCATGTGGAAAATTGACAGCATGTAGATTGTAAGGTGAGAATCCTGGAGGGGTGGAGTGTGGGGAAGTTGGGGGTTCCTATGGCCAGGATCGTTACTGAACTTAGACCACTTGATGATGTAACTGTTGCTAGGCTACTGCTTCCACAACCATAGGCAATAAGCTATTATTGCACTATATAGAGAGTTCAGCCCAGTGTTCTGGGTGGAGGCAGAGATGCTAGTGCTTGATCTACCGCTAGAAGAACAAGCAGTGTAATAAACCCTTTCACCCCAAAGAAACTTTCTATTGTGATTTTCTTTGGTCACAAAGAATCCACAGTGAACTTGCCAGGGACTGAAACCCATTGGCAAGACAGAAACATATCAAAATTTGTTTTAATTGGTTAAAATTATTTGCATTTGTCTGTTATTTTCCAAAATTTCTCTCCAAAGTTTTGTAGGGCCTGTTGTCTGATACTTGAATGGTATGACTAAGACTTGCCCAAGAATTCTTTCAGGAGGAGCAGCCCTTTTAATGCTGAAAGCAGGGAATGGGATGACTGCTAACAGACAGGAGGTTTCTTTCTGGGATGAAACAAATGTTCTAAAATTAGATAGTGCTAGAGTTTGCACAGCTCTGTGAGTATATTAAAAATCACTGGTGTACACCTTAAAAGGGTGACTTTTTGATGTATGAATTACCTCAATGAAACTATTATAAAAAAATGTCCTTCCCCTCCCTTTACAGAATGATGTAAGCAGTCACTTAAGTTATAGGGAGAATAAATAAATTAATAGAGAGTTTAGGAAAGAAAAATTTGAGCTTCTGATTGGAAGGCAGGAGAACTTCTTAAAGGGGCAAGGTTGAAATAACTAGAAAGCCATGACAACTGATACTTGACTTCCATGCCCCACAATAAAGTCAAGATAGATGTGGAGATGTGGTGGCTGATATTTGGGCAAAGAAACCTTTTAGACCAGATTTGCATAGAAAACTCTGGGTCTCTAGAGGGCCCTGCAGGTAAAGTAAATGTGTAGAGAAGTCCTGTGGTGAACTGAGTAGGAGAGTAAGTCTCCCACTAAATGCTGCTCAGCTGCAAATCTTTATCACCACTTGAAGAGTGCAGGCTCATTTTTGCTGCAGGTATTTCAACGGGGAAAAAAAAGCCATCTAGAGTTTCATGTCATATCTTATCTTGAATGTTGGCAACCAGTTAAGAAATGAAATAAAAATCCCAAGTCAAAGAATACTTGGTTGGGAATTCTGGCAAGGTCAAATGGGTGTTCCAAATGCCGGGGCTAAGCACCTGCACTGGGTGAGAAGTGGAGAAGATGATTTGAAGAACAGAGAAGCATTTCCAGAATTCCCATCTAAATATCCAATTGTCCTGTCAGCATTTATTGAGTATACTTGCATTTCTCCCTGATCTGCTAGGCAACTATGCCACATATCATAGTTCCATATATGCAAGGGTCCTTTTCTGGGTATTTCTGTTTCATCAGTTAGTGTGTCTGTCCCTGAGCCACTATGAATTGTACTAATTCCTCCATCCTGCTGCCTGGTGGGTGCATAAAGTCTTTTTTTCAGAAGTGTTCTGGTAATCTTAATGCTTTACTTTCCCTGATGTTTATGTGTGTGTATGTATGTGTATGCCTATGTGTTTTTTTGTGTGTGTATGTGTGTACACACATGTATATATATATATATATATATATATATATATATATATATATATATATATACACACACTCCTATATAGTATTTTTGAAACAATCTCAAATTTATAGAAAATTGCAAGTACAGGACAAAATATGTTTTATTCCTAAATAATTTGAGAGGAACTTAGGAACTTTATGCCTCATCACACGTGAATGCTTCAGCATCTATTTCCTACAATCAATGACATTCTTTGATGCAGTCTCAATATAGCTGTCAGAATCTAGGAGATTAACATGGATACCCAATTGTCATCTAATCCACACCTCTCTAAAGTTTGCTGGTTGTCCCAGTAATGTCTCCTACCGTGAAAGGATTCATTTCAGTGTCATGTTGCATTTTGTTTTCATGACGTTTTAGACCCCTTCAGTCTGGTATAGTTTCTCAGCGCTCCCTTAAATTTTATGACTTTGAGATTTGGAATGATTATAAACCAGTTATATTTTAGAATATCTCTCAGTTTGGTCAGTCAGTCTCATGATTAGATTCAGGTTATTTTTTTGCGAGAACACTGCGGGAATGCTGCTGTACTATTCTCATTGCATTATATTAGGTGATACATGATTTTGATTATTTTTCAGGTGATGTTTTTGTCATTTTGCAGTTGATGTTCACATTGATCAGTTGATTAATATTGTGTATGCAGGTTTCTCCCTGTAAAAGCAATTTTTTTCCTTCTGTAATAAGTACAGTGTTGAGAGGAACTTGGAAACTATGCAAATATCATGTTCCTCCTCAAGATTTTGATTTAATTATTCACTTGTTCCTTTATTTATATCAGTGTACACTCAGATTTCTATATTTTTTAAAGGGTATGTATATTCTGTCACTGTCATTCTTTGCTTTGATACTCAACTTATCCAAGATTTAGCCAATGGAAGCTCATTCTAGATGGATCCTGTGTTCTTTTGACACATCCTTATTTTTTGAGAATTTCTTTGCTTTCTGGCACACAAGATGTTCCAGGCCTCTCTTGTACAGTCTCTGCATCAGTCCTCCAAGAAGCTATGGTTCCTTTCTGGGCAGGGCAGATTTGACAGGACACATTCTGAAAGCTACGTGTCCACTGCTATCGGAGAGCTGCTACTTTCAACTCAGCTCAATGGGCAGCACAAGGTATGCAGACTGAATTCTCATGGGTTCAGAAAACTGCCTCCAGTTTTGGTCCCATACTGAGGAATTCATTCTGGTTTTCTGCCTTTCCATATTTATAGCCCCCCCCTTTTGCAACCCTGAGACACATAGCTTCCATTATCCTTAATATATTCACTTAATTTGATTGGTTTTCCTATGTGCAACCATCTGTCACTGCTGATGCCCTTCCTTCCTGACTACAGATGTCTTCTTTGTCACCACCTGAGCTCCCAGTGTCAGGCTACAGCCATTTTCCCCACAATGACACCTTCCTCTCCTGTTCATGCTCCAGGCACCGCCTGCAAGACCACACTGCAGAGTAGAAGCCCTCCTCAGCCCAAGCTAGCTCCAATACTTGGCTCTGGTTGCACTGTTGTTTCCCATGAGCTTTGACTCTGTCAAGCTGAGCCTCGGGCAAACATTTAGCTTACATCTTCCCCCTCACATTTTATATGACATTGTTAGTACCACAGTTGAATATTTCATTTATTTTTGTTTAATCCCATGCATTCGACATTATTGTTTTATATTAGCAATGTTTGTTGAGATTTACCTGTGCATTTGTCATGCTATTTACTATTACTTCTTAGGTCTCCGACCATCCTTCTAGCATGATCCTTCCTCTTGAAGTAGATTATTTCTTTCTTGTTTAGCTTGAAGCAGATTTATTGGTGACAAATGCCTCAGTTTTGTACAGAACTAAATTCTTTAAAATTTGCCTTTATGATTATCTTACTTTTGTACAATAATTTTGTTAGCCTTACAATAGGTTGACAGCAGTTTTACCTCAAGAGTGTATTTTACTGTTTTACTATAGTTCCCATTGCCATTGTTAAAAAGTCTGAGGTGACTTAACTATTGTAGTTATTTAGATAATCAGTCTTTGCTTTCAGGCTGCTTGAATGATCCTCTCTTAGTCTTTGATGTTCTAGGGTATCAGTGGGGTGCATATAGGTGTGAGTTTCTTTTTATTTAACCTGTTGGGATCTGTGGAATCATGTTTATTGGTTCTGGAAAATTTTCTTTAAATGTATTTTCTTCTCTGTTCTCCCTGGTTTTTTTTCCTTCTAAGACTTCATCTAGGTGTATATCAGTTTTTTCATTCTGTCTCAGATATGCCTTATTGTCTCTCTGTATTTTCCATCACCCTTTTTACCTTACTTGGCCCTCCAGATAAATTTTTCAGGCATGTTTTCCAGATCATTAATTCTCTTTTCAGTTATGTCTGATCTGTTGTCCTACCAAGCATTGAGTTTTTTATTTCAATGATTGCTTTTCATTTCCAGATATTCCATTTCTTTAAATGCCTATTTGTTCTTTCAGGTTTTTCCCTGAGGTACACTGATCTTTGTAATTTCATTATGTATTTCTTTTAGCATTTTTTGTTATTTCTGCTCTTATATTTGTTTCATATTTTTAATCACATTTTTGCTGAGTATATAATTCTAGATTGATAGTTGTTTCTTCTCAATGCATTATAGATATTATTGGCCTGTCTTTGATTTATTATTCCTCTCATTTTAATTTTATATATAGTATATGACAATTTCCACATCTGCTGTCCTTGTGTCTAAATTTGTTGGTTTTTGTTTTTATCTTGACTGATATTTAAAACTTGCCTTCTCATGTGTCAGGCAAATTTTTTTTACAAGGTCACACTTGCTCTTCATTTGTGGTGTTCCAATAGTCCTGACTGTGGCAGCTTTCCTTCAAAGGCTCACTGGAGATGTCTCTATCTGAGAAACACATCAGCCCTCTCAGAACAAGGGTCTTGGACTGTTGCTGTTTCAAAGGTCTTGTGTTATGTAAAAAAATCTTCACATAAAATATTTATTTTGTTTTTAACAAACTTTAGACAATAACTACAGACTATGAAATAAATAAAAGGATGTGATAGTTATCCCACACCTATATTTCTTCCTGTATTTTCACCTCCACCTTCTGATTTTGTCATATTATTTTATGCATTTTCAGTATATACAAATAGTAGCTTCTTCTTAGTTCTTTATTTACATGAGTTTAAAACTCACCATTACTTTCATGCTAAAGCTTCTCTATACATGTTCTGTTTGACTAGATTTACTTGTCAAGTTGTTTCAGAAGGTTTATGGATTTTACTTTTTTAGTTTTGAATATTTGAGAATGCTACTACATTTATTCTTGGTGGAAAATTTGGCTTTAATTGCAGATTTCTTTCAAACCTTTTCTCCATTATTACAAAGACTTCCAGCATTGAATTTCCTTAAAAAAATTCTAGGATTGACCTAATTTTCCTGCCCTGTAGGTGATTATTCTACCAAAACACCTTAACTTTAAATATCATGTCAGAGACCATTGTACTCAATTTCAGTTTCTGGGTTTCTTCTGTGAGTTCTTTCATTAGTTTTGTATTGCTGCTGTAACAGATTGGCACATACTTAGTGACTTAAAGCAATACACATTTATTATATCATACTTCTGAAGGTCAAAGTCCAACCTGGGTTTCCCTGGGCTAAAATTAAAGTGTTGCAGGGAGTGTGTTTTTTGGAGGCTCTTGCAGAGAATCAGTTTCCTTAACTTTTCCAGCTTGTCAAGACCACCCACATCCTTGGCTTGTGGCCCCCTTCCTCCATCTTCAGAGAAGGTGGCATTGCATCTCATTTCTTTCAGAGTCACACCTAGATAAGCCAGGAAATCGCTATCTCAAGGTCCTTGACTTAGTCACATCTGAAAGGACCCTTTTGCCATATTCACAGGTAACTATAGGTTCCATATGTTTAAATTCTTACTAAAATTTCAAATAAAATTTTTACTGGCCTTTTATTCTTACTTTCATAAATCATATATAGAAAGGGACAATTGGATTCAGATGGTAAAGGGTGATGATGATTTTTCATATTATATTAAGGTTAAACATTCTTTTTTATCCCCTTGAGGATTCAAAGATGTATTTTTTTTCTGCTGTTCTATGTATAACTATTATTGGAATAGAATATATGTTTATTTGGTTCTTTCTTCATTTTGCTGTTAGTTTTTCTTCTTTGTGTGCCATTTATCCCAATTCTATCACTGTCTTCCATTTCCATGATGTTCTGTACATTTACTTTAACTTCTTGTTCTCCACTACACCGCAGCCAGAGCATCTAGATTCACTAAGATGCTCTCAAGCCTTTCCCTATAGCATTAGTGAAGTTTTTAACAATTTTTCTTCTTTTTGGTTACCATTTTAGTTTTACTTATTTGTTGACCTTTTAGTTTTGAATGGAGATGTTTTGTTTCTTAATTCTTAATATTTAATTTGTTCTGCTATCTCTTTTTGTATCAGTGTGCTGTTTTATAATCTCATATTTGATTTCTTCATGGAATTAATACTCTCCTTGGCAGGTATTAATTGTAGGTAATTTTCCATTTTCTGCATTTCAGTATTATTTCTGAATGAATAAATAATTTTTGCTAATTTTGTTCTTTTCTTTAATTTGTGTAGGATTTTTACTTTTTGCCATCCTGCTTTTTTTTATCTCACACGTATTTCACAAGAACAATTCATTATAACTTTTTCCAAGATTAGATTGTTTAAATAAAAAAGAGAGTTTTTAACCTATTATTTATACAAAATTTCAAATATTTTTAAGTTAACATGCCAGTGTTTTATAAAATAGGTATTTGAAGATTAAATAATAGATTCAAAGTAAGTAGAGTATATATTTTTATTAGTTTTAACATTCATTTTTTTTCCATCTTCATCTATCTTTCTATGTTTTTTGCACAAAATTCCTTATCAGTATAGTACCTAATAGCCCTGAGCATTAATGACTGTAGAATCCTATCATGTCAGCTGCAATACCTGTTGACCAAAGTGGCAGTTGAAAGCCTGATTATACTACTGCTCTTTGTGTTGATTTTCTTTAGCCTCCTTAGTACACTAAAGTCTTAATATTTATATGTTCTTGAGGTCATTGGTTTTGTCCTCAGCTTTTAAAAATCAATGTAAATGTCTGTGAAATTTTTTTAAAGTTCTAATTATATGAATAAATAACACTGGTATATTTGAGGACATGAGAGATCATTTAAAACAATTACATACACGTTTTGAATGAATATGCATATGTACTGACAGGTTTGTGTATATTTGTGAGTGTGTGTGTGTATATACATATGTATGCATACATAAAAGCAGGAACTCAGATTTTCATTGACAATGCTTGGTACATAAGTATTAAATAAGTATTTATTAAATGATCTCTTGCTCTTATTCATTCATTATGGGCTGCAGGGGAACTAAACAAGCTCTTTTGAGGCTCTGAAATACAAATTTCGAATATGACTAAAAATAACTAAAGTTTTAGAAACTAAGTTTTTCAGTCCATATGTAGAACAATTTGATTGTCACAAGGATCTCTGTGTTACCCTTTTATAGCCACACCTACTTCCCTCCCACCCCCTACCCTTCTTAACCCTGGACAACCATTAATCTGTTATTCATTTCTATAATTCTATTCTTTCAAGAAGTTAAATGGAATCACACTGTATGTAACCTTCTGGGATTGTCTTTTTATACTCAGCATAATTCTCCAGATATTCACTCAGATTGTGTATGTCAATAATTCATTCATTTTTTATTGCTGATTAGTTTTTCATGGTATGGATATACCACAGTTTGCTTAATCATTCAGCCATTGAAAGACATCTGGATTGTTTCCAGTTTTTGACTAATAAGAGTAACGCTTCTCTAAACATTCATGTATAAACTTTTGTGTGAACATAAATTTTAACTTCTCTGCCAGAAATGCTTAGCACTGCAACTGCTATTATATTTTTAATTTAGTTTTTTTTTAAATGCCAAATTATTTTCTAGGATAACTGTACCTTTTTAATTTCCCACATGAAATATATGAGTGTTCCAGCTTCTCTACATCCTTGTCACATTTGGTTTGTCCCTATTTTTTGTTTTATCCTTTCTAATAAATGTGCAGCGATATCTTATTGTGGTTTTAATGTGTATTTCCCTGATAGCTTATGATGCTGAACATCTTTTCATGTGCTTATTTGCTGTATCTGATCTACTTTAGTGAAATGGCTCTTTGTATCTTATTATTGACTAATGTTTGTTTGTATCCCCTGAAAATTTAATGTTGAACACACCTGCAACCCCATGAAATGATATTAGGAGCTAGAGCCTCTGGGAGGTAATTAGGATTAGATGAGGTCATAAAGGTGTAGCCCTTATGGATGGGATTAGTTCCCTTAAAAGGGTCAGGAGAGAGCTAGATTCTCTCTGCTTTCTTCCATGTGAGACAGCAAGAGGATGGCCATGTATGAGCAAGGTTACATACAGTGTGATTCCATTTAACTTCTTGAAAGAATAGAAGTTAGTCTCACCAGACACTGAATCTGTCAGCAACTTAATCTTGGACTTTTCAGCCTTTAAAACTGTGAGAAATAAATGTCTTATTTGTAGACCACAAAGTCTATATGGTACTTTGTTATAGCAGCACAAAATGACTAAAACGTATATTTTGACTTTTTAAATTGAATTACTTGTTTTTTATCTCTTAGAATTTGAGAGTTCTCCCTATATTCTAGATGCTAGCCCTTGGTTGGATATGTACTTTGCAAATAATTTTTCTGTCTAAAGCATGTCTTTTCATCATTTTAGCAGTGTCTTTTCAGAGCAAAACTTAAAAATTTTCATGTTCAATTTTTCCTTTTATGGATTGTGTTTATAGTGCCAAATCTAAGCAGTCTTTGCCTAGCCCTAGATCTGAAGATTTACTCTTAAGATTTTTTTCAGAAAGTTTTATACATACTTTGTTGTAAATTAAAATTTTTGGTCCATTTTGAGTTAGTTTTCTTCTAGATTTTTTTTTTTTTAACTTATCAGTGTCTGGTTACTCTATCACTAGTTGTTGAAAAGACTATCCTTTCTCCATTGAATTGCTTTTGCATCTTGGTCAAATATCAGTTGGGCATACTTGTGTGGGTCTATTTATGGGTCTAATTCTATTTGTATGAATCTAATTCTGTTTAGTTGATCAGTGTGTCTCTCCCACCACCAGTATCACATGATTTTGATTATTGTAGCTATAAAATAGTCTTGAAATCAGGCAGACTGATTATTTATACTTTGTTCTTCTTTTAAAAAATTATTTTAGTTATCCTAGTTCTTTCCATTTTCATATAAACTTTAAAATAATCCTGTCCATGTCTAAAAAAATCTTGCTGGGATTTTATAAAAATTGTATTAATTCTGTATATCAATTTGTGGAAAATTGACATCTTTTCTATGGTCTCCCAATATATGAACACACATCTTTTTATTATTTTAGATTTTCATTGATTTCTCTCATAGCATTTTGTTATTTTCAGCATACAATACTGTACATGTTTAATAAAGTTATACTCAAGTATCTCATTTTTTTGAGCAGTTGCAAATGATAATACATTTTTAGCTTCAGTATTCATGTGTTTATTGCTAATATATAAAAGTGTAATTGATTTCTAAATGTTTATCTTGTATTCTCTGTCTTTGCCAAACTCTTATTCTAGGAGTTGTTTTTTTTTTCTTCTATATGATTCCTTGAGATTTTGTTCCTAGACAGTTATATCACCTGTAGATAGAGATAATTTTATTTATTCCTTTACAATCCATACATCTTACCTTTCTTTTTCTAGACATATGCACTGGCCAGAACTTGTAACTCTGTGTAATGATGGTGAAATGATTATCCTAGCCTTGTTCCTAATTTTAGGAGAGAAACATATAATTTTTCACTGTAAACTATAATGTAGATTTTTACAAATGATCTTTTTCAAGTTGAGGAAACTCTTTATTGCTATTTTTCTGACTTTTTCATGAAAGTGTATTTGTTTTGATAAAGTGCATTTTCTGCATCAACAAGTATGACTTTTAAAATGTGGATTGCATTGGTCAATTTTCAAATATCAAACAGCTATTGCTGCAATAAAACTGTTTGGCAATGGTGCCTAATTCTTCTAATTCTTTTTAAATAAAGCTGAATTCTCTATGCTACTATTTTGTTAATAATATACATATATATTCATGAGGATTATGGGTCTGTAATTTTATTTTTTGTACTGTCTGTGAGGTTTGATAGGGTAATACTAGCTTCATAAAATAAATTGGGAAGTGTTCTATTTTACATTAGAATTAGAATTAGAATTAGTTCTTCTTTAAATGTTTGATGGAATTACTCAGTGAAAACTTCTAAATTTGAAGGTCTCTTTTTGGGGAGTGTTAAAATTCTGAATTCCATTTCCTTAATGGTTAGAGAGCATTTTGAATTAACTAATTATTAATTCATATTGGCTAAACTGTTGTGGTTTTTATTTTATTTATGTAAGTTATCAAGTTATGTCTATAGAACTGTTTGTATTATTTTCTATCCTTGTGATGTTTTCAGAATCTGTAGTGACATTCCTGATATCCAGTTTTGCTCCTGATATTAATTTGTGTCTTTTCTGTTTTTCCTTTGTTAATCTTACCAATGGCTGGCCAATTTTACATCCTTTTCTTTCACTGATTTTCTCTATTTTTTTCTGTTTTAAGTTTCATTGGTTTCTGCTTCTTGTTATCTTTTTTTCCTTACTTTGGGTTTTTCCCACTCTTCATTTCTAGGTTTCTAAGGTAGGAACTTAGATTATTGATTGGAGAGTTTTCCTCTTTTCTGATGTGTGCATTTAGTGCCAGAAATTTTCCTCTCACACTCCTTTAGATGAGTCCCCGAGTTTTTAATATGTCAGATTTTCATTTTCATTAAGTTCAATATATTTTTCCACTTCTCTTGTGACTTCTTTGACTTGTGGGTTATTTATGAGTGTGTTTAGTTTACCAGTATTTGGGATTTTTATGTTATCTTTCTGTTACTGAATACCGGTTTGGTTCCATTGTGGTTTGAGAACATTCTCCGTATGATTTCAATTGTGAAAAACTTGTTGAAGTTGGTTTTAGCATATATTCATGGACCCTTGAATAGAACACATATCCTGTATCTCCAACCATAATGGTGGATTTGTCTACTTTCAATTATATTAGTTTTTGCTTCATGTATTTTGCATACTTCTGTTGCTTGGTGGATTCACATTTAGGATTGCTCTGCTTTCTTGGGGCCTTCCCCTTTTGTCCTTACCTAATGTTCGCTTCTGTGGCAATTTTCTTTGTTCTGAAATTTACTTCATCCATTTCTAATACAGCTACTTTTGCTTTCTTTTGATTAATGTTTTAATAGATATCATTTCCTCCTTTTACTTACAACCTCCCTGTATCATTGTATTTGAAGTCGTTTACGTAGACAGCACACAGTTGAGTCATGTTTTGTGTGTGTGTGTGTGTGTGTGTGTGTGTGTGTGTGTGTGTGAATAATTAGCATGGATCGCTCTGCCATTATTTTTCTTTTAATTGGTGTTTTTAGACTGCTTACATTTCATATAAGTACTCATGTGTTAGGGCGTAAGTCTGGCTCTTTATTTTTGTTTTCTGTTTTTTTCTCCTGTATCCCACTTTTCTTTCTTTTTTCCTGACTTTCTGTGGGTACTAAAATATCTTATAGAATTCCATTTTGATTTATCTACAACTTTTTTTATTGTGTCTCTCTGTGTAGCATTTTTAGTGGCTGTTCTAGGTATCATATTACATACACAAAATTTATCACAGTGTAGTGGTGTAATCTTTATACCAGTTAGAGGGAAATACAAAACTCCTACCTCCTTTTATGGCTCTTTACACAATCATAATATTATTATCTTACATATTTCACCTACATACATTTAGAACCATGTCAGACACTTACGATTTTTACTTTAACCATCAATCATGGTTTTGAAAACTCAGGAGCAAAAGGAAATTATATTGTATTTACTCACATTTTGGCTTACTGTATCTTCCTTCCTGATGCAAGTTTCCTTCTTTATAATACCTCTTTTGTTGAAGAGGTTCTTTTAGGAGGAGTCTGCTGGCAATAAATTATTTTAGTTTACATTTATCTGAGAATTTCTTGATTTCCCCTTCATTTCTTTATGTTCAGTAGATATGGGATTCTGGGTTAAAAGTTATTATATTTTTTCAGCTGTATTGGGGAATAAGTGACAAATAAATTGTATATATTTAAAGTATACAATGTTATTTAATATATGTATACTTCATTGGATGATTACCACAATCAGGCTAATTAACATCCATCACTTCACGTAGTTAACCTTTTTTTCATGTTTGTATGGTGAAAATGCTTAAGGTGTACTTTTTAAGCAAATTTCAAGTACAATGCAGAGTATTATCAATTATAGTCACCATGCTGTACATTAGATCCACAGAGTTTATGCGTTTTATAACTGAAGACAAACCCTTTGATGAACATTTCCCCATCTCCCTGATCCCCCAGATGCCAGTAACCACCATTCTACTCTCTATGTGTAGCTTTTCTCTTTTCCCACATGAAGTGATATTGTACAGTATTTGTCTTTCTCTGACTAATTTCACTTAGCATAATGTCCTCTAGATTCATCCATGTTTTTGCAAATGGCAGAATTTCCTTCTTTCTCATGGCTGAATAATATTCCATATTTATCTTTTATCCCCATCCATCAATGGACAAAGAAGGTTGTTTCCATATCTTGGCTATTTTCAATACTGCAATAAACAGATACATCTTTAAGAGAGTAATTTTTTAAATTAAGAGAGTTAGTTTTATGAGTCATATAAGATAGGGTCTAACTTCATTCTTTTGCATGTGGCTAACCAGTTTCCCCAACCTTATTTATTGAATAGGCTATTTTTGCCTATTGTGCAGTCTTGGCACCCTTGTCAAAGGCTGACTGTGTATGTGTGGCTTTTTATCTGGGCTTGCTCCTTTTGGGTATAATCTTATGAGACTCTGGAATTCCCTTAAGCTTGCTTTTGTCATTGCTCCAGAAGAAGGACGTGCTGCTTTATTACTGCCACTTGAGGGTAGAAACCTAAGTTTCTCACTTGGCCTCCACTGACCCTCAAGGAATGATGGCTTCTTGTTATTGCTAGTAAGGTTCATGTTGCTCACTAAGACCTTCCTGGATAGGAATGTAGAAGTGCCTTGTTTCTGCACCCCCTATGACCTCTACTCACTCCATCCTAATGGAGATAGGAAACAGAAGTCTAGGATACTCAATGGTCTCTCCTGACTTTGAGGGAACAAAGGGTCCTCATTACTACCTGATGGATATGAAAATGCTGGCTCCCTACTCAACTTTTTCTGACACTACCCTGTTGATAACATTGAGGCACCTCACTAGAGCCTGGCATGGGTGTAAGTCCAGGCTCCTCACTCAGGCTTTGATGACATGGGTAGAGTAGAGCCATATTTTTTTCTGTTTTGTTCACCTAGAGTGGACTAGTTAATGTGTAGAAGTGTTTTGTCTTCCTAGGTTGTCCACTTCTTCATCCTTTTGTCAGGAGAAGGCAGAATATTTTAGTACTTTTTTGGTCTATGCCTATTGACGTTTCCAGGGTGCTGTCAAGAAGAAAACTCAGAAAACTTACTACATGTCATTCTTTGGGTCCCAAAGATTCTAGCTAGAGTTTCTTTTACCCTTCTTGTATGTAGCAGTAGGGAGAAGGAAAAGTATGCTACTCTATCTTCCTGCAAGTGGAATTCTCTGCATAGGGTTTTATTTTGCTTTGTTTTGTTTTACTTTTTAAAAACACATTCACTTTTCCTTATATTTATCTTGTTAAAGGTAAGTCCCTAAAAAAACACAGCAACTCTATAGATTTCTTAAAAATAACAATGCATCAAACTTGCTTCAACACATATATAATGATAGATTACTGAGTGTGTGCAGGTGTTCTTTAATAAGGCAAAGCATACATGTGTGCGCACACACATGCATACATGCAATCCTATAGAGTAACTATGAGAAAAAAATTTTTCTTTCTTAGTAGATTCCAGTATTTGATAGTGATGTATGTTTTCTTTGTTAATTGGTTTTCCTACAAAAATGCTACATAAAAACTCCTTCCCAAAACTCAGTGACTTTAAACTTATTCTCATGTTCATGGATCTGCAGGCTGGCTGGACTCCTGATTCAGGGTCCTAGACTGTTCCTTGGATTCCTTTCAGAGATGTGTCCCTCACCCTCCTTGAACCAATAGCTCCGAGGGCATGTGAACTCCTTCATTCTGAAGTTCAGGCTGAGAGGACAACCACAATCTTGGGCACATTCTTTTCATGGAAAATCATTGGGTCACCAACTCCTTAAGAACTTCATGTCCTCTGCTTGCATCTTGTTTACTGACATTCCATTCACTAAGTCCAATACAAATGAGGTAGGGACGTGTACCCTGCACACAGTGGGAAGCAAGAGGAGTCACTATTTACAGAACATAAATACAAATTGTTAACAATCTTTTTTAATAATCTTGTTCCAGTGAGGAAGGGGAGGAAGTCAACTCATATGCTATCTGGCACTTTACAAATATCAAGATTCTTTTCCCTTTTTAGCTAGTTATTCAGAATGCTGAACCCAATGTCCTCATGCTAGCTCCTAAAGTAAACATTTATTAGCCATTCCCTGCCCTTCTCCTCATGTATAACCTTAAAGTGGCTTCTCCAAATTTGAACTCCTCCAGTTTCTGTAATTCCTTCAGTTTAAAAAGCTATTTTCTCTATCTTTCTTTGCATCCAACTAAAAGAAAATTAACATCCTGTTATTCATTAGTGCATATAAATGTGTGTTTATGTGTGTGTATTTTTAAGTATTATGTCTATGGCAGTGCCTTCTCTCCAAACCTTTCCTTTCTGTAACTACTAAGAAAATACAGTGATTAGGATTTCATAGCTGTTTACTGAAGAATCTTGCCACAGCCACACATCAAATTAAGTATGTATAAATCTGTCTTAATATTCTGTCATATCACATTTATCCATATGTTTGGGTTAGAAGATTTGGAACATGAGGAAATATACATTGTTTTTAGTGTGTGTGTGTGTGTGTGTGTGTGTGTGTGTGTGTGTGTGTGTGTGTGTGTGTGTGTGTCTGTGTATTATAGGGATTTTTGATATGGTCGTAAAAAGAGTTCCTCTAGAATCATTACCCACAAATTTAATTATTGTTTTTCTT
The DNA here is from genome assembly GCF_040802235.1 of Manis javanica. NCBI lineage: Eukaryota > Metazoa > Chordata > Mammalia > Pholidota > Manidae > Manis > Manis javanica. Next base: position 153,115,452 of record NC_133157.1, read on the forward strand.
GACTTCTGGCACATCTCCATATACTTCAATTCTAAGTTCTCTGAAACTGTTTCCCTGATTTGAGATGCTATAAAAACTTACAGTATCAAACAGTTGTGAGAAATCAGAAAAAAGTCTTTAATTTTGCCTCTAATATTTCCCAGATGTTTTATCTTGGGCAAGTCAGGAGCCTTTCCCAGGCTGTTTTCCCATGTGCGCAGTGGAACTAATGATACTCACTTTACTGGATTATTGTGAAGGGTGCATGAGATGATGCATTTTAAATTCCTCTGTGAATCTCCAGTGCTGTTCAATTATAAATGTTTTAACTACATGAATTGAGTCGAAGGGGAACTGCTCATTTTCTCTATTTGTGCTACATTCTACATCAAAACATTTGGAAACAAAGGAGGGAGAATCTCCTTTATTTAGACAGCTGGAGTGACTTCCTTTTTCATAGTTCTGTGGCTTGGAGGAATTGATGGAGTTGGAGTTCCCTCCCATGTATTACATCAAAGGTTTGATTAAGGGGAGTTCACCCAGTGGTAGATGTGTTTGTCTGGCTGTGATCTCTGGTTTCATCTTGTGTGTGTGCTGGAAAATCAAGTTAGGCTTGAGGTACTCTTCTTCTTGGGGTACATACTCCACATCATATTAAATATATTAAAATATACCCCACTAAAAAAAAGCATTATTTACTGTAAAGATGGAAAGGGTTTTATAATCTTTTAAAAGTATTTGCTTTAAGAAATTCATTTAAAATTTATTGGATATAATTGATCAGCCATCATCCTACCCCCTCAGGAATTCTTGAGAAGTGACAAAAATCAAATGTAAATTATCAAAAATGTTACTATAGTATTATGGATTCTAAATTTAACAAAGAATGAAGTTGATGTGATGGTATGTTTTCTTGACATTTAATCAAATTATATTAATATTTATTTCAAATAAATAAGAATATTTAGATTAACATAAGACTGACAATTACACTAAAATTATGAATAATATTAATAGTTAATATTAGATTAATAACTGATTATATATGAGTCCAAAAAATCTTTTCACATGTTGGAGCCTGTATATTTTTGGGAGGATCTCAACCATTTTCCTAGACGTTTTATAAGACCATAATCTGGAGGCATGCAATCTGGATAAAAGGGATACAAGGCCTTGTTCTTTCATTAAATATATGTCTTTGGGAAATTGCCCTAACATTTCTGGACCTGCCAGCCCTTACTGCAGTGTTGAAGTAGATTAATACCTCAAGCTCTTCCAATATCAGAATTCATATATTTTCACACTACCTTCCAACTTCTGTATATGGTAGACAGAAAAATGGCCCCCCCAAAGATGTCCATGTCCTAATCACTGGGTCTATGCAGAAGAGGCATTTGGCCCAGAAGAAGGGATGTTAGTTGATTAAAACCCTGTGATCAGCAGGCTCAAAAGAAACAGAGGTCTAAGGAGCAGTGGGCAAAGAAGGAATAAACTGAGAGGACATTTTAAAAATTTGAGCTCTGAAGGGCTAATAGTCTAAGTGATGCTTAGGTCACAGGTGTGGCCAATGTAGAGGGCAAGTTATATGGAAGAGTAATGGAGTTTATCAGAGTTCTAATGTGTCCAGCTGCCATGAGGCAGAATCAGTGGACAACAGCCCATACGTTGAAAGATAAATTTGATTTTAGTCAATTTGTGATGGCCTCTTTCTCATACCTCTCAGTCAGTTGCATGAAATCATTTGAGTAACTCTAAGTGCCCAAAGTGTGTTGTAATTTTGTCTCAAGGTATTTTCTTTTTCATTTCTCAACATTGCCTATCTTTATATAACATGGAGGTCATACAAATAATCCAGGAAATCCAACCCTTTGAAAGTAGATCAATACAAAGAAAATTCATCTCCATCTGGCACACAAACATTCTGAAACTACCATTTGGAAATAAATACACCCAGCTTATTGAAGAGTGGTAACTCAATGAGGTGCAAACAGTCAATGGTTTAATTTTTCTCTAGTCACTGCCTTCAACAGTGCTATTGTGAAACCTTTTCAGGTCTTTTAATGGCATCTGCCACAAATTTTACAGTTTGTGTGTCACTTTAAGGCATGAAAATTCCAAGCCAGTTTAATTTAAACCTTTGGTCTTACATAATCTTTATGCTCCCCTCCTCCTGTCTCCCTAGGGTCTGCCAGGCTTGCACTGAGGAAGTGAATGGGGAGGGGCAAGGCCTGCTCCTGGGACTCCCCTTCTTTCCTGTCTTCCTATACCTCTCACCTCAGATTTCTTGCTCATCCCTAGTGTTGAGGCAAGAAGATGGCAAGGCTGACAAAGTACACACCTGTTGTGCAACTCTGGTATTGCACTCATATTCAGTCAGGCATGGCACAGAGGGGCCATTAGTACCCCAAATGTCTAAATGCTAATCTACCTGAGGCGCTCTGGCTGTGTCATTCTGTGGGGCTGAACAAGGTGTCCCTGCTACCTTGCTCCTGGGGCAGAAGATGTGTTCTGGGAAGACCTCTGCCCTCTCAGCCCCCTTCTCTGGTGGTCTTCCTTACAGATTTTGCTCCTATAGGTCTTTCTCCAGGTCATTTCCCTCTTATATGGAGTGGAGGACTCATAAGATGGCTCAAGTGTGGCACCTGAGCTTGGCCCATTTGACTAACAAGGAGCTCACCAACCCTTGTGTGTCACTGCAAGCTGTTTCATTTGCCCATTTTCCAGCTCTCTTTCTTCCCATGCCCCTGCCCACTTGAGGAATCACAGTGGCAGATGAGTTAGGGACTGAGCTGTGAGTGTTCCCTTTGCAGGTGTCCTACATCCCATGCTTGATTTTCTTGATGCCCTGTTTGGGGTAAGGAGCACACCCCCAATCTCTCCCTCAACAAAGGGGATGGAAATGGACAGCAGTGCTGCCAGGTACTTCCTGCTGGTCCTACTGGCCTCAGCCCAGTTAAGGGTAACAGGGGCCTGCTGTGATAGGCAGGCATGACAAGGCTAGTTTGGTCCCTCCAAGAGAGACTGGGAGGAAGGCAGTCTGTTCCCCCAGTTATTTGATGCTGTATTGTTGGCACCTTTGTCCTCAGTCTTTGTTCCCAGTCTTCAATTTCAGGGTCACAGGAAAAGTCCCTTCAATTGAAAATGAAACGTCCCTTCAATTTTAGTTCAGAAAGAATTAAAATAGTTGTCACACTGAGTTCTCTAGCAGCATATGCTGAGATACAGTTTTGTATGCAAGATGTTTGTTAGAGACTAACACCTGTGAAAGAAAGGTGGGAGGTATGCAGATCTGGGCAGAAGAAGTCTAGCCATGATGTAAGACCAACAAAGTCTTGGTCAGCCCTTGGGAACTCTGGGTTACAGATCAGTTGTCAAAGAGTGTCCCTTGTTGGGTCAAATTCTCCAGGACTTATATCCCTAACTCACTCAGCCACTGAGTGGGGAAAGCTTGGGAAGGGTGTACTCTTGGGTGAGGCCCTCTCTGCAGTTGGGTCAGACCTTGGAGGAGCAGAGACCTACAGCTTGTCACTTACTACACCCCTTGCAGCTGAGCAGCAGGTGCTCCTTGAAGTGGGGTCTGGGTGGTGCTCCTATGTATCTTCCATTAGTAGTGGCTAAAATCCTCTTGCCCTGCCCAAACTTTTGCTGATATGTATATGAAGGACTACAGTGCAAGAGTATTTACTAAGAACAATTCCTAAAATAACTCTGATACCTTCTCTTGCTGTTTGTGGAAAAGTAAATTTATAAGTTAAGCATGGTAAGAAGGAAGGAATAAAGCAAGCCTGACTGGGGAGAAGGTTGCTCCCAAACCTAAAGTAACAAAGTAAAATAGTCACTGAAAATTCTCTGTAAGATGGGCAGAATTACCTGAACTTAAATGAATATCACATAGCACATCTCTTATGAATTCTGGAAATAATCATCTGTCTTCCAGGATATGACCAGCAATCTTGAAAGTGATGAAAGTCATCTTTACACAACTCTTCCAGTAATCGTCACTGAGGAATAAAATAAGCATTATTTTTCAGCTAGGCTGACTGTGGAATGCACATCCCTGCCAAGTAAAGACTGTTTGTTTATATCATGTTGTTGATGATCATGCAAAGGGGTTCATGTGATTTGTGCGAGAACAACAATTGTTACTCATGTGTATCTTCTTGGGGTTTTCCTCTGATTTCCACAAAACACTAGATGATCAGTAGAGGAACTTTTCTGAACTAAAATTAAAATCCTTTCCATTCCAAAGTGACTCTTAAATCACAATCATGCCACATCGATTTGACCAAATGTGCTGTTTTTAGATGCCTTTATGTACTATATTTGAACTGCTCATAGAATCACTAGCTGTTTAAACACAGTGCACATTTGTGGATTAGATAAAATGCATATAAGATCTCTCTGAGAATTCTTAGTTTGATATTTGTCTTTTGAGCATCTTCAAGTAATTTTTTCACCCAATAACTGAAAGGTGGTCAGTTTTTGTGAGCAGTAGTTACCTGAGAGACTGGGAAGGGAAAAGGTGGTAAATGACCATGCATATTTATATATGTTACATGCCTCAGGGCATGAAGGATTTTGACAGAATAATGGCAATAAATGACGGAAAATAGAGAAGAAAAAGAAAAATGGCCAGTTTATTGATCTCATAATAGAAGTAATACCACAAAACAAGCTACAGAAATGTAATTTCACATTCTGAGGCCTCATTAGAAAATGAGTTGCATCTGACAGATGTGTAGTTGTATTCAGTTTTAATCTCAGCCATATGGAGGCAGAAATCCTACTAAAACAGTGCTGTTTCCAGCAGTTATATCATGCAAATGCATCAGAAATAATGGGTCTCATTCAAAGTTAAGAGGTAAAATGGGCAACTAGAGTGTTCCTGTAAGTTTAAGTGAGATCCCAATGAAGAATCGGCAGTAAGACATAACTGCGTAGTTAGATCTTCAGCTGGTCATTAGGGTTCTTCATGCTTTCCACTTAGTTTAATGAAAGTACTATTACTGCAGCTCGACATTGCAGTATCTCACTAAAAATTTTTTTTTAGAGAAAGGCATAAAACCAAATAGTGTTATAAATAGTAAATCTTTTGTGATTGAGAACATTGTATTAAGAGAAACCCCCTCTCTCTCACCAACCTAATATCAGAGCCTCTTTCCCAATGGAAGAATTCTAAGAGCTCTAAATATCAAACAGATCTGCTATTCAGATCCCATCCAAACAACATGGAGGTCAAGACTTATAAGAGCACTGATAACATTAATTCCAGCACCTTCTATATCTTCTACAAAGTAACTAGTTTAATCAAATGTTTGGATAAACTGGTATAATATAGCTTCTTTTTCTCCCCAAATTAGCAGAGTATAAATCAAATAGATTAGGCAATCTAATCTTCCTGAGAATATAGATTACCTCTGATGAAAGGATAACACAGTTATTATCTGTGTTATTGTCTTTCAATGTTTATTTTTGTAAACATCAAATAAATCTGAATTTCTAATTAGCTCACTTTAATTTGGGGTTTTTAGAGAATATTTTTAAGTTTTTAAAAATATATTATTATAGATATTTTATAAATGATTATGTATATTCTACATAATTTATATGCAATGTATTCATATAAATTATATATTTACATTTAGTGCATATATAAAATAAAAACCACACTAAATGCTGACACTAGCATTGTAGATGTAAAATAGTTTTATAGTCAATTCTTTTTCTCTTGAACATTGCATATTCATGTTTGCAAATAAGAAAAAAATATAGTGATGGAATCTGTGGAGAAATACTTAAATAAATAGGGCCATTTAGCATCTCCCACTAGACAAGTTGCTTTTAACAAGTTATTTAGCTATTCTGTCACTCTGGTTTTTTTATCTGCAAAAGGTTTACAATAACAGAACCCAGGCATTTGTGAGATGATTCATGTGAAGCCTAGCACATAGCAAGAACATAATAAATGTAAATTTTTAATAAATCAAATTGTATTACCATGAGTGTGGAATGAAAGGAAACTATGACTACATCCTATACTGAATGGACAACTTAGAGCAGCAGAATTTTTCTATAGTATTTAGAAACAGTTTTCTATAGAATTGTCCTCTACTATATAAGAAAAATATTCACATGATGAAACTTTTAGAATTGCTGAAGTAAAATAGATGATATGAAAGGTAAAATAAATTATATAAAAGGTCAATTGGCCACTGATCTGGCACCTCACAAGGTGGTAGTTGGTTAGTGACCTCACTGTTGGTGTACGTGGAGAAATTTCATTTCATGCAGATTAGAGTGCCTAGAATAGATTAACACTGGATAAAGTGACAGGAGGATATGTGAATCAAAATGCCAATGTTTTTATTTTCCTTTTCCAGCAAAAATACTTTAACACTCCATTAAGGACATCAATAATGAATTAAATGTGTGATTTGGTGAGAGGTGAAGAAAAGACATCAGGAAGTGGATCATCTGAGAGAAGGATATCCCTAGGCCAAGAAAGTAAAATCTCATGACCTATCACTTTAACAAGGTAAAGTCCAACTTTCTAATTAATGGAACACTCTTTCCTGCTAAAATCAGGGAGTTATTTTCAACCCCTCTTCATTCATTCACACACTGTATATATGTTGTCACTATATATCAGGCTACTGAGGATTGCTAAGTGTGATTTCATATTCACCCTTCTTTGAAGATCATTGTGGTAGACTGCATTTTTCAAAGATGGCTACAACAATCTCTTCATCTCACATGCTATTTTTGCCAGTCCTCCATCAAGAGGTAGAGCCTATGTCTCTATCTCCTTCAATCTGGGTGAGCCCTGTGACTGCTGTAGTCAATGGGCATAGCAGAAGTGATGCTGAGCTCATTCTGGATATAGCCATTTGTAGGCATGGCAGTGCCTTCCTTCTGTCTTTTGTAACACCGGCTTTTAGGATGTTCCTCTCAGAACCCAGTTACCGTGGATAGACTTTGTAGTTGCAGTCTCAGCAGAGCTCCCAGCCAAGAGCCAGCATCAAATCCCAGTCCTGTGAGTGAGCCACTTTGAATGTCCAGTCCATGTTAGACAACTGTAGCCCCCTGTTCCATCTGACTGCAAGTGCATGAGGACGTCAATCAAGAGCTGTCAGCTGAGGATAGTCAAACCACAGAACTGTGACAAATGATCACGTGTTATTTGACACCACTACATTTTGGGATGATATGTTATGCAGTAGTAGATTCTAGAAACTATCATCCGCCATCCTGTGATCTATCTTTGGCTCCAACTAGCTTAGAATATTGAATTAGCTTTTTATTCTTTTGTATTCAGTAATTCTTTGATTACTTTCACAAGCCCTCTTCATTCATTCACACACTGTACATATGTTGTCACTATATATCAGGTGCTATATATCAGGTTCTAGATGCTGGAATCACAGAAGTGAAAATTTCCCTTCCTTCACAGATCTTTTATCTTAGTGAAGGAGACAGACAATAAACAAAATAAATGAGTTATAAGGGCTGAGAAGTAAACAATAAAACAAGGAAGGAGAGTGTGAACTGTTGAGATGAGTGGAGTTGTAGAAGTTTTAATATAGAATGGACAGTGAGAAAGTGAGTGAATACCTGTAGGAAGTGGGAGAACTAACTCAGTGAACAATTGAGGGACAGTGGAATGTGCCTGGTGGAAAAGAGGGCAGTTCAGATAGAACAAGTGTGAAACCAATACGAAATGAAGTAAAGAGGGACAATGCTGGGCCTTTCGGATCATAGAAAAGGCTGACTCTCACTCCAAGTAAGAGAAGAATCTGTTGAAGAGTTTTATAGGGAAATGGATGAGGAAACTCTTGCAATCATCCAGGCAAGGGATGATGGTATGTTGGATTACAGTGGTATTTGATGAGCATCTGGGGTCTGGGATTTTATTTTACCCTATTTATAAGGTAATATATTAAACTGTAACTCTTTCATAGATTCTGACAGAAAACACGAGACTATTGGGTCAGAGGCAAAGGACTCTATTATTTCTGATATACCAAGCAGCATGAGCTTCACATTTGTGTTGGTTCCCCTTGTCCTGCCAAGTCCCTTGGAGGCCAGGTGAATGGGCCCAAATGAATGGCACATAATTGGGTGGACATGTGTTGCAGCTAAGGAACACCAACCCTAGGACATCCATCTTATTTATGGCAGTAGGGGGTAAACAGTCTTGCTCTTTGTCCTGGAGGATGCCATTGCCCTATCCCTTCATGTTGCTCACTGTAAACACATCCCTATATAGTGTCCTGAGTGAGGAGTGGTCAGGACCTTGTATTCTTGGCATACTGGTAAGAATGCATAGGGACTCTCGGTGGGTGGCCTGGCAGGTTAAAGTACTCAAATTCTCAGTATATTTTTAAGATAAAGTTAACAAGATTTTCTGAGGGGCTTTGATTTCCAAGATATTTTTCTAAGGAATCAACCTTTTAGTGACTTACTTTGTTTGAGAACAATTTTATCTGCAAATATTGGGAGTCCCTTATATTCACTTCCAATATACATAACACATTTCACCCTAGCCACTATAAACTTCAGAATAATATATCTGAGTCACAACATGCTTGAAGATCTGCAGCTGAAAGAACAGATTAGAAATCTGAATATTTTTCCTTACTTCAAAGTTGTTGACTAGTAAGATAATATACTAGATAATACAGCTTAAAAAGTGGGGAAATAATAATTTAATTTTTTCCAACTGAAGAGAATATTATTTTTCTTACTGAAAATTCTACTAGTTATCATCAGCTTCTAGAAGATATCCACCTTCAAACTGTGTTTTGCATTCAAGCATATTTCTAATTTTACCCTTTTTAACTTTACCAGAGATTCAAATATCCAAGTTTACAAAATAATACTTGCATTATCAGGAAAAAAATATTTATCAAAAAACCATTGTATTAATTTGTTATATAATATACTTTCCTTTTTTATAGCAAAGATAATTAAAATAATATTCAAGTTTTTGTAAGCAACACTTCAGCAAACCAAGTTATGTTTGAACTTCTTAAATTAGTTTCTCAATCTGGGTGTTTTTAGCTCCCCAGATTATAATTATACATAATCAATAAAGAATAATTAAAGCTCAAACTGGTAGAGTGTGATCAGTAGAAAACCTAATCAGTATGCCCCACTGAAAAGTGGCACTAATAGAGCATTCCCTCATACTGTTCTCAACACTGACTAGATATTAGAGTCACCCAATGCTTGGAATACAGTGCAAGGAATACTAACACCCAACCCAAGCCCCCGTCCTGAAACTTCTGATTAACTGTTTTTGAATGGGCCCTCGCATTAGTATTTTTTAAAAAGCATCATAAGTGAATGCAATCTTCAGCCAGGAGTGAGAACCACTGCTCTACTGAATTCCAAAATACTATTTCCCCAAATTAAGGAGTTGCTGTTCAGTGTACCATGTCTTCAGATATATCAGAAATAAGATGGCACTCATAGAGAAGCAATTCTCAAACATTCTGAGTCTTTTCTTCTTTTTCTTTTTCTTCATAGAACTTTAGCAATTAAAATTCCAAATTTAGCAACTAATACTTCCAAATCTAAAAACTTCGATCTATGCAAACTGCAGTATCTTCCAAATGTCAGTAAGAAGAACCAGACTCCATCTAGCTGGAGGATTACTCTACCACTTATGGTCCAGTGTAAACTGCCTCCATCATGTCCCCTGGCCTGTAGGAATCCAAAGCCATCTTCAAGATTTCTGCAAATTCTCCAATACATTCATTCTCCTAGCTTCTTCACCTTCTTGGCTCTTATTGCCTTTGCCTGAACCATGTTGATTGGGGCCTAAAATTCAGCCTTTATCTGGGACTCACATCCACTAAACAGTCCTTCACCTAGAATAGTCCTGAGTTTCATTACACTTTACTAACATTTTGGCAACAAGGAGAGAGAGTAAAGAATATCATAATGAGAGGATATCATTAGTTATCCTTCAATACACATTCTCTCTTTTTCCATTTAGTAATTCACCACTCCCTTCCCCTCTGAAGAACGGTTTTGTTTGGAAGATATTCCTATTCCTAAAAGAAATTCTAAGGGAAATTATTGTAATAATATAAAATACATAAAAGAAATTTGAACAAGAATTTATATAGATAGATATTATTCCCTTATAAACACCAAGCAATACTGTCTTTGAAATATTTTACCAAGGTGAAAGTATCTGTGACAAAGCAAAAACTCTTGAGACCAAGAGATCTCTGAAATTAAGGGTCTGTTGAGCTGTTATAGATGCTAGACAGATAAGGATTGAGTCCTGGGACAGGATGTTTCTGCTTCAACAGCAGCAAGGTCAGTCAACAGAAACACCTGTCCACCAGACTCAAGAAACAGCACACATTTATAAGGGGTCTCAAGGGGAAAAGCTCATTAAATTCTTATTGGCTACAAGTAAGGAAGGTGGGATAATGCAAAGCAGGGTAAGTCCTGGGATGCATGGTTAGTCCATAGGGGAGGCTCGTAGATTGGTTGGTTGTTAATAATGGTCAGACTCCGGTCACTTGCAAGGGGGATGTGGTGGTCCTTCTAGATGCTTGTTGACTTTGGGAATGTGGAGTTTTGATTAGCCTGTGGCTGTTGAGTGATAACCAAATCCCCTTGTCTCTCTCCCTCATTCTCTGGCCCTTTTGTCACTTCATTTAGGACATTTCAGAATTTTTACCTAGTCATTGTTCTGAAAACATTTTTTAGAGTTTAAAATAGAATATTAAATGGCCATAAACCATGGTATTTGACTGTCTTGAATATAAACAACCTGGAATTCTTTGGATTTTATATATTTTCAAGTTCAAGATAAACAAATGCTGATAGAACCAGTGTTGCCACTGATGCAGGACTAACTATTAGGGCCTGACCAGTTACAGGCATCTCTGGTCTCAGCATTTTCTGTTTCCATGATTGCTTAGTTTCTTTTAAAATTTAAAATTCTATGACTAGGGAAGCTTCTTGCTATTGAATGACAATGGGATTGGGTGTCTGGTAAATAACAGATCCTGTTTTACCTTGAAGAGCTCATTTATGTCATGAAGTATAAGCCATTGTTAAAGAATAAGAGCATACAAAAATGTATGCCTGTCCTTTTTATCTCCGTATTCTATTAGCAGAAAGATAGAGCCTTTCTACCTCTCCCCATCATCTAGAGCCACGACTTCATGTCCTAAACAACAGTAATGCTGGAGGTAAGGGAAAGGGGGAATGAGGGTGTTGGGGGTAAGGTTGGGGCAGTGATGGTATTAATGTGTATTTTAAGAGTGTGGCCTCAGAAACCAGATCCTCTAGATTCGTATCTCATTTCTGCCACTTAATATCCATATGACCTTGGGCAACTTGCTTAACCTGTTTATGTGTATTCTTTATCTGTAAAATGAGGATAGTGTTACTTTCCACCTCACAGAGGTATGAAGAATTTAATACATGTAGTACACTTAACATATTTTAAGAGCAAAATAAAACATGTAGTATACTTTATGATACTGGCATATTTTATGATATTATTTATATATTATCATTAAGAAATTTCAGTGGCCAGGGTTGATACCAACTGAAATTTCAGTTTATGTGGACAGAATCTGACACATCATACCCCATCATCTCTGCAACTAATAATACCAATTAACAAAGTGACACATTTTATTATTCAAATGATGAAATGCAATCTCATTTGTCATTGAAAATTCCCTCTTGCCCATAATTTCTATGGTGGATTCAACTACTTTAAATGAGAGTGAAAATCCCAAAGAAGACATCTGTCTTGCCTTGGATGTTATGTAGGTTTTTATATCCAGTGAACAGTGATAGCATGTGCATTTCGTATTTCCTAGCCATGAGTATGACAAATAAAGTTACAATCACATTTTGCTCTGTGTTAAACATCATTAAACATCAATAGAAGAAACAAAAAAACATGATTGTACTGTCAGAGTTAATGCAGGAATATTAATCTGCTCTTAAAGTCATCTGTAGTCTATCATGCATAATTGACCCTTGTGAATTTTTCTCCCTTGTGTCACTTAGTGAATTTTATAACTAGCATTTAAAAAAAAAAAGAAAACCAAACCAAACATTTAGTCAGATACATTGTTCTCACTTATCTCTAATGCTGCTTTGTAGAAACTGGTTTGGAGCAATTAAGAGAAAAAGCTTATCACCCTTACTTACTAAAGCAGTGTTGAATGTCAGCTTGATAGCAAATGACTCATGACCCCAAAATAATGTCCTCACAGGTGGGAAAGTTTCAGTGACTTTGGGACATGAACTGTCAGAAGGAATACAGCAGTTTCCTCATTTAAGGGAAGGCATATTATTATGTTGCTGTATATGTGGCCTTTGTCAAATAGCAGTGATAGAAGGGGACAATCTCTAACCAGCTGTCATGGTGGAAGGCACTGCAGCCCTCTAAACTGCATTGTGTGCAGAAATAAGATACAGCAATGTTTGAAGTTTAATACAGTTTCAGACTGGCAGCCACCTTTTGTTCAAAACCAATTCTAACTTCCAGCTTCTGCCTGGTGCATTTCATGTTCCACTCAGTAATTTTATTTATTTTGTAGGATAGCATTTACTTCTACTGTACTGTCACATATTACTGTGCATTAAGCATCTGGTATCAATAGACTAAACAACACAGAAAGCCGGATTCTGCTGTCAGACTTAATAATTCAGAAATATTAACCAGCTCTCATAATTATCAGTGGTTCTTCATGTGTAATTGGCCCTCGATGTACATTTTATACTTCTGTGTAACTCTCTGCATACCAGTATAAGATAATAGTGCCTAATCTTTCATGTAACTAACTGAGTTAATTTGGTTAAATGAAATCAGTTCATCAGCAATAGTAGTTCCTTGCCACACACAAAAAAAATTAGTTAACCACACACACACTCAAACACACGTGTACACACCCTACCAAACAGCTGTTTTAAAGCAACACACACTGCATACCATAACAGATGAGGAAAACTCTTTTGCCTTAAGCAAACTTAGGAAAGAAGAAATGTGAACCATGGAGAAGAAAGGAGACCTTGCTCCTGAAGTTAATATCCAGGGCTTGGTTCACCGCAAGCTTCAGCTTGAGAACATTTGCTTCTCTATTTAATTAAAGCATATTTGTCATCTGCTGTACCTCTACCTGTAGTACCAGAAACTGTTCAAGATCTGCTTTATACCTGGCCCCTAACAGCTTTACTGCAGTTTTGACATCAGTACAAAGGAGGACCTGTGTGTAGAAACCTGAGCAGAAGCAGTAAGTACTGGTCAGAAGTTTTTATTCTCATAACATCCTTATCTGAACATTTCATGTTGGAAGACGGTCTAGTGGGTTGATCCTAGGAACAATTCTTAAATATTTCACAAATTAATATTAACATTTTTCATGCTTCTACAGTTTCTTAGTATCTTCCCTGACTCTCCACTGCCATTTCATGTGATTATCAGTATATCTGAGAGAAGTGGCTGCTTTTCTCTCTGGTGATTTCTGCTATTTATACGAAAAGCACTTTAAAACAATACAAAGAGACTTGCTAAAAGCAAGTGCTGTGCAGGACTAAATGTGCTGTGAAGAAGGAAGATTTACAGATCTGCAAGTGAATGAACTCCAATGTGCATTCTGTTTGCTATGTCCCTAAACAGGTTCAAAGCATTTTTGGTTGCTTTCTGTTTCTTAACTCTGATGCAGATGGGTAAAGCTTGCAGATATTTGAGCTCTGTGTAGGGGAGATGGAATATTTCCAGTAAAGAAAGATCTTTCATATCTTGAAGGAAGGATCCAGTGAGTGTGTTATCCAAGAGTGAGTGTTTCAGTGATTGCTACTAGCAGTTCTAGAATCAAAGGGGGTCTGCCTGTCATTCATGAAGACATCCTTAAGAGAAATAGGATAACAAATGCTATTTCCTGTCAGATTCCTTAATAGTTAGTTGTGTGAACTAGTTGTTTTCATCTCTATAGTAAAGTTCCTAGGGAAAAGAAAAAGAAGGAAGTTCTTAGAGGGAGAATGCTATGACTTCAGAGGTAAGAATGAAGAAGTAGAAGATATTTACGAACAAGCTCACTTATTTTGTCAAATGTAGCTCCTGAAAAGAAGCAGATAATAATACTCCATTCAGAGAGTTACCTTTGAAACTCAGTTTCCTCATTTGTAACATTAGAATAATGGCATTCAAATAATAGAGGTTTTCTGAGGATTAAGTTTGTTATATGAGGCCCTAAGCATGATATATAATAAATACTTTATAAATTTGAGTTTGTAGACTCCTATTTTCCTAGAATCCATTGAACATTGGTGCTCAAATTAGATGTAACCCTCTTTATATTAATATGCTGTGCCTAAATTAAATGATTAAATATCACTGTCTAATATGAAATATGAATATTGAATTTAAAAGATTCACTTTCTTTTAGACAAGTGCTTTAAAAAATTTTCTGTTTTATGAAAAACAATCTGATTGTAACAGAGCAATTGTAGTATTTCCTCAGGCTTTAATCAATAGGGAAACATTTTAGAGTTAGAGGAAACTTCAGGAATATGGGTAGTAAAATAATAAAATCTTAATACTTCAGATATGATTCTTGGTACATAAGTCACAATAGAACTTCTAAAAAGAGACAATAAATCTGAATAATTATTTTTTAAACCAGGTTTGTTTCTGTTTCTTTAGTTTAAAAGAAGTATATTGAGTTCTTCCCATATGCAAAACACTATGCTAGGGACAGAGAATATACAAATACAAAGTAAGACATTACAGCTGATCTCAAATCAACAGACAGAATAGCACCTATTTATAACAATCTAAATGCAGTGATAGAAATATGCACTAGTCTTACTGGACTACAGATGAAGTCACCCTGACTTGACCAGAGCAGAAGAGGGTAAATGGATGGGGAAAACTTCCTGATGGAGGTACTGCCTCTGCTGAGTCTAACAGGAGAAGTTGGCAGAGATGGGGAAGGTCACCCCCTCCAAAGAGTGGTCTTGCTCTGGACCACTGCTCCACACCCTTGCTGGCCTTTTTTGGATCCCCTTTAACCACTTTATCCTAAATGAGGAAACAGATTACAGTTAATGTACTTCAGGCTAGGTGAGAGTAAACCATACCACTTAACTAGATATACTGAAGCCTGGGGAGTAACAAAAGGGTATCACAATGCAGAAAACAAGCGAACATGACCTCACAGGCAGATAGGACTAGGAATTCAGAGACCTGGCATCTCTACCAGGGATAGCCTGTTGCAGTTTTTCTCCATTATCTTGGGGGTCAACATGTCTTTAAGCTCTGGGGTTTATTGCTAATAGCAGTACCCTTGAGCAAAGCTCTCCTTTCCAAGGCCCCTTCTCTAAAGACAGGGAGAATTGAATTTATTCTTTACATTTGCATAATAAAAAGGCCAATTATATTTTTTTCTTAGAACAAAAGAACAGTATGTTCTCAAAGGCATTTTATGCCATGCTTTAATTAATTGTCTATGTTCATGTCTATATTATTTATGGGAAGAAGTGCAGTGTGGTGGTTGAGAGTATGGGTTTAAGTCTTGGCTTTTCCTCTTCCTGCCTAAATGGCCCTGGGAAGGTGACATTATTTCTCTGAGCTTTCACTTTATTTTCCATAATATAGTATTAATAACATCTACCTTTTGGTTGTTGTAAGGACTAAATAATGTATGTAGAATGTCATAGTGATGATTGAGGCAAGTATAATAACAATGCTCTTTAAACTGAATATACACTTAGAAGCAACACATTTTGGTTTGAACTTGAATTAAGTCTGAATATGAACTCTGATTCTAGAGGTAACAAAAGGGCATTTCAATAATCTATTAGTTTGTTCAACAAATTTGCACCTTGTTTTGTATCATTTCTCTGAATACTAAAAACATGGTAAATGGAGAATAATTATAAAGTGTTCAGAACAAAAACACAAAGTCCTCCTTACAAATATCACCTATATTTTTGCTCCACAGAAATAACCACTGAGTACATTTTGGTGACCTGTCTCCTGAGAACATTTCTCTCTCTGCCTGTCTTTGTGCCTCTCTCTGTTGCTGTCTTTGTGCATCAGTGATGCTGCCAGCAGAAAACAGATGGCACATTCACACTGGGACACTTTGAGGATGGTTTCATAAAGAGACTATTTACAAAGATGTGGGTTGGTTGTAGGGAAACTAGACAGGACAGTGCAAACAGCAGGGAGCCTATTAGTGCCTAGAAGCCTAAGTGGATAGTGGGTAGGAGAGGTTCTAGGCCTAGAGATGGAGAAACTGTGAAGACGGCTGCCTTACCTTTTGGTGGAGATACAACAGACCCAGGATAACTTTTCAGGGAAGGAGCTGGGGGAAATAAGCTCTTGCACCTCCCTGGCCTCCCCCAGCTGTTACCTGCCAGTGCTCTTCCTGGACCAGCCTGGCTGGTCTCACCAGAGGGCAAGAGACTAGGCTGCTACCGTCCATACAGCAATGCCTCCCAGGTGGACACAGAGCTAAACGGTAACTTTGAGAGAATAAGCATACTTTTGAGAGTGAGAAGGAGTGAATTACTCATAATGCCAGTAATCCCGGGGCAAAAAACATAAACTGGGATGGTCCCAGGCAAAGCAGGCTATACCATCACCCTGTGGATTAAAGCTGGGAGTAAATCTAGAGGGGGAATGCAAGATATGATGCTTTCTCTCTCTCTCTCTCTCACACACACACACACACACACACTTCTCTTTAATTTTATGTTAGTCCATACATTGTATATCTTCTTTTAAATTCACTACTATGAATCATTTTATATATAATGCATGTTTTTCTAAAACATAATTTTAATTGTATAATGCTCTGTATTATGGTTGTGCCAAAACTGAGCTCAATTTTAGATGTTTTGGCAAGTTCTGGTTTTTCTATGTGCTGTGATGAACATCACTGAGTGTAAATCATTGCATGTCTCTAATTACTTAATGAGTATTATTTGAGCAACTACTATGCACTACCCACTGAAGATGCAAAGATGAGCTATGAGACCATAGTCTAGTGGTGACCACTTCCAACAACAGCCACACCAGAGAAAGTATGGGACTTCCAACATCAAGCAAAGCTTCCAATGTCTGCAAGGTGGAGAGGAGGAACCTGATCATGACACCAGGCCATAGCCACGGCATTTGCCTTTTCCAGTGTTAGTTGTTGTCTCTGGATTCTATCCCCTGGGGTCATCCTACCTGCCCCCAGCTCCATCATTACATCCAGCAGTCACCAGGCCACAGTGGGAGTGGGGGAGTCTTTTTTTGTCCAGTTCCCTTCTCTTGGCAAGGAGCTGAGTAGACTGCCTACCCTGGTCCCTTCTGACCCAGGCTAAGGGCAGAGACAGTGTTTGGAACCAGAGAACCAGGACAAAATAGTGCCTGAGAAAGCTGTTGGTTGAAGCTAGATGTGCCAGAAAATTTGGGGGTGAATTGTAGTAGCCAAGGGGCTTAGGAAGCCAGCTGGGCAAACTGGAGCAAGAGTATGTGAGTAGCATCATTGTCTTGGCAAGTATGAGAAATGCTGGTTCAGGGCTTGCTTTCAGGCTGTTCCTGTATGGGCCGGGCTGAACTCAACTTGAAGAGCCTGAGAAAGATAGGGAGGCCTGATGCAGACTTTACATGTCCAGGAATTTCCTCTCTCATGAGCTGCCTATCAAGCAAATCATTGTCAGCTTGGACAGATTGCCTTCACTTCATGCCACCCTTTCTGACTTCGCATCAATTCTTGCCTTTGCTCACTTCGTTGGCCCCCCGATTTTCCTCTACTCTGCTGCCCCTTCTACCTCACCATCTGGGTACCTGTCCTGCCTTCTGCCTGGAGGGCTCTTCCTACAGATCTCTGCATAGCTGGCACCTTACCCTGTAAATCCAGGCAAATCCCACTTCTCACAGTAGTTTTTTCTGCACCCCAATTCAATTTAGCATCTCCTAGACACTAACCCAGTACTTCATGTCATTTCCCAAGTAGAACCTGTCACCTCATGAAATTACATTGCTTGTCTTGTGACCTGTGTACCAAGCACCTCCCCTTGGGACTGGCATGTCTCTGTCCCACCGGCCACCTGTCCTGCCCTTGCTCTCTCTCTCAGACATGAAAGGACACCTGCTGCATATGTCATGCCTTATATTCTTCTCTGAAAGGATGACTGTGTGGTGGGTTTGCGGCTAAGGCCCTTGCTCTTAGAGTTATTATTTTGTTTCCATTCTTAGCAATATGTAGGTCTTCTGGGAAAAGATTTATTCAATTAGGTAAGCATGTCTTTTAATGATGTAAGCAGAACATAGCATTTCTTCTGAATGATTCAGTTCATTCCCACGGGAAAACTAATAAAGAGAAAACTGTTTCTCTTCTTCAGGATTTTGACTTATTATCTTTCCAGCTATAAATTAATGACACTAATTCAGGAACCAGGATGACTTCTCCAAGACACATTATTTGCCTTGGAATAATGGACATACTATTTTCACTTTGGATTGATCCAGTATGGGTATGATTTCAAATATCAATTTTCTAATTTATGAGGAAATTTTCAATTATAGATGTTTAGTTTTTTGGCATCATTTTTTCCCTGTCCTTTGTGTTGCATATGAAGTGGATCAAGAGAAGAGGCCAAAAGAAAGATGATTTTAAAATATCCTGGGCTGATTTTACATTGTTAAGTTGTTTTAGTCCAAAAATAATGTGAAATGGTGAAATACTATTCTGAAAGAAGTCACACAGAGTCCATGTCATAATCTTAGTCACTTGCCCATTTATTCAACAGTTCTATACAGATTTTCATACTTAATGGTAGATTACTATTAGATAGCATTTATCTAATTAGCAAATACAAAAAGTTAGCAAATTGTAATAAGAATATAACCCCTATAGCAATTCATAGCAACATGAAATAGAATGGACTTTTCCCCCTTATTCCCTTATTTCAGCTAGAGGCTGGTGTTTGGACACCACTGAGAGTTGTATGCTTTCCTTAATTCTTGTTAACTAATTGAATATCAACAAAATATGTAAGTATGGGATGAAAACTTTTAGCCTGGCACAATTATAGGTAAGAACATCTTCAGTTTTGGAAGATGGGTGCTTTTCATGATTTTATAAAGGGTGTTAGAGTGTTCTGCACTAGTACCAACAGGTTTTTGTATCATTCCGTAATGGTATTGCATATCTATAAGGTGGTGGGTGAAGAGTGATGACATATCTCGGACTCTTTTCTTTCCCCTTTATATCCCTTTTTCTATTTTTAAAGAACCATGCAGATGTAACTGTAAAATCTTTAATGAGAGAGCTGAGAGCTTGGGAGAACCCACCTGGAAAATCCTCTTATTTTTAATATCTTTCTTGCTTTCTTTATAGAAAGCTTATCAAGCTTATAGGTTAGGGGGAACTTAAATGAAAGTAATAGAGAACTAAAATGGGGAAAATAAGGCAGCAACAGATATAAGAAAAATACCAATTGAGAAGAAAGATAGAATCAGAAATCTAATGTTAGCATGTATTCTCTGTAGGCAAGTGTTAGTCCATTTGGAAAAATTTGTGATCCATTTTTAAAAATAACTCCGCGATGGGACTTACTTATCTTAGGTGTTTGGAACTTATGCCTTGGTAATCACAGACTTTTTGCTCTTAATAACAGGGAATGAATGAGAAAACCTGGAGGGAAGTTACTGGTGTTCATAAACTATAGAATAGGGAAAGCTGAGATTTTGTGGCA
Source organism: Manis javanica (assembly GCF_040802235.1). Lineage (NCBI taxonomy): Eukaryota > Metazoa > Chordata > Mammalia > Pholidota > Manidae > Manis > Manis javanica. The sequence goes on from NC_133157.1 coordinate 153,135,174, forward strand.
TTCTTTCTTCCTTTCTTCTTTTTCCTTAGCTGTGTAACAGTATAAGCTCTTGTCTTGTGAATTTGAATAGCAGGAAATCTGAGTGACTATGTCTAGCTAAGTTTAGGTAAGTATATAAGAAGAACTTAAAAAAAGATACAACTTAAACCTTGATCTGCTGAGTCTAAGACAACTAGAAAGGCATTTAATTAATTAGTTTGTTTCCTCCCTAACACAGTTGGGGAGCATTGGCTATGGTGTCAGAATGTCTGGGTGTGAATCTTGCTTTATCACTTCTGAGCTCATGCTGTGAAGAAATTATGCAATTTCTCTGACTTGTTTCCTCATCTGTACAAGGGAAATAATAAAATCTGCCTCAAGGTTTACTTTAGCTATACTTAGTTTAGAAAAAAAATTGGAATTAGTAAGCACTTAGTCAATACAAGATGACAAACATCAGTTTTATTACTATTTGCTATTTGTTAAAAAATTGTTGTCAGACCCTCTGCCAGAAGGTGGGGATAAATCATGACTATGATGATCCCTTATCTGTTCCCTACCTTCTGAGAGTTTGGTATGGAACAGGGGTTCTTAAACAGAATTCCATGGGTGAGTGTCAGGGAGTCCATAAATTCTATGTAGAATTTTGGAGGAGAAAAATTTTCCTTCTACTCTATGCAAAAGTTTGGATAAGAATTTTATTTTCCTAAGGAGATTTCCAGCTTCACCAGAGTTTGGTGGAGTCAGTGATCCCAGAGACAGGAAGGACCACTGATCTATAAAGATGATTTTGTTACAGATTAGAGGGACCTGCAAGCCTTCTCCCAGATTCAGAGGGAGGCAGCAGCTGATGGGACTACAGAAAACAGGTGATTCTTTAAAGCTCAAGTACTGTTTTATTATAAAATTTTTCCATTTCCTTTCTGTCTTCAGAAAATTCTCATCATATTTTTTTCCAGGTGTGCATGCACTTATCTCTTCCTCTATACTGGTGAAAGAGAAACTGATACTAAAAATTTCAGCAGAAGTTATTTTCACATTCATAAGAAAGGGTCTTTCTGAATCTTCCACAGAACATAGTCTAATGCCTTCCCTCCCCTGTGCATGATCTGGGAGCTTGAGTGTGAAAGGAGCTTGAGTGTGAAAGAAGCACGGTTAAATCTATTAAATATTTTACTTTCTAGGTTGCCAGAACCAAACCCACTGGGACCAATTTAATTTAAAATGACCGATTTTTTTTTCTGAGTTGCCATCTGACTGGCATGTGAGTGTTAGGCATCACCATCAGTGCTGTGGTGCGAGACATTGGCCATTGCAGAACACACCTTAGACTCACAGGCAGAACTATCTAGTTTAAAAGGTCTAGATAATTGGGAACCAGTATTTTTCTTTGATCCTGCCTAACATAGCAACTATAATATAGTGTTTGGAACTTCCCCCAAATCTGATGGCCTAGCATAGTCATTCTTACTTTCTTAATTCAGGTCACTGCTATTTCTCACCCGATGTAGGTGTGAGATCCAGATTGGTCTCCCTCTCTAGCCCCAAGTGATCTGCTGTCTCTTTACATCCTCCCCCACCACTGCACTGGCAGACTCCTCTACTGTACAAAACTGCCTTTGGTTCCCTGATTCCTCTGTCCTCAGGGCCTGTACGCATGTGGTTGTCTCTGCCTGGACACCTCTCCATCCCCTTCCTTCCTTCGCCATTTTACAGCTAGTCCCTGTAAACCTCATTTCACTTGAATATGAACTTATTATTAAGTTATTGCTTTTCCAGGAAGCTGACCCCGAACACTCCCTCCCTCACCCCATGCCTGGGCTTGTTGCCTCTCCTCGGTATTGCCAAAGCACCATGACCCATCCTCAACACAGCCTTTAGATCCACATTTTATAATTGTCTGCTCACCAGACAACAGATCCACAGCACAGTAAAGTGTAGGTCTTGCTAATCAGTATATCCCAAGTTTAGTATGGTCTCAGTAATTATCCCATGGATGAATAAATGAGTAGGAGAAGAGGTGACTGTGTCAATGTTCAAGAATGTGTTTGTTGTAATTATCTTTAGCAGCTTTTATGTTCATGGGTCAAAATGCACATGGCTCCTAAAGACATTCCTCTTCATATGTAATTTTCAAGTGGGGACTGAGGATAAAAACCTTTAATTCAATCAAAATGCTATCAAACATATTTATAAACCATTTTCTACAGCAACAGTAAAAGAAGGATTAGCTGAAAGTGCTTTAGGGTAATATTATATATCAGTTACACTGTTTTAGAATAATGCTTAGTAATGTCTCCTTTTATTTTCAAGTTTCCTGATTTTTACAAAAAATTATTTAGCCATTCTGTCTCTAAATATTTGGGATAATGTGGAGAGGAAGAAGAGTTAAACACACACAAAAGAACATTTGGAGGTTTCTCTGTAGTTCTGAAAATAAAACATGCAAAAAAAGCCGATGACACACCCTGTTCTGCTTTGTCAATGATAAAATTTTAATTTGCTCAGTGCTTTGCACAGTTACGATTGATGGTAAAATAGAAGGAAGTTCTTTTGTTAGCTTCCTAATAAATTGCTCTCGGTGTTTATCAGTTACTGAAAGATAAAACATTTATGAATTCTTTTTATTTGAGGAAGTGAAATTATTTTCAATTAACTGCTAAAGACTTGAGTTTCCTAGAGTTCTTTTCAAAACTCTAGAGGGTGAATTTTGTTGGATTGCCTTTTGTTTCTCATCCTTTCTTTTAATTGAAGCTGATTGCTAACTTAAAAAATAAATAAATACAACACAGTGAATGTATAATCACTGGGTGGTTTCTTTGAGAATGTTCTTGCTGCTTTACATATTAGACAGAATTCTGAGAATACCACAGTTCCTCCCCAGAACTGTTTTGAGCTCAGTAAGCAGTAGGAATGCAGGAGGATTAGTTTAGGTCAAAAACCAAAAGCATTGACTTTTTGGAAACATGAAGTTTTATTTTTATAAGGTCTGTCAACCCTTTGCAAAGTATTCATTTCTTGTGTCTTCAGTTGAAATTTATTCAATTTGAAGAGCTCATCTGTCTTTATAACATGGCTAAAAGTACTATGAAATTAGAGGCTTTTTTCATAGAGGATGTTAATTATACACTAGGTCTTGGTTGGCATCCTGTCCCACATGACAAGCATTAGTCGCCATAATGTGATATTGAGCGGTACTGCCACTTAGGGACTCCTGTTCCCATACTCACTCACAATTGACAGTCTTTGGATAATATGCTTAGTGGACCTCCATCAAACTTGCTTTTTTCATGCTTGTGTAACCCCTTCTTGAGGAGCATTTCTATACCCAACTCAGTTTTAATGAAATAGACCCTCCTTCCCCTTCAGCCCCTCTGGCTTGCTGCTGATGTTCCACCATATCCTTCTTCCAAGGCCTTTAAGATTAAGACTCCTATAAGGTTGTACATCAAGTTCAGTTCAGCACATTCATTGATTACTTCCTATGTCCAGATATACAGAGAATAGGGGGTGAGGATGATAAAATGGCATAGTCTCAGCCCTCCAAGAACTTATGACGTGTGCAAGTCAGACATCTTAAGAGGTAATTTTAATGTATTGCAAGTAAAAAAGAGATTTACCTGTCAACTTGCCAACTGCAGTAAAAATATCTAGTTAATGCTTATTAAATTATGCTCTCAGACATGGACAGGCTTTATTCCCCCTCTAAATATCACTCCCAATCCCCTCTCCATATCACATCCTTTTCCTAATTAATATTTCCTAGGTATTTCTTTTGTCAGCAAAAAAACCACACCCTGATTTCTTCATCTTTGCAGTAATCATATCTGGATAACATAAGAATGTCTTCGAGAGGAGTCATTTCCTTTCTTCCATGAAATATTGCAATGTTTAATTAGTGTAAAATAACCAAATGCATTGCTATTTAGTGAGGGCTGTCCTGTTAGATGGCATAAGATTTACATATTTTTTGATCAGCAAAGAAAGTTTAAATTAGGTGACATTCACTGTTGTTAGCATTTATCAGTTGCCCACGGAGTACTGAGAATGCCTTATAACAAATACAAAGGCAGTGCTACTGTGATATTTACAATGAGATTAAAATTGTATGCAATGACTCAAAGTTTAGATCTTAGACTCTTTTATCCCCACATTATGATTATATTTCATAGACTGATTTTCTTCATACCCTACAGCCATTCATGATATCGATCTCTTAGCATTATAGCTCTCTCAAGGAAGGGGTGTATCCCTAGTGCCAAATATGATCAAGAAATCATTGTACAATTCATGTTACCTAGAACCAGTATTTTCCTACAGTGCTTTTATTTTCAGTATCTTTTCTCAGCAGCATTTATACACACTTAACATAGCTTTTATTATATACTGGGCACTTTTCTAAAAGCTTTAGAACTTGTTTAATCCTCACAGTAAGCCCATGAGGGATGCAATCCCCAGTTTATAATCCAAGAGAGTGAGGCATGGAGGGTTAAGTCATATGGAGAGTGCTGGCACCAGGCTCCATTCTCAGCTGGTGGAGCTGTGGAGTCCAAGTGCTCAACCACAGCACCAAGCTGCCTCTCCAAGGTAGCTTCAGACCCTTTAGTGGTCGTTAGCATTGTCAAGAAAGGGTGGTATAAGAGACATTTATTGAAATGCATTCTTGGACCACAGCTTGATTTCTGAGAGCTGTTCACTCCTCATACTCCTATTGAAGGGATAAGCTTCTTGTAAATCTTATTTCTATGAGTTATGGCCCCACTGACCCCAACTGTATTCAGTGTTGAACATATGTTGAATGTATGTTCAGCCAGTGTTGAACATATGACTCCACCTGGGCCAACCAGATTCTCCGTCCTTGGAGTTTGGAATCAGAACACCATCAGCACTAGAGGCTGAAGTTGTATAGAGTTCAGACTTGCACAGCCGTTTCCTGCAGTGCATGGTCATGTATTTTCTGCGTATCATGTGCACTGCTGCAGACAAAAGCAAAGACATGCCCTCAGATGGAATAATGCCTTTGGTTTCTATTTTCCAGTTCCTGGCTTCAGTTCATCGTTAGAGCTACCTACTCTTCTTGCCTTGCTCCATTGGAGCTACTGCGTTAGGTATTCACATAACCAGATTGTCAAGTTGTGAGCACCTAACAGTCATACTGGTCATCTTGATACCTGTTGGTAGAACCAGTTTAGTGACAAGGTTATCCATCATTTATTACCAGTCTCACTCTCAACCTCACCATTCCTCCTTCCCTTTACCTATAAAAATGAATTTACTTCTGGGAAAAGGGTGGCAATCTTGAATTTTATTAACTAATGTTTCAAAAAAGTTTGTTGATAAATTTTTCACCTAATTGAAAATTTTTAAACTAAGTATAAGTGAAGTCCATTTGGTATAACTCAAAAGGTAAGATAACTTTTCTTTTGAGGTTTCAAGAAAAGGAAAGAGAGGTTCAGCTACAGAGGTGGCCAAAAATGAACTTGACAAATACACATTTCTACCCAGAGCTGGCCTTGGCTTAGCTTTTGAGTCAGGCAGTTCTCTAAAGTAGAAGGTAGCTAAAGTTAAGGCTTAGGTCAACTTGTACAGTCTAATAACCCCTCTTACTTCTTCTTTTCAGTCATCTAATTGATCCAGAGATGGATATACAATTTAATATTCAAGTTCACAGATGGAAAACCCAAATAACCTATGTGTTCATTTACTGAATGGTTTCTAACTGGGTTGTTCTGGAGTCTCTATGGAGGCTCAGCCCTTAGATGGACATATTTCTTACTTTCTTTGAAAATTAAATCAGATGACTTAAAATGTTCCCCAGTTGAGGTGCAGATAAGACCCTCTTGATCCTCTGGCCTCATAATTAAAGTCTTAAGTTAAGAAAATCTCTTCTTTAGCATTTAGCATAGCATGAAAGAAACCTTCCAAAACTAATACTTCTGCTGATGGGAGAAAAAACATAGACTTCCTTGAGTAATCATTGTGTACTACTGTAGAATCACAGCACTTGGAAAGGGTCTTGGAGACAAACAGAATAAATGTCTTTATTTTGGAACTGAGGGAATTGAAAAACCCAGACATAGAGTTTCAATGTTCTTTAGTATTATTTTTAAAATATTCATTATCCATGAAAAAAGTCTAAGACAATGATTATATTATCAGAGTCAATAAGCTATTTTTAGGCTTCTAGGAAACACATAAAGTATCTTTTGTAGGGATTTAGAGACTATGATAATAGGAATATAAATTTGAAAGCCAGCATGCTCTTGAACATATGTTTCTTTAAAGTTTCTCATAAAATAAACTGAAGACGCAACTTTGATTTTCCATTTTCTTTTAAAAAGTGTCATAGGCTAAGATAAGGGAACCAAGACAAAGGTCAAGCATTGAAGACTATTCTATAATGTAAGAAAATATTTGATATTCTGTGGTTTTCCACAATGTCACACATTACTTAGGGGCTATAAACCTGATATGCTTTTGTCAATAGCTAGTATTAATCAACATTTTAACAGAATGCTCTCTGCAAAATCATCTTATGGCACTACTTTCAACATCAGCGTCTATCACAAAATACACTTCAACTGTTTTGCAAACAAACTTTCTTCCAATTAATAATTAAACAGAGGAACAGCTTGCGGTATATGCTTGGAACTAACTTTACTATATATAGTTGGAAATGACAAGCACACATGAAGATGTGACCGAAGCTGGGTAACATTTAAATATTCAATTTTTCCTCTGTTACCTTGACTAGAGTAGAGTTGGTTCCCAAGGTAAAAACTAAGTGGTCTGCTGGCATATGGTATAACCTCCATTTGAGTGCTAAAAGCTGGATACTGTTTTTGTGAAACAGATGTTGTTGAGTGCAGCAATGCACAACTGACTCTAGCTAACAGCTGGGAATCCTTCGTGACCCATATAGCAAGAAATAAACATGGTCCTATGCTTGGCAAAAATGTAAGAAAGCAAATTTCCATTTGTTAAGAGCTTATCAAAATGAAGAATAAATGTTTTTACCCATAAACTGATTTTATTCACCAGAGTAATCTTTCCAGCAGCTCATGTGATGGCCTCATAATATTCCAGGCACCCTTTGCCAGATGAAGGCTACAGTTGCACTGACATATAGTACAGATGGAAAATAAACATCTGCCTCAATCAGGAGAGAAGACCAAGGACAAGGTTGACAGATATTATCTGGCATGACTCTCTTTGCAGGGAAGCATATAAATGCTACAGGACCAAAACTACTGGCATCGTCTGGTGTTGTCCTTATGTGGTTACTGACCATGAAGAGAGATGATTAGTATGCACTCTCCAAGGAGGAGTGGTGCAGATGCTCAGAATGATATGATTCCAGCTCTCTAGGATCTGCCTTTCTGTAGCCACACCATGTGAGTCGCAGAGTGATTCCATTTTATTTTTTTTCATGGTTGGGCTGCATTTATTGTCTGCAAAGTTTCCCTTCTTGTTGTTGAATGCCACAAACAAGGGGAGGAGGGAAAAACAAGAGGAGCTAATTTGGAAAAGATAAAACCATCTTTTTTATAGTCATAGGAAAATGTCAACAAAGCCGCCTAATCCAAGTTCAAATCAAATGCTTTTCTTCAGAAGAGGACTAAACCTCAACATTTTGATTTCTCACACTGCATTTTATTACATGGTTCAAACCTCACCTTTGGCAAAAATCCGAGTGATATAACACATGTTCTGTGAGGAAGGCACACAGATACCCACAGATATACACATGGATACACACACATATACATATATCCTACCGTCCTAGTACTGACTTCCTTTTGTCCTCATTGCAACCAAATGATTCATGTGGCACAAATAATATGACAGATGTAGCCTTAAAAATTCAGTTTTACTGCGAGTGTCTTTTTTGCCTAAACCTTCTTTCATTTTCTGGTATCTCTTGCAACCATATGGAGTTTAGATGGCAATGAGTTCCTTTCTAACTTAAATCCTTTTCTGCACCTGGGCACAATTTTGGATAAGGAGGTAAAGAAAAGGGAAAAAGTGTCAGGCTTAATATACAGGATTATATTATGAGTAAAGAATACTTTTTGTGAAACAACAATTTCAGTACTGTGGTTTTGTTAGAGTTTTATTTTTTAAGTGACATGATGGAGAATTCTATATATGGATTTGATTAGTTCTTTCCCTTGAATAATAAAGAAAATGAGACTTGCTTAGTTTCTGATAATCTAGCTGAAGCAATTATGATTCTTTTTTACTTCAGATTCTAGAATGAGTTGAAATCTGACTTTACTACTAATAACAGAAAACATCTATTGAGTGTTTACTATGTATTGGGTGCTGTACTTAAGCTCTTTATATACCCTAGTACATTTAACCCTCGCAAAAGTGCTATGAGTTAGACATTGTTATTATTATCCCCATTTTATAGAGGAGGAAGTGTGAGGCACAAAGAGGTTAAATAGTTTGTCTAAAGACACACAGCTTATAGTAGTAGAACTAGCATTTGAATTTAAAGATATGACTCAAGAGTCCATGCTTTTGATCATGATTCTACTAGTAGATTAATAAGTTGAAGCTCACTATACCAAATATCAAGGTGAGATGACTTCATTAATATGAACTCTGTTTGGTATGGTATTCAAAAAGATGTTTCATCTAATTATTTTCACTATGTTAGACTTATTCATTCACAAAAACAATTTATTATTATAAAGTCAAAAGATACAGAAATTCATATAAAAATTAATCATAGGGGAGAGGATTAAAGATGGCGGTGTGAGAGGTGAGACAGAGGCTTCTGCCTAAAACTGCATACAATTCAAAAATATAGTTGGTGCAACTAATCCTGAGAGAACAACAGGAAAGAGGACTGTGCCAGACTGCATACACCTGGAGAAAACAGCAGACAACACGGAACAGGGTAATGTACCAGAGCTGTGGCTCCACAGGACCCAAGCCTTCCCCCCACACCAGCTCACCAGCGGGAGGAAGAGAAACAGAGCAGGGAGGGAGTGGAAGGCTTGGGACTTCTGAATACCTAGCTCCAGAGATCTGCTCTGGAAGCACAAACCTACATTTCATGGTGCTGTCATGATACTCGTGTGATTACGGGGTGAGAAAGGTAATACAGGCAGAATTCCTGGAGAGACTGAGATTCCACCTACTTGTGGAAAGCAGGGATCCATATCTGGCTGCTCTGGGACAAAAGCTTATACCTGTGTACTCTGCCCACTGGTTCAGGCAGAGGAGACAGGCATAGCAGCCAGGAGGCAGGTAACAGCTCTTTCCTTCCCCCAGACACAAAAACCACTCCCCTGTGACCCCCAACATTGCTTCAGGGGCTGAGCAGCTCCAGAATAGAGCTTCTGGACACTAGAGGGCGCCATATACAAATATGAAACGCCAAAGGAACCTGGTTGAGAGTAAAATTAATATAACTCCAGAGAAAGATTTAAATGACATGGACCTTATGACTCTTCCTGAAAGGGAGTTCAAAATAAAAATCATCAACATGCTAATGGAGGTATGGAAAGATATTCAAGAACTCAGGAATGAATTCTGGTTGGAGATCCAATTGCTGAAGAGCACAATGGAGGGTATTAAAAGCAGGTTGGATACAGTGGAGGAGACAATAAATGAAATAGAAACTAGAGAAGGGAAATGCAAAGAAGCTGAGGCACAGAGACAAAAAGGTATCTCTAAGAATTGAAGAATATTGAGAGAATAGTGTGACCAGTCCAAATGGGACAATATTTGCATTATAAGGATACCAGAAGAAGAAGAGAGAAAGAAAGGGATAGAAAGTGTCTTTGAGGAGGTAATTGCTGAAAACTTCCCCAATCTGGAGAAGGAGATAGTCTCTCAGGCCATGGAGATCCACAGATCTCCCAACACAAGGGACCCAAGGAAGACAACACCAAGACATATAGTAATTAAATTAGCAAAGATCAAGGATAAGGACAGACTATTAAAAGCAGCCAGAGAGAGAAATAAAATTGCATACAAAGGAAAGCCCAGCAGGCAAACATCAGACTTCTCAGCAGAAGCCTTACAGGCCAGAAGGGAGTGGCATGATGTATTTAATGCAATGAAGCAGAAGGGTCTGGAACCAAGATTACTTTATCTGGCAAGATTATCATTTAAATTTGATAGGGAGGGATTAAGCAATTTTCAGAAAAGCAAAAGCTGAGAGAATTTACCTTCCACAAACCATCTCTACAGTCTATTTTGGAGGGGCTGATATAGATGGAAATGTTCCTATGGTTTAATAGATGTCACCAGAGGTAAAAAAAAAAAAAAAAAAACCACGGTAGAGAAAGTAGAACAGCTAATTACAAAGCAAATGCAAAATTAAATTAACTATCCCCAAAGTCAATCAAGGGATAGATAAAAGAATACAGAATATGATACCTAATATATAAAGAATGGAGGAGGAAGAAAAAGGAGGAGAAAAAGAAAAGAACCCTTACATTGTGTTTGTAACAGCATATTAAGTGAGTTAAGTTAGACTCTTAGATAGTAAGGACGTTAACCTTGAACCTTTGGTAACCACGAATCTAAAGCCTGCAATGGCAATAAGTACATACCTATTGATAATCAACCTAAATGAAATGGACTGAATGTACCAATCAAAAGACATAGAGTCACTGAATGGATAAAAAAAAACAAGACCCATCTATATGCTGCCTGCAAGAGACTCATTTTTAACCCAAAGACATACACAGACTAAAAGTGAAGGAATAGAAAAAGATATTTCATGCAACTAACAGAGAGAAAAAAGCAGGAGTTGCAGTACTTGAATCAGACAAAATAGACTTCAAAACAGAGAAAGTCACAAAAGACAAAGAAGAACATTACATAATGATAAAGGGGTCAATCCAACAAGAAGATATAACCGTTATAAATATCTATGCTCCCAACACAGGAGCACCCACATATGTGAAACAAAAACTAATAGACTAAAAAGGGGAGAAAGAATGCAATGCATTCATTCTAGGAGACTTAAACACTCTACTCCCTCTGAATGACAGATCAACCAGACAGAAGATAAGTAAGGACAGAGAGGCACTGAACAACACAATAGAACAGATGGACCTAACAGACATCTACAGAACACTACACCCAAAAGCAACAGAATGCACATTCTTCTCAAGTGCACATGGAACATTTTCAAGAATAGATCATATACTAGGCCACAAAAACAGCCTCAGTAAATTCAAAAAGACTGAAATTTTACCAACCAGTTTCTCAGACCACAAAGGTATGAAACTAGAAATAAATTATGCAAAGAAAAAGAAAAATCCCACAAACACACGGAGGCTTCACAACATGCTCCTCAACAACAATGGATCGATGACCAAATAAAAACAGATATCAAGCAATATATGGAGACAAATGACAATAATAATTCAACACCGGAAAATCTGTGGGATGCAGACAAGAGGAAAGTATATTGCAATACAGGCCTACCTCAAGAAAGAAGAACAATCCCATGTAAGCTGTCTAAACTCACAATTAATGAAACTAGAAAAAGAACAACAAATGAGGCCCAAAGTCAGTAGAAGGAGGGACATAAGAAAGATTAGAGCATAAATAAATAAAATGAGAAGAATAAAACAATAGAAAGAGTCAATGAAAGCAAGAGCTGGTTCTTCGAGAAAATAAACAAAAAAGATAAATCCCTAGCCAGACTTATCAAGAAAAAAAGAAGAGTCTACTCATATAAACATAATCAGAAATGAGAAAGGAAAAATCACTATAAACACCACAGAAATACAAAGAATTATTAGATAATACTATATAAAAATTATATACTACAAACTGGATAACCTAGCAGAAATGGACAACTTTCTAGAAAAATACAACCTTCCAAGGCTGACCAAGGAACAAACAGAAAATCTGAACAGACCAATTACCAGAAACAAAATTGAACTGGTAATCAAAAAACTACCTAAGAACAAAACCCTTGGACCAGATGGCTTCACCGTTGAATTTTATCAAACATTTAGTGAAGACATAATACCCATTCTCCTTAAAGTTTTCCAAAAAATAGAAGAGGAGAGAATACTTCCAAACCCATTCTATGAGGCCATCATCACTCTAATACCAAAACCAGGCAAAGACACCGCAAAAAAAGAAAATTACAGACCAATACCCCTGATGAACACAGGAGCAAAAATACTCAACAAAATATTAGCAAACCAATTTCGAAAATACATCAAAAAGATCATCCATCATGATCAAGTAGGATTTATGCCAGGGATGCAAGGATGGTACAACATTCGAAAATCCATCAGCATCATCCAACACATCAACAAAAAGAAGGACACAAACCACATAATCATCTCCATAGATGCTGAAAAAGCATTTGACAAAATTCAACATCCATTCATGATAAAAACTCTCAACAAAATGGGTATAGAGGACAAGTACCTCAACATAATAAAGGCCATATATGACAAACCCATAGCCAACATTATACTTATCAGCAAGAGGCTGAAAGCTTTTCCTTTAAGATCAGATACAAAATAGCAGTAGACTCAGAGACTCCAAGAATGAACTAGTGGTTACCAAAGGGGAGGGGTGTGGGAAGGCGAGTGGGCACGTAGGGAGAAGTGAATTGAGGGGTATTGTGTTTAGTACACATGGTGTGGGGGATCACGGGGAGAACAGTGTAGCACAGAGAATGCACATAGATCTGTTATATCTTACTACACTGTTGGACAAAGACTGCATTGGGGTATGGGTGTAGACTTGATAGTATGGATAAATGTAGAAACTGCATTGTTTTTTCATGTGAAACCTTCATAAGAGTATATCAATCATACCTTCATAAAAATTTTTTTTAAAGGAATAATAAATTTGTGTTGTTTTAAGGTTAAAAAAAAGAAGTGGTACATAATACACAATGGAATGCTATTCAGCCATAAGAAAGAAACAAATCCTACCATTTGCAACAACATGTATGGAGCTGGAGGACATTATGCTCAGTGAAACAAGCCAGGCAGAGAAAGACAAATGCCAAATAATTTCCCTCATTTGTGGACAATAACAATGAAGCAAAACTGAAGGAACAAAATGGCAGCAGACTCAGAGACTCCAGAATGTACTAGTGGTTACCAAAGGGGAGGGGTATGGGAAGGCGAGTGGGGAGGGAGGGATAAGGGGATTGAGGGGTATTATGTTTAGTACACATGATGTGGGGGATCACAGGGAGAACAGTGTAGCCTAGAGGAGGTACATAGTGAATCTGTGGTATCTTGCTGCACTGATGGACAATGACTGCATTGGGGTATGCGTGAGGACTTGATAATATGGGTAAATGTAGTAACCACATTGTTTTTTTATGTGAAACCTTCATAAGAGTGTGTATCAACCATACCTTAATAAAAAATTGAAAAAAAAATTAATAATAATCTCAACTTCTTTCAAATCAACCCTCCTGAATTGACAAATGTTATCAGGTATATATTTCATAACATTTTTCTATGCTAATAATTTGTCTCATTCTTTTTCCTCTTCTCTTCTTCCTTTTTTGACCTACAAAGGGATTACTGTATACATACCCTACAAATTAAATATACTATAGTATGTATATATAGTACATAATAGTATTATATACTATATATAGCATATAGATCATAATTTATTTCACAGTTCCCTAAAGGTTGTCATTTAGTCCTTTATTTATTTTTTTATTAATCATGAAAAAATTTTATTACATGGCTACAGAATGTTTTGTTGTTTTTTTAAATTTATTTTTTTATTTAGGTATTGTTCATGTACAATCTTATATAAATTTCAAATATACAACACAGTGGTTCAGCAGTTACCCATAGTATTAAATCCTCATCCCCACTAGTAAGGTTAGTTTCTGTCAAAACAGAAATATGTTACAAAATTATTGACTATATTCTCTATGCTGTACTACCATCCCCATGACCTGCTTATATTGTGATTGCAAATTTTTCTGACCCTATATCCCCTCCCCCATGGTAACCACTAGTCACTTCTCAGTATCTGTGAGTCTACTGATGTTTTATTTAGTCTGTTTTGCTTTGCTTTTATACTCCACAAATAAGTCCTTTATTTTTTTTTAAATACATTAATCTGGTGATTTTTTCCTAGCCCAAAATATATCTCCATGTGTTGCTAGTCAAGCTATATTCCAAAGTGGCCATATCATTTTTTATTCCCGATGGCAACAAGTGAGAGTCCCAATTGCTCTATATTCTCATCAGTACTTGGTCTTGTCAGTTTCTGTTGTTGGTTTTTTAAGTTTTAATCATTCTAATAGATCTATAGTGGTATCTCATTGTAATTTTAATGTGCATTTTCCTAATGACTAACGACATTAAACATCTTTTCATGAGTACTTTTGCCATTTGTATCTCTTCTTTGGTATTGTATCTGTTCAAATCTTTCATCATTTTTAAATTGGAGTTTCTTATTTTTGGTCTTTGAGCATTTTAAAATATCCCCAAACTAGTCCTTAATCAGATAATGTGATCTGTAAATATATTCTTCTCATCTGTGACTTATCTTTTCATCCTTTCAAAGAATTGAAGTTGTTAATATGGATAAAATTTATCAATTTTTCTTTTTTGAATTGTGATTTTAGTGATTTGTCCAAAATTATTTGCCTAACCAAGGCTTTCTTCTGTGATTTTTCTAAAATGTTTACAGTTTTAGATTTAGTTTAGTTTAGATATACTTCAAATTGGATCTAAACATGAAACCTAGATCTAAGGCCCATTTTGAGTTAATTTTTATTTATAGTGCAAGATATGCTTTTTATGTATCTATTGAAATAAATAGGCTGTGACATGAATTACATTGACTGATTTTTGAGTGGTGAACCAGCCTTGCATTCCTAAGATAATTTCTACTTGATCATGAGGTATTATCCTTTTTTTATAGATTCAGTTTAACGATATTGTGTTGAGAATTTTCCATCAATATTCACAAGGGCTATTGGTCTGTAGTTTTGTTATAGTAGTTGTTCTCATAATATCTTATCTGGGTTTAGTATCAGGGTAATACTGGCTTCATAAAATAAGCTTCATAAAAAAATCCACCTCTTCCATTGTTTGGAAAAGTTTGTAGAATATTGACATTAATTCTGCCTTGAATATTTCACAGAATTCACCAGTGAAGTTATATGGGTCTGACATTTGTTGTTGTTGTATTCAGGTTATCTATTTTTTCTTGAATGAGTTTTGACAACTGTGTCAAGAAATTTGTGCATTTCATTTATGTTGCTGAACTGATGGACGTAAAAATGTTTTCTAATGTTTTCTTGCTGTCTTATAATGTCCATCAAGCCTGTAGGGATGATCCACTTTCAGTCCCCAAATTGGTAATTTGTTTTTTCTCTTTTTATCTTGGCTAGTTTGTTAATATGTTTATCAATTCTGAGGTTTTTTAAAGAACTAGTTTTTGTATACATTCATTTTTTCCTATTTGCCCTTTAGTTCCGATTTTATTTATTTCTGCTTCTATCTTTGTTTTTCCTTCATTCTAATTATTTGAGATTAATTTACCCTTTATCTGGTTTCTTAAGGTAGAAGCTCAGATATTGATTTGAAAATCTTCTTGGCAGTCCTCACTCAGCATCTCCATGTAACTGGAAGAAGCTTTTGCTGAAGACATGAGAAATATGGCTGGAAAACATGGACAATTATAGATTTTTAAAGTAAACATAGTCAAATTCCAAAGCTTAAATCAAATCATCAAATAGTAATTCTTAAATTTTAATATAATTTTTAAAGAGTTGGTATATGTTAATGAGCATGAAATATGACTAAGCTAGGTGGTATATAGATAAGTAGTGGTCAGTGTGTATAATTAGGTGAAGGAATGGAACAAAACAGTGTTACTTAACATGACACAGCTGGAAGGAACACTAAAATTACATAATTCAACTCCTTTTTCTAGTTAATAGAAAACTGAGTGCAGCAGAAGATAACTAACTTGGTCCATAACCTTAGAGTTCAGTGCCCTGCAAATCTATTTTGTTACAAAATTCTTGGCCCTCTGAGGCAAAGACTACGTCTCTGTTCAAATTCCCCATAGTGAAGAACATGATGATTTTGCAAATAATGAGGACTTTTTAAAGTACAAAAACAGAAAGCAATGAGAAAGAGAATTTTTTTTGTTTGTTTCTTGAAAAAAATAGTCTTCCTAGTTATAGTTGTGAAACAGAGCATATGAAAAAAATTCTAGGCCCCTCTCACCCATGTTCCTTAGTGGAAGGAGGACTCTTCCTTTGTTTTCTTCAGCCAGGAGTGCTCTTTCCTGGATAAGACTGGGTGATTCCAAGACCTCTTATGTGTCTCTCAGTTAAATCATTCTGTGAGCAATTATATAGTGAAGGAAAAGAGATCATTCCTAAGTGTGCAGTACAAACTTTGTGTGTAAACAAAGTAGAATAACTACTTTTGAAAATTAGCAGATTCACTGTAGATGCCTCTTAGGCATATCTTAGAATTCCACATATGTTAAAAATTATTAGCATGTTCCCTAACTTTGAGCTAAAAAGAACTTTTTCCAACTTGTACTCATCATGGTACTAATGTCAGATGAAAATTATGTATGTTTTCTTTAATGGGAAAACATAAATGGTGCTTCAGAAATCAAACAAACCATATTTTTCTTCTTTTCATGAGATATTTGTGGAACAACCTTCTCAATGAAAGACAAGCAAACACACACACACACATGCAGCTTTAAAATTGCTGTAGATCAAGGTCTAGTTGTGCTCAGGGACTCAGCTCCACTAAATTGTTGTGTGTTTTGCCTTCCCTACCCAAGAATTTTACTTCATTGAGATACTCTCATAATCCCAAAATGCTTGAAAATATTAAATAATCTTAAATGCTTAAAAACATAAAGAGTCAGATTCTTAAGAATCTTAAAAAGAGAAAAATATGATTTTTATAACTTTTTACCTTGCTGGTTTGAGTCTCCATTGAGCTATAACATTCTACTACTAAAAGATAATTCCACATTTGAGAGAATAACCTCTAATAAATTATATGTGCTTTGGGATGGAGCAAACATTCCACTTTTATTGGTCATTAACATGTTTGTATGAATAGATTTAATCAGTTTTCCTTCCTGTGTTATTAATATATCTTGAGAGTAAGCCTCTTCAGGACCAAGAAGCTACTGAGGCTGCCTTGGTTGGAGGGAATAAGAGTCATAGTTTATTTGCTAGCTTCTTTCTTTTACTCTAATCCTCCTCAAAGAGCAGTCTGGACTCATTATTTTACTTCCCACTTTCAATTAACTTCTACTGTTAGAGTATGTTGTATTTTTTTTTTTTGCCTCTACTCCTCACTGAAATTGCCCAGCCAAAGTACCCTCCAACTGGTAAATCCAGTGAACACCAGGCCCACCTCCCTCACTACACCTTTCTGGCTCAGTGATCCTGCTGGCTAACCAGGCGTTGATGGACAGGGAGAATTCTCTATAGTCCTGCTTGAGATGCCATCTTGGGCAGATGTGTACTTTGGGCAGGTATACCTGGGCCTCAAAATGGAGACCTTCTCAGTAGCCTGCTCCTCCTCCAGTGAGGTTCTCTAGTGATTTGAGATCAGGATGTTTTCCTGCCTTTTCCCCAGGAGGAGAGGGGTTTTATTTTTTGTTCCCTTGTTCTAGCTTCCATGTGTCCTGATAGTGACACATGTTCTGCTCTCAGTGGCTAAAGGCTTTTTGTTCTTCTGTAGGGGAGAAAAAAAAAAAAGGGATGGAAGGATATGGGCAGCTTTGAGCCTTTTTTGCGGCAGCTTCTTCTATTCCTTTCCTCAAGACCTCCACATGAGAGGCTTTCTCTGGCTTCTTGCCCAGTTCCCAATCTTTCAAGTACCTGGTGAGGTCTGGGGGAAACAGCATGTCATTGAGTTTAACTTTTCCATGTAGCTCCAGTGGTTTTCATACTCTCATGTTAGCCCCCACTCAGCATTTAGCAACTGTACCTAAATTCTTCTTTCAAGCTTGTGTGTTTCCCAGTATGTAGTCTAGGTGAGCAAGTCTTGCATCTCATCTCTTTTTGGAGGCACCTTTTTCCTTAGACCTCAGATGAGTTCATTTCCCTGTGACCTCATTTCTTGTTCGGGAAAAAATTATGTTTTGTGGATTATTGGCCTTTTTTTTATTGTTAGGACTAGAATGACATTCTTTTCAGATTTCTATATCCAAAGCAGAAGCCAGAAGTCTTGCCTTCATTCTTGAAAGACATTTTTGATGGGTATAGAGTCCTAGGCTGGCTGGTTTTTGGTCCATCATACTTTAAAGATGTTCATCTATTGTCCTCAGGCCTGATAGTTTCTGATGTAAATTTTGCTTTCATTCTTTGGTTCCTTTCTAAATAATGTGTCTTTTTTCCCTTTGGGTGCTTTTAAGATTTTCTATACTTTACAATTTGATTTTGGTATATTTTGATGTAGTTTTCTTCATCTTTATTTTGTTTGACTTTGTTGACTTTCTTGGATCTCTCAATTTATACTTTTCATCAAATTTTGAAAATAATCTGCTTTTATTTATTTGCTTCCTTTTTTTCTGTCTCTCCTCTTTTTGGGATTCAGATTACATGTATATTAATCACTTAGCATTCTCACACATCTCTAATGTTCCTTTTTTTTCTGTTATTTCTTTTAGTCGTATTTTTCTGAGTCTCATTTTGTATAGTTTCTACTACTGTGTCTTTTAATTCCCTAATCATTTCTTCTGCAGTATCTAACCTGCTCTTACTCAGTGAATTTCTAATTTTATATTTTCTTCATTTTCACTCTAGAAGTCTCTTTTATATATGATAATACTCTTTTCATGTTCATGATTTCCTTTTTTAAAAAAACATATAGAGTATATCTGAAATAGTGGATTTAATACTATCTGAGAGTGTTAAATAGTATCTGATAATTCTCTCAACTTGCCACTTCTGTCTAGTTATACTTACTGATTTATGTCCTGTTTTTGAGTTCTGTTCCCCTGTTTCTTTGCATGAATAGTTTCTTTTATTAGATACTAGAAATTGTGACACTGGACAGTATTTCTTTAAAAATTGTTAAACTCTGTTTAGGAAAACAGTTAAGTCACTTAGATTCAGTTTGTTTCAAAGCTTGTTTTTAAGCTTTTATGGGGCATATTCAGAGCTCCCCCCCCGCCCCACACTACTGAGGCAATATCCTTCCAAACACTACTAGGTTCTTCTTATATTTGGAGGCCTTTCTATTCTGGGTGATTGGAACACAGATTCTTCCCAACCCCATGTTAACTCCAGATACTATTGCACGTATTTCCTTTTTTCTTTACACTTCTTTCCCCAGCCTCTGGTACTTTCCTCCCATGTATATTCAGATCAGTCCTTAGACAATTACGAGAAACTCCCTGCACATCTCTGAAGCTAATATGTATTTCCTTTCTCTGAGTACCCTGTCCCTGCTAAATTCTAGCCATCTTGGCCTTTCTGAACTTCTGCCTCTGCCTCCCCCACTCAGCCTTTGCATTGAAGCCTGGGAAGGTTCTATGTGCAGTTAGCTTGGACAGTTGTAAGTTTCACTTCATTTGTTTCCCTTTCTCAGGGATCACTATCTTAGGTTGTTTCAATTGTCTGAAAATGGTTGCTCCTTGTATATTGTCTATGTGTGTAGTTGTTTAAGGTGTGAGGGCAACTAACAGTCCCTGTTAGTACACCATGGCCAGAAATGAAAGTCTCCTAGAGCCTATTCCATGTTATATTGCAATTCAGAACTTTGGTTCAATCCAAACATCTGCCTTTTCTACTTCTATTTCTGAGATGCTGGGGGCTGCTGGAGGAAATCACATAAATGTGAGCAATGACGACATTATATTTTTACGGTTCTCAATTTCAGCTGCCTTCTCAGCACCATTTCCCATTACAGCTATTTCAAATGTTTGCCAATCTCTTCAAGTCCCCAGTCCCAACATCTAGAATCTTTCTCTAAGCAAATTAACCTCTTTTGTATGTTATAGAGGAGATTAAGGGTGTCTTAATGGAAATTCCTCAAATCTCCCATCAGTATTCCTAAAAACACATCTATTTCTATTTATATTTCTTGTTCCAATCTTTTAGGGAGATGAGTTCTTTGCTTATTCAAACCAAGTCCTTCTTCTGTACTCATTACATATTTCCTTTACTCTTTTCTGCAAATTTGATGATAGATTGCTTCTTTTCTATGCTGTGTTTTCCTTTTCCTTTTTTTATGTTTTTGCACCTCTATTATTTTTTCTTATAACAGGATTATTGCAAAATATTAAAATTCTGTGGAAGAGTGAAATCCATTCTCCACACATATCAAAAATTAATAATAATGTATTTTAAAGTCAGCTATTGCTATTGTTTTCTACTTCTGTGTAGTGGTCTCTTGAAGAACATCCTCCATAACCTTTTGAAAGTAGCTGATAGAGGCCACTGTGCAGATAACTGTTGTCCTTTGAATAACACTTCCAGTTCCTCAGTGCAGACCTCAGCCAAGCACTCCTACTCCTTTACTCAGAATCTCCCAAAGTCTTCCTGAAGTCTTTTGGCAGAATGAAAGGCAAAATTCTAAAAGTGGCCTAGAAAATCCAATGTGGTCTGGCCTTTCCTATCTCTCTTCTCCTATCGCCTCCTCTTCATTTCCTCCTAGCTTCACTGGCATCTTTACGTCCCATATGTAAGAAACACATTCTGGGTACTTGCCTGTGCTGGACTCTCAGTCTGAGATCCTCTTTCCCAGTATCTATATGGCTTGTTTTTTTACTTGTTTCATGTGCTTCCTCAAAACTCATCTTACCAGGACTTTGCTGACTACTTTGCATAAAATAGCAGTACTCTTATTCTCCCCCTGCACTCCTGGCAATATTTCACTTTGTAGTCTGTAACATCAATGATATGATAAGTTTATTTGGTTATTGATTGTTTTTCCCCACTGGACTGCAAGCTCCAGCCTAAAGGACACTTAAGCAACCCCCAAATAAAAGTAGATGTCAATTTAAAAAATACCTGTATCTGTAACATATGTAAATGTTTAATTGGGACTATAATTATTGACTATTCTATTCTTCATTCAACCTGCTTTCCTTTCTTAACAATCTATTATTATCTTTTCCCTGTGTCAGTATGTAAGTGATTGATTTAGTATTTTTAATGTTTGCAAAGCTGCCATTTTACTTTTAAACTTTATCATGAATTTCAGCTTATGACTCTTTTAGCATCACTGAAAGATACATCCTTGTACATATACCTTTAAACTGTTATTTCCTGAAGAAATTAGAAGTGGATTTTCTTGACCAAGAATATCTGAACATTTAAAATTTAGTTTTAGTGCCGAATTACCTCCAGGAAACAGTGTCAATTTATGTTCGTACCAATAACGTAAAATACTTCATAGTTTCCCATATTCTTATCATCAATGGTATTCTTGTTTTTCAATCTTTTTAGACCTAATAGGGAAGATGTGACACCAACTAATAATTCCCCTTCCCAATTCCTTGTTTAAATTTGAATATCCTTCTAGTCCTTATTTTATGTTTTTTTTTGTGTGTGTTTTCTTAGTTAAGTTACATAAAAAGAGTCTTTATATCCACTGGATCCTCACACTCACCTTTTTTCTATACTTACCTCTAAAATCTAAGCTCCTTCCTTTCTTTTCTATGGAATCTGCTCAGATGAAAGTCACCAATTGTACCTAAATTGCCATACCCAATTCATTATTGTCAGGCCTCATATTATTTGATCTCTTCTGCACTGAAAACCACTTAACTCTCTTATGGAAATACTTGTATCCTTTGACTTTTACAGCATATTCACTTCCTGGACTCCTTTGCCATTTTTGTTTCCTCCATATGTCCTTTACACATACAACTTTATCTTCATCCATAGCTGCAACATCTGCCCATCTGTAGCTAATCCTGCAATCTGAATCTCTAGGGTAAATTTCTCTCTTGAACTCCAGATACGTGGAAAGCTGGATAGTCTTTGTGGATATACCAAAAGAATCTAAAAGAACATATGGAAAACTGAACTCATTGTTTTCTCTCAGCTGTATTTGATTCAGATTTCTAAATAGCACCTCAAAGTGTTTGTTATATCTATTGGATTCTAGACTGGTTTCCTTCTACTATATCAGTGATATTCAACTGAAAGAAAGGAGGATATGAAGGTCCAGAGTCTGCCAGACTCTTAAGAAGGTCATACGTCTAAGTTAGAAGTCACTTCTGGAATTTCTTGCCCCTGTGAAGAATGCCAATAGGAAATAATGTGGAGAACTAATGTCTTGGATATTAAGTCCTTGAAAACAGGGGTGTGCGTTACTTACCTTTTGAAACTAAGACAGTACCTGGAACATATGAAGTAGCCAATATGAGATTATTAAATTAATTTGAACTCACTATTGATTGAACATTATTTGGTTGAATGGTAGAAGGAACATTTGCCATAGATAATCCTAACTACAAACCATAGGACACTGAAAGTTTTTTATTAAATGAAATTTTCATGCTAAATTGGGTGACTGTAGGACAAAAATGTTGAAATCTAGGAAAAAAGTTAATTTCTGTTAGTTTATATTATTTTACTTTGTCAAAGAATCAAATTTATTGGCATATTTAACTTGTAGATATGCTAACTTTATTATTTGGCATGCAAAAATATGTCATGTTTTTGACCCCAGTGTTTCTGCTTCCTTTTTATACACTGTAGATTCTTTTATTGAATGCCCTGGAAGGTTCTGCCAGCTTTAAACCCAGGAGGCTGACACCCCATCTGTTTAACTGGAAACCATCTAATCCAAACAGACACTTCTCTTCTTAGGAGGTATTTCCAATGCTTTGTGAAACCAAAACTTTTCACTCCATGATGCACATATATCTCTCGATCTCACAATGTGGTGAACATATTGAGGTAAATGCCCAGATGTCCTTACTACTATGGAGTCTGGCTAAAATCTGGCCAAGCCTCAACAATAGAATTCTAGAAAGGAGCAAGTCACCCAAAAAGAAAGAGGCTATCTAGGAATCTAATTTGGTACAAATCCTTTGTGTGGTTCCTTTGGAAGTCTGCTAGTACTCAGTTCAGTTCCTTGGTTTGTGATTTGCTACTGGAGAAGAGGACAGTGTTTAGTCATTGCTAGTTTCATAGATATATGACTTTTACTATTGCTGTTGAAGCACACTTGCTTCCTGTTCATCTTTATTGCTCTCAGTATTGCACTAATCTTCCTCTCTGCCAGAGAATCATTGGCTTATATAAATGGAAAGGAAGAGTCCAAAACTAATTTCCTAATCCTTTGCTCCCTTATTTTTCTTAATGCATTGATATCCTTCTATTATTCCATAGTCTTCATTTTATGCAATTCTATCTATTAGGTCTCTTAATGTGTGTTTCAGCCAATACTTCATTTTGTCCTTTTCCTTAATATTGTCATCTTAAAAATTATTTTTCAAATGTCTTGATTTTCACTGTTCTCCTCCCAATCTCCTTTTGGTACTAGTTATTATTTCCTTATGGCCTCAGTATTTTAACCATTGAATGGTATACATAAGATTCCTTGGAGGCCAAGCAGTAAGTTTTTACTTCTAAAAACACTTATTTTAATAAGTGAGGTCTGTGACTTTCCAGCTCTTACTATTTTTTTTTCCTTTGATTCAAGTGTGACCTGAATGTCACATTAGTTTAGGTAACTTGCTTTACCATCTGGAATTCCCAAATTTGTGAAGAGATCAAGAGGATGTATGAATACCAATGTGAAGAGCAATACCAATTCAGCAAGACATAAGCACTTGGCTATTTCTGAGTGGAGGTGCAACAGATGGAGTAAAATAGAGCAATTTATGTAGACCTTCCTCCTTTCCCCATCATTATACTGCTAGAAGTTTGATACCTTATAATATAGGCTCTCTAACATTTCACTGTGTCCACCATGGATTATACTTGAAGTCCAAGCTGCTCTTCTTTCTTGTCTTTCTTTTTTGTCCAACTCTCATGGTACCATGAATTTAAAAAATATAGTTCTTAACCAACTCTTATAACTTTTATCCATGGTGAAATTCAATTTATTAGGTGCAAAATAACTTGAATAGTAAGAAATTAGGAAGAATTAAGCATGTGCATTAGTATACTAATAGTCTATCTCTTCCTCTCACTCTCTCTTTCTAGCATACATATTCATACATAGCCAGAATAATCGTGGTATCTCCAAATATCTGACTTATTCATTCTCTTCCTTCAACAGTGGAGCACCTTTGATTTCCCAGCACTGTTTATGCAGTGGGCACGAAATGATAAATATAACTAAGAATAGAGGCATGTGTCTGTATCCAAATTTTCTTTAAATTAAAAAAAAATTCACCATGATGTAAAATATTTCATCTCATCCATTCTTATGTTTAAGAGAATTAAATAGACAGTATGAAAACAGGGGCCTTGCATAGAAAGCAAACCCAAATATTTTACTTTAATAAAACCCCAAAATATAATTGATTAAAAATGAGTAAAAGAATCTACCATGGTTTCTTGATCCAAAGAAAACAGTCAGTAAATATCTGTGGTTTTTTTTTATTATTGTGCTTTAAAATGAAAACCAAACTTTTTTGAATCAGAAAGTTTAAAAACTTGATTTTCTTCATTAATTAGAGGATTAATCTTTTTTGGTAAGATATTTAAAAATCTTAATTATAAGAAAAGGAATTAAGACTTACTGAATTTAATGCCTACTTATTCTACTAAAATAGTTTTATGTGGGTGTACAAGTTTGGAAAGTTTTGGAACTGCATAACATAGTTTGAAGCAGCTGACATCTTGAATAACTGTATTTCAAAGGTTTGGATGAGATTGTAATTCACAAGAAAAGAGGCAGAGATGAATATTCTAGTTTTGTGAACCTCTAAACTCTACATCTTAAAATATCCCTCTGCATTTAAAATACTTTCATCACGTAAGAAAATGGTCTTATATGACCACTCCAACCTTCTGAACAGTTTTATATACTTTCATAGAACTCAGTATTGTTTTCAAGACACATACCACATTTTCTTAATTATATACTGGTATATTGACTAGATTTATACCTGCTTTCCCCATCAAACTATTAACTCAGGGGAGGAACCAAATCTGTCATTTAAATAATGCTGATCTTCAGGTCTAACACAATGCATAACATCTAGTAGGTTTTATGTCAATATTTATTGAATGATAAAACTTGACAGGTCTTGTTTCTTATACCATGCATTAGACATCGATGGCAAATGGCTGATTTTCTAAAAATTTAGGATTTCTTTGGCTGCCTTTCAGTTGCTGGGGAAATTACTGGCAACATTATGATTTCCTTTTACCAACTTATGTCACTTCAATCATTAATCATTTAATCGTTCATTCAGCAGTGAATTTTTTTGAGTGCTTATTATGTGCCAGGCACTGTTTTAGGAGCTGGGGATAGTTTTGAACAAACCACCGGTGCCTGACTTGGAGGAATTTACATTCTGTGGATAGTAAGATTTCATGGATTAATTAAAACCCTACCTTGTAGCAAGACTTTATTACAAGGTTTAAGTATACTTTAGTTGCCTTAATTTTAATAAGGCTTATTGCCCAAAATATGTACATGTTTTCCTAATTATTCACACCCAACACCAGCACCTGCCTCTAATGTCTTCCTCCACAAGACTTACCCTCCCCTCTTCATCCTCCCAGTTAGCCCAGGCCCAAGGAAGGTGCCCCCACACTTTA
Organism: Manis javanica; assembly: GCF_040802235.1. Lineage (NCBI taxonomy): Eukaryota > Metazoa > Chordata > Mammalia > Pholidota > Manidae > Manis > Manis javanica. Next base: position 153,160,870 of record NC_133157.1, read on the forward strand.
CATGCCATGTCAGGACTGTGTTTTGGAAAACAACCCTACAGTGTAAGGATTTTTCTGCACACTTGTTCAGTGCTCTTTCAGACTTGGTTTCTGTTTTTTGTTTACTCTGCGGTACCTTCACTCTGTACCTCAGGCTACTGGCAGGAATAAGCATCACTTAAAAAGTAATTTAGGAAATAAGTATACTTCCCCTAGGGTGCAAATAAAAGGAAAAGTTGTGGTAAATAGCTAATGTCAGCAAAAGGTGCCTTGGGGGAACCCTAAGAGTCACTCATTTCAAACCAGCAATAACTTCTGGTGCTATTGGTCCTGAGGCAGCAGCCGTCAACATTGTTTAAAAAAGCTCCCTTATGGTGTTCTCATTAATTAACTGCACTGTTTGTTGATTCTAGATTGATTCCATTTGTTCTCTGGAGAGTGTTTTTGGAAACTCAGCAATGCCTTGATGCAGAATTTCATCTTCAGGCCCTAAATTCCCAGGATGGTGGTTTACTGGGACATATAGAAGATGAAGTGAAAAAGAGAATTTGCTAGATAAAAATGATAATCAAAATATTTTAAATTCAGATGTAATTTTTGAAGATTTTCCCCACAGAGCAAAAAAATTACCTGAAGCAAAGTTTGACTGACAGGCAGGTTCAACAAACACAAGACAAATGGTATGCAAAACAGATAGGGAAGTATTTGTTGCTAATTACTTGAGAAAGCATTTTAATTAAGTTGTTTGCCAATTAATGCCTCATTTTTAACATTCCATAAATATTTAAACATGTTTCATAAACTTTCTTCTTATGGAAACATTTGCAAACATTATTATGGAGTTTCTTTGGGAATCTCATAAGAGAAAGACTGTACAATTTAGAAGATTCTACTTGCTATTTGCATAAGTAAATAAATGGTTTCTTGTTTATCTTGGTAGCTATTCTACTTTAAAATACTCTATCTGAATTCTTCCACATTCTGCCATGAATTGAATAAATACAGTCTACATATTATTTTGATCTGCCATAAATATTGAAAATAACATAGAACATAGAGGGTACTGTGTTTAATTGCAATCTTTTAGTCAAATGCAAGAGAATGTTGTTTAAAGAAATTCAAGAAATAGCCATTATTAATGTTTCAATCATCCTCAACCTAAACCATTTAAAATGCAACCTACCCAACTAAAATAAAATGAAAGGCAATACACACAAATAAAATAGAATGATTTATGTATTACCAAGTTGGGTCTTAATATGTAATATAAGCTATCATAAATTTAACCAAAAATATCCCAAACATTTGGCTTTTCTCTTTCCCTGATTACTCTTTCATTAGAACAATCATGCTTATGCTTGTTTCCTACTATAGATGACTTTCATGAAATTAAAGGATGAAATAGATTATGTTTAGAATTTAGCCAGAGATGAAAGATACTCCTTCATCAGTATTTTCTTATCTAATAGAAATACTGATGTTAGTGTTCTTAGGACCAATTTCAACATTGCAGAGGGGTTTCCCCATACTTGCAAAAAAGCAGTTCTCCAGACACCAGCTGGATGTTCTCAATTGTGATACCGTCTACCTAAGATAGCCTCATATTCAACAGGTTGAGAGTTCAGTCTTACAACTTTCCACCCCTCCCCACTTCAGACACCAGGTTATTACCTATGCTTCTAACCAACAGGTTGCAGATTGGAGGTTCCAACAACTCCCTCCAACTCAGGACACCAATTGCAAGTGCAGGTTGTCACCTGTGCTTCTGACTGACTGGCTATAACTCAGAGGTTCCCACAACCCCATCCTTGAGTTTGAATAAGAAACTTTTTACTACATTACCATTTTATTAAAAAATGGTATAAGTCAGGAACAGCCAGATGGAAGAGATGCAGATAGCAAGGTGTATGTGAAACATGTGGCACTTCCCTGCCCTCTCCAGGGGTGCCACTGCCCCAGATCTCTCCATGTTCACCAATGAGAAAGCTCTCCAACCCTGTCTTCTTGGGTTTTTATGGAGGCTTCATTACATAGGCATGATTGATTAAATCATTGGCCATTGTTGATTGATTCAACCTCCAGGGCTTCTCCTCTTCCCAGAGGTCTGGGGTTGGGGTTGAAAGTCCCAGCCCTCTAATCACATGGCTGGTTCTCCTGGCAACCAGCTCCATCCTTAGGTGGGGACCAAAAGATGCCTACTTAACATAACAATAGACATCCTGTCACTTTCAACATTTAGAAAATTCCACAAATTTTGAGAGCTGTGAGCCAGGAACTGTGGATGAAGACCAAATCTATATGAGAACTATCTGAATGGCCAAATATATATTTCTTATGAAACACCATATCACAACTGACCATGTAGTGAATCACCAAAAAGGGAAGGTCTGACCTACCTAGAACACTCACCATTGACACATTGCTAACAGGCCTGCTGCATAACGTGTTAGGCAGAAACAAGGGAAAGATCCCATTATATTAGTGCCTTATTCAATGGCAATCATGAGTGAAGAAAAGGAGCTTTGAGTGGGGCTTATACTTTAAACATTTGATCCTTCAGGGGCAATGGGAGTACGTAGGACTGGTTGAGTTGGGGCAGGGAGTGGGGGCGGTTTATGGAGCACTTGCTGGGTAGTTTGCATTTACATGAGCACCCAGAGACAGTACATAGCACCAAAGGCCATGACAAGGGCATCCATCCTACTTGTACCCCATCAGTAGAGCACTGTCCAAGCTTGAGGAAAGCCAAGTTAGACCTGTCCCAAATGGAAGAGTTGAACAGCAATAACAAAAGACATGCTGCTCTGCTATGAAAATTATACTAACTTAACTGTGACCCCTGAGAATGGCTGCCCTGGCTTTCTGCCTGGAGGCACTCTCTTGAGCGGTGTGCACGGTAGGGATCCCACAGGGACTGGCTGGGTCAGGACAGAAGAGGTTGGAGTTTGGAGAAGCTCACGCAGCTGGCATCTGTGGAGCAGAGAACCAGAAGTGGCAGGGGCTGGGCCACAGAGAAAGTGCTCCAGAGCGTCACAGGCTCCTGTATGTGGTTCTTGAACACTAATCTAGGCACATTCAGGACCAGCGTCTGCTGGGCAGAGCAAAAGATGACAGGAGCTGTACAGGGAACAATCTCGAGGGCTCCCACAGTGCTCTGAGAAGCTGGAGGACAGAACAGCCTGGATGGGCTGTCAGACCTCATGAAGAGGCATTGAGATGCAGAATAAACTAAAACTTATTTTAGGAAGATAGTAGTAGGCTTTTAAAATAACCATGTGCAATGACATAATTTTATCCGCCTTTGTGAGCAGTTAATAGAATCTGAATATTCTGAAATTTCTATTATGATCTTTTTCACCTTAACTCTGAATTAGGTAGACTCACTTTAGTTTCCAAATACATGGATTTGAAAAATATATTTTCACTGCAGATTTTTAGTTTGTTAGAATTTTTCAACATCCTTTTGCAGCCTAATATATGGTCAATTTTTGTGAGTATTCCAACTCTGCTTGAAAAAAAAGTGTTATTCTATGTTTGGAATACAGCAGGGTCTTTGTACTACTCCATTAGATAAAATTTGTCAATTAGACTGTTGAAATATACATGCTTACTGATTTTGGCTCTGGATGTATGTTAAAATCTACCATGAAAATTGTAGATTTGCTGATACTTCCTTATTGTTTTGATAATTTTTGCTTTGTATATAGGAAACAAGGTTGCAATGATGAAGGTTATGATTGTCATATTTTCTTGGGGAAATATTTCTTTAATCATATCACATTAAATTCTACTATTTCTGATATTATTAACTCATCATTTCCTTTTGGCTAATATTTCCCTGGTATATCTCATTCTATCACTTTTCTTTCAAACGTTCCATGTGTTTGTTTATTTAATGCATATTTAAAAAATTTACAGCTGGATTTGAGTTTGTTTTTTATATTTCTATCTCAATCTGTGGTCCTAACAGGTATTTACTCATATCTTTTTTTTTTGTATCATTAATGTGCAATTACATGAGCAACATTATGGTTACTAGACTCCCCCTATTATCAAGTCCCCACCACATGCCCCATTACAGTCACTGTCCATCAGCATAGTAAGATGCTATAGACTCACTACTTGTCTTCTCTATGTTGTACAGCCCTCCCCATGCCCTGCCCCTACATTATGTCTGCTAATTGTAATGCCCCTTTTTTCCCCCTTATCCCTCCCTTCCCATCCAATCCTCCCCAGTTCTCAAGGAGAAGCTGGTATCTTGGGATTCACTCTTGATAGTATGTCTATACCAAGGGTAGGGACTATGACAAGAGGCTGTCTCTGTGTTTCCTGCCAGTTACAGTGGCTTGATTTTCACTTAGCTGGGGTGTAGGAGTCTTCCAAGTATCTGTATTTTTCACAAAGGGAATTGACCCATGTATTGCTGTAGAGTCAGTGTGTCAGGGGGAAGGAGGAACATCCAGGGCTTCCTGTTCTATTACCTTGCTGATTGTACTCAGAGCATTATTTCCTACTTTCATGATTATCTAGGTTTTTTCTAAATTGCAAAATTAATATAGCTTTGTATTTGTTTAAAGATGGATAGTTTTGTTTCTGCATTATTAAGTCTGGATTTCTTCTTTATGCTTGTAGTTTTTTTCTTTAAATTGATAGTATATACCATAAGTTGATGTTTTCTCATTGATGTTTGCACAGAACCTGTGTACACTTCAAAATCTACATCCTCAGGTCTTTTATGAACTCACCAAAATTTTCTGAAACTTTGTCTTTGGATTTTTGCATTTGTTAACAGTTGTTCTGGTTTATTCCTTAGGCAGTAGTATAACTTTGAGGCTGCATTGTTATTTCTGTTCCAGCATCATTTGTCTCTCATTTGTTTCAGTCCTTTGTTATTTTATCCTACCTGAAGGACAATCCTAAGTTTTTCCTACTTGTTGCTGATTTGAATTTATGTAGTAGTTCACTTTTCACTGTAATATTACTGTTTTCATTTAGTTCTCTTTTTCCTTAGCGTACTCATATCATTTCATTTCATGCTTTTCTTTCCTCTTTCTTCTGAGTTCCCATTTCATAAAGGCTATGTTTTCTTATATCCCACTGAGTTTCCAAATAGTTTTGTGCTAGGTATAGTAAATTAGTTCTGGAAGCCTCTTCCTCTGAGTGTTGCCATTCTTCTTGTTCTTTTTTCCACCCCTTGCCTTTGGTTTATTTCATTTTATTTTTATTTTTATTTTTTTTGTGTGTAAATGTTTTCTTTTTCACTCATACTGGAGATAGTTATACAGATCTGATCTTTACCAATAAGGAAATGATTTCAATAAGATTTGCAGTGTTTTTATTCCCTGTCCATTTTATGGTTCATTCAATCCAACTTTCAAGATCTGATGTTGGAAAGCAGATTCATATGTCCAGCCTCTCGATCACCTAACTCCCTCAGCCTGCACCATGCTTTCATCTGACATGGCTCTGTTGCATTCACAGGGGCCTGGTATTCCATTTTGTTGGCTTTCATATTCTCAACAGACAGACCTTATGAATAGGCAGACCCTAAATTAAATAGAAAGCCCTCCATCTCTTCCTGCTTGTGATCCACCAGCACATAAAAGACTCAAACTTCAGTAGGTCCCACTACCTGGGTTCTTCTTTCTATTTCCATCTTATTGTGGGGAATAAATTTCTTTGGGTTAAACCTAGACCACCTATGATGCCTATTCTTTCTTCCTGTATGATTATTTTATAGAAGTTGGCAATCTGCTTTATTGTAGAAAAAGAAGTATTGAGGTGATGGGGAAGTGGGGCAGTTTTTGGGCTGACTCCCAAAGTGGCATCCACTCAGTAGGCATTCACTCCTGACTGGATCATACTTTGCATTTCCAAGTCCAAGATGCCAAAGACAGGAAAAATTGGAGCACTTTCTGCAGCCACATGGTGGGTTGCCTATTGCATTTTCTCAGTCTATACTTTCTAACATTATAGAGTATGGTTGCAGTCATTCTAATAGGGTCTGAAACATTAGGCTATTTTCCCAAAAATATGCTCCAGAGGTGTGGAAAAATGGTCAGTGATCCTGAGGGAAACATTTTAGATTAGTTGGAAAACTTGGGGAATCTTCTCTGATAGAACAACACTGGTGTGTCTTTTCCATGAGAAAGTGTGGATAAGGGGGACAGGAGAGGGTATCTGCATTTGCTATTCAAGAGAGCTATTGGGATGGGGGAGGCAGATAGACCTAGCACATTTCCTAATTTCATAACATTTTATGGACTTAAGCCATACAAATATCTTGTAGTCCCCTAAACTCCTTCTGCTCTCTCTGCAGGTCTTTGCACATGATCTGCTTTTGCCTAAATACCCGTGCTCCTATTTATTATTCAGTTCTCCCTTAGATATTCCTTTCCTAGGAAGACATGCCCAACTTCCTTACCTTAACCGCTAGAATGAATGCCCCTTCACTTTGCTGCTTAAACATCTTGGCCTACTTCTATCTTAGTACTCATTTTCTTCAATCAGTACTGCTTGGCATTGCCATCTTAGAGGATAATCAAGTGTTAGTAATCGTGGTATTCCTAGGTTCATGCAAGTGGCACATAGTAAACGTTCAAGAAATATCAAATAAATTAAAAGTGGGCAAACATGAATGAATGAGTTTTGGGCGGAATGAAGGAGATAGGACAAGGACTTTCATTTTGCTATTTCTCAGTTGCCTGTTTTCTTCCTATGTTGAAGAGATAGATATGTATTGTTCAGTCATTTTTTATCATATATCTGAATCAGTTTCCCATGTAGTTTACTAGAATGGTTGTAGTTCACTGCAATCTGGGATCTACACCTGTGTGCTGAGATTTACAAATAATGGAAGGTGCTCACTTAGAAACACCTCTATACCTGCCTACTTGAGATTCCAAATTTTTAGTTTTATTACCTGTGTTAAATATTGCCAAACGAAACTTTCCCCTCTTGTTTTTTTGATGTGCAAATACCATTGATTTTGGTTGTGAGTTTAACGTTCTGATTCTCTAGGGCAATAAGAGAGGAGAAGGAACAAATGTGTTAAACATTCTGTGTCATCCTTTTCAGTCATTAACAGCTGGACCAGGATATCACCTTTTTCGAAGAAAAGAGTATTGAGGTTCAGAGAAACACAAAGTAATCTGGCTAATGTCACCTTGAATGAAAAGAATTGATTGAGATTCTGACCCCAATCTCACTACTATACTATTGGAATTGTAATGTGACTGTTTACCTCTAGTTGACCAAAAAGCTCGACTTAATGCAGTGTCCCATAAATAACATTTATTTTTTAAGATACTGATTGATCTGAACTGAGGTGAAGGATTCTTTGGGAGCATGAGTGCTTCTGGGAGGACAGGCCTAAGAGGAAGAGTAGATACATTTAAGAAATGGAAGTGAAACAGAGAAGACAAGTAGTGACTCTATAGCATCTTACTATGCTGATGGACAGTGACTGTTATGGGGTACGGGGTGGGGACTTAATAATAGGGGGGAATATAGTAACCACATGTTGCTCATGTGAAACCTGAGCATACGATTGTATATCAATGATACCTTAATTTAAAAAAAAAAAGAAAGAAAAGAAAGGGAAGGGAAGTGAAAGATTTGGTCTCTGTTAAACCCACCTGCAGAATCCAAAGAACACAGGAGCAAGTTGTGAGAGGCTTGCCCGGGGAAGAACTAGGGCTAGATGGTATTATCGTCTCCTGGGGCCAGGTCTTCTCTGCATGCCTTTGCAGTAGCCCAGTTCTCCTTAGACGAGTACATTACAGGAGAATTAAAGAATAATAATAGTGATGAGTTTTTCACTCCTTTTGCACCCTGGGTGTACTATTCTGCCTATAGCAGGGTGGAGTTGGGTAAGTCACAAACATTTCTGGGCCTTGGTTCCTCACTCACATGGGGAATGATGGCCCTCTCTGCCATGACTGCCTATGAAAGTAGGGGAAAAAAGGCAATGAACACAGAAAGTGTTCTTATAAAACCGAAGTGGGAAGCAGACTATTGGCTCCTTAAAGGTGTCCACATCCCAAAACCGGGGGTGATGTTACCTTCCCTGGCCAAGGAGTCTTTGAAAATGTGAATAAGTTATGGATTTCTGGATGGGTGATTATCCAGGTGGGCTCATTGTAATCACAGGAGACCTTATAAGGGAGAGAGAAAGGCAGGAGAGTCAGAGTTAAGAGAGGAGGGTTGAATTACCAGCTCTGAAGAGGGAGGAAGTTCACAAGCCAAAGTATGCAGGTGGCCTGTAGAGACGGGAAAAGGCAAATAACACGTTCTGCCCTAGACCTTCAGAAGGAACATAATCCTGCTAACACCCTGACTTAAGGTGAGTAAGGCCCATTTTTGTACCCAGGAGAATTGTAAGGTAATGAATTTGTATTGTTTTCAGCCGTCGAATTTGTAGTGAATTGTTACAGCAGCAGTAGGACGAGGCATTAGGTAGAGGCCTGAGGTAACTGAAAGGCGAAAGTTAAGTCACTCACCAGAAGCTTTGGTGTTTGCAGCCCATTTGTTTTTTGGGAGGGGCTCCAGAAACATGCTAATTTGCATGGCTGCCTTAAAGCCTGTGTCTGCCAGCAGCTAGACAGCTGCCGGTGATTTCCTTCAGCTATTTATTGGCTGGAAGCTACCAAAAGACTCAATTAAAGCAGTTTCACTGAAAGTGAAAGTTGCCCGCAATATCGCCTCTGCTTTGATACACACAGGCCTGTTAGAACTCACCTCACATAAATTTTCTGGGCTGAGCCAGCATTAGCTGCCAAATACCCAAGAGCCAATCACAACAAATGATTCTGCAGATTTATGGTCTCTGAAATACATGGGTCTATCTGTACTCATAGGAACATGTTTGGAATTGTTATTAACAGGAATATGCTTCCAACGTAAGTTTCGTTAAATCTTTCAGTGTTCATCAGAGACCAATGATAATATCTGCCTCTCTTTTTACACTTTATTTTGTCAAAAGCAAAAAACAAAAAAATTGTTTCTGCCAGTAGTTTTAGATTCTCAGAGCAGATTGGTTAGCATGAGGTGCTTGGAAGCCTAGATTCCCAAGGTGACTGAGTACTTGCAGGCACACTTCGATCTGATGCAGAGAAAGAAGTGCTGGATGCACACGGTCTGTGATTCTAGTGGTGAAGGAGGGTGAGAACCACAGGATCCGATACCAAGATGGTTTCGAAGATTGACCTATTAACTGCAGGGACCTTGGATACACTTCACAAGAGCAAGTGCCTTGGATATTTGAGAATATTATTGCACTAAATGCCTTCTTCCTGTCTGAGTTTGACACAAACTGCCATGATTCATTCCTCAACAGCCTACAACCAAGGAACCCAAAGAATCATATGTAAATAAGAGAGAAGAGACACAGAATAGTTTCTCAACACTTAATGATGACAGTGAAACCCTCTGTGCTCTTTAAAAAAAAAAAATGTAAAGACTCATAAGGTGCTTGATTTCTACGGAAATGTCAGTTTGGGCAATTACCACTGACCCTACCCTGTTCAGCAACTTATCAGACTGAAAATGATGAACTCCTTAGCCAGGGGAGGAAAAGTCACATCAGTTATTTATTCTTTTTAGATTTGACTAAATATTGTTTTTAGAGTTGCAGATAGCTTGGTTCAGGACAATGTTCCTAGAGAAAGAGCAGCTATGTATTTACTCTTTTCATAATAAATGCTGTATTGCTCCTGAAAGTGCCATCAAAACTTGGTACACAATCTTGCATCGAAGAAACTGGGTATCTTGCTTAGACAAAGCAATCAGGACTTTATAAGACAGCATAATATTTCATTTTGTAGAATTTTTAAGGGAGGAAATATTCAATGTACTGAATCAACTGAGAAGAATAAAAACAGAAATTAACTCCTAGCACATCCTTTGTTCTGGGCCATTATACACTGTGTTACAATTACCCCTGTTGAATCAGTTCTGAAAGAATTTCTTGCATAATGGCATTTTAGTCATCACTGTAATGTCAGCAAACAAGGCAGATTAATGCTTCCAGTCCTGAGATGTCTTGCACTCTGCTTATTAGAAGTGTAGTCAGATCTTCATTAGAATGAATGACATCTGATTCCATAAGGCAGTCACAACAGAGGCACCTTCTTGCTACAGTGTCACCCTGCAGATGACAATGTAGGCCATTATGAATGACACTCCACAATTCGTTACTTCCTGCCTCAAATTGTAGTTAATCTTTCATCCAAACTGTACACATGTGCAGCTTTAAGTGGCCTATCACAGCAAGTACCCAGTAATGCTGCAAGCACATGGAGACTGACAGAAGGTAAATTGCTTGTCAGGAGGTCTGTATTTCAATTCACAGCATATTCCAAACACGTCGTGGTGAAAGCACGCCACAACAGCTGCTTTCATTGCTAACTATTTTTGATGTAAATGTCAATAAAGCTCCAGGCCCTTTCATATTTTTGGCCAGGAATGTCCATCTTTTCCTATGCAGGCTGGCAGGTGGAGTTCCATTTATCTACTCTTAGGAACATGTCCTATAATAATGATGGCCTCTGGAGGCTGTTTAGAGTGATTGAGAGCAGTGATTGGGACAATAGGCTGCTGAATTTCATTGCTGGAGTGGGTTGACAGGTGACTGCTTTTATACCCTCTCATCTGGTGGGGAAGGAAATAAAACACACACTTCCATCCAGTCCACGGGCAATCACCTCCAGGTTGAAGATCTACACCTATAGTTTATTCCATTCATTGAAAAATAATTGAGAGCCATGGTCATTAAACAAACACAAATTCCCCAGCAGATCTATGGTTTTTAAAGAGACAACAACCTATTTTCTGTGGGATTAGAGATAGGAGAATTAAGCAAATAATTTTGAATGGGGTCTGTATGCCTTTGAGGACTTTCCTCCTTCTCCTTGCAAATGTCCTTTTTGGGATTCCAGCTGTTCATGCTATATAACAAACTCTCTCTTTTAACTAATGCTCTGAGGAAGACAACTGAAGCTTGACCTTTAGCAGCTGAAAGCTAACAGATATAGTAAAAATCAATTCAAGGACACTGCTTTTGACCACATTTGCATTCAGATATGTCACTATGTTATAGCAGTAAGTATAGAGTATAACAGCACAGAGTAAAACTTCATGCCCTTTTATTTACAACCTTTACTGAGCATTTGCTATAGATTATAACAAATTATAATCAAGATTATATTTTATACTAGTGCTAGAAATGTAAACTAGAATTAGACAAACACCTATGTAGAGGTAGTAAGAATGTGACAGAAAGTATAATATAGTTTGTATTCCTATTTTTATAGCTGTCCTTTGATTTTTATTTTTTTGTATTATTTATAATGTACATAATATATTATTTGAGTACTGGAGGTACAATTTATAAATATTTGGAGTACATGTTCTCTTTTTTTTTCTAGTGATATGTAAGGAACATAACTCCAAGGCTGGAGTTTTGCTGTTTTCAATTAAATCTCTAGCACTTATTTGCCTACTAGCCTTGGAAGAATTAATTAACCTTTACTTAACATTTATTTGCCTCAGTTTCTTCATATGTTGACCAATAATAGCAAATCTGTTAAATTTTTACTGTGCATCAACAGCTATTTTGCATGATTTGATTTGATCCTTGCAACAGCCCTTGGAATTGGGTATTTCCATTATCCCACCTTAGGGTAACATAATATGGTTAATAAATGGAGCCAGGTCTGGAACATATGAAGACTATTTCTAGAACCTGTATTTTACATTATTGATGAAAATTATCTTGAGCATGATAACAATGATACCTCATAGCATTACTGTGTGCCTGGCATCTAGTAATGCTGAATAAAAAATTATCCTCTTCTCCCTGAAATTGAATCAGTAACCTATGAGAAGTGTCCAAAAGCTGTTGAAAATCAGAGAGGGTAGCAACTGATTCTCAACTGTCACATGTGGGTGATTTTCATAACTGAGCTTGAAATTAGTTTAAAAGAGTTAGGTATTATAGGGAAATTGTGAGCCAAGAGGAAGGTGAAACATGGGGATAGATGGGAAGCCATGAATTGTCTGCTCAGGGTCTGGTGAGCATCCTATGTCATTGCAAAGAAAGCATCTTGTTACCTGGTAGGATTTAGGATTGAGATTTGAAGAAAGAGCAACACAAGCTTAAGTCTCTCCGCAGTTTACTAACCATGTAATTAATTTGCCCACTTTTCTTGAGAAATGCAAATTATCTAATAGAATATGATGAGGATTCAGTAGAATAGTATATGGGAAAAGAGTTAATGAACTCCACAGTGCTACACAAATGTAAGATGCTGTATAAGATATTTGTGCACCTTACGGCTGATCAGCTATCAACTCCTGAGGGTCACAGTCAAGTCAGTGTTAGTGTTACCACCTTAGTGGCTAGTGCATGTCATACATCCAGTTAGTACTGGGTAAATACATGCAGAGTAAATAAATGCTGGATTAGGTAACACTATGTATCATTTTTTCCATAGTATGGAAATAGGCATGTACAATTTATATAAGGGCATGATTTGATCTGCATCAAATAGCAGGATTTGAATAGGTTTCTCTTTATGCCATCATTATTTTTTTCAAAATATGTCTTCCCACAAGTATGCAATAAGAATTTTGTGACCCAACCCCTATCCCTTAACAGTTTCCTGAAGATGGAAAGATCATGAAATAATGCCCTCCTGAGTCCAGGGGACCAGCTGTGGGAAACAGTCCCTAGGACCCCCATCTGGGTCCTGCAGACTCCGCAGGCAGCTACACAAGCCGCTGTGCTGTTGAGTCTACTCTATGGAACTCTGAGTGTCTGGGTGGTCTTTGGTTTATTTGATAGAAATTATAAAATTTCTTTAAAATAACAACAACAAAACTAGCTGTATTCCACTTAGAAGAGAAATAATTTCAAAAAGGACAGAGAGTGTTTGAAAATTGATTAAAAGATTTATCAGATAAATTCCACTCAAAGAAAGGTAATGTAATAGCATTGATATGAGTCAAAATAGTATTTAAGGCAGTGCATCCCCTTCCCTAATACCCCAAAGTTGTTTATCTTTCATGGACTTGTATTTATATTTTTAGTACTTATGTGTAATATAGCCAAAATTATGTGGTGTTATTTGTATGTTTAAAGTTTTACATAAATAGTACTATCGTTTAGAAAATTAATTATTTTTACTGTATCCTTCTTATTCTTGATTTTTTTGTCTTCACTTTCCATTAAGTTTTTTTATATATATCTGTGTTAATACACATAGCTCTGGTATCTATATTTTTATTGATGTGTAGTATTCTATAAATACATTAATCAATTTTCTTATTCTACCATTGATAGACATTAAAATTTCCATTTATAATGGTACTATTAATACTATTACTCATTTTAATTTCATGCCATTTTTTACTATTTAAAACATTGACACTACTTAAAACACTTCCTATGTTTATCCATCATTATTTCATTTCTTTTGCTTGAGGAGGAGTTCCTGGATAATAGGTATAAGCATCTTCAATTTGGCTGAATATGGTCAACTTATTCTGTAAAATAATTGTACCAGTTTGCATCCAATCAGCAGTATGTGAGAGTTCCCAGTTCTTCACATCTGCTATTTTTAAAATTTTAAATTTTTGCCAACCTGATCAGTATGAGATGGTATTTCATTTTGACATTTAATATGTATTTCCCTAATTTTTAGTTAGTTTGAATACTTTTCCTCTGTTTATTAACCTTGTGTCCTCTTCTGCAAATGGCCTATTCATATCCTTTGCCTCTTTTTCATGTCCTTTTGTCATTTTCTCAGTGTTCCTTTGGAGTTTTTTATATTCCAGGAAACCTTTGTCAGTTAATGCATTATACACATGTTTCTCTATGCTTTCATTTTTATAAAATAATGAGTTTTAGTGTAATCAACTTTGCTGTCTATTTCCTTTATCATTTGTAATTTCCTGTCTGAAGACAGTTTTCTTGCTTCCTGTCATAAATATATTCTCCTGTATCATCTTTGAAAAATATTGTGGTTTGGCTTTTCACATCTAGACTACCTTTGTATATGGTATGAGAAGCAAATTCTTTCCCCATGTGGGTAGACACTCTTACTAGAACTTTATATTGACATGATTTGTGATTCTAAGTTTGTTGTAGTTTCTGTATATTCCTGGGTCTTTCTCTGTATTCTCAATTCTGTTCCATCAGCTTTATGAATCACACTTCTCTTGTGTGGAGGGTGATGCCAAATTAGACCACTTCTGAGAGTAAAAGGAAGGCTATTAACAATTATACTAGAACAATGGGCATAAATGAAATGTGGGAAGTAAGCCAAGACAAATGATTACTATTTGTGCCACTCTAGAACCTCTTGTTCTCACTTGCATGGGAGACTATCCACTTCCATCTGCTGCTGCCAGGGTGACTAGCTCTGTGTAGGCTCTGAACAACTTCATTCAGGCAAAATCTAACAGCACCTCACTTGCCCACACATGCACAGTTCACTTCTGGGGCTTCCCTATTGATGCAAAAGCCTGCAATACTGTTGGATTTCCCCAGCCCTGCAGAATCTGGGAGTGCAGAGCAATTGTGCCCTGGAGGGCACTCACTGGTCAGTGAAAGACTGGGATCTAGGGATGAATTCTTCTTCCACCCTTGAAGAGACTCTCTTGAGACAATACTTCATTCAGCCTCTTAAAAGACAGGGCTGCAAGACTAACACTTTAAGTTGTGGTTAGCTTAGCAAAATGCATCTTGCGGTGACTCTCCTTCCCTGCTTCACTCCCCTTTTCAGTCATTCCTGCTTTTCTTGGATTACCTTCTTTCATAAGTAGTTATAAATAATCTTTTGTCTCTACTATTGTGGTCAGAGAAACCCAAGCAGAAGCAAGCTCTTTTCCTGTTCCTAAGCCTATGCCACTGTTTAATTATTATAGCTTTGTGATAGCTCATGGAACATGATCTTTTTGCTGTATTCTCCTTCAAAATGTTCTTGGTTGTTCTTAGTTCTTTGCTTTTCCATATAAATTTTGAAATCTGAGTGTTGAGTTCCACAGATTTTCTATTAGGATTTTGATTGTAACTGGATTAAATGTATAGATTACATGAGAAGAATTGATGTAGATATCAAATCTACTTATGCATGAACTAGAAATCCCTCTCCATTTGTTTTCTTTAATGCTTTTCCGGATTTTTCCACAAATATTTCATGTCTTTGTTAGACCTTCTCCCAGATGCCTTTTCTTTTTATGGTAAAATTTTAAATATTTTTTAATAATGAAAGTAAGTAGCATTTTTTTGAACATGTAGCAAATTTCTGTCTCTTTAGCTATGTTTTTAATTTATATTTCCAACATTATTTTGAGCTAGATAGGTTTATTTATTTTTGTTTTCAGATGCTCTCACTTTGGTTTAATATTGTCAGCAATTAAGAAATGCAATTCATATATGTAATAAGGACACAAATAAGGGAATGGATTCAGTCCTTTGGTGCCACCCCACCCCCTCCAATTTTTCCTGAGGACACAGCCTTTTAAGGGAAGAATCTGCTGGGTTAGACAAGCCCAGAACTATGTATTCACTGAATTTTTTTTAAAGCTGTTTTACTGATGGAGGGCACTTGTCAACACTTAAGACCTACCTACTACCTTAAAAGGTAATTCTTGCTAGGCCATAGTAACAACTTCCCTGTACTATTTTTTACAGGGCTACCTAGAAGACTAGACCATCACTACCACATGAGCACCAGTTGCCCTCTACACCTTTTAGATACATGAGCTGATATTATCAGACCTTTTGTCTAAGCTACTTGTCAGAAGTATCGCATACAAGAAACAGTGTCAATGATGTATTGCCCTCTCTAGATCAAGATTTTTCAACCTCAGCACATTGACATTTTGGGCAGGTAATTCTTTCTTGTAAGGGACTGTCCTGTGCATTACAGGGTGTTAAACAACATCCTTATCTTCTGCTCTCTGGATGCCAGTAGAATCCCCTGTCCCACAGTCTGTGGCAAAAATGTCTCCAGACATTGTTAAATGTACCCTAAAGGCAAAATTGACTCCAGCTGAGAACCACTGTTTTAGGCCCTCTAAATTTTATTCTTGGATTAACCTAGAATCATCAGAAAGCTATGTAATTAAATCATGAGAGTTTTTTTAAGTTTTATATTATATTATAAACTTTTTTATTATACTTATAATAGCATATACTCACTCAGCCCTAGGCATCCACTGATCCCCTTTCTGTCTGCTTATTCTGAACACTTCATATAAATGATTTCATACATTGTGTCATTGTTTGTGACTGGCTCTTTCACTTAGTATAGTATTTCCAAGGTCCATCCATGCTGTAGGTCTCAATACTTCATTTGTTTTATTGCTGAACTGTATGCCATTGGATGGATATACCACATTTTATTTACCCATTCATCTATTGAAGGGCATTTGGGTTTTTTCTACTCTTTGGCTATTATGAACAATGCCAATATGAACATTCACATACCAATCTTGGGTAGACATGTTCTTTCATTTTGTTTTGGGCACATACTACTGGATCATATGGCAACTCTAGGTCGAAGCATTTGAAGAAGTATCAGACTGTTTTCCAATCCACTGGTAGTGTATGAAGGTTCCAATTTCTCTATACATGCCTTCTTTAACACTTACATTTTGGAGTCTTTTGCATTGTAGTTATCCTAATGGGTGTGAAGTGGTTATCTCACTGTAGTTTTGATCTGCATTTCCCTGATGACTATAAATGTTAAGCCTTCTTTAATGGGTTTTTTGGCTATTTGTATGTCTGTTGGGAGAATTATGTATCAGATCTTTTACCCATTTTAAATTTGGTTATTTTATTTATTGAATTGTAAGGGTCTCATGTTCTATATAAAAGTCTTTTATCATATATATGATTTGTAAATATTATTCTTCAGTTGCCTTTTCACTTTCTTGATAGTATTATTTGCAGTGCAGTTTAAAAATTTTTTCCTTTGTCACTTATGCTTCTGGTGTTGATCTAAGAAGACTTTTTCTAATCCAATCTCATAAAGATTTGCTCCTATGTGTTTTCTAAGAGTTGTATAATTTTATACCTTACATTTAGGTTTGAAACAGTTTTTTTTCCCCTTTTAAACAGAAAGTGAAGTGAAAATCACATAACATACAATCAACTACTTAAAAGTCAGAAATTCTGTGGCAATCACTACATTTGAAATGTTATGTAGCCACACCTCTTTTTCAAAATATTTTCGACACCCCTAAAAGAGATCCACTAATTCAGATTCCCCACTCCTCTTCCAGCCCTTGGCAACTACTAATCTGTTTTCTGTCTCTATGGAGTTAGCCAATTCTGGATATTTATATGAAGGGATTTGGATAATATGTAACCTTTTGCATCTGGCTTCTTTCATTTAGCAATTTGTTTTTGAGGATCATCCTTCTTGTAGCCTGTGTCACTACTTCATTTCTTTTTATGGCTGAATTACATTCCACTTTTTAGCTGTGTATCATATTTTATATATCCCTCTGTTTGTGTTTGAGTTGTTTCTACTTTTTGACTTTTATGAATAATGTTGGTATGAATATTTGTGTGCACATTTTTGTATGGATGTATGTTTTCCTTTTTCTTGAATATAAGCTAAAGGTGGAAATCACTGTTAATTCTATGTTTAACATTTTTATGGTACTATCAAACTGTTTTCTTAGTGTCTGTATCATTATGAATTCCCATCAGCAATGTTGAAGAGTCCCAATTTCACCCTACTCTTGGCAACACTTGTGTTTGTGGGGCTTTTTGTTTGGTTTTACATTTCTCAAAAATGCATTTTGCTGGGCATAAAGTGGTATCTCATTGTGGTTGTATATTGCATTTTCCTAATAATTAATTATCTCAGACATCTTTTCATGTGCTGGTTGGGTTTTTGTATATATTCTCTGGAGAAATATTTATTCAAGTCCATTGTGCATTGTTTAAATGGGTTATTACTTCTTGCTCTTGTATTGTGAGAGTTCCTTATATATTCTAGATACTAGACTTTTATCAGGTATATGATTTGTAAATTTTTTCTCCCATTTTATAAGTTGTCTTTTCCCTTTGTTGAATGTCCTTTACACAAAAGTTTTTAATTTTGAAGAAGTCCAAAGTATTTATTTTTTCTTTTGCCATTTGCCAAATCCAAGGTCATAAATATTATTCCTAACATTTTTCTAAGGATTTTATACTTTTAGCTCTTGTATTTAGGTATTTGATCCATTTTAATTAATTTAGATTTAATTTTTGTGTATGGTTTCACATGAAGGTCCAAATTCATTCCTTTGCATGTAGTTGACCCAGCACCACTGTTGAAGCACCACTATTCTTTGCCCTATTGAAAAGTCTTGGCACCTTTGCTGAAAATTAACTGAACATAGATATATGGGTTATTTCTGGACCCTCAATTCTATTCCATTGGTTTATATGTGCATGTTTGTGCAACATAATACTGTTTTGATTCCAGAAGCTTTGTGGTTTTGAAATCAAGATTATTCCATGTAATATCATGAATTTTAAGATCAGTTATCAATCTCTGTAGAGAGGGATTTTAATTGGGAATGTATTGAATCTGTAGATCAACTTGGGGCATATTGCCTTCTAGATAATATTAGGTGTTTCAATCCATGAATGTGGGATTTCTTTCTAGTTATTTAGATCTTCTTACATTTACTTCAGTAATGTTTGTAGTTTTCAGAGTATAAATTTTTGCACATTCAAATTTATTCTTAAATATCTTATTTATTTTAATGCTATTATAAATGGAATTTTGTCTTAATATTACTTTCAGATCATTTATCCCTAGTATATATATCCCTAGTATATATCCTAGTACAATGGATTTTTGTGTATTGGTCTTGTATTTTGCTACTTTCCAAAGCCATTTATTAGTTTAATAATTTTTGGTGGATTCCTTAGGATTTTTCTATACTTAATATTATGTTATCTTCAAATAGAGATCATTTAATTCTTTCTTTCCAATCTGGATGACTTTTACTTCTTTTTGTTGCCTAATTGACCCAGCTAGAATTTCCAATACAATACTGAATGGAAGTGTTAAGAGTAAGCATCCTTGTCTTGTTCTTGATCTTAGGGGAAAAACATTCAATCTCTCATTAAGAATGACAGCTGTGTTTCAGAGATGCTCTTTATAAGGCTGAAGATATTTCCTTTTATTCTTAGTTTGTTGAGAGTTTTCACCATGAAAGAGTATTGGATATTATCAAATGTTTTTCTGTATCTATGGAGATGATGGTATGGGGATTCCCCTTCATTTTATTAATATGCTATATTACATTACTGTACATTGTTGTACATACATTGTTGTATGTTACACCAACCTTATATTCTTGGTTGGCCATAGTGTATGATTCTTTTTATATGCTGCTGGATTTGGTGTGCTAACATTTTGTTGAGGATTTTTTTTTACATCCATATCCGTAAGGGATATTGTTCTGTAGTTTTCTTATAATATCTTCTTCTGATTTTGTTATCAGGGCTCAGTCTTGTTGTTGTACATTCTATGGGTCTCAAAAAGTGTATAATGACATATATTCACCATTATAGTATCATACAGAGTAGAGCTCTGCCTATTCATCCCTTTTTGTCCCATAATCCCTGACAACCACTGATATCTTTATATTCTTCATATTTTGCCTTTTCCAGAATTCCATATACTATGTGACCTTTTCTGATTGGCTTCTTTCACTTTGCATTAGGCATTTAGGTTTCCTCCATGTCTTTTCGTGGTTTGAGAACTAACTGATTTTTAGCACTGAGTAATATTTCTTTGTGTGGGTGTAATACAGTCCATTTATCCATTCAGGATATTTTGACTGCTTACAAAGTTTGTCACCCATGAACAAAAAGTCTGTAAACATCCATGTGCAAGTTTTTGTGTGGGCATAACTTTTCAACTCATTTGGGTAACTACCAAGGAGCAAGACTGCTGGATCACATGGTAAAAGTGTTTAGTTTTATGAGAAACTGTCAAGTTGTCTTCCAAAGTGGCTGCACTATTTTGCATTCCTACTATAAAGGAATGAGAATTCCTGTTGCTCCACATCCTCACCAGCATTTGGTGTGAAATGTGTTTTACACCTGACATTAAAATATTTTTAGACTGTCTGTCTCTAATGGCTTCTTATTGTCTTAACTTGGAATTTCTTGATGATTTACGGTGTTGAACATCTCTTCATTGTTTTTTGCTATCTTTGTATCTTTTTTGATGAGGTATCTGATCAGATCTTTTGCCCATTTTAAATCATGTTATTTTGTTGAGTTTTAAGCATTATTTGTATATTTTGGATATCAGGCCTTTATATTTTACAAAGGTCTTTTGCAAATATTTTTTCCAAGTCTGTAGCCTGTCTTTCATTCCCTTGATAGTGCCTCTCACAAAGCAGAAGTTTTTTAATTTTAATGAAATCCAACATCAATTATTTCTTTCATGGATTGTACCACTAGTGCTTTATCTAAAATGCTACCCAGGGTCCTCTAGAATTTTTCCTATATTATCTTCTAGGAGTTTTATAGCTTTGCATTTTCCATTAAAGTGTATAATCCATTTTGAGTTAATCTTTGTGAAAGGTTTAAAGGTTTTGTCTAGATTCACTTTTTTGTTGTTTTTTTGTTTTTTGCTTGTGGATATTCAGCTTTTCCAGCACCATTTTTGAAATGACTTATCATTTCTCCACTGTATTGCCTTTTCTCCTTTGTTAAAGACTAATTGACTACACTTGTGTGGGCCTATTTCTGAGCTCTCTATTCTGCTCCATTGATTTGCCTATTCTTTCACTTACAACACACTCTTGGATTACTACAGCTTTATAAGAACTTTTAAAGTTGGATACTGTCATTCCTCCATCTTTATTCTTCTCTTTAAATATTGTGTTGACTATTTTGGGTATTTTGCATCACTATATAGAATTAAGATCCATTTGTCAATATCTACAAAATAACTTAGTGGAAATTTTACTGGGATTCTGTTGAGCCAATAGATCAAATTGGGTAAGACTGATTTTTTTGGCAATTTTGAGTCTTCCTATTAATGAATGTGGACTATTTCTCCATTTATTTAGTTCTTTGGTTTCTTTCACCAGCATTTTGTACTTTTTTTCATTTAGATGACATATTTTGTTAGATTTTTACTTGAGTATTTCATTTTTGGAGTGTTAATGTAAAGGACATTTCACTGTTTTTCTGTCTTTTGTTTTTAATTTCAAATTCCACTTTTTTACTGCTGGTATTTAGGAAGGTATTCAGCTTTTGTATATTAATCTCGTATCCTGTAACCTTGCTGTAATCACTTATTAGTCCCAGTTGTCCACCCCTACCACAATTCTTTTGGATGTTTACACAGACAATCAACTCATCTGCAAACAAAGACAATTTTATTATTCCCCTCATTCCTAGTTTGTTGAGAGCTTTAATCATCAACGGCTGTTATTTTATCAAATGCTTTTTTTGCATCAATGGATGTGATCATATGATTTTTCCCCCTTTTATAGCCTGTGAATGTGTAGATTAGTATACCTACTCCACATTTCTTTTCATTAGTGTGAATACAGTATATCTGTCTCCATCCCATTATTTTTAAAGGAAATTTCTTTAAAACAATGTATTGTTGGGTCTCTTTTTTTTTGATCCACTCTGACAATCTCTGCTGTTTAGTTGGTGTACTTAGAGTTGATGTTTAAAATGATTCTTTTAATAGTTGCAATAATATCTGCTATATTTGTTAACCATTTTCTATTATTTGCTCTTTTTTCTTTGTTCCTGATATTGTCTTTCACTCTTTTACTACTTTTTGTGGTTTAATTGAACATCTTAAATTATTTTATTTTTCTTAGCATATCATTATACCTGTTTTACCTATTATGCCTATTTCTTTATACTTCTTTAGTAGCTGCTGGATTAGTAGCTTGCAATATACATTTATGACTAATTCAATTTCACTTTCAAATAACACTAGACCATTACAATGGTAGCACAAGTATCTTTAGAATAACAGTGTTGCTGTTTTCTCTCTCCAACCCTTGTATCATTGCTGCCACCATCCATTTCAATGATCCATAAGCTATAATCACTGTATACAATATTATGTTATATAGCATTACATAGTAATATAGCAACATACCATATTATAGAACATTGTTGTTCTACCACTTTGAACAAACTATTAACTGTTAGACTAGTGAAAAATAATAAAAACAGGCATTCTTATTTTTCTTCACTTTCTGTTCCATTAATGCTTTTCCTTTCTTTGTGTAGATCTCAGTTTGACACCGAGTTTTTTTCCTTCTCTCTAATGGTCTTTTTTTAAAAATTTTTTATTAAGGTATGATTGATACACATTCTTATGAAGGTTTCACATGAAAACACAATGTGAAGAGAGAACCAAGATGGCGGCGTGAATAGAGCAGCGGAAATCTCCTCCCAAAACCATATATATTTTTGAAAATACAACAAATACAACTATTCCTAAAAGAGAGACCAGAAGACACAGGACAACAGCCAGGCTACATCCACACCTGCAAGAACCCAGTGCCTCACAAAGGGGGTAAGATACACGCCCTGGCCTGGCGAGACCCGAGTGCCCCTCACCCCAGCTCCGGGTGGAAGGAGAGGAGTCAGAGCAGGGAGGGAGAGGGAGCTCAGAACTGCTAAACACCCAGCCCTAGCCATCTGCACCATAGCGCAGACACACAGTGCATGCATGGGGTGCTGGAAACTGGGGAAACAGGACAGTGGGACCTTTGAGCAGGTCCCCGCAGCCAGCACCCCTGGGGCAAGGAAAAGCAAGTGCTTTTTGAAAGTCTTGGAGGGGCGGGGCCCCCACGGCTGGATGGGGGTGCCCTGGGACACCTAGCCCAGTGGTGGGAGTCCAGGGGGAACTCTGGGCACCCGAACCCCTGAAGTGCAGCTCGGAGGCCTCTCACCACGATAAACAGCCTCCTGCCTGTTCCCCCTCCAATCTGGCTCCTCCATATTGGAGCAGCAGCCTGAGGCAGGCCATGCCCACATCAACTGCAGAGCTAAATAAACTCCACAGCGGCCAGGCAAGATCAGAAGCCACGTCTGCACACAGCTGCCCAGCACAAGCCACTAGAAGCCACTGTTCTCCCAGGAGAGGAAGGCCATAAACTGGCAAGCAGGGACTTTCTCTTACCCAACACACACCCCAGCTCCCCACAAATATATCTTTCACCATGAAAAGGCAGAAGAAATTGATAGAGATGAAGATCACAGAGGCAAACCCTGAGAAGGAGATAGACCTAACCAGTCTTCCTGAAAAAGAATTAAAAATAAAGTTCATAACCATGCTGATGGAGCTGCAGAGAAATATGCAAGAGCTAAAGGATGAAATCCGGAGGGAGATTACAGATGTCTGGAGGGAGATTACAGAAATGAAACAGTCTCTGGAAGGATTTATAAACAGAATGGATAAGATGCAAGAGGCCATTGATGGAATAGAAACCAGAGAATAGGAACGCATAGAAGCTGATGCAGAGAGAGATAAAAGGATCTCCAGGAATGAAACAATATTAAGAGAACTGTGTGACCAATCCAAAATGAACAATATCCACATTATAGGGGTAGCAGAAGAAGAAGAGGGAGAAAAAGGAATAGAAAGAGTATTTGAAGAAATAATTGTTGAAAACTTCCCCAAACGGGGGCAGGAAATAATCGATCAGACCATGAAAGTGTACAGAACTCCCAACAGAAAGGACCAAAGGAGGACAACACCAAGACACATAATAATTAAAATGGCAAAGATCAAGGACAAGGACAGAGTTTTAATGGCAGCTAGAGAGAGGAAAAAGGTCACCTACAAAGGAAAACCCATCATGCTATCATCAGACTTCTCAACAGAAACCTTACAGGCCAGAAGAGAATGGCATGATATATTTAATGCAATGAAACAGAAGGGCCTTGAACCAAGAATACTGTATCCAGCACATCTACCATTTAAATATGAAGGAGGGATTAAACAATTCCCAGACAAACAAAAGTTGAAGGAATTTGCCTCCCACAAACCACCTCTACAGGGTATTTTAGAGGGACTGCTCTAGAGGGAGCACTTCTAAGACTAAATAGATGTCACCAGAGAAAATAAAATCACAGCAAAGAAAGCAGACCAAACAAATACTAACTAAAGGCAAAAAATAAAATCAACTAACCACAAAAGCAGTTAAAGGAAGCACAAAAGAGCACAGAATAAAACAACCAACATATAAAGAACAGAGGAGGAGGAATAAGAAGGGAGAAAAATAAAGAATGACCAGACAGTGTTTAAAATAGCTCAATAAGTGAGTTAAGTTAGACAGTAAGATACAAAAGAAGCTAACCTTGAACCTTTGGCAACCACGAATCTAAAGCCTACAAGGGCAATAAGTACATATCTTTCAATAATCACCCTAAATGTAAATGGACTGAATGCACCAATCAAAAGACACAGAATAATAGAATGGATAAAAAAGCAAGACCCATCTCTGTGCTGCTTGCAAGAGACTCACCTCAAACCCAAAGTCTATAGGAACAAAGAAAGACTGAAGGAACAAAACAGCAGCAGAATCATAGAACCTAAGAATGGACTAACAGTTACCAAAGGGAAAGGGACTGGGGAGAAAGGGAGGGAAGGGAGGGAAAAGGGTGGGGAAAAAGAAAGGGGACATTACGATTAGCATGTATAATGTGGGGTGGGGGAGGCATAGGGAGGGCTGTGCAACACAGAGAAGACAAGTAGTGATTCTACAGCATCTTACTACGCTGATGGACAGTATTGTAATGGGGTTTGTGGGGGGGATTTGATGAAGGTGGAACCCTAGTAAACATAATATTCTTTATGTAATGGTAGATTAATGACAACAAAATAAAATTTAAAAGAACAATGCGGTTGCTACATTTACCCATATTATCAAGTCCCCACCCATACCCCAATGCAGTCACTGTCCATCAGTGCAGCAAGTTGCCAGAGATCCACTATTTCCCTTGTCTGTGATACACTGTTCTCCCCATGATTCCCCACACCATGTGTACTAAACATAATAGCCCCCTCAGTCCCCTTCTCCCTCCCTCCCCACCCACCCTCCCACACTCCTCCCCTTTGGTAACCACTAGTTCATTCCTGGAGTCTCTGAGTCTGCTGCCATTTTGTTCCTTCAGGTTTGCCTCATTGTTATACTCCACAAATGAGGGAAATTATTTAGCATTTCTCTTTCTCTACCTGGCTTATTTCACTGAGCACAATGTCCTCCAGCTCCATCTGTGTTGTTGCAAATGGTAGGATTTATTTCATTCTTATGGCTGAATAGTATTCCATTGTATATATGTACCACATCTTCTTTATCCATTCATCTAAAGATAGACATTTAGGCTGCTTTCATATCTTGGCTATTGTAAAAAGTGCTGCAGTGAACATAGGGGTGCATATGTCTTTTTGAATCTGAGAAGTTTTATTTTTTGGGTATATTCCAAGGAGTGGGATTCCAGAGTCAAATGGTATTTCTATTTTTAGTTTTTTGAGAAATCTCCATATTGCTTTCCACAATGGTTGAACTAGCTTACATTCCCACCAGCAGTGTAGGAGGGTTCCCCTTTCTCCACATCCTCACCAACATTTGTTGTTCTTAGTCTGTTCGATGCTGGCCATCCTTACTGGTGGGAGGTGATATCTCATTGTGGTTTTAATTTGCATTTCCCTGATGATTAGTGATGTGAAGCATCTTTTCATGTGTCTGTTGGCCATCTGAATTTCTTCTTTGGAGAACCATCTCTTCATATCCTCTGCCCATTTGTTAATCGGGTTATTTGCTTTTTGGGTGCTGAGGTGTGTAAGTTCTTTATATATTTTGGATGTTAACCCCTTGTTGGATATGTCATTTACAAATATATTCTCCCATGCTGTAGGATGCCCCTTTATTTTATTGATGATGTCCTTTGCTGTACAAAAACTTTTTTGTTTGATGTAGTCCCATGAGTTCATTTTTGCTTTTGTTTCCCTTTCTCGAGGAATGGGTTCAGGAAGAAGTTGCTCATGCTTATATTCAGGAGATGTCTGCCTATGTTGTCTTCTAAGAGTTTTATGGTTTCATGGCTTACATTCAAGTCTTTAATCCATTTCGACTTTACTTTAGTGTATGGGGTTAAACAATAATCCAGTTTCATTCTCTTGCATGTACCTGTCCAGTTTTGCCAACCCCAGCTGTTGAAGAGGCTGTCATTTCTCCATTATATGTCCATGGCTCCTTTATCATATATTAATTGACCATGCATGTGTGGGTTTATATAAGGGCTCTCTAGTCTGTTCCACTGGTTTATGGTCTGTTCTTGTGCCAGAACCAAATTGTCTTGATTACTGTGGCTTGTAGTAGAGCTTGAAGTTGGGGAGCATAATTCCCCCTGCTTTATTCTTCCTTCTCAGGATTGCTTTGGTTATTTGAGGTGTTTTGTGGTTCCATATGAATTTTAGGATGATTTTCTCTAGTTCATTGAAGAATGCTGTTGGTATCTTGATAGGAATTGCACTGAATCTATAGATTGCTTTAGGCAGGATAGCCATTTTAACAATATAAATTCTTCCTATCCATGAGCCACAGGATGTGTTTCCATTTATGGTATCTTCTTTAATTTCTCTCATGAGTGGAAAGACCTAGGTAGTTCTACAGATCATTGAGGTCTCAAAGTGTTTGGCACATAATCAATAATGTTTATTTAGTTGATCTGGTGCTTTGTCTTCTAAGTCTGCTCTTCTACAATTCTCCACCCACTTCTGACATCTGGCCGGGTCCCAAGGGAGCCTGAAGGAGGCCAGGTCCGACTGCGTGCTCTTCCGCATGCAGTTGGGGGCAGCGCAGAAGTTTGGCATCGTTGCCCGCCCAACAGCTGACCCAGCCCTCCCCTCCCCGCCTCCTCAGGGCAGTCCGCCTGCCTGTTGGGGCCAGGGAGGGGAGCCCTGATGATCTTTTAATAGTTCTTTCAGGTCCATTCCACTGGCAACAAGTTCCTTAAATTTTCATTTGTCTGAGAGTGTCTTTATTTTTCCTTAATTTTTGAAGAATAATTTTGTAGAATACACGATTTTAGAATACAGGATTTCAAGGATTTTTTTTTTCAATAGTTAAAAAATTTCAATCAACTCTTTTCTTGCTTGCACGATTTCTGAGAAGTCTGATGTATTTCTTACCCTTATTCCTCTATAGGCAAGGTTTTTATTTTTCCTTCTGGCTTCTTTCAAGATTTTTCTTTCTTTTATTTTCTGTAATTTGAACAGGATATGCCTAGGGGTAAATATTTTAGCCTTTATCCTGCTTTGTGTTCTCTGAGCTTCTTGTATCTGTGATTTGGAGCCTGACATTAATTTTAGGAAATTCTCAGTCACTGCTGCTTTAAACAGTTCTTAATGGTTCCTTCCTTCTTTCTTTTCCTCCTAGCATTCCCATTATGGCTACCTTCCATCTTCTGTAATTGTCCCAAGGTTCTTAGGTAGTCTGTTCCACTTTTACATCTTTTTTCTCTTTTCTATTCAGTTTTAGAAGTTTCTATTGACATTATCCTTAAGTTCACATATTCTTCTGTCAGCCTTGTCTGATCTATTAAAAAGCCATCAGAGGCATTCTTCATTTCTTTTATGGCATTCTTTCCTTCTAGCATTTCTTTTTTATCCATTCTTAGAATTTCCACCTCTCTGCTTACATTGCTGACAATTTTTGTAATTTGTCTACTTTTTTCATTAGAGCCCTTAGCATATTAATCATAGTTATTTTAAGTTCCCAGTCTGAAAATTCCAACATCTAGGAAAGATTGTTAGTTTTCAGTTTGTTAAGCTTTTTACTTTTTGTTAAGATAGACTGACAACTTCCAAGCTCCTTACATGCTGGTCCAGAAATTGGAAGTAGATTCCTTCTCTTTTAGATTTCTAATTTTATTCTATCATGATAAGATAAAATATTTTGTATGATTTCAGTCCTTTAAATTTATTGAGATTTACTTAATGGCATAGAAAATGTTTTATTTTGGAGAATGTTCTATGTGTGCTTGAGAAAAATGTTTTTTTGCTATTGACAGGATGTTCTATAAAAGTTTGTTAGGTATAGCTGGTTTATAGTGTTCAGTCTTCTATATTGATGCTATTCCTGGTTGTTCTATTTATTATTGAAAATATCATACTGAGATCTCTAACTACTATTGAATTGTCTCTTTATTCAGTATGTAAGATTTTGCTGTATATAGGACTGTTTTTAGGTGCATATGTTTATATCTTCTTGATGAATGGACACATTAATCATAAATTGTACATCTTATGTCTTGAAACATTTTTTCATTAAAGTCTATTTTCTGATATTAATATAGCCACTCTAGGTCTCTTATAGTTGTTCACATCTTTTTCCATCCTTACTCTCTAACTATTTGTATTTTTGCATCTAAAATGTGCTTCCTGCAGACAGCATATAGTCAGATCTTGCTTTTTTAATCTAGTATGACAATTTCTGCCTTTTGATTGTATTGTAAGGTGAGTCTGCTAACAATGAAATATCTGAGTTTTTGTTTTTTGGTAATGCTCTTATTTCATTTTCTTTTCTAAGGCTACTTTTGGTGGATATATTCCTAGTTGAAAGGGTGTTTTTTTTCTTTTAGCTCTTTGAGCACGTCTTGCCACTGCATTCTGTCCTCCATTATTTCTAATGAGATATCAACCGATAATCTTAGATTTTCTTGTACATGATTCAGTATTCTCTGGCTGCTTTCAAGACTTTTCTTTTTGAAAGAGAAGTCTGATGGTGTGGACAGACTCCACTTCGCTCAGATATCAGTGTCATACTGAGTTGTTGAGGTAGTAGTCGTCAGACTTCTCTGCTTGGCTTCCCTGGTACATAACATAGGCCCTAATGAGTAAGTTGAGGCAATGGCAATCAAAGCCTAGTATTCTTGTTCTGACATATCTAGAGTCAAATTTCTGTCCTGCAAATGGGAACTAGATAGAGAAGGAAGCTCCAGACATCTTGGCCATGCTGTTTACTTTATAGTTTCCACGAGGTGGAGTCTGAGGAGGGAGAAACCAGTTGCAATAACCGGATTATTGACCTAGACTTGGAGCTGGGATGGAAGAGAACCCCATCTTCTTGGCCACATCAGTGAAGAGTATAGTTTGTCATTTTGAGCTGCAGGACTGGGGATTAGGGGAAGGTCATGGTTCAAGTGCCACAAACTCTCATTGATCTTATTGAGACTTAGCACTTTTTCTTGAATGAATTTATCTCCTTTTGCTATATACCCTTAGGATAATTTCTAAAGACAATAAATTGTTGTTTGTCTTTTTAATATAGTTTTTCCAGTTATGGTTATTTCATGGCAGATTGGGTCCATTCACATGTCACACTGCTATTCTGGAATGCATCTAAATTGTATTTTTTATGATAAAACCAACATATAGACAGAAAAATATATCAAAATATTTTCTTAAATAAGTTTTAGAACATTTTCATAAGCCTAGAAATTTCCCTTATGCCCTCATTTCTGGCATATTGTTCTCCATTCATAGCTCTTGGCAACCATTGTTCTGTTTTTGGTCACTGCAGATTAGCTTGTGATCATATATCATGTAAATGGAGCCCATAATATATTGTTTATATTAGTCTCATAAAATGAGATAGATTTATGTATTTCTTAAACATTTAGTAGAGAACGTGTGGAACTGTTGAAGTAAGTGTACTTTTTTTATGAATAAAGTTTAACCATTGATTCGATCTTTTTTTAATGGTTCTGTTATTCTGACTTTTTTCTTCAGTCATAATGTTATATGTTTCAAGAAAGTTTCCCATTTTGTTCTTATTATACTGGCTGGGACCTTTGGCATAATGCTGAGAAGAGATGATGATAAGTTATTTTTGTTTACTGCCAAGTATGCTGTCGACTTGGAATACGATTTTTCTGTCATTATGTTTTAATCTCATTTTTCTCCCTGTGTTGTATTATGGGTGAATTATAAATATTGTCTTCTCTCCTCAACTATCCCCAGTAAAAGTTAATTAAATTTAATGATTTCTATTTCAAAAATTCTGAATTGGTTTTCTTCCATATCTACTTATTTGCTTTACTTCAACTAATTTCAATTTTTATAACTTTTAATTATTTTTAATGGATATTGGCCTTTTCATGACTCTTAGAATTCTATGTATTTGAAAGTCTTCTGTAAAGATACTGTTATAATTTTCATTTCTGTGATACAGTCTTCTCCCATGGTCATATTTAGTTGGGTTATCTTTTGAAGCCCCAATTTTAATATTTGGGACAAATAGTTATTTTGGAGATTTTTCTTGAGTTGGTGATTCTGGTTCCACTCCCTTCCCCACATCCTATTCTTTCTTCAGTTTTTGTGGTAATCCCCACTTGAATTCTTAATATCTCAGTTCATAACTAGATCTTATGGTGGCTGCTTAGGGCTTCTACCTTGTGTCAATATTGAATATAAAAATGATCAAATCAACATGTTAGTGAGTAGTATGGCTTATTTGCTGGTACCAAGGTTGTCAAAGTATAAAGATTCATATATAAACAATAGTCACAGGTAGTTATCAATAGCAGCTTCCTGACACTTGCCCCTCTCCCCCAACTTGGGTCTTTGCTTACGGGCAGGAAAAGCTTTACCCTATTTCCTGATTTTGAACAATTAGCATGGCTTTAGTTCTCTATCTCATGTAGTTCACTATTGTTGCTTTTTGTTCAATAGAAGATAAATATTGAGTTCACCAGTACTACCTATTCTAGTAACCAGATCTCACCTGTACCACATCAGCCTCACTTTTGTTTTATCTATTATTGCTAGTTATTTAAATAGTGGAGATTGAGTATTTAAAATGCCATTTAAAATTTTAAGTTTTATTGAGATAACTTATGTACTATAACATTTACCCATCTTAAGTATATAGTTGATGAGTTTTAGTAAATGTACACAACCATGTAATTATTACCACAGTCCTGTTTTAGAACATTTACATCAGCCCCAAGGTTGCCTCATACCCAATCACATTAATCCCTTCTCCTGTTGCTTCCATAAGTATCTAATGATCTGATTTCTGTCTCTTAGAATTTTAGCTTTTTAAGAAATGTCATATTAATGATTAAAAATCTATTCTGTGTTTTTTTCCATTTAACATAATATTTTTGACATTAATCAACTTTCTTTGCAGGTATCAAGCTTGTTCCTTTTTATTGTTGATTTCATTGTAATAGATAAATTGCATTTTGTTTATCCACTCACTACTCTGTGGATATTTAGGTTATTTCCAGCTTTGTGCTATTATAAATAATGTCGTAATGAACATTCTTGTACTCAATTCTGTGTGTGAATACATGTTTTCATTCTTATGAGTAGATACCTAGGAATGGAATTGCTGGGTCCTAAGGAAAATTTATGGTTAATTTTAAGAAATTTTTAGATATTTTCCTAAGTTGTATACCACTTTACATCCAAACCAGCAATATAGGAGAGTTCCTGTTTTTCTACATTCTCATCAGCACTTATTATTATGTCTTTTTTATTATGCCTTTCTAGTGTGTGTTAAATGGTATCTCATTCCTTAATACTTAACGATGTTGAGAATAATTATGCTTATATGACAGTTGGATATCTTCTTTGCTGATATGTCTATTCAAGTGTTTTGACTATTTTTTAAAATAAGGTTGTTATCTTATTTTTTAGTGTAATACCATCTTGACTCTTGTTATTTTTCTAATAGTTTATTGTTCTGAGCTAGGTCATATACACTGATTGTTTTCTTCAAACTTATTTTCTTCTCCAGGAGTGCTATCCTCTTCCAAAGATAAATTCATTCACTGAAATTCGGGCATTACCCAAGGAGTAAATCTGAGTGTGTTCATTAAATATGGGATGTTAGTTTTGCCAATAAATTTGTTTGTGGGTGAAGACCCTTGCTTTTTATTAGTTTTAGGATGTACAAAAATTGGACAGTAGCACACTGTCCAATTTCAGGGAGAAACTTGGACCAATTTCAAATTTAATTTGTTGTTAGTTTTTTTTATATATCTATATGGCAAGCTAATAAGCCAGATAATTAACATCAAGCCACTGATAAATATTCCTAAAGTGAGCTAATAACTTATGAAGACCAAAATGACCTTGGTTAGTGCTAAGGCCAAATGGAAAATAATACTGTTGGGGCAACTTCAAATTTGATTCAGATTATTTTGATTGCTATTTGGTCTTGAAGTCTCTTACTTGGCTTCCCAAGGCCCAGTTTCTAACTAGATCTTTTTCTTATTTTCTCTTTTACAATTAGATGGCTTTTAGTATATCCACATACCTGTACATTTATCACCGCACTCAATTTTAAAACATTTTAATTACCCCAAAAGGACATCTGTGGCCCATAGCATCCTCCCCAATCCTTCCAGTTTCCCCAGCCACAGGCAACCACTAACCTACTCTGTATTTCTGTATAGACTAACCTATTCTGCACATTTCAAACAAATGAAACCATACAATATGTGGTCCTTTGTGGCTGGGTATTTTACCTACCATATGTTTTCAAGGATGAGCTATACTGGGACATATATAGTGTACATACCACATAGTATGAGGTAGGGGTCTGTAATTCTGGGGGAGGAAATATTTTCCCATCCTAGGGCAAAATACCTTTGAAACCAAAATCAGTCAAAGAGAAATAAAGCAAAAGAAAGTCGTTTATTGCTTACCAGCAGTCTTCAGTTCTGCTCGCTCATGTCTCTTGTGACCAGACTGCAGAAAAAGAAACCCCACCCAACCTCTCTGGTCCAGATACCCCCCTTGCTCCCCCAGGTAATCACCTATTGATATGGAGATGAACTAAGGCCAGGCGAGAGATTCTGGAAATGTTGCAATTTTACCCACAGGGTCCAACTTCATTTTTTTGCATGTGGATGGATATCCAGTTGTCCCAGCAACACTTGTTGGAGACTATTCTTTCCCTATTTAATTGTCTTGGCATGTTAATTGAAAATCAGTTGACTGTAAATGTGAAATATTTCTATATTTCTATTCTGTTGATCTATGTCTTATATTATGCCAGCACTGCATTGTCTTGACTACTGTAGCTTTGTAATAAATTTTGAGATCAGGAAGTGTGAGTCCTTCAACTTTGTTCTTTTTCAAGACTGTTTTTCCTATTCTGGGTTCCATGCATATGAGTTTTAGTCCAGTTTATCGATTTCTGCAGAGCAGACAGTTGGGATTTTGAAGGTGGTTGTGTTGAATCTGTAGATCAATTTGGGAAGTACCCATCCAACAGTATCAAATCTCCTTATCTATGAATATAGATGTCTTTTATTTATTTAGGTCTCCTTTTATCTCATTCAGAATTGATTTGTAGTTTCTAGAGTATGAGTTTCATATTGCTTTTGCTAAATTCCTAGGTAGTTTTGTTTTTTAACCATTTTTCATTGTAAATGGAATTGCATTATTTGATTTTCAGGTTGCTCATTGCTACTGTGCAGAAATATAATGACATTTTTTGATGATCTTATATACTGCCAACTTGCTGAATTTGATTATCTACTAGTTTTTAGTGTACTCCTTAGGATTTTCTATATGCAGGATTAGGTCATCTTCAGAGATAATTTTACTTCTTTTCCAATCTGAATGCCTTTTATTTCTTTTTCTTGCCTGTCGTCTCTAGAATCCCTAGGACAATATTGAATGTAAGTCGTGAGGTGAATATCCCTTCCCTTTCCCTGACCTAGAGAGAAAACATTCAGTCTTTAACCATTAACTGTGATGTTGGTTGTGGGTTTTTCCTAGATATTTCTTATTAAGTTGATGATTTCCCTTCTATTTCTAATTTGGTTAATGTTTTTGTTATAGAAAGATGTTGAAATTTTTTTCAAATTCTTTTTCTGTGTCCATTGAGATGATCATCTGGATTTTATTCAATTAATTTAATATACTGTATTAGTTGATTTTTGTTCTAACAATTTCTTATGATGCTGGCTCAGAGCTTCTAACTTTAAAGATTGGTCAAGAAACAAATCATCTGGACTTCTTTAACTCAAAAAAAGATATGTATTTTGCAATTTTTTCAGCTGAATGTGATTTTCCCCATTTCTTATATGAAATCACTGTTAATAGAATAATTTACTTATCTTGATATCATTCATTCATAGGAGTTTAATTAGTGATACAACTGAAAGGAGGAAAGGTTTGTACATCAAGACATGAATAGGTCATTAAATTCTTTATTGGTTGATCTGCAAAATACTGTTACTATAATTAATCTCTTACATTCATTTGCACATTTGTTAACCAATATTCATTTAGTACCTATTATAGGCCGGGTATTATTCTCATCACAGGAGATACAGAGATGAACCAATGCAGTCCCAGCCTTAGAAGTTCAGTCAGGTGGAACAGAAGGACATATAAAGGGCAAATGACATAAGCATGAATGTAAATCATACATGTTAAGTATGAAATCAGTAAAATCTCTTGCTTCATTCCCAAATGCTATGTATGTGGTCAGTTGGTAGGAAAGAAAAGCCATTATTGAGAATAGCTTCTCAGTTCATATTTTGTAGCCCAATTCATCTTTCCTGAGAGTCCAGTCCACTACTTTCACTAAACTGTGTTCTTCTTGTCTTGTCCATCCCTGTGTGGTTAGTTTAGTTATCCTCTTTAAGGCATGGACTACTAAGCGTTTTCATTATTTGTAGTCTTTCTTTGCCTTGGAGAGGCAATGTAGCATAGTGTTTAAGAAATCAGACTCTGGTGTCCGATCATCTGTAATATTTATTAGTATGGGTTCTCAACAAGTTAACCTCTCAATACATAATTTTCTACATCAATATTATTTAAATAATACTAATAATACCTACCATATAGATTTATTGTGTAGATTAAGTGTGTGAAAGCATTTGTAACAGTACCAATCACACAGCACTCAATAAGGGTTAATGATCATTATTACCATCAATATTCAGCAACACATCTTCCTTATTTCCAAGGAGAAAAAAAAATGATGCTAGACTGACTCCAGAAGTCATTATGCAAAGACCCAGTGGACCAAATGAACAAAGCTACCCAGGAACACAAGCCAGTCTATCTTGAATTGAAATAATTGGACCATATTAGAGACAGATTTTCTGGAGTCCTTAATTGCTGTTACTGCTAAGCAAAGAGTGGGAACTACTCTTGGACATGATATGGTAGTTAATTCACTCTCTGAGGTCAGTCTGCTCAGTAGCCTGAGGTGGATAATCTCTCCAACATAATTGGATGTCATTTGATGTCAGGTGTTTGTCTAAAATGACCCTTTGTGCAATATGAAATCTTTGAATCTATTTTTAAAAAAAACAGTTTAAATGTAAAACCAAACCAAACCTTCTTTGGCTAATGATTTATGTTGTTCAGAATAGCACCAGAGCTAGTTAATGCCACAAAGGTTAAGTCTGTTAACAGTTGGATTGAAAGACTAAGGTATATCCTACTTCTAGTCTACCAATGTACCTAGCTCATCATTTGCAATCATGGACTAATTTAAAACCTAGAATAATAAGCCTGTCTGCCTAGATCCTTGCCAAATTCAGAGTCCATGGGAAGTGTCATTTTGTCCAACAGATCTTACCTGATTATTTGCTTTTCCTCCCAAATGCCTATCACATTTATGACCTAACTTCTAACATTCAATTAATATACACTTTTAATGTTTTGCACACATATTTTTATTCTCCACAAATAGATGTCAGCTCCTTCAGGATATCTGAGTTGTTTTTTCCCTGGAGGCATCTCTCCCAATGAAACTACATAGTTGGCTCTTATAAATTTGTATTAATTGACTTTAGAAAATTTTCCTTTGACAACAGTTAGCAGGTATGGTACTGACCTGTACCGTGATGCTTTGCTAGATAATACTTTCGCTCCACAAATTTTGACATGTTATGCTTTCAGTATCATTTAATTCAAAGTATTTCTAGCTTGCCATATGCTTTATGAATTATTTTGATAGTGTTTAATTTTGAAATGTTTGGGAGTATTTCTGAATATCATGTTAGTGGCTTCTAATTTAAAGAATACCATATGTGTAACTTAATAATTGGATATTTAGTAAATCTTGTTTTATGGGCTAAAACATGGTCTATTTTGTTGAATGTTACATGTAATTCTGTAACAAATGTGTGTTGAGTATGGTTGGATAGAGTATGCTGTAAATGTCTATTAGTTCAAGGTAGTTGTCAAGGTTGTTTAGATCTTTTATATGCTTTACTGATTTGTTTGTTTAGCTCTTTGTTCTGTCAGTTACTAAGAAAAGAGTACTAACATGTACAACAATGATTGACTTTTTATTTCTCCAATTCTTAAAATGTTTGCTTAATATAGTTTGGAGTTCTGCTCTTAGTGGTATATACGATTTGGTATGTTTGCCTTCTGTATAAACTACTCCCTATTATATTTTCCTCATCTCTGATGTTCTTCATGTTAAAGTCTAATCATTTGATATTATTATTGCTTTGTTAGGTTCTAAGTTTGCATGTATACATTTTTCTGCCTGTAAATTCTGTGTTTTCATATTAAAAGTGTAGTTCTTTTAAATAGGATGATATTTTTATTCTGTCATCTCTTTTCTTGGGCTTTATCATCCATTTACATTTAATGTTATCAATATAATAGGTTAAAGTCTACCATCTGGTACTTAGTTTCTGTTTGTCTCATTTGTTCTTTATTCTTTCATTCCCACTTTCTTTTATTGAGTTGTAAAGCTTTTAGTATTCTTGTTTATATTTTATAGTGACCTCTTAGCTGTACCTCTTTGTCTTTTTGATTGTCACTCTAGGTATTAAATTATCATACTATGTCCTCAAATAATATCATTTTGTTTTTCTATTCATACATTTTATAAAACACACAAAATACTATATTATAAATATGTTTGTACTTTCTAATGTAATATTTGTGTACTATCATTTTTACATAATACATTACACATGTAAATATATAAATATTCTATAATGATATACATATTACATTTATAAATGTTTTATACTTGTAAAGTAAAAATGTATTCTAATTTTTATAAGGGTGAATGGAAAGGAGTATATATTGTGAGAACAAAGGCATACATAAATTTTGCTTTAAGTAGTTGACAATATTTTGAAAATAACATGTAGAACAGACTTCATACAGATATCAAGTCTGGTGCTCCTTATTTCTTCCTGTAGATCCAAGGTTCTATCTGATATTATTTACCTTCACTCTGGAGATCTTTTATCATAGTGTAAATTTGCTGGAGTTAAAAAATCTCAGTTTTTGACTCTGATATGTCTTTATTTGATTTTGACTTTTGAAACTTATTTTCATTGGTTTTAGAATTTTAGTCTGAGTTTTTGAATTTAAACATTTTAAAGATAGTGTTCCACTGTCTTTTGGTTTTCATTATTTCTGGTAAAAGTTAACTGTAATTCATGCTCTTGTTTCTAGTCTATTTTTCTTTGGTAGATTATAAGATTTCTTTGTTATTGTGTTTTGAGGGCTTCGACTAAAATATGCCCAGGTGAGGTTTTCTTCTTTTTTACTTAACTAAGAATTTTTACTGAGATTTCTATATCTGTGAGTTGATGTTTTTCATCAATTTTGGAAATTTCTCATATATTTTTTATTTATATATTTCTTGTCTCCCATTCTCTCTCTCTCTCTTCTATTTCTGAGACTCCACCTATATGCATTTTAGACAATTTTTTATGCCACATATTTCAGAACTTTTAAAATCGACTCATTCTTTCCTCCATATATCTAGTGTGCTGTAAAGTCCATTTAATAAATTCTTTATTTTTTATATTACATCTTTACATTTCTATCTTTTCCATTCATATCTTCATAATAGATTCTAAGTCTTTTCTGAAATTCCTCATCTCTTCACATATATGGCCCTTTTTTTCCCTATAAATCTTTACATATTTTTATTGCAGTTAAAGTTTCTGTATTATTCTAACATCTTGGTCACCTCTGGTTCATCTACTATTGCCTCTTATCTCTCTTGACCATACATCACATTTCCTTACTTTATTGTCTTGAAATTCAGACAATTTTATGAAGGATATTTGTATAAAATAATAATAGAGGTGGAAATAAATATAATCTACCTCCAGAAAAGAAAGCACTGTCCTCCTCTCAGGTTTCTAGACTGGGTGGGAAGTCTTGCTGGGGCAATCTAATCTGTGGTTGAGCATAGTCCAGGTGAGGCTACAGTCTCAATGTAATTAGGTTCACCACAGCCTTCAAATATTTTGAGAACAAAATAGGGACTTTGCCTTCTGAGCCCTAGAGATATTCTGGATATCTCCTTGTGCTTTAAACTTGAGTCACCAACTTTCTCAACTGTCAAATAGCTCTCTATACTTCACAGCCTGCATGCTAGCTTTTTTGGTTTCCTGGGATATCTTTTATTTCCAGTCCTGTTGCAGCTTTCTGTGCTGCAAGAGATTTCTGTGTGCCTTGCTGCCTTGCTCTTTTTATTGATCTGCATGATTTTTGATAGATGTATGGAGAAA
Organism: Manis javanica; assembly: GCF_040802235.1. Classification (NCBI taxonomy): domain Eukaryota; kingdom Metazoa; phylum Chordata; class Mammalia; order Pholidota; family Manidae; genus Manis; species Manis javanica. The sequence continues at coordinate 153,199,406 of NC_133157.1, forward strand.
TTCAAGTTTGAGTGCCCACTGTTATCATACAGGGATGAGGAATCTCCATTGTAATCTATATTAAGATTAATATAAAGATTCCAAACGTTTTTATATTTATTTCAGCCAGGTATATTGTTTCACGTGTTCCATCATAAATTGAGTATATGTTTTTATTTGAAATGGAGGAGCTGCAGCTGCATATTACAAAGCATTTGGTGGTCAGATTAAAATCAATACAGATGACTCAAGTAGCCCAATTAAACACATCCCTAGCATGTAATTGGTTTCTACCTTTTCCTACTTATTGGAAACCCAAATATTTGTACTGTTCATTATTCAGTTTTCCTATCCATTCAGATATGGCAGTGTATTCTGAGAGCAGGACATGGGAGATTATTTCATAGAAAGTGGAGATTTAATAACTTAGAAGTGAAGCTGTTAATTTATAGGTTATCCCACTGCTTAATCTGAACTGAATATTGGACTAACTAAACTGTGGAGAGATCAGTACAGATAGTATCCATCTTCCTCATGGCTCTTTTTGGTGCCTGGATCAGACTTTCTCTTGGACCAACAGACTCTAACACCTCTTCTGGAATTGATTCCAACCGATGATGAGCTACATCTGGCCTGTGAAATGAAAATAGCAAAACCTTTGATTGAGTCCAAGTTAAGTGGATGTACATCATCTGCTCAGTCAACTTTTGCCAAATTGAATTATGCTGTGTCAGTGTTCCATAATTTCAGAGGTGGATTTCCCCTTTTAAAAAACAAAGTGTTTTCCTTTACATAGGCAATGAAAGAAGAAAACTGCTGTGTGTGAAAATGCATTTTTGGCTCCTCTATATATTTGGAAACAAAAACCCTAAAATAATCCTATTTTAGTCTTTCTTTTTTCTCTTGGATCTCTGCCATCCTGGCCCTTATCAAGTTGCATAAGGGGGCACTGTAGGCGTGAAAGTTCTGGAGAAGTGATTCATTTTCTTGCTTCCTAGTATCAGGAAAGTCTAAACAGCATCAAGAATGTGATGGAAAGGAAGAGAACAAATAACTTGTGGAGGCTATGAGTGTTTTCCAGTTGTTTTAACTCCCAGCTCAGATTAAAAAATATTTACTCCAGAAAGAACACATATGATGGCAATAAACAGAGGGAGAAAGGTAAGAACTCTGAAGTTTACAAATTTGTGCAGTTTCCCACAAAGAAAAGCAATAAACATAGACAGGGGAATGAGCTGAAAATGGTTAATTTCAAAACTTGGGAAATTGCCCAGCTGTGGGACTAGTGGCTGTGATGGAGGCTGCAGTTCAAATCCCAATTTCTAAAGTCCATTCTAGGCCTACAAGATCTCCATGGAGAGAGAGGGAAATTGGGAGTGCTGATTTAGGGTTGCTAAAGCATCATAGTAAGAGTATTTGGGAAAATTTCATAGAATGTGTTATAGTGTTGTGATTACTGGTACAATCATCCCTAAACTCTTAGATCCTGCCAGCTTATGATACAAATGATGTCATGTTTAATTCCCAAATTAGTCTAACTTTAGGTTTCCATCTCTTTAATTTTTTTAGATGATTTATGGGATATTGGTCATACCCATATCAACTCCTATTGTTAAGGCATAGTGTAGGTTTTTAATTTTTGGTTTTGTGTTCGTGTACAGTAGTTTAAAAGCCTCTACTGCCATTTTTATCTGCTGTCTTCCTCAGTTAATTTTACTATTAGCCAGCATACAAGGGAGTCTTTGGTTATCTTATAAAGACTGAGCTGTCACAGTAACATTTACTTCTAAATAGCTCCTTCTATCACTTGCATTAATTTAACTGAGTTCACTTATATCTATTTTCTTAGCCCCTCTCTGTACTGCAATAAAATATCTAAGAGAAAATAATTTAAAATAAACCTGAGAAATCAATGGGCTGAGCTGCAAAGTAAACTAGCTAATGAGCTGCAGAATGAGATTAATCAGGGCTTAACAAATTTTTTAATTGATTTAAAATGTATACATTATACATATATAAATGTAACATGTCTAATTCAAATACAAATCAAAGTAATGATTAAGCTGAAATGCAAAATCATAATTGGGGCCAAAAAAGCAGAACTGTCATTGCAGAAAACAGACCTAGTAATATGGAGAATAAATTTGAAAAGCTTTCTTAGAATTTAGGGAAAAAGTGCAAAAAACACAATGGAATAATTTATCAATATATAGCCTAAAGATTCAATATACAAATGTTTCTGAAGAAGAAAAGATGAACTTAGTATCAGTAATTATGGCATTAATACTGAAAGCTTCCTGAGCTAAAAGAAGATAACAGTACACATATTGAAAGCCTCCATCATGAAATTAAATGAGAAGTAATATATACCAAATCATTTCTCACTAAAATTTTGAATTTCAGGGAAAGTGAAAATATTCTCTAAGGATTCATGAAGTAAAATCAGATTGGCCTCAAGACTCACCTGAGATATACAGGTGGGAAGAAAATTAATAGGTATTTATTATATTGTTGATAGGGAAAAGTTAACTCTATAAATTAAATGAACATACATAGCATAGCAGCAAAGATGTCACCAGATATACATGAATTCAGAAAAACATCCATGTACTCTTCTTAAAAATATGTGAAACTACTTTCCAACTTACCCAAATATGAATAAAAAATAATGAGGAAGATGTGGCAAACAAAAAACTCAGGATTGAATGTAAAAACAGTTAAACAGGTTGTATAATTATTGTAAGTAGAACTTAAAACATTCAAAAGTTAAACAAAAAAGATACAATACATGATTATTAAAAAATGAATTCTGGTCTTAAAAATGTTTCATTAAATATATAAGAAATTCGAAATGGATAAAAGTATTGGGTGGGCTAAAAGGGAAGGATATTCTCTTTACATTGACATTTATTTTGAAATATAAGTGTAAGTACATTTTTAAATATCAAAAGGTCATCTAGTTAATTCAAGAAAAAACTTATTTCTTATAAATCATAAGAATAAAGTAGGGATTCAGATTAAAGATGGTGGCGTGAGAGGAGAGACAGAGGCTTCCTCCTAAAACTGGATACAATTAGAAAATTTAATTGGCACAACTAATCCTGAGAGAGCAACAGGAAAGAGGATGGCATCAGACTGCACACACCTGGAGAAAAGAGCAGACCTCAGCAAACGGGGTAACATACCAGAGCTGTGGCTCCATGGGACCTGAGCCCCTTCCCCACCCCAGCTGACTGGTGGGAGGAAGACAAATGAAGCAGGGAGGGAGTGGAAGGCTTGGGACTGCTAAATACCTAGCTCCGGGGATCTGCTCTGGGAGCACAAACCTACATTTCATGGTGCTTTCTTGAGACTCCCACGACTACTGGGTTGGAAAGTTAATACAGGCAGAGTTCCTGGGAAGACTGGGATTCCAGCTGCTTGTGGAAAGCAGGGATCCATATCTGGCTGTGCTGGGACAAAAACTTATACCTGTGTAAGTGGCCCACTGGCGTAGGCAGTGGAGACAGGCACAGCAGCCGGGAGGCGAGTAACAGCTCTTTCCTACCCCAGGTACTGCTCCCCTGCAACCCCCAACATTGCCTCAGGGGCTCAGCAGCTCCAGAATAGAGCTTCTGGACACTAGAGGACACCATATACAAACATGAAATGCCAAAGGAACCTTGTCCAGACTAAAATTGTTAATACAACTCCTGAGAAAGATTTAAATGATATGGACCTCTTGACTCTTCCTGAAAGGGAGTTCAAAATAAAAATCATCAACATCCTAATGGAGGTATGGAAAGACATACAATAGCTCAGGAATGAATTCAGGTCAGAGATCCAATTGTTAAAGAACACGATGGAGGGTGTTAAAAGCAGGTTGGATACAGTGGAGGAGACAATAAATGAAATACAAACTAGAGAAGAGGAATACAAAGAAGCTGAGGCACAGAGAGAAAAAAGAATCTCTAAAAATGAAAGAATATTGAGAGAACTGTGTGAGCAATCCAAGTGGAACAATATTCGCATTATAGGGATACCAGAAGAAGAAGAAGAGAGAGAAAGGGAAAGAAAGTGTCTTTGAGGAAGTAGTGGCTGAAAACTTCCCCAATCTGGGGAAGGAGATAGTCTCTCAGGCCATGGAGATCCACAGATCCCCCTACACAAGGGACCCAAGGAAGACAACAGCAAGACACATAGTAATTAAAATGGGAAAGATCAAGGATAAGGACAGACTGTTAAAAGCAGCCAGAGACAGAAATAAGATCACATACAAAAGAAAGCCCATCAGACTAACATCAGACTTCTCAGCAGAAACCTTACAGGCCAGAAGGGAGTGGCATGATGTATTTAATGCCATGAAGCAGAAGGGCCTGGAACCAAGATTACTTTATCTGGAAAATTATCATTGAAGTTTGAAGGAGGGATTAAACAATTTCCAGATAAGCAAAAGCTGAGAGAGTTTACCTCCCACAAATCATCTCTGCAGTCTATTTTGGAGGAACTGCTATAGATGGAAGTGTTCCTGGGGTTGGATAGCTGTCACCAGAGGTAGTAAAATCATGGTGTGGAGGGTGGAGCAGCTGATTGTGAGGCAAATCCAAAATTAAATTGACTATCCCCAAAGTCAATCAAGGGATAGAGAAAGAGTATAAAGTTTGATATCTAATATATAAAGAATGAAGGAGGAAGAAAGAGGAGGAGAAATAGAAAAGAACCTTTAGATTGTGTTTGTAACAGCATAATAAGTGAGTTAAGTTAGACTCTTAGAGAGTAAGGAAAGTAAACTGGAACCTTTGGTAACCATGAATGTAAAGCCTGAAATGGCAATAAGTACATACCTATCAATATTCACCCTAAATGTAAATGAACTGAATGCACCAATCAAAAGACATGGAGTCACTGAATGGATAAAAAAACAAGACCCCTCTATATCCTGCTTACAAGAGATTCACCTCAAATCCAAAGACATGCACACACTAAAAGTCAAGGGATGGAAAAAGATATTTCATACAAACAACAGGGAGAAAAAGCAGGTGTTGCGGTAGTAGTATCAGACAAAATAGACTTCAAAACAAAGAAAGTAACAAGAGATAAAGAAGGACATTACATAATGATAAAGGGCACAGTCCAACAAGAGGATATAACCATTATAAATATATATGCACGCAACACAGGAGCACCAGCATATGTGAAACAAATGCTAACAGAACTAAAGGAGGAAATAGACTGCAATGCATTCATTTTAGGAGACTCCAACACACCATTCACTCCAAAGGATAGAACCACAAGACAGAAAATAAGTAAGGACACGGAGGCACTGAACAACGCACTAGAACAGATGGACCTAATAGACATCTATGGAACTCTACATCCAAAAGCAACAGGATACACATTCTTCTCAAGTGCACATAGAACATTCTCCAGAATAGACCACATACGAGGCCACAAAAAGAGCCTCAGTAAATTCAAAAAGATTAAAATCCTACCAACCAACTTTTCAGACCACAAAGGTGTAAAACTAGAAATAAATTCTACAAAGAAAACAAAAAGGCTCACAAACACATGGAGGCTTAACAACATGCTCCTAAATAATCAATGGATCAACAAACAAATTAAAATAGAGATCAAGAAGTATATGGAAACAAATAACAACAACACGAAGCCCCAACTTCTGTGGAACACAGTGAAAGCAGTCGTAGGAGGAAAGTATATAGCAATCCAGGTATACTTAAAGAAGGAAGACCAAACCCAAATGAATAGTCTGTCACAACTATCAAAATTGGAAAAAGAAGAACAAATGAGGCCTAAAGTCAGCAGAAGGAGGAACATAATAAAGATCAGAGAAGAAATAAACAAAATTGAGAAGAATAAAACAATAGAAAAATATCAATGAAACCGAGAGCTGGTTCTCTGAGAAAATAAACAAAATAAATAAGCCTCTAGCCAAACTTATTAAGAGAAAAAGAGAATCAACACACATCAACAGAATCAGAAACAAGAATGGAAAAATCATGACAGACTCCACAGAAATACAAAGAATTATTAGACTACTATGAAAACCTATATGCTAACAAGCTGGAAAACCTAGAAGAAATGGACAACTTCCTAGAAAAATACACCTTCCAAGACTGACCAAGGAAGAAACACAAAAGTTAAACAAACCAATTACGAGCAAAGAAATTGAAACGGTAATCAAAAAACTACCCAAGAACAAAACACCCGGGCCAGACAGATTTACCTCGGAATTTTATCAGACACACAGAGAAGATATAATACCCATTCTCCTTAAAGTTTTCCAAAAAAGAGAAGAGGAGGGAATACTCCCAAACTCATTCTATGAACCAACATCACCCTAATACCAAAACCAGGAAAAGACCCCACCAAAAAAGAAAATTACAGACCAATATCCATGATGAATGTAGATGCAAAAATACTCAATAAAGTATTCGCAAACCGAATTCAAAAATATATCAAAAGGATCATACACCACAACCAAGTGGGATTCATCCCAGGGATGCAAGGATGGTACAACATTCGAAAATCCATCAACATCATCCACCACATAAACAAAAAGGAAGACAAAAACCACATGATCATCTCCACAGATGCTGAAAAAGCATTTGACAAAATTCAACATCCATTCATGATAAAAACACTCAGCAAATGGGTATAGAGGGCAAGTACCTCAACATAACAAAGGCCATATATGATAAACCCACAGCCAACATCATATTGAACAGTGAGAAGCTGAAAGCTTTTCCTCTGAGATAGGGAACAAGACAGGGATGCCCACTCTCCCCACTGTTATTTAACACAGTACTGGAGGTCCTAGCCACAGCAATTAGACAAAACAAAGAAATACAAGGAATCCAGATTGGGAAAGAAGAAGTTAAACTGTCACTATTTGCAGATGACATGATATTGTACATAAAAAACCCTAAAGACTCCACTCCAAAACTACTAGAACTGATATCGGAATACAGCAAAGTTGCAGGATACAAAATTAACACACAGAAATCTGTGGCTTCCCTATACACTAACAATGAACCAATAGAAAGAGAAATCAGGAAAACAATTTCATTCCCAATTGCATCAAAAAGAATAAAATACCTAGGAATAAACCTAACCAAAGAAGTGAAAAACCTATACCCTGAAAACTGTAAGACACTCTTAAGAGAAATTAGAGAGAACACTAACAAATGGAAACTCATCCCATGCTCTTGGCTAGGAAGAATAAATATCATCAAAATGGCCATCCTGCCCAAAGCAATATACAGACTTGATGCAATCCCTATCAAATTACCAACAACATTCTTCAAAGAACTGGAACAAATAATTCAAAAATTCATATGGAAACACCAAAGACCGTGAATAGCCAAAGCAATCCTGAGAAAGAAGAATAAAGTGATGGGGTTCTCACTCCCCAACTTCAAGCTCTACTACAAAACCATAGTAATCAAGACAATTTGGTACTGGCAGAAGAACAGAGCCACAGACCAGTGGAACAGGTTAGAGACTCCAGACATTAACCCAAACATATATGGTCAATTAATATTCGATAAAGGAGCCATGGACATACAATGAGGAAATGACAGCCTCTTCAACAGTTGGTGCTGTCAAAACTGGACAGCTACATGTAAGAGAATGAAACTGGATCACTGTCTAACCCCATATACATAAAAGTAAATTCGAAATGGATCAAAGACCTGAATGTAAGTCATACAACCATAAAACTCTTAGGAAAAAACATAGGCAAAAATCTCTTGGACATGAACATTAGCGACTTCTTCATGAATATGTCTCCCTGGGCAAGGAAAACAAAAGCAAAAATGAACAAGTGTGACTATATCAAGCTGAAAATCTTCTGTACAGCAAAGGACACCATCAATAGAACAAAAAGGTACCCTACAGTATGGGAGAATATATGCGTAAGTGACAGATCCAATAAAGGCTCGACATCCAAAATATATAAAGAGCTCATGCACCTCAACAAACAAAAAGCAAATAATACAATTAAAAAATGGGCAGAGGAACTGAACAGTTTTCCAAAGAAGAACTCAGATGGCAACAGACACATGAAAAGATGCTCCACATTGCTAGTCATAAGAGAAATGCAAATTAAAACCACAATGAGATATCACCTCACACCAGTAAGGATGGCTACCATCCAAAAGACAAACAACAACAAATGTTGGCGAGGTTGTGGAGAAAGGGGAACCCTCCTACACTGCTGGTGGGAATGTAAATTAGTTCAGCCATTGTGGAAAGCAGTATGAAGGTCCCTCAAAAAGCTCAAAATAGAAATGCCATTTGACCCAGGAATTCCACTTCTAGGAATTTACCCTAAGAATGCAGCAGCCCAGTTTGAAAAGCACAGATGCACCTGTGTGTTTATCACAGCACTATTTACAATAGGCAAGAAATGGAAGCATCCTAAGTTTCCATCAGTAGATGAATGGATAAAGAAGATGTGGTACATATACACAATGGAATTATTATTCAGCCATAAGAAGAAAACAAATCCTACCATTTGCAACAACATGGATGGAGCTAGAGGGTATTATGCTCAGTGAAATAAACCAGGCAGAGAAAGACAAGTACCAAATGATTTCACTCATATGTGGAGTATAAGAACAAAGAAAAACTGAAGGAACAAAACAGCAGAATCACAGAACCCAAGAATGGACTAAGAGTTATCAAAGGGAAAGAGACTGGGGAGAATGGGAGGGTAAGGAGGGATAAGGGCAGGAAAGAAGAAAGGTGGTACTATGCGTGTATAATGTGGGGCGTTGGGGAAAGGGGAGGGCTTTGCAACACAGAGAAGACAAGTAGTGATTCTACAACATCTTAGTATGCTGATGGACAGTGACTGTAATGTGGTTTGTTGGGGGGACTTGGTGAAGGGGAGAGCCTAGTAAACATAATGTTCTTCATGTAATTGTAGATTAATGATAACAAAATTTAAAAAAAGAATAAAGTAAAAATAAAAATATCAAAACATAATCAACCCAAACTAAATAGAAATGTCTAGAAGAATTAACTCAGCAAAAAATCATTTCAGAGAAGTAACACAAAGTGAAAACACACACAAAAAAGTACCCAAGAAACAAAAAAAGTCAAAAAATGGTATGACAAAAGTAAAAACAAAGATACCTACCACTATAAAAAAATAGGCTAAACTCCCTTTTATTAAAAGCTTAGAAACTGAATTTAAGAAAAGTATTAGTATTTTTTCACTTAAAAAATTTTTTTTATCATTAATCTACAATTACATGAAGAACATGTTGTGACATGTTGATAGTTGTGACATTAGACTATTCATTTGGGTTTGGTCTTCCTTCTTTAAATATACCTGGATTGCTATATACTTTCCTCCTACGACTGCTTTCACTGTGTTCCACAGAAGTTGGGGCTTTGTGTTGTTGTTGTCATTTGTTTCCATATACTTCTTGATCTCTATTTTAATTTGTTTGTTGATCCATTGATTATTTAGGAGCATGTTGTTAAGCCTCCATGTGTTTGTGAGCCTTTTTGTTTTCTTTGTAGAATTTATTTCTAGTTTTACACCTTTGTGGTCTGAAAAGTTGGTTGGTAGGATTTTAATCTTTTTGAATTTACTGAGGCTCTTTTTGTGGCCTCGTATGTGGTCTATTCTGGAGAATGTTCTATGTGCACTTGAGAAGAATGTGTATCCTGTTGCTTTTGGATGTAGAGTTCCATAGATGTCTATTAGGTCCATCTGTTCTAGTGCGTTGTTCAGTGCCTCCGTGTCCTTACTTATTTTCTGTCTTGTGGTTCTATCCTTTGGAGTGAATGGTGTGTTGGAGTCTCCTAAAATGAATGCATTGCAGTCTATTTCCTCCTTTAGTTCTGTTAGCATTTGTTTCACATATGCTGGTGCTCCTGTGTTGCGTGCATATATATTTATAATGGTTATATCCTCTTGTGGGACTGTGCCCTTTATCATTATGTAATGTCCTTTTTTTTTTTTTTGTAATGTCCTTCTTTATCTCTTGTTACTTTCTTTGTTTTGAAGTCTATTTTGTCTGATACTACTACCGCAACACCTGCTTTTTCTCCCTGTTGTTTGTATGAAATATCTTTTTCCATCCCTTGACTTTTAGTGTGTGCATGTCTTTGGATTTGAGGTGAGTCTCTTGTAAGCAGGATATAGAGGGGTCTTGTTTTTTTATCCATTCAGTGACTCCATGTCTTTTGATTGGTGCATTCAGTTCATTTACATTTAGGGTGAATATTGATAGGTATGTACTTATTGCCATTTCAGGCTTTAGATTCGTGGCTACCAAAGGTTCAAGGTTAGCTTCTTTAGTATCTTACTGTCTTAACTTAACTCGCTTATTGAGTGTTATAAACACTGTCTGGTGATTCTTTATTTCTTTCCCTTCTTATTCCTCCTCTTCCATTCTTCATATGTTGGGTGTTTTTTTCTGAGTTCTTTTGTGTTTCCTTTGACTGCTTTGTGGGTAATTGATTTAATTTTTTGCCTTTAGTTAGTATTTGGTTGGTCTGCTTTCTTTGCTGTGATTTTATTTTTTCTGGTGACATCTATTTAGCCTTAGGAGTGCTCCCATCTAGAGCAGTCCCTCTAAAATGCCCTTTAGTGGTGGTTTGTGGGAGGCAAATTCCCTCAACTTTTGCTTGTCTGGAAATTGTTTAATCCCTCCTTCATGTTTAAATGATAATCGTGGTGGATATAGTATTCTTGTTTAAAGGCCCTTCTGTTTCATTGCATTAAATATATCGTGCCATTCTCTTTTGGCCTGTAAGGTTTCTATTGAGAAATCTGATAATAGTCTGATGATAGTCTGATGGGTTTTCCTTTGTAGGTCACCTTTTTCCTCTCTCTAGCTGCCTTTAAAACTCTGTCCTTGTTCTTTGCCATTTTAATTATTATGTGTCTTGGTGTTGTCCTCCTTGGGTCCCTTCTGTTGGGAGTTTGGTGTACTTCTGTGGTCTGATCGATTATTTCCTCCCCCAGTTTGGGGAAGTTTTCAGCAATTATTTCTTCAAAAACACTTTCTATCCCTTTTTCTCTCTCTTCTTCTGGTACTCCTATAATGCAGATATTGTTCATTTTAGATTTGTCACCCAGTTCTCTTAATATTGTTTCATTCCTTGAGATTCTCTTATCTCTCTCTGTGTCAGCTTCTATGCATTCCTGTTTTCTGGTTTCTATTCCATCAATGGCCTCTTGCATCTTATCCAGGCTGCTTATAAATCCTCCCAGAATTTGTTTCATTTCTGTAATCTCCCTCTGGACCTCATCCCTTAGCTCTTGCATATTTCTCTGCAGCTCCATCAGCATGGTTATGACCTTTATTTTGAATTCTTTTTCAGGAAAATTGGTTAGGTCTATCTCCTTCTCAGGGGTTGACTCTGATTTTGGTCTGTATCAAATTCTTCTGCCTTTTCATGGCAATAGAGGTAGTTGTGCAGAGCTGGTGCATGCGTCAGCTGGGAGAACATCCCTTCTTGCTGGTTTGTGGCCTTCCTCTCCTGGGAGAACAGCGACCTCTAGCGGCTTGTGCTGGGAAGCTGCATGCAGACAGAGCGTCTGATTCTTGCCTGACAGCTGTGGAGTTAAGCTCCCCGTTTGCTGTGGGAGTGGCCTGTCTCAGGCTCCTGCTCCAATATGGTGGAGCCATGTTGGAGGGTAAAGAGGCAGGAGGTTGTTTATCACCATGAGGGGCCTCCAATCTGCGCTGCCACTCAGGGGGTTAGGGCGTCCGGAGTTCCCCGGGATTCCCAGCTCCTGGGCTAAGTGTCCCAGGATGCTTCCATCCAGCTGTGGGTTCCCTGTCTCTTTAAGACTTTCAAAAAGCACTCACTTTTCTTTGTCCCAGGGGCACCGGCTGCAGGGACCTGCTTACAGGTCTTACTGTCCTGTTTCCCTAGTATCCAGCACACCACCCACTGTGTATCTGTGCTGTGGTGCGAATGACTAGGGCTGGCTATTTAGCAGTCCTGAGCTCCCTCTCCCTCCCTGCTCCGACTCCTCTACTCCCACTGGGAGCTGGGGTGAGGGGCACTTTGTTCCCGCCGATCCGCAGCTTGTATCTTACCCCCTTCACGACGTGCTGAGTTCTCGCAAATGTGCATGTAGTCTGGCTGTTGTCCTGTGTCTTCTGGTCTCTTTTAGGAATAGTTGTATTTGTTGTACTTTCAAAAATATGTATGTTTTTGGGAGGAGATTTCCACTGCTCTACTCATGCCGCCATCTTGGCTCTGCCCCCTCAAAGTATTAGTATTTTAAATATAAACTCTAAGTTTAGACAAGTCTTTTGTTCCTCAATTTCTTATATATAAAATGAGAATTAAGAACATTTTAGTACGCTGATGGACAGTGACTACAATGAGGTGGGCGTGGTGACTTGATAATATGGGTGAATGTTGTGACCACAATGTTGCTCATGTAAGGCCTTCATGGGATTATATATCAATGATACCTTAATAAGGAAAAAAAAAGAAAAAAGAAAGAAAATAAATAAAACCCAAGGGAAAAAAAGAATTAAGAAATAAATCATAGAATTAGCTTCTAGAGCATGGCCAGTGCTCAATAAAGATTAATTTGTATTTTTATCAATGATTATTTAACTATACATCTTTTATAAGAGAATCACATAAAATAAGAGTAAAACTGTTAAAATTGTGTATTTTAGACATCAAGCAAATAAGCATACAAACTGAGTAGTGGTAGCTGGGAAATGCAAATTAAAACTATGACCTACCACTAAATACCTTTTCAAATGGTCAAAATTCAGAACATTGACAACACCCATGCTGATGAGGATGTGGAGCAACAGGAATTCTCATGGAGAATTCATTTCTCCATTCTGGTGGAAATGAAAAAAGTATAACCACTTTGGAACACAATTTGGTGGTTTCTTACAAAACTAAATAACTCTTACCATGTGATCAAGCAATAGTGCTCCTTGGTATTTACTGAAAGGTGTTGAAAACCTATCCATACAAAAACCTTCAAATAGATGTTTATAGCAACTTTATTCATAATTGCTAGAACTTGGAAGAAAGATGTCCTTCAGTAGTGGGTAGATAAACAAACTGTAGTGCCTTCAGACAATGGAATATAATTCAGCACTGGAGAATGCTAGTGAAATGAGCTGTTTAACATGAAAAAAACATGCATATTACTAAGTAAAAGAAACTAATCTGAGAAGGTCCTATACTATATGATTGCAGCTATATGAAATTTTGGAAAAGGCAAAACTCTGGAGACCATAGAAAGATCAGTGGTTGCTGATGGAGATGAACACACAAATCACAGATAATTTTTAGGGATAAGTACTCTGTATGATATTATAATGATGGATATATGTCATTATATACTTGTCTAAACCCATAGAATATACAACACCAAGAGTGAGCCCTAATGTGAACTCTAGATTCCTCCTTGACAAGAAATGTACCATTTTGGAGAGTGATATTGATAATAGGAGAGACACTGCATGGGTGGAAGCAGGGAATATGTAGGAATCTCAATTTTGTTGTCAACCTAAAACTGCTCTGAAAGACAGTTTTAGACTTGAAAGTCAAAAGGAAATAGATGAAAGCATAGAGGTAAACTCCTCATAGATCAGCAACACATGCCAACTACAGCAATAATCCAGAAACAAAACAAAACACCTCATTGACATAAGGTCTGAATATTTGAAGTTAATTGAACTCTCTGAAGATCAGTTTCCTCATCTACAAAATGGGTTGTTATTATCTATGATTATCGCGGATTTCTTTTATTTTGAATGTAAAATGCATAGTATCACATGGATATCCAATAACTGCTGGCCTCTATCACCCTTACATCAAAAATTAAATGATTTACCTCTAATTTACTTCTAATCTAACCAAATAATGTGCTTTGAATCGTCTTCTCTCAACCTGTTATTCACATGTATCATTCCTGTACTTACAAGAAATAGTACGTTTTTCATTTTTGCCTCAACTAAAAGAAAAGCATCTGGCAAAACAAAATCACAAAAGCGCATCAACGCCAAGCACCAAGGTGACGGTCTGCACCATCCACTGGCACAGGATTGGGAACTTATTATTTGCATGTTGTTGTCAAGTGCATACAAATTCTCTTTAGTTTTGAAGTTATGCACCAGTAAAGTACCTAGGTGCTCTGTTTTCTGGTGCTTTTTTTCCCTCAGGTACACTGAAATTCTCATTGCATCTGGTTTCAGTGGTGGGGAAAAAGTTCACATGCAATATCCTCACACCGACACACAAAAATGTGTGCATGACACCGGGTATCAAGAAGTGATGAGACCTATTGCCTCTGGTGCTGTGACACCCCTTAATCTATACCTGATATTCTGTGTCTGGTGCATGTGGCAGACTGTGATGGCAGAAAGGATGAGAAAGGGGTAGAGATGGGCAGAAGGGAAGAATAGAAGAGAAATTTTACTATTTTTCCCAGAACTTCCCTTTTCTCCCCCAAAAAAGAAAATATCGCTGCTTCAAATATAGAGATGCCAGCCCTAATACTCATGCATATGTATATTCAGCTTGGAACATCAATGTGAGACCAGCCATCCTTCGTACATTCATGTATATTTTTAAATACTGTCTTTTTTTTCTTTTTGACAGTCCTTGTCAGTAAATTGTAGAGTTATCTTGTTATTTATGCTTTGCTAAAAAAGAAACCTCATTTTTATAGAAGCCTTGTATCAAGCCTATGCATAAATAGGTGGTTATTAAATCTTCATTTGGAGTTTGATTAACAAATATATATTGTAATATTAAAATTTAAGTAGGAGTGAAATAGAAATACTGAGCATTCAAGAAAAATTCATCAATGCAGAAAAAATACAACCAAGAGTTAAAAAATGATGCTAACACGTGAATATCAGAGTTTTGATTTAGAAATTTCCATGGTATTTATATGTAAAACCAAGGATAAAAAAAATCCTTCATCATTTCTTCAGTGAGTTACTGCTTTGCTTTTCAATTTGCTATTCTTTAGATTGAGTATTTATCTACACAACACCAAACATACTGATGAAATCCAAAACATTCAGTCAATCATTCAGCTATTTGTTAATATACATCTGGCATCACTTAGAAAAGAGTAATTAGAAATCATTAACTAGATTTTTCTATTTTCATTTATATATTAGGCAGTATTTATAGTTTTGGTTGCAAGAAAAGCTTGGTCCTTATAGTCATAATTATAAGTAAGCTTTGGTCTGATTAGCCACTGCCTTTTACTTGGTATTTTGTACTCTGTCAACAAAAGCTTTTTGTCTGTTGTATTTAGTTTTTCCTTACTGTTAAATTACAGCTTCATTTCTCTTTGACTGTTGCGCTCTGACCTAAATTTACTTCCATCAGTGTTTTGATTCATCTTACTCTCATTTCAGCTTTCCAGATAGAGAACATGAATATATTTTCTATATTTCATGACTTTATTATCTATTTCAGTCATTCTTATAGAAAATCAGCTAATGTGATTTAAATTTGTAAAATAAATATGAAATTGTCACAGTCCAAAATGTTTAACTTCAGTCAAGATTAAAAGACACTAGAGAAAGAGGAGAAAGAAATGCACAAGGGGTCCTGGATAAGTGACTTACTAAGGGTACCAAGTTTCCTAAGAGTGGAAGATAAAGCAAAAACTGAACTGAAGGAACTGGATAATGGTGTATCAGGGAAAAAATCCTTCAAGTCCATTTAGGGCAGTGATAACTCAACATTTTGTTTTTCTGCCTTAACACAGCACGGGCTTCAACAAACTCACCTCACCAGTCACTGGGCTTTATTACAGGAAGATGGGTATCCTCGCAGCCCACCTCCAACTCCATTACAGGATTCACCATTCTGCAAAAGAAGTTACCTGGACATTCCTCTGTGGAATTCAGTATATTAATTTCTACAAAAAAATATTTTGTCTATGCTTTCTGATGATTTAATTCAATACAGGACCAAAGCTTTAAGAAACTCATGACATATCAAATATTTCCTCTGTGCCAGACCGGCTGAGTTTTTTCCAAATCTCATTTAATCTCACAATGTGTGAGTGATTAGCCCCATTTTATAGGTGAGGAAGCAGGTTTTGTAGAGCTCAATTAATGGGCTCAAGGTCACAAGCTAAAAGCAGGTAAATGGCAGAGCTATTGCACAAACCTGGGTGGCTGAATGTGCATAAAAGTCTGCTGTTCATATGAACTCCTGGGCTCCAACTCCAGGATTCTGACTCTTGAAGTTTAAGGTGGGGCCTTGGAATCTGCATTTTACAGGATATCTGGTGATTCTTGACTGTGGTAGAAGTAGGGCCAATACTCAAGCATACTAACCCTCAAGCCCTTGCTATTTCCCACTCTGGAAAGATTCACTTTTCACCCAGAAGATTACACAGTTGTTTTCAGTGTGCTTGCTAAGTCAGGTGTGAAAAATCTTCCATGTAGACCTCATGCCTCTATTCAACTCACTGAGATCCTTTACAACATTTTGGTAATAATAGTAACTGCTGCTTATAGAGCTCTCTTAAGTGCAATAACATTCTAAGTGTTTTACATCTATTATATCCTTAAACAGCCTATCAGTTAGATACTATTATTATCCCTACTTCTCTAGGGAAGCTAGGGAAGAACTAGAATGTGAATAATAGTTTGGCTTCAGAGGCAATGTTTTATATCAGTCACATGATACTGTTTCTGGGAGTCATTGCCTGAAAAACAAGTGTACTGTCTGGACTTTGTGGAACTGATACTCCTTCCTTTGGAGTATGCTTAGTGATGCAGGAATAGCTACCAGAATAGACCACCGGACATGGGACAGTTGTTCAGAGGGTGCTCAAGGCCAAGGTCAAGAGGAACAACCGAAAAATGGTGCAGTAGCTTGTAAAACCTTGTAAATATCAAATCTTCTCCCTTATTTGTAAATTTTGTGAGCAATTAGGACTCAGGTAGTACTGCACAGTCTCAGTCACGAAGGTGATTCTTTTGCAGGGTGGAATAAAACACTTAGGACTTTGACTAAGTTTGAAAAGCCATGTAGAAAAATAAATATTCCTCAAGCAAAATATTTAGCTTAGTCAATCTTATTAGGGTTTTTATTTTCATTGAAACTTATAAAAATAATAAAACACACTATTAAATGGGTTGCTAATCTATGGCCGACATCAATTTTGTGTAAGTTTTGCTCCAGGGTTTCCCTCATCGTGTAGTTATATTCGTTTCTTCATCCTGCCAATATTCAACCACTGGATCTGTTAAAGAATCCCTAACTCATCTTTGCATGCCCAGAAACAAGGTTTTCACATAAAACAGGTATTACATAAATGTTTATTGATGTAGTAAGTGCTTGCAGTACAATTACTCCATGATAAATAGATAAATAAATAAATATATATATATATATATATATATATATGTGCAGGATACTAAAATATGTATTCTCTGCTCACAAGTTGCTTATAATCCATGTTGATCCCAGACAGTTTCATCAGGCAATGTTATAAGATGCTGGATCCTCAATTTTCAAATGAAGATTATGAGAATAAATGATTGGTTAGAGGACCTAATTACTAAAATCTAAAATGAATCCTCTAATTCAGAAGTTTGCAAACTTGTTTTTAGTGACCAAGACCTTTTTTGAAACAAAATTTCATACAGAAATCCAAGATTTACTCAGCTGAATCTGGCCAAAGGAGTACATGGAAGCAATTCTTCCCTGAAGGTTAGTTGTAAGCTATTAGGACCCTGTAATAAAAATATGAAGAAATAGCTCCTGATAAACAACAATTTGGTTAATGGCAGTGATACTCAGGAGAAATTCAAGACTGCTTCAGAAACACCAAAGGCTTTTCTCTCTGTAATTGATTGAGCTGTCCTTCCAAAAGCAGGGTTAAGGCCACTGGCATGGCAATTTCAGAAAAAGAGCATCTGCTTGCAATATACCTGGCTGAGGGATGTATTCTGGAATTTAATTTCTACCACTGCCAATCTCTTGACCTTCAAAACACAAACATTGATCCTGGAAAAAAGGGTATTATGGTTCATTTCCACGAATTTTTTTTCCTCAAATGGGCTACTGATAGGGAATCTTATTTATATTATATGCTTTGAAGATTTTAAAAGACAACCAGAGCATTTGGAGGGACAGAGACTCTTTTAATGAAATCTTAGAGAAGTCTAGACTTTACATATGCCAAATATATTTCCCATCCTTGTCCAACCTTTATTCTCTCTTTTCATTCTTTATTGCTGGCTAATGTGACAATGTCTTTCTCTCATAACAAGCACTACCCCCTTTCCTAATATACATGAACATTTCAATTTCTTTCCCTCTGCAAGCCACTGGCTGATTTTTTTAAAGTACTCAAACTGGGAGAGTGTGGCATGAAGTATACCTATCCAAATTAGCCACTGCAAATACAAACAGAGAAGTTTTCTAAATATTGCATTTGATCATTTTTTCTGTAATTTGTTGTTCATACGGATGCTTTGCATGTGTTGATTAAATATGCACTTTCCACTGCCTGAGGAGCCAAAGCCCCTCACAGCAGACCAGTGTTATCTGGTCCCAGGAGATGGTAGCACTCCAGAGGGCACTGTCACATGGACTACCTGCTTCAGCTTGTCTTAGCAACAATGATGGCCATATGTGGAGCTGCAGGAAAACAGATGCTGTTTTTCCATTTGTGAAATCAAGTTGTTGGAAAGTAGTCAGGTTTCCAATGTACGAAAGCTCATCTAATCAACCTACGAAGGCTGTGTGAGCTTTCTCAGAAATATTTGACAACATTCCCTAGTATTGGTGACTAGAAACATATATAAAATCATAGTTCCAAAATGATAATCCTTTCCAATACTTGGTTAATAATACTTGTTTTGACGGCTGGAACTAGAGTCTCTAACTTTCTTAAACCACAAAAATATGTAATTCAGTTTTCTGTTGTAAAAAGGGCTTCAAGACACAGTCTCTAGGTATAAGGTAGATTCACTGCAGCATCTTATTTTATTATATCACTCATAGTATCAAGGATTATTTCCACCTGATGACCAGGAACAGGAATATGAGAGATTCATAATCTCCTTCAAAAGGAAAATTTCTGCAAAAGGCCTGTCAGTGTCTGTGATCCACTCCAACTCGCTCTTGCCGGTATTGCGAGGATTCACATTACCTGCCATTTGTGTAACAAAATACTTTGCTCTAGCTCCTTGGGAAGCTCCTTTTCCTCCAAAAAGGTGATCTGCTTCTAGAGTCAGTGCCCTAAGCAAAGTATACTTTGAAATCTGATTAGCTAGAATACATACTACACTGTATCAGGAAGAAAAGAAATGTTGGAGAAATATAGCCGCTTACAAAGCAGATCAACTGTGGATATTAATAGATTCACAATTATTACTATTTTAGTTTTTTATTTAATTTGTAGGAAGAAATGTAGACAAAACATGAATATGAGAAATATAAAGTTCACATTGGAGGAACCTGGCTTCTGATCCTGTGTCCATCATGATTACCTAATTTTATTACAGCTTGACTTTTAACATTACGGCATGACTTTTCTGTCTATGAAATATAAGTAGTCATCAAAAAGTTATCATAATAAGAAATACAACAAGCTTTAAGAACTAAAAATCTATAGAATGCCCAGGTCTGGGTAACATATGCTCTTCCTCATGCAGTTGGTCCTGGACACCTTGGTATCCTGACACAGGATGCACATCTTCCTGGAACACATATCCCTGGGAAGAAACAAATACAATGAATAATGACCTCCTAATAGTAAAGATATTACAGACATGAAAATTCCTGTTTGTTCAGAGGACAAAGACATTGTGCCTTTCAGAATAATTTTGGAGGTAACATTTGAGCTGGACTTTGAAATGTGGAGATTCAATAGGTTAGGGGTGTTTTCACAGGAGAGAAACAACACCTTGAGCATAAGCTTGATGGCAAGAGACCACAGGGCATTAGCAAGGGCCAGGGGTTTTAAGTTAATTTGGCCAGAGAAGGTTGAAATTTGGTGAAGGAGAGAAGGGGAGAATGACAGGTAAGTTAAGGTCAGATCCTGAAGGCTCCTGAAGGATGATCTAAGGAATTCAGAAGTGACTCTGAGCAGTGAAAAGGTGAGTTGCCTTTTTGCAGCTGAAAATCAAGGTCAGAGATGCACTTTGTACAGATCAACTTGAGACTCGGTGTGTAGCATTTTGAAGCTACTGTGGACCGTCACTCCCCATGCATTTTCAAAGAGGAATGGACTATGGTAAAGAATCTGGCAGCCTAAAAGTATGAAACAGTTATAAATAAGTACCAGGATATAATTAAACACTAAATTGTGTGGTAACAACAATTGTCATTAAAGTTTATAGTCCACAAATCACATTCACAGTATTAATCTCAGCCCTTCAATAAATACTTCCTGAATGAACGAACAGCCAACTCTTTGAGGTAAATAGGAAAGATAAGGAATCTGAGAATTGAGGTCACCTGGGCAATTAAGTGTTGCTCTGTAACTGAAAGCCAGACCTCATGGTTGCTAACCTGCTTTTTGGAGACCAATATGCTGGAATTAAAGGAAAAAACATCGTTGAGCCCCTCTGCCATTAGGTTCATGACTAAGTTCTACTAAGGGAAGGAAGTGAAAAAATAGATAATTCTAGGTTCTTAGCTCATGGGTTAAATATCTCTGTGAACAAGCATTCCTTAAGTGGAGGTTTAATGACCAGGTAGTGTGACTACTAACAGATATGACAAAAGTCTCTCATCAAAAATTTAGGCACATAAATGGAACCATTTCTCAGCCCTTTTGGCAACTCTGAGAGCCACCCAAAGCCTTTTTGGATAAATTGGTTTTCTGCTTAAATCAGCCAAAACTGATTTGGTCTACTAAGAACCCTGACTGATACAGTAATTTTAGCAAACAGATGTTACAAAGCCTTGCAAAGTCTCTATACCTCATCAAGTATGAAGACCTGCATCAGAGTCCTGGCTTGGTACACACTATGTATCCTCAGGCATGTCACTGAACATGGATGAGCATATTTTATATCTACAAAATTGCAGAAACAATTTCTATCTCATCTACCTTTGTCAAACAAGTAAATGTATTTTCAACTATGTGATCAAATGTAAAGTAGTTTGTTATAGAACTGAAGGTATTGTTTGCCCAGAATATGATAATTATTTTTATTTCATATCTCACCAGTTGGTGAGAAACTAATAAATATGTAATTTTGGATGTTATTCTGAAAGGGAAGTTAATTTATTCTGATTCTTATGTTCTGCTATCCTCTTCTGTATTCTCAAGACACAATGGCTCAATACTGTCCAAGGAAAGGGAGAAAATTCTATTCATTTTCCAAGTTTCTCTGAAGGAAGCTGCGAAATTCCCAGAAAACTCCTCAGCTATTCTGTCATGGAGAAGCTGAAGTGTTCCTGCCAGCTTAAAACTCAATGTAGAAGGACATCAGGTATACTGAGTGGGGAACAAGGAGCAGAAAAACTACGACTCAGCAGTCTGTTTCCAGGGTGTTGGAAGACAGACCAAAGAGCCTGAGATGCACCTGTGTGGCAGTCAGGCTCATGACCACCCCAATCATGTCATGAAAGGGAGACACCCACCTCCTTCTAGTAAACCTTCCCTCCTCAGGGTTACAGCCTCCTGCTCTTCACTTTTGACAGATGACCAGCATTATTATAATAGAAACCATGTGCTGAAGATGTTTGTGATATGGAGGGCTCAGGTTTCTCTGTGGGCAAGTGACACTTGCATTGGCTTTTGGCCACAATGAGAAATGTAAAATCTAGGAATCCAAGTTGATTGGCAGCAAATCCAAAGTGTGCAAGCATCCAGGCTAGGATATGGCAAAATGATGTTTTAATGAGAGGAATAAAAAAGGCCACAAACATTTTATATCTGTAACTAGTAAATGGAATTCATCTCATAATGACCCCAAATGTTGCTTGTAGAAGCTAGATATCTGAAAGTTATTTTTATGAGCTATTCTTATTCCTTATATTTTTCACTTCTGTTCTTTCCAACAAATATTAAATGGCCATCTAGCATGAATAAGGCCATCCTTATTATCACAATCCAAGTCATCATAACATCTTGCCTAGAAACAGAAATTGTCTCTTATCTTTCCTGTTCTCCTGCCTTATTACAGTCTATACATAGGCCCTGATGATATGAAGAAAAATTCACTGTCTTGTCCTCCTGGGATTTCTAACTTGGAGAATTAACCTTTGTTGTTGCGAAAATTCCACTGAGTTGTTCAGAATTCTTACTTCTACCCGGGAAGCAGAGTACTTCTGCCATCATATTCATTCTGGCCATTTTCTCTGCTTTTGTTTGTTCAGTGTGGAGTCCCACATATGTCACAGCAATGAATGTGTGCCTAGGTAGGAACCCCTGCAGGGATTTTCCAAATGTTTCATTGTACTTAAGGACTTAGCCTCAGCCATTGTCAACTGTGCTGTGCCGTCACCTTTATACCACTGTAGCTCCATGGTAAGTCCTGCATGACACCCAACCACACAGTCACCTCTCCTGAGAAGGCTTGCAGATGTGCTGCGTTGCTGAAACCATTCAGTTTTCTTATTGGTTTATAGTAGACTGACCTTGAGGGAATACATTCTTTGTTAATCCAAGAGGAACAAGATCCAATCCATTAGCAAATTCCATCAGTTCTACTTTCAAAATATATCCTGAATCTGACCACTTATATCTCATCCATCCTTATTATCACAATCCAGGCCACCATAACATCTTGCCTAGAAAACAGCACTTGTCTCCTATCTTTCCTGTTGTCCTGCCTTATTACAGTCTATACATAACAGCCAGGGTGAAAAATGCAAACTAGATCCTGTCATCTCCCTGCCACTCCAGTGGATCCCATCACAAGAATCAGATGGAAGCCTTCAGGTGTCCATGAATACTAAGAGGGTTGGTGATAGGAAATGAGGTGAGAAAGTGAACCTGGAGCCTTATTTCCTGCCATTTGAGCTTCACCCTCTGTTGGCCTGGCTACTACTTCAGTGAGCAAAGTCCACTCCATGATTTTTGAGCTTATGGCCTCCTTTATATGAGACTCTTTCTTCCCAGAAAGACCTTTACCTCTGCCCCTGCCCCCACTTTCTAAATATCACCTTCCTACTGCCACCCCCTTTTGTCCTCTTATTCTGTGGTGTTGCTTCATAAAACATAAAACAGCCAACATTATAGAATCCATTGATCTAGTCTTCTTTCCTCACCTGGAGCATAAGCTCCATGAAAGCATGAGCATTATTTTGTTCCCTATTGCCTAGAAGAGGGAGTGGCACAAAGAAAGTGTCCCATAAATATTGAATGGGTGAATCATATTTCACCCTCACCAAAAATGTGGAAATTTTCTTAATCTCAGCGGAAGAGGAACATGAGGTTCATAAAGGTTAGATTATTTGCAGTACAGTGTGGAACAGATCCATAGTGAAAATTCGGCACCTGCTGATATTTGAGGCCTTGCTCATTCCTCCACAGTTCTTTTCATGTACATTGGCTAAGGTAGTTCTTTGCATAAGTAGTTTAGACATTTATCCAACAAATATTTATTAAATAATAAATTTTAAATGTATTTGAGGAAAAATATGTCTATTAAGTTTAATTCCATCACTTAAAATCTGAAGCAAAGAAGTAACTTTCACAAGTCATCATCATCTCCATGGAATTTCTTTAGGACCGTGGGAAGTAGGAGTGCTGTTTCAGCAGCCAGACTCCGTTCCCTGCCGCACACCCCTCCATCCGCTCTGGTCTCTCCATCCACTACCCCATGTTCTTGCCCTAAACTATAGTCTTGTATCATAATTGGAAGTGGATATTTTAAGATAAAAGCTGTACCTGGCAAATAAAGAAACATATTTGTTCTAAATTTAATTAAATAAGTCTGGGCAGCCTTTTTGCAATATGGAGATTAACTGTCAAATTTATGTTAATATGATCTCAGAAAATGAAGTTGCTATAAAAAGTTTCTCCCTTACCCCTCGCTTAAGCTCCTCATGTTGCCTTATTGAAGTTTCTTTAAATTGGTAGTGTCTTATTAAAATCTCATCAGGTCAGTTCTGCAAGAACAAGGCAGTTAAAAATATCTAACAAATTCCAAATGTTAAGGACATCAGTACAAATAAACTAAAATCATATCTATTATAAAGAAAACTGTCACAATGGTTGAGTTCTCAGCATCTTTGGAATCATTCAGTGCCAAGCTCTCCTTTATCTGATTAATTCAGGATTATACAGATCTTCTGAGCATTCAGTATAATACAAAGAGCCTTTCATTTCGCTGAGTACTCCCCTCTTTTTTTTTTTGCGTGTGAAAAAGATGTGCCACCCTTTTTTTTTTAATTTTGTGATTTAAGGGACAAAAAAGCAAACAGTTTGAGTCATGAATCCTGTTGTGGGGACTGAGTTAATTAAAAACCTGATGTATACATACAGCTGATCCTGCTCACCCTAATGATGAACATTAATTCTAGGACATGTGTGGCTATAGTCACATTGCTACAAATTACTGGACTCTTTCCTTTATCTGTTTCCAAGAAAGTCTCCCCCTGTTA
Organism: Manis javanica; assembly: GCF_040802235.1. Lineage (NCBI taxonomy): Eukaryota > Metazoa > Chordata > Mammalia > Pholidota > Manidae > Manis > Manis javanica. The sequence goes on from NC_133157.1 coordinate 153,223,949, forward strand.
GTTGGGAAAAAAGAAAAATATGACGCCTTAGTTCTGGGCAGCATAAATTACACGCATCAATCAGAGAAAGCTTAAATTAAAATACACATTTGGCAAACAAATATGAATATGTTGATCTCATCTGTGAATCAAAATGATTTAGTGCCAGTGCTGACCCCCCACTGTACAACATGAAGGTCACCGTGAGCAGCTTCTTTCTCATTGAGAAATGTTTTCATGTCTTTTAAAGGTGCAATTTTATATATGCCTTAATGTTCAATCTAACTAGTGATCCCTATGTAGAAAAACTGATTTATTTTATAAAGAAAATACAGGCTCATTTTTATTTATGTAATCCAAAACAGATAGCTAAATTAAAATGTAGGGCAAAAATATAGTGGTTTATGGTTCCTGGGCTGAGGATTCTCCAATGTGTTTATGGTATTTTCTAATCTAGCAGAATGCTATTTGTGAAATGGAAAGCTACACCTTTCTGATATTGAGTGATCATAAATCAGTCTATTCTTATCACCTATTGCATGCATTCTTGGGGCAGGGACAACTACAACTACCTGAGAGATGCCCATTATATGGCAAACCTTAAATAGAGATGATCTTGGGTCCTTCAGGTTGCCATTTCTTGAAAATATCTGTAGATGAAGCAGGCAGATTGAGTAAGGCAGAGATCTCCCTAGACAGAAGTGTTTATGTTATGACATTTATTTTGAATATTTATGTTGTATTTTCTTGCTAAGAAAGTCATTCTCATAACTACAAACCAGTATAATCATCCTGTCTATATTAAAGGGAGGGATATGCAATGCATGCCTTTGATGGTTAGGTTGCAATGCAATACTGAAAACCATCACAGACAAATAGAAGGCAAATGACAAGACTAAGATAAAACTGCACAACATGTACACTTCAGTCTGCAAATATCATGCGAGGAACTTGTTACATTACAGATTCCCTGGTCTCACTCCCCCAAACTCTAATTCAGTAGCTCTGGAATGAAGCGTGAGATCTGCTTTTCACATGAGTTTTCTAAATATTTTTATTAATGTCCCTCAGAGCAAACTTCAACAAAGACCACCAGGAAAATGAACAGGTAAAAAGAAGACCATGTGATATACAATCCATTAATTTTTAGCAGTTTGACAAAAGATATTAAGAGATTAAATCCTGACTTGGGGTGAGCAATTTGTGCACAAATTGTCACTTTAGACAGCAGAAAGTAGGGTTCTAGAGGGGTGTATTTTGACAGTTGCTTCACATTAAGGTGTTTTTTTTGGGAGAGGAGCTATCCAGAATAAGGCACCTTTGAGCTACAATAGCAAACTTCCCAGATTTTTAAAACTGAATTCCAATCTGAAATACTCAGTTCCATTATACCTGTAACATGTATACCAATTCTTGGTTCAGGAAATGTGATTGCTATGTTTCTAGGGCAAATTCTCAGACTCTGATTTCCATTCTAGGGTACTGGTTAAAAAAAAGCATTGAATCTTCTAGAAGGAAGAAACCCATTGAGGCAGGGCAAAAGAATTATCATTATGTTTTACCTATTTGAGGGACTGGAAGGACAATAGTTTTGTCTTTTATGATACATTGAGGAACACTGAAGTCTTCCAAAAGTAAAATGATGTGACAAAAAAGATATATGAGGAATACTGTGTCTTAGGGAAGAAAAAAAACCTAAGTTAATTTTGCATAGATCCATGTGGGCTGTTAAGATGGCCAAGATGAATGGTTTGGTTGTGCCACGGTCTGTTCATTTGGTTCAGATAGGCACTGCCAAGAGTAACTTGGGTACAATTTTGCTCTGTGCTAATTAGAGTTGGTCAAATTGTCCTCTGATGAATTTCCTCCCCTAGATAGAATTTGAGAGGGTATATAACAACAAAATAATTATTAGGGATGCCAATTATCTATAGGGGAATCTACACTGGATCCAGGGATGAAGAACCTGGTCTCAAATTCTTAGAAATTTTGCTCTCCAGCTAACATACCCCCATGAAAAGTCCTCCTTTAGTGGGCATACAACCAGTAGTGCATATGCTGATAGCGTTTTCACACAAAAATCTAATAGTTAGGCACACGTTACCTAATTTACACATGCAAATGCAGTAATTGTGTGCATTGGTGCTCAGGAAAACCTGGCACATACCCAAAATGGAGGCCTTTTCAAAGCATGGCCAACCTATCAAATTCCTCTTCCACAGCAACTCATGGTACTGTCTTTACCTCTATTGTACAAAATTCCATGGGATTCTGGGAGAAAGGATATGTGCTTTGTGGATTTCCCTGAATGACTGGAATTTTTTCTCTCTATTTGATTGGACATGTTTTAAGTTCTCCTTCTTTTCCTTCGAATAATTGACCATAGACTTCCTCTCCTTTGTAGTAATTCACTATTTCATTTCTTTGCTTTAAAAAAATCAACTTTAATTAGAAAATACAGATTGTCTCATTATGACTTATTCTTATCTAGAACTAAAAATGAGAATGACTATGAATTGTAATAAATGATTTGCACTTTTCAAAGAATGAAGATTACTCTTTACAGCTATGTGCACTTGTGTTTACTCCAAGATGCATTTGATTATTCTAATTTTCTGAGCTACTGCAGGATCAGCTGTTAACCATTTCCTGTTTCTTTGTTTATATATTCCAAATAATCTGGGTTTATGACTACTTAGGCAGGATATTGCAGGCAAAATAATTTAAGAAATGTAAGTAGGAGTGAGTATATTTGCTTTGCCAGTGTTTCTCAGAAAGGGATAGTCTGAGAGTCTAATATCGACCATGACAATCTTTTTAGATTAACAGTGGTAACAGAAAAACCACAATAGAAGAAATTGTACTGAAGAGAAATAAAGGGTACTAGAGAGGAAATATTATAATTGGAAATTAGAACTCTTTTTATTCACTCAGAATGTATTTACTGTGTGCTTACGACAATCCATATACTGTTCTAACTATCCTGTCTCCTTGTTCTCATCTAATCTGAACATTCTGTTTCAAGTCTGTCTGCCTCATCACTGATGGGATTATCCAGAATTCCAGATTTCAGTCCTCAACCTTCTACCCATATTTTATGAGAAGCTTCATCTTCATTTCTGACCTCCACATCTCTTTCTCCAGACAAGACTTCTTTTCTAAATTCTAAACCTGTACTTCCAGAAGCCTTTTCATATTCCCATCAGGATGTCCCAGTGCTCAGCAATCTTAACAGGTCCAAACTGGAATTTATATCTTCCCTATACTTCATGCTATTAGTCTTTGGGTACTCTTTGTATCTTCAGTCCACGTGTGTCCTATTGGCCATTGAGTTCAATAGTACTTTACTTTCAGATGTTTCCTCTGCCTGCTTGAGTTTGAGACACATGAAGAATTTTGTAACTTTCATCAGTTTCTACTCTAGGCAACTCTATTCTCTCACTCTGGCACCAGTGCGCTCTGATTATATACTGCTTTGCTTAGCACCTTTCATTTCTCCTGACATATACATGCCAGAGTCCAAATGCCATTGTTTCCTGTACCAGGTCCAGCTGCATTACCGCTGCCTATTTGGTATAAATGAAATACCCATCCACTTTTGCACTCAGTGCCACTGCTCACGCCATCCTCCTCTGTCGATATTTCTCCGTCTTTATTAGCATTCTCTATCATTCTGTTGTGTTTTGTCTCTTATCCTTGGAAGTCCACCTCATATGATTTCTACTTTATGAAACTGCTCTAGTGCCTAGTCAAGACAGAGTAGGCACTAGAATTAACTGTGATTTCCTCTCTGAAATGATACTGCTTTTTAACATGCTAATTACTATCATTTATATGATAAATGTTGACAAGCAGTTTGCACATCAGACTGTACATTTCTTAAATCAGGAACTGTATTTAATTGATTGACATAACCAAGAATGCACCTATAGTTGAAGTTGGGTTTATTGCCATTTCACAGAGGAAGAATGCTCATCATGCAGCATGTTGGAGTGTTAGGAAGGACTAATTATATATAGCAGTGGGGTTCGTATTAGGTGCTTTGGGAAGTATTTAGGGAAGAAAGATTTTATTTTGGATTTGATACTGACCTGAAGCGGAATTAATTCTGATAGGCAATCTTAAAAGCTCACAATAAAGAAAAAGGAAAACATAAGCTGAAATTAAAGCCATAATTGTTAAGTAATCAGTAGTCACATATATCAGCCATGAAAGGGGGATGCTTGATAATTTTTGTGGTTTAAAAACTGTTTATGTGTTCAACATGATTATGGTGTGTTCATGTTTTTGTCTTGCTCCTTCAGAGTCACAGAAGTTGCCTTATCTGCTATTGATGCTCTGTGAGATCGTGTTTAACTGGAGAACACCAATACCTAGCTGTGAGTGCCAGGCCAGCTCCTAACAACACCAGTGCCTGAGAGTGCCAGGCCAGATTTTAGTTGTCAAGTCCTGTTTTTCTTTCTTTGGCCCCCATTTTTAACCACAGGAAGACAAAGACAGGCCATGGGATATTAATTCATGATATTCAGATTTTCTCCATTGCCAAGATTTTCCTGATCAAGATCAGGAGGGTGCCCAGAGAATGCAGTCAATCACTGTACAAGGGTTGATCCATCCACCCTTCTAACAAGCCTTGAAGCCAGGAGTTTAGATCGTAAAACATATGCAATGAAAACACATACTAGAATCCAATTGTGTATATTGTTTTTCTTAGTTATGGGTTGTCTCACTTCCCTTGTAACATATATAGATCAAAAAGTATTTACTCTAGGCTGCCTCCTCTTTAACTAGCTAAGAGAAAACCAGTGGCTATCGAGTTGTCCATGACAATGGTGGGGAATATATTTAAAATTGAGGTTCCAAGGCAGAATTTGTATCATTTATGTTTGCTAGAATCAATGACAAGTTTTAGACTACCTTTTACAGTTGTTTTATCCCTTCTGTGGGATAATTATAGTTCACATAGTAGCTAAGAATTACAGTAAGTCAGTGTGTAATAACACACATAAGTTTGATGTTCATATAAGAAGCAGTGTCCTAACTGGGTATGGACTATATTGAAAGTAAGAGTAACATTTAGGATTATAGGAGTGAGCCATTTTTTTTCTCAAGGGTGAAAGCTTTCTTTAATGAAATTAAACCGTTCCTTCACAACAAGCTGGAGTGTCTCTGGAAAAAATAAAAGAAAGAAAGAAGCCAACTATTATACTAAGGATCACCCCGATTTATTTTTCATTTCTGATGGCTTCAGGTTTGCTGATAAGATTATAATAACTTCAACAGGAGCCTTTAGTTGACATGAGGTCAAGGTCCAATTCTTATAAGACTGAAAAGTTTGGATTAATATATACTTAAGTATCAGAAAGGACCTGTAAAAGGGAATCTATCATGTGAAGTGTTTAATAATTAATTAATTAATTTCGTTGTTCATAAGTCAAATTCAGAGCATAGCTGGTAATCTAGAAAGACATGCCAGAAAGTTTTGGCATTTTGGTTAAGGGCCACAGGAAGTTAAAAGTAATAGGAAAAAGATAAAGAAGATATTTTTGAAGCTTTTTTTGTTAATAAAGATGTGGAAGTATAAAAATAATAATATTAGTGATAGAGCAATGGATAAAAAGGGTGTGAAGAATCAGAAAATTAGTTTTATTCCATTGTCTTTCATGGAAACAGTCTACTTTTGAAATCACTGGCTTGTTCCAAAGTTTTGGATAGGAGTTGTCTTTTTATATACTTGTTGTTTATAGAGAATTCCCTTTATGAAATGGATGTCCAATAGTAAGGAGGATGTAATGTATGTCTTCAAGTTGGTAAACATTACTCCAATGGTCAACACTTTGGAGTTTACTCTTGTGGTAGTAGTTAATAGTATTTGCTAGTTTGCTTTTCACCAAGGCTCAAGGGCAGTTTTTCTCTCATGCTTTTTTCAAAAGATCAAATCTATAGATTTCAGATTGCACAGAGATGACTTAGGTGGGTAGATGTTTTAGAAATGCAACTCATACCAAGTGGTGACAAAGTTTTAGGTTTCTGTAAGTCTATTGCATTAATTAGTCTTATCAACTTGAAATAGTGTGGAGGCTATGATTCAGAATAATTCTTATAAGCATGCAGTAGCCTGTTATTAACTTAGGAGATAATTTGTGAGTCCTAGAGAGGATGGATTTAAAACCCTCAAGGCTGATGACAGGACTTTGGCCTTAGAAGTTTAGTATATTATTTGATATACAGTATGATACAAAATAAAAACAAGCACTTATTTAAGGAGGCAAAAATAAACATATAATATCATTCAGAAATCATTTGCATATTTTGTTAAGCTGTTGCTATTTTAGGAAATAGGGGTAAATTAAAGTTAGGTTCAGCTAACCAGTGTTTTTGTCTGTTTCTTGTTTAGAAGTTGTGCAGGCTTCTACAGGTTATTTATTAATTTATTTAATCATTTGTCTAAGTTCTTCAATTTAGTTAAAGTATCTGGAAATTGCTGATTTTAGTTAACATTAAATCATATGATTTGTAGGATTATAAGAATTTCATAACATTAAACCTTTAAAAACATTATCATTCTACTTAGTTGAATACAACTTTATACATATAATTTTAATTTTTAAACAAATATGGAAACAATAATACACTATTTAATTCACCAAGCTAATTTAGGAAGATTAAATCCTGAGAAATTTACTGTGGTGATATTATCCATATATAGTATACTGATTTTTAAAGTCTGAATCATGCTAAAATGCATCTTTTAACTTAGAACTAAAGCTGTTTCTTCTTTTAAGTGTAAAGATTACTATGTAAATATATATAAGAGAAACACGAAGTACATAAAGAGAAGCACAGCTTCATAAGTAATTTTTACTTTCTTTTGGACGTTTTAATTATTTAGCTAGAATAAATGTTCTAGAGTGGGACCTTAATTAAATGACTTTTTAAAAATCAGTTAGTCTTCAATGTTCCCTGAGAAAGAAAAAAAAGGAAGGGAAATAGAAAACAAGTGAGAGGGAGTCAGCTTGATAAAAATACAAAATTATTGCTATAAAAAGTAATTACATGGCATGATTGTCTATGTAGAAAAAAAGAATTAACAACAACAAAGACTCCTGGAACTCAATTATAGCAAGGTTGCAAGATAGAAGATTAATATACAAAAGCAATTATGTTTCCTAATTGTATGAGGAAGAAAGTTTAGATATTGAAAAACAGTCTGACATAGACACACAAAAGAGAGTGGCATACAGCTGATTTAGACATAGCTTGGGCTCTTAACAATTTTATCAACACTTACAACTAAAAAGCTGTCATTAATTAATCCCTGAAATAAAAACCCATAACAGCAGTAAAAACTCACAGAGAAAGATATGTCTCCTCTGTTAAACAAAGCAATCCCTTAATCAAATAAGACAACATCCTCAGGAAGGTGTCTTTGCTTTTTGTTCTTAGCTAACCTCAGTTTAATAATCTTTTTTTCCTGTCAAACACTCCCCAAAGTGACCACTGAAATTCCAAATTATCCATGGTGCTATTTTTCCCTTAGAGAGAAAAGCATACCACTTAGCATCATCATGAGGAAACATGGAGGACTCAGGTGTTTGACCTGGAAGAGACAGTTTCAGAATGAGAACTGTAATGGTTCAAAAGATCATGTTGTATTGAGATTTGGACCAAAGGTCTATCATCACCAACAAGGGTAATTCTAGGCACATGAAACTATAAAAGCAATTCTTAGGGACACAAAGAAGACTGAGGAAACAGCCCCCAGAAGGTTTGGAGATGGTCCAAGACGAAGTTCACCCAGTGGTCTCTGTTCTGGGGAAACCTTCTCAAATTGTCAGATCCTGTGGAGCTTTCAAGGACAGGCTTTTCAGGCATGTGCCAGTATTCTCCCCTATAGATTATTTCTCTTACAGTTAAACACCACAAAAACATGAAACAAGTAGACAGACCATGGCAGCAGGTATTAAAAGACTAGAAAATACTTTCCCAGGGAATAATATGAATCTGATCAGATAATAAAAACAACAGCAAAAAGTCCCACGGGACCTTATTCCTAAGAAAACTAAATAAACTAATTGTTGAAAGTTTCAACAAATATCAAAACTCAATTTAGTGTAAACATTTCCAAGCCATGGTCAGGTTGGCACTTTGAACAGGTAGAGACATGAAGTAACTTAGATGTGTGCGCTATTACTGATCTTAAGGTCCCAGTTCAAAATAGTGAAGTCTTCAGCTGATTTTCAGTGGAACTTCATTTCACTCCACTAAATTCTCTAGTGTGTATAAAGTACCATGCTTGACACTTGAGATAACAGGGTTTCAAAAATGGAAGATAGAAGTCCCTCCCTCAAGAGGTTTACAATCCACTGAGAACACACGCATATGCACACATGAACACAAACACACCGTATTAAATCAAGATTGTGATTTGAGGCTGACTTTCTTTTTGTTGAACTGTTTTGCAAGTTGGCATAATTTTGTTCCTCACAAACACACCATAGGTCTTTCTTAGCATTTAACACAATGCCCTGTATATAGTGGGTGAACATCAAAGAAATATGGATTTGAGTTGATGAGTTAAACAAATACTGAACTGAAAAGTAAAGTTATGAAACACTACAGTTATGGTTCTTTTTCTTCTTACAGTTTAAATGTATTTGCCATGGAGTATTCAGATCTTACAAGACAACTTTAGGACTTTCATCTCTATTTACCCCTGAGAAATAGTAACTATAAGTTCATTAAACAAATACAATATTGCCAGCCACATAAGTTCTGTGAAGATACAGAAAAAGATGATTTTGTTCATTGATCTCTAGCCTAGAGGAGTAACAACTCACTCACACCTTCCTATCAGTAGAAATAAATTGGCAGCCTCAGCCCATTATAATTTTTTTGGGTGGTGCTATTACACATTCAGTACTTGGATGCAGATTTCTTCCATCTAAGTGTAACTAGAGAACTAAGCTGCTATAACAGCCTCAAAATGTAGAGTTTCTCTTCAAAGATTTTAACTGGTTCATTTTCATTCTGACAAATACATCAGGGAAAACTGAGCCTAATAGAAAAGAATAAAAGGGATTGTATTTTTATAAAATAACTACAAAGGGATTCATACTGGTGGTATAGATGCTCAGGGCTGATACAGTGAGAGTACACCATCATTTTTCTTTCTTGAGACTGAGACATGTTGTGCCTTTGGGGCATCTGTGGGCAGATAGAAACCATGAATGAGGCTCACTAGACCACTAGAATTGGACAGGTTTCATAGATAACTATAGAGTTCCTGGTAAGTGGTTGTCTTGCCAGTGGGTTTCAGCCCCAGGCAAGCTTGCTATTGATTCAATGTGACCAAAGAAAATGACAGCAAAACGTTGTTGGGGTGAAAGGGTTATACCCAACTTTATTCTCACAGTGGTAGGTCAGTCACTAAAATTCCATTCACTCAGAGTGAGTCTGCATGCAGCAGGCCAGTGTCTGCCTTTGGGCCCCTCTGTGTGCACAGCCATCCTGTGGGCCCCTCTGTCCACACAGCCATCCTCCGGGCCTCTCTGCACAGTAGTTCCACCCAGCAGTCCTCCAGGCCTCTCTGCACAGTCATCCCGCACAGTCACCCTCTGGGCCTCTGTCCTCGGTGCTGCCACCACTACAGCCTCTGCTCTGCTCTCCTGCAGCCTTGCAGCCCGGCCACTGTGTCATGTCCAGAGCACTGGGTGGAGCTCTTTTATAGAGTCAACAGCCATGTATTGCCCACAGGTGTGCAGTGAGCTAGCCAACCAAGGCCCAGTGAGAATCCTGGCCACATAAACTCTCATTTTATCCACAGTGGCCAAAGGAAGTACCCAGAGGATAAGGCAAGCTAGATGTAATTCAGGCAACATATAGCACTGCAGTTTGTAGAAGTGGCAGCAAGGCCACAACAACAAGGAAGTGTGGTCCATGGGTAAGAATCACTAGGAGGCAGTCCCCATCGGGATTCAGGCTCCAGTAGCAGGCTCTAGTTACTTAATGACTGCTCGATTGCCTCTGGAAATGGGCAGAACTGCACATTGCAGTTGCAAGGCAGAGGCTTGGGAAATGAGGTAGAGACTGACATAATGTAGGTCATGTAGCTAGAATGCTGCTATCTATTAAAAAGATCTAATCTTCTATGCAACCCACTGCCCATTCCCACCTGACTCTCCTGTCTCATAGCACTACCAGTCCTCTCATGTGAACAAAATGAGAGAACAGAATTATGTCATTATTGTTTAATATCTTCAGAATTAACAAACAAATTACTATGGTAAATATCTCCTTTAAAACATGTATCTTAAAGGATAGAGATTGGTCTCTATTTTCCTAGAACATTAAGAACATATCTTTTGTTCTTAAGAAATGAAAGACAAAAAAGCTGATAAAGAAGATTATTTGTACTGTAGAACCAGTTGGTCTTGAGAATCAAGAACCTGTGATTTGAAACTGAGCTGCTCTACTCATTTTGTGATTTCAGTAAGTTGCCCAATATCCAAGTAGACAGTGAAAAAGCCACTAAGATCAACAGAACTGGTAGAAAAATTAAATATAAGATTCAAGCATTTCATGTAATTATAAGCTGTTTGGTAATACATTTTAACTTATCCCTAAGCTGCAAAACTCTTCTGATGAACTTACTAGACCTATGAAAATTAAGTATCCTGTAGATAGTGTTTATTTCTTAATACCTTAATTTATCATTGATAATGAGCCGCAATGTCAATCTTGAGAAATGTACTCTTCCTTGTCAATCTACTATTAATTCCTAAGAAGGTGGTGATGCCAAATGGCAAGAACCCGATTATAATGGCAGGTATATCCAGATTTGAAATATTGTTCTGCCTCTTCTTAACTGTACAAATGTGGACAAGAAATTGGATCTCTGTAAAAACTTAATTGCATTTCCTGTTATGGCAAATTAAAATAGGTCTCTCACAGGGGTGCTGTGAAGATTAGAAATGATAGGTATACAATGCCTAGCACATATAGTAGATGCCTAGTAAATATAACTATATTATCAGGGAAAGAAAACAGCATGGAATAGTAGAAGAAAATGGGACTGAGCCCTAGGTTAACCCTTGACTTTGGCACTTAATAGTTCAGAGAATTTAAGCACCCTGAGCCTTAGTGTATGCATCTTAAGAATGGAGAAGATAATAGCTACCTTACAGGCTTTGTTTCATTTAAACAAGGCACCTGGCATATCACACAGTAGTTACTAAAGAAATAATTATTATCTTTGGCATAATTAGTATTATATTAAGCTTCCTAATAGGGGCCCAAGCAAAATGTATTTACAGAGACCTGCTGGTTAAAAATGAGTTTACCCTATTTTACTGGCCTATTTTGACCTTCTTTCTCTATTTTGATTTCCTTATTTTATGCTATTCTTGCAGACTAAATAAACATGAAGTGAAGAGCTGAAAATTGTTTTAAAAACTAATGTTGAATCCAAATTGGAGACATTTATTTAGAAAATTGAGCTAAGTAGGTAAGATTCTGGTTTCTTCTTATTTTGCCTAAAAAAAAAAAAAAGCAGATTATGTTTTGGCTTCAGAAAGCGAGATCCTGCAGTTGAGACAAGATAGAAATAGCCTTTAAAAGCTAAATGAAATGAATAGTCTTGTAAAGGAGGAAAAAAGAGTATTTTTCACAAGTCCCTGGAAACCAGCAAAAAAGCGTTAGAACTGTTGTTTTCAGTAATAATTGTGATTACTTGGGTAAAATACCCTGTACGAGAAGCTTTCTGTGTGTTTTGTGCCTCTACAAGGAAAATTAAAACAAAACATGCAGCATTGGGGCCAATTCATTTCCAAGGAAGTCAATTATTAATACAGTATTTAGTATTTAATGAACTAAGCTTATGTATGTGAAACACTACAAAGAGATCTCCATACCAGCGGAAAACAGGTGTTGATATAAGCTTTGCCCGTATGTTTACCAGCTGATTAGTACCCATTAAAATGGTAATAATCTAATAAAAATTATTCTATCTAGTGAAGGTAGAAAATCCCCTGTGTGTTGAGAAATTATTTTAGTCCCATTGCCATGGCAGTGATAGGCCTGAAGTGACAAGAATCTGTAACCCAAGGCAGCTTGAATATTCTGAATGTCTATACCTCACACTTTTCTCTTTTAGAGTCCCTTTCTCCAAAATCCTGTCCCAGGCATTCAGGACAGTTCACTACTTTTCATGGCTTCAAGGGAAGGACAAAGAGTTACCCACTGACATCCTCTTTGATGGGAAAAGAAATCAGATCCTTAGTAAACAATACTGCTGTGTCTGCCACAGGAGACTCCATGAAGCGACGGATGGCCTGAAGGACCATCCTGGGCGTTCGTTGGCCCAGAGAGCCCCAAGTGGTTGCTGAGGGAACTCTGAGCCTTCCCTGAAGAGACAATTGTCTGGAAAAATCCCTAATTTCTGGCTAGTCATAGTCAAAATTGTGATGAATATGATTTCCCGTCATTCCCAGCCTCACAATTCCTACCATTTATCTTCATGACGTGGTCTACTCATTCTGTCTCAGCTGAGCCTGGTACACTGTTTTTGCTCTTCTACCAAAAGTAGGACTCAGGAAATTTCTAGGAATTTAGTTACACTATGAGGTGAAGATTGAAAACTGAGGGTTATTTGCATTGTAACTAGGATCATTTAAATCCCTCCATTCTTAACCAAGTAAAGGTCCCCTGAGGGAATTTAGCATGTGGCCAAGTCTAGGTGACATAGACTCACATTCATTTACCTGCCTCATTTATCTGTAAAATTTCCAAGGGCCCAGATTACTATACAAGGCAGTGTATGTCATTATTCTGACTGACTTCTTCCCAAAAGTATTGATAGACATAGTAGAAAGAATGAGTTTGGGAGATAAAAAATTTTATCAATTTATTTTAATAGTACTATCGTCTCTACAGAAATGTGGGGGTATAGAAAGAGGCTTAGGGAGAAAGACCAGATGACTTCGGGATATAAGGATTTTGTAGAGAATTGTGAACAAGAGAGAAGCATCTCAATATACTAATGCCAAAGTCTGCCTTTGTTTATGTGCTCTGCAATATTGTGACTGGGCAATACTTTAAATTGTTTTGTACTTCTGACTGACATGAAGCCAGAATGATTTAAGGACTGTTTTGGTAAGTGGAATGTTCCATATTTAATATAAAGTTTACGTCTAATTGAATGGTTCAGAACAGGGCATTTTCAAAGGAAGATTTGGGCAGGCCCCTGATGAAGACAAAGAGCAGACTGGTTGTAGAAGGGGAAGGTCAGCAAAATTACTCTGTTGACCTATCCTCTGCTTTTCTAGGCTGCTATAGGAAACAGACATGAATGAAGATGTCAAAAGGTCACCTGGGGCTTCAGACCACCATGCAATGACCTCACGTTCTGAGAGGCTCTCACAAAAGGCCTTGCTTCCCACATGCATGCGGACTTGTGTTGTGCCACAGTCACCATGCTGGTGGAAAAGCATTGCTGTTATTTCTATGAAGAAAGCTTTGAAACTTCATGGTTTTTCTCTGCCATGACAGGTTACTTAACACTCAGTGAAAACCTCTTGTTCTACCCAGTGAACATGAAAATTGGAGACTTAGACTGGAAACCAAAAACATATAAACCCCAAGACTGTTCACTGGCTGCTTTTAGAAAAACACTTTAGAAAGTGTGACTAATAACTCTTTTGTACTCATATTTCTTTACCTTTACCCCAGAGGACAGTAAGCTAGTATTAAACCATTCTTAGAATGAACTTCCACTTGATCTCAGGATAGCAGCGTGAGCAAAAAAGGAGGAAATCTGCATTCAATAGTAGGAACTCTAATGTAAAATTTGATCCTATCTTTTCAGAATGCAAACTGATTCAAGTCTGAGCTTCTACCTCTAATTTGTGATTTATTTGGCAAATTCACAAAAATAAGTCCCCAAGATATCTGTTTATTCTTACTTGTTATTTGTCCAATAATCTGGATGAAATGCAATTACAAAAGACTCCCAACAGAGAGCAAGAAGCCCCCAAATCTCATTAAAGATGGAATAAGCTTTCTGTAGGAAAATTTGGAAGGAATTTATCCTGGTGTAGTAGAATTATTAGGATTTAGTAATACAGATTGGGTTTAGGGTTCCTAAGATTGTTCAGGGAACTAATCTGAATAAGTACTTTTTGGATAACATATGGGAAAGGAGTAAGAAGGGGCTTTTATCAAGTCCCCTGGAAATGCTGATGACTTCACTACTCCATGGGAAGTCAAAGGAATAAAGTACAGGGAGCATCTCTCTGAATTATAGGAACTTTCCTTGAGCCTCAGGAGAGCCTGTCTGTGCTGTTCCTCAGTGCACACTAAGGGACCTGGCGAGGTGGCTACAAGTGAAACATTGTAGGGCATGTAGTGCTGGCTCTTTATTCAAGGCTAGTGCACCCATAGGCTATATACCATGGTTGGTTCATAACAGAGTATACAACTGTGAACCACAGGAAGTGAACCTTTCTGCAGCCCATATTGCTAACTCAGTGGTCTTACAGTTCTCTTCACCTTCATAATATGTGGACACCACTTCTTATTTCTCAGACCTTAACACCTCTGCCCAACACAACTTTTAATCTTGTCTGCTTCTTTGGTCCTAACATTCTTTGTAGCTTTAGGTAAGTCCATCCTACTCCAGTCTCAGAATCCAGCCACTTATGAAGAACAAGAGTTGCATAGACATGACATAGATTTATCCGAATGCTTAACCCCAAGGCTTTGGGCAAGTTCTGGAGAAAAGTTGGGTAACACAGTGGCTATCATTAATGCTGAGGGTTGTATTTTCCATAATTTGGCTTCCAGAGGTGGTAGAAGAGGGTCCCTAGGATTTCCAGGAACCAAGAATAAGTCTAAAATGCAAGACTTAAAAGAATAACCTGTTTTTTGGCCCTAGTGGCCAATTGGAGCTGCTCTGGGATGGCAGACTATCATGACGGTGAGTCTTTTTTGTTGGAAGGGTCAGGTTGTTGTCACAATCCCAGTAAAACTGAGAAGTCAGCAGTCTCCTCAACCAGACTCTTGGGGCACGACTTTACAGCTCTTTGTAGCCTCCATGAAGAATTCACTAGCTCACAACCAATAGTGTGCAATGTGGAATTTTCTGGATATTCTACCAGGTAGATAAAAAAGGGACTTACGTGAGACATCAACAGTGTATCATCTTAAAATGCTCATCAGATGTGTGTGTTTTCAACTTTCATCTTCCTAACTGGGACCAGTTTTCCTCTCAGTTCATCCATCACTTAGTGCCTAGGTACCTTCTCCTGGGGTTCCCATTCTCCCTTGTTTATTTTGCAGTTACCAAGACCAATGCCCCGTGGAAGGCAATGGTGAATTATACAACAGGAACAAGAATTTTCTACTGCACCAGAATAAAACACTTAAGGAGAAATGATTACTTCCATGTACATGGTACCAGTTACTGTTCTTTGCAGCTCAGTGAGGCAGGCGTTATTCTCCACAATTGATAGGTAAGAGAACAGAAGTCCGAAAAGCTTTGCAGTTAGTTTTTAAAAGAGGTGAAATACAACCCAAATCATATGACTCCAAGTCTGGGCTATTTTGTACCCTGCAGGGAACGAGGCACTCTTGGGCACTTAGCATGTAAGAGGAAGAAGAGATTGTTGGCCTTTCATTATAATTCTAATCATAAAAATTTTTTTTTGATGTGAATGAGTTTAGATGTTTTGATTTAATCCAGCTGTCAGCTTTTCTGCAAGGGGTATGTTCTAAGAAAGGAAGTGATGGAACCAAAGGATATCAGGGACTCTGTTAAGAAGAAAGAAGAACCCTTCTGTAGGGTATTATTCTGCAGCTTTCTTACTTTGCCCAACTCATTGTGTCAGTAAGAGTTCTTTTTGAGAAAAGACAAAGGAATAAAATCTTTTCTTAACAATAGTATACATGTGCCATGAGAAAAGCAGAAGATTAAGCAAGAAACCCAGCTATTTTATTGCCCTAAAGCATTACTCATTTTCTTGACACATTATGTTTTTAATTAAAATTGCATGTGAGTTAATTAAAGTGTTCACTTGGGCACTTTCCCCCCCTGTTCTTGCATGGGTTCCTTGTTACTCTTTTAAGTGTTTGGTAAAACTCAGTTTCATTTTAACTGTGTTGCCTTTATCAGCTGCAGTTTAGTAAAGTGTCTGTATGCCAAACTAACATATATATATATAATTTTTAAAAATTCATTTTTAAGTATCCAGGGGAAAAGGAAGTGGCCAGAGATGGAAATTATGGTTCTTACATTCTTTCTTACTTATTTAAGCAAAAGCATGAAATGGGATTTAATTAGAAGGTGGTCATGTTATTTTTCTTGCAATAGATCTGTTTATCTACCTATAGTCCTTTGTCCTGGAAAGGACCATTGCTTATGACACCTATGGTTATGTAACCTCAGCTTTCCCTGATTACAGTGATTCATTAACCTTTGGTAGATGTCTATCTAGGGCAGCCAATCAGTTGACAGGCCAGTAACCCTAAAAGACAGAATCACTCTTGAATGTTGGTATAGAGACACAAAGACCTTGGTCATAGATGAGGTCTCTATTGCACCTATGAGGAAAATAGGCTGGGGCTGTAGGCCATGTTGGTTCATTTGTAAACAGAGGAACTTTACTGAAAGGAAGAAAAGACACAAAGAAGCAAAGATGGTGACAGCCACATGGTCTATGAGATAAAGAGAACTTTCAGTTTCAGTGTCTTCCCCTCCAGCTTCAAAATTTCATACATCTCTAAGCAGCCCTGACAGAGATAATATTAAAAAGCAAAATCATGAAATGAGTAGTAAGAAACCAACTATTACAATTCAAGAATATACAGGCTGAGCGCATGGGTAAAGTGAAGCCCAGGAGTGGGAAGACTATTTTTGACAACCACATTAGAACACCTTTGTGAACAGTTTGGGGAAAATCTTTTTTTATTTTAACTTTTCCATCTCCTGTGATGCTTTCATACCTCAAGACTATGTTAATGTGTCTGAGAAGGTAGTGTCCTGGGCAGCTACCTGGCTGACCCACTTGTTCATTTTTTTCTGCTACCTAGATAAGAGTTGCCATGTCTTTCTCCCCAGATCAGATTCCTAAAGTACCAGCCTTAGCCCAGATGGGTGTGGTACTTACCCAAATGTGACTTAGTGCCATGCTGAACAGTTCCCTGCTTGGGACCTGTGATCCATTAATGCACCAAATTCTTGAACCTCCTTCTCAGCATTCCCAATTCCATGGTCCAGCATTATAATCCCATCCTATTTCTTAATGGCAAAACCATGAGGAAGGGTTAAATATATATTACTACCTAGTTCTTGCCAGCATTTGGACACTGTGTAGATAAAGAAAAACTTACAACTATTCTAATTAGCCTCCCATTAAATGTATGATCATGAGCTTCAAGTGCACCCATAATGTTGCCTGATAGGCATGACATTTCCCCTGACCCATCTATTCCCTTACTCTTCTAGAGCACCCTGTTACCTCTCCTCAACTGCCATAGCCCTCCTTAAATGCAATCTTATTCTTGGAGGTTGTAGAAGTTGTCTTCTGATTGCCTGATTTTTCTCAATGAAGTAGGAAGCAAAGTCATCAGCTGAGAGTAAGGATGGTAAGATTCAGAGCACCTATGGGAGATTTGGGGCATGAAATCTACCCTACCATATTTACTTTCTACCTGCATTGTTTTCTGCTTGTACCTGCATATACTGTTTATATGTATGAATTTCAGTGTTTCCGACCTACAGTCAACTTCTCCACTCAGTAAGTATATCTCATCCTTTCTACAGGAGACTATTACTCCTTCTATCCTACACTATCAGTTTTCCCTTTCTTCTGGAGATCTTTTTTCCTCATCAGCATAACATCTTATGTTACTTCTTCTATCTTAACATCACTTTCTTCATTCTCCCTCCCTAATTAATGAGCTTCTTGATGAAATTTACTGAACTGATTCTTCCTGTTCCTCTGCCTTCATTCTACCTTGAATGAACTCCAGTTAGGCTTTGGTCCCCACCCACTCCATCAAAACTCTTCTTATCAAGTCTCTAATGATCTTCACATTCCTAAACCCAGTAGTCAGTTCTTAGTCCTTATACACTTGGTTTATAGGAACTTTCCTTGAGCCTCAGGAGAGCCTGTGTGTCTGTGCTGTTCCTCAGTGCACACCAAGGGATCTGGCCAGGTGGCTACAAGTGAAACATTGTAGGGCATGGTGGGCTATGTAGTGCTGGCTCTTTATTCAAGGCTAGTCCACCCATAGGCTATATACCATGGTTGACTGGCCAGCAGCATTTAACAGAGTTGAGCATTTGTTCCCCTGTGATATACTTTGAACATTTGACTTGCAGACATTATACTGTCTTGGTTTTACCATTCCACTAGCTCCTTCTCCTCAATTTCATTTATTGCATTTTTTTTTCATTTTACTAAATATTTGATATGGTTTTTATTATCCAAACTTATGTAAAATACTTGGTTTGTTTCTAGTCTCCCTTCCAGTCCATTCACCTTGTTCCCTGGCCATGTCTCAGGGCTGCCCTGCAAGCGGAGGCTGGAACAACCACCTCCCTGCCTTCCTGAAAGTAGGCTTTTCTGTACAGAATGGGTAACAGCCTGGGGACTCAAGTGAGTCCTTGGGTTAGTCTTCGTCTGAGTCACTGGGGCCCATGTACTGGCAGACAGCATCGTAGTGAAGCTCTACCAGCTGATTCTCTTTCCATAGCTGCACCAGAGCCTGACTCTGCTCTCTGTCCCAGCCCAGCAAACGGCCCACCCTTCCAGCCTGTGGTCCCAGCACCGCCATCACCCAGATGCCCTTGACCTTGGACACCAGGGTTTCCAGCATGTCTTCCCTCAGGCCTTCCAGGATCTGGTCTTCATCTGTCTGACATACACAGGTATCTGGGCTGAGGACATCTTCAGTTGTCATCTTCAGTTGTCACCTTGGCCTCTTAATGTTATGGTCCCCAGGACTTAGTTCTTGTAATTCTTGTAATCTCTATCTATAGTCTTACCCCTTGTGACATCACTGAATCTCATGTTTTTAAATATAATTTCTATGTATCACTCCCAAATGTCTATCTGTAGCTCAGACATTTCTTCTGAAATTCAGAACTCTATATTCACATGCCTACTAGATATCTTTATTTGACTATTAGAGAAAGATGACTGTGTGAGAGGTGAGACAGACGCTTCCTCCTAAAATTGCATATAATATGAAAATATAATTAATGTAACTAATCCTGAGAGAGAACAGGAAAGACAACTGCAGCAGACTGCACACACCTGGAGAAAACAGCAGACCTCACAGAACAGGGTAACATACCAAAGGAGTGGTGAGGTGGGACCTAAGCCCTTCCCCCACCCCAGCTCACTGGTGGGAGGAAGAGAAATGGAGCAGGGAGGGAGGGAGTGGAAGGCCTGGGACTGCTGAGTACTTAGCTCTGGAGATCTGCTCTGGGAGCACAAACCTACATTTCATGGTGTTTTCATGATGCTCTCATGATTATGGGGTTGGAAAGCTAAGACAGGCAGAATTCCTGGAGGGACTGAGATTCAAGCCACTTGTGGAAAGCAGGAATCCACATCCACCTGCTCTGGGACAAAAGCTTATACCTGTGTGCTCGGCCCACTGGTTCAGGCAGTGGAGACAGGCACAGCAGCCGGAACGCAGGAAACAGCTCTTTCCTCTCCCCAGGCACCAGTACTGCTCCCCTGTGACCCCTGACATTGTTTCAGGGGCTGAGCAGCTCCAGAGAGTAGAGCTTCTGGACACGAGAGCTTCATACACAAATATGAAACACCAAAGAAACCTGGTCCAAAGTAAAATTAATATAACTCTAGAGAAAGATTTAAATAACATGGACCTTATGACTCTTCCTGAAAGGGAGTTCAAAATAAAAATCATCAACATTCTAATGAAGGTATGGAAAAATAGCCAAGAACTCAGGAATGAGTTCTAGTCAGAGATCCAATCATTGAAGAGCATGATGGAAGGTATTAAAAGCAGGTTGGATATGGTGGAGGAGACGATAAATGAAATAGAAATTAGAGAAGAGAAATACAAAGAAGCTGAGGCACAGAGAGAAAATCTCTAAGAATGAAAGAATACTGAGAGAACTGTGCGACAAATCCAAATGGAACAATATTCACATTAGAAGAATATTCACCAGAAGAAGAAGAAGAGAGAGAAAGGGATAGAAAGTGTCTTTGAGGAGGCAATTGCTGAAAACTTCCCCAACCTGGGAAAGGAGATAATCTCTCAGGGCATGGAGATCCACAGATCTCCCAACACAAGGGACCCAAGGAAGATAACACCAAGACATATAGTAATTAAATTGGCAAAGATCAAGGATAAGGACAGACTATTAAAAGCAGCCAGAGAGAGAAATATGATCACATACAAAGGAAAGCCCATCAGGCGAACATCAGACTTCTCAGCAGAAACCTTACAGGCCACAAGGGAGTGGCATGATGTACTTAATGCAATGAAGCAGAAAGGCCTGGAACCAAGATTACTTTATCTGGCAAGATTATCATTTAAATTTTAAGAAGGGATTAAGCAATTTCCACATAAGCAAAAGCTGAGAGAATTTACCTCCCACAAACCATCTCTACAGTGTATTTTGGAGGGACCATTATAGATGGAAGTGTTCCTAAGGTTTAATAGCTGTCACAGGAGGTAATAAAACCACAGTAAAGAAAGTAGAACAGCAATTACTAAGCAAAGGCAAAATTTAACTATCCCCAAAGTCAGTGAAGGGATAAACAAAGAAAATAAAATATGGTACCTAATATATAAAGAATGGAGGAGGAAGAAAAAGGAGGAGAAAAAGAAAAGAACCTTTAGACTGTGTTTGTAACAGCATATTAAGTGAGTTAAGTTAGACTCTTAGATAGTAAGGAAGTTAAACTTGAACCTTTGATAACTATAAATCTAAAGCCTGCACTGGCAAATAAGTACATACCTATCAATAACCACCCTAAATGTAAATGGACTGAATGCACCAGTCAAAAGACATAGAGTCACTGAATGGATAAAAAAACAGGACTCATCTCTATGCTGCTTACAAGAGACTCACTTTAAACCCAAAGACATACACAGACTAAAAGTGAAGGGATGGAAAAAGATATTTCATGCAACTAACAGAGAAAAAAGCAGTTGCAGTACTTGTATCAGACAAAATAGACTTCAAAACAAAGAAAGTCACAAAAGACAAAGAAGGACATTACATAATGATAAAATGGTCAATCCAACAAGAAGATATAACTGTTATAAATATCTCTGCTCCCAACATAGGAGCATCCACATACGTGAAACAAATACCAACAGAATTAAAAGAGGAAATAGAATGCAGTGCATTCATTCTAGGAGACTTCAGCTCTCCACTCACTCTGAATGACAGATCAACCAGACAGAAGATAAGTAAGGAGACAGAAGCACTGAACAACACAATAGAACAGATGTACCTAACAGACATCTACAGAACTCTAGACCCAAAAGCAACAGAATGCACATTCTTCTCAAGTGCACATGGAACATTTTCAAGAATAGATCAAATACTAGGCCACGAGAAAAGCCTCAGTAAATTCAAAAAGATTGAAATTGTACCAACCAGTTTCTCAGATGACAAAGGTATGAAACTAGAAATTAATTAAGCAAAGAAAATGAAAAATCCCACAAAAACATGGAGGCTTCACAACATGCTCCTAAATAACCAATGGATCAATGACCAAATAAAAACAGAGATCAAGCAATATATGGAGACAAATGACAACAATAATTCAACACCACAAAATCTGTGGGATGCAGCCAAGGCTGTGCTAAGAGGAAAGTATATTGCAATACAGGCCTACCTCAGGAAAGAAGAACAATCCCATATAAGCAGTCTAAACTCACAATTAATGAAACTAGAAAAAGAAGAACAAATGAGGCCCAAAGTCGGTAGAAGGAGGGACATAATAAAGATTAGAGCATAAATAAATAAAATTGAGAAGAATAAAACAATAGAAGGAATCAGTGAAAGCAAGAGCTGGTTCTTCAAGAAAATAAACAAAATAGATGAACCCCTAGTCAGACTTATCAAGAAAAAAGAGAGTCTACTCACATAAACAGAATCAGAAATGAGAAAGGAAAAATCACTATAGACACCACAGAAATACAAAGAATTATTAGAGAATACTATGAAAAATTATATGCCAACAAATTGGATAACCTAGAAGAAATGGACAACTTTCTAGAAAAATACAACCTTCCAAGGCTGACCAAGGAACAAACAGAAAATCTGAACAGACCAATTACCAGAAATGAAATTGAACTGGTAATCAGAAAACTACCTAAGAACAAAATCCCTGGAAGAGATGGCTTCATGGCTGAATTTTATCAAAAATTTAGTGAAGATGTAATACCCATCCTCCTTAAAGTTTTCCAAAAAGTAGAAGACAAGGGAATACTTCCAAACTCATTCTATAAGGACAGTATCACTCTAATACCAAAACCAGGCAAGGATACAGCTAAAAAAGAAAATTACAGACTGATATCCCTGATGAACATAGACACAAAAATACTCAACAAAATATTAGCAAACCAAAGTAAAAAACACATCAAAAAGATCATCCATCATGATCAAGTAGGATTTATTCCAGGGATGCACGGATAGTGCAATATTAGAAAATCCATCAACGTCATCCACCACATTGACAAAAAGGACAAAATCCACATGATCAACTCCATAGATGCTGAAAAAGCATTTGACAAAATTCAACATACATTCATGATGAAAACTCTCAACAAAATGGGTATAGAGGGCAAGTACCTCAACATAATAAAGGCCATATATGACAAACCCATAGCCAACATTATACTTAACAGCAAGAAGCTGAAAGACTTCCCTTTAAGATCGGGAACAAGACAAGGATGCCCACTCTCCCCACTTCTATTCAACATAGTACTGGAGGTCCTAGGCATGGCAATCAGACAACACAAAGAAATAAAAGGTATCCAGATTGGTAAGGAAGAAGTTAAACTGTTCCTGTTTGCAGATGACATAATACTGTATATAAAAAACCCTAAAAAATCCACTCCAAAACTACTAGATCTAATATCTGATTTCAGCAAAATTGCAGGATACAAAATTAATACACAGAAATCTGTGGCATTCCTATACACTAACAATGAACTAGCAGAGACAGAAATCAGGAAAACAATTCCATTCACAATTGCATCAAAAAGAATAAAATATCTAGAAATAAACCTAACCAAGGAAGTGAAAGACCTATACTCTGAAAACTACAAGACACTCATGAGAGAAATTAAAGAAGATACCAATAAATGGAAACACATCCCATGCTCATGGATAGCAAGAATAAATATTGTTCAAGTGGCCATCATGCCTAAAGCAATCTATAGATTCAATGCAATTCCTATCAAAATACCAACAACATTCTTCAATGAACAAGAGAAAATCATCCTAAAATTCATATGGAACCACAAAAGACCTCGAATAGTCAAAGGAATTCTGAAAAGGAAGATTAAAGCTGGGGGCATTATGCTCACCAACTTCAAGCTCTACTCCAAAGCCACAGTAATCAAAACAATTTGGTACTGGCACAAGAACAGACCCATAGACCAATGGAACAGACTAGAGAGCCCTGATATAAACCCAACCATATATGGTCAATTAAAATTAATATATGATAAGGGAGCCATGGACTTACAATGGGGAAATGACAGCCTCTTCAACAGCTGGTTTTGGCAACACCGGACAGCTACATGCAAGAGAATAAAAGATTATTGTTTAACCCCATATACAAAAGTAAATTCGAAATGGATAATAAACTTGAATGTAAGTCATGAAACCATGAAACTCTTAGAAGACAACATAGGCAAACATCTCCTGAATATAAGCATGAGCAACTTCTTCCTGAACACATCTCCTCAAGAAAGGGATACAACAGCAAAAATGAACCCATGGGACTACATCAAACTAAAAAGTTTTTGTATGGCAAAGGACATCATCAATAGAACAAAGGCATCCTACAGTATGGGAGAATATATTTGTAAATGACATATCCAACAAGGGGTTAACATCCAAAATATATAAAGAACTTACATGCCTCAACACCCATAAAGCAAATAACACAATTAACAAATGTGCAGAGGATATGAAGAGACAGTTCTCCAAAGAAAAAATTCAGATGGCCAACAGACACATGAAAAGATGCTCCACATCACTAATCATCAGGGAAATGCAAATTAAAACCACAATGAGATATCACCTCCCACCAGTAAGGATGGCCAGCATCAAAAAGACTAAGAACCACAAATGCTGGTGAGGATGCAGAGAAAGGGGAACCCTCCTACACTGCTGGTGGAAATGTAAGCTAGTTCAATCATTGTGGAAAGCAATATGGGGGTTCTTCGAAAAACTAAAAATAGAAATACCATTTGACCTGGGAATCCCACTCCTTGGAATTTAGACAAAGAATACAACTTCACAGATTGAAAAAGACATATGCATCCCTATGTTTATTGCAACACTTTTTATAATAGCCAAGATATGGAAGCAACCTAAGTGTCCATCTGTAGATGAATGGATACAGAAGAGGTGGTACATATACACATTGGAATACTATTCAGCCATAAGAAAGAAACAAATCCTACCATTTGCAACAACATGAATGGATCTGGAGGATATTATGCTCAGTGAAATAAGCCAGGTGGAGAAAGACAAATGCCAAATGATTGCCCTCATTTATGGAGTATAACAATGAAGCAAAACTGAAGGAACAAAATGGCAGCGGACTCAGAGACTCCATGAATGAACTAGTGGTTACCAAAGAGGAGGGGTGTGGGAGGGAAGCTGGGAGGGAGGGAGAAGGGGATTGAGGGGTATTGTGTTTAGTACACATGCTGTGGGGGATCACGGGGAGAGCAGTGTGGCACAGAGAAGGCACACAGTAGATCTGTGGCATCTTACTACACTGATGGACAGTGCTTGAATTGGGGTATGGGTGGTGACTTAATAATATGGATAAATGTAGTAACCACAATGATTTTTCATGTGAAATCTTCGTAAGAGTGTATATCAATCATACCTTAATAAAAAATTTAAAAAATAAAAAAATAAAGTAAAACAAAATAAAGAATATCTATTAGATCTAATATTTCAATCTAACACTCAGCCCTTGGTATCCTTCCTATAAATCTACCTAATCATAACCTTCTCTGTCTCACTGGAGGGCAGTGCTAGCTTTCTAACTTCTCAGCCTCAAAACTATATAAGATTTCTCTTTATCTTTCTTTCACACTCACAATCATTACTTTATATGACTTTATGTTCTTAACCTTGAAAATATCCAGAATCTGACCACATTTTGCTATCTCCATTGCCATCACACTTATCCATTTATCATGATTACTGCCGGAGCCTTATAATTGATTTTCCTGATTCCCTGTTTGTGCCTCTGCTGTCCGTTTATAAGAGAACAGCACGAGTGCTTCTTTTCAAGTGTGAATCACATTATATCATCATCTGCTAAAACTCCTGCAATGGCTCCCAATTTTACTCATAGTAGAAGCTGAAGTTCTTACAATAGCTAACAACAGTCTTACATAGCTCACTCAATTCTAAACACAGTGACACTTTTCTGACCCTTGAAAACTCCAGGAACACTCCTCAGTTCTCTCAGGTCACTATTCAAAAGTCACATTTTTAATGAGGTCTGCCCTGACCACCTATTTAAAATTGCAGTCTCCCATAATCTGATGCCTTGTAACCTATTCCCTTTTATTTTTTACAGAGCTTTTCGTCTTCTAACATGCTATATGATTTTTGTTTATTCTGTTTTTATTCTATTCCTTGTTTCCCTCATATGCAAATATAATCTCCCTCTGAAATTAGGTGCTTGTATGTTTTTTGCATTAATATTTCCAAATATCTAGAACAGTGTGCTTGGTGTATAGTAGGTGCACAATCAGTATGTATTGGATGGATGAATGAATGCATGCTTCTAGGCTGGGAGTTTGGTCAAAGATTGGGGAGGCTAAGATGACTAGATTTGTGTGGAAGAGTATAAGATAAAGAGTTCCAACAGCCTGAATAGGGATACTCTTAAATTTTCACCAAATAGTAAACCATGACATGTAAAGGTGAGACTCCACAGACCTGGGGAAACAACAATACTAGGGAAAGAATAATTACTTGAGAGCTGTAAGCTAGAAAAATACCTAAGCCTGCACATGATCGTTCTAACTAACCTGAGTGGATAGACCTCCTGAATACCAAGTGCACTCAACAAAGCTTCAATAAAGGCCACACCATAGGGGTAATGCCAAACTAGTCCATGAGGAAAGGCTCTTCTACATTTGCCTAAACAAAGCTTGAAAACAAGACCTAAAAGTATCAAGCTAATTTCTAAGTAAATGCATACTCTAGCAAACAAATCTGAACACTCTTTAAAGGAACACAACAGAATCCAGACACAAAACTCAGCTAACCAAATGAAGACAACAAAATCTGAACACTGGATATTATAACATTTACAATATCTAGCACCTAATTTTTAAAAAATGCTGTAATTACAAAAAAGTGGGAAAATGTGACCCATAACCATGAGAAAAATAAGAATGCACATTTTCAGATTCAAAAAGACATATGCACCCCTATGTTTATTGCAGCACTTTTCACAACAAATGTGTAAAGACAAAAACTGGCCTTGGTACTTTCTTCCTGCACAAGGAATGAAGTCCCATATCTCAAAGCCTTCCTGGTTTACAACACACTCTCTGGCCTCATAGTGCTCACAATTCTACACAGCTGTGTTTTGTCTTCCTCTATACCCAAGTGAACTCATTTGATCTGTTTTTATATTACTCTTTTTCACTTAGATTCTCTCTCCTGCATGTCAAGATTGCCAAGTAGCTAATCTGGCAATCCAATGTATTGTAATAAGGAAAGGCTAGTGTTACAAAAACTTCCCCACCCCTGTTATTACATAGGGCTTCTCTTTACCACCTCAAGGTGTTGTCATCTTACTTTAAATTATAGGAAGGTCATTTGAATGAGGGAGATGAGGTAACTGGGTAGAAAAGATCACTGTGATTGTTGGAAACTCACAGAGCCACATATTAATAAGGTGTAGGAGAATGCCTACTTTGACTATCATATCTTCTAAACCAGTCATGATTATTATTACTGGGACACAAGATCAGGGATGGACAGGCTGTGATAGTGATGGGATCACTGACTATTGGCCCCATTTCCTTAATTTTCTCCTGCTTTAAATTAGGACTGTGGCATTTGGGAATAATGTGGGATGCAAGAAGATATCAGGTGTCCCCAGAGGGAAGATGAAGTCAGTAAGAAATTCAAAGAGTTAGAACCTGACAGGAAAACATCAGTATTGCTGAATAAAAAAAGAGTAGAAAAATTTTCAGTGATCAATGATTACTCTCTATTTATTTTAAAACCTCCTGGAGAGACTCTCTGCAGCCCAAACTTCTGACTTATCTCTGGAACGATCATTTTATTTGCAAATATTGATTGTTGTAACTAGCATTACCAAAATGTCTAGTTTAACCTAAAGTATGTTAATGTATTTCTTTCACAGAATTAGATAACTACTTAATTTTGCAGAAAAATTGCTCACATTTCTTTTTTTTTTTAATGATTTAAACTCAGCAGGCATTTCACCTCAGAAATAGAAAGGCATTATTTAATTTTAAAGTGCTTTAGTGTGACATTTCAGGCATTTTGAAAAGTGCATAGAAGATAAAGTTACCTGACAGTAGGGCTGTTTCACAACATCATTACACTGATAACTACCAGAGCCATTTTATTTGCATGAAACAATTTGATCATAGCATTGGGAATCAAGTGATATTGTGTTTAGAACCATTTGTGTATGCTATTTATTTTAGCATAATACATATTTATTGGTGTTTTATTCGCAATATGAGTCACATATTAGTAACAGTTTAACAGCCTTTAGAATATTTCCTTTTCACATGTTTAGTAACAAGTTCATGAGTAATTCCACAAGGTACACATACTCATGAAGGGTTCCTAGTCATATATACAAAAATGTTTCTTCCACAATTGAGCAGATACTTGTATGACATAGTCCATTTTCTAGGGTTGCCAGATAAAAAGTAAAGTAAAATACAGAACACTAAGTTAAGTTGAAATTTGATATACAATGAATAAATTTTTAGAATAAGTATGTCTCATGCAATATTGGGGACATCTTATTCTAAAAAAAATTTGTTTATCCAAATTTTAATTTAATTGAGCATCCTGTATTTTAACTGCCAACTCTACCCCTTTGTGCTAGCAAGATGAACTTGTTATCTACTTTTAAAAACATTCAACCATTGATATTTCAAGTTAGCACAAGCCACATAGAAATTTTACTTCACTAACATGACATTTGGAGATGGCTTAAGCTCTCAACTCCCCACTCCCATCAAATCCCCTGTCCTTTGGGTCTTGGCTGTTGCTAGACAGATCTAGGTAGCATCCCTTTCCCATAGACTATATCTACTGAATTACACTGTGTGGAGCAGCTTTTTGGGTATAAAAAGATTTAGATCCTGATTTAGAACTTCATTAGCCCTATGGGAAATCTAATTTTTTTAAAAGTGATTGTCTGGGGTGGCCCAGTCCATCAGATTGGATTGTAGGAAAACACAACTGAGCCCCTGACAAGAAGCTCACCACAGTTTTGATGGAACCTGGCCTATGATCTGGCTCCACTAACAAAGCCAAGTTGTAAGAGGGGGATGGTTGTAGGTGTAGATTCTCTTGACATACTTTCCGCTTGGACTGTGTGACGTCTCATGATCGCCTCTAGTGGCAGCAAGAGGTGCATTTAGAATGGCTCCTACCTGGGGCTTCAGCTTGGTGCTCAGCAATACCAGCAGGCTGTCACTAACAGCCAATTGATGGTGCTAATGGCAATTCAAGGCCTGCTGGTGAACTGATGAGGGGCTAGTCTCAACTTCTTACTCTTTCTTCCCATGCTCAGCTTTGTGCTCCAGCTCTCATCCCCTCCTCTCATTTTCACTAAGTATTTGGAAGGGAGTTATGGATGAAGAGCACAACCAGATCATGTCTGCATCATGTGGCTAAACTAGTGTTGTAGAGGCTGATGCTAATTAAGTTACTGCCAATGAATGAATAGCCCTGTGTGTGCAGGGGCTGTCAACACCATCTACCTTTGTGTGTGATTTGTGTAAGATTTGCATGCTTCTTGCCAATAGAGTTCGTAAACTAAAGATTAATGAGAGGAAGGGGCAACCCATTGGGGACAAAGCATTAGTAAAGCAGGAAGGTCTTTTGCTTTTTGGAGCTTGAATAACCAGGAGGATTCATCATTGTTTCAGCTGACTTTGGTGTCTAGCCAAACCAGAGGCACTGACTGTAAGCACATTTGGCTCCATCTCCTCCTCTGTCACCCCCCATGTCCCAGCAATCCTGCCACCACTGCACAAGTTGTTGACAGACTAGAAAACAGTAGTAGTTTTCCTTCTTTCTCCTTTTTCTTTGCTATTTTTAGAGAAATTTGAATAATAGCCTATTCCTCTCGTTTATTATTCTTTATGAATGGTAAATTATTCTAATAGCATTGACTGTTCTATTCATTTATTATTTGAGGATGATTAGAAGTGAATAGCTATTATAAAGCCTCACCAGTTCCAAAAATTAGACCTTAGAATTTTGTGTTTCCTTTTGGCTCTGAGTAATTTTCTCTATTGCTTTTTCTGATTCTGTTAAACACACACACACAAACACACACACACCTCTTTTTCTTCTTTCCTAGTCGTGGTCTGTTTTGACTTCAGAATCAGGATGCTCAGTACTTAAAAGTTTATGCAGGGAGGTGATGAATGAGCCTCTGAAATACAATCTCCCCAAGACATACAGGTTTTAAAATTATGTTTAGGTTCAATAAGGTTTCATAACTCACAACTGTGTTATTTAAGTACAGAGTATTGAGTAAGACATGGCTTGCTGATGACAACAGAGGTACATGCCAGAATAAATTATATTACATAAATTACATTTATAGATAGACTGTGGGGTTCTAACCTGAGTGTAAAAGAAGCTGTACCATGAAAAATTACTTTTATTTTTTGATAATGAGAGTTGTTATATAACCCTCTAATCTGGGCATTTGAGGCTTTTAACTACCTCTTCAGCCTTATCTTCTCACTGCTCTCCAAATATTCTTCAACCAAGCTAAAGTTGACCTATTGCTTTTCCCCAAATATAATGTTACCTTGCTCATAATCTAAATGTTCTGTTTTTTAATGTCCTGAAATATATTTTTAGCTTCACCACATCTCCATCTCTAACTGTGAAAATATAATTGTTCTATGAAGGTTTACTGTAAATCCCTCTTGAATCTCCTCATCTCACATGCTTTCTCTCTGCTGTAACATCACCTCCTTCCTCTGAAGAACTTCATCCACAATTGCTCATTGCCATGTATAAGGACAGATTCAGGTTTTATGGCACTTCATGTTCATATAATTGGAGGGAATCCTATCCAGAAAAAAAGGAATATGAAATTAAAAATACAATATAGTTACAAATACAAAAACAGAAACTTTTAGAGTGATATCAGTGTAAATGATGAAGTAAGGAACTCTAAAAGCCTACCCCTTCACAAGAACAGTAACAGCAACAAAAACTGGAAACAAATGGCAGAATCAACTTTTTTGAGCAATATGAATGAACTGAAAGCTTATAGCAATCCAAGGAGTGCTTATTCAAGAAAATGACTGATTCTTGGTAAGAACAGGGAGCTTTGTGGCATTTTCATTTACTCTAGTCTTATCTCCAGCTCCACAGATCAGTGATAGACTTGAAAATAACAGCTTACATTCCCATACTGGTAAAGGAGGGAGAAGAATGGATCTTATTTGCAAAGAATTCTTATTTGTTTTGACCAGTGGGGGCTCAGATAGTTTGTCTTTATTTCACCTAACACCTAACTTACCTAGTGCTAAAGCTGCAATGGGTAATGGGGTAGGTTGAGATTAAGTTTGGTGCATTTACAGGCAGATGTTTTAGTTACTGTTATCAAAGGCAACAGACAACTACTGAAGCAATCAGTAGACAAATCAAAAAACTTTATCAGAAAGGCTAAGGAGTAAGAAGCTTTTGGAAGTAGCATCTTTGAAAGATTCTGAAATATTTATGAGAATCTAGAAGGCCATACACATGCCCAGGGCTGTGTGCATGCTCAGGAAATACCTGAGAAGATCCTAAGCTTTCAACTCTGGCTAACCATAAGGTTACATGCAAGAAGAAAGTAAAGGCTAGGGCAGAGTTTTAAACTGGAGAAGTATTGAATGCACACCCCAATAAACACAGAAACTCTTGACAAAGCCTAGGAGATTTGAGGGGATAGGGATGTTCAAAGTGTTTAAGGAAATCTGTGTCCAATCATTAGCTGACCCCTAAGCAAATGGAATAGAGTTTAACAGCTGCACATGATAAAGAATACAGACTTTACAAAATAAGTTCAGAAAAATTACCAAACAGCAATGCAACAAAGAACAATAACAAATCTTGGTCAGGGAATAGCATCAGACTTCCAAAGTTTCTACATTATACTATGCAAAATGTCTAGTTTTCAATTTAAAAAATTTTGAAGCATACAAAGAAACAAGAAGTATGACCTAAAGGATAAGGAGCAATCAATAGAAACTTTCTCTGAGGAAGTACAGATGTTGAATTTACTAGACAAAGTCTTTAAATCATCTAGGTGTCTCCAAAACTACAAAAAACTATGTCTAAATAATTAAAGGAAAGCAAGAGAATGATATCTCACCAAATAGAGTATATCAATAAAGAGACAAAAATTATGAGAAAAGAGTCAAATTCTGGAGTGGACAAGTACAGTAACTGAAAGGAGAAATTCACTAGGCTCAACAGCAGAATTGGACTGAAGAGTAGTGAGCTAACTCAGAGATAGGTCAAATGCAATTCAGAAAATCTTAAAAATAGCATGAGAAATTCATCACATATAAGGAAACTTCAAAAAGATTAACAGGTTATTTCTCATCAGAAATCACAGAAGCCAAAAGCCAATGATGACATATTCAAAGTGTTGAAAGAAAAAAGAACCTGTCAACCAAGATTCTATATCTGACAAAACAAGCCTTCAAAAATGAAGGAGAAAATGAAACTTTCCCAGTTAGTAAAACTAGCAAAGATGCCCTGCCAAAAAATGCTAAAGGAAGTCCCTTAGGCTGACACAACACAATACAAGATGAAACTGGAATCCATATGGAGAAATAAAACAACAACAATAAAGGTAACTATGTAAGTAAATATAAAGAAGAGTATTAATGGGATTTTTTGTTTGTTTGTTTGTTTGTTTGTTTATAACCCCTCTTTTTTCCTATCTGACTTGAAAGAGAAATTCATAAAGCAACAATTATAAATCTAAAATTCATGGACACTCAAAATATGCAGATGTAATCTGTGATATTAACAGCATGAAGAGGGGAAAGGATGTACCTATATAGAGCCAGTGTTTTATATACTATTTAAATTAAATTACATTAATATGAACTAAATTTTTATAAATAAAATGTTAATTATAATCCTTAATATCACCACTATGCTGGTTATACTTTAAATAATAACTTTAAAACATACAGTAAAGTAAATAATAAGGGTATTAAAATACAACATACAAATATTTATTTAAATCAAAAGAAAGCAACAATGGAAAAAATGAGAACCAAAAAGTACAGAAAACAAATAGCTAAAAGTCAGACTTAAGACCTTCCTTATCAGTGACTACATTATATATATAAATAAATGGATTACTCATCAACTAAAGGACAGAAGCTGACAGGATGAATTTTTTTAAAATGGTCTAACAAGATGTTCTGTGGAAGAGCCATAATTTAGATTCAAAGATACAAATAGCTTGAAAGTAAAAGGATGGAAACAACTATTCAGTATAAACAGTAATCAAGAGAAAGCTGGAGTTGCAATATAAACATCATACAAAAGATACTTAAAGACAAAAATTCAGATACACACACAAAACACAGGATGATAAAAGGATCAATCCATCAATAAGATATAAAAATTATAAGCATATGTTACCCAACAACACAGACTGAAAATACATGAAGCAAAGGCTGATAGAATTGAAGTGAGAAATAGAATGTTCCAAATAATAGTTGGAGTCTTCAATACTCTGCTTTCAATAATGCATAGAACAATTAGACAGAAGATGAGCAAGGAAATAGAAGATTTGAACATCACTTTAAACCAAGTAGAATAAAAAGGCTTCCAGGAACGATACACTTTTCTGCAGTAGGATTCACATTTCTTGCATGCACATGGAACATTTCCCAGAAAAGACAATGTGTTAGGCCACAAGTCTTAATAAATGTAAAAATATTGAAATCATATAAATTATGTTCCCTACCACAATGGAAGGAAATTAGAACTCAGTAGAAAAATTATTTGGAAATTATAAAATACTTTGAGATGAACAAAAATTAAAATACAAATACCAAAATTTATGGAATTCAGCCCTAAGAAACTATAAAAAAAGGAAAAATTAACTCAAAACAAGAAGAAAGAAGGAATAATAAAGGTTAAACTAAAGAGAAATAAAATAGAGAATAAAAAATGAGAGAAAATCAACCAAACCAAAACTTGATTCCTCAAAAACATCAACTACATTGACAAATCTTTAGTTAGACTGAAGAACTATACAAAAGAGGAGACTCAGATTTAACAAGGCATAAGCAAAACATCACTGATCCAAAAAAAAGATGGTGGCTTGAGAAGTGAGACAGAAACCTCCTCCCAAAACCACATATAACATGAAAATATAGCAAATACAACTAATCCTTAAAAAACAACCCAAAGACTGCAGAACAGACTGCCTACATCTAGGAAAAAGAGAAGACCTCACAGAAAGGGGTAAATTAGCAAAGCCAAGATCCTGCAGGACCCAAGCCCTCCCACAACCCCAGCCCACAGGAAGAGGAAGAGAAACAGAGCAGGGAAGAAGTGGAAACCCAGGTCGGCTAAACACCCAGCCCTGGTGATTTGCTCTGGGAGCACAAACCTACATTTTATGGGGCTCTGGAGATTAGTGGGGTTGAAAAAAAGACAGCTGGAATACTAAGAGAGACTAAGAATGCAGGTGATTATGGAGAACAGGTACACACAACTGGCCCCCCTGGGACAGAAGAAAGGTGGGCACTTTGAAAGACTTCCCAACAGTGAGAGGGGTGCTAAAGGGGAAAAGATTATGCAGAGCTCGCTGCTCAGGAGAAAGGGCAGGTGGACAAAATCGGCCCAGCACACTCAGACCAGAAGGTTGGGAACTCTCAGGAGTTTCAGATACTCCTTCCTCCTGATTGTCAACAGCAGCCCAAGGCCCCCTATTGTGATACGTGCAGCCTGCAGTTCCTTCCTCTAGGCAAGCACTAGTTCACAAAACTGCTGCCCTCACCATGGTGCTAGGACAGCCGGAGGGTGGCCCTGCCTATGGCAGCTAGTAGCGTAATGCAGAGGCTCCTTCCTGTATACTCAGTCCACTGGACCTGGTGGTGGAGGCAGGTGCTACAGCCAGGAAGCAGGAAAGAGCTCTTTTGTCCTGGCAGATGCCAGTGCCATTCACCTATGACTACCTGCCATTGCTCCAGGTGCTTGACAACTCAAGAGAGTAAAGCTTCTGGGAACTAGAGGGCACTGTCTACACAAAGTTATTATTCCATAGGAACTAAGAAATTAAATGGTGAAAAAGTTTGATACAAAAATTCATGAAATGACACCAGAAAGAGGACTAAGTGAAACTGAAATCACCAATCTTCTTGATAAAGATTTCAAAATAAAAATCATAAACATGCTCACAGAGCTAGAGAAAAATATTCAGGAACTCAGGGAGGACTTCAAGAAAGAGATAGAAACTTTCAAAAATACAGTATCTGAAATGAAACATAAAATAGAGGGATTTAAAAGTAGATTAGATGATGTAGAGGAGACAGTAAGTGAAATAGAAATTAGAGAACAGAAAAAGAAGAAGAGGCACAGAGGGAAAATGGATCTCTAGGAATGAAAGAATAATAAGGTATGTGACCAACCCAAACAGAACAATATTCACACTATATGGGTACCAGAAGAAGAGAGAAAAAGGGATAGAAAGTCTCCTTGAAGAAGTTATTGCTGAAAACTTCCCCAATATGAAGAAGGAAATAGTCTCTCAGGTCATGAACTGCAGAGATCTCCCAACAGAAGGAACCCTAGGAAGACAACACCAAGACATATAATAATTAAAAAGGCAAAGTTCAAGGACAAGGAGAGATTATTGAAAGCAGCTAGATAGAGAAAAAAAGATCAGTTAAAAAGGTAACCCCATCAGGCTACCAGCAGACTTCTCAGCAGAAGCCTTACAGTCCAGAAGGAAGTGGCATGATATAGTTAATGAGAAGAAACAAAAGGCCCACCAATGAAGAATACTCTACCTTGAAAGACTGTCATTTAAATTTGAAGCAGTAATTAAACATTTCCAGATAAACATAAGTTGAGGGAATTTATCACCCAAAACAGTTTCTACAGTGATTTGTAAAGGAACTGCTCTAGATGGTAGTGCTACTAAGGCTAAAGAGAGCTGTCACCAGAGAAAATAAAACCACAGAAAAGGAAGTAGACCAATTAATTATTAAATAAATGCAAAACTAAATCAACTACTACTCACAGAGTTAGTCAAGGGATACACAGAGAGTGCAGAATATGACACCTAATATATAAAGAGTGGAGGAGGGAAATAAAAGAACCTCTAGATTGTGTTTGAAATAGTGTAATGAGTAAGTTAAGATAGATAGTTAAGGAAGCTGCCCTTGAATGTTTGGTAACCACAAATCTAAGGCCTGCAATGGCAATAAGTACATATCTATTGTTAATCACCCTAAAGGTAAATGGAATGAATGCACTAATCAAAAGACATATAGAGTTACAGAATGGATAAAAAAACAAGACCCATCTGTATGCTGCTTACAAAAGATTCACTTCAAACCCAAGAACATACACAGACTACAGTGAAGGGATGGAAAAAGGTATTTCATGCAAATAATAGGGAGAAAAAAGAAGAAATAGCAGTACTTACATCAGAAAAAATAGATTTCAAAACAAAGTAACAAAACAAAGAAGGACATTACATAATGATAAAAGGATCAGTCCAAAAAGAGGATATAAACATTATAAATATATTTGCACCCAATATAGGAGCACCTACATATGTGAAACAAACACTAACAGAACTAAAGGGGGAAATAGAATGCAATGCATTCACTTCAACACACCACTCACTCCAAGAGACAGATCAACCAGACAGAAAATAAGTAAGGAGACAGAGGCACTGAACAATGCATTAGAACAGATGGACCTAACAGACATCTACAGAACACTCCACCCAAAAGCAGCAGGATGCACACTCTTCTCAAGTGTACATGCAACATTTTCCAGAATAGATCACATACTAGGCCACAAAAAGAGTCTCAGTAAATTCAACAAGATTGAAATTGTGCCATTCAGCTTCTCAGACCACAAAGGTATGAAATTAGAAATAAATTATGCAAAGAAAACAAAAAGCCCACCAACACACGGAGGCTTTGCAACATGCTGCTAAATAATCAATTGATCAATGATCAAACTAAAACAGAGATCAAGCAATACATGGAGACAAATGAAAACAACTCAACTCCCCAAAACCTATGGGATGCCACAAAGGCAGTTCTAAGAGGAAAGTCTATTGCAATACAAACTTACCTCAAGAAAGAACAATCTCAAATGAACAGTCTAAACTCACAATTAATGAAACAAGAAAAAGAAGAACAAAGGAAGCACAAAGTCAGTAGAAGGAGGGACATAATAAAGATCAGACCAGAAATAAATAAAATTGGGAAGAATAAAACAATAGAAAGAATAAATGAAACCAGAAGCTGGTTCTTCGAGACAATAAACAAAGTAGGTAAGCTCCTAACTAGACTTATCAAGAAAAAAAGTGTGTGCACACACAAACAGAATCAGAAATGAGAAGTCACTATGGACACCACAGAAATACAAAGAATTATTAGAGAATATTATGAAAATTACATGGTAACAAATCAGAAAACTTAGAAGAAATGGACAACGTTTTACAAAAATATAAACTTCCAAGACTGACCCAAGAAGAAAGCAGAAAATATGCATAGACTAATTGCAATTTTGCAATTGATAATCAAAAACTACCTAAGAATAAATGCCTGGACCAGATGGCTTCACTACTGAATTTTATCAAACATTATGAAAGACCTAATACCCATCCTCCTAAAAGTTTTGCAAAAAGTAGAAAAGGAGGAAATATTTCCAATGAGGTCGTTCTATGAGGTCAGCTTCACTCTAATACCAAATCAGACAAAGACACCACAAAAAAAAGAAAATGACAGACCACTATCTCTGAATAACATAGATGCAAAAATCCTCAACAAAATATTAGCAAACCGAATTCAAAAATACATCAAAAAGAATATCCATCATGATCAAGTAGGATTTATTCCAGGGAGGGAAGGATGGTGTGATTCAAAAATCCATAAACATCAACAAAAAGGACAGAAACCACATCATCATCTCCATAGATGTTGAAAATCTATTTGAAAATATTTAACATCCATTCATGAAAAACTCTCAAAAAAATTGGTGTAGAGGACAAGTGCCTCAACTTATAATAAAGACCATATACGATAAACCCACATCATACTTAAAGTCAATGTCATACTTAACAGTGAAAGCTAAAAGTTTTTCCTCTAAGATCGGGAACAAGACAAGGATTCCCACTCTCCCCACTTTTATTCAACATAGTACTGGAGGCCTTAGCCACAGCAATTAGAAACACAAAGAAATAAAAAGCATCCAGTTTGGTAAGAAAGTAGTTAAACTGTCACTGATTGCAGATGACATGATACTGTACCTAAAAAGCACTAAAGAATGCATCCCCAAACTACTAGAACTAATAACTGAATTCAGCTAAGTTGCAGGATACAAAATCAATATTCAGAAATATGTTGCATTCCTATATACTAATGATAAACTAGCAGAATAAGAAATCAGGAAAACAATTCTATTCACAGTTGCATCCAAAAGAATAAAATACCTAGGAAAAAACCTAACCAAGGAAGTGGAAAATCTATACCATGAAAACTACAAGACACTCAAGAGAGAAATTAAAGAAGACACCAATAAGTGGAAATACATCCCATGCTCATGTATAGGAAGAATTAATATTGTCAAATGACCATTCTGCCTAAAGCAATCTACATATTCAATGCAATCCCTATCAAAATACCAATAGCATTCTTCAACAAACTAGAACAAATGGTTCTAAAATCCATATGGAAACAAAAACGATCCCAAATAGCCAAAGCAATCATGAGAAAGAAGAACAAAGGTGGGGGCATTATGCTCCCGACTTCAACCTCTACTCCAAAGCCTCAGTAATCAAAATAATTTGGTATTTGGACAAGAACAGACCCATAGATCAATGGAACAGAGTAAAGAACCCAGATATAAACCCCACACGTATATATGGCCAATTAATATATGATAAAGGAGCCATGGATACAATAGGGAAATGGTGTTGGCAAACCTTGACAGCTACATGTAAGAGAATAACTGTATTATTGTCTAACCCCATACTCAAAAGTAAACTATAAATAGATCAAAGACCTGAAGGTAAGTCATGAAACCATAAAACTCATGAAGAAAACATATGCAAATATCTCTTGAATATAAACATGAGCTACTGTTTCCTGAACACATCTCCTTGGGCAAGGGAAACAAAAACAAAAATGAATAAATGGAGCTAAATCAAACTAAAATGCTTCTGTACAGCAAAGGATAAACTACAGAACAAAAAGTCATCCTACAGGATGGGAGAGTATATGTATTGGAGAGTAAATGACTTATCTGATAAGGGGTTAGCATCTGAAATATATATAAAGAGCTCACATGTCTGAAAACCCAAAAAACAAATAACCTGATTAAAAAATGAACAGAGGATCTAAAAAGACACTTCTCCAAAGAAGCAATTCAGATGACCAACAGGCACATGAAAAGGTGCTCCACATCGCTATTCATCAGGGAAATGCAAATTAAAGCCACAATGAGATATCACCTCACACCAGTTGAGATGGCCAACATCCAAAAGACAAGGAGCATCAACTGCTGGCAAGGATGCAGAGAAAGGGGAACCCTCCTACACTGTTGGTAGGAATTTAAGTTAGTTCAACCATTGTGGAAAGCAATATGGAGGTTCCTCAAAAAGCTAAAAATAGAAATACCCACTCTCCCCACTTTTATTCAACATAGTACTGGAGGCCTTAGCCACAGCAATTAGAAACACAAAGAAATAAAAAGCATCCAGGAATTCCACTCCTAGGAATTTACCAGAAGAAAACAAGATCCCTGATTCAAAAAGACATATGCACCACTATGTTTATCACAGCACTATTTACAATAGCCAAGATATGGAAGCATCCTAAGTGTCCATCAGTAGATGAATGGATAAAGAAACTATGGTACATATACACAATGGAATACACATAAAAAGAAAACAAATCCTACTATTTGCAACATGGATGGAGCTATAGGGTATAATGCTCAATGAAATAAGCCAGGCAGAGAAAGACAAGTACCAAATGATTTCCCCCATTGTGGAGTATAACAGCAAAGTAAAACTGAAGGAACAAAACAACAGCAGACTCACAGACTCCAAGAAGGGACTAGTAGTTACCAAAGGGAAGAAGCTGGGGAAGGTAGGTGGGAGGGAGGGAAAAGGGGATTAAGGGGCATTATAATTATCACTCCCAATATAGGTAGGTCACCAGAAGGCAGTACAGCATGGAGAAGACAAGTAATGACTCTACAGCATCTTAGTACTCTGATAGACAATGACTGCAGTGGGGTTGGGGGAGGACTTGATAATATGGATGAATTTTGAAACCACAGTGTTGCTCATGTGAAACCTTCATAAGATTATATATCAATGATAACTTAATTAAAACAAAAAGACTAAAAAAAAGCAGAGCATCACTATTGACCTTACACAATATTTTAAGCCAACAAGTTAGATAACTTAAATGAAATTGACAAATTCCTAGTGAGATGCAAACTACCATAACTGACTCAAGAAGAAATAGCATAAACATATAGCAATTTAAGAGCCTAATGAGTCCATATTTTTTTAAATTCCAACGAAGAAAAGTCTACAACTAGATGGCTTCCCTGGGGAAGTTTACCAAATGTTTAAAGAAGAATTTACATAGATTCTTCTCAAACTTTCAAAAAAATAGAGGAAAAAGGAACATTTCCTAATTTCATTTGGTGAAGCCAGTATTATTTTGGTATTAAAGCCAGATAAAGATATCACTAGAAAAGCGAATCATAGATAAATATACCTTGTTATATTGGTGTAAAAATTCTCAACAAAATATTAGCAACTCAAATCCAGCAGTACATTAAAAGAATTATATACCATGACCAAATGAGACTTATCCCAACAATGCCAAGTTGGTTCAAAATACAAAGGTTAACCCAT
Organism: Manis javanica; assembly: GCF_040802235.1. Classification (NCBI taxonomy): domain Eukaryota; kingdom Metazoa; phylum Chordata; class Mammalia; order Pholidota; family Manidae; genus Manis; species Manis javanica. The sequence continues at coordinate 153,264,580 of NC_133157.1, forward strand.
GTATTAATACCATATTAATAAACTAAACAGAAAAAATCCACATGATCATCTCAACTGTTACAGAAAAAGCACTTGACAAAATCAAATACTCCTTTTTTATAAAAGCACTCAACCAAATAGGAATATAAGGAAACTTTCTCAGCCTGAAAAAGTGCACCATAATTAACATCATCCTTAATCATGAAGAACTGAAAGCTTTCCCCACTAAAGAAAGGAAAAGGACTAGGGTCTCTGCTCTTGCTTCTTCTATCCAACACTGTACTAGGAGTTCTGGCCAGAGATTTTAGACAAGAAAATGAAATAAAAAATATCCAGATTGGAAAGGAAGAGTAAAATAATTTGTATTTGATTATTAAACTAAAAGGAATCTGCATTTGGTAATACAATGATGTGATCTGATATTTAGGAAACTCTAAAGCATCCATACACACACACACACACACACACACACACACACACACACATCTTATTATAGCTAATAAATGTGAGTTCAGAAAAGTTGAAAGGTATAAAAAATAATTTTAAAGAACAGTTGTATTTCTATGTACTTACAGTGAACAATCCAAAAATGAAATTAAGAAAACAATTCCATTTAAACAGCATCAAGAAGAATAAAATACTTAGGGATAAAAATTTAATCAAGGGAGTACCAGCCTTATACACTGAAAACCATAAAATATTGTTGAAAATTTTAAAATAAAACCTAAGTAAATGGAAAGCCATCTCATGGTCATGGATTAGAACACTTAATGTTGTTATGATGGCAGCACTCCCCCAAACTGATGTAGAGATTTAACATAATCCCTATCAGAATCCCAGCTGACTTTTTGACAGGATTGAGAAACATGTCTCAAAATTTAGATGTATATGCCAGGGAAACATAATAAAACAATCTTGGGGAAAAAACCCACCAAGTTGGAAAAACTATAATACTACACTACTACAGTAATAAGTGCAGTGTGACACTGGCATATATATAGAGAATCAATAGAGCCAAACAATCTAAAAAAAAGGAATATTGGAGGACTCACTCTTTGCAATTTCACAACTTAGTAGAAATCTACAGTGATCAAAACAGTGTGGTACTGGCATAAGAATGGACATAAAGATCAATGGAGTATAATTGAGAGCCAAAGTAATGCCATACAACTATCATCAATGGATTTCAAGCATGTCAAGCCATTCAATGAGGAAAGGATAATCTTTTCAACAGATGGTTCTAGGAGAATTATTTGTCCAGAAGAATTATTTTGGAGTCCTTCCTCATACTACATACAAAAATTAATTCTAAATATTTCATGGACCTATACCTAAGAACTAAAATTATAAAACTCTTGGAAGGAAGCATAGGTGTATATCTTAGTGATCTTTGATTAGGTATTTGCAAATAATGTATTTGATAAGGGTCTAGTATCCAAAATATATAGAAAACTATTACAACTAATTAATAAAGAGTAATAACCTAATTTTTAAAAATGGTCAAATAATTTGAATAGACCTAATTTCTCCAAACATAAACAAATTGCCAATTAAGTACACAAAAAGATGCTAAATATAATTTGACATTAGGGAAATGCAAATCAAAACCACAATAAGATACATTTTCACACCCACTAGAATGGCTATCATTTTAGAAATAGAAAAATCACAAGTGTTGGCAAGGACATGGAGAAATCTGAAACCTACAACTTTATAGGTGGAACTGTAAAATATTGCAGAAAACAATTTCATGGTTCTGAAAAAGTGAAACAGTTACAAATAAGCAGTGACACTCATAGGTATATATATGGAAGACAACTGACGATATGTTCACACAAAAACTTGTACACAAAATAGTTCATAGCTCCTATTCTTAATAGCTAAAACATGGAAAAATACAAATGTCTATCAATGAATAAGCAAAATGTGGTACAACTACACAGTAAACTACTGCTCAGTCATAAAAGGGAATGATGCATTGACACATGCCACAGCATGTATGAACCTTGAAAACATTGTGTTAAGTGACAGAATTTAGACACAAAAGTCCATATTATATGACCTTATTTATATGAAATATCCAGAACAGGCAAATGCATAATGACACAAAGTAGAGTGGTGGTTGTCAGGGAATCAAGAAGAGGGAACTTGGAGATAGAGGGCTTCTTTTTAGGGGTGAAGGAAATGTTCCAGAATTATATAATGGGGGGGTTTCACATATTGTTGAATATTCTGAATACCACTGAACTACACATTTTAAAATGCCTAAAATGGCCAATTTTGTTATATGAATTATAACTAAAAATTAAATAAATAAATAATAATTATGTTAGAGTTAGAAAGTTAATAAAAGTAATAAAGTTTACATAAGTAATGATATTTTTAAAAGCTGCCAGAATACTACAAACTTCACATCCATAAAAATAATTAAATGTTAATTAGTTTTTATTTTTATATTTATGTCATTTATACATAAAACTACATATATTAATATATATTAATGTTACATATTAACTGTCTAGTATGTCTCTAAAACTTGTGTGTGTGTGTTTATATATAAATATATGTATATATGATGTCTTTATTATTCATCTATCAATGGATATTTAGGTTATTTTAAATATTGGCTACTGTAAATAATGCTACAATAAACATAGGAGTGCAGGTATCTTTTCTTATTAGTGTTTTTATTTTCCTTGGGTAAAGACCCAGAAGTGGAATTTCTGAGTCATATGGTATTTCTATTTTTAATTCTTTGAGGAACCTCCATACTGTTTTCCATAGTGACTGTGTCATTTTACATTCCCACCACCTTGCATTTGTCCACATCCTCGCAATACTTGTTATTTCTTGCCTTTTTTATACTAACCATTCTGACTTGTGTGATATGTGGAATCCAAACAAACAAAACAAACAAAAACAGACTCATAAATACAGACTACAAACTCCTGTTTCCATAGGGGGGGGCCAGAGGGATAGGCAAAATAGGTTTAAGGGTATAAGAAGTATAAACTTGCAGTTACAAAATACATAAGTCAGGGGGATGAAAAGTACAGTATAGGGAATATTGTCAATAATATAATAATTACTTTGTATGGTGACTACACTTAAGGTGGTGAGCATTTCATAATGTATATAATTGTCAAATCACTATATTGTACACCTGAAGTGAAACATTATTTATCAACTATACTTCAATTTAAAAATTTTTTTTTAATTTTAAAAGGAAAAGAATGTATGGCATATTTTTAATTGTATTCAGTAAGTTTGAGCACATTCCTATAAGGTAGAAACAATTCTATTTTGACTAAGGAATAATGAGAACCAAATGCTGTGATATGTAGTTTTGCATATCTGTTGTTTAGAAGTGTTTTCCACAGACTAGCTCCTTGCTCTATGTATTTCAAGTCTTATTCATCTGCCATGACATTAATTTGTCTTGTCCGAGACACATTGATATCATGATGGGCCTATACTTCCACATCACACCACATGATTTTGCACAGTGAGCAGTAGGAAGGTTCTGGAAAGTTCTTCCAATACTGGGACAGGTAGGAATAATATAAAGTTAATTATAAACAAAAGTGGTCAAAAAATACACAAAACATAAACATATCCCACTAAACCCAAGTTAAATGTATTCCTAATTCAACCTCTCCTAAGCTCTGTCTTTATAATATTTCTGTGGCCCTGCAGGGCACATAGGAGTAGGTGAAGCCCTAGAGGGGAATTTGCTGTCCATGAAATCTTTACAGATTGTGATTAACGTGTCTTGCTTTGGCAAAGTTTACAAAAGCATATCACATGACTTTGGGAACAAATTGCTGTGGGACTCTTCAGACCCTAAAAGGGGGGCTTGTAGAAGAGAGAGGCCCTGATGCTTATGCCATACTAGTTTATCATGAAGTCTGCCTCCAGCATGTTTTATTTTCTCTACTGTAGACTGCCAGTGTATTCAAGTAACAAATCTCACGTGCCTATTCCTCTGCTGATCTGATATGTAGGTGTATGTTCCCTCCCTTCCAACACTGTTATCTGCTTTCTTCTGGGAACCACCCACTTCATTAAGAGCATGGAATTCCCAGACATTTAGTCATGCATTCTAGAGCAGTATTACTCCTCCTGCTAAAAACACCATTCAAGCTCCCTTCACACTGCTATGAGGAGTACATGAAATAAATTAAGTACCAAGCATAATGTCTTCTTCTTAGTGGGAACTCAGTAATTGGCAGCTATTGTTTTTCTTAACCTTATGACTTTTGTTTTCCATAGCCTCCTAAATTTACTCAAAAACTTAGACTGTGAACTCTAAAAGTACAATCTATCAAATGATTTAGTTTTACATATATCTAGTATAGTATCCCTTACATTCAGTTGGTGCCTAGTAAATATTATGGAATTGAATGGGCAGAATGTGGACAAAATTCTCAGATGCCCAGATACAAACGCTTTTGAATGCTTCCTTGCTTTTCCAACCCCAACTTGCTATGCAGAAAACCTTCCCTTTCAGTGAATCACCATGTAAGGGGTATCACCGATTCCTGGTTACTAAACCCGGCTCTGCCACTTACTAGTTGTGTTGCCGTGGACAAAACACTGCATCCTTTTTCCCTCAATCTTTTTTCCTGTAGAGTGGGGATAGTAAGAGTCCCTGCCTAAGGGAGTGGTGGTAAAGATAAAATGAGTTAATACAAAGCTCTTAGAGAAGTGATTAATGGAGAAAATGGTTACTAAATGTAACTACTGTTTGCCACCACCTAAATATTCCAGGCTGTGCTAAAATTTGGGTTTGCAGCGCTCAGTTAAATGCTACCAAGCACTATTCTCTGGTGGGCCTTTTTGCTATATGTTTCCATCCTTCTCACTGTCCAGCCTCTGTTTACTATTTTTCTCCTCCAGTCTCTGTGTAGAACACATGAGGCTTCTGGCTGGTTGTATTTTAGTGACAGCTCATGAGGCTGTTTACTTGCTTTGGAAATTCTTCACTTTTGACACCTGAACAAACTTTAGATTTGGTAGGGTAAGCTAGGTAAGAGATCAGCCAAGGAACTTTAATGAGAGGACTGAAGCTAATCACTTCAAATTAACTAACGCTCACCATATGTAAATGCATCTTTCCTCTAGTAACTAAAAATAGAAACATAATTAAGAGAGAAACAAATATCTGTGCAGAAGATGTCTGCACTGTGGGTTTGATTTTAATGTGTTTTAATATTTCACTACCATTTTAATGAACTAGTAGTTTTTAAGGAGGAGTAAGGCATCACAGTTTATAAAGTATTGAATATTGCCCTGTTTTGTAACACCAGGTTGCATTTCCAAGCAGAGTGAATCTTTCTTGCTCCTTGGACTTTCCACCTAATCCAGTTTTGATTTTAGGATCTCTATTAACTGCTAATTCTTTTCAACTTCTGCATTTGTTCTATCAAGTTTCAGTGCAAACAGCTAAACCCAAATCTATCTGCACCTCTCATTCTTGGAATTATTTCATTGATTGAATAATGTATTCATCTGTGTATATGTTTAAGTACTGAAATTACATTGTGCCTAAAGGTGTAGTCTCAGCCAACTCTATTGAAACAACTGTCTTGCCAATGGGCTTCAGCCCTGGGCAAGTGTGCAATGGATTCAATGTGACCAAAGAAATTGACAGCAAAACATTCTTGGGGTGAAAGCATTATACCCAACTTTATTTCCAGGTGGCAGGTCAGTCATTAGAATCCCATTCACTCAGAGTGAGTCTGCCTGCAGCAAGCCGGTCTCTGCCACTGGGCCCCTCTGTCCACACAACCATCTTCTGGGCCCCTCTGTCTGCACAGCTGTCCTCTGGGCCTCTCTGCACAGTCATCCCGCACAGCTGTCCTCTGGGCTTCTGTCCTCGGTGCTGCCACCACTCCAGCCTCTGCTCTGCTCTCCTGCAGCTTTGCAGCCCTGCCACCAAGTCATGCCCAGAGCACTGGGCGGAGCTCTTTATATAGGGTCAACAGCCATGTCTTGCCCACAGGTGTACAGTGAGCTAGTCAGCCAGGGCCAGGTGAGAATCCTGGACACAGGAAGTCTCATTTTATCCACAACATCAGAGGCAGATATAGTGATTTCTGGGTTGCATGTTTCACTTTCTGACTATTTTGGCATCAGGGAAATCTAAGTCATGCATAGATCTGGTGTTCCAGTACAATCATGCCCCCAAATTCATTTATTGACTTACCATGAGCATATCTTTGCATTCTAAACTGTGGCATCATTTATTAGGAAGATAAATGAGAGTAAGTAAGCTCCAAGGCCTTAAGTGTTGAAACTTTTCAGAATTAGTGAGCTATTAAAATGACAAAGTGCCTGATTCTGCCTTGGTAGGTCATGGTCTTTCACCTCCAGCTCTACTTCTTAGAGTAACCTCCACTGGCTCTCCTAACAGTATACTGCATGGGGCCAAATAACCCTGCAGGTCATGGAATGGATGGCTGGCCTGTTTGCTTTCAAAGGCCATTTTGGCTAGATTATTTACCTAGTGCTAAACTAGACAGATGACAAACATTACCTTTTAGTTAATTCTGTTAATCTGTTCAATTGAATAAGCAGACCAGCGGCTGATCAACTGCCTCTTCAGGAAGAATAGCAGTTACCTCTTTTCTCAAAGTAGACCAGGTTTGTTTTTCTTTCCTTGAAAATAACCATGTTTAGGATTTAATCATTTAAAACAACTAAAATGTAATTAATAAGATCATGTTTAGTTTTTATAAGTAATATAAACAAAATAATTAATCCGCTTAACTTTCTTAAGAGAGAAAAGATCTTGACCGACATCAGTAAGTGTGAACAGACGTTGAGGGAAATACATTTGACTTGTATTTTCCTTTCTAAATGTACTTCTAAATTCCTGTGTAGTTTAGCAGATTCTGGGTGTGAAAATACCATAGAGTTACTGTGAATTTGTGAATTATCCACATTTGTTATTTTTCATTTTGCGAGCTTGCACAATGCATCAGAGATTTTGCTAAGCCCAGTGTTTGAGATAATTTCCCTAGCCGGTGTTCTCACTTTTTAAACTGTACAGGCATTATTTCACATTTCAGGTCTTTCTCATTATGAAATCTTTATTTTGGTGTGCACAAAACACTTCCCCTCTAATGAAGTGACACACATTTTTGCAATGCTTTTTTTTTTCCCAGAAAATATGAGTGGTTTGGAAATAGGAAGAAAGTGTCAAGTAAGACATATAACACCTTTTCATGGTGGGTTAAAAAGATGTGTTACTTCAACAAACCAGAAGACTACACTAAAGAAGCTTCATTATTGCTTAGATAAATAGGATATTCTAATTATAACCTTGATGCTTATTTTATAAAAAGGTAACTTTAATATTACCTGCAATCATAAATATTCCCTTAGAGTTTAACACTTCTCGGATTTAACCAAAAATCCAGCACAAATTTAAGAACTAAAATCAGAAAGAAAATGTTGAATTGATGAACTTGAAAAACTACTAAGGACAGTATATCCTAGTAAGCCATTTCCACGGTAGTGATTTTTCTATTTCTCGAAGGCATTCTCTGCCTTCTTTTTTTAACTCTTCATTACCTCTCCAAATAATTCTCTTGTCAATTCTCTTCTATCTTTAGACACACACAAGCATGTGTTTTAAAAATCTTCCCATCTGATTGACCATATATTTAAGAAAGGAAATGCATATTTTGCATTATTTAAAATATTTAAATTTTTAAGCATTTTTGAAGTATTGAAAAAAGTTATTTCAGAAAACCAGCATATTGTACCATTCGACACATCAAAACAAGGTTTTTCCACAAAAATAGTATTCAGACTAGAATGTAAATTTCATGAGGGCAGGAATTGTGTCTTACCTGCTACAAATCCTAGTACCAAGACAGATATTGAGTGGATATTCAATAAATGTTTCTGAATGAATTCAGACAGTGTTGTAATATTCTTCTTTTATTTATATTTTAGATGCATATTAGATTTATATTTCATGTTTTCTATTTACATGTCCAAATTAGGCTTGGAAATCAGTCTATCTAATTACATCTGATTAAATTAGTTTTGTGCACACCTCCTCCTTTCCTACCCCTGAGATTTTTAATTCAGGTTCAGGACTACTGTTAATAACCTTCAGTACTAACTTTTACAGTTTCATGTTTTGTTGCTGAAGAAAGTATGCAGCAACCCATGACTTTCTACACTGAAACTTCATCTATTCAAAAGTATGTTTATTTCTTTTGTCTGAATTCACTTACTTTGCCCCCCGTGTACACATTGTACAATTAGAAATTAAACATATGGAATTTAGATCACAACATATTTGCCTTCTTTTATTCTAATTACATACAATAAAGCAGAAAAACGAGGAGGGATGCAGGGAAGGAGGAAAAAGTCTCAAGGGAAAATTAGAACGGAGAAAAATCAGTATGACAATGTATCAGAATAAAATAATAAATGGGCAAAAAGTGATTTACAGAAATAGTGTTATTCGTGTCTTGTTTTCTTTCCTTTTAAATTTTACATTTGGGACTTAATGACCTTTGCTGTAAGAAAATCAACAAGCATCAACTAACTATAGTTTACCATCTCACACTGTCTTCCCTAAAGCTGTGGAATTTTAGGCACATTTGTTTTGTCACTAGTTGTCCCTTGGCTCATCAAGCTCAACACTAAAATCACCTCTCCTCACCTGTCCTCCAAATAAAACAAATGGATAGGTAAAGGGAAAATTAATGGAAAAAAAGAAACTATCAGTAAGACGGTAACAGAGGCCTGTTACTCTGGAGCCATGGCACACACTATTCTCTCTCCCAGAAATGGGTTGCCCACATCCATTTTTCTTAATTAAATTTTCATCACTCTTGAGTGATATACAGCTAAAATGACCTTCTCAAGGGAAATGCTCTATCAAAACATTTTACATTAAACAATACTTGGTTCGTCTTGATCCCCAGCATCAGACTGTACTCTGGAGAGTAGAGGCCATAATGGTTTTGCTCACCATTTTTCTCCAGCACATAGCATACTGTCTAGAATCCATCCAAAATTTGCAAACCAATAAACAATAGTTGACATTAGTCATTAATATCACTCATAGGTCCTGTCTGTCCTGTCTCTGTGAGTATTACCCTTAGCCTGATGTTACTTCAACAAGTCATGAAGTTGGAACAGAAATTTTCTTTATGCTATTATGTCAACATCACTCCCTTCCTAGTGCATAGCCAATAAGATATGTTAGTAAGAGGTAGAAATGCTGCCTTGTAATCAGAAACCAAATAGAAGTTTTGCTGAATTTGATGAATCTGCAAATGTCTCTCTCAGAAATAGAAAATATCATATACTCAATACTAAATATAAGATAATAGTTATCTTTTAGAAAAAGTTTCCATTCTAATAATAAGATAAGGATTGCTCCTTATTTTATCAATTATGTCCTTTCTGTTCTTATACATTCAATATCTTCTGCTAGCATTTTTCTCATCAGCAAATCAACATGCTCAAACCTGACCATCTTATAAAGCCCATCTTGGAACCCCAAACTAACTGCCTGACCTTATTTTCACAGCCAGTCTGGACAGCTAGACTTCTTTACTCCACTCACCTTTCCCCTCATTGCAGTCCGACTTCTGGCCTCACCACTCAAAAAACAACTGAGACCTCTTAGTTGTTACATACAATAAACACTTCTTTGGCCCTCTTCTTGGTTGCCCACTTTGTCGCATTTGGCTTTCAAAGAAAACTTTTTTGAAGAGTTTTTAAAGAAAACTCATTATTGAAAACTCTTCCCAGTTTGACTTATGTGGCATTATTCCTCCCTGATTTTTCTTCTGTCTTGCTGGCTATCCTTTTCTTAGTCTCTTTTATGGATTCCTCTTCTCCCATCTGTCCCTTAGATGTTGGTGTGCCATGAAGTTCTACACGTTACCTTCTGCTCCTCGCAGTCTATACACACTTCTTGGGAAATTTCATCCTTACACAGAGAGATGGACACAGTGATGATTTCCAAATCTGTCTCTCTAGGTGCCTATCAGTTTCCTCTGTGTGGCAATCTCACGGTTAGTCCGAATTTGACAAGACCAAAGCGAGAAATCTAAAAATCATCCTCAACTTCTCTTTTTGCCTCACCTCCAACATGTAATCCATCTCTATATTTTACTGTCTACTTCTTAACATCACTCAAATCTGCCCTTCTTCCTTCCTGAGAGTGGACTCTTATTTCAAGCTATTTCTCATCTGTGTTACTCTAATGCTTTCTAACTGGTCTCCCAGCTTCCCAGCCCTAACCCAATATGATTCGAGCGTGGTCTGACGCAGAAGTAGAGCTCCTTTAGAGTAAAGAAGAGTCATTTATCCAGAAAAATTTATACCTTCCTCTCTAATTCTAGGATTATGCTACACTTTCTATTCTAGGATTATAAAGCAATATTTTAGAAATGTAATTTGATCTCCTAAGTGCACCTACCTACTCAGGAGATGTAAGTTTGGGTATTATTTATCACCTAAGCTGCTATCTCATTGTAAACTATAAATTTAGTATATAATTTATTTCCTCCTTATGAATTTGGTCAGCAAGAATCTACTTCCTATAATCTGACAAACTGATAATATTAAGCTTTTGAATATGCAAAGCTTAGAACCAAATCTTGATGGGTGCTGACTTATGCTAACTGTGGCAGCTTCTACTGGCTGCGTCCAGCGAGCAAATATATAATAACTCCCTGTCTGAATATCTTGCCTGCCAGTCTTGGGCACATCGTGACTGTCATGTTAATAACATTATGTCATTTTTGAGAGACAGTGAAATAATACCCTTTCCAAAAATATTTATGATTTTCCCAGACCTAAATCACAAATATTTCATTTTGTTGAAGTCAAAGTGGATAAGCCTTGCAGGTGGGCTTGCTCAGAGTATGTACTATATCCTGCAATTATGTAATCTCTAATAATTATGTAAGTCCAAGATTGATAAAATACATTATATACAGGCAGTGTGACCCCTGTTATATCCAGACTAGTCTATGTGCAAAGCTACTCCAGCCTGGAGTTTCGAGAGAATATGTTATGCTACCAAAAGACCTCCTGAACTTCAGGCTTTCTCCCTTTCATTATTGAAGTGACTTCAGAAGCCATCTCTTTTTCCATAGATTCTATCCTCAAAATGTCACTTATATTCATTAGCCTTTCCCACTCCCAGACTCTTGCTTCAAATGGATCCCTCAGAAAGAGAGAATAACTAAACATCATGAACTTTGGAATCAAAAAGAACTGGATTCAAGTACTAGCTCTCTCTTTTCCTTACTCCTCTGTGACTTGAGTGAACCACATAACCTTTTTGACACTCAGCTTCCTTTTCTGTAAAGTGAGAATAATTGTTTTCACCTCAAGGGATCTTACTAGGTAAAAGAGATAAACATAAGTGCAATTTATCCAGCACTTTAGATGTACTCTTCTATTTAGTCTTTACATAATCCCAATACCTGTAAATTACGATCATCATTTTGTAGATGAAGAAGCTATGGCACAGGTAAGTTAAGTAACTCAGGAAAAGTCACCAAGCTAATAAGGGAGGAGTCAGGATTTGAATCTTGGCAAACTGGCTCTAGAGTTGCTCAACACCACGCTCCCATCCACTAGGCTTTAGTGCATATGCTAAGTACCTAGTGTAGTTTCTCGTACACAGGCTATGCTGAATAAATGTCTCAGGACAACAGCAAAATAGATGACAATGGATTTACTTGACTCAGGTACTACTTTCTTCCAATGCATCCTGCATGTTTTTCCTAGAGCCAGTTCTCAGAAATGCAAATCTGATTTTGCCTCTAATTAAAAAACAGATATAGAAAAAAAATTTACAATATTTTACCATTGCCTAAGGAAAAAAAGTCTGAACTCTTAAGTATGCCATTATAAAGCCCTCCACATCATGGTTGCTGCCCACTTTCTAGGAATATCTATTATTCTGCATCCCAGTCACAAATCATCTAACTGTCTTGCCATAGATTATTCAGTATTTCTCAGTTCCTTTGTACATTTTCTTTTCTCTGCTTGCCTGTTTTGCTTCTTCTTCTGATTCTGGAAATCTGTTCAACCTACAAAGTCAAACTAAAATCCTACTCCTTTGTAAGATACCTTTAGCACTTTGACCTCCCCCCGCCAACCCATCCCAAGGGCAGTCCATTGTTCCTTCCTCTGAACTCCACGGGACTTTATTTATATATATTAACTCCTCAACAAAGGCCAAAAAACCTGAACATGCACATGATCCATTGTATTCTCAGTGACCTGGGAATTAAATTATGGTTTCTTTTGCATTATTTCTGCAGAAAAAGTACAAGGAAATACTATTTCTGTCTTTGGGGGAAGTAAGGGTAGAAATGTAGAGGTTCCGAAAGAAATGAGTATTCCTCCATCCTTCCTATTCCAAGGAGAGTAAACAGACATTTTATGTTTTTATATATTTTTAATGAGTGGAGACTTCCTGAAAGGAAATCAAACTCTTTGTAAAAGGAAGTTCCTGAACAAGCCCTTGTGCTTTGTAGATTGGTAGAGGGAAGCAGCCAACTCCTAGTGGCTGCCTGGGTTAGTGTTTGCATCTCTTCAAGGACAGGTGCCTAATTGACTCAGGCCTAGCATGTGTTAATGGGCAGGACTTTGGAGAAGTATGGGGGAGTACACATACCTGAAAGTTCCAGGCACTCAGAGTGACACAGCCTAAGTGGCCAAGCTTAGTAGGGAGGGAAGACCTCCTAAGGACTTCCTACAGCAAGAACTAGCCACACTAGATTTCTTAAACCACACCATGACACCATCAAATTACACACCTGAATGAGGCTGACTGGTTTACCTCATTTTTGGCCTGTGTAAGGGTCCTTCAGGGACCCAGGTAAACCCAAGAATGTAATAATAAACTTCCTGCTGCAAGGTGTCTGGGGTTTTCACTTAGTTTTTATTTAATTTGAAAAATAAATGTAACACAGCTTATATCATAATGTATGAAACCATTCAGGCTCTTATTCTGTATGTATTTCAGTATTTAGGATGTCTTTATTTCTGCAGGCTTAATCTCCTAAATATCTTGTGAATATGTCCCAGTCACTCCATTTTCATCCACCAGGCTAATCTAAGATACTGTCCTCTCTGTACTTTCTGTGGAGCATTCCTTCCTGGAAGGAAATTAAATTTTATTCACTGTTCAGATCACAGCTAAAAAGTCAGGAATGTTTTCCAAGAACACTCTCTGACACCTCCACAAAAACATGCACACGTACTCAGATGAGGGGGTTAGATAGCAAAAAATCTTGTTTCCATAGCTGTTTACTTCATAGCCCTTAATACAGATTTCAAATACATTTGGTTTGTTCAGTGGCTCTCTCTCCAATAAATACTAAGCGTTATGAGAGCAGGACTTGTTTTCTCTATTTGAATCAGCAATTTGTTCTCCACAACACTTAGTGCTTAATAGAAGGTATTTGTAAAATCAGGCTCCATTTTGCGTAATTATGAACAGCTAAAACTGGTATTTGGGGTAGGAAAGGGATGTAAGATGGGGGTAGAGAAGAAGATATTTTTGTGGTGATATATTGGAAAAGATGAAACCAAATAAGAGAAAATGAAACTCATAAGAGAACAGTTCTTCTCTGGAGCATAGCATGTATGAAACTGCCGCCTGAATCATGGTACTTTCTGAGGTGGGACCAGGGAGCTGGACGACATGGGGGATGACCTGAGATTTTAAGAAGTGAGACTCAGGAGGCAGGAAGCGGATCCCTCCCTGAAGCCGAGACAACTCCTAGGTCATCAAGTCAGAAATGCTTTCAGCATTTGGGTGGGAGACCAGATGTTCAGGTAAAATGACTATGCCTATAATTGATTATATAGTAATAAACTTAAATGAAGAGTTAATTGAGACCACAGATGAAGATCCAGATAGTCCCCATTCAACAGACTTCCAATTCATGCCAATATAAAACATATAAAATATTTACATTGTCTTTATTTAGTGTAACATTTAAACATTTTTTTTCCAGAGACAATAATCTATAAGAACTTTCATATATACTCTCCTGACTTACGTTCCATCTACCCTAGTTTTGTTTAATCATGTCTTAAACTTCTTAATGAGGGTTCTCCTCCTATTTTCAGGAACAAAATGCCAGCAGTTGTGGAGTGGAGCAGTGTCAGTCCATGGCCCGTGTGCATCCCTTCCAGCCTTACAGTTGTCCTTGTACTGGCCAAGTGCCAGCTGTCAGCTTCTGTGCTTCTCTGCCTGAGGGCTTTCTCTGAGCTCAAGCTGCCCTGCTTGGGAAGGCTGAAGTACTAGACAATTAACTCCTCCTTCAATCAATGACTGATAGGAAGTGGTATATAAATGCACCAGTTGCCTCCTTCTGTAGTTGGGGTAGCTCCGAGGCTCATGTGCTACACTGGTTCTGAGAGTTGCATAATAGGAGTAAGTCCCAATTATTCACAATGAAAATTTCCTCAATAACTCACCCATTATGGCTGTGTTTGCTTTCCCTGTCTACCTCTCCATTCCCCTACTGCAGTTTCCTGGTATCACTTCCAAAGTAAGCTACTTACATCCACTTCTGTGTCTCTGGGTCTGCACCTGGGGTAATCCAAACTAAGACAGTTAAGAAATAATGTGAGCACTCCTACAACACTTACTCATGTCATTGTTGTATCTGCCTTGTTCTTTAATTTAAATTATGGTGAAAAGAGGCCATTTGCATCTTGGATTCATACACAGCACATGCAGTAACCTATACAATAGAGTTTTATGAAATTATTAAACTATAATACTGTTAATAGTTGACACTTGCCTGGTATGTTGTGCTAGATACCATTCTAAGAGCTTTTTGTATATAACTCATGTACTCCTTGCAGCACCCTATAAGGATATGCATTGATCGAAAGAGAATCATATGAAATACAAATCTTACTCAACATGGAGAATATTAACAACCAGGGAAAGAAGTGAGAAAGGCTCCATCTGATAGAGCACCAGTATGGGGGTGGTCCCTGCAACTCTATGATGGAGCTTCCTTTTTCTGAACTGAAATATACTTTCGTTTTAAGTGAACATTTAATCATTATGTGTGAAGTATAAGTAAGCCCATGGAAGCTGCATATTTTCAGGGTGCCCCTATTTGTGTATCTCCTCAATCACATGCTCCATGTTAATCACATAGTCCATCGTAGTTACCAATTTCTATTCTCCAGTGAAGCTGTAACTCATAAATCTAAAATCTACAGATCAATTTATGATAAGAAAACTACATAGATCACGTATATCCTCCTAAAAGCTTTTTTAGGTAAGAAGAGAGTAGATGCTAATAGCCCCTCCTGTTGTCTTTCAACTATAAAAAAACCATTTGCATGTTTTATATGGGTAGGTATGGATTGCTTGAGGCAGCTTTGAAGGAGGTTTAATCAGACCTGCTCTTAATCCTTTTCTTTCCATGTACTTGCACTCTTATCACCACTGTTTTACAAATGAAGAAACTGAGGTTCAAAGAGATTAAATGACTTGCCCAGGGTCACACGGCTAGTAAATGGTGGGCCTGGAAATGAACCCTGGTCTGTGGCTTCAGAAGCCACACTCTCAACTACCCAGAGAGGTAGATAGCAGATAATCATTTCTCCAAGAACTGCCACATGACTGTGGGTTTTGTCAGGGGCTGATTTAACCTGGCTTTTGTGGGGGTTTTTTTCCCCCAATAAAACCAGAAGAAGAAAATTTTCTGCTCATTGTTAGTGTAGTGTGATTGCAACTTTCAGATTAGAGGAAAAAAACAAATAGCTACAGTGTTGTGCAAACAGGGAGACCCATAGATGGGGCAATCCAATGGAGGGGCCATTTTGCAGAGAACATTAAAAGAAAGGAAACCCTCTCAATCACAACCATTGCACAAATCAGCTGTTACTAGAGTTCACAAAGACTGTACTTTAAGTCGGAAATTTGAGCAAATGAAGACAGATTCTGAAAATTTTCTCAAGCTACTAATAAACACCTTTTATAGGGAAGTGATGATTCCATTAAAATGGTACAGAATACCTATATATGGCATGGAAATGGGGGACTGTGAACAACAAAAGGATTGGAAAAGCCTCTTAGAGAAATTTCTCTCACAAAAAGGTTTCTCTTAACTATAGCTGAAGAGGTTTTTATAATCACTCCGTGGGAAGATAATTAACATCAGAATCATATTTATAAAAGTTTCTTTTTGATATATTTGATGTATCTATATCATGTCAAAGCTAATTTATTTACTGTATATAGTCCTTATTTTAGATTGTTGATTTCATTCTCTTAATGAAATCACCTTTTGTTTGTTTAAATTTAAACATAAACACATTCATTCAGATACTGGGTCTGATAAATATCTGAACTCCAAATAGCAAGTAAAATAAACCTTCTGGCACCCAAGATTGTTCAACCGTGTACACAGTCCCCCTACAGTATTCTGTCTAAGCAAATCTTATTGTTGGATGGACCCATTATGTTTCCTATAATGCCTTGTCTATAGGAGGCACTCAGTGGATTTTTCTTTTCTTGAAGGAACATACTGCTTCACTGGTATCTTTTTAGATTTACCCTATTAAACATCCTGCCCCAGTAAGATATGTGATTGTAGGAAGGCTGATCCTGACGGGAAACTGAAACAGTCACAGACATCTCAACTCTATTTCTATTCTCTCACAAACGAACCGTGCTGAAAACCAGAACTTGTATAAATTCACTCTATAAGAAACGAAGGACTAAAAATTCACATTTGCCATCTCACCTCCATGTCACCTTCCTGGGCTTTGATGTACTGCAACAGAATGACAGCTCCTTTTTAATTAAACAGATATCTGGATTAGCTCCAGCTGTGAGCCATGCAATCAGTCCTTGTGTGAGCCAAAAGGGGTGTAATCCCTGGCCTATAGATCATTTCTGCATGGAATCTGCTCTCACTCAAAGCCATCCACAGGCCGCTGACAATTATTTTTTTCCTGTATGAATTACTTAAAATGTAGAGCCCCCGTCTCCCCTCACCACCATCCTCACCTTATGAAAAGATCCAAAAGGCCAAGAGCTTGATTTGTCCTCTTCCTGTAAGTACTTTTTAATCAACAGAGACCCTGCTTGTTGATACACGCAGCATTTCTTTGTTTGCTGCAAGAAGCGCTATAGATGCGGTTTGCTGTTTAATGCAGTTTTTTTTCCACATGCGTCTCTCCAGATGGGTGTAATTTGATTCTTTGATACATGTCGAACAGATTTTTTAGAAATAGCTTTTTTAGAGGCAGATTTTTGTTGCAATATGACTTCATCTTTCTTCCAAAAGGAGGTATCTTTCTGAATGGGTTTATTCACAAAACCTGTATTTTTTTTTTTTAATACAGAGATTTAGACCAATCATAGTCAACAGGCATTTGCTGGGCTTCACAATAGTGGACAGAGACTCATCAACTGGAGACATAAAGTTCTTGAAGCTATTCAGAGGAAGGAATGGGTAAATATACACAAATAGGGTGGCCCCATTATTATGTATAGTTTAGAAGAGAATGAGCTAAACAACCAGGTGTCCTTACTGTTTCCACTGTGGGTGGTGCAAGAGCATCTTATTGCCAGAGAGAAACAGGGGTTGAGCCAAAAGGTTCCAAAGATATTTTGCATTTATATAATTATTCTTGATGGCATCTTTTAAAAAAAAAAGTACCAGGCTATATCCAGTGTGTTTCTGGTACATAAAATTCTGCAATCCAAGTCAAAATCGTCATTTCGCATAGAAGGTTTTGTGACTCCAAGTGCTTTACAGCTGTAAGCACTGAGAATACAGATGGCTTTGCTTTTCTAAAAATTAATTAATTAATTAAAAGTCCTCTTGGCCTGGATTCTTCTCTGATTGCTGAAACTCACCTGCCAAAGCAAATCAGAATCTCTTAACCCAGACTTTGAGTAACATAGAGTCAGCTTTGAGGTGGAGCTCCCCAGAGTCACACTATTTCAGCTTCCTGTCCCCTAGAATGGCAGTGGTCAGAAAGGCAGTGGAAAGTTCTCCTGGAGCAGTGGTTCTGAGCCCTGAGGGCACACATCAGGAAGCTTTAACAGGGTAACATCAACAGATTCTGATTGAATGGGTCCGAGTAGGGCTTGGGCACCAGGAGTTTCAGTAGGTCCCCTCCTGATTCTAATAGGCAGGCAGGTTGAGACCCACTGTCACAGATACACTTTTAAAATATTTGATCTGTCAAGTGTTTGACATTATTTTAACTGCTTGACTCTGGATTTCTAGATTAATATTTCATCATCATAACAGACCTTAACTGCTCCAGCCTCAGATCTTAGGCCATCAGCACACCATAATTCAGAGAGAAAAAAACTAAAATCTAGCTCAGAGTGAGACAAGATTACCTTCTTCTCAGCAGGGCAAACAGCAAAGTGAGGCTTGGCTCTGATGTTAGCAGATCCTGGGTCTTGTGCAATTCATTCCGAGATAGTGGCACAAAGCGCTGCCATGTTACAGTTGCTGCATCAGCTTGTCGCCATGTACTACAATGCCTGTGGCTGGCCCACAAGCAGCTGGGCCAACTGTACTTTTTCTATCTTCCCAAGGACATCATTTAGACTAGTACTTTCTTAAGGGAAGAGACATTTAGTGACCTCATTATAGGAGTAAATGATACAAACTGGTTAATTGAGCCTCCAAGTAGAGCCCTAAAGGTTGTCATTCACCTCTCCTAGTAGTCTTTGGGTCTCTTAATGGGCTAAATCAGTCAGAGGACACTTTAGGCCATAGTTGTGTCTCAGAAAAATGCCACTGTACCAAATCTTGTGTTCTTATCAACTAAGACTGTAATTTCAGAGATTTTTTTTTGGCCCAATGTTTTACAATGAAGAGAATGCTGGTTTGAAAATTAGTAAACCAGACTCTTGTCCTAGGCTGTCACTCACCAGCTGTGTGATGCCAGGAAAATTAAATAACAATGATGGAACAGTAATGGCAGTGACCAATTAGCACAGATGAAGGGTGCATATGTGCTAAGGACTTTACATGCTGTCTCTCACTTTTACCAAAAAAAAAGTGTGGACTAAGTATTATTATTATCATCCCATTTTAAAGATGAGACTTGGAGATGTTAGGTGTATTTTAAAAGGTCACCCAGCTCTTAAATGGCAGAACCAGTATTGAAGCCAATGTCTACCTGGCTTCCAAGCCAGTGCTCCTGACAATTACGTGATACTTAACCTGTCTTTATTCCAGCCCAAAAAATGATGGGTTATTTCTCAGTGATCTTCAGCTGACAGTACCATCTAATACCATTTTAAATTTTACTGTGAGATCACTCATCCAACCCTAAACAGAATTTGCTAAGTAGTTAGTGCTATATAAATAACAGAAGTGTTTAGGTATTTCACATGTTCATTTCCACAAATGTTTGCCGAATGTCTAACTAAGCACGAGATTAGGTAATAGAAATAAAAAGATGAGATGATCCCACACCCTCAAGGAGTCATCAGTTGTAGGAGAAACGACTATAGGAAATTGTATATTGTTCATTTATAGTGTAAAGAGTGCCATAAAAAGGGCAACGTTTTGTAAAGCACAGAAACTTTTCTATAGTGAGTAGAATCATGCCTTAGCCAAGTTCATAAATTTATATTTTCCTTTATCAGGTGCTCTAGTCAATAATTCTAGCAAGATTTTCTTGAATAAACATAACTCACACAATGATACTTGAATCATGCATTTCATATGCTCTCCAGTTTCCCATTTGACTCACACATTTGGGGATTTGTTTCTTGCAGAAGGGTGTTGGCAGGGCAAGTTCCCCATGACAGCAATGTTGGTGTCAGCCTCTTTGACAGGAGTTGGAGGGAACCCAAATTCCTACCAATGGACTCCTTGCTTGTGGGGTAGACTTTGGGTTTAATCAGTGTGATGTATCAAGTGCCATAAATCAAATAGTCTGTCAATACCATTTGAGGACATGCTTAAAGAACCTTCTGTCCATTGAGTTCAAGATCCCTAAGGGAATTAAACAGAAGCAAGATTGAAAGGTTTCTATGAAGTGTGAAAGAATTTGGCAAAGTCCAGAGCTTGGGGGTGATTAAAGATAGCAGGACAGAGAGCTGAAATTCATGTTGGTCAAGGATGCAAATCACATTTCGTGATATACACACCCAAAGAGCATATAAAAGGGAATGGAACACCCAAGACACACTTTCCATCTTGGTCTGGGTTCTCCCAAAGGCAAAGCCTGAGAAAAAGTCTTGGGTATAGGGTGTTTACTTGAAGTCAATCCCAGGAAGTGGTAATAAGGTAATGGGGACAAACAGGGAATGGTAAAAATCAATAAACAGAGGGCTGATGATGCAGTTACTGCTCAGAGCAACTGGTACTCAGTGTCTCTGGGGACCAGCTAAGGAACCTTGGAGAATGTATAATTTTGCAGTATTGTGCCATTTAAGGACAGGAAGACTGGAGCATTCACCCACTCAGTCTTACATCCCCATTATTAGAGGGTTGCCCTTCACTGGTGATTGGGCTTTGGAAAAACCTCCAAGGAAGCAAGGCAGAGAGACCAAGTGGCTATGCATACATGACACCCCTGTGGCAAGGCAGCCCCAGCTGACGGGACATGGAGTCCCTCAAGATCATGCTCGACCTGTTGACTTGGTAGTTTTGTTAAGGACTAGGCCTGAGTTTTGTCATCTCCATTTTTCTCCTATTAACAGCCAGGAACACTATGATTTCAGAAAATATCAGAAATATCACAGTAGACCCTATGAAAAATAGATTAATGCCCCCCTCTTCTCTCTTCTCTGGTTATGAAGATTAAATAGAATGTTTTATTTCAAAATATGCACTTTTTAAAGAGCAGACCAGTTAAGACTATTCCAACAGAAGGCAATTTCCTTTTGAGCAGTACAGATGGTAAAAACCATTTCCTTCATACCCACTCTTCTCTCAACCCTACAAACAGTATTAATTGAGACCATCTTCTTCCCATCCAAGGATAGTGAAGACTCAGTTGACGAGAAGTTCCACTTACAGAAACTATAAACCACATCAAGATAGGCCTCCTCTACTCAATTCAGGGGAAGGCTTATGATCCCACCTTCTAGCCCAACCATAGTAATCATGATAAAATGATTTGCTTTTGAAAACTCATCTCTGACTCATAATAGAATATGGTGGTCAGTGCTTGCTGACACATGGGAGGGAAAGCCAATTTTACTGTATAAAACATTGTTGCTGTTTTCAGCAGTTCGTTTTCATTTTAAATTCCAGTGAAAAAAATGTGTGCCTTCATTCTGCTTGGAGATGGTTTCAAAGGGTGGGATTGGTATTACAGTCATTGGGAAGGGATAAAATGTCCTTTTATTTTTCAACACAAAAAGAGTGCAGTTAAAGTTCTATCAATATTCCTGTGATAAACTGATAAACCCCCAGCTCAGTACGGTCAAGTTTCACACGCCTGAGCCGACATGCCAGTCTGCCAGCAGTCATATGGCTTTCATATGGCGACACTCCGCAGATGCCAGCAGAACGTGAGAAGTTTCTGGCTCATTTCCTTTGATTTTTTTCTTGAGTGCCATGTTGCATGTATATATGCACATTCACACGTGTGTGCACACACACACACACACACCCCTTTGTCATTTTATAATAGCACTGTTGCAATCCACTCAATCCCAACAGAACAATTAAAATGACCTTATCTTGCCTCTGTAAAGATTTATAATAATTTGTCAATAAACATTTAATGATGAACTTTTCACTTTTAAAATTTCAAACTGGATAAGAGTTTTCTTATGAGTCTACATCATTCTTCTGAGCAAAAAAATTTTTGAATGTTTTGAATTAGGACTTATTTTTCACTCTTGTTAGTTTTTAAAAATACATAAATGGTTACTTTGAAATGGATTTTGGAGCAAATATTATGTAATGAAATCTAATATTCCCATGTATGATTGAAAGCATACAACTGTAAAATATTAACCAATTTTGTTTGTCCCATTTCAAAACTATGTGCCAACAGTGTTTAAAGAATCTATTGCTTTAACTAATATCATTACATCATTTCACATAATAAAAAAATTAATGCTTTAAATGTTTAAAAAATTGATTAAGTGTGTATCCTCATTAGGTCTATTGAATCATTGAGTTTACATCATGCATGTTTTAACAGTGCACTCTTTTAAATCAACTCAATTTACAGAGCAATTCTTTGTTATTACTTTGCAAGTCGTATGGAGCAAAGTGGAAAATAAAGTGACACATTCAAATAGTTATGACAAATGCAACTGTATACAGAAATGAACCACACTTCTAGCCAAACTTTATCCTCAACCCCCAGTTTTGAGCAAGAAAGACATGTTGTTTTAACTCTGTATTTCCTTTATTCCAACCTTAATGGCACATAAATATTTGTAATTTAATGCACACAGTATTTACAAATATAAATACAATATGGTCTACCTTTATCTTCTAGAACCTTATATGGAGTGAGTTCCTTAGGCATACTGTATATAATAAGATGGATGGCAGATGGCAACTGGATAAAACTAATATACTGTCTGGCTCACAAACGAAGAAAAGTATCTAATAAGTACTATCTCCATCCTCCTCCCCCAACCAAGGACATTGCCATTACAGAAGATAGGATTTCAATAAATATAATAAATTATTTTCAATATGAACACACCACTGACCATTTTTTTCACAAAGCAGTGTCTACATAATATATCCCAAAAGCAAAGAGAAATACATTCAAACTTAAATTGAATTCATAAGCTCATTGAAGCCTATAATCTCAATGATCTTTAGAAAACTTTCCTTCAATGTTCCAATAAATGAACATCCACAAATTGGATCAAAATGTCTACAATCTTTTGAGAAACAAAAAGACTTAAAAAAAAACTCTTTTTGAGTTTTTTGGTATTGATCATAATTTGACAGAATAAGTTGTCCCAATTTCTGAGTTACCCAGATTAAAAACACAGCAATAGCAAAATTGTCATAGAGTGTTACATTATCATGAAAATTCTTACATCTTAGAAGAGTTTAGGTTCTGTTCCCATTTCCTCCTTGTTCCTCTCTATGAATCATTCCTACACTCATTTGTAAGCTTGTTCTCTACCAAGTGGTCAGTTTATAAGCAATGTCTTTTCAGAAGTATTCTCTGTAGTTTGATTCCAGTAAAGGATAAGGTAGTGATAAGGACATTAAAAAAAATTGGCATGAGTTTTGTGTCAGTTAAATTTAATTTAGAGAAAAAATACTGAGTACTGGATGCCAAGGTATTGAAATACAAAGATGAGTAAGACACAAGAGATCTTGTTCTCAAGGAATTCACATGTACCCACTCACTTCTGAAATTGTTAATTTGGCTTATCTAAATGAATCCAATGCTTGGATAAAGAATAGAGTGCAGGAGGGGTACAGAACAGAGAACTCCATGCTGCATCCAAATTAAAACAAGTTCCCAATTTATTTTAGTAGAAGAAACTACCACACACGTGGCATTTAGAATGGCATTTAAAACAAACACCCTTTTACTCACACAGTCTCACTTGTCATTTATTACATCTTAGGTAACATTTCATAAAGTCATTCTTAAACAATTCAGACCACTTGGAATTTTATATAGAGTCTAGACTGAGATTAAACTTTTTAGCATATTCTTTCTTCATGGACAGAGCATTACAAATTCTAGAAAAATTATAGTGATATCATTAACATTCTTAAAGGACAAACTGATTTTAAGCACATGAGAAATATTTTACTTTGAGTCAATTAATAAATTCATTCCCAAATATTATCATTCAACAAAAAACAGGTCTCTTGAGGAAGTCTACTATATGAGAAACTTTTAGTCTGGACCTTCATGAATAAATAACAATGACATTTCCTGAAAATATTCAATAACTTTTCCCCATCTTGTGGGGATTTTTTTTTTTATTTTTGGCTTTGGCTCTTTTAAATGAGTGAGGCTTTTGTAATTGAAGATTAAGGCCTTTCTCTTATCTACATTAAATAGTCAATTAAATGGGACTGTCTCAGTATTTCTAAAGTTAAATTATCTGGGGGGAAGGACAAATTTGATACCATGTAGGAAGCTAGTCATGGGGTTTGATCTCCAGTTCCATCACTTATGATTGGTGTCTCCTGGAGAAAATTACATAATCTCTCTAAACTTTGATTTTTTTTCAGTCGCATAAAATAGGGTGATGATAATTCTTATCAAATAAGTTTGTTTTGAGGATTAAATAAGAGCAAGCATGCAAACTCCTTGAACAGTACTTGACAAATAGTAAGCACATAACACTAGCAATTAGGATTAATTTTTATTCTGTCTCAGGTCACTCAGATTTTATAACTAACACTTCTTCTGGCAACAAAAGCAATACATTCTTGTGGAAGTCCTGGGAAAGCAAGAAGAGTACAGTTTAAAAAAAAACATTTTAGCCAAGCTTTAGATAATTTTATATATCATTTTTAAAATGTTTGAGCAACTGTTTTTCCAATTTTCAACATTATCAATGAAATAATATTGACTCCATTACTTGGAACAGAAAGTAGCTTCCTTTCTAATTCAAAAAGCAAAGATAATCATATTTAACAGTTTTGTCAATAAATACTTTTACATTATTTTCCTGAGCAAATAGTTTATTGTAAAATAATTTATTGTGTGCATCTTACTCTCTTTAAGCAAATATATTTCATAAGTGTTTCTTTTATAAATAATCTTCTAAGAGTATGATTTTTCAGTGGCTATAGTATTCTGTTTTATATAAGTACCAACCTGTTTTTCCAAAGTGCTCTTAAAAGAAATTTAAATTGCACTAAAATGTAAATTTTCTCCTATAAAATCCATTTATATTCAGTCATAATAATTGCATAGCCTTAATGTTTTAGCTTTCAAATGTTTAATTCATCTTAAAACTATGTTCAGGCCATGTTTCTGATTGCTTCTATCAGATAAGTTTCTAGAAACACAATTACTTAGCCAGCAGCATAGGTAATGTTTAAATTTTTTTATGTATGTTGCCCAACTACTCCTAACAAATTCTACCAAGGTTCAGGCTGAATTCTATCACCATAGCTTACTGTACTGTTTTTTTTTAATTGCCAATTTGACAAAATAAAGTATTATAGAATTCATAAATTTTCAATTCCTTGATTGTTAGGTTCAACATATTTTTACTTCTCAGTTGAGTTACATTTTTCTGTAAATCTGTTAATGCTCTTTGTTAATTTTTCTATTAAGACATTCATTTTTATATTAATGATATGTAAAATTCTACCTACTAACCTCTCACATCTTCCATATATATACGCTGCAAATATTTTCCTCCTTTGGGTCTGTCTACTCTTGAACCACAGCACATGATTAAAACAAATGTATCTTTATTTTAAAATGTCACCTGGCAAAGTAACCCTCTCTCATTTTTCTTTATCAAAATTACTTGATTATTTTAGAGACAATGTTTATAATCATTTTGCACATATAATAAAAGGAAAATTTATGACACACTGTAATTACATTGAGTTTATAAATGATAGGATAATTAATATATTTACAATATTGAGTTTTCTCTTCTGAGACTATGTTTTTTATTTTCATTGTTTCCTTTCAGGTACCTCAATTATTATTTTTAAGTTTTGTTTAGAGAATACTGGAATGGTCATTGTTACATTATTTGCTAGATATTCAATATTTTTGGTTGCTAATATGAATGGGTATTTATTATTAACTAATAAGAATATCAATTGTGATGTATATATGTTGATATATATGGAATTAGCCAATATGTATATGTATGTATGTATATGTAGATTTATATGCATATATGTATATTTTTTCTAACTACTCATTATATTGAATGAATTATGTAATTTCCTTTTCAATGCTATTATTGTTTTCAATGACTTTTTGATCAGTTAGGTCAGATGTATCATCCACAATTAATGGTAATGCAGTTAACCCTTGAACAATGCAGTAAGTTAGAGGAAAGAAAATGTTACTGAGAAAAACTACACTTACAATACTGTACTGTATTTATTGGGAAAAAATCCACATGTAAGTGGAACCATGCATTCCAACCTTTGTTGTTCAGGGGTCAGGGGTCAACTATATATGTTTCTTCTTTATTTCATTATCTTTCTGGATTTATGAGAATATCTAGAACAATGTTACATGATAGTGGTGATGTTGGGCATTATTGTTTTTTCCAGTTTTAATATTTGAACACTGAGTTTAATTTTGCTACTGAATTAAGATAGGTTTTAAAGAGTTAAATTAGTGTCTTTCTATTCGTACTTCACTGAAAAAAAATACTCAACACAAATAACAAGTTTTTATCCAGTGAATTTTTGCCATCTATCACAATGGTGATAGATATTCTCTATCCTTTGATCTATTGGTGCTATTAATTATAATAACATATCATAGTATTGAAACATTTTACATCTTTCAAATAAATCTTACTTGATCATATGATCATGATAAATTTTTTAAATTTATTATTGAATTTGATTACTGATATCATTTTTGTGATCCACTAATTTCTACTTGTATATTAATTCCTTCCCCTTGACTTCCATATATCATTACAAATATTTATACAAATATTTATACATAGATGTATAAATATAGATATATGAAATCATACAAATATAGATATATGAAATATGTATGTATTTACTTAGCTATTATTTCAAGTGATAAATTCATTCATTTTAATTCTTCTGTATTAATGTTATGAGTTACTTTAAATGAATTTTTAATCTACTCTAAGATTTGTAAGTATGACTCTCATTTAAATTATTTCTAAGAAAGCCATAATAGCAAACATTTTTATTTCTACTTTAATCTATGAGTGAGAATGCTTTACAATTCCATGTGTTTGGAATTTTACTATTCAGCTCTGGTTTTACTGCTGAGTTATTAAAAATTATATTATTTTTTCTCTTAGAATCTTTTGCATTTCCTGTGGCTTAACATGTAATCAGTTTTTGCAAACTGGGCAAATAAATATATGTTCATATTTTGCATGAATTTAAATTACACAAATTATATAAGCTCAGCATTATTAACTGTTTTGTTTCATTCCTCCATATTCTTATTTACATATTCTCATTTACTAATCACTTACTAAATCTTGAAATGCATCAGAATTCCTCACAATTTTGTTTTTTCAGGTAATTTGGATCACATTTACAGCTATTTTTAATACATGTTGGTGATATTTTTCATCGTAAAATGTTTCAAGACTTTTATCTTGTTATTGATTGTGCTTTAACCAATTTAAAATAAAGAAGAGTCTCTGTTTCATTTAATGTCTCCTTTGAATTCTGCTTAGCACGATATTAACATTTTGAACCTTAGAGAATGTTGAATACATTTTCCTGATGAATATTTGCCCACGATTTTAACCTTAGCCTGTTGGAATCACTGTATCTTAGATGCATCTCTTATATGCTACACATAGATGGATTTCTTTCATCTTACATATGAACTTAGCTGGGCTCTGCAAAAAGAGTTTGTCCTGTTTACTTTCATGGGCATCATTTAACTTCAACAGTTTTGTTTTGATTTTTCGATTGTTGGGTTATATTCTATTTCATTTATTTTCTATCATTTTCTACATGATATTTTTAGTAGTATTTTTCTTTTTTAGTAATTAGTAGAAACACAGGCTGTTTTCAATTATGTTAGTACACATATCACTTTAAAATATTTGAACATTTATTGCTAATCTTCAGTATCAATAATTAGCCTATTGTCCCTTCCTTTTCTTCCAAGTCTCCTTTACAAACTTTTTGATATATTTGGCATACTGAAATTTAAGGCTCAGGTATTATTGCCAAATTGTTCTTTACAATATGTATCTTCTCTTCAAGATCCATTTATGGTAACTATATTCTACTTTCTAAACATATTTATGACATTTTTGGACTAATTAATATTTAAATGTTTTCAGTGCTATCAACCATGTTTTTCCTGCCATGATTTCCCCAAGTGTGATTCACATCTTGGTTGTAGGAGTATATCTTAAAATAATATAGATGGTATTTCTGAGCCCTGGAATATCTAAGGATGTCCATTCAGTACCATTATGCATAAATTACAACATGCTGAATACAGAATTTTTGAGTAATAGATATTTTGCCTGAAATGTAACGATATTACTGTTTGCATGTCATCTAGTCTTTTTTTCTTTTTGTATTACAAAAGAGAATTTTTATGGTCAGGGCCATTTCTATTTTGTAGGCATCATTTTTTTCAGTGTGCTTGTAATTAAGCGTGTTTGTCCTTAAAAATCTAAACAGTATGATTGGACATATCTAGGTGCTGCGATTTTGCACAGTATATAGTCAGCCATGTCGGCCTATAGTGTTAGGGCACTTTTTTATCTCAGGAAAGTTCCCTTTATTATCTATAGTTGATTGCTGGCTTCTAATCATTTGTCCTCCATAGTAAGCATCTTTTTATCTTCCTGTTTGTCTCCTTCCTTCCTCTTTATTCTGGAAAACTTAAGCTGAACTTCACCATGATAAAATATTAAGGAGGGTCAGTTCTGTTCTTCACTACTTTAACTATGGTATTATTTCTATTTTCTATTCAGCTTCGATAAAATCTTTCCCTACAGTCCCCTTTCCCATCCAGTCACCCAGCTGCCTTTCTTTTCCTGCTTGTTTTAGCCACTTAGCATTTTCATATCATTTGGCTGTCCTACCTTCTCATCTTTCATTTCCTATTTTTTATGGGTCATGTTGCCTTGAATTTTATTAAGCAAACAAAGTAGATGCACTCTAAATATTTCTCATCTTATCATGCATCTATTTGAAATTACTCTTCTTTGGTTCTAAGTTCTTTGTTTTCTTCTTTTTGCATTGCTGAATCTTTTCGTTCCTTAGCTTCTCAGTGTGCACATGCATGTGTGTGCATGTGTGTGTATTGCATGCTTAGCAGATTGTTGTTTGGTTTTGAGTGATGAGCATATGATGGGCCCTCCATCTTGGTCTAGTATTACATACAAGGAGGGTGGGTCTCCTTACACACCCTTGAAATACTATTGGAATCCTTCTCTCAGATCTCAAGCTGGAAGGCAGTGTGAGGTAAATTTCCATTATTAGTTCAATGATCTAACAATATGAGATGAGTGGGCAAAGGAGCCATGTATATAGACCTTGCAGAGAACCTTGACTTTCTATGTTTTCTATGCCTCAGGGTAGCAGCAGCTCCATACATCATCTTTCCATATGAGATTTTTCTAAGGTGGAAGGCACTCAGTTTGACTGAATCATTCCTTTTCTCAGAGCTCCTGACTGCCACTCCTGAGAGAAACCTCACTGACTATCTGCTTGGTGTCATTGTGTATAGCCTGTTATTACCCCACAGGACTGTTTCTGAAACAAAAACAGTTGGACAAGTTACTTAACCTCTCTGTGTTAAAATGATAGTAACTACCTCCTTGGGCTGTTGTAAGAATTAAATGATTTCACACAGGTAAAGTTCTTAGAACCATGTCTGAAACAGTATACATTCAATAAAGATTAACTGTGTAGGGGCCTAGACCTCTCCCATTGCAACTTTAAAATTCTTTAACTGAGTTTATCAATCAATGTTGAGTATTGATAAGAAAAAGTAGAGAGAGCTGCAAGTGGTCCAGCAGTACTATTCCAAAAAAAATGACCTTCTAATTGAGTGAGGAGCAAGGAGAAGTAAGTGATGCAAAGAAGGCTACTTTCTTTCAACTTTTAATTTTGCTTAGAAAGGGGAATATACAGGGATTTAATTCTGATAAGCTATGTGGAGGAACAAACATTATAAATTGTGTATGAGATATAGAAGAGTCATTACAACTAGGAATTCTCAAAAAAATCAGTAATTTAAAAGAAGAATAAAGCAATTAGTCAAAGGTTTTGATGCCATTTCCGGAAAAATCAAAGAAAGAAAGAGAGACTACAAGAAACACTTCAGGAACATAATGTTAACATTTGTCAGTTCTGAAAATAAGAGAAATCATATTTAAAAGAAAAAAGGTGATAACAGTTAAAGATATGTCTTCCTTAAATCTTGTTTTATATAACATTTTAAATACTAGTAAAATAAAATTATTAATAGTAATATATTGTAGATACAAGTATTCCCATGAAAAGTTGTGTATGTATATGTGATTTTATACAATTATTTCCATTAAAAGTCTCTTCTTTTGTTTAAGAAAACAAACAGCTGCACCATGTGTTTAAAAAGCATGCTACTCACTTTTAGAAAAAGACTTGCCCTTTGACAAACTCCGTCATAGAGCCTTTCATAATCACCAGCTAATTAGAGGTTTATGATCATCATCTAAGTTAGACACATAGTTTCACTGGGCATTAATCAATTTATAGCCATGCAGCCTTTTCAAATCAAAATATTTGAAGAATTCTTAGCATGGGTCACAAACTTGTGTCTGATATAGTCCTCTCTGGGTGCATATTTACACTGTGTTTTTTATCCCTTTCTCATGAGAAGTAATGGTAAAGATTATTTCTACCATAGTCTTTCTTTTCTGTGTATTATCTTTTTCCTCTAAATGCAAATGTATATAGCTTTCCCTTCTAAATTGTGCATTTCATTTATCATATTACTCTTCTATCCTATGGCAGAATATTGCAAATAAAAGGTAGTGATGGTACTTACAGACATTCAGGTTAAAATGAAACCATGCCTGAAACATTTCTTCTCAACTTCCCATTGAAATACCCATGAAGATATCAAAAAAAGACAAAAACTGGCACCTGAATCAGACACTAGCTATAAGAGATGACATGTCATCATCCACTACATCAACAAAAAGGACAAAAACCACATGATCATCTCCACAGATGCTGAAAAAGCATTTGACAAAATTCAACATCCATTCATGATAGAAACTCTCAACAAAATGGGTATAGAGGGCAAGTACCTCAGCATAATAAAGGCCATATATGACAAACCCACAGCCAACATTATACTTAACAGCGAGAAGCTGAAAGCTTTTCCTTTAAGATTGGGAACAAGACAAGGATGCCCACTCTCCCCACCTCTATTCAAAATAGTACTGGAGGTCCTAGCCACAGCAGTCAGACAACACAAAGAAATAAAAGGCATCCAGATTGGCAAGGAAGAAGTTAAATTGTCACTGTTTGCAGATGACATGATATAGTACATAAAAAAACCCTAAAGAATCCACTCCAAAACTACTAGATCTAATATCTGAAATCAGAAAAGTGGCAGGATACAAAATACACAGAAATCTGTGGCATTCCTATACACTAAAGATGAACTAACAGAAAAAGAAATCAGGAAAACAATTCCATTCACAGTTGCATCAAAAATAATAAAATACCTAGGAATAAACCTAACCAAGGAAGTGAAAGACATTTACTCTGAAAACTACAAGACACTCAGAAATTAAAGAAGATACTAATAAATGGAAACACATCGTGTGCTCATGGATAGGAAGAATTAATATTGTCAAAATGGCCATCCTGCCTAAAGCAATCTACACATTCCGTGAAATCCCTATCAAAATACCTACAGCATTCTTCAATGAACTAGAACAAATAATTCTAAAATTCATATGGAACCACAAAAGACCCCAAATAGCCAAAGCAATCCTGAGAAGGAAGAATAAAGCAGGGGGAATTATGCTCCCTTACTTCAAGCTCTACTTCAAAGCCACAGTAATGAAGACAATTTGGTACTGGCACAAGAACAGACCCATAGACCAGTGGAACAGACTAGAGAGCCCAGATATAAACCCAAGCATATACGGTCAATTAATATATGATAAAAGAGCCATGGATATACAATGGGGAAATGACAGCCTCTTTAACAACTGGTCTTGGCAAAACTGGACAGCTACATGTAAGAGAATGAAACTGGATTATTGTCTAACCCCATACACAAAGGTAAACTCAAAATTGATCAAAGACCTGAATGTAAGTCATGAAACCAGAAAACTCTTAGAAGAAAACATAGGCAAAAATCTCTTGGACATAAACATGAGCAACTTCTTCATGAACATATCTCCCCAGGCAAGGGAAACAAAAGCAAAAATGAACAAGTGGGACTATATCAACCTAAAAAGCTCCTGTACAGCAAAGGACACCATCATTAGAACAAAAAGGCATCCTATAGCATGGGAGAATATATTCATAAATGACATATCTGATAGGGAGTTGACATCCAAATTATATAGAACTCATGCACCTGAAAAAACAAAAAGCAAATAAGCCAATTAAAAAATGGGCAGAGGAGCTGAACAGACAGTTCTCCAAAGAAGAAATTCAGATGGCCAACAGGCACATGAAAAGATGCTCTACACCCCTAATCATCAGAGAAAGGCAAATTAAAACCACAGTGAGACATCACCTTACCCCAGTTAGGATGGCCAATATCCAAAAGACAAACAACAAGAAATGTTGGCAAGGATGTGGAGAAAGGGGAACCCTCCTACACTGCTGGTGGGAATGTAAATTAGTTCAACCATTGTGGAAAGCAATATGGAGGTTCCTCAAAAAACTCAAAATAGAAATACCATTTGACCCAGGAATTCCACTCCTAGGAATTTACCCTAAGAATGCAGCAGCACAGTTTGAAAAAGACATAGGCACCCCTCTGTTTATCACAGCACTATTTACAATAGCTAAGGAATGGAAGCAACCTAAGGGTCCATCAGTAGATGAATGGATAAGGAATATGTGGTACATATATACAATGGATATTATTCAGCCATAAGAAGAAAACAAATCCTACCATTTGCAACAACATGGATGGAGCTAGAAGGTATTATGCTCAGTGAAATAAGCCAGGCAGAGAAAGACAAGTATCAAATGATTTCATTCATCTGTGGAGTATAAGAACAAAGCAAAAACTGAAGGAACAAAACAACAGCAGACTCACAGAACCCAAGAATGGACTAACAGTTACCAAAGGGAAAGGAACTGGGGAAGTTGGGTGGGAAGAGATAGATAAGGGGGAAAAAGGAGTATTACAATTAGCATACATAATGTAGCAGGATGGGAATACGGGGAAGGCAGTATAACACAGAAAAGACAACTAGTGATTCTATAGCATCTTACTATGCTGATGGACAGTGACTGTAATGGGGTATGTGGTGGGGACTTGATAATAGGGGGAGTCTAGTAACCATAATATTGCTCATGTAATTATACATTAATAATAGCAAAATAAAGAAAGAATAGTTAAAAAGGATGACAAAGAAATTCAACACAAGCTTTGTAATTATTTGGGAGGGGAGATAGAGTATATAAACTCCAAATTAAAACTTTCAGAGGCCATTATAAATAAGGCTGCCAAAGATCACGTGAAAGGTTTCAAAGCTCATGAATAGCAAATAGTTCTTGTGACTTGAGATTAAAATTCCCAGAAAAAGTAGCACATCCAGATTTTTTAAACACTCTATCTTAAACCACTCAAGCAAAAATTAAGATTACGTGCTCTGTGAAATTGAGAAACTAACTCTGGTTTTGAGTAAGACACAAATGTTTTAACAAAACATGTGAACCAAACAACCAAAACAGAAAAAAAAAAAGGGAGACAACATGTCAAAGGCTGAGCAGACTGTCGACTAATTGCAACATTGATCAGCATGACTTTATCAACATAGTTCTGGACTATAGACCATCATGTATTCCAGCCTTTGAATCAAGAACACTTCACTTTGAAAGACTTGGGGGAAACAATTTTGACATGCTTCTAGATTGTCCAAAGAATTGGAAACTATGGCTGACTGTCTAGCTGTATCAAAAAATCCTATAGCTGAATCAGAAGATCCATCCTCCATCCACGAGTCTTGCACTAGAAGAAGGCTAACTAAAAATTGTAAATTCCAAGTTGGAGCTTTACCTTTAAATCTGAGAGGGAAAATATTCTACACAAGTATATAGTAAAGAAATTTAGACCATTTTACCCTGTCTGTTGGAAACTCCAAAAATAAATGTAGCTCTTCCTTGTCAATATGTATAAACAGAAAAGAAAAATTAGCCATCCATTTTGTAGAGACATAAGACAAAGGAATCATTGCTTTGAAAGTTAAAAGAATCATATTTTTATTATTATTTTATTTTAAAAATGATTAAAGTTCCAGAACAAATCTGATTAATGCCCTCAAAAAATTATAGGAGAATATGGACCATATAGAAAAAAAACCAAAACTATAAATGAAAAAATGTTTTGAAAAAGAAATTCTAAGTGAGCTGGCTGAAAGACTGCAGATTTCAAAATAAAGCTGAGAAAGGCTTAGGATACAGAAAAATAGAACGTGTAGGCTTTGGTTCGTAAACTTTTTTGATAACTGGGATAATTTGATTATGTATTAGGTATTAGTATTAAGAAATAATTGTTATGGGTGCATTATGAACATACAATAAATTGTTCATATTATCAAGAGATACATAACAAAGTATAAAGAGATGAAATGGCATGATGCTTGGGTTTTGTTTTGAAATACTTCAGCAAATAAATGAAAATTAGAGAAGGGATGCATGGTCCAAATGTGGTGAAATCTGAATTATTGCAGATGAGTGGTGGGTTGTGTAGATGCATATGCTGAGGTAGAGCTGCAGGAGAGGTGTTTCCTAGGGGTAATTCCTGTGAAAGATAAAGGGTGAGGAGCAGGGTTAGTCAGGGAAGGCCTGTGGGCTATAACACACATCTGGTACCTGTGAGAGAACCAGCAGGAGGCAGACGGGAGGCGGAGAGCCTCAGCCTGAGATGTCATCTGACAGTGGCAGCCCACCAAGTGCGTGAGCTCATTCAAGCGTCCTGCCCAATGGGTGAGCTTATTCAAGGCTTCAGCCCAATGGAAATGGCCAGGCCCTCAGCCCCTGCTGTGCTCACTCCCTGGCTGGAGGTTGCCCAGGAGAGAAAGGTCTAGGCATGGAGGCTGTGGCAAATCCCCTAAATGCTACATCTGGAGATTGAGCTAACTGCCCTTTCTCACAGCTGAAGTGCAAATTCCTCCTGATGAGATATCCAAGCAGCTCACCTTCCTGACTGCATCACCGTGCATGAGCTGGTACACATTATTGGGCTGTTCTTTTTCAAATTTTTTGGATATCTTATTAGAAGTGTTCAAAGACAGTAACAGAATTAAAATATGCTTCGGAAGCTAGAAAGCATAGAACTGGCAGTGATAGAAGACAAACATGGGATACTCACCCCGAATATAGAAGAAAACAATGAAACAGAAAGAAACTTCTAAGAGAAGATAATTGTTGAATGGACAGAAAACCATCAGAGAACGGATATGTGCAATCAACCCAGAAAGGATCATCATAGATATTCATACACCTCACATCCCATTGGAAGAAATTACAAGCCAAAGAGTGATCTGGGCCCCAAGAATAATGAATGAAAAAAGCACACTCAGAATATAGTGAAAGTTGCCTTTTGACATTTTTACAAAGAAAATATAGTTCATTTATTTCTTTAAAATTATCTTCCCTTTCTTACAATTCACAGTGCCGTAGAGTAAATTTAGTCCAATCTGCTGGAAAACCAAATCTGAATCTGATTCACTAAATTGAACAGTCTTTTTTAAGTTTAATTCAATTACTTTGGAACAGATTCTTTTTAGATTCCTCGCCTGCCCACCCTTCCACCTGCTATCTCAACAAGGGGCTTCCTCTATTCCCAGGGCTGAGAAGAGTTTGGGAGATCCACCTAGTTTCCTGTCACTTCTTCAGGCTTAACCTTTGTCTGCTTGGTGGCTTTTACCTGATGGTAACATGGCTGAAGTTAGGGGCCATAGCACGCATGGTTAGATTCTCAGCTTGGCCAGGACCCTTGACCCTCTCTCACCTCAGCCAGAGAATCTCTCCTGCCCCCCAGACTGCTACTAGAGCCAGTCCCTTCTGAGGGTCCCTCACCCCTGACCACAGCAGGCCCCAGGTCTCCATGCGGTTACCTTCTGATGCCCCAGCCCTGCCCCACCAACCCTTTGGAATTCCAGACTCCAGTCATGCTTCGCAAGCTCCAGCTCTCTGCACCCCAACTGTGCCACTGGCCTCTGTGATGCGGAACAGTCCCTTGGGAGTAAGTGCCTGTGGGGCGGTGTCCTGCCAGAGTGCCCAGGAATGTCCCCATCCTCCTTGTGCTCCTCACTATCCAGCACACGCCTCGTGGTGGGCTGGCCCCTGTGTGGGGAGACCCATGCCTCTCCTTGCTGCCTTACATCCTCTTCCCTGAACAAAGAGGAATTCTGAGAGCATCATGTTAGGCAGTTTACCAAGAAGCTAAAATAAGGCTCTCCTCAGGTTTCTCCTTGAACACAAATAGCAGCAAATTTTTGATCAAAGATTTAGGTATTAGGTCAATCTGTCAAACGTGCAGAAACAACATGGACATGCTGCAGATAAGGAAGGACTTAGAAAATGAACACCCCCTCCCAGTAATCAGAAGAAGAAATATACCAGTGCGTGCAAAAGACGTCTGTGAATCAAGAATAGCCAAGTCAGATTATGTAAGAGGCGAGCATTGGTATGAATTAAATATGTACTATAAATTATAAGTGGCTATTGCAAATATATAACACAAATGTCAAAGTCTCTTTTCAAAGTAAGATGTATTAGATTGTAGAATAATGTGATGGAACTATAATCCCAGATAAATTTTTTTAAGTACATGAGGGGGTTGAGAGTAGTGGGGAGAGATGGGCCAAATTGCCTCAATAACCTGAGGAAAGTTTTAGTTTCTGTGAAAAGAAATTTAGGCAATTTTTACATTCTCAAAAAGAAATCAGATTAAGAAGCAAGTATTAAGGGTTACTTGGTCAGTACATTGGAATGTCTCATATATATGTGTGTATATATACATAAGATGGCTTGCAAAAGTCTATTCACTGAGGTAAGTTGGTTGTGATTGAGTGAACAGCTTTAAAACTGGTTTTGCTGACTATTTGTTGCCATGGCTACACAACAACTATTCTTTTCCTAAGTTTACACAAACTGTTCTCTTTTGCTTCCCTCTTGGTCTTCCTTCAAGAAAAACTGCATGAGAGATTGGTCAGGTCTTCACCACAGGTGAAGAATTCTTCTTGAAAATAAAACTAGTTTTCATATTGAGAGCTTAGCATCATGATCTTATTCTGCTTTTGCGTGAATCATTATGCAATCATCTGTCAAGACAATGACTGCCCAGAAGCATTTAAGATTCTATGCCATGGACATTGAAGAATAGTGAGGCAAATAAGTAGAAATGTTCCCTTTAAAAAATAGTCGTAAAGATAAGTTCCAACTATTCCCTGGGTCTATGTGAAATAGCCAGATTGTCTTTTCTTTAGCTTAGCTTTCAGTGGCTTTTTCTCATGTGTTAATTCAGGCAGCAATGATATGGATTCCTCCCTAGATGGTCAAAAGAAAATCTATGGATATTTTACTATCCATAACAACTTTAGTTAAGGGATTTAAACTGGTTGGTTATGTCTTCAGGCTGTATACACACAAAAATATGCACAGTATGATTTCAGTTATGCAGAATATATAGTTATGTATTAAATGGGAGTGTGTGAGCATGAGACAAATAATACACATACATGATTTAAAGAAAAGATTGGAGAAAATGTATCAAATATTTTGTTTCTGGTTATTGGGATTGCTATAGATCTTATTTTTTCACTTTTTCTGTTTTATATTTCCCATTTTTCTACTATTTATAAATTTTTTTCAAATCTATGAAATTGATGAAAGAGAAAAGTTATATTATTAATTTCACCATTTTCATATATCTCAGATAAAAACAAGTCATGGTTACTTAATTTTACATAAGAGAGAATCCATAACTTTTCTTAATAATTTATTTCAAAAGTCAGTACTTTTAATCTGATTTAAATTTTAATTTCCTGACCTCTTTCTTGGATTGGGAATCCTTCATATATAATAAATTTTATATTTATGCTTAAAATATAATGTGAGGATTTACAAATTTTGTGGGAAAATTCTAAGAAATTATTTAAAATTAAACAGCAATGTTTTATTATATACTTGAGTAAATATAGTTACAAACCCAAATAAAGAAGATAGGGCCAAATTTTATAAGAAAAAGTGGTTAATGGATAGCTTGTATCAACTTATCTATTTTTCTAGCATAAAATGCATTTATTGTTATCTAAGAAATCACTTTATGTTTTGCTTATGGACATGCCAGAAGGATGTAATGAGCTCGGAAGTAGACATCTTTAAAAGATGAGTTTAGCTGAAATCAGTAACCATCATGAACCTAATCATAATTCTTAAATGAGATAGTTCATGCTCCAGAAAATTATTTCTACAGAAAAAAATGTAAGTAGAAAAAATAAAACCAAGTGACTAAGGAAAGAAAAAATATATATATATTCTCCCTTTCCCCAACTATTTTCTTTTTCTTCTTCTTTTGAATTATAACAGGATGGAACTGTGTCACTTTATGTCATTCTAGAATTTTTTTTTAATGGATGAGAGATCAGTAATCCCATTTCTAAAGTTTACCAGTGAAAATTACAATAACCTCTCGTCTGCCTTTTGACACAAGTGAAATAAATAATAATGTAAAATTTTAATGTAATGATGCAATGATGTGAGACATAAACTGAGGAGGGAGCTCCAGAATCCTAGAAGACTGCTCTGGTCACTTTTATCAGTAGGCCAGAAATTAAAGCAGGAATTTATACTCAAAATGAGATCCCTAAAAGCAATGGGATAATGAGGTTCCAGGATGATAGGGCCCAAGTGACCATATTTAATTACCAAAGGCAAGGTGCATAGAATAGTCTGACTTGCAGAAAACTGTGGGGTTGACTAGCAGACACATCCAGGTATTCCCTAGAAAATAAATGGTTGGCAGCCTACTAAATTCTAACGTGATCTATATAGACACAGAGTTCTAGGTCTAGTGAACAGAATTTAACTTGAATCACCAAAACAGAGAGTCATTGCCCTCAGTCAGTTCCCAGACTTAAACCACGTTACCCAGTTACAGTGCCAGCCAGGTAGAAAAGCCTTGCAGAGCTGGAGCAAGCTCTTCAGGAGGCTGGGTATGCTCTAAATCCAGAGTCCTATATGGTGCTGTTTCTCCATATTACAGTTCTTATTTCTGCTATGAATCCTATAGCCAGGCGAGCATTGGTATGAATTAAATATGTACTAGGATTCATAGGTCTAAATATAGGTCTAAATATAGCCAGGATTCATAGGTCTAGGAATCAAGGGGTGGAAACTGGAGTTGTTATGCTCACTCTTAATCCCAGGGATCCACCAGCAAACTGATTGCTTCCTGCCACCACAGCTTTAGGCTCTGGTTGTTTCAAAAGGAAGAAGGCCTTGGCCAGGAGATGCAAGAATGATTTTCTTGACTTGGGAACTGAAACTGCTGTCTGGCCACTTGGGGCTACTCATGCATTTGAATGAACAGGCAAAGTAGTTACTGTACTGGCTGGGGTGGCTAATCCTGATGACCAAGGGGAAATTGGGTTGCTACTTAGAAATATAGTTAAGGAAGATATGTCTAATACAAGAGACCACTTAGGGCATCTCTCTGTACTACTATGTCCTGTCATTAAAGCCAGTGGAAAAAGACACCAACTCAAGCAGGACTGATGATGACCCAGAGCCTCCAGGAATGAAGGTCCAGGTCACCGGACCAGGCCAAGCACCACAGCCCCATAGGTGCCTGCTCAAGGGGAAGAAAGTATGCAATGGATAATAGCAGAAAATACTTATAAACACCAACTACAACTGACCAGTAGCAGAAATAAGAACTGTAATAAGTTATGTGTATTTCTTTTCTTCCTTATGTTGCTATGAATATATATGTGTGTGTCCACTAAATAATCTTTTTATTTCCTCTCTTATCCCCTAATTACCTAACATAAAATGTATTAATAACAGTTAACTTCGTGTCAGAGTGTTTAAGCTGTGGGATATCAAAGGGGAAGGGTGAACATCACCCAGTGCTTTACACCCTCATGTGAGTAAAGGGCTACTGCATTTTGGGTTCTACCTAGGATAGTTGTATCATGCTAAGCAGAAGTGTGACTTTATTATTGTCTTTATTTGGAGATTAATCATGGCTTACAGAGAAACATATGGATGCGAAGTTGACAAGGGGTGAAATGTTTTAAATGTCAACATGGCTAGGTTATAGTCAGCAGTTATTCACTCAAACACCAATCTGGGTGTTACTATGAAGGTGTTTTATAGACATGATTAAAGTCCATGATCAGCTGATGTGAAAGAGGAGGATTACCTTAGATAACCTGTGTGGACCTGACTTGGTCTATTCAACGGCCTTAAGAGCAGAGCTGAGTCTTGCCTAAGGAAACAGAAATTCTGCTTGTGACAGCAACTATAGCGCATGTCTAGGAGTTCAAGCCTGCCTCCCTGACAGGCCACCCTCCAGATTTTGGACTGCTTGGTCAGACAACACATCATATGAGCCAACTCTTAGCAATACATCTGTTAATCTCCTACTGATCTGTTCCTCTGGTTGAACTTTGATATGCCTACCTCATTCTCAGTATTGAAGCACTAAGCCTAAGGCCCAACATGTATTA
This sequence comes from Manis javanica, assembly GCF_040802235.1. Taxonomy (NCBI): domain Eukaryota; kingdom Metazoa; phylum Chordata; class Mammalia; order Pholidota; family Manidae; genus Manis; species Manis javanica. The sequence continues at coordinate 153,305,141 of NC_133157.1, forward strand.
AGGGGACCTCAAAAGTTACTTGATTTAAATAGCTTTATTTTATATGCAAGTAAAATAGTTCAATGAATGTCCGTTTAATTATTTTATCTTTGTAGCCACTCTTAGATACAGTGCTTGGTGAATTAATGAGTTTTTAATAAATGTTTATGGAAAAACAAATGAATGAGGCAATTAATAAATTATGATTACAGCTGCAGAAATTCATAAACCAGAAGATTTTTACCAATCACCACATTTTTTTAGATTTGAAACAATTAAACAGATGCTAGCATTTAGTTAACTGCAATTTCACTTTGCTTCTCCCAAAATGATGCTCTTAAGAACTATAATGAAATGACTTGGGGAATAAGGATAATTTGGTCTTTAAAAAACATGTCTGTGAAAGAGTAGGCTATTACTTTCTTGAGTATTACACCACTTCACTATGGCTCTTAACTCACAGGGCTGGGAAAGCTCCTGAGAAATCATCAGTCCAGCCATTTGCTTCCCAAATGCTTCCCAGTTTCACTCTAATAAATGAGAGAAACCGGAGACAAAAATTGACCCAGGCATTAGGTGGCATATATTTTAGTGGTGTGGAGGAGATGTGATGTGAAATCATTTTTTCACAATAAGGGGAACATGACAACTAAAAAGGAAGATGTAAAGAAAAGAGAAAGGAGCAAAAGAGGTTCCCTGGGCTTAAAAATAAGGTGAGGATCATTGATTCTGATGCTGTCAGCAAATATGTACCTAAGATAAAAGAAAAGAGGATGTGCCTAAGCAAATATGTACATAACATAACAGAAAAGTTCAGGCTTCCTTGAACTCAGAGGATTGTGAAATCTCCCTCTGAAGGTTATATATAGACTTGGAGGCTCCTGTTTTCAGAGCAACTATACAATGTCTCCAAAATCCCCATTTGGATGGGAGAAGGGTTGCTCTGGATATATGCAGTCCAAGGTCTCTTATTTCCATCCAAAAGTTCTGGAAGAATGCAGAAAAAAAATTTTAATGGCTACAAATTCTTTAACATTCCTGCCACAAAGAGATGGGGTTCTATGTCTGTTTCCCATTAACCTAGGCCGAGTTGTGACTGCTTTGACCAACAGAATACCACAAAGTGATGTTGTGTAATGTTTGAACTTAGGTTGTAAATGACCATCCAGCTCTCACCTGATTCTTTTGGGATGCCGGCCCCACCGCCTCAGGATGCTTCCTTCCAGACCTGAGCTGCCATGTGGAGAGAAGCCCAGGCCACATACATGAAGGGGCTGGTTGTGGGTGCCTGCCCGACCATCACAGCAGAACCCAGCCTGAGAGTCAGCCCAGTACAGACTCTCATGAGAGCAAACACATCTCCAGGTGATTCCTGCCTACAGTCATTCCAGCCCCCAGAGCTGAGGTCCCCGACATCACATTACCACGGAGTAGAATCAGGGAGCACAATGAAATGGTTTTCCCATACCCTTAAGGTGGGGGTACATGGTTACCCAACATAGGTAACTGAAATCCAGAAAAACAAGCTCTACCCATTTTGCAGTTGGACCTATTTCTTCAGGGATGATAACTCCAGAAGTTTGAAGACAATTTAATTGTTTAAAAAATAAAACTCTTGCTAAGTTTTAGGGAGATAGAAAAACACAGAACAGGAAACTTCCTTGCAACCCACTATAAGTAGGTCAAAGTGATTGTCCCCACTTTAAGTTTGGGGGAGAAAGGCAATGAAGGAGCTCAAGTTAGAACTGAAGGCTTCCCATCTGGGCCCAGCTTGTGTGATCCTAGAGATGTCCAATTTGTAAACAAGGTGACCATATTATTCATCATGCAAACCAGGACTGTTTTTTTATCCAGAATGAAAGAGAATTATACAATTTAAACAAGTTAAAAAGGCAAAACCTTGGACTCTTGGGCAAACCAGTATATATCCTGATCATTCTTCTGTAGCCTTCAACAGTGGTACCACATCTGGGTGAACTATGAAGCCAATAAAGCATAAGCATCAGATCCCTCACTTGCAAGGTTTCCTGTTGTTCATGGAATTTTAATCTCATAAAAAGTATAAGTAACTGTTCTCAGCTTATCATTAAAACCTAAACATTAATTTAATAAGCACTGGATATTAGTAATAATATTTACATGCACAAAAATATGCCTTTCTCATGCCTATTAAAAAGTCACCTTGATAAAGATACTGGGGGAAGATAGCATTTAAAAAGTGGAAAGAGAAATAGACAAGGGGCAGACACCTAACAATTCTCTCCACAGATAAACACTGGAGTTAGGGCAGCAGGGAAAGATCAGTTTCCCACAACACACAACAGATCATTTTCAGTTTCTGAGAAAATGCTGAATGGCTCACAGTGATTCCTTCCAGAGATATCATGGCCTGACTCTAACACTGAACAAATACAACTGTTGGTCATTCCATATTTCATAAAGCCTAAATATTTTAAGCTACAGTTTGGATCAATTTCCTCTTACTTGTGGGTGAGTACAAGCTAAAAACATCTGGTTATCAGCATTTTCTAGATACAAAAATGGGTTGTTATTCATTAGTTATGTAATTCACATACTTTGTATTCAAGACAACTTGTAATATTGGATACATATGCTCTAGTGTTACACAAATAAGAAAGGAGGAACCAGAATTTTTAAAAAAGGGATTGTGAGAATAATACAGCCATACCTTGGAGATATTTTGGATTTGGTGCCAGACCACAGCAATAAGGCCAATATCACAATAAAGCAAATCAAATGAATTGTTTGGTTTCCCAGGGCATATAAAAGTTAAATTTACACCATACTATACTCTAGTAAGTGCGTGATAGCATCATGTCTAAAACAATGCACATACCTTAGTTTTAAAATACTTCATTGTTAAAAAGTGCTAATCATCACCTGAGCTTTGTCAGTCATGCTCTTTTTGCTGGTGGAGGGATTTTGTCTCAGTGTTGATGCCTGCTGACTGTTCACATGGTAGTCACTGAAGATCAAGTGGCTGTGGCAGTTTCTTAAAATACAATAACAGTGAAGGTGGCTTCACTGACTGACTCTCCCTTTCATGAACTATTTCTTCGCAGCATGCAATGCTGTGTGATAGCATTTTTACCCACCGCAGAACTTCTTTCAAAATTGAAGTCAATCCTCTCAAACCCTGCCACTGCTGTATCAATTAAGTTTTAAAATTCCAGATTCTTTCTTTTCATTTCAACGATCTTCACAGCATCTTCCCCAGGAGTAGATCCTATCTCAAGACACCACTCTCTTTGCTCATCTGCAGGAAGCAACGCCTCATCCTTTCATCATGACATTGCAGCGATTCAGTTACATCTTCAGGCCCCACCTCTTGAGCCATTCCCACCACTTCTGCCATTATTTCCTTCACTGAAATCTTGAACCCCTCAAAGCCATTCATGAGGGCTGAAATCAACTTCTTCTAAACTCATGTTAATGTTACAATTTTGACCATTTCCCATGAATCACAAGTGTTCTTATTGGCATCTAGAATGGTGAATCCTTTCCAGACGCTTTCAATTTACTTTGCCTAGGTCCATCAGAGGAATCACTATTTATGTCAGCTGTAGCCTCACAAAATGTACTTCTTAAATAATAAGACTTGAAAGTTGAAATGACTTCTTGATCCATAGGCTTCAGTGTGGGTGTTGTGTCAGTAGGCATGAAAACAGCATTAATCTCATTGTCAATCTCCATTAGAGCTCTTGGGTGACAAGTGCATTGTTGGTGAGCAGTAATATTTTGAAAGTAACCTTTTTTTCTGATCAGTATGTATGGATAGTAGGCTTAAAATGTTCAATAAACCATGTTGTAAACAGATAGGCTGTTATCCAGGTTTTGTTGTTGTGTTTAGAGAGCACAGGCAGAGTAGATAAAGCATCATTCTTAAAGGCCCTAGGATTTTTGGAATGGTAAATGAGCATTGGCTTCAACTTTAAGTCACCACGTGCATTAGCCCCTAATGAGAGAGTCAACCTGTTGTTTGGTGCTTTGAAACCAGGCACTGACTTCTCTTCTCTAGCTATGAAAGTCCTCAGTGGAATCTTCTTCCAAAAGAAAACTTTTGTCTACACTGAAAATCTGTTGTTTTAGGGTAGCCCCCTTCATTCATTATCTTAGCTAGATATTCTGGATAACTTGATGCAGCTTCTCCATCGGCACTGGCAGCTTCATCTTGCATTGTTAGATTATGGAGATGATTTCTTTCCTCAAGCCTCATGAACCAACCTCTGCTAGCTTCAGACTTTTCTTCTGCAGCTTCCTCACCTCTCTCAGCATGCATAGAATTGAAGAGTTGGGTTTGGCGCTTGCTCTGGATTAGGTTTTGGCTTAAAGAAATGTTGTAACTGGATTGATCTTCTATCCAGACCACTCACACTTTCTCCATATCAACAATAGGGTTCTTTTGCTTTCTTATCATTAATATGCTCACTGGAGTAGCACTTAATTTCCCTCAAGAACTTTTTCTTTGCATTCATAAGTTGGCTAGCTGGTGCAAGAGGCCTGGCTCTTGGCCTGTCTCAGCTTTTGTCATGCCTTCCTCACTAAGCTTAAGCATTTCTAGCTTTTGATTTAAAATGAGAGATATGCAACCCTTCCTTTCACTCAAACACTTAGAGGCCTGTGTAAGGTGATTAACTGTAATTCCAGTGCTGTGTAGCAGGGAATAGGGAGGCCTGAGGAAAGGGAGAGACACAGGGGAGCAGCCAGTCAGTGGAGCAGTCAGAACACACACACATCCATTAAGTTTGCCATGTTATAGGGGGCAGTTCTTGGTGCCTCAAAACAATTACAATAGCAATTCAAAGATCACTGATCTCAGATCACCACTGCAAATATAATAATAATAGAAAAGTTTGAAATATTGTGAGAATTACCAAAATGTGACAAAAAGTGGCAGAGTGAGCAAATGCTGTTGGAAACATGGTTCTGATAGACTTGCTCGGTGCAGGGCTGGCACAAACCTCCAATCTGTAAAAAATCACAATATTTGTGAAGCACACTTGAGAAAGGTATGCCTATGGTTCTAAACAAAATGGAAAGGAGAATTGTTCCAAATTCAGATGAATTTCTTGAAGGTGGAAACAAAAATGTCAGGCACAATGGATTAAATAAATCTTTGGCATACTTTTTTAGTATAGTTCTTACTTTTCACCACATAATCATTTTTATATTTTTCTGGCCCCAAATGCATCTTAAGTTGCAGAGCCCAAATATTCAATGAGAGGGAAACAAATGAGAACATAATGGAAGTCTTAAGGTGATAGCAAAATCATAAATGCAATTTTAAGATATTGTTTCTTTTTGTAGAGATAAAACAAGCTAAGCATTAAAAAAAAAAAGAGCTAATGCTAATAAAGTATAGTGGAGGAAAAAATATCCCTAACTTCCTAGAGGAGAACAGGTAATGTTTTAACAAGTCTCTCTAAGCTCACGCTAGGCACCTGTAACTTGGAAGTGGTGTTGCCCGGATGTGTACCACCATTGTCAAAGCCATTATACTGCGACCTCAGTCCTGTCACCACGGTCCACAAGAAATGCAATTTCAGCACTGAATTTTTATTTTTTGGACTATATAAAAGAAGATATGGTGTTGTATAGAAAGGGATCACATCAATACCATCCAGCATATGACCTCCATCTGACCCCAAACTCCAGTGATGTTTTCCTCTCTGGAGTCCCTGCAACCCTCTCGCATTCCAGCTCTTTTTCACCCTTTCCTAACACAGTGCCCCATTTCACTGCCCTCCCTATTCTTGCATATCCATCCTTCCCAACTCAACTGTGAAAAGAAATTCAGCCCTGTGCTCCTATCTACCTCTGAGTTATTACTAGAAAATAAGCTCCATGATAGAGGAATTCGCTGTGTTTTGTTTTTGTTACATCTCCAGTATCTAGGAAAATACAAGGCATATAACAGATACTCAACAAATGATTGTCGAATGAATGCATGATTGAGAAGTTAAATCAGTTACCTTGTACCTCCACATAAATGGGGGTACTTTTCAAATCAGCTACTCGGACACTTTGCCTCCTCCCCATACACACACCCTTAGAAAGCAGTGAGATGAAGAAATAGCACATTCCTCTCTGGTTCACCTGCCCTGAGAAAAATAGTTGCAGTCCCTTCCTTCCCAACTATTTTGCTAATTCATTTTCTCATGAGGAGAAGTTACATCAGTCATTTTCTTCCAGGACTTATACTGATACTGGCAATACCCAAGTCCACCCTATGGCCTGGACATAAGAATGGTTTCTCACTTTTTGGTCTAGAAGATTTTTCTTAAAGCAGCCAGGTTAGCAGAATTCTCTAATGAAGCTGGTGGTGAGTTGGAAGGGAGGCTCTTTCTTTCTAGGGAAATTTATAACTCTCATTGGATCAGATGTGATAGTACATTGCTAGGATTTAAAGGTGACCCCTTCCCTAAGGGAGAGAATTTCTGAACTGTGTCTTCTCCCCCAAGTTTTCTTGTGGGTGGGCAGGGTGCTCGGCTGTCTGCTCCACCTCCAGATAGGAGATGGAATTTGCATGCCTCTTTTCTTTCCTCATAGGACAGAAAAATATCTGTTGTCCAAAGCTAAATTTTGGAGGTGGGTGTTGGACTGTCCTCATAGATAAAATCTATCACAAAATACCCATCTTTTTCACAACAGTAACAACAAAATGAACAGACATTTCTGCTCCACAAATACTAGGCAGTGTAATGTTGGTTTGTCAGATTTTATCTGAATCTTGCCAAATATAGTAGATTCCACAGGGTACACTCCTGCAGTAACTTACTTCAAATCATATGTAAAGTTCTTTTCTTCTTCCTACTGAAGACAGTTCTGCATCAAAAGGGATAAGCTAAAAGCTTCAATATATATTGCAAATTCTGAAACAATTGTGTCTGTTTTTAATCTCACCTTCATTATATGAGTAAATATATTTTCCATGCCCTTGCCTACATTGGATATTGTCATTGTTTTTTGGTGTTGCCTAATGCATGCATAAAAGCAATTAATGTTTTGATATATCTATATAACTTTAATTACTAATATAGTTGAACATTATTTCAATTGTTTGTTACCATTTATATTCCTCTTCTGTTCACTTTTCCTTAGAGAATTTTATAATTCTTTTATATGAACTCTTTGCATATTGAAATTATTAATATTTACCTGTCAAATTTAATGCAGGTAATTTTTCCCAGTTCATTTGTCTTGAGGCCTTATTCTGGTATATTATGTAACTCAGAATTCAAGCTTTTTAGAAAAGAATGATTTAATCAAATCCATCAATATTTCTTTTTATGAATCCTTGATTTAAATAAATCTTCAAAATATTATGTATGGAAAAAAAGACAGTCCTCTAAATTTACAGTATTCATTGCTCCAAAAGTTCATTTCAGATATGTTTGTAATAGTAAAAAATTATAAATCCCTCCAAAAAACCATCAGTGGGAAATGGGTAGTTAAATAATTTTTCATCCACTGTACTGCCATGGAAATGATTACTATGATGCAACATGGGAAAAGATAGATAGGCAGAATAGCATAATGGTTAAGAGTGATCCCTGGAGCCAGCCTTTGGGCAACTTACTTAACTTCTCTGAACCTTAGTTTCCTTACCCATGAAATGGGAGTTATTAAGCCGTCTCACAGGACTGCTGTGGTAGTAACTGGGATAATGCACATGAAGGATTTAACATGGTGCTTGATGCATAATTTCCACTCAATAGCGTAAGGTATTTATAGCTGAAAAAATTAAAAGGGAAAAGAATAAAGTATGAATAGCCATCATGTTAGAATAACAGATTAATTTTTCATTTTCAGAATTGTCTATCCTGTTCTACTATTTCTATAAAAATGTAAAATAAATATGCTTACGTGTTTTACTTCCAAGGGAACAAGCACCTAAGATACTGAGGTTACTTTCAGAAGAGCAGATGGATTAATTCAGAGAGGAGAGAATGATGATTGTGGAGATGGAGGAGTGAGTTATGAGAAATGATTAAAGATAAAGATTATGTCTGGTGTTGCTAAGTAATGGCTGAGGGGGGACCAATAATTGACTGCAAAAATCTGACAGGAGAAATACTGAACAGGCAGTAAGAATTATTTAATCAAGTTTAGGACAGGACAGCTAGAAGAGTGTATGGAAGGAAAGAAAAATTCATACTGAACGGGAGAGAAAACTTTCTGATAGTAAAAATTATTATTAAAAAAATCTTCCAAGAAAAGCAATGAAAGCCCATCCCTAGGATATTTACAATTAGGTTGGATAGAAACCAAGAGAGTATAGGGCAGAGAACTATTTTTGTATTTCCTTCATTTTTCATATTTTCTTCATTTTTGTATTTCCTCACATGTTTTATAATAATTGCTTCATCATTGTTTGCAAGACAGAGAATCTGTAAAAACATACAACTTATGACATACTATATAAGCTATTAATTTATTAATGCCATCATCTACTTTTGTTTTAGTCTTTCTCTTTTTAGATTGCATTCTTTCTCATGCATATACCTCATTTTAATAAAGTTAGTTAATAGAGAAATATTCTGAAGTAAATGCATTAAGTAACTTAGAGAAATCAGGAGCTAACCAAATAGCAGTAAGAATGAAGGTTTTTATCACCTAGAAACATTTGGGCTATCCTCAACTCACTAGAAATGTCTCAGCACATATTATTCAAACTTTTCTTTTTTGTACCATTCTCCTAAATATGAAGTTAATTATGTCTGGAAGAGGAACTCTATGTGCTTTGCTGGCTTCAGGCACCATTCCTCCAATACTAAGAAACATCTTGAATAAAGCCCAATCTTGTGAAAGAAGTTTGTTTCTAGTAGTGTCGAATGTGTTGAAAGAGGAAATGGAGTGCAGCTGGGGAGACTGGAGGTCAGAGGAAATACTGCTTTTATCCGCTCTGTGCTGCTTTGCTGCTTGGTTCACCCCAGGAGACGAATGGAAATAGCCATCTGGATGACGTGAACACAAAGGATTGTCTGCTAGAGAAAAAGCCTTTTATTGTACAAAGAGGCATTTCTTCTCTGCTGCACTGTGGCTGAGGTCCACATGACCAGCGGTCCCCACCTGTACTGGCCACTGGAAGAAACTGTAGAAGCAGTTGTATTCTATTCAGAGGAGCTGACTATGACAGAGGTGTAAATATTTAAAATAGGGGTATGTTGGTGGGGTGGTGGGGCTTTTCTGGCAGTCTTTTACAAATCTGAAATGTGCACGGAGAGATGGTCACAAAGAGCAGCAACCCACACATGAGAGTGCCCAGGGGCCAGTTACCTGGAGTCCCTTCCCTGAGGTGCTGGGTCTGTTGGGCAGGGAAACCCTTTCTAAAGGGGAAGAAATCTCTAAAAATTGAGTCTGAGATGTTGAATTATAGACCCAATGGCTTCCTTTCCCATGGGAGTTTTCTCACTTTCTCTTATTTGCAGAACAGACAGGAAGGCTACCTTTCCCTTGACAAGAAAAAAAAGAAAGCAAATCATTTTCTCAAGAAATACACAAGTTTCATTATTCTGTTACTTTATAGCCCAACATGAAACACAGTGATCAACTGAAATACCAACCAGAATTATTAAATATTCATCTTAAGCCAAACAGCATTAGAGTTTTATTTTTATATTAAGCAAATTTTTTATAATTCACTGTTTGTATCCAAGGTTTCCATAAACATCCTCCCTCTCTCTCCTGCCTACAATCATATCTTCTGATAATGAAGTCTCCTCCAACAATTACGGAAATTACACCCTTTTGATAAAATGCTTATTAATACAGTTCTGTTTTGCCATAGCAATAAGAAAAAATAAAATTTAAGTTGTATCCTGAAACTCTTTAGTTATCTGCAAAATAGAGTCTGGATCAGCACTTTTTTGCAATTATTATAGAATTTAAGAAATGCAAACAAATGTTAAATAATGTAGAATAGCTAAAACACATATTTTACTGTATTCATTTATTTCAGCCCTGAATGGTTCCTTCACATTTTTCAGAGTTTCAAATCTTTTGTGGCTTTGCCAGTTCTTACTAGTACTGAATTACTTAAAACTTGAATTGTCAAAATGATATGTTATGTAAAATTGCACCCAACTACCCTCCACATGCAAATTCATTACCCCAGTAGTTTTGTGGCATTGTAATGTTTTAGGTTAAATAACGCTCCCATCCTTTCATGGTAAAAGTAATGGATAAATGGGAAAAGAATTTCCAACTTGCATTCCTGGGTGTTTGATTACTAATTAGCTTATAATATGATAAAAGTTACAGTAGAGCTAACATTTCTTATATTGTAGAACTGGCAATACTGCTATTAACTGGGAAGGAAACCAAGGCCTACAGAGAAAATATTTGGCCAGAGAATTGGCTAGAAAGGGGTCTGGAGGTGCATTTTCTTTCTTTCTTTCTTTTTTTTTTTTTTTTTTTTTTTGCCTAGGTCTTTTTAAAGCTACACAATGCTGCTTCTAGGATTCAAATCTAAAACTTACTTCATATGTAAAGGATATTTTCACCTTTTCCCTGAAACCTATTAATTAATTTAAATTGGTTTGAGTTTTTCTGTTGTTCCCTTGTTGCTGGCCAACTCTAGAGGGAACTGTCAAATGCTAAGCAATGGGAAAAAGCAGAAGAGGAGCCCTAGAAAACAGACAGCAAAAGTCTCCAGACTAGATGCTCAGGGATGGACCGCACTTATGACTCATATCCTAGTAAACTAAGTCATTACCCTGTAAATGTTTCAAATGGTTGCTTCTAAGGTTTTGTAAAAAAAAAAGAAAAAACTGTAATGTAATGACCTATTATTGATTCCAATTTTCATCTCAGTAAAAACAAGAATATTGGGTCATATTCAGAGGGAAACTGTGGGGCTGGCTGACCTGTTGACTGCAGGTGAGGATGAAGGGGGATCACATAGGTGACCCAGTGCACATGTGCCCTCCCTGGAAAGAGCTTGTGTGATGACCAGTGGTGTCCACCTAATTTGGTGAAGCAGTGGATTCTTCCTAAATGATGTTTGCAGACAAGTGTTGACTGTGAAAATATCTGATACTTCTGATACGGCCCAGGGTTCCTCTGCCAGCAGCTGAGTCCTCTGAAAAAATCTGAAAATTGCCCCATAACCACATCGACAGAAGTGATCAGTAAAATTCTGTCTATAGGGGAATAATGTGTCCTAGAAAAAGCATTAGTTTCATCGCTTCGTTTGGTTTAACAAAGTTTTAGATCGAGTTCCCCTAATTCCCACATCAGTATGTTTGCATTGCTCCCTCTGCAACAAATAACCCTCTTTAAAAAACTTGCCCTTTCTCTATTCGCACACTAGTAATTTGCCTGCTGTATCTTTTATCCAGACCTTACAAAGTAATTAATTATATATATATGTTAAATGTTTGATGTGAAAATAAATATACATATAACAACTACAAATTTGAATAGCTGGGCTTTAAGACTTCACCATGTGTCAGGTGGACACTGTGCTAAGCACTTAACGTACACTATTTCATTTAATCCTCACCCATCCTATGCACTTGATAGATACTAAAATTATCCCCAATTTATGTAGAAAGAAGCTGAAGACTAAGCAGGTTAAACAACTTACAGAAAGTCACAGGGCTTGTAAGTAGCAAAGGCACGGAGAGGTAGTAGCAGTCAGATTGCAGGGCTGTGGACATCATTGAAAGAATATTTGGGTGTTCGTCATGAGAAAGGAAGACAATGGAGGTTTCTAAGCAAAAGGATGACATGATCTGATCCTTTTTGTGTGTGTATATGATAAAATATATGTAATAAAAAATGCATTGTTTGAAGTGAATAATTCAGTGGCATTAAGAACATTCTCACTGTTATGCAACCATCACCACCATCCATCTCCTGAATGTTTTCATCCTCCCAAACTGAAGCTCTGAACTGATTCAACACTAACTCCTCATTTCTCCTTCCTCCAGCCTCCCCGGTAACCACCATTCCACTTTCTGTCTCTATGAATTTGAGAACTCTAGGTATCCCATATAGGTGGAATTACACAATGTTTGTCCTTTGATCTGGTTTATTTCATTCAGCATAATGTTTTCAAGGTTCATCTATGTTTTAGCATGTGTCAGAATTACATTCCTTTTATGACAGAATAATATTTCACTGTATGGATATACTATATGATGTTTACCCAATGGATTAAATAAAATCTATCATGAAAGCTAATTTCACATACTTTTGGAGAAATGTTGAAACAACTACCTTCAAAAATGTTTAAGTGCCATGGGGTGGAAAGGAAAGCTCGTGGTTGCTGATGATCAGAACCCCAAAAGGACTAGGCCCTTCCCCTGCTCAAAATGCCCCAGAAATAGCACTTTTATGTGGAAAATAAATGATTTTATGGCAGAAGAAACATTTGTTAGAGGGGATTGTTCGTCAAAGAGAATTCATTGAAATCAAATAAAGAGCTCATTATGGAGGGTAGAGGAATCTAATGGGAAACAGGAATCATTTGCTTAATGCTAGCCTGATGAAGATTAAAATGAATGTCAAGTAATCCATAGAACAAAACATGAATATGTTCTATAAAATGTTTATTAACCTTTCTAAGCAAGACATTATGCTAAAATAATATTTTGCAAAGAACATTTTTTAAAAACTCACAAATCTGGTTGTAAAAAAATTAGGAAAGCTGAACTGAGGCACACCAGCAGCTTGGGAAGCATTTGATGTACTGGGTGGCATTCTCACTCACTCACTCTTGTTCAGAAAAATGTGCCTGGACAGAACACATGCACACATTGAAGGTTGGAGTTGGAATCCAAAAAAAATGAAGTAGCCTCCCAATACCCAGTTTGACGCTGGTATGTGCTCACACGGCGACATTCTGCACCCGCAAAACGGTATTCCATTTCTTTGTTCCAACATCAATAGAGCTATGTCTAGGCTGTTATACCGGTAGAGATGAAAGTGTGTAGTGAGCCATCCACTCCCTCATTTGACATAAGATAGCATTGTCCTCTTGAAGGGGAGCTCAAACATCCTGCTGGGGAGAGGACTAGGGAAATTAACACTCATTTATTATTGTTTATAGCAAGGCCATTTCAGACCGTGGCATGCTTTGGAAATCTGGATTTTCAGTAAGATTGCCTATCTTTGTGTGTGCATGTTTTTGTTTAACAGCTCTCCTTTCAGCATTGTATCAATCTTTCAAAAAATAAAAATAAAAAGCATTCTGCAAGATGAAGCATTACTTAGTCCATCTTGGAGCTACTGCTCTGATTATGAGCGCAAACCCTCCTCCTTTGGCTTCTGTTTTGTGAATTTCAGGAACTGGTAGGACCTGAGGAGCTGCACGACCTCTTCTTCTGCACGACCTCTTCCGTGCTGCATCTATAGCTAGGTAAAGCAAGTGTGTATGTGCAGCATTAGAGGGGAAAACTCTGCTGACAGATGTAAGTTTTCAAATTATGACAAGAAACATTCTCTAAGCAATTTATTATTTATGAAGGATAGGACATAAAAGAGAGTAATGATATATGGTTATGCAGCTTGCATACGATCAGGACACCCCATGCCAGAGAGGGCTAGAACATAGCTACCTGAATTTAGGCCAAGCACTGATTACTAAATCTCATGCTAGATGTATATCTCAGAAGGGTTATGTTCCAATGGAAGCTACCTTACCGTCTGGCCCTTGCTGAATTTCCCCATACAATCTTTTCCCTTAAGGAGAGGGTTAGATCTGTTTGCCTTCCTGAAGCATTCTCCTCCCTGCAGCACCAGGAGTATAGGGGAAGGAACTGCTCTGGAAAGGCAGGATTGACCCGTCCTGCCACCCCTCCTTGTGGCCACACTGATGAACATGTCTATTACAGAGCCTGTCATTCCAAGAGCCAAAGGCCAGGACAGAGAATACACACAGCGTCTCGGGGACAGAGCAGCATGCTCCCACCAGCTGATGTGTCCTGGCCCTGGCATTGCTGATATTGGTAGGAGTGCAAAGCCTGCTCACCAGAGAGCTGGGCCAAGGGGAGAAGGAGCTGGCAGAGCACAGTGCTCATAAAAATGTCATACAAAACCTACTTTTCCTTCATGAAAATTTATTTCTCAACTCTTAGCACAGCCTACACACAGTAGGTGTTCTGTGCTTAATAGATGTTTCTTTTGGAATATATTTAGCCCTCTGCTCCCAGGAAACCACACTTAAGTGTGATACATAACAGGTCAGCTACACGTACGTGCCCTGTGAAAGACAGTCCCTGTGCAAAGTTCTTGCTACTCCTGTTGCTGGAAATGTGAGGCCTTTTTCAGTTTCTCTTACATTGTGTGCACGGATTAGGAATGAAGCCCTTTAGTTATGTTTACAAAGCTCTAGAGCAGGACATTAACATTCAGAAGCACCTATGAGGGGAATAAATACTTTATGAGAATCCAGGACCAACAATAAGATATTTCTCAGCTGTCAAACAAATAATTTACAGCATGGAGGATGGGGATAGGGACAGGAAAAGGAACAGGATTTTTAATAAAGTAAGTATGCAAAACCAGGCGATTACAGCTTCAAGCAGGAAAATCAATGGCATGTTGGAATTTTGAGATCTCACAGGCTTATAGTACAAAACCCCAGAATCACACAACAGATACTGGGTTCGTGGGAAACAACAAGGTTGAGAAAGTCGCCTTTTGCCTGAAGTCTCCATTTCCTGGAGCTTGGGAGGAAGAACAACAGTGGAACTCTGCCAAGGGCTGAGGGAGAAGGAGGGGCAGAGTTCTTTCATTAAGATACATCATCTTTGACCCGAAATCATGTCCTTACCTCTCCAACGACGTTGGTATATTTTTCTTCCACTCCAGGTAACTTTTGCTCATTTCCCTCTGGCTTTCTGAATAGTTGGAGCTTTTGAAAATGTGGCAATTGTGAAAGGGGGACAAATACGGAAATTTGTCTAAACTTCTGACCTCTAACAAACTCTACACAATTTGTTTAGGACCAAATAATATGTCTGTATTTCACTGACCTTATGTACCAGGTTTTAAGTTCACAGAAACCCACATGCAATAAATATGCATAAAAATAGAAACATATCAAGGCAGCAGCCTGCTGTTACAATACACGGTGCTAACCACACTGAAACTTTGTTTCTTCCCTTCCTTCCTTCTTTACTTCCTTCCCTCTTCCTCTTTTCAACCATTTGTTTATTCTACGCACATTTATTGGACACCTAATAATCTTTTTGGGCCAGCCATCCATTTGCATTTTATTTCTGTATCCAAAATACTGCCTAAAGTTGAACAAACTGTGGCTGAGGACACGGGGGCCACTCTCTGTGTTTGGGTGTCCTAGCACCTGCCAGCCGCTCGTACCCAGAATGGAGGACATCATGTTTTCAATTTTCTTCAATAAAGCAATGAATCTGGCAATTTGCTGGCCTGCTTCAGCTAAACAGAAAGGACAATTTGAGAAAGATCATAGTTCAGGCCCAGTCAGACGGAAACGATTGAAAACAGAAAGCTGGCCGCTGCGTTTCCCCAATGCAGCTTGCTGTCGCAGTTTGACTGACAAACTGACTTTTTTGAGGTGCTCATGCCCATTTCAGTCAGAGTTTATTGAAGGTGATTTTGATCTTCTCCATGAGGCCACAGCAGTGGCCATGCCATCTGTCACCTTGATTGCATCGTGGATTCTCTGGAGAGAGCGCCATGGCTCCTGATCACTTACAGATTGAGCTGCTCTCCCCTCCATAAGGACCACATGCACAGAGCCAGATGGTGAACATGCACGCTTATTATAAGTCTTTATCTCCGTGCAGGAAGGAGAGGAACCATTAGGTCTCCCTCAGGAGCTCCGCTCCTCTCTACCGTCATGCTGCTCCTCAGCAAATACAGTCTTCTTCAGCTGTCATCGGCCTACCTCCGAAAATTAAAAAAATAAACAATAATTCCATCAGCCGAGGCTGGGAAACCAAAACCGCAAGCAAGCAGTCCCCTTGCCTTGCCTTCCTTTCTTTTCTCTAACCCCCGACTTGCCTGGCTGTCAGCACAAGGTAAAAACAAGTTTGCTTGAAAAATGCATTATTAATGTGTTGATTTTTTAAGAGATCAAGAGGGGCCGCTGCTCAGAAATAAAGCTACATGATCCTATTTTCAGTTACTGGGATTATGGCTCCCATTGTATTGGCCTCATTCTTTTCCATTTAAGGCTTTTCAGTTCATTTGACATATTTGAAGATTCTGTGCTGTTTTCCTGCCATCACCCCAGGAGGGGGACCACCTGTGTATCAAATGGAAGGGCCCAGGGAGGGTCTTAAGGTCAGGTGACTGGGCAAGAACGGACAACCCCAAGTACGTGAAACTCTAGAAAAATTCATTCCAGTCAACTCTCCACTGGACAAGAGACGTAATGTGGAGGGCAGGGAGCAGGTCTAGAGAGCTGAGCTCAGAACCAACCGAGCAGATCGGGTTTTCTCCCATAACATCCTCCATCACTGCCACTTACAGTTAGAGATTAACAGAAGGTCTAAGAGACTCTGGAGTGGAACTATAACATATGCAAAAATAAATACTTGTAAAATAATACACATTCATTGTAAAGAAAGTGATTCTCAACTTTTTGACTTTACAGGTATAACTCAGATATAGTAAAGTGCATACATCTTCAATGTACACTTTAGTTTTTACCCAGGTCAAGGTACAGGACATTTCCAGCACACCAGCAGGCTTGTGGTATGCAAATAAATGTGCATAAGCGGACTCAAATTAAACAGCCCACCGCTGCTGCCTTCACTGGTTTGTCCATAAACAATAAGCCCAAGCTTTGAAGTCTCTTCTGTCTCTCAATATCTCTCTCTCCTCTCTGTCTCTGTCTCTGTCTCTCTCAGACACACACACACACACACACAGAAGAGAGAGGGAAAGAGAGAGAGTGGGGCTTGGCCTTTGCCACCAGGAGGCCAGGCTATGTGGGAAAGCCCCCACCAGCAAGCAGCTGTACGCAGAAACCAGGAGAGGTTTCCAGTGACCCATAACCTTGAAGTCTCGCCTACATGGGTCATTCATTTAGAATAACTGCCATGTTAACCCAGTGGTTGCAATTACTGAAATCCAATATCTTTGCTCAGACACTAAATCTAAGTGATCCTGGAACCTGCTAAGACAGTCACACAATCTTTTATGGTTTAGGTTACAATGACATGGGATTTCTTTACCCATGAAATACTAAGTCCACAATCTCTTACACACCATTTCTCAAGGGCCTGGCTCTTGCAGAAATGTCAGTCTTTGTTGGGAGAGCAGGATAAGATACAACAGAATAGTTATGAAAAAAATTACTAAGAAATGAAAAATTCCACTGGGAACACACACACACACACACACACACACACACACACACACACACACACTAACAAGCTGCTTAATGTCCACATTTCCTCAAAAAGTCTCTTCTTAAACACAAGTCCAAAAGTGTTCCATATGCTTAGTTTACATATTAGGGAACTATGGATGTTTGAATAGAACAGTACTGTATCAAACAGACCTCCATTTTTTGTAAGCCCATTCCTTTGTAAAACCCATCAACTTCCATAATGGTACTGCTTTATTTACATTTTCTATGAACTAAAACAATTGTTCTTAATAGAATAGAGGCACTACCAAATATTTTTAGAGGAAGAAATTTAGTGTGGTTCTGATCCAGAGCAAATGTGTTTTCAGACAAGAGGTTTATGGTAAGCTCTTACCCTTAAACTTGCAGAGTTTTTTTTTGTTTTTTACTTTGGGATATCAAGAAAATGTCCAGAACACCACGATGGTGTGGGTGTATGCAGGAAGTGTGTGTATTTGATAGGCCTGCATGCTCACTGTACCTGAGATAGTTTGCAAATGATATTTAAAGGCACAAACAAAAAAAATGCCTATGTAAAATAATTTCAGGTCCTCAACATTAGCCTCAAATAGATTCTACCTAAGCGCACAGATTTTTAAAATATCAGATTTTTCTACCCAGCAAAGACAGGAGTAAGTGGGATTAAGTTTACCTTGTTAAACAGATGATCTTGACCTTTGTAACATCACACTGTTCTGTGCTTTTGGAGCAAAAACAAGTTATAGGGATGCACATTGAAAACCAAATCACCAAATATAATTCACCTTCTCCCCAAGGAAGGAAGATACTCAGAAATAATACAGTGCATTTGATTAAAAATAAAAAACATGGTTTTATAAAGTAAAAAAAGATCACTAAGGCCCAGGAAAAGGAAAGGGAATCTGGGATTACTTAGTGTTAACGAAATATTCTAAAATACGAGAAGGATCCCTGGCCCCCATGTAGGGAGAAGATAATGCCACAAATCTGAAACATTTTTATTTCCGGTTCTAATGATGTCACTTCCTGTGAGGCTAGGATCAGAAGCTCCATGCAGTGCTACCTGGCTATGACCTCGTGTTTGGCTGGAGTGAGAGACCAGAGGGCACAAAGTCAGGCTGGGGTGGCACTGCAATCTTTTTACTTGGCCTTGTATTTGGGAAGTTTGCTTACTTTCTCCCAGCCTCATATTCTCTATCTGCCAGTGAGCAAAACAATTCCAGTCTCCCAAGTGAGGATTAACTGTGATGAATGAAAAAACATCTTTCGTGTATCTGGCATGTACTAAGTCCTTAAAGTATACTACAACTGAAATTAAACCAGAACAAACATCACTATTTCTGTTAAAACTGCTGCAAATACATACTCAGTGCGGTCATTATGATTATTAGGTGTCAATGCAGAAATTGTATTTCATAAAGAAGCCAGAATTGCAAATGCATATTTGGTGACGGGAGGTGGGCATGCTGATGAAGAACAGAGACACTGGATCTGGCTCTAGGCTCCAACCGCCATGTGGTATCTCCATGACCTTGTTACTTAAATTTGTGTTTCAGTTCCTCCACCTGAAAAAGGGGTTCACAATAAGAAACCTACCTCAGGATTAGAAAAGATCTTATATATAACATGCCTGGCAAATTAGAAGCACTATAAAAGCGAGTCAGCAATCCAAGTGCCCTGACGGCTATGAAATAGCGGCTCATGATTTCATCCTTTACTAACTCTTGGCTGTGGTGTAGCAATAAAATCTTACTGCAGCTCAAAAGCCCAGAAAACTAACCAAAATTCATTGTTCACTTTTATTTGCTGTTTTTGGTTTTCAGTGTTTGCTAAGCTGGAACTCTTTTGTTTATTTTATTTAATTGCTGCAAACCATACCTATAAACGTACTAAGCTGTGTCACACCAACCCCCGCACCATCCTACACACACACACACACAATCCTCTTGCAGGGTGAATTTAACTGGAGCTGGCCTAATCCACAGCTATTACTGGGGAAACACCTCACAGTACAACAGGAAAAGTGGTGGCATTGATTTGGACTTAAAATGAAAAGACTTGAATATTGGTTCTAATTCTATCACTTAACCTTGCATAAAGCATTTTTTCTCTGCGTATTTGTAAAATAGGTGTTTGGAATGGCTTTTCATTTCATGGGGTTACTGTAAGGATCAAATCTGTGAAAAAAACTGAAAAATACGAAACACTATACAAGCTTAAATATCAGATATTGGCATTATATTAAAGACAGCATCATCCCCAAACAATGAGTCTTATAAACAGATTGACAAAGATTCTGTAGTAAGTGTGTAACTGTCAGTAATAGCTTAATTCTAGCTGGAAAGCTAAAGCACCAAAAGCCATTGCATTCTGAACCACAGGCCACTGTGGAGATGCGGCACATCTTAACCTCGTTCCCGGAGTCTCAGGAGTTCTTGGATCAAGGGATTTTGATTAACAGAGGAGATGAGTAAGGCTCACATTTTAATTTTGCTTCTTTCTATCTTTGAGAATATTTCCAATATTACAATGTCTATCCTCCAAATAACATAAAACCCAAATGAAAATAAATCCAACAAAATCTGCTTAACCCAGGCTCTTTAAAATAAGAGTCCATACAATGGGACAGTTGGTCCCAATCCTGCTTTAATATGTCTGCAGCACAAAGGGTCTTTGCTGCCTCCTGTTTCTGCAGAAAAACGTGCTTATTAGAATAAATGTAGATGAGAATTTAAGCTCCTAAAAGGAATGGAAAAGCAACAATTGATATAATAATACACAGTAAACCTATTTTTCAAGATACTTCTTATTTTTGCACTGTAATTTAATTTAGTAATATCCAAATTTCAAGGGTTACTTCATATGAATGTAACAAATGGAATTAATTATTTCTTCTTTAAAATGCCAGAGATTCTTTTAAAGAAATGGTATGACAATAGAAAGTCCTAAAAATAAACTCAATCTATAATGAACAAAATAATTCAAATCTAAATAGCATTAGGAAACACACAGGCATATAACCTTTTCTTTCTGTCATTAGATAAAGTAGGCATTAGAATATAATTGGTCATGACTACAAAATAAGCATTTTAAAGTAATGACATACAGTGTATACAATTTTTAAAAATCTGTGTGTGTGTGTGTGTGTGTGCTCAAACCAAATTGAACAAGCAGGCAGTGATCGCACATCTCATCTTGTGAATGGCATTAGATATCTTGTTCAAAATCTCTGATTAATCTGATTAAGCTAGTGAGTGAATAATCCTTTAATCCTCTCAAGAATACAGTTTATGTCTGCTGAGTGTCAAATTTAAGACTGGTAAGCTGTAAATACTGAAACTTAAGTGAAAGGAAAGAGAAAAAGGCAGCCACCTAGAGTCAAACTGTGTTGCAGCTTTTCTGGAGTCTGTCTTGTGTGGGTGACCTTCTCAGCTGAAACGAGAATGAGAAACATTAGGAAAAATGATAAATCATCTTCCAGTAGTGGCTCTGCAGCAGGAGGGTATCAGTCACCGAGGACCAATCTGCTAGCATGTGCTTCCCTTTTCCCAACCAGTTTAATTATAAATTAATGGCTGCAGCCTTTTGCTCCTCATTTTATTCTGGAGCAGAAATATTTAAGACCAAGTATTTCTTTTATAGTCAGAAAACTAGTGTAGAAGCTAAAAATTGCTAAATATTTGTGCAGAATCAAAAAAACTAAACAAACAGAAAAACAGTCATCCTTCCATTAGAATCTCAGTCGGAGGGCTTCTCTTTAGAAACTGTAATTGCATTTAGAATAACAGATTTTGGCCAGGTCAACTGAATTGAGGTGCCTTGATGCTGTTTTATTATCATGCACCAGATTTAAATAATACCAATGGGATAAGAGAGTGTGGGAAGGTGGTTAGAAGAGGATAGTGGGAATTCTTTTGCTGCCCAATGAAAATAAAAAGTAAGAAAACAATGTCTTAAACTGATTGGCTTGCTTGTTCAGGGCATTTGACCACTTACTTTTAACTGAAATACAGACATATCTTCCCAATCGGAATGTGCTGTTACCTTGCTTGCCTGAAATGTTTTGTGATGGTTGTCTATGAAAATCATCCCCTGCCTGCAAAACCTTGACTCTCATCTACTAAAGATCAAGACTGTTAGAAGAGATGTATTTGCCATTCAACTTTGTCATTTACTAATTTAACATGAGTCAGTGGGGGATCTGGTTTAATTAAAGTTTTGGACAATCCTTAAAAACAGAAGTCTGTATTATCTCTTAATTGCTCATGATGGGAGGAAATGAACAAAAGGAAAATCCCTCCCAGCCCTGACTGTAGCTCCAGAATGAGTGGCACAATCTGGGAAGGCAGGAGAGACTAGAGCCACTCGTTCTGCTCTGTGCAGTTTGGGCCATGGTGTAGCCTCCACTTTTTGGCTTCCAATGACAGCTGGAAGAACTGGAGAAACTGGGTGCTCAGTAACCAAACAGTGGAGGGAAGCCTGTGGGGAAACCCTCTCCTGACTTTCTCTTTTAGCCTGGATGGAAGTGTCACACTGCTAGGTTTGCCCCAAATATACAGGGGTAAGACAAGAGGTCGGGAGCTTCCAGTACTAACACAAGTAGCAGCCACACCCCCATCTGACTGCACCCCCACCCCAGGGTCTGCTGATCTCTGTGAGCAAAGCTTTCAGCAGTGCTAAAGTCAGCATCTTGCCCCAATGTCACATGTTTGATACAATCCAGTATTTTCAGTCCTTTGTTTTTAATAAGGGAGGCCTGTCTTTCATCTCTGGCCCCTGTGTTCAACTCTAACGGCTTCTGTGATTACATGCTACATTATTTGTCATCCCCGTGAGTATTAAGACTCTTATTATCTGTAACCTCATCCACCTTTGGCTATGAACTTTACCCTGGCATTTTCACCTGTGGAGGAGCTGACGCTTGATTTTGAAGGGCAGGCCCGATGCCCAGGCCCTGAGATCCCGTTACAGCTTTTGGATGGAGAGTGACCCAAAGTTGGGAAGGGAGGTTCAGGCTTTCTACGGGCTTTCGTTGAAGGCTTTACAGAATTGACTGAGAAACTGAGAATAGTTTTCATCCACCTCTGTGAATGAGTTGTGGGGTTGAGGAGTGAGTGCATGTAGATGAATCTCATACTGGTAACAAATTATTAAGTGACCTAGTGCCCTTGTTCAAGGAGTGAGAGCATTGTTAAAAATCCCCAAGAGCAGTTCACAACTGTTTAAGATCATTTCTGAAATTATTTTACAATGAATCTAATTATGAGTAAGTGTCTAAGAGAATATGTCTGTAAATCATACCATTTGTGATGTTGTTTTATCTTTTTGTACATATCCTCTAATTTATTGTCTTTCAACCTTGTTCTCACCTTCTCATAAGCGCTCTTATTCATATTACAGAATAACAGACCCACTCTTTTGCCTTTATGTGGCAGGTAAGTTCATAGGCCTCTCCTTTGTCATTCATTTACCCATTCATACAGTCAACAAATGGCTGAATGTTTTTTAATTGCATGGACACAAAGATGCTGTTATTTAAAACAACCTAAAGGGAGAGGTTGGAGATAGTAGCTAGGAAGATCTGGAATTTACCTCCTCCCATAGACACACCAAATTTACAGCTAAGTATGGATCATTTCCCTTTGGAAAAGATCGGAAAACTAGATGAACTTCTTCTCCAGAACAAAGGATGAAAGGACCACATCAAGACACAGACTCACCAAAATCTCTACCTCCTGCTCAGTGACACACAATAGGGAGGGATCTCACCAGGCTCCCAGGGCAGCAAGAGGTTAGTGTCCCACATCAGGCACCTCAACCCTTGGGGTCTGAACCAGAGAAACAAGCCCCCAAAAACAACTGGCCTAGAACACCAATGGGGCTAACATGCGAGGGGCCCAAAGTGACATAGGAAACTCAGGTTTTTCTTTAAGAAAGCTGTGTGCAGTCTCACTCACCCTGGGATCCAGCACAAACGCGTCACTTTGAAAAGCACCTGAACTCTATGTAAAGGAGTTTCATTTGCTGGTCTGGGGGGCTCTGCTGGGGCCACAGGTGACACTTGAGGCTGTCTCTGCAGGCAGAGGTGATAGCAGACACCATATGTGTCCCCTCTGTCTACCCTACAGCACCTCCCATTTGCTCCCTGGGATGGGTGAGGCTGAATGGTGTGGCACTGTGCTATGCCTTGCTAAGGCCAGAGAGCACGGGTAGTTGCAGTGATTCCCCCACTTCCTGGCTGGTATGGGCAAGCACAAACAGTCATGGCATTCTCCTGCTCCCTTGCTAAAGTCAGTGAGCACAAACATTGCAACAGTCCCCTGCATCCTGTCTGGGGCTGGTGAATGCAAGCAGTCACCGCATTCTGCCACCCACATCTTGGTGCCAGCATGTATGCAAAGACAGAGCACTCTCCTGCAGCACCATGGAAGCCCTTGGGTGCACACAGTCAAGACATTTTCCGCTGCCTTTCTGAAGCCAGCAAGTGTGCCCCACCTGCTATACTCTAGCTGCCCTGCTAAAGCCAACATGTGCATGAAATCACACAGGAGTGCCCCATGTTTGCCTGGCCCTGGTGGCCAGGGGGCTTGCATCTCTAAGCTCCCAAGGATTGTAACAGTTGGAAAAACAGGTTTTGGCAGGTCAACACCCCCAGTGTACTGCACAGATAGCAGACTGAAACACACGCTAGTCTTCCTGTGAAAAAGGTCACATTATTTATCCTGGAGTTTCAGCCTGAGGGACAGTCTCCTGATTTCCCACACATCTAGAGGCCATGGAGGCACTCTTGTGAGACATCATCCTTGCACACCCCCATGGCCTCACTACAGATCCACAAGGCTTCCTGGGAAGGAGCATATACAATCGTTTGGAGCCCTGATTTTTGCAACAGTAACCCAGGGAACACCTCCAGATCTCCCAGTTTGGAGGCCAGCAGGGTTTACAATTGTAGACCCACAAGTCTGTATATTTTGCATACTTTAAAAGCTGCTGCCTGATGGCCTGGCTTCCAATTAGCCTGAAACTAGGTACTAAAGTAGATTTTTTCCCCTTGGAACACTGATAGGTTTTGGCACACCCTCAACAACAGGACATAGAAGGATATCACATCAAAAATAATATATATCAAGAATGAAAAAGGCTGTTTAGAAAATTATAAAGGTTAGAGAGATAACCAAGAACTAGGGCAAGGATGAATGAGAAGTTTCATCACCTGTACGATGCCACTCCTTCAAGACTGAAAGACATAGCTGTTTCACTTAATACATAGAGACAAACACAGTGAGTCAAGCAAAATGAAGAAACAGAAAATATGTTCCAAATGAGAGAACAAGATCAAACCTCAGAGAAAGACCTTAATGATACCAGCATGAGGAATATAGTCAATAATATTATAGTAACTTTGTATGGTGATGGATGGTAACTAAACTAATGAAACTGATAAAGCACCCAAACTAATGGTCCTGAAGATGCTCACCAAACTTGAGAGAAGAATGGATAAACACAGTGAGAACTTTGACAAACAGGTAGAAAAGTACCACATGGAAGTCACAGAGCTGAAGAATACAATAACAGAACTGAAAAATACACTGGAGGGGTTCAACAGCATATTTAATGAAACAGAAGAATGGATCAACAAGGTGGAAGACAAAACATTTTAACTCAGAGCAGCAAAACAGAAAGAAAGAATTTTTAAAATAAAGATAATTTAAAGGACTTTTGAGACAACGTCAGGTGGAATAACATTCACTTTATAGGAGTCCCAGAAGAAGAAGAGAGAGAGAAAGGAGCAAAAAATTTATTTGAAAAAATAATGGCTGAAAGCTTCCATAACCTGAGGAAGGAAACAGACATCCAGATCCAAGAAACTCAGAGAGTTCCAAATAAAATGAACCCATAGAGATGCAAACCATAAGACATTATAATTAAACTGTCAATAGTTAAAGAGAATCTAACGGCAACAAGAGAAAAGCAAGTTATTATGTATAGGGAAATCCCATAAGGCTATCAGTAGATTTTTCAGCAAAAGTTATTTGCAGAAGATATCTGCAAATCATATATCTGATAAGGGATTAATATCCAACATATATAAAGAACTCAAAAAAATCAATAACAAAAAAAACAAGCTGTTTTTAAAATTAGCAGAGAATCAGAATAGACGGTTTTCCAAAGGACACAAAGAGATGGCCAACAGGTACATGAAAAGATGCTCAATGTTACTAATCATCAGGGAAATGCAAATCAATACCATAATGAGCTATCACCTTACATCTTTTAGAATGGCTGTTATAAAAAAGATAAATAACAAGTGTTGATGAGGATGTGGAGAAAAGGGAACCCTTGTATGCTGTTGGTAGAAATGGAAATTGGTGCCACCACCCTGAAAAAACAGTATGGAGATTCCTCAAAAAATTAAAAATAGAACTATATGATCTCATAGTTCTGTTTCTGAATATCTGAAGAAAGCAAAAACATGAATTTGAAAATATATAGGTACCCCTATGTTCACTGCAGAATTATTTACACTAGCATTGCTGGATAAATGGGTAAAGAAGAGGTGGTGTATATAGATGTAGGTAATAGAATACTACTCAGCCATAAAAAAGAATGAAACCTTGACATTTGCAACACCATGAATGGACCTTGAGGGTATTATGCTAAGTAAAATAAATTCAGACAGAAAAAAATACTGCATGATTTCATTTATATGTGGAATCAAAAAAATAAAACAAACAAAATAAAATAAAACCCAGACTCACAGATACAAAGAACAGATTGATGGTTGCCATAGGAAAGAGGGGGTGGGGAAAGGGACAAAATGGGTGAAAAGAATCAAGAACTATGAACACCCAGATATAAAATAAATAAGTCATAGGTATGTAATATATAGCATGAGGAATACAGTCAATAATATTATAGTAACTTTGTATGGTGATGGATGGTAACTAAACTTACTGAGGTGCTCACTTCACAATGTATACAAGGGTCAAATTACTATGTAAAACACTTTAAATTAATATAATGTTATATGTCAATTACAGTTTAATAATAAATAAATAAATATAATAATGCAGCAATTTCCTTGTTAAATTACATTTACAGTCCATAAAAAAGACAATAGGATCATGGATGTATATGCCAAAGAGCAATATGACGTCACTCACTCTCCATCCAGCTCAATCCTTGAGATTCAAAACACCACTATAAAAGTGTACTTGGTGAGTACAATATATGAGTCACAGCCATCCCATTCTCTTCTTATTCTGGTGGTGCCCGTTCACCTGGTTTCAGATTCACCTCTTCCTTTTGAGTTTCTATTGACTCTAAGAAAAGCCATCTATGCTGATATAATCTAGGGAGTCCTTAGTAAGAGAAAAGGAGGTTTTAAGGCATTAGAAGGAGCAAAAATATATGATTGACATTTAGGAAACCTTAAGGTCTTGAAATCTATTTCTAATGAATTTCAGAACCGCATTGGGAATCCAGACTATGGGGTGTTTAGCCCATTTTACACTGCATCTGGAACTTGGAGTCTCAATCAGTCTGCTTTCTCTAGTCCCTCATCTCTAAGCAACAGGAGTGTAGATCAGCAGGTTCAGCCCCATCCAGGCTCTGAACTACTCTAGTCAAGAGTGAATCTCTATTTCTAAGCTCAGCCCTACCAGCCAGCAGTATTTAGTTTAGTCAAATTTTTGTGTTCATAACAGGGATCTGAAGTGGGCTCTGAGACCTCAACTGGCCATTGAGTCCCAGATCTTCTATAAAGCCATCTATATTTTCTCAGATTAAATAACCAGCCTTATTTAATTTCAATGTTCAGTTGCTCTGAGCCCTAGTCCACTTGACCTAGTCCTCCTAAACCCTGCCTAGCTCTTGCCAGTCTTCTCTTCGATAATTCTGGATCCTATTTTCCATACCTTTTAATCAACAGATTAGGTCTTCCTTCAAAATGGAAAGATTTCCCAAGAGAATGCCATCCACACAACTTCTGTAACAGCCATCCATAGGGGATTCTGACCATTCCTCAGCCACGGGATGAGACCCTCTTGAATATTTATACTGACTTAGATCTTGTTCCAGTTCACAGTGACCCACTGCATGTGACCATTGAAGTATTGGTCACTCTTCCAGAACCCTGAGAGACAGTTTAATATTTAGGTCAGTACCCCTAGGTAAAAAGATGAATGGATAGATAAATGATGGTAGCTAGCTAGATAAACATATATATGGGTCAGCCAGTTGGTCCAGAGACAAGCCTGTGCAAGTGTCATGAACTAAGAAGTATAATTAACAAGTTTCTGTACTTGAAATCCAGAAAATGGTCCAAGAAAGCTGGTCAGTCTCTAGGGCAACAAGATACTGAATGTGGCAAACTCCAAGTTGAGATTAAAAACTAAACACTGAGTGCTGGTTTTACTCAACCTGCCCTCTGCCTGAGACTTGGATTTGTCTTGAATATCACGTGTGGTTCCTTGAGACATCTGCCCAGTAGCAGCCAACAGTGAGCACCTAGAATGGGCCCAGTCCACTGGCTCAGCGTCTTTGACAGAGGAGCATAAGCAGCTGCTAGATAGCAAGCTGAAGTGTGACAACCACTAGCAAAGGGGGATGAACACCCAGTAAAGACATCTTAAAGTACTATCCAGCAGTGTGATTGAACAGCAGAGAAATAGAACATTGCAAACTGCAGTGTCTGGCAGCTAGTCAGTGCAGCAACTGGACAAGTAGCTGCTCTGGAGAAGCTCAGCCTTTGCAGCCTGAGCAAACTCAAGGGCAGCCTTCACGTATATCAGTGGAAAGCTGACTTCCCCACTCCCACTTCCATTTCTAGCCATTCACCCACATGTACTTGAAACTTTAAACCCAAGTTCACAATGGAAATGACAATATTTTATTGCCTTTGAACCAATTCATCCTTTACATGAATCCCTCTTAGAGAACTCATTTGTGAATTGGGGATTAACAGTCCAGGGCTAAGCTGGCCAATATGGCAGCCACTAGCCACAGGTGGCCATTGAGCACTTGCAGTATGGCTAATTCAAATTGAGATGTGAAGACCTAGTATGATAAAAAAAATGTCAAATATCTCATTAATAATTTTTATACTCATTTCTAATCATTAATGTGGAGATGATATTTTGGAAATACTGGGTTAAATAAAATATATTTTTATTATGTCATTTTCACTTGTTTCTGTTTACTTTTTTGAGACAGCTAGCAAAAAATTTTAAATTACATGTGTGTTCAGTTTCTATTTCTAATAGACATTAATGGACTGGGGTCTTATATATGTTGACTTGCAGCTTCTCTTTCAGTTAGTAATGTGAAATTGAAACTTATTTTCCTATAAAGGTGGAAGATTCTCTGATCTAGATGTGACTGTTCACTGTTCAATAGAAGGTTCAAAATCATGTGTGGTCCCCTAGCATTTCTTGTAGGTGGTGATTCTCACTAGAAGCTTCTATCATTTTCTGTGTTTTTAATTCCACCTTTTAGTCTAAATAAAGCATGATCAAACCACAACAGAACAAGAGGTTCAGATAGGTTGCAGACAGGCTAAAAACTCCTCAATGATGGTCTAAATTATATTAGAGTTGCTCAGGTTTTTTGAGCCAAGACATCTTGTAGCATCCAGAAGGTCTCTTCTGGGCTTCTACTTATAACCCTGGCATGAAATCTCACTGACAATCTAGGATGGAAAAAAAAAATGAAAATAATTTATACCCAAATATGTCACTTTCCACCATAAAGGGAAGCCAGAAAATGGAATACTTATTTATCTCTTATTCCCAGGAATCAATATGATAGGAATTCAAGATTTAAAAAAATTCTCCTTTGCAGTTAGCAACAGTAACAACAAAAATCCTTACTTAGTAAATATATAGTTTGTATAATTCAGATAAAGGTCCCTATTAACTTGGAGATAGGGCACATTTTCCAGTTTGATTATTACCACACAAATATATCACTGGTTTTTTATTATTATTTTTTCCCTCTCATTTGAGCCTGATCCCTAGAGTCAACCCCAAATTGTCAGGGGACTTGTTGTAAGTAATGGTCATTTGTGTTTCATAATTATCTTGAATCAACACAATTAGTTCCACATTCTGCTGTTTTCTTCCTAAGGCATCTGTAAACATTTTTACACAATCCCAGCGAATAGCTTTTGGCAATAATTAAATTTTTTTAATTAAAAAAAGTGAAATGATCCAGGATGGCTATTTTAAATGTGCTTTACAGACCCCTCCAAGAGTATAAGAAAATATTCTTCAAGATACCAGCCAAGAGATTTTTCTCTTTCAATTATCAACCACAGTTCCACAATTTACAATGTCTTTGGTCACGGTTTTAACATGGTGAAATCAACATAAAGCCTGAAGGGCATTTAATTTTTAAAAAACTGTACTATAAGTACTATGTTTGATTGATTTTGTTTTATTCATTTGGATTATTTTTATTCACTTCACAAAAATGAATTGAACACCAGCTAGGTACAGGGCATCAGATGGGACTGATGGCCTCAAATCTTTCATGTGTATCAGAATCACCTAGATTCTACCTTACTGACCCTGATTCAGTGAGGTGAAGGCAGATCCCAGCAGTGTGCCCCTGTAATGTCCACCCAAGATGATTCTGAAGGGGGACTCAAATCCCCATTTTTTTGAGAAATACTGAGACAGAGCTTCAGATTATGTTTCTTAATCTTGAGAGACATGTGGGATATAAACATTCACCCCTGAAACTAAGATGTGGTGACATGTCTCACATAAGTCAAATAAAACCAAAATGATCTGAATGCAGTAGTGCTTACTCACCTGCAGCTGGGAAAGTCTGTTTAAGAAGAAGGTAGAAAATTGGGTATTGTTTCTAGAAAGCCCACTTTAACTTTCTAAGAAGGCTTTCTTCAAGAATTTCTCCTAAAATAGTATTCTCTAAGAGATTCTTCAGAAACAGAGAAATCCTCTACTGGGTAGTAAACTCTGCAGACCGGAACCAAGCATGGAACATGCACTTTCCTCAGGCCACTTTTCAGAAAGTCCTTGGGGCCAGTTGGGTGTGTGACCACCCAAACGTACAGTCATTGTATTCTGCTCTGCCCCAAGCCGCAAGTCCCTTTATAGACGCCACATTCAGACTGGGGTTTTCCTTTGTCTTGTTTTGTTGTGTTGTCTTCCCCTTGTCAGGGTTTGGCAAATTTCAAAAGGTGTGATGGCGGTGTTGTAAAGCCTGGAGACCTAGATGGTCTACCTGCCTGCCTGCTGTAGACACAGGGAGGGAAAGAACTAGACCTCCTTTTATAGCGATGGGCATGAGAGGCTGTGGCACCAAAGGGTCGTCCTTGTGACATTAAATTTGGAATTGAGTCCACCCTTGTCCTTGTCATTCCAAGTTCTAACAGGGTCCGAACAAGAGAGATGTAAATCAGAGCCTATCGATGAATCAGTAAGAAACCAAAGCAAGTACACCAAAGCCAATAATGAGATGTCATTAAGCACTGTATACCAATGAAGTATATCAATAGAACTTGAAAGACTAAAATTGTTGAGCCCCACCCTTGCCGTAATGAAGAACAGCACCAGTTCCACATCAGGAATAGAAATCGGTGGCCTCAGCTTATTAAGATGCAGTTCTCATTGTGGCTTTTGCATCCTGTTTTAAATGACAGTATTCTTTTCTTTAATTTTCCCCCAAATTAATATCCAGTGATAAAAGTAACTCCCCTATCCACATTTGGCAATTCTGAGAGCACTTAGCCACTTTAAAGTCAAGTTGGTGGTACTGTATAGAAAAGACACGAGGTAGTTAAAAATTTGAAGAATATGTCAATTGGTAAAATTAGATAAAAAGTTACGCTGTGTTCTGCCCTACATTTGGACTATCACAAGTGAAGCAAACTTTTCTAGGCAAACTGCTGAGGACTGCCAATTTAACAAGCTGTTCCATGCTGCAAGGGACATATTTATGGACATACTTTCAACAAGACGTACCTAGTGCTACCAAGCTGTGCTGTACTAAAGAGCAGAAAGAATCAGAACGAAAGATTTAAAAAAATAAAGGATTTCACACATGGGTCCTATTAAAATCCAATCAAGTATTCTGAAATTTACAGGCAAAAATATTTAAAATAATGACAGGGTTGTTGCATGATCTAAGAAGAAAACACCCAGGAAATGTAAAAGATAAGATTGACACAGCATGTTTTGCTCAGGCTGTTGTACAACAAGGCTCTTGAAGAGATAGGGGAAAAGCCAGACTACATTGTGAATTTCCTCTTTTTTAACCAGTTGGGTCAACATGACTCTAGCACTATTTAAAAGCTAGGCTGCTCTCATGAGTGCTTTTCAATATAAAGATTACCATTCACAAAATCTTTCAAGAAAGATCAGTGTCGTGTCTCAATCTTTTGACAGTCCAAAAGTCACCTGAAGTCACATTAGTAGGAGTGCTCAGTTACTCTGAGAAGCCACTGTCCTTTCCCTAGGAGCATGCTTCCTGTCCTTGCGAGTGTGTTTGTAATACTGATGAACCAGAGTAGTCTCTTAAACTTGCTACTTATTTCTATTTCTGGGAGTGGAGATATCAAGTCAACTTAGAGCTCATCTTCTTTGTTCTGGGGAAAAAAATCATTGCTCTGGGAAAGAATATAAAAGAATTGTTGCTGATGGTGGTTTAGCAAGACCCCGAGTGTAGGTGCTTCCATGACACTAATTTACATCCATTCATTTATTTGACTATAGAATAGGACCCATAACATTTTGCTATCACAATCAGTGCCACTATAACATTTCTGATAGTTATAGGTGTCATACACATATTTTCTATAAAGGGCCAGGTGGTGAACAGTCTAGGCTTTATGGGGCTAAAAGGTGTCACCACAGATCTTCATCTCTGCTGTGTGAAATCAGCCATAAGAGATACATAACCACTGAGCATGGTTGTGCTCCAATAAAACTTTATTTACAAAAACAGGTGGCAGGCTAGATGTGGCCCCTGAGCTATAGTTTGATGACCCCTGGGCTAGGGTGCATCCAACAGGCTGCCAACAGGAGAAACTGAAGGACCTTGTAGGAAGAGAGTCAGTAGGAGAGTCCAAAACTGGTGTGCAAATTCTAGGAATGAGGTTGCAGAGAGGAGGATCAGCTCTAGGGCTCAAAGCAGCCAGGGCTCAACTCCCTTCTGATGGTCACTCGGGAACTACCACATGCTCAGGAAAGGGCTGCAAGTGTGAGAACTGAGAGCTGCTCCCATAGGGCTCTTATCCTGGAGGCTCAGGTCTCCTTGGGCATGCTGTCCCCTTCCCTTCACTGATCCACACACTGAGAAACCACCAGTGACCCCATGACCGTCTTGACAGAGCAACCTGTCCATAGGCTGGGCATCAGCTCCCGCACTTCTGGTGTTTGCTGTTCATTTTAACAACAGTGACAGAGAAAAGGGGCTCCTCTCAGTTTGACTGGATGATCCAGTTCCATCCTCTGTTCCATGATCATCTATGAAGACTCAGCCCTTTGGATGGAGGAAATTCCTAAGGGTCTTGGTCTTTCCCAGAAACATCACCAGGAAAGAGGAAATTAAATGAACTACAGTTACTATAATGTAAATAACAAAAGAAGTGTGACCTCATTCTGTACCTTAACCTGGTGACTAAGCTGGTGACAGCCACACTGACTATAATTATCAACTCAGGTCACAAAAAGGGAAAGCATCTCCTTTTTGCTCTTTGGGCAAAAGTATTAAATGGATGAGACCCATGGGTTCAAATCCAGTCCTAAGACAAGGACTGTGATGCAGCCATTAACAATTTACTCAGGTGAGATAAGAATGACCCAATGGATAAACAATCAAGGTGGGTTAAAAGAAGGTTGGTTGCTCCGGTTAGAGAAACAAACTGTTTCCACTAGTCATTCTAGCCATTCAGGCAAAGCAGGTCCTTTGGTAGTTCATATTTATGTATACTTTGGGGCCCTCATATTGCATTTTCACCGATTGCTTTATTTTACCCTCAGACCAATGTGTGAGGCAGGTGGAAAAATTACCCCAGTGTTTTTCCAGATACAGTAACTAAGATGCCCCAAATTTCAAGCTTTGCTTAAGGTTGCAGAAGAGCAAGTCCTCACCTCTACACTGGTCTCCATCCCAGGTCTGTTTATTCTAAATCCCATGTACTCCTCCACCCTCACTGCCCCAGCACCTCTCAGCCATGTCACTCCTCATCAAAGGGAGTTGAAATGCATGCAGTGGAGTGACTCACACTCACTGCCTCATCTCCTGCTGAGATGGGCTGCCTGGTGGTGTTAACCTATTCACCTCAGGCTGGTTCTTGTTCAGTTTGGAACAAGGTAGAAGGAACATAGAAGGGAAACTGGAGGCCACCAAGCACACAACCGGGGATGTGCGATTTCTTGGGAACAGTGCCATGAAGACGTCTAGCAAGTGCTGTGAAACCTTGGGCAAGTTACTTACCTTCTCTGTGCCTCAGCTCCCTTATCTGGAGAATAATGTCAGTACCTACTTCAAGGAAATGCAGTACAGAAACGACCTAAAATGTAGAAAGTGCCTGAAGCAATGCCTAGTACACTTTAAGTACTAGGAGATATAAGAGACAGGGACTAGTTTTCAGGAAAGAAGTCTTGAGCAGGAATCAAAGACAAGGAATCTGGCCTTTCTACTAAAACTTTGACCAAGAACGAGTTATTTCACCTCTTGGTCTCTTACATTCTCCTATGTTAATGTCTATACAAACTGATGTGGAGAAGAGATAACAGTGTTCTCTAAAGTACTGGTCAAAGTGCAACTATCTTGGTGATTACCTTTTTGCAAGCAACCTGTATCATACAGTATGGTTTTAGAACTACAAACCAGAAATGTCAGAAAGTGATTATATAAAATGTAAATGTGACCTGGTTATACCTTCTTAAAATTCTTCCCATCAGACTCAGGAAAAAAAGAAAGAAATGATGTGATCCACCGCATCTTTAGCTGTCAAAATCCTATGCATGCAGTTTTCCAGTAAGTGCTACCATTTATTGAGTCCTTACTCTGTGCTAGGCCCTGTGAGTTACATACATTATCTCATTTAATCTCTGTGGAAAGGCTGTCATACAACAAACCCAGTATTACAGATGAGGTATCTAAAACTTGGAGAGGTTAAATAATTTGTCCCATATTGGAAACTAGCGAATAGTGAGGCTGATTCAGCCCAGGTCCCTCTGACACCAACACTACTTCTTCAATCAACAATTCTACATGCTACTCCACCAAAAAGAATCTCTTCCTACCCTGAAACAATAGAGTTCTTCACTCGTATTCTTTTTATAGGAATTCAACTTGACCTTGAATTATGATTTTTTGAACATTTCCCAGGTTCTGCCAGTTTACAGGTTTCACAGAAATAAAAGATAAGCTTTTTGCATCTGCAAACATACCCTATTGCAAGTGCCTGGGAGCAGGGGGAGCCAGGAGGATGAAGAGGGAAGAGCACAACTTGCTCCAGCTGCCTTACCTGAGAATGAGGCTGAAAATTCCCACC
Organism: Manis javanica; assembly: GCF_040802235.1. Classification (NCBI taxonomy): domain Eukaryota; kingdom Metazoa; phylum Chordata; class Mammalia; order Pholidota; family Manidae; genus Manis; species Manis javanica. The sequence continues at coordinate 153,339,997 of NC_133157.1, forward strand.
TCACAGGATTGCTGTAGCATCGTCCATGACAAAACTAAAAGCATTAATAAAGAATTTAATGTCCTTTACCCAAGGGAAGGCAGTCCATAGATAGGGCAAATCCAGTGCCCCACAAGCACTGGGCACTCTGAGGGATTTAGGGCAAGAGCGAGTGTCACAGAGCTTTAGAGATGGGACTGTGGTGATGGGGCAGGACTGGCTAGGAGGCCAGCAGCCTCCTTGTACAGCTGCAGGTCCTGTTCTAGGGCGAAGCAAACGAGCCAAAGCTAAGTTGCAGAGCTGTGATTGTGTGGCTTAGGTTTCCTCACAGTGAGGCATTTCCTGTGAGCATGAGCTGACTCAGGTTTAAATCTGTGATGTGGGCCAGGCCACCAGAGTGTCCTCCGTTTTGTGAGTCTGGATATATGGATTATCTTTCTCAGGGTCAATTAAAAGAACAAAGTTAATCACTCTGAAAACAATGGAGTAACTACGCCATGGTCCTAATTCAAGTTTGAGTTGTTCTGAAATCAGGGTGGTCCATGAGATAGACTGTCCCTTAACCAAGAAGGTATGGGGTCAATGGGGATATGAATACAGCAAGGAGAAAAGCCTGGACTACCTACTGAATTTCCCTGAATTTAAAGGAAAAAATTAACAAATAAGTAATAGTGAATAAAAAGAAAAATGTGCAAAGGGAAGATGAAGTACAGAGAAGGGGTTACGTGCTGTCAGTATTTGACACCCTCCTGGGGCAGAGGATTGGGGGTCTACCCTTAACTTCTCTGGGCCTCACCCACATTTCTGCCCGCCTGCCTTCCTACCAGTTTACATGGGCACAAGTTTGATAGTTCATGCGGAAGGGCTCAGGATCCAGAAAGTGCTATGCAGGTGTGAGGTGTTTGTATCTTGCTCTTGTTCCAGATGTGCTCAAAGGCATCCCCTTCAGTGCGCAGGCCCCTGCTTGGGTCAGCCCCTATCACCAGGCCTTCCAGAAAACCAGGGCATTTGCCAGAGCTGGCATTCACCATCAGGGATTCATCAAGCTCTCCAGTGGCATTCTGCAGCTCTGGAAACAACTCTAGGTGAGTTCTGTGAGACATTGACTGTATTCATCAACTCTTAATAAAGTTTTCACCAAGTTTACCAAGGGAGCCTTAAATGGGAAGAACAGCTTGTTTCCTTGACAGCAAAAAAACCTACTGTTTTTTTAAAATCCTTTGTTGTCTGTCAAGAATTCATTGAAATAATAGATGCCTAAAAACACAAGGAAACACAAGGAAAAGTGCATTTTTTTTCCAACTTCAGGGCTTGCTTCCAATGAGACTGAGGAGGGAGTAGGACAGTTTGTGAAATGTGGAAGTGGACAACAGAGACTGTCGGATGGAACTGGGGGACAAGTTACAACTCAAAAACTGCCTTTCATCAAGCCAAGTCTTTGCAGCCTTAGGACCAGCAGGCTGCTTGGGAAGCATGAAAGCAACATTTATAATAAAAGCAAACAAGCAAACACTTCAGGAAGGGACAACTCCACCTGCGTAGCCAACTCAGGCCTAGGCAGAGCTGCTCAAGACCTGGCCTGGTCTCCACTGTTCTCTGGATTTCCGGGCAGTGAGACCAGCCCAGGGGCTTCCTCCTAGCCAGGGATTCTTAGGCTGGGCAAGGGGCTTGGGCTGCAGTGCGCCCCGAGCTTGAACCTGGTGTTGCCCGGCCCATCGATTATAAATGAGCCATTGTTAAAGAAGACCTACAGAGGGAGGCCGGGATTGACTTGCCCACTGTACAGCGAAACAAAGAGGATGGAGGTGGGGAGGACTGGGGCACTTGGGGACCAGGGGAAAATGCAGCTTTCAAGTTCAAAAGACTTATTTTGCATGAGAAAATACAAGGCAACTTGAGGATTGGTGGTAGGCATCCCTCTCCCCGATCTTTAATATCTGCCCAGCAAAAATTCAGGATTAAAAGCCATCGGCCTCTGGGACACCTTAAAAAAAAAAACCCTTTCTTCTCTGTCCTTATGTGCAAGGGTAAAGATCAGCTTTCTGCATCCAAGTCGTGAGCGCTGAAGGGAGGGCTAGCAGTGGGGTGCCCAGCCGGAGCCTCTGTCCTCTGCCTGTTCCCAGTTCCATGGCCTGAGGCGATGGTTTGCATTTTTAGGACAACAGCCGGCTATCGGCAAGCAGGAGACCTCTCATCAAGCTTCATTACCGCACACAAAATGACACGAGCGAGCCTGTGGTCACAACTGAGCTTATGGAGTGGGGCGAAGACATTGCCTCTCCCTGCAAATCCAACACCCCTGTTCCCACCCACTCCCCGCTGACTGCCCCAACCCTGAGCCTGTGTGTGGGTATGCAGTGCCCTAGCTTGGGACGCATTGCTCCCGCTGGAAATCATGCTTTTCTACTTTGCTTGCTATCTGATTTACAGTTTTCTGCACAGACTTAAAAGAAGAGCTGTATTTGCCAACTGAACTTTGTAATTCAGGACCACCCTTTGCCTTCCTACCCCTCTGACATGCTTCCTGAGGCTGGGTCTCCATTGCACCATAGCCTGATCTGGGCAGGATGGTTTACCCTGCTTTGGGAACACAGGTAGCTGGGAATGTGGACCCCTCTCCTTACAAGGTCATTTAACCCTTTTAGTTACCTCCCTAATTGCAATAGTCTTATGTGTCCAGCCTAAATCATAATTGCCCTATTAAAAAGAAATCTCACAGCCAACAGTGGCAGATATAATCATTAAATCTTATCTGTTAAGGACCAATGCCACTCAATGCACCTTTACAAACAAAGATGAGTCCATTTGTATCAGCTGGAAGAGGGGTCATGATAGTTTATTCAGCACTGATATACCAAGCATTCTAACTCATGTATCAGAATAAGGATATCTTAGTAGTACTGATTACTGATTATAATATTACTGCTTATTTTGAAGGAATTATTTCAGTGGAAACCATTTCATTGTCATCAGCCAGGTCGACTGAATTTGACCTTGAAGCTCCCGTAAACTTTTCTGAATCGTCTGGGGCTGAAATTATGTGGAACACTTTTAGATGAATCCAACATCTGAATCTGTAAAGAGCATCACCTGAAAGATGTGACGTGGGAGATGAGGCATGGAAAGGGAGATCAGCAAGTACATAGCAACTTCTTACCTTGCATTAGTAGGGAACGGGCATAGTTGCCATGGCAATGAGAGCCTAGGTATGAAGGTTACATACGACAGAGCTTATTTTTGCTTTGTAAGTCCGGAGAAGAGCAGTCCAAACTGACAGAGCAGATCTGCTCCACAAAATCATTCAGGGATCCAAATTCCTTTTATCTCATTGATTTAGAAGCCCGTAGGGGAGTGGTTCTCAAACCTTAATGCAGAGACTATGAAACTTTTTTCCATAACGGAAAACAATAAATAAATATGTTAGTCTTTGAAGCCCATGGTTTCAGTTATATATTCTTGCTTGGTTTGATTTTGTTATTGTTGCATTTCTAAAAATATGAAAACCATTCTTAGCACACCAGCTGTACCAAATTAGGCCACTCAGTAGTTTGGGCCCACAGGCCATGGTTGGTCACTTAGAGGGCTTTCTGAGCTCACCCAGAGTTTCTGATTCAGTAGATCAGAGTGGGGCACAAGATTTCCTTTTCTAACAAGTTCTTATGTGAGGTTGATGCTGACGGTTCATAAACCACAGGTTGAGAAACACAAGTGCCATCTTGCTTTGGCCATCATGATCAAAGCTGAATCTCCTGCACAGGCATGTTCCAGCACAAAGCGAGAGGGAAAAAGTCAAGAGAAACCACCTTTCAGTATATGACCAAGAAATTTCATGCATCACTGTCACTCAAATCCCCTTGGCCTACTCTTAGTCAAATGGTCTTGACTGGCTACAAAGGAGGTTGGGAAATGTAGACTGTGAATGGATGTTCATGAGTCCTACTGCAACTCAGGAGGTTTTATGAAGAGGGAAGGAAGGTTTCACTTTGTGGCATGGGTTCTGTCACACTGGGAAAGAAGGGGACCAGTGGAAGCTCTTCCACACTGTCAGATTAACCTCACAGTGACTGGTCTGGCCTTTATGGCAGTAGTTCTCCGCCAGTCACAGACAAACAGGAACTCATGGCATGTGAGTGGGACCTTTACAAGTATGCAAAGCAGAAAGTTACCACAAGGAATTACATAAGCTTCCATGTCCTAAATAAATATCTGTTCCAAATGCCCCTCATGATGCTAAAAATTCTATAAGTACTAATTCATTCCTTCAGGCCCTTCAGGCTTTTTAGTCTTAATGAGTTTCTAGACATTTACCAACTATTTATGGAATAATAATTAAAAACCTGTTTCATATTATATATCAAATCGATATCAAATAGGCTAAATGTAAATGAAAAAATAAGCATAAAACTTCTTTATAAATATTTTTTACAAATATTTTAGATTATTTATGTATTCTAAATATTCTACATGGTGGTAGAGTAACAATAAGGTACAGAATTGACTATAGTAAAACAAGCCATATTTCTAAATAACCCCCACCCCCAAAGATCAAAATACTTGCAACAAGTATAGTGATGAAAAGCTGTAATACTCTACCCAAAGGACGTGAAGACAGTTCTCAAAAGAGACATATACAAATGACCAAAGAACATAAGAATATATATTATTTTCATTTATAAACAAATCTATTCAAATTAAAATGTATCATTTTCCTTATATTGAAATGGCAATTTTTATTCTTAAATGATGATGCACAAATTGGTCCAACGTGTAAGGAAATGTGTACACCAATTCTATGCTAACAGAGCTTTATTTTCAGCTTGGTGTCATCAAAAGTTTTGAACTTTGTTATAGTGGACAGATTCTTAGGATGGCCTCCATGCCACTGCTTCCTAATGGTCATTGTGCCCTGCCCTCCCTGAAGTACCATGGGACCTGTGTCTTATGTTTAGCCAAGAGAATGAATACAGCAAAATAAACAGCATATATGTGGTTACAGGATTATGTTACATAAAAGTGTAACACTTTTCTTGTTAGAGTATGTTTTTCTCTCTTCCTTGCTGGCTTGAAGAAGCAGGCTGGCACGTGGGGACTGCCTATGCTGGTAGGCCATGAGGCAGTGAACTCTCAGGCTATCTTTAGGAGCTGAAAATGCCCACTAGTCTGCAGCAAGCAAGAAAATGAGGCTTTCGGTCCTCCAACAGCAAGAAAATGGGTTCTTCCAGCAATGTGGGTTTGGAGTGGATGCTTTCCAGCACAGCTTCCAATGAGACCACAGCCCCCGCTGACAATTGACACCTTGATTGGGTGCCTTGAAGAGGGACCAGCTAAGTCATGCCCAGACTCTTGACCCACAGCAACTGAGATCAAGAAAGTGTGTTGTTTTTTAAGCCATTAAGTTTGAGGTAATTTGTTATTGCAGCAATATATACTAATAGGTGTATATTAATCCCAACATTATACTGCTGAGAATTTATCTAAAGAAACTTAGCCACAAGGATCACAGTATTTTTTATAACTATGAAAAATTAGAAATAACCAATATATGCAAAAATAGATAATTTGTTAAATTATGGAGAATCCACACAAAGAAATATCATTCAGCTAACAAAAATTATGATGGAAATATATACGTATTTTTAAAGAAATTTGTTTTAAATATAACTCTAAATGAAAATATAGTTTCCAAACCAGCTTGCATAATCAATTCTCATTTTAATTTTTAAAATAGCTATGCATTTTATGGAATATAGTCCTTGAAGTTACATACCACAGTGTTAATAATAGTTATCACTGAGAAGCAGGATTATAGATTTTTACACATATTTTTACAGTTGTCTGTACTGAATATTTCATGTCTTTGCAAAACAACAAGAACCTAAAAATTAGTTTTAAATGCAAAATAAAGATAAGAAAATAGTCCCAAGCTCCATGAAAAAGAAAAGGCTGAAGCCCAGTGCAAATACTAGTTGTTTTTGTAGTTATTCAATATAAGATGCAAATGTCCCCAGCAGCTAGTAAGCTGCTACCTGTAACAACTTACCATTTCTTGAGCATTACAATGTGCTAGGTGTATGCTAAGCATTTAGATGCATTCATTTGTTTAATCATGGATAAAGGGTTAGATTTATCCCCTACGCTCGGAGAGAAGGGCAGCCTGTACTCCTAGACATTCTGCTATCAGTACCCGTTGCTGTAAGGCGAACAAGAGAGGCACATCATAAGATGAGCAGGGGGTCACTGGTTACCCAGTACCAGGCTCAGCTCCTGCAAACATGGTCTCAGCATGGTCTCAAATCAATCAACTGTTTTGCTATTGCACAGCAGTTCTCCAAACCTTGCAGTTTAGGTTCCCAGGAGCCAGAGAGACATTCTTTATTTGTTGTGGAGTCTACCACAAAAATAGAAGAGGCCCTTACCGCACACTTTCCTGTTGAATGACTGAAAACAACAGTTGCTCTTACAGATGCATGGAAAGAGCAAAGATATTTCAGTAGGCCTGAGGACAAGCTAAAAATTACCAGCTCCTCATAGGAATTACTCATTCTGCTAGAGAACAATTGAAGGTTAGCTCTTCCAAAAATCTATCTCACTTTGCAAATTTTGAGGTTAATCTTGATTTAAGGACCTTGGGTCAGTCATGTAATATCTCAGACCTCAGTTGTCCCCTCTGTACAATGAATTTTTGTTAGACTCCCTGATTAGAAGCTGGTCAGATGTTATTTCTTGGTTCTTATCAAATTGAGGGTATGTGATTCTGAAACAGATTCTGTCATCTAGGTGTTTTATTAGTCAAAAATTTTTAAAGGGAAGTCTAGAGGACATATCTGTAACACTGATTCAGTGAATGATTAAAGCTTTCAGAAAGAGATTAATATGTAGAAATTTGGGGCTCACAGAAAATCCTTATAGAGGAATTTTTAAAAATTAACTCTACATACTTCCAGTGTAGTGTTCTCAATGGACCTTCTAGTAGAGTTCCACAGTCCTGTGACATAAAGGTAAGTTCCCTGATCTTTCAACAAGGCAAGAGAGCCCCAAAGACCTGCCCTTTGATAGATTGACCAGAGACAATCACTTCTTGGAAGGTCACTTTTCTTGCTTCAAGTCAGTCTTAAGATTTTTCTGTCTGAGAAAGTACAGCAATGACATCTGTTCATTCTTCAACATAGACCAGCCCTTTACCCATGATTTCTCAATATTTAAACAAACAGCCAAAACAAAGCTGTGCATCAGTGTTAACCTTGTAAACTTAGAAGTCTGCACCTGTACAGTTACTAATTAACATGTTCAGTAATAAAGCTGGCAGGTAACGTGTGACATTCACACCTCTTAATTGGCGCAAGTAGCAGTCCTTTAGTTGTCAGCCATTAGCAGCTCTCCTCCAGCATAACATGCCACAGGTAAGGGACTTGCAGTGGGTGGGGCAAAGGGGGGAAGGTAAGAGTGAGCAAAAGTTTATGAAACAGATTAGGCTGATTTAGAGGAAAGAAAAAATATGATCATGGGAGGAAATGTGCTAAAACTGCCAAATGTGTAGGGCATCAGTGATCCTATTTCCATTCATTCTTCACTACTGATGTCAATATTGACGTTTTAAAAACCCTGCTCTTCCCTAATATGTTGCAATATGGGACCACCCCACTTCCAGTAAATTTAATTATGAGTGTGAAAATCCAAATCAATGTATTTTTTAAAATGAAGGCAGGTATGTCTGGGAAGCTTTTGCTTTCCTAACAACACACTGTAAGATTTACTGTAAGAATCCTTGACAGCAAATATGTTTGGTTTTTAAAAACAGACCCATCACATAGGATTTTTCAGGAATAAAGGAAGCAAGACCATACTTCTGTAATTCTTGCTTAATCCTCTTTTTTAAAAAAAGAAAAAAGTAGTAGCAGACTCCCCTCCAGCTCACTTAGTAACTTTCTTATGTATCCAGTGTAAGCACATCATCAATTACCTACACACCTTTACTTAGGTTTCCTGAAAGGCATGGCCCATAGTAGCATCATTCAGTTTTCAGACTTCAGCTTCCAGGCTGAGCTTTTCTATAGTTCACTGATATATTCCTCTTCTTTTCTTAGAGACATGCCTGCATATTGACCTTGCAGAAGTGTTACTATTCCCTGACAAACTAGAGGTTTCCATTACTTCTTCATGATGGGAGATGTTGCCATGTTGTCATTCTAGGACAGAAATAAGGTGTGATATGTTAGTGAGCTCTAAGAGGGCAAGAATTATGTCTCCTGCACCTGTAAACTACCAACATCTAGCCTGTATACATACTCTGTAAATAGATATTACTTATAGAATGTGATCGCTGATGCCAATGAGATTTTTCCCCTGACTTTTTGGTTTTTGCACAGTTCTTCTGGGAAGAGTATAGCCAAATTGTTTGCAATGCTAGTTGAATTCTCCCTTTTTCTGAGATTCTTGTTTTCCTTTGGGGAGTGTCCCTCTTTATGTTAACATATTTTTCTCTTAAACAGTTTTTCTACTTCAGCTTATGGAAATTTGGCTCCCTATCAGCTGACCTTTTCATCCATTGAAATTCAGCTTCTCACCAATGACTTCATAGTTTTGCAGATCAGCTTGAATCCTTCAACCTTATCTTACCTCTTGCTTAGCTTCCATCCACATTTCCCTGTATTACAGTCTTTCTTTAACTTGCTTTTTTCAGTTATCCATTTATGATATATCTTAAGGATTGCTCACCACTTTGTGGGTCGGGACTGCAAGAAGGGCTTGGCTGGCTGGTCCATTTTGACCCAAGTGGGCTCAGCCAGGGAAGTCTGGAGGATCCGTTTCTAAGACAGCTTCCTCCCGCACATAGCCCCTCACTCTCCACACAGGTCTCTTCCTCTGAGGTCTCTGCACGCAGCGTGGGCTTTCCACAGTGTGGTGGCCATCACACCACCATACTTCTTACAGAGCAGCTGGTTTCCCTCAGGTGAGCCTTTCAAAAGCGAGCGTTCCGAAACGCCCAGGTAGAAGCTGCAAGGCTTCACATCCATTGGTCAAGGAAGTTTCCAAGGCCAACCCACATTCAAGAGAGCCTGCACCTCTCCATGAGGGATTGGTTTGCTCATGTCAGCAGGGAAGGAATTGATGGCAGCCAGCTGGAAGACAAATGCCATTCTCATTTTAGTGCCTTACCTTTTCTTCCCTGATCAAAAATTCTAATAGTACCTACCTGATACAAAGGAAGTTTTATACGTGCAGGCCTATGTCCAAGCAGAATAAGATACCCCCACTCATCCCATGGGAAACTATTTAAAGGGCACAGTGAGGCCCTTGACCCTCCAAAATCACATCTTTAACCACATCTCCAGTCTCTGATTTGAGTCTGGTGGGCACAGGCCAGGCAAAGCTTACATGGGACCTGAGAAAGAGGCATGGCCAATTATACATGAGTACTTCTTAATCCAGAATTGCAGATTGATTTATAATGATAAATTTTTGTTTTTTCCCTGGGAGTAAATAGAGTAAAGAGTGGGGCAAGGGGAGATGGTTTTGGAGCAGCCGCTGTGCTGTCCCTTGGAGTGGGCAGAACTGGGTGTGACACTGGACACCTGGGACAGCATCAGAGCATGGAGTTCGACAGTCTGGAAGGAGGGGGTGTGCTGTGGGGGGTGGCGGTTGGTGAGTGAGGGCTGGCAAGGATGTGTGGGTGATGTAATAATATGTACTAATTTAAATATTTATCTGCCTAATGCCAAAAGAATATACATCACCTATCATATCTCTTTTCCCCAAAGAACACAAATAATTTTAAGAGTTTTCCATCTGTATATATACAGAGGGAAGGAGCTGAAGATAGCCATCTTAGCGAAACCTGCCATACCAACCTTTCTCATTGCCATGTTTTTTTAAATATGTCATATATACAATGTATATAAATATAATAGATGCCATATACACATATACACATACAACAAATGAAACTTGGAGAAGTTAAGCCATTAAGTTCCCATTCTCCGAATTGCTGTTTCTCTTAGGCAGTCTATATTCAAGAATACTTTTTTTTTCAATGGTGGAACTGGTCACTGAACAGTCATCAGGACTACTAAAGCAATTAATTTTCATCCTACTATTGTTATCACACTTTGTCCAGTCTCTCCTTCCAGCAGAGACTGATAGTTCAATTATTTTTCAGTATATATTTGGCCCATCTTCCTTAGTTATAGACCCTCCTATATTAATCAGAATAATGCCATGAAATATGATTATATTTTTCAGCTACCTTACTGCCTTGTAAATATATTCCTTGTAATTGTATGTAAGCAGGAGTATTATGTATGAATTCTGATGAGTCCTTAAAGAGGTGTGATTGTTTAACTTCTTTGCTCTTTCCTGCTATTGGCAAAGAAGGAAGTGATGCTTGGAGCTTTAGCAGCCATCTTGGATCATAAGCTAGAAATCATGGGCTAAGGATGAGCAATAGATGAAAGGAGCCTCAGTTTCTGATGACAGCTCTACCTATTCCCAGCTCTGTGGTACGTATCATATGACTTATCCATGACAAACACTATGATTTTTAGACATTGTTATTTGGATTTGTCTGCCACTTGTTAATGAAACTTGGTTCTATTATATCTCTTTATTGGTAAGATTAGCTGAAGAAGTTAGTCAGGTTAAAGCAACTTAAACTACTCTCCCAACAGACACAGTATATAAATTTGCAAAGGCTGACTATATTTCACTAGACTACATCTTTATAAAAAGAATAAGTAACATATGTAAATATACATTCTAATTTAAATATACTATTTAACTGCCCTAGATTTGACAATGTATTCATAGCCTTGAGATGTGATAAGAAACCATTTTGTAATCCATTGATCATTTTAATTTCTGTTTACATATGTTTTTAAGTTTGACATTTTGTGCTGTCAGTGGTGCTGGTCAGAAGCTCTGCATTGTAAAATATCCCTCATCATTCTGGAAAATTAGCCAAGATGCTGACAGTGGCGTGGCAGCCCATCCCAGGGTAGAGGGCAGTGCTTTGGAAAGGGTGCCCATTCATAAAAGTCAATGGATTCTTTTTCTGAGATGGCTTCTGGACTACTGCTTAGCTCAGTGTTCAATACCTCTTAAAGTTGCCTCTCCCCTTACCTTCTACAAAGCTCACACACCTGTCTGCACCTTTTCAATACCTGCCAAAATTAACTCTTTAAAAATAATATCTGGTATGTCATTTCGCCACACAGAAACTTTTGTTGGTGCCTTGTCACCTTGGCATAAAACTATCTGCTCTTTTTCTGCATTATCTTCCATGTACTTTCCAAACCCTTTATCTCAATTTCTATTTAAGCCCAATGAAATTTTCACCATTTTCCAAATATGCTATGCCTTTCACACCTCTTCATTTGAAAGAGACTGTTTGTTTTTTTTGCCTGAAATTCTCCCCCAACCCCCTGACTTGGTCTTCAAAACCTTCAGGATGCATCTCACAGGTCAAAAAGCCTTTGCCAAAAGAGGCAAAAAGGTTCAAAAGCCCGTGTCATTACTACACATGGAGTAATCCCTTCTTCCCTGTCTAGACTCTGCATTTAGTTCTACCCTCTGTCACAACACTTAGCAGGTGACAGTATAATTTATCTGTCTTCAATTCTGAATCCTTCTAATGTGTGAAACGCTAGAGCTTCCCAAATCCTCCAGCTCAATGTCCATAATGTAGTGGGACTTTGCTGTCTTGCAGCATTCAGGGCTAGATACATGGCTGAAACAGAATCATCCCAACAAAAAGTAATTTGTACCTAAACGCAGTTTTCATGGTTGTCTGATAAGGGGGAAATTAAGCAAATTATAGGACTTAAAAGATATTTTCAACTCCTTAGAAAAGATATTCATAGGAGTATACAGGAACATGCACAAATATCCTACTAACAGGTATCTTTCTTCCCACCTTAAAGAGAAATTCAACATTCCTTTAATTTCCTAGAATTAAAATTATGAAATCATAGAATTATACAGCTAAAAATGACCTTAAAAATTATTGACTCCCAATTTCATAATTTGTAAATGAGAAAACTAAGGCCCAGCAAGATTGAAAGCTTTGTTAAAGGACATCCTGCTAGTTAGTGTCAGTTAGATATGAAACCCTGGTCTCTTGACTCCAGCATTCTTCAAACATTTCAGTCATAAGTCCCTGATTAAGGGTAGCCAGCAGCTGTGAAGCACATGGATTTTAATTTCGAGTTAAATCAGAGCTAAAGCACAGATAAGCACAAGGGTTTCAGTTATAAATTACATAGGTGAGAGAAGGTAAGTCAGAATTTGGTGAAAATGTTTAAATCATACCCTCTTACAGTTTAAAAGCCCAAGCCCCTAGTTTTCATCAGTGAAAATAAGAAAGAAGTGAATTGACTTCCTCAAAGCCAAAGACAGAGACAAAACTAGAACTTTTAATGTGATTATGAAATGGACTCCACAAAACTGGATAAAATGAGATACCACCTAGAGTACTAGTCCTCTCATTTGAAACAATAGGAGCCTGTAATTGGTCAATTAAATAAAAAGTTGGGCAAATGAGAAATCTTTTTTAAAAATGATCCATAAAAGCTACAATAATTTTTTTTCAATTTAAACATGAATATACATATATTCATTTATGGATGAATAATTTTTTTCTTTTAAAATGTGTATTAGTTTCTTATTGCTGCTATAATAAATTATCATAAGCATAGTGGTTTAAAATGAATAATACAAAATTGTTGTTTCATAATTCGAGAGGTCAGAGTACAAAATGAGTCTCACTGGACTAAAATCAAGGTGTCAGCAGGGCTATCTGGCACAGCGTCCCCTGAAGTCTCTGGGAAGAAGCTGTCTCCTTGCCTTTTCCAACTTCTAGAGGCACTTACTTTCCTTGGCTCTTGGCCCCCTCCCATCTTCAAAGCCAGCAATCACCCCTCCAGCCTCTGCTTTCCTCATCATATCTCCTCCTCTGATAATCTGTCACTTAGAGGGACCCACAGCTTTACTTGGGTCCAACTGGATAAACCAGGATAATCTCTGCATCTTGAGATCCTTAATCACATCTGCAAGGTCCCTTCTGCCGTGCAAGATAACATATCACAGATTTTGAGGATTAAGATGTAGACATCTTGAGTGTAGAAGTGGGGCATTATTTGGTCTACCACAGCATGGCTTTGCTGATTGGAGCTGAGGTTTCTTTCTTTCTTGAATCATACATAAAGTCTATCATTTATGATTTCTAATGTTTGTCTTCAAAGTAAAATAATAATTTAAAGACATTTGGAAAGCAATCTGGGTAGAATCTTCCAGATTTGTTTCTCAGGCTTTTTTTTTAATAATACCTGTCCTACAACCAATTTGAAATAGTTTTTTGATATGATTTGCCTGTTTTGATCATCTTGAAGTATTGATTTAGGTGTTATAGATACAATTCTCTTTATTTTTGCACTCCTATGTCACTGGTTTATATAATATTCAAATCACACAATTATAATAAGTAATCCTCACCTGAACAGTTTTGAGGATGAACAGAACTTGTAGAAATTGTTCCACTCAGGGCACAAAAGTGAGTTTACTGGCAAGGGGCCTACTAACCCCCTGACCCTCAGTGTGCCAGAAATAAATGAAAAATTATCTCATCTAGAAAAAAGGCAGTCCATAAAACTAGCCTGATGAGTAAGGAAAGCCAGAATAATTTGAAAACACCTTCTGCTCAAGCTAGGATTATACGTAGAATTAAATTGTTAGTTAATATTAAAAGTTAAGTTTCAATCAATAAATTATTTAATTACAGTTAATGGTTTTTTCCTTTATTTGTCTGCTTTCAAGTCTAGCCACTGTCTCTCTGAAAATTTAGGTTTAGCTGTCTATCTAAAGAGCTATTTTCAGAAATATTTAATTGTCTGGAAAAACTATATTGAACTCTTCTTTCAAATGACCTATCTTTAGAGAACTGAGCTAGCTGGTTCATTAAACCATAAATGTATCTGGGCATCCTCATGAAAGCATATTTTGGCTCAGACTGAATAGTGTAGGGTAAAGAGATGTTCACTAATATCCTTAGATTGTAAACAGAGAAATGTGAAATGTGACAGAATATGCAACAGAAAAATAGTGCCAAATTCAGTGTTGAAGGGTCTTCCTGTAGATGTGTTCTTTTGCCCTTGAACTGTATTGTCTTTCACCACTGAGTCAAGAACTGCCTCCATTTGCTAGGTTGTTGAAGGAGGACAAGAGTGAATGATGTGGTACTGGGGGTTAGAAGTCTGGCATGTGAAATTTTGGGGGCAGGATTCAACCCATAAGACTTTTGTCAAAACTGCCCACAGGTCAAGATCCTCCAAAGGACAGGTACAATTTTTTGTTTTAAAAACTAACCTGTACAGTACTTGAACCCTCAGTGCTTAATTGTTCAGTTTGTCCTTTGCCTTTTTTGGGGATAAATTTCACTATCTGCCTTTTTGCAACTTTAATATTTACTATGGCAAATGACAAGCTCATGCAGGTAGATATGAATGCAGGTGCTATGTGTTTGAAACAGGCCTGGCAGCTGACTGCAATTTAGTCAAGTAGATCAAACTTTCCTTTGTTGTTTCTCCCACATAAAATCTGAATATCACAAAAGATCAAAGCAGGAGATGTTTTGTCATATACATTCACAAGAATATTCTGTTTCTTTTCTATTATTACTGTTTCAGTATGATGATTTAATAGCGAGCAAAATAGTGCTGTTATAATGCTTGTTTTGTAAGTAAGAGTCATTGTTGAGATATGTGACAAATTTTCATTTTAAATGCTAAGTCCTGAGGTTTGTTAATTCAAGTAACAGAGTAGAAATGAATATTTTGACTTTCAGAATATACTTTCAGCTTTCAGGTTGGTATAGAAAATAAGATTCTATTAATTCTACTAGGTTAAGATTAAAATATTGTCTTGTAAAAATGCCATGTCTAAAGCAAGGGACTAAAAATGCCAAGTGATTCTTTATAACACATAGACAAACGTCTATGGTATTTTCATTTCAAACTGATAGTCCAATATGTAAAAATTCGAACACCAGGGATTTAACATCTAACATCTAACACCAGGGATTTTAAGATTATTGTGTTACTCTTGTGGTAAATTGACTTCTTGTCTCCCACCAATGTAGTTTATTATGTAATATAATACATTATTTAACTCAGACAGCATTTTTAAAAATTACCAAATTTGTAAATGCTGTTTTTTGAGAAAGTTACACTGATAAATATTGTCATGATTTTCTGGCATCCTAAAAATGTAACTTGGGATCTCTGGTCATTATTAGACATTTGTTGTTAGTGTTTTGCAGTGAGATCCCAGTGGCTATTAAGCCAACTCCTTTTTGTACACAGCTAGTTTGCTTGGGTTTCATAAGTATGTTTGAGTTTTGCCTACATGAAATTGAAATATCTGCAGGAAAAATAAAAATGTAACCAGTAAATCACTATTTTGGTTTCATAGCTTAAGCACTTGGAAATACTGAGACAGCTGGGGGTTTTGTAGCTATTGGTGTTTTTGAAGTTTGGTTAATTTTTTTCCAGATGTTTTACATCATAAAGATACAGCCATAGAAAATCCCTATTCTTAAGCAAATGAACATGTTTCCATTTCTTGTTATACAGCATAAAGATGACTATAGTCAGTATGCTTATTAGCAATTATTTAACAATCTTTTGTCTGAGTAATACATGGCTTAGATGCTATAGTATCAGCATAATAAGATGCAATTTTTAGAGGGAAACCCTTGGGGAAAAAAGTAAAAAACAAGAACAGAAAAACAAAAATAAAATGATTGTCTACTTATGAGCACTGGGAGTTTTGGCTTTCAGCTGGTGTGCTCCTTGTCAGTTAGGAGAGGATAGGCAAAGAGCAAAGAAGACATAATTATAGGATGGAGAGACAGAGACCTGATAGGTCATTTGCCTGCTTAGATCCAGCTATGCTACGTGCAGCTTTAGACTTTCCAAATTAATGTCAATAAATTCTTTTTTTTTTTAGTTTAAGTTACTTTGTGCTTGGTTTCTGTCAATTGCAACCAGAAGTCCCAAGTAATATTATCAGATGTTGAAGAAAAACAACAATGAAGCAAGGTTTTATTTGTGGTTATGAGACAATGAAAATATGATGTTACTACACATTCAAGATCTTTAGTAGCAATATTATAAAGTTTGATAATACAATATTTCCTCACAAATTGAGAGCTAGTGATTAGGAAATGGGTTAGAGCTTATAACAATTTTAAGGCAAAATAACAAGTAAGATAATGTTTTTATGTTTTCAATTTAATGATTTATTTTGTAGTTACACAGTATAGGAGGCTCTGCCACAGCACATTCTTCAAAACCTTTCTGTAAGAAGAAGACAATGAACAGAATTCACTCTTAGATGTGTCATGGTTGTTTCCGGTGTTTAAAAGAGTAACTTGATGTCCAAACCATCTGCCTCTACAACACGGATGACTCTAAGTTCAGTAAGTTCCATTTACTAACACACAGAGCTGTATATTATACATCTGGGGAATGGTGCCATAAAAAAATGGAAATGAAAAACTTTGAGCACTAAACTATCCATAAAATTATTGAATAATCCCAGAAAATGAAACAAACATGACAAATTTTAATGATTTTTAAGCAAGAAAAAGATAACTTGATATATAAGAATTGTAGAGTCCGAAGAGCTTTTAAAACACACCTTCTTCTAGTTAAGTATTGATTGCCCACATGGGACAGATACAGTCAACATTTTAGTCCAGTGTTTGCTTCCTGACACCTGTGTCAGAGGAAAGTTTGTACTTGTACTTTATTTAAATGCTTACTATAAAAGAGACATGCTTAGTTCTTTTAATGTAAATCTTAAAGACAGTAAAATCCGCAGTCCCTTGGTTCTAGGAATTTGGTCTTTGACATCAGGGAATAGCTTTAGCTCTCAGTTTAAATAAACACTAGGGAGATGAATAAAGACAACCAGCAGTGATGGGGATGTTTCCAAGATCTCTTTCCATACTGTTTTTGAATTTACATGATATTGTCTAATTTGCTTCCCTAGTTATGCTTCAGTGCAGTGTGGTCTACCCTGAATTTACCCTAATGTTCATCATCTACTACTGGAGAGTCAATTGTATCATATACTTAGACAAACTAATGGATAAGTAGTTAAGAATCTTCCAGTGACGCCAGGTCTCTTAATCATTCTTTCAGCCTCCTATTCTTCTTTGTAGTATCACGGTTGTAATCATATGTTTATGTATTTCTTATTTATTAGTTGTGTTCCCTGTAACACCATAAATTCCATGAATCTAGAGGCTTTATCTGACTATTCTTCTCTGTGTATTTACTTCCTGTATAGTATCCAGAACAAAATCATGGTAAATATTTGTTGAATGGATGACTAAATAATACAATCCAAGTGGCAACTTCCCAGTTCTGTAGGAAATCCTGCGGCTGTTATAGTAGATAAGTGGGAGATGTAGAATGAGTCAGTGTTTCTCCTCAATTTGATTTTGAAAATACAGATTATTGGGCCCTTCCCACAAAGATACTGAATCAGAAAGTTAGGGATAGAACTTCAGCATCTATTTTTTAAACAAGTTCCCCCAGGTGTTACTTAAGTGGAGCAAGTTCGGGGGATACCATATTAAGGGTTTATACTACCTTAGATCTATAATTCTAGAATATTCCTTTTTGTTCAATGATATAAGGACCTTTGGAATGCTCATAACTCCCATGATTTTTTAAAGAAATGTTGGTATTATTATACTTCTTTGTTCTGCCCAGTTGGAATTTTTCTATTTAACCTTTGTAATTTCTACTACTTATGAGTGAGCCTGAAGATCTCTGGGAAACATTTTGACTTAGTCACAAAATTTAATCTTGTGAGCTATGCGTCGGTCTTTGAAAGAAACTTTCAGTAAGTGTGTGAGTCTGGCTGAACACTTAACATTTACAAAGAACATGATTTGACTCTTTCTTCATTGCATACTCTTTTACTCTGGAAAATTATGTTTTAATGGTATAAGGAATGCATAGACTTACAGTAGACATTGGTTATTTTATTCTTTCCAGCACCCCTTCCTTCTCCTGAGAACAGAACCCAAATTTTGTTTTGGAGGAACCGTTTTAATCACATGGCATGGCATAGATAGGATTGACCTCACCCCAAAACATTAAAGTGGGACCTTTAAACTGATCCCATCCCTCTGACCAAGAAATTGGCTGATGACAGAGCACAGAACCTAAAGCAAAAACAGTGAAGCAGGAAACATATGCTGGAGCTCTGGGAATGAAAATTTTCTCTCTTCCATGGAGGCTCCCAAAAGAAATCTTTCTTTTCCTTGCCAGTGAGATGTAAAGATATAAGGTCTAGAACTGCTGGGGCAATTTTGAGACCATGAAGGCAACTGAGGGGTATTAGGGGCCCTGTGCAGAATCAAAGGATGAAGTCAACATAAACAACAGAGAAACTGAGATAAAACCACATCCTGGATGACATCATACAAATTTCCAAGTTAAGTTTCAATGACAGCCAGCCCTGGCTTGCCTTTTCAAGTATGTAACCTAATACATCTTCTCTGTTTTTATGTTGGTTTGAGTTGGGGTCTCTGTTCCTTGAAACTGAAAGAGTCCTAACAGACGTAAGACCCTTGACTGCATCTGGATACAGGCCTCAATGGTCCTTGAAGGAGGAGCGGACGGAGTTGGGGAGCCATCAGTGGAGCCAAAAGTGTACATCGAGGCCAGTACACTTTCCTAAAACAGAATGTTTTCTGTGTAAGAAGTAAAAATGAAACCCCTTTTAAAGAACACCATGGACAACCTAGTAACCATGTTTCCCAACTAGAAATCCATAAATGTAATCTCGTAAAACATTTTTTTCTGATCTGCCAATTCATTTTATGAAATCTCAGAATAATATAAAAATCTGATATCACATTTCATTATGCATTTCACTAATTGTCTTTATTGGAATTGAGATAAAATTACATGAAATCAGGATTATCTCAGAAAATTCAGGGCATATGGTGGCCATATTTAGGAAACATCCACCTTGTTTTATTGGAATAAATTACTGTTAAAATGAACGCTGTTAGAAATGCTGTTACCAGTCTGCAGGTCATAAAGATAAAAAGACCTAAACCAACCTCTCAGTGCTGAATTGGCAAGTGAGGGGATGCATTCTGCACACAATAGGTATGCAGTGAACATATCTGACTGACAAGAACCCTTGCTAGGACTAGCAGTGAGCTCTTTAAGCCCTGCTGTTTTTTGTGGACTTTGCCAGCCTTGGCTGCAGAGTGAGAATTCCGCAGTCATTAGTAAGGGCTCCAAGCTACAACTCCTCTTCCTCCACTTGAAGCTTTCATAAGCCCTACAGTCAGGTGCTGGACTCTCCTCAGTGACTGATGGGTGCACAGGGTCTGAAGACAACATTTGTGTACTGGGTTATTTGTGGAGGATAATAACTTCACTGTGCCTGTGTCAACAGGCTTGTTACTATGGAATCTGTAATATATTCACTACACTATAAAATGATAGTCTTGTATTGAAACTGACCTGCTTTTAACCTATGTGTTTTAGGCATCTGGTATCTAAAAATTCTGCCATACAAGACAAATCAAAGTAGAGGAATCCAGTTAGCTGAAAATAAAAATGAGGGTAATCAAGTATTTTGATTTCTGGAAGAGACTAAAAGAAACAAAATAGAAACAACCTTCAAAAACCCAAATTAAAAAAGGTTTTATGAAAATATTAAGAAATACATGTACTTAAATTTTTACATATGTAATACCTACATACATGTATATTTCAAACTGACCTCAAGCATTAATCAGTGAAAGGGAGCAAGGTTTAGCCTTTGTAAGATAAACCAGTACAGTTTGGTTCTAGAAATGGAACTATGTGCTGTAGTTTTACAGAATGTTCACAGAATTGGTGGTATGTGTAATCCCTATATTTAAGCTTCACCATCATATGATGACAGCAGATTAGTTTTTATCAAATAACCAAGTATAACATCTCATGCCCCCACCTGCCCATGAAAGAAGAATGACCCATCTGCCACCAACTGGCCCTGGTCATTTCTCAGCATTGCCTTTCCCATCCCCCATGAGCCTTTTATTTGTTCCCTCCAGGCCTTTGACAGTAAGAGGAGTAATCATTTATTATGTGCTAAATGGTGTGCTAGGTGATTTACATATACTTTTCCACTTTATCCTAATAACAATAAAATAGGTGCTCTTTTCAATCATTTCACAAATAGAGAAGCTGAGGCTCAAGTTCATAGCCAATAAAGGGCAGAGTCAGAACTCTAGCTGAACTTTAACCTCATCTATCTGATCCCAAACCCATGCTCTAAACCATTACATAATTGATTATTAACTATTACCTTTGGACTTCATAAATAGATTTATGTAAGGTAACATGTCCCAGCTATACAATTTGGTTCTGATATACTTATACTGAAATTCTTCTAATAAACCACCTAAGTAAAAGGTAAAAATGCAACAAATAATATTTGTACAACTTGTGGATTTGACAATTGATCGATTATAATTAGACAGAATCTGGTGGTTCAGACTCTAAAAGAACACACTGAACTTGTATGTTGCCCATTTTAGTAATGATTCACCAAGCTTTCTATGTGGTTCCATCTGAAACTCATCAGCTCTATATCCAGGACACTTCTTTCTTCTTCATCTGCCAATTCCATTTGATATTCTCACTTTGTTCTTTTCTCATAGAAATATTAATGATTTTAGGAGAAAGAGACTATGACGGAGGCCTCTTCTGAAGATTATATAACAGCCTTACTTCAGTTTGCCCTCCTAATCTTCTCTATACGTATCCAGTTCTTTCTTTCCTCCTTTCTCATCTTTCTCTTATTTCTTCTCTCCTTCTCTCATACATTTTCTTTACCTTCCATTCTTCTTATGGTTCCATTTTTATTCTGTTGTTATACACATGGTCATGGTATGAGAGGTCTAGGTACCATACTTCGACCAACTTGGGGAGAAAAAGAGATAGAGATAGAGTTAGAGAGACTAGATAATTTCTCATTAATTATGTGATTTTTTTTTCACATTTCAGCATTCATGAGATCAGGTCTAGTAATATCTTTGATTTGATTAAGTCCAATAAACACAATCACTTTCACAATTGGGGTATGTTTTCTAGTAACTCAAGCACTCCTTAAGTAAAAAATCTCCCTTTCAAACACAAATAAAACTAATATGTTTTTAAAATTCTCGGGCATCTTTTGCTGTTTCTCTTTTTGTGCTCCATGAATAAAGGTATGAGAGCTGAACACTGTAGTAATGGAGGTTCTTTCACCTATATCCTAATTCAGTCATTTTTAGGATGTAGATATCAACCCTCCTTTTCAGGTCAGACTCCAAAATGTGTTGTTGATTTTTTGTAGGGCAGTTTTCTGATATGCTTGCTTTTCCTTCCCCCCTACCCCCGACCCTCTGCTGTGTGACAAGGTGCTACATACTGTAAGTCTAGGTGGCTGGAGCAGTGCTAGTGGGCTCTAGCATCGACATGTGCACTAGATGTACATATTTTATTATTACCTTTCCTCCACAGCCAAGACTGTCAGAGGAAACATGGCATTTTTTACAGCTTTCTGCTAAGTGTCAGGCTTTGCATTTCAGAAATATTTGATAAGTGGAGCATAAGTTGCAGGAGCACATCCATGCAAAAGGCAGATACACAATATAACTTTAACTCTCCTATTAACTTTTTCATTTCCCTGCAGAAGTTGTTTCTGTCCATATTTTTACTTCAGCTGGGCTGAGTGGGAGAAAGAACTCAAAGGGAGGTCGAAGCAGATGGTTGTCACAAACTGCATACGGCAATTGAGAATTAGTGTGCAAGCATATGCAACCTGGTACAGTATGAAACATTCCAGCATATGAGTGCTGAAATAAATCAAGCCTGGAGAAGATCGGGATGATAAAATGATGAGCTTTTCTTTCCCTGTTACATATATATATAGGCCTCTGAATTCATTAGGATATGTTCTCTGTTTTCAGTAGGCAAGTTAACACCTAAATTGAGCAGATTCATGTAGATTCTGGTATCTCGCCTCTCTCCCTCACCCACAGTATGCTTTCTGAAAAAAAAATTTCTGGAGAGATATGTATCATTTTCATATAAGGAGGGCTGGAGATACATCAGCTTGACCAGACATATTTAATCATCTTCATAATTTCTGATCATACATAACAATTTAAATTTACTCCCCAACTTATTAGCAGCTATGCACCAGGTACAAAGAGTTTACATACAATTTTCATGTTCATTTTTTGACTACTCATGACCCTACTGGTGCCCAATGTGTTGAGAGCAATTCACTCACAAACATATGTGCTTTCAAGTGTTTTTCCTGTAAGAATGGTGATAAAGAGACAAACCAACAGTAGTTAACAGCAAATAGTGCCAAATGCATAGCCCGGAAGCCCTTACAGCAGCGGCAGTGGTAAGGAGATGCAGTTCTGCCACAATTATGATTATTTATAATTATAAATAATAGATAATCATCTCGTTAGTACTCTTTTGAATTCAGGAAGTGGGGTGAAATGAGTCTTTCCCCCAATTGACAACTGAAGAAACAGAGGCCAATGGCTGTGTCTGTTACCCTTCTTCTCAGAAGAGCAAAGGCCCATTCTGCAGCCAGGTCTGGGCCACAAGACCCGCCTGGGCTCTGCGCCAGTGGGCATGGATTTGGTGTCAACATCTCGGGCCAGGCTGGTGGAGAGAGACCCACGTGCTGCCTCTGCCCCTGCAGGCCAGCAGCACCTCAGCACTGCCCTAAACTTGTTCCCCATGGATTTTAAAGAAGCTAGTTTCTGTGAAGCCATGAAACAAGGCCCTTCCTGCCATTGCCTTTTTGCTCTGTTTACCTCCCCATCTGTCCTTCTCCATACAAGGTGAAAGAAACATAAGATGCAAAAGAAAGAGGAAAGGGGGAAAGTGATAGGTATTGGCTCAGGAATAGATACTGAATTACGTATTGGTAGACCAAAACACAAATCAACTCTGAACTACAGGAGTCCACCAACATGCACATAAATCATTTATAACGATAATCCAAGACTAGGTCCAAATCTCATTAAAGTATATGAATCCTTAATCTATTTTGGCAAAAAAGCACCAATACACATTTTTTCTTTTTATCATAAATTACAGTTCTGTGGCACTGTGCAAATATTACCAAGCTGTAAGACAGCTGTGCTCCATTAAAATGTGTAATGGTCGCTGATTTCTTACAGCACATGGTCATCAGGCTGAATCTACAGCCAGTAATTAGGAAGATGAAATGTTTAATTGTGCCTTAATTTTGATAAAATTTATCTGTCACACATCCCGCAGCCGAGCATTATGCTCACAAATCAATGTCATCGGGCCGAGCAGGAACTCAAGCAACAGACTCTTGTCCCTGACAGATTCATTTGAATATGTAACTGTTCATGATGAGCAACCGGCCTAAAGAAGAAAGTGAAAACGTTCCCTGTTGCCACCATTCCGGTGAGGTACCTCCCGTCACTTCCTTTAAGGGAGTGTGGACCTCGGGGATAATTCTGCTCTTACCTCCTACTGCCCGTGTCCACGTCTAGCTCTGATCAGGTAAAGAAAACCAGCCCCTCAGGGTCAATTTTTTCCTTTTAAGATCTATTAATGCAAGGCGGAGAGAAGAGAACAAGTAGAAAGATAGAAAAGAGCGTGTAGTAATGCCCTCTTTGGTCCTATATCCTAACATCCTTATTTAGGGATGGATCAGTGAGGTAGGCAAGAGTATCACTTTTAACTGGGTTCATAGTTCGTAAGATGTGAGAGACAAAACTCATCTTGTTTTACCCATAGGGAAATGGAAGACTGCAGAGATTGCCCAAGGACCTGAGCGCCCTCAGAGAGAGTTCAGGTTACCTCTATGCGGTCACAGCCAAGACAACCAACATTTTACAGAAATTTTATAATCCTTACAAGCAATGTTTACAAATCATAATGTTGAATTCATTTTTCAAATGGCAAGAAATATTATTTTAAGCACAGGGAAGTGTAAGTACAAATACCTGCCAATACTGAAAATTAATTTTTGTCATGTTTTCCCCACAAAATGAATCAGTGATCATCTTTCTCACCCACAATAATGATGGCTCATTATCCAAGAGAACTTAAAGAACATATGGACGATGTACTTTACACTTCTACTTCACAGCATTTTGGAAATAAAAATAATAGAGGGAGGTCACAGCAAAGATTGTGGAAAGTGGGTGGAAAGCAGTTGAGAAGAAAGGGTAAGAATCTGAAGTCAAGACAGACTGTCACAGAGGGAACAACAGCCCAGACCACTGGGAAATGGTATGCATACAAATGTGGCATCAGCTTTCCCAGACCAGCCAGTTAGATTTTGACTATGGTTTCTAAAACGTCCTTAATAGGCCAAAATTTTGCCAAAGGACACCAACAAGTTTTCTAAGGTCACTCATGCCTCACCAGGCAATTAATGAACCAGCTGAAGACTCAGAGCATGCCAGCTTACTGTAAAGTAAAATGAGTTTCAAGATCAGGAATAATTTCAGAAGAGTCTTCAGGGAGAGCCAAATGGCATTAAGCTATAGCCTGCTAACAAGAAGACTCATTAAAACACTCTTCTAAACTTAGCCATGGAAATACATCCAAGCTAAAGATACAGTCCCTATTCCCTTTTGTACTATTTTCATGGGCAGATATATTCAGGGATTGGATAAAAGGGTGATATTCTAGTAAGATAGTTGTATTTCATCCCGCTACACACCACATAGGCTAAACAGAAGTAGGAATAACATGGAGGGTACAAATGGCATAGAGACTAATACTGAATAACACGTTTTGCATCTCTTTACATCAAACTGCTTTCATATCCATTGTCTCACTTAGGGCTTAGAGAGGCTAAGTTTGTCCGTGATTACCCAAGAATGATTAAAACCAGTGTGTTGGATGCTTCACCAGCCCTCTGAACCCCCTTGGTATGTCTCTCTTTTATGCTAATACCACCATTTCCAAGACTCCTGTGAAGCTTGGGTCCTGCATATGATTTAGGTATTATTATTCAGATGATCTTCTGTGAGACTTTCATTCAGATCCAAGCTGCCGGGGGAGAGAGGCAAGGTGCAGGGCATCCATTTTGGGGGCACCAGATTGTGACAGAAGCAGCAGGATTTGGGAGCCCCAGTCACGGTGGCAACTTCCTGATCTGTCAAGTAGTTTTCTAATTCAGCAGCTTCCTGTTGAGGGAAGAGGTAGCATCTACGGCAGAGGCAGCAGCTGTCTCATTGTCCCATTCTGCAGTGTTTTGGGGACTTCCCTTTTTGCCTCCATTAGCTAGAGAGAATTCCATAAGCTGTAACAAAAAACCTCCATCAATACATCCAAACTGTGTGATGCCAACCTGCTGTTCTTTTCACCAAGGGGAAGAAAAATGCAAGTTCTGTATCTGGTATGTTTAAATTACATCACTGCAGTGTAGTAGAGATAGCGATAGACTAATTAGGGAGGAGGACTGGATTCCAGCCCCAGGTGTGACAAATCAATAGTTCTATAGGCATACTTGTACTCATCTTAAAAGAATCACACGCACAGTAAAATCAATGATTTCTATAGTCTTTCACAGACCCAATATTCTGAGATTCCACAGGATCATTTAAAAAGTACATTTATCACTTTAGCTACCAGAGCATTAAACAATAATTTCCTTCACTGGAAGTAAAATCTTATTTAGGCACATGTGATAAGAGAGTTAACTGGACATGCTTATGTAAAAAGAGCTCTTCTGTCAGAGTTCTTAGGGGGAACCTATATGACCTAAGGCACTGTTTTAGGGATAAGGACATGTATTTATTCTATCTTGACTCTTCCATGTGTCAAATTCATGTGCCAATATACAAACTGATCCATATGATCCCATCTCCAAAATATACAAAATATGCTGCATATTTGTTTTTTTAATCATTGATGTTGATAAATGATAAACTTTTCTCATGTTCTTACTACACCTTACAATCTATGGTATATTCATGTGTGAAAAATTGCAATGCAAGAAAAGTTAGCAAAATTTGTAGGCTCATAGGTAAGTGAAACTTTTTGCATTTAATCTGCATATATGCCAAATGAGCCCTATTCATTCATACATATTTAATGAGCACCTACCCTGTGCTGGGTAGAATGTTTGGTATCCTACTCTGATGGAGCCCACAACCTAGGAGAAAAGCAAGACAAGTACATAAGTAGTTGCAATTCAGGTGGTGAGTGATATGACTGCTACAGGATTGGGGGTGTTGAGGTCATGTGGGAGGGACTTAGAGAGGCTTCCCTGAGACTGTGATTCCCAAACTAAGTTTGGAGGCTAAGCAAGTGCTATTAGTGAAGGAGAGAGTTGATAGAGCTTTTCAGAGGCTGAAAACCAACCTGTAAGAAAGGCATAGATGGACAATTCAGAGGGTGTAGCATATTCAGAACTTGTATCACTTCAAGTGTGACTATGGAATTGAGTAAACATATGTTTTCTGCTTTTCACATTTTCCTCTTCCATCAATAAGGAAGCTTACAGAAGTGGAGAAGGTCAGAACAGAACAGAATGAAATAAATACCATCAACTTCAATTGCTGTTTTCTGGACTGTGAAGACTGCACTGACCAAACTACCTGCCTCTCTACCCTTTTGACCTGCCACAGTCTTCCACAGAACCACAACCAAGGAACAGATTTGGAGATAGTGGAGATGACAGCTTGAGAAAAAGTTATATGTTCTGTGAAAATAGAATTTAGCATGTTTTTATTAAGGTTATTTAATTCTTTAAAACAGAAAGTAGTGGGGATTAAAGATGGTGGCATGGGAGGTGAGACAGAGATCTCCTCCTAAAACCACATATAATATGAAAATATAATTAATACAACTAATTCTGAGAGAGCAACAGGAAAGAAAGCTGCACCACACTGCATACACCTGGAGGAAAGAACAGACCTCACGGAACAGGGTAACATAACAAAGCTGTGACCCAGCAAGACCCAAGCCCTTCCCCCACCCCAGCTCAAGGATGGGAGAAGGAGGAAGAGAACAGGGAGTGGAGGCCTGGGACTGCTGAAGACCCAGCCTGGAGACCTGCTCTGGGAGCACAAACCTGCATTGCATGGTACTCTGGTGATTAGTGAGGTTGAAGAGCTAAGAAAGGTGGAACACCTGGAGAGATGGAGATTCCAGCAGTTTGTGGAAAACAGGGATTCAGATTCAGCTGATTTGGGCAGGCAGTCTGGAAGACTTCCTAACAGCGAGGGCTGCTAAAGGGGCAAGGATTACATAGAGCTTACTACTCAGGAGAAAGGACAGGTAGACAAAATTATCCAGGTGCACTCTGCCCAGCAGGTTGGGAACTTAAACGACGATCTTTGGGCACTCCATTCACCTGGCTGGCTACTCAGCACCAACGCCCCCACCGTGATATGCAGACTGCTGTGTCTTCCTCCTAGGTAGCCTGCACCTGGCTCGCAAACTGGCAGCCCATGAATGAGCATTAGGCCAGCCAGAGGGAAGCCCTGTCTACTGCAGCTACAAAGACAAAGCATAGAGGCTTACACATGTGTGTTCGGCCCACTGGTTCTGGCAGTGGAGACAGGCATAGCAGCCAGGAAACAGGAAACAGCTCTTTCCTCCTCTCAGCCAACAGTACCATTCCCCTGCAACCCTAGACATTGCTCCAGGGGCTGAGCAGCTCCAGAGAGTAGAGCTTCTGGGCACTAGAGGGCACCACATACAAATATGAAATATCAAAGGAACCTAGTTCAAAGGAAAACCTCAACACCAGAGAAAGGATCAAGTGAGACTGAATTAATAAATCATCCTGAAGGAGATTTCTAAATAAAAATCATAAACATGCTCATGGAGGAACAGAAAAATATTCAGGAACTCAGGAATGAATTTAGGATGGAGATCCAATCATTGAAGAGCACAATGGAGGGTATTAAAAGCAGATTAGATATGGTGGAGGAAACAAAGAAGCTGAGGCACAGAGAGAAAAAAGGATCTCTAGGAATGAAAGAATACTGAGAGAACTGTGTGACCAATCCAAATGAAACAAGATCTGTACGACAGGGGTACCAGGAGAAGAGGAGAGAGAAAAAGGGATAGAAAGTATCTTTGAGGAAGTAATTGCTGAAAACTTCCCCAATCTGGGGGAGATAGTACCTCAAGCCATGGAGGTCAACAGATCTTCCAACACAAGGGACCCAAGGAGGACAACCCCAAGACATATAATAATTAAAATAGCAAAGATCAAGGATAAGGTCAGGCTATTAAAAGCAGCCAGAGAGAGAAATAAGATCACATGCAAAGGAAAACCCATCAGGCTATCAACACAGTTCTCAGCAGAAACCTTACAGGCCAGAAGGGAGTGGCATGATATATTTAATGCAATGAAGCAGAAGGGTCTGGAACCAAGATTACTATGTCCAGCAAGATTATCATTTAAATTTGAAGGAGGGATTAAACATTTTCCAGACAAGCAAAAGCTGAGAGAATTTAGTTCTCACAAACAAACTCTACAGTGTATTTTGAGGGGACTGGTATAGATGGAAGTGTTTCTAAGGTTAAATAGCTGTCACCAGAAGTAATAAAATGGGATAGACAAAGAGTACAGAATATGATACCTAATATGTAAAGAATGGAGGAGGGAAAAAAAGGAGAGGAAAAAAACCTTTGGATTGTGTATGTAATAGCATACTAAGTGAGTTAAGTTAGACTCTTAGATAGTAAGGAAGTTAGATTTGAACCTTTGGTAACCAAGAATCTAAAGCCTGCAATGGCAGTAAGTACATACCTATCGATAATCACCTAAATATAAATGGTCTGAATGCACCAATCAAAAGACATAAAGTCACTGAATGGATAAAAAACAAGACCCAACTATATGCTGCCTACAAGAGATTCACTTTAAACCCAAAACATACACAGACTAAAAGTGAAGGTATGGAAAAAGATATTTCATGCAACTAATAGGAAGAAAAAAGCAGGTGTTGCAGTACTTGTATAAGACAAAATATACTTTAAAACAAAGAAAGTCACAAGAGACAAAGACAGCATTACATAATAATACAGGGGTCAATCCAACAAGAGGATATAACCATTATAAGTATCTATGCACCCAACATAGGAGCACCTACATATGTGAAACAAATAGTAACAGAATTAAAAGGGGAAATAGAATGTAATGCATTCATTTTAGGAAACTTCAACACTCCAATCACTCCAAAGGTTGGATCAAACAGACATAAAATAAGTAAGGAGACAGAGGCATTGAACAACACATTAGAACAGATGGACCTAATAGACATCTACAGAATTCTCAACCCAAAAGCAGCAGGTATACATTCTTCTCAAGTACACATGGAATATTTTCAAGAATAGATCATCTACTAGGCCACAAAAACAGCGTCAGTAAATTCAAAAAGATTGAAATTGTACCAACCAGCTTCTCAGACCACAAGGGTATGAAAGTAGAAATAAATTACACAAAACAAATGAAAAAGCCTACAAACACATGGAGGCTTAATAACATGCTCCTAAATAACCAATGGATCAATGAATAAATAAAAACAGAGATCAAGCAATATATGGAGACAAAGGACAACAATAATCCAACACTGCAAAATCTGTGGGCCACAGCGAAAGTGGTGCTAATTGGGGAGCATATTGCAATACAGGCCTACCTCAAGAAAGAAGAACAATCCCATATAAACAGCCTAAACTCACAATTAACAAAACTAGAAAAAGAAGAAGAAATGAGGCCCAAAGTCAGTAGGAGGGACATAATAAAGATTAGAGCATAAATAAATAAAATTGAGAAGAATAAAACAATAGAAAGAATCAATGAAAGCAAGAGCTGTTTATTCAAGAAAATAAACTAAATAGATAAACACCTAGCCAGACTTATCAAGAAAAAAAGAGAGTCCATATGCATAAACAGAATCAAAAATGAGAAAGGAAAAATCACTATGGACACCACAGAAATGCAAAGAATTATTAGAGAATACTATGAAAAATTACATGCTAACAAACTGGATAACCTAGAAGAAATGGACAACTTTCTAGAAAAATACAACCTTCCAAGGTTGTCCCAGAAAGAAACAGAAAATCTGAACAGACCAATTACTAGCAATGAAATTGAATTGGTAATCAAAAAACTACCTAACAACAAAACTCCTATACCAGATGACTTCACTACTGAATTTTATCAGACATTTAGTGAAGACATAATACCCATCCTCCTTAAAGTTTTCGAAAAAGTAGAAGGGAAGGAATACTTCCAAACTCATTTTATGAGGCCAGAATCACCCTCATTCCAAAAACAGGCAAAGACACAGCAAAAAAAAGAAAATTACAGGCTGATATCCCTGATGAACATAGATGCAAAAATACTCAACAAAATATTAGCAAACCAAAGTCAAAAATACATCAAAAAGATCATCCATCATGATCACGTAGGATTTATTCCAGGGATGCATGGATGGTACAATATTAGAATATCCATCAACATCATCCACCACATCAACAAAAAGAAGAACAAAAACCACATGATCATCTCCATAGACGCTGAAAAAGCTTTCGACAGAATTCAACATCCATTCATGATAAAAACTCTCAAAAAAATGGATATAGAGGGCAAGTACCTCAACATAATAAAGGCCATATATGAAAAACCCACAGTCGACATTATACTGAACAGCAAGAAGCTGAAAGCCCTTCCTTTAAGATCAGGAACAAGACAACAATGCCCACTCTCTCCACTTTTATTCAACAAAGTTCTGGAGCTCCTTGCCACAGCAATCAGACAACACAAAGAAATAAAAGGCATCCAGATTGGCAAGGAAAAAGTTAAATTGTCACTGTTTGCAGATGACATGATATTGTACATAAAAAACCCTAAAGAATCCACTCCAAAACTACTAAATCTAATATCTGAATTCTGCAAAGTTGCAGGAAACAAAATTAATACACAGAAGTCTGTTGCACTCCTATACACTAAAGATGAACTAACAGAAAAAGAAATCAGGAAAACAATTCCATTCATAATAGCATCAAAAATAATAAAATAGCTAGGAATAAACCTAACAAAGGAAGTGAAAGACCTATACTCTGAAAACTACAAGATACTCATGAGAGAAATTAATGAAGATTCCAATAAATGGAAACACATCCCATGCTCATGGATAGGAAGAATTAATATTGTCAAAATGGCCATCCTGCCTAAAGCAATCTACAGATTCAGTGCAATTCCTGTCAAAATACCAACAGCATTCTTCAATGAACTAGAGAAAATAATTCTAAAATTCATATGGAACCACAAAAGACCCCAAATAGCCAAAGCAATTCTGAGATGGAAGAATAAAGCTGGGGGGGGATTATGTTCCCCAACTTCAAGCTCTACTACTAAGCCACAGTAATCAAGACAATTTGGTACTGGCATAAGAAAAGACCCATAGACCAATAGAACAGACTAAAGAGCCCTGATATAAACCCAAACATATATGGTCAATTAATATATAATAAAGGAGCCATGGACATATAATGTAGATGTGACAGCCTATTCAACAGCTGGTGTTGGCAAAACTGGACAGCTACACGCAAGAGAATGAAACTGGATTACTGTCTGTCTCCATATACAAAAGTAAACTCAAAATGGATCAAATATCTGAATGTAAGTCATGAAACCATAAAACTGTTAGAAGATTACATAGGCAAAAATCTCCTGAATATAAACTAAGCAACATTTTTCTGAATGTATTTCCTCAAGCAAGGGAAACAAAAGCAAAAATGAACCCATGGGACTGCATCAAACTTAAAAGCTTCTGTACAGCAAAGGACATCATCAACAGAACGAAAAGGCATACTACTGTATGGGAGAATATATTTGGAAATGACATATCCGAGAAGGGGTAAAATATATAAAAAACTCACACACCTCAACACCCAAAAAGCAAACAACCCAATTAAAAAATGGGCAGAGGATATGAAGAGAGATTTCTCCAAAGTAGAAATTCAGATGGCCAACAGGCACATGAAAAGATGCTCCACATCACTAATTATCAGGGAAATGCAAAAAAAATACCACAATGAGATATCACCTCACACCAGTTAGGATGGCCAGTATCGAAAAGACTAAGAACAACAAATGCTGGCAAGGATGTGTAGAATGGGGAACCCTCCTACACTGCTGGTGAGAATGTAAGCTAATTCAACCATTGTGGAAAGCAATATGGAATTTCCTCAAAAAATCTAAAAATAGAAATACCATTTGACTGGGGAATTCCACTCCTAGGAATTTACCCAAAGAATATAATTTCTCATATTCAAAAAGACATATGCACCCCTATGTTTATTGCAGCACTACGTACAATAGCTAAGATATGGAAGCAACCTAAGTGTCCATCAGCAGATGAATGGATAAAGAAGAGGTGGTACATATACACAATGGAATACTATTCAGCCATAAGAAAGAAGCAAATTTGACAATTTGCAACAACCTGGATGGAGCTGAGGATATTATGCTCAGTAAAATAAGCCAGGCAGAGAAAGACAAGTACAAAATGATTTCCCTCATTTGTAGAGTATAACAGCAAAGATAAATTGAAGGAACAAAACAGCAGCAGACTCACAGACTCCAAGAAGCGACTAGCGGTTACCAAAGGGGGGGTTGGGGAGAGTGGGTGGGGGGGGAGGGAGAAGGGGGTTCAGGGATATTGTGATTGGCACACATGGTGTGGAGGGGATCATGGGGAAGACAGTGTAGCATAGAGAAGGCAAATAGTGATTCTGTGGCATCTTACTACCCTGATGGGCAGTGATTGTAATGGGCTATAATTTACAATAACAGGGGTGAATGTAGTAACCACATTGTTTTTTCGTGTGAAACCTTCATAAGAGTGTATATCAATAATACCTTTAAAGAAACAGCGAATAGTGAATAGCATCAAGGAAAATAAATGTTTTAGAACAAATTTTTTCAACTCTTTTATTAGAAGAGCCTTATAGATTTAGCACAGAAATTAAATTAACAGAGAAGGGTGTGGTAGGCTGGATAATAAGCCCCCAAAATATCTAGATCCTAATTCGGGGAACTTGTGAATATTGCCTTATATGGAGAAATGGACTTTGTATGTGTGATTAAGTTAAGGATCCTGCCTATGGTAATGTTATTCTGGATTCCCTGAGTGGGCCATAAATATAATCACACATTTCTTTACAGGAGAAGGAAGAGGGAAATTTGGCCGCAGAAAAAGAAGGCAATGTAGTGACGGAAGAAAGATGTTGCACTGCTGACTTTGAAGATAAAGAAAGGTGGGGCAGGAGCCAATGAATGTAGGCAGCCCCCAACAGCTGGATGAGCAAGGAATGGATTCTGTCCAGAGGAGCCAGCCCTGGGACACCCTGACCTTAGCACAGTGAAAATGATTTTGGACTTTGGCATGCAGAACTGTAAGAGAATATAAATTTCTGTTATTTTAAGCCTCTAAGTTTGTGGTAATTTGCTATAGTGTCAACAACAAACTAATACAAAGAGCAAATGAGTAATTTTATAAAATTTCCAAACATGAGAACAGGCACAAATATAGGAGAATCATTATTCATAGGCTAGGACTACTAGATAAAGTACATGCCATGATTCAAATTCTAACCATGCTCCACAATTCTTTCTTACAGAAATTAACAAAATGTTGAAGTTCGTGGAAAAGCATACTGAATCCGTGAACAAAGTTCCAAAAAGAAGACAGAAAACCAGAATGGGCAAATTAAAGTTGAATACTATAATTTATTCAACAAGCTTATCTCATTCACTAAGTCTGTTGAGAAATTACTTTAAAAGCTAGCAATAAGGTATTGTTTAAATATTTACAATTATTTGCCTTGTAAGAAGGTTCCTTTTAAAATGATTCATTCAAGAAACATTTACTGAATAAGATTTTGGGAATAAAACAGTGATCTAAACAGCCTTGATATCATTGAGGAGTTCACATTCTGGAAAACTAGATGAAAAAAATCAATAGATTTCAACATCATGAATGCTATGTAGAGGTACATACAGAGAGAATAAAAGAGAAACCAGAGAATGAGATGTTTATATTATACTCAGGTTTTCAAATATGTAACTCCAGGTTCTAATGGAGAATTTTGATGTTGGAAAACTGGCCCATCCACCAGAATTTCTCTTTTTAAATAAAGTAATTTAACCAGTGATGCAACCATGTTAGTGTCACCATCTTCTTCCTGACTAATATGTGCAGTAGTTTAGAAAATGACACATATAAAATGATAAAGGGGTGTCTTGATATTAATTATTCATGTATACTTTATGGAGAACATGAATACAAATATCATAGGGAAAAATCTCTTTGAGAATCTTGAAATTTACAACTACTACTTGAGACTGTATGGAAATCTGAGGTGTGCCTCACTGGCACTGAGAAGTAACTGAAATATGTGACAGGGATCACCTGGCATAGCACTCACTGAATACTGTCCCACTCCTCCCTTAAGAGTAAATACTAATGATAAAGTATGCTGGTAAATATTACACAAAATAATCTGAATTCATAAACCAGTACTAAACACATCACTTAACAAATATTTATTGATTAAAGGATAAATAAAGGACTTTTCACTTTCTTGGATAGTCTTGATATCCCCTGGTTGTCATATTCCCTACTCAGTTAATTGATGAAGGGCAATAATATCTTGGGCAAAAGTTCTAAATGAGATATTCCATAAATTGCCCATATCTCAATGATAAGGAATTTACCAATGTGTCTGGTTAGTAAAACAAGTAGTACTCAAGTAAAGATGGATGCCATCAGATTTCACCAACACTGGTGTACATATATAGAAATAATGTATGACATAATAAAGGCATTTTTTTAGCACCTACAGCTGACAATCTGCAGTTAGAGGCAAAATAGACCTGACAAACAAAAGTGTAGGAAAGATTAATGAAATAATAATATAAAAAAATAGAAACAAATCCATTTTTTAAATTGCAGGGCTCATGGACATCTTCAGTCATATCAACCAGGGAAGAAACACAGTAAGTTGCTGTTTCACAGGACATCCATGATTGGTTCCTTTTGATGAAGTTTTGTTATTCCAAACACACTGCCAGAATTTACCCTCTCAGTTAGTGGGTTTTATCCGTACAATAAAGCCTGTTTCTCTTCATGGTATTGGACCCGATTAGCAAATGGAAAATTAATAAGGGAAAAACAGTGTTTGATACTCTCCAGCCCTGCCTCTTCTCTCCTCCTGGCTCTTAGGTCTTAGGGAATGCAGTGTCAGGAGTTAGAGTGCTCCAAGGGCGTGAATGCTGCAGCTGTGTTGTATGAGGTGAGGGGGAATAAAGAGGTGGAAGAATAATGATTCTTCTGCTGTGGCATGAAACTCTAAGCTAGCCAAAGTGACATTAAGTAGTGCCTAAGGGTAGTTCTTGAGGTGCTGTGTTATTTATTGTCTGGAATTCCTATTTTCAACCCATCAGTGTATGCCAGGAGCTAGCCCAGCCAGGCGGCTGTGGCGATGGACCATGGAGCCAGCCCAGCCAAAGGTAGGACCGACTGTGATAGGCACCCAGCTGAGTCCGCCTCTCTGTCAAATGCAGGGCCAAAGGACTGCCTTACTCACCTATATTACTCTAACCCAGCATTTAAGTTTATTTTTCTTTTTCTACGTTTATGTTTGATGAATGAAAGAAAACTTTCATAGGATTAACTTCTACCCCAAGAAAGAAATGATGTCAAAATTAAAGACTATTCATTTTCACTGTCTTATAACCCTAGAAACAAAATTAAGTTGCCATGACCATTGAAGTCTCTAGGGAGTCAAGTACAAAAATATCCAAATAGAGGTCCTGAAGACTCACAGGTTAAGAGAGCCCTGTGATATCTGAAACTCAATGCTGTAAACATACTGTGAAATCAGATACTATTCAGTTTTAAACTAGAATCTAAATATTAATAAAATTAAATTCATATGTCATCTTACATCCACAGAATATGCTTTTATGTCTTTGTACATAACTTTCTTCTTGATTCACATAGGCCTAAATGAAAGCATTCAGTGGCCCCAGTGACAGTGTGCAGTGGAGAAAGAAAAGTGAGTAATATTGGGTTTTATTTTCATTATATTTTTTAAAGAATAAGTTTGGGAGATCTAATATACAGCATGGTGATTATAGTTAACAGTACTATACCATATACAAAAGTTGCTAAGAGAGTAGATTTTAAATATTCTCACTTAGTTTCATTTATTTTCATTATTGAGAGAACTAATAGAATAGTAAATGGGAGGGAAGTGAAAGCACTCAGAAGACAGGCCATGAAGTAACATTTCTATGATATAGTAACCTACTTCTCAGTGGTTAAGCCTCAGCTATGTTAGCTCTCAAATGTGGTTTTGGAAAAATACCTAACGTCAATCAATCTTTCAGGACTGATTCATATTTACTACTGACACATAATTTCCATATAATCAATACAACAATCTATAAATGCACAATAAAAAAACATTATTCTATTGCCTATAGCATTAGCCTTCTCTAGAGTACCTATTTTCTTTTTTTCAAGACATATGGAGGCTAATTTCATAACAAGAAGTTTCTTTTTGTAACTGGAATTGGAGAAGTTATATGGTCAACAGGGGATATTTCATCAAGATCTGGTAAATCCTGGTGAACTACCTCTGGCCCTCAATGGAATGGCCAGATATTATTGTCTTTCCCTTTCAAGAATGCTGGATTAAAAAAAATTACAAGTTCTTGTTTGTTGTATTTCCCTATTCTAGATACCTTACAGATTACCCTTTCCCCCTCTCTCTCAATGCATAATTTAATGTAATGTTTCATTTTACAAATAATTTGTATTTTCCTGGGACTAGTCATCCTCATGAACTTGTCAGTGACATGAACTGACAGGTAACATCTATGCATATTTCTGCTTTGAATAGTTTTTCGGTTCATTACTCCTAGTGATGATTGCAGGTCATCTTATCTCCAAATTATCAAAACTTATTTCACTCATGTACACTGACTACATGGGGAACAAAGGTAGGGAGACTAAACCTGGCTGTAGATACAGTACATCAAATGGGGTCTCAGCATGATATCCAAGTTAGTCCAAGTTGAGAGTGGCAGCAAGGAAAGAAAAAAATACAGCCAGTGGAGATACTAGAAGGCAAGCAGGTAGCAATATATACCTGATCCAATGCTCCCAGGCAACAGCTGAAGGTGTGGGGCACAGTGAAAAATAATAAAAAGAAGAAAGCAGGTCAGACATGACATCCAACAAAATGAGCTGAAATTCAGGGTAAAGTTCCAATCTCAACAGGAGAAATTGAGAGTTAATCGGAGAGCCAAAGTAGAGATCCAATCAAATTTTATAAGCCAACACAAAGGAGAATAACAGAAGAATGTGATTAGGCAGGCACATATGTGCCCAAGGATGTCAGATAATGACTGTATGAAAGCAAGGTTATGGCATGGGCTTTGGAGTTGGAGACATGTGCAGGCAAATCCTGGCTCCACCACTTATGAGCTATGTGGTAATAGGCAGCCTATAGAATTTCATCTACAAATTAGAAATTATGTATTTAAATAGTAAAACACTTGGCACCATGCTACCACAGTAGATGCTCCATGAATGATATCTATTATTATTCCACCTTCTAGTTGAGAGGCTGCTAACAGATCACCTCCTTTGGTGGGAATCTATGAGTGTTCTTGAGTCAGCAGGATGAGGACATCTATGTCTGACGCTGAGAGGGCCTGAGGAAGAGAAGGACAGACCCACGGACTCCTCTGTGTGTGAGAACAAATCATGATGAAGTGTGATGTAGAGAGAAGAGTAGGGGTTTTGGAGCACAACAACCAGGGTTCAAATCATGTCCCTTGTTCTTTCATTTACTAGATTCATAAGCAAAATATTTTATCTTTCCAAGCATTAATAATTTTTCACTTGTAAAATAGAGATAATACTTATCTCTCAGGGTTGATATAAGAAACAAATGAGATAATGGCTTTTAAGATGCTCAAAACATTGTAGATATTTACATGTGTTTTCCTTTCCTCTCCCTTTCCAATTTGCGGTTCTTATATGAAAAAAAAGAACATTCTCAGATTTGTCAGTGCTTGGAAAACATACCACCCTGTCTGCAAAAATCATTCTTCATATAGTTCACATCACTGAGAGATGCCAGGAAGTCAAATTGAGGAGTAGGATTTAACAGAACAGACTATAAATACTAAAGTAGGAACCAAAGTAATACTTACCATTAATGGGATGAGAAGTATTACAAATAATACAGAAAAATGTTATATAAGAGCCACAGAAGTAGAATATAATTTCTAAAATAAGATGCTTAAAGTTTTTGAAAACTTTTTAAACAACACTAATAGAATTAAAGAAAGAGTTCTTTCTTATTCAAATTATTACAAAACAACAGACATATAATTGGCACAGCAAAAGATTAAAAAATTTAAATGCATGAAAGACAGTATATACAATGATTGAACTTGGATCAATTGGAAAACTATGAAAATTAATATAAATTAGTACTCATTTAAAAATAAATGTTTGGACAAAGACAATGAACAAAAACAAATCAGAAGCAGCAATGCGGTTAGCCACGTGGAATTTATTTATTTTTTAGCAACTTTCTTAAGTTATAATTCATGTGACATACAATTCACCATTTAATGGGTACAATTCATTAGTTTTTAGTATATGCAAAGATATGTGCAACCATCACCACAGTCAGTTTTAGAAAGTATTCATCACTTCAAAAAGAAATCACCTAGTACAGTTATTATCCTACCTAACCCTCCAAAACTCAATGCCACCCCTAGGCAACCATTAATCTACTTTCTGTCCCTATGCATTTCCCTATTTTGGATATTTAATGTGAATGGAATCATATAATATTTGGTATTTTGTGACTGGCTTCTTTCACTTAGCATAATGTTTTCAAAGTTCATCCATGTTGTAATATGTATCAGTATTTATATTCCTTATTCCTTTTTTAAGGCCAAATAACATTTCCTTACATGTATACCACATTTTGCTTGTCCAGTTGATGGATATTTGGATTGCTTTCCACCAGTGGCTGTTATGAATAATGCTGTTGCAAATGTTCATGTACACAGATTAGTATAGATAAATATCTCTATTTATATAGATATGCTTTCATTTCTCTTGGATTCACACCTAAGAGTAGACTTACTGTGTCAAATGGTAATTTCACATTTAATTGTTTGAGCAACTGCCAGACTGTTTTCCAAAATGGCAGTCCCCATCATATTCCCACCAACAGTGTATGAAATCAGAGAGTTCTAATTTCCCACATCCTTAACACCACTTGTTATCTGACTTTTTGATTATAGCAATCCTAATGCACATGAAGTAGTATCCTGTGGTTTTGATTTGCCTTTCCCTGATGACTAATGGTTTTTATTATATTTTCATATGCTATTGGCCATTTGCACATATTTCTTACCAGATATGTCTGTTCAGATCTTTTGTCCATTTTTTAATTGGGTTATTTGTCTTTTTACTATTAAGTTGTAAGAGTTCTTTATATGCTCTGGATATAAGTCCCTTATCAGATGTATGATTTGCAGATAATTTTCTCACATTCTGAGTTGTCTTTTCACTATCTTGATGATGTCTTTTGAAAGTTGTTTTTAAACTTTTATGAAGTTCAATTTATCTATTTTTTCTTTTGTTGCTCACATTTTTGGTATGACAAATATAAGTCATGAAGGTTTACCCCTATTTTTTCTTCTTAGCCTCTGAGAGTTTTAGCTTTCACACTTAGATATTTGATCAATTTTGAGTTAATTACGCCAAAGCCACATAGAATTAAAGCAATAATGTTTCACCATTAGATAAATAGTCCACTGAAAATATTTTAAAAGTTAATAAAGACATAGCAGCACTGAAACATCTTTGGACAAATTCTATACTAATTAAATGCAGCTTTTAAAAGGCTAAAACTACACAGATAAGCTTAACAGAAATGTAATTCTATTGATAAATTTTAGCATATAAATGTTACTCTGTGCCATCAAGGGCAAATAAGCATATAGGAGATATAAATACTATGTATAAAAGAAGGCAAAATTAATATATGTACCAAATTTCACAACTTAAGGAAAACATAAACTTCCTATGTTTAACTATAACAAAATATTTATATACATTGATTTATGTTTAAACCAAAATATAAACATTATAAAACTGAACTTTAATATCAATATTTTTATTGAAATAACTCAACAAAATAAATATCACAAAGTTTAAATATCCTTGAATGGTTAACTGTCACTTAAATAAAATCACTCTAAAAGGAAATGAAAAACACCTTTCATCACAAAATAAGAATGTTCAAAGTTAAAGCTGTTGGGATGGGTCGAAGCTGCCTACAGAAGTTTACTCATACTTTACATCCTTTTATTGGCCACAAATGAGGAAGTAAATTCAAATTTAACTGAAGATATAAGCAAAGTGTAATAATAAAAATCTCTAAAGAAAAATGACCAAAGTAATTAGAAAACAAATTAAACAGTGAAATTGATTATTTCACATTTCAATAATCAATATATTTTAAATATTGATTTAAAATTCAGACCTAATAAATTACATAAGCCTCTGGAAAATTCAGACTTAATAAATTACATAAGCCTGTGTTAAATCTAAACAGGAATAAATGCAAATTTAAAAAGATCAATACCTAAG
Organism: Manis javanica; assembly: GCF_040802235.1. Taxonomy (NCBI): domain Eukaryota; kingdom Metazoa; phylum Chordata; class Mammalia; order Pholidota; family Manidae; genus Manis; species Manis javanica. The sequence continues at coordinate 153,380,774 of NC_133157.1, forward strand.
AAATGGTATGTAATATCAAAAATAAAAAAAATTTATTACAGGAGAATACACAACTGTATGCTAGTAACATTGAAAACTTCTAGAAAATATACAACTTTCCAAAATAACTTAAATTGAAACAGAATATACAAAACAGGTAATATGAAGAAATTAAGAGTCATAAATAAGTGACCTTCATAAAATGGCTCCTGCCTTTAATATATATGCTATTGAAGTTTTTTAAAGGGATAATTCTCATTTAATGAAAAAGATGAGAAACTATATGATGTATTATAAAAAGTAAATAATCCTGATTCCAACATATAATTAGCAGAGGGAATACTGTACTTTCTTCATCTGAGGAGTTAAGTTTCATGAAAACACCCATATGCCACTGAAGAATTCAGTGCCAAACAGAAAAAAAATGAGATTAGAGGGAATAAGGTCTAAATAAGGTCTATGACCATCTTTATAAATATTTCTAGAAATTTTTTTATGTTTACTGAAACAATAAATATAGTGCAACAAAGATTTCAAACATAACTTACAATTAAAAAGTGATAGAGTTGGGATTTGGACCCAGGCAATCTCATTTAGAATCTATGCTTTTAACAAGAGCTCAAAAAACTTTTTTTAAAGAACCAGAAAAACAAATATTTTAGTTTTTGTGAGCCATGTGGTTTCTGCTGCAACTACTAAACCCTGAAGTTGTAGAATAAAAGTGGTCATAGAAAATACACAAAACAAATGGATATAGCTCTTTTCCAATAAAACTTTATTAAAAACAACAAAGCCACAGGACTGATTTAACCCATAGGTTGTAGTTTAATGACTACACCACTGGCAGTGATAGAAGAAGCAGAGAAGAAGCCATCAACTGCACTATATTTCAAAGAAGTTACAGAAGAGAGGGTTGGGGTATTCATTGAAATCTCAGAAAGAAATCTTTGTTCAGCCAATAGGAAAGGTCAGAATGTAGAATTAAGAAATGGAGTTAAAACAATTGATTTGATAGAAGATATTGTGATGAATAAGTTCATGAAATTAAGTTCATGAGGAATTAAGTTTCAGTTATTTTAGTTGCACTCTATTCTTTCACATCCATATCCAGAACATAGAAAACCAGAGTGCTGGACTCTAAATAAATAGAACAAAGCAGCTAGGGCTTTTATTATGGTGCCTCATTGTCCTTCCATTTGGGGGATCCTCACCTTGACAAATGGATTCTCACTTACTCACCCAGAAATGAAGGTTGACAGTCAACATGCCAGCTCCATTCCATTTGAAGCTCCAAATAAGAATTCCCACTTAACAATCTGGAAGGGAAACACTCCAGAAGAAAAATACGCTGGAGAAAAACAGTTTTACCTGCACAATAATAGAGAGAACATGAACTGGCATTGTATTTCTATACCATAAATATGGATGACAACTAAAGCTGATCAAATACATGACAGAAACCACGAGAATAAAAGAGAAAGACCAAACTTTAGACAAACAAAAAAATTAGAACTGGAGGAAATAGAAGTAAACCAGGGAAGGGAAGATAGTTCATCTGTAAAACAAAACAAGATGCAAGGAATAGAGAATAAGAAAAATAATATTTCTAAGACTAAAATTTTAATATATGAATCAGAAGAAAATGTAAAACATAAAAAATATGAAACAAAGCTTTCCATAATGTTGAGTACATAATATGAAAATATGAGAAAAATAATACCTCATAAAAGCTAAGTCCAGGAGGTCAAATTCTGACAAATCCAATGTAGAAAGATCCAGAAATAGAGAACAGCAAACAGAGAAGAAATTATCATTGACTATAAAAACATTTTTTGAAACCTAAGAGCATGAATCTTCAGAAAAATAAAAGTACTGCTAAGTTCTGAGTGAAAAAGGTCCATGTGTCCTTATAAAATTTTTAAATACCAAAGGCATAAAGAATAGTAGTAATAATTGCAGCTTATTTTTATTGAGCATTTGCTATACCACCTACACTTCTGAACATTTCACAAATTTTAACTCATTTAATCTTCATAACAGCCCTTTCAATTAAATAACATTATCTTCTATTTACAGATGAAGAAAATCAAACACAGGAATTTAAGTACCTTGCCCTTGTTCATACTGATAGAGGTGCAGCTGGGATCCCAGCCTAAGGCAATGTAATTCTGAAGACCAAACTCTTGGCCACTAAATCAAAAAAGGAAGAACAGGTTCCCCTCAGAGAAATGAAAATCACACTTGTGTCAAATTTCTCACTGTAACTGGCTTTTTAAAAGACATCATTCATTGATGGTAGTGTAATTTCAATGTTGTAAGGGAAGAAATTTTTAACTGTATAAATCTGTCTACCCAGCTAAACTATCACCATTTCTGACAACAGAATAACATTTTTAAACATAGAGAAGACATAAATTTGATTTTCATACACATTATCTAAGGAAATTATTTAAGAGTGTTTTCTAGGAAAACAGAAACAAACAAAAAAGATAATTCATGAGAAAGTGTAGATTTAATCCAGGAGATCCAACCTAGAATTTAACACAATATCCCAACACTGAAACAGGTCACCAGAACAACCAGGTCATCACAGCAAAATAATTGATGGTTTTAAGGCACAAATATCTAGAGAAAACAAAGTACCTGATTCAGTGGCAGCATGATTGAAAAGATAGAGAAACATAAGTATATTATGAAGATATTTTATTTTTTTAAAAGTTATAAAGTCTAGAAGAACAAATAAGCAAAAATGCTATACATAAAAGTTATGGTCCAAATGTGAAAAAAATCAGAATGTGACATAACTTAAAGCAAATGAGAAAATGTGAGAAAAGCCTATCTCTTTTGCCAATGATTTGATCTTTCTCCTTAAAATGAGCATTGCCTCAATTTATATGAGGTGATACACTGCTCAAAATTGATAAAAAATGAAATTAAATGATATTATTTAAATTTGCAAAGGTAATCAACTAAAGAACTAAAAACAACAATATAATTTTCCAAACTTGGAAAAATGGGAGTAAAAAGGGTGAAAGGAGAGGAATCTATCACAGACAAGAAAGAGTAAATAAATATCTTCTAAAAGCAATTCATAAATAGAAAGAGACAGAATACTTTAAGAATTATGAAAATAAATTTTAAAGGAATGGGAAGTAAAACTGTTAATTGGGGGTGGGGAACAATTTATTCCCCCTCTTGATGTTTCTTTAATTGAGAAGGGACCTCATTAGTAAAACACTTCTCCTTCTCTCCCCTCTTGTAGGTGTGTTTCTGAAGAGCTGGGTGCTAGCTTAGCTCTGCCCTTTTTCTTCTTTCTCTTGTGACAAAAGCTACACACAGAACTTCGTTCCTCTTTGTTCCTTCCTGTTCTATCTATTACAAGTGAAGGCTCTGTCTCTTAGGTAGAGACCTTAGGTGGTTCCGCAAGGCTGATGACTGGGTAACTGTCTAATTCTGTGGGCAGTATGAGGAAGACCATTTGCCCACAAATGTAAGCCACATTTCCTACATCAGTTGTATCACTTTTTAAGTGGTTATTTCAGTCCTATCCATTTTACTAGTTAGACATCTCAGTTGCTTGATAACCCAGGCAAGTATAAGGGTGTAAATCTGGGGGGAAAATCCCGGTGCAAAATATCTTTGAAACCAACATCAGTCAAAGGAAAAAATAAAGTGGGAGAAACCTGTTTATTTCTTATGAGCAGTCCACTTCTGCTCTGCTCTGTCTCTCGCTACTGGACTGCAGAAGAAGAGGCCCCCACCCAACCTACGATCCAGATAAAGCCCTCGCTCTTGTAATTACCTATTGATACGGAGATGGACTACTTCTCTCCACCCTTTGGAAACGCTGATTGTGTGGAGATGCACTAAAGCCAGCAGAGAGATTCTGGAAATACTGCAATTTTACCCACAAAAGGTGTTATTTATTGGCCTCCTTTAAAACTATTACTGTTGGTATCTTAAAAGAGCTACAATGTTATCTGTGGATGGTGAGATTTAGCTGTCTAGGTATATTCTCTACAGATGTACAAAACTTTAGACAAATCTTAAATTCCATTTAGTAGTCTCATCATTAGTGGTAATACTGGGCGTCTTAATATTGAAAAAGATTTATTTATTTTGATAAACTTTTTTATTTAAATAAATTTTCCAGATATTAAAAACAGGCAATTTTGTTAACATTGTTAGGACCCAATAGTTTTTAGTAAGAACAAATCCACATGTAAGACACAAAAAGTTAAAATCCATGTACTATTTCATTTGTATCAGAAATATCAAAAAGAGCTCATTCTTTATTTTATCTCCTCAGAAATTCACATTTTGGTTCCTGTCCACTGAAAACACCCTTAAGCAAAGGCTCTGGCCAGGTCTTTCCCCTGGAGAGTGAGCTTTTGTTATGGAGAGCACTCCGGGCTCATTTTCCTAGAGTCACTGTAATCCTCCTTCCGACAGCCCCTCAAGAGTTTCTCACTGTCATGGGGGACCACACTCAGCCTCCAGCATTAATTGAAATGACCATTAGGGTGTTCCTACCAGTTTATGGCTCCAGCAGCTTCAGCTCCAAGGATGTAGCTCTTGCCTGTGTTAACTCTGGATCACCCTCTCTCTGCAGATTTCAGCAAGGCAGTGTACTGTACTAGCCAGTTCTCTGACTGATTCTGATATGCCCTGGATGGGGTATGTGTCTCTCCATTTCAGAATCATTATTCAGCAACCTCTGCTGACAGGAGTCCTTCATATCCTTCAGGTGTGCTTTGTTGGGGGACAATGCTTTAGAAATGCCAGTCTAGGGTCATTGTTTCTTTCTCCAGTGAGTGGTTGGAATTTCCATGGTGTTACTACCTTTGGCTGGCCTCTCAGAGGGCACAGTTTCATATCTTTCAGCAAGACAAATAGGGACAGGCAACCTTTTCACCCAAAAAGTGTAACCCACCATGGACTGGAATTTGGGTTTACTAACAAAGGACCCCATAACTGTGCATTCTTGAATTTCTAAAACTCCACCATTTCAAATGCAATTCCTTTTTTTTCAGTTCAATTAACATATATTTGCATTATTACTGTGTGACAGGCTCAGTAATTGGGTTCTGGGAAAAATGAAAAGATGAAAAAGCAATGCCTGTCCACACATTATAATGCACGAGGGTGAAGAAGAATTAGGCAAATAATGGTCAAACAAGGTTGAAAAATACTTAAAATTAAGGAAGAGATCACCTCTGGAAAGTGTTTGGGCAAAAGTCTTTGGGCAAAGCAGTGGCATTTGCCATGAGCCTTGCCCAACAGGCAAGATGCACGCAAAGATGTGGGAGGGTAGAATTTCTGAGAGAGCCCTGAGCAGACACAAACACAGGGTCAGCAAGGCTTGATTCAGCTTTGGCAGGTAAAGTGATTATTCCTTTTAATGATCATATTTAATGACTGAGATGACTGTATATTAAAATCCCAAAGCAACAATTTGAAGCAGGTTTAATTTAGTCATTTTGAAATAAACTTTACCCTGAGCCCCAAACTGAATACATTTCTCAACTCCATCCCTAATGGAGTCATACAAATTCAATCTGAAGTATATATGATAGAAACCAGTGAAGAATTACTTAGATTCACGTTCCCAAATCCTACACTTTACTCCTTCATTCAAATGACACCCATGGTTTCAAACAATGTGTTTCCTAAATGCATTGGAGTATGCAATCCTTGCTTACAAAGCAGAGTGTGAACACCCCCTCAGAATCTAAAAAACATAAAGAGGGTCTTGGAGCTAGGGTCGATGGGGGTGTGGGATGATGACAGATAGGCAGACTTGGGCAGAAATCTGTTGTCACATTTTCTACACTTGAATTGCTAATAAAAACTTGGTAATGATGGCAGAAGTCTTTTCTGGAAACACTTATGACATTGGTAATGACCCTGCTGGGGAGATAAATCCAGTATGTAGCCATGCTTAAGCAAAAGAAATTCTTATTACCTCATTTGTCTACTAATAAGTGTGTCTTTGGAGGGTCCTTTAAATATTACTGATATGGTGAGTGATAAAAGAAGACTGTTATTGCCTGAAAACACTGAATGGCTCACCTTCACTATAACACATCCCCTGCAAGTTTCTCAGTTTGCACGACAGGGAGAGTTAAGATTCAGAAAAGTCTGCTTTGATTATGAAGAAGAAAAATTATGTCCTTGATAATGTTTTTAAATTCAGCATTATTAAATGTTCTTAGCTGCCTTCTTTTAGTGCAGTTGTTATGTCAGCTTCCAAAGCTAATTTAATACAATCCACATTAATTCTATCCTTTTCTTTAACTTTGATGGATGACCCATCTCAATTTGGAATTGATTCATTATTTATCACATATTTATTAAATCCTTTTATACATCATGAAATGTGCTGGACATCAGGGACATTCAAATGGGACCCCTGCCCTCATGTAAAGGTTTTATCCTGGCACTACCAGTATGACTGCTAAATCCCTCCCCCTAAATTGTAAGCTCCTCCAGCATCTTTTCACCTTTTTTGCATTCCGTTTGGTTCTAAAACAAGGCCTTGAATGTAGGTGTTTGTTAAATATTTACTACGTAGAATTTCAGCGTTAGTTTTCCTCTTCATATTATAATTGATTGTGTCCCAGCATTCCTCTCAAACTAGTGACTGAGGAGAGATGATGTGGCTGGGAAGATCCACTCTTCTGCTGGAATACACAGCTAAACTACATTTCCCAGCTCCCCTTGCAGTTGTAACCACATAACTAAATTCTAGCCAATATATGTTAGAAGGAGTGGCTCCCTAGAAATATGGCACATCCAAGCCTGCTCATCAAATCATCTAGCAACCAACATCCTTGCTGTCAGATGTGGACTTCCTGCAATGTCCTTCAAAGCCAGCAAAGCCCCTGTCAGCTGAGGTCACAGAATTACTCTGTCAAGAAGCACTCCCCCAGTCACCTGGATCTGTCTTGGACTCTTTATAGAAATGAGAAATAAATTTCTATTGTGTTTATGCCATTAGTTATTTTTGGTTTATTTATCATAACAACAAGCTTATCCAAATTAAGGAATGCTTTTGCATCCTGTACAGAGAAAAGTTTAGGATGTTCAATGACAGAATTGAATGTTAGAAAAAGAAAGTCTCCTCCATTTTGTATAACAAAGCACCACTCTCTGCAGTCATAGGTGATCGCTTCTGCTAGAAAACACTGAATATCATGAAATCACAGCTTTCACTCTGACTTAGATCTTTTATAGTCAAGGAAGTGATAGCAAAAGTGAATAATCATTTATATGAAGTGTTTTTTCTCTGTATTCAGGAATTCAAAGTTGGAGGAAATTTGAATACATTTAATCTTTCCAAACTGCCTTACGCACACTGTTGAGGTTAAAGTTTGTCTGGACCTAACAAGGATACTTGTCAAGATTTATCAACAAACCTATTTTACTTCTCTCACTTTCAAGCAATTTACCTCAAAAGACTGGGAATATGCCTTTCAAAGCCCTTTTCACTCTGTGTCCAAAATACAAAGAAATACATGTTGTTGGAGGAAAAGATAAAGCTGACATTATATATATATATATATATATATATATCTCACACACACACACACATATTATAGCCCTGTACCAGCTCACCAATAAATTACAAATTACTTTGTAAATAGAGAAAAACATTTATTTCAGAAAAAGCTGCATATTTCTTCTCTCACTTTGTGAGAGATTTCATCATCAGTGGATATGGTTTAGTTAGAATACTTGGACCAGAAAATAAATGACTCCTGCTCATCCTGTGGGTGCCAACTACGTTCAAGCATGAGGGGCTGCTGGCCTGCAGTGCCAACATACAGCACCTTCGCAGGGAGGCCAAGGCCCTCATGCTCCAGCAATACCAGACGGCGCTCGGGTGAGGCGGGCTGCTTCTGGCAGGTGGCAGCACAGGAGGTAGTAAGTGAAAGCAGCACAGCATGAAATAGTTCCAGTGAAATACAAGAATAATGTTCTGGCGTCCCCAACCCATTTTCTCCCATTCATGACTCATAACAAACACATATTCTCATGGACAAATGGCTAAACCACCGCAAAGAAATGAATTTGCATATGTAACCTCTGAAAGAAACTCTCTGTTGATCTAGAAAACTTCCCCCCTTAAGTTAAGCGAAGTTTGATCAGATATGATTCTCTCCTCATTGACCTTGAAAATCTGTCCCAGGCTATTGGCCATTCTGGTCATCTCTTCTAGGCCAGCTGCTATCTTCACATCAAGGGGGATTTGGAGCATTCCATGGGTCAAAAGAAGGTAATGTGCTCTGGACCATTTCTAATCCATGTAAAGCCCCAAGTGTGTAAGACCGAACCAGCCAACAACAAGAGAAAGAGAGGAAGACAGAGAGAAGCAGAGACAAAGACAGTATTTGTTCAGGAGTGGGGGGTGGGGGGTGGGCAATGGGGGAATGAAGATCCTAACACACCCATAGACAACTAACAAATTAAAAGTGTAATATCTCTAGGAATTAAATTTACTCTTACAATTGAAAAATGTAACATTAGAGTTTTACTTCTGAGATGAAAATTGACAGATTTCAATTTTCATATTTGAAACAGATCTTGCTGAAATTTGGTGATGAGTAAGAGATTCATTATACCATGCTCTCTAATTCTGTAGAGGCTTGAAATTTCCCCAATGAAAATTACAAAAAATAAGTAAAACATATCTACTAGTATACATTAAGATTAAGAAGGATTTCTCATCCATTTACCATATTTGTAACTCTATTACTATTTGTTTCATTTTTCAGAAATGTCCCTATTTTCACAAATAGAACTACTAAGAGGTTAAAGGAGAAGAAAACAAATTTTTTAAAAATTGAAGAAATCAAATTTTTTGCAAGTGACTAAGTATGGGCTATAGGAATTGTTAGGAGTAGAGATGTTTCATTTAGGGCTCCCAAAATTGGCCAAGATTTTACACTTTACACCTATGTAACAGAGTATGTGATTCAGGAATGTACACTGAAACCAGCTGAATGGAATGGAAAACTCTGCCTTTTAAAGTTCATCTACTCACTGCAAAATTCACCAGGTCTGTTTCAGGTAAATAGGCTTCAAAGTGGTTATGCAGCACAAACCTCAGAAGTTTTCAACTTTTTCTAGTTTAATAGGTCAGAATTTCAAGTATGATTACATTTTGCACACCCCTGCTGCCTAATTTCTGTTCAGACTAGACTAATTACTATCAGAGCCTTGCTAATTGGGATGACTATCAAAGACAATGTTTCAGGTGGCTCATTTTTCTTAATGTTTTTAATATTTAGTGTTCAATATTTATGAAGTTATAGTAAATCAGATTAGCATTCATGAAAAGTCAGAAAGCAGTTCCTAGAATTTAGCATTTCAAGGTCATCATTGACCCTCCAATCTTTCAAAAGCCATTTGAGATTATGTTACTAAATTCTGTATGTAATTATAACTTGTCCATAGAAAAGTTTTCCTCCATAGGGACTCCTGGTAAATTGCTCTTTCTTGGCACTCTTTTTGCCCATGAAATGAGGAAAGCTTAAGTAATTCTTTTAAATTGAGATGCCCCTTGAGGTGGCAAAATCTTAGTAATATGGGCATGGAGATCAGAGGAAAAAAAGAAGACTAATAAGGGACTTTAGTCTGAAAAGTTGAGAAACATTTCTATACAAGCCTACAACTGAAATCAGATCCCAGATTTCTCAGGGGATGCCAGCTACATACTCCTCAAGAATAGGGAATATGCCACTATCTCTCACCCTTAACTGAACACCACAGTGTCCAGGGCTCCAGAACCTGAAACCCAAAGCCTAAAATTGTTGGGATACTTATGCATCCCACTCTATGGTAATTCTCCTGAAAAAGCAGGTAATTGATAAATGAATGAACTACTCAGGCAATTAATGAAATATACACACCAAGCACTGATTCAGTAAGACCACATGACTTCTAAAGCTTTACTGTTCGCCTGGTAATACATCCAGGATCCCATCTAATCCTAACAGCACTGTAAAGCAGGTGTTCTTATTCCCATTTTACAAGTGGGGAACTGGAACACAGAGGTATTAAAGAATTTGTCCAAAGTCGTAAGTGGCTGAGCCAGGATTCAAACTTAATTATGGTAAGTGCTGTCGCGGCCTTGCTAATATGGCTTAACCTGATTATTGACTTCCAACTTTCAATTTACAACTGCATTTCTTTTCCTGATGATTTCTCTTGCCTCTGTCCTCTTGAAGCAGGCTAGACATGCCTCGGAAATAACCCTCTCAATGACTGATGGGAATTAGTGTATAAATGCTCCAGTTTCTCACTCCTCAGGGAAAATAGCACTGACCCCTGCTTTCCCTAGAAGGATCGACTCATTTCCCAGAGCGATAACTTACTTGATAACATACAGTTCATGCACCATCTTTACTACCCAAACTGTGCCCTCATTCCTCCACCCGGGGTTTCCTAGGATCACCTTGCAAATAAACTAATTTCCCAGAGTCTGCTTCACAGATAAACTAACTAAGACAGAAGGTCTGTCTGATTCTAAATCCTTATGATGTGTCTACTTTTCCACACTGGGAATGTGGCAATTGAGGAAAGAGACTTTGGATTTGACATTACGTTAATCATGAGGAAATTGTGGTGTTTTAGAAACATATCAGCCTTTCCCATTGGAGAGAAGGTTGCTTAATGCAGTGGCTTGATCTGTTAACACCTTTTGCACCCCTGTAGTCTGGCACATCATGATTGGATCCAAAATATTCGTCATTCTTTATTTTTTTCCAAGGTTGATTCTACTCATCTGTGAGGGGGATAAATGGACATTCTTTTTCCTCCTTGGTCGCTTCTAGGCCTTTCATGGCTGATACTGCATACTTTACCAGAGAGGCCATTATGCCCATGGGTGAGAAGACCATCTTTCCATTCTGAGCTTTCCTGTTAGACCTCTAGAATAGGAACACTGTAAATATGTGTTAGAGTTGAATATAAAGTAGAAGCTGTCATTAATCAAAGAGAGATGATCTGGGAACAAGAGAAAGTTATTAGAGCTCTGGTAGCCTCAGAGAGCAGACACTGAGAACCCTTTGTCCACTCAAAGAAGAGTCTAGTGCAGGCTAAACCTTCGGGCAGAACTTTGTAAATTTAATTGTGCACTTACTTTTTGCTCTTTATTGTGATCAGCCTTGAAGACTCAGAGGCAAGCACCATGCAGGTTCTGGCCCTTGGAGCCCACATTCCATTGGTGCAGGAAGATTATAAACCAACACTTATGAGAAGCACACTACAAGAAATACAGTAACAGTGAAATGTCCAAAATGTTGTGTGATTGGTAGAGAATAGGAAGCATTCTGTGTGGCATTTTAGAGGTAGTTGAAGAGGTCTACAAAGCATCACAGAGGTGACAGGTGAGCTGGATTTTGAAAGATTGAAAAGGAATAGATGTACGTGGTTTTGATGAGAGAGGTTAACTCAACATTTTGGTTCTAGACAGGAAAAAATTATTTCCCCTTTATAGTCTAATGCTTAGAGATATAAAGTTATGAAATGTTAAAGTTATACATTCCTACCTTGGAATGTTGGGGGAGAAATAACAGCTAACCACTGCATAGTGCTTGTTCTTTGCCAAACACTACTCTATGTACTTTACATATGCAAACTCATTGAATTTTCTCATGACAACCCTATGTGATAAATATTACTATTATATCACTGCAGATGGAAAATTACCCAAAATCACACTGCTATTAAGTAAAGCCAAGTAATCTGTCATTTGAGACTTTGCTCTTAATTAGTATACTAATGCACTTAGAAATAAAGATAAATTAGGACTAATAATTAGAAATAACTACAGAAACTTGAAATAGGTAATGACCCAAGTGAGTTGAATTTTTGTGTAAATTTTCTTTTATACAATTTACACTCTTCTACAGCCTCTCAGTACCATCACTGTCAGGCAGTCGAGTGTGGGGTTCATAGAGTCCCAGCATAAGCTGACTGAGCACTTGAGTCCCTAGCAACTCAGGAGACCTGGGTTCCATTTATTAACCTCTGGAGGCATCCACTTCTTCATTTGTCAAATAAAGATAAGAGGGATGTTTTGAAAATTAAATGTGGTAATGTACACAGTGAACTTAACACAATGTCTTGCACATAGTAGGTGTTTAATATATTTCTATTTTACAAAGATGATTAAATAGGCTGCACAAGAGTTCAGTTATAGTAGGAGGAGAATGGCAGATAAGTAAAACATTGTGGTGAGAGATGTAAAACTCTTCTCCTCCAAAGGAACAGCAGCACCAAATCCTTCAGGTGCTACCATGACATTTTGTTCTTGTGGTGGTGATTCAGCAAAGCACAGACCCGAGTATTTATTAATAATCAGGAAATCTAATGTCTCTAAATCTCAGTGTCAGGACCAGAGAGCAGAATCACCTTGGCAGGCAGCACAGCATGTGAGTCAGTCTTCTCTTTTGGAGGGTTGCTGGTAAGAGCCATTGCTGATACAGATTCATTTCTTTCTCTTTCTAAACAAAGTATGTTCTTCAATAGAACATTGATAGAATGATACAATTACTGTATAATGAAGAATTTGTTCCTAGGAGGTACCCTCTAAATCCCTGGAATTTTCCAGGAGTATCTCTGTGATCATGGTGGGCTCTAATAGTTTATGCTAATGACGTAACTCAAGATGAGGGCTGGCCACATCAGAAAGATGAATCACATGATTGGATGGTTGTGGCTTTCGGCCACATGATATCAGCCCAACCACCAGAAGGGGAATAGACATGAAATTTGAGTGCCACCATGGGGCCGATGACTCAGTCAATCATGGTGTCACAGTGAGACTCCAGTAAAAGCTCTGGACACTGAAGCTCAGGTGAGATCCCAGGTGGTGAACACATTGAAATGCTGGCAGAGGGACACTTCCTGAGGACACAGAAGCTCCATATTTGGGGTACTGTAAGACTTCATCTATGGGTCTCTTCTTTTGGCTGATATTGATTTGTATCCTTTATAATAAAACTCTAGTCCTGAAACCTGAGTTCTGTTAGTTGTTCTAGTGAATTATCAAACCTGAGTGGGTGGTGGAAACACCCAAGTTTGTAACCAGTTGGTCCTCAGTGTAGGTGACCTGGGAACCCCTCAACTTGCAGCTAGTGTCTGAAATGAGGGGAGTCCTGGTAGAGGACTTTATTCTTACCCTGTGGAGTTTGCTCTAACTCTGGGTAGTTGGCATCAGAATTGCATTGCAATGATCAAATTGAGAAATAAGTATGAAATGGTTACTATAAGTAAGACATATTCATTCCATCAGGAAAATTGTAGAAAATGAGATACCATTTTGAAGCTATCTAAAAGCAAAAGAACTTTTGATGCTTTTGAGAAATATAATATTAATTTATAAAAGCTTGCTTGCTTATCTTCATTCACATTCGTTTTGCATGGCTTATGGTGTAGCCAGACCCACTGAAGGCCTTGCAGACACATGCAGGCACTCCAGGTTTTCCATCAACTAAAACATCAAATGTATGTTATGTGACTTTATCCAGACAAAAATACCAACGCAGCATGACTTACTCGTTCCCTCCTCTCAGCTCGATTCCTGACCTTTTCAAATGTTTAAGACTCTCGTTGATCATCATAAATGGTTTTATCTGATCATTTATTCATCAGATACTATATCTATTGGCCACCTACTATGTGCCCAGCACAGGTCCTGAGATAATGAAAGAGCACCACGATTGGCCTCAGAATTTTTCTGGAGCTCTATGTACTAGCTCTATGACCTTCGTAAATCATTTGCCCCTTCTGTAAGATAGTAAGATTGGAATGGATCACATTATTGGGATTACAAGAGTCCTGTCCAGTTCTAACTGCTACTGATTCCTTGAGTCAGCCTGTCTTTCTTGGGAGACTGAAGCATGAGGCTCCTCTTCTTCACTGTGTGTTTGCCAACTCTCTTGTGAGTCTTCCCTCAGCTCATTCTCAAACACCCCTCCTTGCTCCATAAATCTGCATAGGAAAGGACCAGACAGCTGTAGCTCTCAACAGCTTTGGTTTTCATCACTGCCTGTGTCATCCTGCTTGCTGAAGCTGCTTTTTAAAGGGGCCAAGCCTCCTTTAAACAATTCTAAATATTTTTGAAATTACAAACCAGAACGTAACAAGTTTACAAATAGATAAAACAGTAGCGTTTTCCACAGGTGGTTAAACTGACAAGAGAACTTTTCTGTGGAAACTATTCTGTGATGTAGGCTGATGGGAAAGGGGACCACAGCAACGCTGGAGAAGCTAGGAGGATACTGATTCCAGAGAGAGCAGCAGCATCATGAAAAGAAGCAGGAGAAAGGGAAGGAAAGCACCTTATGAGAGGACAGAGGATGTCCTGCCTGCCACACACTCTGCTAGGTATTCTGTTTATCTCAGTTTTATTTTCCCCACGTGACTAAAAAAAAACCTTAGCGGTTGTAAGGATTGACAGTGGAATGAAAGGACATCACTGCTATACCAGCAAAAAGGCTTCTGGTCTTCCGTAATGTGAATCAGAGGCAGAGAAACAATTATCCACACACTCACACCCTGCCATGCCCTGTTATAATTATTTTCCTGCTGACCTTACTCCCTCATCCACCTTAAGTTGTATCGCTGATTTAGAGATGATGGGCTGTTCTGTGGCAGCAGAGGGAAGCATAAAGTACCAGACATTTAAAAAATACCAAGAGAATAGAGATGGCAAAATATATTTTGCCAGGGTGGTAACTTAATATGAGACTTATATTTTGAAGTTTAAAACTCCTGGACCAAGAGTGAGTATTCTCTTTGACATGACCTTGAGAAACCACTGCCAAAGACTCATTCCATGCAACTTTTATACCTCTGCCCTCCAATTGCTCTGAAGAACAATGGCATTTCTCTTAGTGATGGTGAAATCCAAACACTGGTACTTTAAATTTCTGACACCAATATATATTACATCTGACCTCTTGTTGATAGCTGATTTTCACATGTTAGTCCTTTGTGTATATAATTCTCATTGATCATATCCTAAAAGAGTGGGGCCATCGGTGAAGAAATGGTGCCCTCGAATAAGAAAAAGGCAAAGATGTAGAACCTTATCCAAAGTGTAATGCTTAGAGATTTTAAGAATGATTAAACTCAGAGTTTGTTCACAGGAAAATAAAAAGTGTAGTCATATGCTTCATTGTAAAACATGTGAGCATTTAGATTCATGAAGGTAACAGGCTGTGTGTTTCCTGTCATCATTTCACTGATGGACATTCTATGGAATTGGACACAATAGGCAGTAGAAAAAGTGTAAACTTTGGAAAATAGAAGACTGGATTTTCATCTCAGCTTGTTCACTTACAAGTTGTGTTGCTTCAGGCTAATGAATTAACCTACAGAGGAGCCTCAGCTTTCTGTACCTGTTATTAAAAAACAAGGAGGAGAAGAGTAGGAAGAAAAAGAAGGAGAGGAAAGATCAAAGCAAGAAAGGAAGGAGAAAAGTAGATAGGAACTACTAATACTTACCTCAGAGGGTCATAGTAAGGGTTACAGAATAAGTTTAAAAGTAGTAGAACAATGCAAAATGTTATATAAATACAGTATTATTGTTAAGAATGATACTTTAGATACTATTAACATTTTCTGTATATTGAAAAAAAAATCCAAGAAACAAGCTATGCTTGCTAAAACAATCAAAAAAGCATCACCTTGAGATAACCTGCAGGATCTCTACCCCCGAACAATGGCAGTTTGCTCTTAGTGAATGGCAGAGCAGGTCTGGCTCTCTGAGGCATTCAGCTCAAACCCACCACCGCCAAATAATGTGTCTTTTCTCATCAGCACCTTACACAGATTACAGACTTCTAGGTTTGACTTTGCACTGGATATATTTTTCCCTGCAACCTGAAGTCTGCACAGTTCAGCATGCTAGCCATCAAACTGTCTGATAAATACAGTACCATGGACAACAGCCCTGAACTGAAATAGGATGTGGTGGGCTTATGGTGATTGCCTTGCTGCACACTGGAGCTGTTAGTTCTGGTTTGGTGTTTGGTAAAGAGGTATGAATCAGGACACGGTGTCTTGCAATAAAGAGGAACTAATAGAGGTAATTAGGAAAGAACACCTGTCGGTGAGAAATTGAAACCTCTACATTGGCCACCGCCAGCCATGGTTCCCAATTGTTATTCACAACAATGGAGAGCCTCTGGACTATGAATGTGAGCAATGATGGACAGCAATAAAATTCGTAAATGAGTTTTCACATTGTCTAATAAAATTCTATGACTTTGTCAATCTGTGTTGACACAGACCGACACAGCACTAGCTGATAAAATGTTGTAATGGGAAGCTAATTGTTTCCTTAGGGTTTCACATTTGTCTTTTATTTCTATGGTTCTAGATGCAAATTCTGGCTTTCTTATAAGTAACCATGAAGGTAGTTGTTTCTGGGTTCCTAGCAGTCAGATAGCATAAAGCAAGCCAAATGGGGCTGTCAATGGGCAGCAGAATGAAAGCCTAGACACGTGGATCTGAATTTAGGGGGATGTGGAATCACGGCTGCCTCAAACATGGCTCAGAACTGTACATTTTCTGTAAACTTATAAGCAAAAGGTGGGTAAGTCACAGAAGTTCTATAGGTCACAGAAGGCATAGGGATTGTTTTATATCTGCTCTAGAGATGCCATCTTGAAAGAGAATAAGAAAGATAATTTTATGTTCTTAAATTAGCCTCAAAAAATACCATTTTAAAATTTGCTTCAATTCACACATAACATTGGAAGTTGTAACCTGGGAAATAGAAATGGGAAATGAGAATGAGAAGTCACAAAAGAAGACTGAGGTTTGCTGTAGATATACTTCATGTTTATTTGATGTGCTCAGCACAAAACATAATTGATCAAACAAAAAATTGTGGAGAGAACAAGGGAGAAGGGGAGAAGGATATTCAGTTTACATACACATAAGCTCTATTGTGTTAAAAAATTTTGTTCAGTTTACCACGCTACTCCCATTGGTTAGAACAGGGCAAGCATATAATAAATGTTTAATAAATATTTCTCAAATAAATAAATTATAACTCAGCATCAAATTTTGTCTTGATTAGAAACAATGTCCTTCTCAATTATTTTACTGATAAAGCCTCAAAAGATGTAAAATTGATAACTCTCCTAAATGTTTGTCCACTGAAAATCTCACAAGCATTGACACACAAATATAGTTATTTTCTGTTTTAAAGGTGATAGGGAACGTTACCTATTGGAACAACTACCTACCAATGCTTTCTATATATACATATTGGTATATGAAAAGGTCCTTATTGATTGTTGCTCTACTTCTCTGAGATAGTAATTAAGGGTTAATTATGCTTGCTGCTTGACTGTTTTATAAAGGGTTATGGAATGAAAGCTGGTAGAATATTTTGGATTGTTGGAAATAGATTTACATTTTAATTATTTTAGAAATAAAAATTTAAAAACTGAGAGAAAATCACACTCTAGAACTTGATGGCATTTGAGAATCAGATTTCACAGGGGCTTAAATCTCATTAGCATCAGTTTTCAAAGCATTTCAGCCGATGGAACCATAATTCACAAATAAATATAAATCAAGTGTGGAAGCCAAAATTACCTCCCATTTCATATTCTTCCTGTGCCAAAGTATATTCAAAATCAAAGTATAAATTTATGGGATAGTTAAGTCTTTCTTGGCTACACAGACCCCAAGTTCTTGAGTAAATTAAATATGTTGTAAGACAGGAGAATATTTTGTGTAGGATTTTCACAGAAGATTTTTAAAAACATTTGACAATTAAGATAACAAAAAACATATGACAAATTATCTTAAGTAAAAATAAATATGATAATACTATATGAAGACATGAGTGCATATGATAAAAATAATTTAAAATTTGCATTGTACTTGGAATTCATAAAAGTGAAAATTTGGGAAAATTACACATAGAGTGTCATTAAGGGAGGTTAAGTGATGACAGGTTCTTGGAAAGAAAATACTGGCAGAGGTTCCCACCCCAGCCCCCTTCCAGATTATAAAAGACAATTAGTTGCCCCCTGAATCAAAGAGGAAAAGTAGGTCTCTTGACTTAGATCAGAGCACTTAGATAAATCCCTCAACTGTCCTGAGAACCTCTGTGGGTTCCTTCCCAATTTCTCTGGACAGGCAAATGAGCACTAAGTTATGCATGAAGGGAAAAAAATGCATTCAATACATTTTCCTGGAAGACTAGTAATTGCTACATGAGTGTTTACTGAAGACAGGCCAAAAATGAGAAGAGAGTGCTCAACCGGGGCATGGTGGGGGTGGATGCAGACTAAAATTGCCCAGGGTGTAAATCTAACAGGACTTGCCTGGCCTCTACTCTTTAGCAGCCCTGCCTTTGAAATGCAATGCTCAATGGAAGATGAGGTAACTCTGTTCTATGCAGAGAGATTCCAAAATGGTGGAGGTGTATATTCATACCGGCTGGACAAGTACCACCTTGAGAAGGACAGTCCTTCCTCATCCTACCCAGATGATGAGGTACCGCTCACATGTTTCTCCTCTACACCTACAAGGTGACCAGCTTTTCATGAAAGCTCTAAAGCTTCTGTCATCCCACATAAGAAAAAATTTGGAGACTTTTTCTTCTCTGGTAACTCAAGAACCTCTTCCTCAGGCACAGAGTTTGTCTGTCTACAATATAGCTCTGATCATCTATGTAAAAACCACCAGTGTACTTGGCATTCTTCTAGGATCCATACACCTTTATACCTCCAGGATTTGCAAGGGCTGTTATCTCCTGCCTGCAATGTCCTGTTCAACCTCATGACAGCTGAAGCAGCCTCTTCCTTCTTCGTCAATACATTTCCTGTCCTGCACAGGCTCAGCAATGTCTCCTCATCATGAATGCCCACAGCACTTTTCATCTGTCTCTTTTCTATTACAATTTTATTCAAATTCAATAATTTATTTATGTGCTTAAATAACATCTCTATTTACTAACTTGCTATGACTTTGAGCAAATTATTTTACTTCTCTTGGTCTCAGTTTTCTGATCTATAAAATTAGATGAAATAGTCAGCCATAGTTATATTTTCATGCACCATTCTTGGCCCTATTTTATACTTTGAGAATACAGTAGTAAATAGTGAGCAAGACTAGAGTTTTGACATCCTCACCTTACATCCTACTAAAGGGACAGGAAGAATAAACAGACAGTAAACATATGAACAAAAGCAAATTTCAGAGACTATTGGGAAGTGCCATGATGAAAATAAAATAAGCTGTTGATACTGATGGGAAGGGTTGGGGCAGGAAGGATACTGTGGCCAAGGTAGAAGGGGAAAGCTTCTCTGAGGAAAGAAAACTTCAGTTGGGAACAGAACTGGGAATGGAGTCAGCCTTGGTATCTACATTCCAAGAAACACGGAAGACACTAAAGGGCCCAAAGAGGGTGAAGAGGATGTAAGTGATGAGACCAACTAAACAAGAGGGTTGGGGAATGGTGAGGTCAGAGACATGAGCCAGTAACAAATCACTGGGTCTTGTAGAAGTTTGAATTTTATTCTGTTGCAACAGAAAAACATCAGATCATTTTAAGCAGTTGACATAATTTGCTTTACACTTTAGAAAGATCAGTCTGGTTGGTGTATGGAACAGGGATTTTATTGGAGTGGGCGGAACCTGAAAAGCCATTTAGAAAGATATTTCTATAGTACAGGTGAGCCATGTGATGGCCTGGGCAGTGTTGGAGCAGTGAAATACTGAAAATTAGCTTATATTTTGTAGGGAATGCCAAAATGAAGCACCATTAGATGTAGAGAGTAAAGATAAGAAATTAATTAAGAATAATTGGTATGTGTTGAGTCTCAGCAACTGGATGAGCATTGAGGTGGGGAAGCCTTGGCCAAAGGAATGTATTGACGCCAGAATTTCCAGCCTTGTTAAAGTGAGGTGTCATTGGATGTTATGAATGGATGTGAAGTGGGCAGTGGAATAGATGAGTCTAGGGCTCACTGGAGAGCTGTCTGGAAGTTGTCTCTTGAGTCTGTAGTCTCCTCTTAAGAACCACCAGAATGTCAACAGAAGAAGCCAAGGAATTAAATGAATTTGCCTAGAAAAAGAGTGAATGTAGAGAAAATAAAAGAGCTGAAGAGAAAAATACAAGTGTTTGTCAATATGCAGATTTAGGAGGATGCGCCAGCAAAAGCTGCTGAGAAGATGGCAAGGGGGTTAGGTAGAAAAAAAAGAACAGGCATGAATGGTGTCCTAGCTCTGGATAAGAAAAATGTGTCCCAAATTGGGGCTCTCTTGTTCCCTCGCTGGGAGCTTGCTCTCCTAAAAAAAAAAAGAATGTGTCCCAAAAAGAGAGAGCAAACATCTGCTGTTGACTGAAGAGAGAACTGAACATCGTCTTTGGCAAGAGGTAGGTGGTTGTTGAGTTGTTGTGGGGAAGTGTAGTGTCTGACAGGGCTGAGTGACTGATTGATATTCACGGTCGTATTCACAGAGGTGATAGTGACAGTGTAATTTTTCTCTATCAACTTCAACTACTCTGGTCCAGGTGGGGAGGGGTGGACTGTTGTGTTTAATCAGGACCTGGGCTTGCTTGGCAGAAAGTCAGAATTTAAGTTATTTTAAGCTTCTTATCTCTAAAATTTCACAAGGTAAAATTAAAAATTAGTCTATTTAAATCTAGAATTTCAAAAACTAATTTTTTATACTAACTTTATTTAATCCTCCAAATTAAGATTACCTATGGTTGCGTGCAAAAACTACATGAAGCAATGGGGGAAGGAATCTATAGCAATCTTGTATGTTGCTTAAATCACCAATATTGGACTAGGAATATGTACGAATCCAAAACAAATGTCATTCCTCCAATACTTTTTACTTATATTTTGCTTCCCTTCGTTTTCCAGTTTTGATCCTTGGGAAGTTTGAAAGAATGGACAGTGGCAAGTGTGATGCTTTGCCAGGTATGGCTAAGTGACATCTAAGGTCTAAATTAGAGTTGTCATAAAAATTATTTTACAATAAGACAAAAGCAATGAATTTATGTATTAATAGAAATTATTTAGCCCAGTGAATAATTCAAAAATTAACTATTCTACCAAACTCTGACATCTTATAGAAGGCAGCATTTGTCTTTTTCGTTTCATTTTAGGGAAATCTAAAATTAAAACCTATTTTAAATTCTAAAAATAAGTGGTTAAACTCCTGAAAATTTATTCAATCACATTTTAAACTCCAACATACATATTTCTAGACTTGTAAACATATTTGCATTCTTTTAAATTTAAATAGAAATAGATTTGTTAAAATCCAGTTCCCTGAAATGTTCAGGAGAGTATCATCTGGCTTGATATTTTTAAGTTATATATAATGTTTTTAATAAAACACTATGAAATATGCTATTTTCAAACAATTAATGATTTAACTCTACTTGTTATGGAACATTAATTTTTCCACAATGCCACCTCTGTGAATAAAAATAAGTAGTCGTCATTCTCAGTAGGAAGCGATGTTTAACTCTTAACTAAATTCGCTTTGTCACAATAA
Organism: Manis javanica; assembly: GCF_040802235.1. Classification (NCBI taxonomy): domain Eukaryota; kingdom Metazoa; phylum Chordata; class Mammalia; order Pholidota; family Manidae; genus Manis; species Manis javanica. The sequence goes on from NC_133157.1 coordinate 153,402,308, forward strand.
AGAAAACCAACTTGAATTCCAAACATTACAAGTGACAAAACATTTCAAAGAGCATTCATTTTGTAGGTAGACTGCACCTGAAGTCCTCTACTTTAATCTAAATGAAAAAACCAAAATGAAGTCAAACGATATTTATTGTTGCTTATTCCTTGACATTTCTTAACAGTACATAACAATCTCATAAAAGGGGAAGGCTGGACAGACAGGCCTCCTTCCCTGGGCATTGTGAGTCCCACTAGCATTCCTCACACATTGGCCACAAGAGCAACACCTCAGCATAACAATGCCTTACGTTTAGACAATGCTTCCTAGTTGACAAACTGCTTTTTATATTGGGCTTGTTTCTTCTTAATGAGAGGGAAAGTTATATGGAGAATTTTATTCCCTTAGAAGGCAGGAGACTTTTGGCAAGATTTTGAATCTTTCCTCTGTGGCCAATTAGTGACAATTCCACTTTTGCAAGACAGCCGTCTCCCTGTCCAATTTGACAAGGCAAAGCAAGAAGACTGGCACTGAATTCAATGCCAGCAGTAGTTCAAAATCTTACCACCATCAAAATAGGAATTCAGATGCAAAATTCCAGGGCTTGCTTGGTCTGCTCTGGCCGCCACAGTAGCTGAACCATAACCAGAGTCGGCTTCTGAAAGAAGTGACAGTGTAATTGGTATAACATTTCTGCAGAGGAAGTTAGGCAACATGTTCCTGATAAAGGGAAAAATTGCATGATTGTGCAATCACATGCATACCATTATGTTTGTTTCAGCCTTGTTTATAGTAGAAAAAAATTATAAGCAATGGTATTAATCAATAGGCAGTTGGTTCACTAACGTATGGTACAATTGTTAATTAGAACACCACATAACCAGTAACAATTGTTAATTGGAACACCACATAACCAGTAACACAATGGGATTTCATCTGAGGATGAGTAGGGTAGACCAAATAGTGTAGGACCTGGTAGGCTGTGATACACAGGATTTGGACTTTGTCTCAGTATCAGTTAAAAGCCACTGGAGATTTCTGAACATAGGAGAGAGAGAATTTGATTTACATCTTCGCAAAGCTGAAAAGAGACTACAGAAGTATTAGGGGAGCTATGAGGATGTGCCTGAGGGTTAAAATGGCTCAGGACAGCTGCTACCAGCAAAGGAGGTGGGAATGAGTCTTTAAGTCTATGACTAGTGAAGGTCAAGAAAGCAGGATTGTCTAATATATTGGACTTTGGGTGTGAGAGAAACAGAAGAGTCCAGGAGGACTCCCAGGCTTTTATTAAGTAGGGATGTGTGTACGCGAATAGACCAAAGCACCAAAGAACGCACCCCCTCCCCAAATGACAGGGTCATTGCTGTGTAGTTGATTTGAGAAAACCTTTATTTTCATCTTTATACTTTTGTTTGAGATTATGCAAGGAACATGTGTTACTTCAATAATTTTAAAGCTATTTTTAAAATAAACTAATGACAACGATCATGAGAAACAATTTCATCCAAACTATATATATTTTTTGGTTGGCCACCTCTTGTTGCATGACAATGGAACCTCTCAGAAGAGCAGACAGCCATTCTGGAATATAAAGCAGTATCTAACCCACCAACCTGCCCAGGTTTGGGATTCAGAGTAAGTTGCATCTCTTTATCTGGGTCTTTTCTAACTGAAGACAAAAATTCACTAGGGCCTCCTACGCAATGAACCTGAAGATGAATACCATGGAGTCAGCACACCTGCCAATCAAACCACATTAAGTAAACCTCCATCTGTGTAGTGAAATGACTCATTCTTATTCTCATTAACCCTCAGAATTAGCATATTTGAATCTACCTTCTTTTCAAAATTTTTATTTTCTGTTTATATTTTCATAAGCCTTATGTCATGCATGCCTTTTCTCTGGTAAGCCACCTCAAATCCTTTTTTAAACATGTGGGGTAAAATAAATACATTCATAAACACTTGGATGTTTTCTCTCCATGCCCCCCTTCCAGGTATATCTGCTTTATTTATGTCTTATTTAAAATCATGCGATTCACTCCCTAACTGCCTCCCTCCTTAATGTGCAAATGTCAGAAGTCATGCAGAGAACCATGCAGCTGAGAAAAATATGTTCTCAAAAAGGTTTTATGTAGCACCCAGGCTTTTTGGAGAAAAGGCACAAATATAATACATAAATAACCCACTGGACACAGGAGCCATGTTTGAACTTGAGCAGATACTTCCTCTATAGACACACAGCACAGAGGGCATGATTGTATGTCAGCACCTGAATGTCATCATTCAGCAGCGGAGGTCAGTAAGACCCAATTGTGACCCCAAAACTGGACCCAGTGAACTAAAGGATGAACAAAATTGTTTTCATAGCAGTGGTAGGTCTTCAAGCATTATCAGAAATAGAAAGGCTTATCAGAAATAGACTCCTAGTATCTTGTATCCAACCAGACATATTTCTCCTCTTTCTTCAAACCTCCCTTCTCCAATGCTGTGACACTGGCCACTTTTTGTCCTGCAGGCTTGAAACCCAGGGGATCAGTAGCAATTCTAAACTATGTCTCTCCCCAGGTACTTACAATGGAGACTTCTGCATTTCATTTCTAGCTCATCTCATGGCAAATATTCCACCACTTTGAAGTCAGGCACACAGTCTGTGCATGTACCAAGCATGTGGCTTTCTGCATATGTCTGCACATCATTTTTCAGGAAACTCTATTTCACACTACACCAGCTTGATGAGTAGCTGTTGTTCACACCCACTGAGAAATAACTCCATGTGAGAATAATACCTTTACAACTTTGAAATGTCCTCAGACAGACTTCTCATCTCCAGGCCGTCACCCTGCTGTGAACTCTCATCTTGATTGTTCACACTTACAGGCAGCAGTGGTGCAACACACCATCAGACAATATGAAGGTCTGAGGAAACGTGAAAGAGTGCAAAATTAAATCAGGGCCTGCACTTCTTTCTAGTTCGGTGTAATTTTTAATGATTAAAAAAATCTGCCACACACACAAATATATTCATACTTGGTGTCTGATCAAAATTTCTGCTCTGTCTTGGAGGTACGTTTACATTCCGATCTTCACTGACATTCTTTGTGTTGAAGGTTGGTGTATGAATTTAGCATCTGAAGGCCCTGTCCTCAAGATGCTTTCTACTTACAATCCCTTAAATATTTCTGGTCAAAAATCTAAATCTTACCTGAAGTCACAATTATTATAATATTGAGACACCTGAAAGCTTCGGTTGGGTGTAGTTTCAATGAACTGAATTTTCTCTTCGAGAATTATCCAGAGATAACTTTACCAATATTGTTCATTGAAAAATCCAGCAAAAGGCCATCAATGAATATATTATAGGAATAAATTAAATAAAATGAGGAACACTTCCATCCCACAAATATTGTTGAGCCCCTGAGATGTGCCAGACTGTGCTATGCTACAGATTCCAACGTAAATCTAATATGGGCCTAAGGAAACTCACTTGTGCTCAGTAGAAGAGCTGACAGGTTAATTATATTTTCTGTAATTCAGCAGGAACATTTCTCAGCAAGGGCTGAAATATACACTCCAAATTACTCATTAATTTTTAGTTAACTTGAAAATTCAATTAAGTGGAAACCCACTCACTCTTAGTACTTAGTTCTTTCAGTGAATGTCCAGCTAGCTCAACGTCTTCAAATCAGCTCAACCCAACAGAAGAACCAGGTGATTGCCAGAGGCGCCACACCCTGCTGGGCGCTGAGGGTGCAGTGATGAGAAGACATGGGCTGGCAGGGGGAAGGGCTGGTTAATGGCAATCCACCCACAGGAACAGAAAAGTGGGCTAGTACATACTACTGTGAGTCTGAATAGTAAGAGGAACAATTGAAGAATATACAAGATATGAGAACTGACCACGGAGGTTAGAGAAAGGGACAGGGCAAAGGGGAGTATCTCAAGGACCCTTCTTTCCATATGTAGATGCAAAGTTAAAAGGCCTGAATGGATACTGACCCAGGACATCTTCTAAAAGTTGTTTTTAAATTTTCCATTATCAACTTGTTCCCTATTATCTGCCTCTACCCTAAAAAGTCAGTACAGGGAAAATCTGACAAATCAAATCATCTGAGTAGTTTTACTATGTTTAGTAAGAGTTGTTATGAATATGCATCTTTAGAAGATGTTTTTTATGTATCATAGTTTGCACTGCAACTAAAAGAATTGTGTGCATGTGTATAAAAGCATAATGATGCGTACTTATATGTACATAAAAACATAAGTATATATTTATATTAAGGTTACTTAAATATATATACATAAACAGACAACATGAATATCCTTGACTATAAATTTGCTTATGTTTGCTGTCAAACATTTAAATAATTATTAATGCCAAATATTAATGAGAATAGTATTACTTCCAATTTAAAATTTGAACAGAAAGTTCAAGAAGTGGCATGTGGAAACGCATGAGCCTTGGGAAATTTGTGATCAAATTTGCCTCATAGCACAACCACCACAAACCTTACTTCTAGAAAATTTTCTTCCTATTTTCTCAAAAGGCACACATTTTTCCAGCTTAGCCTGGGAAAATGCTTTGAATTACTTTATGATACATGAATAGACATATTTCTTCAGAAAATAAACTGCATTGCCATCATTTATGAGTTTAAGAAAACCATGTAAGATAAAGGGAACCAAATTTCCCATTAAAAAGGAAAACAAGTTTCATGACAGTAAAAACTTTGAGAGATTATATGAAAAAGTTATCATTTACAGTGTATAAAGTTCTTACAAAAACCCAGCCTGTGAACTGTTTTATGTATGAAATATTTTCAGATGAAGTCTGAACACCAGGGTAGAAAGTGAGCCAGAAAACACGATGCCATTTGCCTGTTGCTTCCCCACCAGCATTGCTACACCCAGCCAGCCAGCCAAGGAGTGGGAGGTGTCTACGACATCCTTATCAACTGGCTAATAAACTCTTTGACCACATTCACCAGTAGTTACAACCTCTAATAAAACAAAATGAAAACACAAACTTTCTCATTAGAAATAACAGGAGACATAGAGTATTTCAGGAAGCAAGTGGTTCTACTAAATAAATTCTGGCCCCCAAATCTTTTGACTGCCCCCAACCCCACAAACTCCAGAACAGGAAGAAACAAATCCTTTCAAATTATCAGTCCTCCCTATTAGTCCTTCTGTGATAGGACTGAATCATCAATTTCTCTGAAAGGAGACATAAAGAAATATTTCCCATGAAAACTTCTTGAGAACTCAGATTAGGTCAGGCAGAAGTAGAGTGTGGTATCGACTGGTTTTAGTTTCAAAAGAATGAAAGGAATTCAGAACTGGAAAGGGCTCAAGAGGTTAATCCAAACCCTTCTTTTATAAGCAAGGAAATTCTAAGTACTAATAAGGTAAAGATCTAGTAGCGGCCAGGAGTGCCCAGCATCTGTAGGATGCTGGCTGAGGGCAGGGTCCTGGCCTGTGCTGCTCAGCCCTGCATCCCACCACCCCACACTGGGCCAAGGAAGAGAAGTTGCTCAGTAAATATGTTAGCCAAAAATTTCTGGATTATTTTACAAAATTGTTTACAACAAAATGTGTGATCCATCTTTGTTAAAAGCTGAATATTAGAAAAGAGGGCACCAATCATTTGGAAAACGAGAAATCTCTTCTCTCTCTCCAATCTATCATTCATCTCTGCTTGCCCTTCCTTTTACACTGATGGATTATAAAACCTGCTTCTGAGTTATAGAGGCATAAATTAATGGAGTTACTGTGCTAAACATCACCCCTGGTAAATGATTCTTGTTTTTGCAAGGGTTTTCTCCTTGTCCATTTCCATGAAGGATTTCAATGATTTTCAGATTTTTCCACAATTAATTAATTTGCTCAAAAGGACACAATTCCAGCTAACACTTAGCATCTCCTACTAGAGTGCAAAATAGTGTTCGGTGGCCACCTGAGGTTTGGAGACATCTAGTTTATTTATAAAAACTGGGCTGAAAAAGTAAGTTGGCACTGTCACATGATGCTTTCAAATAATGGGGGCAGAACTCCCACCCTCTGCCTTAGGCATTGGCTGAGCCCTTCTCCCCTATCCCTTAAAGATGGCAATTATTATAAGACTACAGATCCTGATGATAAACAGCACTGGGGAAGCAGAAAATCTCAAGTAGCCACCACCCAGAATCCTTAGGGTCATTCATATATAGTCTATTTTTATCTTGAAGAGAAGCACTGGTTGTTACTCTGTGTTTTGCAGCTTCAAAGCCTATTTCTGGGTATTGGGTCAGAATGATATATTCCGGGAGCAAGCAGCTGCCAATAAGGATGGCATCTGTCTCATAGTGGTGTGTGTGTCTTCCAGGTCTTTACTGCAGTGCCAAGTTATCACTTATCTGAAACAGTGTATATGGAGATATGGATTGGAGCGCGTGTACTCTTCTTTGAATGATTACATCACAGATGTATTTGGAGATTAAAACACCTATCTAAAGTGTGGATTAAGTGCTTAACAACAATAATAATTTGAGGAGTTTTGTAAACGGAATTCTCTCATGATCTTGAGAGAGATCTTTGCTAGAAAGCTAGATTCCATTCTCCAAATTTAATGAGCACCTTCTCCAATGACATGGTCTTCTGGAATATATAGCAAGATGTGAATATTCTAAAGAAATACTGAATGAAAAGATCATACTTGTCTGTTTTATGGAATAAGAAGAATTTGATGCCTTCTGGACTTACAAAGAGCACAAATTTATGTATCCATGTGGATAGCTTATAAACTTATACATATATTAATATCTCTGAGACCACATACCAACACTAACAAATACCAATTTCAAAATATGCCAGCTGTTTGGCCTGTTTCCTTGTAATAACTTATGACTTTCATGTGCCACTACCTCTTAGTAATTCCTTCTTCAGTTCCTCTTACGATTCTCATCTCTATTGCAAACACAGTAATAGATTCATGTTCAAAAGAGCAAGAGTGCCTAACCATCATGCAAGGTTTCAAAACTATTTTTTACAAGATAAGGATATGACACATAAGAAGTACCTGAAAGGCCCATTTCTCTTGGTAAACACAATCTGTTTATGATTTTTAAAGCCCAAATAATCAATAAACAAATAAATAATTCCAAGGAAAAGGAAGATAAAAAGTGAGCTTACCTCCTCTAACCATATTTTTCTAGTAGAGAATAAAAGATCAACATAAGTTGCCATTTTCTTCAATAAAACCCTGTCTTTGAAAAGTTAATGACAAGATCCCACTGAATCTGACATGTAGTGGGTAATGAAAACACTTTGGTTCCAGAGAATCACAGTACAGTACACAGTGCTCACAAACAGAATGAATAATTGAAATCCAGAGCTTTTATGCTTCGATGAAAAAAAAACAATATTTCATGGCACATAAATTTATTCAGCTTATTTGCATTAAGGTTGATTGATCAAAGCACTGTCCACAGGAAAATAGTGATGGTACCTTGATTTAAGTGTGATGAGCATTCATAAATATTCTTAGGAAGCAAGATGTACCTACATTTAATCAGCACTTATTAAAATTTTATTCCCTATAGTTATTCAACAGGATCTGTGGTATAAAAACATAATTACAAAAATCAGATTTGAGCTCATTTGACAACAGAAGGGTTTTATGGTGACCTATCTCCAAATGTTCCTATTTGTAATTAAATGCAGCGATCAGCAGTAAGGATTTTGAAGCTGTTTTAGTAGTTCCGCTATTCTGCTTAACATGTGGCACCCGTAATAATTAAAATGATACTAACACATGCACAATTTTATGGCCCTTATGGTGCAACCCATTATGCCAAATAAGGGCCTCTGTTTTCACAGCATACTGCACATGGTCTCATTACACCCACTTTTCTTTTCCTGTCTTCACACTAACAACTGTTAAAGTGAATCAACACACGAAACGTACTATAACAGCTTAGTGTTTATGATATGTGTGCTGTTAGTCAGTGAACAGGAAAATCTAAACATTTACTGTTTATGTAAAGAATAGCGTTAGTGTTAGCGAATTGCTCGGGTCTGCTTACTTTATTATCTAGATCACAAACGTAATGATGGGTTTCAATGGCATCTATATTTTCACTTTGTTTTGTTTTTCAATGCAGATGTCTCTAAAAACCAGAAGAATTTGGCATTTACATATCTTAGGATATTTCTTCTGAATCATAAGATAATTTAGGGATCACTTACAAAAAGAGATAAATCAGCATGTGTCATTCCCTTCCAAAGAAAAAAAAGAAAGAAAGAAAGAAAAGGAAGAAGAAGAAGAAGAGGGAAAGATTTATTGATATTTGGAGATGATTTCCCCCACAACATTCCAAGGCTGGATCTGGTTTATCTAAGGTATTAAAAAGCTATAAACCATTTTTATGAGGTACCACACTAAAATTTACAAGAAACTGGGAATTTGAGATTAGAGCCATTTTATGATGAATAATTTTGTAATTAAGAAGCTCCTCAAAGACCTCCTACACTCATTTTACAGTCATCAGTTCCGAATGGCATTCAGTCTTTTTGTTCTGGGACACAGTCCAAAGTAGGTCCCATTGGTAGAACACCAACGGATTGGGCAAGAGCTCATGTCTGCCTTTTCCATTGCCATATTTCTGAACATTAGTCGAAACTTCAGATAAAGAATCACAACCTTTCTTCATTTGTTTCTTCTTAAGTCAAATTCAATTCTGTCCATTAAGGAATTTTGCCATCTTGGCACTAACCAGGAGTAAGCTGAGCTGAGTAGGCCTTGAATGTTAATGGCTTAATAGCTCCATTGATTGCAAAGATACAAAAGAAAAATGCTCACAGATTGCAGCCTTCACATGGTTTGGCTCTGAGATCTCATCAACAGCGTGACGTCGACCAGTAGAGAACCATGTGGATGCTGTATGAGGACCATGCGCTCGTTACAGAACTGTGAAAATTTGTGGGACCGCAAAATGAAAATTATCAGCCAGGAAAAAAAAAAAGGCACGATGAGAAGTGGTAGGGGGAAAGCAGCTTGAGAAATACCTAACACATTCTTCTATACAAGCTTCTTAGTAGAAAGATGAGGAACATTTAATATTATGTAAATATCACTGCAGGTCCAACAAATCTGTCAGAACTATCAAGCAACCCCAAGCTCAGAGTGTCACACTCTGACACCACACAGGGGGAAGATCTCATCCCTGCTGGGGGGCATTCTCTGATGCTGCTACTTATAAAAGCAAAAATAAAACCCACCCTGTTCAACCATTAAAGAATGCATAAACCTTGCTATTTGAACTTGAAGAAAGTTGCATTCCAAAATCTCTATTCTTTGATTAAAATAAGTGTTTGTGATCAGCATTAGTATTTACTACCCTATGATCAAAAACAAATAACCCACTTTGTTTGTTTCTTACTGCAAATGAATTAAATTAGAAGCCATTAGGAGGACTCGCTGTTTATATCCTTGTTTCAGCAGTGGTAGTATTTGAAGTTTCCTGCGGTAAGTTCATTACTCGTATTTTGTCCAGAATTAGTGAAGCGTGCTGAAAATTGCTAATGACAGATGTTTCCCCACTCTGTCACACTTCTTGTATCATTTGATTTGGAAAGCAACATACGGTGTTCTGCTCTATCAGTATGTCACAGACTGTCTGTAAACAGCTGGTCATAACTCAGTTCAGTGAAAACCATTACTTTCCAATGAAGGGCTGGACACCCTCCAAATTGCATTTTGGCATGGCCTCGGCTGCATAATGCACAAAGTTCCTCTGTTCTGAGGTTACCTAAGGAAGATTTTTCACTTTCTCCACTTGTTTTCATGGTTCAGAAAATAAGAGTGTGTTTTCTCAGCAATAGATAGAAAGAAGATCAAGAGAACATGAGAAAAAATATTTTACTGATTATAGAAAGTACTCAAAAAAAAAATCTGTGGTGCTTTGCAAAGGACAACCTAAAACCCACCTAAAATATGTATCTTACTAGTTCTAGTTATGTCTGCAGCAGAAGGGAGCATGTGTTAGTTATCAGGGTCAAGACCCACAAGATGACATATTTAAAGGTTTCCTGTAGTATAGTCGTGGCATGTGAACATGACCATGTGGCTATTCCATGATATCTTGTCACCCTGAGAAGTATTAAAATCATTCTCTGTCATTTAATAATGGTGAAATAGAAAGAAATTGTGCTGCTCTTTATAAAATCTGAAATTCATCAAGCTGAAAACCAAATACAAAAATCACAGAAGCACAAGATCATACTTAAAACATGCTGGCAAATACATTAACAAGGCCAAGTTATTTGAATAGTCACCATATACCCAATACCAAGAACTCATTAACAGCACCTCTCAGAAAATTTGAAGTTTTGTCTCCTTGTGAAAATAAAATCTCTAACTGAAACCTCTGGATAGAGGAGAAAGATAGAGATTAATATCTTTAAAACTGCTTGGCACTTCCAGATACATAGAGGTTTTCAATACATATAAAGACCCTAAACAGAAGGAGCTGAGCCTATTTAAAGGACAGGATGATAAAGGAACATGCCCATCTCAGCTTACACTCATTCAGTCAAATATCCATCAAGCAATATCAAGCATTTGCGTTTTCCTGATAACTTCTGGAGGTACTCTTGTGGGACTCTTTTCTATGCACGAGGATGGAGGCTTATCGACATTTAACTCTGAAAGTGTGCATGTCCACCTGGCAAAACACACCTCCATCTTCTAGATCAAGCTCCCACATCACCTTTCTGAAGCCTTGCCCGACTGTCCCAGGCAAAGCGGGCCCACATCCGGGCCTTCCCCACATTCCCAATAACTGCTGTAGTATTACAGATAAAGGGCAGCCGGGGCCCAGGAGACAGCAATTCGTGCAGCGAGAGAATCAGGGGATACATCAGAGGAGGTGACATTTTGCCTGGGTCTTAAAGAGTGACTCATGTATGCAAGGTAGACATTTTAGAATATGCTGATTACAAAATATGTCCTAAACTAGTTTAAAAAAATGTAACACTCTTTCCAAGAAATAAAAAATATATACACTTTGAAGGATCTCTTTAAAACAAGGTATTTTACCTGGATCTAATTATTTTTTTGTGTTCTAGGGCAGAGGCCCTTTTCTCTCATAGATACAATCATTATATCCTGTGTTTGAAAGGATGAAGGATTCGACAATAAGCCAAAGATAGTGTTTAAGTGAAAACACATATCCTTTAAAAGTCATACCACTCATTACACCACTGAGGACAATCAGTTTCCCAAAACACTGGTAAAAGGCAATACTTGAATAAGGGGTATTTCCATATTATTCTTAATATGAGACCATTCCTTCCTGAAAATAATATTGGTCTTGCTTATATTTAAAAAGAAAGAAAGAAAGAAGAAAAACTGCCTTACTTGGGATGTGTCCATCCTTTTGAATAATAGGTTCTTTGCAATTGCTACATTTTAGGTTTCTTAGTTTAGGTTTACTTTCCCAGTTGAACTAAGGCTGAACCACTGAAGAGCTGTGTCATCTATAAATCCAGCAGCAGAAAAGGTTAAAAAAGGCATTTCTCTTGGCCAGTTGCAGAGGGCCTTACTTTTTAAAGGAATATAGCCAGCTAAGAAAACATGTGACTGATTCCTTTAGCTGCTCCAAGTTGATGAAAGAGAAATCAAGAGAGAAATGTTTTGTTTACTATTATCCTTTTCCCACCTTTTCTGCTCTCTGACCTTCTTTGAATATTTACCTCTATTTATGGTGAATCCGTTTGTGTAACACAACTCTCATTCCTTTGCTGCGTACTTAGCGAAGGGCTATTGCTTTCCCATCACAGAGAAATACTCTCACATATCATTAAAAGTAAGTGCCTATTTGTTTCTTTTTCAAAAGGTAGTACAGGACTCTGCAGACTGATTGTGCCAGGTGGTGATAATATAAAATTAGGACTTTTGCATGAATATTACAAAGCAATTTGTCTTCATTTTTGTGGTTGTATTTGCTGTTACTTCACTGATAGCCTTTTATTCTTCTTTTTTAAGTTCTGTTGATGGTCTTTTTTTCCTTCACTGTAAATAGTACAACTTCTAAATATGAGCTATGGCTCCTAGAGCAGATGGGTGAGAAGAGAAATAATTTCCACCCTATAACTTGTTAGAAGAGCTCAGTGCCTTGCCAGTTGGCCAGGAGTTTCAGTACTCAAATACAAAATACACAGATTCTCAAAGGTTGGTCCTTTCTCTATGTGGTTCTTACTTGAGTCTCTTGAAATCTATATAGGGCCAAAAATTATTCACTGAATTTTTGACTAATGAAAATTGCAAGTTATGGTCAACATCCTATTGATAGTCCCTTGTTGTCCTTCTGATCAAAACCTTGGCCAGAAAAAAAAATACCATTTCTGTCCAATATTATGGACAGAACCATTTTATTTCTCATTAGGTGGTATTTCACAGGAGATTAGCCAGGAATAAAATGAAATTGTGTCCCTCAGATCCGTGAGTTTTACACAAAATAAAGACTGACTGGGAGATCATTTCACGAGCACTTATTGGACCAGCTACTGTACCAGTTGCTGGTGATGTGAAGATAAAAAGAAGTACATGCCTGTCCTTGGTTTGCTTCAACAAAATTAGATATTCATAAATGTATATTTATATGTATATTCATAAATGTTTTAAATATTTAAAAATTATTTTAAAATATCACATTTTATTAAAGTATTTAAAATTATTAGGAAATATTTTTACAAGTAAATGTTTTAAAGACCATGAAGACCATGATTTCAAAAGAAATCAAAGGCACTGGTGGATGTTTCACCTCAATGAACATAATTTTTTTTAATGTTTTGGGAAATAAATGCTTTGCAACAATACACAACTAGAGCCTCTTAAAGGAAATAGCAGAGCAAGGATGAGGAAACATAAAAAATTAATTTAGTGTGCCAAATATGTAAAATTGATAGTGGTGGACTGGCTCCTCCCAATTTGGGGATCAGAAGATAAACCAACACAAATTATCCGTGACAGGACAAGTTAACAGTGTGATTTCATTTCATTCAATTCCATTGAACAAATATTTATTGAAGGTCTACTAAGTGCAAAAGTGTTTGCAAGGCATTAAGAGAAAATAAAGAGGAGTTAATTCCCAGGTGTGGAAGAGTATTCCTAAGGAGGCCAGTGGAAATTATAGTACAAATAATTAGAATACAAGGTGGTATTATAAAAGTGACTTACAAAAGTGTGTGTGTGTACAAAATCTCTAGAAAAGTGTTAATGCATTTTATAATTTCCACTTTAGGTAGCTAGAGCCCCATTTTCCTCCAAACAAGACAAAAATCCTAAGCCCCAACAATTAGACTGCAAATAGCTTTTGATTATCTAGGGCTTGATTAATAGAGTGCCTATATAATTTATCATCCAAACAAGGACACTTTGAGAGTGAAAGTGATGCTATTAATAATTATGGCAAGTCAGTAGGAATATACTGGGATTGTCCCAGACATATGGTCACTCTGTTGATTACCTACCTACTGTTAGTATTATCAAAACAATATCATTCCCTTTTGCTGCTTCCCCTCTATCTGCCTTTAGTAGACCATTTTATTTCTCATTAGGTGGTATTCCACAGGAGATTAGCCAGGAATAAAATGAAATTGTGTCCCTCAGATCCGTGAGTTTTACACAAAATAAAGACTGACTGGGAGATCATTTCACGAGCACTTATTGGACCAGCTACTGTACCAGTTGCTGGTAATGTGAAGATAAAAAGAAGTACATGCCTGTCCTTGGTTTGCTTCAACAAAATTGGATATTCATAAATGTATATTTATATGTATATTTATAAATGTTTAAAATATTTAAAAATTATTTTAAAATATCACATTTTATTAAAGTATTTAAAATTATTATGAAATATTTTTACAAGTAAATGTTTTAAAGACCATGAAGTACATATGGCAAAATAAAGAGAAAATGAATGGTGGAATAATTCTTCTGCAAAAGACTTTAATTTCCCCACTCATGAGTCATGATAAACTCCGCCAGAAATGTCCCTTGCTACTTCTTACCTTCTTCCCACTTCTTTTACCTTTCTTCTCCAAGTCCAACACAGAAGATTATTGAGAGAGAAAGGAAGTTAGCCAGGTGGTCAAAGCTACAAGGGCATGGTAAAGGTTTGTGGGAGAGGAAGCCATCTAGTGTCTTTATGTCCCATCTCAAATCCAGGTTGAAATAGCAAAAAATATATGCAACAAGTTAAGTCAAATTGAAAAGAGACATGAAGATCAATTCCTTATGAAACCCTTAAGGAGATTTTTAAAAATTATATGCATAATGAGAGGGTATTTAAAGAAGGAAATTATTCTGTCAAAAACAGAAAAACCTGAAATACAGAGCTCAAGAAACGTAACAAGTCATGGGGGCAACAAGGTGCATATACAAAACAGAGCATGGATAGCAAACTCAGATGCCTACAGGAAAGGGCAGATGATGTAACTAAGCAAAGCGACCCTGGCACAAGCTCATCAAGAGAGTATTATGGAATGGTGTGGACTGTGGCAAATTGCAGAGCTGTGCTCTGGCCAAAGGTGGCAGCAGCTGTTCAGCAAAGGCCAGCTATTATGAGAAACTGTGGATCCAGTGGCACCTGTTCTGCCAACTTTCAAGAAAAACTAGAAAACCAAATTTTTTAAAAATATATATTTTTTGGTTTAATGTTGTCAATGAAATGAAACAGAAAGCTCTGTGAAACAAACTTGTTCTTCAGAACTGCCAGTCTGGGACTCCAATGAGAAAAATTTTTTACTGGTACATGGCTACAAAAAAACATAAGACTTTTCCTCTCATACCAGGCATATTAGCTTTTGCCTTGTGTCTGAGCTTTTCAAAAAGGAAACCTTATAAGAGAAGTGTTTGTATATGGGAGTGTGATTTTCAGGCTTTGAAATATTTTAAGTACATGAAATAGGTGTTTATTATATATTTTTTAATGTATTCTATGATTAGAATGTGGATAATTGGCATATTAACAATTAAAATCAAGTAGAATGGTACTTAAAGGTGAAGTTCACCTCAAGGATTCAACAATTCTATTAATCTTTCTCTACTCTGCTTTCTGTTAATAAAGTCCATTTCTGTTCATTCATTCAACAAACATTTATGATGTACCCTGTATTCTAGGTGTTGGGGATATAACAAGACAGACAAAATTCTGGGCCTTTCTGGAATTACATTCCAATGGGGAAGAGATACAATAATTAAACTTAGAAAGCAAATTACCCCAGACATATAGAGAAGAAATGTTAGGAACACTGGAGTGTAGCTGGGATTCAGATCCAGAAGTTGAAGTTCAAACATGAAGAATGCCTAAAAGTAAAATATGATCTGACTAGTGTTTTGAGACATTCCCAAATGTCAAAAGCTAAAAAAAACTATGTCACCAATGAACCACCAAGCTTGTTTAGGAAGTGACATAAAATGTCTCAATCGTTGGAGGATAAATAAGTGAATTATTAAAAGTATGATGTAGGAATAATAGCACAACAGTTTATTACAATCACTGTGTTATTGTTGTTACAGTACTCATTTAATTGTTTTGTAAGGTTGAGAAAAATATTGTTTTTAAAAATGCAATCAGTACAGAACAGTATAAAGAATCATCCAGAAATGGGTATCTTTAGTACTAGATGAATTTCATCTTTGCATATACAAAAGAGAAGGATAGAGGGATGGATGGACGGATGGAAATAACTTGGCTTTTAGTACCTGGGATCAAACTATACTTGCATAGTGTTATAGAACATGCTTGGGGTTAAAATCCTGCCACTTTTAGTGAGTAGACATGACATCATCACACTGAGTCTCAGTTTCCTCATTTGATAATGATACTACGTACTCATAGTATTTTTGTAGGTGTTGAAGGAAGTAATCCACACACAGCAACTAGAACAGTGTATAGTACATCTTACACACTCACTTGACTTTAATTGCTATTATTATCTGCTTCCTTAGCCCATTAATGATATTGGTTTGATCCTAAAATTATTCTTAATTCTGTCGTTTCCCTTTCCTTCTCATTCCATGGTATCACCACCACCTTTGAGCTATTTACTTTCTTATCAGAGTGTGCTAAAGAGGGGGAACACTCATGGGGAATTATTTTCAATTCCTTGACAGTCTGCATCCAGTGATCTTGTCTTCTCCTCCCCACTGCTCCTCCTCCTTCTTCATAACACCCGTGCCCACCAGGTGCCTTGCTTTCCCTTCTCATTTTGTTTCTCACAGCTCATCTCTGTTTTCATTTGCTCTGATAGGGCATGAATGACTTCCCTTTGACATGTATTCTATTCTGTTTCCATACACCAACATTTAAATGCTGAGTATTTAACATTCAGTGTATCATGTCATGGCCCAAGGAGGTCACGGGGAGAGGGGTGGCAGGGACAGCTGAGCAGAGGCCCTGTGCAGTCCTGGCTGGGGCACTTGCTCTGTGCACTCATGTCTCAGATTTCAGGGACTGATCTGTAGTGCTCGGGTTCACTCTTCTTAGTAGGGACAAGGAAAGGATCTCATCCTGCAGTAATTTTCTTTTACTTCCAATTATGTCCCCTTCAGTGTGGAGACTGGGGGGCTGTGACACCATCTGATTCTGCCCGCATTTTTCACTCACCCATTTTTCCAGGCTCTCCCCCTAGTCATTTTGCTTAGTGCTTTCCCCTCCCCAATGTCAACTCAGCGCTGCCCCTGTAAGAGTCTAAACTAAACTCTAACAGATCAAAGGCACCTTCACTTCCTTGTCTAACAGTGCAATTCTTTGGCAAAGAAAATCATGCAAGAAAAAGGATGATTTGTCTTACTGGCAATGAAAGAAAAGCAAACTTAGAATGAAAGCTAATGTCCAATAATAGGGAATAGTTAAAAATGAATGGAACATCCTCTCAATAAGGATACATGGAATTATGAAGAATTATATTGACAAGAAAGCTTTTAATAATATGTCAACTATGCAAAAATTATTTATACATTTACTTATATATTCATAATATGGAAAAATATGCTAGAATATTTTAGTATTATCTTTAGATTTGGGGACTATGGAAAATAATTATTTTCTAAATTTTCTATAATTTTCAAAAGTTTTATATTACTTAGACAATCAGTAAACAGAATCCACACAATATTTAAAGAAAAAAGTAATTTTAGACACGTTTTCAAATGCAACGTAAGACAAAAATATATAATTGGAAAAGAACAACTCTCTCATACCAAGGTTGAATCTTAGTTACTTTTCTCATAAAGCATAGATTCAGACATCAATTTTTTTTGCTAACACAGGCATCACAACCCAGCAAATACGAGTAAGAAAAGCCATTCATGTGGCAAACTCAATTCTGTGAAATTGTGTGATGATGACTTTGGTGAGAACTAACAGACCTGCCAATATGCCCTCCTCTCCATTTGTCATTCAGCTAGCTATTTGTTCTTTCAGAAGACTGTTTTTACCCTAAGGGCCAATTGCATTTAAAAAAAAAAAAAAAGAAGAAAAAAATATGCACATGAATTTAATGATTTTCCTGCCTTTTTCCGCCTCCTGAAAATCAAGCCAGGCAATGCTGATGTGCTACCTTTTGCAGGCCGATGCAGATCACACACCCTAAAACGAAAACCTTAGACTGTCTGGTCATGAAGAAAGCTTCCGCTTGTCCAGAGAACAGCATGAAATCAGGAGTTGACAAGAGTTTCTCATTCAGGAGAGAATCGTCACCATTTTTGCTGTGCTCCGGCCAGAACAACATATGGCAGCCCAGCTGACAAATATAATTTTTTCCTCTTTTTTCCCCATTTCACATGCACATTTCATTCGTGGAATATTAAAACTTCACACAGAGTGCCTGTTAACCCTTGGCACCTCAGCATCCCTTGTCTGCGATGTGCTGCTCTCAGCACCGCCCCGTGCAGCTGCGGGAGCGGAGAGGCCGGCAGAGAGGGAACCCAGGTCAGCGGCCTGCCGGCTCCTCGCTGCCTCCTCGCTGCCTCCATCAGGGCGTGACCACGCTCAGCCTTTTCAGCCTTTCCGGAGTTTTCTTTATGTGAGAAAATGTATGCTTCCCGGCTGCAGTATAAACCGCCTAGCTACCCTGTATCCCCAAGCCTTTCAGCTTCCCAAACCAGAGGTATTTTCAGAAGCCACTGTCTTTACATCCGGCCGTCCATGGGGGCTCAAGGGCGGGCCCGCTGTCCACTCCTGAGCACATTGCCTGTCCCAGTCCTAAGAAAGAAAGCCTTCACGATATTTAAATAGTAGAAGCAACTTTGTTCAGTTCTCCACCTCCCTCTCCAGATACCAGAAATGGGTTCTGGGTTAGGAGGCCTGCTCACACTCACCATCCTACCTAAATCGCCAGCAACCCAAACACGCTTCCCACAAGGTAAGTCTAGGTATGATTTCTCTTCCCTTTCACTCCTTTGTATTTTGCTTTTCCTTTAGGAAAGTTGCCTAACATAAAGTAGGTCACTCAATATATATTTTTAAATAAATTTTAAATATATAAAAATGCAGTAAATGATACACAACATGTACTCACGGATTCACCACTGAGATTAAGCAAATGATACCATTTTGCCTATTTGCATCAAATGACTCTCTCTTTTGAAAAAACAAGATATAAAATGTTTCAGGAACATCCGACTCCATTGCACAGTCCTCCTCCACCAGGTTAACCACATCTCTGACATTGGTGTGCATTTTACTTCCAAGTGTCTTAATACACATGCATGTATCTATTAAAAGCATATATATTAGTGGTTTGTCTACTACAATATGTATGTATTTGTAGTTTTAATATTTTTCCAGGAATAGCATCATGCTTCATAATATTTACATATATTTTACACTTCACATTATGTTTCTTTGTGCAATTTATCCATGTCGGTATCTGCAGATCTAGGACACAATTTTAATTGCTCTACACTTTCCCATCATTTCAATAAACAAAACTACACATTCCCCCAATGAGGGACAAGCTAGGTTATTCCATTTTTTTTTGCTACTATGAACAATCCTGCTTTGAGCATCCTTGATCACCTCTCCCTATATATGGATACCATATATTCCTAAGGTGGATGCAGGAAGTAAAATTGCTGAGTCCCAAACTCTCAGCATCTTCAGTTTTACTACATTGAAAAATTGTTTTCCAAAGTGAGTATATAAACTCCTGTTTGCCCCATCAGTTATAAAACTCCTTATTTTCCCACATTCTTGCCAACATTTGCTGCAATCAAACTTGCTAATTCTTGCCAGACTGGTAGGTAGCTGGAGCTTTTGTTGAATTAGTTTTCATCTCACTTGCTATTAGTAGGATAGAACATCTTCTTATGCTTATTAGACATTTGTTTTATCTTTGTGAACTGAGTTTGCCCATTCTTCTTTTAGATTGCATGCCTTTTTCTTATTGATTTGTGATTCTTTATAGTCATCATCTCCTCCACCAATCATATGGTACATACGCTTATTTTTTACTTTGTTTTTTGTATTCTTTTTGCTATATGTAAAGTTTCATTATTATTGTTGTTGTTGAATATAGTAAAATATTTCCCTGTTTTATGGTTTGTGCTTCTTGAGCCTTATTTAGGAATTATTTCCCAATACCATAATGCCAAAAAATATACACTCCTATGTTTTGTTATACAGTTTGGCTACAGTGTTTGTTTTGAATATGCAAGTTTGCCTGAAACAATTGATGTACTAAGAAAAAATGAGCAAAACAAGAATTTCTAACTACATCCAATTTTGTCAGCAAGAAACACTAGGTCAGTGCTCAGAACAGCATGCAGCTCCCCAAAGCTGTGAATACACAACACACACACACACTTGTACTTCAAATACTATCAGCTACCTCAGTTCACGGGTATGTTACATGCCATGCCATCCACATCTGGTGTTACAACTTCTCATGAGATTTCAGACAAACTTCTCCCACTACTTCATAATAACTCACCAGCTAAGGCCCTTCAGATGTCTGCTCCATAAGCAACCTTCCAGTTTTTTCCAAGGTAAAGTGGTATATTTATTGTAGCATTTATGTACTTGTAACTATTTAACATATAAAAAAATGTGCTTCGAATTTTTTGCCTGTTTTTCTTTTTTATGTCTCTGATGTTCTTGAGTGTTGCTCCCTGATCCCATTTTTCTCCTAAGCCTGGTGCTTTTTACTGTGAGATGTTGCATGGCAGGGTGGTTTTTAGGAACACATATGTTGCAGTATAACAGAACTGATTTATGAGATTTGTCGTCTTGCACTTAACATTTAAGTCTTTAATCCAGCTGGAATTTACTTTAATGAATATTATGCTATTGAGATCATTTTTGTCCCACAAGGAAAGCTACTTAGCCTCCATTTTAATTATTACACATTTCTTTTACTTTTCTTGTCTCACTTCAGTAGCTAAGACCTCCAAGAAAAAGTTAAGACTGAGATCAATGGTATCAGTGAATTTGAATGCTTCTCAAGTTATGATTTTAAATATTTGCTAAAGGTTTGTGGAAGATTCTTTTCTCAGTATAAGGAAACTTGTTTTTATCCCTAGTTTACTAAACAAGATTATGATGAATCATTGTTGAATTTTATCAGATACTCTTTCTGTATCTATTAAAATGATCACACATTTTTTCCCTTTAATCTCTTAGTATGTTTTTCCTTTAATCTCTTTCCTTAAAATCTTATGTATTTAAAATAAATATGGCTTTGCTGAATGTTAAGCTACCATTGTATTCTTGAGATAAATCCATCCAATTATGATACAAATATATCTGACATACATCAATATGTGTATGTGTGTGTTATGGGTCACACATGCATTTTTTTCTATAATTTTATTTGGTATAGTTTACAAAGATAAAATTCACTCATTTTAACTGTACAGTTTAATGAGTTTGGGGTTAGTATATAGTCCTGTGACCACCACTATAATCAAAACATTCCATGACCCCCCAGTTTTTGTCTCCCTGTAATTTTGCTATGAAGTGTCGAGCTGTGGTTTTCTTGAGCTTTATCCTACATGTAATTCTTTGAGCTTCTGGGAACTGAAAGTTAATGTTCTTCAAAAAATTTGTGATATTTTCAGCTTTTACTTCATCAAAAAATGTTTCACCCAATTAACTTTACTCCTTCAGGGTTTCCAACAACATATATGTTGGAATTTTTAATATTCCTTCACAACTCTTGGGACTGCTCATTTTCTTTACATTTTTTTCTCTTTGTTTTTTGGATTGGGTAATTTCTACTAAACTATTTAAAGGTTCATTGATTCTTTTCTGTGATAGCTCAAATACACTTTTTATTCCAGCTGGTGGATTTATCATTTCAGTTATTACAGTTTTCAGCTCTAAAATTTCCAACTGTTTTTTTTCACAGTTTGAATTTTGCTGTTGTGATTCTCTTATTTTATCCTGTTTTGCTTTAGTCTTTCAGTATATTTTGATCTACTTCTTTAAATACAAGATTTTCTTTGAAGTCTTTATGTGCTAAATCCACTCAAAGTAAGTTTCTATTAACTGTATTTTTCCCCTTAAGACTCACAATTTTCCATGTCTCTGAATGTATAGTAAGTGTGCTTAAACTTGAAGTTACACATAATATCCTGGAGACACTATGGATTCTGTTTTATTTTACTGACAACTGACAGTGAATTTCCTGGATTTTAACTGAATCATCTGTTCCCACCATGGTATAAGGTCACTGATGTTTCTGCTCATGTTTTTCTTCCAGCTTCTGATTTTTAGCCTGGTGCCTAGCCATATTCTCTTGTTCTGAGTAATTTAGTGATTGACCAAAGTGCTGGGTAAGGAAGTCAATCTGTCAAAGTCTAAGCAAACTCACACCCTCATGATGATTATCCTGCCTTTCAAGGATAGACATCTATGTTTATGTACTTTTTCTCTAGGCTCTTTGGGAGTCTTTCACTTACACACATAGCTTAGCAGTCTACTAGACAAGTGGAGCTTTTTCTAAGGTTTTTGATTAAATAAAAATAAAAATATTTTTATTTTACCTAAAATCTTGATTTATATTTTATTAACTTCTAAGTTGATAGGGTTTTTTTCTTTACAGTATTTTGAGGATGATATTCCATTGTTTTCTACATTATACTGTTACAAATTAGAAATCTGTCCATCTAACATTTCTTCATTTTTAGAAAATCTGTCTTTTCTCTCTGGCTACTTTTGTAATCTTCTTTTTGTCTTTGGGGTTCTGGAGATTCACTATGATATATTTATGTGAATGTATTTTTATATTTATCTTCCTTGGACTATGTTGTGTTTCTTAAATTGATAACATCATATCTGTGTATCAGTTCTGGAAAATTCTCAACCATTTTTGAATATTGCATTTTGAATATTGCATTTTCTGTTTTAGTCTCCTTTTCTGGAACTCCTATTAAATATATATTGATCTTTATAATTCTATCTTCCATATTTTTGAAACTTCCTTTCACATTTATAACTATTTATATTTCCAAACCATATTCTGGGTAACTGAATAATATCCTTGTTTTCTAGTTCTGAAATGTCTTTTAGTTTGCTAATTCTTTCTTTCTTTATTTTTTTATTATTCTAATGACTTCTCAATGAATTAACTGATTACTTTTGTTTTTCTGGTGATTTGAATCATGCCATTCATCCCCCACAAGACTACAGGCTCCATGAGAGTGATAATAGGGTGTCACTATCATGTCTCCTTTAGACAACACAGAGCTACTATCCATTTGCAGATGCAAACCAACTAATAAACCAAACGATTGAGACTTTAACTTAACAGATTAATTTTCATTTCTAGAAATTCTATTTGATCTTATTAGTGTTTATCTCTCACAGTATTTTATACTTTCAAGTTTTTATTTCCTTCTTTTATATCTTTAATTATAATAAATAGCCATTCTCCATCAGATTGTTCTGTCTAAGGATCTAATCTTCCTGTTCACATATGGGTGTGCATGTGTTTTGGCTGACTCTGCTCATGATGGAGTGTTTTCTTATATGTTTTATAATTTTAGATTCAGATATATTTAAATTTAAATTTAGATTATGAGCTCATGTATACTGAGGCTTTATCCAAGGAAATTCTGTGTGATAGTGTTGATGAAATATCCCTCCAGGGTTTAGTGCTTGCTTCATGCTCATTATGGTACCAAATTTCATGTTAATTTCTCAGCTTAAGAGTTCTTGAATAAAGCTAACAGTATTATTGTAAACCCCAATCCATTGTGAAGTTCAGTTTTAGGGTTTTAAATTCTTATAGGTATATTATTATTATATTATAATAATAATAATTATTATTATTTGCAGACTTGAAACTAGTTTTCTTGGGTCTCCTAATTCCAAGTACAGAGTTTTTCCACAGGGCAAAAGGATAGACACAAAACTCCCTTCTGGAAAAAAAATTGGTTAAACGGAAAAGGTGTATGCTTTGTGACGTCTAGAAATTGGAAACATGTGACACATCCTTCTGATCACCATCATGGGCACCTCCTGCTCCTGTTCAAGCTCATCAGTGTGACACATTAGCCTGTGCCTAGGTGTGAGGTACAGCATGAACGCAAATATTTCTAACATTTTAAGCATTTCTTAGCTAAACCTCCCACTCATTTTTAACTTGCTTATATTTTCTATATTCTTGCTATTGTTCATTTTATAGATGCCTAGATTATTGAAATATCTAAAGCATTTCAAGATTAGGAACTCAGAATTTTGAGACAGTGCGAAGCAGAGCCTTTGAGGTAGAGCCTAGAAAGGTAGAACAAGCAGACATATCATATCTTGTTCAAGCCCAGACATATTCCATGATAGAAAATGAACACAACACAAACTGAGTTAAAGACTAGATCCTATTTTCATCAAATTAGGGAGTTCATTCATTTAAATATATTTAACCTTTACTGTTGTTTATTAATTTTTTATATGAGAGAAAAAAAGAAAAAGAAAATCAGTTCAAAACTAATGACTATAACTACAAATCTGCTCAAACACCCTGACAGTCAAATCAATGTCTCCCATCACTGTATATATCCTTAGGATCCTAGATTAACCAGATGACTTTTTTTCATCCTTCTCACCTATGAAACATTTTGCAAGTGTGAATTGGGTGGTATATTGGGCCTGTTGTGCACAGAGGAGGCTGTGAAGAAGCTAGTCCTGCATCACCTACAACACATACCTCTCACTGCTCAGGGAAGTTGGTGCCTCCAATAGTCCTGATGTAGACCTGTTGTCCCAGTGTAATTATTAAATAATATCCCTTTTCATGCTCAAAATTATTCCAATTTGGACAACAATTTGTATGGAAACCCACACAGACCATCTTAGAAACTACATCCTAACACAGTGTCTGGTGAGAAAATCTTAAACATTTTCTGGAAAAGAAGCTACCAATCAATACTAGGCCTTCACAAAGGCAGAAACTCACCTTGGAGCTGATCCTCTTTAATTTGTCTGTGCAGATGAATGGCCTGTCTTAGTTGAACACATGTAAAGTAAGATTTACATGTATTTAAATTTAGATTATGAGCTCATGTATACTGAGGCTTTATCCAAGTCACCCATACCACTGGAGGAAAGGTAAAGAGAGACTCTTTGTAGCTTGTCAAATAGTGTCCCTCTTGCTCTTTAGTGCAGCTAATTCCTGATTGGGTTTCCTGATTCCAAGAACAGAGCTTTGTTGTCCAGAACAAGGCAATGCTCCATTCTGGGGAAAAAAAAAATAAAGGTTTGAACTGGAAAAGGTGTATGCTTTATGACATCTAGAATTGGAAGCACATGACACATTCACAGAAAACAAGATGCCACTGCAAACCACCATAACTCACATATGAGACAATCAGGGCATTTTCAAATGCTTAAAGAATAATTAGCTCATTGTGAGGAATGGAGGAAGTCCATCATACATGGAATGGAAAGGCCATTGCACTAACCAGTCTCTTTAACCCCCAGCTCTACCTACTGTAGTCCATATATGTGTGACTTGGAGGCAGCCATATGGAGAGAGAAAGCCGGTTATAGAGACATTTTCAACTCTTGACAAGAAATCTGCTCATGGAAGGAGATAAGCAAACAAGGGCTAATTAGTAAGTGTAACACTGACTTCTTAATTAAAATTTCCCTTTAGATTCAATCTATTCCATGGAATGACATTGAATAATATTGAATTATAGTTATGAATGAGTTTGCCCAAATGTTTTCATCTTTGATTAAGATAAGCATTGTCCATAGAGAAACAACCTTCCCAGCTGAAGTCATCTATGAATAGGCTTTCACAAATCTTTTTATTCTGGAGCCCAGATCTCCTGTGACCAGAGGGTATGCTGAGTACACACTTTTCACAAAGCTACCAAGTAAAGCCAAGTATTTCCATATACTTCAACAATAAAAATGAACATATATTCAAAGGTATATATGGTTAGATAGCAACAGGGTATAGGCATCTACTTAGAGAGCTGCAAAAAAGATGAGAAAAGATAAGTCTTTATTGTACCTTCAAGATGAAACTGACATTTCCCCATGACATTTCCTGAAACCACAATGACCTGTCTGCCCTTGTTGCCACCAAAACATCTTGTCAGGGATTGGGAAGGGGTGGTGGCAAAAGAGCAAAGGAGGGAAAGAAGCTTTGGTTTAAAAAGGTTAAAAAGTGACACAGCTTTGGGTTAAAAGGATTTCATTTTTCTAGAATCAGTTGCTTTTGAAAAATAATATTAATGTCCAGATATTTACATCTATACCTCTGCTCTACTTCATTTCCACCATTGCCAGAGGACCTTCTGGACAACCGAGAACACTGTATTTGCTATTCAGAGTATGGGTCGAAGAGTAGCCCGCCTTCTGACTTTAACATGTCCTGGTTAGAAAGACCCGTCAGGAAAAGACTGGGTAGGCTTTGTTGATTTGGGCTAAATGTGGCATGAAGGATGATTTTCTTTTGCCAGGATTATGGTTAGTTTTGAATGTGTCTAGTTAATGAGAACTTTAGGATCAGGGTTTGTTTTATTAATTGTTGTGTCCCAAAACAAACATCTGTGGAACTGAAACTGGACTATTATCATGATCTTCTAAGTCATCTTCAGTTACAAATGACAGAAAACCTAACTCAAATGACTTTGCAAGGAGGCAATTTATTAGTTCATAAAATTGGTAAGACTGGTAATTGGATTAGCTTCAGGCACAGCTGAATTCAGGGGCTCAAAGGAGTCATCAGAACTTGATCTCTTGGTTTAGTTTTCTTTCCGTCTGGGTTTGGACATTATTCTCAGACAAGTTCTAACCTTTTGAATGCAAGATGGCCCCTGCATCTTCAGTTTCCCACCACCACAGATTCAAGTTCAGCAAAACAGAAGAAAGACTTACAAAGTTGGGTAAGGTCAGGACTACTGTTCAGCTATAGCTGGATATGAGCATGTCCCCTCTTGGAGCCATGACAACACCCTACTCAGAGGTGTCACATTACCTCTCAGCCATGCAGTATCTATTTCCTTCTTTTGTGTGCCCCGCCTTAGCACAGATTTGGAAGCCTGAGAGCTGCATTACCTGCAAGGCTCCAGATTAAGCTCTGATTGTGAGACAATTAGCCTGAAATTTGAAAGTTCAAGGAAACAGAAAAGACATCTTTGCTCCTGAGGTAGTGGCAGGAGGTACATGGGCTTTGGCAGAGGGGGGATGTGAGGTTCTGATGGCAGTTTCCAAGCGTTTTCCTCAAAACCATGGCACTTCGATTCTGCATGTAGCTGAGATCACTGCCAGAATTTCTATGATCTGGGCACTTTTTGACTCCCTGTCCACCAGGGACACTTTCCCTGACACTCACTCGCCCATTCTTCTGATGGTCTCATAAACATCTCTCCCTGTATGAAACCCTTCCTGCCTGTAGTTCCTGGGGTGGGTTCCAGTTGCTGCATTAACCCATGGTGCACATCAGGTCACACGGGCTGGAAGTGGGGGCTTGGTGCATCCAAAATCCAAATCTTGATTTGTCAACAGATAGGATTACTGGAAAACAAATGTTCATTCCACTTCACTTCAGTAACATCATCCTAACCTTCTATAAATCATAGGAGTTTATTTTCCAAAACACCCCAATTGCGTGGATTAAAAAACTACAGTAATTTCCATTTTTACCAGCCAGGAAGAGATCTCAGCCTGTCCTTCCCGGCCCTTTGTAATCAGGTCACGCCTCTCTGCTCATCCCTGCATGTGCCTACAGAAGGAAATAAAGACCAGATTCTATTCCAGGAGCATGCCCTAAACTTTCCAGCCTCCATGCCTTCATTCACATTGTTCCTCCTATCTAGCCTTTCTATTGTTAAGATTTCCACAAACCTCAGATCCACTTTTCACATGTCCTTCAAATCTCATCTTTATCCTTTCAAATTCTTCTTCTCCTTCTCTTTTTCCTGCTCCTTCTCACCAGCATGTTAACTCTTTAAAAGCACTTACCATGTCCTAGACATGGTACTAGTTCTTCACAGCTACAAACTCAGTGAGTGGTGCCAGGAGCTGTTATTAGCCCCAACCTGTGCATGAGGAGCCGGAGGCTGGGAGAGAGGCTGTGGCTGTGCTGCAGGCTCCGGTGACATGTGGCAGACCTACCACTGGAGTCGTGGTCCATAACTCCTAGTCAAAAGAATTTCCAACTCCCCTGAGAGTCCTGTAGAACTTATATTCCATCTTAAATATGAAACAAACAAATGAGTTGGTAAGTTTCCCCAGGAATTTTTGCCAAATGGACTGGGGTGAGGCCCTCTAGAGGTCTGCAAAACTGGGATGTTCAGTCACCTGCCACTCACACCCCCCATCGCTAAGGCATGTCCTCTGTCATGACTTTTCAGCCCACTTTGCACCTCCAAGGCATCCAGTTCCTCTCACCTGGGTACCTTTCCCCTGCCTCCCTGTCTGCTGTGCCAGCATCTGGTAATCCTTTCTTCAGTTGAGCTCACATGTGCCTGACATGAATTTTTATGTAAAATGTATGGAATAGCAGTTTGTTATTAACTCTTTAACAGACAGTATATCTGAGTGAAACAATGCCAGGTAAATTTGCTGTCTTGATATTTGACCAAGGATTTGCTTTCAATGTAATTGTCACATCAGATGCTTGGCAGAGGCTCCCTTAGATTTAAAAGTCTAAAGCAAGTTCTGAGAGTGGATCAGCACTACCTTCAGCCTGTCAGTTTCACTGTTGTACTGCTGCTTTATGGCTTTACCATGAATGATATCACTGGGTTCAGTTAATGTGATACAGTGTTACTCCCACTCAGCACTGCTGAGACTGTTTTCTGACCACCAAGATCCATTTGCCACTTCTGCCTGGACACGTGACTCCCCATGGGCAGGACATTTCACAGTCTGCTTTGGGTAGATTAGAATATGAGTGGAAGTAATTGTGCAACACCCATATCACTTTCTAAGAAGGAATCCTTTGTCTTGGACTTATTTTCTTTACAATTCCTGTGAGCTGGAACACAGATGTGGTGCTTGCAGCCCAGGGATGAGGGCAAGCTACCTGCCAACAAGGACTGCTCACTTTGAGGCATATAACTAAAAATAATAATAACTATATACATGGATTTCAAACAAAGCAAAGAATTGTGTTCCCTTAAAGTTCAGTGTAATCTCATATAACATGCAGTTGACATTCATTATTTGCTGATTTCATATTTGCAAATTCACCTATTCACTGAAATTTATTTGAAACCCTGTATCAATACCCTCGCACTGTCACAGTCATTTGCAGATGTATACAGAGAAGAGGAAACTGAGTTGCCCACCTACACATTCCCCAGAACAAGGCAATGTTCTGCCTTCTTATTTTAGCTCTCATACTATAAACAGGTGTCCATTTCGTAGTATATTTAGTGCCACATCTTTCACATTTTTGTGCTTTTTAGTGGGAATTTCATTGTGTAAAAAAATGGTCTCAAAACACAATGCTGAGTTTGCTGTCCAGGGTTTCTAAGCACAAAAAGGTTGCAATGTGCCTTATGGAGAAAATACATGTGTTAGATAGCTTCCTTGAAGCATGATTTATAGAGTTATATGTTGGCCCTGAGTTCAATGCTAATGAATCAATAATATATATTATATAAGATATCTTTAAACAGACACACACATAAACAAAGTTATGCATGATTGGTTGATGAAAATGTGGAAACCAGAGGCTACAGGAACCTAACCCTATATTTCCTCCAGGGGTAATGGTTCAGTGTTTGCTAGTTCAATGATTGTGGCTCCTTTACAGAACCTACCTATTACAGAAAGCAAGAATAGACTGTGCTCATTAGCCTTGCTCCTTGTATTGGTATTATCATACAGTCCCATTCTACGTGACACTTACAGGTAAATAAAAAAACAAAAATTACTAGCTTTACTTATGCATCTAGGGGTGGGGAGAGGGGCACTAACAAACAGTAAATAATAAAGTTGTTTGACGTTTTATAGACTTTTTGAGCAATAAGACTGAGTATATAAACCAGACACCACCACCATACCCTTTCTAACATAGTCCTGGGAAACAAAAAGTAATCAGGAAGGAAGACCAGGAGGCATCCGGCTCAACCCCTTCTTAACCCAGATGAGGAAACCAAAACCCTGAGGACAAGGGCCCCACTGTCAGTTGGTACTAACACAGAGCAAAACCTCATGTCTCCCAACTCCCAGAGGCTTGCTAGGTATGGCCACAGGACTGATTCTTTTAGTGCAATGAAAGGAAGTAGATGAACTGAGCACTGGGAGGGGGGAAAGTTAGATGGAATCCCTGATTTGCAATTCTTATGTACCAGACTTGGGGTTGACAGTCAACCTCTAGCCTGCTATTTAAAATTGATAGTCATGACTGTGCAAGATCCTGTCCCAGTGCTGTGTCCCTGAATATGTCTACTGCTCGGCAGATTAGTTTATTTCTCTGAAAAGAGAGAGCTCAGTGTTTTGCATTGGGTTAGATGCCTGATCCTGAGTTCTGCTTGCCACCCTGTTTCAATCATATTATTTTGGCATTATTACATGGCCCTAGTTTTGAAGATCCAACTCCTTTGATATTATCATTTGCCCAGCATTATCCATTGTCAACATTAAGTACTTAACACATCTCAATAGCAATTTCTTGATTGTAGAATATTCTTTAGTCTTTTTTTTAACTTCTAAAACACAGCCATATGATACAGTATATGGATTTTTCCTAAATGGCTCTCTGTCCACATGTTAAGGATACACTCCTACTGACAGGAATAGAAGTATATTCCTGAAAATCAAACCACAGTCTCCCAACAGCATGACCTGTGATGGGTGGGTGGGTCAGGGAGCCTTAGAAGGTTCCTAGAGGATATGAACCTAAAGAAAGAGCACTGAGTATATACAGCTAATATAGTGTGTGGGTTTTTAAAAATATTAGCTTACATTGTGACTTCAGCATGCTGAAACAATGTCTGCACAATGCCAAAAACATCCAGATGGAAGTGGAGAACTCAGCCGCCACCACATGCTTCATCTGCACCGATGTCTTGTGGAAACAGCCAGCACGGATCTCTGGGGCCTTGAACAGTTGCCGGGCAAGAAGCCAGAGGGGAGAAATATTGCCAATATAGGTTTAAATTAAATTAATTAACATTTATATAACTCTCTACATGGTATAAGGAACTTCTATCAAGTGTAGTGTCTCATTTAATCAGAACCACCACCCTATAAATTAGGTATTATTATTTGCTGTACTCTACAGATAAAAAAAATTAAGTCTCAAAAATATTTGGATCACACAGCTCATAAAGGGTGGAGTCAGGACTTGAACCTTGGACTTCTCATGGATTCTGTACTAATGATTGAGGGCTTACTCTGTACCAGGAACTTCTGAAATCAATAAAACCATATCCTTGTACTGAAATTAATATCCTCTACACTGATGTGTTCCCATAAAGAGGGAAGACAAACATACATGGTTCATATTGCATTATACACCTGGATTTCATATCTTGATATCAATCTATATCTAAATATATGTCCTCATTTTTCTTTGTTCCTACAAAGTAGTAGGAAGCAAAAAAGAAAAGCAACAGAAGTGGAGGGACAAATTGCATCTACTTGAAATTCAGTGGATTTTGTTCCGCAAAGTCCTAAGACTGCAAACTTGAGCCCAGACGGGTTTTGCATACCTTCTTGGACTATCTACACCTAATAAGGCATATGCTTCAGTAAATGCAGACAATAATAATCCAATATGTTAGTAAGATTCACAAGTTGACAACGTGGGGCAAATTGCCAATTTTTCATTCCTGGTAATTATTCTAAGCGATGGCCCTAGTTTAATGGCAGATGCTCCAGAAAGAGAGTCTTGGATTTATTCTTGTCTCCAGAACCATGCAGACCAACACAATTCTGTTTGCACTTTTTTTCAAGTATTTTTATTAACCTTTCAGTCCTTACCTTGGCCATAGGTACCCATGAGAGTGGCTTGATTTTAAGGGCAAAAAAAGATATGCATAGAAACACAGCATTGACTTGGGAATCATCAATTTCTACAGACTGAAAAGAGAAAAACCAAAGTCCCTTTCAGAAGGTAAAGGAGACTGACATTAGTTGAAAGACAGCAGAACAGCCATGTGCAGCGAGCTTCTGAAATTTCACAGCAACTAGGAGGTAAAAACTAGTAGGTTTTATGAAGGGTGCAGTCATTTACATGTGTCCTGGGTCAGTGCAACTTCCTGTACCTCAAAGCCAGGCCTCATATCTAGGGCAGACAGAACATCAGTTGCCCCTCCACAACCACTTGTACTTCCACCCATCCTAAGATGATTTTTGATGTCAGTAGATATTCACAGATATCTACACTCAAACCCTTGCCTGACCTTCCACCTATTCAACAGGTTCAGCAAAAACACAATTATAAATTACATCCAAGCAGTCAGATTTGGGAATGATTATGCACTTCCTAAGCTGCAAACTGTATAACCCAAAAAGGAACATATGATTCATGCCCTATTTACACAAGCATTATATTTTCAGTATCTAATATAACACAAATTACACATGTTAGAATTTCATAATTTTAATCCTTCACATGAAATAGGAACCCTAAACCCTTCCTAGAATTATATCTACAGAAGTTTTCAATGGTAAACATTATGATCATTATATATTCTTAAAACAAAATGTTTTATACTGGGAAGGGTCAGCAAACTATGACCAGCAGGCCAAATACAGCCTGCTGTCTGTTTTGTATGGCTCAGGAACTAAGAATAGTTTTATAGTTTTAAATAATTGTTTTAAAAATTCCAAAATGCAAAACGAAACAAAGAAGACTATGCAACAGAGAGTGTATGTGGCCTGTAAAACCTAAAATATTTACTATCCAGTCCTCTACAGAAAAAGTTTGGCAACCTATTTGAAATGATCAGTTGCAAATAAAACTATTTCATTTATTTACTTTATTTATTCTATGTATTAGATTTAATTTATTTATTGAATTTGTTTTATTTAATGAGGTATAACCATACCACATACCTGCGCTTAGGGATGGAAGCTTTGATCTCTTGTGTTTGACAGTGGCTGCCTGAAGTGCTAAGTAGAGAAAGAAGACCCCACCCAGACATACAGAAAGGATGTCATTACCACTTAGTAAAGCCATCACAGATGTAGGAGACTGAAATGGGGGTGCGAGTCCCACTCTTTGCCCTCCTTGCCTTATCTTCTAGAGAAAGATCTTTAAGGTGTACTTATATTTATATATGCAATTAAATATGCAAGGGTAAGAAACAAATATGCGAACAGTGAAAGACTCCAAAGCAAAAAGCCAGTCCTAGCCTGGAATATATTATGCCACATGTTCACTGGGTAACTGAAACTAGCGTTGCCAAGCTGAATAAATTAAATACTTGCACCAAAAAATTTGGGTCACATTTTTCAGTTGGGCAACTCCACAAGAGTGGGTTGTAGTTTAAATGTTATAGAATCCAAGAGACTCTACGCTCAAGCTTTAAAACCAAGCATTAGGATCATTTTAGCAAATATTCATACATATTGGAGGAGACTTACAATTGCCAAGGATGGCCTGCCTGGTTGCTTCCTTACAGTAGATTAGATATTTTCATGCGCCAGTTCTCTTCATCCACCTATGAATAAAGAGAAAGCAATTTCCAAAGAGGAAGGCCACATCTTGGGTCTGCAGTTAAGAGGCTGAGACCAGTAAGTCAACTCTTCTTAATTCTGACCAGGACATAAGCCAGAAGCACAACCTTGCTGCCGTACTTTGGTTTCAAAAGCACAGCATGGTATATTTCTGTGGCATTGCTTCAAAATGTATTACCTCATCAATTCATTTCTGAAAAAGTCAAAATAGTGGAGGCAGTCTATTTTGCCAACATTTTGAATCAAAGCTGTTTTGAGTTCTTCAGGCACCAGAAAGCAGTGTTACTTAATGAGCCACATCCTCTCCCAGTACTGGTGCAGCTTTCGGGTTCAGAACTGAACAGAATATATTCATTCATTTGTTCATTCATTCAACAAATGCTAATTAAGGTGGACTAGCTGTCAGATACTCTACTCAGCTCTGAACACACAAAAGTGATCAAAACACAGACTCTGGACTCAGAATCTAGGAGGAAAAGTAGGTGAGTAAGCAAACAATTGAGGAGCAGTGTGTTAAGTGCTGTGAGAGGATTACTTTAAGGTTCTGTGAGCGCATTTAGGAGGGACACTTGGCCCAGCCCTCTGGGGATGGTGAATCAGGAGAGATTTTCTGGAGGAGTCAAAGCCTCTCCTAAAATCCAGAAGATGGGAACTGGACAATACAGCTTGACTTGCACCAGCACTGCATGAGTGTGTAAAATGCGTAGGATGCTGGCTCCCCAGAGGATAGCAGGGGCCTCCAGGGGAGCATGATGTGCCCAACATGGCACTGGCCCGACTGGAGGCAGCTGTGGAGCGGCAGGGACTGGGCGACGCCCGGGTACTTAGCGCCCATCAACTTCAAGGCGCACTTGTGTACTCCCTCCTTGAGACCTATTTTAGGGCTCAACATAAAGACAAGAGCATAACATAAAATGCACAGCAAGATCATCACATGTTGTGGGGAGAGTGCAGGTCCCAAGCACTCTCCCTGTATTCCTTTGCTAGGGCTGCTGTAACAATATCAAACGCTCAGTGGCTTAAACAACAGAAATGTAGTTCCGAAAACTAGAAATCCACCCAGATGATAGCAGGGTTGGGTCCTTCTAGGGGCTGTGAGGAAGAATTTGCTCCACACCTCCGCTCTGGCTGCTGGTGGTAGCCAACCATCTTTGGCACTCCTTAATGAAGGTGTTCTGGTGTCTCCATGTCATTTTCCCTCTGTGCATGCCTCTTTGCACAAGGTGTTCTGTTTATAAGGACACAGTCATATTGGATTAGGGCCCCACCCTACTTCAGTATGGCCTCATCTTAACCAATCACAGCTGCAATGACCCGATTTCCAAATAAGGTCCCAGCCGGAGGTACTGGGGGTGAGAACTTCAACATATGAATTAGGGTGTGGAAACAGGTCACCGTGACACCCTCATAAGACAGAGTAAGGGAATTTCCTTCCTGCTTCTCTCCACAAAGCAGTGGCAGCAACGGTGACAATCTAATGATCCTCCAGGTGAAGGGACCAGGTCCGGCCCACAGAGCCAGGACCTCAGAGTGCCAGGGCCGAAGCAACAGGGAACAGTGGGAAAAAGCCCAGCACATGGATGGGAATTTCCCTATTTCAGCTTCGAGTCCCTAAGTGACGGCTTTTTCCACCTTGGCATTTTGCCTGTCCTCGCACTAGATCACAAAAGATGGGACAAGGGCCCCTGGAGGTGAGGAGGCTCCCCACGTGTCCTCGCACCCAGCAGTGAGGTCACACGGCCCTCCATCACCACACAGAGCTGGTGCCTTCCTGTTGTCAGGTCAGGAGGCATGAAGCTGGATGCTGGACGCAGAGCCAGGCTCGGTGAGGATGGGAAAGGAGGACAGAGAGGAGGAGGGGAGCGGAGATCGCCGTGCCGTGCCCTGTTTGTCCAAATGTTCATTTGGAATTTGGTGTGTCACACCAGCACAGCGCCTCCTGCCTGGGGTCACCTCCTACCGCGGGGGAATTAGGCTAATTATGTCTGCAGGCAGGTCTTCCCCTAGTTTCAGGGGAACAAAGACATAAATAGGAAAGTTGTTGTAGAAAGGAAACCATAGGCCGCAGCAGGATGGCAGGTGAGCACCAGGGAAGGCCTCAAAGGCCTGTCCTCCCCAGAGCCCTCAATTCACATCTCAGAGTGAACTCGTAGAAGCAGGACAGAGGAGACCTCAAATGGGGTCAGTTAGGAGGCTTGCGTGTCACAGGCGTCAATTCACTAAAGCCCAACCTCCCTGTGTTACAGATGGGGAAACTGAGGACTCAAGACACAGACTTGCCTCAGGTTCCCCAGTGGGCTAATGATAAACATCCCGTCACCAAGCTTTCCTTTCCAAACTCTTTCCATAAGACCAATCTGCCCCGAAGTGCTAGCCACCCTGCACTACTTCACCAGGGCTGCTGTAACAAAGAGCTTCAGACAGGTGGCTTGAACACCCAGTAATTTATGTTCTCAATGTCCTGAAGGCTAGCTGTCTGAGATTAAGGTGTCAGCTTCTGAGGCCTCTCTCCGGGGCTTGCAGGCTGCCCCCTTGCCCTGTGTCTTCACAGGGCCTTTCCTTTGAGTCCAAATTTCCTCTTCTTATAAAGACACCTTATATGGGATTAGGGTGAACCTCATTTTAACTTACCTTTTTAAAGGTTCTGCCTCCAAATACAGTGACGTTCCAAAGTACTGGGAGTCAGGGTCTCATCACGTGAGTTTGCAGGGACACAGTTCAATCCATAACACTCCCCTAAAGCCTTTTCTCAGGAGTCCCTGCTCCATAATTTGTTTTGATGGGGCCGCATGATCCTGTTCCTCTAATGAAAGCTGATAGGACAGAGGCCAACAAGTTCTTCGTCTCGGGAAGCCCAGCAGCCATAAAGCTGTGGTGACAGCTCTGCCCGGTAGGGACAGCTAAGTGGGATGTTGGTGAAGCCGAGCAAAAGGAGCAGGCAAGGAGGAGCTGACTCTCCAAACGGCAGCCCTGCAGCAGAACCACATCAGCCTGCTGATGATGAAGAGAGAAACACCTGGACCCTAGAGCCGGGCTGGACTCTCCATGAGCTTCCGGCAAACACAGCACTCAGCCTTGCTATGGTCCCCAGGCCGTGCCCGGGTTGTGAAGCTGCCAGTGTATGATCTGCTTTATTTCCAGCAGTGTTATTAAAAAATAATGAACAAATTGACATTACCAATAACTGAAATAACCGTGGTAAACCAAAAGAACCCTTCTCTAGAGCGCTCTTTCTTCTCTCTGCCTAGAAAATGTGTGTTCTGGTAGCAAAGAAAAACTCAAGCATATATTTTCCTTTGTCTCTGAGACTGTGACAGCCATGAGGGGTTGAAGCAGCGTTAAAATAATCCTGCTGCTCTTTAAAACAAGAATAAATGGAAAGCAAGAGCCTAGAGAAGTGGAGTCTCTGATAGTCACAGAGGAATAGACTACATTCTTCTGTCTGTATCCTAAGTTGTATGTATGACAAATTTGATTTCAAATGCAATGGGAAGAAGGGAGAATGATGATTCATTCATCAAACCTACTGCGAATGTCCCCCCACAACTGTACTCCTCATTCTCCTTTTAAGAACATTTCAAAACAGAAATGTCAAGAATCTCACATCATTTTTCTCATTGCCTCTAGTTCCCTCTTTCCACGGCAGTTAAACACCTGTCTGCCTTTATCATGATAGTACATCTAGGTTTTTAAGCAGGTGAATTCCATGCTTTGCTGTTACATTTGAATGAATGTTTTTGTTTTTACTTTATTTTTTCCATTTTAGATTAAACCCTCTGTTCCTTTGCCCATATCTGTCAGTCTCACTCTACACTTACTTCAGTTTGTCTTTATCTTTCTGATAGCTACAATCCTGAATACACTGCAAGATTTCAGATGATTAGTAAGCCCCTTGAGGATAGAAATCAGGTCCCTGGCCTTTGTCCTATTTCCCCACCATGTCTGTGCAGTGCATTCCTCTCTCTACTCATGCTCTTTGGGGCAGGAGGGCCATTTCTACACAAGGCCGTGGGACTGTTCACTTATCTCACTCTGGAAACACTAAGATTCTGGACCTCTCTTACCTTCTCATGCCAGTAAGGTGGGTCACTGTCTCCTGTAATATCCCCCCTCATCGGCCTCAAGCTGCACTGAGACCAACTTTCTTCTCATCCTTGAGGCTTCCCATCAGCTCTAGAAAAATCCAGATATGTAGCATGAACTCTCTGACCCTAAACTTCCTCATTTGCCATGGAGGGACTGCAAGTTGGTCAGCAAAATCTCTTATCCTTGGCACAACTTCCCACAGGAATTTAGAGATCCCTGGATGAAGACTCCCTTTTGAGAATTAACAACTTCTTGCCAAGAGGTGCCCTGAAAGGCTTCAGAGGCAAAGCCACACTGACAAGAGCTGATGAGGACACTGCAGGGTTAGCTGAGCAAATACATACTGTATCTCCTATGGGAAAGGGCTGGGGAAAGGCACAGAAACCTGTATGGCTGAAAAAAAAAAGGTGACTTTTTTCTAATCATGCCTAGGTATCCCTTTTTTATAAAACAGTTGAGCTGTTAACTTCTATGCTAAGGCACGTATGCACTTTGGAAAGGTAATTTGAAAGCGAGTTGAGCCATGACAAACAGGGACAGCTGGCCTAATTGAATCATTTGATCTAAGACAGCTCAACTTGGTTATCCTCACAGCAGCCCACACTGATATTAGCGAATGAATCATTAGCCATGAAATCATGTCGACTTTCCCAACTGCAGCCTTCTTGACATGACAGCGATCACAGTCTGCCTTTCATTATAGCCTCGAAGTTCTTTGGCCTGTCAGGAAAACAACAAAGCAGCCTAGAAAACTTCTAGGCTCAGCCTCTGAAGTCATTTGCTCCAATGGCAACGTAGAGCATTTCAAAGAAAGACAGGGTATGAGCTGGCTGTGGGAGCAAGCTCGGTGCATCTAAGCAGGTTCACCCAGGCTTGATGTGCTGAAACCTCTCCAGCATCCACACCTGCTGTTAAATACAAGAGCATTTTTATTTTGTAAGCATCAGTTTGTGGTCACTTGGGAAAGTGGGATTTAAGTGGAGTAAGGATAAATGCTTTAACGCTTGACCTACAGACATCCCTAATGGGAGCCTTCATATATGGAAGATATTCCTGTCATCTTCAATCTAGTTTTTGTAAAAAGAATGCAATGGGAGAGTTGCTTTTTTCACTGGGTTTGTCAAAGGCAGTGAGGCAGTAAAGAGAGCTCAAATGCAGGGGCTGGTCTGTGGAAATGCAGAACAAGTCCTTGGGTCCGTACAAAGCTCAAACTTTAGGGAAACATGCCACATCCTTAACCGGCTCCCTCACAAGCACGGTCCTTCTCTAGGTCCTCTTCAAAAAACTGCACCCGCAGGGGCACTGGCCTTGATTCCCACGACAAGCAGAGATGGGGACAAAGACTTACGAGGATCAGGCAGAGTTACACAGAGGAGAGAACGCCTCCACAAGACGCATCAGCCCCTGCTTCAGGCAGCTCTGCTTGATGGCGCTGGAGCCTCCTGAGGGGTCTACGAAAGGCCTCTCAGAGCGTCTGCAAGGAGAGGACGGTGAGAAGCACATGTTCACTTGCTCCTGCTCCCCATCGGTGCTCCTAGGATTTCCTCCTGGCACTACCAGGAATTCTTGTGAATTCTGATAGAAGTGATGATGAAAGGGTGGCTCTGGTTTAAAAGTGTGTGATCCAGCCTAGTACATGCCAGGAGTTTGTGACCAGGACACTTTTGTTGGTCATGCAGTCTCCCTCTTTTATGCTCATGCTTTGAGGTAATGGCAAAGACTTATTTCCCTGTCACCTATTTTTGAGCCTTGACTTCAGCCATTTTTTTCTATCAAAAAATTTCTTCCATAAAGAGTTTGGATCCTTCAGCATATTCACTGTGCAGAGACAAAGATAAGGAAACCAACTGGGACTTGAGACTCCAGATTTGAACCATGACTTTTTAAAATTCACATGCAAGCACACATGTGTAGAAACCACATCTTCAATGCTCCAGAGCCCTGCACATGTTTAAAAATTAATTAGATTTAATCAGGGTAATTCCAACATGTCCATTAAGTGATGGACGGGGTGAGGCATGGCAAAATAATACTTTCTAATGATTAAAGAACTTCATATACATGAGGAATCCAAGAAACAGCTTACAAGGCTTTCCTATAGACACACTGTAATTAGGTTTAGACCCAGTTTCCTCATCCTTTACTTAGATCCTTGTCCACTTAAAAGCCACATTCCCTGCACACATTACCTGGAATCCAGGGCAAATACCAGTGAAATAGATGAAACTATTAGAGACGTGATAGTGCATAGTTAAATGCTGCAGTGAGGTCCTGGGAGTTTAGGGAAGTGAGAGCTGTCTGGAGATGTCGAGAAAGGGCTGGTAGTTGAGAGAAAGATTGAGGCTGGCCTTAGAAGCTCTTTAGGATGAAAGAAACTGGAGAAGAAATGGATTCCCCCAGCAGGCCACTAGCAAGGACTGAGGAGCCCCTGCATACCTCACCTCTCTGAGCCCATCTCTCCCAAATGATGAAGGGACAGAGTTGTAACAGCATGGAGCAATCTTATTCATTTCATTGAGCCTGTACTTATTTGAAAGAAATACCTTAATAAGCAAGAAAAGATTCAAGTACCAAAGTATTCCATTAACTCCTATGCATAAAATCAGAAGAATTAAAAAATTTTTTTCTGAGATGAAGTGGATAGGAGAGAGAAGATGGAAAAAGAGGGAAAGTCACAATAAATGAGAGAACACAGTGACATCCCCTTCCAATGACCTCTCAAATGTCCAGTCACCATGGGCTCAGTGTGATGGGCTTTCTCACAGAAGCTGGTCAGGGTAGAGCTCTGCATCCCGAGTGGTCATGGACAAAAAAAGGTTTGGTGTCAAGATGCAGGAGCTAGTTGGCTTCCGTGTTGCACTGTGTGAGGGTGTTATATGCTTGGGTAGGGTTGCCATAAAAAATACCACAAATTGAGTGGTTAAAAAGAACAGAAATTTATTCTCTCACAGTTCTGGGGGCCAGAGGTCCATATTCAAGTATCCTCAGGGCACACTCCTTCTGGAGGCTCTAGGGAAGAATCCTTCCTTGCCTCATCCACTTCTGCTGGTAGCCAGTGATCCTTGGCATTCCTTGGCTTGTAACCATATGACTCCAATCTCTGCCTCTGCCATCATGTGGCCTTCTGCTCTGTGCCTCTGGGTGTCTCCAACCCTCTCCAACATGTTTAAAAATTAATTCGATTTAATCAGGGCAACTCCACCATGTCCATTAAGTGATGGACGGGGTGAGGCATGGCAAAATAATACTTTCTAATCACTAAAGTACTGCATATACATGAGGAATCCAAGAAAAAGCTTACAAGGCTTTCCTATAGACACACTGTAATTAGATTTAGACCCGGTTTCCTCATCCTTCACTTAGATCCTTGTCCATTTAAAAGCCATATTCCCTGCACACATTACCTGGAATCCAGGGCAAATACCAGTGAAATGGCATCCTTATAAGGACATCAGTCACATCATTAGGGCCTATTCTAATTCGGTATGACCTCACCTTAACTTGATCACATCAGCAAAGACCCTATTTCCAAGTAAGATCACATTCAGAGGTACCAGGATTAGGACTTCAAGGAATCTTTTTGAAGGACACATTCAACCCACAACAGGCTTCGCCTTGAACACTGTGTGTGCTTTACTATGAAAAGCTCAAAGTAGCTATATAATAATTGGATCATTAACTGATACAGTAAAAGTAAGAACAAATCCGCTGTGGTCTGATATTTTCATATAAAGCCTTTGGCTCCTCTTTGCTGGTGCAGAGAGGTGGGTCTGTGGATAGGGGAAGCACAGAGCTGATGGATCCTTCCAGCTCTTCTATTCTGGCAGTGTTTAGAGAAGCATTAGGTTCAGGTGGTAGTTTTCAAGGAAGATTCATCTGTGAACTGGCACACAGTAGGCAGGCAAATTGTGCCTGGCCTTGCCTAAGAATTCCCAGCAATCTCTCTGGGCACATGGCATACATGAAGGCCTTTCTGCTCCATTTCACTCCTTGCCCTTTCTTTCTCCCAAACCCATGAGGTTCGGGTCTGTTGGTCCCACATATAGTTGGTCCTTTCATCTTATGCTACAAAATCACCCACCTCATTATTCTACAGTTATGAATGGATGCCAAGGGTGATCATACCCCTACCTCTCAGTTGTAATTATTATCCATCCTACTCAAGGCCCTTCATAGGACTCCAAATTTCATATATTATCTGGTGGCTTCAGGTCACATGCCTTTCTCCTTGACCTTAAACCTCTTCTAGTTTCCCTCTTCTGGCCTTGGGGAACTCTGATGAGTTAGGTGGGCTTAGATGCCTTGTCTATTTTTCCACATTCCCTTCTACCTCTGTTACTAATACCCTTTACTGATCCATCGCTCTTGCCCTTTTCTCAACATCCCCCTTATTTAGCATGTCCATTGCGCTCCTGTAACTTGCTGTTTCAGCCTATGCTCTCACCCTTAGCACATACTGACATACTATTTCAACGGGGTTGTCAACCCCTTGAGGGCAGGATCTATGCTTTGTTCTTCTCTACATGTTTTATAACACTTAGCACAGTGTCTAACGTGAAGGGGTGTTCAAAAAGTGTGATTATCATTAAACTGAATTTGGGAGGCTTATCTTGCATCTTTTCAGGACCTGGGTTCCCCAGAATCACAATATTCTAAAGATAGTAAAATTCACAAAAAGACATGTACTTTATGTCTGGCTTATTCAGATGCACAAATATAGCATCCCATTCATCTCTAAAGAAGGGAGTATGTTTATGGAGATAGTGTAATTCTTCCAGGAATGGGCTGAAATTGTGATAAGGATCTGGTGGGAAGAGAGAAACAATACAACATTGTCTCTGTCATGAAGAAATCAGGCTTAAGGAAGGAAACCCATTCTAATGTCAATCTTAAAATGCCACAGCAGAGACCCAACTCTACACAAAGCTGTTGTTAATGCAATGAAATTGGAAAAATCCTGACCTCCCCTTTCATATTTGAAAGAACACTACTCTGCTCACCTTACCCTTTCTAGGCACTTCCTCTTGCATTACATCAGGCCTGTCTGAAAAATTTTTGAATCAAGATGCTATAGAGGAATATTTGTGTTTTCCCAAAACTCATATGTTGAATCCTAATGTCCAATGTAACGGTATTAGGGGTACAGCATTTGGGATATGTTAGGTCACCATTGTGGAGCTCTCGTGATTGGGATTGATGCCTTATAAAAAAGTCTCCTGAGAGATCATTTGCCTCTTTCATATGTAAGAACACAGCCGGAATGTGCCGTCTATGAACCAGAATCTGCCAGCATCTTGATCTTAGACTTCCCACCTCCAAAACTGTGAGCAATAAATTTCTACTGTTCATAAGCCACCCAGCCTGTGGCATTTTGTTAGGGCAGTCCAGAGAGACTAAGACATGAGGAGAGCAGTAAGGCTTCCCTACAAGCCCCTTTAAACACCATGTCACTAACCGAAAGTTAGGTATAATGGAATCCTTGGCAATGCAGTCAATTGCTTTCAAATTTGTTTTTTTCCACAATGCAAATACCCCTCTGACTTTTCAGGGTTAATTGAACAATTCGGAAAAGAATACACCCACCTTTCAAAAATGTCGAATGTTTTCCACAAATATTTCCATTCTTTATTCTTCCCTGATTTGCACATCATTTTCTCCTGAACAGACAGCATGCTGTGTGCCAGCTGGACCTGGACTACAGCGGGTTTGTTTCCAAAGAAGGTTAATGTCCAGAGCACTGATAAAAGACCAAAGAAAATATTTTTTAGGAAAAACAGTTTTCTAGGAATAGTTGAAATCAAAATATTTGAAAAGAAAAAAACAAATCTGGATTGTCATCATTATACAGTGGGAGGTAGAAAAAATTTTTAAGTGTCAAATGAAGATGCCTTATGTCTGCAAATGTTTTTCGAACCTAGTTATTTTCATTCCTCCATGTCCTCACCCACTACCACCAAAAGAAAGGAGAGGAAGGAAGGGAGGGAAGGAAAAAGATAAAAGAGCATTTGAGTTAACTTGAAATAATGTGTCTTAAGCAAAACCAAGTAGTCCTAGCTGAATCCCTCCATCTTCACAGCAGGCTACTAACAACACTAACTGCTTTGTGATTAATAAAGAATTTCCTCTCAATCAACAACGTAAAATCCTTCAAGCATTGTCTGTGAGTCACTTTTAAGTTATCTATCAGCTCCTATCAGAAATACACAGCATGCCTGCCCCTCTTTCATCCTTCAACCTCTGTGAACTGTACTAAGTCCCTCACAGACATGCTCTCACAGAACTGTGGTTTCATAGGAAGGGAAATCCATCCCTGCTGCTAAAATTGCATGTAGGTGAAAGATGTGGGTGCTTTACATGTACGGTGGGCCCTTATCTTCAGTTTCATTTCATGGCTTCAGTTACCTGCTATCAACCCTGGTGCTGAAGCAGATGATCCTCCTTCTGACGTATTGTCAGGTCACTAGTAGCCTAATGCTCCATCATAGTGCCTACAGTCACTCAGATCACTTCATCTCAGCACAAAGGCATCCTACCCTCTCACATCATCCCAGAAGAAGGGTGAGTACAATACAGTAAGATATTTTGAGAGAGAGACCACATTCAAATAACTTTTATTATACTATTTGTTTTAATTGTTCTATTTTACTATTAATCACTGTTAATCTCTTACTGTGCCAAATTTATAAGTTAAACTCCATCACAGGCATGTGTACAGGAAAAATACAGGATATACAGGGTTTAGTGCCATTTTAGGCACACTCTGGGGGTTTTGGAATGTATCCCCCACAGATAAGGGCATCCAAACACTGGAGTCTCCTGTAAGCAATTTGCTTTAAATTCAAGGGGAAAAAAGCTTTGTTTCATTAACAGAGGTGGGTTGGTGACTGTAATAAAAATCTGACTCCAGTTTTGATCTTTGATGGCTGACAGCTTCTAGGCCTCTCTCCTCCCTCTTCCCATTGTGCTCACATCTGGACAAGCTGATCACCAAGCCCATCTTCTGTGCCGGTGGGGATTGGAACCACACCAGCAGTCCAGAACCTTCACCAGGCCTATTCTCTCATCCATTTCAGACTGCTTGAGAGGATCTTCCCAAAGACCTCAATAATGCAAGTAACAAATCTTCTCATACTCTTTTGGTGGTATGTGACATCATCAGTCTCAACATCCCAAACAAATTTCAGGTGGTGGTGGGGGTCCCTCTGGCTTTGGCAGGGTGACCAGAACAGCTACCTT
Organism: Manis javanica; assembly: GCF_040802235.1. NCBI lineage: Eukaryota > Metazoa > Chordata > Mammalia > Pholidota > Manidae > Manis > Manis javanica. The sequence goes on from NC_133157.1 coordinate 153,446,752, forward strand.
CATTCTGAAGAGAGAACTAGATCATATGCATTTCCCTTTTGATCATGACCAATGGAAACACCAAATAATTATGGCAAGCCAGTGTGGTCTGTATATGTATGGACCCTCCAAGTCCGTTAGATGGACATGCCATGGTTATAGAAATGAACTCCCAGACCCAGAGGACCCTTCTTTCTGTCTCCTACCACCCTGTATGTGGGAGTGTTCCTCAGTCTAACTCTCTGGCAGACTGTAAGCTCTGCCAGGGCACTATCTGCCCATCATGTTCACCATGGCATAGCACAGGGTGGGCACTAAGCAAATGTTTGACGAATGAATGAGTGAAAGAATGAAATTTAAATAGAGAAGTGATTTGCATAAAAGCAAGGCAAAGATTAACATGTCACAGAAAAAAAAATTTTTTTTCTGTAGCTTAGAAAATGAAAAATTTTAATACAGTCAAGCTGCCAGTGGTGCCTAATTATCCAGGCCCTATCCCACCACAGCCACTTGCCTCGAAATACTGGTGCAAATCACAATTTACTTCCCAAAAGTTAAACTTCATTAAATATTAGTTTAATTTAATGTTTTCCAGATTAATTTAAGATTAATTTATATCCAGGCATTTGCACAGCCCAAGCAGTATCTCTCCTTTCTGTCATTTCTGTCATCTCACAGACAGCAGAAAAAGGATAAATGTATGGTTACGAAGCGCTATGATAGAGTAAGTAGGGGGAGATTTAATTAAACTATTACATATCTTTTCCTTGAGTGTGAAAAAAAAAACATAAATTTGCCAGTGAGTAGAGTGGTATGCATATCAGGCAGCCTGACAAACAAAAGCCTTCACAGATATGAAAAGTGGTGCTTACAAAATGACTGGGGCTGAACATCTGATACTGTATTTAAGCCTCCATTTCCTCCTAATTCTAAAAATGTGTATTTATGCCAAAAGAATCTTTTAGCCCTTGTTACTAGAATTTGTTTTTGAAGACAATGAGAAAAAGATTGTTCATTAATGTTCAATACGTCTTTTTGTGCATGACTGCCTTTTGCAGAATCAGAGAATCTCAACTCTCAAAACACACCTGGGGGGCATCCAGTCCCCTGGACTCAAACTGGTTTAAAATGGTGTCCTTCACTCAAGTGATATGTTACATGGAAATCGGCACTAAAAATAGGGCACAGCACAATGCTTTAGTGAAATGGGGGTGGGGAACTGCTCACCAAGTACTTCATCTTCAATCCCAGAGCCCTTCAAACACAGCCTGAAATTCACTAATTTAATCCAACCTCAGAAAGAAACTGAGGCAGGCAGGGTCAACAGACTAGTATACTACACTGACAAATTGTTACAAACCAAAGTTGGGCCTCCCCACTCCCCTCCTGACTCACTGCTCTCCCCATCGCCCCCACCATACCCAGAGTTCCTCGTCCACAGGACTACCCCAGTCTGGGAGAGGGTCTAACCAGGGGGAAATGGCCTCAAAGCATGACCCTGTGAGCAGAATGCTGAGACCCTATATAGTGAGACTGTCTGCTGGTGACGTTTTTATAACTAACATCCACAAAAGCTTTTTTAAAAAGTCACATTTTATGGAACTATTAAAAATAAAAAAGTCTCCCTTCCTCCTGTAGGGAACTGGGAAATGCCATTGAGGTTTTGGGGCAACGTAAAGAGCAAAGGCGGCAGCAGGAGTCGTCACGGAGGGTGCTCAAAAGAAGCCACTTTATTCTGCATAAAGTTGTACTTTTTATACTGCTACAGTGCTAATTCATGGTTACCTAAGTATTGAAGACCTTCAAGGCCCTTATCTAGCTCCTTACTCATAGGTACAATGAAATGCACTGTATTTTCAGGTTTCTCAAGGCCACACATACCTGGCTCCATACAAGGCCAGGCATATCTGGGGTGAAGCATCAGAAAGCTGTCTTCATAGAACAGTAGGGAAAGTCGGTGGGGGGCTCCCCTACACCTCCCACCCCACAAGTTCTCTATCTCTGAGATAATTACTTTCATCTTCACTGAATAGATGTAGAACTCTATTTCCAAATTTATCAATATTACATTGAAAATTGTCAATATTTACACTATTTTCCTTCTTCCCTTGTAGAATTAGTTTTACATTGTCAAGGTTTTTAACATTCTTTTCTGTAATTTAATATCTTCTGCCCTTTGTTGATTCTCATGAGTTTTCATAGAACCTGAGTTGGGTTTTGTTGTTCTGTTTTTTGGTCTGTTTTTGTTTCTTTTTCTTTGCCTTCCTCTCTGGAAGCATTCAGGATGATCTCTGGACCCTTTGGTTCTCAAATTTCACCAGTTATACTTAGTGGTAGGGTATTTATGTATGTATGTATTTTCATTCATCCCGCTAAGAACTCAATGTCACTTTTAATTAGCAGACCTGTGTTTTTTTTCAGTTCAGTGAAATTGTCTTAAGTTTTCATCATTATCATCATCACTTTATTACCATACTTATTATTACATTTATCTAATTTATATATTTATAATTCATATATTTATAAATTACATTAGAGTTATTAATCATTATTATCCTTTACCTCTTGTTATCTCTGTTTTTGCTTTTGGAACTCTAATTAGTGGGAGTGATGCTGGATCTTTTAGGTCTATCCTTTACATCCATATCATTTTTTCTTATATTTTTCATAATGTTATCTTTTTTGCTGTACATTTTCCCTGATTTTCTCTTCCAGATTGTCAGCTCAATCATTACTCTCACTTTCTAATATTGAGTCATTTACTGAAATTATTTCCTCAATTATTTCTTTTCCTCCAAATATTTCTTAATTATTATAGATCGTTCTGTTTTATGTATGAGCCATCTTCTTAAATCTCTAAGAATCCTCAATTTGAACAACTTTTTTCATCTACCTTGAATTTTATCTTTTCCTGATGTGATATTGTGATTTATAGTGTTAAAAAATGAAATTCAACTGAGTAAATTTAAAGATCTAATTGGCTCTATTCAATGATCCATGAATTGGATAGCATCCCATCTAGCAAATAGAAAGGAGTTCCAGAGAGTTTACAAAATGGGAGATTTTTATAGGCAGAAGGGGCAGGGAAAAGGAACTCACTAACAAAGAGGGGATTGTTTCAGGCAAGATCACCATCTTTTGGGGATGTTTAAGTGTCTTATCAGGAGGATTTCCTCACTAGTGATGACCAGAAGTTACAAATCAACTGTTTTAAGTTTACATTTGTGGGAGAAACAGAATTTGCTATTAAATTTGCTACTAAGTCTTGGTTTAGTAAAGTGGGTTTAGCAAAAGTGACTCCATTTGGAGCCTGTTGTCTCCTTTTTTAACAATAATAAGAAAGAATTTAGTCTTTGTTCCTGTTCTTGGTGCAGATCCCCTAAACTCATAGGAATTTCCAAAGTGATAAGATCAATAAAGGTATCTTTTGTTATTCATATCAAGCTGCTTTTAACCACACCTGAGTGTCAATAAGGCGATTTTTGGAAAGTGCCCAGGAATAGGGATTGGTTACCAAAGGAACTTTGATTAAAGGGTTGGAATTTTCAGCCCTACAGCTTCCCTCTCTACCCCACCTCTGGGGAGGAAGCAGGCTGAAATCAATCACCAATGGACAATGAGTTAATCAATAATACTTATGTAATGAAATCTCCATAAAAACCCAAAGGACAGGGTTCAGAAAATTTCTGGGTTAACAGACAAGAATGAATCCATGTACCAGGCAGATCGTGTACCCCAAACCCCAAGGGGTCATAAGCTCCTGTGCTTGGAACCCTGACAGACCTCTTTGCAGCTCTTCATTGCTCATTAGTATTGTTTAATATTCTTTGCAATAATCAATAGTAGGTTAACTGTTTTCCTGGTTCTGTGAGCTGCTCCAGCAAATTTATCAAACCCAGGGATAGGGTCAAGGGAACCTGAAATTTCTAGCCAGATAGGTCAGAAGCACACATACCAACCTGGACCTGGCAATTGGCATCTGAAGTGGGGAGAAGAGGGAGGGTGGCAGTCTTGTGGAATCTGATGCTATCTCCAGATAGTGTCAGAATTCAGTTAAATTGCACAACATTCAGCTGGTGTCATAGAATTGCTTAATGTGTGAGAAACCCACACATCTGATGTCAGAAGCGTGGATGGTTCTGAATATGAGTGTAGTAGTTGAGAACAGAGGAGAAACATAGGAGTGTTTTCCTTTGTGCTTGAATCATTCAGTGTTTTAATTAAAAGTACAGTGATCCTCAGTTTTCAATTAATATTTATGGTATCAAGGTCCAGCAGGACTAGTTCAGGGAGCCCTCAGCAAATGTGTAGGTCGGTCTTCCTGGTAGGCCCCTTCTCTGAATGGGAGGGCAACTGCAGGCGGGCACTGGGTGACTATGTCTGAGGGAGGCTCCCTGAGAGGCGACCCCAAGCACCCAAATAAGGAGGACTTTACTCAAGGCTAGAGAACCTTCAGGCATTTCACTTCTAGGTAGAACAGCCCTTTCTTTTAAAAGTTTCTTGTGTCTGGAGTAGCTGTTTTGGATTTGTTGCGTATCTGCTCCAGTTCCTTCTCCGGCACCATTACCCACCCCCAGATCCATCTCAGGCAGATCACCAGCATATTAATGGTATGAGAGTCTTGTGCCAAAGCCACCACCCCCAGATGCTCAAGAAGTATCACAACCTTAGAAGAGTAACTCTGTAGGCTCAGCTATGTGAGTGATTCCTTTATTAAGTACTCCAGTGGCTGCCCGTGCATCATGCTCCACCCCTGGTCTTACTTCTGAGCTTCACTCTTCCCTGGAATGTTCTTATCAACTATGGCTCTTACCTCCAATAAATCGATTTTTCCTGTTATTGTCTCTCAATCTGATGCTATCAATTTTTCATCTTCAAGTATTTCCTCATATGTTATGGTCTGCTATCAATTTCCTTTCCTTGGTTTCCAATAGTGTTACAGCTTTATTTATTCATTATTTTTAAACATCTTTTCAGTCACTTCAACAGGACTGGGGAAAACAGGGGAAATGATGTCCATCAAACATCTGTCCATCTTGGACCATGTTCTAGTATTTTGAAATCCTCAACTGGGATGTTAAAAGCTTCCATACTTGAATGTAAAAATAACAAATGTGTCCACATACATGAAGTCATGTACCTAGTGACCTGCCAGCTCTGAGCACAGGTGTGACCACCTGCCAGGTATCATCAAGCAGGGCAGGCCTTCCATCACGCAGCCATCCCTCCACTTCTGCACAGGTTAATACCTCACCTAACATCCCCCTTTGTAAACAAAGAAAAACTGGCAAAAAGAGGAGAAAGACCTAGAGTCTGCAGTCCCAATAAAGGCTCTCACAAAGATCAACAAACAATCACAAGGGAAGCAGAAATTGAGGGGAACTCAGTGATCATCTAGATCAACATCTTACGTTGGCCCATGGACCACATAAAACTCTGAGAGTTGATTTCCTCAAGGCTAAAACAGTAATTAGGGATACATCCAAGACTTGAACGCTGATCTTTTTATATCTAGATTATGGCTTCCTACACTTCTGATTGTTTCTTTTTTCTTGTTTCTCTTCTTTTCTTATTGACTAATAAAGCAGAATATTTACCCTCACAATAGGTCCCTGTCCTTTTCTCTACCCCTTTTGCCCCCATAACTAACTCTCCATGTAACTCTCAACAGTTGAGTTCACTGTGTTTTTGATGTCTAAGATGTCAGTCTTACTTTTTGTAATCAAAGGCATCAGTATTGCCCACTGACTGCAGTTCAGGTGAGTTCTATGAATATTAAGCATCCAAGAAATAAAAAGCACTGAACTAAATATTGTAGAAAATACTAGGATAAGTGGAAACTATTAAGAGAATAGAAAGAGAGGTAAAGAAAAATGGCCCATTATGGCCAGTCATGCAATTCATGTAGAGGATGGATGGAGAAAGAGACATGAGGTGGACAATACAAGTGTCCAGTAGTATCTGGCTCTTCAGCCAGATACTTCAGCCAGGAACTTCTCAGCAATCTTGCAGTTAGCCCAATGGAGAATACAAATAATATGAGTCACTCAAAAACCGAGAAGAAGAAAAGCCACGAATGATTTTCCGGAAACCTCTACCTGCATGGCAACTAAAATGACCACAGGTTCCAATACTGCAGCTACAAGATGGGGAAGGCTTCCTAAGCATGGGGCCCCCAGTGACTGTGTGGAGCAGTCTCCTGCCAACTCATGTGGGACATGTAGCATGAGCCAGAAATGAATGTTTATCCTGTCAAGCCACTGTAATTTTGTTATCAAAGCATAGTCTAGTCTATCCTGATCAATTAGAGAAGCCAGTTAAAAAAAGTGAGAGGAAGTTAGAGAAACAAGATAGCAAGGAAAAGAGTATCATGTGATCATGAAAAGTAAAGACCTAGTAGAGAATTTGTTGCTAATATAACAAGAAAAATTCACTAGAATTTTGATCCTCATTGATAATCATTTCATCAACCCATTGTTCTTAAATACAGCTTCACTCTGCTTCACTAATTTCCTTGGATCAAAAAAAACACGTACAAAAATACCTCATTGCAAAAGTATAAATCTGAAATGTGAAGAACAAATGCATATTACAATCAGACCGAAATATTTACGATATAAAACATTAAATAAATAAATAAACCATTAGAATAGCCCTATTGAATTAAGTAAATGGAACAGCTGTTAATATTACCTTCTTCCATAAAGAGAAACCTTGATGACTCATTTAGAGCTCTGTAAATTGTAGTCTTTTCTCTGCTTGATATAAATAGGGTTTTTCTACCCAGTCTGTTACTTGGTATATATTGCCAGACTTCACATGCATATTGGTTAACAGTGTAAGATCCTCTCTGCCCATTCTGTCTCCTAGATCTGGAAACCCCCTGGCCTCCCAAGCACCATCCACCTCATCCAAGCAAATCCATTAAAATAAGACTGAACAAAAACCACACACATATTACTGGCAATATAATTCTCCTTATTGATTTCTTCATAGACCCAATTCTAGGATAGAGTGCTTATTAAACTATATATGTATTTATTTTACATTATAGAAGAATCATGAGAAAGTCATTCTTAAGAAATAAAACACTAGCAAAATAATTTAAAGCTTGTATGTATTCCTCTGAAATTGCGAACTTCTCCTCCTTTCCTTTGCCTGAGATAATTGCTTCTTTATATGGGCTTTATCCGCCTAGCCCCATTGTCTGGGTGATGATTCAGAATACCTTCTGGCCTTGTCCTCCAACACGCTAAACATTTCACTGGACTGCTCGAATGAGCAGCCCTCATTTGGACTTACCAGGAGTCTTAAGTGAGAGAGCCCTTGACCTGTTCCCAGACCTAAGACACTTCCACCGCCTAGGCAAACACTTTGTGAAAAGGAAGGGCAGGATTTGTCTATTGCCCTTCCCTTCATGATGTAGAAAACATTATAATATTTACAACCAGAAATAGCTCTGAGTGTCTTAATTCATCCTAATGGGCAGAAAGAAAAGAAAAATGGAAAACATCTGTGGCAGGTCTACCATTCCCTCTTTAGTAAAAACACTAGTAATTCTCAATTATCAAGGGACACATTATTCCATTAGAGCATGTAGATAGGTACCATGAGGATTTACAGTGTTTTCAAGGATTTAGACTTGAGAAACCCAACTCAATGCCACAAAATCATGAGTAACCTTTACTGTTATTATTTTTCTGCAGAAATAAATTTTCACCAATGAACAGAGAAACTAAAGACAAGAATAATAAATGGAAGGTGAGATGTTAAAGGGCTCAAGCTAAAGCTTCTACATATAGATCTTTAAAGTTCTGAGTGCAAGTCCTCCACTTTAATCATGAATAGCTAAGGCAAGAACAGGACTCTTTGAGAAGACGTTGTCCAGATTAAGGCAAACAGAATCATGCCATCCCCAGTCTCCCATGTTTTCTTGGAAACATGTAATACTGTAGTTAAAAGTCAATGAAATCAACAAAACTTCTTATATTTTGATAAGTGTTACAACCATATTGGGGAAAATTTGGCATCACATACTAAATTTGAACAGCACATATAACCCAGCAATTCTACACCCTTGTATATACCCTAAATATATACCCATAACTTTTCACAACTAAGAGGTATGTAAAAAAATGTTCATGGCAGCATTGTTTGTGAGAGCAAAAGCTGAAATTACTAAGGCTCATAAATGGGAAATTGGATAATTTTAGAATATTCATATTAGAATTACAATACATTTAAAAACGAATAAACCATAGTTATGTATGTCAACATGGATGAATTTCATGAATTTACCAAAAAGGGCCAGGTTGTAAAATAATAGAGCATAATTCCATTTTGCCAAACCTCAGCAAAATGTATGTTTAAGGTTACATACAATCACATAGACTAAAACTCTAAAGAAAAGCAAGAGAATGATCCACACAAAATTCATTATAATGGTTACTTAGGGTAACCTAAGGAGAGAGAAGGAGGCAATTTTGGAGGGGCATACAGTAGGCCTCGAAATAATTGACAATTTTCTATTCCTTAAGTTGGGTAGTGGGCAACTGGGTTACTACTTCTTAGCATACATATGTTATATATATTCCTTCATATATGAAATAAACTTCATATAAAAATTATTAAATCTAGTATGCATAAATTCCTGTTTAATATGTATACTCACAGGCTAAATTCTCAGGGAATCTATTTTCTTCAGTTTGGGGAGCAAGCGGATACCGGACACCTCAGGTTCAGCTTTTAAAATTAACATTGTAGGTGCATCGCAGGTGGTCCATGCAGGTCCACCCTATGGAAATGCCAGATTATTCTTCCCGAGTTATAAAGTTTTATACCAAATGTTTATAGACTTTCAATGTCAAATAAACTATTAGTTTAATAACAAAACAAAACAAAACAAAAACCCTAGTTTGTAAAAGGGACCTAAACAGAGGGGTTCTGGTTGGAGTCTGGGAAGAGGCCTCAAGACTTGTTTATTGACTTTCCTCTCCCTCTCCCCACCACTGCAGCCTAGGAAGCAGTTCTAGAAGTCCATTTATGACCAATGGCAAAGAAATCCCCAGTGTCCATCCCATCCAGTATATTTCCAAATAAAAAGAAGTAATTATGTAGGTCTGACACAAAGCCATGCTGGAAAATATGTTGACTAGAACTTGTAAAATATGTATGCTAGTGTGACTTAATTATGCACAACACCTTGCATATATGAAAATACAATGCCAGGCATACAGTAGGTATACAATACAGTTTCAGACAATCAATAACTGTTTCATTCAGAAATTTGGATAAAATAAGACTTAAGGCAAGAGACGTGTTATTCTTTGATTCCAAGTTTTGGGTGCAATTCACAACATAGTAACAGCCACAATTTCATCCACTGGAATGCTTCCAGGCAACAAAAGCAAGGGATTTGTTAAGTTACCCATGGCAAACCACAGCACCCTAAACACCTGCTGAAAGAAAGAATTTCTGGTTACAGTTGTAGTTAGAACATGCTGTCTAGAGCAGATCTACTCTGCATGAAACATGTAGCCAAAGTGAGAAAGGAATGGAATGGAATATTCAAATAGGAAAAAATAGGTGGGTGGCTACATGTTGGTATAAATGGAACATCATGTAGAGAAATGTGTTGTTTCTTTATGAATTTACATTTTATACACAAATTGTATAATTAATACTTGTCTATAAGCAAAACTTCATGAAATGGCTTCAGGGATAATTTGCTAAATTGCAGCCACATGCAAAGCCCCCTCCCCACCATATATTGGTCAAGACTAACACTACATAATGGCAGAAGGAACACAGAAGTTAGTATTGTGGGTAAAAACCTTTCTCCTCATAAGCCCATTGGTTTCTGTTGATTCTCTTGGCCTTCATTCAAGAGAAGCTGGCATGGGCTGTTGCCTAGCAACAGCATGCAGTCTTTTCCACCAGCCCATGAAAATGCTATCTCTGGACCTCATGCCATTCAGTGCCATGGTTTTCTAAATGGTGATGATCTCGCAGGAACTTTTCTTCCTTCCCTCCAAATAAGTGCCTGAAGATGACTATTGTAATGTCCTTTTATCCAAAACACTGCACTTGTCTTAACAAAGACCAAGAAATAAGAAGGGTATCCACTGGCAACCCCCCACTTTTCTGACCACTGACAGAGGGACTAATAAAATCATACATCTTATTGATAATTGTAATTTTTTTCTTTGAATGAACTGCAACGGCCTAATGCCTTCCATACTAGTATTTAATTAATGACTCCTATGTGCCAGACATAGTACTAAGCATTTGGGAAACTACATCTCAACAACACACTGTTCTTATCCTCGTGAAACTTTCATGCTTATTCTTGAATCTTCCTAAGGCTAAATGTCACCCATAAAAACACATTCCAAACCCTGGTATATTCCAGCTAAAAGGGAGGTCCTACTTTTTTTAACCAATAAATATTTTCAAGCTTAATTCAGATGACTAAAACCCTAGTTGGTCAGAGCCAGGTGAATCCAAGTCCAAACTCCAATCTAAGACCGAGAGTGAATGGCAAGTGTTTGAGGACCCAAAAGAATTCTGGCTACTTAATGTCTTCTTTAAAGAACCATATCAGTAGGAGGACAACGAGTGTCACTTAGTGAGGAAGAGCACAAGGAAGTTACCAGCAAGTGCTGGGAGTAGAGAATAGTAATAGTAAAGAGCCACAGTTATTGAACAAAAGCATGCATTACTAAGACTCACAGGAAAGGGACAGGGACCGCTGGGGTGGGTAGGAGAGTTTTAGAGCCAGATGCCTAGTGTTTACTCTAGAAGTTTACATGACGTGATTTTCATTGGAAATATATAAATAGACCTTGAAAAATAGTGTGGTTCTCAAGTTAATCTAAATATGATCCAGCCACTATTCAATTTTGTCACGATGTAAACCTGAGCCAAAGAGCCCATGGAAGATTAAAAGGATCTTTAGGGCCCTTTGTGTGAGACCAGAAATGGGGGAGATACATTTCAAAGTTTCAGGAAAGGACAGAGAGAGGGAATAATTTCACCAGAAGATTATCATGAAGAGAATGTCTAGCCTGATTTTTGCCTTATTTAATCCCAGCTAAACACTTCCGCCACAAATTTTTTAATTAAAAAGTAAAAGAGCCAATACAAAGGTCTCTGAAACTATTTCCCTTCAGAAACAAAGCATAGTCATGGAAAATTAGTCCTATTATTATTGTGACATGAGCAATTTCTTAAAAAGAGAGAGTAAGAGAGATTGAAAGAGAAAGGGAGCCTCAGCCAATTAAGTTTCATGTTCTTCGTTGATCAAAATCACTTTAGTGACATCTGCACATGCACATTAATACATTGCTTTTAATAGCAAAATACAGATGTATGTTTTTTAAAAAATGTAACTGACTGCCTACATGAACCCACACATCCAAGCTGGATGTGAGATACCTGAGCTTACTGGCTACCACTTGGCTACCGTCACTAAATTTCAGAATCACCATCTCCAACAAACCTCATGACTCTCTTCTGCTTCAAATTCCAAGATGTGTCAGTGGAGATTTCCTTTTTTTTAGGGACTTGTGCAAATGTATCTCTCTCATCCACTTCCTGATCAAGTAATCATCTACAAGCTTAAGTGCCGGAAACCACAGAGCCTCTGCAAGGTGAATCAGCCAAATAGCTCCTGAGACTGAGTACGAAGTCTCTGCCCAGGGAGGGGAAAGCCACATTGGCCCTGAACACTCCCTGCCAGCTGTGCTCAGTGATGGAGCTGAGCCCAAAGGTACTCTTCAGTCACTTAGGAATTACATGGCTACTGTATTTTTAAAAAAACCACTTCCTCACTGATGTGACCTTACTGGTGAGGCATTTTCTCCCCCTGCAGCCCATCCCCCATGAGGCTGGGGTTGAGAGGAGGACCCGCTTCACAACATCGGTGTCTCTCCAGAGCTTTCTCCATTGTATCATACTACTGTACAGAAATTGATACACAGTAGAAAATAACACGCTGTGCACCATGGTTGTTTATATTTTATCCTTAATATCTCTTCATATGATTATCATTTAATAGCACATTAGTCACTTAAATTTTCTATCTTAGTGGGTAGCCAATAGGGTAAGGAGGAGATGGTAGGCTTGTTGTCATTATCTCCCCCTTGTCATGGGAAGCCCATACCTTACAATAGTTATGGAGCTTCCATATGACTATGATCAAAAAATGATTAAATGGTGTTGAAGTCAACTGTGATGCAGCAGCTGCATGGAATAAGCATGGGAAGGTGATTTTAAAAAAAACCAAGTGAAGTGTTCAGATGATGGGTACATATTCAAGGAGATGAGCTTTTCCCAGGCTCTACTGGGTGTTTCTTTGAGCTATCATGGAGGTCATGGATTTGACAAAGCCTTCTTCCACAACTTTGAGGCAGTAAGAAGTTGTCAGAAAACTCACACTTGTGGTGTAGCTCTGTTTTTGAAGTTGCACAATATTACCAATTAATGAGTTCTCATATTATTCTTTTATAGCTGGGTGCATCTGGATGAAACTCAACCACCAAGGGACAGGGTTTGTATATCATTAATTCTTACTTCCAGAGATGTTTCTGATCTCACTGTCACCTACTCTGTGCCTTTATATTCTGGAGAATTTATAATGCCATTTAATACCAAGCAAATGCCTATGTGCCAAGCTGTGGGCAGACATGGAATTGTAGAATGAATCACAAGTTCTGAAAACTGTTTTATTGGTAGTAAACACAGCCTCTTTAAAGAAAGATAATTGATCAATACAAAAACACAGAGGGTCAGCTTGGCACCTTTCAGATAAGAGATGCTCTAAAAGTATTTCTCAAATAAACAATGCTGCTATTAAGCCCTCTATCATGACATCAGTTGCAGTATTTTTCAACTTAATGTCAATTTCCCACATGATACAGATTATTAAGAATAGATTTACTTTAATTCAGAATAATTTTTAAATTTACCTAACAATACAGAATAACATATATAACAAATATCCATATTCCAACCACTCATAATTAATCAATGTTAATACTTTTTCATATTTAAATTTTTTCAATAACTATAACTAACATTTACTAAGGATTAACCATGTATAGGCAGTATCCCAAGTGTATTACATACATTAATTTGATGAAATCTTAAAAAACCCTGAGATAGGGTTATTATCATGTCAGATTTACAGGTATAGAATCTTAAGAACATGCCAAGTCATACCAACTTAAGGGACTATGCCAGTTTGCTAGGGCTACCATAGCAAACTACCAAAGCCTGAGTGGTTTAAACCATAGGAATTTGTTTTCTCAGAATTCTGGAGGCTAAAAGTCTGAGATTAAATTGTCTGTGGAACTGGTTTCTTCAGAGGCCCCTCTCCTTGATTCCAAGATGGCTCTGTCTTCTCCCTTTGTCTTCACACAGTCCTCCCTCTGTGCATGTCTAGGTCCTAACTTTCTCCTCTTTTAAGGACACTAGTCCTTTGGATTGGAACCCACCCTAATTACCTCCTGTAAACTTAATTCCCTTTTTAAAGGTCCTCTCTCCAAATACAGTCACATTCTGAGGTATTGGAGGTTAAGACTTCAACATATGAATTAGCCCATTACAGCAGCAGGCCTGGCATTCACTCCCAGGAAGTTGTGACCCAAAGCCGTGTCCTTGCTGTCCACAATGTAGCTGCCTCTGAGAACAGCAAAGTTCCCATTGCGCACTTTCTCAGTTAGATTTCTCCTGATCCAATCCCCTCTTCACAGAGGCAACACCATCACAAAATACCATAATGTCGTTTAGAAGATACCCTATATGATATACACCCTTAATCTTATGTTTTTCTAATAAGTATTTAGTTAAAAAAAAATCTCCACCCTTCTCCCAAACAAGACAAAAATCTCAAAACGTTTTAACTTCTCTCCAAATATCATCACATGCTCACACCTTTCATGTTATTAGTGTAGGGATGTTAACTGTCATTTTAACTATCTCCTCCCCAAGTTAGTTAATAGTGCCACTGTTTATTAGCTAACATGTATTTAGGCTTACTAGAATGTTTGGTTGATTTCTTTGGTCGTGATCTCTTCTGGTATTTTGGTTCATTTTCCTTGTTGCAGAAGTGTTTGCATGAGCATTTCTTTAAATAAGGATCTGCAAGTAGGAACGTTCATCATCTGTGCATATCTGGAAACATCTTTTTCACTCTTACAGTATACAATTTAAGGTTCAAGTTATTTCCCCTCAGTGCTTTGGGAAAGGATTCCATTATTTTCTAGTATTTATTATTCCTGGGAATTAACTCCTATATTCTAATTATAATTTGTTTCCCAGTTTTAAAGTATTCTGTCTTTTCAGTCTGGTGTCTTTAAATGTTTTCCCTCTTTTTCCTTAAGGTGCTCCCATTTTACTATGATTTGTCTAGATACGGATTTGTTTCTATCTACCCTGCTTGAGACACATGTCTTTTTTCCATTCTAGGAAACTCTTAGTCATTACCTCTTCAAATAGTCTCTTTTATTCTTTTTATCATTTTAGACCTCTAATAGGAAAAGTTGTATCTTCTCATTGTATCTTCTATATCTTCCATGTCTCTTAACTTATCTTCCTTCACTTTCTCCAACTCCTAATGTCTCAGATGATGTACTCAACTCTCTGACCTACTTCAGTATTTCTCTCTGCCTGTGTCTAGACAATTGTATAACCTACAAAGCAAACATTTTCTTCCACAGCACCAGTTCTTTAAAAAAAAATCCTCACTTCTCAGCACCCTGTAATAGGCTAACATTTATTTCAAAGAGCTTTGTTCATAAAGCCCATAACACTGAGTAAAATGTTTTCCCCAGCTGCAAGAGCACAGCAAAAAATTCCAAAACCTTATTCAAGTAGTAATTCTTTAAAGTAGTCCATAGATTATCTACTGTATGTGCTGCATTCGCTGAGAATCTGTGCGATGAATGAGGTAAAGCAATGCATTTCCCAGAAATGGTAATGAAGTGCAGCCAAAATAGAGATAATTATTTTAATTAATGGTAATGATTTTAACGGTTGAACATTTTAACTAATTAATTATGATTGATTGCTTGTTACTAATCAAGGAATATGATTCAAAGTTGTAATTGAAAAACCAGGAGCAATAGGTTCTGCAGAGAGCATATCACAAGCCTACTGAGATCAGGGGCATAACTTTGGCTTTGAAAACTGCTTCTGGAGCATTCCAGTCCTTTTTCGTTGATATATTCCTTAAGCTGAACTGCTAGAACATTGATTTTATTTTTTTTAATTTTTAAAAAATTTTATTTATCTTTTTATTTTCAATCAAAAAACATCAAATGTGAGTACATTTAAAGAAATGTATATATTATTTTTATGGCTATGCAGTTTTTAATGCCATGTTATTCATCTAAATTTTATTCTCGTTAGCCTGCATGTCTAAACTTTCTTTACATAAAGGCTTTGATATAACAAGCTATGCAATTAGTCTATTCAAATAATGTGAAACTTTTTTTTATTTTAATAAGCATTGACTGAGAATTAGTTTTCCACACAGTTTATATGTAGTATTTTGAACATTGGATTGTCAAGCCTTTTCAAATCTGACCAATTAAAAATATTACACAAAGAACTCCTAAGACAAATGACATAAGCTTCTTTTCACTATTTAGTCTTTTCTTTCAATAGTTCTATCTAATTGAGGCAAGTCAGTATCTCAGCATAACCTGGGATTTATCTTGTGATTCACCTGTAATTCATTCTACATAGGTAAGGGTTACTTTTCTCTGGTTAGGGTGGCTATTTTCATCCTAAATAGCCACTTTACCGAAAGGGAAAAGCCATGTTGCCCACATCTATTTGGTAGCTAAGGAGATGTTGGGAGAGAGATAGAGGAATAGTGAGTGACAATAGGGCACGGCTGGTCTGGAGAAGGCCAGAAGGCCAGTGTAGCTGTGGTGCAGAGTGTGGAGATAGGAAAGTGGCAAGAAATGCGACTGGAGGAGTAGGTGAAAGCCAGATTGAAACGTCTCTTGTTTGTCACACTAATTAAAGAGTCCAGTGGAGAAGGAGGAAATGCTGGAGGTCCCTAGGGAAAGAATGACATGATTGTATTTCAAGGAAGGCCATGCTAGTGCACCTATTAGAAGATTGATGGGAATGAGGAGGGAAATCAGGAAGGAAGCTGTTCCTATGGTCCAGATGATGGACGATGAGAACCTGAATTAAAGCAATTACAGGGGGCATTTCTGGAATAGGACTGCCTGGGTTTGGTTAACAATTAACAATAAGTATGTATGTAATTAACAATTAAATGTATGTTGACTATGGAGGAGGTTCTAGTTTCAGGGAAAATACAGAGCTCAGTTTAGGACATATTGAAATCCAGGTGCTGAGGACACTCTGGTTCCTTCATGTTGTATCCACTCTTTTCCACCTATCCCATCCAACAACTGCACCTCGAAAATCTACTGTGCACAGCTGTGGTATCCAGCCCATGTGGCTATCTTACAGACTGAGCTTCACCTAAAGACACAGCCAGGTTCTACCATCACAGGAAGCAAGTCTGGAAATAAGACCTGTGTCACTGATTGGCTTAGGAGTAAATGCATGAAATGTTGCCAACATCGGACTATTTCTTGTATATGTCGTGATTTAATCACTAATTTTTTTCAATCACTTAATTTATACTGCCTTCTCTGACATTATTTTAATCATAGTCTTTTAAAACATTGGCTATGAGTCACTTTTGCAGAATGTGTTCAGAAAGAATGACTCATCTCCCTTCCTTTCTTCCTGGTAAATTTCAGTACCTAACTATCTACAAGTGAATCTGTCTACCATTGTCCAGTCCATCCTTATAAAAATCTAGTCCAGATTACTGGTGTCCTCCCCTTTTTTTCTATCCTGCTGTGGCCCTCTTATGATAAATGCCACCATACTAATGCCCAGAGGGCATGTAATTCTCCAAGTCACATTGACCCAGAGCCTCCAAGGTGATAGAGTCATGGATCCTGCAGTTAGGGGTCCAGTGACTTAAATGTGAAGAGATAAGAGCTGTAGAATGTGGAAACCA
The DNA here is from genome assembly GCF_040802235.1 of Manis javanica. NCBI lineage: Eukaryota > Metazoa > Chordata > Mammalia > Pholidota > Manidae > Manis > Manis javanica. The sequence goes on from NC_133157.1 coordinate 153,463,787, forward strand.
GGAGAACCCCCAACATGTTTGATATTAGTAGCATTTGCAAACATTTCTCCTTTTAATAATCATGTGCTGAAACTCTGGAGGCATAAGAAATATCTTTATTCCTCTCAGGTATTATCAAGGTTAAAGTGCACTGTCTGCATTTCAGCCAAGAAATATTTTTCAAAATTAAGGGGGAGGTGGACACAGAGTTGAAGGAATAATAATATTCATTTTTTTTTATCTTGTTACAGATTGTCCACTCAGTAATTTACCCTTGGACATTTTGAGTCTCAGATCAGACTTCCTTCTGCCATTTGGCATTCTCCCAGACACCATCCTTTTCCATCAGTCAGTGTAAACATTAGCCAAGCATAATTAGGAAGGTAAATCTGCTGTAGAAATGATCATGATTTCATTTAGATTTAGCCAATGTTAAACAATGGATAGTCAGTTAATTTTCTTTTCCTGGAAATTTAAAAACAAATAACAGACTAATCATCTAGACACATTTAAACCGTGTCTAAGTCATCCTCTGCAGGTTGTTTCTCTGATAAGAATACATTCAGTTATGTTCTCATTTCAGCACTAATCAATGAATCAGTAGGAAGAAAGAAGGAGCCCAGAGATTGAAGGGAAAAGTAGAAAAGGACAGCTATAGAAACCACTGTATATCATAAGACTGTCATATAATTTAGGTATTTTAGCTTCAAACAAAACTCACTACTTATATTGGTTGTAGAACTGACAGTCTGTTTTGCCAGAATGATCAACATTAGCAAGCAGCATCCTACTGTTCAGCTGTGGATTTGGTCTGCAGTCATAGAAGAGGATAATATGCTTACGAATAGCACCTCTCAGAGTGTGAAGTGCACCTCCTGGGCTGGCAATCTAACCCTGGTTCTGGCAGGCCCCAAGCAAGGTGAAGGAAAGGGAGGGAGAAATGAATGAATAATATTTCCTCTTTTACTGAGGATCTGCCAAAACTAGAATGTGGCATTGAATACTCAGAACTGAAATATTCCACAGACAGTTCCTTTCATGCGCTGGATCAAAATGTGTATGGCTTAGTAAGGTGAAAAAATGAGCACTGGATGCTCTATTTATACAGTGAAAGTAAGAATGGTGACATCTCCTTTACTTCCCTATCACCATCTTCTGCAAGCTCCTAATGTTCTACCTTCAGAAGAGATCTGGATCTGAGATTCTAATCACTGAGTTTTTAAAAGTTCTTATGGCAATGTCTTCAATATCATTATGTAGGCTGAAGATCCCAGATAGAACAGTGGTACTATAATGTATGTATATTCCTAGCCATACCCACTAACCACAATGAGTTAAACATCTCACAGTAAATAATCCTGCTGAAATAAAAGTCTTAATTTTCTTGGCCCCAAATGAATTATAAAAATAATCCACTTACCAATTACTTTGCCCAGAGGAAGCTATTATGGTGCAGCAAATGTGTATCTTATGCCCAAAGATGATGTTATTGTCATGTTCTGTGATAGGGCTTTCTCTTTGTATCATGAGTGCACACACATAACTACTGACGTGCTTTCTCTCTTGTTGCTAGTGACCAAAACCTCCATTTGTTAGATAGTTGGTCAGAATTGGAGCCATCATAGCAACATAGATTGAAGCCTGTGGACTAACTATTATTACTATCAACATGACACTTTTTACTTCTAACAAAATTTGCCTGGCCTATAGGGTGAGGTTTTTTTTAAATGTTGTATGCTACTCTATAAAGCAAGAGCAGCACATTCTGTACATTATATCATATATGTAAACTAAATTGGTTAAGGTACAATATTATTTTCAGCAAACAGCAAATTTTTAAAAGGAGAATGACTGTAAAGAAGAATTCCTTATTTGTGGATGGTAATTGAATTGAGTTATAAAGAGAACTAATAGCTCTTTCTCAAGAAGTTTGTGATATAAATCCTAATTTTACGGCTGTAGACCAAAAACCAGTACAAAACTTAGAAAAACAAAGCATGGGTATCAAGTGATGTTTAAGTTATAAGAATTAAATAAAATTAACTTAGAGTCATCTATTTGGCATTCATTTTGAAAAATAATGAACTATGCAACTATATTACCATCTCTTTTGAACTCTAGGTTTCAAATAACTTAGGTTTGGGTTTTAAGAACTCAGTGCAAATTGTGTCCCCAAGTTGCAAATATTGTGTTGCTGTCAGATAGTAACTTACCATTCCTAATATTAATCAAGAGCAAATACTTATTAAAAATCTATTTAGTACCTTATATCATGTTTTTAGATAAACAGATAAATGAGAGATGACAAAGGTTTCCTATCTTGCAGCCTCTAGATATAGGATCACCAGCTTAAGAAGGTAATATTTGACTAAAATAATATAATGTTATGAGGACATGGATTATATGAACTCCTGAGGAGTTTTCTTCCAGCTCTGGTATGTTTGGAATAAAGTCATTAGAAGAAACTGTATTATCTTTTTAATTTTATATCATTCCCCTCCTCCCCCTTTGACAGGACATGTGCTTTGAAGCAGCATGATAAAATAGACAAAAACAAGGAATTTATAGTCAGAAATGCAGAGCCTTTGCACTACCACATACAAATTCATTGTCTTTATAATTATAATGAAATTAATGATATTTTCCCTGCATATCTCACATTGTAAATTCCAAATAACATAGAAATGTGATAGCAGTTTGTAAAATTTAAAGTTAAAAATGAACATTTACTTAGTCATTTTTTCTAATTTTAATAATGATAAACAAACACTAAATCAGACCTTATCAAGACTGGTGAAATACATTTTCTCAGTAGATGGCCATGATTGGAGAATGCAATCCCATATTAAAAGTGTTTGGAATTATTTAAAACTAAGGGACAAAATACAGTTTCTGTAATTAAAATTCACCGGGTGAGCTTATCATCAGCCTGGACACATCTGAAGAAATGATTAGTATGTTTAAAGACAGAACAATTGAAAATATTCCAAATGAAGCCCAGGTTCAAGAAAAAAAAGAGTAAAGTGGGAAAGATAATAAATATGTGAGAAACATGCTCAAAATGTCTAACATGTACAATTGCAGTGCCAAAACAAGAAAGAAGGAGAAAGGAGCAGAAGCAATATTTGAAGAAATAATTGCTGAGAATATTTCAAGGACATCAAGAAACTCAATGAACCTCAAGCAGGCTAACTACAAAAGTAACCACACATAGTCATATCCTAGTCAAAGGATGCAAATCAAAGACAGAGAAAAATCTTAAAAAACAAAGTCCTTCAAATGAACCTGCAAGGAAGCCACATTAAGACTGATGATTGACTTTTAGTCTGAAACTATGAAATTCAGAGAATAATAGAACATCTTTAAAGTGCAGAAAGAAAAGTTCACCAAGCTAGGATTTTACACCAAGCAAAAAATATCTTTTGAAAAATAAAGATAAAACAAATATCCTTCATTAAAAAATAAAACTATACAATTAATCACCACAGTATTTTATTCTCATGATGAATTTACCATTTCATCATTATAATGATGTTCTTTGTCTCTTCTTAAAATTTTTTGAGTCTCTGTTGTCCAATACAGGTTTAGCTACCCTGCTTTCTTTTGGTTTCCATTTGTGTGGAATAGATTTTCCCACCCTTCACTTTGAGTCTTTGTGTGTCCTTAAAGCTGAAGTGACTCTCTTGCAAGCAACATATAGTTGGGTCTTATTTTCAATTTCATTCAGCTACTCATTGCCTTTTGATTGGAGAATTAACATTTACATTTAAGGAAATTATTTATAGGTAAAGATTTACTATTGCCATCTTGTTAATTGTTTGGTGGCTGTTTTATAGTTCCTTTGTTCTTTTCTTCCTCTCTTGCTTTCTTCCTTTGTGAACTGACACCTTTCTATAGCAGTATATTTTGAATTCCTCCTCTTTATCTTATGTATATCCACTATAGGTTTTTGTTTCATCATTATCCTGAGGCTAATTGACCCATCTTATTGATATGAGTCTATCTTAAGTTGATGACTTTGCATACAAAACTCTACCCTTTTGCTGCTTCCATTTTATGTTTTTGATGTCACAATTTACATCTTTTTCTATTGTGTATCCATGAATAAATTATTATAGGCACAGCTATTTTTAATACTTTGTCCTTTAATCTTTATCCTAGAATTAAGTGGTTAACACTCCACCATATTACAGTATTAGCGTATTCTGAAGCTAACTATATCCTTACCTTTACCAGTGTGTTGTGTATCTTCTTATGCCTTCGTGTTGCTAATTAACATCCTTTCAGAAGTTTGAGGGACTCCTTTTGGCATTTCTTTAAAGGTCGGGTTAGTGGTGATGAATTCCCGTCAGTTTTATTTTTAAGAAAGTCTTTATCTTGCCTTCATTACTGAAAGACAATTTCGCTAATAATTATCCTGGGAGGTTTTTCTTTTTCTTTCAGCACTTAGAATACATCATCCCACTCTCTCCTGGCCTGCAAGGCTTCCACTGAGAAATCCTCTCATAGCCTCATGGGAGTTCCCTTGTATGAAGGAAATATTTTTTCCCTTGTTGCTTTTAAAATTCATTGTTTGTCTTTGATTTTGGATAGTTTAACTATTAGGTGTCTTGGAGAAGATCATTTTGGGTTGAAATTATGGTGTGACCTATTAGCTTCATGAACTTAGATGTCCAAATATCTTCTCAGGTTTGGGATGTTCTCAGCCACTATTTCTTTAAATAAGAAATTATTTAAATAATTATTTAAATTCTTTAATTCTTCAAATAATTTCTTTCTATCTCTCTTCTCTTTCTGAGACTCCAATAACTTATAGAATGTTTGTCTAAACAGTATCTCATAAGTCCCATAGGATTTCTCCATTCCCTTTAATCTTTTTCTTTTTTTCTCTTACCAAGTTATTTCAAATGATCTGTCTTCAAGTTCACTGCTTCCTTCTTCTGCTAGGCCTAGTCTGTTATTGAAGCTCTCTATTGAAATCTTCAGTTCAGTCATTGTATTCTTCAGCTTGAAAATGTGTTTGGTTCTTTTTTATGTTTTCTATCTCTTTATTAAACTTCTCATGTTGTTCTTGTATAGTTTTCCTGATTTCATTAAATTATTTACCTGTGCTACAAGAGTGATTCTCTGAGCAATTTTAGAACTATTATTTTCTTTGTCAGGCAATTTGTGTATCTTCATTTCCATGGGGTTTTCAGTGGCACTTTCAGGTTCAGTGGATACAGATCAGAGCAGGCAGCAGTGGTAACCAGAGCCAATGATGTGCACACATTCAGTTGCAGGAACCAGCTGTAGGTGCCTGTGTAATGGCAGGTGCTGGTTGCAGACACACTTGTAATGGTGGGTCAGCATCAAAGGCCAAGACCAATTGCAGTAACATTGGCAGCTATAGAAGATATGGCTGACAGTATATATTCTTGTAGTTGCAGTCTCACCTTGGGCATATTCTTAGCACTGAAGGCTAGTGATGGGAGTTGGACCAGTAGGGTACAGATACATAGCTGAAAGGGTTAGCTCAGCTGAGCCCAGTGGTATAGACCAGTGACAGGAGATAAGGTTGGGTCTGAGCTCACAAGAATCTATGGTGGCTCCCGTTCCTGCAGGGTCTCCCTGCAAGCATTCAGACAGCATTGGAGGGCTGGTAATGAGGGTTGAGCTGGGAGGGATAGCTGCAGATGAGCCCAGTGGTACTGGCCAATGATTAGAGATAAAGGGCCCAAATCTGGGCCCACAAGCAATTGTAGGGCATCTGGCTTTTGGCGTGTACTTCCGTGGCTACAAGATCTTACCCAGACCATGTACATGACAGCAGAGGCCATTGCATGAGTCAGGATGGCAGCATGCAAGTGCACAGCTGGAGGGACTAGCCTCAAGCACAAACACAGCAGTGGGGGTCAGCAACTAGGCTGTCATCTTACCTTCAAACAGCCACAAAGGCCTGGGCTGGCTGCAAGAATAGATCTCAGATACATTTGGAGCAGGAAAGATGAAGGAGTGGTAAGGGAATCAGGTAGCTGGCATTGGTGAAGGAGAATACATGTAGAGCAAAAAACAGTAAAATCTGCAGGGGCTCCATAGTGGCTATACTGGATTATATACAGTGAAAGATGCTGGGGTCCTCTGAAAAGTAGGTCACTGGGAATTGTGGTCACCCCCACTTCATGATTGATCCTAGTATCCTCTGCCCTTCTTCCTTATTCCTAGCCATAGAAGATGCAGGGACAGAGGTGAGGAGTGTAGGTGAATAGCTGACTGAAGATTTTAAAATTAAACTAAAGGCAGAAGTTATTTAATATGTTTATTAACAAAGGGTACTTTTTTACTGTCCACTTTATTTGATCAACTATGAATGGTCCTCCTCCTCTGCTCTTGTTTCTCTTACTTGAGATGCTTTGCTAAGAATAGGAAAGGACAGTGAGTAACCAAAGAGTCAGGTAATTACACACTCTGAAGTTGTTTTAAACTCAGTATTAATTTTCTTTGGGTGATGTAACAAATTACCACAAACATAACTGCTTAGACTAATACAAATGTATTATCCTACAGTTCTGTAGGTCAGAAGTCTAATGGGTCTCACTGGGATAAAATCTAGGAGCCAACAGCACTGTGCCCTTTTCTGGAGGCTTTAGGGAGAGACCATTTCCTGCTCCTTCAAGCTGTAGGCAGAATTCAGTAAACTGCAATCGTAAGTTATTTTTGGTTTTTTTTTCTGGCTATCTAGCTGAAATTTGTTCCTAGATTTTAGAAGCTGTCTGCATCCCTTGGACCATAGACCCACACCCACCATGTTCAAAGCCAGCAATGGTGGGCCAAGCCCCTCACACTTCAAATTTCTCCTGCCTGTTCCTCTATTGTATGTCTTCCTTCTGTCATGCATACCCACTCTTAAGTGTCTTTTAGCAAGCACTTGAAATTACATTGGGCCAACACAGATAGTCCAGAATAACTCCTTACTTTGAGGTCCATAACCTTAATTCTATCTCAAAGTTCCTATTGACATGTAAGATAACATATGTGAAGGTTCCAGAAATAGAGCATTGCACGTCTTTGGGGGCCATTAATTTACTGACCACACCTTCCTTCACCAGAAAGAGGCCATGATGTGCATCCAGGAGGGCACTCAGCTCGGCCTGCTAAAAGACTCCAGCTAAGAAATAAGGCTTCAGACAGCACTAGGGGTGAATTTAACAGTAACTGTGTATCTATACTAATCAAAATGTCTCAGGCATCCACTCACATGCTCATTTAACAAAGGTTTATCAAATACCTACTGTACACCAAAATTCCTATGGTTGAGTACTAAAACAGAAGATGTCCAAATCCTGGTCCCTGCCCTGAATCAGCTGACAGCGGGGTAGAGGCAGGTAAGTCAACCACTGCAATGCCCTGTGGTAAGGACGTGGTGAAGGTGTGTAGGCAGGCAGGGAGGAGGAAGGAATCACAAGGAGAAGGGGATTCAGAGGAGCCTCCTAGAAGGAAGTGCAGCCTGCATAATGAGGATGATACACACAAAAACTGAGTTGTCTGGTGTAATGAGATCTGGGACACTTTTGGGAGAGTGATAGCAGATGAGCAGAAGAAGAAGGCAGGAAACATTCACCAACATCATGCACGCGTATCACAGTAAGGATTCCAAATGGTAAGTCAACGGCAATGAGAATCCATGAAAGGATTTTAAGTAGAGAAGTAATCCAATTTTCTTTTTCAAAAGATCACTCATGAAGCACATGTGGAAGAACTAAAACAGTAAATTTTAAGATAATTTCCAACTTATTCACTCAGGGGTGACAGAAATCTATTCAGCCGCATATAAAATAAAACCATAGGAGTAGGTATGAAGAGCTGTTAAATGCTACTTCCTCTTGTAGTCTCCATTTATTCATGCTTTGTGGCAGTTGTATAGGGACAATCTGAAGGCACATTTTTTTTCCTCAAATAAACTGTTGTGGCAATATTCCCGGGAGATTTGGAAATTGGCACAGCAGATCTCAAACTACTCCACTGCCCACAAGCGTGAGACCCTCTTCCTGACACAATGGCCTCTCCCTTCTTCTCCCACAGGCCCACTCAACTTCCTTCATATGTAGACTCCTGGGAAACTACATCACATTTTAAACACAGCAAGATACATTTCTACTTAAAGAAATCCTACACTTTCATAATATATTTTCTGAATATAAAAGTAATATATTTCATAGTCAAAAATTTGGAAAACAGTAAGAAGGAACACTTTTAAAAATATGATTACACCCCAATGTCTTTTCTTATCTGCTTTTTTTATTTACTTAATATATTAGGAGAATTATTTTGTCCTTAGAGACCATTCTAAAACATTGTTTTAGAGACTGAATAGAACTCTACTGTATGAAAGTACCATAATTTACTTAACCATAATCTACTAGTTATGGTTCTTTCATTTTTTGTTTTTGGTGTGTGTGTGTTTTTGGTACTATAATTATCAATACAATAAAATATTTTAAGCATTTTAGATTTCTGAAAATGAGTGGACTCTTTTTGAATTTTTTTTCTTTTATGTGCATCCAGAATTTAATTTTAAAACAGTCCATTAAAGTATATCTTCAGCCAACTGAAAACTCCCCTCTCAAGAAAACCAAGGGGAAAATCACATGGAAATACTACCACAATTCTTTTTTGGTGAAAAGATAGGCAGGACACTGACAATGACTGAAATCAGCAAGGAGAGCATGTTTTAGAACCAGGGATTAGCAATACAGAGCAGGATACAGATGTTTACTGAGTACCTACCATGAAACAGCCACAATGCTGAGCCCTGAGGGCATGACTAGCAAGATGGGCACAGCCTCGCACTGCCAGAGTCCAGTCCAACCAGGTAGAAACACTTAAAGAAATGACCCTGGAAAATTATGTTAGAACCAATGCAAAAATTGCATCTATAATTTTTTCAGGGCTACTGATTTTTAAGCCTCATTGCCTACTATCAATCCTCATCCTTCACAAATATTAATCAGTTACCCACACATCTATACTAGTTTCTTTCATTAGGTCTTAGACCCCTATGCATCAGAGAACATTTTGCCTTCACTAGGACTGTAATATCTTGTCTTGAATTTTGAAAAATGGCTCCTTTCTCTGAAAGAAGGTCATTCAGCATCTATTAGCCATACCCTCACAGTATTTTTAGATCCCAACTGGCAGCATAGCTGTTTGAGGAATCAGAACTCTCATCCTCCTGCTGGTGTCCTCTGGACAACCACCATCTTGTATTTGTCTCTTTAAAGGTTCCCGAATTCATTTCTTAATGTAAAACAAAACACTAATGAACTAGATGATCTGCTTATCTTTAAGACTTAAATGCAATCATTCCTGCTCCTGTGTACCAACCTAGGTACTGTTCAACACAAAAAACACTATCTGAAAAGAGTATTTGCAAAACAAAGGAGAAGGACAAATGACTGGGGGTGGGGGGAGCAAACTTTTTCAGAAGAATGTGCTAAACTCTTTCACTATTTAATAGATAAGAATGAATACTGCTGTTTAACTAGATCCAGTCTCTGAAATATCTAATTAAAACTGATGTGCTTATTTAGTTTCCAATTCATCACAGGTGGGCCCACATTAATGTGAAAATGAGAGTAAATTACCAGCATTTGGCAATCTCACTGAATGTCATTCACATTATTAGCTCAAACCTCAGAATGCATTTTAAAATGTGGTTCACAGGTAGGGCACTGTCTCTCCACACAAACAAAATTCGTCACTGGTGGGCTGATGGAATTTCACTTTTGTGTAGGAGGATTCCAGAGGGAGAAGTCCACCAACTGAAAACGCCTCCCCCGTGATCCGATAGAAGGGGGCGTCAGAGAAGGCAGTAGGAAGTAAGTCTCCCCTTCCAGTCATTAATTTCTCCTGGGAATAACTGTTTAGTTTGGCCCAACTCTCTTTTATCTTGTCAGCCAGAACCTCCTATAAAATTCAGTCCATTTAACTTTACCAAAGGATTCTTTTCTGGTACTCCTCATGAAGAACAAGAAAAGGACTGTAGCTTCAATGCCTTCCCAGTGGATGGATTCCTGCTGCAAGCAGGCCCTGAGCCTTCATCCTTTCTCTTTTCACATTTACAAAAAGTCATTTTTCATTTAGTTGATCTTTGAAAGGCCTATACAGCAGTATTCTGAAGAGTATTATAGAAATGCCTAGATTAGAATCTTCAATGAAGATAGGACAGTGACTCATCTGTATCTCAAAAATCACTTTCGTTTTGCACTTTCTACAGCTTCCAAATCCACATGGAAGATAATTTCACTATTAAAGCACCTACTATTATAGGCTAAATTATAATTAGAATAAATTTTTTCAAGGGCACAGAATGGAAGCCAAGATAGCTCCCAGTTAAACATACATTCACACATTCATATCCCTTTTACCTGCTTTTAATGCCCAAAGGCCTAAATAGTTTATTCTTTCAGCTTAAAGTTCTGAACCCTTAAGATTGAAAATTCAGATTTCTTGGCAAAGACTGTGAATGACAAATAAGTAGATATGTGCTCAATCTTACTAGAAGTTTGGAAAATACAAATTAAGGCCACAATGAAGTACCCATATTCACCTATCATCTTGATTAAAGTTTTAAAAAACAAGAACATATTGTGCTTGTGAGGCAGTAAGCAGACCCCTCATACATCGTTGGTGGGAATCTGAATAGCTGCAAACTGTTCATAAAAATAACCTAGCAAATGTTATGTTATGTGTATTTTATCACAATTTAAAATTTTAATGATAATAATCTAACAATAGCTATTATAATTAAATATATCCAAGCCCATTGGCTTATCTCCACCTTTGGGAATCTAAGCAATAGAAATCAATACACTTGTTTAAACAAAAACAACTTTACAGCACTGTGACAGGATGGGGAGGGGCATACCTGGATATATTGAGGTATATCTCAATATGGAAAGTTATGCTGACTTTTAAAAAATGAAGCATCTCTTATTTATTAACATGGGAAAATATCTGTGCAATTCATAGTTAAGTGAGAAAAACAATGCTGAGTGTTAAAATAACAGAGAATATGGTACAGTGGTTCAGAGCACAGACTCTGGAGTTAGATTGGGTGGCTTCATAGCCTGCATTTTTAGTTTGGCTTTAGATACCACTTTTACTCTCTCCAAGGTTCTGTTTCCTCATGTATAAAATGGGTATGAAAAGCAGTGGGGATGATACCATCCATATCACAGGGTTTGAGGAGATATTAGCAAAGGATGTAAATAATGTATTGAAAGCCACAAAGTAGGCATTCAATTAATGCTCATTCCCTTCTCTCTATTGAATCTATTTTAGACCCTTGCTTAACAGTCCTAGCAAAGAGAAAGCTCGGGCACCATCAACAATAGTGTGGCTCAGTACAAATGAGCAAAATCTTGAAGTTAGAAGATGTGGCTGTGAAATTCTCTTTGACTACTTGATGACTTCTGTGACCTTGGGTGAGTATATGACTGTTTTGAGCCTCATTCCCAAAACTCAGAGTGATTTTTATGAGGATTAAATCGGATGCATGCATGTGCACATAGTTGTGTGTATGTGTCTTGCCCCAGAGGTGCTTTGCAAAATTTTAATACATGATATTGCATAGATACCACCTTATTGGAATGATCCTTGACTGTTGACACATAACAGGTGCTCAACAAATGTTTATTTATCCTTTTCTGTCATTTAGTAAAAAAGAATCATTTAGAGTATTTAATATGAGCCCAGGGCTATGATTTCCTTATGGGAAAAGATAATTCTGATACTCAGTGAAGTAAAATGCAAAGAATTTTAAACAAAGGTAATAGAACGAATTTTCACTGCTTTGCAATTTTTCCTAAAGTCAATGCCCTGCACCATCAATAAACAAAATCAAAACAAAACCCTCAAGTTCTTGATAGTAGTGCTACTTTAGCTGTGAAGTTTCTAAAATAAGATGCCTCAGAAGCACCAATAGGGAAATCCCAAGAGATAGGAGCTACAGATTAAAGTTCACAATCAAAGGACGGGCGGAGTACTGCTAGGCTCAGCATGGCTATCTGCAGTGGCGATAGCACTGCAGGCTGCAGGCAAGGAGAGGCAATATCTTGCAACAAAGTAAATCCGCTGGAACTCAGATCCCATTCCCCTTCTCTTCTCTGGGCCTATTTCCTTGTCACGGTAAATGAGAGCACTAGGGGCCCATTATCACCTGTAAAGGCCCTTCTTGTCCTACACAGAACTTCTCTGAGTTCCAGTAAAATCTGTCTCAAGGTTCTTTTATGAGTAAGTTTTAAAAGGGTGAGGACTGGGGATAATGAAATCCAGCAAAAAGTTGAGGAGAGAATTTAGAGTACCACAGACCTGGATTTGAAGCATTCCCACAATGTTAAAACCATCTGTTTCTAAGGAACCAGATGTGAATGGCTTCACTCCACATGGGTATAATAGGGCTCCTTTAAAAAGTTAACACTAATGGTGTAGGATCTGAAAAATCAAAAGTTAGCATAAGTACACCCATCTTAAAGGCTTAAATACTACCCCCTAACCTAGAAGGAGGAAAATTATTAGAATCTTGAAAAACAAGTTAGTCAGCCAGTGTTAAATGTAATGACCTTTAATTAGCTGACCTCAAATCAGTTAATCATACACACCAAGCTTATCTTGCTAGAACCACCCTAAACATTCCGAAGGTAATCTTATCTAACCAGACCCCAGGATGTGGCCCCAGCCAAAGATTTATGTGTCTATGAAAAAACACTGTATTGTGATTGTGGAAAATGTTGCCCCTTTTGAAAATGCTATAAAACCTTCTGGCTTTGTGTGCTCAGGGTCCTTGTTGAGACCCGCTGTGTCGGGCTAACTTGGACCCCAGCTAGCTGGTTCCTGAATAAATTCCTCTTGCTTATTGCATCAAGAGACGCCTTTCGTGAGTGATTTGGGGCGGCGTCCTCCTCTGGGAGAATCCAACAATGGAATTTGTGATTGCTCAAAAGGAGGACCACTACACTCCATAAGACTGTTTCACTAAATTGGGAGTTATTCTTTTCTCTAACAGAGAAGTCTAGGGTAGTTGCAATGGAACCATCCTCCTCCTACCATTTTACCTGGTCACCCGTAAAATAAGTTTGTCTCCTCATGGTCATGAGCTAGCTGCTAGAGCTCTAGACATCACACCTATATTCTGCTGGAAAAAAGTAAGGATAGGGGGTCTTAAACAGTTTGTCTAGGACCATCCATTAAGACTGAAAATTTCACATCTCTGGAACCCCTCAATCCCAGGAAAACCAGGACAGTTGATCACCCCCAAAGAGAGGGCAAAAGCCAAAAAAAAAACCTATCAGCTGGTTCTGTCCCACTGTTGCAAAGATCTTTTCCAGAAGTCCTACCCCAGCAACTTCTGCTCAGATCTCTCTGGCCATAACTTTGTCACATGGTGTCCATTTGCAAAGAAGGCTGGGAAATGCATATGGCCCCCTAACTAAACTTCATGTTTGGTAGGAAAAAAGGAGGTGGTTCTCGAAAGGGAGTGAGCCCAAAACAACACAGTCCCCAGAACCCCCTATAACTCCTTAACTCTGAAATTCTACTGTGAGCCCAAGAGCATTCTTCGAGCTCTGTTGTAAGTGCCTGCCTCAACAGAGGTGATAAGGATTCAAGAATTTAACAAATCAGAGCACCATTTAGTTGAGAAGAGCTGGGGTGGGCTACTACAACTGTAACTGCTAGAGGCTCCCAGTGGAGCTCTGGACCTCAGGGTCCCATGTAAAAGTGGCCCCAGCAAGGAGAGAGGGACTGGTTTCCAATAACCCCTCTCCAAAAAGCATCTCCGTCTTGTATGTAAACTCCAGTAAGCAGAAGAAGGGAGAAAGATGCACATGAGTACCAGCCCTGACAGGATCCTGATAAGGGATTAAGCTTTCTCCAGGCCTGTCTCCACCCAACCACAGAGTGTCATTTTGAAGAATCATTTGTGGTAAATGAAGAGAGAGGAGCTATAAGGGCAAGAAATTAGTAGAAATTAATAGGAAAAAAGTGCTATCGTTTGATGAGGGTAATAACCTTTCTACAACTAGTGTCCTACTGCATTAGATTTTCCATGAAATTATTTAAAACAGCAGGGAATCAAACATCCCCACATTATTAACCTCTAGTGTGTGCTTACTGAAGAAAATCCAGAGAATATTTATGCATCTTGTGCAGAGGTTGAACCTTAATGTCACAGACTGAAGCAATGAAGCCATGGAATCCTACCTGTAGAGTCTACTGTTGATAATGGGAGGGAACCACAGCTGTATTTCTTGCCTGGTGAACACACAAAGTCATTCTCCAGCCTATTGCAGTAAGCAGGATGTCAGTCATCTCTTGCCAGCCTTTGGCAGCTTGTTACATAAAAGAACAGGTCGCGTTTGCAGCTGGTCCTCACTTTGCTGGAAGTCCTGGCTAGAAGATACACTAAGAGGTTGATGCACAATATAGTGTGTTTTTCTGAGATTCTTTCCTAAGAGGAAACACAATGATATGAAAGCTTCACCCCCATAGCTGTGATATTGTTATAATAAACCATTACATCACATACACAAATGAGAACACCCAGCCGCAGCTCGTCACATTACCTGGGAGTAAATCTGTCACAGCGTGAGTCACAGCGTGAGCACCATGGTCAAACATGTTGAATTATAGTTAGGTTTTAGCATTAATTATAATAATCATATTGTAACCTCCATTTCTTCATCAACACTAGTCTCATTATGACGTTTTGTTTTTGTTCCAGGGCTTACAAAATTCCCAAATTGCAATAGGAGCTTGAAAACAATGTTTGATCAAGGTTACAAAGTGTAAGTTTTTACAGATTTATGTTTTTTTAAAACAACATGCAAATAAGATAAATGATAATTAATATACAGGAAACTTGCTAAAACTGATTGGATTTCATACTCCCTATAAGTTCAAAGGATTTAATTTTGCATTTTTTTAAGGACTATGCATGTATAAATTATAGGTAGTTGTGAATTCCAAAGCTATTAATATACCGGAGGACCCTAGTGGTATCATACTGAACAGCTGTTTGCAGAGAATAAGCTTATCCAGTACACTGAGGAAGGCATGGGATTTGAAATGATGGCTGAGTGTTCAAATTGTTTAAAGAATGAATACCTTTGAAAACAAAGGAAAATATGAATGATGTCCTTGGTCTGAGAAAGCTCTGTGAAAAACCATTCCAGTCTTTCTGTTCCCTTCCCATCACTTTCTCTCCCTCCACTTTCCTTCCTTCCCTTGCCTCATTTTCCTTCCCTCCCCTCCCTTCCCTTCCCTTCCTGCAAATTCATCCACAAGCTATTAGCTAAGGCTGAACCAGGTGGGTTTCAGCAGAGGGGAAGTGGGGAGCTGGCCATGGTAGCCCAGAGCGGTGTGCTAGTGTCCAAGCCAGGTGAGAATGGCACCCACGAGGAGAAAGGGTGGCCCAGCACAGTGTTAGGGCCTGAGCAAAGCGAGGAGGGCACCCGTGGAGATAGTGGTGGCCCAGTGCAGAGCATCAGACCCCAACTGGGCCAAGAAGAAGCAGGGCAATCCAGAGCAGAGTGTCTGAGCTGGCCTAGGTGTGGTGAGAAACTCGTGGGTCTTGTAGCTGGAGTGAGGAGGAGGGCATCCTTGTGGGATGGGGCAGTAAGGGTGCGGGTGTATCCAGACCTGGGAGGGTAAGGCAGGTACCCACATTAAGGGGCAGTGGTACATCATGCAGTGCTGTGTCCCAGCAAGGTACGAGAGTGTCCTCGCAGAGAAGTGGCAGGGCACAGGTGAGGGCAGGTGGGCGTCTGTGAGCAAGGGCAATATAGCTCAAGGGGATGGAGTTGGAGGGGCTGGCAAAGCCTCCGTGCATGGAAGGGAAGGTGACAGTGGCCTGGCATGGGGTGCCAGAGCCCAAGAGGGGAGAGGTAGGCATCCTGGGGAGAACACCTGAGCGCAGGGGACTGAACCGAAGCTGGGTGAGGAGGATGTTTAGGAAGGAGGGGGGGCGTCAGAGCCTGACTGGGGTGAGAAAGGTGTCCAGATTGAGAAGGGAGCAGCCCAGCAAGGGTGTCAGGACTGCGCAGGGGGTAAACTTCCACACCAGAGGGTGGTCTAGCACCCTAACTGAGGGAGGAGGACATTTACTGAGAGGGTGATAGGAAACCATGACGGCGACCATCATGCAGTGTCAGAGCCCAAGTAGGGTCAAGTGGGTGTCTAACAGGGGGGCTGGCCCTGAGCCAGTTGTCTGAGCCCAACCGAGGAGAAGAGACAGACCCACAGAAGAGCGTCCTACTGCAGCTTGTCAGACCTGAGCAGAGTGAAAGGATGAAGAAGGTTCCAGAGGTGAGGGACCACTGTGGCCACGGCACAGCGTGGAAGTTTGGAGCCCAAGTGGGATGAAGCAGGACAGTTGTCATCCTGCTGGTACCTGAGACTGAGCTGGGGAGGTTTGCTGCCCATGCTGGGGACTTGGGAGCAACCGTAACAGGGAGTCAGGTGCAGCAGGTGTCCACGTACGATTGGAAGGGAGGGTGTGTTGCAGCTGTGGTGACAGGAGTTTGGCTACAGATAAGGGTTGGTCAAATAAGTGAATATGTTAAGGATAATGGGAGTCAAGTATCTCACTGTCAAAGAGAATTTTCAATATAGAAAGGGAAAAAGTAAGAATGAGCTATGTGATATTAGATTGGATTTCATAGTATTGGTATGGATCCATGGTTTTAAATACATTTAGATAGATACAGAAATGCACGTGGATACAAATGAGCATGTGAGTGTGTATAGACACATATATTACCTGCGCCCCCCCCCCCCAGTGAGAAGGCCTAGGAGGAGCGACACCCCAACAGCTATGAGCACACCTGGGACCCGGATCTTGATCTGTAAACACGATTTTCCAATTAAAAGAATCAGAACTTCTTGTAGAAATGGCTGATTACAGAGTTGGGATCGGGATATTATAGAATGAACTGAAACATTTTTGTGTGTGCTCAAGAAATGACAGAGATATGTCAAAAGGACACAGTGCCAGTGCCATCTTGGAGGGGTTCCTCTTGGCCAAATCTGAGACAATTTGAACATGAAAATAAGCAATAGTAAAAATTTTTAACTCATCCTATTGTAATAGGAATCCATGAGTCTATACCTGTATAAATAAATAAACAACAAATAAATATAAGCAAGTAAATAAATGAGAAGCTTGGGGGTGGGAACATAAGCATGCCTTACAGACACTACCTTAATCAAATGATCAAAATGAACATCCACAGTGTAATAAATCAAAATCATGAGCCATCTAACAGAATGCAATAAGAACAGCACAGCATTACTTCTGTGATATTTCTGCCAAAATCTAATCATCAGGAAACATAGGACAATCCCAAATTATAGAACATTTAACAAAACAAGTAGACTGTAATCCTCAAAAGTAACATGGCTTTGGAAGTCAAGGAAGACCAACGAATGAGTCCAAATTGAAAGGGACTCAAGAAACAGGATAACTAAATGCAGGGCATAATTCCAGACTGAACTCTTTTGCCTATAAAGGACATTACTGGAACGACTCCCTAAATTGAAATGGGTCTAAGAATTAGATGGAAGTAACACACCAGTGTTATTTTCTGGATTTTGACTTTCCTGATCTGGTCACATAACATAACGTCCTGATTCATAGGAAATATATTCAAAATATATACCATTGTGCCACAATTTACCCTCAAGCTTTTCAGGAAAAACAAAATTTTTTTACTGTATTTACAGTTTTCATTATTTGAGATTGATGCAAATGAGCTTATAGTAAAAAGTACTTTGCTCCTAGTCTGATGTTTATTCTCACAATGAAGAATGAATTAACTGTTAACTAACGTGCAGAATAAAAATGGGGAAAGAGAATTGAATCCTAAGAGACATCCAATTGAGATAGATATAACCTCCTTAAGAGCTTAAAAACTTTGAGCCTAGTTGGGTTGTATTGTAGAGCATATGTGAACTTCCCATATGCACCATAGAACAATTGGTTATTTTCAAGGAAGTATAGAAAATGGGAATGAGGCTAGAGATTGAACAAGGGCAACTACTACATTATCACAGAAGAGGAAAAACTGTCTCTTAGGCCCTCTCCATAATTACATTAGTCACCAATGACCCCATTCCTGAATAGATTGGTGAATTAATGATTCTTTAGAAAGACAAAGTTATTTACTAGGATTTAGTATGGATCCATAATGAACAAGTGTGCCAACATACTCTCATTTCTTATTTTCTTAGTGAACCAGACAGATACAAGAGATGTCTGAAGTTGATTATGTACCTTTTCTTGGCAGAATATACTTTGTAAATTCTTTATAATATCTTGGTTAAAAAGATAATGGCCAACATAATAAAGCTACCATTTATTGTGTTCTTATTATGTGACAGATGTGAAGCCAAGAACTTAATCCTCATCACAACCCTAGGAGGTAAATATTATTATTCCCTATAGACATTTTTCAAATGAAGAAAAGGAGCTTTAAAATGTTAAGTAACATGTCCCAAATCACATAGCTACTAGCTGGAAGAGCAGAGTTCAAACTCAGGACTGTCTCTCTCCTAACCTCATCCCCTTGTATCAGAATGAACACTACAGTTAAGTACAATCATAGCTACTTGAATAATTATTCCCAAACAGCCCATATTAATTAATATCAACTTTGAAAGAGGACTCTAGTTATGGGACAATTATACCTGGTGAAAATTTGAAAACATTGGTTAAATTTTTTAATTTTTGTTAGTTGACTGTACTGAGGTTAGGAGTTAAGTGTCTACAAATGTAACAAAAAAAGACCTGCACATGGGTGGGTGTTGCAAGGCTATATTGAAGACAGACTAGGTAAAAAGAGAAATAAGACATGGTCCCTGCCCTGTAGGAGCTTACAAACAGCAGTCACAAAACCAAAACGAATGCGCCAAAAAAAAAAGGGAAGAGCAACAGAAGCTTCGAAGAGGGAGACTATCTAAAGACATCAGGAAAGCATCATTGGAAAAAATGGTTTTACATGTGGGCAACAGGGATGGGTAGTATTTTACTGATGCTCAGGAAAAAGAAATCCAGATGAATGAAAAAACTTGAACAAAAAGAAAGAGGAAGAATGTGTGAGGTTTCTTTGCATAAGAACAAGAAATCCAAGTTCATGGAAGACCCAAATGCATAGAGTAACACTGCAGCAGATTAAGGTAGAAAACAGATCATACTGTAAATTTCCATCTGAGATATGTGTGATGTTGTTCAGGAGCCATTATCAAACATGAGTTTTAAGAAGATAAAACATGCAAGAGTACTCAATAAATGAATAATTGACAACAATTTTGAGGAGAGATTAGAAAGATAAGAGAGTGGAATTTGAGGAGGGTTAATTTGAGGTACAGCATGGTGTCTTGTTACTCATATTCCTCATCTATCAATGAAATCAAAGCTGAATTTTGGGAGATAATTACCGTAAAGAGCCATTACAAACCACATGGGCTCTTACTGAAACTTATATGAACTACTCAGAGCCCATAAGCAGTTACTTTTTAAACTATATAATAGTGTATGTTACAAGTGGAGGCAAAGGATGCCTCCAAGATACAGCTGCTACTGGAATGTGTAGGAACACAGAACAGACTCAGTGTCTGGAACAGTGAAGCCAGCCAGCCTATATGTAGCACAGAGAAGACTTCAAAGAGAACTTAGATCTTGAAGTTTGCTTTACAGATAGCTGGCCAATTGCGGCAATAGCAGCACAAGCAAGGAAAGAGACCATCAGAGTAAGCCAGAGCAGGCCAGAAAAAGGTAGATGCCCTGCTAAAGACAAAATGAGTGGTTTATGAACCCACCTAAGACACTATGGGAACTCTTTGAACTGAGAAGAACTCTATTTCACAAATCTAAGGAATCATCATGACTTGAGTATTCTGTCCACTTATTTGCTATGATGTTACTTTCATACCCAGCTATTTATAACACTTGGTATTAATAAATCTAAGACACAGCAGAGTAGAACATATCTGTAACTAGACACACACACAATCACCCTGACTGGAATTCATAATTTTAATTCCCTGAAGATTTAATTTGTATTAAAGACTCCTCTTACACAATTCACAAAATACAGAATGATCTCATGTACGCTTTACCCCATATCCCTCAATGATTGCACTTTACATAATAATACAATATCAAAAGCTAGCATTGACATTGGTAAAATGCATATAATTCTATGCCATTTTGTTGCATGTAAATCTGTTCAACAACCATCATAATCAAGATACAGAACATTTCCATCACCACAAAGATCCCCCTCAGGCTATCCTTTTATCATCATACCTCTCCCCTCCCCCAACCCCCAACCCCAAAATTTTGCTGTCCCCTGGCAACCACTAATCTGATCTCTATTTATAATTTTGTCATTTTGAGAACATTATATAAATAAAAGTATATAGTATATCACTGGCTTTTTAACACCCTTGAGACCTACCTAAGTTGTTACATGTACCAATAATTCACTCCATTCTATTACTGAGTAGTATTTTATCATACAAGTGTACCCCAGTTTGTTAAATACTTGTAGGACATTCTGGTTGTTTACAGTTTTGACTATTACAAATAAAGCTTTTATGAACATTGGTGTATAGAAGGGACAAGGAAAATGGGACTCAAGTGAAGAAAAAAAACGTAGTTCTAAAGGATATTATTGGGAAAATTGAAAAATTATACAAGACAATGCTCTTGCCTTCAGGAAATATGCACTGAAATATTTAGGAACAAAGAGACACTTACCTCTTAGTTTCAAATGGTTCTGGACAGACAGAAAGCAAATGAGGCAAAATTTAAATAATTCATAAACCTGGGTAAATGTATACAACAGTTCTTAGTACTATTCTTAAAATTTTTCTGTAAGTCTGGAATTACATTAAGATAAAAAGTTACAAAGAAAAATACTGTTAGAATGACAATCTGGCTTCATATTTTATTCAAAGATTCTTAAAAAGTGAAAAGGTTATTAAATGCATTCCCAGTGTAGAGAACCTTTATCTGTCGTGAATCTGAACAAGTAAGATGTCATAATACATTTCTCTTTCTTGCCCTCTATTCTTTTGAAGTACTACTATCAAGAAAAGAGCTGATCAAAGAGATTTTAAATTGATGCTAAGGGTAAAAGTCTTTGATAACAACATCCGCACAGAGGAGTGGGGTCCTGGCTTCTGGAGCCATGAGACTTGGGTTTGAATCCTGACTCTACCACTTACTAGCTTCTGTGCTTCAGTTTCTGCATCAAAAAAATAAAAACAAAAATAACACCTCCTCCCAAGAGGTTTCTTGAGTTTTAAAAGTGATTATTTCTAAAGTGGTTAGAAGAATGCCTGACATATAGTGAGTTTTATACAGGAGTTTGCTGTTATTAAATGAAGGATTTAAAAACAAGTCCCTGGACAAATACAAACACAGCAAGCTGCTTTTTCTGTAGACAATTTTTTCTTTGCCTCATACATCCCTTTAAGTTTGTATCAACTCTATCTTCTTTTAGGGTATTTTTATTTTCCTGCTTTTTGACAAAATGTTTCTTAATCTTCAGCTGTAATATATCAATATGGAGTGACAGTTTGACAATATGGTTCTCACTTTTCATAGTATAAATTCAAAGACAAATTGTGAACAAGTCAAGTGAAACTTGTAATTCACAGCTGTGAGGTCACACTAGTGAATTATAAGCTTTTCATTATGTCAGAACTGTGAATTACAAAGATTTTTTTTCTATATTTTCTGTCAAATAATTTATTAGCTACCCTTCTATCACAGGATTTTACAGCATGCCAGAACTAGAGAACACAGGAGCTGTATTGTGGCATTTCCAGATAGAACAATAAGAATTCAGACATTTAAGAATATGTAAAATAAAACAATAATAGTTTTAAACTGTCCTCCTCTCAAGTTTAAATTCATTACTGATGAACCATTAGTTTTCTCTAAATTGGATACATCACCATCCAAACTTGAGGGAACTTATCTTTTTATTGTCTCCTCCTTATTAACGCCACCAGCTATCATTTCTCAAAAACTACTAAGGCTGTAATTCTATACTATTTAAAAAATTAAAAGATGTTCTTGGTAATATTATCATCACTATTATTACTGCTATCATGAAATGCAAAATTTTTTTAGAAGTTACATTGCAATTTCTTGACTTATTTACTATTCACATTGACCCAAAGAGGCACTATATTATCTGAATATAATAATAATTAGCATTATAATGTGAATATATAAAGTGATGTGTATATAGGATGGTACTATATTCTCATTAACTTATGAGAAAATTGAGATGTAGAAGGCTCTGAGAAATGATAGAGGCTCATCCAAAATCATGCCATTTCTAAATGTCAAAAGTGAGAATATATTCAGGGTCTGAATCCAGAGATTATTTCCCACATTGCACTAACCCTCCCTGTCTGTGTAATCATGAATGTAGAGCATAGCTCAAATAAATACTGCCGCTTCATACCACCCATCCCTCTTCACTGTCTCATTTGAAGAAGAGTCCAGTACCTTAGTTTTAAAAAGAATTCCAAAATCTGCACCTGCAAATCTTAAAATTTATTTTGTTTCAATGTATAACTACAGCCATACCAACCCCTGCTTTCTCTTGTGCCCTCAAAACTGTCCCTGCCATGAGACAATATGGCTTTTGCCATTTTTCCCTTCCCTCTTCCCCTTTGCTCTCTCCAGTCCTGTCCCTCTCTCAGGCCCCCGATCCTACACGATAAGAGCCCGGGAAGCAAGCACATACAACAAACTTCACCTTCAAGTTCAAGCAAGTGGACAAAGAAAACAAAATTAAATTACTTTTGTAAATGCTGTTGGAATAGTAAAACTACACTCACTTACTAATAAATCCTATCCTTATTCCTGTAGTTTTGATCTTACATGCTTGAAGATTATGCTGAGAACAAGCTTGTTGTGTACGCATGTAAGTATGATGGGTAAAACCAATATTCAGCCAGAATCCATTTCCAGGTCTCATACAGTCCAACATTTGTGCAATTCCCTAAATGTATCATACTCCTTTAGCTTCTAGACCACCGTTTTTACCTCATGACACATTGGGATAAATGGCAGAAGTCACGCAAAGACTGGGAGGCATCCGTATCTTTGCCCAGAGATAATCTACTCAAGGCACTCCAGTGTATCCAGACCCTTCGACTGCAGCAGTTGGTTCTATGCCTTTGAACACAGGCTGCTTTTCTGCCTAAGATAATCTTCCTCTTCCCTCTCGTTGCTTTGTCTAGGCAGCCCCTCCTCATCATTCAAGAAATCACTGAGATGTTACATCTCCCAGAATGTCTCCCCACTGCTCTCCCAAGGCCAAGGAAGGTGATAGACTGAGACTACAGGCTTCCCATTCATGTATTATAATTCTTCAAGTAATTTTAAAATAAATTTTTTCATAAAACAAATATGACCTTGTCACTCACCTGCTTAGGACTTTTAATTAATTATCTATTGCCTACCATCATACTAAGAGCACTAAGTCTTGGCCACATACCAGATCCCTCAGTGATCTGATATAAAATTGTCTTCCCAACATAACTGTCTATTATTCCTCATATATAACATACATTTTAGGTAAATAAAATGACTTAGTGAACTTTCATTCATTCAACAATTCATTTGTGATTGGATGAGGGCAAACCTTCATTCCACGATTATTTACTGAGCACCAGCTCTATGCCAGCACTATGCTTGTTATAGAGGGGTAAACAAAATCAACTGGGTGCTTCTCTTCACAAAGCTCAATAGATTTGCAATAAAGACAGGCATTAAAACAGTAATAAAATAAATAATTCATTATTTCCATTGTGATATGTGTGCTGCAAGTTTTTCAAAGTGCTATGAGGATGAACAATGACAGATCTCACTGGATTATGATAGCCCATTAACATCCTATCTTCTCATCTCTTTTGTCAGTGTCAGTTGCTTCCAGGACATTGTTGGCAGTACCATGAGCCTCTGGGCAATAGATGAAGGGAAAATAATGTCTTCCTTCAAGGAATTCATCTACCAGAGGCTCCACTTATGGGAAGGAAATGGTTCCCATCTAAGAAGATCTAGCCAAGAACTCAAGTGACTCAAGAAAACTTTAATTGAATGCATAATTATTTTATTTTTTAAATATCTTTTTATTCACTTATAAGATATTTGAACAACGTAAGACAAGTATTTTCACATACTGAAATTCTTCTTACCTCTAATGTACCTGAATGTCTACCTCGATGCCACCTCATGCAGCAAATCTCCAATTTCCCATAAAACAGGTGTGTCTTCTGATATCCCATAGTACTTAACTCTCATGTAGTTTACCATTTTATTACTAAAATAATAACTATCTTTATATATACCATAATGTATTATCTTTGTAGATCTATTCCAACTTTTAAGAAACAGAAAAGGAGAAGAAACTGGGAGGGGACTTGCTAGTCAGGAGGACAGCCAGTCAAACCATTAATGCTGAGTAGTACCCCTTATGTACTCAATATCATCAAAGACAGGATTGGAAGCACAAGGAACATTTAAGATATAGTCACTCTCTCCAGTAGGTCTCTCAAGAGAGAGGGGAAAAATTGCATTGTAATCTTTTTATACATGATTAATTTTAAAAATGTAGGAATGCCAAATTCACTGAGACAACCTCTAACATTGAAAGTCTGTACACATACCTGATTCATGGGAGATTTGAAATGGTTAAGTAAGTGTTAAGGTATATGGTCCTACTTAGTATTTTCATATTGGACAGTATTGACTTTAAAGCATTTTTCTTCTAGTGTTCAAAATAGTCAGTGATGATATAGTAATTGTACAATTGGTACCCTGACTGTAATAAGCTAGATACAAGAAAACTAATCACAGTCTGTTTTTCTCCCTTTTCTATAAATAAATTTAGACAAAGAATTATAGTTGAATTAAATAAATATTAATAGAACCCTTGAAAAAATCAATGTCTTTCCAAAGATTTCATTTTCTTGACATCATCTCTACAACAGTTAGAGCAATAAAGTATTTAATCTTTTCCAAAATATGAATTTTTAGTGACACCAGGACTCCTGGAAAGCATTCATTACACATCAACATGTTGAATGAATGTCCAAGAACTTGACTGACTTCTCATGAAAAAGTTATCCGCACTCATGTTTGTGCCTTCAGGGGTAAATTGTTCTTTTGACCTGCTAAATTAGTCATTTCTTTTCTAAACCCTAAGGTTAATCAACCTTTAAGAAAACTGCAAAAGTTTCATTAGAATCATGGAACCAAAGGCAAATCATTTTGAGCCAACTAGAAGAATCGTTAGAGTTCTAAATCTGAATATTTTCTTTATCACTATATTTGCTTGTCACTTTTGAACTGAAATTAAATAAAATCAATTTACAATCTCTTTCTTGAGAATACTCATCATATTTTTACAACCAGTGGCAGTTATATAAAGCAGCTGATGGTCCAACAAAAGCATGGCTTCTGGAGTCACACCGACCCGGGTTTAGGCCCTAGCCGTGCTACTTACTGGTTATGTGGCCTTTAGAGAGTTACTTAATCTCTCCAAGTCTCAGTTTCTCACACACAAAGTGTGATAATAAGTGAAATTTTTTATAATAATGTTGTGAAGTTTAAATGAAGATGTGTAGAGCACTTAATACAGTGCCTGGCATATATTAAATGTTCCATAAATATGAACTATTTGTTATATTATTATTTATTATAGTATATACTACATACTACTCCTTATTTCCAGTGTCATCCACTGTCCATAATCCAGGCTACCTTTCACAACCCACCTCCTCACCAATCTTACTCCCTCCCACTTCTCAGAAGAAAGGGAGGAGTTATTTAAACTGTATTTGTTTGCCCAATGTTACATAGCTGTTGCATGCTGTTATGTAGCTCAGGAAGGTGTTATTCTTGAGTGGTTTTTCACCCACAGTTTGGCAGAAGGCCTATGTGTGAGACAAAGCTATATTTGAAGTCAGACATACTGCCAATTCCAGGAAAAGAGTCCAGGAGATCAAACTGGTGGAATCACAGGTGTTGAGGTCCAGGGTAGCCAGCAGTGTGGTACCCAGAAACCTATCACTGGCTTGGGACCTGGGGGCAGGAGGCAGGCTGAAGAATCTGGTTGTGGTACCAAAGGGCAAAGGCAAAGTTACTTGTCCAGTGCCATCAGGGTGAAGCACACCAACTCTCTGTCTCAGGCAATGGGATCCTAGGGGCTGCCACCTGGCCAGGGGCAGGATAATGGAGGTGCCACTGGTGTCATTCTATCATTGAGGAGCAACAGGGGAGGCCACGCCCTCCTCAGCTTACAATGGCGTTAGTTATCAAGTTTAGCCCTCTCCTCAAGGTATCATTTCCATTTTAGAAGAGCAGAGTCAATGGCTGTGCCAAGCTATGAGATGCATTTCATTAACCCAGGGCATGGTGGACATCTGGGTTCTGAGTCCCACTGGCTGAGAGCCTATAAAGACCTAGATCTCTAATAGCAACCAACAGGCCATCACAAGCTGGCATTCCAAAGAAGCATAACAGGAGATTGAGAGAGGTCTCCTGGATCAGGAACCCCTGGGCAGTCAGCAAGCATCATGCTTGGTCCATAGCTACAAGTGGCATGTTTCTCAGTATACAGACCTCATCTCGAAGCTGGTCCTGGGTGGCACTGAAGGAAGGGCCTGTTGCATGACCAACTGCACCAGCTTCAGAGCTCATTGCTGTCAGGACCCCAATGTGAAGTTGGTAGTTTACAACTGACCTCCTAAACTGGCCACAGAACAGCAAGAGCTGCAGTATGTGCTGGCACCAGAACCCAGAGAAACCCAGTGGTATCTGGGCTTTTGAGTGTCCGGTGAGTTTTTAAAAGAAGCAGTTTGACTGCATCAGGAATTTGACTGCTCTCAGAATACTAAAAAATGCACAGGAATTTAACTGAAGTCACAGGGCCCTGGAACTTATGGGGGGCAATAGCCCAACTTCCACTTTGAATACCAGCAATTAGAGTAATCAAGTCTTGCAGAAGTGTATCGTGGTGGAAGGTCTGGAGTAACTACAGCATCACCTCAGAGAAGAGATATAATCACTTCTTTCAGGGAATTTGGCAGATTAGCCCAATGAGAGCTGTGTCTATATTACAGCTTGAGCAATTACAGTTATTTATTTGGATACTGAAGAACCAAGGTCACACTTTATAAGGAACTTCTGTAGTAAGACACCAAAATGTAGGCACTATGGTGGCAGGGAATTTTTTTCTGTTTTATTTGCTGTGTATCCTTTGTGCCTTTCAAAGAGTATGCACTCAATAATTATTTATCAAATACAAAAATTCATAGCTTCGAACTCATATAAATCACTGCCATTTTGTTATTTCAGATTAACTATCTCCCTAAAGTCTAGCATTACTAGAGATACTCAATTACAAATTCAGTGAAAACCTTGTTTAAAAATTGTTCCTTGGCCACCTGTCTTTGCATTTAGACAGACCATTCCACTATAACTGAAGAAGAAACACGGTCTTCTAGGGACTTTGCCACTGAAAGACCATGGTCCCACCCTCATGCTATCTAGAGATGAAAGTATAAATATCACCGATGAAAGAATAAATACCACTCCCTTCTGCAAGCATGACCTTTCGAGCTGCAACTAAGCCTGGAATCCCCCTTTTCCATTTCCTACCTTGTTCTTTTCATCTGGGATATAGGGAATAAAATTCCCACTATTGCTCCTACTTCTTCTCCTTTCAAGTCTCAGCAGACTTTCTCCTTATTCACTGATGGCCTCTTTTAGCTTTGTCTGAGCTGTTCCTGGAAAGGTCCTGCTTGTTCCCTTTTGCTCTACACAGAGGGCTTGGACCCCCTGGAGGCCTAAGGCTTGCACTCTTCTATGCCACCTCGAAGCACGAGGCCAATGTCTGCTCCTCTCCTACCATCAAATGCCTGATGATAGAACACTGCTACTTAGCTAACAAACTATATTAGCTTCCCCACGCTAATACAAAAGGTTTGTACTAGCCTTAGTGCTATCAGTAGTGCTGCATCTTTTGAAATATTAGTTCACATTCTTCAGTATTTTCCCTCTTACAATATTACCCATTTCTTAGTCAAGATGAAGTGATTTAAGAAGGAATGAAAACACTTGCTTATTGCTTGAAAACACATATCTGTAGACTCACCCTTTATCAACAAACTCTAACTGTTTAGTTAACATTGATGAAGTTCCAACTGGCATTGTAATTTGTTATTCACAAAACACGATGACTTCCATTTGTTTGTACTCTCTCCTGCCCTCTCGCTTGCTGAGTCTGATGAAGCAAGCTACCATGCATAGAGTGGGGAACTAAGCAAGCCTCTGGCCAACAGCTCATGAGGAATTGAAGCCTAAGTCCAACAACCTCTAAGGAAGCAGGTACTTTCCAGTGGAGCCTTCAGATAACTGCCATATCGTGAGAGACCTAGAGCCAGAGGACCACAGCTAAGCCACACCCAGACTCCCAACCTCCAGAAACTGTGAGTTTATAAATATTGTCGTATTAAGCCTTGGGGTAATTGGAGTAAATTTTATTTTAAAATTAACTTAAAAATCCAAGAAATTCAGTGGACCTCAAGAAAGACAAATACAAAGAAATTACACCTAGTCACATCAGAGTCAAACTGCTGAAAACCAAAGATAAAGATAAAAATGATATATCACATATGGGATGATAACAATAATAATGATTAACTTCTCAACAAAATCAATGGAGGCCAGAGGAAATGGAAAGACATCTTTAAAATGTTCAGAGAAAACAATGGTCAACTAGAATTCCATGTCCAGTAAAAATCCTTCAAAAGTAGAAAAAAAAGACATGATTCAGATAAAAAAAGCTGAAATTTTTTTCAACAGCAGAACTGCACTACAGAAAACTCTAAAAAAGCAAGGAAACAAACAAACAAATACACAAATAAATAAATCTACAGGTTCAAGGGAATGATACCAGATGGAAACTTGGATCTATATGGAGGCATATGAGATGTGCCACATATGGTAAATATATGGGTAAATATAAAGACCTATGTTTTTTTCTTTTTTTAGTTTCCTTAAAGGACAACATACTGTTTGAAACAAAATAATGAAACATAATAACATAGAGGATTATAACATATGTAAAGCAAAATATGCAAAAATAGCACAAAAAATGAAAGAGGTGTAAGTAGATTTATAATCTTGAATATTCTCATTTTATGTAAAATGATTCACTCTTAATTCTAAATAGACCATAGTAACTTAAGGGTGTATATTATGATTCCTAGAGCAGCCACCAACAAATGAATAAATTAACTAAAAGAACAATAGAAATATAAATAATAAAACTGAACATAAAAAAATACCTGATTAAACAAAAAAAAGGAAATGAAGGGATGAAACAAATAGAAAACAAATTAAAAATGTTGACATAAACTAAACTATATCAATAAATACATTCAATGGATGGATTAAACTCTCCAATGAAGAGGGAGAGACTCAGAAAGTGAAAAATAAGATGTATCTACATGCTGTATACAAGTTACACACTTTAAATATAAAGTTACAAATCATTTCAGAGTTTAAAAAAAACTAATAATGCAAACAATAAACTGAAATGACAAGACTAATATCAAAGAGGATTTCAATGTAATAAGTATATCCAGAGACAAAGTGTTATTTCATAATGAAGAAAGGGTCGATTTATCAGGCAGAAATTACAATCCTAAATATATATGCACCTAAAAGTACAGAGAGTGAATATTTACAAAATTAAAAGGAGAAAAAGACAAGTAAGTCCACAGTCACGATTAACTATTTTGTCATTCATCTCTCAGTAACTGATAGGACAAAGAGACTTAAAAATGATCAAGGGTATGGAAGAATTGAACACTATCAGCAACTTGACCTAATGTCTAGAAATACCAAGAAGTTCAGCATTCACTTTCTTTTCAAAATTCACATAAAATATTTATCAGATAGATTATATGCTAGGACCTAAAATAAGTCTCAATAAATTTCAAAAAATTGAAATTTAACAATGCATGGTCTTAAAATTAGAAAAATTTACTTAAAAAATAATAATAGGACATGTAAGAAAATCCCCAAAATATTGGAAATCAGACAACATATCTCTAAACAAGCCATGGTCTAAAGAAAGATGACAAGGAAAATAAGAAAGTAGTCCTAACTGAATGATAATGAAACACAACATATCAAAATTTGTAGGACGAAACAAAAGCAGTGCTTAAAGGGAAACTTATCATTTTAAATGCCTTTATTAGGGAAAACTGTCACTGAGAAAGAAATTATAATAAAAGCTAATTAAATTCAGAGATAATAGTTCATGACTTGTAATGGTTAATATTATTAAAATATCATTCTTCCCCTAATTCATCTATAGATTTAATGCAATCCAAATGAAATCTGAGCACTTTTTTTTAAATTGGCAGGCTGATTTTAAAATTTATATGGAAATACAAATTACCAAGAGTAGCCAAAACAATTTTGGGAAAAAAAAGAACAATGTTGAATAAGTTAGTTATCTGATTTCAAGACTTAATAAAAAGCTGTAGTAATTAAGACAATGGGTATATTGTTGTAAATACAGAAAAATAGATAACAATACTCTGGATACAGAGTCTATCAATAGATCGACACATATACAGCTAGCTGATTTTCACAAAAGCACCAAGTATCAATGGGGAAATGATCAGGTTTTTCCTTTTTCTTTTTTCCAACAAATAGTGTTGGAAATATATATCCATGTGAGAAAAAAATTCATCTCACACATACACATAAATTAATTCAAAATGAATTATAGACCTAAACATAAAAAATTAAAACCCTAACACTTCTAGAAGAAAACAGAAAAGAATAAATTTTTGACCTGGAGATAAGCAAAGATTTCTTAGATAGGACACAAAAAGCATTAACCATAAAAGAAAAAAATGGTTAACTAGACTTCATCAAAATGAAATCTTCTGCTCATCAAAAGACATGATAAGGAAAATAAAAAGTCTTCTAAAACTCTTAGAATGTCCCCAAGAATTGAGTATCATCACCCAAGCAAGGACTATTCACTAGCATGTCCTGGTGTTTTGTTACCTGTCTCTTTTTCCCACTTCCTCATGCCTGCTCCCGGGGATCACATTCCAAAGTGCCCATATATAGCCTTTCACCTCAGTTTCTGTCTCCAATGGATCCCAGGCTAAAACAATGTTCTAGTTCAGAAATTACAGATGAAGTGCATTTGGCTAGGAAGAATGGAATCTAACATCATGAACACTTAGATCTACTTTTCCTTCGATTCAAGTACTTTGAAGAGGCCAGGCTTTGTGCCAGGCACTCCACATTAGCTCTTGCACTTGATAGCAGAACTATGAACTGACTCAACTGGGAAACTGAGGTGCAAGTTATTCAAAGCTACACAGCTTTCCCAGGGCTAATACTACACGTTTCCCTAACTCCACTGTATATTCTTTCTTATTCTCCATGCTGCCTTCAATGATACCTACCCTTGACTATGGTCTTAGATGTAGTTTGGGAAGTGAATTGCCATGATAAATAATAATAATAGTAGCTATTATACCTCAAGTGCCATTTGTGCCAGGCAATTAGCTAAGCACTTACAACTAATCCTCACTATAATGCTACAAGCTATTATCATCTCTATTTTATTCAACTGAAAACGGAGGCTTCCTGAAGTTAACTTTCCGAAGGTCCCTTGCTAGCAAAATAATTGCTAATATTTATGCCTACTATGGCCCCCTGACATCCATAATACCCTTTACTCCTCACATCCACTAATGAGATAGGTTCTTTATGATCATCACATCACAATGCCCGTTGTTTCAAGGCCCTTGGTTATGTTTTCCCCTGCCATGCTGCCTCTCATTATAGGAAAGGGGAATGGAAAGGAAAGAATGACCAGAAGGAAAAAAAAGTCTACCAGGATCTCTTTCTGTATCAGTTGTGCTGATCAAAGACTTGAACAAAGTACTTTGAGTAGACCACAGTCTTACCAACATGTGCCTCCTGAAAACATGATCTCAGGCTAGTTTAAAGCAGAGTTTTTTAACTTCAGCACTATTGATATTTTGAGCTGGATAATTCTTTGTGGTGGGAGACTGTCCTGTGTACACTGGATGTTCAGCAGCTTTCCTGGCCTCTGCCCACTAGACGCCAATAGCACCACCAGCCAGATAACCAAAATGGTCTTCATACTTCGCCAGAATCATGCCCTCTTGAGAACCACTGGCTTATGATATTTTAACCCAATTATTTTAATTTTGAAGCTGAACAAACCATATCAGAGCAATGGTTCTCAGGAGAATTCCACTGTTCTGGAATTCAGCTGTAGATCTCCAAACAGTCTTTACTCCAGATTCAGATTTCCTTCCCTACACTTACTCCCTCTCTTTAACTGTTTTGTCCCAAAAACAGGGATGTCACCCACCCAAGAAGAGCAGACTAGAGCACTGGAAGAGACCTTGTTCCTGGGCCGTAAGGGCCCACTTATTTCTCATCAGATATTTCTCCTTTGATTCAAGTTTTGTCAAGCCCTGATCAGCATATTGTCATCTCCAGACTAAGAACAAAACCTATGTAATTGGCTCTGCTTCTAAATGACAAGTACACCATGTTAAGAACATCGTTTCTATATTTACAAATCCCAGACATGATTGAAAGCGTCACGCTCTCAGTGTAAAAGCAATATTCCCATAATCAAACATCCAAAGCAAATTGTATGATTATTTGTATTATCCAGGATTTCAAGGCTCTGTTTCAGGGCAGAGAAGCCAAGTAGAAATATGCCAACTTAGTCAGCAGCCCCTTTCTCCTTCATCCACAAAGAGAACTATTGTTTACATTGTTATGTCCAAAATTTTGACATGAATTTCCCTAAACATTCCAAATTTATGGATCATATATAAATGGTACTAAGGCAAAACTGTAAGTAAGAGGTGTGACTAGCCTAAAAAAATCCTAGAAGTTTTTTAATATTTTCCTAAACTCTCAGTTCTTTTTGGCATATGTCATAAAATAGTATAGTGCAGGGAGGGGGGGTGGTTGTGGGTGTGTGTATGTGTGTGTATCTGATACACAAGGCTGCAAATACTATGAATGTCCACTCTCTTAGAAATTTGGCCAGATAAAATGTCCTTTTACAAAGCTATTCTATAAGTAACTTCTATAAAGTTCTATGATATTTCTATCCTGTCTTTTAAATAATCTCTACAGGTATAGTTAAAATGGTAAACGTAAAGACAACATCAAAATTAGTCTTGTAATGAAATTTGTCCATATAAAGAGTATTTTACATTTATATTTAGAGGTATAGTTTTCCTTACAGAGCCAGCCTTTCCTAAGCCATTCATTCTAAAATACGTGTTTGAGAGATGGGGAACCACACAGTAGACATCTGGCCCCTTCCTAATAGAACAGGTTTTATTAGAATTGCAACCCTGTGAAAGCAGAGAAAAAAAAGATGTTCTTTTCAATTTACAAAATCCTTATACAGGTATGATCTTATCTAAGCATTCAAAGGAAGAAATAATTGTAAAAGTTAAAGAACTGACTTAATAAAAGTTAAAAAGTAATTGGTACTGAAGTTAATTAAACTGTGGATCTTCATTCTTTTGTTCCAATCCCATTGTAAAACTTGGTGCTAAGGTAAAAATGATTACATTAGACAAATAATTACAGTGGAGACTCCATTTCTAAAAGTAGCAATGTGTATAGATCAATGTATATTGAATACATAAACACCTAGACAAATTTTCATTCTAAATGACAATTTAAATTAAATTTTGTTCTAAATGAAAATGATTCTTAGTTGTTGTGAGAAACAAATAAGAGTATACATGTGAACAGAAGTATTTTTAAATCTTGATATGTCATCTAAACTGTGGCATTTTTTCACTTAGCACACAAATTTCTCTAGATAGCAGCCTAGTGGAATATTTCCAATGATCTATACCATCTCCCTGCAGGCCCCCTCCCTGCATTGCCCCACCTTCCCCACTGTTCATGAGAATATCTCAAATCCAGGATAAGTAATTTACCATAAAGTTATAAAGTTATGTTACATTAAGACATTAAGAAATGAATTATGTAGCTACCATTCAGTGAGCAGATTGTAAGTAAACACTAATTCCCCAATTATAAAACCCCTTGATTCACCTGCATCCGCACTTTGTTTCATTTCTTGAGTTCAAAGATGTAACTTTGGTGTGCCGGAGCATATGCACCCAGCTCTTCGGCTTTCCTGGAATTCCTTGCAACTGCTAAACTTGAAAACAGCAGGGAGGCCTCCTCATCCTGGCCCCAGAGCTCCTCTCTGCTCCATTCTTAGCCCTGGTTCTTCTCTTGTACTTGGTCTATGCTTTCTGGGAAACTGTATACAGATAGTGTCAGATGGTAGTGTCAGCCCACCCTATACCTGAGGCATAAATTGAATACATCCATAAACTCTTCAGACGCTGTTACTCTAGGGGTAAAATCGCAAGGCAAAATACCCTACAGAAGCATCAAAATACTCCAGATTCAAACTGAGACTTAATCTTCAAATGTGTTTATTTTACTTGTCCAAACTATAAGTAATTGTTTTTTCCCACTGTGGGAATCTAATGTGAAATGTATTCCATGAAAATAAAGTTTTTTAAAAAAATAAAATGCTGTATAATAAAGATGCATTCTATTCTTTAAAAAAAAAAAATCAGTCAAAGGGAGAAATAAAGTGGGAGAAACTCGTTTATTGCATACAAGCAGTCATTCACTTCTGCTCACCCTTGCCTCTCAGGACCTGGCTGCAGAAAAAAAAAGGGGCCCCACCTAACCTCTCAGGTCCAGATAGGCCCTCTCTCCCCCTTGTAATTACCTATTGCTATGGAGATAGACAACTTTTCTCCACCGTTGGAAACACCTATTGATATGGTGGAGATGCACTAAGGCCAGGAGAGAGATTCTGGAAGTACTACAATTTTACCCACAGACACTATCAGTGCCAGGGAGACTCCTTTTTCTTATGTTTTCTTTTTGCCTAAAAGTTTTTTTCCCTTCTCTATTGGATCCTCCAAAGGTCCTTTGCTCCCACATGCCCTTTTACTCCTTCCCATATTATTACTCAATATTACAGTGTTCCGTATTATAAAGTTCCCACAAATGTTGTTATATTTGATTTTTATTTGTAAGGTTTTGAAACACCATGGAACATGAAATATTGGTCTTTGGCTGAGCCTCTTTACTTTCAGGTTAGTATAAGATTTAAATATTAGAAGCTTGCCTTGCCTGCAAGGAAAAGCACCTTCACCATGAAGAACATCCCGGAGGACAAGATCAGGATGGTCAGCAGCTAAAATAAAGAATAGCTAAAATTTCAGGAATTACTCTGTACCAGGCATATGCAAAGTGCTTTACATACATAAAGCATATAATCCTTACAACAGTGCAATGAAGCAAAGTATAAAATACCAGCCCAAGTTAAGAAAGGGATAAGTAAAAGAACCAAGCATGGGAAGCAGGCTGTCAACGGTGCCTGACAGTTAGCATGTGGAGGATAGAAACTCAGTGAAAAAGCAGTGGGAATTCTGAAAATTCCTTTGTCTTAAGGAATAGCGATTCTTGTGAATAGATCAAAAAGGTATCATGCTAAGCAAAGGAATCAGATAATAACAAATACCTTATGATCTCACTTATATGTGGAATCTAAAGAAACAAAAACAAAAACAAATCTAGTTCATAGAACAGATCGCTGGTTGTCAGAGGCAGGGGATGGGCAAAATGGGTGAGGCAGTCAAAGGGTATAAACTTTCATCTGTAAAATAATACATCATGGGGATGTAATGTACAGCATGGTGACAATAGTTAAAATATTGTACTGCATATTTGAAAGTTGCTAAGATCTTAAAAGTTCTCACCATGAGAAAAAAGAATTTTTAACTGTATATGATGATGAATCTTAACTAGGTCTACTGTAGTGACCATTTCACTATATATACAAATATCAAAACATTACGTTGTATACCTGAAACTAACATAATGTTATGCATCAATTATATTTCAATTAAAATAAAGAAACGGTGATTCTTTGAATCATGAGCTTATCAAATCCAGGGGAAGTAGCTGAGGGAGAAGGCAAGGCAGACGAGGTAAAGGAAGCATAAGCTTAAATTTCTGCCCATCTTGCCAAAACCATGTTTTTCACTGCAAGCCTCCCCATTGTCTTCCTTCACAGAACCTCTCATTAAAAGCAGTATGAGCTATAGAAGGGAAAAAAAAGTAGGGAGAATGTTGATTATTTCTTCCCCAAACGGGAGTAATGTAGAAGACATGAATGGGGTAGTATATGAGGCATATTTGTATTGAATGAAAGCCAGGAGATGAGAACTTAGCTTTAGGCAATCACTTTAGTGTACACAGTTTTTGAAGAGAAAAATACAGAAAAGTATCAAGCAGATCCGGAATTTTTCACTTTCCCCCAAATTACAAAGTTGCTAAACCTCATTAGGGAAGTGTCCAGTATATCGTTTGTTTGCATTATGTTGAGTTGTAAATACTATTGAAAATTCCAGCAGTATAAAATTTTCTAAATTTTATAGTCTCTTTCCTTCCTCTGAAAATATTCAGGTAACACCACTCACATCAAAATATCCTCAACCAGAAGCAATAGTAACTCACAAAGAAGGAAATATACTTGCGACATGCATGAGTAGGCTGAACAAAGTTTTTATAAATGAAAAGTTCATATTTGTAATATTTGATGACTGGGATAATTAATAACGAAGTCACACAAAACAGGTAAATGGTAATCCCTTGCTAAACATCACTACTATTCTGAACTTATTTTAGAAAACTAAGCAGTTGGCATTGCATCCTCCCTTCTCAATTAATGCACACCGTGAAATGTCTTCAAAGTCTAAAATCTCATGTTCTCCAAAAAATCTTCCCTGAATAACCATAACTGTCTCTCTTCATTTCTTTCCCAAACCCTGTGCTCTCTTCATGTGTAATGCCAATCTGGTTGTAAGTATGGGTGCATCTCTCAGTCTGCAAATGTTCTCATTGTAAGCTATCAAAAGGCAGATGCCTCATCCCATAGGTCACTTACAGCAGACATTGATTGAACATCTACTTTGTACTTTATGCTATATAGCATACTCTGTGTGTGTTAATTCATTTGTTCCTCATACCAATAAATGAGGCCCCATACTAGCTATAGTTCAAAACCTTAGTACTGTACACACCACCAGGAATTACAGCATGTACTAAACTAGCAGACTCCAGGAAATGGGGACTGCAGAGTGGAACAGGGGAAGGGATTAAATCAGCAAACCCCAGTAAATGAGTACTATGGACTGGATCGAGGGAAACAGATTACAAACAACTGGGGGATTACAGACTGAACCAAGGGCTAAGGATGAGCTCTCTGCTTGAGCCTCTTGTCAGGCTAGCCTAACCCATTAGCCCTGGACTGGAAAGCCAATTTCATCAGGAGCTCAAATGCAAAGAATGTGGAACTCAACCCAAGAGGGACTTACCAATGGCCCTCTGAATGGCAAGAAAGACAGTGAACTCAAAAGGGCTCATGGGGCACCACACCTGGGTTTCTCCATTATCCCCAAATGCCATGAGAAGTTCACTTCAGATCCTAACACTGCCACTAAATCTGTTTAAAATAAAACAAAATTCAACTGAGTTAATTTGAAGATGTAATTGACTCAATTAAATGATTATTGAATCAGGTAGCATCACATGTAGCAAGTAGAGGGGATCTCCTCTGAGCTGCAGAAAAAAGAAAGGTTTTTAAAGGCAGTGAGAAGGCATTAAAAAAAGGAATTTTTATTAGCAAGGGATTCATTGCTTAGGCAAGGTTATCCTCCTTAGGAGAAAGGGATTTCTCAGAAAATTGTCTGCTAGTGACCAGGAAATTCCAATTCGACTAGTTAAAGGTTACATCCCTAAAAATGTTGAAATTACAAGTTAGATTATATATGAAATCTTCATTTATTAATGTGGGGCCTTTACACAACTCACCCCACTTTGGGCCAGTGATTTTCTTTTTAACACCATAGACTCAGGTAAAGAATTTATAATGAATTTGACATATAATGAGTATTGGATCCAGCTAACTTAACTGTGATTAATCAGAAAGCAGAGTCAGAAGGAATTGGAGTGGGAAGATTTAAGAGGCAGGAAGATTAGTTGGAAGTCTTTTATGCTCATGCAATTGAGATGTAATGAAGTAGCACCAGGAGTTGGGTTTACAAAGTATTTGGAATATGAAATCCACACTTCTTGCCAACTAACTATATAAAATCAATTTATGGAGTGGATAAGCCAAAAATAATTACCTAGTTTTGATTCAACATAGAAAAAGGAAACTCAGTTTGAAAGGTTTGGGATGGAAGGATTAATCATTGTTGAACAATTGATCACATTTTGGAGAAAGAATGAAAGTGAAGGTTAAAGAGGGAGATTTGCAAGAAATTAGATGTTAATAATGATACCTGTAAACATAAAACACCAAAAGAGACAAGTGAGAGGCCCAAGGTCATAAGTTTGGGAATGTCTCCATTAGGTGACAGGAAGAAGAAAAGCAGACAAATAAAATGGAAAGGAATTGGAAAGAGGATCAAAACAGTGTGAGTTAGGACAAGAGGTAAAGGTTGGATGGCTCTGAGTGGGCAGTTTACATAATGTGGTCAGGATGCAAGACAAATTCAGGGGTGCAAGGGAGTGATGAGAAAGTGGTACAGCTTGTTATGACAGAAATTTTAAGATGACTTTGTAATGTACAGATTCTTGATCTTTTTTCTTGTTGGAGTTATTACTCATTGCATTTGCATGGCCATTTCTGCATGCAACCAATAATCAAAGAAGATAATTCACTGGGGAAAATATAGACTACCTAAAGAACCAATGACTAAATTATAAACAGATTACCTGCTGTTAACTTAAAAATAAAGAGCTACAATGAGGCAGTGAGAGGCAAACAAATGTTTATTTGGGATCAAAGAATTGCAATTCAGGGAGCATAGATTTGGGTAGAAACCCAAATAGTGCCCCACTTGTAGGGTGAATGCAAGGGGTTTTTATGAGGAAAAGGGAGGTGAGCAATTACATGAGCTGAAGAAAAGAGGAGAAAAAGGTTTCTGTGGGTGCAGGTTAAGCTACTCTAGGTTATACATTGACTGACTACAAAGTCTATCTCCATAAAGTCTATAACAATCAGTCTTGTGATCAGCATGTCTGTTCTTACACTAACTTCTTAAGCAGTGGCTTAAAACAGTTGCCATTTTGCTCAGTCCAAAGGTTTTGGCCCAGTTCAAAGAAAGATGAATAAGGCAGCTTCCCTATAGTAGCTGCTCTGGCCCTGTTCTAAAATGGCACCAGTCATGTCAATTTTTCACAATTTCAATTACTAATTTAAAAGGTACTTAAAACCCTTTCCTATAGAAAGAAGAAAAAAAATTTTCAGTGATTACATCTGTAGACCTAGATAGTCCTTTGAACTTATTTAAGCCTGCATCTTGCTGAGGTGTGGACTTTCACTTTAGATACAACCTTCCTGTTGCTTGGCTTACTGTGCTTTGTCTCAGAATTTTTTCTTATGACAAAGAACTTGCACCTTAATTGGGCTCAGAATTGGGCTCTGACTTCAGATAGGGCCACAAAAGACCCTTGTATAAGCCCCAAAGATCTCCCCTTCCCTAACATTGCTCCTCCCTGTTTTATGTAATCAGCCATAAATCATGGTCATAAGCAGAGGAATGCTTCTATTACACACAGTCACCCTTATGAGGGTATTAATTCATTTAATAAATATTTATTAAGTGCTAACAGGTAAAGGTGGACTTGTCCTGGAGGCCAGCTGACCGGAAAAGGAGTTGGCCTTCTACAGTGTTCCATGGCTATTGTCCATGGTCCAGAGCTCAAGACAGTGGTTCTTGGTCAAAAATGAAGCTTGGACCATAGCCCCCAGGGATGTCCTGGGAAGGAGCCTTGCATTCCAGATCCTGAAAGCTTCTGTGGCAAATTGTCTGCCTTGTCAAAGCAGAAAGCTATAGCGACATTACCTGAGTAGCAGCCCCTTCTCTGAGCAGGGAAAGAGCTGTTAGAACAGAACTAAAGCCAAGGTTCTGCCACTCTGAAATGCTTTTGTGTTCAGGAAAGTGGATGATGCTTATCTAATCATGCAGCTTAAAAGGCCCATAGCCTGAGGGTCAGGGACCCTCTCCCGGAGCCTAACATCTGTACTTGCTAGATCTCTTTGCACTGCCCTGTAATGCAATGAGCAACCAGGGAGCTGTTCCTGCTCCTGTCTCCATGAGCTCTCCCCATAAACACTGCTCCAGTAGGCCTGGTGCATGTGCAGCTTGGCCATTTGCCTTTGATGTACAAGTACCAACAATAAATCAGGCACTGGAGACACAGAAGTAAACAAAACAGAAAGTCCCTGCCCTCAAGCTTACATCCTCCCGGGGAGAGAGAAAGCCAACAAATAAATAAGTAGATAATGTGCCAAGTGGTGAGAAGTGATAAAAGAAAATAATAAAGTAATAGAAGAAGATAGAGTAATGGAATAATAAAGTAATGGAAGAAGATCATGGGGCTTATAGGATAATCAGCAAAAGTGACATCTGAGAGTCACCTAAAGGAAGCAGGGGACAGAGCTATGTGTACGCGCAGGGAGAAAGCATTCTAGGCAAAGAGAACTCAGTTCAAAGGCCTTGAAACAGGAGAATGTTTTTGTGTATTTGAGGAAAAGCAAAGAGGCTCTTCTTGTTCCAGGACATTAAGAGCAGAGAAGAGTGGGAGAAGATGAGGTCCTTTAGGGCATGGAAAAGGCTGTGGAATTTACTATGATTCCAGTGGAAAGCCATTGGAAGGAGCTAACTCAAATTTCAGAAAGATCACTCAGGATTCCTATGGAGAAAAGATGAGGTCAGGAGAAGTGTGTGGTGAAATGTCGAGGCAGGGAGGTGGTTAGGGGTTGGGATTAATCTGGTAGCTTGGAGTAGGATGAGGAGTAATAGAGATCAGGAGAAGTTGGATTTGGGAAATATTTCTAAGATAGA
This sequence comes from Manis javanica, assembly GCF_040802235.1. Taxonomy (NCBI): domain Eukaryota; kingdom Metazoa; phylum Chordata; class Mammalia; order Pholidota; family Manidae; genus Manis; species Manis javanica. The sequence continues at coordinate 153,504,899 of NC_133157.1, forward strand.
GGTGACAGTATTCACTAATGAACTTGATGCAGAATATGAGCAATCTTTTTTCTGGCCCCAGCAACCAGAAGCCATTTATTGGCATTGGGAAGTGTAAGATGATCAAGTTTGTGGGTGCAAATTGACTTCAGGTTGGGACATGTTAAGTTTGAACTACCTCAGACCAAAAGGAGACGCTAAACAGAAAACTGCATATATATCCCCTAGCATTCAGCGAGGTCATCTGGGATGAGATACAAACTTCGGGAGTCACCAGCATAGAGCTAGCGTTTAAGGACATGGGGTAAGGTCACCCAGGAAGAACATGCACAAAAGGTGATCTGGAACCTCTGCAGATCCCCAAGTCCCTTTCAGGAGGCTCACGTGGTCCACACTATTCCCACAATAATACTAAGATAACATTTTCCTTTTTCATTCTCAGTCTCTCACAAGTGTACAGTGGAGTTTTCTAAGGACTACATGAGATGCGTTATGGCAACAGATGAAATGCAAAGGCAGATATGAAAATCCAGCTGTCTTCTCGTAAGTCAGACATTAAAGAAATTAGCAAAATGTGAAACTATGTTCTCTGCTCACTTTTTTTACAAGATGAAGTTATTCTTCATAAAAATGTTATTTATGTTAATATGTAATGGGTTTGTTATTGTTGTAATTATACATAATTAACTCTTTGAGATTTTTAAAAGAATAGTATTTTCAAATTTCTCAGTTTCAATTTCTAATAAAGTAATTATCAATAGAAATAACTCACATAAGCAAAAGCTCTTTGGGATCCTCAATAATTCTTAATGGTCTAAAAAGGCCTAAGACCAAAGCATTTAAGAACTGCTGACCTCGGGAATAAATACAGAGAGAAAGGAAAGAAAGCCTAAGAAATGAGGTAAGATGGGTGAGGAGAAACGAGGAGGGAGAGTAAGAAGCCAGCAGTGGATCAGGAGAAAAGCCAAGAGAGTCTCTCAGAGGGCAGGGGTGGGAAGGTTTTCAAGAAGGGACCGCATACTAAATAAAATGAGGACTGACTCTCAGATTTGATGGGACAGAAGTCAACAGTGACCTTGACCAGAGTGTTTTGTCAGAGCACTAAAGACAAAAGTCTGACTAGAGGGAATTCAAGAGATAATGGGAAGACAGGAAATGGAGATGGAAGTATGATCAACATCTAATGGATTTCATTTAAAAAGAAAGCAGATCTGCATAGCAGTATTCAGAGTAGACGGCAACATCAAGAAAGGGTGTTGTTCTTTTTCCAATAAGGGTGATTTAAAACACAGTGTATTAATGGAAATGTTGAGGTACATTAGGACCAACAGATCAGAAGATGATTGCCATTGAAAAGATGATGTGTTATATACTCACAGATCTGAGAAAGATTACACATCATGCCATGGAGGATCACACTGAGAAGCTCGTCAAGTTGTGAAGCAGAGGGGAGAGGGGGAACTTCATTGTGGTCTCTGTGGTAGTAAACGGCAAGGCAGGGCAAGCAAGGTTTAGGATTGGCTAGCTTGAATGATTTCAGCAGGCTCTGGGGCATAGGAGCTGTCCCTTACTGTCTGACCCTGATCTTGGAGCGATTAGGGCAGCACATAATGTGAAAACCTCATGAATGAAGTGGTTGTAGGTGTGTACTCTGGTTGATAGGTTTGTATTTGATTGATTGCTTCCTGCAAGTGGGCAAAGTGGTGGAGGTGTAAACAAAGAAGGCAGGAGGCTGAGGCAAGGTGACTCAGGAATCCTATGTGGTTGTCCAGAGCATGTCTGCCACATGCATGTAGGGCAGATATTAAAGCATCAAGTTTACAGAAGCTAGCAACATGGTTAATACAGAGGATTATAATAGTGTGCTTATATGATGATAATTACCCATGATTTAGAGGGAAATTAACAATTTAAGAGAGAAAAGGCACACTATAGAAGCCATGTCTTTGAGTAGGTAAGAAGGGATAGGATCCACTGCATTTTAAAAATGTATATAGGTAGTTCTTTTATTATTACAGGAGGATGTGTGTAAAAATGCAAGTCAGTTGGCAGATTCCAGAGTGGCAGTATATGGACGCTCTCCTCAGATTGCTCTATTTTCTCAATGATGGAAGTTTATCAGTGGAGAGTAATGAAAGAAGAGGTTTGGTGGAGAGAAGAAGGTATGAAATAGTCATGTAGGAAAGCAAGAAAATGAATTGATTAGAGAAATGTACTAGCACTAAGGGCCTACTGGAGCTTGTAGTCATCACAAATTTTAAGTGATTCCAATCAGCAGAGTTGTGTGTTTTCCTCCAGCTATATTCATCTGGCAACATTTAATGATGACCACACATCTTAAAATCCTCATATCTGAACTGAGCTCTGAAATTTAGGATAATTATATTTGGCCTATTTTGGCACATGTTTCATAATTTATCTTCCTTTCTTCTTTGTCCTTTAAAGCAATCAACAGTTAGCCCTAGATAAATGATGATTACATTTAGGTTTAATCATTTAAGCTATGTGTCTCCTCCTGAACAATGGACTTAATAAGGAACAGAACCTAAGTACTATTAACAGGTGCTCAACAAAATCAGACTAGGATAAAACATTAATATCCTTATTTAACTAGGATACCACCCCCCCACCATCACTACCAAATCAAATAGGTATAAACAGAAACAGTGCATCATCCATGCTACTATCATGAACAGTTATGCCCTAGTTAAGTTGCTTGTTCTGTCTTCTGGGTGTTATGCAAAGAGCAGTGATGATAATTAGAACCACAAAGGTCATTTCTATATTTTCTCAGATTCTTGTCATCCAGTTTATTACCATAATTGACAGTCTTTGCGAGAATCTCATTTGTTAAGAGCAATCTAAATACTGTAAGGCTCATGTCTAAGAGAAAGAAAATGTGCCTCACCTTTCCTCATCTCCCCATTGCCAACTATAATTAGCTATTTGAGATGTTTCCACAATTATCTGGAATCTAGACCTAATAAAGTCCTTCCCAGCACAGTGCTAGAGGTAATCGGTGATTTTGCCAGCTAGAAACACACACACATAACCTCCTGCAAGGGAAGTTAGTGTGATCACAGTACACTGGGCCCATCCGTAATGTGAAATATTCTCTGGTAAGCCCTAGCAGGTGAGTCTATGGTACTGTGTCGGGAAACCAGCAAGGGCAATTACTATGTATTGCTTTCCATCTACTGCTCACTGAGGCTTCTACCATGGCTCCTCAAGACTCAGTACCTGAACTTCTACTCCTCTGTACACTCAATTTTATAATACTCATTAAGAATACCAAGCATTCTATGCTGATGGACAGTGACTGTAATGGGGTTTGTGGGGGGGACTTGGGGTAGGGAAGAGCCTAGTAAACTTAATGTTCTTCAAAAAAATGAAAATAAATAAATTAAAAAAAAAAAAGAATACCAAGCATTCAATATGAATTTTTTCTATAATCAATTCAGTGAAAGTTGCCATTTATCTGGGATGTACTAAGCACTTATCATTTTTCTATCTGCCCAACATCTCCAGAAAGAACTCCCTATACTTGGGGAATTTCCCCACCATAAAAGCTTTGCCTTCCCTAGGTAAACATCAGAAGATGCACCTTCCTTGCCACAAGGGCACCAACATATGAGCCCTCCACCATCAGATACACCCACGGGACTTTGCAATTTGGAGTTAAGCAACCCAAGGAAGCCAAACTGTGATGGGATCCATCTTCTGACTAGGATGGCAAAGGAAGCATCTGACTTCTGTGGAAAATAATGGTGTAGTTCCTAGTGTTTGGTGCCTCAAATCAAGGATATGAACCCAGGAGGTAGAAGCACTTAAGACCCACTTAAGCTGAACTATGGTATGTTTTGCTATTGTGACTGGCTGCCTTACCTAACTCAGCAACTGCAGAAACGCCAGCGCTATATTCCAGCCATGTAACTTTTAACATGGTGGTTTTTTAAACTATTGTTCACAACCCAATAGTAGGGAGTAAAATCAGTTTAGAGCACCACAACCAGCAATCTTTTAAAAATGAAACAATGGAGTAAGAAGAATCCTTAAATCATATGGAGTTATAGCAAGTATCGCTCCATTCAAATTGTTTCATTTACATATAAAGACATGTATGGACATGGGAAAGCCACGGTGGGAAGTGTATTTCTTACTAAGAGTATCAGTCAAAAATCTTATAACAAGTTATTCTCCTGCTTGAACCAACTACAATAAGGATTCTGTTGTTTGCAACTAAAGATCCACTGGTATCATCTATCATGAACCAACCAAGGTTCATCTCTTCCCGTTGTTCTCTAAGCCACTGACTCATCACCTGGTGCCTTTCAGTGACTACTTATCTCACCAAACAGAAAGTTAGCCCGTTCCTAATACACATGTCACAGTTAGTCTATTCAAAGGGCAACCAGGAAGACGTTTTGCATAAAACTAAACTGAAATTCTATGATTGATGTAACCATGTATGTCTGTGATGTTCCTTATACTTGCCTTAAAATTTTCTCAGCTGGATATGTTATATGAAGTTAAAATTAGAGGCCGTCATCACCACTTACGCTTTTTTTTCTAATGAGAATCTCTATGCCTCCCAAGTGAATACTTCACTCCCTCAGGAACGGAGTTAGGATGTTCTACCCAGGCACATTTCTTTTCTCAAAAGAAAATGTCAATGACAATCTTAGCCAACTGGACTTTGATTACAGAGTATGTTTCTGGCTTTCATCTCTAGCATACAATAACACAGTCCTGTTACTTGAACATACTATCTTGCAATATCTAACCAAAGTTGTACAACTTTTAGATTGCCTAAAGGGTATGCAGCCCTAAAATTCCTCTACATACTTTAAAATTCACTCCTGTATTAAGCCAGAGAAGCAGAGTTGTATCTCTAGTATGTACGGATTTGTTCCCTTATTGAATTACTTGTAGAAAAGTGAGACGCCTTCCATATCAGGCATGTATCAGCCTTGGTTCTATTTTATTACTCCTTGTTTGTTTTTATATTTTTGATGTTGTATGCTTTTTTATGTTTTCATACCTCTTTTTTGTATTACTCTGCTGCATTTTATAGATTCTTGCAAACTACCTGAAATTCTTCTTTGGAAGAAGAAAAGGTATAAACAAACAAACAAGCTCCCTTTCTTTTCCTTTCCACCACCCCCAACTCACAGAAGGCCCAATTCCATATGCCTCCGTTAGTGTAAAAACCTTCTGGCTGGTTTCCCTGCCTCTAGTTTCTCCTCTCATAAATGTTGGATCCCTCTTCTTCAATATTGTTTTCATCACTTCACCCAGCTGCTCAAAATCTGCAGTTGCTTGGTAATATCACTGTTGTAGATACAGTCTTCAGGTTTACATTCAGAGCCCTCCATCAATTGCCCACACACTTCCAATTTTATCTCTCCTGCTTACTGACAAGGTGCTTCTGTCTGAATAATTCAAAATGATTGCCATTCTCTATTTGCCACTTTCAACTATACAAAGCCCAGCTCTCTCTGTCTAATCTTTGGAAAACCTTCTTCAGTTGGAAAATGGGAATATCTTTGACATGGTTTTCGTGAGAAGAGAGAGCATGCAAAAGTGCCTAGATGAACTAACTAAATACATAATGAATAAAAATGTCTATTTTCTAAAGTGCCTGGCACGTAGATAATACCCAATAAAATGTGTTTCTGAACATACTATTTCTTGCTTCTGCTCCTCTGCTTTGCACAAACCTGAAAAACTCTGCTCCCTCCTCAACCATTAGCTCCAAAAGAGCAGGCAACGGGTACGCAGGCCTTGGAGTCAGACAAAGGAGGATTTGAATCCTAGCACACTCCTCTCACTTTCACATCGCCTTGGGCAGGGGACACCAGCATCCTCCTGGGGGGGGTCCTTCCCCAGCTCTGCTGAAGAAGTGGACCCAGAAGGACCGACAGGGATGTCCAGGACACTATGGGGCCCAGTCAGTGCTGGATCTTCCACTACCATTTCCTTCATATTAAAAATTGGTAAATGTCTTGTGTAGTTGGGTGTTGTTTGAGACAGGGTGATTAAGTTGTTCCTTTTACCCACAGCACTCAGAAAATTTAAGTGTTAAGGTAGGACAACAACAATTAAGTCAAATACTTGGATTTCAAGGGTAGGACTTCATTTTCTAGCTGCTAGGAAGCTGAGAACAAGCCTGGCAGTGCCTGTATCACCTCTCAAATGACCCCAAACTAAGAAATAAGAATGGAGATGACATGGGTCTCCTGATACAATAAGGATTTCAATCAAGGATAACATCTAACCAAACCCCTCTGGTTAGATTTCTTTAAGCACATGTAAATAGCCTACGTTACTTTTGTATATCCAAACTACAGAGCTTGACACTCAGCAGGTGCTTTGTGCGTACCTTTGACTTAATACAGGCTTTTTGTCTCCTCTAAAAATACACACCACAAATCACAAAGGTACTTTCCTTCTGTGACAGGGCACCTCACAAAGAGTTTTTCTAATTCATCAGAAGACCCAAAAGCAATCTGTGGTGCCACCAAATGTTGTCTAGGCGCTGCCTTCATTTATAAATCTTGCACATTGCAGTACTGCTCCTATGGTTCCTAGTATCTTTAAGTATTAAATTCCTGCCAGTGGGGGGCGCTGCCAGATTCCCACCTCAGCCCCGCAGCACCTCCCTACCCTGCCTCACCCCAATTCCTCACCAACTTTAAAGCTAACGTGAAAGAAAGCTACAGAATTCAATTTCCTCTAGGTTCCTTACTTAATTCTCCAACAATCTTCTCTGATTTTTTTTTTACTCTGTTAGGGGCTTAATTGTATCCCCCAAAAAAGATATGTGGAAGTCCAAACCCCTAACATCTCAGAACGTGACCTTACTTGGAAAAGAGGTCTTGGCAGACGTAATAATTAAGATGAGGTCATACTAGAGTGGGTGGACCCTTAATCCTGTATGATTGTGTCCTTATAAGAAGAGAGAGACACAGAAGGAGGAGGTGTGAAGACATGGAGACCCAGGGAGAAAGAAGGCCATATGAAGACAGCAGCAGAGATCAGAGACGCTGGCACAGGCCAAGGAACATCTGAGGCTTCCAGAGCCTGGAGAGACAAGGAAGGGGCCTCGCTTGGAGGCTTCAGAGGGGGGGTGGCTTCCAGCCTCCAGAGCTGTGGGATAAACTGCCTTTGTCTTAAGGCACCCAGTTTTTGATCCTTTGTTAGGGCAGCCTGGAAGTTGAATATATTGTGAGTCTCTGCTTTTTCCCAGACTCATTTAGAATGCTCACTCCTCCCCTCTACACAGCACTGGGCAAAAGGTGTGTCCATCTTCGCTGGATCACTTTGCATTGTTTAAGTTCCTTCTTCCTAAAAGGAAGCGTTGGTGGCACCAATGGGCTAATGGCTGTCTTTTCTTTAAAGTTCTTAACATATTCTTTCCCAGGAGCAAAGAAGTGGCCTGGCAGTGCAGTGACATTTAAAGCACAAGACCCTCTGATTCAGCAGTTAAAGGCCCACACAATGCACATAAGCTACAATAAATAGTATTCCCTGTTTCTAGACATCACATATTTTGAGCAGCTTAGGGTAATATGCTGTCAGGAAAACCATCCCAGGCTCCAGAGAGCTGACCTCCCTCCATCCAGCTGGGAAATGGCAGCGCTGGTCCACCAAGCCATCTGCCCAAGGAAAGTTGAGTATTTAAAACCCAGTCGAAGGGCTGTTTGACCTCAGTGGGGTGAGAATTTCAGGAATGAAAATGGTCTGGCAAATTCCTCCCATTTTTCATTGTTGAGGTTTTTAATTATATCCCAATTAAATGAAAAACTCCAAATGTAGGGCACAGATTTGACTTTTAAAAACCAGATGTCTGATGTCTTGGGTCCTCCTTTTAAATTAACATAGGCAAACAATGTTATCTCCGTGTTCACAAAGGAAACCATCTCCTCCCGCCCTTTGTGTTCTTCTCGGAGACGCTGGGTAAATGATGGCCACACTTGGTCCGCTAGGCACGTTTGCCCAGGACGGAACCGGTGCCAATTCAGCCAGTTCCTTTATAGGAAATGACATTCTGCAGCCGGGCCTGGATCTCCTGTAAGCTCCACATATTGTTGAGGCAGCTCGGAGGACGCGGTCGGATCAGTCAGATGGTGCCCACAGCTGCTGAGAGCCGCTGCGCAGGGCTCTGACCTCCCGTGTCCCGCTTCCTGTCGGGACGCCCCCCTCCTCCAATGCTGCCTCGCCTCTCCGCCCACAGCAGTGAGATGCTAAGGGGAACCTCGAGTCCTTGTCCGGATAATCATAATCGTAATAAGCCCTCCGTGAGCAGACTCATGGAAAGGGAAATTAGGTATACTTTGCAGTTTTTCTTGGGAGCTAGGATCCCCCCCACCTTTAAAACGTGTGCGTTCTGCTTTTCTGAAAGCCGCCCACTCCAGTTCTATGATTAGCACCAAGAACTGGAGAGGCTCCATCAGACTGAATCTTTTATTTAAAGGCAGCTTTGTTTCTCAAACCTGGGAAGCAGGCACTTGAGAAGGTTGGTTCAGGGCTTGGAAAAGCAATTCAGTAGGTGGTGCATAAACTTCAGAGAAAGCAAGCAAGCATGCAGTTTATATTTTTTCGTTGTAAGAAGTGTGGCTAGCAACATAGGTGGGGAGAGGGATGTGGGTGGGGTTAACTTATACATAGTTATTTTATACTGTGCCATCTTGCAGCAGATTTTCTGAGGACTTTGTGTGGGTTTGTTAGGGGAGTAAAATTGGGTCAGAATAGCTTCACACTCTACTACAACGTTCTTTGCATTATTTTTTTTTATAGCCTCAATTTAGGCAAATCATATTCATGCATCATTGCTAATTTTCAAAACAATGACACAAGAAGACTTTGGCTAAAAAGGAATAACATATTTTAATCTATTCTTGCTCTTCCCTAATTTGTCAGTTCAACATTCTAACAAGGGACTCAAAAATTGATCTGTAAATATCATTCTTATTTTGCCAGGAAGATGATTACAGTGTTTTGTGTTGAAAAAGCTTACCAAGCCTGAACATGTCTTTTGTGGGTTTTTTTTTTTTCAAAAAAGAAAAGAACTTTTTCAAATGGACACAAGATTTTCCATATTTATTTAGATGACATAATCATAAATTTATGATTGAAAAGAAATTGAGAGTGTCATAAAATATATCAAATGACAGAATCAGGATTCAAAACTTTCGGTATAATAAAATTATGGGGAAATCTAACATTGTAATTATTGTTAAAAATGGCAAGTCTAGCACTTGAGGCTCAAAGTAATGACTATATAAGAAACGATGAGGTGGCTATAGTTAAAGAGCAACATTTGAGGGAATGACCAAATAAATTTTCTTGAGTACAATTTCAGTGTGAAGTGCCTGCCAAAAAGCTAACATATCATAGGTGGCCTTCTAATGCCAAAACCAAGTCAGACAAGATTCCTGCTCTCCTTATCACAGTCCAGGCCTCACTTGGAGTCTGGAACCTTCTTTGCCTCCAAGTAGTGTTCATTAAGAGGACCCCACATAATACAGAGAAGTTATTCTGAAATCTTGTAGAATCATAAGTCCCTTAATAATCTGATGAAAATTATGTACCTATCCATACCAAAAATGCATAATATGTATCCCATTTCCAGGTGTTCAGATTCCTTAAAGGGTCTATAGCAACAGGCCTGGGCTCCAGATACCCATGGATCTCAGATTTGGAACTTCTAATACAGAACGTATCCAGAGCAACCAGACTTAAAGGTGTTCCTGAAATGAGGTTCATCTTGAATCTAATATTGAAATGTCTGCTTTGCTCAATCCTGCTTAAACCCAAGTAAGAGTTGGGAGTAAATTACTGACTTACCTAGACTATGCTGGTTTTCCACTGTTACAAAACCGCAGGTGTAGTCAATTAAGTATTTCAGCAAATATCAGGCAAATATCTGATCTCCTTCTTTACATGATAGATATTCAACTGATCTTTTTCATGTTTTAGCTTCGTGTACCTAGGAGTCACAATAATATTAGTATTAAGTACTTATTACATGCCAGACACAATGCTAAGTTCTTATGTGAACATTCTCAGTATATCCTCACCATTCCTGAGATGAATACAAATGTGTTCTCCAGTTCACAGAAGGAAACTGAGTCAGAGAGAAGTTGAATAACTTATGAGAAGTCTCACCCACATCTGTCTGCTCCTAACCTCATCACTGGGCTCTGTTACCTCCTGGCATGAGAAAAAACAAGCTATCTTCCTTCAGAGTGTACTGTTGAGTATCTGTTAACGTGTACATTGCTTATCAGGTCATGGTCATCTTCCAAAGACAAAGGACAGCACTCTTTTACTTACTGATTTACAGGCTTTGTTGAGTTGCTACTCTTCTAACTTTTCAGTGTTAATTTTCATCTCACATCTTCAGTAAGGCTTATGAAAGGAGCACCCTCACCTTCTGTCCTTTGTGTCCAAATGCCACACCACCTGTCCTCTTCTATCAATCTTGAGTTATAAACTGTCAGTGTTTGGGTTTACATTTTAAACACATTACTCTTCAGAGTTACCAACTTGTTTTGTTATTCAGTAAATGGCCCTGACCTGATTCAAGGTTTCATAAACAGACAGGTATGAACAGATCTGGGAATATTTCCTAGCTTTAGCTTCAGACACTGGTTTCATAAAACTATCCCTGTTGAATACTAGCTTTCGAAGGAACTCTAGGTTATATAATTCTTTGTCTCTTAGGGATTCAGTGACGGAAGCTGTGATATGAGACATACACTGAGTCTGGTCCCCCTCTGCCATCTCCTCCAACTATTTTCTGATGAGCAAATGCATGTCTGACAATATTTCCCCCTCTTTCCCTACCATCTACCTCCCTTTTTATCTTATATCCTAAGGCCATTAGATCCCTGGATTTTTGGACCAGAGAATGCTGATTATCCGTAAGAGAGTTGCATTTTGTGCTCACTGGATCAAAAAAAAAAAGTAAGCAGGTTATTATCAGAATAAGTTAACATATATAACTTATGTATTCAGGTCCTGCAGTACAGGCTCTGCTGGTATATGAGTCTTGTGCCATGGAACTCTGATTTTGTTTTAAAGAATATAAGAACCCACAACTTAAGCAGGAGCAGTAAGGACGGGAGGCATGTCCTCCCCTGATCCCATAAGGAGCACATTTCCAGCACACTTACCCACAGTTCAGGTTCTTGCATTAATGTGCCTCACAAATAATATCCCTGAACATCAAGCTGGGAAATGAGCATTGGCAGAGTCCTGGTAAATTCTCTTAAACTGGCCCCTGGAGGGAGCAAAACATCTCAAAATGCATTTGTTATATATCAAGATAGTCCTTCTAAAGGTTTTCCATAGTATATGTAAAAAAGAAAAAAAAAACCTCCTAATAAATATATCTGACAAATCATGATGATAGCCTCCATATTTCTTTGTTTAATTCTCAGTTTTCTTCTAAGACCTTCTTGAAGTTTGGTTGTAATGGATCATTACGTCCATAATGTGCTCAATGCTGGAGTGAATTTTGAACAGTTTTTAGGCTGCATACTGTTTTCTTCCAGATAATTTACTGGATTAAAATTAGCAGTGTGAAAAGCTGTAGAGAAATCTAAATGCCTGCCAAATCAAAGAAATAATCACATTTTTATGAATATTTAATATCATAGTCATGGCAAATAAGGCAAGTAATTAGTACTTACCATAAATTTGCAAAGTATTATTTTATGTAAATGTTACATTCTACTAGTTTGAGATGAATTATTCATTGCATAACCAGACACTGACACAAACCAGTAAACATTTAAATCTATATGCTATTAGTTTACTTACCTTCAATGATTTTGTGCAGAATATATACATATTTTTTCCATGAATTCATGTTTTCCATCTTGCACCAAAAAGGGACAAAAGACGATGAAAAGAATGTTATTTAAAACCATCTACTGTATATTCAACAGTGAAGAACCCTGAGATGCAAATACAAAATTTGCAGTTCCCTCATGTGTACAGATGAAGAAAAGCCCAGCTCTGCTCCTGCCTCCTCACCTATCACTGGGATTTCTAATGAAGAGAAATTATGAGTGATGCTATAAAAACAAAAGTGAGGAAAAATAGTTGCATGTTACAAACTGTGTAGTGAAGACACAACCATATCCAAAAGTTAGGTCTGGCCTTTGCCCTTGGCTACAGAGAGGTGATCTCTTGGCTCCTGGAGTGTCCTGCCTAACAGGAGTGTCTTGTCTGCGTGGAGGCTCTGGCCACCAGCTAGTCTAACAATGTGATTTATGTTAGGCCAAGTGGTATCTGTGGCTCTCCCGAGGTACTGGAGACTAAGGGTATCGACCTGATCTCCAGAAGAGCAAGAGACTATAGGACAGCCATGTGGGCACCATGTGATTGGATGTTGAAAAGCTTCTGGACACCCCGGCTCAAATGAGCTTCCTGGTTGGCGATCCTCTGGGCATATTATCACACATGGATGACAGGAGGGGTTGACAGGGTCCATGTCTCCATGGGGAGAGGACAACTGGATGCACAGCACTTGCCCCTTTCCCGGACTTTGCCCTATGCACCTCTTCCATTGGCTGATTTTAATCCATTATAAACCATAACCATGAGTGTGACAGTTTTCAGGGAGTTTGGTGAGTCTTTCTGGTGAATTATCCAAACTGAGAGTGGTTTGTGGAACTCTCCAGATTTGCACTTGGAATCAGAAGTGAGGACTGGCCTATGTGAACTGGGCTCTATCTCACCTTAGATGTGCTACATTTTGCAAAACCAGACAAAGCCAGGAGACACAGGACTGTATCTGAGGCCTGAAACAGAACAGCTCCCCTTGGGAGAGAAAGACTGCATCTCTAAGCCCACTGCCAGCCTGGTGCCACAAGTTCTTTCCTTCCCATCACCTTTTCCCTGAAAGTCCCACTGCTCTGCCCTGACTTTGAGAGGTCACTTGAGCTCTGAACCGATCCCAGAGATCCAGTACCAGAGAGGACCAAGCCAGAGGAGTCCTCCCTAGGAGTGGATCTCCTAAAAGTCATGGTGTTTCTGGCAGTTTCACAACTCCACAGAGCTCACTTCCTGCCCCCTTTCAAATCGGCTCAAACATTACCTTCCCAGTAAAGTTTCCCTAATGTTCTTACTTGAAATTAAACTACCTCCTCCATTCCAGCATCATAATTCCCTCTTCCTTTTTTATTTTTTCATAGCATGTGTCTCTAACACACTATAGCTACTGGGACATAGTAGGTGCCCAACAAATATTTGTTGAAAAATTGTAAGAATAAAGCATTCTATATAGAAAATTCTTAAGGAAGGCAGTATGTCTGTAGAAGGTCTGGGGGACTTGTCCTGAATCTGACTCACAATTTTCACTGGAATACATTTAACACAACAATAAATGGTTTTCTAGACATCTTTTTTATTTTTAATTCAGACTGGTCATATGAGTCATAAAATATTGAGAAAAATAGCATTTCAAATTTTAGATGGTGAGGACAGAAAGGGAATAAATCCCACTACCACCTGGGAAGCCCAAATTAGTCTAATTTAAAGTCATTCTCATTTCAGGAAATTCCTAATAAGTCAGAGTAGCTTTAGAACTAAGTGCTAAAAATGACAATAAGGATGTGTGGAGGGGAAGAGATGTCAGTACAATCTAGAGAACATCTTAAATCCTGGGATTGGGGGGTGGGGAAAGGCAGAGTAGTTTGCTTAGTTCTGTCTAGAGGAAAAAGCCACAGGAATCAGCATCCCCACAACTCCTCCATATTCTCATTTTCCAGTTTTCCATGTGTCCTTTGGAAATACATAAAAGTTGCTTACTCAATCACTATTTCACTGTTGTTTCCAAAATTCACACACAATCAGCCAGCCACCCTGGCTAAGAATCACTGCAAGCAATATAAGCTGACCTAAACACATGTCTTCTCTCCTCCAGGAGGGGAAGGGACACAGGCTAAGTCAAAACCATTCCATCTGTGGGACTGGGAAGCAAAAAGGGAAGGCATTAACATGCACTGGGTCCCAGCCCACTCCAGGGCTCCATGGGGTCAGTTTCAGACTTGGCTTTTCCCTTTCTTCAGGGAGCCAACAAAACATGCTTACTACATGGCCCACCTCAGGTCTGTAAATGCCAACCTGCATAAAGAAAGCCTCAACTTCCAAGAAAATAGCTATCAGACTGGTCAGGGAGTCGCAATGACAAACAGCTCTCAACACGTTTTATTGAAAGAAATGCACTGGATGAAAGGATCTTAAAGGTTCATGAAATGGGTCAAGGAAGTTTATAGAAAACCTTGAACACTGTTCTTATCAAACTTGCCCCTTTGGGTGTGGGGAGAAGTAAGTAGGGAGGTGGTGGTCAAACAAAATTTTGGCTCCTGGAAAATTTGTTAGACTGTTTGGCTTTGGCCACCAGTCTAACAATGTGATTTATGTTCGTCCACAGGTATCCACAGTTCTCCAGAGGTGTGTTTCACAGATACTGAGCTCTGTAGATCTACTATACACATAGGGCCTATAGCGAACAACACTACAGTTGACCTTTGAACATGGATTTGAATTGTGTGGGCCCACTTAGAGGTAGATTTTTTCAATAAATATATTGGAAAGCTTTTTAGGGATTTCTGACAATTTGAAAAATTATTTCCTTTTTTCTAGCTTAATTTATTGTAAGAAGACAGTATATAATATATTCAGTAAAAATACTCAACATTTTTATATATTTTACATACAGTATATGAATATACTTATATTACACATAGATACAGTACATAAAACATACAGAATATGTATTAGTTGACTGTTTATATTATCAGGAAGGCTTCCACTCAATAACAGGTTACTAATAGTTAAGAATTTTGGGAAGTCAAAAGTTATACATGCATTTTCTGCTGCACAGCAGTTTGGCTCTGCTACCCCCTATGTTGTTCAAGGGTCAACTCTATATTGTATACTTAATATTTGCTAAGAGAGTAGATCTTATATTAGGTATTCTTTTGACACAAAAAAATAACAACAAAGGGGGCTGGAGAAAACTTGCAGAGGTGATAAATATGTCTACAGCATTAAGGGTAGCGATGGTTTCAAGGATGTAGACACATCCCCAAACTAATTAAATGCATTTAATATGTACAACTTTTTACAGGTCCATCACAACTCAATAAAGTGTTAAAAAAACAAACTTGTCCCTTTGCCCTAAAACTTCCTTGCCCACAGAAACAGACTATGTTCAGTGGGCAAGATTATTTAAAATAAATACAATGAAATGGCTGAAATTAAAGTCAAGGCCACAAGACAATGTGTAAAATTATAGAATCACCTGTTTTATAGGAAGTTTCTTTTCAGAACTCCAGTCACTCCTAATTCCCCTTTCAATCTTTCTATGAAAATATGCTATGAAGTTAATTTCCTGAATCAAAATCTAAACTGTACATGAACTTGGGCAAGTCACAAAATTTCTTCAAGAATAATAGCGTTACCTCACACATGGCTCTTGTGAGGGTCCTAGGCCAGTTGCTACAAAGCACTTAGCACAACATCTACAGAATAAATGTTGGCTCGTTAATCATTGTTTTCTTCCTTTTTGAATACTATTCTACTTTGCTGCTGAAGAAGATCATGCCTTGGAGAAAGGGGTCAAAAATGTTTAATAATTCCTGTCTGCATCTTGAGGCTATAGGGGTTTCCTCATGATTTTGTCTGGTCCGAGACAAACAATAGAACGCCTCTGCTCTGGGAAATTTTGTTTCCCCTGTGAGCTCTGCATTCAAGTGCACATGCAGTCAAAGAGCAACTGGAAGAGGAACCTAAGAATGTGAGTCATTCAGCTGAGAATGCACAGATATCCACATGTCCATAGGAACAGAAAACCTGGATTTTGAAACTCAAACTTTGATTTAATGTAACCAGATGTTAAATAAACCATTTTGACTTTAATTTCAGCAGAGGCCCCAAGACAATAAATATTATATTTCAAAGTGAAATACAAGTCCATCAGTCAGAACTTGCTTAAGAACTGGTATTTAGCATTTTGCTGACTACCCAACCCAGCCTTGAAAGGACCAGAGGGACTGAAAAATGAGTTGAGGTTATAAAAGGACTTTTTGGAGAGCTGCTGTGTTCTGTGTGTGCCGACTCTCCTCAAGATTAAGGGATGTATGGGTATTAGTCAGTGCATGCCTCTCCCTTCAGGTATAAGGAAAGGACTTCAGTGGGATCCCTCTGAGAGCCTGACATGCATCCCACAGAGCTGAGGGACACCATGGCCTGTGTATGCTCTGTTGGGGCAAAGAATTCCTGAGTGTGCCCACATATGTCCTTTCATATAAGAAAACCAGCAAAAGAGTAACTTAGGATCTACCTAGGTAGGTGAGGTGACCCCAACAGGGTGTGAACTGTTCAATTCCCAGGGCTGAGGACCCTATATGTGACCAGCCAGTGGATACACATTAGCAGGCAAGAAAACCCCAGCAATTTGCGTGTGTATGTGCATGTGTGTGTCCTACAAGAAAAAAGTTTTTTTTAAATCTCCCAAAACCAAGAGCATCATGCCGAGGGTGAAACCTTCCTGCCTCTGTCTCCTCTTCCACACCAACACCATGTCTGGCCTGGAGAACCAGAGCACTGAGTGGAGCAAGCGGGGGAAGACCAGCACCACCACCACAGCAGCTTACTATGAGCCCACAATGGGGCTGTTTGCAGCAGGCCCAAGTTGAAGGAAGAAGTTTACCATCAGATGAAAAGCAGGCAAGTTATTAAGTACCCTAGCTTGGCATATTATTACTAAACTGATATTGATACCCTGCTAGAGATAATCAGAGGATCTTTTGTTATGTGGAGGTAAGCAGAAAATCAAGAGCAGGAGAAAAACAAGCAGTGTTTCCTGAACTAAAACTAGTGAAGGTATTTGCAGAGCACACATCAGGAGTCCCACTTGCTCAGTAGGATGACGGTCATTAAACAGCATCCCTGCCAAGCTTACGAAGATGGTTCTGCAAATGCTTTCCACACTTGGTGAGGCAGGAGCACCTGCCCACAGTGACACCAGGAGTGGCACCATGTGAGGGGAACATGGGGACTGTTGCAAGATCCCCAGTTCTACATACACCAGTCTCACACCTAAGACTCCCAGGCCATCCCACGGAAGGGTGAGGCCATAATGATGTCTCAATACCACATCTCCTGGCAAGCCTCCTTTCCATTCCACACCCATGTGTAGCCGAGAGCTGAACAAGGAAGGGATGACAGCAATGACCACCGCCCATTCCAAACTGAGTGGCCGAATGATATCTAAAAATGCCCCAAAGCAATTCCATCAATTTTTTTAGTACCCCATACCACTTTTTTACAACAAATTAAAGGGCCCTTCTCTCAGAGATTCCGCTATAGTTGTGATGGACAGAGAAGCAGTCATTCCGGGTAATACACAGGGTCTCCCCACCCCCATCTCTGCCCAGCCCAGCCCAGGCTTGTTTCTAGCAATGAGAGAGGATATTTTGTCAAATTTAGAACTGACTCGAAGAAGTGTTATTTCTAAACCTAGAATAAAACTGGAAACATTTGGAATTTGTATTTCATTTGGCTCTAGAAAAGAGGAGTTTGAAGCTGCTGCATTTTTGGTGATCTTTTTCCCTGGGGAGACTTAGAGGTGGGGTAGGTGAACCTCAGTGTTCCACTGGTAGAGTATGGAGGTCATGTCGGTTTGAAATAACATGGACTGTAAAGGCTGTCCCAGTGCTGAGTCAGTTTGTGGCAACCATATTATGCTCTCCCATGTAAGCTGAGAAACTGTTAGCTGAGTTGGTTTATAGCCCTGAGAACAACTGCCCTCCATGGCCAGTCACTCCTTACGACGCCCAAACAAAAAGTTCTCTTTTTTGCTTCTGTCGGGTTAACAACAGGAATGGTCCTCATCCTTTTATCTACCCTAAAATGACACACATAGACACACATACACTCATACACACCAAAAAAGGCCACACATGGGAGAATGTGTCTGACAAGCACAGTGAGCAGAAGAGAGCTGGAGAGTGGAGCCATGGGCTCCACAGGACTCTTCTTGGCTTGAAGGGTTTGGTCTGTGCTCACAAGCCCCATGCTGTAAATGAGGAAGTCCACTGCGGTGTTGACAGGTAAGATACAGTAAGTGCCTATCAAAAGTCAACTCACAAAACCAAGCTTTTGACAACACACTGTGACACGCAGTGGGAAATAAAAAATGTGCCAGTTGGCCCAGCAACAAGGAGAAGCACATTCAGGAAGCTCAGCTTTCTCACTCCTACAGCAAGGGGAGGGGATGGCCTCTTTTGATTTCAGGTTGGCAGCAGAAAGGAAGAGAAAGGGAGACAATAATTACTTGTGATCAAAAGATTGTGAAGAAGAAAATAAAACAGGGCAAGTCACTCAGTTCATCATGCTCCTCTGGAACCTCATCCGTACACAGTGAATATAAAAGACAAAACCCAGGACCAGAGAATAGTACAGCAGGAAGCAGGAGTCTACCCACACAGACAAAAAGATGAGACTCATGTAAATGTTTGCCTTTCATTTATTTTGAGCAAACATTTCCTTCCGCGTAACAGACTCATTCTGATCAGCAACTTCCACCTGGTGTTCTTCAAACCAGATGGAAGTGTAAATTATTTAAATACATGATCTTCCATTAGCTGTTGAGCTTAAGTGCCTCAAAAAAAATTTTTTTAAGTGCTTTCCAGGATTCTAGAAAGCATTTCCACTAAGATAAACATATTTTCAAGACACAATTCCAATGACAGCAATTTTTAGATTTTTAAAGCACATCAGCATTAGCATCTATAAGTAATTATGACTTCTGTAAAAGATTGTTTGTACTGTAAAAGTAAAATCAGTACTAATGAGCTAATTAAGAGTTTCTTCCCCCCTCCACATGATGCTATTCTATAAAATCCGAACACGTTCATCATGACACACTAAGGAGCTATAATGACCCATCTTAAATTGTTTCTCTCATTCCTGGCTCAGATATATATTTTTGAAAATATGTTTTTAAGTAGAAATTTGAAGGTAGATTTTGAGTTCCATTTCTTGATGGGAAATGATGTTAAGCACTCATGATAATACAATAACCATTTGTTCATGTGTTCATGTGTACAGGCAGTGTGTAATGAATAGATTCATAAAAATGAAGACATCATCGCTGACTTCCAAAACAAGTTATTCACTTGATTACAGAATTACAAATAAAACATGTTTACAGTTAAATATTCAAAATTCATAAAATTTCAGAAATTGAAAAGACCGTAGAGATCACATGGATGGGTACTTACCAGCCTGATCTTGTTGAAATACAGATACAAGCTCTCAGGTGATGTTAATGAACCTGCTCTGTGGACCATCCTTTCAGTAACAAAAACCTGATTGTTACATATGCCCTCTTAGGATTCTTCTGGAGATGCCACAAGTTGGGGTGGGGGTGGGGAATGCAGAAAAGGCATCAGATTTCTTTCTAATCCAAGATAAGCAAAAATCACTTATTTGCCTTTAGTATTAATAGGTTTTATACCTAGCAGTCAACCACATACCAAAATAAGGGTTACCACATTGTGTGGTACAGTAGTTTTCAAACTCAAGGTGCAAGGAACCATTCAATTCATTCCAAAATATTTAACTCAGAAGACTGCACTTTAAAGAACATAAAAGTAGAATTGCTTGAGTTAAGTGTGTGTATGTGTGTAGCATGCACACATGTGGGTTTGTATGAGTATGTGGTGTATGTGTGGGGTCTCACTCATCTGGCCTCTCCCACCTTAATTCTAACTCTCCCAACCCCACCCAAGGTCCAGAGGGTAGAGGTCCCCAACTTTGGCAAAGGAGTCTGAAAATAGCTGTGACCTTGGGAAAGTATCTTTACATTTCTGGACTTCACTTTTCTTGTTTGCATTATAAAAGCCTTGTACCTAAGCTAGTAAAGAGTGATCTAAACCTGGTGTGGAATAGGTTGATACCTAATCCAACCTAATGTCTATAGTCAAGCCTTATTTCTAAGTCCAATTCTCATTTCCTTACATGACCTTCATTTATCTTAATTGCTCTTTGATACCAAATATTTGATATCCCTTCTTTTTTCACTTTGTCAATATTCTTCTTTATTCCCATAACTTATTTTACATGGTTCTTATTCCCCACTTAACTTCTCCACCTTGTCTTTGCTTCTCCCACCAGTGGCAGCTAAAAGGGAAATGGAGCTCCTTCTTTCTAATCCATCACCATCCTCACCCATCACAGAATCAGATCATTTCAGAGTAAACAGAGGCATGGAGGTTTCCCACTCCATCTCCCCATCTGAGGGGTTTTTTAAAACAAAATTGACTTACCAAAGCTTGCTGTTAAGAACCCCTACCTTCTTTTTGGTTAGCTGGTGCTATTAATGAGTCTAATTCTAAAAATCACTTTCTTGACATGTTTGAGGCTTGACAGGCTTATAAATAACACTTCCCCCTAACCAAGTTCAGAATTGACACACACAACCAGGAAGATGAACCTAAAATATCACCTGTATTCCTGATTAGGCTGTTGGAGGATCTGTCTCAGATGAGAAGGCTAAGTGGGCTTGCTAATGATGCTTGACAGAATTGAAGTTATGAACTGTGTCAAAGGGAGGACAGGAGTACTGCAGTCACCAGCCTGCTTGCCAGCCCAGATTCTGGGCAGAACCAGGCCTGCTTAGTTTCCTACATATTCAAGAGTAGATAAGTACACATATTCTCTGCAAGAGCATGCTCTATTCCTTCTCCTCAGACTTAAATGTCAGATCACTATTGCTCTGCTCATCTCTCCTCCCTCTGGAAAGGGTGAGAGGCAAGGAGAGCTAGGATGTCACACCAAAAGGCAGTAAGGGGAGTGGGGATAAGCATTTCCCTGAACATGGACTTTAAATGTATGGTTTACTATATTTGAATTTGCCAATTCTCTCCTTACACATAGATAGACTCTCTGGAATTGGCATAAAGGAGACTATTCTTCTTACCGTTACTTATAAAGTCCCCAAAAATTTCCATGAACTAGCACAAATTTATCATACAAGATGCTATGCCAACATTTGTGAGGAACACAAAGTATGACACTGTTTATGCCCTCAGAATGTTTAAAAATCTACTTGGAAACACTAGGTTTGAACAAGTAAAATTAAACAATTAAGTATTTGATTAGCAATTCAAGACAATACTATGAAAAATGTCACAAGTTAGTACGAAATTAACTTCTACTTTAGTTACAAGTAAAATAACAATTCAGAAGAAATCTTGATAAGCTGCAGTGGTAGGTATCTTTTTTACCACAGAGGTATGATCTGGTGTTCAAAAATGGACAAGGATTGGATAAAAAAGGGAAGAGGGACTAATACAGAGGTGGGGGAAGCCAGAGGAAAACCCATAGCCCACAATACAGATGTTTTACAAGGGACAGGTTGGAAGGCAATATAAGAAATTGCCACCAGAGTAGCAGAGTTCAAATCTGCCTGGCAAAGCAGGCCACCTCCCTGAGTTACAGGAGTCTCAACTGTAAAATGAGTATTTCATAGTTATCATCTCAAGGTTTTTATGAGAATTAAGTAATATAATATATGTAATTGCTTTTATTATCATTATATTCATTACCTGCCAGCAAAAATGCCAATGATTTCTGGGACATTCACTGATAAAATTTATTTAACATGGAATTGATTTGGTCTCTCCTGTTGAACCTGTTCAGCTGTCTCTAAATATCACTCTCTAAAAAAGCAAACAAACTTTTTATTATTAAAAAGCTTCCAACAGGAGATTGGCTTAAAGATGGAGGCATGAGAGTATAGATAGAAACCTCCCAAAACCACACATAATATGAAAATATAGCAAATTCAACTAATCCTGAAAAAGCAACAGGAAAGAAGGCTGCAGCAGACTGTCTACACCTGGTGAACACAGCGGACCTCACAGAAAAGGGTAAAGTACCAAAGCTGTGATCTGGTGAGACTCAAGCCCTTCCCCCACCCCAGCTCACCAGCAGGAGAAAGAGAAATGCAGAAGGGAGGGGGCAGAGGCCTAAGACTGCTGAACACTCAGCCCTGGAGATCTGCTCTGGGAGCACAAACCTACATTACGCGGTGCTCTGGACATGATTAGTGGGGTTGGAAAGCTAAGACAGGCAGGATACTTGGAGCTACTGAGATTCCAGCAACTTGCATAGAACAGGTACCCAAAACTAGCTGCTCTGGGACAAAAGAAAGGCAGGTACTATGAGAGACTTCCTAACAGAGCGCTACTAAAGAGGCAAGGATTGCTGCTCAGGACAAAGGAGAGGTGGACAAAATTGTCCCAGTGCACTCAGCCCAGCAGGTTGGGAACATTCAGGAGCTTCAAGCACTCTGACCCTCCAGCTGGCAGTGCAGCTCCAAGGACCCCCACTTCAACAGCACACTGCCGCTCCTTCCTCCCAGCAGGTACCAGCTCACATACCAGCTGCCCCCACCATTGCACCAGCACAGCTAAAGGGTTGCACCACCTATGGAAGCTAGAAGTGCATAGCAAAGAGTGTCCTCCCTGTGCACTTGGCCCACAATCCCTTGCAGTGGAGGCAGAACTGCATCTGGGAAACAAGAAAGAGCTCTTTCCTCCCAGTAGGCACCAGCGCCACTTGACTGCAACCCAAGCCATCGCTCTAGGGGCTGAGCACCTCCAGAAAGTAGAGCTTCTCGGCACCAGAGGGCACCACATACAAAAATGAAACGTCAAAGGAACCTGGTTCAAACCAAAATCCCATCAGAAACAGGGCCAGGTGAAACTGAACTCACCAATCTTCCTGAAAAAGATTTCAAAATAAAAATCATAAACATCCTCACAGAGCTACAGAAAAATACTCAATACCTCAGAGAGGAATTCAAGCATGAGATACAAACATTGAAAAATACAGTATACAAAATGAAACATACAATGGAAGGATTTAAAAACAGATTAGGTGAAGTAGAGGAGACAGTAAATGAAACAGAAATGAGAGAACAGGAATACAAAGAAACTGAAGCACAGAGAGAAAAAAGGATCTCTAGGAATGAAAGAATATTGAGAGAACAGTGTGACCAATCCAAACAGAACAATATTTGCCTTAGGGGGTACCAGAAGAAGAAGAGAGAGAAAAAGGGATAGAAAGTGTCTTGAAGGAGGCAATTGCTGAAAACTTCCCCAATCTGGGAAGGAGATAGTCCCTCAGACCATGGAGGTACAAAGATCTCCCAAAACAAGGGACTCAAGGAAGAAAACACCAAGACATATACTTAAAATGGTAAAGGACAAGGACAAAGTATTAAAAGCAGCCAGAGAAAGAAAAAAGATCACAAACAAAGGAAAACCCATTAGGCTCTCATCAGACTTCTCAGCAGAAATCTTACAAGCCAGAAGGGAGTGGCATTATATATTTAATGCAATGAAGCAGAAGGGCCTTGAACTAAGAATACTCTAACCAGCAAAATGATCATTTGAATTTGAAGGTGGGATTAAACAATTTCCAGATAGGCAAAAGTTGAGAGAATTTACATCCCCCAAACCATCTCTACAGTGTATTTGGAAGGACTGCTACAGAAGAAAGTGTTCCTAACAATAAACAGCTGTCACCAGAGAAAATAAAGCCACAGTAAAGGAGGTAGACCAATTAATTACTAAGCAAATGCAAAATCCAATCAACTAACCCCAAACTCAGTCAAGGCATAGACAAAGAGTACAGAATATGATATCCAATATATAAAGAATGGAGGAGGAAGAAAAAAAAAAAGAACCTTTAGATTGTGTTTTTCATAGTGTACTAAGTGAGTTAAGTTAGGCTGTTAGATAGTAAAGAAGTTACCCTTGAACCTTTGGTAACCAAAAATCTAAAGCCTGCAAAGGCAATAAGTACATGCTTATAGATAATTACCCTAAATCTAAATGGTCTGAATGCACCAATCAAAAGACATAGCTACTGAATATATATAAAAGCAAGACCTATCTATACTCTGCCTACAAGAGACTCACCTCAAAACAAAAGACATACACAGACTAAAAGTGAAGGGATGGCAAAAAATATTACATGCAACTAATAGGGAGAAAAAGCAGGAGTTCCAGTACTTGTATCACACAAAGTAGACTTCAAAACAAAGAAAGTAATGACTGACACAAAGGACATTACATAATGATAAAAGGAGGGATCAGAGCAACAAGAGAATATAACCATTATAAGCATATATGTACCCAGCATAGGAACACTTACATATGTGAAACAAATACTAACAGAATTAAAGAGTGAAATAGAATGCAATGCGTTCATTGTAGGAGACTTCAACACACCACTCACTCCAAATGACAGATCAACCAGACAAAAAATAAGGAGACAGAGGCACTAAACAACACATTAGAACAGATGGACCTAACAGACATCTACAGAACTCTCCACCCAAAAGCAGCAGGATACACATTCTTCTCAAGTCTACAAGGAACATTTTCAAGAATAGATCATATACTAGGCCACAAAAAGAGTCTCAGTAAATTCAGGATTGAAACTGTACCAACCAGATACTCAGAACATAAAATTATGAAACTAAAAATAAATTATACAAAGAAAACAAAAAGGCCCACGAACACATGGAGGCTAAACAACATGCTCTTAAATAATCAATGGATCAATGACCAAATAAAAACAGAGATCAAGCAATATATGGAGACAAATAACAACAATAACTCAACACCACAAAATCTGTGGGACACAGTCAAGGCTGTGCTAGAGTGAAGTATATTGCAATACAGGTTTACCTCAGGAAAGAAGAACAATCCCATATGAACAGTCTAAACTTACAATTAAGGAAACTAGAAAAAGAACAACAAAGGAGGCCCAAAGTCAGCTAAAGGAGGGACATAATAAAGATTAGAGCAGAAATAAATAAAATTGAGAATAAAACAATTGAAAAAATACATGAAAGCAGGAGCTGGTTCTTTGAGAAAATTAACAAAATAGATAAAGCCCTAGCCATTCTTATCAAGAAAAAAAGAGAGCCCACACACACAAACAGAATAAGAAATGAGAAAGGAAAAAACTCTACAGACACCACAGAAATACAAAGAATTATTAAAGAATACTATGAAAAATTATATGCTAACAAACTGGACAACCTAGAAGAAATGGGCAACTTTCTAGAAAAATATGACCTTCTTAGGCTGACCCAGGAGGAAACAGAAAATCTGAACAGACCAGTTACCAGCAATTGAAATTACATTAGTAGTAAAAAAAACTATCTCAGAACAAAACGCCTAGACCAGATGGCTTTACTGCTGAATTTTATCAAACACTTAGTGAGGACATAATACCCACCCTCCTTTAAGTTTTCCAAGAAGTAGAAGAGGAGGGAATACTTCCAAACACATTCCATGAGGCCAGCATCACTCTAATACCAAAACCAGTAAAAGATACCACAAAATAAGAAAATGACAGACCAATATCCCTGATGAACATAGATGCAAAAATACTCAACAAAATATTAGCAAACCAAATTCAAAAATATTTCAAAAACATCATCCATCATGATCAAGTAGGATTTATTCAGGGATGCAAGGATGGTAATGTATTCAAAAATCCATAAACATTATACACCACATCAACAAAAAGAAGAACAAAAGCCACATAATCATATCCACAGATGCTGAAAAAACATTCAACAAAATTCAACATCCATTCATGATTAAAAACTCTTAACAAAATGGGTATAGAGAGCAAGTACCTCAACATAATAAAGGCCATATATGACAAACCCACAGCCAAGATTATACTTAGTGAAAATCTGAAAGTTTTTCCTTTAAGATTGGGAATAAGACAAGGATGCCCACACTCCCCACTTTTATTCAACATAATACTGGAAGCCCTAGTCATGGCAATCAGACAACACAAAGAAACAAAAGGCATCCAGATTGGTAAGGAAGAGGTTAATCTCACTGTTTGCAGATGACATGATATTGTCCATAAAAAACCCTAAAGAATCCACCCCAAACTACTGGAACTAATAACTGAATTCAGCAAAGTTGCAGGATACAAAACTAATACACAGAAATCTGTTGCATTCCTATATACTAATGATGAACTAACAGAAAGCGAAATCAGGAAAACAATTCCATTCATTATTGCATCAAAATAATAAAATACCTAGGAATAAACCTAACCAACAAGGTGAAAAACCTAAACCCTGAAAACTATAAGACACTCATGAGAGAAATTAAAGAAGATATCAGTAAGTGAAAATACAGCCCATGCTCATGGATAGGAAGTCTGATTTTGATTAACATCCAAAATATGTAAAGAACTCACAAGCCTCAGCACCCAAAAACCAAATAACCTGATTAAAAAATGGGCAGAGGATATGAACAGACACTTCTTCTAAAAAGAAATTCAGATGGCGAACAGGCATATGAAAAGATGCTCCACATCACTAATTATCAGGGAAATGCAAATTAAAACCACAGTGAGATATCACCTCACACCAGTTAGTATGGCCAACATCCAAAAGACAAGCAACAACAAATGCAGGGCAAGGATGTGGAGAAAGGGAAACCCTCCTACAGTGTTGGTGGGAATGTAAATTAGTTTAACTATCGTGGAAAGCTTCTGGAGGTTCCTCAAAAAACTAAAAATAGAAATACCATTAGACCCAGGAATTCTATTACTAGAATTTATCCAAAGAAAATAAGATCCCAGATTCAAAAAGACATATGCACCCCTATGTTTATCACAGCACTAGTTACAATAGCCAAGATATGGAAGCAACCTAAGTGTCCATCAGTAGATGAATGGATAAAGAAGAGGTGGTACATATACACAATGGAATATTATTCAGCCATAAGAAGAAAACAGATCTTACCATTTGCAACAACATAGATGGAACTAGAGGGTATTATGCTTGGTGAAATAAGCCAAGCAGAGAAAGACAAGTACCAAATGATTTCCCTCATTTGTGGAGTATAATACTGAAGCAAAACGAAGTGAACAAAACTCACAGACTCCAAGAAGGGACTACCAAAGGGGAGAGATGGGGGAGGGTAGGTAGGGAGGGAGAAAGAAGGGAATTGAGGGGTATTAAGATTGGTATGCATGGTGTGTGGAGGGTCATGGGGAAGTCAGTGGAGCACAGAGAAGACATGTAATGACTCTGTGGCACCTTACTAAACTGATGGACAGTGACTGCAATGGGCTATGGTGGGGACTCGATAATATGGGTGAATGTAGTACCCACAATGTTGCTCATGTGAAACCTTCATAAGAGTGTATGTCAATGATACCTTAATAAAAAAGATGCTAATTAAAGTGTCAGAATGGGTTTTTTTTAACTGTATGTTTACAAAGAGATACACCTTAAATACAAATGCTTAGCGTGATGCATAGCATATTGTGTTCCCAAAAGAGAGCTGGTAGTAGGAACTGTAATTACTATGATTGTGAGTGTAATACCAGCTTCCCAAGGAACCAGGACGAGAGCTCTTCAGAAGACATATAAAAGGAGACATAGCTAGTTCACAATTATGCCCATAATTGGTCCACAGAACAGACATCGGCAATTCTTTTCATGGAGTCGCAATATGAGTTGAAAGCAAGTATTACATGCTGTGCTTTAAAACAAAAACCCTTAGTAAGGTATGGTATTATATCAATGCAATTTTACACTGTGTTCAAACAACTGACTTACACCTGTTGAGAATTTGGAAGAAGGTGTGACCATTTACAGTTTTTAATTACTTCATCAAAACAAGGAGTTGTTTTTTTGTTTTTGTTTTGTTTTCTTATTTAACTAACTTTAAAGCACTCAGGGGCCAATATGGTGACAGTTCAAAGTAAGCTACTGCTCCAAATATTTGAGGCCTATTTTATAATCAAGTATTAATGCTTCAAAGGTAATGTACAATTGGTAAATAGTTTTTTGCCCATGAAAATGTAATTATACTTACAAAAAGTTTCTATTTTTCTGTATGAAATTCTAGAAGTATTTAAAATTTTGAAGAATCTTTTTTATTTTTATTTTGAAAAAATTCAAGTGACAGAAAACCTACAGAAAGATTGCACAAATAGAACAATGAATCTCTTCACATGGAGTCCCCAGTTTCTAACATTTTGCCACATCTACTGTGTATCCTCTCTTCCTCTCTCCCCCTCACACACACACACACACACACACACACACACACACACACACACAGCAGTTACTATTTTACTGAGCCTTTTGAGAATAGATTAAAGACATTATTACTCTTTAAGAATTCCAGGTTGTATCTACTAAGAACAAGGACATTTCTTACAAGCACATAATCTAATTATCAAATACAGGAAATTGAAAATTAATACACTAGAATTGTATATTATATATTTGAAATTTATTAAGAGTAGATCGTAAAAGTTCTCATTACAAGAAAAATAAATTTGTAACTGTGTAGCTAATACAAGGCTTATTGTGGTGATCATTTCACAGTATACATAAATGTCAAATCACTATGTTGTACCCCTGAGATGTTATGTGTCAATCATATCTAAATGACTTAATTCTAAAAATTGATACACTATTGTTAACCAGTGGAGTTAATATTAAATTTTTGAAATCTAGCTCATATGTGGTATCTTCAGGGTAACATTTCCTGACTCCCCTTCTTTCCTGATCATTTTTATCAGATCTTCTCTCCCTTCTCTTTACTTTCCATATGATTTTAGTGTCATGCTTGTCACAGTCCCATTAATTTCCCACATCTTCTCTCCTATCAGACCATGGCATTTGGGAGGGCAAAAACCAGTTTTATTTATTTTGGTGTCCCCAGTGCCTAGCGCAGTGCCACACACTAGCAGAATACTCCAGAAAAGTTTTCTGGATGAGTGATATGAATGCATTATACATACGTGGTCTGTTTCTTTGTTTCTTTATCCAGATCCCTATATCATTGAAGTAGCTTATGGTCATCTTAATTATCTTGTTCTTTTTCTACTATAAGAGTTAGACATACTACATTGCTACACATTTACTATAAAAATTCGGTCTATTTGTTCATTTTTATTTAAAATTCAATCCTTCTAGCTTCTGTACAGTCACCTGCTACAGTCAGAAAAACAGTTGCATTCTAAAACTAATATTACCTCCAAAGGCATAAGAATTAAATATATTCTCTTAAGAATTATTAGACATGTGATTATGTTATCAATCAAATAAAAATGGAGGTCAAAATTAACATTTGTGGTATATACACAGTAGGCTTCAAATTTTAAATAACTCTTCCTTCCCTACCCTTTTCACACAATCACAAACTAAATTAGAAAAAGGGGACAGAAGAAAAGTTTGCTACCATTTAGTAATAAAAGCTGGACTTGTGTCAACAGGGCTGTCACTTAGAAGAGCCATACCAACTATGCATGACAAAAGAGAAAAGAAATATTAAAAAGCACTTTCCATCTACCCCAGTATCTTCTAGATCTAAAGATGCCATCAACTAATTTTCACTGAATGTCTTCTATTTGTCCAGTTCTCTCAGTTCAATCACATAGTTTATCTTCCTTTACCTTCACAGCAAACCTGCAGCATGTTGCCATTATCAGCCCTTCCTATAAATAAAACTTAGGTTTAGAGATGCTAAATAACTTGCATGCAGCCACAGAAGTATTATGCATTTCACTGAGTCTAAATCAGCTTTAGTCACAGATTCACAATTATTTCATGTCCCAATAAGAAAACAGTGCTGAAAGTTAAAATATGCAAAGATGCCATTGGTTTTAAAATGCATCTCAATTTTGCACAAGTTAAATGTGTCTTCATATGGATGAAATAAGATAAGTGATTGAGCTGGGACTTGAACACTAGCCTGTTCCTCTTCCAGCTCAGTGAAAAGTCTGCTCTTTTGCCAGGGAGGCTGATGGGGGAGACTGCTGATTCCTAAGGGTGGGTGGCTTTGAAGGAGAAGTGGCATTCTGACCATCCACCAGGGTGGAAAAGATCAGTGTTTGTCATCCACAGATGATGAGCATTCCATGCCTAACATTTGAAAGGCTTGAAAAAAGACAGAGAGAAAGGCACAGAGATGAGATATTATTCTGTCAATATTCACCACAACATGACAGAGCTTCAAGCAACGGATCTTGCACCTGAAAGCCTGACCACAGAAAGGTTCAGAGACTCACCCAGTAGTACATACAATGCATCAGGGAAGAATCTAAATTAAAATGCAGAGCTTTTCACCCCCAGGCCTGCATGGAGTCCACTCTGGCATGCTGCTCTCCCTGCACAACTGTGATTCTTGCTGAATAATTGAAGCCCGGGTTTTGTCCATATCAGGGATATTACTGTTTGATTTTGTGGTCCCAAAGGGACAGCTGCAAACAGCTGATGCCTCTGCTGGTACAGAAACTGCTACTGAATGTGGGAATTTTCCTGGTTTCCCATTGGAAAATTCTCCAGGCATCCTGGAAAGTGGGGCTTCTTAGAGGTTAAAAATAAAGTGCAGGAGTATATGGGTGGGGAGGGCAGGAGGTTAGTGAGATGCTTTTCTGCAAGGCAAAATTGCATCTGAGCAATAAATTGTACAATTAATTATAAATGGAATAACCCAGCCCCTAAAGAATTGAGATAATGCAGAATAAGTTCCTGCTAATGGAAAGATGTGAATTTTAATATGCACACTATACAAGGGTAATGCTGTTCATGTAGAAGTGCAAAAACATGCTCCATTCCCCATATCTCACCCTAAACCAAAAGGAAAAAAAATCACAGGGGCTGAGATACAAAAGATAACTTCTTCAATTTCCAGATGTGAATTGACAAATGAAAAAGACTGTCTGGAAAGCCATCATATAAGACCTGTGATCTCAGCTGAAAATTCCCCAGCTGGGTCACAGAAGGAAGGGCGGTGAGAAGTCCAACACTCACAGAAATGCTGTTGATCCAATCTCTATGATTTTATTATATCCACAAAAAGTTCGACATAGAGGCACAGAGAGATTCAATGAGTTGCCTTAACAAAGATGCATACACTTGAGTTCATCAACATTCCTGGATTGAGGCAAAAGAACACAAACAAAACATCTCTATTCGGTGGTGAAGAACTGGAGGGGAAAATGGAATTATAAAAAAGCGCTAACACCTGAGACTCCTTAAGCCAAACAAAGCCCATCCCTCACACTCACCTTTTCCTTCTATTATCTCTTGGCCATCAGTGAAGTACAGAATTACATACAAACATTGCTTACATAACAAAAAAGAAGGCTTTAAATTGTCTTTTAAAAGATAGTAGCTATGTGGAGTTAATAAATGTGAAACTAGTGACAAATTCATTTGACAGATGAAGCAAATGAAAAACCAAGATTGCTAAGATTCTGGAAGCTGAGGCTCTGATTTCTGTGAAAGGAGGAAACCTGGATTTGAAGCAAAAGAGAAATGGGTTCAAATCCAGTCTCTAGCATTTCCCGCTGTGAGAAGCCTGGCCCCTCATTTGCCCACTCAGCCTCAGCACCCTCAGGACACAGTGGAGGAAAAGATGCCCAGGCACATTCTCACTGAGAGAGGAAAATGCAATGGTGAGAACTCTTAGCAGAGTGCCTGCAACTCAATAAAGGAGAGTTGAATATTAATCTGGTAGCCAAAATGAAATTTCTTTTCCAGACAGCAACAAGCGCAGTCTGAGGGTCAGCCTGGAACAAGAGTCATTTAGCTCAAAATATTGTCACCAAGACAAGGTCTTTCTCACTTGCTGGAAGGCAAAGAATGAGCAACTTGAAGCCAAGCCAAAGGTTATTTTATTTTATTTTATTTCATTTTATTTTATTTTTTATCTGGTTTTGGTTTGGATTTGGTTATTGTTTTTGTTTATGTTTGATGGCTTGCTTTGGTTTAGTTTTTTTTTTGGTGTATGTGTGGTCCCTATCAGATGTTAGGCACATGATAGGTATTTGTTGAATGGAATTAAAAGAGGGAAGAATTTGGTCAGGACCTTGCCTTCCCTGTAATATACTGTATTACCAAGATTTATTGGAATGCCATGCATATGTTACATTTTCAGTGAATATTTGTTGTATGGCAGAATACTAGTTTCTAAAACAGGAATTTTTCATGTTCTTTCCCTATTACATTTTTACATTATTTTTCTGAATTTCATTTTCACTACCAGGGCTCTCTCCTTTTATAAAAGTTATGGCCTCTCTACAGTAAAATAGACAATCCAGACCCTGTCTGACTTTCAGGATTAAAACTTTATAGTCTTGACAATATGACAAAACTGTCACATAGTACAATCTTTTGTCCAAGTGTCTCCCAATTCTTTTCACCATCACAGTGTCCCTGAGCAACTAGTACATTATGTAACCAGTCCCATAAAAGTTCCAAAGCATCTGATCCTCCCAACCTCTTGACCCAAATCCACAACTTGATCTATTTCCTCATACAGCATCCATCTCCACATTTAAATAACAATAACACATGGCAGAGACGGGCAAAATTGTGCCTTAGTCACAAGAGAGGCTCTCAGAATTAGACATCTGAGTCTAAAGGAAATACCAAATGCTTCCAATGAGTTTTCCTTCCATGAGAAAATAGAGGGTGTCAGAGAAAAGCCACCACTAGTCACTTATTAGTGGTGACCCTGCGAAAGTTACTGAACTGCTCTGTCTCAAGTTCTTCTTAAATTTAAGATGATACCAGCTATCTCATAGGGTTCTTATAAGGAAAAAATGACATTTATCTTTTAAAATACTTAAAACAAGGTATTCAGTAAGCTCTGTTGAGTAGATGGTGTCTTGCCAAAGAGTTTCAGTCCCTGCAAGTTCACTATAGATTCAGTGAGACTGAGGAATGACAATGGAATGTTCTTGCCGTAAAAGGGTTTATTACTTGGCTTGTTCTCCCGGCAGTAGGTTGAGCACTAAAATTACATCTGCAACCAACAGTCTGCAGGTCTAGCCTCCACCTCTGCCCAAAGCACTGGGCAGCACTCTTTATATACTGACTCAGTCAATCATAGCTTATTGCCTACAGGTGTGGAGCAGTAGCCTAGTAGCAGGCCAATTACATCACCAGGTAGTTTAGGATCAAGTGAGGATCCTGGCCATAGGAACTTCCATTTTCCCCACAGATGGTTGTTCCATTTTGTTTTAATGTTGGAGGCGGCTTCTAATCAATGAGAAAGTGGTGAAAAGCCTTGGCAGTTGTCTCCTAAGCCATGATGTTTGCAACTGCACAAAATCACTCCATCCATGCAGAGGAACAAGAGAGAGGCAAGGTCTATACAAGGCCATGTGTGAAAGACACTTGAGGTGTTTTCCCAATGGGTTTCAGCCCAGAGCAAGTTCACTATGGTTTCAGTGAGACCAAAGAATGACAATGGAACATTGTTGGGGTGAAAGTGTTTATATCCAACTTTATTTCCATGGTGGCAGGTCAATCACTAGAATCCCAACCACTCAGAGCTAGTCTGCATACAGCAAACTGGTCTCTGCCTCTGGGCCTCTCTGCCTGCACAGCCATCCTCTGGGCCTCTATGCTCCCGCAGCCATCTCAGTGTCTGTCCTTGGTGCTGCCACCACTCCGATGTCTGCTCTCCTGCAGCCATGCAGCAGCTGTGCAGCCATGCCACTGTGTCACCCAGAGTACTTGGCAGAGCTCTTTATATAGAGTCCATAGCAATGTGTTGCCCACTTGTGTATAGTAAGCTAGTTAACCAGGGCCAGGTGAGAATCCTGGCCACAGGAACCTTCACTTCATACACACAAGGATACTCAGCATCCTGCACCCAGGACTAAATGAGCAATGTCTGCTTCTTTACCAATTACGGCTCTGTTCCCACATAAGTGTCCATCCTCCTGGATAAAACATGACCAATATATCCAGTCAGCAAACTGACAGCACCCCATCCAAAACTGGCCTCTTCTTTAAACCCTCCATAGAATTTTCTGGCACTAGCTCAAATCCTAACCACACCCCTCTGAGTTGCCTTAGCGTTCTCAAGGGCACCGGGACGACCAGCTGCAGCCCGCTAACCTCTGACTTTGGCTTGGCCCTCCAGGTGCTCCTGGTGTTCCTTGCCTGATGGGCCACAGAATAGTAATACTTCTAACAGCCACAAAAACAACCACTTTCACTTACGAGTGGTTACTGTGTGCCATAGACCTTCTAAAATGCTTTACACATGTTAACATTTAATCCTCATAACAATGTTCCAGACTTAGAAAAAGAAACTCACTTCAGTAAGCAGAGAAGTCAGAATTCAAACCAGGTCCATCTAACAGAGTTATGTTCTCAGCCCCTGCATTCCACTGCTTCCCTGAACAGAGGGCAGGCTTAATACTCTGTCTCTTAAATTGGAATTGAGCACAGCTCACCCCAGTTCTGCTTGATTATTTCCCAGCTCATATTGATTGTCACAGAGATAAGAAAGAGAAAAAGGGGATGCATAATCTCCCCAAATGGAGTATAGCTTCATTTTGCATTTGTGTCTTTATAAACTTGAAACCAGGCCTATTGGTTTTAATTTGGGAGCTTAGAACAGCTTCTCGGGTAAGCAGGATGGTACAGACGAAGGAGACAGCGTGGGCTGTGAACTCCAGGACATCTGAGCTCAGTCTGGCTGCAACCCTTCTAATACGGGGCCTTTAGGCAATTTATTTAACCCCTCTGAAGTTTGGATTCCTATTCTGTAAAACGGGTGCAAAAATGCCTACCTCCATGGGAGGGAGTAAAGTGTTTGGTTAATAAATGCATTGAATAATATGAAAGCTATTATTGCTACTGTCTTGGAAAGGGGTGGATCTCTGTACCTGCAAAGGGAACTCTCAATGCCTCACACATCCTAAGAAATCATAAAAGG
This sequence comes from Manis javanica, assembly GCF_040802235.1. Lineage (NCBI taxonomy): Eukaryota > Metazoa > Chordata > Mammalia > Pholidota > Manidae > Manis > Manis javanica. Next base: position 153,539,722 of record NC_133157.1, read on the forward strand.
CCCAGATGGTTCCTTTTCATGGCTACTGAGAGTCACAGAGGCCGTCGGAATCAGGAGTGAATGGATGGGAATGAGACAGCAAGAAGAAAGGGGCTCTTTTACAATGAGGGAAGATGTTTTTGAGATCCCTTACCTACTCATTCTAGAAGCCAACAGTGCAGAGAAACAAATTAAAAATGTTCTAGTTTCAGGACATTCTAATTTTTAGAAACTATAAGAGTTCAGACCCAGAGGGACATCAATTCACATCTACTGGACAACAAATTTTCATCTTTGTGGTAATCCTGGACTTTAAGACAGGCTTCTGAAAGAGGATAGGAAAAAAAAATATATATATATATATATATATATATATATATATATATATATATACACACACACACACACACACACACACACACACACACATACATACGTATATTTGTATATCAGAAAAGAAAGCTATAATTACTATCAGTAAATGAACAAATTCCCTGTATTTGCCACAAATCTCTCTTTAATGAACTGCAACCTATTCATTAAATGGCAGGAAAAAATACGAGGACAGGAAACGGGAAAGGGTAGAGTATGGGGGCAGGAAAGAGGGTAGAAGAAATCACTTTATATCTGAAATGATGCAGTAAGATACAAATACAATCAAAGGGGTTAATCTAATCCCTTTGTGAAGCACTGAGTCAGAGAACAAGACAAAAACAAACCTGTGATCTGGAACTTCCCAAGCCCCCACTCAGGGGGATTAATGAGGAGTACACGGCTGTGAAATTACGTGCCCTCTGAATCAGGAAAATGGTCCTACTGGTGCATGACCTTGAAATGAGGGGATGCAAACTTCACCTGATCCACAATTACAAAGGCCCAAAAGGAGGGGCTCGGGGAGTGGAGACAAGACGTGGAGAAGAGGCTGTGCGAATGTTCAGAATATGAAAACCCACAAATCTCAACCAACCCGAGGCTTGAAGGGGGATCTAAACCCAACATAAAATATTCAGAGGACTTTAAAAGGACGCTGGCATTTGTGTGGAAGCATTAGGAGACAAGCCTGTCTTCTTTATTTACGTGAAGTAGATATTTTGTGACTGTTGTTTCGGACTTAGTGATGTTTGTCTCTGTTCAGTTTTCCCTTTGCAATGAAAAATTGTTGGGAGATGATTTCTAGTCTTAGCTGCTTTACATGACAGTATTATCAAGGATTCATCAAGAGGCCATCTGTCGAATTTATGAAAAAAATATGCAAAAACAAAACAGATGAAAAGGAAAGAGCAAGACAGACTGGTCCAGGGGAAGATAGATGTGGCAGCATGTGCCTCCGTGTGAAAATTACAACATTTAAATACTGCAGAATAAATTACTGTGCCGAAAAATTAGTGATGCTCTCCCACTTTAGATGCTACCCTTACCATAAGAGCATAATGAAATATATCACATATCAAATCACCCTTTCCTCAGGCTATTATTGTATTCTAATGAAAAATTAGGAAAGGAGAGACACATATACTTCAAATGGGAGGGATGAAAATGAGCCAGAGTGGATTTGCTCTAGTATTGAGCCATGAGAAGCTTCTCCAAAATGCACAGTCCATATGGAAATAAGAGCTTTTCTCCCCTATTTATTAGAAAGTCAATAAAATAAATTACAGATTGTGTGAAGAATTGAAATAATATATATTAAAATGACAACGAGGCTGGCCAAGTTTACACCCAAATTAGATGGGCTGTAAAAAAACAATGTATTTCAGAAAGGAAATGGGAAGGAGCCTGAGGATACAGAAAAATGACCAAAGCTGTGGTGTTGCCCCCTGTAGGCGAGACACAGAACCACATGCACACATTGTCACCAACTCTGGGCTGGAAGGACCAGGGGCAACTCCGCCAGATCTGAGCACTGTGGGGGCAGACCACAGCAAGGGGGCGACTCCCTTTGGAGCCTCTTCCTCCTGCGCTCGAGGCCTTCCTCCTCCACAGGCCCCTCCATCCACCCCCACCCCCACCCCCAGCCCTCCTAGAATTTGATCTGTAGGAAAACTTCTGTTCCGGTGCCTTAGGCTGCTGTTTAGCAGTGTTGCTAAATAATGTATTAAAGTATAATGCTCCAAACACACAATAGAGATAATAGCTGGCAAAGGCCCCTAAATTTCAAAAGAATGGAAGGAAAAGAGCAAAGTCCTACCTCACCAAGAGTCAGTGAGGGTAATAAGACCACAGTGGAAAACTGTGAACAATAATAGCTAACTTTAAGTGTTGGGCCTTGATTAACAGGTTTCACCCTTGCACTAACCCTAGGAGACAACTCCTATTTATCATTATTCCTCATTTTACAGATAGACAAGTTGAAGCACAGAAAGATGTTAAGTATTTCATCCAAAAATCTCATAGCTGTGGCGCAAGGATTCAACGCCAGTTTGTCTGGTTCAGATCACATGCTCCAATCTGCCAGGCTGTAATGCCTCCTATTAGGAAGGCATTCGAGGTGCCTCATTTATTTAGTTTGAAATGTTACAAATTCTTCAATCCAATAAATATAAGAATAAAGACTATCCCCATGAAACTAGGTTGAACCATACCATCCCTCAGAATGTTGGCAAGCCACACTCCAAAACAACCCTGGCTCGCTCTCTTACTTTGCCCCCTCCCTGATAAGTGGAGGACACATATTTAGAAACATTCCTTTCCATCTATTATGAGACTAAATAGAATAGAGTGATAATAATAAATACAAAGAATAGTATGTTAATGAAAGATGGAGGGTGAGAAGTGAAGCCCAAAGGTCTGGTTTAAAGGAATTACTGGAACTACAGTAGGTCTTCCCAGCATGCTCTCCGCTTTAACCTTACTGGCTGGGAAGTCCTGACATGCATCGCATCTATGATATATAAGAGCTTGTAGAAATGTTATCTGATCTACATTGAACATCTGATTAAAGATTTCACATCTGAACTAAGCATCATGTGTATTTATTAAACTAAAGGTTTGCAGGAGAATAACACTATTTTGGAAGTGAAAATAATTTTAGCATTCAAAATATGCAAATAACATTATAAAGCCTACATAAGACTACATCCTCTATGCTGGTCTGTGTAAGGCATGTAAGTTGAAATTTTCTTCTTCTTGTACTTTAAACTAAACAGAAAGTTGACTGACAGTAATTCAGCACCTTATTTTCAACTTGACTTTCACTTTTTATGTATTATGATTATTTCTAAATAAACACGGGAGTATCTCAATTCAAGAAGTTTGCTGGTCTCAATTCACCTGGTTCTGATAACAATGAGATTGACCCCTTCTGATATTCACCAACTGGATAATATAATGAATCCTCACATGAATGTTTCTCAGCCACAGCAAGACCCGGTGACACCATTAGTCACCTGTTCCTCTTTCTTTCATTCTCTCTTACACCTAAGCACAATAGGCATTTACAGCACTTCCTAAAAAGATTTTAAAAATTGTTTTATGTAATATTTTTCAAATTACAAGTACTCTGGGATCATACTCTTTGGGTATCTCATGTAAACCCGGCCCTTAGTTCTAAATTGATGTCCATCTAAAATGGCCCCAAAATGGAGAACTAGATTATAGGCTGATTCCCTCACATCTGTGGCTAACAAGATTTTTGGCTTAATAACAAAAATCTATACTGAGAGAAGTAAATTAGACTGAGCCAGGTATTCGTAGTATGTGAATTATCCCAGGATATAACAGAACTACTTCCCACTACCCAGTGGCCTCAGGCAAATTTAAAAATGGATAGGCACACAACACTCTACTTACCAGCAGCCTTTATCCAAACACTTTCCCTCTCAATCCTCCTGCACCTCTGTGTCATCGGACAAGGAGGTTTCCTGGGGCCAGACATGGGCCAAAGACATTTTCATAAAAGTCTAATAAAAAAAATTAGACTCCAGAGATCCAAGATCCCAGTACTCGGGATTATTCAGGAATCCTTCAGTTGAATTTTATTGGTTTGTATGTGTGTGTAAGACTGAGGTTGCTCACTGAACTGTAACCTGACTTAACTTACATTCCTTGACTCATGGCCCTGATTGACCTTGAAAAAGTATCTAGTACACATGACTTCACACAGGCATGACACCACAGACCTATTTTTTTTTTATTAAATGGGATTTAAAAATATGGAACGCTTCACGAATTTGCGTGTCATCCTTGCACAGGGGCCATGTTAATCTTCTCTGTATCGTTCCAATTTTAGTATATGTGCTGCCGAAGTGAGCACCACAGACTTATTTTTAAGATGCCAGTTCTTCTTGCTCTTCCATTATTTCAACTTTGCTTTATTTCTGTCTCTACTTATCACTTAATTACACTTATTAAATTAGAAATACATATTTTCATAGGCCTTCATTTAGACACAGATTTGAAGGAAGTTACTGATGAAGGTTTTCCCTCAGGAACGCCCTTGATTTCCCATCAGTCAACCCATCTTCCTTTGTCTCTTTCTAAACTAACCTCCTCCAGGAAGCACTCTTTGATGGCCTAATCCACAATAATCACTATTCTCTACTGCTGTATTTTCTTTTTTCTTGCACGGAAGAGCTACTTATATATCCTTTATACACAGGCTTCGTACATTTAAGTGTTCAACATGTTGAATTTAAGCAAATCCTTGACTCGTTGTTTGTAATTGACCTGTTTAACTAAAATTCATTTATAACATTTCTCAGTTAATTAATTAATAACATTTCTCCTCTGTGAACATGAAAGTAAGTCATTCACGAATACTTATCCTTAAATTTACAGCAGAGAAAGACAGAGTAGGCACTTCAAGCTTAATATGTCCTAAGTTGCATTCCCAGCAACTGTCCCCTTTTCCAGCATTTATTAGCTCTAAACATGTCACCTATCATCCACCCAGTTTCTTACACCAAAAATCGCAAACCACCTTTGCCTCTCCTCTCCTAATTGCTGACTCACACTTCCAAATGCCCTTGTTATACCATCTCTGAAAGGAGACAAGTGTTATTCACTAGCTTCAATTCTGGCAAAGCCCGTGATGCCTTTACCACCCCCTACCCCCACCAAAATTTATAAAATGAAAAATAGGTAATAATGAGAACTAAACAGAGACTAAAGTTAACTGTTCCCAAAATGCTGAAAGGTGCCAGATTTCATTTGGGATATTTTTCTAAAACACACCTCAAATATTGAAGAATCTGTTAAGGCCCCTCTGATAATTCCAATAAATGTTCATATAATAAACCCTTACATCTGCATGGGGCTAAACGTTTGTCAGCCCCATTCCTATTATGAATGACAAGATCCTACATTCCTCTTGTAGTTATAATGGCCATTGTGTCATTCCTCCCTTACCCCAGCAACATGGCAACTGGTATTGCCATTTTACAGATGGAGATGCCAGTTAATTTGCCAAGGTCATTTAGTGTGTCATTGCTGGAATCCACCCCAGAACCTGAGTTTCCCTGTGCCTTGTACAGGGTGTATACTACTAGAGCTTTCTTCTCTGGGCAGTTCTTAACCTATGAAATCAGTATTAGAGGTCAAATACTTGTGTATTCACACGCACACATATGCACAGGCACTCCACATGCATACACACACAACACTCGGATTCTTTACAATTACCAAAGAATCAGGCTGTTTGAGGGGATCCACAACTGCCCTTGAAATCAGTGATTTGCCTGCCTCGCTCTCTTAGACTAGGGTCCTTCATGAGATTCAGGAAAGGTTCACCTGAGACCCCACTAATGCACATTAAATTAGTCTCCCAGCCTGACACCACCCTACGACAAAGTCACTGACACCAATAAGGGAGGTCGCCCACCACCACCCCTGGCTCAGCTCATGGAGGAGAGAGAGCTCAGCCTCAAGCTGAACAGAACATGAAGGCTGAGCTACCAGGCAAATATCCTGAGTGGCAGTCCTGGCCTCAGGTCATACTCGGATCCATTTTGTTCATTTTAAAGCTACTGCCTTTAATAGAACAAATCTCTCTTGATCTGTGCCTGCTCAGCATGTGGAGAGGAGGCTGAGAGAGTTTGTGTTATCTTAGTTAAATAACTGTTATACCAAATAAATACTATACACACTACTCAGCCTTTTAGAAATGAAAAATAAATCATCACCAAAAAGCTTATTTTACAAACCCACAAATCATTAGAAATAAAAATGCTTTCCTTTCTATTCCCATGTTTTAATATAGGGCCCCCCTTCCTCTTTCTCAGACTCACTCAATTACAATATCACTATCAGTTCACATTACAGGTCAGAGATATGGTGCTTAATGTATGTAGAGCCAGTTCTCCTCGCCTAATAACCTGTCATTCCGGGGATTTGAATGTCAGAATACAGCCTGCCGCAGTAATGCTAGTCGGCAGCCCGATGATGAAAACTTTGGACAAATCATGAAGAACACTCCAGACCCACATCATCGGAAGGTTACGGGGGAGAGCCTTTCATTCTGCTTTGACCCCTTGATCTGACAAGTGACACCTACAAAATGAACAGCTCTCCAACTTAAATTGTTTAACTGTAGCCTGATCAGTTTTATTATCTTGCTAATCCGGATATCAGCCGTTTCATCAGAATGGAAGATATGCATATCATGAATTATTTTGACACGGGGACCTTTTAATTTTTGCCAGCAATATTTCACTGCCCCAATCAGGGCCTGCAGTCACCGATGCTGTGCGCCTCCTGGGATGTCAGAGGACAGCGCACTCCTGACAGCACCAAATCATTCGGGAGCTGTAACGAGCCGTTGCTGCAATTATTATCATCTCCTGGAGTCATGCATTTCATTACAGCACAGGCAGCCAGGGCCTTGGGGCTCAGGGTAGACTTCTTCAGGAAGCTCTGCCATTTTATGTGCTTGCTGAGCTCTGGAGTATCATTTCCCTCTTCCTTCCCCTCAGTAGACAAGGCGAGGTGAATTTCTAATAAAAACAAAACACTAGGTATGCACTGCAGGAAGAGCGGGCTCAGTACAGGACATTAAGCAGCGGTAAAGCAGCTTGAATGGCCCACTTGAAGTTTATGAAAGCAGTGGTTAATCAGCAATATGGTTTGCTACAGAGAGAAATAAAGAACAGTTTATCCTAGAAAAAAAGGCTCCCGTCTAAATTGCAAAGTGCTAAGAATGCTTTCTTAAAGAAAACTCCCTTCTTCCTTAGATGTGTTTCTTAATTTCTCTATCCCCTGCTAACCATTTTCTTCCCTTGAATTTCCATCCTAAGAGGATCCAGCTGCACTCTGAGCCTGGACCACATGGCCCGCAATGCCGACCTGTGCTTTGGCATTGCGCCATCCACCACAGTAAACAGCCTCCAGAAATGCACTGTTGTCTTTACTCTAAGGCTATTGGAGACTGGGTCACACTCATCACAATACAGAACACCTTCTTTATAGGTGCTTAAGGGAGAGTTTTTTTTAGTCTCACAAATGATCCATGCTTACCTTAGGTGCACTATAAGTCATATAATTAATTATGTTTCCTCTTTTGAGGTGGTTGCTAGAAACTTCAAAACTAAATTTGTTATGCCTCAAAATATTAAACATACAGTCTAGCAATTCCCCCTCTGGGTATATAGCCAAAAGAATTGAAAACAGGGATTCCAACAGACACTTGTTTGCCTCTCTTCACAGTAGTATTACTCCTAACAGCCAAGAGGAGGCAGCAACCCAAGTGTTCACTGATGGATGAATGTATAAGCCAAATGTGGTATATCCCTATAATGGAATAGTATTCAGCCTTGAAAAGGAAGGAAATTCTGTCACATGTTATAACATGGATGAATCTTGAAGACACTGTGCTAAGTGAAATAAGCCAGCACAAATACTGTATGATTCCACTTCTATGAGGTACCTAAAGTGTTCAGATTCATAGAGACAAAGCAGAATGATGGTTACCAAGGGCTGTAGGGAGAGAAAAATGAGGAGTTATTGTTTAATAGGTACAGAGTTTCAGGTTGGGATGATAAAAAAAAGTTCTGGACATGGGTGGGAGTAAAAGTTGCACCACAATGTGAATGTTCTTAATATCTTTGGACTATACAGTTGAAAACAGTTAAATGCTAAAAAAAACTAAATTGGAAGCTGACCTCTAGCAAAGGTAAAGGATCTCCCAGATGCGTCATTTATCATTATCTCATTACTGCTTCCTTTATTATTCCTGCCCTCACATTGTCTTTGCTCATCCTTTTAAAATATTGTTGCATATTAATTTTTGTAGTATAAAGACAAATATTTTTTCAGTGGTGGGTAGGGAGGCAGAACAAAGAAGAATTTCCATATTAAAATAGACTCAGTCTGGCAAGACAAAGCATTGGTTATTGCGTCCCAGAAAGAAAGTGAGTGGGAAATATGCATTTCTCAAGTCCATTAGTGACAGTGAGATGAAAAGGGACATCTCTGACAGGGAGGGCAGCCTTCTCACTCCTCCCGAAGTTGGGAGAACCCCTGTTTCCTCACAGCTGGCAGGAGACTTTGTACAGAGCTCTCCTGGGCCCTTGCCCCAGCCTTGTATTGCTTTACATGTATCATCTATACCCCACTCCCAGCCAGCCTCACTGGCATTCAATGTGTGCATTCTCACACAGCACCACGCTCAAAACGGTGCTTGGTTTAGTGCTCTATTGTCAAATATTGAACTTCTCAATAACCTTTCAACAAAGAGCCCTGCATTTTCATGCTGTACCTCACAAATTGGGCAAACTCATAAATTTTGTAGCTGGTCTTGCCTCTACTAGTCAGTGAGCATCTTAGCAGAAAAGAATCTGTCTTATTTTTCTTTGCATCACCAGTCCCAACCCCAGTGCCTGAATTCCATAGGAGAGAGTCAATAAATATTTGTTGCATGAATGATGATATGGAAACTGTAGGAAGCCCTGTATTTCACAGTGCTAAGTATACCTTCCTCTTCATCACCATAGCAAACCCACTCCAGAGGAAAGCCTGCAAAAGCAGGAAGGGATGGCTTCATGTGGGAAGAGGAAGGCTCATGAAGGAGGCCAGGAATGAAGGAAGCACTGTGCCCCTTGGCTTCCCTAGGCTGGACTCCACACACAGAAGTCACCTTTGCAGTGAGGAATGCCGTATGTGTTTCCCCCACAGCTTGAGTGGTTGTACCCCAGGCTCCAGTCATTTCCAGGAAAAACCACGCATGTGTTTATCCCAGACAAATCACGACACAAATTTTAAGCCTCTCCAGAGTTGTGACGTTCACACACTTCCCAAAGGAACAGAGCCAAGCCATCTCACTATTCTTCCCAATTTCCCTGGGTTGTGAGGCTTTAATAGCTCTCCATTTAACTACATAGAAACATGGATAAAGGGAACAGAGCTGGAAGAAAACCATGAGAAGGGCAAGGAGAAAGCTAAGGAAGGCAGACAAACACAGGCAATCAGAAAGAAGAAATGGCCACCAGCTCACCTCAAGTGCAAGGCCTTTATGACATCAAACTTCCAGGAACGGTTATCTAGAAGCTGGGGGTTCCAGGTCACTTTTCTCATTTTCTAAAACTTAACAAAATACAAAGAAATTTCAACCAACCAAGAATGGTCACTTAAGATGTTTGAAATTTGTCCTTTACTTTCTCTTTTTGTGAGGATCAGAGGCCAGGGCAAATCAAAGACATTAATTTGAGGCAGGAAAGGGGAAAAATAGAAAATTGGGTATGGAGGGTAAGGAGGGGCTTTGAGAGGGAATGGTGCCCAAGGCTGCATTTTCTAATTTGCAGACTTTCACGAAGCCATCCCCTACCCACATGCTCAGTTCCTAACAGCATCTTCATCAATTAAGATTCTATGAGACTGGCAGGCTCCAAGATCAACAGTACCATCCACATACTCACTATTCCACTGGCAAGGCGAACAATTCCGAATATTAAAAGTAAAGCGACACATTCTGCCATGTCTTTTGTATACAGACAGCTGAAGCTGCGTGAAAGTTTGGCACCAAAAGGCCAAGTACCATATTTTCAGCCACCCACACGCCAAACCCCATAATAACTACAGACTCTAGATGTGAAATTTTCAGACATTTTAAGCGAAGGAAAACTAATAGTCATGTGTCTTCATGTGCTTTCTTTCCTAACAGGGCAGTTTCTCAACTTTAAAACCTCATCAATGTACACTAAAGAGAACAAAGGGTGCTGCATAGATATTTTCACCAGATGCCAAATGGTGCTTATTTATTTAAACAGAAAACCCCACTTTGTACATTTGGTTCAGTTAGTGGTATGCGCTCCGTAACAAATATTTTTTTAAAAGTAAAAAGCTGCCACCAGTACACTTAAGTTACAATAGGGCTTCAGGAAAGTCTGTTAGCTGAGACTAAATATTGCTCTTTTTGCTTTTGGTTGAGATATAAATTCCACTCCCATCTTCCCTTCATAATTAGTAGGAGAAACAGTGCTGCTAAAGTCATACCAGGAACTAATACTTAGTCCTTCTGTGGTCAAATCTAGAAGCAAAGATGTTCAGTTCACCATGATTTTTAAGGTAGGTGGATAAGCTACAGAGCATTGATTTTCTCAAAGATAAAAACTGAAAGCACATTAATTCCCTCCTATGTGAATATCTGAGCTTCAGTGGCCTAAATAGGCCATAAGAACCTAGAGGCTAAGAGCCTCAAGAGTCCACCCTCTGAGGATAATAAAATGGTTAACACGACACTCCTCTGAGCCTCCACAATTAAGGAGAATGTCAACTTGTTCTGGATGCTGCTCATTCTGCCTGATAGGATTGCTAACTTTAGATCAGATCTCTGTAAAGAAGTGTCTACAGTTGTCTAAGATGAGGTGCTCAGGTCTACCTCCTACCAGCAAGGTGAGAGACGTTGGACAGAGATTCCACCTTGTGCAGATGAGAAATAGATAGGAAGCTCCAGAGATAGGCAAATATATAAGGACTGTATCCCAAGATTATCAAGTAATCAACACCAGATTCTAAAGAGCACAGGGCTTAAAAATACTGTGGGTAAAGAGTGTGGATAAGGAAAACATTGAACAAATACAAAAAGGACCTGAGCATTTTTTGGTGATTTAAGTACCCTGATATAAGAAGAACCCTCCAAACACAGAAAGGCCTGAGGCACAAATGAGGGGGAGTACTTAGGAAAGGGTCGACAACACTTGAACAATGGAAGAGGCTGAGCTCTGGCTGGGCCTGAACAAAGACTATTCACTTAGTTACACTTGGTTCCTTGATGAGAACAAGTTGGCAGTTAAACCAGCAGCACTACATATATTATATATCTAAAATTACAAAATATGATGAGCAAAATAATTGATACATATGTGGGCAAATATAAGAAAACTTTGCATAAAACTACATTAATAATAATCATAACTGATTCTGGTGCCTGAATACTAAAATGCAGAACTAAAATTCACCATGCTCATTTGAAATGAGAAAGACTTGGAGGCCAAGCCAGCCTGGAAAACAGCACCCAGCAATTCCATGCATGTTTTGTTGGTGAGACCTAAGTAGGGAGCCCCATCCATCTGCAAAAATGCCGGTAAGGAGGGGCACACCCAGGAAGAACTGGAAACAGGTTTGTTAACGGTCAGACTGCCACAGCCTGCCCTTTCTGCTTCTAACCACCTTATTTTAATGGCAGCTTTAAATTCACATACTATAAAATTCACTCTTGTTATGGGTACAAGTCAATGGTTTTTAGTATACTGAGTTGGCAACCATCATCACCATCTAATTTATCTCAAAAAGAATGCCCATGCCTGTTAGGAGTCATTCCCCATCCCTCTCTCTAGCCCCAGCCTCTAACAAAAATTAATACGGTCTCTGTCTCTAGGATTTTCCTGTCCTGAACATTTTGCATAATTACATAGAAAAGTAATATAATTTAATACAGCATGTAGCCTTTTTTTTTGCCTGGCTCCTTTCACTTACCTTATTTTCAAGGTTCATGTATGTTGTAGCCTGTATTAGTATTTCATTTCTTTTCATGGTTGAATGATATTCCACTGAATGGATATACATTTTGTGTATTCATTCTGATGAATGAATTAAGAGACATTTGGGTTCCTTCTGTGTTTGGGATGTCATGAATACTGCTGCTATAAACATTAATGTACAAGCTTTCGTTTGAATCTGTTTAATATTTTCTTGGATATATGTAGGAGTGGTATTGCTGGGTCATATGGTAACTCTATGTTTAATATTTTGAGGAACTACCAAACAGTTTTCCAAATGGCTGCAAAACTTATATTCCCAGCAGCAATGCATGAGAGTGTCAGTTTCTCTATATCCTTGCTAAATATTTGTTACTGTCTGTATATCTCATTTTAGCAGTCCTAATAGGTGTGAAATGGTATCTCACTGTGGTTTTGATTAACTCTTCTCTAATGACTAATGATATGGAGCATCTTTTCATGCATTTGCATCACCTGTGGAGAAGTGGCTATTCAAATAATTTGCCTATTTTTAAATTGGTTTGTCTTTTTGTTATTAATTTGTTCTAAAGAGTTCTTTATATATTCTGAACATGAGTCCCCTATCAAATGTATTACTTGCAAACATTTTCCTCCATTGTATGGATTATGTTTTCACTTTTTTAATGATATCTTTGGGGGCACAGATGTTTTTGAATGCTTAAACTTTAAGTAAGATAAGTCTTTATTGAAAGATTTTTTAAAGGCTTTTTAAAAAATAAGAAATATGCCATATTCAAAGACTGAAAACCTTAATATCATTTAGATGTCAAATCATCTTTGATTGCCTAAATTGATATATAGATTCAATACAATTACAATCAAAAGATTAGCATGTTTTTGTGTATAAGTGTGTAACTGAAATTTGTAAGACAATTGTAAAATCATGCAGATCAGTGGGGAACAGATTTTCAGTAAGTAGTGCTGAGATGACTGGCTATTCATTTCTGGGGGAAAAAAGTAAATCTCTACCTTCCATCTTACACAAAAGGAAAAAAAGTGAGGGTAGATTTTAGGTGGATTAAAGATTCAAATATAAAAGATAAAATGATAAAATTGTTTGGAAACAGCATAAGAGACCATCTTTATTACTTTGAGATAGGGAGTGATTACTTAAGATACATAAAGCCCACAATACATAAATGAAACAAGATTTGTAAGTTCAACTTTGCTAAATTTAGGAACTTCTGCATTCTTTAAGTACAAAACAAAGTGAGGATTCCTATATAGAACTCCAAAAAATCCATAAATAAAAGCCAAACAATCCAACAGACAAAAAGGCAAAATACTTGAAGAGGCATATCACTATAGTAACCTGAATGGCCAATAATACAAGAAAAGATGCTCAAGCTTGTTAGTTTATGAGTTGAATACAAATTGAAACCACAATGAAATACCATTTTACATTCAACAGACTGGCAAAAGATTAAAAGTCTGGCAAAAACAAATTAACAAAGATATAGGGTTTGAATCAGTACCACTGCTATAGGAAACATTTTGACATTAGCTAATAAAAAGATGAGCATATTCTATAACCTGTAAGTCCCCTGCCAGTCGCATACCCTAGAGAAATTTTTGCACAGATAAAAGAATGTTCACAGTAGCACTATGATTATAGAAAAACAAAAAACAGAAATAAAAGTAACCCAAAAATCCACCAACAGTGGAATGAATAGAATAGATTTTGGTGTAAAATATATATATTGCAGTAATGATAATTAATAAATTGCCAGGATATGTAATGATGAAGATGAATCTCAAAGGCATAGCATTAAGTGAACAGAACAAACTGAAGAATATGAAAATATGCTTCCATTCTCATAAAACTCAAAAATATATAAAACTAAGCAATACTTACTAAGGAATGTAAATATGTGAGAAGATATAAATAAAAACAGTGAATGCTAGCCAGAAAATTCCAGACAATGGGAACCTCTGGGAAGAGGCATGCAGGGATTTCAAACATGACAGTGAAATTCCTGGGGTGTATACACCTCCTATACCTTTTGTGGATATATATATATATATATATATATATATACACACACACACACACACACACATCCCAGCCCTAGACTCCCCAAAGGAACTTTATATTTTATACACACACACACATACACACTTTTTATCTATTGAGTATTAGAGAAAAACTACCCCACCAAAATGAAGAGATGCTATGACAAGCACTAACCACCAATTTACCTACCACCAGTTGTAAAACATTACTAATCCATCAGCATCATTCTTTATATTTAAAATGTTTTATGATTTTTATCAGAATATATCTTTATGTGAATTTCTCCAAGTTAATTTTGCCAAAACACTGTGAATCTTCTGGCTTCTCAGTTTAAGATCAGCTTAAAAATTGGAAAGAGACAGGGAATAGTAGCAGATTCATCCATAATGAGCTACTGCAAATTGTGCTCTTGATGGTATTTTTTTCTTCATATACTTTGCCTCAAACATTTTACAGTTAAAAACATTTTATAGTTTCCAAATGAAAGCTAATGGCAGTCATGGAGAGCTTAGACCTGGGAGAATGTAACGATGAATTTGCTGTGAGAAAGGAACTGTTGGCATTTCTTTGGTATTACATCAATAAAAATATTAAAAGGGGGCTAATAATGATCTCCCTCATATGCCACATATGAAAGATGATCCGGTGTTGAGAGATCAGACAAAATTCTTCTATAGATTATTCTTTTACAGAATGTCCCATGATGAAATAATCTTCTTGCCCATTAGTGTCTCAAGTTGTCTTGCCAGTGGGTTTCAGCCCCGGGCAAGTTCACTCTTGATTCCATGAGACTGAAAAATGACAATGGAAGAACGTTCTGGGGGTGAAAGGGTTTATACTCAACTTTATTCCCACTATGGCAGGTCAAGCACTAGAATCCCGTCCACCTCTGAGCAAGTGTGCATGCAGCAAGCCGTTCTCTGTCTCTGTGCCTCTCTGTCCCTGCAGCCACCTCAGTCTCTGTCCTCAGCACTGCCACCACTCCAGTCTCAGCTCTCCTGCAGCTATGCAGCCCATAGCCCTGGGCAGAGCTCTTTATATAGAGTCAGTAATAACGTATTGCCCACACTTGCATAGTAAGCAAGCTGACCAGGGCCAGGTGAGAATCCTGACCATAGGAACTTCCATTTTCCCCATGCAAGTTCTCAAGGCATAATGGCCAAAATTGCCATACACTCTCCAGTGGATGACATCAAGAGGGCAGCCCAGTGTGGTGGGTGGACGTGGGCTTTCACAGCTGCCTGGTGGAAGCATCTTTACCACCAGTGTGTCCTTGGGAATCTGGTAGCTGGTGCAATCTCTTATTCAGTTTTCTAATTTCAAAATGAGCGAGATTATTACAGAGTTGTTCTGAGGGTTAAATGAGTCAATATACAAAACACTCGGCACAAGGTAGGTTCACCAGAAAAGTTAATTGCCTTCTCCAGCCATTCTCTTTGCACTGATAAATGAAGTACTACATCCCAACATTCTGAACATCATTTTAGAACTGGCCAAAAGCTGGAATCTGAGATTGAAGAAGAATCATTAATAGAGCAGTGATGCCTAAATTCCTGTTCTTAATACCTATGATTATTATATTTCTTCAAAAATGCTTTATGCAGATGTAGAGCAGTTTTCTGTTGAATGAGCTTTAAGCTTCAAGCAACTTTACAGTTATCTTAAAATTCTTGTAAGAAGCTAGAAATTAAGTTGGAGCATGACAGAGATCATAAATAAACTAAAAGTAAAACAAACAACCGGAAAGAAATATGACATCCCAGAGATTAAATAACTTCATTTGATTTTTACCTACACATCATAAAAACCATTTAAAAGATGTTTGGATTTTTTTTAATTTTGCATTGTTAAATATAGATAATATTTTGACAACCTGAAAAACAAAAAACTCTGCTTTATAAAAAATTTTGTGTTGCTAAATATAGATGATATTTTGACAAACTGGAAAACAACACACTATTTTAAGCCTGGTTTCAAGAGGCTTTGTCATAATCAGCTGGTGTTTATTAGTGTGTCCTGGGTGCATGGCTTTGCATTTTCCTTTGCAGAATATTAAAGAACATGAAAATATTAATTCTTGCCCTCTAAGGGTTTACATTCTAGGATATCTCATTCATCTGGGAGAAAATAATTCTTTCATTTTGAAAACAGCAGGCAGATGGCTTAATCCATTGGGTTTAGTTTCAAACAAACAAACAAAAACATTTTTTGAGGTGTAGAAAAACCAAACGAAACAGATAAAAACATGTCAAGAGTTTTTACATATAATTTGGCTCTATGGAAACATTCAATATTAAGTGTTAAATATGCATAATATTAACACATTTATATTAACAGTTTAACATTCTCCTCCAGTTTTCAAGAGATTCTATTAAATTCAATAAGTATTTTTCCAGTACCTACAATGTGCCTGGCTATTACACAGAACTTCTATCATCATTGGTTCACTGAATATTTGTTGAACACTTACATGTGCAAGACACTATTCTAATTCTTGGAGACAACAGACATGAGTGATACAAACTTCCTACCTGTTTGTTGAGCATCAGTTGTATTGACCTGTTTTCTAAATCTCCTACACCAATAAAAATACAAGGAACTTTGAAATGTGTTTTGTCTGACATTTACACTTTATAGTGAATACTGAGGCAATATCTGAATGTGTATTATATGCACAGGAAAGCCTGTAATATTTATGTCTCAGGTGTTCAGAATCATTTGAAGGCAGCTATGAACTAAAAATGGAGATCAATACCATCACAAAAAAAATTCCACTCATAACTTCGGTTCTTAAATACAAATAAATTTCACTTAAGTTAAAATGTGGAGTTGACACTTACTACATATTTACTATACTCAGCAAAGCCTCCATGCAATAAAATAATAACAAAGAATGTCCTTGGAGAAATGAACCTAAAGCAATGGAAGAAAGAGATATGTCCTGAAAGGGAACCTCCTAATAAGTCTCCCATCTCTACTTTTGCCCACCTCTGATCAAGTTCACCCACAGCGGCCACAGGGACTTTTGAAAATGTAAATCTAAAAGGTGAGTCCTCCTACACTGCTGGTAGGAAAGTAAACTAGTTCAACCATTGTGAAAAGCAATATGGGGGTTCCTCAAAACACTGAAAATAGACTCAGAAATTCCACTCCTAGGAATTCACCCAAAGAAAACAAGTTCTCAGATTCAAAAAGACATATGCACCCCTATGTCCAGTGCAGCACCATTTACAATAACCCAGATATGGAAGCAACCTAAGTGTCCATCAGCAGATGAATGGATAAAGAAGATGTGGTACATATACACAATGGAATACTATTCATCCATAAGAAAGAAACAAATTTGCAACAACATGGATGGAGTTGGAGGGTATTATGCTCAGTGAAATAAGTCAGGCAGAGAAAGACAAATACCTTCCCTCATTTGTGCAGTATAAAAATGAAGCAAAACTGAAGGAAACAGCGGTGGACTCACAGATTCCAAGAAGGGACTAGTAGTTACCAAAGGGGAGGGGTGGGGAAGGGCGGGTGACGAGGGAGGGAGAAGAGGATTCAGAGGTATTATGATTAGTACACATGGTGTTGCGGGGGTCATGGGGAAGACAGTGTAGCAGAGAGAAGACAAGTAGTGACGCTGTGGCATCTTACTACACTGATGGACAGTGACTGCAATGGAGTATGGGTGGGTACTCGATAATATGGGTGAATGTAGTAACCACATTGTTTTTCATATGAAACCTTCATAAGAGTATATATCAATGATACATTAATTTTAAAAAAATTAAAAAATAAGTAAATAAAGCACTGCCTTTTGGGTCAGAAAAAAAAAGAAAATGTAAATCTTTTTGTGTCTCTTGCCTGCATACCATCTTCAAGATGTCTCAATGCACTGTTGTATAATCTGTGATGTAAACTATGATGGTTAATCTTATGTGTCAACTCCACTGGAGCATTGGGTACTCAGATTTCTGGCTAAACACTCTTTTGGTGTGTCTGTGAGGCTGTTTCCAATTTGAGGTTAGAATTTGAATTGGTAGACTGAGTTAAGCAGATTTCCCTCCCCAGTATGGGTGGGCGTCATCCAGTTCATTGCCTGAGTAGAACAAAAAGGTAGAGGAAGGGAGAATGAGCTCGCTCTCTCACCCTCTCTCTCTCTCTCTCTCTCTGTGTCCCTGCCTGACTGTGTGAACTGAGACATTGGTCTTCTCCTGCCTTCAGACTGGGATTTACACCATCAGTACTCCTGGTTCTCAAGCCTCAGATTCAGACTGAAATGTACCATTAGTTGTCCTGAGGCTCCAGCTTGCAGACAGTAGATCATGAGACTTCTCAGCCTCCATAATTGTGTGAGCCAATTCCTTATAATAAATCTCTTCAGACAGATGATAGACAGATGAGATATTATATGTAATGTATATATAAAGGTAATATTTTATATATATTAAGATAAGATGAAGATATATCTTAATATAGAGATCTATAGATATATAAAATATATTGCTATATATATATAAAGATTGTATGTATATAAAGGTAAGATTATATATATTAA
This sequence comes from Manis javanica, assembly GCF_040802235.1. Lineage (NCBI taxonomy): Eukaryota > Metazoa > Chordata > Mammalia > Pholidota > Manidae > Manis > Manis javanica. Next base: position 153,558,215 of record NC_133157.1, read on the forward strand.
GATATGAGGATATATCTTAATATATAGATATCTATAGATATATAGTATATATTATACAGTGATGCATATGATGACATATATGTGTATTTTAAGATAAGACTATATATATTAAGATATATATATCTTAATATAGATATGTAGCTACATTTATAGATACATAGATTATGGATTAATATATATAATGATATATATTTATATTTATATATATTCTGTATAATTGGGCTACTGCCTGCCTGATGAGTCACACTTTACACAAATCACCTCACAAAGCCTGCTTCTGTGGCTTTCTGACCTTCCTCCTGTTCCTCAAGCTCCTCAGAAGGCCAGTACCTTCTCCACTCAGGACCTACTCATATTCTAGCCCCTCCTCAGAGACAATCCTTTTCTGTCTCTTCCTCAGGACACATAAAAGTGCTGTCACCTCCTTTCTTTGGAATATTCTTCCCTTCACCTATGCTTGACTAACTACAAACCCCTTACAGATCTCAGCTTAAATGTTGATTTCTGAGAGAAGCCCCCTCCTCCTGAATTAGATTAGGCATCCCTCTTATATGCTCCCATAACCCAGGTCCTTCATTTTTCACAATCAAAAATGATTTGGTTAATGTCTGCTTCTTCTGTGAAATTGTAAGGCCCAGGAAAACCGGACAAGTTTCACTGTACAGGCCAGATCTGTGTTTCACCTTTCTCCTGCTATTGCCCCATAATTCAGCAGAGCACCTGGCCTATAATAATAAATATTTAATGTATAAATAAATCAATGAGTGAATAAATATATGAATGAATGTCATCCTTGAGCTGGAGCTATCATTTGTTAGTATCCTAGAGTCACTCATTTGCATGGTTTTGCAGTGAAAGTAGACTTCATCAGCAAGCATGAATTGAGGACACCTTTGTAACCCTATTACTTAGCTGCTTCCTGGTACATGATAAGGGTTTTGTAAATGTTGGATGATGGATGGATGATGAATGAATGATGGATGGATGGACAGATGAAAGAAACCAAATCTAGTAATTTAGGTTTGTTTAGAGTGAAATTCATTTGTCCTTTCATATAAGCACCATCCTCATCAAATTAGCTAAACAATTAAGCACAGATTTGAAAATCTATGCAGAAAGATTAAAGACAAAGAAAAGGGAAAAACATGTTCCCCTGAGCTCTTAAAGTTTTGTTGTCTGTAATATGTATTTGGCACTTATTAACTGAGCTGTCCATTAATTTATATATATGTATGTATGTATGGTTAATCACCCCAACCATATTACAAGCTTCTTAAGACCTGTGAACATATCTCATATTTCCTTATATCTTCCCCTCAACTTCTATAGCAGCTGGCATGGCACCTAGCATGTAAGAGGTACTCAGTAAATTACTGAGTACAGCATGTTGGTGTTAACTATGGTCTACTGGCCAATTTACTCATGTGCTGTAGATAAATGCTAGTTTTACCTCCCTAAGGCTTACCCAGCTGAGGTTCCACTCTTTGATTGCTAGAATGATGCTGTTTTTTTCATCTAAGTTGCAAACATTGGACATAAAGAAGGATAAAGAAAAAAAATGAAAGTTTTCAACTCTGAACCCAAGTTAGTAAAAGTCTGTTAGAGGGCCAGTTGTGACAATGGTTAAAATAACAAGTTAAAAACAGTCATTGTCACTAACTGACTTTTTGCATAAATAGATCTCATTTATAATAGCATCAAAAACACTAAAATACTTAGAAATAAATTTAAGGAGGTGAAAGATCTCTACTCTGAAAATTATAAGACATTGATAAAAAAATGAAGAAAACACAAAAAAACAGAAGACATCTGTGCTCATGGGTTGGAAGAATTATATTGTCTTAAAATGTCAATATTATCAAGCCATCTATGGGTTCAATATAATCCCTAACAAGATCATAATGGCATTTTTTACAGAAGTAGGAAAAACATTTCTAAAATGTATATAAAACCACAAAAGACCCCAAATAGCCAAAGAATTCCTGAGAAAGAAGAACAATGCAGGAGGCACCACACTTCCTTATTTCAAGCTATAGTCATCAAAACAGTAAGGTACTGGCATAAAGAGACTAATGGAGCAGAGCAAGAGCCCAGAAATAAACCCAAGTGTACACAGTCAATTAACAATTGACATGGCAGCCAAGAATGCTCAATGGAGAAAAAGACAGTCTCTTCAATAAATAGTGCAGGGATAGTTGGCTATTCATATGTAAAAGAATAAAACTGGACCCCTATCTCACATTACTCACAAAAATTACCTCAAAATGGATTAAAGACTTAAATGTAAGACCCAAAGCCATGAAATTCTTAGAAGAAAATATAGGAATAACCTCTTTGACATGGGTCTGGTAATGATATTTTGGCTATAACACCTAAAGCACAAGCAACAAAATCAAAAACAAGTGGGACTGTATCAAACTAAAAAGCTTCTGCACGGCAAAAGAAACCACAACAAAGTGAAAAAACCACCTACAGATATTGGCAAACCCTGTATCTGATAAGGGGTCAATACCCAAAATACATAAAGAACTCATACAACTCCACAGCAAATAGTAATAATAATAGTCCAATTTAAAAGTGGGCAAAGGGCCTGAATAGACATTTCTCCAAAGATCTACGAGAGGCCAAAAACATGAAAAGTTGTTCAGTGTCATTAGTCATAGGGAAATGCAAATTAAAACCACAATGAGATCTCCCCAACACCTGTTAGAATGCCCATAATCAAAAGAAAAGAAATAACAAGTGTTGGTGAGGATGTGGAGAAAAGACAACCCTCCTACACTGTTGGTGGAAATGTAAATTGGTACAGCCACTATGGAAAAAATAGTATGAAGGATCCTCAAAACATTAAAAATTGAACTACAGCATGATTCATCAACATCATTTCTGGGAGTCTAGCCAAATGAAATGAAAACACTGACTCTAAATGATATCTGCACCCCCACACTCATATCAACATTATTTTAAAAAATGAATGGAAGCAACCTAAGTGGCCAATAGATGAGTAGATAGAGAAGATGTAGCTTGTATATGTAATGAAATATTATTCAGACCTTAAAAACAATGAAATCCTACCATTTGCACTAACACAAATGTACCTTGAAGACATTTTGCTAAATTAATCAATCAGGCAGAGAAAGAAAAACACTCTATGATCTCTTATATGTTGAATCTAAGATAAAGTCAATCTCATAGAAAAAGAAACCAGATTTGTGGTTACAAGTAGCAGAGGGTGAGAGGAAAGGGAAATTAGAGGAGGGTGGTGAAAAGATACAAACTTCTAGTTATAAGAGTAATACTAAGGATGTAGTACAATGTGAGTATAGCTAACACTATTGAATAAGATATAAGAAAGTTGTTAAAAAAGAATAAATCCTAAGAGTTCTCATCACCAGGAAAAAAAAATGTTTTTCCTGTTTTTCTTTCTTTTTATTGTATCTATATGAGAAGATGGATGTTAGCTGATCCTACTGTAATCATTTCACAATATATGTAAATCAAACCATCATGTCCTATGCTTTAAACTTACACAGCAATGTATGTCAATTATTTCTCAATAAAACTGAAAAAACGGTCATTCTGAGTTTTGACTAGAATAATTGCAATTTAACAATTTGTGCTAACAATTAAGCCAGAAAAAGATAAAAATGCAGCTTCTGCACAATATAGGTAGGTCACAGGGACAGTATTACAGTACAGAGAATACAATTAACAGCTCTATAACATCTTACTACATTGATAAAGAGTGACCGCAATGGAGGGGGTGACGCCTTGATAATGTGGGTGAATGTTGAACCACTGTGGTGTGTATCTGAAACCATCATAAGATTGTATGTATATCAATGATACTCTAATAATATATATATTACATACAATTTTGCTAATAATGGAGCCTTTACATATGAATATTCTCTGCAAAATATGTGTGAAGCAAGATTTTATTAGGTAATGCAACTATGTTAAAGAGGGAAATTTGGAATATGATAGTTCAATTCTCAGTGTAATGAAATGTTCACCTATTACAGTTCTAACCTTTATGTAACTATAGCCCATTATTCTTCTAATGTTATTTTTTATTTAATTTGTCAAACTTGTTTGCTATATTTAGAAAATGAAGATAAACAAAACTATAATATCTCAGCTCAGAGATAACCACCATATCACACTTGATATTTAAACAGCATTTTATATACATATAAAATATATGTATGTATGTATTTATATGTGAACAACATGGGTGTGAACTGTGTGGGTCCATTTATAGGTGGATTTTTTCCAATAGATGTATTGGAAAAATCTTTTTGAGATTTACAACAATTTGAAAAAAAAATTTTCTTTTCTCTAGCTTGCTTTCTTGTAAGAATACAGTATAGAATATATAAAATATGTGTTAATTGATTGTTTGTATTATTGGTAAGGTTTCCAGTCAACAGTAGGCTAAGAGTAGTTAAGTTTTTGGGGAGTCAAAAGTTACACATGGATTTTCAACTGCACAGGAATTTGGCACTTCAAACCTCCATGTTGTTCAAGGGTCAACTTGTATATTTGTATAAACATATAGATACATATACCATCTACTATTGAATGAGCATTGCAAGTTTTAACTTAGATTTAATTATTTCACAGTTTAACTTTTTTTTTACACATGATCCCTGATAGTGAATGATGGTCACAATATGTTTAAAACACCATTTTGTTCACTATCTAGATACTCATTTCATGGATGTTTTGTAATTAATTTAATGAGTTATATTGTTGAATCTAGGTTGTCTCTGAACTTCTGCTTTTAGAAACAATACTGTGATGAATATCTTTGCATAATTTACAAAAAAATAATGTATACAAATTTTAAAAAATAAAATGCAGCTTCTGAAAGAAAAGACATCTGAGAGATTTGTATATTTATAATAAGTTGTTAAAATCCAAAAGAGTAAAAGATAATACCACCTAATTTACAATGATATTTTGTTAGTTGTTGAAAGTCCTCACAGAAAAAGAAAAGAAAAAAAAAAGAATTAAAGCATTAGATCCCATTAAGACCAAGTACTTGAGAAGAGAAAGAAGGAAGAGAGGGAAGGAGGGAGGCAGGGTAGAGGGAGAGAGGGAGGGAGGGAAGAAGTGCCTAAATCAAGAAAACTGTACAAGATAATTAGTTTCCCAATCCTTGGCCCGCTTGCTCTGCTCACTTCTCAGCAGTGATTGAGCAGCCTGTCAGCTGCAGGTTCAGTCCCACTGGGTTGTTGAACTAGCCTTGTACTCCTGTGCAAAGCTGGATTAGCCAGGGGATTAATCTCTGTGCACTTAGGCATGCAATGATAGCCCATCAGCAAAGACCTTGCACCATTATACAATGCCTTATTTATATGTAAATTATTTCCAAGCTATAGTGTAATACTACATTATACATATCGTAAGATATACATAAGAGTGTAATCTTTTAAGAATAAATATGAACAAATATAAATGACAGTGCTAGTACTTCTCTTCTTCACTCCAAAGAATCACCACGTATACTCCCTAGGATGAAAGTTCTGGGCTTGGAGGCCTCTGGTGGAAGCTCCTCTTGGAAGTCCCAGGTGTATTTTTCCCTTCTGTCTGACTGTACTTCTGCCTTCTTGATTTGCCCTCAAGTTATCTCTTCTTATCTACCTGCCAAGGTAGGCTCTTCTGATCCCCAACCCAATCATCTGGATCCCTAAAACCCTGACTTATTTTGTTTCCAACTCCCTCGTCCTGGGAGCTTGGACTCTGCCCTTAAACCTCAGCCACTGATCAGGAACTTGGTCTGCAAACTTACAGAACATCTGCAACCACACAGGTGCCACTCACCTGGCTCACTCACTGGCCCTAGCTGAAAACTTGCTGTTATAAAAATCTTTCCATGCACTCAAGCTGCTACAATGCTGTCCTCAGGAAGTAAGATGGGAGTTGTTCAAATAAAGCAACCTTCCAGTGTTACACCTATCATCAATAGGTACTGTCCTTCCTTATTCCTGAGTCACATAGTGTATAAGCAGGGATCTGACAGACTAGAGCAGCACACTCAGAGTGTTTATTATAACATGTGTAATGTATCTTTGGTGTCAGTGTTATTGACTTTCCTATTAATCATTAGCATACTAATTAAATAAAAATTCATTTATTACCACATTTTAGATTAGATTGGCTTTTTCCCCCTTTATGCCATCTGGTGTGTCTTCTTCCACACAGTCTCTTTCAAATATGCAATCCAGGGTTTATAAAACTCTCTGAAAATGTAATAACAAATACCACAGTTAAACAAATGCCTTTAAAGGATGAGAGAATTGCTTTGTTGAGCCTGCTGATATCAGTGATAGGAGTCAGCTGTGATATCGACAATTAGGCCAGTCTGCAGTGCTCAGCATCTCCATAGTCACAGGATTCTCTAAAATCAGAAGTAAAGGGCTTAGTGTTCTGGACTCAGCACCTCTTCTTACTCCAAAATCTTATTCTTAGAATTCTCATAGCTGACTAAGTTAACCAATTATCAAAGAAGGAAGTATCAGAAGGCAAGAAAACTTTGTTTCAAAGTGCTATGTCTAGGGGTCATGAAGTATGTTTAAATTTGGTTATCATACAGGAAATACTGTAGTAAGAAATAACAAAAAGTCAAAAATAAAAATCATCTTATACCAATATACAAAAGGAGTAACTGGTAAATAGTTCTACAACCAAAAAGAGAACACAAAGTATCCTAAACAAGATAACTATCACTAAAGTGTCAGAAGAGAATGTAGACAATGAAAACACAACATTGAGAATAAAAATATAATCCCATTTAACAATTACTTTATACCTCACCTAAAACTGATAAATGAAAAAACATTAGGAAAAATCCAGGGTTAGATAAAAGCATGTCCAGAAAGAGTGAAAATAAAATAAGGATATTTAGCAACACTACATTATTTCAACAAAGAAAATTTCATTATTATATTAGAGAATATTAATGGGAATAAAAAACACTTCTAGTTTATTATATTTTTTTATTCTAAAATTTCTAGTTCTCTGTTTCAAATTTATAATATTGCTTTGTATAGTTTCCAGTTTCTTGATGAAAGAGTAAGACTAAGTTTTATCTCCATAAGCATAATAAACACAGTTTATGTCAGTCTACCTCTGATAATTCCACTATCCACGTGTCCCATGGATCTGTTTCTGGGGTCTATTGCTTATGCTAGTTCTCATTCATGTTTTCTTGCTTCCCTGTGTGCCTGGTTATCTTTACTAGTATAATGGACATTGTAGTTGAAAAAAAAACCTTATAGTCACTGCATTATTTGCAATAGCCAAGATATGGAAGCAACCTAAGTGTCCATCAATAGATGAATGGATAAAGAAGATGTGGTAGATATACACAGTGGAGTATTATTTAGCCATGAAAAAAGAAAGCCTGCCATTTGCAACAACATAGATAGAACTGGAGGGTATTATGCTCAGTGAAATAAGCCAGGTAGAGAAAGCCAAATACCATATGATTTCACTTATTTGTGGAATATATAAACAAAGCAAAACAGAAGGAACAAAGCAGCAGTAGACTCACAGACACTGAGAAGGGACTGGTGGTTACCAAGGAGGAGCGGTTGGGGGGGCAGGGAGGGTAAGGGTGATAAAGGGGCACAATAATTAATAATCACAGTATAAGCTGGTCACAGGGAAGGCGGTACAGCATGGACAATATAGTCAATGATTCTGTAACATCCTTCTGCATTGACAGATAGTAACTGCACTAGACGGGGTGAGGATTTGATAATGAAGGTGACTGCTGAACCACTGAAACCAACATAAGATTGTAAATCAATGATGCTTCAGTAAAAAAAATGAAAAAAAATTTACAGTAATAATTCAAGGCTGAAGATGATTTTTGTCTTCCTTCAAAAGAAGGCTTTCATTTGCTCCTGCCAGGAGCTTAATGGCACTGGCAATTTAGGTTCCATTTAATAAAACTTCAGAGTTTTAAGTTTTGGGCCCACAGATAACTTGAAGCCTAGCTGGAATCAATGCAAGAGCTGGTTTATGTCAAGTTCACTCACACTCCCAGGGTGCAGCCTTTTGTGCCCCGTCCACAATCTGGGTGTCCCCATGGACCCTGGTATCACTGGACTCCAATTTTGACGCCCAATGTGCTGCAAGGCCATGGCAAGCACTGCTCAGCCACTCAGCCACCTGTTGCAAATGTTCCCCATAAAGCAAAACCAATCCCAAATGCCAGGCTCATATTTCAGGATTTCTGTCTTCTCCCAGGTCTTGGCAAGGTAATTCTTTACTATCTTGTCAGTGCTTAGATATTTGCTGAAAGTTTTTAAATATTTTGTCAAGCTTTTTCAGTCATTGTCAACAGCAGTGTTGGCCCAGATTACCTAGTCTATCATTAAAAGGGGTGGAAATCTAATCACAGTTCAAGTTCAAATAGCTGCTAATGAAATGAGATAACAGGAAGTCAGCATGTGTCATTGCTCTTTAAAGTTTCCTACTGAACAACTAATATATACCGTTACCCTTTTATCTCTAATTCCAAAAGAACGTACTCAATGAACTTCATACGAAGTTTAGGATGGACTTAATTCAGATATATATTAAACATAAAAAATCAACCTCCATATAATAAATATGTCATTCAACAAATTTTGTTGAACAATTACCAGTCTCATTTTTGGTGCTTGAGACACATCAGTGAAAGAAACAAAAACTTTCTTGCCCTTATGGTGGTTATATTCTAGTGACAAGAGACACATAAAAAATTAAATATATACAAGGTAAACTTTTTGATATGTTATGTATTAGTATATAATATCGGAAGGTGGTTGGTGTTATAGAAAACAGTAGATCTGAAGAGTTAGGACAGGGAGAAGAGTTATAATTTTCCACAAAGTGGCCAGAGTTGTTGAAAATATGAAATTTCAGTGAAGACTTGAAGGTGGTGAGGGAGTTGCCCATGCGTGTGGGGCAGATGGAAGAGTCGAGGGAAACACCCTAAGCCAAGATTGTCCACCCTGATCATGGGACATCGGGGAAGCCAAATGGCTAGAATGAAATGAGAGGGCATGCGGAAAGGAGAAATAACAGGGCAAGTGCGGGTAGGACAGGTCCTGTAAGGGCTGGGGGCCATTGTAAAAACTTCGCTTTTACTCAGAATGCAATCGGCAGCACTCACTGCAGTGAGCAGGGAAGGGACCTGATCTCATACTGGTTGTGGTGTTGAGTATAAGTGGAAGGAACACCAGGAGACCAAATAGGACCCTACAGCAGTAACACAGAAAGCAGTGTACACCGTCTGAATACACTTTGAGATGTATCTTCACAGTAAAATCAATTAGATTTTTACAGATTAGAAGTGGAGTATGAGAAACAAAGAGACTGAAATATATGTCCCCAAGATTTTTGACCTGAACAGCCAGGAAGATGAAATTGCCATCTACTGAGAGGGGAAGGCAGAGGGTGGAACAATTAGGAACACAATTTGGGTTGAGTTTAATGCATCCACTCGACCATATTTGTCCAAGTTCAATATTCAGGTCAGGAGATAAACTGAGAAACCTGAGCTGGAAATATAAACTTGAAACTCTTAATCTAAGAGTTTATATTTAAAACCATGAAACTCAATGAGATTCCCAAGGGAATAAAAACAGAGGGAAAGAAGATGTCAAGGACCAAGGACTCAAACATTAGGAGGTCCCAATATCATTAATTTAGGAGAGGGGTCAAAAGAAAAGCTAAATGAAGAGCCACAGGCAGACAGTTTGAGGCTAATGGGAGAGATCATATTAAATCAGGAAACTATGGGAAATATGGCGCATGATTACTTGCCTGTCCAGCCATTCCACGCCGGACACTTTACCTGTCTCCACACGACTCTTCTATTTTCCTGGTCTTGGAAGTAGATGCCATTTTAGCTATCAGGCTGGGATCAGCAGCACACCACACCTCATAAACTTCCTATAACACATAAGGAGATTTTGAGAACCAGCAGATACAGAAGAGACAGAAAATAAGTTCTCCGACTGGCTCCACAGGGGTAAAGCCAACCCTGTGCAACAAGGTGACAGAGCTGAACTTCGTCTCCAGCACCACGCCAGTTCCTTCTTGATCCCTTTTTCCATCCGGTGACTCTGACTCTTCAATCTCAGCAGGTAACAGTGACTCACACTGACCTCCACCTAATAAGTCTGATGCCCCAAATTTCCTGTACAGCACTCCTCTCTCTCTCAAAACGTACCTGTCCCTTGTCTTAGGACTTCACAGGTGCTATTCTCTGACAGCGATTCACTGTGAAATTCCTCTCCAAAATATGTGCCCTTGATAACTGCCTTCAAGCCTACCAAACTGTTTCAAGTGAATGCGATAAGCTTCACCACAGACGTGAAAGGAGAGTGAGCACACTCCCACCTCAAGAGATCCTGTTCAAACTGTTCACGGAGAATGCTCCTAATCTCCCTGGCCAGCAGAAGCTGAGCAGTCTCCCTACTTGGTGTATCTATGGGTCATTTTAACTTGGGATTTCCTAGAGCAAAATAAGACTATTTTGACAAACACTGATCTCACATTATGAAACGATGTATCTACAGATCATCAGTTAATTTAGCTATTCATTTCCTCTAAGTATTAAGTTGAACAGTGTGAAATGGCCATTGGTAGGTCAAAAATAATCAAACATTGGACTTTCATTTGCTTCAGTCTATTGCACACATATATGTATTTATTTAATACACAAATGGAAGTATTTTGTGGTTTTGTTAACAAAATCTACCCATTGCTCCTACCATTTGTAATAAATCCACGTGTCTCTGGAATTATCATTGGAGACATGTGTCTCCTTGGATGTGAATGAACTCAGTAAAATGCTTTCTGTAAAGTGCTTTCTACCACTAACACAGCAGGGGTTTTAGGGTTTGTTATTCAAGGCAGAAAGTCTATTCTAGGCTGACTGAGGCTTCTAAGGCTCTTGGCCACACTAAGAAGACCTTTGTGTAGCCCTCTCAGACTCTATCAAGCCCATTTCACACTTCATTTCATAGAAGCAATTAATGTTCTCATCTCAGCAGCAGTGGATTTAACCTATTGCTTTAGGTTCCTCCTTTTTAGATCAAATTATAACATAAACCTTAAACTCAGCAATGTGATCTTGCTCCTTGACTGGGACATTTGCCTTATACATCCTTGTAGAATGTTTTCCTGGAGGGGAGGGCTCTGTCTGAGTTTGCATTTCAGCTCTGCCACTGAGTAGCTATGCGAGACCTTCTTCAAATCTCTGGTGACAAACCCTGGTGAGATGCTCATCTTACCTGTTTCCTCCTCTTCCTAGAACCACAGAGGCACCAGATGCCCTTGAAATTAGATGTGGCCATGTTACTGAGTCATTGCCCATGAAATATGAGCAAAAGTGCTGTGCGTCACCCGTGGACACAGCAGGTAACGACAAGCTCGCTTCCACACTCTCAATGGCCTACCCTCCCTGCCAGGTGCAGAGGACCCAAGGCAGGCCCTGGGACCTAAGGATGGCAGAGCCACCAGATGCAAAGAATCTGCCCCCAGCAGCTGCATGGCGCAGAGCAGTCCTCTTCTAGGCCCTCAGTCCACTGAGAAATAAACCTTGATGGTGGTAGAAAACGTTGATGTTGAGGTATTAAGAGCAGTTAGCACACCCTGTCTAATAAACTCCCTAAAATTTTATCTCCTCATCTGTAAAAGTGAAAATCATAGAACCTATGTTCTAGGGTTGATGTTAGGATTCAATGAGATGACAAATGTACATGCAACGACAGTGTTTGGCCCAGAGTAGGACAATATAAATGGTGGCTGCTTTACAGTTACCATATATGTTCTCTCTTATATCTTGCTGAAACATTTTCTACATCCCTTAAAACAGCCCACTGTTCCAAAAAATAATATTTTTGGCAGTTCTCATGGGGCAGCATACTTTCAAGTCCCAGTATCTGACCCATGCACTCTGACAGCAAAGCTCATGGGGTATCAATAATTTTTTCCTGGCTCAGAACAGTTTTTATTGGATAAGGTTAGACTTTTTAATGCCTATCATTTTCTGAATAATTAAAGTCATTATTTCCAATTGCCCTTGGGTATGCAAATGTAGAAGATCTTATAGATACCATCTGATATAACTCACTTGCTGTTAATCACATGTATAGAAAGCAACTCCTCACACACCATGCATGCACTATATAGTGCTTTTTGATCGACTAAGTGGCATTTCTTCTTTCATTCTCAAGTTTCCTAAAATTTTTGCTCACCAACTGCTCTTTTTCAATGAAACATTATTTGTCTCTTTGGTTAATATCAATAGAACAAATATAGTTTTCCAACTGCATGTTCCTTGACATCATGCGACAGCAAGCTTGAATGTATAATAGCATAGATAATAGCACTAGTAAGTGGAGTTTACATAACGCACACATATAAACCAACTTCAAAAGAAAATTTGGGTATTCATCACCAAATTCCACTTTATAAGCTATCCAACTAGTTCTTCCTGAGAAAAGTATCATTTAAAGCAAATTTCAAAAGAAAAAAATATAAAAACCTGAGCTCCAAATAGAAATAAGCAGCCTTCTAACAACGCTCTCCAAAAATTCTCTAAAATCTCCTCAACTAAATAATATTACCTCAAATTTATAATGCCTTCTTCTCTTTATCTCTTTGCCCAAAATATCTAAGAGCGCAGGGGAACACCACATTTGTGTTGAAGCCACACACAATGTCCAGGCTTGCTTTATGTTTAGCTCGCTAATTAATCCATAGCTTAATAAACAATCATGCTTTGTTTTGCTTACATCTTTTTCCAAAAGTGAATTAAGGTGGTTTATAAACACATGTACAAGAAAATTACTTATAATGAGATTTAAAAAAAACAGAGAAAATTAAGCAAAAGGCAAATAGGGGCAAAAAATAAAGATGAAGCCATTGGGGGAGGTTGTAAAAAGCAGCAAATGCTGTTAAATTCTAAACACTTTCTGAAGACTAGCCACAGATTTCACTCTGAGCTTGCTGGCAACCACTGCAGAAAGAGAAACATAATTTACAAAGTTCATGAGTACAACATGGTGAACAATACCCAAATCAATACCTTTACACTGAACACAATAAATTTCACAGTGCTATTTATATTAACCTCCATCAATATAAAAAAATGTTTTTAAAGACTCCACAGGACAAATGTCAAAATAAAATGTCATACTTCCTAATGAGTCTGTAGAAACTCATGGGGATGTCCAAGATTACAATGCTTTATTTGTGTAGGTATGTAGAGCTGGATTAATAAAAGCTTCCTGCAGGATTGATTTCAAATTTTTTTTTTAAGGCCAGAGAGGATCCAAGATGGTGTATGTACAAACCAGTGATTCCATACAAAGCGTGATGGAAAGTGTATGAGAAGCAGTGACCCAAGAGGAGGGGATGGACAACAAGACAATTTCCTTGGTGAGAAGAAAGTGAGATCTGACAAGAGAGTCTAGTAAAGGGACAGAGGGAGATGCGGGGTTAGAAGGCACATTTATCCTATTGAGATGGGGGGTGCATAATGGATGGTCTTTAGGCATTTCTAGCAGTGCTTTGTTTTTTATTCACTAGATAATAAGAAAGAGAGAGAGAGATTGACCAATCATATAACATGGGAGCATGGCTGGTGTTAAATCCGGGGAGAAGAAATCCCGGGGCAAAAGACCTCTAAAAACTGAAATCAGTCAAAGGAAGAAATAAAGTCTAAAACCCGTTTATTGCTTACAAACTGCAGTCCAGGGCCGTCTCTCTCCTCTTCTCCGGAAGAAGCCAGCAGCAAGCCTGCCCCCTCCCCTTAACCTCTCCGGTTCAGACATGCCCTCAGTTGCCCAGGTAATTACCCATTGACATGGAGATGAACTTCTCTCCAACCCCGAGGATATGCAAATGTACCAAAGCTAGACGAGATATTCTGTAAGTATTACAATTTGACCCACAGCTGGTGAACAATTCTAACCAAAACCCACAAACAACCGAATGAGTAAAAGAGGGAAGGGAGAGACTCCTAAGTGGAAAGAGTCCATGGTCCAGCTGAGTTTGGTTCTATCACTGGAACCTCACTTTCCCACTGGTTTGTGAATTCATCAGGAGGAAAGTTGGGGGTAAAGTGAAGGAAAGGGGAAGGGAAGGCGGCCTGAATCACATCTGATTTACATGTAGTCTCAGTGTGCAACACAAGAACGGTCTGTAGCCAAAATTCAGTCTAGTTGGTTGTTGGAAAAAAGCACAAAATCCCATTTGCTCAACTGAAGTTATTTATGGTGACTGAGATTTTGTAAATGAGTGGATGGTAAGGTAAGGAAAAGGAAACATCGGATATCACCCACAAATATTAGCAGTAGAGCAGGATGTGAGTGTTGTTTTGAACTAGAAGGCAAGTTAGCTATTGAGCAGCTGTAACTCCAAAGCTCTTTGCCATATTGTTTCAAATGTCAGTATTCAACCAAGTATTAGCACTCTTGTGACAAAAATGGATATGAACTTCAGCAAAGAGAAACCTAGATACAGGTAATAATTAAATTTCAGAAAATTATACTCTTTTTAAAGAAGAGAGTAGAAGTGGAAAGTAATAATAAAACTTAGTTTAACCAAAGGAACGTTTGACTGGGAGTCAAAAGACTAGGGACTGGATTTCAGCTCCTAAGCAAGTTGTCAGACTTCTGTTAAGTCACTGCCTCTGGGTGCTGGTTTCCTCAGGATGAGGCGGAAGAACTCAGTGGTTTTCAAACTGTGCTCTGGGGGCTTAGGGGGTTCCTGAAGTGTTAGGTAAGGCCAACAGGCCAAGCCTCGGGCCTCAGACCTGAGTATGTTATTAGCAGAATAGATCCACTCTAACCTTTTAGCTACAACTTTTATAAAAGGTTCTCATACATGGATTGTTTAGAAAAAAGAGACCTATTATTTTCAAAAAGCTAGAAATGATTGAGGCTGATCTCTAATGTCCCTTACATCTAATAAATCCCATTTAAATTAGTAACATACTTGAACAGGAAGTATAAACTGGGTATCATTGCTTCAATCTTACAGGTTGGAAACAAGCACAGAAAAATCAGAGCAGATTCTCACTGATGGAAATGCCAAGACTAGCATCTAAGTCAGCTGACTAAATTCATATTTCCAAAAGTTTTAAAGCCCTTTATGGGGTGGTGTTCAGACTGTCTGGACAGTAAATATGACTAAACCCAGTTAAGACCTCTATGAACTTCTAAGATTTGGTGGGTGGATGCGGAGATCTACTCACCCAAGACAAGCCTCTGAAGATAAGCCTTATATGTAAGTTCCCTTGTTATTAAACCTACCACAGACCAGGAAAGAATTCTGCTGGTGATTTGATTGTAGCAATAAGCATAAAGGTACGTGATTGTGGTCTCAATTTCTGAAGTCATTTTACATAAAAAGCAGGCATAAATATTAGCAGCAATATGTTTGGAGTCTGTAGATATTTGTAAATAAAATGAGTCTAAAAGCATCCTCTTTTTTGCTTCCTAAATATAGGATTGTTTTTCCCTGATTTTGGCCTTCTCTGAACTGCCCACCGCTTTCTCAGTTTGGGTTCCTGTTACTGTATGATTTGCATCTTATAACTATGGCTTGAGGAATCACAAAAAAATTGTTATTTGGTATGGAAAACTCACAGCCCACAGTTTTGTCAGGTTTTAATGCTGTAGCTGTTGTGCAAAATTAACATTTGATGAATATGTTTGTCTTTTTTTGAAGGTATCAATTTACACAAGATTATCACAACAGAGCCAAAATGAGCCTCAATTTATGTAAAGCAATATGAGAAAATCTTAAGAACAGCTGTGGTCTTTAAGGTAGATTACACTTGTGCCTGATAAATTGCTTAAGTAGCTACAGTTATCAAGACTATGGCAGCTGTAGGTGTTGTGACAAAGATGGGTTTTGAAGCCCAGCTGCCTATAAGCCAACTCTGTTATTTACTAGCTGTGTGACCTTGAGTTACTTACTTAACCTCTCTGTGCCTCTGTTTCCTCTTCCTTACAACAGGGATAATAAGGATTCAGTGACTTAATATAGATATAATGCTCTTAGTACAGTAAGTGTTAGTTTTAAAAAAAAATTACATTTAAGCTGGCCAAAAAAATTCTATCTTGTCTAAACCACTATTATTTGGGGTCTCTGTTACATAAGGAGCAGCCTGTTACACTACCGTGAACATGCTGGCAAGGGAATATAACTTGTTTCTCACACACAGAAGGGAAATCACTTTTCAATGGAAACCAAAGAAAGAATAATTAGTAACAAGCTCTATCAGCATCAGTTCTAAATTAAAAATTAGCAATTTTTCTTCCTTCTCTCCCTCTCTCCCTTTACGAATGATTTGATATAAAAGGCATTAGATCAAAAAAAGTAAAGAAGGAATCTGGGGTCAGGGAAGGGAGGGTGTGTCCAGAAGCCATGGAGCGAGCAGGAGGAGCCTTTTCTGTAGGAAGGAGGAGTGTGCTGGCCCCACCCAAGAGCCACAGCCATGGGGCAGTGGTGCTGGGAGATTTGTTACACGGCGATGGGATGGCGATGGGCAAGATTTGTGACATTCAGCGGGGTTGGTCAGATATGTCAATATACAGAGGATGATGGGAGTCTGGAGGAACACTATAATAAACTCTGTGTTGCTGGATTCAAATTGAAGTATTAATGTGAAACTCAAGGTTTTCAATATGGATAGATACTTACATAAATAAGTCTAGTGGATATGTGTGTATATACGCAAATACTCCATAGCTCTGTGCCCTGAGAGGGTCTGAGGGAGTGACACCCCAGTAGTAATGCCCCCACACACTCCCAGGCCCTGATTGCTGTGTACTGTTCTCTGCTAAAAGGAACCCAGGGCTCCTTGCAGAAGTGACTGATGACAGTGCTGGGACAGAAGAATACAAGAGGAGTCTGGAGCATCTCTTTGTGAAAGATGCTAAGGAAGTGCTTATAGAATGTGGGCACAGAAGCTAGTTTAAGGGGTTACCACTGGCCAAATCTGGGGCCATCTGAGTATCAAAATACGTAACGATAGCAATAGACTATAAACCATTAAATAAGATAAGAATCCATGAATCTATACTGATATAATCAATTAATTAATTAATTTTTAAAAAGAAGACAAATTTTTCCTTACAATGGAATGCCTTCTGATGAATGTGGCAAGAATTATGGAATCAGAAAAATCACCACTCAGTAACCATGATAGTAATTAACTCAGCCAAGAAATATCAATGAATGCTAAAACTAGTTTGATGAGGAATGGAATATTTACATAGTCTGATGGAGAATATCCTCCAGAGGATGTGACCGCCAGTTGAGCTAGACCCCAGCAATCAGAGACTCCTCACCTCCTCCCCTGTCCTGGGAATGTGGGGGTTCTGCCTGCCATCCAGCTCCCAGAGGCTGCCTCAAGGACATAGCCTTGAGATGGCAATGTGGTATTCAGACTGCCTGGACAGTAAATATAACTAAACCCAGTTAAGGCCTCTATGAACTTTTAAGATTCAGTGGGCGGATGCAGAGATCTACTCACCCAAGACAAGCCTCTGAAGATAAGCCTTGTATGTCAGTTCCCTTGTTATTAAACCTACCACAGACCAATCAGGAGTGGCCTGCTTCACTCTTCAGTCCCCATCCCCAGTACCAGGACAAGTTTCTGATTACACCTGGAAAACTCCCATGGAACTGTCAGGACAAGTCCTAAAGTAACCTCCCCACAAAATACTTATTGATTACAAAGGGATTAAGGAGTAACTTTATGATGGACCTGACATTTTTTTTGAATCAAGGGATCAAGGTTAATATCACCAGCAAAGACAAATAAAATTGTATGCCATCAGATAGAATGCAATGAGAACACAACATTGATTCTCTGACACTTCTCCCCAAAAAAATGTATAACATGAATCTAATCATAGGCAATTATCAGACAAACACATATTAATGGACATTCTTCAAAATAACTGGCCTATAATAATCACAAGTGTCAAGATCACAAAACTCAAGAAAAAAAGTGAGGAACTTCCTCCAGACTGAGGGAATCTATAGTGACATAACCACTAAATGCAATACATGCTCCTGAATTGAATCCCTTTGCTATAAAGGATGGCAACCTCCATTGGGTCTGTGAGTTCCATGGCTATAATGTACCAATTATGGTAATGGAGGTCAGGTAACACACATGGCATTCAGGGTGAAGGAGCATCATGTCAGCAACTTGCTCTCAAATAGTTCAAGAAAAAAAAACTCCTTGTACAGCTCTTCCAACTTTTCTGTGAATCTGAAATTATTTCAACTTTTAAAAATAAAAAATTATTTATTATGAGAAGATTAGACACTTTATTTTTAAGCTCTATTCATAAAGCTTTTGTGACAATTAAATGAGACAAAGCATTTATGGCCAATGCCTGATACAGGGCAAGACTTAAAAATACAGATATCCATAGTATAATATATTACATTAAATCACAAACATACACATTCCTCTTCCCACTGGCAAATGAATTTGATCGGGAGAGCCAAGTGAAAGGACTCAATCAGATGGTTGGAATTGCTCCTGCCTTGAAGCAAATGTTAGGACCAGATGACCTTGAGGCACCATTTGTACTTAATTATGTCTGGTCCCATAGTGCTAATTACCATATTTCTCAGCCCTTCCATAAGCATCCTCCTGATTAAAAGTCATTTATTAGGCTTTGTACAATGTATACCACCCCACCAAACCATTATAAAGGCTTGATTAAACGTTGCCTTTTTCTGGCTCTTGTACCCCTACCGACTCTCACTTTGTAAACGAAGAACCTGAAACGAAGGGTCTCACCCGAGGACACAGAGCAGGTCGATAGCAGAGAACAAACACCTGGACAGTCACTGACCTTGTTTCTCCTGCTGATTCTAAATGACCAGTTAAACTTACCAAGTCTGAGAATAAGGCTCCCACACAGTCAAGTTTTAATAATAATAGTAACCCTAGTTCAATTTATCCCTTTTCAACTTCAACTTTGTACTTAGCTTCATATCCAAAATACTGTCCCCAGGGCTTAATGCAGCATTTCCAAATTTTTTTAAAGATTTATTTTGTGCAGAAAGCAAAGTCCTTTTATTTTGCAAACTGGCATCATAAAAAACAAAAAGGGACAAAAGGAAAAGGAAGAAAAATGGAAACCACTCAGACCCAGTATCTAATTCTCCTCCCACTGCCTCATTCCTGGCACACACAGCTCGCTTTGACATCAAGGGGCGCTCTGCCAGGAAAGAGCCACATGGACTGCCGAAGGGAATCGGAGCCTGACCCTCCGTCTCCCACTCCTTCTCCTCCTCCAGGGCCCCACTGCCAGCTTAACAAACAGTTAATTGCCTTTTCAGACAAAGACTTTGACAGCCACTCTCCCACAAACGACACTGAAATCTTACCCCCTGTATAGTTTGTGAAAAAACTGTTTCCATTTTTAGGAAAGCATAAGACCTGGCCCATTTTATTTAGAAATTAATAATAATTCTGAGTGCTCTCTTTTCTCTGTTCTGGAAGAGCAGTGAAGCAGCTCTGAAATGAAGAATTTACTACTGTGCGTGCCAGGACAAAAACAGATGGACCAAAAAAGTTTAGATGGATGAATCTGAAAAATTGGATGACCTTTATTATACCTCAAAAGTTATAAAAAATTAGAAGAGCAAAACTTCCATTTGCTAGCAAGATTCTCTCCAATTTACAAATTTCATATTATGGATCCTGGCACAGGAGTGAAAGCTCACACCATCCTCTGGACAGCCAGACATATCTCCCAGCCATCAGTCCACCTCAGTCTCCTTACACAAAAGTCTAGAAAACCACATAAAATAATAAAGATAAAATGAAGGAAGGTTAAGGAGCCTAGCTCATGGTCACAAGACATCCTGAGATTGCTAAGGCCTGGCTAGTGCAAACAATGAGTGCATTTCGATAGAACACAATCCACATGCAACCAAGAACTGGCTCCTTCCTCAGACGGACCAGCTAACT
The DNA here is from genome assembly GCF_040802235.1 of Manis javanica. Lineage (NCBI taxonomy): Eukaryota > Metazoa > Chordata > Mammalia > Pholidota > Manidae > Manis > Manis javanica. The sequence goes on from NC_133157.1 coordinate 153,578,241, forward strand.
TTAGGCTGCTGCCTGTTCCCAATTGAAGCTACTCACCTCACAGACTTACCCACAATCAAAACTGATGTAATAAGTTGCATATTTGTAGAATGTAAGTGGATCTGTACAAATCCAGCACCAACTACAAAATCCATTTAAAGCATCTGGTGTTTCAAAGATAGGTCAGTTAGCATATAGCTGTGTATATGTTTGGGGCATAGATAAGTTATAGAAAATGTTTACTTCACAGACATTCTGAATAAACCCTGGGTGATGTATAAAATGTACTGTTGTGAGTGTACAATATTGTTTATAAATTAAGAATGCTAAGATCTTGGCATCCAAGGTCCACCCAAACCCAGCTCTACTCTGCTTTTGGAACATGGGAGAATGGCACTTGCCTCACCCCTTTGTACTTGTAGGGGGCAATATAAGTAGTTCTAGCCTATAAGCCTATGAGCCTATGAGCCTGTGAGTTCTGAAAAAGAGTATTTAATTGCTAGAGTGACCCACTCCATCTCTACACTGTCTCTGCCATAGTAAATCTTGAAGCATCGTGCCGATTGATGGAACCATACGATAAATGGAATGAAACTGAGAGCAGAGACCCCCAACAACTCCCATCCCAGAAGCAATGATATTTTTTTCTGTTTTAATCTACTGAGGTTCAGGGGATCTTAGCTACTGCTAAAAATGCCTACATTACACTCTTTGCCAAGAATGTATGGCCTTTAAATATCTAACTTGAGTCTTATTCCCCAGTCTGACATGACTAAGCAGAAATGGTGCCAGGCATTTCAGGTCCCCAAAAGAAGTAAGAATTGTGTGTCAGGCCTTATATGAGAACCTAATGACAACATCATAGATTGGGAGCATTGTCATGCATGTGTACCCATATGGGAAGCCTCTGAAGGCATGGGCCATGGCAGAGTTGAGTTGGCTACACATCCAAACATCAAAAAGAGGAGGCAATTCAAAGTCCAGGGAGAAAAGCTGAGTCTGAAACCAAGTATCATCAATGTCATTAGACACTAGATGCTTCTGTGGAATTCTACCAGCATAGTTTCATATGGTTATAGCTTATATTAACACCAGAGTACACACAGGGACCCTCTTTCTCACCCTGCACTCTCCTAAAAAGCACCACATGAACTGTGATTTTAAAAAGAAAGTAAGAGCTCTCAAATCTTTTTAATTAAAATCTCTTGGAATCCAACTAATACTGCAAACTTATTTTTTTATTTATTTGATTTTGCTTTCCAAAATAGTATCCAGACAAGAATCCTGAATAATCTCTTCAGACTTTATCTCTGCTCCAAAGTAATTGGTCCAAACACCAATCACCAGCCTCCTGTCATTTAATTAATCCTCTCTACTACATTAAACAGATACTTTGTACACAGCCATAGAGTCATAGAATCATGATATTTTTAGATATTAAAAGAGACTTAGAGAGTAACATCCACCACCCAGAAAAATTGGACAAGAAACAACAGCCAAATTTTTAAAAATAATTTCTCAGTCTATAGCTTTAATCTGTCCTTAACCACCAGAAACGACTATATCATGAATAAACAATGAAACTCAAGAATCCACTGTACATTACCATAAACAAATCAGAAAAATATCTTACCAATAATTAAATCAGAACACAAACTGCTGGTATCCCTTAGGTTTTTTTTATTATTATTAATAGCAAGATGTTATCATTTGCTCACATTCTTCAGCTTATTAGGAAATTGGACTGTAATGTTGGATCCTGAGTCAAAATAACTAATTAAATGATAAATGTCATTTTTTTCTCCCAACTTACACAACTAGAATTTTGAATAACACATTTTTCTATTGTGCCAAACCAAGAGAGAAAATACTACTCTTTTGGTCTTCTGAAGTCCAAAAGAGATTCATAAAATATGTTTAATTTATAAATGGGACTTTTCATATTTACTAAGATTTTACATCGTTGCCTTTTTACCAGAGGCAAAGGCATTCATGACCCTCTAAGGACATCACAAACATGAATTCACTGTTTTGATGATGTCCTAAATGGCTTTAAAATTATCATTATCCCCATTTACAAATAAATTTCACAGAGGCATATTTATGTGTATCAAGCTTGTCTTACTCAAGTAAGACAATAATAAAACCTGGTCTGGACTCCAAATCTTTTTTTTTTTTTTAATTGTATTTTAGCTACAGAGTTCAACATTCTAGTGGCCTCCCACCTTCCCCACTACTTCCTACAAAAAAGAAGAAAAACAAAAGGAAAATACACAAACAAATCCAGCCATCAAAAGAAACTGGATTAATAAGCAGTGTTTAACAAGTCAAAACATAAACTAAATAATACTTCTCTGGTTCATCTTTGTATCTTTCATAGATTTATATATTATTCTTCACCCTGTAGATGAGAAGGGAGTGGAATGATGTATTAAGTACTTAAAATAAAAAACTACCAACCAGAAGTTACCAAGAGCAGCACGAGGGGTTTTCTGTGAGGGGGGATCTGAGTCTCAGCCAACAATTCAGCAGAAGGACCTCACACAAAAGATCAGACATGATTTTCTATCGTGTGAGTTTACATTTGTTTCCCTCTCATAATAGCCGCCACATTCGTGGTTGGCACACCCAACCCGTAATTGAGTTCACTTGAGCCCAATGGGGTTTTCCTTTTCATTAAAATTTTACAAGATAAAGGGAATAGAAAAATAACCATAATCAGAAATAAGATATCTATACACCACCACCTACTAGAATCGGTGCATGTTAACATTTGGCCATAGTTCAAGATCTTTTAAAAATAAAAAAATAAAACTACCAACCAAGATACTCTACTCTACAATAGGAGAAAGACAGTCTTTTCAACAAATGGTATTGGGTAAACTGGATAACCACATGTGTGAGAATGAAACTGGACCCCTATCTTAGACCATACAGAAAAATGAACTCAAAATGTATTAAAAACTTGAACATACTACCTGAAACTGTCAAACTTCTAAAAGAAAACATAGGGGGTAAGGTCCTTGACATTGGTTTTAGCAATGATTTTTGGGGTGATTTGACATCAAAAGCAAAAGTACACAAGTGGACTACATCAAACTAAAATGTTTCTGTACAGTAAAATGAAAAAGCAACCTATGGAATGGGAGAAAATATTTGCAAGCCACAAATGCAATTAGGGGTGAATATCCAAAATACACCAGAACTCATATAGCTGAATAGAAAAAAATTAAAAATAACCCAATTAAAAAATGTGCAGTGGACCTGAATAGACCTTTTTCCAAGACAACATACAAATGGTCAACAGGTACATGAAAAGCTCAACATTACTAATTCTCAGAGAAAATAAAAATCAAAGGCACAATGAGACATCATCTCACACCTGCTAAGATGCTTATTATAAAAAAGACAAGAGATAACAAATGCAGGTAAGGATGTGTAGAAAAAGAAATCCTTACACACTTTTGGTAGGAATGTAAACTGGTATAGCCACTAGGAAAAACAGTATTGAGTTTCCTCAAGAAATTTAAAATAGAACTACCATATGATCCAGCCATTCCACATCTGAGGATGTATCCAAAGGGAACAAAATTACTATTTCAAAAAGATAGCTGTAACTCCCATGTTCACTGCAGCATTGCTTACAATAGCTAAGGTGTGGAAACAACCTAAGTGTCTGCAGACAGATGAATGAGTAAGATGGAAGACAGACAGGTACACAGATAGACAGATACACATGTGTATGTATGTGTGTAATGGAATATTATTCAGTCATAAAAAAGGAGGAAATCCTGCTATTTGCAAAAGCATGGACGAACCTGGAGGGCTTTATGTTAAGTGAAACAAACCAGACAGGAAGACAAATACAGCATGGTATCACTTACGTAGAAACTAAAAATAAAAGTCAAGCTCATAAAATAAAGAGAGAGAGCAAATAACCCAATTAAAAAATGGGCAGAGGATCTGAACAGACACTTCTCCAAAGAAGAAATTCAGATGGCCAACAGACACATGAAAAGATGCTCCACATCACTAATTACCAGGGAAATGCAAATTAAAACCACAAAGAGCTATCACCTCATACCAGTAAGGATGGCCAACATCCAAAAGACAAGCAACAACAAATGTTGGTGAGGTTGTGAAGAAAAGGGAACCCTCCTACACTGTTGGTGGGAATGTAAATTAGTTCAACCATTGTGGTCAACAGGTCAACCTGTATGGAGCAGTATGGAGGTTCCTCAAAAAGCTCAAAATAGAAATACCATTTGACCCAGGAATTCCACTTCTAGGAATTTACTTGAAGAAAACAATATCTCAGCTTCAAAAAGACATATGCACCCCTATGTTTATTGCAGCACTATTTACAATAGTTAAGACATGGAAGCAACCTAAGTGTCCATCAGTAGATGAATGCATAAAGAAGATGTGGTACATATACACAATGGAATATTATTCAGCCATAAGAAGAATACAAATTCTACCATTTGCAACAACATGGATGGAGCTAGAGGGTATTATGCTCAGTGAAATAAGCCAGGTGGAGAAAGACAAGTACCAAATGATTTCCCTCATTTGTGGAGTATAACAACAAAGCAAAACTGAAGGAACAAAACAGCAGCAGATTCATAGACTCCAAGAAGGGACTAGCGATTACCAAAGGGAAAGGGGTTGAGGAGGGTGGGTGGGAAGGGAGGGAGAAGGGATTAAGGGGTATTATAATTAGCACACATAATATGGGGGGTGGCCATGGGGAAGGCAGTATAGCACAGAGAAGACATACTGTGACTCTGTAGCATCTTACTATGCTGATAGACAGTAACTATAATGGATTATGTGCTGGGGCTTGATAATGGGAGGAATATAGTAACCACAATGTTGCTCATGTGAAACCTTCATAAGATTGTATATCAATAACTTAATAAAAAAATACACATTTGGCAGAAAAAAAGAGTTAATGATAGTCCTCTTTTTGTGGACATCATTGCTCTGCTTCCTTTTATCATGATTCCTAATTCCCATTTTACTGTTTCTCCTGTGCCCCAGGCACCCTACCTAGTGTATTCAGTGAATATCCTTTCATTTATGTAAGTTGTAAAATGTGTACCATTGTAAGCAAGTATCTTAAATTGACATAAATCAAATGGTATTGTGAAAAATAAATAAAGAGGAGAATGGTGGTTACCAGATGCTGGGATAGGGGAAATAGGAAAAGGTTGGTAAAAAAGTTCAAACTTTTTTATTATAAAATGAATAAGGCCTAAGTTTCTAATGTATAACATGATGACCCTAGTTGGTAATATTATATATTTAATTGAAATCTGCTAGGAGAGTAGAACTACATGTTCTCATCAAAAATTAACAAGAAGACTTAGTATATGAGATGATGGATGTGTTAATTAACTTGATGGTGGGAATCCTTTCACAATATATAGGCATACCAAATCATCATGTTGTACACTTGAAATATGTCACAAATTTGTCAATTATACCTCAATAAAGCTGGAAAAAAATGAACATTTCCCACATCCTCATAATACTTTTAAATTATTATTTTTTATTTTCTTTAAACGTTAAATGACAGAAATGATATTCTTTTGTCCAACAGTGAGTTGGAGAGACTATTTATTCGGGAAGTGGAGTAAGTCATTAAAGATGGTGAGGCCAAGCGGTTGAAAGTACAGGCACACCGTGTTTTATTGTGCTTCACTTTATTGAGCTGGGTAGTTACTGCACTTTTTACAAATTAAAAGTTGGTGGCAACCCTGATTTAAGGAAAACTAACAGCACCATTTTTCCGACAACATTTGTTTACTTCATGTCTCTGGGCACATTTTGGTAATTCTCACAATATTCAAAACTTCTTTATTATTTTATTTGTTATGGTGATTGGAAATCAATAATTACAACTCACCAAAAGCTCAGGTGATGGTTAGCATCTTTGATAAGTAAATAAATTATTTTTAATTTAATAAAGCACAATGAAGTATTTTTAATTAAGGTATGTACATTTTTTTACACATAATACTATTACACACTGAATAGACTATAGTAGAGTGTAAATGTAATGTCTATATGCACCGGGAAATCAAAAATTTGTTTGGCTCATTTTATTGCAGTAGTCGCTTTATTGCAAAAGTCTGAAAATGAACCTGCATTATCTCCAAGGTGTGCCAGTATAGGTTTGAGAATCAGAAAGACCTGCCACTTGCTAGACTTGACATTCAGTGAGAAATGCCTCCCAGTCTCCTTTCACTTGTATTAAGAGAATAATATCATATCTGTAGGTGAATCTTATGGGATTAAATGAGTTAATTCATATAAAGACTCAAAGTGCTGGGCAGGCATATAATAGAAGGTAAAAACTCAAAAAATGGCTGGTATCAATATTAAGAATTAATCATTTTAACATTTATTTGATGTACACTCAGTGTGCATCTTCCTTCCAAAACATCTTCCTCTTCCTGACTGCTACACTTTCACATGATAATGCACTAAAGGTAGAATGACAATATCTTACTCTTACCATTTCGACTTAGCTGTTGGAGGACTCTGTATATTTCATTTGAACTACTGTATCAGTATCAAATCCCATTTTAAAAACAGTTGTTAAGAATTCTGAGAATAAACATACTGGTTTTGATCAAATTATCTGCTATAATCAGAAGGTTCTACAGTGATCAAGCTATTTATTTTTCAGAGCTTCCAATTTTTTGAGGCCTAAAATGTTTTAGTTCTGTCCACCAAGCAATTAATATGTTCTACTAAACAAATCAGAGCTGGAGAACCAAATTAACACCTTTCAAGAGTGATATATCACTGCTGGCTTCCACAGAATGCTTTATGACCCTTCCCCCCAATTTAATAGATAAATTCTAAGCATCAGAAAGCCCCAGTATAGCTTGAATTTTCAGAGACAAGAAAATAAAAATTCATATGAAGTATAGCTTAGTAGAAAAATTTAACTCCTCTACTATATATATGGAGTTCTACTTTCAAGCCCTTTACCTTAACCCCAAAACTAAACTAACTTCTATTCATTAATCCACACTTAATTCATCTGGAAAAGGTGTTTTTGATAAATGGGTTTAGAGCTGAGACAAACGTACACCAAATCTCTTTCCAGCCTCACATGACTGACAGATTATGTCCCAGGAGTGCAGACCACCCAGATGTGATGGTACCTCACCATGGTCTTCAATTTGGGGCAAATGATCAGCTTTTCTGCACCTCCAGTCGAACAGTGCACCATGGCCCAAAAACCTCAGCCAGAGGTATTACTGACCAGAGCAAATCATGTGGACCTACTACTATTTTCACCCATACTCCATAAAATAACAGAAAATATATACACTGGTCTTTGCCCCCAGTTCTTGGCACAGAACTAAAATCTTTGTTTATTTCCTAAACAGTGAGTGCTCTAGAAGTATCTCTTGTTCTAGTATTTGGTCTTTGACCCTGTCCCTGACACAGGGCTCCTAAAACCCTTGTAATTTCCTATGTGACAAGACCACTAGGTACATCTTTTGTTCTGATAAGGTGACTCTAGGTGGGCTCCTGCATGGAGGCTGACCACCAGAAAAATCAACCATGGTTAGAAGCTTGGAATTATCATCCTTATCCCCCACTTCTCTGTAGAAGGAGAAGGGCCAAAAGTAAGTTAATAATTGGCCATGCCTACATGATGAAGTCCCATAAAATCCCAATAGTATGGGGTCCAGAGAACATCCTGGTTGGTGAACACATCCCAAAACTGGAAGGTAACTCATTTCAACTCCACAGGAACAGAAGCTCCTTCTCTGGGCACCTTTCCAGATCTCTCCCTATGTATCTCTCCATCTGGCTGTTTATCTGTATCCTTTATCATATTCTTTAATAAACTAGGAAACATAAGTGTTTCCCTGAGTTCTATAAACTATTCTAGCAAATAATTGAATCCAAGGGGGTGGGGGTCATGGGAACCTCCAGTTTGTGGCCAACTCAGATAGAAGTTTGGGTAACCTGGGGACTACAACTTGCAATCAGCATCTAAACTAGGGACAGTATTGTGGGACTGAGCCCTTCACCTGTGGGATCTGACATTATCTCCAGGTAGATAGTGCCATAACTGAGATCAATTATAGGTCACCTACCTGGTGCACAGAATTGCCTGGTTTGGGGAAACACACACATGCACGCGCGCACACACACACACACACACACACACACATTTGATGACCAGAAGTGTCAGAAGTGAAGTGCTCTGTGTGAAAGTAAAGGAGAAAGACATGGAGGAAAACTGTAGGTTTTTCAAACACCCCCACCTTCTAGCCTCCATGTACTTGAAGTTGTTTGGGAAATGAGCAAGAAAAATTGCCTTTTTGCCCCCCAAAACTAGTCTTAATATTCATTTTAACCCGACTTTAGAGACCAAAATAACGAACTTACCCAGAAGTGCCCTACACAATACAGAAGCTGATATATGCTACTGGAAGTAAATGTTAGACAGCACTGCCACACAGCAGAAATATCCTAAACAGCCACATGGACAATGAGATTGTTCAAGAGTGCTCCTCTCTCTTGAAATAGAGAGCTTCCAAGGGGTGCCTTTCCCTTCTCCATCCCTCCTCTGGTACATTCACATGGGTGAGGAGACTGGGAGGAAGCTTCTGCATTTTTTTTTCTTTAATAGGACTTAGGGACAAGGGAAAAGAGGGATATAAAAAAGGAAGAAAAGGAGGAAGAATTATTATTATGATTATTGTTCATTGTGATTGCACCAGAATCTTGACAGCAGAGGCCAAGTTTAGATACTGATTGTTCTGAAATAAACAGAGGAGTAAGAACTTATCATGCTGATAAATGGGAAACCAATACAGTAACTGATCAGACAGATACCAAAATCATGACCAGAAGATAAAGGGTGAAGAGGAGAATCAGCCTAGGGCTGGGGACCTGGAACAAGGTTCTAGAAGGCTGGATTATGAAATATGGCAAAGGGGAATGATGGATTAGATGATAAACATGAGATTTGGCAACTACTGCCAAGTACTGAGATCTGAGCTTAGCTGATGAAGTCAGAAAAGCCATAAGGATGAGGAACATCTGAGGCACTGTCCATCAGAGTAGCATCCTAAATCAGAATCTCCTTAAAACCGATGACCTAGAAACTTCCCATCAGTCAGTCATCCAGGACAACATTCAAGGGATGGATGAGCTTGAGCAAAAGAGTCTGAACTGATAGATTATAAGCATCACCAGTTAAGGTTAAACACACACACACACACACACACACACAGCTTATGATATCCAGGAAAGCAGAGTAAGCACATCCCAGGGAGTCCCTTGGAGTCTAGAAATCTAGGGCTATACTGTAATATTTCAAATACTCTTAGGAGGCATAAGAATGCTCTAAATTTTTAAATAACAATTAAAACAACCATTCATCAGTTTAGCAAGTAGGTATTGGAGTGACACCTCACTTTGCATCCAGCTCTCACCTTGGAAAAGTTTAGAGTATCTTCCTCAATTTTGGTATCTGCAAAATGCAGATGAAAACACCTACTTATGTCCACATACAAGAGCAAAAACAGGAGTCTCTGACAGAATCCATCCACTTTAAATGCATTTCATTGCATTGGTCCTGAGGAAGTCCTGGCATATAATAATATTAAAAAGAGTATTATCTAGTAATATTATAGTATTAACACTGCCACAGAGAAAATAAGGTAGCAAGAGGTAAGATGATAGATCTTCCACAAATAGTTATGAAGATAAATGCTAAAAGAAAGAGTGTTGTCCTACTTATAATTAATAAGATCTACTATTAATTGAGCACTTCCATAGTACTTTATATTATTTTATTTAATCATCATAACAACTCAGTGGGGAATACATCATCCTTCTTGTTGAGTAAACTGAGCCTTAGAAGCATTAAGAGGCTTGCTTGTAATTCCTCAGGAAGTAAGGGGAGGAACTGGGATCCAAATTCAGACTCATCTGCCTCAAAAGCCTATTTCCCCCACCTCTGGCTTATGCTAGTTACAGAAAGTACCAAGCCAGGTTACTAAAAGTGAGACTGGTATTCCGGCATGCTTAGTTCATGCATGTTGGCTATCCCTTTTTATAAAAGAAAACAAACTGAATACAAAACTCAAACACGAAAATGGTTTTACCTAGAACCCAACATATATTCAAAACCCAAATAATTTTAAGCTACACCATCCATTTATAAAGAGGTAGATTCATAACCCTTATTCCTTTTGCAAACAATACAGAAATCATACAAATGAAGCAGAGTAACTGACCTAAAACATGAAATTTGCTCACCTCTGGAAAAGTTATACAACCAGTGTGAAACAGGATATGGGGAAACAAGGGCAGAAGATCTATAATTCTACATTCAATCACATTAAATTAGGTACTTGTGTATATTTGTAAATATCATGTATATATACATAACTAAATATGTATATATCCTTAAATTTTCTGCAGGACTTACTGCACCTATGACTCTATAAACACATTTATAAGTATATTTATAATTAAATTCTTCACCCTGCCCCTACTAATAAAATGTTTTTGGAATTTCATTTCTTTAAATTAAACTGCTTCATTAAGTTATCCTTTTCTCCTTCCTTTACCTCTTTGCTACATATTTACTTAGCTGTGTGGACAGTTTAGAAACAACCATAGAATGAAAATGAGAAAACTACACAAAATGACTAAGCCCTCCCTTAGGACAAGCCCATAAAAAAGAGACAAAATTCATGAGAGGTAGAGAGAAGGCTCCTAAAGAACCAGCCCATCAGTCCTTTGAGACCACTCAGTCTCCAAACCAGTCACCATAAGAACCATTCATTCAGTGACTACTGAGTGACCCCCCATGTGCTTTGCACTAAGCTAGGTTCTGAGGACACAGTGCCTGCCTAATGGAAGCTCATAGGCTGTAAACCAACAATTACAGACCATTTGATCAGAGCTCTAACTGTAACATGAACAAGAGGCAGTAGCTATGGAAGTGTATTCACCCCCAAACACTAGGATAGTCTTATTTTGATGTATTAACATGTGCCACACACAAATATTTGCAGACATAAAGCACAGATTACAAGGGGTCATGTTGAGAGCTAACAAAGGTTTTTTAATTTCACTTAATCCACAGGACATACCAAGATAGTTTTTTCCAATATTGCATCCTAATGGACACTTAGTTACCAAGTCCTCATCAGCTCCAAGCTGCAGACTTGGAGACCACTGCCTTATATCCCTGTGCCTTATATTTTTTCATCCCTTTTCCCACCTTTAGTTTCCAAACCAACATAGACTTTGTCATCTACCTTCCAGTTTTGGGTGAAGGGTATCACCTGGTCATTTATATTGCCGTGTTCTCAATATAATAGAGACATATGGCTAATGTGTCCTTAATCATGTTATTGTGTTGTGCTCTGCTGCTATTGCACCTACTGAATTTTCTTCAGCCAATTATTGTCAAGAGCATTTAATTTCTTCTATTTCATGTTAGCCCATTGCCAATATTCTCATCTTCACAGAACCGATATTCTGTTGGAAATATACTGGATTTTTATTTTACACTGATACACTCACTCTGTAATAGTTTCTTGAAAGTGAAGCTATTCTTTTCTGGAAGGCCTGGACAGCCATTGTAAGAGCTGGTTTCTTTCAGCCTTTCAGTGTATGTCCACATTCTTTATTCAGTGTATCACTGTTCCCATGTTCCATTTAATTGTGTGATAATGTGGAGAGTGTCACTGAGAAAAGAAGTTGAATTACTCTAGATGTCAACAACAAATGGCAGAGCCCATAGACTGCCATTTCTCACCCTCTAATCAATAAAAAAACACAAGTAGGATCTTAGTAGAAAGATCTAAAGGCATAAATGAAAGATCCAAAATCTCCATACTTCTATGAAATGACATGGTTTCCCCTAAATGTACCCTATTTATGATAGTTTCAATCAGTTCCTATTCTTCCTGAGAAAATGATGTAAGAATTGCTTATAATATCCTTGGTCTACAATACAATTGAATGACTTCATACAGAAATTGGAAAATTCTGTGATTATACTTAGCATACAGGATGCTTTTCTGATTTCTTCCATTCTAGTTTCTTTTTCTTCACTATAAAAACTGAGCACATTACTTACTCCCTCCAGGATACAATTTAAATTTCTTTTTATTCCTCTAAAATTTTTTTAAGTGCATCATTTCCACAAGATTCAAGAGTTGGCTTCCAGATGCAACTTAAAATTCGCATCTTTGAAGTTAGGTTACACTACATTTTTTTGTGCATATCCTAAATGTACTAAGTGAAACAATTTTTAAAACTCAACAATAACAGCTTAGTCCAGATCATGATTTTCATTCTTTTAGCTGTTTAGGGAAAACATTAACTTTTTTGTAAACAGTACAACATTTCATCATGAAACTTGCAGTGCATGGATACCCAATTTCTCTACAAAGATTTTTCAAAGGTATGTAGCCACCAAATTACTCCACAAAGACTTTCAAGAGGATATGAGAAATGGACTTAGGATGCTGGGTGGCAGCTGGTCTGACAAGACAGGCATGAATAAATGTGCCAACAAAGCCCTTATGGTTTATTGGGTAATTATGGGAAGTGGCATTGGTGCCAGCCAATCCAATTCCTGGGCAGCTACTTCTAAACCCACTTACTCTCAAAGTAGATCATTGAAAATGCACTTCGGTGGAGAAGCTTTGCTCTGAATCCACATAAACAGTCTATTTGCAAAGTTAGTCGTTTGGTTAAAATGCAGGACAGCAGTGATGGTGCAGTGAACAACCATCTCTATATTACACAAGCATCTTACACTAAAGGCATTTTGTAGTGAAGCTTTCAAACATAAGAGGAATGAATGGGCCTGCAATGGGCCTGTGCCCATCCACTGCCATCCATAAACCCTCACACTGACACACAAAACAAGTTCATTCCATTTGTTTGCAGATTTCTGAAATGTAGCTCTAGAGCTTATGTGTACAGGGCAAACTGAATCACGTTTGTTAAAATGCCAAACAAGGGACAGATTTTTTTTCCTTACTTAAAAAGACAAATCTTAATTCCTAGAAGCTGGTTAAGTCCATCTCCTCCTGCCAAAACACTAAACAAAGAGGTAATAACTAAAAAGCTTTCCATACTTGCTCAGGAAGCTTAGAGCATTTTCTTAACCACATGGAGGTGACCCATTATGCAGTCTTCCACTGCCCAAAACTTCAAGTTGCCTCTAAATACCATCTTGGGGAGAGAGATATTGTAACAATATTATCAAGAAAACCATGAAGATTTAGACTAAGCCTGAGAAAGTGTTTTAAAACTCCTATTGGATTGACGTAGTGTGATATTTATTTTCTAATCCTGGAAGTCAAGCTTCCCAACAAAAAATTGCAATCCCCAGAAGAGACATATGTGTATATAGCTCTGCCAGTAAGTTCTGTATGACTCATAACCACAGTCAATGCTCAAAGTATTTACTGGTTGTCACAGGCACTAACCAATCAGAAGGGATTCCTGGAGGCCACTGTACTGGAGTAGCGTCTGAAAGGCCCCTTGATGGGGGGGCTCCAAGGGAGTTCCAAGGTAGGGGCTGAGGAAGCCAAAGCAGAGAGGAGTACCCAGGGTCTAAAGAAAAGGCCATTTAATGACCAATTCAAACATCTTTCAATATTTTAACAATTGGTGTATTTTTACTGTGCATACATACTCACATCAGCCTTTCTTCTACCTATATAAAACATCTATCATAGAGGGCTAGACCTAGAGAAGAATCATTTTAAAGCACACTGGTGACTTGCATTGTAAATGTAGATACTGATTAAAAGCCCCTGAGGTCTTCCCATCAGAACACAATGGGCAGGTGGGAAGGAAAGAAAGGAAGGAAAAAAGGGAGGTTGAGTTCAAGGGTAATGATAATTTATCACAGCAACTAAAGGACTTAGTACTGCGGACTTGAAGGAAAGGAAGAAGCATTGACTAGAACATAAACCTTAAATAAAAAAGGGATTAAGGAGGTAAAAGGTGGCCTTTTCTCTGGCTGGCTAAATGACAAGTGTGCAGGCCACCAGGAGCAATGAAGTAGACACTGGTTTCCATCAGCATCCTGAATCCAATTTGAAACCATCATTCCATCTTCAAAGTAATAGATGAAAAAGTTTACACTGAAGACAAAGCACCTGAAGTTGAATCACATCATCAACCTGGGGCTGATGAGACACTGAATGGATTTTGTATTACATTTCTACAGACTGAACATCTGTCTTAGAGTGAGGTTATTCAGCCTCAGCCAGAAGCTTTCATATTCAGGCTTACCCATCATCATCTGAGGGCACTGAACTAAAAGATCCTTTGAAGAGAAAGACCATTGGGAAATCATTTTAACTCATGAGAGCTTATCCTGAACAAGAAAAAACTTCCCAGCTGAAGCAGCAAGAGAAACAATCTATGGCTTTACAGCCAGGTTCTTTTAAAAAAAATTAGCCCCCATGCTGTTACTCTGAGGAAAGTGACCTTCCACTTCATGTAGAGGCTCCAAGTGCCAATGGGTGACTAACCTATTTAAAGCACAAAACACTCTGTCACTGAGATAGAGGAAAATTCATGTACTTCTATCTTCACACAACAGGCATCAATAAATGTTGCCCAGAAGAATACAACCAGCTCGACTCATTGTGTGATTATGAAGATAGGGAGTTATGATTTAAAATCTCTTTTTCAAAAACAGTGTTGAGGATAAGATCTGGAGATAGAGCAGGCAGAGATTAAACATCAGCCATGGCCAACCTTTCTTTAAGAAACCCTTAGAGAGGCATCATAAGAATCCTGGGATTCAACAGATTGAACTTGGAAAGCCATGAAAACCAACCAGAGTATATACTGGTCTCTTCCATTGCAATGTGTTGGCCTTTCTTTACACTCTTCTACAAGGAAGCACACTGGAGATTATCAATGTCTCCAAAATAGTTTCCCATCAACCCCACTACAAGTAAGCAAACTGAATCCTATGTCTTAGTTCTCCCCACAGAGATCTAAAACAGTAGCCCCACTTGAAGCAAGCTCAAGTTAAAACAGTGCCTTCTTTCTCTAGGGAATATTAATATACAAGTTCCCAGATCTTAAGTTCTAAAATTCATTTGCAAATGGTGTGGATGTGGAAGAAAATCTACTGGGCTTCCTCACCTAACCTTAAAACTCCTCTTCCAGCCATTTGATCACGGTTAGTCTCCTTGAGATGCAGACAGCTCTCAAAGAAGTGGCATGGTACATTTCACAGGAAGCCTCGCTCCCTGGAATGGTACCACATTGGCCAGAAAAACCTTATTTCCTGCAGTGCAGCAGCCATCCAAGAAACAGTCTCTCTAGGACCAATATTGCCAAGAATAATACAGACAAACATGTTGGCATTCACACACTTTGAAAGTAACCCAGAAACTGAGACGTTCAGTCCACTCACAGCAGAGAAAGATACACACCCTCACTTCTTTGTTTAGATTACCTACTACATACCTGAGAGATTTAGCTAGCCCACTTCTAGGAAGCAAAGACAGGCCCAAGGACTAATTGGTCTTTGAAAAAAGTAGCTCATGTTCAAGATTTAGGGACTTGCGCAAAATCTGATTCTATTTATAACATTACTTCCCAGTGATGCTGGACTAGATCCAGCCAGTGTCTCTATTTTACTTATTGATTGAAGTCAGACACTAAGGACAAGATCCCCAATAGGTCAACTAAAATCAATTAACCAACTTGAGTCTCTATCTAGCAGCATGCACACATTCGGTAAAGCTAACTTAAAGTTTGTCTCACTGACCTTTCAAATGTCTTTAGACTAGAGAGGGAGTATGGATGTGAACACATGTGATTATCATGGTCCCCTTCCTGGATCTCTAACCCTCAGCCTTTTGAGCAAAGAAAGAACAACTGTGCAGAAGCTACAAGAGATTTAAATATTGGCAGGCATTGCCAATATACATACTTCAATTAAATGGTAGGAAATCCTGGTTAGACTCCCTAAACTCCTTTACACATTTCTCAGTAACTACCAACCCACCTAACATCCTCACAAACTCATTACTGCCCACCATCTCTTCTGGTTAGAGTAACTTCTTACTATAAAAGGAAGGACTACTCTTTCAAAAGGATAATCTAATTTTGTAACATTTGCATATTTTAATCTATAAATATTCTGTAAGTAATAAGTGTTTTAGCACACTACTAATAATCTAGCTTATAAAACGATTAGTGGCTGAGTTAATGCAATTTCATAAGTGATTAACTTGTATTTTAGAAACAGTTTACTATCCTGGACTAATCTAGAAAACTATTCTTCTGTGCACTAGTCTTGAGTTTCACAAGCCAAATTCGCAGATACTTTATAGCAAGGTTTAAGTTGAAGAAGATAGGCAAATACTCTGGAAAAAAACAATGTTATACATTGGAATCACAAGGCCATCAACAGAGGAAGAGTAAAATTAAGAAAGATGGATAAGGAAAAAATATCTAAATACATTTTAAATGGGATTTGAAAAGGAGATGGAGGAGCAATGAGGTGTAAAAATAAGAGAAAGGCAAACTTTCAGATTTCCAGATAAACAAGCAGACATCATTCACACCCAGTGAGCTACATAATGCAGAGAGGCCATCAAGACTCACAAGGAGCAATGCTTCCACCTCACACGTTAATTATAAGAGGAAATCTAGTCCATGTCTGCCATACAGCTAGTTAGATTTCTAGTTTTCCAACTCACTGCTCTAAGGAATCATTTATGTTGGCTCAAGCCACCAGAGGCTAATGGATATTTCCCACTCCATAAACCAGCAACTACATTCATGTGTTTCTATGGAGAGACTGGGAAGGGGAACATGTATGTAAGATTTTCTGCATAACCAAAACTATCATTCAACACTTATGGTAATGTAAATCAAGTGTACATATATACTTCTAAAGTGCTGGTCACCTTAATACTTGCACAAATGAGTAAAAAGCTGCACAAAGTATGCGAAAGAAACTCCAAGCTGCACTGGGCTTAATCCTTGCGTAACCACAAATTTAAGAAAACCTACCCTGACCTCAGGTCTGCTAAATTGCCTAGGACAAAAAGTATGGCTGCTCAGAATCCAGATCTTCTTAGAAAGCTGAATAAGATATCTCGTGGCCCCTTCTTCCTACCCAAAATAGCAACTTGTTACCATTTTATTATTCATCAGTATACCCATCAAGGAAAATTTTTATTTATACCCAGACTTTATCTTATAAAGATTTAAAATAGCTCCAAAAGAACAGGCAGGTGGGGAAAAGAATTGGAACAACTAACTTACTTTTCTCATGTTTAAAAAGGGTGAAAATAATATTGAAATTATGACTAACTTCATTTGACTGATGAAAAAGTTTAATCACTGATTAAAGCTGAGAAAATTAGGTTTAACCCAAGATACCAAGCACTCAATGACTTCATCTTCTATTCAACTGAATGGACCAGTCACACTTAAAGAAAGAGATGGAAAGCCAAACCATACAATTTCTAATTAAATCTCTAGTCCCATGAAATTAGCACCAGAATAAAATGAATTGTTGGTTATTACAGCTTCATTCTAATAAAGCTCATATTTTTTGTGTGTCTGGCTATTTTGTTTATATATTTGCTTGTCTTTTTGATTATTGTCATCTACTGAGTTCAGCAAATTCAAGGATGATGCTGGCTGGAAATTGTGCCCTATAATCTAGAATTTAGAGTTCAGATTAACCAAATTTATGTGGCAATAAAGTCAGAAGTTCAATTCTTGTGATCATCTTACATAGTCAGGCTACCCCTATAGTAATATACAATTCAGGAATAGGAAATTAGTCTTACTCAGCTGTTGTGGAACAAACCCAAGTATTTCTATGAAATGGTATGAATCTAGATTATTTTATGCCTGAATCAACATGAAAAGAGTTGGATCTCTCTGAACAAGGATTCTCTGAAATTCATGGAAGATCATTTTCCCAGTACTGTGTAGAAATCAATATTGTTTCTGGTGGTGGATGGAAATAAGAGAGATCACTTAAGTTTTCTTTAATAAAATCCTTTGGGAATGAAGACAATCATTTTTAAAAAGACATAATAACTGCTTTTTAGTTTTTTTCTTCTTTAATAAATTACAACTTCACTTTTTACCCATTTTTTAGTTCTTAAAAAAAGACTGCAAGATGGAAACCATGAGAATAAAACTCTCTAGAAATACAGCAGTGTAGCAGCCACTGGAAGAAACAGAAAGGGTTTGGAGCTCCCGTAATAGCTCTGTCCCCAGAGAATTAGCATCATTTTATCTATCTTGCAACTCACTGAAAAGCTCCATTCTCAGGGTTTGTCTTTATTTGACATGACTCAGAACTCATTCTGTACATAATCCTATCTACAGGGCATTTGTCAGAAACAATCAGTGGTAATTGTTTAACATTGCTGTTGCCTGAAATGGCATTACCAATTGGGGCTAACAAGGGGCTGACCAAAAAACTTTAAAGGAAAAACTAGGGAATGATATGTCCACACAAGCTTTGGAAAGTTCTAAAATATTCCTGACAAGCAAGAAAAGCATGCATACAAGCAGGGTTTGGTGCATGTCCAGGCTGTGCACATGCCCGTAAAAGACCTAAGAAGGCCATAATCTCATACTCCTGGCTAACATTAAGCCTTGACACTCTGCTCAAGCAGAAAGGCTAAGGCATATTTGTAAATCAACTGCAGTAGCACTGGAATTGTGCCCCAACACACACACACACACACACACACACACACACACACACACACACACACAGAATCCCTTAGCAAAGGCTGAAGCATTTTTGGTTCAAGGATTTTAAGGAAGTCTCTGTCCAATCATTTAGCTGATTACCAGGGTAACCAAGCAGAGACTTCAGTGGTTACACACAACTTTACAAACCTTACATAGACTTTGCAGAATCAAGTCAGGAATGTCACTGAATAAACAAGTATTTCCAGAGTTGCCTCACTATTTTATTTTAAATGTCCAGATTGCAAGAAAAAGCTACAAGATATGCGAAGAAAGTTAAAGTGTGACTCATACACAGGAAAAACATCAGTAATAGAAATTGTCCCTAAGAAAGCACAAATGTTGAACTTAGGCACAGATTTTAAGACAGCTATTATAAATACATTCAAAGAACTAAAAGAAACCATGTATAATGAGTAAAAGGAAATTATTAGAATAATATCTTATCAAATAGAGAACATCAATAAGATATAGAAATATGAGAAAGGAAGAGGAGAGCCAAATAAATGCTCTGGAGCTTTAAAGTACATTACCAGAAATGAGAAATTTTTACTAGAAACACTCTACAAAAGATTTTATCTGTTAGAAGAAAGAATCAGCAAACTTGAAGACATATTGACAGAGATATCCAAGCTGAGAAATAGAAAAAGAAAATTAAACAAACCCTCAGAGACCTATGAGATGTTATTCAAATATAACAAGATAACAATAATGAGAGTCTCAGAAGAAAATGAGAAAGAGAGAAAGGTTCAGAAAGAATTTTTGAAGAAATAATGGTCAAAAGCTTTCCAAATTTGGTGACAAACATTAATCTGTATGTCTAAGAAACTCAAGAAACTCCAAATGGTGTAAACTTAAGGCTATATACACCTAAACATACTTAAATTGACAAAAGACAAAGAAAGAACCTCTAAAACAAGAGAAAAGTGACTCATCACATATGGAGATCCTTAGATTAAAACTAGACTTTCATTATAAATCACAGAGGCCACAAGGCAATAGAATGAAACTGGAAAGTACTGAAAGAAGACTATCAGCCAATAATTATGTATCTAGCAAAACAATCTTTCACATATGAAGAATGAATTAGGACATTTCCAGTGACAAAGACTACCACCTTGACTAAACTTCATTCAGAGTCCTCTCAACCCTTTTCTCAACTAGGCCTAAAACTTGGCCTGACTTTAGCAACAATCCTACTGAGTGACTTTAGCAAGAATTCGCCACCCTTGGTATCTAATCAAATTCCTCAGCTCCCATTCTTGACGTCTCTGTCCTCAGCCTGCATTCAGCAAGAATCCCATTAGGCCAGTTTAGCTAGCATCCCCGTGTCCCTATTGCAATAGCCTTGAATAAAATTTTCTTTATCATTTTAACAAGTTGTGAGAATAATTTTTCTCTTTACCACCAGATGAACAAAACTTGAGAGAATGTATGACTAGCAGACAAGCCCTACAAGAAATACTAAAAGCAGTCCTTTGGGCAGAAATGAAAGGACAATTATTCAAATCCATATGAAGAAATAAAGAGCACCACTGAAGGTAAGCACATGGGAAAATATTAATTAGAAGAGTATATACATATTTTATTTGTAATACCTTTCTTCTATATAATTAAAAAGACAACTAGATGAAGAAATAATTATGAAACTGTGTTGGTGTTTATAATGTATATATATATGTAATTTGTATAACTGTATAATGGAGGGAAATGAGAACAGGGCTATACTGGAATAAAATTTTTATAACACTATAAAACTTAGGTTGGTATTAATCTAACTAGATTGTTTGAAGTTAAGATGTTAATTGTAATCCCCAAGACAACCATTACTAAAATAACCCAAAAACACATAGTGAAATAACAACAATGTAATTAAAATGACATGCTAGGAAATATCTATTTAACACAAAAGAAAGCAATAGTGAAGAAATAGACGAGCAAAAAAAAAATAAGATACAGAAAACAAATAGCAAAATGGCAGATATAAATCCTACCTTAAAAGTAATCACATTAAGTGTAATAGAATAATCATAACACTGCAATCAAAAAACTGAGATTGACAGAATGGGTTTTTTTAAATGATCTAATTATATGCTGTCTATAAGAGATTCACTTTGGATTCAAAGACGCAATAAGTAAAAAGTAAAAAGATGGAAAAAGTTATGCCATGCAAACAGTAACCAAAAGAGAGCTGGGGTGATTATGTATGTATCAGACAAAAACAGACATTAAAATGAAAAATTGTTGCAAGACAAAAAAGACATTTTATAATGATAAAAAGTTCAATCTTTCAGGAAGACAAAATGTAAGCATCTACACCTAACAATAGAGCCCCAAAACACATGAAGCAAAATGGGCAGAACTAAAGAAAGAAAGAAAATTAAATAATGATGCTTAAAGAACACAATATTCTACTTTCAACCAATAGAGGATCAATGAGGAAATTAAAGACTTGAGCAATACTCTGAACCAACTAAAACTAACAGACACTATAGAACACTCTACCTAACAAAAGCAGAATATACATTCTTCTCAAATGCACATGAAACATTCTAAAGGATAGTCTATGTTTTAGGCCATAAAGCAAATCTTTGAAAATTTAAATATGTTGAAATTGTACAAAGTAAGTTCTTTGATCACAATGGAATAAAATTAACCAATAACAGAAGGAAGTTTAGGAAGTTAAAAAATAAGTGGAAATTAAACAACACACTTCTAAATAACCAACAGGTCAAAGAAGAAATCACAAAGGAAATTAGAAAATTATCCTAAATAATGAAAACAAAATATAATATACCAAAACATACAGATGGAGCTAAAGTATTGCTTAGAGGGGAATTTATAGATACAAACACTTATATCTAAAAAGAAAAATGATCTCAAATTAGTAATCTAATCTTCCACTTTAAGAAATTACTTACTCTATAAATAAGAAATTATTTCCCTAGTTTTAGGGAAAGAAAAACAAATTAAATCCTTAACAAGTAAGAGGTAGGAAATAATAAAGACTGGAGTGGAAATAAATGTAGAGAATAGAAGAACAATAGAGAAAAGCAACAAAACCATAAATTGGTTCTTTGAAAAGATTTGATATTAATTGACAGACCTTAAGATAAACTGACAAATGAAAAAAGAAGACTCAAATTGCTAAAAGTGGTAAGGAAAGTACAGAGAATCACTATCAACCTTACAAAAGTAAAAATGACTATAAGGGAATACCATAAACAAACATATGCCAGCAGACTACACAACCTAAATGAAATAGACAGATTCCTAGCAAGACACAAACTACCAAAATTGACTCAAAAATAAATAGAAAATCTGAATAGACCTACCACAAATAAGGAGATGACATTAATGTGGTAGTCAGAATAATGGCACCCTAGGAATGTCTGTGTCTTAATTCCCTAGCCTGTGAATACGTTAGGTCACATGGCAAAGGAGAATTAAGGCTGCAAAGAATTAAGCTTTCTAGTAAACTGACCTTAAAATAGGGCAATCATCCTGTATTATCTAGGTAAACCCAATTTAATCACAAGAGTCCTCAATGTGGAAGAGAGGCATAGAACAAGACACCGGAGTGGCGCAATGTTAAGAAGTTTCAAATCGCTATTGCTGGCTTTGAAGGAGGAGACCAAAAACTAAGGAGTGCATGCAGCCTCTAGAAGCTGGAAAAAGCAAGGAAACATGTTCTCCCATGAACCTTGTCAGCCCTTCTGCCACCTTCATTTCAGCCCAGTGAGACCTGTGTCAAACTTTCAACCTTCAGAATTGCAAGATAATAAATCTGTATTGCTTTACCCCACTAAATTTGTGGTAATTCATTACAACAGCAGTGGAAGAAAGCTAATACAAATTATGGTCATGAGAGTAGATTCTGATGCAACAAATTCCTAAAAATGTGGAAGTGACTATGAATTTGGGCAATAGGTAGAGACTATAAAATTTTTGCAAATCATGATAGGAAAAGCCTAGATTGCCTTGAACAGACTGTTGGCAGAAATATGGATATTAACAACTCTGCTAGTGAAGCCTCAGAATGAAGAATCTTGGTAAAGAAAACATACATCAGCTTACAATGTACCTAAATCATTGTTAACAGGCTGTTGATAGAATGAGGAGGGAAAACACTTAAATAAAAAGGAACCAGGACTTAATGGTTTGGGAAATTCTCAGGCTTTTCGGATTGCCAAAGATGTTAAAATTTAAGGTATGTACTGTCAGGAGAGAAAAGGCTGAGTTTGTCTCTGTGTAAACTTTTACTAATACCTCAGAGAGATCAAAAGGTCAGACAGTTTAGTCACATATCACAGAAAAGGCCCTTTGAAAAGATTAAGTAATGTTATTCATAAATCCCTTCAGCCATTTCAGCAAAGCCCAAAAATAAAAATGGGATTATCTAAGAAATGTCTTGGAGGAGCCCCCTGGATAAGGAGTGAATCCCCATGATATACACAGAAGACCAACAGGGTTCCTGAGAATTTTAAGTACTAGCAGAAACAATGCCAGCTTGGATCCAAAAAGACAACAAGAGAACAAAATGGAAAAAGGCTGTTAGACACCCCAAACTCTACAGGCAGAAAAAAGCTTGATAAAACTACTCAGTTGCAAAGATGTCCTACCTTTCACACACACACACACAAAAAAAAAAAAAAAAAAAAAAAAGATAGCTCTGAGGGTGGAACTGAGCCCAGAGGGTGGGGCCAAGATCTACAAAGAATTATCCCCAAGCCCTTGAAACCTAATGGTTTTCCAGCAAGATTTTAAAATTGCTGGGGACCAGTGGCATCTTTTTTCATCTCATTTCCTCCCTCTTTGTACAGGAATGTCTATAACTGTTACACTCTGCTTGTCCCATCATTGTTTTTTTATGTAGGTAATTTGCTTTGTTGTTTCATGGGTCCACAGATAGAGATAATTTTGCCCCAGGATGGATAATCAGCAGAGCCTCAGCCATACCTAATCTAGACTTCTCCATTCCCACTTTCTCTTGAACACATGTCAGTTAGGTTTTCACCCCCACTAGGTCATTGAAATGATTATTTTCAAAGTCACCAGTGACCCAAACACCACTCGCTCCAGGATTTATCCCTACTTTCTACCTGCTCCTTCCATAGTTTTTGCACATATCTTTTATCTCCCTTACCCAAAATATTGGAAAGCTCCAGAACTTAGTCCTTGGTTGCCTTCTATCTACATTCATTATCTATTTCATTTCATCCAAACACATGACCTTATATACATCCTTATGCCCCAAGTTTATATGTATAACCTGAACTGCTCCCCTGAACTTCAAACCTACATATCCAACTGCCTACTTGATTTTGCTGTGAGCCTATTACATATCTCAAAGTCAGTATGTCCAAAATAAGTTCCTGAGGTTTTCTCTAAAACAACTCTTTCTAGTCTTCCACATCTCATTCAAAGCAACTATATCCTCCCAGTCACTCAAGGCTAAAAAATTAACTCTTCATTTCTTTCACCTCCTATATCTAGGCCATCAGCAGTCAATCAGCATTACCTTCAAAATACATCAAGAATATAAGCATTTATCTTCACCATCACTGCCTTGATCCTTTTAGATCACTTCAGTTATCTTCTAACTAGTTTCTCCCCTTCAGTCCCTTTCAGACAACTTTGTTTTAAACCTGGTCAGATGGTGTTACTTACGTGCTCAAATACTGCAAAGATGACATGACTCACTCTAAATCTTTACTATGCATGGAAGACCCTATGTGACCAGGCTCACCATTGCCTTACATAGCTCACCTTATGACACTCTCACCTTCTTACTCCAGCCATATGGGCCTCCCTGCAGGTCCATGAACACCTCAGGCACATTTCCACGTCAGGACCCTCATCCCAGGATGCTCTTCTCCCAGATAAGCCCTCACTTTATTCAGATATGTATTCCAAGTTCACATTCTCACTGAGCCCTTCCCCAACCACCCTGTCATATTTCAAAACCCCTCGGAAATTTATACATTTTCCCCTCATTTTTTTCTGGCAGTTATCACTATATTTCATTTATGTATTTTATTTATCATCTGTCTCCTTCACCACAATGTCAGCTCCAAGGGCACAGAGATTTTGTCTACTTTGTTCAGTGTATCCCAAAGCATCAGTGAGTCAGGCTATGGGCAAGTCACATGGAGCTCAATAAATTAATTACTAAATAATTCATAAATGAAAGTAAATAGGTGAGATTATGGAACCAAAGAAGAAGCTTGAAAAAGAGAAGTGATATGCTTTCCAGCTATGAAGAAAGACCAACCATATTTAAACACTTTTAGGGCCTGTAAATGACCGGTTAGATGTGAACCATGAATGGAAAGTGGTTAACAAACTTTTGTTTGAGAAATCATGTCTGATGGTGAATTTGAAGTTGTAGCTTGCTCTGAGCTGTGATTACTCTGTTGTCCCTAAAACCTTCTCAACAGCCCGTTGTACACAGCCTCTTGTCAGTGCTGATTTTGGCAACAAAGAGGTCACAGGAGAGTGACGTGGATGGGGAGAGGGGAAGGGGCAAGAACCAAAGGAGAGGAGTTTGGTAAGAGAAAATGGGCCTGATGAGCTAGTGTGGATTGAGAGCAAAAGACTTAGGAGAGAATGTAAATTCAACCAGAAATCCTTAGAAATAGTGGAGAGAGATCAGATACTGATGTGATGAAAGCTTCCATCACTCTGTTTCAAACAGATGTTAAAGAAAATATGAAAGAGAACTTGGGGACACCTGGTCACAATTATTAATTCCCATATCTGTTGTTAACTCAAAATTTTACATAATTGTACACTTAAATTTGGACTGATCCAACATTAGGAAGAAACCAAACTTAGGAAGTAAAAATTAGGGAGTTAAAATTACAATGATATTTTACTTAAAATAGGTAAAAATGATTACTTTATCAAAACTCTTACATTTAAGTAAGCACTATAGTATAAATCAGGAACCAAGAAATATCTTAAATAATGTCACATAACATACTGAAAGCAACAGTGACAAAGGAACCAGCCAAAATAAATGCAAATTCTAGTGCTGCTCCTTCTCATATGGGCTGGGAAATTCTCTCAGATGCTCCATGTTTCCTGAGTGTCGTCTGAGCAAAGGGCTAATAGATGGACATCCACGGTCCTCAAGACCGCACCTCACCATCCTGTCCTAAGTATGCTTCCTCCATGCCTGCTGCTGTCTGTTCCTCTGGCCTCCTTGGGCTTTGAGGATCCTCCTGCTGACTTTTTTGGGTACCGTTATCCTTTAAGAGTTTGGGCGTGGCTCATTCATTCCATTTCAGCAGTTCCTTCACTCTGCCTCTACTTATTGCCTTGGATGTGAACTTTCTGCTCCAGCCACAAACCTGCCCACTGCTCCTACTCATGCCTGAGGAAAGGCCACAGCCTCGCCTCCAGGGAGTAGTGGGGAGATGAGCATTAAGCACAGCCACTGCCAGGTTCCCTTGATCATCAAATGGGATACCTCTACAAAAAAATTCTCAATAAAAACACGGCACTAGAACATGATTTTGTGTTAGTAGTCACAGAAAGATGCCTACATAACCCATGTCATGGCATTTAATTCTCTCCAGCTTGGATTTTTTTTATATAAATGCTATGCTTATCTATATATTGTGTTTTCAACTGCTGTCTCTCTTGTGATGAGAACAGGATCTGCCCCAAGTGAGCAGACGGAAACATTGTCTTCATTTACAAATCTACCCACCTATAGAAGCAAGAGAGGCAAATATAAGAACACACTTACAAATGGCACCACCGCTATGGAGGACACAGATGTTTAAGATACAAAAAATGGGGAGTAAACTTCATTTAACCGGCTCCATAGTGGAGGATAACTCCCAAGTATATCTACGAATTAGTCTCAAGTTCCCAGCATGATACACACCAACATGCAGACTTGGCTCCACAGAGCTCCCACGGGAGCCCTTGGGAGCTCTCTCCCTGGGGTGCCCCTGCTCTCTTCACAGGGACTGTAGTCTCCTCCCAAGGGGAAGTAGGGCAATTAAAATGCCCAAATGGGTGCACAGTCCTTTTTCTCCTCTTTTTTTCCCTGACCTCCACTGCCCCTTTTTTATGTTTTTTTTCAGCAGGAACCTCTCTCAGTAAGCTGGTAGCACCTTA
Organism: Manis javanica; assembly: GCF_040802235.1. NCBI lineage: Eukaryota > Metazoa > Chordata > Mammalia > Pholidota > Manidae > Manis > Manis javanica. The sequence continues at coordinate 153,605,133 of NC_133157.1, forward strand.
CCCAAGACATCAGTTCTGTTTGTGCTAATTTGTTAGCTGGAACTGAATAATTAGGTTATGTGTAAAGTTGATATACTGAGATCCTAAAGAAATGGAATTCTGCCAGTCTTTGAAAGTAAAATCTTTATTTTAAAAGGACAAGAAAGTTAGCATTAAATTCATTACTGAAATAAGAAATTGTCAACATATCAATTGTAGCACTTCATGCTAAGTCTGCTCTCCTGGACTCTAGCTGGCTGGGTTTTTTTAAAGCTGTCTTTCACGTCCGAACACTGTCCTGTCTGTCAGTTAGTCTCTTGCTGGCTCCAATGCAAAAGCTCCCTGTCATCTGTGGACAGGCTTCTGACATCTTCCAGAGCATCATTTCTGTCACCAACACTTACTTCTTTTCAACCTACATAAGAGTATATTTATTTAACCAGGCTAGAGACATTCTTTTTCTGTTAAGATCAACCTTGAGGCCAGACGTGTCCCCACTCCGAGTTTTTCTGCAGGGTCCGTTTCAAGGGCTGTGCCGCCTGCTCCCTTTCAGGTGCCTTAGTCAGTGACTCGGTCCACAGTAGCCTACTCCAGAACACAAAAAGGTTTTCCTCAGTTGACAGTCCATTAACTTTGGAGGTGAATTACTTCAGAGGTGTGCTTCTGCTAAATTATAACTGGCACATTCAGGTCAATTATCCGGCTCCCCCCTCTATCTATCCTGACATATTTCTCTCTCAGGCAATGAGAACTGCAGCCTCTCTCAGAACACCCACTTCTTAGAGAATACCTCTGCCAGGTGACCCTCCTGCCTGGGCTGCCCGGGTCAAGGATCCCTCCAAGCTTTCTCCTCAAAACACCCCACATGCTTTGTTTTTCTCTCACGCGTTTCTCACATACATCATGAAAACTCATACAACACCAAACGTGTGTCATGATTCCATGCCACACACAGGATGCTACAGGCTTTTCATTGATTACACAGAAATTACAAGATTTGTGTTAGTATTCGCTGTCTGCTTTTACTAACATGACTATAAGAGGGAAAAAGAGAATAAAATACTGGTGTCCAGTGTATTAGTATTTTCCTATGCTCTCTCTAGCTACCTCCTCTTCTCTCTTATGGAACCCACTTCCATTCTCAGGTTTTTTTCACTGATGCTGGTGTATTAGTTATGTTAAAGGTAATCTGCTAACCAGAGAGACACACAAACACAACAATATAGATGATATTTTTCTATCTCAGGAAAGATACTTTACAGAGGTGATAAACAGCCCTGGGAGTTAGCTCTGCTCCATGAAGTCATCCAGGGACCCACATTCCTCCTGTATTCTTGTCCCCCTGTGCCTAGGATGTTGCCCTCATTCCCATTTTCAGAGCTGACTAACCACACCATAGTCGTCAAGGAGGAGGACAAAGTAGGGAAACACGTGCGACTTCTGCTCACATCCTATTGGCCAGAGGTTGGGAAAGGTAGTCCCTCACTGGGCAGGCACGTACCCATGTACCCCAAACTGGGGGGTTCTTTAACTGAAGAAGGGATTGGACTCATTAGCACTCTTTGCTACAACTAGTTCAGATTTAGCCTTAGAGAACGCCAGGTTCACCCAGTCTGGGTGCAAAGACTACAGCATTGTTCACACCAGATCCTCAAGAAACCTCTGCTATTACTGCGGTTCTAATACTGCCAATTGGAATCTCTTTTAAGTCTCAAGCATTGTGTTAAGTACATTACATACACTGGTTCATTTAACCCGCACAGCACACATGAAGTGGATACCGCCATCCACATTTTAGAGATAAAAAGAACTGAATTTAGTCGAGTCAAGCAATTTCCCCAAGCTCAGACAACTCAGGGACAGAGCTCCTGACTTAAAGAAGCGAGGCCCCTGCTCACACAGGAGCACTGGTTCCCTCTTCCATAGCCGTGGTCATCGGATCCACCCTCCTCTGCATTCAATGCCTCTTGCCATTCTCATTTCCTATCACTTTGCTACCCCACTCCAATTCATGTGGGGCTTAAATATCTTCTTAAATATCTATTTCCAGGCATTAAATATAGCATTATTCATTTTTGTATAAAAATATCAGTGCATTAGACGGGCTAGTCAATTGAAAACACAAAGTCTGCAACATCACCACCTGACTGCAGAAATGAATACATCCATCCTCAAAAAACAAGTTAGCACTAGGTTCCTTTGTGCCCATACTGAAAATGAAATGATTTCAACTAAAAAAGACTTATATTAAAAACTAATATTATATGAATGCAATTATTCTCAAAATGTCCTATTTGAAATCATTACACTTTGCACAACAATGCCAGCCACCCACAGCTGCTGAGACCCTTTCACCATCAACAATGGCCAGGAATCAAGTGTAATAGGACCAGACGCAGCAAACAAATTAAAATGTGTGTCTTTGTCGAATGATACTGTTTAGAGGAGTGTAAGTGACATAGCAATTAATGTCTGTGAACAGCTGGTTTCAAAGATTAAAGAAAGTGATTATTTTGCCCTGCCAATGAACAGATCTACCTAACTGTGCTGAAATGTTTGCATTTTAAGATATATTTCCATGAAATACTTTGGGTAAGAGCATGCTGTTTAGAAAAATTTAATCCCATCTTACAAGAGAAGACCATTTTGCAGTATTTCAGAGGGCAACCCAGAATCACAGCATTCCTGAACCAGAAACTGTATTTTGCTGTTTATACGGTTTGAGCTGAATCACAGACTTAGCAAAACAGGAAATCATTTGATTACAAAGAATGATTCAGATTCTTCATGAATATGCTTCCTCCTGGATATGCCTTTATTTTATCTTTTATTCCCATAATATTGGTCTTTAAAGAAGGGAGGGAGGGGGGAAAACATGTTTTCATGTATTTGGAGAACTATCATCAGTTTTAACAGGAGTGTTCCTCAAAATGGCTGTATGGTCAGTAAGTCCCAAGACCAAGAGTACAATGTCCAAAGTCCAAGTATCACTTTCTCTTTAAACCACAATGTCTCCACCAGCAAACCCGCCTGGTGAGCTCTAATGACTAACCCTACCACTGCAGAGCCTTGATATCCCAAAGGAATGTGTCCTGTGACCCTTAGATCTTAAGAACATTCAGTAACAGTAACACACAACTAGACTTGGGAAGGATACTTCACAAAGTAACAACAATCTCATCACTCCAAGAGATTTTACTCCTTAGGAAATGATGCCAATTTATTCACTAGCAAGTATTTGTTCAGACTTTCTTTCACAGCTCAGATCCTAACCTCTAAATCATAGTTTCACAATATCCTTGATTCCCATTCACATTTCAGCCAATATACAAGTTGGTTACTTCTACATAATCCATGTAAAAATGTTAAATCTGCCAATGCAAATATTATATTGAATACACATATAATTTATATAAGTTCTTTTTTTCTTTAAGAAATGAACTTTAACTTCCCAGAATTTTATTCCTTGTTTTGGAAAATAAGACAAACACACTGTCCTGGGATCGATAGACCTAATTTCAGATAGTGTTTCTGACCTTAACTCCCTTACTTGCCAGGACATTATCTTCTTAAATTTTTTTTTTAAACAACTAACTTTTGCTACTTTATAGAGATATGTTTATCCTAGTAGCTCAGGTGCTTAATAATAAACCCAAAAGCTTTCTTCTCCACATCCCCCAGGAGACTTAGGCCCCTTATGGAAGGTTTTTATACTGTTATCTCAGATTTTTTAAGGTAAACTCGCTGATTAGGATCCATCCACTATTGCAGAAGAAATAGCTAAAATATGGAAGTAAGCAATAAGCCACGCAAGTGTTTTTTTTAAAAAGGGACTTACGTGAAATGGATTAGTTAGGAATTAGATCTTTGTAACAAAGTCTTGATCTCAACCATGAGGAAAACATTGCAATACCTTGAACAAAGGTAGGATCAAGTGCCTCTTTACTGTGAGGTTTGCCTAGAAAGGAAAGGCTGTGACTCAACAGTGGCAGGAATAGGTAGAGAAGAAAAGATGATTCACGTCCCTTCATTTCAAGCAAAGGAATTCAGATTTGACCAGTCAAGTATACTGTTATATAGAAGAATAGCAAACTAATAAATATCTGAGAAAACGTGTCCTATTAAAAACTGGAAGAAAATGAGCCATAAAGAAACTGAGCCTCAGTGTTGCCTCAGTCATTTGGACACAAAGCGACGAAGGAAAGAATGAGTTCTGCAGTTGTAGAAGCCAGTCCCAGAGACACTGTAGGTAGTGAGAGTTAGGACCTGGAGACTGATGGGAACTTGAAGCAGAGGTTAGCATCACAATAACTCCGAAATGTGTAGCCAGGAGCACACTGTAGAATTAGTTACAAAAGGAGGGTTGAACCATTACAGATTGAGTTTGTTCTCCTTCCTTGTCTCTGCGGCTACAAAGACTTGAAAGGCAGAGACACGACAGTGAAGCAGAGTAAAGTCTTATTGAATACACTCCAGGGGAGAAGTGGGCCAGAGTCAAGTCCCACAAAGGCCTCAGTCTGTGAGGCAGGAGGTGCATAGATTGCATTGTGGTTGGGGGGCACCTCTTCAACTGACAAGGTGGGATTGTTTGACTTACAGGTCTTTGTACATAGTTACCCCTCTCAGTGAGCACGTCCTTTCCCCAGGCTGAGGTGAGATTTGGGCACTTGTTAGTTCCATTCGGTTGCGCCCCTGTTGGGACCTGGCTGGGGAGGAAGTCATCTCCCTGAAGAGCCTTTGCTGTCTCCACAGGGGACCCCATCACCACCACCTGGGCTGAGCTTGGGAGGGTTTTTCACTGAATTTTATCTTCCCCTTTTCTGGCTGCTCATGTCTATCTTTCTCCCTAACATTCCTGACAGAACCGAATCATCTTTAAGGTCCATTCCAACTCTTACTGTTATGATTCCAAAACCTGTAAGTCTTCAAACTTTCTTCATTCTAGCAGCACTTATTGGGCACAAACTATGTAAAGGCATTATCCAAATCCTTGAAATGCAGTGGTGAGTAAGACAGGTCCTTGTCTGATGGAGCCTTGTCTACACGTGTACAGGCAAAAGCTTGCTGAAAGGCTTAAACAATACTGATACCATTTATGTTTTAAGGTCACTTTGCTGCCCTGCAGAGAATGAGTTGAAGATCAAAGGCTAAAGAGGGAAGATTCCTTCAAAGGCAGTTAAGAGGATAAAAGTGCTCTTATTGGAGACGTAAAGGGGTAGAAGTTAAGATACCTGAAGACAGGGTTCCTGATTGGACTGGAGATGGTGGTAAGTCACGGATACTGCCAGGTTTCTGCCTTAAATAATCAGAGGTATGTGATGCCTTTACAGTGATATGGAAATTGGAGGGACAGAAGGGGAAAACAAGGCTCTTAAGAAATCCTTCTTATTAGGATATTCTTGACTAGAAAGTAACTAAGGAAAGGTATGTCTTGTGTCAAGTATTAAAGCGACATCACAGTTTCCAGGTGCACAGGACATCTCTTCTTGAATGGATATGAACATCTGGGGCCTTGACCTATTGGCTTTTGGAGCATCCAAGTACAAGTATTAGGGGTTTCTGTGGGCAGGGAGAGAGTGAAGCTTGCAGACTGGAGCTGAGTAGATTCTGATAGGCAAGCCAGAAAAAAAATTACAAAATATTTACCCATCATCAAATAGCTTATTAGCACTGTTACACCACATATCACTGACAGTGAAGAGTCTAGGCAGAGATGTTCTTCACCATCTTAGCGCCACAGGCAAGACTCAAAGGCAAACAGAAATGCTTGGGGAAAAAATTAACTGACTTTCCCATACTAAGTGAGGATAAATGGCAAAGTCAACATCCTCTCCTCTAACTCGTCTAATAGAAAACATTTATCTACAGTATTGCTCTCTTTTATCATTGCATTAATTGGTTTCTAAAAGTCACCATCTCTACCTTAATCCTTATTTAGTTTTAAAACATCAAGTTATGCAAACAAGGGGGAGGGAAAGATCTGAGAGCTTTTCACTGTTGAATTAACTTTTAGTCTTTTCCTAATAACTTACACAGTTATCTCAAGCTGTGTTCCTGTGAATTTCAGGAATTCCTCAGAAGTGACTCAGGGTTTGGTTACCTTAAAGAATTGAGGGGGGACCCATTTATCACCCCATAACAAATATATTTCAAAGACTGTTTTCTAAAATGTTAACTGAGGGTGTCTCTGGTGATAGGATTTCAGATGATCTCTACTTCCTTTTAGAACTTTTGGTATTGTTTACATTTTCTTTGGAAAAGTGTATATGACATTTATAACAAATAATATAATACTTTTATAATAAAAATGTTAATAATAAGCTCTTTCTTTTGGGGGGAGACTTATCCCACTCATTTATTGACATGGCAAAATATATTACATTATTGAGTGAAAAATGATCTATAAAATGTGCCTTTTTTCTCATACTGTATGTATTTATACAGATAATGTGTCTCTGTTTTTACAGAAGAGAGACTATAAAATCAATGCCAACATATTGGCAATGTTTTTCTCCAGACATTGTGATGATAGGTGGCTTTCCCTTTGTGTGTTTCTATACTGTTGTATGTTTTATGCATTAAATATACATATATAAATAAATTGAATATATATATTTTTACATTTATTTATATATATATATATATATATATTACTTGGATAATTCTTAAAAACAACAACACTGTTTTATACATGCTCCATACATTTCAGAAAAGTGTAGTATGACATTTTAGAAAACTAGTACTAGAAAACTTAGTAATATCAGATATTTACATTGAAACTACTTTTGTTAATGCTAATTAAATCTCCTACCTTTTCTCACCTCTTGATATGTCCTACTACCCTATAGACTTACTAGCCACATCTAGAAGTCCACAAAAAGAAGACGACGTTCATGCACACATTTCTTTTTTATGCAGCCCTAAGAAAAGGGAAAGTAACAAAATGGCATTGGAGAGACTGCACTGTAAGAACCTGCCATTCTTCTAAACAGCAACTTGGGAATTCTAAGAGCTGCAACTATGAACATCAACTTAGGAATTCTCATCACATTTTTCTCCAGATTTCCAACAACAATCATATTGTCTATCTGTCTGAGTTGTTTAATACCTGTCCTTTAATTTCTATGTATCAGATCTGGAAGCCTGTTATTCCTCATACAGAATAAGTGTGTTATCATATCATTTCAATGTCTCCTTTCAGAATTATATTCTATGCCCACATCCTAATCATAAAGGGTTAACTCATGGCCCTTCTCTTACACTTGTTCCTAGAAATCCTGACCAGAAAAGCTCTCCTCAGTGAGTCCTCAGTGTCTTTATTTTATATCTAAGCCATCTTCCCAGTCAATGAACCTCCCTAAAAGATTAATGTAGTTTGAACTTTTATAGAGGAATATCATTTGTGCGCTGTCATATTTAGCACAAATGGTGCTTCAGTCACAGCTCAGTAATATTCCAGCATATTATTTCCAAGGCATTTGAGAGTTTAAAGAATTATTGAAGGGCACGCTGTACTCATTTGGTAATAAGGCAGAGAGCACTGCTGTCTACATATGATTTCAACAAATGGAATCACTGCTAATTTCATTGCACGTAGCAAAATAGTTGTGATAATAACCCAGGTAATATATACCACCGAAGGAAATGAATGAGATGGAGTTTTTTATAAGACCTCTGAGAAGTATCAAAGAGGCAGTCCCAGGAGTTAAGGGCAAGATGAGGAGAAAGCATCTTCCTACATTGAAAACATACCCTTGACACTGGTTTTGTCAGCCCTGAGTGTGAAGTGCTGGCCCTCATTTGGCTGTTATTTTTTGCACAAGCTGCCAAGCTGAAGAGACAATTGTTAGAAACACAGGAAAGGAATGAAGGAGTTCATGTCACTTAGGGGGAAATGATAATCACACCAAAGCTTGGGCATTTGATAAGAAAATTCCCTGATAATTGCAGCTTTTTAAAGTACCTAGGTGACACTAGTTTGACCCTTCTTTTTTAACATTTGAATTGAGAGATGTGTTTTAGAGGAAGGAAAGATCTTGCTCACTGTCAGGTGTCACAAAATAGTAATTTAAAGGTCTCTGGATGTACCAGGAACTGTCTGCAAGTATCTTACCCTCCCAAGCACCTTATATTGACTTCAACCAACCAAGACATACTGTTTCCCATCATTCAGGGTGACCCATGAGCCTTAGCAACCCCCAATAAACATGAAATTCAGAATACTGTTTCAGACATGTGCTTTCTTCCACTAGACATAAACGATGACAGCACACTGCAATGTGAGCTACTGGAAGTCACCTTGCAACCACTAGGGGGAATCAGACTTGGGATAAAGTTGACACTTTAGAAGGCAAATTGAAGAAAAGGGAAAAAACGGCCCTTAGTAACATTGATCAGCATTAAAGGAAGCCCCCAAAGCTCAGCTTAGCTTTGTGTTTTTCAGTGACATAAACAATTATGAAGGATAAATTAAACCTCTTTTAATTTTAAGGTAGTTTGAGACAGGTAGATGTTCAATTATTTGTACCAACAATAAAAAAGTACTAACTGCTACACAGATTTAGAAAAAATAAATGAATTTTATCTATAAAATACTAAATCAAGAAGTACTATGTCAAAGACCAAATGAAGTACTGTCAGCCTGTAATTTTATTCAACACTCATTCCAGGCCACCCAGGTGCTGTGACAAGTGAGTAAGTGTGGTAAGTTAGAACAAGACACCATACCATTTTCCAGGTTCTGTCTGCGAAAGGCCTCTCATTTTATTTTTCATTTTTTAAAATTTTTGTCTCTGAACAAAATTGGAACTGAGGATTAGATACAATTTTCTCTTTCATACAAAGCCCAGATGGCAGATTGCAAAAATTTAATTTCTGGTCTCTTGGTAGAAATTTGAGGACTGTCAGCTCTAAAGATTTAAGTAATTCAGTCAAGTGGCTATAGACACTATAGGTTAGGGAATTGTGCTGTCTTCAGTTTTGTTGTTTTGCTTTATAATTGTAATATATCTTAATATTCATAGGCCATCCTCAGAGAAAATCAGCAGGGTGTCCCCCGGTGTCTGACGACATGGATTGTTTAAGGCCAAGAATCCCCAAGGATCCATCTTTCAGCAGCTGGAGCTTCTGAGGATGGTGTGACAGAGCTCAGTGAGCATTTAGGAACATTTGGGAACTGCGCCATGAGATGCTGCCTTGAGGGAGGGTTGACAGTAAGAGAATGACGACACGTGACAGAGGCAGACTAGGACAAAAGGAAATCGGGATGCCCATGGTTCTTTGGAGGGTGTTCCATCACAGAGTTTCAGGTAGGCAGGAATCTAAGATTCTCCCTAACCCCAGTACATGCCCTGCATAATCCTGTCCTGAGGATCTGATGACTTTTTCTTCCATGATTAGATTATGTTACATGACACAGGTGATTAGGAAAGGAAAATTATCAGGATGTACATAACCTCATGGCCTGAAACCTTTAAAAGCTTGGAGCTTTCTCTGGCTGCTAGCAGAAGAGGAAAATCAGAGATTTGAAGTGTGATAAGGATTCAACTAACCATTGCTGTCCTGGAGGTGGAAGGGCCACATGGCGAGGAACGCGGGTGAGATCTATGTGCTGACGACGAGTAAGGAGACAGAAAGCTTAGTCCTGAACTGAATTCTGCCCACAAGGAACATGAGTTCAGAAATTGATTGTTTTCCCCAGGATCAACAGGCAAGAACTCAGTCCAGGTGATGCCTTGACTTTGGCCTTGAGTTCTTCTTGAACAGAGAACCCAGCCACACTGCGCCAGGCTTCTGACCTACAGAACTGTGTGTTAATAAATGGGTGCTGCTTTGAGCCTCGAAATTTGTGGTGATTTGTTACACAGCACAAGATAATACATTTGTCAATCAAAACAGTAAACAGAGAAAATTATTGTGTCAGGAACAGTGAAGAAACAAGGTAAGGAGGGTGAGCTGAATGAAGAATCCTCCCACAGGAGAGGTTATCCACAATTAAGAGCAAGTGGTGAATAGTAATCAGCTCCCACACATCTCAACACTAACCACCTTACTGAGTTTTAGATAAGACAGATTGTCAACAAAGAAGATATATGAAAGCTACATAGGAATGGACATAGTCTTCATATTTTCTAAAATTCAGTCTTTCTGGAACATTGGTAGTAACATTCAGGAATAAATAAATGTAATTTATAATTTAGCTAATTGGGTATGAATTTATTGTCAACATAGGCTATATGATTATAATAGGTATTTATTAATGATGGGAGAAACGTGTAAGAACCTGATGATTTCCTATCAGAGCCTAGTAGATTTCTAGCTCAGCAAATGCTCTGACACATGTGAGTAAGAAATACGAAGGGATGGGATGAGCCACTTTTTTTGGTTCCCTAGTTTCACATCAACCTCTATACCAACTGTTTGATTATTTTTATTTTCATTGAGTGATTTTGAACTATTCTACCCAGTAGAGTATGATAGATTAAATGACAGACAGACAGGGGTAGCTTTGTCATTTACTACAAGTTCTATCTAGTTATGTACAACTTTATACAGAGATTTCTCATATGCCCTTGTCCCCACATAATACAGACCCTCTTCCACTATCAATATCCCCAACAGAGAGGTACATGTGTGATAATTGATGAATGAACCTACATTGACACATCATTATCACTGAGAAACATGGCTGATATTTGGGTTCATTCCCTCTTGGTACTGTACTTTTTATGGGTTTGGAAAATAATGTATTCTCACTGCCCGAAAAATCCTCTGTGCTCTGTTTATTCATCTTTCTTGCCCCACTTTTAATTTCACTGTCTCTAGTTTTGCCTTTTCCAGAATGATATATGGGAACCATAGCGTATGTAGCCTTTCCAGATTGGTTGCTTTCATGTAGTCATATGCATTTACATTTCCTCTGTGTATTTTCACAGCTCATTTCTTTTTAGAGTTGAATAATATTCCACCATTTGGCTGTACCATGATCTATTTATTCACCTACTGGAGGGACGTCTTGGTTGCTTCCAAATTTTGACAATTATGAATACATCTGCTATAAAACTCCATGTGTAGATTTTTGTGTGGACATAAGCTTTCAACTCCTTTGGGTAAATACCAAGGAGTATAGTTCTGGATCATATAATAAGAATATGTTTAGTTTTGTAAGAAAGAACAAAATTGTCTTTCAAAGTGGCTATACCATGTTGCATTCTCACCAGTAATAAATGAGTTCCACTGTTCCACATCCCCAGCATCTCAGTGCTCTAGATTTCATCCATTCTAGTAGGTGTGTAGTAGTATCTCACTGCTGCATCAGTTTGCATTTCCCTGATGATATATGATGTGGAGCATTCTTTTGTATGTTTATTTGCCATCTGTACATTTTCTTTGATTAGGAATCATTAAGGTCTCTAGCCAATTTTTTAATTGAGTTGTTTTCTTCCTGTTGAGGTCTTAGAGTTCTTTGTATATTTTAGATAACAGTCCTTTTATCAGTTGTTTTTGCAAATATTTTCTCCCAGTCTCTGGCTTATCTGTAACAATGTCTTTTACAGGGCAGAAGTTTTTAATTGTCATGAAGTTCAGCTTATCAATTCTTTCATTCATGGATCATGCCTTTGGTGCTATATCTAAAAAGTTATCGCCAAACCCAACATCATCTAGATTTTTCTTCTCTATTATGTTCTAGGAGTCTTATAGTTTTGCATTTTACAGTTAGGTCCATGATCCATTTTGAGTCAACTTTTTGATAAGAAAAAGTTTGTGTCTAGATTCTTTTTTTTGTTTGTGGATGTCTCATTGTTTTAGCACCATTTATTGAACCACAAAGATTTTCATTTCCCTACCAAGCTTTATTGAAAGGTGTCTGCTAGTATATTAATGTACATTTATTTCTAAATCACCCTAAAAACCTAGGTGCAGGCATTTCATATAAAGACCTTGCAATGGTGTTGTTTTTATTCATTTCCCACAACTGCTCTGTGAGCTGGATTAGAGGGGTGACCTCTTTTTACAGACAGAGAGACTGAATGGGGAGAGAGAGGAGGACAGCTGTCCTGCTCACCCTACAAAGCCCAGGGCAGAGTGAGAATTTGCATTTCCTGTCTCTAACTGGTGCCTGAGGCCTGTTTTTCCTCTGTCATTCTTAAAGCAAATGAAGATGTCCACTGGATTCTCGGTTCTGCATTAAGGAAACACCTAAGGATTCCATTTTTCATAAGTGAATTTTCTCTCATAAGACAAATTTGAGAAGAAACCCTGAGTTACCCTATGAAAAGGGGGAATAAAAAACACTTATCAGAAAAAGAGGCATCTCACAGTTTCAGTCGTTGTGTTACAAAAACAAAAAATACTAATCTTGTTCCCTTTCTTTTTTTTTGGCAGTAATATTAACAAAAAACATTCTAAATTGTAAGCCTGAATTAGGGGTGGAGGGAAACATCAGGGTCATACCTTAAAATGTTATGCCCATGTTTCTGCTAATGATTCTTCAGAGAAGCTATAACAAAAATTGAATTTGGGGAATCTGGGGACTTGGTAGGCCTTTGGCCAGAACACATGTAAATAATTTCAGAAGCAGAAAAAAGATGTTTATGTCAATCTCCAGCAATCCCAACTTAAACACTATCTTTCCTATGATTTTTGTGATTACCTCACATGTGCATGGTTGAAAAAGAAAAAAGTTATATGGAAAATTCACTGATTCCTTAAAAAATATTCTAGGATTCATGGGACTGTGGGCAAACTCTTTCTCATTTTTCATTTAGCATTCTTGTTGTCCAGCATTATTTGCTACTTGTTCCATTGCTCTGAGTCAATGGTCCTGCTGTACAGAAGTTCCCACACAGCCAAGTTACCTGACATTGTACTTCCAGCAGCTTCTATGTCATCACAAAGTGCCTGGTTCAAACCACATTGTTTTTACAAGTCATTATATGTTGTATCTAAAAACTACATTTGAGAAACTATGACACAGGAAGAAGCCCCTTCAAAAATGGCAGTGGATTATCTGTCAATATTTTTAATACACAGAAAAATTTTAATGAAAATACAGACACCTGAATCTATTTTGTATTTCGTTAAGTGTGATGTTACTTTTCTTTGTTCCTCAGTAAAATTCAGCTTCTAATAGCTCCAAAGTTCGTTCTTCTCCCAATGGATGACATTCACTCTTATTAGGAATTAAACTTCTTTTCCTCAGTGATACATTTTGTCTCTGTACTAACCTCAATTACATACTATGTCAACATCTACACCTTCAGCTACACTCTGAGGTGACAAAAGAGGATGCCCCAGAATTCAGAAAGACAACATGTTCTGGTGGGGAGGATACGGTCCATGGAGACCATCTTAGATTTGTCCCTTGTGAATTGAGGGCTTCCGGACAAGTTCACTCGCATTAATCCCTACCCTGTAGGTTTTGTGAGAGGATTAAACTGTAAAATACACAGCACTGTGCCACAACAGGTATGGAATGAACAAGTGTCAAGCCATTTAACTTCCATGTCTCAGCTTTTTCATCTTTAAAATGGTTGTGATAAAATATGGAGTAGCTATAAAACGGAAGCAAGACAAAGCATGCTGAGAACGTGGGAAGCAGTGTGCTCTCTGTGCACGTCAGCCCTCCCACCCGTGATCAACATGAGAAAGACCATCTGGATAGAAGTTTTATGATTCTGTGACTCTTAAAACATACACTTTTAATGAACTCTCTAGGTTAGAAAATACTGTGACCTTTGTTTTTCCTGTGAATTGATGCATCCTATGTGTGCTTCTGATAATTGCAGAGATCCCCGCTCACTGCCTGGTACCTTGTAAGTAAGGCAAATGCTATCACTACCTCCATTATTCTAGATCAGAGATTTTCCCAGTATCAGAGCATTCATTGTACATCATATTTGATTCATGTTACATGAAAGGCAGGCAGTTCAGGGTCAAATAACTTTGGAGAATATGGGTTAAGCAGAGTTGAACAGATTCTTTTAATCTTTGAGGCAACCTACCACTCCAATCACCTACCACACCAATGATTTCTCAATTTACGTTAAACATATATTCATTGTCTGAAAAGTACAGGGCTCACTGGGGTGCTATCAGGATAATGACACCAAGTTCCCAGTCCTTAAGGAACTTTAAATCTCATAGGACAAATAAGATAAATTCATAAATGATTTTCAGTTCAAAGATTCACATAAGCAAGCAAAATAGGGACAGAACAATATGGTCTCCCAGAGCCAAACACAGGAAATTAAGTAGGACACTAAATTCAGAAAGTGCCAAAAGTTAAGGTTGTCATGGCAACGTGAACTCAGCAACATAGCAAAACCTGTTCTTCAAAAGTATACACTTAACAGCTTTGCCCAATTATGATCTGATGAAAGAGCAGCTTTCATTCAATGATCCAGAACCCTTTACAACTTCAGATTAGCTCTTGTTTTGTGGCTACAAGAAATGGCCGGCCTCACCAAATTTGACTTCACAAATATCTAGATGTCATCTCCAATATGTAGGACACGCAGGATGTGAAGCTAAGTTCTGAGGGGATACAAATAGGGATAAGACGTAATTCCTGACCCCCGGGAGCTTCTCATCCAGGGCTTAGCATGTAAATGATGATAGAGAAAGTTCATTAAAGCAGAAAGAGTACTCAGGGAAATCAAAGAGGTAAGACATCTCAGACTGCTGGGGACAATGAACATGGACCAGGTAACATTTGAAATGGGCTTCAAAGGATGGATGGAGTATTTGGACCAAGGAGCTAAGGTGGGAACACCCCAGGGAGCGCTCAGAAGGTGGAGAGAGCAGAATATGAACAGTAACAGCCCAACTGAAATAAAGATTACATGAAAGGGTATTACAAAGCCAGAACCCAGAAGAATAGGCAATAATGTAATTAGCAGAGATCAGTGTTTTCAATAAGGATGTTACCCAAATTTGAAAAGTCAAAGGTCTCTGTCCTCTCTCTCCCTTACCTAACTCCCAGACTGTAGAAACCTCCCTTTAGAAAAGCCCTTACCTGATCTTCTCAAACTTCCTACCCTTCCCTCTGTTCCATGGACTCAGCACATCTTGTTCCCTTGCACCTGCATTGCTTTTCTAGATAAGGAGGCTGAGAATCAGAGACACATGTCCCACGGATACACGGTGAGGAAATGTCTGTCTGACCACAAAGCTCAAGTGATTTTCTTACTTTGATTATTTAATGTACCACACTTTGCAATCACTTCTTTGATGTCTCTCTCCTCAGTTAAACTGCAAGTATCTTGCGGATGAGGTCCTTGCCTTGCTCAATTTTGCATCCTCAGAATCTAGCTCAGTGACAGACACACTTCATGGAATGAGTGAATAAATAAGTAGTCAAACACTTACTAAAGACGAGGTGCTTTTTTCTGCATAGCTAAACCTTTTTCTATATGACAGTGATGTCAACTGTATGCCCTGTTAAGCAAACACCTGGTGGGCTTTATTCACCAACTGGTTATTAATCATCATTTTTAAAGGTAGATATGAGTTTGTGGATGTCTCCTCCCTCATCATACTTTATGCTTATACATTTCTCTTCCTCAGTTCTGCCCAAAACTTGTTCTCAGGAGTGTTGACAAACATAATCTCCAATCACGCTGGCATCCTTGGAGGATCAGGTAACATTCTAGCATCCTTACCAACTGGGCTTTTGAATCTCCCATGGTCTAGAGACCCCACCTAAAAATGCTACATAACTTGTGGCACCACAAGCTTCCACTGACTTCCAGGGGTCCTGGTTGAACTGGCTTCCAGAGGCTTTGGTTTCCTTCTCTTCCTCCTCTTCTGCAAGGTTTTCACCATCTAAGGAAACTTCCGTGATCTTTTACTTTTCTAAGTACTATAAGAGAAGATCATTTGCTCCTGGCCTAATTCTTCCCCTAGCCTTGGTAAACCCCCCAGCCCACTTTGACCCTATATTTTCATCCACTGAGTTTATGTACTCTGCCTTGCGCTCTTTCTATAAGATCTATTATAGTAAATGTTTCTCAGGAGATGTTATTTACTCTTCATGCATAACCCTTCCCTGGTTCTAGTTTCCAAGTACTGGAAAGACAGCCAGCATCTCTTCAAAACTATAAACTAGAAGCCTTAGAGTCATACTAAATTTGTCTCCTACCCCAATACTCAGAACCCTAAATCATGGTCACATTTTGCCGGTGTATCAAAGTTTTCACAACTGCCCCTTCCCTTCTATCCCTCACTCATTATGGGCTTGTTAAGTTAATTATATTTTCCCAACACTCTTTGCCTCTCTACTATCCAGATTACTACTGATTGCCATACTTTCTGTGCATTTTGCTTTAAATGACATTTTTCCACTCTTTAAAGCATAATGGAATCTCACTGGCCTGCTAACGTCAAAAATCAACACCATGCCCTTCATCAAGTTGCTATGATTACCCAAATTCTTCAGCTTCCTTCTATGTCTCAAAGTGCCCGTCTTGCCAGGTTTATCTCCTAAACGATCCCGCCTTACCCTGCACTTTCAGCTTCTCCTTCTGCTTTTCTATTCATTTAAATGTTTCAGAAAATTCCCTTCTCTTAGAACCTGTAAGGTAGATCCCATATTACCGGGAAATCCTGTCAGCATGATCCTCAAAATACGTGCAGATCTCCATATCCACAGCTGTCCCCCAACTCCCCACAGGGGTAGGCCATGCCACCTCCTTCTAAGATTGTAGCAATCGCTTGTACAGGTCTCCTTGCAGGCCTGCCTACACTCTGTTCTCAACTCCCTTGACCCTTCTACAAATCAAATCAAATCACCTCCTTCCTCTACTTAAAACCTTACGTGGCTCCCCAAGTCACTTGTAAAGGCCAAGTCCTCCAGGGCCTACAGAGCTGGCCCCACCCCTGTCTGGATTCATATCACACTCTCACCCCCTTGCTCACTGGGCTCCATCCACATACTTGAGAGGCAGACTGCTGCCAGGGAGCCTTGGCATTTGCTGAGCCTCCCACTGGGGGGTGCTCGTTCCCCTTCTAGCAAGACCCTTAGTCATCATTCAAATGTCACTGTCTTCATCCTATTGGTGGGGCCTACTGTGACTGACTCACTTAAAAATGCAGCTCATTCCCCTTTCCCTGCTTTGCTTTTCTCCTTGGCACTGACCACCATCTAATATATACTAAGATTGGCTGATATGCTTATTATCTGTCTCTACCTACAAAAAATTCAGTACCCTGAAGGCAAGAATTTTGTCTATTTTTTTTTCACAAAACAGCAACAAGAACAGTGCCTGGCATATGGCAGGTACTCAATGCAAACTTAATGAATGAAATCAAAGCAAGAATGCACTGCAAGTCTTATCTTTTGCCCTTGCTACTATTAAAACTTCATAGAGATACAGAACATATAAAACACAGTCTCTACAATGTGGAGGTGCACACATTCAATGGCTTTGCCTTTTTTAATGTTTCACTCACAAGCAGCAGAACCATGGTATTTTGTTTGTAAAGCCACAAACAATGCATTCAGGGCATTCAGATCCTACAAAGGACCTCAGACGCACCAGACACGCTGCTAGGAGTCCAGACGATGGAACTAGACACAGCTCAAAGCGAAACAAGAAGAGAAGTTACTGTGCGAGCAAAATGAGATGACTGCCCTACATGGTAAGAGAAGGTTGTTTTTAATGGGTTTACTTGCAAATCATAGGACCTTATAAAGAATCAGGATGTTTTCTCCCTGTTCATACAATGCCAGAGATTCTTTTTTTTTTTAAGTCGTAAGATCCTCAGCTTATATAACTAGTGAGATGTCAGATTCAATATGCAATAATCATGGGGCTTTTAAAAGGCTTCTGAATTTGAAATGTTACATTTTGTTGTCTTAGATTTTAATTTCTACCATTCTTATGAAATTTTTATCATCCGTCATACAGAATAAAGAAAGAGTCTGAGTCCCTTGGCTGAGAAACCCTATTATACAACAATTCTTTGCCATCATTAGCCTCTCATGTGAAGCAGCAAAGACGGTAAAATGATGCTGTTGCTACCGGAGCCACCAGAAGGCGACCACTCAGAAACAAGCCTGAGTAAGCAGATGGGGCTGCCTCTGTGCCCTGAAGGCAAACACACCCCACTTTGCTGGACTGCGGGAGGGAATGCCTTCCAGGCTCCTTTCTCCCTCCTTGCGAATACCCTGCGCCCCATTCGGGACTTCAAACCTTCAGCTCCTTGATCTCAGCACCGTGGAGCAATAGGCAGAAATGAAGGTCCTGGGAGAGAACACATTTCAACTCTTCCTGGCTATGTAGATAAAAGCCAGCACCCACACCCAGGAGTCTGAGCTACTGGGGCAGCACAGGTGTAAAGACATCCCAAGGAAAGGGGAAGGCTTTGTAAAAATCACAGCTTTATAATACATTTGAAATCTGGAGAAGGCATGTCTTCCATC
The DNA here is from genome assembly GCF_040802235.1 of Manis javanica. Taxonomy (NCBI): domain Eukaryota; kingdom Metazoa; phylum Chordata; class Mammalia; order Pholidota; family Manidae; genus Manis; species Manis javanica. Next base: position 153,623,536 of record NC_133157.1, read on the forward strand.
CTTTACTGCCACCACTCATGCACAGGTTTCACCTTAATACTTTAGAAAAAGAAAAGGAGAGTTTATTACCATGTTGCTATACTCAGTGCACAAGCTCTGCCCATTCCGGCCTCAATATAATTGTAGAATTTCTAGTTTCAACAGCAGTGTTCTAGTTTGGAACTATTTAATCAAAAGTTTAGATTTTATGGTCACAAAGGTAAACAAACCACACTGTTTAGTGCAGCATTGTTCTTACAGTGACAAAAATAACATGGTAACAACATCCATCAACAGAGGTAGTTAAAGAAATTTTGTCACAAAGATACTTTGGAATAATATATAGCTTACAAAAATTAACTTGGGAAGATGTCCATGATAGGATAGGTGTAAAACATAAGTTACATACCAGTATCAGCGCTGTATGATCTCATTTCATTTAAAGTGTAAATGTTTGTCTCTACATAGAGAAATACCTCAGAGGATATATTAACAAAGTCCCTCAGGGGATTATGAGAGACTTCATTTTCTATTTAATATATTTCTATATGATTTAAAAGTTTACAATAAGCATCTATTATTTCTATTAAAAAAAAAAACATTCAAATGTGTGTGTGTGTGTGATCAAGTTTTTCAAGCTTTTGCCTGAAGAAGTTTATGCCTTAATTTCATTATGCTTTAATGAAATCCAAAATAATAAATGGTACAGAGAAATGATAATTAACTTGTTATTAACTCCATCTATAGAATAGACTTATATTGTCTTTTATCGTTTCATAAGGAATACAACACCCTAAAATTAAAAACTGAACTCGTTCACAGAAAAACAATTTCTTCTCTTTTGACTCAAAAGCACCTGTAACTAGCTATTGTTAACTCCAATCACCCACTTGAACAATTAAGTGAAAACAAAGCCCGTAATGTAGAGATAACACAAATTTAGATGAAAACTGCAGCCCACATAGAAATATCCTTTTTCCCCAGGCACTTCCTCTCTTCTTACTCTACCCACTACAAACTCCCCAGGAGAGGGTCGGTCCCAAAATCTGAAAGCCACTTTCTTTCATTCTTTGCTTGTTCCTAAATGACAGTAAAAGCATGTTGTAAATCGTCACAAAGAACACACTTAGTAAGATTCCAAAGTTTATTGTTCTTAGATTTTCCAAGATTATTTATGAGAACGCTGTCACATAAGCTCATAGACTGACATCACTGCATCGCGTTTAGACCTGACTCACTGGCAAAATATGGTAAGCAAGGAAAACAACTTTAAGATGAACAAATTAAACAGAAGTCTCATTATATCTCCCATAAAAGACCTGGGAAATATCACTGGCTACTATATGTTTAAAAAGGACCAAGGTATAAAGGTTAGTCTATTTTTTGTTTAAATAACACTTGTAACAAACTGTGTGATAAATTTAAATGAACATTTCTCTGCTGCCATCTCGTGGATTATTTAGGTAATGCAGTCAAAGCTCTGGAGCGGGCAAATCTAGTTATCCTCCTAAATTATGCCAGATATGAAAAGACTTATTATTTAAAGCTACTTATCTGACTGAACAAAATATAACCTAATGTATATGGCATACTGTTTTAACATATTAAAGCTCTTCCTAAGGGCCAAGTTTATTTTTAAGATATTTTAGTTTTTAAATGTCATTACCTTAATAGAGAAACGCTTTAATCACTGGTTATGTTATCGGAGACAGGTTCTTGGTCTCATTTGGAGAAAGAATTCAAGAATGGACATAAGGAGCGGCTGGGCATTGAGCACTTATTTGGAGAATAAACGTTGAGAAGAAAGGCAAATGTACACACCCAAGATTTGGCTGTTAAGTGGACCCAGAAGGAGTTTTGCCCAAGGAAAGAATAGGGAGACTTTTTTATGTAAAGGAAGGTGAATATTCACTAAATGGGATTAGCTTTTTAAGAGAACAGGTATGGCTTTCTTGGCCTTGGGGCTTGCTCCACCCTCACAACCAGCAGGGGGAGTTTTAGCTAGTTTGCTTCTTATTGGAACTGTGAGGGTACTTAGCCCCTGAAAAGGAGGGGGTGTCAAAAACTGCAATGCTAATGTTATGGTAATGAGAATATAATGTATTTTGGGGTGAAGTTTGGGTCAAACTTGTCCTCCATGTTGAAATCAGCCAGTTTGGGTGGGTCAGTTATATGTACCCTCACTGCCCACATTCTTCAAGAACAGGTACATGGAATGTGTAGAATGTAAGTAAGCAACTAGTCAAATGTAAACACCGGCCAAAGTCCTCATCCCTTCCCTGCTCATGTCTGGCTACTACATATGTACTCTGACACTTAGGCAATCATTCCTATAAAAGACATTATAAATATCCTACATGGCATATTAGCTTAACTCCAGAACCAGTCCCTCCAAATTCCTTTGCCATTGGGAAGTAACTCCAAGACACATAGCAAGAATTAATTTGTGACCTTAAAACAGTGGGAGTCAGGTAAAAGATGGACACCACCACCCCTCCATAGCCTGAGCACTCTGTCCCAGAGCCCATCACCAAACACGTGTGAACACCAGTCATCTCCAAAGCAGAGGGGCTGAATGCCTGACGAGGACACGTGTGCTCACTGGGTCATGTGACTATGCAGTAGAAAGAGGAACACCCCCTGAAAATGTCACCAGCCTAATTCCTGCTAGGTGAATGTAACTCCAGGGGGAAAATCCCAGGGCAAAATGTTACGGAAAATACTGGGAAACCTGGACTGGATCACTGATGGAAGAACCAAGTGGCACTCGGAGGTCTTGGAGTGTTGAGGTTTTATTCTTATACTGGGGGCTCAGAGGGGAGTGATCTCCCAAGGTCTGAGCCCTGAACAAAGACAAAGGGGAGCAATATATATCTTTCTGCTTCCGTATCTACGTGCTCAGCAAATGAGCAAGCAAGGGGGAGTGAGTTTAGGGAGTGAGCTTAAGGAGTGGGTGCCTGGCAGAGTGGGGAGTTAAGGGAGTGTTTTGTTGTTTTTGTTAAGAAGAGAGGCAGAAGGGAACCACCTGGACGGCTGTCCTTGTAAATTTTTCCCTATCAAAAATATCTTTGAAATCAAAATCAGTCAAAGGGAGAAATAAAGTGGGAGAAACCCATTTATTTCTTACAAACAGTCATTCCACGTCTCTCTCAGGCTGCAGACGAAAAGAGTTCCACCCAACCTCTCTGGTCTAGATAAGCCCCTGTTCACCCATGTAATTACTTATTGATATGGAGATGGACTACTTCTCTCCACCCCTTGGAAATACCTATTGATATGGAGATTCTTTAAAACTAGGCAGGAGATTATGGAAATATTGCAGTTTACCCACAGCCCGACTCTCCAGAAATCTTGGCTCACAATCTACACACCCCCCATCTTCAATGGCCCCTGTGAGAAAACTGGAACCCTGTAAACAGACTAATAACATATAATAGCAACAGCAATAAAATCATGATAATCCTCAAGCTGGAGGATTCAGCTAAATTCAAAGTCCTATGCAAATTAAGTCCACAGCTCACCCATTTCACAGGCAGTCAGTAGTTGAACAGGTAGGGAGTTCAGAGCAATCATCACACAGCAGCTGCCTCCAGAGGATGCATCCAGGCCACAAGGACTGTAGAAGAAAATAACCTTAAGGGCAATAAGATACATGTTTTAACAATACCAGCATAGGCAAATCTTGTCCATCAGGTAGGATACATGCAAGACAGTGGTCCTGTGATAGGACACTGGCGGAAAGGGGATCTCGTCCTGGTCTAGTATACCAGACTTCCACCCTCGTCCCTGTGAAAGTTACAGGTGGGTCAATATATAGGGCTACAGGAGGTACATGCACAGGCCACAAAGATAAAACTTCCCCATAAGATGCTATTACCTCCTAGATGTTTTGGGTACACTACCATGATCTTTGGAGGCCACTCTGCTGTTACTCCAGGAACACACACGAGCCAGCTTCCAAGCCTTTTCCCTAAGGTGCCAGAAGGGCCAGCCATTGCTGGCCCATGTGTCAAAATGTCCAGGGCCTCGTCCACTCAACAGTGTCTCAGGGTATAACACAGTTGGGGCTGGCAGCAGGATGTTGCTCTGCTGACCATATCTTGGCTTCAATAACTCCTCTTTGGTTTGCACATACGTTGTATAGGAGAGGCAGCAAGGTGTGTTAGCATATCCACAGAGCTTAAGGCTCCTTCTCAGGGCTTCTCATTCAAATGCCGTAGCACTGTTCATAAGCAAACTGACCAGCACTGTAGACTATTGGTGTCCGACTTTAGGCCAGATTTCAATAAACCATTGTACCTCTCTATGATGCCTGCCCCAGTAGGATTATGGTACATGAAATTTCCACTTTATTCCTAATTGCTGCACCCGGTCTTGTAACGCATGTCCAGTAAAGTGGGTGCCTTGATCGCTCCCAATCACCTGTGGCCAGCCATAGGCTGCAAAGAGGTGCTCCAGGCCCTCTTGATAATTAACAGCCCATATTCCTACATATCTAAGTGTAAGCAGATCTTCCAGAAGTAGGAAAAATGATTAGAACAGTTCCCCTTAAAATGTAAATGATTAATAGTTTCTAATCCTCCTAATCCACCCAGCAACATTCAATTTCTCAATTTCAATAACACACATACCCCCCATAATAGTGAGAACTAGAGACCCCTGGACAGGCCATTCTTAAGATACATATTGGCCAGTCACTAGTTTACTACCCTCCATTTCAGTGAAATGCCCAATACCCATCCACCTTTTAGCCCTACATACTCAAAACTTCTCAGTTTTTCTAAGTCACATGATCTCAGAAAACATTTGTTATACCCCAGGCCTGGGACTCCTCCTTGCGGTTACCCCATTTTGCTCTGTTGAGCCACAGCCTGCTATACTCAGCCCTCATGGTTCAAATGCCATCGGGTCCACTCCACCCTCCAGGCCTAAACCTGATGGTCAGACAGACTTTTCTCTAATGGTTACAGTTGCCCTAGTGTCAGATTTCCAGATTCCATTCCTAGGACCACTGGAACTCGTTTAGGAATGTGCCCTGTTACAACCAGTGAAGTTCAGTCCCACTGACTCCTCCTGGGAACTCCAGGAAAAGGAACTGCAGCTGCAGGAGGCTCTGGCAACCATGAGGGGGAGTCTGCAAACAGAACTAGAATAACAGAGGTAAGGTTAACAAAGATGGAAACCAGGTGCTGGTGTAGCCTGTAAGCCCCATATCAAACTAAACTATACCCCCAAGTAAGCCCTACTACTGAACCTTTTTAATTTCATTGGCAATAAATTACCTCTTTTCTTAGGCAGCTTGGATTTTCTATCACTTTCAGTCAAAAGAATTTGATACAACTAGTACACTTCAGAATATCTTAGACAATGAATGAAGTATGCTGCTCTTACAAAAGGGCAGAAAATTTAAGGATTTCCTTAAATATCAAAAATACAAGTTCTTAAATAAAAATGTCAATAAAAGGCCTAGAAGAGAAAGTTGGGAAAATCCCACAATGTAACTCAAAAGGACGAAGCAGAGGAAAAATATGAAAAAAAAAGTTGGAGAATGAAGGATCAACTGAGGAAGTTGGGCATTAGCCAAATAGGAGTTTGGGGGAACATGGTGAGGGGGTGGCAGTGGTTTTCTTAGAGTTAAAAAGTCTTCAGAATGAAATGCCATGCAAAGAGACATATACCAAGGTATATCCTTACAAAACTGCAGAATTTTGGGAAAAAGAGAAGACCATAAAGCTTCTAGAGAATAAAATCAGGTTCACTACGAAAGAATAGAATTTAAAGTAATATTAGATTTCCCAACAAGGTGCTTGAATGATGTAATACAATATCTTAATAGTTTGAAGAAAAGAATTCTATATGACATAGTACTGGACATCCTGATTAATAAAATAAGAAAAAGATACGAATAGGGAGGAAAAAGATAAAACTGATTACTTGCAGACAACTTGATCTTCAAATCAGTCAATTCTTAGAAATAGTTAAGAGTTGAGTTAAGTTCCCAAATAAATGATCACCTATCAATAGCATTGTTCTACACTCACCAATTAGAAAATATTGAAAGTTAGATACCACTCAGAAGAGCAACAAAATTGTGAGGAAAAATAAAAAGTTTTATAGACATGCAAGGACTCTTTTGACCCTTCTGGAAAAAGATTACATAGAATCTGAAAACAATGAGACTACCCCAGAGTATAATGAAAAGGAATCCCATGAGGGCAGCTATGTGGCTAGAAGAAGATGCTAGAAGGTGTAAAGAAGAATATCTTCAAAAAGAATGTTGGAGTGGCTTTCACTCAGCAAATCATGAGATTAACAGGGTGAAAGAACTTACTGATATGGCAAGGAAGCATACATTTTTTTCTCTCAATAATTTAAAAAGCAACTCTGGGAACTCCTGAGAAAAATTTTAGAAATTTACAAAAGAATCATGAGCCAAATAGGAAGCATTCTCCTTTAAGTGGCAAAGGTTTGGTGAGGTAGGAGTATGTTTCTTTCTCTAATGGTCCAATCCTACTGGATCTGTGTTAAGTAATACCACATGTATCATTCACAAAAATTAACTTGAAATGATTTAAAGCTTTCAACGTAAGACCTGAAAATGTCAAACTTCTAGAAGAAAACAGGGAAAAAGTTGCTTGATTTTGGTCTTAGCAATGATTTTTCAGATAAGACACCAAAAGCACAAGCAACAAAAGCAAAAATAAACAAGTGGGACTAAACCTAGGACTACACTAAACTGAAAAATAAACTTGAGTGAGACTAAAACAAGTGGGATCAAACTTAAAAGCTCCTGCACAGCAAAAAAAATGACCAGCAAAATGAAAAGGCAACTTATGGAATGGAAGAAAATATTTGCAAACCATGTATCTGATAAGGGATTAATATCTGAAATATATAAGGAATTCATACAACTCAATAGTGAAAACAATCCAATTTAAAATAGGCAGAGAACCTGAATAGATATTTTTTCAAAGACATAAAAATGGCCAACTGGTACATGAAAAGGTGCTCAGCATCTCTAATCACCAGGGAAATGCAAATCAAAACTACAGTGAGATATCACCTCACATCTGTTAGAATGGCTACTATCAAAAAGACAGGCAATAACAAGTGCTGACAAGGAAGTGGAGAAAAGCGATCACTTGCACACTACTAGTGCAAATGTAAATTGGAACAGCCACTATGGAAAACAGTATGGAGTTCATCAAAAATTTAAGAATAGAACTACCATATGATCTAGCAATTCTGCTTCTGGGTGTATATCCAAAGGAAATGAAATCGCTATCTTGAAGAGCTATCTGCTTCTCCCCATTCATTGCAATATCATTCCTTATAGCCAAGACATGGAAACAACTTAAGTGCCTGTTGATGGATGAATGGATAAAGGAAATGTGGTATATAAAATATATTAATCACACATGGAATGTTATCAGCCAAAGAAAAGAAAATCCTGCCATTTGTGACAACATGATGGACCTTGAGGGCATTATGCTAAGTGAAATAAGCCAGACATGGAAAGACAAATACTGTATGCTCTCACTTACATGTGGAATCTGAAAAACTAATTGCACAGAAACAGAGTAGATTGATGGTTGCCACAGTCCCAGGGGTGGTGGTGGAAATGGGTGAAGGAGACCAGTAATAAGTAAGTTCTGGGGACTCAATGTGCAGCATGGTAACTATAGTTATCAATACTGTGTTGTATACTTGAAAGTTGCTAAGAGAGTAAATTTAAAAGTTCTCACTACAGAAAAAAAAGGGCAGCTATGCGAGGTGATAGATGTGTTAACTAACTTTATTACGGTAATCATTTCACAAAATATATATATAACAATTCATATTAAACTTACACAATATTATATGTCAATTGTATCTCAATAAAGGGAGAAAAAATGTTTAAAGTTTGAAAAAATTAACATTACATGTTTTATAATAAGTTATATATTTACTTTTCATAATTATAGTAAGTTAAATGCTACTTTTATTTCTAACTTTAGAATTAACACAAAGCATGAATGGTCACATTTTGTAGATATAGTTAAAAAACAATATAAATGTACTAAACCATGCAGTGAATTAATGACAGAAGTAATGAAATAGGTGACAGAAATTGGAAGAGAAGTGAAGAGGTTAGGAAAGAAGTGAAGGTTACTCTGAGGGGAAAAATGATATCATCTTAACTTGAAGATATGTATCGGATATCTATTGCTACATAAGAAATATGCCCTCCAACCTTCAGTGACCTAAAAGACTAATAAACATTTCTTATCTCACAGAGTTCCTAGGTATCAGGAATTCAGAGCAAATCAGTTGAGTGGTTCTGCCTGAGGGTTTCTCAGGAGGTTGCCATCAAGGAGTCGGCTTCAAGCTGCAGTCATCTGAAGGCTTGACTGGGGCCAGGTCATCTGCTTCCATGGCTCATCTGCATGGCTGGCAAGTTTGGTGCTGGCTCTCGGCAGGAAGTCTCAGTTCTTTGCCACATGGATTTCCACTTAGGGCTACTCACGTGTCCTCGTGGCAACTGGCTTCCCCCAGAGTAAATGATAGAAAGAGAGCAAGGCAGAAACCACAACATCTTTGATGACCTAACATTGGAAGTTACACACCATCATTTCTGAAATGTTCTATTGGTTACACAGGTATAGTGCAAGACCTCAGTTCCTGCAGGTTCATGCTGGATTCAGCAAGACCAAAAAACAACAAGGCTACAGGATTTATACCAAGCTTTTATTCTCCCAGAGGCCAGTTGAGAGCTGAAATTACATCTGCTGCCTCCGCATGCAGCAAGTCTGCAATCCACAACCCACAACAGGGCACTGGGCAGAGGTCCTTATATAGCAACACAGACAGTAGTGACCCCCTGCTGACAACTACCCAAGCCTGGACATGCTCAGTAGACAGGATGAGGTCATGATGCACGTGCCCTGGAGCAGTCATGAGAGCACAGCGTATGACAAGTGAGCAAGTGGGTCAGGGTCTTGCGAGTATCCTGGCTGTGGGGACTCCACTTTCCCTACAGCAAGTCAACTGTGCTCAGTGTGAGAAGGCCCACAAATACAATCACTGGGACCAAGAGAAGGCTGGTTCCAAGGGGTATTAATAGATACCTTTTGGCTGAGTCTGATGGAATAAAGAATAGATGTTCAAGTATATTATTTAAAGTTCTAAAAGTGACCACCTCCAAAGAACATAAAGTAATAAACTCAAGGGAAGAGGCAAAAAGAAAGGTAAGAGTCATCTTTCATATTAGAAACTTGACTAAAATAGTCCGAAGTTGATACATCAAGAACAGAGAACTAAGAATATTATTCACTCTGGCCTTAGCCACCTTTAGAATTAAAAATAGAACAGGTACAAGATGACTACTTACCTCTGGAGAGTACTACTAAGGCTAGAGACAGAGATTTTTACTTCCTATTTAAAACCATTTTATATCAGTTGATTTTTTTTTTTTTACTATGTGTATGTATTACTTTAATAATGGTAATTTAAAAAGTGTAACTTTATTTTCAGGACATAAGTATGTTTTTCTATATTGCATATGCTGGGGTTAACCCAGGAACAACATACTGAAGTCCAAAAAGCTGATAAAATTCTTTCATTGACCCATAGCTGGTCACCTAGTAATGGTCACATATGCTTCACACAACTTTAATGGTTTAAAACAAACTATTGTTCAAACAATAAACTTGTCTGGACTTTTTTATGGTTTAGTGTAATACAACCCTTTATGTCCTAGTAATATAAATACAAGGATTTGTTTCAGAAGTTAAGATTTTGCTTACCTTCCACAAATTCACATTCACTTTATTTAAGAATTGTTCTTTTTCATGTTTCAAAGAGTCATAAAATGCAACTGAAAATAAAAATTTTAATGAAAGATTGTATTCTTAAGTTTATGGTGCTAAGGGCTATCGACCATTTTAGAACCCTAATAAGCTTTCAGAAATAGAAACTAGTTTATTGCAGAAAACCAATGAAAAATACAACATCCAATAAACATTTCCTTGCCAAACATGTTTAACTAAAATTAACCAGGAGAGGGGATGACCTGGGCAGAAGGAGAATGGACAGGATAATAGGGAGAGAGCAGCCTGCTTGCTGTGCCTCATCCCTAGAGAACAGACCAGCCCTGACATGTAAATGCAATAAGGAAGAAAATGCCAGTCAGCAACAAGGAGACTTTTCAATGATGGGAGCTGTCTGAAAACCAGCTAGGTTTTTCTAGAGGCAGCCTAGAAAGGGCTAGGTTGATGCATATTAAAGCAACTAGGTGACAAAGTGGAAGTGAATTACTACCATTCCCTTCAACTCTTGAGACTTTTAGAAATAAGATGTTTCATATTGAGTAGATGTTGCCTCCAAAATGTATTCTGGGAAAGTAAACACTTTGGAAATATTTTTGACACAGTATTTAACCCCGTGTGGCAGGTGGAAATTACTCAAGGTGCACATAGTGTCAGACAAAACAGAAGAGAACTGAGTTAGCCTAGCAAGGCTTTCAGGACCCTAAAACCAATCTGGCATTAAGCCCCAAGTAGAGAAGGGTTGCTTTTTCTCAGGCTTCCTTATGGATTGTAAGCCTGTCACATTTCACTTATTTCATGAGTACCATCTACAAGCCACACTAAAAATTAATTAGCAAAACAGAATCATCACTGAGATTATAAGACACAGGGAGTCTAGAATCGGGAATGTAATGCTTGCTATAGAATGATCTGGCTAGGCCAGAAAGATAGAAGAGATGCCTGACCCTAAGAGGATGATTAATCAGAGCTCCCCTAAGCAACTCATCCACAGTAAGCCCACAGCAAAAGAGGAAATGCTGTGAGACATAGTCACAGTAGAACATAACTCCAAACGTGATTAAACTGAAGAAAAAGGAGCAGAGAGGCCAGTCTGATGCATCAATCAGAAATAGAGCAGCTAATTTTAAACACATGAAAATTTTACAGGCTAAAAGCTTCAACTGCAGACATTGACAGGGCCTCAAAAATCCTACATATTCCAAACTGAAGGACACTGTAGTAGACCAAATTGGGGCAGCTGCCCATAATCACCCAGGTCACGCCTGGGCTATTGCTCTTCACTGCTCTCAGGGAGCAGATCTTGCGTGTTCCTAGCCCCAGAGAGAGGACACAGCTGGCATAATCACATAGCTGCTCTCCCACCCTGCCCAGGCTGCTGGTCCAGGGCTGGAAAATGGCTGAACCTGTGACTAGGACACAGACTCCATACAGCCTCCCAGATTGCAGCACTGAATGGGCAGGATTCTGGAGGTATCTAAGCCTTGTTCCCCACTGCTCAGGAGAAACCCTTCCATAGTGGTCCATGGAGGCAAAAATGAAGCCAACAAGTTCACGATGGCCTTCAAATCTCTAGATCCAGTGACCCTTGGACTGATTTTACACCTGCCCTTTCTGACAGTTTGCATGTGAACCAATACATTCTTTTTGCTTTAATTAAAGTTGGGTTTCAGAGGCCTAATGTCTATCATGTCTGTAGTTTATTGAAGAAACACAGCTTTTGGGGGGAATAAATATAAAACAACTTTTTAAAATTGTTTCCTCAAGCTATATTATATTGAGTCTCCCTCTCCCACCTTTTAAAAATATGCACAAATAAAATATCTTTCAGTTTTTATGGGGGTTGGTAAAGAAGCAGATAATATATATATATACTTTAGGCTTTGTAGGTCACATGTGATCTCTGCTGTGTATTTTTGTATATTTTGTAATCCTTAAAAAATAATTTATCAAAACGATGGGCTGGAGCTGGGTTTGGCACATGGATTATTAAAACAGTTCAGTTTTGAGCTTCAGTCTCGTTGGGGATGTCCCTGCACATTCCTACGAGTGTGCTAGACTGCCAGGTGTGTGTGTCCTCTGACACTGAACAAATTCTGTAGTCACATAGATAACTAAGGCAAGGTGACTACCCAATAGTTCAGCATGGCCACTAGAGCCAGGATTAGGGTGAGGCAAGCAAGGGGCACAGGGCACAAAATATGAGGAGGCTCTAATGCTTAGGTGAGAATCCTGCATTGCGCAAATTTAAGATTGAGCACTTCCTTAATTCTGCGTTGTCATTCCATCCCTTGCCTCAGCCTTCTCCCAGCCCAGATGACCACTGTCTAATTGCTCACTGTCAAAAGGCGGGAACTGGCTTGCTTGCTTCAGTACTTCGTTTGCTGAAAAAGCACTCGGCTCTTGGCCCTGGCTGCTTCTCCTGGAACATAACCTGCTGCACGTATTCGTATTCTCTCAGCCCACAAAGCACCACCCTGGGACTTGGGGGCATGGGAAACCAACTCCTATGCTGAGGCTCATGCTTTTATTGTGCGGGAAGTAATAAAAGCAATTTATCTCTGAGCCAGGAGCCTGAAGTCTTCTGCCAGCAGACATGAATGAATCAGGCTAACTTGTTAGCTTGCAAAGTAACATCAGGCCCTTTGCAGTTCAGGACACATACCTGATGCAAAACCCCTTGCCCATCCCTACTCCTCTGTCTGTCTCAGTCATGGGCTGGATGGAAGCTCTAGGACTGTAACAGTGTTATCTGCCCTTGTGATAACTTCTTTTACTTTAATGCCGGTGCTGGGGGCAAGGAGAAAGGGTTAGGGAGGTAGAACCATGTAACTGCTGGCTGGCGGTAGAGGTGGCTGTGAGAAGAGACCCTCACTTCTACTGATGGGACTGGGTTCTGTCTGATGCTGGTCATCTCCAAAAAGGCTATACATGTGTGTTCTTGGGCTCCTGCCAGCCTCGCCCCAGCTCCCTCAGTTGTGAGGAGCCAGCCCCTCAGGGAGGAGGAACCTAGTCCCTTTGACCAGACATGGGACATGTCCTCAAAGCCCCTTTTGAGGTGGGCTCCCCTCACACTTGAACTAGATAATTATACAATTCCTGCCCTTCCCTTAACTGCCAAGATTGTTCCCAAGGAGCCCAAAGCACTTCTGGGTAACTCTTCCATAGCTTGTGAGGACCTCAGAAACCTGGAACTGTTCTCGAAGCACACCACTCAAGGTCCCACCAAGCCGCCCACACAGGCTGCTCTCGCCACTCTCTCACTTTCAGAAACCTCTACACAGAGCGCAGTCTCTATTTATGCACACTTCCCTTCATTCTCTGGGATGTATTTCCTGCTCTCTCTAGGCTCTGCCCAAGATTCACTGAAGTGACAATACAAGAAGAACCTGTATGCACTTCTGGTTTCAGATTGATTCTCTGGAAGCCACCCACCCTACTCCCTGGGCTTCAGAGAAACCACCACCTTCCTGTTCTGCCACCACGAGGAGAGGAAGTGGCCATGGCTATACTGTTTCCCCACTAGGGCAAGGCTGCACTCCCCTTCCTCAAACCTCTCTTTGCACTCAAGGGAGAAGGAAGTGGTGGATAAAATAAACCCAGAATTTGGCAGTGTTGGACCGTAAAACAGGAGAGAACTTAGTAACTTTGGTTCTCATCTTTGGCCCTTGCCAGCAATTCCAGAACGAAAGGAAAATTCCTATTGAATATCCTGACACAGGTATTTGTAAGACACAGGTCTTTCACCACTCTTGGTATGATCATATGCCAACAACTTTGCATCATTATTAGGTTCCACTCCAAACTGAATCTCACAATAGGAAACTGTACAATTTTCATAGGTTTTAGTATATATGCTGATAGCACAAACACTGGTCTTAAATAAAAGGGAAAAATTTTTTCAAGAGAAATTTATAATACATTCAAACATTAAATAGAAAAGACAACTTCAGGAATTGGAAAAACAAATATTTCCTGATGAGAAGTATAAAGCTCATTTCTGGCTCCATAGTGAACTTAAATTATTTCAATATTCAAGTTACTTGACTGTCTTGTGCACCAATGGTAACACTACCAAAAACATCTTGGGTAATTTTAGGGTTGGCCTCAGAAGAGTCTAGATCTTTAAAGCAGTAGTGCTTAACTTCAGCCATACATGCATTGGAATCCCCTGGCAGGCTTGTTAACACCCTCATAGCTGGGCCCCAGCCCCAGTGTCTGACTTGATGGCTACTGTTGGGTGGAGCCTGATAATTTGCTATCGAGTTTCCACTGATGTCAAAGCTGCTAGTCTGGGAACCAAATTTAAAGAACCACTGCCTGGAGCACCATTTCCTGGCTCAGAGCAGCCAGTGGGCCCAATCCAACCTGTCATTTCTTTGTGTAGTTTTATTGTAACATAGCCACACACATTTGTTTACCTATCATCTATGGCTGCTTTCTGAGAACAATGCAGAGCTGAGTAGTTGCAACAGATCTCATGGCCTGCCTACCCTTTTATTGGTCCTTTACAAAATATTTACTATTTGGTCCTTTACAAAAATGGTTTGCTGATCTCTAGAGCATCATCTTCTACCCCATAGCCAATCCTGTCATATAACCTCCTGGACTGGACAGAGGATTACAGAGGATAACCATGTAAAGCTGCTGAGATGACTAGGGCTTATCTCATTAAATATACAATTTGACAAAATTTTAAAGTAGCCTTGACTTTGGATGGGTCACTTATAGGTATATATAAACTTTAAAGATATTTGCTCAAAACCTTGCTTCATATTCAGATTAATTCCTTTAACGAAAAGATTTTTTTAAAAAGGTCTCTATATACCTTGAAAGATAAAAAACCTGTTGCAAATATGTTATGTAGTAACAAAGGAAAATTGGAAAGATGCAGCATTTATTATAGTGGAGTTGCATCTTATACAGAGATGTACACATAAAAAAAAATTCCATGAAGTTGAAATTATGCTTGGAAATCTAAGTCACCTTTAAAATACAGTATACAACATTTACAGACTATGTTGGAAGCAGACTCTCTATGTCCAACAAAGCCAATTTTTCCTTCAGCATTCAAACAGATGGCTCATGCTTTGGGTGAGCACCAGATGAAGAAGTTGGCTTATATTTGAGGCCATCTTGTAGAGAAAATACTTATCTTTAAACACTAGAATCACACTGCAGAAAGAGAATCTCACACTACAAGGCACAAAGAATCTATGATCAACTGAGGGAGGTGTAGATTAATGTCTCCCTTTTAACACTCAGTTGGGGGAATACTTGAGAGAAATAAATGGTAGGCAGAAGTGACTGCATGACTTAAATTCTCAACCTCTCTCTTTTTCTGTCTGGCCGAGAACACATAGTTGGATTCATAAAACTTGAATGTGCCTCCGATGGAACTCCCCTATGCTCATGAAGACACTTAATTAAAATAAAACTCTTAAAATGTTGGTTCATATCCCACTTCTGGTACCAATTTCTGTTATTGCTCCGCCCAGTTTACAAATAAGAAACATGCCCAAGTAAACTTAAAGGAAAAAGATTTTTAAGATATGCAGCATCTAGTAGCACTAGTACTTTGACATTGTTATCTCTACTTATGTTAGGGATTTTAGTTCCAAGTAATCCCAAGCTGCAAATTGACTGGGTCACTTGGTCACCATTCACCTTTGAATCCACACCATGGCAAAATGCAAACACTCCTATTCCACACAGACCAAGCTGCCTTGGGCTACTTTCCTCCTACAAAGGCAATTTAGCAGTCTATCACTTTAAGGCCCCACCCTTACCAAGTACCTTAACAACTACCAAGTACCAAGCCCTTTAAAAAGATCACAAGATTGTTTTAAACCACATTTATTCTTCACAGTAAGTTCACATGAAATTATATTTTCAGAAGGATAACTCCTGGTTAAAATTTTTCTAAGATTTTTTTTAAGTCCAAGTTTACCTTCATTCCAAATAAAATTAAAATGTTGTGTGAGACACACAAATCCCATGAAGATGGGTATTGACCTTACTTTGCATGAGACTTTGAAGAGCATAATTAAGTCACACAGCATTCAGGCTAGAGCTGGGCCCTAAAACCAGGTCTCCTCTGATTCCAAGAAGCCTAATTAGATTTCTTGATAAACAAATCAATAGCTAACTTTGCATAATTATTATGGGAACATGAATGTGAAATAGTTACCATACAATTTTTTAATTGTTGAATGTGTAAGTCCAAAACAGTATAAGTCTATTTAGCCTATGATCTGAGTAACAGCCCAGGAAATACAAATTTTAGTGTTTGCAACATGTGATACAGGACAAGTGCAAGCTAAGAATGCCATCTAAACCTATTTTGCTGAAACAGTAACAAAAGTTTAAAAGGTTCTTGTTCCTAGTAAAAATGTCTTTCCCTTATAATTATTTATCTAAATAATTTAGTATTTACCTAAAGCTAAAAGGTCAACTGAATAACCTGAATTTTACTTTTCCTACTTTTCCATAGAAAATCAGAAATATGGTCCTAAGAAAGCTTAAGATTGATTAGAAAAAGTTTAAAATGTACAAAATTAAAGGTATTTAGTAAATTTACATAAGCATTTGACTCAGTTTTATAAAATGTGACTGTTTCTTACATCTTGTGTTTATGAATGGAGCTTTTTTAGATAGGCCAAGCCACCTTGCAGCAGAGCATCTGCAACATCTTCCCATTTGCGACTTAGGACTTCATGGTTTCCCAATTGCTACCATAGTTTTCCTTTGAAATTGAATGAACATATAACAAAAAAATCTTCCCCACTTGTTTAAAGACTGGAGCCCACTAGTGATTTATACACAGATAAATGTAAAATATCTGATCTAAATTTACGTATTTTATTAATCAGCAGTTATGGTATCATTATATGGACACGCCCAAAGTATTTATTATCAGTGTTTCTCTACTTGCATTTTGGACAGGGACCAACATTTGGGACTGTCCTGAGCACTGGAGGGCATTCAGCATCCCTGGCGCCAGCCCAGTAAGTGCAAATGGTTCTCCTTACTATGACTGTAGCAATGCCTGGGCATAAACATCAATGTGCCCCCGGACATTGTGAAAATCCTACTACTCCCCTCAATCCCTTCAAGAACCACTGTGATGGACATCTTAGTAAACCTGGACAAAGTTGGCAAAGACAGCCAGTTCTTTGGAACAGATTTTTAGGAGATGAGATACATTCAGTGTAAGATTTAGCTGGGCAATTTTTCTATAGTAACTCATAATTTGACTTGCTGACTTTATTACTGAGCTGGATTTAATTTTAGAGTAATACATCCATATGGTATTGATTAGGAATGACTATTGTTTATTCTAGCAGATACTTGTGTTCATTTAAGTCAAAGAAGGGTTCTGAGTCAGAGCTCTAAACCCAGGGAACTGCACTTTCCTCTCTTCTCTAGAATGTCCCTCCCTGGGCCCCCAACTCCAATCACCACACAAGGGCTCGGTCCATTTTTTAACTTGAAAGAATATGGAAAACCAGGGTGTCTCTATGTAAAGTTCACATATCATGCAAGATCTTTCTTAAAGCAATTACATTTTTTAATATTATTCATTTTGTAGACACAGTTATATATTAGCTTTAGATTTTTGGAAAATTGTTATGCATATTGTACTATCTCTGACACCAAATGGCAATGGTGTTTTTCCCTACATATATATATATATATATATATATATATATATATATATATATATATATATATATATATATATATATATATATATAACAGTAACTGTAAGACCCAACGGCCTTATTCCGGTCTGCGCTTCCCCCCAGTGAGGAGACGAAGGCCACGGCAGATCGATGCAACAAGCAAGAGGTTTATTATTCCAGCTAGCTGGGGTCCAAGTGTCTGCCCGGCACAGCGGGTTTCAACAAGGACCCCGAGCACTCAAAGCCAAGGGTTTATATAGCATTTTCAAAACACTTAACTCATAGTAATTTTCCACAGCTGCACATTATTTTTGCAAGTCATACATCCTGGAGTTAAGCGAGAGCAAGATAAGACCACTCCTCAATTGTTAGGGAGGTTCCCTACGATAAGCCTGGTATGTAAGATTGGCTGACCAAGGTTAGCTGACCAAGGTTCACAGCTGCCCACCACCCAGTGTTCATAATTAGTTTGTTTTTCAAGGCCTTACTCAGTTCCAGTTTTTCTTTTTAAGTCACATACTCAGAAAATGGCTTCTTCTAGGCTCTTAAGATGGCTACGCTTATGTTAACCTATTCCCATTCTTACATAACAATATTGTACACAGCAGTAATAATAATGTAACTTCATTTGGGTACCAGGCCCCAATTACAATGCATGCAAATATGTGGGAGGGGGTATTCCAACACATATTTATACCAAACAATTCTCGAACACAAGCAGGGTGTCCAAGAACTCAACTCAATTCTGATACTATCTGCCCGGAGACAGCACCAGATTCCCAGGTTAAGGGCTCCTGCCTATAACACTGCCCTCCACCCCTCACTCCAGACGCAGGCTACAAGCCCCAGGCTGTTCCCTGTGCATCTGACCTACGGGCTACAGATTGGAGATTCCCACTACTTCGCCCTTGGGTTTTATTAATTTTCTAGAGCAACTCACAGAAGTCAAGAAAATACTTACCTCTACCAGTTTAATATAGGACACCATGAAGGATACAAATTAACAGCCAGATGAAGACAGACATAGGGCAAGGTCCCAAATAAAGGAGCTTCTGTCCTCATGGAGCCTGGGGCCCGGCTGGGTGGCACGTGGAGACACTTTGGTTCCCCAAGCATAGAAGCTCTCTGACCAAGAAGCAGAACCCCACCGAGCAAGGTAGGTAGAGCAGGGCGCTGCAAGAGTGAGAGCACGCTCTTCTCACGGGTTTTGGGAGGGCTTCCCAGCATAGTCAGGACCCCCTTGGGTGGGGATCCAAAAGTCTCTCATTAACATGAGAAAACACCCGTTTGACCTTTAAGACTGCAGCGTTTTCAGAAACAGTGGATGAAAACCAAATGTACCTGGGAAATATATATTTGGTCATTTGAATGACCAAATACATATTTCTTATAACTCAGTACTTCACACCTGTACATGTCACAAAGATGGCACATTGCATAGCCCTTGCACAATTTTACGTACAAACCACAAACCAGAAAGCCTTTACTAGATAAGACTGCATGGAGACAACTATTAAGATGCATGTGAATCTGAAATCTAAAACATGGGTACAGAATCAACCTGCTTTCAGACTTTTCTGTCAATAATTCATCTGCGAAAAAAGCGGGGAGGGAAGGAAAGTTTTATAAATAAAACTTTCAAATCTTCAGGTGAAATTGAAAACACTACTTAAGAGAGCACACAGGCATAGGATCTTTGTTTCATATAAACTTGTATTGCAAAGAAACGAAAATATCCATTACACTTGTGTATTTGAGTTACAAATCACAATGTACATTGTAGACCCCTGCATCTACATATGCACATAAACTGGCTGTATTTACTACAATAACAAGATTGCCTCTGTAGAGTAAATGATACAATAATGTTCAAGTATTTTGAATTGTTGCTATTTCTATTTTATAGTCAGTGATATGTCTTCATTGTTTTGAAAATGCAGACAAGTGAAATAGTCAATACCATTTCTCTAGAATAAGCACTCACAGGTACATTATACATGAACACTTATAAAAAACATCCTATGCATTCCTTGAAATATGTTAAGAAAAATAACAGCTTAACTTGCTGAAAATGTAACATAGTTTCCTTCTACTGAAGACATTTTTGCTTAAATCTATGACAGCCATTAGCCAAGACTCACAGGCCAACATCATGTTACTGTAATAATGAAGCTGAGATTCATAAGATATCAAAAACAAAGCAAGCCTACTGCAACTACCAAAGGCTTCTTTATCCTAAAATGTTTATGTTCTTTGAAGAGTTGCTAGCTCTAAAATTCGTATATCCATTTTAGCTATTTAATTGCTTAAATTTGAGTTTTCTGCTCAGCACTGCCTTGAGAACTTTTTGAACTTCTTGTCTCCTTTTACTTTGATCATGGTTTAGATTCTGGGCATCTGGAGAATCTAAACATGGTACATATATGTGCTGCTGAAATACTAGAATATGTAATATAATTTGGGACTAAAATAAGGGAGAATTTCAGTGTTAAGAAACTCCAGATTTATAAAGACTATCTGCCATCAAATAGATGTTAGATGCTATTTAGGGAAGACAAGTGCCCTGATATTTTTAATGAGAAACACATCAGACATACAAGCACAGGGCAAAGTGAGTGCACTAAAAACCATACAGAGCCAGGTAGCAATAAAACAGCAAAGATACTCAACTAATAAAGATTTTGCATATAATCTTTTACTCTAAAATTTGATTTGTGCAGTGTCTGAAACCAATTTAAGGTAACAAGATCTTTAGGTCTTACAGGTATAAAAACCAAGTCATGGCTCTCAACCTTGACTGCATATTAGCATCTCCTCAAGCTGCTAAAAAAGCAAAAGCAAAAACAAAACTCCCAGGCCCTTCCCCTATTCTGAGACTCTGGGTTCAAGTGTCTGGAGTGGGAACACAGGATGCTACTTGTTAAAAGCATGCAGGTAATCCTAATGCACACAGAGGGTTGAAACCCACTAAACTAGATGCAAGGATCAAATGAAAGGGTCAGAGAAAACTGACAGTCATCTAGGAACCTGGAGATCTTTCAAGTAAATGAACTCATCCATGCCGATATAAAAAAATACAAGTGACTTAATTATTAAGGTTGAGCACATTCTCATTCTGGTTAATTTTAAATAGCTTTAAAACTAATTCAACTTGCCTTCTTAATCAACTAGGAATTTAAGAATAGTAATACAAGAAATTTCCTAATGGGTCAACCCAGCAAGTCATCATTCAGGCTTATTTTAGCAAAGGATGCATAGTTCATTTATCAAAGGCCAAACCTTCCACCCCTATTCTAGATTCCACTTGCTTCTAAACCTCATTCTGTGTTAAACATTCTCTTGTCTATATTTTACTTCTCTTAGATCCATCCCACTAACATTTAAACATTTCAGTTTCTCCCATCTGAAAACATGCACCCCTTTTGCCCACAGTCCTATCAGTGCAGCCATTCTGGGAGTCTCCTCTTACAATGAATCACCAAGTTCTTCTGTGATACTGCCTAAAAATATCTCTCAAGCACATCACCTCTCTCCATGCCCACTGTACTTACCTAAGCCCAAGCCACCACTGCCCCTGTCTTGCAAGTATGGTGGCAGCCTTATAATCTGGCATCCTCAGAGCTACTTTTCTCGTCTCAGGTCCATTCTCCACATTGTAGCCTAAGTAACTTAATTTTAGGTAAACTACCAAACTCAGGCTTTAGTTTTTTTCATATGTAAAGTCCACTTTTTTTTTTTAACAGACCTCAGAGGATTATTATGAAGATCAAATACCAGATAAAAGCAATTCATAACTATAAAGCATAATAAATGGTAGCTATTATTAGCTTATCAATGTATAAATCCTTAATAGCAACTGAACTATTTATATTAGGAGGAAATAATATAATATTCAGGGACTAAATCAAAGGGCCTATGAAGTCTTATTTAATCTGGGCTCCACCAACATTCCAGTCTCATTTTAGACTCAACACACCAGCCTCACTCTTACTTATGAGCCTCCACTGAGCTGTTATCTTTGCCTGGAATGCTCTCCTTATCCCACTTGGCCAACTAACTCCTGCTGATCTTGCCAAGTTCTGGCTTCACCTCTCATTTCCCCAAGAAGCCAACACTGACTCCCCCAGTCCTTCTCCATGAACACCAGATCTCCCAAACCTCTTATCCTATCTGCTGGTACATCACATGGGTACATCACCTTTCCATGATCTTCCTTTTCACTAAACTGAGCCCCATAAAGGATTATGCCTAGAATTCTACCAATTAGCACCATGACCAGGACAACACAGATTTTCAAATATTTGGTAGATGACTTCAATGATGTAACTGAAAATAGCCGTAAGTGCTACACTCTAACAGAAGCCAGTGACTCCCTTCAGTGTGAGCTGGTGATTTCTCCATCGCTTCATCTCCCTTAAGTTTCACTAATCAGAAATGTTACCATAAAAAGTGGCAAGTACATCAATTTTTAATTTTTAATATAAAAGTTTTTTCAAATCTAACTTTTGGGGACGTGACAAGCATCTGCTTGGCCTATTTTGCTATTACAACACTAGGAAATCATACACTGAAGGAAAAAGGCTGATTCGCTTTCCCATCCTGGATTAACACTAATAGTTTGGTTAATTTAAAATACATTTTTCTTTACTTCATTACCTTATACCAGCCTACACATGTTACTTACTAACGAATCACAGGGTGAGAAAAGATTTCCATTGTCTTTTGAGTTTTACTACATACAGCTTCCACAAAAACAAAGTTCTAAAGACCAGCAGTCCTTTTATCAAGCACTATTTAATTATCTTCACCCAGAAGTGCCTTTATACATTGTTTACTGGCCTTAAGCGAGTTTTCTACTGAATTTAACTTAAACTAGTCTTCCCATCACAACGGGACCGTAAACACTTGGTGTTGTTCCCACTTGGCACATCATGTGAATCTAATTTTTAAAAAACAGACCTTATATTGCCTGGAGGAACATGATACATTAGAAAAAATAAAAACTAAAGTGTAAATGCCCATGTAAATAGTTTGTCTTGCAAAACTTAATTTTTACATACAAATTTTCTTAATGCAGTACATTTCTCAAGTTTTTGCATTGAGAGGTAATGTTTCCTTCTTCCCTTGAAGTTTATCCTAAAACTGAGTCCTAACTTCTGGCTCAACTCTTTCAGTCTACCTTAGGGTTTTCACTTACATTTGCTTTAACCCTATTTTTTCATTCACTGATAAGGTCAGTACGGCTGGTTTTCATTGTATCTTCTCTCGTTTTACCATCTTTCTATCACTTTGAATTTATTCTCTGCTGCTTTACCTATCAGTCTTCTAATTCATTTACCTTAAGCCAAAATTTAAAAAGAATTGTTCTAAAAATCACAAAATCACTTTTTCCTCTGGAAGTATATTTTCCATTGCCCAATTTTGCTGCCACTGGACAACTGGATTATTTCTGCACAGACTACACAGAGTATTATTTTTTTTTGGAATTTCAGATGTAATTTCTGACTTTTTATTTTTCAGTATTTCATTTACACTTTTACTTTAGCTATTAATACACAATGTTATCAAACTAAGACACAATTAAATAAATGTTACAAAACATTTTGTTATACATATTTTATCATAGTTATGTATACTCAAAGTATTTTTAAATATTATAAAAGGCATGTTAATATATTTTTTTTTTTGAGAGGGCATCTCTCATATTAATTGATCCAATGGTTGTTAACAACAATAAAATTCTGTATAGGGGACTCAATGCACAATAATTAATCCACTCCAAACCTAATTCTCAACAGTCTCCAATCTTCTGAAACATAACAAACAAGTTCTTACATGGTGAACAAATTCTTACATAGTGAATAAGTTCTTACATGGTGAACAGTACAAGGGCAGTCATCACAGAAACTTTCGGTTTTGATCACGCATTATGAACTACAGACAATCAGGTCAAATATGAATATTCGTTTGATTTTTATACCTGATTTATATGTGAATCCCACATTTCTCCCTTACTATTATTATTATAATTATTACTCTTATTTATTTATTTATTTATTTATTTTTTGAGAGGGCATCTCTCATATTTATTGATCAAATGGTTGTTAACAACAATAAAATTCAGTATAGGGGGGTCAACGCTCAATGTACAATCATTAATCCATCTCAAGCCTAATTCTCGTCAGTCTCCAATCTTCTGAAGCATAACGAACAAGTTCTTACATGGTGAACGAATTCTTACATAGTGAATAAATTCTTACATGGTGAACAGTACAAGGGCATTCATCACAGAAACTTTCGGTTTTGATCATGCATTATGACCTATAAACAATCAGGTCAAATATGAATATTCGTTTGCTTTTTGTACTTGATTTATATGTTGATCCCACATTTCTCCTATTATTATTATTATTTTTATTTTTAATAAAATGCTGAAGTGGTAGGTAGATGCAAGATAAAGGTAGAAAACATAGTTTAGTGCTGTAAGAAGGCAAATGTAGATGATCAGATGATCAGGTGTGTGCCTATGGACTAAGAATTAATCCAGGCTAGACAAGGGCAGCAAGACATCCACGGATGCAGTAGATTTCTCTCAAAGCAGGAGGGGTGAGGTTCTGAGCCTCACCTCTGTTGATCCCCAAATTCTCACCTGATGGCCCCCCTGCGACTGTGCCTGTCTTAGGTTGTTCCTCCCTTGAGGAATCTTACTGTCTCTGGCTAACCAGTCATCTTCCGGGGCCATACAGGGAAATGTAAAGTTGGTAAGTGAGAGAGAAGCCATATTGTTTGCAAAGGTTAGCTTTTTACTTCTTTGCAGATTTATGCCCTGTGGCTTCTATGCCCAGCACTTGTCTCGAGGTGTGTTTACCACCTGGAGGAATTATGATACTCGGTAAAATCGATATGAGGCACGAATTCTATTTAAGGGTTGTAATTAGGAAGGAAGAAGAAAAGCTATAGATGTAGCATATGAAGGAAACTTGGGAGGATTGATTATTTCTTTGACATATCTTCTTGTATAGTACCTTAAGTATGTATAGGTTTTAAACTACTAACTAATTTGCACACACATATTAACATAATAGGAATACGGTGACATAAACAAAGCAAATCTATAATTACCATCCATCTTCAGTGAAGCCAAGAAAACCATTTAGGCACCCTAGGCATTTGTGAAAATTTATCTATGATATGATGGATATTGTCCAACTGTACTTGAACCATCAGACAAATTAAAGCAGCCCATTTCTGGGATCTGTTCACATCCCATATGTTCTTTTAACCATAGATAGTCTATAGTCATGAGATTTTGGAGTGCTACAACTTGCACCCCTCCCAACTCCTGGTTGAGTTCCAACAGTACAGATCCGGTCAAATTCGTTGTCTCACTGTATGCACATGCCAGCCTAGACATCTCCCTCCTCATTCCTATGGCAAGTCCAGGAGACGGTGGGCTGGATGCAGCCACAACCGCAGCATCGTCCGGATACCTGTGGAGGCTTTTTGATGATCATCCCCCGGCACGAGTCCTCCAGAGAGTGCTGATGCCGGAAGCTCCTCCTCATATTGTATCTTAGTTCATTTTCTGGGTATCCAAGCTAGGCCTTGATCTTCTGCATAGAAACAAACAGACCCTTTGCCCACACTTTGACATGCCCTCTATACCACTGTGCAGAACTCATTGGAGGTCAGCACACAGTAACTGTTTTTTTTTTTTTTTTTAATTAAGAGAAAGGAATATTATCAGAAAAGAGTACCTCCACAGCTGATCATCTGAAACCCTTTAAGAGATCAACGTTAAGGATATTTAAAGCATGCGTTGATCTTTGATTTACCAATAGTTTTATCCTGTCAAGGAGTAATCCCCCTTTTCTTTCTTTCTTTCTTTTTTTTTTTTTTTTAATTTTCAATCTACACTTACATGAAGAATACTATGTTTACTATGCTCTCCCCTATATCAGGTCCTCCCTAACAACCACATTACGGTTACTGTCCATCAGCTCAGCAAAATGTTGGAGTCACTACTTGTCCTCTCTGTGTTGTGCAGCCCACCCTCCCCTTTCTCCGTCCCCACCATGCATGCTAATCTTAATACCCCTCTTCTTCTTCCCCCCCTTATCCCTCCCTGCCCACCCATCCTCCCCAGTTCCTTTCCCTTTGGTACCTGTTAGTCCATTTTTGGGTTCTGTAATTCCGCTGCTGTTTTGTTCCTTCAGTTTTTCCTTTGTTCCTATACTCCTCAGATGAGTGAAATCATTTGGTATTTCTCTTTCTCCGCTTGGCTTATTTCACTGAGCATAATACTCTCCAGCTCCATCCATGTTGCTTCAAATGGTTGGATTTTTCCACTTCTTATGGCTGAGTAGTATTCCATTGTGTATATGTACCCCATCTTCTTTATCCATTCATCTACCGATGGACATTTACGTTGCTTCCAATTCTTGGCTATTGTAAATAGTGCTGCGATAAACATAGGGGTGCATCTGTCTTTCTCAAACTTGATTGCTGCTTTCTTAGGGTAAATTCCTAGGAGTGGAATTCCTGGATCAAATGGTAAGTCTGTTTTGAGCATTTTGATGAACCTCCATACTGCTTTCCACAATGGTTGGACTAATTTACATTCCCACCAGCAGTGTAGGAGGGTTCCCCTTTCTCCACAGCCTCGCCAACATTTGTTGTTGTCTTTTGGATGGCAGCTATCCTTACTGGTGTGAGGTGATACCTCATTGTAGTTTTAATTTGCATTTCTCTGATAATTAGCGATGTGGAGCATCTTTTCATGTGTCTCTTGGCCATCTGTATTTCTTTTTTAGAGAACTGTCTGTTCAGTTCCTCTGCCCATTTTTTAATTGGGTTATTTGTTTTTTGTTTGTTGAAGCGTGTGAGCTCTTTATATATTCTGGACATCAAGCCTTTATCGGATCTGTCATTTTCAAATATATTCTCCCATACTGTAGGGTTCCTTTTTGTTCTATTGATGGTGTCTTTCGCTGTACAGAAGCTTTTCAGCTTAATGTAGTCCCACTTGCTCATTTTTGCTGTTGTTTTCCTTGCCCGGGGAGATATGTTCAAGAAGAGGTCACTCATGTTTATGTCTAAGAGGTTTTTGCCTATGTTTTTTTCCAAGAGTTTAATGGTTTCATGACTTACATTCAAGTCTTTCATCCATTTTGAGTTTACCTTTGTATATGGCGTTAGACAATGGTCCAGTTTCATTCTTCTACATGTAGCTGTCCAGTTTTGCCAGCACCATCTGTTGAAGAGACTGTCATTTTGCCATTGTATGTCCATGGCTCCTTTATCAAATATTAATTGACCATATATGTTTGGGTTAATTTCTGGGGTCTCTAATCTGTTCCACTGGTCTGTGGCTCTGTTCTTGTGCCAGTACCAAATTGTCTTGATTACTATGGCTTTGTAGTAGAGCTTGAAGTTGGGGAGTGAGATCCCCCCTACTTTATTCTTCTTTTTCAGGATTGCTTTGGCTATTCGGGGTCTTTGGTGTTTCCATATGAATTTTTGAATTATTTGTTCCAATTCATTGAAGAATGTTGCTGGTAGTTTGAGAGGGATTGCATCAAATCTGTATATTGCTTTGGGCAGGATGGCCATTTTGACGATATTAATTCTTCCTAGCCATGAGCATGGGATGAGTTTCCATTTATTAGTGTCCCCTTTAATTTCTCTTAAGAGTGACTTGTAGTTTTCAGAGTATAAGTCTTTCACTTCTTTGGTTAGGTTTATTCCTAGGTATTTTATTCTTTTTGATGCAATGGTGAATGGAATTGTTTTCCTGATTTCTCTTTCTATTGATTCGTTGTTAGTGTATAGGAAAGCTACAGATTTCTGTGTGTTAATTTTGTATCCTGCAACTTTGCTGTATTCCGATATCAGTTCTAGTAGTTTTGGAGTGGAGTCTTTAGGGTTTTTTATGTACAGTATCATATCATCTGCAAATAGTGACAGTTTAACTTCTTCTTTACCAATCTGGATTCCTTGTATTTCTTTGTTTTGTCTGATTGCCGTGGCTAGGACCTCCAGTACTATGTTAAATAACAGTGGGGAGAGTGGGCATCCCTGTCTGGTTCCCGATCTCAGAGGAAATGCTTTCAGCTTCTCGCTGTTCAGTATAATGCTGGCTGTGGGTATATCATATATTGCCTTTATTATGTTGAGGTACTTGCCCTCTATTCCCATTTTGCTGAGAGTTTTTATCATGAATGGATGTTGAATTTTGTCAAATGCTTTTTCAGCATCTATGGAGATGATCATGTGGCTTTTGTCTTTCTTTTTGTTGATGTGGTGGATGATGTTGATGGATTTTCGAATGTTGTACCATCCTTGCATCCCTGGGATGAACCCCACTTGGTCATGGTGTATGATACTTTTGATATACTGTTGAATTCTGTTTGCTAATATTTTATTGAGTATTTTTGCATCTACATTCATCAGGGATATTGGTCTGTAATTTTCTTTTTTGGTGGGGTCTTTGCCTGGTTTTGGTATTAGGGTGATGTTGGCCTCATAGAATGAGTTTGGGAGTATTCCCTCTTCTTCTATTTTGTGGAACACTTTAAGGAGAATGGGTATTATGTCTTCTCTGTGTGTCTGATAAAATTCCAAGGTAAATACGTCCGGCCCCGGGGTTTTGTTCTTGGGTAGTTTTTTGATTACTGTTTCAATTTCTTCGCTCATAATTGGTTTGTTTAACTTTTGTATTTCTTCCTTGGTCAGTCTTGGGAGGTTGTATTTTTCTAGGAAGTTGTCCATTTCTTCTAGGTTTTCCAGCTTGTTGGCATATAGGTTTTCATAGTAGTCTTTAATAATTCTTTGTATTTCTGTGGAGTCTGTCGTGATTTTTCCATTCTCATTTCTGATTATGTTGATTTGTGTTGACTCTCTTTTTCTCTTAATAAGTTGGGCTAGAGGCTTATCTATTTTATTTTCTCGAAGAAGCAGCTCCTGGTTTCGTTGATTTTTGCTATTGTTTTATTCTTCTCAATTTTGTTTATTTCTTCTCTGATCTTTATTATGTCCCTCCTTCTGCTGACTTTAGGCCTCATTTGTTCTTCTTTTTCCAGTTTTAATAATTGTGATGTTAGACTATTCATTTGGGATTGTTCTTCCTTCTTCAAGTGTGCCTGGATTGCTATATACTTTCCTCTTAAGACTGCTTTCGCTGCATCCCACAGAAGTTGGGGCTTAGTGTTGTTGTTGTCATTTGTTTCTATATATTCCTTGATCTCTATTTTGATTTGTTCATTGATCCATTGATTATTTAGTAGCATGTTGTTAAGCCTCCATGTGTTTGTAAGCCTTTTTGTTTTCTTTGTAGAATTTATTTCTACTTTCATACCTTTGTGGTCTGAAAAATTGGTTGGTAGAATTTCAATATTTTGGAATTTACTGAGGCTCTTTTTGTGAGCTAGTATGTGGTCTATTCTGGAGAATGTTCCATGTGCACTTGAGAAGAATGTATATCCTGTTGCTTTTGGATGTAGAGTTCTATAGATGTCTATTAGGTCCATCTGTTCTAGTGTGTTTTCAGTGCCTGTGTGTCTTTACTTATTTTCTGCCCGGTGGATCTATTCTTTGGGGTGAGTGGTGTGTTGAAGTCTCCTACAATGAATGCATTGCAGTCTATTTCCCTCTTTAGTTCTGTTAGTATTTGCTTCACATATGCTGGTGCTCCTGTATTGGGTGCATATATATTTAGAATGGTTATATCCTCTTGTTGGACTGAGCCCTTTATCATTATGTAGTATCCTTCTTTATCTCTTGTTACTTTCTTTGTTTTGAAGTCTATTTTGTCTGATATTAGTACTGCAACCCCTGCTTTCTTCTCACTGTTGTTTGCCTAAAATATGTTTTTCCATCCCTTGACTTTTAGTCTATGCTTATCTTTGGGTTTAAGGTGAGTTTCTTGTAAGCAGCATATAGATGGGTCTTGCTTTTTTATCCATTCTATTACTCTGTGTCTTTTGATTGGTGTAGTAAGTCCATTTACATTTAGGGTGACTATTGAGAGATATGTACTTATTGCCATTGCAGGCTTTAGATTTGTGGTTACCAAAGGTTCAAGGTTAGCTTCTTTAGTATCTTACAGCCTAACTTAGCTCACTTATTGTGCTGTTATATACACTGTCTGGAGATTCTTTTCTTCTCTCCCTTCTTATTCCTCCTCCTCCATTCTTCATATGTTGTGTGTTTTGTTCTGTGCTCTTTTTAGGGGTGCTCCCATCTAGAGCAGTCCCTGTAGAATGCCCGGTAGAGGTGCTTTGTGGGAAGCAAATTCCCTCAGCTTTTGCTTGTCTGGGAATTGTTTAATCCCGCCATCATATTTAAATGATAGTCGTGCTGGATACAGTATCCTTGGTTCAAGGCCCTTCTGTTTCATTGCATTAAGTTTATCATGCCATTCTCTTCTGGCCTGTAGGGTTTCTGTCAAGAAGTCTGATGTTAGCCTGATGGGTTTTCCTTTATAGGTGACCTTTTTCTCTCTAGCTGCCTTTAAAACTCTTTCCTTGTTGTTTATCCTTGCCATTTTAATTACTATGTGTCTTGGTGTTGTCCTCCTTGGATCCTTTCTGTTGGGAGTTCTGTGTAATTCCATGGTCTGTTCGATTATTTCCTCCCCCAGTTTGGGGAAGTTTTCAGCAATTATTTCTTCAAAGAGACTTTCTATCCCTTTTCCTCTTTCTTCTTCTTCTGGTATCCCTATAATACGAATATTATTCCTTTTGGTTTGGTCACATATTTCTCTTAGTGTTGTTTCATTCCTGGAGATCCTTTTATCTCTCTCTATGTCAGCTTCTATACGTTCCTGTTCTCTGGCTTCTATTCCTTCAATGGCCTCTTGCATCTTATCCATTCTGCTTATAAATCCTTCCAGGGATTGTTTCACTTCTGTGATCTCCTTCCTGACATCTGTGATCTCCTTCCGGACTTCATCCCACTGCTCTTGCATTTTTCTCTGCATCTCATCCCACTGCTCTTGCATTTTTCTCTGCATCTCTGTCAGCATGTTCATGATTTTTATTTTGAATTCTTTTTCAGGAGGACTAGTTAGGTCTGTCTCCCTCTCAGGTGTTGTCTCTGTGATCTTTGTCTGCCTGTAGTTTTGCCTTTTCATGGTGATAGAGATAGTTTGCAGAGCTGTTACAAGTGACCGCTGGAAGAGCTTCCCTTCTTGTTGGTTTGTGGCCTTCTCCTGGGATAATTGCGACCTCTAGTGGCTTGTGCTGGGCAGCTGTGCGCAGACAGGGCTTCTGCTTCCTGCCCAGTTGCTTTGGGGTTTATCTCCGCTGTTGCTGTGGGCTTGGCCTGGCTGGGGCTGTTCCTCCAAAATGGTGGAGCCCCATTGGAGGGGAGCGGCCAGGAGGCTATTTATCTCTGTAAGGGGCCTCTGTGCTCCCTGCTGCCCAGGGGGTTAGAGTGCCCAGAGATCCCCAGATTCCCTGCCTCTGGTCTAAGTGACCTGTCCTGCCCCTTTAAGACTTCCAAAAAGCACTCTCCAAACCAAAACAACAACAGCAACAATGAGAGGGAACAGAAAGAAAAAAAAAGGAAAAAACACGCAATTTTTTTTTGTTCTCAGGTGCCAGTCCCAGGCACCCGCTCACTGGTCCTGCTGCCCTGTCTCCCTAGCACCAGGGTCCCTGTCCCTTCAAGGCTTCCAAAAAGCACCCACCCACCGGTCCCGCAGGGAAAGAACGCTCGATATTCTTTGTCCTCAGGCGCTGGTCCCAGGCACCCGCTCACCAGTCCCGCCGCCCTGCCTCCCTAGCACCGGGGTCCCTGTCCCTTTAAGGCTTCCAAAAAGCACTCGCCAAAAAGAGAGAAAAAAAGGGGAAAAACGCGTGATTTCCTCTGTCCTCAGGTGCCAGTCTCAGGCACCCGCCCACCGGTCCCACAGGGAAAAACACGGGATATTCTTTGTCCTCAGGTGCCGGTCCCAGGCACCCGCTCACCAGTCCCGCCACCCTGCCTCCCTAGCACTGGGGTCCCTGTCCCTTTTAGGCTTCCAAAAAGCACTCGCAAAAAAGAGAAAAAAAAAAGGGGAAAAACGCACGATTTCCTCTGTCCTCAAGTGCCGGTCTCAGGCACCCGCGCACTGGTCCCGCAGGGAAAAACGCGGGATATTCTTTGTCCTCAGGCGCCGGTCCCAGGCACCTGCTCACCGGTCCCGCCGCCCTGCCTCCCTAGCAACAGGGGCCCATCCCTTTAAGGCTTCCAAAAAGCACTTGCCAAAAAAAAAACCGCTCAGGTTTCTTTCCACCCGCCGGCAGCCGGGGGGAGGGGCACTCGGGTCCCGCCGGGCCGGGGCTTGTATCTTACCCCCTTCGCAAGGCGCTGGGTTCTTGCAGGTGTGGATGTGGTCTGGATGTTGTCCTGTGTCCTGTGGTCTCTATTTTAGGAAGATTTTTCTTTGTTATATTTTCACAGCTCTATGTGTTTTTGGGAGATTTCCACTGCTCTACTCACGCCGCCATCCTGGCTCCGCCCCCCAGAGTATTATTTTAATGTGTTTTAATAAACTGTTCTCCCACCTGAAATATTTAAGCATGAGAAAACGGGTATCTACACAACTTACATTTTCACATTAAACTCTGTATCAGATTAAGTTAGGAAAGGACTTCAGGGTCATTAAGGGCTGGAAAGAACATCAGCAAACAGGCTGGTCCTGAAGCCGCCATAATGAGGCTGTGTGGAGCTAGGCTTCAACTGGGCTTGATAAGGAAGGGGCCCATACTAGGAAGCATGAACTTTGAGTGATTTCTACTGTTATAATCTACAAAATGAACACATTTAGGAATGAAGAGACAAATGACACAACTGAGTGGTTAAAGTAGAGCAGTTTAAGTACTGGAAGAATTTAAAGGACTGGGAAATAGATTGGCAAGGATCAAATTGGGCAGGAAAGGCTCCATCAAATAGCCAATTCTTGAAGAATAGGTAGAATTTGGTAATTTGGGAAAGAATGCATTCCAGATTGGTACAAGCATAAAATGCATTTGCTGGAGTAAAGATGTTGATTTAACTAAAAATAAGAGTGCCAGGTAAGTAGAGTAAGGCAGGTTAAAGAGAATCTTGAAAACATAAGCATAATTTAGATTTGACATAATAAAAGTCACTAATAGTTTATAGCCTGGAATGTAGAAAATAAAAATATATAATACTTATTTTGGCAACTATTTAGTCATTAGGAAGGACCCCTGTTATTTAAATCTCAGCCCTGACACTTATTAGTTGTATTTGACACCAGTTATTCTATTTCCAAGCCTTAGTTTCCTCTATAAAATGAATACAAACTCCCCTAGCTCACTGGACCATTGTGATGATAAAAGGAGATAACAGAAGTAAAGGGCTCCATACACAGCCCGGAATACAGCACCTGCTCAAATAGTCTTAAATGTTTTCAGAAGCCAGTGGCAGTAATACAAGTGTGCAATAATTAAGATGCAGACAAAAGTAGAGCCAAAATACCAAATACCCATCCCCTCAACACAGAGATACTACTGTAACTGTTTCATCACCATAACTCATTTGTAAATACTCCCCAAATGCTCAACCCACACAGTATTATACTCCATAGTGTGGTCAAACTCCAAGAAAACATAAGAAACACTCCCTCTTCTATGGATCATGTCCTTAATAAAAAGAAACATACTTGTGGAAAGTAATGAACCATAAATGACAGGACCCAAATGAAAAGCACTATAGCAGTTAAGGGGGAGAAGGAATCATGGGGTAGAAAATGATCACAGGGGTATCATGATTATAGCAGCAGAAAATACTGTTGTATTATGTGTGAGCTGCAAATCCATACATTTTTATTAAAGAAATGGGCATATCTCTGTAGTATGTTAAAGAACTTCTATAATCAGGTAAGAAAAACCAAATCCCTCTCCACTCCCACCCCTGCCAAAAAAAGGAAAAAAGGAGCTAAGTCACCAAACTCAAAGAGCTCTTAAATGTAGAAAAAAAGCTACTTTAATTCATAAAAGATCGCTTTATATTTTTTTTAGACTACAAAGGGCTAACTATGGTGTAACACAGTTGGAGAGGCTGAAGGGAAATAGTAACTCCCTTACCTTGCCGGCGATAGAGGAAACTGGTAAGGAGGCAGGAGCTATCAAAATTAAAATCACTGATTGGTGATCGGGGGAGTCTAGTAAACATAATGTTCCTCATGTAAGTGTAGATTAATGATACCAAAAAAAAAAAATTAAAAGCACTGACAGCCTTTGACATAGCAAATCTACATCTATAGAAATCCATCTATAGTAATCCGTTCTATAGAAATACACACCACTATTTCTAAGAGCAAAGGGTTATAAATCAAAACACTGGTTAAATAAATGGTGGAATGTTAATATAATGTAATATTATGAAACTGTGAAAGAAGGAAGCTGCTTTATACAATGACATAAACTCTAAGATTCACTTTAAGGGAAAAAGATAAGGGGTAGGGCATGTTACTACCACTTATGTGGGAAAAAATATGCAGAAGCTTGTACATTTATAGGATATCCCTGATGGGTGCACAAAATTAGTAACAATGGTTTTCCCTGGTGAGGAACAACAGGTGACTAAAGTTTAAAGGGAGACCACTCCTCACTATTTTGAACATGTTAAAAATTTTAAGTGTTTATTTCTTACCAATTGAAAAAAATTAAATGAGAATAAATGTTCAATTATTGATATTGTCTATTCTGTAGGATGAGAGGTGACCTGTTTTCATGTATTTCTGTAATACACTGAGCTTCTTCTTGTAACAAAATATTTGAAAGGAGATGAGAGTGTAAAGGAGGAAATACTAGATAAGAATATGAGCAAAGATCTAAGGGTAGGATGAATATGGACTATTTAGGCTGTAATAAATAGACAAGCTTAAACAAAGCAGACTGTTTTTGTAACAATGAGATATACAACTGTGCCTCACATATAGAGTTTGCAATAATGCTACAGAATGTATGAAAGATGACCCTGGGGGTTAAACTCTCTGGCATTTTTAGTGTTAGAAAAGACAGCCCAAACTAATACACAGGCCTCTGTTGACATTACAGCAGAAAATGACAAAAATATTGCTAAGATTAATCTGAAAGATTAGAATGTGGCTACTCTAGAAATAAAAGTAGCCAGTTTCTGATCCACAGACATTTTACATGGTTCAGGTAGTTTTAAGGGTCTGGAACAGCCAGAAAGTTTAGAGGTTCTGCATTAAAAGCCCACAATTCACATGAAAATGTGGTTTCCCTCTACAGACAGGCTGGGTGGGCTCCATGCATTTTTCCTATGTTGTGGCCTAACCAGACTTCTTTCATATACCTAACTTTTCTGGTCTCCAGACAACAGTTTTTTATTGCTGTTAATGGACACTGGAGTTGAGTCATTGGACATGACACAGGCAAAAGGGTCTGGACTGGAATGGTAGTGGCATACATGGAAAGACCCAGAAGGGACCTATGAGGCAGCCTGCCTGTGAGTCTGGACGCAAGAGCCAGATGGCCTGCACTGGAATCCTAGCTTCGCCACTTACTAGTGCTGAGCAATGAGTTACCTATTTTTGTCTCATTTCCCCCACATCTATAAAATGGAGACATACGAGTACCAACTTCATAGTTGCTCTGGGTTAAATAAGTAAATATTTGTAAAGCACTTAACTTAGTAGCTGGCACAGAATTAGTTTTTGTTTAATTTACTGCATGCTGCTGGGTTTTAAGATGTAAAACTTCACAGACTTTATATTTAATAGGTACAGAGAAGGAAAAGGGAGTAACTAAGGACGAGTGTACAATGGAGATTTAGAAGTTATCTGCACAAAGGTAACTGAAATCCTGACAGCAGATGCATTCATCAAGGGATGACATTTGGAAAAAAATCAAAGAGCTGAGTGTTAAGCCTCAAAAATAAAAATCCCTCTGAGGAATCAGATAAAGTGTGATTAGAAAGGTATAGCATTTCACTTGAGAATCAAGGACAAGAAGAGCATTGTGTCAAACTTTTAATAACAATTCCATCTTATACTTGCGAGTTTTTAGTTTTCAAATTGCTCATGATGATCTCACTGGATTCTAAATATGACCTCATAGAGGAATTATCCCCATTTTACTAATGAAGAAAACCTTAGAGATAAAATTAACTAAGATTATATAGCTAGTAAATTATAAAATAGGAAATCAAAATGTCTACTATATGTATACATATATAATTCTCACATAACAATTCTATAAGAATCAGGATATTATCAGTTACATTTAATTTCATTCAATGGAACAAGTATTATGCCCCTCTCCCACTTAAAAAAAAAAAAGCAAGTAACAAAAATAAATGAAGAAATTTGCTAAATATTAATCAATAAATTAGAAACAAACATTCCCCCACCCCCTGCCAAAATATAACCTGACAGTTTTCCTATTTGCCCAACAAGTTAGTTCATGCCTTCCATTTACTTTTTACTAACTAAAAAAAGAACTCCTTGTTTATTGTCTTAAAAATTTTTCTTCAGCCTCTGAGCACTTACTGCTAGTCAAGTCCAGCTATAGAATCTCTTGGTTCTCAAAGAGGACAGTAGGTGAAAGACATTGGAAAGCATAATTTCAATCTAATATAATGAATGTTACAATGAGCACACATATAAGGGCAGCAGATCCAAACCCAGGATAGGCAGTTGTGGTGCTGGGAAGGACATAAATGGAGATGCACAGGAATTAGCTGGGTAACCGATAATGCTGATACAACAAAAATGCAATATCCATTCAATTTAAATTATGTTACCTTTTATTATTTTACAGTATATTTCAAAAAATATTGTTACAGTTGCCTTAAATGATCTATAAGACCTGGAATAAAAGAACACTTAGCATTAGAACACACAATGACAAGCTGTAATACCTACTTGTACTGATCCATTACCACCAAAGGGATATAGTTTTCTAAATAAGCAGATGTGCGGCAATGCACAATAAAAAAACAAACTTGTTAAAACAGAACAGTAAACTTTGTTTTAATGGCTATAAAAAGGTGCTTTTGCTTTCTTTTTCCAACACATCTGGTTCTGGCAGCAAGTGGTAGTATGCATTCAAAGCAATACATGCCTGAAAGCTAGTTTTTTCAATTGTGCGTGTCACGAATCTGAGCCCAGACACGTGTAAAATATCATTCTCCATACCCTCAATACTCCTCCCTCCAGAAAGTCACAATGTTCGTGAACTCAAGATTCTCACTGGTGAATTATTTTACAATAATTTTTCTCCAGTGACACTGGATGCTTTTAATTTTCTCTAAAAGAGAAACAATGAAAATGCAAGAAAACCCTCCAAGGTCCAATTTTCACTTCACATTCTCCAAGTAGTAAAATAGCAGCTCTACATGCTGATGAAAAAGAATTTCAATTTCTTCCTATTATTTTTAGTCATATTAGCATTAAAATTTAACTGGATTTAGTTGGATTTCCAAAATGATTAGTTGTCAAATATTTCAGAAATTTAATAAAGCATTACATATATGTAATTAGCTCTTATCTACCAAAAAATATATATATGTATATATATTTACATTTATTTATCTTACCTTCACTGAAGTTCTTTTTTTCTGGCTGGACATGAGAAGCAAAACTAAGTAGACCACTGCTGGCTTTATTTTTTTATAAGCTACAGTTTGAGTCTTTTTTCATTCAATACAACTACATGTTCATAATAAATTCACAAAAGGCAATACAAAGGAACACCTATCGAAAAGGCATCTGCCAAGCATTTCATGTTTTAATTTTAGACTCTACCAAATGGCACTACGGCATTATAGGCATTCGATTTTTGTTTTCTTTTTTCAAGGTTGTCAGTTCTTCACTTCTATTATTTTCCTAGCAGAGGATGGTGTATAATCACAAAGTAAACCCTACAGACCATTTTCAGTTGCTCCCAGTATTATGGTAGATGTAACTCTCAAGAGCTAATACAAACCAAACTGAACAGCAGTCAATTGGAAACACCTGGTCACATTCAAATAGTCTCCAATAGCACTTAGCTGATATATATGCTTCCATCTTCTTGACTGGCTTTGCGTGCATCTTATTAAAATTATAACAAACAAGATTGAAAAGTTTTTGTAGAGTTGTATTTTTAGGGGACTGCTACATTCAAATGAATATATTTTAGTTCACAAAGTGTCATTAGTAATGTCCTTTCTATAAACATGGTTGGCAAAAAAAAAGGCACAAAAGGGGGATGATGAGAAATGTTTTCAACTTTCACTGAAGAGTACCAAAGTCAAATACCTTTCATGAAGAGAAGCAGAGGAAAATATTCAGTAATTCATGCACAACTTGCACTAAAAAAAAAACAACTTCTCTTCAGATAGGTCCTGAGGCTTGAGGAGAAAACAAGTTTTCCTAATCATGTGCTTTGTGTAAAATAAAATGTAAAGCTGCACATATATATATTTGGTTTAACAACGGACCCACATTTTTTACAAAGTGAGGCAATTAAACAAAAGAAAACAAAACCAAAACAAAGCAACTCCACTTGTAGCCTCTGTCACGGGGTAAAATGTCCAATAAAATGTAAAATGCAGCATACACAATCATGTAATCTTAAACCTTTTGATAACTTATTGCAAATTGCACTCAACAGTTCACACCACAATGGAAAACTGGCCCCTTGCTGGTGCACACAGTCCTTGGACCCAAACTGAAGTCACCAGTAAAACGATCTGGATAAAAAGTTTGCAGCTGTGCTTAGCCAGCTAGCTCCACCCTCTGGGTGTGAGCCAACACGGGACACTGCTTTGTCCTGCTCCTTTGTGGGACTCTCATCCTCAGGCAGGTAATCAGGTAGTTCTGTGTTCTGTTCAACTTCCACAGGTGTGTCCTGGAATGGGACCAGCATCTGATACACAGAACATGTTACAAGTTACTACAAAACCAACCTAAATTGACAAGAGATATATGTCCAAAGTTAAAGGTCAGCTTTCCTCCTTATTTTCATCACCATATTTATTCTCTCAGAGGCTATATTCCTTAAAAATTTCCTCTTATACAAAGGGAGGCCCTAGTGCTGAGCCCAGCATAAACACAGGAAGGCAGAAGTACACATGAAAACTCAGACGTTTTTCTCCTGAGGATCCAGGAATAAATGTGCAACCTCCATCTAAAGACAATGAAAGCCAAGTATCTCACTAGTGCGGGCTCCTGAAGTTCCACTGACTCTCCCTTCTATGGGAACACAAATGAGCTAATGAGCTGAAGGTATATAGATTCATCTTCCCTATCACAAACTAGTGGTAAGAGTTCCAAGAGGTAAAGATTCTCATTATAGTTACTTGCCCAATGATGGGACTGAATACATTTTGGATTGGCAAAACTAAATAAGGTTAGAAAGAAAGTATTTAAAAACTAGTACAAGGAAACCACATATCCTTTATTTCCATATAAAATCGGCAAGGTGGCTCCACTGAGACAAAGAACAGACTGAAATCCACAGATCTCTCTGCATTTCAAGAGTTAACTGTAAAACAAGAAATATTAAGATATTCTAACCCAATCAGATTCCTATATATTTGACAACTAATAGTCTAGAAACACTAGCAATCTGCTAGTCATAAGGAATAATCAAGAGTCAGAGTTAGGCACAAAGAAAACTAAGGCTTTTACCTCTTCTCCACTTTCGCTTTTCACAACTTGCTGAGCTTTCATGACCTTGGTCGATGCTATTGCTGATGCCAAAGCCTAGACCAGGATAAAAAGGAATAATTTTGAACACCGATTTGTTTACCTATGACCTCAACAACATAGTCAGCCATTTAAAGTACTAACCTCTGCTTTCAAATCGGAACGAATCCGCACCACACATCTTTGAACAGCCATTTGAAATGTAAAGCTAATTACACCTTTAATTTTTAACAGAGCCTCTTCACAGAGATTTCTCCGAGACTGAAAAGGTAAAGCAGACTGTTACTAACATTGGCAAAATAACAAAAGGGGACAAATGAACTCAAATCACACTGAACTAGTCATTATATTTGGGTGGGGGAGGGGTGGGAGAGCCCAAAGCCCTATTTCAGTTCTACCATCTCATATTTGATGGCATGGAGAGAGTGGTGTTTAATTGAGTTTATTAAATTTTATAAGATCAAATAGAAGAATAATTCTGCTTCATTTTTTCCAAGCTCTATTACTGATACTTAATTTTAATAATCTTAATCAGAAAAAAGTTAGCCAATGTTAATTTAAATCTTAAAGTAAATATAATGGAAGAATAATACAGAAAAAAATACTGAAAAGCAAAGATAAAGCTCAAGGATGGGCAAACAATAATCTACCAGCTGTGTTTGTAAATTAAGTTTTATGGGAATACAGCTGCACCCATTTGCTTACAGACTGTCTGAGCTAGTTTCATGCTATAGCAGAGTTAATAGTTATAAAAGAGACCATATGGCCTGCAAAGCCTAAAATATTTACTACCTAGTCCTTTAAAGAAAAGCTTTGGTTACCCCCTGCTCTAGCTTAAAAATCTCTTGGGATAAATTTTAATAGACTGAGGTTAGAATAAGTGAGCATTCAGTGTTAGGAGTCACTATTTTAAGTAATTGTACTTCCAGGAATTTATCCAAAAAAGACACACAAAATTCCCTTTGTTTATTGCTGCATTATCTAAAATAGCCAAGATAAGGAAGTAACCAAAGCGTCCATCAATAGATGAACAGATAAAGAAGATGTGGTACCTATACACCATGGAATATTATTCAGCCATAAAAAAGAAATCTGTGACATCATGGAAATAAAAAAGAAAAATGTGACACCATTTTGTGACAACATGGATGGATCTAGAGGGTATTATGCTAAGTGAAATACGCCAGGTGGAAAAAGATAAATACCATGATTTCACTTATTTGTGGAATATAAAAACAAAACAAAATGAATGAAATAGCAGTAGGCTCAGAAGACACTGAGAAGTGACTGGTGATTACAATGGGAGAGCAGTTGGGAGTGTGTGGGGGGGAGGGCGAGAGGGAGAAAGGGGCACAAAAATTCTCATTCATAATATAAGCTGGCCACAGGGAAGGTGGTACAGCACGGACAATATAGTTAATGATTCTGTAACATCTTCCTAAGTTGACAGATAGTAACTACACTAGTACAGGTTGAGGATTTAATAATATGGGTAACTACTGAACCATTGTGTTGTATACTTGAAACCAATAAAGGATTGTATGTCAACTATACTTCAATTGAAAGATTAGATTGAGAGAATCATAAGCAGATGAAATCAAGGAACTGGGCAAGGAGGTAAATGAGTCAAGGTTAACTGACTGGCAATGGATAGGAGGAAAAGAGTGTAGGTATGTGTATTAAAAGAGTATCAGCTGAAGGAATATAGAGAGTAGTCTCTCACCAGTTTCTAAAGACTCCTGACTTGCAGTTGAGGAAATAAGGGAAAGGGGAAAATGCCTGTGAGGATCCAAAATCAGGAATAAATTTCTGAAAGCCCTGATACTTACACTAAATAATGTCCATTGCTTTCATTACTAATGAGAGTAAACATGTTTCCACGTGTAGCTGTGTAAAGTAGTGGTTAAGAGTAGGGGTCTGAAGCTAGATACACACTGCCTAGATTCAAATCCCATGTCCTTGACTTAGTAATTCTGTGACCCTGGGAAGCTATTTAAATTTGGTGTGTTTCAGTCTCCTAATCTGTAAACTGGGGCTATAGAAACCTACATTATAAATGCTATGAGAAAGAAATGTATTAACATATCAGAAAGGTAACTGTATTATAATAAATGTTAGCTGATACTTATTGGAAATTATCTCTCTTTAGGGAATTTCAGACACTTTGGTTATCTTCCTATTAGATATTATTTTGTTGACTTTTTAAGACCATTAACCTGATGTCAATCATTCATTACAAATATTTTTCTACAAGAATATATTTGACAAAACAAAAACTTTATTGTCAAACCAGAGATCTTTCCTAAAGTAATTTCTTCTACCACCTTTATGTCTTAGAAAGTCCTTAAGAGATCAGTAAATATTCATTTATGTTTCTTTAATTTCGTAGTTTAATTTTTTACATTTGACTTTTTAGTACACTTTGAATTTTAGTATCTGGTAAGATTCCCTCTCCCCTTTCCTTCCCAGCCCCACAAAACTGTCCATGTCTGGCACCAATTTTTGGACAAGCTAGTCCTTTCCCACTTGTCTCATGCTTCCTTTATCATCCGGTAAGTTCTAATATATACTAGGGTTCGCTTTAGGACTTTTTCTTTCAATTTTTTTTGTCAAGACAACATTGTTTTAAAAAATTACAGAAGTTTTAATAGTACATTTCAATATCTGATGGTACATATCTTTTTATTACTCTTAGGTATATTCTTAGCTGATGTCCCAAGCCTAACCACTTATGGTTCCCTCTCTTGGGAAATGGACTCTTCCACAGATACCCACTGGCTCACTCCTTCTAAATCTTTGTTGAAATGTCAGTTTCTCCTGGAGGTTTTTCTGAACTGCCTCACCTATTAGAAGCCCCTTTA
The DNA here is from genome assembly GCF_040802235.1 of Manis javanica. NCBI lineage: Eukaryota > Metazoa > Chordata > Mammalia > Pholidota > Manidae > Manis > Manis javanica. Next base: position 153,665,537 of record NC_133157.1, read on the forward strand.
TTTTTCTCCGTATTACTTACCACTTCTACAATGGCCTTATTGTCTGCCTCATTCAACTATATTAGCTTAATGAGGGCAAACATAAGATTTATGAGATGTTTTGTTTATTTTGGTCACTGCTATATCTCTGGTGCCTAAAATAGTGCCTGCAGTGTAGTAAGTGTCAGGCTATGCCACCAAAAAATGTTTACTAACATTACCGTAGTCCTGGAGTCAACTTGCTGATGTTTTATTTTGGATTTTAACAATCACATTCTTACAATATATTGATCTATATTTTTTGAGTGTGCTTTGTTGGGTTTTATTATTTAAGTTGTGCTACCTTAAAAGGAACTATATTATTTTTATTCACTAAATCAATTTACATTTAACAGAACTTGCTTTCTAGAAACTTTACAGGATGTGGTGGCCTCAGAGTCAATAAGATGACTGTTTATTAATCTGGCAATGTCATGGATAATATCTGTATGAAAACCTGCCCTCACCTTCATTGACTGAGTCCTAAATCCTGAGGCCTAAGCACCTCAACAGCCCAACTAGGAAAAGCTGCAGATAATCTGATGTGACCAACCTGGCAGAGTTAGAGGTAAGTTGTAAGTCACCAGTTGCCACCCCTAAATAGATAAAGTTATGTAATTTATCAGCATTCCGGATAACTTCAGGGAGACTTCCAATTCCAGTCAAGATGGAGTAACAGAGACCAGATTTACCCTCCAGGTTTAAACAACTAAATATATAAACAAAACAAAATTAATAAAACAATATTTCCAGACATTGGAAAATAATCATCACTGAGAGAAGAAAAACAAATGAAATACGTCCCTCAAGTGCACTAACATATTGCCTAAAAAGTTTCCAGGCTACAACTCAGCAAGGGGGAACTCAGACAGACCCAGACTCTCCCTAATTTGAGGACACAGCTGAAAATTCAGAGAAGTCAAGCCAACTACAATTTACAGGTCAGAGCACAGTAGAGGGCAGAGCAGCATGAAGAGAACTACAACAGAGAAAGCATGCATAAAGATTTATAGGTGAGTTCTCAGGTCATCACCTGAATGATGACCAGTGCATGCATGTGAGGAAACCATCTGAGGCCAGGTAAAGAACCAGGCTGGACATGCTTCATGTTCCCACCAGCCAGAATGGAAAACACTTTGATACATATTGGGTGTACTCAGAAGAGTACTGCCTTTTAATAATGTAACAAAATTATCCCTAGGTTAAAGGGTGCCATCGCCCTGCCTAGCAGAGCTAAAAGCAAGCCTTAAAAAGGATCCAACTGTTTACAAGTGACTTAACTTTGATCCAAAACAAAGCTCAAGGATATTAAGGCCTTGCATAAAATATATGCTGTACCCAACAATGTAAAATTTGCAATGTATGGCATTCAGTCAAAAATTACCAGGTATGCAAAGGAAGAAAATATAACCAATAATTAGAAAAATCAATCTACAGAAACACACTCAGAAATAACACTGATGACTGAATTACTAGACAGGACATTAAACAGTTATTCTAACCATGTTTCCATATATTCAAGTAAACAAAGAAAAGTTTAAGCATGTTAAGGAGATATAAAAGACTCAAATCAAACTTCGAGATAAAATACAACAATGTATACAGTGAAAAATACACCAAATGAGATTAACAGGTAATTAAACACCTGCAGAAGAATGAAAACTGTAGGAAATACAGCAATAGGAACTATCCAAAATGAAACAGAGAAAAAAAAATTGGCAATGCAATGAAAAGAGTATCAGTGAGCTCTGTCACAACTTCACATGGTTCAATATGTGTAACAGGAATCCCTGAAAGACCAAAGGGAAAAGGGGGAAGAAAAAATATCTGAAGACATAATCAGAAAAAAGTACAAATTTGCTGCAATTTATAAACCCAGAGATCCAGAAGCTGAGTAAACCAATGAAAATTATATCCAGCACACTATAAATAAGTTGATCAAAAGCAGTGATAGAATAAATACAGACAGAGAGGGAAAAATGAGACACATTACATGCAGAAAAAAATTAAACTGATAAAATTCTGAATAGAAATAATACAAAGGAGAGGACAATGGAACAGTATCTTGAAGTACAATAAGAAAAAAACTTGTCACACAGAATTCCATACCCATCAAAAATATCATTCAAAAGAATAATCACTTCTCCAAACAGACAAAACTGAAAGAGTCAGACTTCAATATCTGACTCAAAATGGATAGAACAGCTAGACAAAAGTTCAGCAAGGAAAATGAAGATGTAAATAACACTATAAACCAATCAAACATGACACTTACAGAACACTCCAACCAACAATATATACATTCCCAAGTGCATGTGAAACATTCTATAGGGTAGATCATGTTAAGCCATGAAACAAGTTTCAATAAATTTAAAAGAATTGACACAATATTATCTAATGCCATGAACTGAAACTGGAAATCAGTAACAGAAGGAAATTTATAAGATTCAGAAATATATGGTCAACAAACTCCTGAATTCCTAAAAAAACCAATGGGTCAAAGAAATCACAAGAAAAATTAGAAAATACTTTGAGATGAATGAACTGAAAACACTACATACCAAATCTACAGGATGCAAAGAAAGCAGCCCTTAAAGTAAAATTTCTAACTATAATAACTATATTTAAATAGCAGGAAATCTCAAATCAGTAACTTAAATCTCCATTCTGAAAAACAAGAAAAAGAAGAATAAACTAAACCGAAAGCAAGAAGGAAGGAAATACAAGCAGGGCAAAAAAGAAATAAAAGGAGGGGAAAAAAATTGATGAGACCAAAATTTGGTTCTTTAGAAAGATTGGCAAAATTGATAAACCTTTAGGCTAGATCGACCAAGAAAAATAAGACTCAAATTACTAATCAGAAATTAAAGAAGGGACATTATGACTAACCTTATTGAGACAACAGGATGAAAAGCAAATACTATGAGCAAGTGTATGCCAAGCCATTATATAACCTCAATGAAATGGACAAACTCCTAGAAAATAAAACTACTGACACTGACTCAAGAAAAAAAGAGAGAAGAAAATATGAATAGTCTGTAATAAATAAAGAAATTAAATTAATCACAAATTTCCCACAAACAAAAGCCCAGGACAAAGGTTTCACTAGTAAGTTCTATAAAATTTAAATAATTAACACCAATCCTTCACAAACTCATCTAGACACCTACCAGCTCATTTTATGAAGCCAATATTATGCTGATAGCAAAAGCAGAAGACGACATCACAAGGAAAAAAAACTATAAATCAATACTTTGTATGAATTTAGATGTAAAATACCTCAAAAAAATCCCAGCAAACTGAATCAAGCAGAGTATTTAAAAGATTATATACCATGACCAACTGGGATTTATCCTACAAATGGAAGGTGTTTCACTATATGAAAATCAACCAATGCTATACATAATAATAAAACTCAACAATGAAAAGACATAATAAGCAATTTAAAAATGAGCAAAGAATGGACATTTCTCCAAAAGAGATAATCTGTGATAGATTCATACAGTAACCCTAAATTAACTACTAAAAAATGGCCAATATGCACATGAAATGATACCCAATGTCATTAGTCATTAGGAAAATGCAAACCAAATCACAGTAAGATAACACTTCACCACTTCATACCCACTAGGATGACTATTAAACTCACACACACAGAGGAAACAACAAATACTGATGAGATATGGAGAAACTAGTTACCTCATATATTGCTTATGGGAATATAAAATGGTACACTCACTGTGGAGAACAGTTTGGCAGTTGCTCAAAAAGCTAAACACAAAGTTGCCGTATCACCCAGCAATTCTACCCCTAGGAATAAACCCAAGAGAATTGAACACACATCCACACAAAAACTTCTCCATAAATGTTCGTAACAGAATTATTCCTGATAGCAAAAAAGTAGAAATAACCCAAATATCTATCAACTGATTAACAGATAAACAAAAGGTGGTATATCCATAAAATGGAATATTATAAAGAGGAATGACATACTGATACATGCTACAACAGGAATGAACCTTGAAAACATTATGCTAAGTGAAAGCTAGACATAAAAGGTCACATATGGTATGATTTCATTTATATGAAATGTCCAGAATAGGCAAATCCATGGGCACAGAAAGTAGATGAGTGGTTACCAGGTGCTTAAAGGAAATTATTCTAATGGGTATGAGGTTTCCTTTTAGGATGATGAAATGTTTGGGAATTAGACAATGTTAAAGTTGCACCATGATTCATATGAATTCTATTTAAACTAAAAAAAAAAGAATTTATTCCAAATACACCTATACTACTCTAAGAAATGTTAACAGAAGTCCTTCAAGCAGAAGGAAAATTTAACAGATGAAGATTTACATTTATGCAAAGGTGAGCCCCAGAAATGGTACTACATAGGTAGATACAAAATACTTTTTCTTATTTTTCAGTGTCTTTAAAAGACACTGACTTTTTCAAAAATCATAAAGACAGGAAGTAGAAGAGTGGTTGCCAGGGGCTGGAGTAAGGAAGAAAGAGGAGTTACTGTATATTAAGTACAGAGTTTCAGTTTTACAAGACAAAAAGCTGTACATTCATAGATTTAAGGTGATGATGGTTGTACAACATTATGAGTATATTTAATACCCCTGCACTGTGCACTTAAAAATGGTTAAGACAGCAAATTTTATGCTATGTGTATTTTACCACAATAAAAGAAACTGAAAAAAATCCAAAAAGGCTACTTAAAGTAATTACAATATACTTTTGGGTTTATAATATATGCAGAAGTTAAACATATGGTAACAGCACAAAAGTAGAGATAAGGGAAATGGACGTAGTGTTACAAGTGCCTCACACTATACATGAAGAGATAACAATACTAACTGAAGCTGGACTGTGGTAAAATATATAAAATAAACCCTAAATCCACCAACAAAAAAGGAAGAAAGGACTGTCGCTAACAAGCCAACAAAGGAGATAAAATGGAATCATAAAAAAAATTCAGTTAGTCCAAAAAGCAGAATAAAAAGAAAACAAAGAACATATGGGACAAACAGCAAGCAATTAGCAAGATGGTTGTTTAAAATCCACCATACACTAATCATATTAAAAGTAAATGACCCCAACGCTCAGTTAAAAGGCAGAAAATTTCAGACTGGCTAAAAAGGCAAGGTGGCAACTATATGGTGCCTATAAGAAACCCACTTAAAATACAGACACAAATAGAAGATACATACCAATCAAAAGAAAGTGGGAGTAGCTGACATTAAAAGCAAAATAGAATGAGTTCAGAAGAAACTACACAATACTCCGTAAGTTTGTGTACAACTGTTATTATTTCTCCCATAAATATTTGGTAGAACTCACCAGTGTAGCCATTTTGACCAGAAGTTTTCATTATGGGAAGGTTTTTAATTACAAATTCAATTTCTTTAATAGATTGAGAGCTACTCAGGTTATCTATTTCTTCTTGAATGAACTTTCATAATCTTTGTCTTTCAAGAAATTTTCCTGTTTCATCTACATTATCAAATGTAATGGCAAGAAGTTACATTCAGTTATTCTTGTTTTAATGTCTATAGGATCTGTAGTGATGTTTGCTCTCACTTCTGATATTGATAATTTGTGACTTCTCTTTTATTGTTGATCATTTAGGCTCTAAGTTTTTCAATTTTTCAATCATGTCAACAATTAGCTTTTGATTTCACTGATGTATTATTTTTCATTTCACTTATTCCTGCTTTCTTGTTTCTCCTCTTCTGCTTACTTTGGATTTAATTTGCTTTTCTAGTTTCTTAAGGTAGAAGCTTAAGCCACTGAACCCTTTTGTCGTTTTTATATATTTAGACATTCAGTACTAAAGAATTTCCCTCTGAACACTGCTCTAGCTGTTACCCACAAATTTTGATACTATATTTTCATTTTAATTCAATTCAAAATGTCTTCTGATTTCTCTTTTGTTTCTTCATTGACACATGAGTATTTTAGAAATGTATTATTTAGTTTACAAAATATTTGGGAAATTTCCCAACTATCTTTCTGTTGCTGATTTTTAATATGCTTTTCATTATGCTCAAAAAACATGCTTTGCATGGCTCTAATTCTTTTAAATTTATTAAGACTTGTTTTATGGCCTATAATACAGTCTATTTTGGTAAATGTATTTGGTACATGAAAAGAATGAATATTATGTTGTTGGATAAGGTATCTTATAAATACCAATTAGGTTAACTTCATTGTTAGTGTTTTCTAATCCCTTACTGATTTTCTGTATACTTGTTCTATTGAGAATGGTGTTGAAATCTCTAACAGTGGATTCCTCTATTTATTCTTGCATCTGTCAGTTTTTGCTCTATATATTTTGAGGTTGTATTAGAGCATAAATAATTGTAATTGGCATGTCCTCTGATTGATGCTCTTCATCAGTATAAAATACAGATATTGGGACTTATTCTTAAAAACTATTAGCAGGTAACACTGAAGAAACTATTTATGGTAGTCCCCCCTTATCCACAGACAATATAGTGCAAGACCTCCAATGGATGCCTGAAACCACAGATGAACTCTGCATATACTGTTTTTTCTTATACACACATATCTATGATAAGTTTAATTTATAAATAGGCACAGTAAGAGCTTAACAATAATAAAACAGAACAATTATACTGTAATAAAAGCTATGTCAATATTGTCTCTCTTTCTCAAAATATCTTATTGTACTATACTCTCCTTCCTCTTCTTCAATGATATGAGATGGTAAAATGTCTACATGATTAGATTAAGTGAGATAAATGACGTAGGTATTGTGACATAGCAACAGGCTATTACTGACCTTCTGACAGTATATCAGAAAGAGAATCATCTGCTTTCAGACAGTGGCTGACTGCAGGGAACTGAAACCATGAAGAGTGACACCATGCATAAGGAGGACTACTGTAGTTACTGTTATTTCTCTTCCTCATTTTATAAACCAGGTGTTTGTCTTACCGTATCATCAAGACCATCTATATGTAAAACCACTGTTTTGGCACGTTTGTTTGTAGTTCCCAGAAAAAACTGAGCTTTCCTTCTACGTGAATTCATTTCATTGAAACTATCGCCATCTGCCATACTGGAAGACTGAAGAATGTCATAGATTTCAGAAGCTAGAAGTTTCGTTTCTCCTGGAGTTGTAGTCCTTGTAAAGAAACACATATAAATTAATAAATGAGTCCTGTCTTCTACTGATTCTGTCATTTTATTCCTCAACTTTGTGAAGCCTTGTTTTCTTCATTCTGATGTTTTGTTCAATTTAGAAGAAATACCAGTGAATCCTAGAATAATCAATTACGTAGAAAAGCAGTTAGTCTGTAAGAAAGTCTTTTAATTTTGTTTTAAACCCCTGGTTCATTGAAATTCAAAACTCATCACTACAGTGGCATAAAAGCACATTTAATCAAAATCATTAAATAGGAAATCAGCTAAGAAGATCAGGATATAACATGTCCCTGGATTAACACTAATATTCAGCTCTCAATGTGAAAGTACCCTACCATCAAGAAATGCAAACACAAAAATCCGAAAGAAAGCAAATTAAGAGAGAACCTTCATATTAGAGTTATTTAATAAAGACATTTCTCAGTAAATTCAAACTAATTCTATTTTTTAATTTATATTTTTAACTTATATTTTACAGAGCATGTATTGTAAAACTGTAACTCAAACAAAAGTTCTCATTCTAAACTTTCAAATCCCACTACTGCTCCTCACATGAACATCTAATGCCATACTGTCCAACAGAACTTTCTGCATTGACAGTAAGGTTCTACAGCAGCACTACAGAGGTCTACTCACCAAATGTGGCTACCAAAAACTTGAAATGTGTTAAGTGCAACTAAAGCAATTAATTTTATTTACCTTTAATTAAATTCAAATAGCTACATGTGGTAAGTGGCTACCATATTAGATAGCAAAGATCTAATGGTTCTTATTACTTTGTTGAATAAACAATAAACACATATAACTGTACAAAAGCAATCCTCATTCCACCTATACATATATTCAAATTAAGTCCAAACCTTTTAACATATATTCAAAGTCTTTAAAATCTGTCCCCATTCAGCTCTACCCACATCAGCTCCTTTTGTCCTTTATAAATACCTTTTATAGGTCCTTCCCTTCACCTAAAGTGTATGCTTTCAAACTCTTTATTTCTCCCTTGAAGGTTCATATCAATCAGCATCTTCAGTGAAGCCTCTCCATTCTAAAAACCCATTCCTTCCTCTGCATTCAAAGTACTACACTTAGAATTATTCTACTGATCTTAAGTACTATTTCTTTCTCTTCAAGAATAGGAATGTATTCTTTCTGTGCCTTCCAAAGAGCCAAACAATTTTTTTTACAATCTATTTGTTTACTGAATGAGCAGAAATACTTCTATTTCTGATGTTCAGACTATACACTGGGTTGATTATATAAATAGAGCTTCAATTCCAGGGATTTTAATCAGGCAGTTTTCTGGGCACTCAATTTACTAATACTAGGTGCTTTTCTGGGCCACTGTTGACCACAGAAATCAATGACTTTGAATGACTTCGGTTCTGTATTGCAGGAAGCTATCAAAAAGACCATTTTTTAAAGGAGATGTCTCAGCACTTTTCTAATAGCTGTTTTACAGTTTATTGAAAAGGTCACTGCAGTTCTGAGATATTTTAAGTACTAGCCAACCACAAGTTGTAAAGAGTATGAGGACAGTGGTTAGAGGCACTCAGGAATTTAAGAGGAAACAACCCCTTTCCACCATCAATACTGTTTTTATCAATACTGCTTGTACTGAATGAAAGAAGAAATCATCACCACACATAATTAGAGATTCATCTAATAACTTTTTAAAAAACATATATACTATTTTAAAACTTTTTAATGTATTTCTTGATGAACCAGTAGTGACAAACAATATTAAAAGATTGTAACATCAAATTATCACCTTTCTGTTCTGCACTGTAAGAACTTGTAACAGTAGTTCTTAACCGAAAAGGGCTACTAACTAACCCCTTTGGGAATCTGGTTTAAAATTACAAACTGTTACACAGAAAAATGCAAATCAAAAAATTCTCCAAATCAATTTCAGTAAGTTTATGTCCCTACCCAAACCATCCAGTTTACATCAACCTCAGTTAATTTTTTTCAACTGATCTAGAATTGGAGGAGGTAGAACTACAATATAGTGACTTTACCGTTTGAAAAAAATCCAATAAATGCAAATTGCTCATGAGAATTAGTACTATTTGAAAAAAATAGTGATAAAAAGACACAAAAAGTCTACTCTCTTAGACTCAGTAATTTTTCCATTAGAACTTAAGAGAAAAATCCATGAAAAAAAGAGTAATCCAAAATATAAAAATCATCTTTTACGCAGTTAGACAAAAACCTTTTAGAACAGTACTGTCCAATATAACTCTCAGAGGTGATGGAAATGTAGTCGCTGACCATGTGACTACTGAACACTGAAAATGGCTAGCGTGACTAAAGAACTGGTTATTAAATTTGATTTTAATTAATTTAAATGTAAATTGCTACATGTAACTACTGACAACCATATTAGACAGAAGTTTTAGAAAAAAGGGAAGAATGCTTCTGTTGTCAGCTTAAGCCAGCTTTCTTCTGGTTAATAATTGTGCCTACACTTTTGATAAACCATTCCTCTAAGACTCTTTCTGACTAAGGTCTTGAAAAAAATATTAAAAAACTAAGTGACTATTTTCTCAATTCTCCCAAGGATGGTATAAAGCTAGAACCATTCCAGATTCACAGGAGAGAAGATGATCTATACATCTAATGGATTCCTTAGGGCTTTGGAGCTTAATTCTCTCATAAACCTCTTCCTGGTTTCCACATTAGTAGCAACAGAGGGGAGAAAGTGCAATTTACTCATAAGAACAATTTGCATAAGTAATATACGTGCATTTGTAATTGCCAATGTAGCTATGGAGGCTGCTCACACTAACTTTCTATTAGAAAGCTGAGTATTTACAACAAAACTACAATTTATAGAGTCACGCACACTATGTCTGCTTACATAAACAGAACAAATACAGATTAGCAAAAATGGCTATATGAAACAGACACTCCCATCACCAGAATTTTTAACTTCCTTATTTCATAGTTCCAAACTATCTTCATTTTTACAAAGTAATAAATTCCTTTCTGGGAGAGTTTCAATTTCTATCTACTTAACACTAAGAGATTTTAAAATTATAGAATAATCAAATAAATTTGTTACCTTAAGTATGTTCTTCTGGTGTACCTCACAGACTTCTTTATTGCTATCCTTCCTATGAAAGGGTTAAGGGAATACCTGTATTTATAGACCCAGATCTCTTCTTAAAACTAACTAAAATTGTGTTTTAGGAAAATGAAATTTAGAAAACCGTATAAGCAAAGTTGCTTCTTGACCTGGACACTGTATGAAATATCAAATATCTGCATATTGCTATCAAACAAATCAACTATAAATAATTATTTCCATATAAAAAAATGCTTTTAAAACCAAAAAGAAAAATCCAAGAGCATCTATATATTTGGAATATATCATAATCTGAAAAAACATAAAACACAAAAAACAAAATTACTGCTCAAATACTGTGATACAAACCGTTCAAGCAGAAAAAGCCTTGAGTTATCTGGTACATTTTGCCATAAATGTAAGAGGACTGTATAATTAAACAGTATTAATTGCCCTAATCTTCTTAGGCAAGTGAAAACTGAAGGAAGTGATTAATGCCCTAGATTTAGTTCAGTCTTTAAAATCTGACATCAGGAAAAAAAAAGACTATCTTGGAAAGCTCTTTCATCTAAGTAATTGGAATTTTACTCTCAGTAATTTACTATTCCATAATGAAGTATACTGATTCCTCACCACTTTTTCTAATTAGCTATCTGTATTGAAAAAGGTTCAAAATGTTATTCATAAAACACAACTAAATGAAGAACTCTGATCTATATATATCTATCAAAAATACTTCTTATTCTGAATATAAGAATATATATCCTTATTGGTCATTTCAACCACCAATTCACTGTAATTCTAGATGTTGCTAATAACATTTTGTATTACCCATAAAGGTAAATTAAGACTTCCATATACCTTATGAAAGCAATGAATATACTATTTATTGCTAAAGACTTTATCTCATCTTTTGAAAAACTTTACAACTTTTCCTTTAGGAGCTGGGTCGCCTTTTTTTTTTTTTTTATCTGTGTTGTTTGCTAAGAAAAAGTGTTTCTTACACCATTTATGCAACCCAGAAAACATGATTCTTTTATGCAAAAACAATCTTAAGAAGGGTTCTAAGAAGGCAGTTAACAGCTTTGTTTAGGTAACAATGAAGGCCTAGACTGGGAAATTAGAGGATTCTTGAGCCAAAGCCCATTTATTTACATATCATCTATGGCTGCTTAAACCCACAAGGGTACAATTCAGTAACTGCAACAGAGACTGTATGTTCAGTAAAGTCCAAAATATTCACTGTCTGGCTTTTTACAGAGAAAAATTTGCCAACCTCTCTTCTAAATAATTCCCCAAAAAGATTAAGAAGAATTACAAAGGATGTGGAGTATAACTGCAGCCATTAAGAATAACACTGTAGGAAAGAAAATGGTTACATGGAAGAATGTTCCTCATATATTAACTAAACTACTACTACTGTCTTTATCTTTTATAAGATAAACTGGCACCACACTTCTCAAAAATAACATAAAGATCAAGGTTAAATGAAGCAGTATTTGTCAAGAATCTCAGGAAAACAAAAGGTGAGCCATGAATCCAGTCCAGCTGTCCGTCAAGTATCAAGGCTATAGCAAAAGAGTTTTAAACATAAAAGAATTCAAGGAATATTTGAAACTTTCTTGAGCAGTTTACTAGACAATGAGCTTTAACCAACAGAGATGACTGGGAAAACTTTAACCAAAGGACTGATGATGAACATTTTATATATTTAACTGTAGATTCAACTTTAAAACAAAGATGGGGAAATTCTAATGGAAGACTATGTAAATGTGCTGACAAGGTAGAAAAAATGCAACTTAAAAGCAAGAAAGGAGAAGGGAAAAGAGAAAAGTAGAAAAAGTTCAATGACCATGAATTACATACATAAGGGAGTCAAAGACTACAATTAAATACTAACAATGAAGAGAGTGCATGCTTAAAAAGGAAACAGACAACACCGAACATTTTTTAAAAATACAAAGGCATGGAGGAGCCATGATGGCAGTGTGAGTAGGGCAGCAGAAATCTCCTCCCAAAACCATATATATTTTTGAAAATACAACAAATACAAATATTCCTAAAAGAGAGACCAGAAGACACAGTACAACAGCCAGGCTACATCTACACCTGCAAGAACCCAGCGCCTCACAAAGGGGGTAAGATAAAAGCCGTGGCACAGAGGAACCCGGGCTCGCCCCCTACCCCAGCTCCCCGGTGGGAGGAGAGGAGTCAGGGTGGGGAGGGCATGGGAGACCAGGACTGCTAAATATCAGACCTAGTCATCCACACAGGGAGCGCAGACACACAGTGGGTGGTGTGCTGGATACTAGGGAAACGGAAGGGTAAAACCTGCGAGCAGGTTCCCACAGCTGGCATCCCTGGGACAAAAGAAAAGTGAGTGCTCTTTAAAAATCTTAAAGGGACAGGAGCCTCACAGCTGGATGGAAGCATCCTGGCACACTCAGCCTAGCAGCTGGGAATCCCAGGGAACTCCAGGCGCCCTAACCCACTGGGCGGGAGGGCAGCTCTGAGGCCCCTCACCATGATAAACAGCCTCCCACCTGTTCCCCCTCCGGTGCAGGCCTACCATAGCAGAGCAGCAGCCTGAGACCAGCCACACCCACAGCAGCAGCACAAAGCCTCCACTGCAGACACCCAGGCCAGGTTCAGAGGCCCCGTTGGTGCGCAGCTGCCCAGCACAAGCCACCAGGGGTCACCATTCTCACATGAAGGGAAGGTGACAGGCAAGCAGGAAGGGACTTTGTTCTTCCAGCTAAAACATGCGCCATCTGCCTACGAATACCTCTATCACCATGAAAAGGCAGAAGAATTTGATACAGACAAGAACAACCCAGACATCCCATGAGAGGGAACCTGGGGAGATAGATTTAACCAATCTTCCTGAAGAAGGATTCAAAATAAAGGTCATAACCATGCTGATGGAGCTGCAGAGAAAAATGCAAGAGCTAATGGATAAAGTTGGGAGGGAGAACAGAGAAATAAAACAACCTCTGGAAGGACTTAAAAGCAGAATGGACAAGGTAAAAGAGGCTGTTAATGGAATAGAAATCAGAGAACAGGAACGCAGAGAAGCTGATGCAGAGAGAGATAAAAGGATCTCCATTAATGAAAGAATACTAAGAAAACTGTGTGACCAATCCAAATGGAACAATATCTGCATTACAGGGGTACCAGAAGAAGAAGCGAGAGAAAAAGGGATAGAAAGTGTATTTGAAGAAATAATTGCTGAAAACTTCCCCAAACTAGATGAGGAAATAGTTGCCCATACCACAAAAGCACACAGAACTCCCAAAAGAAATGACCCAAGAAGAACAAAACCAAGACATACAATAATTAAAATGGCACAGATCAAGGACAAGGCAGAGTACTAAAGGCAGCCAGAGAGAGAAAAAAGGAAAACCCATCAGGCTATCATTAGACTTCTCAACAGAAACCTTACAGGCCAGAAGAGAATGGCATGATATATTTAATGCAATGAAACACAAGGGCCTTGAACAAAGAATACTGTATCCAGCATGATTATCATTTAAATATGAAGGAGGGATTAAACAATTCCCAGACAAGCAAAAGTTGAGGGAACTTGCCTCCCACAAACCACCTCTACAGGGTATTCTAGAGGGACTGCTCTAGATGGAAGCACTCCTAAGGCTAAATAGATGTCACCAGAGAAAATAAAATTATAGCAAAGAAAGTAGACCAAGCAAATACTAACTAAACACAAAAAATAAAATCAACTTCCCACAAAAGCAGTCAAAGGAAACAAAAAAGAGCACAGAACAAAACATCCAACATATGAAAAATGGAGAAGGAGGAATAAGAAGGGAGAGAAATAAAGAATCACCAGACAGTGTTTATAATAGCTCAATAAGTGAGTTAAGTTAGACAGTAAGATAGTAAAGAAGCTAACCTTGAACCTTTGGTAACCATGAACCTAAAGCCTGCAATGGCAATAACTACATATCTTTCAATAATCACCCTAAGTGTAAATGGACTGAATGTACCAATCAAAAGACACAGAGTAATAGAATGAATAAAAAAGCAAGACCCATCTATATGCTACTTACAAGAGACGCACCTCAAACCCAAAGACATGCACAGACTAAAAGACAAGGGAAAGAAAAACATATCATACAAACAGGGAGAAAAAAGCAGGTGTAGCAGTACTAGTTTCAGACAAAACAGACTTCAAAACAAAGAAAGTAACAAGAGACAAAGAAGGACATTACATAATGATAAAGGGGTCAGTCTAACAAGAGGATATAAACATTATAAATGTATATGCACCCAATACAGGAGCACCAGCATATGTGAAACAAATACTAACAGAATTAAAGGAAGAAATAGAATGCAATGCATTCATTTTAGGAGACTTCAACACACCACTTACTCCAAAGGACAGATCCACAAGACAGAGAATAAGTAAGGACACAGAGGCACTGAACAACATATTAGAACAGATGGACCTAATAGACATCTATAGAACTCTACACTGAAATGCTACAGGATACACATTCTTCTCAAGTGCACATGGAACATTCTCCAGAGTAGACCACATACTAGGCCACAAAAAGAGTCTCAAGAAATTCAAAAAGACTGAAATCCTACCAACCAACTTCTCAGACCACAAAAGTATAAAACTAGAAATAAACTGTACAAAGAAAGCAAAAAGGCTCACAAACACATGGAGGCTTAACAACATGCTCCTAAATAATAAATGGATCAATGACCAAATTAAAATACAGATCCAGCAATATATGGAAACAAATGACAACAACAACACAAAGCCCCAACTTCTGTGAGACGCAGTGAAAGCAGTCTTAAGAGGAAAGTATATAGCAATCCAGGCATATATAAGAAGGAAGAACAATCCCAAATGAATAGTCTAACATCACAATTATTGAAATTGGAAAAAGAAGAACAAATGAGGCCTAAAGTCAGCAGAAGGAGCAACATAATAAAGATTAGAGAAGAAATAAATAAAATTGAGAAGAATAAAACAATAGAAAAAAATCAATGAAACCAAGAGCTGGTACTTTGAGAAAATAAACAAAATAGATAAGCTCCTACGCAGACTTATTAAGAGAAAAAGAGAATCAACACACATCAACAGAATCAGAAACGAGAAAGGAAAAATCATGATCGACCCCAAAGAAATACAAAGAATTATTAGAGAACACTATGAAAAGCTGTATGCTAATAAGCTGGAAAACCTAGAAGAAATGGAGAACTTCCTAGAAAAATACAACCTTCCAAGACAGAGCAAATAACAAACAGAAAATCTAAACAGACCAATTACCAGCAACAAAACTGAAGCAGTAATCAAAACACTACGAAGAGCAAAACCCCCAGACCAGATGGACTTACCATAGAATTTTATCAGACATACAGAGAAGACATAATACCCATTCTCCTTAAAGTTTTCCAAAAAATAGAAGAGGAGGGAATACTCCCAAACTCATTATATGAAGCCCGCATCACTCTAATACCAAAATCAGGCAAAGACAACACAAAAAAATAAAATTACAGACCAATATCCCTGATAAACATAGACGCAAAAATACTCAACAAAATAGTAGCAAACTGAATTCAAAAATACATCAAGAGGATCATACACCATGACCAAGTGGGATTCATCTTAGGGATGCAAGGATGGTACAACATTCGAAAATCCATCAACATCATCCACCATATAAACAAAAGAGAAGGACAAAAATCACATGATCATCTCCACAGATGCTGAAAAAGCATTTGACGAAATTCAACATCCATTCATGATAAAAACTCTCAACACAATGTGTATAGAGGGCAAGTACCTCAACATAATAAAGGCCATATATGATAAACCCACAGCCAACATGATACTTAACAGCAAGAAGCTGAAAGCTTTTCCTCTGAGATCGGGAACAAGACAGGGACGCCCACTCTCCCCACTGTTATTCAACATAATACTAGAGGTCCTAGCCACGGCAATTACACAAAACAAAGAAATAGAAGGAATCCAGATCAGTAAAGAAGAAGTCAAACTGTCACTATCTGCAGATGACATGATATTGTACATAAAAAACCCTAAAGACTCCACTCCAAAACTACTAGAACTAATATTGGAAATCAGCAAAGTTGCAGGATACAAAATTAATACACAGAAATCTGTGGCTTTCCTATACACTAACAATGAACTAATAGAAAGAGAAATCAGGAAAACAATTCCATTCACAATTGCATCAAAAAGAATAAAATACCTAGGAATAAACCTAACCAAGGAAGTGAAAGACCTATACCCTGAAAACTACAAGACACTTTTAAGAGAAATTAAAGAGGACACTAACAAATGGAAACACATCACATGCTCTTGGCTAGGAAGAATTAATATTGTCAAAATGGCCATCCTTCCCAAAGCAATCTACAGAGTCGATGCAATCCCTATCAAATTACCAACAGCACTCTTCAACAAACTGGAACAAATAGTTCAAAAATTCATATGGAACCACCTAAGACCCCGCATAGCCAAAGCAATCCTGAGAGGGAAGAATAAAGCAGGGGGGTTCTTGCTCCCCAACTTCAAGCTCTACTACAAAGCCACAGTAATCAAGACAATTTGGTACTGGCACAAGAACAGAGCCACAGAACAGTGGAACAGAATAGAGACTCCAAACATTAACCCAAACATATATGGTCAATTAATATATGATAAAGGAGCCATGGACATACAATGGGGAAATGACAGTCTCTTCTACAGATGGTGCTGGCAAAACTGGACAGCTACATGTAAGAGAATGAAACTGGATCACTGTCTAACCCCATACACAAAAATAAATTCGAAATAGATCAAAGACCTGAATGTAAGTCATGAAACCATAAAACTCTTAGAAAAAAACATAGGCAAAAATCTCTTGGACATAAACATGAGTGACTTCTTCATGAACATATCTCCCCGGGCAAGGGAAACAAAAGCAAAAATGAACAAGTGGGACTACATTAAGCTGAAAAGCTTCTGTACAGCAAAGGAGATGCCATCAATAGAACAAAAAGGCTTCCTACAGAATGGGGGAATATATTCATAAATGACAGATCCGATAAAGGGTTGACATCCAAAATATATAAAGAGCTCATGCACCTCAACAAACAAAAAGCAAATAATCCAATTAAAAAATGGGCAGAGGAGCTGAACAGACGGTTCTCCAAAGAAGAAATTCAGGTGGCCAACAGACACATGAAAAGATGCTCCACATCGCTAATCATCAGAAGAATGCAAATTAAAACCACAATGAGATATCACCTCACACCATAAGGATGGCTACCATCAAAAAGACAGACAACAACAAATGTTGGCAAGGTTGTGGAGAAAGGGGACTGGTGGGAATGTAAATTAGTTCAACCATTATGGAAAGCAGTATGGAGGTTCCTCAAAAAGCTCAAAAGAGAAATACCATTTGACCCAGAAATTTCACTTCTAAGAATTTACCCTAAGAATGCAGCAGCCCAGTTTGAAAAAGACAAATGCACCCCTATGTTTATCGCAGCACTATTACAATAGCCAAGAAATAGAAGCAACCTAAATGTCCATCAGTAGAAGAATGGATAAAGAAGACGTGGTACATATACACAATGGAATATTATTCAGTCATAAGAAGAAAACAAATCTTACCATTTGCAACAACATGGATGGAGCTAGAGGGCATTATGCTCAATGAAATAAGCTAGGCGGAGAAAGACAAGTACCAAATGATTTCACTCATATGTGTAGTATAAGAACAAAGAGAAAACTGAAGGAACAAAACAGTAGCAGAATCACAGAACCCAAGAATGGACTGACAGTTACCAAAGGGAAAGGAACTAGAGAGGATGGGTGGGAAAGAAGGGGTAAGGGGAGGTGGATGGGGGGAAGAAAGCAGGCATTACGATCAGCATGTATAATGTGGGGGGGTGGCACTGGGAGGGCTGTGCAACACAGAGAAGTAGTGATTCTACAGCATCTTACTACACTGATGGACAGTGACTGTAATGGGGTTTGTGGGGGGCACTTGGTGAAGGGGGAAGCCTAGTAAACATAATGTTCCTTATGTAATTGTAGATTAATTATACCAAAATATAAAAAAAAAGTACAAAGGCAACCACTGTAATAATAAGTCTAAGTATCAGATGAAATTTTCTAAATAAAAAAAGAAAGCATCATGCAGAAAGAGAAACACAACTGCCATAACATAATATATGTCATAACTACAACAAAAACAAGTCACATCAATAAATATAAATGCACTTAGCTCACTAATAAAAAGAGAAAGATTTTCAATTTGGCTCAGAAAACAAGACACTGTTAAAACAAAGTGATTTAGAAATAAAGGAATGGACAAGTGTAAGCCAGGCAAATATATAACAATGAGAATGGGGGTTGTGTACTGACAGCAAAGAACTCCAGCTCCAAATCCAAGCATTAAATTTGACAAAGGACACTGTTTTAAACCTGAAAGACATACGACAATGAAAAAATATATATGTTATGAATATGTATGTACCAAACATCATCATGTATGTAGAAAGAATAAAGGAAATGTTAAAATGGTAAAACAAATGGCAAAATGTTAAAATCTGGGGAATCAAAGTGTAGGATATCCAATATATAAGTGTAGGTATAGTTATATTAAGTGTGGTATTATTTCAATCTAAAGTTTAAAAAATATTACTTATAAATACATATTTAAGTGAAAAGATACTCAGCAGTATAGGTTTTCTTCTATTTTCTAATCTTTATAAATAAATCACATACCATACTTTTAATGAGATTGTTAAATGATATGTTAAAACAAAACACAGAAAGAAAACGCATAAAGAAATGAAGCAAAGGCTTTTCATCCAAGATTTTAGCAAAAAGAATAGACTGCCATTTATTATGGCACTATTTCAAAATCCAGAATTTTAGGAGTTTCTCCAGATGAAATGGGGTATTTTATAGTTCAGTTGCCACATTTTATTAAAGTGCTTTTATTTACAGATTAATTCATGTTAGATATTCACAAGTACATTTGTGAATATATCTTGGATCAGAAGTATTACTCCTGAAATGCCAATTAACAAATGTCTTAAACAAGATTTAGATGTTCACCTGAATTGACAATGTAAAAATTCTCTTCACAAAGGGATCCAGAACTGAAAATGTAAAAAGATTCTAACCTCTAATGACAAGTTTTTATTTATGGAAGAAGACAAAATTAGAACATAATGCCAGATTCATTTCTGAGTGACAGAGAACTTAAAATTCTCTTCACAAAGAATGGAAAATAACAGTAACTTTGAAGTCAACCCAATTAACGACCTGTAAGCACCAATCTGACCTTAACACAAGCAAAACTTGCTGCTGGATGACATGATAAAATCTCAGCAAAACTCTGTAGCAAAACACAGTATGGTGATTAAAGGGCAAAAAACATTCTTCCCAACTAACCATGTGGAGGACAACTTCCACTCTCCCTACCTACCTCTGCTTTGTGGTTTTCCCTTTGCTCACTGCCAGGTGGATAGTTTCTCTTCAGTCAATAAAGCAGCAGTCCTCAACAACAGATCTTCTCTGTTCTGTTAAGTCTTTCTGCGATATTGGTACACCCCTCATATACTTTCTCAGCTGCACAGTTCCACAGAATCATAGCTAAATGTCCCCCTAATTCAGTACTGTTCTCCTAAACAGAGAAATATCGATCTGAATCCCATCCTGTTGGTAGCTGTCATGGAACCAAAGAAAACAATGAAGGTGTTTAATATAGATCTCTTGTGCTAAGACTTACCAAGGTGACATATATAAGAATGGGATACCAATTAGTTCATACACTAGTTAAGTTAGGATAGTGATAAATCAGTCATATGCATCTGATAACACATGTCAAAATGCAAAATAACGTCTAAAAAACATATTTACAGTGCTAAGTCAGTTATCCATGTACAAAATTCACCCAGCTTTATATGATAAACTTTTCACTTTGATTTTTAAGAATTTTTAATAGAGGTACTCAACAGAAATAAATAGATGAAGAGATAGTACAAATGCCAGCACAATCTAATTTCTCAAAAAAAGAAAATCATGCCCAAGCCATGAGAGTTCATAACACCAAACTAAGTATGCCGAACCAAACCTGATTCTGATACTTTACAGTCTTAATGTTTACACACAGTTTTATTAACTTTCTCATAATAGTCGAATACACTAATAAACTTATAAGATAGTTACTTTGGTAAACAGAGGTGACTTCTAAAAAACCTGAAAGGCAATCTTACAGTCACATGAACTGCAAAATGTATGTAAAAATTATTACGTTGTATCTCCACTTTTGAAAGGGCTATAGGACCAAATTATAATGACATTTATTTGTTTTACTACTGGAGGAGCCAGCAACCATCACCACATTATCCTAAAATATATACATTATTTTGAATTAAAAAGATAAGCTATTGTGGCAGCCAAAAAGATGCCCTGCTTGGATGTCACCTCAAGAAAGAAATTTGCCCTGCAGCTGCAGGAAATCATACAGCCACCCTGGCTTTGAAATCCATCACACCATCCAATCCTTCATTCCAAGCTCTTTTCTCCAGAATTCCCCAGCCAGTGACTGAGCAGTCAGTGTGGGGCCTAGGGCCTGGCCATTTCTGCCCAAACCAAGATTCA
Organism: Manis javanica; assembly: GCF_040802235.1. NCBI lineage: Eukaryota > Metazoa > Chordata > Mammalia > Pholidota > Manidae > Manis > Manis javanica. Next base: position 153,686,452 of record NC_133157.1, read on the forward strand.
TTTTCAGGGTAACCCTTCCTTTGGAACTCTGGCCAGTTGGCTGTCAGATTTGCATTGCAATCTGAGACACTCCTTGTCCACTCACTTTCCTCTCTTTCCTTTGCAGACAGATGTCAGATCTGCATTGTAGCCTAATCCTGCTTCAGTCTCCTCTATCTTATGGCACAATAAAATAAACCTCTTAATTCCTAACTCCATCTCAGGATCTCCTTCCCAGATGACACGCCAAAATAATCACCTGAAATGACACACCACTTCTCTTATAAAGATACAAGTAGACCCCCTTTTGTTTTGTAGATACACTTCTCATTTACACATACATGCTCATTACATACATACATACAAACCACAACTTTAGTGTGAGTATAACTGCAGTGTTTCCAGAATCTCTCAACTGGCCTTAGTCTCCATCAACAAGTGTTTCCAAGGGGTGGAGAGATGTAGTCTATCTCCATACCAGTAAGTGATTACAGAGGACTAAAGATGGCGGCATGAGAGGTGAGACAGAGGCTTCCTCCTAAAACCACATTTAATACGAAAATATAACTAATACAACTAATCCTGAAAGAGCAACAGGAAAGAGGGCTGTGCCAAACTGCTTATGCCTGGAGAAAAGAATAAACCTCATGGAACAGGGTAACGTACAAAAGCCATGGCCCAGAGGGACCCAAGCCCTTCCCCAACCCCCAGCTCATCGGGGGGAGGAAGAGAAACGGAGTGGGGAGGGAGTGGAGGCCTGGGACTGCTGAATACCTAACTCTGGAGATCTGCTCTGGGAGCACAAACCTACATTTCATGGCGCTTGCATGGTACTCTCATAATTAGGGGGTTGGAAAGCTAAGACAGGCAGAATCCCCACAGAGACTGAGATTCCAGCCACTTGTGGAAAGCAGGAATCCATATCCAGATGCTCTGGGACAAAAGAAAGGTGGGCAGTGTGAGACTTCCTGACAAGAAAGCCCTTATAGCAATAGGGCTGCTAAAGGGGTAACAACTGCACAGAGCTTACTGCTCAGAAGAAAGGACAGGTAGACAAAATTGTCTGAGAGCACTCTGCCCAACAGGTTGGGATCTTTCACAATCTTCAGGTGCTCCAGCTCCCTGGCTGGCTACACAGCTCCAAGGACCCCCCTCCCGGATATGCAGACTATTGCGCCTTTCTCCCAGCCAGTCCCACGTGGCTCACAAACCAGCAAACCCTACCCTGGAGGTTAGGCCAGCCAGAGGTAAGATCTGTCTACAGCAACTACAAACGCAAAGCATAGAGGCTTATACCTCTGTGCTTAGCCCACTGGTTCTGGCATGGGACACAGGCAGAGCAGCCAGGAATCAGGGAACAGCTCTTTCCTCTCCCCAGGTACCAATACCACTCCCCTGTGACCCCTGACATTGCTTCAGGGACTGAGTAGTTCCCAGAGAAAAGACCTTCTGGACACTAGAGGGCGCCATTTACAAATATGAAATGCCAAAAGAACCAGGTTCAGAGAGAAATTATGAATACAACTCCTGAGAAAGATTTAAATGACATCGACCTCACGAACCTTCCTGAAAGGGAGTTCAAAATAAAAATCAGTAACATGCTCATGGAGGTTGGGAAAGATATTCAAGAAGTCAGAAATGAATTCCGGTCAGAGATCAAATTATTGAAGAGCACAAATGGAAGGTATTAAAAGCAGATTACATACGGTGGAAACAATAAATGAAACAGCAACTAGAGAAGAGGAATACAAAGAACCTGAGGTACACAGAGAAAATAGGATCTCTAAGAGCGAAAGAATATTGAGAGAACTGTGAGAGAACGAACAGTACTCGAATTATAGGGTTAACAGAAGAAGAAGAGAGAGAGAAAGTGTCTTTGAGGAGGTAATTGCTGAAAACTTCCCCAGTCTGAGGAAGGAGATAGTCTATGAGGCCATGGAGATCCACAGATCTCCCAACACAAGGGACCCAAGGAATATTACACCAAGACATACAGTAATTAAAATGGCAAAGATCAAGGATAAGGACAGACTAGTAAAAGCAGCCAGAGAAAAAAGATCACATACAAATGGAAGTCCATCAGGCTATCATGAGACTTCTCAGCAGAAACCTTACAGGCCAGAAGGGAGTGGCATGATGTATTTAATGCAATGAAGCAGAAGGGCCTGGAACCAAGATTACTTTATCTGGCAAGATTATCATTTAATTTTGAAGGAGAGATTAAACAATTTCCAGATAAGCAAAAGATGAGAGAATTTACCTCCCACAAACCATCTCTACAGTCTATTTTGGAGGGGCTGCTATAGACAGGAGTGTCCCTAAGGTTTAACAGCGGTCACCAGAGGTAATAAAACCACAGTAAAGAAAGTAGAACAGCTAATTACTAAGCAAATGCAAAATTAAATTAACAATCCCCAGAGTCAACCAAGGGATAGACAAAGAGTACAGAATACGATACCTAATATATAAAGAATGGAATAAGAAGAAAAAGGAGAAAAAAAAAATAAAGAACCTTTAGATTGTGTTTGTAATAGCATATTAAGTGAGTTAAGTTAGACTCTTAGATAGTAAAGAAGTTAACCTTGAACCTTTGGTAACCACAAATCTAAAGCCTGCAATGGCAGTAAGTATATACCTATCAATAATCACCCAAAATGTAACTGGACTGAATGTACCAATCAAAAGACAGAGAGTCACTGAATGGATAAAAAAACAAGAATCATCTATATGCTGCCTACAAGAGACTCACTTTAAACCCAAAGATATAGACAGACAAAAAGTGAAGGGATGGAAAAAGATATTTCATGCAACTAATGGGGAGGAAAAAGCGTAAGTTGCAGTACTTCTATCAGACAAAATAAGACTTCAAAACAAAGAAATTCACAAGAGACAAATAAGGACATTACATAATGATAAAAGGGTGATTCCAACAAGAAGATATAACCATTATAAATATCTATGCACCCAACACAGGAGCACCCACATATGTGAAACAAATACTAACAGAAATAAAAAGGGAAATAGAATGCACTGCATTCATTCTAGGAGACTTTAACACTCCACTCACTCCAAAGGACAGATCAACAAGACAGAATGTAAGTAAGGAGACATAGGCACTGAAGAACACATTGCAACAGATGGACCTAACAGACATCTACAGAACTCTACACCCAAAAACAGCACATTCTTCTCAAGTGCACACGCAACATTTTCAAGAATAGATCATATACTAGGTCACAAAAAGAGCCTCAGTAAATTCAGAAAGACTGAAATTGTACCAACCAGTTTCTAAGACCACAAAGGTATGAAACTAGAAATAAATTATGCAAAGAAAATGAAAAATCCCACCAACACATGGAGGCTTCACAACATGTGCTTAAATAACCAATGGATCAATGATCAAATAAAAACAGAGATCATGCAATATATGGAGACAAATGACAAGAATAATTTAACACTGCAAAATCTGTGAGCGCAGCAAAGGCAGTGCTCAGAGGAAAGTTTATTGCAATACAGGCCTACATCAGGAAAGAAGAACAATCCCATATGAGCAGTCTAAACTCACAATTAACGAAACTAGAAAAAGAAGAACAAATGAGGCACAAAGGCAGTAGAATGAGGGACATAATAAAGATTAGAGCAGAAATAAATAAAATCGAGAACAATAAAACAATAGAAAGAATCAATGAAAGCAAGAGCTAGTTCTTTGAGAAAATAAAAAAATAGATAAACCCCAAGCCAGACTTACTGAGAAAAAAAGTCTACTCACATAAACAGAATCAGAAATGAGAAAAGAAAAATCACTATGGACACCACAGAAATACAAACATTATTAGAGAACATTATGAAAAATTATATGCTAACAAACTGGATAACCTAGAAGAAACAGACAACTTTCTAGAAAAATAAAACCTTCTAAGGCTGACCCAGAAAGAAACAGAAAATCTCAACAGACCAATTACCAGCAACAGAATTGAAATAGTAATCAAAAACTTACCTAAGAATAAACCACCTGGACGAGATGGCTCCACCACGTAATTTTATAAAACATTTAGTGAAGACCTAATACCCATCCTCCTTAAAGTTTTCCAAAGAGTAGAAGAAGAGGGAATACTTCCAAACTCATTCTATAAAGACAGGATCACTATAATACCAAAATCAGGCAAAGACACCACAAAAAAAGAAAATTACAGAACCAATACCCCTGATGAACGTAGATGAAAAAATACTCAACAAAATATTAGCAAACCCAATTAAAAAATACATCAAAAAGATCATCCGGGGGGCAGAGCCAAGATGGCAGCGTGAGTACAGCAGTGGAAATCACCTTCCAAAAGCACATAGAGCTATGAAAATATAACAAAGAAAAATCTTCCTAAAATAAAGACCACAGGACACAGGACAACATCCAGACCACATGCACACCTGCAAGAACCCAGAGCTTTGCGAAGGGGGTAAGATACAAGCCCCGCCCGGCGGGACCCGAGCGTCCCTCCCACCAGCTTCCGGTGGGTGGAAAGAAACCGGAGTGTTTTTTTTTTTTTTTTGGCGAGTGCTTTTTGGAAGCCTTAAAGGGACAGTGACCCCGTTGCTAGGGAGGCAGGATGGCGGGACAGGTGAGTGGGTGCCTGGGACCGGCACTTGAGGACGGAGGAAATCACGTGTTTTTCCCCCTTCTTTTTTCGCTTTTTGGCGAGTGCTTTTTGGAAGCCTTAAAGGGACAGGGACCCCGGTGCTAGGGAGGCAGGGCGGCGGGACTGGTGAGCGGGTGCCTGGGACCGGCGCCTGAGGACAAAGAATATCGCGCGTTTTTCCCGGCGGGACCAGTGGGCAGGTGCTTTTTGGAGGCCTTGAAGGGACAGGGACACTGGTGCTAGGGAGGCAGGGCAGCAGGACCAGTGAGCGGGTGCCTGGGACCAGCGCCTGAGGACAAAAAAAAAATCACATGTTTTTTCATTCTTTTTTATTTAATTATTTTTTTTCTGTTCCCTCTCTCATTGTTGCTGTTGTTGTTTTGGTATGGAGAGTGTTTTTGGAAGTCTTAAAGGGGCAGGACAGGTCACGTAGACCAGAGGCAGGGAATCTGGGGATCTCTGGGCACTCAAACTCCCTGGGCAGCAGGGAGCACAGAGACCCCTTATGCAGATAAATAGCCTCCGAGCCGCTCCCCCTCCAATGCGGCTCCACCATTTTGGAGGAACAGCCCCAGCAAGGCCACGCCCACAGCAACAGCGGAGATAAATCCCATAGCAAACGGGCAGTAAGCAGTTCTGTCTGCACACAGCTGCCCAGCACAAGCCACTAGAGGTCACTATTCTCCCAGGTGGGGAAGGCCACAAACCAACAAGAAGGGAAACTCTTCCAGCGGTCACTTGTACCAGCTCTGCACACTATCTCTATCACCATGAAAAGGCAAAACTATAGGCAGACAAAGATCACAGAGACAACACCTGAGAAGGAGACAGACCTAACCAGTCCTCCTGAAAAAGAATTAAAAATAAAAATCATCAACATGCTGACAGAGATACAGAGAAAAATGCAAGAGCAGTGGGATGAGATGCAGATCAAAATGCAAGAGCAGTGGGATGAAGTCCGGAAGGAGATCACAGATGTGAGGAAGGAGATCACAGAAGTGAAACAATCCCTGGAAGGATTTATAAGCAGAATGGATAAGATGCAAGAGGCCATTGAAGGAATAGAACCAGAGAACAGGAACGTATAGAAGGTGACATAGAGAGAGATAAAAGGATCTCTAAGAATGAAACAACACTAAGAACTATGTGACCAAGCCATAAGGAATAATATTCATATTATTGGGATACCAGAAGAAGAAGAAAGAGGAAAAGGGGGAGAAAGTTCCTTTGAAGAAATAATTGCTGAAAACTTCCCCAAACTGGGGGAGGAAATAATCGAACAGACCATGGAATTACACAGAACACCCAACAGAAAGGATCCAAGGAGAACAACAACAAGACACATAATTAAAATGGCAAGGATCAAGGACAAGGAAAGAGTTTTAAAGGCAGCTAGAGAGAAAAAAAGTCACCTATAAAGGAAAACCCATCAGGCTAACATCAGACTTCTCGACAGAAACCCTACAGGCAAGAAGAGAATGGCATGATATACTTAATGCAATGAAACAGAAGGGCCTTGAACCAAGGATACTGTATCCAGCACGACTATCATTTAAATATGATTGCGGGATTAAACAATTCCCAGACAAGCAAAAGCTGAGGGAATTTGCTTCGCACAAACCACCTCTACAGGGCATCCTACAGGGACTGCTCTAAATGGGAGCCCCCTAAAAAGAACACAGAACAAAATGCACAACATATGAAGAATGGAGGAGGAGGAATAAGAAGGAAGAGAAGAAAAGAATCTACAGACAGTGTATACAACAGCTCAATAAGCGAGCTAAGTTAGGCAGTAAGATACTAAAGAGGCTAACCTTGAACCTTTGGTAACCACGAATGTAAAGCCTGCAATGCCAATACGTACATATCTCCCAATAGTCACCCTAAATGTAAATGGACTTAATGCACCAATCAAAAGACACAGAGTAATAGAATGGATAAAAAAGCAAGACCCATCTATATGCTGCTTACAAGAAACTCACCTTAAACCCAAAGATAAGCATAGACTAAAAGTCAAGGGATGGAAAAACATATTTCAGGCAAACAACAGTGAGAAGAAAGCAGGGGTTGCAGTACTAATATCAGACAAAATAGACTTCAAAACAAAGAAAGTAACAAGAGATAAAGAAGGCCACTACATAATGATAAAGGGCTCAGTCCAACAAGAGGATATAACCATTCTAAATATATATGCACCCCATACAGGAGCACCAGCATATGTGAAGCAAATACTAACAGAACTAAAGAGGGAAATAGACTGCAATGCATTCATTTTAGGAGACTTCAACACACCACTCACCCCGAAGGATAGATCCACCGGGCAGAAAATAAGTAAGGACACACAGGCACTGAACAAAACCCTAGAACAGATGGACCTAATAGACATCTATAGAACTCTACATCCAAAAGCAACAGGATATACTTTCTTCTCAAGTGCACATGGAACATTCTCCAGAATAGACCACATACTAGCTCACAAAAAGAGCCTCAGTAAATTCCAAAATAATGAAATTCTACCACCCAATTTTTCAGACCACAAAGGTATAAAAGTAGAAATAAATTCTACAAAGAAAACAAAAAGGCTCACAAACACATGGAGGCTTAACAACATGCTACTAAATAATCAATGGATCAATGAACAAATCAAAATAGAGATCAAGGAATATATAGAAACAAATGACAACAACAACACTAAGCCCCAACTTCTGTGGGATGCAGCGAAAGCAGTCTTAAGAGGAAAGTATATAGCAATCCAGGCACACTTGAAGAAGGAAGAACAATCCCAAATGAATAGTCTAACATCACAATTATCGAAACTGGAAAAAGAAGAACAAATGAGGCCTAAAGTCAGCAGAAGGAGGGACATAATAAAGATCAGAGAAGAAATAAACAAAATTGAGAAGAATAAAACAATAGCAAAAATCAACGAAACCAAGAGCTGGTTCTTCGAGAAAATAAACAAAATAGATAAGCCTCTAGCCCAACTTATTAAGAGAAAAAGAGAGTCAACACAAATCAACATAATCAGAAATGAGAATGGAAAAATCACGACAGACTCCACAGAAATACAAAGAATTATTAAAGACTACTATGAAAACCTATATGCCAACAAGCTGGAACACGTAGAAGAAATGGACAACTTCCTAGAAAAATACAACCTCCCAAGACTGACCAAGGAAGAAATACAAAAGTTAAACAAACCAATTATGAGCGAAGAAATTGAAACGGTAATCAAAAAACTACCCAAGAACAAAACCCCGGGGCCGGACGGATTTACCTCGGAATTTTATCAGACACACAGAGAAGACATAATACCCATTCTCCTTAAAGTGTTCCACAAAATAGAAGAAGAGGGAATACTCCCAAACTCATTCTATGAGGCCAACATCACCCTAATACCAAAACCAGGCAAAGACCCCACCAAAAAAGAAAATTACAGACCAATATCCCTGATGAATGTAGATGCAAAAATACTCAATAAAATATTAGCAAACAGAATTCAACAGTATATCAAAAGGATCATACACCATGACCAAGTGGGGTTCATCCCAGGGATGCAATGATGGTACAACATTCGAAAATCCATCAACATCATCCACCACATCAACAAAAAGAAAGACAAAAGCCACATGATCATCTCCATAGATGCTGAAAAAGCATTTGACAAAATTCAACATCCATTCATGATAAAAACTCTCGGCAAAATGGGAATAGAGGGCAAGTACCTCAACATAATAAAAGCCATATATGATAAACCCACAGCCAGCATTATACTGAACAGCGAGAAGCTGAAAGCATTTCCTCTGAGATCGGGAACCAGACAGGGATGCCCACTCTCCCCACTGTTATTTAACATAGTACTGGAGGTCCTAGCCACGGCAATCAGACAAAACAAAGAAATACAAGGAATCCAGATTGGTAAAGAAGAAGTTAAACTGTCACTATTTGCAGGTGATATGATACTGTACATAAAAAACCCTAAAGACTCCACTCCAAAACTACTAGAACTGATATCGGAATACAGCAAAGTTGCAGGATACAAAATTAACACACAGAAATCTGTAGCTTTCCTATACACTAACAATGAATCAATAGAAAGAGAAATCAGGAAAACAATTCCATTCACCACTGCATCAAAAAGAATAAAATACCTAGGAATAAACCTAACCAAAGAAGTGAAAGACTTATACTCTGAAAACTACAAGTCACTCTTAAGAGAAATTAAAGGGGACACTAATAAATGGAAACTCATCCCATTCTCATGGCTAGGAAGAATTAATATCGTCAAAATGGCCATCCTGCCCAAAGCAATATACAGATTTGATGCAATCCCTCTCAAACTACCAGCAACATTCTTCAATGAATTGGAACAAATAATTCCAAAATTCATATGGAAACACCAAAGACCCCGAATAGCCAAAGCAATCCTGAAAAAGAAGAATAAAGTAGGGGGGATCTCACTCCCCAACTTCAAGCTCTACTACAAAGCCATAGTAATCAAGACAATTTGGTACTGGCACAAGAACAGAGCCACAGACCAGTGGAACAGATTAGAGACCCCAGAAATTAACCCAAACATATATGGTCAATTAATATTTGATAAAGGAGCCATGGACATACAATGGCAAAATGACAGTCTCTTCAACAGATGGTGCTGACAAAACTGGACAGCTACATGTAGGAGAATGAAACTGGACCATTGTCTAACCCCATATACAAAGGTAAACTCAAAATGGATTAAAGACTTGAATGTAAGTCATGAAACCATTAAACTCTTGGAAAAAAACATAGGCAAAAACCTCTTAGACATAAACATGAGTGACCTCTTCTTGAACATATCTCCCCGGGCAAGGAAAACAACAGCAAAAATGAGCAAGTGGGACTACATTAAGCTGAAAAGCTTCTGAACAGCGAAAGACACCATCAATACAACAAAAAGGAACCCGACAGTATGGGAGAATATATTTGAAAATGACAGATCCAATAAAGGCTTGACGTCCAGAATATATAAAGAGCTCACACGCCTCAACAAACAAAAAACAAATAACCCAATTAAAAAATGGGCAGAGGAACTGAACAGACAGTTCTCCAAAAAAGAAATACAGATGGCCAAGAGACACATGAAAAGATGCTCCACATTGCTAATTATCAGAGAAATGCAAATTAAAACTACAATGAGGTATCACCTCACACCAGTAAGGATAGCTGCCATCCAAAAGACAAACAACAACAAATGTTGGCGAGGCTGTGGAGAAAGGGGAACCCTCCTACACTGCTGGTGGGAATGTAAATTAGTTCAACCATTGTGGAAAGCAGTATGGAGGTTCATCAGAATGCTCAAAACAGACCTACCATTTGACCCAGGAATTCCACTCCTAGGAATTTACCCTAAGAACGCAGCAATCAAGTTTGAGAAAGACAGATGCACCCCTATGTTTATCGCAGCACTATTTACAATAGCCAAGAATTGGAAGCAACCTAAATGTCCATCGGTAGATGAATGGATAAAGAAGATGTGGTACATATACACAATGGAATACTACTCAGCCATAAGAAGTGGAAAAATCCAACCATTTGAAGCAACATGGATGGAGCTGGAGAGTATTATGCTCAGTGAAATAAGCCAAGCGGAGAAAGAGAAATACCAAATGATTTCACTCATCTGAGGAGTACAGGAACAAAGGAAAACCTGAAGGAACAAAACAGCAGTGGAATTACAGAACCCAAAAATGGACTAACAGGTACCAAAGGGAAAGGAACTGGGGAGGATGGGTGGGCAGGGAGGGATAAGGGGGGGGAAGAAGAAGGGGGGTATTAAGATTAGCATGCATGGGGGGGAGGGAGAAAGGGGAGGGTGGGCTGCACAACACAGAGAGGACAAGTAGTGACTCTACAACATTTTGCTAAGCCGATGGACAGTAACTGTAATGTGGTTGTTAGGGGGGACCTGATATAGGGGAGAGCATAGTGAACATAGTATTCTTCATGCAAGCATAGTTTAAAAAAAAAAAAAAGAAAAAGAAAAGGGAGATTACTCCTTGATAGGATAAAACTATTGGTAAATCAAAGATCAACGCATGCTTTAAATATCCTTAATGTTGATCACTTAAAGGGTGTCAGATGATCAGCTATGGAGGTACTCTTTTCTGATAATATTCCTTTCTCTAAATAAAAAAAAAAGCAGTTCCTGTGTGCTGACCTCCAATGAGTTCTGCACAATGGTATAGAGGGCATGTCAAAGTGTGGGCAAAGGGTCTGTTTGTTTCTATGCAGAAGATCAAGGCCTAGCTTGGATACCCAGAAAATGAACTAAGATACGATATGAGGAGGAGCTTCCAGCATCAGCACTCTCTGGAGGACTTGTGTCGGGGGATGATCATCAAAAAGCCTCCACAGGGATCCGGACGATGCTGCGGTTGTGGCTGCATCCAGCCCACCGTCTCCTGGACTTGCCATAGGAATGAGGAGGGAGATGTCTAGGCTGGCATGTGCTTACAGGGAGACAACGAATTTGACCGGATCTGTACTGTTGGAACTCAACCAGGAGTTGGGAGGGGTGCAAGGTGTAGCACTCCGAAATCTTATGACTATAGACTATCTACGGTTAAAAGAACATATGGGATGTGAACAGATCCCAGAAATGGGCTGCTTTAATTTGTCTGATTTCTCTCAGACTGTTCAAGTACAGTTGGACAATATCCATCATATCATAGACAAATTTTCACAAATGCCTAAGGTGCCTAAATGGTTTTCTTGGGTTCACTGGAGACGGATGGTAATTATAGATTTGCTTTGTTTATGTCACCGTATTCCTATTATGTTAATATGTGTGTGCAAATTAGTTAGTAGTTTAAAACCTATACATAAGGTACTCTACAAGAAGATATGTTAAAGAAATAATCAATCCTCCCATGTTTCCTTCTATATGCTACATCTGTAGCTTTTCTTCTTTCTTCCTAATTACAACCCTTAAATAGAATTCGTGCCTCATATCGAATTTACCAAGTATCATAATTCCTCCAGGTGGTAAACATACCTCGAGACAAGTGCTGGGCATAGAAGACACAGGGCATAAATCTGCAAAGAAGTAAAAAGCTAACCTTTTCAAACAATATGGCTTCTCTCTCACTTACCAACTTTACATTTCCCTGTATGGCCCCGGAAGATGACTGGTTAGCCAGAGACAGTAAGATTCCTCAAGGGAGGAACAACCTAAGACAGGCACAGTCGCAGGGGGGCCATCAGATGAGAATTTGGGGATCAACAGAGGTGAGGCTCAGAACCTCACCCCCTCTGCTTTGAGAGAAATCTTCTGCATCCGTGGATGTTTTGCTGCCCTTGTCTAGCCTGGATTAATACTTAGTCCATAGGCACACACCTGATCATCTGATCATCTACATTTGCCCTCTTACAGCAATAAACTATGTTTTCTACCTTTATCTTGCATCTACCTACCACTTCAGCATTTTATTAAAAATAAAAATAATAATAATAATAATAAAGGGAGAAATGTGGGATAAACATATAAATCAAGTACAAAAATCAAACGAATATTCATATTTGACCTGATTGTTTATAGGTCATAATGTGTGATCAAAACCAAAAGTTTCTGTGATGACTGCCCTTGTACTGTTCACCATGTAAGAATTTATTCACTATGTAAGAATTCGTTCACCATGTAAGAACTTGTTCATTATGCTTCAGAAGATTGGAGACTGACGAGAATTAGACTTGAGATGGATTAATGATTGTACATTGAGCATTGACCCCCCTATACTGAATTTTATTGTTGTTAACAACCATTTGATCAATAAACATGAGATGCTCTCTCAAAAAAAAAAAAAGATCATCCATCATGATCAAGTAGGATTTATGCCAGGGATGCAAGGATGGTGCAACATTCGAAAATCCATCAACATCATCCACCACATCAACAAAAAGAAGGACAAAAACCACATGATCATCTCCACAGATGCTGAAAAAGCATTTGACAAAATTAAACATCCATTCATGATAAAAACTCTCAACAAAATGGATACAGAGGGCAAGTAGTAAAGGTCATATATGACAATCCCACCGCCAACATTATACTTAACAGTGAGAGGCTAAAAATTTTTCCTTTAAGATTCGGAACAAGACCAGGATGTCCACTCTCCCCACTTCTATTCAACATAGTACTGGAGGCCCTAGCCACAGCAATCAGACAACACAAAGAAACAAAAGGCATCCAGATTGGCAATGAAGAAGTTAAACTGTCCCTGTTTGGAGATGACATGATATTGTACATAAAAACCCCTAAAGAATCCACTCCAAAACTACTAGATCTAATATCTGAATTCAGCAAAGTTGCAAGATACAAAATTAATACACAGAAATCTGTGGCATTCCTATACATTAACAATGTACATTAACAACTATGTAGAGAGAGAAATCAGGAAAACAATTCTATTCACAGTTGCATCAAAAAGAATAAAATACCTAGGAATAAACCTAACCAAGGAAGTGAAAGACCTATACTCTGAAAACTACAAGACACTCATGAGAGAAATTAAAGAAGATACCAATAAGTGGAAACACATCCTGTGCTCATGGATAGGAAGAATTAATATTGTCAAAATGGCCATCCTGCCTAAAGCAATCTACAGATTCAATGCAATTCCTATCAAAATACCAACAGCATTCTTCAACTAACTAGGGAAAATCATTCTAAAACTCATATAGAACCACAAAAGACCCCAAATATCCAAAGCAATCCTGAGAAGGAAGAAGAAAGCTAGGGGGATTATGCTCCCCAACTTCAAGCTCTATTACAAAGCCACAGTAATCAAGACAATTTGGTACTGGCACAAAAACAGACCCATAGACCAATAGAACAGACTAGAGAGCCCTGATATAAACCCAAGCACATATGGTCAATTAATATAAGATAATAGAGCCATGGACATACAATGGGGAAACGACAGTCTCTTCAACAGATGGTGCTGGCAAAACTGGACAGCTACATGTAAGAGAATAAAACTGGATTATTGTCTAACCCCATACACAAAAGTAAATTCAAAATGGATCAAAGACCTGAATGTAAGTCATGAAACCATAAAACTCTTAGAAGATAACATAGGCAAAAATCTCCTTAATATAAGCATGAGCAACTTCTTCGTGAACGCATCTCCTCAAGCAAAAAAGGAACTCATGGGACTCCATCAAACTAAAAGGTTTCTGTATGACAAAGGACAGCATCAACAGAACAAAAGGCATCCTACAATATGGGAGAATATATTTGTAAATGACATATCTGACAAGGGGTTAACATCCAAAATATATAAGGAACTTTTATGCCTCAACACCCAAAAAGCAAGTAACCTGATTAAAAAATCAGTGGAGTATATGAACACACACTTCTTCAAAGAAATTCAGATGGCCAACAGACACATGAAAAGATGCTCCACATCACTAATCATCAGGGAAATGCAAATTAAAAGCACAATAAGATATCACTTCACACCAGTAAGGATGGCCAGTATCAAAAAGAGTAAGAACAACAAATGCTGGTGAGGATGCGGAGAAAGGGGAACCCTCCTACACTGCTGGTGGGAATGTAAGCTAGTTCAACCATTGTGGAAAGCAAACATTGTGGAGGTTCCTCAAAAAATTAAAAATAGAAATAACATTTGACCCAGGAATACCAGACCTTGGAATTTACGAAAAGAATACAACTTCTCAGATTCAAAAACACATATGCACCCCTATGTTTATCGAAGCAATATTTACAATAGCCAAGATATGGAAGCAACCTAAGTGTCCATCAATAGATGAATGGATAAAGAAGATGTGGTACATATACACAATGGAATACTATTCAGCCATAAGAATGAAACAAATCCTACCATTTGCAACAACATGGATGGAGCTGGAGGACATTATGCTCAGTGAAACAAGCCAGGCGGGGAAAGACAAGTACCACATGATTTCCCTCATTTGTGGAGTATAACAACGAAGCAAAACTGAAGGAACAAAACAGCAGTAGACTAGAGACTCCAAGAAGGAACTAGTGGTTACCAAAGGGGAGGGGTGTGGGAGGGCAGGTGGGGAGGGAGGGAGAAGGGGCTTGAGAGGTATTATGTTTAGTACACATGGTGTGGGGATCACGGGGAAAACAGTGTAGCACAGAGAAGGCAAATAGTGAATCTGTGGCATCTTACTACACTGATGGATAGTGGCTGCATTGGGGTATGAGTGGGGACTTGATAATATGGGTAAATGTTGTGAGCACATTGTTTTTTCATGTGAAACCTTCATAAGAGTGTATATTGATAATACCTTAATAAAAATAATATTGATATTAATAATAATAAGGGATTACAAGGTGGGTGGGGAGCAAGCACACTCTTGAACCAGAGAGGTTTGGTGGGGTCCTTTTGTGGCCAGGTCAGCAGAGACATGGGCGAGCACAAGTAGACAACTGCTTGTAAGCAGTAAAGAGATTTCTCCCATTTTACTTCTCCCTTTGACTTATTTCGGCATCAATGGTTATTTGCCCAGGGCTGGGAACATACTTGCCCCACAACAGTTACACTTATCCAGTCAAGCTAAGAAATTGCTTTATGGATTAAATCTATGGTACCTCTGAAACTTGCTCTAAATATTTAAAATTCAAATCAGAAATATATCACATTTATTTTGCATCTCATTTCTTATAGTTTTTAAATTTTTACCACATATTTTCAACTTCAGTAAGTATACCTGTTAAAAGAAAACACAATTTTTAAGTCCACCATATGAATAAAACAGCTCTATGGTAACATCCATTTTATGTTTAAACCTTTCCACTGTTTCCAACAGAACTGACATGCCAGTTAAAAATTGTAGAGAAGGCAGAAATGAGAAAACTAATTGTGATATTTTGAGTTTAACTCTTAAGAGAAATTGAAGTTCCAGAGAGGAGCTGGAAAACATCCTGCCCAGACCCTGAGAACATCTGTGGGGCTCAAGTCCCAATAACCAAGAGACAGAAATTCTTGCACTTGCATCCTGCCCAGACCTTTGGGAATTCTGCTGGGCTGAAGAGTGATTACTATAAAAGCCCAAAACATTTTCCTTTCAATGCTGTAGTCTCTCCAACTCAGCCCTTCACTATCTCTGTAGTGAAGTTTTTTTATTAAATCTTGCTGTCATCACTCTGGACTCCTCTATTTCCTCAGCATTCTCAACCTAACATTTTACTGACCCATACAGGGACATCTCCACGTTCTGTACCATCACCAGCAAATACCTTGGGGCAGAGGTGAGTTTTTCTGCAACCCATTTCAGGAGTAGGCAGCCTCTCCAATTTGAAAGCCAAAGACCTAGAGCTAGGCCTGTCCACTTCACTGCCTGACCTGGTCCCAAGAAACTCTGAGTTGAGGGAGACACCCTCACTGAGCCTTTCAGTTATTCCAGAAGGGAGGCAGCCACTGAGGAAACCCTTGGCAGGCCCCCTTTCTCATCCAAGAAATATATCCTCCTAAAAAATCTTTTGTCCTTTGCCTTTTAGGGGCCATTATGAGGAATTCCCGTTCCATTTGCCATGGGATACCCACCTTGGTCAAGAACAAACTTACACTCCGCTTCTCAGACCTCTCTTTGGCCTCAGATGCCCCACTTTCTATTTTAATTCCATTTGACCCAAATATGATACCGCTGGCCCCTAAATGGGTCCAATTCATACATACTCCAAGACCACAATAATTACTGTTGTCATCTTGAGAAGTAGAGTGAGAGTGAGATAGAGAAGCAGCAGAGAATAACCCCTGCCCAGGTAGAGTACAGTGTGAGCCCTGGAAAAGGACAAAGTCTTACTGAGGCTTCAGGAATATAGAGGAAAAACAGGGTACTAGAGGTTGAAGCAGTGTAACAATGTACCCCCCACCTGGACCCAGTGATATGGAACAGCTTGCTGACAATAGTCAAGTAGGCACATTAGTTTACAATAAGGTACCAGGTAACCAAGTAACCTTTCCTGAGATAGGTTAAAACATAACTAGCGGGGGCGGAGCCAGGATGGCGGCGTGAGTAGAGCAGTGGAAATCTCCTCCCAAAAACACATAGATCTATAAAAATATAACAAAGAAAACTCTTCGTAAAATAGAGACCAGAGGACACAGGACAACATCCAGACTACATCCACACCTGCAAGAACCCAGCACCTTGCGAAGGGGGAGAGGAAGGCCACAAACCAACATGAAGGGAAGCTCTTCCAGCGGTCACTCGTACCAGCTTGCAAACTATCTCTATCACCATGAAAAGGCAAAACTACAGGCAGACAAAGATCACAGAGACAACACCTGAGAAGGAGACAGACCTAAGCAGTCCACCTGAAAAAGAAAAAAAGATGCAGAGAAAAATGCAAGAGCAATGGAATGAGATGCAGAGAAAAATGCAAGAGCAATGGGATGAAGTCCGGAGGGAGATCACAGATGTCAGGAAGGATATCACAGAAGTGAAACAATCCCTGCAAGGATTTATAAGCAGAATGGATAAGATGCAAGAGGCCATTGAAGGAATAGAAACCAGTGAACAGGAATGTATAGAAGCTGACATAGAGAGAGATAAAAGGATCTCCAGGAATGAAACAACACTAAGAGAACTATGTGACCAAGCCAAAAGGAATAATATTCGTATTATAGGGGTACCAGAAGAAGAAGAAAGAGGAAAAGGAATAAAAAGTCTCTTTGAGGAAATAATTGCTGAAAACTTCCCCAAACTGGGGGAGGAAATAATCGAACAGACCATGGAATTACACAGAACCCCCAAAAGGAAGGATCCAAAGAGTACAACACCAAGACACATAGTAATTAAAATGGCAAGGATCAAAGACAAGAAAAGAGTTTTAAAGGCAGCTAGAGAGAAAAAGGTCACCTATAAAGGAAAACCCATCAGGCTAACATCAGACTTCTCGACAGAAACCCTACAGGCAAGAAGAGAATGGCATGATATATTTAATGCAATGAAACAGAAGGGCCTTGAACCAAGGAAACTGTATCCAGCATGGCTATCATTTAAATATGATGGTGGGATTAAACAATTCCCAGACAAGCAAAAGCTGAGGGAATTTGCTTCCCACAAACCACCTCTACAGGGCATCCTACAGGGACTGCTCTAGATGGGAGCACTCCTAAAAGGAGCACAGAACAAGACACACAACATATGAAGAATGGAGGAGGAGGAATAAGAATGGAGAGAAGAAAAGAATCTCCAGACAGTGTATGTAACAGCTCAATAAGCGAGCTAAGTTAGGCAGTAAGATACTAAAGAAGCTAACCTTGAACCTTTGGTAACCACAAATCTAAAGCCTGCAATGCCAATACGTACATATCTCTCAATAGTCACCCTAAATGTAAATGGACTTAATGCACCAATCAAAAGACACAGAGTAACAGAATGGATAAAAAAGCAAGACCCATCTATATGCTGCTTACAAGAAACTCACCTTAAACCCAAAGATAAGCATAGACTAAAAGTCAAGGGATGGAAAAACATATTTCAGGCAAACAACAGTGAGAAGAAAGCAGGGGTTGCAGTACTAATATCAGACAAAATAGACTTCAAAACAAAGAAAGTAACAAGAGATAAAGAAGGATACTACATAATGATAAAGGGCTCAGTCCAACAAGAGGATATAACCATTCTAAATATATATGCACCCCATACAGGAGCACCAGCATATGTGAAGCAAATACTAACAGAACTAAAGAGGGAAATAGACTGCAATGCATTCATTTTAGGAGACTTCAACACACCACTCACCCCAAAGGATAGATCCACCGGGCAGAAAATAAGTAAGGACACACAGGCACTGAACAACACACTAGAACAGATGGACCTAAAAGACATCTATAGAACTCTACATCCAAAAGCAACAGGATATACTTTCTTCTCAAGTGCACATGGAACATTCTCCAGAATAGACCACATACTAGCTCACAAAAAGAGCCTCAGTAAACTCCAAAATATTGAAATTCTACCAACCAATTTTTCAGACCACAAAGGTATAAAACTAGAAATAAATTCTACAAAGAAAACAAAAAGGCTCACAAACACATGGAGGCTTAACAACATGCTACTAAATAATCAATAGATCAATGAACAAATCAAAATACAGATCAAGGAATATATAGAAACAAATGACAACAACAACACTAAGCCCCAACTTCTGTGGGATGCAGCGAAAGCAGTCTTAAGAGGAAAGTATATAGCAATCCAGGCACACTTGAAGAAGGAAGAACAATCCCAAATGAATAGTCTAACATCACAATCATCAAAACTGGAAAAAGAAGAACAAATGAGGCCTAAAGTCAGCAGAAGGAGGGACATAATAAAGAACAGAGAAGAAATAAACAAAATTGAGAAGAATAAAACAATAGCAAAAATCAACGAAACCAAGAGCTGGTTCTTTGAGAAAATAAACAAAATAGATAAGCCTCTAGCCCAACTTATTAAGAGAAAAAGAGAATCAACACAAATCAACATAATCAGAAATGAGAATGGAAAAATCACGACAGACTCCACAGAAATACAAAGAATTATGAAAGACTACTATGAAAACCTATATGCCAACAAGCTGGAAAACCTAGAAGAAATGGACAACTTCCTAGAAAAATACAACCTCCCAAGACTGACCAAGGAAGAAACACAAAAGTTAAACAAACCAATTACGAGCAAAGAAATTGAAACAGTAATCAAAAAACTACCCAAGAACAAAACCCCGGGGCCAGACGGATTTACCTCGGAATTTTATCAGACACACAGAGAAGACATAATACCCATTCTCCTTAAAGTGTTCCACAAAATAGAAGAAGAGGGAATACTCCCAAACTCATTCTATGAAGCCAACATCACCCTAATACCAAAACCAGGCAAAGACCCCACCAAAAAAGAAAATTATCCTGGGATATCCCAATATCCCTGATGAATGTAGATGCAAAAATACTCAATAAAATATTAGCAAACAGAATTCAACAGTATATCAAAAGGATCATACACCATGACCAAGTGGGATTCATCCCAGGGATGCAAGGATGGTACAACATTCGAAAATCCATCAACATCATCCACCACATCAACAAAAAGAAAGACAAAAACCACATGATCATCTCCATAGATGCTGAAAAAGCATTTGACAAAATTCAAAATGCATTCATGATAAAAACTCTCAGCAAAATGGGAATAGAGGGCCAGTACCTCAACATAATAAAAGCCATATATGATAAACCCACAGCCAGCATTATACTGAACAGTGAGAAGCTGAAAGCATTTCCTCTGAGATTGGGAACCAGACGGGGATGCCCACTCTCCCCACTGTTATAGTACTGGAGGTCCTAGCCATGGCAATCAGACAAAACAAAGAAATACAAGGAATCCAGATTGGTAAAGAAGAAGTTAAACTGTCACTATTTGCAGATGATACGATACTGTACATAAAAAACCCTAAAGACTCCACTCCAAAACTACTAGAACTGATATCGGAATACAGCAAAGTTGCAGGATACAAAATTAATGTGGTTGTTAGGGGGGGACCTGATATAGGGGAGAGCATAGTAAACATAGTATTCTTCATGTAAGTGTAGATTAAAGATTAAAAAAAAAAAAAGAAAAGAAAGAAAAGGGGGATTACTCCTTGATAGGATAAAACTATTGATAAATCAAAGATCAATGCATGCTTTAAATATCCTTAATGTTGATCACTTAAAGGGTGTCAGATGATCAGCTATGGAGGTACTCTTTTCTGATAATATTCCTTTCTCCTAAAAAAAAAAAAAAAAGCTGTTCCTGTGTGCTGACCTCCAATGAGTTCTACACAGTGATATAGAGGGCATGTCAAAGTGTGGGCAAAGGGTCTGTTTGTTTCTATGCAGAAGATCAAGGCCTAGCTTGGCTACCCAGAAAATGAACTAAGATACGATATGAGGAGGAGCTTCCGGCATCAGCACTCTCTGGAGGACTTGTGCCTGGGGATGATCATCAAAAAACCTCCACAGGGATCCGGACGATGCTGCGGTTGTGGCTGCATCCACCCCACCATTTCCTGGACTTGCCATTGGAATGAGGAGGGAGATGTCTAGGCTGGCATGTGCTTACAGGGAGACAACGAATTTGACCGGATCTGTACTGTTGGAACTCAACCAGGAGTTGGGAGGGGTGCAAGGTGTAGCACTCCGAAATCTTATGACTATAGACTATCTACAGTTAAAAGAACATATGGGATGTGAACAGATCCCAGAAATGGGTTGTTTTAATTTGTCTGATTTCTCTCAGACTGTTCAAGTACAGTTGGACAATATCCGTCATATCATAGACAAATTTTCACAAATGCCTAGGGTGCCTAAATGGTTCTCTTGGCTTCACTGGAGATGGATGGTAATTATAGATTTGCTTTGTTTATGTCACCATATTCCTATTATGTCAATATGTGAACGCAAGTTAGTTAGTAGTTTAAAACCTATACATGCTTACGGTTCTCTACAAGAAGATATGTCAAAGAAATAATCAATCCTCCCATGTTTTCTTCCATATGCTACCTATATAGCTTTTCTTCTTCCCTCCTAATTACAACCCTTCAATAGAATTCGTGCCTCACATAGAATTTACCGAGTATCATAATTCCTCCAGGTGGTAAAGATACCTCGAGACAAGTGGTGCTGGGCATAGAAGCCACAGGGCATAAATCTGCAAAGAAGTAAAAAGCTAACCTTTTCAAACAATATGGCTTCTCTCTCACTTACCAACTTTACATTTCCCTGTGGCCCCCGGAAGATGACTGGTTAGCCAGAGACGGGTAAGATTCCTCAAGGGAGGAACAACCTAAGACAGGCACAGTCGCAGGGGGGCCATCAGGTGAGAAATTGGGGATCAACAGAGGTGAGGCTCAGAACCTCACCCCCCATTTTGAGAGAAATCTTCTGCATCCGTGGATGTTTTGCTGCCCTTGTCTAGCTTGGATTTATACTTAGTCCATAGGCACACACCTTATCATCTACATTTGCCCTCTTACAGCAATAAACTATGTTTTCTACCTTTATCTTGCATCTACCTACCACTTCAGCATTTTATTAAAAATAAAAAAAATAATAATAATAAAGGGAGAAATGTGGGATCCACATATAAATCAAGTATAAAAATCAAACGAATATTCGTATTTGACCTGATTGTTTATAGTTCATAATGCGTGATCAAAACCGAAAGTTTCTGTGATGACTGCCCTTGTACTGTTCACCATGTAAGAACTTATTCACTATGTAAGAATTCATTCACCATGTAAGAACTTGTTCGTTATGCTTCAGAAGATTGGAGACTGATGAGAACTAGGCTTGAGATGGATTAATGATTGTACATTGAGCACTGACCCCCCTATACATAATTTTATTGTTGTTAACAACCATTTGATCAATAAATATGAGAGATGCCCTCTCACAAAAGAAAAACAAAAACAAAACACATAAATAGCATCCTGGCTGAACAAGAACTCCGGCATCAAGAGTCCCTATTTTCTTGCCTTTTTTTTAACTCCACTGCAATCCAGCACTCTGTTCCTCCTGCTCCTCCTGTCATATCTTCTTTCCTCCAACCCGTCAACCCCCTTCACCCAATCCCTTCTCTTTCCATCTTTCGGACCCTGCATTCCCACTGCCCTACTCTCCTCCTACACCCCCTTGCCCTCCAACACTCCTCACCCTTTCTCCAGGACCCCCAGAAACCATCCTTCCACCTCCCCACATACCCTACTGATGCTACTTCCCTTCTCTTCCCACAATTCTGAGCCTCCTCCTTCTCCTCAAAACCCTTCCATCCTCCCCCCGACCCCTACTTTGGTCTCTCATTCCATAAGGCCACTCCTGTCCTCCCCCTTCTGTAAGTAGGGGACACAGAGGGCATCATCCACATTTATACACACTTCTCCATATATAATCTATTCCAGACTGAACAACTATTAGACTCCTTTTCCTCCGACCCCAGCCATTTTGCTCAAGAATCATCTTCCGCCTTTCGCAGGCTCTCCAGAGACACATAAATCTCCACCCAGAACTCCCAGACAGAAAATCAATCATGCCTGCATTTCATAATCCCAGGGGGCCCCAGATATTCGTGCAAATTAGAGAAGCTAAGAAAGGCCTACAACCCCGCCCCCCAGGGGAAACTCCCCACCCTAAACTTTAAGGTCTTCATTAATAGAGATGAATACCAAAAACAAGAGGAATTAGCAAAAGAAAAGAGAAGGGCTAAGGAATGATCACTGGCCTTTAGGTTTTTAGCTTCAGCTGTTTCTTCCGCCATAGCTCCCATCAGAAGAAGCCATGTCCTCTTGTGGGATGGAGTCCCACCCAGCACCCGCTTTAGATGTGGACAGTCTGGCTACTGGAGCAAATCTGCCCATTCCCGGAGCTTCTGCCCCATTCCTGCCTTCTTTGTGGCCAACTGAGCCACTAGAAATCCAATTGCCTGACTGCCTCTCAAGGCACCAGGCCCTCAACATCCCCTGAACAGGCAGAGGCTTCCGACCTCCCATCTTTACTTAAGGCACTTTACTGAAGACTAAAGATCCCCACCCTGTAATCAGCCTCCACATCCACCATCTCATTGAGGGAACCAAGAATAACCCTCCCTGTCATGCTGTAAGCACATTTCCTTCCTCATTAATATGGGGGCCACTTATCCTGCCCTTGCTGAATTTTCAGGACTTCTTCTCAACTCCTCCATCTCTAACTCTTCACACCCATTAGCTACTTGCCTACCATTCTGCCAGCTAGAAAGACACCTCTTCTCACACTCGTTCTTAATTTTACCGCACTGCACCGCTCCCAACTTGTCGATAGAAAACCGACTTACCCAAGACCTTATGCTCATAAACGAAGCCAATATCCTGCTCCATTCCTTAGTTCCCAAACCTAACAGACCCTTCTCAAATTTCTCTATAACCACCTGCCTGAAGATTCCCAGCTTTACTTTCTTTGTAATACTATTGCCTTCCTCTGCCTGGCCCCCAGCTGGACTGGCTGATGCATCCTAGTCTCGATTTTTCCGCTATCCCTTTGCATTAGAGGCCCATCCCTATGCCCTATATAACTTCCTCCCCACTCATGCATAAGCATAAAGGAGAACTTGCTTCTACTCTTGTAATGCTTACAACTGCAGCAGCTCTTGGCACCAGCACTGCTGCCATTGTTCACTCCTCCCTGACCACTTCCCAGCTTTCAGTCAGCCTAGCTGACCAAATTTCTGGACTGAAGCATTTTGAACCACTCATTTCTACCCACCATGAAATGGACACTGCCTTTCACAGGACCTGTTATAGCTCCCCTACTCGTATGTACTTTGTTCTCAGCCTCCTGAAGTTTGCAGCTTCTCAAGTCAGCCGACAAATGGGAAGGTCTTCCAGAGAACCTAGCCAGATGGCAAGTCACCTTAAGGGACCATTTCTCTGCAGCCTCCCCCAACAATTGACAGGACACCTCTATGCCATAACTCACATTGAAGAAGTTACAGAAGCTAGAACTTTGCCCCAATCCACTGAAGTATTTTAAACAAGAGAGGGTAATGTAGAGAAGGCAGAAACAAGAAAATTGTGATACTTTGAATTCAATTCTTAGAGAAAACGCAGGCCCAGAGAAGAGCTGGAAAACATCCTGCCCAGACCCTGAGAACATCTGCGGGGCTCAAGTCCCAATAACCAAGAGACAGAAATTCTTGCACCTGCGTCCTGCCCTGACACCTGGGAATACCTGATTGGCTAAAGACTGATTACTATAAAATCCCAAAACTTTTTCCTTTCAGTGCTGTAGTCTCTCCAACTCAGCCCTTCACTATCTCTGTAGTGAAGTCTTCTATTAAATCTTGCTGTCACCAATCTGGACTCCTGCATTTGCTTGGCTTTCTTGACCTAACAAAAATAGCATTAAAGCACTAGGAAAAAGAATAATGTAAATTTATATTTTGTACAACACTTTAGAATTTACAAAGCATTTCTACATGTATCATCCCACTGGATCCACAATCACTTTGCAAATAAGGAAAATGAGGGTCAAAGAGACTACCTGTCTCAAGTCAGACCTAGAATCCAGATTTTCACTAACGGAACTGACTTCAAATCAGAGGCAATGTTTAACACAACTGATGGCAGTCAATATTTTCTGTTATTATTCCTAACTGTTAATTTGAATAAATACAAGAAAAAAATCTTCAGTCTCTGTCTTGTCATTATCAAAGATCAATGCACTACAGAATTATCCTATCAAATAGCTAACCTCATGAGAACAAATATTTAAGTCATCTCTAAAATAAAAGATTAACAAAGTAATATTTATCCAGAAGCTAAGAAAAGAAAAACCTAACCTAATTGTAATTTCAGTCTCTCCCAGCAGTGGAATTTTAAGCCAATCAGTCTGGAATTTTCCTTATTACTAATGAAGTAATCTTCATAAGACCCCTGGCTCTCCTCCTAAGGGAGGTCTACCTTACCTGAAACAATCCCTAATCTCTTCTTTTGATAGAACTCTTTGACCACCCTCCTGTCTAAAAAAACCTTCAATTTTGCAAAACTTGGAGAATTTCTCTACTTGCCAGAAAGGATGCTCCCTGATGCCTGAATCCCTTAATAAAACCAACCAGATCTTCAAAACAACAACTGAACAACAACACAGCCTTGGAAGTCA
The DNA here is from genome assembly GCF_040802235.1 of Manis javanica. Taxonomy (NCBI): domain Eukaryota; kingdom Metazoa; phylum Chordata; class Mammalia; order Pholidota; family Manidae; genus Manis; species Manis javanica. The sequence goes on from NC_133157.1 coordinate 153,711,746, forward strand.
GAGTAGATGACTACTGATAAAAGTTCACTGACTGTTTGGGAACTAAAGCACTTTTGTTAGCACAGAAGCCAAAGTACCTACAAGGTTAAGTTTTAGCAGTCAAATACATTAAATGGTCATGCATAGTTTTAAGGGCAGTCTCTTCTGGTATAAGATCAAGATACAAAGTAAACTTAGATAAAGCCTCTGGAAGCAGAGCTTTTTTTGCTTTCAGACACAGTGGAAATATCAAAACACTTAATCTTTCATTTCCAGCCTTCAACAAGGAAATCAGCGGTGCCTACAGGGCAAAACCAGACATCCCCAGAGGTAACACAGTTGAAAGACTACAGATTAGTGACTTGGCCTTTGTTACTATCAAACCTATTTAAAAAGTTGGTAATAACAAATGAAACAATGGATACGAAAATCTAAGATGAAAGGTACAAGTAAAAACACCCATCCACTATAATTCCAATTAAATAGTTCTAAGCCTCTGAGATACCTCTCAGTGATTCTCAGAAAAATCTCACCAAAAGCCCTTTTTGCCAAGATACTGATGAAGTTTGAGATTTGGATGATGTAAAAAAAGAATTCTGTACTACTTTATAATAGTGCATACTTTCAAATCCAATCAGTGTGTGTTGTTCTACTAGCAAATCCATTTACATATGCTTCACAACTTCATACAGGGTAGGATTTTCTTTTTAAAAATATTCGTAAGTATGATGTTTATCAACATTTAAATATATTTGAGCATTTTCATATATTGGACTTCTATTAATATCCATGTTTAAGACTAATCAGAACATCAACTAACCATCAGAACATTTTTGAACACACAGCCCACAAAAGTATGCCTATCAGAGTAACATTTCAGTAAAATTAGGTACTCAGAATCAGTATACATGTAACTAGCAGACCTATTTTTGTACTGCATTAGGAGACACTTACTTCTGTATGATATTTTGCAAGCTTAACATCATCCCCAGCTCCCCTTTCATCTTTTCTCTGTTAGCACGACATTCTGCCAAGTACCGAAGAGCCTACAGCAGAAACAGTTAACAGGTTAATTCACATGTCCAGACTACTCAAAATTAAACCCATTACTAACTTATTGCAAGACGAAAAAGAGTGAAAAATAGTTTTTTGTTTTTAGAGTCAATTAGTTTTGAAGGGTTTAGAAGCTCTTCTTTAAAAGTGATCATCAGCGCAGTCCCTTAGGGGAGAAATGATCCATCCATCCTTGAGCTGCAGAAGCTGAATCTGCTCTTTGAAAGGAAGATTCCTCACTTATCTGCAAGGTCAAAAACGAGGCTGCTCTGGTTTTATTTTCACCACTTCATCTTAACAAGGATACAGGAACTATATTCCATTTATTAATTTCAGCAAGTCCAATTGCCTCATTTTCCTATATGCTCTTTACATGTTAATTAAAACGAACTGCTGAGAGCAAAACATAACCACTTTATGGAATGAACTGCTTTCAGTTTACTCTCATATGAACTTATTAATATCCATGTTCAAGACTTACCAGAACATTAACCAACAGAACATTTTTGAACATAGAGCCTACAAAAGTATGCCTTCATATCAGAGTAAAATTTCAGTAAAATTAGATATTAACAATCAGTATACATGTAACAAGCAGACCTATTTTTGTACTGCATTGCAAAAAATAAACTCACTCACAAATTTCTATTTTGTAAGTTTAACTTTCCTAAGGTACTTTTCTCTCTAAAAATATACAGTACATTTTTGCACATCTCCTTCACATGCTGATGATTCTTTAAGGATTTTCTTTAGCTGTTCTACAGTGCTTGGAACTCATATTGGGCTGGGAAGAGTTCATGACACCACTAACCAAAGGTGAAAAGACCTCACAATGCATGAGGAATCAGCGTAAATCCTCAGAAATGCATATGCTTTGTAGTGATATACAGAATACGGGCTGCTTTGGACTCACTCCACAAAGCCTAAAATCTTGAAAGGATCAAATTAATCCCATGTAACTTAACTGCAACCCTGAACGAAGTTGAAAATATAGGGAGACCAAAAAATCCAAAATCTGAAAACATAAAATTTGTATGCCTGGCATTTGATTAAAAATTACCAGTCATGTGCTCACTTCGGCAGCACATATACTAAAACTGGAATAACACAGAAAAGATTAGTATGGCCTCTTGCACAAGGATGACACACAAATTAATGAAGCATTCATATTTAAAAAAAAAAGAATTACCAGTCATGAAAAGGATTCATTTCACAGGAAAATAAAACATTTAACCAGGAAGGGGAAAAAAGTCCTTCATTCTAGCTGCTTTAAATGCCATTTATTGTTCATGAAACTGGATTATTTGTCCTCAAGAAATTATCACATTCTGAATTTGCCTGATTGCTTTGTATTGTTCTTTTTTTCATTTGTTTTTCTCTAGCCATCTTTCCCATAACAGGATAGTTCTGCATTATTATATATGATCCTGTATGTTTTTCTCTTTTCCACTTCTTATCTTTCTTCCCCATCTTATATAAAATGAATTGAGAGTGGATAATCAGAATGTGACATTTCCCTCACAATGGAATATTATTCAGCCATAAAAAGGAATGTGGTATTGACACATGCTACAATATGGTTGAACCTTGGAAACACTATGCTCAGTGAAAGAACCAGTCACAAAAGATCACATATTATATGAGCCTACTTATATAAAAAACATATAGGCCTTTCAACCAGAATAGGCAAACAGAGAAACAGAATGCAGTGGTTATTTAAGGAAGAGGGTCAGGGACTAGGAAGCAATAGGTAAAGCATAGAGTTTTTTCCTAGGTGATGAAAATGTTCTAAAATGGACTTTGGTGATGGTTGCACAACTCTTAATATATGAAAAAAACAACTGTATACTTTCAAGAGGTAAATTATATGGTATGTGATTTACATATGAATAAAGCTATTACCAAGTCAAAACAAAACAGTACCTTTCTGAGTATCTACCTACTCATAAAGTATCTCAATCTCAAAATTTCTTAAGCGAAAAAAGAAAGCTGCAGAACATTTTATGCATGTAGTATGCTATCATTTGTGTCAAAACATAAAAACACTGTAGTAGGCTATCATTTCTGTAAATGGACTATACACATATGTATGTTTGCACACAGAGTATTATTTGTTCTCTAGTCATTTTTCATTTTTTACCACATTATGTTTTTTTCAAATTCTCCTTTATTGCAAAACTGTAGCACTAAGCTGAAATTACATTAAAGGCAACTTACAAGCAAAGCCGAGTGGACAACAGAGGGGTTGGGATGGTCCATAAATAAAATAAGGCCAGGCAGACATCCTTGATCCTGGACAATGGCTCTTCTGTTTAATGGATCTGCTGCCAGATCCCGTAGTTGGTTAACTACTGAGAGAGCATCAGGTTCTTCATTCATGGTAGAGGAGGAAGAATTCATCTTCTATGCCATACACATGAACAAAATCTTCTTAAATTCTGTGGAAACGGTGTGCAAAATTAGTTCTAAGCAGCTGAGATATATTACGGCATTTATTAAATGATCAGGATTACAACACCTTTAGAAAGAAACAGATGAATCCAAGTCACACAAATACTTTAGGATTGGCAATTCCACAGTTTAAGAAAAGCAAAATGAACATAAGAAGCTGACTTAAAAAAAATCAAGTTATTTATGTGTGCACAATGTTTAAAGAACATATGTCATCTTGAATATTCCAATAAATTCCTTTTTAGCAATACATATTTTAACACTAAAATCATGAGAAACAAGATCTTTACAACTGAAGCTTATAACCACTCTACTTCTCAAACTGTAACAATGCCAGTGCTTTTTTCCTCTAGAACATTTCTAGAGCCTAAGACAAGTGCCTCAGGGAAAAGTGGCTAGCTGACAGCTTTTTTTCTTATCCACGAACAAAATGCAAAATACTGGGTCTACCAAAGATAATCCTGAAGGAAGAAGGAGGGTGTCAAAGAAGGTTGTGAACAAAAAAAGCCAAGAAGGGTATCTTGCCCTGTGCCTCAGGCCTGTGGAGTTGGGGAGATCATGGTGAATTTGAACCGAATGGAAGCACATTTGTCTATCTCTAATGCCATAGTCAGAAGAATGAAACCAGATTCAAGGACAATTCATTTAACAGATAAGGAAATAGTTAGGTAATATGCCCCAGATGATGAAAGCTAGTTAGTACAGAACTGGGCTAAAATCTTATTTATTATCTCCTAAACTGGTCAGCAATCCTTCCACTTCCCATACAGTCCTTTTAATTTCAACATACCTTTGCCCACAAAAGTAAACAGGATATTTTAGAAAATGTAACAGGCCAAACATACAAAAGCCAAAGAAACAAAATGTCAAGGAAAAATCTTCATATATGTACAAAGTTAAAAATACCTTCCATTAACCAAGTTACACTACATTCCTAATTAGGAAGAATATAAAGGTGTAAATACTTTCCACAAATTAATGCGTAAGTTTTCACTAATTTCAAAAACAATGCCATTTGGAGGATGGGAACAAAATTATTCTGTTACTCCACAAAGGTTATTAAAAGTTATTTTGGGGCATAAAGGTAATAAAGTAGCACTGGCCCTACCATTTATTCAACTATCCAAAACTCTAAAGAGTAAAGCCAAGAGTACTGATGGTTGGGCTGGGGTGGGGTACTTGGTAGAGCAGTGATACTTGCCCCAGGAAAGCCATACATGCATTCAGTATAAGCAAGCAGGCTCTCAGTGAGTTAGACCAAGCCTCTACTACTGGGTAAATGTGATTTTAGGCAAATCTCTTAAACTCTTTGACTTGGTTTCTCCATCTGTTAAATGGAGTTAATTATATCATCTGCCAAATGGTGTACTGTCCAAATGAAATGACAATACACATAAAGGACTTAGACTGCTGCCTGTAATGTAAATGCTTAATGAATGACAGCCTTAAGTTACATGGAGCCAAAAATGAATGAAAAATAGAGTAAGATTAGTCAATAATGGTATTAGAATAACTTCAAAGCAATTTAAAATCACTGCTAGGGATCTTTAACTCATACCACATGGCAAAAAAAAATAACATTCCAGATAAATTAAATTAATGGTTAACAGTCTGCAAGCAAATGTAAAATAAAGGCGAGAAAATAGAATTTTAACAAGATAGTAATTTGTGGTAATTTTCTCAAAATGTGAATACAGTTAGTGTGGCAATTTAAAAAATGATTAAAAAAAAAGTAATGGACCCAATACAGAGATAAAATTAAAGGGTTTGGGGGCATGTTGCCTTTTAGGGGCTTCTACTATCAGCATCCTGAATATCCTGTTTCTGAACCAGCTTAGCCTTGAACTTTCTGTGCTGTCACCAGCACAAATCCTATCCAAAACTGAAACCTGCGGAATTAATTACTGGTCAAAGGTCTATGGGACAAGACACACATAAGAACCAAATATTCTGAATGATGGCCTTCTGCACCCAGTGCTGGCCTTGAATCAAGAGAGTTCCAGTCTCATTTAAGGAGTCCTTAGATAACTATTATGCAGGAATGGTTCTGAAAACATTATGATCTTTCCTGTTCCTTTGAGCTGAACAAAAGTCAAAATGTTTTAAAACTTCCAATCTTCAAAGCCCACTGATAAGGAGAGGGCTGAAATCAAAATCTGCCCAAGAAAAAGTCAGAAATATAAGGTATCAAAAATCCTAACAAGTAGAAGGTGAGGTCAAGCACTCCACTTCCCGTGGCACTTAAACGAAGGCAATAAAGGTAGGCAGAAGCTTTGATTTGCCCCCTCAATTAGTTTAATGTAAATTTCAGGAGAGAATTCACCAGAGGTCATTTTTCTTTAATATTCTTGACAATATCAAGTTACTTGGGAATTGTATGAAACCTGTTCATTGATCAATATTTCTATGGACTCAAGAGTTCACACAAGATTTCATAAGACAGCTACTGAACAGTTGAGAAAATGGAAAAAAGGAAGCCAAAGTTAGAACTTTAACCCCAATTCATGCATTAAATACACAGTATTTTTGTATTAATTCTATCAATTTCACGCACTAAAATTGTTTGATAAAAATGTTCCAAGGCTTCATAGGCTGAAAAAAATGTTTTTAGATGATATATTCTGGCTTTCATTCTATCCTACCCTTTCTTATTCCCAAATTTGGCAGATTTCAAAATAGTTTTTAAATAACATTTTAAATACACTGATCTGAGCAATTTTATAGCATCCAAAAAGTCATAATGCAAGTAAAAAAAAACAAAACTCTCTTCTCTTCCCTGCTTCTGTAATGAGTATTGTACTAGGTTCAGAAGAAAATAAGCTATTTTCTAATTGTGTTTTTTGCTTAAAATACTAATGCCAAGAAGTACAAACCTGAATAGTCTAATCAAAATAAGTTGGGATTATTAAAATGCACATTTCAAAGCCCAACTCCAGACCTAACTAGGAATACTTGGAGATAGGGCCAAAGACACAGATCAATAAGCACACCACGTGATTCCTGGTGCAAATAAGAGCAATTACAACTTTATGGTGGTCTGTAAGTGCATGTCCTTTTAATATGACCAGGAACATATGAATAAAAACTTAAACATTAAGATTCTACAAGATATTTTAATTACCAAATAATATGAGGGTAAGTGAATTTGTAACAAGGTTTCCATTTTATTACCAGATAACCAAATTAATAAACTGGAAGACCACTAGCAGTAGCAAATCTACCCTCTCCTTTCAAAGAAAGTGATTTTAGTCAATGGAACAAAATTGTGGGGGGAAATGATAGTGGGAAAATGTACACAGATTTTGAGTAAACAGAAGGTTCTTGAAATTTTGTCCAACAGGAATGTTTAACATTTCTTTTGTCTGTTTCTTTGTTTCTTTTTATTTTTCAGACCATACCTGAGGCCTTACAAATCAGTTTTTAATTACTATTTAAATATTCATGCTTATTTTAGGATTTCCAGTTGTTAAGCTAATATTGCCAATACTGACATTTAACTTTTTTATATCAGTCTCACAAATGAGGAAAACGTGGAAAACAAAACAACTTTCTCCTTGTCTTTGTACTTCGTCTTAATAGGACACATATATATTGCATACCTTTTATTTTCTTTAGTTCAATTTGGACAAAATTCATCATCAACAGATTTTAAGACAATGAATACTCCCCAAAATTTAACAAGCACTCTGATCACTTAAGGGATCTTGGTAAAGACCAGTCTGATTCAGTAGGTGGGGTAAGGCCAGAGTTTCAGCATTTCCAACAAGCTCCCAATGAGGCCTATGGTGCTGGTCCGGGTACCACACTGAGAAGCTAAGAGGAAGGTGGTGGCTGTGGGGCACCTGTTATTAGGCACACGCCTGATTTTCTTTTCAGAAATGGTAAGCCAAGACTTACCATTCAACTCAAATAATTATTTAGCTCTCATACTAAGAGCAGCAGAGGGTACACACGAACAACCTAAATCCATATTCAGTTAAGCGAGTTTTTAATAAATAACGCAAGCATTGAGATTAGATCTGGCTTTCCCTTAACTAGAAACTGTAACTCTTCAAGAAGTTGGGTTGCCTCCTTGGAGGCTCAAATTTCTCTCATAATAATCCTGAGTGGTTGTCAGGATCAAAGAAAGCAAGAACTTCAGATGATATGACAGAGCACCAGCAATTACGAAACAAGAACAATACCTGAACCCTGGGGACTCCTATTCCTTAGGTGCTGGGGTATATTCTGCACCGCCCTAACGCAAAGGAGCGGCTATCTGCACTAACGCCACGGGTTTTTTAAATACACAGATGTGAACGCTGGTCTCTCTTGAATGAAACCAAACACAATCACGTCCTACTGCTCTTAGTAGACATACAGCTGCACAAAAATAATTGCAAGTTACTGGACAGATTAAGTGAGATGACATCCATTAATAATGCTAGGGTTCGTAAAAGTCGGACATGCGGGAGACGGAGAAGCAGTGAACAAAGCTAACATTGTCAGAGGACACACGAGAGCAGGGTGCTTCCAAGTGCCTGGTGGGACGCACGGCGGAGTCCTGACGAAAAGACAGGCAGAGCGCCCCCGCCCAGGCCGGTTCGCGACTTGGTGCAGGGGCCGCTTTCCGCGGCCTTCCTGGTTCCACCGCATTGTCTGCGGCCCCTGGGCACTACATACCGCTCCAGAGCTTTAGGAGTCCAGAGCCTGCCGCACCATCAGGCCACACCAACCGAGGAGGCAGAGAGAACCAGGAGGTGCCGAGCCGACGCCCCGGTTCGCAGCCGGGCCTCAGCCACGGTAAATGACCAGGTCAACTCTAGGAACCAAACAGCGAGAGCGCTGGCGGGGAAAGGCTCTATAGACTCTCCCCTACGACCCTGTCACCTCCGCTGCCTGTGCCTTCCCATTGGCTGACACCTTCCTAACGCGAGGATAAGACATCCAATACGCAAAGTCTTTCTTAGACTAAAGCGTTCGTTGGTGACCAAGGGAAATGCACAAAGTATTGAACGGAAGGGTCCAATGAGCACCCAGAGGCACTGAATTGAACCAAACGACTGTCCGTCCACTGAGCACAGAGCGGAGACACCTGATCCCAGCTGAGAAACCGTCGCTCTTTTTCCGCCGCATTTCCTTGCGTTTGGACACCTGAGAAATCCCTCCGCTCCCGCATACAAAAAGTCAAATCGAACGTTTTTGTCTCCAGTGACTCTCAGTTCTGATGAGGCAATTTCGTAATATTTCATTCTCTTCTGTCTTAATTCGTAATCTTTAAACCCATTCGGCGTTTCTTGGGTTTCGTTTCCTATTAGTGTCCACTGTCTTCCTAGCAGCGTGAAGGCCGCAAAGTACAGGTTTCTTGTTTTAAATAGTAACTTATGTTGGGAACGATTTTTTCTTGTAAGAGGAAGGAACTTACAATCACGGAGAATTCTAAAATTAGGTATTTTTAAAATACTGCTTTCTATTTAGTTTGTCCAAGTAAGGATTTATATCCTTGTTTTATCGATGGCAGTCACCTAAGTTTTTGTTTAGGTTTATATTATATTTTCTAAAAATATTTCTCTAAATACAAGTGTAATCTAAATCCCACAGGCCAGTCTGAGAATAATGCATTCATTGCACTCAGTAGCCTCACTGAATAGCTTCTGAATTCTCTTTTACATTTTGATTATGTCATGTAGCTCACATGTTAAAGTAAGGAATTTGAGAGGCCTCTAATAGGGAAAGAGTGTGGGTGAGAATAAATATCCTGGACTGTACTCTATGCTAATGTCGCCAATACTTTGATATCATAAGTGAGTGTAAAATCCAAGTGGTTACTTCTCAAATTTCTGTGCCTTCCCTTACTCCTGAGGATCCTCTATCTTTTAATAACTCAAGAAGAAAATAGGAGCAACGTAAAAGATTGCTTTCACACCGACTGACAGCAAAAACAAGTCTGGCATGGTTTCTCTTTCCCCAGTGTCACAAGAGGGAGTGGTGGTAAGTGAACACTTGTCTAAAAACAAAGAAAGAGATGGTGCATAATGTCCAGTAGTGGAAGCATCAGCCTCATTTGTATTAATCAACCAGACCAATCAAATGCTGGAACTAGAAAAAAAATCATAAATGTAGGGGAAAAAAAGCTGTAAAAAGGTAAATATAAGAAGTCCAAGGGCACAGTTAAGTTAAACATAACCCATTTGATTGAGTAAATGAAGTGTTCAGTATTGTTATTTAAAACAATTCAATAACCCAGAAAAGTAAACTTGCTATTTTTGCTTGGGTTAATTTATATATCAGAAAGGGAAAAGACATTTGGGATATTCCCAACTAGTAATTAATTACATTGTTTTTTGGCACTATCCAGAATATGTGTTCAATAGAGTATCTTTTAGAAGTTCACAATCTGAAATTAAATATAACCATACTTACGTCATTAAGTATTGAGAAGACTTCTTCCTAGGAAGCTGCCATTGTAGAGAGTAGATGACTGGTATTTAAAAGCAGGGATGTATTCTCAAGAAATAAACAGTTTCATAGGCATGTGTGGATTACAAGCTACAAGGATGTCTTTTAAGATTTTAAGAGTTTATATTCCCATATTAGAAATGTATGAACTTGAACTTGACACCAGTTAAGTTGTACTACCTGCAATTATGAGTCATTGCTTGTTCTGAGTCTCAGATATCTTCCCACAGAACTTGGTGTCCAGTTTCTCAATGGCTGTGTTGCTTAAGACATGAATCAGATAATGACAGTTTCATTCATTCAACTATTTAAAGCCATTTTTGGAACACATACAATATGCCAAAGACAGTCTTTGAAATGGACTCAAAGATAAGTAAAAACATAATTATGATTACATGAGTGTATAGGCATGTGAAAATTCATCAGGCTATACACTAAGATTTGTGTATTTTATGTGCCTCACTAAAATAATTTTTAACCATGAAAAAAAACATAATCACTACCCTTACAATCTAGTGCAGTGGTTTCCAAAACTTTTTGATTAAGCACCCCTTTCAAGCTTAAAAAAAATTTTTTTGAGGATAAGCCTCTGACATATGCATATATATATATATATTTCAAATGTTACACATATACTATCAAATATGTAGACTTAAAAACATGTCAGAAAAATTTTAAAGGGTAAGAAATATAAATAGAAGCACTGGTTATCTATCTGGATATCCATATATTCTACCATTTACCAAAAAATTAAATTCTACATGAGTGAAAAACTCAAGTGTAAAAGATAAAATATCAAAAATCCTTTAGGAAAATCTTGGAAAATACACATAAAAATGTAGAATAGGGGAAACCTTAAACAAGACATATTTGATTTATTTTAAAAAGCAATGTTTTTATATGGCAAAAATACACAAGTAATATCACTAGAAATAGGTTTGGGGGTAAATTTGCAATTCAGTGGACAGATAAAAGAGTAACATTCAAAAATCAATTATACATCGTCAAGAAGGGAATAAACAACCCTGTAGAAATTAGGTAGAGAATATAAGTTGGTATTCAATGAAGAGAAAATCCATGTGGACAGTAAATATGAAAAGATTTCAATTCATAAAGAATGCAAATTAATATTACAATGAGAATAACCACTTGATGCTAATCAGTCTGGCAAAAATCAAAATGACACAAAGCGGCTGGCAGGGATAATAGGAAGAGGGCTCTATATATACTCACTTCAGGGTAACAATATAATTGATGTTCGGCAATTATTCTGAAAACTGGTAAATATTAAGAAACAAGCATTCAACTGGCTTTTCTTTACAAATGTGCCTTAAGGTAACCAATTAGTAAGTGAAAAGGAATGATACAACATCACCATTTTGCAAGCCCTTAATGAGATCATGGATCTAAGCAATGATCAACAATAGTGTTAACATTATTACAAAAAAGAGAAACACATGGACATTATGTACTTTCTGATGGAAATGCACACCACCACCTATGATGTATTCTTGCCAAAAAATTTGAACCTAAATCAGGGAAGCCTTTATATCTACCAGTTTACAGAAAATAAAAGGAAACAGGAATTTGCGAAATGTCACCATAAGAATGCAATACATAGGAATGCAGCAAAATCCTGAGTGCAGGAAATTTCTACAGGACAAAAATTTGTTTCTTCACCAAAACAAAATGATAAAAAGGTGGATGTGGGGGTTGCCTATGTGGATTAAAATAGATTTCAGAGACAAACCCACCAAATGTAACATGTGGTTCTTTAGATTTTTTTTTGTATCATTAATCTACAATTACATAAAGAACATTATTTTTACTAGGCTCCCCCCTTCACCAAGTCCTCCCCACAAACCCCATTACACTCACTATCCATCAGCATAGTAAGATGCTGCAAAATCCCTACTCGTCTTCTCTGTGTTTTACAGCACTACCCGTGCACCCCCCACTATACGTGCTATTCGTAATGCCCCCTTTCTTTTTCCCTGCCCTTATCCATCCCTTCCCACACATCCTTCTCAGTCCCTTTCCCTTTGATAATTGTTAGTCCATTCTTGGGTTCTGTGATTCTGCTGCTGTTTTGTTCCTTCAGTTTTTCTTTGTTCTTATACTCCACATAATGAGTGAAATCATTTGGTAATTGTCTCTCTCTGCCTGGCGTATTTCACTGAGCATAATACCCTCTAGCTCCATCCATGTTGTTGCAAATGGAAGGATTTGTTTTCTTCTTATGGCTGAATAATATTCCATTATGTATATATACCACATCTTCTTTATCCATTCATCTACTGATGAACACTTAGGTTGCTTCCATTTCTTGGCTATTGTAAATAGTGCTGCAATAAACATAGAGGTGCATCTGTCTTTTTCAGACTGGACTGCTGCTTTCTTAGGGTAAATTCCTAGAAGTGGAATTCCTGGGTCAAATGGTATTTCTATTTTGAGCATTTTGAGGAATCTCCATACTGCTTTCCACAATGGTTGAACTAATTTACATTCCCACCAGTAGTGTAGGAGGGTTCCCCTTTCTCCACAACCTTGCCAACATTTGTTGTTGTTTCTCTTTTGGATGGTGGTGATCCTTACTGGTGTGAGGTGATATCTCATTGTAGTTTTAATTTGCATTTCTCTGATGACTAGCGATGTGGAGCATCTTTTGATGTTTCTGTTGGCCATCTGAATTTCTTCTTTGAAGAACCGTCTGTTCAGCTTCTCTGCCCATTTTTTAATTGGATTATCTGCTTTTTATTTGTTGAGGTGCGTGAGCTCTTTATATATTTTGGATGTCAGCCCTTTATCGGATCTGTCATTTATGAATATATTCTCCCATACTGTAGGATACCTTTTTCTTCTATTGATGGTATCCTTTGCTGTACAAAAGCTTTTTAGCTTGATATAGTCCCACTTGTTCATTTTTGCTTTTGTTTCCCTTGCCTGGGGAGATATGTTCATGAAGAAGTCGCTCATGTTTATGTCTAAGAGATTTTTGCCTATGTTTTTTTCTAAGAGTTTTATAGTTTCATGACTTACATTCAAGTCTTTGATCCATTTCGAATTTACTTTTGTGTATGGGGTTAGACATTGATCCAGTTTCATTCTCTTACATGTAGCTGTCCAGTTTTGCCAGCATCATCTGTGGAAGAGAGACTGTCATTTCCCCATTGTATGTCCATGGCTCTTTATTGAATATTAATTGACCATATATGTTTGGGTTAATGTTTGGAGTCTCTATTCTGTTCCACTGCTCTGTGGCTCTGTTCTTGTGCCAGTACCAAATTGTCTTGATTACTGTGGCTTTGTAGTAGAGCTTGAAGTTGGGGAGCGGGATACTCCCCCACTTTATTCTTCCTTCTCAGGATTGCTTTGGCTATTCGGGGTCTATGGTGGTTCCATATGAATTTTAGAGCTATTTGTTCCAGTTCCTTGAAGAATGCTGTTGGTAATTTGAGAGGGATTGCATCAAATCTGTATATTGCTTTGGGCAGGATGGCCATTTTGACGATGTTAATTCTTCCTAGCCATGAGCATGGGATGAGTTTCCATTTGTTAGTGTCCTCTTTAATTTCTCTTTAAAGTGTCTTATAGTTTTCAGTGTGTAGGTCTTTCACTTCCTTGGTTAGGTTTATTCCTAGGTATTTTATTCTTTTTGATGCAGTTGTGAATGGAATTGTTTTCCTGATTTCTCTTTCTATTAGTTCATTGTTAGTGTATAGGAAAGCCACAGATTTCTGTGTGTTAATTTTGTATCCTGCAACTTTGCTGAATTCCGATATTAGTTTGGTGTGGAGTCTTTAGGGTTTTTTATGTACAATATCATGTCATCTGCAAATAGTGACTGTTTGATTTACGAATCTGGATTCTTTCTATTTCTTTGTTTTGTGTAATTGCCGTGGCTAGAACCTCCAGTACTATGTTGAATAGCAGTGGGGAGAGTGAGCATCCCTGTCTTGTTCCCAATCTCAGAGGAAAAGCTTTCAGCATCTTGCTGTTAAGTATGATGTTGGCTGTGGGTTTATCATATATGGCCTTTATTACGTTGAGGTACTTGCCCTCTATACGCATTGTGTTGAGAGTTTTTATCATAAATGGATGTTGAATTTTGTCAAATGCTTTTTCAGCGTCTGTGGAGATGATCATGTGATTTTTGTCCTTCTTTTTTGTTTATATGGTGGATGATGTTGATGGATTTTCAAATGTTGTACCATCCTTGCATCCCTGGGATGATTCCAACTTGGTTGTGGTGTATGATCCTCTTGATGTATTTTTGAATTTGGTTTGCTAATATTTTGTTGAGTATTTTTGCATCTGCGTTCATCAGGGATATTGGTCTGTAGTTTTCTTTTTTGGTGGGATCTTTGCCTGGTTTTGGTATTAGGGTGACGTTGGCTTCATAGAATGAGTTTGGGAATATTCCCTGCTCTTCTATTTTTTGGAAAACTTCAAGGGGAATGGGTATTGTCTTCTCTGTATGGCTGATAAAATTCCAAGGTAAATCCATCTGGCCCAGAGGTTTTGTTCTTGGGTAGTTTTTGATTACCGCTTCAATTTCATTGCTGGTAATTGGTTTGTTTAGATTTTCTGTTTCTTCCTCGGTCAGTCTTGGAAGGTTGTATTTTTCTAGGAAGTTGTCCATTTCTTCTAGGTTTTCCAGCTTGTTAGTATATAGGTTTTCATAGTACCCTCTCATAATTCTTTGTATTTCTGTGGGGTCCATCATGATTTTTCCTTTCTCATTTCTGATTCTGTTGGTGTGTGTTGATTCTCTTTTTCTCTTAATAATTCTAGCTAGAGGCTTATCTATTTTGTTTATTTTCTCAATGAACCAGCTCTTGGTTTCATTGATTTTTTTCTATTGTTTTATTCTTCTCAATTTTATTTATTTCTTCTCTGATCTTTATTATATCCCTCCTTCTGCTGACTTTAGGCCTCATTTGTTCTTCTTTTTCCAATTTCAATAATTGTGACATTAGACTATTCATTTGGGATTGTTCTTCCTTCTTATGTATGCCTGGATTGCTATATACTTTCCTCTTAAGACTGCTTTCACTGCGTCCCACAGAAGTTGGGGCTTTGTGTTGTTGTTGTCATTTGTTTCCATATATTGCTGGATCTGTATTTTAATTTGGTCCTTGATCCATTGATTATTTAGGAGCATGTTGTTAAGCCTCCATGTGTTTGTGAGCCTTTTGCTTTCTTTGTACAATTTAATTTCTAGTTTTATACCTTTGTAGTATGAAAAGTTGGTTGGTAGGATTTCAGTCTTTTTGAATTTCTTGAGACTCTTTTTGTGGCCTAGTATGTGGTCTATTCTGGGGAATGTTCCATGTGCACTTGAGAAGAAAGTGTATCCTGTTGCTTTTGGATGTAGAGTTCTATAGATGTCTATTAGGTCCATCTGTTCTAGTGTGCTGTTCAGTGCCTCTGTGTCCTTACTCATTTTCTGTTTTGTGGATCTATCCTTTGGAGTGAGTGGTGTGTTGAAGTCTCCTAAAATGAATGCATTGCATTCTATTTCCTTCTTTAATTCTGTTAGTATTTGTTTCACATATGCTGGTGCTCTGTATTGGGTGCATATATGTTTATAATGGTTATATTCTCTTGTTGGACTGATCCCTTTATCATTATTTAATGTCCTTCTTTATCTCGTTACTTTCTTTGTTTTGAAGTCTATTTTGTCTGATACTAGTACTGTAACACCTGCGTTTTTCTCACTGTTGTTTGCATGAAGTATCTTTTTCCATCCCTTAACTTTTAGTCTGTGCATGTCTTTGGGTTTGAGGTGAGTCTCTTGTAAGCAGCATATAGATGGGTCTTGCTTTTTTATCCATTCTATTACTCTGTGTCTTTTGATTGGTACATTCAGTCCATTTACACTTAGAGTGATTATTGAAAGATATGTAGTTATTTCCATTGCAGGCTTTAGGTTCATGGTTACCAAAGGTTCAAGGTTAGCTTCTTTACTATCTTACTATCTAACTTAACTCACTTATTGAGCTATTATAAACACTGTCTGGTGATTCTTTATTTCTCTCTCTTCTTATTACTCCTCCTCCATTCTTCATATGTTGGGTGTTTTGTTCTGTGCTCTTTTTTTGTTTCCTTTGACTGCTTTTGTGGGTAGTTGATTTTATTTTTTGTCTTTAGTTAGTATTTGCTTGGTCTGCTTTCTTTGCTGTGATTTTATTTTCTCTGGTGACATCTATTTAGCCTTAGGAGTGCTTCTATCTAGAGTAGTCCCTCTAGAATGCCCTGTAGAGGTGGTTTGTGGGAGGCAAGTTCCCTCAACTTTTGCTTGTCTGGGAATTGTTTAATCCCTCCTTCATATTTAAATGATAATCATGCTGGGTACAGTATTCTTTGTTCAAGGCCCTTGTGTTTCATTGCATTAAATATGTCATGCCATTCTCTTCTGGCCTGTAAGGTTTCTGTTGGGAAGTCTAATGATAGCCTGATGGGTTTTCCTTTGTAGGTGACCTTTTTTCTCTCTCTGGCTGCCTTTAGTACTCTGTTCTTATCCTTGGTCTTTGCCATTTTAATTATTATGTGTCTTGGTGTTGTCCTCCTTGGATCATTTCTTTTGGGAGTTCTGTGTACTTCATGGTCTGAGCGACTATTTCCTCCCCCAGTTTGGGGAAGTTTTCAGCAATTATTTCTTCAAATACACTTTCTATCCCTTTTTCTCTCTCTTCTTCTTTTGGTACCCCTATAATGTGGATATTGTTCCATTTGGATTCATCACACAATTCTCTTAATAATCTTTCATTTGTGGAGATCCTTTTATCTCTCTCTGCCTCAGCTTCCGTGTGTTCCTGTTCTCTGATTTCTATTCCATTAACGGCCTCTTGCACCTCATCCAGTCTGCTCTTAAGTCCTTCCAGAGATTGTTTAATTTCTGCAGTCTCCCTCCAGACTTCATCCCTTAGCTCTTGCATATTTCTCTGATGATCCATCAGCATGGTTATGACCTTTATTTTGAATTATTTTTGGGGATATTGGCTAGCTCTATTCCCCCGGCCCTCTCTCAGGGGTTGTCTGGACTATTTTGGACTGGATTAAGTTCTTCTGCCTTTTCATGGTGATAGAGGTAGCTGTAGGCCGGTAGCACGTGTGTCAGCTGGGAGAACAAAGTCCTTTCCTGCTCTTACTGGTCGCTTTGCTCTTCTCAGGTGCCTATGTCGATTACCCGCACTCCTGGAGCAGCCTCCCTGTTACTTCCCTAAACTGAGCCCTCCAGAGAGTGGCAGGTGCACCGGGTGCACTCTCCCGCAAAAGTGGCACCCCTGCCAGCAAGCTGTGTGCCAACAGCAGCCTTTGGATCTGGCCTGGGCAGCTGTGCGCCGGGCTGAGTGTCTGCTGGGGCGCAGCTGCTCCTTGGCTGCTCCTCCACTGTCGCCGCTGGCTCCCACGGGCAGCTCCCAGGCCCATCTGGCGCTGCCGTGGGCTCGTGCTAGCCTCTCCCAGGCCCCTCCAGCACCGCCGCCGCTGGCGCACGCGGGCCACACCCAGGCTGCTCAGTGGCCACTCCCAGTCCCCTCTGGCGCTGCCGCTGCAGCCTCACACGGATCACTCCTGGCCCCTCTGGCGCCGCCACTGCCAACGCGCGCAGGCTGCTCCTGTTCCGCTAGGTCGCCACTGCCATGGGCTCGCACAAGCTGCTCCCAGCCCCCTCCATCGCCCCTGCTGCGGGCTCATGCATACCGCTCTGTCGCCGCTGCTGCCGGCCCACGTGGGGTGGTCCCAGGCCATTCAGGTGCCGCCGCCACAAGCTCATGCAGGCCGCTCTGTTGCCACTGCCACCACCAGCCCACACGGGCCAGCTCTGGGCCACTCGGCCGCCACTGCCGTGGGTTTGTGCAGGCAGCTCCTGGGCCCCTCTGGCAGCAGCTCCCCTGGCATGCACTGCCACTCTCCCACTACGGGGTCAGTGTGTCGGGGTCCACCAGTTGGGGGAACGACTGGCAGGCTGCTTATCACCGTGAGGGGCTTCAGAGCTGTGCTGCCACCCAGGGGGTTAAGTCGCTTCCCAGGTGCTGGTGTGTGTGCGTCGGGATGACTTGGTCCAGCTGTGAGGTCCCTGTCCCTTTAAGACTTTCAAAAAGCACTAGCTTTTCTTTTGTCTTAGGGGTGCCGGTTGAGGGGACCTGCCCGCGGGTTTGCTTTTCCGTATCTCTAATAACCAGCACGCCATGCACCGTGTGTCTGTGCTCCTGGTGCAGATTTCTAGAGCTGTTTGTTTAGCAGTCCTGGGCTTTCACTCCCTCCCCACTCCAACTCCTTTCTTCCCACCAGAGTCTGGGATAGGGAGGCATTCGGGTCTTGCTGGGCAGCGGCTTATATCTTACCCCCTTTGTGTGATGCTGAGTTCTCGCAGATGTCGATGTAGCCTGGCTGTTGTACTGTATCTACCGGTGTCTGTTAGGAATAGTTGTATTTGTGGTATTTTCAAAAATATATATGTTTTTGGGAGGAGATTTCCGCTGAACTACTCATGCTGCCATCTTGGCTCCTCCCCCTCTTTAGATTTTGATGCAAAGAAACCAAATGTCAAAAAATAAATGGGACAACCTGGTAAATTTGAGCACTGAATTGATATAGAAACATTGTTTTAGGCCTGATAATGGTATTACAGTTATATTTTTAGAGACTCCTTATCTTTTCGTGAAATATTTATGGTTGAAATGACATGCCTGGAATTACCTTCAAAAGAATATAAAAGTTTGCTTGTATGTGGCCCCAGGTTCATTCTTTCCCCAGCACCCCCACCCTCAAAAAAAAAGAGGGCTGGCAAGCCTGTAGATGAAACCAGTACCTATAAGTTACTGATTGTTGAAACTGTATGATGGATGGATGCATGAAGATTCATTGTACTATGCCTTTTACTTCTGTGTATGTTTGGCATTTCAATAATTACAATTTTCAAAATAAAACATAAAAACATAACAGAGCTCTGCAGGTCAGGTCTAAACTGAGGCTCATTTACAGGAAGAAATGCTACCATCTCTGGAAGGCAGTGATCATTTGACCTATTTGGGTATACTTCAGACACTTTGTACACTGGTCTGAGAAAAATAAAATACAGACAACCCTTGAACAACATGGGGGGTAGGGGAGCCAATGAAGTCGAAATTGGCACATAACCTTTGGTACCCCCAAAACCTAATTACTGATGGCCTACTGTTGACCTGAAGCCTTACCAATAACATAAGCAATTAACACATATTTTGTATGTATTATATACTGTATTGTAAAAGTAAACTAAAGAAAAGTTTTTTTTTAATTGTTGCAAATCTCCAAAAGTTTTTCCACTATAGTTAATGAAAATAATCTACATATAAATGAACCTAAGCAGTTCAAAACCCATGTTGTTCAAGAAGGGTCAACTGTTGTTTCAAGGCTCAAAACCACCAAATACTATACCCAACAGTGTATGACATAAAGTCAAAACATTTCTTCATTGGACACCATTGTAAAAACATTCATTTGCACTGAGATTTACATGACTTAAACAGATTTAAACATTTTTCTCTCCCAACAATATTTGCCTTTAGTAATGATCGGAGCTTTGAAGCCAGTGGGCCTTAACTATTAGGCATTAACCTGCATCCTTGAACTTTCACCTCATGTTGCCTCCAGGCTGTCCTGTATGTAGCTGAACCTCTTCCAGCCACATCCAGCCTCTCCTTGTATCAAAGGTCCCCTCACAGGAGCCCCTCACTGTCCTACCCAGTGGTCTTTTGCCAGCTTTGATTTCCTTGATTCTAACTCAGGACCTCTTGAGGCCCATTTCAGTGTGTTGTATTTTCTGTAGACAGGCAATCAGAGCTGGAGGAAAAAAAAGCAGGACTAGAGATAAAGAGCCTCAATTTCTAGAGAAGATATGTATAAGACTTGGAGATTATTCAGCCTATCTCACCAACTGGTATTATCATTAAACCTAATATGACAGACACATTTGGACATTGATTTTTTTCCTAGTTTACTAACCACTTGCTCCCAACCACAAGAGCTGACTGTATGTTCATCATGACTATTATTTATCAGGCCCTTGTGATAAGCCAGGCATTGCCCTTCACATTTTACCAATGTTACACAATCAGTCTTCAGGGCTACCCTTTGAGGTGGCTATTTTCCCCACTGTGCAAGTCAGAACCAGGGAGGCTGACTGGCTTGCCAGAGGCCACACAGCTGGCAAGTGGCAGAGGCATATTTTGAATGTGATCTCTCTGACTTGGAAGCCCATATTCTTTCTCCAACAGGGTTTAGCCTAACTACCATATGAACAAATGGGAATCTGACCTTTGTTAAATCTCTGCAAGGAAGCTGGCGCACAACTGGCCTTGGTCACCTTCTTATCGCTTAAAATATATGTAATAACAAGTAAACCTCCTTGCCTAAATAATGGTATTATAATCCTTTAATTTCCTGTTAAGAGTCTGGAGGCAGAGAAAAGTCAAGGGACTTTTTCTAGGCTGCACAGTAAGAGAGAGCTCTGATTCTTTCTTCTCTAATAAATACTCTAACTACCAGATTAAGTTTCAGTTATTCTGAATTCCACCAAGAAAACTGAGCCATTAATTTGGGTAAAGAGCTCCAGGATCAGATTCACTAAAAAGAAAAGTCCATTCTAAAATCCCCAAATGGATTGCCCTGTAACCTTCTACATTAATTTCCAAACTTAGCTACGCAGAACAGTTACCCAAGATTCTGGGAAGGGGTCTGGGCATACATGTATTTTTAAACAAGCTGCAAAGTGAAATCTAAGAACTGTCAATCTTGTGGAGGAGACAGAAATCATATTAGTTATCCATTGCTTCCTAACAAATCACTCCAAGACTTAGCATATTAACACAATAACCATTTCTCTCATCATTTTTGTGTGGCTTAGCTGGGTCTCTCTGGCTCAGGGTCTGCCACAAGGCTGCAATCAGGGAGTCAGCAAATTCAACACTCATTTGGGAAAGGAACTTTTTCCAAGTTCACTCACATGACTGTTAGCAGGATTCAGTTTCTCACAGGCTGATGAGCAGAGAGAGGGCCTCAGTTCCTTGCTGGCTGTTGACAGATGCCTTGCTCAGTGTCCCGCTGCAGTGGCTTCTCCAGAGGGCACCTCACAATGTGGCAGATGGCTTTTCTCTCAGAGTGTGTGCAGGAGAGACCAAGAGAAAGCAAGCAAGATGGAAGCCACAGTTTTTTTGTAACCTAATCTTGAAAATGAAATCCCATCACACTTGCTGTAATCTGTTCATTAGGATGAAGTCATTAAATCCAACCCACCATCAGGGAGAGGAGATTACACAAAGGTGTGACCATCAGGAGACAGGTGTCATTGGGAGCCATTTTAGAGGCAGCCTATCACTGAGATGTAAACAAAGAACTAAAAAAGTGGTAATATATTTTCTAGCTCTGTCCACTAAGAAAGGCTAGATTGAATGACACCCCAGTATCAACATGTACACTAGTGCCTAGATACTAGTTTCTAAATACCATTCCAGGACTCCCTGGGAAAAATGTTAACTCTGATTCTGAGGCAGGAAAAATACAGGATCAGCCTGCAGCCCCTTGAAATTCAAGAGAAAAGATTATCAAAAACCAATAGGCACATTGGAATCAACCTAAAAAGCTAAAGGGGAAACAATTTGAACAATAAAATAAAAATCCCAAGATATAAAACAAAGTGTAAAATAGGTATACATGACTATTTACAAGTGATTGAATATTAAATACATGGGTAGGGGACCAATCTTCCTTAGAGAAGAACTCTAAATACTTTATGTAGATATTCTGTTCCAGGCATTGAAGTTTAATCTCCTATTCCTCTTGACGCTGGATGGGATTTAGTGACTTGCTTCCAAAGAAGAGAATATGGAAAGAAAGGGGAAAATTACAGCTCTGCAGTGGAGAACTTGCAAACATTACCATGGGCCCTTCTGGAGTTTGGGAATAGTGTACCAATTTTGGCTCCTTAGGTTTATAAAAGTATCATAGTCATGTGAGGCGTTAGCATTAGGGGAAATAGAAAATACATGACCACGTTCCTTAAAAACTATTATGGCCATGTCAAAGTTATGAGAAACCAGGAGAGACTAAGAAATTGTAATAGACCGTAGGAGTCTGAGGAGATATGATGACTAAATGCAAAGTGGCATCTGTGACTGGACCCTAGAACAAAAAGGACATTAGTAAAACCTGAATCAAGTCTAGAGTTTAGTAAATCGTAATGTAGCAATGTTGGCTGCTTAGGTTTGCAAATGCACCATAGTAATGTTAAGATGTTTTATTTATCTATGTATTTTGTTAATTTTTTTGTTAAGATGTTTTTATTGGAGGAAACGATGATGATAACAGAAACTTCTTTACTATCTTTGCAACTTTTCTGTAAATCTAAAATTATTCCAATACAGAGACAGCCACCAATCACTTATCACAGAAGTGGCCCATGTTCAGCTCACTGTCTTCCCCTCACCCAGCTACCCCAAATGCCCAGGGCTACTCCAGGACACCTCATGCAGACAAGTGTGAAGGAAGGGAACTTAGAATGAAAGACAGGTCTTAACCAATCCCCATTTGAGGAGTGCTTTAAGACATTGAAGGGATCAAGGGCAGGCTGCCCCAAGGTGTGCCATTGTGAAATGCAGAGTATTTTGAGCTGCTAACCATCAAGGCCCAAAAGACTCATAAAAAACTTTGACCTCCTACTCCCCAACTGCATAAAAAGACTTTAGATGGAGGAGCTACTGTAGGAGGAGAAGTATCACCCTAGATAACTATATTATAGTGTGAACTGGGTGTGGTAGACAGGGAGGGATGTGGCTAAGTCTGTTAAAATTCCTCTTTGTGCCCCCTCATTGCTTCTGTGTGGCCCAGCAAATATTTGTTTATCAAACATTTACTCTTTTCATATTCCTGTGAATTACTTGCTTTTTTCTTTTAAGTCTCAGAACACCTATCTCCTTCTCGGTGGTTCACAATCAAATACATACCTCATTTTCCCTGTCTTTTGAACCCAAGTCTATGACTTCCCCATAAGTACATAATTAAACCTTGGCTTTTACACCTGTTAACCTCTCATGTCAATTTCATTCTTAGACCAGCTAGAAGAACCTCGGGATGGAGGAAATTTCTTTCTCCCAATAACATTTTCCTTTAAAAGAGTAGAAAACAACAATGACCAATGAACTCAGTTCTAAGATCCCACCTTGGGTCTTGGAAGGGGCTGGTGCAAGTCATGGGGCCTAGGCACAAGCTTCATCAGTTTCTCAATAAATTCACCCTACAAAGATCTCAGAAGAAACAAGTGCACTTTGGCCAGAAACGCTGCTACTCTCATCAATCCTCAGCCTAAGCACTCCCTCCTCCAGGATGTGTTTGCCTGAGCCCCCCACCAGTTTAGGCAGGTCTCCCAGGATCCCTCCATGCCTCCATTATGACACTCGGCTACATACCTTAAGTTTTTGTGTTTCTACCTCCCTGTTAGCGGATAGGCTCACTGAGGGTGTGGTTCAAGGCATTAAAAAGTCTTTGTACTGTCATAGTGGGCACCCAAAAAGCCCTTGTTAAGTAAATGAATTAATGCACTTTCTTTAGGAAGGAAACACTTGCCAGGCAGAAGCCTAGGCTCCAGGGGTAAGAACACCAGAGCTCTGGTTCCTGTCCAGTGACCTCTGTTATCAATTACAGTGGGAGGGTAAAAAAACAGCCAATCAGCAACAACCTCTTCAGAGGCCATACAGAAATACCGACAGGTTTTTACCTCTACATATGAATCTTTTATGGGGGTCTGTGCACGTTACTATGCTGACCATATTGTTAGTTGTAAGTGTAACGATATAAAAATTATGACATAATTTTTTGAAATCCAGAGTCTCCTAGCATATTCAACTGTTAAAACGCATGTGTCTCAATGAATCAGGCTAAACTGAAGTGGAACTAAATATAGTAAAGTAAAATCCTCATCCATCAGACACTTTTTACACCCCGCACCCTCACTCCCCCTACACAGAAACACGCCCCGGATATGAGATACGAGCTCCGCTTAGGCAGATGTGCCAGGTGAACACAAGTCCCAACACGCGTGGGTTAAACGGCCAACTTAGGTTACCAAGGGCTTAAGACTCACAGCATCTTTCAAGGTAACAGACACCAGGGGCTACATTAAAAATGTGGGTTTTCCTACACACCTAGAGCAGGTTTGGTAACAATGTACTTCCCAGGAGAGAACAGTGAAGACACAAAGCGAATTTCACTCAACAGCGCACGCCCCTCGGGGAACCCTGCGCGTGCGCACACTGCGAAACAGAGCAGCCGGCTCGTGGCGCTATAGCTTTTCTTTCCGCTCCAGACGCTCAGTGCCCGCCTCCGGGCCGGAGGGAGCATATGATTGGTCAGTCTGGCCCTGGGTCGGAGATTTAGTGATTGACAGCAATGCCCAGAGACAGGCAAGCTGGAAGCCTGAGTAGCGGGTGAAGTTATCTGCGGCCGCGCGGCCGAGGTAAGTAAGAGTAGGGCTTCGGGAAAGCGGTTGGCTTGGGGCTGAGGAGGCGACCCTTGGCCTGAAGGCGCTGGGAAGCTCTGATACCAGTCAGGGTGGGAGGCTGAAGGAGCCCGTTCGGGCAAGTGGGACGCCGGTTGGGTGTCTGCGCCGCGGCTGAAGGGAGGCGGAGATGTTCTCGGGCAGCCGGGCTGCTGAGGGTCTTGCTGGGGCCGGGGCTGCGGCGGAGCAGAGGGCAGCCGTGAAAGCTGGGACTCACCCACCCAACCACGCGTCTACCCCACGTCTCTCCCCACCTGCCCAATGGTCCCCCTCCCCAGCCCGCAGTTCGTGCGCAGGCCGCTAGGCGGCGATTTCCTTGGGTGTCTAACGCTTTCCCCGGACTGGGCGGGCCGGCCCCGCGGATCAGTCACCCGGAATCCGGAAGGAGGAGCACCCTGGCTGGGAGGTTTAACCAGCCTCTCGTAAGCTTTTGCCTCCCAGGACTTCCCAGTATACCTTTCTCACCGTGACAAGGATTTGCTGTAAGCCCCAAAGAAAAGGTCGACTGTTGTACATTTAAAAATACATTTCATTACGGAAAACTTTATAAACTGTGCAGAGGTCGAAAGGATGATATAAAGAACTCGGTGTACCCATTACCTGACTTCAATTAATGAACGTTTGGCCAGGCCCGCTCGCCTCCCCGAGTTACTTTGAAGTAAATCCCAGACATACCACTTCAACTCTTACATATTCCTACGGCTTTGTCATCATCAGTAATAATACTTCTTTTCCAATCATTTGCTTTCTAGAGGGGTTGAGTAAAATAAGGCACACTTTGAGGT
Source organism: Manis javanica (assembly GCF_040802235.1). Classification (NCBI taxonomy): domain Eukaryota; kingdom Metazoa; phylum Chordata; class Mammalia; order Pholidota; family Manidae; genus Manis; species Manis javanica. Next base: position 153,736,991 of record NC_133157.1, read on the forward strand.
GTGGACAGTGCATATTTAGTTTGCGATACAAGAATGTTGGAAGTTCTCCCACGGAGCAGTTTCACTACCCTGTCTTCAGGTTTTCAAAATTTCTGAAAACAAGGGTACCAAACAATCTAGTTTTGACAGTAGTGATACTGCTTTTAAACAGTAATAATAGTATTGTTCATTTTTGTTTATAGAGTTCTTGGTATGTATGAAGCACGTGAAATTGTTCCCATCTATTAATTTAATTTTACAACAGCCTTGTGAAGCAGGTAGACCATTTTACAGATGAGGCAAAAAGAGGTCTGGAGAGGTTAAGCAATTTGCCTGAGGTCACATTGATTCATGGGGTTGGGGGAGCCTGGGATTAGGTTTGCTAACCCTTGTCAGTTCAAAGTTCTTGCTCTTTTAACCATAATTGAATGTTCTAAGAATTGTAGAGTAAATATAATTGCTGTGACTTATTTCTATTGAGCTGAAAATCCATAATGGAAAAAACAGCTGGAAATTTATAGTGTAAAGGTAATAAAGATACTTTTGTTTCTTTGAAACACTAGAAGGTTAACACAACTGAGTTTAAAGTTATGGCAAAATGTATGAAGATCATAAATACAAGTGCTAAAATTTTATTCTATAGTATATGGCCAGTTAAAGGGGAGAGGAAAATGCAAAAAAATACACATCAGTGAATAGTCTCTACCTTCTTGAGCACTTAGCCTATACTGGCTATTTACACAGAAAACTTTAATCTGTATTTCCTCATCTTCCCAATCTTATGCTATTTCTAAAACAGCATCTTTATCCAAACAGTGTTAGAAGAGTAAGGAACTAGAGACAGACAACTGGGCTTATTCAGAGGACAACAGAGAAGACTTGTTAAATTGGAGTTTAGGATTCCTGTTGTAGGAGTAATTCAGAAGTAAAGTTAGACTCACATGTGAAGGAACTTGAGTGCACAAAGAAGTGATCCGATTATGGCCATCTCATAGGAAGATGTGAGGGGCTGCTTCACCTATGATGTGGAAAGGTTGACCTGGTGAATATAAAGGAAGTAGATGTAGGTAACTGAATTTATGGATGTAAGGAAAGGAATGAAGAGAAAAATAGCATGAAAAAAGTGTGGTTTTGAACTGCTAGTAAACTTCAGGTTCACAGGTTTGTTTTCCTGTGGCAGTTTTATAAAAAAAAATTGATGAATGAATAATTTCAATGAAGCATAGTTGGCATACAATATTAGTTTTGAGTGTACAACATAGTATCAACATTTATATACATTGCACAGTGATCATCACAATAAGTCTAGTTACCATCTGTTACCATACAAAGTTATTTTAATATTATTGGCTATATCTCTGTACTTTACATCCCTGTGACTTACTTATTTTATAACTGGAAGTTTGTACCTCTTAATCCCCTTTGCCTATTATACCCACTGTCTCCCCTCTGGGAGATAACCTGGCAACCACTAGTTTGTTTTCTGTATCTGTGAGTCTGTTTCTATTTTGTTTGTTTTGTATTTTAGATTCCACGGTATTTGTCTTTCTCAACCTGACTTACTTCACATAGCATAATGCCTTATAGGTCCATGCATGTCACAAATGGCAAGATTTCATTCTTTTTTATGGGTCAGTAATATTTCATTACAATATACTACATCTTTATGCACTTGCCTATTGATGGAGATTTAGGTGGCTTCTGTATCTTGGCTATTGTAAATAATGCTTTAATAAACATAGGGATGCACATCTTTTCAAATAGTGTTTTTATTTTCTTCAGATAAAAGTAATCCTGGATTGTGTGGTATTTCTATTTTTAGTTTTTTGATGAACCTCCATACTGCATTCCATAGTGGCTACACCAATTAACATTCCCACCAGTCTTACACAAGAGTTCCCTTTTCTCAGCATCCTCTCTAAAACTTGTTATTTCTTTTTTTGTTGTTTTTACTAGCCATTCTGACAGGTGAGAGGTGATATTGTGGTTTTGATTTGCATTTCCATGATGTTTAGTGATGTTGAGCTAATCATGTATTGTTTGGCCATTTTTGTCTTTAGTAAAATGTCTGTTCAGGTCCTTTGCCCACTTTTTAATTGGATTTTGTTGTTGTTGAATTGTATGAGTTCTTTATATATTTTGGGTATTAACTCCTATCAGATATGTTATTTGCCAACATTTTTGCCTATTCAGTAAATTGCCTTTTTGTTTTATTGATTGTTTCCTTCCCAGTGCAAAAGCTTTTTAGTTTGATGTAATCTCACTTTTTATTTTTGCTTTTGTTGCCCTTTGCCTGAGAAGACATATCAAAAAAAGAAGAAAAAAAGTGCTGCCAAGACTGATGTCCAAGAGTTTACTGCCTATGTTTTCTTTTAGGAGTTTATGGTTTCAGGTCTTATATTTCGGTCTTCAATCCATTTTGAGTTTATTTTTGTATGTGATGTGTAAGAAAGTGGTCTGGTTTCATTCTTTTGCATGTAGGTGTCCAGTTTTCCCAATACCATTTATTGAAGAGACATCTTTTCCACATTGTATATTCTTGCCTTCTTGTAGATTGATTTGACCATAGAAGTGTGGGTTCATTTCTGGTTCTCTATTTTGCTTTATTGATCAGTGTGTCTGTGTTTATGTCAGTGTCATACTTTTTTGGTTACTGTAGCTTTGTAGCATAGTTTGAAATCAGGGCATGTAATACCTCCAGCTTTGTTTTCTCAAAATTGCAAAAATTTTATTGACTATTAAAGGTCTTTAGTGTTTCCATACAAATTTTAAGATTATTTTAGTTCTGTGGAAATGCCATTGGTATTTTGATAAGGATTGCATTGAATCTGTAGGTTGCTTTGAGTAGTATGGACATGTTAACAATGTTAATTCTTCTCTCAGTACAACATATTTTTCCATTGATTTGCTATCTTCAATTGCTTTTATCAGTATTTTATAATTTTCAGAATATAGGTCTTTCACCTCCTCCATTAAATTTATTCTTAGGTATTTTATTCTTTTTGGTGCAATTGTAAATGGGATTATTTTCTTAATTTTCCTTTCTGATAGTCTGTTATTAGTGTATGGAAATGCAGCCCATTTCTGTATATTAGTTTTGTACCCTGCAACTTTACTGAATTTTTTCATTAGTTTTAATAGTTTTGATGAAGTCTTTAGGTTTTTCTATATGTAGTATCACATCATCTGCAAATACAGGCATACCTTCTTTTTATTGCACTGTGCTTTGTTGTGTTTTGCAGATACTGCATTTTTTTTTACAAATAGAATGTTTGTGAAATATATTTCACCACTGTTTCTATGCTTTATTTTTTTAAAAACAACCACATATATATGTTAGTTTGCGACTTTTTTCATTTAGCCATCCTTTCATGTATAACTTTTTGCTTTAATGACCATAACCTTGGAATGGGTGTGTTGAACTTAAGTGCTTTTCCAATTGATGTACATTTAGTGTGCCTCTAGATTTTTTCTTTAAGTCTAGTACTTAGTAAAAACCTTTACCAGCTTTTAAAAACTAAACATCTTTGTTTACAAAAGTATAATTTACTGAGTTTTTCCACTAACGCAGTTTTTATACACATAATATGCAGGAGATAGTAATTATTACAGTTTATCAAAATCACCTTTATGGTGAGTTTTCATCACTTTACTGGACCCAAGGATAGCACTTTTAGCAAAAAAATATTGACTTCAAGTAATCAGTGTGTTCGTTTCTGCTCATGTTCAGGATAACTTAAGATATTTGATAAATTCTTTCAAAAGATTATTTTAAAATTGATGCCCAAACTTAATTTGTTTGGGATTAAGTACATGGGAATGCTTAAAATAAAAATAAGGAAATATGTACTTATGTTATTCACTGTGGGGTTATATTTCAGAGATCCTCCCATGAAAATGGTATACCTTTAGTTCAAATGGAAATGTAAAACTACCTTTAAACTCTCTTCTATCATATAGAGAGAAAATTGATCTCTCAAAATGTTACAGAAGACATCCTTCAGAAGTTTAGTAGACCCATTGACTTGAAATAATTTTCATCAAGTTTTAACAAGCTAATTAGACTTCTTAGACGTATTATTTAAAGTTTTTATTTTTTGTGGAAATGTAGTATAGGTCATGAGATTTATTCATTTGTGGACTGAAAAAAATGGCACTTAGTGTATGTCAGATTGCTAGGCATTGGGAATATAGCAGTGTACTTAATTTTGTGTGAAAGGTATAGAATAATTGAAATTATTGCTAGTAAATTATAACCCAGAAGTTGAACACTATCTCACTGTATAGAATACTAAAGAGTGACTTAAAGCTCGACTAGACTGATGTGCAGTATAGCGGTGGTCATAAAGTTGAATTTTCAGAAAGTAGGATAGTGCATTGACAAAGATTGTTGACAACTTTTCACTGCGACTGGTAATGACATTTTTTTAGAAACAAAATAACATCCGTCTACTGTACTGTATCTTAAAAGAAGGGGCGTTTTTATACCAAAAGGTAAGAAGGACATACTCTCAAAATAAAGGGCAGTAACTTTCAGTTGAATTAGTTTTTGTTTTTTCACTTCATAGCCCTTATTATTTTTCTTTTACATCATTGTTTGACACTAAAATGTAGAAGAGTTATTTGGGATGCACTGATATGATTTAATACTACTCTAATCTCAGTATTCTGAGAACAAGAAACCTTTTTCTAATAATTTAGTCAATTGCATAACTAAAAAATGTTCTAAGACTCCCCCAAGCCCTGCTTTAAAATGGTCATACTGCTCTCTCATATTGTAAAGATAATTAAATGGCCATTTCCCTGAATAGTTCCCAAAGACCTTATGAAATTAAGCCCCTCTGTACTGTTGTAGCTTTTTAAAGTTTTGGGCATTTTAAATTTAATGACAGTTTTGTTATTACTGCCAACAGGGTTATTGTGAAACTATTTACTGCTAATAACTTTTTTATTAGAACTATCTCCAAAACATATATACTGCATTTGGGTGAAAGCAATATTTTGTGTTATCTTTGATTTTGGTTGCTGTAAACTTAAATTGGTCTAACCATACACTATTAGAAAAGAAAGTCTGTTTTCAAAGTTTATCTATTACTCATTTAGTCTTGGTTTTCTCTTCTGCTGCCCTGCCAACCACCCCTCCCCACAAAGAGTAATTTGTTATTATCTGTGTTAGATTAGACTAGACCGTATAAACCTATACATCAACATAAAACTCAAGAGTTACATATATTCATACAGAACATAGGGATCAAAATGCAGCCTGATTCTTAACCATCTTTTTTAAAACCTTTTTTGTTTTGAAGTACAATGCAGAAAGTATAACTCAGAAAAATGCACAAACATAAATATACAGCTCAATAAATGATCACAAAGCAAACACCCATGTAATGACCACCTAGGTTAAGAAATAGAAAGTTGTCCGCACACTAGAAAGCTCCTTTATAGTCTCTTCCAACTATTTATTCATCTCCTTCCAGTGGTAACTAACCACCATTGTAACTTACATGGCAGCTTTGTTTTGCCCTTTATGATTTTCTTAATGCCTTGAGGATCTGTGTGGATGACCTCTTTTTCATTCCTGTACTGTGTGCCCTCTCTTTCTCCTTGATACATCCTTAGAGGCCAACCCTTTTTACTAGTCTTCTCAAAGAAACAACTCTTGGCCTGTTTAAACTTCTTTGCCTTGAAAGTTCTCTCATGCTTTTCAAATAGATGATTTTTATGTTTGTCCAGCTAGTTTACTTGTCCTCAGTTGGAGGAGGGTTTGTTTGAAATTACCTAGTTTACCTATAAATAGAAGCAAAATTCCTCTTAGATGCTTGTTTACAATTAAGATAGTGTAGACAAGTTCATGGCTGGTGCCATTGTGATGAATAAGATAGTTTTTACTCTTAAGGTGATTAAAATGCTGTGGAGGAGGTTAGCAGTTTTAGTATAGTTTAATGTGCTATGTAGGAGAACATATCACAGGGCTGCTATAATCCTGGTTGATCAAGAAAAACCACTAGAAAAAGGTGATAGCTAAACTCAAACAAAGGATTAGCTTGGCATCGGGGACCAGTATGGAGGTGGAATACTGAATAAATGAAAAGTTCAGAGACCATGTTGAATTATTGGAGTTACTTATAAGACTGGATCAAAGAGTAGAGTGTGAAAGATTCAGAGGATAGGAAAGAACAGGGATCAGATCATAAAGGACCTTCTTTGGTATTGAGAATGGATAAATAGGGGAGTGCAAAACTGGGAGAGAGGGATACAAATAGTCTAGTTCATAGATTTTTATAGTAGTATAGAACTGATTGTAGAAATTGGAAAAGAAGGAATAACTGACATCATGGGTGCCATATTCTGAGGCAGGGAACACGTGAGCAACAGCTTTAGGAGGAAAGTTAAGTTCAATTTTGGTTTTCTTTAGTTTGAAAGCAGATGGGAGATACCAGAAAATGGCGTGTGATTGAGTTAACCGGGGTGAGGAAAGAATTTATTTAGTAAGTGGTGGAGCTGATGCAATGGCCTGTGAGTTGACGGGGTGTAAACCTGAGCACTTAGCTGAAAGGAGAGACAGGAGAACAGGAGACAGAATAGTTGTGGACACAGAAGGTGTGTGGCATGTGGAGTGGCGGGATGTAGAGGGATTTCCTGTGAGATGACTTTACTACTTGAAGTAGGATGCTTGGTCATTTTTAGAGAAATGATGGAGGAAGGGTTGGAGAGATTTGGGTAACCTGAAGAATGCTTGAAATAGCTGCCCTGAAGAATGGAAGTGTGGAAAGAGTAAGCAAGTAAGATTTTCTTAGAATGCTAGGTAGTAGTGAGGGCCCAGTTGAGATAAGAGGTAGTACATTTGTAGCATCATCAAAATATGAGGTTTGGTAATTTTTCTGCAGCCCAGTTGTAGGAAATGAAGACTGGTGGATTCATTAAGTTCCAGCTTATAGAATAAACAAAACAGTAAAACAATTAGTTGAAAATACTAAACAGCAGTAGTTCAAGTGATTTTTGGCTGCAAGGAGTAGAAGGGAATGAAGATTGGCAGGGATTGATTAGGTTGATGACAACTGCAAGGAAGGACACTGAAGGTCTCTGTGTGCTCAAAGAGTAGGTCAGAGGAGTATATGAGTGAAAGCTAAAAGGTGAGTTTTTTTTTAGCTTTTAGATTTTGTTCTTAGATCAAAAGTAAAATATGCTTTGTTGCACTGGCTGAACGGTACAAACCATACAAAGGAAGCTTTACTTCTGCCCACTGTGGCCAGTTTTAATAGTTTGATGTCTGTCTTTCTATAAAAAGGCTAAGGGTTTTGTTTTTGTCTCACATAAATAAAATCATGCTTAATATTATTCTTCCTGTATCATGTATATACTGTCAAGTCTTTACAGAGACTATCACTTGCTTTCAGGAGAAGCATATTTTATAATATGAGCCTACTATAATTTAATGAAGTTGTTTATTGTTAAGCATTTAAAGTTGATCCCTGTTTTGTGAGTAGAAAAAGCACTGCAGAAAATCTTTATACATGGTTCTTTATGTATAATGCTTTTATTTCTGTGAGAGAAATTTCTGAAAGTTTCATGACTTGGTCAATGGCTATGTATGCTTTTAAAACTTTTATTTGAAGCATAACGTACCTTAAGAAGAGTATGTAAGAGTACATCTTGATGAGTTTTCACAAAGTAAACATGCCCATAGACATTTGTCTATGTCAAGAAATAGAATATTGCCATCACCCTCAGAAATACCTCTCAGGCCTCCTACAGTCACTAATCTGTGCCTCCAATGATTTAAAAAAACAAAAACAAAAAACTCCTATGATTAGCTCTGATTAGCTCATTTTAGTTTTGTATATCTTAGACATTTGTAAAAATGGACTTAAACAGTACTCTGTTGCATGAATCGTCTCTGTGAATATTAAAATCACCTTCACAGGCAAGAATATAAGGTACTGATTTACTAGTTATGATTTACTAGTGCTAATGAAGCCAAAGCACACAATTCTGTTTAGGTGGGGACTTGGAGTAGAGACAACTCAGCTAACATAGTGGAATGCTAGGGAATGTCCTAAGTGTCCTTAAGTCAATCCTGATGAGGGGCAGAGAGTGGTAAAGCAGTGCTTCCAAAGGAGAGCTCTCTTTTAATGAAAGTATAATTTACGCACAGCAAAATTCACCACATTTCTCTTTGGATACAATCATGTAATTACCACCATAGTCAAGATGCAGGATAGTGCCATGTCCCCAAATTTCCCTTGTACTTCTTTGTAGTTAACCCTCCCTCCACTGCCTGCCCCTGGTGACCACTGATCTTTTAATTTGTCCCTTTACTTTTGCCTTTGAGTAAGAGTTTTTAAAAGAGTTTAGAGAAGTAATTGGTTGGAAACAGCCTAGATATGAGGTGTGTGAGAAGCAAGCAAGAACCCTTTGGTAAGGCTCTGAAGCAGCGTTCCGAAGGGGAGAGCCAAGTTGCTGTTCAGGAAGGGAGGGGATGTTTAACTTCAAACCAGGTTCCAGAGAGTACAGTGAAGTTTGGCGGAAATGCTAGTGGTAGGAGGCAACCAGCTAATAACTATGTGACCTGTCTTCTGTGTCTTTCTGTTTAACAAGGACCATTCTCTTTCTTGAACACCCCCACCCTTTTATTTATTTATTTATTTATTTATTTATTTATTTATTTATTTATTTATTTATTTACTTACTTACTTATTTATTTTTAAATTTTTTAGTTGACACCTCTCTTATTTTCCTACTACCTACCTCTTTGATCATTTTTTCACAGTGGCTTTTAATTATTCCCACTTGTTTCTCAAGTATTTCTTGACTTCTGTATCCTGGCTTCTTCTCTTCTCTGTGAGTTGGTTCATTGACTCCTTTTGCTCAGCCAGTGCTTCTTAATCTATGGGGACTTGGCCCAGACTTGCTGAACATCTCCTCTTGACAAAATAATTTAAAAATATTTTTTTTTAAAGTTCAAAAAGCAAGCAAAGGATACAAAATAATAAATCAAAATGCCCCCAAAACATATAAAGAACACACTATAATTGTTAAAATTAAAAAGACAACAATATCAGGTATTGACAAAGATTGTAGAACAACTGGAGCTCTCTTACTTATTGTGGGAGTATAATTGAACAACAACCTTGGAAAAGGCTAGTTTCTATTCGAATTGTAGCTATATGTCTATATTTATCTGTACACATCTTCCTCAAATTACAATGGAGTACGCCCCGATAAAACTCCCTGTAAGTTGAAAATATCCTGAGTCAAAAATGCATGTAATACACGTGACCTACCAAACATCATAGCTCGGCTTACCTTAAATGTGTTGTGAACAATTGTTAGCCTGCAGTTGGGCAAAGTCATCTAACACAAAGCCCCTTTTTTTAGTAAAGTGTTGAGTATCTCATGTGATTTATTGATAATTTTCTGAAAGTGAAAAATAGAATGGCTGTGAACCATCATAAGTTGGAGACTGTCTGTAAGTATTTCTTATGATCTTATGATCTTACTCCTGGGTATACACTCAAATGAGTTCTTAATGTGTACCTTGCTATACTCAGCAAGAATTATTTTCTCAATTGTATTTGTAATAGCTAAGAAATAGAAGGAACCCAATGTTCATGAACAGTAAATTGAGTGACTAAATTGTGTTGTAGTGCCACAGTGAAATATCACACAGCACTGAAAAAGAACTGATTCTCACAAAAATGTGAATTAATCTCACAGTATTAAGTGAAAGAAGTCAAACACAGAGTACATACAGCAGGCAAAACTAATAAATGCTTGTAAAAGTTAGAATAATGGTTAGATAGGTGAGGCATAGATATTGACAGGGTAGAAGCCCAAGGGAGCTTTTGGGGTTCTGGAAATGTTTTATATCTTGATCTGGATGGTAGTTACACAGGTTTATACATACATTAAAATTTGCAAGCCAGACACTTAAAATGTGTGTGCTTTTCTGTGTAAGATTTTCAAATCCTACGTAAAACCATCCGTTTTCTTTGACTAGATTTTTGGTCAGTTATTTCTCTCTCAGAATATTCAATCTTACAAGCAATAATAGACATTGGTAACATTAAAATGTATCTGTTTCACCAAAGTTCTGTTCTTGACCATTTCATAGTAATAAAAAAATTATATAATTCTGCCCATGCTTAGAACTGTATTTCACACTTAATCTGTCAATAAGGCCTGGCTCCTTTCAGTTCCCATGTTTCATCCAGTATCCGGCATATTTGTGGCACCTTTATCCTCCCACCCACCATTCTCTGTAATTGTTCATAAAGTTCCTCTCAAAATGTAGAATACAGACTCTTTGATGAGATGAGTTTACATCAGAATGTAAATAAAATATATCACTAAGTACACTGTTTTGTTTTTTGTTTTTTTCAAGCAAGACTGCCTTGATGAGGAAGCAGTGCATTCATTTATAGTCTGGTGCAAATTCCATGTCTCTTTGGAGACCAGCATTTTCAGTGAACTGGTTTACACCATACAAGTTAATGTTTAAATCTGTCAGATGTACTGTGTATTGATGGGGAGAGGGTGAGTGACAGGCATTATGGTGCCAGTGCGTGTGAAAGGACTTTGGGTCTTTATTTTTTATCTTCTAGCATCTGAATGATTGTTCCATATTTGTGGAGTTCCTTTTTAATTTTTGGTGGGAGGTAAAATCTGCTTGTAAGTATAGTCAGTCAGATTTGACCAAGCTACTCACTCAGGAGCCAGTGAGAGAGGAAAGTGGAAACTGTTCTGTTGGGGGCAGCAGCTGCGGTTGCAGTGGTGTCTTACCAGGACCAATTCTGCTCCAGTTTTGGATGTCCTTCCTGGACAATTATAAGATTGTTATCTACTAGCTATCTTTTCATAGATGTATTTTCTGCTTAAATTAGCCAGAGTAGGTTTTTGTTGCTTCCAACTAAGAACTCTAACTGAAAAAAAAATTACTTAAAAAATGTGCTATTCTTTCAAAGTTGATCAAAAGCAAAATTTGTTTTCTCTTAAGTAAATTTATACACACAGTTTTAAAATGTTTTAGACTAGATTTACTTTGTTAGACATTTTGTAGACAGTAAAGATTCTAAGTAATAATTTCATTTTAGTGTTTGCATTTAAATTTTTCAGGCTTTATGGACCATGTGCTGCTACGTATGCCTGAAGTACTTGAAATGCACGTTTGGAGAGACTTTGCCATCTAAATGCTTGGCTGGATTAAGCGCCTAATTAGGATGGTTTTTCAACAGGTTGGAGTAAGCATGCATTCGGTGAGCAATCAATCTCATTTTTAAAATCCAGATGTTTATATGTTTTAAGAATTTTTTTTGAGAAAGTGAAATGTATCTGTATATGATTAACATTTTGAATTCAGTATATTTATGTACTATTTAAATCATAGAATGAATCTTTACCTAGCATGACAAGTAAGGGAGTAACTTTCTGTTATACTGAAAACTTACCAATATTCATGTGACTGTTAAAAGTGCAATGTAATTGTTATAAAATGCTATAAAATTGCTATAAAAGCACAATCTCTACATATAGAGATAGAGATAGATATCATTAAATGACTAACATTCACAACTCTGAATGTATTTGTTATAAAATGCTATAAAATTGCTATAAAAGCACAATGTCTATCTATTGAGAGAGATGGAGATAGATATCATTAAATGACTAACACTTCACAACTCTGAATGTTGTAGAACTATTGTCATTGAATGCTGTGATAGTGTGGTTTATCACACAACTCTTTAAGTCATATCTCCTAAAATACAACAACTACAGACAGGAAGAAAAATAGTAGTAAAATATAGTTATTCAATGCCAAAAATGTCAGTTCTGATTTTGACATTTTTAAAAGTATTTTCTAATAATACATAATATTTTTCCAGATCCAGTGTAAAGCTATTAATTGTGCCAAGCATATTTTGTGGAATATTTCTTTTTATTTTCAAATCAAATGTTTTGTTATTGGTGATGTAACATTAAATTTTATTTATTAAAAATATAGGCAGTTTATGTAATTTGAATATGGGTATAATTTTTAATGCAGTACCTTTACTCTTGTTTTTATTTTGAGTGTATTCATATCTTGTTAAGACAGACTTGAACTTTGAATCCTCCACCCCTCCAAAGTTAAATCTGTTGTCTTTGGGATAAAAAGCAAAGGACCAAATAAAATTACCTTTTTCATAGCTGCAAAGTTTTGAGATTATTAGCTTGAGGATAAGCAACAGGAAAATGATTTGTGAAGTCAGTAAATAGTATTTTCGTCTTTTTCAGTTACATCTTCCTATGTTTTGGACTTCACTTAATGCAGTTTTACCACCTTTTTTATTATTTACCACCTTTTGGCTACATAGGGTAGAATTTAGTACTGACAGCAAAAGAATTTCTTATGCTTTCAGAAAGACAAGGATGCTTTTATTTATGATTCCCTAAAAGCAAAGCTTTACAATTTATGATTCCTACTGATTTGCAATTTGAGGAAGAGGTATAATTTAGTGGAAAGATTGCAAGTCTTTGATTCAAACAAGCCTAGGTCTGAAATTGTTCTCTGCCAGTTACTTTCTTCATCTACAAATTATAGATAAGAAGACTACTCCTTCAGAGTAAGTCTGTGGATTAAGTGACAGACAGTATATGTAAAACATCTCACATATTGGCTTGTAAAAAGCATAGAAACATTCAGTAATGCTTAGTTTCCTATGGTTTTGCTCTGACATCCTCCCACCCTGCCCCAGGTCAGGGGAATGTGCTAGTCTGAGACCAAAGCACAGAACTTTATTTCAAAATAAGGAAGAGATAACACAGTTTAGCTTGTTCATTTTAAGCTGTAAATGGATGCCTTTAATGGACCAAGTAAGAGAGCATTAACTTGCTCCCAATAATGTAATCACAACTGAGGACCATTCCTACTAACAGCAGATGAACAAGATCATTTTTTTACATTACATATAATTGATGCCAGGGTTCTTGTTTATTTACGGAGTCAAAGACCGAACTTCGCAAATGCTCAAGGTAGGCAAGCAAGAGGCTTTTTATTGATATAAGTAAAGATGCAGAATTCCCAGGCATATCCTGGGGGGAAAGGGAGAGCAAGGCTGTCTGGGCTCAGGTCTAGGGCTTGGAGTTATACTCCTGTTGCATCGACTAGGGAGAGAAGCTATTTGTTTGCTATAGGTTCGGGTTAGAATGCCAGCTGTAAGCCAATCACTCTAAAGGTCATTTCTGTTTTTGACTAGTATACCATGGTCAAGCTACTGTGAGCTACCCTGACTTACAGTCAGTAAAAATGGTTCTTTATCATGGAGCTTTAGTGAGAAGCTTCTTTATACATTGTTGCATTATTTCAGCTGCAAGTCTCCAGTCTTTCACATTCTCAAGGTCCTTAGTAAGCATCCTGTTTGTCCTTCCCAGGGCCCTTACCTTGCTCTAACTGGACAGGGGCTGCCCCCTGTTCTTACCCTGTCTCATAATCACCAACTGAAAATCTACAGAATAAGTTTTCTTCTAACATAAAGCAATTTGATCTTTTGGAGTTACTTTGTATCTTAGTTTCCAAGGTATCTTATCCTGCTGCCTAAGAGTAAAAAGGTATAGGCTACCAAGATTTTACCTTTGGGCATCTGAAAATTAAAAAAAAGAAATTTTAGCTCTACCTTTCAATGATAAATACATATTTTCTCACTGGTTTGATATGTAAATGAACTTGAAACTGTATTTGAAAGTATTACAAGAGCAGAAACGGCCTTCCTCCTTTACATATTTTATCTGCTTAAAAAGAAAACGTGCAGGCTTTGAGATCAGGGTTTTGGTTTTGTCCCTAGGACAGCTGGCAATGATTAGCTTTTTATATTCTTCCTGTACACATCAGCACCACCTTATAGCTACCGCTGGTTGGTTTACTATGCCCAGGTCTTTTTCATATATCATATATGTTCACTAGAACCACAGTTTTTTTTTACAATGAGGAACCTGAGATTCAGAGTGTTAGACTGACTTGACCAAAGCTTGAACTGTAATAGGAACCCAACTGTGATTCCAAAATCCTTCCTCTTTTTAATGTACTTTGCTATCTCTTGTAATAGAAAGAGAAGAAGACTTAATATTTATTAAAGACATTTATATATAAATACCTTCACTCAATTAACATTCACAGGCTTCTGAAGTAGATATTGTCCACATTTTATAGATGGTGAAACAGAAGCACAGAGATGAATAATTTGGCCAGTTTTATACAGGCAGTAAATGGTAGAGCCTCCCTTTAAAGCCAGGCCTACATGCTGCCATATTTTCTCTTTGCTGCTGTCTGTTTTGCCTCAACATTTGTTTGAATTTAAAACTGCATACTCATATCTGTCCAAACTTTCTCCTGTTATTATATATATGTCTTTAAGCAAAAGTATTTTCAAACTAGAGAAATTAAGAGTAATATGAAACCAATGTGATCCTGATTAAACTCAGTATTTTATGTTGAAAATGTTATAGCAAATATCTTACTTGTATTAGTAATGTATTTCCAATAATTCTTGAGAACTGTACCCTTGTTTGCCTTTTGTGCCTTGGTGGAAGACTGCAAATGTCGATAGGAGTTCTGAGTAAGGAAGAAGAGAACTGAGGGAAGCATTTTCTTCAGTTGGGGATTTGGGGGTTTATCTCTCTTTCTCTATCCCTTTCTTCCCAACACAGTTTTTATTTTCCACTGGCTTAAGAATTTATACTTTGTTGGGAACTAGATCCCTGAATTTTTGGTTAATGGTATGAACCTCCTTCCCAGAAAAATGTTGGGTATACATGCAATTTTGCATGTGATTTCAGGGATATGAAAATCCCAGAAGAATCTTTGCATTAATATTGCATAGCTTATCTTAAGAAAAATGTACTTCTTTAGAATTGAGTCTATACTTTTTCCTGCTAAATGGTGTCTCAAGTAGTAATATAGATGAAGCCAGTCTGTAACAATGAATTACCTCATAGACCTTGAGTGCAGACAGATGCCAGCTTCAGATGCCAGCCTCACATTCAGCACTTCTTCAGTAACATTTCATAATGTTAAAAAACAACAAATTTCTTTCCTGTTGTCATCCTCCTCCTTGCTGTCATCACTTTCAAACACTGTTGCTAAATGTTGTGGACTGTCATTACGAGACACAGACATGCAAACACACATACCACACACACAGACTAATTATTATATTATTTATCAGTAGTTCTTATAAATAAGGCAGAGTTTCTGTTTAATAATAATCATTAGCATTATTACTTAATTATTTCTTAATGTAACTCAATTCTTATTTCTTTAATGAAATCAAATTATCTAGTAATTGCCGTTTTCTCCTTGCCCTCTCTCTTACATCTGAAAAACTACTAATGACAGTTTATCTTTAAGAGTAGACTTCCCTTCTCCAAAAAGTGTACTGACAAGACACAGTTCAGCCACCAGTTTGGGTAGGAGGTGCACTTGGGCCACACAGCTTCCCAGTGCACAGATGGTGACTTTTCAGTACCATCTGTTCACTATTTCTTCACAGCCACTTACAATTTCTTCCCCTCCATGAGGGCTGCATAGAAAAAATAAAGTAAGACCTAGTTTTAGAGTTCCTGGAAGTTAGCTGCTCTTTCCCCTCACTTTTTTCTACAATCCATTAAAGGTTATGACTCTTATTCTTTCTAAATATTCCAGTCATTAGTTTACATAGACCCTTGCTTCGTATTTTTTGGTGCTAAGTGCTCTGCAGTTCATAAGTAACAGAAGAACGTTATGTTAGTCTACTGTGTGTACTTGAATAAAAAGGATATAAAGCGGCCTGTTCTTTGACTTCCTTTAACTTTGTATAAGAAACCTAAATAGTCTTCATTCCTTATAAGTAAAAGCTGAATCTTTGGCTGCCTTCTCTTGTAGAAGGCACCTGGTATTCTTTCCTTCTGATATTAAACAGATGGGAAGATAATAGTTGAAACTTAGCCTTGAAGCATGCATAGTGAGGAATGCAAAAGCTGGCACCAATACTAGTTTCTGACCTTGACAAATCCTTTCTAAATTTTTCTTTCTGAGCTTTTTGTTTTCTTTATCTACAGTTAAGATCTTTACATACTGGAGATTCACTTTAGACTGTGTAACTGTCACGTTGTGATGCATAGCGTTGCACTATTTCTACATCATAGGAGAGTTTTGACTTTGACTAAATACAAGACTCAAGAAGAGAATTCATGAATGGTATAATTATTGTTGCCCTATGGATTTATTTTTAAAAGAGTAAGACCTATTAACATGTTTGAGGTAAAAAGTTTGCTTAAATACTGTTTCAGAATTACTTGCTCATTTTCTTATTTTTCCCTGGTCTTTGTTAAATTTGCGAAACTGATACTTCCCATTTTCCTCTAGGCAGATGTTTTCCTTCTATTAGTCCTCATATGTTATTAATACTATTTGTGTGATAATCCTTTGTATGATTATTGGTGTGAATGATTTGCATTCCTGAGCTACAGGTAATTCTCTTCTAAGCTTCACAGTAACTTTGCCTCTTAAATTATTTTGTTTAATATTCATATTTCAAATATTGTCTATCTATTGACCAGTTTTCCAATCCATACTATCCTTTTTATTTATATTTCCAAAACAAGAGCTAGAGTTTCTATTGGTTATAATAGTATAACCAACTATTATATGTTGGTTATAGTACTTCCTGTAACTCTGCCATGTAACAGTCAGTGAAACTTTGAACATATAGATAATGAAAATTATGTACAAGCTGAGGCAGATGCCAGAGGTATTAAACATACTCCCATGATCCTCACTGACTCATATTGTTACTGCTAAATTGGGTTTGTTTCCTAACATCTAAGAAGTCAAATTGCTTCTTTGCTCATTTTACAAGTTGTGCGTGCTTTTAGAATGGTCTAAAGGTCTGGTTTGGGTTGTGTGTTGGAGCCACTGCTATTTACCATAATATTTATTGCTTGGCTATACTGTTTATGTTAGGGTAATTCCATTCTTTAAATTAGAATGGCTATAGAGTAAAAAGGGCCATTGCCTATTGCTCAGAATACATGCTAGCTGATTTGATATTATTTGTTTAGTTTTAGGATATAATTGATTGTTAAAGTTTAATGATTTAAGTATAATAGTCATACCATTCTCATTCTTTTCTTTTAAAATTGCTTTTAATAGCATACCACCTCTCTTTGCCTCTTCTGTCTAGGCTTACAAGTGTAGCACTCATGGATAGTTTTTCTCTTTAAGGAAAAATCATATACTTGGGGAGAAGTTTCAAGGTACAATTTGTAATGATTTAACATCCTACATGTGTTGTTTTTTTGTTTGCTTCTTTTTGCTTTGGAGGTTTGTGTTTGTTTTTGCTTTAAGTGTCGCATAATGTTCTGTGTGTTTTACAATTTCATCTGAGAAATTCTGTTCATTAGGGCCACCAGTAGCCCATTTTTTTTTAGTACATTTGTGTCGGTTAGGAAAAGCACCTTTCCTCTGAGGACAAGACCTCACAACAAGGTGCAGTGCAACTGGACTTTGGCCTCCACTCACCAGTGGCCAGGTGTTCTTGTGTAGCAAACAAATTGCAGCCCCTGCGTGATACAAATTCAGATTCTGAATTTTGTACTGATTTAGATTTGTTCTGAAAAATCCATTTTAACAAAAGTAGTTCAGTTTTTAAAAATTTTATGTGTATATAAAGTTTTAAAACTAAAAATATAGCAGAGGAGGTAAAATGGTATTTCCTTTGCAGAAGGATATGAAAACCTAATGGAAAAAGTTAGTTTTTATTCCAAATATAGTATTATTTTACAACTAGTAGTTTTTCTTCCGTATTTCTCATATAGTGCCTTACATTAAGTTTTGTTGCATTAATAATAACCAGCTATGTATATTTTCATTTTTAATTGAGAAATATTAGCTAATTTCCCATAACTCTTAGAGCATTTTGATTCCATAATTAATATATCAGCATATCATGCAATTCATTGTTCAATGCTTTGTATTAACAATTCTTTAAATTTTGTAATTAAACCTTTGGTTTTTCGTACTTCCTCAGGTACTTTGGTCTGGGAAGCCCTATGGTTCATCTCGAAGTATCGTAAGGAAAATTGGTACTAAGTTATCTTTGATCCAGTGTCCAAGAGCTCGATTTCAGGTACTAAATTTTATAAATTTCAAAATGTTATATTAATATGTGCATTAGAAATATAAATAGGAGAGCTTTAAAAGTATTTTGTAAACCTTTCTCCCCTATTGATGCCACTCACTATATATAAAATAAAAGAGGATAAAACCACAGTAAAGTCTTTCTAATTTTAGTTCCTCTGAAGTTATTATTCAAACTCTTTAAGACATTGATCCTCTTAAGATACATATTCAAAGATTTAGATGCATGTAACAAGCCAAGCAGTTGTTAATTCCCAGGTTACTTTGAACATAAGCCTTATATTACTTAAGGAGGCATCAGGTACCACAATTATTTTCTTTAGTTATTACACTTTCCTCTTTGGACAGTCACTCTGTTACCTATATTTTTAGATGTCTCTGTGGGTGCCATGTAAGTTGCTTTCTCCAACCTTGGTTTAAAGTTTAGTACTAATTACAGGAACCCTTTCTTTGGCAATGACTATGTCAAGACTAAGAGGTAATTGTGGTTCTCTGAATGAAGTGATAGTTAAACCCTGAATTAATTTTGAATGCTCAGGTCTTTGTATTCTCTTCTAGCACCAAATCAGGAGCAACTCTACTCTTCACTTGGAGATAAATTGTTATTTTCTCATTTTGGGCTTTTGTTCCTTATAGCTGTTTAGTGTTAGACATGTATCAGGTAGCCTTGTTCTTGTTTTCCAGTAATTCTCTACAGTAATATGACAAAACCTTTCAATTTATCACTTAAGATTATAAAATTTAGCAGGTATCTATACCAGTTTTAAAGAATACATAAGCATGTGAAATGTGAAGATGTATTTAACACATAATTCAAAATCTCAAAAGTACTCCTTGTGAGCTTATTTGTTATAATGTCTTACTCATAAAGCATTCCTTCTGATAGGTAGAGGTAAAAATCTGTTCCTGGTTACTGGTAGAAATTAGCATTTGTAATAAGGGTCATTGACTAATTAGGTGTGCTTATAATCCTGCTTGCAGATTGACTGGCAAAGCCTTTGTGCATCAATCAAGAATCACCAGATTGGAACTTTCCAAGAAGTAATTTTTATCAAACTGTAGGCTTAAAAAAATAATCAAAATGGAGAAATCTTTGATAGTAATTCTCTGAAGCACAATTTCTGAGAATTCAGGTTGTGTAAACACAAACAGCTGACTGCTTTATTTGTCAACATCCTTCAGAAAGCTATTGGGTTAACTAAGGCTTAATAACTTCTTTCCTGATCGCTCAGTTCCATTAAAATTTTCTTTTTATCAATTTATCTACCTATCTATCCTAGTTGAAGGAGAACTTGCTTCAGTATTTGTGTTCATGCTAGAAACATGTAAAAGGACATGGAGATAATCTAGCATTTCTGGTAGCAAACCAAATTTACCTTGATAGTCAGTCAGTGAGACAAAGTACTAGAGCCAAATACATTTCTTGGAAGGATTCTGTTTCTCAGTGTTATTAGACACTTTAAAGAGTATGAGCAGAGTAAGAATGTTAGATTTACTACAGGAACTATATTTGAAGAGAGAAGGATTAACATGAGGAGAGAAATAAGTTAAGAGAAATATTGGTGACTTACTTAATAATGTAGTAGAAGACAGAAGACATTTTGTTTATACTGAGACTTTTTACTTCCAGACAGTTGTACAGCACACTGAGGCTTTCCAAATAATACTAGAGTATTTTACATGCTACTATTACTTAGATTTTTATTTTATTTTATTTTTTATTAAGGGATCACTGATGTACACTCTTACAAACCACATGAAAAACACTGTCGTTACTACATTCAAGTCCCCCCATACCCCATTGAAGTCACTGTCCATCAGCATAGTAAGATACCACAGAGTCACTACTTGTCTTCTCAATGCTACACTGTCTTCCCAGTGACCCCCCACATGCAACACATGTATCAATCATAATACCCCTCAATCCCCTTCTCTCTCCCTCCCCTTTGGTAACTGCTAGTCCCTTCTTGGAGTCTGTGAGTCTGCTACTGTTTTGTTCCTTCAGTTTTGCTTCGTCATACTCAACAAATGAGGAAAACCATTTGGTGTGGAGGCCAGCTCCACAATCCAGCTGAACTTGAACGTGAGAGGGGTGAATGAGAGATTAAGAAAACACAGAAATAAATATAAAAAAGACATATAAATGAAAGTTGGGATCAGGACTGGCCACTGGTGGCCCAATAGTGGCACAATTATATTTTTGAGCACAGTTTATATACAGGCTCATAATGATATCATTTTTGGGCTGATCTCATATCTGGTGATCTCAGTTCTGGTGACATTTCTTTTGGATCTGGTTATTTCACTTAGAGCCCTCCACAATTTGGTACTTGTCGTTCTCTGCCTAGCTTATTTCACTGAGTGTAATACCCTCCAGCTCCTTCCATGCTGTTGCAAATGATAGGATTTGTTTTCTTCTTATGGCTGAATAATATTCCATTGTATATATGTACCACATCTTCTTTATCCACTCATCTACTGATGGACACTTAGGTTGCTTCCATATCTTGGCTATTGTAAAAAGTGCTGCAATAAAAATAGGGGTGCATATGTCTTTTTGAATCTGAGCTCTTGTTTCCTTTGAGTAAATCCATAGGAGTGGAATTCCCAGGTCAAATGGTATTTCCATTTTTAGTTCTTTGAGAAACCTCCATATTGCTTTCCACAATGGTTGAACTAATTTACATTCCCACCAACAGTGTAGGAGGGCTCCCCTTTCTTCACATCCTAGCCAACATTTTGTTGCTAAGTCTTTTCTATGCTGGCCATCCTAACTGGTGTGAGGTGATATCTCATTGTGGTTTTAATTTGTATTTCCCTGGTAATTAGTGATGTGGAGCATCTTTTCATCTGCATATTGGCCATTTGAATTTCTTCTTTGGAGAATTGTCTGTTCATATCCTCTGCCCATTCTTTAATTGGGTTATTTGCTCTTTGGGTGTTGAGGTGTGTGAATTCTTTATATATATTGGATGTTAACCACTTGTCGGCTATGTCGTTTACAAATATATTCTTCCATACTGTAGTATGTCTTTTTGTTCTGCTGGTGGTGTCCTTTGCTGTACAGAAGGTTTTTGGCTTGATGTAGTCCCATTTGTTCATTTTTGCTTTTGTTTCCCTTGTCCAAGGAGATGTGTTCAGGAAAAAGTTGCTCATGTTTATATTCAAGAGATTTTTGCCTCTGTTTTATTCTAAGAGTTTTATGCTTTCATGACTTACATTCAGGTCTTTGATTCATTTTGAGTTTACTTTTATGTATGGGGTTAGACAATAATCCAGTTTCATTCTCTTACATGTAGCTGTCCAGTTTTGCCAACACCAGTTGTTAAAGAGGCTGTCAATTCCCCTTTGTATATCCACAGCTCCTTTATTGTATATTAATGGACCATAAATGCTTGGGTTTATATTTGGGCTCTATATTCTGATCCATTGATCTGTGGGTCTGTTCTTGTGCCTATAACACAATTGTCTTAATTACTTTGACTTTGTAATAGAGCTTGAAGTCAGGGAGCATAATTCCCCCAGTTTTATTCTTCCTTCACAAAATTGCTTTGACTATTTGGGGTCTTCTGTGGTTCCATATTAATTTTAGAACTATTTGCTCTAGTTCATTGAAGAATGCCATTGGTATTTTGATAGGGATTGCATTGAATCTGTAGATTGCTTTAGGCCAGGTGGCCATTTTGACATTAATTCTTCCTATCCATGAGCACGGGATGTATTTCCATTTATTGGTGTCATCTTTAATTTCTCTCATGAGTGTCTTGTAGTTTACAGGGTATAGATCTTTCAACTCCTTGGTTAGTTTTATTCCTAAGTGTTTTATTCTTTTTGATGCAATTGTGAATAGAATTGTTTTCCTGATTTCTCTTTCTGCTACTTCATCGTTCGTGTATAGGAATGCAACACATTTCTGTGTATAAATTTTGTATCCTGCAACTTTGTTGAATTCAGTTATTAGTGTAGTAGTTTTGGAGTGGACTCTTTAGGGTTTTTATGTATAATATCATGTCATCTGTAAACAGTGACAGTTTAATGTTTTCCATACCAATCTGGATGCCTTTTATTTCTTTTTGTTGACTGATAGCCATGGCTAGGATCTCGAGTACTATGTTGAATAAAAGTGGAGAGAGTGGGCATCCTTGTCTTCTTCCTGATCTTAAAGGAAAAGCGTTCAACTTCTTGCTGTTCAGTATAATGTTGGCTGTGGGTTTGTCATATATGGCCTTTATTATGTTGAGGTACTTATTGAGAGTTTTTATCATGAATGGATGTTGACTTTTGTCAAATGCTTTTTCAGCATCTATGGAAATGATCATGTGGTTTTTATCCTTTTTGTTGATGTGGTGGATGATGTTGATGTATTTTCAAATGGTGTACCATCCTTGCATCCCTGGAATAAATCCTGCTTGATCATGATAGATGATCTTTTTGATGTAGTTTTGAATTTGGTTTGCTGATATTTTCTTGAGTATTTTTGCATCTATGTTCATCAGGGATATTGGTCTGTAATTTTTTTTTTCGTGGTGTCCTTCCTGGTTTTGGTATTAGAGTGATGTTGGCCTTATAGAATGAGTTTGGAAGTACTCCTTCCTCTTCTACTTTTTGGAAAACTTTAAGGAGGATGGGTATTAGGTCTTCACTAAATGTTTGATAAAATTCAGCGGTGAAGCAATCTGGTCCAGGAGTTTTGTTCTTAGGTAGTTTTCTGATTACCAATTCAATTTTGTTGCTCGTAATTGGTCTTTTTAGATTTTCTTTTTCTTCCTTGACCGGTCTAACAATGTTGTATTTTTCTAGAAAGTTGTACATTTCTTCTAGGTTATTCAGTTAGTATATAATTTTTCATAGTATTCTCTCATAATTTTTGTATTTCTGCGGTGTCTGCAGTGATTTTTCTTTTCTCGTTTCTGATTCTGTTTGTGTTTGTAGACTCTCTTTTTTTTTCTTGATAAGTCTGGCTAGAGGTTTATCTGTTTTGTTTATTTTCTCAAAGAACTAGCTCCTGCTGTCACTGATTCTTTCTTTCTATTGTTATATTATTCTCAATTTTATTTATTTCTGCACTAATCTTTATTATGTCCCTTCTTCTACTGACTTGGGGCCTTATTTGTTGTTCTCTTCCTAGTTTTGTTAATTGTGAATTTAGACTATTCATATGGGATTGTTCTTCTTTCCTTAGGTAAGCCTTTATTGCAATATACTTTCCTCTTAGCTCAGCCATCGCTGTGTCCCACAAATTTTGCAGTGTTGAGTTATTGTTGTCATTTGTCTCCATATATAGCTTGATCTCTCTTTTTATTTGGTCATTGATCCATTGATTATTTAGGGGCCTGTTGTTAAACCTCCATGTGTTTGTGGACTTTTTTGTTTTCTTTGCATAATTTATTTCTAGTTTCTACCTTTGTGGTCTGAGAATCTGGCTGGTACAATTTCATTTCTTTTGAATTTACTGAGGCTCCTTTTGTGGCCTAGTATATGATCTATTCTTGAAAATGTTCCATATGCACTTGAGAAGAATGTGTATCCTGCTGCCTTTGGGTGGACAGTTCTATTGATGTCTATTAGGTCTGTCTTTTCTAATGTGTTATTCAGTGCTTCTGTCTCCCTACTTATTTTCTGTCTGGTTGATCTGTCCTTTGCAGTGATTAGAGTGTTGAAGTCTCCTAAAAATGAATGCATTGCATTCTATTTACTCCTTTAATTCTGTTAGAATTTGTTTCACATATATAGGTGCTCCTGTGTTAGGTACATTGGTATTTATAATGGTTATATCCTCTTGTTGGACTGACCCCTTTATCATTATGTAATGTCCTTTGTCTCGTGTTACTTTCTTTGGTTTGAAATCTATTTTGTCTGATACAAGTACTCCAGCTCTTGCTTTTATCTCCCTATTAGTTGCATGAAATATCTTTTCCATCCCTTTACTTTTAGTCTGTGTTTGTCTTTGGGTTTGAAGAGAGTCTCTTATAGGCAGCATATAGACGGGTCTTGTTTTTTTATCCATTTAGTGACTCTGTGTCTTTTGATTGGTGCATTCAGTCCATTTACATTTAGGGTAATTATTGATAGGTTTGTAGGTACTTCCATTGCAGGCTTTAGATCTGTGGTAACCAAAGTTTCAAGGGTAACTTCTTTACTATCTAACAGCCTAAGTTAACTCACTTAGTATGCTGTTAGAAACACAATCTAAAGGTTCTTTGTTTTTTTTCCTCCTTTTTCTTCCTCCTCCATTCTTTATATATTAGGTATTGTACTCTGTACTCTTTGTCTATCCCTTGACTTACTTTGGGGGTAGTTGATTTAATTTTGCATTTGCTTAGGAATTAATTGGTCTACTTTCTTTACTGTGGCTTCATTTTCTCTGGTGACAGCTATTTAGTCTTAAAAACACTTCCATCTATAGCAGTCCCTCCAAAATACACTGTAGAGACAGTTTGTGGGAGGTTAATTCTTTCAACTTTTGCTTATCTGGAAATTGTTTAATCCCTCCTTCAAATGTAAATGATAATCTTGCCAGATAAAGTAATCTTGGTTCCAGGCCCTTCTGCTTCATTGCATTAAATACATCATGCCACTCCCTTCTGGCCTGTAAGGTTTCTGCTGAGAAGTCTCATGATAGCCTGATGGGTTTTCTTTTGTATGTGATTTTTTTTCTCTCTCTGGCTGCTTTTAATACTGTGTTCTTATCCTTTATCTTTGCCGTTTTACTTATTGTATGTCTTGGTGGTGTTTTTTTTTTGGATCCCTTGTGTTGGGAGATCTGTGTACCTCCATGGCGTGAGAAGCTATCTCCTTCCCCAGACTGGGGAAGTTTCAGCAATTACCTCCCCAAAGACACTTTCTATCCCTTTTTCTCCCTCTTCTTCTTCTGGTACCCTTTAATGCAAATTTGCTCTGTTTGGTTTGGTCACACAATTCTCTCAATGTTGTTTCATTCCTAGAGATCCTTTTTTCTCTCTGCCTCAGCCTCTTTGTATTCCTGTTCTCAAATTTCTATTTCACTTACCATCTCCTCTACTTCATCTAATCTGTTTTCTGTTTTTAAAACCTCCATTATTTTGGATTCTTTATTTTTCAAAATTTCTGTCTCATTCTTGAATTCCTCCCTGAGGTCTTGAATATGTTTCTGTAGCTCCGTGAGGATATTTATGATTTTTATTTTGAAATCTTTTTCAGGAAGCTTGGTGAGTTCAGTTTCATTTGGCCCTGTTTCTGGTGTTTGTGGGATTTTAGTTTGAACCAGGTTCCTTTGATGATTTATATTTGTAGGTTGTACCCTCTAGTGCCCAGAAGCTCTGCTCTGGGAGCTGCTCAGCCCCTGGAGTGATGGTGGGGGTGTCTCAGGCATGCGGCACTGGTGCCTACCAGGAGAAAAGAGCTCTTTCTGCCTCGTAGCTGCAGTGCCTGCCTTCACTGCCAGGGCCAGTGGGTCAAGCACACAGGGAGCATCCTCTATACTTTGCACTTGTAGCTGCTGCCCTCTGGCTGGCCTGGCCCAATGGTGGGGGCAGCTGGTTTGCAAGCCAGTGCCGGCCCGGCAGAAGGAGCAGCAGGTGGGGTGCCTCATAGTTGCATTGCCAGCCAGGGGAATGGAGTGCCTGAAACTCCTGAATGTTCCCAACCTGCTAGATTGAGTGTGCTGGGACAATTTTGTCCATCTGTCCTTTCTCCTGAGCAGGAAGCTCTGTGCATTCCATGCCCCTTTAGCAGCTCTCTAGCTGTTTGGAAGTCTCTCAGTGTGCCTGCCTTTTTTTTGTTCTAGAGCAGCCTGTTGTTGGTGTCTGTTCCCCATAAGTCGCTGGAATCTCAGTCTCTCCAAGTAATTGCCTGTCCTAGCTTTCCAACCCCACATTTCTCCAGAGCACCATATAATGTAGGTTCATGCTCCCAGAGCAGATCTCCAGGGCTGGGTTTTCAGCAGTACTAGGCCTCCACCCCCTCCCTGCTCCATTTCTCTTCCTCATGCTGGTGAGCTGTGATGGGGCAAAGGCTTGTGTCCCTCTGGTTCCTGGCTTTGGTACTTTAACATTTTCTGTGAGGTCTGCCTTGTTCCCCAGATGTAGGCTGTCTGCCACAGTCTTCTTTCCTATAGCTCTTTCAGGATTAGTTCTATTTGCTATATTTTCATACTATATGTGGTTTTAGGAAGAGCTCTCTGTCTCACCTCTCATGCTGCCATATTTAAGCCAAATCGCTACTTAGATATTTTAAATCTATTATTATTCCTCTGTATCCTCTTCATTTTTTTATATTTCTCATGTAGTAAAAAAAAAATAGTCATCAAAAAATATAAAGGATACATTTTAGAGTAATAAAATTGAAAATGCAGTTTTTCTGTGGCTCATTTGATGCTTGATTGATATGGAATGTATTTGGATTGTTAAGAGTCCAATGGGAGTTAATACTACTATAGAAAGTCTGGAACTAGTGATCCAGAGGTGGACCTTGGGAGGGTAGACACCACTATAGGGCCATAGGCATGAGACAAACATCAAAATGGATTAAACCTGTGACTGTGGCATTCATGAGTCAGTTCAGAAACAGGAGTTTGGTAGTCAAAATCAGTCCCTCCATTGTCCTGACTTCAGTGTCTTTGGAGAATCTATCTAAAACTTAGTTTAGTATTTTCTTTATTTCCTCTGCTACTTTCACTTGTATTCCTTTTCTAGTATTCATGCTCATAGGCAACTCCTCAGGTCTGTCACCCCCAGTTTCACCTCTGAACTCTTAAGCCTCAGTATGTTCTTTCTAGATCACACCATCGTTTCACTGTTATCCACTGATCCATAAATCTTCAAACAGGTAAAACTCATATAAATGAAAGGCAAGACAGGCACATTACTTTGTGTTTTGAGGATTTTACCGAGTAATCCAAGTGAAGCCTGTGTATAATAGCTACTGCATACTAAGTCAATAGTGACAGTGTACTAGTGGTGGTGATTATGTTATTATTGCTGCCTTACAGTTGAATAGCAAATTAACTTACTTGGTATTCACGTAATCCAACTACGTGATTTTACAAGTTGGATTTCTGTATATTTTTAGGGCAACAAATCAGAATACTGATCAGTATTTATTTATACCTTCACCCAGTTAATGGGTACAGTGAATATTGAGTTGGAAATAAAGTGAGGTAAAAAATGTTTAAAAAGCATGTGAAAGCATTCAGTGTGTCTTTGCTGTGTCATTGGAAGACCTGCCTATAACCCCATAGGCTTTATTGGCTTTCCCTGTACTTCATTTCGAGAGTGCTAGAAATGAGTTGGATACTTGACCTTCAAAACAGGATCTGTAGACCCTTCCCTTCAGTTACTTTAATTGAAGAAAAATAAACTTTCCCTGGCACTTTAATATCTTTCAGATATGTACATTTCAGCCTTGAGTCACATTTCTTATATTTGTCTATGGTGGCCGCCTTGGAGGTAGGAAGCCAGAATGAAGTCAAAGTGGATAAATAGGGTCTTCTTTTTCTCTTAGTTCTTATACTAGATTCATGAAACCAAAAGGAAATTCAGATTGTAGAGGAACTTGCAAAACTATTGAGCTCTGGGAGATTGGGAGGAACAGGGTGCTGAGTTTGTGATTTGCAGTGGATCTCAACCCTGGTTACATATTTAAATCACCAGGAACTTAAAAAAATATAATACCTGTACTCAGGCCCTACCCTCCAAGGTAGTTTTATATGTCCACCTTCCTTACAAAAATATTTTCAGTGCTTTTTAAGAATATAGGTCCATTCAAGGCTTACTAAATATGAATTTCATACATTTGTTTTTAAAAATCTCTTCAGGAGTTTCTTACGCAGCTGAGGTTGAGGACTTCAGGCATAGATTATGTTCTATTATTTTGCTGATTAAAGTTTTCTTTAAAACATTAGCAATTTATCTATTAATTGGAATGGTATACATTAAAGAAAAGCATGAATGTAGGAGCACCTTATTATGGTAAGAAATGCCAACTTGAAAAACAGGCAAAAAAGAAAAAAGATGCTGAATACTACAACTACCAGACTGGGTGGATGGGGACTGGGTGGTGTGGTATAGCAATTTGAACCCCAGCTCTGTAACTGACCTAGACTACCTTTTTCCCTGTGCAGCCCACCCCTGGCTTTTTTTCTTGGCTTGCTGGGACTGATTGTTGGGATTGGTGGAGAAGGGAATGTTCAGTAACCAAACAAGTAATAAATGAGATTCTCACTAAGGTTCACATACTGTGACTAAATCTGGAAGTACAACAGCCACTTGTCACTGCCCATCTTTATATAGCAAATAAACTTAAAACCTATACATTACGCTAGGTGTTGGTCAGTAGTGAACCAGATGTGATCTCTACCCTTACTAGAATGATTCAGTGGGAGAGATTTTACACAAATAAATATGCTAATAAACGTGTAATTACAATTGTACTAAATCCTTGGAAGGAAATCTAGTTTTTCGTGGTCTGTCTGGGAAGACCTGTCTGGAGGGATCACAATTAAGGATTAGAAAGAGCCAGCCTGTCAAGAGCTGAGAGCAGGATGGAGCAGGTGGTGGTGTAGGCAGAGAGAACAGTACATGCAGAGGTCCAAGGGAATACACACGTTACTGTTGGGGGAACGAGGGCAAGGCCTGTGTGTCAGAACTAGAAGGAGGGAGATATAGTGTAGCAGGGTGGTCTGGTATCTGAGCCATCTGAAGATAAATACCTGGATTAATACAAAATAACCGATACACTCAACACTTTTCCAGTTACTATTTGATATTCCGGACTATGGTAGTATGTGATGTCATACCTTGTGTGGTGTCCATTTCTTAGTATCTATAAAATGGTTGTTAAGTGTAAACAAATACAAATATTATGTCTTATAAATTCAGTAGTTTGGTATAGTTATTTTGAAGCCTCTAAATAACTGTTTGTGACACTTTATTCATTCCCAGTAATTGACTTCTTAAAGACTTGTTTCTCCATAGAGATACTTGCTCCTTAGCTCTGGGTCACACATTTCTCTCCCTTTTGTCTCTCTGGTCCCTTTCCTTCTCCCTGTTCCTCCTCACTCCCACTTCAACCTCTCCCCCATTCTAGGCATGTGGTGGATAGAAAGCTTTAGAAAATGGCCACATTACTCAGAAACAATATTTGACTTAGTGTTCTTTACACAGATACATTGCTTGACCTATTGGCGTCACTGTGTCATTATATTAAAATACAGAAATTCTGATTTCAGTTTTTCTTATTATGGCAGGAATTGGTAGAAAAAGAGAAAAATCTGTAAGTAAAAAAACTATAAGTAAAAATTAAAAATCTTTAAGTAGAAAAGATTATTATTTTATTGTGTTGCTTTTAAGAATATATGTTTGCATTTAGCTATAAACAAATGGTAGTAAAATAGACCAGTATATTTGCTCTTATATCCTTTT
Source organism: Manis javanica (assembly GCF_040802235.1). Taxonomy (NCBI): domain Eukaryota; kingdom Metazoa; phylum Chordata; class Mammalia; order Pholidota; family Manidae; genus Manis; species Manis javanica. The sequence continues at coordinate 153,766,523 of NC_133157.1, forward strand.
TAGTGAGAAACTGCCTAGTTCGTGGTACAAGTGTATTAATTTTATGAAAAGTCACAAGAGGACAGTGTTGGCTCTTCTAATATTTTATTCTGTTTCAACTTTTGTACAAGTTTTGTATATTTCTTTGATGCATTTTATTAAATGAATCAATTTCTGTGGTACAGTTTTACATTATCACAATATATTATCTGAAGTTTAGCAAAGTTGTTGAAGTGTAGCTGAACTTTGAATAAATTGTATCAAATGTTGAAGTGAATGTCTTAAAGTCAATAAAAATAGAATACTACCACTGAATTTTTGTTTTGATTGAACTGCTTTTCATATTTTCTTAAAGGAATTTGCATGATTATAAACCAATAAGCACTAAATTAATTTTAAATTTTATAGTGCCCTTGATTTTGAAAAAAAAATTCTGTTCTCTTCATTGTTTTGTTCTTCCCTACTAAGAGTAGCTGTGGTAGGACAGGAAGGACAGGACCTTGCTGGACCCTTCAGTAAGTTTGGCCTTTTCTTTTTCAAACTCCCCATCAGTCATCCATGCATGTCACTAGTGGCATCTAAATCATACCTCTGAGAATTTCATACTGTCAGTCCTGTTGCCTGCACTGACTTCACTTTAACTGGTACTTAACTAAGTGAATTTCCTTTCCTTTCCATGCTTAGGTTACTTATTGCACATGTCAGCAACAATTGAGATGGTCTTTTTAATGAAAGAAGACTACTGTTTTTTCAGTTTTGTCTTTTGAATGAGTTTATTTTCTCCAAGGACTTTGTTAGGCTTTTTTACTGGCATAGATCACTGTTATCGTGTAGATGATGTGACTTAAATATTAAAACTATTATATAGTGTAATTAAAGATCAAGTAATATTTCTATTTGGGGCAGGATGTCATTTAGAAATGATACCATCATCAATTCTGGAATAATTTTTGATGATATTATTAACATTTTAATCTCATTGAGTGCATGTTGTAGACATGGTATTTCAGTGATGAAATATAATTAGTTCTTAGTATGGTTGCAAACTGAGTTTATGGAAAAAATTTTTTTTAAGTTTGTAAAAAACATTTCATGCTTAGTATGTGAAGTATTACAGATGTAAAATTGAGAAATATTGTTTGATCTTTAATTATATTCTAAAATACTTGAAAAGCTTCCACAAAATGGGTTGACTTACATATATATATATATATTTTTTTTAATTTTTTGACTTTTATATTTTTTAGTATTTATTTTTAGAGAAGTCTCATTTTGCTTCCTCTTATAAACAAAAGTATATAGGATGAAAACAGCAGTTATGGAACTTATGGGAATGTAAGACATCTAGTCAAAGGTAGATTTTATTTGTCTTAAACATACTAACTTCCTACCAAGTAGTAACTGTATTTGGAACAAAATTTGTTTCTAAAAAGTTTTAATCAGATTGATCTTCATGAACTAGCACTTTAGGAAGATACAATCAGATTTTACTTTTATGATCTCTCAGTTATACAAACAGCCCATTAAGTACTATACCTTCTAGGAGCTTCCGCAGGGCTCGGGGACCTTCCTGTTCAAGGATCTCCGCACAACCTACCTAGAATCTCCCTATTACAATGTTAGGGCAAAATTAATATGCCATTCTTTCTTCAGTAATGGATAGAGACAGAGTATTACCAGATTTCTCAGGCTATTGAGATTAGATGTGATGCCCAGTTCAGTCATGTTATTTAAGTTGTATAAGGTACCCATTTATACGCTGCCCATCTCTGGAGCAAGCCGGCATTTCCTCCTTGAGTATGTACTTTGTTTAACTAAATTACTGTGCTGCTTACCTCTGGAGCATGTGTGAACTGCACTCTTCTTGAGTGTGTACCTTGCCTTATTAAAGTACTTTTTTGGCTTGTTAAAAAAAAAAAAGATACCCATTTACTGAATATCTGATTATTCATTGACTTATTCTGAAACCCCTAAGGGGAAGTACAGATAACTTCTTTATTATTTTTATTTTTTGATCATATTACTTGACAATGTACTTGCTGAAGCTTGTACCTTTTTTCTCTTCTGTCCTCAATTATTCCACTACATGCTTTAAAACATTGGTATTCTAAGAGTCTTTTTCATTTTAGTTCCCTTATTAGTTTTTATAACTTTTTTCTTTGCACGTAATTAGATTCTTAAATCTCTACTCTTTTAATACAACTTTTTTTCTTTCTTGCCTTTATTCCCATCCTTCCCAAAAGCCGCAATTAAGGCATTTTAAATACTTGTTCTGAGTATATTATTATTAAAATGTAATTTTTCTAGTGCTTCTTTAAATTGATGTTAGATAATTTTGATATAAGAATGGATGCACTTACCAGCAGCTTATATGTTCAGTTAAAATTTTATTCATAACTGAAGATATTTAGAATTTTAAACTGTATTAGTATTAATGTGTTTACATGCTATATTTTCTTTTGAGGAAGAAGCATTATTTAAATATAGCTTACAAAAGCTTGAACTGACAGTGATAGTATTTAAAAAGTTCCATCAAAGCATGGGTTACAGTAGAACCTTTCTGATAAATATGTTGATAAGTAAATTTCTTTGGCCTTTTAACTTTTTTCTTCAATTAAAAAGTCTGCATTTTCTTTTTTATTTAAGCCTCTACCTTTAAGGAAGTATTATATTAATCTTTATTATAACTTCATTATAAATTATTACTCATTGGCTATCTGACCTTAGGCATTATATTTAAAACTTAAATTTAATTGAATTAAATTAACTTCACATTTTTTCAAGGTAAATTTCAGAACTTGCATGCTTTTTCTTTGCTGTGTTTATTTCAAAATATTCTTTTCCTTATCTAAGGTTAGCTAGAATGTTCTGTTTTGCTATTTGTATTTTTTCTTCTTTAATATGATTAGTACTTATTTTTAAAAATCAAGAGATTTGGGAATTTTAAAAAATGCATTTTCAGCATTATAACAGCATATCTATATACTATCCATTTAAATATATACCCAAATTTAGCAAAATTGATCACTTGCTTGTTCTTGTTCCTATGTTTTTTTTAAACTAAATCTGTTCAGAAAAAATTGATTTCTAATGCTTAAAAACTTTTGTAATGTTTTAGGATAAATGGAGTGTTTTTTTAATTCAATTTTAAAAATTGAATAAAGTTAAATTGTAATTCAGAGACTGTCATACACTATTCGGCAACAGTATGACAAAACTAATGGTTCCTTTCGTGAGAACCTTCAGTGGAAATGTTAGAAATTGCTCATGTGTCTGTAATACCAGAGTTGATTTTCCTTAGGTGATTAGAAAGTTTTATTCCAACATTTTGGTGCCAGATGAAGAACTTTCTCTATTTGTAATTTATAGATTACCAGTCCTACAACAGAATGGAGCCCCAGCCACCCAGGAGAGGATGCAGTGGCCTCTTTTGCTGATGTTGCATGGGTAGTTAAAGAAAAAGGAGAGTGTTCAACAAGACGAAGGTGAGTCTGGAAGTCTGTCAGAGCTGAATTGCAATATTTATTATTTTAAATAATTAGCAACATTTCCTTTTAATAGCCTAATTTATTTAGTTTTATTTGTTTAATGGATATACAATCTTACATTAGTTTCAAGTATACAACACAGCGGTTCAGTAGTTACTATATTACTAAATCTTCCCCCCACTAGTACAGCTACTATCTGTCAACATAGAAAGATGTTATAGAATCATTAGTTATATTCTCCATGCTGTACTATAATCCCCATGATCAGGCTACATTATGATTAAGAATTTTTGTGCACCTTTATCCCCCTCAGACTCCTTACCTACCCACCCTAACCCTTCCCCCATGGTAACCACCAGTCCCTTCTCAGTGTCTGTGATTCTACTGCTGTTTGTTCATTCTGTTTTCCTTTGTATTTATATTCCAGAAGTAAGTGAAATCTTATGGTATTTGTCTTTCTCTGCCTGGCTTATTTCACTGAGCATAATACCCTCTAGATTCATCCATGTTGTTGGATTTCTTTCTTTCTTTTTATGGCTGAATAATATTCTATTGTGTATATGTACCACATCATCTTTATCCATTCATCTGTTAATGGACACTTAGGTTGCTTCCATTTCTTGGCTGTTGTAAATAGTGCTGTGATAAACACAGGGGTGCATATATCTTTCCAAATCAGGGATTTTGTTTTTGGTTTTTTTTTGGGTAAATTTCTAGAAGTGAAATTACTGGGTCAAATGGTATTTATTTAATAGCTTAATTTGATCTCTAGTAACCCGCTTGGTTGTTTTTCTGGTGTAGTCTTCTTTTCTGCTAGTATTTATGAAGTTCCTAGAGTCATATAACTGACCTGATGAATTACAGAATTCCTTCCCCTCATGAGTTTACATTCTAACATGAGAGACCAGAAAGAAGTATCATAAATATGTTAGATGAGCAGAGTAATTAAATGGTTTTATTGGGGCAAAGGAATCAATGAGGGCCATATTTACAAAATTAGTGTAATCATTGGAGAAATGTTTCCTAAAAATTGTGAGTCAGGATGAGTTTTGATTCAAAAGAAACAATGAGTAAGAGTTAGAGAGGCGCTTCCATTTATTTGAAAGAGCCTAAATAAATTATCGACTTCAATAATCCTTCAATCTAATAAACAGTTATTCAGTATATTATTCAACTCTTCATTCTTATTTTAGGTGTGAAGGTTATAGAGATAAAATAAAACACAGTCCCAGCTTTCTAGGAATACTTAGTTTGCTAGAGGAGATTAAAAAAGGAAATCAATAATATTGATACTGTAGGGTCTACTAAGTAAATAGACAAGTCCACTGTAGGATGAGAGGTTTAGCAAGGCTTCTCAGAGTAGGGGATGCCAGAGGGGAGTGATAAGGGTCAAGAGGGGCTAATCAGATAGGAAGGCTGTACTTGAGGAAAAGTGAACAATATGTTTAAAGGTACTGTATAGGAGTTAACGTGGCTTATTTAGGAAAGTCCAAAATGGCTCAGTGGAGTTAGAGAGTCACAGAGAATGGTAAGCTGTAGGAGATGGATATGGAAAGAAAGTATGTCAAGGTTTAAAGGTAATGTATGTTAGGCTAAGAAATTCAGACTTCTTCCTGAAAGCAATGTAGAGGCATGGAAGAAATTTAATGTCATAATAATATTAATCAAATTTGTGTTTGAGTTAAGTTTCCCTGTAAACAGAATGAAGAACATAAGGGAGCTAGCCAGGAAATAGGCCAAATAAGAGGTGATAAGAGTGTGACTAAGGAAATTGACAGATTCATGGAAGAGAGGGACAAAGTCAGGAGATACTCAGTAGTATTGAAAAGACTTAGGAACTTCTTAGATATTGGAGTTGAGAAGGGAAGAGTCTAGGTAACTCTCAGGTTTCTGGCTGGGTTAATTACGAGAATAATGGAACATTTCATCGGAATATAGGAAAACTTTTTTTTGTGGTAGGTGGGAATAGGAGGAGGTAGTCCAATGTAGAATATGTTGTGTTTGAGTTTTCCTATGTGACAGTGACATTGCTCTTCAGTTTATGTAGCTAGATACTGATAAAGAATGGTTGTACTTCAGCATGTAGATAGAATGGCTAATAGATCCAGTGCTGAAGGAGTACATAGAAGACATGAAGAGCATTTATACCCTGGATAAAGCTAACATTTGGGAATGAATCAGGATAAAAAAGAAAGAGAAAGAGAGGAACTACCCTCACCCCACCAAGGAGCAGCTCTAGAGGCAGGAGAACTGTCAGAGGCAGGAGAGTTTCATGAAAAGAGGAGTAAGCTCTTAGAGGAGTAAGTCATTAGTGTTCAGTACTTAAGAGGCTGGGGAAACCAAGAACTAGCAATTTTTGTTTCACAGTTGGAAGATTATTATTGATTTCAGCAGGAATAATTTCATTTGAGTGGTATTAGCTGCATAAAGTAAGAGTTATGTAATCCAAGATCAAATAAGAAATTTGATTTAAATGACAAGTAGCATTGAGGACATAGCAGTAGGTTACCAAAAACCAGGTATTGCAGGACTAGCAGGTAGAGTGCTTTTTTTTAAAGATGTTTATTTTATTTGTTTAATTAAACTTTTTATTTGAGATAATTGTGGATTCTTCACATATAGTTGTAAGAAATAATACAGAAACATTTCCAGTACTGTTTGCCCAGTTTTCTCTAATGCTAACATTTTGCTAAACCGTGGTACAGTATTAACATCCAGGATATTGACACTGGCAAAGTCAAGATGCAGAACATTTCTGTACCACAAGTATCCTTGTGTTGCCCTGTTGTGCTGTCCCTACCACCCCCCACCCCGCCCCACTTCCTTTCCAGCTCCAACCGCTCCTAATCAGTTTTCTCTTTTCACTATTTTGTCATTTCAAGAATGTCATATAAGTTGATTCATACAATATACAACTTTTTGGGACTGGCTCTGTTTTCACTAAGCATAATTCTCTAGTGATTCATCCAGATTGTTATTTATATCAATGGTCTGTTTCTTTTTAGTACTGAGTAGTATTCCTTGGTATGGATGGACAACATTTTGTTTAACCAAGCACTAGTTGATGGAAATATGGATTGACTCCAGTTTTTGGCTCTTATGGATAAAGTTGCTATAAACCTCTGTGCATAGGATTTTGAGTGAATGTATGTTTTCATTTCTCTGGGATGAATGCCTAGGGAATGTAATTGCTGGATCATATGAGTCATAAGATAGTTGCATGCTTAGTTTTTAGGAAACTGACAAACTGTTTTCAGGAGTGGCTGCACCACTTTACATTCCCACCAGCAATGTGTGGATCATTGAGCCTCTCTACAGTTTCACCAACATTTGGTGTTGTCACTGTTTGTTTTACCCTTTTTTTTTTTTGCCATTCTAATAGCTGTGTAGTGATATTTCATTGTGGTTTTAATTTGTGTTTCTTTAGTAGCTAATGTTGAGCATTTTTTTTCATGTGCTTTATTTTCCATCTTTATATCTTTTTTGGGTGAAATATCTCTTCATGTCTTTTTCCCATTTTCCAATTGGCTTTTTTTTCAAGTGTTCTTTATGTATTCTAGATAAGAGTCCTTGTCAGATAGGTGGTTGTAAACATTTTCTCTCACATAAATTGGGACAGTTAAAGGCTTCTTTTTTCATTTATTATGGATCGTGCTTTTGTTGTCAGAGTAAGAATTCTGTAAAGTTAGAGCTGGAGCCTACAGGCCTCCTCTTTTTGTTTTTTGGTTTTTTTTTTTGAATTTTATAGTTGTTTTACATTTGTGTAATCCTTTTTCTGGTTTGATATCAGGGTAAAACTAACTTCATAAAATGAATTGGAAATTGTCCCTTTGTGTTTTCTGAAGAGATTGTGCAGAACTGGTGTTAACTACAAGTCCAGTTTGTTTAATAGTTATGGGACTGTTTTATTAATTTCATGTTAATCATTTGTGCTTTGCAAGGAATTGGTCCATTTCATCTAAGTGGTCAGATTTATGTATGTAGAACTGTTGTAGTTTTTCCTTACTACCTTTGATGTCTACAAAATCTGTAGTGATATACCCTGTTTCATTGCTAACAATAGTGATTTCTATCTTCTCCTTTTTTTTTTAAAGATTTGTCAATTTTATTAGTCTTTTCAAAGAACCAGCACTTGCCTTGATTTTTCTCTTGTTTTTGTATTTTTTCAGCTTATTGTTCTTCTCCTATTATTTTCTTCTTTCTGCTCTGTGTTTTGTTTTGCTGTTCTTTTTCTAGGATCTTGCATTACCAATTTGAGACTTTATCCTTTTTTCTAATATGGTAGTCTCCCCCTTATCCTTATCTCACACCATCACAAGAAGGGTGAGTACAGTAAGGTAAAATATTTTGAGAGGAGACCACATTCACATAACTTTATTACAATATAATTGTTATATTTTATTATTACTGTTCTTAATCTCATACTGTGTCTAATTTACAAATGAAACCTTATCATAGGTCTGTGTATATAGGAAAAAATATGGTATGTATACGGTTCAGTATTATCAAAATTCAGGCTTCCCCTTGTAACATATGTCCTGCAGATAAGGGGGGACTACTATACAAGCACTTTGTGCTATAAATATCCTTTTAAAAACTGCTTTAGCTGCATCCCACAAGTTTTGATATGTTGTATTGATTTTGATATATTTTGATCCCATTCATATATTTTTTAGTTTCCCTTGAGACATCTTTTTTGACCCAAGATGATTTAGAAGTTTGTTTTCAAATATTTGGAAATTTGCTATATTTTTCTGTTGTTGAGTTTTAGTTTAGGTCTGTTGTCAGAGAACACACTGTGTATTCCCATTATTTTATATTTGTTGAGTTATTGTTTAATGGTCCAGGATATGTGCCACTTCGCTTTATTTTCTGTGGGTACTTAAAAAAAGTGTATTCAGCTGTTGTAAGTGGAATGTCTATAAACGTCAAATAGATTCTGTTTGTTGGTGGTTTTGTTAAATTCTCCTTGAACTCTTCCTTATTTTCATTTTGTTCTAATAGTTCTTGAAAAATGTGTGTTCAGGTCTTCAAATGTATTTGTGAATTTGTGTATTCATTCTGTTCTATCAGTTTTTGATTTACGTATTTTGGAGGACTGCTGTTTGATGAATACACATTTAGAATTGCTATGCCTTTTATCGTTTTACTATTATGTAATGTCCCTCTTAATCCCTGATCAGTTTCTTTCCTTTTAAGGATACTTTATTTAATATTAATATAGCCACAACTGTTTTCTTTCGTTGTATGTTTGTATAATATATCTTTTTTCTATTCTTTTACTTTCACCCTGCCTATATCATTACATTTATTTATTTATTTGTTTGTTTATTTACTTATTAAATTTTTTGGGTCATCCATATTTGATGTCTGGTTTTGGTTTTTGTGTTTTTATATTTGCTTTTGTTTCTTGAAATTTTTTTAATTCTACACAGAAATTCCAGAAACAGTATTTCTTTTAGTTTGGATAAATCCTGCCTCTCTATTCTAATTCTTAGTAGCCCTCTATTCTGAAGGATGGCCAAACAGATTGGTTCTGAGAATGAATTATTTGTTGACTGTCTTATAAAACACATCTGTGGGAAAAGGATTGTGTTTCTACTCTTAAAGGAAGGGATTTGTCAGAATTTTCATAAAATCTAAGCATTTTCCACACCCAGGAATGTTACACAGCAGCTCTTCTGTTGCTGTGTTTTGTTCTCAAGCTTCTGTAAATGTCACCTCTCTCCATGTCTTTAAGAAGACATGATCATTTCAGAATTTTTTCTTCATCTTCTAAAAATCCACATTTAAACTTCCACATTTCCCGTAATTGCTTTGTTTGAGCCCATAGCCATCAACACTATTTCATATAGGGAAATGTAGAATCTGTATAATTAAAGTTATAAAAATACTACACACATAAAATACAGATGATCTGACACTGTTACTTAACATATTTTGCTAAAGGACCTAAACGTTTTTTCTTTTGCTGGTATGTTGGTTTTCAAGATTAATGAGTGCTTTGTACTTAATTTTTAGTAGCTGGAAAAAAGGTTAAAATTGATCTGTAGGAGTTAATGGGGAGATATAGAAGCTTAATTCTCTTTTTTAACATTGTAGTTACTGTTGAATATTCATTTTCTCTTACAATTTACTTTGGATAGAAGATATTTTAAAGAAAGTAAGCTATTCAAACATGTAGTTGATCTCTTAATCAAATTTTCATATTTCAATTCTGGATGTTGAAGAGTAAAAAATGTTCATGGGATTTGAAGATTGGCGTAGGTGAATGGCAACATTTTAAAATTTGTAAGCACTTATTATTTTTGGATCTCATGATGTGTAGGAGAATTTTAGGGAGGATAAACTCTACTAAAGTGAGCCATAGTTGTTGAATAGTAATCATTTTTTGTTTAATTGCCCTAGAGATTGTTAAATCCAAAATTTAACTTTATTTGCTGTTGTTATATACACTTCCTGAAATCTCTGCACTCATACATAGAATGAAAACAAACAATGATCCTCACTTCCACTCACAGACATGAATACAGAATATATTCATTCTTGGGTGTGTTTTGATGCACAAAGCAAAATTAATCTTTCATAAAAAATGGAAGGTGGTAGGAATAGAAATGAGTCTTCATTCGCAGGTTCTGTGTTTCTCCCTTCTACTCCCTTCCACTTCTGCCCCAGTGCCCCTCACCCCTGATGTCCATGGCAGTGGTGTCCGTCCTGCATCCTCAGAACACTCGACTGCTGATCGCTGTCTGACTCTGAACTCAGTCTCCATTACTATTACTTTTCCTTCTTTCTCTGCTGTTTTAATTCTACATCTACTTGAGATTTCTTTATTTTACCCAGTTCATGTTTTAAACACTAGAATTTTATCATTACCACTGTCCTGCCCTCCAGCAGTTTCCCGAGTTCTTTCAAGAAAGTTTTTTTAAGAAAATCATTATTGTCTTCAGTTTTATTAAAAACATGAAATGTTAAATTAAAATTATAGCAGAAGAAGCATATTGGGAATATTGGACATTATCCTGATATTAAATACAATTACTCTATGCTAATATCCCTCCCCAAAACCTTAATTCAATAGATTGACTAATTTCTATCTACTTGTAACATAGTATATTCACTGAAGCGTAGAGCTAGCTGTTTAACAGAATTACTTGACCTGCCCTATGACAGGTCTGCCCTATGACCTGCCCTATGACAGGTAGGTACCAGTCAGAATTTAGCCTGTTATATCAACAAAAAGCCACAGTGATTTTTTTTCCCAAAATTTTAATGTCTCATTACAATTATTTTCTTCAATACAGGTTGATTAGAGCACATGCCATCTAATCTGTAACTTACATAACATAATTTTTCAAAGAACATATTATAAAATATCTAATAAAGCATTCATACTGTTCCTTATAGAAGTTTTTACCTCTGTTTAATTTTCAGTACTTTTATATAAATTTCATCACCTGTTTTTTCCCAGTGTGGGGCTAAGAAAGGGAATGGTAATTGGAGATTTCCAAGCCAAACATACTTCCCTGTTCCACAAACAATCCAAATCAAATAAAATTAATAAAGTTAGTATTATTAAAGTTGGTTGCTAGGTAAGCTAGGGTTAGGTAACAACAGAGATTTATTCTCCAGATATTTTTGTGTAATAATTTATTAAGCAAAATAGGTAAAAAACAATTTGCAGACACCCCCCCATGTATAATAGTTTAATTAGCAGGGCATAACCAAAATTAGATATGAAGAAAAACACCTTGATTCAGTGAATACCAAAAGCTAAAGGTCCAAGAATTCTCCCATTCAAAACACAAGACAGAATGAAGAATTACCACAACTCTCAAGCAAAAATAAATAATACCAATATCCAGTTAGAGGAGAACTAAAATAGAATTTAATGTTGGTGAATATTATAACAGGACTAAGTTTGACATGTAACAGGGACATCCAAAATAATGGTGACTTGAACAGAGTGGAAGTTCATTTTTCCCTCAAGGTAATTAATTTTTCTCTGAAATCAAAAACATCCAGAGTAGCTAGTGCTCTGCCATGCTTAGCATTGGTGTCCGTGCCCAGGTTAGCTGCTGGCCCTCTGTGCCTCTCAAAGCCAGTCATCACCTTGCAGTCAGGCTCTCAGGGAGGCAAAGGCAGTGAGGCCGAGGGGAAACACTTTCTGGAGGTGTCATGTGCCTTTAAGCAGCCTACCTCAGTTGCTTACTAACATTCTGCCTACATTTTATTAGCCAAAACTCTTATGACCACAGGAAACAGGGAAACTGGGATGTTAATTAACTTGATTGTGGTAATTATTTACAAAAGTAAGTGCATATCAAATAATCATGTATACCTTAAGTTACAATACTTAATTGTCAGTTATATCTCAGAAAAGCTAGAAGAAAAGAAGAATAGCTTAGAGGCCAGGAGAACCTAATTGCAGAAAACAGGAAATGGGTAAGTATATAAATTAACAGTTGAAAAGAAATCTGGATTTTATTCTCAACCCAAAACAATTGTTTGCTGCTATGCAGCTGTACACATTAAAAAACTTTTTTGTTTTACACCCAAGTGAAAATGAGACATTGGTCTATCTAGTTTTCTCTTTTTCAGTTTCTGATGCTTGGTCCCTTACTGTTATAATGTCTTGCAATTTAATGTGTACTATCATATGCGGAAGGCACATTGAAATGCAGAAGCCGAGACCCTGGGGAAGGGCTAATGGATTACTGATTTGATTTTGTTGTCAAATACAACCAGTAGTTAGTTTGCCATTTTTCAGAGCATTAAAAAGTTTCTTCACCTTAGCTCAAACAAACATGAACTAGCAAAAACATTGTTGGACTCTGTCATGTCTCCTGGCAGTGTTGGCTTGTGCATGTCATATGCAGATTGAGTGCTGGCTGCAAGAAACCCAGCATGGAAGGTAGCTACATCAGGTTGACAGGTGCTTTGTAGTTTGAGATTTACAGGAAGGGATTTATAAGGTCAGATGTGGTTCTCAGATGTTCTGTTCTGATTAATTGGCAACGATGATTTTACATACGCCATTACACAGCCCCTGACAGCCACCTTCTGTCTTAATTGCAGGACAGAGATCAGGTCAAGGCAGCCCCTTCAGGATGACCTTCCTTTCTTCGAGAAGCCCCCAGGCAGGCAGTTTTCCTTACCAAACCTGAGTCCAGAAGAGCCTCAACTAAAGACTCCGACACTAGCCAATGAGGAAGCACTGCAGAAGATCTGTGCTCTTGAGAATGAACTTGCTGCTCTAAGAGCTCAGATTGCCAAAATCGTGACCCTGCAAGAACAGCAAAATCTCATTGCAGGTCTGTAAGTCCTACATTTGTTTTAACCATAAAACTGGAAGTAGCGCTAATTGTAAAATTTGTTTGCAAGTAACAGCCATTGGGGTTGTCAGAAAATCCAGGGTCAGGACTCCTTGCAGCCTGGACAGGACCTACGTGTATAAGTGGTGGTTTGTGCTGTCAGAGAAGATGAGTCAGTGTATTTGGAAAACACTGGAATTCATACAGGAAGTTGTGGCTCATGTGAGTCCCATGGGAAGCTCAGTTGTCTATGAGGATAACACCAATCACGTCAAACACGAGGCAGTATCAGAACAGCCCTGCCAGGGTTGAGTGCTCTTTACTTGCATGCATGTTCTGGATTTCTGCCTCCCTTTCATTTTCTAAAATGGGGATAATAGCACTTGTGTTATGGAGTTATTGTGGGAGTAAATGTGATTATTTAAAATGCCTTCAGCACATAGTAGCTACTTAATAGTCATTTTCTCTTCACCAGAATAGACACTGGATTCAGGTCTTTTGACTCCTGGTCTAATACTGTTGCTTTTATTAGTGTGGCATTGTCACCTGGGAGGAGAAACCACAGCCTTGAAATCCTAGCCCATTAATCTGCTGGCAAGTCATGGTTGTTTTTCCTAGTTGTTCCTGAGTCCTGGTTGGACTAAAGGGCGGGACGGTTACTCTGCCTCTGAACCACTTCACTTGTTCTTCTGGAGTTCACTGTAATCGTCCACGGAAACCTAATCCCACCTGAGTCTGGCCGAGCTGGACAGAGGGCACGTGCACTCCCGGCACCCAGTGCCTGGAGTCGTCAGTGTTGAACTTTTTAAAAACCAAAAATCCTGCCCTTTTCTTCTTTTAACTTTAAATTGCATTTCTGTTTTGCTTTACTTCCCTCTTCTGGCAGACTAAGAAAATGCTGTAAATAGTAATTTGGGAATTTATGTTAGATGTTCTCTCTTTACAGTCTCAGTCCCATGAGTAAACTCTTTTGCATCAAGTTCCCCCTAATCACTATATTTCACCTAATGAACACCTCTCTAACCTCTAATTATCCGGTGAATTTTTTTGGTCATTAATAGCTATTTTAACTTGTAGTTACTTCCTGTTTTGGCAGTTAAATATAATGCTTTTTTTTCTTCCAGGAATTTGTTCAAGAATAAATGGAAAACTTTTCTTTTAGGTGCATCCTGGTCAGTGCAGGCCTTTAATGTTTAATAAGTCCATTTTAGGCATATTTACGTGGGGTTATTGTGGGAGTAAATGTGATTATTTTAAAATGCCTTCAGCACATAAATATGCCTACCACGTAAATATGCCTAAAATGAACCATCAATTTATCAATAGTTTTTTCAAATGGTTATTATAGTATTAAATTGTCAAACTGTTATGTAGAGTATTTATGCAATTCAGACTGCTTTATATTCCATCTAAAAGAACCTACAAACTGCAAAAGTCAGACCTGAACATATGATAACACAAAAACGTCACTGTTAATTAAGTTAATGGAACCTCTCCATCTGGAGAGTTTGGGATTAAGTGATAAAAGTGAGTGAAATTCAGGCATTTAGATTGTAAGTAAGTAACTAAAACTTCCTTTCTGCTTACATAACAGATTCTTTTTAGGAATATTGTTTTCAGGGATATAAAAGTCCTTCACACAATTTTGCTTTTAAAAATATTTTATTTGCCTATTACCATTGTATTAAATTGATATTTCCTTATTTCTGTAGGTGATTTAGATTCTACAACTTCTGTTACCACAGCACCACCCCCTCCACCGCCCCCTCCGCCGCCCCTCCCTCTGCCAGGGCCCCACCCAAGTGTGTCAGCTATTGACCTGATTAGAGAGCGGAGAGAGAAAAAGGCCTGTGCTGGGAAGACTTTGGTGGAGAACAATCCAAAGAAACCTGATATGCCAAATATGCTAGACATACTTAAAGATATGAACAGTGTAAAACTTCGGTCAGTAAAAAGGTGAGGATATTTACTTTCCTTTTCACTTCCCATTTTTTTATCTCTTGTAAAACAAAATACTAAGCTTCTTGAGAACTTTGTTTTATAACATGACTACCATGAATAGTTCTAAGTTTCTAATTTAAAAAGATGGGCCCTAGTGGCTCCTAAGTTAACCAACATTAACTGTATTCAATGTTAAATGCAAAATAAACATTCCCAGGCTACTTTTTTTTATCCCCATCACATTTAAAGCCCTTTCATTTAGTCTTGAGTAAAGCTGTCATGTGCTCTGTGGTACTCACCAGGCTTACAGAGGAGAAGAGAACTGTAATTGCCCTGAAGGAGAACATAATCAGTGCTGTTGATGTGAAGTGAGGGGCTGGTCATTGGGTACCTTTTATACTCTCAGAGCTTTTAATCCATCTCACTGCTATCAGTGTGTGTCAGTATTGAGTATCTTTGAGTTTTTGAGATTTATTGAGTATCTCTGATGCTAGAGAAGTGCTGTCAGGCATGGATAGGCACACAAAGTACTTCCTTGAGGGATGCCAGCATATTGAAATGTCCCCTTGGTTCCTGTTTATTTCTCTAAGGACAGAACAAGATATAAAGCCCAAACCAGCAGATGCTACCGATCCTGCTGCCGTCATAGCAGAGGCTCTGAAAAAGAAATTTGCTTACCGGTATCGAAGTGATAGCCAAGGTGAAGTTGAAAAAGGAATTCCAAAGTCTGAATCCGAGGCCACCTCAGAAACAGTGCCGGTGAGTGTTAGGTCGCTCTGTACAGCATTGCTGAGCACCTGCATTTTACCAAACTTTGCAAGATGCGGAAGGACATGCTACAGAATTTAGTCCCTACCTGCAAATAGATTACTTATACAAGAGCATAAAGAAGGAAGTGAAAGTTAATCCCTGGTTTTACTTCTTAGTATCTCTAATGTTAAATTTTCCATGATGTGTTTTATTTATATTAAGCATAATGAAGTTCATGAAATTCATTATAATAAAACACTTACCTTAGGACAATATGTATGTTGTGATATAGATACTGAAAGAAGCATCATTTTCTCTTAGGGCCCCTGTGAAAGTTTTCTGAAAGGGGTGAGATTTGGCCTGGGTTTTGCAGGATGTGTGCCATGTCACAGGTGGGGATGGAGCAGATTTCACACAAGCCCTCAGATATTAATTATTCAGGTTACAAAGATGGGGGCTGTGTGCTTACCTAGTCTTAGAAAGGCAGTATCTTTAAAATCACTCTTTAGACATTGAAATTTTGTACTTCCTTCTTTTACTAAGAGAAGTAAATTGGACTAAGCCAGGGTTTTGCTTTGATGATTGTAGTTTTCTAGGAACTAATAGTGTCCTCTTTGCCTTTGGTTCTGTTGATATGTTGTGTTTATAACAATATGTTGACTCATCACGTTTTTAACATATTATCTAGATAGCTGCATGGTTTTTCATAGGACATACCCAGCCCTTTGATCTATGATTGGGAACAGGGCATATCAGTACTGTTAAGTTAACCAATATCTTTAATACTTTTTGTTTGTTTTTTCTTTCCTAGTTTGGGCCACACATGTTGAAGTCTACAGGAAAAATGAAGGCTTTAATTGAAAATGTTTCAACTTTCTAATAGATATTGGGTTAAGAAAGACTATGCTGGTCCAGCTGTTGGTTTGTTAGGGCTGTTTGGTCAGTAGAAATAAATACAATTTAATAAATACATGAATTTAATATTCAGTGGTCCCCTTTATCTGAGGATTAAGCAGTAACAAAAGCACTCTAAGTTTGTATTTGCATTTATAAGGAAGTCAGTTCTGTTCTGAAATTTTCCATATGTTTTCTGACATGTTTTTAATATGGTGCCAGGGTGTTTAGGTTTCCAGTCTCAAAAACAATTTTATAGATTACAGAACAAGGACAGGACATTTGTAGATGTTTTTAAATCTTAACACTAATTTATCTGTACAAATGTTTTATATGCACGTATTTGGACATAAAACAGTGTATGTAAAATTCAGCAGTGACAGCAGTGAGGGTACTGTTCCCATCATTTGTTTCAGTGACTGTTTACTGTTTGCTGCTGGGAAGGCTGGCAGAACCCAGTTGTTGGAGTGAAGTATTTGATGGAATCTTTGCCTTGAATAGAACTTCGATCTTAAGATTTTCTCTCACATATTCTCGAGATGGTGTTTTGAGTGGGAACAAGATGTTTCCTAATCAAATTCCATAATACTTCCCTTTAAATGGAAGTCAGGGACCATGAAAGCTGCTTTTACTTCATTGCCAGTGTGAGGAAGTGAGGAAGAAACTGGTTTTCGAATAGTGAGGAGTCAGGTTATGGAACTAATTTAAAGTAGAAACCAGAATGTGCCACCTTCCTTTCCTTTCAGTTTAATAAATGGCATAGTAAAGATGACTTGTGGCTAAGTTAATATTTCTGGAAATGTTAGCATAATGGAGTTAAAAAATTTTTTAATATTGGTCAACTACAGTAGTAGCTTTATAATGAAACATTGGACAGGCGAAAGAATTTCCTCTATGTTGTTTATCATTGTTCAGAATGCTGGTCTGTTGGATTATGTTATGTGACACAGTCCTTAGGCGTTACTAGAAAGTGGAGAACTGCCTTTCTCATCAGGGCTGAAAAAATTGTTTTAAGTCATTGTTTTTAAATGCGTGGTACATTTTCATGATTTTATTTCTGTTAAATAACACTCAGCTATAGTTAATGCCAGAATTTCCTACCATGACTATTTGGATTATTTAAATATAGCTAAAAAGAAAACCTTGTACTTTCTGGGAGGCTAAGAGATGAGAAGATTAAACATTCACTTCTAAGTTATTGAAAATATGTGTGATGGTCTAAATATTAGAATATAGTAGCCAAGGTAGTTTATATGGTTTGGTTATTCAGCTTAAATTTGAATTGGCTTATTTTACATGTTAATGTACATTGTTCCTGATTTATATGGTTTAGAAATTCTGCCTTTAAAAGAAAGAAAATTCACCTTACATATTTTTGACCTCTTAAATTTGTTACCAGTATTGAATTTTGGCCACTGCTCCAATATAAGGAAGCTACTGTTCTGAAATAAAGCAAACTTTTATTTTCCTTGGACCATAATGCCTATGTGTGTGTGTGTGTGTGTGTGTGTGTGTGTGTGTGTGTTTTACAATAGGTAATATTCTTTTATATTGCCCCTGTAACTTTAGAATAATTTGCTTCCTGCATTTTCCCTTAAATTATATCACATCTTATTTACCTTTATTTTTTTATTTTAAAACTTAATATTGTTAGTATTACATGGGTGTTTTTTGAAAATCTTAAATACCCTTTGCATTCTGATAAAACCAGAAGCAGAACATGCATTTTTTTTTAACAATACAGTTCTCTAAAGGTATTTCAACATTAAAAGAGAAGAAAGGCAGTCACTTGGAAGGAGTTTCTCCTCATGATTCTCACACCTATAATATTTTGCCTACTATGATTTTGGATATTCCAGGAACTCACTATATACTCTCAGTGAGTATGAGTCAAAGAGCACTGGACTTGAAGCTATACAAGATCTGAGTATGTGCTTCTGGTCAAGTCAAGTCACACCTCTGTTTTTAAAATGAGAATAATGCTTAGTTAAAAAAAGTGTTTTTGGATTAAATGAAATAATGATTTTGAACAAATTCTATGAGTGTTAGACTGCTGAATAAGTTTTTACTTACATCATTTTACATGAGATCACTGTAGTTTCCAGTAGACTGATTTCTTCTAGAACATGTGGTCCCCTGGCACTTGAAAAAGATGTCATCCTTTGAATTTACTTTCATGGCCATGGGGTTGAATAGTAGGATTTACAGTCTTTAGTTCTGGTTATCTGTCCAGTCATAGGCCCTTCTGTAAAAGAATGCTGTCCTCTTAATGTGAGGGAGGGAGGTCCGTGATGGCACCACAGGAAGAACCTGAACTGAACCCCTCCCACATATAAACCAAATCTAAACCTTTTATTTATTTTTTTATTTTATTATTATTATTTAAAAATAATTTTTTAATATCATGGTATGTCACAAATATGAAGGAAAAACACCACCAGAGCAGAGGACTTAGTTGTGGGATTTAGACTTTTAAAAAATCACATGTCAACGGATTTCTGTATAAAAAGAAAATGATACAAATATTTATAGCCATGTACCTTCTCATTAAGACAGTCAATTAAATTTTCCACATAAATTTTCATGCTTTCATACAGAGCAATTCCTTCTGACGAAGAACCAAGGGCTGAGTGAACAGCTTCTGCACAATGCAATAGATCACAGAAAAAAACAGCAGGTGGAGAGATGGAGACAAAGTAATGGTGGGAACCCCACCCCCAGTAGAGAGACATGCAGTAGACAGGGGTAGGGGTACCACTGAGGGACACACATGTGTGTACCACTGAGGGACACACATGAAGATTCACTTTACCTGCACAGTGGAAAAAAGACCCTGTGGTTTAAAGGGCAACTAGACTGTAAGTAAGTGAACAGAGCCAGTTTACAAATTAGAGTCCCTGCCAAATGGCAGGGGAGCTGCTGGAATTCTCTCTTGGATTGGAGGTGCTGGCGAGTACCACTGTTACTTTCCTTCCTCTCCTCACCACACATTCTAGTTCAGATTGGAACGGGGTCTGGATGTGCATTAGCTCCAGATGTACCAAGGCAGCCACTGCACCCATGCCCAAATGTGCCCACCTGGGGTCTGGAGTCCTACCAGAGTGGTACCCTCACAACACTCAACAGGACACCCCTAAGCCCATGCTCACCTGGCCTCCAGCCAACTAGAGCCACCAGGTGCGCATGGTCTATCCCAGGGCCATTGCTTCAACTGAAAGGGGTATCTCTTTCACCTAATTCATAGAAACAACACAAACAAAATGAGACAGAGGAATATGCCTCAAAGGAGAGAATAGAACTTCAGTAAAAAACAGTGAAATGGAGTTAAGCAGTCTACCTGATAAGAGTTCAAAGTAACGGTATAAAGGTACTCACTGGACTTAAGAATAGATGAACTCAGGGAGGACGTCAACAAAGAGAAAAAAAAAATCAGAATTAAAGTATTGAAGAATATAATGAATGAAATGGAAAAGACATTACAGGGGATTAACAGCAGATTAGAGGATACAGAAGATGAGCAATCTGTAAGATAATGAAAAGTACTCAGGCTGACCAGCAAAAAAAAAATAATAATAATAATAAAGAAATGAGAATAGGTTAAGGGACCTCTAGGAAAACATCAAATACTAACATTTGCATTACAGGAGTCCAAGAAGGAGAGAGAAAGAAAGGGGTGGAAAACTTATTTGAACAAATAAGATCTCTAAACTTCCTTAACCTGGAGAAAGAAACAAACCTTTATGTTAAGGAGTCACAGAGAGCCTCAAACAAGATGAAACCAATGAGCTCCACACCAAGACATAGTAATAAAATGCCAAAGATTAAAGGTAATCTTAAACAACAGAAAAGCAACTAGTTATGTCCAAGGAAACCCCATAAGACTATTAGCTAATTTTTCAGCAGGAACAGGCCAGAAGGGAGTGGCATGATACATTAAAAGTGCTCAAATGAGAACCTACAACCGAAAATACTCTACCTAGCAAAGTTACTTAAAATTGAAGGAGAGTTTCACAGATAATCAAGTTGAAGGAGTTCACCACCATTAAACTGGCCTTATGAGACATTAAAGGGACTTCTTTAAGAGGAAAAGAAAAGGTCACAACTGGAGGAAAATTATGGAAGGAAAAATTTCACTGGCAAAAGCAAACATAGTAAAGGTAGTAGGATTAATCACTTAAAAGCTAGTATGAAGTTTAGAAGATAAAAATAGTAAACATATCTAAAGAGAACACTCAATAAAAAGTAAATGTGACATATATAAGACATTTGAGGAAGGGGATTAAAAATGTAGTACTGTTAAGATTTGGACTTAAGTGACCATCAACTTAACATAGACTTATAAAAACAGGATATCATATAAACTTCATGATAACCAAAAAAACCTAATAGATACATGAAAAGGTAAAGAGAAAGGAATCTAAATATAATACTAAAGTCATGCACAAAGGAAAAGAGCAAAAGATGAAAGGATCAGAGAAAAACGACAAAGCCACCAGAATTAACTAAATGGCAATAAATACATACTTATGAATAATTAAATGTAAATGGACTAAAAAAAATGCTCCAATCAAGATAGGGTGACTGAATCGATTAAAAAAAAAAGACCCATCTATATGCTGCCTACAAGAGACTCCAGACCTCACGACATGCTAAGGCTAAAGGTGAAGGGATGGAAAAATATTCCATGCAAATGGAAATGAAAAAGAGCTGGAGTAGCAGGATTTATATAAGACAAAACAGACTTTAAAACAAAGACTAATGAGACAGAGGAAATTACATAATGATAAAGGGTTCAGCCCAGCAATAAAACAAGTGTAAATATCTATGCCCCCCAAGAGAGGAACATCTAAATATATAAAGCAACTACTGCCAGCATAAAGGGAAAAATTGATAGCAATACAATAATAGTAGGGGACTCTTAACAACCCATTTATACCAATAGATAAATCAGACATAAAATCAGTAATGCAACAGCCTTAAATGACACACATTAGACCAGATGGACTTGAGACACACACAAACACACAGTATTCCAACCAAAAAAACAGCAGAATACACATTTCAAGTTCAGATGAAACATCTTTCAGGATAAGTTACATGTAAGACAATAAAACAAGTCTCAGTAAATTTAAGAAGAGTGAAATCACATCAAGCATTATTTTCTGACCACAAGGGTATATAACTTGAAATCAGTTACAAGAAAAAACTGGAAAAACCACAAAGTTGAGGCTAAACAGTATCACTAACCAATTAACGGGTTAAGAAGAAATCAAGAAATAAAAAAATAACGAGACAAATGAAAATAGAAGCATAACAGTTCAAAATCTTCAGGATACAGCTAATGCAGTTCTAAAAGGCTGATAGTGATTCAGGCCTATGTCAAACAAAAAATCTCATCTAACCTTATATCAAAAGGAATTAGAAAAAGAAAAAACAAAGCCCAGAGTTAATAAAAGGAAAGAAATAATAAAGATCAGATGGAAATAAATGAATTAGGAACTAACAACAATACAAAAGAATAAAGTAAGAGCTGATTCTTTGAAAAAATAATTGACAAACCTTTAGCTAGGCTCATCAGGAAAAAAAAAAGACTCAAAAATCAGAAGTGAAAGGATACAACTGATCCCATAGAAACACAATTATAAGAGATGACTAAAAAATTACATACCATTGGACAACATAAAAATAAATAAATTCCTAAAACATGCAATCTTCTAAGATTGAACCCAGAAGAGAGAAAATCTGAACAGACCAATTACTGGTAACAAGAATTGGTAATAACAACAACCTCTCAAAAAACAAAATTCCAGAACCAGATGGATTCACAGGTTAATTCTGCCAAACATTTACAGAAGAGTAAAAACCTATCCTTAAACTATTCCAGAAAGTTGAAGAGGAAGGGATGCTTCCAAATTCATTTTGTGAGGCCAATACCATCCTAATACCAAACCCATACAAAGTACAAAAAAAAAAAAGTTACCAATAACCTAGTAAGTATGGACGCAGAAATCCTCAACAAAATATTAGCAAACTGGATTCAAAAATACATTAAAAGGATCATTTACCACAACCAAGGGGGATTTATTCCAGGAATGCAAGGATGGTTCAATATCTGCAGATCAATGTGATATACCACATTAACAAAAGGATGGATAAAATGCATATGATTATCTCAGTAGATGTAAAAAGAACATTTGACAAAATTCAACATCCATTCATGCTAAAAACTCTCAACAAAGTGGGTATAGAAGGAACATACCTTAACATAATAAAGGCCAATATGACAGATCCACAGCTAACATCATACTTGATGGTGAGAAGTTGAAAGCTTCAGTGTGATACCTAACAGAACACAAATAGCATTTTTTACAGAACTAGAGCTAATAGTCCTCAAATTTATATGGAAACAAAAAAAGATCCTTAATGGCCAGTGCAATCTTGAGGAAAAAAAAAAAAACAGAGCTGGAGGTTATCACACTCCTGGATTTTTTTTTTTTTTTGAGAGGGTATCTCTCATATTTATTGATCAAATGGTTGTTAACAACAATAAAATTCTGTATAGGGAAGTCAACGCTCAATGCACAATCATTAATCCATCTCAAGCCTATTCTCATCAGTCTCCAATCTTCTGAAGCATAACGAACAAGTTCTTATATGGTAAACAAATTCTTACATAGTGAATAAGTTCTTAAATGGTGAACAGTACAAGGGCATTCATCACAGAAACTTTCGGTTTTAATCACGCATTATGAACTATAAACAATCAGGTCAAATATGAATATTCGTTTGATTTTTTTTTTTTTTTTGAGAGGGCATCTCTCATATTTATTGATCAAATGGTTGTTAACAACAATAAAATTCAGTATAGGGGGGTCAACGCTCAATGTACAATCATTAATCCATCTCAAGCCTAATTCTCGTCAGTCTCCAATCTTCTGAAGCATAACGAACAAGTTCTTACATGGTGAACGAATTCTTACATAGTGAATAAATTCTTACATGGTGAACAGTACAAGGGCAGTCATCACAGAAACTTTCGGTTTTGATCATGCAATATGACCTATAAACAATCAGGTCAAATATGAATATTCGTTTGATTTTTGTACTTGATTTATATGTTGATCCCACATTTCTCCTATTATTATTATTATTTTTATTTTTAATAAAATGCTGAAGTGGTAGGTAGATGCAAGATAAAGGTAGAAAACATAGTTTAGTGCTGTAAGAAGGCAAATGTAGATGATCAGATGATCAGGTGTGTGCCTATGGACTAAGTATTAATCCAGGCTAGACAAGGGCATCAAGACATCCACGGATGCAGAAGATTTCTCTCAAAGCAGGGGGGGTGAGGTTCTGAGCCTCACCTCTGTTGATCCCCAAATTCTCACCTGATGGCCCCCCTGCGACTGTGCCTGTCTTAGGTTGTTCCTCCCTTGAGGAATCTTACCCGTCTCTGGCTAACCAGTCATCTTCCGGGGCCATACGGGGAAATGTAAAGTTGGTAAGTGAGACAGAAGCCATATTGTTTGAAAAGGTTAGCTTTTTACTTCTTTGCAGATTTATGCCCTGTGGCTTCTATGCCCAGCACTTGTCTCGAGGTATCTTTACCACCTGGAGGAATTATGATACTCGGTAAATTCGATATGAGGCACGAATTCTATTTAAGGGTTGTAATTAGGAAGGAAGAAGAAAAGCTATAGATGTAGCATATGAAGGAAACTTGGGAGGATTGATTATTTCTTTGACATATCTTCTTGTATAGTACCTTAAGTATGTATAGGTTTTAAACTACTAACTAATTTGCACACATATATTAACATAATAGGAATACGGTGACATAAACAAAGCAAATCTATAATTACCATCCATCTCCAGTGAAGCCAAGAAAACCATTTAGGCACCCTAGGCATTTGTGAAAATTTATCTATGATATGATGGATATTGTCCAACTGTACTTGAACCATCAGACAAATTAAAGCAGCCCATTTCTGGGATCTGTTCACATCCCATATGTTCTTTTAACCATAGATAGTCTATAGTCATGAGATTTTGGAGTGCTACAACTTGCACCCCTCCCAACTCCTGGTTGAGTTCCAACAGTACAGATCCGGTCAAATTCGTTGTCTCACTGTATGCACATGCCAGCCTAGACATCTCCCTCCTCCTTCTTATGGCAAGTCCAGGAGACGGTGGGCTGGATGCAGCCACAACCGCAGCATCGCCCAGATCCCTGTGGAGGCTTTTTGATGATCATCCCCCGGCACAAGTCCTCCAGAGAGTGCTGATGCCGGAAGCTCCTCCTCATATCGTATCTTAGTTCATTTTCTGGGTAGCCAAGCTAGGCCTTGATCTCCTGCATAGAAACAAATAGACCCTTTGCCCACACTTTGACATGCCCTCTATACCACTGTGCAGAACTCATTGGAGGTCAGCACACAGTAACTGCTTTTTTTTTTTTTTTTTTTAAATTAAGAGAAAGGAATATTATCAGAAAAGAGTACCTCCATAGCTGATCATCTGACACCCTTTAAGTGATCAACATTAAGGATATTTAAAGCATGCGTTGATCTTTGATTTACCAATAGTTTTATCCTGTTAAGGAGTAATCCCCCTTTTCCTTCTTTCTTTCTTTCTTTCTTTTTTTTTTTTTTAAATTTTTAATCTACACTTACATGAAGAATACTATGTTTACTATGCTCTCCCCTATATCAGGTCCCCCCTAACAACCACATTACGGTTACTGTCCATCAGCTTAGCAAAATGTTGTAGAGTCACTACTTGTCCTCTCTGTGTTGTGCAGCCCACCCTCCCCTTGCTCCCTCCCCCCCATGCATGCTAATCTTAATACCCCCCTTCTTCTTCCCCCCCCTTATCCCTCCCTGCCCACCCATCCTCCCCAGTTCCTTTCCCTTTGGTACCTGTTAGTCCATTTTTGGGTTCTGTAATTCCACTGCTGTTTTGTTCCTTCAGTTTTTCCTTTGTTCCTATACTCCTCAGATGAGTGACAATCATTTGGTATTTCTCTTTCTCCGCTTGGCTTATTTCACTGAGCATAATACTCTCCAGCTCCATCCATGTTGCTGCAAATGGTTGGATTTTTCCACTTCTTATGGCTGAGTAGTATTCCATTGTGTATATGTACCACATCTTCTTTATCCATTCATCTACCGATGGACATTTACGTTGCTTCCAATTCTTGGCTATTGTAAATAGTGCTGCGATAAACATAGGAGTGCATCTGTCTTTCTCAAACTTGATTGCTGCGTTCTTAGGGTAAATTCCTAGGAGTGGAATTCCTGGGTCAAATGGTAGGTCTGTTTTGAGCATTTTGATGCACCTCCATACTGCTTTCCACAATGGTTGAACTAATTTACATTCCCACCAGCAGTGTAGGAGGGTTCCCCTTTCTCCACAGCCTCGCCAACATTTGTTGTTGTTTGTCTTTTGGATGGCAGCTATCCTTACTGGTGTGAGGTGATACCTCATTGTAGTTTTAATTTGCATTTCTCTGATAATTAGCGATGTGGAGCATCTTTTCATGTGTCACTTGGCCATCTGTATTTCTTTTTTGGAGAACTGTCTGTTCAGTTCCTCTGCCCATTTTTTAATTGGGTTATTTGTTTTTTGTTTGTTGAGGCGTGTGAGCTCTTTATATATTCTGGACGTCAAGCCTTTATCGGATCTGTCATTTTCAAATATATTCTCCCATACTGTAGGGTTCCTTTTTGTTCTATTGATGGTGTCTTTTGCTGTACAGAAGCTTTTCAGCTTAATGTAGTCCCACTTGCTCATTTTTGCTGTTGTTTTCCTTGCCCGGGGAGATATGTTCAAGAAGAGGACACTCATGTTTATGTCTAAGAGGTTTTTGCCTATGTTTTTTTCCAAGAGTTTAATGGTTTCATGCCTTACATTCAGGTCTTTGATCCATTTTGAGTTTACCTTTGTATATGGGGTTAGACAATGGTCCAGTTTCATTCTCCTACATGTAGCTGTCCAGTTTTGCCAGCACCATCTGTTGAAGAGACTGTCATTTTGCCATTGTATGTCCATGGCTCCTTTATCAAATATTAATTGACCATATATGTTTGGGTTAATTTCTGGGGTCTCTAATCTGTTCCACTGGTCTGTGGCTCTGTTCTTGTGCCAGTACCAAATTGTCTTGATTACTATGGCTTTGTAGTAGAGCTTGAAGTTGGGGAGTGAGATCCCCCCTACTTTATTCTTCTTTTTCAGGATTGCTTTGACTATTCGGGGTCTTTGGTGTTTCCATATGAATTTTTGAATTATTTGTTCCAATTCATTGAAGAATGTTGCTGGTAATTTGAGAGGGATTGCATCAAATCTGTATATTGCTTTGGGCAGGATGGCTATTTTGACGATATTAATTCTTCCTAGCCATGAGCATGGGATGAGTTTCCATTTATTAGTGTCCCCTTTAATTTCTCTTAAGAGTGACTTGTAGTTTTCAGAGTATAAGTCTTTCACTTCCTTGGTTAGGTTTATTCCTAGGTATTTTATTCTTTTTGATGCAATGGTGAATGGAATTGTTTTCCTGATTTCTCTTTCTATTGATTCGTTGTTAGTGTATAGGAAAGCTACAGATTTCTGTGTGTTAATTTTGTATCCTGCAACTTTGCTGTATTCCGATATCAGTTCTAGTAGTTTTGGAGTGGAGTCTTTAGGGTTTTTTATGTACAGTATCATATCATCTGCAAATAGTGACAGTTTAACTTCTTCTTTACCAATCTGGATTCCTTGTATTTCTGTGTTTTGTCTGATTGCCGTGGCTAGGACCTCCAGTACTATGTTAAATAACAGTGGGGAGAGTGGGCATCCCTGTCTGGTTCCCGATCTCAGTGGAAATGCTTTCAGCTTCTCGCTGTTCAGTATAATGCTGGCTGTGGGTTTATCATATATGGCCTTTATTATGTTGAGGTACTTGCCCTCTATTCCCATTTTGCTGAGAGTTTTTATCATGAATGGATGTTGAATTTTGTCAAATGCTTTTTCAGCATCTATGGAGATGATCATGTGGTTTTTGTCTTTCTTTTTGTTGATGTGGTGGATGATGTTGATGGATTTTCGAATGTTGTACCATCCTTGCATCCCTGGGATGAACCCCACTTGGTCATGGTGTATGATCCTTTTGATATACTGTTGAATTCTGTTTGCTAATATTTTATTGAGTATTTTTGCATCTACATTCATCAGGGATATTGGTTTGTAATTTTCTTTTTTGGTGGGGTCTTTTCCTGGTTTTGGTATTAGGGTGATGTTGGCTTCATAGAATGAGTTTGGGAGTATTCCCTCTTCTTCTATTTTGTGGAACACTTTAAGGAGAATGGGTATTATGTCTTCTCTGTGTGTCTGATAAAATTCCGAGGTAAATCCGTCCGGCCCCGGGGTTTTGTTCTTGGGTAGTTTTTTGATTACCGTTTCAATTTCTTTGCTTGTAATTGGTTTGTTTAACTTTTGTGTTTCTTCCTTGGTCAGTCTTGGGAGGTTGTATTTTTCTAGGAAGTTGTCCATTTCTTCTAGGTTTTCCAGCTTGTTGGCATATAGGTTTTCATAGTAGTCTTTAATAATTCTTTGTATTTCTGTGGAGTCTGTCGTGATTTTTCCATTCTCATTTCTGATTATGTTGATTTGTGTTGACTCTCTTTTTCTCTTAATAAGTTGGGCTAGAGGCTTATCTATTTTGTTTATTTTCTCAAAGAACCAGCTCTTGGTTTCGTTGATTTTTGCTATTGTTTTATTCTTCTCAATTTTGTTTATTTCTTCTCTGATCTTTATTATGTCCCTCCTTCTGCTGACTTTAGGCCTCATTTGTTCTTCTTTTTCCAGTTTTAATAATTGTGATGTTAGACTATTCATTTGGGATTGTTCTTCCTTCTTCAAGTGTGCCTGGATTGCTATATACTTTCCTCTTAAGACTGCTTTCGCTGCATCCCACAGAAGTTGGGGCTTAGTGTTGTTGTTGTCATTTGTTTCTATATATTCCTTGATCTCTATTTTGATTTGTTCATTGATCCATTGATTATTTAGTAGCATGTTGTTAAGCCTCCATGTGTTTGTGAGCCTTTTTGTTTTCTTTGTAGAATTTATTTCTACTTTCATACCTTTGTGGTCTGAAAAATTGGTTGGTAGAATTTCAATATTGTGGAATTTACTGAGGCTCTTTTTGTGAGCTAGTATGTGGTCTATTCTGGAGAATGTTCCATGTGCACTTGAGAAGAATGTATATCCTGTTGCTTTTGGATGTAGAGTTCTATAGATGTCTATTAGGTCCATCTGTTCTAGTGTGTTGTTCAGTGCCTGTGTGTCTTTACTTATTTTCTGCCCGGTGGATCTATCCTTTGGGGTGAGTGGTGTGTTGAAGTCTCCTACAATGAATGCATTGCAGTCTATTTCCCTCTTTAGTTCTGTTAGTATTT
This sequence comes from Manis javanica, assembly GCF_040802235.1. NCBI lineage: Eukaryota > Metazoa > Chordata > Mammalia > Pholidota > Manidae > Manis > Manis javanica. Next base: position 153,795,323 of record NC_133157.1, read on the forward strand.
GCTTCACATATGCTGGTGCTCCTGTATTGGGTGCATATATATTTAGAATGGTTATATCCTCTTGTTGGACTGAGCCCTTTATCATTATGTAGTGGCCTTCTTTATCTCTTGTTACTTTCTTTGTTTTGAAGTCTATTTTGTCTTATATTAGTACTGCAACCCCTGCTTTCTTCTCACTGTTGTTTGCCTGAAATATGTTTTTCCATCCCTTGACTTTTAGTCTATGCTTATCTTTGGGTTTAAGGTGAGTTTCTTGTAAGCAGCATATAGATGGGTCTTGCTTTTTTATCCATTCTATTACGCTATGTCTTTTGATTGGTGCATTAAGTCCATTTACATTTAGGGTGACTATTGAAAGATATGTACTTATTGCCATTGCAGGCTTTAGATTCGTGGTTAACAAAGGTTCAAGGTTAGCTTCTTTAGTATCTTACTGCCTAACTTAGCTCGCTTATTGAGCTGTTATATACACTGTCTGGAGATTCTTTTCTTCTCTCCCTTCTTATTCCTCCTCCTCTATTCTTCATATGTTGTGTGTTTTGTTCTGTGCTCTTTTTAGGGGTGCTCCCATCTAGAGCAGTCCCTGTAGGATGCCCTGTAGAGGTGGTTTGTGGGAAGCAAATTCCCTCAGCTTTTGCTTGTCTGGAAATTGTTTGATCCCACCATCATATTTAAATGATAGTCGTGCTGGATACAGTATCCTTGGTTCAAGGCCCTTCTGTTTCATTGCATTAAGTATATCATGCCATTCTCTTCTGGCCTGTAGGGTTTCTGTTGAGAAGTCTGATGTTAGCCTGATTGGTTTTCCTTTATAGGTGACCTTTTTCTCTCTAGCTGCCTTTAAAACTCTTTCCTTGTCCTTGATCCTTGCCATTTTAATTATTATGTGTCTTGGTGTTGTCCTCCTTGGATCCTTTCTGTTGGGGGTTCTGTGTAATTCCATGGTCTGTTCGATTATTTCCTCCCCCAGTTTGGGGAAGTTTTCAGCAATTATTTCTTCAAAGACACTTTCTATCCCTTTTCCTCTTTCTTCCTCTTCTGGTATCCCTATAATACGAATGTTTTTCCTTTTGTATTGGTCACATATTTCTCTTAGTGTTGTTTCATTCCTGGAGATCCTTTTATCTCTCTCTATGTCAGCTTCTATATGTTCCTGTTCTCTGGCTTCTATTCCTTCAATGGCCTCTTGCATCTTATCCATTCTGCTTATAAATCCTTCCAGGGATTGTTTCACTTCTGTGATCTCTTTCCTGACATCTGTGATCTCCTTCCGGACTTCATCCCACTGCTCTTGCATTTTTCTCTGCATCTCATCCCACTGCTCTTGCATTTTTCTCTGCATCTCATCCCATTGCTCTTGCATTTTTTTCTGCATCTCTGTCAGCATGTTCATGATTTTTATTTTGAATTCTTTTTCAGGAGGACTAGTTAGGTCTGTCTCCTTCTCAGGTGTTGTCTCTGTGATCTTTGTCTGCCTGTAGTTTTGCCTTTTCATGGTGATAGAGATAGTTTGCAGAGCTGGTACAAGTGACCGCTGGAAGAGCTTCCCTTCTTGTTGGTTTGTAGCCTTTTCCTGGGAGAATAGCGACCTCTAGTTGCTTGTGCTGGGCAGCTGTGCGCAGACAGGGCTTCTGCTTCCTGCCCAGTTGCTTTGGGGTTTATCTCCGCCATTGCTGTGGGCTTGGCCTGGCTGGGGCTGTTCCTCCAAAATGGTGGAGCCCCGTTGGAGGGGGAGCGGCCAGGAGGCTATTTATCTCCGTAAGGGGCCTCTGTGCTCCCTGCTGCCCAGGGGGTTAGAGTGCCCAGAGATCCCCAGATTCCCTGCCTCTGGTCTAAGTGTCCTGTCCTGCCCCTTTAAGGCTTCCAAAAAGCACTCTCCAAACCAAAACAACAACAGCAACAATGAGAGAGGGAACAGAAAGAAAGAAAAAAAAAAAAAAAGGAAAAAACAAGCGATTTTTTTTTTTTTTTTTGTCCTCATGTGCCGGTCCCAGGCACCCGCTCACTGGTCCTGCTGCCCTGTCTCCCTAGCACCAGGGTCCCTGTCCTTTCAAGGCTTCCAAAAAGCACCCACCCACCGGTCCCACAGGGAAGGAACGCTCGATATTCTTTGTCCTCAGGCACTGGTCCCAGGCACCCGCTCAGCAGTCCCGCCGCCCTGCCTCCCTAGCACTGGGGTCCCTGTCCCTTCAAGGCTTCCAAAAAGCACTCGCCAAAAAGAGAGAAAAAAAGGGGAAAAACGCGCGATTTCTTCCGTCCTCAGGTGCCGGTCTCAGGCACCCACCCACCGGTCCCACAGGGAAAAACGCGGGATATTCTTTGTCCTCAGGTGCCGGTCCCAGGCACCCGCTCACCAGTCCCGCCGCCCTGCCTCCCTAGCACCGGGGTCCCTGTCCCTTTTAGGCTTCCAAAAAGCACTCGCAGAAAAGAGAAAAAAAAGGGGAAAAATGCACGATTTCCTCTGTCCTCAAGTGCCGGTCTCAGGTACCCGCCCACCAGTCCCGCAGGGAAAAACGTGGGATATTCTTTGTCCTCAGGCGCCGGTCCCAGGCACCCGCTCACCAGTCCCGCCACCCTGCCACCCTAGCACTGGGGTCCCCGTCCCTTCAAGGCTTCCAAAAAGCGCTCGCCAAAAAGAGAAAAAAAAAAAAAAAAAGGGGAAAAACGCGCGACCTCCTCCGTCCTCAGGCACCGGTCTCAGGCACCCGCCCACCAGTCCCGCAGGGAGAAACATGGGATATTCTTTGTCCTCCGGCGCCGTTCCCAGGCACCTGCTTACCAGTCCCGCCACCCTGCCTCCCCAGCAACGGGGGCCCGTCCCTCTAAGGCTTCCAAAAAGCGCTCGCCAAAAAAAAAAAAAACCGCTCCGGTTTCTTTCCACCCGCCGGGAGCCGGGGGGAGGGGCGCTCGGGTCCCGCCTGGCCGGGGCTTGTATCTTACCCCCTTCGCAAGGCGCTGGTTCCTTGCAGGTGTGGATGTGGTCTGGATGTTGTCCTGTGTCCTGTGGTCTCTATTTTAGGAAGATTTTTCTTTGTTATATTTTCATAGCTCTATGTGTTTTGGGGAGGAGATTTCCACTGCTCTACTCACACCGCCATCCTGGCTTCGCCTCCTATTCGTTTGATTTTTATACTTGATTTATATGTGGATCCCACATTTCTCCCTTTATTGTTATTATTTTTATTTTTAATAAAATGCTGAAGTGGTAGGTAGATGCAAGATAAAGGTAGAAAACATAGTTTAGTGTTGTAAGAGAGCAAATGTAGATGATCAGGTGTGCCTGTAGACTATGTGTTAATCCAAGCTAGACAAGGGCATTAAAACATCCACGGATGCAGAAGATTTCTCTCAAAACGGGGGGGGGGGGGTGAGGTTCTGAGCCTCACCTCTGTTGATCCCCAATTTCTCACCTGATGGCCCCCCTGCGACTGTGCCTGTCTTAGGTTGTTCCTCCCTTGAGGAATCTTACCCATCTCTGGCTAACCAGTCATCTTCCGGGGCCATACAGGGAGATGTAAAGTTGGTAAGTGAGAGGGAAGCCATATTGTTTGAAAAGGTTAGCTTTTTACTTCTTTGCAGATTTATGCCCTGTGGCTTCTATGCCCAGCATTTGTCTTGAGGTATCTTTACCACTTGGAGGAATTATGATACTCGGTAAATTTGATATGAGGCACAAATTCTATTTAAGGGTTGTAATTAGGAAGGAAGAAGAAAAGCTATAGAGGTAACAGATGGAAGAAAACATGGGAGGATTGATTATTTCTTTGATATATCTTCTTGTAGAGTAACTTACGCATGTATAGGTTTTAAACTACTAACTAAATTGTGCACACACATTAACATAATAGGAATACAGTTACATAACCAAAGCAGGTCTGTAATTACCAGCCATCTCCAGTGAAGCCAAGAAAACCAGTTAGGCACCCTAGGCATTTGTGAAAATTTGTCTATGATATGACGGATATTGTCCAACTGTACTTGAACAGTCTGAGAGAAATCAGACAAATTAAAACAACCGATTCCTGGGAACTGTTTACATCCCATATGTTCTTTTAACCGTAAATAGTCTGTAATAGTCATAAGATTTTGGAGTGCCACAACTTGCAGTTCTCCTAATTCTTGGTTGAGTTCCAACAGTATAGATTCAGTCAAATTTGTTGTTTTACTGTATGCACAGGCCAGCTTAGATATCTCCTTCTTCATTCCAATGGCAAGTCCAGGAAATGGTGGGATGGATGCAGCTACAACTGTAGCATCGCCTGGATCTTTGTGGAGGTTTTTTGATGATCATCTTCTGGTATGAGTCTTCCAGAGAGTGCTGATGTTGGAAGTTCTTCTTCATATCGTATATTAGTTCATTTTCTGGGTAGCCAAATTAGGCTTTGATCTTCTGTATAAACACAAACAGACCCTTTGCCCACACTTTGATATGCCCTTTATACCATTGTGTAGAACTCATTGGAGGTCACCACACAGGAACTGCTTTTTTTTTTTAAGATAAAGGAATATTATCAGAACACTCCTGGATTTTGAAACTACTACAGAACAGAGTAGAGAGCCCAGAAATAAACCCATGCATATATTAATATATGACAAAGGAGGTGAGACTATACAATGGGGAAAAGAGTATCTTCAATAGATGGTGCTGGGAAACTGAACAGCTTCATGCAAAGTAATGAAACTATACCACTTTCTTATTCTTTATGTACACACAATAAAACCCTCAAAATGAACTAAAGACCTGAAACCATAAAACTCTAAAGAAAACAGGGGAGCAAACTCTTGAACACTGGCATTGGCAATTTTTTTCTAGATGTTTCTCCAGGCAAGGGAAGCAAAAGCAAAAATAAACAGGTGGGACTATATCAAACTAAAAAGCTGTGTGTAGCAAAGGAAACCATCAACAAAATGAAAAGACAGCCTTCCAAATGGGAGAATATATTTGCAAATGATGTATCAGATAAGGGGTTAATATCCAAAATATATAAAGAACTCATACAACTCAACACCAAAAAAACCGAATGATTGGAAAATGGGCAGAGGACCTGAACATTTTTCCAAAAAAGGCATACGGATGGCCAACAGACACATAAAAAGATGCTTAACATCACTAATCAGGGAAATACAAATCCAAACAATGAGACATCACCTCACACCAGTCAGAATGGCTAGTATCAAAAAGACAAGGAATAATAGGTGTTGGTGAGGATGTGGAGAAAAAGGAACCAACCCATTGTTGGTGGGAATGTACAGCCACTACAGAAAACAGTATGGAAGTTCCTCAAAAAATTAAAATGGGAAATACTATACAACCCAATAAATCCATGTTGGGTATTTGCCTGAAGAGAACAAAATCACTAATTGAAAAGATATGTGCATTCCTGTTTACTGCAGCACTATTTACAATAGCTAAGATGTGGAAGCAATTTTAAATGTCCACTGATAGATGAACAGATAAAGGATAAATACAATGAAATATTAGTCATAAAAAAAGAAATCTTAGCATTTGTGACAATATGGATGGACCTAGAGTGCTCAGTGAAGTAAAATACGTACGATACCACTTTTATGTGGAATCTAAAGTAAAACAAGTGAACAAATAAAACATACTCAAATACAAACAACAAATTGGTGGTTGCCATAGGGGAGGATGGTGGGGTAATGGGCAGTGGGAGGATGCGTGACTAAGGATGAGCTTCCTATTGTAGTCACAGGGACACAAAGTATAGGGAATATAGTCATTGACATTGTAATAACTTTGCATGGTAACTACATTTAACTGTGGTGAACATTTCATAATGTATATAATTGTTAAATCACTGTTGTACATCTGGAAATAATATTGTATATCAATAATAAATAATTCCTATGAGTCTGTGTCTCAGTGGCAAAGAACACATAACATGAGGTAACAAATACTTTGGAAAAACCATCCTTCTAATAACTTCTCCAAAATAGAAGTTCCTCTGTGGGTTAAAATCTGGCAGGAAGAAATTTAAACTTCTAGGAATTAGCCTAATAAAGTTAGCTCTGGGATCACCAGGTGTAATAAAACACTTGGTTTTAGGACAGAATATCATTAACAGGCCTGTTACTGTCACAATATTTCTTACGAGACTTCAGCCATTTCTGAGTCCTCTTTCCCCTTCACATCCAAGAAATTAACATTTCTTAAAGTTGTTTTTTCTGGTAAGCAGGCTAGTTCTTTGCTGGTACTAGTGCAACCATTTGAGAATGGAGAGGATAATAAAAATAGCATAACCAAGTAAGGATCCAGAAATCTTGTATGATCCCCTTGGGATTGCTGTTTTAGTCCACTTCATATGGGCTAGAAGCCTTAACGTTCCTACAGCAGGAGCTTCTCAAACTTTTCTCATCTGGTAGATTCTCCAGCCTCTTCTAAGCGTCAGAGTACTCCTTCCATAAAGTTAGATTAGAACCTGAGTGTAATTTCAATATTCCCAGGAAGGTAAATGAGATTACCCAAATAGTGTCCCCAATTCCACACCAAACAGCCATGGCTATTACAGGGCAGTCCCTCACAACTGCTTTCTTCTTAGCTGGAGAAGACTTAGTGTGGGGGTGAAAGGCCAAACTCTCCATAACCAGAGGTATGAAAAGCCTTCTGTTAATGTTGCCTAATCCATCCTTTTTGTTGTCCAGTCATGCTTTTAATCAAAAGTTTGATGAGAACTAAAGTGTAGTGGGGAGGTCATTCTGTAATACTAGTGTTAGCAACAAGGGTAGAGAAGTTACATCAACACAGATCTTGGAGATAACATACTCTTTAAGCAACTCTAAAGCAAACTGCCTAACATCTGAACTTCTGCCTTCCCTTCTGCAAGGGGGAACTCCTGGTTATGTAGACTAGTCTGTGACCAAGGACAAAGCCTTGGTAAGCTGGCCCAATGAGATTCTCCTTCAGGAATTTGAACACAGGAAACTTCAAGAGAGGGCATTTGGTATCCAGAGCTCAAATAAGGATGTCATGAGGTACCTGTGAGCAGTTCATACAAAACAGATTCTTAGGAAATCACTTAGGCCATTGATTCAGCACTTAACTATGTGTCAATCCATTATTCTAATAGACATTTTATAGCTTAGGCAGCCACTCAACAGATCAGGTAGCTTGTCCAAAGATCCAAACCCAGGTCTAGCCATGAGGACCATACTTTTAGAAACTATACATTATACTGCCTTGCTAAGCAGACACTGCAAGAGAAGAGACAGGGAAAGAAAGTGGAGGAGTGTGGGAGAAAGCAGCAGATGCAGCAAGAAGCTACGTCTCAGAATGCTCAGACCCCAGGGTCTGCTTCGTACAGCCTTCACAAGGTTATGTCTCCACTATCATGAACATGAATCCCCGTGAAAAGCCCCCAGTTAACCTGAAGGAATTTGAATCTCTGTTTGCTATAATGGAAAAAGCTCACTCCTATTTTGTGATGATTCTTAGATGGAAATACATAAGTTTTGTTCTCTGCAAATGTTCAACTAGGAACTTTAAACATATTTTCTGGTACTTCCTTCAGAAAGTTTGGATATGTAACTTTTATAAATTTCAGCTAATACAAAGAAACAGGATTATTATGCAGCTTCGTGATTATAGGTCATGGCTCAACAGTAAAGAAACACTTAAAACTTACACAAAAAATCTCAAATAAATGCATAGCTTAAAGATAAATGTAATACATGACGAAATTTCTTAACAGAGACTACTGATAGGACTTGTAGAAAGTTGCAGTAGACCAGTAAGTCACTGTGCTTCTGTTTTAAATTATGGCCAGAAAGAAGTCTAGTATTAAAAATGGGTTGTTTCTGGGCATAGAAGCCACAGGGCATAAATCTGCAAAGAAGTAAAAAGCTAACCTTTTCAAACAATATGGCTTCTCTCTCACTTACCAACTTTACATCTCCCTGTATGGCCCCAGAAGATGACTGGTTAGCTAGAGACGGGTAAGATTCCTCAAGGGAGGAACAACCTAAGACAGGCACAGTCGCAGGGGGGCCATCAGGGGAGAAATTGGGGATCAACAGAGGTGAGGCTCAAAATCCCCCCGTTTTGAGAGAAATCTTCTGCATCCGTGGATGTTTTAATGCCCTTGTCTAGCTTGGATTAACACATAGTCTACAGGCACACCTGATCATCTACATTTGCTCTCTTACAACACTAAACTATGTTTTTTCTACCTTTATCTTGCATCTACCTACCACTTCAGCATTTTATTAAAAATAAAAATAATAACAATAAAGGGAGAAATGTGGGATCCACATATAAATCAAGTATAAAAATCAAATATTCATATTTGACCTGATTGTTTATAGTTCATAATGCGTGATCAAAACCGAAAGTTTCTGTGATGAATGCCCTTGTACTGTTCACCATTTAAGAACTTATTCACTATGTAAGAATTTGTTCACCATGTAAGAATTTGTTCGTTATGCTTCAGAAGATTGGAGACTGACAAGAATTAGGCTTGGGGTGGATTAATGATTGTGCATTGAGCGTTGACTCCCCTATACAGAATTTTATTGTTGTTAACAACCATTTGATCAATAAATATGAGAGATGCCCTCTCAAAAAAAAAAAATGGGTTGTTTCTCCTTTTCTCACCATTCTATCACACTTCAAGATAGGTTTTGGGATGACTTAAAAAATGTAGGTGTAAAAGTAAAAGTTGTGATTTAGAAAAGAAAGTTGTATTTTACTATAAAAGTATATTGAACATCTAAAGACTGTATTTTAGAATCAAATTTGAAAGCTAAATGATTTTACCAGTCATGGATGTTAACAATAAAATTCAATAATTACTAGACATGGTGTCCTTTTCATCATTAACCAAACCAAACCATTTATTGTCCTAAACACTTCAACACTTCGCAGTCATTCTGTGTAATAGAGAAACCTGCTGGGTTAAATGAGAAACACTTTTCATACGTCCTTTTGTGACCCAAACATTTTGAGAACAGAGACCATGTTTTATAATCTTCGATACTTTTATTACATCCAGTGCAATGCTCTACACATAGAGGAACTTGGATATTGCTTACTACATGACTTCAGCACACACTACTTTCAATATAATTTAATGAGAGACTGATAGCTAAAAAGGAAACACATAAATACCAAATTAATTTGTTCAACAAACATTTATTGATGGCCCAATTTATGTTAGCCACATGATAAGCACAAGAGACAAGAAGATGGAGGAGACCCACTATGTGCCCCTCAGCTCACCCCCAAATAGTGGTCATTCCACCCATGGACTACAGACCCTTGAGGGCCTTCCAGAAGACAGAGGTTGTCTACAGATCCTTAGCAAGCAAGGAATGATTCAGACTAAGTTCTGCACATGTCTATACAACTATGTATTTCAAGTATCTGCTGATTGCCACGGTGATTAATATGCACATTTAAAAACATTACTGAATTTATATTCCCTATTGATCACTGTATACTTTCCCAAGCAGGAGATACTGATTGGCAGGGAACTTAAACAAAATATTTATACATTAAGAAAGTACACATGAAAACAGTGTAAACCTTTGATATGAAAACCTTTTTAAAGTTTTAAGAAAATTGAAAGGTTTAAGAGTCAAGAAAGTATCTTGGGAAAATGAAACTGTTGTAGGAATCTTCAAAGAATTACTAGCACCTCTTACCTGTACCTTAGGTACAAATGTATTTCCCAGGTTTACATAGGACATAAAACATGTACTACTTTTATACAAAGAGGATCATTATAAACCACTACATTTACACAGTACAAATGTTGACCAGGAACCAGATTTGTCTTTTCCATTAAGCTAAGGCTTGCCAAAATTTTCTCTCCAAGGACCATTACCCAAGAGCAGAGGAGGGGCCCCCACTACTGGAGCATTGGGTCCAGGGGACCAAAGGGAAGCTACATGCACAACAATTCTTTTAAGTCTTCTGTTTTATATTAAAAATTCATGTGAGCTTTGCATTCTGTTCCATATTTAATTACTTATTTTCAGTGTGATCTTCTAAATTATTAAACTGTTTCCTCAAATTTCTCTAGAAACCAATGTTAAGCAGCAGGGCTATAGATGATGATTCCCACATATATGTAACAAACACAGCTTTTCAATGGGTTTATTATATGTGTGGGCAGGAAATGGGAGCAACACTCATGTATCTCCCCCAAGAATGGAAATAAGAAGATAACCCTTTGAATATCAAACAATAAGAAACATACCACAGATCAGAACAGAAGCAAGCAGTCATACACAGGCAGATGACACCAGGCAGGCTCAAGTGCGACAGGGCTGGAGGTATTGATAAATCTACTGGATGTGCCCATCAGAAGCTGATGTGAAGAAGCAACTACTGGCAGAGAATCTCTAGCACTGTGCAGGGGAAGAGAGTACCTTGGTCCACAAACAAATATGAGCAGGTCTATCCCCACAGGGAGAAGGATGCATGAGGCAACTTGTTTCCCTGGCTCAGAATCCATGCTCACCAAGTAACTGGCTAGTCATAATCTGACTTCCCAAGAAGATTTGCCTAAAGGAAAAGAATGATTGATTGTTATATTTCTCATTGTAAATTAAAATACTAACACTTTTTAAAAAACACCAGTAACTGTGGGGTTGGTTAATCTGAGTTTGCTATCAGATAGTTCTTTCCATGTGATGACACGCTAGATCTTGAGCTTGTAAAGATCCTTATGACATCAGGCTCTGGATATATCAAACTTGCCAAGGTGATGCCTCCTCATGTAAGTGGCCAGGTGATCTTCTCCAGGTAACACACAGCCACACCATCAAACTTCTGTACTTACATTGTCCTATATAGTAGCCACTAGCCACATATGGATATTGAGACTTGAAATGTGGCACCAAATAGAGATGTGCTGCTACGTGCAAAATATGTACCAGATTCCAAAGATTTTGTACCAACCAAAGAATATAAAATATCTCAGTAATTGTTTTTTATAATGACTGCATATTGAAATGATAAGATATATTAAAAATATTGGAATAAATGTTATTAAAATGAATTCCATCTGGTTCTTTTTTCATTTTTGAATGTGGCTAATAAAAAAAATTGAAAATCATTTATGTGGCTGGCATTTTATTTCTACTGGACATCACCCTTCTAAGCAAATGACTATGTTTGGTTTTAAAGTTTGCACTCTACCCCTTCTAATGAATTTGACTTGGGAAGATACAGGAGAGGTCCAGTGGTATCTATCTTTCTTACATTGATATCAATCAAGTAGAATTAAATGGCCATTTCTTATTACTTCACTTTAAAAAAGCCAGTACAACTAGGATTTCAGTACTTGCAAAAGGCCATGTTTTAGGCGGTTCCCAACTGTGGAGTCATGGGGCCTGGGCTCACAGCTGATCTCTGCTGTGTCCAAGTCAGGACTCTGAGCAAACTGCATAACCAGGGCCTCAGCCTGCTCACTCGTGAGGTGCAAGTATAGCAGCTACCAGCCCACAGGACCGTGCCTGCACCCAGCTCTGCCTGAATAAATATCTGATGAGTGAATTTCACAGCCAAGAAGCTAAATCTCTGATTTTCTGTAATTCAGCATTATGAGTTCCAAAGGTTTGAGTTTTAAGGTAAATATCAAAGATAAAAATGTGAAAAGATAAGTTTTTATTCATCAAAAGTTAACAGCAACAGGCACATATTAAAATGAGTATGGCAAAGCCTTGTACAAATGGCTTTACACTCAAGCTTTCTCCCAAGAAAATGGCTGTTGCAACGAACTGTAAACATAATTAATAAACAGTCTTTTATAGTAACAAGGGAAATACAATTGAACTAAAAGAAAGCACCGGTTTCTCTTAAAACTAGATTACAGTTGTGCTTACTATACATAAAACAATTTAAAACAAATTACAAAAGTGGAATGTTTTAAGTTCAAAAGTAGTCCTTAGAATTTGTCCTAGAAAACATCTGTTCACATCAAAAGGTCCCCATTAAAGGGTAACGTTTCATCAAAGGGAGGGACAAGAAAACAATGCACTTTTTTCAAATCAAAACAAGAAGTTTGGTCACTTAGCTTTGTGCATAGTTTAAGGCAACTGGAGCAATCTGTTACAGCTTACCTCCCTTCCCAAGTGTGGCTGCTCATTATATCATATTCTAAAATAATAAATAAAAGCTTACATTTCAGATGCTTTCTCAAATGGATAAATATAACACATGCACAGTCATACATGCACAAACATGCACGCAAACACACACCCATACATTCACACACAACATACCTCTCACTCACTGCAGTGAAAGGGACTTTAGTACCCTTGCTCTGAAGGACACACTTCCCCATCCCACTTTATTTCAGATTGGCAAGTACCCTGAGCTGATTATGGTGTTCTAAACATTCCACCTTTTTCTTGCATGTGCAGGTCAAGTGTACAGGAGTGAAAACAACATGCAATGTCTTCACTGCAGAATCATAATACAGCTAGGACACTGGCATTCTTCCCCTCCCGTCCCAAATCAAAACTACCAAGAGTTTAAAAAAAAAAGTTGCACTGCCGAACAGCACTGGAGTGAAAGCCTGGTGGTACGCTATGAGAAATGCTCAGTTTTCAGGGCAGGACATACAACTACAGCAAATGGGAGGCTTTGGTGGCATCCAAAGAAGAAAAAAGGCAAACCAGGGAAAAGAGCTGCAGTTTAAGGTTTGATCTGTTAAATTCCTAGTGGTTCCTTCACAATCATGCCTAAAGGCAAATGGAGAACCAGTATTTCAGAGCTGATTTGTAAACATCAAGTCTTGCAGGAGGCAGCAGAGGCTGGGCACTTCACATTTCCATTTTCTCAGAGAGAACTTAGTGGGAGGTACAGATACACATTGTTGCATCAGACTGGTTAAATCCGGAGAGATTTCTGCTGAAAGATTCAGTTCAAGTTTCAGGGTGTGAAGAACAAATGCTTTGAAAAACACGTGGCACACCCCAAAACTTCCTTTGTTACTCCTTTAAGGATTCGCTCCCGCTGGGCTTTGCATATTCAAGGTTTCGCAGGACAGCCAGGTGCATATTGCTTTATGTTCAGGTCTCATAATTAAGAAGTGGGTTCCAATGATCCAACAGAGGAAATCTTGGAAATAAATAATGCTGGCATCATTCACTTGGAAACCTTGGCAGTTAAGACCCCATTTCACAGTTCTAAAAAACCTCCAGGAGGCAGTTTGTCTCACTGATTCTGGGGGTTATGATAACCGATTTTCCTGAGGTAATAATTGGGAGTTCAACTGCTCAAATGCAGCATCCGTGTCCTCACCGCGGGACTGCTCTCTTTGCAGCCCCTTCCAACTGGCTTTATTCAGCCCCATGTGTCCTAGCATTGTTTGGGACAGCCTGGTATTGGAAAACCTGGCCCATTCTGTGAATAAAGGCTCCACTAGGTAAGTCATAAAACCTTGAGAAAATAAGAGAAAAAAGGCATTAACGCACATTCTGAAACTTTATCTTGAAAACATTTACACAGTGCTGCTTACTCTCAACTCTATTCCAGTTACTACCAAAGCCACCTTACTTTTCAAAAGAGCCGTGTGTGTGTGTGATGTATCTTTACTGAAGCATCTATTAAGCAATTCAATGGAACTTCAGGGAAAGGTGAACTGACAAACATCTCAGGTCCTTTCTGATGATTCCTCTCATTCCATATCCTCCTGTTCATGCAAACACAGCGGCCCTGTCAGCCCCCGAGGAGAGCAGGCATGACACAATCCCGGGGACAGCTACCATGAGACAGTGGAGGCCATGAGGCACGTCCTCCAGGTCGGTGGGGGTCCGGGATGACTGCGGGGGTGGGGGGGCTGCTGCGGGTTCACAGTGCTATCCCCTCGGGGTTAGGAATCTGAACACCCGGTCACTGTATGAGGGCCATTATGTTTACTTATTTGTTTTAGTGATGGCCATTTCACTTAACTCAAAATTTAGACAGCCAAAACTCCTAACAAAAGTTATGAGTCTAAAAAGCACAGAGAAGGAGATTAAACAAAGTGAACAGCAAAGTACACCCAGGATCCTACTTTATGAATAGCTCATATGATTGATTCCCCCTCAATTCACACTCAGAAGGGAAAATGAGGAGTTTCAGGGTTATCGCCATCTACGGGCTCTGTAACTCAAACGTGCACATTGTGTCTGATTTAATACTACACAGAGATGAAAAGGTGCCTCCTGGAAAAATACCTTCTAAATCAAATCACATGTATCAGGAGAAACAAATAACATTCTCTTCCTAAACTTCTGATCTAATAAGGACAGGGAGAATGTACATTCAAATTCTATCATTGCTTGTGAAACAATGCTTTAATTTTCTTCATCTCTGAAACTTGTTCTTTTCAGCAAACACCATGTGGACTACAAACAACATAGGTTCCTTTTAGCCAAGAACAAAAAAATCTCACCAGAATTAAAGCAATTAGAACCCACTACTTTTAATTAGAAAAGTCATATATGGTCTGGTGGTTGAATTTTCTTAAGTGTACAAATCATGACATCTGAAATAGTAGTTATGACACTGGAAATAAGGATGTCTCATTTCTCCCATTCCCTCCACACACAGTAACTGAGAACCTACTATGTGCCAGGCACTGTTCTAGGGTGGTCAGGGTTACAGCAGGAAAGAGACACATGAGATGTGCCCTGTGGAGTCTGTTCTGGTGAGGAGAAAGGCAGCCAACTAGTGCAACGTCATTACTGTGGTGAGAACACAGCAGCTTCCCAGCAGCCATCCTGACATCACTGCACCACCAGCCACCCAGAGCCCTGTCTCTGTCTCTTTTAGACCACAGCTAAGTCAGGGGCAGGTGTAGCTCTGTACCCAAATGCAAAACTCTATTCCTGGAGGTTTTACATGAGCCATCGTATTTGATTCTCCCGTTGTTCCAACCGGTTTGGAACTTTTGGATGCTGCTTCTAACGTCCAACAAATGAGCTGTCAACTTCTGGCCCTGTATTAACTTAAATTTCCTTTAGGTCTTAGGTACCTGAGAAGAATGGACGCCATGGACATAACCCTGTTTATGCCCTCTCTGAGGGCAGGACCCTGTTTATCAGTCACCTGTGAATCTACTTGGCTTAGCCCATGGTCCCCTATCTTATCCCCACAGATGCCTCAGGACACCTGTCACATGTCTTACTCTTACCCAGTAAATGGTATTTTCTTGTTCGACAAAACTAGGATTCCTAGCAAAGAAGGAAACTGTATTAAACGTGACTTCTACTTACTGACCTGACTTCAAGTAATCATTACTTAGCATAGTATTTATTCTAACAGTCACATCATTTACCCCAGAAATAGAATCTGTCCAAGCTCCACTTTACCTGGGATTTAACGTCAGAAAGATGAATGTCTGCTAAGTGTATAGACTGGACAAACTATCTGTAGAAGAGGGTACCGGCAGTACTTGTCTCATAGGGTGGCTGTGAGAGACCAGCAGATGTCAACCACCATCACCACTTACCTTGTCCTCTGAAAACCCATCTAGAACTGTCCACTCTGACAGGTCTATAGACAGAGATGAACAGTTTAAGGGATCTAGCTTCTTTCCCCTTTTAAAAATCACAATTTGGAGGTTCCCTCATCAATCCAGAGAGCAATTCACTCAGCAAACAGTTATGGTAGCTACAGTGAGGTTACTACCTATTCGCCTATCTCTGATTCAGTTCCCTTTGCCCCTGTGTCAGCTATTCATTTGCATTTGGAGATTGTTCTACGTAACTGTCTTCTCATCACCCCAAAGGAAAGGCATCCTTGGTCTCACCTCCCCAGCACCCTTGGCCAGCCTGCACACCTTTGCGGCCCGGCACCCCCACCTGGGGCCCACTCCTCTTCTCCACCTTCACCTCTGCAGTCAAATAGTTACTAGTTACTGGCTTCCACATGGGAATCCTTTGCAGTGTCAGATTTACATTTCTGAATTTCTGACCTTACAGCACAGTGCTCTATTCAGAGTCTGATGCCACAGTATTGTGCTATCTTCTGAATTTCTAGCTTTATCTTTCTAAAGTTTGTGCACATATTTCACTGTTCAACTTAATCTGTAAAGGCCCTCCTTGATACCAACTACCAAATCACATTCTTCCTTCAATCCCTTGCTGAGTTGCCTCCCTGCCTTATCCTAGTTCATGCTCAACAAACCCCTAGTGCTAGGCAATCACCCTCTGCTCTTCTGTCCAAGCTACATCTACTTCAGCCATGGTACATTTCTCTATGCTCTCTACCATGTCTCCGGCTCACTCAGCAAATAGTTCTCAAGTGCAGAGCTAGGCCCCGAGACACACCACCAAAGGCAGGAGGAGGACCTGGGGGCTGTGAGAGACACGACTCTAGGGCTTTGGAAGCCGGGAACAGGAGTGATGGACTCTGCTGGAGCAGGGGACAGTTCAGCTGGACCTTTAGGAAAAAGGAATTTATTAGGTAGACAGGGAGGACTGGCAGAGCAGAGAGGGCAGGGGCATCGTGGCTTGGGGACACACTGCAGAGTCCCAAGATGTGGGAGGTAAATGAGGGGAAAGGTCTGGGGGAGAAGAGTGAGGGACACCTCCAGGGCAGACTACAACAGGCCTGAACAGGTGTCCAAATCATGAGGCAGCGATAAAAGAGAAAAGTAAGCAGTAGTGAAGACTGGTCTTCACTTTATTATCCAACTCCATGGTCACCTTCTTCACTTTAACATGGCAGTCCAAGAATTATGCCAAAGGAGCTTCTACAGGGCAAATAATGTATTCTTCCAGTTTAGAACAGAAACAGAATTATTGCTACCTGCTCTGTAAACATTATGCTTTTTACAACATAAGATCAAATGACAGTAAATTATAAGGCCCCAAAAATGGAAAAGCAAGGGGTAAAGTTTCCTAAATTATTTAGAAAATAGAAATGGGCATAATTTTAATATTTTACACTTCAAAATGTAATCCTTTTTTTGACAAAATTAAAAGCAGAGCCGTTTTTCTAACCAGCTATATCTAAGCATGTATAGTTACCAATCTGGATGTTGGCAATAGATTCAGTCTGACGATCACAAAGTGGACTCACAACCAAATGATACTTTTTTTCTATATCTCCTAGAAATTAAAAAATGAGACAGAATTACTAGGATGGAACATACCTATTTGTTACATACATAATTAAAGCCTTTATTATACCTGTAAAAAACATAACATACTTAATCCTCATGAGATGGCTTCTAAATCAGTTTAAAAATTTTTAAATAATTCACACACATAAGGGCTGCCCAGCTGATAATCCTATTTTAAATGCTGGAGGTAGAAAACTTTTATTAGATGTCACCCCAAGACTGTAATTCTGTCAGCATTATTATAAAAGGAAGGTGCATGAAATAAAGATCTTTAGTTCCTAGCTTTAAATCACAAAAAGTGTCTTACATTTTCATGTGGCCATACCCTCTACATGTGATACAGATGGTGCAAGGTCACGTAAATCTTCCTGTAAAGCAAAATTTCCAACCTGATCTATGTCTATAAATCTAGATAAATACATCTGATCATTTCAAAAGAGAACTATTAATTTTCAAAGGTGTTCAATTTGTACATTAATGATTATAAAGATTAAACATCTACTTCTAGACTCTTGGGAACATCTGAGTTATTTTACATATATGATGTTTAAAAATGAGCTGAACAGATTACTGATCACTCAATACTGTAACTTGCCTTGATGGAAGAATTCCTCTGTTACTTTTTCACTCCACTGCTTGCTTAATTTCCAGGTCCGACATGGGTTACAAATATCAGCACATTTCAAAGCCATCTAGTAAACAGAATATTAAAATTGTTTAAGAAAAAAAAGAACTCTCCATTTTACTAAATTTAAATATACTCTAAATAGTGAAGAAAAGACCACCTTAAAAAAAGACAAAATTGTAACAGAAAATTATCTTTTATATTAATTCTATGATGCTATTAGATCTACCAGTCATTTTTGCAGAAATGTTGTAAGACTGTTAACCTAATTACACATGCTTGATAATAAATACTGCAGAGCCACACATAAGGACTGGATTAACTAAAAAGCTACAAATACAGCATCCAATTCTCTCTTACTTTTTAGAGGTGAGAACTCATTAAAATAAAATGCTGTTTGCTGATTGGTACCCTAATCTTGTAAAAATTGTTCTTGTTAGACTTTTCAAGTATGAAAAATACAAAAATAGTGGTGCTTTCCTAGGGAGCAGATTCGCCTTCTGGAAAGTGTTGTACTAATGGAAGGAAATTCTACTCTTCCTCAAGATTTAACCACTCTGAAAACTACACTATTATAGTTCATTTTTATTCTAATATTCATGCAATCCACCATAGAAATAGAACCTTTCCAAGTCCATTTTACCTGTAAAACCAAATGCCTATTTCTGGTATCTTCCAGGTGTAAGTCACCTCTATCCAAATGGGACCTAAACAATGATAGATATTCATTTTGGCGACTGATGTCTGTGGCAAGTATCAAAGCACCTATCTGAGTCTCCATCTGTTGCCTGGAATTAAAGAAATATAAAGAGAAAAAAGAAGACTTTCAATTAAATAGTTACTTCTTGATTTTTTTTCCTTAAACTTTACTCAGAAAGCTTTGCAGAGCTCTAAGATACTCTAATTGCCATTCAATATTTACCCTATTGCAAAAAATGAATTTTAAAGAACGCATCAAAAAAAACTATTAAATAATCAAAACTAAACCAAGAGGATTTTAGGAAAATACCAATATGCAAACATTCCAAAAAGAGTGCCTTTGTTTTGCCTGCCAAGGTGCAAGTATTCGCCTAAAAAAGCAAAAAATCTGTCAAGATTGGTATGTTCAAGATAATTCTTTCTTAGGATGTGCTGAGGGTAAATAACTTTGGTTTCTTTCTTGTGCCTGATTTCTGAAAGGCAGAGAGAAGGTTCAAGAGGAGGAAGAACAGCCCATTCAGCAGCTGACTCCTGTACACATTTTGACTGAACTGCCTGATTAAATACTAATGAAATTCCACCAAACAATTTCATAAAGTTCAGATTCAACTATGTTTTCAGGATCAAATTTGAGAATCAGTTATCTGTATGAATATCCAAATTTTCTAGAAGGGAAAAGGTAACATGTTAATACAAATAACAGATACAGTATATGATTTTCAAACCTGTCTTAAGTCAAGTAACAAGAGAAACTTGAAAAAAATTCCTGACTTTTGTTCCAATGGGCTATTGCAAATATTACATAATGATCAGTAAATAGCTGTCCACAGATTAAAGGGCTCACAATATTGAATATTAAAATAAACCCTAAGTGAAGAAAACAAAAGAATGCTATTATGTAGTGTTCCTTATTTCCAGTTTTTATTTGTATTAAGTCTGAGAAGTCAACAGGTTCAAATGCAAAACATGATTAAAAGGGGAAAAATAAAGCAAACATTTTTAACCTGCCTCAATCAAGAAAAAAATAATTTATAATTTATATATACAAACACTGTATAATTTAAGCAATTTTTATATTTGTACTACAGCAAGAAAACAATTTTACTTACCAGAAGTATTGTCATAACTCCAAATGGTATCCATGAATAAAGATTTAAAAAAATAAAAAATAAAGTCCAGCTTTTTTCTTATGGTCATTACACAGAACACTTAACTTTTTTATAAGGATGTTTAAAATTATGAAAGAGAAAAAAAGGAAAGAACAATGCTAGCAACTTAAATTTTAATACCCAAACATATTTTTATACCTCACTTTTTTTCTAGGATTAGATGGTTAATAGCCACTTACATGGTTTTTTTTTAAGTGCAGCCTCTCAGTGAGGCACCAATGAAAGCTTCTCCTTGTGAACCAGTGAAATGAGATGTTATTAATTGCCATTATATTGGGCTAATTTATATTAACACTTTTTATTAGCTTTCAAATGGCCTAATTAACAGTAAATGATCTCTTCTGAGAAATTAGTATTTTGTTTTTTCCATCATCTTTTTATCCTATAGCTCCAGAAGTGACTCCAGAACTGTGTGACTGAGGATATGAAGAATTCTTTCACTCCTTATCAGTTTAGAAAATTTCCTGAAACAAATTTTAATGAATCTATTTATTATATAGAATGTTTACTTTCTATCCCATTTACCTAGAGCTTAAGGTTTTATTCAAATGAGCATAAAATGGAAATATGTGATACTAGTTATATAACTTAGCAGTAAACTAGGGCTGAGCTGTTATGTATTTGAAGTAAATTTACACTACTCAAATCTATGGAATAATCTCTCATAAAAACTCACTAAAAACTACTACTGACTATACTGTAGGGTAAGTTTAAATTACTAAAACTTTGATACAAATCCATAAAATAATTTACCCTCTATGACAAAAACTGAAAACCGTGGAACACCTGAATGTAACAACAGAATTAAAACTTACAAAACTGGCTTGTCAACTTAGTTTTCATAGCTCTTAAGAAATTAAAATTGTCTTACTCCAACCTACCTGCTTTCTAATGGCAAATGTGAAAATAAACCGGACTCTCTCAATAATCCCACTGCAGATCTCCAATGGTGATTTTCCAGTACTGAGGTATTCTATGACAAAGGGCATATCTGAGTTACTTAATGAGTCTCTTTCTGAAATAAAGACTTATCTATAAGTATCTATAACATTCATTGAGAATTCATGTACTACTTTCACTTCTTTAAAACGTGAAACATTTTCTAGAATGCAAGAGAATTAAATTTCAATGATAAAATTGCACTAACCTTGTATAAAGTTGCCAAGTAATGATTAGTTTTAATAAGGAAAGGTTGGTTAACACCTGGATGATCCAGATCATGAGTGGCAGCTGCAATTAAGCTCAGCAAGACATCCCAAGGAGTTACAGAATTGGCAAGCTAAAGTGCGACAGAAGAACAACTAATTGCAGACATATTGGAAAACAACTTTGTACCATTACAAGATTTTTGAATTAGCCCCTTCATG
The DNA here is from genome assembly GCF_040802235.1 of Manis javanica. Classification (NCBI taxonomy): domain Eukaryota; kingdom Metazoa; phylum Chordata; class Mammalia; order Pholidota; family Manidae; genus Manis; species Manis javanica. The sequence continues at coordinate 153,816,264 of NC_133157.1, forward strand.
ATTTTCAAGTAGTTCGTTAAGGTCACCAAGCACCTGCCAGTTGGTGGTCTCCTCATGGCACTGGGGGCAGGTGAGGACAGTGCCCCTGCCCACATGGGTTTCACAAAGCTCATCCTGATGCTGTTTCATTTAAACAGACTTAATTAAGATGTCAGCTAAAGTATAAAGTGTCTTTTTAAGAAATAATGTTTTAAAAAAACAAACACAGGTTTGTATATTTTTATTACTGTAGCCACTACAAGGAAAGACCTATGAGGTTTAAAAATTTTTTTTTACCACAGTAAAAACACTTCATATGAGATTTACCCTCTTAACAGATTTTTAAGTGTACAGTACAGTAGAAGATCTGTACCTGAGGGTGTTTATGTACCAATAAATTGTTTACTGGATTTCAATTAAGAATTAAATTGCAAAGTTATTTCTGAGGTCCTAATGTTTAAGGAAGCTGTTGAGTAATCATGGGACACAGCCTATCCCAAGTCTGTAATAAAATCCACTCCTAACAGATGGAGATATTCAGAACAATGTATACAATGAGTTCATGTCAGAAAAAGCAATCACAAACAATTAAAAATTTATTCTCAATAACAATTATTAATGATACAATAATCAAAATAAATCAGTTTATTAACTGACTGAAACTTTCAATGATAAAGCATGATCACCTTGCATATATCACCTACTTTTCATCAACCACCTCTCACTTCCTGACCAACTCCTATTCATCTTCTCAGGCCCAACACCACTGACTGCCAGCACCCCCACCTGTTCTCTACCTCCAGCACCTTCCCTAGCAAAGGGCTGATTTGGGTTTCTACAGCATTTCCATGTCCTGCCATAATAACAGCAGGCAGAGCTCACTTTTACTGAGGTTTACATCAGGGTAATGCTCTCTGAACGTGTATGATCCTATGCCCAGTAGTAGAAAATTTTGAGCCTCTACCACCAGTGTAAGTGTACTAACTCTTAGGTTATGATACTGAATTTACATCACACATGTAAAGCAAAAATGAAAATTGAAAAATACAGGATAAAAATAAATTTAGATTCAAATTCTAATATTTTCTTTCTATGCCACAATAAATCTTTTTCCATTCCCACTGTCAAGTTCATGTTAGTCTGAAAAAAATTCACTTTCCAAAGGTTTGAATCCCCTGGAAAGCTGGAAGATGTGTGAAGGCAGAAAATGTTTGTTATATATTATTTACTTCTATGTTATCTGTAATTGGTATATAGAGAAGTTCAATGAATGAAGAGTAGGTGATTTCCTCATGAGGATGGATATGCAAATACATTTTTAAAAAGACAGATTTTTAAAGCACTGTTTACTAATCAAGATGAACAGAGGACATGCTATATGGGTCATCCCAGAGGACATATAAGTGTGTGGACATGGCTGTAGATATGTTATGAATGAGTAATTAATTAAGCAATATGCAAAAGTGTTACATTCTTATGATAACTGAAACAGAAGGGAAGTGGCAGAAGCATAGCCATGTACCATTCTGGGAGGATACAATAATTAGATTTAGTAAAAGCAAGTAATGGCTGACCACACATGACATCAAACAATCTGAGATAGATTAAAGAGTTAACCATTAAAAAGAGAAATATGAAAAGAAGCAACTGAATTTTTTTAAAGTTCTGTGAAGGGAAAGTAAGTTCTAAGTTTGAAAGCAAATTACACATGCAAAATGATTCAATAAAAATGTAACATTTCTGCTTGTAAAAAATCTTTGGTCAGAAAGAAAACTTTAAGAGCTTTATAAAAAAGAAATGAGCTCTTACATATATATCAAAAGATATAAAAATTGAAAGCAGATTTTCTTGCTAAATGCTATACTTAAGCCTTTCTATTTATGATTCCCTCTGCACCTGGATTTTTCTCTGGCTGACTCCTCTAATACTCACTTTCCGTTACGTGGTTCCTGACCACTCCACGTAAGGATGTAAACTCTTGCCATCACCCAGCCACTCTCCAGCACATTACTCTATTCACTTCGTAGCAGTAATTAGCACAGTGTATGTCAAAATTCTATTTATCTGGATTGCAGATTCAAGATGGCGGCATGAGAGGTGAGACAGAGAACTCCTCCCAAAACCACATAAAATACGAAAATATAGTTAATACAACTAATCCTAAAAGAGAAATAGGAAAGAAGGCTGCACCAGATTGCATACACCTGGAGAACAGAGCAGACCTCACGGAACAGGGTAATGTACCAAAGTCATGACCCAGCAGGACCCAAGCCCTTCACCCACCCCAGCTCACCAGCGAGAGGAAGAGAAACAGAGTGGGGATCAGGTGGAAGCCTATGATGGCTGAACACCCAGCCCTGGAAATCTGCTTTGGGAGCACAAACCTACATTGCATGGTACTCTGGAGATTAGTGGGGTTGGAAAGCTGAGACAGGTAGAATACTTTGAGAGACTGAGATTCCAGCCTTTAGTGGAGGACAGGGATCCACATCTGGCTGCTCTGGGACAAAGGAAAGGTGGGCAGTCTAAGAGCCTTCCTAGCAGCTAGAGGGCTGCTGAAGGGGTGGGGTTTACACAGAGCTTGCTGCAAGGGAGAAGGGATAGGTGGACAAGGTTGTCTGGGCATACCCTGCCCAGCACATTGGGAACTTTGAAGAGCTTCAGGCACTCCATCTCCCTGGCTGGCTACTCAGCTCCAAGGCACACCCTGTGATACACAGCCTGCTGCGCCCTCCTCCTGGCCTACTGGCACAGACTTGCAAACCAGCAGTCCCTGCCCTGGCATCAGGCTAGCCAGAAGGAGGCCCCACCTATGGCAGCTACAGACTCAAAGTGAACAGGCTTACACATGTTTCCTCGGTCCACTGATTCTGACAGTGGAGACAGGCACTGCAGCTGGGAAGCAGGAAATAGCTCTTACCTCCCCCCAGGCACCAGAGCTGCTCCCCTGCAATCCCTGACATCAGGGGCTAAGGAGCTCCAGAGACTAGAGCTTCTGGGCACTGGAGGGCGCCACATACAAATATGAAACATCAAAGGAGTCTGGTTCAAACAAAAATCTCAGAAACACTATAAAAAGGGCCAAATGAAACTGAACTCACCAATCTTCCTGAAAGAGAATTCAAAATAAAAATCATAAATATGCTCATGAAGGTTCAGAAAAATATTCAAGAACTCAGGGATGAATTTAGGACTGAGATTAAATCACTAAGAAATTCCGTATCTGAAATGAAACATACAATGGAGGGATTTAAAAGTACATTAGATGTAGTAGAAGAGATGGTAAATGGAATAGAAATTAGAGAAGAGGAATACAAAGAAGCTGAGACATAGAGAGAAAAAAAGATTTCTAAGAATGAAAGAATACCGAACTGTGTGACCAATCCAAACAGAACAATATTCATATTATAGGGGTACCAGGATAAGAAGCGAGAGGAAAAGGGATAGAAAGTGTCTCAGAGAACGTAATTGCTGAAAACTTCCCCAGTCTGGGGAAGGAGATAATCTCTCAGGCCATGGAGGTACACAGATCTCCCAACACAAGGGACCCAAGGAAGACAAAACCAAGACATATAATAATTAAAATGGCAAAGATCAAGGATAAGGACACACTTTTAAAAACAGCTAGAGAATGAAAAAAGATCATGTACAAAGGGAAACCCATCAGGCTATCATCAGACTTCTCAACAATCTTACAGGCCAGAAGAGCCTCGAACCAAGAATACTCTACCCAGCAAGATTATCATTTAAATTTGAAGGAGGGATTAAATAATTTTCAGATAAGCAAAAGCTGAGAGAATTTACCTCCCACAAACCAACTCTACAGTGCATTTTGGAGGGACTGCTATAGATGGAAGTATACCTAAGGCTAAATAGCTGTCACCAGGGGAAATAAAGCCACAGAAAAGAAAGTAGAACAATTAATTACTAAGCAGATGCAAAATCAAATCTACCCTCAAAGTCAATGAAGGAATAGACAAACAGTACAGACTAATACATAAAGAATGGAGGAGGAAGAAAAAAAAACAACAACCCTAAGGCTGTATTTATAATAGCATACTGAGTTAAATTAGACTGTTAGATAGTAAGGGAATTACCTTGAACCTTTGGTAACCAGGAGTCTAAAGCCTGCCTATTGATAATCACCCTAAATGTAAATGGTCTGAATGCACCGATCAATAGACACAGAGTCACTGAATGGATAAAAAAACAAGATCCGTCGATATGCTGCCTATAAGAGTCTCACTTTAAACCCAAAGACATACACGTACTGAAAGTAAAGGAATGGAAAAAGATATTTCATGCAACAAATGGGGAGAAAAAAGCAGGAGTTGCAGTACTTGTATCAGACAAAATAGATTTCAAAGCAAAGAAAGTTAACAAGAGACAAAGAAGGACATTACATAAAGATAAAGGGGTCAGTCCAACAAGAGGATATAACTATTATAAATATCTGTGTGCCCAACACAGTATCACCTACATATGTGAAACAAATACTAAAGAATTAAAGGGGAAAACAGAATGCAATGCATTCATTTTAGGAAACTTCAACACACCACTCACTCCAAAGGATAGATCCACCAGACAGAAAATAAGTAAGGAGACATAGGCACTGAACAACATTTTAGAACAGATGGGCCTAATGGACATCTACAGAACACTTTATCCAAAAGCAACAGAATACACATTCTTCTCAAGTGCACATGGAACATTTTCAAGAATAGATCATATACTAGGCCACAAAAAGAGCCTCGGTAAATTCAAAAAGATTGAAATTGTACCAACCAGCTTCTCAGACCACAAACATATAAAACTAGAAACAAAATAACACAAAGAAAATGAAAAAGCCCAAAAACACATGGAGGCTTAATAACATGCTCCTACGCAATCAATGGATCAATGACCAAATAAAAACAAAGATAAAGCAATATATGGAGATAACTGACAACAATAATTCAACACTGCAAAATCTGTGGATCGCAGCAAAGGTGGTGCTAAGAAGGAAGTACATTGCAATACAGGCCTACAGCAGGAAAGAAGAACAATCCCACATGAACAGTCTAAACTCACAATTAATGAAACTGGAAAAAGAAGAACAAATGAGGCCCAAAGTCGGTAGAAGGAGGGACATACTAAAGATTAGAGGTTAAATAAATAAAATCAAGAAGGATAAAATAGAAAGAATCGATGAAAGCAAGAGCTGGTTCTTCGAGAAAATAAACAAAATAGATAAACCCCTAGCCAGACTTATCAAGAAAAAAGGAGAGTCTACACACATAAACAGAATCAGAAACGAGAAAGGAAAAATCACTACGGACAATACAGAAATACAAAGAATTATTAGAGAATACTATGAAAAATTATATGCTAACAAACTGGATAACCTAGAAGAAATGCACAACTTTCTAGAAAAATACAACCTTCCAAGGTTGACCCAGAAAGAAACAGAACATCTAAACAGACCAATTTCCAGCAATTAAACTGAATTGGTAATCAAAAAATTACCTAAGAACATAAACTACTGGACCAGATGGTTTTACTGATGAATTTTATCAAACATTTAGTAAAGACCTAATACCCGTCCTTCTTAAAGTTTTCCAAAAAGTAGAAGAGGAAGAAATACTTCTAAACTCATTCTATAAGGCCAACATCACTCTAATACCAAAACCAGGAAAGGCCCCAGAAAAAAGAAAATCAGAGACCAATATCCCTGATGAACATAGATGCAAAAATACTCAACAAAATATTAGCAAATCTAATTCAAAAATACATCAAAAAGATCATCCATTATGATCAAGTATTATTTATTCCAGGGATGCAGAGATGATACAACATTCAAAAATCCATCAACTTCATCTACCACATCAACAAAAAGGACAAAAATCACATGATCATCACATATGTTGAAAAAGCATTCGACAAAATTCAACACCCATTCATTATAAAAACTCTCAACAAAATGGGTATAGAGGGCAAGTACCTCAACATAATAAAGGCCATATACAACAAACCCACAGCCAACATCATACTTAACAGCAAGAAGCTGAAAGTTTTTCCTTTAAGATTGGGAATAAGACAAGGATGTCCATTCTCCTGCTTTTATTCAACATAGTTCTGGAGGTCCTAGCCATGGCAATCAGACAACACAAAGAAATAAAAGGCATCCAGATTGGCAAGGAAGAAGTTAAACTGTCCCTATTTGCAGATGACATGATATTGTACATAAAAAACCCTAAAGAATCCACTCCTAAACTACTAGATCTAGTATCTGAATTCAGCAAATTTGTAGGACACAAAATTAATACACAGAAATCTGTGGCGTTCCTACATACTAATGATGAACTAGCAGAAAGAGAAATCAAGAAAACAATTCCATTCACAGTTGCATCAAAAAGAATAAAATACCTAGGAATAAACCTAACCAAGGAAGTGAAGACCTTTACTCTGAAAACTACAAGACACTCATGAGAGAAATTAAAGAAGATACCAATAAATGGAAACACATCCCGTGCTCATGGATTTGAAGAATTAATATTGTCAAAGTGGCTATCCTGCCTAAAGCAATCTACAGATTCAATGTAATAGCTATCAATACCAACACATTCTTCAGTGAACTACAGCAAATACTTCTAAACTTCATATGGAACCACAAAAGACCCCAAATAGCCAAAGCAATCCTGAGAAGGAAGAATAAAGTGAGGGGACTATACTCCCTGACTTCAAGCTCTACTACAAAGCCATAGTAATCAAAACAATTTGGTACTGGCCTAAGAACGGACCCACATACCACTGGAAAAGACTAGAGGGCCCAGATATAAACCCAAGCATATACAGTCAATTAATATATGATAAAGGAGCTATACAATGGGTATATGTACCACATCTTCTTTATCCACTCATCTACTGTTCACTTAGGTTGCTTCCATTTCTTGGTTATTGTAAATAATGCTGTGATAAACATAAAGATGCGTATGTCTTTTTGAAACTGGGATCCTACATTCTTAGGTAAATACCTAGAAGTGGAATTCCTGGATCAAATGGTATATATAAGGAGCTATACAATGGGGAAATGACAGCCTCTTTAATAACTGGTGTTGGCAAAACTGGACAGCTACATGCAACAGAATGAAACTGGATTATTGTCTAACCCCATACACAAAAGTAAACTTGAAATGGATCAAAGACTTGAATGTAAGTCATGAAACCATAAAACTCTCAGAAGAAAGCATAGGCAAAAATCTCTTGAATATAAACGTAAGCAACTTCTTCCTGAAGGCATCTCCTCAGGCATGGGAAACAAAATGAAAAATGAACAAATTGGACTACATGATGCTAAAACGCTTCTGTACAGCAAACAACACCATCAGCAGAACAAAAAGGCATCCTACAGTACAGGAGAATGTATTTGTAAATAACATATATGACAGAGGGTTAACATCCAAAATATATAAAGAACTCACACACCTCAACACCCATAAAGCAAATAACCCAATTAAAAAATGGGTGGACGATATGAACAGACATTTCTCCATAGAAGAAATTCAGATGGCCAATAGGCACATGAAAAGATGCTCCACACCGCTAATTATCAGGGAAATGCAAATTAAAACCACAATGAAATATCACCTCACACCAGTTAGGATGGCCAACACAGAAGAGCCTAGGAGCAACAAATGCTGGCTAGGATGTGGAGAAAGGGGAACCCTCCTACACTGCTGGTGTAAATGTAAACTAGTTCAACCATTGTGGAAAGCAGTACGGAGGTCCCTCAAAAAACTCAAAATAGAAATACCATTTGATCCAGGAATTCCACTTCTAGGTATTTACCTAAGAATGTAGGATCCCAGTTTCAAAAAGACATACGCATCTTTATGTTTATCACAGCATTATTTACAATAACCAAGAAATGGAAGCAACCTAAGTGAACAGTAGATGAGTGGATAAAGAAGATGTGGTACATATACCCAATGAAATATTATTTAGCCATAAGAAGAAAACAAATCCTATCACTTGCAACAACATGGATGGAGCTAGAGGGTCTTATGCGCAGTGAAATAAGCCAGGCAGAGAAAGACAAGTACCAAATGATTTCACTCATCTGTGGAGTCTAAGAACAAAGAAAAAACTGAAGGAACAAAAGAGCAGCAGACTCACAGAACCCAAGAATGGACTAACAGTTACCAAAGGGAAAGGGACTGGGGAGGGTGGATGGGATGGGAGGGAGAAGGGGATTAAAGGCCAATATGACTAACACATATAAGGTAGCAGAGGGCACGAAGAAGGCAGTATAGCACAGAGAAGAGAAGTAGTGAGTCTATAACATCTTACTACATTGATGGACAGTGACTCTAATGGGTATGTGGTGGGGACTTGATAATAGGGGGAATCTAGTAACCACAATGTTGCCCAGGTGATTTTATATTATTTTGATACCCCCCAAAAAATTATATTTATCTGTTCATTTAATGATTGTCCCCCAACAGGGATGTAAACCTTTTGAAGGCTGGGACATTTCCTGTCTGGTTTCCTAGCATCAGGAAAATGAACTGAATTAATGAATTAAAACACTTGAAAATATGATTGCATGCCAAGGCCTAGGAAATAAAAGAGATATAATCAACATGGTTTTTTTTAGAATTCACTTTTAAAACTTAGAGTGACTCTATTTTAAATGTAAACTATGTCAGGAAGAAGGGAATTGTTGCACTTTAGGGCACAGTGATTTTATCTATATACTTAACCGAAGATTTGACTAAGAATTTTCAAGTAAGAATTATCAGAGCTGCATAGGCAAAAAACATTTAAAATAAGAAGTATCAGAGCTACGTAGGCAGAGACTTTAACATTAGTATTGCCAGAGCTACATGGGGAGACCACGTTTGTATTTGTTTTCAACCACGGCCCTCCTCGCTCTGTCCTCTCTGCCCTGATCTTCTAGCCCTGCCTAGTGGCCCCAACATACCCCAGCTTCCTGGCCCCTGGCCCCTGGCTGGGTGTGGCCACGGGAGCTGGGAGGGGAGGAGCCTTCACAGATGTGTGGACTAGATTAACCTCCTCTGCATCCCACAGAACATGGCATTGTGTCCTTCATCCCATTTACTTGGCTGTATGATGATTACTTATCAATTATTCCCCAAAGATTCTCAAACAGAGGCTTCAGGCTTGGCCCAGAGTTTTTTAAAGCTTAACTTAAAAACTGGGCCACTTGGGAGTATGCATTTGTCAAAACTGTACACATAAAATGTATGCATTTTATTATTGCGTATGTGATACCACAATAAAATGGGTTTTTTAAAAAAAGTTTTGGTACATATATGTATTTACATGACTTTAAAAAGTCATTATATATCTATATATATATATTAATCGGAGTATTTTCACATATTCCACAATCTCTTGACAAATGAGAAGACTGGCAACTCAGGGCTTTGTTCTCAAAGTTGGCATCGACTGGCACAAACTGGGTGAGTAAGCCTCCTTTCCCTCCTAACATTTAGCTGGCACTCAGATCCCAGGGGAGAAGAGTTTAGAAGTGGGCTAAGAGCAGGCAGATGTAATTTTAGAACCTCCCAGGGTAGGAAACATCTGGGGGCAAACATGGTTTTCATTATCACCTACTTCTGATGATGTATGTCCAGCCCTGTTTTTCCCCTATACTTCAGATCTTACCCAACTGACACCTCCGTTTGCATATTGCACAAATGCATGTCACTCCAAACAGCCAAGATGGAACTCATCTACTTGACCAGCCCTACCCAAATATGTGCTCCTTTTTCTACACTTCCTCTCACAGAAAACTTCCTCCTTCCTCTCAGCTGCCTATGGCTGTCTGCATCGGGGCCTCTCCCGGTTTCAATCCCCCAAGAGCATTCAGACACTACAGCCTAGTCACTCTTCCCGGGGGACCTTACAAACCGTCCCCCTCTCTCCTTCCCGAGACTGTCGCCCAGTGGGGCCACACACTCTTCCATGGAGCACCAACACAGCTCTCGACAAGCACGCACGGTGCTGGTCTCATCTGACTTCTTTCACACCATAGTCGGTATAGCTTCCTGAGGTCTCCTGTTTCCCTCCTAGCACTGTCCCTGCCCCGTAGAGCTCAGGAGCAGCTCAGCGAAGATGCCAGTCGAGTGAACATGGCCCTGGAGGCCTCACATGATCTGGGCCCTGCCTGGACCCCTGCAGCCTGCCTCCGCCATCACCTGGGTCCGGTGCTGCCCAAGTACAGCCACAGTTGGGAACCTGATCCAGCTGGATCTCATTTTTGTGAAGGATTCTTCTGATTTTTGAGTCAAATCACTAACTTAAAGTACTTAAAATTCATCAAAGGAATTTTGTTAGGATTTTCACCTACTGTAAATGTCCACATCTTACCTTAGGTTCCTTTAGGTAACAGTGCATGGCCTGAGTAACATCTGCAGCGTGGACTGCATTGTGGTAAGGGTTTTGACTATGGTAATCTTCTTGAATCATAACTGCGTCAAAGAAAAAAGACCGCAAATTTAATTGTAGAACCTCTAGGAGTGGGAAGCATGTACAAATACAAAAACTGCGATAATTATCAGTTCTCCACTTACTTTTTCATGTGGTTACCACTAATTGTTAAGATTCAGAATGATGACAATCACCTTTAGCTCACATGTACCACTTTGTCTCCTGGCTTGTTTGAAACTTTTAAAATAAGGTGTTCATGTTAAAATTACAGTTGTTCTCTTTTTCTGTTTCATTGTGCCAAACTCCTCTGACTCATACATTTAAAAATAGTTTCTCTTTTTAACAAAAACAGTACAATTCATTCAACAAATGTTTATTGTGCCAGATACTCTTCTAGGTACTTGAAATTCATCAGTAAGCAAAAATCTCTATGAAGCTCCAATACTATGATGTTGGGGTGCATGATAGCGACCCCAGGGGTGCGTCACCAGTGGGGTCAGTTTCAGATCTGGACTCAGTTCTTCAGTGGTAGGGATGGGTCTTCTGTTAATCCTGACTTCTTTGCTCAGTGTCTGTTATGCTATCATGAACAGCAGATTAGGACTCAGGGAAAGTCTGCTGCCCTCAACCTGCACTACAGACCCAACAGCCTAACACTCTAGTCCAGTGGCCTCCAAGTGAAGTGTGCCTCTAGTGGCCTCCCAGTGAAGTGCACCAGCCCCACCAAGAGGTGAGCTACAGCTTGCTGGTCAGAGGGATCATGCAAATTCTGTATTTATCTTATTGCATCCTTTAAATTAAATGCTCTTGTTAATATCTATTTTTGTGTTTTATAATTTGTATATTAGTACAGTGTTACAGTCATGTAATTTATAAATAAATATGCATTAAAAGTTTCTCATAAGTCCTAAGTAATAAATTTATCTTAGTCTGGTACTTAAGAGGAAAGAAAATATCTTCTTCCTTAAAAAAATAACAAAGCATCTCCATAGTGCTGGGTTTTTTTCTTTACATATTTCCTTATTTAGTGAACAACTTCACCTTCCTTTCCTAGCAGAGGAGTATTAACACAGGGTGCTGTACATTTAAATATATTCAAAATAATCTTTAAAGTTTTCTGTCAAAAGAGATTTCTGGGATTGGAAAAAGAGGACATGGGACCTAAGTGCAATGTACCAGATCTTCTTAAGTTTTAGCCTACAAAAATTTAGAAAAGTTCAGAAATTGGGGCATTTTTGTCAGAAAGCTGTGGCTGATGAAGGGACTGACTGTGACACTGTCCCCATTCTTTATCAGGCCATCAACAGCTTTGAGTCTTCTGGCTTCCAGCCAAGAGCTGTGTGGCTGTGGCAGAGGTGAAGGTGGGCCAGTGCTGAGCCGGGGCCCCAGGGTTGTGGGCAAGGCAGCTCTCCCCAGGAAGCTGCTTACCACTCTTAGAACAAGTTCAGCTTGTTGTAAAATAAATATATACTTTTCTTTTCTGTTTTTAATATGAATCTATTAAGGTGACAAATTCCTTTGCTTCCTTTTAATTTAATAGGAGACCATGTAGAGCTGAGCCAGGTCATGCCCAGTGTCCCAGCTGAGTCCCCAGCCAACACCCACAGAGCCACCATGCATCTCATCTGCTGTCAACTGCAGGTGCATAAGTGAGCTCAGCCAGACCAGAAGCAGCATTCAACATCCCCAAAGACTCAGGAGCTAAGTAAATGCATGTCATTTAAGATACGAGATTTGGGATGGTTTGTTTTAGAGAAACAGTTCGCTGATATAACTGATACAAATTGAAACAAGTTCTTGTATAAATCTTATCACTGTTAAATGGGTTAGAATCACTTACCTAAAAATCTACGAAGTTTCATCATATCTAAATGGAAGTACTCAATTAATCCATGAAGACTAAATAAATGAAAGGTTAAACTTACTAGACTATTTCCTAAAATGAAAGAAGAAGAAGATATCAGTAGGAAATACAGGCTAATGTAATTGATTGTGCTTTTAAATATGGCTTTTGAATATAAAACATGGAGAGTACTAATTCTTACTTTTTGTTTATCTAAAATTTATATCTTATTTTACCAGTTATGAACTTTAAATATTCCATGTTTTCCATTCTAAGAAAAAGCTTTTGCTTCATTTTCCCAAAAGCAGGTAATAGAAGATAAACATTTTGAATAAATTAATTTTAAAAAAATCAAAATAATTAGAATTGTTAGAAAACTTTGGGAATTGTCCCACACTGAGTAAGTTTAATTCAGTTTCCCAAAGCATCTGAAACATGGCTACCCATGGCTTCCTCCTAAACATCCCCTATCCCATCTTGCTTTTAACTGAATGGGATGTCCCAGAGCAAACTGCTTTGGCTGCAACCTTGCTAGCAGAAGGCTGCATTTATTGTTAGACACAGAGCTAGGAGGAGCGATCAATGACCTCATCAAGATAAAAACCTAGGCTCAACCTCTGGCCTCTCTCATACTTGCAGCAGAAAATCTATGAGTTGGGGATGTGGGGAAATCACAAAACTAGATAGAATCCTATGACTACAAATTTGTGGAAAACACTATCCAGCAATCTTATTACTGTTTTTCTAGTGAAATAGTTTTCACCTTTTAAAATGCCTATGTTCAAGCCTTCTCTTCTCAAACTTTTGAGGTAATTCCTATCCATCCCCTCATTCTCAGGATTCATACTTTCAGAAAAAACAGCCCTCAAGTTACCCTTTCTTTCAAAAGCCAATCCCTCCACCCAACACAGCTTTTCAGGGACCTTCCTTGGGCCATCAGATGCGTTTACCAATGTCCTTCCCCTCCATCCCACTGAATCACAATATCCCTCCTTCACTCCCTATATTGTCCCAACAAGTCTCAGCACTCAGATGTGTTCTAGGATTCCTTATCTTTGAAACAAGACAGAATCTCCGACTCTCTTGGCCCCCTCTGGTTGTCACCCTCTCTGTTCCCCTACATGCCTGAGTTTTCTGAAAGAGCCACTACATGCACTCAACTTTCATTCCTTTGTCACTGACAAGTGTTGTCACACCAAGTATGGAAATTTAATTTGGATACAGCACCACTTTTATAACATTTAGTTTTTCCTTCCAAGATAGAACTCTTTTTTTTTTATGCCTTCTATTTTATTACATTTCTCAGTTTTGTAGATTTCCTCTGTAGGACACTTATGTCACACTATTTTAACAATTAAGTATATGTTTTAAAGGGGTATGAGCTAATAAATTACTGCCTGTATTTGGATAATAACATAAATATGATTCTAGTGATCTCTAAAGAAATCTATGATTTTTACAAAATGTATAAAAGATATTAGTTCCACACTGAAAATTTATTGTAATAGTATTTATAAAGTATTATAAAGGACTATTGGTCTAAACTCATCATCCAAAACTGCCTAAAAAAATGTCAACAAGAGCCCATGACTGAACAAAAAAATACATAGGAACATTTGCATGAGCAACACTGAAGAAGATGTGGCAGGCCAAAAAAGATTACAAAGAGTACCTGACAGATCACCTTTGGGGAATGAAAAAAAATTTCAAATCTTTTTCTTTTTTTTTAAAAGAAATTTAATGTTAAAATTCATTCAAATTCTGATAATATTTTATAGGTACAAACATAAACCCATGCAGTCTGGAACCAATTATGATGAAGTGAACTCTCTTTCTGTTATTACTGCTGTAATGATCAACTTTTCATTAGGTACACAAATTGGTATTTCAGAATGTATATTCAAACAAACAATCCAATTTTTACAAACGGACAGAGGACCTGAATAGACATTTTTCCAAAGAAGAAAACAGATGTTCAACAGGCACATGAAAAGATGCTCAGCATCACTAATCATCAGGAGATGCAAATCACAACCACAGTGAGACCTTTTAGAATAGAAATAACAAGTGTTGGAGAGAATGTGGAGAAAAGGGAACCCTTGTATTCTATTGGTAGGAATGCAAATTGGCATAGCCACTATGGAAAACAGTATGGAGGTTCCTTAAGAAATTAAAAATAGAAATATCCTATGACCCAGCAATTCCATTTCTGGGTATATATCCAAAGAAAATGAAAACAACAAATCAAAAGACATATGCATCCTCAGGTTTATTACAGCATTATTTACAATAGCCAAGATATGGAAGCAAGCTAAGTGACCATCAATGGATAAAGAAGATGTGGTATTCATATACAATGAATATTATTCAGCCATTAAAAAAAAAGAAATCTGGCCATTTGTGACATGGATAGACCTAGAAGGTACTGTGCTAAGTGAAATAAGTCAGGGAAAGGCTAATACTGCATGATTTCACTTTTAAGTGGAATCTAAAAACAAAACAAATGAACAAACAAAACAGAACACACTCATAAATACAGAGAACAAAGAGGTGGCTGCCAGAGGGAGTGGGATTGAAGGGATGGTGGTGAAAGGTCATTAAGAGGTACATACTTGCAGTTACAAAATAAATCATGGGGATATAAAGTACAGCATAGGGAATACAGTCAATAAAATTTTAATAACTTTGTGGGGTGATGGAATAGACTTATGGTGATGATTTTGTAATGTATATAAATGTTGAATCATTATGTTATACACCTGAAAAAAATACAATATGTCAACTGTATATGTATTTCAGTCTGCATACTTAGTTTACATAGGGTTCTCCCAAGATTGTTTTCTAATCCTAATGAAACAAATCAACAATTTCTTGGTTTAAAATAAGTTTTAAGAAAGCTGCAATCTAATGGTTAAGCATCCTCTTATGGAATTCAGGCAAACTGCAACAAGAAACACATGTATTGTCCTCCACCAAGAACTTTAAAGGACTGACAAGAAAGGAATCTATCAAAGTACACTCTCCATATCGAATTGAAAAAGTGCATGTAACATCTTTTCTCATTTTTAGTTCATAATATACCAACTATTTTTAAACCAGTATATAAGAATACAAGTCAATGAAAGATTTTAAAAGAAGTGATGCTTAGTTGACACATTAAATAATAGGCACAGAAGAACTTATTTTTATGAAAATGGAAACAAACACTTTCCTGGAAAAGAAAACTGTATCCACAGAAAAGCTACCCTCATAAGAACAATAAAGGATAGTCCTGCCAAATGTGCAGTGGCCCTTGACAATTTTTAGAATGTGATTTTAGATGGGAGCTAGCAGGATTAGGCTGCTGCTGGAACTCAGGCCTGGCACTGAGGGCCCTCCCATGGCAGGCAGCTCCCAGGGCGACAAGCCACATCTTGCTATCTCATATAACCTATGGAAAAGGATTATCAAATACATCCCACCAGATAAGAACTACTTTCCTTCAGGCAGTGAACAAGGTAGGGAACATTGATTTGATGGGATTACTGAGTATAGCCTCCTCCCTCCCCTCCCCACAGTAGCACCTGGGAAAATACCAGTGTAAGAAATAAAGAAAACACTGGATCAATAAGCAAAAAGGGAAAGCTATACACATGGATACCATGTACATGCACCACCCAGAATTCATTTCAGACTACAGTTTTGAAAGGAAAGCACTTCTAATTAAATAGTGCTCATTAAAGGAATTTTCTTCTGCCCATTTGATTCCCGATAATATCTCTTTGTATATAGAATTCCTGTAACTTTTGGGTAGCTGTAGTTAACAGAATACATCTCTCATTATCTATAAAGCCATAGGTGGATAGTTAACCGTGGGTGGCCTCTACTAAACCCCTAAGCCCTCACCCCTAAGAAATGACCCTCAGTCATGTTCTCCACAAAAAAGAATGAGGTGATTCAAGGGAAACAAAAGTGCTACTAATAAAGTAACTAATGTAGACTAGTGGTTATTACTTCTGTCCATCCTCCACACCGTCAACCACCAAGCTTCCTGAGTAGGAAGGATACGTGCTTTTTAAAAAACAAAATTCAAAGAAGAATTATCAACTACATCAATGAGTGACAAGTGCCCAGGGTAGACTAAAACAGGCTAGGAGCTGTTAAGTTTATACAAAGCTAATTAAAAGTTGAAGGTGTGAAGGGTGGCCTTGTTTTATCTATATTTAACTGAACAACTAAAATAGTACTTGAGTTAGGAAAGGAGAGTTTCCCAGATCTAGAAGAAGGTGAGCCACCTGATATTTCACTACCCGTATTTTCAAAAGGGGGAGGCTGAAGGGAAGGACAACTGTGTCAATGACACTGGAGCCTTTGCTCTGTGGACAGGCCAAAGGGGGGCAACACTTAGTCACCAAAGGGCAAAGGGGAGGGAAGAGAAACAGGAAAGGGGAAAAACAGAAACGCAGGGAAGTGGGAGGGACGCTTTGCTGACATGGGAAACTCCACCATCTTTACAATTCTGCCTCAAACTGGATCAGGCCAGGTTACCTTCTGTCAACAGTGAGTGAACAAAGAGAAGGTGGTTACAAAGGTATTTTTACTATGCATAGCCTATAGCTTAGGGGAAATAACATGATACTAAAAAGTAAGACACACATTGATTCTCAAGATTCTCAATTTGCTTGTCCATTTTTCCTATTTGGCTTTCTTACAAAAGGAGCTTCATTCCATAATAAAATAAGGGGGTGAAAAAGTGATTTCATATTACAGCGCTGAACCAAATATTTATTTCACTCTAAACAATCAGAACTGATGACCTTTGAGAGTACTTTCCACTCTGCCTCACTTACTAAAAAGATATTTAGACAAAAACAAAAGAGGCAAAGTCTAGTTGAACTACATGTACCACTAATTTTTTTATGCCAAAAATTTTACCCTAAATAAAAACTCCCATATAATACTGAATATCAACTGTATTTCAATTGAAGAAAATTTTAAATAAATAAATTTTTAAAAACTGATGCCCAAAGAGAATCCTGTTCCTTCCCCAAAGAAAATAAGGAAACATGGAAACCTCCCCCCGCCCAAACAAAACAGAACTCAGGAGTGGGTAAACAGATCAGAATTACCTTTTTTCCAAACCACTCTATGCTCTGTAGATTATGATAAGCCCCTAAAAAAGCTACAAGCTTCCCCAGGGCCCAGCTAGAAGCAGTGCCAGAGGAAACCACTGTTGCTGGTCCTAATGTGCTGTGCTCCCCAGGGTGCAGGAAAAGAGATGTTAGAGAACCACAAAGCTGGAAGGAAGGGTGTCTCTCAAAAGGTTATTTATCTACCACCTATCTGTGGCTATCAAAGCTGAACACAATAGCAGAAGATGTCACTGTAAATAGCCACAATCCAAGAGAAACCAAAAAAAAAAAATCAAGAACATAATGAAATAATAATGTTCACATTGGGTTATTAATAATAATAAGATCATTAATGAGGGATGGCCAAGCAATGATTATGATCACTTCTGTTTACTGTTAAGAGGAAGGATCAAAAAACAAAATTATGAGGCTGATTCTCTAGACTTAGAGATCAGTCACTAAAAAAGGGAAATGACGCTCCCTTGGCCAGCAGAGGGCTCATCACCTAATGATTGACAGCAACAACGCAGCAGTGGCTGTACCCATCAATGCAGCAATCTAGAGAACACATTAATTTGAGGAAGTCAAAGTTTTCACTTACCATTTGTTAGTCTATCAAATAGAAAGATATCAAAATTCCAATTTCCAACTTTTTCCAGCATACACTGAAATGAAAACCAAATATTCCTATTGTAATTTAATTTCAATAATACTCTGTCTTTTATATAGTCCATAGAGAAGTTAATGAAAATGGAAAGTGACTGATTTTCTTTATGAATGTTAAGTATCATTCTCCTTTTAATCATGACCTTTCCTTGGCTCCAAAGAAAATGTCCAACTCCATTTGAAATACCAAATATCATTTTGTTTTACAATTAATGAATGTACAGGTTAAGGTTAGGGTTTCTTTCAACTAATTCTATATGCCCACGAACTTTCAAAAATTCTAAAATAATTTTAACACTAAGTAAGTGTGACACAAACATTTCATGGTCTAGAAATGAGATGTTAAAAATCTAGTGAAAATAAGTTATAATAGGTGAGTTCGTACTATATTCACTATTCACATCAGTGCTACTAAGTTGACATTGTTTTCAATTCTCATTTACAGACGGTGAAACAGACAAAAAATAACATGCTCAGCTAGAAAGTAATAGAGCTGGGGTTTTAAATTAGGTGGTCTGATTCAGGAATTCATGTACCTAACATCTATACTATATTATGCTTAATTTATTTGTTGCTCATTTTCTTAAAAAACACCCCCAACTTATGGTTATTTATTTATATTTGTTAGATATCTTTATAAAATAATAAATAGTATTTACTACATTCATTTTTAGGTTGGTATTTCAACCAAGCAAATAATCACGACGACTCTGGAAACCAAGCAGATTACATTTTTACACCATATGTTCATAACCTGAAAATGTTGTGGACTTTATTTTTAAGAAAAAAATTTGTATTTTGTATCCAAAAGTTCACTGTTGTATATAATTATGAATAAAGGAACATAAGCAATACTAATATATTAATAGTATATTATGTCTGTGACTATCATATCTATAATTATAGTAGAGAATAATTATGGTAGTACTGACAGCCAATCATACACAGATCAATATGCTCATTCTAAATAATAGAACTTGTGAACTTTTTAAAATTTAAAGAAAGCATGAACACTTTCATTAACTTATCAAACAGGGAAGCAATTTTTACTTTAACATAACTACAAAAAAGTTAACCATAAATGTAATCATAAAGCTCTGTCTATACTAACTTACAAATGTTGCCTGTAAATATGAAGTCAAAGAATAATTTTAAAAATGTCAGAAACATAAGATAATTAAAAATACTCATTTGGCCAAAAACAAGCTCACCTAAATCTCACCTTCATTAAGACATTTCTTTTAACCTTATATAAAAAATAGTGCTCACACAATCACCACATTTAACTTAAAAATGTTGAAATCCTCAAAATATCTTACTAATGCAAGAAATTATGAAAAATCATTTGACTGAAAGTCATGAGACCTAACTTCCTGTTCTGGGTTTACTGATAACCAGTTGGGTGAGCTCAAACAAGTCCCTTATGCTCTTTAGGCCATAGTTTCCTTATCCATAGAAGACAGAAATTAGATCAGACAATCCACAATATTCTTCCCAGCATTAAGATTCTGTGTGATCTTAGAGTTTAATTTTCTGCTGATCAAGTGGTTACTTAATGTTAATAACAAATGAAAACATTTTTATTGTTTTAGTTACTTCAGAAATTTTCCTTGCTCTGTAATACCTAATTATAAAGTGGACGGCTGCTCTAAAGGAAAAACCTGAAAAATCAACTGATTTTTTGCATACCAAAAAAAAAAAAGGTTCTATAAATCTGTACCATATAGGGAAAAAAGGCTTCATTAAACTTACAAAAAAATTAATGTTTTCTTGAAAAAGCTATACACACCTTGGCTTGTCCATTATAATCATCATCTAAAATGTTTAGAGAATTTGAAACAGTAGTACCACGAAAAAAGCGTGAAGATCTAAGATACCGCTGGAAACTTAGCAACCTTCTGATATTCCTTGCAGACACTGAAACTTCAATTTCAGATTGAGCTGAAATAAAAGGAGTAAAAGGTAAGTATAGCAAGTCAAAACTGTGCACATACTATCTTTGCAATACCCCTTCTAGTTGTATACAAATATTTTTAAAAATTAAAACCACCACATTTCCAAGAGAGAAATTATTTGTATTTTCAATTTAAAAAACTAAGAATCAAAGGGTAAATGGCCAATTTTGTAGCATCTACAAAGCTAATGAGGAGTGTGGCTGGAGTAATAAGTCAGTGTCTTAACTCCCAGGAATTATCAACTCACTCTATTGCTTCAATACGCTGCATAAACATTAAGGAGCAGAGAAAATAAAATATAGTTTCAAACTACCCTTCATATTGAGAAGCCAGGTCCCAACTGAGCATATGAGACTAACAATTACACAAATAAAACATTTCAAATCCTAATAAGATATTACTTCAAATATTTCCTTAAGACAGTTTTATTCAGAGGAAAAGGAAATGGAGTGGATAAAATAGCTCATGTTCTCTAAGAATTCTAAATGATAGGGACAAAAATTCTAGAAAAGCTGTGGTTCCACGCTGAAGGACATGTTCTCTTTCATTAAGTCTAACAGCCACTCCCCGACCCTTGGTGTTATATTCTAACTGAAGTTTCCTTAAGCACCAAATGAAATAGTAGACTTGAGTTAAAAGCTATCTTGGGAAAATACATATCTTTAAATTCTAGAACTGAACTAAATTCAGTGAAATCTTCACAATATAAAACACATGAAAATGAAGACTTAGGATCAACAAATCATCACTCAGCCTAACTTCAACTAACTTAAAATCACCAGATAGCAGGTAATCAAACATTCTCTGCTGCAGGTCCAGTCACAAATTTCTCTATGAACCTCTATTACCCTGTGTTTTCTTATCTATAAAACAATGGCAATAATATCTAATTTAAAGAGGGCTAAATTAAATGAGATAATGTTTAGATGAGTCAGACATAGAGCAGGTATTAAATAAATGGTTGCAATGTGAATAATAAAATTGATGTTAATGCCACTGCTTGGAGGTATGCTTCTAGGTAATTATCCTAAGTTCCAAATCTGTTCATGTTGCTCTAAATAAAAGTTCTCATTGGTTCCCCATCATCTTAAAATGAATTCCATCTCCTTAGCCTGGAAGAAAAGGCTTTATGTTCTAGGTTTTGGCTCTCTCTGGGCTTGACTCAGGTGTCAGCTTCCCTGGGAGGCAGACACACAGTCCCCATCTAGGAGAGACAGGGTGCGGCACCTCCTTTAGGTTCTCAAAGCTCCTTGTGAAGACATCTATCAGATGACTTCTAATACTGTCTTATAATTGCTTATTTATCTTTCTCCTTTGACAAATGATGGCCTCCAACATAGGTACCAACAATTTTTTTCATTTCATTTCTGTGTAACAAAGCCTAATGATAGTTCCAGGTAGGTATGTGTAAAACATGTAGAATAAATGGTAAAAAATATGTTGAATAAATGCATACTTTTTTGAAATAGATGATACATTTTTTTTTGAGAGGGCATCTCTCATATTTATTGATCAAATGGTTGTTAACAACAACAAAATTCTGTATAGGGGACTCGATGCACAATCATTAATCAACCCCAAGCCTAATTCTCAACAGTCTCCAATCTTCTGAAGCATAACGAACAAGTTCTTACATGGTGAACAAGTTCTTACATGGTGAACAGTGCAAGGGCAGTCATATCACAGAAACTTTCAGTTTTGATCACACAGAAATAGATGATACATTTTGAGGTCCCCATATACTCACATAAAGCAGAAATAAAATAATGCACACTGCTATGTGTTCTCCTTCCCTCAATTTTCATTCTAGGGGGTCTAAGAGAAACAACTGTGGAGTTAAATTTCTGATCTCGATCAGTGTAACTTACATTAAAAAGGACTGAAACCAAAATCGTAAAACTATCATCGAGTGATTATGTTTAAACCAGAATTAGTTATGCTTGAGAAAATCAGGGTGGACTGATTTCTGTGAAAGCAATGTTCCAAGTGCTTTGCAAAAAGTATTTCATTTAACCTTCAACAATCTCAAAAGATAAATATTATCCTCCACTTTACACGTGAAAACACTGAATCTACAAGAGATGAAACTTGCCCAAGTTCAATAAAGGCTGACAACTGGGTTTTAAAATACAGATCTGTTTACAAAGCCCGTGTCCACACTATTATTCATAAAATTTTTTATTATCTTTATATTGTTCATTATAAAAACTATGTAAACATTATTCAAAATTGTCTTTACTTAATGAAAGTATATACAAAAAAGAAACAGTTGGAAAAAGCTTATATATACTAATATAAGTATTTAATGTGAACCTTCTAGTCTATTTCTAGAAAGAGTGGATCTGGACAGAATGGAATGGAATGAATATATATTTAATTAATATAATACTAGCACTACCACCTCTGCATTTATATGGCACTTTACAGTTTTACAAAGGCATATTCACATCAGCTACCCTATTTAGTAATTGCAACGATCCTGTGAAGATGGCAAGATTATCATCCCTATTTTATAAACGTAACCTTAGGAACCAAAGTAGATACGCAATACAATTAACACATTAGAGCCAAGGCATTTAGAAAACTTCTAGAAAATGGTGCAAAATACATGTATTCTATTCATTATGGAAAAGTAACCTAAAAGAATGCCTTCATGAGCATTCCCTTCATATTACATCACACACAAAAGGTAATGATTTTATCACTGGCAAATGCATTGCATAGTGTGTGTGCACACATGTATACACCAATAGTAGGATCACTGCTTTCAAATTATGTGTGCAAACTAACGCATCCTTGAGATGAGTTGAAAATTTCTTTGAGAGGATAAATATATAAGGTCCAAAAATTGAATAACCTTCATTTGAGGGGAAAACCCCAACAACTCAATCTACCATGCTAAGTTCCTATATCAACACAGCAGGATTCACAAGGCCAGTGGTTAAGAGCTGGCACTGTCTGGGAGCCAGAGCCTCATCCACAAGATCATGCTTGTGCTTCCTTCCTGCATTACTCCTATTTTCTGGGTGACTTCTGACAAGTCACATTCTCTCAGTGTGTCATTTTCTTAACTGAAAAGAATTAAACATAATTCATGTCTTCTTCCTGTTTCACAGAGCCTTCAAGTTGGGACTTATTATCAAGAGTTTCGCTTTGACCATATTAAACTGAGAATGAGTATTAGACACTGACTCAAGGGGAAAAGCTCACTCATCATAGAAGCTCAATGCCTTCCAGCAAGCCTAGTCCCATAAATATCCTACACAACAGGTAGGAAACAGACCTTTACTTAATGACAGGACCAGCCTTCACAATCACTGATTATTTCAGATAACCTAAGAAAGGAGAGACGACCCGTCTAGATGAAACAGCAAATCATTCAGATAAAAATGTTTTCTTCACCTAAAAGTCCTGAGAAAGATATATCTAAGATTATATTCTGAAAAGGACTGAAAATCCCATGAGGGAGCAAATATTTTTTTCTGCCTCTTTGTTTTTTCTCCTTCTGGGACTCTTATGATTCACATACTGGTATTCATGATGACCCCCACCAGTCTCTCCAGCTCTGTCCATTTTCTTCGTTCTTTTTTCATTCTGCTGATCAGTCTGGATAATTTCAATGTTCTTACATTCAAGTTCGGTGATCCTTTCTTCTGCCTGCCCACGTTTGCTACTGAATCCCTCCAGTGAAAATTTCATTTCAGTTAATGTACTTTTCAACTCCAGAACTTGTCTGGTTCAGTTTATAATTTCTATCTACTGAGATTCTGATTTTGTTCACACATTTCCCTGATTTTCTTTAATACTTTATCAATGGTTTCCTTTAGCTCTTTGAGCATTTAAGACAGTTGATTTAACATCTATGACGAGTAATTCCAATGTCTGGGGTTCCTCTGGGATGGTTTTGCTCAGTTTTTTTAAATTATTTTTTTGGTATTTACAGGCCATACTTAATCTTTGTTTTTTGTATGTTTTATAGATTTTTTTTTTAATTGAGAATTGATGTTCACAGTATTGCACTGGGGTAAAAATCTAATCTCTCACTTCTCCAAGACTATTTATTTTTGCATATTGTAGGCTGGAGCTATCTCTTTGTGACTTTTCCAAACTATTTTTGACTTTGCATGTCTATTTGCCTTAGTTTATTCCTGTTGTGTGTGGTCACTGAAGTTCCTGTTCCATTATCTCTATAAGGCTGCCAGCCACCTAACCTAGATTTCCATAAATGTCTGGCTCCAAAGATGTGGGGTTGGAGGAGGAAAGGTACAGAGTCTTTAAATCTCCTGGTAGATGCGCTGCGTGAAACCTCAACAGACGAAAGGGCTGGAACCAAGGCAAATGTCTGTGCCCTTCCCTCAGGGATATGCTAGGCTGGCTTGAATGTGCAACTCTATAAACTTTTGGGGGACAGGGTTCCCACTGCTCAGCCTGGCTTCAGCAAGCCGCCCAGGAATATGGGCCACTATCCTCAGAGGCAGAAGAGCTGAGGAACAGAGATGATCACTGGTTCTCACCAGCTGCCCAAGTGCCAAAGAGCTGCAGCCTCTCCCTCCCTCAAATATCCGCTGGCTGTTGTTAGTCAGAGCCCAGAGTCCTAAAATAGTTGATTCTGGTCTTTGTTTTTTCCAGTTTAGTGGTTGTTATGGTAGACAGACCAACCACCTAGAGCTTCCTACAGTGGTATTTTGAATGATATCTACCCCTTTTCTTTAGAGGTGTGTTTTTCCTGGTCCTTTCTGGGAATAGCTGCCTTAAATCTTCTCTTCTGTTCAACCTAAATTTGAGAATGGGGAGAAATTACATGGGAGGGCTTACCTATCTAGAAACGCCCACTGTTAACAGCTTGACACTCTATTCTGCCACGAATTATTTTCTATATGCATATGTATATATAGCTTTTTTTAAAGTTCAAGACAGTTCACAGTATTTTTTCTTTTTTTAACTTAGAAATTCACAAACATCTTTTCAAGTCAATAAATACACTCATAGGTGCCATCGTTTTTACTAGCCATGTATCATTCTCAGATATGAGATTATTGTAATTTACTTAATCTTTCTGCTGTTGGGTTGTTTTTCTTACAAACAATTTTGTGATAAACATTCTCACAACTAAATCTTTGCTTGCATCCTAACTGATTCCCTTAGGATATGCCCTCAGATGTAGAACAAGCACACAGGAGCACATTTCAATGGCTTGTGAAACACACTGCCAAACAAACTGGAGAATAAATTTTATAAAAGAAAATTAAAGAGAGATTTCCAAAACTGTCCTAGAATAGCTTCCAAAATATGATCTAAGAAAAGGGATCAGTAACTGTAAATCAAAGATGAAGCATGATGAGACCACTTGAAGATGGCAATTTTTAGTTTCTTCAGGTTTGCTGGTCTCCCAATCCTTGCCCCCTCCCCCCGATGCATACACACTGATTTCCTTATAATGATTAACAGTTAAAAATTTTATAATGAAACAAGCAAGTAGAGGCCACTATAGAGAAGAAAGGATATCAAGGTGACAAGGTAGTATCATTTAGGAATATATAAAAGAGGGTACACAGGGAACTGGGAACAGTAAAGAGTAACTATGAGAACTAGTACTTTCATTCAAACAGTTACTAAAAGAGCTCACTTTCTGACCATATTATATAAAATCTGACCCTATTATCAATGTTCTCATGAGCTCATTTTGTAACAAGAGGTACACCATTATTTATTTCATAGTATAATATATAATAGGTTAAAACTGACTGTATTAAAGCCCAGCTTCCACCAAGCTATTTATTTTAAGTCCCAGGCTTGTTGTAGTTTACATGGTTACCTACATTCCAATCCAGCTTAGAAAGTCAACAGGCTCAGTGAATTAATAAAGTCACTATTGAAGAGCTGTTGGCTCTGCTGGTGCTCTTCTAAAATATCACATTACCTCCCCATGTGACCATGAGCACACTCACCAGCGTCCACCAAAATGAAACAGACACTGTTACTTAATGATCATGGGAATTACTTAATTAGCTTCTCTGCACCAAAGAATGAGACATGGGATAGCAGGCAAATTTTGAGGCAATGTTTTTTCTCTTGCTTTTCCCTAATAATAGGAACTAGATAAGCAATAGGTTAAAGAAACAAAAGGGCTGGAGAGTCAACATATCTTGGGCATAGTACTCCCAGCTCGCCACAGTCTCTTCTCTGCCAACCAAATGGCATGGGAAAAGATGCCACTGATATTTAGTTATTAGACAAACGAAGTTTTTAACAGAAAAGCCTTTGGATCTTTAGACTTGACTACTGCTTGCTTTAATGGTCCACAAGAGGGAGCCCTAAAGTCACTAGATCTGCCACCTTAAAACTATAAAAACCATTTAGATGCATATAATCTCCTTGGAGATTTTTTGTTGTTGTTCTTTTTATAAGGTTTTAACCCTAGTGTAGGACAAGGTCATGCTGGATGATAACTGAATAAAAAATTTGAAGACATTCTGTATTGTAACTTCACCTTTCTTTAATTTTCCTCAAAAAACAAAAACAAAAAACCACCACCAACAACAAACAGGAGCTATGTCCAAAAGCTTATTGCTAATAATGAATGATGACTTTTATCCAAATCCAAAGGATAACGTTTCTTGGAAAATTTGTACATTTAGCATGTGTAGATGAACGGAGGAAAAATCAAGTATTTAGAGCACTGGTCTTTAGTAAAGTAGCATGTGCTGGTATGGAGAACAGAGGGGATAAAGACATGAGCTCTGGAGTTACCACACCCGAGTGTGAACCCCAGCTCTGCCACTTTTACTAGTTTTGTCACATTAGAAAGTTATTTAAAGTCTCGAAACCTCAGTTTCCTCACTGTAAAACAGGCCTCATAGCACTGTTATAAAAATTAAATGAGATAATATGTGTAGTATGTCTTTTGAGGCAAAAAATAGACACTTAATGGCTATAGATATTATATAAGGTAATTTTTTAAAAAGTTGAAGCATAATTGACATAACATTATATTAGTTTCAGGTTCAAATATTTTTAAACACATGACTTCACACTATTTTAATAAAACTAGATTTATTTTTTATGACATCTTAAAGATCAACTTTTATGTACTGTAGAAATAAATGTATACATTCAAAATATTTTAAAATACTGCATACAATCTCATTACTTTAAAATGAATATAGTCCAAGCATTATTACAAATCAAAGAAATAAATGAACTACTCATAATGTAAAATGAGATCAATGTTAACATGAGAATAAACTGTATAACCAAAACTCTTTCCCTTAAGCAATTCTTATAATCATAGTTTGCAGAATTCAATGTTCACTTTGACAGGATTTGATAAAATAGTCAATACAAAACCCTCTTAAAAGCTTACTCTTACTATTGCTATGATTAGGCATTTCCACCCTTCGAAGATGGGATATGTGCTTTGTTGGATCCCTCTTGTGCCTAAACTCAGGACTTGAGCATAGCTCCTATTCACACAATCTTACTTCCCTTATTACTGAGCTGAGAAAGAAGGGGAAAAAAAGTATACAAAGCCTTATGTGTAACATACAAATCAGGCCTGAAGTTATATCTCCAGTTTCCACAATTCTCCAAAGCACAAGTTGGATTAAACTATCATTAAACTGTATTAACATTAAGGTCCATCCATATCAGTTTCCTAATTTATGCTATGAAGTTAGAGAGGATTTCTAGGAGACAGAAAATTCGACTCTTTCAATTTGGGACAAAGAAGAAACAAAAATCAGTGGTTTTTAAACATAGGCATTTTATAATCACAGGAAACTAGGTAAGTTTTTAAAAAGACACACATGAGGGACAGAATGCTGTTTCTTAAATCAGTTCAATACAGCAGTGCTCACCTCTGCAGTGCAGAGGGATTGCTATAAAAACACGGTAGGAGCACTTGCGATGAACAAGCCAGGGGAAAGGGACATGAGACTGGGGCTCCCTGTGACAGCTCCATGAGCTACTGCAGAAGCGTTTTTTTTTTAACAACCAGTTATGATTTCAAGACAAATGAATGATTGGAAACTAAAATTTAATAGAAACCTCAGACAAAATATGATCTTAGTCTACAATACCACAGCTATAAGCAGAGGTTAGCATGCTCACATCTGAATGAAAGACTAAATTACAAGTGATGAATAGTTACTTTGGCAGATCAAACAATGGCTGAAAAAAATATGTTGGTAAATGGTAAAGTGATGACTAGGCATAGTACAGTATGAAAGATAATACAAAAAACACTATGACAAAGAAAAAGTCATGGCTAAGGGAAATGTCAAGTAACAACTTTCATGCTTAAAGTGAAGAAGTGGTAAAATCTTCCAAAAATAATACAAGCTACCCTTGTCAGTGGGAGTTACTATATATAAAAGATGGAGATAATCTATGACAATAAAGCCAGTATGATACAGATTTTTAAGCTCAAAAGACACATAGAAACAGATATTATTTCTGATCATATAACTAAGTATGAAATAAGTGTCCAAGTCTAACAGCCCTGGTGAGACGACAGGAAACAACCCCAAATCAAATGCAAATAATATCTAAGGGGAATTTGGGGGAGTTTTGTATGTTGTCACAGTGGGTCCTTTTAATGAAGACAACATTAAATGTCTGATTCAACAGGAAGGTGGCAATCCGCCTGAGTTTGGTTAACAGTTAATAAAGATTATAACTTAAAAACTACAAATGAGACCTATAAAATTTAACTCATAGAAGATATACAGTTTTAGTCAATTTGATGTGACATGACTATACAGCCGACCCTGGAACAATGTGGGGATTAAGGGTGTTGCCCTCACTCCCCACACAGTCGAAAATCCAAGTATAACTGACTCACCCCACATTTAACTATTAACAGCCTAACATTGACCAGAAGACTTGCCAATAACCTAGTCAATTAGCACATATTTTCTATGTTATATGTATCATATCCTGTATTTTTACAGTAAAGTAAGCTAGAGAAAATTTTTTCTAATTGTTTCAAATCTCTAAAAACTTTTCCAATACATTTATTGAAAAAAAAAATCTACGTGTAAGTGGATCTGGGCAGTCAAACGCATGTGGTTCAATGGTCAACTGTATTCAATCTTTATTAGGAGCCAGAGGGTGCCCAAAGACCAGGAACAAAAAGATCAGTAAGATTAAAAGCCCAAGTTAACTCCCCAGGCAAGGGAAACAAAAGCAAAAATGAACAAGTGTGACTATATCAAACTAAAAAGCTTCTTAGAGCAAAGGATACCATCAGTAGAACAAAAAGACATCCTACAGTATGGAAGAATATATTCATAATGACAGATCCGATAAAGGGTTGACATCCAAAATATATAAAGAGCTCACACACCTCAACAAACAAAAAGCAAATAATCCAATTAAAAAATGGGCACAGGATCTGAACAGACACTTCTCCAAAGAAGAAATTCTGATGGCCAACAGACACATGAAAAGATGCTCCACATCGCTAATTATCAGGGAAATGCAAATTAAAACCACAATGAGGTATCTCCTCACAACATCCAAAACACAAACAACAACAAATGTTGGTGAGGATGTGGAGAAAGGGGAACCCTTCTACACTGCTGATGGGAATGTAAACTAGTTCAACCATTGTGGAAAGCAGTATGGAGGTTCCTCAACAAACTAAAAATAGAAATACCATTTGACCCAGGAATTCCACTCTTAGGAATTTACCCTAAGAATGCAGCAGCCCAGTTTGAAAAAGACAGATGCACCCCTATGTTTATCGCAGCACTATTTACAATAGCCAAGAAATGGAAGCAACCTAAGTGTCCATCAGTAGATGAATGGACAAAGAAGATGTGGTACATATACACAATGAAGTATTATTCAGTCAAAAAGAAAACAAATCCTACTATTTGCAACAACATGGATGGAGCTAGAGGGTCTTATAATCAGTGAAATAAGCCAGGTGGAGAAAGACAAGTATCAAATGATTTCACTCATCTGTAGAGTACAACAACAAAGAAAAAACTGAAGGAACAAAACAGCAGCAGACTCACAGAACCCAAGAATGGACTAACAGTTACCAAAGGGAAAGGGACCAGGGAGGATGGGTGGGAAGGGAAGGATTAGGGGGAAAATGGGGAATTACGATTAGCACAGATAATGTAGTGGGGTGGGGACATGGGGAAGGCAGTATATACAGAGAAGACAAGTAATTATTCTATAGCATCTTACTACACTGATGGACAGTGACTGTAATGGGGTATGTGGGGGGCACTTGATAACAGCGGGAGTCTAGTAACCATAATGTTGTTCAAGTAATTGAACGTTAACGATATCAAAATAAAAAAGCCCAAGTTAAGAGTTTGTAACTATAATGTAAAATATCCTGAAAGGTTTAGTATGGGGCAAAAATGAATTAAAAGCTCAAGATAATGGGTAAAATACATTTACATGGAACAGAATATTGCCATGTGCCAGGAGTAAAAAAAAAAAAAAAAGGAAAAAAGTGCATATGTGTGGACATAGAAAAAAAACTGTAAAGAAACATATCCCTCATATCATATATCACATCTTGTCTGACACTGGCAGAGAGAACATACCTCCCAGTCTGGACAAAATCAATCAGCTTTGGTGAAAAGAAGTAACTGTCCCTCTGGCAGCATCTATTACTATATAATAATCATGCCAGAAGCTTTCAAAAGAACACATCAGATTTTTCCAAGTGCACACAGGAGTAGAATTATAATGCTTTTATGCTTAAAAGATTTTATTTGTTATTAAGAAGCTAAAAATAATGTGTAACTAAAAATGATTTATTAAATTTAGAAATGTGCAATTTAGAACAAGAGATGAATTTTGACAAAAAAGTTAATATAGAATTCATCTCATCAAACCCAATTAATTTAAGACTCAAAATATTGTATTTCAGGAGACCAGGTATATGACCAATTGAACACAGAAAAATATCTGTAGGAATATTTGGGACTTTTAACCCAGCCTACTGAAAGTAAGCTGACTTAACTCAAAAGGAGGCAACTGTAACCAGGGAGTCTCCTCATTGTCTCCACTGAGTTGAAAGAAAGCAGAAACGAGACAGCCTGCTGAGAAGCTGTCACTTTAAGGAATGATGCTCAGGAGCAAAGGCACCCACGTACAAGTTCTGGAGCACCTTTCAGTTTAAACCACTCTACTGTCAGTCTAATAACTCTGTCAGTCTCTTGCCCTAATCAATCAACTTCTCTCTCCCCACGATCTTTCCTTCTCGATTTGTTAGTGCTATATACTGCCTATCATCCATTAGATGCCTCAAACTTAGAACTTTCACACCGTAAGGTTAAGACACTAAATAGGTTAAAATTACTTGAACAAAGGCCATCAAGAATAAGTTTATTAAATGCTAGAGGACCAGAAATTTGTACCTTAGTGGGATTAATTCCCAGATAGGGCAGGTCTGAGGGTTAGGGATCTCTTAAACAGGATGAAAACTGAAATTTCTCGATGGGTCTCACAGAAGTGTTAATGCCACATTTCAGTTGCAGTATTTGTCAGAAATTAATCATTTGCCTATATAAAAACTGGACCATTAAGTCTGACCAAACCCTTAAAAAAAGGTATATAAAATGATTATCCACTTAGAAGAGCTAGCTACTTGATCTACTGGTAATCCTATAGCCCTCACCATTACAGGATTCCATGAACAGCTCTGGGGCACAGACAAGGGGCAAAGAGGTTAAGTAAGAAGCATTCATCTTAGCTTCTTGTTGCCTAAACAAATAATTAATGATTAGCATACTGTAAATATCTATGGATTACTTCTAACATTTTTTCAAATACATGACCAGAAACTGTGCTTTCTGTTCAATAAGCAATCAATCACATGACTTCTTAAGGTTGAATAAAAATTTCTGACTAATATAAGAGCCTGATATTTTAGCAGTATCTTTAATGAGCTACAAGATCTTCCAAATTTCTTAATAAACAAAGCCACTCATACAATTTCTGCTGATATTTTCTACTTAAACTGCAACCAGAGAAGAAATATTAGTTTGAAACAATACTCAATTCAAAGGAATGATTCTGGTCTGTTGGCAGCCGCGCTCAGAAAATAGCGCCCAATGCAGGGCAGCCGGAAGGCCCCCGAACTTCCTAATGACAAATCATCCCACACCACTAAACTACATGCTAATTGCGCCTTGGCATAAGGACCAATGAGACCCACCAAATTGTTATGCTAATAAGGCATATGGAGCCGCACCAACCAGGTCAGAGCATGAGAACTATATAAGCAAGCCTCTCCTTCCCCTCTGGGTCCTGCCCAACTCATTTGTTTCACAAAGAGCTGAAGAATAAAGCTTTCTGCAGAAGAATCCTGCTGTTGTTGCGTGCTGTTGTTGCCGGCGAGGACGGGGCACGCGACAAGTGGTGCCAAAACCCGGGAACCAGAACATCACCGGCACAGGGAGGACCCTTCAGACATCTGGAAAGGATTCAGAACTGCAGGTCAGAAGAAAACCCGGAGGGGTAAGTTCCGAGAGGCCCCTGCTTTTTAGGATGATGGTTGATGGTTCTCTGTAAATAAGGAGGCACCATGGGGAATGCACCGTCATTAGTCACGGCGCTGCAGACAGCTCTCAAAGAGCGAAACTTGAAGGTCTCCAGCAAAGTCTTAGGATCTTTTGTGAAGGAGATAGACCGTGTGGCCCCCTGGTTCATTTGTTCAGGGTCCCTCTCAATCCCGAGCTGGGACAAACTGGGGAAAGATCTTGATAGAGAGGAGGAGGAGGGTAGCCTGAGGGGAGGCACCAGGCCCCTCTGGAAACTGATTAGAGCTTGTCTGCAAGATGAGAGATGTGAAAAGGTAATAAAAGAAGGTCAGAGAGCATTGACAGATATCCAAGAGAGCATGTCAGAAACGGAACGGGAAACAGAGAGCGCGCGCGGCCGAAAAAAGGCCACAAAAACGAAAGTAAAGAAACCCCAGAGTGAGGGAGAAAGCCCGCCTAGGGCAAAAGCGAAAGAGCCCCGAGAAGCGAGTGACGATCGCCTCGGAGAAAATAGAAAATACCCCTGGAAAGAGTTGAGGAACCTCCAACTCTCCAATAGGGAATCTGAGGAGGAATTAACGTCCGCAGAGGAAGGGGAAGAAAATAAAACCGCAGAGTGCAGAAGTAAGGGAACCAGCAAAGTTGAAAAGCGGACCAAGGGAAAAATGAAAGTAGGGTGTCCCCCGACGCCCGTTGCCCCGCCACCTTATGTGAGTGGCGCACTCTCCTTTTGCCACCCAGATACTCTTCAGGCAATTAGACAAATGTTTCCTGTATTTGAGGATAATGGTGTACGCTCTCACCAGCCCCTGAGCCATAAACAAGTTAAGGAGTTAGCAGAATCCGTTCGGGCTTATGGAGTCAGTGCTAACTACACCATAGCACAAATTGAAAGACTAACAGAGACAGCCATGACACCCGCAGACTGGCAATATGTAACTAAGGCATGCCTTTCTAGTATGGGGCAATACATAGAATGGAAGGCATTGTGGCATGATATCAGTATGACCCAGGCACGCGCAAACGCGGCCGAAGGACAGCCTGCGTGGTCATATGATATGCTGACGGGCCAAGGACAGTGGGTAGCCAACCAGACCGCCTTCCCCTTACAGGTATACGCACAAATAAACACGTGCGCCGCCAAAGCATGGAAAGCCCTCACCAACAAAGGAGAAGTATCAGGCAATTTGACAGAAATTATTCAGGGGCCGAGCGAGCCATTTTCTGACTTTGTCACTCGTATGATGGAGGCCGCAGGCAGAATATTTGGAGATCAGGAACAAGCGATGCCCCTGGGAGAGCAATTAGTATTTGAACAATGTACCAAAGAGTGTAGACAGGCGATTACACCATGGAAACAAAAAGGAATGAGTGCATGGCTAAAAGCCTGTAGAGAGATAGGAGGACCACTCACCAATGCGGGTCTAGCCGCAGCCATATGCAGAGCCACAAACAAGCCAGGATCGCTAACAGAAATATAAAGTGCTTTCAATGCGGGAAATTAGGGCATATAAAGAGAGAATGCAAGAGCCCAGTTTCAGAGCAAACAACCCAAAAGACCCCTGGGTTGTGCCCTAAGTGTAAGAAAGGCAGGCATTGGGCCAATGAGTGCCGGTCTATTAAAGATATAGAAGGGAAACCCTTAGAACTGCCAAAAACGCCCAGAGGGGCCCCCGTCACCAGGGCCCGCAAATATATGGGGCAACCAGCACGCAAGTGTCATTCGGGAACAACCAGGCCCCCCAAGGAGAGCCACTTCAGGTTCCGCGGGATTGGACATCCGTGCCACCACCAGAATAGTGTTGACTCCACAGATGGGAGTTCAGCCTATCCCTTCAGACTTTAAAGGCCCCCTACCACCAAATACCATTGGGTTACTCCTAGGGCGCTCTTCTGCTGCATTGAAAGGCCTGGTAGTTCATCCCGGAGTCATAGATCAAGATTATGAAGGACAGGTAAAAATCATGTGTTCGGCCCCTAGAGGAATCTACCCTATATCTCCGGGAGACCGCATAGCCCAGCTCTTAGTTTTACCTAGTCTCCACGCCAATTATCCTGCTACCAACACGGAGAGGGGAGAAAGGGGCTTCGGCTCCTCTGACTGGGATTCAGCCTTCATAGTATTAGATTTAGCAGACAGACCAAAATTAACTCTTCAAATAGAGGGAAAGAGCTTTGAGGGAATCCTAGACACTGGAGCAGATAAAAGTATTATCTCTGCAACCTGGTGGCCCTCCAAGTGGCCTGTGACCCAATCCTCACATTCATTACAAGGTTTAGGATATGAGTCAAGCCCTTCAATTAGTGCCAAACCATTGAAATGGCGAGCCCCTGAAGGACAAGAGGGTACAGTCACCCCTTATGTACTCCCTCTACCGGTCAATTTATGGGGGAGGGATGTCATGAGAGACTTAGGCCTCAAACTCATTAATGAATACTCCACCCCTGCCCAAGGCATGATGATGAACATGGGATACATCCCTGGCAAGGGGCTGGGGAAACACCAACAGGGACGCATAGAGCCCATCCTGCCCAAAGTAAAGAATGACCGTCACGGCCTGGGTTTTTCATAGGGGCCATTGAAGATGCCATGCCCATACCTTGGCTCACAGAGGAGGCCGTATGGGTTCCTCAGTGGCCCCTATCCTCTGAAAAATTAGAAGCAGCTCATTGCTTAGTGCAAGAGCAGCTCCAAGTGGGACACCTAGAACCCTCTGTGTCCCCATGGAACACACCCATATTTGTAATCAGGAAAAAGTCAGGATCATGGAGGTTGCTTCATGATCTGAGAGCAGTAAATGCTCAAATGAGAATGCTTGGACCCGTACAACGGGGACTGCCACTCCTCTCTGCCTTACCCAAAGAATGGAAAGTGCTCATAATAGATATTAAAGATTGTTTCTTTTCTATACCTCTAAGCTCCAAGGACAGGGAAAGATTTGCTTTTACTTTGCCAGCTATTAACCATGAACAACCCGATGCCAGATTTCAGTGGAAGGTCCTCCCTCAAGGAATGGCAAATAGCCCCACCATATGTCAACTGTACGTTCAGCGAGCGCTAGACCCAATTCGTAAGACCTATCCCACGCTAAAGATCATCCATTACATGGATGACATCCTTCTTTGCTCCCCACAACCAGCGGAAATAGAAGAAGCATATATAGATCTCACTAGATCCCTAGAAAATTGGAGACTGAATATAGCAAGCGAGAAGGTCCAAAAATCTAGTGTTAGCAAATTCCTAGGAGCAACCATTTACACAGATGTAATTTGCCCCCAAAAGCTTGAGATAAGACATAATCAATTGCGAAATTTGAATGACTTCCAAAAACTCCTAGGGGATATTAATTGGTTGCGGCCATACTTAAAGATACCCACCACTGAATTGACTCCACTATTTAAAACCCTAGAAGGAGACCCACAACTAACGTCACCGCGCTCCCTTACACCTGAGGCAATACAAGCCATTCGCAAAGTGGAACAGGCTTTGATGACAGCACAGCTAAATAGGGTTCAATTGAATGAACCCTTTGAGTTGTGTGTCCTTCCCACCCCAGAGCTGCCAACAGCAGTCTTATGGCAGCACGGCCCACTGATCTGGATTCATCCCCAAGCCTCTCAGGCTAGGACAATAGAGTACTATCCAGCAGCCGTGGCCAAACTTGCTTTGAGAGGAGTAAAAACCTCCATGACACATTTCGGAGAGGCTCCAGCTAAAATTATAACCCCTTACAACGTAGAACAGATACAAGTATTATGTGCTATGAATGATGATTGGGCCATACTTGCTTACAGTTTCTCAGGAACCTTTGATAATCATTTCCCTAAACATCCCCTCATCAACTTCGCCAAAAATCATCTCCTAGTATTCCCTCGGGTCACTAGCCTAACCCCGCTGCCTCATGGAAAAACAGTTTACACGGACGGGTCTAAGACAGGCACAGGTGCCTATGTCCATGATGGCAAAGTTGTGACAAAAGGCTACACACCTGACACTCCACAAATAGTGGAATGTCGCATAGTCTTAGAGGTCCTACAAATCTTTCCTGAACCTTTAAATATTGTGTCTGACTCCTGTTATGTAGTTAATGCAGTCAAATCTCTAGAAGTGGCCGGGCTAATCAAAGCGTCCAGCCCAGTAGCCACTTTGTTCAAACAGATACAATCAGCACTACTTCATAGGCAATCTCCTTTGTATATAACTCATATCAGAGCACATTCAGGCCTTCCCGGGCCTATGACCCAAGGCAACCACTTGGCAGACCTCGCAACCAGAAATATAGCTTTTCCCCTGCTAGACCCTATCACCACAGCTTCAAAATTCCACACACAATTTCATGTCACTGCCGAAACGCTGCGCAAGCGGTTTAGCATAACCAGGGCCGAAGCTAGGAACATTGTCCTTAGCTGCCAACATTGCTGCAGCTTCCTTCCCGCACCTCATGTTGGGATCAACCCCAGAGGTATTAGGCCTTTACAAGTTTGGCAAATGGATGTGACGCATTTTTCACCTTTTGGGAAACTTAAATACGTACACGTATCCGTGGATACTTGTTCAGGAGTCATCTTTGCCTCCCCATTGTCAGGAGAGAGAGCTTCCCATGTCATCCAGCACTGTCTTGAAGCTTGGAGCGCATGGGGCTTACCACAAATCCTGAAAACAGATAATGGCCCAGCCTATACCTCTACAAAATTTGCTCAATTTTGTCAACATATGGGGATCAAACACATCACTGGCCTTCCCTACAACCCACAGGGTCAAGGGATTGTGGAACGCGCGAACCGCACGCTCAAATCCTATTTACTTAAACAAAAAGGGGGAATTGAGGATATACCCCCCACACCAAAAACTGCCACAGCCCTAGTACTTTTCACTATAAATTTTTTGAATCTGGATGCTCAAGGCCATACAGCAGCGGATCGCCATAATCAGTGGCCAAAAGACCCACAAGAACTAGTAAAATGGAAGGACGTGTTATCTAACCAATGGAAGGGCCCGGATCCAATCATAATCAGATCCAGGGGAGCTGTGTGTGTTTTCCCCCAGGGCGAAGAAAATCCCTTCTGGATCCCGGAGCGCCTAACGAGGAAAGTCCTAAACAAAGGAGATGACTTCGCTGTACCTCCTGACCCTGCTCCTGACACTGGAGACCCCCGACTCAGGGAGTATTGAGATGGGGAATCCTGTCTGCCTTTCCTAAGCCTATGCCTGTCCGTTTCAATGCAGCCGTTTTTCCCCGCTTTTTCACCACCAACTCTAGTATGAACTTGCCCTACCTAGAAAAGGACACCCTAACAGCCCCGTTGGGAGAAAACCAATCCTTCGTAACTAATGGGTCATTATGCTTCACCACTCAGAATCTAGCTGGCTGTATCTCCCTGAAACGGAGGAAATACGGATGGTTCAGTGACATAATTCTAGAGGCCAGTGGCCTCCCCGTTATGTCAGCTAAATTTGAAGGGCCTAATAAGGAAGGGAGCCCGCCCTATAAGAACATGACTATCCACCAGATGGTTCTCTGGATCAATGGCACATTTGTACACTCTCCCAGGAACAATTCCACCGACAGGCCTCGTCAACCCAAATATGCCTCCCATTGTGTGGGCGACTATGAGGGAGAGCTGTGGCCCTGGACTGACTGTCAGTCAACTGTAGTAACGTGGGCAACTGAGAGGCAGGAGTTTACCATCTCCCCAGATATGGAGGGACGGCCAGCCAATGAGGCTTGGTGGCCAGTAAAGGTGCTCGAAGGCGAGTTTCGTCAGCAGCTGAGCATGAACCCCTTCCATAAATGGATGCTGTGTGGAGTCAATGGCTCGTGTACCGACCTCTCCCCCTTTTCCGCCCTCCAGGGTGGGGGAATCGGTGTAAAAAATATCACCTTTTGGTGCGAGAACAACCACACGCGCGCACACTGGAACATGACCATGACCCATAACAACGAGAACTACACGTGTTCAGCAAAATCAGATCCAGAGTCACCTAATTCCCTTTTTCCACCTTCTCCAGTATGCATATAACCCCCATTTCTGTTTATCTTATCCAATAGTAGCTTTGACTCCTGCTCCAATGAAACCTGCTTTCTGTCTCAGTGTTGGGATGCGTGTAACTTTACCAATGCTTTGGTAGTCCGCATCCCCCGTTGGGTCCCTGTTCCTGTAGACGCCCCTAACACCATGACTGTGTTTCGAGAAAGGCGTGATTTCGGCGTTACAGCCGCCATAGTGCTCCTGATCTCCGCGACCGCAGTCGCAGCCACCGCCGCTGGTATAGCTTTAGACACCTCCATCAAATCGGCTACAGAGCTCAATAACCTTGCAGCCTCAGTAGCTTCTGCCCTGGACCAACAGTCCACACTTGATGGCAAACTGAAAGGAGGAATAATGATCCTCAATCAACACATAGATCTCGTGGAGGAACAAATGGAGGTGCTCTGGCAAATGGCCCAATTGGGATGTGAGCGGAAATATCGTGCCCTCTGCATCACTAGCATTCAATATGAAAATTTTACACGGGCAGCTAATCTGTCACGAGACCTGTCCCAGTATCTTTCAGGAAACTGGTCCCAAGACTTCGATGGGACACTAGAAGAGCTGCGGCGAGAAATAATCCACATCAACTCCACCCGTCTAGATATCTCCGTAGCAGAAGGACTCTCTTCCTGGTTCCTCAGAGCTCTCTCCCACGTCAAGGAGTGGGCGGGCATGGCTGGGATGGGCGTGTTCATGCTTGGAGGTCTCATGCTCCTACTCTGGTTGTTATGCAGACTCCGCAACCAACATAAGCAGGACAAGGTGATCCTTGCTCAAGCCCTAATGGCGACAGACGTTGGCGCCTCTCCCCAAGTGTGGCTCAATATGCTTAAGAAGGAAGCTCAGCTTTAGCTTGAGGTAGCTCTTGCACCCTGAGCCCATGTGGCACTGCACCAGGCCCGAGTACCTCAATGCTTAATCACAGCTTTCTTTAAGAAGCTCATGGTGCAAGAGGGTTGAGAAAAAAGGTCCAAACCCTTTGTACCAAGCGGTCCCAACGCCAGTCAGAGGATGCGAGGCAAAGCACTGCAAGAGGTCTTGGACCCCTCTGAGAGGCATGCCTGACTGCATAGGGGTAGATGCCCAGAACCCCTCTCCAAAAAGGGGGCATCAGGAAGTATGATGGAGGTCAGGCCTCTGTCTCCGCCTCTGCTGGCAAGTTCCGCCTTGAGCTTCTGTTAGACAAAAAAGGGGGAGATGTTGGCAGCTGCGCTCAGAAAATAGCGCCCAATGCAGGGCAGCCGGAAGGCCCCCAAACTTCCTAATGACAAATCATCCCACACCACTAAACTACATGCTAATTGCGCCTTGGCATAAGGACCAATGAGACCCACCAAATTGTTATGCTAATAAGCCATATGGAGCCGCACCAACCAGGTCAGAGCATGAGAACTATATAAGCAAGCCTCTCCTTCCCCTCTGGGTCCTGCCCAACTCATTTGTTTCACAAAGAGCTGAAGAATAAAGCTTTCTGCAGAAGAATCCTGCTGTTGTTGCGTGCTGTTCTTGCCGGCAAGGACGGGGCACGCGACACTGGTCGTCCTAAAATAATGTAACAATAACTTTCTTAGGTGAAAAATCCTTTTCTCAAACTTAAATACTATGTAAATATGTATGCTATATATTAACCTTTTGTGCTATAATATTAAAAATAGTTAAGAAGAAACAAAAGTAAAAGAACAAATAAATGCTTCAGACAATCTCTTTGGTGAGAGATGATACCTGGGAACATTTTTTTATTTCTTCTCCCAGAGAACCAACACCTGATAAATTCACAAAGAAATCAGCATGAACAGTTCACTAAAAGCATCAGAGGGGGGAAAAAAAGCAGCTGGTTGGAATGAAAGCTTCTCCAAATTCTATCCATTTCAGAAAAGATTTAACTTAAAAATTAGAGTAGAATTTATTGACTAAAGACAAATCACTGTAACAAAGTTGTCAGACTAATCCTGACTACAGATTTATATCAGATCTGGGAAATGCTTCTTGGCAAAGAGTATTCAAGATTATCAAAATCTTGCCACCCTCTGGAACCATGAATACAGTTAAGTTCAAACGTCTTCTCAAAGTTTGAACTCTCTCAGTTCTTAATAAACAACCACAGAACTGGCATAATACATTAATTAATTATGTATTACATAAATTAACAAATATGTATCCTGAAATACAAACCTATGATGTTTACTAAATGCATAATTTAACTACCATACTTTCAAAACTTTTTGTTTGGAGATCATTTCAAAATACAAATATAAAATACAAAAAGTTGCAAAACTAAAAATAGTGCAAAGAATAAATACCGTTTATCACATACCCTCTACTCTATTTGCCATTGTTAACATTTAGTCTATTTGCTTTATTGTTTGCATATGATGTGTATATTTATCTGATTCTTTTTCTGAACATTTGATGGTAGGTTATAAACATTCTGGTCTTTTGCCCCTAAATACTTCAGTGAATAACACCACAATTTAACATACTTTCTTATTATAAACAAGACCAAAGTGAGCATTTTTGTACATACTTAACATTTACATATGATAATTCCCTTTGCATACCTTTCTACTGGTGAAATCAAAGAGAAAAAAACTGCTTAAAATTCTTGGTGCCCCCTGCCTAACTGCCCCCTAGAACATTTGTAACAATGTGAACTTCTATCATCAGCACCTTGGCTGACAGCATAACTTCTAAAATTTGATAGGAATTCATTTGTTTAATACTGACGGTGAACACTTCTGTATTGAATGTATTTCTGTGCTCAAATGGCTTTCTTATTTTGCCTCTTGACACCTTTGTAGAAACTGAAGACTCAAAAGGGAGATCTTCCTGCATGATAAGGCCTATAGTAAAATCCTCCAGTGAAGATAAGTTTATAGGTATTAAAATAAGGATTTATGATACAATCAAAATGACAAAAGACTCAAAGCAAAAAAAATTGTGGAGTTTATATTAATAAAATTATTGTTAAGTCCTGTCTTTTAACTTTGGAGACTGGGATTATTTCTTCACTGGCTCACTATCTTGAGGAGAATGCACCTTGATATTGTAAATCCAAACACAGTTTTATAATAAACTTTGTAAAATAAAAATCTTAAAAGAAAAGCTCGATATTTCCATGAGATATCTAACTTCCAGGTAAATTTAGTAAAGATAATTATGTGCAATGTGGAGAAAATCATAATCCAGAAATTAGTTACAACTATTCCAGCACCTAAATAAACATCACTAGCACCTCACAATTACAACACATAAAATACAAAATTATTGAAAAATAACAGTTCTAAAAAATACACCAATGGCATACTCCAAGTCTTTATGTTGATAATGCATTTTTCCCTATATTTTAAACTTCCCTGCTCTTTAGAAAGACCTGGCCTTGAGTACAGAGTTGAGGAGAGACTGCAGGAAAGAAATCCTAAAAGCAAGGACAACTGTTGAGAGAACACCAGACTGACCCCAGACAACGGAGGCAAAGGCATGAATTAAGCCAGATAAGAGAATGGGGGGTAGTGAGGAGAGAAGTATGACTGCTAATTTTGGTATAATGCAGACTGGATTTAATCAATAAAAGAGTGGAAAGATAAAAGAATTTTACAACAGGAAAATTAATAGTCAGTGAAGGTAACACCAAAGTGACGCGCAGACGAGGAGGGCTGAGGAGCTGCAGGCAGACAGAATTCCAGCTTAGATGCATTCCGTGTCCCTACTGAGAACTGTGCCATCAGAACATCTAGAAACTGTTTTAACTTCAGCACGCAAGGTTTAATGTCACTGTGGGAAAAAACATCTTATTTTTAATTACATACAAGGAAGACGGGGCACAGTACCAGTCTTCAAGTGCTCAGTCCCCCAGAAGGTTTAGCCCATCGTGCAGAGCTGCTTCAGCACAGGTGCCTCTGAGAGTCTGAGGAAGGGAAGACCTGCAGACGACTCACAGGAGGCTTCGGTCTCAGCGGGGGCCTTTGCTCTCTCTGATTACATTACACTTCACAAAACATGCGAGATGAAATTTCTTCTTTTGAGGATTCTGAGTAGTGTGATAAACAGAACTTAACTATGCCAGTAAGAAAGAATGAGTAACTTTTTTCCTTATTTAAAAAAAGTCCTCCAAATTATATTTGGTTTACAGATATCCTTGCTTTGTAGTAACTAAAGGACAAGTTATACAATGACAGCCAAATTCCAACTATATCCTACAGTCTTGGACATTTGTGATCTTTGATAAACAATCGTCACAATCGGGTCCAGAGGAGACTCTTCCATTCCTAAAGTGGAGCTGCCAGTACTGCTCCGAGAAGACATACTGTGTATGTGCCACACCGGCAGACCAGGACGAAAGGGTATGCTCAAACCCGATCTGACATCCTCAAGCCTGGGACTACTTCATGTTCTTTTGACCACTCTTTGTCATGAAGTTAAAATTTTTTTACCCAACCTGAGCATCTTCATCTCTTAGAAGGAATATTTCATCCATTTACCTTTATTATTATCATCAATAACTTTGGTTTTACTTTACTCATTTTATCCTTTAGATTTT
The DNA here is from genome assembly GCF_040802235.1 of Manis javanica. Classification (NCBI taxonomy): domain Eukaryota; kingdom Metazoa; phylum Chordata; class Mammalia; order Pholidota; family Manidae; genus Manis; species Manis javanica. The sequence continues at coordinate 153,859,334 of NC_133157.1, forward strand.
GTATTATTTGCTCCAGGTTTCATAACTACTTAGAAGGTATCAATTCTAATTCCATTAGAGATTACTTCCAACAATTTAACCATTTCCAACTGCCCCCCTTCCAACAAAAAAGTCACACTACATCCCCTATTTAAAACTCCATTTCAAACAATATGGCTTCTCTCTCACTTACCAACTTTACATTTCCCTGTATGGCCCCGGAAGATGACTGGTTAGCCAGAGACGGGTAAGATTCCTCAAGGGAGGAACAACCTAAGACAGGCACAGTCGCAGGGGGGCCATCAGGGGAGAAATTGGGGATCAACAGAGGTGAGGCTCAGAACCTCACCCCCCCTGTTTTGAGAGAAAGTTTCTGCATCTGTGGATGTTTTATTGCCCTTGTCTAGCTCGGATTAGCACATAGTCTACAGGCACACACCTGATCATCTACAATTGCTCTCTTACAACACTAAACTATGTTTTCTAACTTTATCTCGCATCTACCTACCACTTCAGCATTTTATTAAAAATAAAAATAATAATAATAATAAAGGGAGAAATGTGGTATCCACATATAAATCAAGTATAAATCAAACGAATATTCATATTTGACCTGATTGTTTATAGTTCATAATACGTGATCAAAACCGAAAGTTTCTGTGATGACTGCCCTTGTACTGTTCACCATGTAAGAACTTATTCACTATGTAAGAATTTGTTCACCATGTAAGAACTTGTTTGTTATGCTTCAGAGTGGAGACTGACGAGAATTAGGCTTGAGATGGATTAATGATTGTGCATTGAGCATTGACCCCCCCTATACAGAATTTTATTGTTGTTAACAACTATTTGATCAATAAATATGAGAGATGCCCTCTCAAAAAAAAAATGTAGAAAGATTGGCAGAATTTAAAAAATCACCATTTTGCCGCTCCCACTGTAATTTTGGTTCCCACAGGGATCGCCAGTGGATGCTAAAATTATTAGAAATTGAAGGAAAACACTATAATACCAAATTATTACCCCACACATTGCTCAATTTGAAAGGGGAGAAGTATCATTAATATAAGATTTGTGCTTACTGTCTACCTCAAATGATCACAGTTAGCGTCACTAATGACCTAATGATCATGTGCCTCCCAATATAATGCAACAAATTATGCAGCACCACTTACAAGATATTTCTGCTGAAGTCATTTAACCTGAATCGAATCAAGCCTTTTGCCTGAAATTCCAGTTTATAGAAAATAAAGGAGGTTAAAATACAAGTTAAGTCATGCCATGAGGAATCAGTTGGACAAATCCAGTGTCTGGGATGTTCTGTAAGAGAATTGGCTTGCTTTCCTCAAAAAGTCAGTCATGAAAGAAAAACCATTTTAGAAATACTGATAAAAAAAATAAAAGAGACTCATGTTTCCAAAAAAATAGCTCTGTAAAACATTTGGAAGCAACTGAGTAATTTGAATGTGTATTTTGTACTACTAGGGACTTCCTGTTGGGTTTTTTTTTAGGTATGATAGTGATAGTTTATTGTAGTATTGTGGGGGAGCAGCCTTACAGGAGATGCCTGCCTAAAGTATTTAAAGGTGAAGTAGAAGGATGTGTGCAGTTTACTTGTAGATGGTTGGCAAAAATATATCCATTCTTACATACTTACCTATATGAAGAGAAAGGAAGGAGAGATGTCTTTAATATGGTGATGCATTAGCAACTGTTTAACTAGGTGGGTAGGGGGTTTCATTTGTACTAGTTTTTTAACTTTCTCTTTTTTTGGAATTTTTAATAATAAAACATATTTTTGAAGACTGAGATATTTGGTCCACAAATACAGGTGGGCTCCTGCTAAGTTTTCCCTTTTGCACCCTGGTAGCATTCTTGGTGCAGCCATTGGCTTCATCCCTGCAGATAACAGAATCCCTCTTTTAGCATGGAAAAGAAATTGCTTTTCCTTGAAAACACAGAAATTCAAGAAAGTGTGAGGTTGAACAGTTTTCTCTCAGTAAAGATTATAGAAATAAGGCAACTGAAGAAGCAGAAATAGTTTAGGATATAAAACTAGTTAGAAAAAATTCATGGAGGAAAACATGCATTCACTAAACTATATTTTTTTTCTCAGCTTTCTAAATGGAAACTATTTGATTTTGTAAAATAGTTTATAAACTAGTTTATTTTCAAACTGTAAGGCAGTTAAGCCCAAAATAAAATACTATCTTTAATAGCAGTGCTTAATACCGATGATTTCTTCTGTCTCAATATTTTCCCCTCATAAATAAGCATATACTTCTATTCTGTAATACTATTCTAGATTTCTTAAAGCTTAGCTACTTTTAGCTTCATTTATTATAACAACTTAGACTGCTTAAAATAAATTATATTTGTACATTGGTAAAAAAAAAAAAAAAAAAAAAAACTCCAGCACCTTATAACAATTATATTTTTCAAATCCTGTTTCACTAAATTCAGTAAATGACAAGGGGTATATTAGAAACTCCTAATACAACTGAGTTTTTCTTTATAATAATGTCAATATTTATTAGACCTTTTACTGATATTCTTAGTCATGGCCAATCTTGTATACTACAATATTTACATACAACTTTATTTAAAATTTTCAGTGAGTAATAATTCACATGAATCAAAATTCAAAAGGGTCAACAAGAGAAGTTTCTCCCTCATGTCCTCAAAACACCCAGTGTCCCTCCTGGATGCAATCAATGTTACCAATTTCTAATGCCCATTATAGAAAAAAACTACATATTGAAAAATCCTTGATTCCCCTGAAACAAACCCACTAAGGCTGGAATATTACTCTTTTATGCTGTTGGATTTATTTTTGCTACTACTTTTTTCAAAGATTTTTTTGCAGACATTTACAGAGAGAGTATAATACTTGCTTCTTAAAAGTTATATTTGAACCCATCAGCAGAACAAAAAGGCATCCTACAGTATGGGAGAATATATTTGTAAACGACATATATGACAAAGGGCTAATATCTAAAATATATTAAGAACTCACATGCCTCAACAACTAAAAAGCAAATAACCGAATTAAAAAATGGGCAGAGGTAGGATGCCTAACTGGCTTTCTTGGTTCCACTGGAGATGGCTGGTAATTATAGGTCTGCTTTGGTTATGTAGCTGTATTCCTATTATGTTAATGTGTGCGCACAATTTAATTAGTAGTTTAAAACCTATACATGCTTATGTTACTCTACAAGAAGATATGTCAAAGAAATAATCAATCTTCCCATGTTTTCTTCCATCTGCTACTTCTATAGCTTTTCTTCTTCCTTCCTAATTACAACCTTAAGTAGAATTCGTGCCTCATAACGAAATTACCAAGTATCATAATTCTTCCAAGTGGTAAAGATACCTCAAGACAAATACTGGGCATAAAAGCCACAGGGCATAAATCTGCAAAGAGGTAAAAAGCTAACCTTTTCAAACAATATTGCTTCTCTCTCACTTACCAACTTTACATTTCCCTGTATGGCCCCGGAAGATGACTGGTTAGCCAGAGATGGGTAAGATTCCTCAAGGGAGGAACAACCTAAGACAGGCACAATCGCAGGGGGTCCATCAGGTGAGAAATTGGGGATCAACAGAGGTGAGGCTTAGAACCTCACCCCCCCTGTTTTGAGAGAAATCTTCTGCATCTGTGGATGTTTTGTTGCCCTTGTCTAGCTTAGATTAATACTTAGTCCATAGGCACACACCTGATCATCTACATTTGCCCTCTTACAGCACTAAACTGTTTTCTACCTTTATCTTGCATCTACCTACCACTTCAGCATTTTATTAAAAATAATAATAATAATAATAATAAGGGAGAAATGTGGGATTCACATATAAATCAAGTATAAAAATCAAACGAATATTCATATTTGACCTGATTGTTTATAGTTCATAATGCGTGATCAAAACCGAAAGTTTCTGTGATATGACTGCCCTTGCACTGTTCACCATGTAAGAACTTATTCACTATGTAAGAATTTGTTTACCATGTAAGAACTTGTTCGTTATGCTTCAGAAGATTGGAGACTGTTGAGAATTAGGCCTGGGGTTGATTAATGATTGTGCATTGAGTCCCCTATATAGAATTTTATTGTTGTTAACAACCATTTGATCAATAAATACGAGATGCCCTCTCAAAAAAAAAAAATGGGCAGAGGATATGAACAGACTATTCTCCAAAGAAGAAATTCAGATGGCCAATATGCACATGAAAAGATGATGCTCCACATCGCTAATCATCAGAGAAATGCAAATTAAAACCACAATGAGATATCACCTCATACCAGTTAGGATGGTCAGCATCAAAAAGGCTAAGAACAACAAATGCTGCTGAGGATGTGGAAAAGGGGAACCCTCCTACACTGCTGGTGGGAATGTAAACTAATTCAACCACTGTGGAAAGCAGTATGGAGGTTCCTCAAAAAACTAAAAATAGATTTACCATTTGACCCAGGAATTCCACTCCTAGGAATTTACCCAAAGAAAACAACTTCTCAGATTCAAAAAGACATACGTACCCCTATGTTTACTGCAGCACTATTTACAATAGCCAAGATATGGAAGCAACCTAAGTGTCCATCAGTAAATGAATGGATAAAGAAGATGGGGTACATATACACAATAGAATATTATTCAGCCATAAGAATGAAACAAATCCTACTATTTGCAACAACATGGATGGAGCTGGAGGGTATTTTGCTCAGTGAAATGACAAAGACAAGTACCAAATGATTTCTCTCATTTGTAAAGTACAATAATGAAGCAAAACTGAAGGAACAAAACAGCAACAGACTCACAGACTCTAAGAAGGGACTAGCGGTTACCAAAGGGGAGGGAGGGGAAAAGTGTGTAGGGAGGGAGGGAAATGGGGATTGAGGGGTATTATGATTAGTACACATGGTGTGGGGAGAATCATGTGGAAGACAGTGTAGCACAGAGAAAACAAGTAGTGACTGCGGCATCTTACTACACTGATGGAGTGACTGTAGGGGGGCACTCGATAATATAGGTGAATATAGTAACCATATTGTTTTTCATGTGAAACCTTTATAAGAGTATATATCAATAATATCTTAATAAAAATTGTATAAAGTTATATTTGCACTAAAATAACTTTGAATGATTCCATTTTGTAATCTTAAAGAATTTAAAGAGCTTTGAAACTAATTTTCAGTCTTTTCAAGAGCCTGAAGAATTTGCCCCTAAAATCTGCAGACCTCACACTTTTAGAGGTAAACCTTGTAAAACTTTCTCTAACATGCTGATTCTTGGAACTCCTTTACACTCTTAAAATTATTGACTGCACCAAAGAACTTTATCTTATGTGAGCTGTAGCTATTGATATTGACCATAACAGAAATTAAAACAAACTTTTCACATACTTACTTATTATTTCACTTAAAAATAATATAATAGGACTTCCGGTTTTTAGAACTGCATAGGAACTTGGAAGCCACCACTCTGTCCTAACTATTAATAAAAAGCTGAACAGACTGAAAAATCAGCAACTCTTCTAGGATGCATATGAGAGATGAGGACATGGCAAACCATTGCCCTCAAGACTGGAGAGACCAATAGGTGAACAGGAAGAACTGACTGGAGTAGAGACAAATGAAAACCTCATGGGGAAGCAGAGCCAGCTAGGCCAACCTGGACTATAATTGATGAATTTCTGGAGGATTTGTGTGCACAACTCTGAGAGTTAAAGGATTCAGGGAAACCCAGTTTTGGGGGTGCCCAAAAATTTTATGAGGTTTACCTCCAGGAGCTGCACTAAATGTCTGCCAAAACTCACACAAGAAGAAAAAGACAATCTGAATAAGCGTGTAGCTACTAAAGAAACTGAATCAATACTTAATAACCTTCTAAAACAGAAAACATCAGGCTCAGATGGGTTCACTGGTGAGTTCTACCTATCATTTAAGGAAGAAATTATACTAATACTCTACAATCGCTTTGAGAGGATAGAAGCAGAGGGAGTATTTCCTGATTCACTCTATAATGTTGGCATTACTCTAATACCAAAACCAGGCACAGACATTATAAGACAACTACAGACCAGTATCTCTAACGCACACTGATGCAAAAATCCTCAACAAAATATTAGCACATCAAATCCAAAAAGGTATAAAAAGAATTGTGTACTATGTATGACCAAGTGGGATTTATCCCACTTATTTTATGCAAGGCTGGTTCAACATTTAAAAATCAATTAATGTAATCCTTCACATCAACAGACTAAAAAACATTACAAGATCATATCAATAGATGCAGAAAAAGCATTTGACAAATTCCTTTCATGATAAAAACTCAGTAAACTAGGAATATAGGGATCTCTCTCAATTTTAATAAAGAATATCTAAAAAATCCCCACAGCTGCCATACTTCATGGGTGAGAAATCTGAAACTTTCACACTAAGATTAGGTACAAGTCAAGGATGTCCCCTCTCGCCACTCCTTTCAACATCAGCCCTCATGAATGCAATAAGACTAGAAGGCAAATAAAAGATAGACAGATTGGGAAGAAAGAAATAAAACTTTCTTCGTTCACAGATAACATGGTAATCAACATAGAAAACAATAAACAAACTGAAAGAATAAAGGAGTTATACCAAGGTTGCAGGAAACAGGTTAATATAGAGAAGTCCATTGCTTTCCTATATATCAGTGATATAAAATGGAATGTGAAATTAAAAACACAGTACCATTTACATCACCACAACCAAAAATGAAATATACTTAAGTATAATTCTAACAAAATATGTACAAAATCTATGATGAAAACTATAAAACTCGGTGAAAGAAACACAAAAAGAAGAACTAAATAAGTGGGGAGATATTCCATGTTTGTGGTAGGAAGATTCAGTATTGTCAAAATGTCAGTTCTTCCCAAATTCAACTATAATTTCAATGCAATTCCAATCAAAATCCCAGTAAATTATGGATGCCAACAAACTGACTTTAACATTTATATGGAGAGGCAGAAGACCCATAATAGCCAAGACAATATTGAAGGAGAACAAGTTGGAGGACTGACACTACCTAGCTTCAAAACTTATTATAATCAGAAATCAAGGAATCAAGGAATAATATAGGAATCAAGACAATGTAATACTGGCAAAAGAAATGACAAAGAGGTCAACAGAACAAATTAGCCCAGAAATAAATCTACATAAATACAGCCAACTGATCCTTATAAAGTGTTTTTAATTTAGGTATGATTACCTAAAGGTGTCTATCTCCCCCCCTAGACACCAGGCTCAGTGAGGACAGATAAACTAGCTTACTTGTTTTTCCCTTGAACATAATCTGTATCTAATCACTGTTTGCTGAAATAGTGATTCACATAAAATAGATGAGGAAATGAAGACCCAAAAAGGTAAAGTGCTCTGCCTTTTGTGTGTAATAATTTCTCTCTCTGGAGCTGTATCAACCATAAAAGATAACTGGGGTCCCAGTCAGCCATAGCCAAACATTTCCACCAAACACTTTAGAGCCAACTCACCTTTGACAAAGGAGCAAAGGCAATAGTCTCTTCAACAAATGATGCTGAAAACACTGGACATCCACATGTAAATATTACACTGTTCTACAAAAATAACTCAAAATGGTTCATAGACCTAAATATAAAATACGAAACTATAAAACTCCTAGAAGATAGCACCTAAGAAAATCTAGATAACCTTGGGTATAGAGATGCCTTTCTAGAAATAACACTGAAAACATCATCTATGAAAGAAATTGATAACGTGGACTTCATTAAAATAAAAAAATTTCTGCTCTACAAAAGACAACATCAAGAGAATGAGAACAAGAGCCATAGAAGGAGAGAAAATATTTGCAAAAGACACATCTGATAAAGGACTCTTATTCAAAGTGCATCAAGAACTCTTAAAATTCAATAGTATGGAACAAACAACTCAACTAAAAAATGGGCCAAAGAAATGTCTATTAAAAAAACACAAACTTCAACAGAAGATAGATAGATGGCAACTAAGCAAATGAAAAGATGCTCCATGGGAAAATGCAAATTAAAACTACAATGAGATACCACTGCACACTTACTAGAATGGCTAAAATCCAAAACACGGACATCATCAAATGATGATGAGAATGTGGAGCAACAGGAATTCTCATTAATTGCTGGCAAGATTACAAAATGGTACAGATACTTTGGAAGACAGTTTGGAAGTTTCTTACAAAACTAAACATACTTTTACCATATGACTCAGCAACTGTGCTCCTTGGTATTTACCCAAAGGAGCTGAAAACAACATTCACACAAAAACATGCACATGGATGTTTGTAGCAGCTTAATCATTAAGTGCCAAAACTTGGAAGCAACCAAGATGTCCTTCAGTAGGTAAACAGATAAACTATGGTACATCCAGACAATGGAATATAATGCAGTTCTAAAAGAAATGAGCTATCAAGTTATGAAAAGACAAGGAGTAACTTGAAGTGCATATTACTTAGTGAATGAATCCAATCTGAAAAGGCTATGTACTATATGAGTCCAACTATATGACATTCTGAAAAAGGCAAAGCTGTGAAGAGATCAAAAATACCAGTACTTGCCTGAAGTTGTGTCGGCAAAGGGATGAACAGGTGGAGCACAAAGGATTTTTAGAGCAATTAAAATACCCAAATGGTATACAGACCATTATAATAATGGATATGTCATTATATATTTGTCTAAACCCCCAGAATGTACAACACCAAGGGTGAATACTAATGTAAACTATGGACTTTAGATAATTATGATGTGTCAGTGTAGGTTCATCAATTGTAACAACTGTACCACATTGGTTAGTCATGACAGTAGAGGAGGCTCCACATGTGTGATACAGGGTGTGTGTGGGAACTCTCTGTACCCTCCTTTTAATTTTGCTCTGAACCTGAAACTCCTCTAAAAAAACAGTCTTTAAAAAATATCATAACAAACCCAAAATACATTAACATACATAACATATAAAAAACCCCACTGTCCTAAACAAAAAATAAAATTAATAAGAATGTACTGTTTTACATTTTACAAATTTCTTTAATTTTGGGAGATATCATTTGTCTATATTATAGCCTCTGAAAAACACTATACCTATTGTGAGAGAATGAGAGTGAAACAGGTAAATGATGTCTTAATATTATAATGGAAATAGTTTTAACATCATGGACCCCCAAACAGGTTTTGAGGAACACAGACCACACTTTGAATGTTGCTGGTTTAGTTTATCTCTTTTCTGTATTGGGTTTTGATAAATTCTAATTTTTAAGAAAATTATCTGGATCAAACAACTGGTTCAAATATATTTTGGAGTCAGGCAAAGTAGTCTATGTTTATTCTTCAATTTCCTTTATATCTGTGAGGTTCTCCCCTTATCTTTTGAGTATTCATCTTTGCTCAATTTAATCCACAGCAGTTATTGCAAAGAACTAGCTCTTAGATTATTATTTTTTATTTAGTTATTTGTATCTTAGTTTTCTAACTCATTAGTTTCTGTTTCTTATTTTTACTAATTGATATCTTCACTTTTTCTTCAGTGTACTTGGTTATTCTTTTTCTAACTTCTTGAGTTTGACCACTTAATTCATTTATTTCATTTTTTCCCATTTATTAATATAAGTATTTTGAATGCTATGAATCTTCCTATAAGCACTGCCTTAACTGCATTTCACAGGTTTTTATATATGGTCTTTAATTACTTTTTTTTTTTAGTACACAAAATCAGTTTCTATTTCTTCTTGGACCCAATAAGAATTTCAGATTTAAAAACTTCAAAGAACTTATTTCAGATTTAAAAAAATTTCTAAGTGGCCAGGTCTTTTTATTTTCTAGCTTTGCTATTAATTTCTAGCTTTAATGATTCTACTTCCCCTGTTAGCTACCTCTTTATTTGCAGCAAAAGTTTCTAAAGGAGTTGTCCATATTTGCTACATCTAATTCCTCTCTTCCTGTTTTCTCTTAAATTCACTGAAATCATCAGGTTTCCCCTACCACCATTTCTACATTGCCAAATCAGTTTCCATTCCTTGTCTTCTCTGACTTTTCAGCATAACTTGGAAAACTTAATACACCATAATTTAATTTTTTCAAATTTTGGGAGGAGTAATTGCTAGAATATAGTTCTACTTTTTTCTGACTGTCTTGAGTACTTTTGGCTTTTTCAATTTTTATATATTTTAGAATCAGCTTGTTGATTCTACCAAGGAGGAAAAAACCTGCTGGGATTTTTTTTTATTATGATTTCACTAAAACTATAGGTCAATCTGAGAAAAACTGACATATTTAAAACACTGAATCTTTCAATCCATGAACATACTTCCATTTATTTAGTTCGCCTTTCAATCCATGAACATACTTCCATTTATTTAGGTTGCCTTTAATTTTTCCCTGCGATGTCTTGTTATTTTCTATGTAGAGTCATTCACATCTTCTGTTAAATTTGTCTCCATATATTTGATCTTTTGTTGATGTAAACTTAAATTATGTATTTCAATTTTTATCTATGTTCTTTATAGAAATATAATTACATATTGACTCTGTACAGCAAACTTGCTAAACTCAGTAATCCTATTAATTTTCTAAGTATACAATCATGTCAATCCATAAATACTTCTTTTTCCAATCCTTTTATCTTTCTTTTTTCTTTTCCTTGATTAACTGTCCTGGCAAGGATCTCCAAGACAATGCTATAGAAAAGATGGCAAATGACATTCTTGATTTCTCATCTCAGAAAGTTTTAATACTGCAACGTTAAATGTGATGTTTGGTTGGTAGAAACTCTTTTTCAGATCATGTAAATTTTTCTGTATTCCTCGACTACTCAGAGTTTTGACAAAGAATGAATGTTGAATTTTATCAAATGCCTTTTTGGTGTTTATTGGTCTTTCCATGACTTTTCTTTGTTATACTATTAATGTGGTAAATTACATAACTGGTTTTTGAATATTTTTAAACCAACCTCACATTTCTGAAAGAATATACATTGGATCAAAATATTTTATTCTTTCTATAAATTACAGATTTAACTTGATAATGTGTTATTTGGGATGTTTGATTTGTATTTGCAAGTGATACTGGCTGTAACATCCTGTTCTTGTCATATTCTTGTCAAGTTTTAGTATTAAGATTATGCCGGCCTTACACAGTAAGTTGTGAAGTATATCCTTTTTTCTCATACTCTCTAGAAGAGTTTGTAGAAACTATTTTAGTTTGACAGTTATTTTTTTGCCATTACTTCAAACCTATCTTTCCTTTGTCTCCTAGCTTCTTAGTTTCTGTTGAAAATGAAACAATTTGTTTCTTTCAATCTCATAGTTATTCCTTTGAAGGTAATAATTTTGTTTTTCTCTCATGCTTTTTAAATATTTTATTTTGATTTTGGTCTTCAGTTCTACTATGCTACACCTAGGTATGTTTTTCTTTTAATGTTACTGTACTTGAGATTCATAAATGCTTCTTGAATCTGTACCTTCATGTCTTTTATCAAGCTTTAGAGATTTCTCAGTCATCTTTTCAGAGATTACTTCTGCTACACTCTTCCTCTCCTGAGACCCTAAATCATCTTTTCAAAAACTTTTGTGCCAGGGTAAAGATAAAAGATTAAAACTTTTTAAAACTTTGCTTCCTTTTGACAAGTGGGGTCTGTGTCCTCTGTGCATGAGTGTAAGCAAGCCATGTGACATAGCTGACCAACAGAATAAGAAAATAGGATTTACCAGTGTCCAGGAGCACACATCAGACACCAGAAGCCTTCTCTCTCTTGGAATGCATGCTCTAGGGGAAGGCAGCTGTCATGTAGGAAATCCAGCTACCCTGAGATGGCCATTTATGAAGAGAGAGAAATACAAGCCAGCCCCAGAAATCCCAGCCATCCCAGTCCTGGACCAGATAAAAAGAGTACAGAAGTCATCTCGGATGTTGGAGAAGAACCAAGGTCTCAGACATCTGGACCTAGTGGAGCGATCCCAGGCATTGTTAGCTGTTTGAACCAACCCAGCTGGAGATGAAGACATTGTGGAGCACTAATTGAACCTGATACACCCCTGAATGAATTCCTAACCCTCAGAATTATGAGTATAAAAAAAGGTTGTTGTTTTATTTTAGTAAGTTTGGGGGTCATTTGTTCCTATTGGGAGAGATAATCCTCCACACAGGCCCCAAATATCCCTGTGCATTCTTGCTCACTGTGCCAAGAATTCGAAGCCCTAACCGATTTTTTACCTGGGCCATTTCTCAGGGTTGTATTTGCAGCTAGCAATTCTGAGGCATAAGTAACATCTTTCTCTGGGACAAAGAGTAGTCTTTCTGTGAGGGATGTTAGGTAAATTCTCCAAGTCCATTTATTCTCCTGAAGTGATGCAAACACACTTGTGTGCATAGTATCCACAGAAACTCCTCCATGTTGCTACTGTGGGATGGTGGGGAGGAGTAGGTGCAGTTTAGAAGAAATGACACAGTATGATATCCATGTTGCTTTGCTGTACCATGAGTAATAAAGTCCTTTTTCTGATCTAGGTGTCATGTCAACTGATTACATCCAGGAAGCAGTAACAGACTACCTTATTAGCTTACAAGGTAAAATCCTAGGTCCTTCACAATTCTTGACAGGTACAGAGCAACAGATAGCTGCAACATATCCCATATGTCTTTCCTGTATTTTCTACGTTTACCTCATTGTGTTTCAGTCTAAATATTAGTCTAAATATTTTCTTCTAACCTATATTCCAATTCACCAATTCTCTCTTTATTTTGGTCTTATTTGCTGTATTCAATAAATGAGTTCTTATTTAAGGTGTGGTATTTTTTAGTCTTAGAACTTCCATTTGGTTCCTTTTTTCAATTTTCAGTTCTCTACCAAAATTCTGAATTCTTTCCCTTTTGATTTTTCTATTAACTTAATTATGTTTAGTTATTTTAAAGCCCATATACAATTCTATTATCAGGATCCCCTATAGATATTTCTACTGACTGTTGTTTCTTCTTCCTGCTTGGTTACATTGTCTTGTCTCCTTATGCCTTTTTATTTTTAATTCAGTGCTTAATATTGCATATGAAAAAAAAATTTAGATATAATTTGAGACTTAGGGTAATATCACCTTCCTCCAAAGAGAATTAACATTTACTTCTAGTAGGTGACTAGAGACACTGAGTCACAGATACCTTAATCTAATCACTGATTGACCTATCTCAAAGCTGGAATTTACTTCTAAGGTATATAGCCCTTTGGGGTTCCAAGCTAAGCACAGAGGGTTTACTTAGATCACAATCTCGTAGAACTATAAACAAAGGTTTGTGTTTCTCTAGCCTTAAGTGTTCATCAAAAACTCTGCTCAGCTTCTCATCCACCTTTCACAGAATCAGCAGATGCTAATAATGGGAAAAGCAGTCTGAAATGTCAGGCTCATTACTCTGCCTTAATAGCATTCTGATACACTCAAATACAGGTCCTTTATATTTTGTCTCATTTTTCTAATTTTTTAAATTGGAGTGTTAATCCAAATAATTTATTCATCATTACCAAAAGTGGAAAACTCTTCCCAAGACAGATTTAATGTGCTTATATGTAAGGATTTTAGAGGTTCTCTTTTCCCCCTTTTTTTCCATTATGGGCCAGACCCACACAAGGTTTGTTTTCAAAATATTCATTGCACCGACATCTTTAAAGATGATGTGTATTTTCAAGTAAACCAAAAAGATACACGTTGTTAACTATGATACCTTTATAGAACGTCATTTACACAAAAACATTTTACCTGGAGTAGTGAAGAAAAAACATATGGAGTAAAACTTTTTTAAAAAAAATAGAAAGACTTTTAAAGAAGAAAAAAATGTACCAAAGTAATTTCACACTTAAATTAGAAAGAAGAAAAACTGTATCAGCTTTCACATTTTAATACTTTTCAATTCTAATCACCTCTAAACATTTATTAAGATTATCTAGTAATAAAGTGCCATTTAACATGACTCTGCTCCATTCCAAACATTCCAAACATAATATAGTGTTTTTCTTGTATTCTTTTTCCCTTGAAAAATTACATTATCTTATGAAGATCTGAAGTCTACTGAAAGTCTGACAGATATATTATATATGCCCACTTACCATGAAAAATACGAAAATCAATATACGGATGTGAACCTCTTCTTTCTGATTCAAATCCTGCCCGACTCCTTACACGTACATCTCCTAACAAAATCAAGAATAGAACATTAACCTAAAGGTTGCCATTTGGGAAGAAGCTCCCAAATGCAACAAAGGCCCAGTGTCATCACACTCTTAAATAATGGCCTACTAATAATATATACGGAATAAGTAGTTAAGAGATGATTTATTTGAGTGGGTTTATAAATTTTCAGTACTGAGTTGTAAGGCTAGATGAGGAGCTTTGTTTTTCTTTAAATCTATTCCTACAATAATATAATTATAATCCATATTTTATAGTTAGCCTTCTGAAAGATGACTCAGGTATATGATAATCCAACCTAATATCTTATTACTGACATACAGTTAAAAAAAAAATCTTAAGCACAAAACTTTAAAAAGCCATGGTGAGAAACAAGTATTGCTTACTCTGTGCCTAACATATATTACAGAGTATAAGGGATATGAAGAAATAGAAAAGAAATGACCCATTCTTTAGCAGCTTGCTATTTTATAAATGTACAAAAAAGTAATATGTTAAAGATTTGCCTTGAATGTTTAATTTAATCAGCTTTCTCTTCTCTCATCAAGAGTGGGTATACCCAAGGCCTTTACTTGGGTGTTAAACTTTGGTCTTTGTAAGCTCAGTGTTTTTTCTATATGTATCCATATGACTCATGGATCTACTTCTCCACACAGACCTTAATAATCACTGCAACCATGTACCAGGCACTCCCCTTGTGCCTTACAGGCACTATTTTATTTAATTCTCTAACCAACTCTGAGAGGTAGGAATTTTATTCACACTTTTACAGATGAAGAAACCAAGACTTCAAGAAATTAAGCAGCATGCCCATGTCACACAGCTAGTGTCAATGGTGAGCTAGCTGTTTAACCTAGCTTTGTGGGCTGCTAGGACAGGACTTCTCCCTCTATGCTTCCCCAGCCTCCGAGTTCATCACCTTTAGTTTTCAGTCCCTTTGCCTATTCTTTTGCAATCTTAACTCATTTAGAAGTCTTCCCCGCTTTCTCTGTTTCTCTAATAAGACCAGCATTTCCTCCAAGGCTCATGTCACCTACTGTGAGTCCACCTCACAATAATTAATCACCTCTCTCATGTGGTGACTCTTTTATTCTACAAAAAATGTTTACAGAATACCCATTACATTTCAGGCACTGGAAATACAGCCAAAGTCCCTGTTTTCATGAAGCTTATCCTTTCAAGGAGTGAGACAAATAACAAAACAAATAGGTAATTTCATTCTACAAAAGATGGTAGGTAATAAGTCACATGGAGAAAACTAAAGCCGGGAGGGAGCAGGGAGGAGTGACTCACTAGTGTGGTCAGAGGCTGCCTCACCGAATGAGGAGGCAGGCGCGGAGGCCTGAAGCAAACGAGGCAGGGAGCAACATGCCCGGCCGTCGGGAGGCAGAGGTTTCCAGGCATTACCACACACAACTCCTCGGAGATGCAGGCATGCCTGGCATGTTCAAGGCCAAGCCAAGAGGCCGGCATGGCTGGAGTGAGGTGAGTCAGGGGTGGAGATGGGAGGTGAGGTCACAGAGGTAGTAGGGCCAGATCATGTTGGACCTTCATGGGCCATTATAACAGCTTTGGCTGTTACTCTACAATAGAAAATACCATTGGAGGATTCTGAACAGAGGCATTAAGATTGATTTAACTTAATGTTTGAAAAGGCTCACCATGGCTATGTCGACAACAATTGAGTAGAGGAACATAGGCAGATGCAGGAAGACAAGTGCTATGAACGAGTCCGTAACTAAAGCTCAGGGCAGGAGAATATGAGGGGATGTGGTCAAGGGCAACAAATTTCAGTTATGCAAAGTAAGTCCTGGAGATAATATACAACCATATGACTATAGTTAATAATAAAAAGTTAATAACTACATCTTAGATTGGGATGGTAACAGCACTGGGATAGTGAAATTCTGGATGTGTTTTGAAGATACTGGCCAAGAGGACATGCTAATGCAGTACACATGGAGTATATAAGAAATAAAAGCTAAGAATGGCTCCAAGGTTTCTGACCTAACAGCTAAAACATAGGAGATACATTTTCTGAGATGGCAAAAGGCTGCAAAATGAACTGACTTGGGAACACAAATCTTGTTTACTAGATATGTTAAATGTGAGCTGTCCATAATACACTCACACACAGATGTTTTACAGAGTTAAAAAATATATATATAAGCCTAAAGTAAAGCTCTGTTTTAAGGAGAACAGAATCCTAAACATATTTGTTGAGAGAGATGGACACAGTAAAGAGGGAAAGCTGAACACGCATAGGGAAAAATATGTACCCAAGTAGAATGAAACTGAGGCAGGTAAGACACACAGGGTAAAGTAAAAGGGAAAAAAAGGAAAAAGAGCAAAATCGTGACACTGGAGAATACTTAGGCTTAAGAGTATGCAAAGGAATTAGTGAAATATACAAAACACTCGACCAGTAGTAAGAACAAAGATGGCTCAGGATAATGGAAGTTGAGGGAGGAATTCTTAGCCTGTGATGGGGAGTCATGGAAAATTCCTCTATGAAAAAAGGAGAAAATGTGCCTGTTGGAATCCTAATAGCACATTTTTAATAGTGTGAACTAAGGTACAAGTGGTGAAAGAGTGCATGGATGAACAGATAAATCTGGTAGAGAGAGAAAGAAAGAAAATTATATATACATATGCACATCTAAATGCATTTTACTTTGCGGACTGCAGCTATACATTAAAAATTTAACAATGGAGACTAAAACACAATAAATGGTCTTCTTGATAGCCAGCTGAGAACAAAATAGATCCAGTGACAGGATCAAGTATTTCATGGTCTCATCTTTTGTCCACATTAGCATGGAGATCTACTTTAGTATTTGGCAACTCTACAGATCTAAGACTCTTTGTATGAATACTCAGGATGCAATTTAAAATTGTGTGCTAATGACAGATTCCCGGTTATTAAGCCAAGTTTTCTCAATTAACCTGCAACTCTAAAATGACTCTCTTAAGACTAAGAACAACAAATGATGTCAAGGATGAGGAGAAAGGGAAACCCTCCTACACTGCTGGTGGGAATGTAAGCTAGTTCAACCATTGTAGAAAGCAATATGGAGGTTCCTCAAAAAACTAAAAATAGAAATACCATTTGACCCGGGAATCCCACTCTTTGGAATTTACCCAAAGAGTACAACTTCTCAGACTTAAAAAGACATATGCACCCCTAAGTTTTTTGCAGCACTATTTACAATAGCCAAGATATGGAAGCAACCTAAGTGTCCATCAGTAGATGAATGGATAAAAAAGAGGTGGTACATATACACAATGGAATACTATTCAGCTATAAGAAAGAAACAAATCCTACCATTTGCAACAACATGGATGGAGCTGGAGGATATTATGCTCAGGGAAATAAGCCAGGAGGAGAAAGACAAGTGCCAAATGAATCCCCTCATTTGTGGAGTATAAAAAAGAAGCAAAACTGAAGGAACAAAACAGCAGCAGACTCACAGACTCCAAGAAGGGACTTAGTGGTTACCAAAGAGGAGGGGTGGGGAGGGTGGGTGGGGAGGCAGGGAGATGGGGATTGAGGGGTATTATGTTTAGCACACATGGTGTGGGGGGTTCATGGGGAAAACAGTGTAGCACAGAGAAGGCAAACAGTGAATCTGTGGTATCTTACTACACTGGGGACAGTGCCTGCATTGGGGTATGGGTGGGGACTTGATAATATGGGTAAATGTAGTAACCGCATTGTTTTTTCATGCGAAACCTTCATAAGAATGTATATCAATAATACCTTAATAAAAAATTAAAAAAAAAAACTTATCCAGGGATCAAAGTTCAAGTCACCAGTAAGGAACCAACTGATGGCTGGTGCTTCCTGATCGAATGTACTGTGGATTCTGTTGAATTTCTGCCCAAAGTACCTAATCTGAATATAACTGTAAGGAAACACCAGGCAAACCAAACTGAAGGACACAACAAAATAAATGACTGGGACTCTTCAAAAACATTAATGTCATGAAAGACAAAAAGAAAAAAGGAACTCTTCCCTATTATGAACTCTTTTTGACACAATAAAAGGTATTTCAAAGAAAAAAATTTAAAAAAAGAAATAAATAAAATGACTCTCTTTATTCATTTCATTCAATATTGGTTTTCAGACTTTAGACTTCAAAGTAAGAGATTATTTTTGCTACAAACAATGATGAAAAGCTATATAATGACAGATATCCCAATCTCAACTGTAGATATCAAAATAACTAATACTGGTACAGAATAAAAAATGCTTACCTAGCATACGAATGTACAATGCCGTCTGATCAGAACTGTCATACGATATAGCTCCACGCCTCTAGAAAAAAAGACATACATTTTTAATGTGTGACAATTAAATGTGATATAATGTACAATTCAACAAATATATACTTATTATCTGTGAAACACTGAGCAAGAGAAGTTGACATACAAAATTAAGTTAGATATGGTATCTACCCTTGAAATCTCTAGTTGTGAAGAAGACAGATAATTATGATACAATATAGTTAAGTACTACTACAAAAAAGCGGATAAAGAGTGAAGAACATGCAGTAGATGGAAATTTAATGTCAGGATAAGCCCAAGTGGGAAGAGAACTCCTACAGAGTAGAAGTAAAGAAGAGACATGGCCTAAGTACTTTATTATTCTCTTCATTTAAACATAAGTGAATAAACAAAGAGAATCATCAGACATCTGAAGAAACCTATTTGCTAAAAATACACAAAACAAAATGACAGCCAAATGTCCCAGAGGCTAGCAAGAAATATAATTTTTTTAAATGTAATTTGTGTACTCAAAATTTGAGAAAACATTTAACCTATAAAACAAAAGACAGAGTGCCACTGAAGACTTTAAAATATATCTGTGTTTAAAAATAAACATATAAAAAATATCTTCCAAAATTATTCACAATAGCCCCAAACTGGAAACAACTCAAATGTCCACTAACTAACTAAT
Organism: Manis javanica; assembly: GCF_040802235.1. NCBI lineage: Eukaryota > Metazoa > Chordata > Mammalia > Pholidota > Manidae > Manis > Manis javanica. The sequence continues at coordinate 153,878,472 of NC_133157.1, forward strand.
GGATAAATAAAAGGTGGTAGATCCATACAATGTTGTATTATTCAGACACAAAAGGAATGAAGTACTGATACATGCTACACCATGGACGGACCTTGACAACAACAGTGTGTTGAGTGAAAAGGGCCAGTCAGTCACAAAGGACCACAGCGTGCACGGTCCCATTTATAGGAAATATCCAAAATAGGCAAACCTATAGTGGCAGAAAGTAGATTGTGGGTTGCCTAGAGTTGGGGGGAAATAGGGAGTAAATGCTAATGAGTATATAGGGTTTCAATGTACACTGATGAAAATGTTCTTGAATTAATCATGGTAAAGTCTGCACTAAGTCTGTGAATATACTAAAAATAACTGAACTGTACACATTTTAATGGGTGAATTGTATGGTATGTGAATATTTCAATAAAACTAGTATAAAAGATAACATACTGCAAATTTAAAATATACTTACAAAACAAAAAAAAATATGAGGTGAAACACCCCTAGCAAGTTCTGCCAACTTGACTGTCACACTCAACTCCCTTCCTCTATTTGCACTTCCACATTCTGCCTCAGGCTCCTTAAATGGAATGCTGACCGGTTTTCCCACTGCCCTGTTTGATCCCCAGTCCACTCTTCACACAGACGTAAGAGTGAACATTTCAGCTACTGCTCAAAATCCTCCAGTGGAATAAAGCCGAAACACCAAGCTCTGATTTCTAAAGGCTCCAGGATCTGACGACCCTTGGTCCTCTTGTCCTCCCCCACCCTCTCTTCATCACCACGATCAGCCACACTGTCCTCCTTGCTTTTCCTCAACCAGGTCAAATGTACAGCCTTTATACTTGTTCCTCTGCCCAGGACTGCTCCAACACTGTTCCCTGACTACCTCTGAGCTTCTAGATGACATGTCATCACTTCAGAGAGACATTCCCTGACTACCAAATCCAAAGCCATCCGAGAGTTACCCTCTTCCACAGCTCCCTACTTTCAGGCTCGGTAGAGCTCTTAGCTCAAGTTAATTTGTTTCTTCTAAAATAAAAGCCACAAGAGTGGAAACTGTGTCTGTCCTATTTACCACTGTAAACCTGGTCCCTGAAACAATAGCTTTTAGTAGATACTAAAATAAATATTTGGTAAATAAATGATTGAATGCATTATCATAAATAAAAAAACATTTGTTGCAAAAAAGAATAATATGTAAGTTGATGAATAAGTTAATGAAAAATGGAATTGATATAAAGACAGAATCAAAAAGCTACAAGATAAATCTGACCAAAACTATTAGAATCTAAGCTCTGTGGAGGTAGGGATTTCACTCACTGTTGTGTCCCCAGATCTAGAATAAATCCCAATGTTTAGAATAGTGCCTAACACAGTCAGTGATCTAATACTTGAACAGGTAAGAAAGTCTTAAAAAAATAGTAATAAATAAAACTAGTGCTATGAACTATTAATAAAGTAGTGTGACACTACAAAGAAATAGACAAAATAGTCTATAGGTAATTTAGAATCTAATCTAATATATAAGAATTTGGTATATGATATAAATTAAAAGATGTATGGGGAAAATATTTAATTTAAAAATACTAAATGGTTGCTATCTGGAAGAACATAAGGCTATGTTTCTACCTGCCTACTCCAAAATAAATTACACTTGGAACAAAAATTTAAATGTAAAAAATTAAGGCATGAAAATATTAGAAAACAGGACTGCATTAAAAAAAATCTTAAAGTAGAAAAGGCCCTTCTAACTGTTCTATAAAATCCATTAGTCATGAAAACTGGATCACTTGGCCATTTAAAAATTAAATTATGTATGGTAAAATAAATCATAAACAAAGGCAAAAGACAAATCTTAAACCAAGAAAAATGAGTTCAAATAGGACAAAGGGCTAGTTTTCTCTACTATAACTAAAAAGGACAAGGAAAAGGAAAAATAAGAAGTGCCTTACAAATCAATTAGAAAATGATGGTAGTATAGAAAAACAAGTAGGACGTAAATATAGTATTTATAGGAAAGAAATAAACCAATAAACACAAAAAAATGATGCCTGACTTCATTAACAAAAGAAGTACACTTACACATTAATGCAACAAGGTAGGATTTTTACATGTCAGATTAATGATGTTCACTTATAAAACTCTGGCATGAGATTTGTAACTCCTCAACCTATATCTAGAAATCTCAAAGAAAATCCTGCTTTTCACTATTATTAAAAAAAATTTACTTAATAAGCCCTCATTTGTCTTTACTATGCAAAACCAACTCCCCAAATCATTAAGCTATTATCTACACAATAGTTACCATGTAAGGAAAATTATCAAACTCTTATGCAAGTTCATATATCCTTAAAAAAACAGGAACTAAGAGTTCATGAAATGTAAAAGGAACAATAATTCAAACAAAAATAAAATTCTAATTTTCAACACTGGTTGCCTCCAAGATGGTAGAGCATAGAGGTAAGAGGAGGGCTTTTCAATGTATAGCTTTTGAACTTTGTAGCATGTGTAGCTATTACATAGTCACAAAATAAGTCAAATTAAAATTAAATAAAAATCAACTACAAAGAAACCAATGAAGAAAAGCATAATTTCAATCCCAAGGGACTAAATCATGCAGAACACACCCTTGGTGGCAGCATGCTTCCAGTGTCTTCCACCAACAGAGTATCCTAAGGAAGCCTCCTGCAGTGTTTCACAGTAAACTATTTATTTGGAGCAAACAGCCACTGTAATCACTTGGGATTAAGAGGCACCACTCATGCCTGCTGTTCCAAACTCCACACTTTCATTAGATATCTACTTTATTAGATTACAGGACTCCCCTTAATATTGCCATATTAGAGGAAAACCTACTAGCCTGGCAAGTGCAGACATGAAAATAGATATTTCTATCAGCAAACCATATTAATGAAACTACAGGTATCATTGTATAATAGCTTGTCAGGGCCAATACTTATCCAACCTGCTAGTGTCCAATAACAACTGGGATAAATAGCTTGTTAAATCTAACTTGTTATCTCTAACAGCCCTTGTTAAGACAGTGGTTGGCATTATTAATTTTTTAATGTAGGAAGGCTATTTACTAAAACAACCACTGATTAGGAAGGCAAAATTTCATTTATCACTTCACATATTAAGGATTGAGAAAGACTGACTAATATCTGCCTCTGTTACATAAAATAGTGTAAGTCTAAAACTGGGTAATGAACATAATCTAGATTATAACTATGACATACTAAATTTGTTTATGGTAATCACTTTAAACTTATTTGTAGAGGCATTCATTTCAATATGAAAATGGCAGGATCTGTATTAATCATAATAAAACCTTGGTGAAGAGAATTTAATTTTAAATATATATGAACAGGATTACTTAGGGATGTGCAAATTATTCAAGTTAATCTATTCATTACTAATTTAGGTTAAGTCTGGTCCACAGATATTTGGCTTAAATGCCATACTAAATCACAAGACATAAATCTTACAAAATAAATCCAAACAAGACAAAATTTTTTTTTTTACATAATGGACTTTAAAAAATATATTTCTGAACCCATCAATGAATTATCCTGAATGATCCTCCATTCATTTATCTCCTCATGGACCCAGATTAAAATGAATGTTACTAAATTCTCTCATTAAGCAATCTAGGTAGAATAAAATAACTCGTTTTGGAAAAATACACTAAAAATTATTTGTAACAATGAAATTTTTATTTACAGTAAAATTGAATTAGAACTATAAAAGTCTGGTTTCCATATTAGAATCAATTATTTTAAACAATTATATGTGCTTTATACACCAATACTCCAGTACAGACTTAACATATATTGTTTAAAGATGCTCATTTAAAAGCTATATATTAATAAAATTTTATTTTTAATAAAACAATTTTAATAAGATCCTGTGCCACACTATCAGTCATAAAACACTCTGGGCTATCATCCACAGTCCAACCTCACCTCACCATTGAATGGAAATAACTGAGAAGCTTCTACTTGTGACTTTTCTAATTTAGCCATCCTGGGAACAGCTTGTAAAGCAAACTAGTATAGGTCAAAACATGGGTGAGGCTGAGCTAATCAGAAACTGACAGGCACAGCATAAACAAGTTAAATTGTAAGGCTCCGAAGGATCTACTGCCATGCTAGGAGGAGGCCTGAGTGCCCTCGGAAGATACTCGCTTACCTTGAATCAGCGTGAATCACTATTCCAAAAAAGAATAGACTTACAAAGTAAATGACAAAAGGCATAAAAGTTGTTCCAGTATTAGTTAACACATAACTTTTAAAGACACACATTTTTAAAAACTGAATAAAGTGCCACTGTTTTTATCTTCTTCAAGTTTTCCACTAAAATGATCCATTGAGCAAAAGCATGTGTATCCCTTACATGGTAAAAGTAGTGATATATTAACTAACACTTGCTGAGCTCCCACTCTGCGCCTGAAAAATGTTCCAGGTGCTTTCATATATGTCTTCTATGAGAGTAGGTTTTATTGGCCCGGTTTTGTGCATTTGTGAACTAAATTTTTTGGTAAAATTACCAAAAAAAGAGGAACATACTATAAAAGAGGAAGCCCATTCAAAGGTCTGAAAGCAGGTATTTTTTTCTGATACAGTAAAATGAGCTTTTTCAGGGTATATCATATTCATTTTACATATGTTAGAAAACATTCTGATATTTGAGTTCCTACTAAAACACTGCACTGATGGTCTCCCCGCTATTTTTCCCAATACAAACCACAATTTTTTTGAAAAGTCACAAAATTAAAATATTAACATTCTTTCTATTTCAACCTTGTTGGTGGTTATAAAAAAAAGTAAGTCGCTGAAAAACATCCTCAATTCAACTAACGCATTATTAATATTAACCTGACCTTCATTCAGTAACCTGGCAGCTAATCCTTTAAAAACGAGTAAATAGCTGTCAGTGCAACAAAATTAATACTTAACTTAGAAAACACAGGATTTTAAAAACTTGAGTATACTGTTTTTTAAGAGATATCTTCAACCATTTTCACCAAGAAAACAGGACTAAAGAGCCAATTATGCTTAAAACAAGCACATACTTGAGAAATCATGTATCAGGGATTAAAACTTGACTTAAAAAAAGAAAGTTGACTTTACAGAAGCTTTGTGTTCAGCAAATAGTGATGGCCTTATAAATTTTAAGTTAATACTCTTCAATTTCTAAATACAGGAAGAAAAAGCTGTATGTGGGATGAAAGATATAATCATTTTACACAAGCATAGAAAAATTTCCAATAGCGTAATTTTAAATATTTTCTACTTTAGTTTTAGGCTCTTGTCCAGATGGCAAATGGATAGCATTCTATCAAGCATTTCTCAAGCCTGATGTTTAGAATTAGACTTCAAAAAACAACAAATATATAATAATCTTACATTGTTTCAATATATTATACAAGTGAGGCATACATTTTAATAGCAGCAAAACATTACGAGAGAACATGACAGAGAATGGTATTTAGTTTTTTAAAAATTTGTAATTGTTTAGAAATCCTCAACAATTATACTTTAAATACACAAGCATTAATAAATACTTGATCTCCAAAAAAGACTATTTAAAATATGTACACTAAAAGTCTTAAGTTGTTAAAAATTTTTATAACCTTAAAAGGTGAATTTCTTTAATTATAAAGAACTTCTTTACAGGAATATTACTGAGGAAACCTACTTTGATACTAAGGAATCATAACACAAAAAACCCTTAAGGAGGCATGAGGTGGGAGAATAAAAATTTCACACAGTAATTTTAAGCTTTTCAGCTGACAGGTAAAACTCATAGCTCTTTTAATCAAAGAAATAAAAACTGAGGCAAAAGAAGAAACTCAACTAGCAATTTCATTTCTACCAAATACACAAACTAATGATGTGTCACCACCCTAAAAGTAAAGATGGCCTACCTTAGAGGCAACCCACTTGATAAGAACCAAAGGCAGACACCAAATCAGTGTAATTCCCATTGGATCAATCAAAAGCCCGCTGCATGAGTTAGGAGTTTGATAAGAACCAGCTGTCCTGAGGCAGAAGCGAGTGGACACTGACTGCCTTGAACCTCAAGCAGCTGCCGTCAAACAACGATCACCTGACCCCTCTGAGCCTGCGCTGCCAGCCAGCCTTCTTCCCCAGCGCGTGCTTCATGTCACAATCCAGGGCTGGGGTAGAGCTCTGTCAGTAATGTTGGAAGAGGAAAAGAAGAAACCTTAGTGACGGCTGATCTAACGGTCTCAAAATGAAGCCGAAGGAGGTTTCAGGCTAGCCCCAAACACTTCCACAGTCTTGATACTAACATAGTGCTTTGAAAATACTTTCAAAAATGTTTAGCAGTACAAAAAATTTCCTCATTTCTTTTACACAGACAAGCTTCTCAGATATAATGTCCTGGCACTTAAAAATAGTAATGCTTTTTAGTCATCTTTTCAACTTTTAACTCTGAATTTGCTCAACTTTTTCCTTTAGACATAGACTACATTATGAATGTCAGAGCCTTTAGCAAGGTATTGTCTGTGCTATTTAACATTACAATTCACTCATTTTGGATTCTGACTGACAAATGTCAGTCTAAAGGTGTATTTTTAGACAATTTAGAGTATATTAGTACCAAGCATCAAATATAGTCTAGCTTATATTACAGTATTTTTGGTAGATGTCTCCTTCTTTTGGCTGTGTGTTTCTAATAGCCTGTGCCTATATACTCCTCCATCTTCATGATCTTGTAACAGCCACCAGGTTGCAGGTAGTACCTCTAAGAAAAAAAATCTTTTATAAATCTTTCATTCAAGTGTTCAGCAAATACTTATTAAGATGAAACTATGCACCAGGCCCTATGCTAGATGCCAGGGGCGTAATCAGTGAGTAAAAACAGATATGGCTCCTGCCCTTGTGAAGTTTACAGTTTAGTCAGCCTACATTAATCAAAATTTGCCAAAAAATATAAATTTGCAACCATAAGTGCCATTAAGTGAAGATATAGGACCTGCCAACAAAGTCTGGGTCTCAGCTAATCGAGAGGTAAGGGGACTTTTCCCCAGAGCCCCTGAAATGCCCCTGAGCTGAAATGAAGGGGCAAGAACACGAAGAGAATCGGAAGACTGATCTGTGAAGACTGACACATGACAGCTGAGTGGCAGACAAAACCAAGCACAGTAAGTAGGAGAGATGGGGAGACTGGAATGTGAGCCAGACTGGAGGCCCCCATAAAGGTGTTCTGTCTTTGTCCTATAAGTCCCTCTCAACCGGTTGACGAATTTTAGGCTTTGGTCAAGAATAGTTTGTTGGGGGAGGGTTTGGGCGGGTGATAAGGAGGCCACTACAGACTTCCAGGAGAGATGTAAGGATAGCCTGGACCGGATGATGGAGTTGCAGAGAAGAGGACTGGCTGGAGAAGTACTCAGACAGACAAAACTGTGTCTGGATTGTAGTCCATGACAATGAATCAACTATACACAGAGGATGGTACTAAAATATTTGAAAATAGTCCCAATAGTTCAAATAGTAATGCTATTTTCACTATTCAATCCTCAGTACAAAGAGTTTATTTAAAAGAAAAGTTAATTCTAGACCTGCCAAAATGAAGCATAAATTAAATTCAGAGGTCTAACTCAAAATCTTCCTGAACTGAAACCACTTCTAACACAAATTTCTCACTATACATTATACATTATGTACCCCTCTTCCTGCTCATGAAGTAGCAAGCTGTAGTGCAATCCTTGAACAAATTGAGAAAATTTTATTTTGTCATGAAATTAGGTGTGATTGTACAGGTCTTTGATCATTCTTTTATTCCCATAAGGTTCCAGTTATCAAACCTGAAGGATGCCCAGGTGTAGGGCAGAGCAGCAAATGTGTATTAGCCCAATTCTCAGGAGAAAGGCTGGTGGGCTGGTGATCATGAGTAAGAGGCCATGTAGCCTGGGTCACGAGCTAAAACGGACTTGAGGTCATTACCTGCTCCTCTAACTTGTGCTGTACTCTCCAAATTAGCCCACCACGCCATGCGGCTTAGCTCAGGGATACTTTCCATCTTCACACTTTCCTTCCAATCAGCTGCTTAAAGAGTCATGTGTTGAGAAGCAAATTCAAGGCTGTTATTTTTGTTTTACTTTAATATTTTTATAAATGTCTTTTTGATTAATGGTGAGCTCAATAATCTTTTAGTTGAATAGATTAGGACTGAACAGGAGATAAGCAAAAGAATCAGAACTGAGACACAAAACAAAACAAAAAGTAAGAAAGGCAGTCCTAAAAGTTCTCTAGTTTAAATGAATTTCTGTGGAGAATACTTCTACCATCTCAAAACTGTACTGGGTTTGGAGACAAGAGCCTGGGTTGATTTCCCAGCTTTACTGCCAAGAGCTCAGTGACCCTGGGCAAGTTACCACCTCTCTGGGCCTTATTTTCCTACCCTTCACAGGAGTCAAGTAACATCTATAAAATAATACCTAGCTCACAGTATGCTCTGAATGAATCTTAGGCTAAATCAGAATTAAAATTTAAGACCTAAGGACGCTAATGACCTAACCACTCTATTCCATCCCAACTTTAGGCTTAACAATGGTCCATGAAAGGAGCTTGGTGCTGTGCTTGCCCGGTGCCCTGAGATGCCTAGTAGTGCTGGAGTCCTGACTTCCATTTTCCACACTAAGGAACACGCTGACTCCCGAAAACAGCTCCCCAGCATCCTCTTCTAAAAATTTTGACTATCTGACCCTGAAATGACAAGATGATCAAGAAATCCCTTCAATCAGAAAATTTCCTATTGAAGAGAAATAGCCACTGAGGTTTATAAATCCTCCATTGCTTTACACCTGTACATCACTCAAATCTTAAGAAAATCTCAGGCAATACAGATTTTCCTTAAAACAAGTACACTTAACTTTCTTAATGGTATGAACCTAATGACTTTAAAACTTTTTCTTATTTTGAGAGAACTATTTACTACTAATTTATCTTGGTAAGTTACAAGGTTTCTCTTAACAAAAATTTCAGTAAGGTGAAATTAAAAAAGCTTACAAAATTAGTATAAACACTCTTTAACAACATAGCTTCTTAGATAATTCTCCCAAAAATTAATCTTTCCAGATCAAATTATGTAATTTATTATCCCTAAAGAAATAGCTGCCTATTTTACACTAATAACACATGTATTCTTTTACATTAACTTTTTAAATCTTTTTTAAAGTCTTAGTGAATCATGCCAGTGTGACAAAAAAAATCACTTTGCCAGAAAAATTAATGTGTAGGACACAGGTGAACTTTTAAAATAGAATTTTATACCATAAGAAGAAAGTATAAAATGTTTTACCTTTCAGAGGCTTAAAAAACTAGTATCTGAAAAATGAAGGTATTACAAGCAGACATCACTATTTTAGGAGTGTGATCAATAGGAAGAAAAGGTATGACTTTGATCATTGTGCCTTAGAGAAGTTGCTCAAGTGTAAATTTTATGGGGCTCTCTGCCACCCACAGGACACCTGTCAATCCTGGCACTAAATCTTTAGCTATCCATATGGAGACTCCGCATGTTCCTCTCTTGACCAAATTTGGCTAATCTCATCTGCATTGACATCAGTGCCTATAATTTTGGAATCTCATGGACAGAAATAGCCTATCCCAGAGTTCTTTACACAAATGTTGGGTCTATGTAAAACAATAACCAAATTTATAACAGAAAAATGTGAACACTGTAGTAAAAACACTACAATTGTGCTCCTATCATTTTGAATTCCAGCTAATTTTAATAACAATAAATCAAGGCATGTTTTTGTTTCTTTTACTAAAAACCATATATCAGATTTTATTATTCTTCAAATGATATGAATTTTGAGAGATAAGAAACTAATGAAAAATTAAGCTCTGATAACTAAGAAACATTATTTAAAAACTATGGAAACATGAGAGTTTTACCAGTCAATTTAAGACCTTTGTGTCATACTTTAATTTAGAGTTCTGAATTAGCTTTTTTGTTACACAGTATCCCAGTATTTGATGGCAATGGGCATGTGATTAGTCCTAGTAGGAAGGAAGTAATAAAAACACCTTGGCATTTTATAAATATTCAAGTCTTCCAATACAGAAAACTACATCTTATAATTTAATAGAACTTAGAGATCTGCTTATCAAACCATTGTTCATAATGTAATAAAAATTATGAAGAACTGGAAATGGTCACAATTTCCAGAAGAAAAAAATGGTAGTGTAGATCTGTAAAGTTTGGGATTAGAAAAGGAGTATTCACTGTGAATACTGTAAATGTAGGTCTACTAATACAACAGACCAAGAGAATGTCAGACATGGGACACCTTAATTTCAGCAAGGCTGTACACAATCTCTGGTGGCATCTTTAACAACAAAACAGAACAATGTGAGCCTCATATCACAGTTAGGCAGACTCCTAGCTGACTAAACAAATGTGCCCTGAGTTTTGAGTACTTGATATCAAAGCAGTGGAGTAATGCTAGAGGTTACTAACAGAACTGTGCATTTGACCCTATTTTGTTCCACAGTTTATTTCTGGGGTGCAGATCAGTCAAATGAATATCAAATCTGCATATGAAACACAAGGGTAAACCTGCATGCTTAATTACAACATAACTTAAAAAATGAATAAAGCCTGCATTTTGATATAAAATAAATTTCATGTGTATAGAACAATACTGGAAATGATTTAAAAACTGTTTCCTTAAAAAAAGGTCAGAATGTTTAAGCTCTAAGTTAATAAGACAGTAAGTTACAGGCAATCTTAGGAGGCACGAGCATTAGATAAGCATCCTGTGGTCAAGGATGCTCCACTATTCTCACTCAATACAGGCCATATTTATAAGACTATTAGTTCTGAGTATCACACTGGAAATGTGCATATGCATGACATTTTTAAATGCACTTAAGGATAATGCATAAGGAAAAATAGTACTATGAAGCGAGATGCTTTAGGCAAAGAAATAAAAAAGGAGGCAATGTGTTAAACAGCTGTAAGATAAAATAACCTTAGGAGCTTAGCTTTATTCTGTGAAACCACAGGAGGAGGAAGTAGGAGCAATGGGCAGGAAGTTTGTGGAGAACACAATTCAACTCAATATCACTTTCTAAGAACTTTCTACAATTAGAACGACGTAAATTGAAAGGAGATGCTTCAAACTAGCCTCTGTCAAGGAGGTTGTGGGGCAGGCTACAACAAACGACCTTCAAGGTCTCTACCAATTAACTCTAAGACTCTCCAGCGTTATAACTGAGAGACTGGAGTTCCAGGAGGCTGAGGCACTTGGAATGTGTAGGCCTCAGTACCAAAGAGAAAGAGCTGTGAAGAAAATTGGGTTCCCGAAGTAAAAAGAGGGCCCTTCCTTGAGATTTTCACTGAATACTAAGCTAGGCATAAGTAAGATGAAATTCCTTGAAGCCAGGAGAAAAAAAAAAAAAAAAACAACTACCAGGGGAAAAAACTATTACAGGGGAGTTGGGAGACAAAATTTGAGTTCCACCAGCCACTGTGAAGAGCTCCCACAGCGTACCTGGGACATTCCAGAGACTCCAGAAATGTCATAACTTAGGAGAAGGGCATACAAGGGCATACCTTAGGGCATTAATACAGAAAGTTGTATTGAACAGCACTTTTCTAGACCCACACACTAACAAAGCTTATAATATGCTGAAAAGGAGTAACTAAATTGCCAGATCACAATTCAGCACTCTTTTAAGGATGACAAAATTACAAATTAAGAGAATAAACAAGAAAATGTGACCCAAACCAGAGGGGGAAACAGTCAATAAAAACAAACACAGAAATGATCAAGACAATGGAATTAGCAGACAGGAACTTAAAAAAAACATGTTATTATAAATATATTCAAAGATCTAAGGAAAACAGGCACATATCAATAAAAGAAATTGAAACTCTAAAAAAAGTGGATCACTTATAGCTGACAAATAAAATATCTAAAATAAAAAACACACAGTTGGCCTTAACTATTAAAGAGAAGATCAATAGAAATTACCTAAACATTTTCCAAATTTAAGGATAACTCTCAATCCAGATGGGGTTTGTCAAAGAAGTTCCATGAAACCCAAGTGAGAAAAAGGCAAAGAAAATCACACCAAGATACATACAATAAAATTGCTAAAAACCAGCTGATACCACAACCACACAAAGATCTTATAAGAAAAGGAAACCAAAGACCAAATCCCTTATGAACATATAAACAAGAGTCTTCAAGAAAATATTAGTAAGCCAAATACAACAATATATAGAAAGGAAATACATTATGACTAAATAGTTTCCCAAGAATCCAAAATTGGTTTAATGTTAAAAAAAGATACATGTAATTCAGTTTATTAATAGAATAAAAAGAAAAAATCATATAGTAATTTCAACTGATAAAGTATTCAGCAAAATTCAATACCCATTTATGATAAACACAAATTGGAAAAGAAGGAAACTTTCTCACCTGATAAAGGACATCTAGGAAAAACCTATACCCACCATCGTACTTAGCAATAAAAAACTAAAAGCTTTGCCCTATAACAATGAACAAGGTAAGGACGTCTGTTCTACCATTTCAACACAATATTTATGGTCAGAGCCAAAAAGAAACATAAGACATTCAAATTATAAAGGAAAAATTAAAACTGTCTTTATTTGTAGACAGTATGATTGCCTAGGTAGAAAACCCTGGAGACTCTACAAAAGAACTGCTAGAACTAGTTTGCTAGGGTGTAAACTGAAGTTGGGAGAGGTGAGGGGATGGGACTAGAAAAGTAACAAGGACTCTGTTAACTGTACTGAGGATTCTGAGCTACATACAAAGAACAATGGGAAACCACCAAAAGGTTTTGTTTAGTAGAGTGGTAACACAAATTATATTTTGGAAAAAACACTTTGGGCCCCAGTGTAGGGAATGGCTTAACACCGTGGAACACTTCAGTCTTCTAGAGATCTGTAAAAAGGCTATTATTGCCTTGATAAGAATGAGATGATGGCCTAGATTAGGGTAGTATTCATGGGACTAAAGAAAGGTGATGGTATTCAAGAGACTGATTGCTTTGATGGTTCAGGAAAGGCTTAACTGCCCCAGGAACAACTAAATTGAAGTGTTCATTCAGTAGCTGGGTTTGCTGGTCTCAAGTCCTTGGAAGAGAGGTGGGCTGGATAGAGGGATTTGGGAGTAATTCTGTACTAATCAAGAGCACATGGAGAGTAAGATTACCCAAGGAGAGAAGAGAAGATGGCAAAACCAAATCTTTAGGCTCACAAATGGGAGAGACAGGAGGGCAAAGGCCAAAACTCACAAGCGGTTTAACATTCGAACTAAACAGCACACCCCATGCTGTATTCTCTCTCACACATATATATACAAATAATATTACTTTCTCTTACATTTCAGTAATGTATTAAAGCCAGGAAGAGACAGTTTTGAATACAATACAAAAAGCAAGTGATAAGGAGGCCACTGCTATATCAAGCTGTAAAGCTTCTGTACAGCAAAGGACACCATCAATAGAACAAAAAGGTACCCCACAGTATGGGAGAATATATTCATAAATGACAGATCCAATAAAGGGTTGACATCCAAAATATATAAAGAGCTCACGCACCTCAACAAACAAAAAAGCAAATAATCCAAATAAAAAATGGGCAGAGGAGCTGAACAGACAGTTCTCCAAAGAAGAAATTCAGATGGCCAACAGAAACATCAAAAGATGTTCCACATCACTAGTCATCAGAGAAATGCAAATTAAAACCATAATGAGATATTACCTCACACCAGTAAGGATTGCCACCATCCAAAAGACAGACAACAACAAATGTTGACGAGGATGTGGAGAAAAGGGAACCCTCCTACACTGCTGGGGGTAATGTAAATTAGTTCAACCATTATGGAAAGCAGTATGGAAGTTCCTCAAAAAGCTCAAAATAGACATACCATTTGACCCTGGAATTCCACTTCTGGGAATTTACCCTAAGAATGCAGCAGCCCCATTTGGAAAAGACAGATACACCCCTATGTTTATCGCAGCACTATTTACAATAGCCAAGAAATGGAAGCAACGTAAGTGTCCACCAGTAGATGAATGAAGATGATGTGGTACATATACACAATGGAATACTGTTCAGCCATAAGAAGAAAACAAATCCTACCATTTGCAACACCATGGATGGAGCTAGAGGGTATTATGCTCAGTGAAATAAACCAGGTGGAGAAAGACAAGTACCAAATGATTTCACTCATATGTGGAGTATAAAAACAAAACTGAAGGAACAAAGCAGCAGAATCACAGAACCCAAGAATGGACTAACAGTTACCAAAGGGAAAGGGACTGGGAAGGATGAGTGGGAAGGGAGGGATAAGGGTGGGGAAAAAGAAAGGGGGCATTACGATTAGCATGTATAATGTGGGGGGGTGGGGCATGGGGAGGGCTGTGCAACCCAGAGAAGACAAGTAGTGATTCTACATTATTTTACTTCGCTGATGGACAGTGACTGTAATGGTGTGTGTTGGGGGGACTTGGTGAAGGGGGGAGCCTAGTAAACATAATGTTCTTCATGTAACTGTAGATTAATGATAACAAAATTAATTAATTGATTGATTAATTTAAAAAAAAAAGGCCACTGCTCAAAAATTCTCAAACTGAATCACCTTTTAGGGCTTAGAGTTTCTTCTAGACCTTGGCTAAAAAAAGAACTTTGGTTCAGCTTCTCCCTCCCGTCAAAGCTTCTTTAGTTCCTTAGAGGTTGAGAGCAAGATACAACAGCTAATATAAAAAATTCTTCCAGCCAGTTCTGTAAAAGACACTGATTTGGAAGGAGATGCTGTGGGTAAAATTGAAACATTTCCAGAATATCTCACCAGGATTTAGTATATCTGCATATCAATAAGCGTTCAGAGGTGGAAAGAAGTACGGCTTTAGTGCATTTGCATCTTTCCTCAGAGGTGGAGAAATTCATCTCCATATCAATAGGTAATTACCTGGGCAACAGATGGCTTATCTGTACCTGAGAGGTAAGGGGGAGGGCCGGTGTTGTTGCTAGAGCAGGAGAGAGAGATGGGCAGGACAGCAGTTTTGTAAGACCCTTTCACCCCAAAGAGCGTTTTGTGGTCAATTTCTTTGGTCACACTGAATCCATAGCGAACTTGCCGGGGCTGAAACCCATTGGCAAGACAGATGCTGAGAATAACTTTTAGCTAAGCAAAACAAAACCAGTGTTCCTATTCCTACTATGATTAATTAGGTGGTGAGAATGATTCTGTTTAGCAAAGTCTCTAAGATCACTTCCATTTCTAACAGTGAACTAGTTCAGAGAACTGACCCTCCCACTGAAAACAAATGCAAATGCTGGAAAATAGAGAAAATATCTACTGAAATGAATCCATGAGCTGTAAGAAAATAATGACTACTCAGGCAAAAACTAAGTAAAGCCAGGAAGGTACAAAGGTAAGCAAAATACTGAAGCTGGCTTTCACTTTAAGGTCAAAGTAAAGTGGGTGAATCTGAGCTATGGGTTTTTCACAACCTCATGGGCTTATGCAACCAAAAAAGACTAAAGCCCAGGTTCTGCCCAAAGTGTAGAGCACCTCTCAGTGAAAGGGCAAGCTGCCAGATTCTATTTCAGTCAATCGGGACCCAGATCCTATTTCACCCAATCGGAGCTTGGTGTCTCTCCTCTCCAGTCAGCAAGGAGCTCACCCACCACCCTTAGACCCTGCCAATTGACCAGAGCCATGACCTATCACCCCACCAACTACCCCTAGATCCAGCCAATCAGCCAGAGCCACAACCATCACCCCACCAACTGCCCTAGAACCCCATAAAACCTTTGTGGTATTGAAACTCGCTCTCTTTTCTCTGGCATCTTGCCACTGCGTTGGTGTAGATGAGAGATTGAGCTCAAGCTAGCTCGAATAAAGGCTCTTTGCTTTTGCATCGGTGTTGGCTCCTTGGTGGTCTTCTGGGATTCGCGACTTTGGGCACAACATTTGGGGGCTCGTCTGGGATCCCAGAGACCCCCAGGACTCCCGACCCAGAAGGCCCTGTGCCGGCTGGTGAGTGCACTCAGTTATCTGTCTGTCCTTGTCTACCTGTGTCTCATTCTGTCTTTATCTGTGTCTCACTGTTTCTGTTCGCGAACAAGCCTGTATAAGCCTGTAGGAGCTCAAATCTGTATCTGGGTCAGCATTGACTTAGGCGGACGAGCCGGCGGGTCGCTGACCAGGGGTCTTGGGAGATGTCCCTTGCCCCTGTCTGGAGAACGAGGTCCTCATCTGTGAGGAAAGTCAGCTGCCGCTGCAGTCCAACAGGCCCTCAACTTACTTTCCGTTTTGCCTCCGCGGCCGCAGCAGATTCTTCTCTGTAGGCACCTGTTTGTTGTTTGTCGTGTTTGTCTTAGTCTTGTTGACAGAAGAAATGGGACAGACGCAGAAAGACCCCCTTGTCTCTCATGACAGACCATTTTTCTCAGACGTTAGGGAGAGAGCTCACAATTTGAGTACGGATGTCAGGAAGGGAAAATTTCGTGTTTTCTGCACATCTGAGAGGCCATCCTTTAACGTTGGCTGGCTGCCAGAGGGAACATTTAATCCAACCACTCTCTTACAGGTTAAAGATATTAGGGGAAGAGCTAACAACCTCAGTGTGGAAGTCCAGAAGGGTCGGTGGCAGACTTTTTGTTCTAGTGAGTAGCCAGTTTTCAATGTCGGATGGCTGCCAGAGGGAAAACCTTATCATTATGTCTCAGTCTGTATGTTTGTGTGTCTAAGTGTGTAAATGAAAATATCTTTCTACCTCCGGATGGTATTAATGAAATTGATTTAAAGACAAGCGCTTGCGAAAATTGGGCATTCCAAAACTTCCAGAAAATCTGATAAAAAATGTTAAGCATTAATGCTAATTTGGGTTTGCTGAGGTGCACATGTCCTTGTAATTATCAGCTGCCTAAGTTTACCTAAGGTCATTTAAGTCAATGTTATCTGCTAAATCTTTTAAGAATAAAATGCTTAAAGGCTTGGCTTTGTCTAATATTCAGTAAAGGTCTTGAAAGTGATCTAACATAGTTGTTATGAATGAGTGAACTAAATGAGTGTGGCAAGTGAATACCTTTTTAATTGTGTGTTACAGTGTGTATACCTACATGCAGCCTGAGAATCTTTATAGTAACCTAAAATCTTAAACTTTTGCTAAATTGATATACTTTATGTTTAGTGATTGTGCTGTAAAGCTCATAGTTACAGAAATTATAAAATGTTCATAAATTTGTCAATCTAAAGAATGCTAGTGTAACAGTTTACAACAGCCTGCTTCTCAGTGTTCACTAGAAATTAAGGTACCTAATGGTTTTAAGTTCTAATTAAAACTACTTAAAGTAATATGGAAAACATTTCTGCATGCTAAAGAATGTGTCTTTTGATAATAGAAAGTAACTTTGTTCTAAAGTACAGCTGTTTATTTAGAGGGAGAACTGTAAATATAAGAAGAAGGTTGTAGAAAGTTTTGGAAGAATTTAATATGGTCATGCTATATAAAATTAAAGCAAATGAGTGTCGGTATCAAGTACACAGCAAAATTAGAATTTTGTTTTGAGTTAAAAAGACAAAGTTTTCTTAAACTGTTAGTCTGCTCTTAATGATGAAAGACTGCAAAAGGCTTTCTAATTGTTTTACCAAAGAAGTTTCTCATGCTTAAAGTCTCAATGAGTTGTCTGAGTATTTAAGAAAATGACATCTTAATATTAAAAAGACTAAAAGCTGAAGTTTGCTAACAACTGTGTAAACTTCTTTATTTGCCTTTAAGGTATTTTGTCATTCTGGTTAAATGGATAAGTATTGCTTCATAGCAACCTATAATACTATTTAAGCAAGTGCCAAATAAACTTTCTTCTGAAAACTTCCCAAAATCAAATTCAAAAAGGTACTTTTACCTCTAGTTAACTCTGATATTTTCCAGAGGGCCCCTGGAACATGTCAGAGGAATTTTTTTCTCATTGGAGAAAGTATTTGACTAATTTGGCTTATTTATCTGATACATACTTACCTGCTTAATTACCTGGAAAGCACCGTCAAAGGGAATGATGCTAAACTTTGTTACTGAATGGTTTTTTTTGTTACAGAAATATCCAAATTTCCTTATGTCTACTGTCTTGCAGTAAGCTCTCATCAGATCTTTAACCATTGTCATTTGTAAGTCTTTTGCCATTTACAGTCACTGTTTTATTACTCCTACACTAGTAAAGAACTAGATTTCAGCAGAACAGGTATTGGTTACATAGGATTAAGTGAACTAAGAAAGATGGTTTTGTGACTTTTTGTTTTAGATGTTGCTGATAAAGTGTTTTAAGCTTTTTCTCTTAGGCTGACAAGTTTCATGAATGACAATACCTTTATAAGCAGAATTGAAACATTTATCTTTCTCTCTACCTGACCCCTCAAGAATTTAAAAGCTTTCAGCATTTTTATGTTTCATGGCAGTATGTTTATTTGCATAAGTTCAATAAGAAACTGCATTCCTTGTAAGAGGACCAATTAAAAACACAAGTTATACTACCAAGGCTTTGACTGGAATGTCATACCTGAGAGACACGTGCGTAAACTCAGATATGAACAGACAGCTTTAAGGAACTAAGGTTGACTTTATAAAGCCAACAAAGCCCCTTGGAAGAACTGGCCTGGTACCTTGCTTACAGGGTTCCCAGCAGCCTTACCAGGTGAGTAAGGAAGGTCACTTCCTGGCAGGTTCAGGAACCTCAAGATGTTTCGGGGACCTCGAGAAGAGAGGAATTCACCCAAATCTACAGGTACTGCAGGCAAAACCTAATGGCAAGTCTGGCTTGGCTGTCTGGCCTCAAGAGGCCTTTAAAAGTTCAATCTGAAATTCCTTACAAAAAGTTCCAGCAAGGCACATTTAAAAGAGCCTATGTAATCAATTGCTCTTCTTGCTGCACTTATGCAAATAATCAAGCCAACTGTTAATTGTTTTCTTAATCTGGCTAATTCTAATAAAAATAAGGGTGATTTTAGAGAAAAGTGTTGTTTCAATAATGCTGTCTTATCTATACTAAATCCTAATATCCAGAATTCTAGTTTCCCCATAATACCTGACTATGATTCTCAATTAGAGTCTTCATATTTCTAGTTCTCATATTCAACCATGCATTCTTAATCTCATCAAGTTTGTCCTTCCAGAATAGAAAATCCAACCCCAGATGTTGCTACTTAACCTAATAACACAATTTGTTTTATCTTGCCTAGAGGCCACAAAACTGCAAATAGTAATAGAAATGAAACCCAGAATAGAAGCGCCAACCTTCTGAGGCCCTCTCAACTGACCAGTGATGGAGACCTAGCTGCACCCTTTACTGTGCCCCTTTCTCAGCACGAAGCAGCTAGAGCGGTCATCGCCCCTTTTTCCCTAGCAGCAGCTAGGATCTCTATCTGTAGAGGGGAGAATGAGACAGGGACCATAGACTTAGACAGAATATATTTGCAATCAGAGTAACGTAACTACATGCTGGAAACCACCCCCCTACTAAAACTATGTTGAACTTTAAGCTCTAGAATCATTCTTCAGTGAGATCAGTTAATGTTCCCCAGATAAAGAGTAGCACATGTTTTATTATGCTAATCATTTGTAATCGTGTATAAGATTCACTTTAGCATACTAAAAGGCCCAGGCCTGTGTGCTGTTTTTCACTAACTCCTTCAGATCTGACTAGGTAATTTTGCAAGCTGCTCAAGCAACTGACTTAGCATGCAGACCCAGCTGTAGACGGCATAGTAAAAGGCAGGATTCTTTAGCAAATAGACAATATCTCAGCCCACCTTAGAGGCTGGGCATGCAGTCTTTTGATGTGTGCCCGAACCAAGGCGCCAGTGTCCCAGAGAGAAATCAAGGCAGGAAATTATCTTTAATATTCAAGGACCCCTTGCCATCCTACTCCTTTTACTAACCCTTGGGCCCTGTATCATCAACAGGCTAGTCCAGATTGTCAAAGACCACGTGGGGGCCGTCCAACTGATAGTCCTCCGTGCTCAATACAAGCCCCTAGTAATCTTGTTACTCCTGCTTACCTTTAGACCATGTATCCTCAATAAACTGATAACTTTAATTAAAGATAGAATTAATACAGTCCAGCTAATGGTGCTAAGACAACAGTATCAGCCTTTATCTCCTTACGACTGCAAAACCTTATTAGACCCATGATTGGGTCCCTTCTTAGGATCCAGAGAAAGGGGGGAATGAAAGGGCAAGCTCCCAGATTCTATTTCAGCCAATTGGGACCCGGATCCTACCTCAGCCAATCAGAACCTGGATCCTATTTCACCCAATCAGAGCTTGGTCTCTCTCCTCTCCAGTCAGCAAGGAGCTCACCCACCACCCTTAGACCCTGCCAATTGACCAGAGCCATGACCTATCACCCTACCAACTACCCCTAGATCCAGCCAATCAGTCAGAGCCACGACCATCACCCCAACTGCTCTAGAACCTCATAAAACCTTTGTGGTATTGAAACTCACTCTCTTTTCTCTGGCATCTTGCCACTGCGTTGGTGTAGATGAGAGATTGAGCTTGAGCTAGCTTGAATAAAGGCTCTTTGCTTTTGCATCGGTGTTGGCTCCTTGGTGGTCTTCTGGGATTCTCGACTTTGGGCACAACATCAGTAACTACTACTAATCGAATATAATAAGCAATAATAATGATATTTTATGTCCATTAAAAAAATAGCTTGAATCAAATCATGTGCAATTTGACAACCATCAGCTAAGAGAAAATGATATACATTTATGCAGGCTGGAGAAAAGACTGTCATCTTTCGGATTTGCTACCATTTTGATGAATTTAGTGGCAAAGTCAATTAAAACTAATGCTATCCCTAAGAAGCTCTAACTAGAACAGTGTACGAAAAACAGTTTAGTAAGATTCAGAAAAAAAATTTCTTCTCTTAACAGCATTTGTTTATGTTTAATAAAATGAAAACACAAAGGCTTCTATACTTAACATACATAATCATAATGCTTTATATAAAATAGAACAATGAATTAAAAAGGCAAAAATAGTTTGCATTGAAACATTGTACTTGTTCAAAAGAAATGCATTTATAATCAACACTCTAGAAAGAAATCTAACATATCACCTAACATTAACAAAACTCTCTCACTAAAAAACATTTTCTTAATAGAGACAGAAAGTAGATTAGAGTTTACCAGGAGCTGAGGAAAGAAGGGAATATAGCAAGATACCATTTAATGGATATGTAGTTTCTGTATGACACAATGAAAAAATTCAGGAAATGGATAGTAGTGATGGTTGTACAACATTGTGATTGCATTTAATGCCACTAAATTGTACATTTAAAAATGGTTAAAATGGTAAATTTTGTTAGGTATATTTTAAGACAATAAAAAAATACATAGGAAAAAATATTCTTATCTGATTTTCCTTGAAGTTTGGCATTCTCAAGTCTGAAATTCATGCACACAAATATCTTCTTAGAATTGGACCAGGGGAACATAGGTTTGGGGTTGTGTGATCATGGATTCAAATACAAGGTCTAGCCTTCCTACCCATTGGGTCTGGATACAAGTTACACTCTAAAAGCTTTAGTTTCCTCTACCTGGATAATAGGAAAGCACTTGAACACAAAATTGCAGTAAGGATTACAATTATGGTATTCATAAAGATAATCCAGAAACTTCACCAAGGTGTTCTGATGAGATTCTCTGACATAGTCCAAATGAAGAGTTATTAAATAGAGTTTAGAGAACTTTAAAAATGACTTAACAGACTTTAACCAGTGCTTTGATAACAAATTCAGGCATATCAAACATGATTCTAATTATTCAAAATGGCTTTTCCTTCTCTACAGAGCAGACATAAATCAACCTAGCTCTTATTTAAATTGCCAGTTTCTCTAAAATACAAGTTATTGAATTAAAAAAAAAGACTCATCCTTACGTAAAAGACATTTGACCATAATACTCCCCTTTTCAAAATTTTTGTCACTTATTACCAATAGCAAATAGTCAATTTTCAGTCACCTGCATCAGTAATACGCATGCATTTAACAACATTAAACCAGTCAGATGTGGCTCACAGTCTAAATCACAATTTTCCTCTTTTAGAAAATCAGACTTGGCTGGCTTGGGTGGGTGTTTAATCTCTTTAACTGTCAAATAATTTGCAGAGCCCTATGTGATACAAATTAATTTGATATTTTTGTGTGTGTATTTTTAACCCATATATTATATTTTGACATTTAAAAAATATCTTTCCAGCTGGGGAGAAACTGCCATTCCTAGAGCTAGCCCGTTTAGCCCATTCTCAAAGACTGCAAAGGGCTCAGGGCCCAGCCACGAGCATTCCTTTGCAAACTGACCAATCCTAAGCCAGACCTCGTGCACAAGACCCTTGTACCCCAAGAAGCCTTAATCACCAAGGCCTGGGTACCAGGCAACTAGGGACAACAGCCCAAAGCCCACCCAAATTATTCAAATTTGCCACACCCAACCTATTCCTTCCACACAGCTTGGCCTCTGACTTTTTCTCAGAAACCCCAACAAAGGCTAGGGCCTCATGCTCTCCCACTGTTTCTGTCTCTGCCTCCTGACCACCCTAGTGTTTTCTTTCCCACAGGGTCCTGTGTGGTGTGCCACACTTCCTGTCTCCAGCACCTGTGAGTATCATACACTGTGGTTTTTCCTGAGCTTTTCCTGTATCTCCTCTTACAGCCACAACTAACTGAACCTCTCAGAAAAGAATACACTGAGTACTCTCTGATTCACTAAGAAAATACAATAAAACCTTCAGTGGTTATGTTTAAATGAATTTTATTTAATTAATCACAACAGTATCTACTTATATTTGAAAAATATTGGTACATGTATAAATTTTTTTTTAAGTTCACTGTTTCAAATATATGTGGATTCACAGATCCCTTGACAATCCCAGATTCTCCTGGGTTTTACCATTTTAAGTTGGGAACCAGTGGCCAAAGGATGATAAGGCAAGGTGTGTATGTACCCACACCCCTTCCCCTGCCCCCTCTTTTGTACCCCTGACACACTTCTGGAAGAGATATGTCTCATTCAGCACACCATTACATCTCTTTAAAAAAGCTGATAAAATTGGGGCAGGAGTTGGAGGGTAGGAAGGGGAGCTGATATAAGATCAAGGACACAGAAAAGAACGAAATATTTAACCCTTTCATAAAATTGCACACATAGCACCTTATCAAACATCCTTATCTTACAGTTATTATTACCAGTAAGTTATGGAAAACCACTTAATATTTGTCTTTTATGGCACAAATTTATTACCCTGTTACCTTATTTTCACCCTATGCATACCCTAATTCCAACCAAATAATTATCCAGGATTTCCTGAACATAGCCTGGACATTACTGTCACACTTGTACCCAACTCATTTCCTCAATCTGGAATGAATTTCTTTCCTCTCAGAAAAGTCATGTCAGCTTAACACCTCCAACATGTTTGTATAAAGAGAAAAATAAAATTCAATCATTAGGGTCACCAGAATTCCTTATTTCAAGAATTACTGGTGAAGCTTAAAAAAAAAAAAAACTAAAACACATAACTTGTTAGAGTTGAAAGTTTTAATTCATTCTATGGACAATTAAGAATCAGATACAGTACAGGAGTTTACAACAAATGAATAAAACATTTAAAGAGTCTCTTGTTTAGAACCTGGAATACAAACCAGTACCATAGTAGCTTTGCTAATTTGAAGTACAATTTCCAGTATAAATGATTTTAAAATTATGACTCCTGTTCACTGAAAAGTTTCCAAAGTGTCTAGTGGAAAGCAATTTTCAAATTAGTCAAGTAAACATTTAATTGGGAGGCAGATCACCCTATACATAAAACTTATATGACTCTTTCTTATATTACTGTTTGACTATAAATTGATACAAGCTTTCTGGAAAGGACTTTGTTGGTATTTATCAAGTCTTAAAACTACACCTAACACTTAACATACCACAATTAATCTTAAGGAAATTATCATGGACAAGCATGAAGATTTAGCCAGAAATATTTCATCACAGCATTGTTCATAGTAGAGGAAGACTGTAAAGAATCTAACAAGAGATTGATTTGGTTGATTGGTTACAAAAACAGAAATACAGAATATCTACAATCATTTAAAGTGAATGCTATAAAATAAATGTTTAAACTGTTTTCAAACTCATTATAATTTAATTCTTGGGTACTTTAAACTATTTAGCACCCTGACTATATAAATCCTTAGAGGCAGAGTGTAGATGACTAGCTGCCAAGGGCTAGGGAAGGGGAGAGGGGAGAGTGAGTGCTAATGGGTAGTTTCATTTTATGTGATGTAAGTGCTCTGAAATTACATAGTAGGGAAGGTGTGCAATATTGCACAGCATTGTGAATATACTAAAAATCACATTACAGATTTCTTAAGGGTAAATTTTATATGGTATGTGAATTATTTCTCAAAACATGAACATATCCAAATATTTCAAAACTTTTAACTCTTTAGGGACTTCTACCACAATTAATTTATAATGCCAGGTTTACAGGTTTTTACACAAACTTTAAATTAGGCCATCCCTTGGCATCTCTGCAATTATCTGACTGTTTTGTGTATGTGCTCTTAATTAGCAAGGACTGGGCTCTGAATGGATCTTCATTCTTCATTTAGGCCTGTGCATGATTCCCCAGGTAAAACTGTGCTCCACTAAAGCAACTGAACTCCATAAATAAATGCAAGGCAAAGCTCAGATACATCTGTACAGCACATATTTTCATTATAACAAAGCAATTTTATACTCACAATATGAAAAAATTCATTAGGGTTGTATATTAATTATAATACTTATTTTAACTTTGGCATACTTTTCAAACTTTTACATTTTGAAAAACCAAATGGATTAGCATTTTAGATGTTATTACCAACTATCCACTGAAAATAATTTCCAACTATTTTTCCTTCAAACTTCTGGATCATAATTTAAAAGTATTCTCAACTGTAAGGGAAGCTTTAATACTGATATTTTTAAAAGTTTTCTTGAGATATAGTTCACAAACTATATAATTCATCCACTTTAATGCATGACACAATGGTTTTCAGTATATTTACAGATATGTGCAATCATGACCACCTAAAATTTCAGAATATTTTTATTACCCCAAAGGAAACCCATACCTATAAGCAGTTATTCCCCATTCTCCTGTCCCCTCTGCCCCTGGCAATCATCAGTCTCCTTTTTGTGTTTATGGAAATACATTTTCTGGATATTTCATATAAATGGAATTATACACAATGTGACCTTTTATCTCCAGCTTATTTCACTTGGCACGTTTTATAGGTTCATCCAAATTGTAGCATGTATCAAAAATTCGTTTCTTTCTTTCACTGAATAATATTCCCTTGTATGAATATACTACTTTATCAGTTGGACATTTAGGTTGTTTTACTTCTTGGCTATTTGACTAATGCTACTATAAACACTCATGTAGAAGTTTTTGTGTGGACCTATGTTTTCATTTCCCTTAGGTACATACCTAAAGGAGAAACTGCTGGGCCATCTGGCAACTCTCTGCTTAGCATTTTGAGAAACTGCCAAACAGTTTTCCAAAGTAGCTGTACCATTTTACATTCCAAATGGCAGTGTATGAGGGTTCTGATTTCTCCACATTCTTGCCAACACTTATTATGCAACATTTTTACTGTAACCATCTCATTGTGGTTTTGATTTGTATTTCTCTGGTAGAAAAGATGTTGGAGCATCTTTGCATGTACTTATTGGCCACCTGTGTATCTTCTTTAGAGAAATACATATTCAGATGCTTGTCCATATTTTAAACTGAGTTGTCTTTTTTTTATCATTGAGTTGTGTGAGTTCCTTGTATACTGTTAAGTACAAGCCCCTTAGTACATACATGTTTGTCATTATTTTCTCCCACTTTGTGGAGTTTCTTTTCACTTTCTTGATAATGTCCTTTGAAGCACAAAGATTTTAATTTTGATGAGGTCTAATGCATCTATATATTTTTTCTGTTGCTCATGCTTTTAGTGTCATGTCTAAAAATCCTTTGCCAAATCCAAGGTCACAAAGACTCACCCTCTATTTTCTTCTAAGAGTTTTATAGTATTAGTTCTTACAATTAGGCATTTGATCCATTTTCACTTTTAAGGACCCACTTCATCTTTTTGCTTGTGGCTATCCAGTTGCACAATTATTGAAAGAGCTATTCTTTCCCCATTGGTCTTGGCAATTGTCTAAAAAATCAGTTGACCACAGACACATGGGTTTATTTCCTAACTTTCAATTACAGTCCACTGATCTATGCATCTATGATGAAGTACTTAAGTACAATAAGCATAAGTGTCAGTACCATATGGTCTTGCAGTAAGTTATGAAACCAGAAGTCTGAGTCTTCTTACTTTGTTCTTTAAGATTGTGTTTTGCTATTCTGGGTCCCTCAAGATTCCATATAAAATTCTAAATCAGCTTGTCAATTTCTACAAAGAAGGTAGCTGAGATTCTGAGAGGAACTGTGCTGAATATGCAATTTACTGATACTATAATTTACTGATTTATAGTATCAAACATGATACTATATATAGAAAGCCCTGAAGACTCTACCAAAAAAAACTATTAGAACTAGTAAGTGGATTCAGCAAAGTTCCAGGATTCAAAATCAATATACAGAAATCTGTTGCAGTCCTATATTCTAACAACAAACTAGCAGAAAGAGAAATCAGGAAAATAATTCCATTTGCAATTGCACCAAAAAGAATAAAACAACTAGGAATAAACCTAACCAAGGAGGTGAAAGACCTGTACTCTGAAAACTGTAAGACACAAGTGAATGGAAATCTATCCCATGCTCATGGATAGAAAGAATTAATATTGTCAAAATGGCCATCCTGACCAAAGCAATTTACAGATTCAATGTGATCCCAATCAAAATACCAATGGCACTTTTCAATGAACTATAGTAAATAATCCTAAAACTTACATGGAGCACAAAAGATCCTGAATAGCAAAAGCAATCTTGACAAAGAAAAACAAAGCTGGGCATATTACATTCCTGACTTCAAGCTATACTACAAAGCTATAGTATCAGAACAGTATGGTACTGGCCAAAGAACAGATCTATATAGATCAATGGAACAGAGAGCCCAGATATAAACCCACACACATATGGTCAATTAATATATGATAAAGAAGCCATATATATATATACAATGGACAACAGTCGCTTCAGTGGTGTTGGGAAAACTAGACAGCTACATGCAAGAGAATGAAACTGGATTACTGTCTAACTCCATACACAAATGTAAAGTTGAAATGGATTAAAGACCTAAATGTAAGACATGAAACCATGAAATACTTAGAAGAAAACATAGGCGAAAAATCTCTTCAACATAAGCATGAGCAACTTTTTTCTGGACACATCTCCCCACCCAAGGGAAACAAAGCAAAAATAAACAAGTGAGACAGCAAACTAAAAAGCTTCTGTACAGAAAAGGACATCATCAACAGAACAAAAAGGCAGTCTGCAGTATGGGAGAATATATTCATAAATGATTTATCTGATAAGGAGTTAACATTGAAAACATATAAAGAACTAATACGCCTCAAAACCAAAAAAACAAATATCCCAATTAAAACATGGGCTGAGGACCTAAACAGACATTTTGCCAAAGAATAAATACAGATGGTCAACAGGCACATGAAAAGATGCTCAGCATCACTAATAATCAGGGAAATGCAAATAAAAACCACAATGAGGTATCACACTACACCACTCAGATCAGTCACTATCTAAAAGATAAGAAATAAAAAGTGTTGGGGTGATGACGTGGAGAAAAGGGAACCCTCCTACACTGTTGGTGGGAATATAAACTGTGTAGCCATTATAGAAAGCAGCAGTGAGGTTCTTCAAAAAACTAAAAGGAGAAAAATCAGGTGACCCAGTAACTCTTCTAGGAGTTTACTCAAAGAAAACAAAATCACTTACTTGAAAAGATACATGCACCCCTATTTTTATTGCCACATTATTTACAATAGCCAAAATATGGGAGCAACCAAAGTGTCCATCAGTAAATGAATGGATAGAGTGTATCCATACACAATGGAATATTACTCAGCCATAAGAAATCCTGCCATTTGTGACAACATGGATAGACCTAGATGGTAATATGCTAAGTAAATTAAACCAGGTAGAGAAATACAAATATCATATGATTTCTTTTACCTGTGGAATCTAAAAACAAAACAAAAGAAAATTAACAAAACAGTAGTAGACTCACAGACACAGAGAAAGGACTGGTGGTTCCCACAAGAGGGGTGAGGTGGGTGGGTAAAACAGGCGAAGGGGACAAAGAGGCACAAAATCTCAATCATAATATAAATTAGTCACAGGGGTGAAAGTACAGTATAGAAAATATCATCAATAATTCTGTAACATCTTTCTATGTTGACAGTAAGTACCCTAGTTGGGGTGAGGATTTAATAGTGTATAATTCTGTTGAATTATTGTGTTGTATAACTGAAACCAATATAATATTGCATATGAACTATACTTCAATAAAGAAAAAAGACTGTCTTAACAACAAAAAGTAATTAAATTTAAAAAAAAGATAATCTGCAAATAGGCTATTACTTCTTCCTTTCTGATCTGGATGGCTTACCTTTTCTTTTTACTAATTAACCTACCTAGAACCTCTAGGACAATACTAAATAATAGTAGTATGAGTAGGTATACTTTTCTTGTTCCAGATCTTATGGAGAAAGCATCCAGTCTTTCACATCAAGTGTGATGTTAGCTATGGGTTTTTCATAGATGCCCTTTATCAGGTTGAGGAAGTTCCCTTCTATTACTAGGTTTCCAGGTATTTTTGTCATGAAAGGGTGTTAGATTTTCTCAAATACTTTTCTTGCACTTATTGACATGATCATGTTGCTTTGATTTTTCTACTGACATGATGTATTATATTAACTGATTTTTGGATCTTAAGCCAATCTTGTGCTCCTGAGATAAATCCCACTTGGTCATGGTGTGTAATTCTTTTTATATGTTGCTGTATTTGTGCTGTTAGTATTCTGTATAGGATTTGTGTGCCTATATTCATAAGAGATATTGGTCTGTAGCCTCCTTTTCTTGTGCTGTCTTTGTTGGGTTTTGGTATCAAGGTAATATTGGCCTCATAGGACGAGTTGGCAAGAATATGGTTAACATTTGCAATTTTGGGGATGAATGAAAAATTTTACCACACAAAATAAATATTAAAGCTAATAATATGACTGAAAGTATCATCCACAACCACTGTCCACTCCTCAATCAACATCCACCCTCCCTTCTGTCCTTCCTGAAAGAAGCAAAATTTTGTTCAGATGTCTAAGCAGCGTGTGTTTTCAGGGGAGTGTGGCCACAGCCTCAGACCTGAGAGTGGCCCCTGAACTTGTCCAAAACAATCACAATGGCTCTATCTCATTTGTCACAGACTAATTAAGAAGTGTAAGAGTAATAAGCACACTACAGAAACTGGCAAACACCACACCACATCTACTTTCCTTCAGAGATTCAGTTGCTATAAGCATTAAGCAGCACACTACTGGATACAACCCTATTTCAAGCTTTTCTTTTCATCAAACCAACCTTCCTATTCCCATAATAAAATTTTAAGTTAGTAATATAAAAATTTTACCAATACTGGCATATATTTGAATTTCCAGTAATACTTTATTTGAGAAAAGGCTCCAGTATATAAAATACTGCTAAAAATATTTCATAATATGAAAAATAACTTAAAACATTTTGTAAATCATAAAAAACTGGTAACAAAACATTATGCACAGGAAGAGAGAGAAAGAATATACTTAGGTGGCTAGATACTAGGATTGTTGAGCTAAATACCAGTATGTTCACATTATCTCTAGGAAGGAGGATTATATATAAATCTTCTATTTTTTGCCTGCTTTTCCTCTAGATTTTCCATCATGAACATGTATTACATTGGTAAAAAACACAATCCATGCCTTTAAAAGGAAAAAATTTCATAATTTTTGTTCATAAGCACAAGAAGGCAATTATTTCTTCTTCCATTTATATCCAGGAAGAGCCCACACAAGCATTTACAAGTTGGAAGGTAGCTCCAGTTTTTAAATTGGGTGATTTTGTGCTACTGTCTATAGTACTGACTTACATATTTGTTCTTGACTACCAAGATGTCATTGGCATACACTGAATGACATGACTGATATGTATTATAAGAGTGCAGAATTCTTCACAATTCATCACTTTGAAAATAAAATCTGAGCCAAGGTCTCTCCTATTTTGAAATAAGCATGTGATTTCATTTCTGAAAGTACACTAACTCTACTCCAAAAGGTAATGAAGTAAAGGAGCATTGACCATGTGTCAGATTTGGTTTCAAGGTCTGGAGGTAAACCTAATTAGCTATATGACCTCTGGCAAGCAGCCCTCTCTCTAGACCTAAACCGTCTCGTTGGTTAAATGAAGTTAATACCTACCCATTTCTCTTCACAGGATGAAATAAAGCAGATGAAAGAAATGTCAAGTGAAAGATGGTATTACATGCTACCACTTCATTACATACGTATCTTAAATCTGGTAACAATTGTACTTTGTTCAACTTTGATACAAAAGACAGCCTTATAACCAGACAAGTTAGATGTCAGTTTCCCTGGTAACAAGTTAACTCCCTCACTGCTTTAAAAATCTTGGTATTAAAAAAAATCTCTCTCTTTGTTGCTTTACTTTTAAGCTTGCTTTGAAAAATACAAGCTCTTTGCTCCTTACATTACAATACATCCCAGACTGAGCAAAGAGCAAAAGATGAGGAACAAACTGTAGAAAAAGAATTATCAAAAGAATAATGTAAAAGATTGTAGAATACAACACATATATTAAAGGTGGCATTTCAAACACATGAGAAAAGGACACAATACTTGCATCTTATAAATGATGCAATTAATAAATGACAGGAGAAACTAGATTGTTGGTAGAAGTATGACATAGACCCAGAGGCCTTTATTAAAAGGGGAAAAAGAGATGTATTTTCACTAAATAAAATATAAAACTGCTATGCATAAAAAAATCATCACAAAAAAGCCATGACAAGTGATTATATAAAATATTGGTAATATTGTAATAAGACTTAGGAACATTACTCTTGTAATGCAATAGGAAGATAATTGGAAGGTGCGTATTTTTAAAAATATAAATGCTATTAAAATATACATGTTA
This sequence comes from Manis javanica, assembly GCF_040802235.1. Taxonomy (NCBI): domain Eukaryota; kingdom Metazoa; phylum Chordata; class Mammalia; order Pholidota; family Manidae; genus Manis; species Manis javanica. Next base: position 153,909,722 of record NC_133157.1, read on the forward strand.
TAATTAAAGATAATTTATAAAAAAAACCCTATTGTGACACCTTTTTGTTTTAACCTTTCACACTGGCAAGGATTAAAAAGATTGATAAAAGCTCAGCATCAGTGAGGGGATGGAGATGATATAAAAAAGAAACAACAGGTATCCTGTGTTACTCAAACTCCTACTATTCCAACTCAGGAACCAAACAGATTAGGATAAATTTTCAGATGAACATCTCATTATCTGATTGTCCCTATTCTACCTATCCAAATCTCAGGGACTAGACTTGTGTAATGCTGCATTTCTCACTATTTGAACTCACTGTACAAACTCTTACTGTACCAATTCAATAAAAGACTTGGACAATAAGAAATATATCAAAATGGTAAATGCACATAGTTTTTGAGCCAAGTTCTTCCCCTGCCAGAAATGTGGACCTACCTACATGGGAATGTAAAGATATATATATACAGGTTCACTACAGTACTGTTTGTCAGAGCCACCAAAAAAAAACACTGTTAGCCTAACTATCCTGATTAGTACAGTACATCAGTTCCTGGTTTTCCAAAGACTGATACTGCTAAAAGATCACTTAAGTAAATTATCTTAAACTAAGGACCAAAATTAATTGTAAATATTGAAAATGTAAATTTTCAAGATTTTTACTTGGAAAATAAAAATATAAAACAAGTTTAAGTTATATGTAACAGTACTTGTTACAATTTCACCTACACACAAACTCTTAGAATTAAAAGAATCAAGTGCTGACTTTTTTAGTGTAAACTTCCCAACAAAATTATATGATGACACAGTATAAAACGTCATGTTTTTCTCTTTGGGACAATCACAAAGAAGATCTTGTTTTCAAGTACACTGAATAGCTACATACATTTTTCCAAAGTGCTTTTCTTTAATCATTTGCACCAAAAGTTACTAATCAAATCAGCCTCCCTTAAAATCATCTAGTATTTCATCACCCTTGATAATTTTCTTTTCTTCAATTGTCAGTCTGTAAATAACTTGAGGTTCTTTAATATCACACCCATGGATTTCATAAATACCTGAGTACTGTGCAGGACCTGCAATTCCAGTTTGCAACTGACTATTATTGTACTTGGCCAATAAAAATGTTAAATGATCAGGAGCAATATTTAAGTGGGAACTACCTTCAAAAGTGCTGCTTTTGTTACTAAAATTTTTTTCTTCCAAGAACCAATCTAGTAACACAGACAATAGCATCTTAAAAGAGTGACGTATCTTCTATGTTGATACTAATATGTTCAAGATTTATATTACAGAATAATATATGTATTTCATTTGCTTAGCAAAAGTTTTTGTATGTATACATATACAAATAACATATCAAGATATCGGTATGTGAACAAATTTTCAGGAAAAGCATTCAATAAACCATAGAAATTAGTAAGGCTATGTTTCCTTTAATTGCACTTTCTATTCCTGAATTATTTCATTTTACCACAAGGAGGTATTACTTCTACAATAATAATAGTAATGATGATGATGATGCTATAACAAGGTTTTAAATTAAGTACACAGTAATGATAGATAATCTGTGACTGCATCTTCCAGGGGTTTGAACTAAACTCTAATTTATAGAAGGCATTAAATTTAGAAATCTCAAATGCCAATTAAAAGCCACTTCAAAGCACATTCCTATGCAACACTGAATTACCTGAAATTTCTTTTCCAAATATAATTATTTCAGACAGAAAACTTTTATTGCCTTATCCTTTAGAGATAAAGAGGAATAATGGATTTTAATGTTAAAGTAACATTACATTATTTAATGTAACAAATCAAAAATTCATTGATATGTTTCAGATTTCACACAGCAATTAACCTTTATGAAACTACCACTTCTTGAATTTTGGCATATTCACAATTAAAGAAAAGGCTACTAAAATACTTCTCTCTCTCTCAACTACATCTCAGTGGGGCCAGATATTCTTCATACACTTTAGACAAAGCAACATATTGCAATAATTCAATGCAGAAGCCTATATGAAAATACTGTCTTCTCTTAAGCCAGAAACGAATGAGATTTGAAAAGTGTAAATGAAAGTCATACTAACTTTTTTACTTTGGAAAATAGTTATTTTTTTCATTAAAAGACATTATTTAACATGTAATTGGTATTGTTTTTAAAATGAATAAATTGTATGTGAATTTTCCTCAATTTCCTAATATAAAAAATAAATACAGAAAACCTACATAAGCAAAAACTCTTTGGAATCTACAATAATTTCTTAAGTGAAAAGAGTCCTGAAACCAAAAGTTCTGAGATCCTACTCACCAAAAGGCAAACAGCTGGGAACAATTTGTTTAAAACTAGGATGAATGAACTATAACATTGTGGGGATGGAGGGAAATGAAATGTTACAGATACTAAATGTTTTTAGATAGAATTCAACTTTTTTTAAAAGTTAAGAAATGTGTAAGTGTAGATTAAAGATTAAAAAAAAGGGGGGGATTACTCCTTGATAGAATAAAACTAACTGTAAATCAACGATTAATGCATGCTTTAAATATCCTTAATTTTGATCACTTAAAGGGTGTCAGATGATCAGCTATGGATGTACACTTTTCTGATAATATTCCTTTCTCTTAAAAAAAAAAAGAGCAGTTCCTGTGTGGTGACCTCCAATGACTTCTACACAATGGTATAAAGGGCATATCAAAGTGTGGGCAAAGGGTCTGTTTGTGTTTATACAGAGGATCAAAGCCTAATTTGGCTACTCAGAAAATGAACTAAGATACAATATGAAGAAGAACTTCCAACATCAGCACTCTTTGGAAGAGTCATACCAGCAGATGATCATCAAAAAACCTCAACAAAGATCCAGGCAATGCTGCAGTTGTAGCTGCATCCATCCCACCAGTTCCTGGACTTGCCATTGGAATGAAGAAGGAGATATCTTAAGCTGGCCTGTGCATACAGTAAAACAACAAATTTGACTGGATCTATAGTGTTAGAACTCAACCAAGAATTAGGAGAAGGGCAAGTTGTAGTGCTCCAAAATCTTACAACTACAGACTATCTACTGTTAAAAGAACATATGGGATGTGAACAGTTCCCAGGAATGGGTTGTTTTAATTTGTCTGATTTCTCTCAGACTGTTCAAATACAGTTGGACAATATCCATCATATCATAGACAAATTTTCACAAATGCCTAGGGTGCCTAACTGGTTTCCTTGGCCTCACTGGAGATGGCTGGTAATTATAGATCTGCTTTGGTTATGTAACTGTATTCCTATTATGTTAATGTGTGTGCGCAATTTAATTAGTAGTTTAAAACCTATACATGCTTAAGTTACTCTACAAGAAGATATGTCAAAGAAATAATCAATCCTCCCATGTTTTCTTCCGTCTGTTACCTCTATAGCTTTTCTTCTTCCTTCCTAATTACAACCCTTAAATAGAATTTGTGCCTCATATCGAATTTACCAAGTATCATAATTCCTCCAAGTGGTAAAGATACCTCAAGACAAATGCTGGGCATAGAAGCCACAGGGCATAAATCTGCAAAGAAGTAAAAAGCTAACCTTTTCAAACAATATGGCTTCTCTCTCACTTACCAACTTTACATCTCCCTGTATGGCCCTGGAAGATGACTGGTTAGCCAGAGACGGGTAAGATTCCTCAAGGGAGGAACAACCTACGACAGGCACAGTCACAGGGGGGCCATCAGGTGAGAAATCAGGGATCAACAGTGGTGAGGCTTAGAACCTCACCCCCCGTTTTGAGAGAAATCTTCTGCATCCGTGGATGTTTTAATGCCCTTGTCTAGCTTGGATTAACACATAGTCTACAGGCACACACCTGATCATCTACATTTGCTCTCTTACAATACTAAACTATGTTTTCTACCTTTATCTTGCATCTACCTACCACTTCAGCATTTTATTAAAAATAAAAATAATAATAATAATAAAGGGAGAAATGTGGTATCCACATATAAACCAAGTATAAAAATCAAACGAATATTCATATTTGAACTGTTTATAGTTCATAATGCGTGATCAAAACCGAAAGTTTCTGTGATGACTGCCCTTGTACTGTTCACCATGTAAGAACTCATTCACTATGTAAGAATTTATTCACCATGTAAGAACTTGTTTGTTATGCTTCAGAAGATTGGAGACTGATGAGAATTAGGCTTGGGGTGGATTAATGATTGTGCATTGAGCATTGACTCCCCTATACAGAATTTTATTGTTGTTAACAACCATTTGATCAATAAATATGAGAGATGCCCTCTCAAAAAAAAAAAAAGTTAAGTAATGAGAAAGCAATGTTCTTAAAGTTTTTATATTAACCTCCATATTTACATTTCCAGTGTCTTCATTTCTTCCTGTGGATTTGAGTTACCATCTGGTATCATTTCCCGACAACCTTAAGAACTACTTTTAGTATTTCTTGGAAGGCAGGACTACTTGCTACAAATTCCCTCAGTCTTTGCACAGGAATGTATTTATTTCACCTTCATTTCTGAAGGTGAGTTTTGCCAAATACAGAATTATTCATAGGCAGTGTTTTCATTCAGCACTTCAGATTATGTCATTGCACTGCTTTCTGGCCCCCAGGGTCTGCTGAGAAGGCAGTCAGTCATTAATCATACTGGTGCTCCCCATCCGTAATGAGTTATTTCTCTCTTGAATGCTTTCAAGATTTTCTCTCCTGTCTTTCAACAGATTGACTATGCTGTTTCTAGGCATGGTTCTCTTTCTACTTACCCTACTGAAGTTCACTGAGCTTCTGGATGTGTAAAGTTTTTTTTAAATCAGATTTGGAAAATTTTCCAAAACGCTATTTTCTGCACTTTTCTCTCTCTCCTTTTGGGTCTCCAATTATGCATATGTTGTACTCTTTATATTTTCCACAGATCTCTGGGCTTTGCTCATTTTTCTTCATTTTTTTCTGTTTTGCAGATTGATTCCTATTTATTAGTCTGTCTTTAAATTCACTGATTCTTTTTTACTCACATCTCAAAACGGCTGTTCTCTCAAAATTGCTGTTGAGGCCTCTTCTCAGTGAATTTTTCATTTCAGGTAGTGTATTTTTCAAGTCTAGAACCTCCATTTAATTTTTTTTAACTTTTTACTTTGGAGTAAGTTTACATTTATCTACAGAAAAGTTGCAAAGATAATACAGAGTTCATGTACATGCTTTACCCAGCTTCTCCCAATGTTAGTATCTTACATAATCACGGTACATTTGTCAAAAGAAATTGACACTGATACAAATCTATACAGACTTAGTCAGATTTTGCCAGTTTTTCCACTAATGTCCTTTTCCTATTCCAGGATCCAATGCAGGATACCACTTTGTATTAGCCATCATGTCTCCTTGGTCTCCTGTGATCTTAACTAATTTCTGTTTTCATGACCTTAACAGTTCTGGTTGGGTGCTTCTGTGGAAGGACCCTGAGTTTCACTTTGTTCTTTTCTCATGACCAGGACTCTGGCTATAAGTCTTGGAAAGAACACTACAGAGATGAAGTACCCTCCCATGACATACCAAAGGGTAGTTATTTTACTTTGGTTGTTATTGTTTTTAATAATTTCTATCCCCTTACTAAGAATCTCCATTTGCTTGGTATTAGTATCTTGTCTGGGCTGCATATGTGAAATTTGTCTCCCTGTGGTAAGCAGTCACTGAGATCTCTGCTCAGTTTTGTTTTAAATACATTCTTGTTTTTATTTTTAAGCCCAGCTTCCTCAGGTGTTTCCCCTTTGCATAACTTAGTGGTCAACTTGTGACTGGACAGAGGTTATGCTCAAACACCTCAAGCCTATGAGGTTTCCACCTCTGCTAATGGATGTGTGTGTAGGTAAGGGGAGATCATTTGGTTGTCTGTTTTCAAGTTTGCCCCAAGTTTGTCTTCCCAAAGGGCCCTTTCAAATCTCCAAGGTGCATATATATGACTTCAGAGTCAATCAAATGTATGTGAATACACTGGGCCTTCTCAGGTCTTTCCTATGCTTATATACTGCTTCATCCAGAAATACGTTTGTCTCAAACAGTACTAAAACCTCAGGCTATTTGAGCTGAGCCACTGGCCCTCCCTTGCACTTTTGAAAATTCACATCTGCAGTATCATTGGGCATCAACACCACTCCAAAGAGCTGAAGCCCTCTCCCAACTGAGGGTGAGGCCCCTTCAAACCAAGTTCTTTATGACCTGCTTCTTGTTGGCAGAACCTCCATACCAGCCAAGCTGGGACAGAGTGAGGTGGAATGTGAGTGGCACCAAACTAGAATGCCACAGATTCCTATTCTTCTTACTCCCAGTTCAACAACATAACACTTTTAAAAGTTTTCTATAATTGGCCTTTGGTCAGTCTCCAGAGTACTGAAATGGTTGCTTTAGAAAAGTAACATAGAACTAAAAATGCTATTGCAATGTTAATTCTGTTTGGACAAGTAATCCCACTTTTATTAAAATCATCCTAAGGAATAACCTAAAATATGGAGAAAGCTGTATACAGTATATTCCTATGTTATTTCTCCCTTAGAACTTCCCTTGCACTAGGTGGAGCCCTGTGACCAGAAATTACTGAGAACTTCAGTGCAATGAGACCAGGCAAGATACCACAACTTCCTGCTCACCTCCTTCACAGTAAACTGCCCTGAACTTCCTCTCTTTCCCCTTCCCATAGGCTTAAGTATGGATTGGTACCAACTCACAAACCATGACAAGTGGATTCCTGTATTACTTAATGGAATGAAATCACTTCATGAGCCTGTACCTATTTCCAGGCTATTACATGCCAAAAAAAGAAAATGTTATCTTATAACTAACATTAAAAAAATGTATTTTAATAAATAATACATTCCAAAAGGCAACAAAATTATATGTGCCCACTCATCACAATTACCTTAACATGTATATGAATATGACTAACACAAAAAGATAATGTTATGATGGTGGGACTGTGAATAATTACTCATTTTCAAGCTTTCAGTAATATTGTTTAAATTAGTTGGATAGTTTTAAAAGTCGAAATTGTTGAATTAAATTAAATCTTTTTGAAATGGTTTCAAAAAATATGTAAGGAATTTTTATCCTATTCACTTTCATACTGGTATAACACATGGATCCTCTTGGCCAGTGTTCAAATCCACGGTGCCTAGTCTGCATTCCAGCCATTGTGTTCTTTCTTTAACTGAAGAAGTATCTACTCATGTTCCTCAAGGGCACAAGCTAGCAGCTTTATCCAAATAAGACTGGTTTCATGTAACTAAATAAACTTTTTCTACCTTTTAAAAAAACCTGTTGGCTTCACCTTTTATATTTGTATTTCTTAGGGAAAACAATACAAGGAGACACCCTGGAACCTGACCCAACAAGCTTTATGCCTTTTCTCATCCAGCAGTTCCTCTCAACCTAAAAATGTCTGAAGAAGGGTGAAAGCTGGCCCCACTTTCCTACCCCTCAAAAATCAAGATACTAAAATGACTCAGCCAAAAAAACAAAACAGCTAAAAACTTTATTGTCCTCTCATATTTGAAATTATACAACCTCTCTAAAGATGCAGCTAATTGATACACTATCTTACTTCTAAGCCCCCTAATAATTAAAGGTTTGAAAACGTACAGAACTCCATAAAATGTAAGTACAAATTTGTCTAATTATAGGGGGAAAAAAGGGGTGGCCCTAATTCCAACAAGACATAGCATATCATTATTTCTAGAGCTATGCTGTCCAATGGATCATTAACCACTTGTCACTACAGAGTACTTGAAATGGTGCTGGTCAGAACTGAGATGTGCTCGCCAAAAATACATAAAATATGTCAACACCTCTTTAATACTGACTACATTTTAAATCAATATTTTGAATATAGTTGGTTAAATATTTCATAGTACTTTCACTTGTTGTATTTTACTGTTTAAATTGTGGCTACAAGAAAATTCTAAATTATGTATGTGGCTCACACTATATTCTATTGGATATCACTGATGTTATACCTCAACAAACTGGTCCAGTTTCTAATAAGCAAAATTTTATAACCATTTGTTTTGGTTTAGTACTCTCTAGTTCCATACTTTCATGCTTAAAACAGAGAGCATGTGTTGACTTAGGGTCATGTCCCACAGAGTATTTAAGATAAGAACTGCCTATAATCATCTGGCTACTCAACAACAGGAGTCTAACCGATTACAACAAAGCCCCAGGAGAAACCTACAGACCTTTTATAAAGTCTTTACAGGCTGGAAATCTGTCCTTCATTCTGACCATGTCATGGACCAGCTTTATATGAGTGTCTGAATACTGATAGCACGTTAAGAGGCTCTCTAGAAATTCTTCAGTCATGAAAGGATAGTGGCCATTTTGAAATCAAATAAGATCCTTGAAGACAAAAATAACTGGATGGCACAGCAGGGAATTAGGTGGCATTGTGGGAAGAGGGAAATACAAAGGAGTGTGCACAGAGCAGAAAGTTGGACTCAGTAGGACTGAGTCACAGACAGGACTTCACAAAAGTCAGATGCACTTTTTACATTTGCTGAATTATCTATTTTGTGTGAAACACCAGACTGAACGGAGCTACATAAACAGTGTTGACTCTTAAAGAGCTCATAGTTAAACTGTAGTCAGGACAGATCAGTGTACAAGGTCAGTTGTTCTAACAGTTAATCCCAGAGGTAACCTTAAGAACTGAAGTCAGAGTTGGTTAATAAAGTCAAATAAATCAGTAGACAAAAAGCTGCAGCTAAGTGGACTCAGGAGGCAAGGAAGGTTATAGTTAAATGGGAATCCAGATATTCTAGAGGTATGATGAATGGAGTACCAAAAACCCTTTCAAGTGTTGTGTTTCTGCACAGCCTTTATGTGTGCATGCATGTGAAACAATTCACAGCAACAGATTCTCTGAGGTAGTTGTTTTGAAACTTGTAATGCATTTATTTATTATGAATTGTATAGATACTTTTATGTAGTCTATGCAACATAAAATCAGGATCTAACAGTAAGGTTAAAAATTATAACGTTCTAAAATTTTGTATTTTCACTGGCTTTTCTTGCATAGCCCACTTGAATTCTGCTCTAAGGGATATTAAAAAACACCACTGATAGGGAAATAAAAGTGGAAAGCCTTGACAAAGTAATTAAAATTACACCTCAAATGTGGTGGCTGAGGCCAACCACAAAAATCTTTTAAGTCACTTCCAGGAAGTTTTTCTCTAAAAATAAATTTGGAGTATTTTCACTGTGAAACAAAATAAAAATGCTGATTCTACACATTTCAGGTAATCTACATTTTTTTATCTTCACATTGTCCTCTTTTTTGGTAACATTATAAGCCACTAAAAATTGCTTTTAAAGCTAATATATAAATTCTCTTAAAAAAGTGAAAGATTTTAGGAAAGCTATCTAAAATGGGTCCTACTTTCCATTTATCTTACTATAAAATTGGAGGTATTATCACAAAATTAAGAACATTTTGCTTGAGGGGGAGCAACTGCATGCTGACTGCTTTAATGAGCGTGCTTCAGCAGCACATTCAGAATTTCTCAGGCCTTCCATTCTCAACATACTTTTCCAAGCGTAAAAGTGTTTCTCCCTGATTCTACATTCTGGCTCTAGAAAAATATTTATACTGTCACCTTCTTCTTCCCCTATGTTAAAAATAGAGATGATTAGCAATAATTTATTGACAATTACTCCACACAACTTTAGATGAAAAGATCTTTATCTAATTAGTATGTCGAGAACACAAAGTTTACATGTGAAAGAATTTAAATACTGAAAAGTTTTATTAATAATAAATTTATTGTCATGATTACATCAAGGAGATTTAAGATTTACTAAAAGCAGTATAAGCAGAACATCATTTTATTAAAAATAAGGCAAAAATGGAAGCTTGCCACAAGTATGACAAAATGCTCATTAACATAAAACAACTCAAAAACTGATTTAAAATATACTAGGTTGCCAACAGAAAAAGGCAATGGTAGAATAGCAATTAATAATAAATACATATTTCAAGTTTAATATGAACAGAAATCCAAGAAATGCAAACTAAAAATATTGGCATGGCAAGGTATAAAAAGGCTCTCACATGCTGCTTGTGGAAAAATGAATTTGTATCACCTCTCTGGACAGATATTTGAGAATATTCTTTGACCTAATAAATTACATTAGAAAATAACCTCAAAATTTAAAGTAAGATTTGTGTGTGAAAATGACATAACAATATTTTATTTCTGCACAGAATCATATTAGATGTAAATGTTCTAAAATGTTAACAGTGGTTCTCTGGGTGGTAGGACTAATGATGGTATTTGCTTTCTTCTTTATAAAGTTTTGTATATTCCATGTATTTTATTGCAAGAACATATTGAGTCCAAAAAAGTGTTCTAGTTACTTTTCAGAATTCCTTTTAACAAATATTACCCAGTTCTTTTTATAGAAACAAATAAGTGTTTGCTATTTCTATTTCAAATGGATAGGGCTCCTAATCTAATTCTAGATTTTTGCCTCCCACTCAACCTAAAATATCAGCCCCCAACACCAGCAGTGCAGAGAGGAGCTCTAGTCAGAGAGAGATCTAAATTCAAATCCTAGAAAAACATCATTTCCAGCTGTGTTACTTTGGGCAACTTTTATAAACCTCAGTGAATTCTTAAATAAGATTACATAAATTTAGAGGTTAAAATAGCTCCAATACCACAGAGGGCAGCTCAGAAAGAGTATAAAGATGATGGTAGAATTTGGGGAGAGGGAGTATATGGAATTATAAAATGAAATAATGATATAATGAGATTATGACTTGACATGGTAAGCATGAGACTAAAAGAGTAGGCTTTTTTTCTTTCTTCTGTACCAAACACTTCCCATGTGTTGTACACTAGGGACACAACAGTGAATAAGGTGAACAAGATCCCTCTTCCCAGATCATACATTCCACGATGCCAGGCCTGGGGACTAAGGTGGGGGTGGAAGCCAGGCAGAGACAGACAAATAAAGGTTACTGTCATGTCATTAAATAAAACAAAACAAGGTCAGAGCACAGACAGAGGAGGGGTGCTATTTTAAACAGGGTGGTCAAGGGAGGCAACTCTGCAAAGAGTAGGCTGAGACTCGAAGGACAAGGAGCCTGGGGAAGGTCGTGAATCTGGGGAAAGGGCAAGTACAAAGTCAAAGATGGGAGGGAACAAACTTGGCACATTCAGAGAGAGCAAGACCACTGGTGAAGGAGATGGGATTGACAAGTTCACAGGGACCAGATCATATGGGGCTGGATCATGAAAAGGAGTTCGGATTTTATTTTCACTGTGATAGCAACCCTTTGATATTTTCAGTAGAGTAGCATGATCTAACTGTACTTTAAAAATTACTTGGATGTTTCTGTGGATGGAGGATTCTAGCAGCAGGATGCTACTGCAGCAGGCCAAACATACCTTGAGCTAGGGAGGCCTGGGAGCACAAGTGGTGGCAGACTCACACAGAACACTCACAGGAGTTGATGTCGGCTCCATCTTTCAAACCAAGAACAAAAGTGTCTCTGTAGAAGTCTCTCTGGGTTCTCCCAACCCCACTGTGCCACCACTGAACTTCATACACCACCCTAATGAGAACATATCAAGTGTATTGCAATTACATATTTACATAGCTGTCTTTTCTACTGGACCAAGCACCAAGAACTAACCCAGGAAATGTCCTATTTATTTTTGATATACTGAGCCGAGTGCCTGGCACATAAAAAGTGCTCAGTAAACATCTACTGATTGAAAGAATAAACAAGTATATTTAAAACAATCAAGGCTATTTGTATTTGTTTCCTAGGGCTGCTAAGAGACCACAGACTGGGTGGCTTAAAAACAGAAAATTGGAGGCGGAGCCAAGATGGCGGCGTGAGTAGAGCAGTGGAAATCTCGTCCCAAAAACACGTAGATCTATGAAAATATAACAAAGAAAACTCTCCTAAAATAGAGACCAGAGGACACAGGAAAACATCCAGACCACATCCACACCTGCAAGAACCCAGCGCCTTGCGAAGGGGGTAAGATACAAGCACGGGCCCAGCGGGACCTGAGCGCCCCTCCCCCTGGCTCCCAGCAGGTGGAAAGAAACCGGAGTGGTTTTGTTTTTTGGCGAGTGCTTTTTGGAAGCCTTAAAAGGACACGGACCCCAGTGCTAGGGAGGCAGGGCGGTGGGACCGGTGGGCAGGTGCCTGAGACTGGCACCTCAGGACGGAGAAAATCGTGCGTTTTTCCCCCCTTTTTTTTCTTTTTGGAGAGTGCTTTCAGGAAGCCTTAAAGGAACAGGGACCCCAATACCAGTGAAACAGGGCAGCAAGACTGGTGAGCGGGTGCCTGAGAACGGCACCTGGGGACAGAGAAAATCGCGCGTTTTTCCCAATACTAGGGAGGCAGGGCGGCGGGACTGCTGGGCGGGGGCCTGTGGCCTGCTCCTGAGGACAAAGAAAATCGCACGTTTTTCCCTTTTTTTTTTTTTTTTAAGAGTGCTTTTTGGAACCTTTGGAGGGACGGGGACCCCAATACCAGGGAGGCAGGGCAGCAAGACCGGTGGGCGGGTGCCTGGGACCGGCGCCTGAGGAAAAAGAAAATCGCGCGTTTCTCCCTGTTTTTTTTTCTTTCTTTTTGGCGAGTGCTTTTTGGAGGACTTAGGGGGACAAGGACTCTAGTACCAGAGATGCAGGGTGGCAGGGCTGGTGAGCAAGTGCCTGGGACCGGCACCTGGGGACAGAGAGGTTAGTGCATTTTTCCCTTTTTTTTGGCGAGTGTTTTTTGGAGGCCTTGGAGGGACGGGGACTCCAGTGCTGGAATCAGGGCGGCAGGACCAGTGGGAGGGTGCCTGGGACCGGCGCCTGAGGATAAAAAATATCGCGCGTTTTTCCTTTTTTTCTTTTTTCATGGCGGGTGCTTTTGGGAACCCTTGAAGGGACAGGGACCCCGGTGCTAGGGAGGCAGGGCAGTAGGACCGGTGAGCGGGTGACTGCGACAGGCGCCTGAGAACAAAGAAAATCGGGCGTTTTTTCCATTTTTTTTCTTTTTTTTTTTTTTTACCTCTTTCGTTGTTGCTGTTTGTTGTTGTTTTGGTTGGGAGAGTGCTTTTTGGAACTCCTAAACGGGCAGGACAGGACACTTACACCAGAGGCACGGAATCTGGGGATCTCTGGGCACTCTAACCCCCTGGGCAACAGGGAGCACAGAGAACCCTTACGGAGATAAATAGCCTCCCGGCCGCTCCCCCTCCAATGGGGATCCACCATTTTGGAGGAGCAGCCCCAACCACGCCACGCCCACAGCAACAGCGGAGATAAACTCCATAGCAAACAGGCAGGTAGCAGAAGCCCGGTCTGCACACAGCTGACAAGCATAAGCCACTAGAGGTCGCTATTCTCCCAGGAGAGGAAGGCCACAAACCAACAAGAAGGGAAGCTCTTCCAGTAGTCACTCGTACCAGCTCTGCACACTATCTCTATCACCATGCAAAGACAAAAGTACAGGCAGACAAAGATCACAGAGACAACACCTGAAAAGGAGACAGACCTAACCAGTCCCCCAGAAAAAGAATTCAAAATAAAAATCATGAACATGCTGACAGAGATGCAGAGAAAAATGCAAGAGCAATGGGATGAAGTCCGGAGAGAGATCACAGATGTCAGGAAGGAGATCACAGAAGTGAAACAATCCCTGGAAGGATTTATAAGCAGAATGGATAAGATGCAAGAGGACATTGAAGGAATAGAAACCAGAGAACAGGAACGTATAGAAGCTGACATAGAGAGAGCTAAAAGGATCTCCAGGAATGAAACAACATTAAGAGAACTATGTGACCAATCCAAAAGGAATAATATACGTATTATAGGGGTACCAGAAGAAGAAAGAGGAAAAGTGATAGAAAGTCTCTTTGAAGAAATAATTGCTGAAAACTTCCCCAAACTGGGGGAGGAAATAATCAAACAGACCACGGAATTACACAGAACCCCCAACAGAAAGGATCCAAGGAGGACAACACCAAGACACATAGTAATTAAAATGGCAAGGATAAACAACAAGGAAAGAGTTTTAAAGGCAGCTAGAGAGAAAAAGGTCACCTATAAAGGAAAACACATTAGGCTGACATCAGACTTCTCGACAGAAACCCTACAGGCCAGAAGAGAATGGCATGATGTATTTAATGCAATGAAACAGAAGGGCCTTGAACCAAGGATACTGTATCCAGCACAACTATCATTTAAATATGATAGCGGGATTAAACAATTCCCAGACAAGCAAAAGCTGAGGGAATTTGCTTCCCACAAACCACCTCAACAGGGCATCCGACAGGGACTGCTCTAGATGGGAGCACTCCTAAAAAGAGCACAGAACACACAACACACGAAGAATGGAAGAGGAGTAATAAGAAGGGAGAGAAGAAAAGAATCTCCAGTGTATATAACAGCTCAATAAGCGAGCTAAGTTAGGCAGTAAGATACTAAAGAAGTTAAGCTTGAACCTTTGGTAACCACGAATCTAAAGCCTGAAATGGCAATAAGTACATATCTCTCAATAGTCACCCTAAATGTAAATGGACATAATGCACCAATCAAAAGACACAGAGTAATAGAATGGATAAAAAAGCAAGACCCACCTATATGCTGCTTACAAGAAACTCACCTCAAACCCAAAGACAAGCACAGACTAAAAGTCAAGGGATGGAAAAACATATTTCAGGCAAACAACAGTGAGAAGAAAGCAGGGGTTGCAGTACAAATATCACACAAAATAGACTTCAAAACAAAGAAAGTAACAAGAGATAAAGAAGGATACTACATAATGATAAAGGGCTCAGTCCAACAAGAGGATATAACCATTCTAAATATATATGCACCCAATACAGGAGCACCAGCATATGTGAAGCAAATACTAACAGAACTAAAGAGGGAAATAGACTGCAATGCATTCATTGTAGGAGACTTCAACACACCACTCACCCCAAAGGATAGATCCACCGGGCAGAAAATAAGTAAGGACACACAGGCACTGAACAACACACTAGAACAGATGGACCTAAAAGACATCTATAGAACTCTACATCCAAAAGCAACAGGATATACATTCTTCTCAAGTGCACATGGAACATTCTCCAGAATAGACCACATACTAGCTCACAAAAAGAGCCTCAGTAAACTCCAAAATATTGAAATTCTACCAACCAATTTTTCAGACCACAAAGGTATAAAAGTAGAAATAAATTCTACAAAGAAAACAAAAAGGCTCAAAAACACATGGAGGCTTAACAACATGCTACTAAATAATCAATAGATCAATGAACAAATCAAAATACAGATCAAGGAATATATAGAAACAAATGACAACAACAACACAAAGCCCCAACTTCTGTGGGACGCAGCAAAAGCAGTCTTAAGAGGAAAGTATATAGGAATCCAGGCACACTTGAAGAAGAACAATCCCAAATGAATAGTCTAACATCACAATTACCAAAACTGGAAAAAGAAGAACAAATGAGGCCTAAAGTCAGCAGAAGGAGGGACATAATAAAGATTAGAGAAGAAATAAACAAAATTGAGAAGAATAAAACAATAGCAAAAATCAACGAAACCAAGAGCTGGTTCTTTGACAAAATAAACAAAATAGATAAGCCTCTAGCCCAACTTATTAAGAGAAAAAGAGAATCAACACAAATCAACATAATCAGAAATGAGAATGGAAAAATCACGACAGACTCCACAGAAATACAAAGAATTATTAAAGACTACTATGAAAACCTATATGCCAACAAGCTGGAAAACCTAGAAGAAATGGACAACTTCCTAGAAAAATGCAACCTCCCAAGACTGACAAAGGAAGAAACACAAAAGTTAAACAAACCACTTACGAGCAAAGAAATTGAAACGGTAATCAAAAAACTACCCAAGAACAAAACCCCGGGGCTGGACGGATTTACGTCGGAATTTTATAAGACACACGGAGAAGACATAATACCCATTCTCCTTAAAGTGTTCCACAAAATAGAAGAAGAGGGAATACTCCCAAACTCATTCTATGAAGCCAACATCACCCTAATACCAAAACCAGGCAAAGACCCCACCAAAAAAGAAAATTACAGACCAATATCCCTGATGAATGTAGATGCAAAAATACTCAATAAAATATTAGCAAACAGAATTCAACAATATATCAAAAGGATCATACACCATGACCAAGTGGGATTCATCCCAGGGATGCAAGGATGGTACAACATTCGAAAATCCATCAACATCATCCACCACATCAACAAAAAGAAAGACAAAAACCACATGATCATCTCCATAGATGCTGAAAAAGCATTTGACAAAATTCAAAATGCATTCATGATAAAAACTCTCAGCAAAATGGGAATAGAGGGCAAGTACCTCAACATAATAAAAGCCATATATGATAAACCCACAGCCAGCATTATACTGAACAGCGAGAAGCTGAAAGTATTTCCTCTGAGATCGGGAACCAGACAGGGATGCCCACTCTCCCCACTGTTATTTAACATAGTACTGGAGGTCCTAGCCATGGCAATCAGACAAAACAAAGAAATACAAGGAATCCAGATTGGGAAAGAAGAAGTTAAACTGTCACTATTTGCAGATGATACTATACTGTACATAAAAAACCCTAAAGACTCCACTCCAAAACTACTAGAACTGATATCGGAATACAGCAAAGTTGCAGGATACAAAATTAACACACAGAAATCTGTAGCTTTCCTATACACTAACAATGAACCAATAGAAAGAGAAATCAGGAAAACAATTCCATTCACCACTGCATCAAAAAGAATAAAATACCTAGGAATAAACCTAACCAAAGAAGTGAAAGACTTATACTCTGAAAACTACAAGTCACTCTTAAGAGAAATTAAAGGGGACACTAATAAATGGAAACTCATCCCATGCTCATGGCTAGGAAGAATTAATATCGTCAAAATGGCCATCCTGCCCAAAGCAATATACAGATTTGAAGCAATCCCTCTCAAATTACCAGCAACATTCTTCAATGAATTGGAACAAAAAATTCAAAAATTCATATGGAAACACCAAAGACCCTGAATAGCCAAAGCAATCCTGAAAAAGAAGAATAAAGTAGGGGGGATCTCTCTCCCCAACTTCAAGCTCTACTACAAAGCCATAGTAATCAAGACAATTTGGTACTGGCACAAGAACAGAGCCACAGACCAGTGGAACTGATTAGAGACTCCAGACATTAACCCAAACATATATGGTCAATTAATATTTGATAAAGGAGCCATGGACATACAATGGCAAAATGACAGTCTCTTCAACAGATGGTGCTGGCAAAACTGGACAGCTACATGTAGGAGAATGAAACTGGACCATTGTCTAACCCCATATACAAAGGTAAACTCAAAATGGATCAAAGACCTGAATGTAAGTCATGGAACCATTAAACTCTTGGAAAAAAACATCGGCAAAAACCTCTTAGACATAAACATGAGTGACCTCTTCTTGAACATATCTCCCCGGGCAAGGAAAACAACAGCAAAAATGAGCAAGTGGGACTACATTAAGCTGAAAAGCTTCTGTACAGCGAAAGACACCATCAATAGAACAAAAAGGAACCCTACAGTATGGGAGAATATATTTGAAAATGACAGATCCGATAAAGGATTGACATCCAGAATATATAAAGAGCTCACACGCCTCAACAAACAAAAAACAAATAACCCAATTAAAAAATGGGCAGAGGAACTGAACAGACAGTTCTCTAAAAAAGAAATACAGATGGCCAACAGACACATGAAAAGATGCTCCACATCGCTAATTATCAGAGAAATGCAAATTAAAACTACAATGAGGTATCACCTCACACTGGTAAGGATAGCTGCCATCCAAAAGACAAACAACAACAAATGTTGGCGAGGCTGTGGAGAAAGGGGAACCCTCCTACACTGCTGGTGGGAATGTAAATTAGTTCAACCATTGTGGAAAGCAGTATGGAAGTTCATCAAAATGCTCAAAACAGACCTACCATTTGACCCAGGAATTCCACTCCTAGGAATTTACCCTAAGAATGCAGCAATCAAGTTTGAGAAAGACAGATGCACCCCTATGTTTATCGCAGCACTATTTACAATAGCCAAGAATTGGAAGCAACCTAAATGTCCATCAGTAGATGAAGGATAAAGATGTGGTACATATACACAATGGAATACTACTCAGCCATAAGAAGTGGAAAAACCCAACCATTTGAAGCAACATGGATGGAGCTGGAGAATATTATGCTCAGTGAAATAAGCCAAGCGGAGAAAGAGAAATACCAAATGATTTCACTCATCTAAGGAGTATAAGAACAAAGGAAAAACTGAAGGAACAAAACAAAAGCAGAATTACAGAACCCAAAAATGTACTAACAGGTACCAAAGGGAAAGGAACTGGGGAGGATGGGTGGGCAGGGAGGGATAAGGGGGGGAAGAAGGGGGGTATTAAGATTAGCATGCATGGGGGGTAGGGAGAAAGGGGAGGATGGGCTGTACAACACAGAGAGGACAAGTAGTGATTCTACAACATTTTGCTAAGCTGATGGACAGTAACTGTAATGTGGTTTTTAGGGGGGACCTGATATAGGGGAGAGCATAATAAACATAGTATTCTTCATGTACGTGTAGATTAAAGATTAAAAAAAAGAAAAGGGGGATTACTTCTTGATTGGATAAAACTTCGTAAATCAAAGATCAACGCATGCTTTAAATATCCTTAATGTTGATCACTTCACTTAAAGGGTGTCAGATGATCAGCTATGGAGGTACTCTTTTCTGATAATATTCCTTTCTCTTAATTAAAAAAAAAAAAAAAAGCAGTTACTGTGTGCTGACCTCCAATGAGTTCTGCACAGTGGTATAGAGGGCATGTCAAAGTGTGGTCAAAGGGTCTGTTTGTTTCTATGCAGAAGATCAAGGCCTAGCTTGGATACCCAGAAAATGAACTAAGATACGATATGAGGAGGAGCTTCCGGCATCAGCACTCTCTGGAGGACTTGTGCCGGGGGATGATCATCAAAAAGCCTCCACAGGGATCAGGACGATGCTGCGGTTGTGGCTGCATCCACCCCACTGTTTCCTGGACTTGCCATTGGAATGAGGAGGGAGATGTCTAGGCTGGCATGTGCATACAGTGAGACAACGAATTTGACCGGATCTGTACTGTTGGAACTCAACCAGGAGTTGGGAGGGGTGCAAGTTGTAGCACTCTAAAATCTTATGACTATAGACTATCTACGGTTAAAAGAACATATGGGATGTGAACAGATACCAGAAATGGGTTGCTTTAATTTGTATGATTTCTCTCAGACTGTTCAAGTACAGTTGGACAATATCCATCATATCATAGACAAATTTTCACAAATGCCTAGGGTGCCTAAGTGGTTTTCTTGACTTCACTGGAGATGGATGGCAATTATAGATTTGCTTTGTTTATGTCACCGTATTCCTATTATGTTAACATGTGAGCGCAAGTTAGTAGTTTAAAACCTATACATGCTTAAGGTACTCTACAAGAAGATATGTCAAAGAAATAATCAATCCTCCCATGTTTTCTTCCATATGCTACCTCGATAGCTTTTCTTCTTCCTTCCTAATTACAACCCTTAAATAGAATTCGTGCCTCATATCGAATTTACTGAGTATCATAATTCCTCCAGGTAGTAAAGATACCTCGAGACAAGTGCTGGGCATAGAAGCCACAGGGCATAAATCTGCAAAGAAGTAAAAAGCTAACCTTTTCAAACAATATGGCTTCTCTCTCACTTACCAACTTTACATTTCCCTGTATGGCCCCGGAAGATGACTGGTTAGCCAGAGACGGGTAAGATTCCTCAAGGGAGGAACAACCTAAGACAGGCACAGTCGCAGGGGGGCCATCAGGTGAGAAATTGGGGATCAACAGAGGTGAGGCTCAGAACCTCACCTCCCCTGTTTTGAGAGAAATCTTCTGCATCCGTGGATGTTTTGCTGCCCTTGTCTAGCTTGGATTAACACCTAGTCTACAGGAACACACCTGATCATCTACAATTGCTCTCTTACAACACTAAACTATGTTTTCTACCTTTATCTTGCATCTACCTACCACTTCAGCATTAAAAATATAAATAATAATAATAATAAAGGGAGAAATGTGGGATCCACATATAAATCAAGTATAAAAATCAAACGAATATTCATATTTGACCTGATTGTTTATAGTTCATAATGCGTGATCAAAACTGAAAGTTTCTGTGATGAATGCCCTTGTACTGTTCACCATGTAAGAATTTATTCACTATGTAAGAATTCGTTCACCATGTAAGGACTTGTTCATTATGCTTCAGAAGATTGGAGACTGACGAGAATTAGGCTTGAGATGGATTAATGATTGTGCATTGAGCATTGACCCCCCTATACAGAATTTTATTGTTGTTAACAACCATTTGATCAATAAATATGAGATGCCCTCTCAAAAATAAAAATTAAAAAAATTAAAAAAAATATTTTAAAAAAAACAGAAATTTATTCTCAGTCCAAAGTCTAAAATCAAGGTGTCAGGAGGTCCATGTTCCCTCTGAAGGCTTTGGAGGAGAATCCTTCCTTGCCTCTTAGTTTCTGGTGCATCCTGGCAAATTCCTGTGCTCCTGGCTTGAAGCTGCATCGTGTCAGTCTCTGTTCCATCTTCACACAGCCTTCTTCCATGTGTGTGTCCGAGACTCTGTGGGTTCTCTCCTCTTCTTGTAAGCCATGTCACTGGATTTAAGGCCTGCCCTTATTACATATGACCTTATCCAGGTTACAACTGCTAAGATCCTTCTTGCAAATAAAGTCCATTTTGGGGCTCCAAGTACACACAGATTTTTGAAGGACACTACTCAACCCAGTACACCATCACCACAATGGACTGCCTTATAAAGTGGTAATATTCTTTTTATTTTTATTTTTTATTAAGGTATGATTGATATACACTCTTTTGAAGGTTTCACATGAAATAACAAAGTGGTTACTATATTTACCCATATTATCAAGTCCACACCCATGCCTCAATGCAGTCACTGTCCATCAGTGTAGTAAGATGCCACAGATTCACTGTTTGCCTTCTCTGTGCTACATACACTGTTTTCCCTGTGAACCCCCCACACATGTGTAATAAACATAATACCCCTCAATCCCCTTCTCCCTCCCTCTCATCCCACACTCTCACACCCATCCCCTTTGGGAACCACTAGTCCCTTCTTGGAGTCTGTGAGTCTGCTGCTACTTTGTTCTTTCAGTTTTGATTTGTTATTATACTCCACAAATGAGTGAAATCATTTGACACTTGTCTTTCTCTGCCTGGCTTATTTCACTGAGCATAATATCCTCCAGCTCCAGCCACGTTGTTGCAAATGGTAGGATTTGTTTCTTTCCTATGGCTGAATAGTATTCCATTGTGTATATGTACCACCTCTTCTTTATCCATTCATCTACTGATAGACACTTAGGTTGCTTCCATATCTTGGCTATTGTAAATAGTGCTGCAATACATATAGGGGGTGCATATGTCTTTTTGAGTCTGAGGAGTTGTATTCTTTGGGTAAATTCCAAGGAGTGGTATTCCCGGGTCAAATGGTATTTCTATTTTTAGTTTTTTGAGGAACCTCCATATTGCTTTTCACAATGGTTGAACTATCTTATATTCCCACCAGCAGTGTAGGAGGGTTCCCCTTTCTCCGCATCCTCACCAGCATTTGTTGTTCTTAGTCTTTTTGATGCTGGCCATCCTAACTGGTGTGAGGTGATATCTCATTGTGGTTTTAATTTGCATTTCCCTGATGATTAGTGATGTGGAGCATCTTTTCATGTGTCTGTTGGCAATCCAAATTTCTTCTTTGGAGAACTGTCTCTTCATATCCTCTGCCCATTTTTTAATCGGGTTATTTGCTTTTTGTGTGTTGATGTGTGTGTTCTTTACATATTTCGGATGTTAACCCATTGTCGGACATGTCATTTACACATATATTCTCCCATACTGTAGGATGCCTTTTTGTTCTGTTGATGGAGTCCTTTACCGTACAGAAACTTTTTAGTTTGATGTAGTCCCATGAGTTCATTTTTGTTTTTGTTTACCTTGCTCAAGGAGATGTGTTCCGGAAGAAGTTGCTCATGCTTATATTCAGGAGATTTTTGCCTATGCTTTTTTCTAAGAGTTTTATGGTTTCATGAGTTACATACAGGTCTTTAATCCATTTTGAGTTTACTTTTGTGTATGGGGTTAAACAATAATCCAGTTTCATTCTCTTGCATGTAGCTGTCCAGTTTTGCCAACACCAGTTGTTGAAGAGGCGGGCATTTCTCCATTGTATGTCCATGGCTTCTTTATCATATATTAATTGACCATATGTAGTTGGGTTTATATCAGAGCTCTCTAGTCTGTTCCATTGGTCTATGGGTCTGTTCTTGTGACAGTACCAAATTGTCTTGATTACTGTGACTTTGTAGTAGAGCTTGAAGTTGGGGAGCATAATCCCCCAGCTTTATTCTTCCTTCTCAAGATTGCTTTGGCTATTCTGAGTCTTTTGTGGTTCCATATGAATTTTAAATCATTTGCTCTAGTTCATTGGAGAATACTGTTGGTATTTTAAGAGGAATTGCATTGAATCTGTAGATTGCTTTAGGCAGGATGGCCATTTTGACAATATTAATTCTTCCTATCCATGAGCACAGGATGTGTTCCCATTTATTAGTATCTTCTTTAATTTCTCTCATGAGTGTCTTGCAGTTTTTAGAGAATAGGTCTTTCACTTCCCTGGTTAGGTTTATTCCTAGGTATTTTATTCTTTTTGATTCAAGTATGAATGCAATTAGTTTCCTGATTTCTCTTTCTGCTAGTTCATCATTAGTGTATAGAAATGCCACACATCTCTGTGTATTAATTTTGTATCCTGCAACTTTGCTGAATTCCGATATTAGTTTCAGTACTTTTGGAGTATGTTCTTTAGGGTTTTTTTACGTACAATAT
Source organism: Manis javanica (assembly GCF_040802235.1). NCBI lineage: Eukaryota > Metazoa > Chordata > Mammalia > Pholidota > Manidae > Manis > Manis javanica. The sequence continues at coordinate 153,932,711 of NC_133157.1, forward strand.
CATGTCATCTGCAAACAAAATGAATTTAACTTCTTCCTTGCCAATTTGGATGCCTTTTATTTCTTTGTGTTGTCAGCTTGCCATGGCTAGGACCTCCAGTACTATGTTGAATAGAAGTGGGGAGAGTGGGCATCCTTGTCCTGTTTCCGATCTTAAAGGAAAAGCTTTCAGCTTCTCGCTGTTAAGTATAATGTTGGCTGTGGGTTTGTCATATATGACCTTCATTATGTTGAGGTACTTGCCCTCCATACCATTTTGCTGAGAGTTTGTATCATGAATGGATGTTGAATTTTGTGAAATGCTTTTTCAGCATCTATGGACATGATCATGTGGTTTTTGTCCTTCTTTTTGTTGATGTGGTGGATGATGTTGGTGGATTTTTTAATGTTGTACCATCCTTGCAGCCCTGGAATAAATCCTACTTGATCGTGATGGATGATCTTTTTGATGTTTTTAATTTGGTTTGCTAATATTTTGTTGAGTATTTTTGCATCTATGTTCATCAGGGATACTGGTCTGTAATTTTTTATGTGTGTGGTATCTTTGCCTGCTTTTGGTATTGGAGTGGTGCTGGCCTCACAGAATGAGTTTGGAAGTATTTTTCCTTCTTCTACTCTTCGGAAAACTTTAAGGAGGATGGGTATTAGGTGTTCAATAAATGTTTGACAAAATTCAGCGGAGAAGCCATCTGGTTCACGAGTTTTGTTCTTAGGTAGTTTTTGGATTATGAGTTCTATTTCGTTGCTGGTAATTGGTGTGTTCTGATTTTCTGTTTCTTTTTGGGTCATCCTTGGAAGGTTATATTTTTCTAGAAAGTTGTCCATTATTTCTAGGTTATCCAGTTAGCATATAATTTTTCATAGTATTCTCTAATAATTCTTTGTATTTCTGTGGTGTCCATAGTGATTTTTCCTTTCTCATTTCTAATTCTGTTTATGTGTGTAGACTCTCTTTTTTTCTTGATAAGTCTGGCTAGGGGTTTATCGTTCATTTTCTTGAAGAACCAGCTCTTGCTTTCATTGATTCTTTCTGTTTTATTGTTCTCAATTTTATTTATTTCTGCTCTAATCTTTAGTATATCTCTCTTTCTACCGACTTTGGGTCTCATTTGTTCTTCTTTTTCTAGTTTCGTTAATTGTGAATTTAGAGTGTTCATATGGGATTGTTCTTTCCTGAGGTAGGCCTGTATTGCAATATACTTCCCTCTTAGCATGGCCTTTGTTGCATCCCACAAATTTTGCAGTGTTGAATTATTGTTGTCATTTGTCTCCATATATTGCTTGATCTCTCTTTATTTGGTCATTGATCCATTGGTTATTTAGAAGCATGTTGTGAAGCCTCCATGTGTTTGTGGGATTTTTCCTTTTCTTTGCATTATTTATTTCAAGATTTATACCTTTGTGGTCTGAAAAACTGGTTGGTACAATTTCAATCTTTTTGAATTTACTAAGGCTCTTTTTGTGTCCTATTATGTGATCTATTCTTGAAAATGTTCCACGTGCACTTGAGAAGAATGTGTATTTTGCAGCTTTTGGGTGTTGAGTTCTGTAGATGTGTGTTAGGTCCATCTGTAGTAATGTGTTGTTCAGTGCCTCTGTGTCCTTACTTATTTTCTGTCTGGTTGATCTGTCCTTCAGAGTGAGTGGAGTGTTGAAGTCTCCTAGAATGAATGCATTGAATTCTATTTCCCCTTTTAATTCTTTTAGTGTTTGTTTTACATATGTAGGTGGTCCTGTGTTGGGAGCATATATATTTATAATGGTTATATCTTCTTACTGGATTGACCCTTTTATCATTACGTACTGTCCCTCTTCGTCTCTTGTGAATTTTTTTGTTTTGACGTATATTTTGTCTGATACAAGTACTGCAACTCCTGCTTTTAACGCCCTATTAGTTGAATGAAATATCTTTTTCCATCCCTTCACTTTTAGTCTGTGTATGTCTTTGAGTTTAAAGTGAGTCTCTTGTAGGCAGCATATAGATGGGTCTTGTTTTTTTTTATAGTGACTCTATGTCTTTTGATTGGTGCATTCAGTCCATTTACATTTAGGGTGATTATCGATAGGTATGTACTTAATGTCATTGCACACTTAGATTTGTGGTTACTAAAGGTTCAAGGTTAACTTCCTTAGTATCTAAGAGTCTAACTTAACTCACTTAATACACTGTTACAAACACAATGTAAAGGTTTTTGTTTTTCTTCTCCGTTTTCTTCCTCCTCCATTCTTTATATATTAGGTATCATATTTGGTACTCTTTGTCTATCCCTTTATTGACATCAGGGATAGTTAATTTAATTTTGCATTTGCTTAGTAATTAGCTCTTCTACTTTCTTTACTGTGATTTTATTACCTCTGGTGACAGCTATTAAACCTTAGGAACACTTCCATCTATAGTAGTCCCTCCAAAATACACTGTAGAGATGGTTTATGGGAGATAAATTCTCTCATCTTTTGCTTATCTGGATATTGTTTAATCCCTCCTTCAAATGTAAATGATAATCTTACCGGAAAAGTATTCTTGGTTCCAGGCCCTTCTGCTTCATTGCATTAAATATATCATGCCACTCCCTTCTGGCCTATAAGGTTTCTGCTGAGAAGTCTGATGTTAGCCTGATGGGCTTTCCTTTGTATGTGATCTTATTTCTTTCTCTGGTTGCTTTTACTAGTCTGTCCTTATCCTTGATCTTTGCCATTTCAATTACTGTATGTCTTGGTGTTGTTTTCCTTGGGTCACTTGTATTGGGAGATCTGTGCACCTCCATGGCCTGAGAGACTAGCTCCTTCCCCAGATTGGGGAAGTTTTCAGCAGCTACCTCCTCAAAGACACTTTCTATCCCTTTTCTCTCTCTTCTTCTTCTGGTTTCCCTATAATGTGAATATTGCTCCATTTGGATTGGTCTCACAGTTCTCTCAATATTCTTTCATTTTTAGAGATCCTTTTTCTCTCTGTACTTCAGGATCTTTGTTTTCCTCTTCTCTAATTTCTATTTCATTTATCGCCTCCTCCACCATATCTAATCTGCTTTTAATACTCTCTGTTGTGCTCTTCAACAACTGGATCTCTGATCAGAATTCATTACTGAGTTCCTGAATATTTTTCTGTACCTCCATGAGCATGTTAATGATTTTTATTTTAAAATCCCTTTCAGGAAGATTCATAAAGTCGATTTCATTTGAATCTTTCTCAGGTGTTTTATAATTTTACTTTGCACCAGGTTTCTTTGGCATTTCATATATGTATGTTGCCCTCTAGAAGCAATGTTGGGGGTCATAGGAGAGTGGTATTGGTGCCTGGCAGGAGGAAAAAGCTGTTTTCTGCTTCCCAGCTGCTATGCCTGTCTCCACTGCCTGAACCAGTGGGCTGAGCACAGAGGTATAGGCCTCTATGCTTTGCATTTGTAGTTGACGTAGACAGCGCTTCCCCTCTGGCTGGCCTTGACACCAGGGTAGGGTTTGCTGGTTTGAGAACCAGGAGGGGCTGGCTGGGAGAAAGGTGCAGTAGGCTGCCTATCACGGAGGGGGTCCTTGGAGCTGTGTAGCCAGCCAGGGAGCTGGAGCACCTGAAGATCATGAAAATTCCCAACCTGCTGGGCAGAGTGCACCTGGACAATTTTGTCTACCTGTCCTTTCTCCTGAGCCGTAAGCTCTATACAATCCTTGCCCCTTTGGCAGCCCTCTGGCTGTTAGGAAGTCTCTCAGACTGCCCACCTTTCTTTTGTCCCAGAGCAGCCACATATGGATCCCTGCTTTCCACAAGCAGCTGGAATCTCAGTCTTCAGGTATTCTGCCTGTCTTAGCTTTCCAACCCCCTAATCACAAGAGTACCATGAAAGCACCATGAAATGTTCATTTGTGCTCCCAGAGCAGATCTCCAGAGTTAGGTATTCAGCAGTCCCAGGTCTCCACTCTCTCCCCACTCCATTTCTCTTCCACCCGCCAGTGAGCTGGGGTTGGGGAAGGGCTTGCATCCTGCTGGGCCACGGCTTTCGTATGTTACTCTGTTCCATGAGGTTTATTCTTTTCTCCAGGTGTATGCAGTTCGGCACAGCCCTCTTTCCTGCTGCTCTTTCAGGACTAGTTGTATTAATTATATTTTCGTATTACATGCAGTTTTAGGAGGAAGCCTCTGTCTCACCTCTTATACTGCCATCTTTCAAAGTGGTATCTTCTTATTCCAAAAATGCTAAAGCAAAAACTGAGAAGCCAAAATCAGGATGTTCAACACAGATTTCTGTGCCACCTCTGTGTGTCCTTTAAGTTTTCAATTTCAGTTTACTCATACTTATGTTGAGAGGACTGTTATCAAGTCTCTTCTCACATTAATATTCCATGACTCTGGATCACAAAACTTCTTGAAGACTTCTGACAGCTTATTAATGTTATACTGATAAAGAGATCCTCAAACATTTGAGTAAATTATAGTAGAAATCTTACCTTCTCAGCTCTGAAATAAAGCAAAATATTTTTTGTAAACTGCCATTAAACTCACTTCATTTTTCCATTAAAAATGCAGTGTATTCCTCCAAACGTCCAACAACTATACTTCCTTTTTAATAAACCACTTTGAATATCTACCATGTGCCAGTGAATAACCCACTTCTGACCACCTACGTATTATACTTATTAAATTAGCTAGCTAGGCCTCAGTGCCATCGTAATTTTATTTCTACATAAATGACATTCTACCTAAGATGTGTTATTTTTTAATGGCAATTATTTTTAAAATATCTTTAATTTCTTACTACAAAAATGATGTATTTTTTTGTTTAAAAAAGAAATCACAAAAGTACAAAGGTAGTAAATATTACCAGAAATCCCACTCTTCAAAGATAGCTACTGTTGACATTTTGCTGAGCAACCTTCTAGATTTGTATGTATTCATATGTTGGTGTATACATCTTCTTCCATGTTTGTATTTGCAAAAATCAGATACAGAAAATCAGATGTAGAAAATGTCATTAACAAGACTAATATAGAAGTCATTCTGCAGTTAGTATTTTTTGCAATTATGATGTACCTCTTTCCAAGACAAATAGGGATATATGACATCATATTATTGGGTTTAGTTTTATGCCGAATTAAAACACTGTATTTTAACCAATCCCCAACTGATGAGCACTGAAATAATCCAAATATCCATCATTACCAATGTTGCAAATTGTTACAATATAAATGTATATGCAAATCTATGCACATAATTTAGCCAAGTTTTGCAAATGCCCCTTTGGACAAATGCCAGGACTGCAGAAAAGGTAGTATTCACATTTAAAATTTTGATTTGTGAAGTAAAGACCTATTCTCCTCCCAAAAAGTTGAATCAAGTACCACTAACGGCTCCATATATAGGAATACCCATTTTCTCACACCCTGCTCACACTGGGTTTTGTCAGTCTTTGCCAATATGAAAATGTTTCTCCACTTCTAAAAAACTTTTTATTTTCATTTCCTTTATTGCAAGCAAAACGAACATGTTTTCCAACATTTTGTATTTCCTCCTGGAGCGCTGCATGAGTCTTCTGCCATTTTCAACTAAGCAGTCTTACTTTTTTCCTACAAATTTTCTTTCTGTTGCCCCATGAAAAGCAAGAAAAATCTTCTAAGAATAAGGCAAGGATGTCCCTTTCACCACTCCTTTTCAACATCATATTGGAAATCCTAGGTAATATAATAAGACAAAAAAAGGAAACAAAATGGATATATATTGGAAAGGAAGATATAAAGGTGTTGTTCACAGACAACATGATTGTCTATTTTAGAATATCTGAAAGCATCTGCAAAAAACTGGAACTAATGAGCGATTATAGCAGGGTTGCAGGATATAAGGTTAATATACAAAGTCAACTGCTTTCCTATATACCAACAATAAACAAGTATAATTTAAAATTAAAAACACAATACATTTACATTAGCACTCCCCAAAATGAAATATTTAGGTATAAATTTGACAAAATATATACAAGACCTGTATGAGAAAAACTACAAAACTCAAGATGAATAAAATCAAAGAACTAAACAAATGGAGAGACATTCCATCTTCATGATAGACTCAATATTGTCAAAATGTTAGTTCTTCCCAACTTCATCTAGAGATTCAATGCAATACCAATCAAAATCTCAGAAAGCTGCCTTGGGGTTATCAACAAACTGTTTCTCAAATTTATATTGAGAGGCAAAAGACCCAGAATAGCCAAACAATACTGAAGACTAAAGGACTGACATTATCTGACTTACATAAGAGGTAAGAAGACATAAGATGTGTCTTTTGCAAAAGGATTTACTATAAAGCTACAGGAATCAAGACAGTGTGCTTTCTGCAAAAGAAGAGACAAACAGATCAACGGAACAGGATAAAGAGCCCAGAAACAGACCCAAAGAAATATAACTAAGTGATATTTGACAAAGTCTGTCTAACAAATGGTACTGGGACAACTGAACATCCATATGCAAAAATGAATCTAGACACAGACCTTACACCATTCACAAAAATTAACTCAAAAAGGATCATAGACCTAAATATAAAATACAAAACTCCTAGAAGAAAACAAGAAAAAACCTAGAGACCTTGCATATGGCAATGACTTTTAAAATATAACACTATAGGCATGGTCCATGAAAAAAAATAACTGAGAAGCTGGACTTTTATTAATTTTCTGTGTTGTCAAACACAATGTCAAGAGAAGAAGAAGATGAGGCACAGACTGGGAGAAAATACTTGCAAAAGACACATCTTATAAAGTAGTTATCCAAAATATACAAAGAATTCTTAAAATTCCACAGTATGAAAACAAACAACTTGATTAAAAAATGGGCCAAAGACCTTAACAGATCTCACTAAAGATAATATATAAAAGACAAATGAGCACATGAAAGGATGCTCCACATCAGATGTCATCGGGGAAATTAAAACAGTGACATACCACTATACACCATTAGAATGGCTAAAATCCAGAACAGACAATACCAAATATTGCTGAAGATGCACAGCAACAGGAATTCTCATTCATTGCTAGTGGGAATGCAAAATGGTATGGCCACTTTGGAAGACACTTTGTCAGTTTCTTATAAAACTAAACATACTTTTACCTAATGATCCCTCATAGGATCCCAAAATAGTTGAAAACTTATGTCTACACAAAAATCTGCATGTAGATGTTTATGGCAGCTTTATTCATAATTGACAAAACTTGGAAGCAACCAAGATGTTCTACAGTAAGTAAATGGATACAAACTGTGGTATATCTACACAATGGAATATTATTCAGTGTTAAAAAGAAATGAACTATCAGGCCACGAAAAAACACAGAGAAATTTTAAATGCATATTACTAAGTAAAAGAAGCCAATCTCAAGAATGGGGACTGTGTGACTCCAACTATATGACATTCTGGAGAAGGAAAAACTATGGAGACAATAAAAGAAAACAGTTGCTTATAGTAGAGGGGAAGGGTAATTAGGTAGAAGATAGAGGATTGTTAGGGCAGTGAAAATACTCTGATACTATAATAAATACATGTCATTATGTATGTGTTCAAACTTTTAGAATGTACAACACCAAGAGTAAACTCTAATGTATAACAAGGACTTTGCATGATTATTACATACCAGCATATGCTCATCAATTGTAACAAACATACCATCCTGGTGAGGGATGTTAATGGTGAAGGCTATTATGTGTTGGAGCAGGCAGTATATGGAAAATCTCTGTATATATATGTATTTTTTGCTGTGAACTTTTAATTTTGCTGTGAACCCAGAACTCCTCTAAAAAAATAGTCTTTTTAAAAAATTTTGCTTTTCAGAATCAATGTAATTGCTTTCCTTAAAAATGTGTTCACTATGAAGAATTCAAGCAAAAAGTAAAATGAAGATCAAAAATTACCAAAAAATTCCATCACCCACCATTTCATACATAGTAAAAACATGAAAGGCTAGAAAGTGAGCTCTTTGTATATGGGAAATATTAATTCTTTCATTCCCCAAAGTGAAAAAAGCTTTATTTGTACATTAATTTTTAAAGAATAGGTGAAACATGTCTTTCATTACAAAGGATTATTCCTGTTAAATAGTACTTAAATCATATTTCAACAAAACAAATGGTACCATCCCATATGGCCCATTATACTTTCAGTAATGGTTTTGCTTTATTTCTGATTATATTTTAAGTAGAAGTAACTCAAACATTTAAAAAATTTTTGCACTGTAAGTTGTTCAAATAATCGCTGGTCTACAAACAAATGCTTAAATGTGTTAAGACCTGGTACTCAAAGGAATAGTGTTCAGTAAAGAAAGACCGTTACTTAAGGAAATCCTACAGTTCAATCCTTTTCTAAGGAAGCAGGAGACACAGAAATGCAATAGAAAGAAAGGTGGATGAATAAGGTTTAAAGTTCTAACTTCTCTACTATCTGTGAGCTTGGAGAAATCAATCTTTCCAAGTCTCAAAGATAATATAAAATCTTTAAAATGTTGAGATAAATAAAATTATTTAAAAGGTCTCTTTCAAGCATTAATTACTCTGATTCCATTCCCAGATTAATCCCAGTGTGATTAAATATGGAGACCCAGGATTAGGAGCAATCAAGGACCAGAAAAAAAATTAATGTATAAGATATTATCTGATGTACTGATTAGCTGATGTACAGGTACCTCTACAGAGAATGGTAAAATACAGCAACAAGTTGACAAGGTGGAATATAGTAAACCAGTGTCTACAAAGTGGGTCATGCATACAATACCCTTGGAAATACATGAACATGGAATTTCAAGGAAATTGATTTCTAAGTTCTCGATTTCCGTATGTACACGTTCCTAGAACCATTCTTGATACAACATGTCAGTTTTCATTTACCTCCTTTCCCCTGTGATCTCTCCCACTCTACCATTTCATTAAAGAAAACATTTCAACATTTCCTGAAACTTACTGTGGAGCTCGGTTTAAAAACAGCTGAGGAGCCAAAAGGGAGAGTTCAAAATATTCATGTTGAGAAACTTAGTTACTCCACAGACTAGGTATCAAAATTTTTTTCAAGTCAAGAGGTCACCAATTCTTACTTCCATGAAAATGGACAGAGAACGAAATGCAGCTGCTACCTGATAAAGCATTAAAAATAATTTAGACAACAGGTCACACTTTATTGTCAACTCAGTAGAATGAGTGAAGTAGAGCACTTTTTATTACCATCTAAATTTGAGTGAGATTTCTCAATACTTTCACTATTAAAATAAAAAAAAGAATTAATGCAGAACACCATCTTTTCTAAAGTATTTATAAATGTATACAATATTTATAAATGAATTTCCAATAAAATTTTACTGTTCTATTTAATAAATTTTATTATTGTATAATTCCCATATGTTGTTTTCTGTCTACTCACTATCACTGTATTGACAATTCTGTCCACAATAAATGTGACACTGCCTTATGGATGAAGGAAATTTTAAGTGTATTTAATTTTAACTGTTTTTGCATAGAACTTGAAAGAACTGGGTGGCACAGCTAAATTAAAATAAAGCACTTTTTATTCCCATATACTAGATTCATGAATGGATTTACTTCTGTTACAGAAAAGTATGATAGAATAACTAATAAAATACTTTCAAGTATAAAAGAATACATTAAGATAATAATATGCAGAGACAGTAAACAGAAATAGTTCAAAGAGAAAAATAAGGAATGTAAAAGTTCTGACTTAAAATTAGGAGCTTATTTACATATTTGTTTTTAAATGGATGACAGGGACTATCAAATTGCTAAAATTTTCCTGGCTATATTAAAAATAATAATTTAAGTAATACACCAAAAATTAATTCATTTATGAATATTGTAACTTAGAGAAAAAAATTCTAGATGTGTGAGAGAGTATACAGTTTATTTGTTTTTCAAGGTCTTTGAAGGGATCTGTAAGCAAAAATGTTTGAAAACCTTGTAGTAGAAGTCCTAATCTTCTTTAGACGCTATTGCCTACTTCAACATCCCTGCCTGGATGCTCCCCAGACACCTGAACTCAATATATTCAAAGTATCTACACTTCACCCCTCCTCCACACATACACAGAACGAAAAAAAAAAAAGAAGAAGAAAACCCGCCTCTTCTTCCTATTTATATTTTTGTCACTAGCTTCATGATTTATCTGATTTAAAAACTGGGAAGTTTTTTTTTTTTTTACCTCCCAAATCCAGTCAGTTCTAGGAACTAACTCCTAACTTTTTATGTCTGTTCCTTCCACTGCTGCCAGTGTTCAAGATCTCTTAACCCACCATCAACAAACAGCTCTTCTTTAGAACTTACTACCTTCCCAACATCTCCCAGGGAGAGCAAAACGACTTTATAATTTCTGGAGCTCCATAAAAATACCTCTCATGCATATAATTGAGTTACCCAAAGAAATACAGATTCACAACATTGGAAGGAACTAGAAGAGTCAATTCCCTTGACAATATCCTTATCCAAGTATCTTTCAAGCTGTTGTTTCAACCACCGCAGATCAGGAATTTATAATTTCATGAGGCAGCCTACACCCTCTCTCTGGACATCTCCATCAGAAATCTGGGTACAAATTTAACTTGCTGGATCACTGGTTAATAAGGAGATTCATGTCAAAAGAAGATTGGTAAAATAACACAAAATACTAAGCAAAAAGTTTTAAAAATTACTTATAATTTCACCATCCACAGAAAGCTTCAGTTAGCATTTTGGGATACATCTGGCTTTTCTCATTTTTCTTTTTGCAAGCATGCATGGTGTGTGTGCAATAAACCATTGCACAGTTTATTTTTAAATAAAATTGGAATATTCTGTAGATATCCTTTTTTTCACTTAATTATATCATAAATAATTCCCCATGTAATTAAATATTCTTCAAAATTTTCAAAGCATTTTAGTGGGTACATAATATAAAAATAATAAATACTAAAAGTGATTTAGCCATTTGTAAACTGTTATTATATAGTCTTTAAATTCTTCAAAGCAGTTTAGTGGTTACATAATATAAAAGTAACAAATGCTGTACATTCACAGTAACAAATACTATAATTCATTTAACCATTTGTAAATTATTTCTTGTATCCGGTTTTTCAGTGATAAATATGTGATGAATACTCTTGAGGATTCATCTTTATCTATATTTCTATTTATTGCTCAGGATAGAGTCCCAAAAGGAAATTATCAGGCAAAAGTATTAATTTTCCAAGTATTAATTTTTATTCAATTGCCAAATTATTTTCCAGAAACCTTACAACAATTTATAATCCTACTATAATCACTGTCAAGCTATACATTTACTTTTTTTAAAATGTCAGTCTGAAAGCAAAACCCAGTATCATTCTTTCAGTATGTATTTTTATGTGGTTAAACACAAGATCTGCTGTTCTATTTCCCTGGTGTTTCTATCTACTGGACCTTATTCTACCTGCTGAGGTAACATCTTTATCTCATATGATAAAAGGAAGCAGAAGAGAATACATGAGCTATAGGGTGAGAATGACCTCAAGTTTAATGCATTTCCACTGCCAGGCTGTGTTACCATGGACAAGTGACAACCTGAAGCTCCTTATGTTTCTCCTGTATTTAGCAACTGCCCTCACAGAGTAAGCACTGGGTTGGCAATCAAGAACACACAACCTATCAAAATTTAAACTAATCCTCTTCTCCTTCCACTCATTCACCTGGTAGTTTTTCAGACACTGGAAGATGGCAATGCTCTATCATCTGTCACAACCACCCCCAACCCCCATTCTACACGCCTGGCCTGAATCCTGAGTCTTCTTTGCTCCAATCACCTATCAAACAATGTGGTTTCAAATCACCTCACCATCCTGGTCACTCTCTTCAGAGTATGATTTGGCTTAGTCATGTCCTCCTAGAATGTGGTATCTAGAACAAAAATACTCCAAATATGATTTGAAAGACCAGAGTGAAGCTTATCGCTTCACATAATCACTTCAAATCTTCACATTTGTTTTCCTTACCCAGTTCCATGAACCAAGAATTTCTATAATCTACACATCTAGAAGTCTAACTATACTCCACTCCTCTTCACCGATGTGGCAAGCCAGGTTAAAAGGGAGGGTGTGAAACACAGTGGGACCTTTTTGAAGTTCTGGTGATGTCTTGGGCAAGTCTAAGCTCAGTTTACTCTGGTAAAAATACAAGTAATATCACTTATCTTATAGAGTCTTATAAAGATTAAAAACATCAATTAGAGTATCTGGCATGTAGGAGGTACTCAATAAATGGGAACAAATAATTACAATTATTAGTGAAGCAAGACTACTGCCTTTATTAAGCAGCATTTGCCAAGTACTTTACATGGTCCTGAGCTAGAGCTTGGTCTACTCAAAACCCCAAGGAAGAGAGTAGGCTTTGCTGAAACTTAGGTATCCGACTAAGAACTTATTTCTTTCCCAAATTCTGTCTTCCTTCATCCCTCTCCTCCCTCCACTAGCCATCATCTTCAGAAAATTAAGAGCCATTCCTACCAGCAGGTGGACACACAGAGCAGTATTCAAAATTCCTACTCAAACTTAGAGGTGAGAAACACTTCTGATGTCAACCACAGGATGAGTGGCACAGATTCCCTAGGAAGAGTACCCGCCAGCAGCCAAAATCAAGCTCTGCAAGCTCAGAAGGCTCATATTCAAGTGTAGCTTTTGTTCCTTTCCTCATATACTGATCATATGAACAGAAACACCTGAATACAAATACACAGAAGTACCTTTTGCTTGTGAATAGATATATTTGGCAACAATATGAAAATCAACAGTCTATGTTACTTTTAGGCAACAACAGGTTATTTAAATGTGGAAGAGAAAAACATTTGATTTTCTCTCACTTCAAATTACTCATAAAATATGAGCAATTTGTAGCCAGAATAAAAAACATTTGAGTTGTTTTTAAATTGCAAGATTAAAAACTGTTTAGGTTTTCTGGAGTGGCCAAAGCTAATGTAAGAATGTTCAGATCTTTAGTTGACTAACAAAGTTAGAAACAGATTTTATGTGAACACAAGCAAATGTGATATACACAGTCTTTAATACAGAAAAAAACCAAACTAAATTAATTTTTTGAAGGACCTGCAGGCAATTAGGGTTCTTTTTATCACTTAAATGTCCTAGGTGTCTTAGTCCAACTAAATGACTATTAATGATCCTAGACAAAAATCTGATTTAAGCTAAGCTTTTTCCACTTCCCCCTTTTTCAGTTCTTCTCTTCCCAAATTTGGGGGGATATGGTAGGGGGAAGAAATGGAAAAAGGTAAGAAAGAGCTGAAAGTATTAGCAGAAGTTTCATCAAACAGCCTCAAGGAGAATGGATGGTACCTCTCACTCTTTCCACCCAAAGTGAGCTCCCTCAACTTTCTAACTCATGTAAAGAGCTTAATATTTTACCTCTTGCAGCACATTTGTAATTAAACGAGAGTTCGTGAATAGACAGTTTGTACAACTGATAGCACTCAAGGCGTAGCAACAAAGCAACAAACTCCAATCATGTCACGTCCCCCAAAGTAACAGTGGCCCTCATAGGAACTTAAAAACTAGCAAGTTCAACACCCTTCTCTTCCATCAGAACTACACTCCAAATACACCATAAATTGACACTAATACTGTGTTGGAGCATGTATTTGTAGTGTAAATACGTGAATTATATATTAGTTCAGAAGTAAAAGCCAAAATGTTAGTATTAAATTTAAATCAAAGTATGCAGCATTTATGAAAACAGAAAAATGAAGCCAAGGTCCCAGTAAAACAAGTGTTCTGGGAATGGGCAGGGAAGGTGGTTTTAGGAACAGAACCATTCCCCTGGGCATAACCAAGACTGTTCACACTAATTCCGTCTGGGCTTCTATATATGTAGGTTTGTGTAGAGGCAACTGCTGTAGTAACAGTAATTTGGAATAATGCACATTTACAAACTGATATTAGATATATAAGAACCCTTATAAATGAGCACAGGATATGTAAATGATATTTCACGAGAAAATGAAAATGCACAAAAATCCCTTCAGAAGGTGTACATTCTTGCTTATTGCAAATTAAAACTCAGTGTACCACAGTGCAGCTATTATATAAAACATTTATATAAATGTTTTTAATAAAATATTTATAAAATGTTTATTCAACAATCATGTAGTATCATAATCTAATAACGTGACAGAGTTGAAAAAGACAGGATCATTTATCTTCGTACTATAAAAGGACACTGCATTCTAGAAACCCAAAAAATATTCTTACCTCTCGACCCAGCCTACTGACTTCATTCTAAAGACTTTATCAAACATGCATGAAGTTATTAAATGAAGTTCTGCATTACAATAGCAAGAACCTGACAGTAACTCTAATGTTCAACATTCGGCCAATGTGTTACTGGTAGATTAATGTGATGTCACTAATGATCATTAAGTAAGACTATACATCTACTCTGAAAATACAGTAGTCATTAGCCATTATGTAGCTATTTAATTAAATTGAATTTAAAATTCAGTTCTGTGACAAATATATGTTTTCATTTACATGTAAAAAAAAAAAAAGAACAAGCAGAACAGAAACAGACTCATAAATACAGAGACCAATCTCATGGATGCCAAAGGAGAGAGGGTAGGAAGGCCTATGAAATCGATGAAAGTGATAAAGAGGTACAAACTTCTAATTATAAAATAGGTAAGACATGAGGATGAGAAGTACTGCACTAGGGATATAGTCAATAACATTGTGATATCTCTTTATGGTAACAGAAGGTAACTACTCTTTTCCTGGTGACCATTCTGTAATGCATATAACTGTCATATACCTGAAACCAATATAATATTGCATATCAACTATACTCCAATTTTTAAAAAGTCAGTTTCTCACACTAGCCACATTTCAAGTGTTCACCTAGCTATATACACGGCCAGTGACCATTATATTGGATATTGTAGAGATAACTCCCATCATCACAAAAAGTTCTGTTGGACAGTGCTGATTGTACGTAACTACCTGTGCCATCTTCTCTCCTCCTCCCCCTACTGCACCGTTTATTTAGAAACACCTACTTAACCTTCAGGCTTTGGCCTAAGCCTCATCTTAACCTTATTATGTGAGGCTTCCCTGATGCACACAGGAAATTTAGATATACCTTCCTGTGGTCTCATTAGACCTTGATAACTCCAATACAAAAATGACATCACATACACTCATATCATTTTCCTCATCACAATCCTGTAAGCTTTTGAAGGAAAAACCAATTTTTATCCAAGAGACTTTGAACTATTTGGCACATAATTTGTCATATACTAAGAACATCGCTAAAGACAACAGGGATGTACACTATGGCTAGAGGTGAAAGTGTTTATGTTCAAAGAAAAACTTGGTTAGGCAGGCTGGCAAGTTCACAGTGATTTTTTTTTTTAACCAATTCTTTGCTTTCTATCAGTACCTATCACAAGGAGCCTCATTCACAGAAGGTGTTCAGTAAATATTTGTGCAACAGTTTTGTATTCTCACACACACACACACACACACCAAAAAAAAACAAGAATGAACCCTAAGTAAACTATGGACTCTGGGTGATAATGATGTATCAAATGTAGGTTCAGCGATTATAACAAATGTACCACTCTGGTGGGGGATATTAATACTGGGGAGGCTGTGCATGTGTGGGGTCAGAGAGTATATGGGATATCTCTGTACCTTCCACTTAATGGTGCTGTGAACTTAAAACTGCTCTGAAAATACATAATCTATTGAAAAACAAAGACATAAATAGTAAGTTAGAGATCAAATTTAGCTTGTTACAGTATTAAAAGCATGTTTACATGTTAGATCCAAGTATTTTATTCATTAATAAAACATCACAGATTTATAATAAAATTCCAAAATTAAGTTCAAATCTCTAACCCAAATAACCTTTGCTTCCAGGAAACAGAAATTCCAACTGATATATTCCCAGGTGCAGTGCTTTGGTGGACCATCAATACCGTAACTTCCACACTTACTAAGCACCAACCTTATGCAAAGCACTGTGGACACAGTGGTCAACAAGACAATTTCTGTTCTCACAGTATTTTTTTCCAAATAACTTTATTCTGCAAGATAAATCTTTAAACTCAGCTATCAACAATGGTATTCCCAAATGGCAAAAACAAGTTTATTATTCTTATTTTTCAAATAATTTTTAAAACTCATATTAACCATTTGAGAAAGTAGTACATGAACTGGTTTAAAACAAAAAGTCAATGCCTCTTTTACTTGGCATCCCTGGGAAGAGTTGGTGTTTCACACAAACGAATTTCCCAGACCCCTCATGCTTGTCCATTTAAGCACGAACACTTAAATTGCTGGCAAGATCTTGAAAAACAAAAACAAACATACAAATCTTTCAACTTTTAAATATAGGCTCTATTAAACATTATTTTGACAAATAATTACTGTGTTGTACAATACTCAAGCCCTAAATTTTATGTCCCCAGGGTGCCTTTTTGAAAGTTGATGGCTTGGAAGAGCTTTTCTTCTGATCCCTGGTTTTTTGGTGTGTCAGATGTCAACTTTTGCTGCTATCAGTGTAAACCTGGCTAGCAGCTTCCAATATCCCTTCAAATTTGCTGCTACTTGGAAAATAAGTTTGCCAGAACACAGCCTGAAACTTACAGGCTTTGAGAGTATCTCCAAATCTATTTTGGTAGCTCAGAGTCTTGTTTATTTCCTGAATCTGTTAAAGTCTGCAGCTACAAGTTCCAAACCAAGTTTTGGATGAGTTATTGCTATACCTTGAAAGTCCTTACATTGTTTTCATACTTAAGATTTCATTACCTATTCATTAATTCTACTAATATTTATTGAGTGCCTACTCTGAGCTGGGCTCCAATATTATGGTAAAAATAAAGAACTGAAAAAATTCTAGTGTTGAACATATTTTAAAGTAGAAAAACTAATAAAAATAACTGCTCTTCTTAGTGCCTAAAAAAAGTAAAATTGTTAAGATCTTTTAAATGAAATTACAAAACCACCTGAACTTTTTAATTTCTGAAGCTTTAGACTTGGAACTGAAAACTCAAAGGTAAAGAAAGCTTTTGATTTAGCTAGATATTTATTATATAGAGCTCTGAATAAGATTCCAAAATTTTCTACGTCTTATTTTCCACTGCATTTTCCCACCTAGTCCTAAAGAAATCACTATCAATATATGTTTTAGTATTAAATGATATCCAAAAGTGTTCATAATGATAAATAAACCCATTTCGGCATTGGGGTAAGCTTGCCATCATTTCAGTGTTGAGCAACACCGATTAGAAAGAAGCATTAATTCAGGAAAACTTCTGTCCAAATTTTCAGAGGTTCCTATACACTTCACTTTGTGGTATAAAATTTTTTTTTTAAGTTTTAAGAGTTAGTAAAATATGATGTGACTCTGCAATATTTGCTTTATCTGCCACAATCGCATTTTAAAAATTCCATTACCCTTTTAAGTCTTAGTCTAGGAAATGATTCAAGGAGTTGGGCTTAAAACTCGTCTCTCTGGATTAATTAAGGCATCAGGTAAAACCCCTGGCATCCCCTGGCATCAGTCTTATTTTAATTCCCTTGCTATCTCCTTTCTCATTCTTTTTCTCCTCAGGGAGCACAAGTAACTTTACTTGTTATAATTTTATAAATGATTAGTGATTGCTTTTATTATTTAGACTGAAGTGGAAATGGGTATGAGTCATGTGCTTGTGGATCTGAGAAAGTAAAATATTTAGAAGTGAAAAAAGTTACTGCCATTACAAACCTTTTTCAGCAGTGCATTAATATCTCTTCAACTTTTAATTTTGGAACCTGAAAAATGGTTTAAGCAGTACTATAAAGGCAGATCATTCACCTAACTTTCAAAATAACAATATAGTATTATTTAAAATATTGTAGTAATTTTTACATGTTGGTTCTGATCTCACTAGCATAGCACCCTCTCCAGTGAAAGAAGTCTGATTTTAAATAAAAACAATTCAGAAAGAAGCCCAAATATAGGCTCTTGCTCTCTACAAATAATTTAGGGATAAGAGCAAATGACAAAACATTTACTGGACACACCTATTATAAACAAAATCTCTACCAGGTGCTGCTATCCACACTACCTGCTTTAAAAAAAAAAAAAAAAAACCCAGACCCGGCCTCAAGATATTTACAATTTAATTGAAGACGGAAATATACTCCCATAAAGGATACTAATATTAACCAACTGAGAAAAAAAAGGCATTTGAATTAAAAAGTTATCATGAACATGTAACATGCTGGCAGGAGAAATGGAGAGCACTCAGTTCAAATGTAAACAAAATTCTTTTTCTCCCTATTTTAAATCTGACAGTAAAAATCAGCCAAAACTAAGGAATTGGGCCAACAGCATCATCACAGAAAAAAAAAATTCTCAGGAGCAACTACTACTAGACCATTCGAAACAAAGTCTTTCTGTGAGCGCTCATCAGTAGTTTCTCTCCTAAAATCCCATCAAATTAAAACCAAACTGGCTCCTGGCTATCAACTTTGTGGAAACCTAAAATTCAGGGAAGTACTCTGGATACTTGTTTCTCTGAAATCACTCAAGTTCCATCCACAGAATCGCAGGAGTCTGGAAACAGGGACAGGGAATTATCGACCTATTGTTCGCAGAACCGCAGGACCATCCCAGCACCGCGAGGAACGCGGGAGCTGCGGGAAGCAAGGCGTGAACTCTGCACAGGTGTGCGTGGGGTGGAGGAGGATGGGGACCGGTGTGCCGGGGGCCACAGCTAAGAAAGAGGCCCACCAACTTCAGACCGAGCCGCCCAGAAAGGAGGACAAAGTCACCTGGGGCTTAAACCGCTGAGCGCGGAGGGCGAGGGTCTGAAGGGCTCACATTGCTCACCGGGGGTAGGGGGTCTGCAAAAGCCGGGGGACTGAGGGTGAACAACCCCGAGTATCGAAGAAAAGACTCGAATCCAGGGGTCAGCCTAGAAATCCCCAAACAATGGGCAATGCTGGGTCTAGGGTGAAAGGCGAAGACTGGGGGTGTCGCGGAGGTGAAGCCGGCTGGGAAGAGAGACAAAAGAGAGAACCCCCCAGGCGGCGGAGCCGATTACCTGTGAGAGCTGCCGGGGGTTGGGGCAGCCAAAGAGCGCCGAGCTGGAGCTGAAGCTGATGGCTCCTCGGCGGCTGAGGACGTGCTGGGGAACCGGCCTGTCCAGGGGCAGCACTGGCAGCTGGTAACATACTTCCATTGCATACGCCCGCCCTGCCCCCGCACGGCGCCCGCCCTGCCGCGGCCGCCGGCCCCTGCTCTGGGAAGGGGCCGCGGCTCGGGGGCGCCGGGCCGAGGCGGGGGCAGGGCGGGAGGGCTCCGAGCCCGGGCCGGGAAGCCGCGCTCACGCCTCCCCACCCCAGCACTCCGCCGGGGACGCTGGCGGGAAGGCGCTGCGGCGGCTGCGGCGACAGTTACAGGACCGACGCGCGCCCAGCTACGGGGTGCAAGCGTCCGCAGCACAAGCAAAGTCGGAGGGGGAATCCGGCCGCCCCAGGCTCCTGCGCCGGGAGGAGCAGGTCCGGGGACAGCCGAACAGGAGCAAAGACAGAGCAAAGCGGTGCAAGAAAAGACGGCTGGAGCTTGCGGCGAGACCCAGGGCGCACGGGGATCGGGAGCAGCCAGCAGCTCTGGCCACTGCCGCCGCCGCCGTCCTGCCCCTCCCCTCCCCCGGAGCCTGACTTCACTCCGCCACCGGCGCGAGCCGGGCGTAATTCACACTTTGCAGCCGCGGACCCTGCGCCAACCACGGCCGCCGCCACCGTGACGTCAGACGCCGCGCCACAGGCCCGGCGCCTTGCGCCTCCGCAGCGCCCTAGGAGATGCGCTAGCGGCCGAGGGCGTGAGCCGCCTTCCCCGTGTTCCGCGCCATGGAGCTCTGTCGCCATCCGCTCCCTCCACACACCTCCCTTCTCCCCAACGAACCTCATCTCGCACCCCTCCAACCCAGCTCTCCCCTATCATCCCCCACGCAACGCGCGTGCGCAGGACGCCCCACCGTTTGGGGTATTCCCCTAATCGCTAAACTTGCGCTGGACGCGCTGAGGGTGTGGGATGGACTCAACGTGCGCCAGCTGCGTGATTCAGGCCTTCCAACCCCGGAAACCCAAAACACCGCGGCGCCCTCGCAGAGTTAGGCCTTGAAGCGGGGTCACCGCCGTGTTTCCCTCAGAATTCCCTTTCTTAGGCTTCTCTCGGGACCGCTGCGGCAGTGACGTCAGCGGGCATAGTCTTCCCCTCTACGTCACTGCCAGTTCCCTGGCGGGGCCGGCCTCGGCGCCCCCCAGGCAGGTGCGGCCCCGGGGCTGTCCCTGGCAAAGGGGCAAAGAGGGAAGCCGAGAAGGCGGGAGTGAGGCGGGAGTGACGGGGTGGAAGGAAAACACCGAGACTGAGAAAGAAGAAGTGAGAGTATGCACTGGAAAAAATACGAAAGGTTAATGTTGAGAAGACAAAGGAAAAAAAGAGACTGCACACCCTTTTACCAAAAGTGTTTTTGTTTGTTGGCTTTGATTTTTAGAAAGCAGAAGAAAATAACGCTTTGCCTGATTTGTGAGCTGGATATGTAATCTGCAGGTTCATTTTGTCACATCTCTCCCCAAACTCGAAGCTTTTCACTGCAACCCATTGTTTCAAGTTCATTCCGGCCTCTGGGATGTCAGCCTGAACAAGCTCTCCCCTGCTGGCAAAACTGTTGATTTGACCCTAGTCTCAGGGCACCCACCCTTCCACTTATTTGCTATGACTTCCCATTGGCAGGGTGGCAGCTTTTTGTAAGTACTACAAAGCTATTATTGATGAGATAGGGAATCAAATGCTTATGATCCCATAAATCAACAAAGTCTGCAAGACTTATCATCTTTCTATAGCATCTGTTTCTTTAATGTCACTTAAAACTTTCTGCTTCCTCCGTGGGTATTTTCTACTTGTCTGCTCTCAACTATTAAAAGAAATGTAACTTCCACTGTGGTTTCATGAGTTTTGTCTTCACTTGATGGTAAGCTCCCCTTCACTGCAACAACTGACCCAACTCATCTTTGAAACCCTAATTACTCCCTAACACCTAGTAGCTCTATTGAGCATCTACTGTATGTTTGGAATTAAACTGAGTACTTTCTCCTATTTCTGATAAAAACCCCATGACGTAATAGTATCTAGATTGAAACTAGGCTCAGGGAAACATAACTTGCCCTAGATCTTACACAGATAAGTGGCAGAACCTCAAATATTGTTTCAATTCTGTGTACATGTAACCACCCAAAAGGTAGTATTGATGTGATATAGGCATATGCCAAATAACTATATCACAATAACATCTAAGAAACTCAGTTCAATTAAATCATTTATTAAGACTCATGGTATTAACTAAACTGCATCTCCCTTCAGCAGTGAGGGGAACTACATTTACTATGCACCTACTGTGAGCCATGATAGGTATTCTACGTATAATGTTTAAGTTAACCCTGCACATTAGACTCATAAATCAAAATTTGATCCCAATATTATGGATGAGGAATCAAGTTCCTAGACTGTAAGTCATTTGTGCCATCAAACTCTACTGTGTAGTTTCAAAGCCACACATTTCTACCACACCATGTAGTGTCTTGAGACCACACTGCAACCATTTTAAGTGATTTTATTAGGGAGCATATTAGGTCTCTCCAGAAAACAGAACCAGCTGGAGATTATATACATATGATTATATGTATATATGAGAGAGAGAGAGCTTTGCTACACATGTGTCTTCTCCAAGACACAGAACAACTGGAGGAGCTGCAGGCCCTGCTGCTGCCTCTCGCCAGTGAGTTAGCAGATCATGTGCAAAAATCACAGTGTGGCCTAGGACTCTGCATGGATCTTCCAAGTGTAAGGGCTGAAGCTTCACTTCCACTTCTTAAATCTTTTGCAAATTTCTATTGTGGCCAACCAAAACTAAAACCATAAAAGGAAGAGAATTCTGGGAAGTGTAGTTCCAGCTTGGCTAAATTGATAGTACAAAACCTCCCCAGTCCTACTCTTGTCAATTTCACGTCCATTCATTCTTCTTTAATTTGTACTTAATTTTAAAATAAAGACCATAGTAAAGTCATGCTTCTGCCCATATGATGCAGCTATCTCTTATACAACCCAAAACAGCTACCCCCATCCCCAAAAGAGGATAGGCTTTGAGTGACATTCGTTATTCTTGTTGAGTCACCGTATGCCTTTGATAACCATGTAACTTAAATACTAAAAGGTTACTATTAACACATGGGAATGAGGGGGAAAAATAATTGGTTAATTATACACAAATACATCAAAGTAGGGGAAAATGCTTATAATACTACAGTCCTTGTATCTGCAACATGATCATAATTACTGTTTATAATTCTTTGTCTTCCATTACCTGTTTCATATCCCCTTTGCCTTGAGCAAGCATCTCAGCTGATAATGATTCCTTGCCTTATAGGAGAACCCAAACCTTCATTCCTAAAAGATCTAGGCCATTAGAGGTTCTATTTCTATTGGGTCGTTGTAGTTTTCTAACGTGTATCACAGAGCTTGGGTGTATTAAGAGGCACCCCTAAAGAACCTCCTGTATCCCAGGTATAATCCTCCCTTCTTCCAACATGTAGCAGCAACTCAAATCTGCTTAATAGCCAGGATCAGTCACTTTAAGCAGTAGAGTAACCCCGTTTTTTAAACGTTGGTTGAATAGCACAAGGATCCCAAAATGGCCTAGTGGCAGCCTTAAAGTCCTTAAAGTTAATAGAGCACTTGCTGTGTACCCTGGTATACACTTTCTTCTTTGGGAACTAAGTATATACCAAATAACTGTATCAGGCCAAAAAGGTTCAGGAATGGGAAGTAAAATTTTGAATGTGATTCACTAGGAGTAAAAGTGAGAGGATCCACTTCGAATCCCACTCTTTGATTCCTGGACCCCTGGATATATATTTAGATTTAGAATATATTCCAAAACCTGGAGCATGTTTCCTAGCCACACAAGGTATTGCCACCTAGATGGTGTGATTATTGAGTCTTCACAAGGCCATTCCAATGTTGCAACATACATGAACCTTGAAAATATGCTAAAAGTGAAAGAAGTCAGGTACAAAAGGCTACCTATTGTTTCATTCCATTTATATGAAATATTCAGAATAAGCAAACCATATAATAAAAAGGCCAATTAGTGGTTGCCAGGGGCTGGGGAGAGGGAGGAATTGGAAGTGATTGCATAATGGGTATAGGGTTTGCTTTTGTAGTGATGAAAAAGTTCTGAAATTAGTGGTGATGTTTGCACAACACTGTGAACATAAATAGTGCCACTGAAATGTACACTTTTAAATGAGTACAGTAGTAAATTTTTATCAGAATTTTTTTAAAAGGCCATTCAATCATCTTTTCAGGCTAGATATTTCAAGGTAATAGATAACATAATATGACCAGTGAATTCTATGAATATGAACACATTACTGCCTTTATTTTCTGTAAAATGATTTCTTGGTTAAAAGTAATACTAAATCATTATTAGTATACAGAAATGCAAGAGAATTCTGTATGTTAATTTGGTATTCTGTAACTTTACTGAATTCATTTGCTAGTTCTAATAGTTTTGGGGTGGATTCTTTAGGATTTCTGTATATAGTATCATATCATCTGCAAATAGTGACAGTTTTATTTCTTCTTCATCAGTTTGGATATCTTCTATTTCTTTTTCTTTGTATGATTGTGGTGGTTAGGACTTCCAATGCTATGTTGAATAAAAGTGGCAAGAGTGGACATTCTTGCCTTGTTCCTGACCTTAGAGGAAAAGCTTCCATCTTTACAAGATTAAATATGGTGTTATCTGTGGGTTTGTCATATATGGCCTTTATTATGTTGAGGTATGTTCCCTCTATCTATTTTGTTAAGTTTTTATCATAAATGGACATTGAATTTTCTCTAATGCTTTTTCTGCATCTATTAAGATGATCACATGAGTTATCCTTCTTTTCAATATAAATGTGGTATATCATGTTGATTGATTTGTAGATATTGAACCATCCTTGCATTCTTGGGATAAACTCTGATCATGCTGTATGATATGCTATTAATGTATTGTTGAATTCAGCTTGCTAATATTTTTTGAGGATTTGTGCACCAATGTTCATCAGGGATATTGGCCTGTGATTTTTGTGTGTGTGTGTGACGTCTTTGTCTGCTTTTGCTATCATGGTAATGCTGACCTTGTAGAATGAGCTTGGAAGTGTTCCTTTTTCAAGGATAAGTATAGGTATTAACTCTTCTTTAAATGTTTGGTAGAATTTACCTGTGAAGTTGTCTGGTACTGGACTTGTGTTTGTTGGGATTTTTTTATTACTGATTCAATCACATTATTAGTATCAGTCTGTTCAAATTTTCAATTTCTTCCTGATTCAGTCTTGGAAGATCATATGTTTCTAGGCATTTATCCATTTACTTTTACTGGAGAGCTTTATATCCTCACATGGCTTCAAGTTATTCACATTCATTTCAACTTGAATGACTGCTTTTAGTATGTCTTTTAGGGCAAGTCTAGTGGAATGAACTCCCTCAGCTTTCATTTATCTAGGAATGTTTTAATTCCTCCCTCATTTTTGGAGGACAGTTTTGCCAAATATAGAATTCTTGGTGGTTTTTTTTTCTTTCAGTACCTTTAAATATAATATCCCACTGACTTCTGACTTTCAAGGTTACTTCTGAGAAATTGGTGAATATCCTTATTGAAGATCTCTTGTATATGAGGAGCCACTTTTCTCTTGCTGCTCTCAAAATTTTCTTTGTCCTTGTCTTTCAACAGTTTGACTATAATGTGTCTTAGTGTAGGTCTCTTTGGGTTTATCCTACTGGAGTCCATTCATCTTGGATTTGTAGATTCACGATTTCTTCAACTTGGGATTTTATTATTTTCTTGTCATTATTTTTTTCAAGTAACCTCTTTGCTTCTTTCTCTCTCTCTTCTTCTCAGATTCCTAAGATGAATGCTTTGGTCTGCTTGGTAAGTCCCATATGTCCTTTAGGCTCTGTTCACTTTTCTTTATTATTGTTTCTTTCTGTTCCTCAGACGTGATAATTTCAAATATCCTATATTCAAGTTAGATGACTCTTCTGCTTATTCAAGTCTGATGATGAACACCTCTAGTGATTTTTTTAAATTTTGTTACTATATTTTTGGCTTCATATTTTCTATTTGGTTCCATTTTATAATTCCTACCTCTTTGTTGATATTTCCATCTTGTTCATATATTGGTTTCTTGGTTTCCTTTAGTTCTTTATCTGTGTTGTACCTTAGCTCTTTAAGCATATTTAAGACATTTATTTTAAAGTCTTTGTCTATTAAGTGTGATAGTTGTGTTTCTTCAAGGCTGATTTCTGCCACTTTATTTTCTTCCTTTGAGTGGGTCATGTTTTCCTGTTCCTTTGTATGCCTTGTGCTTTGTCTGTTTGATTGTTTTGGTTAAACATTGGTCATTCATAAAAAAACAGCTACCTTTCCCAGTCTTTGTAGTCTGGCTCTGTGCCAGGGAAGTTCTTCACTAATTAGCTGAGCCTTGATTCTAAGCTTTGGGGTCAACCCAAGGAGAAATCTTATGGTCTTCTTAGATCTTTTCTGAGCATGTATCTTGCCTGGGCCTGCGTGTGGATATTTTTACTTCTATGTGTACATGACTGTTTTTAAACATCTTAGAACCCCAAAGTGCCTCTCATTTGGGCCTCTACCTATAATCCCTTACCCTAGGTATCTGTTGGCCAAGTGTCCCCTCAATTTTCCTGAGGAGCACTAGCTGCTTCTTCCTACTTGAGATCCAAGTTAGACTAAACAGAGACCAGTCCTTCAGACAGCCCCAGGCAGATGAAAATATAGAGAGTGAGATATTCTATGCTCTCTCTGGTTTATAGTTTTCTTATTCTTTTTTTTTTTTGGTACTTTCTTTGGTTTTATTGAGTTAATATTGGTCTCAAAAGAAATGAGCCTTACTCTGATTTTCTACAAGAGTTTGCATACAAGTGATATTATTTATTTCATAAATTTCTGATAGGATTCATAGTAAAACTATTTGTACCTGAATTTTCCTTTGTGGAAGATTTTAAATTGTTAATTCAATTGATTTACTTGATAAAGCCCATAAAGTAAGCTCAGTATATTCCCCAAATGTCCCCAGGCTATATCCCCCCAATATTAGAAGTGGTAGGGAGTGCTTTATCCTTTTCTTTTAAAATATTATTTGTCAAATTTTCTAAGACACATATATTATTTTACAACAAAAAATTTACTTGTTAAATACATAATCTATGAGTAAAAATAAAATCTTTATAGTATAGTGATAGAGTTTAATGAAATAAACATCAACTGAAGGAAAATTTCACCTGAGGATCAGTTGCTCTAGACTATTTAGTAACTCAACACTAAGTGACAAGTACTTTCCATAGTGTACACTAATCAATAACTACTCAGAGGCTAAATTATATAGATTACATAATGCATTCATCAATGTTTCTTCCCTAAGCCTTGCTAAATAAAACTGAAAGAAGAAAATAAGGTATAGATACAGAAGGACAAAGAGAAAAAGAGAAGAAAAAAAATTAACAGCCTCATTTCTTAGAAACTGAAGGTGGATGGACAAGTTGCACATATTTTAGCAAAACAGAAAGCTAAAATCTAAGCTTATAAATGGGGAGTACTACAATCGGCCAGTTCCTGCAGAAAAAAAAAATGGAACAATCTCAGAAATTAGAGGGCCCAGCTATTTTGGGAGGTAAGGATGAAAGTGGGAGGAAAAAGGGAAGGGAAGGATCTATTAAAGTTCTTTAAAACAAGCGTTCAGAACCCTAGATCTTCCCCTACAGACAGGTAACTCACTCTCCTTTTGCCTCAGCAAACTGGATGGATTGAACCAAACAGACAGTTGGGCTTGAGTTCACCAGCAGAGCTGAGGGTGGAGTGAGAGCACCATATGAAAAGTGGTAGATAAATGAGAACCTGTCTACTTGTTGACAGCCAAGTTTATATCCTTAAGGCACAATATTGGAAGATTCCTCTTTTAGAAAAGTTGACCTGCCCAAGGCAACAGTTGTTCACATGCTATCAGTACAGCTTTTTCCAATCAAAAAAATGGGTACACAGGTAATTCTAAAGTAAGTCCCACACATGTACATGGAACTTACAAATAGTATCTCATTCTTAAATGTGAAAGAACAATCAAGCATTACCAGAATTTGAGTGAATCCCACAGGATAAGAGTTCATAGAAACAAACACACACACACACACACACACACAAGGGAAAACAGAAATAATACAGAGACTCCCCTTCCAAAACCAGTAATATCCCTAGAGAGATAAGAAGCTGCCATATATAAGAGGATGATGACATAAAAAGAAGAAATGAAATACAATTTTTCCAAGTTGAAAACTATGACAGCAAAAATTAGATATTTAATGGGTAGGTTAGAACATAAAGTTGAAAATATCTTCCTAACAGTAAAATGAAAAAGATACAGATAATGTGAGAAAAGATATTAAAATTAGAGTCCTAGTCCAGGAGGTTTAACATCCAAATAAGAATGGTTTCAGAAAGAAAAATTGAGAAAATTATAGGAAAAAAATGGATCAAGAAAATTCAGCAGAAATGAAGGGCATGCATTTTCCAGTGGAGATAGCCTAATCTGTATCTAGAATAATGGATAGAAAGAAGACCTACACTAAGGCATATTGTGAAATTTCAGTATAATGGAGACAAAAATAAGAATTTAAAGTCCTCCAGGGAATGAAAATAAAAACAGTTCACATACAAAGGACCATGGATCAGAAGGCAAAGGCCATCTCAGTAACAAATTAGAAACTAGGAGACAATATATAAAGCCCTCAAAACTGTGAATTTGATTTCCTACATAGAAATCTGTAAACTTGGCCTTACTATCAGTTTAGTGTGAGAGTAGATAAAGATATTTTTCAGACATTGAAGAACTCAAGTAGTTAACTCCCATTGTACCTTTTCTCAGAAAGTGATCACTAGAAGATGTACTCCAGTAAGAGGAGAGAGAAAACCAAGAAAGGGAAATATTGGGAACCAACCAACTTGAGCTTCAACACAGAAGAGAGGGAAAGGGAAGCCCCAGGTCCAGCCACACAGAAGATCTACCGAGAAACCAGGCCATGTGGGAGCAGGAGTATAGAGGCTTTGATTAAAGGTGACCGGCAGAGGCTGAATATACTGAAAGAAACTCTGTCAGAGTTTGGGAATAAATTTATTATTACAATGGGGAATATTAAGCAAAAAAAAAAAATTACTAACACCAAGAAAAAAATTTATAAAAGAAAATGAATTTAATCATCGTACATTATATGGCTCTTCTATAAATAATAGTTACATATGCATAATAATATATCCACTGAATATTGATTTAACAAAAATATGGTGTTATAACTGTATTGACAGGTGGAAGAGGATGAAAAGTGTGTTTGGGTGATATTAGAAGGCTAGATTTTCATTCTATACAGTAGAATACTAATTGTTAATACCTAAAATTGAGATGTGAATTAATTATATGAAGCTAAATATTATAAGGTTCAACTAAAAATAGTGAAGATTCGTGTCTCAGCAAAAAGGAATTGTTAGATCATTGAGATGGAACAAGAAGCTGCTAGGTTTTTTATAA
This sequence comes from Manis javanica, assembly GCF_040802235.1. Lineage (NCBI taxonomy): Eukaryota > Metazoa > Chordata > Mammalia > Pholidota > Manidae > Manis > Manis javanica. Next base: position 153,961,374 of record NC_133157.1, read on the forward strand.
CATAGTAGAACTATTGAATTCTAAAAAGTATGTGCATGTATTACCTTTCAAATTAAAAAAAATTAAAATAGTTGTAGTGGCTTGAATTATGTCTCCCAAAATATATGTTGAAGTCCTAACTCGTGGTACCTATAACCTTATTTAGAAATAGGGTCTTTGCAGATGTAACCAAGTTAAGGTAAGGTCATATGGGGTTAGGGTGGGCTCTCTAACCAACATCTGGTGTCTTTATAAGAAGAGGGAGGTTTGGAGGCATGTATACACACAAGGAAGAAAGCCATTGAAGACAGAGACCAAGACTGGAATGATGTGTCTGCAAGCCACGGAATGCCAAGGACAGCCAGTGACCACCAGAAGCTAGGAGAGAGGCATTAAACAAATTCTCTTCTAGAGCCTTCAAAAGGAGCATGGCATAGGTAACACCTTGATTTTTTACTTCTAACCTCCAGAACTGTGAGAGAATATGTTTCTGTCATGTTAAGTCACACAGTTTATGGTAATTCATTACAGCAGCTCAAGAAACTAATAAAACCATGTTACTCATTTTTGTATATCTGAATTGGAGCAGGAGATGTTTCACAGAGGGTCAATTCTTCCAAATTCATTTCCAACACTTGAGGTTAAAAAAAAACAACAAAAACTAATCAAGTTAGCTGTTTTTTTAGAGCACAGTAGAAAACCCATCTGTTCAATTAAGGGATGTGGGAGGACTGGCAAATGTGAAATACAAATTTTGGTCTCTAGTTATAAATATTTAAGTGTGTGCCTGTCTGAGGTTTACTTTCTGTTTTTCAAAATAACCGTTCTCTTGTGCCATCTCTGAATAAGAAGCCTTTTCTTCACTCCCCAAATAATAATAATGTAAAGTGTTGAACACATGAATATTACAAATGAATGAACAGCAAAATCTTTTACAGTGGACCTGAAAATTGATTACCAAACACTTTTTCCAACAAATATCTCTGAACTTGCTATCACTTTTATATGAAATAGTAACAGATTTAAAGAAAGCACCTGTATTATTTACATTTCCTACACTTTTGGTCCCAGTGCCTTGTCTTAAGGTCTAATATCTTCTTAAAAATAGTTCAAGTAATGAGATTTTAAGATCTAAAAGCAGTTGGGTACAGAGTGCAATGAGTTGAATGGTGTCTGTTACCCACTCCCAAGAAAAAGGTATGTTGAGATCCTAACCCCCAGGATCTCAGAATGTGATCTTACTTGGTCATCGCAGACACAATTAATTAAATTAAAATGAGATCATACTGAATTAGGATGGGCCCCTAATCCATTATGGCTGGTGTACTTATAAGAAGACAGCCAAGTGAAAGAATAGACACAGGGAGGACACTGTGTGAAGATGGAGGCAGAGACTGGATTGATGCATCTACAAGCCAAGGACCATCAAGGATGGCCAGGTATCACCAAAAACTAGGAAAGAGACATAAAACAGATTCTCTCTCAGAGTACTCAGAAGGAACTCATCCTGCAGACAATTTGATTTGGGCCACCCAGTTTACATAGCATAACATAAAATTTACCACTAGCCACTCAGTTTGTGAAATTTTGTATGGCAGCCCTGGGAAATGAATATGCAGGGTTTTAATTATAATACCTGGGGGAAGGAGGGGAATCCTTTAAATTTTTTCAATTCCAGTTTATTCATTCATTTGTTCATTCACTAAATATTTGTTGAGTGACTGCTATGTATTAAGCACTGGACTCTAGGCACTGGAGCTAAAATACGACAAAGAGAGGTCTCCACCCTAAGGATGTGAAAATTCTAATGGAGGCGAATAGCAATCAATGAATAAATACATAACTTAACACAACACAAGCTAGTGTTAATGTGCTATGAAGGAAAATAAAACAGAAATATATTAGAAAGTGGGATACAGAGGTCAGGGAAGGCCTCTTTGAGAAGATGGCATTTGAACAGAGATCCGAATGAAGTAAGGAAGTAAGCTAGGCAAGGCTTAGCGGGAGAGAAGAACCTTCCTGATGGAACCAGTACAAACGCCCAAGGCATGAATAAGGTCAGTGTAGATGCAACCCAGTGATTGAAAAGCAGGGAAAGGAGATGAGACCAGCTGTATGGAGGCCCCGAAGGCCTAGTTTAAGGATCTGGGTTTTATTGTATTACTAGAAGCCATTGGAATGTTTTGTTGCTGTTTTGTTTTTGTTTAATCGGACAAGTAACATCATCTGATTAAACAATTTATATGGCTACTCTGTAGACAATGGCTTCTAGATGAAGAGTGGAATCCAGGAGGTCAGTCAAAAAGTTTTTCAATAGCCTGAAAGAGAGACGGAGGTGCCGTCCCGTACCTTTAGAGGAGGTATATGCAAATGTACACAGAACAAATTTACAGATAACCATCTAAGCCTATAAACTTGATCCTGTTTTCAAGTAAAAAAATCACAATAATCATGGGGTTCTTCATTTTAGACTAGAATTTCCTTAGACTGGGAGTTTCTGAATGAACCCATTAATATCTATTTGAACATCGTATTCACAGCTCAGAAACACAAAAGAACTCTAAAATTGAGGAATAAAACTGAAATTACTATTGAAAAAATTTAGGATTAATTTTTTTAGGTAAACAACTTGTATAATACAATTAAATTTTTATAAGGCATAGCAAAATAAGTCATACAGGTCAACAGTATCAAATCAATTTTTTAAATGCAATGAAAGTAATTCCTCTACTTACAGTATTTAGGAATCTCCACATTGTCTAAGAATTAGTAAAGGTTCATGGTTCTTGAGTGGAAGGAGTCAATATTCAAAATTCAGTTAAGTTTAAAGTGAAATTTGTTCATAGGGTAACAAGTGAATATAATTAGTAATAGTAATCACTAACATTAGCAAATAAAATAACTAAACATCCAAGGTCAAAGCTTTCAAAATATTTCCCAGGACAAACAACTCATTTCAAAAAAGGGTAAAAGACTAACTTGAGTAGACATTTCTCCAAATAATATATACAAATAGCCAATAAGCACATGAAAAGATACTCAACATTATTAGTCATCATTAGGGTAATGAAAATCAAAATTACCCACTTGACACCCATTAGGATGACTATTATCAAAGAAATGGAAAATAACATGTTGGTGAAGGTTTGGAGATGTTGTAACCCTTGAGCACTGTTGGTAGGAATGTAAATGGTGCAGCTCATGTGGAAAACAGTTTGGTGGTTCCTCAAAAAAAATTAAACATAGAATTACCATATGATCCATTAATTTTACTCTAAAGTATATAGCCAAAACAGGGACTCAAAAATATGCTTGTACACCAACATTCATAGCAGTTATTCACAATAGCCAAAAGGTGGAAACAACCTTAAATGTCCATAGATGTATAAATCAATACACAAAATGTAGCATATATGTATAATCGAATATAATGCAGCTTCAGAAAGGAATGAAATTCTGATACATGCTGTAACATGGATGAACCTTGAAGATCTATACTAAGTAAAATAAGTCAGACATGAAAGAACTAATATTGTATGACCCCATTTATATGAGGTACCTAGAATAGCCAAACTCAGAGACAGGAAATGGAATGGAGGTTATTTGGAGCTGGGGGAAGGGAGTAAATAAGGAGTTATTATTTAATGGGTATAGAGTTCTGTTTTAACATAATGAAAATGTTATACAAATAGATAGTGGTGCTGGTGTTCAACTCTGTGATTACACTTAATGCCACTAAATTATACACTTACAAATGGTTGAAATGTTAATTTTATGTTAGACTTTTTTTTTTTACAACAATAGGAAGGGACAAGACATGTGTTACAAGAGTTCATTGCTTTAGCCAACCATTCTCCAAGCTCTCAAACAAAACCCCTGTGGAGGCCAGTCACCACTCGTATTCTGAAGTCACAACCCCTTCAATGCTCATAGTGGTTCTATTCTCAGAAACGGGGATTGACAGGCATGCCTGAGGCTCCCTTCACTACAGGTACCAGAGCCTATGCTATATCTCTGTTAGAGTTCTTGTGCATTCTTCTCCTCTACTGTTTTTCTGGAAGGCCTTGAAAAACTTTTCAGATATTCTATGACACTTGCTTTCTTTTCATTTCAAACGTCCTCACAGTTGAACAAGAAACATGGAATCATTTACCAAGTTGAAGTTTGTACACTTCCCATGATTTTTCTTAATACTTTCCTCATGTTGATTTTTAAATTCAGATTGGGCCAGTGGTAGATGACATGAATGTTGTCAACAGTCAAGATGGCCTAAATGCTTTGTCGGCAACAGTATGCCTTGAAAGCTCAGCTCTTGCATGTTTCTTTGGTTTGAGCAATCCATCCAAACCCCACAGTCAAATTACTATAATTGCAATGTACCTGTTGGCAATTATGATAAAACTGTACAGCCTGCAAGTCTGCACTGCAAAGAAAATTGTGGTACTGGAAGAAATGATTATTAGATGAAAATGATTCTATAAATGAAATATTAACTGGAAGAAATTAAACTTGTGGAAAGTTTCATCTGCCAAATAATCTCCTCAGATGACCTTCCCTCAGTCCATCATGTCTGAGTGAAATCATAAACACTGTTCAGACTTACAGTAAATGCAGCAATGATGAGCGTTCACAAAGATGTAGAAATAAAAATGTTTGCACAGGCATGAATAAAAGTTATCAATGAAAAAAACATACCGATTGTTCTGGAACATGTTGAGTTTGGGTATTATATCAAAGAAGATTATAAACAATTATATGAAAAGCCTTTTAAAATACTCTCTTGTCCAGATAAATGTGTATGTGAGGTTAGATTTTATTCACATACTTCAACCAAAATAGTATGTTGCAACAGTTTGAATGCAGAAACAGATATGAGGTTCTAGCTGTCTTCTATTAAGCCAGACATTCAAGAGATTTGAAAAGATGTAAAAAAATGAGGTTTTCCATTATTTTTTTTGTCTTGATATAGTTTTTCACAAAAGTGTAACGCTAATATGTAGTAGAGTTTGTTATAGTTGTTTTTAAGTAAATAAATATTTTCAAAATTTTGATTTCTAGCATGATAAATGTTGATAGATATAACTCACATAAACAAAGCTCCTTGAGATCTGTAATAATTTTTTTGTTACTGAGTATTATTATTATGATTTAGGCTTATTTATTTTGAAAACTAATTCAGTGCCATAAAATAATTACTTTAATGAAAAATAATTTGCCATTGAACTTTCTCTCATATTAACCAGCCTTAAAGACATTATTATCCAAACAAAAAGCAAATTCCCACTCATCAAAAGTTAGGATATTTCAAATAACAAGATAATCTATGAAAGTCAATCTGTTGACTATTATGTGTACATTCACTGCTTTTTCAGGATCATGCCACAAGCAACTTTATCTCAAGGACCTTTCCATGGGAGCTAATCAGCCTTTCACTGTTTTGCCATCATTACCTTGTTTCTCTCCTTCAGCAACTTTCCTATTTCTTCACCTAATTTTTTGTTTTCCTGAGGCCCCTTACCTACAGTCCCACCTGCAAGTTTTTTTCCACATTTTCAGTTTATCAATAACAAAAATCTCTGACACTTTCTTACTAGTTCTTCTCCTTACCTCAAAAATTAGAGCATGTACAATAATGATACATACTGTTTGGGGATACTTGGTAGGTAGAAATCTTTGGAATATTTAGCTTTCATTTTCCTATTTATTAAAGTAGAAGGGAAAGGAAATAGATGGCTTAGACTGAAATACTGAAGAGCAAAGGGTGCTAAATTAAAGAAAATCCCAAACTATTGCTTATGTGATATTTTTCTCATATGGAACTCAGAACTCCTCTATATATTTGGCCTTATATGAGATTTTATAAAGAAGTTCTGACCTAGTATCCTACATTATAAGATCTTTGGGAGATCTAGCCTCTATAATAATCAATACATGCAACCACTATGGAAAACAGTATGGAGGGTCCTCAAAAGATTAAAAATAGAACTACCATATGATCCAGAAATTCATTTATCTGAAGAAAGCAAAAACACTAATTTGAAAAGATATGTACAGTTTCATGTTCATTGCAACCTTATTTACAGTAGCCAAAACATGGAAAGAACCTAAGTGTACATTGGCAGATGAATGGATAAAGAAAATGTGTGACACACATGCACACACACAAACACACTGGAATATTATTTAGCCATAAAAAAGAGTGAAATCTTGCCATTTGTGACAACATGGATGGACCCTGAAGGCATTATGCTAAATGAAATAAGCCAGGCAGAGAATAATAAATACTTGCTTACATGTGGAATCAAAAAAAAAAAAGCCAAAAAAGCCAAACTCATAGATACAGAAAACAGAGTGGTGGTTGCCAGAGGTGGGACTTGGGAAGTGGGGGAAATTGGTGAAGGGGGTCAAAAGGTATAAATTCCCAGTTATAAAAGTCATGGGAATGTAATGTACAGCGTGGTAACTATAGCTAATAAATACTCTATTGGTCATCTGTGAAAATTGCTGAGAGAGTAATTCTTAAAAAGTTCTCATCACAAGAAAAAAAATTTTGTGACTATGTATGGTAACCAAAGTTAACTAGACTCGTGGTGATTATTTCAAAATACATATAATTATCAATTTAACCATTACATTGTACACATGAAACTAACATAACATTATATGTTAATTACACCTCAATAAAGAAAACAGCCAATACAGGGTAAAGTCAAATCTGACAAGTGCCAGCCTTAACGACAGTTTTTCCCTGTCATAGACTTGAACATGACCACAGCATTAACCCGATTTTTCTGGTCCCTCAGAGAAGAGAGAGCCTGGGAAAATGATGATAGTTAAATAGAAAGGAAGGAAGACCGGAGGACAGAAAGAGAGAGAAAACAGAAAGAAGAGAAGGAAAGGAAGCAAGAAGCAGTGCTGCTGTAAAGTGTATCATCTCAGCAGGAGAGAAAACAGAAGAGTTCTGGAAACAGACAAGACTTGGGAGGCTACTGCAAATCGCTCTGACTCTTTTGTGATGTCAAAGTTCTGTTACTTTCTCAAGTATATTTTAGAGGCAGATATCATTCCCCTGTCCCAAGTTCTAACTCTTGATTAATACAATTAGCATTTAGGTGAAATAACCCTATGTCTATTTCTTAAATCCAGAACCAGACAAACACGTTGTTAAGGTATTAAGAGACCATTATTACTTCTTCAGTACTGTCCTCTCTTTTCTAACTTTCAATGAATGAAATGGATAACTTACTACTTGACTACAGTCTTCCAAAGTCCTGGAGCTTCCAGATGGCTCCCCAGAACATGAAGTTAAGACCCACATGGCCTCTGTCATAGATAGCCACCACTGGGAATGGACTTGGCTTTTCTCTTTCAGAGCTAACAACTAAAAAGAAACTATTGGGGGCAGAAGGACTCAGCTGTTCATTCTTTAGTCCTGTGTCTTGAGAGGTGTTAAGCTTATAAAATTATTTCTGTTACTGCTTCCCTTATAGTGAGGTATTGAAACAAGTTCCCAGATTAAATGTTTCCTTTAAGAGCACAGCTACTGTCTGGCTGGCCTCCAGGTGCACAGGGCTGAAAGGTCACAGTCACAGTACATCCCTTGCCAGCAAAGTTAGACAACATGATTCTCCTCTTTTAACCAGTTTAGGCATCCATTTTCAACAAATCACTGTTATTCAGATGCTGAGAGAATGAGATTAAAAACTTTTTTGAAAATAATGTATTCCTCTCTCACCCCTGAAGCACTCCACCAATTTTTATTTTGCATGTTACTTTCCAGTCCCGTGAATAGGTTAAATATATTTTTATGTAGTTGCAATTTCATATCCTCTTTCTTAAAATGACATTATTTGAAAGCTCTTTTTCCAAAAGCCACTGTTGCTGTTTACATTCGTAGGTGACTTTTTACTAAGGCTGTGTTCATTAACATCAAGTGAGAGGGCCTGGAAGGAGAGAGCTGTTATTACATAATCTTGGCTCTGATTACTAAAATCTCGCTACTATGTTCTCTGACCTTCCCAAATTAACCTAAATTTCATGTTATGCTCTGCTTTAAAGAATCCTGCCCCCAACATTTCACTCAATTTTGTGGAAAAATTAACAGATATAATATCTGACATTTTAAGGAACCACATTTTTTTTTTCTTAAAAAAGCAACCAAGAATTGCTTAGCCTATTTACAATAGACTGGCAAAGTGTTGCCATGGAAGATATGACATCAGCAGGACAATGAATGTGGGAAAATTGGAGCATCACATTTACAAAGGAGAAAAAAAAAAGGAAAGGAAAGCTTTAAATTGCCAGGAGGTCAAATATCCTAGGAAAAAAAATAAGTATTAGGTACAGTTGAACTTCCATGATTTTTCTAATTTAGTGTTCTAAGGATCATTAAAGCTGTAATTTTTACCTAGAGAGAATTTGCTAAATAAATGTTTCCCTAGTTTAATTGCCTGTTATGAATTTAGATTTTATATATTACTTAAACATAATTCTGCTATATGCCTTTTCAAATAAAAATGGAAAATTACTCAAGAAGAACCTATAGAAAATACATTAGAGAATAATATTTTGGTAATTTTTCTATGGCTTTTTTCAAGGCAAATTTAAAATTGTCTTGTTGCTTCTTTTCTGTTTTTTTTTCCAGTGGGAGAACCATAACATCTTAAATATTGAAAGATGAATATTTTCAATATTTTGAAATAGCCTATACAATTTACAGAGACCATTAGAAGAATAATTCTCATATCTACAATAGTTGCCATTCATCTTTCTCTGGGAATAAATTTTCATCCTTCTTTCACATTATATCATAGATTGGTGACCAATGCCTTAAGGAGCCATCTCGTCACTCCTGCCTTCAGGAACAAATAAGACTTGAACAAATCTGAAAGGACAAACTTTATGTGGAGAGCTAACACCCTTTTTTAATAGGGCCTGTTTGACTTCTGGCTGTGTAAATCTAACCTGTTGGGTCGGTTTTGGATTCTACATCTAGATTTATTTCAGGGCACCTGGTAAGATATGTCTTGGGCATAAACTGTTGAGATAACAGAGTTCATCTTTGATGTTTTTCATTTCCCTACTGGGGCCTCTTTTCTTCCAGGCCCCACCTGCTGCCCTGCCTTTCACACATGTGATAACAGCCCTGGGCTGGCGTTCAAGGTGCGCCGGCCCAGGAGAAGGCACTCAGAACATTCTTGCTAAATGAGCCTGGGCTTCATTTTTCATTTCTATGGTATTTGTTCCTGTTCTCCCAACTAGGGGATTTTCCTTCACTGTTCTTTGGCAATCTTATTGAAGATCCCTGAGCATGCAGAGGAACATGGTTCCAATTGGAAAGTTTCTTTTCTTTTGGAGAAGCAGACTAATTCCTTTTAAATCACATGATTTAGTTCTTTGGGGAGATGTATATCTTTCTCCATATGTGTCTCACATGATGAACATTTAATAATGAGGCAAGATGAGATCAGGAGCAGACTGACTGAAGCCAGGAATGCTGAAGCTTCAGGTCCCCTTTTTGGCACACGTCTTCCCAAGAAAGCCTTGGTAATGTGCTCACAGGTCATATGATCTTGCAAAATTTGCCAAAGAAATACATTTTAGTCACCTTGAGTTAGTACTCTCTTCCCCTTTGACTTCCCCTCTGTAGTTCTTGCCCTTGTGTTAAGTATGTTGGAGTGGCTACGGGTCCTATAGGATTCTGGGAAGGTGACAATCAATTAGTGATACATTCAGTTTAGGTTTTATAGGCTATACTAACATGATTTGCAGTCATTTCTGTGATTAGTTTAGATATTGCTCGATGTCCTGGTTAAGAAATAGCTTCCAGGAATACTTATAATCTCCCACTATGCTGACTAACCAGCATCATGACATAAAGATGCAAAGCCAAGGTTTATACAACATGAGTAGGTCCTATCGCATCTCTTACAGGGACTGTAGAGGTAAAAGTGGAGAAACATGTCTGAAATGTCCTAAGCTAGTCTATGCGAAATTATTCAAATCGCCATATGTATAAAGCTGTAAGTAGAGGATTCATTTGCATAGAGGCCTAGGCATAACCGTAGCTTTCCAGTTAGAGTATGTGTAATGATGCAGTATCTACAATTACCAACACACCATATATATATATATATTTATATATATATATATATGTATGTGTTCTCTTGTGATAAAAGTTGTGTGAAGTAGAGTTGACCAAAAGTCCTTTGATTTTACTGTGTACAAACCTGTAGCAGTACTAAAAATAGGAGTATGTCTGTGTAAGAGTTTAGGATGATTTATGTATCCCAAACCTCAATATGTAAGCACATTTTATCAACTATACTACAAGAAAGACTGAATTACTTTTCTATTCTTTTTATAGAAAAAGATATTATAAAACAGCTGTTGTATAGAGAAGCTCCAAAGAGCATTAAAAAAAATGTAGAAGAAAAGTATTATAATGGCTCTGTGAGACAATTAATGAAAATATTATGACATTTTCCTGGAGTTTTTATTATTTATGGTATTTGTCAGTTTTAAAAAAAATTTAAACTTACTGCAATTTCTATTATTATTCTAATTTTTTAAGACTAATTTTGCATTTGTACTTTCATATTTGTTTCTTTAAAGAGGGCCTCTAAATTATGTAAGCTTCTGTCTGAATAAAACCTGGATCTGCCTCTGAATGAGATGAGATGAGCTAAGTCAAGCTGATACCTGGCATCTGACATAAAAGCTAATCAGATAAGAGATGAAGTTGGTAAGAATAGGTAAAAGTAATCAAGGTACCATAAGTTAGGCAAGGAACAGGATGTACACATTGTTTTAAACAATAACATATTTTCTGTTGGTGGATATGATGGGCATATGTTTAGATGAGATCACTTAGGGGAAAGTATGTAAGTTGGTTATATATCTTAATTTTTACTGCATTTATTGAGCACCACTTCCTCTATCCCATTCCAAAATATCCTGTTAGTTGATTAGTACTGGAAGAATTCTAATGTTAAAAAAAATTTTTGAAAGCCTAGTTTGGTTTTTTTTGTTTGTTTTTTTGGCCACCTAGATTTTTTAATGGATTCTTCCATTTGAAGGAATTTTTCTCTAAACAACACAATCTGAAATATATATAGTGAAGTGCTCAATGGATTACTGAATTGAATTGTCTTTCCTACCCACTTATCCAGGGCTCTGTCCATTTCATCTGTGTATTTATAGATTTGGTTCCTTAGAAAGTGTAACTAGCGTTGGAACATGTCAAGCTATAGATTATTCAGCACCCTAAAACCAGTTTTCTTGGTGTGGCCTCTAGAAATTCTTGTTAATCCCCACTCTTCATTCCAAAGGTCTGCAGTTCTGGGGCAAGTGAAGGCACATTGTTGGTGGTAGATTCTTGTCTCTGGAATTTGCTTTCCTTGTTATCCTTTTGAGATCAGGAGTGTCTGATTCTATCTATCTGAAACACATACCCGAAATCCCTCATTAAGGGCTATTCACTCTTGCCGGTTTCCTAATAACTGGCTTTCATCGTGATGGGTAATGATCCTGTGGAAAAGCATGGGGAAACTCTCTTGTATGTCCACTACTGCTTTACTTTTTATCTCTTTATTCTTGAGTTAGACCTTTTTATCTGGAGTTCTGCTAAAAAACTACTAAACAGTTTTGCCAAAACTGTAAAGAAACACAGTATAGCCCTTAAAAAATCAGACTATGGGAAATAGATCATATCTGTCACCTTTTCTGCATATCTTAATGTAACATAGGTGTATAAAAATATATAAGAAAGTTTTGAAGGGATATATAGAAGATGCATCAGGCTTTACTTTTTAGAAATTTCATAAATTTTATCCACTTGATGAACTTTATTTAATCCACACTTTGGTTTTATGGTTAGTAAGTACTTGAAATTATTTAAATTTATTGTTTTGCATGTGTGTGCTGGAAGAATGACTCAATAGAGGTCTGTAAACTGCTAAGCCACTATGAATGATTTTCTGTAGATTAAGCATCACACCAGTTCATAAAAAGCAGTCCCCAGAAGCATTGCAGCAAACCTGCCAAATAGCATAACCTGATGCTTAATGGAGTTTATCAAGTCATCAGCTTTCTCTGTTCCTTAAACTGTGTTCAACAAATGCAAGGAGAATATGACCCAACATATCTCTATTGCATTTTAATCACACAAAAAAATTATTCCAGCTAAATGCTCCATAATCTGAAAATACTGATACTGAAACACTTTTATTTAAACACTCTAGCAAATTATTAGCCACTGTATAACATTTGACACAGAACACTTAGATTCTATTTGGCCAAGTTTGACCTTGCTCTTTTAAATAAGTTTTTCTATATGTTTAATAATACAAATGTACTATTTAATGTTAATAATATCAATATTATATATGTATATACACACACACACATAATATAATCTTTATGCCCAAAAGAACTTTAACCTAAACATTCAAAGGATTAATAAAATTGGAAATTAAAAAACATGAATTTTCCCATTTTTGTTTGTATTTTTAATTATTAAATTGATACATGGACACACAGTGCTCATTTTAACAATAGGTGAATATAATGAAAAAATTCAGAAGCCTCTCCTTCCTTCTTTTCCTAACTCCTATCTTCTAGTAACCAGAAATAACAATTAGGTATTCTCTCATGTCTTTCTCTAAAACAACACAACTTTGTGGATCAGTTTGCCCATGACTAGCTGGAACATAGAGCATGAGACTCAAGGTTTCAGTTTCCTCTTGCCAAAAATAAGGATTCAAAACCACAATGAGATACTACTTTATACCCACTAGTATGGTAAAAATAAAAAAGACAGACAATGACAAGTGTTGACAAGGATGTGGAGAACTTAGAACACTAGGACATTGCTGATGGAAATGTAAAATAGCGCAGCCACTCTGGAAGACATTTTTAGAGTTCCTCAAAATGATAAACATAGAGTTGCTATATGACCCAGCAATTCTACAACTAAGTATGTATGCAACAGAAATGAAAACATATGTGCATAACAAAAAAATGTTCTTAATAGCATTATCAATTATTGCCAAGAAGTAGAAATAATCACCAATAGATCAATGGAGAAACAGAATGTGGTGTATCCACACAATGGAGTACTATTCAGCCATAAAAAAGAATTAGGTATTGTTACATGCTATAATGTGGATCAATCTTAAAAATAATATGCCAAATGAAAGAAACCAGTCACAAAAGATCACATATTATGATTCCATGTATGTAAAATATACAGAATATGCAAATCATTAGAGACACAAAGTGAATTAATGGTTGCCAGAGGCTAGGTTATCAGATTTCTTTAAGCCTGAAAAGTGTTCTGTAGATTCTGGTAATGATTACACAACTCTGTAAATATACTAAAAATCACTGAACTGTAAACTTTAAATGGGTGAATTTTATGACATGTAAAATAGATCTCAGTAAAGCTTTTAAAAAATTAAAATAAGAGCACTTACCTTAGTTGCTCTCCCAGGTCCTTTTTAGATTACATAATTTCCCTATTACACAATGTAAAAACACTTCCATGTTCTTTTCTTTCTTCTGCTAATAAATTCACTTAAATAACAAGTTCTTAACCTACTTTTTAGATCTACTACATTTTCCCCATTCTCTAAAATGGTTCTTCCTATTTATGCTAAAGTTTAATATTTGTCCTATGACATAAATGTTAACTTTCAGTTAGAAAAAAAAATGGAAAAATATCTTGGTAAAGAAAAAAAGCGTGAGTTAACAGCTATCATAACCAGTGTCTTTCTGGCTTTAAATATACACAATTCATTCTAATAATTGATAAGAGAGTCAAGAAAGCAAAATATTGGACTAATCCTGAATGTATGGGATATCATATTTCAATTCCTAATGTTTTTAGTTCAATTACCATAACTTGTAGCCTCAAAAATAAATATGCAAATAAAGAAACTTAAATCAGCTGTCATTTTGGCCATGACAAATACAAATGTACCAACCCTGTACAGTCCTTTACTGGCTGCTCCAGAACATTTCAGCAGGCAGGGGCTTGGGAGCTTATGGGCCTGAAAACTGTCTAGAAGGAAGAGGAAACTAGAGACACATTTGCATAAGACTGAGGAAACTTCAAGTGACCATTTATGTCTATGTACACTGAAGGAAGATGGAGGTTAATTAGCGTGGGCCAGGGGAGGGGGCTAAATCCTCTCTATCACCTTTTTTCTTGCTGTTGGAACCACCTTCAATTTTCTTAGTCCTAGAAATAATTTTCTTCTCGTTCATGCTTCTTATGTAGGAAGCTTCCTATTCATACTCAGAAAAGGCAAACCTGAACATGACCGTGACTCCTGTGTAGGCCCAACCAGACCGGAGCTGGGCCTTTGATTCAAAACAAGTTTATAAGACATTCATGGAACTTTTGCTTCTTGGAACTGGGATAAAAGATTCAGTCACTTACCTATGAAGTTACAATATTTGATTAAAGTAAGTCACAACTTAAAGTACTGGAGACTTAGAAAATAAGTCTAAAAAATGGAAGTTGGGGTCGTATTGTAGAAGACTCAATATGCCTGATTAAGGAGTTTAATTGTATCTTAGGATACAGAAGGAAAGAAGGAAGGAAAGGTTTTAAAATTAGAAATCAACAAAAGTAATGGTGCACAGGAAACCTGAAAGGAGACAGACACTGGAGATAAGTCTATGCAGAAAACTATAGCAATAGTCCTACTACAGGGCCTAAACTAAATGTGATAGAAATGAGTGAAGAAGGAAGAGATTTTAGAGGTATTGAACTGAAAGAGTCAATAGCAGTTTGTGGCTGATCAGATATGGGAGTAAAGGGATGAGGACAAGGGATTAGACAAGTATAAGAGTGATGTCAAATCTCAGCATGGTGAGATTGCCCATACCATAACATAACCAGGAAATCTGGAGAGGAAGGCATTTGGGGACTAAGTTAATACTTCCAGTTATGGACATCTTTGATTGCCAGACCTCTGAAATGAAATGTCCAGCAGGCAAATGTAGCCAGAGGACTGGCATTAAGGAGAGGTCCTTATTGTACATTGGGTCTTTATAGTGTAACAGTTGATGTTGTGAAGCTGGACAAGATTTCTAAGGGAGATGTGGGTAAAATTGTAACATTTCCAGAATATCTCGACTGGCTTTAGTACATCTGGGTATCAAATAGGTGTTCAGAGGTGGAAAGAAGTATGGCTTTAGTGCATTTGCATCATTCTTCAGGGGTGGGGAGAAGTTCATATCTATACCAATGGGTAATTGCCTGGGCAAGGGGGGCTAATCTGTACCCCGGAGGTGAGGGGAGGGCCAGTTTTGCTTCTGCTGAAGCAGGAAAGAGAGAAGGCCCCAGACTGCAGTTTGTAAGAAATAAACGGGTTTTAAACTTTATTTCTCCCTTTGACTGATTTTGGTTTTTAGAGGTATTTTGCCCCAGGATTTCCTCTCCCCGGACTTACAGGAGGGCTGGGCAAAGGAGCAGATGGCTGAGAACTTATCTCTGGGGATCCATCACTGTCGTGGGACAGGACAAATAAAGAAAGCAGCTGCCAGAGAAAGAGGGAGTATGTGAGAATCACTTCAATTCTCTGAACACCAGGAAGAAAAGGTCTTAGGGGAAGAACAGAGGGAGTAAACTGTTTCAAAAGCTATTGAGAAAAGGAGAATGGAATTATTTATCATCAGCTTCATTAAAATACAAGATAACTTTCTATTAATCAGAGTAGGACTAGTGATAAAAACCATACTACTTATATAAAACTTTACAAAAATATTTTTACAGACATTATTAAAATCTTTTGATTTAGCCAATAAATATTTATTAGGTATTGATTATATGCAAGGCATATGTGCTAGGACAGAGTAGCATAAAATATAATATGGTTTTTGCCTTTCAAGAACTCAAAGTTTAGTTTTTCTTAGCAGTCCTGAGAGATCTTCAAATGAGTCATCATCAAACCTCTATACTAAAAATAATTTTTTCTAGATTTTTTTCCATAGTAAGAATATATTCTTTATTTCTGGTTCAAGAAATGTCAATGAAATCAAACAGTAAGTAGTCTTAGACTTAATGACCTTCTCCTAGAAAGCGTGGAGGCCTAGTAAGGCACATCCCAGTATGAGATGAGTTAGTATTAGCTAACTCTCACTCTGATGTGAATAGTAGGTTGGTGATACTAGTAAATGGCCAGATCATCTAGACAATTGCTGCTTAAAGTATGGTTTATGAACCAGTTGTGACAGCAACACCTGGGAGCTTGTTGGAAAGGTTTAGTCTTGGATACCATCCCAGACTACCAATCTGCATTTTAATGAATCCCCAAGTGTTTCCCATGCATGTTTGAGGTCTGTGAAGTGGTGATGTACACTATTTTCTCAAGTGCTGTACAGAAATGTTTTTCTTCTTGGAGAAAGAGAGCTAAAGGAGAGAACAAATATTTACTGCAGATCTGCTATGAAATAGACACTATAGTATAAATTCCACCAATGTGATATCATTTAATGCTTAAAATAACAATAGAGGTATATTTCATTGTTCCCAGGTAGCAGATGAAAAAACTGAGGTTGAAGTGTCCCATTGTCACCTGGCTGGGAAGTGCCAGGACTGGCATTTGACTTCAGGTGTTTCCAACTCCAAAGCTTTTCCTATTAGACCAAGCTAACTTAAAAGCACATGAAAAAAGACATTCTAAAACCTTCTAGATTGAAATATTACTTAAGAATTTCACTAAAGAAAGCATGACTCTGAATCATAAAACTACCAACATCAAGCACTGTCATTGCAAAGTGATTTCCTTTGTTACTCTTCACAATAACCAGGTGAGGCAAAAATTATCTCCATTCCTTAAATAAAAAAGTTGAAGTTCAGAGGAACTAAAGGTTTGTACATAGTCATAAAGCAATGAGTCAGAAGTGGAATTAAAGTGAGGAGCTTGACTGGTAACCACCAACACTCTGACAGTTTACTCTCTGAAGCCATTTCAATACATAGAAAACTTCTACAACTGTTGGCTGTTGCAGTTTAGAGCCAGCTGGGTTAATATTTGGGACATTTGATTTTGCTTCTTGTGACTTAAAGAAACCATGGGGAATTCACACATGCACTGTAGCTGCCTATGCCCTTACTACCCACAGATACGTATTCATTTATGAGGTCCTATGATCAAATCCTTAAAAGAGTATAGTCTACAAGGCTTAGCATGAGTAACCTTTGGTCTCCCTGCCTATTCTCTCACATCTTTTGTGACTTGTCTCTTGGCTCTGGATGCCCAGCCACCCTGGGGTCCTCTCAGTCATTTTCCAGAATAAGCTGTGCCCTTTCCCAACTCAGGTCCT
Organism: Manis javanica; assembly: GCF_040802235.1. Classification (NCBI taxonomy): domain Eukaryota; kingdom Metazoa; phylum Chordata; class Mammalia; order Pholidota; family Manidae; genus Manis; species Manis javanica. The sequence goes on from NC_133157.1 coordinate 153,978,690, forward strand.
TTGCACAGGCTGCTTTCTTAGCTTCTAACGCTCACTCCTCTGTTTGCTTAGCTAACATTTATTTATTCATTCCTCAGGTTTCAACCTTAATTCATTTCCTCAGAGAAGCTTTCCTAACCCCCTAATCTAGGTCAGGCTCTCCTATTGGAGATTCTTATAATCCCCTGTACTTGACTGTGGCACTTATCACAAGTAATTTATTAATGATTGGTTAACAATTTCTTCAAGGTATAACTTCCTCCACTAAACCTTGAGTTCTGAGAAAGCAAGAACCATATTAGATTTTAGCAGCCATATTAGATTTATTAGCACATGTCTTACACATAGTATCCAATAAATATTTGTTGAATAAATCAATGGATTTCAATAATGTCTGTGAAAATAGTTTAGTAAATAGGAAAGTTGGTGAATGGTGTTGCTATTATTATTATGTGTACTCTGATTTTTTGGAATTTACCTTGTATTTTAATGATGCTGATGATACATAATAATAATGTGTTAAATTAATTGTAATACTTTTTTTAAAATTAGCTGAGCTTAACTTTGACCCACCTTGTGATTTCATATGACATGCACAGGGAGGGCAAAACTTAACTGGGCAAAGGCAGGCAGATTTTCATTCAACTGTGACAGGAATTCTAACTAGGTGGGAAGGCTCTAAATTCCTCACCTGACCTCTGCCTATAAGACAATGAGTCAATCCTAAGAGAGTCACACTCAAACCAGAAGAATTTTGGCAATCTTTCTGATACTGCTTGTTCCCAGGACAAAGTATGTGTTTGCAAACAAATGTGTGCTTCTTTTGGGGAATGGATCAGAAAACATAGATCATGTGATGCAAGATGCTTCAAACTTCTGCCATAGTTGCCCAGGCATTAAAATAAATTTTAATTTATTTATACCCAACTTTAACTCCCCACACCTGGTATTCTCTTCTTCTCTGATCTTTTTAAGTGATTTCTGTTCTGTTCTATTCCTAATTGTTCTGTTTTACATTATATTGAGAAGTCTGAATGCTTTTTGGGCAGTAAACATGATATACATCTTTTAAAAAAATATTGCATGCTTTTAGCCTAAATAATCAGCAGTTCAAGAAGTAATCATATTTTAAAGGAGTTGCAGGCAAGAATAAATCTTTACTACTGTAATGGAATTCAGACACTGTGGCATCTGGATTGAAGAAATATACTGTGCATTAAGCTTTCTTTAGTGTCCCTCAAATTAAAATCACATGTAACCCCCTTTTTAACTAAGATAGGGCTACCTTTATCACAGAATCTCTACAACTAGCCACTGTTTTGTAGTCCATAGCATAAACTCAATAATGTATGAGAAAGCACTTCATAAACATGTTAAGAGTATTTGGTAAAGTTCCTACCCAAGTGTAATTGCTATGGTTGTAATTATTCTTACTCTAATTACATAAAAAACCATTTTAGATTTTAAATGCATTGAATCCTTAATATTGAATATGGTCATTTTGAGTATCTTAAATAGCTCTGCCCTGGCTTCTTTCATTTTAAATATAATACATATACAGCCTAAGTTAACTGGACAAAATAAGATCCTGTCGTTGGCCTATGGAGACTCTGGCAGTTTATCATTCACCTTATCCAACAAGTATTCGTTGAGTATGTCCTGTGCCCAAGCCACCAAGCTAGGCCTCTGGGATGAGGTACAGTGGTATACCAAACAGACTTAGTCTCTGCCCTCAGAAACTTACATTCTAGTGAAATACTAATAATAATAGTTAACATTTATTAACAGTTTATTATATTCCAGGCACTGTGCTGAGAACCTTATGGAAATGATCTCACATAATCTTCACAATCCCACGAATAGAGGGATTCTAAGATGAGAGGAGAGGTTAGATAATGTACTCAAGGTCAAGTTTGAACTTTCTTATAGAGCAGAGTGATGTTCACAGCCTTTATCAGAAGTTATGGTAAGGCTGTCCACAATCAGAATGGGCACTGACCATAGCCTCACAGAGGGTCCAGGAGGTCAGGAAATTCCCTTTAATTCCTGGATTATAGGCCATGCCAGGGTGTTGGGAGGGGGGCAGATAGACTGGGAATTTAGCTGAATATCAGCTCTGCATATAAAATAAGATATTTGCAAGAGCTTGGTAAGTAAACAGACTGAGAGTTCAATTCATCAAACACCTTCCTCTGTTCCAGACACTATGAAAGCCTGTCAAGGTAGAACAGAAATGAGGAAGATATCATCTCATAGAGTTCAGAATTGGGAGACCAGAGATTTGGGCTAGGTTCTGATTTCAAGAGCTAGGTGACCTTGAGAGAATCATTAGTTTCTTGGAACTTCTTGCAAAACAGATTAATTTCTATCAGGAAGACTCAGGTGAAACAGGGTAATTTGATTTTTATGGAGCCTTAAAGAAAGCATTAGTGACTGTGAAGGGGTATGTGGGGGGGACTTGGTGAAGGGGGGAGCCTAGTAAACATAATGTTCTTCATGTAATTGTAGATTAAGATACCAAAAGAAAAAGAAAAAGAAAGCATTAGTGACTACTTATAAAAGATATTCAATTTCCTTCACATATGTGTCATTTCCCTCTTAACTGGTACTGTTTTCTTTTTAAATGGCACTGCGATAGTCTGAATTTGCAACTCTACAAGGCAGTAAAACTCATTCAAACTATTAAATAATATAATCTAGATCAACCAAACTTTGTACACAAGTACATAATTATGTGAATTGCTGTTACTGATGTTGGAATGTAATTGTTTACCCAAGAAAAGCTAAGTGTTCTCTAATTGAAGTCTTTAAATTCATGCTGATATTTGTACAGTTGAGATGCCATAATTATGTTCAAATAATTCTTGGTGCTACAAGGACCATGTGGCTATAGAAAACAATAATGTAGCTATAATTATTTTCAGTGTTTATTTAATGATGTAATGGTTTATGCAATATTAATGTTCAGGTGCCATGGATTGTCAGTGATGTGGTTGTTGAGAACAGTAAAAAGATATTCTGTGACTGGGCAATCTACTTTTTGTTGTATTATGCTACCGCAATATTTTTTCACATGTTGGAAGACAAATATCAAGTGTTGCTTTCATATGTGGTTCATTATCTATATCAATATGCTGGGAGAGGACTTTCCAAGGTTCATGTTTAGTGTGCACTTAGAATGCACTCATTGACCCATTCTCATAGATAATGCATACTTCTGAATACTACAAGTGACTGACATTCTGGTAACTGGAACAACAGAAACTTGGGAAATGGCTAAATAGAAGTAAAAGATTAACATGACATCTCATCTCCCTGGCCCAATTTCCTTTCCTACCTGTAGCATGCTACTCCACACATTTTTTTTTTTTTATTGCTCTAAGGGCTGAGTGAACTATATTCAGGGAAAGCTTCCATGGAACAGCTACAGTTGCCTCAACAGGTAAGCAAGATTGCTTTATCCATATCACCAAGGCACAGTTCCCTCGAGCTGGACATTTGCATGTTCAGAATAAAGAGACTATGGAAGTCTTATTTTCAATCTGTATGAATATATCCATGAAGGGGAATATTCGGTTTTGCTTGTCATGGTACGATTCATGGTAGAGGGCTGCAGTGCAGTTAAGTTGGAAAGTATTCAGGATCCAAGGGCAGGTGGACCTGGGCTCAGATCTTGGCTCTGAAATTTACCAGCTGTGACTGTGGTCAAGATACTTATCTTCTGCAAGTCTTAGTTCCTTTAGGCCAGGGCTTCTCAATAGTGACACTATCGACATTTTGATGATTCTTTGTTGTTGGGGAATGTCCTCTGTATGGTAGGATGTTTGGCATCTCTACCCATTAGATACCAGTATCAGTTCCCCTGAATTGTAACAAAGATGTCTTTAGACATTTTACATTTTACTGGAATAAATTGCCCCTAGTTGGAAAGCACTGCTTCAGATACTGTTGCAGATTATAGAACCCACTTCATAAATATGGTAGGTAGAATAATATCCTATGAAGATGTCCACATCCTAATGGTTAAAACCTATGAATATGTTACCTTTCATGGTAAAGGGGGATTAAAGTTGTAGATAGAACTAAGGTTGCAAATACAATGACCTTAAAACAGGGAGATTATTCTGGATTATCTGGATGGACCCAATGTAATTCACAAGGGTCTTAAAAGTAAAAGGGTGAGGCAGAAGAAGGCAGAGTAATAAAATGTGAGGATTCGAATTGCATTTGCTAGCTTTGAAGCTGGATCATGACTTACAAAAATTTTCTCCCATTTGCACTTGTTAACTTGTTAAAGGTGTTCTTTGAAGTATAAAAACTTATGTGGATGATGTCCAATTTATCTATTTTTTTCTCTTGGTACTCATGCTGGAGATGTCATTTTTTAACTGAAATTCTGAACACTAGTCTGATTTCACAGCACCTTCACTGAGAGTCAAATCTTTAGGAAAAAAAAAACTTGTTGTTTTCATAAAATTGGATTCCCATTAGGTAAAGGACAGAGAAGCTGTGGTATAAATTGAGGGGGATACCAAGTAGAACTGCTTCATCACAGCTACACTCTTATCAGATGAACTGAAGGCACATGTGCAAGGCACTATAAATGTCTGTTGTAGTCTAACCCTTATACTACTGAGATATGCTTTACTGATAACTGAATCTTCCAGATGGGGATTACACACAATCTCTAAAAAAAAAAAACAAACCAAAAACTAGACTTACAATGGGAACATTAGTGAAACAAGCTATAGTCCCTGTTCCTACAGCTCTACTCTCAAGACTCTCTATGGTCTTCAGAGTCAGTTCTCAAGACCATACTGATATTCTTCACTTCACTTCTCTCTAATCCATTTTATATTTTCCTTACCCTTGGCCAGTATTTCAGCTGCACTGGATTCCCTGCCTGGTAGAGTCACTTAGACCTTCATTTCTGGGGGAACTGAGGTCTTAGTTGCCTTAATTCATGAGGCATTCACCTCATTCACCTTATTACATTCACCTATTCATTGTTATTCACTTGTAATAGAAACACCAAAGGATGCTCCAGTGACTCCATTGAGTGGCAGGCTCTTCCCTGATACTTGATGTAGCAGCAAACTTGTAATCAGAGTCAGTTACTGCTACCAATTGAGTAACTTCTTTCTTTGCCTGTTGGCTAAGCGACATGAGAAGTCCAAAGTGACCAGGCATTAGTTGCAGTTCTAGGTTCAGAGAAACATTATTATGTGTCTGGTAGAAGAGTTCCCTCCTCTCTGGGAACCAGGACCTCTAATCCAGCAGAGTCCACAGTTGAAGGGATGCGAAACATAAATTCTACAAAGGAGCGCATGAAAGTAATGCTGATACGAGCCCATTGCTTGGTTCCTGGGCCTGTGTAGTGCACTTGTGAGGAACAGTCATCACATCATAAATTTGTTGAATTTGTTGACTATATTAATTCATATATCACATACTTTAAAGGGCTCTGTGGCAACTCTGTGGGTCGCTGTCTCCAAGCTGGCACAGTAAATGAACCTTTACAAATCTATCAGGCTGATACTCTGGGGAGCATGGTATATGGTAAGATCAATGCATCCCACGGCCATAAGCCCACTGCCACATACCCTTTTGCTGTGAAATGTCTCCTTTGATCTGTGGCCGTGTTACACAGGATCCTGTGTTGGTAAAGCACGTTCTATAAGCCCTTGGAAAGTGGTGTTCTCAAAAGTACTGCAGGCAGGGGAGTCACACCCTTATCCAAAGTAAGTGTCAAAGACTAATTACAGATCCCTCAGAATTGAAAGAATCTGAAATAATCAATTTATCCACGAGGCTAGTTGGTCCCCTCTAGCATACTGCACTGGGCACAGCATTGGTCTCTGTTGCTTTGCAGTTCAGCATTCAGCAGTGGCAGTCATCATGAGAGAGAACTGGTGATACTGAGCCTGTGTGTAACCTCCAGCCTGTCACTGTGGCTACTCTGTAGGCGGGCACACTGTGCAAGCACTGGCCAACTAAGAAGAGTTAGGCAGTCCATCTGGTTGTTAAGTGTCTCCTCTGCAGTGGTTTTTTTTCTGGTGGCTATTCAAGCAAAACACAAAGATTTACACTCTTTGTGCCTACTCCCGAAATCCTCTGCCTGCATCTTCCTCAGACCTCCTTGTCTCTGATTTTCCATTTTTGCTGTTTCTAGGACCTAATTGACCAGCCAAGATATTTGCTACTGCCCATTTCTCTACTGGAGTTGGATACAATAATATAGAAAACATTTAGAGGATTCTTGGTAAAGCAGAGCAGAGACTTGGGACAATGGCTGGAGAGAGACAAGAAATCAAGATAATTTTTTAACAGTAAGAGGAAATCAGAATGTGTCAGTATGCTGATAGAGATAATGCAGTAGAAATAGAAAACTGTGATGTAGTACACAGAGAAGAGGATTAGTGGAGATGGATTCCAGTAGCCTTGAAATGCATTGTAAATGGCAGTTTATTATTTGAGGAAAATATAATGTTTTAATTATTTCTATATAAATTTAATGGGGTTGTGAATTAATAAGTCAAGAAACATGTATTAAGCATTTTCTAGGAGCTAAGAACATACTATTTCTAGGGACATAGAAATAAATAAGAATTCTTAAGGAATTCACAATGAGAGACTTTACTGTGGAAAAAATTAATTGCAATTCAATGTGAGAAATGCTTTAATGGAAGCATGGAATGAAGGAACTTAATTTTGATAGCATATGCCCAAATGTTCAAATAAATGCTTAAGTATATAGAGTCTAACTAGGTCTAAAAGATACACAACTAGTTCTTTCAGGATTTTAAAGTTTCTTTTCTTTGCTGTTCTTGTACTTAGAAGGGAGAATCAAAAGAGAAATAGTTCTTTTGAATTAGTTTTTTTTTTTACTGCAAAATGGATAGAGAGGTGATATAAATGTAAATTTGGTTATAAAAAGTTACAATTATGAATAATTGGTACTGTCAGTTACAGATCCTGATAAATTGCAGGTATGTAGAATCATTAAGATAATTTGGCAGAGGAATGCTATAAAATCAGATACTGCTTCCCTAGGAGATTATTAAGGGGAAATAGCATCAGAATAGAGAAAATGGAGCTGATTTTATCTGGGCTTTCCTATCTTTCACTGAACATGCATTATGCATACAGCTGCACAGTGTAGGTTAATTTCTAAAAGCTTTACTTTGAGGGAAAAAGGAGAGCACAGTTCTAGGAAAAATTTAAGTCCATTGCAGAAAACAACTTCATACTTTCAAGAGCTGTTTTGTATTTCTTATATCTATGTGATTGTCATGTAATGTCTTCAGAGGAGAACACAGATGAGGGCCAGCTGGAGCCGACTCTGGAGTGCAGGCCGCAGTGGCGCTGGGGGCAGCCAGGGTTGCTCAGAGCCGAGCCCGGAACCATCTTCCCTGCATCCAATCAACCTTCCTAAATTGCTTCTGTGTTCAGCATGAAGTATGCTCTCCTAAAGCTTTAATAAGCTGAAATAATTTTGATAGTCTTCCAATTTTATTAGATATAATTTTTTCTTATAAATTGTATTATAAATATCAATTATTAATTAGTTTAAACATATACACATATAATTATGTGATCACTGAGATGAGTTAGAGTTGAGCAGTTGACATATTACATTTTGTAACATTTAATTAGATGTTTCAAACTTTTGGAGCCAGTATTTTTTTCTTTCTATGTTTAAAATATATCAGAAGCCCTTAAAATGTTATAACCCTAGGTATACTTTGCCAATAATGGCTAGAAGAGAAAATTTAGAGGGTACATGACAAAATGCATGGATTCTGGGTTGTTTGTTTTTGTTTATCCTTATTCAAGAATGCCTCTCCCAGACGGGACAGCACACCACATGACCACCACACCCTTTGGCCTCCGGGCCTTGGCAGGTCTGGCCAGCAGTGGATGCTAAGGCTGCCCAAGCAGTCCCTCAAGGACCTTCCAGGAGTCACATCACTGTAGAGCATGTGTGAACAGGTACACAACCCACTAGTTCTAACTCCATCCACACCAATTATTAATCACCCAGGGCTAGGTTTCAAAGCGTAGCTGCCCTGAAATCTGGTGTTTCATTTCTTACGTCCATTGTAAAGCAGTACTACTTTAGAATTAAAATTCCAAGATGCCCCTTTAAAAATTAGTAATAAATCTTAACATATTTCTCTGCAAAAATAAAAAAAAAAGAATGCCTTTCCCATCCCAGGATTGTAAAGTTATTCTATATGATCGTTTATTTGATTTGGAATTCATTTATGTATGCTGTAGGGATGAACCTTCATTTCCATGTATGTGTATAGCAATTTCCCTCCTCTGTTTGACTGTTAACAGAACATGTGTTACACTGACTGCTTATGGTTAGTAAGCCTGTGAGCCTTCAGGATCACAGAGAGAGGTCAGGTGCTGAGGACTGAATGTGTCCCTCCAAAACTCATATGCTGAAACCCTAATCTACAAGGAGACAAAATTTGGAAATAGGGCCTTTGGAAGGCAATTAGGTTATGCGAGTGGAGCTCTTATGAAATGATTAGTGCCTTTATAAGAGTAAACTTGAGAGGCCTTGCTTCCTCTCTGCTCTCCTCTGCATGAGGACACAGCAAGAAGGTGGCCATCTGTAAGCCAGGAAAACAGCCCTCTGCCTGATCTCAGACTTCCCAGCCTTCAGAGCTGTGAGAAATGGATTTCTGTTGTTTAAGCCGTCCAGTCTATAGTATCTTGTTTATAGTAGCCTGAACTGACTAAGATATCAGGTAAGGGAAGAGAGGTAACACAGTAAAATACAGGAAAAGCTTGAGAGAAATAATTAAGCAAAAGCCAGCTGCTCCCCTCACCTCTCTGAGTTCCAGCCTCCATGGAGGACTTGGTCTGAGTATTCTTTTCTTTCTCACCACCTCATTAATGCTTTTAAGAATATGATGTTTTACCTTTTATTCAGGATTTTCAATTATTTTCAGGATATAACCACCATATTACCAGAAATGAAGGTTCTCTTTTATTTTCTTTTATGGCAGATGAGAATTTTCATCTCGCTTATAACTTTTACTCTCCTCCCAAAATCCTCTTAAAATTGTATAACACAGGGGTTTTAGTTTAGTTTTTGTTTTTGTTTTTCTTATTCTATAATGTTTCCCTGTTTTAACTGTGAAAATAGTATTCAATGCTGAATCAAAAAAATATACTATGATTACCTTTCCTTTCTTCTTTCTCTTCTGCAATTGATAATTGACTTTCCTTAATTTATTTTAGTTTTCTTTGACTCTATGACTTAATCTTTCTGCTCCATACCTATATTAAACATCTTGATTGATATTGACTGGATATAAAACTCATGGACAGAAATCATTTACCAAAAGATTTTTGAATGCATTGATTGTTTTCTTCCTTCTAATACTGTTTTGGAAAAGTTTGATGTCATTGTGATTCCCAATCTTTTGTATGTATCTGTTTATTTCCCCTTTTCTGGAAGGTTTTAGGATTTTTTTGACTTATAGTTCAGTATAGTGAAGTTGATAGGGATATTTTCTTAGGATCTATTTTACTAGGCACTCAGCCATTAATATATGGAAATTCTTGTCCTTCAGTTTGGGACAATTTTCTTAAATTATTTGATAACTTCCCACTTAGTTTTCTCTTTTCCTCCTGGAACACTTACTTATTAGTTAGATATCAATCTTCTAGGACAGGTACTCTAATATTTTTATGTTTTATGTTCAATCTTTGTCCTTTTGTTTTACTTTTGGTGAGATTTGTTTTGCTTTTTCTCCCAACCCTTCCATCCGATTTAAAAAATTATTTTGATAGTTTTATTTTCAAACATTCTTTCTTGTTCTCTTTTTATTGTATCATGTTATTATCTCAATATGAAACATCTCTCTCTCTAGGGATTTTAATCACAGTTTATTTTTGTTTTGGTCTGTGGCTTTTCTGTTGGAAGCTATGTTCAAAGGGTTGGTGGTACATTAGAAAGCAAATTAGGAACTCTCTGTTCAGGGAGTGGCTTGCAAACCGATGAGCTTCATTACAGGTCAGTGGTTCACTCTTGGAGGTGATTTCTCACCCATCCCTTGCCTCCAACTCTCTGGGGACATTTGGCAATGTCTGCAGACATTTTTGACTGGGTGCAGGATACTACTGGTATCTAGTGGGGAGAAGCCAAGCATGCCACCAAACATCCTACAATGCAAAAGGTTAGCAGCCCTGAGCTACCCCACGCCCACACAACACAAAATTATCTGGTACAAAATGTCAATAATGCTCAAGTTAAGAAACCCTGGTGTTGTGGTACAGCCAATCTGCTTGCTCATTGTGGACCCTATCTATCAATAGCTGAAGGACTTTTCTCTGGTGTGTGGTCATATTTTCCAGAGCAGAATCTTCCAGAAGCTCATGTATAGAGTGGGTAAAGGAGGAGGGCTGGCAGGGCTCTTGAGCCTTAATATGCAGACTTTTGCTTAAAGTCATGTTTTTGCTCTTGTACTTCACCTCACCATTCTCTCTGTTTGTATTCACTTTGGTTTGTATTTCTCCAGAGGGGTGGTCATCAGGCTGAGGTGAGAATGAAGATGGGAGAATCCAGTTTTTCGTTTCACAGACTTTCCAACAATATTCTTATTATTTACACTTACTCATCCTTACTCGTCATGGTGCTGGTGCCTCCACTATCTGAGCCATAGACTAATACGATCCTGTGGCTTGCTTCTGTCCAGTATCACCTCTGCAGGCATTTAGATTTGACATCCCTTTGTTCTGCTAAGTCATTTATCATTCCTCCATCTGATTTCCCTCCTAGTATAATGTGGTTTGGGGTTACAGATGTTTCCTGAATTCAAAGATGAAATTTTTCTGTTTCTTGGCCTCTGTGTGAGAAGAAGGCATTGGAATTGCCTTTAAGAAGGAAGTAATCAAGACTTTTATGTCAAACAGCAGAAAAGTCTTATTGTCTCCATCTTTAGTTGCTTCAGGTTCACAATTTAAGCATAGTATGTGTTCTTTTGCACTAAGCTGTTAGAAGCTCTTTGAGTTGCTGTCTTCTGAGTCCTCATGTCTCTATCACAGCTGTGCTATAAAAACTTTGTTATGCAAAAAGGGTCAAAGTAATGAATAAATGCTTTGGAAGTCCAGAGGAGAAATGAATACTTTGGTAGAATGAAGGAGGATTAGATGTGAGTCTTTGGTTGAAATTTAAAGGCTGATTAGGATTTTCTTGTCAAAAAGGGAAGAGAGGGGAGGAAACAAGATGGAGAGAATTCTAGACAGAGCAAACTACAAGTAAAAATAGTGTGGAGATGTGCAGGAACTGTCAGGGAGAATAATAATGGGTGACTATTATTGGTGCTTAACTAGCAAACTCATCTAATCCTCATGTTAATCCTAGATTCAAAAATGAAATTTAAGGAAAATACAGTGATTATTGTCCTGAGGAAGATACAGTGATTATCATGATTTTCATTAGACCTATGTGGAAACTGAGGCATAGAGAGGGTTAGCAAATTGCCCAAGGCCCCTCAGCTAGGTAGTGAAAGAACAGGGATTGAGACTCAGGGAGTGCAGCCCCACAGAGCACGCTCTTTGTGACCACACTAGACTGCCCTTCTGTGAGAAAAGTTACTACTGACGCTGATGACTGCTGGGAGATAGAACTGGTAAGGAAGTTGGGGGCCAGTTAAGGGTTTATAAGACAGAACAAAGGGTTTAGAATTTATCCTATTTATCTTGTTTCTAGAACTCACCAGTCTGTGGATCCTAAGCAAGGTCAAACTAACAGTTTATCTTTAAGTCCTCTTGAACAATGCTACTCTTTTCTGGGATGTCCCTTAAACCTTACAGCTGCTTCCAGAGCAGCTGGATTGGCCTAAACCATTTCTCTAATGTTGCTGCTGCTCAAACTATCCCCTCCCCACCCTGAGTTGATATGGTCTCTCCCAGTCAGTTACCCTACTGATGCTCTCTGAGCAATTGACCTTTCTGCAAATGGGTCCCTGACCACACATACCTCTGTTAATTGCCTCTGGAAGGATCAGAAGTCCAAACAAAAATCTAGAGAAACATTTACAGAACGAATGTTTATATCCTGATAAGGTATTCCTTGGAAAGTGGGCAATTTCTCATTTTGTTACCAGAGACTAACATGTAATGGGATCATTAAATAATTAATTGATATAAATATATTTATATAAGTATTCTATGGTTATAATGAATTATGACATTAAAATATCTTTACATGAAAGTACAATGTAGTCTTGCATTGGTAGAAGATTTTGAGCCTATCTGCGATTGAGCACTTGAAAAAAAAGTCAACAAGTATTATTGAGCACCTCCTAAGTGTTATGGGAGACAAAAAAATATCAGGAATAGTCCCAGACTTCACCAATTCATAATCTAATCATGTGCCACTTGAAATGGTTTTATGTACATTTTTGCCTCTTATTCTTCATTCTACATCTCAGTTATAGATGACTGAAAAAAAGGATCCTGCTAGATAGGGGCCCTTTTATCAGACAATCATATGCCTTACAAAACTTAGCACAATGCTAGTGTCATAACAGGAACTTAGTCATCATGGATTTCTTTTTTATTTGCAGTTTCCATATCTTTTAATGGTCTCGGGAGTAAGGTAGATTATTCATATCAATAATGAAAGTTAAACACTTCACTCCTAGTATATAGTATATTCAACTAGTTAATTCTTTCTAAGTTGATGTCAATGTAAATAATACAAAGGCTATTACCTTAATTTTCTTCTGATTATAAAATAATGCAGTGTGGAAAATGGAGAGTAGAAAAAATAAAAATTGGCCATAAATCCCTTACTCAGGGATAAGAATTGTTAATATTGTAAATATTTCTTCAGATTTTTATCTATGGAAATACTCATTCTGAGGAAATCATCAGACATGAGGTAATTTATGTATAAAGATGCTAATTATAACACTGTTTATCATATTTACAATTAAAAACAAATTGGTTAAAACATCGTAATGGTTGAATTTATTACAGATTATCATATCCATATGAGAGATTATTTTATACTCATTGTAAGTTATTGCAGCTGCTATGTTTTTTATAACAGCTTTATTGAGATATATTTCACATACCATAAAATTCACTCACTTAAAGGGTATAAGCCAATGATTTTTAGTATAGTCACAGAGTTTTGCAGCCATCACAATCAACTTTAGAACATTTTCATCACCCTAAAAAGAAACCTGTACCTTTAGCAGTCACTTCCCAAACCTCTCTCCCCACCCCATCCCAGGCCTATAATTAATTGACGCAGGCAATAATTAATTGAATTTCTGTCTCTAGAGATTTGCCTATTCTGAACATATAAATGGAGCTATACATAAAGTGGGCTTTTGTGACTAGCTTTTATCACTGAGTGTAACATTTCAAGGTTCATCCATGTTGTAGCACATATCTGTGCATTACTTCTTATGGCAGAATAATTTTCCATTGTATGGATATAACACTTTTTGTTTATCCATTTATGAGTTAATGGACATTTGGACTATTTCTACTTTTGACCATAATGAATAATGCTGCTATTAGCATTCATGTACAAGTTTTTTTGCAGCCATGTGTTTTCTGTTCTCTTGGGTATATACATAGGAGTAGAATTGTTGGATCATATTGTAATTCTGAATCGTACATTGTTCTTCTTTTTCAAGATTATTTTGGCTAATCTGGCCCTTTGTAATTTCTTGTTAATTTAAGAATAAGCTTATCAATGTCTACAAAGAAACCAGCTGAGATTCTGTTGAATCTCTAGATCATTTTGGGGAGTATTGTCCCCTTAATAGTACTTAATCTTCTAATCCATGAACATGGGATATTTTTCTAATTATTTAGATCTTCTTTAATTTCTTCTAACAATGTTTTGCAGTTTTTAGAGTATAAGTTTTTACACTTCTTTCATTAATTTATTTCCAAGTATGCTGTTCTTTTTGAAGCTATTAATTGGAACTGTTTTCTTAATTTTATTCATTGCAAGTGAATTTTTGTATATTGATATCTTGTATCTATCCTGCAACATTGCTGGATTCATATATTCTCAGTTTCTTAGTGGCTTCCTTACCATCACCATGCAATATTTTATCATAAATAATATCATGTCACCAGTGAATATAGTTTTATTTCTTCCTTTTGCATTTGAATGACTTTTATTTCTTTTCCTTCTCTTAATTGCTCTGACTAGAACCTCCAATACAATGTGGAACATACATGGTAAGAGCAGACATCCTTGTCTTATTCCTGATCTTAGGGGGAAAGCATCAGTTTTTCACAATTAAATATGTTAGCTGTGGGTTTTTCACAGATACCCCTTTATCAGGTTTAGTAATTTCCCTTTCCTTTATAGCTATTTGAGTGTTTTTATCACAAAAGGATGTTGTATATTGTCAAATGCTTTTTTCTATACTTATTGAAATCATGTGCTTTTGTTTTTATTTTATTGATATAATGTATTATATAAGTTGATTTTAAGATGTTGAAACAATCTTGCATCACTGAGATAAATTCTATTTGGTCATGGTATATAATTTTAATATGTGGCTGGGTTCAGTTTCCTAGTATTATGTTAAGGATCTTTGCATTCATATTCATAAGAGACATTTGTCTGTAATATTTCTTTCCTTGTGATGTCTTTGTCTGGTTTTGGTATCGGGGTAATACTGGTCTCATTAAATGGTTAGAGAAGTGTTCCTCCTCTTCTGTCTTTCAGAAGAGTTTGTGAAGAATTAGTATTAACTCCTCTTTAACTATTTGGTAGAATTCAGAAGTGAAGCCAGGGCGTGGGTTCTCCCTTCTGAAGAGTTTTGATTACTAATTCAATCTCTTTACTTGCTAAAGACCTATTCAGATAGTCTACTGCTTTTTGAGTTAGCTTTGGTGGTTTGTGTTTTTCTAGGAATTTTTCTATTTCATCTAATTTGGTGTATAATTACTCACAGCATTTCTTTAAGTACAATTGCTCACAGTAGTTTTTATTTCTCTATAGACAGCAGTATGGCCTCTTTTCTGATTCTAATAATTTGGAGTCTTTTTACTTTACTCTTTGTCTGTCTTGCTAATGATTTGTCAATTTTATAGATCTTTTAAAAAACCAGCTTTTTGTTTCATTAATTTTCTTTAGTTTGTTAATTTAAAAAATCTTAATTTTGCTCTAATTTTTATTATTTCATTCCATCTGTTTGCTTTGATCTTAGTTTTTCCTTCTTTTTTCAGGGTCTTCAGGTGGAAGATTATAGATTTGGGAACTTTCTTCTTTTTAAGTATAGGATTGTAGAGATGTAAAGGTCCCTCTATGCAACTGTGTAGCTGCATCCCACTAGCTTTCATATGTTGTATTTTCATTTTCATTCATCTGAACATAATTTTTTATTCCCCTGGTGAGTTTTCTTTGACCCACTGATACAGTTTTTTGCACTTTTTCACTTTCAACCTATATGTACCTTTGAATCTAAAGTGTGCTGCGGGCACCAAAAATCGAATCTGGTTGGTTTTCAATCCAATCTCACAATCTCTGCTGTTTGATTGGATTGTTTAATCTAGTCACATTTAACGTTATCATTAATATAGTTGAATTTTTGTCTGACATTTTACTTTTTGTTTTCTATATGTCTCATGGCTTTTGTTTTGTTTTGTTTTGTTTTGTTGGTCCTTTATTGCTTTCTTTGGCAGTAAGTGAATATTTTCTAGTATGGCATTTTAATTCCTTTGGTTGGTTTTTTTTTGCTGTTTTTTGAGTTATTTTCTTAGTGGTTTCTCTAGGGCTTATCATATACATCTTAATTTACAGAATCTATTTTAGATTGACACTGTCATAGGAAGCTAAGGAAGCCAAGGAGATTAAGTTTCTGTTGAGGCTTCAGGAATGTACAGGAATCACAAGGTGCTTGGGTGCCTGAGATTGAAACAATGTAACAATGTATTCCCCCTTCACGAGACTCAGTGGTATGGAACAGCTTGTTGATTATAGTCATGGAAGCCCATTAGTTTATAATATGGTATCTAGGTAACCTTTACAGAGATAAATCATAAAATATAACTAGCATCCTGAATACACATATAGTGAGCTAGTATCTCCCACTGCAATGGTTCCTGGGTGCTGACTTCCCCCTAACCTTATAGTGAATGTATAAAAGGCATGGCCCCTTAACTGTATCAAAAAAAAAAAAAAAAAAAGACTTGGGCCTGCTGCCCTTGGGGCTCAGCCTTTGGATAGGGATCCCTAAGCCAGTGCCGGCAGTAATAAATGCTGCTTTCTCACCAAACGTCTTGGTGTCCCGACTCCTTGTTCATAGTTCCCGTGGTTTCTGCAACAACACTAACTTAAGTTCCAGTGAGATACAGAAATGTTACTCCTATTCATAGCTGTTGCTATCTCTGGATTTCTCTGGTAAATTACCTGGCCAAAGTTTAGCTTCTTGCTTTCATGGAACTATCAGCTTTCTTTTAATTGCTTACTACCAAATTCTCTTACCCTGTTTAAGAGAACACTTAGGCTTGAATTCCCACCTCACCCGCCCCTTCACTTTCTGTTTCAAATGAAGTCAATTCCTTTGGGCATACTTCAGAGCTCTTTTTTCTTATGGACTTTCTGCCTCCTGGGAAAAATCTCTGACCCACTGTTCCTGAGCTTGGGGCAGGAACAGGGGCCTCCTTTTATCAGAGTGACACCCCTGACTTATAAGTAGGGCATGAAGGGAGGGGATAGGCTCTAGTGAGGCCATTTAGGGTCTCAGTATTCTCAGCCTCCCATGCCTAGGGCAGTTTCCATGATGTGTCTGTGTTGTGCGGGGGGTGGGGGGTGGAGGAGGGAAGCCTCCACCCTCTTAGCCACACTCTCTAGGGATTTAGTCTCTGCAACTTGAAGCTGGGAAGATGAGAAATGCTGGTGGGCCTGCTTCTTCCAGGGAGACATATAACCTCTTGACTAGAAGCTGAGGGTAGGGTCAGGCCCATTTTCTTGGCCATACCCACCTGGATTGGAACTTTCATCATGCTGAGCTGGGTGTGGGGAAGGAGGGAATGGATCATGGCTCAAGCGCCACAGGCTTGCTGTTCTTGAAGTTTAGCACCTTTTCTTGGATAAGTGTTTCCTCATTTGCAGTATGCACTTAGGTCAATTTCCAAAGATTTTAAATGGTTGTTTGCTTTATAACATTTCACAAGATATGATGTTTTTCTGGGGAGAGGGTCAATAGAGCAAATTCTTCTTCCATTCCATAAGTGGGACTCCCAAAATTAAAAAAATATTTAATTACATGAGAAAATGGTCATGACATTAACAGCTGATGAAAGTATAATTTAAAAATATTTTCAGTATAATCCCAATTTTATATATCATGTATATGTAAAAAGGTTTTTGAATATATATTAAAAGAGAAAAGACTGGAAGAAAATGAGTAAAGTCTTAATAACTGATCTTTATTTTCCAAATTTTGTTTAAAGAATATGTATTATTAATATAATCAAAATTAAAATAAAAGAGTACCTTAGTAGCTTTACCTCAAGCATGTTTTTATTGACAAGTCTGGCTGACAACAGTCGTATTGGAGGAACAGTAACATTGTAGAAAAGTTTGCACCAATACATTATACCAATAAGTACCAATATATTATAATTACAAGTCACTGGCATATTTGTATGAACCAAATGTCAGAGATACAAATACGTACTACTTTGGGCAGGAAGGGAATATAATTATATTTCACACCCTTTCCACATTTGTCTTCTTAAGTCTCTTGGCTGTGATGATGATGATCACAGGTAACTGAGCACTTACCTACCATGTGCCAGCACCTATTCCTTAATTATTTGATATTTTTAAGAAACCTGGACTGGATCGCCTGATAGAAGAACCAAGTTTGGAGAGGGGGAGGTTTATTTCACACCAGTGGGCTCAGAGGAGAGTGATCTCCAAAGGTCTGAGCCCTGAGCACAGGCAAGGGGAGCAATTTATATACAGGGCAGTTTGGCACGGGGGCAAGCGGGGCCAAAGAAGAACCCAGAAGGGACCCAAGGCGGGGGTCGGGGCTGAGATTCTCCTGTTAGCCCTATTGGCCAGGTTGAAAAATGTTATTTTCTTTATCAATATTATCTTCACAACCTTGTGAGGTAGACACTGCTATTATATTTTTCATATATAAGGAAACTGAGGCACAGATAAGTTAAATAATTTGTCTGATTTGATTAGGAATAGGAATAGAGACCAGCACCAGAAAACCTGAATAATACAGGCTTAAACATATAGAGCTTTATTTAATTTTATTTTTTGCATGTCAACAGAAGTCAAGGGGGCTGATGCTCTTTGCATTTTTGTTCTCTTCCATCTATAGTGTGCAGCATTTGGCCTCAGAGTTGCAAGATCCTTCTAGACCTCCAGACATTGTGTCTTGGGAGACAGAAGCATAGAAGATAGAAAACAAAGGGCTGAAGAGACTCTAAACCAAGTTTATACCTTTAAAAAATCTTCCCCCAGAGTATCTTCCCTGCAAATTCCATTTCCTTCTCATTGGCCAGAACTAGTTCCGTGAACACTCATTTTCAAAGGAGTTTAAAAGAAATATCTTAGCTGTGGAGACTTTACACTTGAAAAAGACAGTGGCTTTTTGGCCATCAACCCATTATGTGACACAGCCCAAGATTGGAGAGCTAGAAAATGCTGTGGGTCAATTCTCTTAACTTTTCTAATAATCTGCCTATAGGGATTCAGAGATTCTTGAGTGACGATTAGTGTAACATTCTGCCATTGGTATGACTTTGAGATTTGTAGCCACAAAGCCAGACAGATGATTGAGAGGAATTCATGACCCAGGAGATGACATTAAGAGGGCTGGAGAGCTATTGTCTAAGAAAAATCTGAAAAGAATGCAAACTCAGTCCGTGCAAACACAGTATTGGTTTAACTCAATCAGGATTAACAAGGGGAGGGTAAAGGTGATTTGGAGAATTCCATCTACCAAAATCAGTCCATAATCATGAGAAATAAAATAAAGCTGAAAAAAATAAAGGCAAAACAAACGCAGGAAACAAATATTAGAGCTCTAGTTTGTCACAGCTCTTTCCTTCGTAGGCATGTGTCCTAGGGCTGTGTCCCTGCCTGGAATCTCTGACTGATAAGCAATCTTCTCGGGAGATCGTGGTCAGCAGTTGCCTCACCTTGCCTTGTAACTCTACTTCTGGTCAGCTAAGTGTCCTTCCAACCATACAGAGCTCTAGAATTAATTTTAGATGTAGTAAAATTAATCAACCCACAAATAATACTTTGGTGTAAAGTATGGGAATAAGTAATCGTGGGGTAATCTATTACATTTGTTATTTAAAGTAATGTTTAAGCGAATCTGACAGATTGATTACCCATGTGCTTTCAGCTTTACGGGCCTTATTGACTTCAGACTTATAACTTTAAATTGATAGGCATAAGAACGTGGCTAAATTCATGACTAATTCTTAAATTCTTAGGATAACTTGAGAATCACTACATATATTATACATTCAATTTATTAGCTTATGGCATTGCTTTGCTTGTAAGGATTGTTTAGTTTACCCTGCCAAGAATTTAAAGTCCTAAAAGAGAACAGTAGGTATGTGAAATTTGCTAATGTAGTTAAAATATTTAGGGAAGTGACTAAATGATTTGAAGAATTAACCAAGTTTTTAATGGGAATGATTATTCAAGAAAATTTAGTCTGTTAAACTTGAGTTAATCAATCAGTAATAAAATAATAAGTTAAATGATTGATACTTTATTAAAAATATAAATAAAATAACATGACTTGTAAATTGCACTTAAAATGTAAGGAAATTAGGTTTTTAATTTTGTAATGTTAACAAGTAAATATAAGACCAAAGAAACTGCAAATAGTTCTTTCTCTGCACAAAGGTCCGTTGCAGATCTTGGAAGGTTGCACATTGACCCATTTTCATTAGGTATGAATAGAGGCTTTATGTAGCAATGCACTGTTTACACAGCCTGTAGCACTTGTCTAGACAAGGACAATAAAGTGGATGATGTCAAATATAAAGGGAGCAGTAGGTTCCAAGAACTGTTGGTTTACTCTGGTTATTGGAAGGGCTCTTTCTCTGAGACCTTGCCATTCTATCCCTTGCATAAACTTCTACTTAAATCACTTTTTCTAATTCTCAAGAGATATCTGACTATGGATTAAGGCAAACAAAGGATGTCCCACTCAGCAGGTTTGGTCACTTCACAATGGAGCAGAGCTCACACTGCTCAGAGGACTCCTAGCTGCATGGCTTTGGGTCCAAGTTCTCATGGTGAGAGCCTCTGACCCTCCAGGAAAGGAAGAATTTTATATTTTCTGTAGGTTGTATTGACATCCTTCCTTGTCCAAAGAACTTGAGTTTATTTATCTTGGCTATGTCAAAATTGCTGGGTTGACAATTCATCTGCTGAAGTATTAGCTGATCCTCTGTGCTCTATAAAAATATTACCCTTTTTTATGTGCCTCAATTTATTATCAGTAGAATAATGTCCCATTTTGCCAGCAGGAAGGGAGGGCTTACTTATCTGCTCTTTTTGTCATCTCCCTTATGTGGACCGCTGGGGAAGGCATTCGTTAATGAATTTTTGGGAGTCTGAGGTTTGCTGGTAGAAATGACCCTTGGAGTTGGCAGCTGGCCTTTTGACAAGCCACCCGTTCCTTGGTGATGACCTGCTTTCCAAGTAGCCAACAGCCCTCTAATGCACTCCTTCCTAAGATCTCTATTACTTCAGCAAAGCTTTGTTAGCTGGTTTTATTTTAATTCTAAAAATTTTACCTAATGCTTTCAAGAGTTATTTAAATTCTGAAGCCCTATTGTTTGGAAGGGACACAATTCACAATAAAATGGCTTCTTCCCTGATAGCCAGGCAGACACACAGAGTGTGTCACTCAGCCCTATATAGCTTCCAGAGGGGATTTTTAACCACACAGTTGTGAGTGGCAGGGATTTGGGACTGGTTTCCAGCCACACTCCTGGGCACAGGCACCAGTCCCAGCCTATGCCCTGGTACGCCTTCCGTGGGGCCACAGATACTGCCTATCTTGGGCTGGGTGCCGGAGCCCTCTCCTGGCTAGGTCAACCTTGCCTCCTGAGTCTGGCTTCTCCGTTTTCCCTCGCTGGGGTACCAGATCTAGGTGTGGAGAGAGTGTGGCTTGTGGGAGGTGGGGGGGGGGGGCGGTTAGCTGAGAGTCTGCATTTCTGTCGATTCCAAAGCTGCAGTTCTTGGACCCCGATTTCAGGAACAAGAATTGGAAAGGCATTTAGGTAACTTCTTTCTTTCTTCCTTCCTAATTGAGGTTTTGTGATGTCTGTCTCTTCTCCAAACTTGAGTTACACTTCAAAATGTCCCCTTCCACACCTACCAGAACTCAGGAAAAAGGATGTGCGGTGGTGAAAGCTCATTTTGTCATTCATATAGAAGCCTTTTAAAATGATCTTCAATTCAAAGACTTCTGCCTAGATTCCCTGTGGGTACTTGCTTATAGTGTGTCAAATAAGACTCTGAAGAGAATTTTCTTTACATTATTGTCTTTACTTCCTTTTGAAAAACAGGGCTTACAATTTTTTAAATTCACTTCTTAGAAAAAAATAATTTTCTTCCTAAATTCTGGTGACATTACTGCTACTGGGGAAATATTGTTTTCCATAATTAACAAAACAATGAAATCAAAAGGAAATTAAGTATCTAGTCTTTAATTTTGGAACTAAAAACAGTGCAGTAATTATTTTGTATGATGCATGCCCTGTACCTGATACTGGCTTTTTTATTTTTTTCTCTACTATTTATTTACCTCTTGTAGCAGCAGCTGTTTTCATACACTTAACCAAAAGCACTGAGCTTCCTCCCTGTGCTGTCAGGTCAGATGTGGTCAATAATATCCTGTTTCAGCAGGAACAAGGACAACTTCCTTCATGCTGCAGAAGCAGGGGCTGCCTCTGAGAATTAGTAAATTCCATACATCAAAGTATTCTAAAAATTATCATTATAACTTAACTGTACAAGAGAGGAAGCCGTAATGATAGCTGAACATTGTTGACATCACCCCATGTTCACTTCCAGTTTTCCAACCTTTGCCAAGAGAACTGGAGGAAGACGCAAGAAGTGCTGGTAATTGTGCTGGAGTTGGTAGTTTACCCATTGGGTGCTGTTTGGCCACAGGGAGCATTGTAAATCTTCTAGGCTGATATCTATTATTTCAAGAATGTTTAGGATGTGTCAAATAAGACTCTGTGGATTCAGTGATTAGTAGAGGTAGTGGGATGGGTCTGGACCTTATAGGAACTCATATGCACCAAAGCAAAATAGTAGGTCACGTAGCACTTTGTTACCGTGTCAGAACTTTCTCCTAAAAAAAGGGTCATTCATCATGAGGCAGTTTCTAGTTCTGCCAATATTATTTCTATCACTTCTTTGCCTTCACTGATGTCACCACATCTAAAAATCATTTAAATACAAATATAATAGCAGTGCAAAGCATTTACTACATGCCGAGAGCAGTTTTTAAAATTCTTTCGATAACTCCAAGTCCATCTTGCAATATAGAAACTGAGACTACAAGAGGGTAAGTAATGTACCAAAAGTCTAGGAGAGTACCAAGGGGTGGGTGTGGATGCAGTCTGCCCTAAGTTCAGGCAATAGGGAGGTTCACTGTCTGAAGGTAATTTAAATATAACAATAAAATTGACTGAAAGACTATCTTATTTGTTTGACATTTTAAAAATTTGTGGTAAAATATACATACATAAATTTACCATCTTGGCCATTTTTAACTGGTATTAAGTATATACATGTTGTGTAACCATCACTATGATCCATTTCTAGAACTCTCTTCATCTCTCAAAACTGACAATTTGAAAACATTAATCAATAACTCTCAAGTTCTCCCTCTTCCAGTCCCTGACAAACACCATTCTACTTTCTGTCTCAATGGATTTGCCTATTCTAAGTACACATAAATGGAATCACTGAGTGTTTGTCCTTTTGTGACTGTCTTATTTCACTTAGCTTAATGTCTTCAAGATCTGTTGTAGACATATGTCAGAATTTCCTTCCTTTTTTAGAGGCTGAATAATATTCCGTTATATGTATATGCCATGTTGTGTTTCTCTACTCATCTATCAATGGACACTGGGGTTGCTTCCACTTTTTGGCTATTGAGAATCTGTGCCTATGAACAAAATGTGTGTGTGTGTGTGTGTGTGTGTGTGTGTTTAGATCACTATGTACCAGCAATTCTAAATAATGGCAGTGATAAAACATTTCTTCTCAAAAAAATATTTTGTTGGTCCAAGTTTTAAGCAATTTTTGTGAGTATTACTGAATTTCAATAATATATTGCCTCAAAATTAGCACATTTAAAAAAAATTACTTTTCCTTTCATAAACATTGGATTCCACATGGATGTCAAGTCCAAGAAGAAGAGTTTAGAGTCTGCCGCTATTTACTTAGAGAGTAAATTTGTGATGGTTTGAAACTGTTGGAGCTTGCTTTGAGTGCAATTCAAATCTTGAACCCCTGTGATATTACGTATTTCTGATTAAATATCAAGTTTAAAATAAACAATGATAGCACAGGGTTGTAAAGACAAAGAACAGAACTTGAGTCACTCTAATGCATCATTCTATGTGAACAATTTAGAGTAGTTTTTCTTTAAAACATAAAATAATAAAACAGCTGCCAACTGTGAGGTATAATCTTTTTGTTCAGTAAGTACAATTTTAATTAATTCATTAACTATTTGGATGAATTTGAATATCTTTATCTTTGAAATTACTTTTTGAAATTGTTTATTGTGCTAAAACTAAAGAATTAATCAAGAAAATAATGATAATTTACCAATTATTACATGAATACTACTGAAAATAACTGTTGTACAGAGGAGAGGATGTTAAAAAAGAATGAGTTCCTCTGGTTGTCAAATATTCTAGGTAGATCAAAGTCATAGGCTTAACAAATAGCAGGGCATGTGTTCAGTTCCAGATTTGTCTAATTCTATGCTTTTTACCTCTATACGATTTAGTTATTAGCAAGTTTGCCTGTTTTCTAAGGATAGTTTGTTATCTACCAGTACAATGTAAGGATTAAAACATCTACTACACAGCAAGTACAATGTCCAAGTGAACTTTGCATTCTCTCTCTCCTCAAGGAACTCCTACTCTTCGTGGGAAAGAAAAAAAATGTGTAGTAAGTTCAGTGCTTTTAAAAAATTAACTGGTATCTTGTTTTTTGTATTGCTTTTGTTTTGCGGCATTGGGAAGTGTGGAGTAATAAGAATCAAGATCTTTTTCCATTTCTACCTGGATGGAGAACCCTACATTGTACTTATAAAGCCCAATCACCTTATGCCCAATGTATCCCATGTGGTTTAATCACTGCTCCAAATCCATGTGGCTTGTATGAGACAGCCAGTATCAACCTCAAAGTCTGTCTGATTTGTAAGCCCATGCTTGTAACTATAACTCTGATTACCTGAAGGTATTTGGTGCAAACCACTGAACTTTCCAAATGTTTATTGTATCATCAGTTAAGTGTCTGCCTTCTCTAAGAATCATGTCTTTTTACCCCAGTGCTTAGCACAGTACTTGTCACTTAAGAAGTTTCTCAATAAGGTTTTGTTGATAAATGTATTAAAAATGTCTATTATCCATGATCTTATGTTTAAAAATTAGGAGACCATTTGTCATTTCCAACATCTGTCTTCTTGCCCACAGTGACTACAGATAGTGGCACAATTACCTCTTTGCTTTTGGCAGTCAGGCATTCTCAAAATATCTGCTCTTATCCAAGGTTTAAAAAGAGCCTTTGATTTCAATTTTCCAATCTGATGATCATCACAGGGACAGAGAACACAAAGCAAGATAAAAAATGAGTAATTCCCTTTTCTTTTATATCCATTAACTTTTTACCAGCTGCCAGATATGACCTTGTGCCAGTCATATTCTTCATCTCTAAATATAAATTAGTACTCTGATTGCCCTTAATCTTTTTCTTTATGAAATTGATAACTGCTTTTGAATCAATAATATGATGGGGTAATAATATGTTCTCTCTCTCTCTCTCTCTCCCTTCCTATATACATAACACACACACATGTGTACACAAATTACTACCATCAGTTTTTTGGTTCAACCATTAGAGAATATGTTGCAGACATCATTAAGTGAAGGTAATTTTTAAATACCTGATCATTTTTTCTCCTTCACTGTTAAATATCTGATCATATCTCCTTAAAACTGAACACTTGTAGGCTTAAAGCCTCATTCTTTTATTTATTCATGAAATTACATTTAAAATATAATTTTAATTATGTCAGAATACTGGGAGAAGAATAAGTTAATAAATGATCTCTAATACTTTAAGAATTCTGAATTTTGTATATATATACATGGCAACCTCAAAAATGGGGAGAAAAGCAAAAATGATTAGTTTAGTCCTTAAAGTAGACAGATATCCTATTTTGCTTTTAGTGGACATCTGTTAATTCTTGCTTCCGTACTTATTCTGCGTACAACATACACACCCCTCCACACTGGAATACATGCTCAGCCAGTATGGTTTAGTAGTTATCTCTTCCCTGCCAAGAATTGTATGTTTTCGTCAATAATTTGGAATGGGCTTGATATGCAACTCAGTGTGGTCCCTAACTTATCAGTCCTCAGGGAGGGAAGTGGATGGCAGAAATCAAGATCTTCACCTACTCAAGGGTTAGATGTATAAAACAATGGACTTAGCAAATGTCAGAAACAAGGTTGAACTTGGAAGGAGAGTCATTTGATGAGATTCCTGACTGGGAAGGAGTAAGGTCATAGAGGAGCAAGATTAAAGCCAGATGTGAATCTGGGTTAGAGAGGATACCACAGCTCACAATGGAAAGAGATGTTTCTAGATAAGGCTTGTCCACTGACCTCATCAGAAAGGTTTGTCCTTTTGTTCATGCTGTGTATCTCATAAAATGGTAGAAGCTCATTGGTCCTTTTAAGTGCTATTTATACAGATATTCAATTCATTCATTGATTAACCACTAGTCACTGATTAACCATTATTAGTAGGACATTAATAGATATTAAAGATACAAAAATGAGTTAAACCTATGTGTTTTAAGGGCTGCAAGTGAACCAAACATGCCAGTCAACACACCTGTTTTTCATCATAACATAAAACAAAGCAATTTAGAAAGCTCTACATCTAAATCATCATTACAGGATATAGAAAAAGGGGTATGTTATTATGTAGTGTGCATACTTATCAAAGAGTTAATGAATGTAGCATTAAGTACTATAAACATATAATGTGTTTATCTTAGGCCTTATGAAGGTATGGTGGCTGAATAAAGTCACTTGTATATATGTCCCAGCTCTTACTATGTACTATTTGATACATCTAAATAAAGTCATGCTTTTGATAATAATTATTATATAATAATAAATTGTTATGCAATTGAGTTCTCGTTCAGGAAATAAAGGCTCTTCAGGGCCACATTTGCTTTTCCTTTCTCCCTTTCTACGTGCACACACAAACATACTTTATTACTACCATTAATTTTTTGGTTAAAGCATTGGAGAATATGTTACAGACATCATGACCTTTCACTTTTAAATGCCTAATCATATTCCATAAATACCTCTGAAGGACAACCACAATTCACTAATGAAATTCAAGAAATTTAACAGTGGTTTATTTCTATTATCCAACATACATCCCATATTCAAATTTCACCAAATACCCCAATAATTAAGTATCTTCTATCACATTTATTTCTTTGGTCCAGGAGTCAATCCAGAATCATACATTCCATTCGGTTGTCATGTCTCTTGTCTCTTTTACTCCAGATGGTTTCTCAGCCTCTCTGTGCCTTTATGAAATTCACATTTTAGAGCATAGGCTAGTTGTTTGTGAAAAGTCCTTCAGTTGGGCTTCTCTCTTTCCCCTTGTTATTTTTCAGTGTTTCCCAGGGCACCGCCTTCTGTGTGATCCAGAGCTGGTCCTTCTGGTTCTTCTGTTTGTCTGGCTGACTTCATGGCCCTTCACACTGCCACTGCCGCTCTGCTGTACCGAGGAGAAGGCCCAGCTGCCTGCTCTGCTGATGGCCTCCACTCACATCCTCTCAGGCCTCCAAGAAAGGTCACCACAGCCGCACGGCCTCCCACTCCAAGCCTCTTAGCTACTCACAGCACACCAGAGGCCAGCATTGCAGCTTTTAACAAAACTTCATTCAGGGCTTGCAGGAAACACAAACATAACACAGAGAATAATGGTAAATTGCTACTAAAAATTGCTATTCTTAGAGCCTACAGGCTGAAATATGACCTCAGGGTGTTTAAATAAAGTGGCTCCTGCCTCTATATAGAAGGGTCAACTTAATCTACCACAAATGCTCCCATAATGTCCATGCTAGGGAGTCCAGACCAAGCAGGTACCCAGGCCTGGAGAGACAAAACTTTGTCCTGGATTCCCTCATTTTCTGATTTAGGATTGTCTTCCCAGGATGAATGATACTAAGGACGCCTAACCCCTTACCTGAGGACCTCACTTATTAAGTATGAAGATCCTGCTGCTCAGCAGATCCAATCCTCCCAGACCACATTTACTAAAGTTAGGCTGTCTAGTTTTATATAACACATGTGGGCCACCAAGAACCCAGAAAGCATTACCACAAGCCAAACACAATTCCTTTACAGCCTTGTCTCCAGTGTGCGGTGAAGAGTACAACGGTCCTTGACACCCCTACTATAGCTGGGTTTTCATTCCTGATCTGTAAACAAATGTTCAGGCAGGAATCCATCAACACATCTCCCAAGAACAACTAGCAATTTTCTGACATAAAAAAGTTCTAAATCTAGACTGAGGAAAAATTACAACTCTGAGGAACATAATCGAGCTTAAGACACTCCAAATTTGTATTACTAAATAGACTGTTCAAAGCCTTTGCATTTGGGTTACTTCATCACATTTTGGCCTTCTTTAAGAAAAACATTGAGTACTAACTTGCCCTTATGCTGACACAATTAAAAGGTCTATTGAAGTGATGTTTACAAAAACTGATTTAGCAGTTTGGCCCCAAAGGTAAATTCCAGTCTCTACCCCAGAAGGTGAAACTGCTTATAAGTTGAAGACTGGAAGGTTTTCCAGCCTTAACTATTTTAAGGAAGATTTTCAGCTTCTTCAAATATGCCCTACTTTCCCAGCCTTGTCACCTAAAGTCCTCTCTCAGCATCCTGTGCTCCTGCTAAACAAGAGCACTTTACTGGTTCTCTGATTCTACTCCTTACTTTCTCACTTCCAGACTTTTACTTTTTGTGGGCCTTTCATTTTAAATACTGTCCCCCATCATCCTAATCCTAATCTCTCAAAATTCTACTTAGTCTTCAAGACCTATTCTAACACCATCTTCTGATCTTCCAAATTGGTTGTGATCAATCTTTCCTCTTAAAATCCCATTGCACTCTATTTGTACCTTTTTGTTTCTTATGGCCATTATGTTCTATATTATGCTGAAGTTATTGGGTTCAAGTTTTACCCATCCTTCCAGGCCTTCTTGAGGCCCCTGAAAGAGGCATGCTCATCAAGTTATCTCTCCTGTCATCTGGCATGGTGCCTTGCTAGTATCAGGCATTCAAAATACTTGTAGAGTTGAACTGAATGAAAACTAGTAAATACAATGTCTCACAGGGAATTGATAGCTCTGACCTAAATTATATCCCATGGCAATTCTGAAAATATTAGTTTAAGAATGAGAAATGAAATATTTCATGTTGTTAATTTGCCAACCACAACTTTGGCTAAATATTAACACAGACACTGTACCTAAGGACCCCCTTAAGTCAAAACAATGGACATTTGATGACACAGAGTAGAAAAACTGGGTATAATGATTCCTGAGTTGTAGAGCTTGAGGTTTATAAGAAAAAGACAATCCCAGCTAAATGAGAAATAAGGAATTGCTATAGCTCTCTCTACTATTTGGTTGCCTATACTGAAAACTAAAAGTAGAAAGCAAGAATGTAATAGACTAAATAAACATTTCTAGTGACATTTCTGGTGATGTCTTGCTCATTACATCACTGTTATCAAATATAGTCTTTGAAAGCCTGTTAAGTCAGGCTGCTGATCAGCTAGCTCTATCACAGACAGTATCTGTGACACACATTTGGTGGAATACTATGAACTAAGCAAGGTGGCTCTTCTAAGTGACCTCATGCACCTTCAGGAAATTTTACAAAATCACCAAAATCTTGAGGTGATTGAATTTCTTGTGAAAACCAGTGAAGTGGCCAAGTTCTGCATCACGGTTTTTGTGGGAAGTAAAGTAGAGACAGTAAGTTCAGGAGCAGGGGCCTGAGTCAAAGGAGATCTGGAGGCCTTGAGTTGGTGAGCATCCCCAGAAGTCCCAGGGACTTCCCCACCCCCTGGAAATGAGAGGCTTTGAAAAAATTTCCCCCAGAGCACAGAAATAGAGAGGCCTTGAGATAAAATCAGCATTATAGCTAGTTTAGTGGTCACAGGGTTATAATGTAATATTCTAGGCATATTAACCCATGATTTATTTATATAAACACTACCTCCATTTATAAGAAGAGCAAGTATGACTGGAGACAGTAAAATGAAACATTTATGAGCATAGACTCTGGAGCCAGAGCCCTGAGTTTGATTCTTGATGCTACTTCTTACTGCTTTGTGATCGCGAGAAAGTTACTTGACCCTCTGTGCCTCAGTATCTTCTTTAAAAAATGGGGGAATAAAATCACATATGTGTGGGCAAAGGGTTTAACAAAGCCTTTTATTCTTCTGTGAGACTTAAACATTGGTTGACTATCTAGCTTTGTTTTCCTAGTAACCTGGAAAAAGTAGACATGTCAACTATGTTACTAGACATTGTTGAGTATGGTAAAAATGAGCCCTGAGTGGTAAACTGCATCTGGACTGAGAAGAATTAGAAAAGAACTATAAAAAGAATTGATGGGGATGCCATGCTTTGAGTTTCTCCAAGTATTGTAACCCTTGTAGCAAATTAGGCTTATACCTTACAGGATCCTTATGGCAATACCTGTAAAAATCCTACAGGAGCTATTAGCATATGACCCAACAGTCATGCTCCTTGGTATTTACCCAAAAAAGTTGAAAACTTATGTCCACATAAAACCCTATACACGAGTGTTCATAGCAGCTTAATTCTTAACTGCCAAAACTTGGAAGCAAACTAAGATGTCCTTCAATAGGTGAATGGATAAACAAAACCATGGTACATCCACACAATAATATTCATCAATGAAAAGAAATGAGCTACCACGGATGGAGCTAGAGGGTATTATGCTCAGTGAAATAAGCCAGGTGGAGAAAGAAAAGTACCAAATGATTTCATTCATGTGTGGACTCTAACAACTAAGCAAAACTGAAGGAACAAAACAACAGCAGACTCACAGACTCCAAGGAGTTAGCGATTACCAAGGGAAGGGGTTGGGGAGAGTGGGTGGGAGGGAGGGAGAAGGGGACTGAGGGGCATTACGGGGAAGGCAGTATAGCACAGAGAAGACAAGTAGTGACTCCACAGCATCTTACTACACTAATGGACAGTGCAATGGGGTGGCGGGGGGGACTTTATAATATGGTTGAATGTTGTAACCACATTGTTGCTCATGTGAAACCTTTATAAGATTGTATATCAATGATACCTTAATAAACAAAAAAGAAAAGAAATGAGCTATCAAACTAGGAAAAGACATGGAGGGATGTTAAAAGCATATTGCAAAGTGAAAGAAGTCAGCCTGAAAGTCTGGATGTTATACTATTGTAAAAGGACATTCTGGAAAAAGAAAAACCAAAGAGACAGTAAAAAGATCAGTGGTTGCCAGGGTCAGCGGGGAGAAAGGGAGGATGAATAGGTGGAGTTCTGTGGGTTTTTAAGACAGTGAAACTATTCTGCATGATACTGTAATGGTAGATATCTTATGCATTTGTCAAAACCCATAGAATATACAATATCGTTTATTTACATTTATCAAGGGCCTACAATTCATTTGCATTTAGCCAAGCAGTGGGCTATTAGTTGTTAAAAAAATAAATCCTAATTGAAAATATGAGCACTATATTGAATATATGCTATGTGCCACCTCAGATTCTCTTGGTCACACTCAACTCCTGGGCTCTCCGCCCTTTGCCTCTCCTCAGCTGTTTCTGCAACAATCAGCTCCCTGTCTGAGTTCTACCCACTTCTATACTGTTCTGCCTGAGACCAATGCCCAGAGCCTTTGGTGCCTCCCTGTGCTCCTCACATGCACTTGGAGAAAACACCACACCACAGGTTAGATAAACCTGGCTTCACATATGGATGGGGACCGGCTCCCCGACAGAAGCGGAGGGGAGTCAGCGCTGTGCAGGCACACTTTGATCAGTAGTGATGGCAGATAAATGTCTTCTCTGGCCCTCCCTACACTGGACTGATCTGATTACGGGGTGCCAGTACAGTATAAAGGAGAGGGCCCCTTGACAGAAAAGGCCCTCTGTGTCTCTTCATGAAGGATTGAGACTATCTCATGTTTGCTTCTAGCCTCACTTTTGCTGCCCTGGGATCACACCTCCCAATGAAGCATTAGCAAGTATGGGTTGCCTTAGGCTCCCTTTCTAGTGAACCTGGCATAAGCCTTGCTCATAGATCCATGGCCTTAAGAATCTCAGTCACCAACCCTCCTGCTTATTGGACTATGGGTCCTCTCCTTACCCCTTGCATTTAATTCACATTACAGTTTTGCTCAGCTCAGTACCATGACTCTCCTGATTACATCTCTATTTTGGCTTTATATACTCACACCCATTTTGGCCTATCCCTCTCCCCTTGTTATCTTGTGTTTGCATTTCCAGCCTCTCTTCCTCCTTCTTACTACAGTTAAAAACATTTTATTTTTCTTTGGGAAATTACTCTCTTCTTACCCTCAGTCCTCATGGTTCTGGTAAAGCTAAACTTTCTTCTTACACTGCCCACATCTTGGCCAAATAATATGTTTTCCATACCTGCAGTCACAGTGATTAGTTTGGAGATAAGCAAGTGACTAAGTCAATACAAACAGAGCCACTCCTGGGATCTTTGCTGAAACTACTGAGCCAGGATATGGAATCTGCCTGAGAATGATGACAGACCCAAGAGAGAGAGAAAGAAGCTAATTTCTGAAGGGGGGCTTTGAGCTACTGAATTCATTCATGCTTGAAGTTTTCTACTCTCAAAGCTTGCAGTTTTCTAGTGAATAAATTGTATTTTTGCCTTTTTGTCTCTGTAACTGAAGATGTACAAACTAATATGGTTTTCTTTCTCTATAAATCTCAGACTCCAGGGCATTAAAATAAAAACCTGGAGTACCCAATATGATACAATAGCAGAGCTCCTTAGAACCTTTACACTACAGTGTTGTGGGATGAGCTTAAGTGTCATTCAATAGAGACAAGAATTGGGTTACTGGCCCTGAGGGCAGACAGCCCACAACTGATGCTCAAGTAGCCATTCCACAATACACTGTCCTGTTGCATCTTGCCTCTCCCCTTTCCCTCCTGACCTGAGTACCTTGCCAGCAATCTGATGCAACTTCTCAAATTCTTAAAACTGCAGGGGAATTTTACAGCCATTCAGGCACACAGACCTTAAGCTGAGCAGGGCAGGTGGAATTTCTGGCACCCTACCACCCAGGAGAAATGAAACAGGTCTCCTGCCACAGGGTGTGGGGGCAACTCTACAAGGAACTTCCCAGCCTGACCAAGCTGCACCTTCCGAGGTTGGCTCCAGTTTATCATTTCTGCTTAACTCGTGTTCCTGTATCTGCTAACTCCTGAGTGGTCATGCCTCTCCTCCTAACATGGTTTTACTTCTACACTTTGGCACACAGCCTCACACTGCCCTGAGTAATGTTTCTTCAGTCCTCCTTGATGCTTTGGACCCTCTTCTTTCCTTTAAGTTACTTCTCTCAGAAGGTAGGTATTATCAATTCTGTTGCAGCCTGATGTGTGGGACCTGGACACTGGTGAAGTTGAATTACTGTGAAATAAGCAATTTATTAGACTCAATATCTACTTAGATTCAAGTTCAAGGTGTACCAGTGTGCCCGTGACCAGCACCAAATGATAACTCAGGAACTCTTCCCTGACCTTGCCAAGCTTCCTGTAGACCCCTAGAATTTATGTACATCTTGTTGTGTTCTCAGAGCAGTGTCCTCATACAAAAATCAAATGTGTATTGGGCAAGGTCTAAAGCACGGGCAGGGGATTTCTTACTTACATGATGAATGCAAGGCAGGTGGGTGAGGTCTGGAAGCACAGACTCAAAAATATCCCTACTCATGTAATGGGGAAATTTTCTTTGGCATGTTAATTTCTTTACTCCAGCAAAATTTTTGAATATTTGCTTGGTGACCCTTATAGCAGTGGTACCTCCAATCTGCTAGACAGACACACTCTGGGCAACCAGATGATGCTCAGCAACTATAATGGTGGAATCCAACATGATACACAGAATGCACAATAGCAGTGAGGCACATTGAGTGTTTTCTATATGCAAACCACAGGTTAGGTGCTAATGGTTCAAACAACAAAACATTGAATTAAAACATAATTACAAATTGTGAAATGTGCTTTGAATGAAATGAACAAGAGGTAGAGGCCAAATAATAGGGGAGGGTGACCATTTAGGGAAGGCCATTCTGAGCAGCTGACATGAAGGAGGACAATAAGATTAAGAAGGCAGTGATCATGCATGCAGTTGAAGGAAGGGAGAATTTTGTAGCCAGAAAGAACAAACTCCCTGAGTTTATATTAAAGAAATGGAAAGAAAATCAGGGTAGCAAGCTGATGGGTAGTAAGCAAAGAGGAAAATGCTACAGGATGAGAATTGAGACATGGTCACTAGCAGGATGGAGGGCCTTAAAAGGGGGTTGGATGTAATTCTATGTGCAAAAATGAAGCCACTGAAGTGAGAGAAAAAAATGAAATTCCAAGGTCATTCTTGCCTCAAAGTGCATGGAGAATGGGTTTCCATAGTAGGAGGCAGAGAGAAAGTACAGAAACCAGTTAGGGGGCTGCTGCTGAGTGCAGTGGCCTTGGGGAGGAATGGAGGATTTCTCCATCAATGTGGTGATTGAATCAACATGACTTCCTGTTGAATTCAATGTGAGAAGTGAGGAAAAAAAGGAAGCAAGTATGACCAGCAAGTTAAATTTCTCACTTGAGAGACTGGCCCATGGTGGTGTCATTAACTAAGACGGGGAAATCCAAAGAGAGAAATGTATTTGTGAGAGTGAGTGGGAATCTGTTCAAGCTTTGGAATTGAGTTTTGACTGTTTATTCCAGCAGGAAGCTAGAATATGCACGTGCACTTGGAAGCGGAGCTTGGGATGTGGGGATCTGATCTGGAGTCAGGGATTTGGGGGCATGATGATACACACGGCACTTAAAGGCAAGGGAACAGATGAGGTCCTCAGGAGAGTGTGTGGTAGGAAGACAGGAGGGCAGAGTCCCTCCCCTCAAGTCTTCTTCACAAGTCTTGTCCTTCCTTCCTTAGGCTTCATAAGCAAAAGATACAGTGCCCTTCTCCCTCTACTAAGGAGCCCAATGGCCTCTGAATCAGTAAATCAACACTGGTCATCCTCTCAGCAAGCCCAGGCTTTAAGCCTGTTCCTATGCTTCTATTTTTTTTTCAGGTGAGTTTTCTCCCCCTACTCTTAGGGTGGGCAAATAATCTTCAATCATGAAAGAGAGAAAGGAAAAAAGAAACCCGACAAACAACTAAACCAACAAAGAACACTACAGCATGAGCTCTCAGAAAGGAGACTGACTTGCTGGCCAAGTCTTGGGGAATAATTTGCTAGACCACTGTGAGGCTTGGGCTAAATCCTGCTTCTAGGCAGCCCTGCTGTACCTTGGCGGTCAGTTGATGAGTATGTAGACCAGAAAACATGGAAGGCTGAAACAAGGTAATCTGACTGGCTCTGGGCTGACCACGACCACTCCTGGTTGAGCATAGTCTTTGTTGAAAGTGGGTAATGGAGCCAAATGCAACTGTAGCGACAGCATGTATCTTTCTGTGTGGTGTGTGAGCTTCAAGGATCTCATTGCTGTAACTATCTGCTCTTTTTATGTAAATCGGTTAGTATCTTCTCTTAGTTCCCTTTGAATACTCCCTATTCCTGGCAGATTCACCCTCTTACCTTCTCCCACCAATAGCTTCCAGGCTAAGCCAGGAACTAATTCCTGTACCAGCCAGAAGCAAACAGGAAATGTCCTCGTTATGGCTGCAGATAACCCACAACATTGAGGTTTCCTTTCAGTGTTTTGCACCTCTGCTTTGGTTCATATTGCCCTACCCCTTTCCTTCCGGTGCAGTGTCAGGTCACTTTTCTGGCCTTTCTCTGCAGTGCTTAAGAGCCACTTGTTTCTAACCTTCCTAACTGGTTCTTACCTGAATATTTCCCCTCACCAATCACTGCTGTGCTGCTTAGAGTGGTGGTCTGATTCACAGTGTTGCTCTGAAACTTGATTCGTACATGCATCTGGGCCCTTGGCCCCCTGTCAGTTTGCAGGCCTGCTGTGCAACACAGGTCCGCAACTTCTGTATGTTCTTCACTCCCCTAGCCCAGCTTCCGGCCTGTCTTTAGGCTGCGCCACCACACCCACAGTTCCTCTGCTGACATATAATGCACACACACACAGACGGCTTTTTATTTCATGACTGTTTTAAATACCTGGATGCTGTGGTTATGCACCTTATTTACATATTTTGTGACACTTTGGCTCACCAAAAACTCCATCTCTGACTGCTCCCCATCAAGAAAGCCCAACTCCTGCAGCTATTCCCTGGGTGATCAACAGTTAATTGTTAAAAGTGTTTCCTCTTCTGTGTTTGGGTATCTGCTTCATGTTAGCTCATCAGTGAGAGCTTCTTAGGAAATGTGCATTTGGCCTGTAGGTGCAAAGAGTAAGGTAAATGTTGGGAATGATAAACTGATGGGGTTCTGACTTCACTGACATTTACTATTAAGACTGTGTCATAGATGGCATTAGTGAAATTGTTTAAGGAAAAGATGTATATTTGTCATTATTGATGTAGACCAAATTATTCTGAGTCTTCTGAGTGTATTTGGCTTGACTGTACATACCTCCTTTTACCTTAAAAAATTAGGCATGGCCATATGACTTGTTTTGGGCAAAGAAATATAAGCAAAAGTTGTATGTGTTACTTCTAGGTGAAAACTTTAAGAACCAGTGTGCACTTTGACACATTCCCTTTTTTCTGAAAAGGCCAGCACTGTCTAGCAGAAACATAATAGAAATATAATACAAGCCATGTATGTAAGTTTAAAATTTTTGTAGTCACATTACCAAAGTAAAAAGAAAAAGGTAAAGTTAATTTTAATGGTATATTTTATTTAACCCAATATATAAAAAGATATCATTTTTATAGGTAATCAATATTAGAAATTATTCTTGAGATTTTTTTACATTCTTTCATCTTATACTAAATCTTTGAACTTGGTGTATATTTTACACTTATATCTCAATTCAGACTACACACAATCTAAAGGTCTCAATAGCCAAATATAGCTAGTGATTACCATGTTGGACAGGACTCAGTTGCCATGAAATTATAAGACAAATCTTCTCTTCACCTGGCTCCCTAGGGAGGGTGACATAGAGTAGAAGCCATACTGACCCACAATGGGTAAGTGGGCAAGAGTGAGAAGTAAACAACTTTGTTGTTTTCAGTCACTGATACTTTAGAGGTATCAGTTGTTGCAGCAGTTGGTCTATCCTCACTGACATAAAAATGGGTATGAGGTATGAAGTACTAATATAACAATAAACTGAAATATGTAGTGTTAGCTCAGGGACCAAACAACAGATAGCAAGGAAATCATTATCAAATGGAAGGACAGTAATTTATTTTAATGTAGTGGCAAAACATTTGGTAAGTCTCTCACTTAAAAAAAATTAAGACAGTTATATGTAATGCCCTTTGTAGT
Source organism: Manis javanica (assembly GCF_040802235.1). Classification (NCBI taxonomy): domain Eukaryota; kingdom Metazoa; phylum Chordata; class Mammalia; order Pholidota; family Manidae; genus Manis; species Manis javanica. Next base: position 154,015,683 of record NC_133157.1, read on the forward strand.
TTTAGGGAAAGAGATTGGATGACAAAATATTAGTAGCATGTGTTAGTAGCTGCTGACTGCACTTACTAAGGTATTACAAGACAAAATCAGCTCAGAAGAGAATTGCTCAATTTGAAAACAGAAATAAAAGGAAATAAAGATTGCCCCAAATTTTGGGGACTTATATGGCAGAGGCTTATTAAACTGCTTATCAATGCCAAACAGTGAAAGATAAAACTAAGAAATGCATTTAAGACACAGGGCAGATTTATACTCAGCCTTACTATAAGTATCAAATCAAGGCCAAACATGGAAACCTCGAATGGATTAAATAAATTCTTGCAGATGGATAAAAGATGTATGTATGTATATATGTATCTACCTATCTATCTACTCATGTCTCTTACTAAGTTTTCAGTTTTACCACTAAAAAATCATGAGCCAGGATCTCAAAAGTCTGTGACTTTCAAGACTTAAAAAGACTCTTTGCTCCCCACTCTTTGATTGGCAGGAGGCAACTGCCCAAGGAAAGCATATTTTCCAATACTCACTTCAGATGTGGTCAAGGGGGATATGGAACAGAGAATCAAAGTACATTCTTTATCCCAGGGTAGGGGGCCTTTATGACATTTTTCCAGTATGATCTCAGAATTCTATACGTCTGTGGTGTGTCTATCATGCTTTCCCAAGTTTTAGTGAAGAGATGGTATTAAGGCATGATTAGAAAATACTAGACCAGCTGAGGGATGGTAGAGAGATTGAGCACAAAGGGAATGAGAAATTACACATAAGCAATTAGATTCTTTCTTGACTTACTTAAGGTACAAAATTTGGAATTACAATTAGGTACACTGGCTACTGGGCTGTTTCCCAGAACATAACCCTTTACAGATACTGCTTTCACTGAGGTCATGGCACTATGTGAATTACATTAAAACAAATAAAACCTGGTGCACGTCGTCATTAGGACATGCCATATCTACCCTCCACAATCAACCAAACTGATCTTCATAAATGTAAATCAGACCTTGCTACTCCCCACTGAACCACTTCAGTGCGTTTCCATTCCCTCTAAGATACAATTTAAACTCCTTTAACATGGTATCCAAGACTCTTCATGATATGAATCCTGCTTTCTTTTGCAGCCCCATTTCTTGCTGCTCAATTTCTTATGATCTATGCTTCAGAAATACTAAAGTATTTTGATTTTCTTGCTCATACCATGATGCTTCTCTTTATTCATACTTTCCTGGAATCCCCTCCTTCCTCCTTTTTGCCTGGCTAACTCCTAGTTCAAGATTTAATTCAAGTACCTTCTCAAAGTGCTGATTGCCTGGATGATTAAATGTTCCTATTTGATCCCCCCCACCCCCACCCAAGAACTTGCACATCTCTCACTAAACTCATCACTTTGCATTAAAATTGTTTATTTGTAGCTTGTTATTGAGGGCTTGGAGATGCTCAATAAGTTTCTTAAATAAATGGTCCAGTGACAACAGAGCAGAATGGAAGAGGGCATCCTTCCCAGACATCTGGACTAGCAGAGGCTTAGTAAGTTTTCTGAGTAAGTAGCAGTTAAGCAGTGGTTGGTGTAATACTAGAATCTTACCATAGTTTATAGTTCTTACCTGAATGGCAGTGGTATTTCTATTCCCATATTGGGTCATAATTTCCAGAACTTGTTATAGGCCACCAAAATTCTGATGATATAAGTGAGTCAGCTTTTCCTTCCTAGCATATCAGAGACGAATCACAAATACCTGATCTTTTACCATAGCTTGCTGACTTTCTAGCCTCAGAGATAGAGCTGTGGGAAAGTGAGATTAGAAGCCAAGACCATAGTTCCTGGGTAGAGGGAGCTAGTTATGTGGTAATTATGGTGTCTCGTGCAACCATTGGCTAAGGTCTCAATGATCCTTGACACAGCTATGACATTTAAAGTATATTTTTGGACTATGATATGAAATAACAGACACTTGTTGAACCACTTTTTATCAAATGCCAAGATTATTAGAAATCTGTGGGACTTTCTGCTCAGCAAATCAACCCCACACCTTCTTCTCTTCTTATAACTTACACTGGTTTCTTCATTGTGACTACATTGGAACCCAACTACATGACCCCCTGACATAGTGGATTCGTTTGTGAGTGAAAACATGAACCCAGCTGGACCAACGATAAAATTCCTCAATTCCAAATCGTATTTGATCACTATAGAAACTGTCACCTGAACTAAGATCGACAAATAAAATCCAAGGTTGTTGGGTTACTAAAAGAAAGGCTGGAAGTAGCAAGACTTGGAAAACCAATGCAACCAACTTGCAAAGAGCAAAGAAGTGGGAAAAAAAATGTATCTCCTGGTAGACTTGAGGATTATCTTCCACTATTTCTTTGATCCACCTGCTCTTCCCATAGTTTTGTCACACTTTCTTTGATACAGTGAGGCATCAAATTCCCATTTTAAGCTTATGCTTATTTGAATTGGATTTCTGTTAATTGCAATCAGAAAAATCTAAACTAATATGTGTCAGGCACTGAATGTACTAGTGATACACAGACAAATATACCCTAGTCTTCAAGAACCCATACTATAGTGAAACAATAGTGTTTAAAATCAACTGATTGCTGTTACATACATTATGTTATTATTCTAGCAACTTATATATTATATCATTTATTTTTAGATAGTATCATTTTTAGTAGACCCTTCTCATTCATAACAGATACCTGTAGAGATCTTTGGAAATTCCAAAATTGGAAATATAGTAGAGACCCCCTTCATTATGTGTTTTAAATCAACAAATGAAATATTTAATTTGATGGTATATTCATTCCTGTCACAGCACTAGAGATACTACCAAATTAAGCATTCTTCTATTTTATTTATTCAAACTTTTAAAAGCTGCGTCTTTTATTTTAATTTAGGTTTTCTTCCATCACCAGTAATAGGGGATACCTTTAAAGTCTTTTTTTCCTAAGAAACAAAATTTTAAAATAAGCCATGAAAATCACTGCTTAAGTGGCATCAAGGAGAAAATAAAGCTCTACTGAGTTGTATGTAGATGTTTTTAAGTGGATGATCAGTAGTCTCACAATAAACATAATTTAAATGTACAGTGAAGCCAAAAGACAAATTGTTTCATGTTATGAACCTTCAGGATGATTCTAATATAAATGTAGCCGTGAATATTAAATTATGGAATATTAAAGTCCCATTGTATTTACAGATGAGGAAACGGAGGATCAGAGAAAGAAAGTGACACTGAGATAACAAATACAACAGTGAAGGAGGCTAGATGTGGGCTTTAATGGTATTGGCTGGTCTGAGTTCAGATATCCTGGTCTGTTAAAACATGGACAATAATAGATTCGCCTTTATGGTGGATTAAAGATGGTAACATCTTTGACATTTCTTCCATTGAAAGGTAAATCCTATGTCTTCTCTTGAGCTCTGTGCCTGCTCTGATGCATAGAACAAGGCAGATATTACATTCTGCCAGTTTTAGGGTCCAGGCCTCAAGAGATTGATGGCTTCCTGTCACTTAGAACACTCATTCTTGGAAGCCAGCCTCCATGAAGAAGCATGACTATTCTAAAATCACTGTGTTGTGTGTGAGAAGTCAAAGCCATGTGAAGAGACCCTGGAGGATGAGACACCATGTGGATCAAGAGAGAGACCAAGAAGCATGAGATACTGGACATATAAGTGAGACATATGAGACATCTTAGAAATGGATACCCAGCGCCAATGACCCCAGTTAACAACATGGATCTGATACAGTTGCCCAGCCAAGATCATCCTAAATTTCCAACCTCCAAATTTTTAGCAAATAAAATAGTTGTTTGGGATACTAAATTTTGTGGCAGTTTGTTATGCATCAATAGGTAATAGGAACAGATTTATGTACCTAGAAGAGGGGTGCTGCCATTATAAAAAAGTAAAATATGTGGCACTGATTTTAAGACTGGACAGTAGAGAGAGCCTGAAAAGGCCTCATAGAGAATGTTAATGGAGTCTGGAAGGACAGCAGTTATTACTGAGGCTTGGCAGGAGGTTTAGCAAAACTATCACCTGAGGTATTTTGGAAAACATAAAATGGACCTAATAAGCTGCTGGATATCAGTATGTAAATGTCCAGGTAGCATGTTAAAAGTGCCAACTAGTTCTTGTAGCTATATATGATAAACTATGGATAAGAAGAAATAAGCTAACAAAATTATTCAATTTTTTTTGCAGGAAATAGGAGCCAGGACTTGCTGTTTCTCCTCTGTCTTCCAACTAAGAAAACATTTTTAAAGCACAACATAGCCTCCAGATAAAGATCAAAACCAGGGCAGTAAAACAAAGACTAAGATCAAAGATGAAGTCAAAGCCGTAATCATGCATATCTTTGATAAGATCTCAGAAAAATTTAAGTTGATGCCTTGTGGACTCTTATCAGCTAGACAAAAGATTTTAAGAGTGTGCTTTGTAGTTCCTCTCTGTTACACAGTGGTGTTTCTAATCTTAGGTATATTGATCCATCCTTAAAGTAATTTTGCAGAGAGCCAAATGCAGAGAAAACCTATCTCAAAAAGTGTATGTGGGCATGACTTATATCTAACAGAATGGATTATCATTTGCTACACAGCAATCTTATGATGATTTTAAAGGAATTATACCACCTTGGATTGAAAGAGTTAGAGACAATATCAAATTAAAAAGAAGTCTTTGGATCCCTACACTAACACAGGAAGGATTCAGGTGAAGGATTCAGGTGAGAAACTTATTTAGCAGGAAACAGTCTATTTCTAGATTTCAATGAGTAATAACTTAAGTGGCAGAGCCAAGAGCCCGTAAGTAAGAGCCAAGGACCACAGACAATGATATCAAGGGTGCAGGACCAGGGCTTAATCAAAGAACTGGCAACATATGCCTAGTTTGATGTCAGTGACTGCTCTGTACCTTCTGTTTTCTCCTCTTTTGAAAGAGCATGCCTACACTTGCTTTCCCCAGCTTAGATGTTAGTGTGTGGTGGGGGTGGGAGGATGGACGGGTAAGGAGTAGGTAACTTATTTCTTTATTCACACACAGGACTTCAGATATGTTTAGAGAAGACATGTACCTGAGGATCCAAACCCAAGGAGGCTTATCTGCACCTGACCTTGAGATCTGAAACTTGAACCTAAACTTAATATTATGGGGTGAGACTTTGGGAAACTGTGCAAGGGGGTTAACATATTTTGCATGTGGGAAAAATATAAATAGTTTGTGACCACAGGGCAGACTATGGCAGATTAAAGATGGCCACAAATTCTTTGACACTTTTTCCATTGTTAAGTGGGGAGTCCATGCCCCTCCCTTTGAATCTGCTTAAAGTCTGACTGCTTTGATCGAGCAAATGAGGCCAAAGTTGCACCAGTTTCTGGATCCCAGTTTAAAGAGATTGGCAATTTTCACTTCCTGTTTCTTGAAAACCCTCAGTCTTGGAAGCCAGCCACCACATGAGAAGTATGGCTACCCTGATACCATCGTGCTATGAGAAGCCCTATCATGTGGAGAGGTCCTGGAGGATGAGACCTCATGCGGGGAGAGACCAAACAGGGCTGATGTGCCACATCTGAGCTGGAGTCATCTCAGAAGTAGATCATCTAGTCCTGGCCACCCCAACTGATGCCTCATGGATCAGAAATAAACCTTTCCAGAATTCATGATGTATACAAATCATGAGCAAAATAAACTGCTTGTTTTAAGTCACTAAATTTGGGGTAGTTTATTACACAGCCATAGGTAACCAGAACAACTTCTACTTTGAACTTCTACTTTGAACAAGGCAAAAGCACTTGTTCTTCCCATTCATAGAAATTGTTACTTATACAAAATTTGAATCTGTCTGACCTTCCTTATGATTTCTGACCAATAGATGTGACAGAGGTGACATTCTGAGCCTGGGCCTCAAGACTCTCGTGTGCTTCTGCTCTTTCTTTCAGAAACTTTGGAACATAAAGAACTGGGTCATCCCAGCTGACCCTTCTGGCTGAGCCCCCAGTTGACCACAGACTTATCTGCAAGGCCAGTTGAGGTCAGCTGAGTCCAGGCCAAACCAGAAGAGCCCACCCAGTTGGATCCAGCCTAAACTGCCAACTCGGAGAATCACTAACTAATAAATGGTTGTCATTTTAAATTATAACTTTTGAAGTTATTTGTTAAAGAGCAATGGCTAACTGGTACAACAGCATTCTATCTGATTTACTGCCAACTAAGAATAAAGTAGAGAAGTACTATTGTTCTGTCCACTTCTAGGTAATTTGCTTACTTTTGTGTCTTCATAAGTTTGAAGATGAAACCAGCAAACTAACTTTTAGTATTTCTCTGTGACAGGATGTGAACAGAGAAACACTATGGCACTCCTGCCTGAACTCAAAACTGGAATCCAATTTTAGGAAACGTCAGGCAAACACAAATCGAGGGACATTATTCGAAAGTGACAAGGACCTGAAAGACAAGGAAACACTGAGAAGCTATTCCAGTTTGAAGGAGACTAAAGAGACATACAAAAAAAAAAATGGAGCACATGATTCTGGACTGGTTTCTTTTACTATAAAGAGCATTTTTGGAACAATTCACAAAATTTTGGTAGAGTCTATGAATTAGTTGGTAGCAGTACATCAGTGTTAATTTACCAGTTTTTGTGGTTGCATTGTGGTTATATAAGAAATGTCTTTGTTTATAGGAACTATACAGAGTATTTAGAGATTTGGGGGCATCATATAGACAACTTACTTTCAGTGTTTCAGTTAAAAAAAGTTTGAAAAGATAGGCTATAGAAAAAATATTAATGGTAGGGCAGTTCTGGTCCCACAAGATTATAAAGAACAGGCATCTTTTACTTACGTCAGTGATTTTGATCCATAGACTTATTGCCCAAAAAGTGTCGACTGGGAGCCTATTTCCCACTATTTTAAGTGCGAAAAATTATATGGTTGGCCTATCAACCAAAACACCCAACTAATTTTCCTAACATGGAAGCAAAACACAGTAAAATGCTTATACATCAGTAACATCATGTTAGTATGTAACATGTTTTAAAAATCACTTTCTTATAATTAACCAATTAATGTGCTTATTAATAAACTTTTGCATTGTACACAATATCCCAGATATAATCCCCTTTGCTGTCATTTAGTGTGCTTTTCAAAATTGTCTACACACTATGATATTGATATGGTTATGATATTCTATTAGTTTTATTTGCTCAAGACTTATTATTTATTTTTATTATTCTTTATTAACTCAAGACTTATTCTATCCATTGTTTTGTTAAAAATGTGGTACTGAACTTTAGGGAAGATTTTCCTATATATATGCAGTGGTGAAAAAATATTGTTCTGAAAAATAAGTATGTTTAGTGCAATTTGCATGGTAAAATCAAAAAGACATTCTAATGAAAACATTATCTGTGGGGACATATGGCTTGTGGCCATACATTACAAAGCTACGATCATTTCAGCTATAAGTCATAAGCAGAAAGTTCAGTAAAACATAATAGATTGATCCTCAGATGTATGAATTACATTTATACTATGTAATATTATAAATATTCAGCAAATGAATGAGATTATTGGCTACTAATTGAGAAGACAGTTTAGATCTATATATCAATATGAATACTAATTCCACATAACTTATAGAGTTAAACATTTTAAACAGAAAATCTATAAGAAAATGGAATTGAATCTGTCCATTTTATGCATGGAGAAGAGTTTCCTAAGTTTAGAAGCAACAGAGGTTAATAAAAGGAAAATACACAATTTGATTACCACGGAATTAAAAAATTCGTGTGTATGAATTTAAAGGTAAAACAAATTTTTACAGCAAACAGGAGACAAAGGTATTAACTATTAAGAGCTCTTACAAACCCATAAGGAAAACATTAAGACACTGATAGGCATGTGGAAAAGAACACAAAAAGACAATTTATAAGAGAAGAAATATAAACAGTGAAACAAATCACAGGGAAAAAAAACTTTGCTGGTAGTCAAAGAAATGAAAATCAGAACTGGAAACTATTATAACCATCTATTAAATTAGAGAAGCTATTAAAAATGTCAGAAAATGCAATGGCTACAAAGGGCGTGGTAAGCTAACTGGGTATTCTAAACGTAAATCATATCTGTATAAAATAACAGAATCCTTTTGGAAAGTAATTTGACCTGCTGACTCAATACATATAAATACTTTTGACCCACTGTATTTTGGGAAGTTACTATTCTTTTTGCACAGAGATGTGTTTAAGTAGCAGAAGAATGTATCTGTGCTGGAGTTGGGGGGCAACTAAATAGCGAATGGTTAAGTAAGCTGTGGTGCCAACACTTTATACAATGCAGTCACTAAAATAACTAAAAATGAACAAACGTGATGACACCATGTTTTTTTAAAAAGTAGAACACAAAATTGTATACTTTGTATAACTGCCCAAATCTGTCACAAGAGAATCAATGCATACAAGTGATTGGTGAGGTTATATACCAAGTAACGGTGGATGTAAGAAGTGATGAGGTGATAAAAAGATTCTTTTAAAAAAATCCTGTTTTTCCAAACTAAAAAAGAATATAATGCTGCTTTTGTAATTGAAAAAAAAATGAATAAAGAAGAGAGGAGAAATGATGTTCCAGAGCTTGTAGTCAAATGGGAAAATTTCCCTAGGCAACAACAATTCAATAAGCATAACCAAAAATTCACGAAACCATCATACGGATGCTGGTGCCTGAACTCTGGGAAACATAACTGGATTGTAGATCACTTTCAAAAGCCAGTGTCCTACAAGGAGCTGATGACAACTCTAAATGAGGCTGAGCTCGTGTACCAACCTGCCCAAGGAGGCTTTCCATATAGTCACAGCTGCCGTAATATTTTATGAGACTTCATAAGCACATCACATTTTTCCTGGCCAGGAAATAAGACTGGTAAGTAGGTATTTTTGCTCAACATAATGTATATCTGTGTTCTTCAACTTTTCAAAGTGTTAAGGTCACAATTTTCTTCCATTATAAAATTGCTTTTGAAAGAGAGAAAATCAGCAGTCTACCAAAGAATGTGTTTTTAATGTAGGAGTTATCAGTAGAAGGATCCTTTCTTTGTTTTTCAAAGTTCATTTAATAAGTTCAAATAGGATTTGCACTGGTTGTAGTTTAAATCAAGGAAGTGCATTGGTGATATCATTTTACTTGTAGTTTTACTGCTTCTTAGAGTGGAGGATGTTCAAAATGAATGTAATACAGTAGGGGGTAATCTTCCATTTAGCTTTACAATTCTATCAGCAAAACGCCAGGGGAGAGGAATATCATGTTCTCTTTGAATTGCATTTTTGCAACCTGAGATTCAAGTTCAGGTTTCTTGACGCACCCCTGGGCATTGTATCCAAATCAATTATTGTGTCCAATTTCCTCCACCTAGCCCCTAAGACAAGTGCAAACAAGCCAACAATGGTTACCCTCATGGCCACTAGAGATCATATCAAAGGGAAGTGTGGAGCCGCGCAATATTCTACTGGTAAGAATTTATACATTGAGAAAGAGTGAAGGAAGAAACAGATTAGCACAAATTGAAAGCTATTGGATAAACTTAATATCTTTTTGCTTAATTAACACCTTTCAGGTCTGGATTAAAATACATCAGCAAGAACTTTGCTATAATGATTGAAGAATGGGGCTTCTTTCTTTCCTACTTTAGGAGAAATTAGCTGAGCACTATGTGCAATGTGGAAGGCAGGTCTCATGCCAGGTTGCGTGTATGCCAGTTGGATTACCACCCATTCTTAAGGTGAAAATGTTTCTTTATGACAGCTCCAAGATTTGTCTTCCTTAAAGAACGACTCATGAAAACAAAAAGCGGATCTAGGCTTTTTTGAAAACCCTGCTTCTCCAAAGATTTGAAAAGACTGGTACCAACCCTCAAATGTCTTATTTCCTATGATATAAAGTTCCCAATAAATAACTGTGGATTAACACAGGAATTTCATAATTTTGTCCTCTAAAAAGCATGCACTTGCTCTCAGACTGTCTTTTTGTCTTAGCGGTAATTTGTAACATTATTAACGAAGCCCTCCAAAGGCTGGTCTTAATGCAAGAAAATTAGAATCGTTTTTCTCTTCTCTTTATTAAAGACATAAAAGAATTCTTTCTTCTTTAATTCAAGTTTTTGGGCAGAAATTTGAGAATTACTTTGTAAATAACCTAAGAGGTGAAGTGGATATTGAGTTGAATTTTGTACAAGGTAGCTTTTAAATAAATAAGCATTACTATTAATAATAATAAATAAAATAGTAGAAGCCAACTGCTGGTAGTAGAAAGTTAGGCCACAAGTCTCTGGGTAATACCTTTTTCTGCCACAAAACATTGTGTCTGTCAGCTGTGAATTAATAATATATAGGATATATTCTTTCAAAAATTTAGAACAGATTTAAGATTATCTCTATACTAACTTTACCCTTGCTTGCATGCCCACATTGCTTTCTTGAATCAGAGAAAAAATTTTAGGCTAATATTCTGGGTAGTTGTGGCCAGTCTCATAAACCTGTTGTTATGGATTGAACTGTATCTCCCCAAAAAAGATCTAAGGTACTAACCTCCAGCACCTTAGAATGTGACTTGACATGGAAATATTTCTTACAGATGTAATTAGTTAAGATGAAGTCATATTGACGTAGGGTGGGCCCCTAATTCAATATAACTGGTGTCTTTATAAAAAAGGATTTCGTGTGAAGAGACAGAGACACAAAAAGGAAGACAGCCTTATAAAGATATGGGCAGCATATAAAGTTAGAGTGACACTGCAGCAGTCAAGGAATGTCTAGGGCCATCAGAAGCTAGGCAGAGTCGAGGAAAGATTTCCCCCCTTAAAGGCTTTGGAGGGAGCATGGCCCTGCCACACTTCCAGCTTCCAGAATTGTGAGACAACAGATTTCTGTTGTTTTCAACCATCCAATCTGTGATTCCTCATTACAACTGCCCTAGGAGACTCATAAACCTATGGAGGTACACCGTAATTGAGTGCGTAGTATCATGTCTGAGATACCTCTTCTGCAGAAAGAAAATGGAGATAAAGAAAAAAAAAGTTTTTTCAAAGCAGTAAAGAAGCTTTTGGCTGCTGAGTATGCAATTTTGTGACCAGGTAGACATCTGCCAAGTTGATCACAATGTTCCCAAATTTACACTGAAGGTCCTGTCTCACCACGTAATCCATGTCTTCATAAGGTTATTCAAGATGGCATAAACAAGGCGCTGTGGCAGCAAGCAAGGGCCTGAGCCAGGAGTTGCCTCCAAAATTTGCTCCTAGAAAATAAAAGTTGGGCTCTTATACGGCAAAAAGATCTCTGTCTTAGCTCTGGCCTAAGGATTCTCAGTTGGAAGTGGGACCCAGGCCTGGCCTTGGGATTCTTGACTATCCCTGTCTTGTGAGGAAGTGTCCTAGGCATGGCAGATGTCAGGACAAAGCCCAGGACTGACAGATTGGTTTTGCTTTGCAGTTATGCTGAAAAGGCACACAGTAGACTGATGCTGTGTTGAAAAGGATTCCAGCGCTGTGCCTGGGCCCAGTGTCCAGAGCTGTGATTGTGATGGACTCTCATTAGTGAACTCATAACAAGGGCAGAGAAATGGGGCATGTTGGATTCTTGGCCATGGATTTGCTGAACCTGGGCTAAAGCAAGCCTTCTAAGCTAAAATAGTTGACAACTGAAGTTTGAGAATTACCATTTTAAAACCGAATCTAGGGTGTTTAGCAGTTTGTTTATGCTTTAAATCCGAAGAGTTCTGGACTAGGAAAGATTCACAGCTCAACTAGTCACTTGGGACCTTGTAGCAGTCAGAGTCCTGAGAGAAAGGACTCTTTCTAGCTGAGTAATATAGATGATTTTCATAAAAGGACTATTTGCAAAGGTGTGGGCAGGGTTTAGAGAGAGTGACAAAGGACATGGCTCACCTTAGGCGAGTCAGAGTGGGGAGCCAGTTCTCTGCTTTGGTGGGAAGGGAGCAGTTACTAAAGCTGGGAGATTGCTATGTGAACTAGGCTCCTGAGAGGAGCTGTGCATTTAGGAGCAGCTTGCAGGTAAACAGAACCAGGGGAATAAATACCCAGCCTCACTCTCTTCCCTCCCTCCTTCTCCTGCAAGGGAGCTCATGGATGCAGGCCACACCGCCAACTTCTGGGGACATAGAGCAGGGTGGGGACATGGACAGGGACTACCAAGCAAATAGAAGGTAACCAGCACAAACATCTTTTAGTCAGGATCCGCCTGAATGCAAACGATAGAACCTTGTCCTAATCTGAGACCAAAAAGGAGATTTATTGGGAGTCTCAGTGGAAAGTGCATGCATTCATTTGAACCTCTGGAAAACTTAAGAGAGACTTAAATGTTGCGACATTGGGTTCACAGCTCATATTTTTTCTCTATTTAAGCTTTTTTCTTTTAGATTAGTTTCATCCATCAGTAGCTTCCACCTTTATACCTTCAACACCAAAGAGAGACTACCTCCTTTTCCTGTGTCCAGAGTGAAAAATCCCAGGACTGGCTTGAGTGTCACTCCTGCTGATTTCCAACAAACCAGCTCTGCTCAGGCCTTCGGGGTGTTGGGACTGGTGAACCCCACTACAGCCATGTGCTTGGAGTGGAGGGAAGAGCTCCCCAAAGAAAGGGTGCCAATCCCAGAAAAAGGGGAGGGTCCTGGGCAGAAAAAAAGAACAGGTATTTCGCAAAGAAACAATATTACAGCAGGGGTAAGGATGGGGAAACTGAGGGGGTGGAGGGACATTATGTAGTTTTTGCCATGAAACAGGCTCAAGATGAGTGGAGAATGGGCAGGGTCTGGCTTTACCCAGAACTGTGACCTTTGCTCAAATCATTCTCCTTACTGACCTGTGACAGACACCCTGCTGACTATCTTTCAAATGGACAAAAAGGGTGAAATTCCCAGCCTGCTTTCTGACCCGAGCCTGGCTCTCCCATTTGATCGCCCCTGTTCTCAAGCAGACGGTGGCTGCCTGTGGTTCATTTGCTATTCCTTGGCAATGCTGCCATTCTGGCTGACTCCTTTTCGTGCATCTCTGTCTGTCATGATCCTAGTCATCATTCAAGACCCTGCTCAAAACTCACCATGTCCATCAGAACAGCCCTGCTCCTACCTGTGGGGAGGAACTTTTCTGTCCACTGTACTTGTTACTATCAGAGAGCTATTTAAGTATTTAGCAAGGTCAGCTTTCCATCAGACTTCTTTATCTATGTCAGCCTCCCTCACCTGATAGTAAGATCCTAAAGGGAAGCAATCATGCCTTCTGTGCACACCCCCGTGCCCACATCCTGCATACACTTGTATGCAGCACAGGGCTTGTGTGTTTTCAAACTGTTGAAAAACCCTGGGAGTAGTGGGCAGGAATGGGATCAGACCCCTTTGGCATCTTTCCCTCCCACTTTCCATGCCCCAGTTGCTTCCTCCTGCCTCCCATTCCTCCTTTCTGCTCTGGTTGCTTCATTTGTTTGTTGTAAATATGCTCTCTCCTTGCACACACTGGGATATAATCAAGATCAGAGTTTGGCTTTTAAAAGCATGTGACTGAAACACTGAGCTCCTAACTCTACCGTGGTTAAACATGTGATGACTGTTGTAAAGCAAATGTGACTGCATTTCCTTTTAGAAACTGCTAATGCCAAATAAAGTTCAGGGTTGAAATCCTACAGGGAATGATATTTTTGTAAGATCTTTTAGAAAGTATTGATTATTGAGCCAAATTGGTGAAATGTGCAAAAGCATTGAACTTCCTTTGCCTACCTAAAGGGAGAGAGCATAATCAGACCTCTGCAGCAGTTGCTACATAATGACTCTTTTGTTCAGACATTTTACTTTGAAACTGGTTTACACCTTACTGTTAAGAGAAGTAAAACTGTTCATTGAGTGGATATGAAGGTTCTGATGGGCTCTCCTTCTTTCTTGCTTGGTGTTAACCACAGGTGTCTTTAACTGTATGTAGACTTTCTAAATGACCCTTTCAGTTTCTATAGCTACTACTTTATGGATTAAAGTTCAACTGTCTGTGGGTTGGACAATCTGACTTGGCAATCCCCTAAGCACATTCTGGAGGAAAGTAAAATACAAAACACCTGAACATTCCTGTGAAGAGATCTACTGAAATTCAAATAAACAAGAAGTCTTGAGTTTTGTGATAAGTAGTTAATAGCACATATGTGTGCCAGGCCGTAATAATCAATTGAATAAAATGAAGCTTGTATTTATTAAATAAAATCGCCATTTAAAAAGAAATGATCATAAAAAGTAAAGGAGAGGACTTAAATCTTTCCATTACTTCTAGGACATCAAACAAGCAATCTCCCCTCCTATTTTCTCCATCAAACTAAAGAAGGAGGGAGGCAGGGAGGAAGGAAGTTAGGGACAGAAAAAAATTCCAAACATTTTCAACAATCAAGGAAATATTTAACAACTTCTCAAGAATAAGTGCTATGTTTCTAGAAAATCTCTAATTTAGCTGAGTAAACTAGAAACTATAACATGATTCCTCTTTTGGCTCTAAGCCGCCATTATGAAATTTTATTGAATGCACATTTCTAATTACTGTAATTTTTCTATAAGTAAAACAGAACAGCAGTACAACAGATGTGATGACATTGAAACTGTTCAGCTGTGACACATGATTGACCCTAGCTGCAAGGGAGGTTGGGAATGAGGATATTTAGCACTTCCAGCTTCTATAGTAGAAGATAACAAAAAAAAGAAGGAAGTAGGAATGACAACTGGGCTAGCCAATCAGGTGAAACAAATGGCTTGAGTGCAGGTGAGGGAGTGGAAGTACAAGGTGTGTTGGAGGAGGGGCAAGTAGATGATATCTCACTGGAGCTGAGGGTATTTGAGAATTAAGAGATGAGATTAGAGAGGCAGCTTGGCACCAGGATCTCACCTGCCAAATAAAGGACTTGGAATTCATACTTTTAGCAATGGAGACTCATCGGAAATTTGTGAGTTGAAGAGGGACATGATCACAGCAGTGTCTGAGCAACCATCATCTGCACAGAGCACTGAATGTGCTGGAGTGGAGAAGGGTGAGCCTGAAGGAGGGCACCAGGGATGTCTGCAGTGGTCCTCGCCCTCCATGAATGGTGGCAATGGTATGGAATAAAAAGTATGACTGTGAAATTTTGAAGTATGAATGGCCAGGACTTGTTGGCCAATAGAGGACCAATAAGAGGGAGCAACAAAGATAACTTTGCTGGGTAACTGGGAAAATATGTAATAGCAGTAGGAAATCAAGAGGGTTACTGCTTTTAGGAAGAAGTTGATTAGTTCAAGTTTAGATGTTGATATTGAGGTAGAGGCAGCAGGATGTGCAATGGAGACATAAACAGGCAAAACACATGCAGTCCACAAGATTGGACATTAATAATGCCACCTCTGGTGCTGCTTGCCTGAAAAACACCGGAAACCTAATGGTGTTTCCTAGAGGAGAGTTTATAGGGTGTTTCAGAGAGAGGCAAATAATTCTATACATAGACAGTACTTGGTACAAGACAAGCCTGAAAATTTTTTGAGATTAAGCAAAAATGGCCCCCAAAAGAGGAGGTGCACATTCCATGGTAAATAGGATGAAATATCCAGAGGTATATCCCAAAATCTGGGAGAAGAGAATCCAGGCTGTTTAACAGCTGAGACAATTCCCATAAGTGTTGCCACCCATTTCTCAGTGAGAGAGAACCAAAAAATATTCAGAATGACGTATATGTTTACATCCAAGTTACTTATTTAGTAAACTTTACATGTTGTTTTCTTTCTAAAGGGTGCAGTCATTCCGATAGGCCCCTTGTTAAAGAACCTCTATGTAAATTGTTACAGATAGGTAACTAATCTGGATAGATGGGAACTAACTGGTATGGTCAAGATGCTGTGCCAAGAGCTGACAAACACAGGGCAGAACCATCTTTGCAAGGCCTGTTTTGGTCTGACTATGCCTGTTGCTTCAGAGCCAGTGGCGTCTGAAGCTTGAGTTGAGCTAAGGCATTAGCTGAGCTACTGCATATGGTCACTCAATTTCAGGTTGAGAGGATTCAATTAAAGGAAAAGGGAATGTATGGGTTCATCAAATTTTCTGCATGGAGTCGGATTATCTTGTTACTTAGAAAAAAAGTTCTTAATAAGAAAACTTCTGAACAGAAAATATGAAATTATTTTTAAAAATTTTTTCTTGAAGGGGATAGAACAAAGCAAATGCAATTATCCTTATATTAGTATAACTTTGTTAAGTCAATGAGAGGGTTTTCATCTTAGAGTTGTTTTTTTTTGTATCATTAATATACACTTACATGAGCAACCCTGTGGTCTTGCCCTCATTATCAAGTCCCCACCACATACCCCACTATAGTCTCATCTTCTTAGAGTTTATCTCTACACTGGTTTGCCAAGACAACCAGGAAACTGGCAGTAGGACTTGAATATTTGAACTAATTTATAAATGACAGCTACCAGATTTCTTTGATCTTGTGTTATATAAAGGCAAGAACACAGCATTCACATTTTACTTGGGTTTATATTTTGAACACTGTTTTCATTTCATAGATAAGGATGGTTATGAATGCATATTAGATACAATTATGTATGGAGTAACATGATACACTGTTTATGTAAAATATGTAAGATGTATGTATTGAAGTATGGGAAAGAAAGTACAAGTGTGCCTGTTTTAAAATCAAACAATAATAATTGCAAATCTTGGTTATCCATATGTGAATTAAAATTAAAGGCTAAAATTTTACTACACTGATGGACAGTGACTGATGGGGTATGTGGGGGGGACTTGATAATATGTGTAAATGTAGTAACCACAATGTTGTTCATGTGAAACCTTCATAAGATTGTACATCAGTGATACCTTAATAAAAAAATTAAAGGCTGAATTTTCTGGATTTTTCTTTTTTAAGAAAAAACAGATGTAGAAAATGTCCAATTGATAGCAGAAATTTATTGACAATGCTATTGTTTTGTGCTCTGACATTTCCTACAGTGAGAGTCCTTGTTAGTCAGGGGCATGGGGAAGGAGAGGGGGCTGGGAAGGAGGCCATAAATGTGAGCAGCTGGCTGGGAGAGCCTTGGGGGCCTGGAGGACACCAGTGCTGGAAAGCATGGGTCCACTGAGGGTAATCAGTCTGGACCTGGGCAGTTCACCTCAACAAACATGCATTAACTCAAACTGTGGTGCAAAATGCAATCAAACTCCTGCCTTCATCTTTTCAACTTGGGGCCTGGGCACAACAGAAAAATTGAGATCTTGTACTTTGGCCCTGACAAAAATGTTTGAAAATTCTCCACACCAAACCTTGAGTCCTATTGTCAGACACAGGAAGCATCAGCTCCTTTCTTCCTGTCAGTGCCTGCTGCCTTTGCACAGATCTCTTGTAGCTGACTGAGACGCTTGGCTAGGATCCCTACCTCCTGGCACCCAAACCCTTTCCCTGGCAGAGCACTGACTCCCAGGACCCCAGGTTTCCTCACCTGATTCTTCCTCTTTCTCCTTCTAGAGTTTGGAACTTGTCTGCCCACCAGGCCTCTCTGGTCCTCTCTACTATCCAGCCTTTGCTCCCTAATCCCTCTTTCTGGTTGAGTTCTCAACCCTGGCTCCTAAGCCTTTCCATATTGTACCATTGAAAGAAGATCTCAAGGAATGCAAGTTCTTCAGCACTGTACACTTGAGCATGTACAAGCTGGGACATGTCTGTGATATTCACTGAGGTTTGCCCAGCATCTAACAGCGCCCACATGTGCTTCACACAGAATAGACACAAATGGAAGAACAAAAAAATTAAAAGAAATTGATAATGTATTATTTACCCCAAGTAGGAAACTTAGGTAGATGTTCAGTTGTGGATTGAAACAAAAAAGATGGTTCTGCTTAGTCACTAGTTTATTAGAGAATTTTAAAAATGAAAAAGTATTGTATTTATACTTAATTGAGATTTAAATCCTAAGTATTTCACCCTGACCTCCTCAATGTCCCTCAGACACACCAAGTAGTTTCTTTCTTTGGATCCTTTGTATTTGATACTCCCTCTGCCTGGAATGTTCTTCCCTCAGTTACTGCATGGCTTCTGTGTTCTGGAATGTTCTTTTCTCAGTTTCCTGCACTTCCTTGATGTCTCTGCTAAGTGTCACCAAAGCAGAGAAACCTTTTTCTGACTCTGCATCTAAAATAACACCACCCCTCTACTCTCTAGATCTTTTGCCTGGGATCATTTTCTCCCCATCTGACACACCATATTTTTATGGGTCCATTTCTGTCTCTTCCCGGTAGAATTTGTAAATTTCATGAGGGGACACTTTTGTTTTCTTCATGACTATATCCTTACTCCCTGGAATGGTACCTGGTGTAAGGTGGGTGCTCTGGAACTACTTCAGTGAATGAATGACTGAATGTTGAATGTAAAAATTTAAATATGCACTTTTAAATCTGATGCTTAAACTACCTTCTTAATCAGTTCTTCAGTTCAACTGAGTAACCATTATTGTTGGACTATATCAGAATTTAGGAAAGAAAATAGCTGACTGTATTTAATTTTATTACATCTAACTACAGACCAAATTTATGTTTATAAATATTGTGATATGAGGGTACATTTTCTTTGTTTTTATTTGCCCTTTGATCCAAATTAACTTATTCTAAAATATGTTACTGCTCACTCTGCATTGTTTTATCTGCAGGCTAAGGAAGACAGAACATCAGCTTCCTGGACACACATAATGAATCATAAAAACAGACCCAGATTAGGGAGAGCAAAATCAGACATCTTCAAACACACTCATATTTAATCTTTAAATAAATCTAGTGGGGTTTTTGATAATCTGATAGTCAAAGTGCATTTATGAATTAATGCTTTTAAAGCCACCCACCACTCACCACAGATAATTCTACTGAAAAACGTTTTTCTCCTGATGGGAAGTCCCAACCCTACACAGTGGGAAAGCATACATCAAATGTGGGTATTTGTCATGATTCAGTATATTACATGATCCTAATCTTTGGCTTCCCTGCTAAGTCAGAGCACCCAGAGAAATATACATTCGCTTATCATTCCTGGAAAGTTGATGATCAAAGTGAGTATGAAAGGTTTATAAACAAAGACCAGGGTAAGAGAAGGGAGGAGGGGACAGGGCAAAGAGGGTAATAATAATGATCCAGAATGTCTAGAGAAAACTGTGTAGGTCAGTGAACCACGGCCTGGTTCGCTGATTTTTTTTCTTTCTTTTAAGTCTCCCAAGAAAGACTAAAACTTTATTCTTTAGTTATTGAAACACAAAGCAGAATCTCCAGCTGCTTTTTCTCAAGTATGAACTGTTACTAAAGATTCTACAGGTAAGCCCTGAGGCCTTTCACCATAGGTCACTGTAAATAGTAAATGAGATAATCTACATAAGTGCTAGTCTGGAGATTTGTGATTTAGTAAGCATTCAATAAATTAATATGAATAATGACTTCCACATTTGCTCTGCACTCACTTTTTCTCTCTGCTCTTTCCTTTTCCTTTGTTTTTCCCTCACCAAACCCCCTGCCAACTGTAATTATTATTTGTAAACATTTATTGACCATCAATCAATTACCATTAAACAATAGTTCAGAAGAGTCAACACATGTGTGAGGATTCCTAAGCAGTTATCAGAAACAGTGGGCTGGGAGAGACGGTGTTCTTGGCCTTTGCCCAGTGGGTGCACAGTCACAGTGATACAATGTGGTTGTCATTCCACAGCTTCCATCACCACTGGACTGCTGATGGTGGCTGGGGGCCTTGATGGACAGTGAAGACCTGCAGTGTTTGCATTCCTAGGCAGCCTGTTCCCATTTGGGAGCAAGAGGCTCCTAGGGAAGTGCTTCCTAGGATGGGAGGGGACTCATTTCCCTGCCACCTAGAGTCCCTGACTTCCAGGGAACAGACTCTGTGAACTCTGCGCAATGGCTGTTGCAGACTGTTTCTGAGAAATGGGCATGCCTAGGAAAAGGCTTTGTCCCACCAGAGAGATTTGGTTCAACGACAGGTACACAGGAAACTGTAGAAGTTGTCTCATGGAACCCTTCTGTACTTTTGTCCAACCTGAGTTGCTCCCGTCCCCTTACCATGCCCTTCACAGGTCTCTATCCATAGCCTCCAAGTTTCTCCTCCAGCCATTCTAAAACCCACCCTTACGGTTTCCTGAAGGAGCTTTGTCTTCTCTCCTTTGCTTATGAAAGACAGACCTGCCTCCTTTGCCTTTAACATGCTCCTTGGCCTGTCTCTTATTTGGCCTCAGGACCCAGCCCAGGTGCCACCTCTAGGCAGTATTTCTCCATCCCCATCCTACAAGATGCCCCTCAGTGCCTTCCTGTGGTTTCAGAGCTTGTGGCCATGTGGCCCTCATCAGTCAGGAAGTGACTGCCATGATTGTCTTCTTCAAGAACCTTGAGAGTAGAGACCAGATTTTTTTCTTTAATCTCTATGTCCCTAACACATAGTATAGTTCCTGATGCTTAGAAAGTACTTAGTAAATGTTGGTGGAACAAATTAATAAGAATATCCACTACATTACTCCCTACATACTCCATCTGCAGTGAGCTGCTGGCAGCACCCACTACGTAGTTCAATAAAATAGTGTTGAAAGGGTTACACTTTTACCTGTCTCCTTGGGTATTAGAAAGATTAATGCTTATTTGGCAATGAACATTTTATAAGGATCCAAAGTTCCTTGGAGGGAAGGGGTCATGCAAATTTTTAAATTCAATAATGACTCTAATCCATGGTTATTGCCACATTTCTCCTTGTGCTCCACTTATATAGGATGTAGGTATCCTGAACTACTTAGGAAAGTGGTACAATTTTTTAAATGACTAAAAATGACCATATATCACCCCCACATTCTTGTCAGATGAAATAGAAAAGATATGCTTAATTAAAAACAAAACAAAAACAACCATTGATCTGATTCACATACTCTTCTACCCTCCAAGTGAAGAGAACCAATTTTTTTTTTTTGAAGACCATGGACTGCCCAATGTTTCTTTTTCCTTTCCTGAGATAATAAGTGTGGACATCACATGCCATGTAGCCATAGGCAGCAATCACAGAAGATGAGTGGGATACAGATTTAGAAATGAATCCAAAAAAAGAAATATTCACTGGGCATCAGTGGCTGCTCCACTTGGCTTCTGAGAAACCCACAGGGAGGTCCATACTGAGTGATACTGAGGGTTTATTGCACACAAAAGACTTCCACCCAAACAACTAGCTCTACTGTGTCACTTAATTTTCTTCAAAATAAACTCTTCTGCCTGCGTTTGCTTCAGATGCCCTTGGCATTGGTGACTGGCCTTCCATGAATGACAATAGGGGAGCTAGAGGATTCCAACTCTGACTTCTTTTCCAACAATATCAGCACCTATGATTTGTCAAACAAATGTAGAAGAAAAGACTTTAAAATCTTGAATTTTGGGGGAAAACCTCAAAGATGAGCATAAAAATATACAATGAAAAAAAAATAATTGAGATGCTTCCTGCATCCCTGAGGCACCTCTAAGAAAAAGCTCTAAAAATATCACCATAAAGACAAGCAACAGTATCACTACCAGCAAAGAAAGTTTATGCATAAACTTCTAAAGTGTAAGAGCTGTGAACAGCTGGGAGGTGCTGTGACTGCTGTGAAAAGGGCCTTTGTGATAAAAGACCAGCCTACCCCCTCACTTAATAGCTGTGTAACTTCAGGCAAATTACTTAACTACATGTTGCCTATCTTTAAATTTTACTCCTGACTACGTCATAAATATTGTTTACTCATCCAAGTAATTTATAAATGCTTATTTACTGAGCAATTATTAGAAACCAGACACATGCTGGGTGGTAGAGATTCAACAATAAGATGTGATGTTTCGCCTCAAGGGTTTCATTATTTAGGAGCAGATAGTTGAATAAAAAAATACTTAGCAATACATTGTGATATCTGCCTTAATACCAGTAAGTTCAGGATAGTACAAAGGAGAAAATGATCATCGATTTGGGACAATCAAGGAAGGCTTCAAAGAAGAGGTGAGGCTTAAGCATCATCTAAGTTTAACAGATGAGCAGAGGTGGGGAATGGAAAGACACTGAATGCAGAAACATTATGCTCAATGACATAATGTAAAGAATTCACAAAGTTCAAGAATTCAAGAAACATCAAGAGGCTCAGCATGTCGATATATTTAAGAAGTAGGACAAGATTGGTGACCATCTGGATGAGAAGCCCTAGCAAAGGGAAGGATGACATTGAGTTTTCTATATTGAGAGACTCAGCTGAGGCTGATGCCCTTTACTGAGGGACATAACAGGAGGGACACTAAGAAGAAGGGAATGATGAAGATAGAAAGACAACTTTTTCTTAAGATAAAGAGGGGCAAATTGACTATGAGGGCTATGTGAAACATCTAGGCAAATTGTTTTAAAAGCAGTTCAACATACCAGTCTGGAGCTCAGAAAAGAATTGACCTAGAGATTTAGGCTTGGAACCCAGAGCCTCATATGTAAGACCAGGCAAGCACTTGGATCTTTTCTCCTACACAGACTGGCCTCAAGGCATGAGAAAGTCTGGGTTGTCGAGGCAGTGTCCAAGGGGGAATCTGTGGTTGCAGTTTGGTTCAGTTCAGAGGCCTGGTGGGAGCAGTGGTATGCCTGGAAAACTCTGTGGTCCCTCCTTAGAGCAGGATTGCCATTACAAGAAACCTGCCCTAAACCAAGTACTGCCCAGACTATTCAAGTTTCTTTGTGTGCATGTCTTTCATATTTGAATGAATTCATAAACTGCAGTGACACTTCTTAAAACTACTGTCTCTTTCCCATTTACTTACCCATCATCACAAAATGCTCCTCCAACCCTCCTACATATCCCAAAAAGCTTTTCCCACTCCTAGCCCCCACATCTCTTCTTCCTATCTCCCTCCCACTTCCTCTTTATTCTACATCACAAAATCTCCAAAGATGAGTCTGGTAAGGCAGGAAGAATCTTCTCTGGAGGGTGAGGGAGGAGAAGAAATGAAACCTGCAAAGTCAGGATCCTCTTAGAGGCTAGGAGGAGGGGAAAGGTTGGAAGGACTCATGCATTAATAATTTTGTTCCTGTTGCAGTAGACTCAAAAGCCAGGATGATCATCTAAATAAGTCATGCATGCAAAGAGGCTTAGCAGAGAGCAAAGATCTTTGTTCCAGGGAGTGGGATGAAAACCAAAAAGACAAGTTTCTAAGCCATGGGTGAAAGGTGTTGCCTAGAGAAATTCCCTGGACTTCCAGGAGCTGCTGCAGCAACTTGTACAATTTCTACTGATCTCTGGTACAGGAAGAAAGAAGCCATTAAAGGTACTGGTAAGGCCTGGACGTCATTGGAAGGTGGTATGGAGTGAGAAGAAAACAAGAATCAGGACAGAAGCTTAGGGAACAGATCAAAGGAGTAAGTCAATGAAGGATTCTGACGAGAATCTGTCAGGAGGTGGAACAGAACAGGAGTGTGTGGTCTCCTGGAAATCAGGAAGTATTTTTTAAGGAGACAGTGTCAAATATCCTGTAATCATCAAGTATGATAAGGAATAGAAAGAATCCATTATATTTGGCAACTGGAAGATCACTGGCACCTTAGCAAAAGCATCTTTAGTGATGTGGTGGAGGGAAAAGGCAACTGGCAGTGTGTTCATAGGTGAATGATGAGAAACTTGAGACATGAGGAAACTGTCCTGAGAAAACTGTCTGAGAATAGGAGACAAGACAATAATAGCTAGAGGAGTTTGTCTCTTCCCTCTCACCCACCTCCCTTCCTCCCTCTCATTTTCTCTCCTTCCCTCTCTCCCTTCCTTCCTGATGGGCAAGATCTTGAACATCTTATAAAAAGAATCTCAAAGTCCAAACAGGAAATGAGAGAAAATGGAGATTGGGGAAGTGGGGCAGGGGGAGGTGGGGAATAGATGGAGGGGTTCACCTCAAATGAAAGAGAGGAAGGAAGGATGTAAGGAAAGTGGCAGACACAGGACGGTTTTAGTAGGAAAGCAGGAGGTGACCAATCGGAAGTTGAGGGAGTTTCTGTCTACTAGCCTTTAAGGTCTCTGCAAAGGAGTTGGCAAAAACATCTGCTGAGAGTAAGGTAGGGAGGCAGGAGTTGGGTAGGGGGATGTAGAGAAAGATTTAGAATAGTAAGAGAATGGGAGATGAGGACAAAATAAATGGCATAAAGGGCTCATGTGTGTGGAACCACATGTTGGAAACACCTAGTATATTTGAGACTCAGTATTTTTCCCCAGCTGCACCTAGATGGGGTACAGAGATGCTATCATAAGATGTATTCAAGGGTAGCACGTTGAGGTAGGTGGAGCATTCAATAAATATCTGCTCCCCCACTAGGAAGTGCAGACTGGTAGTGTGAAAACTAATTAAGAGAAACCTCAGTAACATGGTATCAGGAGGACTGCAGAAGAATCTCTCATGCCCATCACTCCTTGTAAATCTCAGATCCCACTGGAGGAGATAGATGTCTTACTGTTTTAGCTACTTTACCACCCAGCAGGAGGAAGCTTCCATCTTTCACCTTCCTGCCTCAGCCCAGCCAGTAAGAGACTGTCACAGCTCAGCCAATGGGACTCCAAGTTTACTTCAATGGACTTTTTTCTTAGAAACAGCCCTCCTAATTCAGATCTTTCCTCTGTAAAATAACATTCTTCTACTTTGTCTTCTGAATATACCTATGGTTCTGCTGTAGTTTGCATGTCCTGAATTGAAATTCCCTGCTATCCTAAAATGAACCTGTTTTTGCTGGTAAAATAACTTTTATTTTGAAGACTAACAGTAGTATAGAAAAATATGCAATTGTGACTTTCCATTAGGAAGAAATGTTTTCATTTGGGGAACTTGATGTCAAGACCATGAAGGTCTTTTAAAATTGTTGGTTACAAATCTGGGCAGATAAACTGCAAAATATCAGGTGGTATCACTTGGTTATTTGACATGGGGTTGTGACTCCCCTTCTCTTGAGAACACAGCCAGAACAATCAATCCTTTTTTTCCCTACCCAAGTCAAGAGAGACTAAAGAATTCCAACAGGTCTCATCCTCTTGACCTTGCAGGCAGTCTTCAACATTCCAGGAAGTGGTAAGACATTGGCTTTTTGGCACAAGCTAACAATGTATTCACACACCTGAGATCATTTGTTATACTTGCTGCATAAAGGCAGAAATACTTCTTTCTTAGAAAGAGATCTAAATTCAGATAAGGTAGAAGCAAACATAAAAGAGCAAAAGCCAGAATCAACCAATTTGTCCTCTTTTGCTTAAGAAAGCAAACCAATCTTCCAGCAGATAGGAGTCAAAGCAAGAAAGTAAGATAGGTTGAATTAGAAAGAATGCCCAAGGATACATGGAGAAGGTCATGGCTATACTACTCCTTGAAAGTGCAATGTTTGTGTAATATTTCATGAAGAAACCCACAGCTGAGCCAAAGTCCACCTTGTGTCATTAGCTCTGAGATGAGTATAGCTCCTATGAGTGTAATACAGGATAATGGGGAAGGGAAGGACACTGACATTTGTTGGATCCTTGCTGTTCACTAACAAGTCACTTTTTCTCATTTAATTCACATATCAACCCTGTGCTACAGATGTGATTTTCTTCATTTCACAACAGAAAGAATCTGGGGATCAGGGCAGCATGAAAACTTGCTCAAGTTTGCATGCAGAGACTGTACACTGCATAGCTGAGACATGGACCATGAAAACAGGCAGAATGGGCTGGGGATCCTGGCTCTGCTACTAACCAGCTCTGATTTAAGGAACTAGGTAAACATAATAATACCTGTGATCGTCAGTTTTATGTATAACCTTGTCTAAGCTACAATTATTCAATCAGACACTGTTCTAGCTGCTGCTGTGAAGGTGTTGCAGATGTGATTACAATCAGTTGACTTTAAGGAAGATTATCCTGGATAATCTGGATGGGACTGATTCATTTAGTCAAAAGGACTTAAATGCAGGGCTGAGGTACCCTTGAGGAAGAAGAAATCCTACTTGTGGACAGCAGCTTCACTTTGTGATCTAAATTCCAGCTCACCCTTCCCTACAGATGTTGAACTTTCCTAGTCAGTTCCCATAATCACGTAAACCAACTGCAATAAATCTCTTAATATACATCTCCTGCTGATAATCTTTCTCAGAAGGGATCTTAACTGATATAGTACCTCCCTCAGATGGATTGTAAAAATTAAATGAAGTCATGTGTACATGAAATACCTGACATAGTGCCAGGAACACCAAAAAGGATTTGGAAGAAGGTGGTTACTATCATGATGACTTGGCAACACAAGGTTGAACCTAATGTCTCATTGGTTCCCACCTGACTCTTCATGCAACGACTCAGTCAAGAACTATAGTTACTGGTCTGGCTCCTTGCCTCATTCAGTGTGACTAATTCAACGTGAGCAAGCTACAACCTCTAAGGGCCCAGGTTTCCTTTTTGTAAAATGAGGAGCTGTTCCTCAAATAATTTTTATATGAACTCTTTCAGCTCTGATGTTCTCTGGTTTAGTTTTAACTTAGTTTATTTGATTTTTATTAGGTCTGGTCTACTTTCTTCAGCCACCAGACAAGATCTATTTCATTACTGTTATGCTCAAAGCTGCTCCTACACAAATGGCCCTCTAATTACTGGGTGGTTTATGGCCTGAGAATGCAAACTAAGTTTAATATTAACCTGAGAAAAGCATTCCTGTTATTTTGGTCAGTGGTTATAGAGCTTCTGCTCTACCCCAGACTATAGGCCATGGAGAATACAAAAAAGCACTAAATCTGGTCCCTGCTCTCAAGGAGCATAGGGAGACATCTAAAAATCAGATACTACTATGATAGAGTATATAATTAAGTCTAAGCACTAGAGGAATGGAGAGAACAGGGACAATAATATCATTCTGAATTGGAATGATCAGAAAGTTTTAATGAAAGAGGAGGGAATTTAGATAGATGGGATGTCTATGTAAGACATGAGGAAGAAGTTAAATCTTCCACTTTTACTGTATGTCATGTATTCCAAAATTGAATGGGTGAGAATTCAGGAGTACTTTACATTGCTGTTTGCCTTTGTTGGCACAGATGATGGAAAAGTGAGGGTTTTTAAATTCAGACTTTTTCTCCTAGTTCCCTGGCATGTTCTATGAAAGGATGAATGGATAGCATGTGTACAAGTTGCACATATTGACACGTGGACACCTACAGACACCATGACAACCCCCATCATCCATACCTTTGAGGATCCCCTCACAGAAGATTAAGTTCCATTAAAGTGGGGCCCATGCTTCTCTTGTCCATTGCATAAATAGTTATGGAATAAATAAATGAAATCATTGCTCTTCAGAATATGGGAGACAGTAAAAGGAAGTTTCCCAATCAGAAACTTTCAATGGCATTAAAACCTTAAAAACAGTGATTCTTGTACTTTGGAAATTCTTTGATTTTCATTATCAGTCCAGTCTGGTTCCCCGCTCCCAATCCCTGTAAAATGTTCCTTAAGCTGTACTGGCAGAGCTTCTTATCCAGCAGCCATTGACAGAACTACTGCCAAAAACTTGCTGGAGCTGAACAAAAATCCAGTGGCTGTGGGCAGGAGGAAAGTTATGCTTGAATGAGAAGCAAACACCAGGAGGATTAATTTTACAAGCTCACCTTTCAGATCAGATAAAGGCAGTTTGGCTTTTTAAAGACAATATTCATTTTTATCAGTGTAATAAACACTCTTAGCAACATTGATAGTCATCTGTTTAATGGGCAGAAACAAAGAAATCTTATTATTATAAATTTAAATTGTTCACTAAGCTTATTTTACTTTATTGCCTCCTTCCTGATCATCTTTTGCTAAATGAATCTAAAAAAATACTTGGTGATATGTGTAAACAAGCCAGAAATTCTCAAGACTGTGGTCTAATGAAAGCAAATAAACAGAGTCTACAAATAATTCAGAACACTGAAGAGGCAGTCTTTGGGATGTAAATATAGATTTCTGCAAACAAGAAGTTAATAATCAAAAGACAACTTTCATAAGGATTACTATAAAAATTGGAAGTGGAAAAAATATCCTCTGGATTCAGAAACATCCCCTGTTGCAAAATAGTTCTGTCCATAGATGATTAACATTTATACTCGAACAAATTTTTACAAATGCATTTTGAACTCTACCTATGTGTAATAAATAGTTCTCAAAACAGACTGCACCCAATTAATGCAGTCAGTCACTATATATTTACCAAGGAATAAACAGTGAGTAGTCTGGCTAATATGGTGTATATATGCTGTTTACACCTGTCCAGCCTCTACATATTCCCCTCTTCTGTTGAGAACACCTGAATTTTCTTCTGGGGAGCCACTTTCCCCTATTCCACACCATGTGTTTCTGAGATTGACCCCAGCCTCCTAGCTTCAAGGGTATTCATGTGATCATGACCTGCTCTGTTGTCTTTTGGCCACAGTAATTGGTGTACAAATGGACATAAATATAGATTGAAATAGGCATGAGTTTGGTGATATAAGCCAGACTAAAATGAGACCAAATCCTTGATTTTTGTTGCAAAAACTTGGGTAAGAGATATTCTCTTCCCACAGATTGAAAACTGTAATGGTGATGACCCTGCTTCGAAAGACACCAACACAAGAGATGGAGAGTGAGACCAAGTCTTAATGGTGGTGGTAGGTATTTTCCATGTGTCCCCAGATATTCTCTCTTCTCTCCCAGCTGAAAAATTGGACTCTATCAATGACTCTTCCTCTCTGGCTTCCAGGTAGCAGTGCTGTCAGAATCAGCATTCTGTTATTTATTTCCCAGTCACTTTTGTAGGGTCTCCTCAGGCTGGCTGGCTCTCTACTGAAAGCTACAGCTGCTGTTAGGGAACCCTCTCCAGACAACTCTGTCTTCAGGCTCCAGTAACTGCTGTTGTTTTACTTCTTCAGGACTAGAGATTGTAACAGTGTCCCACTATTTCTTGTTCTGATACTTCAATATCCCTTGTAATTTTATTAAACCCTGCCTTCATCTTTGTAATTAGTCCTCTTTTTAAAATCCAGTTGGATGGAGCTATCTATTTCCTGATAGGACCCCAACAGACAAAATGACATGTTTTTGAGTTCTGGATCTGGGCATCCCTTAATAGTGATATTACTGACTTCTCAGTTACTTGAGCAATTAATTTTCCTTTTTCCTAAAGGCTCTCTGAATTATGTTTTCTGCTGCTTATAGTAGAGAGTCCTAATACAGTTTTTTAGGTTCTTTTGCTTGCATAGACTCACACAAGATATTTTTAAAAGAGGGGGCACTCCTACAGGCTGAACTGGGCCCCATCAGACTCACATGTTGAGGTCCTAACCCCCACGACTTAAGCCTGGGATTGCATTTGAAGATAGGTTCTTCAAAGAGGCCATTAAGTTAAAAAGAGGTCACTACCACAGGGCCTAATCTAATTTGACTAGTATCTTTATAAGAAGAGGAGATTAGGCACAAACATGCACAGAAGAGAGAGATAGGGACAGAAGGCAGGGAGAGGAGGTAGCCATCTATGAACCAAGAAGAACAAACTCTACCAGTACCTTAATATCAGACTTCTAGCCTCCAGAATTGTAAGAAAATAAATTTCTATGGTTTAAGCCACTTAGTCTGTGGTATTTTCTTATACAGCCATGGCAAACTGATATAGGCACCTCTAAACTAAAATTGGAGAACCCACAGATAGTGGAACAGACTAGAGAGTCCAGATATAAACCCAAGCATATATGGTCAATTAATATAAAATAAAGGAGCCATGGGCATACAATGGGGAAATGACAGCCTCTTCAACAGCTGGTGTTGGCAAAACTGGACAGCTACATGCAAGAGAATGAAACTGGATTATTGTCTAACTCCATACACAAAAGTAAACTCAAAATGGATCAAAGACCTGAATGTAAGTCATGAAACCATAAAACTCTTGGAAGACAACATAGGCAAAACTCTCTTGAATATAAACATGAGCAACTTTTTCCTGAACGCATCTCCTCGGGCAAGGGAAACAAAGCAAAAACAAATAAATGGGACTACATCAGGCTAAAAAGCTGCTGTACAGCAAAGGACACCATCAGCAGAACAAAAAGGCATCCTATAGTATGGGAGAACATATTTGTAAATGACATATCCGACAAGGGGTTAACATCCAAATATATAAAGAACTCACATGCCTCAACAACCAAAAAGCAAATAACCTGATTAAAAAAACAGGCAGAGGATATGAACAGACAATTCTCCAAAGAAGAAATTTAGATGACCAACAGGCACATGAAGAGATGCTCCACACCGCTAATTATCAGGAAAATGCAAATTAAAACCACAATGAGATATCACCTCATATCAGTTAGGATGGCCAGCATCAAAAAGACTAAGAACAACCAATGCTGGTGAGGATGTGGAGAAAGGGAAACCCTCCTACACTGCTGGTGGGAATGTAAACTAGTTCAGTCATTGTGGAAAGCAATATAGGGGTTCCTCAAAAAACTAAAAATAGAAATACCATTTGACCTGGAAATTCCACTCCTAGAAATTTACTCAAAGAAAACAACTTCTCAGATTCAAAAAGACATACGCACCCCTATGTTTATTGCAGCACTATTTACAATAGCCAAGAAATGGAAGCAACCTAAGTGTTCATCAGTAGATGAATGGATAAAGAAGGTGTGGTACATATACATAATGGAATACTATTCATCCATAAGAATGAAACAAATCCTACCATTTGCAACAACCTGGATGGAGCTAGAGGGTATTATGCTCAGTGAAATGAGTCAGGCAGAGAAAGACAAGTACCAAATGATTTCCCTCATTTGTGGAGTATAACAACGAAGCAGAACTGAAAGAACAAAACAGCAGCCTACTCACAAACTCCAAGAAGGGACTAGCTGTTACCAAAGGGGAGGGGTGGGGTAGGCTGGGTGGGCAGGGAAGGAGAAGGGGATTGAGGGGTATTATGATTAGACACATGATGTGGGGGGAATCATGGGGAAGACAGTGTAGCACAGAGAAGACAAGTAGTGACTCTGTGGCATTTTACTACACTGATGGACAGTGACTGCAGTGGGGTATGAGGGGGGCTCAATAATATGGGTGAATGTTAGTAAGCACATTGTTTTTCATGTGAAACCTTCATAAGAGTGTATATCAATAATACCTTAATTTAAAAAATTGTAAAAAAAAGAATTGGGGAAAACACTTCCAGAGGCCAGTAGCTCTCTCCAGTCTCTGGGCCAACATGGTCTCTTAGCTATGGCATCTGTATCTCTCTGTAAATTGGCTCCACTTACCTTTATTACTCACTAGCCAATTCTTCTGTATTTCCCAATCCAAAGGTACCTAAACTTAATTGACTTGGCTAACTGCCACTGATACTATTGGGGTAAGACCTTTGCACAATCCACCTCACTGGTTTCCTGGCCAGCAACGGATAACTGCGTTTGTATGGAACGCCCTCATCTGGTTCAGCCAGCTATGTGTAGGGAACAATTAACTGCTAGGTCCCTGCAAGCTGTGGCAGCTTCAGTTTCAGGGAGAAAGAGGCTGGATACAGCTAGCATTTGACAAGTCCAGCATTTGGTCTCCTGGGCTAGTGGCATTAAAAATTACATGAAAACACTGATGGCAACACATACTGCTCAGATTTGGTTTTAATTTTTACTCTACTAGCCAATTCCTCATTTCACCTACTCACAAGGCCCACTTTCTTGACCTTGAGTTTTATGAAATATCCCAGAATTCTTACAATAAGCATTCTGTTTAGCTTGTGTGTTAGTTTGATTGCGTTTGTTACTTGAAAATAAAAAAAAGCCTTGATTAAAATAGTTGTAAAAGAGAATAGCAATTTTGTTCAGAGAAGAAGGATCTGTTTATGAGTAAGCATTATGGATTATTTCTAACAATGCCACCAACTCTGTGACTCTGCTGGAGTCCCTTCACCTCTTCATGTACAAGAAACGGGAGGAATGCCGAAGGATGTCTTCTGCCTCCCAGAAATGTGGCCAGAGAATTTTAAGAAGGTACCTTATGAGGCCACCTACCCCTACTCCAGGCAGGGATAGTTTTCTTCTGGTTTCTAGAATCCTAAAGAAGAGAATTATTTTAAATTTCCTAAATTGTTTGATTTTTTTCCTGCTCCACTAACTTCTCAGCAGCAGTTTCTTTTCTTACTTCCTGATACACAGACAGGATAGAGTGGGCAGAGGGATTACATTTCACAATCTGTGGAGCTGGAGTCATGTGTCTCACAGTTTGACGACATTTGGTAGTCATTTCCCCTTTGGGGAGGTCGGGGGAGGTACATGGAGGTGCTGTGTGAGGGTGGGAGCAAGTGTGGGGGGCGCCTAGGCTTGCAGGCCTCCTCTGCTGCCTTGGAGTCCTGCCCAGAAGGACAGCCAGGGCCAGTTCATTTGTATCCAGGGGCCCGGAGGGACGGGAGTCTGAGTGGGTGGGAGAAGCTAGACCCTTTCTCAAAGCTGAATATTTTGGGGCAAAGGGACCGCACAGGGAAAGTCACCTGTTGTTTACTGGAGACAAAATGTTAAAACACTGAAAGATTTGAGTCGAGAGAGCCACAAGATCAAATTTTCACCCTAGAAAGATCACTCTGGGTCACTTTGAAAGGAGAATTATTTGGAGGTGGGCAGGCTGGAGATAGAGCCAGGTTCAAAGGCTGTTGCAGGAAACCAGGCTAGAGGTGAAGATGGCATGAATGAACCGGAGCCAGTGGGGATGAGGAGAGAAGGGCACTAGGAAAATGTAGAGATTACAACTGTGGTTAGAGCCTGTGCTTCAATGCTCCTGGAGGAGTGGCTGGTGCTGGGAGCCTTGGCTTGGGCACCGAGAAAGGGAGTGGGAGGGACATGAGCATGCCCGAGTGACTGCCTCCAGTTCTCTTCTCAGCCCAAGACCAGGAAAGAAGGTGGAGACTTGTCAGGACATTGTAAATTTCTCAAAAAAACGTAAAGGATAATCCCACTTAGAAGAGAGTGGTAAAGAGGACTCTCTATCTGCAGCAAAGGGAGCAGGGCTAGAAAGGGAAATCTCGGGTCATTTGGAGCTGAACACACTTGGTGAAGAGCAAGATTGCAGGCCTTGGGAGCTCTGAGGAGCATTCTGGCTTGGAGCTGGAAAGTCTTTGCACTCCCCTCAGAAATTAGTCATTGATGCAGCACGGCCCCAGCTGGCCTTTGAGGGAAAGGAGCTATTTTAAGAGAGAAGAAAAGGGGATTCAAATTTTGAGTGACAGCATATTAAAAAAAAAAATTTACCTAACCGAATTTGTACCTTCCTCTTCTGTTCCCCCTACATTTTAGTGATACCTGAATAATGAATAATGAATCCCACTCTTTGGGCTGGTGATTATTGATTGAAATTGAAGTCCTAATTACCCTTGTCTGGATTAACAGTGACTGTAACTCTTTGAGCCATGAAAAAAGATTTTAGGATAACAATAATGTATCATCAATATTGGTTCATTAATTATGACAAGTGTACAGTATTAATGTTAAGATGTTAATAGAAGAAACTAGGTGTTAGGCATACGGGAACTCTGTGCTCTCTTAGCAACTTTTGTATAAATCTAAAATTATTTTCAATTAAAATTTTATTTAAAAAAAAGACCTTAGGGTGTCAGAATTCTGCAGGCAGGTTATCAGGATACGGAAGTTGTTCAGCTGCCAGGGGGTACATACGGGGCTTCAAATGGGGCCAAGAAGGAAGATGGAAAATTACCTCCCAGAAGGTGGAGCCAAGAGTCAGGAGAACAGTGGAAAGAAGAGCTATCTATTCCCAGGGAACAGAATTGAAACCTAATCAAGGAACATTTCCTACCTCCAGGCTGGAGAATTGGCAATGTTTGCCCATTAAGGTTTTGGAATTGCTACAGGCCAGTGACTGCTTCCACTTTTGCAATGGGCTATTTGTTTTTGTTATCCTGTGTCTGCTCCACTATGGTATGTTGATTGGAGGGTGAGTAAAATACAGCAAATACTACTGTCTCTTTGTTAGCGTCCGAGACTCCAAGGTTCCTCCAGAGAACAAACCACACGGATGCGGAGATGTAAATTCAAGCAAAGTCTTTAATCAGCCAGCTAGCTGGGGCCAACAGCACCTCTCCTGACTCGCAGGTAGAGTCCGAGCTGCCGACCCTCAAGCAACTTTAGGTATGGATTATATAGGGTTTTCACAGCTGTGGCACCGAAGCCCCCACGTTACCACAACCAATGAATTTGGAACACATTCTATACTTTAGCCAATAAAACTGAAAGGGGAACACACCGGTTGCCTATTCCTTTGTGACTTATCACGAGTTTCGGCCCTAGGGGGTCGCCCACTCCTAGTTATCTAACTTAGGGCAGGGTCCAGGAATGTTAGCCTCAGGCAGTTTCTACCTAAACCGGGTGGTTTTGTTCTAAGGAGCAGTTAAATTTTATCCTGATTCTTGATGTTCTGCATTCCTTTACATCTTCTTCCTCACCTACACTGAGTATCTTACCCTCTGCATTGATGTTGGGGCTGGCCATATGAGTTGTTTTGGCCAATAAATGTGAGCAGAAGCTTTGGATGTGCTTGTACCGTTTGACTTGACCTCTCAGCCTTTTGTGTTCCTACTGCCTGCCTACATGAAGGAGAGCTTGCCCCAGGAGCCATTATGCCATCAACCTGGGTCCTGCAATGACAGATTTATGCAGCATACCTGAACCTGACCTGCAGCTCAGAGCAAGGGTGCCACAGCTGCCCAGCCAACCTCCGAACAAGATATAAATGTTGTTATTTGAACCACTGAGAATTTTTGGTACACATCAAAAGCTGATTAATATATCTGGCAAAATTTTCCAAAGAACTGAGGAATGGCTCTAGATGGGATCTGAGCCTAATAAAGGTAGGTGGAAGACAACTGATTTGAACCTAAGAATGGTAGATGGTAGGAGCAGGCAGAGGGGGAAGTTATAGAGCTTTTGCAGATAGATGATAATCAGCTCTATCTCCAAAATCAGGGTAGAGTATCCATACATCACATCCACAAGATACTAGAAATGTTCTCAGATAACTACAGTCCAGAATTTTATATCAAACTTTAATAATTAGTGATACTATTAAAATACAGAAATAATCATAGACCCAAACAAGGTTCTATAATAAACTTTTTTGGGAATAAGATTGAGATTTAGAATGCTAAGGAATAGTAGAACCTCTTAGATCATATTTATGCAGAATACATAAATTTTAATGACACAATCTCAGCTGTGTTTCTCTGATAAATATCTTGATGTTAATTATTTAAACAGACACCTGAGACAAAAATTAACTTCTGTATTTATAGAACAAGATTAAAAAATCACATGCTCAATTTTTGAGTCATAAGTTTGTGTCTATAAAGATGAACATAGGTAGAATTAAAACTCTTATTGCAAAATTATTTGAGCCTACCAACAAATGGCTTAATTCATAATAATAATCATATTTATTTTGCTCTGATACAAATTTTATATATTTAATTTTATACTGAGCAATATTCAATACAATAAAATACCAAATAACAAAATAATTCAGACTTATCCATGGAGTTGTTTTAATGGAAACTGACCTATGTCCAATAATTGCAAACCACTTTAACAGGTTTTCCTTGTTTATCTAAAAAACATTTTTAAGGAAGACATTTATTTTTCATTTTTCCTGGCATTAACTAGGGATAATCTTGCCACAATTCTACTTTACAAAACTACAAGGAAGGAACACTCAATTTGATGTTCATGGGAAATATAATTACCCACTTTTCTTCCTTTACAATACGTACTCCATAGACAGGATGACAAGCCAAGAAGTACTTAATACACTGCCTGTCATTAATAACAAGCATGCTCTTTTGAAATTATTTCACAATAGCACTTATTCAAAAGATCCTTTGCTTGCTTTTTTGACTATTATGAATACTATAGCACCTCAACAAGTATTGCCTGCTTCAAATCAAAGGCATAAATAGTTTATTGAATAAATGAATTGATCAGCTGCAATCATAAATAAGTATTGTAAATTTTAACATATACAAAGTTCATCTCTGCTCATTACTCTTAAGATGGTACACTGACAGGTTCAATGTTCCTATGCAAGGATTGTAGAGAGATGCAGTTCCTCTATGTTACCCTAAAGTAATATCATGTTTTTGCTTGTTTAGTCACTAAATTAAATACTTAGTTTTCTTAGTGCATTTAATATATAGTTTACAAAATTTCAACTGATAGAGGAACAGTTTCTCTGTAAAACATAAAGTACATGTATATAAGCACTTACTTTGGCTTATTTTAAGCAAATCTCGCTTTCATGTTCTTGTTAACAGGAAGAGCCAATACCAAAGACCTTTGTTTAGAGCTTTCGCTGTCTCTTGTTTATTTATACTCCTCCCAGAAACTCAGGCTCAGCTTTTAAACCCAAAAATTACTTTCTCTGATGTAGGGACAGGTATAAATAATATAGCTCATTCTAGGATGATTCAGTCTGGGGAAAGAGTACAACCTTGGAGTCAGATGTTCCTCAGGTTCAATCTTGTTGCCACTCTACGGAGTTGAAGAAAAATGTAACTTCTCTGAACTATGCCCTTATAGGTAAAATAGCAATAATAATACACATACCTCACATGAGAGTAGTGAGTACAAAATATATGCCAAGTACCTAATCAAAAATTTCAATAAATGATATATTCTATTATTCCTGAGACACAATAGTGTCTGCCTCTGTCATGTAAGGAAGTAGAAAAATTTTCTGAGAAGGTGGCTTGATGGGAGAGTCAGATCAACGTCAGCTCGTCTTTGGGACTGTAGCTCTTCACAGTGTGTCTTATGTTGGGCTTAGAGTATTTCCAGAAGACCAGGCAATCATGTCCAAGTGGAGTTACACCAATGTATTATAAAGCCAGACACAAATATTTTTTTATTTCCTAAAATGTTTATGTTATTTATCCTATATAAAACTTTCTATTCTTCAGAGAGGAGCCACATAGGGATCTCCTTATAGGATCTAAACTGAGAAGCCCTTGAGACTTTAATTATAATACAGCACAAAATGTCTCTGCTAATGACTTGAGCATTGTATTTCTTGGATCTGTGATCACTTATTATTTTAGCCTTTCAAAGCCAATAATTTTAAAGCATTCAGCTCAAACTACTTTTATTGGGTTGGAAATGTTTCACTGCAGCTTGGCTGACATTTTCTAATGTCATTAGCACTACTTAAAAATTAATTATGTTTGGGTGTACAGTACTACTTTTGAGAGAATGTTATGATTTTATGAGTACATGAAATGGATCTCATGAGAACAAATATTAGCAATATAGATCTTTCTGATTCTCCAAGAATGCTTACATTTCTATTAAGCAAGTAATTTGGCTTGGAAAAAGGCCTGGATTTATATTTACTTTTTCAGGATTATGTTTAATTCTCATAACATCCTTTAACGGAGAATCCAGCTGCAGAGTCACCACAGCTTAATTAAAATCTCTAACACATAGTCTGTTCATATCCCTCTTATTCTGTAGCTTTAGTTCCTGGTAAGTGTTGTGATGCTAATACTGGTGTTCAATGCATCACTGAAATCAAATTAATTCAGGCACCTGAAAAATAAGACATCATGTTCATTCATCAATGTTCTCACATATAAAAGGTACAAAATAAAGGAAAAGTGATTATGTTTAGCTTTGGAGAATCCTGAATGAATGGATATAGACTGCAAGCATTCTAGTGGGAAAATAAAAATTACTCGTGGAAAAAAATCTTAAAGAAAATAAAAAACAAAGTAAGAACAGAATTCCTTGATAGAAAAATTCTCTTCTGAGTCTTTAATAGGTAGTCTCAGGGTCCCAAACTGCATTTAATGGGTCTTTGGAAATGCTTTTAGGATCTCCCTAGTTTAATGGGCCAAGCCAAAGAGCTCTCAAAGTGTGGTACCACCATCAGCCCCACAAACACTTGGGAATTTGTTAAAAATATAAAGTCT
Source organism: Manis javanica (assembly GCF_040802235.1). NCBI lineage: Eukaryota > Metazoa > Chordata > Mammalia > Pholidota > Manidae > Manis > Manis javanica. The sequence continues at coordinate 154,053,727 of NC_133157.1, forward strand.
TGGGCCTCCCCAGGCTTCCAGAATCAGAAATTTGAAGGTGGGGTCAGCAATCTGTGTTTTAACAAGCCTTCAGGCATACTGATGTTCTGCTCTCAAGCCTGGGAACCTCCGGCCTACAGCAGTTGTTCTCAAAACATTTCGGCACAGCAGAATTTCCTGGGGAGTTTGCCTAAACACGGATCCCTAACCCAGCCCGAGAGTCAGTGGCAGTAAATCTGGGAAGTTGTGTGGGAATCTGTGTTTAAAAGAAATTTTTTTAAAAATAAAGTAGGTGGTTCTGGTGTGAGTGGTCTCTAGACCACAATTTGAGAAATTTTGGCTTGAAGTGGAATTGAAGTGTTGACAAAACTACTATTTTTTCCCTCAAATGAGCAAAACCCTCTGGATTCTGACTTCCAGATATCTGTAACTTTCCTTTAGCCTAAAGAATGCCTGCTGATGGTATTTCCTCATTGCTGGCTTTCCTCATCTCACTGCCAGAGGGACTGGAAACCTCTGTGAGCCGCACCTGTGAGGCTTTGCCCACATCTCCACAGGTGTGGCATAGGTTTCAACACAGAAGCCTACACTGAAGGAGAAGTGATACATCCACAGAATGTAAAGTATTAAGTACACACTCAGCCAAGGTAAAACACAAATGACGATCTAATTTTTTTTCCTGAGATGATAGCTGGAAGAAGATCACTTTGGGAAAAGGGAGCTCAGTCCTTGCATATCGTACCATGAGAATACTGTTCTAAGCAAGGTGGCCTTTAAAAGAAGTTTGGGAAATTACATATTTAATCCACGGACATAAAATTATTAATGAAAGTAAGGAAATTTTTGGTTCATTTTATGCTTCTTCAGATGAAGAAGTATACTAGTTAAAATTTTTCAATTACTCACAAACAAAAAATATTTGATAGAGGCTTGTAATGAGGCCTGTGATAAAACTAAAGAAGCGCTGTGGTGACCGACTTCATGAAGAGTGTGTGGATTCCAGTGCAGTCCTCGGTTGTGCCTATGAATGTCTCAGAGAACTCACTGGACTTGGCAGTGCTCAGCCCTGTCAAAGCCAGAGCTCCTTCACTGACGAGGCCTGAACTCCCCTTGTCCGATCCCAAAATGATAGTCACAGTTAGCCTGCCTAGAGACAGTTTGAAATTAATAGAAATCAATATAATGCCCTCCCCTGGATTAAAGGAGAAACAAAAGAAATGATTCACATAAAAGAATATATACTTCAGTGAGTTAAATCCTTGAGTTTAACTATCATGGAGGACATAATGAGAGATGCACTGAAAGTACTGAAGCTGTGACTACAGATGGGTATGACTGAAGTGCAGGTGACTCCGTGGCAGCATGTCCATGGTGATGCAGATTTTTCCATACTCATGAACAACTTTTGGTAAAGTTTAGAACAAAGTATGGTCTTCCCTGATGTACAAAGCAGCTGCAATTCTGAAAAAAACCTGGCATATATTAAAGCTGTGCAAAATTTTGTGTTTACATGTTAAATGGATATAGGTCTGGCTTACTGTGAATTATGAATAATATTTAGGTGTAGCTCAGCAGGTTTTTCATTGACTTGGATGTTCTGTAAGATATTTAAAGTTACTTGGAATTACTGGTCCATTTCTGGTCCCATGGGACTGTGCCTGGCATTGCAGGCTATCTAACATCTTTGGCTCCAGCCCAACAAAGCCAGTAATACCTCCAACCCCCAATTATTGCAGCAGCCACAAATTTCTAAAATGCTTTCTAGGCAGTAGCATAGTTCCTGAGAACCACTAGTGAAAATTGCACAGAGGGATAGTGTGGATTCTCATACACTGACTGCATGCAACAGCTGTGCTCTTTCTGGCACACATCACAGGCTCACTATTGGAAGTTGACAACTATTTAGTATGCAAGGTATGTATAAACATACATAAATGTGATTTGGAATAAGACATGCACTTCTTTTCTTTTTTGAGCCTGTTGCACATCAGTGGTGAAAAAAGATTTTTTTTAAATGCAGAAAGGTGAAGTTTGTGACAGAAATTAAGGGTACTGTGATTTTTTTTGGTGGGAGGTAGGTATAAGAACCAAATCAGAGCATTGATAGTATTATTGTTTTTTTTTTATTGAAGTATAGTTGAAATGATATTAGTTTCAATGATATAGGTGTAAAACATTGTAATTCAACATTTATATACATTACAAAATGCTCACCATGATTGTCCTGCCAATGGGTTTCAGCCTGGGCAAGTTTGCCATGGATTCAGTGTGACCAAAGAAATTGATGACAAAACACTCTTTGGGGCGAAAGGCTCTTACAAAACTGCCCTCCAGACCATCTCTCTCCTGCTCCAGCAGCCACAACACTGGCCCTCCCCCTCACCTCTCAGGTACAGATAAGCCCTCTGTTGCCCAGGTAATTACTCACTGATATGGAGATGGACTTTTCCACCCCTGAGGAAAGATGCAAATGCACTAAAGCCATACTTCTTTCCACCTCTGAACGCCTATTGATATGCAGATACACTAAAGCCAGACGAGATATTCTGGAAACGTTTCAATTTTACCCATGATAGTATTATTGTTTTTTTTTAATTGAAGTATAGTTTAAATGATATTAGTTTCAATGATACAGGTGTAAAACATTGTAATTCAATATTTATATGCATTACAAAATGCTCACCATGGTAAGTATAGTTACCATCTGTCACCATATAAAGTCGTTACAATATTGATTATATTCCCTCTGCTGTGCATTATAAACCCATGTCTAATTTACTTTATAACTAGAAGATTGTATCTTGTAATCCCCTTCATCTATTTCATTCCTTTCCCCTCTGGTAACCATCAGTTTGTTCTCTGTATCTTTGAGTCTGTTTCTGTTTTTGCTGAGATGAGTGTAGACATGCTTATGTCTTTCTGAATTAGTGTTTTCATTTTGTTTGGATAAATACGTAGAAGTGGAATTGCTACATCATGTTGTAGTTCTATTTTTAAGTTTTTGAGAAATCTCCATTCTGTTTTCCATAGTGGCTGTACCAATTTACATTTCCATCAGCAGTGCAGGAGCATTCCCTTTTCTCAACACCCTCACCAACACTTGTTATTTCTTGTCTTTTAGTAGTCATTCTGACTGGTGTGAGATGATACCTCTGTGGATTTGATATGCATTATCTGATGATTTAGTGACATTGAAAATCTTTTCATGTGTCTGTTGGGCATAATGGTGTTCCCTGCTGTTCTGTCTTCAACCCTCTTATTTTCTCACTATATGCTTTTACTATTCAGTATTACCCACTCTCATACCTACTATTTATACACAGTAAATTCTCATTATTGTAGTGTTGTGTTCTATAAAGTTGCCAAGAACACTGAATTAGTGAACACTGAACCACTGCTCCTACAGGAAATATAGGGTCAGGTCCCTGCAAGCCTCTGGTCATATGTTCTGCAAGCAATTGATACATAATCTTGTCTTATGCCTGTTTCTGGTATATGACATCTCATTTAATATATATTCTTGATTCATTAACACCAAACTCACAGCCAACAGCACCACAATTCATGCTCAAATGAAACTTACTTAATACATGTATTTTCTACACAAGGCACATCACAATCTTGTCCTTAGGAACTTGGGCTTAGGAAAAGCAGTTCTACATTACACTTGGGGCCATTTTCAATAGTGAAATCACCAATAAAATGCACAAAATTGCAAAAAATGATGTGGTACTACAGAGACTATGTGAAGTCCATTTGTTTACAGTATAAGTGCTAGAACAAGAAAGCAGATCACTGCTTAGATTGCCCTGAGCTGGAGACATGCTCATTGGGCAATTCAAATTTTTTCTTTGCATGTCTGTGAATGATGACAAAAGGCCCATGAATACTGATTTAGGGTTACAAATAAATTTCATCACATAAGTGAATTTGCAAATATGAAATCTGTGAATAAAGGACTGATTGCATTTGCATATAAGATTTCCAAATATACTTTTCCGATACTCAGTTCTTTCTATATCTCTAGACTGCAGGGAGAGGGGGCAGAATCTTTCTCCCAGCACAGGGAAAATTACCTTTGAAACCGAAATCAGTCAGAGGGAGAAATAAGGTAGTAGAAACCATTTATTGCTTACAAGTAGTTGTCCACTTCTGCTAGCCTGTGTCTCTCACCTCTCCCAGCTGCAAAAAAGGGGCCCCACCCAACCTCTCTGGTCCAGGTATACCTTCGCTCTGCTCCCCCAACCCTTGTAATCACCTACTGATACGGAGATGAACTAAGGCCAAGCAAGAGATTCTGGAAACACTGCATATTTACCCACAACCTGCATTTCCTATTGTCTTCTTAACTGTTACTTTCAATCCAAAACCTCTTTTTTCTTTCAAAAACCTTCTTTATCATTCTATCATTCATTACATCATCATGTAACATAAACTACAAATCTGAGTCATTTTTAATTCCCCTCTTTCCTTTAAGCTCACAGTTTATTGTTTACCAAGTCTTCTGATTGCTCCTCCAAAATATTTCTTCATGTTTTCCTTTCACCTTTACTTCCACTGACATGGTACAAATTCTTTTTCTTTTAACTGAGGTTAACTGACAAAACTGTAGGACACTTACAATGTACAATGTAATTCTTTGGTATACACATATTGTGAGGTCACTCCCTCCCATGTTAACACAACTATTAGCTCATACATTTACCTATTTTTTTCTGTGTGAGAACATTTTTCTACTTTCTTAGCAAATTTCAATTACATAATACAGTATTATCAACTATAGTCCATGTTATTCATTAGATCCTCAGAATTTATTCCACTTATAGCTAAAAGTTTGTACCTTTTACCAATCTCTCCGTTTTCCCCACCCTCCATTCCCTGGCAACCCACTTTCGTACTCTCTGTTTTTGAGTTTGACTTTTGTGTTTGGTTCCCACATATACGTGATACCATGCAGGATTTGTCTTCCTCTGCCTGGTTTATCTCACTTAGCGTAATGCCCTCCAGGTTTGTCCATGTTGTTGCAGATGACAGAACTTCCTTCTTTTTAAGAATGAAGAAAAGATCAATGAACTCAAAGACAGGACAGTGGCATTCATCCACTCAGAAAAGCAAGAAGAAAAAGAATGAAAAAGAGTGATGATGGCTTAAGGGAATCGTGGGATACCATCAGACCAACCAATAGGTCAGTTCAGAAGGACCATTATTTCTTTGAATAGGCATCTTTCCTTGGCCAAAACAAATCACACGCCCACGCCTAACTATCAAGGAGTTAGGGTAGGGCAGTCCTCCCGTGTACTCTGCAGGAGGAGAACTGGAAATTTCAGTGAGTAGTGCTAATGACTGGTTCAGTGTGAGTTACAGTTTAAGAGCAGCCAAATATTAAAGGCTTTCCTGCATTATTTCTGAAGCACTGGTCCTAGGAGTAAACAGGCCTTTTCCTTTTATTCTAAAATTATTACAAGGGTACTGTATGGTAGACTAGAAAATGTAACTAAGAAAAATATACTGATGGAATTGGGGTAATAACCACTACAAGAGGTTTTCCCTTTGTCAAAGCAGCAAGAGAAGTTAGAATTGCTCTCAGTGGGTACAGAATTGTGCAAACATTACATTAATCTTACACATGAGCTTTGCAATATCTACTTTGGCTGTTCAGAGGCAGCTGTGCTCAGACACTGACTTCTCTGAGCCTCTAGAAGCTGTATGGGGTCTGGGGTCACCTCTGTCAGGGGCTATTCAGGTCATCATTTCCTGTGTTTACTTAGTTGGGAAACACTGACCTATAGTGTTGCTTTTGCCTCTTTTCAACCACTTCCAGTAGTGTTGACTCAGAGATACTTGAGCTTTATGGATTTATACATCTCCCAGATGAAGGCCATGGTGCTTCATATGGCAGTGTTGGCCTCATATTCAGCTTCCCCTTCAGATTTTGGGTCTGAATCAGCCAGCTCCCTTCTGCTCCTCAAATCACTCTGGGCCACATTCTGCTGAAGATTTGAAGGGTCTGGGCAAGGGGTCAGCATCTGGTTGCTCAAAACAAACATGCTTTATTTATTGTGTATTTCCTGTGGCTCCTGCTGTACCAAGCTGCACTGTCCCTAGGGTGGGGATGGAATTTCTTCAATTCCCAAATCCAATTTCCCATCTTTTATCAATCAGAACAAACACTTTAAAAAACAATAGTTAATTTCAGTCCCTTGCGGTTTTATCTGCCATTCCAAACTATTATCAAGTCATTTCTTTATAACAAGTTCCCTGAGAATACAATCAGCTCAATCTTAGTAGATTCATACATTTTTGATCACACAGGGATATTCTGAGATTACTTCCTGCCTTTATGAGATGTTTGTTAGCCTATGAATAAGTTTTAAAATCTCATTTAAAATTCACTTTTAAAACTGCATAAAAAAACAAAATAGCATGTGCAATGTGATATATGTCCACCAGAGAGAGCACCAGCCCACAAACCAGCTGTAACTTGAGAATCCGGCTCCAGCTTCAGATTCCTCCCAATCTTTACAGAACTTGAGAAGGTAAATTCTCTCAGGAATACTGTTATATAAAATACACATTAAGAGGGGATTGAATATATTACTGTCATTGTTCTTATGTAGAAGTATAAACTGAATGCAGTTAAAAAACAAAGAAGTAGGGGAGAGGTTGAGAGCATGAGATGAATTGTTGATGTGATATTTGCAATGGTTGTTCCTATTCATTTCATGTTAGCCTGGAAAAGGAAGTTTAAAAAAATACATTTAAAGCATTGAAATTAATAGATATGATTGCAAATTTTAGTAAAGTGTTTCCTTAACCGTCATCTTTTTGTGGAAAGCACTCTCTGCAGATTTAACAAGCACCTGATGGTTTCCTTTGCTGCTGCCCCAGGCCCTTCCCAACTCCTGCCCTTCATCCCTCTTCCTTATCCCCCAGAAAACACACCCACTCACCACACTCAGCAGGGGGGACCAGAATCAGAGCTGTGGATAGTAATACCAAGAATGTGGTAAATAAAATTTCACCCTGCCTACAGAAATGAGCCTGACAGTTGGGTTTACATTTCCCAGAACCCTATAGGCTATTCTTCATTGTCAGAGTGCAACATAAAATTTTTTAAAAGACTTGAGTGAGTTATGAGACGTAACAAAAAAACAATAATTTTATTCTTGAATATAAAGAACTCTCTAGCCTTTAAAACTGGATGAGACTGGTCTGGGTCTGTTGCTCTTTGACTCTGACTTTAGTCAAAAAAAGATGAGGTCCAGATTTTAATAGCCTCAGTATTAATCTTGTCTATGTTGCTTTATTCTTTATTGTGGAGGAAAGAGCAGGAAGCTCTTGCTGGTTTCCTCTTTTTTGTTTTATTTATTTTATTTTATTATCATTAATCTACAATTACATGAACAACATTATGGTTACTAGACTCCCCCCTTCACCAAGTCCCCCCGACAAACCCCATCAGAGTCACTGTCCATCAGCGTAGTAAGATGCTGTAGACTCACTACTTGTCTTCTCTGTGTTGCACATCCCTCTCTATACCCCCGCATTTTATACATGCTAATCGTAAGGCCCCCTTTCTTTTGCCCTGCCCTTATCCCTCCCTTCCTACTCCTCCTGCCCAATCCCTTTCCCTTTGGTAACCGTTAGTCCATTCTTGGGTTCTTTGATTCTGCTGCTGTTTTGTTCCTTCAGTTTTTCTTTGTTCTTATACTTCACATATGAGTGAAATCATTTGGTACCTGTCTTTCTCTGCCTGGCTTATTTCACTGAGCATAATACCCTCTAGCTCCATCCATGTTGTTGCAAATGGTGGGATTTGTTTTCTTCTTATGGCTGAATAATATTCCATTGTGTATATGTACCACCTCTTCTTTATCCATTCATCTATTGATGGACACTTAGGTTGCTTCCATTTCTTGGCTATTGTAAATAGTGCTGCAATAAACATAGGGGTGCATCTGTCTTTTTCAAACTGGGCCACTGCACTCTTAGGGTAAATTCCTAGAAATGGAATTCCTGGGTCAAATGGTATTTCTATTTTGAGCTTTTTGAGGAACCTCCATACTGCTTTCCACATGGTTGAACTAATTTGCATTCCCACCAGCGGTGTAGGAGGGTTCCACTTTCTCCACAACCTTGCCAACATTTGTTGTTGCTTGTCTTTTGGATGGTGGTGATCCTTACTGGTGTAAGGTCATATCTCATTGTGGTTTTAATTTGCATTTCTCTGATGACAAGTGATGTGGAGCATCTTTTCATGTGTCTGTTGACCATCTGAATTTCTTCTTTGGAGAACTGTCTGTTCAGCTCCTCTGTCCATTTTTTAATTGGATTATATGCTTTCTGTTTGTTGAGGTGCGTGAGCGCTTTATATATTTTGGATGTCAACCCTTCATTGGATCTGTCATTTATGAATATATTCTGCCATACTGTAGGGTACCTTTCTGTTCTATTGATGGTGTCCTTTGCTGTACAGCAGCTTTTCAGGTTGATATAGTCCCACTTGTTCATTTTTGCTTTTGCTTCCCTTGCCCAGGGAGATATGTTTATGAAGAAGTTGCTCATGTTTATGTCCAAGAGATTTTTGCCTATGTTTTTTTCTAAGAGTTTTATGGTTTCATGACTTACATTCAGGTCTTTGATCCATTTCGAATTTACTTTTGTGTATGGGGTTAGACAGTGATCTCATTTCATTCACTTACATGTAGCTCTCCAGTTTTGCCAGCACCATCTGTTGAAGAGACTGTCATTTCCCCATTATATGTCCATGGCTCCTTTATCGAATATTAATTGACCATATATGTTTGGGTTAATATCTGGGGTCTCCATTCTGTTTCACTGGTCTGTGGCTCTGTTCTTGTGCCAGTACCAAACTGTCTTGATTACTGTGGCTTTGTAGTAGAGCTTGAAGTTGGGGAGTGAGATCCCCCCCCACTTTATTCTTCCTTCTCAGGATTGCTTTGGCTATTCGGGGTCTTTGGTGGTTCCATACGAATTTTAGAACTATTTGTTCTAGTTCTTTGAACAATGCTGTTGGTAATTTGATAGGGATTGCATTGAATCTGTACATTGCTTTGGGCAGGATGGCCATTTTGACAATATTAATTCTTCCTAAATAAATGTATTTTTTTACCTATAAATATTTCCTCAACATTAAAAAAATTAACTCTCTGTAATATACAGTAAATAATCTTAGACATGATAGTCTGCTTTCAATTTCTAATCTAATAATATAAGCTTTTTTCCCCTATTAGACAAATTCATTTTTCAGTCAGAAAGTTAACTGAAGTCTCTTGGACTAAAGTCTAAAGTGCCTCCCTTCCGTAATTTAGTTGTAACTGCTATGTAACAAGCTTTTAAATACCCATTATGATTACATTTGATTAAAGAGGTTAATAGGGTCACAAAATCTTATTGCTCAAAATCACTATATAAATTGCTAGGAATAAATGAAAAACTTTACTTACCTTTTTTATTTTATATGGTCCAACAACATTGTGTTCTTTAATGAAATACACCTAAGAAAGACAAATTGATATTTATAAAATTAAAAATCCATTCATGAGTTACTATAAATTAGGATATTATGAATCAAATTTAAGTCACTTATATACTTTCTATTTCCAAAAGCATTTGCATTAATATTAGTATGGCTTTAAAGTTCTGATGCTAAAATAATAGAGATCCCGTTAAAAAGAGATTCATCAAGGCAACAAGGTAACCACCATCACTGGAGAAACAACATATCTAAGATGTTTATGAATGTCATCACTTGTACCAGTAACCAGCTGGGCAGGAGCAGAAGCTAATCTAAATGCTGATTTTTAAAGAAACGGGTACAACAAAGTCACTGTTATGAATACAGTCCCTAACATAAAGAAATTTCTCTTATCCAGTGGTGATCTGGGCACACTTTTCACATGTGCCTGGCCACCTGTCCTTATACTGTGTGTTAGTAACTATGTCACACAAGCAATATTGTCCACCATCAACCTCCTGGCCCTGGTACCTGTATCACTGTCCTTCCTTCTCATAGAGCATCTGCCTGGTTCTCAAAACCAGTCACTCTACCACGGCCCAGAATGTAGACCTCCCCTCACCCACTGGCCATTTACTCTGCCCCTCTGGTTGGAGGCTGTACCTGCTCCCATTAGAAACAAACCACAGAAAAAAGCCCTGTCTGCCTGGCTCTTTCACCTTCTTTTTGCCACTTCTCTGCTCCTTCTGTGGCAAAACTCTTTGCAGGAGCTGACTGCACTTTCTATTGGCCCAGGACAGGGTTTCATCCATGCCATGTTATTGAAATGACTCCTGAGATGGTCACAGAAGATACGCAAGAACTCCATGTCACCAAATCCAAGAGTCAATTCTCAGGACTCCCTGTTTCTCAGAGCAGGTGACAGGGTTGAGGGCTCTTCCTGGAGCAGTTTTCCAGCTGATGTCTCCACCACCTGCTCCTGGTTCTCCCTGGCCTCAGCAGCTGCTTGCTCTGTCTTCCTGCGGATCCTGCTCTCTTCTCACTCTCTAATGTTGAAGAGCCACAGGGCCCCAATCCTCAGACCTCTCTGTCCGCACTCAGTCTCTGGGAACCTCAACCAGCCCCATGGCTTTAAAAAGTATCTAGAAACTGCCAGCCACCTGGTGTATCTTTCTAGACCCAGCCTCTTCCCTGAGGGCCAGGCCAATGCTTCCTCATGCCTGCCAGACTTCTCCGCGGTGGCTTCTAAACAGAGCCTGCTCCTCCCAAGACTCTTTACTGCCTATAGGGCACTACTCTCCACCTCGCTGGATTCATTCCCGTTTCCCGTTTCCCTTTACACCTTGCAACGAATCCATCAGCACAGCTGCTAGGTTTTCCTGGAGAATACATCCGGACACTACCTCTCACCCTTCCACTGCTACCAGCCTGCCCGAAGATGGATGGGTTCTGAACACTCCCCCACCCGAGGCTCTCCCTGCTTCCTCTCTTGGACCCCCTTACAACACATTCTCAGTCCAGCCTCCGGAGAAATTTACAGACCCAGAGAAATCACATCAAGTCCCTTCTCTCTGCTCTCCAGTGGTTTTTCTCCTTCGAGCTTGGTTCCTTCTCCTTACCACAGCCCGCGGACATGCTGACCCCCACCGCGCCCTCCTGCTGCCAAGGGCATCCAGCTCTGGGGCCTCTCCCCTGGCCAGCTCTGCACCCGGAACACCACTGCTCCCGGGAACTGCAGGGCTCGCTCCCTCGCGCCTTCCCACGGGCATGCCTTCAGCTGTGCCCTCCCAGCGAGGCAGGCTGACCATGCTCCCTAAAGCAGCTCACATAGTCCTTATCATTTCTCAACCTTTTGTCCTGTTTTCATTTTCGTCATGGCATTGTAAGTCCGGGGAAAGGAAATCCCGGGGCAAAATACCCCTAAAATCCAAAATCAGTCAAAGGGAGAAATAAAATTTAAAACCTGTTTATTGTTCACAAACTGCAGTCCCACGCCTTCTTTCTTCTCTTGCTCAGCAGCAACCACCATTGGCTCTCCCACCCACCTCTCAGGTACAGATAAGCCCTCTGTTGCCATGTAATTACCCATTGATATGGAGATGAACTTCTCCACCCCTGAGGAAAGATGCAAATGCACTAAAGCCATACTTCTTTCCACCTCTGAACACCTATTGATATGCAGATATACCAAAGCCAGGTGAGATATTCTGGAAATGTTCCAATTTTACCCACAGTCCCCAAATCTCTCCATCTACTTTCAATAGTTTGTAGAAGAGCTTTCGTATCAAACACACTCAAAAATCAGCTTAACATCGGGGGGTGGCTAGACATGAGCTACCCTTTCAAGCATTCTTTTAGGTTTTTGGGGATAAGTACACACCAAAAAAAGTCAACTTGAATGTTTTTTTATTGTTTAATAGGTCACAATGTTTCAGAAATATTTTATGGTTCTTTAGGATGTAGAGAGTTTTCTGGAGATACAGGGAAAAGCAAAATATCTGCAGTCCTTCTCCCCATGAGCTACTTTTCAATGGGGCCAACAGACAGTAAGCAGGTATCTCCTGTAATGTCAGCTGGTGATAACAGCTGGGTAACAGAGGGCTTATCTGTACCTGAGAGGTGAGTGGGAGAGCCGGTGTTGTGGCTGCTTGAGCCAAGAAGAAAGACGGCCTAGAACTGCAGTTTGTAAGCAATAAATGGGTTTTAAACTTTATTTTTCCCTTTGACTGGTTTTTAGGGGTATTTTGCCCCAGGATTTCCTTTCCCTGGACTGAAAGGAACTTTATTTCTAAGTCCAAAGTTGTCAAAATTTTACGAAAATGTATTATTTTTATAATACATATAACGAAGTACTTCCTTTCTAGGTATGTACTCCCGAGAATAAGACCATGACATAGACTACCATAGAAATAATGAGAACACAGGTGCGGACCAGAATCACAAATAATGGTGTCCCCTTGTAAAGGAGTGCAGAGAGCATTAAGAGTCAGGAAAAAGAACTAATAAAACTTAGCTAAACCTTAACAGCAGACCATTCCGGAATAGTAAGAGATTCAATGTCTAAACTTAGAGACCAGATCAAAGGAAGAGAGAGCGAGAGGCCAGCCAAGGGCTATTTGAATCCTAGTTTACTAAATCCCCATGGTTTACAACCCTGATATCCACCCTGGCAGGGCCCTTGCTTATTTTTATACTGCTTCTCACTTTAGGTCCCTGTATCTTAAACCGGCTAATAGCCTTTGTTAGGGAAAGAGTGAGTGCTGTTCAGGTGCTAATGCTGAGACCGCAGTATCATTCACTCACACAGCAGGAAGAAACAAACATTCCATGATTGGAATGGTCAAAGGAAAGTGGGGAAATGTAGAATCTAAGCATTAGTAAGATTAGTAAATTAGCATAAGCATAGCCATCTTAGAAACCTAGAAACCATTTTCTGAGAGTGTGACTCAGAGGAAAAAAAAAAACAAAAAAAACAAACCCTGGGCTTGGGTAAGGCCTTGAAAAACAAGTTAATCATGAGCACCGGGTGGTGGGCAGCTGTGACCCTTGGTCAGCTAACCTTGGTCAGTAAATCTTACATACCAAGCTTATCGTGCAGAACCTCCCTAACCATTGAGGAGTAGTCTTACCCTGCCCTTGCTTAACCCCAGGATATATGTCTTGCAAGAATAATGTATAGTTATAGAAAATTGCTATGAGTTAAGTGCTTTGAAATTGCTATATAAACCCTTGGCTCTGAGTGCTCGGGATCCTTGTTGAGACCCGCTGCATCGGGCTGACTTGGACCTCAGCTAGCTAGCTGAATAAAGACTTTGCTTGAATTTACATCTCTATGCCTGTGTAGTTTGTTCTCTGGGGAAGCCTCGGAAGCCTGGACCCTAACACCCTCTGCAAAGTACCAGATGGCTCTGACTCTTTTCATACATACCAGTTAAAACACTATGAAGTGAAACACAGCTTATGAAATGTTTTCTTCCTTAAAATTAATACAATCATGGCAGACCTAGAAAATTACCTAATCTGATATTTCTCAGCTTTCATAAAATAATTTTCAATGCACATTAAAAAGTGTTTATGAACAAGAGTTAAGCAATCCAAAAAGCACCGGGTGTACTCTCTGCTCCTGAGCATCCGCTACCTGAGACCCTCAATGCCCTCCCCTAGGCTGATGCTGCATCAGGCCCTGACGTGAAGGAAAAGCTCTTCCTATGTTACTCGGTCACAGAACGACCTTTCTTTGAACACTTCAAGGACCCAGGGCTCCGGAGACGCCTGAGGCAGCACCAGTTCCCAGGTGATCGCTGCTCCTTTCTTATTTAAAATTCAAGAAAAAAATCCATACATTAATTTTAAAGCAAATGACAGGAGAAAAACCATGCTTAATTGATCTCTGTATTGCCAGTATTAAGCACAGTACTGGGTATACTACGGTGTACACCGAATGGCTGTGGAGTGAATGACCCCAACGTCATGATCACACAGGTCCACACACCCTGTGTCAGCTGCCATCCTGTCAGCCTGGCGTCCAGAAGCGGTGTGCTGCTGCCCTCCACCTGCTAAATGGCGAAGGGCCCACAGGAGGAACTGCAGTGCTTTACCTCAGTCCTCAAGCACTGTCAGCACTCCTGGGGATGGAACCACAAGCCTGCAGGTGTCATTCATAAACATCAGCATCTCACCAGGGGCCACATCTTTTAAAAATGTGTTTCTCAACGATTAAACCTTAAAAGCATTGGGCAAAATAGGTGAAGGGGATAAAGAGGTGCAAACTTCCGATTATAAAATAAGTAAGTCATGGGGATAAAATACACAGCATAGGGAATTTAGTCAGTCATATTGTAGAAACTTCGTATGATTTTGCTGACCTTGACAGCTGTGTTGAATATTTTCCTTATCACTCCCCGCTCTGATGCCCCTTTAAACACTTCGTTTTAGGGGGCATCATCTTTTTGATTTATGATAGGGTTATAATGGCTTGTCTTTGAGCTAGGATTCTTTTTCTTGTGGCTTTTTCGTTAGACCTGAATACTTTGTGAAGAACACAAATGATTATGTTTTTATGCATTACAGGTTGTTGAAATGAGTCCTTCAGACTCTTGATAAGTCTGTGCTTAACAAAAAATACTCAGTTTTTTCCAGTCCTAATTTATGTTTATGCAGCTGCCCATTACACGTAGGCTGGTTTATTTGAGTGTGAGAGGAGGGGTGCTAAAGGAGTAGGGCCACTGAGGGCAGTCCCTTGGGTGATGACCATGCACTTTATAACTTTTGTAGACTTAAACACTATAGAGAGGTACTTTGGAAATGCAGGCTGAGACTTGAGTTCAGCTAGGAGAGACAGGCAAGCACAGCAAAACAACTTAACGATTACCCAGTAGACAATAGAAAGGGCAACTTTTTGAGGAACAGACTAGTCAGAGGGGGCAGCAGCAGAGAGTTTAGTGCCCAGGATGAGAGATTCCATTCTGGCGAGGGCCAGGATCCACGGCGTGCACGTGTCCATTAGTCAGAGGGTACTCATCCGATGAGGAGGTGGAGAGGATCTGAAGGTCTGGCTGGGCTTTGTACTGATGTATTTCTTTGTCTGGAGTACGGGCTCTTCTCACTCTGGAATGATGGACCCACAAGTGATGCCTGTAATTTTGAGGGCAGTAGTAGTGAAGGGTCCCCACCAGTAAGATGGCAAACTTCCAGCTTCTCTTCGGGGTCCTCAGTACCCGCCAGCGCCACCTGAAGCCCAATCACCTCTCGCCCCCCTCCCAATGCCAGCACCTAGCCAACAGCCACCAGCCCCGTAGAAATGACACCTCAATCAATTCATGCCCCTTCCTATATAACCCAGCACCTTTCCCTAATAAAGCGGAACTCTCCGGTGAATTGCTGCTATGTGTCGCTCCTTTCCTTTCATTGGTGCCAAAACCCGGGAGACGGGACACCCCAACTGGGCCCCATCTTCCCCCCGACACCAGCAGCAGCTTGCCCTCGTCCTCTTTTTCCGGCGCTGGCTCATCACACTCACCACTCCTCTCTGGCCTTTAGGTAAGTTTTCCCCTGGAGTGGGCCACTCTTCCCCGAGCTATCGCAGTGCCATTGACCGTGATCGTCCGGCAAGGCCCTGATGCTCGGGGATGAGGAGAGAACTCTCCCCACCTCTGGCCTTCACGGCTGCGGCGGACCCTCAGGCCCCTCCTCCAACAGCCATAAATCCCCGCCTCAAGCCTTTACGGCTGCGGCAGACGCTCAGGCCTCTCCTCCGACAGTCATAAATTCCCGCCTCAGACCTTCATGGCTGCGGCCGACTCTCAGGCACCCCCCTGCAACAGCCATAAACGAGGTGACTCCTTTGTGGATGAGAACGCTCCCTTTTCCCCCCCTCCTCCTTCTGCTCCGTCCGCCGAAAACGCCTAGCGCTAGGTACCTCGTGACTCTGGCACTCTGCCTTCTTAGGGAAGTCTGGGTGATGACCCACACTTCCTAATAAATTCCGACTCGTATACGAGTTTCCGCAGACCACCAAGGATCATCGGGGACGCCCTTTGTCTCCTTGTGGTCTGTTTCCAGTCCAAGGATCTCCGTTCGTCTTTCCCTGTTTGTCTCCTTCTCTGTCCTTCAGCCATAGGAGCCTACTCATCCCTCCCTGAAAGTTCACCTCTTGAATGCCTGCTTAAGCATCTGGCTACCCTCTCCCTGACGCCTGATATAAAACCAAAACTTCTCCATAAATATTGCTCCCAAGATTGCCCCCTAGACAATAACAACCAATGGCCCGCAGGGGGAACTCTTGATCCTAACATCACTCACGATTTTTTTAACTACTGCCAGCGCCTGAAAAAATGGAAGGAGATTCCCTATATCGAAGCTTTCCGCCTCCTCCTCCCCCCGCTCCCTCCCAAATTCTCCTAGCCTGCAAGCCGCTGCCCCCACAGAAGCCTCCCGTTCACTCCCTTCCCCTTCTTCTCCTACAACAGCCCTTCTCCCTTCCTTCCCCACCATCTCCTCCCCCATCTCACCTCCTCCACCTTCGTCCCCCGCATATTAAGCCTGAGCCTTTCAGCCATCCCCCTTTAACTAGGTCCCGGGGGCCTCCTCCATCTTTGCCCTCATCACCTATTTCTCCCCTGTTAGGGACCGCCTTTGTCTTCTCACATGTTTGTAGGGAGAATGGGAAAGCACCTTCCCCCATGTCTGAACGCAGCATGGGAAAGCACAAGCTAAACAAAAACCGGTGCAGTCCTTAGAAGTTATCTGTCCACAAAAACATATCTTGCCACGACTCCTCACTCTGAAAATAGGGAGACCTTGAAGATGTGTAGAAACACTGCCCCTGCTTCTAGCTACGCCCTTCCCCCACTTGCCGATGTGGCAGGAATAGAAAACAACGCATTCCATAAGCAATTAACTGGAGCCCTGCAGTAGCTCAACTAGTAGAACATGGGACTCTTAACCTCAGAGTCATGAGTTCAAGCCCAACTAAAGCAGCAGAGGCAAGCAGCTGGGCTGCTAGCTGGTGACACGTGAGTCCGATTCTATCTTTCTTTATTTTCTTTGCCCCCGCTTCTGCACTTCAGGACCTGCTCGACTAGGCATGGCTAGACCACGTCACTCCCCCACAGACTGAGCCAGAACCCTTCAGTCCCCCTCAGACTCGGTCCCGAGGGCCTCCCAATTATCGCCCCCCTCTGGGAAGTAGCAAGATCTGAAGGCATCGTGCGCGTTCACATCCCTTTCTCCTTAGGAGATTTAGCCCAACTAGAGAAACGCCTAAGTTCCTTTTCCACTGATCCCATGACATACATCAGGGAGTTTCAATGGACCCTCCAGACATACAGCCTCACACATCATGACATTTTCATGCTCCTGGCCAATACTCTCCTCCCTGAAGAGCGTAGACGAGTTTGGGACTTCGCCCAAACGCACGCTTCTGAAACCCACAAGACTGACCCCACCTATCCCCCTGGCCCCACTGCTGTCCCTGAACAAGACCCACACTGAGATTATAACACCGCCATGAGTCTCTGCTCTCGAAATATTTTTGCCTCCTGCTTAATAGCAGGTCTGAAAAAGGCACCTCGTAAAGTAGTCAATTTTCAAAAGCTCCAAGACATAATTCAAAAGAGAGACGAAACCCCCTCCGAGTTCTTAGACTCACTCAAGCCCTATTACAGCATACCAGCCTGGACCCAGAAACACCTGAAGGAAGACATGTCCTTATGACATACTTCCTAGCTCAAAGCTACCCCGATATTAAAGCTAAACTCAAAAAGTTAGAAAAGGGCCCCGCTACCCCACAGACTGAGATCCTAACAGTAGCCTTTAAAGTCTTCCATAACCGGAAGGAGGAGAAAGAACGCGGTAAACAAAAGGCTGATCAGGCCAATTTCCAGATGTTGGCCCAGCTGAAAAAACCACAACCTGGGCGCCCCTCTACAAACAAGCCCCCCCAAGAGCTTGTTTCAAGTGCAGAAAAGAGGGACATTGGTCAAGGGCGTGCCCCTCCCCCAGATCTCCTACCACCCCATGCCCCAGATGCCACAAAAAGGGCCACTGGGGGTCTGATTGCCCAACCACCCGAAGGGGAGGCTGGACGAACAACCCCCATCCTAAGCCCGCCGTAGTGGGGCTGATAGAAGAAGATTGATGGGGCCCGGGGGCTTCTCGCCCGACCATTTCCATCACCAAACAGGAGCCCAGGGTTACCGTAACAGTAGACGGTCACCCCATCTCTTTCCTCCTAGATACAGGAGCCACCTTCTCAGTCTTGTGAGAATACCGGGGCCCTACCACACCAGCCATTACTCCTATAGTCAGAGTAGGAGGTAAACAGATTTTCCCATTAAAACCCCCACCCACCCTTTTATGCACAATCCAAGACAATCCCATATCTTTCTCCCACTCCTTCCTGGTTATGCCCCAGTGTCCCATCCCTTTACTAGGACGAGACATCCTTTCCCTCCTCCACGTTTCCATAACTATATCCACTCCCACAGCCCCCAGTACTCCCTTTCTGATGGCCCTCATAGCCGACGACCCCCCTCTACACAATGAAAGCTCCGGTTCTGCCCTCATACACCCTGTAAATCCCAAAGTTTGGGACATTACAAGCCCCTCCATGGCCCTATGTCCCCCTGCCTCTATCAAATTATGTGACCCCTCTCAGTATATCTGTCAGGCCCAATACCCCCTAACCACTTCAGCCCTCATAGGCCTCCAACCCATCATTCAAGCAGACCCACTCACTCCCCATTTAATACCCCCATATTAGCTGTTAAAAAAACCAACGGATCTTTCCGCCTTGTCCAAGACCTTCGCCTCATCAACATAGCCGTTGTCCCTATCCATCCCTTAGTTCCAAATCCATACAGCCTTTTATCGCAGATCCCTGCCTCAGCATCCCACTTCTCAGTCCTAGATCTCAAGGACCCATTTTTCTATCCCTCTAGACCCCTGCTCCCAAGATTTTTTCATCTTCACCTGGACAGACCCATACACAAGACATTCTAAACAACTCACTTAGACAGTTTTGCCACAATGCTTCCGAGATAGTCCCCATATTTTTAGACAGGTCCTAGCTCAGGACCTCAAACAGTTTCATCATGATCACTCCAAGTCCACCTTATAATACAAAGACAATCTTCTACTCTGCAGTCTCTCGTGGGAACAGTCTCAACTTGACATTGCCTCCTTACTTAACCTTCTAGCTTCCAGAAGTTACCAAGTATCCCCCGTCAAAGCTCAAATCTCTTCCCCTTCTGTCACTTACCTCAGATTCCTTCTATCTCAACAAAGAAAGTCCATTACCTTAGACAGAAAATAGCTCCTCTCTGACCTGCCCATTCCCAAAACCAAGACAGAAATCCTTTCCTTTCTAAGCCTGGCTAGATATTTTAGAACGTAGATCCCTAACTTCTCCCTGCTCCCTGTTGGCAAGACCCCTATACGACCTCAGCAAGAGCCCCCCCAAAAAACCATTATCCTCCTCACCCCGACACTCCTTCATTAAGCTCCGTCAAGCCCTTGTAGAAGCCCCAGCTCTCCATCTTCCTGATTTGTCGAAGCCCTTCTCATTATACATTCATGAGAGGTCCAGTCAAGCTCTAAGAATCCTAGGCCAATATTATGGCCCATCCTTTGCCCCAGTAGCTTATCTCTCCAAGCAATTAGACCCCACAGTTCGGAGATGGGCGCCCTGCCTACGAGCATTAGCCGCTAGACAGCTCTTGCAGAAATAAGCTCATAAACTGACATTCAGGGCGCCCCTTACCATTCTGTCCCCACATCACCTAAAAGATCTCTTAACATAGAAAAGTTTACAGACTCTCCCTCCCTCCAGACTCCTCACCTTACTGTCCTCTTTCCTCCAAAATCCCGTTCACCCCCTTTGCCATCCATACCCGAATCATGACTTTTTCCTCCTTTACTGCTCTCTTGCTTTTTTCCTCATTCTTATTATCTTCCCCGCCACCCCAGCCTCCTTTGTATGGCGATTCAAAGTCAGAGAGACTTACACACAGCATCAATCAAAAGTTACTGCCCTCATTGCCACACCAGACTGCCCTCTGAAAAGCTGCTCTGAGCCTTTATACCTCCACTTTCCTCCCTTCACCGAAGTGTTCACTAGCAGCTACCCTTATTCTCCCTACCTCTGCTTCCTCTATGACCAAAAACAAGCCTATTGCAGGCTATAGCCAGACACCTATAAGAGATGTCCCTACTGGTCTTGTGCAATTCACTACATGAGTAACTTCCAGTACCCACAGTATTACTCCTCCAACCGTTTCATGAAATATCCCAACGGCTCATTCTCCTTATCAATCCCAGATCCCTGGGACTCTCAATGAGCTGCCAGAGTCACAGCCTCAGTTTACTATGGGGGGGTCCTCGACCCTCCACGGTACCCTTCATATCTCTCGAAAGTATGTTCCCTCTCATTCCCAGATCTCTCAAGTTGCATCAGTATCAGACATTCCAAAAAAGTCATTATCCAAACTCTTGACGGTGCCTCTTCATCTTCTTATCCCCGCCCCTCTTCCCATTTCTCCTACTCTTCGTTACAGCTCATTCAGGACACCACCATCTTTCTCAACCACACCCGTAACACCGCCAATTATTTCTTGTGTGCATCACTACAGCGCCCACTGCTGGCCTCCGTGCCCCTTAATATTTCCAACTACTCCTTCCATGCAGAAAGACAACCCCTCTGCCCCCTGGCAGACATACCCCTATGAGAACCAGAATACGCAGATAATCTCACCATCCACCACTGTGTAGGCCCAACTCCACCCCCCCTCCAGTACACTTCACTGCCTCTCTATCTACACCCCTACCTCCGGCTCTAAGACTTTTACGCAACCGGGACACTTCTTTTGGTGTAATGGCAGTCTTTTCAACTCACTGCCTCTCAACTCCGATACACCCTGCATTCTCGTCACCCTAATCCCACAGTTAACACTTTACAGCATGGCAGAATTCCTTGAGCTCCAACCTCCCTTGCCCTCATGCACAAAAAGAGCTGCTTTCCTTCCCATCATGGTCAGTAGCTCTTTGATCACCTCAGCCATTGGGGCAGGGTTTTTGGGAGAAGCCTTGGGTCACTCTCTATAGGCAGTTAGAGATCTCAACGCCAAACTTGAGGGAGCCCTGACATCCACTGCCGATTCTCTAGCCTATCTCCAAAGACAGGTCACTTCGCTAGCTAAAGTCACCCTTCAAAACCGGCGGGCCCTAGATCTGCTTACAGCCGAGAAGGGCGGCACCTGCGTCTTCCTCTGGGAAGAGTGCTGCTATTCCGGCATTGTAGAAACTGACATTACCAAACTCACCGACCTTGCCTCCAGCCTCCACTCTGCTTCCAATTCCAACCCATTCTCTTCAATACTAACAAACCCCCTCCTCACCTAGCTCTGGCCCATTGCACGCCCCATAATAAGCATTCTCGCCTGTCTCTTCTTACCCTGTATAATAAAGTTCATCAAATCCCAAGTCGGAAAAATCTCTAATCAAGCTTTCAACCAGCTTTTACTCAGGAACTACCAGCTTCTGGCCACAGAAGATCCCTCACCCTCAGGTGACCTCACCACACGCTGAGATGGACCCCTCTCCCCGCTAGAAACTGTTCCTGGAAACAATGGCCGCAGACGTCTGGCTCCTGACACCCATATCTCCTCTTGGCACCATTGGAATCAACAGGTCCTCAACCTATGGTTACAGAGAACCTTCATTGATTTCCAAACGTGAAAAAGTCCACATCTACTCGTCCTTACTACGGTGAGTCCTATCAACCCTTTCCTCCCAATCCTCAAGCCCTCACTCCCTTCTCCGCCCCTGTTCAGCAGGAAGCAGCCAGAGAGAAAGCAACGTCCACAAACCCATAGAGGAGAAAGGGGGGAATGAAGGGTCCCCACCAGTAAGATGGCAAACTTCCGGCTTCTCTTCGGGGTCCTCAGTTCCCGCCGGTGCCACCTGAAGCCCAATCACCTCTCGCCCCCCTCCCAATCCCCGCACCTAGCCAACAGCCACCAGCCCCATAGAAATGACACCTCAATCAATTCATGCCCCTTCCTATATAACCCAGCACCTTTCCCTAATAAAGCGGAACTCTCCAGTGAATTGCTGCTATATGTCGCTCCTTTCCTTTCAAGTAGTACTTAGAACAACAATGTGGGGCCCAGTCCACTGAGGTTTGAGGGGGTCCCTTTTTCAATTTTTTTTGACTCAAACTGAGTCCCTGGCCTGGAAGGAATGTACTAGGGTCCCTAAGGAGATCAGGGCTCTTTCTGTGGTATATTACTGCAGCTTTTTTAGGGTGGCTCTTAAGGCTTGGAGCTGTTCTCTTACTCTCTTATTTCCTATCTGGTATACATTCCCTGGGAGGCTTCCTAGACATGGGGGACAGAGTCTATACACTAATTCAAAAGGGGAAAAGCCTTGAGTCCCAGGTGTGCAGCGAGCATGCAGGACAGCCAGGGGCAGTAGGTCTGGTCACGGGAAGCCAGTTTCTTGGCAAAACTTAGGGTTCCTTTGAGGGTGTGATTTATTCGCTCCACTTTCCCTGAACTTAGTGGCCTGTATGCAGTGTGGAGTTTCCAGGTAGTGTTGAGAGACTTAGTTAAAATCTGTACTGCATATGCTACAAAGGCAGGTTAGTATTGCTTTTTGAGGAGGGATTCTAGTGCAGTTTTTCTTAGGTGGGTGAGCTGATAGTATTTGCTGACTAGATGCGTTCCGGTTGCAGTTGGGACAAAGATGTATCTGTCAGGCAGCAACCATCATTTTTTTTTTTTTAGGGTGCCTCCTTCAGCCCGGCCCAGTCTTTTTCTTTTTCAGTGTATTTGGGTGGAGGGGCATCTACTGGGGCTGTTAGGGCCATGGTGGGGAAGGAGTTTACCTGTTTTTATTGGCCGCTGTTTTAGCTGCCTTATCTGCTAGTTGGTTCCCCTGTGTTATAGGGTTGTTTTCCTTTTGGTGTTCTTTGCAATGCAGAATTGCTACTTTTTCTGGGAGCCTGACAGCCTTGAGTTTTGGTATTGTGCCAGCTGAGAATTGGAGAGGAATTGGTGTCCCTGTGTGTTTAAGAGGGACACAACAGTATGGGGCAACTTGACATTTATTTTTTTGTCCCAGAGTTAAGTTTATCTGCTTTTTTTTAAATGAATTGAACTGTGGCTGCCAGTGTCCTGAGACAGGGTGGCCATCCTGCCTCAATAGGGTTTAGTCTTTTTTTTCCTGACAGGTATGCAACCAGCCACTGCCAGGGCCTAACAGTTTATGTGAGAACTTCGAGTGCTATTTTTTTCTTGTGTGAAGAGGTTGAAAGGCTTTTTTATGTCTGGCAGGCCGAGGGCTGGTGCCTATTCTGAAGCAGCCTTTATTTCCTGGAAGGTGGCTCTTGTCTATTCTGTGTAGACAGGGGGTTCTCGGTATGGCACCCCTCTCTTAGGAGGCTGTAGAGGGGTTTTTCCATTGCTGAGAATCTGAGAATCCAGATTTTGTAGAACCTGGTGGTCCCCAGGAACTCTTATATGCCTTTCTTCATCTGGGGCTGAGGTAAGGAGATAATGACCTTTTCCTCTCTGGCCCTAGTGCCCTTTTTCCCTGCATGAGGAGGAAGCCCAAGTACTGGACTTGCTGCTGGCAGATGTGTGCCCTTTTTTATCCTGAGTCTGACAGGAGTTACAGGAGGGCCTTTGTGCTTTTTGTACAATTTTCCTGGATGTCATTGGCAAGGAGGTGGTCATCTACAAACTGCAGGAGGGTGCAGTGCATGGCTCCCCTCGGAAAGCTGGTAAGGTCTGCGGCCAATGCCTCTCCAAAGACAGTGGGTGAGTTCTTGAGCCCTTGAGGAAGCCACATCCATGTTAACTGCATCTGCCGCCATATCCGCTTCAGTCCATTCGAAGGCAAACAAGAGCTGGCTTTTGGGGGGGTCAGCCAGAGGCAGAAAAAGGCATCTTTTAAGTCTAGGCAAGTGAACCATTTGGCAGACCCCGAGATAAGGCTGAAGAGGGTGCACAGATTTGGGACCACCAGGTGTAAAGAAACAGTCACTCTGTTAATGGCTCACAGATCTTGAACAGGCTGGTGCCCTCCTCCTGGTGTTTTGACTGGTAGAAGCGGGGTATTGCAGGGCGACTGGCACTCTGTTAGAATGCTTGCCTCTTTGAGTCTGATCAGGTGTTCCTGGATGCCTTCCCCAACCTCTTGTAAGAGGGGGTCCTGCTGCTTTGTTGCTGGGCCCCTGGAGTCAATTCTACAATGACAGGGCTCGGTTATGAGCAAGTCCAGGTGGGTTGTCTTCAGCCCACACTGAGGGGAAGGCAGCTCTGAATTCAGGTGGGCTACTTGAGAAGGTCTGGGCACAGAATAGCCTCCACTCCTCTTCCCTGGATGTGGTTATTGCCAGTATGAGGGACCCTGGCTCTTCTTGGCCTGGGTTTAGTTTGAGGCTGGTGCATCCAGTTGGTTCAAAAGTTATTTGGTCTCTGAGCTTTGAGAGTACATCTCGGCTGAGGAGGGGAATAGGGCATTCAGGCAGGTAGAGAAACTTATGTCAGGCTTTGAGGCTTCTAAGTTCACAATGGCGGGCTTGGCAAAAGTGCTGCTGGACTGCTAATGTCCCAGTGGCTCCGAGAATAGTTGCAGTCTTTTTACTGAAGGGAGTTACAGGGAGGTTGATCACAGAGTGTTCTGCCCCTGTGTAAACCATAAAAGTCGTCTTTTGTCTCCCCACTTTCATTTTGACCATGGCCTCATGGGGGCCGAGCATGAGAGAGCCTGGTCCTTGTCAATCTGAGGCTGTTCCTGCCAGACTAATGAGCCTTTCCCTTTGAGACTCCTCCCAGCACTGATTGGGCTTTGGGGCTTTGCCTTGGATGGGGCATTTGTTCTTCCAATGCCCCTTCTTTTCACAGTAAGCACACTGGTCCCTGGCTAGGGGCATCCTAGGCTTCCCCTCTCTTGGTGGCCGGCTTCTCTCTGCCTTTTGGTCATCTCTCTTTCTTTTAGGGCAGCTGCCAGGAAGCTGGCCTTTTTCTTCATTTTTCTTTCAGCCTCTCTGTTGGCCTGAACTTCTCTGTTTACATATACTTTGTTGGTAATTTTAATCAGTTGAGTGATATTTATCATGGCAAAGCCTTCCAGTTTTTGGAGCTTTTATCTGATGTCTGGGGTGGCTTGAGCTACGAATGAGTTGTTGACCATTTGTCGACTCCCTGGCACCTCAGGATTGAAGGGGGTGTAGATGTGATAAGCGTCACAGTCTTTCATAATAATCCTCAGGAGGCTCTCCTGTTTGTTGAGTGACTGAAGATACTTTGGTTATGTTCATAGGCTTTTTGGACCTGGCTTTGACCCCCTGGAGGGGGGCATCCTGATATTGGAGGATCTGGTGCTGTCCCTCAGGGGTGGTGAAGTCCCACTCAGGGTACTCCTCAGGGATGATTTCAGCACGTGCACCCCAATCAAGGACCCCAGCTGCCTCCTCTCTTCCACTGTGAACAGGGTGTAGAGAAGCTGTTGGCAGTCTTTCCAGGTCAGCTGATGGGTTTGGAAGAGGAATTTCATGAGATCAGCCAGGGCTTGTGGCTTTTCTGATGGGGTGTTGTGTTCTTAATTGAGGAGGTTAGTCATGGAGAAGGATTGATATTAAAACATGAACTGGCTGGGCTGGATGGTCCTGTCTTTACTACACCTTTCATGCTCTTGTGTCTCTAGCACCAGCATCTGAAGGGTGCCTGCTCCTGGCCGAGGGCACAGTCTGGCTGCTGGTCTGGCTGAGGGTGCAGTCTGGCTGCTGGTCCAGGGGAGAGTGGATACACTGGTTCTGGAGTTGTCAGGGAGGCTGACAGCAGCAGGGTGTCTGGGACCAGGAGCTGGGTGCTGCCGACCTTGGGGGTGCATAAGGTAGGGGCAATATTGGCTCTTCCTCTGGGTCACCAGCAAGAATTTGTGGAGGCTCAGGCTTCTGTTGATTCTTTGCAGGCTTCTTTGTTGAGGCAACTAAGACCCTACCCTGTCCTTGCCTGTTGCAAGCAAATAGTACCCAAAGGGGAAGAATCTGGGCAACTTCTAACCAGGAGTTAAAGTATGGGAACTGATTAGGATGACCTGGATCTCTAGGGAAAACCGGCCAGACTCAGCAGACTGTTGGGACATCTAGGGTTCCTTCTGGAGGCCACTCTACACTAAAGGTGGGCAATAAAGATTCATACTGGGCTTTCAACCTGCTGGGAGTTAATTTTACTCTGTAGTCTTCTGACAATCCCTTCCTGAAATTCTTGATCATAGTGTCAAGGACTGTGAGTTTACTGTGCCCTGACCCCATGATGTGTCCATGGAAGGGGCTGTGACACAGATAAGGGAGGGGTGCCTTTTTAGAGAGACAACCAGTCAGATTCCCGTCCGTTCGCGCTCCTTGCAGAGACTTTGGTCAGCCTTGACTGAGGTGCGCCCATATAAGTCCCGGGCCAGGTCAGCTGAAGCTGAATCACTGATATGCCGTGACGGCTGACCATGAATGCGGCAAAGGGCCCATTCAGATTCCGTAGCGCAGGCTGTGGAATCACAGATTCAGTGCAGACTGAATGACTTCAGCTGCCCTGCACACTCACTCACACACACTCAGACTAAGTTTGAACATTCCCCCCCTGGGAATGTCTACCTGTGAGACTTCTAAGAAGTCTCCGGGAGGTGATTAGGCTCCCCTTCTACCCCAACATGTGGGACTGGCTGGGTCAGGTGCCTCAGGGCCTTACTGGATTCGATGTTGGAACCAAGTCCTTACCTGCCAAGCCTCCTTGAGTCCGGCAGGAACAGCAGAGCAGGGCTGGCCCAGGGCGACCGGGCGGGAGACTGCCGAAAGATCAGGCAGGGCGCACCTTCTCCACTGTGATCTCCTGTTTCATCACCACCCTGCTGTTGCCCTAAACCAGTAGCAACAACAGGCCAGCAAGGTTGGGTTTCCTGGTCAGGGAACCAAATGTTATGGGAAATACTGGAAAACCTGGACTGGATCACTGACGAAAGACCCAAGTGGCCCTGAGAGGTCTTGGAGTGTTGAGGTTTATTTCACACTGGCGGGCTCAGAGGGGAGTAATCTCCCAAGATCTGAGCCCTGAGCACAAGCAAGGGGAGCAATTTATATTATTTTGATATGTGGCATTTCAGCATGTGTAGGGCAAAAGAGGAGCCTGGAGGAGGGGAGGGGGGAGCTGGGAGTGCTTTGCCAACTAGTGGTTTGCTGATCTTGATGGCTGTGTTGAATATTTTCCTTATCAATATAATTATTGAAACACTCTGTTGTACACCTGAAATCAACATATCAACTACACTTTAACTTTTAAAAAGTAAGCATTTAAAAAATCTATTCCAACAGGATTTCATTTGAGATTTCTATGAATAATTTCATCATATTAAAAAATAATATATATTATATACATCACTATTCATTCAGGTTGGGAAAAATTATTTACTATGTGCTTCTGACCTGACTGAAAATGAGTGAGATCTCCCCAGATTTTTCCCTAAAATGCAGATAAAAGCCATTGAGCATATATACATTTTTGGTAGAGGTAAAATTAAGTAGTTTGTGACAATGACATACTTTGCAAAGGGTCTACTGTCTTCATTTTCTCCATGTTTTCCTATATTTATACAATCTTTCAAAGGAATCTGGATACAATTGAGAGAAAAATATAAAAAAACAAAACATACAAAAATGTAGGAATGTCTCTGTTTACATTTAAAATGTATTTACCTTAATGATGGGTTGGGATATTACATCTGGTTCAAAAATAACTGATTTTGAACCTCTGATTTTCCCAGGAGCCTCTGATTTTCCCAGGGATCAAAACACAAAGGTTTATTATTAATGAACATAACAAAGACCACAAGAGAACAATACATTTTAACTAAAATGTAGATGACTAAAGTAACTAATAAAAAAATCAACAATGTAATTAAAGAGAAGGGTATGAAAGGCTGAAAAATACAGCAAATAATTTTCCTCACCTCCACTTCCCTAGAGGCTAAAGAAACCTGCATATATTGTAACGTGGCCTCATTTGTTGAGCACTGTCTCATACATTTCATTTGCACTACTTTGGTCCTCACAACTACTCTGAAAGGGAGACAGGTTCCTGAGCCTTAAGAAACTTATTCTTATACTGTCTCTCATAAATTCTTTTGACTTTTAATTCCTTTTATCTGAAAAGCTATTCAGAAGGCAATACTAAATGTCTAAAATTGAGAGGTAAGGGATTATTTTTCTTATATAAATAAGAAATATTAATATTTCTTTGAAACAGAGCTTGAATTTAGCACATAAAATGCTTTTAACAGTGATTTTAGGGGGTATGTAGGAATTCAGGGAAAAATTTGCTCTATGACAATAAGCAATTTAAAGGACTATCTCCCTACTATTCTAATGTCAAATAAGCCAGTTATAGACTTCACCATTTTTCTCCATTCTTGGGACATTTAATAAGCTTTGGGAAAAAGCCTCTTTCAAGATCTAGTTCAAATGCCTCTTCCCTGGACAATTCACCCCACTCCAACAATGTGTTTATCAATCACTGGGCAGGGCACGAGGAGAAAACTAGGCTTTAGCTCAGATCAGTCTTTTCCTGGAGATTCTCTATGGTAAAACACACACAAAATAGTGATTCATATTGGCATTCACAACTGAAATGTTAGATTCAGGGTTGTTAATATCACTTCATGGATTTATGTTTGTATTTCTATACAATATATAATCTATTGATTGGAAATTTAAAGTATCTAAAAAGAAGAATCATACTGAGAAACAGTTTTACAGTCTGAAAAACCCCCTTCCTCCCACCATCTCCAGAGTAACACTCCCTGTTCTTTTGTGGGTAGGAAATATTTGCCTCAGCTTTCTACTTCACTGCTCAATATATATGTACCGAATGAGGAAAAGACTCATCATGCTGAAGGTCATGATTTAGTTTGCAATTCTTCCTCAAAGAATTTTTTTCACTGTTCATTTTATATCATTTTTTCCATGCCGTTAGCTGCATGTACTTTTCTAACACCCCAAATTACCTAAATTATAACTCAAGAAAAATACTTCTTTGGAAATTTCTGAACACAGACAAATAGAATAGAAAATTCCCAAGTAACAATCACCCTGCTTTTACAATTGTTAACAATTATTCTTATTTTCTGTATAAACTCCCAATCCCCAGAATCCTGCTGAATTATAGAGAAAATTCTAGACATCACAAACTTCACCCATAAATACTTCAGCATGAATCTCTAAAGACAGACCCTCTTAATAAATGAACCATCATTATCACATCTAAAAAAATTAACAATTTCTTAATATCATCAGGTATATTGTCTGCTCAAATTTTTCCATTTTGTAAATGTGTTTTTAAAGTTGGTTTATTCAAATCAAAACCCAACATCCATATTACATTTAGTTGCTATGTCTCTTATCTCTTAATCTAAAGCAATTTTCATTCTCCTTTATGAATTTTGAACATTAGGAATTTTGCTGAGTGCCTATCTGTGACTTTCCTTTATTCCATTTCCTTCAAATAATTGGTAAGATTAAAACACTTGATCAGATTCTGCTTGATTCAAGAATATTTCAGAGGCAGTGCTCATGTACTTCCTTCATATCTGGAGACCCCAGGGAGCTCAGGTGATGTCAGTCTTGATCCATCCATTGTAAAATTTCTCAGAAGCTTTTCACCTGCAGGTTTTAGCAGCCCTTGAAGATTCTGTCTAGATCAGGGGTTGGCAAACTTTTTGTGTGAAGAGTCAGATAATATATATTTTCAACTTGGCAGGCCATATGGTCTCTGTTACAACTATTTAACTCTGCTGTTGTAGCAGGAAAGCAACCACACATTATACATAAACAAATGGGCATAGCTGGGCTCTAATAAAACTTCATTTGCAGAACAAGTGGTAGGCCAGATTTCATATGAGGGCTATAGTTTGTGGCCCAGATTTATTTATCAGGGATTAAAATTTTTATTATGCCTTTTATGTTTATTATCTAGAATTCATCAACAAAGAACACCTTATCTGTCATTTGGCTACCCTGATGAACAATTTATACAAGGAAAGCAGGAAAAAAATGCTTGATTCTTTACCTTTATTTATCAAGTTTCAAAACAATGAGTTGATGTCCTAGTATCCTTCAAAAGAGCTTATATATATATTATTATGAACTAACAGATGTTAATAATTCTGATACATTTCAATCCATTATAGTCATTATTCTTTTTTGATGTTTCAATTTGCCCCATTTTTGCTCAGCTCTTCAACTTGGCCCTGTGCTTTTTAAATACAATGTACACTCATTTTTGATACCTTTTTACGTGCCAGTATGACTAGATATTCCAGGTTTATCTTGCATATTTTCTGTCCCCAGACTTTGACTCAGCTACTTCTCCAAAGAGCCCTCATTCCTTTCAGTGGGAAGTGGTATTCAGAGATCATAATCTTGGTGCTCATTGCACTGAGTTGTTTCTAAGCCTTTTCAAAGGATAGAGCTAGAAAATACTTTCTCTTAAAAGAAAAGCATATGAATCCACATAAGCACCTCTAATTCAAATGTCAGATCACAAGGTTTTTACTTAAGTCCTTTAATATTAGATTTGAATCTGTTTTATACTGAAAATTTTGGTTTTGGCATTAACATATTACTGATTTGTTTTACCTAACTATATAAATCTATGTGCATGTGTGCATAAAGCAGTTTTGAAATAATACCAAAATTATTAATGACATTACTTCTAAAACAGTTTACAACTGTTTTGCAATTAGTTTTCAACTTAGGATATATGTCACCAGAGACACAAATTATTATGTTGTAAGGCTGACTAAAGTAATTCTTCTCAATGGTTAACCCTCTAACGTTATGTATAGTTAAGCTTATTTGTTTCACTTTCTTTTTGTTTTTTATGATTTACTGTTTCTCTTGAAATTTAATTCTGTATTAAAATACATATAAAATATTTCTATGGTTCTATAACCACAGTTATAAAACAAGGTACATTTGGAGAAGTTTAGTTGTTATCTCCATGATATCCCCAATCTCTCCCTCTTCTGTGTAGATTAGCATTTCCGCTAGCTTTTATTATGCTTTCTAAAATACATGATTTGTAAAATTTTTCATTTTTAAAACTACAACAAAAAAATTATCCCCCCTTTGTATATGAAACATTGCATATGATACATAGTATTCTGCCCCTTACCATTTGCATTTAATACTTGCTAGAGATGTTCCATGGCAATATATGGAATGTCTTCATTCTTTTGACATAGTTTCATAGTATTCCATTATGTGCACACTCCATAGTTTATTCAGTAAGTCCCCCAACTGAATCATTTCCAAATATTTTGCTATTACAAATAGCTTCTATAAATAACCTTGTACATATGTCCATTTATATTTTTCCATTGTATCTCTGAGATAGAAGTAGGATTGCCAGATCAATAGATTAATGTACGTGCCATCTTGCCAGATATTACCAAATTCACCTCCATGGGACTGCACCATGTCACCTTAACAATAACTCTGAAATTAAAAAAACAGATTTCAATTTTCTAACTTACATGTGTGTTTTAATAGTATACAAATGTATTTAATTTTAAGCAAGACATTATTATGATATAGGACAAAGGAGTGTGTTTGGAAGGCAAAAAGAAAAGTATGGAATTAGGGAAAAGAATAGAGCAAAATTTCAGGTGTAAGAAAGGTAGGTGCTACTTGCACAAATAGGAACTGTCTAATTTGATTGAATGCTAAGGAAAAGGATAAGTCCTAAGCTACCAAACAAAAAGCCAGCTGATTTTTACTTTGGCTTGTATTTAAACAAATACTACATGGTTTTTCTTCTTTTGGGATAAAACCTGAAGAACACTAAAAATTAAAGTGTTTATCTAATATCAAGAATGTTCTAAACTGTGGCCTATAAAGTTGTTAAATGACATTCCCAAAGGAAATCATTAGCAATACATTTTTGCTGGAACAACTTTCATCTTTGTTGATTCCAAGTTGGCATTTTAAACAAAAAGCTTCATTATATACTTTTGTAAATAGCTTTCAAAGGTATGACCGAAGAAACAGAATCTGTTTTTAATAATAAGAAGTAGTAGGTATTAAAATACAGAGAAACTCATTTTGCTTCTAGTTCAAATTGAATTATTCATTTTGAAAGTACTGATTTTTTTTACCTCTCTGGTGTTTTATGATCATTACTTTGTAACACCATAACCCAAATCATTGAAATTATAAGTACAAAAGGGAGGCAAGAAAAAATGTGATGGAATGAATTAGAGTCCTATCCAGCTGATTTAAGATACCTACAACCTTAGAGGAATCAGTACACACTACTTCTCAGCTTCGGAAAATATTTAAAGTTAGGACAGCAACTTATAAATTCCACTCTTCTCATCACTTTCCAAATACCAA
The DNA here is from genome assembly GCF_040802235.1 of Manis javanica. NCBI lineage: Eukaryota > Metazoa > Chordata > Mammalia > Pholidota > Manidae > Manis > Manis javanica. The sequence goes on from NC_133157.1 coordinate 154,086,129, forward strand.
AGAATGGGGAAAAAATCTACATGATCGTACATTTAATTTAAAAAATATCACACAACATAAAGGTTTGTTAGTCTGCAGAGATCCCCAAATCTTCCTTACCTTTCATTCTGACTGCCCTTGTGCTGAATGTGATTCGCGGTATGCTGTTCGAAGTAGTACTCCTCCAAGTTAAGCAGGAGCAAGGAAAATCTAAATTTGGAAAAACAAATCAAAACCTCATGTTTATTTTTACAAAGTATAAAAATAAGAGAGTGTAAGAAAAATATAAGAATGTAGAATATTTAGAGCATTTATTCCCAAAGTGCTTTTCCATTCATTAAGTCAACAAATACTTATTAAGTATACCTTATATATCAGATACCCCTTTCTATCCACTGGTGAGAAGGCAACAGCCAGACCTGTCTTTTTGGCCTGTTTGGTTGTCCCTAAAATAATGCAAATTAAAACATTGTTTACCAGGTGGATTTATTATTCCTTTACAGAAACCCCAATTTTCACTAAATAAAACTTATTCTTACCTAATCAAAGCATGGAGCTTTTCTATCTACAGAGTTTCCATCTTCTGTCTCCCCTGACTGACACGCTGGGTGTCCTCACCTCGCCTTTCCTACCCCACGCCCCACTCCAATGTCATGTACTTCCACAAGGCCATGTGCCTCTGAGAGGTAGATCCTTAGACATTCCCCTGTAATAACCAATCTAATGCTTTGTACACAATGAGTGTTTAATAAATAAGTAAACTGAACTAAATGGGACTGAAACATAGTTCTTTTAAAGTTTTAAGTGACACTTAAAAAAAAAAGTTAATAAGAAACAGTATTAATTTAGTTGTATGTCCACAGCAGTACATTTACGGCAAAGAACTGAAAGGAAGTGCTCTGTGGTAAGGACCAGGAAACATCAGTGGCATCTAGATTTACAGGGAAAAGCGTTCACAAAAAGTGTAGGACTTGAGATATAGGTCTTGAGTTCTGGAGTGTTGGAGGAAGATATTTAGATTGAATATGGCAAATGTTTTATATCTGCAGCCTCTGGAAACATCACTAAAATGTGTACAAAAGCATTTTTTAATGGTAAAACTGCAGACCAAAGAAAATTGGAGAGACATAAAAGCAGATGAGATATTATCAACAAATGTGTCAGAAATGGAAAGCAGATGGGAGAAATGAGCAGTGATCAGAAACCAGAATAGTGGATGACTCCAGAAAAGGTTCCAGGTAGTAGAAAACCAAGTCAAGTCACAAGACTTCCAGAAGGTTTCAAATTACAAATATCAGGTACCAAGGAGGCAGGGATGAAGCATGGTAGGGATTGTTAAAAGTCTGCATGACATCAGTACTTCCCCTGATAGTTATTCCTGCCTCAGTCTGGCACACGGTTTTTCTTTTTTTAATTTTTTATTACGGTATTACTGATAGACACTCTTATGAAGGTTTCACATGAAAAATGGCACATGTTTTTTCTTTACAAAAATGGACATGAGGCATGTTGGAGAGCAGGGCTATGGCAAGAAAAGAGGGTGATTTAACAAAAAGCAGGAACACATATACCACTCCAAGTAGCAGTCTGATGGATTATTTTGTAAAAAACTGGATAGCCCCAGAGACAAAAACCTATGGATACTAGTATCTGAAAGAGCCAGGTCTCTACAACATCATCCATAGTGAGCCCAACAGAAAAGGCCTGCCCACAGGGACATAGAATTACATATTTCACACTTAAATGGACAAGCCAAGATCACCAGCCTGTAATAAGAAGTAACTAGACCAAAGCAAGCAGCAGAACCCAACTTGAAGGACTAGAGACAATGCAGAGGACAGAAGAAAAGGTAAAATGACTATAATTAACATCCTCACAAAGAAATTACATCCATAGTATAGAAATTACATAGTATAGAAATTACATCCAGAGCATAGAAGATACTGCTCATTACAAAAAAATTCTGAACCAAAATAAATAACTAAATAACTAACTCATAAATTGACAATAATGATAGCAGGAACCACTTTACCTAATAGGTAACTTTTATTGATCTGGTCCACATTTTTAAATCCTTGAACAAGAATTAATCATAGGCTAAAATTCCCGAGTTCAATGTAAATACTTTTTCTGAATTTCAACACAATCACAAGAGTTGGGATTACCAGGAACAGTCCTTTAATGCATCAGATAATTTCTTGGAAGGTTGAAATCATAGACTTACTTACTAATTACTTGCCCCCTTATTTTTAGCTTCTTTCTTAATGACTCAAAACTCTCTGCTTGGGCTGGAGTTATACAAACCATCCTTCTCCCTCTTGATCTCCCCACTCCTCCTCTTAGAGAGTAAAGCAAATTAAGCATTCTTCAATAAGACAATGACATAATTTTATTGCTGTGAAGCACAAGCAACCTTCATAGATTATCAGCTCTTCTGTGCAATTATTAAAATCCTATCCTTAAGATTGTTAACATGTCCACACTGCCCAACGTGATCTACATATATCAGTGCAATCCCTAACAATATCAATGGCATTTATTACAGAAATATAAAGAAAATCCTAAAATTCATATGGAGTCAAATAGCCAAAATAGTCAAGAAAGAAAAACATAGCTGGAAGTCTCAGAGTTCCTGATTTCAAAACATATTATAAAGCTACAGTAATCAAACATATGGTACCAGCATAAACACACACCAGTGGAACAGAATAGAGAACTTAGAAATAAACCATTGTGCATATGGTCAAACGATTTTTAACAAGGGTTCCAAGGCCACACACAAAGGGCAAAGTCTCTTCACCAAATGGTGATGGGAAAACTGCACAGCTATGTGCAAAAGAATGAAGTTGGACTCTTACTTTACACCATATACAAAATTTAATTCAAAATGAATTAAAGATCTAAATATAAGACCTGAAACTATAAAACTCCTAGAAGAAAACACAAGAGGAAAGTTTCATGACATTGGATTTGGCAATGGTTTCTTGGCTATACCAAAAGCATAGGCAATAAAAGCCAAAATAGACAAACATGATTATGTCAAACATAAAAACTTCTGTGCAGCAAAGGAAACAGTCAACAGAAAGAGATAGTAACCCACAGAACTGGAGAAAATATTTGCAAATCATTTGTCTAATAAGGAGTTAATATATAAAGAACTCTTACAGTTCAACAACAATTTAACCCAATTAAAAAAATGGTCCAAGGATTTGAACAGACAATTCTCTGGAGAAGATTTATAAATGGCTAAAAAATACATGAAAAGATACTAAACATCAGTAATCATCAGGAAAATGCAAATCAAAACCACAATATCACTGCACACGCTATTAAAACAAAAAGAAAAGAAAAGAACAAATGCTGGTGAGGATGTGGAAAAATTAGAACCATTGTATATTGTTCGGGGGATTGTAAAATGGTGCAGCTATGATGGAAAACAGTACAGAGGTCCCTCAAAAAACTAAAAATAGACTACCAGCAGTTCCACTTCTGGGGTATATTTCCAAAAGACTGAAAACAGATCTCCAAGAGATATTTACACATCCACATTCTCTGCAGCACTATTAGCAAAAGCCAAGAGGTAGAAACAACTCAAATGTTCACTGACAGATGAATGGATGAAAAAAATGTATATACACACAGTGGAATATTACCCAGCCTTTAAAAAGGAAATCTTGTCATATGCTTACAATATGGACAAACTATTCTGCTAGGTGAAATAAGCCAGTCACAGGACAAAAAGCACATGATTCCACTCACATAAGTATCTAAAGTAATCAAACTCTTACTAAGAGAAAACAGCATGGTGTTTGCCAGGGGCTAGGGGTAGGAGAAAAATCAGAGTTGTTCAGTATATAGAGTTTCAGTTTTTCCAGGTGAAAAATTTTAGAGATCTGTTGCACAATATGAACATACTTAATACTACTGTATTATACACTTAAAAATGGTTAAGATGGTACATCTTATTTGTTTTTTACTACAATAAAAAACACAATCATATCAACTACTGTAAAACTAGTAAATGAATTGAACTTAGTAAATGAATTATATCCCCCTTAATATACCAATAAGTACATTTTGTAAGAAATGTAAAAACACTTGGTGAAGGGATATAACTAAATCATATTATTAAAAATTAAAGGATAAGGAACTTAGATTCTGTTATTTTTTATTTTTGCTGAAGAATCCATTTATACCTGCTTTAAAGATTTTATATGTAAAAATTATTACAATAAAGTTGCATGGTGTTTTGAATGATGATTTTCAAACTAAAATCTATAATATAGTAAAAGTTTCCACACTTAAAAAAAACTAAAATCACTTTTATAATGTTATAATCTCACTCATTAGCATTGTATCAGCCTGTAAATCTCTTTAGGAGATTCCTGGCCCTGCCCCTGGTTTTCCTCAGCTTAATCCATCTTTACAGAAGGGTGGTGGTATTCTTTTTAGATAATTTACTCTAAAAAGCAACTTAACTTTCCTAAAAAGATTCTGCCTCATCGTCATCTCACCTAAATTTTAAAGCCTACTGTTCAACACTAATCAGCAACATAAAATAAATTCACTGGAGGCAGCCCGCAGCATAAACTTGCATTCATGCCCACTCAACACTAACTCTGTGTGGATGAATAGTATTTATATTGGAGCCAGAAGATTTTGCTAGTCAATCATTTCTCCAGATTGGAGATTGAAGCAGGCCTCACTGTGGTGCGGAGGCTGCACCATAGGCATAGAGGGCGACAATGCCATGATGCCTCAGTGATGTGCACACAGGCAGAGGAAAGGGCCCAGGTGTCGGGTTTCTGCCATCTCTACTCTGCACACCCCAGCACTACCTTGGATAAAGCTAGACTGTAGTGACCCCACCACCTAGAGAGTTGATTTAACTAAAGTGGGGATTTTTGTAAGCTTCTTTAAATGGCTTCTGAAACAAAGACATTAAGAAAAGTGTTGAACAGCCAAGGTCAAGAACACCACTGAAATCTCCTCGGGTGGTACATTTGATAGCAACCTCTGAATAGTCATTCGAACAAATACTGTACATTTACTCTATTAACTTTAACTTCTCCTTTCTCAATACTGCTATTAAGATACCACAAAAACAAATCCTATTCTTTGCCAAAGTTCACATGAACTAAATACTGCATCTTCCTGACCTACCAGTCAGAACTCTGTCAAAAGAGGTTAGCACAGTACGACTTCATAGGGAATTCACACTGGAGACTGGTGACAACAGCTTCTAGGTTATAAATAATCTGTCTGATCTAGAATCAGCACTAAACCTACTTTTGCTCATGTGTTCTTTCTGCCCCTTTCAAAGTTCCTAGATCACTGAAACAATTCTGTGGTTCCAAACTCAAACAGGAGGCATAAGCACATGGATGCCCTTTAAATATGCACCCATTTTCTGAAAGGTTATTCTGTCACTTTCAGTCTGATGGTCCATATCATTAACAAAGGACAAAGCAAGAGCTACTTTCTCTGTCATAAATCAATTTAACATACTGGGCTGGCCCTGGGCAGCAGCCTAGTTTTAAACACAACTTCAGGATGCTTAGAATTGTTTTAATCTATAATGCATTTTTAAAGGCCACCACTCATTTTGTTTTAATTTTCTTAATGCTAATTGTGAAGGTCTGTTAAATTTTCTTAATCTGTCCTTGGCTAATGAGCTTCTTGCTTTATATTTTAAAAAATATAAACTCAGAGGAACACTACCTATATAACCATCTATGTTTATTTGCTTGTCTGATTTTCTGTAACTCTTCACCAAAGAACATTTGCATTGGATGTTCTGAATTATATTTTTGATAGTTTGGCAAACTTTCTGGATCAATAACACCTAACTTTTTTTCTCTTGAAACTTTAAATATCTGCCTTCTGAAAAATGTAGATTCTATGTATGACAGATCCTTCCTAAACCCACTGGGCCTCAACAATAAAAAATTTCATAGAATTGCTTTTCCTGAAGGTTGCTGTCATTGCTGCTTTGTTTATTGATTTGTCTTTAATAGTCAGAGTTCTGTAAAGTTCTCAAACTCTCCACCTTAAGATAAATGAAAACTTCAACAACAGAAGCCAAGGAATTATAAGTATATCTCACTAAGCATTGGCTAAGTAAGGACGCCCGCCCATCATTTTCTGTATTGCTATTTCCTGTTTTCGTCTCTTATCAGGTACACACTCACGCAGGTAGCCTGTGAAGGGAGAATGCATTTCTGATATCTCTGTTCGTCTTTCCAATGAGTTCTCTGAGTTTCTTTCTCTGGCTCATGCATTCCCTGCAGATGCCTGTCGCCTGGACATTCAGAGCCCAGTGCCTCATCTCCTAGCAGGTCATTTTCAATAACTCTGCCATTTTTCAGCACCAGATTCCCATCTTCAGTCCATCCTAACAAGCTTCAGTAACAGCTAAAACACAAATCAATCCTCTTTTGGAATAAAATTGGACTCCTTTTATTATTCATATTCTGCACATTTGCATAGAGTACCTAAGTGACTATCATTTCTAGTCCTCAAACCAATTGTCTTTTCATGTAAATTACTGGTCCCTCCTCCCCTGGAGTAGCATTTCATCCAATGCCTGTTGTCCTTCACTGTAACCAATTTCACTGTTTTATCTGGCCTTTTGATTCCCTCCCTTGGGAGTAAGGATAAAGCTGTCTCTATCACTCAGCCAGGCTGTAGGAAATTCCATTCTGCTCTGATTATGTGAGATGCAGTCACTTCCTATGGCAGGATGGTTCAAGTATCGAAATCCCTTTTACTGACACCACCCATAAAGCCAGTTGTTTCTATTTGCAAAACTCACCTGTCTATGAGAACAAATGGTAACAATACCACCTGTGCTCTCAAAGTCTTTGAATTTTCTCAAGGATGATGCTTCCACAAGCCTTCTCTATGATTACTATCAAGTGTAGCATGAAGGAACTAAATAAATAAACAAATAAAGGGACAAGATGAATGCTAATTACTATTATCTAGAACAGTGTTTCTCAAACTTTAATGAGCATACACAATCACCTATGGTTCTTGTTAACATACAGATTCTGGTGCAGTAGCTCTGGGGTGGTGAGATTCTGCATTTTCTAACCAGTTCCCAGGCAATGCTAACACTGCTGGCTCAGATCACACTTTGAGTAATGAGGTTCTAGTATCTACATAAACCAGGCTTTGATCATTTCTGAACCATTCTAAATTTCAGAGATACCATAAAAATTAGCACTGGCCTATCTTTTAAAACAGAAGCAGCATATTATGGTGGGAAAGGGGCTGGACTTGGATCAGAGAACATTGTTCTAGCCTTAATTCAGCGGTGACTTGGCAGTTGGACTTTTAATCAAATCACATTACTTACTTAGGGCTCAATTATAAAACTGAGTGAAGAGAGACAGATTAGATTACCTCAAAAGTCCCTTCTTAACCAGTGGATTTATAGAAATCAGCAGGAATCCCCTTTCAGGCATTATTGTAGTTTTGAAGTCAAAGAAACAATCTCAATACAGATCCTCTAAAACTGCTGGATAAATTATGAAAAACTCTTTTCAAATGCTTGGCTGAAGTGATGGAAAAGTAAGGGAAAGTCTTAGAAGAGAGAAGTTAGCAGGCACACAACAGTCTTTTCTCCTGGTGGCTTTGAACAACACTGAGTAATAAAGAGCCTGAAATCTTTAGGGCCATGTGGCCTGATGGGACAATCATTGTTAGGGATGTGGAAAAAGCCAAGATGCCTAAAGGTACCAGCTTTCCAGGAAGGAAATAAAAACCACCCACATGACCTTCCCTAGAGGGAGAGAGCGGTCTTTACTCTGGGCTGGGGGCAAAGTAAATCTCCCTTGAGTATCTGGAAACCACAAACCTGCTTGGACACACTTTTGGGAATTCACACTACCTGTTTAGCCCAATAAAACTCAAGACAAACCAATTTGGTGTCTCCTGCCAATCCAGGCAGAAATAAATGCAAATACTTTCTGGAAAATTCACTTTAAATCCAGGCCTTCCAGAATTCCCAAGGACAAACTTCCAGGGAACAAGATCCCACAATCAAAAATCATAAAACAAGCGAGGAAGTAAAATTACTAAATGAGGGTCAGTACAAGCAACAAAGTACTTAATCAAACCTGTCAAGGCCACAGATAACTTATTTTCTGTATCTGATCATGCCAATGGATAAGTTTAAAGAAAGAGAAAGACATGAAAAGTGTAACAAAGGAACAGATTTTCACCAAGAATGACCAGTTGTAAATGACCCAAACACAATAGAAATTTCAAAAGATAGTATTTCAAATTAAAATTCAAACTACTGGGAGAGACAGGATATTAGGCAACAACAGAAAAAAATCAGTAAATTTAAAAATGGGATTAAATAACCCACAATGCAGCACAGAAAAATAAAGATAAATATTAAAGAGTCATGAGACATATAAAAATGGAGAGAAGCTATTAGGATGGCCAACATCGAAAAGACTAGGAACAACAAATGCTGGTGAGGATGCGGAGAAAAGGGAACCCTCCTACGTTGCTGGTGGGAATGTAAATTAGTTCAACCATTGTGGAAAGCAATATGGAGGTTCCTCAAAAAACTAAACATAGAAATACCATTTGACCCAAGAATTCCACTCCTAGGAATTTACCCAAAGAAAGCAAGATCTCAGATTCAAAAAGACATATGAATCCTTATGTTTATCACAGCACTATTTACAATAGCCAAGATATGGGAGCAACCTAAGTGTCCATCAGTAGATGAATGGATAAAGAAGATGTGATATATATATATATACACAATGGAATATTTTTCAGCCATAAGAAGAAAACAAATCCTACCATTTGCAACAACATGGATGGAGCTAGAGGATATTATGTTCAGTGAAATAAGCCAGGTGGAGAAAGACAGGTACCAAATGATTTACCTCATTTGTGGAGTATAACAATGAAGAAAAACTGAAGGAACAAAATAGCAGCAGACTCACAGACTCCAAGAAAGGACTAGTGGTTACCAAAGGGGAAGGTTGAGTGAAGGTTGGTGGGGAGAGAGGGAGAAGGGATTGAAGGGTATTATGATTAGTACACATTGTGTAGGGGGGTGGGACACGAGGAAGACAGTGTAACACAGAGAAGACAAGTAGAGACTCTGTTGCATCTTACTACACTGATGGACAGTGACTTCAATGGGGTATGGTGGGGACTCGATAATATGTGTGAATGTAGTAACCACAATGTTTTTCATGTGAAACCTTCATAAGAGTGTTTATCAATGATGCCTTAATTTAAAAAAACCACCTAAAAAAAAAACACAGCAATATTCCAGGAACTAAAGGCTTGACTCCAAATTTTCCAAAACTGTTCAGCTTTAAGAATACCAGGTAGATAAAAATAAATCTCCCAAACAGCAAAACACTACAAAGAAGAGATCTTAAAAGCAGCCAGAGAAAAGACAGATTGCTTATAAAGAATAACTGAACTTGAAAAATATGGGTTTGTTGCAGGCTGTGCTCCCAGAGAAGAAGGCAGTCTCTTGCAAAGTTCTATGGAAAACCTGCTATGGCCTTGTGTTAAAGGCAATAGTTCTGGTCAACCACAAGGCTTGGTTGGACCCTGTCCTTAACTACACCAGACAGGGCACAGATGAGTCCCTAACCATAAACAGCAGGACAAAAAATCCTGCCCCTATTGTGTCATTATCCTACAGACTCAAGTGCAAGGCTTAGACAGCCCCCAGTCAAGCCAGGGAAGAGGTGAGGCCAACCCACACCTGTAAATGCTAGTTGGGCATAAGCCAAGGTTCCATCCAGTGTAGCACTACTGTATCCTGGCCAGTGGTCTCTCCATGCAATGCAGGTTTCTTCTGGAATTCAGCCTGACCTGCCAGGTAGCTAGGTGCTACACAAGCAGGGCATGGCACACCTTTACTAACTTTTGCTCTTTTGAGTTTCTCCCATTGAATGCTGCTCCAGCAAGTCTGGTACATATTTCCTGGCCATTTGCCTTTGTGTGCACAACCTTCTAAATGCTGAGTAAAATATACATCAAACAAAAAAAAAATGATTTCTAAAACAAGAGCAACATAAGGACATGTTTGGACAGACAAAAGCAAACATAATTTACTACCATCAGACCCTTATCAGGGGAACTACTAGAGGATATTTTTCAGAGAAGAGAAAACAATTCCATAGGGAAAATATATATGCAAAAGGAATGGTGAACCAAGATAGTTGTAAATATGCATGTAAAGCTATATAATCATTAACTAGGCCTTTACAATGTCTCATTTGTAGATTTAAAATACAAATTAAAAGTACTGGACAATAACAGACTATAATTTCAGATGGAATAACAGGTTTCTAAGTAAAGTATGGTTTTTAAGTATTCTGAGGTCTTAATATTGTTAGGGAGGAGGGTAAAGCAAATGATTAGCTGCAGACTTTAAGCTACTCTAAATATTAAAATGTCAAGGGTAAGCCATGAAAAACAAACAGAACAGAGACCTTCCATACACCTCAGGAAAAACGAAAGGGAACAGGGGTCTTAGTTAATCCAAATGAAGGAAAAAATAAGATAAAATTAAAGAACAAAACTTAAAAAATAAATGCAAATAAATGTGTAATAATAAGTGTAAGTGGACTAATCTCTCAAAACAAAAATTATCAGAATGAATTACTAAAAAGCCCAGCTATAAGCTGTTTATAAGAAACAAGCCTAAAACCTAAGATTGCCAAAGAGTTAAAAGGAAAAGAAGGAAAAATATCATATAATGCAAATAATGAGAAGAAATCTTAATATTAGACAAAATAGAAAAAAAGGCATTACTACTAGGGGTCATTATATATTGATGAGATAACCAATTCACTATGAAGATAGCAATTATAAATTATACAGACTTAATAACACACCCAAAAATATATGTAGCAAAAATTGATAGAAATACAAGGTAAGGGAGGCTCAAGATGGTGACATGAGTAGGGCAGTAGAAATCTCCTCCCAAAGCCATATATATGTTTGAAAATACAACATATACAACTACGCCTAAAAGAGAAACTAGAAGATACAGTACAAAAGCTAGGCTATATCCACATCTGCAAGAACTCAGCATCTCACGAAAAGGGTAAGATACAAAGCAGCAATGCGGCAGGACCTGAGCACTCCCCCCACTCCAGCTCACCGTGGGGAGGAAAAGAATCAGAGTGGGAAAGGAGAGGAAGCACGGGACTGCTAAATAACCAGCCCTAGTAATCTGCACTGGGAGTACAGACACACATTGCATGGTGTACTGGATATTAGAGAAACAGAAGAGTAAAATCCAAGATGGTTTCTAAGTAAGAGGGTCCCCACAGCCAGCTCCCATGGGACAAAAGAAAAGCAGGTGCTTTTTAAAAGTCTTAAAGGGACAAGGGCTTAACAGCTGGACAAAATCATCCTGGCACACTCAACCCAGCAGGCTGGGAATGCTAAGCAACTTCAGGTGCCCCAACACCCTGGGGGGATAACCCAGCCCCAAAGCCCCTCACAGGAATAAGCAGCCTGTCATTCATTGCCACCGGCAGGCACTGCAAGCAAACCAGCTGACCCACCGCAGCTGCAGAACAGCCAGAGAACAACCCCACCCACAGGAAACATACAGAGTCTCCTCCCAGTGCACAGCTAACAGCGACAGACCCAGAGGCTGCAGCCAGTGCATAGCTGCTCAGAACAGACAGACTAAGCCGGAGCAAGGAACGGGAGGCATGAAGGGGCGCTGTTCTTGCTGGAGAACACACCCTACATATCTGACACTCCCCTCAGGGCTCTGGGCTATCCCGAGGGCCACCCTGCCCACAGCAGCTCAGGAGATTTTCCCAGAGACTGCTCCCTGTCTGTGGGTAAATGACACAGGCAGAGAGAAGGGCAAGGTGACCAGCAGGCAGGAAGGGACTTTGTTCTCCCAGCTGACACACATGCCACCTGCCTATGACCACCTCTATCACCATGAAAAGGCAGAAGAATCTGGTCCAGTCAAAAATCACTCAGACAACCCCTGAGAGAGGGTCTGGGGAGAGACAGATAAGCAATTTTCCTGAAAAAGAATTCAAAATAAAGGTCATAACCATGCTGATGAACCTGCAGAGAAATATGCAAGAGCTAAGGGATGAAGTCCAGAGTGAAATAACAGAAATGAAACAATCTCTGGAAGGACTTAATGAGGAGCAAGAGTCTGTTAATGGAACAGAAATCAGAGAACAGGAATACAGAGAAGCTGAGGCAGAGAAAGAGAAAAGGATCACCAGGAATGAAAGAATATTAAGAGAACAGTGTGACTAATCCAAACAGAACAATATTCACATTATAGGGGTACCAGAAGAAGAGAGAGAAAAAGGGATGGAAAGTATCTTTGAAGAAATAATTGTTGAAAATGTCCTCAAACTGCAGGAGGAAATAGTCTCTCAGACCATGGAAGACCACAGATATGCCAACACAAGGGACCCAAGGAGGACAACGCCGAGACATATAATAATTAAAATGGCAAAGATCACAGACAAGAACATAGTATTAAAGGCAGCCAGAGAGAGAAAAAAGATGACTTATAAAGGAAAACCCATCAGGCTATCATCAAACTTATTAACGGAAACCTTACAGGCCAGAAGAGAATGGCATGATATATTTAATGCAATGAAACAGAAGGGCCTTGAACCAAGAATACTGTATCCAGAATGATTTTCATTTAAATATGAAGGAGGGATTAAACAATTCCCAGACAAGCAAAAGTTGAGGGAATTTGCCTTCCACAAACCACCTCTACAGGATATTTTCAAGGGACTGCTCTAGATGGAAGCACTCCTAAGGCTAAATAGATGTCACCACAGAAAATAAAATCACAGCAAACAAATCAGACCAATCAAATACTAACTAAAGGCAAAAAGTAAAATCAACTATTCATAAAAGCAGTCAAAGGAAACACAAAACAGTACAGAATAAAACACCTAACATAAAAAGAATGGAGGAGGAGGAATAAGAAGTGAGAGAAATAAAGAATCATCAGATGGTGTTTATAATAGCTTAATAAGAGAGTTAAGTTAGATTGTTAGATAGTAAAGAAGCTACCCGTGAACCTTTGGTAACCAGGAATCCAAAGCCTGCAATGACAATAAGTACATATCTTTTGATAATCACCCTAAATGTAAATTCACCAATCAAAAGACACACAGTAATAGAATGGATAAAAAAGCAAAACCCATTATATGCTGCTTATAAGAAACACACCTCAAACCCAAAGACATAAACAGACTAAAAGTGAAGGGTTGGAAAAAGACATTTCATGCAAACAATGGGGAGAAAAAAGCAGGTGTTGCAGTACTGTATCAGACAAAATAGACTTCAAAACAAATAAAGTAACAAAACACAAAGAAGGACATTACATAATGATAAAGAGGGCAGTTCAACAAGAGGATATAACCATTATAAATATATATGTACCCAACACAGGAGCACTGACATATGTGAAACAAATACTAACATAATTAAAGGAGGAAATAGAATGCAATACATTCATTCTAGGAGACTTCAACACACCACTCACTCCAAAGGATAGACCCACTAGACAGAAAATAAGTAAGGACACAGAAGAACTGAACAACACACTAGAACAGATAGACCTCACAGACATCTACAGAACTCTACACTCAAAAGCAGCAGGATACACATTCTTCTCAAGTGCACATGGAACATTTTCCAGAATAGACCACATACTAGGTCACAAAAAGAGCCTCAGTAAATTCAAAATGATTGAAATTCTACCAACCAGCTTCTCAGATCACAAAGGTATAAAACTAGAAATAAATTGTACAAAGAAAGCAAAAAGGCTCACAAACACATGGAGGCTTAACAACATGCTCCTAAATAATCAATGGATCAATGACCAAATTAAAACAGAGATCAAGCAATATATGGAGACAAATGACAACAACAACACAAAGCCAAAACTTCTGTGGGCTGCAGCGAAGGCAGTCCTAAGAGGAAAGTATATAGCAATCCAGGCATATTTAAAGAAGGAAGAACAACCCCAAATGAATAGTCTAAAGTCACAATTACTGAAACCGGAAAAAGAAGAACAAAGGAGGCCCAAAGTCAGCAGAAGGAGGGACATAATAAAGATCAGAGAAGAAATAAATAAAATTGAGAAGAATAAAACAATAGAAAAAATCAGTGAAACCAAGAGCTGGTTCTTTGAGAAAATAAACAAAATAGATAAACCCATAGCCAGACTTATTAAGAGAAAAAGAGAATCTACACACATAAACAGAATCAGAAATGAGAAAGGAAAAATCATGATGGACCCCACAGAAATACAAAGAATTATTACAGAATACTATGAAAATCTGTATGCTAACAAACTGGATAACCAAGAAGAAATGGACAACTTCCTAGAAAAATACAATCTACTAAGACTGACCCAGGAAGAAACAGAAAATCTAAACAGACCAATTACCAGCAATGAAATTGAATCATTAATCAAAAACTACCCAAGAACAAAACCCCCAGGCCAGATGTATTCACCACTGAATTTTATCAGGCATATAGAGAAGACATAATACCCATCTCCTTAAAGTTTTCCAAAAAATAGAACAGGAGGGAATACTTCCAAACTCATTCTATGAGGCCAGCATCACTCTAATAAGAAAACCAGACAAAGACACCACAAAAAAGAAAATTACAGACCAATATCCCTGATGAACATAGATGCAAAAATACTGAACAAAATATTAGCAAACCTAATTCAAAAATACATCAAGAGGATCATATACCATGATCAAGTGGGATTCATTTCAGGAACGGAAGGATGGTACAACATTCGAAAATCCATCAACATCATCCACCACATCAACAAAAAGAGGGACAAAAGCCACATGATCATCTCCATAGATGCTGAAAAAGCATCTGACAAAATTCAACATCCATTCATGATAAAAACAACTCTCAACAAAATGGGTATAGAGGGCAAGTACCTCAACATAATAAAGGCCATATATCACAAACCCACAGACAACATCACGCTTAACAGTGAGAAGCTGAAAGCTTTTCCTCTAAGATCGGGAAGAAGACAGGGATGCTCACTCTCCCCACTGTTATTCAACATAGTAGTGGAGGTCCTAGCCATGGCAATCAGAAAAAACAAAGAAACACAAGGCATCCAGATTGGTAAAGAGGAAGTCAAACTGTCATTATTTGCAGATGACATAATACAGTACATAAAAAACCCTACAGACTCCACTCCAAAACTACCAGAATATCTGAATTCATCAAAGTTACAGGACACAAAATTAACAAGCAGAAATCTTTGGCATTCCTACACACTAACGATGAACTAGCAGAAGGAGAAATCAGGAAAACAATTCCATTCACAATTGCATCAAAAAGAATAAAATACCTAGAAATAAACCTAACCAAGGAAGTGAAAGAACTATACCCTGAAAACTGCAAGACACTCTTAAGAGAAATTAAAGAGGACACTAACAAATGGAAACTCATCCCATGCTCTTGGCTAGGAAGAATTAATATCGTCAAAATGGCCATCCTGCCTAAAGCAATCTACAGATACAATGCAATGCCTATCAAAATACCAATAGCATTCTTCAACGAACTGCAACAAATAGTTTTAAAATTCATATGGAACCACAAAAGACCCCAAATAGTCAAAGCAATCCTGAGAAGGAAGAATATAGCAGGGGGGATCTTGCTTCCCAACTTCAAGCTCTACTACAAAGCCACAGAAATTAAGACAATTTGGTACTGGCACAAGAACAGGCCCACAGCCCAGTGGAACAGAATAGAGTCCAGATGTTAACCCAATCATATATGGTCAATTAATACACGATAAAGGAGTCAAGGACATACAATGAGGAAATGACAGCCTCTTCAGTAGTTGGTGTTGGCAAAATTGGACTGCTACATGTTAGAGAATGAAACTGGATCATTGTCTAACCCCATACACAAAAGTAAATTCAAAATGGATTAAAAACCTGAATGTAAGTCATGAAACCATAAAACTCTTAGAAAAAAACACAGGCAAAAATCACCTGCACATAAACATGAACAACTTCTTCACGAACATACCTGTCCTAGCAAGGAAAACAAAAGCAAAAATGAACAAGTGGGACTATATCAAGCTGAAAAGCTGTACAGCAAAGGACACCACCAATAGAACCAAAAGGCATCCTACAGTATGGGAGAATATATTCATAAACAACAGATCCGATAAAGGGTTGACATCCAAAATAAATAAAGAGTTCTCGCACATCAACAAAAAGCAAATAATTCAATTAAAAAATGGGCACAGGATCTGAACAGACACTTCTCCAAAGAAGAAATTCAGATGGCCAACAGACACATGAAAAGATGTTCCACATAGCTAGTTATCAGAGAAATGCAAATTAAAACCACAATGAGATATCACCTCACACCAGTAAGGATGGCCACCATCCAAAAGACAAACAACAAAAAATGTTGATGAGGATGTGGAGAAAGGGGAACCCTCCTACACTGCTGGTGGGAATGTAAATTAGTTCAACCATTGTGGAAAGCAGTATGGAGGTTCCTCAAAAAACTAAACATAGAAATACCATTTGACCCAGGAATTCTACTTCTAGGAATTTACACTAAGAATGCAGCAGCCCAGTTTGAAAAAGACAGATGAGATGCACCCCTATGTTTATCACAGCACTATTTACAATAGCCAAGAAATGGAAGCAACCTAAGTGTCCATCAGTAGATGAATGGATAAAGAAGATGTGGTACATATACACAATGGAATATTATTCAGCCATAAGAATAAAATAAATGATACCATTTGCAACAACATGGATGGAGCTAGAGGGTATTATGGTCAGTGAAATAAGCCAGGTGGAGAAAGACAAGTACCAGATGATTTCACTCATCTGTGGAGTATAAGAACAAAGCAAAAACTGAAGGAACAAAACAGTAGCAGACTCACAGAACCCAAGAATGCACTAACAGTTACCAAAGGGAAAGGGACTGGGGATGGTGGTTGGGAAGGGAGGGATAAGGGGATGTCTTGCCAGTGGGTTTCAGCCCCAGGCAAGTTCGCTATGGATTCAGTGTGACTAAAGAAATTGACAGCAAAATGTTCTTTGGGATGAAAGGGTTTATGACCCAGCTTGTTCTCCAGTGGTAGGTCGAACACTAGCATGTCTGCCTCTGCCCAGAGCACTGGGCTGAACTCTCTATATAGCGCAATAGTAGCTTATTGCCTAAAGGTGTGGAAGCCGCAGCCCAGCAACAGGACAGTTACATCATCAGGTGGTTTAAGTTCAGTGAAGATCCTGGCCATAGGAACCCCAACTTCCCTGCACGCCATCCCTCTAGGATTCTCACCTTACAATCTACACGCTTTCATTCTTCTGCAATGGTCCCTGTGCGAGAAAGCTAGAGCACTGAAACCAGATTCCACAATAGAAACAGGATAATAACAACTTAGAGATAATAAAAATTAAGATACAGAAAGATTTTGATACAAAAATTGTAATTCTCAAGCCAGAGGAGGTTCCTAATAACAAAAATTATAATAATCCTCAAGCCAGAGGAAGTTCCCAATCCACAAAGACTTTAGGGGTAATAGGACACATTTTAATGTCACCAACACAGGTAAATCTTGTCCATCAGGTAGGATGCATGCAAGAGAGTGGTCCTGTGATAGGACTGTAGGAGGAAGGGGGTCCCTTCTAGGTCTAGTATACCATACTTTTCCTCCTTTCCCCATGGGGGTTACTGAAGGGTCTATACATAGTGCTACTGGACGTACATTCACTGGCCACAGTGATAAAACAAAACTCCCCAGTAAGATGCTCTTACCTTCTGGCCATTCAGGATATACTACTGTAACCTTTGGTGGCCACTCTGCTGTTATTCCAGGAATACACAGGAGGCCAGCTTCCAGGCCTTGTCCCTAAGTTGCCAGGAGAGCCAGCCATCATTGATCCATGAGTTGTAAGGTCCAAGGCCACATCCACTCAGTGGAGTCTCTGGGGTTCAGTGCAGTTGGTGCTGGCAGCAAGATGTTATTCTGGTGGCCAAACCTCAGCTTCAGTGATTCTTCCTTGGTTTGTACTTGCAGTTGTATAGGGGAGGCAGCCATATGTGTTAACATGTCTATGGGGTTCAGAGCTCCCTTTCGGGGTCTCTTATTCAAACGTCGTAGTATGGTCCATAAGCAGACTGAGCATCTCCAGAGACTATTGGTATCTGACTTTAGTCCAGATTTTAACAAGCCATTGTGCCTCTCTACCATGCCTGCTACAGTAGGATTGTACAGCACATGAAACTTCCACTTGATTCCCAGCTGTCATACCCATTCTTGCAGTGTTTCTCCAGTACAATGGGTGCCGTGATCACTCTCAATCACCTGTGGTTGGCCATAGGCAGCAAAGAGATGCTCCAGGCCTCTTTTGGTCATCTGCTGGTCTGCACAATGGGTAGGAAAAGGAGTCAGAAGTCCAGTAGCTGTGTCCACACAAGTCATCACATACTGATATCCTTCTGACACAGGTAGAGGCCCAATATAGTCTATCTGCCACCTGACAAGGGGTATAGGTCCCTAAGCTATTGTTCCATGTTGCTGTGGAACTCGGTGTAAGTCCCTTTTGGAGCACATGACACACTCCTGCTGGCCTCTACTAACTTCTTCAAAGGTCAAAGGCAAGCGCCACTGACGCGGTCCGGCCGTGCCTAGTCGATCAGGTCCTGAAGTGCGGAAGGGGGGCAAAGAAAATAAAGAAAGACAGAAAGAACTGGGAGGGCTGACGGTCCTGTGCGTCGCCAGCAAAACTTTATTGAAGGTCCAGGGCTTATATAATGCAGTGGGGTTACATGATTCCAGGACATAGCATTATCCAATAGACAGTTAAGCACAGTATTGACGTCAGCAGTAGCCGGTCAAAGGTAGGCACAGCAGGGCTCCTTCAGTTGCTCCTGGAATGCGTGAACAGGATGTTCTTTGTTCTACAATTCCCACCACATCAGCAAGTGGGGGAAGGGCATAGCCTGCTCCCCACATCTCCCCCTTTTTTATTTTATAAGAGGGTGACAGTGCCTGTCTTAGGTGTTCCTGGACGACTCATCTGGACTTACCCATCATTGGTACCCACATTCCATCATGAGGGCCCTGTCTTAGGTTGCCAGAGGTTTCCAAGACACTTACCCGTCATTGATTATCCTGTCCCCTTCTCAATATCCAGCATAGGGGGGTGACTTTTCAGCTGAGACATATGTAGCTCTGCACCAAGGTGCAGAAATGCTTTTAAATTCATTTTTAGGAAACAAGGCAACAAGAACACAATGAGAAACATACACACAATGGCTGCACATAATGATAACAGAAAATGAGGCAAGACTTTAGAACTTATGATTTACAAGTGGGGGGGCCATCTGCAATTTCAAATGATGCAGGTCTCTTAAGGCTTGCCGGATGAGTTTCCACATGCTGCGAAGGACACAAGGCCCTAGTAACAGCAACAAAAGCCATAAAATGCTTAGGGTTAAGAGAGTTGCAACAACATGCCAGAGACTATTCAGGGGGTCCCTGAACAAGTCTTTTATCTGATTTAATATATCAGATGCAGTTTTGGCTGCAAATAAGATATGATTTAAATAGTTCTGTGGTGGCCGGGGATATAACTCCCCCTTTTTTGTTTTTTCCAAATGAGCTTTAAGGGTGCCATGGGCACGTTTTATAGTGCTTTGCCTTGTGGATTATATGGTATCTTAGTTTTGTGGGAAATACACATTACATGGCTGAGATCGAACATGTTGAAAGACAGACATAACTTGAATATATATATATATATATATATATATATATATGTTTTAACAAACTACTAGTTAAATTGCTTACATACATGAACAGAATAGGAATACAGATACATAACAAAGGCAGACTTACAATTACTAGTTATCTCTAATGAAATTTAAAAAACTAGTTGGATAGCTTAGGCATTTGTAAAAACTTATTGACAATATGAGGGATATCATCTAATTGATTTTGGGTAGTTTGAGAAATTAAAACAGCACATTCTTGGAAACTGATCACATCTTATATGCTCTTTTAACATCAGGCAGTCCACAGCAGCGCGATTCTGAAGCACTGCAGCTCGCAATTCTCTGTTTTTGGTTGAGTTCAGATAATACAGAAGCAGTCAAATTTGTTGTTTTGCTATATGCACAGGCCAGCTTAGATATCTCTTTTTCATGCATTCCAATGACAAGTCTAGGAACTGGCAGGAAGAATGCAGCTGCAACTGCAACAGCGGCAGGATCTCAAAGTTTCAAGTTTTCATGACAATCAGATGGCAGAGCTAGGAGAAGCTTCTTGTGCTTATATTCAGGTGGTCTATTAGAGCAGGAAGAATGCATCTTACACTACCAACACCTTGATAGTGTGGAGAAAGAGCTTAATATGTTTCATTATCACACAAAAATACCCAACATTTGGAAGTCTGTATCTAGAAGACCATTTTACAATGATTGCACAATTGCAGTAAGAGGCTACATGAGTACAATTAATACATACACAATCAGTAATTATAGTAATATTAATAGGTAAATTTAATTGGGCATCAGGAGCAAGCATTTTAGGGGAAAGAGTGATGTTTATGCCTGAGATATTAGTAAACACCATAGGAAAAAGTCTTATGCCTATTAAATTCTTCTTCAACAGTTCACTGATAGAGGAATTTCTTGCTACACAAAAAGATAACTTGTGCAACTTTTGGCTCACGAGTTGTTGTAACTACAAGTTAGGTGAGGAAAAATTATTTTCTGGAATGAGTGATATATTTAAATACACCTAATTACTCTTATACAATATGACAGGAGTTCTTTTTTAAAACTTTTCACAAGTATAACTGCCAATATCTTCTTGGGACAAAACTGCTTTATAAATATCATAATGATCACCATTTCTAACAGACCAATCAGCAATATCATTCTATCTAAATTTTCCTCTATCATGTGTCTATACATTTCTTCTGTAGTATGTACATACGTAAGTGCCATTATTGGAAATAAAATTTAAAAAAATACTATTATTTAGTGGGCTTCAGTTTTCCGTGTTTGACATGCAGACTTTTGTTGAGGTTTTTTGATGGTCACCTTCTGGAATGACTCCTCCAGAGGATGTTGATGTTGGAAGTTCTCCTTCATATCGTATTTGAATTCATTTTCTGGGTGGCCAGATCAAGCAATGATCCTCTGTAAAAACACAAGCAAACCCCTTGCCCCACACCTTGATATGATCTTTATACCATAGTGAAGAACCCATTGGAGACTACTACACAGGAACTGTTGTTGTTTCAGAAAAGGAAATATTATCAGAAAAATGTACCTCTACCACTGACCATCTATCACCCTCCAGAAGATCAAAATTAAGGATATGTAAAGCATGCACCAATCTTCAACTTGCAACTTCCCCCCTCTGTCTATCAATAAATAATGTTTAAGAATAAGACGACAATATTCAATGAGAGCTTGACTTGTAGAATTGTATGAAATGCCTGTGTTATGAGTGATGTTATATAGCTGAAAAAATGTATATAACACAGAGGAGAGGTAAACTGGAGCGTTGTCAGTCAGCTTAAGAGATAAAGCTTAAAACATTTTATCAGCAACACTTGAAACAAGAAGCTACAAAATCATTTTCCCTTAGTTTACTCAATCCTAAGTAACCAGTACTCAATTTGCTGAAATCTAGTTCTTCACTAGTTTAGTAGTAATTAAACAGTGATTATAAACAAGAAAAGATTTATAAATGACAATGGTTAAAGATTTGATGAGCACTTACTGTAAGATAGTTGATATATGTAAGTTTGGATATTTCTGTAAGATAAAACACTCAGTTATAAAATCGAGCATTATTCCTTTTGACAGCACTTTTTAGGTAAGTATATATCAGGTAAATAAGCCAAATTAGTCAAATATTTTCTTTGATGAGGAGAAGAAATTCTACTGATATGTTCCAGGGTGAAAGGAAAGGAGCAACACATAGCAGCAATTCACCAGAGAGTTCCGCTTTATTAGGGAAAGGTGCTGGGTTATATAGGAGGGGGCATAGGGTGATTGTGGTGTTACTTCTACGGGGCTGGTGGCTGTTGGCTAGGTGCTGGGATTGGGAGGGGGGCGAGAGGTGATTGGGCTTCAGGTGGCACCGGCGGGAACTGAGGACCCCGAAGAGAAGCCGGAAGTTTGCCATCTTACTGGTGGGGACCCTTCATTCCCCCCTTTCTCCTCTATGGGTTTGTGGATGTTGCTTTCTCTCTGGCTGCTTCCTGCTGAACAGGGGCGGAGAAGGGAGTGAGGGCTTGAGGATTGGGAGGAAAGGGTTGATAGGACTCCCCGCAGTAAGGATGAGTAGATGTGGACTTCTTCAGGTTTGGAAATCAATGAAGGTTCCCTGTGACCATAGGTTGGCCAGGAGGATATGGGTGTCAGGAGCCAGGCGTCTGCGGCTATTGTTTCCAGGAACAGTTTCCAGTGGAGAGAGGGGTCCATCTCAGCGTGTGGTGAGGAGGTCACGTGAGGGTGAGGGATCTTCTGTGGCCAGAAGCTGGTAGTTCCTGAGTAAAAGCTGGTTGAAAGCTTGATTAGAGATTTTTCCGACTTGGGATTTGATGAACTTTATTATACAGGGTAAGAAGAGACAGGCGAGAATAATGATTATTATGGGGCCTGCAATGGGCCAGAGCCAGGTGAGGAGGGGGTTTGTTAGTATTGACGAGAATGGGTTGGAATTGGAAGCAGAGTGGAGACTGGAGGCAAGGTCGGTGAGTTTCGTAATGTCAGTTTCTACAATGCCAGATTCGTTGATGTAATAGCAGCACTCTTCCCAGAGGAAGACGCAGGTGCCGCCCTTCTCGGCTGTAAGCAGATCTAGGGCCCGCCGGTTTTGAAGGGTGACTTTAGCTAGCGAAGTGACCTGTCTTTGGAGATAGGCTAGAGAATCGGCAGTGGATGTCAGGGCTCCCTCAAGTTTGGCGTTGAGATCTCTAACTGCCTATAGAGAGTGACCCAAGGCTTCTCCCGAAAACCCTGTCCCAATGGCTGAGGTGATCAAAGAGCTACTGACCATGATGGGAAGGAAAGCAGCTCTTTTTGTGCGCGAGGGCAAGGGAGGTTGGAGCTCAAGGAATTCTGCCATGCTGTAAAGTGTTAACTGTGGGATTAGGGTGACGAGAATGCAGGGTGTATCGGAGTTGAGAGGCAGTGAGTTGAAAAGACTGCCATTACACTAAAAGAAGTGTCCCGGTTGCGTAAAAGTCTTAGAGCCGGAGGTAGGGGTGTAGATAGAGAGGCAGTGAAGTGCGCTGGAGGGGGGTAGAGTTGGGCTTACACAGTGGTGGATGGTGAGATTATCTGCGTATTCTGGTTCCCATAGGGGTATGTCTGCCAGAGGGCAGAGGGGTTGTCTTTCTGCATGGAAGGAGTAGTTGGAAATATTAAGGGGCACGGCGGCCAGCAGTGGGCGCTGTAGTGATGCGCACAAGAAACAATTGGCTGTGTTAAGGGTGTGGTTGAGAAAGATGGTGGTGTCCTGAATGAGCTGTAATGAAGAGTAGGAGAAATGGGAAGAGGGGTGGGGATAAGAAGATGAAGAGGCACTATCAAGAGTTTGGATAATGACTTTTTCGGAATGTCTGCTATCTGATGCAACTTGAGAGATCTGGGAATGAGAGGGAACATACTTTCGAGAGATATGAAGGGTACTGTGGGGGTTCGAGGACTCCCCGTAGTAAACTGAGGCTGTGACTCTGGCAGCCCATCGAGAGTCCCAGGGATCTGGGATTGATAAGGAGAATGAGCCGTTGGGATATTTCATGAAACGGTTGGAGGAGTAATACTGTGGGTACTGAAAGTTACCTATGTAGTGAATGGTGCAAGACTAGTAGGGACATCTCCTGTAGGTATCTGGCCATCGCCTGCAATAGGCTTGTTTTTGGTCATAGAGGAAGCAGAGGTAGGGAGAATAAGGGTAGCTGCTAGTGAACACTTCAGTGGAGGGAGGAAAGTGGAGGTATAAAGGCTCAGAGCAGCTTTTCAGAGGGAAGTCTGGTGTGGCAATGAGGGCAGTAACTTTTGTTTGATGCTGTGTGTAAGTCTGTCTGACTTTGAATTGCCATACAAAGGAGGCTGGGGTGGTGGGGAAGACAATAGGAATGAGGAAAAAAAGCGAGAGAGCAGTAAAGGAGGAAAAAGTCATGATTCGGGTATGTATGGCAAAGGGGGTGAACGGGATTTTGGAGGAAAGAGGACACTAAGGTGAGGAGTCTGGAGGGAGGGAGAGTCTGTAAACTTTTTGTAGGTTAAGAGATCTTTTAGGTGATGTGGGGACAGAATGGTAAGGGGCGCCCTGAATGTCAGTTTATGAGCTTCTTTCTGCAAGAGCTGTCTAGCGGCTAATGCTCGCAGGCAGGGGGCCCATCCCTGAACTGTGGGGTCTAATTGCTTGGAGATATAAGCTACTGGGGCAAAGCATATTGGCCTAGGACTCCTAGAGCTTGACTGGACCTCTCATGAATGTATAATGAGAAGGGCTTCGACAAATCAGGAAGATGGAGAGCTGGGGCTTCTACAAGGGCTTGACGGAGTTTAATGAAAGAGTGTCGGGGTGAGGAGGATAATGGTTTTTTAGGGGGGCTCTTGCTGAGGTTGTATAGGGGTCTTGCCAACAGGGTGCAGGGAGAAGTTAGGGATCTACGTTCTAAAATATCTAGCTAGGCTTAGAAAGGCCCTAGAAAGGAAAGGATTTTTGTCTTGGTTTTGGGAATGGGCAGGTCAGAGAGGAGCCATTTTCTGTCTAAGGTAATGGACTTTCTTTGTTGAGATAGAAGGAATCTGAGGTAAGTGACAGAAGGGGAAGAGATTTGAGCTTTGACGGGGGATACTTGGTAACTTCTGGAAGCTAGAAGGTTAAGTAGGGAGGCAGTGTCAAGTTGAGACTGTTCCCACGAGATACTGCAGAGTAGAAGATTGTCTATGTATTATAAGGTGGACTTGGAGTGATCATGATGAAACTGTTTGAGGTCCTGAGCTAGGACCTGTCTAAAAATATGAGGACTATCTCGGAAGCTTTGTGGCAAAACTGTCTAAGTGAGTTGTTTAGAATGGCTTGTGTAAGGGTCCATCCAGGTGAAGATGAAAAAATCTTGGGAGCAGGGGTCTAGAGGGATAGAAAAATGGGTCTTTGAGATCTAGGACTGAGAAGTTGGATGCTGAGGCTGTATGGATTTGGAACTAAGGGATGGATAGGGACAATGGCTATGTTGATGAGGCGAAGGTCTTGGACAAGGCGGCAAGATCCGTTGGTTTTTTTAACAGCTAATATGGGGGTATGTCTTTGAGATCTAGGACTGAGAAGTGGGATGCTGAGGCTGTATGGATTTGGAACTAAGGGATGGATAGGGACAATGGCTATGTTGATGAGGCGAAGGTCTTGGACAAGGCAGAAAGATCCGTTGGTTTTTTTAACAGCTAATATGGGGGTATGTCTTTGAGATCTAGGACTGAGAAGTGGGATGCTGAGGCTGTATGGATTTGGAACTAAGGGATGGATAGGGACAATGGCTATGTTGATGAGGCGAAGGTCTTGGACAAGGCGGAAAGATCCGTTGGTTTTTTTAACAGCTAATATGGGGGTATTAAATGGGGAGTGAGTGGGTCTGCTTGAATGATGGGTTGGAGGCCTATGAGGGCTGAAGTGGTTAGGGGGTATTGGGCCTGACAGATATACTGAGAGGGGTCACATAATTTGATAGAGGCAGGGGGACATAGGGCCACGGAGGGGCTTGTAATGTCCCAAACTTTGGGATTTACAGGGTGTATGAGGGCAGAACCGGAGCTTTCATTGTGTAGAGGGGGGTCGTCGGCTATGAGGGCCATCAGAAAGGGAGTACTGGGGGCTGTGGGAGTGGATATAGTTATGGAAACGTGGAGGAGGGAAAGGATGTCTCGTCCTAGTAAAGGGATGGGACACTGGGGCATAACCAGGAAGGAGTGGGAGAAAGATATGGGATTGTCTTGGATTGTGCATAAAAGGGTGGGTGGGGGTTTTAATGGGAAAATCTGTTTACCTCCTACTCTGACTATAGGAGTAATGGCTGGCGTGGTAGGGCCCCGGTATTCTCACAAGACTGAGAAGGTGGCTCCTGTATCTAGGAGGAAAGAGATGGGGTGACCGTCTACTGTTACGGTAACCCTGGGCTCCTGTTTGGTGATGGAAATGGTCGGGCGAGAAGCCCCCGGGCCCCATCAATCTTATTCTGCCAGCCCCACTATGGCAGGCTTAGGATGGGGGTTGTTTGTCCAGCCTCCCCTTCGGGTGGTTGGGCAATCAGACCCCCAGTGGCCCTTTTTGTGGCATCTGGGGCATGGGGTGGTAGGAGATCTGGGGGAGGGGCACACCCTTGACCAATGTCCCTCTTTTCTGCACTTGAAACAAGCTCTTGGGGGGGCTTGTTTGTAGAGGGGTGCCCAGGTTGTGGTTTTTTCAGCTGGGCCAACATCTGGAAATTGGCCTGATCAGCCTTTTCTTTACGGCATTCTTTCTCCTCCTCCCGCTTATGGAAGACTTTAAAGGCCACTGTTAGGATCTCAGTCTGTGGGGGTAGCGGGGCCCTGTTCTAACTTTTTGAGTTTAGCTTTAATGTTGGGGTAGCCTTGAGCTAGGAAGTATGTCATAAGGACATGTCTTCCTTCAGGTGTTTCTGGGTCCAGGCTGTATACTGTAATAGGGCTTGAGTGAGTCTGTCTAAGAACTCGGAGGGGATTTCATCTCTCTTTTGAATTATGTCTTGGAGCTTTTGAAAATTGACTAGCTGCCCTTTTTCAGACTGGCTATTAAGCAGGAGGCAAAAATATCTAGAGAGCGGAGACTCATGGTGGTGTTATAATTTCAGTGTGGGTCTTGTTCGGGGACAGCAGTGGGGCCAGGGGGATAGGTGGGGTCAGTCCTGTGGGTTTCAATAGCCTGCATTTGGGCGAAGTCCTAAACTCGTCTACGCTCTTCAGGGAGGAGAGTATTGGCCAGGAGCATGAAAATGTCATGATGTGTGAGGCTGTAAGGCTGGAGGGTCTATTGAAACTCTTTGATGTATGTCATGGGATCAGTGGAAAAGGAACTTAGGCGTTTCTCTAGTTAGGCTAAATCTCTTAAGGAGAAAGGGACGTGAACGCGCACGATGCCTTCGGATCCTGCTACCTCCCGGAGGGGGGCGATAATTTTGGGAGGCTCTCGGGACTGAGTCTGAGGGGGACTGAAGGGTTCTGGCTCAGTCTGTGCGGGAGTGACGCGGTCTATCTGTGCCTAGTCAAGCAGGTCCTGAAGTGCAGAAGGGGGGCAAAGAAAATAAAGAAAGATAGAATTGGACACATATGTGGCCAGCTAGCAGCCCAGCTGCTTGCCTCTGCTGCTTTAGTTGGGCTTGAACTCATGACTCTGAGGTTAAGAGTCCCATGCTCTACTCAGCTACAGCAGGGCTCCAGTTAATTGCTTATGGAATGCGTTGTTTTCTATTCCTGCCACATCGGCAAGTGGGGGAAGGGCATAGCTAGAAGCAGGGGCGGTGTTTCTACACATCTTCAAGGTCTCCCTATTTTCAGAGTGAGGAGTCTTGGCAAGATATGTTTTTGTGGACAGATAACTTCTAAGGACTGCACCGTTTGTTCTCTAGCTTGTGCTTTCCCATGCTGCATTCAGACATGGGGGGAGGTGCTTTCCCATTCTCTCTACAAACATGTGAGAAGACAAAGGTGGTCCCTAACAGGGGAGAAACAGGTGATGAGGGCTAAGAGGGAGGAGGCCCCTGGGACCTAGTTAAAGGGGGGCTGAAAGGCTCAGGCTTAATCTGCAGGGAATGAAGGTGGAGGAGGTGAGATGGGGGAGGAGATGGTTGGGGAGGAAGGGAGAAGGGCTGTTGTAGGAGAAGAAGGGGAAGGGAGTGAACGGGAGGCTTCTGCGGGGGCAGCGGCTTGCAGGCTAGGAGAACTTGGGAGGGGGCGGGGAGAGGAGGAGGTGGAAAGCTTCCATATAGGGAATCTCCTTCCATTTTTTCAGGCGCTGGCAGTAGTTAAAAAGATCGCGAGTGATGTTAGGATCAAGAGTTCCCCCTGCAGGCCATTGGTTTTTATTGTCCAGGGGGTATGTTGGCCAATCTTGGGAGCAATATTTACAGAGAAGTTTTGGTTTTATATCAGGCATCAGGGAGAGGGTAGCCAGATGCTTAAGCAGGCATTCAAAAGGTGAACTTTTACGGAGGGATGAGGAGGCTCCCATGGCTAAAGGACAGAGAAGGAGACAAACGGGAAGACGAATAGAGATCCTCGGACTGGAATCAGACCACAAGGAGAGAAAGGGCGTCCCCGATGATCCTTGGTGGTCTGCGGAATCTCGTATACGAGTCGGAATTTCTTGGGAAGTGTGGGTCATCACCCAGACTTCCCTAAGAAGGCAGAGTGCCAGAGTCACGAGGTACCTAGCGCTAGGCGTTTTCGGCGGACGGAGCAGAAGGAGGAGGGGGGGAAAAGGGAGCGTTCTCATCCACAAAGGAGTCACCTCGTTTATGGCTGTTGCAGGGGGGTGCCTGAGAGTCGGCCGCAGCCGTGAAGGCCTGATGCGGAGATTTATGACTGTCGGAGGAGGGGCCTGAGCGTCCGCCGCAGCCGTGAAGGCCTGAGGCGGGGAGAGTTCCCTCCTCATCCCCGAGCGTCAGGGCCTTGCCAGACGATCACGATCAATGGCACTGCGATAGCTCAGGGAAGAGTGGCCCACTCCAGGGGGAAAACTTACCTAAAGGCCAGAGAGGAGTGGTGAGTGTGATGAGCCAGCGCTGGAAAAAGAGGACGAGGGCAAGCTGCTGCTGGTGTCGGGGGAAGATGGGGCCCAGTTGGGGGTCCCGTCTCCCTGGTTTCGGCACCAGTGAAAGGAAAGGAGCGACACATAGCAGCAATTCACTGGAGAGTTCCGCTTTATTAGGGAAAGGTGCTGCGTTATATAGGAGGGGGCATGAATTGATTGAGGTGTCACTTCTCTGGGGCTGGTGGCTGTTGGCTAGGTGCTGGGATTGGGAGGTGGGTGAGAGGTGATTGGGCTTCAGGTGGCGCCGGCGGGAACTGAGGACCCCGAAGAGAAGCTGGAAGTTTGCCATCTTACTGGTGGGGACCCTTCACAGGGGCCCTCTGGGAAATATCAGAGTTAATTGAGAGGTAAAAATACCTTTTTAAATTTTGGTTTTGGGAAGTTGTCAAAAGTTGTTAAGGCACTTGCCTAAATAGAATTATAGTTATTAAATAACACTTATTATTTAACTAGAATGATAATAAGAAAGTTTAAAAGCAAATGCAGAAGGTTACATAGTTGTTAACACTTAGCTTAGTCTTTTTAATATTAAGATGTTATTTTCTTAAATACTCAGACAATTCACTAAGACTTTAAGCATAAGAAACTGTTTTAATAAAACAATTAGAGAACTCTTTGCAATATTTCAATATTAGGAGCAGACTAACAGTTAAAGAATACTTTGTCTTTCCAACTGAAAACAAAAGTCCAGTTTTGCTGTGTTCTCGATATTAAGACTTACTTGCTTTAATTTCACAGAGCATGATTATGTCTGTAAGAATATAGTAATTTATTCTTCATTTGCCCCATGGTCCCAAGCACATAAGCCAGTGAGAATTATGCCTGGGCTTGCCTGGGGCTTGACTGAGTTTAACCCACCTTATTTCTATACATCTTGACCCTCCCCCAAAGCAACAGGCTGAGCTGATCTGCCACAACAAAAGGCACCACGCTGCTGCACCACACTGCTCTCTCTGTCTTTGTCTCTCTGTCTCCCTTTAAATAAATAGCTGTACTTTAGAACAATTAACCTTCTTTTACTCTCAACAAAACGAATTTCCATTCTTTATACTTTCTCTTATTAAGACACACATCTTTAACATACTAAAATATTTTCCTTATTATATCAAGTAGTTTTCATTAGAACTTAAAATTATTTGATACTTTAACTTTCAGTGAACACTGAAAAATAGGCCACTGTAAACTGTTACACCAGCATTATTCAGATTGATACATTTATGAACATATTTTATCATTTTTGGAAATGTGCCTTATAGCGCAATTTCTTATTAAGCACAAAATATGTCTATATAACTTAGCCAACTTTAAGAACTTTGGTTACCACAAAAATTCTCAGGCTGTTTGCAGATATATACACTGTTATAGATTAATACAGTATTATTATTAAAAAGTTTATTTGCTACACTTGTTTACTTATTTTTAGCAACCATGCTAAATTACTTATAAAACTTTCACCACACATCAAACTCAAGCCTTTCTTTAAGCATTTTCTTGAAATATTTAATATGTAACATTAACTTAAATGACTTTAAGTAAACTTTGGCAGCTAATAACTATAAGGACATATCCTTTCAGTTAAGCTTAAATTAGCATTAATGCATAATATTTTTTATTAGCTTTTCCAGAAGTTTTAGAATGCCCAATTTTCACAGGCGCTTGTTTTTAAATCAATTTTATTAATACCTTGTGGAGGTAGAAAATAATTTTTTTTTGTTACACACTTAGACACACAAACATACAGACTGAGACATAATGACTACAGTTAGCAACACTTTTCATATAAAAACATATACACAGACAAACTGACATAAAGATTTGAGTTTCTAATACTCAATGGTCTTCTTTCTTAATTTATTTGATTAAAAGTACTTCAGTTTTCAAGAATACACTCTAAGGGCAAGCAGTTTACATAACTGGTTTAAGGTTTAGATGGCCCCAGACTAACAGGGCTGATGAAGGCTCTGAACTGATAGGGACTGTGTGTGTCCAGGGGTGTGGAAATGAAATGCAAGTACAATTCTAGCTCCAGTCATTTAAAGCCAGGCTCTATTGCAGAAGATAAATTTCTTCTATCTCAGGGAGTTTAGTTTAAGACTTCTCAATTCTCAAAGATAATGATGAACTTAATAAGTAGAATAGATGTTCACTAAAAGAATTTAGAAAACTAGCTCCATATTGTAGTAGTTCATGGAACTTTTGACTATTTTCTTCCCTTGTGGCAAAATATATTTAGCTGCATAACATTATATTGCATACTTCTTTTAGTGGCCAAGTCTCTCTAATCAGAGAGTTTGTACTGGGGCCAGGTTTGTGTGCAGAAGATAAGATACTTCTTTTTAGAGTTAAGGGATCGAACTGCTCTCAGTTTTCCTAGTTTTTTCTGCCCGAGCTTTAGTCATTCCTCAAGAGGCCCCTGCCTGTCTGATAAATGCAGGGACTGTGTGACTTTTCCCAACTAGAGCCCTGATCTGAGACACAAGCTTGTTTGGCTCCCCTGGGGCTGCTGAGGAGGAAATGCTTAGTTAGCTCCAGGATGACTGCCTCTAAGGAAAGCATGTAATAGAATAGAGCTATTTACATGTTGATATGAGGGTTCAGCTTAATTACAGGCTCTATTTACATTACACAGGAGGAAGTAACTCAGGCCTAAGAGGACTGCTTTGAATGGGGAGCAAGGTAAAAAAGCAATCTTTAAGGTCAATGATAGCCATATTCCAGTCTTTTGGAATCATAGCTGGAAAAGGGAGGCCTTGTTGTAAAGGTCCCATAGGTTTAAGAACTGCATTAATTTGCTTTAAGTCATGTAAGAGTCTCTAATTAAGGTCCACAGGCCAAATGTGCCCACCAGAACCTTTTTTGGACCATGGGTAGAATAATAAGATTGAAGTCCCTTTCCTACCTCATTCCACAATTCTATGTCTACTGTCCCTTCTTCTGGGAACTAAGGGCACACTTTCTCAAGAAAATCTAAAAATCTTTCTAATTGGGGTTTTCCTACTTTAATTCCTCTGGCAGCTAACAACCTCTTTAGCCCGCAAACATGTAACTGTCCCATATTGGACTCCCAGAAAAATTCACTTACCATGTCCACATTTCTTGCATGCCTCTTCTCTTGCGCATCTTCTCTGGTTACCCTGGCCAGGGCTTTCTCTTCTCTATCGGCCTCGTGGTGGCCCTCACCTTCTCCCTCTCCTTCAGGTCCCTGTTCGGGCGCCACTTGATGCGGTCCGGCTGTGCCTAGTCAAGCAGGTCCTGAAGTGCAGAAGGGGAGCAAAGAAAATAAAGAAAAACAGAAAGAACTGGGAGGGCTGACACTCCCGCACGTCGCCAGCAAAACTTTATTGAAGGTCCAGGGTTTATATAATGCAGTGGGGTTACATGATTCCAGGACATAGCATTATCGAATACACAATTAAGCACAGTATTGGCGTCAGCAGTAGCCAGTCAAAGGTAGGCACAGCAGGGCTCCTTCAGTTGCTCCTGGACATTACATAATGATAAAGAGGGCAGTCCAACATTTGTTCTACATTCCCGCCACATCAGCAAGCTACAGCCCACATTGTCTTTTGCTATGCATGCAACAAATGCTGATGTAGCCACTGGGCTAAATCAGAGGCAGGCTTTCCTTCTAACCAACGTATCTGGGCCAATTTATCTGCCTCATCATTTCCTGGGGATGCCAGTGGCAGATGACCTGTAACATGGTATACTGTAATTATTTTAGTCTAACCACAGGCCCATAATTATTGCCCCCATAGGGGTCAGTGACCAACCAACCAGTTGGCATGGTAGCCACAGGGTCAAGCCTCGATAGACAGCCCAGCTGTCAGTGCAGACAACTATAGGGGAGGGCTCCTGGCTGATCACAAGCCACACAGCCTGCAACTCTGCCCATTGGCTGCTCTTCCCCTCACCATCTTCCATCCATATTGTCTCAGTCTTAAGATGGATAGCTATGGCTTTCCATTTTGGGGGCTGCCCATAGGTAGAACCATCTGTGTACCATGAGCATTACATCATCAATATAATGGTACAGCTTCCCCATTGGCAGTTTTTCCCATGTAGCCAAGTCCTGGGCTACAAGTCCATGACAGATGGTGGGGCTGTGGAGGTAACCCTGTGGGAGGATGGTGAAAGTTGATTGCGGTCCCTTCCCATGTGAAGACAAACTGTTCCTGATTCTCCTGCTCAATGTCAATGTAAAAGAAGGCATTAGCAAGATCTACCACATAATGGTGTGTTCCTAGTTCATGGCTGAGGGTATCCATCAAGCCTGCAATAGAGGGGACAGCAGCATGCATAGGAGGTATGACTTTCAGTTCTCTGTAATCCACAGTCATACGCTAGGAGCCATCTGGCTTTTTTACAGGCCACATTGGGGAACTGAAAGGACTATGGGTGGGCTTTATAATACCCACCTTTTCCAGCTCCTGAAGAGTTTCTGCAATCTCTTAATGCTCTTCAGGCAGTTTATATTGTTTGGTATTAGTCACCCACTGAGGCACAGGCAAAGCTATGGGTGGGTGCCTAGCATGTCCCATCTGAACTGCCTACACCACACATACTCTCAGTCTGAACTCACCTGCAGTGGTCTGCAGCCATAGACCCTGCAGGATATCAATCCCCAAAATATACTCAGGGATAGGAGATATATACACAGTATACTCTTTTGGGGGTAGACACCCTATTCCCAAAGGGATGTGGGCTTTTTTTACTCTGATAGCCTTCTCCCCATATCCATCTATGATAGTGGGGGTCCTGGGGAACTGCTCAGGGTTACCATGAATCAGTGAACATTGAGCCCCTGTGTCCAACAGAGCCAGAACACATTGTATGTTCACTGGTGACCAATGGATAAG
This sequence comes from Manis javanica, assembly GCF_040802235.1. Taxonomy (NCBI): domain Eukaryota; kingdom Metazoa; phylum Chordata; class Mammalia; order Pholidota; family Manidae; genus Manis; species Manis javanica. The sequence continues at coordinate 154,119,855 of NC_133157.1, forward strand.
CTATTTCAACATGTGGCCTCTGGTCCCACTCTGGTCTCTCAGAACAGATACCCTGACCTTTCCCTCAGTCAAACCATGTTCCCCAATCACCTTCCTGTGTGGGCTCAAGTGAGGTTGGCTCGTTCTCCAGCAGGAAGTCTTGCAAACATATAGGCCAGACTCAAGGCTTTGTCTCTGACCTCTGTCTCTTTGGTCTTAATGACTGGAACTGCTGCTCTGGTTTCAGCCATTGCCACAGCTCCACTAAATCCTACTGGACTTTCCATCTAATTTCCTTCCATCTGCTCCTACCTGTATTAAATCAATCCACATCTGGGTCCTTGTAACCATCATGGGGCCCTGTAAATTCTTCTTGTGAGTAACAGGTCTTATTTCTTTCTGGATTCTTGTTGCTTCTGTCTCTCCTAAGTCTGCTACTGTATGTGTCACCTCGCTTGTGGGGTGTCCTGAGGGGAAAGAATGGCCACTAGAAACCCAGAGGGATGTAGGAGCCATTTGAAGTATAGTATTTCTCATCCCACTAGTGAAAATCTCTTCATCTGGGTTATCATTCTCTGGACTATAGATGGCATTTCTTATGCCTAGCTCTCATAGCACCTGTTGGAGCTCAGCATGTCTGCCATCTAACAGGAGAGGATTGCAGATCATCCAGATTGGGCCACATAGCACAAAGTGCAGCCATAAGCCAATCAAAGAGAGGGTGACTCCCTGGGGTCTGATGTGCACTTTGTAATTACTGCCTCAAGGCAGGCTGCACTGTCAGGGAAGATAGCTTTCCCATCTCTGATCCCAACAGAACAATTTCATCCACACCTAAGTTCCACAGACGCAGGAGCCAAGCTGATATTGACTCCGAGGGCTTCTGCCTAAACCAGGAGCCCAAATCCACCAGCTCAGCCTGAGTACAGGGGCAGACCATAAAGTGCTCCATGACCTGGGGAGGGGTCTACTCCTCTCCTCAGGGAACTTTCCACTGCTGGATCTTTATTTTCTTTACAACCACTGGGCATGCTTTCAATACAAGAGGCACCAGTGCCTCTGCCACCACTCCTTCATCCTGCTCTAGCTCCTCCATTTCTGGGGCTGATGGCACCTTTCTCTCCCCTGCCCTGAGTGCCTCCTCTGCTACAAACTTTACCTTTTCTACTGTGCTTCGCAGCAATGCTGCCTCAGTCTTCAGGTCTCTTACCTTCAGCTCAGTGCTTTCGCACCTGGCGTTCTTGCACCACCTCCACCTGTGCTTCCCTCAGGAGATCATCTTTTTCCTTAGTGGCCTCTTCCTCCTTTAAACCACCTGGTAGCGCTGCCATCTCATCTCTAATGGCTCCTTGCTGCCGGCACTCTCGTGCTGCCTCCTCCCACATCAAGGCCATTTCCTTCCTCAGGGAATCTACTTAAGTATGCACCTCGCGTTCTCACACGCCATTTCTTGGGTCTCCTCTGTAGACCTTTTTTAAGACTGTGAGAAGCAGCGAACCCATAGTCCCCACTGCCTCCTGGGCACTCTGCTTCTCAAAGGATCTGCTTACTCTACCAAGAGCCACCCCTACTGCCTTAAATGTCACCTCCACTTGCCTCCAGTCCTGGGGTGGGGCCCAGTCCTCCAGGAGGCAAGCCACCTCAGACCACATACCCATTGGGGGATGATCCACTGTTTCCCCATTCACAGGGGCAGCCCGCTGAAGCACTCCTCCCGTTAGGGCAGCCTGTCTTTTTCCTTGGTCAACAGTGAACCCTGCCAATTTTCACCAATTGTCTTGCCAGTGGGTTTCAGCCTTGGGCAAGTTTGCTATGGATTCAGTGTGACCAAAGAAATTGACAGCAAAACGCCCTTTGTGGTGAAGGGTTTATTACCCTGCTTGTTCTCTGGCAGTAGGTGGAGCACTAGGCCAGCTCTCTATATAGTGCAATAATAGCTTATTGCCTTAAGGTGTGGAAGCGGCAGTCCAGCAACAGGCCAGTTACATTGTCAGGTTGAGACAGGGATGGTGGGTGTAGTCAGAGGAGGGTGAGGGCCTGGGGGTGGGGGGAGCTGGGTGGAATATTTAGTCAGAGCAATGTAACAATGGGCAAAGAAGTTCCCATTGAAACTCTGTTAAGCATTATGCAAATTCAAGATCACACTAATTCTCTAGGGAAAGATAGCTAAGAATATAGACATCTTCAGTGAGATCAGTTAAAGGTCAAAAGGCCAGAAGCAACTTGGCCTGGAATGTTTGAGTGTTCTGCAAGGGTATCAGCTTAACCCGTGACTCCACTGTCAGCCCTAGCAATCAGACTATGACCCAGCCCACCTTGAGGACAGGGCAGGTGATGCAAGTCCACACCCCTAAGTTTTTTTCATGTTCTCAAAAAATCCTCAACTGCCCAAAAAACCCCCTAGACAACACACCGCTAGGGGCTCTCTTGTCCCCTCCTGGCATGAGCCAGGAGCTCTATTCTCACTTTATTTCTAAATAAAAGCCTGTACCTTGCTCACCTACCTTGACTGTTTGTGAAGCTCATACTTCAGCTCCGCAAACAAGAACCCTGGCATCAAGGTGGTTTAAGTTCAGTGAGGATTATGGCCATAGGAACCCCAACTTCCCCACAGGGGATTAAGAGGCATCATGATTATTAGCACACATAATGTAGAGGGTCATGAGGAAGGCAGTATATATAGTACACAGAAGACAAGCAGTGACTCTATGGCATTTTACCATGCTGATGGACAGTGACTGTAATGGGGTATGTGGTGGGGACTTGATAATAGGGGGAAGGTAGTAACCACAATGCTGCTCATATGAAATGTGAAGATTGTATATCAATGATAAAATCAATCAATCAATTAAATGGCATAAAAGTCATAAAAGACCTCAGGGGAAAAAAGTGTGCTTTTTGAAATGCCTATAGCTATTGAGGACAATTTGAAGCCTTGATAAGTGATATTTAGTGCTTTAAATGAGGACTTTAAAAAAATCTCTCAAAACACTTGTAAGATCTTTATTCCAATTCTAAGTAAAACACAATTCAGCTTTAGGTAAGAGGCATTATGAAGTGTGGGGTTTTTGTTTTCTTTGAATAATTTATTTCTAGTTTCATACCTTTGTGCTCTGAGAAGCTGGTTGGCATGTTTTAAATCTAAATTTACTGAGGGTCTTTTTGTGGCCTAGTATGTGATCTGTTCTGGAAAGTGTTCCATGTGCACTTGAGAAAGCTGTCTATCCTGCTGCTTTTGGGTGGAGTGTCCTTAGATGTGTGTTAGGTCCATCTGTTCTAATGTGTTCAGTGTCTCTGTCTCCTCGCTTATTTTCTGTCTGGTTGATCTGTCCTTTGGAGTGAGTGGAATGTTGAAATCTTCTAGAATGAATGCACTGCATTCAGTTTCCCCCTTTAATTCTGTTAGGAAAACCCAAATACATGAAACAAATATTATGTTGAGTGCATAGATATCTGTAGTGGTTATATCTTATTGTTGGACTGACCCCTTTATCATTACATAATGTCCTTCTTTGTCTCTTCTTTTTTTGTTTTTGAAGTCTATTTTTTCTGATACAAGTACTGCAACTCCTCCTTTTTTCTCCCTATTATTTTCATGAAATATCCTTTTCTATCCCTTCACTTTTAGTCTGTGTGTGTCTTTGGGTTTGAAGCAAATCTCTTATAGGCAGCATATAGATGGATCTTGCTTGTTTATCCATTCTGTAACTCTGTGTCTTTTGACTGGTGCAGTCAGTTAATTTACATTTAGGGTTATTATCAATAGATATGTACTTATTGCCATTGCAGGCTTTAGATTCATGGTTACCAAAGGTTCAAGGGCAGCTTCTTTACTATCAGTCTAACTTAACTCGCTCATTACAGTAGTTCAAACACAATCTAAAGGTTTTTTTTCCCCCTTTTTCTTCCTCCTCCAGTCTATTTTAGGTGTCATATCCTGTATTCTTTGTGTATCCCTTGACTGACTTTTTGGGTAACTGATTTAATTTTGCATTTGCTTAGTAATTAATTGGTTTACTTCCTTTACTACGGTTTTATTTTCTCTCATGACAGCTATTTAGCCTTTGGAGCAGTCCCTTTAAAATACTCTGTAGAGATGGTTTGTGGAAGGTAAATTCCCTCAAGTTTTTCTTATCTGAATATTGTTTAATGCCTGCTTCAAATTTAAGTGATAATCTTTCCGAGGAGAGTATTCTTGGTTGGAGGCCCTTGTTTCATTTCATTAAATATGTCATGCCACTCCTTTCTGGCGTGTAAGTTTGCTGCTGAGAAGTCTGCTGGTATCCTGATGGGCCTTCCTTTGTATGGGATCTTTTTTCTCTCTCTGGCTTCTTTTAATACTCTGTCCGTGTCCTTGATCTTTGCCATTTTAATTATTATATGGCTTGGTAGTGTCTTCTTAGGGTCCCTTGAGTTGGGAGATCTTTGCACTTGCATGGCTTGAGTGACTATTTCCTTCCCTAGACTGGGAAAGTTTTCAGTATTTCCTCAAAGCTGCATTTTCTTCCTTTTTCTCTTCTTCTTCTTTTGATTCCCCTGTAATGTGAATATTATTCCATTGGGATTGGTTGCAGAGTTGTCTTATTATTCTTTCATTCCTAGAACCTTTTTTCTCTCTGTGCCCCAACTTCTTTATATTCCTGTTCTCTAATTCCTGTTCCATTGACCTTCTCTTCTAATCTGCTTTTAAATCCCTCCAGTGTGTTTCATTTCAGATACTGTATTTTTCATATTTCTCTCTCTCTCTTGAAGTTGTCCCTGAGATCTTGAATATTTTTCAGTAGCTCTGTGAGCATGTTTATGATTTTTATTTTGAAACCTTTATCAAGAACATTGGTGACTTCAGTTTCACGGAGCCCTCTTTCTGGTGGTTTGAGGTATCCTGGTTTGTACAAAATTCTTTTGCTGTTTCATAATTCTGATGATGACTATGGAACAATACCTTTGTGTAGGTGGTACCCTCTAGAGCCCAGCTCTACTCTCTGGAGCTATCCAGCACCTGGAACGATGGTGGGGTCACAGGTATGCAGTGCTAGTGCCTGCCAGGAGGAAAAGCTCTTTTGGTAGCATGAAAATGCTACCTGGCTGCAGTATCTGCATCCACTGCTAGGTCCAGTAGGCTGAGAATGGAGGTAGGAAGCTCTGTGTTATGCCCCTGTAGGTACCCTAGGTGGAGCTGCCTGCCACGTGACCTGGTGCAATGGTGGTGGCATCAGCTGTGTGGAGTCATGCCCGCTGGGAGGAATGAGTGGCAGGCTGCATATCACAGTGGGGGGCCTTAGCACTGCACTGCCAGCCAGGGGGATGGAGCATCTGATGGTCCTGAATGTTCCTAACCTGCTGGGCTGAGTTTGCTACTTTACCCTTTTCTTTAAGGTCTTTTCTTTTCCCCAGATGTAGGCAGTGTGTTGCAGTCTTCTGGGTCACTCTTTTAGGATTACTGGTATTTGCTGTATTTTCATTACATGTGGTTTTGGGAGGTGGTTTCTGCCTCAGTTCTCTCACTGCCAGCCATCTTTTTCCCCCTCCATCAGACAAGTACATTTTACATTTCTTTCAGATCATATAGTTTTTCCTCAAAATCTGTGCATATTCCTGTGACATCTTCAAAAGTAGAGCTTGAGTTGGAGTTAACCCATCCATAGATCCTAGAGGAGCAGCTATAGAGGATTCAAATTCAAATTTAGCAGCATCTGGAAAGAAACAGAAAAAATTATACTCTTCATATAAAATACTTCAGAGTAAACATGTATGAGTTAATAAAAAGAAGTTGGGGCCTTTATGAGGGTTAAAAATGAAAACTATCTATACACAATTGCAGTACAAAATACAAGACTACTAGGAAATATAACTTGCCCATAGTTACACAAAATTAATTCCAATTGTGGCTAAGTATCAGAGCTTCTGGTTTTCTTATTACAAGATGGAACCATAGAAGATAAAGATGACACAGTTCACCGTGACAACCATATGCTGTAAATGGGAAAAACAGACCGACAGGCAGTTCCCACACAGTCAGGTGTACCATGACAGGTATAAAACAGGGTGCTATTAGAACACACAGAGGGGACATTCCAATTGATATTGCAGGAAAAGGGAAAGATGTGCCAGATAGAGGGAAGAAGCATCTGCAAAGAGCTAGACGTGAGAAAGAACATACGTGGAACTGTAAGTAGTCTAGTTCAGTGACATGCTAGAGCAAATGTGCAGAGTAGGGTAAGTAGCAATAGATGAGACTGAAGGTCTTGGCAAGCACCAAATTTAATTTGGGTGTTTTTATTCCTTGCTAAGGTATTTGTAATTTTTCCTGAGAGTAGAAAGATAAAACCAATGACCAAGTCAATGGCTAGAGATTTAAATGTCATCCTTCAAGTGACACTTAAAATTGCCTATTAGTAAGTGAGTCTTAGTTTTTTGGCCTTAAATCACTACCAGAAACATGAGAAGCTGACAAAGCCCATGTGTTCTGAGAAGTGCAGGATAAGAGTTCTAAAGGAATAGCAGAAGTAAAAGAAAAGGTATAGCCAAAAATAAGAACAGACTGATGGATGTGTTGAGATTTTAAAAAAATCTATGGAACATGCTGAATAAATGAGGAAGAAGCATATTCTTCACTATGAATGGCTGTGCCCTCATATTTTCTCATTAGATATGTACAAGAAACAAATACTTACATAATATCTATTATCTGAACAATGGAAAGAGTTGAAATTTACTATTCAGAGTTCATTTCAGAAAGCAGTGACATCTAAATTTAATTAATAAATTTTGGTAACATACCTTCTTTTTGTGCTCTAGTTATACTTTTGTGAAATTCTTGCTCCATCTGAAATAAGTCAAATATTATTTGTAATTTTTAAGTTAAGCAAGACATTATCATGTGAGTGACACATAGCTGATGAAGTATGGCCTTTAATAGTTTTAAAGACTAGACTTACCTTGGGGATTGCTTAAATAGAAAAATAATCACATGAATAAAATAAATTCCTACTTAATTTTAGATAACATATCTGCAATGTTATTTTGATTAATCTGATAAAAAGTACAATAGTGGTGTGTGTTAAATACATGATTTCAGAAAGGTGATATTTGATCTTACTATTAAGAAATTTAAATAATTCAAGTCATATTATACACTGACTGCATTGCTTTGCAAGACTTAGAAAAACTATCCTGTATAAAAGCTTTATCAGTTTTTTTCTAATGAATTTTTCCTTCAAAAGGGCATTCTATTATTGTACTTTTAGATAAGGTATAATCTGTGCTATTAATTTTTCAGCACAGGATCTTAAATACGTAAAATGAAGAAAGTGGGACTGTAATAACAATTTCATGTAAAAATTCCTGCAAAAAGTTAAGTGAAATCATTTTTCTATCTGTACTATGACTACAAAATCTCTCTCTACTGCATATGGAAACAAAGATTTCAGAATATCTGCTTGAAGAAAGGGAAATTAGAGGCTAGAGCCAGTTTTCAAACCTAATTTCTGACTCATAACTTCCTAGAATTAGAAACAAGGCAAATAATACTCAATTCTTTAACTACGATTTTGTTGCCTTTCTGGAAAGTAGGAGTTTTGATGCATTTTTTTCAATATGCAGCTTTTCACAAAATTTAAAATGTGTCAGTTTAGTTTCACTTATTGAATAGAGTTAACATTAGGTATCTCTTGAAAATGAGAAATCCATCAACTTTAAAAAATAAAATTTCTGTCTCCTTTCTCAGAAGCACAAATAATTATGACTTTTAAATAGTGGGCACTAATCAGTTAAACAACTAGAATTTCAACAAACTAAGAACAAGAATTACATCACAAATTTGAAGCCCAGGGGGAAAAAGGATAGTATAACTAACCTTGGCAAAGAATGTGTCCATTTCCTTCTCTCTACGTTTGCTATTGATCTCTGCTAACCTCTCAGTAATCCTGTGGAGAGAGGTGTAAACAAATGCTTATTATTTCATTTTTCCTTGATACCTAAATGCCTTGCATTAAAAAAGTTACAATAGTAAATTGAATTTCTTACAAAACAGTGTTTCAGCATTGAAAATCTGCTGAAGATCTATTGTATACAATTAAGTACATGTTTTTCTAGGGTGACTCGTAACTAACAAGTATTCAAAGTAGGGAAGGGAGAGAAATGGCTATTCATGATATAGACAGCTTACAAGTAAAACTTCCTGCCTTCTGGAATGGCTGTATTTACTGTATTTACAATATTCATGAGGAGACACTTAAACCTATTTAGTAAACCAGTTTAGAGACAAAAGATAAAGCATTCATCAAAGACATTTTCAAGCATTTACTTTTACCACCCTTTATGTCTCACTCATTATCTCAGAGAAATTAGGCCTTAGGCACTGAGGCATAATTGAGAGCAACAATCTCTAGGGGAGGAAAAAGGGTGTGGGTGACCAAAGAAGACTAAAATAGCTCTGGAGGCAGTTAGCATGTAACATGTCACCAAGGTATCCATCCTTTCTGTTTTCCATGCACTCCCTCACGCAGACCAAAGTGTTGTTATTATTTTTTTTATTTTGGTATCATTAATCTACAATTACATGAGGAACATTATGTTTACTAGGAACCCCCTTCACAAAGTACCCCCCACAAACCCCATTACAGTCACTGTCCATCAGCATAGTAAGATGCTGTAGAAACACTACTTGTCTTCTCTGTGATGCATAGCCCTTCCTGTGCCTCCCCCCACGTTATACATGCTAATCGTAATGTCCCTTTTCTTTTCCCGCTCCTTATCCCTCCCTTCCCACCAATCCTCCCAAGTCCCTTTCCCTTGGTAACTGTTAGTCCATTCTTGGGTTCTGTGATTCTGTTGCTGTTTTTTTCCTTTAGATTTTTTTTTTTGTTCCACATATGAGTGAAATCATTTGGTACTTGTCTTTCTCTGCCTGGCTGATTTCTCTGAGCATAATACCCTCTAGCTCCATCCATGTTGTTGCAAATGGTATCATTTATTTTATTCTTATGGCTATATAATATTCCATTGTGTATACGTACCACATCTTCTATATCCATTAATCTACTGATGGACAGTTAGGTTGTTTCCATTTCTTGGCTATTCTAAATACTGCTGAAATAAACACAGGGGTGCATCTGTATTTTTCAAACTGGGCTACTGTGTTCTTAGGGTAAATTCCTAGGAGTGGAATTCTTGGGTCAAATGGTATTTCTATTTTGAGAATTTTGAGGAACCTCCATACTGCCTTCCACAATGGCTGAACGAATTTACATTCCCAAAAGCAGTGTAGGAGGGTTCCCCTTTCCTCCACAACCTTGCCAACATTTGTTGTTGTCTGTCTTTTGGATGGTGGAGATCCTTACTGGTGTGAGGTGATATCTCATTGTGGTTTTAATTTGCATTTCTCTGATGACTAGCAATGTGGAGCATCTTTTCATGTGTCTGTTGGCCATCTGGACTTCTTCTTTGGAGAAGTATCTGTTCAGATCCTCTGCCCATTCTTTAATTGGATTATTTGCTTTTTGTTTGTAGAGGTGTGTGAGCTCTTTAGATATTTTGGATGTCAACCCTTTATCAGATCTGTTGTATATGAACATATTCTCCCATACTGTAGGATGCCTTTTTGTTCTATTGATGGTGTCCTTTGCTGTACAGCAGCTTTTCAGCATGATATAGTCCCACTTGTTCATTTTTGCTTTAGTTTCCCTTGCCTGGGGAGATATGTTCATGAAGAAGTCGCTCATGTTTATATCCAAGAGATTTTTGCCTATGTTTTTTTCTAAGAGTTTTATGGTTTCATGACTTACATTCAGGTCTGTGATCCATTTTGAATTTACTTTTGTGTATGGGGTTAGACAATGATCCAATTTCATTTTCTTACATGTAGCTGTCCAGTTTTGCCAATACCAGCTGTTGAAGAGGCTGTCATTTTCCCATGGAAATTGTATGTCCATGGCTCCTTTATCGTACATTAATGGACCATATATGTTTGGGTTAATGTCTGGAGTTTCTATTCTGTTCCACTGGTCTGTGGCTCTGTACTTGTGCTGTTACCAAATTGTGCTGATTATGTGGCTTTGTAGTAGAGCTTGAAGCTTTTCCTCCTCAGTATCACTTTGGCCATTTGGTGTCTTAGGTGGTTCCATATGAATTTTAGAACTATTTCTGATTTCTCTGAGCATAATACCCTCTAGCTCCATCCATGTTGTTGCAAATGGTATCATTTATTTTATTCTTATGGCTGAATAATATTCCATTGTGTATACGTACCACATCTTCTATATCCATTAATCTACTGATGGACAGTTAGGTTGTTTCCATTTCTTGGCTATTCTAAATACTGCTGCAATAAACACAGGGGTGCATCTGTATTTTTCCAGTTTGCTGAAGAATGCTGTTGATAGTTTGATAGGGATTACATTGAATCTATAGATTGCTTTGGGCAGGATGGCCATTTTGACAATATTAATTCTTCCTAGCTAAGAGCATGGGATGAGTTTACATTTGTTAGTGTCTTCTTTAATTTCTCATAAGAGTGTCTTGCAGTTTTTAGGGTATAGGTCTTTTACTTCCTTGGTTAGGTTTATTCCTAGGTATTTTATTCTTTTTGATGCAATTGTGAATGGAATTGTTTTCCTGATTTCTCTTTCTGTTAGTTCATTGTCAATGTATAGGAAAGCCACAGATTTCTGTGTATTAATTTTGTATCCTGTGACTTTGCTGAATTCTGATATCAGTTCTAGTAGTTTTAGAGTGGAGTCTTTAGGGTTTTCTATGTACAGTATCATGTCATCTGCAAATAGTGACAGCTTAAGTTCTTCTTTACCAATTTGGATTGGTTGTATTTTGTTGTTTTGTCTAATTGCCGTGGCTAGGACCTCCAGTACTATGTTGAATAACAGTGGGGAGAGTGGGCATCCCTGTCTTGTTCCCAATCTCAAAGGAAAAGCTTCCAGCTTCTCGCTGTTCAGTATGATGTTGGCTGTGGGCTTATCATATATGGCCTTTATTATGTTGAGGTACTTGCCCTCTATACCCATTTTGCTGAGAGTTTTTATCATGAATGGATGTTGAATTTTATCAAATGCTTTTTTAGCATCTATGGAGATAATCATGTGGTTTTTGTCCTTCTTTTTGTTTATGTGGTGGATGATGTTGATGGATTTTCGAATGTTGTACCATCCTTGCATCCCTGGGATGAATCCCACTTGGTCATGGTGTATGATCCTCTTGATGTATTTCTGAATTCGATTTGCTAATATTTTGTTGAGTATTTTTGCATCTATGTTCCATCCCTTGATATTGGTCTGTAATTTTCTTTTTTGGTGGGGTCTTTTCCTGGTTTTGGTATTAGGATAATGCTGGCTTCATAGAATGAGTTTGGGAGTATTCCCTCCTCTTCAATTTTTTTGGAAATCTTTAAGGAAAATGGGTATTATGTCTTCTCTGTATGTCTGATAAAATTCCGTGGTAAATCCATCTGGCCCTGGGGTTTGCCCTTGGGTAGTTTTTTGATTACCACTTCAATTTTGTTGCTGGTAATAGGTCCGTTTAGATTTTCTGTTTCTTCCTTGGTTAGTCTTGGAAGGTTGCATTTTTCTAGGAAGTAGTCCATTTTCTCTAGGTTTTCCAGCTTGTTCGCATATTGGTTTTCACAGTATTCTCTAATAATTCTTTGTATTGCTGTGGGGGTCCGTTGTGATTTTTCCTTTCTCGTTTCTGATTCTGTTAATGGGTGTTGATTCTCTTTTTCTCTTAATAAGTCTGGCTAGGGGCTTATCTATTTTGTTTATTTTCTCAGAGAATCAGCTCTTGGTTTCATTGATATTTTCTATTGTTTTATTCTTCTCAGTTTTATTGATTTCTTCTCTTACCTTTATTATGTCCCTCCTTCTACTGACCTTAGGCCTCATGTGTTCTTTTTTTTCCAATTTCAATAATTGTCACTCTACACTATTCATTTGGGATTGTTCTTTAAATATGCCTGGATTGCTATATACTTTCCTCTTAGAATTTATAATGGTTATATCCTCTTGTACCAACCCATTTATCATTATGTAATGTCCTTCTTTATCTCTTGTTACTTTGTTTTGAATTCTGTTTTGTGTGATACTAAAACTGCAATACCTGCTTTTTTCTCCCTGTTCTTTGCATGAAATATCTTTTTCCATCCCTCTACTTTTAGTCTGTGCATGTCTTTGGATTTGAGGCGAGTCTCTTGTAAGCAGCATATAGATGAGTCTTGCTTTTTTATCCATTCTATTACTCTGTGTCTTTTGATTGGTGCATTCAGTCCATTGACATTTAGGGGTGATTATTGAAATATACGTACTTATTGCCATTGCAGGCTTTAGATTCGTGGTTACCAAAGGTTCAAGGTTAGCTTCTTTACTATCTTACTGTCTAACTTAACTCGCTTATTCAACTATTATAAACACTGTCTGACGTTTCTGTATTTCTCTACCTTCTTATTCCTCCTCCTCCATTCTTTATGTTGGGTGTTTTATTCTGTGCTCTTTTGTGTTTCCTTTGATTACTTTTGTGAGTAGTTAATTTTATTTTTGCCTTTAGTTAGTATTTGGTTGGTCTGCTTTCTTTGCTGTGATTTATTTTCTCTAGTGACATCTAATTAGCCTTAGGAGTACTTCCATCTAGAGCAGTCCCTCTAAAATACCCTGTAGAGGTGGTTTGTGGGAGGCAAATTCCCTCAACTTTTGTTTGTCTGGGAATTGTTTACTCCCTCCTTCATATTTAAATGATAATCCTGCTGGATACAGTATTCTTGGTTCAAGGCACTTCTGTTTCATTGCATTAAATATATCATGCCATTCTCTTCTGTGCTGTAAGGTTTCTGTTGAGGTCTGATGATAGCCTGATGGGTTTTCCTTTGTACGTGACCTTTTTTCTTTCTCTGGCTGCCTTTAATACTTTGTCCTTGTCCTTGATCTTTGCCATTTTAATTATTAATGTGTCTTGGTGTTGTCCTTCTTGGGTCCCTTCTGTTGGGCGTTCTGTGGGCTTCTGTTATCTGAGAGACTATTTCCTCGCCCAGTTTGGAGAAGTTTTCAGCAATTATTTCTTCAAAGACAGTTTCTATCCCTTTTTCTCTCTCTTCTTCTTCTGGTACCCTTCTAATGCAAGTATTGTCCCATTTGTATTGGTCACACAGTTCTCTTCATAATCTTTCATTCCTGGAGATCCTTTTATCTCTCTCTGCGTCAACTTCTCTGTGTTCCTGTTCTCCGATTCCTATTACATTAATGGCCTCTTGCACCTCATCCAGTCTGCTTTTAAGTCCTTCCTGAGATTGTTTTATTTCTGTATTCTCCCTCCCAACTTTATCCATTAGCTCCTGCACATTTCTCTGTAGCTCCATCAGCATGGTTATGACCTTTATTTTGAATTCTTTTTTAGGAAGATTGGTTAAGTCTATGTCACCAGGTTCCCTCTCGGGGGATGTCAGAGTTATTTTTGTCTGGATCAAATTCTTCTCCCTTTTCATGGCTATAGAGGTAGTCTTGGGCAGTTGGTGTATATTTCAGCTGGGAGAACAAAGTCCCTTCGCCTTCCTTTCCTGTGAGAACAACGACCCCTAGCAGCTTGTGCTGGGCAGTTGTGCACAGATGGTGCCTCTGAGTCTTCCCCTGATGGCTGCGGAGTAGGCTCTGGGCAGTTGCTGTGGGTCTGGCCTCTCCCAAGCTGCTCGCTGCCATGGTGGGGCTGCGCCAGAGGGGGAATGGACGGGAGGCTGTTTATTGCCGTGAGGGGCCTTAGAGCTATGCTGCCTTACAGGGGGTAGGGTGCCCAGAGTTCTCCGGGGTTCCCAGCTGCTGAGCTGAGTGTGCCAGGATCCTTCCATCCAGCTGCGAGACCCCTGTCCCTTTAAGACTTTGAAAAAGCACTCGCTTTTCTTTTGTCCAACGGGCACCATTGGCGGGGACCCGCTTGCAGATTTTACTGTTCTGTTTCCCTAATTTCCAGCACACTATGCACTGTTTGTCTGCGCTCCTGGTGTGGATGACTAGGGCTGGGTATTGAACAGTCCTGGGCTCCCACTCCCTCCCCATTACGACTCCCTTTCTCCCACTGGGGAGCTGGGGTTGTGGGGGCGCTCGGGTCCCACCGAGCCGCGGCTTGTATCTTACCCTCTTCGTGAGATGCTGAGTTCTCATAGCTGTAGATGCAGCCTGGCTGTTGTACTGTATCTTCTGGTCTCTCTTTTAGAAATAGTTGTATTTGTTTTTATTTTAAAAAATATGTATGGTTTTGGGAGGAGATTTCCGCTGCCCTTCTCAAGCTGTCATCTTGGCTCCTCCCCCCACAGTGTTATTTTTAATCACTTTGTGAATTACAGTGCTGTTCACCCTATGTCAGTCTTTATTTCACATGGATGCCTTCATGTAGAGTAGAAAAATTATGATAGTTGGTTCCATGAAGCCCTCTAGTGATAACACCAAAGATTACAATCAGGAAAACAAAACTTACATGCAGTGGATGAGCTAATGTGAGTAAAATGGAAGATACTATTGCCAGGATCCTCACCAGAACCTAAACTGGTCGATTTAATTGGCCTGCTGCTAGGCTACTGCTTCCACACCCATAGACAATAAGCTATTACTGGCTGAGTCATTATATAAAGAACCCTTCCCAGAGGCAGAGTTGTGGATTACGGACCTGCAGACTGTTGGGTGCATGTGATTCTAGTGTCCAACAATTGATGGGAGAATAAAGCCAGGTAGAAACCTTTTAACCCCAGGAATGTTCCCTTGTCATTTCTCCATCTCACTGAATTCATAGTGAACTTGCCTGGGGTTGAAGCCCTCAGGCAAGACAGCTGACTAGTAGTACTTGGCCCTTTGAGTTTAAGATGTAATCTTCCAAAAAATAGTTAAACTCATTAATATTTCTATTTAGTGGAATTCTTTAGGAAGTCATTTTATAATAATAACACTAAGTTGCAAAGCTTTAAAAACAATGAGCTTCAAGACTAGTAGATCAGGTTAACTATGAAAATATTAAAAGGAAAAAATAAAGTCATTTAAAAGCACGAAAGGGGAGAGGGGTACAAAAATTGTCTTGGAAGAACATTTTAAATGTAAGTTCATTTACAAACATCATTTTCCAGAATATACTATCCAGTTAGCTTTCATTCCTACTAATCTTATAAACCTGGCTCCATAGTAATAATGCTTTAGAGGCAAACTAATGAGCTTAATTCATTTTCTATGATTCTGTTTTGACTTACTTGTCTAGTTGATTTGCCAATGACAGGCTGGTATTTACTTCTTCTTGGTGTAATTGTTTATATTTCTCCAATTCAGCTTTAATAGAATCTTCTTGAGAAATTTTTTTGGAGAGTTGAAATTCCAGATCTTTAATTCTGAGTTCCATTTGCATTCTAAATGAAGAATTATCCTTTTCTCTCCACTGCTGTAATCTCTTTTGTGATTCATCCTTTAAAACAAATTAAAAGAATGAGTTTTTTAAGTAAGTATAATCTGAATAATTATAGCATATTTGTTTCCCTTAGTTTTGACTCAGTGTTTCAGAAAGCAATTTTAAATGTGAAAAAAAAAGACTTGAAGTTTAATATATTTACCTTAACCTCATCTGAATTAAATCTGCATTATAAAAATAAGGTTGAATCATTCTTATTTTAGTACTCATATAATCTGACATTTCAAAGAATAACAATCTATAGTTAAAATATTAAAACAATATAATCCAAGAATATGGTATACTTTTTAAATAACAATTTCCTTTTCCTCTTGTCAACCAGTCTTAAAAACTCTAAATGATTGTCTAACGAGAATGATTGTGAAAGATGGATTTTGTGATAATGATGGAAACTGAAATATTTAGGAGAAACACATGCTACCATCCTTCCAGAAATCTATGAAACTAACTGGCATAAAAATAGAGGAAACAGATAAATGTATATATCGAAAATGTAATCTGCAGGGAGACGAATTAACGCAGATTACAGATTAATAAATTAACCTGTAAAAACCAATCGACTTCTTTTAATTTTTCTGTTCTCTGTCTTGCTCTTTCTTCAGTGTCCCATCTGTACTGTTCCATCTCTAGTGAAATCCTTGCCATGTGAGTTTTAAGGTTTCTGACTTCTGAAGATGAAACTTCCAGTTTTCTTGAAAGATCAACAACCTACATGAATGAAATAAGTGAGTTTGGTAATGAAGGTAGACTGAGAATAGACAAAGTCAAAGCCAGTATCAATTAAAATAAATTAAATTATAATAAAATGTTACCCATACCATAGTAGAGTCTTAGAACACTGAACCTTGAATTACTCAGAAAATCAAGAACAAAATTAAAACCACCAGGAGTCAAAATAATACACCATTTGCTGTTATTTTTGCCATTACAACATTTGCACTTGGTTTTATGCTCTTATTCCCATGTTGTTTCTCCATAAAGTTATTATATGTCACCTCTCAGTAGGAAAGGTCCCCCATCCTAACACTTCATAATTAAAAAAAAAGTTTCAGAACTATCACACTGACTTATTTAGCCCTAAGTCAATAAATGCCTCCTAAAATAAGACTCTAATGATCTATAAATATGTATTCTAAGGCCATAAGCCTTTTTCTCAACTACAAATGTTTTATGCTAATTCAAATCAGTTTCCAAGGAAAGGATTGTCACAGTTAAGGAGAATTTATATCTCCCAATATGGAATTTTAGTGAGATGATCCATACATTTTTTTGAACAATACCACAACTCCATAGTGCTATCTTGTTATCTTTTGTTTCTTACCACCAAATAAGAAAACATAATTAACAAAAAGAAAACCTGTTGTAATTTCAGCGATACTGAGCTGGGAAGAACTACTTTTGTTTAGATACAGTGATTATTTGGTAAGACAAGGTGAGTGGATGTGGTTTTTACAAATTCTTACAAATTTTACATTTCCTGTGAAATTCCCTCCCCTTTCATATGTGTGGCATTACTACCTGGTTTCTAGTGAAGAGCATATGGTGGAACTGCTGTGTGAACCCTATGCTTGGTTAGAAAGTGTTAATACAGCTTCCACCTGATATTCTCTCTCTAGGGAGGCTCACACTAGGAACCCAGCCACTTTGTTGTGAAGCACCCCAGGGCACCTAGTGAATCCTCACAGAGATGTGCCAACTGAGACTGATGTAGCTTCTGTGCCAGCCAAAAGCTGACTTCAACTGCCAAACAAGTGCATGTGGCACCTTTAGGTGATTCTAGTCCCCAGTGGTGTGTCATCTCAGCTGAAGCCAAGAGGAGAAGAAAGAAGCACGCCTCACTGAGCCTTGCCTAAACTGTAGATTTTGAACAAAATAAGCACTGGTTTGAGCCACTGGGTTTTGAGGTGGTTCATCATGCAGCAATAAATAACTGGCACAGATACTGAGATTTAAAATGGGGTGCTGCCATTAAAAACAAAACAAAACAACTAAAACACATAAAGAGTGCCTTTGAACAGGGCGATAGGTGGAACCTGAAAGGAGGTGGAGAAGAGTCATAATGAAAACCAGCAGGGCCTCTGGGAGCCTGTGAGTGGAAGCCTGACAGCCCCTGAAGAGGCTGACAGCAAGGGCTTCTAGGCAGGGAAAGACAATGGCCCTGGAACCTGGAGGAAAGGCGACTCTTGCTCCAAAGCAGCTGAAAGTAAAGATCAATGAGCAAGATAAGCTGAAGAATTTTACACATAAAGGAACTAGGGCTTACTAGGGTCAGATATCTGTTTCCCAATTACAGCCTTTCCTCATGTCTAATTGCCAATAATTCTAAAAGAAATAACTTCTGAACTAAGACCAAATCCAGGGTGCTGCCAGGAAAAAACATGGCCTAAGGTTGCAGCCAAGACTGTAAAATCCTTTGTTAAGACCTCAGAAAGCTTTATGGTGGTGCCTCAAATTCTTCTAAGGATCTTAATCAGAGTTTACACATTTTAAGGCACCCATCCTACAACAGCTTCACAGGAAGCCCAAAGTGAAGAGCTTATCTCACAATGACTCATGAGGGTCCCTTTCCTATTGGCATGAACCCCAGTAAAATTCACAGGAAACTCAAGGTTTTTAAAAACGGTATTAGCAAAAGCACTGCCTGGTAGCCTGGACTGAGAGAGACGGAGAGAATACAAATGAAAAGAGAGAGGCCTTTGGGTCTTAGAAGTTCTACAGGGAGGAAGCAGGCTGAGAAAACAGATGTAAACACAGGTCATTTCTTATGAACAGGACAGAACTGAGAGCTCAGAGGCACAGCAAAGGGCCACGGAGAGGCATTCCCATGATTAGGACTAAGTCTTCCTCAGAGAACTAGCAGCCTGCAGAAGGCTTCCTTTCAGAATGGACTGATGTGTCTCCCATTTTCCATTCTGAATGAAAATCTTGAGCAGGTCAGCAGAATGTTGGCTCTGTGGGTGGTGGTAGATAACTTGCCTCTTCAGTTCTCAATCTTTGTATTGAGAGGAATTGTACTCCAAGGGCTAAACTGTAGAAACCACAGTCCAGGCTCCTGTCCCATCTGCACCTGATGAAGATGTAAGATCTCAGACTCCAGCCTGAACTGGATGCCATCGTCACTGAGGCTTGGCCCACAGGTATAGGGTAGGGGTGAGTGTGTTTTTCTTGTCTTCTTTTCCTTTTCTTATGGAAATGTTTTATATATCTTGACCAGTGGATATACACTTTTGTTGTTGTCTCTTTGGCTTTTTTATTTCAAGTATAGTTGACATATGATATTACACTGGTTTCAAGTATATAACATAGTGATTGGAGTGTATTTTTCATGTGGGAGGGTAATTAAAAATTGTGTTTTTTAAATGTGTCTGTACTTTTAAAAATTCCATTGATTTCTTTAAAAAAGGAAGGTTATGGGCCAACCTTACTGACTTGCTCCCAGTGAACAGAACATGGTGAAGGTGATGCTATATGAATTCCAAGGCTGGTTGGCCTGGATAGGCCAGGTGTTCCAGCTGCCCAGCCCAACTAAAGTTCCAGCCAGGGCCCGGCGCCAACAATCGGACATGTGAGTGAACTAGCCTCCAAATGACTCCAGCCTCAGCCTTGGAGCTGTCCCAGCTAAAGCTGAAGGAAGCAGAGACAAGCTGTCCTGGCCACACTTTCTGATGGAGGTTTGTGAATAAGATAATGTTATTTAAGCTACTGAACCTGGGAGTTTATTAGGGTAAAACAGATAAACAGAAAAGTTGTGAAAAAAGGGATAATATGAAAACTAACTTATTTGTGGCGAACTGATTTTCAACAAGGGTGCCAAACAGTAGAAATGAGTCCCCTTTAAAATGGGTTATAATAAATGTTGAGATTAATTTATTAATGGAAAACAATGCTAATGAGAAGAAGCAGATGACTAGAAGACCTAAGAAGTTCTTCTAGGGTTCCCTTCAATTACAAATTCTTACACCCTAGGCATATATGCCTCTTCAGAATTTTTCCTCAAGTTAGGGGATAGGGTAGACTGGTAAGCAAGGAGAGACATAGGATTTAAAGAATAACAACTGAAATGCTTTTGTAGCCAAAAATGAGGCCTTTGATCTGATTTCAATTAACTGAAATTCTAATAGACAGCATGGAGTATTTATTAATCATTCTACCACTCAATCTTCATTTTCCTTTCCTCAGTGAGGAAATAAAGAGAAAATTAAGGAATCATTTTTAATCTTCTCAGTAGTAAAATAAATGCAGTATCCTTTGGGCTATTTAAGTACAATTTCTCCTTTATCTTACCTCAAGGTTGTCAGTATGGGGAGGTAAGACCATCTCATCTTTGTATTGCATTATAGTACTTCTCCCTATCATACAATTTAGCTTTGAAATTCTGATTAAGAATATTGTTTATTCAATGACTTAGTTACTCTTGAGGGTTTTTTTCCTTGGGATAGGATGACATATGATACCGTCAGTTATGCACTGAGCTATAAAGTATAGCTATCCATCTTGATTTAAGTAAAAGGAGGTGGATACAGAGAACTGAGGTTTCTGAGAACATAGGATCAGCACCAAGAACAAGGTTGGCCTCAGGATTACACACAAGAACCAGGTCAAAAGAAGATTTAATTGTGAATAGAAAGATGACAGATTAGCAAGGCTTCCAAAGAGAAAGCCAAAAGCCCAGACTTCATCTCTTCCTTCCTAGATGGTGAAATCTATGTATGGATCAGTCAATGCCCTATAATGAGTCACTGAAACATAATGAACTACACAGACTGAGTCAGCAGATCCTGTGACCCAGACATGCAGATGGGAGTGAGGTGGAGGAACACCGGTGAGAAACTAAAGGTGTGAATAGAGAAAAGAAAGGGAATGGGCTCTACCTTTGTTGTTAGTCTGACTTCCCATCATGGCACAGCCAGCAGGGCACAAGCTGGACAAAGGTTCTCTGAAGCTAAAAGTGTCCACAGGAGCTGAGAGAAGCAAGTGGTAATATTCAAGATGACCGTGAAAGAGTCCTCACAATATTTGATTTGGTACTGGCATAAGGATAGACATGCTGCAACCGTATTAGAATTGGGGATACAAAATAAACTCTGGTGAACTGATTTTCAACAAGGGTGCCAAAAGGTTAAATGGGTCAAGAATAGTCTTTTTAAGCCATGGTACTAGGGCCACTGAATATCCACATACAGAAGAATAAAATCAGACCTCTACTTCATAGCATATATACAAAGTTAACTCAACATGTAAGCGCAAAAATTATAAAACTCATAGGAAAAAACAAAGATGTGTATCTTTGTGACTGGATTTGGCAATGGTTTCTTAGATGACACCAAAGTAGAAAAGCAGATTACCTGGATTCATCAGGACAGCGAAAAGGCAAGCTAAAGAATAGGAGAAAATACTTGAAAACCCTTTATCTGATAAGGGATTTGTATCTAGAATATAGAAATAACTCTTATAATTCACTTATAAGAAGACAGTCCAATATTAAAATAGGCAAAGGAATCAAACAGCCAGTTCTTCAAAGAAGATACCTGAATGGATAATAAGCACAGGAAAAGATGCTCAACAACATTATTCATCAGAAAAATGCAAATCAAAACCACAGTGAGATGCCATTTCACACCCACTATAGGATGGCTACAATAAAAAAAGACAGATGATGACAGATGTTGGTAAGAATGTAGAAAAACATCAGAACCCTCAAGCACCACTTGGGAAAGAGAAAGTTAAGACACATAACTTCCTGCCTTTTACTATGCTGTTTACAGCTGGGCCTGCATGCTAAATTAGTTGCCTGGGTTGCAAATTATTTGATTAGTGCTGAAGGAGAAAAAAACCAGCAGATAGGTAAAGTTAAAAAATAAATTGGGCCTGCATAATTAACACAATAAAGACATGGGCTATGCTGAGGTACCCTCCTTTATCTGGGGAATATTCAAACATTCCAGGCCAAGTTGTTCCTGGCTTTTTAAGCTTTAACTGATTAACTCTGGGTCTTTTTCAGTGGGCTTTTCCTGGCCTTACTCTTTTCCCACCCCACTCATATCTATTTTTCTGACTAACAGCCGGATGTAGATAATTTTCGTAATTCTCTGTTTGGATACATAAGCTGAATCTTTTCACATTTTTACAGGATATTTAAAAGGGAAAGGAAATGAGGGAAGTATCTCATTTCAACTGGTTTATATAATGACCTTTTGTACAATTAACCTGAAATCCACGAAACAAATATATTCTACATCCGCAACAGTGAAGGTAACAAAAATTACAATTTTCTGAAACATTCCATTAAACATTATCCTGTGGTTTTATTTGGCTTGCCTCATCATGGCAAAAGAGATCTGTAAAAAAAAAACAATGGTTGTTACTAAAAAAAAAAGTCTCAATTGATGTGAAGAGTGATGCGTAATTCTGTTTTCCTAAGGATAAATATTGTAAGAAAAAATGGATAATATAAATGGCAGAACTTAAGTCAGAGTTTAAGGAATAAGTACATTGTAAAGACAGTAGAATTGTAATAAAATTGTTATAATGAAAATATAAAAGCTGTGCACAGAAATTAATATTCTAAAACACTGTGTATTATTTCATTAGCTATAGATTAACTGTTGGTATGTTAAATTTCATACATACCTGACTTAGGGCTTGATTTAATTTCTTCTTTAAGTCCTGTATCTCATTAGTATAGTATGAGGTAGCTGCAACGAAAGTCTCTGACTCAAATCGTATTTCTTCACTGTCAGCCAATTCTCATTGGAGTTGTCTTACAACTACCTAATAACATATTTTTTGTTAATATATCACTCTAACATATGTATTTTGAAAAATGTCACTGCATTCATCAATTCACCTTTTCCTCATGCATACACATTCCTGTTTACTGAATTTTGTGTGATCCTCCTGTCTAATCAGTATTGTATACTTAAGACAATGAATTCAGCCCCACTATCCACTCCCCCTAAGAATTTGCAGAGCTTTATCGCCTAGGGTAGTCTCAAGAAAAAGAAAAACATATATGTGAGACTTGGAGGTGGTAAATTGTATGTTGTGAAAGGTTTTCCCTTTTTTCCTAGTAACCTAAATTGACTTGAGAGTTCCTCACATACTGAATCCTCTGTGTGAGTCCTTGCAATAGATCCCCATCTGAGAATAAATATGAAGCCATGCCAATGGGACTCAGGCCCTAGGTAACCAGGCCTCTACCTGCCTCCCTGACCTTGGTTCCTATAACGCACTCCATTCCCGCTATAAACAAATCCTGTCACTGTTCATTAGTCTGAAAAAGAGATCCAATCACAGACAGTTACAGTTCTCTTTGTACTGGACACACTTATGTCCAGTAAGTTTGTTATGTACTAACCTAGGTCTTATAACCTCTCAACTACATTTCTCCTTGAAATGAGTACTGTGAGCAAACTATTTGTAAATATGTTTGAAGTAAATTTTAAATAGCAATGGGAAAAATCAAATATGGTTTTTTGCTATACGTCATCACATTTGTCTTAAATTATGATGTATTGGAGAGCAGATGCCTTTAAACAGGTCCTAATACACTATTTGAGACTAAAATGTTTCCAAATTTAATTCAAATTGACATGAATCAAAATAAAATTACACCAACTGAAAATGTATAAATGCTACTGAAGGAAAAGGACTGTGACATACAGCATCGGCCCTTCATCTCATCTGGGAAATCTGGAATAACTGTCAAGGTGAGCCACTTGATTGAATCTAGAGGTTCATTTTAAGTATGAGCATTTCCACTTACCTGCTTCATCACGGTATTAAAATGTGATGACACAAAGACTAAAATTATTATTTAAGCAGTATAAGACTAAATTATAAAAGAACATAGTCAACACAAATGTCTTTCTTCAAAATAAAGCACCTGCCAAATTAATTTTTTGCTGGATACAAGCACGCCTTTAAGATATTTATAGTCTATATACTTTTTGTATTCAATAGACTCAACATTTTTCCATAATCAAGTATTACTTTGAATTTTCTTTCCGGAAGTTTGAAAAATGTTTATTTTCCTGGATACTTACTTCTAGTTCTCTTTTCTCATTTTCACCTTGATTCATTCTTTCTTTGAGATGATTAAAATCATCGAGTAATTCTTTATTCCTTCCTTCTAGGGTAAGACATTTTTCCCTTTCAGTTTGGAGTTCATTTTCAGCTTTGTTTTGAGCATTATCCAGGTGCTGTCAGAGCAACTCATTTTCATTTTGTAGTTGAGATAATCTCTTTTCTAAGGACTCCTGCTTTCTGATGTATTTATTCAGTTTACCGTGTTTATTCTCATACATGTGTTCAATGTTCTTCTTTTGACAGCGTATATGGCTTAGGTCTCTTTGCACACTTTCTAAATCGAAAGTCTTTTCTCTAAGGGCATCTCTGGTGTAACTCAGCTCAATTTCCAGGCTACTGACTTTACCTTCAGCTTTAGAAAGTTGCCGAGAAAGAATGCTCATGTTTTCTTCCAGATTAGACATATCAAAATTCATTTTGTCCAGAAAACAAAACAACTCATTTCTTGCTCTACGACTATGGAAAGCAGGTCCTAGTTCCCTTTCTGATGCCTGACTTTGCTCATGAACATGGGTAGCAGTAGATAGTCTAGAATTGTCTGATACAACTTCTGTCTCCAATCTTTCTTTGCTTGCTTTTTCATTCTGCAACTTACAACGTAGCACTGTATTCTCAGATGTCAGGATATCAACTGGACACATCACTGACAGTGATACCAGGAGAGTCCGAACCTGGAAAATCGGAAAACAAGGTTTCTATGGGATAGCCTGAAAGTAATGATACAAATTTGGCTAACTTGTGCAATGTGTTCATCCGAGAAGCACTCCCACATCCTCCCCTCCCCACTGAAACCCACTGCTCCCTCACCGCTTACACGGGCATTTTACATGTCCTGTATTGCCATTCAAGTAGGCAAGCCTAATTAACTAACCATGGTCCTTCATTTTTTTCTACTTTTATATTTTCTACTATCACTTACTTTGACTTGCTCATCAGTCTCTATCACCTATTCTATATTCTGTAGAGCTTTATCAAGAACTAACATTCTTCAAGTTATGAATTTTTTTATTAATGAAATTTATGGGAAACCACTTATTTTATATTTAAACATGCATAATGGTTATTGGGTACTGTAGACACAGTTTTCAAAAAAGTTGTCAGTGAATGGCATTAGTTTAATTACAGGATGCACCAGTATCTTCAGAATTCACTTGTTAAACCTGGATAAGCACAGTCAATTTATGTGAGAAAAGACAGCCTTGAGTGACCTGTTTCCATGTTAAAAGAGGGCAAGTTGACTCCAGAGTACAGAGTGCCATGGGATAGGAAATGAATATATAACAAAATAATTTTCTTTTTTAAGACAAAATCATCAGATTTAAACTTTAAATTTTAAACAAGTGAGCAAAAAAATAAATTTGGATGGAAACTTTGAAGCCCTTCCATCACAAGGACTGGTAAAAGTTTCATCCATGAGCCCCGCCTGGCAGTCCCTGGAGTCCCAAGATCCATCTGCTCATGGGGTCCAAGAGGTCCAAGTATTTTTCGATAAAACTCAATGTTACTTGCCATTTTCATTCTCATTCTCTTTACAAGCATATAGTGTAATGTTCCAGAAATATGGTATGTGATAATATCAGAGCTCTAATGACTAATGTGATGTATGATCATGTATATTTGTATTTAAAATTTTTCAGTTTTAACTTCTAATGTTGTGACTATCAATAGATACAACCCATTTAACTAAAAGTTCTTAGGAATTCTCAGTAATTTTTAATACAGAGGAATCCTAAGACTAAAACATTTCAGAATTACTGTTTTAAAAGTCTACCAATATTTATTAGAGTATAATAATTTTGCCCATTTTTAATAATCGAAGACCTCTCTCCCTCCTTCTCTCTCTCTCTCACAAATGGCCAACATTGGAAGTTGAATAAACTGAGCACCCAGACTGTGTTCATTTCAGTACCATTGGGTGAAGACTTCAAGATGGGCTGATACAAATCCAAAGAAACAAAAACTTCCTTTGGCTGTGTTGCCTACTGTTTTCCTTCATTGTGTCCTCTACATGAGGGGTCATCAAGGTGTGGCCCACAGGCCAAATCCAATTTGCCATCTGGCTGCGAAACAGTCGTCTGGGAGCAGTCATGCTTATTATTCACTTATGTCTTGTCTATGACTGCTTCCAAACTACTATGGCCCCACTAAGCAGATGTGACAGCACCTAGTCTCTCTCATTCTGTTTTGACTTAATGAAGTATGAAGCTGGTAACAGGCCATGTTGGTGTAACAGTATGTAAAATAAGCTGTGTTTCTCAACGAGGCATGGCTTTTCTGACTCCCGTAGTGCCAGCAGGAGACTTTAAGAGCCTGTCTCAGCAGTACTGCTGCACACCAGTGAAGTTCTGAGTGTCTGCCATTTATGTATGGTTCCAGGAAGTTATTGCTGTGTTCCCAGTTTTAAAGACAGTTGTTTTTATTAGTGAGATAAATCAGGATGTAATAAGAAACATTCATGTACTAAATGTAATTCATTTGTTGTAAAACATTCTATTTTTATTAATCTTTTTTACCTTATTTTCTACTTTATTATGAAAAGTTCAATTTGTTATAAGGTGATTATAGAGAAAAGATACAACATTTAACTTAAAAATCTTTATGTACACAAAGATATATGGGATTTTAGGGGTCATGATTAAATGAATTCCTTTTCAGATGATTGAAATAAACACCATCTCAGATTTTAAATTACCTACATTAGCTTGGACTAAATTACCTACAATATTGGACTGTTAAGAAAGAAATAATATACATGCAACTTATATACTGTTTCTTTTCATTTGGTCTTTCATTATCAAAACTCCCTTATTCTTACTTTATCTATGGTAGACCACCAAGAGCAACTCACTATCCCAACTCTTACCTGGAGAAGAGTTTCGATTATTTTGAGAAGAATTTTTAATTCCCTTGTCCACTTTGTACATATCAATTAGTTGGCAAATGCTATGTGTAAAGAAAGGTTATAAATAATATTACTACTTTAGTACTGATTCGAAAAACATTTACCAAATAACATTCCTAAGAGTATTTTGGATAATAACAGGTAATACAAAGCCTTAATTAGCCAATTTACTCCAAATTTCTAAGTATTATAACTTTTTATTAAGCAAATAATTAAAGATGACAAGCAGTAAGATAGTAAGGTGGACCAGTCATGAAATGAGGGCACTATAGCTCAGTAAATGAGTCAGAGTTAGCGTGCCATAACGGACGGATGTGTCTTGAACTCAGAAGGCCTAGCTCTATAACCAACAGCTATTTGTTATAAGCTGCTTCTCTTCAATTCAAAGTCTTGCTCTAGAAAGTAGGGATCTTGCTGCCTCATTTTACAAAGTTGTTGCAAGGGTTTAATGAGCTACTATACCCCCAAAATGCTCGAAGAACACTCGAGGAATGGAATGATTTCCTCGAGAGAAGTTTGCTCTTCAACTTGAAACTATTTTGGAATGCCAAATAAAACCCAGTGTGTTTTCACATTTTCTACCAAGTTAGCTGCCATGTTCAGAAAATGTTACTATGTTTGGTTATTCACTGTTCTTTCTTTGTGGTAATTTAGGGGATCTCAGTTATCATAAAGTTACTTACAAATATACTCCCTCATTAAGTTGGATGACAGCATTGTCCCCTATCATTGTAGCTAATCACACCAAGGGCACAAAACAATAGAAGTCAAAACCTGGTGTCGACTGCTACTTTTTCCTCTTCATCTACTCAAACTCTGAACCAGCAGGTATCTGAATGATGTTTCATCTCCATGTCATCTCCAGTTGATCCCTACTCTTGCACATGTGGATTCTGATGAGACATGGATGGGGCTTAGCTCTCCTAATGCCAAGTAACCTACTTGAGATTCAGAGATTCCTGTTGAGTGGCTGGCTTTCTTGTGAGGTCAAATCTGAAAGTATTTTGAAACCTGAACTCCACTCCAGGTACTTCAGAAATTTTCATTATTATAGAAAACAGACCACTTAAGAGGTGAACCTTAATTATGGAATCTCAAGCAAAACTGGTTCCACTATTAGGTCAGGGCAATATGGGGTGTTCCATGACCTAAGAAGCCTGCTACCCTGTGGCTACAGAACACCCTAGCAGAAAGGCAAGTCTAATCTCTTCCTGCAGCTTTATCTGAACCTCTCTACTAATATCTGCAGCTAATGGTCCCACCTAATATTGGCAAACAGGACAGACAATATCCTAAAAGGGTGATTCATTGTGAAGGTCTCGGGCTAGGGTGCAGGCTCTCCATAAGGCTTTTGAGGGCATGGAGAAAAGTGTGGCTGAAGCTAGCAGGCCCAGCTGCCAGAACAGGAAGCTCATGCTCTGGAATAGTGGCTGAACATAGAAGCATATGTATGTGAACTGAGAAAAGGTGTGGCTTTTCTAGTCTAGTGTGGATCACCATGAAGACAGGAATCTAGAAAGGCAAGGACATCCTGGGAGCAAAGGTCAATCAGGACTGCCTGCAGGGCCATTTCAGTAGCAACACTGCAGCAGTACAAACAGTGGAAACAACAGAACATAGAATGTCCTTTTCCCCCCCTCCAAGTGACTTATGAAAGAGCACTGTCTCTTTGGTCTTAGGGAAACCCTTGGGTTCTTGGAAAATTCAGAGGAGAGAGTACAGGGGTAGTCCCCAGGGAAAAAGAAAACAGGATTTTCTGCTATCCTGAATATGGCCAGGTAACATTAGAAAAATCAGAGATGTGACATTATTTGTGCCCCATGCATAGTGGTTATACATAGAATTAAATGGATAATGTTATGTCTTAAAAGTCCTGTGATAAAGAACCGGGCAACATTGCTACTAGTCTAGCTTTTTGCTGGGTTTCTGGCTGATGACATGGACTAACTCACTGCCATTCCAAAACTTCGTGAACCAAACTATGAAATCTCACCTTTTACATATTAAGTAACAGTTATTTTAAACTTTAGTTGAGTGGTAGCTAGCATTTTAATGTGAATACTTATGTATTAAAACCTATATTATGAGCATAATTTTCTGCAGTCCATCCAAGGGTATCTTCCAAAAGGACATCAATAGCTCGCCGAAGAAGCAGCCTGGCTATAACTGCTGATCTATTATCTATAGCAAGCATGAGTGCTGTTCTAAAATGAAGGAAAAAATAACTTCACCCTTAGGAACTTTGTTATTAAATAGCTAACTTGATACACTTTACCAAGTCAAAATCTTGCCTGTCTGTGCAGAACTGACCATTCACATGTTCAAGGGTTCATCTTTGTAAATTACCTCCAAGACTAAAAGGAAGGGACAAAAAGGAAGCCTTTTGTCCCACTTGGCTATTATGTAGTAGAAGTTGCTACTTTAAAGTCCTCTGATGGACAAGAAACTACTGTGAGGTCACTTTTCTGAAGTAGGTGAAGATTTAAATGAAGAATTTTCCATTTCTTCCTTAGTCTGGTATATTATACTTCAAAAAGACAGAAGTCAGATACATTAAAGCTATTTGCAGGCTTATAACAATATTAGTAATAATGGTAATACTCATAGTTGCAGTTAAGATGCTATGTGCTAGGTACTAAACTAAATGATATATCTATAATCTTATACATAACCACCCTTAGAGTATAATTCTTTTTCATATCAAATATAGTGGTGCTGATAAGTAAAGTTCCCAAGGTCACACACCTAGCAAGCAGGAGAGCTAGGTATCACACCCAGTCTTGTGAGAATCTAAAGCCCACCTCTTTTGTCTTTATCACCCACCTATGATTTGTCTTTAGTAAATGGAAACTTTGTTCAATTAAAGCTATCTTTCTTCCTTCTACCATACCAATGAAAAATAAAAACATCAAAATATACTAGAAGTGAAAAAGGATAAAAACTGATGAGTCCACAGTATCTGGTAATAGTCATTAACATTCACTTAAGAATAACCTAGTAACATCAGTATTCTTTAAAGTATGCAATTTAAAGCAAAGACACATCCAAAAGACAAAAATCAATTCCTTTTTATGCTCAACAAGCATCTTTTAGGAAAAATTGTATGTAAAGTACAGGTAAAAAAAACTATAAAAGAGTTCAAAAGTTCAAAATTGTGTCTTTAAACTAAAGAGCCTGTACTTTATAAAAACCAATATGAAACCCACCCTTTAGCTAATCTAAAAATCATCAGCGAAAAAATCAGATTTCAAATGTCATCAGCTAATATTGTAAAAGCACCCTGCTGTATAGACTGCTGCCTAGTCAGAATCATTGCTTTTCTACTAATTAATGATGTGTTGATATTTTCCACTATGTAATTATCAATTAATCTTCTGCTTAATCTTCTGATGTGTTTATCATGACACTAGAGAAATATAAGGTTTAAAAAAAAATACTGTACCTTTTATTGTTATCAACAGCATGCACATTTGCTCCTTCAGTTAGTAAATATTTTGTCATTTCATACTTTCTTTGCCTTATAGCTAGCAAAAGTGGTGTGAAGCCTTCCTGTAAAACAGCAAAAACAATTTATAACTTACAAAACCACATATTCCTAAACTGAATTAAAAACTTATGAAAGACCCTCTGCCCTTAAACATATAATATAGAAGGAAAATTAAAAGTGGCCCCTTCCTTCTCAGCCCTCAGTTTTCACCTGCTGCTCCTTCTCTGGCAATGCCCTTCCTCTACACCTCTTCGACAGACTACCGGCAAAGGCATTCTCCACAACTCACTGCAAACACTGAAGTCTTCCAGGAAGTCTTTGCTTCCCATCACAGTATTGACCATGGTGTGCTGTACTTGCCTTACTGCTTCCATCTAAACCAAGAGTTTCTTGAGGGCAGGGGCTATTTCTTAATCTCTCTATACCTCCAAACTTGAAAATGTAGTAGGAAGTGCTTTAACTATTTTTACTGAGTTAATAACCTAAGTGATTCTCTATAGGGTAGTGTTTCTTGCAATAATTATTCCAAAGAATACGTACTTTACCAGAAGTTAATGACCATGCCCCAGTGAAGATTCCATGATCTATATTTGAGAAATATTTTTAAACTGTGCTTTATATGTGTAGTACTAAAGAAATCTGTTTAATTATGCTTACTCCCTATCTGCCCAATACTTCTTTGTTGCAAACATTAACATTTGAGGATTTAAGTGTTTCAGGGATAGTTTTGTCAGCTTTCCAGTAAAAACGAAGGTTTTTCCCATGTATACAAAATTGCCTGATTCACTTCTATCAATGGTGTCAGGTTCCAAGATGTCAATGTCAGGCACTATGGCTTCGAATGGGTCACTAGGAAATGGGCTCTGAATTAAAAGAGACAGGCTTCAAATGAAACAATTGCTTATTACTAAATGGTCCATGGGTTTTGTCCTATAATAAGAAGAGAGTTTTGTTTTATCTTTGCTGTTATTAAGCTCAATATGAAATTTTAACCTCAATTGTGATGATAACTCTGGGACCCCAAATTTTTTCAAAAATCTTTTTATTCTGGTTTCCATTTTAATTGCTACTTAAAATTATATTCCAGGCAAAATATGAATCAAATAAAAATATAATGGCTTATCAATAAAACTTCTAATGGAAGTTACTAAATCACTTGCATTTTTAAGGAACAATGCTGAGGGGAAAGATATATTTTCTGCACTAAACATATAACCTAACTGACTATAACCATGATCAACCTCATCAGGTTTACAGACATTCCAATGGGAATAGGATTACCTATACCCTACTACATGTAAAAAGTTATTTTAAAAACCACTCATAGAAAAGATGGCAGTGTGAGAGGTAAGACACAGACCTCCTCCTAAAACCACATATAATATGAAAATACAATTAATACAACTAATCCTGAAAGAGCAACAGGAAAGAAGGCGGCACCAGACTGCATACACCTGGAGAAAAGAACAGACCTCATGGAACAGGGTAACATACCTGACTTGGCGGGACCGATCCCCCTCCCCCACCCCAGCTCACCAGAAGAGGAAGAGAAACAGAGCAGGGAGGGAGTGGAGGCCTGGGACTGCTGAACACTTAGCTCTGGAGATCTGCTGTGGGAGCACGACCTTACATTGCATGGTGCTCTGATTTAGTGTGGTTGGAAAGCTAAGACAGGTGGAATACCTCAAGAGATGGACATTCCAGCTGCGAGCGGAAAACAGGGATTCATATCCAGCTGATCTGGGTAGGCAGTCTGAGAGACTTCCTAAAAGTGAGAGGCTGCTAAAGGGGTAAGGATTTGGCGACGCTTACTGCTCAGGAGAAAGGACAGGTAGACAAAACTGGGTGCACCCCACCCAGAAGGTTGGGAGCTTAAATGATCTTGAGGCTATCCATCCCCATGGCTCTCTACACAGATCCAAGGCCCCTGCAATGATACATAGCATGCTGTGTCTTACTCCTGGCTAGCCTGCAACTGGTTCAGGCTCATAAACCGGCAACCACTGCCCTGGTGTCAGGACAGCCAGAGGGAAGCCCTGCCTACGGAAGCTACAACCACAAAGACACAGAGGCTTACACCTGTGTGTTTGGCCCAATAGTTCTGGCAGTAGAGACAGGCATAGCAGCCAGGAAGCAGGAAACACCATTTTTCTTCCCCACCCCCAGGCACCAACACAGCTCCCTTGCAGCCCCCGACATCACTACAGGGGTTGAAAAGCTCCAGAGAGTAGAGCTTCTGGGCACTATAGGGCACCACAGATGAATTATGAACTGTCAAAGGAACCTGATTCAAAGCAAAATTATGAATACACCTGAGAAAGATTCCAATGAAATTGACATCATGAATCTTCCTGAGATTTTAAAATAAAAATCATTCTAAAATTCATATAGAACCACCAAAGATCCTGAAGAAAGAAAAAAGTGGGAAGAGATATTGCCCCCCAACTTCAGGCTCCACTACAAAGCCACAGTAATCAAGACAATTTAGTACTGGCACAAGAACAGAGCTACAGACCAGTGGAACTGAACAGAGACTCCAGACATTAACCCAAACATATATGGTCAATTAATAATATGATAAAGGAATGATGGACATACAATGGGGAAATGACAGCCTCTTCAACAGTTGGTGTTGGCAAAACTGGACAGCTACATGTAAGAGAATGAAACTGGATCACTGTCTAACCCCACACACAAAAGTAAATTCAAAATGGATCAAAGACCTGAATGTAAGGCATGAAACCATAAAATGCTTAGAAAAAAACATAGGCAAAAATCTCTTGGACATAAACATGAGCAACTTCTTCATGAACATATCTCCCCAGGCAAGGGAAACAAAAGTAAAAATGAACAAGTGGGACTATATCAAGCTGAAAAGCAAAGGACACCATCAATAGAACAAAAAGGTATCCTACAGTATATGGGAGAATATATTCATAAATGGCAGATCTGATAAATGGTTGACATCCGAAATATATAAAGAGCCCACACATGTCAACAAACAAAAAGGAAATAATCCAATTAAAAAATGGACAGAGCTGAACAGATAGTTCTCCAAAGAAGAAATTCAGATGGCCAACAGATACATGAAAAGATGCTCCACATCGCTAGTCATCAGAGAAATGCAAATTAAAACCACAATGAGATATCACCTCACACCAGTAAAGATCACCACCATCAAAAAGACAAACAACAACAAACGTTGGTGAGGTTGTGGAGAAAGAGGAACCCTCATACACTGCTGGTGGGAATGTAAATTAGTTCAACCATTGTGGAAAGCAATATGGAGGTTCCTCAAAAAGCTCAAAATAGAAATACCGTTTGACCCAGGAATTCCACTTCTAGGAATTTACCTTAAGAATGCAGCAGCCCAGTTTGAAAAAGACAGATGCACCCCTATGTTTATCACAATAGCACTATTCACAATAGCCAAGAAATGGAAGCAACCTAAGTGTCCATCAGTAGATGAACGGATGAAGAAGATGTGGTAAATATACACAATGGAATATTATTCGGCCATTAAGAAGAAAACAAATCCTACCATTTGCAACAACATGGATGGAGCCAGAGGGTATTATGCTCAGTGAAATAAGTCAGGCAAAGAAAGACAAGTACCAAATGATTTCACTCATATGTGGAGTATAAGAAAAAGAGAAAAACTGAAGGAACAAAACAGCAGCAGACTCACAGTACCCAGAAATGGACTAACAGTTACTAACAGGTCCCCAATGGAACTGGGGAGGATGGATGGTAAGGGAGGATTAAGAGGGGTAAAAAAAAGGGGGGGGCTTTATGATTAGCATGTATAAATGTGTGGGGGTGGGGAACGGGTAGGGTTGTACAACACAGAGAAGACAAGTAGTGATTCTACAGCATCTTAATACGCTGATGGACAGTGACTGTAATGTGGTTTTTGGGGGAGACTTGGTGATGAGGGTAGTCTATCAAACCTAATGTACCTCATGTTATTGTAGTTAATGATACCAAAATAAAAAAAATTATTCAAGGGTAACTTTCTTAGCGTCAAAGAGTCTAACAACTCACTTAGTATGCTATTACAAAGACAATCTAAAGATTTTTTACTTTTTCTCTCCTTTTCTCCTCCATTCTTTATATATTTGGTATCATATTCTGGACCCTTTGTCTATCCCTTTTTATTACCTCTGTTTAAAGCTATTTAAACATAGGAACACTTCCATCTATTGCAGTCCCTCTGAAATACACTGTAGAGATGGTTTCTGGGAGCTAAATTCTCTCATCTTTTGCTTATCTGGAAATTGTTTAATCCCTCCTTCAAATTTAAATGATAATCTTGCCATATTAAGTGTTCTTGGTTTGAGGCCCTTCTACTTCATTGCATTAAATACATCATGCCACTCCCTTCCAGCCTGTAAGGTTTCTACTGATAAGTCTAATGATAGCCTGATGGGTTTTCCTTTGTATATGATCTTACTTCTCTCTCTGGCTGCTTTTAATACTCTGTCCTTATCGTTGATCTTTGCCATTTTAATTATTATATGTTTCGGTGCTTTCCTCCTTGGGTCCCTTGTGTTTGGGAGACCTGTGCACCTCCATGGCCTGAGAGACTATCTCCTTCCCCAGATTTGGAAAGTTTTCAGCAATTACTTAGTCAAAGACACTTTCTATCTTTTTCTCTCTCTTCTTCCTCTGGTACCCCTCTATTATGAATATTGTTCCGTTTTGATTGGTCACAGGGTTCCTTCAGTATTCTTTCAGTCTTAAGAGTTCCTTTTTACTCTCTGTGCCTTAGCTTCTTTGTACTCCTCTTCTCTAATTTCTATTTCATTTATTGTCTCCTCCACCATATCTAATCTGCTTTTAATACCCTCCATTGTGTTCTTCAATGATTGGATCTCCATCCTAAACTAGTTCCTGAGATCCTGAATATTTTTCTGTATCTCCATAAGCATGTTAATGATTTTTATTTATTTATTTTTAATTTTGGTATCATTAATCTACAATTACATGTGAAACATTATGTTTACTTGACACCCCCCATCACCATGTCCCCCTGACAAACCCCATTACAGTCTTTGTCCATCAGCATAGTATGATGCTGTAGAATCATTACTTGTCTTCTCTGTGTTGCACAGCCCTTCCTGTGCCCCTCCCACATTATACATGCTATTCAGAATGCCCCGTTCATTTTTCCTCCCCCTTATCCCTCCCTGCCCACCCATCCTCCCCAGTCCCTTTCCTTTTCGTAACTGTTAGTCCATTCTTTGGAATGGACAGTTTTTCAAACTGGGCTGCTGCATTCTTAGGGTAAATTCCTAGCAATGGAATTCCTGAGTCAAATGGTGTTTCTATTTTGAGCTTTTTGAGGAACCTCCATACTGCTTTCCACAATGGTTGAACTAGTTTACATTCTCACCAGCAGTATAGAGGGTTCCCCTTTCTCCATAACCTCGCCAACATTTGGTGTTGTTGTCTTTTGGATGGTGGTGATCCTTACTGATGTGAGGTGATATCTCATTGCGGTTTTAATTTGCATTTCTCTGATGACTAGCAATGTGTAACATCTTTTCATGTGTCTGTTGGCCATCTGAAATTCTTTGGAGAACTGTCTGTTCAGCTCTTCCACCCATTTTCTAATTGGATTATTTCCTTTTTGTTTGTTGAGGTGTGTGAGCTCTTTATATATTTTGGATGTCAACCCTTTATCAGATGTGTCATTTATGACTATATTCTCCATACTGTAGCATACCTTTTTGTTCTATTGATGGTGTCCTCTGCTGTATAGAAGCTTTTCAGCTTGATATAGTCCCATTTGTTCATTTTTGCTTTAGTTTCCCTTGCTCATGGAGATATGTTCATGAAGAAGTTGCTCATGTTTATGTCCAAGAGATTTTTGCCTATGTTTTTTTCTAAGAGTTTTATGGTTTCACGACTTACATTCAGGTCTTTGATCCATTTAGAATTTACCTTTCTGTATGGGGTTAGACAATGATCGAGTTTCATTGTCTTACATGTAGCTGTCTAGTTTTGCCAGCACCTGCTGTTAAAGAGGCAGCCATTTCCCCATTGTATGTCCATGGCTCCTTTATTATATATAATTCACCATATATGTTTTGGTTAATATCTAGACTCTCTTTTCTGTTCCACTGGTCTGTGGCTGTTCTTGTGCCAGTACCAAATTGTCTTGATTACTGTGGCTTTGTAGTAGAGCTTGAAGTTGGGAAGCAAGATGCCTCCTGCTTTATTCTTCCTTCTCAGGATTGCTTTGGCTATTTGGGGTCTTTTGTGGTTCCATATGAATTTTAAAACTATTTGTTCCAGTTCCTTGAAGAATGTTGTTGGTATTTTGACAGGGATTGCATTGAATCTGTAGATTGGTTACGCAGGATGACCATTTTGACAGTATTAATTCTTCGTAGCCAAGAGCATGGGATGAGTTTACATTTGTGAGTGTCCTCTTTAATTTCTCTTAAGAGTGTCTTATACTTTTCAGGGTATAGGTCTTTCACTTCCTTGGTTAGGTTTATTCCTAGGTATTATATTCTTTTTGATGCAATTGTGAATGGAATTGTTTTCCTGCTTTCTCTTTCTGTTAGTTCATCATTAGTGTATAGGAAAGCAACGGATTTCTGTGTATTAATTTTGTATGCTGCAGTTTTGCTGAATTCAGATATTAGTTTTAGTAGTATTGGAATGGAGCCTTTAGGGTTTTTTATGTACAGTATCATGTCATCTGCAAATAGTGACAGTTTGACTTCTTCTTTACCAATCTGGATGCCTTGTGTTTCTTTGTTTTGCCTGATTGCTGTGGCTTGGACCTCCAGTTCTATGTTGAATAACAGTGGGGAGAGTGGGCATCCCTGTATTGTTCTCAATCTTAGAGGAAAAGCTTTCTGCTTCTCGCTGTTACATATAATGTTGGCTGAGGATTTGTTGTATATGGCCTTTATTATGTTGAGGTATTTGCCCTGTATACCCATTTTGTTAAGAGTTTTTATCATGAATGGATGTTGACCCTTGAACCTTTGGTAACCACCAGTGTAAAGACTGCAATGGCAATAAGTAAATACCTATCGATAATCACCCTAAATGCAAATGGTCTGAATACACCAATCAAAAGATATAAAGCTACAGATGGATAAAAAAAAAGACCCATCTATATGCTGCCTATAAGAGACCCCCTTCAAACCCAAGGACATATGCAGACAGAAAGTGAAGGCATAAAAAAACATATTTCATGGAACTAATAGGGAGAAAAAGCAGGTGTTGCAGTACTTGTCTCAGACAAAATAGACTTCAAAACAAAGAAAGTCACAGGAGACAAAGAACAATAGTACATATTGACAAAACGGTCAATCCAACAAGGGGATATAACCAGTATGAATATCTATACACCCAATATAGGAGCACTGATATATATGAAACAAATACTAAGAGAATTAAAAGAGGAAACAGAATGTAATGGATTCATTCGAGGAGACTTAACCACTCTACTCAATCCAAAGGACAGATCAACCAGACATGAAAATAAGTAAGGAGACAAAGGCAGTGAACAACACACTAGAACAGATGGACCTCACAGACATCTACAGAACTCTACACTGAAAAGCAGGAGGATACACATTCTTTTCAAGTGCACATGGAACATTTTCCAGAATAGACCACATACTAGGCCACAAAGAAAGCCTCAATAAATTTAAAAAGATTGAAATTCTACCAACCAACTTCTCAGTTCACAGGGATATAAAACTAGAAATAAATAGTACAAAGAAAACAAAAAGGCTCAAATACATGGAGGCTCAACAACATGCTCATAAATAATCAACGGATCAATGACCAAAGTAAAATAGAGTTCAAGCAATAGATGGAGACAAATGAAAACAATAGCACAATGCCCCAACTTCTGTGGGATGCAGTGAAGGCAGTTCTAAGAGGGAAGTATATAGAAATTCAGACCTATTTAAAGAAGGTAGAACAATCCCAAATGAATCCTCTAAATTCACAATTATTGAAACTGGAATAAGAAATGAGGCCCAAAGTCAGCAGAAGGAGGGACATGATAAAGATCAGAGAAGAAATAAATAAAATTGAGAAGAATAAAACAATAGAAAAAATTAATGAAACCAAGAGCTGGTTCATTGAGAAAGTAAATAAAGTAGATAAACCCCTAGCGAGACTTATTAATAAAAAGAGAAAATCTTGACACATAAACACAATCAGAATGAGAAAGAAAAAATCACTGTGGACATGACAGAAATACAAAGAATTATTAGAGAACCCTATGAAAATTTGTATGTGACAAACTGAATAACCTAGAAGAAATGGACAACTTTCTAGAAAATACAACCTTCCAAGACTGACAGAAAATCTAAACAGACCAATTACCAGCAATGACATTGAATTGGAAATCAAAAAACTACCCCAGAACAAAATCCCAAGTCCAGACAGATTCACCGCTGAATTTTATCAGAGATTTAGAGAAGACATAATACCCATTCTCCTAATGTTTTCTGAAAAATAGAAGAGGAGGGAATATTTGCAAACTCATTCTATGAAGCCAGCATCACTCTAATACCAAAACCAGGCAAAGACCCCACCAAAAAAGAAAACTACAGACCAATATCCCTGATGAACATAGATGCAAAAATACTAAGCAAAATATTAGCAAACTGAATTCAAAGATACATCAAGAGGATCATATCCCATGATCAAGAGAGATTCATCACAGGGATGCAAGGATGCTACAACATTCGAAAATCCATCATCATCAACCACATCAACAAAAAGGACAAAAACCACATGATCATTTCCATAGATGCTGAAAAAGCATTCAACAATATTCTACATCTATTCATGATAAAAATTCTCAACAAAATGGGTATAAGACAGCAAGTATGTACCTCAAAATAATAAAGGCCATATATGATAAACCCACAGCCAACATCATACTTTACAATGAGAAGCTGAAAACTTTTCCTCTAAGATCAGGAACAAGACAAGTATGCCCACTCTCCCTGCTTTTATTCAACATAGTACTGGAGGTCCAAGCCACAGCAATTAGACAACACAATAAAATAAAAGGCAACAAGCAAGGAAGAAGTCAAACTGTCCCTGTTTGCAGATGATATATTGTACATAAAAAACCCTAAAGACTCCACTCCAGAACTACTAGAACTAATACTGGAATTGAGCAAAGTTTCAGGATACAAAATTAATACAGAGAAATCTGTTCCATTCCTATACACTAATGATGAACTAGCAGAAAGACAAATCAGGAAAACAATTCCTTTCACAATTACATCAAAAAGAATAAAATACCTAGGAATAAACCTAACCAAGGAAGTGAAAGACCTATACCCTGAAAACTACAAGATATTCTTAA
The DNA here is from genome assembly GCF_040802235.1 of Manis javanica. Taxonomy (NCBI): domain Eukaryota; kingdom Metazoa; phylum Chordata; class Mammalia; order Pholidota; family Manidae; genus Manis; species Manis javanica. The sequence continues at coordinate 154,159,107 of NC_133157.1, forward strand.
GAGAAATTAAAGAGGATACCTATAAATAAAAATTCATCCCATATTCTTGGGTAGGAAGAATTAATATTGTTAAAATGGCCATCCTGCCTAAAGTAATCTACAGATTCAATGCAATCCCTATCAAAATACTGACAGCATTCTTCAATGAACTGGAATAGTTCTAAAATTCACATGGAACCACAAAAGTCCCCAAATAGCTAAATCAATCCTGAGAAAGAAGAATATAGCAGCTGGGATCATGCTTCCCAACTTCAACCTCTACTACAAAGCCACAATAATCAAGACAATTTCATACTGTCAAAAGAACAGAACCATAGACCAGTGTAACAGAATAGAGAGTACAGAGATTAACCCAAGCATATATGGTCAATCAATATACAATAGAGGAGCCATTGATATACAATGTGACAATGACAGCCTCTTCAACAGCTGGTGTTGACAAAACTGGACAGCTACATGTAAGAGAATGAAACTGGATTACTAACTCCATACACAAAAGAAAACTCAAAGTGGATGAAACACCTGAATGTAAGTCATGAAACCATAAAACTCTTAGAAGAAAATAAAGGCAGAAACTCTCTTGAATATAAACACGAGCAAGTTTTTCATGAACATATCTCCATGAGCAAGGGAAACAAAAGCAAAAATGAACAAGTGGAACTATATCAAACTAAAAAGCTTCTGTACAGCAAAGGACACCATCAATAGAACAAAAAAGTATCCTACAGTATGGGAGAAGATATTTACAAATGACATATCCGATAAGGGGTTGACTTCCAAAATATACAAAGAGCTCAGGCACTTCAACAAACAAAAAGCAAATAACCCAATTAAAATTAAAAAATGGACAGAGGAGCTGAAGAGACACTTCTCTAAAGAAGAAATTCAGATGGCCAACAGGCACATGAAAAGATGCACCACATCACTAATCATCAGAGAAATGCAAATTAAAACCACAATGAGATTTTGCCTCACAGCAGTTAGGATGGCCAACATCCAAAAGACAAACAAGAACAAATGTTGGCATGGATGTGGAGAAAGGGGAACCCTCTACACTCCTGATGGGAATGTAAATCAGCTCAACCTTTGTGGAATGCGGTATGGAGGTTCCTCAAAAAACTAAAAATAGAAATACCATTTGACCCAGGAATTCCACTCCTATAAATTTACCCTAAGAATGCAGGAGCCCAGTTTCAAAAAGACATATGCACCCCTATGTTTATCGCAGCACTATTTACAATAGCCAAGAATTGGAAGCAACCTAAGTGTCCATCAGTAGATGAATGGATAAAGAAGATGTGGTGCATATACACAATGGAATATTATTCAGCCATAAGAAGAAAACAAATCCTATCATTTGCAACAACATGGATGGAGCCAGAGGGTATTATGCTCAGTGAAATAAGCCAGGCGGAAAAAGACAAGTATCAAATGATTTCACTCATCTGTGGAGTATAAGGAACAAAACAACAGCAGACTTGCCCAACAGCAGAACCCAAGAATGGACTAACAGTTATTTAAAGGGAAAGCTACTGGCTAGGATGGATGAGAAAGGATAAGAGGAAAAAGGGGCATTATGATTAGTGTACATAATGTTGGTGGGGGGTCATGGGGAAGGTGGTTTAACACAGATAAGACAAGTAGTGATTCTATAGCATCTTATTACACTGATGGACAGTGACTGTAATGGGGTTTGTCGGAGGGATTTGGTTTGGGGGGATTCTAGTAAATATAATGTTCCTTGTGTAATTGTAGATTAATTATACCAAAAAATACTATAAAATAGTGTAACCTCAAATTGTAACCCCCCGTGCTTATAGAGGCGAAGTAGGTGACTCAAGGAAGTAAAGACCCCAGGTGGGGACAGGAGAACAGAAAAAGGGGCAGCCCTCTGCACAGCACACCTCACAGTAGGCAGGGTTCCACGTTGCACATATGATTCTTTAGGAGAAGCCTGAAGCCTAGATTTCTGCATGAATCTCCTACATATTAAATATTGACTCAATTTATGGGGGCAAACTAAATGTATTCAGGGGCCACAGTTAGTCTATAGTATATTTGTGTTTTTATATTTGTTACATTTCCCAGTGGTTGTATATAAAACAAATGTGTATGCAAAAATCTTGTTTCTTTACTATCATACGGTTTGCCAAAAAATTGGGCCCCAACATGTAATAACAATTGCTATCAAGATTCATAATATCCAGAAATAGGAACCCTGCTACACTGTTGGAGGGACTGAAAATGGTGCAACCACTGTGGAAAGCAGTATGGAGGGTCCTCAAAAACCTAAATAGAAATACTGTTTGACCCAGTAATTCCACTCCTAGGAATTTGCCTGAAGAAAACAAAGTCTCTGATTCAAAAACATATATGCGCCCCTATGTTTATTGCTACACCATTTACAATAGCCAAGATGTGGAAGCAACCTAAGCATCCATCAGTAGATGATAGGATAAAGATGTGGTACATATATACCCAATGGAATATTATTTTGCTCTGAAAAGAAAATCCTGCCATTTGGAACAACATGAATGCATCTTGAGGGTATTATGCTCAGGAGAATAAGCTGGGTGGAGATAAACAAATACCATATGATTTCACTTATTTGTGGAAGATAAAAACAAAGCAGAACAAAAAAGAACAAAACAGCATTAGACTCATAGACACTGAGAAGGGACTAGTGGTTACCTAGGGGGAGCGGACTAGGCAGGGATGGTGGAGGGAGGAGGAGGGGGACTGTTGAACCACCATGCTGTACATTTGATAAAAAACAAAAAAGATTCATAATACTGCCTCACATAATTTTTCCAATGCTTATGAAAGCTACAATCTATTGTTATTTAATTCTCCCAGACTGTTAATCAAATGGATAACTAGTTCATAGGACTGTTGAAACTAAACCATTAAAACAATTTCCATGTCGATTGTCACTAACTACATGGATTTCAATGTTTAAAATTACAATTCTAATTATGCCAGGGCTCTATGAATTTAACAGACATACTGAGGCAGTCTGTCACATGACTTCAGCTAAAAAGAATGTCCATGATTTACTACTATTGCAATGAGAGAACCCTGCTTGTGATAACCAATTTGTTGGCCTAATGACTCAAATGATACCAAAAGATGCAAAATCTTTCAAGGGTCAGCCTCTACTTATTAAAAGAGTATCCAGAAGCAAATTACAAAAGACTCTTTGAGTGCTAGGGAATGACTAATGGCTGTAATGAAAAACGTGTTTTTCTTTAAGCCAACAGATATCGCCAGTAGTATTCTTTTTTAACTTCTCAGTCACAGATGTAGGGCAGGATGGAAGTCAGGCTGAAATTGTCAGAAAGGAGAGAGCTGAAGGAAGTAGCAACCTATCAAACCCCAACTCTTCTAGAGATTTCTTAAGTTTGTGAGATCTGCAAATTTATATATTACACTTATCCATTCAGTAGTTCTTAAGCAAGAGTTGTATCAGTTCTTCAACGAACTGGAACAAATAGCTCAAAAATTCATATGGAAAGACCAAAGACCCTGAATAGCCAAAGCAATCCTGAGAAGGAAGAATAAAGTGGGGGTGATCTCACTCCCCAACTTCAAGCTCTACTACAATACCACAGTAATCAAGACAATTTGGTACTGGCACAAGAACAGAGCCACAGACCAGTGGAACAGGTAAGAGACTTGAGACATTAACCGAAACATATATGGTCAATTAATATATGATAAAGGAGCCATGGACATACAACAGGGAAATGACAGTCTCTTCAACAGATGGTGCTGGCAAAACTGGACAGCTACATGTAAGAGAATGAAACTGGATCACTGTCTAACCCCATACACAAGAGTAAATTCGAAATGGATCAAAGACCTGAATGTAAGTCATGAAACCATAAAACTCTTAGGAAAAAACATACGCAAAAATCTCTTGGACATAAACATGAGCGACTTCTTCATGAACATATCCCCCCAGGCAAGGAAAACAAAAGCAAAAATGAACAAGTGGGACTATATCAAGCTGAAAAGCTTCTGTACAGCAAAAGACACCATCAATAGAACAAAAAGGTACCCTACAGTATGGGAGAATATATTCATTAATGACAGATCCAATAAAGGCTTGACATCCAAAATATATAAAGACCTCATGCACCTCAACAAACAAAAAAACAAATAATCCAATTAAAAAATGGGCAGAGGAGATGAGCAGTTCTCCAAAGAAGAAATTCAGATGGCCAATAGACACATGAAAAGATGCTCCACATCACTAATCATCAGGGAAATGCAAATTAAAACCACAATGAGATATCACCTCACACCAGTAAGGATGGCTACCACCCAAAAGACAAACAAAAACAAATTTTGACGAGGTTGTGGAGAAAGGGGAACCCTCATACACTGCTGGTGGGAATGTAAATTAGTTCAACCATTGTGGAAAGCAGTATGGAGGTTCCTCAAAATGCTCAAAATAGACATACCATTTGACCCAGGAATTCCACTTCTAGGAATTTACCCTAAGAATGCAGCAGCCCAGTTTGAAAAAGACAGATGCACCCCTATGTTTATCGCAGCACTATTTACAATAGCCAAGAAATGGAAGCAACCTAAGTGTCCATCATCAGATGAACGGATAAAGAAGATGTGGTAAATATACACAATGGAATATTATTTGGCCATAAGAAGAAAACAAATCCTACCATTTGCAACAACATGGATGGAGCTAGAGGGTATTATGCTCAGTGAAATAAGCCAAGCGGAGAAAGGCAAATACCAAATGATTTCACTCATCTGTGGAGTATAAGAACAAAAACTGAAGGAACAAAACAGCAGAATCACAGAACCCAAGAATGGACTAACAGTTAACAAAGGGAAAGGGACTGGGGAGAATGGGAGGGAAGGGAGAGATAAGGGCGGGAAGAAAGGGGGTATTATGATTAGCATGTATAATGTGGGTGGGGAGGAATGGGGAGGGCTGTACAACACAGAGGAGACAAGTAGTGATTCTACAACATCTTACTATGCTGATGGACAGTGACTGTAATGGGGTTTATGGGGGGTACTTAGTGGAGGGGGGACCCTAGTAAACATAATGTTCTTCATGTAATTGTAGATTAATGATAATAACAACAAAAAAAGAGTTGTATCTGTACCTCAAGGAAATATTTGGAAATATATATATCCAGGCTTTACTGGACTTAGTCAAAATCTACAGGGGATAGCCTAGGTTTTTAAGGTTTTTTTAAAGTTTCCCAGGCAATTCGATTCACCAGCACAATCCTAGCTGAGCACTGATGCACTGGACAATCACATCATTTTCATGGCTCATAAAGGTGGTCAATTCCTGCTATCACTTGAGGATTTTGCCAAAGAAAGGAAAGCACAAGAGATGGGTCACTTAGCAAAACTGCATTTAAATTTCCTGGGTGGGGGCAGAACAGGGACTCGTAAGGAAACCCAAAATGTAACTTGATTTCATTATTCATAAACTCCTCTACGTGGCTGTTTCTGCGAGAACAGGATATATCAGTGCATTACATCATCTTCCTGTTTCCCACTTCACCACCACCTGTTCTCTGCCAATCTGGTTCCTCAGAGTCCTGAAAATGTCAATCTCTAAGCAAGTTTACAACCCATTCATCCTCTTTCCCAAACTAACAATTATTTTCCCTCAAGGCTGAAGACATCTTGCCCAAACAGAGAAAAACGAGAAGGAAAAAGCAAACACGAAAAACCTCTTCTTGTTATTTACCTTCATGTGCCAAAACTCCAAATTGGCCTGCATATTTCTCATTGCTCTCTCCTTTTCCCTTTCCTTTTTCCCTCTGAAACTTTAGCCAGTGAAAGAGGAATCGCTTTTACATAAATCACTATTTTTATAAAATAGGAACTTGTCAACAGCAGCCACAATTTCATATTATAAAATACATTTGTTTTGTTTGGGTTTTAGATAAAGCCTGTTTCCGAGACAAACTTTGCTTTCCTGTGTTGCTTTACACTAAACAGAAAAAAACTTGGGTGGGGAAAAAATATTTGAAGGAAAAGTTGTACTGCAACAAATTCAGTGTTTTCACAAACATTTGCCATAAATGCATGCAAGAAAACTGTACTCTACTGTTTCCTTAGAAGAGCCATTATTTTAAGTGAAATCTTAGTTATTTCAAAATATTTTCAGTCAGGAAATGCTTGATTTTCCAAATACATAAAATTGACCCTAACTATATTAACCTGTTGGGGCTGCAGCATGGGAGGTAATGTACATCCAGAAGAAAAAGCAGGTAGGTCAGCTTCATCATCACCTGTTCCCTACATACAGCTACAAGTCGGTAAGGAGCTGCACGAGGCTGAGCAGGAGCTACTCTGTGATGTGAGAAACCCTAAGGTGGTACATGGCTGGCAGAGCGGCTGCCAGTACAAGGGAATTGCCCTGCTGATGTCAAGATGTGACCCAAACCCCTCACGGGATCTTCAGAGCCCTGGGGTCCCAGAGTGCCCAGGGCCTGTGGTGTGCCACTTCCACATCCCACATGCACTCACCCAGCTCCTCTGGCAGGGTACTAGTTCTCCACCTCTCCTCCCACCCATCCCCAGCAGCACCCATTTCCTAAGGCTCTGCAGAGCAGCCAAACTTCACCATCACCTCACCCCCCCCCCCACTCAGCCTTCAGTCCTTTGTGAGCTCTGAGCCTACCACCCCCTCCCAGGCACTCAAGGCAAGGTCCTCCTCCTGGGGAAGAGGAGGGCCAGGAGACTGCTCTGCCCTCTGTATGGGCAACCTTTCTCTAGCCCTCCCCGACTTGGCTTTGGAGGTGCTTCCATGGTGACAGCTCCTGATGTCGAGTATGCAGTATATATATGTGTCTACATATACACACACATACAGATGTATATGTAAAATAATTTTATACATCTATGGCTACTAAAGAAATTAAAAATATGTTATTCAAATTTCTGTAGATAAAGTTGGTGGATGCATCCCTCGTTGTTCGCCTCGATGTCTGTGTTGTGCAAAAGGAGCTGTGCCACTGTTGTTACACGCTCACCACAAGCTGCATAGTGTAAAGCAGTGTTGCCATAGATGTCACTCACATTGGGATCGGCACCATGATCTAAAAGAATACATGCGCATTCCTCTTGCATTGCACGGCCTGTAGGTATTACACAAAGAAACACACTATAAATTCTATGATTTCAAAGTAGACACTCTATAGGTTTCACCAGTGAGTTATATTTAAATGATAAACTGATTCTCTTCTCAGCTATTACATCAAATCCATCTCAGGCTGGCACTGACAGCTCCTACATACCTTGATCAGGGGTGTCCTCTCTAGGTTGTCACAGAGGTTAAGCTCACATTTTCTCTGTACCAGGACAGTTACCACTTCTGTATGGCTGTTGGCGCAGGTCAAATGCAGAGCAGTCCTAGGAAAGTGAGTGGACTTGTTAGGAACAATGGACTCTTCTCAAAACATACAATTATTCATGTAATTGTAAACATTAAAGAGCATGTTATTCATATGTCTTCAAAACAAAAATTTACTTTTTCTGGAGAAGGTACAATATTTATCAGCCTTATTACTCACCACATTAATGAAAGTGCAGTCTATTTGATAGTAAGAGCATGACCTTGGGATTCAGCTCACCTTAGGTTTGAATCTTACACTTTAGTGATCACTTGGCCTCTCGGTGCCTCAATTTCCTCATCAACATGGGGATAAAAATAAGTTATCTCATAGGATACTACTGTTATCTTTAAACAAGAATCTATGCTAAATGCTCTAGAACAGTTCCTAGCACAAACAGCAGGTCAGCAATTGTTATACTATTGTTATAATTATTACTATTGCTACTCCTTTACAAAGAGCATCCAATTTAGTAAAATGATATAATTATGCCTACTTTGCAAAAATGTTTGAAGGATTAGAGAGAACACTATTTTAATTATTTTAAGATTCTCATTTTCTCACATTTTAACATCTCACATTGGAAGGCAAGTATAATTCATAATGTCTGATAACTAATTGGCATTTAAAAAATTTACTGGTGCATAAAATAGTACAGCATCAGACAATCCATTGTGAATTATGTTAAATGAAATAATGGTATACACAACAGATCTACTGCAGTTCACATGCTTGGATTTAAATAAATTTTAGTTCTTAAAAGCATTATGGGATAATGGTTCTTCTGAAATATCAAACAGAAGAAATTTTAAAAAATAATTATTTTTATTTTCATGAAACTTTAAGCCAAAGGAAACTGAAGATTCAAGTGATAAGGATAGCTGGTTTCATTCAATATTTACATTTACAGGTTGTAAATTAGACATTTGCAATGATCTATTTAGGACTGAATACTGTTATAAACATTCAAGAAGGCAGGTAAACATTATCTTTTACAATTTTATATGATCAGAAGTGCTTTTGTTTGAAAGGGAGTAGGAAAAGCTTCAGTTGAAATTAGATCCTAACACTTCAATTAAAAATTTTTCATTTTGCTCACACGGGGCAACATGAAGTGTTTAAGAATGAAAGAATCCTGAGTACAATTTGTTTGCTATTGGAGAGGTCAGTATTTTTAAAGAAAACTTTTATAAAGGCAATACTTTTGCAATAGTAATATTTGCTATTTTTGATTTTTGTTTTCATAAGGACACTACTAAAATTTTCTAAACTTTTGCAATAGTAAGTCATTTTTTGTATTTACTATTTTTTATTCTCACAAGGATGCAACTAAAATAATTGGTGTATAATTATTTACATAAATGTAATAAAGCTACACATAATAAAAACATGTACATAATTAAACATATACATAATAAAATCTATAGGCACAGATAAAAAGATTCTTTATTTCTGAACAGGCTAAAAGTTGTCAGAAGATACCAATCCTCAAAAACATTTTTTAAAAGTAGTTTTTATCTGTGCAAGAGTCATACTTCTGCATTCTCCCAGAATTACTTCATTAATAATAAACTTCCACTATAATTTTTATATGTGTTCATTGCAGAACTCAGATTTTTTCAAAAGAAAAAGAAAAATACACTCGCACTACAAATTGTATCTGGAACAACTTTTTGTGGGATAAAAATCTGGCTACTTTTCTTCACATAATTAGGAGGTATTTCTCCACCATTTATAAATGATTCACCTCTTCCTACTGATGTGAAATGTTATCAGAACCAAGTTCTGAGTCATATATATGTGGGGATTTGGTCACTTCCCATTCTGTTCCATTCATTTATCTGTCTTTTCAGCTTTTAGTAACTCAACACTCTGATAATTTATAGCACATTTTGATATCTAGGACAAATCTTTGTTTAATATATAAGACTTTCCTAAATCTCATCACAGCAATAAAAGAAGGACAGCATAAGGAACCTCCAATTTTTAAAACCATGATTATTTTTTATTTGATTTATGTGAAATTAATAAATAAAAGAGCACACATTTTGAGAAAATGAATATTCCTATTTAATGGAAAGATTTTCCCACACCAAAAGGTCCATCAGTAAATAACAGATCTATACATAGGTGTGCACCCATATAAAATGGATATTGGATTTTATTCAAAGAATTTTTACAAGTTAACAAATTACAAAAATTTTCATTTTTCTCATTATGTATTATGTACTTTTATGCAGTATTTTTGTTAGGCACTTTTATTCCATTATGTACTTTTCTGTAATATCTAATAAGGTATAAAAATGTATACATTAAAAATAAAATGCTGTCTATACTCCATTTTTCTATTAGTGATGTTTAGTTAAATCACTGCCAAACTGTCAGTCAAGTGCTCTGTAAGAATTATGGGTGAGTCTGAAACCGCTAGTTTTTGGCTCTGCTGCTCGTAATGTGGGCATGGGCACCAGACCCCTTGTCAGGCTTCCGGGACCCAGGTCCTGTGGGGCCTTGGTGCTAAGAGGCTCGGCTCCCCAGGTGAGCCTGGAAGGTGACGCTTTCCCAGGTCCACCTACCTCCTCCCAGGCCCCCTCTGGCCTCCCGGCCCCTCTTACCTGTTCTTCTTGTCCGTGTCATTCAAGTCATTTTTCGCCATAAACAGAATCTGCTGCACTCTGGCTATTTTGCCCTTACTAGCAGCCATGTGGATCTTTCTGACATGTTTGCTTCGGATATGGTACTGGGCCTGCAAGTTGACTCCCCAGCAGTCGTCCTCCATGTTAGTGGGATGGACACTACATTGGTTTCTGAAGGGATTCAAAGATGGCCAACACTTCAGACCCAGGGATCCAAATACCCTCTTCATCATAACAAAGCCTCGGGCTTCAGGAGACCTCAGCTCCTCTGCTGCCGTCTGCTCCACAGCACTAGTGCTGTATAAGCCAACCTAGGGGCCACAACAGCCCAGACCCCTGTCAGCAGTAAGCACACAATAACTTCAGGCAACACAAGTGCCCCGCCCAGATGACATCACAGGGTGGGGCACTCAGAGACCAAGGGTGTGGAGAGTGTACGTGCTGGGCCCAGACATGGCTCATTTTGACTGGTGCTTGAGAGGAGCATTGGGTTCCTTTCAACTTCAGTGGGTGGGGGGGTGGCTGAGTTGGGAAATTGGCAGAAGGTAGACAAGTCCACATGGAAAAGCTGTGTACGGGGGCAAGAGCAGTGTGAAACTTCAGGATGCTGAAAGCCTCCCCACAAAACTCCCCTAAAAAACTCTAAATCTCCTTATCTGTCACTTTATTCCTCTTCTACATTCTGCTGGGCCTCAGGTGGTCTCCAAGGATGCAGTAACAGAAGGCAGTTTTCTTGGTCTCAGAGACTGTGGTAGTGTGTCATCAAGTACAGACTGATGATAAAAGAATGCATGTTCTCTAGTAAAATCTCCAATAAGCCCTCCCCTTTGGGCCAGCCTTAGATTTATATTTTCTTTGCTTTTATTTTCCTCCAATTACATCTTTATTCAACCCAAGATTTATTACTTAAGAACTTAAAAAGAAAACGGTTATTCACTTGTCCTAAATTATGTTTTCTCACCTACTTTAAATCACTTTATCATACATTAAATTCTCTTGCATGATTTCCAACAACACAGATGGAGCCACAGATTATGCTCGGTGAAATAAGCCAGGCAGAGAAAGACAAGTACCAAATGATTTCACTCATTTGTGGAGTATAACAACCAAGTAAAACTGAAGCAACAAAATAGCAGCAGACTCACAGACTCCAAGAAGGGAGTAGCAATTACCAAAGGGGAGGGGTAGGCGATGATGGATAGGGTGGGAGGGAGAAGGGGATTGAGGGGTATTATGATTGGTACACATGGTGTGTGGGGGTTCACGGGTAAGGCAGTGCAGCACAGAGAAGACAAGTAGTGACTCTATAGCATCTCACTATGTTGATGGACAGTGACTGCAATGGGGTGTGTGGGGGGGACTAGATAATATGGGTGAATGTAGTAACCATAATGTTGCTCATGTGAACCCTTCATAAAATTGTGTATCAGCGATACCTTAATTTAAAAAAAGGACATAAAAAAAAGTCTCTCATATGTTTTTTGTTTCTGAGTTTTTCTATGGGGTTTGCTTCTTGCACCAGTACTCAAACTTCTTTATAAAATATATTCCAATAATGATGACAGCTCCAAAGTTCTCCTCATTATTCTTCCTTTGCAGTATTCTCTTGGCAGTGTTTACCTCTACATTATTTAAGATTTATTTGTAATCACTATGCCAAGTGAAAAAGAGTTCTTGCCTCCCACATTAAAGGGTAGTAGACTGGAAATCAAGTTGTCAAATGGCCCATGATTTCATCCATCATGCTTGTGTAATGAAACCCCATTGACAAACAAAAACTGAGATGAGGCTCAGAGAGCTTCTGGGTTAGTGAACTGAGAAGGTGACATGCTTGGGGAAAGCATGTAGACCTTGGGGAAAGAAGAAAGGTATATCTTCATCTGGTTGTCCCTTTATATCCTTTAGAAGTACATCAGCAATAATCCTAAATACACCATTTTCCTGAGTCATTCTAGTGAATTACCAAACCTGAAGGACGGTCATGGGAATCCCCAAACTTGTAGCCAAGTTAAACAGAAGAGGAAGCAGCCTGGGGACTTGGGATTTTGAAGTGGGGGTGATGCTGTGGGTCTGAGCCTCTTAACCTGTGGGGTTTATGCTAAGTTCCAGTAGTTAAGTGTATCACACTGAATTGTATGACAGTGGGTGCATTTTCCACTTTACTCAGCATTGAACACTGCTGTCTCCTGAGTTCTAATATAGAACCTAACAACAAATTTCCTCCAACCCCTGGGGTTCTTGCTGGAGTGATAAATCCTGTCTCCCTCTAACAAGCCTCCACATCAATTAATTCTTGCTTATCCAGTCTTATACTCCATCCCACTTACCAAGCCCCTTAAAATCCAATCCAGGAGCCCCAACCATGGCTTGTGCCTGCTAAGTAGTACACACTAACTAAAGAAAATTACCATGTTAAAGACTCTTATAGAGTTTCTATCTTGAAGACCCTAAATTTCCGCTTATCTGTATCAGTTTTCAGATAAAAGGGGACCTCTGAGGATGCCTTCCATATTAAAAATGTAAGATTCCAAGAGAACCATGAATTTTTTAAATCAAAAATCTCTTCACACTCTGAGCATTTAACAAAAAGCCCAAACATTCAATTCAAATGTGGACTGACTGGATATAAAAAATCTTAAAGATTAGGAAAATTAGGATATATTGTGGGTTGATGACCACAAATAGTAACTGAGGTCTCTAAATAACAATGGTATCACATTTTATAAAAAGAAAATTGAAGGTCAACATATTGATTTAAGATGGTGGCGTGAGAGATGAGACAGAGAACTCCTCTCTAAACCACATATAGTAAGAAAATATAGTTAAATACAACTAATTCTAAAATGACCAAAGGAAAGAAGGCTGCACCAGACTGCATACAGACCTCACAACAGAGCAGACCTCACGAAACAGGATAAGTACCAAAGCCTTAATCTGGCAGGACCCAAACCCTCCCCCAACCCCAGCTCACCAGTGGGAGGAAAGAAATGGAGCAGAGAGGGGGTGGAAGTCTAGAACTGCTGCACACTCAGCCCTGGAGGTCTGCTTTGGAACACAAACCTACATTGTGTGGTGCTCTGGGGGTTGGTGGGGTTGGGGAGCTGGGATGGGTGGAGTGCTTGAGAGACCAAGATTCTGGCCATTTGTGGAGGGCAGGGATCCAGGGGATCCACATCTGGCCACTCTGGGAAAAAGAAAAGGCAGGCATTCTGAGAGACTTCCTAGCAGCCAGAGGGCTGCTGAAGGGGCGGGGTTTGCATGGAGCTTGCTGCACGAGAGAAGGGATAGGGTGGACAAGGTTGTCTGGGCATGCTCTACCAAGTAGGTTGGGAACTTTGAGGAGCTTCAGGTGCTCCATCCCTGGGCTGGCTACTCAGCTCCAAGGACCCCCAGTGGCACACAGCAGGCTGAGTCTTCCTCCTGGCCTGATGGTACTGAGTCATAAACCAGCAGTCACTGTGCTGGGGTCAGGCCAGAGGGAGTTCCCGCCTACAATAGTTGGAGACGCCAAGCACAGAGTCTTATAACTCTGTGCTTGGCCAACTGGCTCTGACACTGGAGACAGGCACTGCAGCTGGGAATCAGGAAAGAGCTCTTTCTTCCCCCCAGGCACCAGCGCTACTACCCTATGATCACCAACCTTACTCTAGGGGCTGAGCAGCTCCAGAGACTAGAGCTTCTCGGCACTAGAGGGCACTACATAGAAACATGAAATGTCAAAGCAAACTGGTTCAGACCAAAATCTCACAAACCTCAGAAAAGGGCCAAATGAAACTGAACCAACCAATCTTCCTGAAAGTTCAAAACAAAAATTATAAACATGCTCATGGAGGTACAGAAAAATAGTCAAGAACTCAGGGACGAATTTAACAGAGATTCAATCATTAAGAAATTCCATATCTGAAATGGAACTTAAAATGGAGGGATTTAACAGCAGATCAGATGTAGTAGAAGAGATGGTAAATGGAATAGAAATTAATATTCTCAAAATGGCCATCCTGCCTAAAGCAATCTACAGATTCAATGCAATCCCTATCAAAATACCAACAGCATTTTTCAATGAATTGGAACAATAGTTCTAAAATTCATATGGAACCACAAAAGACCCCAAATAACCAAAGCAATCCTAAGAATAAAGCAGGGGGGATCTTGCTTCCCAACTTCAACCTCTACTACAAAGCCACAGTAATCAAGACAATTTTGTACTGGCACAAAAACAGACCTAGACCAGTGTAACAGAATAGAGTCCAGATATTAAACCAAACATATATGGTCAATTTATATATGATAAAGGAGCCATGGGTATACAATGGGGAAATGACAGCCTCTTCAACAGCTGGTGTTGGCAAAACTGGATAGCTACATGTGGGAGGATGAAACTGGATTACTGTCTAACTTCATACACAAAAGTGAACTCAAAATGGATCAAAGACCTGAATGTAAGTCATGAAACCATAAAACTCTTAGTAGAAAACACAGCAAGAAATCTCTTGAATATAAACATGAGTTACTTTTTCCTGCACACATCTCCTTGGGCAAGGGAAACAAAAGCAAAAATGAACAAATGGGATTACATCAAATTAAAAATCTTCTGTACAGCAAAGAATACCATCAGTAGAACAAAAAGGCATCCTACAATATGGGAGAGTATGTTTGTAAATGATATATCCAGCAATGGGTTAACATCCAAAATATATAAAGAACTCACATGCCTCAACATCCAAAAAGCAAATAAGCCGATTAGAAAGTGGGTGGAGGATATGAACATACATTGTTCCAAAGAAAATATTCAGATAGCCAACAGGCACATGAAAAGATGCTCCACATCACTAATTATCAGGGAAATGCAAATTAAAACAACAATGAGCTATCGCCTCACACCAGTTAGGATAATCAATATCCAAAAGCAAGGAACAACATTTATAACTATTGCCTATCACTAGTGCCTGGTATTAAATAAATATGAACGAATGCATATTTGATTTTGCTATCAATGTGATGTCACCTACTTCTTAACTTATGGAAAATTCTCAAATTTCTGATCCATAAATGAAACCACTCTACTGTTTTCCTTTTTTCTAATTTTTGTATTTTTTTTGTCATTGCAATAGAATTTTGAAAATGGGATAAGTAAACAAATATACTTAATTATTTTGAAGCAGGTTAGATAATAAGCTCCCTAAGTTTTGATTTACTAAAGTACTAGATTGAAAATTACAGACATACCCATACAAATTATTCCAAATACTCTACATAAGCTCTATTGTGAGCTATAAATGAATGTTTATTAGTCATTGATATCATTAAGAAAGATAAACCAGAAAATACAAAATAAACCTATTATTTTTTTCAAAACAAATACAGTTGTTGCTTCATACCTGGCCAGTACTGAAAAGCTGAACAAATACTTTTAAGAATCCTTGAATGTTGTCTATATAAGCAAGAGGAATGTAAGGCACTAAACATATCTAAATAACCTGGAGGGAAACTGAAAAAAGTAAAATCTCTAATTGCCAAACCAAAAAAATGTCCCAGGAAATAAATAATTTCACCAAATATTAAAAAAACTAAAATAAGAGTTTTGCCTTTTATTTACCCATGAATGACTCTGCGTTCGTTGTCTAAAAGCATTGCTAATCTAACTATAATTCTTTATTACTTTACTATCACTTGTTCATTAGATTATCTTTTTTATATGATATACAAATACAGTTGCTAATAAAGTTAAATTCAAACCAAGAGGTAAAAGATAACTATGTTTAGTCAAAGTTACTTTTAGTATAGAGCACAGAGAGATAAAGAATAGCTATTTCCTAGAGACAATTTCAAAACCTCTAGTGAACAATGTGATAAAACACTACAAATATGAGGTACTATTCTCTCCTGCTATAGCTGCAAGTCATGAATACTTTTGTGATCCTTCCTAATGCCCACTCTTAACTAATGGATCCCATCCTACTTTACATCCATGATCCTAGGGAAGAAGTTGGACAGCAGTGCTAGAACCTGGTTCTCATCTACACCCGTATCCCAGTTGAATCCAGGGATTTTTCTAGGACCCCTACAGTCAGGTCAATAAGCAGTTATTCATACTTCTGCCTGCCTCAGACAAGAAAACAGTTGTCAGGAAAAGAACAACATTAAAAGGTACAGCACGGAGAATATAGCCAATGATTCTGTAACGTCCTCCTATGTTGACAGACAGTAGATGCACTACTGGGGATTTAATAATGTGGGTGTAAGTCCAGGGAGAGGAAATCCCGGGACAAAATACCTCTAAAAACCAAAATCAGTCAAAGGGAGAAATTGAGTTTAAAACCCATTTATTGCTCACAAACTGCAGTTCAAGGCCATCTTTTATCTCTGCTCAAGCAGCAACAACACCAGAGAGGTACAGATAAGCCCTCTGTTGTCCAGGTAATCACCCACTGATACGGAGGTGAACTTCTCCACCCCTGAGGAAAGATGCAAATGCACTAAAGCCTACTTGTTTACACCTCTGAACACCTGTTGATATGCAGATGTACCAAAGCCAGGTGAGATATTCTGGAAATACTACAATTTTACCCACAGGCCACCCCCCAGAAATCTCACGTTACAATTTACTCAATCCCCCTCTTCCGACCAATCTAGTAACATGCAATAGCAACAGCAATAAAATCTTGATAATCCTCAAACCAGAGGATTCACTTTCCAGTACAATCTCTCACTAAGCACAAAATACATTTCTACACTTGTTTACTCATTCCTAACAATCATGCTAGATTGCTCACAAAACTTTTACCAAACATTAGACAAAGTCAAGCCTCTCTTTAAGCATTTTTTTCTAGACAACAGCAACACAATCATAATTCTCAGCCAGAGGATTCAGCTAGGTTCAAAGTCCCATGCAGATTAAGTCCAAAGCTCATCCATTCCAGCCATCATGCAGCAGCTGCAGCCAGGAGGCGCATCCAGAACACGACTGTAGAAGCAAATAACCATAATTGTCAGGGGGCCAATGTGCTGTTATTACAGGAATACACAGGAGGCCAGCTTCCAGGCCTTTTCCCCAAGGTGCCAGAAGAGCCAGCCATTGCTGGTCCATGTGTTGAAATGTCCAGGGCCCTGTCCATTTTACTCCTAATTGCTACACTCATCCTTGCCACACATGTCCAATAAAGTGGGTATCTCGATCGCTCTCAGTAACCGGCGACTGACCATAGACTGTAGAGAGATGCTCCAGGCCCCTCTTGGTGGTTTGCTGATTTGCACAACATGCAGGGCACTCCTTCCGGGCTCAGCTGACTTCTTCAAAGGTCAATGGCAAGCCCCACTGATAGGGGTTCAGCCCACACTGTCTGAAGGGTCCCCACCAGTAAGATGGCAAACTTCCGGCTTCTTTTTGGGGTCCTCGGTTCCCGCCGGCGCCACCTGAAGCCCAATCACCTCTCGCCCCCCTCCCAATCCCAGCACCTAGCCAACAGCCACCAGCCCCGTAGAAGTAACACCACAATCACCCTATGCCCCTTCCTATATAACCCAGCACCTTTCCCTAATAAAGCGGAACTCTCCGGTGAATTGCTGCTGTGTGTCGCTCCTTTCCTTTCATTGGTGCCGAAACCCGGGAGACGGGACACCCCAACTGGGCCCCGTCTTCCCCCCAACACCAGCAGCAGCTTGCCCTCGTCCTCTTTTTCCGGCGCTGGCTCCTCACACTCACCACTCCTCTCTGGCCTTTAGGTAAGTTTCCCCCCGGGGTGGGCCACTCTTCTCCGAGCTATCGCAGTGCCATTGGCCGTGATCGTCCGGCAAGGCCCTGACGCTCGGGGACGAGGAGGGAACGCTCCACGCCTCAGGCCTTCACGGCTGCGGCGGACCCTCAGGCCCCTCCTCCAGAAGCCATAAACCCCCACCTCAGCTGAAACTTTTTAGGCAAAATTTCCCCGGGGTGGGCCACTCTTCTCCAAGCTATCGCAGTGCCATTGACCGTGATCGTCCGGCAAGGCCCTGACGCTCGGGGACGAGGAGGGAACTCTCCCCGACTCAGGCCTTCACGGCTGCGGCGGACCCTCAGGCCCCTCGCCCGACAGCCATAAATCCCCGCCTCAGGCCTTCATGGCTGCAGCGGACCCTCAGGCCCCTCCTCTGACAGCCATAAATCCCTGCCTCAGGCCTTCACAGCTGCAGCAGACTCTCAGGTCCCCCTCCAACAGCCATAAACGAGGTGACTCCTTTGCGGATGAGAACGCTCCCTTTCCAGCCCCCTCCTCCTTCTGTTCCGTCCTCCGAAACCTGTTCGGTCTGCCGAAAACGCCTAGCGCTAGGTACCTCGTGACTCCGGCACTCTGCCTTCTTAGGGAAGTCTGGGTGACGACCCACACTTCCCAAGAAATTCCGACTCGTATACGAGTTTCCGCAGACCACCAAGGATCATCAGGGATGCCCTTTGTCTCCTTGCCGTCTGCCTCCGGACCGAGGATATCCGTTCGTCTTCCCCTGTTTGTCTCCTTCTCTGTCCTTTAGCCATGGGAGCCTCCTCATCCCTCCCTGAAAGTTCAGATCTTGAATGCCTGCTTAAGCATCTGGCTACCCCCTCCCTGACACCTGATATAAAACTAAAACTTCTCTGTAAATATTGCTCCCAAGATTGGCCGACATACCCCCTAGACAATAACAACCAATGGCCCGCAGGGGGAACTCTTGATCCTAACATCACTCGCAATCTCTTTAACTACTGCCAGCGCCTGAAAAAAATGGAAGGAGATTCCCTATATCAAAGCTTTCCGCCTCCTCCTCTCCCCGCCCCCTCCCAAGTTCTCCTAGCCTGCAAGCCGCCGCCCCCAGAAGCCTCCCGTTCACTCCCTTCCCCTTCTTCTCCTACAACAGCCCTTCTCCCTTCCTCCCCAACCATCTCCTCCCCCATCTCACCTCCTCCACCTTCATTCCCTGCAGATTAAGCCTGAGCCTTTCAGCCCCCCTTTAACTAGGTCCCAGGGGCCTCCTCCGTCTTTGCCCTCATCACCTGTTTCTCCCCTGTTAGGGACCACCTTTGTCTTCTCACATGTTTGTAGGGAGAATGGGAAAGCACCTTCCCCCATGTCTGAACGCAGCATGGGAAAGTACAAGCTAGAGAACAACCGGTGCAGTCCTTAGAAGTTATCTGTCCACAAAAACATATCTTGCCAAGACTCCTCACTCTGCAAATAGGGAGACCTTGAAGATGTGTAGAAACACCGCCCCTGTTTCTAAATATGCCCTTCCCCCACTCGCGGATGTGGCAGGAATGGAGAACAAAGAACATTCTGTTTACGCATTCCATGAGCAATTAACTAGAACCCTGCTGCAGCTCAGTTAGTAGAGCATGGGACTCTTAATTCAGAGTCATGAGTTCAAGCCCAACTAGAGCGGCAGAAGTAAGCAGCTGAGCTGCTAGCTGGTGACATGTGGGTCCGATTCTATCTTTCTTTATTTTCTTTGCCCCCCTTCTGCACTTCAGGACCTGCTCTACTTGGCACGGATAGACCGCGTCACTCCCCCACAGACTGAGCCAGAACCCTTCAGTCCCCCTCAGACTCAGTCCCGAGAGCCTCCCAAAATTATCGCCCCCCTCCGGGAGGTAGCAAAATCCGAAAGCATCGTGCGCGTTCACGTCCCTTTCTCCTTAAGAGATTTAGCCCAACTAGAGAAACGCCTAAGTTCCTGTTCCACTGATCCCATGACATACATCAGGGAGTTTCAATAGGCCCTCCAGTCTTATAGCCTCACACATCATGACATTTTCATGCTCCTGGCCAATACTCTCCTCCCTGAAGAGCGTAGACGAGTTTGAGACTTCTCCCAAATGCAGGCTACCGAAACCCACAGGACTGACCCCACCTATCCCCCTGGCCTCACTGCTGTCCCCAAACAAGACCCACACTGAGATTATAACACCGCCATGAGACTCTACTCTCGAGATATTTTTGCCTCCTGCTTAATAGCAGGTCTGAAAAAGGTGGCTTGTAAAGTAGTCAATTTTCAAAAGCTCCAAGACATAATTCAAAAGAGAGACAAAATCCCCTCCGAGTTCTTAGACAGACTCACTCAAGCCCTATTACAGTATACCAGCCTGGACCCAGAAACACCTGAAGGAAGACATGTCCTTATGACATACTTCCTAGCTCAAGGCTACCCCGACATTAAAGCTAAACTCAAAAAGATAGAACAGGGCCCTGCTACCCCACAGACTGAGATCCTAACAGTGGCCTTTAAAGTCTTCCATAAGCAGGAGGAGGAGAAAGAACGCCGTGAACAAAAGGCTGATCAGGCCAATTTCCAAATGTTGGCCCAGCTGATAAAACCACAACCTGGGCACCCCTCTACAAACAAGCCCCCCCCAGGAGCTTGTTTCAAGTGTGGAAAAGAGGGACATTGGTCAAGGGCGTGCCCCTCCCCCAGATCTCCTACCACCCCATGCCCCAGATGCCACAAAAAGGGCCACTGGGGGTCTGATTGCCCAACCACCCGAAGGGGAGGCTGGACGAACAACCCCCATTCTAAGCCCGCCATAGTGGGGCTGGCAGAATAAGATTGATGGGGCCCGGGGGCTTCTCGCCCGACCATTTCCATCAACAGGAGCCCAGGGTTACTTTAATAGTAGACGGTCGCCCCATCTCCTTCCTCCTAGACACAGGAGCCACCTTCTCAGTCTTGCGAGAATACCGGGAGCCCTACCATGCCTGCCATTACTCCTATAGTCAGCGTAAGAGGTAAACAGATTTTCCCATTAACCCCCCCCCCTTTATGCACAATCCAAGACAATCCGATACCTTTCTCCCACTCCTTCCTGGTTATGCCCCAGTGTCCCATCCCTTTACTAAGATGGGACATCCTTTCCCTCCTCCA
This sequence comes from Manis javanica, assembly GCF_040802235.1. Classification (NCBI taxonomy): domain Eukaryota; kingdom Metazoa; phylum Chordata; class Mammalia; order Pholidota; family Manidae; genus Manis; species Manis javanica. The sequence goes on from NC_133157.1 coordinate 154,179,994, forward strand.
CGTTTCCATAACTATATCCACTCCCACAGTCCCCAATACTCCCTTTCTGATGGCCCTCATAGCCAACGACCCCCCTCTACCAAATGAAAGCTCCGGTTCTGCCCTCATACACCCTGTAAATCCCCAAGTTTAGGACATTACAAGCCCCTCCGTGGCCCTATGTCCCCCTGCCTCTATCAAATTACGTGACCCCTCTCAGTATATCTGTCAGGCCCAATATACCCTAACCACATCAGCCCTCATAGGCCTCCAACCCATCATTCAAGATCTCTTAAACAAAAATTACCTCAGACCCACTCACTCCCCATTTAATACCCCCATATTAGCTGTTAAAAAACCCAACAGATCTTTCCGCCTTGTCCAAGACCTTCGCCTCATCAACATAGCCGTTGTCCCTATCCATCCCTTAGTTCCAAATCCATACACCCTTTTATCACAGATCCCTGCTTCCGCATCCCACTTCTCAGTCCTAGATCTCAAGGATGCATTTTTTTCTATCCCTCTAGACCCCTTCCCCCTAAGATTTTTTTACTTTCACCTGGACGGACCCATACACCAGACATTCTGTACAACTTACTTGGACAGTTTTACCACAAGGCTTCCGAGATAGTCCCCACATTTTTGGACAAGTCCTAGCTCAAGACCTCAAACAGTTTCACCATGATCACCCCGAGTCCACTTTATTACAATACGTAGATGATCTTCTACTCTGCAGTCCCTCGTGGGAACAGTCTCAACTTGACACTGCCTCTCTACTTAACCTTCTAGCTTCCAGAGGTTACCGAGTATCCCCCGTCAAAGCTCATATCTCTTCCCCTTCTGTCACTTACCTTGGATTCCTTCTGTCTCAACAAAGAAAGTCCATTACCTTAGACAGAAAACGACTCCTCTCTGACCTGCCCGTTCCCAAAACCAATACAGAAATCCTTTCCTTTCTAGGCCTGGCTGGGTATTTTAGAGCGTGGATCCCTAACTTCTCCCTGTTGGCAAGACCCCTATACGACCTCAGCAAGGGCCTCCCTGAAGAACCATTATCATCCTCACCCCGACACTCCTTCATTAAGCTCCGCCAAGCCCTTGTGGAAGCTCCAGCTCTCCATCTCCCTGATCTGTCAAAACCCTTCTCATTATACATTCATGAGAGGTCCAGTCAAGCTCTAAGAGTCCTAGGCCAATATTATGGCCCATCCTTTGCCCCAGTAGCTTATCTCTCCAAGCAATTAGACCCCACAGTTCGGGGATGAGCCTCCTGCCTACGAGCATTAGCCGCTAGACAGCTCTTGCAGAAAGAAGCTCATAAACTGACATTCAGGGCACCCCTTACCATTCTGTCCCCACATCACCTGAAAGATCTCTTAACCTACAAAAGTTTACAGACTCTCCCTCCCTCCAGACTCCTCACCTTACTGTCCTCTTTCCTCCAAAATCCTGTTCACCCCCTTTGCCATCCATACCCGAATCATGACTTTTTCCTCCTTTACTGCTCTCTCGCTTTTTTTCCTCATTCCTATTGTCTTCCCCACCACCCCAGCCTCCTTTGTATGGCGATTTAAAGTCAGAGAGACTTACACACAGCATCAAACAAAAGTTACTACCCTCATTGCCACACCAGACTGCCCTCTGAAAAGCTGCTCTGAGCCTTTATACCTCCACTTTCCTCCCTCCACCGAAGTGTTCACTAGCAGCTACCCTTATTCTCCCTACCTCTGCTTCCTCTATGACCAAAAACAAGCCTATTGCAGGCGATAGCCAGACACCTACAGGAGATGTCCCTACTGGTCTTGTGCCATTCACTACATGAGTAACTCCCGGTACCCACAGTATTACTCCTCCAACCGTTTCATGAAATATCCCAACGGCTCATTCTCCTTATCAATCCCAGATCCCTGGGACTCTCGATGAGCTGCCAGAGTCACAGCCTCAGTTTACTATGGGGGGGTCCTCGACCCCCAGGGTACCCTTCATATCTCTCGAAAGTATGTTCCCTCTCATTCGCAGATCTCTCAAGTTGCATCAGATATCAGACATTCCGAAAAAGTCATTATCCAAACTCTTGATGGTGCCTCTTCATCTTCTTATCCCCGCCCCTCTTCCCATTTCTCCTACTCTTCGTTACAGCTCATTCAGGACACCACCATCTTTCTCAACCACACCCTCAACACCGCCAATTGTTTCTTATGTGCATCACTACAGTGCCCACTGCTGGACGCCGTGCCCATTAATATTTCCAACTACTCCTTCCATGCAGAAAGACAACCCCTCTGCCCCCTGGCAGACATACCCCTATGGGAACCAGAATACGCAGATAATCTCACCATCCACCACTGTGTAGGCCCAACTCCACTCCCCCTCCAGTGCACTTCACTGCCTCTCTATCTACACCCCTACCTCCGGCTCTAAGACTTTTACGCAACCGGGACACTTCTTTTGGTGTAATGGCAGTCTTTTCAACTCACTACCTCTCAACTCCGATACACCCTGCATTCTCGTCATCCTAATCCCACAGCTTACACTTTAAAGCATGGCAGAATTCCTTGAGCTCCAACCTCCCTTGCACTCGCGCACAAAAAGGGCTGCTTTCCTTCCCATCATGGTCGGTATCTCTTTAATCACCTCAGCCATTGGGGTGGGGTTTTCGGGAGGAGCCTTGGGTCACTCTCTATGGGCAGTTAGAGATCTCAACACCAAACTTGAGGGAGCCCTGACATCCACTGCCGATTCCCTAGCCTCTGTCCAAAGACAGGTCACTTCGCTAGCTAAAGTCACCCTTCAAAACCGGCGGGCCCTAGATCTGCTTACAGCCGAGAAGGGCGGCACCTGCGTCTTCCTCCGGGAAGAGTGCTGCTATTACATCAACGAATCCGGCATTGTAGAAACTGACATCACCAAACTCACCGACCTTGCCTCCAGTCTCCACTCTGCTTCCAATTCCAACCCATTCTCTTCAATACTAACAAACCCCCTCCTCACCTGGCTCTGGCCCATTGCAGGCCCCATAATAGTCATTCTTCTCGTCTGTCTCTTCTTACCCTGTATAATAAAGTTCATCAAATCCCAAGTCGGAAAAATCTCTAATCAAGCTTTCAACCAGCTTTTACTCAGGAACTACCAGCTTCTGGCCACAGAAGATCCCTCACCCTCACGTGACCTCCTCACCACATGCTGAGATGGACCCCTCTCTCCGCTGGAAACTGTTCCTGGAAACAATGGCCACAGAAGCCTGGCTCCTGACACCCATATCCTCTTGGCACCATTGGAATCAACAGGTCCTCAACCTATGGTTACAGGGAACCCTCATTGATTTCCAACCTGAAGAAGTCCACATCTACTAATCCTTACTGTGGGGAGTCCTATCAACCCTCTCCTCCCAATCCTCAAACCCTCACTCCCTTCTCCGCCCTTGTTCAGAAAGAAGCAGTGAGAGAGAAAGCAATGTCCCCAAACCCATAGAGGAGAAAGAGGGGAATGAAGGGTCCCCACCAGTAAGATGGCAAACTTCCGGCTTCTTTTTGGGGTCCTCGGTTCCCGCCGGCGCCACCTGAAGCCCAATCACCTCTCGCCCCCCTCCCAATCCCAGCACCTAGCCAACAGCACCAGCCCCGTAGAAGTAACACCACAATCACCCTATGCCCCTTCCTATATAACCCAGCACCTTTTCCTAATAAAGCAGAACTCTCCGGTGAATTGCTGCTGTGTGTCGCTCCTTTCCTTTCACTGTCCTTTCCCCATGTGCAACAAACACTGATGTAGCCACTGGGCCACATCAGAGACAAGCTTTCCTTCTAGCCAGTGCACCTGGGCCAATGCATCTGCTTCATTATTCCCTGGGGATGCCAAAGGCAAATGGCCTGTCATATGATACACGGTAGGTGTCTGTGCCACAGCACTCTGTGGCCTTTACGTTCAGTCTCTCACCCACCCCATGATGGATAGGTGGTTATTACCTTGGTCAAAGCTGTTCCAGTGATGAGCTCCATAGCCAGCAAGGTGTGGTACACAACAGCCAGTTGCTTCTCTATCAAGGTGACCCAGACCTCTGCTCCTTTCCATGGTTGTGGCCAGGCTCCGGCTGGCAGCAAGAGCAGTAGCAGTGGCAGAAGCAGTAGCCTTAGGCTCGGGCCACGGGCCAGGGTCAGCGTGGCCAGCAGCAGTGGGGCCACCTCCATGACCACACCAGGGTAGACACATGTCCCTTGGTGCGAGCACCACTTCTCCCCATCATTTCTAGGGGCAGCCCTCCCAAAGTTCGCACCCATTATGACAGATTTTGGGTTCAGAGGAACCCTGCTGACTGTGCCAGGGTGTAAGTCCAGGAAGAGGAAATCCCAGGACCAAATACCTCTAAAAACCAAAATCAAAGGGAGAAATTAAGTTTAAAACTGGTTTATTGCTCACAAACTGCAGTCCAAGGCCGTCTTTTATCTCTGCTCAAGCAGCAACAACACTGGCCCTCCCCCTCACCTCTCAGGTACAGATAAGCTCTCTGTTGTCCAAGTAATCACCCACTGATATAGAGGGGAACTTCTCCACCCCTGAGGAAAGATGCAAATGCACTAAAGCCTACTTGTTTACACCTCTGAATGCCTGTTGATATGCAGATGTACCAAAGCCAGGCGAGATATTCTGGAAATACTACAATTTTACCCACAGTGGGTAACTATGTTATATACTAAGACTGTATATCGGTAAAAAAAAAAAAAAAAAAAAAAAAAAGACCTTAAAAAGAAATGTAAATATGCAGACTAGCAAAGCAATACTAATAATACTATAAAACAATGCTAATAAACTTTACTCTACCAAACACTTACTATGGGCCACATACTTTTTACTTAGATTATTTCACCTTGTTGCAAATACCTAATCATAGAAACTTCAAACATATTTACAATGTACTAAGTCAAAAAGGCTTTCTCCCATACCCAGGATAAAAACTATTACCTCATTGCTTGGAGCTCAATTCTGGTTTTGAGAAACTGATGCACCAACAGAAATAGATGTGTTTTTTGATGAATGGAAGGCATTGATGAGATGACTCAGAGGAACTGTAACCTAAAGGAAGATAAAAGTTGAAATTAAATGATGTTTTTTAAAATAAAACAGAAAACAGTATTTCTGTTGTCAGGATTTGGGATTTAAGTTAAACATATACTGTGTATCAAAACTATATATTAAGAATTGTAAATAGGTATTCTGATTCATTGAGGGAGGCAGAAAACTTATAATCTTTTAGGATAGTGTTCTGTCTATATGAATCAAAAGTATTAGAAATACATATATTTCATTGTCCCAGCAATCTAATTTCTAGGAATTTATTCTGAAAAAGTAATCTGATAAATACCTGCATATGAATAGACCACAATGTTCATCAAAACATTTAAAATTAGTGGAAAGCTAGAAAATAGGGGAATGGCCAATAAATGATACAAAATGGAAGTATTTCAGATATTTCTTAACAAATAAGAATAATACAGAATTTTATGCTTGTTAACTTTTCCACTGCACCAGCCTGTTTTTAAGTTACCACTGTTTATATGTGGACTTTTGCAATAGCCTCCTAACTACTGTCCCTGAATCTGCTAAATTAAAACCAAAAGCCAGCTCTCGTCACTCCTCTGCTCAAAACCCTCAAATGGCTTTTTTCCTGTACAATAAAAGCCGAGATCTAACTAGGACATAGAGAGCCCTCTGTGGTTCTTTATCACCTCTCCAAATTTACTCACTACCATGTTTCCCTTCATTCTCTCTGGTCTAGCCACACTGGCTTCCGTAGTTCCTGGAAGTCACCTGGCAGCCTTCCTTCATGGACTTTGCATGGCTGTTTATTCCCTCCTGTCAGTAACAGCTTGTTCTTGCGCTCCCTTCAGTTCTTTAACTCAGGGGTCACCTCTTTGCGAGTCTTTTCACTAGCCAACCTAAAGTTTCAACAACCCTCCCCTAAAAATATTATCCCCTTTGTGTTAGGCTGGAGGAAGGAAAAACAAGGACATGCAAACAGAACAGAGAGATGCCATAGGGGGAGAACAGACCAGACCCCAAGGTCCATACCTTATATGGAAAGGGGACAGCTCTTCCTGAATTCCATCCTTCTGATGTGCCAACTAAGACCCGGATGTCAGCCTCCTCCCTCTTGGAAGGAAAAAAGTTTCTAGTTGTCTACTATGTCACCTTTAGCCAATCATACCTATCCACGCCCCCTAAGGTAGCCTGCCCACTCTTCCCCCTCCTAATCCCTTATAAGCCCCCACCTCCCTGACTGGGTGTGACTTCCCTGACCTGTAAAACCCAGACTGTGGAACATCACCCGGGAGTGGCATTCAAATAAACTACCTGGCCTTTTGTTGCCTCTCTTCGCCTGCTTATTTTGGCTAAAATTTATCTTATACTTTGCTCTATTTTTTCTTCTTGACACTTTTAGTATCTAACATACTTTACGTGTTTACTTATTTATGTATGTATTGTTTATTATCTGTCCCAATCTATTCTTGGACACCAACCAACACACCAGAATTCAATGCAATTCTGACACTAATCAACCCAGTGTTGGGCAGACTCCACAGGTAAAGGCTCCGGCCCACAAGACTGCCCCCATTTCAGATGCCAGTCACAAGTCTCAGGCCACCCATACTTCTACCAGCTATAAATCACGGGTTCCCACAACCCCTTCCTCAGGTTCAATAATTTGCTAGAACAGCTCACAGAAGAAGGAAAACTTACATTTACTGGTCCATTATGAAACAGAAATGAACAGCCAGGTGAGGAGGTACACGGGAGGAGGTCCAAAGGGTCCTAAGCAAAAGAGCTCATGTGTCCCATGGACTGGGAGTGAACAACCCTCTTGCACTGAGCATGTCTGCATTGAATCTCCTTGTTCAAGCATTTATAGAGCTCAGCCACCAGGCCAGCCCACCTCTCCCAGAGGCTAGGGGGTTGGGACTCGGAGTTTCTAACTTCTAAACACACCAGATCTTTCAGGAGATCACCTGCAGCCCTGAGGCTATCTAAACACCCCATCCTACATCACCTTATCTGGCATAAATCCAAGTGTGACCCACTCCTTAAGAATAACAAGACGGTCCTGTCACACAGGAAATTCCAAGGGTTTTAGGAGCTTGGCCAAGAACTGGGAACAAAGACCAAATATTTACTTTTTATTTTTACCACACTCTTCCTCTAGAATGTAAGTTCCATGTGGCAGGCAATATTTTTTCTCTCTTTTACTTTATATAATTATTTAATGTAAAATATTTTATACAATATTCACATAATTTATATACTTTGTATTTTATTTTTCTTTACTGTATTCAACACTATCTCCCAGTGCAACAATAATGAACTCAGTAGATGCTAAATAAATTTGAATTAATAAATAAGGTTTCTTACTATATGCCAGGTTTTGTATTATGTATTTTACTTACTTTATTGCCATAAACATTAGTTTTTATCATACTTCCTATTTAAATGATGAAGACAGCAAGAATTAGATAGGTTCAGTGGCATGTTCAAAGTCACGCAGCAAGTAAATATAGGAGCAAGGATTCCAACCCAGATAATCTTACTCCAGGTTCCAGTTAAATACTTTTCATTCCATAGTTATTGATGGAGAGGTAAATTCACAGTATGTTGTTAGATGAAAAAAGACTGTAGAACTATAACATCCTTTTAAATAGTAGGCATATACATATTTGTGTACAGATTTAAAAATTTAAGAATTTATTCTAAAATGGGACCTCTGAGTAATGAGATTATGAGTTACATTTATTTTCCCAAGTATTTTTCTTTTCAGCATTTTTGGTAATGGATGTACTAAAGTCAGAAATACTAAGTTCTGGAGCCAAGATGGTGCGTGAGTAGAGCAGCGGAAATCTCCTCCCAAAACCACATATATCTATGAAAATATAACAAAGACAACTCTTCCTAAAATAGAGAACAGAGGACACAGGACAACATCCAGACCACATCCACACCTGCGAGAACCCAGCACCTCACGAAGGGGGTAAGATACAAGCCCCAGCCCCGTGGGACCCAAGCACCCCTCCCACCAACTCCCAGCGGGAGGAGAGGAGTTGGAGCGGGGAGGGAGAGGGAGCCCAGGACTGCTGAACACCCAGCCCCAGCCATCCGGACCAGAGCACAGACACAGTGCATGGGTGTGGTCCTGGATACTAGGGAAACAGGGCAGCAAGACCAGTGAGCAGGTGGCTGAGGTCGACGTCGGAGAACAAAGAAATGGGAGTGGCCATTTTTTTTATTTTCCTCTTTTTCTTGGTGAGTGCTTTTTTGGAAGCCTTAAAGGGACAGGGACCCCAATACTAGGGAAACAGGGCAGTAAGACCGGTGAGCGGGTGCCCGAGGCTGGCGCCTGAGGACAAAGAAAATCATGCGTTTTTCTTTTTTTTAAAAAAATTGTTTATTTAATTTTTTTGTTGTTGTTTTGGTTTGCGAGTGCTTTTTGGAAGTCTTAAAGGGGCAGGGCGGGACACTTAGTCCAGAGGCAGGGAATCTGGGGATCTCTGGGCACTCTAACCCCCTGGGCAGCAGGGAGTATGGAGGCCCCTTAGAGAGATAAATAGCCTCCCGGCTGATCCCCCTCCAATAGGACTCCACCTTTTTGGAGGAGCGGCCTGAGCCAGGCCACGCCCACAGCAACAGCGGAGATAAACTCCATAGCAGCCAGGCAGGAAGCAGAAGCCCTGTCTGCACACAGCTGCCCAGACCAAGCCACTAGAGGTCGCTGTTCTCACAGGAGAGGAAGGCCACACCAACAAGAAGGAAAGCTCTTCCAGCCGTCACTCGTACCAGCTCTGCAAACTATCTCTATCACCATGAAAAGGCAAAACTACAGGCAGACAAAGATCACAGAGTCAACACCTGAGAAGGAGACAGACCTAACCAGTCTTCCAGAAAAAGAATTCAAAATAAAAATCATGAACATGCTGACGGAGATGCAGAGAAAAATGCAAGACCAATGGGATGAAGTCTGGAGGGAGATCACAGATGCCAGGAAGGAGATTACAGAAGTGAAACAAACCCTGGAAGAATTTATAAGCAGAATGGATAAGATGCAAGAGGCCCTTGAAGGAATAGAAACCAGAGAACAGGAACGTATAGAGGCTAACATAGAGATATGTTGGGAGCAAACCTGTGGGCCTTTAGGCAGACTCGGTCACAAAAGCCTTAAGACAACAGCAACGTTTGAGTAAAGTCTTTCCTGTAAAGTCAGCAACAATGAATCCATCCACATGTTAGAAACAAGTTTTCCCCTATTACCAAGAAACGCATTTAGTGAACTCCTAGGTCAGAGTTAGTGGTTAGGTTACCTCGCAACATGTGCTTTTCTAGGTTAGAGCTAGTGGTTAGGCTACCTCCCAACATGTGCTTTTTCTCTCCTTTGTTAATCAAGAAACACCCTCTGCCCCAGGGGAAAGCCCCTCCCTTAAAACCTCCCTCCCAAGGGCCCCCACCCCCAAAATGGCGAACTCCCCACTTCTCTTCCGGGTCCTCCGTTCCTGCTGGCGCCAACCAAGACCCAATCACCCCTCTACACCTCCCTGCCGGCGCCACCTAAGGTCCAATTATCTCCTGACCCACCCCTTACTTGTTAACCTGTATAAATTGAGCCTGCAAACAATTAACTGTGCCAGCTTGATCAGACATCCTGTCTTGCTGGTCATTCTTTGTGTCCCTTTCCCCATTCTTTTTTTTTTTCAATTCTCTCCTCCAGGTCATCGACCCCGTTGATAGTCCTGCAGGTCGGGACAACTGGCGCCCAACGTGGGGCCTCAGACGGGCCATGAGAAGGCCCGATCGACTGAAGAGGAGGGAACGTCGCCCCCAGGAGGGTGGGGGTGGGCCCACGGGACCACCCATGAAAGGAGGTGTCTGCAGCAAGACCCTCGCCTGAGTCGCCATGTTCTGAACCCGGCGTGAGACAGACTCGTGTGTATTTCCCCGGCGATGAAGTAGGACGGTAAGTAAAGTGATTATGGGGCAAGAATCCTCCTGAGAAGAATTACTTATAGCCGGACTCAAGGAGTCCCTCAGGACATGAGGAACAAGGGTTAAGAGAAAAGATTTGAAACGTTTTTTTTGTCTTTCTAGAAGATGTCTGTCCTTGGCTCCCTCAAGAAGAGACCATTAGTGAAAAGAAATGGCAACGCATGGGCGATTGCCTTCAAGACTATTAGAGAGTTTTTGGTCCAGGAAAAGTACCTGTGTCAGCATTTAGCTATTGGAATCTCATTAATGATATCCTGCGCATTCATCGCGAATGGCCCAATTTACAGAAAGTTGTTATTGAGGGAGAAAAAACCTTGAAATCCCGTTCTCATCCCCCTTCCAAAGCCTCCCGGCCAGCTTCCCCTTCTTTTAAAACACACCCTTCAGATCCCGCTACAAACCCCTCCCAGGACCCAAATGAACTCCCGCCCTTGCCAACAATTCAGTCTCTTTCTCCGTCCCCTCCCCTTGATAGTTCTGCCGATCCTGTTATTCCTCCCCCAAGTATTTACCCTACTCTCATCGGCCTAAACCCTGATGAGCCCCTTAGTCCCGCTGATGAGGCCACTCTAGAGGAAGGGGCAGCGCGCCATCATAATCCTGACTGGCCATCTAAAGGCCCTGCTATTGTTCCTGCCGCCGCGCCCTGCCCTCCAACTGTAAGCCTGCCTCCCTTCCTCCCACCACCACCTTATCATTTCCCTGTTCTTGACCAAGTGTTTCCTGTCTCATCAACTTTCTCCCGCGAGCATCTACATATGACAAATGACCTCTCAGTCCTCAGGCACTCAGGCACATGGTCAAAAACAGAAAAGAGCAGATTCAACTCCTGCAGGCCATCCGTGATTTAGATCAAGAGCTCTCCAAATTGACTCACATAACTTACATCCCAAAACCTCCGCAGCAGCCCCAGGGAAGCCAAACAAGCTTTTGACTGAGATCAGGGCTCTGTTAGCGAAAAGTCACACAGTCCCTGCATTTATCAGACAGGCAGGGGCCTCTTGAGGAATGACAATAGCTCAGGCAGAAAAAACTAGGAAAATTAACTGAGAGCAATTCGATCCCTAAACTCTAAAAAGAAGTATCTTATCTTCTGCACACAAACCTGGCCCCAGTACAAACTCTCTGATTAGAGAGGCTTGGCCCTGAAAGAAGTATGCAATATAATGTTATGCAGCTAAATATATTTTGCCACAAGGGAAGAGTATAGTCAAGAGTTCCATGAACTGCTACAATGTGGAGCTAGTTTTCTAAATTCTTTTAGTGAACATCTATTCTACTTATTAAGTTCATCATTATCTTTGAGAATTGAGAAGTCTTAAACTAAACTCCCTGAGATAGAAGAAATTTATCTTCTGCAATACAGCCTGGCTTTAAATGACTGGAGCTAGAATTGTACTTGCATTTCATTTCCAGCCCCCTAGACACACATGGTCCCTATCAGTTCAGAGCCTTCATCAGCCCTGTTAGTATGGGGCTGTCTAAACCTTAACCCAGTTATGTAAACTGCTTGCCTTTAGAGTGTATTCTTGAAAACTGAAGTACTTTTCATCAAATAAACTAAGAAGAAAGAAGACCATTGAGTATTAGAAACTCAAATCTTTATGTCAGTTTGTCTGTGTATATGTATTTGTATGAAGAGTGTTACTAACTGTAGTCATTATGTCTCGGTCTTTATGTTTGTGTGTCTAAGTGTGTAAAAAAATATATATATATATATTTTCTACCTCCGGAGGGTATTAATAAAATTGATTTAAAAACATGCGCTTGTGAAAATTGGGCATTCTAAAACTTCCAGAAAATCTAATTAAAAAATATTATGCATTAATGCTAATTTAAGCTTAACTGAAATGGACATGTCTTTATAGTTATTAGCTGCCAAAGTTTACTTAAAGTCATTAAAGTTGATGTTACCTGTTAAATATTCCAAGAAAATACTTAAAGAAAGGCTTGACTTTGATGTGTGGTGAAAGTTTTATAAGTAATTTAGCATGGTTGCTAAAAATAAGTAAACAAGTGTAGCAAATAAACTTTTTAATAATAATACTGTATTAATCTATAACAATGTATATATCTGCAAACAGCCTGAGAATTTTTGTGGTAACCAAAATTCTTAAAGTTTGCTAAGCTATAAAGACATATTTTGTACTTAATGAGAAATTGTGCTGTAAGGCACATTTCCAAAAATGATAAAATATGTTCATAGATGTATCAATCTGAAGAATGCTGGTGTAACAGTTTACAGTGGCCTGTTTTTCAATGTTCACTTGAAGGTTAAGGTACCAAATGGTTTTAGTTCTAAAGAAAACTACTTAATATAATAAGGAAAATATTTTGGTATGTTAAAGATGTGTTTTAATAAGAGAAAGTATAAAGAATGGAAATTCATTTTGTTGAGAGTAAAAGAAGATTAATTGTTCTAAAATTCAGCTATTTATTTAAAGGGAGACAGAGAGACTGAGACCAAGAGAGCAGTGTGGTGCCTTTTGTTGTGGCAGATCAGCTCAGCCTGTTGCTTTGGAGGAGGGTCGGGATGTTTAGAGATAAGGCGGGATTAACCCAGTCAAGCCCCAGGCAAGCACAGGCATAATTCTCACTGGCTTGTGTGCTTGGGACCATGGGGCAAATGAAGAATAAATTACTATATTTTTACAGATATAATCATGCTATGTGAAATTAAAGCAAGTGAGTCTTAATATCGAGAACACAGCAAAATTGGACTTTTGTTTTCAGTTAGAAAGACAAAGTATTCTTTAACTGTTAGTCTGCTCTTAATATTGAAAGATTGCAAAGAGTTCTCTAATTGTTTTATTAAAACAGTTTCTTATGCTTAAAGTCTTAATGAATTGTCTGAGTATTTAAGAAAATAAGATCTTAATATTAAAAAGACTAAGCTAAGTGTTAACAACTATGGAACCTGCATTTGCTTTTAAACTTTCTTATTAAATGATAAGTGTTATTTAATAACTATAATTCTATTTAGGCAAGTGCCTTAAAAACTTTTGACAGCTTCCCATAACCAAAATTTAAAAAGGTATTTTTACCTCTCAATTAACTCTGATATTTTCCAGAGGGCCCCAGGAACATATCAGTAGAATTTCTTCTCCTCATCAAAGAAAATATTTGACTAATTTGGCTTATTTACCTGATATATACTTACCTAAAAAGTGCTGTCAAAAGGAATAATGCTCGATTTTATTACGGAGTGTTTTATGTTACATAAATATCCAAACTTCCATATATCAACTATCTTACAGTAAATTCTCATCAAATCTTTAACCATTGTCATTTGTAAATCTTTTCTTGTTTATAATCACTGTTTAATTACTACTAAACTAGTGAAGAACTAGATTTCAGCAAATTGAGTACTGGTTACTTAGGATTGAGTAAACTAAGGGAAAATGATTTTGTAGCTTCTTGTTTCAAGTGTTGCTGATAAAATGTTTTAAGCTTTATCTCTTAAGCTGACTGACAACGCTCCAGTTTACCTCTCCTCTGTGTTATATACATTTTTTCAGCTATATAACATCACTCATAACACAGGCATTTCATACAATTCTACAAGTCAAGCTCTCATTGAATATTGTCGTCTTATTCTTAAACATTATTTATTGATAGACAGAGGGGGGAAGTTGCAAGTTGAAGATTGGTGCATGCTTTACATATCCTTAATTTTGATCTTCTGGAGGGTGATAGATGGTCAGTGGTAGAGGTACATTTTTCTGATAATATTTCCTTTTCTGAAACAACAACAGTTCCTGTGTAGTAGTCTCCAATGGGTTCTTCACTATGGTATAAAGATCATATCAAGGTGTGGGGCAAGGGGTTTGCTTGTGTTTTTACAGAGGATCATTGCTTGATCTGGCCACCCAGAAAATGAATTCAAATACGATATGAAGGAGAACTTCCAACATCAACATCCTCTGGAGGAGTCATTCCAGAAGGTGACCATCAAAAAACCTCAACAAAAGTCTGCATGTCAAACACGGAAAACTGAAGCCCACTAAATAATAGTATTTTTTTAAATTTTATTTCCAATAATGGCACTTACGTATGTACATACTACAGAAGAAATGTATAGACACATGATAGAGGAAAATTTAGATAGAATGATATTGCTGATTGGTCTGTTAGAAATGGTGATCATTATGATATTTATAAAGCAGTTTTGTCCCAAGAAGATATTGGCAGTTATACTTGTGAAAAGTTTTAAAAAAGAACTCCTGTCATATTGTATAAGAGTAATTAGGTGTATTTAAATATATCACTCATTCCAGAAAATAATTTTTCCTCACCTAACTTGTAGTTACAACAACTCGTGAGCCAAAAGTTGCACAAGTTATCTTTTTGTGTAGCAAGAAATTCCTCTATCAGTGAACTGTTGAAGAAGAATTTAATAGGCATAAGACTTTTTCCTATGGTGTTTACTAATATCTCAGGCATAAACATCACTCTTTCCCCTAAAATGCTTGCTCCTGATGCCCAATTAAATTTACCTATTAATATTACTATAATTACTGATTGTGTATGTATTAATTGTACTCATGTAGCCTCTTACTGCAATTGTGCAATCATTGTAAAATGGTCTTCTAGATACAGACTTCCAAATGTTGGGTATTTTTGTGTGATAATGAAACATATTAAGCTCTTTCTCCACACTATCAAGGTGTTGGTAGTGTAAGATGCATTCTTCCTGCTCTAATAGACCACCTGAATATAAGCACAAGAAGCTTCTCCTAGCTCTGCCATCTGATTGTCATGAAAACTTGAAACTTTGAGATCCTGCCGCTGTTGCAGTTGCAGCTGCATTCCTCCTGCCAGTTCCTGGACTTGTCATTAGAATGCAGAAAGAGATATCTAAGCTGGCCTGTGCATATAGCAAAACAACAAATTTGACTGCTTCTGTATTATCTGAACTCAATCAAGAACTGAGAGAAGTGTGAGCTGCAGTGCTTCAGAATCACACTGCTGTGGACAGTCTGCTGTTAAAAGAGCATGTAAGATGTGAACAGTTTCCAAGAATGTGCTGTTTCAATTTGTCTGATTTTTCTCAAACTACCCAAAATCAATTAGATGATATCCATCATATTGTCAATAAGTTTTTACAAATGCTAAGCTATCTAACTAGTTTTCTTACTTTCATTAGATATAACTAGTAATTGTAAGTCTGCCTTTGTTATGTATCTATATTCCTATTGTTAATGTGTATATGCAATTTAACTAGTAGTTTGTTAAAACCTATATATATATTCAAGTTATGTCTGTCTTTCTACATGTTCAAAGAACCCCTGAATAGTGTCTGGCACGCTGTCACACCCCTCTTAACCCTAAGCATTTTATGTCTTCTATTGCTGTTACTAAGGCCTTATGTCCTTTGCAGCATGTGGAAACTCATCCAACAAGCCTTAAGAGACCTGCACTATTTGAAATTGCAGCCAGCCCCCCCACTTGTAAATCATAAGATCTAAAGTCAAGACTGGTAGCCAATGACGGGCAAGACATGGTTGTATAGGGAATACCAACTTAAGACAGGGTATAGTCGCTAGAAGACTATAGCCCCATGACGGGTAAGGATTTCCTTCAGCCGTACAAGCTAAGACAGGCACAAGCCTTGATCCAGCCAGAGCTAGGCTGACTGTTCCAATATAAGAAAAATGGGGGAGATGTTGGGAGCAAACCTGTGGGCCTTTAGGCAGACTCGGTCACAAAAGCCTTAAGACAACAGCAACGTTTGAGTAAAGTCTTTCCTATAAAGTCAGCAACAATGAATCCATCCACGTGTTAGAAACAAGTTTTCCCCTATTACCAAGAAACGCATTTAGTGAACTCCTAGGTTAGAGCTAGTGGTTAGGTTACCTCGCAACATGTGCTTTTCTAGGTTAGAGCTAGTGGTTAGACTACCTCCCAACATGTGCTTTTTCTCTCCTTTGTTAATCAAGAAACACCCTCTGCCCCAGGGGAAAGCCCCTCCCTTAAAACCTCCCTCCCAAGGGCCCCCACCCCCAAAATGGCGAACTCCCCGCTTCTCTTCCGGGTCCTCCGTTCCCGCTGGCGCCAACCAAGACCCAATCACCCCTCTACACCTCCTCGCCGGTGCCACCTAAGGTCCAATTATCTCCTGACCCACCCCTTACTTGCTAACCTGTATAAATTGAGCCTGCAAACAATAAACTGTGCCCGCTTGATCAGACATCCTGTCTTGCTGGTCATTCTTTGTGTCCCTTGCCCCATTCTTTTTTTTTTCAATTCTCTCCTCCAGGTCGTCGACCCCCGTTGATAGTCCTACAGGTCGGGACAGAGATAAAAGGATCTCCAGGAACGAAACAATACTAAGAGAACTGTGTGACCAATCCAAAAGGAACAATATCCGTATTATAGGGGTACCAGAAGAAGAAGAGAGAGGAAAAGGGATAGAAAGTGTCTTTGAAGAAATAATTGCTGAAAACTTCCCCAAACTAGGGGAGGAAATAATCGAACAGACCACGGAAATACACAGAACCCCCAAAAGAAAGGATCCAAGGAGGACAACACCAAGACACATAATAATTAAAATGGCAAGGATCAAGGACAAGGAAAGAGTTTTAAAGTCAGCTAGAGAGAAAAAGGTCACCTATAAAGGAAAACCCATCAGGCTATCATCAGACTTCTCGACAGAAACCCTACAGGCCAGAAGAGAATAGCATGATATACTCATTAAAATGAAACAGAAGGGCCTTGAACCAAGGATACTGTATCCAGCACGACTATCATTTAAATATGATGGCGGGATTAAACAATTCCCAGACAAGCAAAAGCTGAGGGAATTTGCTTCCCACAAACCACCTCTACAGCACTTCTTACAGGGACTGCTCTAGATGGGAGCACTCCTAAAAAGAGCACAGAACAAAACACCCAACATATGAAGAATGGAGGAGGAGGAATAAGAAGGGAGAGAAGAAAAGAATCTCCAGACAGTGTATATAACAGCTCAATAAGTGATCTAAGTTAGGCAGTAAGATACTAAAGAGGCTAACCTTGAACCTTTGGTAACCACAAATTTAAGGCCTGCAATGGCAATAAGTACATATCTCTCAATAGTCACCCTAAATGTAAATGGACTAAATGCACCAATCAAAACACACAGAGTAATAGAATGGATAAAAAAGCAAGACCCATCTATATGCTGCTTACAAGAAACTCACCTCAAACTCAAAGACATGCACAGACTAAAAGTCAAGGGATGGAAAAACATATTTCAGGCAAACAACAGCAAGAAGAAAGCAGGTGTTGCAGTACTAATATCAGACGAAATAGACTTCAAAACAAAGAAAGTAACAAGAGATAAAGAAGGACACTACATAATGATAAAGGGCTCAGTCCAACAAGAGGATATAACCATTCTAAATATATATGCACCCGACACAGGAGCACCAGCATATGTGAAACAAATACTAACAGAACTAAAGGGGGAAATAGACTGCAATGCAGTCATTTTAGGAGACTTCAACACACCACTCACCCCAGAGGATAGATCCACAGGTCAGAAAATAAGTAAGGACACAGAGGCACTGAACAACACACTAGAACAGATGGACCTAATAGACATCTATAGAACTCTACATCCAAAAGCAACAGAATATACATTCTTCTCAAGTGCACATGGAACATTCTCCAGAAAAGACCACATACTAGCCCACAAAAAGAGCCGCAGTAAATTCAAAAACATTGAAATTCTATCAACCAATTTTTCAGACCAAAAAGGTATAAAACTAGAAATAAATTCTGTGAAGAAAACAAAAAGGCTCACAAACACATGCAGGCTTAACAACATGCTTCTAAATAATCAATGGATCAATGAACAAATCAAAATAGAGATCAAGCAATATATGGAAACAAATGACAACAACAACACAAAGCCCCAACTTCTGTGGGACACAGCGAAAGCAGTCTTAAGAGGAAAGTATATAGCGATCCAGGCACACTTGAAGAAGCAAGAACAATCCCAAATGAATAGTCTAACATCACAATGATCAAAACTGGAAAAAGAAGAACAAATGAGGCCTAAAGTCAGCAGAAGGAGGGACATAATAAAGATCAGAGAAGAAATAAACAAAATTGAGAAGAATAAAACAATAGCAAAAATCAACGAAACCACAAGCTGGTTCTTTGAGAAAATATACAAAATAGATAAGCCTCTAGCCAAACTTATTAAGAGAAAAAGAGAATCAACACAAATCAACAGAATCAGAAATGAGAACGGAAAAATCATGACAGACTCCACAGAAATACAAAGAATTATTAAAGACTACTATGAAAATCTATATGCCAACAAGCTGGAAAACCTAGAAGAAATGGACAACTTCCTAGAAAAATACAACCTTCCAAGACTGACCAAGGGAGAAACACAAAAGTTAAACAAATCAATTACAAGCAAAGAAACTGAAACGGTAATCAAAAAACTACCCAAGAACAAAACCCCCTGGGCCAGACGGATTTACCTCGGAATTTTATCAGACATACAGAGAAGACATAATACCCATTCTCCTTAAAGTTTTCCAAAAAATAGAAGAAGAGGGAATACTCCCAAACTCATTCTATGAAGCCAATATCACCCTAATACCAAAACCAGGCAAAGACCCCACCAAAAAAGAAAATTACAGACTAATATCCATGATGAATGTAGATGCAAAAATACTCAATAAAATATTAGCAAACAGAATTCAACAGTATATCAAAAGGATCATACACCATGACCAAGTGGGATTCATCCCAGGGATGCAAGGATGGTACAACATTCGAAAATCCATCAACATCATCCACCACATCAATAAAAAGAAAGACAAAAACCACATGATCATCTCCATACATGCTGAAAAAGCATTTGACAAAATTCAACATCCATTCATGATAAAAACTCTCAACAAAATGGGTATAGAGGACAAGTACCTCAACATAATAAAGGCAGTATATGATAAACCCACAGCCAACATCATACTGAACAGCGAGAAGCTGAAAGCTTTTCCTCTGTGATCGGGAACAAGACAGGGATGCCCACTCTCCCCACTGTTATTTAACATAGTACTGGAGGTCCTAGCCACAGCGATCAGACAAAACAAAGAAATACAAGGAATCCAGATTGGTAAAGAAGAAGTTAAACTGTCACTATTTGCAGATGATATGATATTGTACATAAAAAACCCTAAAGACTCCACTCGAAAACTACTAGAACTGATATCGGAATAGAGCAAAGTTGCAGGATACAAAATTAACACACAGGAATCTGTGGCTTTCCTATATACTAACAATGAACCAATAGAAAGAGAAATCAGGAAAACAATTCCATTCACCATTGCATCAAAAAGAATAAAATACCTAGGAATAAACCTAACCAAAGAAGTGAAAGACCTATACCCTGAAAACTACAAGTTACTCTTAAGAGAAATTAAAGGAGACACTAACAAATAGAAACTCATTCCATGCTCATGGCTAGGAAGAATTAATATCGTCAAAATAGCCATCCTGCCCAAAGCAATATACAGACTTGATGCACTCCCTATCAAATTACCAGCAATATTCTTCAATGAACTGGAACAAATAATTCAAAAATTCATATGGAAACACCAAAGACCCCGAATAGCCAAAGCAATCCTGAGAAAGAAGAATAAAGTAGGGGGGATCTCACTCCCCAACTTCAAGCTCTACTACAAAGGCATAGCTATCAAGACAATTTGGTACTGGCACAAGAACAGAGCCACAGACCAGTGGAACAGGTAAGAGACTTGAGACATTAACAGAAAAATATATGGTCAATTAATATATGATAAAGGAGCCATGGACATACAATGGGGAAATGACAGTCTCTTCAACAGATGGTGCTGGCAAAACTGGACAGCTACATGTAGGAGAATGAAACTGGACCATTGTCTAACCCCATACACAAAATAAATTCAAAATGGATCAAAGACCTGAATGTAAGTCATGAAACCATAAAACTCTTAGAAAAAAACATAGGCAAAAACCTTTTGGACATAAACATGAGTGACCTCTTGTTGAACATATCAAAAATGTTTGAATTTACTCCTATCTGTTATCAAATGATTCAACATCCAAATGTCTCAGATGATTTTATATATGCATTTCTTTTGCAATCTTAAAATTTATAAGGATAATCTACAATTTGTATTTGTAAAAAAGCATCAGCAATTTTTGGATTCCTGTCTTGTAGATTTCTGTCTGAAGAAAAGAAAAGTTGGCTCGTTATAGGTGGTAATTAATAAAAATGATTAAGACTATGGTTAGCATCATAATTACAAAACATGAATCTTTATATAGGCCATGGTAATGGTAAAAGAAGTTATGAGTGTACTAAAAAGGGCAATTTAAGTATAATACATACATTATTTAAGTTCTGTTAATATCAATTGTATCTTAAAAATCAAAGTTAATCTTTTAATTTTGTGACATGGGGGTGTAACCGAGCACTCAGAGGAGATGGCTTAGAATGCCTTCTGTTCACTTTTGTGAAACTCAAACTAACATTCCTTTCACCCCTCATTTTGCATGAACTATACATATCGACATTATGTTTTGTTATCTGATTTCAGATTTTGTACAGCACCAATCTCTTATTCTTTGTGTAAGTTTTCGCAGTCACATGATATTTTAGGCAGTTGTTTATATCCAGGCCTTATAAAAAAGGTAGGTCTGTTGGGCTCCTTTTTTCACTTCTCTGAATGTCCAGTTTTGTGCAGGTTTCTGGCCACAGCCTGAGGTCTCTGCTCTCTGTAGCCCCTTCACCTCGGCCTACAGCACTGTGCTCACTGCTTACCAGGCTGTCTCTTGGCAGCTGCCTCAACTACTTTACCTGAACACTGCCTCTTCCTATGGGAGTATCTTTGCATGTAAAGAAGAATTATAAAATTTCTTCTAAAGACTTGCCCTCATCTAGTGGATGCTTGGTATATTAATTAGAAAACCAGAGAAATTTAAAGATGCCTGTTAGGAACTTTCCTTTTCACAAGGAAAGGTGGAATTAGAGCTTAAGCCAGTGTCATTCCTTGTACAGCATTCAAGGAATAGCTCATGGAGTTTAAACCCCTCCCCAGGTGTAGGCTTCACATCACGATCAGCTGCAAAGCGTCTGAGAGCCCCTGCCCTGGGCTGCCCAGTCAGGTTGGCATTGGAGTCTCCGGGGCCCGGAGCACATTTGTGCTCCCTACTCACTGGCATCAAGGAGCTTCTGTAGGCTATGAGACATTAGTCACCAAACCTTCATGCTTTTATTTCCTCATTTTCAATGGCTAAAATACCTGCCCTGCCTGAGTTAATTATTTCATCCAAATAGGAAAATACATGTTAGAAGTTTTAAAAAAGTGAAAACCCCAAAACTAATGTAAACATTAGTGATTCTCTGAATTAGAACTTATCAATACTCTCTTCTTCTCTAGTCCTGTGAAACTGTATTGTTCAAAGGATCATTTAGATATACTAGAAAATTATAACCTCAACAGCATGTTCTAACATTTAAAACCTTACTTGAGAATCAGATACTCTCTATCTGACATAATATAACTGGGATTTTTTCCTATAAAAATTTGAAGATGTGGCTCCAATATGAATATTTCCCAAAAGCTTATTAGGAAAGCTCCAAAGCAATCATAACAAGACCTCCGCAGCCCATAGCACTTTGGTTTCCCACTAGCTCGCCCTGAATGAGGAACCCGATGTGCAGTCTTGAATTCATAGTTCTGGGATGCTCTCAGAGGAAGAGGACATTGCCTTGGTTGAGGCAATCTGTGGTGTTCCAAAGAGAGAGTTGTTTGACTTGTAAATTCAGGAAAACAACAGGCTTGACTCAATTGTTTGACCATATTCACAGTTCATTTTGTTTAAAGAAATATTGATGTGTATGTTCAATGTAAACTACATTGACTACATTTCTTAATAGAAACCACACAAACATGCCCTTCAGTTTACATAAATTGATAGCTTTAGTTTCTGTGTTTTGTGTATGTCTTTTCATAGCGGTGGGGTATGGGACTCAGGCCTGTATTCTCAGGCTCAGAACAAGTTCTTCCCATATGTCAGCAAACATGTGTTCTACACTCCTCTCTACAAAAAAAAGATGAAATTGACAGGCTATGGAAGGATGAAGGAGTTTAGATACACTCAATTTTTCATGTCAAGCCTTCTAGCAGCTAACATGTACTCCTCCTCTATCAGGGCACTTATCTTTCCCCTGCTGCAGTGGAAACCCCACAGGGCTGTACTCCTGGCTTCCATGTTTACCACTGTGTCCCTGTTCTTGACACAGTGCCCAAAACACATAGCAGGTGCTCAGTGTGTGTATGAGTGTGAATGTGTGTGCAGAGGCTGGAAATAAAAGAAAATTTTACAATTTGAAATGTAGCAGAGAATCAAAAAGCATGCAAAGGACTTGCCGACTCAGCTAGTGATTACTGAATACCTGATATTCTGAGCGCTATGCATTTTCAGCATGAGATGTCTTAAAATCCATGCACACTACTTTATGTGCTTGACTCCTCGTAACATCTATTAGGTATATCCTTGCAGCCTGTTAATAGTTTTAACAACTGTAACAAACAACAGAATTCCCACTCACCAGATTAGAACCAGCATATTGGGGCTGGCAGATGCCATTTGTGGACATGTGACAGCAGCAAAAAGTGGCATCCTCAGAAGGAAGACAAACTATATAAGACAAGAAAAAAATGTGAATGTGAATATTCAAGCTTCTGCTTTTCTGCAGCAAAGAAAACTGGGTGACGTTCCCTAGGCTTTTGTTGTACAGAAGAGGGACAATAAATGAAGGAGTGAAAAGAACAGATCGGGGTAAGGGGAATTGAGAAAAACACTATCCAGGCTATAGCTGGAAGGAGTTTGTGGTGCTCTGAGAAGGGGTGGGGAAGACAAGGCTGAAGGAAGTTTTCCTGAGGTTGTGAATGTATTTCCCCTTTCCCCTTTGGAAAATCTATTTTTGCAGTAATTATAGATTCACAAGAACTTGCAGAGGCAGTACTTAGAGGTCCCAGATACCCTTTTCCTTTATGTGTTTGCTCAGTTGAGGGGTGATTCTGAGAGCTAGTTTGGCTATTGGATTGGTATTTTCTCTAATTTTGATACTCTGCTATGGCAGACCATGTGGCAGGGAAGGTTTAGGTTTCAATGAGTCATATAGGAAAGATTAGTAATTTAAAAATCACATCAGTGTAAGTATATTAATGTGCACAAAGTCTTGAAAAAGCCAAGCAGACTGAAAAATCCATGTACTGCCATACGATGATTGACATTAATAATTACGATCATAAATCATGCCAAAAAAAGGTTTGTGGTTTCTCAAGCAGGTAAAAGAACATGAAATAAATGTATGAATTCTACAGCCAAAATCTGGAAACAAAACAAATATCCATCAGTAAGGAATCAGTTAACTGAATTAGAGTACATTTAGCATACACATTAAAAGTGAAGGGATTTATATGCATTGTCACAGGAAAGGTCCACAATGTGGTATTCATTTTTCAAAATGCTATAAAAAAACACAACCAAAGTCTTTCATATAACCCAGTCTCTGTATGTGTGTGTGTGAGATTCGCCAACTAGCTCCACATTGTCAGACCCCGTGGTCATTTCTTTGGCATTTTACTTGACCTCCAAGTAGCATGTGATAGTTAGTCATTCACCTTTTTTTAAATGCATTCTTCTCTTGCTTCCTGTGATGCCGTAATTTCTTGATTTTCTTCCTGGTTCCTCCTATCCATCTCCTCTTGTCCCACTCTCTAACTCACCTCAGCAAACAGGATGCTCTGTGGCTTGGTGTTGGACTTAGGCTTTATTGTCTCCCTGTCTGATCTTATAAGGGCTTCTGGCTTTAAGTACCATTCAAATGCTGTTGACTTGAGAATGCTCTTTTCAACCTATGGCTTTTCTCCCTGGCATCAGACTCTTAAGCTCAATTGCCAGCTTGACAACGCATAGCAGTGTGCATAGCTGAAGATAGTATTTTGACCTGTTGCCCTCCTAAATCTGTCTTTCCCTAATTTAAAGCATCCCTGTATATGATGAACTAGCTCTTATCTTCCTTGTTGTCATTATACTTTAACCAACATTCCCCTCATTCACTCTGCTCCCATCTCACACCTTCTTTCTAGTTCTTTGATATACCAAGTTCATCCTTGACTCAGGACTTTTGCATTTGGTGCTCCCTCTTCCTGGAATTCTCTTCCTGCTGATTTTCACTTAACTAGTACCATCTTGTCGTTTAGATCTCAGGTGCCCCTCCTTAGAGAACCTTTCCCTGATCACTGTATCTATAGCTGCTCTCATCCCCCAGTAGCTTTCTTCACCATTTTTTTCTTCATCAAATATGTATTTTATCATTTGTCTCTCTACTGAAATAGTGTCTCCCTTAGAATAGCGAATCTCTCCATCTTGGAGGAATTCTTGGCACAGAACAGATGTGTATGTACACATCAGTGTACATGTGTGAACAGAAACAAACTTTGGAAGGATACATCCCAAAGAGTTAACAGTTATTACCTCTGAGTGGGAGTAGGAGAGGAGGTAAATTATTAATTGACTTACACTTTCTACCAAGATATGTTTCAGTTAGTCTTAAGTTATTTGAAATGAAATTGTATTACTTTCACAATTAGAAAAATTAATAAACATATTTTCATTAGAAAAAATGGTTGATAAAGTTTTGCTGCTTAAAATAAAGTTTAATTGGGAGAAGCATTTATATGAGATTCTTTCTTGAGGATGTTAAGTAAGGAGTGTGTTACTGTATATAGTAAAATAGCTACGATTTTGTAAAAGAACTGAAACATGAAGCAGCAGAAACATTTCACCATGTTTTCTTTCCTTTGAACTTGACCACTGTATCTCTTGTAAATCATTTAAATTGATTTTTTCTTCAAAAGAAACTCAATAACTTGTGCTTATTTTTCTCTTAATATATTTTACATCTCTACTTGAGATGTGCATCCTGTACAGGTTTATTGGTTCTTCTTATAAACATACTAAACTTGTAATATTAGCTGTCATTCCCAGGTCTGAATGTTAAGTCAACATATGTTTGAGAGACCTTCAACTTATCAAGTATTGCAGGTCTCAGATTGTTTTGGAACCTCTTCTGACACCTGTGGACTTAGCTCAAGGCCAGTTTTTTTTTTTTCTAATAGGATGAACAAATGGTTAATTGGTAGCTTTGGTCACCAAGTGGAGGACCTTAGACTATATATAGAATTCTAGCTGGAGTGTCTGCTCAGTGACAGCCTTACTTTTCTAATCCTCCTCAAGAGTTTTGCATTAGATTTGAAAAATGATGACTATGTCTTTGATCTGGGGGATTATTATAGCAGTGTGCTGTTGTTCATGGCTTATTCTTGGTATGAGGAAAAGGTAAGGAAGGTTTATCTTTAAATTGCATTTTAGTCATTCATTTAATGTTCTTATCTTCATTGTCATACAGTAAATTTGATTATTGACTTATATACAGCAGCATTTTCTTTAATGATACTAAATTTAAAATTGAATTTAAACTTTAATAGTGGTATCTTTTTATTATATCTAACAAAAGATAGAATGACAGTGATTTCTTTTTAGGATTGACATGCCAGAGGTAATGTAAAAATGTACAAACTTGTTAAACATAACTGACAGAAATTTTATAAGATCCCTGTGTATGTTTTATGTGTATATAGAAAGAGGATGTCTGGATTAGAATGGATACAATGGTAAGTGGGATATGTAATCGAAAGGCCTTTTTTTTGACATGTGGATTAAATAATTGCTGTGACTAAATAAATACTCTCTGTTCACTAGTTTTGTAGATTGTGTAGACTCAGCCTAAGTTTGGACAAGGGCACAGAGCCTGCATTGATCATTTTATTACCTTTTTCTTATTAATGATAATTGGCCACGGTGAACTGGGAAACTGCTAAGTATATGCGATACCACTTTTTCTTTGTACATGTCATTTGTTTATAATTGGTACAAGGATAAAGAAATACAAACAAGAGTCAGATGTGTAGCCATAGTTTAACTTTTGATTGGCCCAAAGAGTTTTTTTGGGGGTATGTAAATATTCTGTTATGTCAATCTCCAAAAGGTAGAATTACCCATAACGAATCTTTAGCTATGTAGATTTCTATGTGTTCTCTACCTTCTACAAGTTTTTTGTCCTTTAAAATATTTTAATTCAGGCCTGATAGTTTCTAGTTTTAATTAAGCTACTTATCTTCAAAATAAGAAAATAAAAATGATTATTTTATGCTATGTTACTCTATCAAGAGCGATCGTAGCTCATGTTGAAACATAAATGATTATTCAATAAAAATAGTAAAAATAGCATGACAGAGCACTGAATTACAATGATCCAATCAATGTTCATTTTACTTTATTTCATTTCATAATAAGCTCATTTCTTAAATGAGATTCTCCTCTTCAACTATCATGACAGAATAATAGTATCTTTAAACTATGAAGATTTTGAAAACTTCAATTCTGCAATCTTGTTTTTCAGTATTCTATATTTTTAAAGAAAACAACCAAATAAAACAAGTTGACATACTTTGGCAAATGATGCTTAGCAAAAATATAAACAACCAGGACAGTTTCATCTCTGTACTGAGAGCAGGAACCCTGTTTGTTGGTCCTTTTATCCTCACCATTGGGAAAAGGGGCTTGTATTCAGGAGACATGCAGTAAGCGTTTGTGGAATATGCATGGATAGATGGGTGGATTTAGTGATCACTGTCACCAACATATCATAACTAGGTTAATATAACCCATTGTTTTAGTTAAACAGCAGGACTTCATCAACAAATAAAGTATAAACTATAGAGCTCTGAGGTTTGAAGTCAGTAGTGAAATTCCACACCTATCATATATTTGTCTTACAGAAAACCTGGGGAACCACCTCTGGAGAATGGGTTGATTCCATACCTGGGATGTGCTCTGCAGTTTGGTTCCAACCCTCTCCAGTTCCTCAGAGCAAATCAAAGGAAACATGGCCATGTTTTCACCTGCAGACTAATGGGAAACTATGTCCACTTCATCACAAACCCCTTATCATACCACAAAGTGTTGTGCCATGGAAAATACTTTGATTGGAAAAAATTTCATTTTACTACTTCTGCAAAGGTAACCAGTTCTGCATTTACACAGCATTGTTTGTTTATTCTCTACTTTTTAATGTGTCGGTCTACTCAGTCATTTTGATAGACTTAGACTTACAAATAGGGATGTTGAAGAGAGTTACCCTTACTAGAGATTCTTAGAAACATAATGAACCAAATTAGACATAACCTCTTAGTACTAATCATTTAAAAAGAGTCAAAATAGGTATAGTTTTGTCATTTCGTAACTAGTTAATGAAGATGAAATAAAAATTATGTATTTTACTGAGCCAAATGGTGCTGTATGAGTGAGACAGGTCAGTGATGTATACACAGCACCCAAGTGCAAGTGGTGGAGACTTATTAACATTGTACAATTGTTTTACCAGACTCATGCCACACAATTGTTTAATTTGTTAAGGAATTGACCAGATAAGTTGGCATTACTCAGATATAAACTAAGAGGATCTTTTATAGAGAAAACAATTAACCAATACTTACTGAGTCTTTGCAAAGAAATATTAGACACTGTCTCTGCTTCTAAGTAGATGAAAGTCTGGTTAAAATACATCTACAAGGAATATAAAAGAGAAGTAATGATTTTAAAATACTGATTAGTATCAAATTAATGTGCAAGTAAATGGAATAGCATTTGAAAAATAAGAAATAGGAAACTAGGGTGGTTGAGGAAAGTCTCACTGGAATTAAAGAGAGCTTGGATTTAATCCTGGCCTCAAGGAAGAGTATGGTTTGGCCAGTTATTTGTAAAGTGCTATGAAATTCTACATGGGAAGGCCAATTTCCCTGGTTTTAAAAAAGGAAGTGTAAAATTATGAACTTGTCTAATCTCTCTCTCAGCTATTTACTAGCTCTGGGCCAGGTTTAATTTCTTTCCCCACATATTTCATTCACTGTCAGGTATTTGGGCACAGCAGCATTGACCCAAGTGATGGAAACACCACAGAAAACATAAGCAAAACTTTTATCCAGACCCTGCAGGGGGACGCCTTGAATTCCCTCACAGAAGCCATGATGGAAAACCTCCAACTTGTCATGCACCCTCTGGTGGTATCTCAATCAAAGATGCCTTTCTGGGTGACAGAAGGGATGTATTCCTTCTGCTACCGAACGATGTTCGAAGCTGGGTACTTAACTCTCTTTGGCAGAGATCTTCTTGCAGGGCAAGATGCACAAAAAGCACTTATTCTAAATAACCTTGACAACTTCAAGCAGTTTGACAAAATCTTTCCGGCCCTGGTAGCAGGCCTCCCCATTCACATGTTCAAGACCGCACACCACGCCCGGGAAAAACTGGCAGAGGGCTTGAGGCACCAGAATCTGGGAAAGAGAGACCACATCTCAGAACTGGTCAGGTTTCTGAATGACATGTTGTCTTCCTTGGATGATATGGAGAAGGCCAAGACACAACTCGCTGTCCTCTGGGCATCACAAGCAAACACCATTCCAGCAACTTTCTGGAGCTTATTTCAAATGATCAGGTACCTAGCAACATATCCATTTATTTCTTTATTTTAGTAGAAAACAGAAATTCAACTATTTTAACTAAAAAACCTGGTGGTACTTTCTCATGCTATCAATCAAGAATGCAACCTTTGCCCTTACAAGTGTTGAACATATATCAGCCCATCCAATCTTCACAAAAACAAATGCCTCTGTGACCAGCAAACAGAGGCAGGAATGTGCTGGTTGAATTATTCTAGTCAAACCGATATTTCATATTATATAGATACATAATTAAAATTTGTTGCGATTGGGAATGTCAAATTTCCATGCATGGCTGATCATTTGATGTGTTTAATATAAAAAATATTTTAAAACAATTCAGATATAAAAATTCATTACTAATCTGTCCCAAATCTTAAATATCTTTGAAAGGTTTTACTTAGAAAGCTGTCCAGAATAAATTCACATCTTTACAGTATGATTACATCAATCTTTATCTATAGGTAATAGCTATTTTATGGTAATCACACAAATATTTTACAACTACCAGTCAAACATCTCTGAGGCTGTTTACTGCAATTATGCTGTAAAGATCCCGTTCCATGGTGCTGAGGATCCAGGAAAGTCAGTGCCCTCCAGTGAAGTAGCATTCGCTTCACAAGTCAAGGTGCTACAACAGTTAAGTTAGAATAGGAATGGAAAAACTGTTGTTTCACCTGAAATTTTATTATAGATCTTAACGGTAAATTTAAAATTTCCATTTGCAATTTAGTCAATATTTTATAATTTCTTGGATGCAATTTTCCTTCTCAGTTGCTAGGCATGTGATTATTTTGACTACTCAATCCTTATTAGAGTAATTTATTTATAAAAGTCCAGCCAAAGTTTCATTTCTATGTAGCAAGGCCCTTTTAAGGCAACAATTCTTGATAATATCCAAGAACTTAAACACAATTACAAAACAGAATAAAAAATAAATGAGAGTGTTTCCCACCTTCTCTGGTATCTTGATCACCTAATTTAAATGGAGGGGTAGGTGCCTGTTGTTGTTAAGATCCTTTGGTGTAGAAAACATTTATTTTCTGTATATCTTTTCTCTTAACTTTTAATAGGAACCCTGAAGCAATGAAAGCAGCTGCTGACGAAGTGAACAAAACGCTAGAGAAGGCTGGGCAAAATATCAGCTTTGAAAATAATAACCCTATTCGTTTGAATCAGATGCAGCTGAACGACATGCCAGTGCTAGGTAGGCCTGCTACCTTACAGTTCACTTCCTGCAATCTCTGACAGCAGTTGCCAACGTGTCGTAGTGTGCTCTTACTGGCTGTCAGCGTTTCCCTGGTGTTTGTGTGTGTCCTCCCGTGTGATCCTCACATCAGTACTGTGACTAGGGACTATGACTGTTTCCATATAGGAAATGAGGAAACCTACCCTTAAAGGTTAAGTTACTGCCTAGCATTGAATGGTGGAACCAATTATAGCATTAATGGGAACTCCTGACCCTCTGCGCTCAACACTTCTCTGCACTGCCCTCCTGTCTCCTTTGGTATTACTCTGATCACTGATCGTTTGGTTAATGGCAGCATATTGTTCATTTTCATGAAATAAAGGGGAAAATATGCCATCAGGAAACTACAATTAGCTGCATGGGTTGGGTGATGGAATTGAAGGTTATTTATTTTTCTTATTTTTGCTTTTCTGTATTTTTTGTATTTATAGGAATACAAAAGTACTGTATTTTTATAGTAAAGATTTTCTTTTTGCTTTTGTGACTTTTCTTTTGAAGAACAAAATAAATGTAGGCTTCTAGGGACACGCATCTTAGTGGAAGGGACCAGGGGCGGGAAGCGTAGACTCCATGTTGGGCTCTGCCCTTCCATGAGAGACCTCAGACAGTCACTTCACTTTAAAGTGCTAACATGCTGTGATTTTACCCACAATTATGTGATAAGCACCTGAAACATGACAATTAAAAGGACAGGCTGGAAAGTCATGCATTGACTTTAGCTCTTCATGAGTGGTTCTTCTTTGTCCTTTTATGTCTTTACCAAGCAGCAGCACATCCTCATACAACATCAGACAGTGTCCTGATGGAACTGGGTTCTTGTAAATGCTGAGTTGAAGCCTCATTAAACTTCTGGAAAAATATATTTTTGAATAAAAGTGTTAGTATATGAAATCTCAAAAGTGACAATCTTTGAATAAGTCTCATAAAAGTGATTTACTGATTTTTTTCCAATTGCATTAGATATCTACTGTCATGTAGAAATAAGATTATTTTTCCATAAAATTATGAAAGTCTAGTTCTATCTTTATCAAGAGATTCTTAACATATTATCAGATTAAATAATACATTCAGACACAAATGAATCATTGATTACAGCATGGTGGTAACAGAAAACACTTCGGGAAATTTTTATCTGGCCGGCTTCCCACAGTCTGTTCAGCTTTGTGTTAAAGGCTGCTATAAGTATTTTAGACTCTATATTATATGTCCTTTTTTAAGTACTTGTTTTGTTCTTCCTTCCTTTCCTTCTTTCTTCCCTCCCTACTTCCCTCTCCTCCTCTCTCCCTTTTAAAATATTTAGAGAGTATCATCAAGGAGTCTCTGAGGCTTTCCAGCGCCTCCCTGAACATCCGGACAGCTAAAGAGGATTTCACTTTGTGCCTCCAGGATGGTTCCTATAATATCCGCAAAGATGACATCATAGCTCTTTATCCGCAGTTAATGCATTTAGATCCAGATATCTACCCAGACCCATTGGTAAGTGATTGTTCATTAAAGTTCAATATCTAGGTGCTGTCTACCCCCACTGAAATGAAGAGGGACTCTACTATAGCACAACGATCATTGAAGGCGTGAGGATTGTTTCCTTTCTTATGTCAGAAATACTCATAAATTGGGAAAATCTGGATGATGGCTCGAATTTTAAATTTTCAGTCCTGATATTTGTCATCATATAATCCCTGCTACATTTTGTTTGCAATTGTAGAAATAAAGCTGCCACCTTTCTTTCTCCTTAAAAAGTGCCTGCTCCCAGATATAGGAAATTAGGGGCTCATATACTGACTCTTGTAGTTTCTTATCTGAACCCTTCTTCCTAGTTCTGCCTAACTGAGGAACTAGCCACCAGGCAGGGGAGGTGATATTATAAAGCCTTCCTGTGAGTTCCCATAAGTTCCTGTCCCTTATTACTAACTGATTAAACGTGGGTATTTGCTAAATTACTGATAGGTTGGATTAGAAAACAAAATTATTCTACAGTTTCCCAGTCAAGAAAGAGATAACTTTCATTAAAACTAGCTTATAGGTTTGTTTTCTTTGTATTTTTATTAGACTTTTAAATACGATCGCTATCTTGATGAACATGGGAAGACAAAGGGTACCTTCTATAGAAACGGACTCAAGTTAAAATACTACTACATGCCCTTTGGGTCAGGAGCGACAGTGTGTCCGGGAAGGCTATTTGCTGTCCAGGAAATGAAGCAGTTCTTGATTCTGATGCTTTCCTACTTCGAACTAGAGCTTGTGGAGAGCCATGTTACATGTCCCCCTTTGGACCAGTCCCGGGCAGGCCTGGGCATTCTGCCACCATTAAATGATATCGAATTTAAATATAAATTGAAACATTTGTGAATATGTAGTTAGAAAAGGAAGATAATAAACGATGTTCCAGGATGAACAGCACCTTTGGACAGCTGCATTAGTGGAGAAGGAGATGACCCAGCGCACTTAGTTCCATTCACTGATGCGGGCTCGTGAATCTCCTTTGATGACAGCTTCCAGAAGCTATCTCAGACCGTGCCAGTAGAAAAAACTAATTTCTAGAAGCCAGATAATTTGTTTTCATTTGACTAAGTGAATGTTCATATACCCAGGGACTGAATTTCATTATTTTCAGAGGAAGAAGTGGTTTTTGTACAAACTGAAAATATTCCAATTGGCAGCAGTTTTTTTCCTAAGGAAATGGCTCTGTTTTTGTAAAACCACTCAACCATTATGAAAAAATTACAAATTCACGTTTTAGTGAAACTGCATGATTTTTTGCCTAGATGTGGAGTTCTTCGGGTGTTGATGTATACTGTAAAGGATATTTTAAAGGGTTATATCATGCCTTTAACAAAGAGATAATGTTTCTCAACTTTCCCTTTACCCAGTATGCAGGGCTTTCAAAATGTGGATTGATGTCCTCAAAACATTAATGATGTTTTAATATTTTCCCTTAATGTTTTGTTTTTGCTGGAAACTCTAATGTCTATTTTAGGTTTCAATTATCTCATCTATACTTTCATGCATGCATCAATGCAAAGAATGTGGCTTTTATGTTTTAAAATTAAAACTGGCTGAAAATTTCCAATTAAAAGTTTTGTATGAAACATGCAAAGAATTCATTAAATGTGGCTTGGCATTGTGTTATATTTAATCCTTTTTATCTTTCAGTGACTTGTAGTTGAAGGAAAAATAATTTCAGGCTATGTGATAGTGTTTAAGTACCATGTACAATAATAGTGCTTTGGTAAAAGAGTTTAAGTAATGGAGTTGTAACTACAGTATTTTGGTTGATATTTCTGCATATATTTATATGGAAATTATATTAGCCTTTTTTCTTATACTATAAATATTAAGAAAATATTGTAGCATTTGATAATATTGAAAGATTCACTTTTCAGAAATAGAAGAAGTGTGATGGGTGCATTTAGATTTTTTTTATATTCATGTTTAAAACAGTCACCTACTGATAAGCTGCAACAATTTCATTTTATTCATCTCTTAGAAAAAGCAAAATAATCATTCGCAAATCTCCTCTGTACTTCACAAAATTCATTAAATATTTTTAATCTTGCTATTTAATATTACCATGGAATTACATTTTCCATATCAAGAAAATTAAACTCATGTTAGATGTGGTTCAAAATTAACAAAATTCTGTCAAATTGCAAATTGTTTGAAACTAAATTTCTAATGTGATTTCCTAGTATATTTTATGGCTTGCTGACTGTGCCCATTCATCATTCCACACCTTGATCCTGGTGTAGAAGTAGGGGGCTGGCTATTGATAAAACTGGGGCCCAAAGGTGTTCTTCCACCTGTTTTTGTATAGATTGAAAGTTAAGAATGTTTTTTACATTTTTAAATGGGAAAAAATCAAAAGAAAAATATTTCATGGCCCGTAAAAATTATATGAAATTCAGAATTCCATGTCCATAAGTAAGGTATTAGTGGGACACAGGCATGCCCATTTATTTGTGTTCTCATGTAGGGGTGCTCTGCAATGTAATTGCAGAGCTGAGTATTTGCAACAGAGACCATGAAACTGTAAAACCTAAATTATTTATTATCTGATCCTTTGGAATGTTTGTCAACCCCTGTTGTATATCATAAACTATTTTGTTCTAATTTTATTAACTAAGAAAAATACATTAGTGTATGAACTTTTTTTCACATTTTTAAAAAGCATGTGAGGGGATTACATTAAAAACAAAAACAGATATTTCTTGCAAACAACCTTAACTTAGAGCTTTATTGAAGGCTAAATCATTCCATTTAGCCAAGAGATCCTTGTTTGAAACAGGGGCCTAAAATTAAAAAAATATATATATAATAACCTGTTGCAAGATCAAATACACCTAAAAGATGTATATTAGCGGCTCAGTTTATTCAGGGTCACTGTGGCCCAGGTCCAGGCTTACATTCCTCACGTGTGTCATCTCATTTGATCCTCATAAGAGTCCTTGGAGGAGCCCACTCCTATTACCCCTTTGTTACAGAGGAAAAAGGGTCCCCAGAAAGGGTAAAGCACTGCGCCAGAGTTCCAGTGCTGGCAGGTGGCAGGTGGCAGAGTGCTGGGACCAGGTTGTCCCCACTCCAGAGCCAGTGTTCTTCACTCAGCGGCAAGTCCAAGCAACAGACTGTCTTAACTCAGGTCACTGAAGATGGGCTACAGTAAACAAATTCTGTGATGCCATTTCTGGCCTCAGATCTGCAGTTTGGGAGCATGACCTGGTGGGAGGGTGAGGTGTTGGCACACTCAGCTGGCTCAGGGTCCCAGGATGCTGCGGAGCCCCACCTTGCACTGACTGTGCCCCTGTGTGGAGCTACTGTATAATCAAAACTCAGCACTGCAATGGTGGACTACACTCCCTTCACACAGACAATAGAAGGTACTCCTCCAACTTACCAATACCTTGGAAGTATTCCAAATTGTGGAATTTCACGTTGTTCTTAGGACTGGTGGTAGCCATCTTTGAGGTGGCTGGGATAAGGCTTCAGCCTTGTCTCATTAATGGATAATGGAATACCAGAGCTATACTCAACAGCGTCTTCCCCACACCACCGAGTTGATATCGATTCTGAGGCCAGGACCTAAGAAGTGGCACCAAGACTGCGGCACTGATGCTTTGTAGAACATCATAGACTATTCAAATCATCTAGTCTTAGCTCTCATTTTAGCTAGAAACCAACATCTGCTGAAAGAGAAGTGATTTTGTTACAAAGGCTGCACAGAAACTTACATGGCAGGCCAGGGTCTAGAAACCTGTGTACACAGCAAATGCTGACTTACCTGGTGAACATTTAACATTCAAGTCCTCACCCTCCAAACTGGAGGTATTAGGTTTCATGGACTCTGCAAAGTCCTTTTCTTGACCTATAAAGTTATACATGAAAACAATTAGAAAGATAAAAAATACTCATAAACCTTAACATTATTAGATCCTTACAACGTCCCCACCTTTATTGAAAAAAGTATATACCAGCAGTTTGTTGCAAAGTTAATTATGAGAGAGATGCAACACTTAACAGGTCTAGAACAATTTATCATGGATTAAAAGAATGAGAGTTTTAGGAATTATAAGAGTTTGAGAGGAAGTGTTAATGAGAGAAGGGAGGCTACAGGGGAAAGGACATCCCCTTCCTCAGTTGCTGTTTTGCAGTCTTAAACCCTGGGAAAAGATTAAAGGGCACAATAAACAACTTCTGCTTTCGTCTACATTCACCAACTATTCACACTTGGCCAAATTGGCTTTCACCAACAAGGATGGCTTTAAAGTGATTTTAGTTGGGGTTTTCATCTATAATTTATTTTCCTTCTAAGTTTCCAATTTGGGGCTTTATCTCTGGATCCTCTGACACTTCAGGGAGGATAAAGGGATGAGTGAACCAGGAGGGAGTTGGCAGGGTGTTCATTATCTTCCCACTACCACCAACACTACATCTAAATGTAAGATTTTCTTTACTTTTCCAGAAATTGTTCTTTTAAAACATAAAAATATATACATGTAGGGATATATGTATAGGAAACAAGTTTCCTTCAGAATTTTTCTTAGTGTGTGGTAGTGAGACTGTGATTCTGCAGAAGGTCCCTGGAGACTGGTGATAACCTCCCTGAGGGAGTCAGCGTGCCAGGTGGCACAGTGTGTCTGCAAGGGCCATCCCTGGGGAGGGTGGTGCCTGTGACGTGAGGGCAGGTGCCCTGGGAGTGCTCTAGCTGTGGAAACACAGCCCCCCAGCAGAGTCAGCAGTCTGTTTCTCAGAAATGTGGCTGAAGTGCCTTTACTTCATCAATTTTTGGAGTGACTCTTGAGCATGCCAACCAAACAAGGAGAGTGATTGCATTTTATTCAGTTGTACAGCTCACCAAAACTCCCAACTGGTGACTTACATGTAGGAGCTCGATTGTTTGAAAGCAGTGACGCATAGGATGGTTCGTGTGGAGGTGTTTTGCCCTCTGGAGTCTCTGTTTTTCTTCACGCAGGCTCCAACAAGGTGCAAATACTTTATTTGGCTGTTTTGCTGGCAGTCCTTTCTGCTTCTCTCTATTGATCTCCCACGCTACTAAAATATTGGGAAAGAGTTACACACAGAATTGAGAACACAGCTAACCTGGGCTCAGGCCCACGTTGCGTGATAAGCTGGGTTTACTATTTGCAAAATAAAGTGGAGGTGGAGAGGGGCTCAGCAATTTGCACAGCTGAGCAGCCAGCTGCTGCATCTCAGAGAGAGACACAGCAGCCGGTCTGCTGTGTCAGAGATAGAAGGGCAGCTGAGGCTGGGTGGTAGCAGACAGAACTCTGCATCCTCCTATTAGTTATGAATTTATGGAATGCTCTATATTTATACTCTATTTTGTTATTAAGTGACGTTTCAGAAATGTTCAGTCTGCTAAAGGCCCAGGCCTATTTTTGGGTATAATCAGGACTTTGCTGGTTGCAAAATGAGATAACCCATTCTAGTGCAGTTACAGATGAGATAACCTGTTAGTACAGTTTTCTGGGGGTAGAGATGGAGCTATAATGCCTGCCACCTCTGAGATTTCTGCTTTTATTATAATTAGGCCAAGCTACTTGCATTATAATATTTATTGCCAAAGAAATAGTACCAAGAGTTATTACTTTTTCAATTCAAACATGTTTAGACTGTCCCAATTTATAAGCAGTATGCTCCAAAGATCTTTGGAACTCAGACATATTTTATTAAAGAAAGTATGTAATTAATGGGACTTAAACTCCTGGAGAAATGAGCAAAAAATCCATAACATTGTATGGGTCATTTTGTTTAGAACAGCTTTGCAATGCAAAAGGAAAGATGGGGGAAATGCTGTTGAAATAAAAATATTTTTTAATCAGGTAAGAAAGACTTAATTTATCTTGAAAGAATATGTCTTAAAAGAGGATGGGGATGGAACATGAAGACACTGGGGGGTCATCCAGGTACTTTCACAGGAGAGGCTTTTTCAGGAGGTGGTTTAGAATCCCACCCTCCACTATGGATGCTCACTTATTCTGTAGCTGAGGCAAACAAGAGGCAGAAGGTTATTTCTAACTTTACCTCACAGGGTATCCATTCGCTTACTTTACATTCAGCTGTGTCACTAATGGTGAGAAGGTGGAGGGGAGCAGGCCAGGGGCACATAAAGAATTTGAGGAAATGAGACAGCCAGTGTATAGTTTTCTAGGACCTCTGTAACAAACCACCGTGGGGCTAAACAGTTCTAGGGGGCAGAATCCCAGGCCATGGTGCTGGCACGGTCGGTTTCTCCTCAGGCCTCTCTCCTTGGCTTGCGGAGGGCCCCCTTCTCACACGTCTCTCCTCTGCATGTGCACACCCCTGCGGTGTCTTCCCCTTCACATAAGGAATCAGTCACATATGAGTCAGTCCTCCCCATGCAGCGTCATTTAAGCTTAGTTACCTCTCTAGAGTCCCTGTGGCCAAGTACAGTCACATCCTGAGGTACTGGAGGTGAAGAGTTCAACAAAAAAACTTGGGGGGACACAATTCTGCCCCTACAAGTAGGGAAAGCGAAAGGAAGCAAGAAGAAAGTTAAAGGGGCTGTTGCTGCCAATGTGCCACGTGAACAGAGCAGAGCACACAGAGCAGTGGTTGGGAAGCTAAGAGTTGGGAGCCATCTTGTGGGGTTCGGGCTCCTGAATTAGCCTGACCAGACTTTTGTTTGGTGTGGGCGAGGGTAATGAAGGAACCTCAGTTCTCAGCCTTCTGAACTGTACGTCTTCCTAAGGGCCCTAAATACCAATGTCATCACACAAAGGCTCCACGAAGGGCACGTTTATCTTATCTTAAGTCTTGAATCTTGGAGATGGCTGTGCCACACCCAGGGAGGACAAACTTTCCAGGGCCCATTTCAGACTTGGCGGGCAGAGAACACTGGCCAAGTCTTGCCCCCCCGGTGTAACCCAGGATGCATCAAGGCATCCCCCACCCATGCTACAAAGGTCTTTGTGGTGTGTTGCAGGGAGAGCTCAGAATGGCTGCTGAGCAGCAACGGCTGTACCCCTCCCTTGCTTCCCTGTCCTAAATGGGAGAGTTTCTTTGCACTTACCCACCGCTTCTCCACCCGGCTTATCAGTCAAGTGTGTATCTTCGTAGTTCATACAGCTCCAGGTCAAGAAGAGGCATCTCTGACGTGATGGAGTCTATGCCAGAGATCCCAGACTTCAGCTGGGTGTGGGACTGAGGGTACTCTAGGCGATCTCCCTTGGGAAGAGGGTGAGTGCATCCTGTGAAGAAGCAGAAGAATGGAACTGTTACGAGGGGATCAGAAGGGTTGCAGAGACCATGTGATGGGGTCATCAAATTCCATGTCGTAGTCCTCTTCCTCGGTACACAGGAACACTGTATGTCCTGGCTTATCTTGCAGTTGGATGGGGCCAAGTGTCTGGGGTCTGGCTAACAGAAGCGGTTGCAAGTGCTATAAGCCATTCCCAGCCTGGCCTTTAAAAACCTCCTTCAAGGTGCACCAGTTCTCTTCTCCCTTACCTCAGGTCCTGTGTGGGGACAAGCGTGTGATGGGTAAGGGCTGCCTGGCTCAATGGATGTTGTTTCAGTGAGATATATGTCACTCACATATCATGTTAAGTCACTACACTGTGGGCACACTCCTTCCTTTTCTAATGCTGAAATTGCCTGTTTTTCTGTTTCTTTCCTTGTTTATTTCCTTTCTGATCTTCCTTGATACTTTCATAAAGTTAAAAAAAATTTTAAACCCAACTAGTCCCATGTGCTAACTTACTCCTAATAGTCCTCATGTGTCTTCCTCTCCAAAAATTTGGAACAACTTTACAAGCAGCTAATCTGAGTTTTCTGTTTCCCAGACCTCAGCCTACTTTTCCATGTTGCACTCCAGCTACATCTAAATCAAAGTCAAGCCAGGGGGTGAGCTGACCAGCTGTCCTGGTAGTCAATCCATGAGGGGTAACAGAAAACACTGACATGCAGCGAAGTGAAGAAAATAGCATTTCTCAGAATTCCTCTTAGGAATACTTTGATCAGCTCTTTGTGGGCATGGGAGTAGGAGTGAGATCCTCCAGGGGAACATTCCAGTAAGGATGGTGTCTGCTCATTGCTGTAAGAAGCGTGCAACCCCAAGACTGGATTGATCTGTTCAGAACCAGGAAGGAGGGTTTGAGAACCACCAGCAACAGCCCTTCTCCACCTTTTCTCCCACTCAGTGCTCAGCTCTCCTGTGAGAACATAGATAGTTGACTTGGTCTGACCCTGACTCGTGTTGCTTACTGGTCAGCTTACCCATTCACAAATATCTATGCATATCTAGGGCCTTCCCCACTTCTGTGTTCTACCGGGTAAGAAGGTGATTTGGGATCGCAGAGCAACATTCAGCCTCACCTTGTATTTTACCTTCAGGCAGCGGGCCCCTTAGAAGCCAACAGATAACAAGTAATGTAACTAGCCAGAGCCTATAGAATTCATCCAACCAGAATGACCTGCTTTGAACTGCAGGATGAATTCAACATTATTTGAGTCTGACACTTGAGAACAAGGTAAGGCAGCATTATGAAGTGAAATTTATCCTTGGTGGCCCGTTTCTCTTCTCAAAATGTCCAACTTTCATTCATATGGGCAGCTGGGAGCTCAGGCTGCCCAACCACAGTGCTCAGAATGGTGATTTACCAAGATGAAAATACCACCCCTGCCCTCAAGGTGTTCATGTGCAGCCCTATCATTTCAGAATCCCAGGTGGATCTAATTCCAACACCACACATACCTAAGGGTGGATTTAAAAATAATGTGGTACTTAACAGGGGTTGGGTGTCTAAAGTAACCTCTAATTGCAGAATGCACAGACTCCCTCCTTTAGTGGATGATGTCAAGTGGCCGATGGTTGACACTCTTACAGACAAGTGAGGATACCTTCCTAAGGTCCTGCAGTCAGGTCTGGGGACAGTGCTCTCTGAGAGCTGGCCCTGTTTCAGGGACAGGGCGTTTGCCTCCTCTATCTGACGGCTTTTACAAAATACCAAAGGTTGTTTTTTTGAAGCTGTTTACTTTATTTATCAAAATTCTTTTGCCTTTACCCACTGTCATGTGCCATATAAATCCTGCAAAGCAACCCAGGAGCTTAGTGCTCCAAACCAAACCAACAACTCTCACTGGAACTCCTCCAATGCTGTCTCATGGCGTTTGAAACTTTGGCAGATCTAGAGTCAGCAGTTGTTTGCAAAGTATTCACCTTGGTTACCTCTGGTGAAATGATGTAACCACTGCTGTATCTTTGGTAAATCAGATAGCCTTTGAGTCTAAAGTCACTTAAGGGCAGTAGCAAGGCTGATCAGTAAAAATGTAGAAAACTGAAGCCTTACCCAAATATGGCACAGTTAACACACACACACACACACACACACACACACACACACACACACACACACACACACACAATTTAAGTAATGTTTTGCATCCATACAAAATAAGAATAGGGAGAAAGTATATTTTCAAATAATGACAAATCTCCACATTAGTTGGAAAACTAAAAATTATGCAAGCCAAAGGACACTGAGAAGAAACAGGAGAAAAATAACAACAAAAAGATTAAGTACCCCCTTGGCACTTAGAGATGTATTTTTACAACCACCTCAACTTATAAATCCACTGTAACGTGATTCCTCCATAATATGCCTGCCCCAAA
Organism: Manis javanica; assembly: GCF_040802235.1. Classification (NCBI taxonomy): domain Eukaryota; kingdom Metazoa; phylum Chordata; class Mammalia; order Pholidota; family Manidae; genus Manis; species Manis javanica. Next base: position 154,221,008 of record NC_133157.1, read on the forward strand.
TAATTAAGTTGTTGATGCTGGGCTGATGGCCAGGAGTTTACCTGCTAGGTGAGAGCCTCACCACTCTACATCAGTATTAGTTGGCAAAACTACAAATCACTACATGTTATAGATAGTAGGGGGACCTTCCTGAATGTCCAACATTGTGATGTCAAATGCTCGAAGGAGGATTCTATGGGACCCTCTCATGACTATGGGGCAAAGCCTTAAGAAAGAAAGCACAAAAACTCACATATTAAATACACCCTTAGCTTCTATTTTTATTGACAAACATTTTATGCTCCAAATGTATTGATTAAATGTGCAAGTTCGATGGACCAGATCATAGTATAGCTCCTCAGTATTTCTAGGCTAAACTGATAAATATCAAAATAAATTAATGTACCCAGATGAAAATAATTTGATAATTTTGTAGGAATCTCAGAAGCAATTTACTGGTCAGAATATGTTCACTTGCGCCAGATGAGAAGATAGCAAATGAATTTCCAATACAAAGACACACACAGATGAAGAAAGAAAAAAAGGAAGATAGAGTGTGAACGGACACTGACAGGCCTGATGGGGAGGGTAGACTAGGGTAATCGCCAAGGAGGATTCTTCTGCACTGCCCAAGTTCATGGGGCCTGTGCTGCATGGCATGATCACACCTCATTAGAAAGAAGCTGTCTGTCACATAATTCCACCAAGGGGGCGATGACACATGGATTTCTTAGAGAGAGATAAAGGGAGGCAGTAAATACAGTTAGAATTTCTGAAAGTGTTTGTGTAGCTCCAGGGGGGAGGGTGTTCTTGGCCTGGGGTGGGTCCTCTATGAATCCAATGAAACCAAAGTAAGTCAAGGAAAAGGGCAGGTTGGAAGAAAGAGTTTTTCTTTCCTTTAGTCGCTCAGGTTTGTTAGACAGGATCCCGTGTGTCCATCCCCTCTGGCCACAGATGAGTACCCTCCTTCTCTGCCTGCCCTTCTGGCAGGAACTCTATGGGCGGGGCCATGGTGACTGACTGGCAACAGACCAATTAGGTACTGAGAGCAGTCGGGAGGAGAGAATGGATGTTTTCCCTCCATCCCTTGCCTTGGATCCACCAGAGGCTCTGAAATATCCATTGGTATGTAAATGGACTAGGTGGGAGATTCTGGAAATTCTGCCATTTACCCCACACTTTAACACATTGAAAAACAAAACCATCAAGAAATGAAATTGTTATAGAAATAATTCTGCTTGAACATGAATAAGGAACTGCTTGGTGTCAGCAATCAACACAGGCTCCACAAATAGCCAAGGGACCTCACCAACTACAGGCCTTACTAAGAAACGTGATTTCTCATTGTAGTATCTTATATTGCTTAAAACAAACAACAAAACCTGGCAGTATCATTTAGTGGTTGTATCACTGCTATATAACAAATGATCTTCAAATACAGTGGCTTAGAGCAACAAACAGGAACTCACAGTTTGTGTGGGCCAGGAACCAGACCATTTAGCTGGGTGCCTGTAGCTCAGTCTTTGCTGAGACTGTAGTGATACCAAGGCCAGATTGGGGCCGAGGGAGCTGCTTCCAGTCTTGCTCGTGTAGTTCTTGGCAGACCTTAGAAATCTGCACCCAAGTTTACTTGTGTGGTTTTCTCCACAAGGCTGCTTCACACCACGGCAGCTGGCTTTCTCCAGGGGACAGCAAGAGGGAGTCCCTACGTGGACCCTGCAGTCTTTTTATAATCTAACTTCGGAAGTAACAGACCATCACTTCTGCTATGCTCTGTTAGAAGCAAGTCATGACTTCCAGCTCCCACACAAGGACATGAATACCAGAAGGCAGGGAGCGCTGCGGGCCATTTTAGAGGTTGGCTGCGAACTCACATTCTGGAACCAGGACACCTGCATTCATTTCTCTGCTCTACTCCTTACTAGCCTCATGATCTTGACCTCTCTGTGCCTCAGTTTCCTAACTCTGAGGAAGTGGATTATAGAGCTGTTATGAGGAAAAAATGAGTGCTTAAAACACTGCTTGGCATGAAGTAAGCCTAACACAAGTTTTCATTATTATTACATGGGTTTTCTTAATGCTTTCAGAATATTACAGGGATAAAAATGAGAACTTCCTGTATTAGTTTACATAATAGGTAATATATTTGTTAAGTGCATTATTCAGAAAAAGGTGGTACTGAAGGGAAAAGAAAATGGGTCAACATCAAGAGTGGGAACTATAATGGCTGTCCCAGCAGCGCATAGCTGGAGTTTCCTTCTCTTCGCAAACAGCCTCAGATGAACAAAAAAATCTCACCATGAAGAGTTCTGCAAGTCCAAATTCTCAGAACTGAAAGAGCATCAGCCTTCTGCTGGTCCCTATCTTTATTCCTGAGGAGAAATTAGGGGATGGGGAATCTCTTGACTTTGCCCTTCAGAAAAAATATATTTGAGAACTGTCCAAGGTTACAGAATTCCAATAGAACTAAAGTCAAAGTAAACATATCTTTGCAAATCATTACTGACCTTAGAGTACAGCTATGCCACCCCAGCAGACCTGAAAACCATGCAATTGCCAGCAAAGACAGCATGGAGAATACTCTTGTGAAGTGCCTGCCAGGCTGGGAAGTGTAGGAATAAGAGGGGTCAGAGGCCGGCCTCCAGTTTCTTAAAGAGGACCACCACATAGGCAAAGAGGTACACCTCCCAAGATAGGTCTTCTTCAAATCATGGCAGTATGAGGATTTTAAAGATTTTATGACCTTCACTCCATACCCCAACCCATGTGTTCAGGAAAACAGAGATATAAATCACCTAGAGATTACTATAATTAATGAAATTTAGTGATGGGAAGTGACATAGGAATTCTGTTGATTGAAATGAGACCTCTCTATTTATTAAGTCAGATTGAAATTTCAGGTGTCTATTCCATCCAATATTTTGAACTGAGACTGCTATTAATAGTAAGCTTATTGCACACTTATTGTGTGTTAGACACCATGCTGAGCATTTCATGGATTGTCTCATTTAATCCTCAGAACCACCCCATGAGGTATGTACTATGGTTATCTTTTTTGACAGATGAGGAAACTAAGACTTAGAGAAATTAAATAACTGGCAGCCAAGTAATGATCTGAACACTGAAGGCCCCAATGCAAAGCCCTGAAGACCTGTTGTTGCATGAGGGAAAGGCACATGTTCAGTAACAGATGTCTGTGGGATGGGAGTATTTTTTCCCCAGCTCTACTGCCTAGGCTGAGGACATGTAGATATTTTGGAGTCCTAGCAGGGCCAGATTACCGAACAGCAGTACTACCATGCCAAAGATGGTGGCAAACTGAAAGCTACATCTCAACTTCTAGGCATTGAGTAAAGGGTGAAAGGACAGGAAATGAAGATTGGAACAAAGGAGAGCTGTATCATTAGAGACACTACAGGAAGATGAGCCCACAAGGCAGTTCTGTTTCTGGTACGTCCTAGCTAAGGACGTGTGTAGGAAGGCATGGATAGCTGCAGTAACAACTCCCATTTCACAGCAAAGATGGTCTCACAAGGCAGGTGTTGTCAGTGTTCTCTTCCCTGGCAGTGTGTGAGGTCCTTTAGGTCCTGATCATGTTCTCTGGAAGGGTTCAGTCTGTATTCTCTGGAGCCCTTGGATACACCCTCTGGCAGGGTGTATATTATCCTCGTGGTCACTGGAAGGACATCTGAAGCAGGCTCTGGGGAGACTATGCTCCCTGAAATCTGTTGAGGTCAATCTGGTCCTGAAGGTCATCAAGGACCAGTTAAGTCCTGAAGTTGCATTTTCTGTCATGTAGAGAAGGCTGGTGTGCATGGAGAGAGAAGGAAAAGGCTGACAGACACAACAGAAGCAGGTGTAGAGAGAAGGTCTTAGTTCCTTTTGAGTTCCAGGGTCTGGCTATCCTTGTAGCTCAAATAAATCCTCCCCTTCCTACTCTTAAGATTCTGTGAGATACCCAGTGAGTCCTTGGCAACCAAGAGACCTCCCTAATACAATCCCATAGTGAATCCAACTACAAAAGGTATGTTGTTCAATGTTATAGACACTTAAGGCCTTTGACCTGGAAAAGAGTTTAATAATTTTTGCCTTTTTTTATTTTGTAACATCTGTTACACATTACCAAGGCAAAGAAAAAATCAAATTGCTGCTGATGTATGGAAACATTTTTATAGATTTGTGACAATCTGAAAAAACAATTTCTTTTCCCTAGCTTACTGTAAGAATATAAGACATTATACCTGTAACATAAAATATGTGTGAATCTACTGTTTGTTAGGGATAAGGTTTCCAGTCAACAGGAGGCTATTAGTAGTTAAGGTTTTGTGGAGTCAAAAGCTATATGTGGATTTTTGACTGCACTGGGAGTCAGTGTCCCTAACCCCCATGTTGTTCAAGGGTTAACTGTATGTGCATTTACTTAAAAGGGAGAGTAAATGAATATAGATCATATGCAGTGGCTTCTAGCTACCCTGATCTTTCTCCAGAAAGTCCAGTAAGTTTGTATCAATAGTAATAACATCCATAGAACATCAATGGATTAAACAAACTGTGGCAGATACATACAATGGAATATTATTTGGCCTTTAAAAGATAGAATATTCTGACACATGCTACAACACATATGAATATTGAGGACATTTTGCTAAGAGAAGCAAACCAGTCACAAAAAAACAAATACTGTATCCCACTGATATGAGTTACTTAGAGGAGTCAATTCATAGAGACAGAAAGGAGAACGGTGGGTGCCAGGGGCTGGGTGAGGGCAATGGGGAGTTGCTGTTTAAGGGGCACAGACATTCAGTTTTATAACATGGAAGGAGTGCAGGAGACTGGTTGCCTAGCAACATGAATGTACTTGACACTTCTAAACTGTGCATTTAAAAATGGTTAAGATGGTAAGTTTTATGTTATGAATATTTTACCAAAATAAAAAAAAAATCAACCAATGAGATCAATATTCTGAACTTCACTGTTAGAAAACAAATTTGTTGCTAAGTTAGACTAGATGACCTTTCAGGCTGGACACTTAAAATTTTGAGGACAGCTACTATCCAGGTGACTGGTTCTTAATTTTTCCCCCATCATGGTACACATAGAAAATAATTTCATTTTAGGCACATGGGGGTAACTGGATGGGCCTGTTTGAAGCTGGAGGTCATTGGTCTGGGGGCTCTGCTATTCCAGCCTCCAGCCAGCTTGCCAAGTGCTGACTATGTCTGCACTCCAGTTAACTCTGCATGGAACACCTGCTGGGAAGCTACTGTCCACAGGGTCTGTTCACGTGAGAGTTACCTCAGTCAGTGGCTTGGTGCCAAAGCTGACTAAGCACATTTGTGTAACCTGTAGCTCTAAAGAGATGAAGCATTTCTGCTTAGGTTGTTCTAGAACCTGCTCGTTTTGTCTGCAAAGCTGTGATGTGTACTTAATAGCAGCTGATCAGCTGCTTAGCTGGTCCTCAGCTGTTAGTTGAGAGAGAGTAGATTGAAAATAAGAAAGCTAGTTATTTATTAAAGTAGATAACAACACAACTGTCAGACCCTGTGCCATTATTTTTAACATTCAGTATTTGGGGTATGAATGTCAATATTAATTGCTTTGGGAATAATTATTTCTTATTCCTATCCAACCACCCACAACTTTAATGAAATAACTTATCCCAACTTGGAATGGGTATTTTTTGAAGCCATGTAACAAGAAAAATGGATCTCCAAAACAGGGCATTAGCACTACTTCATTACACATGACATTCAGTTTGGGTATACCTAATTACAAAACAAACAAAGAATTTCTCTGTCTCTTAGATCAAAAGCTGCTTAGGTCATCTTAGAATCCACCTTAGCTTTTTGAAATGTCTTTTTAGGTAAAAATGTTTGAGAGTGATGTTTCTGGAAAATGAAATTGCAGCTGACTTAAGGTGATACTCCCCTCTTAGAGGATGGGGTTGATTTCCCCTCCCTTTTTGACTCTGGGTGGGCTCTGTGACTTGTTTGACCAGAAGTGATGAGGCATTATAAAATTCTAGGTTATAAGAAGTCTTGTCCTCACAGAAATCCTGCTTTCTGAGTACAACAGGTTAAATGCATCTATGAGCTTGGATATGCCCAAACCACTAAGATATTTCATCCAAATAAAAATTCAAATAATACTTAACTAAGGACATAAATGACCAATATGTCACATCTATATTTCTTTAATCTCTTGTCATCCTGGTCACAATCCTCAAAAAGTCCTCAAGGTATTATAAAGATGGAAGAATCTTCAGAAGGACCAATCTACCTACGGTCCTACTTTGGAAGAAATAAGTAGACTTCTAAGTCAGCATGTTTATTGTGATCAAATATTGAGAGGAGTTTTAGGAGATGACTCTAAGATCATGAGAGCTATCAACAGTGACAATTTTTATTTAAATTCAAAATTATTAAAAATATACTCAAGATGTATAGGTGGAAAAGGATGGAGGCATAGGATGTGAGGCAGAAGCCTCCTCCCAGAACTACATGTGGCAGGAAAGTACAGCAAGCACAACTAGTCCTGCAGGAGCAACTAGAGGGAGGGCTGCAGCAGAGAGCATACACCTGGGTGCAGAGAAGACCTCATGGAAAGGGGTAGAGGGGCAGGGCCATGATCTGGAGGATTCAGGATTTCCCCTCATCTGAGCTCACGGCAGAAGGAGGAAGGGTAGAGCAGGGAGGGAGTAGAGACCCAGAATTACTAAACACCCACTCCTGAGATCGCCTCCAGGAGCACAAACCCACATTGCATGGTGCTCTGGAGATTGGTGGGGGTAGAGGGCAGGGACAGGCAGAATACTTAAAGAGACTGAGATTCCAGATATTGGTGGAAAACAGGTACCCACAACCAACTGCTCCAGGATGAAAGAAAAGCAGGCACTTTCAAGACTTTCCAATAGCGAGAGGGACACTAAAGGGGAAAGGATTACACAGAGCTTGCTGCTCAGGAGAAAGGACATGTGAACAAAATTGTCCCTGCATACTCAGGCCAGCAGGATGGGAACATTCAGGAACTTCAGGTGCTCCATCTCCTGGTTGGCAATGCAGTGCTGAGGATCCCCACTGTGATACGCCACCTGCCACTCCTTCCTCCTGGCTGGCACTGGTTCACAAACCTGCTGCCCCCGCCACAGCACCAAGCCAGCTGGAGGGTAGCCCTGCCTATGGCAGCTACAAGGGCATAGCATAGAGGCTCATCCCTGCATGCTCAACCCCTGGCCCTGGCAGTGGAGGTAAACACTGTGGCCAGGCAACAGGAAGAGCTCTTTCCTTCCAGCAGGCACTGGTGTCACACACTTGCAAACCACCATTGCTCCAGGTGCTCGGAAGCTCCAGAGACAGAGCTTCTGGGCACTAAAGGCACTGCCCACACAAAGTTATTATTCCATAGAAATCATTAGGAATATGAAATAACAAAAGAATCTGGTAGAAACCTAAATCCCTCAAACACCAGAAAAGAGCACTAAGTGAAACTGAAATCACCAATCTTCCTGATAAATATTTCAAAAAAAAATCATAAACATGATTATGGAGCTACAGAAAAATATTCAAGACCTCAGGAAGGACTTCAATTAAGAGATACAAACTTTGAAAAACACAGTACCCAATATGAAGCATACACTGGAAGGATTTAAAAGCAGATTAAATGAGCAAATTGAACAATATTCCCATTATAAGGGTACCCTAAAAAGAGAGAGAAAAAGGGATAGAAGATGTCTTTGAACAACTAATTCTGAAAACTCCGCAATCTAGGGAAGAAAACAGTCCCTCAGCCATGGAAGTGCAGATTTTCCAACACAAGGGACCCAAGGAAGAAAATACCAAGACATATAATAATTAAAATGGCAAAGATCAAGGAAAAGGACAGACTATTAAAAGCAGCCAGAGAGAGAAATAAGATCACATACAAAGGAAAACCCATCAGGCTCTCATCAGACGTCTCAGCAGAAACCTTACAGGCCAGAAGGGACTGGCATGATATATTTAACACAATGAAGCAAAAGGGCCTCAAACCAAGAATACTCTACCTGGCAAGATTATCATTTAAATATGAAGCATGGATTAAACAATTTCAAGATAAGCAAAAGTTGAGGGAATTTACCTCCCACGAACTGTCTCCACAGTGTATTTTGGAGGGACTCCTATGGATGGAAGTGCTCCTACGGCTCAATAGCTGTCACCAGAAAATATAAAAACAGAGTAAAGAAAGTAGAACAATTAATTACTACAAAAATGCAAAATTAAATCAACTACCCACAAACTCAGTCAAGAGATATACAAAGAGTACAGAATATGACACCTAATATATAAAGAGTGGAGGAGAAAGAAAAAGAAAGGAGAAAAGAAAACCCTTTAGATTATGTTTGAAATAGTGAACTAAGTGAGTCAAGTTAGACTGTTAGATAGTAAAGAAGCTGCCCTTGAACCTTTGGTAACTACAAATCCAAAGCCTGCAATAGCAGTAAGTACATATCTATTGATAATCATCCTAAATGTAAATGGACTGAATGCACCAATCAAAAGACATAGAGTTAAAGAATGCATAAAAAAATGAGACCCATCTATATGCTGCCTCTAAGAGACTCACTTCAAACCCAAAGACATACACAGCCTAAAAGTGAAGGGATGAAAAAAGATATTTCATGCCTATGAGAAAAAGCAGGAGTTGCAGTACTTGTATCAGACAAAATAGACTTCAAAACAAAGAAAGTCACAAGAGACAAAAAACGATATTACACAATGATAAAGGGGGCCAGTCCAACAAGAGGATATAACTGTTAAAAATATCTATTCACCCAACATAGGAGCACCTTCATATGTTGAAACAAATACTAACAGAATTAAAGGGGGAAATAGAATGCAATGCATTCATTTTAGGAGATTTCAACACAGCATTCACTCCAAAAGACAGATCAATCACTCAGAAAATAAGGAGACAGAGGCACTGAACAACAAAGTAGAACAGATGGACCTAACATATCTACAGAACACTCTACCCAAAAGCAGCAGAATACATTCTTCTCAAGAGCATATGGGACATTTTCCAGAACAGATCACATACTAGGATACAAAAAAAGCCTTAGTAAATTCAGAAGAATTGCAATTGTACCAACCAGCTTCTCAGACCACAAAGGTATGAAACTAGAAATAAATTATGCAAAGAAAAAAAAGCCCAGAAACACATGGAGGCTTAACAACATGCTCCTAAACAATCAATGGATCAATGACCAAAAAAAACAGAGATCAAGCAGTATAAGGAAACAAATGAAAACAACAACTGAATACCCCAAAAATCTGTGGGACACAGTAAAGACCATTCTAAGAGGGAGGTATATTGTAACATAGGCTTACCTCAAGAAAGAAAGACAATCCCAAGTGAACAGTCTAAACTCACAATTAATTTAACTAGAAAAAGAACAAATGGGGCCCTAAGTGAGTAGAAGGAGGGACATAATAAAGATTAGAGCAGAAATAAATAAAACTGAAAAGAATTCAACAACAGAAATAATCAATGAAACCAGGAGCTGGTTCTTTGAGAAAGTAAATAAAGCCCTAGACAGATTTATCAAGAAAAAAAAAGAGTCTACACACATAAATAGAATCAAAAATGAGAAAGGAAAAATCACAATGGACATCACAGAAATAGCAAAGAATCATTAGAGAATATTATGAAAAATTACAAGATAACAAATTGGATAACCTAGGAGAAATGGACAACTTTCTAGAAAAATACAACCTTCCAACACTGACCCAGAAAGAAACAGAAAATCTGAACAGACCAAATTCCAGCAATGAAATTGAATTGGTAATCAAAAAACTACTTAAGAACAAAACTCCTGGACAGACGGCATCACTGGTGAATTTTATCAAACATTTAGAGAAGACCTAATACACATCCTTCTTAAAGTTTTCCAAAAAGTATAAGAGGAGGGAATACTTCCAAACTCATTCTATGAGGCCAACATCACTCTAATACCAAAATCAGGCAGAGACACCAGACACACACAAAAACCACAGAACAATATCCCTGATGAATATAAATGCAAAAATACTCAACAAAATATTAACAAACTGAATTCAAAAATATGTCAAAAAGATCATTCATCATTCTCAGGTGGGGTTTATTTCAGGGATGTAAGAATGGTACAATATTCAAAAACCTATCAACATCATACACCACATCAAAAAAAGGACAAAAATCACATGATCATCTGAATAGATGCTGAAACCATTTGACAACATTCAACATCCATTCATGATAAAAAAACTCTCAACAAAATGGGTATAGAGGGCAAGTACCCCAACAAAATCAAGGCCATATATAACAAACCCACAGCCAACATCATACTTAACAGCGAAAAGTTGAAAGCTTTTCCTCTAAGATTGGGAACAAGACAAGGATGCCCACTTTCCCCACTTTTACTCAACATAGTTCTGGAGATCCTAGCCACAGCAATCAGACAACACAAAGAAATAAAGGGCATCCAGACTGGCAAGGAAGAAGTTAAACTGTCACTGTTTGCAGATGACATGATATTTTACATAAAAAACCCTAAAGAAACAATCCCTAGAATCCCAACTACTAGAACTAATAACTGAATTCAGCAAAGTTGGAGAATACAAAATTAGTACACAGAAGTCTGTTGCATTCCTAGATACTAACAATGAACTAGCAGAAAGAGAAATCAGGAAAACAATTCCATTCACAACTGCATCAAAAAGAATAAAATATCTAGAAATAAACCTAACCAAGGAGTTGAAAGACCTATACCCTGAAAACTACAAGATATTCATGACAGAAATTAAAGGACACACCAATAAATGGAAATACATCCTGTGCTCATAGATATGGCCATCGTGCCTAAAGCAATCTACAGATTCAATGCAATCCCTATCAAAATAGCAACAGCATTATTCAATGAACTAGAGCAAATAGTTCTAAAATTCATAGGGAACCATAAAAGACCCCGAATAGCCAAAGCAATCCTAAGAAGGAAGAATAAAGCTGGGGGGATTACGCTCCCCAACTTCAAGCTCTACTGCAAAGCCACAAAAATCAAGACAATTTTGTACTGGCACAAGAACAGATGCATAGACGCATGGAACAGACTAGAGAGCCCAGATATAAACCCAAACATATATGGCCAATTAATATATGATAAAGGAGCCATGGACATACAATGGGGAAACGACAGCCTCTTCAACAACTGGTGTTGGTAAAAATGGAAGCTACATGCAAAAGAATGAAACTGGATTATTGTCTAACTCCATACACAAAAATAAACTCGAAATGGATCAAAGACCTGAATGTAAGTCATGAAACCCTAAAACTCTTCGAAGTCAACACAGACAAGAATCTCCTGAATATAATAAACATGAGCAACTTTTTCCTGAATGCATCTCCTCAGGCAAGGAAAACAAAAGCAAAAATGAACACAGGGGACTACATCAAACCAAAATGCCTCTGTACAGCAAAGGACACCATCAGTAGAACAAAAAGGCATCCAACAGTATGGGAGAATATATTCACAAATGACATATCTGATAAGGGGTTGACATGCAAAATATATAAAGAACTCACACACCTTAACACCCTAAAGCAAATAACCTGATCAAAAAATGGGCAGAGGATCTGAGCAGACACTTCTCCAAAGAAAAAATTCAGATGGCCAGCAGGCACATGAAAGGTTCTCCACATTGCTAATTATCAGGGAAATGCAAATTAAAACCACAATGAGCTATCACCTCATACCAGTTAGGATGGCCAATGTCCAAAAGACAAGGAACGACAAATGCTGGTGAGGATATGGAGAAAGGGGAACGCTTCTACATGTTGGAATGTAAATTAGCTCAACCATTGTGTAAAGCAATATGGAGGTTCCTCAAAAAACTAGAACTAGAGGTACCATTTGACTCAGGAATTCCACTCCAGGAATTTACTTGAAGAAAATAAGATCCCAGATTCAAAAATACATATTCACCCCTATGTTTATTGCAGCACTACTTACAATAGCCAAGATATGGAAGCAACCTAAGTGTCCATCAGTAGATGAATGGATAAAGAGGTGGTACATATACACAATGGAACATTATTCAGCCATAAGAAGAAAACAAATTCTACCATTTGCAACAACATGGATGGAGCTAGAGGGTATTATGCTCAGTGAAATAAGCCAGGCAGAGAAAGACAAGTCCCAAATGATTTCCCTCATTTGTGAAGTGTAACAATGAAGCAAAACTGAAGGAACAAAACAGCAGCAGACTCACAGACTCCAAGGACTAGTGGTTACCAAAGGGAAGGAGTTGGGGAGGGTGCTTGCAGAAGGAGGGAGAAGGGTATTAAAGGGCACTATGATTAACTCACATAATATAGGGGGTCACAGGGAAGGCAGTGTTGCACAAAGAATACAAGTAATGACTCTATAGCATCTTATTATGCTGATGGACAGTGAGTGTAATGGGGTGTGTGTGGGGGTACTTGATAATATGGGTGAATGTAGTAAGCACAACATCGCTCATGTGAAACCTTCATAAGATTGTATATCAATGATCTTAATTAAGAAAATATTCAAGATGTAAACAAATTTTAGAGCAATTGAAAGGAATGATCCCTATTTCATAAATTAAAGAAGTCCTTAAATTGATAGATATATTATCATTTGTTACATTGTGTAACATTTTACAGAGGTGATTTGTCAAAGGTTTCACTGATGGTAGGTGGTAGAATAAAAACAAGGATTCAGGCAGTCATTTTCTTTCCTAGGGAAGCCATGCTGCATCCAAACACCACATTGTTCCTCTAGAAACTAAGATGAGACATGCACATTTGAAAAATACACAGCTTCAAAAACATAATCTGATGAGCGCATGGCCAGGATGTTATTCTATGGAAACATAATTGAAAATTTTCTTCAAGCATCTGAAGTCATGGGACACACTGTTTTTGTTGGTTGCTTAACTGAAGTTAAGAGAAAACTAGCAAGAACTTTCTCCCACTCCACCCTCCAGTTCACCCTTGGTTCATGTGATTTTGGTCACACATTAGGTTCTATAAATGTTTCAGAAACATGTCTCAAATAAAGCTGTAGGACCCAAAGTTGGTCCTACTGAGATGTCTTAATTGAATTTATATTATTTTCCCCTCTTTGCTTTGTTCACCTTGAAATGGCACACTTTTTAAAGCTTATAAATAATAGGTTTACACAAAAAAGTAGTTAAACTCATAACTACATCTGTTTGGACAGAAATATCAGTAGAAATGAAGGTGCATTTGTGTATATATTAGAAAGCTTAGAAAGGGCAAGTGTTTTGTCACTGAAGCCTCTTAAGCCAATGTAAGCCAGTAGGTTATATACATAGCCTGTTCAACTCTGGACTCAGCAGCCAAGATCAAGGCCATTTGCTGATAAGACTAAACCTTGAACAGTACTTATCAAGGTCTTCTGTTTTTTTTCAAGCACTACAGCTATTTGGGAACACTGAAACCAAACTACATTTGCACATAGCCTTGATCCTTTGTGTGTTCTGCTCCTTATGTTTATGCTGACCTTTTACTCAAGTTGGCTGCCAAAAGAAAGGTCTTGTCTGCAATGTTTTGTTTTTGCTGGGCTTTGATTTTTCAGGAAGGTAGGAACTGCATATAAGCAGCAGTGGGTGACTGTTCATAAACTGAATGAAAAAGCGGCAAAACGATGAGGCTCATGGAAACAAAGTGAATGTGGAATAAAGTTGGGAAGGGCTTTTGACTTCCACAGGTCATGGAATGGAAGTTAGAGCACATCTCATCTAGAAGTTAGAAGGAAGGAAAACCATAGCTACTGCTGGTAGAGCAATTTGCTCCTCTCTGTTGGCTCACTAACCTCCTCAGGAGCCTCCCAGGTGAAATCCAAAACCCTATACTTGGAGGGCAGAGAGAGACCTAAGAAACGGGCAGGCCATCAGGTTGGTAAGTGGCAGGTTTAAGAAGCAAGGAAACTTAGATAGGGGATGTGTCTTGGGTGGCTGCAAGGCAAGTAGTTCTCTGCACCCACCCACCAAATCTTAAAGTTTATATAGAAGCCTGACTGGGTTTAGTCATGTATACTGTCCAGATGTTCTCAACACCTCACCACTATCTGTAGGCTGTGTCCTTGTGGCAGCATCTGGGGGTGAGGGGGAGAGGGAGGCAGAACCCATAATCCAAGGACAGAGGAAGAAGTGGGGAGTCCCAATAGCTGGGGTCCAGCTAAAGGGTCAGTCAGTGGTCACATCTTCTTGAGGACCTTCCCTAGCACATCCTCTCTTTTGGAGTGAGCTACTTAACAAATATGGAAGTATCTTTACAGAACTTGTAATTTTCTCACTCCAGAGGTTATTAACTTCTATTTAATTTTATAGATGAAGCCACTGGGGCTCTTGAGTCCCTTTTCTGGGCCACTCAGGAAGAGTGGGAGAGCTAGGGATTAAATCTGACCCAGGATGATGTTTGTACCACCAAAGCTACATGGAAGTGACATGGACATCCCAGAGTTGATGAAAAGCATACTTGTTACGCAGTGGATGGGGAGGACCACTGGAGACTTCCTGTCTAAAAAGCTCAGTTTGCCCCATATTAGTGACTCTAATGATATACTGACCTATGTATTCAGATCCCTGAAGAACTAAGTAGGAAATTTAAAAGGAATGAATGTCCTTTGTCATGTTATCATTTCATTTTATCTTTCAAGACTGAGTCTTCATCAGAGTCAGTTTTCTTGGGTGAATTTACTTCAGAAAATAGAATGTTTCTGTTCTTTCTACAGAAAGCACAGGAATTGGAAAGTAAGTATGATGAAATAAGTATGGGAAAGAACTCATTATGTGTAAATGAAGGACAGATGGGAGAAAGACAATTAGTTGCAATCAAATGAGAGCTGAATAAGTTACTGGAAAAGTCCAAAAGCCCATTATATATAAATTAATATACATGAGATCAGATGTTAATCATGATTACCAGCAAGTGGAAAATCTGAAGAGTAAAGATCACAATGAGTATTTTGGGTTTGGTTAAGAATGAAGAGGTTAAAGAAGACTTTGTCATGGCTGTTTCTAAGAACTGAGTGTGGAGACCAGCTCCACAAACCAGTTGAACCTGAGTGCAGTGGGAATGAGGAGCTTAAGGAAAACATAAAAGAAAGCTTAAGGAAAATACAAGAAAGACACGGAAGCCAAAACTGGGACCAGGAGGTTCACTGCCTGCTGATGGCAGACAAGTGACACACTTTATTTTCTAAGCACCAATTATATACACAGGCTCATAATGATGTCACTTCCGGACTGATCTAATTAATATCTGGTGTTGTCACTTCTGTTTCCAGTGATCTCACTTCCTGGTGATATCACTCCCTGGTGCCCAGATCTAGTGATGTCACTTATGGGGTGACATCTGGCCCTCCACAACTGAGAGTGACAGAAGTCAGCGCTCAAACTGGAAAGAGAACTGGAGGGTGGACAGCTGAGGTAATTCAAACATTCACACAAACCACTTTCAGGCAAACTGGCTCAGACTCTACTGAGGAGTAAGATAAAGAACATTTGAAGATATCACAAGCATAGGATCATCCAAGAAGAATAACTGTTCTCTCTTGTAGGTCTTTAATGAGAAAAAAGAGAGGGGGAGGGAAGGGCAGGGATGAGAGTGTGGGAGTGAGAAGGGATCAGGATAAAAATAGCTAATTTCACAGTGAGTCCTCCTGGTACACAGACAGAACAAGAGAATCACAAGTGGAAGCAGGAATGAAACCAAATGAAAACTTAAAATAGTGAGGAACAAAGAAGAGGTTTAGTGGAAGAAAATAGGTCAACCATCAGGAGGCTAGTGGGAAAAGTACAGTAGTTAGTTGCTAAAGTAAGTATTATCTCATATAATTCCATTAGCTATTAAAAGTACATACAGTATAATGAGGCAACTAAGGAATAGCATTTAGGTGCCTTGACTAGCTGGTAAACAGTTAAGTCAGAAGTCAAACCCAGGCCTGTCTCCAAAGCCTATACTCCACCACCACAAACGTTTTTTGTATTAATGAGCATTAACATTTTTTAAAGACTCTACTTCAATGCATTAATGAAAATAATGTTTTTCTATGTAAAAGCATTATCAGATGTCACAAAATTATTCACAGATTTCTATGTACTCAGTCTATATTTCACAAGTTGCCCTCAAAATATCATTTTCAGCCAGTCTACACAATCAGGATTTGGTTCAAGTCCTACTAGCCTAGTTTCTTACCTCTCCATTAATCCAGTAGAGTCTTTTCATGAGACTGATTTATCCTATAATATGTTTCCTCTTCTGGATTTATCTGATTACTTTTTAATCTATCCTTCTATGTATTTCCTATAAAGTGGAAGTTACATTTAAAAACTTGAAATATTCAAGTTAAATGTTCTAGTCAAGAGTACTCAGGTGACAGAGGTGATACATGCACACTGCAGGCAAACCATGAGGAAATGCACAAACAATTCGTCATTCCTCTTTTAGGGGTGCTAAGTCTGGTCAATAAACTAGGGTGACGATGGCCTTACTCTCCATGGCACAATGTTAGCCTCATGCCTCTTCCTCCATGCTACAGTTATGATTTCCCCCTTGTGATGACAGCATGATCTTTTTTGATGTTACTTGGGCAAACCACATACAAAATTCATCTCTCCATCAATCATCTAGTAATTTTAACACCAAATGATAATTCTTGCCTGAATTGGTCATTTCATTAGGAATTGCCAAATGGCAATTTCATATTTCTGTCCATCATTAGTATCTTGCCAGTGGGTTTCAGCGCTGGGCAAGTTCACTGTGGATTCAGTGAGACCGAGCAATGATAATGGAATGTCCTTGCGGTAGAAGGGTTCATTACCTGGCTTGTTCTCGTGGTGACAGATTGAGCACTAAAATTACGTCTGCATCCAACAGTCTGCAGGTCTGTAATCCTCCTTCATCTCCGCCTCCACAGATGAGTGAAATCATTTGATACTTGTCTTTCTCTACCTGGTTTATTTCACTGAGCATAATATCCATGCTCCATCCATGTTTTCTTCTTACGGCTGAATAATACTCCATTGTGTATATGTACCACATCTTCTTTATCCATTCATCTACTGATGGACACATAGGCTGCTTCCACTTCTTGGCTGTTGTAAATAGTGCTGTGATAAACATAGGGGTGCATATGTCTTTTTGAAACTGGGCTCCTGCATTCTTAGGGTAAATTCCTAGAAGTGGAATTCCTGGGTCAAATGGTATTTCTATTTTTAGTTTTTTGAGGAACCACCATACTGCTTTCCACAATGGTTGAACTAGTTTACATTCCCACTAGCAGTGTAGGTGGGTTTCCCTTTCTCCACATCCTCGCCAACATTTGCTATTGTTTGTCTTTTGGATGTTGGCCATCCTAACTGGTGTAAGGTGATATCTCATTGTGGTTTTAATTTGCATTTCTCTGATGATTAGCAATGTGGAGCATCTTTTCATGTGCCTGTTAGCCATCTGAATTTTTTCTTTGGAGAAGTATCTGTTCAACTCCTCTGCCCATTTTTTAATAGGGTTACTTCCTTTTTGGCTGTTGAGGCATGTGAGCTCTTTATATATTTCGGATGTCAACCCCTTATCAGATATCTCATTTATGAATATATTGTCCCATACTGTAGGATGCCTTTTTGTTCTGTTGATGGTGTCCTTTGCTGTACAGAAGTTTTTTAGTTTGATATAGTCCCACTTGTTCATTTTTGCTTTTGTTCCCTTGCCCGGGGAGATATGTTCATGAAGAATTTGCTCAAGTTTATATTCAAGAGAGTTTTGCCTGTTTTATTCTAAGTTTTATGGTTTCATGACTTACATTCAGGTCTTTGATCCATTTCGAGTTTCCTTTTCTGTATGGAGTTAGACAATAATCCAGTTTCATTCTCTTACATGTAGCTGTCCAGTTTTGCCAACACCAGCTGTTGAAGAAGCTGTCATTTCCCCACTGTATATTCATGGCTCCTTTATCATATATTAATTGACCATATATGCTTGGGTTTATATCTGGGCTCTATAATCTGTTCCATGGGTCTATGGGTCTGTTCTTGTGCCAGTACCAAATTGTCTTGCTTACTGTGGCTTTGTAGTAGAGTGTGAAGTCGGGGAGCATAATGCCACCGCCCCCACTTTATTCTTCCTTCTCAGCATTGCTTTGGCTATTTGGGGTCTTTTGTGGTTCCATATGAATTTTAGAACTATTTGCTCTAGTTCATTGAATAATGCTGTTGGTATTTTGATAGGGATTGCATTGTTTGTATTCTGGTAGGAATTGCACTGAATCTGTAGATTGCCTTAGGCAGGATGGCCATTTTGACAATATTAATTCTTCCTATCCATTAGCATGGGATGTGTTTCCATTTATTTGTATCTTCTTTAATTTCTCTCATGAGTGTCTTGTAGTTTTCAGAGTACAGGTCTTTCACTTCCATGGTTAGGTTTATTCCTAGGTATTTTATTCATTTGATGCAATTGTGAATGGAATTGTTTTCCTAATTTCTCTTTCTGCTAGTTCATCATTAGTGTATAGGAATGCAACAGATTTCTGTGTACTAATTTTGTATCCTCCAACTTTGCTGAATTCAGATATTAGATCTAGTAGTTTTGGAGTGGATTCCTTAGGGTTTTTTATGTACAATATCATGTCATCCGCAAACAGGGACAGTTTAATTTCTTCCTTGCCAATCTGGATCCTTTTTATTTCTTTGTGTTGACTGATTGCTGTGGCTAGGATCTCCAGAACTCTGTTGAATAAAAGTGGGGAGAGTGGGCATCCTTGTCTTCTTCCCGATCTTAAAGGAAAAGCTTTCAGCTTCTCACTGTTAAGTATAATGTTGGCTGTGGGTTTGTCATATATGGCCTTTATTATATGTTGCAGTACTTGCTCTCTATACCCATTTTGTTGAGAGTTTTTATCATGAATGGATGTTGAATTTTGTCAAATGCTTTTTCAGCATCTATTGAAATGATCATGTGGTTTTTGCCCTTTGTTGATGTGGTGGATGATGGATATGTATTTTTTAATGTTGCGCCATCCTTGCATCCCTGGAATAAATCCTACTTGACAATGTTGTATGATCATATGGTTTATTTTCCTTCTTTTTATTGATGTGGTGGATGATGTTGATGGATTTTGAATGTTGTACCATCCTTGCATCCGTGGAATAAATCCTACTTGATCATGATGGATGATCTTTTTGATGTATTTTTGAATTCTGTTTGCTAATATTTTGTTGAGTATTTTTGCATCTATGCTCATCAGGGATATTGGTCTGTAATTTTGTTGTTGTGTCTTTGCCTGGTCTCGGTATTAGAGTGATGCTGGCCTCATAGAATGAGTTTGGGACTACTCCTTCCTCTTCTACATTTTGGATAGCTTTAAGGAGGATGGGTATTAGGTCTTCACTAAATTTTTGATAAAATTCAGTGGTGAAACCATCTGGTCCACGGGTTTTATTTTTAGGAAGTTTTTTGATTACTAATTCAATTTCACTGCTGGTAACTAATTCAATTTCAATACTGACACAGAGGCACTGAACAACGTATTCGAAAAGATGGACCTAATGGACGTCTACAGAACCCTCCAGCCAAAAGCAACAGAACACACATTCTCAAGTGCACATGGTACATTTTCAAGAATAGATCATATACGAGGCCACAAAAAGTATTAGAGTGATGCTGGCCTCATAGAATGAGTTTGGGACTACTCCTTCCTCTTCTACATTTTGGATAGCTTTAAGGAGGATGGGTATTAGGTCTTCACTAAATTTTTGATAAAATTCAGTGGTAAAACCATCTGGTCCACGGGTTTTATTTTTAGGAAGTTTTTTGATTACTAATTCAATTTCACTGCTGGTAATTGGTCTATTCAGATTTTCTGTTTCTTCCTGGGTCAGCCTTGGAAGGTTGTATTTTTCTACAAAGTTGTCCATTTCTCCTAGGTCATCCAGTTTGTTAGCATATAATTTTACATAGTATTCTCTAATAATTCTTTGTATTTCTGTGGTGTCTGTAGTGATTTTTGCTTTCTCATTTCTAATTCTATTTATGTGTGTAGACACTCTTTTTTTCTTGATAATTCTGGCTAGGATTTTATCTATTTTGTTTATTTTTTTTAAGAACCAGCTCCTGCTTTCATTGATTCTTTCTATTGTTTTATTCTTCTGGATTTTATTTATTAATACTCTAACCTTTATTATGTCCCTCCTTCTACTGACTTACGGCCTCATTTGTTCTTCTTTTTCAAGTTTCATTAATTGTGAGTTTAGCCTGTTCATTTGGGATTGTTCTTCTTCCCTTAGGTAGGCTGGTATTGCAATATACTTTCCTCATAGCACGGCCTTTCCTGCATCCCACAGATTTTGCAGTGTTGAATTATTGTTTTCATTCATCTCCCTATTGATTAACCTCTGTTTTCATTTGGTAATTGATCCATTGATTGTTTAGGAGCACATTATTAAGCCTCCATGTGTTTGTGGGCTTTTTCATTTTCTTTGTGTAATTCATTTCTAGCTTCATACCTTTGTGGTCTGAGAAGCTGGATGGTGCAATTTCAATGTTTTTGAATTTACTGAGGCTCTTTTTGTGGCCTCGTATATGATCTATTCTTGAAAATGTACCATGTGCACTTGAGAATGTGTGTTCTGTTGCTTTTGGCTGGAGGGTTCTGTAGACGTCCATTAGGTCCATCTTTTCGAATACGTTGTTCAGTGCCTCTGTGTCATTACTTATTTTTTGTCTGTTTGATCTGTCTTTTGGAGTGAGTGGTGTGTTGAAGTCTCCTAAAATGAATGCATTGCATTCTATTTCCCCCTTTAATTCTGTTAGTATTTGTTTCACATATGTAGGTGATCCTGTGTTGGGTGCATAGACATTTATACTTATATCCTCTTGTTGGACTGACAAAGATGTGATGTATTTCTTTGTCTCTTGTGACTTTCTTTGTTTTGAAGTCTATTTTGTCTGATACAAGTACTGCAACTCCCGCTTTTTTCTCCCTATTAGTTGCATGAAATATCTTTTTCCATCCCTTTACTTCCAGTCTGTGTATGTCTTTGGGTTTAAAGTGAGTCTCTTGTAGGCAGCATATAGACAGGTTTTATTTTTTTATTCATTCAGTGACTCTATGTCTTTTGATTGGTTCGTTGAGACCATTTATATTCAGGGTGATTATCGATAGGTATGTACTTATTCCCATTGTAGGCTTTAAACTCATGGTTACCAAAGGTTCAAGAGTAATTCCCTTACCATGATGTTTCATGAGTCTAATTTAACTCACTTAATACACTATTATAAACAAAACCTTGTGGTTCTTTTTTATTTTTCCTCCTTTTTATTCTCCCTCCATTCTTTATATACTAGGTATCATATTTTGTACTGTTTCTCTATCCCTTAATTGACTTCGGGATCAGTTCATTTGATTTTGCATCTGCTTAGTAATTAATTGTTCTACTTTCTTTGCTGTGGTTTTATTTCCCCTGGTGACAGCTATTTAGCCTCCGGAACACTTCCATCTATAGCAGTCCCTCCAAAATGCACTGTAGATGTGGTTTTTGGAGGTAAATTCTCTCAGCTTTTGCTTATCTGAAAATTATTTAATCCCTCCTTCAAATTTAAATGATAATGTTGTGGGGTAGAGTGTTCTTCATTCAAGGCCCTTCTCCTTCATTGCATTAAATATATCATGCCACTCCCTTCTGGCCTGTAAGGTTTCTGCTGAGAAGTCTGATGATAGCCTGATGGGTTTTCCTTCATATGTATCATTTTTCATTCTCTAGTTGCTTTTAATAGTCTGTCCTTATCCTTGATCTTTGCCATTTTAATTATTATATGTCTTGGTGTTGTCTTCCTTGGGTCTCTTGTGTTGGGAGTTTTGCGCACCTCAATGGCCTAAGAGACTATATCCTTCCCCAGATTGGGGAAGTTTTCAGCAATTACCTCCTCAGTGACACTTTCTATCCCTTTTTCTCTCTCTTTTTCTTCTGGTACCCCTATAATGTGAATACTTTTCTATTTGTATTGGTCACACAGCTCTTTCAATATTCTTTCATTCTTAAAGATCCTTTTCTCTCTCTGTGCCTCAGCTTCTTTGTATTAATTACTCTTCTCTCATTTCTATTCCATTTATTATCTCTTCTCTAACACATCTGATCTGCTTTTAAATCCCTCCATTGTATGTTTCATTTCAGATACGGAATTTCTTAAGGATTGAATCCATCCTAAATTTGTCTGAGTTCTTGAATATTTTTCTCTACCTCCATGAGCATGTTTATGATTTTTATTTTGAACTCTTTCAAGAAGACTGGTGAGTTCAGTTTCATTTACCTGTTTTTCTGGTTTCTGAGATTTTTGTTTGAACCAGGTTCTTTTGATGTTTCATATTTGTATGTGGCTCCTTCTAGTGCCCAGAAGCTCTAGTCTCTGGAGCTGCTCAGCCCCTGCAGTGATGTTGGGGGTTGCAGGGGAGCGGCACTGGTGCCTGGGGGGAGGAAAGAGCTGTTTCCTGCTTCCTGGCTGCAGTGCCTGTCTCCACTGTTAGAACCAGTGGGCCAAGCACACAGGTGTAAGCCTTTGTGCTTTGCTCCTGTAGTTGCCATCAGTGGAGCCTTCCTCTGGCCGACCTGCCAGGACAGGGACTGCCGGTTTGTGAAACGGTGCTGGCAGGTCAGGAGGAAGGCAAAGCAGGCTGCATATCACAGTGGGGGGCCTCAGATCTGTGTAGCCATCCAGGGGAATGGAGTGCCTGGAGTTCCTGAAAGTTCCCAATCCAATGGGCAGAGTGCACCCAGACAATCTTGTCTACCTATCCCTTCTCCTGTGCAGCAAGCTCCATGCAAACCATGCCCCTTCAGCTGCTATGAAGCCTCTCAGACTGCCTACCTTTCCTTTGTCCCAGAGCAGTTGGATGTGGATCTCTGTCCTACACAAATGGCTGGAATCTCAGTCTCTCCAAGTATTCTGCCTGTCTCAGCTTTCCAACTGCACTAATCTCCAGAGCACCATGCAATATAGGTTTGTGCTTCCAAAGCAGATCTCCATGGGTGGGTGTTCAGCAGTCCTAGGCTTCCACCCCCTCCTCGCTCTATTTCTCTTCCTCCTGCCAGTGAGCTGGGGTGGGGAAAGGTCCCACTGGATCAAGGCTTTGGTACCTTACCCTGTTTCGTGAGTTCTCCTCTGTTCTCTGGGTGTTTGCTGTCTGGTGCAGCCTTCTTTCCTGTTGCTCTTGAAGGATTAGTTGTATTAACTATATTTTCACATTGTATGTGGTTTCGGGAGGAGTTCTCTGTCTCATCTCTCGTGCCGCCATCTTGAATCTCTCTCAAAATCAATCAATAAATAAGTTTTTAAAAGGCTGTGTTAAGAGCTTTCTGATTTCTAGGTTTATTCACCTTTTGGCTTTCAGTTGAATAAGAATAACAGATTCTTATACTAGATCAATGTAAAAAAGAATTTGATATGTATATTTCCAGTTTTTAAAAAAGACATAATATTCTTACAGAAATAGTGCCAAATCGTTTCATATACTCTGCTTTTCTTGTCATATCATTCTTGATGTAATAAAATTGCTAGGAAGACAGCAAAAAACATTGAGGAAAAATAAAATAAAACTGCATTAGAATACTCCACACAAAACACACAAAACCAGTCAACAAATCATCGTAAATTAACATTTGACCTGAGGATGTTTTTCGTGGTAAAACTATGTTACCAGATTTGCTGAATATCCTTTAGAATATTACTTAACATGCTGAAAATTACTTAAAATATTGGATACTCACCATACTTGCTGACTATTCTTTAGAAAACTTTCATCAACAATCTGTAAATTGAGTGTCCTGATATCTCTATATGAACACTGCAGATGATAAGAAATGAGGACAATGTTTGTTACCCAACACTGCAGGGCATAGAAATAGAAGCTCACCAAGAGGAAGGAAACACTGACAAGGTGTGTCTTCACAATCATGTGACATTTTTCCCCAAGAAGATAATAGCAAAGATGGTTGTTTGTCTCCCAGAGTTCCCACAAAGGCCTTGGCCCACCTGTACCAACCTGTCCACATTGGGCTTTTCTCCCTACGCATTTTAGGATGGAGAACTTGTTTCAAGGAAAGCTCCCAGTAAGTCAGAAAGTTTTGGAAATAATATTTGTAAGTATATGGGGAACAAAGAGAAAAAGCAACTTGAGAAGAGAAACACAGGGGAAATAAGAATGGAAGTGAAAATGTATGTGTTGGTTGGAGATTTGTTAAGTATTGGTTGGAAGACAAGCAACACCACCACTACCTGATGCCCACATACATATAGTCCAAACATTTTTAGATAGTTTGGTATATATCCTATGCGTAAAAATAAGCACTGACTATTATTTATAACAGAAGGAATAATCAGGAAATAATCAAATATGCTTTTGCATACACTCAGATATAATTATTTAAGTAAAATCTTGGCCTTGATTGAAGAATCATCCCTAAAAGTGGAATTAGGGTGCCTATTTGCAGGTATGAAATGAAAAACATAAGTAATAAATTTTAAGAACTTTTGCAAACACCTTTGATAATTCCATTTTCACTAATAGATTGAGTTAAGGTAAGCACTTTTATTTAAAAACAATTCAGAAAAAGAAATATAGTTTGTAAAATCATCCAGTGGCCCTTTGCATCTGAAATTAGATCAAAAGAGTATCTGCCCCACACTCACTGCGGCATGGGTGTGACGTGCAATCAGATCCTAGCCTCTTTGCTCCTGTCACAACATCCAAGGATTAAGATGCCAGTGGATACAATTCTGTATTCAAAGTCATTTCTTATTTCAGGGACTGCACATAAAGAACCCCTGATCACTTAACAATTACAAACTATCATTTTTAATGTCAAATATACTTGAGTTGTCCTTATAATATGCTAAGAAAAAAATTATGTAAAGTAAGTACTAGTTGAATATTTTAACATAAAAAGGTGCTATAAAGGAGTATCAGAATTAAGAGACTTTTATAACATTTTCTTTCTGAAACATAATCTCAAGGAGAACATTGACACTCATACATGTTTGCAGATATTTCTGTCTGTTTATAAAGGTTATTTGGAAACCTGTAACTCCAGGTCATTTCTGCTTTCTTTGCTTGCGTGGAAGATTGTGTAATGAAGTTAATTTAGACAACACGTGCAATATATGACTAGTGAGAATTTATAAGTTCAGCCAAATTAAGAGTGTAGCCAAAGTCAACAGCTCCTCAAGCTAGTTTGATTTCAAAGGCACAAGCAATGTGTGAGTAAAACATCTAGTATCATTTGATTTTCTGCAGCTTTTCAGTTAACAAGTGTTTATATACATTTCAGCATACTCTCAATTTGTGATCAAATTTAATGAATGCAACTTTCAAATTTTGCAGTTATCAATATTAAAGTAATAAATACATGGTGATCAAAGGGGAGGGGTGGGGGAGAGTAGGTGGGGAGGGAGGGAGGAGGGGATTAAGGGGTATTATGATCAGTACACATGGTGTGGGGGGATCATGGGGAAGACAGTGCAGCACAAAGAAGACAAGTAGTGACTCTGTGGCATCTTACTACACTGATGGACAGTGATGCAATGGGGTATGGAAGGAGGCTCTATAATATAGGTGAATGTAGTTAAGCACATTGTTTTTTATGTGAAACCTTCAAGAGTATATATCAATGGTACCTTAATAAATACATACATACATACATGGTGATGAGGTAGTACATTCTAAAATGAACATCAATGGCTAAAATTTTTAAATTATGTGATGTTAATAAAATAAAAGCTCTTTTAAGGCTAGCAGTATGTGATCTAAAGATAAAATCTACAAGAAAAATCATATTATAAGCAATCAGATTACATGACAAGTGACCAGCATACCTTTTTGAGTCATCAAGTAGAACTCACAGGTTGAGGGATTTCCACGTCTTCATAAAACAATGTTCTTCCTTATCTCTGAACTCCTACACAGGACCTACTACTGGGATTCAGACAATTCCAGGTGATTCCCATACTGACAGCTTCTCAGGAGGGCATTTTTTAGCCCTCTTCCTTGAATTCTGCCATGGGGCCCTGCCAGAACCACTCACTCCTGAAATGAATCAAGGCTGCCCCTTCTAGAACACTTTCCATCTTCTTCCTTCAGAACCCAAAGAAAATGTAAACATGTTTTTCTATCACCAGTATCAACTCTGTTGGCACTATTCTGAATCTCTCATTCTTAAAACATTAATGCATATACTCTTCCAATATTCAGAGGGTTCTTCATTCATCAATTTCATATTTATTAACTATTTACGAAGTGACTCCTACATTTAAGACATTGTTCGAAGTGCTAAGGATACAGCAGTGGATTAAAAAAAAATCCCTACTCTCACAAACTCAGTCTGAGAATCTGGGGTGATAACCTTAATTCATATATTTGGGCCCACAGAATGGAGGCTGCCCCAGTGGCTGGGACTATATGGCAAATAGAAACCTATGTCAGCCCACACTTATGGGAAACACCTGTCAAGGAAACCTAACACAGAGCAGTCCTCCAAGTCAGCTTTACTTAGCTTATCTACCCAGAAATAGGACTTATAGGGAAACCCCAACCTGCCCTGTTTCCAGGTTGCCCCTTCTAATGCTCTATAAAACTTGCTTTTGCCCCAGGTTTCTCTGGAAGAGCGCCCACTACCTGTGAAGCACTGTGCTCCCCAGTCCATGGATGCTTTCCCTTGGATAAATGACACCAAATTCATTACTAAATTGTTTTAGTTTTGTTATTTGACTGGGGAGCAGGAAAACAATGTCCCAATGTTAGGAGATGAGTAAGGAAGTCAAATGAAGAAAAAAATATTAGGTATTGCTAATCCTATCATAAACAGGGTACGGTGACAGACAAGGGAATGATTTCAAATCCAGGCTTCAGGGAAGAAAGCACATTTGAAGACAGATTCAGAATGACAAACCATAACAGAGTGACACTGACCACAGGTAACATGCTGTATGCCAAATACAGCATTCTAGTCTTAGGAGGCCCCCAATAAATATTAAGCCCAATAAGTTATACTGAAGATACATATTCCTTATTGCAAATGAACCACACGTATTTTACAGAATATAGTCAGATTAGTTTGAGCTGCCATTGAACACCTCTGGACACACTATTTCAAACAGTAACATAGTGTAGGTGTCAACATATTTATATTTAAGACAGAGACTTACATATATTTATACTAGATTTTCAAGGGAAAAAAGATCTCCTAGCCTTGATGTTATTCTCATGTATTTTATAATATGCACACATGAAACATTTATTTGCATATAATTTTACTACATTAATAAAGGACTTCACTCCATGGAATATTAAATCTGACACTGATTTGTAGAAAGGAACATTTCCTTCTGCAAGATGTCACTTCATCCTACTACCTTCCATGCTCAAAAGCCGTGATCCAGTTACAAACTGTGGGCTGTGGAAGCAGGACCTCCATCATACTCAGCTGTGTTCATACTTTCACTTTTGAGCCTACTGCTATTCTGAATACTTATGGTATATACAGCTGCTGCTCTTTGATCAACATTGATTCTGATACAAAAGTCTATTTTTTATCATTCTTGATCCTAGGATAAAAACGATAAAATCTGTTAACATTAGAAGAAACAAGCCTTTCCCACAAAGACAAAAAAGAAAAACAAAGTAGGAAAGATAATAAATATGGAAACTACAATGTAGGCCCTTTCATAATTAACAGTGTTTTAAAAAGGATACTGAAAGATGCACCATGCAGGTAAGGAAAATACAGACCAAAAAGCTAACACAAAGGCATACAAAATGACATAAACTCATTTTAAAAACTCTTCTTTCCCCAAAGTTATAAAGTGTGATAAGTCTCTGTCTTAAATATAATTGTGTTGACACCTACACTAACTATATGGCCTTAGTAGTACTAAGCCGGGTTTACACCAAAGAAGGTAAAGGACAGAGAAGAGAATTTTGGAAGGAAAAATAGGCAGTTGCCCCACACCTTTAATCTCCTAGCTCTTAAACTGCTGTTGCCTCACACACATACTTTAATTCAATGGAAAGCCAATAAATGTGTGATACCTTTAAGTCCACGCTAATGAATTGGTAATTATTTATCAGGACTTCCAAAAAAGCAAATGGTTGTTATACAGTCAAAAAAACTGACTGACTACCATTCTTTCCTTGTAGCTTTCATTTGAGTAGCTCATGTCATAGGTAATCAACTAGTTAGTACTTCTAGGCAGTTTCCTTGAATGATTCCAAATGTCTCTGCTTCATTGTTAAGAAACATAATTTAACAGAGGAAACTTTAAAGACCGTTTTGGCTTTATTCAACAATTCAGGAATTGGGCAGCATCCCATCTAGAAAATGGAAAGGAGCTTCTAGGAAGCTGTACAAATGAGAGCTGGGCCTATTGCCTTGTTTTTAACAGTATAAAAGTATTTATTTAAAGAAAATAAGTTATCAAGTTCAAACTTTCTAAAAAAGCTTTTTTTCAGAGACCCATGTCATGGCTATAAACTCTAAGAGGGCCAAATTGTCAAACTAGGTGGATTATAGCAAATTGTTCTTTCTAGGCCATGCATGTAATTTTCCTGTGCTATACCCACACAGTTATACATATGCATTGGGGCTCCTTTTGCAAATCATTTACAGGAGTAAAAATGAAATAGAGGATTTCATTTAAAATGAAATAGAGGATTATAGGAAGTGCTTCTGTTTATGACATTAGACACATATTAATTTGCATCATTGATCAGGGACAAAAACTAAGATAAAAACATGATGCCCTAACAAACAAAAAGCAAATAAATCAATTAAAAAATGGGCAGAGGAGCTGAACAGACACTTCCCCAAAGAAGAAATTCAGATGGCCAACAGGCACATGAAAAGATGCACCACATCGCTAATCATCAGAGAAATGCTAATTAAAACCACAATGAGATATCACCTCACACCAGTTAGGATGGCCAACATCCAAAAAACAAACAACAAATCAGTTGGTGAGGTTGTGGAGAAAGGGTAACCCTCCTACACTGCTGGTGGGAATGTAAACTAGTTCAACCATTGTGGAAAGCAGTATGGTGGTTCCTCAAAAAACTAAAAATAGAAATACCATTTGACCCAGGAATTCCACTTCTAGGATTTTACCCTAAGAATGCAGGAGCCCAGTTTCAAAAAGACATATGCACACCTATGTTTATCGCAGCACTATTTACAAGAGCCAAGAAATGGAAGCAACCTAAGTGTCTATCAGCAGATGAAAGGATAAAGAAGAGGTGGTACATATATACAATGGAATATTATTCAGCCATAAGAAGAAAACAAATCCTACCATTAGCAACAACATGGATGGAGCTAGAGGGAATTATGCTCAGTGAAATAAGCCAGGCAGAGAAAGACAAGTATCAAATGATTTCACTCATTTGTGGAGTGTAAGAACAAAGGAAAATCTGAAGGAACAAAACAGCAGCAGACTCACAGAACCTAAGAATGGATTAACAGGTACCAAAGGGAAAGGGACTGGGGAGGATGGGTGGGAAGGGAGGGATAAGGGGGAAAAGGGGCCATTATGATTAGCACACATAACGTAGGAGGGGGACACACAGGAAAGGCGGTATATACAGAGAAGACAAGTAATGATTCTATAATATCTTACTATGCTGATGGACAGTGACTGTAATGGGGTATGTGGGGAGGACTTGATAATAGGGGGAGTCTAGTAACTATAATGTTGTTTAAGTAATTGTACATTAATGATACCAAAATAAAAACAAAAACAAAGAAACAAAAAAACATGATGCCCTTTTTTCGACAAATGTTGTGACAAGTTTTTCAGAAATCCACTGTGGCAAAAAGTTAAAACGTGCACCTTTATTTTGGTGGAATAAAAACAAATAGTAAAGGGAAACACATAACACGGCTATCACTCAGTTCCTTCTCTGCCCATTGGAAAGGTGCATCACAGAAAAACTGAACCACAAGAAATCTGACTCATGCTTTGAAAATACCCTAATACACCACTCAAATAAAATTGTAAATCAAGGAAATTATGAAAAGGATTTTCAATGAGTTTCACTGAAAACATTCTTTATTGGTAATCAGATATTAAAACTTTTTGATTATACACATCATGCAAAACAACTGACCTAAAACATGGTTGTCTAACTTCACTGTAATCTTTCTTGAGATGAATATCTATTTTAAAAGTTACAGTGATTTCAATAGTAAAAAGAATCCAGGAAAACAACTCTAAATGAAGCAGAACACTCTGTAGTGTATGTGAAAGGATTGCTCATCCCTTCTGGATATTTAGTTTTCCCTCCTAATGCTAATCTCTGATGTTGGAAGACTGTTATATACAAAAATGGCAGATATTTTTGGGTATCTATAGGCACTCCATCTAAATGATAAAAATAAACTACAAGAATACAATTTCAAATAATTTTACAGTGTTTGGTTAATTTCTTATCTATTTTACTAATGTCAAACAGGGCAATGCCTTTGCATTTAAAATGTTCATTTGTTTTGAAAGATTATTCCCTAACAAGATGCTTCTTCTCCTGTGAAAATGGAGTTTATCCCTGGTATTATTTTTGAACTGAGACTGACTTTTCAAATGGCTATTTATATAATAGTTTCCAAATTGTTTTCAGTTGTGGAAAGGAACAGAGCTTCCTATTCTGAAGGGGAGACACAGGAATGATCCTCATACTCAGTATTATGACACTGAGAAAAAGGGTTTCCTGTGGTGGTGGGACTAGTACTTTCCATCCTGTGGTGATTCTGGTAGCACTCCTGGTACTACCAGGAAATGCCTAAAAGGTAAATTCCTCCTTGAAAAAACCAGAGGGAGGTGAATTGGCACTTTCAAGTCTATTGGCAGTGAGCAGGTATGGCAGACTTTTCTAGATACCTGGAAATGCTGCTATAACAATACCAAAAACACAGATATCACTTTGGAATTGGGGGGTCAGGAGGTAGAAGTTGGAAGAATTTTTAGGAGCATGACAGAAAGGGTGAAGATTGCCTTGAACACTGTTAGTAAATACATGGACGTTGGAGCCAGTGAGGGCTTGCAGGAAGTAAGAAGCATGGTACAGAATACCTAAATTGCCACAGATTCCAAATTACCATGAACAGACTGCTAGTAGAAATGTATACATTAAAGGTGTTGCCAGTGAGGGCTCAGAAGGAAATGAGGCACATGCTGTTGGTAACTGAAGGAAAGAGGTTCTAGTTACATAGTGGCAAAAAGCTTAGCTGAATTGTGTCTGCAGTTATGTGGGAAGCAAAAATTTTTAAAGTGATAAACCTAAGATAATTAGCTGAAGACATTTCTAAGCAAACTTAGAAGCTTGGAAGGTCTGCTTTCTTCTTGCTGATTATATCAAAATATGAGAGGAGATTGATAAATTGAGGACAGATCTGTTAAAAATAAAGGAAATAAGACCTGATGACTGGGAAATTCTTAGCCACCTAAACAGCAAAAGACATTAAAATGGAAGAGATTCACTGTCAGGAAAGCCTGCTCTGGGGTAGGAGATGTGGGTATGGCTCTGCAACTTTTGCTAAAACCTGAGAAAGATCCAAAAGGTCAGAGTATTCAGGCACACAAAAGGCTCTTTGAAGAGATTCAGGGTGTGACTCATAGCTCCTCTCAGCCATCTGAGAAAAGGCCCAACATAGAGATGGGGTTATCTAGGAAAGCTCTGTGGAGGGTCCCTGCTCTAATGCAGTGAATCTCTGTAACATACAGAAGATCACGTTTCTTGGGAATGCGATATCAGCCAGTCTTTGCCATCTTAAACTGAAAGGGAGAGATAGTATGAAGTGAAAGAGGATGGTTGGACCTGCAATTCCATAAGCAAGAAAGCTGAGGAAGCTACTCAGCTGAGAACACGTGCTACCTTTCCAAAAGGAAAGATGACTGCCAGGGTGTCACAGGCCTAGAGGACGATGCTGAGTCCCAGACCATTCCCAGGCTTTGAAACCCCACGGACTGTGCTGGGCTGGATTTCTAACTGCTTGGCACTTACGGCTCCATTTTTCATTCCAATTTGTTTTTTGTTTTTGACCAAGAATATCTATACCTGCTATTCTATACTATAGTATCACTGTATTTGGGAGCAGAAAACTGGTTTTCCAGGTTCACAGGCACATACAGGAAAAGGAACTGTGTCCCAGGAATCATACCCAGTTCATCACTCATACTTGATTTTAAGTGATTTGAATGAGATTTGGGATTTATGAGCTGGTGAGATCCAGGTAAGATTTTAGACTTCAAGTTGATGCTGTAATAGGTTGTCTTTTAAGCACCTTTGGATGGGGTGGCTTTATTTGCGATGGATGTGAATCCCTGTGGAAGCAAACTGAGGTAGACCAAATGGCTCCCCCACAACATTCATGTTCTAATCCCCAAACCTGTGAGTTTGTTACTTTATGTAGTAAAAGAGATTTTTCAGATGTGATTAAGTTAAGCATTTCCAGATGAGATAATCCCAGATTATCTAGGTGAACCAAATGTAACCTCAACAGTCCTCATATGAGGAAAGCAGAATTAAAGTTGGTAGTAAAAGATGCAAGGTCAGAAGCAGAGATTGCAGGGACACAGCCACAAGTGAGGGGAGGCCAAGGGCCTCTGCAAGCTGGAAGACACAAAAAACAGGCCCACCCCTGGACCAAAAATGAAACGGTGTCTGGGAGGAAGAAAAAGCTTTCTATCATTTTGATTTTGCCTGCCTCATTCAGGAAATTCTCAGCTTCTATAGAAATGCAAACTTTTATGCTGGTAATTCTTTAGATCCAGTCTGTCTGAATTTACATTCTACACTTGATTTGTCCTGGAGTAGAAAACACTCTGTGTTGAACACTTAGAACAGTGTTCAGTATATATGGTGGATTCAGTAGAAAAATGTGTCGAATGAATAAATGAATGCGATAAACACAGGCTCTGGGAGGGATTATAATGACTCTAAAGTGCTTTTTAACACATCCTCTCAGAACTGGTGATCTTTATGTCTTTGTGATTAGTTTAAGACAGTCATAGTTCTGTAAAATACAAGGCCAAACTGAATTTTTTGACACTAATAATATAGCCAAATCACTAGGTAAAAAGGATGCACAAAATCTTAATAGGAGAAATAATTATTGTATGATCAAAGTATTCCAAAATCAGAATACAAATGTTTCATTATATACCATGGAAAATTTTTAAATTATTTGATCAATAGATTTCTTAATGGATGTTGATCAAGGCAGCATCAGGAAACTTCAGCATGAATTTTACCAAATGCATTTATCAAAATGGGGTTTTGTTCATTTTCTCTGTAAACAAATATTGTTACATTAACACTGAGCATGTAACAAATTGGTATGCCTAAATATTTATAAACTATCAACATAAACCAGCCCTGCAACTAAAAATTCAAACATATTTCTCTCAAGATCTGTTTCTACTCCAAGTTGATCTATACTAAGGCTGAAAGACAGAATCAGAATAAAACCAAATTTGTCTATATAAATAATAAAAATAACTTTTTTATGCTACAAGTATTTTCCTTATTAATATGGCACATTATTTTACTACATGCTGCTGCATGGACAGGAGCAATCTCACTTTAACTGCTGGAGTACCACAGTGTTAAGAATATCCGCTTCTTGTAGTGTCAGGTTTTCATCAGTTAGCTCTTTGTTTGGAAATGAAGTCGCAAGAATAAAGTCAAGAGCTGCAAATTCAGGACGGGACCGTACGATAAAGTCTCGAACATCCAGGATCCTGAAGGTACAATATAAAAATAATTTATGATATAAAAGGTTTATCACCATGTAAGCTTTTAGTTACAATTAAATAATAAAAATAAAAATTACCCAATTCTAATCCTTATTTAAAAGTGTTGTAAGTTCAAAAAAATTTAGATTACTTCAATGGATGGATTTATCTTGGCTTTAAGATAACATGTGAGGATTAGATTGGAGTGTACCTGATACTTATTCCTGCTGCTAACAGAGAAACTTTACGTGAGTTACGAATAAAATTCAGTGTCAACAATGTTGACAAAGTGAAGGTCCTACTATTTTGAGTATAAAATGTTTTAGCAGCACATGGTCCAGAATAAGGTACCTTCGATTGGCCTATCTGTGTCAAGGTGAGTTTATAACCAAGAAATGCTTAAGTCATAAGGATAAATTTTATAAATTACTTCCACATACACATAGTAACTCAACTAAGATGATAAATGTATCCCTTAAGAGAGATACAATGTAAAAATCATGTCTCATTAACACATCAAATGTACAAATGAATGTTAAAATATTTAAAACTTTATTTGAAGTATTTGACAACAGCATAATTAAACTTCATTTAAGCTACATATTTATGTTGTACGGAATTTACTATGTAGAAAGTTAATTCCAATCAGAATTATCATAAATTTAAAAATGAGTAAAGTTCAAATAAGGTTTTACTATAAAAAATGAAACCTGATTCCACATTGCATGGTTTTAGCAATAGCACATAACTGCACTTTTAGCAATTATCTTTATTTTTGAGGGATATCTGAATTTGCATTTATATCTGGACAGTTTACAGAGGATGCTTACGTACTAAATACGTCACTTCTTTTTACACAGCTATTATTTTTTTAAAGTTTTCTCTTCTGCAAAAATTTACTTCAAAAGTAAATCTAAAGAATTCCTCTTCTACATTACTCAGATCATACCTTTTTACACAGATCATTAGCCATGTGTCTGAGAGCAAATGAACTTACCTGTGTGTACTATTGAATCTCTGAATCAAGCGGCTCCCATCTGCTAACCGGACCTGAATTTTGGTTGTTGGCACTGAATCATCGACAGGGACAGCTGCATTCAGTATTGACCTCTCCTCCTCTTCTGGGGAGGAAGGCGTGCTGACTATCTCAGGGGTAAGGCTGAGTGAGACACAAGGGTCAAAGAATTAGAACACAAATCTGAATACCTAAGACATAGGATCAACTGAAGACAGAATAAACCACTTAGATCTGTAGCCACTTCTCCAGTTACCCCACCTGAGATTTCTGGGCTCCCAAGAACATGACTTCCTTTGACTCTCCGATACTTCTCACCTCTTTCACTATATTAAATTATTTTCAGATCTGACAATTCTGATTTAGGTTATCTAATCTCTTTCAAAAGCCTAACTTTGTATTCTTTCCTCTTTTACCCCTTTGAAATTTCATGAGACTGTTTAGCACATCACAGAAATCTGAGCAACTTTGGGTTATTTGTGAAAGAATGACTAAGACAGGGTCAGACTTGGTTTCAAGTCCCAGCTATGTCCATTGTGTAAACCTGAATAAGTACACTCTTTGAATCTCGATATTCTATAGCTCATAAAATTGGGGGAAATAACACTATGTTACATAGATGCGTAACACCACTCAGTCCTTACTATGGTGTCTACAACAGGATTTCAATAGGTGCCAGCTACTTTTGTGCATATTATCACCACTAAATTATTAATTTAAACTTAATATTTAAAAACAAATGATTTAAGTAGTTACTGCTTTATAAAAGAGAAGTAACTCCTAAGTGTGTGTTAGTGAGGAATGAAACTTTTTGTACAGTGATGAATTTATAGTGGAGCCTATTTGATAGGACATCTTACCATTGGATTTTAATCACCGGTGACCCCTGGCATTGCTTTCCTCCTGCTTCCTAACGCTGGCAGGATGACTCATCATTGTAAGCCAAACAGGAATGTCAAAAATAGAGTGTTCTTTTTGTTAAGAAACTGAAACAAATTCAGCCAAATTCTTTATTTCATAAGACATCAAATCTTAGTCTTCTCTCAGTCATCTTAAAGGCTTCTTTGACAGTCTTGATGTTTATTCTCTCAGACTCTAAGATTTAGATGGCTTCCTCTAATTTATTTTCTTTTGAAAAAATAAGAGAAATATATATTTATTAGTAAGAAAAGTCCTATAAGCATTTGAGCTTTTGTCTAGTGTAAACCTAGCTCATCAAGACTCTTACTACCCAAGAAGATTCTTGGAATATATGGTAAAGTAGCAAAATTAACTGGTATATTTACTGCTAACACTTCCTCTTTCTTTAGCTATTTCCTGACAGGTATTTCAGAACTGACTTCAGAATATACATGATATAAAGATGAAAAGAAAACGATGGTTTTGCAATCACTGATCAGGTATTATTAAGGAATTTTCTTTCACATTTGGGCTTAAATAGTTGCATGGCCAAGCTGGTTTACTATGCCAATAGTCCAGTGTCCCTTACAAAGGGAGAGAGACAAAAACCACTAAGAAGGGAAACGAGACAGTGAATGCAAAGAGACTCTACCTTCTACCTCTGGCTCCCCGATAAGCAGGTACTACCTTATTGTTACCATGATCACGCCACTGTCCCGCCTCTATCGCATTTACTTCCTTCCAATCATGGTGTGAGGAGGCAGTGCTGCTTCACAGTGAGCAATGGCATAGAGTCAGGAGCCTGACTGCCACTCATTAGGTGTGTGGCCCTGGGCAAGTCACTTAACCTCTGTGTGCCCGTTTCCTCATTTGTACAACAGAGACAACAGCAGCACTGCTGTAAAGGTTAAATTGTTTAGGACATACAAGCACTTCAAAGAGTGCCTTTACAGTTGGCACTGCCTCAACGTTGGCCATTCACAGTGTCCAGGTATCCTAACAACAGCTAGATGGCAAAGTCTCCCCTACTCTCCCTAGTGCCAGGTGAGAATACCAAGGTTCATTCTGAGGTCCTTCCCAGAGTCGCCTCGTATTGCTGCTTCTGCACTTTAGTGCTCTCAGTTTAAAACAGATTCTGACCAGGTAAGCTTCTTCTCCAGCATAAACTAGAGTACAGGGCTGGGAAACCAGGTAAGGAAAGCCTGTTCATGCCTCTCCTTGTAAGATGTGCATATGTCAAAATGAAACTATATGGAATAGTAACATTTGAGGACTGGGGAGGCTAAGGAAGTTTATACAATAAGAAGATGGAGTAATAGAGATTGAAAGATATGCTCAGAGCCACAGAGATAGGTAATGAGCAAACTGGTTAGTGTGGTATATAAAACCATTAAAAAAACTACATTAATGTTAATATTTAGCTTTCAAAGTCTCACCAGTTTGCTACTTAAAACTTTCTCCTTTTCAATTGATCAAAACATACTGACATTTTTAATACACTGTTTGAATGTTTCAAGTATTACATTAAAAAGCAAATTTTAAAAAAGGAAAAGAGGAAAGTAAACTGATAAACAAGCTTTCTAGGCAAACTGGAGGAAAGTATGTAGACTGTAAGTGGAGTGATTCCCTCAGACAGCAGGAGAAACCATTTTCAAATGTAAAAGAGGGAGGTAAGGATGGACTTTGATAAACTTAGAGGCTTAAAGGGACTATATTAAGAAAGTTCATTCTTGTCAGACTCTATTCAGTGAAGCTGGAAGCAAACCCATCTGCTAAGAGTGAGGAGTGGGACAGCAGGGGCCTAAGGAAAACAGGAATGTCTGGGACGAGCCCTGCAGGAGGTTAGGTGCAGCCGGCCCCCCAGCTGGGGTGTGTGAACAGCCCCAGCAGCACCACACTGCATGCACAGACAAACCCAATGGCTGCACAGAAGGTAAGGGGGCTGCACCTGCAGGGCTAAGACAGTGACGGAAAGGAAGGTAGGAAGGGGCTGTCAGACTTCAAAGAAAGGCCTCAATGGTCCATGGGCCAAGATGAAGTCAAAGCTTGGGTGTCGTGCCCAGAATAGGTGAGTGGCAAATGCAATCTTTTTGGACTGCACAATGTATGACAAAAAGGCAGTAAGATTCCCTTAGGATTGTTCTTAAGCAGAGAGATTTACTTCAAATCATGACTTTTACCCTCATACTTGGCAGTTCATTTATCTACAGTGAATGCTGACTTGTTAGCCTTGCCTATCAAAAATGATTCTGTGATTTTCTGGGTCTTTTATTTGTTGGGCTCTACCCTAGCTCATCAAGCTCATTTTTATTCAATAATACAGTTTGTTCTACCACAGTAAATTTGCAGTTTTACAACTATGATTTACTTGCTCCTATTATATTGTATGAGGGTACTCGGTAATATTTTTATTGCTTTCAGGTTTATCCCATAATTATCTGTATATCACAATAAAAAATTAAGTTTTCCATCTGTGTAATATTCTTTTTGCAATTAGACTGCCATTTCTGTCTTGTTTGCTTCTTTTTAATTATTTCTCTGTTTGGTAAATAGTTGTCTAGAACTCTTGGGAAATGAGCCATTTTAGAAAATTACTTTCTGGATAAAGGTTAACTGTTAGAACTTTAATATTTTAATATATCTTAATGTAAAAGCCTTCTAAATGTTCTATGTAACACTTCACTTTCTTAGACTATATATATTAAACTATTTAACATTTGGATTTGTGTGCATTATATAGGCTCACAACACCATGCTGATCTCCTAGTGTAAATTTCCTACACATTTGAAGCTGAAAATTGTACATTACTACATTACTCAGACTACCTTGCAACTAGGATTTTATATGATACCACCCTCTCCCACCAAGCAAACAAATACATACTTATGTGGTGAAAGAAGTAATGTGAAGTGAAAGTTATGCAGCTCTTCTGGTTACCAAGGTGTTGGAGACATTTGATACTCCTAGAGCAGTCATGATGGAGTGATCTAGTGTCTGGCCCTGAGCTTCATGGGACTGAAGTACTGAGCAACTCGATGGGGGTTCAGGAGATGTTCTCTCTAGCAAGTTCTATTTCTCCTGACTAAGTGAAAGTTGGTTTGCTATCTCTTCCAGAAATTCTATAAACTACTGATGGCTCTGTAATGAACCCCTTACAATTTAAACTAGCAAGTGGATTCTGTTTTCTATAGTCAAATACCCTCACCAATATGGTAATGATTAACACAGCATTATCACCAATTATCTTCGTCATTTTCCTTTTTTTTTTGGTCATTTTCTCTAGCTATTCACCTGAAAAGGAAAAAGGCTGGCCTTTGTAAGATAATGAGATAATATCCTTATTTTCATGAGTTGAAATTGCCAATTATAATCACTGGCCCTTTTCAGCTATCTTATCTTATCTTTATGCTACCTTCTTTAATTTCAATTCTAGATTCACTGTACTTCTCCTAACAAAGATGTGCATACTAACATTAATTACCAGTCACAAATTTAAATAATAGACAAAGAATATGTATGAAGCAAAGAAATGTCTGGGTATTCTGTGTTCTAATTAAAAATTAATCTCAATATATGCATTAAAAAAAATGAGAAGTGCTAGAAAATATTTAAATATATCTGGGGGTCATAGTTGTAAAAACAAAAGGAGGGAAGAAAGAAAAATTCAAGAGAAGTCTGACCTGTATTTGTAGTAAAGACAGATGATGGAGAAAAGTTCCAAGTAAACCTGTGAATCGGCACTGAAGGATTTGGGTCCTAAGAAAAGCCAGGTAAACACATGTTGCTAAATTCTCTACATACCTCAGAAATCAATCTCTATCAGGAGAAAAGGAAACATAGGGAGACTAGAGATATAAAAGACAATTGTAAAGAACTGATATCAAATTCTTTTCTGTTTTGAGAAATGAGAGGGGAATGAAGAACCCGTGTTCACATGGCAACGGAAAAGAACCTGGAAAGGAAGAAATCACATGAAAGGAACTTGAGGGTAGGCTGGGTACACGGCCAGTGCCACAATTTCACAGAAAGTAATATGTGGACAAATGGAGGGTAACTTTCACCAACGTATTTTACAAAGATTTATGAAGATTCTGTTAAGTCATGGCTATTATAAAGGAGTCTATTCATATACCATGCACCTTGGTTCCTAAATTACAGTCAGCAAAGACCAAGGGGTTCTTTGGAAATTTCTCAGAGGCAATTCCTTCTCTCTCCTATAATCAGAGCCCAGGTTTTATATGTGTTTTACATACTTTGCTTTCAAAACTTGACGAGTTTGGCTGCTTAAAGTACAATGAAAACAACCAACTTAAGCACACTAGTCTTGCTGCAAGAGCTTAACAAGTACTTATCACAGACATACATGCTTAGAGCTGTGATCTAAGACATCCATCTTTTATCTAATCAACACCCTTTTCAATTTCCCCTTTGGAACTCATGTCACCAGAAAGACACAGGATGGCAGTGGTAAAGAGCACAGACTCTGGAGCCAGAGTGCCTGATTTGAATCCTACATGCTACCTACTTCTTAGCTCAACCACCTTGGGCAAGGTACTGCATCTGCAAATGGAGTAACAACAGGAGAACATCAGAAGACTGTAAGGTTATTGTGAAAATTAAGTGAGTTAATGTACGTTTAAAGCCTTTAGAGGGCTGGGATTGTGGTAACTGTTATCTACGTATTAGCTACTAATATTGTCACCAGATTTGCATATCTAATTCCATCAGTAACATCTTCCTAGTTCATATTTCAGGTTTTACTTTCTAGGTAATTTTTTTTTTTTTCTTCTCAAAGAAAATTCATGTTTAACAAAAATAAGCATTTTCCTCATTTTAGGATTTTACCTTCCAAGTTTTTGTCCTTCTCCACTAAAAGCCTTGAACCTCAACCTGGGTCTTATATATTCTTGATCCTGATGATCTTCCATATCCAAATTCACTTGGCCACCATGAACCAGTCGCTGAAGCTCCAGGGGAATCTCTCTTTTAAAAAGGAAACAAAGCTTTAGTTAACTCTTTGATTCTCAACATAGAGGTTGTTTTGTTGTCATAGTGATTTTGGAGTGCTTCTGCCATTTAGAGAGTCAAATTGTAAGAGCAATTTAAACCTAACGCAGCACTAGAAAGTGCCTGAGGACATAACAGTTAATGCAGATATTTATTTCTAAACTCTCTGGGGGAAGTTTTGAAACTTGTGTGTTTTGATTGTTGTGTGATTCATGAGTCCTGCCCTCGTTCAGAGTCAGGACCAGAGATATGAGATACTCTGTCATGGGGGATTCATTGTGCACAATGGAGGCTTGTCTTTGGTGCCAAAGAACCATTGAATGTCCTTCTAGAGATTTGTAAGGATGACAACACTTGGTAATGTCTGAGCGTAAAACTTAAGGCTTAGGCTGTGCCTTACACATATGCAAAATCTTTTCTTGGGAGGGGCAGGAGGCATTATTCTATTAACATACTTGGTAATTTCCAGGAATGCACCTACCATATAAACTAAGGAAAGATTATACTTTGTTTTGTTTGGAACTTTACCAAGTCTTTGACTACAATGCCATGTATAGTAATTAAGTGGCCAACTTTACATACCTCATTATTCTCTTTTTATGTTTGTTGCATTTACAGGAGAAATGCTAGATTGCATGTAGGTACAAACTCTCTGACTACTTCATTACATCTTCTGGTGTGATCATACCTGGGCATTTATAAATTGAAATATGTATAATTTCATGATAAACTTAATTATTTCTTCAACATATTTAAAACAATTTTTATATCTTTTTGGAAATGATATGAATAGATAAATTATATTATCTATGAGTTGTCTGAGGATAGTGAAGATGGTGTTACAAAATACTTGTTGCAAAATGATTGATTATATGGTTGACAGCCCCTATCTGACATCAATCTTTTTTTCAAGGAATCTTTCCTAAAACTGTTCTTGATCATAATTGTACTTGAGGAAATGATATAGCTCAAATTTAAAAAATCTTTTCATACACTGTGAATGAACATTAGCCTACAAAGCTTATGAATTATTTTTAATATAATTTCAAATTCCTTTTGATGTATTTGATGGTGTAACTATCATCAGTGTGTTCATTTCTTCCACCATCTTGAAATAAACATTGATTTCAATAGTACTGCTGATCTTCACATAGCAGACACCTCTCCTACCCAGCTCTTCCCAGTGACTCCACAGGTTTTCAAGTGCACAACACAGACTTAAATTATTGTATCCTTTTAATTAGCACTGCCATATATACTGCTTCCTAGAACAGCTTTCAGCCTTTCTCCATGACTTCACCATACCGCTTATGCATTACTTGTTTTTTTTTCTGGTATTCTGACATTATCTTTGTAAACTTCAGATTAAAAATTCACGCCAATTAATGTTCTAAAGTACCCTTCCTTTAGAGTTCCTTGACCACTGCAACTCCAGTGAGTTGTATCTCTACTCTATGTCAACCACTCTCGTTGGACAAATTTCATCATATGGAAAAGCCTTGCCTTCAATTTCCTTCTCCAGGCCCTTCACTGCTATTTACATCTCCCAGTTCATCACCAGCCATATGGTTTTAGTTGTATTTCTACTTAGAAATGATCACTGTCAGCTAGTGAAAACATAATGCAGAAAAGCTTTTATAATCATAGCTAAGTCACTTGATTCCTCTTCTTTGGCAAGAAGGGATGGTGAGTTATGACATTCTCTAGATGGGTCAAAGCACTATATATCTGGTTTACTTTTAAAAATTATAACATCAACTAACCTTTTGAAATATTCCGCTAGCAGTAATGCCACTTAAAAAGATTTCTAATATACGTTACTGAATTTCAGGCATGTATGCAATGTCAGTCACCTGTCAACAGTGATCAGGACAGTGGCTTATTAGTGGAGGGGCAGCTACACGCCAATCAATTCACAGACTTATTACACTGAGATGTTCTTCTTGGAATTGGGACCACAGCTTCATCACATTTTTAAATGGAATGATGTCTACTACCCCTCCCCTCTAAGTTAGGAACTAGTAACTTACAGATAGCAATATATCCTTTATATATTTGAAAATATTCTTCCTCCTAGCAGCCACTTACATAATATATTCCAGTATCCAAATCTTATTAAAAACCAGTAGTGTACTACTGAACGGCAGGCAGTCTGTTAAAAAATACAGTCCCAACTTAAGCAACAAATAAAATACAAATAATCCATCTTACCCTTTCTTTATAGACTCCAGAAACTGAGCATTTGGTGGGTCACTGTAAGGTCTCAATTCTCCATCATCTAAACTGAAACCATTGCTCCACAGTTTAAGCAAAATCTGAACCTTTTGAACATACGAAATAAAAGAAATACAAGAATCTATCTGCACCCAACAATTTTCAGTCTTAAATGTGGTATTTCACAACATATTAAAACATTTACTTTATTTAAAATATGGAGTTATTGGTCCTATTGTTTATTCATAGTTCAAAGACATAAATGAAACCATGTGTGTTTGTTAAGCAGATTTACATTTTGCTTAACAACTGACAATGTCTGAAATACCAAAGGTCCCACAGTTGGACCCTTGCCTTTAAGTAAAATTATTTCTGGTTCATTGAGAAAATGAAAACAGTGAGAGCATCCAGCTACACCCATCCTTCTCATTCCTCTTTGCCACAGAGCTTAAATATTCATGCCAAGGAGCATGACAGAATTTCCAGTGACCCTCCTATGCATGTTTTAAATAATATTCTAAATCCAACATTTCAAAAGGTAAAGCACACAATGACTTTAGGTGTTTCTACGTTTACATCTCAGCTAATTCTATATTATGACAGTTTGCTATTTATAATAATTATAACAACATGTATATAAGCTCTTTTTGACAGTGAACCATACACTCTTTCAACAAATAGGGATCTCTTTGTGCAAGGCACAATTGAGATGTATAAAATTTGAGACTGAAAACTTACATATTAGTCCTTTAATTCATGTTTCAAAAAAATAACAAAAATATTATATTTATATTATTAATTTTTAAATTGTAAACAAACAATAGTAACTGGAAGCAAAGATCTACAATTTTTCATTTGGACTACTTACATCTTGTAGCTGATTTTCTCCATAGATATATTCAGAACGCTTACAAAAAGAATTACCCAATCTATATCCTCCACCTGTAAATGACTGAAATAGAAAATAAGCTAATAATATACTAAGGCTATAAGCAAAATGTTATGATGATGTGTGATATATATTTTAAAACAAGATCAACTGTAATTAGCCAAACTGATTTATACTCAGGAAAATTTTATATTAAACTGAAGGTCTTGTATTACAGAGAAGTATACTCAAGTAAGAAACTATGTTTCTTCCCATAAAAAAGTGACTCAGAAGCTGAAATAATTATGGCCAATCTTAAATTAAGAAATGCACTTATACAATGAAATGTTTTCAAATATGAACACAATTTAAAAATCTACCATTAAATTTTATGATATCTTACAGGAAAAATTACAATGCTTAAATCATATTTTATAAAGCCAGTAAGAGTTTCATAAAGGAAGAATTTAAAAAACGGGCAAAAATCCCCCTAAAGAAAGGATCCACTTATTTTATAAGCTGCTTTTATTCAACTGTAATAAATCCACTATGACTGCATCTTTCATTTTGTTATACTAATTACAAGGTCTTCTATCTGGCAGGTGGGATAGCTTATAAGGTAAAAATGTCATTCCTTTTAATAACCATTCATTTCCTAAATGAGCTTTCAACTATCACATCTTCTTTCTTATAGACTACATTATATCAAATCCACATTTTCTTATGCAATTGAAGAACTTCCAAGAACCCAAATGACCTTAGATTTACATGAAAGAGAATTGCAAGCTGTTGGTAAATGATGAAATGAAAACGAAAATTTGTTTCATTTAGAAGAGTTGTTCTCAGCAGTGGTTCTCAACAGTAGATGTCTGTCACAGTTACCAGACAGGCTTTTCCAAAAGACACATGCACAGGCACACTGAAAATCTACTGT
This sequence comes from Manis javanica, assembly GCF_040802235.1. Taxonomy (NCBI): domain Eukaryota; kingdom Metazoa; phylum Chordata; class Mammalia; order Pholidota; family Manidae; genus Manis; species Manis javanica. Next base: position 154,265,757 of record NC_133157.1, read on the forward strand.
ACTGCAAGACCTAAAGCCATGTGTGGTTTAGAAAACCTCCCTAAATGATTTTGATGAGGGAACTCAGGCTGGAAATGCTAATTATAAGAACATATGACAGTTATACACAAAGACAGTTGAATATCCTAGTCTTGTAAAATATACTAGTACTGTGACAATTGATGTGGTTATAAAAGCTGTATAGAAGTTTTATAGAAATTTAAGAAGGCACAAAAGCAACTCAATAGAGAAAGGAGGGTTTTCAACAAATGATAGTGAAGCAAGTGGAAATCTACAGGTAGAATGATGAACCTCAAAGTAAGCCTTATGTGAAATTAACTCAAAATGGATCACACATTTAAATGTAAAATGCAAAACTATAAAAAACTTTTCTAGGTAATGTAGGAGAAAATCTTCAAGACCTGCAGTTAGAATAAAGAATTCTTAGATAAGACATCAAAAGCATAATCCATAAAAAAAAAAAAAAAGAAGAATTGGACCTTTTCAAAATTAAAAACATTTGCTGTGATAAACCCTGGATAAAAAGACAAGCTACAATTTAGGAGAAAATATATGCAAATTATGTATCTGACAAAAGACTCACACCTATTAAAATATATAAAGAACTCTCAAAATGAAAGAATATCAAAACAATTTGAAAATGGGCAAAAAGTCATTTTATTGAAGGGTTAATTAAGATGATGGCAAATAAACATATGAAAAGATGTTCAACATCACTAGCCACTAGAAAAATGCAAATTAACATCATCAGCCATTAGGGAAATGCAAATTAAAATCACAGTGAGTTATCACTATACATTTACAAAAATGGCTAAATTTAAAAACAATACCAAATGCAGGTAAAGATGGTGAGAAACTAGATCTCTCACACACTGTGGAAAATAGTTTGGTAGTTTATTAAAAAACTAAACATGTATCTATCCTACAACCCAGCAATAGTACTCTTGGGCACTTGTCCCAATAAAAGGGAAACTAAAACATAAAATCCATGTAAAAATCTGTACACAATTACTCATAGCAGCTTTACTTCTAAGTCAAAAACTGGAAACACCTAAAATGTCCCTCAACAAGAGAATGGTTAATCAAACTGTGGTACATCCATACCATGGAGTGCTACTCAGGAATAAAAAAATAACTACCGGTACACTCAGTAACTTTGATCAAGCTCTTGAGCATTAAGCTAAGTGAAAAAAGCTACCCCAAAAATGTAACATACTATATGATTTCATTTGCATAAAAGTCTCCATATTACAAAATTACACAAATGGAGAACAGCTTAGTGGTGGCCAGACATTAGAGATGGTGAAGGAGGGGGCAATGGGTGTGACTACAAAGGGGGCTCCCTACCCTGAGGGAGATCTTAGTGATGATAGAAGAGTATCCTGACTGATCTGGATTACAAAAACAAACATATGTCATAAAATGTGGAACTATGTACACACACTCCACCAGTGTCAAATGCCTGGCTCTGCTATTGTACAATAATTATATAAGATGTAACCACTGGGAGAAACTGGGTGCAAGCTACTTAGAACCTCTCTGTATTCTTTCTGCAGTCCTGTGAATAATACTTATTTCAAAATAAAAAGGTAAATGAAGTTTCATAGAAATGTAAGAAACTACCTTAATTTTGAACCATTAATAGAAAGATTATAATCTCATAAAGATAAAATTTTGAAACAGAAATAAACACATAGAAAGTGTTTGTATATAATACAAAATCCTATAGAGGAGATCATATATATAAATAGAGTATTGAGTTTTAAAATGTACCACTTACCTTGGATTTGTCATCACCTGAAGCTCTTGAGGCTTCACTCAGAGGGACAGCTCCATGTTCCCTTGCCTCTTTGAAAAGTTCATTCACAATTTTCTCAGCTGATGGCTGAACTATATGTAATCCACTGTATTCATGTCCACTTGAGTAGATCCTTTAAACATTACAGTTGATGAATAAAAACTTAGAATACAAATAATTTTAAAGCAAAAAGCTACAGTCTTAGGAAATAACTTTTGTTTAAAAAGAGCCATTGCTATAACTTCCAATTTAGGCACTTTTGTTGTGGTGGGGAGAGTATCTACAACCAGAAGTTAAGTCTCTCCCCCTCAGAAATCCATATTAAGTAGGGACCCAGTTAGTGGAAGAAACTTCTAGATTTAGATAGTGTAAACATCTAATTCTAGACCACAGGGCGACACATACAGAATTTACACCTCAGAGATTTTTGGATTGAAAAATTATAACCCCCTGTGTTAAAATTAAGTAATTCAGACCACTAACAATTCTTTCAGTGTATTTGTTAGATCGGGACTAATTTCTACTCTAACTCCAAAAGCATAATGGTCCTAGGGGACACAAATATTTCCTTTGCACAAGATTAGTACCCTATTTTATTTTTCAAGATTTTTTTCCAATCAAGACTATCAGAAAATATAACCAACAAAGTATCAATGTGGAGATTTTCAGAGTAAGGTAACAATCAAAGCTTGTATGTTTGACTCCTCCTCCATCCTGCTAGTGGTCTGGGGACGTACGCAGAAGCTGAGTTTACCCAGAGCAGGAGCCAATGGAAGCCTCAGAGGGCCCAGTGTAGCAAGCAAGGCCAAACACTGCCACAGCTGGCTCTTAAGACAACTGATGGTGTTAGGAGCTTGACAGCAGATGATTTAAGGCAGCTATGAGAAAGGAAAGGAAGTGGGGAAGGGGTTAAAGGAGAAAGAAAATGAAAAAGAAAGGAAAGGAAAAGGAAAGCCTCCTGCTGAAGCCATCTCCTGTTGTAGCTCCTTCCTTCTGTGTTCCATGTCTCTGATCTGTCAGAGTACAACTACACAGTTCCTTTTTATCTTAGTCTTGGTGAGAAAGACCTTACTGGAAAAAAACCTGACACAGGAAAAGGTTTATTAGCTCCTTTATGGTTAAACATTTTTATTACCTGCTTAAGAAATCTTCGTCTCCCTCAAAGATACTCTATTTTCTTCTAGGTTTATTGTTTTGCTTTTACATTTCTACCCACAATCCATCCATTTCTCCTCTTTCATAGGTAAGTATGCCTATATGCTTGATTCTTGTTCTCTGTTAAAACTCATCTGTTCATCAAAATATTTGTCCACTCCCATAAATAACAACCTCCTCTATATACATGACTCTCAAATATACATTTTTAGCACTCTCTTACTTAAGAGTCCAGTGCTAAATTTAAAAACATCTAGGTGAATCAAATTCATCTCTCCAAAAATAAACCTAAGGTCACCATACAAATCTTCCCACTAACAATCACATTTTTTCCTGTATACCACATTAAGAACCACTAAGTCTTCTCTTTCCCATTCACTTACTATATCACATATCATCAAGTTTCCACGATAAATTCTTTGAAAGTATTACACATCAATTTCATCCTTTCTTCTCCATTCTTCTGATGCCATCCTAATCCAAAATTTAATTCTTACAATCCTTAGATTACCACAATCATTTTCTTAATTTTTTTGTTTCCTTATCCTGTCTCCTGATATTTTATATTATATTGCCAGTCCTATTTTCCTAAATGTGTATAATAATAAAAGTTAACACTTGTCAATGGGTAATTATGTCCTAGCCTAGTCCTTGTAACAATGGTATTATCCCCATTTTATAGTTAAGAAAACTGAAGCTCAGGTAATGTAAAAAACTTGTCTATTGGAAAAACATTAGAACAGAGACAAAAAAAAGAACTGAGGTGTGTCTACCTTTAGAATCAAAGTCTTATCACTACATTATAGTTTTTATCATAATATTTACATTAAGGAACACATACTGGCTTTTACTATCAACTATACAAGTGCAACTTTCTTTAGTTTTTAAGGCTCTCCATAATTTGGCCTTACCCCAGACTGGCTACATAATTTGTGGGGCCCAGTGCCAGATGAAATGAGTCTCCTTATTGCAAGTTTATTAAGAATTTCAAGACAGTAACAGCAAAGCTTGAAACCAAGCATGTGGCCCTGCTAAGCAGGGAGCTGTGTATGAGTGCACAGGCCACATGTCCATAAAGCCTGCCCTAGTGGCGCACCGTCCGTCTGATCTTGTATGTCACTAGTCCACTAAAGCTCTGCTGGATCCTTTCTGATCCTTCTTGTCATTTTTATTATTTTTTCCTCCATGTCTATTTTTCCTGGAATTTTGTCCCCTGTCTTCTGTGCTTGTCTATATACTAATAATCTTTTAGGGCCCAGCTAAATACCAACATTGTGCCAGACACCTTACATACTGTGTCTCATTTAATTCTTGGAACAATACTTAAAGAACAATATGCTCTAAAACTTTGGCAAGTTTTTAAGTTCTCACATTTTTGAACAAGGAGACACATTTTTTAAAGTTCTATTTATGATAGAGGGATAGGTCAAAGCAGATGTCAGCCTATCTTCTGAGAATTTTTCTGTTCCTCTTCTTGGAAATTAAAAACACACACCACATTATGGCTAGAATTTAGACAATGAAAATATATTGGTTTAAAATGACAATGAGCAGATAAATGTTTTGATATTGAATGCTGCCCAGAAAGGTGGACCACAAATATAAGCACTGTTTTCTGTACCAAAGTAGCAGACATGCAATGAAACTGGATAAATGTCAATATTAATATGAAATGTATAAAAGAACTGTATACTTAGCAAAAAAATTGCCAATAATCTGCTTTACATTGTATTTTTAAGCAGATTAAACGGTGTAAATCTTAACCAATATCATTTAAAGTGTCTCCTCCTTTTGGATATGTATTTACTTCTAGAGATCAAATCTGAGGCACAAAATTCTTAAAAATTGCAATATCAAATGACAATTATTAATGGTAACATTGTTTCAGATAGCATAAAGTAAAAGCAAAAAAAATTATTAGAATACCTTAATGATTATATTTGAATAGCAAGGAACATATTAATACACTAATCTTATTATAAGACAAATATTTTGATTTGTAAACATGAACAAATTAAGTTGTTCAAAATATGCTTAAATTGGAGAAACATTGGCCAAATAGTTAATGAATAAAACTCTGGTATATAAATACTTTAAATATTTTCAAAAATTTGGAGAATGTTAAAGAAGTGTTAGAATATATAATAATACATATATGATACATATATATGAATGCATGTATATATACATACATACATATATATGTCAAATAAGAATTAAATGAAAGGATAGGATATTCAAACAGTGCCAAGATACCAACCTGCAGATTACAAAGAAAACTGTACCTTACAATGGAGTGATGTGGTGGTCAGCACCTTAACCAAGTGAACATATCACCAATAGTGGGAAAACCTGAAATTATATGGCTCCTGATGTGATATAATAAATAGACAATATCACTTACTAGTATTCTTGATAAATAATGTTTAACAAGAATCTAATCATGAGGCAACAATGACCTTGAATGTGGGACATTTTACTAGACATCTGCCTAGACTCTTCGGAAATCAAGTAGTAAGTTTTAGATTATACAAATGAGCTAAAAGCAAACAGCAAAAAGGTGGGGAGAATGCTCTGGATTCAGATTCAAAAAGGCATAATCAAAAGGAAAACATGGCCCTGGTTAGACTCTAAATTCAAAAAAGTCTCTGACTTTGGACTTTCAGACAGATATCTGACTATGGACTATATAATAAATGATTTTATGAAATTACTGTTCATTTTCTAAGGTGTGATATGTTATCAAGGTTATAACAGAGTGTGTGCTTCTTCTTAGGGGATTGTATGCTCAAGTATTTAGGGGTGAAGTGTTATGATGGTTCCAATTTACTTTCAAATAGTTGAGTACAAGAGGGTGTTTGCACAAACATAATGTTATATAACATGTTAACAACTGGTGAATTCAGGTAAAGCATATACATTATATTGTACTGATCTTTTGGTTATCTATAGGTTTGAAAAGTTATACAATAAAAAGTTGAGGGAAAAATTATAAATATTCTTTCTTCTTATTCAGGTTCAAAGGGATATGCCATTTTTCTCTCTCCTACAGAAAGGATGTGGAGTAGTGACAAACAAAGAATAATTTCTAGTGAAATTTTCAACTTTTGGAAAAAAACAGACTTTCTGGTAATGAGATATAATGTGAAAATTCAAGTTTCTCCCTAGTAACAAGATTTGCAGTGCCAAGAAGAAATTAATGAAAATATTCCAGGAAATAAGAAAACTTATGACAGTAAAATATACCTGGTTCTTATCTCTTAAATCTTCATAGTTGGTTCTTTTTATAGTTCAGGGACTTAATAACAGCAAATACTACCTAGGAAACCACTTATTAGGTGGTTCACCATCCAATGAAAGCATTGACAGGATTCTGCAAATTTAGACTCTTAGCGTAAGACAAAAGACACATAGGGGTTCCATGGATTGGCCTGAAGAAACACACAAACCCTTAAAAATTATTGATAAAATCGTGCATACATGTTGTTTTCAGGGCAGAGGGGTTGCAGTTTTCAGATCCTCAATAAGTCCTATGACTCAAAAAAGAACCACTGTGCCCAAGAAAAAATACTATTCGGTATCCAATTTTATGTGATGTCTACCAAAATACTAGGTACTGAAGATAATTTTTCCATAAGTTTCTTTTAGCTTTCTGACAATTAGTTTTAGGAGGAGTGCTTAAATAACATGTTTTAAGAAATTCATTTTTTAAAAATTCCGAAGACCATTTAAAATAAGGTGGGATCAGTGAACTAAAAAGGGTATTTTTTAAAAACAAAAATAGACAAACAAAAACAAAACAAAACTTACCTTTGAGGTGCTGTTTGTGAGCTTTTAAATACTGTTGCTTTAGGTCTATCAGACTTGGGAGATTGGCATTTCACTTCATCTTCATATAATTCCGCCAAGGCCAACTATAAAATAAGAGATTTGTTCTAAAGTGTAACACTAGAAATAAACTCTTCTACATAACTAGAAGTTATGACTTGAACATTAACTTGTAACTGAGTAGTAAAGGTTTCTAATGAAAAATGAAGGCTGCTCTTTCAGAAGATGACTCTTTCAAAATAAAACCATTGTATCTCTCATTTTGGGAAATGAACCAAAACGTCACATATACTAGAAAGTATTACTAATTGTTTAATTATTTTCAGTTTCAAAGCAGTATTTGGTAGCAGACCATTTTCAAAGTCAGATCTACATTTCTACAATTCTTTTAAAAATCTTAAAGATGTATCACACTAATGTCAGCTTGCTCTCTCATAAGATCTCTTAAAATTATTTCATTCAGTTGTTGAGTTTCAAAATCCAAGCAGATAAAACAATTTCAAAATAATTTATTTACAAGTCCACCAGGTAAAAATTTCATCAAGTTTAGGAAAATAAGCTTCTAGAAACAAAAGACAATGAATTATATTTATGGTATATGTAACTTTAGAATAGCAATATTACCAAATTATGCAGTGTGTGTGTGTGTGGGGGGGGGGCAGGATAGCTTCAAAATGAAATAAGACGTAATTCTTGAAATTAGAATTTTAAAAAGTTATCCAAATATTTTAGTATTGTCTAAGTTATTTGGTTCTCACTTCTGTCATCTTTGGACAACTCAAAAACTTTCCTTAATGCCCTTTATGGTTATTCAGTTATAACTGGCATGAGAACAATCTTTGGAAACTCTTTTGGGAAAAAAAAAAATCCAAAAAACCAGATAAAAAGCTCCTTCTAGAAATATGAGATATATAAAAACCACCTCTAGGGCTTCTTTCCTCAGAGGGAAAGAACAGGGAATTGGGGCAAAATTAATTCAAAAATACACACACAAGAAAACAAAAGGCTTTATTTTTCCTTATTTTTTTTACCCAACCCTTATGCACATACATCAATTCATATTTCTAACATGGCAATTTTGCTAGAAAATCTTAGCTTAGGCTCTTATTGTATAATCTTGAGCAAATGTTTATGTTCTCTGAGCCTTAATTCCCTGTCTTTAAACGTCTATAAAAAATTACCTTAGAGTTGTTTTAAGGATTACATCATGTATGTGAAGCACACGGGAAGCACTTCATTACGAGTATTATTTTAAAAACGGTTTAACAATGATTCTGTCACTGCCTCATTTTCCCCAAGGTTTATTTTCTTCTTGCAGTGCTATCTCTGTATCTCCTATGGTCTTTTCCTACCCAATCCTCTCCAAAACAAATGAGTCAGAGAAAGCCAGAGTATTTGAGCTCCAAGTTTTTCTATCTCCCTGAAATCTCTTATTCCTTTATGGATTTCCTCTAGAGCTAATTATGTGATTTCAGATCTATGAATTACTTTTATACTATTCCTCTTCCCATCAATGGAAATGTTACCTGTATTTCAAAGCCCTATTTCAGTCATCCTTCAAGACTTCCTTTTTTCAAAAATAATTTTTTATTAAGGTATTACTGATACACACTCTTATGAAGGTTTCACATGAAAAAACAATGTGGTTACTACATTTACCCATATTATCAAGTCCCCACCCATACACCATTGCAGTCATTGTCCATCAGTGTAGTAAGATGCCACAGATTCACTATTAACCTTCTCTGTGCTACACTATCTTCTCCATGACACCTCACACCATGTGTACTAAACATAAAATTCCTCAATCCCCATCTCCCTCCCTCCCAACCCACCCTCTCACAATCCTCCCCTTTGATAACCGCTAGTCCCTTCTTGGAGTCTGTGAGTCTGCCACTGTTTTGTTACTTCAGTGTGGCTTCGTTGTTATACTCCACAAATGAGGGAAATCATTTGGTAATTGTCTTTCTCTGCCAGGCTTATTTCACTGAGCATAATACCCTCCAGCTCCATCCATATTGTTGCAAATGGTAGCATCTGTTTCTTTCTTATGTCTGAATTGTATTCCATTGCGTGTATGTACCACTTCTTCTTTATTCATTCATCTACTGATGAACACTTAGGTTGCTTCAATATCTTGGCTTTTGTAAATAGAGATGCAATAAACACAGGGGTGCATATGTCTTTTTATATCTGAGAACTTATATTCTTTGGGTAAATTCCAAGGAGTGGGATTCCCGGGTCAAATGGTATTTCTATTTTAAGTTTTTTGAGGAATCTCCATATTGTTTTCCACAATGGTTGAACTACCTTACTTCCCACCAGCAGTGTGGGAGGGCTCCCCTTTCTCTGCATCCTTGCCAGCATTTGTTGTTTAGTCTTTTTATTTATTTATTTTTTGGTATCATTAATGTACAATTTCATGAGCAACATTATGGTTACTAGACTCCCCAGTTATCAAGTCCCCACCACATACCCCATTATTCACTGCCCATCAGCATAGTAAGATACTACAGAATCACTACTTGTGTTCTCTGTTGTACTGCCTTCCCCATGCACCTCCCACCCCACCTACATTATGTGTGCTAATCATAATGCCCCTTTTTCCCCCTTATCCCTCCCTTCCCACCCATCCTCCCTAGTCCCTTTCCCTTTGGTAACTGTTAGTCCATTCTTGGGTTCTGTGAGTCTGCTGCTGTTTTGTTCCTTCAGTTTTTTTTTTGTTCTTATACTCCATAGATGAGTGAAATCATTTGATACTTGTCTTTCTCCACCTGGTTTATTTCACTGAGCATAATACCCTCTAGCTCCATCCATGTTGTTGCAAATGGTAGGATTTGTTTTCTTCTTCTGGCTGAATAATATTCCATTGTGTATATGTACCACATCTTCTTTATCCATTCATCGACTGATGGACACTTAGGTTGCTTCTATTTCTTGGCTGTTGTAAATAGCGCTGCAATAAACATAGGGATGCATATACCTTTTTGAAACTGGGCTCCTGCATTCTTAGGGTAAAATCCTAGGAGTGGAATTCCTGGGTCAAATGGTATTTCTATTTTTAGTTTTTTGAGGAACCTCCATACTGCTTTCCACAATGGTTGAATTAATTTACATTCCCACCAGCAGTGTAGGAGGGTTCCCCTTTCTCCACATCCTCGCCAACATTTGTTGTTTGTCTTTTGGATGTTGGCCATCCTGACTGGTGTGAGGTGATATCTCACTGTGGTTTTAATTTGCATTTCTCTGATGATTAGCAATGTGGAGCATCTTTTCATGTGCCTGTTGGCCATCTGAATTTTTCTTAGGCGAAGTGTCTGTTCAGATCTTCTGCCCATTTTTAATTGGATTATTAGCTTTTTGCTTGTTGAGGTGTATGAGCTTTTTATATATTTTGGATGTTAACTCTTTGTCAGATTATGTCATTTAGAAATATATTCTCCCATACTGTAGGATGCCTTTTTGTTCTGTTGATGGTGTCCTTTGCTGTACAGCAACTTTTTAGTTTGATGTAGTCCCATGTGTTCATTTTGCTTTTGTTTCCCTTGCCCAACGAATGCATTCAAGAAAAAGTTGTTTATGTTTGTATTCAAGAGATTTTTGCCTATGTTTTCTTCCTACAGTTTTATGGTTTCATGACTTACTTCAGGTCTTTGATCCATTTCAAGGTTACTTTTGTGTATGGAATTAGACAATAATCCAGTTTCATTCTCTTACATGTAGCTGTCCAGTTTTGCCAACATCTTGTTGAAGAGACTGTTATTTCCCCATTGTATGTCCATTGCTCCTTACAGATATTAATTGACCATATATGCTTGGGTTTATATCTGGGCTTTCTATTGTTCCACTGGTTTTTGGGTCTTTTTTTGTGCCAGTACCAAATTGTCTTACTACTGTGGCTTTGTAGTAGAGCTTGAAGTTGGAGAGCATAATCCCCCCAGCTTTATTCTTCCTTCTCAGGCTATTCGGGTCTTTTGTGGTTCCATATGAATTTTAGAACTATTTGATCTAGTTCATTGAAGAACACTGTTTGTATTCTGGTAGGAATTGCACTGAATCTGTAGATTGCCTTAGGCAGGATGGCCATTTTGACAATATTAATTCTTCCTATTCATGAGCACGGGATGTGTTTCCATTTATTGGTATCTTCTTTAATTTCTCTCATGAGTGTCTTGTAGTTTCAGAGTATAGGTCTTTCACTTCCTTGGTTAGGTTTCTTTCTAGGTATTTTATTCTTTTTGATGCAATAGTGAATGGAACTGTTTTCCTGATTTATCTTTCTGCTAGTGGATTGTTAGTGTATAGGAATGCAACAGATTTCTGTGTATTAATTTTGTATCCTGCAACTTCACTGATTTCAGATATTAGATCTAGTAGTTTTGGAGTAGATTCTTTAGGGTTTATGTAAAATATCAATGTCATCTGCAAACAGGGACAGCTGAACGTCTGCCTTGCCAATTTGCATGCCTTTTATTTCTTTGTGTTGTCTGCTGTGGTGAGGACCTCCAGAATTATGTTGAATAGAAGTGAGGAGAGTGGGCATCCTTGTCTTGTTCCCGATCTTACATATAAGTTTCTCGCTGTTAAGTATAATGTTGGATGTGGGCTTGTCATGTATTGCTTTTATTATGTTGAGGTACTTGCCTTCTATACCCAGTTTGTTGAGAGATTTATCATGAATGGATGCTGAATTTTGTCAAATGCTTTTTCAGCATCTACGGAGATGATCATGTGGTTTGTCCTTTTTGTTGATGTGGGGATGATCTTGATGGATTTTCAATGTTGTACCATCCTTGCATCCATGGAATAAATCCTACTTGATCATGATGTATGGATGATCTTTTTGATGTATTTTTGAATTGTTTCCTAATATTTTCTTGAGTATTTTTGCATCTATGTTCATCAGGGATATTAGTCTTTAATTTTCTTTTTTTGTGGTGTCTTTGCCTGGTTTTGGTATTAGAGAGATGCTGGCCTCATAGAATGCATTTGGGAGTATTCCCTCTTCTTCTAATTTTTGGAAAACTTTAAGTAGGATGGGTATTAGGTCTTTATTAAGTGTTTGATAAAATTCAGCAGTGCAACCATATGGTCCAGGAGTTTTGTTCTTTGGTAGTTTTTTGTTTACCAATTCAATTTTGTTGCCTGTAATTGGTCTGTTCAGATTTTGTGTTTCTTCCTCGGTCAGCTTTGGAAGGTTGCATTTTTCTAGAAAGTTGTCCATTTCTTTTAGGTTATCCAGTTTGTTAGCATATAATTTTTCATAGTATTCTCCCATAATTCTTTGTATTTCTGTGGTGTCCATAATGATTTTTCCTTTCTCAATTCCAATTTTTTTTTTTTGAGAGTAAAGCAGCTTTAATTATCTGTTCAGGACTGACAACATATCACTAAACAGTATGAGTCAAGTAGGATCTTCACCTTCCCTCTCCTCTCCTTCCTATTCTCTGTCCCTTCCCAGAGGAGATCATAAATTTTGGTAAACAAGCTGGGGTAGGAAAAGCAAAAGCACTAGAATGGCAAAGAAAAGGAAGCCAACCAAGGCTTTCCCTCATCAGCAGTTCCAGGCATGGCTATGGCTCGGGGACTGAAGAGGAACATTTAGTACTAAGAAATGACTGGGAATTGGCCTAAATTTTCTCTAGAATACAAGTCCATCAAGTAGGTTTGAAGGGTCCAGGAAACAAAATTAAATCCCTTTATAATAACATTCCACAAATTCATGCCCCACTCCCAGGAATTTGTTCTGAAAAATAAATAAATATGGTATTAGAGAAATTATAGTCCCTGTTCTCTGTCCATATTATCAAATGAATTTTTAAATATCTGGTATGAACAGTTGTTAAAAAAAAAAGGCAGAAATTGACAAACTTTCCCAGTTTCATTAAGAAAAAGTTATGACAAACTTATGTAAGGATTCAGTATATAACCACACAAACATTTCCTAAAATATCTCACCATTCTGTTTGATAAAAATGAAAACTGTAAATGAACTGAACTATAATGTGGGTACAATAATTTATAGCCAGTTTTATAACTATACACAAAGAGTATTGAGCAATGAATGAATAGCAACTTGGAAAGAAACTATCAGCAGAATAACATAGTTCATCTTTGCACATGTAGTTTTGAATATTTCTGTTACTTGCATGACCATATACATGGCAGGACCATCAAATGGGAACAATATAACAATTTTTAATAATACACCTGTATGTTAGATCTGAATATTCCCCTAATTAGGCAAAGACAAACTTCAATAAATGTATATAAATTATTTGGAAGAAAAATAATGTTATACATTTAGATTGAAACATTTTATTCCATGAGGGTGACAGAATATTTTTAATGAGTCAAAATAAAAGTAAAAATTATTTTATGCTTACCACACAGCAAGTTCTTCCTTGAATGTTTTAGGTGTAGTGTTGCATTTAGTCCTTTCAACAATGTTATCCAATAGACAGTATGTTTACCTTCTTTTTGTTATGTTAAGAAATAGGTTTATACAAGAAAAAAATGACAATCCCCAAATCACAGTCATTTGTGGAAAACAGTATTTTGGTATTCTATGGAACTGAAGGTTGAATTCATCGTTGCCTGTTCCTTCAATACTGCTCCAGGACAAATGATAGGTTGCTTCTTGAATGAGAAGCATTACTGTCATCCAACAGCAGGTTTCTTTCTCACCAAGCCACAGCCTTTCTTTCTGGGTTACAAAGCCACACAAACAACTTTTATCTGCTTAAAAAAAATATGTTGAGTTCAACATTATAAAACCCTTTTTACTTTAGGCTTTATAACTGAAGAGTACATCTGTACTCTTACACATGGTTTATATCTGAAAGGATGCTGTTCACATGGTTTTAGGTTGACTATAGGAAGAAAAAGCGAGAAGAATGAGGAAGGAATGAAGAGTGGCATTTCTTTTTTTGTTGTTGCAGTTTATTTTTTGTTTGCCTGTTTGTTTATTCTAATTCCCACCATCCCTTTCTGAAGGTAAGTGCTCAAAAGGCATTCCAAGCTCTGTCCGTTTTAACTTGTTCTTTCATTTTCCATTATGCACTATATACTTTGTGTTTAGACTGGAGGGGGGGGAGATAAACATTTAGCTTGGCTTTATGATATCATTTTAAGCCTCATGAAGGTATAATGCAGTAGATTATGAGTGAAGGAATAGATCATAAAAGCAAGTGTTTACCTCCTTGCCACCTTTCATGAAACATATCATCTCAATTTTTCAAAGTATGGCTCCTCATTGTTGTGAAACTGCTGCTGAAGACAGCGTCGTAGAAATTTAGGAATGGGGGAAGGGATGACGACTGTGGATTCAGCATTTCCACCTGATACACTCATTGAGCTCAGATGGAAAGCCAGCAAGCACCACGATTTTGCCTCAATCAGATGTGTTATTTAAGAGATTGCTGTTTCCATTTCCAGGTCTCTGTCATTATTGCAGTATCACTTGGCACAGTCATTTCTGATTCTATTTATGTGTGTAGACTCTCTTTTTTTCTTGATAAGTCTGACTAGGGGTTTATCCCTTTTGTTTATTTTCTTGAAGAAGTAGCTCTGGCTTTCATTGATTCTATTGTTTTATTCTTCTCGATTTTATTTATTTCTGCTCTCATCTTTATGATGTCCCTCCTACTAATGGGCCTCATTTGTTCTTCTTTTTCTAGTTTCATTAATTGTGAATTTACACTGTTCATATGGGATTGTTCTTCTTTCCTGAGGTAGGCCTGTATTGCAATATACTTTCCTCTTAGCACGGCCTTCTCTGTGTCCCACAGATTTTGTGGTGTTGAATTATTGTTGTCATTTGCCTCCATATATTGCTTGATCTCTGTTTTTATTTGGTCATTGATCAATTGGCTATTTAGGAGAATGTTGTGAAGCCTCCATGTGTTTGTGGGATTTTTCATTTTCTTTGTGTAATTTATTTCTAGTTTCATACATCTGTGATCTGAGAAACTGCTTGGTACAACTTCAATCTTTTTGAATTAACCGAGGCTCTTTTTGTGGCCTAGTATATGAAAATGTTCAATGTGCACTTGAGAAGAAGGTGTATTCTGTTGCTTTTGGGTGTAGAGTTCTGTAGATGAAATGTTCAATGTGCACTTGAGAAGAAGGTATATTCTGTTGCTTTTGGGTGTAGAGTTCTGTAGATGTCTGTTAGGTCCATCTGTTCTAATGTGTTGTTCTGTGCCTGTCTCCTTACTTATTTTCTGTCTGGTTGAACTGTCCTTTGGAGTGAATGGAGTCTTTAAGTCTCCTAGAATGAATGCACTGCATTCTTTTTCCCCCTTTTAATTCTGTATTTGTTTCATATATGTAGGTGCCCCTGTGTTGGGTGCACAGATATTTATAACAGTTATATCTTCTTGTTGGATTGATCCCTTTATCATTATGTAAAGTTCTTCTTTGTCACTTCTGACTTTCTTTGTTTTGAAGCCTATTTTGTCTGATACAAGTACTGCAACTCCTGCTTTTTTCTCCCTTTAGTTGCATGAAATATCTTTTTCCATCCCTTCACTTTTAGTCTGTGTATGTCTTTGGATTTAAAGTGAATCTCTTGTAGGCAGCATATAGATGGGTCTTTTTTTTAACCCATTCAGTGACTCTATGTCTTTTGATTGCTGCATTCAGTCCATTTACATTTAGGGTGATCATCAATAGGTATGTACTTATTGCCATCATAGGCTTTAGATTCGTGGTTACTAAAGGTTCAAGGTTAACTTCCTTACTATCTAAGAGTCTAACTTAACTCACTTAATATGCTATTACAAACACAATCTAAAGGTTCTTTTTTTTTTCTCCTCCTTTTTCTTCCTCCTCCATTCTTTATATATTAGGTATCACATTCTGTACTCTTTATCTATCCCTTGATTGACTTTTGGGATATTTAATTTTGCATTTGCTTAGTAATTAGATGTTCTACTTTCTTTACTGTGGTTTTATTACCTCTGGTGACAGCTATTAATCCTTAGGAACACTTCTATCTATAGCAGTCCCTCAAAAATACACTGCAGAGACTGTTTGTGGGAGGTAAATTCTCTCAGCTTTTGCTCATGTGGAAATTGTTTAATCCCTCCTTCAAATTTAAATGATAATCTTGCCGGATAACGTATTCTTGGTTCAAGGCCCTTGTGCTCCATTGCATTAAATACATCCTGCCACTCCCTTGTGGCTTGTAAGGTTTCTGCTGATAAGTCTGATGATAGCCTGATGGGCTTTCCTTTGCATGTGACCTTATTTCTCTCTCTGGCTGCTTTCAACAGCCTGTCATTATCCTTGATCTTTGCCATTTTAATTACTGTATGTCTTGGTGTTGTCTTCCTTGGGTCCCCTTGTGTTGGGAGATCTGTGCATCAGCCTGAGAGACTATCTCCTTCCCCAGATTGGGGAAGTTTTCAGCAATTACCTCCTCAAAGACACTTTCTATCCCTTTTTCTCTTTTTCTTCTGGTACCCCTATAATGCAAATATTGTTCCATTTGGATTGGTCACACATTTCTCGCAATATTCTTCCATTCTTAGAGATCCTTCCTTTTCTCTGTGCCTCAGCTTCTTTTTATTCCTATTCTCTTATTTCTATTTCATCTATCATCTCCACCACATCTAATCTGCTTTTAAAACCTTCCATTGTATATTTCATTTCTGATACTGTGTTCTACAATGATTGGTTCTCTGACAGGAATTCACTCCTGAGTTCTTGAATATTTTTCTTTACCTCCATGAGTATGTAAATTATTTTTATTTTGAAACCTCTTTCAGGAAGATTCATGAGGTCAATTTCACTTGAATCTTTCTCTGGTGGTGTATTCATAATTTTGCTTTGAACGAGGTTCCTTTTACATTTCATATTTGCATTGGCACCCTCTAGTGCCCAGAAGCTCTACTCTCTGGAGCTGCTCAGCCCTTGGGGCAATGTTGGGGGTCGCAGGGGAACAGTGTTGGTGCCTGGGGGGAGGAAAGAGCTGTTTCCTGCTTCCCAGCTGCTATGCCTGTCTCCACTGCCTGAATCGGTGGGCAGAGCACACACGTATAAGCCTCTATGCTTTGTTTTTGTAGCTGCCAGAGGCAGGGCTTCCCTCTGGTGGGTCTAACACCAGTGTAGCATTTGCCAGTTTGTAAGCCAGGTGGGGCTGGTTGGGAGGAAGGCAGAGCAGGCTGCATATAACGGTGGGGGGCCTTGGAACCGCATAACCAGCCAGAGGGCTGGAGCCTGAAGATTGTGAAAGTTCCCAACCTGCTGGGCAGAGTGTACCTGGACAATTTTGTTTACCTGTCCTTTCTTCTGAGCAGTAAGCTCTGTGCAATCCTTGCCCCTTTAGCAGCCCTCTCGCTGTTAGGAAGTGTCTCAGACTGCCTGCTTTTCTTTTGTCTCAGAGCAACTGGATATGGATCCCTGCTTTCCACAAGTGGCTGGAATCTCAGTCTCCCCAGGTATTCTGCCTGACTTAGCCTTCCAACCTCACTAATCATGAGAACACCATAAAATGTAGGTTTGTGCTCCCATAGCAGATCTCCACAGCTAGGCATTCAGCAGTCCCAGGCCTCCACTCCCTCCCCAGTCCATTTCTCTTCCTCCCACCAGTGAGCTGGGGTGGGGGAAGGGCTTGGGTCCTGCCAGACCACAGCTTTGGTACGTTACCCTGTTCTGTGAGGTTTATTCTTTTCTCCAGGTGTACACAGTCTGACACAGCCCTCTTTCCTGTTGCTCTTTCAGGATTAGTTATATTAATTATATTTTCATATTATATGAGGTTTTAGGAGGAAACCTCTGTCTCACCTCTCTGAAGCCTTTTGTAATTTTCTTAACTAAATGACATTTCTTTTCTAAATCCTCATTGCATATGCTATCATATTACTGACATTTACATTAAACACTATGTTATCATCATTTATGTACTTTTCTTACTATATGATCCCTCCTACTAGTTTGGGTTTCCCAAATTGTTTCTAATATAGTACCTAACAAGCACCCAAAAAACTCACATTGAATTATGTAGACTACAGCACAACATAAATCATAAAGAGATATGGATAAATAGATTTATAACATGATAAGCTTTAAAATTGAGATATTTGCTCTACAGTTTTGAACCTTGTTTTTTGCTCTAAGAAGATTTGAATAAACTGCTTATCAAATAGTAATTTTCTTTTGTAAAATAAATGAATAAAGCAAATGATGCCTTTATCCAAGAAATGTGGAACATATACTAAGAAAATGGGATATGAAGAAAATGGGATATGAAAAGCTGATAGTCCTCCTAGCTGAAAGGTTCTAGTTATTAATGGTACATCATTAACTGTGAGGAAAATGAATATTTAGAGGGAATGCCAAGATTCATGATGTCCCTGTAGCATCATATAGCATAAGTTCCTTTGTATTATAAACAAATTTAATTTATATTATTTGACATAGTAAATGACACCACACCAGAAGATGAAATGATTATTTAAACTCATCAAAATAAATAGAAGTACTCCTCAAAAGCAGTAGAACAACAAAATCTCAGTCAAATAAAGATATATAAATATGTGCATTGTGAATTATCAGGATGGAGTGTTCCACAAGCTAACCAATTAGATGAAGATATTTCAATTGCATGGAGAGAACAAAGTATGTAAATATTGATTATCTTTCCTTCAGAATTTTAAATGTTTAGAACATGAAAAGAAATCTAAAGGCATAATACCTTAAAGTGAGAAAATCAAGTGTATAATAAAAGATTAAAAGTACTTTATTTCTCAGTCTTAAGAGTGCCAACTGCCAGGAGGTTTAATACAGAACAGGAATAGCAGCTTCACCTGGGGACCTTTGAAAAATGCAGGTGCCCACCCTATAATGAATTAGGAACTTGGAGGTGGGGCCCAGCAACTGAGCTTTAACAAGCCTTCCAGGTGATTCTGAAGCACACTGAAGTGGAGAACCAGTCATTAGGAGTACCCATATCTAGTAGGAAAACTTGACAGAAGCATACGATTAAATACCTTAACCAACTGCTAAATCCACGCATGTGGAAGGACTGAGGGCAGGAGAGCCAAAAAGGTCTCTGAACATGTTCAGATATACTACTGAATGCTAAGGTTTTAGGGTTAGTATTGTCACTAGCAATCACATCCCATAGTTTCCTCTTTAGTGTTTCCCAATTTGGGAGGATGAAGGGAGTAAAGATCTACTCCTGGTTTGATATCCACAGGAGATTTCCATAGTTTCTAAGTTACAGTGCTGGGAGGCTTTCTGGGAGACAACTATCCATCTTTCCTCTCGTGGTAAATGTGGCAATCTCTCCTGATTTAGATACTGACAAACCCTACACTGAGTGGCAGCTATGATATATGTACTTTAGGAGTACTTTTCCTTGTTCCAATTAGTAATACATCACCCTCTGCCTCTATAATACTGTCAAAGGCTCTAAAAGCAAGCTGTCAGGTAAGTAAGAAGTATTGACTGCACTAACTGGGTAACTTAAAATAAGCATGGCTAGATTAGACAATAACAAAATAATCCAAAAATTATGATTAAGAAACCAGGCAGAAAGAATAACACTATCCAATACTTTTTTAAACCTTTAATATATACTCTTCATACACCATCACTCTGGTTGTCTTCAGATTTCTTTGCAAGTTCTCCATATTCTTATTAAATTCTAAAGGAAACTATCAATCCTTAATGTATTTTATATGTGAAATCACACTCATAAAAAAAATCAGTTATCTACCTACTACAAAGGAGATGAAAAAAACCTGTCTCCTAATTGATAGTGGAAAGGAAGGCATTCTCACAATTATCAACATCTACCAGAATGTCTCCAACTATTAATTATATATTAATCCACTGGATTAAGTCTGTAAACTTGCCAAGTATTTGGTGTTCATTGACCAAGTTGTTCTCATTTTCACATAAAAAGAACTGATTTAAACTAGAGAAAGGATTAAGTTACCTAGTTTTAACTTTAATGGTATTAGATTGTATTAAACAGTGAAAGTTATAGTATTTTTCTCCTTTAAGGGAAAAGGAACAAAATATTTACCAAGTTAGGATAACATGGGAGTGCATAGGCATTATATAGACATTATTTCATCCTTGATACCACTACCATCATCCATTGTTTGCAAATAAAGACACACCAAGGATCAGAGAGGTTAAGTCATTTCTTCTTTATTCACACAACTACTTAGTGGCAGGACCAAGATGCAAACCAAAGTTGATGTGACCACAGACTCCATTTTTTCTCAACATACCATGTTGCCAACTGGTGATGGAGGTTCACAATAGAAAAGATGAGATAGATGATAGCTTCCTATTCCTTTATTCTATTTACTACTGCTGAATTGACTTACGGTCACTGGAACTACTTCTACATTGAGTTCATCTCCAAACCTGACACTGATCTCCCCATTCTCCAGATTCTTCATTTTATGTACTATTTATTTTGGCACCCAATCACACTCCATCTTAAAATGTTACAGTAAATATATTCGTATTTTATTTCTGCAAAAACAGGGAGAAATGCCTTTTACATTTCTATGTCCTTCAACAGTGTCCAGTGTCCAGTACCCAGTGTGGATTTGATGTGCTATTTATCTATGTGTTCCCCAGAGATTAGCATAATGTTACACAGCAGGGGATCAACATACGCTTGATCAAAGAAGTAGAATGAACTTTTTACTAAAGCTTGTAGATTCAATGCCATTAATTTTTAATTATAGCTGTGGGTAAAATTGCAATATTTCCAGAATATTTCACCTGTCTTTAGTACATCTGCATATCAGTAGGCATTCAGAGATGGAAAGAAGTATCCCTTTAGTGCATTTGCATCATTCCTCAGGGGTGGAGAGAGAAGTTCATCTCCATATCAACGGGCAAGAAACGGCTTATCTGTACCTGAGAGGGGAGGGGAGGGCAGGTTTTGCTTCTCCTGCGGCAGGAAAGAAAGAAGGGCTCGGACCGCAGTTTGTAAGCAATAACTGAATTTTAAACTTTATTTCTCCCTTTGACTGATTTCAGTTTTATAAGTATTTTGCCCCGGGATTTCCTCTCCCCGGACTTACAAGCTCCTTATGGATATTTGTTGGATTTTACCAATGATCTTAGAAGACAGAAAACAAGCCTAAAATGAAGAAAGCAATTTTAAGCATCTGATAAAGCAAGATTTGGTGCACTCGTATTTAGCTACCTAATGTCGGTATCCCATAACATTATAAAGTTTTAATTCCCGTTTCTTATGTGCAATGCTAGCTTTTACAACTAGGCTGTGCAGCCCTAGGGCGAAATACTTCAGTTCACCCCTTTAAAAGGGAAAAGCAACCTGATAATAAAGGATTTATAAGGCACAAACAGCATCCAAGACATGCAAGATGAGACCAACACTGTCATGATTACTTTTTAAGTCGTCGCTGATTTCCCTGCGGCCACAGCAAACCTTTCTTCTGCAGCAAGTGTCCTGAAGGAAGCATCAACTGCTGAACCACTCAAACTGACCCCACAAAACGCCTTTCTAAAGGAACTGTTGTTTCTTAAATCGCACATCAGGCGGAGGGGGAAACCAGGCACCTGCGCTAGACAGTCGGGCTCGGGCACTTGTTTTCATGAGCACCACCGAACGAGCACCTCTGCGGCGCCGGAGTCATAATTCTGTCCCCAGCTGCCACTCGGGGAAGGCTCGGTCGAGGCCAGAGACAGCCTCCGACAGCCCCCGCGCGCGCGCCGTCTCCCGCCGCCGCGCCCCCGCCCTCAGCGCTCGCCGCACCTGCAAATCCCGCGCGCTTGGTGGCGCGGGCCCAGAAGACAGCCTCTCCTGCTCGCCCGGCTCAGGGCCGCCGCCTTCCGCCATCTTTCACCTGCTCGCCGGCGCCTGCTGCCGACGCGCCGCCTGCGACTTCCAGGCTGGTTGCCTGGTAACCGCAGGGCGGGGCCGGCTGCGCGCGCCCCTCTTCCGGCGCCAGCCCACCTATTCCGACCCCATTTCCTTGAAGGAGGAAACTGATGAGACGTCCTCCGCATAGAACGCTTTGGCGAGGGCATCCTGCTACGTCTGCTGTATGCCCGAAGGTGCTGTAGGCCGCCCTAGAAGGCAGCATAGATTTTGCGGGTTCTTTTAACTCAACAACGAAAACTGGGTATTTTTTCTGATAAAAATTACATTACTAAACTGTCAAGGACTAGGTGGTACATCTCCCCCACGGCGTGAATTGGTTTTGAGGAAGAACACTGTAAACTCTTTAATCAGAACCGGAGACTACTAAACTCTACGTTCACCTGAGAGTTATTTAAATTCTTGTTTTATTCCAGGGACTTTTATGCTCTGAAATGCAAAAGTAGAAAACAGTAGCCCCCGGCCATTATAAAACCCACAGTCTAGTGGGGAAAAAAGAGATGTACACAGATAATAATATGCAATTTGCAATGGAACTTTAAGAAAATGTTAGAAGTGGAATGTGGGGCGTGAAGGGGAATATATTGTTGGTGTGTGTGCGCACTGTGCACAGTGTGTACTTGTCTCTCTTCCTGCCAGGTATTATTACCGTGTTGCACTTGAGGAAATGAGATGATAAATAATGACTAAATTCACCTTGTTGGAAATAGTGGTACCAGATAGCAGATCTTGAATTTGTTGTCTCAGTATTCTTTGTAATACAACATTCTGCCCTAGAACTCTGGCTGTTTTACGTCCCAGAGCTTGGCTAAATCTTGTAGGTTAAGTACTTCCAGTAGAGTGGATCAAAATGACCACAACAAAAGTCATAGGCTTGAGAGATAATGTTCGTGTTGATTAAGTTCTACATGGTTGAAACTTAGGAGAAATGACAAAAGGTGGTTATGGGGCGGGTGGGGGCGGCGCGGATCTAGACTGTAGAAGTAGGCTTAGGGCAGACTCTGAAGGATCTTGCCTCAGTGAAGAGATTGGACATTACTCTCTGAGCCAATAATTCTCAAAAGTTCCTGCACATTAGAACCTCCTCTGCTGCTCTTCCTCACACCTGAACTCAGATTTAATTAGTGTGGGGTGGGTCTCAAGCATCACATATTTGAAGAGGATACCCAAGTGGACTTTGCTTCTGGCCATGACAGCATACCTGGTACTGAACTTGCTCTTCCCATTCCCAGCAATTTTAAAAATCTAGGCAAAATATACAAAACAACTGTTTCCAGACATTGAATAACAAGCAGTTCAGGTCTGTGATATCCAGAGAAGGGAAACAAGCAAAATGAGCTGTGTTTGCCCTGATTTTCTGCCTGGAGCTCTCAAGCATTGCTGGTGAGAATGGAGAATGGTACAGCTACTTTTGGAATTAGTTTCTTCTAAAGTTAGAAATTCAGTTATAAGACCAAGCATTTCCACTCCTAAGTATTGACCCAAGAGGAACAGAAACATGTTCACAAAAATATCTACACCCAAATATTCATAGAAACTTTACTTATAATAGTCCCAAACTGGAAACAATCCAAATGTCCATCAATAAATGAAAGGATAACATTTTGATGAGTTCATACAATGGAATTCTACTTAACAGTAAAAAGGAAGAAATTACTGATTCATGCACCATGGCCGAATCTCAAAGACATTATCTTGAGTAAAAGAAACCAGATGCAAAAAAGTAAATGCTGTCTGATTCAATTTATATGAAATTCTAAAACAGGCAAAACTAATGATTACTGACAAAAGGCTGTTGGTTGCTTGGGGTTTTCTCTTTGGGGAAGGATACCTTTGGGGAATTTGACTGAAAAAGGACATAGGAGCTTTTTGAGGTGATGGCTATTGTGGTGTTAGTCATACAGGTATACAGGCACATTGGAGATAACACAGGTTCATTTCCAGACACTACAGAAAAGCTAATATTGCAATAAAGAAATGAACTTTTGGTTTTCCAGCACATATGAAAGTTATGTTTACACCATATTTAGTCTATAAATTGTGCAATAAAAAATAATCTTTATTTTGCAGATAAGTATGTATCTTAATTTAAAAAATAATTTATTGCTAAAAAATGCTAACCATCAGATGAGCTTTCACCAAGTCATAATCTTTTTGCTAGTGGGAGGATTTTGCTTCAGTGTTGATGTCTGCTGACTGATCAGGGTGGGAGTTGCTGAAGGCTGGGGCAGCTGTAGAAATTTCTTAAAACAATAATGATATTTGCTGCATCTATGGGCTCTTCAGTTTGTGAATAATTTCTCTATATCATGCCATGATGTTTGATAGCATTTTACCTAAAGTAGGACATCTTTCAAAATTGGAGTCAATCCTCCAACCCTGCTGCTTTATCAACTAAGTTTATGTAACTTTCTAACTCATTTGTTGTCATTTCAGCAATCTTCACAGCATCTTCACCAGGAGTAGATTCCACCTCAAGAAATCACTCATCCCTGATCATGATAACAGATATAATAATATTGAAAAGTTTGACATATGGCAAACATTACCAAAATGTGACAGAGATACAAAGTGAGCAAATCCTGTTAGAAAAATGGTGCCAATGTACTTGTTTGTTGCAGAGTTGCCACAAGACTTCAATTTGTAAAAAATGCAGTATCTGCCAAGCAAATACACAATAAAGCAAAGTGTGATACAACGAGGTATACCTGCACATTTGTTAAAAACACACTGAGCTAATACTTAAAACAGGTGAACTTTATGGTATGTAAATTATGCATTTATAAAGGTGGTTGAAAAAACCCTTCCCCACATAATTCTGTTGTGCAGCAGTGATGGAAGGCACTGATCTAATCACTGATCTGAGGCAACTGGATCCATTAAAGGATTTGTGTGATTGAGAAAGATCACAGACATCAGTGTGTGGGATAAATCAGAGTTAGGAAGCTAGAAGGTTATTGCGACAATAAGAGGTGGGTGATTAGGACTCAAGTTTTGTCAATCGCAGTGAGTACAAAGAGAAGCAACAGTAGGGATATTAGGGTCAGGCCCACTAGGTTTTGCAGTCATACATGGGGAATATAGGAATAAAGAATGACATTTGGGGTTTTGGTAAGGGGATTTGATAAACGGTGCTTACCATTTACATTTACAATGTAAATTACTGTGTTGAAAGGGAGAGGCAAACTTCAAAAGAAAGAAATAAGCCTAATTATGGACATTTTCAATTTCAAAAGCATGTGGGACACTAGGGTGAAATACATCATGGAGCAATTGCAAATACGGGTCTAGATATCAGTAGACTAGGACAGTTTTGGTTTGGAGATAGAGATTTGGGACTGTCTGCATGTAAGTGGTAGAGTAGATGAGGCTTCCAGTGGCAGTGGAA
The DNA here is from genome assembly GCF_040802235.1 of Manis javanica. NCBI lineage: Eukaryota > Metazoa > Chordata > Mammalia > Pholidota > Manidae > Manis > Manis javanica. The sequence continues at coordinate 154,290,810 of NC_133157.1, forward strand.
ATGTGAGAAGATAGGAGGACCCAGCATACTCAGAAGCACCCACATTGAAGGGCTCACTGGAAAAATTAAATTTTCAGGGATTTTACAGGCAATGGTTAAACAGCCATTACTAAAAATTAAATTGTACATATTACAATGAAATTATAAACAATGTAATAAATACTCAAAAATAATTATCTCCTAATTGTTTAAATACATTTTATTACTATTTGTGCTCTTGAGGTTATTTATATTTATTGAATCTATATGGTGGCAGTGCCACATAAGGCCATGCTACTGCACACCTCTTCCCAACTCCACCTTCAGTGACAACATGTTGGTAGCTTGAAAGTCTCCAGGGTGAGAATCTTTACACCTCAGAAATTGGCAAATACTACAGATAAGAGCTTGATATATTTTGTCCATTGTCTACTCTAGATTTAAGAGTGGGGTGAAGAAATGTTTACATAGTAGTGAAGACTTCAAAGTGTTCTCTGTCTGTAGCTGTTCTGTGGATAGCAAACAAAAATTAAAAGGACGTTCTCATCCAGGAATTTAAAGTTGTTAGCTGACTTGGGAAATGAAGTTCTCATTTCATGTCATTGAGTTACTAAGCATGTGTGGATTGTTTTATTCACATCTTCTCAACATGAATGAAAATATCTACTGATGTTCACATGGTCCCCCTCTCTTTTCATTGTGATGAAAGCTGTAGCACCTCTTCCCATTCTTAACCAAAAAATGTTATCACAAATAGTTCACTCCTCCTCCATTCTCTTCTTTTATATTCTCAAAGTAGTTGAGGGCTTCAAGAATCATGGAATTTATTCTATATGAAATATCCCCTGGGAGCTTCTGCCACACACTTGCTTCAGCATTTGTGTTGTTTCTTGGGGTATTTACACTGAAAACTTAATTCTAATACCTTCTTACACTTACTTTTTCCTTCCATTACATTGAAAGATCATAGAGGCTATGCCCACATCTTTATTTCTAGTGCCTTAACATAGAACCTGGAAAATAATACATACTTTCAATAAATATATGAATGAATGACAGAAGGACAAAAGGAAGGTCGGAAGGAAGGAAGGAGGTAGGCATCATAACTCAAACCCATTTGACTAGCTCCAAAGCCCATTTTCCATTCATAGAAAGTCAAAAAATAACAAGATATATCAATGGAGATCATCATAATATATGGACAGGAGAGAGAGTAAAATGCAGGCCTGTTCATTCACCTTGGATTAAAATAAACTGTATCTGACTCCAGCTTCCCAACATAAGTGAAACTCACACTTGTGTGATTTTACTTATGCTGGAACATCACTGAGGCCAAGATCAAAGCTCACTGTAGTCCACAATGGCCTTATTTCATCCTTTAAAACATTTTAATCTTGGCCTTTTAACACTTACAGAATACAGAATATTCATAGCTCAGATCGATTCAAGATGGCAACGGGAGAGATGAGACAGAGAATTCCACTCAAAACAACATATAGTGCAAAAATATAGTTAATACAACTAATCCTAAAAGAGCAACAGGAAAGAAGGCTGCACCAGACTGCACACACCTAGAGAAAAGAGCAGACCTCATAAAAAAGGGTAATGTACCCAAGCCTTGATCCAGCGGGACTCAAGCCTTTCCCCTACCCCAGCTCACCAGCAGGAGAAAGAGAATAGAGCGGGGAGGGAGTAGAAGCCTAAGACTGCTGAACACCCAGCCCTGGAGATACACTTTGGAGCACAAACCTATATTGTGTGGTGCTCTGGAGGTTGGTGGGATTTGGAAGCTGGGACAGGTGGAGTGCTTGAGAGACTGAGATTCTGGCCATTTGTGGAGGATGGGGCTCCACATCGGGCTGCTCTGGGACAAAGCAAAGGTGGTTAGTCTGAGAGGATTCCTAGCAGAGAGAGGGCTACTGAAAGGGTGGGGATTGCATGGAGCTTCCTGCATGAGAAAAGGGATAGGTGGACAAGGTTGTCTGGGCATGCTCTGCCCAGCAGGTTGGGAGTTTTGAGGAGCTGCAGGCACTCCATCCCTCTGGCTGGCTACTCAGATCTGAGGGCCCCCCACCGTGAAATGCAGCCTGCTGCGCCTTCCTCCTTGCCTTCCAGCACCAATTTGCAAACCGGCAGTCACTGTGCTGGCCAGCCAGAGGGAGACCCTGCCGACAACAGCTAGAGATGCAAAGCACAGAGGCTTACACCAGGTGCTCCCACCACTGGCTCTAAGACTGGAGACAGGCACTGTAGCCGGGAAGCAGGAAACAGCTCTTTTCTCCCCCCAAGCACCAGCACCACTCCCTTGCAAGCCCCAACTTTACTCCAGGGGCTGAGCAGTACCAGAGAGTAGAGCTTCTGGGCACTAGACGGTGTCACATAGAAATATGAAACATCAAAGGAAACTGATTCAGACCAAAATCACACAAATCCCAGAAAAAGGGCCAAATGAAACTGAATTCACCAATCTTCTTGAAAGAGAGTTCAAAATAATAGTCATTAACATGCTCGTGGAGGTACAGAAAAATATTCAAGAACTCAGGGACAAATTTAAGAGAGAGATTTAATCATTAAGAAACTCCACATCTGAAATGAAACATACAATGGAGGGATTTAAAAGCAGATTAGATGTAGTAGAAGAGATGGTAAATGGAATAGAAATTAGAGAAGAATACAAAGAAGCTGAGGCACAGAGAGATAAAAGGATTTCTAAGAATGAAAGAATATTGAGAGAACTGTGTGACCAATACAAATGGAACAGTATTTACATTATAGGGGTACCAGAAGAAGGAGAGAGACAAAAAGGAATAGAAAGTGTCACTGAGGAGGTAATTGCTGAAAACTTCACCAGTCTGGGGAAGGAGATAGTCTCTCAGGCGTTTGAGGTGTACAGATCTCCCAACACATGGGACCCAAGGAAGACAACATCAAGACATATAATAATTAAAATGGCAAAGATCAAGGATAAAGACAGACTTTAAAAGCAGCTAGAGAGAGAAAAACAATAGACACAAAGGAAAACCCATAAGGCTATCATCAGATTTCTCAACAGAAACCTTACAGGCCAGAAGGGAGTGGCATTATATATTTAATGCAATAAAGCACAAGGTCCTGAACCCAAGAATACTCTACCCTGCAAGGTTATTATTTAAATTTGAAGGAGGGATTAAACAATTTTCAGATAATCAAAAGCTGAGAGAATTTACCTGCCACAAACCACCTCTACAGTGCATTTTGGAGGGACTGCTATAGATGGAAGTATTCCTAAGTATAAATAGCTGTCACCAGGGGAACTAAACCACATCAAAGAAAGTAGAACAATTAATTACTAAGCAAATACAAAACCAAATCAACTACCCACAAAGTCAATCAAGGGATAAATGAAGAGTACACACTATAATAGCTAATATATAAAGAATGGAGGAGGAAGAAAAATGAACAACAAAAAAAGAACCTTTAGGTTGTGTTTATAATAGCATACTAAGTGAGTTAAATTAGACTGTCAGACAGTAAGGGAATTACCCTTGAACCTTTGGTAACCACAAATCTAAAGTGTGCAATGACATTAAGTACATACCTGTGGATAATTACCCTAAATGTAAATGGTCTGAATACACCAATCAAAAGACATAAAGTCACTGAATGGATAAAAATACAAGACCTCACTATATGCTGCCTACAAGAGACTCACTTCAAACCCAAAGACATACACAGACTAAAAGTGAAGGGATGGAAAAAAATATTTCATGCAACTAATAGGGACAAAATAGCAGGTGTTGCAGTACTTGTAACAGAAAAAAATAGACCTCAAAACAAAGAAAGCCACAAGAGACAAAGAAGGACATTACATAATGATAAAGGGATCAATCCAACAAGAAGATATAACCATTATAAATATCTAAGCACCCAACATAGGAGCACCTACATATGTGAAACAAATACCAACAGAATTAAAAGGGGGAAAAGAATGTAATGCATTCATTCTAGGACACTTCAACACTCCACTCACTCCAAAGGACAGATCAACCAGACAGAAAATAAGTAAGGAGACAGAGGCATTGAACAATGCATTAGAACAGATGGACCTAACAGACATCTACAGAATTCTCCACCCAAAAGCAGCAGGATACACATTCTATTCAAGTGCACATGGAACATTTACAGGAATAGATCATATACTAGGCCACAAAAAGAACCTCAGTAAATACAAAAAGATTGAAATTCTACCAACCAGCTTCTCAGATCACAAAGGTATGAAACTAGAAATAAATTATACAAAGAAAACAAAAAGCCCACAAACACATAGAAGCTTAATAACATGCTCCTAAATAATCAATGGATCAATAATCAAATAAAAACAGAGATCAAGCAACATATAGAGACAAATGATAAAAATAATTCAACACTGCAAAATCTATAGGATGTAAAGAAGGCCATGCAAAGAGGGAATTATATTGCAATACAGGCCTACCTCAGGAAAGAAGAAAAACCTGAAGTGGGCAGTCTAAACTCACAATTAATGAAACCAGAAAAGGAAGAACAAATGAGGCCCAAAGTCAGTAGAAGGAGGGACATAAAAAAGATAAGAGCAGAAATAAATAAAATTGAGAATAATAAAACAATAGAAAGAATTAATGAAAGCAACAGCTGGTTCTTTGATAAAATAAACAAAATAGATAAACCCCTAGCCAGACTAATTGAAAAAATAGTCTACACACATAAACAGAATCAGAAATGAGAAAGGAAAAATCACTACAGACAACACAGAAATACAAAGAATTTTGAGAGAATACTATGAAAAATTATATGCTAACAAACTGGATAACCTAGAAGAAATGGACAACTTTCTAGAAAAATACAACCTTCCAAGGCTGACCCATGAAGAAACAGAAAATCTGAATACACCAATTACCAGCAAAAAAAATTGAATTGGTAATCAAAAAACTACCTAAGAACAAAACTTCTGGACCAGATGGTTTCACCGCTGAATTTTATCAAACATTTAGTGAAGACATAACACCCATTCTCCTAAAAATTTTCCAAAATGTGGAAGAGGAGGGAATACTCCCAAACTCCTCATTCTACAAGGCCAACATCACTCTAATACCAAAAACAGGCAAAGAAACCACAGAAAAGAAAATTACAGACCAATATCCCTCATGAACATAGATGCAAAAATACTCAACAAAATATTAGCAAACCGAATTCAAAAATACATCAAAAAGATCATCCATCATAATCAAGTAGGATTTATTCCACAGATGCAAGGATGGTACAACATTCAAAATCCATCAACATCATCCACCACATCAATAAAAAGAAGGAAAATAAACCATATGATCATCTCCATAGATGCTGAAAAATCATGTGACAAAATTCGACATCCATTCATGATAAAAACTCTCAATAAAATGGGTGTAGAGGGCAAGTACCTCAATATAACAAAGATCATATATGACAAACCCACAGCAAACAATATACTTAACAGCAAGAAACTGAATGCCTTTCCTTAAGATCAGGAACAACACAAGGAAGCCCAGTCTCCTCACTTTTGTTCAACATAGTTCTGGAGGTCCTAGCCATGGTACTCAGACAACACAAATAAATAAAAGGCCTGCAGATTGGCAAGGAAGAATTTAAACTGTCCCTGTTTGCAGATGACATAATATTGTACATAAAAAACCCTAAAGAATCCACTCCAAAACTACTAGATCTAATATCTGAATTCAGCAACATTGCAGGATACAAAATTAATACACAGAAATATATGGCATTCCTATACACTAACAATGAACTAGTAGAAAGAGAAATAAGGAAAACAATTCCATTCACAATTGCATAAAAAAGAATAAAATACCTAGAAATAAGCCTAAACAAGGAAGTGAAAGACCTATACCCTGAAAACTACAAGACACTCATGAGAGAAATTAAAGAAGATACCAATAAATGGAAACACATCCCATGCTCATGGATAGGAAGAATTAATATTGTCCAAATGCCCATCCTGCCTAAAGCAATCTACAGATTCAGTGCAATCCCTATCAAAATACCAACAGCATTCTTCAACAAACTAGAGAAAATAGTTCTAAAATTCATATGGAACCACAAAAGACCCCGAATAGCCAAAGCAATCCTGAGAAGGAAGAATAAAGTTGGGGGATTATGCTCCCTGACTTTAAGCTCTATAGAAAGCCATAGTAATAAAGACAATTTGGTACTGGCACTAAAACAGACCCATAGACCAATGGAACAGAATAGAGAGCCCAGATATAAACCTAAACATATATGGCCAATTAATGTACAATAAAGGAGCCATGGATATACAATGGGTAAATGACAGCCTCTTCAACAGCTGTTTTTGGCAAATCTGGACAGCTATATGCAAGACAATGAACTTGGATTATTGTCTAACCCCATACACAAAAGTAAACTCCAAATGGATCAAAGATCTGAATGCAAGTCATGAAACCATGAAACTCTTAGAAGATAACAGAGGCAAAAATATCCTCCATATAAACATGATCAACTTTTTCCTGAATGCATCTCCTTGGGCAAGGGAAATAAAATAAAAAATCAACAAATGGGACTACATCATGCTAAAAAGCTTCTGTACAGCAAAGGACACTATCAACAGAACAAAAAGCCATCCTATGGTATGGGAGAATATATTTGTAAATGACATATCTGACAAGGGGTTAACATCCAAAATATATAAAGAAGACATATGCCTCAACACTCAAAAAGCAAATTATCCAATTTAAAAATGGGTGGAGGATATGAAGAGACAGTTCTCGAAAGAAGAAATTCAGATGGCCAACAGGCACATGAAAAGATGCTCCACATCACTAATTATCAAGGAAATGCAAATTAAAACCACAATGAGATATTACCTCATGCCAGTTAGGATGCCCAACATAGAAAATAATAGGAACAACAAATGCTGGCAAGAATGCTGAGAAAGGGGAACCCTCCTACACTGCTGGTGGGAATGTAAACTAGTTCAGTCATTGTGGAAAGCAGTATGGATGTTCCTCAAAAAACTAAAAATAAAAATACTATTTGACCCAAGGATTCACTCCTAGGAATTGACCCTAAGAATGTAGTTTCCCAGTCTGGAAAAGACATATACACCCCTATGTCTATTGCAGCACTACTTACATTAGCCAAGAAATGGAAGCAACCTAAGTGTCCATCAGTAGATGAATGGATAAAGACGATGTGGTACATATACACAATGGAGTATCATTCAGCCATAAGGAGAAAACAAAGCTTACCATCTGCAACAGCATGGATGGAGCTAGAGGGTATTATGCTCAGTGAAATAAGCCAGGTGGAGAAAGACAGGTGCCAAATTATTTCACTTATCTGTGCAGTATAAGAACAAAGCAAAAACTGAAGGAACAATATAGTAGCAGACTCACACAACCCAAGAATGGACTAACAGTTGCCAAAGTGAAAGGGCCTGTGGGGGGGGGGGGGAAGAAGGGAGGGAGAAAGGGAATAGGGGCATTATGATCAGCACACATAATGTAGCGGGGTGGGCATGGGGAAAGCAGTATAGTACAGAGAAGACAAGTAGTGATTCTATAGCATCTTACTATGCTGATGGACAGTGACTGTATTGGGTTATGTGGTGGGGACTTGATAATGGGGGGAATTTAGTAACCATAATGTTGTTCACGTAATTGTATATTAATGATAAAAAATAGAATAGTCATAGCTGCTTACTTCCATAGGCATATGTTATCTGTTATCTACGACAACCTCTGGGTAATGATTTGTCTTCATTCTAAAGAAGTAATTGAGGACCAGAGAAATAAGATTAATTTCCTCAGATCTCCCAGCTATCAGGGAGCAGAACTGCCTTAAATTCAGCTCCATCACACTTACATGTAAATGTTTTTCCTTTATGCCACCTATGTCTAGGTTGCCTTTTTGTTTTGTTGATGGTTTCCCTTGTTATGAAGAAGAATTTTAATTTGATGTGTTCCTCTTATTTATTTTCGTTTTTGTTTCCCTTGCCTGCAGAGATACATCTCAAAAGAAATTATTCATGCTGATATACAAGAGATTCATACCTATGTTTTCTTCTAAGAGTTTTATGGTTTCATGTCTTATAGTCAGGTATTTAATCCATTTAGAGTTTACTCTTGTGTTTGGTATAAGACAGTGATCTATTTCTGTTCTCTTACATGTAGCTGTCCAGTTTTCCCAACACCATTTATTGAAGAGACTGTCTTTTCCCCATTGTATATTCTTGCTTCCTTTGTAATGTATTAATTGATCATATTTGCATGGGTTTACTTCTGGGTTCTCTATTTGATCCATTGATCCTTAAATCTATTCCTGTGTCAAAACCATACTATTCTAATCACTGTAGCTTTGTAGTGTAGCTTGAAATCAGGGAGAATGATACCCCCAGCTTTGCTCTTCTTTCTCAAGATTGCTTTGGCTGTTCAGGGTCTTTTGTAGTTACATATATATTTTAGAATTATTTTATCTGGTTCAGTGAAAAATGCCATTGGTATTTTTATAGGGATTGCATTGAATATGCATAGTGCTTTGGGCAGTATGGCCATTTTGACAATATTAATTCTTCCTATCCATGAGCATGTGATAGATTTCCATTTATTTGTCTTCTTCATTTTCTTTCTTTTATTTCTTATAGTTTTCAGAGTAGAGGTCTTTCATCTTCTTGGTTAAATTTATTCCTGGGTATTCTTTTCTTTTTGATGCAGTTGTAAATGGAATTGTCTTCCTGACTTCCCTTTCTGATAGTTTGTTATTATTGTATAGAAACACACAGGTTGCTGTGTATTGATTATGTATCTTCAACTTTACTGAATTTGTTTATTAGTTCTGAAGGATTTTTGGTGGAGTCTTTAGATAGTATTATGTCAATTTGTAGTGACATTTTACTTATTCCTTTCAAATTTGGATGTCTTTTGTTTCTTTTTCTTGCTTGGTTTCTGTGGCTAGGACTTAATATTATGTTGAATAAAAGTGAGTATGCATACTTGCCTTGTTCCTAATCTTAGAGGAAAAACTTTACACTCTTTATGACTGAATATGATGTTAGCTGTGGGTGTGTCATATATTGGCCATTATTATATTGAGGTACATTCCCTTTGTACCTGCTTTGTTGAGAGTTTTTATCATAAATGGATATTAAACTTTTTCAAATGTTTATTCTGGATTGAGATTATCCTGATTTTATCTTTATTTTTATTAATGTGGTGTATCACATTGATTGGTTTGCAGATATTGAACCATCCTTGCATCCCTGGAATAAATTACACCTGAACATAGTATATGATCCTTTTAATGTATTGTTGAATTCAGTTTGCTAATATTTTGTTCAGGATTTTTGCATCTATCTTCATTAGGGATATTGGCCTATAATTTTTTTCCTTTCTTTTTTTTTGTAGTATCTTTGTATGGTTTCAGTATCAGATAATGCTGGCCTGGTACAATTAATTTGGAAACATTCCTTCCTCTTTAATTTTTTTTAGAATACTTTGAGAAGGATTGGTGTTAACTCTTCTTTAAATGTTTGATTGAATTCACCTGCGAAGACGTCTGGTGTTGGACTTTTGTTTGGTGGGAATTTTTTGGTTACTGATTCAATTTCATTACTAGTAATCAGTCTGTCAAATTTTCTATTTCTTCCTAATTCAGTATTGGAAGATTGTTTCTAGGAATTTATCAATTTCTTCTAGGTTGTCACATTTGTTGGTGTATAATTGTTTGTGGTAGTTTTTTATGACCCTTTGTGTTTCTGTGGTATCATTTGTAGCTTTTCCTCCTTAATTTCTGATTTTATTTATTTGGCCTTATTTTTCTTGATAAGTCTGAAAGTTTCAATATTGTTTCTTTTTTCAAGGAACCAGCCCTTTGTTTCACTGATTTTTTTCTATTTTTTAAATATCTCTAATGATTTTCACTCTGATCTTTATTATTTCTCTCTTTCTACTAACTGGGCTTTGTTTGTTTTTCTTTTTCTAATTCCTTTAGGTGTAAGGATAAATTGAGATATTTCTTGTTGCTTGAGATAGGCTTGTTATCACTATAAACTTCCCTTTGAGAACTGCTTCTGTGTCTCACAAACTTGGAATGGTATGTTTTCATTTACATCTGTCTCATGGTATTTTTTTTTCTCTTCAATTTCTTTGTTGCCTCATTGGTTGTTTCACAGCATGTTGTTTAGTTTCCAATGTGTTTGTGATTTTCTAGTTTATTTATTGTAACTGATTTCCTGCTTTATATTATGGTTAGAAAATATATTTGATGTGAGTTCAATCTTCCTAAATTTATTGAGACTTGTTTTGTGGCCTACTATGTGCTCTGTTCTGAAGAATATTCCGTGTGCACTTGGAGGAATGTGTATTCTGCTCTTTTTGGTTGGAACATTCTGTATATACCTATTAAGTCATTCTGGTCTTGTGTGTTGTTTAAGACTGATATTCTTTATTAATTTTCTGTCTGTATGATTTATCCCTTGATGTAAATGGGGTGTTAAATTCCCAGGATGTTATTATATTGCTGCCAATTTCTGCTTTTGTGTCTGTTAATGTTTTCTTTTTATTTTTAGGTGCTCCTATGTTAGGTGCATAATATTTACAAGTGTTATCTTCATGTTGGATAGATCCCTTTACCATTATTTAATGCCTGTCTTTGTGTCTTCATGTAGTCTTTGTGTTAAGTCTATTTTGTCTTATATAAATATTGCTACCACAGCTTGGAATAGTTTTTTCCATCCCTTACTTTCAGTCTGTGTGTGTCCTTAGGTGTAAAGTGAGGCTCTTATAGAAAGCTTGTAGATGGATCTTGTTTTTTTAATTCATCCAGCTACTCTATGTCTTTTGATTGGAGCATTTTGATCATTTACATTTAAAGTAATTATTGATAGGTATGTTCACCCATACTTCTCCCAAGTTCAGAGAACATGACCATTACTTTGAACTCTAGTGGGTAGCTTGCTTAGCTCCATTTTGTTCAGTTCTTTTTCTGAGGTTTTATCTTGGTTTTTTTGTTTGTTTGGAATATATTCTTTTGTCTCCTTATTTTGCCTAACTCTCTGTTTTTGTTCCTACTTACAAGGTAGATCAGCTACATCTTCCAGTCTTGAAAGAGTGGCCTAATATAAGAGATGCCCTCTGAGGGCCCAGAAATACAATACCCCTGGCTACCAGAGCCGGGTGCTCCAGAGGTATCCCTTGTGTGGGCTGCGTGTACCCCTCTGTTGTGGCTGGGCCATGACTGCTGTGGGTGTGCTGGGTAGGTGGGGCTGGCCCCTGTCCCAGCTCGTTCCCAGGCTTGGCTGCAACTGCCACAGGCATGCTAATGGGCAAAGGTGGCCCTTGGCCCAACTTTTTTTTAATATTTATTTTTGTGGTCATCTGACACTTAAGGTAACTATATTTCCACTTTTGGAGTGATGAAAAAATTATAATATTTAAATTCTCTTATTTCAGTAAAAATGTGTGAGTTAATTTAAAGGACAGTGTTAAGTAGATATTAGTGCAGATGACAATATTCCAAAGATGGCGTATAAATGATTAAAGTTTAGGAAATCCTCACCTACAACATTATTTTCATGAGTTAAACATAGTCCATTTTACCACTTTTCTAATGTTGAGCTTTTAATTTGTTTTCTATTAGAAGCAGACTTCAAAGAACCTCTTGCTGCTAAATGTTGTTCATGTCCATGATGGTTCCCTTAGAAGCATTCACAGCTGTGGAACTGTCAGGTGGAAGGACAATGATTATATTATTTTGAAGTTTGAAATTAGTGTTCATTAACCATTTCTCTAAGTTTTTATGAAGACATTTAGGAAGTTAGTAAAGCAGTATTTATGACCCATGGGAATAATTTCTTCTTCGTTACTCAAAGCGTTGCTTAATTCAATTGCCTTCAAGTGTGTTCTGGGACCAAATGACAATTCCTCCCACCCTGGGGAAATCCTGTTTTGGGGAAAATGCTTGGTTGGAAGATCTGGTTTATAGTAAATGCTATCCTTTCACTTAATTAGCTTGGTGACCTTGTGCAAGTCACAACCTCTCTAAGCTATAATTTTCTCACCCATAGAATTGTACTAAAAATAACAGTTTATGTCACTGAGCTGTGAAGACAAGGTGGGGAAAACCCAATCTCTATCCACAAGTCACAATCTTTGGCCTCTAGCACATCAGGAAGAAATATATCTTGGCAGTAAGGCCAGTACTCTCACACTGTTAAAATAATAATAACCCAAAGCATTGTAAATAAATCCAGAGGTCCAGATAAAAACAAATGTACTTGTGCAATAATTCTACCACATATTCAACTTCCATCTAGAGAAGTCACTATGATTTTCACAGTTAGATTGTGATCCAACCTCTTAAGTCCTTGAAAATTGAAACCTTATCGGTCCAATTTTTAAACTTTATTCATTTTAAAGTATTTGAAAATTAAGTTTAGGTTTAACCTAAAATAATATCCACAAAATACAGGATATCCTGTCATCTACATTTATATTTATTGACTATAATATTCTTTGATCATTGTGTTAGTCACATATATAGAATTTTAGATTCGGAGGGGAACTAAGAGATTTTGCATTCCAACATCTTCCTTTCCAGAAGAGGAAACCAGCATAGAGAAGTTAAGTGTCCTGACTTAGGTCATTGAACTAGTTAATGCTAACTTGGGGACTAAAGCTTAAATTCTTTCACTGACAGCTGATGGTCTCTCCAATAACCCCTGCCCCTAATTCATGCTGAGTGAATTAACTGGTTAATATTTGAACTATTTCAATTTCCAAGATAGACTATTCTAAGATGAGGACATCTCATTTTATCACTTTGGTTTGGTTATTGGTAAATTCAGATACTCTAGGTAGGTGACACTATTCATCAAAGCTCTCCTGGACATCACAGCTCCAAACAGAACAATCTTTGGTGAAGGTCGAAGAGAAGAACCTGAGACCCCATCCAAAAAACTGACAATGACAATAAAACCCGGGAAACTGACAGGTTACTCTGCCTTGAGGCCTGATTTGAAGTAGCGCATTTAAAAAAAAAAACACCTTTAATATAGTTAATAAGCTTTTTGCTTTTGCTCTGTAATAAATATATAGACTTTCTGTGGTCTTGCCTTTTCTAGCTTAGATAGATTACATAGTTTATTTGTGTGTCTGTGTGTACTTTGTGATATGTATATGTGTACTCCCTAAATGTATGTGAGGAGTAAACACTTCATTGGCAGGTGTGGCTATAATACTATCTGTGGTAACTCACCTATTCTTATTGCCTAATATGTCTCCTCTATGAGCATTTCCTGACTTATCCCATTAATTAACATATTTTATTTGGAATTATCTTGATTATTTAGGATCTGCCTTAGATTTGTCCAGGGTTTGTTTTATGTGGAGCTGTATATGTCTTGCATTTCCAATTAATCTGTATGTTTGAGCCCAGGCACTTCCTGGATACAGCTTTTCCCAGATGAATCCATTGCAAATATTAGTATCAGCTTAAAGTCCAAAAATCTGAAAGAAAATGAAATGAAATGAATAGACCTTATTTTCATAGTCATCATCAGCTCCACAGACTTGATGAATATTTTCTAGGCCTCTAGATTATTTTTTAACCAACTGAAAAGTATATATCCTGCAAGGAGCTTTCATATGTTTCTGGTTTTCCACACAGATTGTCTTTAATAAATGAGCATGATGAAATGGTTACCAACAGGAAAGAACATTCCATCATGGCATAGGGTGCAGACAGGGCTGTGATATTATCTTGCAGCTTCCATATTAATTTCAAAAATTGTATAATATATTGAGTAATTTTGCACATACTACAACATAAAACTACAGGAGAAAGTTGATTGTGAAAAATGGAGGAATAAAAGGATCCTTAGTTTCAGATTCTTCATTGTGGGTATTGGATTCTCAAATCTTTCCAGTAAGTAGACTGAAACACAAGTATGTCAAGTGAGCTTTTGAAATGTTTTCTGTCAAATTATCTTAGGAGATGCATCCTGATAAGCCTATTTTAACAGCCTCGGGAGGAAAAAAAATGTAAAAGAAAACTCACTAGAGATTCTGAGACATTCGTTTTTCTCTCTCTTGCTGCCTCCACCTGGAGTGTCTTGGCATCTGGCCATACCTAGATCTCTGATACATGCAGGACACTCCCCTTCATCTCAGCTCAGCCCCCATGCCCACTCTCCTAAGAATTGTGCAACAGGCCTTTGTAATGCAAGGCCTGTGAAGTCTAGAAAGGAATATGACCCTGAGCCAACTGGCGTTGCTGCCACCAGGACCAAGAAGGCACTCTCCTGCTGTTTACCCCTTTCCTGGGGGAAACTTATGAGGGGAAAGGTACACCCTAAAAGGAGTGGAATAGAGCCCTGAAGCTAACACTCTAGTGCCTTTTCCCCCTGATCTTTGCCAACCTCCAGAGGCACAGTTCATGCTACTCCCAAGAGTAGACTTTGATTCACTTTCAAGCCACATCCTTTCCTACTCCTAATTGCTCCCCCTATTAAAAGCTATGAGTTGAAAATCCCATTCTTCCAGTGCTCCTGTACAAGGTGAAAGGTGACCCTATTAAATAATGATGCTGATGGTAGAATGCCAGGTGCTAATGGAGAGCAGCTGGAGAGATCCTTGTGATCAGAGACCAATTAGTACTTGTCAACTGACAATGCAAAACCTGCTTCCTCCTCTTCTCCCCACCCCACCACAGACATCTTCCTCCACCATGACAAGTGTAGTAACCACTGGCAATCCCTGGGGTTGTCCCACCTCTTCTGCCCAGGGAATCATGCCATGAGCTGAGTCATAAATACCCTTCTTTTAAGTTGCCAAACATAATGATGGCCACAAAGTAGACCTACTAAAAGACAGAAATAAAAGGAAGTGAAAAACTTAACCCTTGGTCTTGCCATTTGAACGTTCTTTGGTACAACTGAGTGCAGTTAACTGTAAAGGACAAGTTCTGTGTTTTATTTTACCAATAGTCCTTATAAATAAAAGGTGGTCCAGGAAAATAGACTTTTTGGCCAGTTGAGAAGACAATTTCTTTGACAATTAAAATGGCCATTATTCTCCTTTCAAGCATATTTAGGATGCAAAGTCATTTTTATTAGAGGAGGGAAAACATTCCTCTTATGCTAGAATATGTTCCTTTGTATGTTCGTAACTGATACTTCTCCTTTAACCAACATCTCAACTTCTTGTTGGACTCTGTGGTTATTGTCCTTTCTCCTTTCCACCTCAAAAGCATTCGGTGTCAGTTTCAATCCAATTTGTATTTTTTTTAACAGTATGTATGAGGCACTGTGGCAATAACAAAACGAAATGTTTGACATAAATTGAGCTTTAAGAATTAAGAATTTAGCCCAGGAGACAAGATATACACATTTGAAGAGTTCAAAAGCAAAGAAGGAACTGCATAACTATGTGAAAAAATGTATGCTTCATAGTGTCCCAGGGGCTTGGTACAGAGCAGAGGTGAGGCTGTGTCAAGTGTTCAGGGTGCTCCTCATTGGACAGTTGGGACTTGAGAGGAATCTTGAAGGAAGAGAAACAGAATAGTGACTGACACAAGCTTGGGGAGAAAACCAATTTTCTAGTGCAAATTTGGCTCTGTTATAATGGTCTTCTCACTCACAAACCTTATCGCCCCTCTCCCTGTGCTGTTACAACTCTTTCTTTGCAGGCAAGGCAAACAACTCAGACGGCTTTGTTGGGATATGGAAATTAGGAGTCATGGAAACATGCCTCTCAAGGAAGGATGAAACCAAGTCTATAGGTGGTTTCCTTGAAAGGCCCTGCATGCTGTAACGAGGGTTGTGTCTGATTTTAATTGTGGGCATGGACCTTACACCCTAAAGTCAAAGTGTTCCAAACCTAATACATTATCTTCCACCAAACCTGCCCCCTTTGTGATTCCATCTCAGCTAATGACCTCACCATATTCCCAATTATTCTGGCTAGAATCGTGAGTCATCTCTGATTCCCGGGTGTCTCCTCTCCTGCCTTTGGTCATCAAGCCCAGGAGTGTTTATCTCCACATGGCTTTCAGATGGGTCACTTCCCTCAAGTTGCGCCCGCTGCCGCTCTGGGCCAGGCTCTCCCCATCTTTCCTCCCGCCACTCATCGGCCCAGCTTAATTCCTCTGCACCCTGTCGGTCACAATTTTTTCTAAAGTAAATACGAGAGGTTGTCACTCACCAGTTTTTAAAAAATCCAAGTTTCTCATTGTTTTAACAATGAACACTCAACTCCTTACCTTGGGTTTCAAGGTCCTTCACCTTCCTTAGCTTGGCCTGGATACTCCTATCATCTCTGCCACCCTCTTGCCCCGTCTTTTGCTCACTCCCTTTACGCAGGAGACAGATCTCTCTACTTTCCATTTGCTGGTCCAGCACTTTCTTGCCTCTATGGTCTTACTCATGCAGTTCTCTTCTGACAGTTGAACTGCAGGATTCCTCCCTAAGAGGGCAACTGCTTTCTCCCTCCATAAGGAGAATTATTTATGATTCTCTAATGACATTTTTGTTTTTTTATGACCCTTTATACTGAAGGAGCAAGCTAGATGGGATTGGAAGACCAGGAAGAAAGGAGAAGAAGAATGTTTTAAGGCAGAGAGTAGTGTGTGCAAAGACTCGGAGGAAACAGAGAATGGGGTGTTCAAGGAACTGAGCAGTGTGCGGTAGTTGGTGAAAACTGAGTCTGAGCAGAAAGAAAGGAATTGGGAAAAAATGGTACTGGAGAAAGAGGCAGAGGCTGGCCCTGCTAAGGAGTTGGGATTTAGCTTAAGATCATTGGACAGCTTCAAAGGATGATAAGCAGGAGAGTGGCAGGATTTGCATTTTAAAAGAATGTATGTATGAAGAACAGATTCAGTCAATGGTTACAGGACATAAGAAATTTTGTAACAGCATTTTAAGTCAAGCCTACAAAAATGGGAGCAGAGAAAAACTGGAGAAAGGGTCATCAAGAGGTTGGCAGGATAAGCGAAGAGATGATGAATTTGGTTTAGGGTAGTGGTAGTGGGAAGAGAGGAGGGCAGTGGGATTCGCTGGGCCCAGAAATGATACTGTATCAGGTGAAGTATTACTTCCTGCTGAAGCCCACTAAGGAGACCCGACTTTACCCTATAGGAAACAGGAGGCAACAAGGATTTCTAGGCTTAGGTAAATCTACATTTTTGAAAGACAGCACTGGTAGTGGTGCGGAGGATGGACAGAAAGGGGAAGGCAAGTCACAGATGGACCAGAAGGCAATGCCATTGAGGTGGATGGGGTATTAAATGCTAACAGTACGCAGCTACTCAAAGCTGGGGGGCCCTTCTCAGCCCTGGTGACCCTGCCACAAACATAGTTTAGAAATAAAATAGTGTTTTAATCAAAAAGTCGTATGTGCACATAGTAAAAAAAAATAAACATAGGAAATGTCACACTATGAAAAACACTTCTCCCTCTCAACTCAGTACCCAGCACTTTCCTTCCACAGAAATGTACAAGTTTTACACTCTCTGCAGAAATGTATGCAAACACAAATGTGTCTGAGTATGTATTATGCACATGCTCTCTCCTCTGCATATACGTAAAACACACATACAGATTCACTCTTTCTTATGAGCTTACATATTCTTTTATGCCTTGCCTTTTTTTTAACTGTGAAACTGCATTTTGTACCATTTTATACCACTTCATGTAAATCTGCTTCCTTCTTTTTCATGTCGACTATGGATATACACCTGTTATTTCACAAGCCCCCTATTGACGAACATTTAAGTCAGACACAGTTCTTGCCTGTCCTTATTCTTGTCCATCATCCTCAGCTCCTGCTGTGCTTGCTGCCTTAAACCATTCACACCCTCAGTGTGGCTAACTTTCTCCTTCCCTTTCACACAGATCTCATTTAGAATCAAGAAGTAAGAGAACTCCCTCTACAGCCACATGAATTTAGCGGATCCTATCTTTTTTCTTTTAGCCTGGAGTCATCTGTCACAGTAGTGTCAATTTGGCTTTTGAGATTCATATTCTTTGAGTAAGACATCAACCAATTTTTCCTCTAAATTTGTGAAACTTGCTTTGAAAGTCCTGTACTTATTGAGCCACACCAAGGGTGTTATAAACTCTAAAATACCACAGCCCCACTGTTAATCAGTGAGTAGTTCTTTTTGAGTCAGAATTAAGCTCAGAATAACAGGGACTTTCCTTCCCCAGAGAGAAACTTTCAATAAGGCTGGTCAAGAGCTCCTCAGACACTTTGCTTTTAGAGGACACTTCAGCTGATCCAGGCTGGACCTCATTCATTTGTTAAAGTCCTCAGGGTACTGAGTTATTCAACAGACCTTGGTGAATAGATGTTTGTGTCTCCAAGTGCATTTCCTGATAGTCTTCCTACTATTGTTTTTCAAATTATCAGGCTTTTATCTTCTCTTGCCCTTCATAGCACAAATTGTAATCAGACCCTTTCTTCTTCCTCAACTTGGATATCCACTTGAAAGCCTTGATTAGGAGGCATATTTCCTGCCTGCCAGGTCATTGATGGTTTCGAGGCCTCATGTGTACTTTACAGGGTGTCTATTGCCTCGTAGTCAAGGTCATCACCAGAAAACCAAACTGTATCCTTGGACACCATCCTGAGCAAGCTGTCTGCTTCCTATACTTTCCTTTCTCAAAGCCATGGCCTGTACAAGAAGAGATAAAATTCCCTCTGCAGCCCTGTGTTCTTTATACCCACCTAGAAAAGTCACTGAGCATAGTTTCTTCTGACTGCATCTTACCTTTCCTTACCAATCATTTTCAGGAGGCGGCACATCTGCAGACTAACAGGCCAAGGTGGCCATGCTCCGCCCTCCCCTGCCACTTCATCCTCCTCTCCCACGCCTAGCACCTCAGTGCAATGGTTTTCTCTGTGTCCATGCTTGTGTTCATGCAGGAGCCCTGTACCACCTCTGCTGCAGAGCGAGGCAACCACTGAGGGTTTTCGTCACCTTCTTTATATGAAAGTCAGGTTTGTATTTCAATGATTTCATCATAGTTAAAATTTCTAAGTGCAAGTAATATGCAAACAGTATATTAGTACAAATAAGGTAATTCTCAAATTTTAGAGAACCATACAGATAGAAGATAATTATTAATACAATGCTAAAATATCCTTCCCAGAGTTTAGGGTAATAATATTGTTAAAATTATATATATATATATACTATACATGTAAAATGTAATGAACATTATGATGTATATACATATATGTGTATATATATTACAATATATAATGTGTATATATCTTGATACACCTACATATGTTGTTATAAGTATTTGTTTTAGAAGATCAACTACATCTTCTGAATAGCATATGAATAGCAAGTGCTATTTAGGCCATTATTGCCACTTCCCTCTGTCTCTTAAACAACATAATTTCAATCAGCTTTACATAGAGACAGAATTTCTTGCCAAGTTCTAAAATAAAAGAAATAACAGTCATTAAAAGCAAGGTTTTATTTAGTACCTTCTGTATTAAGATTCTCCAGAGAAACAGAACCCATAGGGTCTCTATCTATATCTATCACCTATCTATCTATCAATCTGCCACCTATAATTTATCATAAGGAATTGGCTTAAATAGTGATGGAGGCTGTCATGTTCCAAGATCTGCAGTCAGGGTGTTGGAGACCCAGGAGAGTCAAGATATAGTTCCAGTCCCATAATGCCAGCAGGCTAGAGACCCAGAACATGCCAATGTTTCAGCCAGTCTGAAGGCAGGAAAAATCAACGTCTCAGCCTAAGGCTGTCTGGCAGGAGGAAATTTCATCTTATTTGCATAAAGGTTAGCCTCTTTGTCTTATTCAGGCCCTCTGCTGATGGGATGGGGCCCACTCACTTAGGGAGAGCAATCTGCTTTACTCCGTCTATTGAGTCAAATGTTAATTGCACCTAAAAACACCCTTACAGACATATTCAGAATAATGTTTGATGGAATGTCTAGGTACCCCATAGCCCAGGCAAGTTTACACATACTTTGTATCACCACTAGGCTTAGTAGTTATCTCATTTAATTGCCACGAAGACCCATGTGGAAAGTAGTCTTATTCCCATTTGCTCAATAGATGCTTATTCAACAAATGTCTGTGCATTTTAGAGATAGGTTCAGAGAATTAAAGTAACTTGTTCAAGAGGGCACAGCTAGGAAATGGCGGAGCCAGGATTCCAACCTAGGTCTAAATGGCTTTATCTGGCACTCTCAGCCTGTACAGTCACAGCCTCCCAGCATTGCACTGCATTCCCCACAGATCCTGAGGCTTCCCCCTTGGGGTGGCACAGGTCTGAAGGCATTAGCTGTTGGACAAAACTCAGGGACAGTAATCGGGAGGGGGGCTCATTTTTGTCTTCACATGTCTGAATGTGTCAGGTTTGAGTGTAGCATGGAGCTACAAGAAGGGCTTCACTTTCTTTTGCCTTTGAGACAATCTATCTACAAAACATTAATAGTTGCTACCCTTTATTGAAAGCCATGTGTTTGTGCTTTGGGTAGATAATACCATTTAATCTTTATAATGACTGTGTTCTTCCCACCACCACCAACCCACTCTGCCATGAGAGAGAGAGAGAGGATGACAGGGTCCTCACGTGCTGTCAAGGGCAGGGGTCCCTTAAGCCACTGTCCTCAGAGCCACCAAGAGCACCCCACATTGCCTTCAGTGCCCCTGTGGGCCAGTCCATCCTGTTCCACCTCTCCCCTAAATCTGCCCATAAAAACAGCTTAAAACATGTATGAATCAATGATTCTGCAGGTGTGTGCTGTCTGGTGATTCACCCAAGGAACAGGCCTAGGCTTTCCCTTTATTTGGTTTGCACCTCCCCGCCTGACATGTTGCTGCTCTTCACTTTCCATCTCCATTAGTACTTTCAGGAAATGCCCAGTGCAATATTGCTATAAGCTCCTAAATCAGTCTCATTTAAAGGAGACTCTGTCCCCTCTCCCTCTAGCTCTCTGGGTTGTTCCCCAGGAGTCTCCTTCGTTGTGACAACATAAGCAGTCTTTACAGTGTTGCTGAGTTACCTTCAGCCACAGCAAAATTCTTCTATTAGCAGGATTCCGAGACTCAGAAGGGCATGTTCATTTCCAAGTTCACAAGTTAAAAGCCAAGTCATCCATCTCTGGCCAAGTCCAGAGCTTCTGGTGTGGCCCATAGGTATCAGTTCTGATGGGGTGGGGGCGGGGCAGCCTCCCTGTCCAACCCGGAGGAGGCAGGCCGAAGAGTAGCATATCTCCCAGGCAGTGTGTGAGGGGCAGACACACAGGCTGCAGCCAATGACAAGGGAGATCAGCACCTCTTTTTCACATCTGCCTCCTCACATGATGATGTACAATGACATAGGTGTAGTGATGACTTGGCATTGTCATTGGGATACCTGTATCAACAAAGCAAGTCATTTCTGGAGAAACTGGGATAGGGTGGTCCTTTCCCATTAACTGAAACAGATTACGTTGTTTTGCGTGCTGCATTGGAAGTCCCGGGAAAGAGATGAGATTCCTATCTTTCTGGAATTGCCATTGAGTGACTCACTATGGCCACCATCCTCAGTGGAAGTGGCTTTGGCTTGTATCATGTGTTTACAGAAAATCAGCTTGTCTGTTAGCCTGCAGGGATCCACCCAGTGGATTCTCCATGGCTCCTTTGTAGGCCAACAGGCATGCATGGACGGGGTTTCTAGATTAGACCCTTGTCTGGCTCCTCCATCTCACTACTAGTGCTTCCAGAGCCTGTGAACCAGATGACAGGAACTGAAGGTAAAGGGGCTTGTTTCCTCCAAGGCTATGGGAATGCTCTGTCAGGTAAACACTTACACAAGGAAACAGTCACTAGTGGTAACAATCTCAGAAGAAAGGAAAATAAAGCTGCTTATTGCTTTCAAGATCATTCCACTTTTTAATATTTTAAACAAAGGGTAAATGAACTTCAGGTGCTTTGAGAACAACAGAGCCATTGTTGAGAAGGCTGCACACTCAAGAGGTGGATAAGGAATTTGGAAGGTACCCAGAGACATGGGTACCTGTCCTGCTGCCAAGGACTCACAGGTGCCCTTGGACGAATCATCCACCTCACTGCTTGATCTGGGATTCTCAGACTTGGGAGACTTGTTTTGCTACCCAGACTCTGTTAGTAACTGAGGTTGACATGAAACTTCCCTGAGCCTCAGTTTCTTCATTTGTAACATGGGAATAATAACCTTTTCTCTATCTGCCTGTTCCAGTGGCTGTGTAGGTCAAATGAACCTATCTGAAAATACTTTAATAATACCTTCTCTTAGTATATTTGAGATATATTAGTATCTCCATCTCTGTGATGTAGAGCATAATGTCTTTTGCTGGAAGTGAGGTAGGAGATTGGAGGAAGGTGGTGGGGAATGGTAAAAGGATTAAGTTCCCCCTGGGACACACAGAGGGTGCAGGGCATGCCTGCAGCTGGGATTGGGGACTATGGGTCTGTGGGGGCCACATTTGAATGCTAGCTCAGATAGTGGAAAGAATTAGGGGTATTGACAAGGGAATAGTTACAATGGTAATGCCATGTCTAAGCTGAACAGGGAAAGGGTTGAAGAAAAGGACATGGTTGATAGATCTGGGGAGCTGGGAAGTGTTAGTGACATGTAAGTGCCATGTGTACAGGGGAGTTAGCTGGCAAGGTAGGCAATGGTGAGCAGAGTGCAAGGCTGGAGTTCAAGGTTTCAGAGCTGGCGGACATCCAGTAGGGCAAGGAGCCATGAGGGAGAAGGTGCTGGCTGTGGGGACCACATGGGAGCTGAAGGGCCCTGGGTCAGTGACAGGACTTGGGGTGGAGAGAGTGAGAGCTGAATACCAGCATCCTGAGAGAATTTGGGTGAGCTGTCAGACCTAGGGATGGTTGTGAGGATAAGGAACCTGTGGATGGTAGGGACATCAAAGGTGGGGGGCATAGCATCTGGAAGAGCTGGGAGAAGAATGTGGCTTCAGTGTAAGGGAGGGCCAGAAAATAGAATGGCCCAGAAGCGTGCTCAGATTTAAAAACTGAAATGAATTATATACAAATTGGTCATTTTCATTTAGGTATTCAAAAGCTGTAGGGTATCTTGGCCTCATATGCAAATATATGAAACAAATTATAATGAATAACTCCTTTAAGCTATTGAGCTTTTTTAGCCATTGACTCCAGACAAGCTTCAAAACAGATTTTTGCAAGGTTACAATTTAAATCCCCCAACTGACCAACTACTTGACACTACTGCAAAATTGCAAAACTTTAGCTTCAGAGCAACAAAAGGGTGTGGCCCCTCTAGACATGGTTTTCCCCACCCTCATGTCTCCATGAGTGTTTTACTTGGCAATTCTTGGAATCTCAGATGGCTGAGGGAGAGGCATCAGGGATACTGAAAATTGGGAATTTGGGGGTGAGGAATATTTTCAAGTATAAAAGCCTGTTTACAGTTCATTTCTTTTTGAACACCAGAGGGCGATACATCCATGTTGAACAGTAGTTCTGCCTTTAGGACTGAAATGCTGGAAATCAATCTTTTTTTTCTAATGTGAAAACAAAGGCTGAATATAATACTTGTTCATTTGACTATTTTGCTCAGGCTCTAAGAAAGTTACAGCGAGGTTTTGAGACATGTTGCTGCCCTGGGGTCTAGGGCAGGGAGACCCACAGAAGGGTGCTGGACAGGCTTGCAGCTTCCCATGGTGGCAAGTACTTGTCACTCACCCTCCCACCCCATCCTGAGACAGTCTAATTCTGGTTAGCTCTGTGGGAGGGTTTGGACTGTTTCAAAGGTGAGAGCTACCTTGAGTAAGCACTCAGCTTATTACTTTCAGGGTCAGTCATTTTAAACAGGTCTAGTATCTGGAGTTGAGGCCTGGCCCTGAGAGAATGGAGAATACTGAGGGAGGAGGCCCTATGGGGAGCATGAGGCCCTAATGGTCACTACCCCAACAGTAATGGGGATCTGGTGACAACCACTTATTGACCAGTCTGTGTGTAGGTGGTCTTAGACCACCTCCTGCAGACACCGTCTGATAGTGAGGGTGATCCGGCTGAAAGTTCATGGTTTCTGAGGCAATTGGAAAACTGCACAGTTCGCCAAAGAGTCTGGAAGGAGCAGGAGTACAGCACTGGGGACGCCTATGGGAGGCTTGACAGTGGTGGTGAGGGCCCTGGGAGGGGGCTACTGGGCTGACATTCACGCAGGGCTCAGCACTGGAGCTCTGAGGCCTATGAGGGGAGCCCAAGTTGGATAGGTGCTCCCCTACGTGAGCAGCAGGGAGATGCCACCAGTATCAGAGCCCATTTAATCTTGTACGTCTGGAACCCATGGGTATGTGTGCACAGCTGTGGAAGAATCTGCAATTACATGACTCATTCAGAAAGGGGCTTATCTGCTTTCCTCCTACCAGGAGAGGCAGCCCAGCTTTAGCCATTCAGTTCTGGGCACCTTCCAATGGCACTCGGCAGAGAACGAAGCTATTCTTAGCAACAGCACATTGTCAATAGCAAAGCACCATTTATTACAAAAGATAGAAGGCCTTGCAGACCAAAAGCTGTGCTGATGGTTTAGTTGCAATTTAGTGGGTCCCAACTGTTCATCTGAAAGAGAAAAGCTTTGACAAAATGAGGGGAGAATGCATATCTATAATGGAGGGCAAAAGGTCTTTGCATTATCCCAATGAGTAAGCTGAAATACACCACTGAGAAGATTCACTGTGGACACTAGAAATTGGTGCAAGGCCATGATCTGTGGCATCGTGGGCCCAGAAGGCAGATAGAGGACTGTTCTGCTTCTGAGGCCTGTGACCACTGTGGGAGCTGTCTGGCTATGTACACTAATAAGAAAGGATTCTCTTTGTCATTTACAATTCTATTACTCAATTCAGCCTTTTTTATGAACAGGGATATAAAGCAGCATTTGGAAGCAGAGCACTTAGAATGGACTCTAATTTTAGCTTTTTACCCCTCATTATCAATGTTCATGCTTAAGGAAAGTCATGACTGCACTTAGCCAGTTGTTTTTTTCTTAAAATGGGCATTGAGTATCAAATAATGTATATGACATGTGAAAACACTTAGAAAATTACCAAACGTGATGTAAGAGTAGTCATTAATCTCTAGAGGGAATCTTGAGCATTTTCTTCTCTTTCAAAGATGTCTGTTATTTAGTCTGAATGAGGCTTCATTTGAAAGGGGACTTAATTAGAGCTAAGATAAAGATCTATCTTTAGGCCAGTCCTACTATGCTACACTTACCAAAGAAATAGGAATGAAAACATATTTTGGTCTTTGTTTTCTCTATTGGTTTTGTAGGCTTTTTAGACACATTCAGATGACAATTTGCAGAATGATCACTCTTTGTATTGTATACCCTATTAAAAAGGTCTTTTGCCTTGTGCAAAAGTTTTTCTTCTTTTTTAAGTAATCAACATGGGAGACTTGTTGGGCTAATGTGAACAGGGAACAACTTTTGATAAAATCAAGGCTCAAGGTTCTATTTACATTTTGTCAAATAAACACTTCTGTTGGACCTAAAGTCCCTTGGTTTATTACAATTGCTTACTGTAAGTAAGAGAAAAGGTGTTCAATTTCACACCTGTGAAATACATATTATGTTTCCTAGTAGGGGACAAGACTCAGTATTGTAAATATTTTTTCAGTAACACAGATCTCAGATTCAGAGCTTTACTTAACCAGATACTCTCCCTGGCACTGAACTACAAGTTGGGCCTCATTAATGAATGTGCTTATTGGGAGTTCCTTGTTTAAAGTCATTATTCCAGTTTTTTTTTTCTCGAGCTGTAACACATATACCATCTGGCTCAGTCACACATTGGTGATAGAGCAGGTAGCAGTGCCCTGGAATTAGACTGTAAGCTCCTGAAACAAAGCTCTGTAGTGAGTTAGAGTTTCTGCTATAGAATCAGCAAGTCTGGTTTCAAAGCCTGGATGCACTGCTTATTGGCTGGTGACCTTGGGCAATTCATTTAACTTCTCCAATTTTATATTCTTCCTCTGTAAAACAAGGATATGAAAGTACCAACCTTGTATTTTGTAGGATTTCAATGAAATAATCTAGTTAATGTGTTAGTTGCTATCATCATCATCACTGTATCATCACCACCTCTGAATCTTTCACAAACCCCAATATAGTGCCTTGCACTGTATGATAATAGGGTAGCAATTTCCAATTGCTGTATAACTCATTCTTCCTACTGATGAATTACAGATTTTGGATGAAATTTTCCAGGATTGCACATTCAATTTCTTAAAGCATTGCCAGTGTGCTCTATTCCAGTTTTGGGGGAAAGGAGAATAACTTAATTGTCCAAATCCAAACTCTAGGAAACAATTGTTATATCTGTGTTTATAGAAGTACATAATGTAATTCTCAGCACACTATACTAGACATTTGATAAAAGGTCTGAGAGAGAAAAAGGTTCATATTTTATTATGGTTTTACAGGGAAGACACAGGATTAAAGTGACTCGCTCAAAGTCAAAGACATAGGAATGTTGATTTTGGATACTCCTTCCTTAGTTAAACTATGCAAGGCCTATTTTTATTTTATGTTTGATCACAAAGATGCCATTATCTTTGGTAATTGTTTTCTTAAGAAACCCAGGCAATGGAAAATTCCCCGAGAGCTGCTTGCTTGGCAGGTGTTTTCCATGTTACTTAGCTGAAGAGTCTCTGCTGTCGGATCAGGTGAATACAGGCAAGTGGCTCTCAACCTGGGCAGCTAGTCCAAAGTGCCCGGATCCCTAAAAGTGCCTGAGACTGGTTGCATTCTGTGAGCTTTTACTTCAGCATAATCTGGGTGGGTCCTAGGCATCAGAAGTCTTAAAATCTTTCCAAGTGATTCTAGAGAGAGTTTCCAACTAGTTTTACCCCCTTAGTCTTCTATGATTCCATACTTCTACATACTTGAAGATTTAAACACATTAAAATTCCATCCCCTTTGTAACTTCTCTTCAAAAGGGAGTGCTTTTTAACTTCAGAAAATCATGAGATATAATAGGAACTAAGTAATTGGCTCTTCTGAAACATACAACACTTGATTTTATAAAAGAAATGCAAGAAAGTGTTCCATAGTTACATCTGAGATTTTGTTGGAGAGGTATCTCAGCCTCATCATTTTATGCAACCAAAGCAATCACTTATCTTTTTTCTTTCTGAATTCACTGAACAGAATAAGCTTGCCCAGATGACTCCTCCCTTTGAAATTTATGAAGTGATGGCCTGAATTCTGTATATTGTAATAATAACATAAACAATGTAGGGAGATAATAAAAATAGTAACAGTGATAGCCAGAGTAATGCCTTTGCACATTGATCATCATA
Source organism: Manis javanica (assembly GCF_040802235.1). Lineage (NCBI taxonomy): Eukaryota > Metazoa > Chordata > Mammalia > Pholidota > Manidae > Manis > Manis javanica. Next base: position 154,318,161 of record NC_133157.1, read on the forward strand.
TTGGGCTATTTAGGTTAGGATTTGTTTGTTGGGGCTATGCATTCTTGCATACCACATGTTCAAAATGAAGAGTGTTTGCATGTGTGGAGATATGAAATTTAAATGAAAGACTACACACTCTAATTTTTATCACTGTTAGATTGTTTTGGTTGAATATTCAAATATTCAATAGTTGCTGCATATTTTATGCTGATGTACTAGTCATTTCTTATACTAACCCTAACCCTATGTTGTGATTGAGAGAGGTATATAAAAGGTTTCTCGGAACACCCAAGGGAATAATAAGGACCCTATAAATAGAATACACAGGGAAAATTAGCATGTTAACCACTCCTCCTCACACAAACACAATTCTTTCTCCAGTTTTTTACCTGAAAAAAGGCCAATTTGGTTCAATCTTGTAATATCTCTTATGCCCTCCTCTTCAGACCTGAGTGATTCAGTTGGCATTTTTTTTACAATATATTCAATGCATTTTGCATCAAGGAATTACTTATGTGTTTTCCTTGAGTTATTTCCTTTTACAACTATTTGAAACTCTACTTCTAGAAAGCCTCTCCTGATTAAATGGAATATGACCCCATTAATCTCTGCCGTATCTGTTAGGCAGAAGAATAGATATGAGTGGGTAGAGAGAGAATAAGGCGAGTAAAGCCCACTAAAAGGGACTCAAAGAGTTAACAAGTTAAAACTAGAAGGCCAGAAAGGACTCACATAATTCATGAGTTAATCAGTTGAAGCTCCAAAGGCCAGAGTAACTTGGAATATCCAAATATTCCCCAGATAAAGAAAAGTATCTCAGCACAGCCCATGTCTTCACTGTGTCTTTTAGATCATGCCATTGTAAGATTTACTTTAACCTGCTAAAAGGCCAAGCTTATTCTTTAACTCAACTTAAATGCTGTTTTTTTCCTCCTCCAGCCCCTAATCAAGTAATTTGCAACCTGGGCAGGAGACAAACATCATAATTAATTTAGTAAACAAGCCCAGATACAAACAGCATAATAAAAACAGGGAAGATTCTATCTTAAAGCTAAGATTGCATTTTAAAACCCAGGAAGTTAGGAAGTGAAATTTTAAACATATTCCTTAGCAAACAGACAATAACTCATCCCACCTTGGGGGCAGAGCAAGCAGTCTTGATTGATATGTTCCCAGAGGGAAGGAAGCTGCTATCTTGGGGAGGAACCAGATCAGTAAATTCTTTGTGTTTAATTAATTTTGCAGAATTACCTGCAGGACTGATAATAGAAGAGACGTAATATCTCTCATCAAAGATAAACATCTTGAGACCACTTAACAAGTCTACACCCCCTAGCCCTTTGTCACATTCCTGAACAATCCTTAAAAGGGGGGACCCCCAATTTTTCAGCATGCCTCCTCTCTGAGGTCACCCACACTTTCTCTCCCTTTAAATAAAATTTAAGCCTTTCAGTTTGCCTCTTCTCTGAGATTGCTCACATTCCCCTTTATCTGAGTGTGCACCTTTTTGCCTTAAACTTCTCACTGCTCAATTTATAACATTTTGTCTCTGCATTTTTCCAGTGGTAAGTGTCTTTGTTACTTTGCTACTTCATTCTGATTCTCTGGATTTAAGCTCCAATCTTCACTGTCTCTGTCCTATTTCAGTTAAGTAGGGAAGGGCTGCTGAGGGCTTAGATCTGGGCTTGCAAATTACCGTCGCCTGGGGGACCTGGAATGAACTGCTGCTATATGGTCCTACTCTGTAGTGGCCTGCCTGAAAGTCTCCTTTCTTTGCCTCTAGGAAGTTCGCAGAACAATCTCACTCCATCCAGTGTTCTGTGGCTCCTCCAGACCCTGGTGTGGTAGGGACTCAGCTCCCACACCGTGCAGATACAAGTGGACACTGGATGCCAGGTGACACTGGCTTAAGGAGTTAGCAGGGGATGTGCCCCATACTGCGTAGCAGTTCAATGAACTTCCTTTATTCCTTTACTCTGTCATAACCTGACACTCTCGCTATAATAAATTTCTTCCTTACCTTTTACTCTGATTTCCCTGCATCTCCAAACTGAATTCCTCCCAACAACTTGAAGTAAAACTTTTCAACCTTTCGAGGCACTTCCTCCTCTCTGAGGACACCCATGCTTTCTCTCTTTAAGTGCATAACTTTTAATAAAACTTTTACTCTGCTTCACTACTGTGTCTCTGCCCTTCAGTTCTTTGTTGTGGCAAGGACAAGAACCAAGGAAAATAAACAACTGCCCCCTAACATATCTTGAGATGGTACATTAAAAGCCATATATGTATCGGCACATGCTGACATCGTATGTATGAAAGCACACAGTAGCGTGTCTCTCACTTCTCCAGTTCAAGCACCCAAGCCATTGAACAAGCTCTTCCATTTGCCTAGAATATGTTTTGCTTCTAATTCTTTTCTTAACTCTGCTTGGTTATTTTTGTTCAGGGAAGCTTTCTCTGATCTTCCTATGTTCCATTGATTTACATAGTCTTGTAACATCTCTCCAAAGTCTCACTTGTGTACTTATTTGAGTGATCATTTGATTAATATCTGTCTTTGTGGTAGGCTGTAACTCTGTGACTCACAAAACCAATCTGTGTTTAGTTTTGTGTACCACTACATTTCTAGTATTTAGCCCTGTGCCTGGATCTAATAGGTGACTAACTGTTGAATGACTAGGTGAATAAGAAACTGTGTTTTCTCCTTGAAACAGAGTTTTACTTCACCCACGAGTTTTACAATACTTAAAAAAAATTTTTAACTCATGATTTATGCAAACATTAAAAAGCAATGATTTAAGAAGAGTGGTTGATTGTGCAAAAATAATGGATTTTACTAAAATGTTTATTAAACTGAATTTGAAAGATAAACATTAATTTTTTGAAAGTCACTCATAATTTACCATATTTTCATTTTGTCAAAGAACACTGTCCAAAAACTGACATGATGCTACAACTTGTGTATTTAGTTCTAAATGTCTTTAGATCGCAGCCCCCCACCCCTACTTCTCTGCATGATGATGGGCTGTTTCCTAAACTCTGGCTAGAAGTCAGGATCTATGGGAAATAGCTTATTATTCCTTTGTATCTAAAAAATCTTAAAGAAACAATGCCTTCTAGAGGTGAGAGAGTGCTCTGAAATGTTCACACAAAATAGTCCTAGGCTCTGCTACCTGTTTTGCCATACAGCACCCTTAAACTCCACCTTCAGCTGTAGGAGCCAGACGCCATTGTGCCAAATTCAGGAGTAAGACCTGTTTCATTTGGTTTCAGTCTTTTTCAGTTAGTCAGATTTATTCAATCATAAGAATTGTTCTCTCATGTGGCTTTCATTGCATAATACAGTTTAAGGCATTGTTTTAACAAGATAATCCTTAATTCTTAAAACCACCTTAGTTGCCACTGTAACTCAGTGCCTCTTGACTAAAATTAGGATAAAATGTTCAGATATGAGAATAATTGGATTAACTTTGTAAGCAATTAACATTTTCCCCTAATCAATGTTACATGGTCTTTCCAGCAATTTTAAAACAATTGATTAGTACTAGCCTTAGACCAAAATGAAAATAGAATTTAAAAGACCCATTTTGTATGTCAGGAGATTAGCATCTTTCCTTAACTGAAACTTCTGGTGGAAACCTGGAGGTCTTTCCATAGTAGTGTTTGGTTGAGTCAAGCACCAGTCAACTAATGATCAAAAGTAGAGATAGCATTTATTTTGGTATCACTGGATGCCTTGTAACGGCAACCTTTACAGTCATGCATGTTTTATCCCCTCTTCCTTATGTTTTCCAGAAGGAGAACCAACTGGCTGATACAGTAACAAATGAAAAGTAATCTGACTCCATTGACCTGCTTAACCTTGCATGGGAAGATGGAAAGGGGCAGCCGTTTGCTTTGAAACAGTGAACAGGTATGGAACAGCTCCTATTGTTGTTGCTTTCCTTTATTTCTTTGCAAATTTACTTCCAGACCATCTGAAAACAGCAAGTTGTTCCTGCTTGAGAACACAGAACTGGAGTTACAGGAAACAGGTACCATGGATTCCTTATAACATTTCCAAGTTGTCCCATCTTCAAGTTGCTGTTTATGTAAGTACCAGTGCAATTAAGAGATGATTGTTTTTTCAATAGTAAATAAGTAATCATGCTAGGGAGGTTTATTACTTTTAAACATAAGATTAGCATTTTGGATATGTGTTTAGCTTTAAGAGACAATGCTATTTGCGTAAGGAAATTTTGCTCTGCCTTATAGATTTCAATAGAGGAATCACAGAAGTAATAAAATGTTAAAGCATGTTGATTTCCCCAGTAACAGCTATTGGAAGTGTTTTTGCTGTGTTTAATGATCTAATTCCCCTTACTTTTATTCATTTTCTGTCTTGAAGGGACGCTTCCAGTAAAGGTGTTGTTTGATTTTTTTTCCATTTTTCAGAATTTACGTAATAGATATAGGTGAAGCTTCTTTTGCTTAAAAAGGAACACTTCCTGTCAACATGAAAAATTTAGAACAGCATTTGCAGGACTCCTGGAATTAGAACATTTAAATAAGTGTTTATTTTGAATTGGATGCCAATCATAATCAGAGTGCTGAACCTTCTTTCAGTTATATCTATTATCAAGAGACAGGTGAGCTACATGTAGTTTGGTGTAGTGACTGTGTAGTGGTCAGTGCTTTAAGAAAGTATGAAATTAATGGCATCATAATGCAGCGAGAAAGTAATTTAGTTCAAAAGATTAAGTATCATATACTGGATGATCAAAATTAAATTTCTTAACTTTGCATAACAACACTTTTTTTCTCCACTGGATGGCTTATAAATGAGGGACTATGAATAAATAATAAAGGCTTGAATTTTACATAGGAATATTAGAATCCAAAGGCCATAGAAAAAGAATTCATTAAAATTACATTTTATATAAGGATTAAATAAGGATGTGACTCCATTATTTAAAGTTTTTTAAGGATCATTTAGGGGGATGTTTTAACTATTAACTCTGTAGTTAGTATGTTCTCAGGACAAAAATAGTATGTTTTTTTCCCACATTAAATGTACTAAGGGTTTCAATGTATTATTCTTTTTTAATTTGAAACTAAATGTCATTTACATCAATAATATATGAAGAATCTGGTTTCCAGCTCAGTAAGGAGACAGAAAAAGTGGCAAGTTGTTGCTGTTTGATGCACAGAGAGCAACCTTATAGTCTCTTGATTCCTTTATGTTTCAATCTATAAAGTCAGCCCATCACTAACCACATTGACCAACTATGTTTTTCTTGTGTCCCAGTACTGATATAAATGGACTTTATTTTTGTACCTTAATTGAGAATGTTATCTGTATAAAAGGAAATCTTTTGGGAACAGGGCAAAGAAAGTGAAACAGATAATGAACAATTTACAAATTCTACAACAACCTACTCTGAGTATGTTTAACCTACAACATAAAGTAAATCAGCTACCAGATTTCATTTAGCAGGAATAGGTTACAGTGTGACTGGATTTCTAAAAGAAGTGGTGAGTTGAAAATAATATCTGAGAGAAACTATCTGAGAGATGGAATCCGTCTTCTTTTTACATTGGCAAGAGGAATGTGTAGCGAGATTGCAGTGGGGCAGGGAAGGACAAATTCCAGGCTGTTTCTAGGACTTTTCTAACCCCGTAAGTGGGATAACTTTGAAGGGGACAGCCTTGGAAAAAAGATGTCCCAGTCACCATATCAAGCTGTCCTCCTTCCTCTTCAGCCCCCAAATTCAGAAGTCCTTTTTCATGTCGATTTATGAAAATAGATGATCCAGAGTCACTGGTCCCACCAAGCCCCTGCAGATTCAAGGTTATGCTTAGGTGCAAGGGCTGTAATAAAAATGTGTGCTGAGTTCTATAGTAACAAGTGGTAGTATTATTATGAGCCCATATTTCATCTTTTCTGTGGAGTTCTGCCTAACATTCCCATTATTTAGTTACCTAAGAGACAAGTATCATGTACCTAATATGTGGCAGGCATGATACTAGTCCTCTATGGGAATAAAGCAGAATCCTTGTTCCTCCAGAAGATTCCTTCTTGTTTTGTTTGTTTTCTATACTCAGTATTTGTCTAACCCTGAGCACTATTTCATTATTAGCTTCAGTTTTGTATCTCATATTAGTCTGCAATCTCCTTCAAGACTTTGACTTCACTGCAGCCTTTGAATACATAATTGGATTATCTGCTGTGGGTGTTACCATGATCTGTTTGGCAGATTATCTTCAGTAACCTGTAAATCTTCTTCCTGGATTAGTGACAGCAGGATCCAAATAGGAAGGAATCAAAGCCAGTCATGGAACATGATGCTCACAACTGTTGTAACTGTGCATGAGTGTCGTGTTAAAATTGATTTTAGGACTATTGATTTGAGGGAGCCATGACATCTCTCTTACTCCATGAGACAGATGATTTAAGAGTGAATACATTTCCCCCCTCAAACTGAAATTTTCTTTTGAATGCTGAATATAGAGATAAGTAGATAAAACAAGGATTAACTGTTTGCCATATTTGCATTTCTTCTGTGTTCTCTTGAATATTCTCCCTATATTTTCTTTATGAAAGTGTCTTTGCCCAGATTTACCAGTGGCTCCTTTTATCTGTACTAGTAATGTCTATACAATACGTTTGAATCTGTTTGAATATCTTAGTATATCATTGTTATTTCCCCAAGGTATTCACTCCCAAGTACCTAAAAGCCACATTCAATTGAAAGGAAAAGTGCAGTAATTTGAGAAAAGTCCACAGTGAATTAGCCTGGGTTGAAAGTACTTAGGGAACCACTACTGGTGTTTAATTGAGAGGACATGACACTTAGGAGTCTTGGTTGACAGTGACCAAAACCTAGCCAAAAGAAAGAAATGGGTGTGAATTTGTGTATGGGAGGAATTTTATTGGCTCAGTCCAGGGAAGGGTTGATTGACAAACCATGGGAGGGAAGAGTTGCAAGTGTCCCTAAAGCAACAGGAACTGGGAGACTGAACCCCACTGGGGCTCTTTCTCCATCTCCTGGCACTGCTCCTCTTTTGCAGATCAGTTTTAATCTCTCTCATTTGGCCAGTCAACACTACCCAAACTTTACATCTTACGTTTCACATCTGAGAGATTGTTCCACATGTTAAGAAAAAATCCTAGGGAAGGACTGTGATTGGTCTGACTTGGGTCAGTTACTCACCCCTGACTGCTCAACTGAGATCAGGTAAGACTAAAGTAGGTCTCAGGAAAAGCATATGTTGCAGTGGGTACCTAGCATTCCCCAAAATAGGAGAGCTAATAGGCTAATAGTAAAGTTGTCTGTGACAGTGATCTCTGGCTAGAATGTCCCAACAGCCATTTGTTAAGTTGGCTTAAATGACCACTAGCCTGTATTTTTTACAGCCCTAGGATTTGAATGATGATCATGTTGAAATCTTCTTAGTTAGTGACTTTGGTGTTCTTGCTACCCAGCAAGATACTAAAATCTCAGGGATGGGCAGGATGACTGTGGCCCTATTCCTTGTCCATCAAGCCATACAGAAATCCCTACTTTTCAAATCCCATTCATTTGTGGCATTTAATGTGACTTGTAAAAAACTTGGCAGTAGCCTCCATTACTGGTGTTAAGTGTCTGTGTGGGGCAGAGCATCCATATCCTGAGCATGTATGACTGTGGTGGCAGCAGGAGAGAGGGGACAGGGCTGGAAATAGGGAAGGTGTTGGTTAGGCAATTTTCCCTTCTATTGCAAATAGTTAGCTGGTTAGGTTCCAAAATAGGGCTGAGCTGCACGACTTGAACCCAGGGATGAATGACACAGCCCAAGCTTTGAATTGCTTGTTCTCTAGGAACATGTTATGGGTAAGTGAGAAAGGTAAGGTAGAGAAGCAATGAAAATAAGTGCTAAAATTACTGCCAGTCAGTATGGACCTCTTTTAGATTTTTGTGGCAGGCAAAATCAGGATTCCTTTTCTTGTCCTTATTTGAACCAGGGATTTGGGACTAGGGTCCCTCCAGCCCCCATTGAGTCCACTTTCAGGGGAGGCTAACTGAGGAGGGGACAGGCAGCCCTGCCACACAATGAGTGTGTGGTCCCACTTTGGGTAGCCAGCTTTCTCACCAAATGCCTTCAGGGCTATAGGTTTTTGCCTGGTTCTGACTTGCTTCAGTACTGGCTTCCTTTTTCCCCCCATCATGAAGCTAAAGGCTCACAAAAACATTTTGAAGTTCTTCCCATTGTTCTTCACTGAATTCCTTAGGACTATAAGCAATCATTGTACCTCGCTGGGGCCTTAGGGGCCTCTAAGAGCTCCTGACTCATCAGGTGACATACGGAGGTTTCTGCTCTTGCTGGTGTTGATTTGGTCATTAGTCTGGTGGGGACAGAGTTGGGAGGTCGGCTCCATCTGATCCTGCATACCACTGGGATGTGGCCCTTCCAGCTCTGCTGCTGTGGCCGTTGTCCGCTGGGATTCCTTGTGTTGAACATAAGCGTCTCTCGGCAGCTCTGACACCATCTCCGGAGTCCTGGTATATTCATTCATTCACTCTTACAGTACTTGCTGCCCAAGGCCCAAAGCCAAAAAATGAATAAAGATTTTCAAGAAACTTCTATCTGAGGAGTTTACAATCTAAACAGTTTTTACTTATTTATTTTTCTTGTCTTACTCTTGTGGTAGAATGTAACATTTACCATTTGAACTGTTAAGTGTACAGTTTAGTGGCATTAAGTACAATCACAGTGTTATCTAACCATCATCACTATCTATTTTCAGAAATTTTTCATTATCTCAAATAGAAACTCTTTATCCACTAAGCAATAATTCCTGTTCCCTCCTTCCTGCAGCCCCTGGTAACCTCTGTTTTGCTGTCTCTAAATTTACCTACTCAGTGCCTCATGTAAGAGGAATCATGCAATATTTGTCCTTTTGTGTCTGGCTTATTTCACTTAGCATAATGTTTTCAAGATTCACCCATATTGTAGCATGTGTCAGAATTACCTTTGTTTTTATGACTGAATAATATTCCATTGTATGTTCATATCACATTTCATTCATTTGTTGAGGGGCATTTGGGTTGCTCCTACTTTTTGACTTTTATGAATAATGCTGCTATGTACGTTTGTATATGTTTTTGTTTTTTAATATATTAATTCTTAAAACAGCTCCACAAGTTTATGTATATTTTTGTCTCCAATTTACAGATAGGGAAGGTCATGGCAAAGCCAATATTTCAACCCAGAGTGTCTGACTATAGTGCACTCTCTGAATTACATGCTGTGATGCCTTTAATAAAAATAGTTACCTTTTTCTTTGAACTTACTATGTCCTGGGTATATTGTATACATTAATTCTAAATCTTTAAGATAACCTTATTATGTGGGCTTTATTATTCTTATAAGTGAAGACGTTAAGGCATAGAGAGGTTAAGTGGTAGATGCAGGAATGCACCCAGGTGTGCTTGCTTCTGTGCGCCCTGTTCTAGATCCAGAACACAGCAGGCAGATGGCTTCTTGGCATTTGGGATAGCCCAATCCTTCCTGGATAGACCACCAAGAAATGCTCTATATCAGGCACAGAAGCCATGCCATTGTGGGGGTTCTAGTATCCCACAGCTGCGGAGAAGTTCTAACCTGCCTTCCATATGAGGCCAGGATTTTTTTTTCTCTGCTATTTATAAAAAGTTGGGTTTTTAAAATTTTTTGAAACTCTTGTTTTCACAATGGCTAGGCCAATAGAGTCAAAGTACAACAGAAGATAATTTCATTGCCTGCAAACTTGGAAAACATACACAAAAGAAGTTATGCAAATTCTAGCAAAAATCCTCCATATGTCTGACCTGTAAGAATTGAAATAGTGGGTATTTAGTTAACATTTTGCTTCTACTTAAGCATGTGGACCAAACCATATTCCATTTGCATGGCTGCCTGAAGACTTTAACACCCTGACTTGAAGCTTCATTTTTGGCTTTCCTAACCCTTTTCCCCCCCTTTTTTGTATCTGGCCCAAAAATGTACAACAGAATGTCATTTACAAAAAGTTAAAAATGAACCACCTTCCACTTTAGAAAGTGGGATCCAATAGGCATAAACTTCATTCTATTTCCTCTCTTTGCTTTTGCAGCTTGAGGAAATGGCATGCAACACACCTAACCAAAGACAACGGACTATGTCGACATCTGGAGAAGCTCTATATGAAATTCTTGGTTTGCATAAGGGAGCATCAGATAAGGAAATTAAGAAAGCCTACAGGTACAAAGTTCAATGATAATATTTCCTGTACTCTACTTATAGTTATTTTGTGATTGGCAAGTGCCTCTAATTAAAGTCATAAGCTTCTTGCCAAGACCAGGTAATCAGAGTTTTGAACCTCATATTCCCTGTTTCCAACATAGGCAATTAGGAATAGACAGGTATGACATTGATTTTATGAAAGAACTCTCATGATGCTTGCCCTTAGGAAAAGGTAGCCTGTGTTTTAGGCCTACAACGTCAGAGAGAGAGAGAGAGAGAAAGAGAAAGAGAAAGGAAGAGAGAGAGAGAGAGAGAGATCCATCACTGGGAATGACCAGGAGTTGTGATTTAACCCATGTGATATAGCATCACCAAATCTGGTAGAGGGATTTAAAAAAGGAGGGGGTTTGGGGAGTTGTCACAATGATTGTATTGTACAATACACTGTACACTCTATTGTACTGTATTTTACACTATACTTTTCAAGTCTCTAATTTTGATCTTTCATATCTGATCTAGTCCAAGCTAGTTCTTTTTGGGATAATTGAAATAACATTTTCTTTAAAACTTCAAGGAATTTACAAAAATATTAGGTACAAAAATAATTTACTTATTGTAGAAGATTTGGACATTAATGAAAATGAAAACAATAATATTTATCCATAATTCTATCTCTAGTGATTATTACTGATATTTTGTTTCCTTCCAATCTTTTTTACTGTCTGGATAAATTTTAAAATCAAATTGGATTCATCTATATTCTTTTTAACAAGGCTCTATCAAGAAAATATTTTGTTTGGTGTTATTAAATATTCTGATCTTAACGTCTGTAGCCTATGGCAATTCTGTACTCATAATCACTTTACAGGCTATTTTTTAACATGTAAGTTCTTTTGATTTTTCCCTTTATTTAATATTCTTGGACATAAACCATGATGCTTATTTCCAATTATTTCCTTATTTTCTTATTGAGGAATAAAGCTGTGCCTTTAGAGGAAAAATGAGTCAAAATATAAATGAAAGTTTCAGATTTTAATCAGTTATTTCTTGATTTGTCCTTGAATTAGGTTTTTAAAATTTATGATTTTTTTTATGTATGGAAGTTTAGAATTTTTAAGTAGGCAAATTTGTTAGCCATTTCTTATATGGGTTTTGTTTTAACCATCATGGTTAAAAAACCACTCCTGATTATATTATAAAAATATTAACCCATATCTTCTAGTACATTTATAATTTTGTTTTTATATTAAATCTTTGATCTATTTGGAGTTTATTTTGACATGAGGGATGAAGGTAGGATTCCAGATTTGGTTTTTCCAAAATCACTAGCCCATCAGTATTTATTGAATTCTCCATTTTTTTCTACTGCTGAGAAATTCTTTGGCTTGGATTAGAACCTTTACCATGTGCTAAACTATAGGCCTTGAAATGCCTTGCAAGAACTATGTGTTGAAGCATAAATGTCAGTAGTAAAAATCACATTACTTCTGTGAAAATAGAGTTTAATCAAAGTCAGTATCAGCCTTCTAGTTTAAATTTTACTTAAGGTGCTGGGGAGAGAATAGGTCTTTACTATTTCCTTATGCCCTAGAGTGATGCAGGAGTGTGTCTGGGAGCTGCTCAGTCTGCTTTGGGTGGATGTCCTTGGCTGAAGGTTACTAAACTTTATTCTTAAAGGCTTCTGGCTGAAACATTGTGCTGAGGTACAGGTTGGGAATCAAAGTAATTGCATTGTAAGCTCACTATCCATGAAGATGCTCCCCAAAGTGAGAAAAGAAGTGATACCTAACTATCTTGTAAGTTTTAGATTATAATTGTGACTTAATTTTGTAAGCTAAAATTTCAGGTCATATCTTAATTAAGGCACTAATTATGCTGAGTTGTGTGCAAATTTAATAATTACTACCTGAAATCTTTTCATGTAATCAGTGTCTTGTTATTAATTTTGCTTTAATGTTGTGCACATATTATCTTTTCAGCTGATTGGGGTTCTAGTATGCTGCCAAAAGCATCTACTCCTATCTAATTACACATTTGTATTCTCCAAGTTATTCAAAATCTATGAGCAGGATGAAAATCCACTGAGAATATTAGTCTTATATTCAGGGACCTGGATCAAAGCAGTCCTGATATAGTGAAATTAAAAGTCAATGAAATTTAATAAACTTACCGACTGTTGAATTTGTATGCTGCTTGACCTCTCTTGTAGGCCTTGATTGTGCTCTTGAAAACAAGGCTGAGATAGAAGACTTCTGTTGTCTTTTTCATTTTATTTTCATTTTTGAATAGATAATAATTCATCTGATTAAAATGAGAACATACAAATAGGTATGTAAAAAGTTCTCCCTCCTAGCTCATATTCCCCAATTTCTCCCCCAAGGAAACCAATTCTTTATGTACTCTTCTAGAGAAATCTTATGCCTGTATAAGCATATATAGAGACTTGTCTTTCCCTGCTTCTGTCTGCTAATCATGCTTAAATCATTGAAAATAACACAAAACTCAACTGAAAGAGAACCGTGAAACGTAGGAAGGAAGGTGAATTGATTATGGACCAAAAGAACACAAGGACAACACAGTGTCAGGGCATTTTATGACTCCCCACCCAAGAGATGATGGCCCAGGGCCTGGCCTTTCTGAACAGAACCCAGTCTAGCAATGGAAGGCAACCAGGTAGCCTTATTCTTCCTTCAAACTGAATGGGATTCTTGCCAGCAACTCTAGGTAAGCCCATCAGAAATAGCAAGAGGACCAAATGAATGTTCTTTTAACAATAACTAGCCAGAGGACTGTTCTACCAGCGTGAGATTCCCCTCTCCCACCCTGAGACCTCACTTGACAGGGCACATCAGTGAGGGCAATTCTACCACCATAAGCCTCCAACCCATGAGGTACTTGAGGAAATATCAGTAGAAATTCTCTTCCCCCACTTAAAGGCACCAGGCAACACAGCCTGGGGAAACACCTTTCTTCACTTTCTCAGCTAGTACCAGCAACCACCAGTCTGGGCACCAAAGGCAGGAGACAAACCAAACCAATCAAAATAGCACCGTAGAGGCCCTAAAGATTAGACTGTCATTTTGTCACAGTCCACAAAAGTAAGCTAGGACCTGCATGTTAAACCTCAACAGAGTGACTACCTACTAAAATAAAAAATTAAATATCACTCAGTCTCCTAATAGTCTAAATGTCCAGATACAATTAAATCTATTCATTGTAAGAACCAAGAAAATTGCAACTTGAATGAGAAAAGATAATCATCTCACTCCCACACTGAGATGAGCCAGATACTGGAATTATCCTTCAAGTATTTTGAAGGAACCATCATAAAAATGATTCAACAAACAATTACAAATTCTCTTTCAACAAGTAAAAAAAAATACATAGAAAATTTCAGCAAAAAAAAAAGCTATAAAAAAGCACAAATGGAAATTACAGAATTGAAAAACAACAAATAATAAAAATGACTAGATGAACTCAATAATACAGTAGAGATGACAGAGGATAGAATCAGTGAAGTTGAGAACAGATCAAGAGAATTCACCAATTTGAAAAACAGAGAAAATAAACTGAGAACAGAATCTCGGGAACCTAAGAGACAGTAACAAGATACAACATTTGCAGCAGCTGGAGAGGTAGGAGGGGAGGTGAAAGAGAGTGGGACTGAAAGAGAATATTCAAAGAAATAATGACTGGAAATTCCCCAAATTTGGTAAAACATATAAATATACCAAAAAAGATGCTAAGTGAATTGCAAATAGGATAAATCCAAAGAAATTCATTCAAAGACACATCAAACACTTCTGAAAACTAATGACAAAGGAAACATCTTGAAAGCAGTCAGAGAGAAACAACACATTGCCTTTAGGGGAATACCAATTCAAATGATAGCAGATTTTTCACCTGAAACAATAGAGTCCAGAAGGAAGTGACATACATTTTTCAAATACTGAAAGAAAATTACTGTCAACTGCAAATTCTGTATCAGGAATTAAGGGGAAATAAAGACATTCTCAGATGAAGGAAAACTAGAAGAATTTGTCACTAGCAGACATATTCCTGGGAATGGCAAAAGGATGTATTTCAAAAGAAATGAAATGATGAAGGAATCTTGGATAATTAGGAAGGAAGAAAGAATAATAGAGAATGTAGAAATATGCATAAATAGAACACACTATCCTCTTCATGAATTTTCTAAATTATATATGAAGATTGAAATAAAAATTACATGACCATCAGATTCTCAAGATAATGAAACTTGGAAGTAGGGAGGATAAAGGGACCTAAATGGGAGTGAGATTTCTGCATTTCACTCAGATTGGTAAAACATTGATATCAGTAGATTGTGATTAGGTCATATACACATATATGTAAACATACACACATATGTACACATATGTCCAGCCACTAAGAAGACTACACAAAGTAACATGCTCTAAAACACTACAGATAGACCAAGATGGAATCCTAAAAAATGTTCAAATAACACAGGAAGACAAGAAAAGGGAAACAGAGCAAACAAAAGAAAATAAAACAATAGACTTAAGTCCTAACATATTAATAGTCACATGAAATGCAAATGGCTAAGCATATGTTACACTTTTCCTTTCTTGTTATATAGATGATGGTATACTATCACTCCTATTCTCTACCTTGCATTCTTCTCTTAACAATATATCTTGAAGGTCATTCTAAAGAATGATCAGGATAGTATTAAAGATGGCGGTGTGAGAGGTGAGACAGAGACCTCCTCCTAAAACCACATATAATATGACAATATAATTAATACAACTAACACTGAAAGAGCAACAGGAAAGAAGGCTGTATCAGACTACATAAACCTGGAGGAAAGAACAGACCTCACAGGACAGGGTTGGGAACTTTCACAATCTTCAGGTGCTCCATCCCTCTGTTGGCTACGCAGCTCCAAGGCCCCACACTGTGATATGCAACTGGCTGTGCATTCCTCCCAGCCAGCCTGCAGCTGGCTTGCAAACCAGCAAACCCTGCCCTGGCATCAGGCCAGCCAGAGGGAAGCCCTACCTACAGTAGCTACAAATGCAAAGCATACAGGCTTACACCTGTGTGTTTGGCCCACTGGCTAAGTCAGTGGAGACAGGCATAGCAGCCGGGAAGCAGGAGACAGTGCTTTCCTCTGCCCAGGCACCAACACTACTCCCCTGCAACCCTGACATTGCTCCAGGGGCTGAGCAGTTTCAGACAGTAGAGCTATACCTCAGACAAATATGAAATGTCAAAGAAACATGGTTCAAAGCAAAATCTCAACACCAGAAAAAGGATCGAGTGAGACTGAATAATAAATCTTCCTGAAGGAGATTTCAAAACAAAAATCATAAATGTGCTCCTGGAGGTCCAGAAAAATATTCAAGAACTCAGGAATGAACTTAAGATGGATATCCAATCATTGAGGAACACAATGGAGGGTATTAAAAGCAGACTAGAAATGGTGGAGGAGATGAAAAATGAAAGAGAAACTAGAGAAGAGGAATACAAAGAAACTGAAGCACACAGAGAAAAAAAGATCTCTGGGAATGAAATAATACTGAGAGAACTATGTGACCAATCCAAATAGAACAATATTCATATTATAGGAGTACCAGAAGAAGAAGAGAGAGAAAAAGGGATATAAAGTGTCTTTGAGGAAGTTATTGCTGAAAACTTCCCCAGTCTGGGGAAGGAGATAATCTCTCATGCCATGGAGATCCACAGATCTCCCAACACAAGGGACCCAAAGAGGACAACACCAAGATATATAATAATTAAAATGGCAAAGATCAAGGATTAGGACAGATTATTAAAAGCAGCCAGAGAGAGAAATAAGAACACATACAAAGGAAAACCCAGCAGAAACCTTAGAGGCCAGAGGGAGTGGCATGATATAGTTAATGCAATGAAGTACAAGGGCCTTGAACCAAGAATACTTGACCTGGCAATATTATCATTTAAATTTGAAGGAGGGATTAAACAATTTCCACATAAGCAAAAGTTGAGAGAATTTACCTCACACAAACCATCTCTACAGTGAATTTTGGAGGGACTTCTATAGATGGAAGTATTGCTAAGGTTAAATAGCTGTCACCAAAGGTAATAAAAAGGGATAAATAAAGAGTAAAGAATATGATAACTATATATAAAGAATGGAGGAGGAAGAAAAAAAAGGAGAAAAAAAAGAACCTTTAGATTTTGTTTGTAATAGCATATTAAGTGAGTTAAGTTAAACTCTTAGATAGTAAGGAAATTAACCTTGAACCTTTGGTAACCACAAATCTGAAGTCTGCAATGGCAATAAGTACATACCTATCGATAATCACCCTAAATATAAATGGTCTCAATGCACCAATCAAAAGACATAGAGTCATTGAATGGAAAAAAAAGCAAGACCCAACCATATGCTACCTAGAAGAGACTCACTTCAAACCCAAAGGCATACACAGACTAAAAGTAAAGTGATGGAAAAAGATATTTCATGCAACTAATAGGGAGAAAAAAGCAGGTGTTGCAGTACTTGTATCAGACAAAATAGACTTTAAAACAAGGAAAGTCACAAGAGACAAAAAGGACATTACATAATGATAAAGAGGTCAATCCAACAAGAGGGTATAACCATTATAAATATCTATGCATATTATAGGAGCACCTACATATGTGAAACAAATACTAACAATTAAAAGGGGAAAAAAAATGCAATACATTCGTTCTAGGAGACTTCAACACTCCACTCACTCTAAAGGACAGACAAACCAGACAGAGGCATTGAACAACACTTTATAACAGATGGTCCTAAGAGATATCTACAGAACTCTCCACCCAAAAGCCACAGTATACACATTCTTCTCAAGTGCACATGAAACATTTTCCAGAATAGATCATATTCTAGGCCACAAAAAGAGCCTCAGTAAATTAAAAAAGATTGAAATTGTACCAACCAGCTTCTCAGACCACAAATGTATGAAACTACAAATAAATTATGCAAAGAAAACAAAAAAGCCCACAAACACATGGAGGCTTCACAACATGCGCCTAAATAACCAATGGATCAATGATCAAATAAAAACAGATATCAAGCAATATATGGAGACAAATGACAACAATAATTCAACAGCACAAAACCTGTGGAACACAGCAAAGGCCAAGCTAAGAGGAAAGTATATTGCAATACAGGCCTACCTCAGGAAGAAGAACAATCCCAAATAAATAGTCTAAACTCACAATTAATGAAACTAGAAAGGGAACAAATGAGGCCCTAAGTCAGTAGAAGGAGGGACATAATAAAGATTAGTGCAGAAATAAATAAATTCAAGAAGAATAGAACAATACAAAGAACTGATGAAAGCAAGAGCTGGTTCTTCAAGAAAATAAACAAAATAGATAAAACCCTAGCCAGAATTATAAAGAAAAAAAGAGTGTCTACACACATAAACAGAATAAAAATGAGAAGGAAAAAAATCACTACAGTCACCACAGAAATACAAAGAATTAATAGAGAATACTATGAAAAATTATATGTTAACAAACTGGATAACATAGAAGAAATGGACAACTTTCCAGAAAAATATAACCTTCCAAGGCTGACCCAGAAAGAAACAGAAAATCTGAACAGACCAATTACTAGCAATTAAATCAAGAACAAAACCCCTGGACCAGATGGCATCACTGCTGAATTTTATCAAACAGTCAGTGAAGAACTAATACCCATTCTCCTTTAAGTTTTCTAAAAAGTAGAAGAGAAGGGAATACTTCCAAACTCATTCTATGAAGCCAGCATCACTCTAACACCAAAACCAGACAAAGACACCACAAAAAAGAAAATTACAGACAAATATCCCTGATGAACATAGATGCAAAAATACTCTCAACAAAATATTAGCAAACTGAATTCAAAAATACATCAAAAAGATCATCCATCATAATCAAGTAGGTTTTGTTCCAGGGATGCAAGGATGGTACCATATTCAAAACTCCATCAACATCATCTACCATATCAACAAAAAGAAGGACAAAAACTACATGATCATCTCCATAGATGCTGAAAAAGCATTTGACAAAATTCAATATCCATTCATGATAAAAACTTTCAACAAAATGGGAATAGAGGGCAAGTACCTCAACATAATAAAAGCCATATATGATAAACCCACAGCCAACATCATCCTTAACAGCAAGAAGCTGAAAGCTTTTCCTTTAAGATCAGGAGCAAGACAAGAATGCCCACTCTTCCCAGTTTTTTTCAACATAGTTCTGGAGGTTCTCACCATGGCAATCAGACAACACAAAGAAATAAAAGGCATCCAGATTGTTAAAGAAGAAGTTAAACTGTCACTGTCTGCAGATGACATGAGATTATACATAAAAAACCCTAAAGAATCTACTCCAAAACTACTAGATCTAATATCTGAATTCAGCAAAGTTGCAGGATACAAAATTAATGCACAGAAATCTGTTGCATTCCTATACACTAATAATGAACTAGCAGTAAGAGATATCAGAAAAACAATTCCATTCACAATTCTATCAAAAAGAATAAAATACCTAGGAATAAACCTAACCAAGGAAGTGACAGATCTATACTCTGAAAACTACAAGACACTCATGAGAGAAATTAAAGAAGATATGAATAAATGGAAATACATTCCATACTCATGGATAGGAAGAATTAATATTGTCAAAATGACCATCCTGCCTAAAGCAATCTACAGATTCAACACAATCCCTCTCAAAATACCAACAGCATTCCTCAACAAACTAGAGCAAATTGTTTTAAAATTCATATGCAACCACAAAAGACCCCAAATAGCCAAAGCAATCTTGAGGAGGAAGAATAAAGCTGGGGCATTACGCTCTCCATCCTCAAGCTTTACTACAAAGCCACAGTAATCAAGACAATTTGGTACTGGCACAAGAACAGATCCATAGACCGATGGAACAGACTAGACAGTCCAGATATAAACTCAAGCATATATGGTCAATTAATGTACGATAAAGGAGCCATTGACATACAATGGGGAAATGACAGCCTCTTTAACAACTGATGTTGGCAAAACTGCATAGTTACATGCAAGAGAATGAAACTGGATTATTATCTATCCCCATACACAAAAGTAAACTTGAAATAGATAAAAAACCTGAATGTAAGTCACAAAACCATAAAACTCTTTGAAGACAACATAGGCAAAAATCTCCTGTATATAAACATAAGCAACTTTTTTCTGAATGCATCTCCTAGAGTAAGGGAAACAAATGCAATATATTAAAAGGTTGTGTATGGCAAAGGACACCATCAACAGAACAAAAAGGCATCCTACAGCATGAGAGAATATATTTGTAAATGACATATCTGACAAGGGGTTAAAATCCAAAAATATAAAGAACTTACATGCCTCAACACCCAAAAAGCAAATAACCCAATTAAAAATGGGCAGAGGATATGAAGAGACAATTCTCCAAAGAAGAAATTCAGATGACCAACATGCACATGAAAAGATGCTCCACATCACTAATTATCAGGGAAATACAAATAAAAACCACAATGAGATATCACCTCACACTAGTTAGGATGGCCAGTATTGAAAAGACTAAGAACAGCAAATGGTGGTGAGGATGTGGAGAAAGGGGAACCCTCTTACACTGCTGGTTGGAATGTAAGCTAGTTCAACCATTATGGAAAGCAATATGGAGGTTCCTCAAAAAACTAAAAATAGAAATAGTGTTTGATGCAGGAATTCCACTCCTAGGAATTTACCCAAAGAAAGCAAGTTCTCAGATTCAAAAAGACATATGCACCCCTATGTTTATTGCAGCAGCATTTACAATAGCCAAGATATGGAAGCAACCTAAGTGTCCATCAGTAGATGAATGGATAAAGAAGAGGTTGTACACAATGGAATACTATTCAGCCATAAGAAAGAAAGAAATCCTACCATTTGCAACAACATGGATGGCACCGGAGGATATTATGCTCAGTGAAATAAGCCAGGTGGAGAAAGACAAGTACCAAATGATTTCCCTCATTTGTGGAGTATAACAATGAAGCAAAACTGAAGGAACAAAACAGCAGCAGATTCACAGACTCCAAGAAGGGACTAGCAGTTGCCAAGGGGCAGGGTTGGCAGAGGTGGGTGGTGGGGGGAGGGAGAAGGGGATTGAGGGATATTATGATTGGCACACATGGTTTGGGGGGGTCATGGGAAAGACAGTGTAGCACAGAGAAGGCAAATAGTGACTGTGGCATCTTACTATACTGTTGGGTAGTGAGTGCCATGGGGTATGGGGAGCCCATGATAACATGGGTGAGTGTAGTAACCACATTGTTTTGTCATGTGAAACCTTCATAAGAGTGTATATCAATAATACCTTAATAAAAAAAAGACATAAAAAAATAAAGAATGACCAGTTCATCAGAAGTTTCATTCTTTTCACACTGCTGTGCTGTATCCCATGACATAGATGTCCCATGATTTAATCAGCTCCCTGTTAGATATGTAGGTTTTTCTATCAAGGCTGCCTTTTAAAGCCAACTTTGAGCTTTTCAGAGAGCAAAACCCATGGTTCCAAAAAGGTAGAGGTAGAGAGAGGGAAATGATCTTGGTTCCTGTCCACTTTACAG
This sequence comes from Manis javanica, assembly GCF_040802235.1. NCBI lineage: Eukaryota > Metazoa > Chordata > Mammalia > Pholidota > Manidae > Manis > Manis javanica. Next base: position 154,338,991 of record NC_133157.1, read on the forward strand.
TTTTTGTTCTGCCTCAATTTCAAATTCCTGGAGCAAGGATCTAATAGATCTAGCTGGGTCAGATGTCCACCCAAGTCTAGCTGGCTCTGACTAGAGATCAGGAATCACAAATCGCCCACTACCACTTAGTAAGGATTTTGGGATTCAACTCCATAGGAAGGACAAGTGACAATGTTCTCTAGTAAGAGCTACAGAGTTGGGAAGGAAATTATTGGCATCTCTAGTTCTTTATTCTTCCAGAGAGTCACCATTTATTTATTTATAGCAATCTCCAGACCTTTCTCTGTCCCTTCCTATGTCTATTTATAAGTGTTATCATAGAATATTTCTGTGAATAAAGCATTTTTTCCCTACATCATCATTTTTCCTACATTAGTACAACAATACTTAGTAAATTGGCATCCCCAGCTACCTCAGAGGACAGCTGGGAGGAATGACAAGAGAAAGTATTTTACTCTGTCAATCCATCCTGTACTGAAGTTCTTGCCTCACTGAAATTTTGTAAAGAGAAACGAGATCATTTTTTTCAAAGGGTGTGGAGCCCTTTGTAGAAAAGCACAGTGAAATTACCAGGTATTATTATGAATGGACAAATATCTTCGTCATCCTTAAAAGTCTAAAATTCTTGTACCATTTGATGCTACTGTTCGAAAGCTATTTATCTAGCATAAGGTGTGTTTGTACCCCATGCCAAAAGTGCCATATCACAGAGTGAGACTTCGTTATGAAATAAATCTGCCTTTGGTATTGCACATAATCATCCCAAGGAGCTTGAAGTCTAAACTCATATAATTCAATTTTCTCACTGCTGGGTCATATCTCTTAATCTTACCAGTGTGTGCATGAGATAGGCAAATACTTTTCCCATCCTCCCACTGCTTTAAACTTTTTATTCTCCCTTTTCATGCTGTCTGAAGGAGACTTGTTTAAGTCGATCTTTTAAAATTCAGATACACTGAGAATAGTTAAGAGGTTATCCATCTTTCACATAATTGTCTAAAGTTTAAACGGGCATGCTTTCCCCTCCCACCTAGTTTAAATAATCTCTCTGAACCAATAGGAATTTTGAGAAGATGGTGAAGGAGGACAGGAGGAGAGGGAAACTAGTGAGTGGTGGGACAACTGGGGAGATGAGGTGTTGAAATGAAACTCAAATATCGTTATCTACATAAACCCCAAAACCAGGCTCTGACTCCTTTCAATTGACTCAAGTCACCCACGTCCTTCTGGGAGTCTCCCCTGTGAAAGTCTCCCATGACCCAGGAGCCAGTTCATTCCCATGTAGCAACATTGCTTCCCCAAACTGTTGACACATGCTTTGCTGTTCACTCAGTGGGCACGTTCACAGTCACCGAGAGGCACAGCTCTGCACACGCTGGGCTCTGCTGCTGAAGTCCCACTGCTGCTCAGGTGGATATAGTTGCTCTTCTGCTATTTGCATGACTCTTCCAGGCTTGGCAGACACAGTAGATGCTCATCGCGAGCTGCTTAGTGTCCAGGTTTTCTGATTACTCCTCCAGGCCAAGATGTCTCCTCTAACATGCCCAGTGAGTGTCAGTTTGGTAGAAAAGCTCCTTCTATCTTTTCTTGTAGATCTGTTTTTCTGTTGGACTCACAGGTACACAGGAGTGAGCCAGGGACTATCAGTAATGCTCTACTTAAAATCTCTATTCCCTCTGACAGAGAAAGCTTTGCTTCTGGGTCAAGCTTATCATGCCTGGTTCTTTCTTCTCTAAGATCCATTATTTTCCAGAAGACTCTGTGGTTCCCATCCCATCCCCAGATAGGTTTCCATCAGGCTGTTCTATTGGTTCATCAGACTTACTCAGCTGTGGCTTCCCCAACAGGGCATATGGCTTGATCCCTTTCTAGAAGGCTCTGCAGCCCTGGGGGACTTCTGGGATGCATGGCCTGATATGCCCAAACTCCTACCCCTGAAAGGTAGGCTGTGACAGCTCAAAGAATCATCCCTGCCATTGCTCAACACAAAGCTTCCTGATTCTGTGCTGTCTTTAGTAACTTGAAAGCAGTAAATATAGCTTTCCATTTTAATGTGGTCAGCAAGCACTTTAGGTGTGTGATTAGATCCCATTGTTCTTGATATTGCCTGATACAGGAAAGTACTTCACCTCAAAGTCAGTACACTGTTGATCTACCCCATGCTGCTACCTAATTATAACAGAAGCTAGAAAGGCTGATCAAAGTATGGAGCAACCACTAGGATGTCCAGTCTCTTACAATTCTGAGAGCTTTATAGCAACAAATCTGGTTCATTATTTAACAAATATTTGTTGAACACCTACTATGAGTCAGCTATTTTAGACACTGAGAAAATAGCAGTGAACAAAACAAAGTCCCTGTACTCCTGAAGCCTATATTCTGGGTTGGCGAAGTGGGGTGATTTAATAATAAATAAGTAAAACATTCAGTCTATCAGATGTTGGTAAGTGTTGTGGAGAAAAGCAAAGCAGGTAGGAGGGTAGGGAATGCTAGGAGTTATGCATTCTCTGAGGTGCTCCACATTGATTTTAACACTACAATCCCTTGGTTACAGTGAATTCTAATAAATAATAAAGTAATAAAGTCTGAAAGACCTGGACACAAACCCCTTCTCTTGGCTTCATTTTCTTCATAAGTAAAATGCAGATAACAATACTGATCCCAATGGGTTGTGGAGGATTAATTGAGATGATAATCTGAAGTGTTCAGCCAAGGTCTGGCACATGGTACTGGGTGCCATGAAGGAGACATAACAAATCAGAGAAATAGCCCTATAAAATGGTATTCTTCAAACTTGCTTGGGTCTTGGACACAGGAAGACTCTCTTAAGGAATGTGTGTGTGTATACATGTGAGTGAGCGAGTGTGCATGTGTATATAGGTGCATGTGAGAGTGTGTATGCTGGGTATTTAGTTCTGTGACATTTAAACTCCATTAAATATATTCAAAAGAGTGTTTAAACTGTTTTATTTTCACATGCCAATGTTTGTAATATGCTAAAAATCACACCATTTGCATGTTTAATCTTACTATAAAAATATTTTGATATCAAGTTAAAATGTCAAGAGGACAATTCTCAAAATTATTTTAAGAAGCCTATAAGTAAAAACTTAAAATCCAATTGAGAAGGATGGAAGGGGGAAAGAGAAAGAGAGAAAGAATTCACATCCAAAATGACAAGGATCCATTTAGTCTGGTTGGGGAAGGGAGGCCTGTGAGGGCCTTCCTAGAGGCCATCTATGTGCTCCATGGCCCATTGTGCTGTCCCATCAGAGAATCAAGTTCTCACAGGTTGTAATCCTATCTTTTCTGCTTCTCCCACTCATCAGTTTTCTGAGGGCAGGCAATGTGCTTCCATTGCATTTCCAGTCCTAGCACCATGTTAATATTTACCAAATGCAAGAATGAACTGGTCAGCAAATAGATTTTGCCTGTGCATATATGTCTGCTTTCCCTTAATTACATTCTCAGCTTCTTCAGGGCCATTTCTCAAATGTTGGGTCACCTAGCTGAACAGGGGGTCATTTACTGACCCAGTAAATACAGAAAGGGCAGATCAGCAAGGAAAGACCAGTGTTAGTTTGGGAAATGGTGCATTTTGTATCATTTGGGTCCTTCAAGTAAGAAGTAGTTAGGGGATAAGGAAGGGAAAACTACAGAAAATGTTATACAATTTAGAGAATGTAAGTCTTAAGTATTCAAAATCTCGTATGTAATTTAAATGTTGCTTTTTATTTACACAGATGTATACATTTTTGAAGTTAGATAGAAACAAGATTAAGATGGCCAAAAGGGAGGCCAACTAGTTTCCCTAGGGTTCTTGGTGCAAGAACCTAACAAAATTCTGTCCTACTAAATGAGAAATCAGACAGATCTAGCACTTTCTTAGCTCCTCAGAGAACCACAAAATCACAGTGAACTAGTTTTGTGTGTCAGAACCTGTGTCTCTGTGCCTCATGGATGAGCTTAATTTCTCCAAACATCCTGGTTCACAGGTTGGCAGGGACTCATTGATTCTTCTATGTCATTCAATTTCACATGGAACTTTCTGGAAGTCATTTTTCATCTCTGAAAAAGTGAGTTGCCTCAAAGTAGACCAAGTGAGGCAAACACTGTTTTCACAAGGAGCAGGAAAGAGTGTCATTTCCATAGTGATCTGTGGCAACCCCAATTTGTGGTGCTTTTACCCATCGTTATTAGCAATTACAGGTTATAACAGAGGCTGTTTACGAATAAAGTGTAAATGTCAGGGGAATGCATAGCTAATAGAAGAGTTTAAATATTTACAAGGCAAAGTGATGATTCAAGCTCACAAAACAAATTGAAATTAATCTCTATCAAGTACAAATTTGTTTCCTGAATTCTAAAACCTTACTCTGAAAAGAGTATATGAGGCTATATCAGAGTTATCTTCCAGGTCAGCTGCATTACCTCCTTTCTCCCATGGCAAATTTTCTACTTGACCTCATACAACTACAACTTCAGTCATTCCTGGGCACTAGAATCACTATGATCAGTGATTTCTTTTCACTCATTCATTCACTCAATACCCATTTAGTATTGAATACTTCTTTATATCATACTGTGAGAAATGAATATACATATCTATATCTATGTCTATTATGCATAACATATAAACCATAGTTTGTACCTTTTAAAAGACATATAGTGAAAGACGTGCAAAACAAGGGAGGACATGGTAAATGAAATAGATTAATTTGAGCATAGGATTCATATTAATCATTTAAATGAAAGTTAATTCATCACTCCATCATTCATTTCTGTCCCAGGCACTATTCTAGGCTCTGGATACAAATATAAGCAAAATCATTGTCACCGATCTCATGTAAATTGAGGTATAGCAGAGGAGACAGAAATTAGCCAAATGATGACAAAAATGAATGCATAATTACCAATGAAATAAAGTGCTCTGGAGGAAAAAATCATGGTTCCATGAAAGTATAAATAAAAGCATCTGATCTGGACTAGAAATCAAAGAAGTATTCCTCAAAAAAAGGAATGCAGTCTTTATTCACTGTTTTGCATCTTTTTTTTTTTTTTTGCTCTCCTGACTGGGTAACTCCCAGCATTTTCTCCTCCCATTCATGGATTCTTTTCTCTGCACAGTCAAGTCTGCATTTGAAACTACTGAATTCTTCAGTTCAGTTATTGTATTTTTCAACTCTAGGATTTGTTTTGTTTTGTTAAATGGCTGCTATTTCCTTGTCAAACTTTTCATTTTGTTCATGCATGGTTTTCTTAATTTCATTTAGCTGTTTGTGGTTTCTTATAGTTCACTAAACTTGCTTAAGAGAATTTTGAATTCTTTGATCATTGTTCATAGATCTCCATTTTTTTTAGGGTCAGCTATTGGAACTTTACTAGCTTCCTTTGGTGGTATCATATTTACCTGATTTTTCATGATCCTTGACTCCTAACACAGCATCCGTACATTTGAGTTATGGGGCTTCTCTTCTAGATTTTATAGGTTGCTTTGGCAGAGACAGTTCTTCACCAGTCAGCTCAGTTTAGGTTTCTGAATGTGACTGTTAGTAATGTCTTTGGGCAGATGAGGCCTGCTATTAGGGTCCACTTTTTAGGTAAGGCAACTGTTGGGACTCTGAGGCCAGTGATGGACCCTGCTATTAGGGTCCATTTTTTAGGTAAGGCAACTGTTGAAGCTCCCCAGGTGTGTCACTGGCTGAAAACAGACAAAACTTGGATAGAACTGCTGGTTGCTTACCTACCCAAGTGAGGCTGTAAGATGGATTCCATGGTTGTCTGAATTATCTGGTTAGGACTGGGTACTATATTCAATAGTACATGGGGCTACAAATTAGCTTCCCAGCTTAAGTAGAGCAGCAGGATGGGACCCTGAGCCTGTACAGTTCATTGTTTGGGGGCCTGAATCAGACCTGAGTGTGCACTGAAATCCCTGTCCAGATGAGGCCACTGGTTTTGCTCTGCAGAGTTGGGAGGCCATGGGCTGTGCTCTCTGTTCAAGTACCACTGTTCATACAGCTACTAAATGGGCTATGCAGCTCCTCTGCACTCTGTCTGATTAGGTTCCCTTATCACACAGGCTGAATGCTGTATTCAGTGATGAGTGGGGCTACAAATTAGATTGTCTTCCCATGTACAGCAAACAAAGCAGTTCTAAAACTGGTAAGACTCTGTGTTTTCTTAACTCAAGCTGCCCCACACCCCTGTTTCCTGGCCAAATCAGGCTGCTGGCTTTGCCCTGCAAACTAATGGCTCTGTCTACCCTTCTCAGCTTGAGCACTGTGGGATGCGTGGCTTCCAGGTGTTTCTACGAGCCCTTCTGGTCAGAAGGGGCTGAAAGACACTCTCCAAAGAAGATGAGGCTGTCTCAGTCAGACAGGACATTCTAGGCTACTCCCAGTTTCCCAAACAGGCTCTCTGGTTGGGAGTGGCTAGGAGCTACCCTTAGCATTTGCTATAAATTAACCCACCTGCTTGTGTATATGGGACACCTCCACCTCCAGTACTGGCTTTGCTGTGGGGATGGATGATCAGCTCTTTCTGCCTCTTAGCTTGAGTATCACTGGGCTGCACAGCCTCCAGTTGTTGTCACCAGTCCTCCTGGTCAGATGGGGCTGGATGACACTCTCCACATTGGGTGGGGCTGTGACTCAACTCCTTGCCTGGGTATGGGAAAACCAAACCCTAGGGCAGCAAAACAACTCACTGGAGAACCCCGGTTAGGCAGATCTGCACCCCACCAAGTTCCCTGGTCAGAGTACACCCCTGACTTGGTTCAGCAGATGAACAAAGCCACTGGTTGGGATTAGTGCTTGGACACTGCAGGTATGAACTTAATCTGCCAAAATCCATGTGCTGTTTGTTGCAAGCTCCTCCCTGCTTCTCCATCAGTTAAATTCCCAGTGTCTGGGCCCCTCAGACTCTCCTACAATGCCTGTGGAGTGAAATCAGAGTAGGTGCTCCTAGAAGTGACCCACAATGCTAGGGGGTACTGATTGTTCCCCCGGGTTCTCTTTCCCCATTGGAAGAACCAGAACCAGAGGCCTCTCCATGTGGTGCTGCACTGGCCTACATGAGGGGCAATGCAGTCAATGTCCAGCCATTTCTCTTACTCTTCTAATGCAGTCCATCTGGTCTCTGAGGTGCAGGGGGTGCTTCAGCCTCACCCCTGTGCTCGAGGATTCTCTCAGTGGTTCTTGTTTTGAATAGATGTTAGTTTTTGTGAGGAGGAGTGAGGTAAGGAACAACCTATGTTGACATCTTGATGACATCACTCCCATGCAGTCTTAATATAAGTACAATTTATACCAACTTATATTGAAGGCAGTAAGAAAAGGCAGAAAGATAAGCCTAACAGCTTCAATGAGTCATTCATAACAATAATAATAAAAATAACCAACATAAATGGTGTGCTTGTTATGGCAGGCACTATGCTCACTTGTATTCATTATTCTATTTAATGCTCACATCTCTGTATTGTAGGTACTATTATTATCCTCATTTTACACTTGAGAAAACTAAGGCTTAGAAAAGTAGGTTAAGTACTGTCCAAAGTCACACAGCAGGAGTAGTGGAGCCAATACTGGCACCTGTGTGGTATTGCTCCAGAGCCCACTGCTCTTTACCACTACATCTCTGATTTTAGAAGAGCTACCATGAATCCAAATGATTCAAAGGCCAGAATCTGAGTGATGGGCCATACTGGAAGATGAAGCAAAGTGCCTGAGAGGAAAGGCTGGGGATGAGATTCAGGGTTGGGGTTTAAGACAGGAGTAGGGAGAGGGATCCAGAATAAGCACAGAAGTTTAAGTTCCAGACAATGTGGGGAAGTCTACTATCAGCATGCTGAGGGGAGGACTGAACATCCCAGCTAATGTGATGTCTTTCCTTTCACTGGTTAGAAGTAGCTTTTGGTACTTATTAGCAAGGTTCTGTATATCTCATGGTTTAAAAAAGCAAGATCTGCAAGGGGTCATTGTGGGTCCTAAGGTAATGCAATGTACCTCCTTCTGGCAATTCTGTTGAGCCCAACTGCTTCTTAAGTTATCTTTTAATAAAATAAAATCATGTCCCCATTCAGCGTAGTTACCTGCCATACACTCTGCATCTATAGCTAGATTCTTAATAAATAATTGGTGAATAAATGCATGTATGAAAGCATAAATAACTAAATCATTAATAAAAAGCAATGCTTGCCTTCTTGGGTGCTTTAGTAATGGGTGTTGAGTCAAATAATCTAATACAGTAATTGAAAGAAATTATGTAAACATAAATTTAAAGGCAAGAGTATGAAGGTACAACACTGTTTGATTTCATTGAACATTGTTTTGGTACCAAAATATTCCATAAGTCAGCTTTATGTCTATCAGTATTCACAAAACAACAAAAATATAAATAATACAAGTACACTTCCAAAGGGATATTTTTCTATAAACTTTAATACATTTTATTGAAATGGTTTAGATATTAATACTACTGGTAGGTGGTGATGTCAGTGAAAATGATGGAGTAAGAAACTCTAACATTCTCCTTTTCCATAGAGGCAACTAAAAATCTGAAATTAATTGTCAGAATAAATCTTTTCAGAAATCTAGAAACTAACAAAAAGCTTGTGGCAATGGGGGTGCACTTACTTTTTTTTAAAGTTAAATATTCGTAAGAATGTTGAATTTCATGGCATTTCAAATTACCATAGTCTCATGCCCTGCTCCTCAGCTCAGTGGTAACCTTGAAAATAACTGCTGCATTCCCGGTACCAGTGGTACTAAGGAAATGGAAAAGACCCCATTTGCAAGTAATTGTCATTGGCTGATCTGTCTCGTGGCTTCCTGGAAGACTTGCTCAAAAGGCTTGTCTTATCTTACCTAAATCAGAAGTTATCCAGCACTATATCTACTATGAAAGGAGACGGGGGATGGATTTGTTGAAAACATTTCTAAAAAAATTTTTTATTCATTGCTCCCTGATACAGATAACAGCTGGAGGAATAGGAAGATAGGCTGGGGAACGAGATGCTTTGGGGAAGAACAGCTTTTGAAAGCTCTGATGTAGTCCTGGAAATCTAGAAGCTACTCACATGCCATGGCTGTGCACATACTCAGGAAAGACCTGAGAAAGTCATAAGCTCTCACTTCTGGCTGACCTTGAAGAGGTGTACAGCAGGAAGTGAAGGTTAAGGCAGAGTTGTAAACTGCCTGGCTGAGTGTTGGAGGTGTGCCTTAACATACACACAGAGTCCATCTGCAACACTGGGAGATCTGGGACTCCAGGTGTGTAATAAAATCTCTTTCTAATCCTTAGCTGACCATTAAGCTAATGGAACAGGGTCTTCAGTAGCCATACATGTCTGGGAATACAGACTTTACAAAATTAGGTCAGAAAAGTCAGTAAACAAACAACTACAACAAAGAACAACTAAAACCATGGGGAAATGGGAGGATCTGATTTATAGAATTGCCAAATTATAATTTAGAAGTGTCCTGTTTGTAGAAAAAATTATGAGGCCTGCAAGGAAATAAGAAAGTAAGGTTTACATAGAGGGAGGAAAAATATCAATAGAAACTGTTCCTGACAAAGCTCCAAATTGAGACATACAAGAAAAAGACTCAAATAAGTTAAATATGTTCAAAGTCTAAAGGAAACCATGTCCAAAGAACTAAAGGAAATGATAAGAATGATGTCTCACCAAATACAAATATCAATTAAAAACATTATAAAAAGGAACCAAAATAGAAATTCTGGAGTTGAAAATTACAGTAACTGAAATGAAAAAATTCACTAGAGGGCTCAATAGATTTGAGCAGGCAGAAAAAAGAATCACTCTAGTTGAAGATAGGTCAATAATGATTATACAGCCTGAGGAACAGAAAAATAAACGTGCAAAAGAATGAAAAGAGCCTAAGACACCTGTGTGTACCACCAGGCATATCAACACAGGAGTCCAAGAGGAGAGAAGAAAAAGAGATAAAGAGAAAGAAAGATTATTTGAAGAAATAATGGCTGAGAACTTCCCAAATTTGATGAAAAATTAATCTTACACATCCAAGAAGTTCCATGAATTTCAAGTGACATAAACTCAAGAAAATCCTCACTGAAACACATCAAAATCAACTGTTCAAAGCCAAAGAGTATACTAAAAGAAGCAAGAAAGAAATGACTCATCATATATAAGGGATCCTCAATAAGATCAATAGCTCATTACTCATTAGAAACCACAAGGCCAGAAGGCATAAAGGTGATATACTCAAAGTGCTGAAAGAAAAATTATGTCAACTAAGAATTCTATATCTAGTAAAATTACCCTCCAAATATGAAAGAGAAATCAAACATTTCTAGATAAATAAATTAATGAATTATTAGCCAACCTTCCCTATAAGAAATGCTAAAAGGAGTACTTTAGGCTGAAATGAAAGTACACCATCGACGGTAATTTGAATCCACATGAAGAATTAGAACCAATAAAATTAACTCCATAAATAAATATAAAAAACAGAATTAATATACTAATTCTGTTTGTAATGTTTCCTTTTTCCTATAGGATTTAAGAGACAATTATTGCATTAAGCAGTAATTATAAATTTATGTTGCTGGATACATAATGTATAAGAATTTAATTTGTGACATAGTGGAAGGGGTCTAACTCTATAGAAGGGAAATTTTTATATACTTTTGACAGCAAATTGTATCAATATGAACTAGGTTGTTAAATATTAAAATGTCAATTATAATTCCAAGGGAAACCACAAAGGAGGCCTTCAAAAATATGTAGCAAAATAAATAAGGGAATTATAATAATACAAAAAAGGCAGTAATGGAGGAATTGAGCAACAAAAAAATATATAAGACAAGAAAACAAATAGTAAAATGGTAAAAGTCCTTCCTTATCAGTAATTACTTTAATATAAATGGATTAAACTCAGATGAAAAGGCAGAGATTCACAAATGAATTATTTCAAAACTTGATTCAACTATATGCTAAGATCAGGAACAAGGCAAGGATGTCTACTCTCTTCACTTTCACTCAACATAATATTGAAAGTCCTAGACATAGCAACTAAGCAAGAAAAAGAAATAAAAGGCATAAAATTTGGAATAACTAAAACTGTCACTACTTACAGAAGACATGATATTATCTATAGAAAACCCTAAAGACTCCTCCAAAAAACTGTTGGAACTAATAAACAAATTCAGTAAAGTTGCAGTATACAAAATCAATATAAAAAATCAGCTCTTTCTATTCACTAACAATGAGCTATCAAAAAGAGAAATTAAGAAAACAATCCCATTTGTAATTGCATCAAAAAGAAAATACCTATTAATAAATTTAACCAAGGTGAAAAATCTGTACACTGAAAACTATAAAACACTGATGAAAGAGACTGAAGACAACACAGTTGGATGATAAGCTATTCCATGCTCATGGATTAGAATAATTAATATTGTTAAAATGTCTATACTGTCCAAATCAGTCCACAGATTCTGTGAAATCCCTATCAAAACTCCAATAACATTTTTCACATAAATAGGACAAATAATCCTAAAATTAGTATGGAACCACAAAAGACTCCAAATAGCCAAAACAATCTTGAAAAAGAACAACAAAGCTAGAGGCACCATGCCTCCTGATCTCAAACCCTATTAAAAAGCTATAGTAACCAAAACAGTATGGCATTGGCATAAAAACAAATACATAGACTGATGGAACAGAATAAAAAGTCCAGAAATAAACCCAGGCATATATGGTCAATTAATTTGTACAAAGTAGCCAAGAATATACAATGCAGAAAAGACAGAAGAGACAGTCTCTTTAATAAATGGTGTTGGGAAAACTGTACAGCCACATGTAAAAGAATGAAACTGAACCACTCACCAAAGTGAAACTATCTTACACCATACACAAAAATTACCTCAAAATGGATTAAAGCCTTGAATATGAGACCAGAAACAATAAAACTCCTAGAAGAAAATATAGGTATTAAGCTCCTTGACATTAATCTTGGTGATGATTTTTTTGATTTGACATAAAAAACAAAAGCAAGTAAAGCAAAAATAAATATTAAACTAAAATCTTCTGCACAGCAAATGATACATCAACAAAATGAAAAGACAACCGACTGAGTGGGAGAAAATATTTGCAAATCATATATCTGATAAGCAGTTATTATCTAACATATACAAAGAACTCACATAACTCAAAGCAAAAAAAACAGATTAAAAAGTGGACAGAGGATCTGAATAGACATTTATCCAAAGAAGACATACAGATGGCCAACAGGTGCGTGAAAAGGTGCTATTCTTCAGGAAAATGCAAATCAAAACCACAGCGAACTATCACCTCATATCTGTTTAGAATGACTGTCATCAAAAAGACAACTGGTAACAAAGGTTAGTGAGGATGTGAAGAAAAGGGAACCCTTATGCACCATTTGTGTCAATATAAATTGGTGCAGTCACTGTGGAAACAGTATGGAGGGAACCACCATATAATCCAGCAATTCTGCTTCTGGGTATTTATCTAAAGGAAATGAAATAACTTAACTGGAAAAGATATCTGCACTCTCATGTTCACTGCAGCATTTTTACAATAGCCAAGGCATGGAAACGACCTAAATACTCAACTGATGGATGAATGGATAAACACACACACAAGAATATTATTCACCCATAAAAAAGAAGTAAATCTTATTATTTACAACATCTAAATCCTGAGGACACTATGCTAAGTGAAATAAGCCTGACAAAAACAAATACCACATGACTTCATTGATGTGTAGAATTAAAAAAACAAACAAAAAACAAACAAATATACAAAATCCAGAAACCAAACTCAGATATAGAGAACAGATTGGTGGTTGCCAGCAGCAGCAGGTGGGGGCTAGGCAAAATGGGAAATGGGGGTCAAAAGGTACAAACTTTCAGTTAGAAAATACATAAATCCTGGGGAAAAATATAAAATAAAACCAGGAATAGGTTATGCATGTTTTAATAGTGATCAAATTGTCATAACATGATGTGTGTGTACAATGCTTTGCCATAAATATTGTATTATGTGTTTAACTATTTACCACAGGAAAAAAGCATCAAAGAATTTATAGTATGATAGCATTCCATCAAAGTTGTTAAATAGCTTTGAAGTTAACAATTCAGGAGTACATTTAAAAAACAAAAAAAAAAAACAAAATAAAAAAAACAAAATTTCTATCTAAAGTAGTCAAACTCATAGAAACAAAGTGGAATTGTGGTTTCCAGAGGCTGTAGCGAGGAGGAAATGGAAGGTTATTCAATAGACAGAGTTTCAGTTTTGCAAGGTAAAAATTTTTACTTCTGGAGATCTGTTGCATAACAATGTGAATATAGTTAATGCGACTGAACTGTACACTTAAAAATGTTATGATGGTAAATTTTTTCTGTGATTTTTACCACAATTGAAAGAAAGGGATAGAGGGAGGGAGGGAGGGAGGGAAGGAAGAAAGGAAGGAAGGAAGGAAGGAAGGAAGGAAGGAAGGAAGGAAGAGAGGGAGGGAGGGAGGGAGGGAGGGAGGGAGGAGGGAAGTAAATGAAAGGAAAAATTATGTTTCAAATAGAGTAACAGCAAAACTTCAAAACCAATGGTTTGCAGCTACTGGTGCACAGCCAAATCAACCACGTAGCTTTTGCAAACATGCAGATGCCCCAGACCTGCAGAATTAGAACCTCCAAGAGTGGAGCCATGACATATGAGTTTTTAAAAATAATATCCCTTCACAGATGACTTTTAGCACCAGATGTTGAAAACCACTGATGTAACTGGTGGGCAGAGGAGAAATAATAAGCACAGATGACTATAGCAACAGAGTTTGTCTACTCTGTTCTTAGTCCTTTCATGAGAAGTGGTCCTTCTCTGGTTTGTAGGGAGTGAATAAAATCCTGTCTCTGATGTGTCTACTCTACTTTCAAGTTCCTACTCCTGGCTTCCCAGTTCTTTGTCCTATTCTTAGTTGATGTCTGAATACTCACTTGTAAGTATACTGGTCACTTTGGTTAGAACAAACTACTTCTGCAATCCTTGGCCCCAAACAACCCATATATATATCTGTACAACTTTGCCTAGCCTCCCAGCCATGGCAGAGGAAGACATCCAAGAAGCCAAGGGAGAAGAAGGGGTGGTTGGCAAGCCTTGCAGAAAGGTCAAGCAGAATGAGAGCTGAAAATAGGCTCTTGAGTTTTTCAGTGAGGATGTCATGGAGAGCAATTTCAGTAGAGAACTAGAAGTGAAGTCAGAGTACAGTGTGTTGAAGAGTGAATGGGCATTGAGGATGCAGCCTTTTTGTGTCAACTATGCTTTGAGGAAGTGTTATGGGGAGTGGCAGGAGGAGTATGGGGAATGTTTGCTTGCTGAAGAGGAGGAGCTATGGAGACATTACGGAATATACTGGAGTTGGGGTAAGGATTGATGATTGACAGACCAGGATTCAGGAAGATGCACAGACAGATTCTAGAACACAGTGGCAAGGTTATTCTAGAAAAGGAGAGGTTTTTTTCCTCCCTCCAAATAAAAAGAAGAGGGAAAGATGGGTACGATTATGCAGAAGTGCAGAAGTAAACAGGTGTGAAGAGGGAGTTTCTTTCTAATGACCTTTTTACCCCCTTTAAAGTACGAAATGAGGTTACTGTTTAGAAGGGTGAGGGAATGAGGAAGAGAAATCAAGGAGAACTGGTAAAAGCTTGAATATCTGCCACAGGAGACTTGTGAGAACACTCACTGAGGCCAAGCTACAGGATTGGCGAGCAGCATGGAAGACCAGCTGAGGAAGGAAGCCGTGTGCCTTTATTGGCCCCAGTTTGCATAGTTGTGCAATCTTCTCCAGCAAAACTGGTCATCTCCAAAATGGGAGTGGAAGTAGTGGATGGCCAGAGTGATTTCTTTGGGGGTATGACAGGAAATCAAAATGCTTAAGGAATTGAATAAGTTAGTTTGAGTAGTGCTCAAGTACATGACCACTAGGTTCAGACTGTATAGTTAAGGAAACTGTCAGTGAGACTGACTGTCTGGAAGAACAGGTCTTGGTAGATTTAAAAAATGGGTTTAGGGAGAATAAGAAAATGAGCACTTAACACAAATATGTATCAAAGGGTTTTGCTATACGCTTTTACACTTAGAAACCTAGACCAGAAACACTGGGGCCCTACAAGAGTTACCTGCTGGGAGCTGCCTGGGGCCTTGACACAGCTCACTATCACTGGGGCTTGATAGGCCTTGAGCAGAGGAAAGCAAGTGCCTGCTGAGGGCTTTGACTAGTACCAGTGGTGGAAGCTGCTGTTGGAAGTAGGAGACAAAGTTTATACAGTAATTTCTCCTACATCCCCATTTTAGTCCCCCCTTAATGTTAGATCAGCAGAAGTTGCTGGCTTTAAAAAATAAGAATGCAAAATTTTCCCTAGAAAATATAATAAAGTTAGAGGCCCAGAAACCTTTGCTGAGAACCTGAGCCAGATACAGAGACCTTGAATTGTATGCTGCTCTCAGATCCTGGGAGAGCTGTGGGCTGGGGGGCCTAAAATACAGCACACAGAGAGATCTTAGTGGCCTGCTAGAAGGCTGTCAGTGGCCACCTGGTGTCAGAACATCAAGTCCTCATGCCCTAAAGTAGTACATTTATACTAGTACTTTATGATTACAATTCTAAATTTGGACACGTATAATCTACTGTGTTTGCACAAATATTCTAGTCTATTCTACCTTACTAGGGAGGTTAAGGACCTGGCTTTTAACATTAGCCATAGAAAAGAATTGTGGTGATGAGAAAACTGTCTAAAACAAAGACATATTTTTTAATTGTTATTTAAACTTTTCAAAAGTTTAAGTAATTGTAACTCATATTTAAATGTTACCCAAGCACAATATCTAATAAAGTCAAATTATTACACATTGTAGTAAAAATTGTAGTTTTTTTGCCAAGGTATCATTGAAGTACACTGTCTCGACTGCCACTAGAGGTCAGCACTTGACTCTCGATGTGATTCTGTGGGAGGGAGAAGACTAATTTTCTGAAACTATCATTTATGGTTCCTATTGTTATCTCATGCCATCTGTCTTTAATCACAAATGTGACTGTGGATCACATAGAACTAGAAAATATCCTAACAGTTGCTGGGGAGACCTGCTTAGATATTCCATCTGCCAATGGGAGGAAATCATAGGACTCTTGTCATGCGGCCTTCAGAGGTCCCTGGGTGGTGTCTTGTCAAAGTACTTGAGTCATACACTATAGCTGCAGGTGTTTCAGAAACAACTGCACAGCAGGGGTAGTACTGGCATCATTATTTGCAGTTCCAAGCCAAATAGTGCCCTGACTTTGTTACTCTGTCCCCTATACAGGACTCTATACAAATCCTTGCTCAGTGGCTTCTGCATTCTTGAGCACTACTAACACTCTTGTTCCAGCTTTCTCTCAGCAACAAATGCATTAAAGTTTCTTGTGGGGAGGGCAACTGTATTGGGTACAAATTATGAAGCACGTCCTTTCACCCTAAATTCCATATGTGCTTTCTTGTTCAAGAGATAATTCCCAAGGGGGTGGGACATCAATCAACTATTTCCTTGAGCAGCTGTGTAATTTTGGCAGCTGCCCTGCCAGCCGTATTTCCCAAGAATTCCTCAGAGTCAAGACTATCTGCCAAAAGGAGTCAAAATGCTGCTGATGGCTAGGAATTGGATTTGTTACAAATGGAGGCGCTCCAGCCCTCTGAATTTGCTAGGTCCATTTTTGGGGGTGTGTGATAAATGGTTGATAGCATCTGCCTTTATGAGCTAACAAAGATCCAAACAGCTTAAAATATGATGGGAAGCCAGGATTCTCTGGCTAAGTCTGGGGCAGTGTATACAGTCTACAACTGAACCTTAGAAACAAGAAATGTACATAGAGGCATTTTCTACAGATCTACTTCTTTCAAGTCAAAAGGAATAGCCCTTGGATTTGATCTGCTTAGATATGATCTCTGGAACTAGTAGGGGAAATGCTGCGATTGTATTCTACAACACTGAGAGAGAATTCCAGGATTATTGTACCATTAAAATTAATGTGTTTGAAGAATCCACTCGGAGCTTGAGGACTTTTTTCTTTCTTTTTTCCCTCTCTTGTTTGGTAGTAGATCATTTAAGGGAATAAACTCTATAAACTTTCAACTATTAAAAGAGAACAACATTTGTAATGAGAGCTTAAAAATGCTTAGGGAAAGAAACCACACAAGTAATATATGTGTATTTTTAACAAGCAGAAATGAAGAATCACCTATAATTCCAATGTCAACTATAATACTGTTAATTGTGGCTATAACTTCCATTTTCATCTTTCTTTTCTACTTATTTTTCTGTTTTATTTTTCCTTATATAAAAACAGATAGACAAGTGTCTGTGTGTAAATGCATATATGCATGGTTGTGTGTCAAGGTCCCCAGAGAGTTCTGTATCACTAAACCCAGTGATCAATTCTTAGTCCTCATCATACATGACCCGTTAAAAGCATTTGACACAGGTAACCACTGTTATCCTTGAAATACTTTGTTCACTTGGATCCCAAGACACCATATTCTCCAGAGTTTTCCTGCTGTATCATTGAGCAGTCTTTTTTCATCTCCTCTCCTGGTTCTTCCTTCTTAAAGCTCAGTCTTTAGAATTCTCTTGGACCCACACTCTTGGGAATCTCTTCACTTGCATGGCTCTACATACCATCTACCTGCTGGAACTCCCAAACATTTATCTCCCATAGTAATTCTTGCCTGAACTCCAGGCTCATGTATCTCTTACCTCCCTTTCCACCAGCAAGTCTAATAGGCACCCCAAAGGTATCCATACCAGAATTCCAAATACTAGCAAACCATTCTCCATTACCCCCCAAAAATCAAATCAATAAATCTCTTGCCAACTCATTAAGCAGTAACTCCAAACTTCCAATTACTCAAATTTTCCAATTGCTCAAAAGCCAGAAGTTTGATACAATCCCTGATTCCTTCTTCTTTTGCATTCCACATCCAATCCATCTGCTAGCCCTCAAAATATATCCAGAATCCAACAACTTCTCACTATATCCTCTACCACACTGGTCCAAACCACCATGACCTTCTAAAAAAGTCTCCCCACTTTTACCTTTGTCTTCTCCAAGATGGACATCTCCTTCCAAAATTAAAGTCAGATTATACCATTCTTCTCAAAACCAATGGCTTCCCATATCACCTAGACCAAATGCCAAAGTCCCTGCAAGGGCTTACTAATATTCTGTGTGTCTTATTTTTTAAACTTAAAAATATATAGGAGGCAGCATAGTGGTGGTTAAGAGCATATGCTCAGAGTCAGATTAGCTGTGTGACACTAGGCAAGTTACTTAACCTCATGGTGGGAAAATTTTCTCATGTATAAAATGGGATCATTATAAAATTGTGGTGAAGATTGATGGATTAACATGTATAACATGTTTACAATAGTATTGGCATATAGTAAATAATATTAAAGTTTTTAAAAATAACAAACTAGGCATTTTGTGCTACTGGCATGATTTCATCAATAAACTGGCACAGAAAAAAATGTCTCAAATGGCCCTATCAATAAGGATTTACAGGTACACCAAATACCTCTCAAAAAGAAGAATGAAAAATGTTTTGGTTAAACAATTTAAATTGCACTATTATTGTTTAATTCTCTGTTTATTCTGAATTCAGAGTTGGAGTGAATTAGACACCATGATCTATACTTCTACATATGTTGGTACATTTTAAGCATCTGTACACTGAACTGCTTATTTACCTATTTCCTAACCAGCAATACTTTAATTCCTAAAACGGTGTCATTTTTTCCAGTTTATTCTGTAGACTGATGTATGAGGTATTTGATTTTTCTCCTCTATGTATGTCCTTTTATTGTTGCATTAAAATGAAACAATTTAATTCAAACCAATAAACAAAAGCTTAAGATGTATTCCTCAAGGTGAAAGAATAAGTTGTGGAATTTCCAGTTAAGAGTCATAAAATTGACTTTGCAGTAGAAAAATTCCTAGAGACTCAATTTTGAACATGGCTTTAATCATAATTTAAACCTGTCTGTAGAAGAAAGTCAGGGAAATGGTCACCAGCCAGAGCCTATCATAGCTCACTTTTTACATCCACTTTGTAGGATTTTTTAATACTCGAGTATAACTGAAGAATAAAGAATACCCCAAACTACCCCCACATCACACACACAAAATGCAGCACACACATACCCATACCCTTCAGGAACTGCTTTATAACCCACAGAGGAGAGAGGACTTTGTACTAGCAAGTACATTTCTGCAGATTATTTGGAGTGGAAAGACCTATTTGAAAAGAGGTCAAATTTACATCTGAAAACAAGGGATGTCATTGTATTTGTTCATAAAAACAACAGAGGATTTGTGAAAGGGTCATGATGTTTATTCAAGGGAGTATGAATCAGAGATTTTCTTTTTTTACATTTTTGTTTAACATTTAGAATATGTGGTGTGAAGTTTTGTTAATTCTGGAAGATTCTTCCAGTTCTCAATGGAATTTTTATGTAAGCTGGTCCTGTTACTGGTACTCTTAAAGGCCTTTGCATGTTGAGATGGGCTAATGATCAGCTTCCAGGTAAAAATAAACTTCACATGTTTGCTGACAGCAGAATGTCTCAGACTGAACAATTATGAAGCTATTGAGAATTCCACTGAGGATATGAGGGGAGGAATAATACTATTGTGCCTGCACATTAGAAACAAGGGACACTTAATGAAAAGTTCCTTTGTTAAATCAACATCAGTGTGAAACATCATTTCACAGTATTTGCATGTATAAAGGATGTAGGAATGAATGCCCTTCTAAAATGCCTTTGTAATTCCTGTTAAATAACACTTCTCCTCACTTTCTTATTTTAAAAGAAAATTGGCCCTGAAGCACCACCCAGACAAGAATCCATATGATCCAGCTGCTGCGGAAAAGTTTAAAGAAATCAACAAGGCCCATACCATACTTACCAACACATCAAAGAGAAATATATATGACAAGTACGGATCACTAGGACTCTATGTGGCTGAGCAATTTGGAGATGAAAATGTTAATACCTACTTCATGCTGTCAAGCTGGTGGGCAAAGGTGAATCAACTTTTATTTTCCTTCAGAAACAATTTCCTGGAAGATTATGATATTATTCACTCTTTTAGACTCCATCTTAAAGAAAGCTTAACCTTACTATGTTATTAAAATCTTGTAAATAAAAGGAGATAGTGCTTCGACTGAAAACTTTTATTGACGGGTTATTTTTGCTTTAGTTCACCAACTAATTATTAAATATGGCATGACTTAAAATACCTCTAGACATTAATTATTTCAAATTTGAAGCTTCAGGTTAATTCTGACTGCCCTCTGTCTTCCTATAATGACTAATTAAGAACTGACTCATCGCTCAAAAACCAAAAATAATTTATTAGTGTGACAACTGTTTAATAAATTATTACAGGACAAATTTAGCCTTGTGCTTTACTATCTATAGCATAGGCTCCATTAGCAAACATAGTACTCCGGGAATGCGTGGTAACTATGTCAGAGGCTCATGTGAAGCCTGCTGTGAGGTAGTGAAAGAAATGAGAAGGGAAAGATGAGAATTAAGTAGTGGCAGACAGGGAGTTGGAGAGCCAGAGAGAGGGAAAGAGAGAGAAAAAAGATATCTGGTCAAAAAAAGGCAATATTTTTAAGGACTTAAGGCAATCAGAATTGACTTTTGATGGTAAATTTTGTATGGTGTCCTAGGAAGTCCATAGTATATGTATTTGGTGATGGTTTTATATTTGCTTATAAGTTTTAATATACTTATCTTCTGATGAAAGAATATTTACATATGAACCATATATATAGTCCCTTAGCATACTTTTTGGGCAGTTCACATACATATGAGGAGTTAACAGTTCACAAATTTTGTGAAATCATATGAACTCACATTCATATGAGTTGTGATTAATAATTTTAAAAAACTGCAGATCTCCATAAAGGCAGGTTTCAAGTTCCGTAGTATTTTGATTCTGGTTTCTTCTACTAAAGCAAACCTTACTAAATTGAAGTGTATTATGTATGAGGGAAGAGAGAGAATATATTTTTGTATACAAGAATGGAGAGAATCTGCAGCCAGAAGCCTCATTTGCCTTCTTGCAGTCCCCAGAGTTCCTTTTCTTGGGGATAACTAGGATTCCCACTGAAACCCCTGTTCTCTATTGTTGATGACTTTAGAGAGAGACAAGTTTCTGCCAAGCAGATTTGGAACTTGGAATAAGAGTGTACGAACTAACAGTATCATTTATGATGATAGATTGGATGTTCATATAACAGTATGGACTTATGTGGGCTCACCTGGGAACCTAACCTCCAGGCATGACATTCTTTCCATGGGAAGAGATGTCTGGAGTTTTAGATAATTTTTACAACTAGCACCTGATTGCATATTGGGGCCTACTTGAATAAAAATGAGTATAGATTTTCTTGCTCAGAAAGTTGGCAGGATTGATCAAACTTCATATAGACAAGCAGAAATCGTCCAGTTGTATAAAAAATAAATAAAATTAATTCCTCATGTGGCTCTTTAAAAATAAAGCTACAAAAAAATCCTGTCTTCTCAAACAACTTGTACCAAAGCCTAATTGCCCAGTGCCCATTGGAGAGGCCTGGCACAGAGTGATCAGGTACTAAGTATGCATTGCACAAATGAATGAGTCAGTGTACTATTGAAAATGTATATTTACAACATAGTGGACACTTACCTGTGCCTAGTACTGTGCCAGCACTATCAGGGATTAGGCAAGGTTATTTCTGCAATAGACAAGCTAGTTGTAATAAAGAACAAAACAGTATACGAATTAAAGAAAATTTTCAGAGAAGAGAAAAATAGGGGACTTGCATAATAAAAACAAAAAAGGGCAAAAGTAGGTAGAGAAAGGAGGAGCTTGTTTGAGCAATGGCTCAGGAATACTAAATAGAAGGGTCTCAGAGGCAGTGAGGAGGGAGGTGTTTCAGTTTTGTTTTCACAGTGATTTACCTAAGTCTGAGAAAATACAGAGCACCCAAAGCAAAAAGGTTATAGGTGTGAGAATGTGACTGAAGTTCCTTCACTCTAAGTCAACTGTCAACTGGGGCCAGAGACAGAGGGAGCCTGGGCTAGTAAGTAGAAGTGGGGCAGAGGGGCATTGTCAACATTAGAGATTTCTACCTTAAATGCACACATACAGTGATCTTTATCTTCTTTGCTTCCTTTATGGGATAAAATCTGCATTTTGATTCAAAGAGATATAAACCACTTCCTTTCTATTTCAAATAATGCATTTTAAACAAAACCATACATATATTTTTCTCAGTTAAAAAATGGCTTACTTATTTTAACTTTCAATAGGGGCACTGGGAGAGTATCTTTTAATCTTTAACCATGGTGAACTTAGTGAGCAAACCTTTTATACACTTGGGAAATCCTGGTGCTGTTTACTAGGAGGAATAAATTACTTGTTTATCTATGATTTTATAGATGCATCAGTTCAGTAGGTATTTATCAAGTGCCTACCACATTTCAGCTAATAAGTCCTTAGGTAGGAAGGAATGAAAGATGACTAACATACAGCTCTAGCTTTCAGGAAGGTCTAACATGAGACAGATCTACGAACTGATCAATGTACCAGAGTGCAGATAAAACAAACACCATGGTACAAGTTCTTATGTAGTACAAATGGGGCACAAAGGAGGGAGTAATTGTTCAGGGTGTGGTGAACAGGAAAGATGTCAGAGAGAGGATCTGTAAGATGAATCTTAAACACACAGCGGGTATTTGTTACTTGCCTGGGGAATGGGGGTTGGGCATCTAAGGAGATAAATCCATAGGGAGCGCAAAGCTATGGCAGGAACAGGCCAGCTAGTACAGGGGAGGGCTTGGCAGAAGCCAGTTGGCCATTAATAAGGAGTTCTAGCCTTTTCTAAGAGGCAGAAGAATTGCTGCATGGCTCAAGAGAACATTTATCTCAGAAAACTCCAGCAGCAATGTGCAGAGTGGATTAGCAGGCAAGAGCGGAGGCAGGGAGGCCAGTTAGGAGGCTACTGAAGTGTTCAGAGCAGAGATATTAGGATCTGTTCTAAAGCCCTATCAGTCAGGACAGAGAGGAGCAGGAGGGTGCAAGAGTTCTTGAGGAGAGAGACTCTGCAGACTTGGTGAGTAAGAGAAATGGGGGGAGGGGGAGGGAGGTGGAGCTATTAATAGCTCTTCTTTTATGACAAGGATTCAGTCCCCTTGAGTAGCTCATTTAACATAGAGGTTATGTTTGTTGTTTTCTTTGCTCTACTCTTAATAATGATCACCAGAGCTTAAGAACGAAGAAGAAAATGTCAGACTTTATTACTTTGGCTACAAGCCATTTCCTCTGGCCTTAACTAGTTAGGCAAAACTTTATGAAGAATTAGTTTCCAAGGAAACTAAAAATACAGTCCTTACACGGAACAAGGATGAGTGTGAGCCGTGATGCGTCTGGGCCTCCGGAAGCGCACGAGCGCTCAGTGAACTTCTGGTCTCCCGCAGCCACAGCCCTTCACGTGTCTCGCTGGACTTTGCTCCCCAGACCCTGATCGCCGTCATCGGCCTCCTGACCGGCTGCTATTTTTGCTGCTGTCTATGCTGCTGTTGTAACTGCTGTTGTGGACGCTGCCGGCCCCGGTTGTCAGTGCCAGAGGAGGATTTCTACGTGTACCCTGAGGATCTTGAAGAGCAGATCAAGACCGATATGGAAAAAGGTGGGTAAGTTGAGGGCAGAGATAGTAGGCATCCCTTCACAGGTGTGAGCAAAGATTAGGTCCCTGGTGATGGTTGAACTAAAGTGAGATGCAATAAGCACACCGGGGAGCCCCACGATGTCAGCCTTTGTACTTTTTTTTTTTAATTTTATTTTGGTATCATTAATCTACAATTACATGAAGGACATTATGTTCACTAGGCTCCCTCCATCACCAAGTCCCCCCCGCATACCCATTCACAGTCACTGTCCATCAACATAGTAAGATGCTGTAGAATCACTACTTGTCTTCTCTGTGTTGCACAGCCCTCCCCATGCCCCCCCCCCCACATTATACATGTTAATCATAATGTCCCCTTTCTTTTTTCCTGTCCTTATCCCTCCCTTCCCACCCGTCCTCCCCAGTCCCTTTCCCTTTGGTAACTGTTAGTCCATTCTTGGGTTCTGTGCTTCTGCTGCTGTTTTGTTCCTTCAGTTTTCTTTTGTTCTTATACTCCACATATGAGTGAAATCATTTGGTACTTGTCTTTCTCCGCCTGGCTTATTTCACTGAGCATAATACCCTCTAGCTCCATCCATGTTGTTGCAAATGGTAGGATCTGTTTTTTTCTTATAGCTGAGTAATATTCCATTGTGTATATGTACCACATCTTCTTTACCCATTCATCTACTGATGGACACTTAGGTTGCTTCCATATCTTGGCTATTGTAAATAGTGCAGCAATAAACATAGGGGTGCATCTGTCTTTTTCAAACTGGAGTGCTGCATTCTTAGGGTAAATTCCTAGAAGTGGAATTCCTGGGTCAAATGATATTTCTATTTTGAGCATTTTGAGGAACCTCCATACTGCTTTCCACAATGGTTGAACTAATTTA
This sequence comes from Manis javanica, assembly GCF_040802235.1. Taxonomy (NCBI): domain Eukaryota; kingdom Metazoa; phylum Chordata; class Mammalia; order Pholidota; family Manidae; genus Manis; species Manis javanica. Next base: position 154,363,644 of record NC_133157.1, read on the forward strand.
CATTCCCACCAGCAGTGTAGGAGGGTTCCCCTTTCTCCACAACCTCGCCAACATTTGTTGTTGTTTGTCTTTTGGATGGTAGCCATCCTTACTGGTGTGAGATGATATCTCATTGTGGTTTTAATTTGCATTTCTCTGATGACAAGCGATGTGGAGCATCTTTTCATGTGTCTGTTGGCCATCTGAATTTCTTCTTTACAGAACTGTCTTTTCAGCTCCTCTGCCCATTTTTTAATTGGATTATTTGCTTTTTGTTTGTTGAGGTGTGTGAGCTCTTTATATATTTTGGATGTCAACCCTTTGTCGGATCTGTCATTTTCAAATATATTCTCCCATACTGTAGGATACCTTTTTGTTCTATTGATGGTGTCCTTTGCTGTACAGAAGCTTTTCAGCTTGATATAGTCCCATTTCTTCATTTTTGCTTTTGTTTCCCTTGCCCGGGGAGATATGTTCAAGAAGAGGTCACTCATGTTTATATCTAAGAGATTTTTGTCTATGTTTTTTTCTAAGAGTTTCATGATTTCATGACTTACATTCAAATCTTTGATCCATTTCAAATTTACTTTTGTGTATGGGATTAGACAGTGATCCAGTTTCATTCTCTTACATGTAGCTGTCCAGTTTTGCCAGCACCATCTGTTGAAGAGACTGTCATTTCCCCATTGTATGTCCATGGCCTCTTTATCAAATATTAGTTGACCATATATGTTTGGGTTAATGTTTGGAGTCTCTAATCTGTTCCACTGGTCTGTGGCTCTGTTCTTGTGCCAGTACCAAACTGTCTTGATTACTGTGGCTTTGTAGTAGAGCTTGAAGTTGGGAAGTGAGATCCCCCCTACTTTATTCTTCTTTTTCAGGATTGCTTTGGCAATTTGGGGTCTTTGGTGTTTCCATATGAATTTTTGAACTATTTGTTCCAGTTCATTGAAGAATGCTGTTGGTAATTTGATAGGGATTGCATCGAATCTGTATATTGCTTTGGACAGGATGGCCATTTTGATGATATTAATTCTTCCTAGCCAGGAACATGGGATGAGTTTCCATTTGTTAGTGACCTCTTTAATTTCTCTTAACAGTGTCTTATAGTTTTCAGAGTATAGGTCTTTCACTTCCTTGGTTAGGTTTATTCCTAGGTATTTTATTCTTTTTGATGCAATTGTGAATGGAATTGTTTTCCCGATTTCTCTTTCTAGTATTTTATTGTTAGTGTATAGGAAAGCCACAGATTTCTGTGTGATAATTTTGTATCCTGCAACTTTGCTGAATTCCGATATTAGCTCTATTAGTTTCAGAGTGGAGTCTTTAGGGTTTTTTTATGTACAATATCATGTCATCTGCAAATAGTGACAGTTTAACTTCTTCTTTACCAATCTGGATTCCTTGTATTTCTTTGTTTTGTCTAATTGCCATAGCTAGGGCCTCCATTACTATGTTGAATAACAGTGGGGAGAGTGGGCATCCCTGTCTTGTTCCTGATCGCAGAGGAAAAGCTTTCAGCTTCTCGCTGTTCAGTATGATGTTTATCATATGCTGCCTTTATTATGTTGAGGTACTTGTCCTCTATATCCATTTTGTTGAGAGTTTTCATCATGAATGGATGTTGAATTTTGTCAAATGCTTTTTCAGCATCTATGGAGATGATCATGTGGTTTTTGTCTTTCTTTTTGTTGATGTGGTGGATGATGTTGATGGATTTTCGAATGTTGTACCATCCTTGCATCCCTGGGATGAATCCCACTTGGTCATGGTGTATGATCCTTTTGATGTATCTTTTAATTTGGTTTGCTAATATTTTGTTGAGTATTTTTGCATCTACGTTCATCAGGGATATTGGTCTGTAATTTTCTTTTTTGGTGGGGTCTTTGCCTGGTTTTGGTATTAGGGTGATGTTGGCTTCATAGAATGAGTTTGGGAGTATTCCCTCCTCTTCTATTTTTTGGAAAACTTTAAGGAGAATGGGTATTATGTCTTCTCTGTATGTCTGATAAAATTCTGAAGTAAATCCATCTGGCCTGGGTTTTTTTTTCTTGGGTAGTTTTTTGATTACCGCTTCAATTTTGTTGCTGGTAATTGGTCTGTTTAGATTTTCTGTTTCTTTCTGGGTCAGTCTTGGAAGGTTGTATTTTCCTAGGAAATTGTCAGTTTCTTCTAGGTTTCCCAGCTTGTTAGCATATAGGTTTTTATGGTACTCTCTAATTATTCTTTGTATTTCTGTGGGGCCTGTTGTGATTTTTCCTTTCTCGTTTCTGATTCTGTTGATGTGTGTTGACTGTCTTTTCCTCTTAATAAATCTGGCTAGAGGCTTATCTATTTTGTTTATTTTCTCGATGAACCAGTTCTTGGTTTCATTGATTTTTGCTATTGTTTTATTCTTCTCAATTTTATTTATTTCTTCTCTGATCTTTATTATGTCCCTCCTTCTGCTGATCTTAGGCCTCATTTGTTCTTCTTTTTCCAATTTCAATAATTGTGATATTAGACCATTCATTTGGGATTGTTCTCCCTTCTTAAAATATGCCTGGATTGCTATATACTTTCCTCTCAAGACTGCTTTTGCTGTATCCCACAGTAGTTGGGGTTTTGTGTTGTTGTTGTCATTTGTTTCCATATATTGCTGGATCTCCGTTTTAATTTGGTCATTGATCCATTGATTATTTAGGAGCATGTTGTTAAGCCTTCATGTGTTTGTGAGCCTTTTTGCTTTCTTGGTACAATTTATTTCTAGTTTTATGCCTTTGTGGTCTGAAAAGTTGGTTGGTAGGATTTCAATCTTTTGGAATTTACTGAGGCTCTTTTTGTGGCCTAGTATGTGGCCTATTCTGGAGAATGTTCCATGTGCACTTGAGAAGAAAGTGTATCCTGTTGCTTTTGGTTGTAGGGTTCTATAGATGTCTATTAGGTCCATCTGTTCTAGTGTGTTGTTCAGTGCCTGTGTGTCCTTACTTATTTTCTGTCTGGTGGATCTGTCCTCTGGAGTGAGTGGTGTGTTGAAGTCTCCCAAAATGAATGCATTGCATTCTATTTCCTCCTTTAATTCTGTTAGTATTTGTTTCACATATGTTGGTGCTCCTGTATTGGGTGCATATATATTTATAATGGTTATATCCTCTTGTTGGAGTGAGCCCTTTATCATTATGTAATGTCCTTCTTTGTCTTTTGTTACTTTCTTTATTTTGAAGTCTATTTTGTCTGATACTAGTATTGCAACAGCTGCTTTTTTCTCTTGTTGTGTGCATGAAATATCTTTTTCCATCCTTTGACTTTAAGTCTGTGCATGTCTTTGGGTTTGAGGTGAGTCTCTTGTAAGCAGCATATGGATGGGTCTTGCTTTTTTATCCATTCTATTACTCTGTGTCTTTTGATTGGTGCATTCAGTCCATTTACATTTAGGGTGATTATTGAAAGGTATGTACTTATTGCCATTGCAGGCTTTAAGTTTGTGGTTACCAAAGGTTCAAGGTTAGCTTCTTTACTATCTTACTGTCTAACTTAACTCTTCTCTGAAAAGCCTCAAGGTCCTTGTATTTAAAATTAGGTAAAAGCTCCACCAGGTTATTTCCTCACACCTTCTTTACAGAAGATTACTTTCCTGGAACAGAAATTCATATTCAGTGCCAATTCCACCCAGGTTTCCCTTCTGCAGGGTGACTAGTGATAAATCTATATGCCTCAGTTCTGACACCCCAGAGCTACCAATTCCATTGCAGAGGTCAGATTCTAAACTAAGTAAATCATAATCCTATTTGACTGTATTACTGAGAATCTTTAACCAAAAGGAAAAGTTTTATCCTATTCCTAAATATTTAAGACACAGAATTGATCCAGAATTTGTAGGAGCTGAAACTTACACAATTTGGGCAGTCTTCCCTAAGAAAAAGAACACAAAATTACAAATAGAAAGTTAGGTCTGAAAGTGAGAATCTACTTAGAATGAGAAAAAGAAATCACAATAAATTGCAAAGTTCAAAAACTGACAAATACCATAATTATCACATAATCTAGAAAAATAGCAATGGGTTAATTAACTGCTGGACTCATCTCTATAATACTTTCCTCCATGCTGTCTGGATGCATAGTCATTGTTTGTCTCTTCACTTAATAATAATTTTATATCATTTTTTCTAGGAAGACCAGAAAAATAATTGTCTTTCCTCTAGCATCTTTGATCAAATTTTGTTTGTCATTGGTAGTTAGAAATTTTTCTTTCAGTTTTACAACACATTATTGATGATTAAATTTTTAAGGATTGTTGTCAAATTTGGGAAAACTCCTGTCTAGTTTATGTCATATATAAGATGTAGGATTAGGGAATTTTCCATAGACCACTTTTTGACTCTGAACATTTTAAACACTGTTGCCCCTATATCATCCAGTAATTCCAGGATCAGAACCTACTGGACATATTCATATAGTGACACCACCATGGGCATGGATCTTCATGTCTCCTCAGCAAGTGAGTTGGCACAGTGAGCTATAGGAGATTCCTAAAGCCATTCCTATGCCAGTATGGCCATCAATAACTAACTATATACAAAGTTGTTGCAAACTACACAAATATACCCAACTAAACTCAAATGAAACCTATCCCCAACTCTACTTCCTCTTAGCTGTAAATTTCCCCCAAATCTCCACAGCCTTTCTGTCATTACTCATCAAGAAGAAAAACATGACAGAGGAAAAGTCTAAGTGGAAAGACAGTGTATTTGCTGACTATGGTTAAATGATCTTACTTTTGCAAATCTACAATAAAGTAAACACATTGCTAGGGCCCCAAAAGGTCCTTCGAAAGGACTGCATGGATGAAGTTCCCTGAAGCTTTAAATTTCATTAACTGCATGGTAAATCCATCACTTCTCCTTGTTCTAATCTTCCATTATGAGACTTTATGCCTTATTTGCAGTTAGGTGCATTAGTTGGTTTCAGATTTTCACCCCACTAGTTCGGAGACTTAAAGCAGTTTACAAGTAAAATTAATGTAAGTTAAAGCTTGTAGGGATGAAAAAGCAGATTTCATGTGAAGACTATGCTTTCTAGACTGTGAACCAATAAATGGACTGTGGTCTCTTCTGTTTTTCAAAAGAAAAGGGCCCACTTAAAGAAAATGCACTAGGGGCTACTAGTCATTCAGATGTCAAGTTATTTATAACAAATGATATGCAGCATACATCAAGATTTGAGTCCATCAGAAGGCACTGGTGAGACACTGGGGCTTTGAGAATTTTATTTCAGTGATTCTGAAGTAAAATAAAACATGGCAAACATTTCTCACTTACAGAATTTAATTATCTTATGTTGTACCGGATCATAAAATTTTAGAATTTTAAACTTGTAAGGAATCCACAGAGTCAATTATCATCTCTCCACAGCTTTTCTAGCAGACTGCTGCCTGACCTTATTTGAAAGCTGCCAAGAGTGGGGAGGTTTGGGGCCTTGTATGAAAATAAGAGATACTCATAAAAAGTCAACCACCACAGGAGGGTACAGAGTCAAAGTTAAGTCTACACCAACCTCCTAGCACCAGCTTTCCAATGATAAAAACAATTATTAAATTTTTTGTGTAAATATATGGAGTTTTGGTTGTGTTACAAAAATATTATCATATCTACATATTGTTATTTTTATGCTGCTTCGCAGAGGGAAAATATTTATGAACACTTTCTAATGGATTATGCTTTTAATATCTTGTCTAAGAATTTTAGCATAACTCTATGTCAAGAAGATTTTCTATGTTTTCTAAAAGCTTTATAGTTTTATTTTTAATATTTGTATCTATGACCCATTTTGACTTCATATTGTGTAAGGTAATGAGATTTCGACTGACACTTTCTTTTTTCCATATGGAATTTAATTGTAATATCATTTGCTGAAAAGATGATCCTTTCTCCATAGAATTGTCTTTGTCTTTTTGTCAAAAATCAATTGGCCAAAAAATACCCCAAAGGATTAAAGATGGCGGCATGAGAGGTGAGACAGAAACGTCCACCCCAAACCACATATAATATGAAAATATAACAAATACATCAAATCCTGAAAGAGCAACAGGAAAGAAGGCTGTGGCAGACTGTCTACATGTGGGGAAAACAGCAGACCTCAATGAAAAGGATAACATACCAAAGCTGTGACCCAGAGGGATTCAAGCTCTTACCCCACCCCAGCTCACTGGAGGGAGGAAAAGAAACAGAGCAGGGAAGGGGTGGAGACCTAAGACTGCTGAACATCCAGCCCTGGAGATTTGCTCTGGGAGCATAAACTTACATTACATGGTGCTCTGGAGATTAGTGGGGTTGGAAAACTAAGACAGGTGGAATACTTAGAGAAGCTGAGATGCCAGTCACCTGTGAAAAACAGGGATCCATATCTGGCAACTCTGGGACAAAAGAAAGGTGGGCACTCTGAGAGACTTCCTAACAGTGAGAGGGCTGCTAAAGGGGCAAGGATTTCACAGAGCTTGCTGCTCAGGAGAAAGGACAGATGGACAAAATTGTTTGGGTACACTCTGCCCAGCAGGTTGGGAACTTTTAGGAGCTTCAGGTGCTCCATGCCCCTAGCCTACTATGCAGCTCCAAGGTCCCCCACTGTGATATGTCACCTTCTGCACCTTCCTCTTGGCTTGGCACCAGCTCAAAACCGGCTGCCCCCATGATTGCACCAGGCTACCCAGATGGCAGCTAATAGTGCAAAGAATAGAGGCTTCTCCCTGCATGCTCAGACCACTGGCCCTTGCAGTGGAGACAGGTACTGCAGTCAGGAAGCAGGAAACACCTCTTTCCTCCTGAAAGGCACCAGAGCCCCATCACTCCAAGGGCTGAGCAGCTCCAGAGAGTGGAGCTTCTGGGCACTAGAGGGTGCCACATACAAATATGAAATGTCAAAGGAACCTGGTTCAAACCAAAATCCCACAAACACCAGAAAGAGGGCAAAGTGAAACTGAACTCATCAATCTTCCTGAAAGAGATTTCAAAATAAAAATCGTAAACATGCCCAAGAGGTACAGAAAAATATTCAAGGACTCAGGGAAGAATTCCAGATGGAGATCCAATCATTATGGAATACAGTATCAGACATGAAACATACACTGGAGGGATTTAAAAACAGTTCAGATATAGTGGAGGAGATGGTAAATGGAATAGAAATTAGAGAAGAGGAATACAAAGAAGCTGAGGCACAGAGAGATAAAAGGATTTCTAGGAATGAAAGAATATTGAGAGAACTGTGACCAATCCAAATGGAACAATATTCGCATTATATGGGTACTAGAAGAAGAAGAGAGAGAAAAGGGGATAGAAAGGGTCTTTGAGGAGGTAATTGCTGAAAACTTCCCAATCTGGGAAGGAGATAGTCTCTCAGGCCATGGAGGTGGCCGATCTCCCAACACAGGGATGCAAGGAAGACAACATGAAGAGATATAATAATTGAAATGGCAAAGATCAAGGAAAAGGACAGACTATTAAAAGCAGCCAGAGAGAGAAATAAGATCACGTACAAAGGAAAACCCATCAGGCTGTCATCAAACTTCTCAGCAGAAATCTTACAGGCCAGAAGGGAGTGGCATGATATATTTAATGCAATGAAGCAGAAGGGCTTTGAACCAAGTATACTCTACACAGCAAGACTATCATTTAAATTTGAAGGAGGGGTTAAACAACTTCCAGATAAGCAAAAGCTGAGATAATTTACCTCCCACAATGTGTCTCTGCAGTATATTTTAGAGGGACTGCTATAGATGGAAGTTTTGCTAAGGCTAAATAGCTATCACCAGAAGAAATAAAACCATAGTAAGGAAAGCAGACCAATTAATTACTAAGCAGATGCAAAATCAAATCAACCAACCCCAAAGTCAGTCAAGGGACAGTCAAAGAGTACAGAATATGATACCTAATATGTAAAGAATGGAGGAAGGAGAAGAAGGAGGGAGAAAAAGAAACTTTAGATTGTGTTTGTAATAGATTACTAAGTTAGTTAAATTAGACTGTTAGATAGTAAGGAAGTTACCCTTGAACCTTTGGTAACCACAGATATAAAGTATGCAATGGCAATAAGTACATACCTATGTATAACACCCTAAATGTAAGTAGTCTGAATGCACCAATCAAAAGGAATAGAGTCACTGAATGGATAAAAAAGCAAGACCCATGCATTTGCAGCCTACAAGTTTGTACTTCAAACCCAAAGACATACATAGACTAAAAGGGAAGGGATGGAAAAACATATTTCATGCAATTAATAGGGAGAAGAAAGCAGGAATTGCAGTACTTTTATCAGACAAAATAGACTTCAAAAACAAAGAAAGTAACAAGAGACAAAGAAGGACATTACATAATGATAAATGGGTCAGTCTAACAAGAGGATATAACCATTATAAATATCTATGCACCCAACACAGTAGCACCTACATGTGTGAAACAAATACTAACAGAATTAAAGAGGGAAGTAGAATGCAATGCATTCATTTTAGCAGTTTCAGCACTCTACTAACTCCAAAGGACAGATAAACCAGACAGAAATAAAATAAGGAGACAGAGGCAATCAAACAACACATTAGAACAGATGGACCTAATGGACATCTACAGAACACTCCACTCAAAAGCAGCAAGATACTTTCTTCTCAATTGCACATGGAACTTCTTCAAAAACAGATCATATACGAGGTCACAAAAAGAGCCTCAGTAAATTAAAAAAGATTGAAATTGTACCAACCAGCTTCTCAGTCAAGAAAAGAATGAAACTAGAAATAAATTATACAAAGAAAATGAAAAATCCCACCAACACATGGAGGCTTCACAACATGCACCTAAACAATCAATGGGTCAATGACCAAATAAAAACAGATATCAAGCAATATATGGAGACAAATCACAACAATGATTCAACACCACAAAATACATAGGATGCAGTGAAGGCCATGCTAAGAGGGAAGTATATTGCAATACAGGCTTACCTCAGGAAAGAACAATCCCATATGAACAGTCTAAATTCAAAATTAATGAAACTAGAAAAAGAAGAACAAATGAGGCCCAAAGTCAGTAGAAAGTGGGACATAATAAAGATTAGAGCAGAAATAAATAAAATCAAGAAGAATAAGACAATAGAAAGAATCCATGAAAGCAGGAGCTGGTTCTTTGATAAAATAAACAAAATAGATAAGCCACTAGCCAGAGGTACAAAGAAAAAAGAGAGTCTACACACATAAACAGAATCAGAAATAAGAAAGAAAAATCACTGTGGACACCACGTAAATACAAAGAATTATGAGAGAATATTAAGAAAAATTATATGCTAAAAAATGGACAACTTTCCAGAAAAATACAACCTTCCAAGGCTGAACCAGTAAGAAACAGAAAATCTGAACAGACCAATTACCAGCAATGGAATGGTATTGGTAATCAAAAAGCTACCTAAGAACAAAACCCTTGTACCAGATGGCTTCTTCACCACTGAATTTTATCAAACATTTGGTGAAGAACTAATACCCATCCTCCTTAAAGTTTTTCAAAGAGTAGAAGAGGAAGGAATACTTCCAAACTCATTCTATAAGGCCAGCATCACTCTAATATCAAAACCAGACAAAAAAACACCAAAAAAAATTACAGACCAATATCCCTGATGAACATAGATGCAAAAATACTCAACAAAATATTAGCAAACAGAATTAAAAAATACATCAAAAAGATCATCCATCATGATCAAGTAGAATTTATTCCAGGGATGCAGGGATGGTACAGTATTCAAAAATCCATCAACATCATTCACCACATCAACAGAAAGATGGACAAAAACCACATGATCATCTCCATAGATGCTGAAAAAGCATTTGACAAAATTCAACATCCATTCATGATAAAAACTCTCAACAAAATGGGTATAGAGGGCAAGAGGGCAAGTACCTCAACATAATAAAAGCCATATATGACAAACCCATAGCCAACATCATAGTTAGCAGTGAGAGGCTGAAAGCTTTTCCTTTAAGATCAGGAACAAGACAAGGATGCCCACTTTCCCCTCTTTTATTCAACATAGTTGTGGAGGTCCTAGCCACAGCAGTCAGACAACACAAAGAAATAAAAAGCACTGAGATTGGTAAGAAAGAAGTTAAACTGTCACTGTTTGCAGTTGATATGATATTGGACATAGAAATTCCTAAAGAATCCACCCCAAAACTACCAGAATAACTGTATTCAGCAAAGTTGCAGGAGACAAAATTAATATACAGAAATCTGTTGCCTTCCTATACACTAATGATGAACTAGCAGAAAGAGAAATCAAGAAAACTGCATTTACAATTGCATCAAAAAGAATAAAATACCTAGAAATAAGCCTAACCAAGGAAGTGAAACACCTATACCCTGAAAACTACCAGACACTCATGAGAGAAATTAAAGAGGACACCAGTAAATGGAAACTCATCCCATGCTCATAGATAGGAAGAACTAATATTGTCAAAATGGCCATCCTGCCAAAGTCAATGCAAAGATTCAATGCAATTCCTATCAAAACACCAATGGCATTCTTCAACAAACTAGAGCAAATAGTTCTAAAATTCATATGGAACCACAAAAGACTCCAAAAGCCAAAGCAATCCTGAGAAGGAAGAATAAAGCTGGGGGGATTATGCTCCCCAACTTCAAGCTCTACTACAAAGCCATAGTAATCAAGACAATTTGGTACTGGCACAAGAACAGACCCATAGATAAATGGATCAGAATAGAGAGCCCAGATACAAACCCAAGCATTTATGGTCAATTAATATATGATAAGGAGCCATGGACATACAATGGGGAAATGACAGCCTCTTCAACAACTGATGTTGGCAAACTGAACAGCTACATGTAGGAGAATGAAACTGGATTATTGTCTAACTCCATACACAAAAGTAAATTTGAAGTGGATCAAAGACCTGAATGTAAGTCATGAAACCATAAAGTTCTTAGAAGAAAAAATAGGAAAAAATATCCTGAATATAAACATGAGCAACTTTTTCCTGAACACATCTCCTCTGGCAAGAGCAACAAAAGCAAAAATGAACACATGGGACTATATCAAACTAAAAGCTTCTATACAGCAAAGGACATCATCAGTAGAACAAAAAGGCATCCTATAGTATGGAGGAATATATTTGTAAATTACATATCTAACAAGGGGTTAACATCCAAAATACAAAAAGAACTCACATGCCTCAACACCCCAAATGCAAATAACCCTATTTAAAAATGGGCAGAGAATATAAACAGGCAATTCTCCAAGGAAGAAATTCAGATGGCCAACAGGCACATGAAGAGATGCTCCACATTGCTAATTATCAGAGAAATGTAAATTAAAACCACAATGAGATATCACCTCACACCAGTTAGGATGGCCAGCATTGAAAAAACTAAGAACACCAAATGCTGGCGAGGGTGTGGAGAAAGGGGAACCCTGCTACACTGCTGGTGGGAATGTAAGATAGTTCAACCATTATGGAAAGCAATATAGATGTTCCTCAAAAAAATAAAAATAGAAATACCATTTGACCTAGGAATTCCACTCATAGGAGTTTACCCAAAGAAAACAAGTTCTCAGATTCAAAAAGACATATGCACCACTATGTTTACTGCAGCACTATTTACAATAGCCAAGATATGGAAGCAACCTAAGTGTCCATCAGTAAATGAATGGATAAAGAAGAGGTGGTACATATACAGAATGGAATACTATTCAGCCAGAAGAAGAAAACAAATACTACCACTTGCAACAACATGGATGGAGCTAGAGGGTATTATGCTCAGTGAAATAAGCCAGGTGGAGAAAGACAAGTGCCAAATGATTTCCCTCATTTGTGGAGTGTTAACAGCAAAGCAAAACTGAAGGAACAAAACAGCAGCAGACTCACAGACTCCAAGAAGGAGACTAGCAGTTACCAAAGGGGAAGAGTGAGGGAGTGTGGGTGTGGAGGGAGGGTGAAGGGGATTGAGGGGTATTTTGATTAGTACACATGGCATGGGGGGGCGGGTCACAAGGAAGACAGTGTAGCACAGAGAAGACAGTAGGACTCTGTGGCATCTTACTACACTGGTGAACAGTGACTTATTTGGGGTATGGGGAGGACTTGATAATATGGGTGAATGTAGTAACCACAATATTTTTCATGTGAAACCTTCATAATAGTATATATGAATGATACTTTAGTTAAAAAAGTCAATGGACCATATTTCTGTGGGTCTATTCATGGACTCTATTCTGTCCCATTGATCTAGATGTCTATTTCTTCTCCAATAAAACACTATCTTGCTCTCTGCACCTTTAAGTAAGTCTCAAAATTAGCTGGTATGATTCCTCCAGTCTTGTTGTTTTTCAAAATTGCTTCAACTATTCTAGTTTCAAAATAGCTTTCAGCTATTCTAGTTTTTTTGACTTTCCGTATAAATTTTAATAATTTATCTAAATCATAGAAAAGTACTGATTTTTTAAATTAGAATTGCATTAAATTTGTAGATCAGTTTGTGATGACCTGACAGCTTTCTATATTGAAATTCCTAATCCACCAAAATGGTATGTGTCTACACTTATTTAAGTCTCATTTAATTTCTTTTATGAGTGTTTTATAATTTTCAATATACAGAACTGATACATGTTTTGTTACAGGGATAACTAAGTATTTCATTTTCTGGGGAGCTATTATAAATGGTATTGGTGTTTAATTTTGTTTTTCAATTGTTCATCCCAAATATTTACAATTATTTTGTTGACTTGTTGCTGTGTTCTTGTTAAGCTCCCCTACCAATCTGTATCTGTGTTGTGCATAAATTCCTTGGGATTTTCTGTGTAGATAATTCGTGTCATCTGCAAGTAGAGACAATTTTATTTCTTTCATTCAAATCTGTATGCCTTTTTTCTTGACTAATTACACTGGCTAGGCTTTCCAACGTTTTGTTTATTGCTCTGCTGTCAAATTTGAAATTCTTAGTCTTTTAATCTTTTATACTACATTCTCATTTTGCAACCGGTTTTGCAAATTATATAGCCAGTACTGTCAAAATGTTTTCTGAAAGGGCAATAAATCTGGATTCCAAGCTTGATACTCACTGGCAAGGAATAGGAAAAATGCCTACAGAATGTAATGCTCTGCTTTTAGGGAAGTGGAGGGCTAATTAAGATGATAGGGTGAGTTGGGGGGAGCAAAGGTTTTATATTAATTATTCATCTAAATACTATACTACAGCTTATAGTGCACTTAGAGATTTGGCCAGTATATAAAGACTATAAGGAAATTTATTTTTCACTTATTTGATTTTTAAAGAAGTATGATTAATGTTTCTTTTGTATATTTCTCTCTGACTTTCCAGAAATGCCAAGATACGAAGTATACTAAAGCTAATGAGATAATTCTCTCTCCAGAATAAAAGTTATAGCTGTATAATGCTTTATTGTCTCCTTATGCCTTACTAGACTAATAAAGAAGAGGAAATAGGACGTGCAGCTATTTCTTAATTATGAAAATTCAGATTTGAAGTATCAAACCCTTTCTTTGACTGATAGGCTTATAGAAAGCAATTAGAAATGTTTTTCACCTGCCTTGACATAGTTTAATAATTCTAGTTTTACATCTAAAGCTTATGGTTTCTCTTGGTTATTTTTTATTTTGGCATTTTTCAAACACGCCTACTTCTTGACACTAGCTAAAGCCTAAAGTACCTTCTGATACTGTAACATGGTACCAGTTTCTGTTTGAGAGTAGTGGTACAGGGTGGGAATTGGTACTAGAGAGGAAAGATTTACTTTGGTTATTGTGTCTCTTTCAACCATGTGAAATTATAATCCAGCCTCTACCCTTAAGAAAAGGGGAGAAAGTTAAAAACCATGGTATGTTCAATATTCAGAACTTGTAACCTGTAGAACTTGTAAACTGATTCCTATCTCTTTGTCAAAATAAAAACATACTCCTAGTGGGATCCTAGGAACACAGGGGAATTCCATATTTTTAAGAAATCAATCAGGATCAAATAGAAGAGAAAGTATCTGCGGTGATTCCGTTCCCCCTTTATTGTATTGGAAAATGTGAAACTTGAAAGGTAAAAGTAATGGATACTAGGTTATTTCCCTTCCTTTGAAATGTTCACAAACTAGAAGTTCCATTTTGTGAAATTTTGAGTGTTATTTTTAAAACAATCTCATTTTAGACCCTATACTCCTCTGTTGCCTGAAGGCTGCAATGAAATCTGAATTCTACTAGCCAAGAGGACTTTTACATTATCCTGAGATAGAACCCATTCCCTGAGACTGGAACTGTGTGTGTGTGTGTGTGTGTGTGTGTGTGTGTGTGTGTGTGTGTGTGTGTGTGTGTGTGTGTGTGTATGTGTGTATGTATGTGTGAGAGAGAGAGAGAGAGAGAGAGAGTGAATGTAACAAGATACAGAAGCAAGGGCATCAGTGGTAACCAGTTATTTCTGAACACCCTGGCAAAGCAAACCAATAATATAAGAGCCAAATTAGTTCCTTTTTTTCCAAGCTGAAGGCAATGGACTGAAAACTCCTAGTTAAGCCTTAAAGATGCCTTGTGGAGTCATGATTTCCTTGTTTATTTTGGAAGGAGAGGGAATAAAGTATCTTAAAAAAAAAGATTTTATAATGTTGCCCTTGGATCTAAAAGTGTGAGATTCAGTGCATAGAAAAATCTGTTGATTGCTTAACTGTTCTTGCTACTCACTGGATATAACCCAAATAAATTCACAGCCACTAAGCTGAAAAGGCCATATGGCTTGTAATTAGTCTCTTGCTCTTTGCCAAGATATTGAGACATTTATTACATTTGCTGTTTAACATTCATCACACTTTACTGCCCAAGGCACAAAGGAAGAGATTAAACTCATCCTTTCTCTTTCACCAACCCCCACCCAATCTCCTTCTTACCTCCTTTCACCCAGTCAAAAAGAACCATTTCTAAAAATAATTCATGGAAAATAATTCTTGCAACTAGTCCAAAGTCTTTTGTTTCTTCTTTATGTGAATATATCAAGTAAGCATCATCTAGCTTTGGGGCGGGGCAGGGGAGGCAGGACAAGTAAATCATCCCAGAAAACTGCCCAAAAGCAGCTCAAAGGACCCAAGATTTCTTTGATATTTGGCTGCCGAGGTTCAGTGAAAAACTTACTAGACAGATTTATTTATCAAGACACTCTTTCAACAGCAAACATCTATCGAGCACTTAATATTTGCCTGACACTATGCTAAGGAATAGAGAAACAAAAGACACTTCCTCCCATCTTGGGCCTTACCATCTAGCAGAGGAGATGGGGAGAGAAATGTTAATCACAGAAACAGCTAGTTAACAGGTACAATAAGCCTGACAAAGGAGAAACACAGGGGCTATGATGAGGAACACTAGAGGACATGATCTGGATGCAGCTTACCTGAGGAAGTGACATTTAAAGTCAAGAACTTAAAGTATGAGCAGAAGACAGAGGAGATTACGGGTATGGAGAACTCTAGAAGGGATGACTCTTGATACCAGCAAAGTATTTAGCATAGTATCTCCCTATATCCTGTGGATAAGGTGACAAATGGTGCTCTAGATGCTGGGCAAGGCAGATATAGTTATATTGGGCATTCTATTGAATAGTTTTATCAGAGAATTGAATGGAGCAGAAGTTGTGCAGTGATCATAGTTGCAAACCCCAAAGTGGGATATGCTCAGACAAGGGCTCATACCATCAAAATGTAATGTGACAAATGGAAAGCAGCAGGAATTTCAGACAGTTTGTTAAACAAGAGCAGTAGGATTTAATTAGGAAGAGGGGAAAAGGAGTTGAGAGAAATCCAGGAGGAAAATGTAAAAAAGTAGAGGGTGAAATATTATTTAGCCATAAAAAAGGAATGAAGTACTGATACATGCTACAATGTGGATGAACCTAGAAACATTATCCTAAGTGAAAGAAGCCAGACGCAAAAGGACAAGTATTGTATGATTCCATCTACATGAAATACTGAGAACAGATAAATCCATATAGGCAGGCAGCAGATTGGTGGGTGTCAGGGCCAGGTAGGAGGGAGGGAGGGACAGGATGCAACTGCTTAATGGGTACTGGTTTTCCTTCTGGGGAAATGCTTTGCAACTAGATGGAGGTGGTAAATGACACATTTAGTATATTGTGAGTGTATTAATTTTATTAATGAATTCTACTAGCCAAGAGGACTTTTAGACTATCTACAGATAGAACCCATTCCCTGGGACTGGAACTGTTTGTGTGGGGTGGGGGGCAGGTGTGAGAGAGAGAGAAAGAGAGAGAGAGAAAGTAACAAGATTCAGAAGCAAGAGCTTCTTAACTGTTCACTTTAAGATGGTTAATTTTACATTTTGTAAATCTCAAATCAATTTGAAAGCATATATAGTAGAGGAAAGGGGTGGACCAAGATTTTTCTAGAGAAAGAAACTAAACACTCTTCCTTTAGAAAAGAAGAAGGTTTACTCCCTGCAAATTCACCATGGCAGAGAGTAGAGGACACCACAGATCTAAGCAACGCATCAGTACACACAAAGTGTAGGGAAATAGGGAAGCTGATTACCAGCCTTTTATGCCAGCTGTCTCCACAGCAATATGCTGCTAGTGGCTAAGACAGAGCGCTTTGGAGTCAGACAATCCCATTTCAAGCTCCAACTCTACTAGTAACTGGTTGAGGTTTAGCGAGTAATTCACTTAACTTTTTTATCTGTTACTGATTTTATTAAGTATTAAATACATACAAACATATTATGATTTGACTTTCTACCTTTCATAAAAAGAATATTGCCATTACTTGTTTTTAAATTAAGGTATGATTGATATACACTCTTATGAAGGTTTCACATGAGAAAACAATGTGGTTACTACATTTACCCATATTATCAAGTCCCCGCCCATACCCCAATGCAGCCACTGTCCATCAGTGTAGTAAGATGCAACAGATCCACTATGTGCCTTCTCTGTGCTACACTGTTCTCCCGGTGATCTCCCACACCATGTGTACTAAGCATAATACCCCTCAATCCCCTTCTCCCTCCCTACCCACCAGCCCTCCCACACCCCTCCCCTTTGGTAACCACTAGTTCATTCTTGGAGTCTCTGAGTCTGCTGCTATTTTGTTCCTTCAGTTTTGCTTTAAATGAGGGAAATCATTTGGCATTTCTCTTTCTCTGCCTGGCTTATTTCACTGAGCATAATGTCCTCCAGCTACATCCAGGTTGTTGCAAGTGGTAAGACTTGTTTCTTTCTTATGGCCGAATAGTATTCCATTGTGTATATGTACCACATCTTCTTTATCCATTCATTTACTGATGGACACTTAGGTTGCTTCCATACCTTAGCTATTGTAAAGAGTGGTGCGATAAACATAGGCGTGCATGTGTCTTTTTGAATCTGAGAAGTTGTATTCTTTGGGTATATTCCAAGGAGTGGGATTCCGGGGTCAAACGGCATTTCTATTTTAGTTTTTTGAGGAACCTCCATATTGCTTTCCACAATGGTTGAACTAGCTTACATTCCAACTAGAAGTGTAGGAGGGTTTCCCTTTCTCCATACCCTCACCAGCATATGTTGTTCTTAGTCTTCTCGATGCTGGCCATCCTAACTGGTGTGAGGTGATATCTCATTGTGGTTTTAATTTGCATTTCCCTGATGATTAGTGATGTGGAGCATCTTTTCATGTGTCTGTTGGCCATCTGGATTTCTTCTTGGAGAACTGTCTCTTCATAACCTCTGCCCATTGGTAATCGGGTTATTTGCTTTTTGGGTGGTGAGGCATCTAAGTTCTTTATATATTTTGGATGTTAACCCCTTGTCGGATATGTCATTTACAAATATATTCTCCCATACCGTAGGATGCCTTTTTGTTCTGTTGATGGTGTCCTTTGCCATACAGAAACTTTTTAGTTTAATGTAGTCCCATGAGTTTTTTTTTGCTTTTGTTTCACTTTCTCGAGGAGATGCGTTCAGGTAGAAGTTGCTCATGCTTATATTCAGGAGATTTTTGCCTATGTTGTCTTCTAAGAGCTTTATGGTTTCATGATTTACATTCAAGTCTTTAAACCATTTCGAGTTTACTTTTGTGTATGGGATTAAGCAATAATCCAGTTTCATTATGTTGCATGTAGCTGTCTAGTTTTGCCAACTCCAGCTGTTGAAGAGGCTGTCATTTCTCCATTGTATATGGCTTCTTTATTGTATATTAATTGACTATATATGGTTGGGTTTATATCAGGACTCTCTAGTCTGTTCCATTGATCTATGGGTCTGTTCTTGTGCCAGTACCAAATTGTTTTTATTACTGTGGCTTTGTAGTAGAGCTTGAAGTTAGAGAGCATAATGCCCCCTGATTTATTCTGCCTTCTCAGAATTGCTTTGGCTATTCCAAGTCTTTTGTGGTTCTATATGAATTTTAGAACGATTTTCCCTAGTTCGTTGAAGAATGCTGTTGTTATTTTGATAGGAATTGCATTGAATCTATAGATTGCTTTAGGCAGGATGGCCATTTTGACAATATTAATTCTTCCTATCTATGAGCATGGGATGAGTTTCCATTTATTGGTATCTTCTTTAATTTCCCTTAAGAGTGTCTTGTAGTTTTCAGGGTATAGGTCTTTCACTTCCTTGGTTAGGTTTATTCCTAGGTATTTTATTCTTTTTGATGCAATTGTGAATGGAATTGTTTTCCTGATTTCTCTTTCTGCTAGTTCATTGTTAGTGTATAGGAATGCCACAGATTTCTGTGTATTAATTTTGTATCCTGCAATGTCGCTGAATTCAGATATTAGATCTAGTAGTTTTGGAGTGGATTCTTTAGGGTTTTTTATGTACAATATCATGTCATCTGAAAACAGGGACAGTTTAACTTCTTCCTTGCCAATTTGGATGCCTTTTATTTTTTTGTGTTGTCTGATTGCCATGGCTAGGACCTCCAGTACTATGTTGAATAGAAGTGGGGAGAGTGGGCATCCTTGTCTTGTTCCTGATCTAAAAGGAAAAACTTTCAGCTTCTCGCTGTTCAGTATGATGTTGGCTGTGGGTTTGTCATATATGGCCTTTATTATGTTGAGGTACTTGCCCTCTATACCCATTTTATTGAAAGTTTTTATCATGAATGGATGTTGAATGTTGTCAAATGCTTTTTCAGCATCTATGAAGATGATCATATGGTTTTTGTCTTTCTTTTTGTTGATGTGGTGGATGATGTTGATGGATTTTCAAATGTTGTATCATCCTTGCATCCCTGGAGTAAATCCTACTTGATCATGATGGATTATCTTTTTTATGTGTTTTTTAATTCTGTTTGCTAATATTTTGTTGAGTATTTTTTTCATCTATGTTCATCAGGGATATTGGTCTGTAATTTTCTTTTTTTGTGGTGTCTTTGCCTGGTTTTGGTATCAGAGTG
Source organism: Manis javanica (assembly GCF_040802235.1). Lineage (NCBI taxonomy): Eukaryota > Metazoa > Chordata > Mammalia > Pholidota > Manidae > Manis > Manis javanica. The sequence continues at coordinate 154,383,027 of NC_133157.1, forward strand.
ATGCTGGCCTCATAGAATGAGTTTGGAAGTATTCCCTCTCCTTCTACTTTTTGGAAAATTTTAAGGAGGATGGGTATTAGGTCTTCACTAAATGTTTGATAAAATTCAGCAGTGAAGCCATCTGATCCAGCGGTTTTGTCTTAGGTAGTATTTTCATTACCAGTTCTATTTCGTTGTTGGTAATTGGTCTGTTCAGATTTTCCGTTTCTTCCTTGGTCAAGCTTGGAAGGTTGTATTTTTCTAGAAAGTTGTCCATTTCTTCTAGTTTATCCATTTTGTTAACATATAATTTTTCATAGTATTCTCTAATAATTCTTTGTATTTCTGCACTGTCTTGTAGTGATTTTTCCTCTCTCATATCTGATTCTGTTTATGTGAGTGAGTAGACTCTCTTTTTTTCTTACTAAGTCTGGCTAGGGGTCTATCTATTTTGTTTATTTTCTCAAAGAACCAGCTCTTTCTATTGTTTTATTCTTCTCAATTTTATTTATTTATGCTCTAATCTTTATTATGTCCCTCTTTCTACTGACTTTGGGCCTCATTTGTTCTTCTTGTTCTAGTTTAATTAATTGTGAGTTTAAACTGCTTATGTAGGATTGTTCTTCTTTTCTTAGGTAGGCCTGTATTGCAATATACTTTCCTCTTAGCACAGCCTTGGCTGCGTTGCATAGATTTTGCAGTATTGAATTATTGTTGTCATTTGTCTCTATATATTGCTTGATCTCTGTTTTTATTTGGTCATTGATCAATTGGTTATTTAGGAGCATGTTGTGAAGCCTCCATGTGTTTGTGGGATTTTTCATTTTCTTTGTGTAATTTATTTCTACTTTTATACCTTTGTGGTCTGAGAAACTGGTTGGTACAATTTCAATCTTTTTAATTTACTGAGGCTTTTTTTGTGGCCTAGTATATGGTCTGTTCTTGAAAATGTTCCATGTGCACTTGAGAAGAATGTGTATTCTGTTGCCATTATCTTTTAAGTTCCTTGTTCGTTTTAAATCATTTTTTTTCTTTAAGTTTCATTGAGATATTTAATGGACATTTTATTGTTTTTCTTTAAGTTTCATTGAGATATTTAATTGACATAAAGCACTGTATAAGTGTAAGGTTTATAGCATAATGATCTGACTTACATATATTATTAAATGATTTCCACAATTGTTAACCTCCAGCATTTCATATAGATACAAAAGAAAGAAAAAATGATTTTCCTTATATGAGAACTTTTAGGATGTACTCTCCTAACAACTTTGAAATATACTATACAGTAGTATTAACTATAGTCATCATGTTGTACATTACATCCCCAGTACTTATTTATCTTATAACGGGACATTTGTAACTTCCTTTTAACCGCCTTCCTCCAGTTTTCCCATTCCTCATCCCTCTGCTACTGATAAGCACAAATCTGATCTCTTTCTCTGAGTTTGTTTTTTTCAATCCACATGTGAGGTCATGCAGTATTTGTCTTTTTCTAACTTACTTCACTTAGCTAAAACACTCAGTGTCTAGCCATGTTGCTGCAAATGGCAGGATTTCCCTCTTTTTATAGCTGAATTAGATTCCATTGTACATATATGTAATCACATTTTCTTTATCCATTCATCCACTGATGGACACTTAGGTTGCTTCCATATCTTGGTTGTTGTAAATAATGTTGTAAATAATATGTAAATAATAATGTTGTAAATAATGTTGTAAATAGTATAGGGGCACTATGTCTGTTCAAATTAGTGTTTTTTTTCTTTGGATAAATACCCAGAAGTGGAATTGCTGGATAGTATGGTCATTCTATTTTTAATTTTTTGAGGAACCTCCATAGTGGCTGCACCAATCTACATTTCCACCAACAGTGCATGAGAATTCTTTTTTCCACATCCTTGCCAACACTTATTATTTCTTGTCTTTTTGATACTAGTCTTTCTGATAGGTGTGGGGTGATAGATCATTGAGGTTGTGATATACAGTTATAAATTATAACTGTTTAATGATGCTGAGCTTCTTTTCATGTGTCTGTTAGCCATCTGTATATCTTCTTTGGAAAAATGTCTATTTAGGTCTTCTGCCCATTTTTTTAATTGGCTTGTTTGGGTTTTTTTAAAATATTGAGTTGTATCAGTTCTTTATCTATTTTAGATATTAACCCCTTATTAGATATATAATTTGCAAATATCTTCGCCCATTCTAGGATGCCTTTCAGTTTTGTTTATGATTTCCTTCACTGTGCAAAAGCTTTTTAATTTGATGTTATTACATTTGTTTTTTCCTTTATTGCCCTTGCCTAAGGAAAGCCAAAAAATATTGCTAAGACAATGTCTGAGAGTTTACTGCATATGTTTTCTTTTAGGAGTTGTATGATTTCAGGTCTTATATGTAGGTTTTTAATTCATTTTGAGTTTATTTTTTAATATGGTGTTAAGAAAGTGATCCGGTTTTATCTTATGCATATGGCTGTCCAATTTTTCCAATACTGGGAGACTATTTCATATTGATGAAACTGTCTTTTCCCCATTGTATTTAATAGCTTCCATGTCATAATTTAATGACCACATAAGCATGGGTTCTGGCTCTCTCTTTTGTTCCACTGACCTATGTGTGTGTTTTTGTCCCAGTATCATACCATTTTGAATACTATAATCCTTAGTATAGTTTGAAATCCAAGAGTGTAATAACTCCATCTTTTTTTATTTTTTCTTAAGATTGCTTTGGCTATTCAGGGTCTTTTGTGGTTCCATACAAATTTTATGATTATTTGTTCTAATTTTGTGAAAAATGCCATTGATGTTTTGATAGGGATTGCACTGAATGTGTAGATCACTTGGGGTAGTATGGACATTCTAACAATATTAATTCTTACAATCCATCTTTCCATTTATTTCTATTTATTCCATGTCATCTTCAATGTCTTATAGTTTTCAGAGTGTAGGTCTTTATCTCCTTGTTTAAATTTATTCCTATGTATTTCTTATTCTTTTTGATGCAATTGTAAAGGGATTATTTTCTTAATTTCCGTTTCTGATTGTTTTTAGTGTGTAGAAGTGCAACAGATCTTTGTATACTAATTCTGCATCCTGAAATTTTACTGAATTCACTTATTTCAAGGATTTTTTTTTGGTGGAGTCTTTAGGGTTTTCCAAATACAGTATCACATCATCTGTAAATAGTGATAGCTTTACATCTTTCAAATTTGGATGCCTTTTAATTCTTTTTCTTGTTTGATTGCTGTGGCTTGGATTTCTAATACCATGTTGTATAAAAATGGCAAAAATTTACATCCTTGTCCGATTCCTGACCTTAGAGGAAAAACTTCTAGCTTGTGACCATTGAATATGATATGATGTTAGCTGTGGGTTTGTCATATGGCTTTTATGAAAATACCCACTTTGTTGAAATATTTTAATCATAGTGGATGATGAACATAATTTTGAATTTTCAATGAATGGACTTAACATGCAACACTTACCTTCAGTTTGCTTTTTCCCCCATTTTATTTCTGAGATTCATTCATATCATGACTATCTTTCACTCATTTTCACTGATGAATAATATTCCTCTGTGAGAATACCCCATAATTTATTTAACCCTTTTACTGTTAATGGATATGTGGGTAGTTTCCACTTTTTGCCATAACAACAGTGCTGTTATGAATGTTCTTGTACATTTTTCCTGTTACATGGGTACTAGAGTTTTCTAGGTATATATACATAACCTAGGTATATCCCTTGGTTAAAGGGTTTGTACATCTGATTTGGTTTTCTGTTGTTTTTACTGGCTCTCAGTGTATGCATTGTTTCTACATGTGACCTTTCCCTCCTTCCTTTTAAATCTCTCTCAATCTCCCTCTCTCTCCTATGTCTATTTATTTTTACTATGAATTCATGTTTCCTACAATTTTTTAGAGATTCTTTGAGGCCTGAGTTGAAGATGGGTGTTTCACTTCTGCTAGGTGCTTGGGAGCACATCTTGTACTGGACTATTTTAAACTAAATTATCAGCCTGAGGTTTCTTAGGACACACAGGTATTGTAAATTTGGTCTGCCACTATGTATGTTCCTTGGCTTGCCATTAAACATTTTTAGGGGAGCTCTTTCTTCCGTCATCTCAGCATGAAAACTCAAGACTAACAAATTTCCTTATAGATACAGGAGTATGATGATTTTGAGTGTGCATACCCATTTTGAGTACTAGTTTTATGTGGAGAGCTTCCTATAAGATTCTTCATCTAAGCAAGCTCTGGATTTTGGCCTCTTTCCCAACCAAAGCCATATGAATTATGTACTGCACAACTCTGGAGGCATATTTCATATAGCTATACACTGACTCTATATGACATTTGTGGTGATCTTGTTCTCATCTGCACAAGATGATGAAAAGTAATTCTCAATTCACCAGGTTCAGCCACTGTCTCAAGGTGAAAGCTGGGTTCAGTGCTTTGGTTTTATTATTCTGTAACTCAAAGAACTTAAAATGAAGAATAAAGATAGTGTTTCCTCCCCTTTGAAGTCCTTTAAAGGGTAGGTATCCTGAATATCTTATGAACTGAATTGATTTGCCTATCATCATTTCAACAAAATACCCACCACCCGTCCCATTAAAGGAAATGTAACATGATAAGAGGATATTTATTGCTTTGCTTTGTTTATTTTTAGATGTGGACTTTCCAGTTGTTCTCCAGCCTACAAATGCAAATGAGAAAACACAGCTAATCAGAGAAGGACCTCGAAGTTATTGCACAGACTCTTAATATTGAGCCTATTGAGGGTCCATGGTATCTTCTCTTGATTCAGCCATGTCTCCAGGTGGTCATGGAGGGAGTCTCGGGGCATGAAATGCTGTGAACTTTTCCACATTTGTATTTTACTTCTAGTTAGGGAAAGATGATTGCTACATAATTTTCTCAGTATGCAGTCTCACTCTTTGAGTAGAATTCCTAATGAAACACATTCTATTTTGAAGAATAAAGGCCTGAAGAGTTGTTTTATGCTCTTTGCATGAAGTAAGACAGTGGAATTAGATAGGTTTTCTGAGCCTCTCCTTTATGTGATCCAGACCTCATTCCTTACAGTATTCCAAATAGAAGTCACTTTTCATCTATTTAACTACATATTATATTCATATCTGCCACAATATCATTAGCAAAATATACAGGATATATATATTTAGGAGGCATTTTTGTGTGTGTGAAATTTTTTTCCTGTTGAGATTTAGTATGGCTACAGAAATATGTTGAGGCCAGAAAAAATTGTGAGATAAAAAGATAAATCACATTATTTTAAAGCATACTTTTGAAAGATTAAAAATTATCATTTACTGAAAACTGACAAGTAAAAGCAAGAAGAAACCGGTTTTGTGTGTACTTTTAGATTGGCATAAAAACAAAAACAAAAACAAAACTTCAACCTGGTTAAATGTTATAAATAATACAGAAAATCATTCTGAGCCCAAACCAGTCCCCCAAAAATATGTTCACCATTTTTAAGTAAATTAAGTTTTATACAACTTACTATGGGATTAGACTTACTATGGGAAAGAAACACATGAGGTGAAGTGCAGAATTCTAAATTCTATAGCTTAAATTTAAATTTAATTGTGTATCACTTACCCTATTTTTGGTGGGATTAATTACATTGACCAGAAAATGCTCAGATTTGTGCATGTTGAACATTTAAGCTCAGAGGTCATTTCTGCTTTTATTTGTTTGATCCTTATATGCACCGTGTGATCAAAACCAGGTGCTAAAACTGTGTTCTAAAATAGTACGGCAGCAAAGTTTTTGTTTTCTCTAGGTCTTTCCTAGTTCTTTATATAATGTTGCAATTTTAAAGATCTTGTTATGTTTTTACATAATATTGCATAAAATGCCATTTTCTTTTTGTTTCTCCCCCACCCCCCACCACCAAGTTGTAGTCAATTGAGGCTAAATATACATTGTAAGTGAGAATTGGTGTTATAGCTCTGACAGCTCTGAAATCATTAAAACTCTGCTCTAACTCATGAGTTATTAGAATTTTTTTTTTATCGACATAATCAAGTAGAAAAAGCCCTGGTTTGAAAGTTAAAAAAACTGGTTCTAATCTAAGTTCTCACTACCTAGTCCTGTGACCAAGTGAGATAAGAATAAAATGGCTAGTAGGTCCATGACTCCATTTTCATATCTGCTTTGACCAGATGAAATAGCTGAGGTGAAAGAACTCGAAAAAGTCAAGTGTTTGACAAATATAAGATGGTTTTACATGAATTTGTATATGTTTATACACACAAACGTGTGTGACGCGACTTATGTATATGAACCCTCTCATCCAACAAAACCCACAGAGATGCCCAGCACTAACAGCCCGTGACCAGGAAGTACTTGCAACTCTGTATTCAACAAACAAGTGCTACTTTCCATTTGAAGGGAACATAATAAATAGCCCTGTCTGTGGATAATTTGAGACACTACATTTCCTTTCTGAGGTCTCTAAGCAAAAGGTCAGGCCTATTTTTGAAAAGCAACCTGCCAATCACAAAGCTTCTTTCTTTCCCAGACTTCATGTTTCTTTCTCACACAGAATTTTTTACTTCTACTTCTGGCTTGCCCAGAGTGCTGGGAGAAGAGTGGTTAAACCAAGAACTGGGCATCAATCTGAATCAGGTGGTAAAGTTGAGTTCCTAGAGGGGTTCTGGCCAATGTTCCCCACAAAGGGCTAATCTGCTTACAATGATGTGTGAAAAAAGCAAGCACATGAGTGCCTGTGAATGAGGGAATACATTCTACAGGTTGCCCCTCAGCTACAACAGGACTAAGGATCAACTCTTCATTAGGTATCACGTCAGCAGGACCTGTTATATGGAATCATCTGCAGTTATTCTGAATCCATAAGCATTTCCACAGAGAAACATCAAGGGAAGAAGAGTCCTCAAAAGTGGGACTCATGGCCCCAGTTCATGCAGGGTCAAATGAACTGCCCACTTCAGTGGCTTGCTACCTACTCCTGGGCTCCAGGCTATTCAGAGTAGGGGATTTCATATTTTCATACAAGGTTTCATAGGCCATCCATTTATTTATTTTTTCTCTCTTGCATCAGGACATAACAAAAAACATACATACATACATACACACACACACACACACACACACACACACACACTTTTTGTTACCAAAATATACTTATTTTAATTCTTTGAGACTAAATGACATTCTATTCCTACATTTCAAACAGTATATATGCTAAAATACATTTGACATGGCCTAGCCTGGAAAAACATTCACCTGCTAGTGTACTGCCTGATCTTTTGACCTACAGATAGGGTTCCAATTAATACCACATGGTCTCTGAAGTTGGCACAATAATGACCCCCCAACATGTGCATGTCTTAATTCCCACACCAGTGAATATATCACCTTTCAAAGCAAAAGGGACTTTGAGGATATGATTGTTAAGGCCCTTGAGATTGGGAGATTATCCTGGATTATCCAAGTGGGCCCAATCTAATTACATGGGTCCTTAAAAATGGAGAGCCTTTCCTGGCTATGGACAGAGAGAGAGAGAGAGAGGTGACTACATAAGAATGGCCAAAGATGTACTTTGAAGATGGAGGAGGAAGGGGACCATAAGCCAAAGTGTGCAGGAAAGCTCTAAAAGCTGAAAAACTTGAAGATGGGTTTTCCTCTAGAGCCCAGAAAGAAACGCAGCCCTGTGACCACCTTGATTTTCACCCAGTGGCACCCACATCAAACTTCTAATCTCCAAAACTGTACAAGTTTAACACTGAATCAGTGCTCCTCGCCTGTTTCTTCTTGGTCCTTGTCCCTTACCAATTACTTATTTTTTTCACTCCATCCTGAGTCTCAACTTTTCACCTTCGTCCCTTCTCTTCCCTGTTTCTTAGTACTCCATCTCCTTCCTTGTCCTTCTCCTGTGTCCACTTTTCTTCCATTTGACCCTCATTTCTCCATTTTAATCTCCAAATCTCTCTGTTCACCACTGTCAACTCTCTAGCTTCACATTTACTGGTCTTTTTGATAAACTGAAGTATTGTGAATCTACTCCAACTGGTGGGGGAGGGAGAGATAGGAAATAGCCTGGCTAACAGAATATTTTTAAAGAAATGCTTCCCCCCCATACCTTTAAGCACAAATAATCACAATGCTAATAGGCAAAGGGACACCAAGGGTATTTTTCAAATAATTCTCTGAGTGTACTAACACATAGAAATAATTTACAGTGACTACACATATTATCTAAATGTATGGCAAGGTAATTTATTGAGATTTTGTTTTGTCCTTAGTAAGACTCAAATGGATATGGGCTCTCTTTCTGAGTTTCATCTTTAACATGTTACTTCCTTGCTACCACACACTTAGAGGTTAAAAACAAAGGTAGAGAGACACCTGGAAAACGACCACTCAGGCATTTGTTTAGTGGCTTGGACCGTCAGAAGGTGTGTGCTGAAATCCAAGGAAGAGAAGTAGCCCCATTCTGATGGGCTTCTGGATGAAAGATGGGTTTGGGAGGTTTGAGGGGAGTTTCCAGAGTATTATACACAGGAGTAGACACAGGAGAAGGACAAGGAAGGAGACGGAGTACTGAGAAACGGGGAAGACAAGGGACGAAGGTGAAAAGTTGAGACTCAGGATGGAGTGAAAAAAAGAAGTATTTGGTAAGGGACAAGGACCTATATCAGACTTAAAACAGCGCCTGACACATGGCAGTCAGGGAATATTTGTTAAAAGACTAAATGTTTAAAATCTGTGTTGTAAAATAGGGAAATTGTTACCAGTTAGAAACATAAACACTGCTGGAATCCTTAGTTTTTAGGGAGCCCAGACTTGTGTCCCCACAGGGGAGAGCCCCTATGATGAGAGAGCACTTGGATGCCTGGGGGACAAAAGGAAGTCATGGCTTTGTAGCCATAACTAAAGATTCATGTGTCCACATCTGGGCCCTGAAAGGAACCATGCAGGACTGGACATAGAGACCTCAGGAGCAACAAGGCTGGAGCAAGACTAGGGGCTCAAAACTCACTTGGAGGACAAAGACATGAAACCCTGCAGACCCCTTACATCCTAGGTAGGGGAGAGACTCTCAAAACCTGACTGAGGTGAAATTTCTTTCAAATTGTCAAACTGCAGCTCCAAGTCACAGTGAGATTAATTTACAACATATAACATATTTAGAGCATGAAGGGACTTTCCCCAGTCTTTCCTCACATCATTTTGCTGCGGGCTTTCCCAGACCACTCTGCCTAGACCTATGCCATTCCCCACCTCACGCTCCCTATTCTCTTCTACTTTTTCTCCTTAGTACCTTTCATTAACATACTTTTTATCTTATTCTCTGTCTGCCACACCACAAGAGCAAAGTTTTTGTCCATCTTTGTGAATGCTGAGTCCCCAGGACTTAAAACAGCACCTGACACATGGCAGTCAGGGAATATTTGTTAAAAGACTAAATGTTTAAAATCTGTGTTGTAAAATAGGGAAATTGTTACCAGCTAGAAACATAAACGCTGCTAGAATCCTTAGTTTTTAGGGTGGCTTAGCATATTAAATGCTTGTATATGCAAACATAAATTAATACAAAAATAAATGTGTTAACTTGGAGCCAGTCAAGCCCCTGACCCAATTACAGAGCTGTCTTTTTAAAATTTTCAGCAGACTGCTCTCTCTTCCTCATTGATATGAAGGTAAACGTCCATTTCCAGGGCAACTGTCCTCCAACCTAAGAAAAAAGTGCTTATTCAAGAAACACAATTCTTACTCTTGTTAAAACGGTTTGACCCCCCTTTTTCCAGCCTGTAGCCCTCCAGAGCACCTAAGTAGCAATCATCTTTACATTATTTCTGAGCAGTTCCAAACAGAGGGCCAGAAATTAAAATTATGTATAACCAGTGTCTGTAAAACAAAGCCATTTCCAAATCATAGATGGCTCCAATTAGCAGTGATTTTAAGATCTACATCTTAGAACTAAAAATAGAGTAGGAAACTAATAAATACTTGTTGATTGATTAAGTCTTACAACATATGCCATTTCTGAGAAAAGCTTTTCTTCAAAAGGAGGCTTAAACATGCTCAGTGCCAAATGAATGGGTGTGATACAACTTTTTGGAGTTTTCATGCTATTCTAGGTTGTCCCCAAGAAGCAAAACTCAATTCCTAGAATTAGGTCAGCAGTTACAGCTCTTAACATATTCTGCTCACCACTGGGCCGCTAACTGAGCTTTCTAATTGTGAAGAATCTGATTATCAGCTTCTCCTGAGAGCACCCCCAGGCACATCCATGTTTGGAGGGCAAGGAAGACTAGATCTTACCTAGTGAGGGTTTTTTACTGTTTACTTCTGAATAATTTGGTCTGGTACCCAAGCATCTTCACTCCTGAGATGTTGTCCAGATTCATCTCTTCTCAGATAAGTTTCCTCTATAACACACTTTCTTTCCTGGTGAAGAACAAAATTTTTAGTGCAAATGTTCTCTGGGAATGAAATTACCACATTTTCTTAAATTTTTAAAAATAATTATCTATTTGGGCATGTATACATTAACTACACACTAAACTGGCATTTTTCAGGACCATTTATTATAATTGCACAAAGCAATATTTAAAGCAATATTAAAGCTAACTTAGTGTCTTGCCAATGGGTTTCAACTCTGGGCAAGTTCACTATGGATTCAGTGAAACAGGAATGACAATGGAACATTCTTGGGGCGAAAGGGTTTATTACCCAGCTTGTTCCCCCAGCGATAGGTCCAGCACTGGGTAGAGCTCTTTATATAGTGACTCAGCCAATAATAGCTAATTGCCTATGGGTGTGGAAGCAGTAGCCTAGCAGCAGGCCCGTTACATCATCAAGTAGTTTAGGTTCAGCTGAGGATCCTGGCCATAGAAACCTTCACTTTATCCACACCATAGATCTATAAATTCTGTTCCCTTATTCTGATTCCATAAGATCAGGATGAGAACACTTGCTATTATATATAAAAACAAGACATTTCAATGCCATTCATACAATGAGATGTATAACCTTTCCAAGACAACTTTAATGTTATCCATTCATAATAAAAGTGAAATTATACTCCAATTTCTTCACTGTACAAAATAAGGTACAAATTGTGCAGTTTCTATTTGCAAAAGTATACCATTACTTAAGCCAGGCTACTAAATTAATAATCCTTTATTATTCATAATACAAAGGAAATACAACTTGGCAAACTTTAACCTTTTTGAAAAGAATTTATATGCCACCATTTAAAATAACTGTGTGTTTGTGTGTATATGTTTATAAGGGTGTGTATTTTGTAGCAACTTATTTTGCTTCTGGTGGTCTACGTCAGTTTGCCTTTGTGAAAAGCACAGTACCCTCTACACTCAAGATCTGCCTATGCTTTATCTTTCCCTTTGGCAACTCACCACTATTGAGCCTAAGGTGTATGTTTATTGTCAACTCATTGTCTGCTCCTTCAAAATGTGTGCTCCATCAGAGAAGAGCTTTGTTTCTGTTTTGCTTATTGTTACATCCTGGCAATAGAACAGTGCCTAACACATAGTAGAGATTAAATAAATGTTTGTTTAAGGAATAAATATGCATCTCTGAAGAAAACTCCCTGTGACATCCTTCCCCAGCCCCCTAAATCCTACTATCGGGAAAGACACTGTATGAACTAGATAATAACCCCACTTTCCCTAAGTGTAAAAGAGTGGAGGTGAGTTTTCAGGGGCTCAGGGAGCCCTGGGAATTTGATGGGTCTGTCTTGTCCCTATAGGACAAATGGTTCCTGTTAAGGGAGATGGAAGGTTGGTCTCATTAAGATCTTTTGATATAGTCATTTTACGTAATTCAAGGTTTAATTTGGGTTAATAATACAGTCAATCTTCATAATTCACAGATTCCATATTTGCAAATTTTCCCACTTGCTAAAATTTGTTCCGTGGTCATTCACAGACATACACAGAATGGTGAGAAATTTGAGTTGGCTGTCACATCTGTTCTCAGCTGAGGCAGGACAAAGTGATAATGCTGCCTTCTTGTTTCAGCTTATTTACTATAAACAAGTGCCACAGTTTTTGGAGCTTTGTGGCTTTTATTGGTGATTTTATCATTTCAGAAGTTAAAAGCATAGTGCTTAAGTGATGTCTAATGTTCCTAAGTGCAAGAGGTTATGATGTGCCCAATGGAGAAAATATGTAGATAAACTTTCAGGCAGAAGTAATGCTGTTGGCTGTGAGTTCAATGTCAATGAATCAATATATATTAAATATGTCTAAACAGAAACATACATAAAACAAGGTTATATATTGATCTCTTAATAAAAATGGTGTGAACAGAGGCTCATGGGAACATAACCCTGCATTTCCCCTAGGAGCAATGGTTCAGTATTCACTAAATAAGTGTTTGTGGTGACTTTATCAAACCTAATTTATGTGAATAAAAAGAATCTACTTTATCTCCCATGGAGTGCTCCAGAATGGTTCCTTTTCTGACCTTGGAAACATTCTCTTTCTGGTTTCCTGCAGTATCCTTCTTGGTGACGTATATGTTTACAGAAAGACACAGACGAGGAATCAGGAGAGCTCAGCACTGCTCCTGCAATCTGGAGGGTCACCCTGAAATAAACTGCTTAAACTTTCTTGGTAGAGCTTCCTGATTTGTAGAATGGTTTCTTCAACTGAAAGGAAGACCTTAGAAGTTTCTTCATGAGCATATGTTTTAGGTATTTTTCAATTAAACAGGGGATTTTTGTTCTTCAGGTCTTAGGGTATCTTAATGTAACTTTTGTGCAGTACCCCTGTTAATTCTACAGATTTGATTTTGGGGTTCTAGAATAAGAGGGTTCCCTTTAGTAATGGAACACTTTGCTACTCCCAGAATGTCCTGCTGTCACCTGACTTTTCCTGACATCAGAAACCACCTTCCACCTCCTTCCTCCCAGGGTTTGCAGTCCCACTCTTTAATTCAAGTGTCTGTCTGGGGACAGGGAGACCAAGTAGCACCAAGGAGAAAGTCCTGCTGGTAACTCAGGAGATGTGAGATCTCAGTGCTCAACTCTGTTCTGAAGGTAAGCCATTTCACATCTTTGAGCATCAGTTCCTTCATTTTTAAGCAATTTTTTTTATTGGATGTAGTAATAGATGACAATTAATGAGACTGTCTGCCTGTGTATTATATCAAATAACTTGCATACAGTTAAAAATGCAAACAATACCAAAGATTGCAGAAAAGAAAGCAAATTCCTCTTTCCTTACCATCACTATATTAGTTTGCTAGGGCTACCATAATAAAATACCACAGACTGGGTGGCTTACAAACAAAGATTCATTTTCTCACAGTGTGGATGCTGGAAGTCCAAGAAGAAGGTGTTGGCAGGTCTGATCTCTTCTGAGGTCTCACTCCTTGGCTCATAAATATGCACATACATTTCTGCTATCTCTTTCTCTCTCCCTTTGTCTTAATCTCTTCTTATAATGACACTAGTCATATTGAATGAGCCTCACCCTAATGACCATCTTTTCATTTAATTACCTTTGTAAAAGCCCTATCTTCAAATATGGTCACTTTCTGAGGTACTGGGGGTTAGGGCATCAATAAATTTTTTTGAGGGAGAGACAGAGATTTACTTATAACACACACCACCAGTTTCTAAAAATTGTGCCAGAATTTCGGTTTGCTTTATATTTGGACCATGAGTTCCTTATAAAGCTCTTTCAAAAGAAATTCCTAATTACCTTTGGTTTGCTCTATCATATCTCTAAGGTCTTCCTGGACCTTAAACACATTACTTGTGAAAGAATCTACTTTTTGAAAAATCCTCTAACCTTTTTTTCCTAAATTGTCTAGATTGCTTTCTTGGCTTCTGCATCATTGTCAACCTGGGATTTATTTTGAGTTCTTTGTTGGGCCCCTTTTTTCTTAAATCCTGTGTACTACTCCTCTTCTGATTCTTATTTTATTTTACTGAAGTACATCTGTCACAGATACAGATTTGTAGCTAGATTGCCTTTCAAGAAAGGACTCACTGCCCAGTTCCAAGGAGGAGGTTCACTGACAGCCTCTAGGTGTTATCACCAGGTCTGCACCGCTGTCTAACAGCTACTCCTACCTAGTCCTGAATCCTCCCCTTCTCTCTTCACAGCTGGTACCCCTCAGTAAAAGTTTGCATCTAGTTCTGTGTCAGCTTCTGCTCCCTAGAGAACCCAGTCAGTATAACATCCTCTACTAATGTCTATTTTTTGTTTCAGAAAGGAATCATGGGCTTTAACCTTTATGAGACTCTGTAAGTGTGTCCCCGTCTGTGATTGCTACCTTGATTGGTTATACAAGCCTAGGTTCAAAATTATTTCCCCACAGAATTTTGAAGGCCTTGCTCTACTGTCTTTTAGCATCCAGTATTGCTGATGAGAAGTCTGATCACAGGCCTTATTCCCATTCCTTTGTAGCTAGCCTGTTTTTTGTTTGCTTTTGTTCCCATCTCTGAAGGCTTTTAGGGTTCCCTCATTGCTTTTAACTTTCACATGCTGTGTCCAGGCATGGTTGTTTTCATTCGTAGTACTTGGAAGGCCCTTTTGATCTGCTGACTAATGTCTTTCTTCTATTCCTTCCCCTTCAGAGTCTCTGCTTTCTCTTTCTGGAACTCTGGAGCTGCAATGTCTTCTGGGTCTATCCTTCATGCTTTTACTTTTATATTTTCTTCTCTCTGTATTCTGGTTTCCTCAGAGATATTTTCTACCCTTTTTTCTATCTCCAAATTTGATCTTTAGCCATGACCAATGTTTTCCCCTTAGCAATCACACTTTTTGTTTTCAAGAACTCAATTATTCTCTCATTGCTCCTTTTAATATCAGCTTGTTCTGGTGCTTATTGCTGCAATATTGTTTTAGATGTCCCTGAGGATATCAATTAGCAATTGAAAAAATAGTTCTGTACTATTCCCTGCATTGCCCCTGAGTTTCCTCCTGGCTCAGTTCCTTTGTTTGTTCAGCTCAGACTTTCTTTTTTAAGTTTGGCCTTGGGGACAAGCAGGCCTTTTCATTAATGGTGCCTCAGTGGACATAATGGTGCTGGTCCAATATCCCCCAAAGTGCCAACTCAAAGAGGGTCTCACTCTGAGAGTGGGGTGGGCTGGCTTTCTTCCTCTCTGTGTCTATGATTATTAAGCTCTAATAATCATTGCCTCTCTTCCCAGCCCTATACTCACCGTATGGGCTCCCACAGGCAAATCTACTCTGCTTAAGCAGGTCTCCAGGCAGCTCCACCTGGGGAAAAATGCAGTAGCTGCTGTACAATGTTGTGGGCCTCTGACCTTTTTGCTGCTGCCTCTGTGTCTGGGGCCCTTTTGGAGCTCCATGGGGAGAAAAGTCCCATCTCTGTTAGCTTCTAGAATGTGTGTTCTGACCTGTGTTTTTCTCCATTTTGAGCTATGGGTCCATATAATCTCATTTGCTTTCCACACACCATAAATTAGTTAAAATCCCAGGTCTGCTGATCATATCTCTGTTGTTTTGCATGCTGCAATAAAACTTTTTCTTTTGTATATCTTTATTATCTTTTCACTGGGATCCTAGGAAGGAAGGGAGGTAACCACATGGAGAGAGGTGAGCCAGCCCTGACCACTGCATGTAATCCAGACCCCAGGACTCAACTGAGGGACCAGGGATGAGCACCTAACTGAGGCCAGGACAATGCAAAGTTTTGCAGTCATGACTGAGAGAACTGAGTCTCTGGTTGATACATGTTTTACTCCATTCAGGATGCTATAACAAAATACCAGATTAGGTGGTTTATAAACAGTAGATATACTTATTTCTCACAGTTCTGGAGTCTGGAAATCCAGTATCAGGGTGCCAGCATGATCAGGTTCTGGTGAAGGGCCTCTTCTGGATTGCAGACTGCTAGATTTCTCACTGTGTCCTCACATAGTGGAAGGAAGGTGAGATCTCTCCTGGCCTCTTTTATAAGGGCACTAATCCCATTCATAATGGCTCCTCCCTCATAACCTAGTCACTGCCCACAGGCCCCGTCTCCTAACACCATTACCTTGGGCATTAGATTTCAACGTAAGAATTTTGAGGGGACACAAACATTCAAGCTACAGCAATAGACTGTGAGGGAGAAAGGTCAGGAACTTTGGGGGTGGGAGGGCAGCACCATGTTTCCAACCATATGCACTAGAGAAGCACAGAGAGGAGCTGAGAGGCACTGAAAGAAAAACCACAGAGGGCCCAGTTATATTTCCTGCTTGGTTTCCCTGAGACACCCCTCTACCAGTACAGTATCTCTCCTGCTTACACTAGTTGCGTGAACTTCTGTCACAAGTGAAAGAACCAGAAATCATCCACCATCTTGGCCCTCTCGGAACCTGTTACTCTGATCTCCCTGGCTGTTGGGGAAGAGGGGGCATCAAAAAGTGGATTGACCAAGGGGCCAGGGTTTCTGCCAACAGTGCAATGTTGGCCATGGCTGCAACTAACCAACACCTTGCTGGCCACCCTCCTAAAATCAGGAGAAAGTATGAGAAGATGGGAGGCTCTTTCTTCTTAGCCTAGCGTACATAAACTTGGCTGGAAGGGTGCAACATATCTCCTCAACTTCCCAGAGAGGTAATTTTTTTTTAAACTATCAGAAACACTATTTAAAGATATATCAACTTGTTACATGAGAAGTGGCAAAATGTTCACTAGGAAACAAATAAAACCCATCTTCAATTTGTTCAAATAGTCTGTGCTTGCTCCCCCAGCTGTTTTTACCTTCTTTAAAACGTTTGTAGAGTCCTAAGGAAGCTAATTTACCATTTAAATACTAGCCTTATTTCCCTAACTTCACATTTTCTCTTCCCCAATTTACTTCTTCCCGAACTGTAAAGCGATTTTGGGAATTGCTGTCTTACCTGAAGAGATTTAAGACATAATTCTAAATTCCTGTCCACAAATAAGATCAACATAATAACTTCAGATTAAAAACTCAGGTTTGTTCAAACCAACATATGCCCTCTCGTAAGACCCTTGCGGGCAGGACCCAGGTCAGAACATGGTTTTAATGCTGTGCTTACAACCGAGGAGGAATTCCGAACCTTTGTTACAATCAACTGTCAAACGGAAACCTGATCAAAAAGACACCGTAAGTAACCTTAATTTCCTCTGCATTGTCGCGGATGGCTGGGGCAGTTTCTCCAGTGACTCAGTGACCGTGTTGTTTTCATTTTACAAAACCAAACGAATTAAACTGCGGTGGGAGCAGCCCTGGGATTTTCACAAGCCTCGCCGAGGGCATTGCGGTATTCTCTTCGCGGATCCCTACCCGGAGCCCTCCAGCCCGCCCGGCTTTCCCGGCTTCCGCGCACCTCTTTCATCCCCAGGGGGGTCTGGCGACTACCTCCCCTTAGTGCTCGTGAACCTCTCAGTACCTGGCAGGTTCCAGGTGGCTGTATTGAGGATTGCTCCTATAGGCCCTCAGAACTCTAAATGCGGTAAATTACTTTTGGTACTTGTGGTGTGGGGAACCGGAGGGGAGTCATAAACTCTGGTTTTAAAATGTTAAATTGACAAAAGCGCGAGCCAGGCAGGAGTCGAACCTACAATCTTCTGATCCGTAGTCAGACGCGTTATCCATTGCGCCACTGGCCCTTCACGCCAAAAGGGATTAAGGAAATATACAAATTATAAAGTTCTACGGCCCACCTGACAGTAATGCTAAGGGGATCAGTAAAAGAAATGTGTACCAGATGTGTGTGAGGGGGGGCGTCGGAGTTGCTGAGTCTTGACACCATAGGCCCTGGAAAAACTAGTTCAGAGCCCTTTCCTGGCTTAGAATCCCCCCAACCCAGAGCTAGGTTACGCGTTAAACAACACGGGCACATACCCACCTCTATCTTCGTGGTTACACATATTTGATTTGACCACTAGCCAGTGGTTTTACACATTCCGTTTCCTATGTGTTGAACCTCAAGAGGCGCCGGGTTATCTCGTCCCTTCGATAGCTCAGCTGGTAGAGCGGAGGACTGTAGTTGGCTTTCCAACAAAAGAAATCCTTAGGTCGCTGGTTCGATTCCGGCTCGAAGGAGACGCACGATTTTGTTTTCTTCCCACCAACGTGACTCCTGGTTCTTTCTAGGAGCACGCTGCTCTAAATACCTTTGCATCCTAAAGTTGGAACATTTTGCACTTTCGTTCCAGTTTGGGCCTATTGCGGTATACCCCCTGAAATCTTTTGCGAATCCTTGAAGCTGTACCTAGCTAGGGTCCTAGTTCCAAGCGTGAGTCTGCGCCGGGCAGTTGGCTACAGGGTCAGCTTTCAGTTTATTCTCTACCGTCAGGTTTCCCGAGCCCCGCGAGTCACCGATGGAAGGCGAACGCGAGTCCCCGGCCAGCCGCCGGCTCCCCGGGGCCCGGCCTCCTTTCTTTTTTTCCGAGCTCCCGGCAGGGTCGGCCGCGCGCGCTCTCTGTGAATGCCCCGAGAAGGTGGGAGGTCTGCGGGAAGTATCCGATATTCTCGGCAGGAAATTACGAAAGAAACGGGGTAGAAAGCACACGAAACCTAGATGACTAAACGTTATAGACAGAAATCGAGAACGCAGCTTCCTGTATCCTTCGATAGCTCAGTTGGTAGAGCGGAGGACTGTAGACTGTAAGTTCGGACATCCTTAGGTCGCTGGTTCGACTCCGGCTCGAAGGAAAAGTTGACTATTTTGTTACTTTTTACTTAGTTATGAGACACGTAAAAGGTGTGATTAATATTATTTATTTTCGTTTTCATGTCCACTAACTTACCTAGAGGAAGATTAAAGCAGCTCTGCCCAGCTGTGGGGGATTAGCTCAAATGGTAGAGCGCTCGCTTAGCATGCGAGAGGTAGCGGGATCGATGCCCGCATCCTCCAGTTTTCTGTTTTGGTTTTTTTTTTTTTTGTACTATCTTTTCTTTGGATTCTAATTCAACTGGAAGTGGAGCCAAAGGCCATTAAGCAAGTGAGCAATAGGGAGAGCTGTAGAACTTCCGAGACTAGGGATAATGCGACAATTTAATCTTACAATTTAAAAATATTAGACCCGTTTACTTTGGGAAGTTCATGAAAAAATTTTTTTTCTCTCCGAAAATAGTAACAGATTATAGTCGTCTTTGTTGCTGCTGTGACTGATTTGTGATTGACGGCTGAATTCCAGGGTCCCATCAGAGGCTAAATCGCCTATATTTAGGGGGAACTGACAGGCAAACAAAACAGAAAACTTGGAAAAGGACTCTGGCTACCTAAAACTTGCATTAAGCAGGGGAAGCTAGAACTATTCTGCTCCATCTCAATTCCCCACAATGGGGTCCCCAGCTCTGGACAGATCCAAGATCGAAAGGATAAAACAAGGCATCCCTGAAGAAAGGCCAGGCAGAGGACAGAGGCCCTGAACCAGAGGCTTGCTGCTGGAGGGTTCTATCGCCATTTTCCTCCTGGGGAGTAACTGAAGAATTAGAGACCAGCACTTGAGTGGTAACTAACTGAATAAAAGTTCTATAGAAGGGTGCCTTTGAATCTAGTCTATTCTGTAAACAAACACACATACATGCTCACTGAAAGATTCAGAAATTGAGAAGAACACACACAAAGGCTTTTCTGGTAATTCTCCCTAATTTTTGAGAATATAGTCATTAAAAAGCTGTTGAAACCCTACTGCAGTTCTCAGTACAAAACATAAATCTAGACAAAGGCAGAAATATTACCTTTTTTTTAAGGATCACAATAAGTAAATGATAATTCTTTCTCCCATGTCCATTTTAGGTTCTAGGCAACCTGTACATTATTTTAAATGTACAGCCTGCTTCGTTTTTTGGTATACCTTTCATTTTCTAGAGCAGTCTCCATTTTTTATCTCATTTTATTCTTTTCAATAAAGTCTTTAAATTGAATGTATATTGATTCACTTAAAATATATCATCCTTTTCATGACAAATTTACAAAGTAGGGAAAAAGAAACCTTTTATCATGTGACATGTCCCTGCTGCTGTTTGGGATGATACGTATTCTAGCTGGCTGACTGGAAGAGCTGACAGCAAAACTATAAATGACTGAAAGAGCAAGAACTGCATAATAAGTCAAAAGAATAAGAAGGAGCTCACCCAAAAATCTGGGTGAAAAACATGTTTGGGGTATGTGAGCTAGTCAAGAACTTGAACAATGTCTTAGGATCAGGTGTGGAATGGAATTCATATAAAAAGTCTAAAGGAATAAGCCAAAAGACACTAATGCATAATAGTCAGTCATGTGGACTGTAAACCCTCATAGCCTTTCTTGGCTTCATTCCCTAACTGGGTGACTTTGGGTAAGTTGCCTACTTGACATCTTGTTGCATCCATTTCCTCATTTGTAAAATAGGATGATAATAATAGTACTACTAATATATAATACTATACTATAATACAACTACTTTTAATAGTTTATTATAAGTACTATATAAGTACTATTATTTATTATAAGTACTGTAATAAAACTACTTTTAATTAAGATAAAACATGTAAAGCTCTTATTACAGTGTCATAGAGTAAACACACAATAAACACGAGCTGTTTTCAGTACACGATAGAGAGAAAGCCTGGAGGGAATATTCTTAGGGTTTGTATGTGCATTTATATAAATATATATGAAAATGTAGGAAAGAGATGCATGGATCTACTGCACAGGGAAGGTAAAATAATTCTTAAAATACAAAATAATGGTTAAATAAATTATGGTATGACCAAATAATGAAATATGTGCAGCCATTTAAATTAATATATTAAGAACATCTATTGATAGGGGAACTGTTAATAATAGAATGTTAAACGAATAAAGTAGGTACAGAGCAATATAAGCAATAACAATTTAAAGCATAAATTACCTGTAGAAAAGACTGGAGAATGAATTGAAATGTTAATAGTGAACTTTACATAGAATTACTGTAGTTTTTCTCTTTTTAAAAATTTTTAACTATTTTCTAAGTTCTGCAATAAATGTTTACTGTTTTTAATTAGAAATATAATGAATTTAAAAAATAACATCTATCATTTATTGGCATTTTTACAAGCCAAGCACAGGTCTAGTTACTTTATGTATATGAACTCATTTATTTCTTTTATACAGAAAATACCAGACCCAGATGGCTTTAGTAATGAATTCTACCAAATAATTCAGGAAGAAATAATACTAATTATACACCAATATCAGGAAAATTGAAGAGGGAGTACTATCCGACTTATTCTATGAAGCCAATATAGATGCAAAAATTTTCCACCAAATTTTAGCCAGTTAAATCCAACAATCTATAAAAAGGAAAATACATCATGACCAAATGGGACTTATTCCAAGAATAAAGACTAGTTCAACATTCAAAAATCAATGTAATTCATTATAATAAACAGACTGAAGAAGAAATTTCAGTAGATGTAGAAAAAATATTTGAAAAAATTCACCATCCATTCCTGATTTTTAAAACTGTCAGCAGACTTGGAAGGGAATTTCTTCAACCTGATAAAGAGCATTAATGAAAACCACATAACTAACATTATATTTATTGCATGAATGCTTTCCTCCTGAGATCAGGAACAAAGCAAGGATGTCATTCTGGGGTGTCTAGCCAGTGCAATAAGGCAAGAAAAATGAAATAAAAGATCTCCAAATTGGAAAGGAAGGTATAAAACTATATTTACAGATAATCTCTTTTTTAAAAAATATTGATTATATGTTTAAAGAATAGTTTGTATGTTTTGGATTAAATAAAATATGTTAATAAAATTAATTTCATTTGTTTCTGTTTTTTAATGGGACTATTAGAGATCTTAAATAATTTATATGGCTCATATTTGTCACTCACATCTTATTTTTACTGGTCAGAGAGGTAGGTAGGAGCCAGATCATGTCAGGCTTTAGGGACCACAGTGAGGATTAATGTCTTTATCTAAGGGGTAATATGACTATTAATGGGATTTAAATAGGGAGTGATGAATGAGAAATAGATTGCAGAAAACAAGAGTGAATTCAGAGAAATCAGTTAGGAGGCTGAGGTGGAAGGGAGGTTGTGGGGGATGGTATGTGCTTAAGGTAGAGTCAGGAAAGGCCCAGCCAAGGTGAGGAGTTCAGACATGGCCATTGAGAAGCTCTTAGGCTAGAGCATTTGCCACTTGTTCGGACTGTCATTGTTTATTTCTAGCATGTCCAATATGTTAGTTTTCTCAGAGATTTTTATGATTAATTAAAATTTATAAACAATAGATTTGAAGGAGTAATTACCAAGAAGAAAAAAAAGCTTTCAGCCAGAAGTTCGCAAACCATCTAATGAAAGACATGCCATAGTGTTAGCTTCCATTAAGTACTTTTCAAGTTAGTTAGTTAGTTTCTCTTTGATTTTAGACTCTGTAAAATGTTTCTTCTAATTAAAAATTTCAAAATCACACATCCAAGCGGCCTATTGTCAGATGGACAGCTAAACTGAAAAGATCGACATGTAGACAGAAGGAAAGTTAAATATTTTGTCAATGTCATGAGGCAAGTTCCTGGTATAAGAAGATGCAAGAATCCTTTCACTGGAGAGAGTTCTAGGTTATATTGTACTATATTTGAAGTAACTTTACGGTTATTATATAATGCAAATTCTTATGGCAAATAATGGTTACAAGGTTCTTTTGGGGGCCATATCATGAGCTTCAGGATACCAAAATAAATAACATTATATTCTACATAGGTCTCTTGTGGTCAGATGGGCCGTATCTGGCAGGATTGATCAACAGGCAGCCTGGCTCTTGGAACACCAGTTCATCCAAATCCCAAATAAAGTGCTGCCTTCTCTCCAGTGGTCACAAATGGTGCTATTACTGATTGAAGGACAGATGGATGGATGGATGGATGGATGGATGGATGGATGGATGATTGCAAGGAAGAATTAACAACCTCCTTGTCTTAGTTTAAAAGGACATGGTCTGCACAATATTAAGTGTTGACCTTTGTTGTGGCAGGGATTAAAGTGATTTTCAGGAGATTTAATTTGTGCTGGAGTTGATCTGAAAGTCTCAGTCCACTCATGCCCTTGTGTCCCAGGCTAACTAAACTTCCTGCTTCGTCATCCCCCAACTTCCTGCCTTCATATTCACATCATCTGGTGATCTTGCCCTGTTTTAATGATTTAGTCAGCCACCAGCTTGCCCACTTCTGGTGGGTATAAAAAGGAAGAATTTTCCTTCCTTTTTACATTAGAGGTTGAGCCGAAAGCCAAATCAACCTTCTAGTTCCTCTTGTTTTCTCTTCCTTCGGCCAGGGCTACACTCTATCCTTCTCATCGCTTTACATCAAACTATACCTATTTTTCACTTTCCTTTAGCTCCACCTTTCATATGACCATAAATCCTCTGTTTTGTTTGATGAATGACTAGCTCCTTGAGCTAAGCCTGGATTATTTTCAAGTACCTGGATTTGCAATTACCTGTGCAAGAGACAAGGAGAACATGGGTCATTGAAATGCTGAGGACTTTCTGGACTGCTCAGGAAGCTAGCACTCCTGACACTAATTCCCTGGGGTTTTTCTAAGGTCTCCTATTCCTAGAATGGTCTGTGTTGTATTGCAAGTTGGGATAAAAAATTGATGTTGGTCTTCTATTTTGGAGTTCCTTATCACCCAGACCAGACGTACAAAATCCACCAAGAGGGTGACTGAGTTCCTGCTGGAGAATCCTTCATATACATTCCAATTTTCCCCCAAGATTTTTTTATGTCACATGTTCTAGAGTTGTAAGTCCAATATGGTAAGCACTGGCCACATATGGTTGTTTAAACATAAGTTTAAATTAAATAAAATTCAAAATTAAGATCCTGAGTTGCACTATATACACATTTCAAGTACTCAACAGCACAAATATAGAACATTTATGTCATTGCAGAACATTCTAATGGACAGTGTGCTGTGGAGCATGGGTGTGGTACAACTTTATGGGCAAGGTCATGGGCTTTGTCATCAAAAGATGTGTCTCTGAATCTGCTTCACAACTAGCAGCCATATGACTCTGGGATAGTCATTAGATTTGCTGAGCCACAGTCAGCTTAATGAAGATAATAATACCTGTGACAGAGAGCTACTGTAAGAAGTGATTGGAACTCTACATATTTATCATGTTTGTTGTGGTGGTGTAGTACACCCTCTTTTAAAACCCTCTTTTCTTCCTTTGTAAATTAAAGAGCATATTGAGATGTACATTTCACTCCTATGACCTGACCCCTGAAGTCTCGGTCCCTTTGGCTTGGTAACTAGAAGTTGAAAGAGGTCAAACGTCTTCTTTTTCTACAGTCATTGCTTAGAGGTAAGCACAGTGGTGGTTTGGTTTTAGCTTCTTTATGTGTCTAAATGTATTTCTGCACCAGTCTAGTGAGACTCAGGGATGAGAGTCAGTCAGGGCTTCCACCTAAGCTAGCTCCCAGTGTAGTTGCCCTCACTTGGTTTCAACCCCCTGGTCCTAGTAAGAGAAGGGACGAAGTCATGTGTCACTCCTATATGGTCCAGGATACCATCAGGACACTCAGCTGGTTTTCATGGCTCTGTGGAGGCCAGATCCACTCCAAATCCCAGAGTCTTGAAGTTGACTTCAATTCTGACTTAGTTCCAGAATTTTCCCTCTCTCCCAAACATTGTGAATGACTTGGGAACAGACTAAAACTTGCTGGTTCCTTCCTAGAGCTGAGTGCTTCCCCCAGGTCCCACTCCCAACTCACGTGTCCAGCCTATGGACTGCCGGTCTCTAGAGTAGGGAGGAGCAGGAAACGGACAAAAGAGAATGAAAAAGGGAAGGTGATGTTATCCATCAGTCTGGCTCTTATTCCTGTGGGATTCTTGCTTATTTCCTGTTAGCCTCCATGGTCAGATCAAAGAAAAAGTACAAGGCAGAGAACCAGAAGGTGCAGAAAGAAAAAGAGGAGAGGATAGGGATCAACTTCACATCAAATAACTGAATTCAGGATTCTCAACATCAAAATTAATATTGTTTCAGAGGTGTATTTTGTCCTTACAAACATTGCTAAGTTAGGGTATGAACACGACTCGTTTATAGATAAAAGAACAGAAATCCAGATAGGTGAGGTCAGTTTCCCAAGACCACAAAGTAAGGGAGACATGGAAGCCGCACAGGAGGCCTGTCCCCTGAGTCACTGGGCAGCCTCTCACCACATCATTGGTGGTTGCTCAGACTCAGGGCATGGGAGTCACCTCTGTGGATTCTAATTTCATAGCTGAATCCATTTCCTCCTTTCCTTTCCCACTGCCATTGCCCCATGCCAGGGTGTCCTGACCTCTCTGCCTAGGTAATTGGCACTAACTTTCTATCTGGTCTTTAGCTGGTTCACCATCACTCTAATCTACCCCAACTACCACTGTGAGATTAATCTAACCAATGCACAGGTCTCATGGAAATGTCCCTGTGAGAAACTTTCAACAACTTCCCGTTGCCTAATTTATTAAGTGTGAAAAACTTTTGTCCAGTATTCATGCCCTGCCGATGTGCCAGCAGCATGCCCTGCACTCCAGTCCAAAGCACCATATGCTCTGAGCATTCCCACACTCCTGTGCCTCACTGTCTTTCCTTATGTGCCTTCTCTTACAAAGCCCCACTTATATCTCACCTAACTACATGGCCATCTGTTTAACTTCCTTGGAAATTAATTCCAACACCTCTCCACCCATGCAGCCCTCCTGATTCCTCCAATTCTGAGATTCTGTAGCTCTTTATTACATTCTGTTTTCTATTGTGGTTCTGTATATGCATGTCTTATTTCCACTATTAGATTGAGATCCTTGAGGACAATGACCTGTGTCTTGTTTATCTTTCAATCCCCAGAGCAGAGCACAATGGAGACACATGATAAACCCTCAATAAATGTTTTTGGAAGGGATGAATTCCTCTTTTAAGGACAGTCTCGCATACAATGGACTTTATTTATTGAAGTGCTTTCCCTTAGGTTGCAAGGTTTTTTATTGTAGAAACTTCATCTTTCCTAGAAAATAATTCACATCCTGTGCCCATGTATCAATAAACAAAGTTAACTTCCTAGGCTAGGTGAACCGAATTAACTCTAAAAGACTTTGAACAATTCCCTTCTTCATCAGAGTTGCTAATATTGAAAGAAATAACAAAACTCTCTAAAGATCCCTGAAATGTTTATGAATTCATATAACTTATCAGTTAATAGAGCTTATTAGTTTCCCGATAAATTCTCGGTGCACACAGCACCAAGACCACACATAACTAGTCATGCCGACCTACTCTATTGTTGATCAAGGGCACACTGGGGCATGTTAAAAAAATGTACTCCTGTTGACGTCTTAAAAATAAAGCGGAAATAAAGCTGAAAGTTTATCATATATACACAGGCATATATTTCTTTTTCATTATTCATCTGACTTTAAATTTTTAAATACAATATATATTGACAAAACAGTTGTTTCACGAAATCCTGCCAAATATCCAAATCGATATTCATGACTCAAGAATGGACAGAGTTTATCAGAAATGACCAAGGATACTAACATTTAAAAAATCTGCTTGGAGCAGGAAGCAAGCACGAAGGGGTATTGTAGGCATTTCAGGAAAGACAGAGCCAGGGTTTGGGAGCAGGCCTCCCTTTTCCCTTCAGTTGGCACTGGCGCCCGATTAATGTGCCTGTGGTATGATGACGTGAACAGGTCCACTACCCCACATACCAGTTACCACCTCATCACTGATGACTGTTGCAAGCTAAATTAAATTTTTAAAGGTTGTCAGATTTTCTTTCTGTTTTTGTGTGTGTGTAGGGGGCATTGTGGGGACACAGGATGAAGGAGGGTTAGTGAGGAGGAAGGGCAATGCGGAAGGGAAAAGAGCATACTAGAGTTTTATTAAGCAACTTTAAAAAAGTAATTGTATCATTGGTGTTTGGATTTGTGTGTGGGAAGGGGGACGTTTTTTATACTGAAAAGATTTGAAGTCAGTTTTTAAATTGGAATTTGTCCCAGCTCACAACCCTCCTGAGGTGACATATTTAAAGTTAATGTTTAGAAGGCTGTCCTTGTGAAGCCAGGGTAAGGATTTTCAAGATGTGCTTTGTTTGTTTTCGCCTCAGACGGTGTGACTGGGCTGCTCTCAGGGACTCACTTCCCAAATGCCCAAGACAGAAATGGCATTCGTCATACAGTCAGACTCTTGGGCTGCATTGTCCCCAGTCCTGGAGAAATCTATCACCAAGCCCTTGCTGAGTGTTCACAGAGTGCACAGCTCAGGGACGAGGCACGCACACTTGCATTTGTTGTTGACAACTGTCAGCTTCGACCCCCTTCTCCTCACAACGCTCTCTAAATGGGGTTTGTAATCCTCCTTCCCACCCACTCTCTTCACTCCCCAGGGCAGGAATGTTGGCTTCTGCTCTCTGTCACCTGTCAGAATCCATCTTCCTGTCACTGGCTTATATGGGCAAGTCAGCCCACTGTCACGTGACCCCCCAGCTGCTAAAAACAGCTCCAGCACCCACTCTGAACCTGGGCCTGAAACAATGTCCTCCACCGAAAGAAACGTAAAGGACACTTGATCACACAAGCCTTGGAATTATTTCCAGGAAATACTTGCAGAAACCATTCAGAACACCTTCCCTGGCAGTGCACAGGGAGACGGCCAGGAGATGAGCTCGGCTTTGAATTACAAATCTTTTTCCAAAGAGCAGCAGACCATGGATAACTTGGAGAAACAACTTATCTGTCCCATCTGCTTAGAGATGTTCACGAAACCCGTGGTCATTCTCCCCTGTCAGCATAACCTGTGTAGGAAATGTGCCAGTGATATTTTCCAGGTAGGTTTGTTTGGTATTTAAGGGGTGGAAAAGACTCTCTCTTCTTCAAATCAAGCATTCACTTTTAGGTCAATTTTAGAAAACTTTATAAGGCTGCACTCATTTTCAAGAGAAACACTCTTTTTTTAATGCTTCACTTTGTGCTTTGCTGTCAGCCTCCTCTTTGCTCCTAAATCTAGTTTTTTTTCCAATGCTAAGAATCAAATTTGTTTTTTTAAAAAATAAAACACTAAATCTCTTTCAAAACTGTAAATGAAGTACTGCCTAGGACATTAATGTAGGTGTTTCTGGTTGGAAGATTTGGTTATGAAAACATCAGATGGGAAAGTGCCTCATGCTGAAAACAGTGTATTGCGGTTGACTGTGGATAAGTGCTGGCCCTGTTTTAAGATCACTTGCTGCTAAGGCCCTAAGGGATTATTTTATGGCAAACTGAAACTAGACGTTGATGTTGTTTGTAGTAATAGAGAGTGAAAAAGCCTCAGAAAAGCTTCCTGTGGCATTACTCAATTTCTCTTCTCTTGCTTGGCAAGAACAGGCCTCTAACCCGTATTTACCCACAAGAGGAGGCACCACCATGGCATCGGGGGGCCGATTCCGCTGCCCATCCTGTAGACATGAAGTGGTTTTGGACAGACATGGGATATATGGACTTCAGAGGAACCTGCTGGTGGAAAATATCATTGACATCTACAAGCAGGAGTCCACCAGGTAACATTCTTCCCTGTGTCAAAAACATTTGAAGCCTGTTTTTGTTTGTTTTAATCTATCAAAATGGATTTAAATAAGGAATGCTTGCTTACTGTTTTATAGAAGAATGTTTTTCCAAGTTACTGCTTCCCATTCGGATTAAGAATTGCTCATGGAATGGGAGAAGGGAGCTGATGGCCATGCTTTTGTATCAATTTAAGAATGAAAAAACTCATTAACAGGAATCCATTCAAGATACTGATACTGAAAGGGGTATAAAACTGCACTTCTCTTTAAGTCCTGTATTACACATGTTATTATTTTTTTTAATTTTTAATTAAGGTATGATTGATATACACTCTTATGAAGGTTTAACATGAAAAAACAATGTGGTTACTACATTTACCCATATTATCAAGTCCCCACCCGTACCCCAATGCAGTCACTGTCCATCAGTGCAGCAAGTTGCCAGAGATCTACTATGTCACTTTTCTGTGATACAGAGTTCTCCCTGTGATCCCCCACACCATGTATACTAAACATAATACCACTCAGTCCCTTTCTCCCTCCCTCCCCCCCACCCCTCCCTCCCATACCCCTCCCCTTTGGTAACCACTAGTTCATTCTTGGAGTCTCTGAGTCTGCTGCTATTTTGTTCCTTCAGTTTTGCTTAATTGTTATACTCCACAAATGAGGGAAATCATTTGCCATTTCTCTTTCTCCACCTGGCTTATTTCACTGAGCATGATGTCCTCCACCTCCATCCAGGTTGTTGCAAATGGTAGGATTTGTTTCTTTCTTATGGCTGAATAGTATTCCATTGTATATATGTACAACATCTTCTTTATCCATTCATCTACAGATGGACACTTAGGTTGCTTCCATATCTTGGCTATTGTAAAAAGTGCTGCGATAAACATAGGGGTGCATATGTCTTTTTGAATCTGAGAAGTTGTATTCTTTGGGTATATTCCAAGAAGTGAGATTCCCGGGTCAAATGGTATTTCTATTTTTAGTTTTCTGAGGAACCTTCATATTGCTTTCCACAATGGTTGAACTATCTTATATTCCCACCAGCAGTGTAGGAGGGTTCCCCTTTCTCCGCATCCTCACCAGCATTTGTTGTTTCTAGTTTTTTCAATGCTGACCATCCTTACTGGTGTGAGATGATATCTCATTGTGGTTTTAATTTGCATTTCCCTGATGATTAGTGATGTGGAGCATCTTCTCATGTGTCTGTTGGCCATATGAATTACTTCTTTTGAGAACTGTCTCTTCATATCCTCTGCCCATTTGTTAATCAGGTTATTTGCTTTTTGGGTGTTGAGGTGTGTAGGTTCTTTATATATTTTGGATGTTAACCACTTGTCAGATATGTCATTTACAAATATATTCTCCCATACTGTAGGATCCCTTTTCATTTTGTTGATGATGTCCTTTGTCACACAAAATCTTTTTAGTTTAATGTAGTCCCATTTGTTCATTTTTGCTTTTGTTTCCCTTTCTTGAGGAGATGGGTTCAGGAAGAAGGTGCTCATGTTTATATTCAGGAGATGTTTGTCTATGTTGTCTTCTAAGAGTTTTATGTTTTCATGACTTACATTCAACTATTTAATCCTTTTCGAGTTTACTTTTGTATGTGGGGTTAAACAATAATCCAGTTCATCTTTTGCATGTAGCTGTCCAGTTTTGCCTAAATCAGCTGTTGAAGAGGCTGTCATTTCCCCATTGTATGTCCATGGCTCCTTTGTCATATATTAATTGACCATATATGGTTGGGTTTATATCAGGGCTCTCTAGTCTGTTCCATTGGTCTATGAATCTGTTCTTGTGCCGGTACCAAATTGTCTTGATTACTGTGGCTTTGTAGTACCTTGAGTTTAGGGAGCTTAATTCCCCCTGCTTTATTCTTCCTTCTCAGGATTGCTTTGGCTATTCGAGGTTTTTTGTGGTTCCATATGAATTTTAGAACAATTTGCTCTAGTTTGTTGATGAATGCTGTTGGTATTTTGATAGGAATTGCATTGAATCTACAGATTGCTTTAGGCAGGATGGGCATTTTGACAATATTAATTCTTCCTATCCATGAGCATGGGATGTGTTTC
Source organism: Manis javanica (assembly GCF_040802235.1). Classification (NCBI taxonomy): domain Eukaryota; kingdom Metazoa; phylum Chordata; class Mammalia; order Pholidota; family Manidae; genus Manis; species Manis javanica. The sequence goes on from NC_133157.1 coordinate 154,413,607, forward strand.
CATTTATTGGCATCCTCTTTAATTTCTCTCATGAGTGTCTTGTAGTTTTTCAGAGTATAGGTCTTTCACTTCCTTGATTAGGTTTATTCCTAGGTATTTTATTCTTTTTGATGCAATTGTGAATGGAATTATTTTCCTGATTTCTCTTTCTGCTAGTTCATTGTTAGTGTATAGGAATGCCACAGATTTCTGTGTATTAATTTTGTATCCTGCAATGTTGCTGAATTCAGATATTAGATCTAGTAGTTTTGGAGTGGATTCCTTAGGGTTTTTTTATGTACAATATCATGTCATCTCCAAACAGGGACAGTTTAACTCCTTCCTTGCCAATCTGGATGCCTTTTATTTCTTTGTGTTGTCTGATTGCCATAGCTAGGGCCTCCAGTACTATGTTAAATAGAAGTGGGGAGAGTGGGCATCCTTGTCTTGTTCCCAATCTTAAAGGAAAAGCTTTCAGCTTCTCGCTGTTAAGTATAGTGTTGGCTGTGGTTTGTCATATATACCCTTTATTATGTTGAGGTACTTGCCCTCTACACCCATTTTATTGAGAGTTTTTATCATGAATGGATGTTGAATTTTGTTGAATGCTTTTTCAGCATCTATGGAGATATCCTTCTTTTTGTTGATGTGGTGGATGATGTTGATGGATTTTTGAATGTTGTACAATCCTTGCATCCCTGGAATAAATTCTACTTGATCATGATGGATGATCTTTTTGATGTATTTTTTAATTCTGTTTGCTAATATTTTGTTGAGTATTTTTGCATGTATGTTCATCAGGGATATTGGTCTGTAATTTTCTTTTTCTTTGATGTCTCTGCCTGGTTTTGGTATTAGAGTGATGCTGGCCTCATAGAATAAGTTTGGAAGTATTCCCTCATCTTCTACTTTTTGGAAAACTTTAAGGAGAATGGGTATTAGCTCTTCACTAAATGTTTGATAAAATTCAGCAGTGAAGCCATATGGTCTAGGAATTTTGTTCTTAGGTAGTTTTTTGATTACCAGTTCACTTTCGTTGCTGGTAATTGGTCTGTTCAGATTTTCTGTTTCTTCCTTGGTCAGCTTTGGAAGGTTGAATTTTTCTAGAAAGTTGTCCATTTCTTCTAGGTTATCCAGTTGGTAGCATATAATTTTTCATAGTATTCTCTAATAATTCTTTTAATTTCTATTGTATCTATAGTGATTTTTCCTTTCTCATTTCTGATTCTGTTTATGTGTATAGACTCTCTTTTTTTCTTGAAAAGTCTGGCTAGGGGTTTATCTATTTTGTTTATTTTCTTTAAGAACAAGCTGTTGCTTTCATTGATTCTATTGTTTTATTCTTCTCAATTTTATTTATTTCTGCTCTAATTTTTATTATGTCCCTCCTTCTACTGACTTTGGGTCTCATTTGTTGTTCTTTTTCTAGTTTCATTAATTTTGTGTTTACCCTGCTTATATGGGATTGTTCTTCTTTCCTGAGGTAGGCCTGTATTGCAATATACTTTCCTCTTAGCACAGCCTTGGCTGCTTCCCACAGATTTTGCGGTGTTGAATTATTGTTGTCATTTGTCTCTATATATTGCTTAATCTCTGTTTTTATTTGGTCATTGATCAATTGGTTATTTAGGAGCATGTTGTGAAGCCTCCATATGTTTGTGGAATTTTTCATTTTCTTTGTGTAATTTATTTCTAGTTTCATACCTTTATGATCTGCGAAACTGGTTGGTACAATTTCAATCTTTTTGTATTTACTGAGGCTCTTTTGTGGCCTAGTTTATGATCTACTCTTGAAAATGTTCCATATGCACTTGAGAAGAATGTGTATTCTGTTGCTTTTGGGTGTAGAGTCCTGTAGATGTCTGTTAGGTCCATCTGTTCTATTGTGTTGTTCAGTGCCTCTGTCTCCTTACTTATCTTCTGTCTGGTTGATCTGTCCTTCAGAGCGAGTAGAGTGTTGAAGTCTCCTAGAATGAATGCATGCATTCTATTTCCCCTTTTAATTCTGTTAGTATTTGTTTCACATATGTGGGTGCTCCTGTGTTGGGAGCATAGATATTTATAATGGTTATATCTTCTTGTTGGGTTGACACCTTTATCATTATGTAATGTCCTTCTTTGTCTCTTGTTACTTTCTGTGTTTTGAAGTCTATTTTGTCTGATACAAGTACTACAACTCCTGCTTTTTTCTCTTTTAGTTGCATGAAATATCTTATCCCATTCCTTCACTTTAGTATGTGTATGTCTTTGGGTTTAAAGTGAGTCTCTTGTAGGCAGCATATAGATGGGTCTTGTTTTTTTATCCATTCAGTGACTCCATGTCTTTTGATTGGTGCATTCAGTCCATTTATATTCAGGGTGATTATCGATGGGTTTGTACTTATTGCCATTGCAGGCTTTAGATTCATGGTTACCAAAGGTTCAAGGTTAATTTCCTTACTATCTAAGAGTCTAACTTAACTCACTTAATATGCTATTACAAACACAATCTAAAGGTTCTTTTCTTTTTCTCCTCCTTTTTCTTCCTCTTCCATTCTTTATATATTAGGTATCATATTCTGTATTCTTTTATCCATCCCTTGATTGACTTTGGGGATAGTTAATTTAATTTTGCATTTGCTTATTAATTAGCTGTTCTACTTTCTTTACTGTGGTTTTATTACCTCTGGTGACAGATATTCAACCTTAGGAACACTTCCATCTATAGCAGTCCCTCCAAAATAGACTGTAGAGATGGTGTTTGGGAGGTAAATTTTCTCAGCTTTTGCTTATGTGGGAATTGTTTAATCCCTCCTTCAAATGTAAATGATAATCTTGCTGGATAAAGTAATCTTGGTTCCAGGCCCTTCTGCTTCATTACATTAAATACATCATGCCACTCCCTTCTGGCCTGTATGGTTTCTGCTGAGAAATCTGATGTTAGCCTGATGGGCTTTCCTTTGTATGTGATCTTTTTTCTCTCTCTGGCTGCTTTTAGTAGTCTGTCCTTATCCTTGATCTTTGCCAATTTTATTACTATATGTCTTGGTGTTGTCTTCCTTGGGTCCCTTGTTTTGGGAGGTCTGTGGATCTGCATGGCCTGAGAGATTATCTCCTTCCCAAGATTGGGGAAGTTTTCAGCAACTACCTCTTCAAAGACACTTTCTATCCCTTTTTCTCTCTTCTTCTTCTTCTGGTATCCCTATAATGTGAATATTGTTCCATTTGGATTGGTCGCACAGTTCTCTGAATATTCTTTCATTCTTAGAGATCCTTTTTTCTCTCTGTGCCTCAGCTTCTTTGTATTCCTCTTCTTTAGTTTCTATTTTATTTGTTGTCTCCTCCACTGTATCCAACCTGCTTTTAATACCCTCCATCGTGCTCTTCAAAGATTGTATCTCCGACCTGAGTTCATTCCTGAGTTATTGGATATCTTTCTGTATCTCCATTATCATGTTGATGATTTTTATTTTGAACTACCTTTCAGGAAGAGTCATAAGGTCCATGTCATTTAAATCTTTCTCTGGAGTTATATTAATTTTACTCTGGACCAGGTTCCTTTGGTGTTTCATATTTGTATATGGTGCCCTCTAGTGTCCAGAAGCTCTATTCTGGAGCTGCTCAGCCCCTGAAGCAATGTCGGGGGTCGCAGGGGAGTGGTATTGGTGCCTGGGGGAAGGAAAGAGCTGTTTCCTGCTTCCCGGTGGCTATGCTTGTCTCCATTGCCTGAACCAGTGGGCTGAGCACACAGGTATAAGCTTTTGTCCCAGAGCATCTGGATATGAATCCCTGCTTTCCACAAGCCGCTGGAATCTTAGTCTCTCCAGGAATTCTGCCTGTCTTAGCTTTCCAATCCCATAATCACACAAGTATCATGAAAGCACCATGAAATGTAGGTTTGTGCTCCCAGAGCAGATCTCTGGAGCTAGGTATTCAGCAGTCCCAGGCCTCCACTCCCTCCCTGTTCTGTTTCACTTACTCCCACCAGTGAGCTGGGGTGGGGGAAGGGCTTGGGTCCCACAGGGCCACAGCTTTGGTACGTTACCCTGTTCCGTGAGGTCTGCTCTTTTCTCCAGGTATATGCAGTCTGGCACCATCCTTTTTCCTGTTGCTCTTTCAGGATTAGTCGCACCAACTGTATTTTCTAATTGTATACAGTTTAGGAGGAAGCTTCTGTCTCTCCTCTCATGCCACCATCTTTAATCCTCCTACAGACGTTTTAAGACATGTCTGCACTTCACAGATCTTTTGTATGTCCAGAATCTACATAGCAGAAAAAATTATAGTATGAAACTTTATAGAAAATTAGCAGAAATGGCATTTTCCAGAACAGTCCAGTTCCTAGTTCAGACAGGGTCAACTTTAAAGTTATCTAGATGATAATAGTAAAAACAAAATCCTCTAACATAGTTAGTCAAGGTATGGACTCTGGGAAATTGCAAAGCAAGGCACAGTCTGGCTTCTAGCAACTAATGTTTAGAGAGATGGGGAGAGAAAAGATGGAGTTCAAGTTATGTTTCCCTATTCTCTAGGTTGTATTTACTGTACACTCTTAGCATTCACCTATTGATTGACTGATATGCAGTATATACATTCATTCACTTTTAAAAAAGGCTTCTTATTCATCAACTCATATTGGCTATAAAATTCCTTTCCTAGAGACAGTACTGAGGGTGTCCATTCCTAGAAGGTAAGGGAAGGTATGAAGAACCCTTTTCCAATTTTACACAGGTCAGTCTGGTCCACAAAGCTTGATAGCAAAATTGAGACCATGGAGAAATGACCTCATTGTGATTCTTATTAGGAGACATGTATTTATGAAACATCTGCAGTCCTTGCACTCTTAGAAGGAAAGCTGTTTTCTAAATCTAACATATAATTATTATAATCACTATGGCTATTAGTTTCTGCTTAAGATTCACAACTAAATTACATAGTGCCAGGATATGGATAGAACTGGAGAAGAATTGCTGATGACATATTCAGAGATAAGAGAGTTGGCTATTCCATTGCTTCCAGTCTCTGGAGAGAAGGAAAATACTATTGTTGTTGTTCTTACTTCATAGATCTGATCTCTTTAAGTGCAAATACACAAATTAACCAGCAAATTAATAACCAGTTAATTATTAAGGGTGTTTATATAAAAACTGACTCTGTGCCCAGTATAGTGCCTTGCTCAGAATCATTGCTACATAAGTGCCAGCTGAGGAAGCAACACTATTAATCTTATGTATTTTATTTATTGCAGTAATTTTCTGTTTTGCTACTTGTCACAGTGAGAGCTTGAAACATGTGAAATAATAATAATTATTATTATGAAATCTTGAGAAGAGATGTTAAAACTTGTAGCATTAGTAAGACTGTAGGATAGACACATCCTTGCTTTAACATGAAGTCTTCATGGTGCACCTGCCAAAAAGTGCCCAGGTGAGCAAATTGTATATGAACCAAATTTCCAACAATGAAGTTCATAACTACAGGTAAAATTGCAATGTTTCCAGAATCTCTCACCTGGCCTTAGTGCATCTCCATATCAATGTGTGTTTCCAAGGGGTGGAGAGAAGAAGTAGTGCATCTCCATATCAATAGGTGATTACAAGAGGGGTGGGGAGGGAGCACGCACTGGACCGGAGAGGGGCCTTTGGAGCTAGGTCATGAGAGACATGGGTGAGCAGAAGTAGACAACTGCTTGTAAGCAATAAATGGGTTTCTCCCACTTTATTTTTCCCTTTGACTGATTTTGGCCTCAAAGGTTTATTTCCCCCAGGCTGGGAATACATTTTCTCCCCAGAGTTACAATAACTAAGTGAACTAGTGGTGTTTTGTGATGATCAAATTTCTTCTTATGCTGTTATTTCTTGAACTTGAGACTTGCATTTGGGACATTCTTACTTGGTAGTAAAACCACAATTTGCACAGATGACCCAGGCACATGTTTAGGCATAAGCCCAGTTGTTCCCTGGAGGCTGGCAGCCTTACCTGTGCAGTACCCTGAGCCTAGGCTACATGAGGCAACCCTGAAATAACCCTGTACAAACAGAGTGAGATGAACCCATCTCTGGCCCTCATTCATCAGAGTCAGGGTGGAATGGGAAGGGACTGGTTAACTCTGACCTGCCTTGGAAAGGTTGGAGATTGTAGGTCTGGACTAAACCAAGCCTTCTTATCTAGAAATCATCATAGTGCTGAACTAGCCACAGTCTGGGGAGGTGACAAGAGAAGGAACTAATTTTGCTAGTATTAACAATGAAGATAATAGAATTAACTTTATAGTCAGTAGAATTAATATGGGCTGAGTATGTATCCATCACTACCCAGGGTGCTTTGCACGTGAATCACATGTAATTCTTTCATCCACAAAGCAATCCTTTGAGGTTGTGATTATTATTAATATCAGCTTATTAAACATTTTTAGTATTTCACCAAAGTAATTCATATACATAATTTAAACATGTATATGTCCTCTAATGAAGCCTAGTCTCCCAACCTACTGTCTCTTCACCCCTAAATCTCACTCCCCAGTTACCTACTTTTAATTCATTCAGCTGTTTTTCTGTCATTTATCACCCAATCACACATATGCTCCCATTTCTCGATTTTTCCATTTTAGACATTTTCTATTGTCTTTCCCTGTAAATGATGATGACTCCATGGTTGGGCTTCACCTTCTACTTTACTTTTACTATCCCCTGAGATGAACCCCTTGTTTCCTGGATCCTACATCTCTTCTCTGTTGATTTACTCTACTGTTTCTGTGGCGCACATCCTCAAGTAATCTTCCAAAATGTATAAAGAGTCCTCTTCTTCTCAGCCTTCCCCCACACTTCTGCCTTCAGAGTACCTGGTCTCTGCTGTTCCAGAGCTTTCCGGAGCACCACAGCTAACATCAGCCTGCTTCTTGTATGCTTCTCCCCTGCAGGCACTTAGCAGAACTAAGATACAACTCAAATAGGTCACTTCCTTTTGTCCAGATGTTCCCTGTTTCCAACTCTCATGTGCTCTCAAGCTGTCATCTTGCTCATTTTTTGTTCTTATTGATTTATATCTTTTTATTTTCTTACTGGCATTTTAGTGGGATTTCAGCAGGAAACATAAATGAATAAATGCATGTGTTCATTCTGCCATACTTAATTAGAAGACCCTTAGTCTACTTTTCAGATATATATATAACAGCTGAGCCTGAAAGAGGTTAAGGAATCTGCCTAAGGCCATGCAGCCACCACATGGAGAGGCCCAGCTATAATTAAGCTCCTGAAATACCTTGCCAAGACCAGATGCCTACCCTTGAGGAAACTCTAGGATGGTCCCAGCAACCTCTCAGAGATCAGAGATGCAGGCTACAGACTCGCCAACATTTGGCACTAAGCCCTGATCATAACTGTGAGCTCAGCCACCCTCTCCTCATGACAGTGCATCTATGTCTTTATTCTATATCCCAAGTCTGTTTCACATTATCTAAAGGTTTTCATTATACACCCATTTATAAGTGGGGATGCCTCTGGGCCTGTGCTGCCACTAAACAAGAAATACCTAATAAGGACTATGGATATAGTTCTCAGTCAGTATTGTATTATGAAAAAATAATCACTATAAAAAATTAAACAAAGGGGCTTATGGCTGTTGGATTTTCAGTGTTTGCATACACTGCATACAGATATATACATGTGAGTGGTTTTGTTGGAGCACAGGAATACTGTTAATCTGGTGAATTCTCTTTCATTTTCACTCACTCATTCAATAAATCTTTACTGAGCACTCACAACATGCAAGGCATTGTGCTGGGCACTGGGGATCCAGCAAAAAAAAGGGAGACAGACCACAGCCCCTGCCCTTGTGGAACTCACATTCTAGTGGAGGAAACAGACCTGGGAGGGGCGTAATTTTCTCAGTTGTGGAATTTACTTTCCTCATTGGTTTCCAAGCCTATGGCAGAAATCAAGTCAGGAGGTCAAGACTTCAAGAAAAACTTATTGTTCCAAGAGCAGACAAAAATTCCTTTTACAAAAATCAGATTCCAAAATCTTGAAGCTTGAAGTCCATACAATTTCCTTACCAGACCTGGGTTTCTCCCTACAGTTTGCCCAATCCAAGCACTTGACCTCTACCTAGTGACTTAGAGATGTTCTCTGACTTTCTCTGCATTCTGGGGCTGCAGCTACGTGATACCTCAGTATCAATGGTTTTCAAACAATTTCCACATCTCACAGTAGGAAGTTCATGTTATATTGTGATCCACTGACCATTATACGTGAATGGATATTTGTATATGTAAAATATATACGTTTGTTTCAGGTGTACATAGATATGCATATACACACATATGTATATACATACATATATACATATGTACATGTGAAACAAAAGTTTCACATATCAATACTTATCCTTACTACTGGTGGTTCACAGTATTTGCTATTCTATTTTATTATGATTGCAGCAATGCTGGTCATGACCCCCTAAATTGGTTTCATGGCCCATAAAAACCTTGCAGTTTAAAAAAAGTGGATCTTGATAATAACTAAGAAAAATTCAGTTCCAAATCTGAGATACTTTTAAATAACCATGTGTTTGGAAATAGGAGAAAAGATTTGGGATTTGTATTGAAAATTTTTAAAAACCTCAACCTTTAGAGAGGATGTACACATCATAATGACAGGTTTTTGTTTAATTAAACTTCTCCCACACCTCTCCCCATTCCCTCCAGAAGGAGCCTAAAGCACCATAATTTGGCATAATCTTGATCTGGAGCATAACACCTAAGCCACACTGATTATTAGGCCAGGGCCCTACCATGTGCTGTGAACTTGGACTACTCCAGCTGATCCCTCAGCTAACATGTTATTCTTAAGGAGCAACATCTTGTCACTCCCTCTGTCATGCTTTTGAATCTTAATTACCTGACCATCATCTCAATGCAAATCCAGGGCTCTGTTATTTACCTGTTACAGGTCTGAAAAGTTTTGGTTGGTACTGAACTGTTGGGAAAATGAAAACTTGAGAATTATCTGTTAGGTCTGCATTTCCAAGATACCACCATGTCCCAAAACTGCATTTTGCATTTTTCTCATTGCCTAAAGTATTCAGTATAACTGTTCATATTCTCTGAGCACATACTACATACTCTTAACCCCTGCCACATCCTCAGGAAGTTATTTACACATAATTTTCTGTGTTAATGGGAGGAAGAGACCCAAATAAATTAATAAAGCACATGCTGACATTTTCCTTCTTAAGACACAGCTACTTCCAATCAGGTACCTAGATTAATAATCAGAGATTTGGGCTCCCCCAGCTCCTCCCAACTCAACCCATCCTTGCTCTTGGTGGGAAGATGTTTGCAGAGGCCAGAGTCTGGAGGGTTGGGATCTAGCACCTCTGCAAAGCTAAGACAAATCTGAGATTTAGTTTATCCGTAACTTCCCCTGCTTTACCCATAACTGGAAAGTATCTCTTGAGAGACTTGGGCTGTATGGAGACAGCACTAGAACTCACTCTTAACCCAGTGTTCAACTTCTAGGAATTTCACTACTCATGTTTCAAACCAATAACTTGAAATCGGCCATGGTGGGAATACGTACACCACCGAAATTGTCAAATGCTACAGATCAGTTTCCACTCCATCCCAAGCTGGTTGTTAGAGATTAGTTAGCATACCAGTACTAAACTGGGGTTAGCTGGGTGTGAGATGCTGGTCGCCCCTCTCTGCTCTGCCCCCATGGGAGCCGACATATTTATCTTGTCTAACCCCTCCCAGACCAGAAAAGAAGTCCGACCAGCCCATGTGTGAGGAGCACGAAGAGGAACGCATCAACATCTACTGTTTGAACTGTGAAGTGCCTACCTGCTCTCTGTGCAAGGTCTTTGGGGCACACAAAGATTGCCAGGTGGCTCCCCTAACGCACGTGTTCCAGAGACAGAAGGTAACAGAGCCTCTCCAGCCCCTCCAGCCTGCTCTCTCTGTAGCCCCTTACAAGGTACCTTCTGGGTGACTGGCTCCCTTCTGCTGAAGGGGGATGCCTAAGCCATGCAGCCTTGAGGCTAGGAGGCCAGGAGGGCTGAGGGGTAGGGATGCTGCAGCACTGGTGCAAGTGGCCGCAGACTAGATTCCCTGGGGCAGAGGGGAAGGGATGCTGAGGGTCAGGAAGAGGTGCAGAGGGGAAAGGTCACTGATTTAGCACCCTTTGAAGGTTGCTGAAGAACAGTGCTATGGAAGCTGGTCGAAGCTCAGACGTTACCTGGAGTTCAGCCTGTAGATGAGGAAAGGATACTTTTTTACTCCAGTCACAGAATATTTTTCTTCATTCACTAATGAAAGTTTCCTTTTGTCCCCTTCCCAAGGCCTTTTCTCCCACAGTCCCAGTCGATGAGAGTTGCAATGAATGGCATTTTTTAAAGAATAACTTTAAAACATTGTCTTGTGCTAGCCCTTAAGGCCAGGTTAAACTGGCCTCTTAGCCTTTCAATTGAGGCTATTTTCTGAAAGGCATCCTCTGAGTGTGGCGCATGCCCCCACCCCAGGGCCTCAGCCTCAGCCTTCTCATTCTGACCAAACAGGGCATGTCTCTTGCTTATCACTAATCTGCCCACCTGGTTTCACCCACTGGCAGTAGCAACTCATCCATTTGATGCAAATAAATGTGGGGTCTTGTGCTCAAATAGATGCAGCCACTCTAGGCACATAGAATTTGAGTAACTCCACATCTCAGCCTCTTCTGTCAGAGAATCGTACATTCCACATTTGGTCAGTTTTACTGTGAGGAGCAGAGTTGAAATCAAATTTAGAAGTCAAATTTATGGGTGACACAAGTTATAACCAGTGAGTACAAACTGCTTTTTAAAAAAATCAAATTTAACAAGATATCTATAACATTTACTTATTTTCCAATCCCCTTATGGCCCCTTTCTCCAACCACACTGTGCCCTTCAAGTCACAGCATGTAAGAGCTGAATAGCAGCTGCTTCACACTATTCCTTCAAAGCCCTAGAAACTCATGTGGGACAGCCAGAAGGACAGACTGGCAGGACTTCCATCTGCTCCTGTTTGGCCAAAGCAGCTTCACTTTTACCTGTTAGGATTCTGTATTAGCTTCCATTTGAAGAAAGAGTTCTCCAGCTTGAAAATGTTTTACAACCACTCTTCTGGGCCAGTCATCTCACTTTATATATGAGAAAAATAGGGTCTAAATTGATTACATATTCTGGTCAATATCATAGAGAAATTAAAGGCAGAGTTAGACCAAGCAGGTAGGTCTCCTAAGTCCCCATTCAGGGCTGTCTGGTGCTTCAGAGGCCAGCCATAGCAAGGGGGTGAGTACAAACAATGCAGTCTTTGGGTCAAAAGAGGAGTGGAATTTCAATTTCAAGTTTCTCCCCTAGAACCAGTTATATGTTAGTTTCAAGTTTGTAATGACTTAGTCTAGTATATAAGTGTTTGTGCGCCTAGCACATAGAAGGTGCATAATAATGTATATTAAATCAGTGAATAAGTTAGTATTTGCTATATACATTCCCTAGTAAAATGGACCCTGAGCTACACTAGGCGAATAATTCATTTTGGGTCCCTGAAGTCACATATTAGACTCTACTCAATTTATAAAGAATACATATAAGTCTTGAGGTTGAATATATTATTCCCTATCACTGGCCTATTCAGTGTTCTTAATGTTTTTATCAGTATCCAGTCTCCATTAACAATCTTATGAAAACTATGAAGCCTCTTACAAGACCAATGCATTTCTATACACACCCATGTAGAATTTTATTTCCAAGATCAGGACGTTCACAGGCCTCCCACTCAGTTACTCCTATGGGGTTCAGTGGACCCTAGATTAAGGATCCCTGAGGACCACCCATGAACTAGAAAACCTCCTCATGTCCCTTTTTTCTCTTCATTAGTCTGAGCTCAGTGATGGCATTGCTGTCCTCGTGGGAAGCAACGACCGAGTCCAAGGAGTGATCAGCCAGCTGGAGGACACCTGTAAAACTGTTGAGGTAAGTCAAATAACCCCAGCAGAGTGTAAACCACACTTGAACTCCAGGGGCTGTGGCCACCTCAATGCCACACTAGAAATCCCTGTTTTGACATTTTCATCTTTCCTTCTAGAGTGACCTCTTTCCTGACATTTCCCTGAAATATTCTTCTCCTGGCACAGGAAGATAAGTTTCACATGAGTCAAAAGGCAGATTTTGACTCCATTTACTAGGATGGTTGATAGATGTGTTGTTCTTTCTGAGTCAACATATTGTCCAAGGGTAGCTACAAGAAAAATCAATTCCCAGTAATGAAAATGACCATTGTCCACCATCACAGCCTGATTTCTTTGTGGAAATCCAAACAGTCTTAAGAAATGCTAGCTAGTGCTTTAGAAATCAAGTGGAGGCTTGAGGTGCATATCTGCATGCTAATGGAGGGCTGCAAGGGGCTCGCAGGAGGAGAAAGTCCTGCTTGGAGAAGGATTCCGAAACACCAGAGTTCTGGCTTGTTCATCTTTGCCTCTGCCTGGCCCAGTGCCTGGTACATAATAACTACTTATTAAAAACTTGCTGAACAAAATTATGTATGGCTGGCTGTTTAGCTCACACTTCAGTTCGGCATGTAAGAAATCTTGGGAATCCATTTTTACTCAAGATCAAATATAAACTATATAATGGCTGAAGGCAAAATGCTGAAGCCTAAAGAGGTTTAGCTGTGTTCATAGGTTTATCTGAGGGAGATATCTTTTCAAGAACTGAAGATTCACAGACTGATTAAGCCACACTCCATAGGGGGCAAGTATAAGACATCTGGATTTGAGTCCAAATCTCTGGCTCTGTAACCTGGAGAAGTTTATCATGATCTACCTGCTCTAAGTTTTGGGATTATTTGTTTGGTTGGGGTTTCTTCAGTTGGACCTCAGGTGCAGAGAGTTGAGGCATTGTACTGCTCAGTTCCGGGCATATTGCCCTTATTGCTGTGGGCAAGGCCCCTCTTGTTATCTAATTTCCTCTCCCTGTTTCCCACTCCTGTCCTCTTCTCTGTACATAACCACTCTAACATGTTTGATGTTCTTTTTACCTGTATTCTTATAAAATGTATATTTTTATATGCATGTCTTTTACTTTTATAAATGGTATTGTATTGTATTTCTCATTCTGTTTCTTACTGTTTTGAACCAAGTATTATGTGTTTAAGATCTTCACATGCACATGCAGCACCTCAGTTTTCTCTTCTGTAAAATTGGGGCAATCTTGGTTACCGTGAAAAATGAGATAAGCATAAGCCAGATGCTTAGCGCAGCAGCCGGCCCCCAGTGAGTGCCTAACAAATGCCATACCCTTATGATTTTTATCGTTAGGAAGGCAAATTCTGTCACAGCCAAAGGCCACTTCCTCATGCTGGCTTCAGACAGTGGCCATAACCATCTCATTTTAGATTTACACATCATTAACACCAATGTTCTCTCTTCTTTATATTCATATTCCTGAAAAGATCCATGATGAATCTGGTTTCCATTTACAGAAAGTTTTTTCTTGGTGAAGAGCCGAAAGAGATTCCAAAATGGACAATATAAGCTTTTTTTTCTTTCAACTTAATTACAGTAAAGGCCAAACACAACTTGCTCATGAAGCCATGAATCAGTGCCCCAGGGCGGTGCCTCGCTGAGTCTCGAGTATATAAATAGTAGTGTGTTCTTGTGGGCGACTGAGGTAATCTCTATACTTGCCTCTGGTCAGGCCTCCACCAGACCTGTTGGGGAACGGGGAACAGGATTTCTGTCCAGGACAAAGAGGCTGGAGAACACACGTGAAAAGCTCTGTGGATCACACTTGGCCTTGAGCAAATACAAATGACTTGGGCTCTACGTGGCCAGCATCAGAGGACATTGAGAGGGTAGGAGAGATTTGACACCTGGTTTTCTTCCTGGAGGCCAGTCAGGGGAGCAATAGGAAGCAGCTGTTTTTTCTTTCACTTGCGAACAAGATGAGAAGGAACAGGTTTGAAGTTAAGCCAGCAGAAGGGATTTAGTGCTGATATCAGAAAGAACTTTTTGGCAGGAAAGGTCGGGATTATTACCGCTATTATTACTGATAAAAACATCCATTAAACATGATGCACTTCTGTGCCTTCACAGGCTGTTAGAGGAGGTGCGCGATTGCTTCTGGCAGGGCTGTAAGATGAGGCTGTGAATTGGCAGAAGTCTTAAAAGTGCCCCTCCTTTCCCTTTTACCTGTTTTATTTCACTTCTGTGATTTTTACCTTAAGGAAATAAGATGCAAAAAACAGTATATAAAACAGTATAGAATGTATGTATTCATAAATAACCCTCAGAAACATTCATGGGGAGCAGGAAACCCAGAAGCCAAAAAGGTTAAGAGTAAAGGTGTAGTGGGACTGCAGGTGGTTTTCAGTGCCTTCCTTATATATTCCTGTATTTTGTTTTTCAAAAGCAGCCTGACATTCCTAATAACCACTAAAAGAATGAATGAATCAATCAATCAATGTGGCTCAGATAATCACAGTTCTTTCAGATCAGAGTAAGTGGCTCATTTGGAGATGAACGTATTAGCTCAGAACCCCATGGACATTTCTGATTGTATAATTCCTCCTTGATGTAAGTATCCTCCATTTGAAGAGGCCCTGAGGACAGAGATGGCCACAAATGGCCATACTGTGCACCTGTAATCACAAAAGTGATCTTCCATAGAGCCAGGACCTTATCAGTGGGCAAAACACCGAAGCTCATTTTATGCCTGCCTGCAAGGCAGGGTGCTTAGCTTAGAGTAAAACTGTCCTACCTTGCTGAGCAGATGAATTCTGTACCTGGGTCAGGGCCACAGAGCTCCTGCATCTCCCTTTCTGCCTGGGGGTGTTTTCCTTTCCCGCTTTGCTCACCACCTGCCTGGAAACATTTTCTGAAGCCATTGGTGGCTCCCAGCCTGGAATGGGAACTGGAGCAGCCCCTGGGGCACTGCCCTTCCCTAATTACCTCTCTGGCCTCTCACCCTGGGGCCTGGACACCTGCTCTATGGCAGTAGTGCCCATTCCTTGCTCAACTCCAATTTTGTCCTTAATCATGTACTGTTTTGCAGGGCTGGCCTGGCAGGCACCTGGCCCAGGAACAGTCCTGGAGAGCTGCTGAGCTTAGGCTAAATCACACTGTGGACTTCACGTTATCCTTTAAAACTAATAAATGCAGTTGACTGGAGTTTATAGTGATTATGAGGGTGGCTTGAGAAGCCATGTAGTCACAAAAGGGCAGTCTGAACTGTGTCAAAAGAGAGTGGCATTTTCTCTCGGGCAGATGGGGGATTGAAGGAGCCTTCAGTCTTTTTGGCCTTCCTGGCTGAATGTGGCTCAGACTGAGACAGTCCCAGAGCTCTCAATGTGGGAGGGCCTTCTAGGCTGTTCTAGATAAGCCTGGAATAGTTTGGAACTACACTAGCCTTTCCAAGTCTGGAGATATCCTTGGACTGGCTGGGACAGAGTGGGGTCTGCTGGCAGGAGTAGAAAAGTACACAACCTCAGGAGGTCTCTGCTTCCAGAAAAATGTGCTTGACTTCCATTCCCCTTCCCTAGAAATCATAATGTCCCTTTTGTAGCTTTTACAAATGGCACTTATCCTATGTCAGGATACCCCAGAGGGAAGGCTATTAATACAGTCTGTCCTGAGGGCTGGCCGGCAGGCCTAGAAATGATTCTGTTTTGTACAGATGGCCATCTAAGGGAAACAGCTATATGTTGAATAAATATTCAATCTTGAACATTACCAATATCTGAAAATGACAACTTTAATAAAATCTTCCAACAATTTTACAAGAAGAACAAATCCATTTTACTTCCAAAACATTAATTTTATCTGGCTTAAGAACATTGTTTATGAAGTTACAGCTAGGAAATATGACTATTTACAAATCGTTTTAATATAAGCATGCCAGAATTTTTTTTTTTTTTGAGAGGGCATCTCTCATATTTATTGATCAAATGGTTGTTAACAACAATAAAATTCAGTATAGAGGGGTCAATGCTCACTGTACAATCATTAATCCATCTCAAGCCTAATTCTCGTCAGTCTCCAATCTTCTGAAGCATAACGAACAAGTTCTTACATGGTGAATGAATTCTTACATAGTGAATAAATTCTTACATGGTGAACAGTACAAGGGCATTCATCACAGAAACTTTCGGTTTTGATCATGCATTATGAACTATAAACAATCAGGTCAAATATGAATATTCGTTTGATTTTTATACTTGATTTATATGTTGATCCCACATTTCTCCCTTTATTATTATTATTATTTTTATTTTTAATAAAATGCTGAAGTGGTAGGTAGATGCAAGATAAAGGTAGAAAACATAGTTTAGTGCTCTAAGAGGGCAAATGTAGATGATCAGGTGTGTGCCTATGGACTAAGTATTAATCCAAGCTAGACAAGGGCAGCAAAACATCCACGGATGCAGAAGATTTCTGTCAAAGCAGGGGGGGTGAGGTTCTGAGCCTCACCTCTGTTGATCCCCAATTTCTCACCTGATGGCCCCCCTGCGACTGTGCCTGTCTTAGGTTGTTCCTCCCTTGAGGAATCTTACCCGTCTCTGGCTAACCAGTCATCTTCCGGCGCCATACAGGGAAATGTAAAGTTGGTAAGTGAGAGAGAAGCCATATTGTTTGAAAAGGTTAGCTTTTTACTTTTTTGGCAGATTTATGCCCTGTGGCTTCTATGCTCAGCACTTGTCTCGAGGTATCTTTACCACCTGGAGGAATTATGATACTCGGTAAATTCGATATGAGGCACGAATTCTATTTAAGGCTTGTAATTAGGAAGGAAGAAGAAAAGCTGTAGAGGTAGCATATGGAAGAAAACATGGGAGGATTGATTATTTCTTTGACATATCTTCTTGTAGAGTACCTTATGTATAGGTTTTAAACTACTAACTAATTTGCACACACATATTAACATAATAGGAATACGGTGACATAAACAAAGCAAATCTATAAATACCATCCATCTCCAGTGAAGCCAAGAAAACCATTTAGGCACCCTAGGCATTTGTGAAAATTTGTCTATGATATGATGGATATTGTGCAACTGTACTTGAACAGTCTGAGAGAAATCAGACAAATTAAAGCAGCCCATTTCTGGGATCTGTTCACATCCCATATGTTCTTTTAACCGTAGATAGTCTATAGTCATAAGATTTTGGAGTGCTACAACTTGCACCCCTCCCAACTCCTGGTTGAGTTCCAACAGTACAGATCTGGTCAAATTCGTTGTCTCACTGTATGCACATGCCAGCCTAGACATCTCCCTCCTCATTCCAATGGCAAGTCCAGGAAATGGTGGGGTGGATGCAGCCACAACCGCAGCATCGCCCAGATCCCTGTGGAGGCTTTTTGATGATCATCCCCCTGGCACAAGTCCTCCAGAGAGTGCTGATGCCGGAAGCTCCTCCTCATATCGTATCTTAGTTCATTTTCTGGGTATCCAAGCTAGGCCTTGATCTTCTGCATAGAAACAAACAGACCCTTTGCCCACACTTTGACATGCCCTCTATACAACTGTGCAGAACTCATTGGAGGTCAGCACACAGGAACTGCTTTTTTTTTTTAAGAGAAAGGAATATTATCAGAAAAGAGTACCTCCATAGCTGATCATCTGACACCCTATAAGTGATTAACATTAAGGATATTTAAAGCATGCGTTGATCTTTGATTTACCAATAGTTTTATCCTATCAAGGAGTAATCCCCCTTTTCTTTCTTTCTTTCTTCCTTTCTTTTTTTTTTTTAATCTTTAATCTACACTTACATGAAGAATACTATGTTTACTATGCTCTCCCCTATATCAGGTCCCCCCTAACAACCACATTACGGTTACTGTCCATCAGCTTAGCAAAATGTTGTAGAGTCACTAGTTGTCCTCTCTGTGTTGTCTAGCCCACCCTCCACTTGCTCCCTCCCCCCCATGCATGCTAATCTTAATACCCCCCTTCTTCTTCCCCCCCCTTATCCCTCCCTGCCCACCCATCCTCCCCAGTTCCTTTCCCTTTGGTACCTGTTAGTCTATTTTTGGGTTCTGTAATTCTGCTGTTTTGTTCCTTCAGTTTTTCCTTTGTTCCTATACTCCTCAGATGAGTGAAATCATTTGGTATTTCTCTTTCTCCGCTTGGCTTATTTCACTGAGCATAATACTCTCCAGCTCCATCCATGTTGCTGCAAATGGTTGGATTTTTCCACTTCTTATGGATGAGTAGTATTCCATTGTGTATATGTACCACATCTTCTTTATCCATTCATCTACCAATGGACATTTGGGTTGCTTCCAATTCTTGGCTGTTGTAAATAGTGCTGCGATAAACATAGGGGTGCATCTGTCTTTCTCAAACTTGACTGCTGCGTTCTTAGGGTAAGTTCCTAGGAGTGGAATTCCTGGGTCAAATGGTAGGTCTGTTTTGAGCATTTTGATGAACCTCCATACTGCTTTCCACAATGGTTGAACTAATTTACATTCCCACCAGCAGTGTGGGAGGGTTCCCCTTTCTCCACAGCCTCGCCAACATTTGTTGTTGTTTGTCTTTTGGATGGCAGCTATCCTTACTGGTGTGAGGTGATACCTCATTGTAGTTTTAATTTGCATTTCTCTGATAATTAGCGATGTGGAGCATCTTTTCATGTGTCTCTTGGCCATCTGTATTTCTTTTTTAGAGAACTGTCTGTTCAGTTCCTCTGCCTATTTTTTAATTGGGTTATTTGTTTTTTGTTTGTTGAGGCGTGTGAGCTCTTTATATATTCTGGACGTCAAGCCTTTATCGGATGTGTCATTTTCAAATATATTCTCCCATACTGTAGGGTTCCTTTTTGTTCTATTGATGGTGTCTTTCGCTGTACAGAAGCTTTTCAGCTTAATGTAGTCCCACTTGCTCATTTTTGCTGTTGTTTTCCTTGCCCGGGGAGATATGTTTAAGAAGAGGTCACTCATGTTTATATCTAAGAGGTTTTTGCCTATGTTTTTTTCCAAGAGTTTAATGGTTTCATGACTTACATTCAGGTCTTTGATCCATTTTGAGTTTACCTTTGTATATGGGGTTAGACAATGGTCCAGTTTCATTCTCCTACATGTAGCTGTCCAGTTTTGTCAGCACCATCTGTTGAAGAGACTGTCATTTTGCCATTGTATGTCCATGGCTCCTTTATCAAATATTAATTGACCATATATGTTTGGGTTAATTTCTGGAGTCTCTAATCTGTTCCACTAGTCTGTGGCTCTGTTCTTGTGCCAGTACCAAATTGTCTTGATTACTATGGCTTTGTAGTAGAGCTTGAAGTTGGGGAGTGAGATCCACCCTACTTTATTCTTCTTTTTCAGGATTGCTTTGGCTATTCAGGGTCTTTGGTGTTTCCATATGAATTTTTGAATTATTTGTTCCAATTCATTGAAGAATGTTGCTGGTAATTTGAGAGGCATTGCATCAAATTTGTATATTGTTTTGGGCAGGATGGCCATTTTGACGATATATTTTCTTCCTAGCCATGAGCATGGGATGAGTTTCCATTTATTAGTGTCCCCTTTAATTTCTCTTAAGAGTGACTTGTAGTTTTCAGAGTATAAGTCTTTCACTTCTTTGGTTAGGTTTATTCCTAGGTATTTTATTCTTTTTGATGCAATGGTGAATGGAATTGTTTTCCTGATTTCTCTTTCTATTGATTCATTGTTAGTGTATAGGAAAGCTACAGATTTCTGTGTGTTAATTTTGTATCCTGCAAATTTGCTGTATTCCGATATCAGTTCTAGTAGTTTTGGAGTGGAGTCTTTAGGGTTTTTTATGTACAGTATCATATCATCTGCAAATAGTGACCGTTTAACTTCTTCTTTACCAATCTGGATTCCTTGTATTTCTTTGTTTTGTCTGATTGCCATGGCTAGGACCTCCAGTACTATGTTAAATAACAGTGGGGAGAGTGGGCATCCCTGTCTTGTTCCCGATCTCAGAGGAAATGCTTTCAGCTTCTCGCTGTTCAGTATAATGCTGGCTGTGGGTTTATCATATATGGCCTTTATTATGTTGAGGTACTTGCCCTCTATTCCCATTTTGCTGAGAGTTTTTATCATGAATGGATGTTGAATTTTGTCAAATGCTTTTTCAGCATCTATGGAGATGATCATGTGGTTTTTGTCTTTCTTTTTGTTGATGTGGTGGATGATGTTGATGGATTTTCGAATGTTGTACCATCCTTGCATCCCTGGGATGAATCCCACTTGGTCATGGTGTATGATCCTTTTGATATACTGTTGAATTCTGTTTGCTAATATTTTATTGAGTATTTTTGCATCTACATTCACCAGGGATATTGGTCTGTAATTTTCTTTTTTGGTGGGGTCTTTGCCTGGTTTTGGTATTAGGGTGATGTTGGCTTCATAGAATGAGTTTGGGAGTATTCCCTCTTCTTCTATTTTGTGGAACACTTTAAGGAGAATGGGTATTATGTCTTCTCTGTGTGTCTGATAAAATTCCGAGGTAAATCTGTCCAGCCCCGGGGTTTTGTTCTTGGGTAGTTTTTTGATTACCGTTTCAATTTCTTTGCTCGTAATTGGTTTGTTTAACTTTTGTGTTTCTTCCTTGGTCAGTCTTGGGAGGTTGTATTTTTCTAGGAAGTTGTCCATTTCTTCTAAGTTTTCCAGCTTGTTGACATATAGGTTTTCATAGTAGTCTTTAATAATGCTTTGTATTTCTGTGGAGTCTGTCATGATTTTTCCATTCTCAGTTCTGATTATGTTGATTTGTGTTGATTCTCTTTTTCTCTTAATAAGTTTGGCTAGAGGCTTATCTATTTTGTTTATTTTCTCAAAGAACCAGCTCTTGGTTTCGTTGATTTTTGCTATTGTTTTATTCTTCTCAATTTTGTTTATTTCTTCTCTGATCTTTATTATGTCCCTCCTTCTGCTGACTTTAGGCCTCATTTGTTCTTCTTTTTCCAGTTTTGATAATTGTGATGTTAGACTATTCATTTGGGATTGTTCTTCCTTCTTCAAGTGTGCCTGGATTGCTATACACTTTCCTCTTAAGACTGCTTTCGCTGCGTCCCACAGAAGTTGGGGCTTAGTGTTGTTGTTGTCATTTGTTTCCATATATTGCTGGATCTCTATTTTGATTTGTTCATTGATCCATTGATTATTTAGTAGCATGTTGTTAAGCCTCCATGTGTTTGTGAGCCTTTTTGTTTTCTTTGTAGGATTTATTTCTACTTTCATACCTTTGTGGTCTGAAAAATTGGTTGGTAGAATTTCAATATTTTGGAATTTACTGAGGCTCTTTTTGTGAGCTAGTATGTGGTCTATTCTGGAGAATGTTCCATGTGCACTTGAGAAGAATGTATATCCTGTTGCTTTTGGATGTAGAGTTCTATAGATGTCTATTAGGTCCATCTGTTCTAGTGTGTTGTTCAGTGCCTGTGTGTCCTTACTTATTTTCTGCCCGGTGGATCTATCCTTTGGGGTGAGTGGTGTGTTGAAGTCTCCTACAATGAATGCATTGCAGTCTATTTCCCTCTTTAGTTCTGTTAGTATTTGCTTCACATATGCTGGTGCTCCTGTATTGGGTGCATATATATTTAGAATGGTTATATCCTCTTGTTGGACTGAGCCCTTTATCATTATGTAGTATCCTTCTTTATCTCTTGTTACTGTCTTTGTTTTGAAGTCTATTTTGTCTGATATTAGTACTGCAACCCCTGCTTTCTTCTCACTGTTGTTTGCCTGAAATATGTTTTTCCATCCCTTGACTTTTAGTCTATGCTTGTCTTTGGGTTTAAGGTGAGTTTCTTGTAAGTAGTATATAGATGGGTCTTGCTTTTTTATCCATTCTATTACTCTGTGTCTTTTGATTGGTGCATTAAGTCCATTTACATTTAGGGTGACTATTGAGAGATATGTACTTATTGCCATTGCAGGCTTTAGATTCGTGGTTACCAAAGGTTCAAGGTTAGCTTCTTTAGTATCTTACTGCCTAACTTAGCTCGCTTATTGAGCTGTTATATACACTGTCTGGAGATTCTTTTCTTCTCTCCCTTCTTATTCCTCCTCCTCCATTCTTCATATGTTGTGTGTTTTGTTCTGTGCTCTTTTTAGGAATGCTCCCATCTAGAGCAGTCCCTGTAGGATACCCTGTAGAGGTGGTTTGTGGGAAGCAAATTCCCTCAGCTTTTGCTTGTCTGGGAATTGTTTAATCCCGCCATCATATTTAAATGATAGTCATGCTGGATACAGTATCCTTGGTTCAAGGCCTTTCTGTTTCATTGCATTAAGTATATCATGCCATTCTCTTCTGGCCTGTAGGGTTTCTGTCGAGAAGTCTGATGTTAGCCTGATGGGTTTTCCTTTATAGGTGACCTTTTTCTCTCTGCATGCCAGAATTTTTAAGGCAATATAACATATTCTTAAAAGAACAGATTTCAAAGTTTGAATTTTAGTCGCCTTGGGCAAGTCACTTATACTTTCTATTCCTCGACTTCCTCAGTGGCACAGCAGGGTGAATGATGTCTCCTACACAGTGCTGTGATGACTAAGCTGGGGTTGAGAGGCACATGCCAGGGGCTCAGAAGGTGTCATCTCGTGTTGTTCTCCCAGTCACCAGGGAAAGCACACATGTTCTGATGCAGATCATTGTTTGAACCACTGGAGCATCTGAAACGCCTCTGAAATGGTGTCAGGATAAGACTACCAGGGTGGTGGTCAGTTACTATGGTGGGACTAAACAACTCCCTGCAGAGGAAAAAACTGCAATTGAATGGAAATTGACATTTGCTTTATTCTTCATCTAAGAGGCTCTGTGGTAACTCAAAATACTGGCAACCAAGGAAGACTGAACCTCTTGCAGGCAACAATGAAGCAAAGGGGAGTGAATTCAATAGCTGCTCAGCATGCCATAATCTTGTGGCTTTTGCTGCACTGTGGGGCTCAAATCAGTAGGGCCTCATCTGGCCCTCAGCCTGCCGAGGGTTTACTCAGAGAGCTTCTAAATGATCTGGACTAGCCCAGTAAATTCCTAATGCTAAGAACCCCAGAAGTAAGCAACAGAAATCCCGTAAGTTGTAACATAATTCTTCTAACATGAAGGGGGTGGCAACATGATATGGTGGAAAAGAGCATGAGTTTGGGAGTCCTGAACCCCTTGGCCACTGATTAGAGTTGCACTGAGGAGGCACAAAGGTGCCTCACTGATGGGAGAGAGGCTGAATTCCAGCCCATGTGCTGGAAGGATGGTGTTCTTCTAACGTATTGCAGGGTAGACACCTAGATTCTTACCCTAGTCTGCATTCACAGGACTTCTGCCTAGTGCAAGTAATTGGGGCTTTGTGAGTGAAGGGTTGACCTTGATTTCCTTGGGAGAATTTTCCTACCTTAATATAGTTCTTTCTTCAGCATTATTAATCTACTGTCTGCTTTTTTATAATTTTGTGTGTGTGTGTTGGGGGTGGGAGGTAGCAGAAAGAAAACCCTAACTGGCTTCATAAAGGCAATTTTGAAGTACTATATTTCAAATGAGGCTGAGTGGGCACTTCCAGACCCAGAGTTTTGAATGTTGGAGGAATGTGGTAGAGATATGAATGGGCCGAGTAGAGCCACAGTTGCTCAGTGACAAGTGGTGGGGCTAAGAGCTTATCTTCAGCTCTATTTTGGTCACAGAAGCATGCTCCTTACATGGTAAGAGCAGTGGTTACAACTTAGGTTTTTCCTGTCATGGCCCTGGCACATTCCCAAGCTGGGATTGACGTCGCATCACTTGGACATATAATTTATGTCTTGGTGCTGTCAGTGACCCCTCAGAAACCTGTCAGGTATGGAAAGAGGCATTCCATAGCCCGAAGACTGGATTATCTGCACATTTACCCAAAGTTGTAGTGTCTCGGAACTGGAAAGTCAGGAGGGAGCTCAGCAATCCTCCAGTGCCATCCTTTATTGTTCTGAGGCTAAATGTTTGCACAACTAATTTTTGCTGATTTCTTTTGAGCACTGAATGAAGCAGAGGCTTGGAATATCTACTTACATACATATTCCTTTAGAACAGAACAAAATAGTGCATATTATTTGCCAGGTAACAACTGCTTTTCACAGTATGTAGTCATGTAATAATAAAAATTAAGCATATCTTATGCATTGGGTAGCATTTCCTATAATACAAAGAAGCAAATGATAGTTGCTATTAAAACAATAGTAATTTTATCCAAATTCAACAGTATACAAATAATTTTTTAAAAATTAGAAATAAGATAATATTTGGAATTGAAAATAATAAAAGAATAAAGTAGTTATTCCATTTAAGTCACTAAATAAAATTTATATGAATGAAATAAATGATCTAATTCTTGACTTGAGAGAACACACTAGCCATGACTTCATATATATCAGTCTCATTACAAATAATTTGTCTTTCATGAACTTGAATGTCCTCATACACATCATATAGAAGAAAACATTTATGAAATAAAGACATTTTACCAGTATCGTATCTTAATATTCATTATAAATATTTCAAATGCACAATTCACTTTAGTAAAATAAACTAGAAACCATCATATGTTCATCAAGTAAACAGTAAAGCTTCTGAACATCAATGAGGCATATTTCAGGAATGGAGTAGGCACATGGTAGACTGTGAGCTTAGAACAGAAAGTTATACAGTGAAAGAAAGTTTTATTGGGAAGCTACTAGCATGCTTAAGTTCCTAGGCATTGGGATAGTCCAAATCTCAGGCTAAATGGATGCAAATTTGGCAAGCCCTGCAATAGCCATGTCTGGACACACTATGTGGGCCCTGTCCTGTACCTTTGACCACTGCTGAGACTCCACACATTTTCATCCCCTTCCCATACCTCTTCTGTTCCTGCTCATCTTAAAGATCAAACTCAAGCACCACTTCCTCTAAGTTTTTCCTGAGCTAGTGCCCCCTCCCCACCTGGAATGTCTTCCACCCACATGCTTCTATAAAACCTGGTATAAATCTCTAACATATTTCAATTAGTCAGTCTACCAGGTCATATTATATCACAGACCCAGTCTTTCTCATTCAGTGAACTGTGAGCTCCTTGAGAACAGGAACTATGTTTAACTTATTGTTGGGTCCCATAGTGTAAAGCATAGTAGTTTACACAAATGACATGCTTAGGAATAGTTTGTTAAATGAATGAATGGATGCATAAATGACAGCAATAATCGGTGATTACTATTAAAATATGTGGAGTCTCAGCAGTGGTCAAAGGATTAGGACAGGGCCCACATAGCGTGTCCAGACATGGATATTGCTGGGATTGCCAAATTTGCATCCATTTCCAGACATTTAGCCTGAGATTTGGACTGTCACAACCATTGTATCTCCTTTATGCATTATAAGCAGTTATAAAATATGAGAAGAACTGACTGTGTCCCAAGGGAAGCAGTGGAGTGAGGGATGTATTTCTCGCACATTTGTAGAGTATCTTCATAATCAACAATTTCGGTTTTTTGCCCCCTTTGACCTCTTACTCTGAGAAAAGTAGAGAAATTGGGGAGAAATAAAACACGATTTTAAGAAATCTACCTAGCAGATATCTACTGACTGACTATTGTCCAAGATGGTGTTGTCCAAGGTGGTATGTCCTAGGCAGACCCAGATTCTATTCTCATGGAGACCATAATTTAGATATTTAAGAAATTTGTGTAAAGAAAGAAAGTGATACATGACATCAAGGAGACTAATGTTTACTAAAATGAGAGAACATGTAATAAGTATCATATGAAGGTCTGGGATGTCAGAAATAATTTGGCTCTGTTCCCAAGAAGCCCCCAACAGGCAGGAGAGCTATTCTGGATCATCACAGTTCAAAACCTGCTCTCAGCTGTAAAGGTCCTAGACCCAGAGATGGTGAGGTCTAAGGAGATTGGCATACATGCACACCAAGCTTACTGGAGTTTGAAAAACCAAAAGGCCAATAACCAGGCCAACTAGAAAGTTAATTACGATTTAAACATGGCCTCAGAGTAAAGGGAGTTGGATGGTTCTGGAGATGCTTCAGCCATCTAAGGCAAATGAACAAGCCTGAGGCTGACTTCCCATACAGCCTTTCTCTCCAGGAATCAAAGACCAGATCCAGTATTCCCCTCTCTTAAACAGTATTGGATACATAGAGGACATGGTAGATACAGATATATACCATCAATGGTAACTATTATGGAATTTCAGAAGACTAAAAGATAATTTTCAGTCATAGAGATCAGGAAAGCTTTATGGAAGAAGTAGTATTTCAACAATGTCTTTATGATTGTTTAGAGTTTGTAGCTAATTGGGAAAGAACATTCTAAACAGAGGAAAGAGCATGCACAAAGGAACTGAATGGTTAATTTTTGCTGGACATAGGGTATGTGAGAGTGAATAGTAGAATTTTATGAAGGAAAGCTGGAACCTGGTCATGGAGGGGCTTGAAAGCCAGTTATGAAGTTTGAATGTTATTCTTTGGACATTGGGGAGTCACATCAAAGAAAAAGCACTGTATTCCAGGGAAATGTACTCCAGAAAAATGAATTGGGACACGGCATGTGACTTGGCTTGAAGTGGAGAATCCCAGATGCAGAGGCCATTGGGAAGCTTCAGGATGTACATGGGAGGACCAAAACTAGTACAGTGACAGCGTCAGTGGGGCAGAGAGACATTGAGGGGTACAAACCAGGAAGTACCATAACTCTTCCCTTACACACACACACACACACACACACACACACACACACACACACTCACTTCACTTCAAAGCAAAATATAAACCTATAAGCCATATAACCAATATATAATTTAAAATAAAACCTGTCCTAATTTCTATGACATTCTCCATTTATAAAGAAAAGAAGATTGAATAATCATTGACCCATTTAGCCAATTTGGTTGATTTTGAATTGTCTGAGTATCAACTTTGACAGAAATGGGATTTACAAAGCATGAACACACTGGGAATTTACACCTAAGGAACAGCTTATGGGAAAAGAAAAAATCCTATGTAAGTTTTCTTGTCTCCCAAATTGTCCAAGGTGATTTCTCCAAATAGATGCTCTTTCAAACATTTTCTGACATTAGCTAACCCAACTAACAGGAATGCTGCAGAAAACAGAAACAGGAACTTTGTGAGAAGTTTGATCACCTGTACGGCGTCCTGGAGGAGAGGAAGAACGAAATGAC
This sequence comes from Manis javanica, assembly GCF_040802235.1. Taxonomy (NCBI): domain Eukaryota; kingdom Metazoa; phylum Chordata; class Mammalia; order Pholidota; family Manidae; genus Manis; species Manis javanica. Next base: position 154,440,742 of record NC_133157.1, read on the forward strand.
CCAGGTCATCACCCGAACCCAGGAGGAGAACCTAGAGCACGTCCGTGCTCTCATCAAGAAGCATTCTGATCATCTGGAGAATGTGTCAAAGTTGGTTGAGTCAGGAATTCAGGTCATGGATGAGCCAGAAATGGCAGTGTTTCTGCAGGTAAGTATCCTTTTGGCATCTGAGGAAACTAACCCAGAAGGTGGGTGCTGGAGAAGGAGCTGTCACCACATTGTCATTATTTATGCGTATCTCATTTTGATCTATTTTACCAACTAAAATATAAGCCCATTTTGTGCTAATATCTCATGTGTTTAAACAATTTCATAAGCATATATTTTAGAGACCATGACATTAGTTAAATATAAGAGGGTACTGGTATAAAACAGTTATTTATGGTATTTAGAAACTAAGCTAGAAGAGTTTCAGAGTCAGCAAAGGAAAGAACTAAGTCTCAACACTGTCTTTGATGAAAAGAATTTAAGTAGCCCTTTTGTTTGCTTTCACAGAATGCCAAAACCCTGTTACAAAAGTAAGTAATTTTAATTTTACGGAAAATGCATACTTTTCACTTTTACCCAATGCTATCAAACTTTCAACAGTGACAGAAAGCAGCAGCTTGTCTCTTTTGCAGAATTTCTGAAGCATCAAAAGCATTTCAGTTGGAGAAAATAGAACATGGTTATGAGAATATGAACCACTTCACAGTCAACCTCAATAGAGAAGAAGAAATAATACGCAGAATTGATTTTTACAGAGGTTTGTTATTCTTGTGACCATTTGGCCAAAACTGCAAGTGTGTGAAAGCTGCAGGTGGGTTCCCTGGGAGAAAAGGGGGATTCAGAATCACCTCCAGAATGGATGTTGACAGTTTTGCAAGGATCATAATCCAATGCGAAGCTCCGTTTCATTACAGAATCATATAGTTTGTTGACAGTATTTATTTAGCTTTACATATCACAGTGTCTATTACAAATGCCAATACAGGCATTTGGGTAGTCAAATTAATAATTTATGGTGATGCTGATATCTCAACTTCACCCCTATACAAGGTGTTAGCCCAATGATATAAGGTGTCATCAAATGCAAGGCTAAGTATGAGATAAAAGCAAAACACACAAGACATTTTGTTAGATATCATAGCACATTCACTTAATCAAACTCTAGAGGGCAAGAATGCTAATGAGTCACAGAATAAATTACAACCTGGAAAGAAAACTAGGCCTAAGTGTACTTCATGAGTTATAAATGTATCCCTACCATTCGGCACAGAAATCCCACTCCTGGAAATTTATCCTGATGAAATAATTGAAAAGAGGAAAATAACCCTAGCACTGACCAAAACTTTGGTTGTCTTGATTCATCCTAGCCCAGCTAGATGACAGGACTCCTCAGCTAGACCTAACAAGGCCATGAAGCTCTATCATTGTCTGCACATGTAACTTTAGAAGCAAATCTTCAGGATGGATATTTAAAAAATATTACATAGTATTGCTCTCTCCTTAATATTGCCTGAGAGAATATTAAGATGAATGGTTTAGGAAAAGTCATGGCTTTGTGACAAAAGTCAGTGTTCACTAAACAAAGGAAGTGAGAAATTAAAACAAGACAAGGGTCTTGTATGTTTTTTGTGGTAGGAAAGAGAGTTCAATTTCCAATCAGCTATTATTCCAGAGATAAATAAATGCCAATCCCTGTCCACCAGGACCTTGAAGATGTGATGGAGTATGATAAAAATGTGAACAGACTCTGGGCATCAGGTGCATGGTGCACAGTGGTGATGAGAACTGCGCTTTGTACTGGGAAGGGGAGCGAGAAGGATGGTGAGGCCAGGGCCCTCCATCACCTTGGTCCTACCCACATTGCTGGGGGTACATGTCATGAGTGGGCCACTGTCAAGCGTCTGACAGAGAGGCTTTCCTTGGCCCTGACCTTAATCTGGGCTATAAGCACTGGCCTCACAAATTGTCTTCATAGCTGTAGTGGTAATTCTAATGACTTTTTAAATATATTGACTTACCAGAAGAGGAAGAAGAGGAAGAAGAAGAAGGAGAAGAAGAAGGAGAAGCAGAAGCAGAAGAAGGAAGAGGAGGAGGAGGAGCAGAAGGAGAATTGGGGGGAGAAGTAGTAGAAGTGGAAGACGTAGAAAATGTTCGAATGGAGTCATCAGGAGAAGATGAAAGTTTGGAGAAAGCCTCGGAACCCGCTCAGCTGGCCCCTGAGATCCGGCCTGCCCCGGGGCCACCTCTGCCTTCCTCTCCAGAGCCACCTCCATCTGCTGCAGATGCCCCAGTGACACAGGTAACCGTTTACAAGTTCCCTCCTACGGGGCATACAGGTGTGCCTCCTTGCTGAACAAATCATTCTACCTTCAGAAAAGGATGACAATATGGCAGACATTTGTATGTGGAAGACAAAAGATGTCAGGGCAGCCACATTGGCAGGAAGAAAAGCAAAAGGCCTCTAGGTGATCCAGTAGGCTTGTTGTTACAACTGATTGGCAAGACTTAGTTTGACACCAGTAACACCCTCAAATCTGAGGCAATCTTTGGAAATTGTGTCTGTGTGGTATGTATAACATGTTATTTCATAGATAGCCAAAATCATGAGGATTGGATATGCTCTGAATACAGATATAAGGTACAGGGTGAGAAATAATATAGGGTAAGAAATAAAAATGATTATACTTTCATAACTGACTTTTCTATAGGTAATAGAAGTAAATAAAGTAAAAAAGCCATGCTGGTTTATGGTTTATGTGTCTGTTGTTAACCCTGAAATATAACTAAATCTTTCATCCAGTGGACAAACAAAAGCTTAATTTTCTGTCTATCTGTCATTTGTTGACATTATGTGTTGACAGAATTGTTTAAAACATTTCTTAGGAAGTAAGCTCATTCCAAATTCTGTAACTGATTGGCTGACCTTATGTTTCTAAGACAGCACCATCCAGTTTTCAAGCCTTTGACTGACTGCATGATACCTTTGGCAGACAGGTCCCAACCCACTGAGTTTGTGAGCAATTCAGACTCATCAAATAGGGTCCCTGGTTTTGCACCTGCTTTCAAAGCGAGTTAAAATGATCTATAGAAACAAAACCTCCGAGTATGAACTCATAGATGGGATTATAGTTTATGTTCTGTCTCCATAGGATTATAGTTCCTAGAATCTTGAAATTCTGGGCATACCAATTGCACTGAAATTGAAGAAGGGTGTAGTAACTAAATGAGAGTTGGATCTGATCAATAAGATCAATTTTTGGTTTTAGAAAAGAGTTTTGGGGAGCCCACATATGATATCAAAAAATCAATTCTGGTCAATAGTTTGACCTTTCTCCCATATTGGTTATTTTATAAGCATCTTTCATTTGAAGCTTCTGCTGTCTGCCTGCCCAGGTTGCCATCTAGTGAAAAGAAAAGCTCAGAAAAGAAGAGGCGACACATGCAGATGCTGAGACAGAGGGGTGCTGTCAGCATTCCTTCCCTTAGCACTGGTGGAGGATGGGATGAGCTGAGACACACTAAATCAGGCCCTGAACAGAGAGCTCACAGATTGCAAACTTGAGGGGAACTAAAATCAACTGCTTTTTCTTTTCTCTCTCTCTCTTTTTTTTTTTTCTACTTTGGAATTTATCTGTCCTGATGAAGGGGGAGGTTGTCCCCACTGGCTCTCAGCAGACCACAGAGTCTGAAACTCCAGTCCCTGCAGCAACGGACACTGCGGATCCTTTGTTTTACCCTAGTTGGTATAAAGGCCAAACCCGGAAAGCCACCGCCAGCCCACCTTTCACCTCAGGGAGCGAAGGTCTGGGGCGAGTAGGGCCTCCGGGTTCTGAGAATTCCAGTGTGCAGAAGGCAGAAGTGGCAGAAGCTGCAGCCAGTGAGAGGGCGGCAGTGAGTGGTAAGGAAACTAGTTCACCTGCAGCTACTTCTCAGGTCAGTGTTGATGCTCTCGTGTCTTAGTGTTTCTACTTGCCGCCTCGGGGCCCCCTAGAATCATGGCAAGAAAGTAGGACTTTCAAAGGGTAGAGAGAAACTGTGACTTCGGGGAAAACACAGAAACAACTCTTCCCCCAATGTTGACTTGATTATGAAGCTTTATATAAAAGAAAAACATTTGACTTCACTCCACCGGTGCATGGTGACCTCACACTTGGCTTCCCAGGGGAGGGGGGCACAAACGAGCCTGGCCCTTAGGCATGCAGTTGAAAGCTGCTTTGTCTGCAGAGACTGGCTGGTGAACCTGGCTCCCCTTTGTGAAGGCCACTTGCCCTTGCTCAGCCTTTTCTGTGTTCTCCTTGGGCTTCCTAAAACTAATCACCTTCTTTTGTGTGGTTCCCAGCAACCCTGAAGGAGCACATTTCAATTGATTTCTAAGCCTGCTCTGGAAAATAACCTCTGATTCATGGATTCTGGGAATGTGAGGGCTATGGCTAGACAGTCTTGGCTTGATTAAACCAGTGCTTCCTAAGCATGTGCTCCTGGGAGCAAAAAAGCACACAGGTTTTCCTCCATTGGATTTTTTTTAAGGGCCACTTAATAATTCTTTTTTTTTTTTTTTGCTTTTTATAATCAAAGTTTGAAGTCCATGTCTTCTTCCTAACACTGGGTTAGATGTCTGCATGGCTCAAAGACTCCATAGGAGAAATCTTCCACAATGTCTTTACAAGAATGTTCATGCTAACTCCATACCCATGAGCATTCTTAAATGATGTGTGGGGGTGAGCATTGCCCCAACAAGGGGCTTTTGAGGAAATACTCTCTAGTTCTGTGTTCCTGTGTCATCCAGGTGATTAACAACAATTTTGTTCAAAAATAAGAAATTAAATTATTATCTTGACTGTTCAAGTGAAACCTTAGTTTCACAACATAGTAAAAGAAAATGATTTTTGGAGAATTAAAAGTGGCATGATTTGTGTCATGTATTTATTTTCACAGATGAAAAATGACAAAAAAATATTTTGAGGTAGATTTTGAGTTAAAATAATGGAGTGGAGAACTTTTTAGAAAATGTATGAGACTTTCTACAAAGTTTCTGTGATTTCTTACATATTTAATGGAAGCTGAGTCAGGAGGAACTGTTTTCTGTAAATAGTAGTGGAATACTCCATAATAGGAGCACATAATAAGACTCCAAACCAAAATGAAAATTCCATCTAAATGATGTTGGAAAATATTATTTGTGATAACATCAGTGAAGCTTTCTTCTTGTTTTCTCACAGGAGTTAGCAATCTGCCTAGCACTTTTGGCTTTTCTTACACTTCACTACATCTGGCGTCAGATTCAGTGCTTGATTTTTACTTTAATGGGTAGGAAATATTTTCTTTTCCCTATACTAACAATCTCATGTAATTTCTCCTATAATGTTCCTCTTCTTACAGGCCCAGAGATGTAGTTCTCCCCAACTGTGAGGCTTAGCCATCTAAAAAGAACCATTTTCCTAGACAATGCCTGTGGCCTCAAGCTCCCTACAAGGCAACCACTTTCTTGAGGCACTTTCCTGAGAATTGCTCCTTTGTCTCATTCTGCATGAAGGGGAACCCCGACTCAGAACAGTGACTCAGTGGGCAATTATTCAGTAATCTGATAGGAATGAACTTTCCAGTGTGGCCAGTAGGGGAAGATAATTTCAAAAGGTACCCATAATGTTGTGAGGATTCACTGATCTTAAAGGGAGTACCCAGAGTCATTCAGCAATATGTAGGGTTTCTAGATTACGTAGCAGTATTTCATCTGCTTACACTGGAGGTGCCCAGGAGGTGGCCAGATGACTTCTGTTAAGGATATGTGGGCAGTTCTTACGCTGGTGAGCAGGTGGGGATAGGTGTGTTCTCAGTTCTCTTTAAACTCTCAGACTCTACAGTGTCTCTCGTAGGAGAGGAGGGCCTTAGAGAAAGATGCCCTGGGTGCGGTGACACTATGGGGACTTCAGGCAGGTGAGAGCTGAATGTTAAAGAGCCAGGAGGTCAGTGTTCATCTACCAGCCATAAAGAATTAGAGCCATAAAAAAAGTCATGAAGCCAACAAAAGGCATATTATTTTTGAGACACCTTTCTCATAGTTGAGCCTTTTCTTGATTACTATTATGAGGTTTGCTTAGGAACTGATACTTACTCCTTAATAGCCAGTTGAATAGGATCAGTTTAATTAATAATATTTAAAGATTCAAATCCCATGTACTTTTGAGTCAATGACCCTGTTGGACCCGAGACCCACTTCCCTGTGCCTGAAGCTCAGCAGTAATGCAGGGTGACTGGTGCTGAATGGCCTCAGCTCTCTAGCTCAGTGCATTTTCTCTGGGTTGATATTATCTCTGCTATGTCATGGAAGCTCCCACCATAGTTCCTGTCTGCCTCATTGGTTGTCTGCACAGCAGTGACAGTAGCATCTCCATGGATCCCTGTCATGTCTCTAACTACATGTAAGTAGGACCTGCTCCCAGTGGCTAATAGTCAGCCAGAAACCTGCATAGCCTAGAATCTTCTGAGTGTCCTTATAATCTGCTCAGGTGCATACCCCTCCTCTTGTCATTATCTGTAGTGAAGAGCAGTGGGTGGGAGTATTGGCTGTGGACTCAGTGGGACAAATGGGGACAGGGAAAACTCCATGCTGTAATGGGATATCCTGATAACTGTGGATCTGAAAAATTGATGATTTTAGTTTACATGCTGAGAATTCAGGTTTTGGGCCTCATTGCCATATATCCTTGTAATGCTTTCCTGAGGTTGCACAGGGAGAGTCATGCTTCTTGTCTGCTGTCCACTGAGCCCATGTTATGTATGCAGACATTCATGTGCCTCTCTGGCGAGATGAGAGCGAGGTAGGTGGGGCTGGAGTGAGGTAGGGTGAATTGACATTCGGTATTTCAAGGAACCTTGCTTTGTAGTTGTTGTTTAAGGGCCTTTCACTTAAAGAAGGAAATCTATTCACAAGTGAGTACCTCTCTGTGATCCCTGTCTCATATGGACAGGTCATGGAGACTTCACAGCAGTATCATATCCTGGCCTCAGTGAATTTTTTGCAGGCCTGATTGACCTTCATCACCTCAGAACCCTGCTCTGGAGTTCCAATGCACGGTTACCTTGTAATTTCACAGTTCAACATGTATTTCCCTGGACATTTAAGATATGGTACAAAAGTTCTCCTGGATTCCCTGACCTTACCTCTCTTTACTGTATGAGGTTGCCTAGAATCTCAGAAGCCTCTCAGGCTCACTTGTTAATCTGTAACCTTACAACAGTCTGCGTCGGTGAAACTGCAACCCTTTTAAGAAGGCAAATGTTCTGCTTCAGGTGCTTTCCTCATGGCCATTCACACAGTGAAATACGCCCTTGCTTTTGATGCCTGTGACCTCTGATGCCTACAATCTCTCCTTCATCATGTACCTTCTCTCTTCACCTAATCGTACAGGCGGATTGTGTGTTAGAAACTGTTAGGGCAAAAACCAGACATCAGTCCTCTCCCAGTGGTGAATGGAGATTCTGCTTTTTTAGATCAGAGGAGCACTGTTGCCTGCCCCGCTCTCATTCTCAATCCAAACTTTATTTCTTAACAAGGTTTGGATTCAGTCTCAGGGCAAATTTGAATCTCATAGAAAATAGATTCTTCTGCAGGAAAAACAATTCTGGGTCACACCTAGAAACCCCTAGAAAACCCCATGAAAAAGGTCACACCATGCAAACCCTTAAATGTGAATCAGTCTTTGGTTGCAAAATCACCCTCAAGTTTTCACCCCTCTAGACCATACCTGCTGTACGCTTAGTCTGGTGGAAACATTTTATCTACTTCATGTGTTAGTTTTAAAATTTATTTTGAATAATTATACCATGCCTTGGTCAACCTCAAAATACAGATCTATAGATATAGATATAGATACACAGATACAAACACAGATATTTGCAGAAGTGGGAGCTGCAACAATGGAAGCCCCTCCCTATTCCCCTTCTTCCTTTCCAGTGAAGCTTAGTGGCCTTGTGGGGAAGAATTTGTCTAAACCATTTAATCAGAGCAGTTCAAGGAACAGAGATTTCCAGAGAAATGTCTCCCTATTTGGTGGATTTACTTGGCAGCTGCTCTGGTTGACACTGAGCTGGCGGGGCCATGGCAGCTGCCTCAAGGTCAGGGGAGCCCCAACCCCCCAACCCACCCCAATGAGAACCAGTTGCCCAGGGGACACAGATTTTGACGTTAAAATCTCTGCAGTTGCCACCTCTTTAAAGAAACACAGCTCATATATTTCACCTGATCATGAAGTTGTAGTTGTAAGAGACCCTAAAATCTTTACCATATCAGTTATGTTTCAAGAATAGAATATCTATTTTTCACATTCCATTCTTTAAGCCTGAAAATAGACAAGTTGGGTAGAATTTCTTCTAAGGTCCATGGCACTGGATAATTCAATGAAATTAAGAAAATGGACTTAAGTTCCAATCTTGCCACTTCTGCACATGATTTTGGGCATTTAATTTCTTTGGGCCTCAGTTTTCTCACTGGGAACTTACTTACTGAAAAGGTTCATCTAGTTATACAACATTAGAAAGTGAAAAAGCCTAGTACTAAGAATCTTATAAATTGTTTCCAGATGTTTTCTTTGTTTTCTTTGGGAAGGTTATGGATTTAGGCCTGACACCAGTCATTATGAGTGACACTAATAACAAGATGCTCAGAGAAATAGCCCATTGCATTTCTTAAAATATATGTCTTGTCTTGAAGCTCAGACATAAATCCCCATTTCTCAAACTGTTTTCCAAATGTCAACCCATTTAACTGAATGTTTACACGTCTGCTATTGCCCCTTTAGATGCCATAAAATCCATAAAATTCATGATGGTTCAATTCTGAAGTCCTCCCAAAGGTACTTAAAGATCTCATTGCCCAGGGGAGCAAAGCCTTAAATTAGAGGCAGTCACAGAATATTAGATGAATGAAGAGAGATGAAAGATATGTGATTTTAAAATTTTACTTATTTTAAGTGTACAGTTCAAGAAGTTTAGACAAATGTATAGTATTGTATCACCATTGTCACAATTACGATATAGAATATTTCTATCACTCCAAAAAGCTCCCGTGTGTGCTTTTGCATCCCAGCCACTGTTTTGCTTGTCATTATAGTTTTGCCAGTTCTAGAAGGTCATATAAATGAAAACAGTATGTAGACTTTTGTGATTGGTTTCTTTCACTTAGCACAATGTTTTTAAGAATCATCCATTTTCTTGCATGTATCAGTAGCTCATTTCTTTTGTTTCTGAGTAGTATTCTACTGTACAGATAAATCATAATTTATCTATTCATCACTTGATGTATGGTTGTGTTGTTAGCCATTTGGCTATTATAAATAAAGTTGCTATGAACAGTTATCTATAGGTCTTTGTGTGAATGTATGTTTTCATTTCTCTTGAGTAAATACCTAGGAGAGTGAAATTGCTAGATTGCATGGTAAATTCATGGTTAACTTCATAAGAAACTGTCAAACTTTTCCACAGTGGCTATTCAATGTTTTGTTTCCACTAGCAATGTAAGAAAGTTCTCCTTACTCCACCTTCTAACCAGTACTTAGTATTGTGTCAATCTTTTGTATTTTATCCATTCTAATGGGTATGTATAATATGTAGTTTTAATTTGAATTTTCCAGATGACTAATGATGTTTCACATCTTTCCATATACCTCTTAGTTATTTTTTTGTTTTTGATGAAGTACCTGTTTATATATTTTGCCCACTTTTTGTTGGGTTACCTTCTTAGAGAGTTATAAAAGCTTTTTATGTATTGTGGTAATACATTATCAGACTCCTTATTACACCTGTTTTGCAAATATTTTCTCCTCGTCAGTGGCTTGACTTTTCATTTTCCTAACGATATATTTTGAAGAATAAACATTTTTACTTTTCATGAACTTTAATTCTCATTTTTCTCTTGATCATTTGTGCTTTTTGTGTTCTATTTAAGAAATCTTTTAACTCAAAATCACAGATTTTCATCTATGTTTTCTTCTAGAATTTTTAATAGTTTTCACTCTTAAATTAGATCTAAGATAATTTTAAGTTAATTTTTATATATGTGAGATAAAAATCGTTTTATTATTTGTTTGTTTTCCATATAAATATTCATTTGTTCCAGTACTATTTGTTGAAAAGACTATCCTTTCTCTCAGTGATGAGTTTGTAGAAATTCAAATGACCATATATATGCAGGTCTACTTTTGGATTCTCTTTTGAACCATTGACATGTATGTTTGTCCCTTTACCAATACGATACTGTCTTGATTATTATAGCTTTAGAGAAGTCTCCAAATCAGGTCATGTAAGTCCTCTATTGGTTTTATTTGGCTTTACTGGTTTTATTTTTTGTCTATTTTCTATTTTATTCCTTTCTGCTCTTTTATTATTTTCATCCTTATACTTACTCTGTGTTAATTTTCTCTTCTCTTCCTAGTTTTTTAGGGTAGAAACTAGATTACTGATTTGAAATCTTTCTTATTTTCTAATATAAGCATTTAATGCAATTAACTTTCTTCTCATCACTGCTTTAGTTGTATCCCACAAGATTTGATACGTTGTATTTTCAATCTAATTCAAAATATTTTCTAATTTACCTGTAGTTTCTTCTTTGACCCATGGGTTATTTTGATGACTACTATTTATTTTCTAGATATTTGGAGATTTTCCAGCTATCTTTGTTTGATTTCTGGTTTGATTCTGTTGTAAAGAGAGAATATTCTTTATATGATTCCATTCCTCTTAAATTTATTAAAATTTGTTTTATGGTCCAGAATATGATCTACCTTGGTGAATGTTCCATATGCTTGAAAACATATTTTTTGTTGTTGAGTGGAGTGACATTTATAGAAATGTCAATTAGGTCAGCTGATTGATACTGTTGTTTAAGTCTATCATATCTTTACTGATTTTCTGTTGTTCTGTCAATTGCTGAGAGAGGAATTTTGAGATTTCTGACTGTAATCATGGGTTTGTCTATTTATCCTTGCACTTCTGTCAGTTTTATCTCATGTATTTTGAATCTGTTTAGGAGCATTCATACTTAACATTGTTATATTTTCTTGAAGAATTTATCCAAAGATAAGTGCTAAGCAAAAAAAAAAAAAAAGTTCTTTTCTCTTTTTGTGTCTGCCTGCTTGATGGGTGTAAAGAGGGTCCTCATTCACATGTACTATCTCTTAAGGTAGCTCAGAAAAGTTAGAGGGCAGGTAAGGAGAACCTGTAGGAGGAGGGTGCTGACAATCCTTAAGGCATTCCGATGGTTGACTGTGGGGACGGCCTCATGGCCTGAATCTAACAACCTGTCCTCCTTCCTCCTCCAGCTATGGGCAGGGCCAAGCATAGCAAAAGCTGAGTTAGCTGAGGTGCCTGATGCTTTTAAGTGACTAAGCTGAGCTTTCAATCGTATAACTAGTTGTCACTGGTATGTAGGACGCTACTTTTAGTTTTGATATGAACTGCTTTATGAGCTAATATCTCTGTATGTTTTCATGACACACCTATACCCTAGTTCATTCCTTGATCAGTCTAAGTCGGTTTTCATAGAACTGCAGAGGCCACCCTGACTTGGGCCAGGGACTGCCAGCGCGATGCTGTCCTCTTGGCTGAGAAGCTCCAAGATTCTCAGGCCAAGTGTTGACAAGTAGGTGCAGAAGGTCCCTTCTCCTGTCTCCCGTGTTCCTAGATCCTTCCTCTTTACAATATCATGAACTCAGAGCCAGAACCTCAGGAACAACATGGGCCACCCACACCTTAGAGCTCCTCACTCTGAAATGGCAAAAGGGAGGTGTGGAAGTCAAGGCCACTGGGAAAAGTGTCACCAAGAAAACCAGCTCATGGCCATTGTAGTCCCCAACCTAGACTCTATAATATTATCTTGTGAGGTTATAAATGTGCTCCCAAGGGAAAATAAAAAACATTTCATTAAAGAAAGAGAGGGAGAGAGAGAAAGAAGAGATAGAGAAAGAGAAAGGACCTATGGCTTAAATGGTTAATAAGACAAGAAGGGGCTAACGAAGATTTTTCTCCCTTCTCAAGCCCAGGCTCTCAGAAATCAGTATGTGTGACACCAGATCTGAGACCTTATCACATTTCTTATCATTCCAAGATTCTGTCCCCTTGAAAATATTCACATTTTTCTAAACCAGACTAAACATTAAGCCAAACTTCCAAGGAGAAGCAGCCAGGTGGAGCCTTTGGTCTCTACAAGGCATCATATGCAAAAAGATAAAATCATTTCCGTGCAAATTACCTTTGAGATCAAAACATTAGTTCTGATTTCAAGGGCAAATGTCAACTCCACCTGCCACCAGAGACTGGGAGGTGAGAAAGGCCATAGGCCAGAGAGCCAGAAACTGCTTTTCTGAGCAAGATTAATTTCACAAGGTATTACAGAACATTTAAAAAAATAAAGCAGGAGACCAAGAACATGATTTCCCATGAGTGTGACTATAGGTCCTGTGTTCTTTGAAATGATCTATTTAATTTTCCAAAACAAACTGAAATGAATAAAAATTTAACTGTGTTCTCTAAATTTAATTGAGGGATTCAGGGTGTCAAATTATTTTCAAACAGAAATCCCTACTGAGAGCAATTGCTTGTGTTTTATGAATCAGGAGACTCAAGTTTATAAATCACTGATATACCAGGTGCTCTCACTGTGCTGGAATTTAAGCTTGGTAAAAATAGAAAATTGATCAGTGCTCAGGGCTGGACTACATTTATTTACTCCATTAACACTGTCCAGGACTTAATAATTCTGGAAACTTAAGAAGTTATGATAATGAAATGCACGCATTTTTACATAGAAAAAAATTGTAGGAGAGAGGTTCTTAAATAAGTAAGTTTTAATGAAACCATTACATTAATATTATTAATGTGTTTTCATTTATATCCTACACCTGCAATTTTCTTTCTCTGGACTTTTTTCCTGCTGGGAAAATGGCATCTTAATAAGTATCAATTTGGGAGCCTTTCTAGAAAAAAAAAATCTATACTAAAACTGTGCGACTATATTTCTCACGATCAGATAGCATCCTTAGTAAATGTCATTTTAATAGGAACCTAAAATGGATACATCCATTTTAAAGAGAGAAATACAATGTAAATTGTATGTGAGCTGGTGTAATGAATTCATTTTCCCTGGCAACCTGGGCCTACAGCTCTACAATTCCAGGAAAACACTAAGGCAGGCACCAGCGAGAGCTCTCTGGGGGAGTTGTTATGACACAGCTAGTTGAATTTTTCTTCCTGTGTTTTTAAAGTGTTCATTATTCTGATTTAACCTAAGACCCTTGTTAGTGTTGTACATCCTGTGGATTTTTTCTGTCTTTATTTATGTACCTCAGTGATTTCCATGAAATGCCTTTCCTCCACTACAACCCACCAAACAAAGAATTAATCCACCATCATGTTAATGCATCTAAGAAACTAGCTCCATGTGGCCATGGCTGTAACTCGTGTGTACATTGCTGTATCATTTACAGAGTCTTTCATAGAGATATTCTTACTTAAACCTCACAACAACCCTGTAAAGAAGGAGTTGTTAGATTTACCCATTTTACAGTGGAGAATCAGAGGACGAGTGACCAGCTCAGGATCACAGAGCAGCCAGGACTTGGCGCCTGGTGATCCCTAGTCCTCCCCCACGGAGTGTGTACGTGCAGTGTAACAACAGGAGGCTATGTGGCAGCGAGGAAAAGTGAGTGAATCCCCACTGTTAAAAGACAAAATTCAACTGAGTAAATTTGAAGATTTAATTAGTTTTATTAAACAATTCATGAATTGGGCAGCATACCGTCTAACAAGGAGACATATGCTCTGAGGAGTTGTACAAAATGGAAGATTTTTATAGGAAGGAAGGTGAGGCAAGTGCAGAGTCCAGCTCTGCAATCCCACTGAACCTAAGAGGGGTGAGTAGAGGATGAAGAAAAACACAGAGGATAGCAAGAAAAACACAGAAATCAAAGTTGGGATCAAGAGGTCCACCGACCTCTGATGGCGGACCAGTGGCGCAGTTTTAATTCTTTGCACAGCTTATGTTATACACAGGCCCACTTCCGGCTGTCCTCAGAAGGTCTTCCTCCTGTTGCCGTATAAACTTAGCTGCCTGCTGCTATTCTTGTACCTCCTTTAACTGGGGGTGGTGCTGGCAGGCGGTTCCTTGAGAGGAACCTGCGGGATGTCGCCGCTGCGCCTTGCTCACGACGGCATCGCAAGAAGTTCTTAGAAAAGAAAGGATTGTTTCTGGGAAGGCCACCCTCCCCTAGAACAGAGAGTCTTGTCAGGCAGATGATGGCGTGGGGGAGCAGAGGGGATGGAGAGGACCCATGTCAGGGATTAACAGCATGATGCTGACCAGAAAATCCCTGACTGGCTGTTAAAAAAGATCATCCCTGGAGTAGATTGAAACTGTCGTTAAGTCTTGGTTTGGGGAATGCAAGCTTCATTTGGGCTTCTTTTAACACCACTTTACCAGGATTGATGTGACTAAGCAAATACAGGGTGACCGACGGCTCCCCTGCTCTGACTCACCCATCACGCACAGGGCATTGGCCCGGCTCACAGTGCACAGAGAGGCTAGGTTTCTAGCCACCACTGCCTGCGGGGAAGCAACTGTCTGCTGCAAACGAAAGATTCCAGTCCATTAGATGTGCCCGTGCTACTGGCCGACCTGCCTCTCTCCATCTGTCTTCCGGTAGGGGGAGGCTGGTCCTGTCCCCTGAGTCTCATGCTCTCAACAGCACCAGCTGCCCCTTTTGTCTTTCAGTTTGTGGTCACCATTAACAATTTTCATCCCTTCGTTCTCAACAGTTCCTTTGAGCAAGTTCCTCAGCCTTCTTAAGCTTGAGTTTTCTTTTTCTTATCCTTAGGTTGGCCAGAATAACACTGCTGACCTCCACGGCTCTTGAGAAGAACCTGTTTGGACTATTTGCCTAGCACAGAGTAGCTCCTATCTGTGAGGAATTAATGATCTAATTAGCAGTTCTTTGTAATTCAGTTCTCCTTTCAGAAAGGGTGGGAACACACACACTCTACAGTGTACACACAATTGTCAGGTCCAACCTGAGAAGAAGACGGGCTTGAAGTTTTCGGCAGGCTGTGCTCTCACTGGTGTAGCCTCTCCTTCCTGCTCCCCACCCTGGCCCCAACAATTCCTAGGCAACCTAGAAACAAACCAAACAAAACACGTCATGTATCTTCCTCCAGGTTAACAAAAGGGAGTGAGTTAAATTTCTTCTTCTATCGGACTGAGGAAATTACTCTGGTTTCTCATCTTCCATTTGTAAGCAGGGAGTGGCTAATTGCAAAGGAGTCTCCAGATCAACTCCCTTCCCCCATCCCTTCAGTCACATAGTAGGTACAGCTGTGGATCCTCCCAAGAAAAAAATGCCTTTTAGTGGATGTTTTCCTTCCACAGCTCTTTTGGGATAACTATTTTCTTCTTCCTCTAGAATGCATGGAGACTGGGCTGTATTTTCACAGCTCAGTGCTTCATTCCTAACATACCTTGGTTGCTCTGCCCCCAAGAAGAAATGTCCCCACTTCTGTGAATGAAATGCCTGTGATAGCAGACCTGCCCAACAGAGTTCCCAGGGCTTGAGTTCTCCTGCTGAGTCACAGACATGGATGCCTGGCCCAGGCTCTGGGCTGTTCACTCTTTTCCAACTTGGAATCCACAATACTTATAAGCTCTTCAAGGACCTAAGGCTCAGGAATGCTAAGTAGGTGAGCAGGCCTTTTGAATAAACATTCAAAACATGATCTCAGCATTCCTACTCATACCTGTTTCCAGCATCTGGCTGTGATTCTCTGACCCAGCCTAGCTGGGGCAGGATAGACACAGGGTGGTTGCCCACACAGGAGCCTCAGGGCTAGCTATACCCCTCCTATCCACATTTCTTTTAGGCAAATAGATTTTGTTATAGATGAGCAAGTGTTCTTTGTGTTGGCCTAGAAAAATTGGTATTTAATACCCAGATCCCTCTGTCAGGTTGGATTTGTGTATGGCATTCACAGTGGCAGAGAGGAGATAGAGGCCCAAGTGTGGGGGCCTGGACACAAATTTCCTCACTGCCCTCAATATCTCCTGTGGCCTGGCATGGAGGCTAACATGTCCACAATAATCAACCTTCAGAATAAGGCATGGATATTTCTAGGCAAAAAGCTATCTGCTACATTAAGCTATCATCATCCATTAATGTCTTAGTTGCAACTTAGTTTATCAGATCGATTACTATCACTTGAATAAACCTGAGGCAATGGGACACAGGGCAGGTAGTTTAATGGATCATGATCATGGACAACTGGAGGGAATGATCATTTGGGGAAGGACAGATGTTGGCACCTCATGGAGGCCCTGGGAATCTTACAGGCAGCCTGAGGACACCAGTTACTCATGTAAATGACCTGGCAGAGCTCACTTGTCTACTTTGGGCCAGATTTTAAAAAAAAATTCCCTCCTAAATGTGGCTACCCAAATTTGAACCAGAGTAAATATTGGGTAAGTAGCTGTCAGTTTTTTTCAGTCAGTGAATTATGTGGTAAAAGATGATTTTAAGTGAAGGGGTTACTGGTATTGCCCCCAAACCAAAATAAAAGCATGTTCACCAATCTGCACATGGTTATATTCCCTATGCTAAGTGCCCAGAGACACACCTGGCTTCAATTGAATACTGACAGCAGTTTCAGGCTTTGCCACAAGAAACATGCTAGCTTTTTAAAAAAATTCACAACATTTAGCATAGAAATCAAGCTAAAGATTTCATTGAGTATTTTATTCCTTCTTTGACACTTTCCTACTAAAAACTATCCTTCTCTTAAGAGCAGCAAGCTTGTATGTCCTTAGAGAGCAAGAAGGTAACATTAAAAAAGAAGTTCAGGTAGAAGAAAAATGTTGATAGAAGCATAAATACAAGATAGAGTTTGCCTTCCTCTTTACTCTGAGCATAGCAGTTGTACAAGCACAATGACAAATGGCCACTGAAACCAGCTTTGCATCAGGGGAGGCAAAAGGGAGTGATGGGCACTGTGGAAATCAGGATTGAGAGAGCATACTGAGTCCAAAGACACAGAGCTGCTCAGGTCTCTGTACGGGTTCTAGGTTGCTAAATTGCCACTTTGTCAAGAGAACCTGCAAATCCAGATTTTCACCTGAAGTCTCCTAATTTCTTTAAAAATTTTAATTGTGGTAAAAAAACATAAAAATTAAGATGGTAACCATTTCTAAGCATACAGTTCAGTAACATTAAGTATGGTCACATTGTTGTGCAAACAATCTCCAGAACTTTTCATCTTGTAAAACAAACTCTGTACCTATTAAGCAACAACTCCCAATTGTCCCCTCCGCTCAGCCCCTGGCAATTATTATTCTACTTTTTGTTTCCATAATTTTGACTACTCTAGATTGCTCACATAAATGGAATCATAAGAGTATTTGTCCTTTTGTTACTGCACTTAGCATAATGTCCTCAAGGTTCACCCATGTTGTAGCATGTGTAGGAATTTCCTTTCTTTTTAAAAAGAAGTAAAGCTGAATAATATTCCCTTATACATATATGCCACATTTTGTTTATCAGTTCAATCACTGATGGACACTTGGGGTCCTTTCTACTTCTTGGCTATTGTGAGTAATGCTGCTATGAACATGAGTGTGCAAATATCTGTGTAAGTCTCTGCTTCCAGTTCTTTTGGATGTATATCCAAAAGCAGAACTGCTGGATCATATTTTAATTCTATGTTTAATTTATTGAGTAACTGTCATACTATTTTCCCATTGCAACTGCACCATTTTGCATTACCATGAACAGTGCACAAAGGCTCCTCTTTCTCCGTATCTTTGCACCTGATTATCTAATACTTGCAACTAATTCAAAGTTTTTTTCAAAATACCACTCATCCACACAGTTCAGGCCAAGCAAACAGTGTCTGTAACCTGGAAGGGTCCTGTGCACAGAGACAGATGTCTACAAACCTCTGGCAGAAGGCATGGTTCTCAGTCCCCATGCATATGCAGTGATTCTGGATGACCTAACGTGTCAAGGGTGATGCCTGCACATTACACAGCTCTGCAGAGGAACGCCTCTCATCACTGTTCTTCCATGGAAGGAAACAATACCCTAGGGCCACAAGCTGACTTCATGACATTTGATAGTAACAGGAAAGAAATCAAAGGAAAAGATTTTGTGTTCCTAAATCTGGTTCATGTATACCCAGAATTCCTGGTCAAGTTCATCTAGGAAAAACAGTGTTTCTCTAAGCAAAGGTATATAACTCTTCTGCTAGTCTTTGGTGGATGTTGACTGAATTGCGTCTAACAGTTGACACAGAGGGAAAATGCTGCTTTCCTAGTCCATCTTCTGCTTTCATTTTATGACTAAAACTTGTATTTCTCAAATTCTCTGAAGCCCCATGGCAATAGAGCACAGTGTTAATGGATGGGTTTAAATTTGTTTTGTCACCTGAGGAAAAAGTGTAATATTTAGAAACATTACAGGACCAACAATCCTTTCATCTCCTCTTTATACATCTTAACTAAACTGAAATGCAAGACATGCTCAAAAGCAGACAGAAGAGATCAGTACTTGTAATTTTCTGTCCTTGGTTTGGCTGCCTAAGACATTCATATTCCTACAAAATGGCACTTTCTGTGATGGAGGAGAGCCAGCATTTCAAAAACTAAAGAAATACATATACACAATTCCATTTGGGAAAACACAAGAAAAATGACTGCTTATGATTTAATGAGTTGTGCTTATAGAAAGGAGGTTTCTAAATCTTTACCTCATTATTCTTCTATGAGAGATCCAGATATAAAGTTGAACCACTTGGAAATACAATAGACAAGGTCATGAATAACCATCGCTACAACATGCTAAAGGAATTAAGTCATATAAATGATAGCCAGTTCTGGAAAGATGAGCCTTGCAAATACAACTGTCTTTCTGTACTGGGGATAACTGCTATTGTATACAGCGCCTTATAAAGACTCCCCAAGTGATGCTTCATGGCAGAGGAGCCTCTTTATTAATGAAGGAAGGAAATAGACATTTATAAAGCACTTAATAGAAGTGAAGCATGTGCAAAGTGCTTTGGGTATTTTACTTTATTTATTCAGTTCTTACAGAAACCTTGTGAGATAGGGTCTCATCCTCTATTTTACAAAAGAGAAAACTAAGGCTCAGAGAGGCTAAGTAACTTGTCCAAGTGATACAGCAAATAAGTGGTTAGTTGGGGATTCAAAACCAGGCTAAGCCTCTTTGCATAGAAATTGCTAAGATGGTTGACGGGTCCTCAAGTTTACTTAAACAAGACCAAGGAGATGGTTAATCACCTAAAGATACTCAGGGTAATCTCTGCTCTTGATACCCACTCTGGCACTGGCCTTTCTTCTCTGGAAGATAGCATGGGTCTACATTGTTTGAAGGAAATATCTAAAAACTGCCTAAAACATGGGGGTGTAAAAGCAGCAAACCCAAACTATTTAATGCCAGATTTTGAAGGCTATAGGGTGCTAACAGCTAAAACATTTTAAATGGGAGACAGATTTTAATCTCAAGTACAGAAAAGCACAAAAATATATACAAATCCCCAAAGCAGTCCCAAATGGTTTGTTAGCCACCAGTAGTGTCACAAAGATTATATCCCACCAGAGAAAATACCTTACCAAACTAGTTACACCCTTTAGAAATTCTAGAACAGCTGTCATGAAAGTTCTCCCTAGATTAGGAATGGCCTTCAAGGAAAAGAGGCTACAAAATGGACACTGATGTTTGTCTAGGCATTCACTATTCACTCATAAAAAAGGGTTAGAAAAAAATACTTTACACATCAGTGATATGCCCAGATCACTTGGGGTTTTTGTTTGTTTGTCTAGGATTCATGAGAATAAGGGAGTGTGGTGGGGAAGAGTTTGATGTGCATAAATAGGTACAGGATTCTGTCAGGATGATACTATTTTCCACCTCAAATTCAAGAACTTTAGGGTATCTAACCTATTCCCAACAGAATCTAATAGCAGCCTTTCAAAAAAAAAAGCCTAGTTTTACTTGATGTCTCATTAGTCCTTCATGGAAATCTACATGCTTCAGTTTTATTCTACTGTAACTAACATGACTTCATGGCCCTCCTTAATTTTCTATCAGGGAGCAACGTGGCAGTGGAAAGGATAATCCCAAAGCCATAAGGACTTGTGTCAATTATATTGAACTTGAAACATTACCTCCAAAACATATATTTAGGGTATCTGGTAAGGTGCAGAGCAAACACTCATTTTTCACTTGCAACTATTTTAAGTGACAACAAAACAGCATACTTACCAAAGTTTTGCTTTGTCTGTGCCAAGTATTGTTCCATTCATATGGCAGCTTCATAAAATATCCAGGGCTTCTGAGTTGCATGCATGTGCCTACCTCATTACTTTGAAATCAGTGGCATTCTAATCTGGTGGACAATTTATCAATGAAGTCATCAGAATATGTTAGTCCATGTTTAGTAGTTCTTGTAGGAAGAAATGTTTGCCATGATACCTTTAAATGTAAGGAGTTTGAGTTTATACATCAAAATGCATTTCAGCAAGACTTCTTTATGATTGTCCCTCAATTCATTAAGTTATTTTTTAAACTCAAAATGACATAAATAAATTTCATCTATGAGATTAGATTGATCAGTTACTTCAAAATCATAACTTCTTTCTGTCTGGTATCTGTATAAGATGTCAAAAGATATCTATGTAAAAGATACCGCTTTAAAAATATTGATGTTACTAGAGTTTTATTGCTAGAGAAAAAAAAAGTCCTTCATTATTTACTCAAAACTATACCTGTAGTGTTGCAAAAATTATACTATATATACATATAGCTCTGTATAAGTTTAAGATATGAATGATGTACTTTTGTATATTGTAAGATGAATGCCACAACAGGTCTAGCTAACATCCATCATCTCATGTAGGTAAGAGGAAAAGAAAAAGAAAAAATGTTTTTTCTTTGTGATGAGAACTCTCATGATCTACTCTCTTCAACGACTTTCAAAAACACCATACAGCAAGTGTTAATCACAGTCATGTTGTACACTGTACACTTCTCTAAACCCAAATTTCCATTTCAATGCCATTTTCATCTCACTAAATCATGTACAAATGGACTTAAAAAAAAAAAAAGCAGAATAGCCTGGACTTGGTTTCCTAAGAACCTCCCTCCACTGCATGCATTACTGTTGCCACTCTTTTTTAAAATCATGAGTGTGAATTACTTTCACGGCTCTTGACCATAGCCAAGGTAACCTGAAATTGCTTTCCATCCCTAATAATAATTATGTCCCATATAATTATTATTATTATTATCTTTTCTCCTCAATAGAAAAGTGACTGGACCAACCCAAAAAGGACAGGAGTCTTCTTCCTCTGATTCAGATTTCCTTCTGTTACAGATTGGATTTGAGGATCCTCCCCTCCAGGGACAGGCTGCAGCTTCAGGGAGTCAGAATGGAGCTGATTCTGAGCCAGCTCGCCATGTCTTCTCCTTTTCCTGGTTGAACTCCCTGAATGAATGATGTTCATTCCAATGCTGCCCATTTGTCTGCCTGGCTGAGATGCACACAGGCAGCTGGGAACCTAGATGAAATTAATATGATGCAGGTGATGAAAGGGACCTCTGAAAAGGATTTCTGCAAAACAAACAAAAAAAACAAACCCTTTAATTCTGCATGACTCTAATCCCACATTGAGGAAAAACAATATTTTGAGAAAGAGTTGCAGAAAGCACTGGAAAAAAGGAACTTAATCTTACACAAATCTTTTATTGTGTAGGAAACATTATGAAAGGTGTGTAGGTGTGGTACATGTGGGTGTGTCAGTAACAAGTGGCAAGGGTTGAAAAAAGTGGGCACTACACTTTCGTCTCTAATAAGCACTGGCTTGTGTTATTTTATCATAGCAGCTCATATCCTCTTTCCTCTTTAACAATGCAGGGGTCAGTGAAATTCAATGTTAATTCAGAAGTGACTGATTTATCAATAAATGGACAAAAGGTAAATCATTGACCAAAAGGATGGAATATTTCACAAAGTTTTTCTTTTCCACTATAGATGTCACTAGGTGTATACTCAGAAACGTTCTCTGACTCTGGTGACACTGTCACAGCCCAATGGGCTGAAAGCCCTAGGACATTTCTTGTGACATTTTTCTAATACTAGTTTTAGATATGCAGATATCAGACATTTTAATTGAAAAAGACTTTCCATTAGTAACTGTCTACTTTCTCTTGTATTCACTGAGGCACCAATTTGGTGAACTGTAGGACAACTGCATGTATTTAAATATATATGCACACACAATACACATTTAAAATATGTATATATATTTAAATCATGGTTTTTTTTTTGTTCCACCATAATGCCTCCTTCAGAATGTAACTTTACTCTGTATGAACTCTTAAATAAATGGCATTTCTAACAACTGTCTTATAATAATTTATCCTGTTTCATATTATCTTATTAAACCAATAGTTAAAGAGTATTTAAAGTATCCCAAGGGAAGAGGCATCTTCATGCATCTAAATTAATTTTGAAGTATTAAACATTGGATTGAATTTTTTGATGTTACAACTAAACCACCAAAGATGAATGCATTGTAAAACTAACCATGTGTTGTTCAGTTTTAGAAGTGAATAGAGATAGTTTATATTCCTAGGAATTAAAGTGATTAGTCTTAGCATAAACATAAATGAGGAACATATTTGTGAAGTTATTAAAGTCAAAATATTCTTTATAAGAAAATGTTCCCAAGTGCTACTTTATGGCAAATGGATTTAATTGTTTTAAGTGGAGAGGCTATCAAGTTTCTCCTATTAGAAGTAGGAATTGGAAAATAACTTAGCAAAAAAATATTTTATGATACTAATGTAGTAGCTTGATAAAGTGAGCCTTTCTCATAGAAAAAAAAAAAAGCAGCATGTTGGCCCTATAGTGTGAAGGAATGCCCTCCCTCACCCATTTTCTTTTCCTTTTCACTTTCTCTACCCTTCTCAATTATTTCACATCTTATATTTAATCAGGGTTGAATGTTATTTCCTTTATGAATCAATCTTCCACTTACAGAATTACCAGGTCTTAGAGCTGGAAGCAACTTCCCAAATTATTTAACACATCAGGGGATTAATCTAAGGTAGAGAGATAAGCCCAAGGCAATTGCACTAACTGTGTAAATCCACTAACATACATGTTTGTATTTTTAGTAGAAAATAAAATGCAATGGGTTTTGTTTTTTCTTGTGCTGAAGTCAGTTTGGAGGCAATCAGGAGCTGAGATTATTTCCCCTATAAGCAATGAAGAACAAAAATAAAGTCATGACTACCTTTGCAGCTTTTATTAAAAATATAAATATTCAACATTCTCTTACACAACAAAATTGACCAAGGATTGGAAAGATGTTTTATTACTGAAACATTTACAAGGAAAAGCTGATCCAAAAAGCTTACAGCTTTTGTCTCACCCACCCGAAAGGATAACATTCTCTTTGGTCAGACCACAACAAAATCATCTGGGCGACTTCTTTCTCCTTCTTCAGAACGTTTCCTCCCTGTCTTTAAAACACCATTAAAGACACCTGGAAATGGAAACTAAAAGTAGACAATACAAATAACATTTTGGTATTGTTACTGCACGTGAATACACTTTGTGCATGCTAATTAAGGAGGATAGGCGCTCTTGCTGCACGTCTTCTATGCTTCAAGCTATGTAAAAATAAACAAATGGTATCAGAGCAACGTTACGGCACAGAATACTGTATTAATTTTACTTTTTTAAATAATTTTTTTGTGCTAAATACAGAATCTTTTTTGCCAAACCCACCGTTTCATTTCCCAATAATCTCCATCAGTTTCCTGTTGCTGTGAGCTTGCTGAGCTAACTGCTCGGCCCTGGCCATTTCCAAGACTTCTCGGAGGAGGTGGAAGGTGAGATCCAGCGAGATGGGAGGTTCCTCCGATCGCCTCTCCCTCTCCAGCGTCTCCGGACGGCCGCCGAGGGCTTTCTCGGCGAGGCGCTCCGCGGGACCCGCAGGGCTGTCGGGCTGGCGCCGAGGCAGCGGCAGCTGCTGCAGCAACGCGCGGAAAAAGTTGGCGACCGCCTCGTCCGGCGAAAGGCGGCTGCCGCCGCCTCCAGCGAGAAGAGAAGGGGCGGGCGAGAGGGGAGCAGAGGGGCTCTTGTTGAGGTTACCCAGGCGGAGGAAATATTCCTCCCCCATACGGAGCAGGACGGGCCGAGCTTGCGCCTGTTGGGGCTGCTGGGGCTGCGCCGGCGCCTGGAAGAAATCCAGGGGCTGCAGGGGCTGTTGAGCCTGCCGGGCGCCCGGGACGGACCCCCGGCTGAAGAGGGCACTGCATGGCGAGCAGGGCAGGAGAGCCGCTAGCAGGACGCCCACGGACACGAGCAGCGGCAGCCGCATGTTAGAGGCGCTCGCTGCAGCACAGAGGGGGGCAGAGAGCGGAATGAGAGAAGGGAAGAGATAAAGAAAGAGTTGGTCAGAGTTTAGCTCAACTGGGAGGTGCCCTCGGGGGTCTTCCTACGTGACACCACAGACGCATCTCGCGAGTTGGGGGTGGGCGCTGTCCGCGGTGCTGACGCGCCGGAACTATGACTTCTGTTAGACTTGGCGTGAGAAGGGGGTGCAGAAAAGAGGACACCTGCAGGGCTCGGCGCGGAAGCTCAGCCCCTGGCCAGGCCTGCGTGACCCTTCTCCTTCCGTTACCCCCAGAGTGATGGTCCCTGAGTCCCCTAACAATTCCCAGAACTGATTCCCCGAGCCCTAGAGGAGACCTACAAATTTAAGCTCTCACCCACTCTTAACACCCGCTCCCCCTTTCCGGATGTTTCACGTTCTCCTCCTAACTGAGAACTGCTGCCTCTTCCTCCTCTGACTCCATCTGTGCCCTTGCATCCTTCTCTCGCGGCGGGGAGAGAGGGTCGGGATCGATGGGGGGCTTGTATATAAAGCCAGCGAGGAGTAACTGGCAGTTTGGATACGATGCGCAGCCGTCTAAGTTTGCTTTTGCCACATTCCCGCTACTATCTGAATCTTGATGCGCAGTCAGCATACACACACACACGCACGCACGCACGCACACATAATCACTCACACACTCGCACACATCCGCACAGAGACAGCCGGCTCTGCTGCGCACACCATGGCAGCTCAAGCAAGGCAAAGTTGAAGGCGCATGTCTGTCTAGGGGCTCCCTACCTTCGGAGGCGCTTCTGCAGGTGAGCAGGCGCTGCCGCCTCTCTGTAGAGGAATGTCTCCCGGGCTTTTTCAGGATATTCCTTCCCCTCTCCTTTCTGTCCCCACTCTCTTTCTCTTCCCCTCTTCGCTTTCCCTTCCGTCTCTTAATGGACTTGGGCTCTGAGTTTTCCACACCAGAGCCTGGAGTGGGATTTTATAGCGTCGACCCTCTTCAGAAACCACGCAGCATTTGCCTAATAAGCTGACGCTCTCTTGACAGCTCGATTGCGTGCTAGTTCTGCTCCTGCATAAATCATAGGGCCCTGCCAGGGAACGAGGGGAAGAGTTTTGCTATCTCAACACTGAATCTCACATCCAATTATATCAACAGATATTTATCGCCTCCTTGGTGACGTCAATGAGCCCCAAAATGGAAGGACTTCTTATGACTTGTCCATTGACAAAAATTCTTGAATGAGATTCCCCAAGTGTGAAAACATACTGACCTCTTACAATGAAAGGCCAAACTGAGGGTCGGAAAAAAGCGAATGGGAGGGGAGAGGAAGGGAAAGTGCCAGGCATGAGGTCTATCAATGTACAATCCTGCGGGGAGGGCAGCAACCAGTTGCAGTGGGTGGATGTGGATC
This sequence comes from Manis javanica, assembly GCF_040802235.1. NCBI lineage: Eukaryota > Metazoa > Chordata > Mammalia > Pholidota > Manidae > Manis > Manis javanica. The sequence continues at coordinate 154,466,587 of NC_133157.1, forward strand.
ACTGTCCTCCCTCTCCCACCTAATTTCTCTGACCAGTTGTCTTGGGCAACACCTCAGTATCTGAAAAATACCCCTTTGCTAGAGACAAAGTGTCCCATCACCTTTCACAAGAATGAAGAAAGAGAAGATGAAAGTGCAGCTTTTAAGCCTCTTCTGCTTTTTCATCCCAAGAACAGATAAAGGAACCATCAGTCTGCAGAGGCAAGACCAGCAAGTCTAAGAAAAGCAGCTTAAGTTTTTTAAATGATGACAAGAGCTACTTCCAGATGCAGAGGTACAAACCAAGTTCTGTCAGGGATGCAAAAAGATTTTAAATTCTCCCAGAAACTAGCAATTCCTCCTCTGTCTTTCTCAGAATCTGAAATTAGTTGTGGAATTTTCTATTCCCAAATTAGAGAGAGAAAGGACCAGTAAAAGGTGCATGAGTTAAATAATCTTTAGTCTATGCAGTGCAAACCCAAAGAGAGAAGTATCTATTTCTAACGTCCTATTCTATATTGGAAAAGGTTCACACTGCCAGATAACAAGGCTGAATCCATCAGTTGCATGCTTTCATTGATGAATAGTAAGACTGTGAAAGGGTAACCTCCTTCATTTTATTTCCAAATACTATCAATACACTATAGTATCCATCTCAGGGGCACCCAGGTTTTTGCTGTTGTTTTATAATTTACTTTTCCAAATTCAATGTGGTCCATGGAAGCCTAATAAGTAAATGCTCTCTGGCATTACTACAGAATGAAATACTAAGCCTATGAAACCACAAATTTCAAGTGAATTTGACACTGTCATATAGGTAGGAGGCAATTACCTCTAATTTTTCAATTCAAAATGGAATTCCAAACTCTGGTGTCTGTGATTTAATTCAGTTTTTAGATAACCATCAGAGTTGTTTGTCAGAAACTTCCTGTTCCTCATTTCTGGTTACCTATGCTGCTTCCTTTGCAGCTAACATGACAAATGACACAATATATATTTCAACCCCTATTTTGGGTCTATACTAATTCACAACTACTCTTAGAAACAAAAGGAAAGTAAAAAGAGAAATGCTTAACAGTTTCCAGAGAATTCAGCTCAAGGTTGGATCACTATGATATGGAACATAATTTTGATATAAGAACAGAGAAAGGAGCGTGTCTTCTGGGAAAGATGTGAGTTAATAGAAGATCATGATTGTGGAAAAACGTTGAGCTTGTAGAGGAAAGCTGTTTTATGTTGGCAGGGGACATACAGAACCTTAGGTTTCATTATCATGGGCTTTTTTTCCCCTTCATGTTGGAATGGGTCTCAAGTTCTTGCTTACTTTCTTGCATGACTCTTTCTCTGTCTCCACTGGCAGATTTCAGCTTGGGTGTCAATCTGGAGATGAAGTAGATTTGGAAGGGGGAAATTCAGGTAAATAGATATGGAAGAAGAACTAGAAAGGGATGAGACCATGAGTTTAGGTGCAAAGGCCTGGGAAGTTCCTCCAGAGAAGACACAATGTGTTTTGGGCTCTAACCCTATACCCCTTCAGATCTCTCACTTATTGGGCCATATGGAGGATGTTCTTTTGGTATAGTTCCCTCATCACTGTTGCATCCTTGCTGTGAAGTTTTCCTACAGTAGGTAGTTGATGGGGACACAGTGGTTCTGACTAGAGGTGAGGAACAGGAGGCCTGGATCCCATAGAAGGAGGAACCATGCAGAGTAGTCCTTACCCAGTGCAATTTATCTGAAAGTTAGATTTCATCAAATCACTTAATGCTCACAATAGAAATTACATGAAGAGATCATTTGTTTTAGATAAGAAACAAAGAGGTTAAATTACTTACCTGAAGTCATTCAGCTAGTTAGTGGTAAAGTCAGAAATAGAACCCGTTCTTTTGACTACCCCTGTATCATTTCCATAACATAACAATACCCTTTAAATTTCCTTTTCCAGCAGAGACACACAAATTGAAGTGAGAAGATGAATTTAAATAAAGCGACATATTCACTAATCCTGGGGCATTTTTATTCAGACTTTCTTTATATTGATAAATATCTTAAAGCATGATTCTCTGTACATGCTGCTGCCCCGGCGCTTGATTTTAAGTCTCTGGGTGCACACACTGCAATTTACCTTTCAGCTGAATCTTGTAACTATAACATGAAGTTTTTAATGCATTGCCAACCAACTTAAGATGCATTGATTTGATTTTCCACCTTAGTTCACCTTAAAGAAGAAAGATCTTTGATAAAGTTATAGAGTAATGTGGTTCTCAAAAACAATAATAAAAATGTGTGATGGAGAAATAACACAATGCAGAGGATTTATATATGTAATAAACTAAATATCCAAGTCCATAAAAAATCACCACTGACAGATTTGATCTTACATGTAGGACTAATTTTTTGAAAGCAGTAATTGGAGAACCAATTTAAATACTTTTAGAATCTAGAAACATAATCCAAGAAACAAGGGCACAAAAACAGAGATTATTCCACATTTTAAACCAAATTTTTCAATAAAACCATAATATACATTATAGTTGAATTTTAATGGCACAGCAGTCTAATGCATAAAGTAATAGTGGAAGTAATAAGTAACTGTTGGTCTTATTCCTGTCATCTCCCTGCACTCTCAAAGAGTATCCCAACATGTGTGCCCAATAACAAAATTCAGGGCAAATACACACAGTCTCCAAGTTTGCTAACTAAAACATTTGTTGAAACAAATCTACCATCTCCAATGAGAGCCTTTAAAAATGTCTAGGATAAGGCTAGGAAAAGGATCTCAAAGAGCACAAATATCTATCTGCTTCACCAGTAATAGTAACTTTTATTGAAATCCCATCTGATTATCAAAGCCATTCATCCTCCTTGTAGAAAACTTGGAAAAATAAGAAAAGTATACAGAAAATTACAAAACTCCTCAAATTCCAGAATCTAAAGATAACCTCAGTTAATAATTTGTTGTTTCTCTTAAGAATTTTTCCTGCGTTCATACATTTTATGTAATGGAGACAACACTGTATTCCTAATTTTGGATCTCTGTTTTAAAAAAAAAACAAAAAAACCTCTTACTTAAAACTTAAAGATAGTTGGTCCAAGGAATCCTTCCCAAATTCCTTAATTAGGTTTAGGAACTGTGCTGTATGTTCTAACATGATTAATATCCTCCATCGTGAAACTCACATTTTTAATAATTACTGGTGAAATATTTATCTTCCTTGCTGGACTGTAAACTGCATAGCAGAAACTTGTCTTTTTAAACCACCATATTCATTATTCCAACCTCTAGCCCAGTGCCAAAACACAGTAGATATACAATAAGCCTTGGAAAACATTAATTATAGAAAAGTTGATGAATGAATGAATCATAGAAAAATCAATAGCTACCATCAATGTATAACTGGATAAGATTTTATAACAAAAATTTTATAATCTACTTTTTTCCACTTAAAATAATACCTCAAACATTTTCTTATTACCAAGTGACATCTATTTTATTGACTGTATAGCATTCTGTCACGGAGATGTATTCTATTTCTATTTTGAACAGTTTCTATTCATTCCTCATCATTGATCACCATCCTAATAACCTGCTTTTTAGTTTTTTCCCTACCTTTAAGTAATATATCCATAGAATCATTTCCTGATACTTCAGATATAAACAATACCTCTTAACTCCCCAAACTGTAAAATAAGAATATTAGTATCTCTTCAGCTTTTCATACAACCTCCTGCATCTTGATCTCCCAAACACTCTCATCTCTACTTTTATTTGCACATTATCAATGCTAATATTTTTATAACAATAGTTGAGTCTTCTGTGCTTTGACTAAAAATTTATCTAAAAGTTAAAAATCAATATAGTTTTTATTTATTGACTATGTAAAAATTGTTTGCTGTAGAACAAAGTCACTGACTCTGGTTATATTTCCTTTCCTGTTTTTTACTTACAATTACCAATTGCCTTTTTTATATTCATAGTCTAGTTTTTTCTAGAATTACTGTTTGTTCCCAATTTTTTTCAGATTTTCAATCATGACAAGTAATCAAGCCCTCCCCCTCTTTTTAAGACCCTTCCCCTTGAGCACTCTAACCTGCTGCTTTCAGACTGGTCACTATGTAAATCTGATGCACAACTGTCTTCCTGGGACTTCTCTTTTTCTGTTTTTTTTCTGAACTGAATTCAGTCTGGAATCACATGATTTATTCCTTCTGGATTTCTCGATTTTAAACTTATTTTGCTAGAGCATATCCACAGATGACTTTCTAAGAAAGGATATATCGTAAGTAAATTTGCTGAATCTTTGCACTTCTGAAAATGGCTTTATTTTACCAGGCAGTTTGGAATGATATTTTAGCAAGGTATACAATTCCAGGTTGAACATAGTCTTCCTCCAGAACTGTGAAAGTATCATTCCCTTTATCATCTAATGCTGCTGACAAGAAATCCAATGTCATTCTGATTCTAATTTCTTTATAGGATCTATTTGGGTTTCTTTCTTCTCTTATTCTCACTTGAAGATTTTAAATCACCTCTTTGTTGTTGATGTTCTGAAATTTTACAGTGGCGTTGGATCTTTTTTCATCTTATTTGGAGAGACTCTTCCTCTTCAAGTGTAGAAAAATCTCTTGTGTTATTTCTATGATAATTTCCTCCATTTTATCTCTTCTTTTTTTCTGGAACTTCCATTATTCTGGTCCTCCTTTGTTGGCCCTCTACATTTATTACATTCTCTCAGGTTCTTTGTTTTGTGTTCTAGTTCCTGGGAAAGCTCTTTTAAATATCCTCCAGTTCTTCAATTAGTTTTGTTTTACAATCATATATTCAACTTCCAGGCTTTTTATTCTTTCTCCATATTATTTCATTGCTCCTATTTTTGCTTTATAGTGTAATGTCTTCTCAAATTTCTTTAAGAACATTAACTAGGAAGTTTCTAAGCTTTCTTTCCTTTAATCACCTATTCCTTCAATGGTCATTTTAAAATTTTTATTTATCTTGGTTCCTCTATTTTATGTTGGAGACTTGCCTTAAATCTCCTAAGGTAACCCCTACATATGAATGGTTGCACTCTCGTATTTAAGAATTAGACAATACAAAGCTAATTGGGAACTCTTTGTGAAGGACAAGGACCCCTTGCCACCAAGCAGTTTCCCTTTTAGGGTAGTTAGATAGTGAAACAATCATTATTTGGGGGATATCCATAACTGTCACACTACAGAGAATTTTTCTTGGGAGCTGTTCAATTTCAGTTAAGGAAAGTATATGTATTAGTTTTTTAGAGCTGCCATAGGCAAAAAGTGCCAGAGGCTGGGTGGTTTAAATAATAAAAATTGATTTTTTTTTTACCTCTGGAGAATACAAGTCCAAGATAAAGGTGTCAGCATAATTGATTTCTTCTGAGGCCTCTCTACTTACAGATGGCTGTCTTCTCCTGTGCCTTCACGTGGTCCACCCTCTGTGTGTGCATGTCTTTATCTTCTCTTCTTTTAAGGACACCACTCATACCAGATTAACCCCACTCATAAGACCACATTTTACTTTAACTACTCCTTTAAAAAAGGTCCTATCTCCAAACACAGACACCTTCTGAAGTCCTAGGGGTAATGACTTCAACATGTTAATGTTTGGTGGGAGGGGCACAATTCAGCCAATAACAGTATATTTTGCAAGTGTTTATTTCTTTGCTTTTACCTACCAGCTACACATTTGAATACTTAACATTTCAAGTGTCCTCACTATTTTTGACCCCTTTTCTCATTCCTGCCTTTGAAGATAATTGGAGTTTCCAAATCCTGAGCCCCTCCTGCATTCTGCAGGTGGGCCAAAGCCTTCCTCAGCTGAGGCCCCCTTGTGGGCCTTCTGCAATGGCTCCCTTACCTTCTTTCAATAGCTAACTCCGCCTTCTCTGCTGTCCTTCCTCAGCTATCCTTTTGCAGACCTTTTACAGCTGCTTTCTCTGCCTTGCATTCTCAAACACCACATCATCTTTTCTGCTCTCCTTACATCAATGGCTTCTTAAGCCCTCTCACCTGCTTGTGGTCCTTACCTGTTCTCTTCATCATTCGGCATTTATACTATCATTTTAGTGGGGTCTCAGAGGGAGGAGGGTAAAGATGCATGCATTTTGGAAAGACCTCTCTGAATACAGTGTGGAAAGCAGACTGGAGGGGCAAGGAGGCAGACAGATAAGATCTAGTCTTCAGGTCATTACCACTGGGCCTCTATAGGATGAGCATCACATGCCAGTAATGATAGGAGCTGTACAAGGCAATGGCAGGGTCTCCTGGGGATTGCTCCAGGGCAGAGCCACACTCCTGCTCAGCGGTCGGTGGGGGCAGGGCTTCCTCTCAGTCCCCCATCATTCAATCATTTTCTCAGCATCCAGAAATCCAGGATGCCTTATCACCTTTCTTCAGAAAAGCAAGAACTTTGTTACCTGTCCTTTCATTTTTCCAGAAGTTAGGAAGTAACTGCCCCTGGGGAGATGACTCAGAGCATCAAAAAAGGGGCACATTTCTGTTTCTCTAACAAGCCCTTGTCTTGATGAACATGACTGACCTTTCTATTTACATCATAATACATCAAATTTTCTGTTTTAGGCTCCAGATAATGGATGGAGGGCAGTGAGAGGATGTGTGTGAACTCTCTGTCATGAAGGGCAATTTGCAGGAACTAATCATCTTACAATAGTTGGTCATAAGAAAGAAATCCATCAACCAAGCATCCTGAATAGGTATTTATAGTCATGAACATTTCTTGACTCTAAAGAAAGATTTCCTAAAGAATTCTCCTAGGAATATTACTGGTGTTGCAAAAGGGGAAAGTCTGTGTGTGCAGTGGAGAAAGATCTTAAAGAAAAATTAAACATTTTTTACTGCAGAATTTTCTAGTGTTTTAATATTTTTTCTGCAGTGTAAATCTCCAGGTCTTCAGTATTTCCCAGACTTCTTTGACCACACAGCATGTTTATTGTGGGTCTAGTTGGAAAATAAAATAAACCAAGGCATTTTATGAGGAGCCAAGCTACACTTTCTTTCTTTGCCATCTAAATTGAAGTCCATGATTAGAGCTACTAAGCCATTTTCTATCACTTCAGGAAAATTTTTTTTTAATGATATTTTTCTTTACCCTTGAAGCAAGGGATTCAGAGTATGCAGAGACATCTATTTCCAGTGCTTCTGAGGACTGCCTGCCCTTGGAAGGTCCTCTGGCAAGGAGCTGCTGAGCCCTCCCTCACTACCCATGAAATGGTCAGGCAGGTTTACACACCTGCTGTCAGGGGAAGGAGTTGGTCTTTAAAGTAATTTGGCCCTGTAGAATCTGTAGGTTTGCCTTGCAAAGGAGGGCCTTCTTTGGGTGTGAAAAGGCAGAAGTGTCCTAGACAAAACTGATTGCAATGGGTGACACTGGGTTTTTCATAAAGGAAATCTGGTTACTTGAATAGCTGTAAGCAATGAAGGCTGCAGGGGTAGATAGAGATGATAGGCAGCCAACATTTAGAAGCTGTAGATTTCAAAGATGTTTTTACTGGTTGTGGGTTCAGACCTTTTGTGAACCTTACTGCAAGCTCTTTTCATCTCCAAGGGTTCTGTCCTCATCTGTGGAAACTGTGATGTTAGCTTCCTCTATGAGATCTAAAGTTATTTGTTTATGTGTATGTGCTTGTCTGTCTCCAATCTTGTTGGGAGCTTACTTATTTGTAGCCTAACTCTTAGCATGCTGCTTAGGCATGGTGTTTGTTGGCTGTTGTAGACTGACTATGCCCCACTTAAGAGAAAGACTACATTAGTCCAAGGTGGTCTCTCAACTAAGACAAAAAACCCTTGAAAGGATGGCTATGTGAAACCTATATGTGGGAAAGAAAGCATCTGCCTGATTTGTCAGTCACTGTTCTCTTTTGTGAAAATTTTAGAAGTGATCTGAGAAACAATGTTCCCAGGGTAATGGGAAAGATTTAACAGCCTCAAGCAGCAGTGAAATTTAATGCTCCTATTCATGTAAGTTAAATATAGATACATATTTCAGCCTCACCTCATTTTCCAACTTGTTTTCTTTGTACTTTAATTCTTAATAGCTATAAAGTTCTACCTGCTGCTAATGCACTTTTCTCTTCCCAGAAACAAACCAATAATTGCAATAAAGGGATTTTTTAAATTTGAATGGAGAAATACAATTATATAATCTGATAGATTCCCCTGTAAAAAGTTATTCAGCTTTTTGACCAGATTCCTGCTTATATTGGAATTTGTTCTGATATCTTCACTTGAAGATTCCACTAAGGAAAAAAACTATTCATAGCAGCCTTGCAAAAAGAATAATGAATGTTGCTGATCCCTGCACTTCCTGTGGGGACACATTAGATTCCTGGTATAGCAGTTGTCAGATTACCTCAATCAGTTTTGATTCTATCACTTCCTAACTGGGTAGTGACCTTGGACAAATTATTTAATTTTTCAAACTTATTTCTTTATTTGTCAAATCAATATAAAATGTTTTATTTGCTCCTCTTAGGTTTGTGGGATTAAATGAGATTGTGAATTCAGAATCTAGAATATTAGAAGCAGTCAGTAAACATTTGTCACTGCTATGGGCTAATGATGTGGTTGCTTTTACTGCTGAAAGCAGTGTTTCTATCTCTAGCTCCTCAGAGCCTAGCATTGTGCTCAGCATTTATTAGGCTTAATAAATGTCTATTAATGAAATAAAACAAATGTAATTACTAAGATTTTCTTTTTCTAATACCAGAGGTTTTTCAGCCACCCAGGTGATCTAAATTTTTTTTCTGTAAATTAGTAAACTATCTTTTTTTAAATTTTTTATTAAGGTATGATTGATATACACTCTTATGAAGGTTTTACATGAAAAAACAATGTGGTTACTACATTTACCCATATTATCAAGTCCGCACCCATACCCCAATGCAGTCACTGTCCATCAGTGCAGCAAGTTGCCAGAGATCCACTATGTCTCTTCTCTGTGATACACTGTTCTCCCCGTGATCCCCACACCATGTGTACTAAACATAATACCTCTCAGTTCCCTTCTCCCTCCCACCCACCCTCCCACACCCCTCCTCTTTGGTAACCACTAGTTCATTCTTGGAGTAGTAGACTATTTTTTAAGAGCAATTTTAGGTTTAAGGAAAAGCTTAGTGAAAAGTACAAGCAGTTCCCATATATGCTTTCTTCCCCTTATCCTCCCCCTTAGTTTTCCCCTGTTATTATAATTACTCATTATTATTAACATCTTGTGCCCAACAGCTTGTGCTCATGTGGCACATTTGTTAAAATTGATAAACTAGTGTTGATACATTAATATTAACTAAAGTTCATAGCTTACATTTAAGTTCATTCTGTGCTGTATATTCTGTGGTTCTGACAAATGCATAATGTCACATAACCCCCATGACAGCATCACACAGAATCATTTCAGGGCTCTAACAATCTCTTACGCTCCACCTATCCTTGCCTTCCTCCCACCCTCCCCCAACCCCTGACAACCACTGATCTTTTTATTATCCCTGTAGTTTTGCCTTTTCTAGAATGATGTACAGTTTGGATCATACATTGTGTAGCCTTTTATTAAATTAAAGTATCATTGATATACAATCTTATGTTGGTTTCAAATACACAACACAGTGTTTCAACATTTACCCATATTATCAAATCCTCACCCCCTCCAGCATGGTCACTGTCCATCAACATACTAAGATGTTACAAAATCATTAACTGTATTCTCCGTGCTGTACCTCTGTCCTCATGACCAACCTGTATTGTGATTTCAAATCATTGTGCTCCTTAATCCCCTTACCCCTCCCTCACCCATCCCCCCCTTCCCCTTTGGCAACCACCAGCCCTTCTGGTGTCTCTGAGTCTTATTATGTAGCCTTTTCAGACTGACTTCTTTCACATAACAATATGCATTTTAGGTTCCTCCTTGTCTTTTCAAAGATAACATTTTTACTTAGGAAGAGCATCATTTTGACTTGAGAAATATCTGTTTGGCCTTAGACCAACTGTTCACTATCTGTTTACTGAGACCTACTTAGTAAATGTCTGTTTATGCTCACTTAAGGATTATTTCCAGGTTGAAACTTCTATTCTCAACTGAAAGTAGGTGCATTCAAAGGGGAATTTTGCATACTAAGGAGGGGTTAAAAACAACAGTTAACATTCCTAATTAAAAATAAAATACAAGAACATATACTTATCTTTTCTGTTACAAGATCACTAAGTCCCTCTCTTCCTAGTGGGAGCCCGAGCCCCTGTGTCCCCAGGCTGCCATAGACCCGTCAGATTCTCCAGATTGGAGCTGAATAGCTATTCACATCAAACTGGCTGAGAGTTCATTTTTTTCTCCACACCCTAAATGCTCCTGGACAACATTTCTATTATTCCTGCTCTAAGGTCATGCAATAGAAAATAACCATTCATCATAAATTTTTAAAATCCCTTTTCCTTTATCACTCTGCCTCCCTGAACCAGTCCCTGGAGGAGCCCCCATTCATCCAGCCAGAGGGAGGAGGTGGGGACAGTACAGGTACAGCTGCCTTCACCCCTCGCTTAGCAGGCCTCTTCCTGATTTCATTTCCTTGATAATTTTGTGTTCATCCTATTCCCACATACTCTGTGATATAGTTTCTTCTGCAGCCCTTCTTAATGCTTACACCTTTCAAGCACTTATAAACAGTAAGTCTCTCCACTGGTCTAAATTTAGAAAATACGTACATATATTTATTTGGCTCCTTTAGTGCTTTCTTAAAAGCCATCTTTCTGGGTGTTTGAACTTCTCATAGGACTTTTTTGTGGGGAAAGAGTAGGCTCTTGAACCAAGCCCCTGAAACTGGGTCACTTGGATTTCTCTAAGGGCTGTTATTTTGCTCCTCCATTTCCGTGCCTAATCATGGGGGTAGCTCCTGATCATGGAGCATGGTGCCACTGGGATTTCTGTTCCTGTGTACATAGGCAGACTTTCTGGTACAGGGTGAGAGCAGAGAGAATGATCGGAATGGGGTTGGGAGTACCAGGAAGGGGACAGCTCAAAACAAAGTCCTTGTGTCCAGTCAAGTCCCATTCACATCCCAAAAGCAATGCCAGAGCCCCTGAAACCATGTCAGCTCTCTCCAACAGTGAGCACCTCCTTTGGGCCAAGTGCTGGACTAGGAATCAAGACTAAGGCTAAGCAAAAGTACGTGCAGCAGCTAAAGTTAGGGTTGTGATGAAATATAAAAATGCCAATCTATATTTGTGTCTGCTGTAATTTTATCAGAAATCTTCTGGGGGAACCTGAATGGGGCCTAGCAGGACCCCAGGAATTAGCTGCTGAGACTTTTCCTCTTGAAACCTGGGACACTGCAGCTCCTTCCCTTTTAGTCAAGATAAGCGTAATAATGGCTTCCTTTGCTTACGCTTCTTCCAGAGCCTTACTTTTCTTGTTTCTGATCTTCACTGGGACCCTGCTAGGAAGTAGATAGTATGATCTGCATTCCATAGTGAAAAAGCAGAGCCTTGGCATGGGCACGTAACTTGGCTGATGTCTCCCAGCTGATATGCACTGGGTGCTGGGGTCCTCAAAGAGCCCCTCTGTTTTCTCCCTCTCTTCTTTCTCACTCAGGCCTCCCAGAAACTCTTGGGAGGGGTGGGGCGGTACCACATGGTTTCAAAGGAGCAGGCCCCAAGTTTACAGCATGTTTTTTCTTTCTTCAACACTAACCACAGGTGTGATTGTTTTGAGGAATACCACACTGTTTATGTTCATGCCCCTCAAGAGAACAGTAACCAAAAGGCCTGGGCTCAGTGGGAATACCCCTGGAAACCTATCTAGGCATTATCCATAGAGTCATTTCCTGTTTGCTCTTGGTTTTTCCTCTTTATTTCTAATCCTCACACTTCTTGTGTATACACCACACTGAACATCCCATTACTTCCATCTTTGCTGCCATTCCCAGGATCAGTGGAGACAATCTACTAACAAATATGCTTATCCAGACCCTCAGAATAGATTCTGACATCCCCATCTCTCTGTGCCTTGCAAACACTGGTATAGTTTCTCATTCTATAATGGGTATTATAAGTTTATATTTATGCTTCTCACCAGTTTCTTAATTAATATTTGGTATACCGAGGCCTGTTAATTAACATGTACCTTTCCTGAAATTTCAAATCAGCTATTTGAAATGAAAGGAAGGCAGATATCAACTTGCAAAGTCTGTGCATAATGAAGTGAACAACAAGCTCACATAATGAAGACAATTATACAACATTTGCATGATTCTTTTTCCTTACAACATAAGACAAGACACAAGGAGCTGATTTAGCATGCTGCCTTCACTATAAGTCTTACTTCTTATGTCTCCACCAGTTGGTAGGATTCTCAAAGTCAGGAGCGTGTCCCACTATTTTGTAAAAGTTTTCTTATATTATCCTAAGGACTGCCAGGCAGACGGAGTTTCCTGCCACATTCAACCTGACACAGGTGACTTCAGTTTCTGTGACTGTCCCATGGCTGTGAGCATCACCAAACTCAACCAGCCAGAAAGTGCTGAAAACAATTCTTATTAGTTCCCAAAATATTTACTGAGCATCTACTATGTCTCACCCCTGTGCTAGATACTGGAGATAAAAGTGATCAGGTAAAACAACTGCTGCCCTTGAACTATTCAGGGCCCTGAAGATGACATGTTAACACTTATGTGGAATACAGAGAAGGGAGCCTACCTGACGGGGGAGGAGGAAGGGCTGTGGAGAGCTCCCCAGGGGAGGCAATATCTGAGATGCGACTGGGAGGAAAGAATAGGAATATTCAACAAGGAGAGGAAGCATGGCCATTCCAGACAGGGCAGCCTCAGATAGGAAGAAGCAGAGCTGTGAGAACATTCCTGGTGTTCCAGGAACTGCAGGTGGTTTCCTGTAGTATGCGCAGGTGTGCAGAGAGGAAAGTGCTGGAAGGCAAAGCTAGGGAGGTCTGTAAAGGCCAGCTCCTACAGGGCTCTGAAGCTGAAATGTGATCCTGGGCACATGGGGGGTCCTTGAGGTTTTAAGCAGGGAGATGACAAGGGAAAATTTGTATTGTAGAAAACACATTCAGGCTAGTTTACTAGATGGAGAATATATAAAGTAATGATGATAATAAACACTTTTGGGTACCCACTTGGTGCCAGGCACAATTCTGGAGAAGACAAGGGTAGAGACACCAGTCAGATACCCTTAAACTGATTCAGGCAAGCTGGGTTCAGTCCAAGGTGCTTGAGAGGTTGTCAGACAGTATGGTTAAAAGCCTGCCTTCCCAGATTCAGTCCCAGCTCTGTGACTTACTAATTGTGTGACTGAGTAGTTTATATACCCTTCCTATGCCTCAGTTTCTTCTATGAAATGGCAATAATAATAGGACTTACGTCATAGAGTTATTGTTGTGAGGATTAGATGATCTGTATGTAAAGTCTAAAGACAGTATGGCTGCTGGAAATAGTAGGTGCTCTATAAAGGTTCCCTCTCATTATCTGAACAATGGCAGGTGCTAGAGAGGGCATGGCCTCGAGAAATGTTGAGTGCAAGAGAAGGCAGGACAATGGGGCAAAGGGAGAAGTCCAGACCAATCTCATCATTTTGTGTTAGACAGTGAGGCAGATGGTGAACATGCAGAAAAGTAGATTGGGATGAGAAAATGACAAGATTTATTTGGTAAATATTGAGACTGAAGAGCCTGGGCAATATTGAGGTAGAAACCTCTACCTGGTCATTTTAAATAGGAGAACAAGCTCTGGAGAGGAGTCTGGGCAGAGTTGGAGCACTGATCCCTCAGCGAGATTGAAGCCATGGCTCAGAAGGACCTAGATGGAGCGGATGAGAAAAGAAGCCACGGAGGCTGGTGATGAAAGCCAAGGTTTAAAGGGTAGCCAGACATCACGGGGGAGACAGAAAGGTTAGTTCAAGAGCAAGGAGAACCACGCAAGAATAGTATCATGAGGCCTGGGGAAGGAGAGCTCTTGAAGGAGAGAGTGCTCAGAAAAGTAAAACATAAAGATTGAGAGATATCCCCTGGACTTGGGAATCTGGAAACTTTTGTTAACTGTAGCAGTCAGGTTCTAATGAGCAAAAGAGAAACCACACTATTCTGTATTTCAACAGAGAAAATGTAATATAAGGAATTGGATAAACAGGTTAGAGAGCTGAAAAAGCATAGGGAAATATGGAGACAACAGAGATTTTAACTACAGGAAGCAACTACCTCCCCTAGGAGAGAAACAAAACTCCAGGCTCTTGGAGGAGAGGCCTCATGGAGCTGAGCCTTGGCCCATAAGGAGGGTGTGTTGTCTAGATGGGGCTGGCAGTTCTGGAGCACAGAGAAGGGCTCCAGAGAGCTGGGACTCACGAGAGGAGGTTCCACTCAGCCGACGCTGGTGCCTTAGACGCTTGGAGGATGGACCAAGCAGAGCAGGGGCTGGGACCTCTGAGGAGGAGGGCATGAGGGTGTCTCTGGGGGTGTGAGTGGAGCAGGAAACTAGAACTAATTATGACATGCATGGAGTGTGGGACTGTTGCTGGGGAGATGCTGACGAAAACAGCAAGCAAACAGGAAAGAGCAAACCCTTCTCACCTCCTTCTGCCTGCCCATCTCTCTCTAGTGTCCCCTCCTAGCAAGACCTAGGGGAAACCAGATGACAAAGGAGAAATGAAGTTTGCAGACTCTTGGCCCCAGGATCCCAAAACAGAATCTTAAAGAAGTGGTTTGAGGCTGAGCAACTAGCTTTATAATCTGCAGTAACCCTCACAAGCATAATTTTTATGGTTTGAGATGCAGAATATGAATCAGACCATTCTTCCAAAAAGTTTTGCTATAAAAGAGAGAAGAGAATAAAGTGGTAGAAAAAGGTAGATGCAACATTCAGGAAGGGCATTTAATTGTTTGTTAAGATTGAAGACCCCAAAGCAAATTTCAGCCTAAGGCTACAAAGTTGAGAGTTTCTTACTGATGAGGAAGAACATCTCCAGGAGATGGAAAGATGCTTCAAAGCCAGGGCATAGGTGAAGCATCTGGCTGAGACAGAAGCAGGAGAACATCAATTCTTCTAAGAGGTGAAGAAAGATGTTTCACAAAAAAACAAACCAAAACACCCACTTTATAAGTGATATGCTGGGTCTACTATAAAGTGATCCAAACAGAAAACTCCTCCTAGCTGGTGAAATCTTTCAGGTCTTCATGCAGATCTTCACTCAGGCCTCCTCTGCCTGCCTTATATACAGTTTTAAGCATCCTCCCTGCACGCTTGAAATCCTCCTCCTTTCTACTTGTCCTCTTTAGCACTCACATTCTGTCTTTCTTAAGTATTGGGGTTACTGTTGCCTCTCCACAAAGCCAGAGATTTTTGTCTGTTTGGTTACTGTTGTAACCCAAAGTTAAAACAATCCTTGGCAATTAATAAATATTTGTTGAGTACATGAATGAATGAAATCCCCGTGAAAGTACTATTGAAACAGAGAACAGAATACATATATCAACCAACTAGTATTCAGACACTGTAGGGAGGGGCCTTTGAGGGATATTGACAAAGAATATAGAAGAGTCCCTTTTATCATAGAATTTATAATTAAAAAAATGAAATAAACTAGTCCTCATGGTAACACAAGAATAACTGAACCCTGCTGTCTTTCTTCCCAGGCTGTACTTTGCTGTGTAGATGGTCTCCAATCATCTCTCCCTTTCTTGGATCCCTGGAGATTCACAGTCCACAGCATAGAATACTTTCTGCTCCCCAGCCCAGGATTCAGGACCTTCAGCTGGTCAAGGACATGGGCACCAGGAGGCCAAGTTCTTGGCCTCCACTGGGAGTGGGATTAGTGGGCCTGGGCCCCGTGATGCAGCTTGCTCATACCTGATACATGAGTTTTGAAGCCTCATCAGAGCTGACTTTGATGAGCAGCAGAAGCTCTCCAGGCAGCAGGCTGCCAGTACTGTCAGCCCAAAGTGGGTGCTGGGGATCTGGTGTCAAATCACCATCTTTCAGGGTGTTCAAAGAGACCTCAGTGTTTTGTGGATGCACAGGATGAAAATCAGCAACATCAAATGATGTGTGCTGTTCTTAGAGGAAGCACTAGGTAATGGTACTCTACTCTGGCTTGCCCATAAAATTCTGTTTATTCCTTTCTGAGCAAACCCAAATTTAGTGCACCCAATACCTGTGAATGCATACACATGCCACATAGAAGTGCATGGATCTCACACACCCACAACACACAGACAGAGGCAGGGACTTTAGTCTGTATGTACACACATACACACACAGACACACACGACACTATAGCAAGGCTAATGGTGAGAGTTTGAGAGTTTGGGGAAATAACTAAAAGAATGAAGGAAGGAAGGAAACTAATTTTTTTTTTGAGAGGGCATCTCTCATATTTATTGATCAAATGGTTGTAACAACAATAAAATTCTGTATAGGGGACTCAATGCACAATCATTCATCAACCCCAAGCCTAATTCTCAACAGTCTCCAATCTTCTGAAGCATAATGAACAAGTTCTCACATGGTGAACAAGTTCTTACATAGTGAATAAGTTCTTACATGGTGAACAGTGCAAGGGCAGTCATATCACAGAAACTTTCGGTTTTGATCACGCATCATGAACTATAAACAATCAAGTCAGATATGATTATTCATTTGATTTTTATACTTGATTTATATGTGAATCCCACATTTCTCCCTTATTTTTTTTTTAATGAAACGCTGAAGTGGTAGGTAGATGCAAGATAAAGGTAGAAAACATAATTTAGTGCTGTAAGAGGGCAAATGTAGATGATCACATCTGTGCCTATAGACTAAGTATTAATCCAAGCTAGACAAGGGCAACAAAACATCCACAGATGCAGATTTCTCTCAAAACAGGGGGGGGGGGTGAGGTTCTAAGTCTCACCTCTGTTGATCCCCAATTTCTCACCTGATGGCCCCCTTGTGACTGTGCCTGTCTTAGGTTGAAGAAGGAAACTAATTTTTATCTGTAATCATTTATTAGAGGATGAAGCATAGTGGCTGTGAATTCTGGACAATTCCCATCCCACTTTTGAATGGTGACTTACTGATAAAGGACTTTAATTTCTTCTTAAAAGAAATTCAAAAGTTTGGAGTGAAGGGTTACTTCCAAGAGCTTTTCTGTTACTAGAGTTTCTTATTTTTAAAAAATCCAGCAATTTGTTGGGGACTTTTTCCACTAAGGAGAGAAAATCTTCCTGAAGAAAATGGCAGTGTGTTTATTAATAAATCATGCTGAAGCAGCAGGGTTGAGTTAGCTGAAGCAGCACTGGTCTGGGAGCCAGTTGAACTGGGCTCCAATCCTGTCTTTTTGCCATTATTAGCTGCAACTGTGTGCAAATACTTCTCCTTTCAGAGTATAATTTGATGGGTGAGGTGGAGAATACCTAGATACAGCCCACTGACCATTCACACTTACCTACATTCTGTCCTAAGACCTCTTATATTAAAGAAAAAAAAAAGAAAGGTTAAGCTCTTTAACCATGAAAACCCATGTGGACACAGGACATCAACAAATTTTCAGGAGATGGAAAACACAGGGTGGGGGGTGAGGGGGAGTGGCTGATGGGTCAGAGCAGGGCAAGCCATAGGCCATATAGTGACAAAAGAAGAAAAACAGCCATCTGCCTATCAAAGCTGGGAGAGACAGGATTCTAGAACACCAGTTGTAATAAATGACTGAAGAAAGCCACAGATGGTATTCAACAGGGGGTGGGGGAGATTTTGCCCTACCCCTAGGGGACATTGGTCAATGTCTAAAGACATTTTTGATTGTCATGAAGGGCTCCTAGTGGGGAGAAGCCAGGGATGCTGCTGAACATTCTTCCAGGGACAAGGACAGGCCCTCTAACAAAAACTTATGCAGGCCAAAAAAATGTCAAAAAGTGTCAAAGTTAAGAAACCTCCTCTAGACCCAACAGTTGATCTCACACTTTCAAACCCTACCCTTATTGGCAAACTGACAAATATCCATTTACCCACTGTTACGGCCTGATTATGCCCACCCAAAACTCATCTGTTGAAATCCTAACCCCAGTACCTCAGAATGTGGTTGCATTTGGAGAAAGGGCTCCAAAAAAGGTAATTAACTTAAAATGAGACCATTAGGGTAGCCCTAACCCAATAGGACTGCTGCCCTTATGAGAAGAGGAAGGGATGTCAGGGATAAATGCAGAGAAAAGGCCATGGAAGGGCACAGTGAGAAGATGGTCCCCTGCAAGCCAAGGAAAGAGGCTTCAGGAGAAACCAAACCTGCCAACACCTTGATCATAGACTCCAGAATTGCCAGCCCGCAAGCATTGCTGCTCCCCCTTCCCCTGCCACGCAGGTGTGTGCACACACACACACATTTAGCTTCTTCGAAATTTCCTAAGGCCTCCTCTAGTGCCTGAGAGAAGCCAGGGCCAGCAGAACCCTCTTGGTAGGGCACCCTGGCCTGGACCAGTATCCACATGGGCCCCAGTCCCTCTTCCTCCCCTTTCTGGTGCTCCTCTACCATCTACTATGCACATGAGTTTGCCCCAAGGGATTCATGCCACAGGATTTCTTGAGGTCTTGGAATCATGATAAAGGGTTTCTTGAGTTATATTGAGGAACCTGGTTCCAGGAGGGCGCCCTGGCAAGTGGATTATTCCTGCTGTCTGCTGTCGCATTTCTTTCACAGAATCATGTAAGACTGGGCTCCAGAATGGCACTGACACAATGATTTTAAGTGACTCTCAACCATTGAACAGATATGGTCAGAGCTCAACACCAAGGATCCTTGGCTTGAGCTGAATGTATGGGCCCATGTGTCAACTCTCACCTGGCTTTGTTTTATGGTGCTGCCTCTGATCTTTAGCACCCATGGGCAACCCAGGATGTCAGCAGGCATCCTTTATTCTGTGTGACCCTAACTGATGTCCTCATTGAAATCTGAAATTGCACAAGGACATCATGCTTTCCAAGTCAGCTGAAGCCATGTGTCACCCCTTGTGTCAGGGAGGACTCTCTTCTTTTTCCTCTTACAGTCCTCTCTGCTGGTCACAATGAATGGAAGGCAGGGTGCAGTTAACATGAAAATAATCACTTTCTAGGAGTGTAGTGATTACTACATAGGGAATTCGAGAGAAGACAGAGTTGGAAGATGTATTGTTCTATGCTCATGTTATAAGATTCCAAGTGGTAAATTAAACATAACCAGAACACAAATTATTATTCATATTTTCCTGCATCCTTTGGATAAGACTTGAATTTGTGTTCACCATCAATGAAATACAATAACTTCTGAGGGAAGTCATTGGATGCCAATGTTCATGAGTGGCCTGTTGGATGATACAGCATCATAAGTAAGGATATAACTAGCATTCAGTGCATGGTCTTATAGAATAGTAGAAATGCAGATCTATATTGTTGCAATGCAAAGAAGTTCCTAAGAACTTGGCGTTGTGAGTAATAATACTGCTACATTTTTCTCATAGTGGGAGATAGCCAGGAATAGTGCATTTTACAATAAAGAACATGGAGAATAAAGAAGAATCTTTATATACATTGACTGAATAAGTACGTAATAAGCTTCAACCATCAGTAACTTTTTTTTTTTTTAATCAGAAGTTCAGGGATCCAGGAACCAGGAGGCTCAACCCAGAAAAGCAAAAGTAAGTCTCAGAAGAACAAGTATGAACACAAATCTAGAACTCAGTATAAATCAGAAGAGAATAGAGGGTTCCTGGGAAAAGAAGAGGACTTGAAGCATAGCTAATATAATTTTAAAATTTTGAAATAAGCAAACGACAAGAGCAAAATTGTGATTAAAGAAAAACAGTTCAATTAGAAACTCTTGGAAAAACAAAATGCTGTACAAGAGAAGCAGTGTAATCATTGTCGTCCACTGGGCTCTACAGTAAACCACATTTACTTAATCACAGTTAGGGAAACAGTTCACTGATTTCAAACTTTTATAAACAAGGCCTGAAACAATTATAATCATAAAACAGAATGTAAGTGTCATCAACTTTGGCAACACAGACATAAACATTCAAATGATAGAAACTGGGAAGAGGCAAGCAGTGAAGAAAGGTGAGGTGAAGGACTGGGTGCCAACAGCTTCATTTTTCAAAGTATGAAGTCAAGGATTATAGCCCATGATGAATTTAGAAATAAAATGGTATGTTTTTTGAAGTTACAAAGTTATCCCATGAATAAACTAAAAATAGTGATCCATCTATAATGGGAGACAGGGCAGGGAGAGGGTAGGTACAATGAGCTAAATACTCATAAACCAGAGCAGTTGATACAAGATAATGTTTAAAACTAAATTCAACAAGATGTTATCTTCTAGAGAGTGGTATCTGAGGTGCAGTGGGGGGTAGAAAACTATTTTTTTCACTATAAAGATTTCATTTTAAAATTATGTGCAGACATTTCCTTGATAAAAAATATTAAAAAGTTTAAATTCAACATAAACTCGTTTAATGTCTGGACAAGATGACCTCTAAGATTCTTTTCATATCTAAAATCCAAGGGAAGTACTGCAAAAGCTTAGTCTACTCAGGAGGAATGCTGAAATTTTTCTCTTCAGAAAGGGCGATAATCTGATCAGAAACCAGTCCATGCCACTAGGAATCACAAACATTATTTGGGTATATGTCAGATTTTCACTCCTGACCTTATTTTATCTTCTTGACAGCTCTATGAAGCAATTATTAAATCATCTGCATTTTAGAGACGAAATTCAATGAGACTAAACTAATTGTCCTGAATGACATGAGTTTTAACACTACCGTACGACTGACTGCATGGCCTCATCAAAGTCCCTTCCTTTCTCATAATACAATGTCTTTAGTTGGGCAGAAAGAGAAGAGTAAGAAAAATTCTCTGTCTGAGAGCCAATCCGTAGTGAGATGTTCATATAGATGCACTGCCCTTGTGATTACAGGTTAACTCGTTTGGGCATCTGATGGAGGAGGCTGCCAACCTATAGCCTTTTTCTCTTCTCAGGCTCATGAACATTGGCCATCTGTCTGCACAGCTCACCAATGCTTTGAGGGCTCATTAAAGGACCTGGAAAGACCCACCTTAGTGACTGGCACCAATGCAGTGCGTGGCCTCCAAAAGGCACTGGCTATGATCACTTGGACTCCCCAAATTTAGCACTTTTCCTTATGCTTGGCCCACCCTAATTCTTGACATCTTTTACAAGTCCCAACTCATAGTGATACACTCCTGCATTTCTTTCCCATGCTGCCATGAGGAGAATGCTTCGAGGACAAGTGGCTCTCAGGATCGGGGAGCTCCAGGAAGATTCTGGGTAGGGTACTGCTCAGGCCTGCCAGAGGGAACTTCTCAATACCTGTCTTTCCAGGAAGTTCTGAGCCACTCAAGTTACCTGCATCAGCCTTGTGTGCTGCTGCAGGACAGCAGAGAGTCTAAAGAAGGTATATTTCATGTTAATACGACAACACAGCCCTTGACTTGCAGAAACTCCATAAGAAACTGAGGAGAGCTATATTAATTTCCATTGAAAATATTACTCCAAGTGGCTCATAGCAAATTTGTTAGGTCATCGTGGTCCTCCTGGTCCCCACCTCATCCCTCATCCTTCCTGTTCTGTCTCCTTTCCCCTCCATCAACACTGGCTGCCCAGGGGTGGGCTCTGTGGTACTCCCTCCATTTGGGCCAAAGGAGTGCTGCCTCTCCAGATCTCCTCCTCCCTGTCCTTGCCATCTGAGCTGCTCTTGGTGACAGGCCAGTTGACTTGGTAACTAGTGGCACTGGATGCTATGTATAGATGTATCATCCCTCCTAATAACACGTCTGCATTCTGCAGGAGGCCAGCAGTGCTGAGTCTAAGTGCTGGACAGATGGAAGAATATGTGGGCCCTGGGCAGGTATGCTGCTGTGTTGACCACTTTGAAGCAAGTAACTCAGAACTCCTCAAATCTCCCCAAGAGGCAACACCTGATGTCTTTCATGCGTAGTGCCAGAGCTTCCCTGGGGCACACTATATGAATGACACGGGCCACCGAAAAGTCCTGTCAAGTGTGCTTTACTTTAGTAATATAGAATATTTTTCTTCTGGCCTCGATATATTTCTTAATATTACACTTTAATATTATTTCAGTTTTATAGTTGGGTCTCCTTGGCTATAGTAAGACACAAATCATACTATTTAGTAAAATAAACTCAGAGTTTTGATAATGATCACCTCCCCACTTCAAAGAAATAAGTATACAAAGCTTCCTTGATATGTGGACTTATATTTTTAATTCATGTTTTTAAAAATATTCAAAGAAGACATAAGGGGAATACATGAAAATGCCCAAATTTAGATTTAAAAAACAAGAAATAAAAAGGCAGTGAAATAAGTATGAGGAAAAGAGCAACTTACATATAAATCTATGGAATCACTTTTCATATTTGACTTAGATATTTTAAATGAAACAGGAACCACAATGTTTTAAATAAACACATAGGCACTCTCTTTTTTAGTGGCTAGGATATATAAACTTAGCCTAAATTTTCTTGAATGGATATGCAATAAACTATATATAGCATTTTCTCTGTCCTACTTAACTTATGACTAATCCTAAACAATTAGACAGTCAGATGGCTGAGTATTTAAAGAAGCAAGAATCCCAAATAAACAGAGGGTCATTTCTACCTGAAGTCCCAGGTAGAATCCATTTCTGCCTGGAGCCCCAGTCCTTTTAGATACATGGCTATGGGACCACTCAACAGCTACGAATGGAAGCTGCAAAAGGAATTGTACAGAAGCCTGACATCTTATAGTAAGGAAAAACAACGGTGCCTTAAGATCTGGATAGCATAGTCATCTCGTGGGGGCCAGGAAGACTCCCCAGGCACCTCTAATAACCTCAGAAACCAACTTTCAGTTTTCCACATATCTTATGAAATTCTACCATGTGGATCCTTCTCTTGAAAATCTTGGAAATAATAACTTGCTTCCACTGCTGATTTGTTATGATGCCAATATCACTAAAATCTCTCACCCACCCCCACAAGATAAATCTTTTATAAAGCAAGGCTGGGCCTGCCCCCAAAGCCTATCATTTCACTAACACTTAAAAATATTTGCTCAACATTCTCAAGCAGTGATCAAAAACTGGCCTGATATATATATATAGAGAACATCCTTTGTGGAATAACAAGATTATTTTTATCATTTTCCAATTCTCAAAAGTCTGACCTGTCACCAAAAAACTTCTAAAAATACCAGAATGATAATGATACCCTTCTTCACTCCCCTCCTAGCCTATGATGACATTACTAGCTGGATTTCTATTTCTTTTCTGAGGGTCCTTTCTGATCACAGCCCCATCATTTCATTGCATTAAGATGTGGGACAAAATAGCTATATTGGGAAAGTGGCTGATTGTTTTTCCCACCTTTACAGACAAGGTGTTTTTGCAAAAAGTTGAGTTGAATTCACTTTCTGCCTATCTTTTAAATCACATTTTTGAGTTAAAAGTACATTGGAATGGATCCTAGAAAACAAATGCTGACTGAGGAGAAGCATTTTGTTTTTCTTCCATGGCCAATTTCACTGGGTTGCAGCATTACTAAGTGCCTACTATGTGCCAGGAATATAAAGATGAATAAAGTACTATGCCCTTAAATATCTCACAACTTACCAGGATAGACAGTTCCACTAACAAATAGCAATGCATGCTGTGATAAGAGCTGCAATCTTATTGTTGTTTGTATAAAATTTAAGATTGAAAACACCAAGAAGGGAGCAAAAAATACTAGTAGGGAAATCAGAAAAGACCTGAAATGGGAAACCAAATGATGTTTTAGAGATAGATTCCCAACAAGCTCTCTTGCTCAGAAGTTGTGTTGTAATCTTTATATCTTGGGTTGAAAAAAATAACTGCTTCTAGAGAGTTGTTAGAAGTATCTGTTTTGGGGGGCAGAATTTAGAATATATCTTTGGAGGTAGGTCCTCCCATTTATTCTTGGTAGTTTGCTTTGGTGAGCTTTTTTTAGTCACATACAGACAGAAGTACCTACTCTCTGGTCTTGCAGAGACCTGAACAGAAGGCTGTTCCAACTGTAGGTGCTTCACATGAAGAGTATTCATTACTCTAACACAGATAAATTCTATCTATGCATCTTGGGGGGCAAGATGTATCAATCATATTGTCAACTATTACATTGCCTATTTCTTTGTCAACAAGTTTTCCCTTATTTTGACTGTAGGTCTGGGGAGGACAAATAAAGGAGACTTCAAAGCATGGAGAAGAATAAGGCCTTGTTCCAGGGGCAGAAGGCTAGGGCCAGAAGTGAGAGAACAAGACCATCTTCAAAGGGACACAACCATGGAATCTAGGAATAGTGATAAACGGTATCTTGTTTTAGGTTTTCCTTTTCTCAATAGCAAAGTTTGTTGAGCATGATTATCTCTTGTTGTTGTGGTAGTAAGTACTGATGAGAAAAGAGAAGGTTCAGTATCCATGCTTTGGGACAAAGTGGACTAAAAAAGGCTGTGGCAAATCAGAAAAATTCTTATGAGGTGGCCAGAGGTGATTGTGGAGAAGCTGGAAGAAAGGTGGGCTCAGGTAGCCACCTGGCTGAGAGGCAATGGAGAGACATGAGGTTCCAGTGTTCCTTTTACACACACACACACTCTCAGTGAAGCCTCCCGCTTTCAACCCTCCTCAACACCCTTGCCTTCAGTGGTTCCAGATGTTTCCTATTCGAGCATTCTTTCCCAAGTTTCCACCTTAGAACCGGCCTGCTTTTCTCTCATTCCTTTTTGTTGGCTTCTCCCTTCTGCAGACATACATTTTCACTACCCCTAGTCTACTAAGCATGTTATTGCTTCTGTTTGCTTTCCAGCTTCCAAAATTTAGTTTCTCTCTCACACCATCTCTCCCTTTTTCTTGTTCTTATAGGTTCGTGCATTTTAAATTCCTTTACTGTGAGGTTTTGCACAGGAATGGAGATGAATGCAGGCATTTGATCAAATTTGTGGTTTTCTTTCTCAGTTATATTTTATTTACCTATTCATTAATATTCCACTTATTTAAAAAAATAACATGACACTAGGATCATGCTTAGAATTAGCACTGAACCCCTAAAGGGGCTTATAAAATCAACCTCAGGGTTGGAATGAACTATAAAGGTCAACCTGTCTAAACTCTCATCAGATGTTTAATCCAGGAAACTCCTTAGTTTGCCAGATATAAATTTAACTGAGTGAAAATGCATAAAACTACATTATATTTTGCTTATCAGTATACATGATATTTAATAATAATAATAGTTGCTGCTTCTGGTAATTTCCAGATGCCCCACCCTGTGCAAAGGGGTTTTATGCCTCCCAATCATCCTGAGGGAGGTATTATTATATTCCACTACCCATACATCCACCACCATTTTGCAGAGAAGGAGACCAAGGTTTAGTTCAGGTTTAACTCACTTAACCAATCAATTTCTTGTAGCTTATAGATGACAAGCAGAGCCTAGTTCTGAACGAGCTTTCTCAGATTCCAGAGCGTAGCCTCTTAGCTGTGATGATTCCAAGATTTGGGATTGTATGACTCTTAAATAACTTAAATTGTTTCTGCAGAGTATCTGGTGTGTATTTTCTGCTTTTTTCCACTTGCAATTTAGGCATGGATGTTGTTGTGCTTGTTTACTGTTGCCTACATTTGGGTCCTCAAGGATATGACCCACAGTAGTCCCAAGCTGACTTCTGCCTGTTATCTAAATTACTTCTCTCTTAAGCAGACATGAGCCCAGGAAACAAAATAAAATTGTAAAATCAGCTTGGACCAAATGATGAAGGTAAATCTGTTGTCAAAAAGATGTGTCATACACTTCTAGGTGGATTATAGATGGCACTGCACTTATCATCCATTATATCAAATCACTATTGCTTACATGTTCAGTATGGTTAAATGAGCATGTTGACCAAGCCAAAGATTTTGGGTTTGGTGGGTTATTTTTGGTAAAATAACCATGCATTTTTACTGTCAATAATTTCAGTGAGTGGTACACTATAGGAAGATAGTAGAAACTACCCAGAACCCCAAAACTGAAGACCCAGAGTTGAGTCACAGCTCAGCATCTCTGTATTTTGAAAAATTCATCTAAGTGCTCCAAACCTAGTTCCAGAATCTGTAAGAAAGAGAACATAATACACAACAGCATTTTGGGTGCAACTGAGACAATGTATGTGTAAGTTTTTGGCACTAATAAAAAGTTCATTTATCAGCTTGTTCTAAGATACTCCAGCAAGTGTTGAAGAAATGCTTACTGAAAGGAGTGAGAGATACACGGAGGATATTGATAATTGATTTATAAGCAAATAGAAGAGCTTGGATGGATGTCTGCTCTTATCTTTCTGAAGTATCCCCAAGATCCTCAGGGATGACCGCTCTAGTTCTGACAGCTGCACTAGTCATGGAGATAGGCTCAGAAACTCAAAATCACCAGTTCATTGAACTGGGTCATGATCTGTGACATTATGTGTGGCACAGTGTTGCCATCGACTTGCTTCACCTCTACTGCTATTAGCTGTAAACCTTGCCCAGGAAAACTTTGAACATCTACAGTGCAGAAATAGCAGAATCTTCTCTTGGACTTACTCTGGATGTCTTCTGAGGATAAACAATGCCATGGGAAATGCAATTCATCTAGATAACTACTGTTATCTAAGTCTGATAGATACAAAATTTAGACCCTAGCAGAAAGTCTCTGATAGGTTTGCTTTCTGTTCTAGGTCTTCCAACCTCAGAAGGACATCAAGGGGAAAGGGAGAAATTTTTTCTCTCTTAAGTATTTGGGAATCATGGCTCATATTTGGGGTGGCACTGGGAGTCCCACAAAGAACTGAAAGCCTAGGCTTAAATCAGAGCAGCCCCCATGTACAGACACTCCTGAATGCTTTGTAGAGCCTTATATAGCAGGAATGTCTCAGGGCACAGCCAACTCCCCCAGAGCCATTTCAGATTGGAGCAGGCTCCATGGAAGTCCTTGGTGTTCAGTCCCAGTCCCACAATAGATGCTGAAAACGGCTCATTCTGATTCTTGGAGAAAGGAGGGCATGGGGCAAAAGATACCTGACTCATCTTATTTCTTTCCTGATTATCCCCTAAATGGCCATTATCCTAGAAACGTGTACTTCTCAGGCAAGACATCATTCTGAGTCTCAAAGATGTCTTTAGGAAGTGGGTCGTCAGAGTGACACAGTGAGTAGAGTCATCAGTGGGCTGGGAGCTGCAAGGTTGAACTCCATTCCCAGCTGTTACTGATGGAATACTTCAAGTTACATAATCTCTCTGGGCCTTTGGTTTGTTTGTTGTTTTTAAATTTTAAAAAAAATTTAATGAGAACACGTAACTAGATTATCTCTCTAGGCCCTTATAAGTCTAAATATCTCTGATGTATCTATTAATCTGACAGCAATGATCTGAGCTAATAAAATCGTATGACTAATGCGGGACATTCCATAGCTAATACTACAGTCAAATACTTCTTGTTCCCTCTGCTGGGAGTCTGATGGAACTATGAGTTATGGCAGGGGAGGGGGCCTGGGGCCTGTCTGAGTGCCCATACCAGGAAACAAGATGAGAGCTGTGGCCTTTAAGCTGTTGAAAAGACGTATTTCTCATAACCTAAGTAACTTTGACACCATGCACCACAGCCTGACAATTAAATTTATCTTCCTTTCTCTCTAAATTTCAACTAGTGGATATGCCACATTGAAAATTAAACTGTTCTGATGTGAAGACATTTCCTTTCTCTCATCAGTGCCTACAAAGCTGTCAGTGCCCATGTCCTTATTAGTAACCAATCTGCTTGTTCAGACATGCCTCACAGTTTATAACAAGCAAAAAGGCTGCTCTCCCAGAACAGAGGAGCAAACCCAGCTGAGGAACTGAGTAGAGCTGGATGGTTTGCAGAGGGGCCCAGGAGCCGAAATAAATGTGCTGCTCCTGTGACCAAGTCAGGGGAGCAGAGTGCTGCCCAAACCCAGGGAAAGCTTTTCTGATCAGTGATGTCTACACGGTGCCTGGGAACATATTTTCCATGGCTGCATTCAAGGAATTGCTCAGCTCAAGCCTGGGCCATGCCTGCTTTTTCCTTTCATTAGGCACTCTTTTGAATCAGCACAAGTGACACAGTGTTCTCCAAGGGAACTGCTGCCAATTTGGCAAAATAACCGATGACCCCCATTCCTTCCCTGCCAATGCATGGGAAACACGTCAGGTACCATATGCGACCTAATCTGCAACCAGTGTGTTGCTCAGTGAGGGTGTCTGGAAGCTTGGTCTGCATCCCCAAAAGACTGTAAGGCCCTTGAGCAAATGGGCCTCAAGGAATCCTGCTAAGGGTGATTTGTCGCCAAAGGCCAAAACTTCCAAGACAGGTGGCCATCAGTCCTAGTGAAGGAAATGAAACAAGGAGGACACGCAGAGGAGAAAGAGTTTTTCCAGAATTTCATGTGAATATCCTGGGGAAGGAGGACATGGGTAACACAAGCAAGGGAGGGAAGGTGGAAAGAAAACCCACATCCTGGAAGATCGCAGCCAGAGAGAGCCCTGGGTCTGAAGGGAAGGGGAGTGGAGGGGGAACCTGGCATAGCCCATATTTTATATGGCATTTTTGTTGTCCTCCTTACTCCCTCTCTTCCCCAACTGATGCAGCCAATGACTCTTTTGTTGCTCATTCTTGGGTCCTTTAAAAGGGACAAGTGAGCAATTTTTTGCCTCCAAAGGTCCCTTTATTCCTTGATTCTCCCTTTAAGCAAGAACCAAAGTTAAATGAAATTTTCAGAGACTTAGGTAACAGTACCTATTTTACTATCATAAAAGTGAAAATATCTTGTTGAATAAACACATAACACTAGAGAGGCTAAGAAAGTCAGTCATTTGGATATGAACGCTAAAGGTATGTTCTGGTGTGTTCTCTAATAACTTACTCTTCTGTCATGACCTGGCGGACACTTGAGTATAAGTACTTTATTTTTAATTTTTTACTACAGTAAATTATACATCTAGAAAAGTGCATATATGATAAGTGTACAGCCTCAGAAACTGAATGCATCCATGCAAACTGTACCCAGATCAAGAAACAGCAAATCGGCAGATGCCCTTCCCCTCATCCCTTCCACCTATTCTTCCTCCTAAGAGAAAATATTATCTGGCCTAACAACAGCATAGTTATTTTTGCAGGGTTTGTACTTTATAAAACTGAAATCGCATGTTCTTTTGTTTATCTGTATTATTTCCCTCACCATTGCTGGTGAGATTCATCCATCCTGCTGGGTGTAGCTGTGGCTTATTCCCATCACTAGATAGCATAGTATCCCACTGGGAATATTCTGCACTGCATCTGTCCTGCCATGATGGGTGCTGCCTCCAGTTGGGGGCTACTTCAAATAGGGCTACTATGAACATACTGGTAGGTGTTTTTTGGCACGTATACATAGTAAATCATATTTTCTAGGAATATCTGGCCCCACAGTAGATAGTCAGGCATTTAAATGTTTTTTAAGACCCCATTTTAAAAAGCTCAGTAAGAAAGTATATGCTGAGTGTATTTAGGAATCCATTAGAAAAATATGCAATGATTTCACATTCACATCATCTCTCCACAATATTTGGGCAGTTTGTTCTCCAAAATCAAGCAGCAACTACTAAGCTGACGCTGCAGCCTTGGCCCTCATCGCCGTGGAAATCACAGTGTTCGCGCCTGACAGATTCTTCTTGCCTCCTGGCAACAGCTCGTAATCACCTCAGTCATGTCATCTATTTTCAGCTCATGTAAAATTCTTTTCTTGTTTTCAAAAATACTTTTTTGCCAGTCTAATTTTTCTTCTTGAAAATTCTTTGGTGATTTTTAAATTAAAACATAGAGATATTCAGACTAGTATCATAGCTTCAAAATGACACTGAAAAAAGATTTATGGGAATGTGGAGGAGACTAACCTTCCTATTTCTCCAGAAATCCTGTTTTCTGTATTTTAATATGGAAATTAAAATAAGTAAATTCAGAAAAAGTATTCCCAGGTTGTGGGGGAGGGGGGTGCATAGTGGTGGGGGAAGGTTAAAACACAGTCCCAAAATTCTTGGACATTTCTTCCATCAAGAGGTAGAATCTGGGTAGACTGTGACTGGTTTGACCAGTTAGGTATAGCAGAAGTGACACTGTGACTTCAGACTGGTTCATAAACGGCCATGCAGCAACCATCTGGCTTTCTCGGCATGCTCACTTTCAGGATGTTCCCTCTCAGAATCTAGCTTTCCTGATCAGTGATGTCTATGCGGTGCTCGGGAAAATATTTTCCACGGCTGCATTCAAGGAATTGCTCAGCTCAAGCCTTGGCCATGCCTGCTTTTTCCTTTCATTAGTCACTCTTTTGAATCAGCACAAGTGACACAGTGTTCTCCAAGGGAACTGCTGCCAACTTGGCAGAATAACCAATGACCCCCATTCCTTCCCTGCCAATGCATGGAAAACATATCAGGTACCATATGCAACCTAATCTGCAACCAGTGTGTTGCGCAGCAAGGGCATCTGGAAACTTGGTCTGCATCCCCAAAAACCATGCTGGGAGACACCCAAGCCACCTAGAGAGGCTACATGTTTTGGACATGTGGTGGTCAATAGTGCCAGTTGAACCCAGTCTCTGAGCAACCCCAGCTATTATGGGGTTGAATTGCATCCCTCAACAAAATATGAAGTCGAACCCCCAGTACCTCAGTACACAACCTTATTTGTAAGTAGAATAACTGCAGATAAAATTAGTGAAGATGAGGTCATGTTGGAGCAGGATAGAGCCTTAACATGTCCCTACCTGAGGGAAGGGAGCACCACGTGAAGACACACCCAGGGAAGACAGCCATAGGCAGATGGCGGCAGAGACTGAAAATAGCTGCCACAAGCCAAGGACCACGTAGGGCTACCAGAAGCTGGAAGAAACAGGGCGGATCCTCTTCTCAAGACTTTGGAGGGAGCAAGGCTCTGCTGACACCTTAATTTTAGACTCTAGACTCCATAAACTGTGAGAGAACATATTTCTGTTGTTGTAGACAATCCAGTTCATAGTATTTTGTTGCAGCAGCCCTGGGAAAATAACACACCAGCCTAGGTGCCACACACGTGGGTGACAAGCTCTCAGTGATGCTGGTCCCCAGCCAACCTAGTCTTCTCAGCTGAGAATCCAGGCATTATAGAATAAGCCATCCCCATTGCACTGTGTCTGAATTCCTACCCTGCAGAATGTGTAAGCATAATAAAATGGTAGTTTACTCCATGTGTCTAAGTTTGATGTATTTTATCACACAGTAATAGTGAGTGGAGCAGAAGCCATCAGTTTCAGACTTGGCAATCTGGGGCCAGGTGCCTCAGTCTACACTACACAAAGGACAGACATCATCTCAGTCCTGAAAGTGTGCTAAGCACCAAATATGCATATCAGCAGAAAACAGAAATTCAACTGGGTATCCTGCAGGAAGCACTGGCACAGCGGGATATACACCAGCAATAACAGGTACGATAAGCTGAGCAACACAGTAAGGACTGCACATGGATTATCTCATTTAATCCTTCCAAAAGCCCAATAAATTAAGTCTTATTATTAGGGCCATTTTTATAAATGGGAACCTTGAGCCACTAAGAGGTTGAGAAACCCACACAGTCAGTATGTGTTAAAGCGCAGGCTTCACACTTAAGGACATGGAACCAAGAATCAAGAAGTTTAGTACAGTCACTGGAAAGAATGGATG
The DNA here is from genome assembly GCF_040802235.1 of Manis javanica. Classification (NCBI taxonomy): domain Eukaryota; kingdom Metazoa; phylum Chordata; class Mammalia; order Pholidota; family Manidae; genus Manis; species Manis javanica. Next base: position 154,498,331 of record NC_133157.1, read on the forward strand.
TGATGCACCTTGTTTTCAGCCCAAGACAGTGGCCTGAATGTTATTTGCTAACTTAATTAACATTTCTTGAGTTCTGCTCTGTGTCACTGTGATGCTGTGTCACTTAGGCAAGACACAGTTTAATGGGCTTAAAGATTCACACATGTAAACAGACAGATGCCTCTTTTTTTTAGTTCAGTGCTAGGTTGAATTATTTCAAAAGAACCTGTCATGATTAGGAGAATTAGAGAAGATAAAACAAACATGGAAAAGGGAACAATAAGGTTTTCTTGCTGATAGAAGCAGAAAGTTGAGGTCAAAGACAAAGTTCTTAACTAGAAAACAAGTTTAGGGTAAATGAAGCAGGGGAATTTCAGCTGTGACTGGGTCCTGTGAATCTCAGCAAAGTCCCACATACTCTCAATGCCCTCAGGGCATCTGATTAGATCAGACCCAGCACAGCTAGGACAAAAACACTCATGACCACATCTAGATGAGTTTACATTTGGGTTTATTTCCCCCTTAATCAAAATGTACTCTTCCAGGTTTCAAAGGAAAGAAAAGGGAGAAATAGGCAGAGAGACACATTCAGTGGGAGAAGGCATTCTTCTGCTGTCCTGATGATGCTCAGGATAGCCTGTCCACCAGAATCCCTCAGAGTTGTCACCTGGGCAGACGGGCAGAGAAACAAATTCCAGACTCAGAGAGGATGACTTCATGGACGGTCCTGCCTGTCATCCAACCACTCAGAGGGTGAAGGTATTGCATTCTTCTGCAAAACTGGCAGAAGTAGGTGAACAGAGTCCCTGGAACCTTAGCTCATGCACCTGGATTTTTGTCCCCTCAGCCCAGTCACAACTTCTCTAAGTGGAATCTTTTTTTCAAGTGGAACGTTCCTTCAGCAACTTAAAATAGTTTCAAAAAATGTTTCACAGAAAAAAGGTCAAGGTTTCACAGAGTGGGCTCACCAATTTTGTGAGCTAAGAAGAGAACTTGGAATTTTATTTGCTAAATTTTATTACTACTTTGAAAGGAGAGAGTGAAAGGCATTTGGGGGTGTTTGTTAAGGGAAGTCTGGCACCAGTCCTGAACTTCTGCAGAGACTCTATCACATCCATACCTGCTATTATCAGTGAGGAGTTGGGGAGACTGAAACCCCAAAAGCCAAAGAGCTTTTCTTTCTTCTGCTCACAGACAGCAACTCATTACCTATTGACTGCAGAGTGAAGGATGCTTATTTCCAACAAAACGCACAGGGTCTGCTTTTGAGGACCTTTTATTACTTCAATTACCTTTGGTGTGTCTAATGGATGTGGAGCTGAGATCACAACCAGAGCATACTTAGAAATGTTTCAGAGTTCTCTCAGTTCCCTCTGAGACATACTCTAAAGCTCTTAATGATATCTGCCCTTTCTCCATATGAGTCAATCAGATGAGATGGAAATGAACAGTTGTTAGAAGATCCACTGGGAGGAGGACCTCTTTGAGTCTCTTGTCACATACAACAGTGAGTGAGGATATGATGAACGAGGAGCTTTTCTCTCATCAGTCAACTTTGGTATGAGGCAGTGTAGTCAGAATCTTCTGGGCCAGACCTTGTAGGTTTGAGTTTGGGCTCTGCAGTTCACTAGCTGTACAATTTCAAATAACTACTTAATCTCTCTGGGCCTCTTTTCCTTATCCATAAAATGGGGATAATAATAGCATCTACTTCCTAGGGTAGTTATAACCAATAAATGAGTTAATATAAGGAAGGCCCTTTAATAACTGTGACATATGTGTTTGCTATTATTGTTATTAGTGTAGGAAAGGGAGCAAAAGGGTGAGATAAGCTGAGGCTATTGAGACCCTGAAGATAGAAAGTTAGTCCTGGCTTCTAGGTCCTTCTTCTGAAACCACTTTAACCATCAGAGCTCAAGGTGGTTCTATCCACATGGAAAACACACTCAGGAACAGGGAAGAGTCCTTAATGGTCATTCTTAAGTCACCAGAAGCCAAAAGGATGTCACAGAAAACTAAGGTGAGAACTCCATGCTTTCATTACTGTATAAGCTCTGTATATCTTATGGACAAGCTGCCCTGTGGTGTGTAATTTGTAGGGCCAATTAATCAAGGATTTTTTGAAAAACACTGGGAAGGAAAAAATCAAGGTTGAATAAAGTTGAGTGGGCTTCCTGTTAAATTGCTTAATGCAGACAAGTAGAGTGAGTAGAAAATGGATAAGAGGAGGTAAATCATAAGAGTCTTCCCTGGCAATATATCTTAGACCTCCTCCTTTAAGAGTCTACATCCCTCCTCCCAGCATGATGCCTGGCACATAGCACTCTTGGTTTTTAAAAAAGAATGACTGGATAAATGGATGGAAGGGCAAACGGATACAGGATAGGTAGGTAGGTAGGTAGGTAGGTAGGTAGGTTGATAGACTGATTGACTGATTGATTGATTTAGATGGCTGGATAGATAAATCATAGATATAGAGAGATAGATAGATGATAGATAGATAGATAGATAGATAGATAGATAGATAGATAGATAGATAGGTAAATAGATGTAAATTTCTTCAGCTACCTAATCCATTTGAAAGACAAGTATCTAGTTTATCCCAAATCCCCAAAATCTTAATTATGGAAATTTCTGAATTTCACTCAAATCAGTTTTCTGTACATAGATTTCTCATGCATATCATTATACCACAAACTGTCTTTTCATTTTCACTAAATGAGCAATTTTTGTACTAGCTGAGATGCCAGCTGAAATTGTCTCACAAAGTACTTTTTTCTTCTTTCTGTGGAGAATATATAGTGAATTGCTTATATTCATAGAACTGGGTTACTGTTAAATTTTACATTCCACTGCTTGATTTTCCCCAAACTTCTGTTTTCTAATTAAGAGCTATCTTCACCCTCAACTTTCTCTTTACTTTTCTTTTCAAATCTTGCTTTCAAAAACCACAGAAAAACCTAATTGTTTTATTTTGTGAACACCGTCATGAGACAGAGAGGTCTGGGGAGTCACCTAGATGACTCGCTATCTAAGGGTTTTGATCTCACACACCAGGCTGGAAACAGGACACATTGCTGGACTTGCTCCCAACTTGAGAGCCCATGATGCAGTGTCTCAGCTTGCAGGTCACTTCCACTCACAGTTGTATAACTTTTCTCATCATAAAAAGAGAACCAAGTCTCATATGTACAAACATCTATAGCATGTGACATCAGTATCATCAATACTTCAAAACACTTTCTATAAAGTAATTATGAGCAGATTTGGGTTTTTTTGTTCTCCAACATTTGTTCAATGGGCTAGGGGAGGCCTTCACTTTTTTCAGGTAATACAGTATCTACTGGAGATAATACCACTCACTTTAAGACTTAAAAATGAGTATTTTTTATAAGAAGTGATGTCAAGTAGTGTATGCTGTGAGGTAGTATGTGCAACGTACACATACCCCTGCTTTGCCAACTGTTCTTTCAGTTTCTATTCCACGACTTCAAAAACCAGCCTCTTGGATTTCTGGACTTAATTTTGAGGCTTGAGCAGGAAGATTACTACTTGATTTTCTGGAATTACTTTTGCTTGGGTTATGCCCTGGAAATATTCCAGGTGTTATCTGTTGGTTTTGAATCTATCTGAAGATTAAGACACATTGGATATCTTCAAAGATACTTCTTCTCTTACCCGGGAATAGATTGAGCTTAAATTGCAAGTCTGCTATTAAAACTGCAAATGCTTCCACCAGGAAATCTTCAAGACTGCCCTTGCACAAAGAAAGATGCTCCTGAGCTGAATGTTCTTTTTTTTCTTTCCCATTGGCCCTTTCTCTACTTTCATCTTGGTCTCAGCCCAGCCCATACCTCATTAAAACCATTTCATTGTGGACTGATGAATGAAAGGGGAACCAGCGACATGTGAAAGAACCTCTTTTCTAACAACCCCAGCTCATGAAAGACACAAAAACTCATAAAAGACAAAAATCTCTTTCTTGGTAACAATGTGTGACTCTGGAGCAGGTTGGAGCAGTGCTTTACTTTGTCAAAACCATTGGTTCATTGGGCATTCTCTCCTTAGAGCTCTCCGAGGTGGGCAATTATCACAGTGAAGTGCTTGTAATTGTCTGCTCAGGCCTCTTGACTGTCGTGAGACAACCCTGGGATCTCCATTCAGGCCATTAGATGAAACGAGGCTTCTAATTACCACATTATGCAGCTCTAAAATGAATTGAAATTTTGCAATTCATTCAATTAAGAAAATACATCAGGAGCCCACTTAGAAACACAGGACCCACGATAGCAGCTAATGGCTCTGACCTAACAGTAGCTACATGGCAGTCTACCTACCCACACGTGGCCACCTCTTCGTGATAGTCACTCTGCCCAAATCGGCCGGGTAGTAGTGTGAGTCAATTATTAAGAGGCTGGAATAAGCCCGTTCCTTTTAGAAACATAACATTATGTAATAGGGGTGGGTTTAAAGCATCCTTTGAGTTTACATTACAGCAGTTTTCCCAAGTGGAATAAATATTAAAATGCCTTGACGTGTATGCTAAAATACCCTACTCCAGATCCTCCAGGGGATTCATATGCCCAGGGAAGTGTGGGAAGAACCAGTTTCACAATACCTTTATCTAAAAAAATGATTGCAAAAACGTAATTCAATTTTTGGGGGTGAATACTGTGTACTTCCTGCTAGATTCTCTGACAGATACAAAAAGAAATAAGATAATAAGCAATAAAATAATTTCCTTCTTCTGTACCATGTGTTTTGCATATTCATTTATAAATCCCCATGACAAATCTATGTAGATTCCCATTTTACAAATAAGGAAACTGGAGCTTAGAAAGGCTGTCACTTGCCCACTTAGCTAGTAAATAATGGAATCCCAGTAATTCTGGCTCTAATCAGTACCTCCACTGCCTTACTTTTATCCTCAAGTGAGATAAGATATATGCCTGGAAAAGAGTAAGAACAAAATATTGTTTGCGACTAATTAAGGTAGAGATGTCAGTTCTAACAGCATTAAGCAAAGAATATATTAGTGTGATCTGGACAAGTCAGGAAGACTTCAAGGAAGAAGCAGGAGGACAGGTGAGATTAGGTAGGTGAGGAGGAGGGAGGATATTTTAGAGAGAGGGAAGGGAAACAGGAAAAAGATTATGTTGCTGTTAGTATCAGTAATTATTGAGCAATTGAATGCCAGGCATTTACTATGTGCTTTAAATGTGTTCTCTCATTTAGTCTAATCCTCACATCAGTCTAATGAGAGCGGAGACTTAAGCTCTCATTTTGACTTAAATTATAAAGGCCTCCTGTCATAGAGAAAAAGTAAAGTTGTACCCATTTTCTCCCTATTTCAGTTCCTTTCAGCTCCTGTCCTTTGTCCATTGTCCTCAGCCACACCTCAGGGAGAAAATTCACAAAATTTATCTTTTGTAGATAAGATGGTGTTCATAGTGGGGCCCAGCCAGATTGCAAATGCCATAAAAAACTTTATTTCACATTCTTAAGTAAATTGTGATGCACGTAGGGCTTGTGAAAACTCATCTGAAATAGGCTCATTGTTTGCAATAACTAAATGTTCAGGGCTCTTCAGAAAGCTCCTCGCCCATCAGGCAGTGTTCTGTTCCATGAACTTGCTCTCGTCACAGCATGAGTCTGACTCATGGCCCCCTTGTGAGAGGCTCTGAAGGGCCCCTCAGAGGAAGGCATGTGTTCCAGAGGAGGTCAGGCGTGGCGAGGGCTGCACAGACAGGCGGGACCTCTTTTCTTCATTGTTGCCTTTAATGCTCTCGTGAAAAACTTTCCACTAAGATTTACATAGAACTGGGCACTGGCATTGAAATAAAATAATCGACTTTGGTCCCACTTCTGAGCCCCTCCTTCTCTTCCTTGGCACCCAGAAATTCATGCTCATGGACACCTAAAGCTTTCTGGGGAGTTTAATCCAGGAAGCCAGGCTCATCATGTGCACCCCCAGATACTGCTTCTTCTTTCATTTCCTTGCAATCTCTTATCAAAAATTACTAGTGTTAGTAACCCATTACCTCACTGTCCTGCTAAATGACCACAATGAGAAAGGGACAAATTACATACTGAATATAGAGACGTGTCACAGGTGCTCCTCAAATGTTAACTTGTTTAGTATTCACTGGGACTTTAGGAGTAAGAAATATTTTTATTGATGAAGAAAATAAGGAAAGGCTGAATGATGGATGGTCATACAGGTAACAGGTAGCAGAATAAGATTTGAATCCAGATTTGAATCAAAAGCCACTCTTCCTAGTATATCTGTGATAGTTTGGGTCCTCTGAGAAGCAGACAGAATCAAGATTAAACATGCAAACGTTTATTGAGGGAACCCCTTTTAAGGAAAGGGGAGCGAGCAGGAACAACTGGGAGGGCCTTCAGATGGAGATCAACATCTGACTCCTCTGAAGCAGAGGAAAAGGAAGGAATTGGCGAGGAGGGCTCAGACGCAGTTCTAATGTGGAGTCCTGAGTCAAAGTTGGGGAAGGAAGTCCTGCATCTCTCGGGACTAGATCTTCAGACCCGTCTTAGTGCTTCACTATGCTCGCCCAATGGCCGGGAGCAGCCAGGGGAAGTTGGCCTCAATATAAATGTGGGAGTGGATCTAAAAGAAGAGCAGCTGGCACTATCAGACTCCCACAGGGGAAATCCAAGTTATGTGTTTTCATAGCTAGCACAGTCACCCCATGGCATGGCCCAGTATACTTTCCTACACAGATTTGGGGAGCAGCTCCTCCCAACAGTGGATAAGCCTCTCTTCCCGAGGGGAAATTTGGATGAGGTGTCAGGAGGAAGAACCACAGTCCCCGTTGCTGCCGTTGGTCTCAGAGCCGTGTCTGGTTCTCCTCTCCCTCTTCCACTATCCTTTCCAAAGCCCCCTTTGCAGGGCTTGGTGGCTCACCTACCAGTTTCAGGCAAATCTTCACTCCCAGGGAGTCTGTGGCCTTGGCAGCTGTATTTTCCTTAGGATGGGGTGGCAGCATGTGACCACTCACAGTCACAATGGGGGAGGGGGTATCAGGAGGCATCTAAGTGTATCACCTGGGCTCTGCCACCTGGGGTCTTTCCTACCCCCGTGTATCAGCAGCCCTCTCCTGCCAATCAGCAGCAATTACCCCTACCAGGATGGTGATCTCTCTGCTCACAGGATGGTCCTTGAAAACAAGTCCAGAGTTCCTGGGTGGCAGTCTTAGCTTACAGCTCAGTGGGAACCTTACTGTGCCCTCTGGCAAGAATGCACACCCATTGGGAACCAACATTTTCAATTGTGAGAACAGGAGGCATAAAATCCCTTAGTGGATCATTGAGGGTGATGGTAAGTGGTGCTACTCCTGCTTTCACCCTTTGGTTTCCAGACCCATACACGCTTCTCACAGGAACACAGCAACAAGGAGAGATCTGATTTAATGCACGCCCTGATTCAGCTTGAAGGATGGTGGCCTGTTCTTTCAGAATGTTGCCGCTCCAAGCTGGTTCTTTGACTGTTAGGAGGCTGTTCTCACTCTGTGAGAGTGGCTGCTTCTGGATTTGGTAATTTCAAACTACCAAATTATTATGACACAGTAGAATATATATTTGTCCCGCCCCAGTTCTTGACTCAGAGCTCCTAAAACCCTTGTAATTTCCTGAGTGATAGGGGTGCCAGGAGCATCTCTTGTTCCAATATTTGGTCTTTGACACTGGCTCTTGACAGAGATCCTAAACCCCTTGGGAGTCTTCTGTTCTAATGAGGCAACTCTGGGTGGGCTCCTAGATAGCTTCAGGAGGGAGGCTGATCACTAGGAAGACCAAGCCATGATTAGAAGCTTAGAACTTTCAGCCCCCACCCCTGTCCTCTAGGAAGGGGAAGGAGCTGGAGGTTGAGTTAATAATCAATCATGCCTACATGATGAAGCCTCCAAAAAAAATCCCTGAACTATAGGGTTCAGAGAGCTCCCAGGTTGGTGAATACAGCAAGGTACTGAGAGGGTGGCATACTCCAATGGGGTAAAGAAGATTTGTGCCCCTTCCCCATAAATTACCTTAGTCATTATAAAGTTGTATCCTTTATAATAAACTGATAAACATAAGCAGGGGTTTCCCTGAGTTCTGGAAATTGTTATAACAAATTATTGAACTGGGGGAAGGTTGAGGAAGCTCCTTACTTACAGCAGTTAGAAGTGTAACTAACCCGGAAACCAACTACTTGCAATTGACATTGGAAGTAGGGGGCAGTCTTGTGGGGCTGAGCCCTCCGGTCTACACTAACTCAGGAGAGTTGGTGTCAAAACTGAATTAAATTGTAGGACATTGAGTTGGCTTCTGAAGAATACTGGAAAATTACTTAGTGTGGAAAACCCACACCTTTTGGTGTCAGAAATGTTCTGGGTACAGAGGAAACAACTGTTCCTTTTGGCCATGGGAGCACTCTTGCACCTGTAAATGGGTCCTCTGGTCAGATGAGATGGAACGCAGGGTCCCACGTGGATGGATCAGCCATTCTGTAATACCCTGGCAATGGTTTGGCTGAAAGGTAAACCCATGCCTGAACATGTGCCAATTCCTGTGGTAGTAAACTGCTGGCCCTTCAGGGTGGCAGGGGCCAAATGCAGTTGACTTGCCACAGGAGGCCAGATGTCCGCTAAAGGAATCATGCCATACCAGGGGCTCAGTGCTGGTCTCTGTTGACAGGATGGACATTCAAAGGCATAGGAATCCCGTGGTAAGTGGCAGTTCATGCTCCTGGTCTCAAACTAAGCCTTCATCTCTGCCACTTTGGCCCCTCCATTCATGTGCCCACTGTGCCAGTTCTAGTGGCTGATGACAAACGCTGCTAACCTCAAGTGGCCAAGCCATTTTGTCTTGGATTTTCCATGATGGACGCCTTCTAGTGGGTGTTGATATGTGGTACAAAAGCCTTCCCACTTCAGCCCACTTTTGTACATCCATGCATAAGCTTCTAGATCACACCTCCTTGTCTCCAATCTTCTAGTTCTTTTTCTTCAAACCCCTGACCAAATGTCTAGGCCACTGGTCAGTGCTCAGGAATCTATATATATTCTCAACTTGGGCCATTTCTCCTTCCACACAAAATGGATAATGAGGGGCAATGCTTGCAGTTACACCATTGGGAAAAATTTTTTCTCTCCGTGTCTTTGAAAGCCATCTCTGAATGTGGATACAGTGCAGCCATTGTCCCTTTTTCAGTTGTACCAACATACCAAGTCAACCCATTCCTAAACCAAGTTGGGGCATTTTCTTCTTCAACTGGTAATAGGGTCGCAGATTCAAGCAAGAAGAAGGGTACCAGGGTGACTGTGCTGGGCACCATGGAGGTCTGGGCTACCTACTATGGGGTTCACCTCTGCCTGCTGGTGCTGCTTGAGTTGGCCTGCAGATGTATCATTTCCATCTTTCAATGAGCTGCCAGTGGGTCCATCTGACGTTAGGACTTGGTAGTGCACAGGAGTTGAACAGTTCCAGAAGCATAATCAATGCCATATAGTCAGGCATTCCATCTTTACCAGGGCCCAGTAAAAAACAGGAACTGTGTTGCTGAAGGTATTTAGTTAGCAATGCCATATAGTGCACTTAAAAATCTGTTAAGAGGGTAGATCGTGTGATAATTTTTCTTACCACAATGAGAAAAGTGGGGAGAGCAGGAGAAAATTTTAAAGGTGATGCATATGATTGTGGTGATTTCATGGGAGTATACGTATGTCCAAACTCATCCAGTATACATTAAATATGTTCAGCTTTTGTATACATCAATTATACCTCAAATGTATCTTTAAAAAATATGTTATTTCAGTTGCCTGCAGCAAAATCCTAGAATCCTAGGAACCTGCACTGTGGTTCTCCAAGTAGGCCCTGCCATAAATTCCATACAGCATCTTTTGTATGTCACCACTGACAATTTCAACCTTCAGTCAATAGAGTTCTAGATCTGAAATGAGCTTAGGTCTGGAAACTGAGCAAGGGACTGTAATTTTTTTTTTGGTGACTGCCCTAACCTCCCCCTCCTCCATTCTTGCCTTTTCCTGCTTGTAGGTTTATTAGCATACTTGTAGGTTGTCTGTCTGTTTCACTCTGGGGTATGGCCATGTTCTATTAAGCATCCCACACTTCCTGGAGGCCACAGTCTCCTGGCTGCCCCCTGACCTCGCCAGTCATTATGTAGCACTGCCATCTGCCCTCCATTACTTTAGGACAGCATCATTTTTATGATGTTACCAAAACTAGTTCTGTAATTACTTGTTTGCCATCATCCTGCTCTGCAGAAGAAGGCTATCTATGAACATCTTACTGACTGCTTCCCCTCTCACAGCTGCCTTGATGGCCTTGGTCAATGTTGTGTCCCCTGCACCTCTGTGGAATATAATCCTCTGGCTGGTCCTCTGGCCTCACATAATATATCCACTCCAACATGCCCACCTGCTTGGGCCTTGTTATTCCCTCCTCTGCTACCTGCCAAGGGAACACATGTATTTTCACTTGCCAAAGCTTTTTCCAGATTTCTATGAGCCATCCTAACAATGACTTTGTCTCTCTGGTGTCCTAGTCAACTCAGGCTGCTATAACAACAACACCATAGACTGCATGGCTTAAACAACAAAAATTTATTTCTCAAAGTTCTGGAGGCTGGAAGTCTGAGATCAGGGCACCAGCATGGCTGGATTCTTGGTGAGGGCCTCCATCCAGGTTATGTCCTCCTTTACTCTTCCTTGCAGTGTACATGCACAGAGAGAGAAATCACAAGTCTCTTCTTTTTATAAGGGCACTAACCACATCATAAGGGCCCCACCTTCATGACCTCATCAAACCCTACTTACCTCCCAAAGGCCTCGCCTCCAAATACTATCACACTGGGGATTAGAGTTTCAACATACAGATTTTGGAGGAACACAAACATTTAGTCCATAGTACCTAGGGTCTTTGCCAGGGTCTTAAATCCATGTCCCAAGAAAGCACCCCCTTGAAAGTGAATTTCTGTCAGTCTAGTCACATACTGCAGACCTCTTGATCAAGTACCCTCAAAATCTAGTTCTAAGGTATTCCCCTGATGGCAGGTACATTCCAGCTAATTCTTGAAGTTCCTTTATCCTTTATCTCTTTCCTCCTTTATCAGATCCAGTATGTCCCCAGGTTGTGATGGCATTTAACCCATTATCTACCTTGCAGCCAGGGGAGGAAATGGTAATGGCTCCTTTTGTCTTGTGGAGGTAATGAGCAGAGAAAGGGCCAGCTCACACTAGGGATATTCTGAGAGTTTGGGGAAGTCTTCAGAGACAGCCATCCAGATGTCTCCCTACTGTGTTCCAGGGTCCTAGGAAACCCAGTAATTTTCAGTTCCATTACTGGGGCACTTTCCCAGGTCACCATTGTTGGAAAGTTTGGCACTTGGGTCCCCACCGTGTGTCAGGGATTATGCATGTCCTACATATCACTCAGGATGGCATCCGCTTTGCCTTCTGGGCTGTAAGTCCATTTCACAACCACCTGCCTTCTCAGACTACTCTTGGCACCCCTTGTGTTGGTTTAGGTCCTTCAAAGATTAAATATGCAAGACATATGTTGAGGAAAAAGCCTGTGAAGAATAAAGGGGAGGGAGCAGGAGAAGGCAGGAAGGCCTTCAGACCACAATGCTGGTCTGATACCTGTGAAAGACAGGAGAAGGGAGGTCTTGGTAGGAAATGCCTGGGACTACATTATGGTTCCTTGGAAGGTTCAGCTAGGCTGATGCACCATCCTTGAGTCAAAGTTGCCTGAGACCTATATCTCTCAAGAAGCTGCATTAGCACTTGCTGTGGCCAATCACTGGCTAAGAGTGGACCACAGGGAACATGACAGGATAAACACAGTGGAGATTCCAGCACACTAGCAGCAGGGACTGCCAGTCAATAATGTTCCCTACAGCAGGAGAACTGAACAGTACATTTTCATGAGCACCAAATAACATACTAATGACCAAACTAAGCCTGGCCAAGATGTTAATGACTGATAATGGCTTAAGGCATATTAGGTACATTTTGATAGCTCTATACAAAGAAATGAAAAAATAGAGTAATCTTAAATTGTATAATAGAACTGATGGAAAAAATAATTTGGTACAACTGAGTCTTCCTTTGCCCTCAAATCATGTCATGTAGGATGTTACTCTGTATGGTACATATGTCCTTGATATCCTCATAAAATGGAAATGGTGCCATTTTAGAATTCAAAAGAAAATTATTCCATTTGGGAGTTGGGAATGAAATGCTCAAAGTAAAGTCCATCTGTCTCCCTATCTTGGGTTGAGAGGTGAATAGTATTACAATTGAATGAAGCAATTTTTCCACCTGCATTTTTAATAGCCAGGGAAAGAGTGGTGATGCCAGCCTGCACAGACTCTTAAAATTGGAAGGGACCCTATAAATCATGTCCATTGTACATCAACCTCCTGTCTGGCAGCAAACCTCTATCCAGGGTTCTCATCCACAGTTCCCAAGAAGTTAATCATCCTTGGCTTGCATACCTCCAGTGACAGGGAACTCACTGCTTTCAGAGGTAGTTCGTTTTGTGTCGGGGTGGCTTTAGTTCCACGATGTTGTCTACAAAAGTGATTCAGTCAGCATTCTTTCCCAGACTTGGCCATGTGTTTTCACATAGTGTCTCATTGACTCCTTATGAGGACCAAGAAGGAAGATTTTTTGTTTCCCATTTTAAAAATTCAGAGCCTGAGACAGGGTGGCTAAGTGATGTACCCAATGTCACAGAGCTGGAATTCAACTCCAAGCCCAGTTCTTTTCCTCAGTCTCCCCACAAATGCTTTAGATTATGTTGGAATCTGTTTATCTGTCTATACTGATTCTAGTTCACAAAAACAAGCCTAATATTATTATACACATGATGTTCCTTCAAATATTTGGATCAGGCCTTACATTATTCTGTACGATATTGTAATCTCCAAGTTAAACACCCAATTTCTTCAACTATTCCTCCACTGCATCATCCCCAGATGTCCCCAAGCATGCTCACCAAGATGTACTTTGGTTTCTAATATCCTTTTTAATGTGACACATACTAAACAGAGCACATCTTACAGGAATGGTATGACTTATGCCATGTGCAATGAAAGTATCACCTCCCTTTTCCCACATACTATACTTCTGTTAATGCAGCCACACCATGCTATTGACTCAATAAACTTATAAGCAACTAAAACCTCTAGATCTTTCTCACATAGGCATCTATAGTATCTCCCCCATTCTGTATTGGTACAAGTTTTTTGGATGATATTCATTCTACTTAAAGCATATTGAAAACCAGTCTATTGTTCCAGCCTGTTAAAATTCTTAACCCCCATGGTTGCAGTTGAAATCATGCCATTATTTATAATTCAGTGTTTTTAAAAGAACATCTGAATATTAATAAACACTGTTGAGAGAAGCCTGTCTCATTACCACCTATTATAAGACCTATTAAGATCTCACTCCCTCCTTCCACTACTACTATCCTTTTGGTCATAATGCATCAGTCTCCCTTCCTACTCACTGCTCTGTCCCTGGACAAGAAGCATAAGTTTCATCTGGGAGCTTGTTAGAAAATGCAAACTCCTGGGCCCCACCCCAGTCCTACAGAAGAGGAAACTGCACTTTAACAAGATTCCAAGTGATCTCATGCGCACATTAAATTCTAGCTGCTCCAGTCTAACATGCCTTGAGCAGGTACCTTAACCCCCCTATCTCACTTTCCTTATCTATCAAATGAGGGAAAAGGATAAGAAGGTAAAAGCCCTATCCCTCCTAAATGTTCTAATCTTCTGTGTCCTCTTACTTCCCCAGTTGCCTTGAACTGTCCCCAGAATTGTCCTGTAGTTCCCTTGTGAAAGCAGGGGAAAATTGATGACTGATATAAAGGTGTATCTCATCCCTTTCAATATTAATAGCCACAAATGAGAATCTTTAACTCAGGAGAGCCGAGGTTCTGGTTTGGAGCCTAGAGTCATTTGATATCTGTCCTAACTGAATACCAGACTTGTAACTGAGTTCCAGAAATACGCCAGTAGTACAGAGACACGCCACGAAAGGGCTCTGAAATATGTTTTGCCCACCTGTGGGGAAAAACTGAAAAGGCTCCTCTCCATGGAAGAAGAAAGCATAGGGTCCTTTGGAATCTACTGATCAGAGTTCAAGTTCTAGCCAGTGTGCTCATCTGTAAGTTAGGAGTAAAAGCACCCATGCCATAGGCTGCTGAGAAGCTTACATGAGACTATTGCTGACAAGCTTAGCCCAGAAGAGCTCAATAAATACTCAGTATTGTCTTTATTGTTACCCTTTCATCTCTAGAACAGAGACACTTTTAAGTACCCCAAGGGTTCATGTATTAAATAATACGTATGAACATACTTTGTAAATAGTTACAAATTACCCAATGTTTGCTATTTTCTGAATTTTATTGATCATCTATAACACAGAAAGCAAATACTGAGCAAAGGTGTATAGGCAGAATTCCCTCTTCCTCCTGGGACCTTAGTTCCTTTTCTCAAGGCTTTGCGCTAACTGGATGAGGCCAACCCACATTATAGAGATAAATCTGCTTTCCTCAAAGTTTACTGATTTGAATGTTAATCTCATCTAAAAAATACTTTCACAGCAACAGCCTTCTAAACACCTGAAAATCAAAATAAAGGCAAAAAGGAGAACAGATATTAGCCAGAGAGGCAGGGCTCCAAACAAATTTGTTGCATCTCGCAGTTTCACCCCAAGTCAATATTTAATCAATGGGTATTAGTAGGGTTCTACAGAGAAACAGAACCAATAGGACGGAGAAAGACAGAGACAGAGACTTACTAAGGAACTGGCTCACACAACTGTGGAAGCTGGCAAGTCCAAAATCTGCAGGGTAGGCTGGCGGACTGGAGACCTAGGGAAGAATCAATAGAGCAGCTTGAGTCCAAATACAGTCTGAAGGCAGAATTCCCTCTTCCTCCGGGGACCTTAGTTCTTTTTCTCAAGGCTTTGCGCTAACTGGATGAGGCCAACCCACATTATAGAGATAAATCTGCTTTCCTCAAAGTTTACTGATTTGAATATTAATCTCATCTAAAAAATACTTTCACAGCAACAGCCTTCTAAACACCTGAAAATCAAAATAAAGGCAAAAAGGAGAACAGATATTAGCCAGAGAGGCAGGGCTCCAAACAAATTTGTTGCATCTCGCAGTTTCACCCCAAGTCAATATTTAATCAATGGGTATTAGTAGGGTTCTACAGAGAAACAGAACCAATAGGACGGAGAAAGACAGAGACAGAGACTTACTAAGGAACTGGCTCACACAACTGTGGAAGCTGGCAAGTCCAAAATCTGCAGGGTAGGCTGGCGGACTGGAGACCTAGGGAAGAATCAATAGAGCAGCTTGAGTCCAAATACAGTCTGAAGGCAGAATTCCCTCTTCCTCCGGGGACCTTAGTTCTTTTTCTCAAGGCTTTGCGCTAACTGGATGAGGCCAACCCACATTATAGAGATAAATCTGCTTTCCTCAAAGTTTACTGATTTGAATATTAATCTCATCTAAAAAATACTTTCACAGCAACAGCCCAAATGGTGCTTGACAGATATCTGGATACTGTAGCAGAGTTGATACATAAAATTTACCATCACTCTGTATTACAGGCAAATACCTGCTAAATACAGTTTTTATTGCATCTTTGTTTTCTCAGCCTTATATGCTTATTCTACCAGATTCTATATTATACTGATTGATTGTTTTGTTCTGCTTATCCATTGCAGTTACAATAAGGAACTGATAGTTCCCTTTTATTTACTTATTTCTGACAAGGAAAAAGCCCTCCCCTCCAACTTAGTGTATATATGGGTGCGATGTACTAGTATCATAATACTATGCATTTTGCACACATTCTCCATGACAACAATCCTGCAAGCTTGTAGTTATCCCTGTTTTGCTCACGAGACATCTGAGATTTCCATCCATTGTAATGCCTTGTGCAATATCATATAGTGACTTTCAACAGAACCAGAATTTGAATCAAGTTCTGTCTTACCTGCAAAGCTTTTGCTCATTTTACTACATTATACTGCTGATGGCAAAATGTCTTAACACAGCGATCATTTTTTTTAAACAACAAATTTTTGAAAGTTGGAATAAATGGCTCTGCTAACTTTTCTATCCTTTTCTTCACTCTCACTCTTTATTCCATTAGTGCTTTATATTAATTTGGGTAACAGAGAACAGACATTCACCATTCCTTGTACGTGATGATTTATTCTAATAATATATTTTCCTTCTTTCAAACTGATTTTCCTCCACCAATTAGTTATGGTAGGTCTATCAAGAGAAAGTTATTACATTTAAAAGATAGATGCACTATTATCAGTTGCAAAGGTACCTTCTTATCATCAGTGGTCCCTTAATGGAACCAAATTTCAAGAGTTCAGCTCAGCTCTTCAGTGCCCTATTGTGCTCAAAGAAAATCATTCTAAGCGAACTGGAGCTAGTTGTCCTACTATAGCTTTATTAAGCACTTCAAAGTCTAGACAGAGAAATGAACTGTCAAGGAAACTCACCAAACTCATGAAGAGAAACTGACCCAACTACAATGCCTTGACAAAAAGAAAGAGAATTTTTTTTTAAGATACTTGCTTTTAGTTAGTTGCATAATGATCTAATTACTATTGCTGCTGCCCCTTAGTAGTTGTTGTATAAAAGCTGTCAATGGATGCTGTCTCTTCAGCATGGAGCCCAATACCAACATGCACTGTCACTGCTAGTATGATCCTCATATCCCTTTAATTCTCAGAATGTTCATCTCACAGTATTAAAAAGGACTAAATGAGACAACACCTATGAATAGTGGCTTGCAATAGTACATCAAACTATTCTGAAAAAAAATTTTATTCAAAGTTTAAAAAAACTGGCTTGAGAGCACAGAGTAGTCTAAACTTTACCTGAACACAGTTTAATAAGCAAGAGTTGAGAACAACCAGTAAATGGCAGTACTGGATTCAAACAGTGTCATCAGCATCAATGCCCATGCTCTGCACAGTTCCCCTATCTCATGCTTACCCAACTTCCCTGAAACAATACACGAAGTCCCTGGGCTTGCGGTGCAGCACATAACACAGTACTACAAAGAGCAAGTACATCTGTGGCAGTTATAGATAAAGATGAGCAGAGGCTTCCCTTTTTGTCAACAGCTCTAAACACTTACATGATATGACAGCAACAAGTGGTGAAGCTGAAGGAAACTTTCCCAAACTATCCATAATAATAAAAACAACACATTATAATCAACCATGATAATGAGAAGATTGAATTGTCTTTCCATTCTTGCCACAGAAAATATTACAAATTGTTGTCATAGGAAAAGATAGAAGAGAATTTACAACCAAAACTGTAGGGGAAAAAATTCTATAGCAATGTGTCAGGCATTGAATTTTGCAGGATTTGTATTTATCAGCACTTTTAAAATCTGTACTTTGCTATGATTTCTTGGTATAAATAATTCTGTATCTAATTTTATATTTTTAATTTTGTATTCCTTTTCTTAATGGGAAATAACAAAATTATATAAGCTTCTGGCCCTTTAAAATTTAGTTCTATCCTGGTTTTATATAGATTCTCAAATAGAAAAAAATGTGAGGAAAGTTTCTAATTCACAGTGATTATTCTTTTTACTCCTACAAGAATATAAATTTACTTTAATTTGAGAAATACAAGGTAATCTCTATACAAGAATTGCCATAAAATGGGAGTGTCTGTCATAGTAACTTCAGAAAGAATATACCATCTAGGTAGAGGGAAAAAGACAAAAAATCACAAATTACTCATAATGATAAAGTGGAAGCCAAGGTAAAGGTAGGGTCATTAAGCAATATGACACTACTGTGATTTATTTAAATCTAAAGAAATTGGAATGACTTAGTAGAAACCACTTCTAGGTAAAATAGCAATGTTTGTGGAGTTATTAAGAAGTACCTTGCCAGTTTTTAATACCATCTGTCTAATAGATTCTATCACAACTTCTTTCAACTTTCCACTCACATATCTACATATGTACTTGAGAAAACAAAAAATATATAGCAAAATTATAATCATAGTGGGAGGACTCAATCTATCTTTTTCAGAGGTTGACAAGTCATATAAACAAAAATATCACTGGAAAGCACTTAAATAACACAACTAACAATCTAAATGTAATACATGAAATATCACTTTATACACCACAAAAAGAGTATGCATTCTTTTTAAAACTCCTGTATGTTAGAAAATGAATCAACCAAAGCATGAAATTCATGAACTATAAACAGAGCAACAAAATAAGTATCAATAGAAGTAGAAAGAAAGAATGAAGAAGTATAATATAGGAAACACTAATAGAATAGAAAACAGAGGATCAGACACGATAAAAAAAAACAAGATCTAATTATTTCAAAAAATAAATGAAACAAACTTTCGGCAGTCTGATGACAAAAAGAAAGGATGTAAATAAAAATAGTAAAAATTAGAAAACAATTATAAATACAGATATAGAGGAAGATTTTAGAATTATAAGAAAATACTGTGTAACATTTTGTAGAAACAAATTTGAAAACCTAAATGAAATGAACAATTTTTAAGGGAAAGAAGATTATCAAAATTGATTATGAAGAGGTAGAAACCTGCAGAGGTAAGTAACTGTGGAGAACAATGAAAAAGCAGTCACAGATATAGCCCTAATAAAAAAGCATAAAGTCTTTGGGGTGGGTTCTAACAATGTTCGAAAAAAATATTAATTTTATGTTATTCACACTATTTTAGAACATAAATGAGAAACTTCCTAACTCTGACACCATAATTGTGTAGCAAACACACACACACACATGCACAACTATATTCTCACTAATGGGCAGGATTATAAACATTCCTGTGTGAAACAGAAGATAGAATCCTCGAGAGAGCTGTTGAATATGTATCATATTCCAGCAGAGTTTATCAGAGGAGTGCAAGGATTCTTTATTAGGAAGTCTGTTGACATAACTTATAAGATTAGCAGGTTACATGCAAAAACTTTTGATCACTTCAAATTACTCTAAAAATTTTCTGATAAAATTTAAAACCTTTTCTGGAAAAAGAAGTACACTAGGAATAACGGGAAACTTCCTTGTGGTAAAATATGTTTTATTGAAACTTGAGCAAATATTATACTTAGAGTTGGTATTAAAATAGAATACAAAAATGCTAGCAGCTAGGCAATATTGTACTGCAGCTCCTACCCAATACATTAAGATGACAAAAAGAAATGAGAAAATTGTCATTATTAGAACAAAATAGTAAGGTAAAATCCAACAGAATCAACTGCAAACTATTCAAATTAATATAAGACTAGTAAAGTTGCAGGATAAAAACAAACCCAAAAAATCCTAAATGTTAGCAATAATCAATTTTAAAAGGTCATCAAAAAAGGATTCTATTCAAACTAGCAACCAGTAAACTAAAAATACCGACTAATAAACTAACATAGGATCTACAAAAATTACCTGAACAACATAACAGAAGATTGGAATAAATAAGGGGAGAAACAATTATATTAAAGTTGCTGATTTTCCTCCAAAATCAATCCATAAATTCGATGTGATCCCAAAACAAATCCCAACAGAATACTTTTAGGAACTTAACAAGGTGGTTAAAAAATTCTCATGGAAGATAAAAAATATAATAATAGCCAACATGTTTTTGAAACACAAAAACAACTTCCCCTATAACTTTCAAAATATGTCACACTGTTGTTAATATTAAAGTAGTGTAGTACAGGTTCAGAAATAGATTAATCAAGGGAAGATTATAAAGAATCCAGAAATAGAAGTAGTCTCTCTCTCTCTCAATCTCTCTCACCTTGTCCCTCTCCACCTCCCCCCAGCAACACATACATGCATGCATGAGCATACTCTGGAACTTGGTTAACATTAAAATTGACATTTCATATCAGAGACAAGGAAGTGGAACAGAATAGTCAACAAACAGCTTGGAGATTATTAGCTGTCTATTTGAGGTATAGGAGAGGAAAAATCTTTTCCTCTACCCATCTTAGTTTCTTTTCCTGGGGCCCTATAAATTGGACTAACAAAAAGATTAACAAGAGAAAAACATAAATGTATTTTGATAAATTATATATGACGTAGAAGGCTTCATAAGGAAATGAAGACCTGAAGAAGTAGTTAAGCCTCAGCATTTTTATAGTAGGTTTGATGAAGAATGTAATGTCATGGGAAAACATAAAAGAACAAAAGGGTAGTGAACTGGGGAAATTTAGAAGGGTTATTTTGCTCAGATTCCTCTCAGCATTCCTCCACCTTCAGAGATAAGGATGTTCCTTCACTCTGATAAAATGTGTTTTAGAGTAGAAGTGAAAGGTCAGAGTTTTTTCTGTATCTTCCATTTCTCAAATTCTTTTATCCTAAAATATTCGCTATGCCAAGGCACTATATTATGATGTAGCCTGTCCTGAATGTTGTCATATGTAAAAGGATATTTATTTTAACACTGTTTGTAATTATAAAAACTTGAAGGGGGAAGCCCTAAAACCAAGTTAAATAAATTATAGTGATCCAAACTTTGGAATACATACAGTTATTAAAAAGATTAAAGTGAACCGAGTGTACAGGAATAAAGGATCTCTAAGATACATCAACTGGAAAAGATGTTTCTTTGCAAAACAAAATAAGACAAAAATAACCACTATTTACATATGTGTATATGAACATATATGTATGTAACAGAGTAGTGAAATGACTAGAAAATAAGTTTATTAACTGTGAATAGGGGAATGTGTATATGTGTGTGTGTGTGTGTACAGGTGATGGCAGGACTTTAAAGGGGGACTATCATATTTTATTCTATATCCTTATTTATTATTTGAATATTTTATAAGAATGCAGTTATGTACCACTTATACAATAATATACAATGTCAAAAAAACAACAATACTCAAACAGTCAAAATTTTATCTCCTTTGGGGGAAACATAATAGTATAAAAAGCCATAGAACATGTCCATTCTGCCTCTTAAGTTTTGTGAATTATTACCTCCTTGCATATAAAATGAGGCTTTGGACTAGATTATCTGATTTCTCTAATAAACTTTAAATTTCTATGAGTCTATAAAATATAAGTTAAAATTTTTTTCACCTTGTTATTTTTTGTATTTTATTTTTAATTTGTATTAATTTAACAATACATCAATCTCATTGGCACATTACCAACATAATAAATAAATTTTTGCTGGAGTAATGAAATTCTATCTGCCATGAATGTGGTTATAGAGTTTAGTTTAGTTCTTTATCACATCAGAATTGCTACTTGGTCAATGAATGTTACAAGAGACGCAGGGTGCAAAACACACAATTGTTCTAGTTGAAAAGAAATATGGCTAATGTGACTTTTCTAAACTTTCTCTCAGCTGCATTCTTCTAATCTGAAAAAAGAAAATGCCATAATGTAAAATTTCCATGGGAAAATACCAGGCCTTTTTCCTGAGGAAATAAAGAGAGAGTTTAAGCTAGAAAAGGAATATCACTTCATTTCAAATCTTTAAGAAAACATGTTCTTAATTCTTCAAGGTATAGACAAAAGTTAAAGAATGTTACTTGAGAAAAAAAGTATTTTCATGCAAAACTGTCTGAATAATTTTCTCAGAAGTTTCCCCAGATCACCACTATCTTGGTAGTGAATATATGGGAAAGAAAAAAAAGAATATGTAGGCTCATCAGCAAAGTGTTCTGCCTTCATAAGATACTCAGTCACTTAAAATCCACACACAATTTGTATCCTAGTTCTAGAGCACATTTCCCAGTGCATTTCATTTTAAAGTAAATGTAAGTATCACATAACCTCCCATAACAAAGAAGAGGAAATTGAATCTTGGGTAAGCACCTCTTCTTTCCAATTAGACAGCAAATTTAGGCCTTTTGTCCCCTCCAAAAGGAATCTACACTTCTTCAAGAAAGAATCCTTTCTTGCAAGAAATTCAGAAATTTGCAACACAGGCGCCAATGTAAAGATAAAAGAGGAAGATATAAAAGAAAAATATCCCCAGGGGTAGAGGTAGGCATGTACTCATACACATGAATATCATCAGAAAGAGAAGAAATAAATTTCCAATACAATGGGAAGGTGAAAATATGTTCAGCTATTAAACTTTGACTTCCATCTCTTCATATATTCATCAAGGGGCATTTGGGGGACACTATCATAGTTCTGGGAATGTAAAGCCGAGTAAGGCACAGTCCCTCAAGGACAGTCTAGTGAGAGAGACAGATACATAATTGCAATGCAATATGATTACTGTTATAAAGCAGGGGTATGTGAAGAACTATGAGGGGATAACTAGAAGGGGGACTCTAAGTATGTTTTGGGAAGTTAGGGAAGGCTCCATAAATATTTGGGCTCAGTTTTGTAGTATTGGCAGAAATTTTAGCTATGCAGAATTTCATTTATGCCTGAAGCAGGAATATTAGTCATCAAAAGCAATAGCTGAAAGTTACCTATCCAAAAGGTAGGGATAGAAATGTCTTTTGGGGTACACACATTTGGGGAAATGGAAAGATTTTTAAAAAAGCTTAAGAAAAAGTCAAAATACCCACTCAGGATAGAAATGTCTTCTGGGCAAGTAGTGACTCTATAGCATCTTACTATGCTGATGGACAGTGACTGTAATGGGGTATGTGGTGGGAACTTGATAATGGGGGAGAATCTAGTAACCACAATGTCACTCATGTGATTGTGTATTAATGATACCAAAAAAAGAAATGTCTTCTGGGGTACACACATTTGTGGAAATGGAAAGAGTTAAAAAAAGATTAAGAAAAAGTCAAAATAGCCACTCTTTCCACTTCTCTTGAACACAGCAGAGCAAAATGGCCAAATAAAATGTATTTGACTTGACACTAAAAGCAATGGAAGCAAAAGCAAAAATAAACAATGGGACTACATCAAACCAAAAAGTTCCTGTACAGCAAAGGAAGCCATCAACAAAATGAAAAAACAGCTTACCAAATGCAAGAAAATATTTGCAAATCATGTATCTTATAAGAGATTAATGTCGAAATGTACAAAGAACTCAAGCAACTCAACAGAAAAAAAATCTGATTAAAAAATGAGCAGAAGTTTTGAATAGATTTTTTTCCAAAGAAGACATACAGATGGCCAACAGGTACATGAAAAGGTGCCAACATCACTAATCATCAGGGAAACACAAACCAAAACCACCATGATATAACATTACGCTTGTTAAAATGGTTCTTATCAAAAAGCTAAGAGATAGCAAGTGTTGGCAAGAACGTGAAGAAAAGAGAGCCCTTTTGCACTCATGGTGGGAAGGTAAATTCAGACAGCCGCTATAGAAAACGGTATGGAGATTCCTCCAAAAATTAAAAAATAGAACTACCATATGATCCAGCAATCCCACTTCTGGCTATTTATTCAAAGAAAATGAAAACACTAAGTCAAAAAAACATATGCACCCTCATGTTCTTTGTTGCATTATTCACAACAGCCAAGATATGGAAATAACCCAAGTTCCCATTGATGGATGAAAGTTCAAAAGAGATGTGGTGTATATATATATACTACAGAATGTTATTCAGCCATAAAAAGGAATGAAACCTTGCCATTTGTGACAACATAGATGGACCTTGTGGGTATTAAGCTATGTGAAATAAGTCAGACAGAGAAAGACAAATACCACAGGGTTTTACTTATCTGTGGAATCTATACACACAAACTGAACTCACAGATAGAACAGATTGGTGGTTTCCAGAGGTAGGTTGGGGGCTGGATAGGCAAATGGGTGAGGGTGGTCAAAAGGTACAATAAATAAGTTATGGAGATGTAATAAGTAAAAAATAAGTCATGGAGATGTAATGTACAGCATGATTACTATAGTTAATGATGCTATGTTGCATAGTTCTGCATATATGAAAGTTGCTAAGAGAATAAATCTTAAAAGTTCTCATCACAAGAAAAATAATTTTGTCATTGTGTATGGTGATGAATGTTAATTAAAATTATTGTGGTGATCTTTTAAAAAAATATACAAATACTAAATCATTCTGTTGTACACTTGAAACTAATGTGTTATATGTCAATTATACCTCAGTTTTTTTTAATGTAAATTAAAGCTAAAAAATAAAAAGATCTCCCTAGAGAGCATCCCCTCCTCAACAACTATAGTTTGGCATCCATGCATAGACAAAAGTGCCTTTGCAGGAGCTTTGAGATGCAGGTAGATTCTGAAACCCCAGTACAGTCCAAGATCTAGGGCAGCAGGCTCTGCTAGCTAATTTGCCAACCTATAATGGCATCAGAGCCAGTAAAAGCTCTATACCTTTGAGAACTTGGCTACATCCCATTTAACTTCAGTTCTGCTACCAGAACCATATGCCAAGGGACCTGGGAGGAGTTACTCCCACCCGTGAGTAGGGCAACAGACATACAGATCTCAGCCCTGGTTATGGACCCTGGTATGGCTCATGAACTCTAGGCTATGGTCCAGGAGCCCCTGAAGGTAAGCCTGACATATGCAGACTATAGATTCTGAAAGGACCCTATAACTGGACTCTAGTCCATCCCAGCCATCGTCTACTAATAGTCTTGCTGGGAGAGGGACTCTACAGGAGACACTCCCATCTGCACTTCTGGAGATCTTAAAAGGGCCCTATGCAGTATAGAAGTTCTTTAAACATTAAAAATAGAGCTACCATATGATCCAGCAGTCCCACTTCTGGGTACTTATCTGAAGCAAATGATATCACTGTCTCGAAGAGTTATCTGTATCTCCCTACCATGTGCACTGCAGCATGATTTACAAGAGTCAAGACATGGAAACAACCTAAGTGTCCAGTAGCAAAGTGGATAAAGAAAATGTCACACACACACATACAAATACAATTGAATACTATTCAGCCACAAAATACAAAAAAGTCCTGCTTTTTGGGACAACATGGATGGCCCTTGAGGGCATTATGCCAAGTAAAATATGTCAGACAAAGATAAATACTGTATGATCTCAGTTATATGTGGAATCTAAAAAAAAAAAAGCCAAACTCATAGAAACAGAATGGTGTCTGCCAGGGGCTAATGGGTAGGGAAATGGGAAGATATTGGTCAAAAGGTACAAACTTCCCATAATAAGATGAATACATTCTGGTGATCTTATATTCAACATAGTGACTATAGTTAACAATACTGTATTATATACTTGAAAGTTGCTGAGAGTTTATCTTAAATGTTTTTACCACACACAAAAAATTGTAATTATATGAGGTAATAAATGTATTCTTTAACCTTAGTGTCATAATCATTTTGCAAAATATACTTTAATCAAATGATCACACTTGTATACCTTAAACTTACACAATTTTATATATTGGTTTAAATATCTCAATAAAGCTGAGAAAAAAAACATTGCAATAAGTACAGTAAAACAAAAAGGCAAGAAAAAAGGCAAATTTTGGAAAGGAAGAAGTAAAAGTATCTTTGTTCACAAATGACATGATTGTATACCTAGAAAAATTACTAGAATAAGTGAATTTTGAAGGCCAATATACAAAAATTATATTTTATATAGCAGTAACAATTAGAAAATTAAGCAAAAAATTATTTACAATAACATAAAAAACATAAAATTAGAATAAATTTAACAAAGGCTGTATAAGACCTATACTGAAACTATAAAATATTACTGAGAGATATTAAATAAGTTAAAGCAATAGATACCATGTACATGGATTAGAAGACTTGATATTGTTAAAATAGCAATTTTCCCCAAATCAGTCTACAGATTTAACATAATCCAAATCAAACTCCACATGGGCTTTTCTGTAGAAGCTGGCAATTTGATGCTATGAAAATATAAATGATGCCAAATAGCCAATTAACACTGAGAAAGAAGAACAATGTTGGAGAATTCACACTAGTTGATTTCAAGACTTCTTAAACTACATAATCTACACTGTGTGGTATTGATCACCTCCGGATTGACTGGAAAGGCACAGAAGGGAGCTTTCTGGGGCAAAGCAGAAGTTCTATATCTTGATAAATATTTGCCTACCTATCATGTACCTGTCTGTTCTAAGTACTTGAGATACATCAGTAGACCAAAAAAAAGTGAGAGAAGAAAAAGGAGGAGAAGGAAGAGGTGGAAGAAAATAAGGAGAAGAAATGCCTGCTCTCATGGAACATATATCCCAGCAGGGATTAGGGGAGAGGAAGAGACACTCACTGCAGAGAAGGTTTAATAAAGAAATTATGTGATATGTTAGAGAGTGACAATACCCATGGGAAAAGGAAAGGTCCAGTGGGCTAAAGGTGTGTGGTAGTGCTGGGAGGATGCAATTTTATACTGAGTAATGAGGAGGCCTCAGTGACTAGGTAACACTAGAACAGAGACTTGAAAGCATGCTCTACCTCCTTAGATGAAAGCACTTCAGGCCCTCAGGCCTAGGACTTGCCGAGAGGTCAGTGTAGCTGCAGGACAGTTTTCTTAATGCAGTACCAATTGAATAGAACTTTTTCTAAAGATCTAGCAGGCACCTCCCTGAACTGCTCCACATGAGCTTGGCACAGTGCCTAATGTCTAATGGTATCCATTAACCCAGAAGACAGTGAAAAGAACAGAGAACTGTGGCTTTTTTACATTGGTTATCTCTTTCTACACATCAACATTGTACGCATGAGGCAGGAGGCGAATCCCCTCATTGCTGAGCACTAGTCAGCAATCTGGCATGGAGGGTCACGGTGTACCCTCAATATGCCTGATTTTGTTTCTGGGAGGTAAAAGCTAAAAACAAAACAAATACAAATGTGTTCATTTTTCTCAACGGCTCTCAGGTCCTAACCAATCCCTGCTTTGGGGACAGAGGAAGGGCAATTTAGGGCAAATAAGACTGCTCCAAATACTTGAGAGCCCGGCGGAGGTAGTCAGGTCAATTCTGGAAAGAAAAGGGAAGGAAGGGCCATAGCCAGAGGCTGTACAATTTTGAAGGGAGTGGATTTTTACTGATTCCCAGAATATTAGTGCTATGTGGCCACACAAAATGGGAATTCACTCTGATGTTGTTCAGGGAGTATTCTGAAAGCCAGTCTGTGTTTCTTACTGTGTCTGAAATCAGCCCCAATGTAACGACATCAGTTGGGCTACCCGGGTCAAACAGCTTCCTCTAACAATGCCTTTCTGTTATGTTTTTAACCTCGGGTCTTCTTAAAGGCAGCCAAATATTAGTTGGAAAGAACAAAGCAAACACAAAGAGGTATCCCACAGAGTCCTAAAGTTAAACATAAATGCCAAATACAAAAGCAAGCACAAATATTAGACACCAGCCCCTCCTCTCAGAGACACAGCCCAGCTTAAGAGAGACATATGTGGAGCTTGGAACCATGTGCTTGGAGGTATGAAGCAAAAAGAAGAAAATTTAGCTATTATTTTATGGTTCACCCCTGATATTAATAACATATTTGAACCTAGTTTTAGCCAAATCCCTGTCTAACTGGCCTGGCCTGTCATTGTGGATTCAGTATCAAGCCACTGATTGAGGTTAATAACTTCATAAGAAATAGAGATTCATCTATTTCGTGGCAGTTAATTTCCAGTTGTACTGCTTTAAGAAAACATTTGGTATTTACTTAACATGATGCTTATTAAATCAAAATCAATGTGAATTAATTAATTTGAAAGTGTTATCTAATTTCCTAATCAGTATTAATGCTGGTTTCTAGCAGCAAATGCTTTGAAGTGAAAAACAACACTTAATCTATGTATATTTCCCAAGTTTTCGCCCATTATATTCAGTTTTAATTTGTGTGACAAGTTTCACCTCACAAAATGCTTCCTCCTATTTGATTCTTTCTAAATACACATTGAGGTCTTTTTATACACTAATTTCTGCTAGAATCACAGACATCACCTCCTTCATGTCTCCTCCCAAAGGACCAAAAAGGCCTCCTGAGTGGCTATAAATGTCTCATCATAAACACTTAATTAAAAACTGTGTCGCAGTTAGAGTCAATCTGGTTTGTACTCTCATGCCAAAAAGCAAAGTCTCATAGGCTGTGCATTTTTACTATTAACTTTTCAGTGTGGCTTTAGAATCTCAATCAATTCTTTAAGAAATGTAAATGTTCTTTTCCCTTTGGCTTAGCAGTAGCCACTGGGAAATACTAGGTATAATTCCTTCCTGGTTATGCATGTGCTGCAACAATCAAAACTAGATGCCAAAGTAGCTATTCCAGAGCATGCTCAACTTTTTCCAACTTGCTGTTGGAGGCCATTTAACTTTCAGCCTTCCCCTTCACCCAGTTAAGTGGCTAGTGAAAGTGCCTCCCCACAAATGCAGCCTTTTCATAGGATTAATCTTTTCTCACTACTCTATTTCCAGTTCTCCTGTTGGGCCCCACAGTGTCCTCTACCTCCAACCTACTCTGTACTCTCTTGCTAAGGGTCCAGGCCATTCCTGGTCTGCCCCAGAGAGCACTTTCGGTTCATCCTCTACATTCCCCTTAATACCCAACCCCAGGAACACATCTATACTCTAATGATGGCATCACTAGCATTCCCACACATACCATTTCCTCTGCCTGCAATGTCGTTGTACCCCAGCAATGTCCATCCATCCTTCTAAATTCAGTTCAAAAGCCAGCTCCCCTTTGAAGTCATCTCTCATGGCTCTGTCCCACCCTAGGCAGTGTTGAGAATTCTTTTCACCAGTTCCCGTAGCACCGTAGGCCCTTCTCCATCCTAATACTTATCACACAATATTTAATTATTCACGACTGCCTTCTCACAGGCAGTGAGGTCTTTAGAGGTGGGGATTTTTTCATTCTTTTATTCCCAGCTTCTAGCACATGATTGGCATCTGGCAAGCAATAAAGTAGTCTTTGTGGAATGAACAAAAGACGGTGATATAAATGTAAGTAGTATGGATTTTCCAGTTCTCCCCTATACATGGAAGCATGTGAATCCACTCCCACACATGAAGATGGATGAGGTTAGGCTCAGAGTGGGCCTAACTCCCTGACCAAGAAAAGAAGCCTGTAAATGACACCATCCTTTGCAGGTGCCCTCTCACCAACCATTCCCTCTGTGCCAGATGGGATACACACCTGGATCATGGAAGTATATGTGCCATGAAGGGGTGCAGATTACACTACTTGGAATAAAAATTAATTTGAGCTGACAGTATTTGACTCCCTGAAGTCACTTTTCAACCTGAAAGCAGAACTTCCCAAAAGAATTCAGCTGTCATAAATCCCCTCCCCAGAAGCAACAAGGAAAAGCTGACTCTCACCACTACACTCAAACATTGTCCAAAAGTTGTATCTCCCATGTCTTTTCCTAAGGGCCCACTTATTTTTCCAACAAGTCATTTATTTTCCCTTAAGTGCCCTTTGGCTCTCACCCCTCCCCATACTAAGAAGTCATTTGCTTTCCTTAAGTGTCCCTCTCCCTCTTATCTACCCCAAATTAAAATGGTAAATAAGCCCCAAACTCTAACCACCCCTTTGAGTCACAATTTTATGTGAACTCCCATGCACATACTTAGAGGAATGAAAACCTGTCTTTTCTCTTGCTAATTTGTTTTTTGTCAGTTGAATTTGCAGGCCTCTAATACTGCAGCTAAGAGGGTAGAAGTAAGGTTTTTTCTTACTTATGCACACACATACACACACACCCATCTTTGTGTGTGTATATATGTGACTATTTACACATAGTCAGATGAACAACTGCTCAAGTCTACAGAACAAGGAAAGGAATAAGTTTTTTCTCCTATTAACTTTGTGGTTTAGGTGGCTGGATCTTGGGATGGGGGGGTTTGAAACTAAAAACACTAAAAATGATTATGGAAAATAACAGAATTTTTAAAAATGACCAAATGGGGGAAAAAATGCCCTCAGTTTTATAACAGTTCCTGGTTCTCTGTGGTTAATGCATTGGCAGAGTTCAGATCAACTGAATCAATGGAAAATCCCCATGTCTTATTTCCATTTCCAGCCTCCTCCCAAATAGGCTCTTTTCGAGCTGTTAATTAACACTGATTTTCTCTGTTGATCTCCATGCTAGTGAGCAATAATAATGTAAGACAGTGAAACCAAAGAAGAAAGTGAATCAAAAGAATAAGATTTTCCCACAACTGGACCAGTTCCTTGAACGATAATGCTTCAGCCTCTGTTTTCCCTGTCCTAAGCTTCAGTTATGATGATTTAGACCAGTAGTTTCAAAGTGGATTCTTCAAGACAGAGCACAGTAACATCAGACAGAAGCCCTGCACCAGCCCGAGCCCCTCTGAGTGCCAGGTGAGTCACACAGGAAAACTACGCACCTCCACACCCAAGCTCAACCTGACTGCCTCCCAGAGCCCTGAGAAGCTATGAATGAGCTGGCCACTGTCCTGGACACAGATCTCCTGGCCAACCAAAGACAGTGAAGAAACAGAGCCACAGAAACCTAATCTGTACAACAGCATAACTCAGACAGGAAGACAAAATCAGGGACCATGGTGGATGGAGGCTTGAAAGAAAGTCTGGTTGCTTTCTCACAAGGCCACCACCTGCCTGACAGCCACCAACAACTGTGAAGGCAGAAGAGGGGTGGAACAGAGGAGTCTTGTACCTGGTGTCCTGAACCAAGGAACAACAGGGAATGCGATTTAGGCAATGTTGTCAGAATGATGCTGAGGTAGAATCCACCGTAAATCGTAATGACTTTTTAAGGCTCAGTGCCACCAACACTGTGAAACCTGAAATTTTATCAAACCAACTCAGCTTTAGGTCTGTATAGGTACTGGTGATATTTTAGTTGCACAAGGGAAGATAGGTATTTTTAACATGTAAATTAAACCATATATCTCCTAAAACCCTATCTTGCCTAAAACCCTCCAGTTATTTCCCATTTCACTCAAAATAAGATCCCAAGTCTTCATGGGCCCTGCAAGGGTCTGCCTGCCACTCTGAGCTGACCTCTCCCCCTCTCCCCTGCTCACTGTGCTCCAGCCAGCCACCAGAGCTCCCTAATAACTGAAGGGCTGATCCCTTGACCAGATACCCAGCCCTGAGATATTTGCAAGGCTGGCTGTTAGGGCTCAGCTAGGCCACACCTCCTCAGTGGGGTCACCCTAACACCCCAAACTCCCAAAGAGTTACTGTCCATCTCATTGCCTGGTTTTATTTTATCATGGTAGTATCATCATCTGAACTTGTTTACTTATTTATGTTGCCTTCCTGCCATAATGTGAGTGCTGTGTGAGGGGGACCTTGTCCCATTACCTCATCAAGCTCTTACTGTGACCAAGCCCTGATTTCACACTGCACATTCATGCCTTCAAGTCACCTTCTCTGCACTAAGACACCTGTGGAGAAAGTGAAGGTTCCTATGGCCAGGATTCTCACACGGCCCTGGTCAACTTGCTCACTACAAACGTGGGCAATACATTGTTACTGACTCTATGTAAAGAGCTCTGCCCAGTTGTCTGGGCTGCTGCAAGCCTGCAGAAGAGCAGAGGCTGGAGTGGTGGCAACACCAAGGATGAAGACTGAGACAGCTGCGGGGGCAGAGAGGCCCAGAGGCAGAGACCAGCTTGCTGCATACAGACTTGCTCTGAGTGGACGGGATTCTAGCACTTGACCTGCCACTGTGGGAATAAAGTTGGGTATAACCCTTTCACCCCAAGAATGTTCCACTGTTGTTTTTTCAGTCTCATTGGATCTGTAGTGAACTTTTCTGGAACTGAAACCTACTAGCAAGACAATACTCCATGTCACTGAAGGAAGTGACCTGGCACTAAATTGCCTGTGAATGGCATCTGGACCCAGAGCAACCTGGCTCCACATCCTAAAGTGTTTCCCCCATAGATATTCATGGCAGAAAGGCAAAAAGCAAGAAAGGCAGAAGGGAGGAGTTGCATGGCTCTTCTCCTATTTCTACAATCCTTCATGCACTCAGCCACAAAGAACTGACCTCTCTCCTGCAGAGCTACAGGCCTTCTCTCAGCCAGCCAAGCCTTGGTGAGGTCACAGCAGAGGATGCTGG
Source organism: Manis javanica (assembly GCF_040802235.1). Classification (NCBI taxonomy): domain Eukaryota; kingdom Metazoa; phylum Chordata; class Mammalia; order Pholidota; family Manidae; genus Manis; species Manis javanica. The sequence goes on from NC_133157.1 coordinate 154,530,368, forward strand.
GTCCCTGGAAGCATGGACTATGTCCTCAGTGCTCAGTAGTGCGTCACTAGGGCACTGGCTTGGAAAGAGCCCTCAATAAAATACTTGTTGAATGAATGAATGAGAGTGAGCAGGAAGGAAGATGGACAAGGGTGACCAGATTCCTCCCATCCCAGATGACATTACCCATGACAGTGCTCTTGGAGCATTACAGCAATCCTCGAACTTAAACATGTGCCTGAATCTCCATGGAGAACTTCTGAAACATACAGATTCTTGGACCATGTCCTGCAGATTCTGTACCTCCAAACTGGGAGCTGATGCAGAGCCAGGTTCAGGAGTCACAGTATCCAGCATTAAGGGTTTATTGATGATTGGATTCTGCATGATGATTTTTTCCCTTATTTGGCCAGTGGTCCATAATTTTTAGATAATCATGAGGCTGTGTCACTCTCTGTGCTGTGTGGAGCCTGGTGCCCTGTTGGGCATCTGGTAAGGTGTCTTGCCAGTGGGTTTCAGCCCTGGGCAAGTTCGCTATGGATTCAATGTGACCAAAGAAATTAACAGAATGTTTTTGGGGTGAAAGGGTTATACCCAACTTTATTTCCAGGTGGCAGGTCAGTCACTAAAATCCCGTTCATTCAGAGCGAGTCTGCATGCAGCAAGCCAGTCTCTGCCTCTGGGCCCCTCTGTCCGCACAGCCATCCTTTGGGCCTCTCTGCTTGAACAGCCATCGCACACAGCAATCCTCTGGGCCTCTCTGCACAGTTGTCCCTCACAGCCGTCCTCTGGGCCTCTTCTGCATAGCCATCCACACAGCCGTCCTCTGGGCCTCTCTGCACAGTCGACCCACACAGCTGTCCTCAGCACTGCCACCACTCCGGCCTCTGATCTGCTCTCCTGCAGCCTTGCAGCCCTGCTACCATATCACGTGCAGAGCACTGGGTGGAGCTCTTTTATAGAGTCAACAGCCATGTATTGCCCACAGGAGTGCAGTGAGCTAGCCAACCAGGGCCAGGTGAGAATCTTGGCCACAGGAACTCTCATTTTATCCACATAAGGTTAGTTGATATTAATGTAATAAAGCCTCTTCCCTTTATCCTTCTGAGCATCTTCTAACAAGCAATCCCATTCTGCCCTCTCACTGTAAATGGCTGGCTTACAGGTGTTGAGTATAATATAATTCACCTAGTTATGAGTTGGGTATAACCCTGTCTTGCCAATGGGTTTCAGCCCTGGGCAAGTTTGCTATGAATTCAGTGTGACCAAAGAAATGACAGAAGAACGTTCTTGGGGTAAAAGGGTTTATTACCCGGCTTGTTCTCCCAGCAGTAGGTTGAGCACTAGCACCTCTGCCTCCACCCAGAGCACTGGGCTGAGCTCTCTACATAGCGCAATAATAGCTTATTGCCTAAAGGTGTGGAAGCAGTAGCCTAGCAACAGGCCAGTTACATCATCAGGTGGTTTAAGTTCAGTGAGGATCCTGGCCATCAGAACCCCAACTTCCCCACAAACCCTTTCACCCCAAGAATGTTCTACTGTCATTTATTTGGTCACATTGAATCCATAGTGAACTTGCCTGGGGCTGAAATCCACTGGCAAGACACATCTCATAATTATGGTGGTGAAGCACAGTATAGATCAGTCAGTTCAGAAAGATGCTGCCTCAGCTCCCGCCAGCCTGCTTGTTCCTATGCCCCAGCAGTACCAACACACAGCGCACCAGCCCCTACCTCCACACCGAGGCTAGGCGCTACCTGGTTTCCAAGTTCCTGCCATTATAACATACACAGGCTGGTTGGCTTAGAACAGAAATTTATTATCTCACAGTTTGAGAAGCCAAAACTCTGAAATCAAGGTGTCAGCAGAGCAGTGTTCCCGCTGGAAGCACTAGAGAAGGACCTGTTCCAGGCATCTCTCCTAGCTTCCCAGTTTCTTGGCTTATGGCAACATAATTTCAGTCTTCCCTTGGCATTATCCCTGTGTGTGTGTCTGTATAAACATTCCCCTTTTTACTCAGGAAACATATTGGGTTTGGGCCCACCCTAATGACCTCATTTTGACTTGATTGCCTCCATAAAGCCTTAACTTCAGTTTGGTTATGTTCTTAGGTGCTGAAAGTTAGGCTTCCTAAGTGCCTTCACAGGGGACACTGTTCAACTCATAACAATCAAAACCACGCCTTGAGCATTGCCTTCTGGACAGGCTGGGCTAGGGGTTCTTTCCCCCGTGCTTCCTCGGTGTCCTGCCTGGTCCTCATCACACTGTATTGTGAAATCCACTTGCGTGTTCCTCACCTGACCATGGCTCTGGGAGAAGGAACCAAGACTTTCTACTCAACCCAGTATGGGGACATCATGAGCATCAAACATCTGCTGATGAATGAATACAGACGGTGATGGATTTTGCAAGCTGTGTTGCTGGCTCCATCCCCTGCTTTCACCACAGGATTACAAGGGAACACATGGCCAGAAGGCTTCAGTGACCTCCGTCCAGACTCTAGCTTCAAGGACAACTAAGTGAGCTGGCAAATTTATTCCGTCTGTCTCATACCAGCCTGGTACTGACAGCTGGAAACCTCAGCAAAGACAGGGAACCATTGGATGAAACTTCAGGAGTTTCAAACCTTTGCCCCGAAAGTCATCTCTCAAGATCTGTTCGTGAACAGTGGCCAAAACAAGGATTTTTTTCCGGTTGTTTTCCTTACAGAACCTACTCTGAGCCCTGTGAGCCCATTATTCTAGATGAAGATTGATGGTGTGGAACAGCAACAGAAGACTTGGAGTTACAATGTACCTCTCATTCCTCTGCCAGCACAAAGTGGGGAAGTCACGAGGCTGCCGTTGCCCTACACATTTGCACCCCCTGCATGTCAAAGGCCACTTGGAGCTGGCTCTGGTCACTACTGTGGCTGGAGCAGCCAGGACATTGCTTCATGCAGGGCCCTTTGTTTTTGTCTGTAGCATCTGGACTTCTCAAAACAAGTTTTAAAATTAAAGCCACTACCTTCTACTGCAGCTATGGTAATAATGCTGAAGATTCACATAGAAGAATGGTCACAGCTGTCCTTCAATAACTGGCATGCCTAAGATTGTGCATGTGTTGACTCTTTCATCTTATACCTTAACAAATTGGAAAATGGCCAGTACCATGCTGTTGGTTACTCTGACTTTATTATATAGTTTGAAGTGTAATGGGTCCAGCTTTCTTTTTCTTTTTCAAGATTGCTTTGGTATTTGGTGTCTTCTGTTGTATCTATGTGGGGCTGCTCACCCAAGGGATCTTAGTGAATGAATGTTTTGGTTGGATTCACTTCTTGTTCCCAATGTCCTTTGGTGGGTTTGTGACAGCATTGCTCCAATTTGTCTTATACACATGCTTTTGATTGGCTAAGATCCCCCATGGTGAAGGCAAAGTACATGATTGGGCTAAGGAGCAACGCAGCACAGGTGGGAAGAATCCTGCCACTTCCATTCTGCAGAGATTATTTAATGTTCCCAGGCATATGAGTTCTCCATCCTCAGAGCCTTTGCTTTCCACCACTGGTCATCATACAAATAATGGCTAGTTTTTTATTATGTATCATTTCATTAATAAGAATTGTGATCATTTATTGAACACCTGCTAAGTACTATTTAGGCTTCACAGCAGTCCTAGATAGAGCTGTAAGGCAAGAAAAAGAAATAAAAGCCATCTAGATATGAAAATAAGAACTAAAATTGTGTCTGTTTGTAGATGACATGATCTTTTATGTAGAAAACACAAAGAATCCACCAAAAAATTGTTAGAACTAATAAATGAATTCAATAACATTGCAGGATAAATAATTAACATAAAAAATCAGCTGCAGTTCTACATATTAACACTAAAATAACTAAGACAAATAAAGAAAAAATCCCACTTACAGTAGCATCAAAAGCAATCAAATACTTAGGAATAAACTTAAGCAAGCAAGGGAAATATCTATACCCTGAAAACTATAAGTATTGATGAGAGATACTGAAGATACATGTAAATGAAAATTTTTTACAGATCAGAAAATTTAATATTGTTAAAATATCCATACTAACCAAAGCCATGTATAGATTCAATAAAATTCCTATAAAAATTCCAAGGGCATTTTACACAGAAATAGAAAAAGTAATACTAAAATTCACATGGAAAAACAAAAGACACCAAATACCAAAGCAATCTTGAAAAAGAAAAATAAAGCTGGATCCATTACACTTCAAACTATATAATAAAGTCAGAGTAACCAACAGCATGGTGCTGGCAAAAAAGCAGACATATAGGTCAATGGAATAGAATCAAGAGCCCAAAACTAAAGCCATCCATACATGGTCAACTAATATTTGAGGGAGCCAAGACTACTGTGGAAAAGATAGTCTTTTCAACAAATGGTTCTGGGAAATTTGGATATTCACACACAAAAGAATGGAATTAGACCGCCATCTTATATCACTCACAAAAATTAACTTGAAATGGATTAAAGACTTAAACGTAAACCAAAAAACTAGAAAAAAACAGAGGGAGAAAGTTTCTTGACATTCATCTCAGCAAACCCTTTTTTGAATATGACACCAAAAGCACGCATAACAAAAGTAAAAATAAACAGAGGAGACTATATCAAATTAAAAGGCTTCTTCACAACAAAAGAAACAATCAACAGAATGAAGAGACAACTTACAGAATGGGAGGAAATGTACGCAAACCATATATCAGATAAGGGGTTAATATCCAAAATGAACAAGGAACTGACACAACTCACTAGCAAAAAAATAAATAATCTGATAAAGAAATGGGCAGAGGATCTGAATAGACATTTTCCAAAGAAGACATGCAAATGCCCAACAGGTGCTTGAAAAGATGCTCAACATGACTAATCATCAGGAAAATGCAAATTAAAGCCACAGTGAAATACCACTTCACACCTGTTAGGAATGACTATCACCAAAAAGACAAGAGATAAGCAGTGTTGGTAAGGATGTGGAGAAAAGGGAACCTTTGTGCATCGTTGGTGGGAATGTACATTGGTGCAGTCAGTATAGAAAACAATACAGAGGTTCCTCCAAAATTTAAAAGTAGAACTATCATATGATTCAGTAATCCCACTTCTGGGTATATATCTTAAGGATATAAAATCCCTATCTCAAAGGAATATCCGTGCCACCCCTTCCCATGTTCATTGCAGCATTATTCACAACAGCCAAGACATGCAAACAACCTAAATGTCCATCAACAGGCAAATGGATAAAGAAGATGGGGTGTATATCTATAATGGAATATTATTTGGACATAAAAAAGGAGGGCATCCTGCTTTTCTAAACAACATGGATGGAACTTCAGGTCATTATGCTAAGTGAAACAGGTAAGACACAGAAAGATAAATACTATCTTTCTAGAATACTAAAAAGTATGCTATCACTTATATGTAGGACGTAAGAAAAGTCAAACTCGTAGAACAGAAATTAGAATGGTGGTTGCTAGGGACTGGGTGGGGAGTTGGTAGGGGAATTGGGTGATACTAATCAAAGGCTACAAACTTCCAGGTATAATGAGTAAATTCTGGGGATCTAATATAGAGTATGGTAACTACAGTTAACAATACTGTATTATATACTTGAAAGTTGCCAAGAGAGACCTTAAATGTTTTGAACACACACAAATAGATGTGTTAATTAACCTTATTATGGTAATCATTTTGCAGTATATATGTACCAAATTATCACAAATATACCTTATACTTATACAATCTTATATGTCAATTATATCTCCATAAAGCTGGAAAAGAAAAGCATTCACAGCAACCCTCTGAATAAATACCCTTGTCCCCATTCTGTTGGAGAAGAAACTAAGGGTTACTTGCCAAATGCTCACATGGTCAGCAGGTGGCAGATACAGCACTCCAGCCTAGGCTGACTGAATGCCTAGGCCCATATTCTTGGCTAAATCACCTTCAATGCCATCTTCAGAAATCAAAGTCAGAAATAAAACTTTGAGTTGAACGTAGCTTAACTTTGCCCTCTTAACTTTAAACTTCCAGCATAGACTCCATAAACAGACCTTACTGACGTAACTGGAATCTTCCTCAATTGTCTCCCCCACCCACTGCCACCCTCCAGTTGTTGACGCAAGTGGGCTGAAGCAAGAACGCCACCTGAGTGGAAGCACAGAATGAAGCAGCACCGAAGAAATGAAAATAACTCACTGTACTCAAGTAAACCCCCAGCAGATTGGGCCCTGTGGGAATCCTTGCACAGTCTCATTGCAACAGCTGTGACTTGGGTTACTGTCCCCACACTTTCCACAGAATGAAGAAATGGCACAGGTCCCTGCATGCCTCCCAGGGAAAGTAACTCAGCTCCCACCAGGAGAGCAGAGGCAAAAATACATCATGGGCTCTTAAAAAGTCACTTCTTGTGCCAAAGCAAGAGGCCAGACTAGACTAGAGTCCAGGGCTTGAGTCACAAGTGTTTGTGGAACTGGGTATATGAAAAGAGGAAGCTGAGAAGGGCCTCAGCTGACTCCAGAGACAGGACCAGACACATGAATTGTCTTCATTTTAATTCACTTCTAATTCATGCACATGAATAAAATGAGTGTGGGCCTGGGAACATTCACCAAACTGGATTCATAACATTTAATTAAAGCAGAAGTTAACCTGCAGGAGTTGCTGAAGGCTCTGAGGGAGGAGAGGAGACTTCTTCCCCACCTCCTTTGCCTGAAGCCTTGAAATGGCTCCCATTCCATTTGGGAGGAATTCCAGCATCTCAGCCATACACAGTGTGGCTCCTGCTCTAGCCCCAGGCCACCCCCGTGCCTATGATCCTGAGCTTCCATTCCCCTAACATGCCTTGCTCTCTTGTCTTCAGAGTAGCTCTGCCCTGTACTTAGAAAGACACTTCCATGCCCTCCTTTCCAGCTGATACTATCCTTCACTTACTCACCACCCCCTCCTTGAGCCATCTTAGCTCCCCAGAGGGGAAGGTCAGTACATTTCCTAAGTCCTCTCCTAACACCTCTGCTCCCAACTGAAGCACCCATGCTGAAGGAAACTGCTTGTTATGAGACAGAAAGCTCCCTGAGGGTCCAGATCATTGTATCATTACTGTACATTGGGTATACAATATCATACTGAAAACACAAACTTAGAAATGGAGTAAATGAGTACAGGGAAAAAATCTTGATTTATTCTCTCTGCCTCTGAGAGGATTCTTCCATCTGCTCTAAAAATAAAGCTCTCTCATCTTATTGACAGATCTGTCCAGGCAGGGCATATCAAGCCAAGGACCACATAGGTTCTTTGAGTCTTAACTGTGTCTATTAAAAAAAGAATCTATAAACCCAGGGCCAAGGCTCCATCCATCATACACCAAAGGTCAAGCATGCCATCATCAATAATGGAACTGATCTTGCCATTGCCACCAGGAGATGAGGAGACCGATGCAGGCCCAGCACCTCAGGGACACCAGCAGCTGCGCCTGCTCTGAGGACTGTCTTTGGATGCCCAAACAGCATGCCTAGGAAGTGAAGAGGTCTCTAGGATAGCAAGAGGAAAATCGTGCAGATATGAAGCTTAGGTGGTTGAGAGAAATTATAAAATGTTACTTTCATTTAGATATATATTCAATCTTCACCTGATTTAAAAAATACTACATTTTCTCTATGAATAAAAACATGCTGCCAATTAACACTGACCTGCTCAAAAGAAGGAAGGTCAATGTCGATTATTTTTAATACTAGGGAGCAAAAATTATCTCTTTATTATTAAGGTTAATCCAGTGAGGCTGGAAGATATTTTGGCATTTTTCTGCCTTTAGAGTTGTCTGAAGGAGCCTTCAGAATAATAGCAACAAAGCGCCAATGGATCTAACTATAGCATCTGCCCTACACAAACCCTACGCAAGAGGACAAACCATCAAATACTCTCCAACCCCTCAGATCTGGAGAAGTGGCCTTGGGAAGACACCTTTCAGGCTATTCACCCAGTTCTCAACAATCTCCCTTCCCTGGAAAATGCCCCTTGCCAAGCTAGGCATTCCAGGCACATCTATGCTCTGCAACCCACCCTCCTGCCTATGGGTGACCTAAACTGGGCCAGAGATGGAAATGCGGAATCAGAGCTAACAGTGTCTCTTTCATTCTGGGCTGGTCCCTTGAGCAGAAGTGATATAAAGACCCAGAGTCTTTGAGGATAGCCATTTTCTGCCAAGTGAACCAAGCAGTAGAGAAATCCAGCGTAAAAGAAAGAAGCAATAGGCGGCTGCAGAAGTAACAGCCACAAGAGAGGGACTTCCTGGGTTTCCTCACTGCTCCCTCCATCCAACACCTTCCCCTCTGGCCCTGAATCCCTGTCCATTGTAATTACCAGACATCCTCAGATTCCACGGAGCTCTGCCTCCACCTGACTGACTTTCCCTGACTTAATCAAAAGCTGGTTCAGAGGAATGCTGGTTTGGGTACTGAATAATGTTTATCTCCCCAGGTCATGACTGCGTGGGCACACTGCTTTCCCAGCACTTGGCTGTGCTCAACACACATTCATTGCATGAGTACTGACATCACCTTCTCTGAAGGCCTCTCAGTGGAGGTTGCTCTTCATTCACTTCCCACACACCATGAAGACAGGCAGACATTCTTCCTGCTCCCTACTGCTGTTTCTAGACAACACTCCACCTCCCTCGTAAAAACAAAAGGCACAAACAAAACACCAACAACAACTACTCCTCTCTGATGTTCGTGACATCACAGTCATCTACACGTCTCAACAGCATCCCTCAAATGAAGTTCTCCCCATCCTAACACGGACCCCCACCAGCCCATGGTCTGTTTCCATCCAAAAACAATTTCTCCTTGAGGTTTCTCAGAATCCATTTGGGGGCTATGTCTGGGAATGGCCTGGTGAGAACTGATATGTCTGGTTTAGGGTAACTACATGGTTGAGACCAGGAATGCTATATAAAGAGGAGACTTGAGTTTTCTGGTGAGACTGGCTCAAGTAAGCAACTAAACTAGAAAAGTCAACTTTGGAAAAAGGCTCTTCTTCCTTAGCATTAAGTGCTTTGACCTGGTAGAGTGCCTTGGTTCCCTACCAAAATTGAACAGAATGGACATTACAGCTTTTGGCACTTCTCTAGGACAAGAATGTATCTGGCACCATGGATAATTCCCCAATTCTCTATAGTCCATTGACACCAAGACAGAACACCATTCACTTAGGCTGTTGTACAGAGCCAGGAGGGAAGATGCCTCAAGAATGATAGTGGATGTGTTGGTGGTGTGATCTAGTCTACTCTTATAAGGCTCTCAGCGCCTCTTTGGGGTTCAACTATCTTTGAGAAATTAAACCCTTATGGTGAGAAATACCACAAAGAAAACTGCAATTATACACACATGTAGCTGCCTGCACCTCTTCAAACCCCTTTTATTTCTAGGTCCCCGTGTAACATGAGAGCCGTGAATTTGCAAAACATTTATGACCAGAGCAGGTCAGTAGTGTGATCCCCTGCTGCAGTGTATGCAGGTAGGTGTAATTGATGCTTTCCCAGGCCCCTCGGCCATTTTCCCAGGCTGATCTCTAAAAAAGCAGAAAGTTGAAATGGGTTGGCATCTGTGAATCAGCCTCTTTGGTGCCATTCAGCAGCCCACTGCTTCCTGTGCAAGAGGAATCATACAGATGGGTAAGAGAAGACATTTCTCCAAGGAGGCCCTGACTGGTAATAGTGACAGTTCACATAGGGCCAAGCTTTACTCTCTCAGCATTGACCAAATCCAGATAACTCAAAGGAAGCTCCAATGACAGGTGGGTGGATAGGTCTGCAGAGTCACCCCAACAGCTTGTTAGGCACACAGAGCAGTAGTAATGACCTGTTCTAAGAATCTGCCAGGAGGGTTTAGTCAGTGATGCTCATACCAGAGAAACATTCACCACCATACAAACACACACGAACTCATTGTTCTTGCCTCTTCCACCTGGAGCAGCCCTGCATGTGGTGCCATGGTACAGAGAAGCGCTGGATATTCACAGGTGGGTGGGATGGCAGCTATGTGTCACATCCTCTTGCTCACTGGCCTTGGTTGTTGCCTAAACTCTCAAGTTCAAAACTTATATATCATAATCCAATGACAATATCACCTAAAGCAATCATATACATCTTACTTTTTATTTCAATATATCATATGAATTATGTGCCATTACATAGTTTAAAAGCACATAATTGGTCCATGAAACCCTTATTGTTCCAACTGTACATCTTAGGAAATATCATCCAAAATAGATACAATATGCATGTGAGATTCCCATTCCAATTCACATTCTCACCTAACATCCAACCAAGCACATGAGCATGTCCAAATCTATTGTTTGTGACCATGCTCCAAGTGACTTCAGATAAGCTATCACTGGGTCTCCCCTCAGTGGCCCTCTCCCAAACTGTTCCTCCACTTCCAAACCGTATCTCTTGGAAATTCCATGCCCACTATCCAGCCAATCCCTTCACTCTACTCCTCCACACATCTGCCAAGGAGAGGGCCTGGCCCCCTGTCCTGACAAAATACATCCAATTATTACCAAATTAAAAGGTTTCTGACACCAACCAAACTAGACAGTTCAGACCTAAGTGGTTTCTGGGAAGCTGGAGGTAAATTTATTAGATGGTTGCTAAAGTCTATGCTTCACTTAGGGGCAGCAACACGTGGGCTGACTGAGCTGATTCCAGAAACAGTCTGGTCCTTTGAAAATATGATTGATGAGGGCTTGATTCAGATAAGGCTGGATAGGGAAATGACATCATTGATGGGAGAAAGGAGAAAGTGACAGGGCAAGAAAAGTCCCTGCTCAGAGAGGAGAGTGGAGGTCTAGAGAGTGTTTGCAAAGTTTAGAGTTCTATTTCAAAGCACACTATCAGATTCAAGAGGATTTGATGAATTAGTTTTGACATAAACTGGTATCTTCTTAGCTTTAGATTAAAATAATTTGCACAGCAATATTCATCCCAGCATTATTTATAACAGTGAAAATTTGAAAGTCTACACATGAGAGAACATAGTTAAATAAAATAAGGTGACTCCACTCAACAGACCATTATAACATAATGAAAACAAGGATTCTGAAAAGAATGTTATACTATGGAAAATATTTAAGAAATAATGCTAACTCAAAAGGCAAAGAAAACCAAAGTATGCATAACATAGGATATGATTTCCTATTTTTTAATAAAACTTATGCAAAAAATATACTCTTGCAGAAAGTTCACCAAAATATAAATGGTGGATATGTCTAGGTAGTGAGATTATAGACGTCTTTTCTTCTTCTTTCTACATACATGTTTTCCAAATTTAATGAACATGTTTTATAAAAAAATCCTTACTTGAAAATACGAATAAACTCCTCAGAAGCTGCACTGTAAAACTCACAGGGAATCAGAAGATGTAGGTGAGAGAATCACTATTTGGAACTAACTTGTTCATCTGATGGAGGATGAGGGAAAATTGAGGCGACTCAGAAGCTACTAGGGCAACTGCATGCTGGGAAAAAATCATGGGACTTATGCTGTGGACACAATCGTGCATTATCCCTTTCTCTCTTCTGCTTTACTGCAGGGAAACAAAGGATCAAACAATACTTTGCTTCTGAGAACGAGGAGAAGGACACTGAAAGTCCCCCTTCACCTGTTTTAATTTTGATGGGTGCTAAAACCCCCATCCAGCAGCTCTGAAACTCTCAGGAGCTAGAGCCAGACCCCAGGCCCCACATACAACCTAAAAGAACTGCAATTTCAGACATTTTCAATCCTTAAGTCATACAGTCCTCTAAGAAAGGAATATTACTAACCATTATGTCTTAGCAAAATTCCAGTATGAGAAATTACATTTTGCCTCCCTATAATTTCCTATGTCATTTTGATTAGAAATACTGTTTCATACGCCACTCAAAATAAAACCTGTTGCAGGGAGGGCTGCCTCAGACAGGCCCTCCTCTTCTAGCACAGAGACGTTTCAGAAATACATGACTAATACTCCTGGGGCAGGAGCTGAGTACATTGGGATCCTTTGGGAGCAAAGGTACCTCCAAAGGAAGAAATTGATTTTTATTCATGGACAATCCCTTAAGACAATCCCCCTCCAGCATTTTGCAACATCTTCTGAGTTTCAGAATCAAGGCAAGAGCTACTTGGTAATATTGTGCAGATGACGCATTAGGCAGAGCTGACTCTGTGACATCATGTCATCTTGTTCTCAGTTAGAGCAACCTAATGTGCCTGCCCTCTACACCCCAACTGTGAGTCACTGAGTGATATATTGTCCAGGAAATGCAAAACAATGCTCTTCTAAAATCTCATGATTAAAAAACTGAGGCTTCCGGCCAGAGAATATAGAATGCAAAAACTAAGTTCTCAGGAGACGCAGGTTCTCATTTCTGTTTTTCTTTTCATTATTTTTAAGCATAGAATCCTTCAATGAATTATAGTTTATGAATAAGCATTACAAGTGGTTGTCTCTAACATTCTAGTGCCTCAGAAATGAAGTTTATTTTCCACCAGCCAGAACTTGCAGTTATGGACAGCTCCACATCACATCCTCAGAAGATTTTATCATGAAAAAAGACTGAATTCTATGTGTGCATTATGAACACTGAGTACAATTGACTAAATAAGCTCCATTCGTGCCTGAAGAATCCTGTAATATAAAAACATTCTTGGTACATAGAAATTTACAGTGGATTTGAATAGTGATAGAATAAAATATTAAAGATAATCTACTAAAGAGAAAATTAAAATTTAGCATTATCTAAATACTTCCAAACTGAAAAAAAAACTGTGCTGGACACAAAGAGTGGGAACATCTTTTATTCTTCTGTTTCCACCTTCCAAATTTCAGTAAATAAAAGAATTGGTGAATCAAAGATTTAATCAAGATAGAAACAGGAGAGATTAATCAAGCCAAGATGTTAACATGGATGGAATCTCTTTCTGGCAAGGATGACCTTTCCAAAGCAGTACACAGTCTTCCTCACTCCTGGAGTTTAAGACAACAGGACAGTCAGACAAACTAGCAAGAGCCCAGACCCCCAGGCTGAAAAGCAATCAGGCAGAGAATACACACAAAATACCCTCCCTTGCCTCAAAAGTACACTATTTCTCATGTTACAAAAGTGCTGTTAATGGACAGGCAAGCATCATTTTGGGATTCAGATGCTACAGGCTTGATTTGGACCAATGCCTGGTTAAATTCTAAGGAAGTTTGCCCCAGGAGGGTGACTCTGTGGGTTCCTAGGAGGAGGGATCACTCTGGGTAGTCACTTAAAAAAGCAAAGAAACCCCTGGAACCACTGTCCTGGAGGAAATAGCAGTGATTATGACTATTAAAAAATTTGTCAAAATTTCAAAGTTGTTATGTTCATCCAAGAACTTACAATCAATGGCAATAACATGCCTTAAAATCAACATGCAAGAGTACAAAATACCCAAAGGCATCTGAGACAAGATGCAAGTTTGACCATAGCTTCATGAAAAAAACCTGCTATTTAAAAAAAATTTTTTTTAATTAAATTACCACTGATACCCAATCTTATGAAGGTTTCACGTGAACAACATTGTGGTTTCAACATTCACCCATATATCAAGACCTCACCCCACCAACTGTAGTCATGGTCTATCACCATAGTAAGATGTCATACAGTCAATATTTGTCTTCTCCCTGCTGGACTGCCTTCCCCCTGACTTACCTATATTGTGAGTGCTAACTATAGTGTCCTTAATCCCCTCTCCCTCCCTCCCCACCTACCCTCCCCCACCCCTTCCCTCTGGTAACCACTAGTGCCTTCTTAGAGTCTGTGAGTCTGCTGCTGTTTTGTTTCTTCAGTTTTCTTTACTTGTTATACTCCACAAATGAGTGAAATCATTTGGTACTTGTCTTTCTCCGCCTGGCTTATTTCACTGAGCACAATACGCTCTAGCTCCATCTGTGTTGTTGTAAATGATTGAATTTGTTTTCTTTTTATGATTGAAAAATATGCCACTGTGTATATGTACCACATCTTCTTTATCCATTCATCTACTGATGGACACTTAAGTTGCTTCCATATCTTGGCTATTGTAAATAGTGCTGCAATAAACAGAGGGGTGCATATGTCTTTTTGAATCAGGGATCTTGTTTTCTTTGGGTATATTCCTGGGAGTGGAATTGTTAGGAAGAAAAGGACTAGGCTCAGTGTCACAGGGAAGTCAGATATAGTGAGATGGGACACCAAGATCAAGAAAGCAAAGTAAGTTTTAATACACTCTGCATAGAGTAACAGAGCGAGCCTGCCTAAGATAAGACAGGCAAGCCTGGATGCTCATTCTGAGGCTTCTTTTATGTGGTTTTTGGCAGGGCAGAGAGGTCCTTGATTGACAGCTATCAGCTCTCTAGGATTGTTCTGATTGGTGAAATGGGGACAGGGGCTGTGCTGTGCCTATGCCTCTGATGTTTCTTATCTGGGAGGACCCTGGACATTTTCTAAGTCACTCTTGGACCCTGCGGATTCATCTGATTAACTCTTTGAGTCATTTCTGGCTTTCTGGTTATCAACTCTCTGAGTCATGTTTGGGGGACCCTTTCTCCTTTCTATCTTGCTCATTTCTGTCTGTCTGCCTAACAGAATTACTGGGTCAAATAGTTTTTCTATTATTAGTTTTTTGAGAAAGCTCCATATTGTCTTCCACAGTGGTTGAACTAATTTACACTCCCAACAAAAGTGTAGGGGGGGTTCCCCTTTCTCCACATCCTTGCCAGCATTTGTTGTTTCTTGTCTGTTGGATGCTGGCCATCCTAACTGGTATGAGGTGATATCTCATTGTGGTTTTAATTTGCATTGCCCTGATGATTAGCAATGTGAAGCATCTTTTCATGTGCCTATTGGCCATTCGAATTTCTTCTCTGGAGAAGGCTGTTCAGATCCTCTGCCCATTTTTGAATCAGGTTATTTGTTTTTTGGGTGTTCAGGCATGTGAGTTCTTTATATATTTTGGATGTTAACCCTTTATCAGATAAGTCATTTACAAATATATTCTCCATACTGTAGGATGCCTTTTTGTTCTGATAATGGTGTCCTTGCTGTACAGAAGCTTTTTAGTTTGATGTAGTCTCATTTGTTCATTTTTGTTTTTGTTTCCCTTGCCCAAGGAGATGTGTTCATGAAAAAGTTGCTCATGTTTATATTCAAGAGATTTTTACCTGTGTTTTCTTCTATGAGTTTTATGATTCATGACTTACATTCAGATCTTTGATTCATTTTGAATTTACTTTTGTGTATGGACAGTAATTCAGTTTCATTCTCTTGCATGTAGCTGTCCAGTTTTGCCAACACCAGCTGTTGAATAGGCTCTTTTCCCCATTGTATATTCATGGCTCCTTTATCATATATTAATTGGCCATATATGTGTGGGTTAATATCTGGGCTCTCAATTCTGTTCCATTTATCTATGGCTCTGTTCCTGTGCCAGTACCAAATTGTCTTGATTACTGTGGCTTTGTCAGGCTTTGTCAGAGCTTGAAGTCAGGGAGTGTGATCCCCTCAGCTTTATTCTTCCTTCTCAGGATTGCCTTGGCTATTCAGGGTCTTTTATGGTTCCATATGAAGTTTAGAACTCTTTGTTCTAGTTCACTGAAGAATGCTGTTGGTATTTTGATAAGGATTGCATTGCATCTGTAGATTGCTTTAGGCAGGATGGCCATTTTAGCAATATTAATTCTTCCTATCCATGAGCACAGGATATACTTCCATTTATTGGTGTCTTCTTTTATTTCTCTCATGAATGTCTTGCAGTCTTCAGGGTATAGGTCTTTCACCTCATTGGTTAGGTTTATTCCTAGGTATTTATTCTTTTTGATGCAATTGTAAATGGAATTGTTTTCCTGATTTCTCTTTCTTCTAGTTGATTGTTAGTATATAGGAATGCAATAGATTTCTGTGTATTAATTTTGTATCCTGAAACTTTGCTGAATTCACTTATTAGTTCTAGTAGTTTTGGGGTGGATTCTTTAGGGTTTATGTAAATATCATGTCATCTGCAAACAATGACAGTTTAACTTCTTCCTTACCAATCTGGAAGCCTTTTATTTCTTTGTATTGTCTTATTACCATGGCTAGGACCTCCTGTACTATGTTGAATAAAATGGGAGAGTGGGCATCCTTGACTGGTTCCTGATCTAAGATGAAAAGCTTTTAGCTTTTCTCTGTTAAATATGATGTTGGCTGTGGGTTTGTCATGTATGGCCTTTACTATGTTGAAGTACTTGCCCTCTATACCCATTTTGTTGAGAATTTTACCACGAATTGATTTTTAATTTTTTTTCTTTGAGAGGTCATCTCTCATATTTATTGATCAAATGGTTGTTAACAACAATAAAATTCAGTATAGGGGGGTCAATGCTCAATGTACAATCATTAATCCATCTCAAGCCTAATTCTCGTCAGTCTCCAATCTTCTGAAGCATAACGAACAAGTTCTTACATGGTGAACGAATTCTTACATAGTGAATAAATTCTTACATGGTGAATAAATTCTTACATGGTGAACAGTACAAGGGCATTCATCACAGAAACTTTCGGTTTTGATCACGCATTATGACCTATAAACAATCAGGTCAAATATAAATATTCATTTGATTTTTGTACTTGATTTATATGTTGATCCCACATTTCTCCCTCTATTATTATTATTATTTTTATTTTTAATAAAATGCTGAAGTGGTAGGTAGATGCAAGATAAAGGTAGAAAACAAAGTTTAGTGCTGTAAGAGGGCAAATGTAGATGATCAGATGATCAGGTGTGTGCCTATGGACTAAGTATTAATCCAGGCTAGACAAGGGCAGCAAAACATCCACGGATGCAGAAATTTTCTCTCAAAGCAGGGGGGGTGAGGTTCTGAGCCTCACCTCTGTTGATCCCCAATTTCTCACCTGATGGCCCCCCTGCGACTGTGCCTGTCTTAGGTTGTTCCTCCCTTGAGGAATCTTACCCGTCTCTGGCTAACCAGTCATCTTCCGGCGCCATACAGGGAAATGTAAAGTTGGTAAGTGAGAGAGAAGCCATATTGTTTGCAAAGGTTAGCTTTTTACTTCTTTGCAGATTTATGCCCTGTGGCTTCTATGCCCAGCACTTGTCTCAAGGTATCTTTACCACCTGGAGGAATTATGATACTCGGTAAATTCGATATGAGGCACGAATTCTATTTAAGGCTTGTAATTAGGAAGGAAGAAGAAAAGCTATAGAGGTAGCATATGGAAGAAAACATGGGAGGATTGATTATTTCTTTGACATATCTTCTTGTAGAGTACCTTAAGTATGTATAGGTTTTAAACTACTAACTAATTTGCACACACATATTAACATAATAGGAATACAGTGACATAAACAAAGCAAATCTATAAATACCATCCATCTCCAGTGAAGCCAAGAAAACCATTTAGGCACCCTAGGCATTTGTGAAAATTTGTCTATGATATGATGGATATTGTGCAACTGTACTTGAACAGTCTGAGAGAAATCAGACAAATTAAAGCAGCCCATTTCTGGGATCTGTTCACATCCCATATGTTCTTTTAACCGTAGATAGTCTATAGTCATAAGATTTTGGAGTGCTACAACTTGCACCCCTCCCAACTCCTGGTTGAGTTCCAACAGTACAGATCTGGTCAAATTCGTTGTCTCACTGTATGCACATGCCAGTCTAGACATCTCCCTCCTCATTCCAATGGCAAGTCCAGGAAATGGTGGGGTGGATGCAGCCACAACCGCAGCATCGCCCAGATCCCTGTGGAGGCTTTTTGATGATCATCCCCCTGGCACAAGTCCTCCAGAGAGTGCTGATGCCAGAAGCTCCTCCTCATATCGTATCTTAGTTCATTTTCTGGGTATCCAAGCTAGGCCTTGATCTTCTGCATAGAAACAAACAGACCCTTTGCCCACACTTTGACATGCCCTCTATACAACTGTGCAGAACTCATTGGAGGTCAGCACACAGGAACTGCTTTTTTTTTTTAAGAGAAAGGAATATTATCAGAAAAGAGTACCTCCATAGCTGATCATCTGACACCCTTTAAGTGATCAACATTAAGGATATTTAAAGCATGTGTTGATCTTTGATTTACCAAAAGTTTTATCCTATCAAGGAGTAATCCACCTTTTCTTTCTTTCTTTCTTTCTTTCTTTCTTTTTTTTTTTAATCTTTAATCTACACTTAGATGAAGAATACTATGTTTAGTATGCTCTCCCCTATATCAGGTCCCCCCTAACAACCACATTATGGTTACTGTCCATCAGCTTAGCAAAATGTTGTAGAGTCACTACTTGTCCTCTCTGTGTTGTGCAGCCCACCCTCCCCTTTCTCCCTCCCCCCCATGCATGCTAATCTTAATACCCCCCTTCTTCTTCCCCCCCCTTATCCCTCCCTGCTCACCCATCCTCCCCAGTTCCTTTCCCTTTGGTACCTGTTAGTCCATTTTTGGGTTCTGTAATTCCGCTGCTGTTTTGTTCCTTCAGTTATTGCTTTGTTCCTATACTCAGATGAGTGAAATCATTTGGTATTTCTCTTTCTCCGCTTGGCTTATTTCACTGAGCATAATACTCTCCAGCTCCATCCATGTTGCTGCAAATGGTTGGATTTTTCCACTTCTTATGACTGAGTAGTATTCCATTGTGTATATGTACCACATCTTCTTTATCCATTCATCTACCAATGGACATTTGGGTTGCTTCCAATTCTTGGCTATTGTAAATAGTGCTGCAATAAACATAGGGGTGCATTTGTCTTTCTCAAACTTGACTGCTGCGTTCTTAGGGTAAGTTCCTAGGAGTGGAATTCCTGGGTCAAATGGTAGGTCTGTTTTGAGCATTTTGATGAACCTCCATACTGCTTTCCACAGTGGTTGAACTAATTTACATTCCCACCAGCAGTGTAGGAGGGTTCCCCTTTTTCCACAGCCTCGCCAACATTTGTTGTTGTTTGTCTTTTGGATGGCAGCTATCCTTACTGGTGTGAGGTGATACCTCATTGTAGTTTTAATTTGCATTTCTCTGATAAATAGCGATGTGGAGCATCTTTTCATGTGTCTGTTGGCCATCCGTATTTCTTTTTTAGAGAACTGTCTGTTCAGTTCCTCTGCCCATTTTTTAATTGGGTTATTTGTTTTTTGTTTGTTGAGGCGTGTGAGCTCTTTATATATTCTGGACGTCAAGCCTTTATCGGATGTGTCATTTTCAAATATATTCTCCCATACTGTAGGGTTCCTTTTTGTTCTATTGATGGTGTCTTTCGCTGTACAGAAGCTTTTCAGCTTAATGTAGTCCCACTTGCTCATTTTTGCTGTTGTTTTCCTTGCCCGGGGAGATATGTTCAAGAAGAGGTCACTCATGTTTATGTCTAAGAAGTTTTTGCCTATGTTTTTTTCCAAGAGTTTAATGGTTTCATGACTTATATTCAGGTCTTTGATACATTTTGAGTTTACCTTTGTATATGGGGTTAGACAATGGTCCAGTTTCATTCTCCTACATGTAGCTGTCCAGTTTTGCCAGCACCCTCTGTTGAAGAGACTGTCATTTTGCCATTGTATGTCCATGGCTCCTTTATCAAATATTAATTGACCATATATGTTTGGGTTAATTTCTGGAGTCTCTAATCTGTTCCACTGGTCTGTGGCTCTGTTCTTGTGCCAGTACCAAATTGTCTTGATTACTATGGCTTTGTAGTAGAGCTTGAAGTTGGGGAGTGAGATCCCCCCTACTTTATTCTTCTTTTTCAGGATTGCTTTGGCTATTCGGGGTCTTTGGTGTTTCCATATGAATTTTTGAATTATTTGTTCCAATTCATTGAAGAATGTTGCTGGTAATTTGAGAGGGATTGCATCAAATCTGTATATTGCTTTGGGCAGGATGGCCATTTTGACGATATTAATTCTTCCTAGCCATGAGCATGGGATGAGTTTCCATTTATTAGTGTCCCCTTTAATTTCTCTTAAGAGTGACTTGTAGTTTTCAGAGTATAAGTCTTTCACTTCTTTGGTTAGGTTTATTCCTAGGTATTTTATTCTTTTTGATGCAATGGTGAATGGAATTGTTTTCCTGATTTCTCTTTCTATTGATTCATTGTTAGTGTATAGGAAAGCTACAGATTTCTGTGTGTTAATTTTGTATCCTGCAACTTTGCTGTATTCCGATATCAGTTCTAGTAGTTTTGGAGTGGAGTCTTTAGGGTTTTTTATGTACAGTATCATATCATCTGCAAATAGTGACCGTTTAACTTCTTCTTTACCAATCTGGATTCCTTGTATTTCTTTGTTTTGTCTGATTGCTGTGGCTAGGACCTCCAGTACTATGTTAAATAACAGTGGGGAGAGTGGGCATCCCTGTCTTGTTCCCGATCTCAGAGGAAATGCTTTCGGCTTCTCGCTGTTCAGTATAATGCTGGCTGTGGGTTTATCATATATGGCCTTTATTATGTTGAGGTACTTGCCCTCTATTCCCATTTTGCTGAGAGTTTTTATCATGAATGGATGTTGAATTTTGTCAAATGCTTTTTCAGCATCTATGGAGATGATCATGTGGTTTTTGTCTTTCTTTTTGTTGATGTGGTGGATGATGTTGATGGATTTTCGAATGTTGTACCATCCTTGCATCCCTGGGATGAATCCCACTTGGTCATGGTGTATGATCCTTTTGATATACTGTTGAATTCTGTTTGCTAATATTTTATTGAGTATTTTTGCATCTACATTCATCAGGGATATTGGTCTGTAATTTTCTTTTTTGGTGGGGTCTTTGCCTGGTTTTGGTATTAGGGTGATGTTGGCTTCATAGAATGAGTTTGGGAGTATTCCCTCTTCTTCTATTTTGTGGAACACTTTAAGAAGAATGGGTATTATGTCTTCTCTGTGTGTCTGATAAAATTCCGAGGTAAATCCGTCCAGCCCCAGGGTTTTGTTCTTGGGTAGTTTTTTGATTACTGTTTCAATTACTTTGCTCGTAATTGGTTTGCTTAACTTTTGTGTTTCTTCCTTGGTCAGTCTTGGGAGGTTGTATTTTTCTAGGAAGTTGTCCATTTCTTCTAGGTTTTCCAGCTTGTTGGCATATAGGTTTTTATAGTAGTCTTTAATAATTCTTTGTATTTCTGTGGAGTCTGTCGTGATTTTTCCATTCTCATTTCTGATTATGTTGATTTGTGTTGATTCTCTTTTTCTCTTAATAAGTTGGGCTAGAGGCTTATCTATTTTGTTTATTTTCTCGAAGAACCAGCTCTTGTTTTCGTTGATTTTTGCTATTGTTTTATTCTTCTCAATTTTGTTTATTTCTTCTCTGATCTTTATTATATCCCTCCTTCTGCTGACTTGAGGTCTCATTTGTTCTTCTTTTTCCAGTTTTGATAATTGTGATGTTAGACTATTCATTTGGGATTGTTCTTCCTTCTTCAAGTGTGCCTGGATTGCTATATACTTTCCTCTTAAGACTGCTTTTGCTGCGTCCCACAGAAGTTGGGGCTTTGTGTTGTTGTTGTCATTTGTTTCTATATATTCCTTGATCTCTATTTTGATTTGTTCATTGATCCATTGATTATTTAGTAGCATGTTGTTAAGCCTCCATGTGTTTGTGAGCCTTTTTGTTTTCTTTGTAGAATTTATTTCTACTTTTATACCTTTGTGGTCTGAAAAATTGGTTGGTAGAATTTCAATATTTTGGAATTTACTGAGGCTCTTTTTGTGAGCTAGTATGTGGTCTATTCTGGAGAATGTTCCATGTGCACTTGAGAAGAATGTATATCCTGTTGCTTTTGGATGTAGAGTTCTATAGATGTCTATTAGGTCCATCTGTTCTAGTGTGTTGTTCAGTGCCTGTGTGTCCTTACTTATTTTCTGCCCGGTGGATCTATCCTTTGGGGTGAGTGGTGTGTTGAAGTCTCCTACAATGAATGCATTGCAGTCTATTTCCCTCTTTAGTTCTGTTAGTATTTGCTTCACATATGCTGGTGCTCCTGTATTGGGTGCATGTATATTTAGAATGGTTATATCCTCTTGTTGGACTGAGCCCTTTATCATTATGTAGTATCCTTCTTACTCTCTTGTTACTTTCTTTGTTTTGAAGTCTATTTTGTCTGATATTAGTACTGCAACCCCTGCTTTCTTCTCACTGTTGTTTGCCTGAAATATGTTTTTCCATCCCTTGACTTTTAGTCTATGCTTGTCTTTGGGTTTAAGGTGAGTTTCTTGTAAGTAGTATATAGATGGGTCTTGCTTTTTTATCCATTCTATTACTCTGTGTCTTTTGATTGGTGCATTAAGTCCATTTACATTTAGGGTAACTATTGAGAGATATGTACTTACTGCCATTGCAGACTTTAGGTTCATGGTTACCAAAGGTTCAAGGTTAGCTTCTTTAGTATCTTACTGCCTAACTTAGCTCGCTTATTGAGCTGTTATATACACTGTCTGGAGATTCTTTTCTTCTCTCCCTTCTTATTCCTCCTCCTCCATTCTTCATATGTTGTGTGTTTTGTTCTGTGCTCTTTTTAGGAATGCTCCCATCTAGAGCAGTCCCTGTAGGATGCCCTGTAGAGGTGGTTTGTGGGAAGCAAATTCCCTCAGCTTTTGCTTGTCTGAGAATTGTTTAATCCCGCCATCATATTTAAATGATAGTCGTGCTGGATACAGTATCCTTGGTTCAAGGCCCTTCTGTTTCATTGCATTAAGTATATCATGCCATTCTCTTCTGGCCTGTAGGGTTTCTGTCGAGAAGTCTGATGTTAGCCTGATGGGTTTTCCTTTATAGGTGACCTTTTTCTCTCTAGCTGCCTTTAAAACTCTTTCCTTGTCCTTGATCCTTGCCATTTTAATTACTATGTGTCTTGGTGTTGTCCTCCTTGGATCCTTTCTGTTGGGGGTTCTGTGTAATTCCATGGTCTGTTCGATTATTTCCTCCCCCAGTTTGGGGAAGTTTTCAGCAATTATTTCTTCAAAGAGACTTTCTATCCCTTTTCCTCTTTTTTCTTCTTTTGGTATCCCTATAATACAAATATTATTCCTTTTGGCTTGGTCACATAGCTCTCTTAGTGTTGTTTCATTCCTGGAGATCCTTTTATCTCTCTCTATGTCAGCTTCTATACGTTCCTGTTCTCTGGCTTCTATTCCTTCAATGGCCTCTTGCATCTTATCCATTCTGCTTATAAATCCTTCCAGGGATTGTTTCACTTCTGTGATCTCCTTCCTGACATCTGTGATATCCTTCCGGACTTCATCCCACTGCTCTTGCATTTTTCTCTGCATCTCATCCCATTGCTCTTGCATTTTTCTCTACATCTCTGTCAGCATGTTCATGATTTTTATTTTGAATTCTTTTTCAGGTGGACTGGTTAGGTCTGTCTCCTTCTCAGGTGTTGTCTCTGTGATCTTTGTCTGCCTGTAGTTTTGCCTTTTCATGGTGATAGAGATAGTTTGCAGAGCTGGTACAAGTGACCGCTGGAAGAGCTTCCCTTCTTGTTGGTTTGTGGCCTTCCTCTCCTGGGAGAATAGCGACCTCTAGTGGCTTGTGCTGGGCAGCTGTGCGCAGACAGGGTTTCTGCTTCCTGCCCGGTTGCTATGGGGTTTATCTCCGCTGTCGCTGTGGGCGTGGCCTGGCTGGGGCTGCTCCTCTAAAATGGTGGAGCCCCATTGGAGGGGGAGCGGCCGGGAGGCTATTTATCTCTGTAAGGGGCCTCTGTGCTCCCTGCTTCCCTGGGGGTTAGAGTGCCCAGAGATCCCCAGATTCCCTGCCTCTGGTCTAAGTGACCTGTCCTGCCCCTTTAAGACTTCCAAAAAGCACTCTCTAAACCAAAACAACAACAGCAACAATGAGAGAGGGAACAGAAAAAGAAAAAAAAAAAAAAAGGAAAAAACACGCAATTTTTTTCTGTCCTCAGGCGCTGGTCCCAGGCACCCGCTCACTGGTCCTGCTGCCCTGTCTCCCTAGCACCAGGGTCCCTGTCCCTTCAAGGCTTCCAAAAAGCACCCGCCCACCAGTCCCGCAGGGAAAAACGCACGATATTCTTGTCCTCAGGCGCCGGTCACAGGCACCTGCTCACCAGTCCTGCTGCCCTGCCTCCCTAGCACCGGGGTCCCTGTCCCTTTAAGGCTTCCAAAAAGCACTCGCCAAAAAGAGAAAAAAAAAAAGGGGGGGGAAAGCGCGATTTCCTCCGTCCTCAGGTGCCGGTCTCAGGCACCCGCCCACCGGTCCTGCTGCTCTGCCTCCCTAGCACCAGGGTCCCTGTCCCTTTAAGGCTTCCAAAAAGCACTCACCAAAAAGAGAAAAAAAAAAGGGGGGGGGTAAAACGCACGATTTCCTCCGTCCTCAGGTGCCAGTCTCAGGCACCCGCCCACTGGTCCCGCAGGGAAAAACGCGGGATATTCTTTGTCCTCAGGCGCCAGTCCCAGGCACCCACTCACCAGTCCCGCTGCCCTGCCTCCCTAGCACCGGGGTCCCTGTCCCTTTAAGGCTTCCAAAAAGCGCTCGCCAAAAAGAGAAAAAAAAGGGGGGGAAAAACGTGCGATTTCCTCCGTCCTCAGGTGCCGGTCTCAGGTACCCGCCCACCGGTCCCGCAGGGAAAAATGCGGGATATTCTTTGTCCTCAGGCGCCCGTCCCAGGCACCCGCTCACCGGTCCACCACCCTGCCTCCCTCCCCCTTTAAGGCTTCCAAAAAGCACTCGCCAAAAAAAAAAAAACCGCTCTGGTTTCTTTCCACCCACCGGGAGCCGGTGGGAGGGGCGCTCGGGCCCCGCTGGGCCAGGGCTTGTATCTTACCCCCTTTGCAAGGCGCTGGGTTCTTGCAGGTGTGGATGTGGTCTGGATGTTGTCCTGTGTCCTGTGGTCTCTATTTTAGGAAGATTTTTCTTTGTTATATTTTCATAGCTCTATGTGTTTTGGGGAGGAGATTTCCACTGCTCTACTCACGCCGCCATCCTGGCTCTGCCCTCCCTGATTTTTAATTTTGTCAAATGCTTTTTCCACATATATTGAGATAATCATGTGATTTTTGTCCTTTTTGTGGATGTGGTGGATAATGTTGATGGATTTCGAATGCTGTACTATCCTTGCATCCCTAGAACAATCCCACTTCATTATGATGGATGATCTTTTTGATGTATTTTTGAATTTGGTTTGCTAATATTTTGTTAAGTATTTTTGCATTTATGTTCCTCAGGGATATTGGTCTATAATTTTCTTTTTTATGGTGTCTTTGTCTGGTTTTAGTATTAGAATGAGGCTAGCCTCATAGAATGAATTTGGAAGTATTCAGTCCTCTTCTACATTTTGGAAAATGTTGAGGATGGGTATTAGCCCTTCTTTAAATGTAAAATTCAGCCATGAAGCCATCTGGGACAGTAGTTTTGTTCTTAGGCAGTTTTTTTATTACCAATTCAATTTCATTGCTGGCAATTGGTCTGTTCAGGTTTTCTGTTTCTTCCTGGGTCAGTCTTAGAAGGTTGTATTTTTCTAGAAAGTTGTCCATTTCTTCTAGGTTAACCAATTTGTTGGCATGTAATTTTTGATAGTATTCTCTAATAATTTCTTGTATTTCTGTGGTGTCTGTAGTAACTTTTCCTTTTCATTTACAAGTCTGTTTACGTATGCACACTTTCTTTTTTTCTTGATAAGTCTGGCTAGGGGTTTATCTATTTTGTTTGTTTTCTCAAAGAATCAGCTACTGGTTTCATTGATTCTATTGTTTTATTCTTCTCAATTTTATTTATTTCTGCTTTGATCTTTATTATGTTCTTTCTTCTGCTGACTTTGGGCCTCATTTGCTCTTCTTTCTCTTGTTTCATTAAGTGTGATTTAAACTGTTCCTTTGGGATTTTTCTTGTTTCTTGAGGTAAGCCTGTATTGCTATATACTTTCCTCTTACAACTGCCTTTGCTTTATCCTACAGGTTTTGGGGTGTTGAGTTGTTGTTTTCATTTGTCTTCATGTATTTCTTGATCTCTGTTTTTAACTTGATCATTGATCCATTGATTATTTAGGAGCATGTCATTAAGCCTTCATGTGTTTGTGGGGTTTTTTGTGTTCTTTGCATAATTTATTTCTAGTTTCATTGTTTTCTTGTCTGAGAAGCTGTTTGGCACAATTTTAATCTTTTTGAATTTACTGATGCCCTTTTTGTGGCCTAGTATGTGATCTATTCTGGAAAATGTTCCATGTACACTTGAGAAGAATGTGTATCCTGATGCTTCTGAGTGGAGTGTTCTGTAGACATCTATTAAGTCCATCTGTTCTAATGTTCTAAAGTGTTATTCAGTGCCTCTGTCTTCTTGATCTGTCTGGCTAATCTGTCTCTTGGTGTGAGTGGTGTGTTGAAGTCTCCTAAGATGAATGTGTTGCATTCTATTTTCCCCTTTAATTCTGTTAGTATTTGTCACATATTTAGGTGTTCCTGTATTGGGTGCATAAATATTTATAATGTTTATATCCTCTTGTTGGACTGACCCCTTTATCATTCTATAATGTCCTTCTTTGTCTCTTGTTACTTTCTTTGTTTTGAAATCTATTTTGTCTGATATAAGTACTGCTACTCCTGCTTTTTTCTCCCTATTATTTGCATGAAATATCTTTTTCCATCCCTTGAGTTTTAGTCTGTGTATGTCTTTGGGTTTGAAGTGAGTTTCTTGTAGGCAGCATATAGATGCATCTTGTTTTTTTATCCATTCAGTAAGTCTATGTCTTTTGTAGGTGTATACAGTCCATTTACGTTTAGGGTGATTATCAATAGATATGTACATGTTGCCATTGCAGGCTTAGATTCATGGTTACCAAAGGTTCAAGGGCAGCTTCCTTACCAACAGTCTATCTTAAATCACATAGTACACTATTTCAAACACAATCTAATGGTTCTTTTTTACCCTCCCCTTCTTTTTCTTCTTCCTCCTCCACTCTCTATATATTAGGTGTCATACTGTCTACTCTTTGTGTATCCCTTGACTAACTTTGTGAATAGTTGATTTAATTTTTTATTCACTTAGTAATTAATTGGTCTACTATTTTACTGTGGGTTCATTTTCTCTGGTGTCAGCTATTTAGCCCTAGGAGTCTTTCCATCTAGAGAAGTCCCTTTAAAAATATACTGTAGAGGTGTTTTGTGGGTGGTGAATTCCCTCAACTTTTGCTTATCCGGGAATTGTTTAATCCCTGCTTCAAATTTAAATGATAATCTTTTTGGGTAGAGTATTCTTTGTTCCAGTCCCTTCTGTTTCATTGCATTAAATATATCATGCCACTCCCTTCTGGCCTGTAAGATTTCTGCTAATAAGTCTGCTGAAAGCCTGATGGGGTTTCCTTTATATGTGATCTTTTCTCACTCTCTGGCTGCTTTCAATACTCTCTCCTTGTCCTTCATCTTTGCCATTTTAATTCTTCTGTCTTGGCTTGGTCTTCCTAGGGATCCTTGTGTTGGGAGATCTCTGCACTTCCATGACCTGAGTGACTATTTCCTTTCTCTAACTAGGGAAGTTTTTAACAATTATTTCCTCAAAGAGACTTTCTATCCCTTTTTTTCTCTCTTCTTCTGGTACCCCTATAATGTGAATATTGTTATATTTGGGTTGGTGGCACCCAAATTCTTTCATTCTTTCATTCCTAGAGATCCTTTTTTCTCATGCTTCAGCTTCTCTGTTGTCCTTTTCCCTAATTTCTATTTCATTTACCATCTCCTCTACCTCGTCCAATCTGCTTTTAAGTCCCTCCATTCTATGCTTCATTTCAGATACTGTGTTTTTCAGTGTTTCTATCTCTTTGTTGAAGTCCTCCCTGAGATCTTGAATTTTTTTCTTTAGCTTTGTGAGCATGTTTATTACTTTTATTTTGAAATTTTTATCAAGGAGATTAGCAATTTCAGTTCCACTAAGCCCTCTTGCTAGCATATTTTCTCGTAATTTTGTTTAGACCAAATTCCTTTGCTGCTTCCTTTTTTTATTGTTTCCTATGGAATAACAACTTTGTGTAGGTGGCACTGTCTAGTGCCCAGAAGCCCTATTCTCTGGAGCTGCCATGCACCTGCAGCATTGGTGGGGGTTGCAGGCAAGCAGAACCAGTGCCTTCCAGGAGGAAAGAGGTTGGCTGGGAGGGTTTCCTGCCTTCCCAGATGTAATGCCTGTCTCCACTGCCCAGTCCATTGAACTGTGAACACAGGGATGAGCCTCTGTTCTCCCTGTAGCTTTTGTAGGTGGGCCACCCTCTGGCTGGTCTGGTGCAATCGCAGGGGCAGCAGGTGAATCAGACCAGCACCTGCCCAGAGGAAAGAGTGGCAGGCTGTGTACCACAGTAGGGGGCCTCAGGACTGCACTGCCAGCCAGGGGGATGGAGCATCTGAAGCTCCTGAGAGTTCCCAACCTGCTGCACTGAGCATGCCAGGAAGGTTTTGTCCAGCTGCCCTTTCTCCTGAGCAGCAAACTCTATATAATTTTTGCCCTTTTAGAGCCTTTCTTGCTGCTGGGAAGTGCTTCAAACTGCCCACCTTTCTTTTGTCCCAGGTGGCCTGGTTGTGCTTACCAGTTCTCTACAAGTGGCTGGAATCTCAGTCTCCCAGAGTATTTCACCCATCTTTGCTTTCCAACCCCACTAATCTCCAGCACACCATGTAATGTCGGTTCATGCTTCTGGAGCAGATTTACAGGACTGGCTATTCTTCAGTTCTGGGTTTCTATTCCCTCCCTGCTCCATTTCTTCCTCCTGCCTCTGGGCTATGGTGGGAAGAGGGCTTGTGTCCTGTCAGATCACAGCTTTGCTACTTTACCCTTTTCTGTGAGGTCTTCTCTTTCTCCCCAGATGTAGGCAGTCTGTTCTGCAGTCTTCAGGTTGCTTTTTCAGGATTAGCTGTATTTGCTGCATTTTTGTGTTTTGTGTGATTTGGGGAGGAGGTTTCTGCCTCACTTCTCATGTGCCAGCTTTTTTCCTGCCTCTGCACCTGCTATTTTTTAAAAATACCAAGTCAATCAGATGAAAGATTGGTCAGTTGTGGAAACTCTTATAGCTACTAGCTATGGATGTTATAAAAATTAACTTAATAGTTAAATACACAGAAGCTGCCAACTGTAGTTTTAATTGTATCCCCTAGTGGATAATGCTATTGAACATCTTTTCATGTGTTCATTGGCTGTAGTTATGTCCTCTTTGGTGAAATGTCTCTTATGTCTTTTGATTATTTGTTCTCTTACTGGTTAATTTTAAGAGTTCTTCATATAATCTAGATATTAGCCTTTTGTCCAATATGTGGTCTGCGAATATGTTCTCCTACTCTGTAGCTTTTCTTTTATAGTCTTAAAGGGGTGTTCTAAAGAGCTAAAGTTTTAATTTTTGATCAAGTCCAATTTATCAAGTTTCTTTTTTATGAAGTATGCTTTTGGTGTCCAGTCTAAGAACTCTGCCTAGCCCTAGAACCCAAACTCAATTTTCTCCTATGTGTTTTTTAAAAGTTTTATAATTTTGCATTTTACATTTAAGTCCATGATCCTTTCTGAGTTAAATTTCACATAAAATATGAGATTTAGGCAAGACTAATTTTGTTGCCTCTGGATATCCAATTGCTCCAGGACCATGTATTATAAAGGCTCTCCTTCCTGTATTGAATTGAATTGAATCAGTTGGACATATTTGTACAGATCTATTAGTGAGTTCTCCATTCTATTCCACTGATTTCTGTATCTAACTCTCCATGAATACTAAATAATCTTGATTACTGTTGCTTTATAATTGGTCTTTATATTGGATAGAGTGATTCTTCTCACTTTGTTTCAAAATTGTTTAACTTTTCTAGTTCCTTTGCCTTTCCATATAAATTTTAGAATAATCTTGTTTTTTATAAATAAATATTTTGCTAGGACTTTGACAGGATTTAATTAAATGTGTACACTCCATTTGGAGAGAACTGACATTTTTACTATGCTGTCTTCCAAACTATGAACATATGTCTCTTTATTTATATAGATCTTTGATTTTTTTATCAGTATGTAGTTAGAATAAAATCTTATTTGTTCTGTTAGATTTATACCTTTTTATTTATTTGAGCAACTGTAAGTGGTATCTTACTTGTAATTTTGATGCCATGTTCATTTCTAGTATATATAAATATAATTCATTTTTGTGTTGGGTTCAGTAATTGTTCTAAGAGCTTTTTTTTTTATTTGTTCTTGGAAGGGGTTCTTTTTGGTAGATTTTTCAGGATTTTCCATATAGACAAACATGTCACTTGCAATATAAGGACAGATATATTTATTCATTTCCAATATGCATGTCTTTGTTTCCTTTTCTTGCTTTATTACACTTCCTACAATTTATAGCACTATGCTAAAGAAGAATGGTGAGGGCTGACATACACTTGCTCTGTTCCCACTTTTAGAGGTAAAACATGCAGTCTTTCACTATGATGTTTGAGGCTAGCTTTAGGGTTTTGTAGACTCACTTTATCAAATTTAGAAAATTCCCCACTGGCCCTGTTTTTCTGAGAGGGTTTTTTAAATAAACAATGAATTTTTTCCAAAAAATTTGCATCTATTGATATGGTCACGTGATTTTTCTTCTTTAGCCCCTTCATATGGTGGCTTACACTGTTTGATTTGCAAATGCTAAGCCAACCTTCCATCCCTGGAATAAACCCTATTTGGTCATGGCATATAATTTTTTTTATGGAATGACAAATTCTATTTGCTAATATTTGTTAAGATTTTTATATCTATACTCCTAATGGATATTAATCTATAGTTTTTTATTTTTGTACTCTCTTTGCCTTATTTTATCAAGGTAATATTGGCTCCATAAAATGAATTAGAAGTATTCTCTCCTTTTTTATTTTGAAGAGATTGTGTATAATTGGTGTTACTTCTTCTTTTAACATTTCTTAGTATCCTCTGGTAAAAATTTCTGCATCTGGAGATTTATTTTAGGAGGTTTTAATTATGAATTCAAATTCCTAAATAGTTATAGGTATTTTCAAATTGTCTATTTCATATTGAATGAGTTGAGGTAGTTTGTGTTTTTCAAAGAATTGGTCCATTTCATCTAGATTGTCAAATTTATATAGAGAGTTGTTCATGATATTCCCTTATTATCCTTTTGATAGCTTCAGGGTCTTTAGTGACATTCCCTCTTTCATTCCTACTATTGGTAATTTGCATCTTCTCTGTTTTTAGTTTGTTAATCCTGCTGGGCATTTATAAATTTTATTTATCTTTTCAAAGAAACAGCTTTTTGTTCCATTGCTTTTCTCTACTTTTGCACATTGATCTTACCTTTATTATCTTTATTATTTCCTCCCTGTTGCATGCTTTGAACTTATTTTGCTCCTCTTTTTCTAGGTTCTTGAGGTAAGAACTTAGATTATTGATTTGAGACTTTTCTTCTTTTCTAATGAAAGCATTTAGTGTTACAAATTTCCCTTTCAGAAATGATTAGCTACGTCCTACAAACTTTGACATGTGGCATATTCATTTTCATTCCATTCAATTTCTTTTTACTTCAGTATGATCTTTGACCTATGGATTACTTAGAAGTATACTGCTTAGTTTCTAACTGCTTGCAGATTTTGCTGTTATCCTTCTGTTAGTGATTTATAGATTAATTCCATTATGGCCAGAGAGCACATACTATATGACTTCTATTCTCTTGAAATTGTTGAGGTTCATTTTATGACCTAAGATAGGTTCTACTTTGTATATCTCATGGGCACTTCCAAAGAATATGTATACTGCTATGGTTAGGTGAATCTTTCTACAAATGTCAATTAGATTTTGTGGCTGAGTTCTTATATATCCTTACTAATTTTCTG
Source organism: Manis javanica (assembly GCF_040802235.1). Taxonomy (NCBI): domain Eukaryota; kingdom Metazoa; phylum Chordata; class Mammalia; order Pholidota; family Manidae; genus Manis; species Manis javanica. The sequence continues at coordinate 154,562,166 of NC_133157.1, forward strand.
TTTAGTTATTCTAAATGTTGATAAAAGAGTATCAAAATTTCCAACTATAACTGTGGATGTTTATTTCTCCTTTGAATTCTACCAGTTTTTGCTTCACATATTTTGTAGCTCTATTGTTTGGTGCATAAAACTCTATGATTACTATCTCTTCTTGATAGACTAACCTTTTGTCATTATATAATGTCCCTTTCTGACTCTTAATTTTCTTTGCTCTGAAGTCTACTTTACGTGATATTAATATAATCACTCCTGATTTATTTTGATTCATGTTCCCATAATATATCTTTTTCATCTTTTTACTTTCAAGCTTTCCATATTGTTATATTTGAAGTAAGTTTCTTATAGATGACACAAAGAGAGATCATTTTTTAAAATATACTCTGCCAATCTTTATAATGTGCCAATTTGATACATTTAAACCATTCACATTTAACATAACTATGTGTTTTGGCTTAAGCCTTCATTTCATCTTTGGTTTTCTGTCCTCTCAGTTTTCCATTTCTCTTTCATTTTCCTGTCTTTTTATGGGTTATTCAAACACTTCTTAGAATTCCATTTAGATTTATCAATACTCATTTTCTAAAAATTTTTATTGAATTATAGTTGATATACAATATTATATTAGTTTCAGGTATACAACACAGTGATTTGACATTTATATATATTACAAAATGGTCACAATAAGAGTGGTTACCATCTGTCACCATACAAAGTTATTACCAATGTTACTGACTATATTCCCTATGCTGTACTTTTCATCCCTATGACTTATTTATTTTATAATTGGAAGTTTGAACCTTTTTATCCTCTTCACCTATTTTGCCCACTCTCCTGCTAGGTAATATAAATATCAATTAATATAGAATTATTTTGAATGTATCTCCTTTATAGTTTTTTAGTGGTTGCTCTAGGTATTACATTATTTATAGATAACTTGTATCTCTACCAACACCATGGGGACAAGAAGGTCTCATTATCACTGGGCAGTGATGAAAGTCCTAACTCTCTAGTAGGAATCCTCTGACACCACTCTAGCAGAGGGGTTTCGTTGTTACAGCGTAGAGAGGCTGAGAGTCTTTTCTGGTGTGAATGAAGGTAGGCCACAGTTTTTCTGTGGTGTTTGGCTGGAGTATCGCAGTTATTATCTAAAAATTTTCTGTCTTCCTAAACTGCCCCTTTTCTGGTCCTCTGGCTAAAGAGAGCAAGTTTCTTTTAGAGCTCTTTGTGTTTTTTTTTTTGTCTGTGTTGTTGGTATTTCCAGGTTACCAGCTTATCAAGCTCCAAGTCTGGGATTTATGAGACAAAAAGAAATCCAGAGAATTTACCATTATGTTGTTCCCTGGGTCCTAAGGTTCCCAGCTGGTCTGCCTTCTGCTTTCCATCTTTCAGAATCTTCTTATGTTTGTTTATATGTACTGTCCAAGGTTTGGGGTTGTACTTAGCAGGAAAAATAGGAGAAAGCAAGTCTACTCCATCTTCCCAGAAGTGGAAGTACTTCCCAGAAGGAAGTCCTTCTTCCTCAGCTATTTAATGTAGACTATTTAAAAGAACAGAAAGACTACTGGTACAGAAATTTGGAGAAAAAGTACCATCTAGCCATGATATTATCAGATAAATATATACTAATTATCATAAAATTTAAATCAAGCCTGTACTTACTCTGATTCATATCATCAGAAAATGAGATTTCTCTTTAAGGCAAAGGAGTTTTCTTGAATGTGGAATTGTTCATTTTAATAATTCAAGACTTGATCCCATCAATGTTCTAATATGAATGTACACTGGTATCAGCTTGTTAATAAATGCTTGAACTTGTGGCATTTTGTTTTAAAAAAACAGTACACAAATTAAATTCTGCCACAAATACAAGCATTTATTAGCAGGCAGCACAAAAGCAACCTGTTTTCTTAACTAAAGTCCCAGGCGCTGTCTGATTAAGTGCTCTACTCATGCTTTGCATGTAAAAATATGTATTCAAGAAAAATATGAATTATAGAGGCAAAATTCAGTCTTAGTCAGCCTCAAGTGACCATAATCTTCTAAACTGTGGGAACACAAAGCTGTATTATATTCAAGCCTCTGATACCAATCCCACATGTAAGGAAAGGCAGACTTCCTAGATTACACCCTTTCATGCAGAGTGGAAGAGTATCCCTAAAATCCATATATTGTAAAGACCAAGTATTTCAGCAAAAAAAAAAAATCTATTTCTAAAAGTCATTGAACTTAATAGCGAACTATTAATTTCACCAAGGAGAATCCATTTGCAACATAAACAAAATGTCTAGTCCTTTTTGATCAGAGAGAAAGATGGCTAGAAGCATTGAGGGGTTATCTATAAAATGTGCTCTTTTATTACCCTAAAAGTATGCATGCAGCCTAGGTTAATTGACTTCCCAAATTTGAGTGGACTTCAAGCAATTTATACACATGCACTTATGTCTATTCTGACTTCTATAAAACATAAAATTATTGACCATATATGTACACATTGTTTTAAATAACTTACTCTCCCTATTGTCAAAAACCCACTTAGAAGGAATAGTATATTCACATGTCAGTGCTATTCAAAACATAACAATTTCTGCCCCTTCCCCCATTTTTTATGAAAACATCCACTGTAACTATCCTGCACACCAAAAAAAAATGCCAATTCAATCACTGAGGAATTAAGGACAGGGGGCAGAACAGGAAGCAGACAGAAGTACAAGCATACATTCAGTTCTGGAACACTACAGTAAAGCAAATATTACAATAAGGTGAGTCAAATTGTTTGGTTCCCAGAACACATGAAAGTTATGTTTTTACTCTAGTGCAGTCTATTAAGTGTACAGCAGCATCATGTCTTAAAAAACAATGTGAATATCTATATTTTAACAATAGTTTATTGCTAAAACATGCCAACCATCATCTGAGCTTTCAGCAAGCCATACTCTTTTTGTGAGTGGAGGGTCTTGCCTTCATGTTGTGGTAGCTGACTGATCACAGTGGTGGTTGATGAAGGTTGGGGTGGCTGTGACAGTTTCTTAAATTAAGACAGCAGTGAAGTTTTCTGCATCAATTGACTCTTCCTTTCATAAATGATTGCTCTGCAGCATGCAATGCTGTTTGGCAGAATTTTACCCACTGCAGAACTTCTTTCAAAATTGGAGTCAGTCCTCTCATACCCTGCCGCTGCTTTATCTACTAAGTTTATGTAATCCTTTGTTGCCATTTTAACAATCTTCCCAGCATCTTTACCATCTCAAGACACCACTGTCCTCATCCATAAGGAGCAATTCCTCATCAATTCAAGTTTTATAATGATATGCAGCAATTCATCTCATTTTAAAGCTCTGCTTCTAATTTTAGTTCTCTTGCTATTTCTACCACATCTGCAGTTACTTCCTCAACTGAAGTCATGAACCCCTCAAAGTTCTCCATGAGCTTGGAATCAACCTCTTCCAAAGTCCTGTTAATGTTGATATTTTGACCTCTTCCCATGAATCATAAATGTTCTTAATGGCATCTACAATGGTGAATCCTTTCCAGAAGGTTTTCAATTTATTTTGCCCAGACCCATCACAGGAATCACTATCTATAGTAGTTACAGCCTTATGGAATGTATTTCTTCAATAGTAAGACTTGAAAAGTCAAAATTACTCCCTGACCCATGGGCTGAAGAATGGATATTGCATTAACAGTCATGAAAACATTAATCTCATTGTACATCTTCATCAGAGTTCTTATGTGACCAGATGCATTGTCAATGATCAGAAATATTTTGAAAGGAATTTTCTTTTCTGAGCCATAGGTCTCAAAAATATTTAGTAAACCATACTATAAAAGATGTGCTGTCATCTAGGCTTTGTTGTTTCATTTATAGAATACAGGCAGGGCAAATGTAGTGTAATTTTTATGAGACCCAGGATTTTCAGAATGGTAAATGAGCATTAGTTTTAACTAAAAGTAAACAGCGGCATTAGCCCCTCACAACAGAGTCACCCTGTCCTTCGAAGCTTCAAAGCCAGGCATTGACTTCTCCTCGCTAGCTATGGAAGTCCTAGATGGCATCTTCTTCTAATAGAGGGCTGTTTTGTCTACATTGAAAATCTGTTTTATAGTAGCCACCTTCATTAATCACCTTATAGATCTCCTGGCTAACTTGCTGCAGTTTCTATATTAGCACTTGCTGCTTTACCTTACACTTTGATGTTATGGAGGTGGCATCTTTCCTTAAACATAATGAACTAACCATTGTTATATTCAAACTTTTCTTCTTCAGCTTCCTCACATTCTCAGCCCTCATAGAATTGAAGAGAGTTAGGGCTTTGCTCTGGATTAAGCTTTGGTTTAAGGAAACGTTATTATGGCTTCTTTGATCTTCTATCCAGACAAGTAAAACCTTCTCCATATCAGCAATAAGGCTGTTTCACTTTCTTATCCTTCATATGTTCACTAGAGTAATACTTCTAATTTCCTTCAAGAACTTTTCCTTTGCATTCACAACTTGGCTGTTCAGGCTTAGCTTTTGGCCTTTCTCAGCTTTAGACATGCCTTCCTCACTAAGCTTAATCACTTATAGCTTTTGATTTGAAGTGAGAGACTCTTGCTTTCAACTGAATACTTAGAGGCCATTATGGGATTATTAGTTGGCCTTTTTTAATATTTTTGTGTCTCAGGGAATAGAGTCCTGAGGAGAAGAAGAGAGACAGGGGAGAAGTCAGTCAGCGGAGCAGGCAGAACATATACAACATGTATCAATTAAGCCCACTGTCTTTTACTGATTGGTACAGTTTGTGGTACCCCAAAACAATACAACAGTAAACCAATGATCTCTAATTACGATCATCATAACAAATATAGTATTAAAGAAAAGGTTTTAAATATTGCAAGAACTGTCAAAATATGACACAGACATGAAATGAACAAATGCTGTTGGAAGAATGGCGCTGATAGACTTGCTCAGTGCAGGGTTGCCACAAACCTTCAATTTGTAAAAAAAAATGCATTATGTGCAAAGCACAATAAGGCAAAGTGCAATAAAATGAAGTATGCTTGTAGTGGACAAAGCATTTTACAGTTTTTCTAGAAGTGGAATAGCTGGTAACCACCCTGTGTTACAGTCACTTCTTGTAAGCTGAAAGTCATTGCTTTTCTGTATTTTACAAACATATGTAGAAAAAACATATGTATTCTTTAGAAAGGCTGTTTTATGACCCTTTTTAAAACTGCTATTGTAGTAGAAGAGAGGAATGGATAGTTAAAGCCCACCCATCTGCCTATCACTACCCAGGCCCCTCCCCAGGAGGATGAGTCTCAAAATGTGGATCCCCATCCCAGATTGACGAGTCAGGATCTCTAGAATTAAGGTCCAGAACCAATGTATTTAACCATTTCCAAGTAACTTGGTTCTACCTTCATGCCTTGTAGAACACATTTTGAAAATCACTGAGGTATAACATGACATTGAGAGAAACTCAGATTCCTGTGAGGAATATTAAGTGGAAACAAATGACCAAAAGCTCTAGTCACAGCAGACATCACAGGCAGGCTGGGGTCTAGAGCAGGAGCAGCCAGGCACATGTGAGGCCAAACCCAGGCTGGGGGACTTCCTGCTGCCTTGGCTTTATTGACTTGTTACATAGGGGGTTGGAAAGATAGGGGTTTTTCCTCTCAATTCCTTTCTTTACAAAACAACCTTTTTTTAAAAAAGTAGTAATTTATTGAAAATTTTAGGTCTTATGGAAACATCTTACTATGGAAACGTGACATTTAAAGAGAAATCTATTAGTCAAAGAATGTCATTAATAAAAGGTATTCTTTCTGAAGTTGGCACCAATGATTTAATTGACCAGCACAACATCAGTCACTAAGGGACATGGGTAGCATTCCAATGACAGCCCAGAATGGAGGCATTTAGAGGAAGTGTGCTATATAAAGTCAAATATATGTAGAATAAGCAAACACCTATCCTGCTAAAAACAAAACATAACAGTGTACCTGATGAACCCTCATAAGCCAAACCACTGCAAGCAGGCAATGTTAATGTTAAAACTGCTTCTACATGAACTATTTATGTTTTTCAGTGTTTTCCAACCTTCTTGGCTTATGAGGGTTCATCAGGTACACTGTTATGTTTTGTTTTTAGCAGGATAGGTGTTTGCTTATTCTACATATATTTGACTTTATATAGCACACTTCCTCTAAATGCCTCCATTCTGGGCTGTCATTGGAATGCTACCCATGTCCCTTAGTGACTGATGTTGTGCTGGTCAATTAAATCATTGGTGCCAACTTCAGAAAGAATACCTTTTATTAATGACATTCTTTGACTAATAGATTTCTGTGTGTAGGAATTTCACAATTTTGCATGTAAAAATATAGCTATATTTGACTATACTTTTAATATCCTAAAAATAAACCCAAATGTCCAAGAAAGGAATAAATTTTTTAAAATATGTATTTCTAAGAATATATAGTAGCATAGGAGAAAGTTCTTTATAATGTTAATTTTTTTAAATATCAGACATATGGAACTATACTGTAATGAGTTTGATCCCAATTTTGTAAACACATGAGTACATATGTTGATTTGAGATGTATTGAAAAAAAGACTGGCATAAAATATACCTAAAATGTTAACAGTTAATTATAGGTATTTAAAGTATATTATTTTTTGCTTTATACAATATTTTGTTTCAGAATTGTCTACAAAAATGTATATTCATTTCATAATTAGGAAAAAATGCACTTTTTAAATGACCAAGCATTCATTCTTTTCAAACAACTCTAGGCTCTTTTTCTATTTATTCATGCATGATTCATGTCCTTTTTAGCAATAAAATCCACCCCAACCCATTTGAAAATATCGTTCAAGCACAAAACATTGACCTCAAATTTAAACAAAGATCACTGAAGCTTTAAAATTCTCTGATTCTAGACATCTCTAGATGCCATGTACTGGCACATTATTTCAGGATAATAAGGAACTTCACCAGAACCTGGTACAGCTGCCATTTTGCCATTCACATTCTGTTGTACTAACCTTAGGTTTTATAAAGGATATTTCAAACACTAACAACTGAGACTTCACTTATTGGAGATATATCCTATTACAAATTAAGAAGGAAGTCTGTCATATTCCACTGGAGACAACATAACAGATAGCAGCTTTTGCGATGCTAGCTCTTACATCAGTCAAAATGTTGCTTAGGAAATACTGATGAGGACAAGACAAGTTTATATGTAATGTTACCCACAGGGCTGAGGATAGTCACAAAACATATGTGTACAAAATGAAAAAGAAATTGCCAGATAAAATCTTTACTCTTGAGTTATTACAGTGGCATATATTAGCAAAGAGAAGATTTAGGATTTAGAAGGGAAAATGAAAAGAGAATTCAAGCTCTGGAATTGTTAGATAGGAGAGATTCTGGGTAAGCAGCTCATTGGTACAAAGGAGAGGTACCTTATCTTGAAGGTACAGTCAAACTGTCCCAGGTTCAAGACTCAATTACCCTACATATTACCTTTGTAACCACTGATGCATCACACAACTCCTGTGACCTTCATATTCTTCATTTGTGAAAGAAGAATCAAAATATCCAAATGGATAGGGTGATTATGGGAATCACATGAAGAAATGACCACAAATCATTTGGGTGGCAAGTTTTTGGGTTTCCCAGGAAATGCTCATTCATTTCTGGTCCATCTGTGAGGAAGAAATTAAGGCATTTGGCTGGTGTCAGTGACTGGGTTTCATGGGATCAGATAGGGCAGGGATTGCTACCCAAGGTAGCACAGGAACCTAACAGTAAAAGAGCAAAAGTCAAGCCAGAACACTTCAACACTTTTTTTCCAACTATGAACCCATAGTGAGATGTATGTTAGTTTACTGTGTTTTGATAAGCATTTTTAAGTGAAATGGAATGGACTATATTAGAGTTCATCAAAGGTGATAAGGGTAAAGTAAATTTCATGAAACTCTTATTTCAGTTTCATATATATGTATATGTTAATGTATGTATACTGGATTGTGATATGAATTGTATTTCTCACTGTGGATTGAGGTCAAAATATTTTGAAAATTACTTTTTTAGAGAAAGGTCAGTTTCAAAGACCTACCCACAAAGGCTCACATCACAGTGATTGAGAGTTCAAAGAAAAAGGAATAGTCACTGATTAAGAACAGTGTGAGGGCAGAACAGAAGTGAGTGCAGGGACAGACTGGAGGTGTCCACACCCCTGCACCTGTTAATAGTATGCAATGAGCCAGCTGCCTTATCACAGGCAGAGCAGACCCGAGATACCAGACACACTGGTTCCCAGGATGCTGGGGGTTAGTAGCTTCCTTCATATTTCCTAGGGAAACCATTGGTCCCCTCTACTGGAGCACTCTGGGTTTCACTCACCTACTGCTCTGAGGTACTCCTCACCTAGGACCTGTTTTCTTACCTCCATCTTCCCATATGCACATCTCTTAGAGCTGAACTTTGTGCTCACTCTTCCCCACCTCACCTCACTGAGGGTTCTGCAGACTCAAATACACCTTGTTACAGTCCATGGCCAGTCCCCATGATACCCTTCCCATCGTCTGGACCAAATAGAATTGATTTCTCATAGCTCAACTCATAGAATCAGAACAGATGAAACCCCTCTCCAACATGAAAACCTCTCAATATTTTCCATGGTTTCTAATTTGATTAACTTTATTTGTGTGTCTCCACCTAATCACCAGAACAGACCAAAGAGATGGAATATATTGCCATAAACTTCCTTCCTGGGTCCCAGAATACAGCCATCAACAGAAGGCAGGAGGTCCCAGGTGGGACCTCCCAGTTTCTACTTGCCCATAAGGATCTCATGTACGATTGCAGGAGTTTTGCTGAGGTCCCAATGGCCTGTGTCTACTGCTATCCTGTGGGAAATTATCTTGATGCCATTACAGTCTACCAGAATGCCAGAAATACTACAAGGAGGTCATGGAAGGGTCTGTTAAAAATCTATTTATGACACACAGTGAGAAAGAAGGGAAAAGAGACTAGGATAAGTTAAAACACTTATGGCAAAGTGCCAAAAGGGAGGAGGGACCTCACTGCTCAAATTCTGGGTTAGCAGTGTTCATTTGTCTTCTCTCTCAATCTCTCTCTCTCTCTCTCAGACACACACACTAGCCTTTCCTACTGATGCATGGTCAGAAGGACCAGAACTGAGATTTGAGCAAGGGAGCTCATGGTTGGAAGGTACCCTAGGCCCATCACACATTGGCTCCATTCAATATACAGGACAAGTCCCCCTGGCTAGAGCTAGAGCTCACCAGTTAGCCAGTAGACAGCCCTGGGATTATCTGTGTTTCTTGAGCAGAGAACATACAGGGCCAGAATGGCTGCTGTGAAATCAGGGCCTCATGAATTTTTTGTGCTCATTTTGTAATCTCAATACTCTGTGCTTTTTTATATTTATTACTTCATATATCCCGTATGTATTTAGTATACAATGAATATTTAGTACCAAGGACCTCATGAATATTAGATATCTTTTGATCCTTTCATTCCTTCCCATCTATGTTTAACCTACACATGCTCTACTTACTGCTGGTCTATATATCTAACATACCTTAAAATGTTTCATTTATGTTTTATAAATTTAATCATTTTATAGAATAGAAATGAATATTTCTAAATCATGTGCACATTACAACCACATTGCCCCTAATTGCCAGTCTAGTAACTCTATCAAAGGAAGAAATTAATTTTAAGCCAATATAAATTACATATATTGATACAGGGAGTGAAACTGGCCTCCAGAGCAAACTGGCTGGGTTTAAACCACTATGAGTTGTATAACTTTGGTCAAGTCACTTATCCTTGCTGTCATTTGGTTACCTCAACTATAAACAGGGATGATAATGTTATCTACTGCATATGGCTATGGTGAAGGTTAAATGAAATAACTTAAGTAAAGTACTTAGAATAGTGCCTAGAATGGTAAATGCTTTATAAGCAATACTATTGTAATTTTCCATAGACCCTCTTAATACAGGTACTCAAGAACATCTCTTTTTCATTTAAGCCATTAACTAGACTTAATGCCATCTCTAAGTCTGGATCTATTTCCATCCTCCTTGGGAAAATTGGGATGCTTCTATCTTATCTCAGATGATGTTGCCAAGGCAAAGGAAATGTAATATGATACGAGTGTAGTACAGTGAGATGAGTCCAATGAGCAGACAATGCATAGAGCTTTACAATCTCCAGTTCACTCCCAATCAACAATTGCTTATGTGAATCACAACAATACCCCCTAATATTACCCTTCTTTTAACTCACAATTCCTATCTTCTATAGAACTGATTCACTGATCTACCTGGCTGTGGTTTTTCTCTCCTTCTGCCCTATTCAACTTAAAGTACTCTATATCTGTTAGCTAGCTTCTGAACAAATTCCTCTCCCCTCTCCATCCATTCTCCATACTTAGCCAAGAATGAATCATTGTGGTGTCTTAAACCAGGGTTCACACTTTCAAATCCCATTTGTCAACACCACCTGCATAGTCAGCCATTTCTCTCCAAGATCTTCCTGTATAGTGCAAGTCTCATCCAAAGGTAGAAATGTTGAATCATGATAATAGTTACCCTTTACCAAATATCTGCTATGTGCCAGGAAGTATGCTCAGGGCTTTCCACTCTCAATCTTAAATTCTGGTAACAAAGGCATTATTTTTAGCAAACATGGTATTTCCTGTGAAGTATCTCTGATAACCCCAGACACAAGAAATATAAAAATGCATTCAGAATTAAACTTTAAAATCAGTACATTATAGATCAGAAATATGTTGTCTCCTTAAATACCCAGAAAGTGAAGAATCTTGCATTAACGGACCAAAACTAGATATAATATGTAAAGTTATCTAAAGAACGTACCACAGAAAAATGTAGGAAAAAGAAGTCAGGCACTTCTTTTACTTAGTTTACCCAAGAATGATTCCCAGCTCCTACTGGCTTGTCACTTTCTGCTATATAGGATAGAAAAGCCAAACGCTTGTCGTAACACAGTTCTGGCCAGTGAGAAATTAGTGAAAATCTACAGCAGTTTTTGCTTTCATAATCAAAGATAAAGATGATGCCACCTCTGCCCCCATCTCTTACTGCCTTGAATAAGATGTAATTGCTGCAGCCAGAAAGGATATGACATTTAGATTCAGATAGATCTGAGTTCAAGCCAGTTTCCCCACTTACTGGAGCTGTGGTATTAGGCAAATTCCTTAATATGCCTCATCTGTAATATGGGTTTAGTAACAATACCTGTAGATGATCCAAAGAAGGGAATGATGCATCACAACAGTCCAATGCTTGAGTCCTTGGGACGCTGTCTCCAAGTGGCAGCTCCATGGGATTGCCAAATTTTAATCAGAAGGCATTCTCCACCGTTGCTATTCTCCAGGTGCTTCCTCATCTCTTGCTTGTTTCCTTAGCCCTGCCCCTATCTCTGAAAAAAGTCCATTCATTAAACTCTTTCCAATCAACTGTTTCAGTGTGCCATCTATTTCCTGCTGGAGTCCCAAATGATGCAACTTCCAATCAGATATTCCTCTCCCTGGTGACAGCTCTGACAAAGAGAAATCAGTCCAACCAGGCCACAGTGCCACCTTTGATCAAATCATGTTATCAAAATCTTGAATTTCCTTATTTCCATTTGATATTACTTCTCTTATTTTATCCTGGAGTCCTTCAGAATTCTGTCACACTGAAGTGTTGAGAAGCAACTTTCTTTAAGTTTGGTGGCCAACTTCCATTCGTTATTTAGCATGAAATGAACACAGCGAATCCCAGTTCCCAGTTCTTGCCACAGTCATGCCCTCTGTTTCCATATTCTTGGTGGCCTTGACTCCCAAGCAAGGTTTTCCTTCTGGGTTCCCCTTGCTAAGGGATAGTTGGGCTGCCTAGGCACTCTGGGCTTCTGGGTCCAGGCTCTTCAGCACCATTTATACCATTCAATCACTACTCCTGCTATCTTGGGATGTGCTTTGCTTCTGCCAGGAAAGACACTTATGATTGCCAGCAATTTACCAGCAATCAGCAGCAATTAGCAGCAGCCTGAGTTAACACACTTAGAAACCACTCAGAGAGAAAATCCTCTGGGAATTTTAGAGAAAGGCTGACATCTTCCCATCTTTCAACTGCAGAGAGAAGTCTCATGCCTATCTCCCCAGAACTCTAAGGAGATTAGTGCTGTACACTAGAACTATAAACTCACAAGAAGCTATGCCATTGTTGGTGTCTACAACATATTTTTCTGGAGTTTCTTCCTTGAAACATGCTTTGGAATGCTCAAGTGTAGCCAGATGGCAAGCAACTAGCTCCATGCTGTCCACATTAATGAAAGCCCAGAAGTCACTCACATTGAGCTCCTTCCTTTAGCAAGTGGCACCAAGGTATTTCACAGGGTGATGTTCAGAGCTGGCTCAGGGAAAGTGAATCTTAACATTTTCATTATTCCATCCAAGACACAAACTAGCTGTGCCCATCAGCCAAAGCCCAGAGATAAAAATCTGCTGAAAGACAAAACATGGACATGAGTGTGGAACTGCTGGTCTTCTCCTGGAGATAACCAATTGGCAATCTATCTGCATATCATTTAAAAAACATTTATTGAGCCTCTCCTATTTGCAGGCACATTTCAGGCACTGGTATTCAGAGCTAAGGCATTCACAGTCCAGAGGACAAGAGCAATATCTAAGTAGACAGGTACAACATGGTGTGATAACACTGTAATAGAAGGAGGCACTGGGTACTGGGGAAGCTTATAAGAGGACATCAAGAAAGCCCTCCTGAGAAACTGATGCTCAAACCAAGCCTTAAAGAACAAATAGGAGTTAGCAGGGAAAAGACAACAGAGGGGACATCATATGGAGATGCTCTGAGACATTTGGGGAGCTGTACTTTTAGTTCAGCTGGTAGGTGAGGGGATGGGATAAGCCAAGTGCCAAGAGATGAGACTGAAGAAGGAGAGTCAATGGAGGCAACAGTCAAGAGGTTCTTGGTGTATTCTAATGTTCTTTCAACCACAATCTCTATTTTCTTAAAAAAGAGCTATGACCTAACCAAGGAAGTGAAAGACCTATACCCTGAAAACTACAAGACACTCTTAAGAGAAATTAAAGAGGACACTAACAAATGGAAACTCATCCCATGCTCTTGGCTAGGAAGAATTAATATCGTCAAAATGGACAACCTGCCCAAAGCAATATATAGATTCGATGCAATCCCTATCAAATTACCAACAGCATTCTTCAATGAACTGGAACAAATAGTTCAAAAATTCATATGGAACCGTCAAAGACCCCGAATAGACAAAGCAATCCTGAGAAAGAAGAATAAAGTGGGGGGGATCTCGCTCCCCAATTTCAAGCTCTACTACAAAGCCACAGTAATCAAGACAATTTGGTACTGCCACAAGAACAGAGCCACAGACCAGTGGAACAGAATAGAGACTCCAGACATTAATCCAAACATATATGGCCAATTAATATACGATAAAGGAGCCATGGACATACAATGGGGAAATGACAGTCTCTTCAACAGATGGTGCTGGCAAAACTGGACAGCTACATGTAAGAGAATGAAACTGGATCACTGTCTAACCCCATACACAAAAGTAAACTCCAAATGAATCAAAGACCTGAATGTAAGTCATGAAACCATAAAACTCTTAGAAAAAAAGTAGGCAAAAATCTCATGGACATAAACATGAGTGACTTCTTCATGAACATATCTCCCCGGGCAAGGGAAACAAAGGCAAAAATGAACAAGTGGGACTATATCAAGCTAAAAAGCTTCTGTACAGCAAAGGACACCATCAATAGAACAAAAAGGTATCCTACAGTATGGGAGAATATATTCATAAAAGACAGATCCGATAAAGGATTGACATCCAAAATATATAAAGAGCTCACACACCTCAACAAACAAAAAGCAAATAATCCAATTAAAAAATGGGCAGAGGAGCTGAATAGACAGTTCTCTAAAGAAGAAATTCAGATGGCCAACAGGCACATGAAAAGATGCTCCACATCACTAATCATCAGAGAAATGCAAATTAAAACCACAATGAGATATCACCTCACACCAGTAAGGATCACCATCATCCAAAAGACAAACAACAACAAATGTTGGAGAGGTTGTGGAGAAAGGGGAACCCTCCTACACTGCTGGTGGGAATGCAAACTAGTTCAACCATTGTGGAAAGCAGTGTGGAGGTTCCTCAGAATGCTCAAAATAGAAATACCATTTGACCCAGCAATTCCACTTCTAGGAATTTACCCTAAGAATGCAGCACTCCAGTTTGAAAAAGACATATGCACCCCTATGTTTATCGCTGCACTATTTACAATAGCCAAGATATGGAAGCAACCTAAATGTCCATCAGTAGATGAATGGATAAAGACGTTGTGGTACATATACACAATGGAAAATTATGCAGCCATAAGAAAAAAACAGATCCTACCATTCGCAACAACATGGATGGAGCTAGAGGGTATTATGCTCAGTGAAATAAGCCAGGCGGAGAAGGACAAGTACCAAATGATTTCACTCATATGTGGAGTATAAGAACAAAGGAACACTGAAGGAACAAAACAGCAGCAGAATCACAGAACCCAAGAATGGACTAATAGTTACCAAAGGAAAAGGGACTGGGGACGATGGTGGGAAGGGAAGGATAAGGGCAGGGAAAAAGAAAGAGGGCATTACGATTAGCATGTATAGTGCATGGGGGGCACGGGGAGGGCTGTGCAACACAGAGAAGACAAGTAGTGATTTTACAGCATCTTACTACACAGATGGACAGTGACTGTAAAGGGGTATATTGGGGGGACTTGGTGAAGGGGGGAACCTAGTAAACATAATGTTCTTTCTGTAATTGTAGATTAATGATACCAAAATTTTAAAAAAATTTATGATGAAAAAAAAATGAACAACAAAGCAAAAAAAAAAAAAAGAGCCAAGAAAGAATAGAATTTTAGAAATAGTAGAGAACTTGGATATCAACCAATTGCTTACACAAGTAAGCTAAGCTCCAAGGAAGTCAAATTGGGATGAGGCCGCCACTGAGACGAAGGGATGATAGTACCTCACGTATGTATAGCATTTTACAGTGTAAGCTCTTTCAAAAGAACTAAGATGCAGGCATGCCTCAATAGCTGCCTGGCTGTGTGAGGCTCAGTATGTCCCTTAATGACTCTGGATCTCACTTTCATTCCAGGACAAAGAGGCTGGATCACTAACGTTCTTTCCAGTTCTAACATTCCACATTTCGAGAATCCAATGTTACAGAGCCTTTCCTGCCATGTTGGAAGAAGGTCCTATAGTTATAATTCTCAGAAGGTTTCAGGACAGCTCTAACTCATAAACCACTTCCCACTTAAATTGACTGGTCACAAATAACCTTTCACCGTTATTGAAACTGTCTGCAATTAAGTAAAAAAATGAGGTGCCTCCATAATTTCTAGAAATCACTCTGATTCCAAAGCAGTCATTATCTCACTCAAAACTGCAACTGTTTCATGAGACACAATGAGATGCAACTGAAAGCTCAAAACGATAGCTTTCTTTTTCAGTTTAAATTTGGGGACTGAAAAATCTGCAGGGATTTCCATAATAAAGAAATGAATGTGCCGCACCCTCTGCCATTCTCATCATTTATTATTAAAGACATGTGCGTGACAGCAGGCTCACATTGCCTACGAATCTATCTAGGCCTGCTGGTACTTCTCATACGAGGTGAAGAGCACACGCAGAGAGGCCCTCCATCTTACCACAAGTAGAACAATGTTGCTGTTAGCACAAAGAATGAAGACATAGGCAGGCGCTACTCAGCAGGAGCAAAAGAATTCTGCAGCAGCAGTGACTATGTTTCATACAAACAACCTGAGAAACAAGAGAAGAGAAGGAACAGAAAATGCGATTTGCTAAGTTTTTCAACAATGGTGTTTATTTTAAGAATAAAGGTTATATACACTTCACGGCACTGTGCTCTTTGTGAGATCAAACATGAAAAAATTCAGAGCCTAACCTCAAAGAGCTTACGATTGAACAGGGGAGATGAAAAATTAAAATAGGCAGGAAGAGATAAGTACTACAAAATCAGGAGTTGAGTTCAGAGAGGAGAGGAATCCCATTACAGGGGTGGTGATCAGTAATGTCTGCAAACAAACAGGGCCCAGGCAGGACTGGGGCAGGCGTGGGAATGCATCTGCCCTCCAGGTGGTCTAAGCCGCCCCCTCTCACTCCAGGCTCTCCTGCACTAATTCCCTCACAGCACCTAATATCCTCTGTACTTACTGAGTTTATTCCTTCCTCCCACCGTCCTACCTCCCTTCCTGCCTTTCTTTCCTTTTTTGACTTATTTATTACCTGTCTCCCTCACCAGAATGCAAGTTCTGTGAGAGCAGGACTTGGCCTTGTTCTCTTCAGTGCCTAGAACAATGCCTGGCATGAAATAGGCACTAAATAAATGTGTGAAGGCAGGAAGGCAAGGCAACCATGCAGAAAACAAGGAGAAAAAGGCAGAAGGGTAGGAGGGAGGGAGGGAGGATACAATCCACAGAAATGGGTTTGCGTCCCTACTCATCTTTACATCCTGTTGACATTGTAAGGGTTGATATGGATTACTTCCACTGAGAGATCTTCCCTGCTGCCTTCAGCTATCTAATTCTTAACCTGGCCCTAAATTCGTCCACAGTCCTGTGTCTGGCCATTCACTACCATACATCCCACCAAACTATGCCCACAATCACTTGCACACACTATGCCTTTGTTCATGCTGCTTCCTGTGCCTGGAGTATCATCTTTTGTTACACCTTTCTCTGCCAGAATTGGCACCTATTCTTCAAACCGCAAGGTACCAATTTAGAAATAGCTAACAAAATGTTAAATATGCACCCCTTTTCACCCATAGATCGACTTCCGTCAGTGTAGCCCTAGGGTTTTCTCACACCTCTTCTGGGAAGTTCTCTCTGCACTCTGACTGGCTCTCCTGTGTTCCACTAGCACACAGAGCAGCCTTGCATATATCATTTATCCATCAGTGTGTAATGTTCTCATATTAAACCTAAGCTCCTCATCAAACTTATATTCTCCTGGGTTGACAGACAAAAGGATAAATAAGAGAGCAAATAAGTACATAAAACATACTTTCAGAGAAGAGCTGAAAATAAAAAAATGCAATCTCCAAAGAAGGAATGAGAAACACACTGTGTGTATTTCATGGCTGACATGCTTTAAAATTTAAATTATCCTCCTAGTATCTGTACTGTGAATGTACTTTGGTATTCTATGGCATGTTGCAGGCATCTGGACCTTGTCTGCCCAAGGATGCTGTAAGATCATAGCAGGTACAATCCATATCCTATGTATCTTTCACCTGCCACCATGTCACTTAGTGCAGGTCACACACCAGGACTTCAATTATCACTAGGTTGATTGGTCATAAAAATACCTTAAAGCACAGGTGCTACCAATGAATTTGAAGCACCATCTATGAATTAAAAAGATCAAACACATGGAGAGTGATGAATCTCCAAAAATAAAAAATGCTCACCATTAATTTTAACAGAGACCTGTGCCTGGCCCCTGACCAGTTCAGATAAAATTTTTAAAAAAGGAAAAAAAGAATAAAACCTTTTGAGGCTGTAGATCAGTATGACTCTAATATGTAATCTGAATATACTGTCTATAAAGTGTATTTCTGACTTACAAGAATCTTTATTTTGAAGGAATACCGAAACCTACAGGAAGTGAATCATGCCTCTGATTTCTACACCCTCTATTTTCTGTTTCACAGCAGCCCCATAAGAGAATAATTGCTATTTTTAGAACAGGTGTATTTTTAAAAGAAAAAATGCTTATTTAGAAATTCCTTTCATAACCCCAGCAAATATTGCAGGAAATTGGTATTACTAAATGAGTAAGGTTTGGGGTATCTTGTACAATAATAAATCAAAAATAGCTATTCTAAGAGAAAAATTATTTCCTCAATCTTACTCTATAATATTAATATAAAAATATGCAGTATATAAACTAGCTACTGTTCTTTTAATTATTTTCCTGTTTGGCTTTTCTCTTTCATTTTTCTGATTGGATAGTCAGTGTATTCAATAAAGAGGAAGGAAATTATTTTCAGAACAAGTAGAGCACAGAGAGACTCTATCTTATTTGTGCATTTAAGGTGGGAATGGTTCCTACATGAGGATAAAATAGTAGAAATGAGCTAGTCTTCAGCGGAAATATATCACAATGACTGAAATGTTTATCAGCACCATTACTTACACCAAAAAACTCCACACTGTTGTTTTGTTGTTTAAAAATGGAGTGTCAAAATTTATATGATGATTTTCTCCAAATTGAACTATAGATTCAACCATAATGCCACAAGAACTTTTTGTGGAAATTGACAGGCATGGAAATGCAAAGGACTTAAGAGATTAAAGATTTAGAAGGAGGAGGTGGGGGAGAGAGGACATTAATAAATTTTTTCAAGAATATGGCTCACTGTAAATGAGAATTATACATTGCTGATAGAAATTTAAATTTCCAGCTACTGTTGACTCTTACTATCTGCACTAGTTATGTTCTATAAACTTGCCACAAACATCGAGTTGGCAAATATTGAAATGAACCACTGCTCCTGGGGGACATAAAGGGTTACTTTCCTGTCTCTAGTCAGAATGTTTTTGTCAACCAATCAATATACAACCTTGTTTTATGTGTGTTTCTGTTCAAAGACAGCTTATTTATTGTATATTGTTGATATATATTATTGTTTGGTTAACACTGAACTCATGGTCAACAATAACTAATGCCCAAAGAAATGTCTAACACACATATTCTCTCCAAAAGCCACATCATAGCTTTCTTGTGCTTAGAAACACAACTTCAGCACTATGCTTGGGGACCATTTTAAACAGTGAAATCAACAAAAAGCACAAAAAATGTGAAAAACATGGCATTCATAGACACACATGAAAGATACTTGTGTATAGTATAAGAGCTGAAACAAGAAGGCAGAGTGTCACCCTTCTCAGCCTCAGCTGGGAATGTGCACAATGGCAACTCAGCTTTTTTGCCGCTCTGCTTATGTCGCTGATTTTGATGACATGAGTACTGATTTTGGAGTTACAAATACATTCTAGCAAGTAGGAGAAATCACAAACACAGAATCTACAAATAATGAGGATAGACTGTATTTTGGAAAATGGCATTTATTTATAGTAATAAGTAAATTTGATGACAAGCATACGCTGTGACCCAGAAATTTCCTCCCAGAAATTTCCCTACAGAAATCCTTGTACATGTTCAGAAGGCACATATAGTTTTATTTATAATACATCATTCATGATAGCCTCAAACTGGAAACAACCTAAATATCTTCCCTCAGTAGAATGGATAAATATATTGTGGACTATTTACACAACTGATACAGCAACATTTGAAGACTACCATTACATGCAACAATATGAATGAATTTCACTACCATAGTGCAGAATGAGTGATGCCATACATAATGTACTGTTGAATGAAAGAATACTCACTGTGTGATCCCATTTTATAAAATATAAAACTTCTAATACACTATTTTTTTGTTGAAGAATACAAACAAGTATTAATACTATAAAGAAAAGCAAAGGAATTGTTACAATAACTATTTAAAATGTGCACAAGGATTTTCATACAGTTCTGTGTACATGATACATTTTACAATAAAAAGAAAATTTTAATGTTTAAGACTCTTCCCCAAGTAAAATTTTAAATGAAATGAGAAAGGGAGCAAGCAAGACCTATTGTCAGGGAAGCATTTTAGTCTTTCCCAATGTTTAAAAGATTGTCACCTTAGTAAGAGAACATGTCAATTCAGTAGCCTCTTCTTAATAGTATACTTGGGTTGGAGGGCATTCCTTATCTCATAAGAAGAAAAAAAGGTAACAAAACAGTGCATTTATACCTATACATGAAATAGAAGTAATTGAATGAGATGGTATTGGTCAATCCAATGATTAATCTTGAGTCTTTTGGTTTAAACTAGCATATAGGAATCATAAGCAGTCATAAAGTTAGCCAGAGCCATATATCTCAGTCACAAAAGTTTATGTGTGAAAATGCATCTGGCATAAATACCTAGAACATTCTATCTGGAAGTATACTAGTGAAAGTGCTAAATGACTTGGAAAATAAATATAAAAAGTTGAACTGCCTGAATACCACCACCAAAGCCACAAAGTATAGAACAAAATAATCCTCACAGTAACCAACTTTTCTATAAAATGAATAAATTATTTTTCAGTCATGATACTCAGTGGAGAGAACTTTCATCTATTAATCCAGAGACCATCACTTGCCCTATACAGATGAGTGACCTTGAATTAATCATGTAACTTCTCTGGCCTCAGGTTTTCTCATCTATAAGACATAGGGTGTGAGCCAGCCAATCTCTAAATTGCTTTCCAGTGCTAAGATTCTCTGAAACTTTGAGTGAAAAGTTTTCCAAAGAGAAGAGCCCTTCACCTTAATCTCAACCTGCAAATTCACCTGCATTTAAATAAAATGACCTGACAACCAAAGGAAATAACAGAATGGAAAGGCAACACAAATCTCAAAGAGATTATTGCAATTATAATCATAATATTTCTTTATATAAATTGACCTTAAATGGAGTTATTATCAATATATCCCTCAGCATATAAAGCAAGAACCCAAGGAACCAAAAGGGGTACATGGGTAAACTGAAAGAAAAGTACACATTTAATAGTACAATCACTTCATACAGGTTCTGAAGGGCCCTTTTCCAACCTGCTCCTTACTGCCCCTTCTGAGGTTTCACAGAGCAACTCATTAGGCTTTCAGAAGCTCAGGCTGACATTTGTAATATGTATTTCAGGTTATAATGTGCTGCTAAATGTGAAGAAATGAAATCAATAACCTTTGATTTAAATAGGCCCATAAGCATATCCAAATACCTGTTCTGCCTGCTACAACATGTACAGATTGTAAGATTTTCACCTTATCCTTACAGCTTTGAGTGATCAGGGCAGGAGCCAAGTGGTTAACTCATCACTTCCCCATTAGCACAAGCCTATGGGTCCTGGCCTTCAATATTGGGCCTGGGTGAAGAACTAATTATTTTGAGACACAGTCTCTGTTCTCCACTGCCAGTGCAACTAGCAAGTACAGGAAAATTAATTTTTAAGGGCCCATGTGGAAATTGATGTTAAATCTACTTGCTGTTTAAATATACTTAAAATTGAGGATGAAATGACTTTATTAACACTCTGGACTTGTTGAACTATATCTCTCCAAATTTGAAATTCTTCATCACACTAAGCCCTATTCTCTTCCAGAAATTAACTATCCTAAAAAGTCCTGATGCTATTATTTTAATAAAAGGGAAAAAGATATTCTAGATGGAACTCCCTCATCTTCCACTGTAAAAACGATGCTAACTAACATCATATAAGCATGGTTAAATGTTTCATAGACATCATCTCTTTTAAAACTCATAACAAGGCTAAGGGGCTAATACTGTGAATATCCTCAATTTGCAGATAAGAACACTGAAGGATTGAGAGTTAAATAGTTTGTCCAGGATCACATAGGACGTAAGTGTGGAGCGTGGGACTTGATCCTTGGCATCCAGACACAGTGGCACATGGCATATCTTTTCAGAACATCTCTATGCACATTCTTCCTTCCAGTCCTGTATTACAATAAACACCATTTGGGCAAACCTCTCAACCCCCAGTAACCTTCTTTCTCTGAGAAGTGCCTTCATACATACACACACAAGCACACACACACCCATAAGGGAGAAATACTCCATTCATGTACCTATTACGTGACCCTGCCCTTTTGTTCGTAGTTGGTTGGACCAATCAGAATCTCTCTCTCAAGAATTTAAACGGAGAGTCATTAGGAGCTATCATGTTAATTTTTTAATTAACTCTCTCTCATCTCTCTAGTGGTCAAGTCACTGAGGTTCCCAAAGCTGCCCCACCTAGTCCCTTCCTGTATGCTGGTTATCAAGGTTTTTCTAGAATTCCATGATGTTTCTTCTCATGAATCTAGGTTCCACAAGAGTCATAACTAAGACATAGTCATTTTTTAATTTAACAAACTTTTCAAATATCTACTATGTGATAAGCACAGTTGGAAAATTAGTGGGCAGAGCCGACCTTAAAATAACTAACCGTACAAATAAATTTATATTCACCAGTTGTGAAAAGTGTCATAGCAGAAAAATATGGGTGTCCTTAGGGGGAGTTACATTTGTCATAAATGAGATAATACATGTAAAGCATTTAGCACAGGGCTTGGCTCCTAATGCGCTGTCAGTGTTATGTGCATTCTTTGGCCAAATTCTTCCTAAATAACTTCTGGCACAACATCCTCCTGGTCGAGGCCCATATCCTGCCAAATTGTTCTAATTGGCTGCAAATTTACTCTCTGCCTTTAGTTTCTGCTGCCAAATTATTATTCCCAAAATATCACTTCTATTATACTGCCTATTTGTATCCCATGCCCAAGAATTTGGACTCTTTCCTGTAAGCCAGCTGTGAGGTCTCAGATGGGAGAAATGTAGGTGAGCAGGATTCTGGTCAACTGCCCCCCACCCTTACTCCAAGGGAAAATAAAGGTGCTGCTCCCATGGGGGAATGGAGGGAATAGATGCCAGGCAGGCCACTGGAGCACTTCTTATTTATATAAGTAGTCCAGTAATTCAAGCTGCCCAGAGAAGTTTTGACCAATGAGGGAGGAAGGAGGGAAGGAGAAAGCAGCTCTGAGGTAAGTCCTTTATTCTTCACCACTGGAAAGAGTGCTTTGGTCGCTGTGGAAATGGTCAGTCCAAAAAAGAAGGTCAACCACCTGCTCCATCTTCCTCCCCAGAGCTCCAGTGTTATCTGGGTGTTAGAGACATTCTCTTTGGGGAGCAAAGGCTGGTTCAGCCACCAGGTGCTGCTCGGTCATCTATTCTCACCTTGTTCCTCTCTTTCATCTCCCATTCCTAAGCATGTTGTGGCATTTAACATGGCTGCACAAGATAACAATCAACTGCACAGCATTATGCACAAGAACGCAGCTGGTTTGCAACAGGAAATATAGCTGCAGGGCAACAGGGTTTATTTCTGGAGGTGATAATTAAAGCATAAGAGCTTTATTTTATAAATCATACCGCCCTGTGTGGAAGCAAAGTGCACCTTATGAAAACATCATTACTGTTCATAAAACCAGACCTAGGTCTGCCCCTGACAGAGCAGTGAGTTTGATAGAATACGTTCCTCTTTCTAGGGAAACATGATACCCATTAAATAGCAACTCTAAAATGATATAGGCCCTAGGAAAATTGCTTATCAACTAGCACTTTAATGTAAACTCCCTTGACTGTCAGCTTTTTTCTTCCTTTTATTTTTAAATATAAGTTGGAAGAGATACTCACAAAAGTTTAGCAGATAGGGCAGAATTAAAGCAACCTTTTTCTCCTTACCACCAACTCAGATTCTGGCTGGGACGGAGGGCACTTGTCCGTGGATTGGTGGGTTTGGATTCCAGCTTTCTGTCCTGCCTCCCTCCCATCACTCGCCCTCACATTCTAGCATTGCTTTCTCTGGAGGCCAAATGGAAAGGGGCTGAGTTAGAGATTCTCTCCCCCATCCTTGAAGTCCTGGGGGCCTGCAAGAGTAAAGCGGGAATACTTTAAAAAGCATGGATACTATTCAGAGAAGAATTCAGAATAAACCCGTATCTTTAAAACTAAGGGCAGGAACCATTCACTCAACAAACACTTATTAAGCCAGGAACTTGACTTTTGAAGCTAAGTATTCAAATATTAATACCACATTCTATTTGCCCTTAGAGAACTCACAGTCTATATAGAAAGACAACCACTTTAAGTATTTTCAGGAACAATACACATTTATACAATATTGAAAGTACATTTTTGTGCTATTTTGATGGCCAGTACCCATTCCCTCTTCTGATATTAGCACCCAATTTTGCCTCCCCATTGGACTGAGCCTAGGTGGCATAATTCAGTCATGGTATTCTGTCCAAGACACAGACTAAGTCAACTGGGCACCAATCACTGTGTAGAAGCAAAAGTATGTACAAGGTGCTATCAAAATACAGGGAAGGATTCATAAATCTACCAGGAAAGATCAGGGAAGGCTTCCTGGTGATGCTAGATTTGAGCCATGACAGCTAATTAAGAGTTACAGAAACTGGGTAAAAAATAAAGACCTTATAGGAGCATCATGCATAAAAGAGAAGAGACAAGGGGAAAAAAGAGCAGCATATTTGGAGACTGGCCAGTGGCCAGGTAAAAATGAAACAGAAATTGAATATATATCCATATTTTATTCCAATATCAAGTTTGAAAACAATACTGATGGTCAGGCCTCAGCCCAAAACCAGTGAATGAGAATCTTTGGGACTGGAATCAGTTATTGGTTTTTATAAAAGTTCCCCAGGTAATTCTTTTTTTGTTGTTATCATTAATACACAATCACATGAGCAACACTGTGGTTACTAGATTTACCCCATTATCAAGTCCCCACTACATACCCCATTACAGTCACTGTCCATCAGTGTAGTAAGATGCTATAGAGGCATTACTTGTCTTCTCTGTGCTATACTGCCTTCCCTGTGCCCCCTCTCCCCACATTATGTGTGCTAATCGTAATGCCCCATATTCCCCTTCTCCCTCCCTTCCCACCACCCTCCACAGTCCCTTTCCCTTTGGCAACAGTTAGTCCAGTCTTGGGTTCTGTGAGTCTGCTGCTGTTTTGTTCCTTCAGTTTTTGCTTTGTTTTCATGCTCCACAGATGAGTGAAATCATTTGGTACTTGTCTTTCTCCGCCTGGCTTATTTCACTGAGCATAATACCCTCTAATTCCATCCATGTTGTTGCAGATAGTAGGATTTGTTTTCATCTTATGGCTGAATAATATTGGTTGTGCATATGTACCACATCTTCTTTATCCATTCATCTACTGATGGATATATGGTTGCTTCCATTTCTTGGCTATTGTAAATAGTGCTGCAATAAACATAGGGGTGCACATGTCTTTTTAAAACTGGGATCCTGCATTCTTAAGGTAAATTCCTAGGAGTGGAATTCCAGGGTCAAATGGCATTTCCATTTTTAGTTTTTTGAGGAACCTCCATAATTGCTTTCCACAATGGTTGAACTAGCTTACATTCCCACCAGCAGTGTAGGTGGGTTACCCTTTCTCTGCATCCTCACCAGCATTTGTTGTTCTTAGTCTTTTCAATGCTGGCCTTCTTAACTGGTGTGAAGTAATATCTCATTGTGGTTTTTAATTTGCATTTCCCTGATAATTAGTGATGTGGAGCCATCTGAAGTTCTTCCTTGGAGAAGTATCTGTTCATATCCTCCGCCCATTTTTTAACCAGGTTATTTGCTTTTGGTTATTGAGGCGTGTGAGTTCTTTACATATTTTTTATGTTAACCCCTTGTTGGATATGTCATTTTCAAATATATTCTCCCATACTGTAGGATGCCTTTTTGTTCTGCTGATGGTGTCTTTTGCTGTACAGAAGCTTTTTAGTACGATGTAGTCCCATTTGTTCATTTTTTATTGTGTTTCCCTTGCCCGGGGAGATATGCTCATGAAGAAGTTGTTTATGTTTATATTCAAGAGAGTTTTGCCTATTACTTTTTCTAAGAGTTTTATGGTTTCATGACTTACATTCAGGTCTTTGGTCCATTTTGAGTTTACATTTGTGTATGGGGTTAGACAATAATCCAGTTTCATTCTCTTGCATGTAGCTGTCCAGTTTTGCCAACACCAGCTATTGAAGAAGCTGTCATTTCCCCACTGTATATTCATGGCTCCTTTATTATATGTTATTTGACCATGTATGCTTGGGTTTATATCTGGGCTTTCTACTGTGTTCCATTGGTCTATGGGTCTGTTCTTGTGCCAGCATCAAATTGTCTTGATTACTGTGGCTTTGTAGTAGAGCTTGAAGTTAGGGAGCATAACCCCCCCCAGCTTCATTCTCCTTCTCAGGATTGGTATGGCCATTCAATCCTTAGGGTCTTTTGTGGTTCCATATGAATTTTAGAACTATTTGCTCTAGTTCATTGAAGAATGCTGTTGGTATTTTGATAAGGACTACATTGAATCTGTAGATTCCTTTAGGCAGGATGGCCATTTTGACAATATTAATTCTTCTTATCCATAAGCACATGATGTGTTTCCATTTATTGGTATCTTCTTTAATTTCTCTCATGAGTGTCTTGTAGTTCTCAGAGTATAGGTCTTTCACTTCCTTGGTTGGGTTTATTCCTAGGTATTTTATTCTTTTCTATGCAAATGTGAATGGAGTTGTTTTCCTGATTTCTCTTTCTGCTAGTTCATCATTACTGTATAGGAATGCAATAGATTTCTGTGTATTAATTTTGTATTCCACAACTTTGCTGAATTCAGATATTAAATCTAGAAGTTTTGGAGTGTATTCTTTAGGGTTTTTTTATGTACAATAACATGTCATCTGCAAAAAAGGACAGTTTAACTTCTTCCTTGCCAATCTGAATGCCTTTTATTTCTTTGTGTTGTCTGACTGCCATGGTGAGGACCTCCAGAACTATGTTGAATAAAAGTGGGGAGAGTAGGCACCATTGTATTGTTCCCAGTCTTAAAGGAAAAGCTTTCAGCTTCTCACTGTTAAGAATAATGTTGGCTGTGGGTTTGTCATGTACGGCCTTTATTATGTTGAGGTACTTGCCCTCTATACCCATTTTGTTGAGAGTTTTTGTCATGAATGGATGTAGAATTTTGTCAAATGCTTTTTCAGCATCTATGGAGATTATCATGTGGTTTTTGTCCTTTTTGTTGATGTGGTGGATGATGTTGATGGATTTTTGTATGCTGTACCATCCCTGTATCTCTGGAATAAATCCTACTTGATCATGATGGATGATCTTTGTGATGTATTTTTGAATTCAGTTGCTAATATTTTGTTGAGTATTTTTGCATCAATGTTCATGAGGGATATTGGTCTGTAATTTTCTTTTCTTGTGGTATTTTTGCCTGTTTTTGGTATTATAGTGATGCTGGCCTTTTAGAGTGCATTTGGGAGTATTGCCTCCTCTTCTACTTTTTGGAAAACTTTAAGTAGGATGCATATTAGGTCTTCCCTAAATGTTTGATAAAATTCATCAGTGAAACCATCTGGTCCAGGGATTTTGTTCTTAGGTAGTTTTTTTATTTCTAATTCAATTTTGTTGCTGGTAATTGGTCTATTCAGATTTTCTGTTTCTTCCTGGGTCAGCCTTGGAAGGTTGTATTTTTCTACAAATTATCCATTTCTTCTAGGTTATCCAGTTTGTTAGCATATAATTTTTCATAGTATTCTCTCATAATTCTTTGTATTTCTGTGTTGTCTGTAGTGATTTTTCCTTTCTCATTTCTGATTCTGCTTACGTGTGTAGACTCTCTTTTTTTCTGGATTAGTCTGGCTAGGGGTTTATCTATTATGTTTATTTTCTCAAAGAACCAGCTCCTGCTTTCATTGATTCTCTCTATTGTTTTATTCTCCTCAATTTTATTTATTTCTGCTCTAATCTTTATTCTGTCCCTCCTTCTACTGACTTTGGGCCTCATTTGTTCTTCCTTTTCTGATTTCATTAATTGTGAGTATAGACTGTTCATTTGGGATTGTTCTTCTTTCCTGAGCTAGGCCTGTATTGCAATATATTTCCCTCCTAATTCGGCCTTTGCTGCATCCCACAGATTTTGCGGTGTTGAATTACTGTTGTCATTTGTCTCCATATATTGCTTGATCTCTGTTTTTATTTGGTCATTGATCCATTGAGTATTTAGGAGCATGTTCATGTATTTGTGGGGTTTTTTGTTTTCTTTGTGTCATTTATTTCTAGTTTCATATCTTTGTGATCTGAGAAGCTAGTTGGTACAATTTCAATGTTTTTTAATTTACTGAGGCTCTTTTTGTGACCTAGTATATGATCAATTCCTGAAAATGTTCTGATGGCACTTGAGAAGAATGTGTATCCTGTTGCTTTTAGATGGAGTGTTCTATAGATGTCCGTTAGGTCCATCTGTTCTAATACGTTGTTCACTGTCTTTGTCTCCTTACTTATCTTCTGTCTGGTTGATCTGTCCTTGAGAGTGAGTGGAGTGTTGAAGTCTCCTAGAATGAACACATTGCATTCTATTTCCTCTTTTAACTCTGTTAGCATTTGTTTCACATATGTAGGTGATCCTGTTTTGGGTGCATAGATATTTATAATAGTTATATCCTCTTGTTGGACTGACCTCTTTATCATTATGTAATGTCCTTCTTTGTCTGTTGTTACTTTCTTTGTTTGGAAGTCTATTTTGTCTGATACAAGTACTGCAACTCCTGCTTTTTTCTCCCTGTTAGTTGCATGAAATATCTTTTTCCATAACTTTACTTTCAGTCTGTGTATGTCTTTGGGTTTGAAGTGAGTCTCTTGTAGGCAGCATATAGACGGGTCTTATTTTTTTATTCATTCAGTGACTCTGTCTTTTGACTGGTGCATTCAGACCATTTACATTTAAGGTGATTATCGATAGGTATGTACTTATTGCAATTGTTTCTTGAGGTCTGCTCTGTTCTCCAGATGTATGCAGTTTGGTGCAGCCTTCTTTCCTGTTGCTCTTTTAGGATTGGTTGCATTAACTATATTTCATAATATATGTGGTTTGGGGAGTAGTTCTCTGTCTCACCTCTCATGCCGCCATCTTGAATTCTCCCCCAGTAATTCTAATTGCAGCTAGAAAATCAGCACTTCAAGCCATAAAAGACAAATCCCTTTGCCACACAGTAGATCCTTCACAGTTTGTCCCATGCTACCCTTTCCACCTTTTATCCTTCTTATTTTTTTGTGCCAACAATACTAAACTTCTTGTAGATCTCCAAACATATCATGCCTCCTCAACCATTTACACAGGCTGCACCTTTCAGCAGGGCTGCCCTCTTCCTGACTGGACATCTGAAAACTTGTCATTTCTCATGATTGCTTAAAGCCTCTCAACCCTGGAAAGACTTTCCTGACTCCACTACAGATGGAGGAGCTTCTGCCCCCACATTTCCCCAGCACTTATCCCTACCTCCCTTGGAGTGACCATCTTACTGCCTTAGAAAATTTATCACATCTCCTTCTACACCAGAGTCTGAGAAAGGACGTTTTCTTATCTAATTTTTGTATCTCTAGCTTAGTGCACATGATTACTACCCAACAAGTATTTGTGAAACTACACCAGAGAGCAAGGAATCTATCCACTTCATTCTTCTGATGAACATTGGATATACTAATTAATATTTCTTCCACTCAAGTAAAAAGCCTTAAAGTCCTTAGAACTCTGTCAGAGTAATCATGCAAAAGGAACCCTTGCTTCAATTTGGAAGGAACTAGCTACTCCTAGTTCATTTTGATCTTTTGCTAAATTCAAAGCTGCAGAGGTAGGACAGATGGGCCAAGTAATCTTTTCAATGTTTCATATAGCAATCTCTTGGCCTTTGCCAGTGTTGAAGAATACACAGAATACACAGTTCTGTCTCCTCAGCAAGGCCACTGGCCCCTTGGGGACAAAACCTGCAATTTTACTCACTTTTAATTCAGAGGCTATAACACAGTGTCTGGCTCAAAAGGGGAACTTAATTAATTTGTAGGAATGAAATAGTTAATAGCTCTTGAGATTGGTGTCCCAGCTGGACCCCTTTGGGTCTGTGCAGAAATCATCTCCTTGTTTGTAAAGTCTGGCTCTGTGCAGATATCATCTCTTTGCCTCATTTCTCCAGTCTGAACAGTAAAGACCCTGGCTTCCTATTCTATCTCTGTTACTTACTGGATACATGACCATGGCTTCTTCACCATTCTGAGCCTCAGTTTCCTAAGCTAGGTAGTTCTCACTCATAGTGGTCAGTATTAGATGGACTGGAATCACCCTGAAGGCATCCTCACTCATAAATCAGACAACTAATGCTGGCATTTGGGTGAGACATAATCTAGGCTGTCAGGTGGGATACCCTTCACATGACCTCTGCATGTAGGCTGGGTTCCTCACAACACAGCAGTCAGATTTCAAGAACGAGTAACCCAAGAGAGTATGGTAAGTATGTACATGGCATTTTTTATGACCCAGTCTTGGATATCACATAGAATAACCTCTGCTGTAGTCTGTTAGTTGAGGCAGTCACAAAGATCCACCCAATTTCAAGGGGAGGAGACATAAACCTCATCACTCAACGGGAAGAGTATGAATATTACATGGTAAAAAGGGCATGTAGGATGGAAAATATTCTGGCAGCTATCTTTGAAAAATGCAGTCTGCCACACCTATCTAGGATGCTTATGAAGATAAAATAAGACAGTGATGTGAAGTCTTAGCCTGTGCCTGGCACATAGTAAGTGCTCAATAAACAACTGCTATAACTTTTTAAAATTATTATTAAAGTGGCCCTTTCACTTTCTACCTCTGCCACAGAACCTCATGAATCCTCACCTACAGATGGGCTGTACAGTCTCACAGCCACAGAAGACCACTAACAGAGAGCCATACATAGACACGTGGATGGGTTACAGATGGAATACATTGTGTCACTCATAGTTCCACCTCCAGGGGGCACACAAGGCCAGTGGCCTTGCAGCAGGAAGTCATTGGGCTCCTTAGGCCCTTGATCTCTCTTTCTCATTCCCAAAGCACATTCCCCAGAATTCTGGCACCCACCCAGAACAGCCAGTCCTGAGGGAGGCTTATGGCTTGGACACTTCCCTTCCAGCTGCCTATGAGGCCTGGAAACTCTATGGAGCCTTCACAGACTCCTACTTCCAGAAAGGAGGCTCTCTGGAGAACAAAACATGACCTGAGAAGGGAGACGGTAGGCACAGATGATGAAGAAAAAAGGGAAGGGATCTCAGACAGGAACAGATGGAGAGATTGAGACCCCAAGAAGGGAAATTACTTGGTCAAGGTCACCTCACTAGTAAGTGGCAGAGCCAGGATTTGAGCCCAGCTGCATGGCTCCAGAGTCTTCCCTCTTAACTCTGTTACCCAGAAGCCCCTCTTTTGGAACTTTTGTCTCATTGATGAACCTGAGGACCTTAGGAGGGCAGGGCTCCCAGTGAAATAAACAGCCCATTAGGCTGGGAACATCCATTATTAATTCCAATCCTCCAGGCCTCAGCGGAATTAGGAACATCACATAGCCCACCTGGGCCGTTACAGGGCTCAGTTCCAAGAGAAGAAGATGTTCCTTGATGCCAACATTGATTGTAAACAGCATTTTATTTTCCACTGAAACCATCCTGGGTCAGGAGAACCTGTTCATGTCACTGTGTCTGTACAAATTAGGCTGGAGAAAGGCAACCCTCAGGCAACTAGTGCACCAGAGAGACAGGAAGAAGCCTGAATGCACAAGGCTGAGGAGAGGTAGACATGGGCTCTCCTTCCAGGGACGATGGTGGGGTTTAGGAGCATGGGTCCTAGAGGCAGTTTCCTGGGTTCCACCCTTACCAGTTAGGTGACCTCCCTGAGCCTCAGCTTCCTTGTTTGTAAAATGGGAGGAGTAATAATAATGGAGCCCTTGATATAGAGCTGCTATGGGGATTGAAGAAGTTTGGAAAGTAATAGTTGTATTCCTGACACCTGAAGTGTTCAAGCATTAGTAATGGTGAGGATTCTAAGATTATGGAGTTCCCAGTGTTCCAGTTTGGGCAACTCTAGAGCCCAGACACTCTCTTGGAAAATATTTATATAGACCTGTGCAGATGTGAAAGAATGGAGACTCCTACCCATCCCATGAGCCTGATGAGACCTGTTGTCCCAGAACCTGCATTTCTCCTTCATGACCTCCATTGCACTTGTCATTACTTTTTCAATTCCTGTCTTCCTGCATAGATTGTGGTGCCCAGAAGGGCACAGATCTCTTTTCTTCCCTTTAAATCCCCAGAACAGTGCTTGGTACCTAATAGATACTCAATAAATATTTATTGAACTAACTACTCAAAAAATGAATTAAAAAAAATAAATTTCAATGTTATTGCCAAATAGACAACATATTTAAAGAATTTAGTCTGCTCTCATCTCCTCCTTATAGCTGTCACCATCTTTTCTATCTCTTGGGATTTCTTCTTTCCTTCAATAAATACTTACTGAGAACCTATTTTGTATACTGCAGCACAGTATAGCAGTATAGCAGTAAATTAAAAAAAAAAAACTCTGCCTTCACAGAGTTATATTCTAGCATGGGAAGCAGACAGTGAAAAAGCAAAATAATAAACAAATGTAATTCCAGGTAATGAAGGAAATATAAAGAAAATAATCAGGGTGCTGGGATATAAAATTTCCAGGTTGAGCAAGGCCAGTAAAACCAACAAGAAGAATTTATCTGCAGCCATATTGATATTAAGTGGCCAGGGCTTTCCTTCCTCCCTGGGATAACACAACCCTCTCTGAAGGATACTGAGCACCTAAGAGGCACAGGATTCTGATTTAGTAAGAGCTCAACCACAAAGTGCTCTTTTTCTTTACCAGGAATGCATGTAGGCCAAAGAAGTTCCTTTATCCCCTCAGGCAGCACCTGCAGGGATCTGCTGAAGCTACAAGGGCACCAGATAATCCAAGCAGACCAAGGTAGTGCCACAGAGACTCTAAAAATTAAATTGTTACTTAAGCCACAGCCTAGAAAAGTAGGCCAGGACTTGCACACTAAACCTAAACAGCATGACAGCCTGCTAAAATAAAATGTTAAATAAGATCCAGAGTCTTCTGATATAATAGCCAAGATTTCCAGGATATAATCAAAATCACCCATCATACCAAGAGACAAGAAAATCACAACTTGAATGAGAAAAGACAATCAACTGATGCCAACAACCAGATGAATCAGATATTGGATTATCTAACCTGGATTTTAAAGCAACCATCCTAAATATGCTTCAACAAACAATGAAAAATGCTCTTGAAACAAATGTAAAAACAAATCTCAGCAAGGAAATTGAAGTCATAAGAAAGAGCCAAATGACAATTATAGAACTGACAAATACAATAACCCAAATTTTAAAAATCTGACTAGATGGACTCAGTAGCAAAATGTAGATAACAGGATAGAATCAGTGATCTTGAGGACAGATCAACAGAATTTACCCAACATGAACAACAGAGATAAAATGGGCTAACAACAATAAAAAAGAATAGTCTCAGGGACTTGTGGGAAAACACTCAAAGATCCAACATTAGTATCACTGGAGTCCTAGAAGAGAATAAAGAGAGTGGCTAAAATAGTATTCCAAGAAATAATGGCTAAAAACTCCCCAAACTTGGTAATTAAAGAAAAATGAAGCTACACATTCAAAAACTGAGTGAATCCTAAATAAGTTAAACCCAAAGAAATCTATACCAAGACACATCATAATTAAACTCTGAAAACTGAAGACAAAAAATCAAAAGCAGCCATAGAGAAATAACATTACCCTTAAAGGACCCCAAAAATCTATGAAGTTTGGAAGACAGCAGACTTATTAGATTTCTCATCTGAAACCATGGAGGCAAGAAGAAAGTAGAACATTTTTAAGTCCTGAAAAAGAAAAAGAAGTGTCAACCATGACCTTTATATTTGACAAAACTATTCTTCCAGAAAAAGGGGGAAATAAGACATTCCAGACAAAAGAAAACTAAAAGAATTTATTGCTGGCAGATCTACCCTCAAAGAGTGGCTAAATCAGATTCTTCAAACAGAAAAGTGTAATGATGAAAGAAGGAAACTTATAGCATCAGGAAGGAAGACCAACAGAAAGAGCAGAAATATGGACAAATAGAGACTACACCTCTATTTAGAAAAAAATACTTTCTAAATTAAATTTGATAATTGAAACAAAAATGATAACAGTATCTGATATTCAAGACAATGATGTTTAAAACTGGAAAACATAAAAGACCTAAATGGAAGTAGTGGTAAAATGCTGATACCATTAGACTGTGTTAAATTAATTACAGATTGAAATACCCAGTGCAACTACTGTGAAAATGATACAAACAACACTATAAACTGAAAAAAATTATCATTTTTACAAATCACTGAGCCTGGCTCTAAGAAACACACTGTTTTATATATAATACCTGACTATTTTTATGAAAAATATACTAAAGGCAAAATGTTTGTATGTTTGACTCAAAGCAGAAATTGTATTATAGTCTATTGACAGTATATAAATTACTAAATGGCCCACTTCATATTTTTCTCCTGAGATACATTTAAGAGGATTTTCTTTACATCATAACTTTATGATACATTTTTGATAACATGAAATTACCATATATATAACAGACAAGAAAATGTTTGTAAGAAAGTACATAAAATATATATTTTTTTATTTTTGTCCCTTTATTGGAATAAAATAAACCACTGAGGTTAAAAAAACTAATTTCTGGCTCAGAAGCATTACTTTCAAGAGAAGAGTCTGGAAGTCTTTTCCTGAAGGCAGTGCTTGAAAAAGAAAACTACGATAGGCAGTATAACAAAGAGAAGACTAGTGATTCAATAGCATCTTACTATGCTGATGGACAATGACTACAATGGGGTATGTGGTGGGGACTTGATAATAGAGGGAGTCTAGTAACCATAATATTGCTCATTGTACATGTACATGTAATGTAATTGTACATTAATAATGTACATTAATAATAGCAAAATTTTAAATATAAAAAAACAAGAAGGAAAAACTAAAATTTTAAAAAAACTATGATAATTCATTCCAGATAGAATGAGTACCCTATGCAGATATCCTGAAACAAAAAAAGAGCTTGGTTTGGTTCAAGTCTTCTACCAAGTCTAGATCATTTATGTGAGCATAGTCCCTCATAGTTTTTGTTCCCTAAAATACAGATTCTTTTTTCCAAAAGTTTTACTAACACATGCTATATGGAAAAATAGCCAAGCAATAACAAAAGCAGCAAAAATGGGAAGATTACTGGTGGAGAAAGACAAGTACCACATGATTTCACTCATCTGTGGAGCACAAGAACAAAGCAAAAACTGAAGGAACAAAACAGCAGCAGACTCACAGAACCCAAGACTGGACTAACAGTTACCAAAGGGAAAGGGACTGGGGAGGGTGGGTGGGAAGGGAGGGATAAGGGGAATAAGGGGCATTACGATTAATACACATAATGTGGGAGGGGGCACAGAGAAGGCAGTATAGAACAGAGAAGACAAGTAGTACCTCTATAGCATCTTACCATACTGATGGACAGTGACTGTAACGGGGTATGTGGTGGAGACTTGATAATGGGGGAAATCAAGAAACCACAATGTTGCTCATGTGATTTTATATTAATGATACTAAAATTTTAAAAAAATTTTTAATGGGAAGGTTACTAAGATCTAAGTTATCTCATAGAGGTCTCAGAGTAAATCGAGCCTAGGTTTGTCTTGTGTCTCTTTTCTGCATCTCTTTGCAAATGACTCCAGGGAAGCTCCTCCCTTTGTACCTTATTCCTCCCCAAGACACAAACACATGCACACAATTCAATTTTCTAGCTTACTCCTCTATCTTGGTACTTTTAATATGGAAAATAAGCATCAATTTATGAAGTTTTTAAGTGACCTTAGGTTACTGGTTCTCAACCAGGAGGAATTTTGCTCCCTAATG
Source organism: Manis javanica (assembly GCF_040802235.1). Classification (NCBI taxonomy): domain Eukaryota; kingdom Metazoa; phylum Chordata; class Mammalia; order Pholidota; family Manidae; genus Manis; species Manis javanica. The sequence goes on from NC_133157.1 coordinate 154,597,856, forward strand.
GACATTTGGCGATTCCTAGACACATTTAGATTGTCATGAGTGGAAGGTGGATGCTACTAGCATCTACTGGATCGAGCCCAGGGATACTGCTAAATAGCCTACATGCACAGGACAGCCCCCCACAACAAGGAATGATCTGTTCCTTAGATTAATGACTATGATTTTCACCCCAATGGAATTCCAAGACTTCTGTCTCCCAACCAAGTGTCTGATTTCTGCTTAAAAAGTCACCTTAGTCTTTTCCAAGAAGATAAAAAATACTGTGTAGTAAATCCCAAAGGATGTTCCATGTGTTATTATGACAAAAGTGTTCTGTGGTAAAATAAGATTCATAAATGTTTGTTCAAAAAGAGATATATATGTTCCTTTTATACAGAACTTCTTTGAAACTGGCTAGGTCAATAGCAATGGCTAAGGCCACAAGTCAGAGTGGAAATGAGCACCAAATGTTAGAGCAAGAGCTCTTTAATAACTACTGTGAAAAGTAATTTTGGAAAACCTAACTGACATGGCACTGGGAGGCCTACAGGAGAATCGCTCATGCCCATCACTCCTTGTGTCTCGCCTGAGGGTTTCAGCCCCAGGTAAGTTCACTATGGATTCAGTGAGACAGAGGGATGACAATGGAACATTTTTGGGGTAAAAGGGTTTATTACCCTGCTTTATTCTCCCAGCAGTAGGTCCAGCACTAGAATGACTCTGCATCCAACAGTGCAGGTTTGTAATCCTCCTCTGTCTCTGTCTCTGTCTCTTCCCAGAGCACTGGCCAAAGCCCTTTACATAGTAACTCAGTCAATCAGTTTATTGCCTAGGGTGTGGAAGCAGTAGCCTAACAGTAGGTCAATTACATCATCAAGTAGTTCAGGTTGAGGATGCTAGCCACAGGAACTGCAATTTTCACCACACCTTGTAAATCTCAGATCCCATCTGAAGAGATGGATGTCATACTGGTTTAGCTACTTTACCACTCAGCAGGAAGAGGGCAGCTTCCACTTTCCACCTCCTTGCAACAGCCCAGCCAATGAGAGACTATCACAACTCAGCCAATGAGAAGCCACGATATGCAGGACTTCCAGTATACTTACTCCATTGGACTTTGTTTTTAGAAACAGCCTTCTTTATTCAGCCCCTTCCTGTATAAAGAAGTGTTTATTTCCTTTGTTCTCTGGACATGCCTATTGTTCTGCTGTAGCTTCCATGTCCCAGATTGCAATTCTATGCTACTCCTGAATAAACCCATTTTTGCTGGTAAAATAACTGACTTTTATTTTTAAGGTTAACAATACCCAAGAGGTAGACGAGAAAACTGATGTCTAGCAATTCTGCTGATAGAGGCCGGGACCAAATATCACTGTTGTTACTCACACCCAACTGATTAGCTTCACCTAGGCACCTAGCTGGGGAAAGCTAGGGAGACAAATAACAGTAATATGAGGAGCAGTAAATACCTAAGTAGGAATTAAAATACATTATTAGTTTCTTAGGGCTGCCATAACAGTGTACTATGAAGAGGGTGGCTTACCTTAAAAAAATGTACCATTTCACAGTTCTGGAAGCCAGAAATTCAAGGTCAAGGTTTTGGCAGGATTGGTTCCTTCTGAGGGCTATGAGGGAAAGATCTGATCCAGACCTCTCTACTTGCCTATACATAGCTGTTTTCTCTCCTTAGAAAAAAATTTCTTCTATGTTTGGCTATCTCTGTGTCCAAACTGCCCTTTTTAAGGACACCATTCATACTAGATGAGGGCCTACTCTAAAATCCTCATTTTAATTTGGTTTCTTCTGTAAAGATCTTATCTCCAAATAAGATCTCATTTTGAGATACTAGGGGTTAGGACTCCAACATAGCTTTTTTGAGGGGGACACAATTCAACCCATAACACAAAGCTGATGTTTTAGTCAATGGCTGTAATTTCCTGGCCTAAAATTCTTTCACCAGGGCTGCTAGTGAGTCGTAAGATGGACATATTTAATTTAATGCCTTCTTGTGCATGAGCTACTTCATTTAGAACCTGTCAAAAGCTAGACAGTAGGAGGGAGAACAGAAGAGAAATCACATGTTGAATAATTGGGGGCTAATTATGGACATTTGTGCTTTCCAAGGTAAATGAACTGAGCTTCTCAAATATATCAGCATTTTCCTTCAGATTTAGTGTGACAAGTGTTTAGACAAAGACCAGCTGTTCTTCCCATTGTCAAAAACAATCCCAAAGTCTGTCAAACCCTGGACACAAAGTTCACATCTGGGGAGAGCCCACCTGTGGTGCCCCTTGCAAACCTAATCTATTTCCTACACCTGCTGCCATTTATTCAATTAAATGACATTACAAATTGTAGCAATTATGCGGATCCTAACCTGAAAGTCTTCAATGCTCATGCATCCCCTTCATAGACACTGTACTCCCCTAGAGAACAGGCTTTATCCCATTACGAAGTTTGGGTCTCAGACGTTTCAGTGGCAGGTATGGACAGCCAATAAATGAGCCACCAAAGCTGGCCTGCTTTGAAGTTTGAATGGGAGCCATACCCAGGGGGGAGTCATTCCACAACAAATGTCACTGATAATCACGTGGCACCAAATGTCTGCATGCTCTAAATCCTCCTCATGTATTTTTTATTTCATTTAAAAACACTTAAAATGTCCTTACTATGTGCCAAGGACACAACCACCCTATATGTTAAGAATATACCACTTCTATTCCCATTTTATAGATGGCTAAATTGGAGGGCATCAAGCAGTTATATAACTTGCCCAAGGTCACACAGCTGGTAAGTGGAAGAACCCACATTTGAACCAAGCAACTTGGCTTCAGAATCCATGTTTTAACTACTGGGCTGGCCTGTCTCTATATTGGCTCTGAGAGCCAACATGGGAGTTTTCCAAACTTATATGACAGAATTTGTATACACATGATTATTGAGGCAAATCCAGAGTGTTCTACCCTAAATTCTAAATACATAGACACCTACCTTAAGAGATAGGTACTATTTCTATTCCTGTCTTACATTCTGGTAAACTTAAAGACACATGGAGGTTACATAACTTGCCCAAGGTTACTAATAATGTATCCCAAAAAAATATCTCTCGCAGGAGATATTACTGTGAACAAGGTAACCATGTTTCCTGCCCACAAATAAACAGGCAATTGTAACACCCTGTGGCGAGGGCTAAGGTAAAGTTCTGTGTACTGTGGGAATGTGTGGAGGCAGTATTTAACCCTCCGTTGGGATACTGAAAGACTTCCTTGAGCACTAATACTTTGGCTTAAACCTGAAGATTGAGTTAGTTAGGCACAGAGAAAAGGGGAAACCGTTTCAAGAGAGGAAACTACGCTTATAAAGTCAGGAAGCAAGATAAAGCACATGGCTTGTTCTAGGAGTTGAAAGAAATTTAGTATGGTTTTGGTGCATAGAATGCAAGGAAAGGGAGTTGCAAGAGATGAAAAAGGGAAAATAACATTATACTCTAAGAGCAATGAGGATCCAGTGAGTTTTAAGAAGCAGAGTAGTAGCATCATCAGGTCTACATTTCAGAAAAACAAGGCTGTACAACATGGATTAGTGAAAGGAATACTAAGGGCAGAGAGATACCTCTTCCCATTCTGGGAAATTAAACTCAACTTAATATTATGGTGGCCAGAATTAAACTTGATGATTGTCTATAAAGGGTGTGTGATATTAATAATAAGAAATATACTTGGTTTTTCTCCCCAGTTTCTGGCACATAGCTCTTAAAACCCTTGGAATTTTCTGAGTAATAGGAATATCTTTTACTATTAATAAAGAGCCCCTTTGGAGCACATCTGATTTATGCTCATGAGGAACTTGGGGTGGGGCCCCTAGATAGTCTCAAGATGGGACTGCTCACCAGAAAGACCATGGGATTAGAGGGTTGGAACTTTCAGTCCCCCCACCCCATCAATGTCGAGGGAGGAAGATGGAGAGCTGGAGATTAAGTTCTATAAAAACTCTTGAACGACAAGATACAGTGAGTTTTCAGGTTAGTGAACACATGCAGGTGCTAGAGGGTGGCACCCATGGGACACTGATTTATAGTCAGTCAGTCAGAAGTACAGATAACAACCTAGACTTGTGACTGGCATCTGAAATGGGGGAGTCTTGTGGGACAGAGTCCATAATCTGTGAGATCTGATGGTATCTCCAGAGACACAGTATGAGAACTGAGTTAAATCTGTAGGACACCCAATCAATATCAATGAAAACTGATATTGATTGCTTGGTGGGGGAAAAACTCCCAAACAGGTGGTGTCAGAAGTATTCAGAGTAGAGGAGAAAAACAGAATTTTCCCTTACAAGGTGAAAGAGAGAGAAATGTCCAGCATAATTCCTAAGCCTCTGATCTGTACAATTAGATAAATAGTGGTGCCATTTGCTGGGAGAATACTGCAGGAGAAACAAGTTGGGAGACAGCAGTAAAAATGAGTTCCACTTTGGATATGTTTGGTTTCAAGAACATGTAGGACCTCCAAAAGGCAAAGGACAGATGGATCTGAAGCTAGAGAGAAACCTGGACATGAGATAGAGCTTTTAAAATTATCAGCATATCAGTGGATATAGAAGCCACAGAAGTGGATGCATTGGCTAGGGAGAGCGAATCAAGGACATTGTCACTTAAGGGCTAGCCAAGAAGAGAAGCCTACAGATCAAACTGAGAAGGACCATCCAAAGAAGCAGGAAGAAGTTCAGGCAAGTAGGTGTCTTGGAGCCCAAGAGAAGCTAAAAGAAGGCTTTTCACACAATTTTGTGCTCTAGGCAAGTCAACTAAGACAATGACTGGGAAGTATGTATGTGGTTATGCCACACTGAAAAAGCAAAATGCTTGCTTCTGAAGGTTGTTTGGGAACACAACAGAGAGCCATCTAAAGAGAAATGAAAAACTCAGCAAGCAGGCATCTTGTCCTTCACTGTCCTGTGCCTGGCTGGCAACTGGATGGATAAAATCACTCATGATCTTGGGGTACTTGAAGCAAAGGAATAGCATCTTCAACTCTATTTGGGGGCATTCCCGTAATGTCAAATGTTGAACTAATTTTCTATCTTTGTGTTCTTTCTCTGTCAGAGGTTTCAGAAGAAACCACATTATAATAAAAGAGAGTTGGATAAAATTGTGAAGGGGAAAATTTGACTTAAGGATCCTTATCTTCTACCCCTTAACAATGATCTACTGTCCTACATTTTCTCATTCCATCTCCCAAGACACCACCGTCTCTAAAGACAACAGTTTCCACAGCTATATGGGCTGAAGCCACAATTTAAAATTTTCCCTATATTCTTCCCTCTCTCCTACTTCCATCTTCTTTAGAGTCCAGTGAGTATGATATAAACCAAAGAGAGGCATTGTAACGTAATGAAAAAAGCTACTGAACTTAGAATCAGAAAACCTGAGTTGGATTTCCACTTTAACCACTTGTCAGAAAAGTGTGACATTTGGCAAGTCATTTTTCAGTTAGTTTCTCTGAGCCTTGGAATACCTGACTTTCAAATATACACAGATTAAATTGAAAAAAATGCATGTAAAAACTCTTTTTTAATGTAGTACAGATTTATACAGTTTTCCTATTGTATCTCTTAGAATTCTCAGTACAGTTTGTCCAGCAAGAAGTCAGATTTGCTGTGGTATTTGGTGAAATAATGGATTTTTCTCATATAATTTTCTATGAGAATGTTATTTCTGAAACTGTATGAGGAAACAAACACCTCATTTCTGGGTGGGCTACATTCTGCTGTGTTTAAGTCAAAGAAGTGTGATGAGTCTTAAAGGAGGAATTTCCTGTTAATTCCTGTTTCAGCAGCCTTGTATAGAAATAGCGCACACCTAGCATTTGTATGGTGCTTTACCATTTCCAAAGCATTTTTGCACATATGATTTGAAATTACACCAGGGTAGCCATTCTGAAGTGTGATATCACAACACATTGAAGGCAGAAGCAGGTATGAAGAACTTGACTATCTTCTATTAAGCCAAGCATAAGAAATTGGCAAAAATGTAAGGTAAGGTGACTCTTCTCACAAATTGTTTGTTGTGGAAAATACAGGTTTCATTAAAATGTGTTAATTATATTAATATGTAATGGGTTTATTGTTTTAGTGAATTAGTATGTTTAATTTTTAATTTCTAATATGGAAAATATCAAGATACATTAACCAAAACTGGACGACTCAATAATATTTAAGAATGTAACTGGATCCTGAAACAAAAAGTTTGAAGACTGTTGCCCTAGTATGAGGCCCAGTGAGATGGAATTTGAAATATTCTTTATTAAAAGAATTACCATTCAGAAATTGCTTAATCGTTGTTTGGTTTCTGATGGTAGCAACATGGAGTTGCCTTGAAGCCTCCACTTTTCCTGGATAAGTCACCAAAATGCCCTTGAGTCACTAACAGACACTGTGCTGGCATCAGAGCCCAGTTTCCTCACCAACACCCACACCCACAACACACTGAGAGACAACACTTAAAGACAGCCCAAGAAGGGTGGGTAAATTTGCATAAGCAGCTCAGGGGCTTCAAACTGGCAGATAGAAAGGTCCTGGGAGCCCCACCTCCTTTTCTTCCTGTTTCAAAGTTACCATAACAGTCACCTGACCTGTGCTGGGAGTCAGGTAAGCTCCACAATACTCCTCAGTGTCACTGAGGTCAGGGGTCAGGAGAAGGGATCTCACTGGCCTTGGAGCCAGCTAATCCTAGAGAAGCACCTCTGGATCCATGCACAGATGGAAAGGCCATTTCATTAAAGGAAGTGATCCCTGAGATGGGCTGCTTGGGCATGGGGCACCCAGGGTGAGGGACGCATTCCTCTCTCTACCCCATCCTGCCTCAGCTCTGCCAGGCAGCAATGGCAGTGGCAGTGAGCTTTGAGCTGGTGACCTCAACACCACTACGCTTTCTGTGGCACAGCCCTGGAATAAGCCTCCTGGGTGACCGCATCAGGGCAGTGATACCATCAGCAGGCTGGGCGCAGCCGCAGCCCAGATCAGTGCTCTTGCGGTGCTGCCGCTTTGCTCCCTGAAAGGCAGTGTTAACTGAGGCTGACCTCCTGGATTATGTCCCTGTGGTTCAGGGGCTGATTACAGGAAGGCCTCTCCGACCCTCACCTCACACCCAGAACCTCCAGCTAAAAAGATCAATGGGGGGTTCAGGTATAGAAATTTGGAAAACCACTACAGAGTAACATTTTTTGCACTCTAAAATGACGGCGCTAGACGTCTAGCCCAGTTTCAGTTTCATTCCTGTGGTAGGCAGAATAATTGCCTCCCACGGATGTTTTGTGTCTTAATCCCTGGAACCTGTGAATACGGTGCCTTACACAGCAAAGGGATTAGCAGAAGTGACTATAGTTAAGAGCGTTAAACTCAGGAAATTCTCCTGGATTATTCAGTCAGGCCTGATCTAATCATAAGAATCCTTAAAGCAGAGAACCTTTCCTGCTGTGGTCAGAGACAGATGGGAAGTCTGAAGAAGGCAGAGAAAGAGGCCACATGAGGAAGGCTCTACAGGCCATTGCTGGCTTTGAAAACAGGGGAGAAAGGGACCACAGACTAACAACACTGGAAAAGGTAAGGAAACAGATTCACCTTTAGAGCCATCCGAACTGAACGTGACTCTTCTAACCCCTTGATTTTAGCCCAGGAAGACCCGTGTTGGAGCTTCTAACCTCCAGAACTATAAGAAAAAATACATGTGTGTTGTTTAAGCTGTTGAGTTTGTGATAATTTGTCACAGCAGCACTAGAAAACCAATATAATTACCAATAAAAGCCTTGCTCAAAGAGAATTCCTAAACTCTCAGAAGACACTACGTTGAGAATTATATATGGAAATAGCTAGAAGGGACCAGCTGAGCACAGTGAATGGAGTGGAGCTTCTGGGGAAGCTGAAACAGGATGCCAAGCAGCAGGAGACTAGAGAGCCCAGTGGTAGGCCACCCCAGGCCCAGGAAGGACTGGGATTTTTTTAATCTGTTGCATACCATCTCAGGTCTTCCTAATTTTTGAAGTAACTTTAGTAATCATCTAGTCCTTGCATCTACTTGGTGCATGATTCCCCACCATCAAGCACCAAAGTTTCTTTTTGTGACATTGTGTGCATTTTGTTTGCAAGTGGAGGCCTTACTATTGTCTTCCAGAGGGCCTGGGGGAGGTATGCCCTCACATTCCTGGACAATGGCTTGAGTCAAGAAAGTTTGAGGCAGCACAGCATGGTGGTTAAAAGCATAGGCTCTGGAGTCAGATGGCCTGGGTGTGAAAACTCACCACTTACCAGCTGCTTGACCTTGGGCACTTTCTTCATTAACCTCCCTGTGCCTCAATTCCCTCAGCTGGAAAGTGGGGAATAATGGTAGTATGTCCCCATGGATCCTCATGAAGATTTAATGAGGTGATAAATATAGATTTGGTATCTGACACATGATAAATGTTTTTACTATAACGTAGCCTGAGTGAGTCCTTCAAGGCACCAAGGGTTACATTTACTTTACTACAATTCAGACAAATGGTCCTTAAAGAAAATTGATCCATGTGTTCATGCCTCTCCCATCAGTGCTACAGAAAGAAGCAAGTCACAGCTGCCAACCAAATTAAAGCTGGATCATGTCTGTTCCCAAGAGCAGAAAAGTTATCCCAAACAACTTAAATAATAACATTTAACCCTTTTGGGGATTGGCCATGTGTCAGGTGTTGTTCTAAGCTATCTATATATGTATGCATATGTATAAGTACACACACATATATTCATTTCATCTTCAAAATAACCCTGTATGATAGCACTATAACTACTCCCATCTTTCAGATGAGTAAAGCAAGGAACAGAGAGGTTAAGTAATTTTCCCAAGATCACATAACTAGGAAATAGTGGAGCTGGATGTGCACCCAGTCAGTCTGCTCTGAGATCCATACCCTTAATTGCTACAATGTACTATCTCTGAATCAAGCCATAATAGAAAATGTAAACTGTGATAAATATCACCTCGTATAAGTACTGACACCCCTCATCAGGAAATAGGCAAGTTATAGATTGGTTATTAATGATTAAAGCCACCAATCTTCTCAAACAGTTAAAGGGTTCTAGGTAACTTTTTCAATAATTAAGTCTGGGATAGGCATGATTATCATCCTTAACCACTGCTGTTGAGTGTTGTGCAGTATTTGAAATTTTTTAACAAAATTAATATAACTTTTAACATTATTTCAGGAAGAAAGGAACATGCATTGACCTGCATGACCCTATATAGCCAGAGAATTGTGCAAAGAAGGAAGTGGTTTAGGACACTATGAAAAGGAATGTGTTAATCCAGATATAGACCTAGGACTTGACAGTATCCATTTATCCCTTGTCCTTTAAGTTTCTCCCTAGGCATTCTGCTAACACCTTTTCCTTGCTGGGTAATTGGTTGTTTTTCTTTTCAGTGGCTGCCCTAGTGACTCCAGCTAAACTGTTAGTTGATTTCATCCCTAAACCATTATATTCTACTTCACACTTCCCTAGATAGATCTCAAGAGGCTATGTGAAGACTAATTACTTCCAGTAGTTCCTGTGAAAAGGAGACCAGAGAAGAGTCCTTTGGGGCACAAATGAAAGAAAATTTTTCTGGATACAGAGAAATTTGAGCCTCTCCTGGGGGTTGTAGTTGCCACTCCATTGATTGTTTTCTTTGGTCCTGCCTGGAATTTCCCTTCTCAACTTTGTGTGTCCTCCTGCCCATATGCTCTAAGGATATTTAGATTGAGGCTGTAAGTTAAACATCTTTATACTTAGTTTTCTTCCTTCTCCACTCCCCAGTCCACCATCTCGGCCATAACCATGCCCCAAAACACTCTAAAAAGACCTTAACCAAAATGTTCTCATATGGCAAAACTTGCTGCTAAAGATTTTACCCCAGATGAGGTAGCATATCAGAGTCAGTAATAAAATTGTGAGGTAATCAGTCTGTTGTATCTAAGCCAACCACCTCCTGCCTTTATCACTGATGATATAATTAGCAGCACAGGTAAGAAAATGTGAAATTATTGTTTTAGATGTACATATTCATGGATTTAAAGATAAAATGATGTGATGTCTATCATTTATGTTTAAGTAATTCTCATTATTTAGTATCTGTCTCCCCTGATAGATTATAAACTTCACAAAGAGGAAAATGTGTCTACTTAATTCACAAGTGTATACTTGGCCCATAACAGATGCTCAAAAAATTTCTTGACAGATTGAGTGAATAAATGAGTATGTAGGAACCAAACAGTAAAGTGCAGCAGGAAGAGCAGTCAAATCACTCAGGGAGGGTGTTAACCGGTGAGTCCCTGCACACGTGTCAGTTTGGGATGAAAGGGTGTAATCAAAAAAATACTGCCTGCTTCAAAATTTTTGAATAGTACTAATCCTGTAAAATGAACAAATTTCAATAGATATTTTAAATGCATCTACATGACTAATTCCACAAAATGTTTTTCTGCAATCAACATAGGGGTGCATATGTCTTTTTCAAACTGGGCTGTTGCATTCTTAGGGTAAATTCCTAGAAGTGAAATTCGTGGGTCAAATGGTATTTCTATTTTGAGCTTTTTGAGGAACCTCCATACTGCTTTCCACAATGGTTGAACTAGTTTACACTCCCATCAGCAGTGTAGGAGGGTTCCCCTTTCCCCACATCCTCACCAACATTTGTTGTTGTTTGTCTTTTGGATGTTGGCCATCCTAACTGGTGTGAGGTGACATCTCATTGTGGTTTTAATTTGCATTTCTCTGATGTTTAGCAATGTGGAGCATCTTTTCATGTTGGCCATCTGAATTTATTCTGTGGAGAAGTAGCTAGAGGGTATTATGCTCAGTGAAATAAGCTAGGCAGAGACAGACAAGTGTCAAATGATTTCACTCATCTGTGGAGTATAAGAACAAAGGAAAAACTGAAGGAACAAAACAGCAAGCAGACTCACAGAATCCAAGAATGGACTAACAATGACCAAAGGGAAAGGGACTGGGGAGGATGGGTGGAAAGGGAGGGATAAGGGGGAAAACAAGGCATTATGATTAGCACACATAATGTAAGGGGTGGGGCATGGGGAAGGCAGTATATACAGAGAAAACAAGTAATGTTTCTATAGCATCTTACTATGCTGGTGGACAGTGACTTTAATGGGGTATGTGGGGGGGACTTAATAGGGGGAGTCTAGTAACCATAATGTTGTTTAAGTAATTGTACATTAATGATACCAAAATAAAATAAAATAAAATAAAGAAATAAAAAAAATGTTTTTCTGATTTTTCTGAGGATTTCAGTGAAGAAGAAATTCTAGTATAGATGTTATAATAAAAGGCAATGAGACCCTTTCTCTTCTCTTCTATAAGAGCGCAGACACATTTGCCATTTCTTTCTTGCTACAGTCTCCTGAAGGAGACTCAAAGCCTGCCAGACTCAAATATTGTTAGAACTCAAACAGTTCCAAAACTGAAAGAAAGGCAAGTTTTTAATCACCTCTGGGATGTTCATTTTCAATAAGGATTTTTAGGGCTAAGAAAGAACAAGCCCAACTATAGCTCTAAGATGTCAAGCTATCTACTTTTATAACTCCATTGGTGATAGAACTGTTGTTGCTTTGTCAAATCCTGCTGCAGTTTGACCCTTCCCAGTGGGAACTTGGTGATTAATAATGCCCTTAATTGCCTGTCCTCCTGCCCTCACAGCTGGTAGGAGAAGTGATGTATATCACAGAGAAATGCTGAACCAAGCTTTAAGAACAGAAAGGAAGTGGAGATGTAGTGCTGCTGTGCTCTGCCTCCTCCCTGTGCTATGGGGGCTGCACACCCTCTCCCTTGTTAAGGAGAGCCACTCAGCGCACTGAGCAGTCTCAGTCCCCATCATGATTGCTGCTTCAGTGCATGACTGACAGGGAAGCCTTCCTACAGCCCCAGGCTTTAGTCAAAGCCTTCCCCATCTGCCTCACAGGTCTAGGGGGAGCTGGTTAATGAACCAGTGAACTAGGTTCCCTTCCTGGCATCCTTTGCTGATAATCATTGATACAAGAGCTCAGGAACTCAAAATGTCAAGAACCATGGCTTTTCCCCTGCAATGAATCACATGTAAGTGTTCAACAGGAACTAAGATGATACGGAGGATGTCCCAACTCTGACCCTATGATAGAATCTATCAAACTGAGAGGCCTTGGAGAAAGGAGAGAGTGATAATGGGCAGTGGAAGTGACTTTGACTTAAAACTGATTTTATAACATCTGAGATAATTCAGTAATTTTCCAAAAAGACAAAATGAATTTATATAATTATGTTCCAGAGACTAGTGAAATCTCTTTCTGATAACTTTATTCTTTGCTTTTAATAATGATTCTTTAGAACTGGCATGGGTGAGGAGGGCAGAACAGTTAGAAAAGTCTCAAGCAGCCCATTGCCTTGAACTTAAAAAACACAAGGATCTAAAAAGTCAAGGAGCTCTTGCCAAAAGAACATCTAAAAAATGCACAGATTTATTATTGATTGTAAAATGTACTGAAGGGGATCAGAATATGCCACCCCAGAACATGCCACTTTGGCATAAGGATTATTTTGAATTGAAGGTAACTGAAAAAAAGCTGACTAAGGAGAAGCTCTGTATCCTCTTACCTGAAAAAAAGCAGGGCATAAATTTCCTTTTTGTAAAGGAAATTTCCATTTGTAAAAGTGTGATACCCCGCATCCCAACAAGAGGAGAAGCACTTATCACTGGAGATGACATTGATAGGAGTCTGCATAAATAACCTTTATCTGCTATTAGTTTCCTCCATACATGTCCTAGTCACCTTCTCATAATTCACCCGCCTAAAAACTCCCTTTTCCTTTGGTCACTTTTCCACAATTTACCACCCTTTGTTAAAATGGTACAAAAGGAAGAGCCAAGATGGCGGTGAGAGTAGGGCAGCAGAAATCTCCTCTGAAAACCATATGTATTTTTGAAAATACAACAAATACAACTACGCTGAAAAGAGAGACCAGAGGATACAGTACAGCAGCCAGGCTACATCTACATCTGCGACAACTCAGCATCTCACGAAGGGGGTAAGACACAAGCCATGACCCAGCGGGACCCAAGTGCTTCCCCCATCCCAGCTCCCTGGCGGGAGGAGAGGAGTTGGAGTGGGGAGAGAGTGAAAGCCCAGGACTGCTAAATACCCAGCCCTAGTAATCCGCACCAGGAGCACAGACACACATTGCATGGTGGGCTGGATATTAGGGAAACGGAAAAGTAAAATCTGTGAGAGGGTCCCCACAGCCAGCTCCCCTGGGACAAAAAAAAAGCGAGTGCTTTCTGAAAGTCTTAAAGGGACAGGGGCCTCAAAGCTGGATGGAATCGTCCTGGCACACTCAGTACAGCAGGCTGGGAATCTTGAGGAACTTCAGTCCCCTGGGTGGCAACACAGCCCTGAAGCCCCTCATGGTAATAAAAAGCCTGCCATTCATTCCCATGGCCAGCACTGCCCTGCCACAGTGGCCAAGCAGCCAGAGAGCGGCCAGGCCCACAACAACCACTCAGAGTCTCCTCCCAGTGTGCAGCCACCCAGGCCACACACAGAGGCTGCTGACAGCACACAGCTGCCCAGCGCAGACATAGGAAGCCGGGTCAAGGTGCAAAGGGGTGTTGCTCTCACAGGACAGTACACCCAGCATGCCTGCCTCTCCCCATAGGGCACTGGGCTGCCCCGACGGCTGCTCCACCCACGGCGGCTCAAGGGATTAACCTGGATGCTGGTCCAGGTGTGCGGGTAACAGACACAGGCAGCGGAGAAGGGCAAGACGACCAGCAAGCAGAAAGGGACTTTGTTCTCCCAGCTGATACATGTGCCACCTGCCTGCAACTACCTCTATTGCCATAAAAAGGCAGAAGAATTTGGTTCAGTCCAGAATTACCCAGACAACACCCAAGAGAGGGCCTGGGGAGATAGATATAACCAATCTTCCTGAAAAATAATTCAAAATAAAGATCATAACCATGCTGATGGACCTGCAGAGAAATATGCAAGAGCTAAGGGATCAAGTCAGGAGGGAGAATACAGAAATGAAACAATCTCTGGAAAGACTTAAGAGCAGACTGAATGAGGTGCAAGAGACCGTTAATGGAAAAGAAATCAGAGAACAGGAATACAGAGAAGCTGATGCAGAGAAAGATAAAAGGCTCTCCAGGAATGAAAGAATATTAAGAGAACAGTATGATCAATGCAAATGGAACTATATTAGCATTATAGGGGTACCAGAAGACGAAGAGAGAGAAAAAGGGATAGAAAGTGTATTTGAAGAAATAATTGCTGAAAAATTCCCCAAACTGGGGTAGGAAATAGTCTCTCAGACCATGGAAACTCACAGATGCCCCAACACAAGGGACCCAAAGAGGACAACACCAAGACATATAATAATTAGAATAGCAAAGATCAAAGACAAGACAACAACAGAGTACTAAAGGCAACCAGAGAGAGAAAAAAGGTCACCTACAAAGGAAAACCCATCAGGCTATCATCAGACTTCTCAACAGAAACCTTAAAGGCCAGAAGAGAATGGCATGATATACTTAATGCAATGAAACAGAAGGGCCTCGAACCAAAAATACTGTATCCAGCACGATTATCATTTAAATATGAAGGAGGGATTAAATAATTCCCAGACAAGCAAAAGTTGAGGGAATTTGCCTCCCAAAAACCACCTCTACAGGATATTTTAAAGGGACTGCTCTAGATGGAAGCATTCCTAAGGCAAAATAGATGTCACCAGAGAAAATAAAATCACAGCAAAGAAAGCAGACCAACCAAATACCAACTAAAGACAAAAAATAAAATCAACTATTCACAAAAGCAGTCAAAGGAAACACAAAAGAGTACAGAATAAAACACCTAACATATAAATAATGTAGGAGGAGGAATAAGAAGGGAGAGAAATAAAGAATCACCAGACAGTGTTTATAATAGTTCAATAAGTGAGTTAAGTTAGGTGGTTAGATAATAAAGAAGCTACTCTTGAACCTTTTGTAACCAGGACTGTAACCTGCAATGGCAATAAGTACATATCTTTCAATAATCACCCTAATTGTAAATGGACAGAATGAACCAATCAAAAGGCATAGAGAAATAGAATGGACAAAAAAGCAAGACCCATCTATATGCTGCTTACAAGAGACTCACCTCAAACCCAAAGACATACACAGACTAAAAGTCAAAGGATGGAAAAAGATATTTCATGCAAACAATAGGGAGAAAAAAGCAGGTGTTGCAGTACTTGTATCAGACAAAATAGACTTCAAAACAAAGAAAGTAACAAGAGATAAAGGACATTATATAATGACAAAGGCATCAGTCCAACAAGAGGATATAACCATTATAAATATGCATGCACCCAATAGGAGCAACAACATATGTGAAACAAATACTAATAGAATTAAAGGAGGAAATAAAATGCAATGCATTCATTCTAGGAGACTTCAATACACCACCACTCACACCAAAGGACAGATCCACCAGACAGAAAATAAATACGGACACAGAGGAACTTAACAACACACTAGAACAGATGGACCTAACAGACATCTACAGAAATCTACACCCAAAAGCAGCAGGATACACATTTTTCTCAAGTGCACATGGAACATTTTCCAGAATAGACCACATACTAGGCCACAAAAAGAGCCTCAGTAAATTCAAAAAGACTGAAATTCTACCAACCAACTTCTCAGACCACAAGGATATAAACTAGAAATAAATTGTACAATGAAAATAAAAAGGCTCACAAACACATGGAGGCTTAACAACATGCTCCTAAATAATCAATGGATCAAAGACCAAATTAAAACAGAGATCAAGCAATATATGGAGACAAATGACAACAACAGCAAAAAGCCCCAACTTCTGTGGAATGCAGCAAAGGCAATTCTAAGAGGAAAGTATATAGCAATCCAGGCCTATTTAAAGAAGGAAGAACAATCCCAAATGAATAATCTAATGTCACAACTATTGAAACTGGAGAGTGAAGAAAAAATGAGGCCCAAAGTCAGCAGAAGGAGGAACATAATAAAGATCAGAGAAGAAATAAATAAAATTGAGAAGAATAAAATAATAGGAAAAATCAATGAAACCAAGAGCTGGTTCTTTGAGAAAATAAGCAAATAGATAAGCCCCTATCCAGACTTATTAAGAGAAAAAGAGAATCTATACACATGAACAGAATCAGAAATGGTAAAGGAAAAATCACGATGGACCCCACAGAAATACAAAGAATTATTAGAGAATACTGAGAATCTATATGCTAACAAGCTGGAAAACCTAGAAGAAATGGCCAACTTCCTAGAAAAATATAACCTCCCAAGACTGACCAAGGGAGAAACAGAAAATCTCAACAGATCAATTACCAGCAATGAAATTGAATCGGCAATCAAAAAAATACCCAAGAACAAAACCCCTGGGCCAGATGGATTCACTGCTGAATTTTATCAGACATATAGCGATGACATAATACCCATTCTCATTAAAGATTTCCAAAAAATAGAAGAGGAGGGAATACTTCCAAACTCATTCTAGGAAGCCAGCATCACTCTAATGCCAAAACCAGGCAAAGACACCACAAGAAAAGAAAATTACAGACCAATATCCCCGATGAACATAGATGCAAAAATACTCAACAAAATATTAGCAAACCAAATTCAAAAATACATCAAGAGGATCATACACCATGATCAAGTGGGATTCATCTCAGGGATGCAAGGATGGTACAACATTTGAAAATCCATGATCACCCACCACATCAACAAAGAGAAGGACAAAAACCACATGATCATATCCATAGATGCTGAAAATGCATTTGACAAAATTCAACATCCATTCATGATAAAAACTTTCAACAAAATGGGTATAGAGGGCAAGTACCTCAACATAATAAAGGCCATATATGACAAACCCACAGCCAACATCATACTTAACAGCAAGAAGCTGAAAACTTTTCCTCTAAGATCGGGAACAAGACAGGGATGCCCACTCTCCCCACTTTTATTCAACATAGTACTGGAGGTCCTAGCCACAGCAATCAAACAAAACAAAGACATACAAGGAATCCAGATTGGTAAAGAAGTCAAACTGCCACTATTTGCAGATGACATGATATTGTACATAAAAAACCCTAAAGACTTCACTCTAAAACTACTGGAACTAATATATGAATTCAGCAAAGTTCCAGGATACAAAATTAATACACAGAAATCTGTTGTTCCTATACACTAATGATGAACTAGCAGAAAGAGAAATCAGGAAAACAATTCCATTCACAATTGCATCAAAAAGAATAAAATACCTAGGAATAAACCTAACCAAGGAACTGAAAGACCTATACTCTGAAAACTACAAAACACTCTTAAGAGAAATTAAAGAAGACACTAACAAATGGAAACTCATCCCATGCTCTTGGCTAGGAAGAATTAATATTGTCAAAATGGCCATCCTGCTTAAAGCAATCTACAGATTCAATGCAGTCCCTATCAAAATACCAATAGCATTCTTCAATGAACTGGAACAAATAGTGTTAAAATTCATATGGAACTACAAAAGACCCCAAATAGCCAAAGCAATCCTGAGAAGGAAGAATAAAGCAGGGGGGATCTTGCTTTCCAACTTCAACCTCTATTACAAAGCCACAGTAATTAAGACAATTTGGTACTGGTACAAGAACAGAGCCACAGACTAGTGGAACAGAATATAGACTCCAAACATTAACCCAAACATATATGGTCAATTAATATACAATAAAGGAGCTATGGACTTACAATGGGGAAATGACAGTCTCTTCAACAGATGGTGTTGGCAAAACTGGACAGCTACATGTAAGAGAATGAAACTGGATCATTGTCTAACTCCATACATAAAAGTAAATTCAAAACAGATCAAAGACCTGAATGTAAGTCATGAAACCATTAAACTCATGGAAAAAAACATAGGCAAAAACCTCTTAGACATAAACATGAGTGACCTCTTCTTGAACATATGTCCCCAGGCAAGGGAAACAAAAACAAAAATGAACAAGTAGGGCTATGTCAAGCTGAAAAGCTTCTATACAGCAAAAGGCACCACCAATAGAACAAAAAGGCATCCTACAGTATGGAAGAATATATTCATAAATGACAGATCTGATAAAGGGTTGACATCCAAAATATATAAAGAGCTCACACACCTCAAAAAACAAAAAGCAAATAATCCAATTAAAAATGGGCAGAAGCACAGAACAGGCAGTTCTCCAAAGAAGAAATTCAGATGGCCAACAGACACATGAAAAGATGCTCCACATCGCTAGTCATCAGAGAAATGCAAAAATTAGAACCACAATGAGATGTCACCTCACACCAGTTAGGATGGCCACCATCCAAAAGACAAACAACAACAAATGTTGGTGAGGTTGTGGAGAAAGGGGAACCCTCCTACACTGCTGGTGGGAATGTAAATTAGTTCAACCATTGTGGAAAGCAGTATGGAGGTTCCTTAAAATGCTTAAAATAGAAATACCATTTGACACAGGAATTCCACTTCTAGGAATTTATGCTAAGAATACAGCAGCCCAGTTTGAAAAAGACATATGCACCCCTGTGTTTATCGCAGCACTATTTACAATAGCCAAGAAATGGAAGCAACCTAAGTGTCCATCAGTAGATGAATGGATAAAGAAGATGTGGTACATATACACAATGGAATATTATTCAGCCATAAGAAGAAAACATATCCTACCATTTGCAACAACATGGATGGAGCTAGAGGGTATTATGCTCAGTGAAATAAGCCAAGTGGAGAAAGACAAATACCAAATGATTTCACTCATCTGTGGAGTATAAGAACAAAGAAAAAACTGAAGAAACAAAACAGCAGCAGTATCACAGAACCTAAGAATGGACTAATAGTTACCAAAGGAAAAGGGACTGGGGAGGATGGGTGGGAAGGGAGGGATAAAGGGTGGGGGAAGAAAAGGGGCATTACAATTAGCATGTATAATGTTGGGGGGGGCACGGGGAGGGCTGTGCAACACAGAGAATACTAGTAGTGATTCTACAGCATCTTACTTCGCTGATGGACAGTGACTGTAATGGGGTTTGTGGTGGGGGCAGACTTGGTGATGGGGGGAGTCTAGTAAACATAATGTTCCTAATGCAATTGTAGATTAATGATACCAGATAAAAAAAATGGTACAGAAAGCCCAGGGCTAAGCACATTTTTGGATTTTTCACTTTCTTTCTGTGAAGTCCTGGTGCACATAAAAACATTAATAACAAAGTTCTTAATGACTTTTCTTCTGTTAATCTCTTGCGTCCATTTAAATAATAGGTCCCCAGTCACTGAACTTAAAGGGTAGAAGAAAAGATTTCTTGTCTCCTACAGTCTCAGTGGAATAATACATGGCATTTGTCTTCTTTGCCTGTTACTCATTTTGGTGCAGATTTTACTTAAGATTTCCTAGGAGACACTGACAAAAGAGGTTATATTATATACCCTACAGGATTCAACTTTAAAATGCTCCATTTGCTATTTCAGTTTGCTATCTCTGGAGCATCTTCCTCTGGTCCTGGGGCCTTCCTCCACAATTATGAAAAACAGTTCAGCTGATCTCCAGCTTCTACCACCAAATGTGCATAACTCTACTTATCTACTTGTCAGATTCTGCTGAACAGAGTCTCACAAGTTAACAGAACCCCACACACATACCTTGAAATTCCCTCACTATTTTTATTACTCGCACAAGTCCTTCAGGTTTAAATAAAAGAAACCATCTGGATACAGCCAAGTTTTTCCTGTACATGGCTAGTGAGGAAATATTAGAAGTATAGAAATGGGAAGAAGGCAAAGTCCTCCCCAAAAGATGGGCCCAATAATCTAAATCTTGTCCTTATTTCTGAGTTGTCTCCAGATTTTTAGTTTTAAAGTTTACAAGAACCCATCTCTTTAGGAAAACTGAGGAAACAAAATAAACTATATCAATAACAATAGAGGAATGTCTAAATCTATATGTTGACTTTGATAGGGAAAAATTTACAAGGACAGCAATCTAGTGGTTCCCTTCTGCTTCTCAGCAAAAACAACAGAACACTCCCTTAATTCCCACTCTGCCAGGCACTCACTCCCTAACCTCACTCCCTAACCTCACTCCCCATTGCTTGCTTGCTGTGCACATAGAAATGCTGCAGATAAGGAAACAGAAAGATATATATTGCTTCTCTTGCCTTTGTTTAGGGCTCAGACCTTGGGAGATTACTCCCCTCTGATCCCACCAGTGTAAAAATAAAATCTCTACACTCTAAGACCTCTGAGTGCTGCTTGGTTTTCTGTCAGCAATCCAGTCCAGGTTTTTCAGGTTTTTCCGTAACAACTTCACTGAGAACATCTTTCTGCAATGGTCCAAAATCTCATTTTACTAATGGAATTGGAATTTAAATGTACAAAAATGAAAATAACCTGTTTCAAGATGTTGAATTTGCATGGTTTCTGACTCCTTACCCCAAAATCAACCTGGAAAAAAGGAAAGAGGGAAGCATAGGTTTATATTGGTCTTTTCTTGCATACTTAAAATAGTAACAAACATTGAATATGTAATAGGACATAAAAGAGCAATAAATTTCAAATAATCAGTATCTTAAAGATTCAACTCTCCAACCAGAGTCTAGTAAAATTTTAAATCAATAATGAAAAGATAACCTTTTCAAAAAAATCTCATATGCTTAGAGATGAAGATATTACTAAAAAAACTCATCAGTTAAAATACAAATAAATATTTAGAACTAAATGATAATCAAGACTGTGGGTAAAATTTAAACATTTCCTGAATACCTCACCTGGCTTTGGTAGATCTGCATATCAACAGGCCTTCAGAGGTGTAAACAAGTAGGCTTTAGTGCATTTGCATCTTTCCTCAGGGGTGGAGAAGTTCATCTCCATATCAATAGGTAATTACCTGGGCAACAGAGGGCTTATCTGTACCTGAGAGGTGAGGGGTAGGGCCAGTGTGGTTGCTGCTTGAGCAGAGAAGAAAGATGGCCTGGGACTGCAGTTTTGTAAGCAATAAACGTGTTTTAAACTTTATTTCTCCGTTTGACTGATTTTGGTTTTTAGAGGTATTTTTGTCCCGGGATTTCCTTTCCCCGGACTTACAACTGGCATAGTCAGCAGGGTTCCTGTGAATCTGAAACCTGTCATAATGGGTGTGACCTTTGAGAGGGCCGCCCCTAGAAATGATGGGGAGAAGCAGCGCTCACGCTGAGGGACATGTATCTACACTCGTGTGGTCGTGGAGGCGCCATCACTGCTGCTGGCCACACCGACCCTGGCCTGTGGCCCAAGCCTAAGGCTACTGCTTCTGCCACTGCTGCTGCTCTTGCTGCTGGCCAGAGCCTGGCCACAACCATGGAAAGGAGCAGAGGTCTGGGTAACCTTGAAGCAACTGGCTGCTGTGTACCACGCCTTGCTGGCTATAGAGCCCATCGCCAGAACAGCTCCAACCAAGGTAATAACCTCCTATCCCGTTGCAGGGTGGGTGTGAGACTGGACCCAAAGGCCACAGAGTGGCATGGCACAGACACCTCAAAAGACAATGTGGGCTCATCGGTGTGGCTTATCTTTCACCTTCAAAGAAGTCAGCCAAGCCCGGAAGGAGTGCCCTGCATGTTGTGCAGATCAGCAAATCACCAAGAGGGGCCTAGAGCATCTCTCTGCAGCCTATGGTTGGTCGCCGGTTACTGAGAGCGATTGAGGTACCTACTTTATTGGACATGTGTTGCAAGGATGGGTGCAGCAATTAGGAGTAAAATGGACATGGCCCTGGACATTTCAACACATGGATTGGTGATGGCTGGCTCTTCTGGCACCTTGGGGAAAAGGCCTGGAAGCTGGCCTTCTGTGTATTCTTGTAATAACAGCAAATTGGCCCCCGACAATCAAGGTTATTTGCTACTACAGTCTTTGTGTCCTGGATGCGCCCCCTGGCTGCAGCTGCCACGTGATGGCTGGAATGGAGGAGCTTTGGACTTAATCTGCATGGGACTTTGAACCTAGCTGAATCCTCTGGCTTGAGAATTATGATTATGTTGCTGTTGTCAAGAAAATAATGTTTAAAGAGAGGCTTGAGAGGCGGAGCCAAGATGGTGGCGTGAGTAGAGCAGCGGAAATCTCCTCCCAAAACCACATATATCTATGAAAATATAACAAAGACAACTCTTCCTAAAATAGAGACCAGAGGACACAGGACAACATCCAGACCACATCCACACCTGCGAGAACCCAGCGCCTCGCGAAGGGGGAGAGGAAGGCCACAAACCAACAAGAAGGAAAGCTCTTCCAGCCGTCACTCGTACCAGCTCTGCAAACTATCTCTATCACCATGAAAAGGCAAAACTACAGGCAGACAAAGATCACAGAGTCAACAACTGAGAAGGAAGACAGACCTAACCAGTCTTCCTGAAAAAGAATTCAAAATAAAAATAATGAACATGCTGACGGAGATGCAGAGAAAAATAAAGAGAGGCTTGACTTTGTCTAATGTTTGGTAAAAGTTTTGTGAGCAATCTAGCATGATTGTTAGGAATGAGTAAACAAGTGTAGAAACGCATTGTTCTGCTTAGTGAGAGATTGTGCTGTAAAGTAACCTAGCTGAATCCTCTGGCTTGAGAATTATGATTGTATTGCTGTTGTCAAGAAAATAATGTTCAAAAAGACGCTTGACTTTGTCTAATGTTTGGTATAAGTTTTGTGAGCAATCTAGCATGATTGTTAGGAATGAGTAAACAAGTGTAGAAATGTGTTTTGTGCTTAGTGAGAGATTGTGCTGTAAAGTACATTTACTTAATCTGCATAGGCTGAATCCTCTGGTTTGAGGATTTTCAAGATTTTATTGCTGTTGCTATTGCATGTTACTAGATTGGTTGGAAGAGAGGGATCGAGTAAATTGTAAGGTGAGATTTCTGGAGGTGTGGACTGTGGGTAAAATTTAAACATTTCCAGAATACCTCACCTGGCTTTGGTACATCTGCATATCAACAGGCCTTCAGAGGTGGAGAGAAGTATGGCTTTAGTGCATTTGCATCTTTCCTCAGGGGTGGAGAAGTTCATCTCCATATCATTCGGTAATTACCTGGGCAATAGAGGGCTTATCTGTACCTGAGAGGTGAGGGGTAGGGCCAGTGTGGTTGCTGCTTGAGCAGAGAAGAAAGATGGCCTGGGACTGCAGTTTTGTAAGCAATAAACGTGTTTTAAACTTTATTTCTCTCTTTGACTGATTTTGGTTTTTAGAGGTATTTTGCCCCAGGATTTCCTTTCCCCGGACTTACAGGGGGTATATATTCAAAAGAGTTGAAAGCAGGGTCTCAAAGAGCTATCTGTACACCATTTTCTTAGCAGCATTAATCACAACAGCCAAGCAATGGAAGCACTCCAAGTGTCAAGTTATGGATATACAGATAAACAAAATGTGGAGCTTTTCCCACACATAATGGAATATTGTTGAACCTTCAAATAAAAAGTAAGGACATTCTGATACATCCTACAACATGGAAGAACCTTGAACACATTATGCTAATTGAAATAAGTCAGTCACAAGAAGACAAATACTGTATAATTCTACTTAGAATCCATTGGAGTAGTCAAATTCATAGACACAGAAAGTAGAACAGTAAAAGCATTATAAAATACTTACAACAAGTGGGAATTTACTGTGTTTAACTTAATTCTAACTGGGTAAAAAATTCATAGAAAAAGAAGCATAAGGTAACAAGGAGAAACAGTAGGGGAAGGAGAGGTGGAGGAGGGGAGGAGAAGGAAGAGAGGAAGAGGAAGAAAAAAGGAAAGTGGTTGTCAGGGGCTGAGGGGGGAGGCAGGAAATGAAGAGTCCTTTAATGGGTCATTTTCAGTTTTGCAAGATGAAACGATTCTGCAGATTGTTTGCAGAATAGTGTAAATGTACTTAATGCTACTAAACTGAACACTTAAAAATGGTTAATTAAGCTGGGGACCTCAGCCAATCAGCCAGAGTTGTCTGGAGCTCAGGCAAAGCAGGAGGTGAGCAAGGGCTGGCCTGCCTAGGGGTTCTGGACCCTCCCTGCAAACGGACCCCTGGGCCTCAGCGTCCCAGGTGGAGAAGAAAGTAACAGAAGGCAGACACACAGAAATGCATACCAAATGATTCTGTGTGTACGAAGTTCAAACACAGGCAAAATAATCTATGGTGATGGAAATCGTAACACTGCATATTGGGGGTGGGAATTGACGGGTGCATTAAGAACTTGGGGTGATGGAAATGTTCTGTATTTTGATTGAGATGGCAGTTATGCAAGTGTGTGCATTTGTCAAAACTAACTGAATTATGCACATAAGATCTGTACATTTCACTATTTGTAAAAATCACCTCAAAAAAAAAACAGTATGGTGATATCACCAAAAGAAGAGATGTGGCCAAAAACTGTGAAAATTCACTATGGGAAAAAAACCTGCAATGACGAAGAGAATCAAAGTAGACAAAAGAGTCACATAACTCACTGGTTGAAGCAATTATCCTTGAGATTAACTAAATTAAACTTTTCTATTTCACTTAGCTCCAGAAAATGTTTTCTGAATCCTATAGGATAACTCTTGGCTACAGATAATTTTTTTTTTAAACAAACAAGTCTTCAAGTGATTTTATTTCTTTTTGTGTATGTGACTCTAAGTTTTTCTTAAACCTACAGAACTGAAATAAAACCTGAAAATAACGTTTTCTAGTTGTTGTTTATGAAGAATTGAATTAACATGATACTTTTAAATAAATTTTAAGTTAAAATTCACCCAGCAGCCTTGTTACAACCTCCTACACATACCCTGATATAGCTGGAACATTGCCTTGAGAAATCTACAATGTCCTGTTAATTTATTTTAAGATCATCCTTCATTCAGGTAATTGCAGGAAAAATTCAGTAAGCATGAGGCAAAGTATTGTGCTAAGGCTATGAATTCCTCAGTTCCTTTTAAATTAGCCTATTTTTTTTCTTTATTTTGCATTCTGATATTTTGTCTTTTTCTAATCCCTCTTATTAAATTCTATATTCACCTTTTAAAAATTCATGCTCACATATATAATAATCGGATTTGCCAATTAAGTCAAACAGTGTAAGCCTTTTCATCAAAGTCTCTCCTAACCCTGTCTTCAGTTACTGGTAAATCTAACAGATACTTGAGCTGAAATGATCCATATTTAGTCTTGGATAAAAGAAGTAAAACATTATGTTCTAGGATACAGAAAACTCCTAACTCAAACCTTTTTTAAAAAATTCTAATTTCACTTGCTAGTATTCAAAAATGAATAGCATAATTTCCCACATTTTATAAAATCAGTGGCAAGTTTTTTAAATAAAAAAATCTGCATATAGAATATAACTCATTTCAAAACTCTCAAAATTCAAGATTCTCTGAAAATCACTATTGTGTTGGGTAGGAAAAAAAGTCTTTGCTTTCCAGGTTGGGTCAATGAAATTGTGAGTTACAGGAGGACAGACAGGATCAGTATCTCTTCAGTTTAGCTTTGTTACTCCTGCATGGCATCGTGCCTAGCACACAGTAGGTACCAATTCATAAGTGTTGAATGAACAAAAGAAACAGTTGTTCTCAACCAAATGAAGTGTCATGACATGTTGAAGTGCCATCATCCATTATGAGGTATGTTCAAAGTAATCAGTCTGATAATAAAGAAACCTTTTTTTTCAGACAACTAAACTGTTATAAAACTTTTTATCTTGACATGCTTTTAAATTTACAGAAGAGTTACAAAGACAGTACAGAGCGGTCCTGTGTACCCTTCACCCTGTTTCCCCAATGTTAGTGCCTTGCATGGTCATGACACATTTAAATTATAAATCAACAATGGTATAATACTATTAGCTAAACTATAGTTTATTCAGACTACATTGGCCTTCCCACTAATGTCCTTTTTCTGTTCCAGGATCCAGTACAGGATACTATGTTTCATTTAGTCTTCACATCTCCTTAAACTACAATCTATGACAGTTTCTTAGTCTTTGATCATTTCCTTTTCACAATCTTGGCACTTTTGAAGAAAACAGATCAGTTATTTTGTAGATTGTCCCTCAATTTGGGTTTGTCTGATGTTTTCTCACGATTAAACTAAGGTTATGGATTTGGGGGAAGAATACTACAGAAGAGATATGCTCTTCTCATCACATCATACCAGGGGTACATGTTCTCAATATGACTTACTACTGGTGATATGAACCTTGATCATTTGGGTAACATGGTATCTGCTGGGTTTCTTCACTGTAAAGTTACTGTTTTTCCCTTTTCATACTCTATTCCTTAAAAGCAAACTTCAAAGTCAAACTCACAATCAGGTGGAGGAGAATTAAGCTCCATCACTTGGCAGGAGAATTTATGGGTATATGTCAAAAACACCTAGATGTTAATAAGTATCTTTGGAAAATCATGTCCAAGTTATGTAAATACCCTGTTTTTCCTTAAAGTTTCACCCACCAAGGTTAGCCTTCGTAAGTGGATCTTTCCTGCAACAACTGCAGTGCAAAGAACAATTTTTTCATGTATTTATATAAATGTTATAGCTAATTGGAAGTTGCCCCTATAGTGTTACTTTCAGTCTAACAGACACTGTTGTTTGTGTCCCTGCCTGCCTGCTAACAGAACTCTCGCCTCAGGGAAGGTAAGTTCCTCAGCCATTTCCCTTGCAACAAATGTTTTGTTTAGGAATTGGCCCATGACAACAATTCAGGCCAGTGAGACATGAGAGTAAGCCTTTTCAAGGAGGTTCCAGCAGATTCTTTTTCACTCTCAAAGAGAGACACAAAAAAGAGATGTCCTGTTTTCCACAGTTTAGGCATAGCTATGCGAGGATGCAAAGCTTGGAGCTGCTATAGCCATCTTGTGGCCAAAAGAGTGTAAGCCTCAAAATAAAAGCTAACACAAAAGATGGTGGTGCGGAAACCACCAAGAACCTGGTCTTGATGTTGTTGACTTGCTAAACCAATTCTGGGTCCACTCTAACTCTGGACTGAGTTTTGTGAAACAATAAATCCCCTTATGACATGAGCAATGTTGAATGTTACTTGGAACATTCAGCATCCCACCTGATGCTCTCACTTTATGGTGAGAGGCTCTCTTGAGAAGTGGACAAAGGGTACAATTTGTAGATCCCAGTTAGAAATTACACAATCCTGGGTATGCACATGGGTGAGTGCCCTGTACATAAACTTCATTGGGGCTCATGTCACTACAGGGGGAAAAAGAAAGGATTGAGAAAATTACCTCTATGAAAACATAGTTGGTTCTAATGTTAACTTCTAAGAGTCAGCCTCAGTATTCACCACAAGTTCAACATTTCTGTAGGAAAGTTTGGCAAGTAGAAATTTTATTATTCCCTGTTTCTCATTCTTTTTGGTTCTCATCTTTTATTTCAAGATATTAAAAATTAAAAATACTAGTATACAAAGTTCAGAATAGAACTAGAATTCCTTTAACAGGTTATTAAAAACACATGATGTAATATGTGATTATCCTTTTCTTCTCTATCCATGTATTTAACAACTCTGCAAATTTGTTATCATAGGTGTAAACTAAGTCTCTCACACTATATTAACTCACTGAATGATCTCATCTACCCCTTAATTAATTATAAGCACTACCTAATTCCCGTTTTGAAAGTCAAATTATAATTACTACCTTCACTTCACCTCAAAATGACCTCTTTTTAATGCCTTAATAGGTTATTTAAATGTATGAAATGCTCACCACTAGTCAGTTCATACTATAGCTTTGCCATTCCTAATTTTGTTAAATTGTTATATATCATTTAGTTGTCCATATTTCATCATCAAATTTTTTTTCCAAGCAGGGCACATTAATATCCTGAGACTATGTATATTGGAAATGTCTTTCTGTTATATTTATTTGTGAAAATAACTTGGATGGGTATAAAATTCTTACCTTTGAACTCTCTGTAGAAATTATTGTACTTTATTCTGTCATTTAATATCACCATGGACAAGTCTGAGGCTAGTTGGATATTTTACTTCTTGCACTTTAGTCTGAATTTCCTAATTTCCACTTTTGGCATTCACTGTGACATGGGAACTAATTATTAGTTCTTCAGGGAACTGTCAGTGAAAGACAATGTCAGAACAGGAACTACGCAATACACAAAAGGATTCTTAAAAGCATGGTCACCATATTCTCACACTTCAAATCACATTACTTGGTTCCAAGCTTTAAAGCTGCTGAGTGAGTAGTCTCTAATTCCTCTTTAAGGCAGTTACAGAAGAGGTTGGGGTTGAGTTGCTCCGCTGGCCTTCTCCCCTTTACTGCTGAAAGAGTGATTAATACCTCTTTGGAACAGGGGTGATTTCATGCAGGGATGTGAAGCACCCTGGGACAGAGCACCACGGAAGCAAGTGACAGCAGTTCCATTTGCTTCCTCATCCTTAATCTTCAGTTCTCTCTCACTGCTACATTGAACTTCTTCAGTACAGTGTGTTTGAAAGGAGCCACAGAGCTGCTGAATTAATTGCCTTTGCTCCAAGCACACAGGGCAATATAGCAGCAGACAGAATCGTGTGACTCCAAAATGGATCATTTAGACACCACACATTATGGTGTATGCCCAAAATGAAAATGACTGGAAAAAGCCAGAGTCTCAATTTATCCTTTATCTTTGTTGACCTCTCTATAACACTTAATATATGTTTCTTCTCTCATAACACAACTATGCAGTCCAGAGTACTAATTATTTCCAATTTACATGAACTAAGGGACTGAAAGTTTTTTCCTAAGACCTTCAGACAATTGCATCTCAGTTCTAAGCCTACTATTCACTACTTCTCCATCTTCCTGTCTTTTATCTGCATAAAGTAAAACAAACCTTGCCCTCTTTCTTTCATCTGGCTATCCCCCCTCAATAACAACCCAGGTGATGTCAGTCCTGCCCTAAACTGGAGAGGCAAGGGGGCTCCTGGCAGTTCTCTAGCTAGTTCACATCAGGGAACCTAAAAACTCATCCATTCACCCACTCACTCATTCATTCATTCAATATATATTTATTAAATGCCTACAAGGCACTGTGCTAAGTACCATGAGAAAATAAAGATCATTCAAATCCAGGGCTTATCCTGAAAGGGCTTAATGTCTTCCAGGAGAGATAAAACATGCATATAAATAAATACTATAATGCCAGGAGAGACTATAATGCAATCCATAGAGAAAAAGAGCCCCTCTTAAAAAGGTAAAAACAAAGAGCTGTTGAGTGCTAGTGAACAGGATCTGAGAAAATTTCATAGAGAAGATGGCATGTTTGGACCTTGGAGAGGGAAGGAGGACCATTTAAGCTCATCTGTGAGCCTGAGCAAAGTTGTATCTGTGGACAGAGCACCAGAGCACACAGCCATCTCCGGACAGCTCAACACAGTGTGAAGAAGCCGAGGCTTGGACTCAAAGGCATTGAGTCATGCCCCACCTTTGCTAGCTTTTAATGCTGCAACCTTAGTCACTTAACTTTTTAGAGCTTCAGTTTCCTTCTGTAAAGTGAGAAAGATAATTATTGTTCAAAGTTGCATGCAGTTGTGCAGATAAAATAGGATAATGAAAAAGTGAAAGTGCATGACTATAATTAAGCTCACATCCCCCTTTCTCAAGATTCTTTTCCCCTCCTGTCCTGCATTTCTGTCTCCTGATTTCTCTCCACAGTTTTCCTCAACTTGCCTTCATATCCTATCCCCTCCCAACAGAAAAATAATAGCAAGAATCTCATTAAATAGTCATCCCTTCTTCTTCCAAGGCTAAGTGGAGGTCGTACTGTTCCCCCTTTGAAGATAGTTCCACATTGACACCCTTCCCAAAACTATCCACAGGGTTTACACCCTTTGATGAGCCCCAGTGAGAAATAAAAGTCTCCCAAACAGCAGCATACTGAAGTTGGTATTTTGGGCTCCTCTTCCAGTACTATTTCACTGTGTTAGATATGTAGATGAGGTGACCTAATCATAGATCAAAGTCAAAGACACATATAGATCCTCAAACTGAAAATCACATCAGGATTTCCTGAGCCCTAGGTAACAAATGATAAATAATGCTATTTGCACATGATGAAGTCTTTTCTAATACAGGCCTATAATCATAGAAGAGCTGAAAAGTAATATAAATATTAATACACATTGCAATAGTTATATTGTTGATCTTAATCACTTAAAATTATTATCAATAGAGGAATATATTCCTCTTGATCTTCAGTCAAAAAGCTGGATACAGCAAAAAGGAAATGCAGTTTATGAATTCACAAAAGGCAGGTTTTTTGCTTTATATCTTTGTTTCCAATGATTGATACAGTGCCTGGCATATGGTAGATGCTCAATAAATATTTCCTAGATGAATAAATGAGTGAACACTTGAAAGGTGTGCTTAACTCCTTCTCGGTTCCGGACCCAATTTCAATGTGTGTGGCGGGGAGAGGAGGGTCTTAACCATACACAAACACCAAGCAATTCTTGAACACTAGCTGCCATCCTCTACCTCTGAGAACTGCCACTTGCCCAGGAGAGGTTCCTTACCCACATAAAGTCCAGTCAAGGTGCCTGCCACTATTTCTCTGACCACCACTTATAATTTTTTATTTTATTATTTTTCCAATAGGTATTACCTTTATATATTAAAAAAAATTTTTAATACAGATGGAATATAGTAAAAACAGCTTCTCTTACCTCTGTTCCCCACACCCCTGTTCCCCTTCTCTTGGGAAATAAATGTTACCAGTCTCTTGTGCAATCACCTAGTGATAAACTATGGAGCAATAATTTTTAAAACATTATATAATGCTCAACAACAACAAAAAAAAGGCAACTTGTAAAGGACATTAATTTCACAATTAAAACATGTTTTAAAAATGGGGGAACATTAAAGAACATTAAATTGGTCTGAAATATATCTCAAAAAAAAAGAAAAAGAAAAAACACTTGACAATACCAAGTGCTGGTGAAGATATGGAGCAACTGTAACTCACATGTTGTTGGTGGGAATAAAAACTGGTACAGCCTATTTGGAAAATATTTTAACAGTTTCTTACAAGTATACACTTACAAGATCTAGCAGGCCTTCTCCTAGATATATACCCAAGAGAAATAAAGATATGTCTATAAAATCTTCTACATAAATATTTATAGCAGTTTTATTCAGCATCAACAAATACTAGGAACCTAAAATGTCCATCAACTGGAGAATGAATAAACACATTTGGTATATCCATATAATGAAAAGCTATTAGCACATAATAAGGTATGAACTTCTGAACTTCTGATACATGCAACAACATGGATGAATCTAAAAGCATTAAGCTGAGTGAAATAAGCCAACTTTAAAATATACATTGTTATGATTACATTCACATGACTTTATGGAAAAAGCAAAACAAAAATGACAGAAATCACATCAGTGGTGGGGGGGTGAGGGGAAGAGGGGAAGGGATTGACTACAAATGAGAACATGGGAACTATGTGTGTTCATGGAAACATTCTGTACAGTGACTGTGGTACTATGTATGACCTGTACAAAAATCAGAACTGTACAACTAAATAGAGCAGATTGTACTGTATATAAACTGTATCTCAATAAACCTGACTTTAAAAAAAAAACATTATATAATGAAGGAAAATTTAGTTTAGAAAATACAAATAACCACTAAGAAGACAATAGAGCCATCCCTCTGATACTGCTAACTGTTGGCTGTATGTCATTCCAGATTTGTGTGTTTAAATTAAAATATCTAAAAAAATAGAATAAAACAAAATAAATAAAATAAAAAAATTTTAATATCTAAACTAAATCAGTTATTTCTAAACATCCTTCTAAAATTTAGATCATACTCTAACTTTTAAAATAAATATACTGTGAATATTTTTCTATATCAATAGATAACTTGCACATATTACCTTTAATGGCCAAACAGTATTCCATTATTTGATACACTATTTGAACAACCCCTCCTTGCAGAATATTTTGATTGGTTTACATTTTTTTAATGTTGTGATGAATATTCATGAATAGGCAGGTATGTACCTTTGTATCACAGATGATATCTAGAACAGAAATTCCTACATGAGAACTGCTAGGTCATTTTATGCCTTCCAGAAAGGGCATCTCCAATAGCTGCCCTTAAGAACTGGCACTCCAACTTAGAAAATCTGTAATTCTGGATTGGCCATGAGAGAAAGCCATTCTCATCTTTCCTTGTTGTGAACCTCCATGCCCAGAACAGTATTCAGAACATAATTAAGAACACACTGAGTACTTTTTAGATACATGAACTGAATTCACTTCAAAATAGCTACCATTTCCTAACACCCACTCCTTGTTCAAGCATCTCCTGTTTTCCTCACCCAATGATGAAGTCAAATTTTTTAAAAGCTTTGTGCTCAAACACAGAGTTGAGGAGAACATAACTACCAGAGCTGTCTTCACAAAGTAAGTACCTTAGCTGAAAATGAATGATAATCATGAGTACATAATCCAGTTACCAATTATTGAGGGCTTACTGTGTGCTTTGCCAGGTACACTATTTATAGAATCTTTTATCCCATTCAGTGAGGTAGACATTTGATTATCCCTGATTTACAGATGTAGCTAATGATTTTTTTTAAAGGAGCTCACATTTTTGGAGTGTTTACTGTGTTTTGGACACAGTTCTACGCATTCCATATTCACTGATTCAACAAAGTATTTATTTAGTCTGTGCTATATGCCAGGCACTCTACAGGGCAATAGAGCAATGAGCAAAACAGACAAAATGTCTGGCCTCATGGAGCTTACATTGGGGAGGGTGAACATTTATGAAGATAAACAAGGAAACTAAGATAAGTGAGATCATGAAAAAAGGTTCCTAAACAGAAAATGAAAGTAGGCAATGGGTATATGAAGTTCCCATTCATCCTCACAGCAACTATATGCAGTAGAGAGTGTTTATTATCTTCTTTTTCACAAGTAAAAAAAACTGTGAGAAAGAGGTTAAGTAACTTGCCCTAGTTTTATAGAGCAAGAGTTGATGAGCAATGGATGCACCAAGAGGAACTGTAGAGGCTTGAGAGCCTCCCATGTAATCTCTAGAATCACTCCACCCCAAACTTTGAAATAAGTAATTAGTGTTTTCTCAGTCTTAGGTATAGAGCCCTGGAGAGCAGCCTCAAAGCCCCAACACCTACCAAACCAGCGGAAGGTAACCATATGGTCACTCCAGCCACAGTTTGATGGAAATTCCCCAGCTGTGCAATTGATGAAGGATAGAGCAGATATGTGATTTGCCAATGACAAACAGAAAGAGAGAATTATCATTCATCCTAAAAACAACTCTGGGAAACAGGTATTACTATCCTAATAGGAACACCAAGCTTTACAAGATGAGCACATAGCAGTTAAGTTACTTGCCAATATCATATAGGTAACAATGGCTGGGCAGGATTCCAACCCACTTCACACCAGTTCCTACAGCTAAGGAGTGCAGTAGTCCCACTGTGGGCTATGGCTCTAGACCTCATGATTCCTTCTCAGAGTCACATCTTCTGAAACAGACGCATCAGACCGGCCCCGGGCACAGATGCCTGACTCCAGCAAAGGTCTTTAAGAGAAATCAATAGGTATGTACTGCAAAAAGGTACTTATGAAATGATTTCTGAGAAAAAAAACAAAGACTCTTCACAAGAAACCAACCTCAAAGAAGCAGTGAGAAGAGGTGGTCTTAAATCCTAAATACTTTTCCACTTCTTGAACAATTTACTGGGCTCCCCACTCTCAACCTTGTGATTAATAAAGCCTCAAGAGCTGTTCAGTCTCTAAGCCATTTTGCTCTGGGAAGCTCTGATTTGAAAGATGAGACAAGTAGTTTCAGTGCTGTCATTAATAGGAAATTAAGGGATAAAAAGAAGTCTAAATGGCTTTTAAATATTTGCAAGGAGAGCTCAGCTATGTGCCTCTTCACTGTCCCCTCACCCAGATAATCTGTTGCATCAGAATTATGAACACCAACTGTGCAACTGCCAGTAGATGCTGAAGACAATTGCAGGGAGTGCAGCCAACACTAGCCTGAGCTCTTGTCCCTCAGGAACTTGGGTCTTTACGGCCACTGTTCAGTAAAGGTTCTTTGACATGGTTCTCTAGAGCAGGGTACGAGACAAGATGGCTGGGGAGCTACAGGCAAAAGGAAATGACAAGATGATTCCAAAGAAGCCCTTTACATTAATTCTGTATAACTGACTGCTTCCCTTTCTTCTTGGCACCCAAGAAGGTCCGAACCAAATTTGAGGCTCCACCACAGTATTCTAGAGGCCCCTGTAGTCTGCAAATTTGCAGTCTTTTGTCCTTTGGAAAGGCAGGATAGGATACCGGGTAAGCACATGAGTTCCACTATCAAACTGGTTTCAGATACTGGCTTTACTGCTTATTAACCCCTTGATTTTGAGCCTCAGTTCCCTATACCCCAAAATGGAGATATTAATAGCACCTATCTAAGGACCCCTTTAAGAATAAAATGAAATAATGTATACAAATTCCTTTGTACACAGGAAGAACTCAAATAAAATCATCTGTAATTATTGAACAGAAAAAAGAATGTTTTAAGGGAATATAAGTTGGTACAATCTCTTTGGATAAAATTTGTGAAATCCATTAAAATTTTAAATGTGATTTCATTTCTAGGACACTTATTAAAATGAGTGTACACATGTATGTGCAAGAATGTTTGCAGATACACTTTGTAATTTGAAAAACAGCAAAGTAAACATGCATCCACAGATGAATAGTTAAATGAATTATAATTCATCTATACAAAGGTATTTATTATTCAGTGAGTAGCAAATAGTTTCAGATAAATGTGTTTCACAGTACATTATTCTATGGAAAAGTAGAATTCAAGGTGGTATATATGGTATGAACTCATTATATAAAGTATACATATACTCATTTATACTTGTATTTAAAAGACCAGGATGATACACCCTAAATGTTAGCAGCCATTAGATCTGGGGAGTAGGATGGTCTGGGGCTTGGGAAGAACAGCTTTTCACTCCTTATGTAGTTCTACGTTAGTTGAATTTTGGCAAGCAAGTGATAGTTCAAATTTTTAAAAAGATTAGTAGGCTTCATTTGAGCTTAGCCACTCAGAAAAATCAGGCAAAGCAGATATAGACACACTAGTAAATGAAGCTTTAACATATAATTATGTGGTTCATTTCAGCCATTTCAATCAAATGAAACTCAATGTAATAAATCACAGAATTATGAAAATTCTTTGGAATATGGAGTACACATTTGATCTCAAACTGTTTAACTGAATAAATACATATTTTGTATTTTATTTTATTACCTTTATTTTATTACCTTACCTTTATTTTCTTTTCTGATTCATAAATTCCCTCACAAGTCTGCATATCTGCTGGATAGGTATTTTCTTCCACCAGGATGTTCCCATGTACTTAAAACTAACATGCCCCAAATGAAATATATCATCTTCCCAAAACATCCTATTTTTTCCAAGGATATTTCCAGTCTCCCCACCACCTGGGGTCAAATCTCTAACTCTTGCCTTATTCCATCAGTAAATTGATGGTCAAGTACTTCTTGTTCTTCATCCACAGAATCTCTGACATCACTTTCTTCTTTGCCCTTTCTAAGG
Organism: Manis javanica; assembly: GCF_040802235.1. Classification (NCBI taxonomy): domain Eukaryota; kingdom Metazoa; phylum Chordata; class Mammalia; order Pholidota; family Manidae; genus Manis; species Manis javanica. Next base: position 154,633,544 of record NC_133157.1, read on the forward strand.
CCAGTTCCTAAAATGCTGGCCTCCCATTTCAATATCACTTTGTATCTTTATTACAGTATCCATTTTACTAGGCATACAACCCCAGTGCACACACCCCACCCTCACCCTGCCAACTGCAACCCCTCATAGACCAAAAGTTTCTCCAAAAACGGACTTCTGTTCTGTCCATCCCAGCACACAGAATTCTGCCTAAGGTATACTGGGTGCCAGATTAATATTTTTTCAGTGAACAAAAGATCAAAAGAAGTAATTGCTCTTTATTTCTCATAGATTCTCCTTTTCTCATCTCCTCATCTCCCACCCATTTCTTCAATAGTTCTCCCTAGTTGATAATTCAATAGCATCATTATCATTGGTAATTTGCCACTTCTCAGAAGAGAGCAAAAATTCAGTCATGAATGGAATTTAAAGGGCTTTATTTGATATATTCAGTGCTTTTCAAAGAAAACTTGAAAATTCAAAGTTATAGAACCTGAAAAACTCCCAACAGGCTTTAAATTTTCACTGAAACTCTTACAAAACAGTAGAAATGAGTATTTATGAATCATTAGAAGTTAAAAGATCAAGTCCCTTAATCACCAATCCTTAAATATTATTTTATGAGGGGAATGCAAATGCATTAAGAACTGTATCAAGTAATTTACAAATCACTTCTAAACAGCTATGATACTCAACTTATTAGTAGTTGTTAATATTCAATTACTCAGAGGTTATTAGCACATTCTGATAGGAATATAGATCACATAATATCAAGTGACAAGGGGAGAACATGAAGTATCCCAATTATTTCTTTTAAAAAGCGCTGTCATGACCTTCTCCCCAAATTACAATCTTGCAAAATTTGAAAATGCTATAACCATTCTTCACTAAATAGGCTACTTTCAGGGGAGGGGAAGATTACCCAGTTATAATAATAGATAATGTTTGTTATATGCTTACTATGTGCCAGGCACAGTACTAAGGAACTTAAAATAATTCACTAAATCCTCACAGAAAACTTTAGGAAATAGGTACTATTATTATAATACCCATTTTAAAGATAAGGAGACTGAGTCCCCACTGAGGTTTTAAGTAATATGTCCAAGGTTTCATAGCTTCTAGGAGGGAGCCAAGTGTGGCAGACATGGAGATGTTCTACCCAGAACCTGCTTCAAGGAAGAACTTGTCCCAGCTGCTGGGAGTGGTCTCCCTCAACAGCCTCAAGCTGTCAGCTCCTTCAGGAGCTTACTCAGCTGTAGAGAGCACCTCGCCCGAGCGTACACCATTCCCAGGGCAGCCCAAACCCAATGGCTGCTTACCACTGACTATAAGGGTCTGGCCTTTTGAGCTCTGTAAGGAACAGCTGTAATGGATCATACACACTCCAGGGCTTCGGGTGGTATGGGCCAAGTCTTTGCTGGACCTGCACTGCAGTTCCACTCCTCCCTCTGTTCCAGATAAGGCCCTTTAATAGGCTTAAAGGGCCTATTAAAATTTGAAAGATGGGAATTGGAATAGCACCTCTAGCAACTCAGGCATATTGGTTCAACACTAGGGCTTTAGTTCCCTTACCTGCCAAGTGCTGATATTAATAATGTATATCTCAAGGGATTGTTGTGAGAATTAAATGAAAAAATACCTAGTAATATTTACTGTAATCTAAAGATAAAATGCTAAACACAATACCGAGCAAAAGTAAGTCTCCAAAAATGGCTTAAACGTTTTTAAGTACAATGAAGGACACAGGACAATGAACTTTCTTTGAATTCATTTCATGTGAAAAATAATAAACTGAAAAGATTTAACTAAGAGAAAAGTTCTCTCAGAAATAACAGAGTTTTTATGTTTAAATATTTGCAGTTGTCACACAATTGAGAGAATGAGGACAGTAAGTCCAAGTAGCAGGGAGACAAATGGTTTTTTAACAAAGGAAGAAATGTTCAGTGAGCACTTTGAAAGTTACACTGCTGACACAGGAAGTGATGAGTTTCACAGTAGTGGGAAGATCCACAACTATCCTGAGAGTCTATGAATCAATAAAAGTCCCCTAATACCCCGCCACTCTGCAGAGTCTCTCTGAACATCTCAATTTACCAGTCACTTCAACGTTGCAAACATCTTGTTCCAGGATCATCTCAGCTTCAAACACTTGCCCTATGTTGCCTGTGCCAACTGCCCTTCTCTTTTCCCACAAAACAAATAAGCAGAGGCTTCTTCTCTGGGGGAAGACTGAGAGGATGCCATGAGAACAAGACAAGGTTATCACCTCCTTCATAGTCTAGCCCAAATAAAGTCCAATTTCCATCTAGAGGAATCTCACTCCCTTCTGCACAAGCCTTTAAGTGCCCAGTGGCATTTAATAATCCACTGGAAGTCTATCTGTTCAAAGCTTGCAGTTTGGGGCATTTGTACTTTCATTTATCCAGAGTGAAGCAAGGGTCAGCAGGTAGAAGTTTTATGGCATCCATTTTTGTTTAATAAAAGAGATTTTTAACCATTTTTGCTGTCCAATAATAGAAATGGCCCTGTCAGAGGAAGTATTAGAACTGAGACTAGGTGGATATGGGGGATCAGACCATAATAATTTAAAGTCTCCTTCCAATCATGAGAATCTGTACTTCTATGTATAAATAGTGTAGTCATTTCAAATGTAGTCAAGGAAGAAAAATCACCTGGGTGTATAAATAAATAAATCTGGGTTGAAATGATACTACACACTTGTACTTGCTATAAACACTTTAATTTAGAAAATAAGACAAATCTCCCATTTCAAATAGTCTTATTGCTGCTTTTTTCACCAAAGATTAGTGTATTTTAATGATAAATACTTGTAGTACATTACAAAGGAACAAGGAGTTTTCTAAGAACACACACACAAATGACAAAAAGTCTATAAAAGTTGAAGTGAAATCTTAGGGCAATTTTATAATGCCCACTGAAAATATGTAACAAGGCTTGACGTGGATCCTGCTTCCACTTTCAAATCATGAAAAAAGTCACCCAGTAAGGTCTGAAATTCACTGCAAAGAAAACACAAAAATACATGTAGAAAAGTAGCTACCTCCAGATCATACCAGAGCTGCTCCTGCAGTTAAAACTCTGCCCTTTTAACCCTCATGCAAGAACCAATGGTGCCCAATTGAACAATTTAATTTGTTAATGTTATCAGGCACTTTTGTGAAAATGAATGTGGAAGCTTTTGACACACTTCTTTCATATTCCTAAGAGTATACACATCCTCCAGAGAATATTCATTCTCTGCCTTTATGAAAAGCACGATAGTCTCAACTCCCAGCATTTCCTCTTTAATAAACAGGGAACTTGTACATGGGCTGAAAAATGTCTTTAAACACACTTCCTTTAGTCATGCAGTAATTTAGTTGCCAAAGTAATCTTTCGTAAACTTGAAAAATACTTTGGAGGGGCCATTTCTAATGCTTGTTTTTAAAATTATAGAACTTTAAAAAATCTTAGAGGATAAAGAAGCTGAAAATGCTTTTTTTGTCAAAGCCTTACTATGAAACTCATTGAATAGAGCACAGCTATTCACAATATGATAATCCATTATACCTCTGACAATGGTCATTTCCTCATCTCCCACCTCAAGATCATTCTTATAAACTGCCCATATCTTTCCAACTGAGTGAAAGCATTAACTCTGATCTCTGTGGCAGTGAAGAAAATTAAGTCATGAAATAAGCACTTTCCCATAATAGTCCCAAAGCTTTTCACAATGCTGTCATTTTGGCCTTCCGTCATTAACAGAGTGACCAATTACAGTCTAAAGCAGTTTAACAAAGCAAGATCAGATAACTCAGGACTTGAAGGCATCCAGGCTGCTACCCAAGGAAACACTGTCAGACAGAAGGCTCTGATGATTCATAGCCCTAACCCACTCTTCTCATCAACCATGTCGGGACTCAAAGGGTTTCGGGAAACACTGTCTGGAAGACGTTTTTTAGCTTATAGCTACATTTGACAACTGATCTTTAATCTTTATTTCACATTATCATGCTATCATTACCCAAGGATAATACATGAGCATTTTTCAAATATCATTTTATAGACAGATGTTCTAAAGACTTTTTATCCAAAGATGATCATTATTATTAGCTTTACCAGACTCTGACTATATCCTGTATTTTTTTAAAGACCTTAATTAAGTAAAATTAATGGCTTCACTAGAGTTGAATAAGCATTCACAAACTATTTGATTCCTTCTCTTCTGCAGGGCTCTCTTGGTCATATTAGAGTAGGATAGCACTTAGGAACTAAAGCAGTGCAGGCTCTGTGGTAGAAGGAACACTGACCTGAGTCTGCTTGATCTTAAGCAAACCATTTAACATCCTTTAGTCTTTTGCTTATCTGTAATATATGAGGATTGAACTTAATAGGAGAGCATGTGGCCCCAGTCAGTGTAGCTAGAACACAGAGGGAGAAGTGAAATATAAGGCAGGATGAGGTTTGGCCAGGTAGGCAGGGGCCAGACCATGCTGGTAGGTCTCCCCAAAGATTCTGGTATTTACCTTAAGAGCAGTAGGATATAATCCACTGAAGGATTTTAGCAAGAGGGTGATATGATCAGAGATGTATTTTAGAAAGCTCCCCATGGAGTCTGGATTGGAGGTTAGATCAGAGACATGGAAATCAGTCAGCAAAGTACTTGAGTAGCCCAGGTAACTGATGGTAAGTGCTTGGACTAGGGTGATAGCAATGAACAGGAAATGAAGGGATGGATTTGAGAGATTCTCAGTGAAGGGTCCCCACCAGTAAGATGGCAAACTTCCGGCTTCTCTTCGGGGTCCTCAGTTCCCGCCGGCGCCACCTGAAGCCCAATCACCTCTTGCCCCCCTCCCAATCCCAGCACCTAGCCAACAGCCACCAGCCCCGTAGAAGTGACACCTCAATCAATTCATGCCCCCTCCTATATAACCCAGCACCTTTCCCTAATAAAGCGGAACTCTCCGGTGAATTGCTGCTATGTGTCGCTCCTTTCCTTTCATTGGTGCCAAAACCCGGGAGACGGGACACCCCAACTGGGCCCCGTCTTTCCCCCGACACCAGCAGCAGTTTGCCCTTGTCCTCTTTTTCCGGCGCTGGCTCATCACACTCACCACTCCTCTCTGGCCTTTAGGTAAGTTTTCCCCCCAGGGTGGGCCACTCTTCTCCGAGCTATCGCAGTGCCATTGACCGTGATCGTCCGGTAAGGCCCTGACGCTCAGGGACTAGGAGGGAACTCTCCCCGCCTCAGGCCTTCACAGCTGCGGCGGACCCTCAGGCCCCTCCTCCAACAGCCATAAATCCCCGCCTCAAGACTTTACGGCTGCTGCGGACACTCAGGCCCCTCCTCCGACAGTCATAAACACATTCATCATCCCTTCCATCAGTGCTGAAAGTTTTTAAGCAAAATTTCCCCGGGGTGGGCCACTCTTCCCCGAGCTATCGCAGTGCCATTGACCGTGATCGTCCGGCAAGGCCCTGACGCTCAGGGATGAGGAGGGAACTCTCCCCGCCTCAGGCCTTCACGGCTGTGGCGGACCCTCAGGCCCCTCCTCCGACAGTCATAAATCCCCGCCTCAGGCCTTCACGGCTGCAGCTGACTCTCAGGCACCCCCCTCCAACAGCCATAAACGAGGTGACGCCTTTGTGGATGAGAACGCTCCCTTTTCCCCCCCTCCTCCTTCTGCTCCGTCTGCCGAAAATGCCTAGCGCTAGGTACCTTGTGACTCCGGCACTCTGCCTTCTTAGGGAAGTCTGGTGACGACCCACACTTCCTAAGAAATTCCGACTCATATACGAGTTTCCGCAGACCACCAAGGATCATCGGGGACACCCTTTGTCTCCTTGTGGTCTGCTTCCAGTCCGAAGATCTCTGTTCATCTTCCCCTGTTTGTCTCCTTCTCTGTCCTTTAGCCATGGGAGCCTCCTCATCCCTCCCTGAAGGCTCACCTCTTGAATGCCTGCACAAGTATCTAGCCACCCTCTCCCTGACACCTGATATAAAACCAAAACTTCTCTGTAAATACTGGTCCCAAGATTGGCCGACATACCCCCTAGACAATAACAACCAATGGCCCGCAGGGGGAACTCTTGATCCTAACATTACTCGCGATCTTTTTAACTACTGCCAGCGCCTGAAAAAATGGAAGGAGATTCCCTATATCGAAGCTTTCCGCCTCCTCCTCTCCCTGCCCCCTCCCAAGTTCTCCTAGCCTGCAAGCCGCCGCCCCCAGAAGCCTCCCGTTCACTCCCTTCCCCTTCTTCTCCTACAACAGCCCTTCTCCCTTCCTCCCCAACCATCTCCTCCCCCATCTCACCTCCTCCACCTTCATTCCCTGCAGATTAAGCCTGAGCCTTTCAGCCCCCCTTTAACTAGGTCCCAGGGGCCTCCTCCGTCTTTGCCCTCATCACCTGTTTCTCCCCTGTTAGAGACCACCTTTGTCTTCTCACATGTTTGTAGGGAGAATGGGAAAGCACCTCCCCCCATGTCTGAACGCAGCATGGGAAAGCACAAGCTAGAGAACAACCGGTGCAGTCCTTGGAAGTTATCTGTCCACAAAAACATGTGCAGTCCTTAGAAGTTATCTGTCCACAAAAACATATCTTGCCAAGACTCCTCACTCTGAAAATAGGGAGACCTTAAAGATGTGTAGAAACACCGCCCCTGTTTCTAGCTATGCCCTTCCCGCACTTGCCGATGTGGCAGGAATGGAGAACAAAGAACATTCTGTTTATGCATTCCATAAGCAATTAACTGGAGCCCTGCTGTAGCTCAGTTAGTAGAGCATGAGACTCTTAAGCTCAGAGTTATGAGTTCAAGCCCAACTAAAGCAGCAGAGGCAAGCAGCTAGGCTGCAGGCTGGCAACACGTGGGTCTGATTCTATCTTTCTTTATTTTCTTTGCCCCCCTTCCGCACTTCAGGACCTGCTTGAATAGGCGCAGCTAGACCACGTCACTCCCCCACAGACTGAGCCAGAACCCTTCAGTCCCCCTCAGACTCAGTCCCGAGGGCCTCCCAAAATTATCGCCCCTCTCTGGGAAGTAGCAGGATCCGAAAGCATTGTGCGCGTTCACATCCCTTTCTCCTTAGGAGACTTAGCCCAATTAGAGAAACGCCTAAGTTCCTTTTCCACTGATCCCACGACATACATCAGGGAGTTTCAATGGACCCTCCAGTCTTACAGCCTCACACATCATAACATTTTCATGCTCCTGGCCAATACCCTCCTCCCTGAAGATCATAGACGAGTTTGGGACTTCGCCCAAACGCACGCTACCGAAACCCACAGGACTGACCCCACCTATGCCCCTGGCCCCACTGCTGTCCTAGAACAAGACCCACACTGAGATTATAGCACCGCCATGAGTCTCAGCTCTCGAGATATTTTTGCCTCCTGCTTAATAGCAGGTCTGAAAAAGGCAGCTCGTAAAGTAGTCAATTTTCAAAAGCTCCAAGACATAATTCAAAAGAGAGATGAAACCCCCTCCAAGTTCTTAGACAGACTCACTCAAGCCCTATTACAGTATACCAGCCTAGACCCAGAAACACCTAAAGGAAGACATGTCCTTATGACATACTTCCTAGCTCAAAGCTACCCCGACATTAAAGCTAAACTCAAAAAGTTAGAACAGGGCCCCGCTACCCCACAGACTGAGATCCTAACAGTAGCCTTTAAAGTCTTCCATAACCGGAAGGAGGAGAAAGAACGCGGTAAACAAAAGGCTGATCAGGCCAATTTCCAGATGTTGGCCCAGCTGATAAAACCACAACCTGGGCGCCCCTCTACAGACAAGCCCCCCCCAGGAGCTTGTTTCAAGTGCAGAAAAGAGGGACATTAGTCAAGGGCGTGCCCCTCCCCCAGATCTCCTACCACCCCATGCCCCAGATGCCACAAAAAGGGCCACTGGGGGTCTGATTGCCCAACCACCCAAAGGGGAGGCTGGACGAACAACCTCCATCCTAAGCCCGCCATAGTGGGGCTGGCAGAAGAAGATTGACGGGGCCCGGGGGCTTCTCGCCCGACCATTTCCATCACCAAACAGGAGCCCAGGGTTACTTTAACAGTAGACGGTCACCCCATCTCCTTCTTCCTAGATACAGGAGCCACCTTCTCAGTCTTGTGAGAATACCGGGGCCCTACCACGCCAGCCATTACTCCTATAGTCGGGGTAGGAGGTAAACAGATTTTCCCATTAAAACCCCCCCCCATTTTATGCACAATTCTAGACAGTCCCATACCTTTCTCCCACTCCTTCCTAGTTATGCCCCAGTGTCCCATCCCTTCACTAAGACGAGACAACCTTTCCCTCCTCCACATTTCCATAACTATATCCACTCCCACAGCCCCCAGTACTCCATTTCTGATGGCCCTCATAGCCGACAACCCCCCTCTACCCAATGAAAGCTCCGGTTCCGCCCTCATACACCCTGTAAATGCCAAAGTTTGGGACATTACAAGCCCCTCTGTGGCCCTATGTCCCCCTGCCTCTATCAAATTACGTGACCCCTCTCAGTATATCTGTCAGGCCCAATACCCCCTAACCACTTCAGCCCTCATAGGCCTCCAACCCATCATTCAAGATCTCTTAAACAAAAACTACCTCAGACCCACTCACTCCCCATTTAATACCCCCATATTAGCTGTTAAAAAAAACCAATGGATCTTTCCGCCTTGTCCAAGACCTTCACCTCATCAACATGGCCGTTGTCCCTATCCATCCCTTAGTTCCAAATCCATACAGCCTTTTATCACAGATCCCTGCCTCAGCATCCCACTTCTCAGTCCTAGATCTCAAAGATCCATTTTTCTATCCCTCTAGACCCCTACTCCCATGATTTTTTCATCTTCACCTGGACGGACCCATACACAACACATTCTAAACAACTCACTTGGACAGTTTTGCCACAAAGCTTCCGAGATAGTCCCCATATTTTTAGACAGGTCCTAGCTCAGGACCTCAAACAGTTTCATCATGATCACTCCAAGTCCACCTTATAATACATAGACAATCTTCTACTCTGCAGTCTCTCGTGGGAACAGTCTCAACTTGACACTGCCTCCCTACTTAACCTTCTAGCTTCCAGAAGTTACCGAGTATCCCCCGTCAAAGCTCAAATCTCTTCCCCTTCTGTCACTTACCTCAGATTCCTTCTATCTCAACAAAGAAAGTCCATTACCTTAGACAGAAAATAGCTCCTCTCTGACCTGCCCATTCCCAAAACCAAGACAGAAATCCTTTCCTTTCTAAGCCTAGCTAGATATTCTAGAGCATAGATCCCTAACTTCTCCGTGCTCCCTGTTGGCAAGACCCCTATACGACCTTAGCAAGAGCCCCCCTAAAAAACCATTATCCTCCTCACCCCGACACTCCTTCATTAAGCTCTGTCAAGCCCTTGTGGAAGCCCCAGCTCTCCATCTTCCTGATTTGTCGAAGCCCTTCTCATTATACATTCATGAGAGGTCCAGTCAAGCTCTAGGAGTCCTAAGCCAATATTATGGCCCATCCTTTGCCAAAGTAGCTTATCTCTCCAAGCAATTAGACCCCACAGTTCAGGGATGGGCCCCCTGCCTACGAGCATTAGCCACTAGACAGCTCTTGCAGAAAGAAGCTCATAAACTGACATTCAGGGCGCCCCTTACCATTCTGTCCCCACATCACCTAAAAGATCTCTTAACCTACAAAAGTTTACAGACTCTCCCTCCATCCAGACTCCTCACCTTACTGTCCTCTTTCCTCCAAAATCCCATTCACCCCCTTTGCCATCCATACCCGAATCATGACTTTTTCCTCCTTTACTGCTCTCTCACTTTTTTTCCTCATTCCTATTGTCTTCCCCACCACCCCAGCCTCCTTTGTATGGCGATTCAAAGTCAGACAGACTTACACACAGCATCAAACAAAAGTTACTGCCCTCATTGCCACACCAGACTGCCCTCTGAAAAGCTGCTCTGAGCCTTTATACCTCCACTTTCCTCCCTCCACTGAAGTGTTCACTAGCAGGTACCATTATTCTCCCTACCTCTGCTTCCTCTATGACCAAAAACAAGCCTATTGCAGGTGATGGCCAGACACCTACAGGAGATGTCCCTACTGGTCTTGCGCCATTTACTACATGGGTAACTTTCAGTACCCACAGTATTACTCCTCCAACTGTTTCATGAAATATCCCAATGGCTCATTCTCCTAATCAATCCCAGATCCCTGGGACTCTCGATGGGCTGCCAGAGTCACAGCCTCAGTTTACTACGGGGGGTCCTCGACCCCCCATGGTACCCTTCATATCTCTTGAAAGTATGTTCCCTCTCATTCTCAGATCTCTCAAGTTGCATCAGATAGCAGACATTCCGAAAAAATCATTATCCAAACTCTTGACGGCGCCTCTTCATCTTCTTATCCCCGCCCCTCTTTCCATTTCTCCTACTCTTCATTACAGCTCATTCAGGACACCACCATCTTTCTCAACCACACCCTTAACACAGCCAATTGTTTCTTGTGCACATCACTACAGCGCCCACTGCTGGCCGCCGTGCCCCTTAATATTTCCAACTACTCCTTCCATGCAGAAAGACAACCCCTCTGCCCCCTGGCAGACATACCCCTATGGGAACCAGAATACGCAGATAATCTCACCATCCACCACTGTGTAAACCCAACCCCACCCCACTCCAGCGCACTTCACTGCCTCTCTATCTACACCCCTACCTCCGGCTCTAAGACTTTTACGCAACCGGGACACTTCTTTTGGTGTAATGGCAGTCTTTTCAACTCAGTGCCTCTCAACTCTAATACACCCTTCATTCTCGTCACCCTAATCCCACAACTTACACTTAACAGCATGGCAGAATTTCTTGACCTCCAACCTCCCTTGCCCTCGCACACAAAAAGAGCCGCTTTCCTTCCCATCATGGTCAGTAGCTCTTTGATCACCTCAGCCATTGGGGCAGGGTTTTCGGGAGAAGCCTTGGGTCACTCTCTATGGGCAGTTAGAGATCTCGACGCCAAACTTGAGGGAGCCCTGACATCCACTGCCAATTCCCTAGCCTCTCTCCAAAGACAGGTCACTTCGCTAGCTAAAGTCACCCTTCAAAACCGGCGGGCCCTAGATCTGCTTACAGCCGAGAAGGGCGGCACCTGCGTCTTCCTCTGGGAAGAGTGCTGCTATTACATCAACGAATCCGGCATTGTAGAAACTGACATTACCAAACTCACCGACCTTGCCTCCAGCCTCCACTCTGCTTCCAATTCCAACCCATTCTCTTTGATACTAACAAACCCCCTCCTCACCTGGCTCTGGCCCATTGCAGGCCCCATAATAATCATTCTTCTTGCCTGTCTCTTCTTACCCTGTATAATAAAGTTCATCAAATCCCAAGTCGGAAAAATCTCTAATCAAGCTTTCAACCAGCTTTTACTCAGGAACTACCAGCTTCTGGCCACAGAAGATCCCTCACCCTCACGTGACCTCCTCACCACACGCTGAGATGGACCCCTCTCTCCACTGGAAACTGTTCCTGGAAACAATGGCCGCAGACGCCTGGCTCCTGACACCCATATCCTCTTGGCACCATTGGAATCAACAGGTCCTCAACCTATAGTTACAGGGAACCTTCATTGATTTCCAAACGTGAAGAAGTCCACATCTACTCGTCCTTACTGCGGGGAGTCCTATCAACCCTTTCCTCCCAATCCTCAAGCCCTCACTCCCTTCTCCGCCCCTGTTCAGCAGGAAGCAGCCAGAGAGAAAGCAACGTCCACAAACCCATAGAGGAGAAAGGGGGGGAATGAAGGGTCCCCACCAGTAAGATGGCAAACTTCCGGCTTCACTTCAGGGTCCTCAGTTCCCGCCGGCGCCACCTGAAGCCCAATCACCTCTCGCCCCCCTCCCAATCCTAGCACCTAGCCAACAGCCACCAGCCCCATAGAAGTGACACCTCAATCAATTCATGCCCCCTCCTATATAACCCAGCACCTTTCCCTAATAAAGCGGAACTCTCCGGTGAATTGCTGCTATGTGTCGCTCCTTTCCTTTCACTCAGGAGTTAAAATCAGCAGGATTTTATGGCAGGGAGAAGTACTTGTCAAGAATGGCTCCCAAGTTGGGGACTCATGCAACCAGCTGATTGATGATGTCATTGGCTGGAACAGAAAATACTGGAAGAGAACCAATTTAGGAGAAACTGTTTAATTTTTACAAGTTCAATTTTGGAACAAACATGAACTAACAAAAGTTAGAGGTGCTTTAAAATATCCAAATGGGATGTCAAGGCAGCAGACTGATCTGGAACTTAGAGAAGGGATCTGAGATACAAATTTGAAAGTCATTGGCATATGGAAGGCAACTGAAGCCATGGTATGGAGCAAATATACAGTTAGGAAAGTAATGGCTTTAGAGCCAAGATCTCATAATCTCTAACAATTTAATCTCAGAATAGAAAAGTAAGAGCTGGAAAAGTAAAAGCCACAGTAACTAAGAGGAAAACCAGAATGTAGTGTTACAGGAGCCAAGCGGAAAGGTATTTTTTTGGAAGGAGATTTCAACACTGCATTTAGTGCCTGGAGGTCACTGATGATCTTGGAGAAACTCTGATGTGCTCAGAAGCAATATTAGAATGAGGGAATTAAGTTTTTAAACTATATGGTGGGCTCTGTTCTGTCATTGGGAGAAGAAATGAATAAATTGCCACTTTCTTCAAATACATGAAACCATCATATCACCATATCAGCTGATAGCCCTGCTTGGAGGTCTTCCTTTGGCCTCACTCCTATTTAATAATATTCCCTCTGAAATAGTCTTTTTTTCCCAATAATATAACTTTCTCTCATTACTAACTTCAGTTTTCATCAGATTGCTCCCTTCCATCCTCCTCCACAATTTTCCTGTTAACAATACTAGTCTAGACTCTCCTAATAGAAGAGAAATGAGGGTAGGAAAGTAGGAGGAGCTAGGAAGTCCCATGAAAGTTCCTGGAATGTGTGTGCATGAGGAAGGTGGCTGCTGCCTGAACAAATCTCATTAGTTTCCCAGCTGCCTCTGTGTATCTTTCTATCGACAGTGATTATGCAAATGTGATATTTGTTTTAATGAGCATGTCAGGTGTGTTTTGCCATAAATTACCAATGATTGACTATGGTATTAAAGTAACAACTTGTGATAACCATTTAAGAATAAGTGGAGCTGTAAAAACAGAGGTCTAGCACACTTTTCTAATGATCTCTGCTGGACAATAGAAGACTAAATATTTTATAAAGCAATTCCTATAATGTAAAGAAAGTTCAGATATTCAAAATCCATACCTAGTCATAATTTCTGCCAATCTCCCTCACAGGCACAAGAGTCACCTGAGGCTCCAGCCAGCCAGGAGACCAATCTTAGGGAAGCAGTCTTCAGACCATATGTGGACTTTCTGTGAAACTGCCTGAGGTTGAGGAAAGCACATACTCTATTCTGAAGATACAGAATGGCAGAGTGCTTTAAATGGCAGGGTACTTTAAAGCCAGACTACACCTGAGTTTGAATTCTGTTTTCTGCCCTTTATTGCCGCATAATCTTAGCAAAGGTATTCTCTGTGGATCTTTGTCTTCTTATCTGTGAGGTGGAGATACAGGACAATGCCTGCTTCATGGGATGTTGTAAAACTTTAATGAGGTGCTAGCTGCAAAGCATTTAGCATGGTACATGGGCCCTCACTAAGTGTTTTATGCTATGATAAGCTTAGCTTGCCAACGTGTTAGCTTTCTGTTCACTGTCTTAAATGTTGGGAAAAGAGTAGACCCTAGATTTGTCCTCTCATATGTTCCTCCCACCTCCATCCTCAGATCTCCCTTTCTTGACTACTTCTCTTCACCTATATTGCAAAATGTCAAACCCTCTTCCAAAGGATAACATGTATGACCAAAATTATGGAAACTGGTGATGTCTCTTCTCAGGGCTCTGACAGTATTCTGGCAGGATCAGGAGAGGAGCTCATTGAGAAAAAGGCTCTCCTACTTCAACTCCTGCTGTTTCATCACACACAGTTGGGTCAAAAAAGGTAGTTTGCTGAAGGAAGAGCCCCCATCATTCTCTGGGACACAGTCAGGGGCAGCACAAAGGAAACCAACACACCAAAATTGAGTCAATCACAAAGATAACTTTTGACCCAAATCCATTTTCATTTCTTTTATTTCACCATATGACCCCTAGTTGTTGCTGTCTGGCCCTTTCTGTTACAACACATACTTGGACATACTTCACCTAAACCATCTAAGTTTGTAGTAAAGAACCAAACACCATGGGCCACCACATGGCCATTTTATCTTTCTACTCCTGACTCTAGAAAACTATAAGATGGGAAATGTTCAAATAAACATTTCCTCATAAATCGATGGAATACCTGCATTCTCATGAAAATCAGAAGTCTAAAGCCTTCTGAACATGTCCTGCTGTTATTAAGGCAAAACCATATTTCATTATCTAGAATGTCTGAGCACCAATAAGGGCAACAATGCCTTATCCAATATATGGCTTGTAAATATTTTCTCCTGTTCCGTAGGGTGCCCTTTCATCTTGTTGATGGTTTCTTTTACTATGCAGAAGCTTTTTAGTTTGATGTAGTACTACCTCTTTAGTTTTGCTTTGGTTGTTTTTGTTTCTGATGTCATATTCAAAAAGTCATTGCCAAGACCAATGTCAAGGAAGTTCTTCCCTATGTTTTCTTCTAGGAGTTATGAAAACAAGATTCTGAAGGGGTATCTGCACTCCCATGTTCACGGCAGCATTATTCACAATAGCCAAGATATGGAAACAACCTAAGTGTCCACATCAATGGATGAATGGATAAAGGTGTGGTGTGTACACACATACACACATACACAGGAATATTATTCAACCATGAAAAAGAAAATAGTGCCATTTGCAACCACATGGATGAACTTTTAGGGCATTTTTCTAAGTGAGAAAAGTCAGAGGAAGACAAATACTGTATTATATAACTTATTTGTAGAATCTAAAAAAGCCAAATTCATAAAAATACAGAATAGAATGGTAGTTGCCAGTGGTTGGGGACATTGGAGAGAGTGGGAACTGGGGAGATGTCATTTAGGGATATAAACTTCCAACTAGTAGATAATTAAGTCCTGGAGATCTCATGCACAACACAGTGAGTACAGTCAACAAAACTGTATTATAAACCTTAAGATTGCTTAAGAGACTAGATCTTAATTTTTCTCACCACAAAAAGGAAATGATAATTTTGTAGGATGATGGAGGTGTTAGCAAATGGTTGGTGGTAATCATGTTACAATATATAACTACACCAAATCAACGTATTATACACCTTAAACTTATACAATGTTATATATCAATTATATCTCAATTCTTTTAAAGAAAAAAAAACAAAGGGGGGGGGTAATTCTGACCTTTAGGATTATTCTCTTTCCAACATATCCAAGTCCTTTTTCCCTTTGGGGCTAGCACTGGTTTTCCTCAAGTTATGGAGAATTTCAAGAATTCTTCAAGTTCTCCTGGAGCATTTCTGTTCAATTCACTTTTATTACAGTGTCAAACTCTATATAAACACACATGGAATGGTTTACCTATTGAATAAAGGTCATCTGTTCCCTGTCCCATCAGTGGACCAATGATGATTACAGGATTTCATCAGTTAAAGTTGGTTGTGAATTTAGTCTCTGCTCTCCTTGGGTTTCCAATCTATGCTTTTCTTGGGTTTTATTATAAAATTAATTTATATATTTCAAATACTGGAGGTTTTTTATAAATTGAAATATCTGAAATTTTTTTGGAAAACTTTCCTTTAAGATTCACAAATAACCTGAAAACATTTAATAATTAAAGGCCTCAACCTTCTCCATCATGAAAAATTTAGCCAGAATCCCTAATAAAATAAACTTTAACTCATTTAACATAGGATTAAATATTTCTAAACCATGTTGCTCAAACAGATCCAAAAGGCCTAAATAATTCATTGACAATCAAGAACCGAATATCATTTCCAAACCCCAAGAATGGGGTGGAGATGAATGAGCAGAGAAATGACGTATAAAGTTAGATATAGGTTGGTGCGGCCTTCCCAAGCAAGCAGTACAATAACACCTCACCCCTCACAACAGAAATAGCAATTTATCATCATATGCTACTATCTTTTTTATTTAAGAATAGCATTTAACAAGCTTATTTTAGAATCTGATTCATTATCATTTTTAGGAAATTTAAAGGACTTAAATCTCCATGCTGTGTGTGATTACACCTAATTAAAGTTCACATCTTTCGCAGAAAGGTGGAACATCAGTTCCAATATTATATACTAGTGTGATTAAGGGCATAAAGCATCAGAGTGCAGGTCAGGAGATCCAGATTCTATTTCTGACTTGGTCGCTACTTTTCTGGCTTTTCTTAAACACCTCAGTTTTTCCTTCATTAATATAGGGACAGAGGTTCATTAGAATTGCCAGAATTCATTAGAACAAATTATGTCATTAGTATTGATTTAAAAACTATTGAGGCCATACTGTGTGCCAGACACCATTCTATTTTCTAGATTACAATAGTCAACAAGAAAGGAATGGTTCCTAGTCTCATAGAGCTTACTACATTTGTTCCAAATATTTTTACTGCTATTCAGTCTCTAATATGACACTCTAAGGAACTGCTGAGGACACAGGAAGTCAGTAAGAAAACCAAACCAGAAAAATTTGTTGAATATTTGCAATGTGCAAGGCATTGTACTAGACGCAATGAGAAAAAAAAAATGTCCCTCAATAGACCTATGCTGCAAGAAGTTGGAATTCATGTTTGTCACTGCATTCTGAGCCTCCAAAGTCTGAAATAATGTCCAGTATTCAGCAGGTGCTCAATATATAATTGTTGAATAACCAAATGACTGAGTTTGTGAGTTAAAAGAAAGAAACTATGGGTACTGCTCTCAAGGGATCAGAATCAAACAAGGAATTTAAAGCATTCATGCATTTACACATCAACTACAATAAATCACAGCATGTTATAAAAAGACATAAAAGATACAAAGGAATTAAAAGCAGGAACTCAACAGATACTTGTATGCCAGTGTTCATAGCAACATTATTCATAATAGCCTAAAGGTGGAAACAACCCAATGTTTAATAGGTACACAGCTAAAAAAAAAAAAATGTGGGATAGCTATATAATAGAATACTATTCAGCCTTAAAAAGGAAGGAAATTCTGACACAAGCTACCACATGGATGAACCTTCAAGACGTAAGGCTTAGTGAAATAAGCCAGACACAAAAGGATAAATATCTCCACAGACATGTACCTAGAACAGCCAAATTCACAGGCAGAATGTAGAGTAGTGGTTACCAGGGACTGAGGGGAGAAGTAATGAGGAGTTAAAGTTTAATGGATAGAGGTTCTGTTTGGGATGAGGAAAAAGCTCTGTAAAAGGATAGTGATGATGGCTGCACAACAATGTGAATGTACTTAATGCCCACTTTAGTGAATACTTAAAAATAGTTAAAATGGGTTGGTTCTGGAAAAAGATGGTGGCATAAGAAGTGAGGCAGAAATCTCCTCCCAAAACCACACATAATATGAAAATATAGCAAATACAACTAATCCTAAAAGAGTGGCCAGAAAGAAGATTGCAACAGTCGGCCTACATCTGGAAAAAGAGAAGATCTCATGAAAAAGGGTAAAGTAACAAAGCCATGATCCGGCAGGACCTGAGCCCTCCCCCCAACCCCAGCTCACTAGCAGGAGGAAGAGAAACAGAGCAGAGAGCAAGGAGGGAGTAGAAGCCCAGGACTGCTATATACCCAGCCCTGGAGATCTACTCCAGGAACATAAAGCTACATTGGCTGTGCTCTGTAGAGTAGAGTGGTTGGAAAGCAAAGACAGGCAAAATACTCAGAAAAACTGAGATTCCAGCCACTTGTGGGGAACAGGTTCTCACAACTGACTGCTGTGGGACCAAAGAAATGTGGGCACTTGGAAAGCCTTCCCAACAGTGAGAGAACTCCCAAGGATAACACAGAGCATGCTGCTCAGGAGAAGGGACAGGTGCACAAAATCATCCTGGCACACTCAGCCCAGCAGGTTGGGACATTTCAGGAGCTTCAGGAACTCCATCCTCCTGGCTAGCAATTGAGCTCTGAGACCCACCACTGCAATATGCATCCTGCCGCTCCTTCCTCCTGGCGGGCACCTGCTCACAAACTTGATGCCCCCACCATCATGCTAGGCCAGCTGGAGGGGAGCCCCACCTAAGGCAGCTACAAGGAAGTATCCAAGAGGCTGCTCCTGCACACTGAGCTCACTGGCCCTGACAGTGGAGGCAGGCATTACAACTGGAAAGCAGGAAAGAGCTCTCTCCTCTTGGCAAGCACCAATGCTGCTCGCCTGCGACCCCTGAAATTGCTCCAGGTGCTGGGTAGCTCCAAGAATAGAGATTCTTGGCACTAGAGGGTGCTGCCTACACAAAGCTATTATTCCACATTATCCAGTAGGATTATGAAAAGACAGGAGAACCTTGTTCAATCCAAAATCCCTCAAAGACGAGAAAACACTAATAGGAAGAAAAAAGCAGGAATTGCAGTACTTCTATCAGATAAAATAGACTTTAAAACAAAGAAAGTAACAAGAGACAAAGAAAGACATTATATAATAATAAAGAGGTCAGTCCAACAAGAGGATGTAACCATTATAAATATGCACCTGACATAGGAGCACCCAAATATGTGCAACAAATACTAACAGAATTAAAAGGGAAAACAGAATTCAATGCATTCATTTTAGGAGACTTCAACACATCACTCACTCCAAAAGACAGATCAACCAGTAAGAAAATAAGTAAGGAGACAGAGGCACTGAACAACACATTAGAACAGATGGACCTAACAGACATCTACAGAACACTCCACAAAAAAGCAACAGGATACACATTCTTCTCAAGTGCACATGGAACATTTTCCAGAATAGATCACATACTAGGCCATGAAAAGAGCATCAATAATTCAAAAAGGTTGCAATTGTACCAACTAACTTCTCAGATCACAAAGGTATGAAACAAGAAATAAATTCAGCAAAGAAAACAAAAAGGCCCACAAATACATGAAGGCTTAACAAAAGGCTCCTAAATAATCAATGGGTCAATAACCAAATTAAAACAGATGTCAAGCAATATGTGGAGACAAATGAAAACAACAGCTCAACACCCCAACTTCTCTGGGACACAGCAAAGCCAGTTCTAAGAGGAAAGTATATAGCAATACAGGTCTAGCTCAAGAAAGAAGAACAATCCCAAATGAACAGTTTAAACTCCCAGTTAACAAAACTAAAAAAGGAAGAACAAATGACACCCAAAGTCAGTAGAAGGAGGGACATAATAAAGATCAGGGAAAAATAAATAAAATTGAGAATAAAACAATAGAAAGAATCAAAGGAAGCAGGAGCTCATTCTTTGAGAAAATAAACAAAATAGATAAACCCACAGCCAGACTTATCAAGGAAAAAAGAGAGTCTATACACATAAACAGAGTCAGAAATGAGAAAGAAAATATCACAGAACAAATATAAGGACATCACAGAAATACAAAGAATCATTAGAGAATACTATAACGAATTGGATGATCTAGAAGAAATGGACAACTATCTAGAAAAACACAACCTTCCAATACTGGCCCAGAAGAAACAGAAAATCTGAACAGACCAATTACCAGCAATGAAATTGAATTGGTAATCAAAAAACTACCTAAGAGCAAAATACCCAGACCAGATGTCTTCACAGCTGAATTTTATCAAACATTAAGTGAAGACCTAATATCCATCCTCCTTAAAATTTTCCAATAAATAGAGGAGGGAATACTTCAAACTCATTCTATGAAGCCAGTTTCACTCTAATACCAAAACCAGGCAAAAACACCACACAAAAAAAAGAAAATTACAGACCAATATCCCTGATGAACATAGATGCAAAAATACCCAACAAAATATTAGCAAACCGAATTCAAAAATACATCACAAAATTAGTGGTCAAAGATGGCAGCATGAGAGGAGAGACAGAGGTTTCCTCCTAAAACTGGATACAATTAGAAAATTTAATTGGCACAACTAATCCTGAGAGAGCAACAGGGAAGAGGAAGGCGTCAGACTGCATATACCTGGAGAAAAGAGCAGACCTCCGTGAACCGGGTAACATACCGGACCTGTGGCTCGGTGGGACCCAAGCCCCTCCCCCACCCCAGCTCACGGGCGTGAGGAAGAGAAACAGAGCAGGGTGGGAGTGGAAGGCTTAGGATTGCTGAATAACTTGCTCCAGAGATCTGCTCTGGGAGCACAAACCTACATGTCATGGTGCTTTCATGAGACTCGCATGACTACCGGGTTGGAAAGTTAATACAAGCAGAGTTCCTGGGGACAGTGGGATTCCAGCTGCTTGTGGAAAGCAGGGATCCATATCTGGATGCTCTGAGACAAAAACATACCTGTGTGACCGGCCCACTGGCTCAGGCAGTGGACAGAGACACAGGAACCAGGAGGCGGGGAACAGCCCTTTCCTCCCCCAAGGCACCAGTACCACTCCCCTGCGACCCCCAACATTGCTTCAGGGATGGAGCAGCTCCAGAATAGATCTTCTGGACACTAGAGGGTGCCATATACAAACATGAAGTGCCAATGGAACCTTGTCCAGAGTAAAATTGTTAATACAACTCCCGAGAAAGATTTAAATGATATGGACCTCGTGACTCTTCCTGAAACAGAGTTCAAAATAAAAATCATCAACATTCTAATGGAGGTACAGAAAGACATCCAAGAACTCAGGAATGAAGTCAGGTCAGAGATCCAATCATTGAAGAACATGATGGAGGGTATTAAAAGCAGGTTGGATACAGTGGAGGAGGCAATGAATGAAATAGAAACTAGAGAAGAGGAATACAAAGAAGCTGAGGCACAGAGAGAAAAAAGGATCTCTAAAAATGAAAGAATATTGAGAGAACTGTGTGACCAATCCAAGCAGAACAATATTCACATTATAGGGATACCAGAAGAAGAAGAAGACAGAGAAAGGGATAGAAAGTGTCTTTGAGGAGGTAGTTGCTGAAAACTTCCCCAGTCTGGGGAAGGACACAGTCTGTCAGGCCATGGAGATCCACAGATCCCCCAACACATGGGACCCAAGGAAGACAAGAGCAAGACACATAGTAATTAAAATGAGAAAGATCAAGGATGAGGACAGACTGTTAAAAGCAGCCAGAGGCAGAAATAAGATTACATACAAAGGAAAGCCCATTAGGCTAACATCAGAGTTCTCAGCAGAAACCTTACAGGCCAGAAGGGAGTGGCACAATGTATTTAATGCCATGAAGCAGAAGGGCCTGGAACCAAGATTACTTTATCGGGTGAGATTATCATTTAAATTTGAAGGAGGGATTAAACAATTTCCAGATAAGCAAAAGATGAGAGAGTTTACCTCCCACAAACCATCTCTGCAGTCTATTTTGGAGGGACTGCTATAGATGGAAGTGTTCTAGGGTTGAATAGCTGTCACCAGAGGTAGTAAAACCATGGTAGAGAGGGTGGAGCAGCTGACTGCAAGGCAAATGCAAAATTAAATTGACTATCCCCAAAGTCAATCAAGGGATAGGCAAAAAGTACAGAATTTGAAACCTAATATATAAAGAATGAAGGAGGAAGAAAAAGGAGGAGAAATAGAAAAGAACCTTTAGATTGTGTTTATAACAGCATACTAAGTGAGTTAAGTTAGACTCTTAGATAGTAAGGAAAGTAACCTGGCACCTTTGGTAACCATGAATCTAAAGCCTGAAATGGCAATAAGTACATACCTACCAATAATCACCTTCAATGTAAATGGACTGAATGCACCAATCAAAAGACATAGAGTCACTGAATGGATAAAAAAACAAGACCCATCTATATGCTGCTTACAAGAGACTTACCTCAAACCCAAAGACATGCACAGACTAAAAGTCAAGGGATGGAAAAAGATATTTCATGCAAACAATAGGGAGAAAAAAGAAGGTATTGCAGTACTAGTATCAGACAAACTAGACTTCAAAACAAAGAAAGTAACAGGAGATAAAGAAGGACATTACATAATGTCCAACAAGAGGATATAACCATTATAAATATATATGCACCCAACACAGGAGCACCAGCATATGTGAAACAAATACTAACAGAACTAGAGGAAGGAGGAAATAGAATGCAATGCATTCATTTTAGGAGACTTCAACACACCATTCACTCCAAAGGACAGATCTACCAGACAGAAAATAAGTAAGGACACAGAGGCACTGAACAACACACTAGAACAGATGGACCTAATAGACATCTATAGAACTCTACACCCAAAAGCAACAGGACACACATTCTTCTCAAGTGCACATGGAACATTCTCCAGAATAGACCACATACTAAGCCACAAAAAGAGCCTCAGTAAATTCAAAAAGATTGAAATTCTACCAACCAACTTCTCAGACCACAAGGATATAAACTAGAAATAAATTGTACAAAGAAAGCAAAAAGGCTCACAAACACATGGAGGCTTAACAACATGCTCCTAAATAGTCAATGGATCAACAACCAAATTAAAATGGAGACCCAGTAATATATGGAAATAAATGACAACAACAACACAAAGCCCCAACTTCTGTGGGACGCAGCAAAAGCAGTCTTAAGAGGAAAGTATATAGCAATCCAGGCATATTTAAAGAAGGAAGAACAAACCCAAATGAATAGTCTAACATCACAATTATCAAAATTGGAAAAAGAAGAACAAATGAGGCCTAAAGTCAGCAGAAGGAGGGACATAATAGAGATCAGAGAAGAAATAAACAAAATTGAGAAGAATAAAACAATAGAAAAAGTCAATGAAACCAAGAGCTGTTCTTTGAGAAAATAAACAAAATAGATAAGCCTCTAGCCAGACTTATTAAGAGAAAAAGAGAATCAACACACATCAACAGAATCAGAAACCAGAAAGGAAACATCACGACGAACCCAACAGAAATACAAAGAATTATTAGACACTACTATGAACCTATATGCTAAGAAGCTGGAAAACCTAGAAGAAATGGACAACTTCCTAGAAAAATACAACCTTCCAAGGCTGACCAAGGAAGAAACACAAAATCTAAACACACCAATTACCAGCAAAGAAATTGAAGCGGTAATCAAAAAACTACCCAAGAAAAAAAAACCCAGGCCAGATGGATTTACCTCAGAATTTTATCAGACATACAGGGAAGATATAATACCCATTCTCCTTTAAGTTTTCCAAAAAATAGAAGAGGAGGGAATACTCCCAAACTCATTCTATGAAGCCAACATCACACTAATACCAAAACCAGGCAAAGACCCCACCAAAAAAGAAAATTACAGACCAATATCCCTGATGGATGTAGATGCAAAAATACTCAACAAATTATTAGCAAAGCGAATTCAAAAATATATCAACAGGATTATACACCATGACCAAGTGGGATTCATCCCAGGGATGCAAGGATGGTACAACATTTGAAAATCCATCAACATCATCCACCACATCAACAAAAAGAAAGACAAAAACCACATGATCATCTCCATAGATGCTGAAAAAGCATTTGACAAAATTCAACATCCGTTCATGATAAAAACTCTCAGCAAAATGGGAATAGAGGGCAAGTACCTCAACATAATAAAGGCCATATATGATAAACCCACAGCCAACATCATACTGAACAGCGACAGGCTGAAAGCTTTTCCTCTGAGATCGGGAACAAGACAGGGATGCCCACTCTCCCCACTGTTATTCAACATAGTACTGGAGGTCCTAGCCACAGCAACTAGACAAAACAAAGAAATACAAGGAATCCAGATTGGTAAAGAAGTTAAACTGCCACTATTTGCAGATGACATGATACTGTACATAAAAAACCCTAAAGACTCCACTCCAAAACTACTAGAACTGATATTGGAATACAGCAAAGTTGCAGGATACAAAATTAACACACAGAAATCTGTGGCTTTCCTATACACTAACAATGAACCAACAGAAAGAGAAATCAGGAAAACAATTCCATTCACAATTGCATCAAAAATATTAAAATACCTAGGAATAAACCTAACCAAAGAAGTGAAAGACCTATACCCTGAAAACCAAAGGACACTCTTAAGAGAAATTAAAGAGGACACTAACAAATGGAAACTCATCCCATGCTCTTGGCTAGGAAGAATTAATATCATCAAAATGGTCATTCTCCCCAAAGCAATATACAGATTTGATGCAATCTCTATCAAATTACCAACAACATTCTTCAACTAACTGGAACAAATAGTTCAAAAATTTATATGGAAACACCAAAGACCCCGAATAGCCAAAGCAATCCTGAGAAAGAAGAATAAAGTGGGGGGATCTCACTCCCCAACTTCAAGCTCTACTACAAAACCACAGTAATTAAGACAATTTGGTACTGCCACAAGAACAGAACCACAGACCAGTGGAACAGATTAGAGACTCCAGACATTAATCCTAACATATATGGTCAATTAATATTCGATAGAGGAGCCATGGACATACAATGGGGAAATGACAGTCTCTTCAATAGATGGTGCTGGCAAAACTGGACAGCTACATGTAAGAGAATGAAAGTGGATCACTGTCTAACCCCATACACAAAAGTAAATTCAAAATGGATCAAAGACCTGAATGTAAGTCATGAAACCATAAAACTCTTAGAAAAAAACATAGGCAAAAATCTCTTGGACATAAACATTAGCGACTTCTTCATGAGCATATCTCCCTGGGCAAGGAAAACAACAGCAAAAATGAACAAGTGGGACTATATCAAGCTGAAAAGCTTCTGTACAGCAAAGGACACAATCAATAGAACAAAAAGGTACCCTACAGTATGGGAGAATATATTCATAAATGACAGATCCAATAAAGGCTTGACATCCAAAATATATAAAGAGCTCACATACCTCAACAAACAAAAAGCAAATAATCCAATTAAAAATGGGCAGAGGAGCTGAACAGACAGTTCTCCAAAGAAGAAATTCAGATGGCCTACAGACACATGAAAAGATGCTCCACTTCACTAGTTATCAGAGAAATGCAAA
The DNA here is from genome assembly GCF_040802235.1 of Manis javanica. Classification (NCBI taxonomy): domain Eukaryota; kingdom Metazoa; phylum Chordata; class Mammalia; order Pholidota; family Manidae; genus Manis; species Manis javanica. Next base: position 154,658,618 of record NC_133157.1, read on the forward strand.
TTAAAACCACAATGAGATATCATCTCACACCAGTAAGGATGGCTACCATCCAAAAGACAAACAACAACAAATGTTGGCGAGGTTGTGGAGAAAGGGGAACCCTCCTACACTGCTGGTGGGAATGTAAATTAGTTCAACCATTGTGGAAAGCAGTATGGAGGTTCCTCAAAATGCTCAAAATAGACTTACCATTTGACCCTGGAATTCCACTTCTAGGAATTTACCCTAAGGATGCAGCACTCCAGTTTGAAAAAGACAGATGCACCCCTATGTTTATCGCAGCACTATTTACAATAGCCAAGAAATGGAAGCAACCTAAGTGTCCATCAGTAGATGAATGGATAAAGAAGATGTGGTACATATACACAATGGAATATTATTCAGCCATAAGAAGAAAACATATCCTACCATTTGCAACAACATGGATGGAGCTAGAGGGTATTATGCTCAGTGAAATAAGCCAAGCGGAGAAAGACAAATACCAAATGACTTCACTCATCTGTGGAGTATAAGAACAAAGAAAAAACTGAAGAAACAAAACAGCAGCAGAATCACAGAACCCAAGAATGGACTAACAGTTACCAAAGGGAAAGAGACTGGGTAGAATGGGAGGGTAGGGAGGGATAAGGGTGGGGAAGAAGAAAGGGGGTATTATGATTAGCATGTATAATGTGGGGGTTGGGGGAAAGGGGAGGGCTGTGCAACCAGAGAAGACAAGTAGTGATTCTACAACATCTTACTATACTGATGGACAGTGACTGTAATGGGGTTTGTAGGGGGCACTTAGGGTAGGGGAGAGCCTACTAAACATAATGTTCTTCATGTAATTGTAAATTAATGAAAACAAAATAAAAAAATAAAAATAAAAAGAATTACTGGTCAAAACAGAAAATACATCACAAAGATCATCCATCATGATCAAGTGGGATTTATTTCAGGGATGCAAAGATGGTAAAATATTCAAAAATCCATCAACATCATAAACTACATCAACAAAAAGAAGAACAAAAACTACATGATCATCTCCATAGATGCTGAAAAAACATCTGATAAAATTCAGCAGCCATTCATGATAAAAACATTCAACAAAATGAGTATAGAAGGCAAGTACCTCAACATAGTAAAGGCCATATATGAAAAACCCATAGCAAACATCATACTTAACAGTGAAAAGCTGAAAGCTTTTCCTCCAAGATCAGGAACAAGACAAGGATGTCCACTCTCACCACTTTTATTCAACATAATACAAGAGGTTCTAGCCATGGCAAGCAGATAACACAGATTCAATGCAATCCCTTTCTAAATACCAATGGCATTCTTCTACAAACTAGAGCAAATAGTTCTAAAATTCATATGGACCCACAAAAGATCCCAAATAGCCAAAGCAATCCTGAGAAAGAAGAATAAAGTGGGGGGGATTATGCTCCCCAACTTCAGGCTCTACTACAAAGCCACAGTAATCAAGACAATTTGGTATTGGCACAAGAACAGACCCATAGATCAATGGACTAGGATAGAGAGTCCAGATATAAACTCACACATATATGGCCAATTGATATATGATAAAGGAACCATGGATATACAATGGGGAAATGACAGCCTCCTCAACAACTGGTGTTGGCAAAACTGGACAGCTACATATAAGAGAATGAAACTGGATTACTGTCCAACTCGATACACAAAAGTAAATTTGAAATGGATCAAAGACCTGAATGTAAGTCATGAAACCATAAAACTCTTAGAAGAAAACAGAGGCAAAAATCTTCTGAATATAAACATGAACAACTTTTTCCTGAACATATCTCCTCCAGCAAGAGAAACAAAAGCAAAAATGAACAAATGGGTATACATCAAACTGAAAAGCTTCTATACAGCAAAGGACACATCAGCAGAACAAAACGGCATCCTATAGTATGGGAGAATATGTCCATAAATGACATATCTGATAAGGGGTTAACATCCAAAATATATAAAGAGCTCACATGCCTCAACACCCAGAAAGCAAATAACCTGATTAAAAAATGGCAGAGGACACTTCTCCAAAGAAGAAATTCAGATTGCCAATAGGCACATGAAGAGGTACTCCACATCACTAATTATCAGAGAAATGCAATTTAAAATCACAATGAGATATCACCTCACACCAGTTAGGATGGCCAACATCGACAAGACAAGGAACAAAAAATGCTGGGAAGGATGCGGAGAAAGGGGAACCCTCCTACATTGTTGGTGGGAATGCAAATTAGTTCAACCATTGTGGAAAGCAATATGGAGGTTCCTCAAAAACTAAAAATGGAAATACCATTTGACCCAGGAATTCCACTCCTAGGAATTTATCCAAAGAAAATAAGATCCCTGATTCAAAAAGACAAATGCCCCCCTATGTTTATTGCAGCACTATTTACAGTAGCCAAGATATAGAAGCAACCTAAGTGTGCATCAGTAGGTGAATGGATAAACAAGTTGTGGTACATATACATAATGGAATATTATTCAGCCATAAGAAGAAAACAAATCCTACCATCTGCAACAGCATGGATGAAGCTATAGGGTATTATGCTCAGTAAAATAAGCCAGGCAGAGAAAGACAACTACCAAATGATTTCACTCATTTGTGGAGTATAACAACTAAGCAAAATTGATGGAACAAAACAGCAGTGGACTCACACACCCCAAGAAGGGACTAGCGATTACCAAAGGGGAGAAGGGGACCAAGGGGCATTATGATTAGCACAGAGAATGTAGTGGGGGGGCATGGGGAAGACAGTATAGCACAGTAGAAGACAAGTAGCATCTTACTACACTGATGGACAGTGACTGTAATGGGGTGTGGGTGGGGGACTTGAAAATAGGGGTGAATGTAATAACCACAATGTTGCTCATGTGAAACCTTCATAAGATTGTGTATCAATGATACCTTTATGCTATGTTATATAAAGGCATGAAGAAGGAGTTTGGGAGGCAGTGACAACATCTGCCTGGCTTAACCAAGGATGAGTCTCTTAAAGGTGATGCCATTTGAGCTTGTTTTTCATTTTAATGCCTACAAATCAAAGTTTTCACTGTTAATCAGAGGCAGGTATTCATTTTCATAAGGTTCACCAATTGTATATGACTCCTTATACAAGAAACTGGCAAGAGTTGTTCCTTCTGGAGAAAAGCACTAGAAGTCTGGAGGGTTAGGGACCTAATGGCCTTAGGTAGGAACTTACCTTTCACTGTATATTTATTCCTTCTTTATCATGTACATTTATTCCTTTGTTAAAATACTATTATTAAAATAAATTTAACACAAGTGACTCCTGATCCTCTCTAGCAACATTCCCTAAATGTGGTCCAAAAGATACACCAATTGTCTTAGTTTCCTATACTCCTTTTATTCAAAGGACATAAAAACAGTCAACATTCCTTTCAGAAAAATTAATAACTACTGAACCACCTCTCAATGTGAAATTTGAACCATCTCTTCTAGGGTTTTGTAACTTCAAAAGTTCTCTTCCTGCTAATTACCTCCCAACACACAAATATAAAGAACTGATGATATCAAATTATGCAGACAGTACAATTTTATCTACCAACTCTTCCTCTGAAGAATGTTAATTCAAGGTCTTGTCTGGCTCTTTTATGCTGTGTGTTCTAATCTTGGATCCTCTTCTAATAAATTATAATGTATCCATTTATTCCTCTGGCAGAAGTATTTGTGGTGACAATGCCCTGGATTAAAAGATCACTTTCCTTAGGTCCTTTCCTAGGTACAGCCAGGTGACTAAGTTCTAGCCTGTGAGTAATACTATGTCATTCCTTGGAAGATTCCTCAGCCAAGAGATGAAGGTTTTTATCCCTCCCTTTGCTTCCTTCCAGGTGAGGATGGAAGACATGTGATGAGGATAGAAGAAGAGAGAGACAGGATGCTGGGCCACTGGTGGAATCCTGATGCTGCTACCCAACACCCAGCTTCTCCTGTGATTTCTTTTATATGGTGGACTAAACCATTATATAGTTAAGTCACTGGTATTTGGAGTTTCTGTTTTACATAAGCTTCCTTTCTCTTTCCCTTACATATTTGTCCTCCTTCATGCTTTATTTTCTAAAATCTCGTATGCTGGCACACTGTAATACACTCTGTTTTCTGGAAGCTTTAGCTTTCCGTACACTACACCTTTTGTGATCCATTCTGTCTTTCGCTTAGGGCCGCTATTAGGTGTTCTCCTCCATCTCTGATTGCTGTGGCTGTGTTATCAGCCCCATCGTGCTGTCCTCTACCAGAAATACCATGCACTCTGCACTTCTATTTTGCAGTTAGTTGCCACTAGGAATATCAGCTACAAGAAGTTAGAGCTGTCCAGCTGTCTAGTCCATTCACAGCTGTATTTCTAGAACTTAGATAAGTACTTGACTTTTAGTAACTACTCATTAATATTTCATTGAGTTTACTCAAATATTTATTAAACACCTAGTATGTGCCAAGCATCTTTCTAAGCACTGGGGATACCTCAGTGAACAAGGTAGATAAAAATCACTTCCCTGTGGCACTTACATTCTAGTGTTGAGAAAGAAAAATAAATAATAAAAATTAAATAAATCAATCAATCAATGAAAAGACTAAAAAAACTTATCCATTTTGTTAGAGAGGTCCTCTGGAGAACCAGAGCAGAGCAAAGGGAACTGGGATTCACTGTAGAAAATATGGGTAGGAAGAAAATGGGGTCACAGTTTTAAATAAACAAAGGAGTAAGAATTGGCCCTTGGAGAAGCAAACATTTACACAAAGACGTGAATGTGGTAAGGAAAGGAGACATTCAGGAAAGAGCATTCCAGGAAACAAGTACAATCAGAGAGCAGACAGTGCAAAGGCCCTGTGGTTTCAAGAAACAGTGTAGAGGACACTGAGCCTAGAAGGGAGTGAGCAGGTAGGAGACAGGTGTAAAGAAATGTCAGAGAGATCTCAAACCTTGTAGGTCTATCTCTGTTTTTTGACTGTTACTCTAAGTGATATGAGGAACCATTTCAGGGCTTACAGCAGAAGCAATACAGGATGTGGTTTTAATTCTAGAAGAACATTCTGCCTGCTGTGCTGTGAACAAATTATAAGGGAATAAGTATGGAAGCAGGGAGCCCAAGGGAGACCTGCAACAATTGAGTGAAAGATGGTTAAAAGCATGGGCCAGGATATAACACAAGGTGGGAGGAAATGACCAGGTTCTAGATACACTTTGGAAGGAGAGACACAGGGATTTGTTAGCCAATTGAATATGGGGTATGAAAAAAAGAAAATAATTCCTTGGATGACTCCAAGTTTTTTGGCCTGAACAGCTGGAAGAATGGTATTGCCATTAACTGAAATAGTCCTGTAGGTGGACCAGGCTTAGAGAGAAGATTTCAGTGTGGCTGTGTGAAGTGGGGTAAGTCTATTAGACTTCAAGAAGAGGTGTCCAGTAGGCAGTTGGATACACACATTTGAAGTTCAAAGAAAAGTTCTGAGTTAGGAGCATAAAGTTTGAAGTTGTCATGAATATATGAAAAAAAGGGTTTTGAACATTGACAAAACATAAACATAATTTCCTTTCTTCAAGAAATCTTAACATTTTGTAGCTGAAAGAATGGCTTCCAAAGAATTTAAACAAGACCTTTTATTAAGAAAAGACCTCTTTGATGCTTTCCATCCTATTTTAAAGTAATGTCTCAAAACATGGTCTGCAGATCCCCTGAATCAGAATAAAACCAATTTTAGTAATAAGGACTCTTAGTGATCTTCACCCATACTCAAAGCTGAAAACCACCCACTCTGTGTGTGTAACTCTGTGGCACAGAGTGTCATTTGGCTGTTTCCACTTTCATACCTATAATGGCAACTAAGTGTGGGTTACACATGATGGTCACAACCTAAAGACAGAATCATTAGGAACCTCTGATATGCAATTCATTTTATGACAGCCATAGACTGATACATGTTGCATGGGATTTATCAATATTCAAGGAAACATATTTCTAGGCATATTCTGAATCATTTCCTATGCTATCTCCACAGCAACTTTGATAATTTGCCTTTAAGATGGATCTCCTGTGATGAGTTATAACAACTTTGGTTTGGATAAGCATGATGTTTCAGGAAAGATGTTGCTGTTTCTCAGCCATACCTGATTCTCTGATGTCAACATTTAGAAACCTATATTCCCATGACAGTTTTTCAGTTCTTTATAATCTCAATTTTTTTCTTTTACTATTTTTTTGCCTGCTGATGAAGTTTAAGAGCACATGAGACTAGAATACACTACACTACACTAGCCTATAGTCTGATTATTCTGGGAAGTCCTCACAAAGTAATTAATTGCTCAAAGAAACATACACAGCAGATACTTAAAAGGATTACCCACATATTCTTTCAGGGAAATGAAAGCTCCAGAAGACTGTGCAAACACACATAACAGGTTTCTTGAGTAATCATTTTCAGGTCCAGATTAACCTATAATAACTAAGTGATATTTTTGAAATTTCTGGACCTAGGAAGCCAAAAACCTGAAGATCTCATCAAATAGTTTGTCAGAATGTGTGGGCTGTGGGCTTCACTCATGTATATTTCTTGCCTGGCCCTCTGGGTCCTGGTATCACCATTCCCAATGTAGATAAAGTGTTCTCAGAGGTTCAAAATCCTGGAGCTATACTTCCAGTCTACCATGTCAAAAAGAAACAGAAAAAGCCACTTGACCTGGTATGCTATGAAGAATATGGTATTAGAGAATCTTTAGAAAGCACTTAGGCCACTTTTAAATCATAAAACCCAAAGTTGTGGTATATTTAGGTTCTATTTTCCAAAATCTTATGTATTTCTGACTTTAGTTCTGGGGGACAAAAGGTTTGCATTTTAAATTACAGTTGTCACTTCCCTTTTCTCATTTCTAAAGTGCTATCATATTTTTATAATTCTGTTGTACAAAACATTAAGCAGTTTGATTGATAGGTTGCACCTAAATTCAGCGATAGTACACAAGGACTGAGAGTCCAGAACAGAAATTAGAGCTCATAGGGATCCACTATTACATAACGGTTATGAGAGAGCCCCAGTCCAAGGTCACTAACCCACAGTATCTCCAAAACTGGCTCAGACCTGACATTTGTAACAGAAAGAGGACAGGACCCAGGAGGGGGGAGGCACATGGCACAGTCAAAAAGTGTCTACTCCGATGATCACCTGGCACTGTCCTAGGCACCTGTTTTGGCCTGGACTCTGGTGCTGGCAGGAGAAAACAGTGGAGGCCCCAGTCCAAAGACAGCAGTCAGAAGACAGGGTTCCCTGGAGAAGTCACTTGTCTTCTTGAACCAGAAGGGGCAGCAGCATTAAATAAGAAAACACTCCGCTTTTCTAATTAAGCTCATGCACTATGATTCTGGGCAGACAGCAAATTTATTTTATACCATTTTTTATTTCCTGCTGGCGACTACTAAACAAATCAGCATAATTATCAGATATCTTTTCAAACTTTCATCTTCCACTTTATTTAGATGGTACTTCATTCAGATCTTGCTTCCTCCTGGGAACCACTGGGTGTTATTATCAAAATACTAGGGTAGATGATTTCCCTTCTTTCTACACATGAGAATATTTATTTAGCAATTCTTTCTACAGCATGTGGCCATGAAAAGCATGAGGGACAGAATGGGGGTATTATAGGAAGGGAGCAAATGCATGGGCCAGGGTACACATTACAATACAATGTCTGGAAAGTACTACCATATTTTTTACATGCCTTCCCATAATGGCATGTTGTCTTTTCAGCATTAACAGTCCCTGCAATACAGGCATCCTATGGCACTTAATGTTCTATTGCATTAGGCATTCACTATGTATTGGTTGACTCAAGATAGATGTAAACTAGAAAAGGGAAAAAATAAAGATATCCTATCATGTGTCCATTTTCAAGACTGTAAATAGCATTGAGATGTTGTCATGGAGTCTTAGGAGAAAAGCTGCAATGTGCAGTTCACATATACAGCTAATCTGGGAGTTGTAAACAGGGAGAAAAATAAAATGTAACAAAATGTTCTCAACACTTATTTGCTTGGAAGAAATTGAGAAATTACAATTTGGAAGGTATTAATAGTGTCTGCTAAACTGTGTTATTAAATATATTGTCAAGGGAATAAGTCCTTTTGTTTGTATTGTAAGAAAACAGCTTTAAACAAGATGCTGAGAGGAAAGAATGTTTGGTAAATATCCTTTGTTAAAATAGCAGTTGCCATTTCCCCTTTATTTTTATAGCTGTTAAAACACAACGAAGACAACAAATTAGTAATCTCTAAATATTTTACACTACATATATGTATACATAAAATTATACAATATTGCCTTATTTAGCAATTCTTTTTACAACAACTATATGAGATAATTCACAGAATTGTCTCAAAAGGATCTCTAACTGTGGTAGTAGAAACTTAGAAAGTAATTGAATTTCTCCACAGAAACATTTCTAATAAGTCAATTATGATGAACTAGTTCACTGTGAACTCTAACCTAGTTAACTGTGACCTGTGTTCACTGAAATTACATGCAATGCTTCAAGCTATGGGGGGCAAGATGGGTAGTTAGACTTCCTGTCTTCAAGTACCCATAGCAGCAGAAACGAGCTGAGATGCAGCAACATCACCACCATCTTCAGGCCAGACAGATGGGATTCAGTTAGAGCGACTGGCATGCCATCATCTCTAAGTCCTCCCTCCATGACCTTCTCCTGTCCCACGCATGTCCATTACAGCTGCTCTGCCAACCGCCATCACTCTCCATAGTCCAGGCTCTCATCATTTTTCCCTTGAACTAAGGCAGCTGCCTCCTATCTGGACTCCCTGCTTCCAGTCTCTTTCCCTTACTTGCTACTAGAGTGAAATTTTCATCAATCTACAGGCTTAAATCACTTCATTCTATCAGCTCCTTACTGCCTATAGCTCCTGGAAAGCAGGAGCACTGCCTTTCAACTCCTATATCCCCAGTACTGGCACAGCTCCTGATACACAGTAGGTGTTTAGTAAGTGTTGGTTGAATAAATTCACAACAAAGTGTGATATGCAAACCTCTTCACAATCAGGACACACCCGATCTTCATATCTTCATTTCATCCTGTCCCACCAAATGTTTCAGCAGTTCTGAATTGTTGTTTTCCCATACACATTATGGACTTACCCATTTCTAATTGTTGATGAAGTTACTCTCTGTTTAAAATATCCTCACCTACTTCTATTTTGTCACTTTCTAATTCATTTGTGAAGTTCAGACTGGTAACATTAAGTGAATGAAGGAACTAACAAGCCTCCTGAAGTACCTTGTGCCTCTACTCCTGCATCTCTCTGGCAGGAGTCCCGGTCAACACTGTTCCTCCAGGCTCACTGCTTCCTGTCAAGAGTCATACTCCACTGTCTTGCCAATGGGTTTCAGCCCCAGGCAAGTTCACAATGGATTCAATGTGACCAAAGAAAATGACAGCAAAATGTTCTTGGGGGTGAAAGAGTTATTCCCAACTTTATTTCCAGGTGGCAGGTCAGTCACTAGAATCCCATTCACTCAGAGCGAGTCTGTATGCAGCAAGCCAGTCTCTGCCTCTGGGCCCCTCTGTCTGCACATCCATCCCTCACAGCCATCCTCCAGGCCTCTCTGCACAGCCATTCCACACAGCCATCCTCTGGGCCTCGCTGTACAGCTGTCCCTCACAGCCATCCTCCGGGCCTCTCTGCACAGTCGTCCCACACAGCCATCCTCTGGGCCTCTGTTCTTGGCACTGACACCACTCCAGCCTCTGCTCTGCTCTCCTGCAGCCTTGTAGCCCTGCCACCATGTCGTGCCCAGAGCACTGGGTGGAGCTCTTTATATAGAGTCAACAGCCATGTATTGCCCACAGGTGTGCAGTGAGCTAGTCAACCAGGGCCAGGTGAGAATCCTGGCCACAGGAACTTTCATTTTATCCACACTCCACCTCTCCAGGGTTCTCTCCTCTCAATCTATGTGCCCTTAGTCCTCTGCAATGGTCCCTGTGCATGGAAGCTGGAACATTGTTCTCCAGCCTCTCCAGCAAAAAGTCTTGCAGACACACAGGCCGGACTCATGGCTCTGTCTCTGACCTCTGCCTCTTTGGTCTTAATGGCTGGAACTGCTGCTCTGGTTTCAGTTGTTTCCATAGCTCCAGTAAGATCTTATTTGGCTTCCCATCTAATTTCCTTCCATCTACTCCTGCCTGTATCAAATTAACCCACATCTGGGTCCTCGTAACACTCACAGGGCCCCTCATATTCCTCCTGTGAGTAACAGGTCTTATTTCTTCCCAGGTTCTCATTGCTTCAGCTGTACGTGTCACCTCACATTTTGTAATCGCTGCCTCAAGGCGGCTGCACTGTCAGGGAAGACAGCTTTCCCATCTCTGATTCCAAAAGAACAATTCCATCCACCCCTAAGTCCCACAGCCACCAGCTCAGCCTAAGTATAGGGGTGGACCATTGAGTGCTCCATGACCTGGGGAGGGGGCTGCTCCTCTCCCTGGGGAACTTTCAGCTGCTGGGTCTTTATTTTCTTTACAACCACTGGGAGTGCTTTCAATACAGGAGGCGCCAGTGCCTCCGGCACCACCCCTTCATCCTTCTCTAGCTCCTCCATTTCTGGGGCTGATGGCATCTTTCTCTCCACTCCCCTGAGTGCCTCCTCTGCTACAGTGCCTCGCAACAATACCAGCTCAGTCTTCAGAAGGTCTCTTACCTTCACCTCAATGCTTCACAGCTGACGTTCTCATGCCATCTCCACCTGTGCTTCCCTCAGGAGTTCATCTTTTTCCTTGATGGCCTCTTTCTCCTTCAGAACATCTGGCAGTGCTGCCATCTCATCTCCAATGGCACCTTGCTGCCAGTGCTCTAGTGCTGCCTCCTCCCGCATCAATGCCATCTCTTCCTCAGGAAATCCACAGAGGTTTGCAGCTCACCTTCTCGTGCTGCCATTTCTTGGGTCTCCTCTATAGACTTTTTTAATACTGTGAGAAGCAGCCAACCCACAGTCCCCGCTGCCTCATGGGCACTCTGCTTCTCAAAGGATCTGCTTACTATACCAAGGGCCACCGCTACTGCCTCAGGTGTCACATCCACTTGCCTCTAGTCCCAGGGTGGGCCCAGTCCTCTAGGAGGCAAGCCACTCAGACCACATACCCATTGGGGGAGGATCCACTGTCTTCCCATTCACAGGGGCAGCCCGCTGAAGCGCCCCTCCCATATGGGCAGCCTGTCTTTTTCCTTGGTCAACAATGAATCCTGCCAACTATGCCAACTGTCTTGCCAATGGGTTTCAGCCCCAGGCGAGTTCACTATGGATTCAGTGTGACCAAAGAAAATGACAGCAAAACGTTCTTGGGGGTGAAAGGGTTATTCCCAACTTTATTTCCAGGTGGCAGGTCAGTCACTAGAATCCCATTCACTCAGAGCGAGTCTGTATGCATCAAGCCATCCTCGGGGCCCCTCTGTCTGCACAGCTGTCCCTCATAGCCATCCTCCGGACTCTGTGCACAGCCATCCCTCACAGCCATTCTCCGGGCCTCTCTGCACAGTTGTCCCACACAGCCATCTTCTGGGCCTCTGTCCTCGGCACTGCCACCACTCTAGCCTCTGCTCTGCTCTGCTCTCCTGCAGCCTTGCAGCCCTGCCACCATGTCGTACTCAGAGCATTGGGCAGAGCTCTTTATATAGAGTCAATAGCCATGTATTGCCCACAGGTGTGCAGTGAGCTAGTCAACCAGGGCCAGGTGAGAATCCTGGCCACAGGAACTCTCATTTTATCCACATCCACCATAGCCTAACATTAACTAAAACTAGCTATGTGATCCTAAACAAGATTCAGTTTCCTTATTTGTTTTAAAAATGTGATTGGTAGACAGATATTGGGGTGAAGTCAGCCTGGGTCTATGTTTCTAATACTCACTTCCTTATTTTTCCCACTTCCTGATAGAAGATCTCAAAATGAGAAAATACATCATATGTTCAGAAAACAGAAGAATAATGTAGCACTTAGAAAACACATTGTGCATGGAGGAGGGGCAGGAAAAGGGACCAGAAAGGTAGGTTGGGGCTGCACTATGAATATGTCCACATGTCATGCTTCATTCAATATCATTTAACAAGCAAAATAAGCAGATAATGGGGGAAGAAAGGTATGTGCACATGTGTGTGTGTGGGTGGCCCACAGTTAAAGACAGAGTCAGTCTACTGCCATCTGAGACATTTAGTTCCCAAAGAAACTGAACAGAGCTGCCATGGGAAGACACACACCTCTGGAATCTTGTTTACAACCCCAGGAGGACTCAGCTTCTGCAAAGAAGACTGGCTTCTCCCACCAAGCCTAGGGCAGTGCTGAGACTGCCTGAGGAGGAACCAGAGCTAGAATCCACTGAACCTCTCCAGCACTGAGAACCATGCTGCTCAAAGAGACCCCACATCCTGGTCCAACCCCACCAGTTGACTGAGCAGACAAAGAGTTTGTGGTCTATACCTGAACAGGTGGCTCCTGTTGAAGAAGATTTAATGGCAGGAAAAGAAACTAAGAATTTTAATAAAAATATAATGACAATTCTTGGGTAGATTTATTGACAGGGAAGAAATATATTTTGGCAAATTAAAAAATAAACATTACTTCTGAATTTAAAACCTAAGTGAAGAACCAAAAAAACAATACTGCTTAAAAACAAAGTAGTAATCAGGAGTAGTAAAAACTAGAAGATTTACAAGATCAAATGTGAATTTTTTCTGACAACAGGAAAATACAAATAAAAGGAAATCATTCATGAAAAAAACATGGAAAGTTGTTTCAAGAAGTCTGATATGCAAATGAAAATAAAGGCATTCCAGAAGGAAGAAAGGAATAGAGAACACCTACATTTACCCATCTACTCAACATGTTGCCAGAGGTCCTAACAAGTGCATATGATAAGAAAAAGTTAAAACTTTAGGGTTTGGAAAGGAAAAAACAGTTTTACAGATGATATTATGTATGTAATAAATAAAAATAAGTTATTACAATGAAAAAAATTTCAGCGAGATGGTTGGATATAAAATGAATATTCAAAATTCAAGTGTACTTCTATACACCAGCAACAGTTAAAACATAGCTTATTAATATAATTTACAATTGAAACAAATATACACAGTACCCAGAAAGAAATCTGAGAAAAGTTGTACAGATGTTTATGGAGAATTACTGAGACATTAAAAAATGCCTAAATACAAGATGTATCATGCTAATATACAGAAAGATTCAATAATGTTGAAATGTCATGACTTCTCCTCACATTGATGCAGATAGTCCAATAAAAACCTTGACAGTGCTTTCTAAGGAGCTTAAACCAATTCTAAAATGTGTATCAGAGAGCAAAAGTCCAAGATTAGATATTTATTTTTTTTTTAAGACAAAGCATTTTTAATAAAAATGATGCAGGGGATTTTCCCTCTGGATAGCAAGCATTTTTTTGGAGGTTATAGAAATTAAAACAGTAATGCTAAAACAGTATTGATATTAACACAAGGATAGGCAAAAATCAATAATGAAACAGTAGAAAACTAAGAAATAGAACTTCATATATAGTACAATGATATATGGAAGAGATTGCATTGCAGGTTACTGGGAGAAAGGATGGACTTTTAAATCAATAATGCTAAAACAATTGATTATAAGGAATTAATAAAACTGGACCTTTATCTTACACCAAACAGAATAATCACTTCTAGATATATTCATGTGTAAAGGCAAAATTTTAATCATTCAAAGAAAATATAATGTATTTATGATCTCAGAGTAGATTATAAAAAACACAAAAATCACTAATAAAAACAATCACATATATATATAAAATACATAATAATTATATATATAATTAAGATGGCTGCCCATAGAAGTTCACTATGAAGAAAGCTAAAACATAATCCAAAAATGAAATATTACAAACACACACACATATGCTTATACACACACATCTACACTTAAACAAACATATATAAATAAGAAGTGGCTAAAAATTAATAGGAAAAAATCCATAGAAAGATTGTCAGAGGATACAAAGAGATAGATAATAAATACATCACAAGTTGTTAATTTCACTACTAATCAGAAAAATGCAAATTAAAAATAAATGATACCTACTGCACTATGTGGGTAGTAAATGTATACTAATGCCAAACTTGCTCTAAATGTACTGTAACACCACCAGTAAAATTAACCATATACATGCAAAGGGTATATCATATCTTATATATAAATCAGGAATCAAGTCCATTCACCAAATTTCAAATTGATATTTACTCTTGTGATGGAATATGAAGTGGGTAAATTAGATACCACTAGCATATTGTTATTTAATATGTTTATCATTGGATCTTTTGCATGCTTTAATCTGGTTAATATATTTAAATTTGCTTTTTCACCCCCACTCTCTCCCTATGTGAAAGCTCTGTTTATAGTATTTTATGACACTGTTGTAAAGTTCAGCTATATGAATAAAATATAAGTTTGAATAGTAAATAAATAAATAAATAAATAAATAAATAAAATAAATGATACCATTTTTTTAATCTACAACACAAGCAAAAAATAAAAATATTGATACTATCCAAAGTATACAGACTTCCGTATATGGACTTCTATGGTCTTAAGTTAATGGTCTTAACTTATTTTTGAATATTGTTTTTTGGTTGTGATAGTTGACATATGAGGTATTTTTAGAAAATAGAACTGTAAGTAAAAAAACTCCAATTCTACTAAACTGAGATTTTTGAAAACGCTAAATGAACGTAAATGTGAATGCCTGGAGACACCTCCAAAATAGTAAAAGATAAACCAGTCGGCTATGTGAAAGCTGTTACAACCCCACTGAATACTGCTTTCACTACTAGTAATAAAAGCTAACATGTATCAAATCCTTTCTATGTTCCAGACACTGTGCATGCATTGTCACCTTTAATCCTCATGATAACATGCAGAAGATACTGTGATTTCTCTTCATTTTACAGATGAGGAAATTGAAGTCTACATTTGTTATGTTAGCCAGTGTATTAGCTTGCTAGGGCTGCTGTAACAAAATACCACAGACTTTTTGGGTAGCTTAAGCAACAGAAATTTATTTTCTCATAGTTCATAGGCTAGAAGCCAGGGATAAAGGTATCAGCAGGTTTGGTTCCTTCTGAAGGCTGTGAGGAAAGAATCTGTTCCAGGCCTGTATCACTGGCTTATAGGTGGCCATCTTCTCCATGTCTTCACACCATCTTGCCTCTGTGTGTGTCTGTGTCCTAATTTCTTCTTCTTATAAGGACACCAGTCATACTGAATTACGGCCCACAGTGATGCTCTTACTTCAACTTAATTACCTCTGTAAAGACCCTAGCACCAAATAAGATAACTAGAGGTTAAACTTCAACATATGAATTTGGAAGAGGGCACAATTCAGCCCAAAACACTCGGTGTCAGGACAAGGATTTTAACCAAGGTCTGTGACTTCAAAACCTAAATTCATAACCATTCTATTTTACTGTCTTATGGTGGCTGTATTCCTTATATTTTTTCTGTCTCAAATGTATTTATTTTAATTTCCTTACTAGTCTGTGAGGACAAGGACTATACCTCATTTCTTCAACTGGCATTTATTAAGCATTAATTAACAAATATTTGACACTATTCTAGAATGCTCTAGGCACTGTTCTAAGCACTATAGCTACAGTGTACTGAACATGACAGACAACGTCTCTGTTCTCAAAGAGTTTAGAGGAAGTGAGAGATGGTGAACAATAAAAATAAATAAGTGCTATGAAGACAATAAAACAAAATAATGAGATAAAAATAAATTGTTCCTTTAAATGGTGGACTAACACAAAGGAGAAAAATGTCTGATTATGACAAATCAGGAATTTTATGCAATACCAAGCTTTATTAATAATTTCAAGGATATAGGTAATCAAGAGGCTCAAAAGAAAAGCCTGGGACATCCAGGAAAGCTCCCAGGTCATTCCTTCCCACAATAGACATGCACTCTCTAGCCTAGAAAAATAGATGAGATTTCTAAGTGAGATTCACAGATTAACTCATAGCAGAAGGAATGTTTACATTATGAACATCTACATTCTCTTCCCCAGACAGTTGAGCATCCTACATGACATTCTCTAGATAAACATGTCTCATGTATTCATACATTCATACATTCAAACATTATTATAAATAATCCTTTAGCCAGGGATATCTTGTTAAGAGATTCTGTAGATAAGGGCTCTTCCTTTTAGCAATTATCATTAGTCTATTTATTTGCAGGCCCAATTGCCAAAGAGATTTGACAGATCACCTTCTTTCTTATCTTTTACCTGGGACTGTCCCTGGTAAAGGAAGCAAATGGATCAGTGACCAGCTGCTTTAATCTCTTTCTCCCTCAATGGTATGTCAAGGAATATTCCTACATGGAAATGATATTTGGCCCATCATTTCATACTTCAAAATTCTTACAAATATTACACATTTTCAGCTAAGCCACCATGAATTTCAAGGGGCAAATACCACATTTCCATTTCCAATGATAGTGTAGACTAGGTAACATGAAATCCTCTGGCTGTAAAACACTGAAAATTATTGAATACATTAGAAAGATGTAATTTTAAATTCATAGCTGAGAAACAGACTAAAGATGGTGGTGTGAGAGATGAGACAGAGACTTCCTATTAAAACTGACTAAAATAAGAAAATATAATTAATAAAACTAATCCTAAAAGAGCAACAGGAAAGAGGACTGCGCCAGAGCATACACCTGGAGAAGAGAGGAGACGTCATGGAACACGGTAACCTAACAAAGCTGTGGCCCAGCAGGACCCAAGTCCTTCCCCCAGCCCAGCTCACCAGCTGGAGGAAGAGAAATGGAGCAGGGAGGGAGTGGAGGCCTGGGATTGCTGAATACCTAACTCCGGAGATCTGCTGTGAGAGCACAAACCTACATTTCATGCTCCTTTCATGATACTCTCGTGATTAGGGGATTGGAAAACTAAGACAGGCAGAATTCCTGGAGAGACTGAGACTCCAGCCGCTTGTGGAAAGCAGGGATCCATATTCAGCTGCTCTGGGACAAAAGAAAGGCGAGCAGTCTGAGAGACTTCCTAACAAGGAAGCCCTTAGCAAGAGGGCTGCTAAAGAGGCAAGGAGTGCACAGAGCTTACTGCTCAGGAGAAAGAAGAGCCTGGATGAAAGAGTAAACTAGAAAAAAAAATATAACCACTAGTAGAAGGAAGTGATAATAAACAATCTTATCTGATATGGCCTAGATCAGGTGTGGAAAAAAAAATGTTTTACCTAGATCTTAGCTATGGGCTCCTTCTCATGTGGGCTTGGGGTTTGGATTAGGAACCCCAAAACAAGTCATTAATACAAAAAGGTTTCCAGGTTGATGATGAAGAAAATTCAAAAGTTCTCTAGGAGTACATACCCTACATCCAGACCACATAGGATGCACACAGATTAAGCCCCACTGAGGACAAGTGCACAATTCAAAATTACCACACACATGAAAAACCAATCAGCAGACACAACAAAAGCAATATTAGACTCTCAAGGACTTCAGATAATAGAACTAACAGATGAAGACTGAATAATAAACATTCCAAATTTTATAGAAGCAAAAGACAAACTCAAAGCATGAAAAGAACAAAATACCAAGTAAAAACAACAGCCTTGAAAACAAAACAGTTAGACTTTCTACAAATGAAAAGCATAGTGTGTTCATTAAAAGTCAATACTTTAAAAAAGTAGTTCAGATATAGCTGAAGGGAGAAATCAGTGAACTGAAAATAGACCTGAAAATACCCTTAAAACAGCACACACAAACAAAGAGGTAGAGAATAAGAAAGGATTTAAACTTGGAGTGTGGTATAAATTCCAATTTATTTATTTCTAGTTCCAGGAAGGAAAAACAGAAATTGGCAGGAGGTAATATTCAAAATTATAATGACTAGAAATATTTTACAGTTAATAGAAGACAGGATCCCTCCAATTCAGGAAAAAAATACACCCTTAAGAATGACAAATAAAAAGATATTCTAACTTAGAAACATCATGGTGAAAACTGCAGAACCCAAAGACAACAGGCAGACCTTAAAGGAAGCCACAGAGAAGAGAGAAGTTATACAGGTTCACTCCTCCAGAAGTAAACAATGAAAGAGTCTTGGGTGCAAAGCAATCAACTCCAGTAAAAGAAAGGAGGCAGAAGCAGGATTGAGCAGAAGAGGAAGTCACACTGTGAAGTGGCCTGACAAAGCCTCAGTCAACCCAGTAGGGACTCAGGGGCAAAAATCACCCTTCAGATTGTCCTGAATTTGGTTGAAATAGTCAAGCCTTTATATCCCTGCTTTGCTTGGTCACAGAATGCAGGTTGTCCTAGGGAAGATGTGATCTCAGGCAAAGCTAGCTCTCTGCAGCTGAGATAGACTCTCAAAGAGCTTACTTATCAGCAGAGGCTGTGTGATGTTCCCATATCTGGACAGCAAATCTCTCCTTGAATGGGGAGCTGGGAGGTACATCTCAGGGTCTGCCATGAAAGTTGTCTACATAAGGCATGGCAATTAAACTGACAGTATTTCTTAGTATCAATAGCAACAAAAATGCAGACAACAATGGGATAATATCTGTAAATCACCAACAGAAAAACTGGCAACCTAAATTTCATACACAGCCGTTACCAATCAAGAGTGAGAATGAAATAAAGCTATACAAAGATTAAAAGTATTTACCACTAACTCATCTTCTGAAAGAAATATTAAAAGATGTATTTCAGAAAGAGAGAAAATGAACCCAAAAAGGAGGGCTAGGACGTAAGAAGGGCTGGTAAGCAAAGAAAAACATATGGCCAAATTTAACTGTATAAAAAAATAGTGTTTTTAAGATGGTTAATTTGGAGGGTATAAAAACAAGATGGAACTGAAGTTCAGGAAAACAGTGGTATGCAAGGAAAAGGAGGCTATTAGAGTTAAAGCATCCTAAGATTCATATATTTGATAAGAGGAATGTAAAGTTATTGTTTAACCTTAAAATAGTTAAGTCAATTATGCTTTTAATAGAAAGGTCATCCTCCAACCAGGCAGACATGCGTGCACTGAGCTCCCCTTGTGTGCCAAGCACCGTGCTTGACAAAGGAGAATTAAAGGTGAAAAGTCTCCTCAGGTTTTTTTCCCAGTGTTTGCAAAGGGAAAAGAAGTGTTTTTTTGGCTTAGGTAAGGAACAGGGAGGAAAGGGCTGACATATTTGACATAGGGAATGATGGTTACTTTTGGATTCTGGAAAAGTCCTGGGCATCCAAATCTTTTCAGGGACAGAGGTCCACACATCAAGGGTGCCACTACCATATAAGCAAGACAAAGACCCACAGATATTTGCATAAAACCCAAATGCATTGTGTGATAAATTTGCATGAGAAGTTAAATATGATATTTTGAACATCTCATACTCATCTTGGAGATCTATGAAAAGAGGTGAACTGGGAAAGAGAGAAAGTCTGATAGTACTTAATACTCATCTCTTCTTTTTCTCTTCCTGGCTGAAGGGTTGTCATTCACCCTCAGATGTCATTGTCTCCTCAGAACTTAGTTATACTTCCAAAGTGGACATTATGTGAAATGTGATCTTGACATTTTTCATGAGTCTTTTTCACATGAGGACCTGTCCCTCCCAAAAAATATATTTAGTAATATAACAAAGAGTGACCATTCCAACTTGATGGTGGAAAGTCCTTAGAATAGGAAGAGGAAAATACGATTTAGAAGCAGGAGATCTGGACCAGAATTCCACCGTGCCAATGATGAGTAATGTCCCCTTGGGCATGGCATCAGCCCAGAAAGCAGCAGGGGCTGGTGGTTAATACTCAAAGCTCTGGAGTCAACCTGCCTGCGTTCTATCACAGCTCTGTCACTTGGTAGCTGTGTGACCTCAGGAAAATTCCTCAAATTCTCTGATCCTCAGTTTTTTATCTGTTAAATGGGAAAAAAGATGGTACCTATGTTTTGAGTCATTGTAAAGATACAAAAGTTCATATAAGCTCTCAATACAATAACTGCAAAAAAAAATAGAAGGGTCACCCTGAATGATAAAAATAGAATGCTCAATTTCCAAACTGCCAAGGGGTTAAAAATGTAGTAAAGAAAATTCAAATCTCTATCAAAATTTCAATGGCATTTTTCACCAAAATAGAAAAACACTCCTAAAATTTGTATGGAACCACAAAAGTTCCCAAAGAGCCAAAGCAATCCTGAGAAAGAAGAACAAAACTGGAAACATCACATTTTTTTATTTCAAACTATATTATAAAACAACAGTAATCAAAATAATATGATATTGGCATAAAAACAGACACCCAGATCAATGAAACAGAATAGAGAGCCCAGAAATAAACTCACACATATATGGCCAATTAATTTATGACAAACAAGCCAAGAACATACAATGGCAAAAGGACAGTCTCTTCAAAAAATGGTATTGGGAAAACTAGGCAGCCACATGCAAAAGTATGAAACTGGATCACGGTCTGAAACCATACACAAAAATGAACTCAAAATGAATTAAAGACTTGAATGTAAGACCTGAAACCATAAAATTCTTAGATGAAAACACAACCAGTAAAGAAAGCTCCCTGAATTGGTGTTAGTAATGAGACTTTTTGGATTTGACACCAAAAGGAAAGGTAACAAAAGCAAAAATAAACAAATAGGACTATATCAAACTAAAAAAGCATCTGCACAGTAAAGGAAACCATCAACAAAATGGAAAAGCAACCCTCCAAATGAAAGGAAATTTGCTAATCATATATCTGAGAAGAAGTTCATACCCAAAATATATAAAGAACTCATACAACTCAATAGCAAAAGAAACAATCTGATTTTAAAATGGGCAAAGGATGTGAATAGACATTTTTCTACAGAATATATACAGATAGCTAACAGGTACATGAAAAACATCACTAATCATCAGGAAAACAAATCAAAACCACAATGAGGTAATCACTCATGCTTGTTAGACTGGTTAGTATAAAAAAGACAAGAAATAACAAGCGTTGGTGAGGATGTGGCAAAAGGGAACTCTTACGCACTGTTGGTGGGAATGCAAAATGGTGCAGCCACTATGAAAACAATACTGAGGTTCCTCAAAAAATTAAAAATAGGATCACCATATGATCCAGTAGTTCCACTTCCAGGTATTTATCTGAGGAAAACAAAAACACTACCTAAAAAAGATAACAGTACCCCCATGTTCACAGCAGGATTAATTTACAGTTACTGAGGCATGGAAATAACCTAAATGTCCATCAATGGATGAATGGACAAAGAAAATGTGGAATAAATATATGTATATATACAATGGAATATTTTTCAGCCATTAAAAAAGAAGGCAATCTTGCTGTTTGTGACAACATAGATAGACGGTAAGGGCATTATTCTAAGTAAGTCAGACAGGAAGACAAATACCATATCATCTCGCTTAAACATGGACTCTAAACAAAAGACAAACAAAAAAACAAACTTACAAACACAGAGAACAGATTGGTGGTTGCCAGAGGTGTGGGGTGGAGGGTGGATGAAATGGGTGAAGACGGTCACAAGTTCAAACTTGCAGTTATAAAATAAATAAGTCCTAGAGATATAATGTGCAGCATGGTGACTACAGTTGTTAATACTGTGTTGTATATTTGAAAGTTGCTAAAAGAATAGATCTTAACATTTCTCACCAGAAGAAAAAACTATGTATGGTGACAGATGTTAATTAGACTTATTGTAGTCATCATTTCACAATATATGCAAATATCAAATCATGTTGTATACCAAAAACTTATATAATGTTATATGTCAATTATATCTCAATAAAAAAGGGAAAACTCAATTAAGCTAAAAAATCAGAGGTAGAGAAAAATAAGTATAGAAAATTCTAGGTACACAGAAAGCATAATATAAGATAGAAATAAACACAATATATCAATAATCACAATGTAGTCATTAGTCTAAATATGTTAAGTAAAAGTCATAGACTGTCAGATTTGACTTAAAAAAACAAGCCATCAACAAAATCCAACAAGAGACATATCTAAAGCAAAATGACCTAAGTTTGGAAATAAAAAAATGAAAAAAAGGTAGATCTGACAAATACTAACCAAAACCAGCAATATAGGTACAGTACTATCAAAAGTATTATTAAGGATAAAGATGGTCACATGTTATAATAAAAGGATAAAAAGAAAAATTCACCAAGAGAATTTAGTAATTCTGAATGTTCATGCTCTTTAATAACATAGCATCAAAATACTAAGTGGAGATTAGGTCAAAATTCATGTTGATAAATCTGTAATCAAAGTAGAAGATTTCAACATATGTCTCCATATTTGATAGATTAATAAGATAAAATATTCATAAAAATCATGAAAGACTTAAACAATATAATTAAGACAAAACCATTTTCATTATGTTTTCACTGGTCTAAAATCTTCCATAGCTTCTTATTACTCTGGCATCAAATCCAAATTATTCTTCTTGATTCTAAAAGTTCTCCACATTTGGCACTGCCCTATGTATCTAGTCAAGCTGATCTCTGACTTATCTGCAACACAAATAATCTATCCTAGGCAAATCATACCACTAATGGACCAGAGAGAGGAAGCTCTATGGTGTAGCACTTATGTGCTTGGGTTGGAATTAAACTGAAAAGGTTTAAATCCTGGCTCTACCACTTACTAACTGCAGGGCCTTGGACAAGTTACTTAACCCTTATGTTCTTCAGTATTATCATCCATAAAACGAAGATACTGGTAATATCTACCTCCCAGGCCTATTATGAGGATTTACAAAAATAAGCAGATCTGCTGCGCTGTATTTGCTCTATTAATACTGGCTATATGCCTTTATTCATATTGCAGTACTGGAACACCCCTTTTCCTCCTTGCATCTATTCAAACCATCCAGGTTTGAAGGCCAATTCAAGTCACTCTTCTTCTATAAGGCCTTCACTAATTACTCCCTCTAGCCTTCATTTATCTCCTCTTCTACAGTACAGTAGTTCTTAACCTTGTCAGGGATACGTAGAGAGGCACAGATGCCTTAGAGAATCTGATGGAGGAAGAGAAAAGATCTGTTCATAAAAATGCACATGTACACACACACATTTGCATAGAACATCAGGGGATTCATGTCTCTCTGAAACCCATGCAGCACCAACTAAAAACCTCTGCCTTCAAGTCTATGTGTTACCATCACCCACTCTTTTCTCCTGAGGTCATATTAACAAAAGCACAGAATGCTACCACAGAGCCAGACGAGGCATAGAGATAAGCTAGTGAAGTTCACTTCATAAGTAAGAAAGCTGATTCACAGAGAGGTGAAGGGACTTACCAAAGCTACATGCAACTATGGAGTGGCAGATGGAGCCAGATCTGTCTCCTGACTACCCTTCCAGTGTTCTTTGCAAAAGTATGTTTGAATTATTTATCTCAAACTCTAAAATTGAGAAATAATGTTAGCCCATATTTTCAGAGAGAGTCATTATCCCTTGGGGAATCTATCCCCAGGTAATCAGGCCAGAAATCATCAAGACTCATTCTCAGGATGAAAATTACTAAACATACCAGCAATATTTATTACATTTTATTCTACTTTAACTTCTTTGTATTGAATTTCCCTTATTTGCTTTCTCTGCAGCAAACAATCCTAAAATTTGTGTGTAGTCACAAAAGATTCCAAATAACCAAAGCAATCTTGAGAAAGAACAAAGCTGGAGGCAGTTTCTGATTTCAAATTACATTACAAAGCTAAAGTAATCGAAACAGTTTAGTATTGACAGAAAAACAGACACTTAGATCAATGGAACAGAATAGAGTACCGAACTGGAAACACAAAACCATCCCAATTTTATTATTTGAAATAGTTAACTTTGAGGCTTTCTTTAAAAGTTTTCTATAATAATCAAGGAACACCATGAATTCTAGATCTTGGGGTAGAAAAGACACAAATAAAGCCAACCCACAAACTTTCATTCCCAGATCTGACTTAATAGATACAAACTTTGAATAAATATATCTTAGATATTCTTCCCTATGATAAGGAAAATAATATTTTTTAATCAGGGCCAATAGGGCTAACAGGAGAATCTCAGCCCCCACCCTTGGGACCCTTCGGGGTTCTTCGTCCGCCCTGCTTGCTACGTGCGCCACTGCCACGTATACGGAAGTAGAAAAGTATAAATTGCTCCCCTTGCCTGTGTTCGGAGCTAAGACATTTGGAGATCACTCTCTTCTGAGCCCTTCAGTGTGAAATAAACCTCCTACCATCCAAGACCTCCAAGTGCCGCTTGGTTCTTCCATTGGGTGATCCAGTACAGGTTCTGTAACACCTATAAGACATTTTTCCAGAACAACAAATAGTAAAATGGACTATACGCAGCTTGTTCTCTACATCACCTCCCAATTTTCAAAGGTGTTTAATTGTAAACAACAACAATAAAAAAGAAAAGCATCATGCATAACCTACAAAACACAATAATCAACCTCCATGTTATTAAAAAGTGATTAGAACTCATGTAGTCACAGACTCTTCAGGCACACAGGGAGCTGCTTTACCATGTAGAGTCATACTACCAGCCTAGGAAATGAGATAAATGACTCAGGAAGAGGGGGAGGTTTTTTAAAACAGGATTTATCAGTCAAAAACTTTAATCAACAGCCAGGATAGAAAGCACTTCATAAGAAAACAATATTGGAACACCTGAAGAGCATAGGTTTTTAACAAAACAAAAGGATCTTAGAGATGAATCACAAAGGCCACCTAATTAAAGCCCTTCATTTTCCAAATGAATAAACTAAAGCCTGAGACCCAAACTACATCTCTTTTGAAATCCACAGGCTTTCCAGAGAAGGGAACTTGGGACCCACTGTAAGAAGTCATCTTCCACAACCAAAAATTCACACTATCTTGGATAATGAAGCAAGTGAAATAAATACAGGAAAATGCCAGAATATTATTTACACATTCTAAATAATAAGTCCTATTAAGTCCTTCAGGGAAAATTCACATGTCACAGCAACTGGATCTTCTGCATTGCCAAGTGGCCCCAAAAGCTAGCTGAGCGTCCAGTGCATTCTCAGTAGCTAACACAGATACAATGGCACATCCACTTGCTACTAAGTGGTTCTTTCCCTTGCTGTCTTCCTTTGTCAAACAAAAACACCTGGAAAAAGGAAAGTGCAGACTACAGAATTTACCCACAAATGTGAGCATACCTTTAGTTTTCCCATCCACTGTTTTCATGTTTCATAGATGTGTTCTAAAAAATAATGGGTTGATAATGTTTAGAAACAATTCTTGGCTAAGAGGGGCCAAGAATTCATGATTATTGGTTCAAGAATTAATGTTTATTGGTATAGCAAGAATGTGTTCTTGATATTGCTTATGTGGGAAATTTATAAGAAAAATTTGATTGGCAGGTTAATATGTGTTCACACATGGTCTATTATCACAAAGACAAATTTAAGGCTGCATGGCAACCAAGTCACCTCCTCTACAAGAAAGGAATTAAGTTTACTCCAGTTGCCTAACCTGGAGTAAATTTACTCTAAAGTTATTTAAGAAAATCGTTCTCATTTTAATGATTAATAAAAACACAAGAAGATGTCTTATGCATCACAATTTTACAAGTTAGAATATAATAGAAAATGATAGTTAAATAAATAATCTATATTTTCTGTAATTAAGGGCAAATATCCCTAAAATTCTGGAACTTCATTTTTCCTTTTTATATCAATTTTTCATTCTTATACAGAACTCTTTAGAGAAGTAGAATCTAAAGCCTAACTTCAATCTCATTCCCTTGGGATATGGTGAAGTCTTGTGAATATGCCATCAGCCAGTAGCACTTCCACATCTTACAGGTAGTGATAAGATTCTGGAAAATGCAGAAACCATTGTATATTTTGCAGAGAGCAGACCAACTCAACTCAACTTTAAAATGTTAGCATCACTTACACTATCCTAAAATCCAAAGTTCCTTTTAGGCAAATGTACAATGTTTGGTAGTTATTCTATCTGCATCCATACAAACTACACAACACTTTAATACTATATGTTCTTTGCTCATTTTGGAAACAAAATAATGGATTTTTTTCATGTAGGTTTTTGACTAAAACTAAAGCACATGATACACAGATATTTCCTCTGATTAAGAAATTTTCAGAATTAAATTTTCCCATCAAGTACTTCCAAATTAAATCATAAATCAGTAAAAATGAACCATGTGGAAATAACGTAATTGTTTAAGGGCCCTTTTCTGGTATTTTATCAAATTATCATCACAGTGAATTTCCTGGACAAAAATACTCAAAATGCCTATGCTCACAACAGTATTAAAGAAGGGCTGAATCATCCTTAATAATTTCTGCTACCAAAAGGAGCAACTGAGAAACATTTAGAAAGTAAATCTAAGTTAATGCAGTGTCAAAGCAATGAAGAAAGAAATTGCTCACTGAAGTGTTTAACTGAACAAAGTAGTATGTTTTGAACAAACATGAAAGGTTTCATGTCTTTAATTTTCTTGTACCTCATTAGGGGGGAAAAAATCTCCCTATAGGTTCATTTTGTTATTGAAATATTTCTTAGTAACTGATAAAATATAATTGTTGCTCTTTTTGTCCTGTGTCTCATTTTTGCCTTTTGTGAGGAGTGTTCTTAAGGCTCTAGAAAGATAGCTAAGATGAAAAATAGAAGTAGGGAAGAAATGTTTGGAAAAAAAGCATAAGGAGCTACCTTATCATGCCATGTGAGTAAAAGGAATTGTTGGGGGCCAAATCATAAACATCCAAGACTAAAAACAATCATTATATTGCCAGGTAGAGAAGAGGTTTTGAGAAGAGTGATTTGGCCAGATCCATGGAAAATAAATCTTCCAGACTGGCCTGAAGAGAAAAGGGAGGCAGAAAAGTGTTAGGATGCTGCTGGGATAGCTCCCTGGGCATCAGTAGGGGTACTGGCAGGAAATAGGTAGCAGACAAGCTGGGTAATTAATTTAAGAAAGATCAGCAAGGGAGTATTACAAAGATGTGGCCATGGTCTAAGGAAACTCACAAAGAATAATGCCACAACGAAAAGAGCCACAACTCCCTTGAGGCCTGCAGGAATCAGGGAGCAGCTATCAGGGAATCAGGGAAAAGCAGCCTGATTAGAGCTCTGACCTTTTAGAAGAACCAGCTCACTATGGCAACCTGCAGAGGGCTGGGGGCAAGCAGTCCTCACTTTAATCTCTTCACACTCTCTGATATTCTGTCACTGCCCACTGCTAGCCACACCCAGCTGAAAGCCAGGGGCAGAGAGCAGAGTGGAGAGAGGATATGAAGTAGATGGAAGAGACCCAGTCTAAGGGTAAGGTCATAGTAGTAGGAATGAGAAGGATACAATACAGAGACAAATTTCACAGGATTTTTAGACTGATTGGATTTGGAGATGGGAATAATGCCAGGGTTCTTGTTCACAGAGCTGAAGAATGAACTTCACAAACACTCAAAGTAGGAGAGCAAGTGAGAGGCTTTTATTTAAAAATACAGTGAGAGGACAGAGCTCCTGGCTAACACCAGGAGGGAACAAGAGTCTGTGGTGAGGTGTTGTCTAGGGGATTTACTGGCAATTGAGAGACAAAGGGCTAGAGATGCAGATGCGCCAAATGGCCCCCCAAATGCTTATCTTTGAAGAGACAATAAGTTTCTTATAAGTCTTCTGGGTTATTTTTGCAAAGTTAACCTAACACAAGAAATTTACTGCTTTGATTCTTTCCCAGAATAGCAGCTTCTTGGTCTGGGAGCATATCACTCAAGACTGCCTGTCCTGCTCCCAAGGTGGGCTGAGTTATTTATTGTCTGTCATGTTAAAAACCCTAATTTTTGACTTCTTGTGTTTTAAAATGCAATCTTATGTTTAAGATGGAGTTTTTCCTGTTTTTACTATGTTGTTTTCACTGGGCTCACTTGCCATATTAATTGCCCAAGTTGTAAATTACTTGATTAGGGCTGGAGGAAGAAAAGCAGCATCTGGGTAAAGTTAAAGAAAGTAAGCTGGGCCTTTTAGCAGGCTAAAGTAAATTTTACAATAGCCTCATTTAATTAACACAATGAAGACATGGGCTATGCTGAGGTATTTTCTTATCTGGGGGATATTTAAACATTTTTAGGCCAAGTTACTCCTGGCTTTTTAGTTTTAATCTCACAGAAGAATGCTTATGTTACTTTAGAGAATTAATGTGACTCTGACATTGCTTAATTGTTTAACATGGAGTTTTGGTAGGGGTCTTTTTCCAGAGGTCCTCACCCTACTCTGTCTAAACCCACAGTCCCTGTCTCAGGAAACAGAAGTCAAGGATGACATCATAGTTTTAAGCCTGAGTTAATAACCAGAATGATGATGGCATCAGCTGAGCCTGTTTTGGCTAACCATGGTATTCCCAATGCCCACTGCAGCCCTGGGCATGAAAGGCATTCTATAAACATTTGCTCAGGGAAGGGTGTGCTGCATGGATAGATGGCAGAAGAAGTAAATTTCTAGAAAGATGATGTATTATGTAGTCTTAAACTTACTAAATTTAGAGTATTGTGGAAGAGCCTAGCAGGCTGGTTGAAGATTTGAGTCTGCAACTCTGAAAATAGGAATAGATGTACCTCTAAGAACCACCTGTACAAGTGCCAGCTGACACAATCAGAGTAGATGAAATAGCAGGAAGAGCAGGTATAAAGGGAAAAGAAATGGGGTCTGATCACCAAACGGGATCTGTCTGCATTATGGGACAAAAGGAGGAAGGGAAACCAGAAAAGGGAAAAATCAGCAAAAGGAAAAGCCAGTGTGTACAACCATTTCCCACACTATTAAAACATATTACATGTATTTGTACATCTGTAACTCCAGAGGGGAAATCTCGGGGCAAAATACCTTTGAAACCAAAATCAGTCAAAGGGAGAAATACAGTGGGAGAAACCTATTTATTTCTTACAAGAATTCGTCCAGTGTTTCTTCCACCCAACTGAGAAAAAGAGAGCTCCCCCAACCTCTCTGGTCCAAATAAACCCTCTGCTTGCCCACTAATTACTTATTGATATGGAGATGGACTACTCTCCACCCCTTGGAAATACTTGTTGATACAGAGATGTACTAAGGCCAGGTGAGAGATTCTGGAAATATTGCAATTTTACCCACAACATTAAGAAGCCTGGTAGGCTTTTTTATTCTTAACACTGAGGTTTTGCCTAACATACAATGATACAAATGCAAACTGGATACTACCACTTACCTACTGGCCTTACTAAGATTTTTTAAAGCCCCAAATCCTAATCTTACTAGTTTTGCTTACCTTGAAACTAATATCCAACATTAATCCTTTAATTTAGAAAAGTCTATTTATTAGGCTTTTTGTTTCAAGCAATCATGTATTGAATACCTATTAAGTGTCCAGCACTATGCTCAGCAAAGACGTAAAAATCAGTCCCCAGTCATCAAGGAAATTAAAATCAAGTTGAACTGTAAAAAACCATTGAGCATAAAACAATGAGTTCAATTAAGAGCTGACCTATATGATTCAAACCAAATAGAATTTCATCCAGTGATAATTTATACCATTCAACACCTGTCAACATATGCTTTTTTTCCCTAACTCAGAAGACTGGCAGAGAAGCTAAATCCTACACAGCTGTACTTACAAAAAGCCTAATAGTGCCATATTGTAAATTTAATCTTTCCTTCTTCCCCACTGTTCTA
The DNA here is from genome assembly GCF_040802235.1 of Manis javanica. Taxonomy (NCBI): domain Eukaryota; kingdom Metazoa; phylum Chordata; class Mammalia; order Pholidota; family Manidae; genus Manis; species Manis javanica. The sequence continues at coordinate 154,688,402 of NC_133157.1, forward strand.
TAAGGTCTCAGCGGTCTTTGTACCTAGTGTCTGGAAAGTAGTAGTCATTCAAATGTTAAATGAATGAATTAATTAGAAGCTAAACGAAGCCCAAAGCAACCATATCAATATTCTTAACGCTCTCCCATAGCAAATACCAGAAGCTTTAAGGTTCAAAGCCATTGCATAATATGGCCCTCGAGCCTTGGCCCTATGGGATTGACTGGTAGTTTGTGCTGGGTGTTAAGGTAAATGCTCAGAAAACCCCCCAGCAAATCCTAGAATAGCTTTAGAAAAGAGAAAGAAGATTGTAGCACAATCTGACACATAAAATGTGCTCACTAAATGTTTGGTGAGGTGAATGAACAAAGGAGAGCTGAGAAAGGTGGTGAGCTCAATAAGAGAATAAACTCCGGGGGGTGGGGAGGATTAATAGATGAGGCTATATCTAAAGCGCTCTCTAGCTGAAACTCAACTGAATCTACTTCCTAAAGGTTATTATGCCCATTTCCATGGGTTCATTCCCCAGCATAATCCCTTCTTCACTATCCAAACCTCTCATAAAAGGAAAATAAAACCTGTAAACCACACAATCAGCAGTGTCTCCCAAACTTGATTGTACATGCTCACCATTTAGAGGTCTTGTTAAAATGAATGCTTTCAATCATTACGTCTGGGGTGAGGCCACAGACTGCATTTCTAACAAGCTTCCAGGTAGTGCTATACTGCTGATCAACAGACCACACTTTTTGAGTATCAAGATCCTGGAAGACGTTTCAGAGAGCATGTACATAATCTTAAAGCCAGAGTTAAGATACTTCCTACTCCCACATTTCCTAAATTGTATAACCTAGAATGAGTCATTTTCCCTCTATGAGCTTTCCTTTGTCAGCAGTGAAATATGGTAACAATAGCTAACATTTATTGTTTATTACGTACCAGGAACTAGTGTATCGTATTTATCAATTTATGAGTAGGACTTAGATTAAGCAACCTGTCCAAGTACAGACAATAAACCTAGATCTGATTCTAAGTATTTTAATTCAAGAACCTGTGTAATCACTGTATAAGACTACCTCTTCAGCTAAGCTCCCAGGGCCATTTTGAAGGTTAAATAGTAATTGGTATTTTGCTAACATTTTTTGAGCACTCATGTTCCAGACCCTAGTCTAAGCTCCCGTGGGGGCATATTTAACTCATTTATCTTTATAACGGCCCTATGAGGTAGGTACTGTTCGTAACCCATTTAACAGGTTTAAATAAGCCCAAACAGGTTAAATAGCCAAAGGTCGAACAGTAGCACAGACAGGATTGGAACCCAGTCTAACTGCAGAACTCAGTGCTCTTTGGCCAAAAAACAGGAAAGGGTGCAGCCTCAGACATCAGCCTTCCGGTGGGGAGAGTGCACACCCGTGCCCACTCAGGATGGGCTAGTTGCCAGCTCCGGCTCGCTCCCAAACAAAACCAAGCCATCTTCTACACTTCGCTTTATGTCTATCTGTGTGAAGCGTCTTTCTCGGCACAGCTAGCTAGGATCCTGAACGAATGGGTCAGGCCTCCGGTGAAATATAATTTTTCTAACCCGAAAAGGGCTGATCAGCTGAGCATCTTCAGAAGTGATTTATACTGAAAATGTACCACGGTGGCTCCGGGACCACCCCGAGTCTGCGGCCCTGTGAATGTACGCCGCTGCATCCTGTGTGCCACACAAGCAATTAGGCCCCGGAATTTGTAGTCTAGGCTCTAGCACCCACGTCGCCTACCTCGGGGCTGGAGCCACAATCCCATCTGCTCTCCAACACCGCCCTCTGCTGGCCTCTCCTCGGGTCGCCCGCACTGGGAACCAGTTCCGGGTGACCCGGAAGCGAAGGTTGCCTTCTCTTCCGGACAGAGTGTCTGGGCGCCCGCACGTGGTTGTGTTTCCCGGGCTTGAGCCTGCGCTGGCTGAGGAGTGATTTCACCTGTCTCCTTGGAGCGAACGAGCCCAGCTGGAGTCATGGAGGGCCAGAGTGTGGAGGAGCTACTGGCAAAGGCCGGGCGGGACGAGGCAGAGAAGCTGCAGCGCATCACGGTGCACAAGGAGCTGGAGCTGGAGTTCGACCTGGGTAACTTACTGGCCTCGGACCGGAACCCTCCAACCGGGCTGCGGAGCGCGGGGCCCACGCCTGAGGCCGAGCTGCGGGCCCTGGCGCGAGACAACACGCAGCTGCTCATCAACCAGCTGTGGCAGCTGCCCACGGAGCGCGTGGAGGAGGCGCTGGTGGCGCGGCTGCCGGAACCCACCACGCGCCTCCCGCGCGAGAAGCCGGTGCCCCGGCCGCGGCCGCTTACACGCTGGCAACAGTTCGCGCGCCTCAAAGGCATCCGTCCCAAAAAGAAGACTAATCTGGTGTGGGACGAGGTGAGCGGACAGTGGCGGCGCCGCTGGGGCTATCAGCGCGCCCGCGACAATACTAAGGACTGGTTGATCGAGGTGCCGGGCAGTGCCGACCCTTTAGAGGACCAGTTCGCTAAGAGGATTCAGGCTAAGAAAGAACGGGTAGCCAAAAATGAGCTGAACCGGCTACGTAATCTGGCCCGCGCACATAAAATGCAGCTGCCCAGTCCGGCCGGAATGCACCCTACCGGACACCAGAGTAAGGAGGAGCTGGGCCGCGCCATGCAGGTGGCCAAGGTCTCCACCGCTTCCGTGGGGCGCTTCCAGGAGCGCCTGCCCAAGGAGAAGGTACCCCGGGGCTCCGGCAAGAAAAGGAAGTTCCAGCCACTTTTCGGGGACTTTGCAGCAGAGAAAAAGGGCCAGTTGGAACTGCTGCGAGTCATGAACAGCAAAAAGCCTCAGCTGGATGTGACGAGGGCCGCCAATAAGCAGATGAGGGAGGAGGACCAGGAGGCGGCAGCCAAGAGGAGGAAAATGAGCCAGAAGGGCAAGAAAAAGGGGGACCGACAGGGCCCTCGAGGAAAGAGATATGGGGGTCCTGCCAGGCAGGGAGGGAAAAGGAAAGGGGGCTTGGGAGGCAGGGTGAATTCCGGACCTCCTGGCTTAGGTGGCAAAAGGAAAGGAGGGCCACGCCAAGGAGGAAAGAGGAGGAAATAAATTTAACCCTCGGCGCCGCCTGTAAACTACACTGAATGTTAAGTTGTAGGTACTGTAGGAGGATGCAGAAGGTGGCCCTGCCTTCAAGATAGCACTAAATTGGACTTCCAAGACTGGCTGGAGATTAAAGGGTGTATTTGAAGACATAAAAATTGGGGAAAGAATTTGGTCAAAACTGGCAATGTGTTCTATTTTTAAACAGCTATCTTCTTCTATTTAACTTTGAATATTGTGTGCGGAAGAGTTCATACTTCAGGACTTTGATTTCTGCATTATTTTTATAACCTGTGTATTATCAAAACCGGGGAAAAAGAAAAGATTACATTTTCAGAACTGGACTGTTGTAAAGGTTGTTTAATTATTAAAGTGTCTATCTAATGTTGCTTTTAACTTTTTGTCTATTGGTCGAAATCTAAAGCCCGTGACCTGGATACCTGGTACAGATTATTTTCATTTACTTTAAAAAAATAAAGCAGCTAAGTTATGATTTCAGTGAGCCCACTTTTATTAGAAAAACTCATACTTATTTTGGTATGAGATACAATATTGAAAGTGTAGTGCAACTGGTATCTCTGAAAAAAGACTTAAGCATTTACTGTAAATGATAAATCTGGGCTTCACTCTATAATGGTGATAATCCTCATTAATCCAGAAAATATTTAAATCTTTCTCAACACTTACATCCTCACATTTTTTTAAAGCTTCGAGTAGAGGCTGTTAAGAGAAAGGAACCCACAAAATCCATAATTGGAACATTATTGTCTTTTGATCCATTAGTCAAACTGACCTGAACTCGTTTGATGAGGAGGTGAAATATAACTCCTTTGTAAAAATAAGTATCTCCTGAAAAGGATTCATATTAGGTCTAGAATCCGGCGACGAGGGGGGTGGCGGGGGTGCTCCTGTACAGTGCTGAAAGCCACTCTGTTTTGCATTTTGTGGTGACAATTGGTAGAAAGTTAAAACGGAGTTTTTTCTAAAGTGTCTCATTTTTATAAATAATATTTAGAAATTGCTATGGAAGAAAATTAAGATTTCATAGGTTACTAAAAAGATGTTCAATTTTTACTGTCTTAGAATACTTTCTGATTAAAGTGGGGTTTTTCTATCATTGATTAACTTTTTCATAGGGGCATAGTGTGATCATGCAAAGTTTAAACTACTGATGGAACCATTTACAGCTTCATCCAAAGTCAAGCCATTATAGAGCATTTAACATTTTAAATTCTCAACTGTCCAGGGTTTTTTGTTGTTAGTGTTTTGTTTGGGCATATTTGTTTTTTTCTCTTTGGTTTTAAAGAGTTGGATACAGCTCTGGCCCTGTAAAAATGACCTTCGGGCTTTGGGCAAGATTCTCGTTTACTCTTAAAACAGTTTAAATGCAATACCTTAATTTATACTGAAAATACCTTAAGAAGGCAACATAGAATTTTAAAAGAATCATTGCAAAAAGAACGCCGTTGTTTCTCTCCCTTTTCCCATGTCCCGAACAGTAAATACAGGGTTTTAAGTACAGAGACTTAAGTACCCAAGACCCCATAGAGCAGTCACCCTTAGGCCACCTTCAGAGGAGGCTGTTGGGACGTTGCCGCTAGGGCAGTCAAGGTTTTGACTCGTGGGAAAACAGTCCTAGGCCCCAGGAGAGCCAGTGCCCCAGACCTGGGTGGCGGGGATAGGGTGGCAGCCCGGATTGGCCCGCAGAGGGGCGGAGGCGGGGCTGCAGGGAGGAAACGCAGCCATGGCCGCCGCCGCCCGCGCGCGGGTCGCGCACTTGCTGAAGCAACTGCAGCTAGCAGCGTGAGTTCGGGGCCCTGAGGGCGGGCGAGGGACCAGAGGATGCCGCGGTGCCCACGCGGCTCCTCTAGGTACGCCCTGTCCGGCCCCGCGCGTTCTTCCTAGGGTCACTTTCAAGAACGTGGGAAAGGAGGTGCCGCAGTGCGCGCCCGCTGTGCGTGGAACCGTGCATGGGCCGGATGGCGTTGTCACGGCGTGTGCGGTACAGCCTGGCACTGCGCGGTGAGGCACGTTGTGGCCTGCTTGTTCTACGGTTGAGGAAACTAAGGCCTAGAGAGAACAGTGCTTCCTCACATGTCACAGGCAGTGGCGGGGCTTGGCACAGTGACCAAGAAAACTCATCATATTCAATCAACATTTGTATTGGGTGTATGTTATGTGCCCAAAGCTGTTATAGGTGCTGGGTATACAAAATACAAAAATTTCAAGACTGGAGCAGTTTCAAATCTAGTAGGGAATTGGATGAGGGGGACAGGGTTTGTAAAACCTGTGCAGAATGCAGCAGACAGATTGTGTAGAAGAGAAAGGTGAATGTGAGAGATCACCTGGAGCTTCACTCCCGGGCATGTGCAGGGAGTCAGGGCCTTAAAATGTTGTGACATGTCTGACTGCACCTCCAGAAATGGCAGGTACTAGTAGCCCCCTGATTTATACTCGTTGAATGTGTAAGTGCACAGTCACCCTAGGAAAACATGGAAAATTTTGAGCTAACAGGTGGAGATAAGGGGACTAGAGAAGTATTTCAGGCGACAGCATGGCAGCACCAGAGGCAAGCGATGTAGATCAGAATCTAAAAGTTAAAGTCAGGACCTACCTTCATAGGAGGTGAGGGTGGGAAACACAGATGGTCAAAGACTGGGAATAAGAAAAAAGCATTTATGGGGCACTTACCATGTGCCAGGCAGTGTCCTGCAGTTTATATGTACTTTGATAGTAACTTCAATTCCTTACAACAACCCTGTTCCATACCATATTATTATCTTCCTATTACATATAAAGAAACAAAAGCGTGGGGGAAAATAATGTAACCAGTGTCACACAGCTAAGCAAATGGCACAGCCATGATTTGAAGCCAGATATTCTTGTTTCACAATCCTTGTTCTCAGTCCTTGCTAAGGAATTTGAATTATGTCCTATAGCTAATGGAAAGTTAGGGAAGCAATAGTTCTCACTGTGAGACATTACCTTGAGATGCTCCATGAAAAAAGAATTGGGAAACTGCTCACTGCTGCATAGCCCTCTTGAAAAGTCAAGATATATATTAGCACATGTAGGGCTCTGAAAAGTCCTGCAGGAGAAGAAAAAAAAGGGTTAGCTATATTTAAATTCTATACAAAACCTGTTTCATCATGGAACTCTTTTTATCAAGCAATACCATTCATATCCCTTGGAACCAGTGTCACATAGAACATGTTTTCAGAATGGTTTCGTGGAACCATGACAAAGGAAGATGGCACGATTAGAATTAAGTTAGAGCTTTCTGGTGGTAGTGGTGACTGGAGTGGAAAGACTAGAGGTAATTGTAGTGCTCTAGCCAAAAAGTGATGGCTTTAGGCATGAAGGACAGGCAGCTGGTATAAGGGTTAGGTATGAGAAATCAGAATCAGCAGGATTTTGTATCTCGTTGGTAAGACAAAGAAGTTGAGGTTTCTGGCTGGGTCATCAGGGTAAACAGTGGGGACCATTTACCAAGATAGGGACTGTAAGGGGACTAGCTTTTGGGAAAAGATAACCAGTCTTGGGCATTTTGAGTTGGATATGCCTCAAGTATGTCCAGGTGAAGAACCCCAGCATGTAATTGAATATATTGTTCTGGAGCTCAGGAGCAGGTTGTGGATTCATTCATGTGTAGAGAGAACAGTTGAAACCACAGATGTAGAAGCAAAGGCCTTGGCAAACTGTAAACCTAGAAGAAAAGGGCTAGGGTTGAAGGCCTGGGGAGAAGCATTGTTAAGGCAGGAGAAGCAAAATGGGGCTTATTTGTTCTGCACATGTTTACTTTCTTTAATAAGGTAAGCATTTTAAAAGTGGGAGATTTCAGATAAAAATCTTAGAAAATTGGGAAATAGCATCATTCAACCCACATTTCATCTAGAGGAAGTCTGCCAGAGCTTAGGTGAAGTGGTGGCCACCCCCTTGGTACAGGGCAAGCATTCCAGCTTCCTGAGGGACCCCAGCAGAGCCCACCCTCACTCCACACAACAGCTGTACTGACAGCCAGCCTCCTTAGGCATTTGAATTTGCAAGTGATTTGCACTTTGAATAGAGGAAAAGGAACCGGCATTAAAAATTAGGAGATGTGGCCAGAAAGGTGAGAGAAAGCCAGGAGGAAAGGGGACATCACATTCATCACAGATTTGCAGTGTTCTCATCCCTAGGGTGCAGCAGGGAATAAAACAGCCTGACATCCTTTGAGCCTAAGGGCACAGAGTGTGGTCCAGACAATAAACTAGTACGAAAATTTAGAGTATATCTGATGTTGATAGGTATTGAAGAGAAAGAGAAAGTGAAGGGGACACAGGGGTTGGAGGAGGTGATGCAATGTTAGAAAAGGTGGTCAGAGAAGGCTCACTGTATTAGTTTCTTGTCACTGCTCTAACAAGTTACCATGAACTTGGTGACTTAAAACATACATTTATTCTCTTACAGTTCTGGAATTTAGAAGTCCAAAATCAGTTTTACTGGACCAAAATCATGTATAAGCCAGGGGCACACTTAGACCCTCAGAGGCACTAGGGGAGGATCCATTATCTGGAGCTGCATTCCTTGCATTCCTTGGCTTGTGGCCCCTTCCATCATCTTCACAACCAGCAGCTTGGCATCTTGCTTCAGTGGTCATATTGGCTATTTGTGTGTCAAATCTCCCTCTGCCTCCCTTTCATAAGGCACTTATGATTACATTTTGGGCCCACCCAAATAATCCAGGATGATCTGTCTCAAAATCCTTAATTTAATCACATCTGCAGTCCTCCTTGCTTTATAAAGTAATGTTTGCAGGTTCTGGGATTAGAACCCAAATATTTTGAGGAGCTCAACCCACCACTCTCACTGAGAAGGCAACTGTTGCAAAAGACCAGTGGAGGGAGGGAGGGAGCCATGTAACTCTGGGAAGGTACCTGGAGGTGGAGCATAACTGGCATGGTTTCAGGACATGGTGATGAGCAGAGTGAGTTATGATGGGGAGATGAGGTCAGAGACTTTGGGGACTAAGTGGGGGCAGCCAAAGATCACCCCACGGTTTTTTGTCCTGAATAACTGAAGTTGTCGTTAAACTGGGATGGGGAAGAAACTTTAAGGGAAGATCAGGAAGTGAGTCCTAGGCAGGGAAAATGTGAGACACGTCTAATAGACATTCAAGTGGAGGTGTCAAGTAGGCAGTTGAATCTGGAGTTCAGGCGAGAGGTCTAAACCAGAAAGATAAATTTGGATATCATCAGCATAGAAGGTGTTCAGTCAAGGCCATAAGACCAAGTGAGGTCACTTGGGGAGTTAGTGTGGAAAGAAAGGTGTCCATAAGCTGAACCCTGGAACTTTCTGGCATTCAGAAACAACAGCATGAAAAGAAACTGGGCCAGGAGCAGCCAGTGCAGTAAAAAGAAAACCAGAGAGTATGGTTCTGGTAACCTAGGGAAGAAAGTGTTTCCAGAGAGAAGGAAGGGGAGAGGAAGATGCCACTGACAGGTCCAGTCAGATGAAGCCTGGACTGACGACTGAGTGGTGTGTTAGCAACGTGCAGGAAACTGGTAACCTAGGAAGCTTGTCATAGGAGCTGGGGGCAAAGGCTGATTGGGAAAAGTTCCAGAGAGAATGGAAGAAGAGAGGGCAGAGAGAGCAGGCATAGTCAGCTAAAGGCAAGGAGAGAGGGGGAGGTAGCATTGGGAGAGGGAGGAGGGACAAGAAAAGGTTGTTTGTTAATATAATATGGGAAAAATAACATTTTATGTGGTGGGTAAGATCTACTGGGAGGGAATTTTTTATGACAGGTGAAAAAAGGAACGTCGGTAGTGATGTCCTTGGGTATATAAGATTTAGTGCACGGAGGAGGGGTTGGCCTTTGCCATAAGTATGGCCAGTTTATCAGTGGTATCAGGAGGGAAGTCAGAATAACTGGGCCAGAGCCAGAAGTGGATAGATAAGGACTTTGCTGTAACTGTGGTTTTCTCTGCTTCTCATGAGGAGTCAGGAAGCCTGTCAGTGGTTTCAGGCTATCCTAAGAAGGTGGGAGAGTCCATAGTCTGTTCTCCCCACCCCAGGTCAGGTTCTGTATCTTGGTACACCAGGAAAAGAGAAAAGAAAGTCAGAGGAATTAAAGTGTCTACGTTCATTTATTCATTTACTCATTCATTCCATCAGTATTAAGGCCTTACCTTACACCTGACACTATGCTAGCCACTGCAGATTAAGTTGTGAGAAAATGTAGATCTTGCCATGCCATCACAAAATTTACACTCCAGAGGCAGATGGAACAGGAAACTAGCACCAACAGTACAGTGTGTTAATAGTTTTAATGAAGAGGGGCCCATGGTACTGCAGACCACAGTGACAGGGTATCTACTCAGGACCTTAAGCCTTAGGGAAGGAAGACTGTGCAAGGGAAGTGACATCTGAACTGACCCAGGAAAGGATTCTAGTTACCCAGTAAAAGAGGAGGAAACATGTTCCAGGCAGAAGAAATAACAAGGACAAGGTTCTGGAGGCAAAAAAGAACTTAAAGGAAAAGAACAGAGTTGATTTTCCAGGATATCAACCCCAGAGATGGAGCAAGATGAGGGGCCAGACTGGAGAGGTTAGCAAAGCCAGTGAAGCAGAGCCAGGTTTGAACTTTATCCTAGGAGCCATGAGGGTAATTGAGGTAATTTTAAACAAGGGAGTGACATCATTGGAAAGATGGCTCTGACCACAGGGTGACAAAGGCAGAGCTGCGAGAAGACTGTTAGGACCACCATAGTAATCAGACAAGAGATGATGCCATAACTAGAGAGCAGCAGAGGGCCAAAGAGAAGTGGATGCATTTGGACAGGTAAATATTTGGGACCTTGACGCAAGGCTGGCTATAAAAGGTGAGGGGTGAGCCCAGGATAGAACCCACCACTTAAGGAATGGGTAGAATGAAAAGAAGCTGGAAAAAGAATAATCAGAGAAACCTAGCTGAAGGAATGGGTAGAATGAAAAGAAGCTGGAAAAAGAATAATCAGAGAAACCTAGCTGAGTAGGGAGCCCTGGAAGCCAGGAAAAACATTTCACCCACCCAGGGTGGGGGTGGCCCACGCATTCAGTGCTGCTGCAGCAAGGTGCTGGGAGGTCTGAGACGGGAGGGTACAGCAAGAAAGCTGGGACTTGTGGAGACAGCAGGCAGATTTTCGGGGACAAGGAATGTGTGGGAGGCAAGGAAATGGAGCCAGCTAATATAGACAGTATGGGCTGAACCAGAGGGTAAACAAGCAGGGGAGAACAAGAAGTTGTGAGTTTTAGGTGTGAAATTCTTAAATATGATGACAAGGATCAGGTGAGGGGAAGACAAGAAAACACAGGACAGAAGGAGGTCCTAAAATGCAGGAGGGGATGGGGTTCAAACCACAAGTAAGGAACAGGAATGAGGAATTGAGGTAGACCAGAGCCTGAAAAACATAAAATAAAAAGAGGTGGGGGCGGGGGTGGAAGGATGCATGTGCTACCCCCATCCTATGCAAAGGAAAGCTTTGAGTTTGGATTTTTTTTTTCCGCTTTGCCTCCGTTTTCTTTTCCATGGAGGGCCTAAAGCTGGAAAAGCCCTCAGAAGTCAAACCCACCTTGCCTGCTTTGATTTCCCCTGAGGGTTGAGAACAGCGCGAATGCTCCTGCAAACTTAGCTCTTGGCTGTCTCAGCTCTAACCACGAGGTGGCAGCGTTGGATCGTGGCGGCACTCAAACCGCAGTTCTGACCACCTTTCTCAATTTTTTGAGGTCTTCACCACTATTGAGGTCACCCCTTTTCCTTTCTCATATTCCCCCTCAGATGTTTTCATTACGCACTTGAATGGGGACGTTGGTTGAGGTGGGGGTGTTACACACTATATAACAAGGTCCCCTGGGCAGTAGAGCCAAGGGTAGAGAAGCGGGGTGAGAACTGGGAAGCCGGGAGCGCGTGCGGGCCGCTGGGCAGCGCGGGCGACCGGGAGGGACCAGCGTAGAGCGAAGGGACAGCGGTGCGAGCTGAGGATGGTAGGGAAAGGAGGGAGGCGCCACGTGGTGACCAGGGAGGCCGGCAGGCCCCGCAGGGCTTCTTGGAAGAATTGGCCCAGAGCCTGTTTGAATTAGAATTAAACACCTGAAGACAAGGAAAGTTCCCCGGGTGAAGGGGGTGGGAGAGGTTAGGCTCCTGAGCAGTTAACCTTGGGTCAACGAGGTCAAAGCTCCTAAATTAGTGAGGGAGCTGGGACCTCACGGAGACCAGGGCCCCCATCTTAAACTTACCTGTATCCTCAGAGTGCTTATCTCAGCTCCCTGCAGGCATTTACTAAGACCTGCTCAAATAATTCATAAAAAAAATGATCCTACAATACTGGAAAGACTCCGAGTCGACTTTCTGTCCATGGTGATTCCTGGGGTTTGCTATGCACAGCGTTTGCTAGTAGCTACCTTGTTAGCATCTTAAGACTAGGATGCAATGTGAGTTACTTCAATGCATCTTATCCTTTAGTTTTCTAGTTTCATTTTACAATTTTTCTTTTTTTTTCTTTCCCCTAGCTGCCAGTGCCCGACCCATTCTCATACTTACTCCCAAGGTAATAATACATTTTGTGTTTTTAAACTGGTCACAGTTTCCAGTTCCACAGTTAGCACTTATCATACATTTGGGCAAAGACTGAAATGAGAAAACGAAGGCATGTCAGAGGAAGGTTGATGAAAACGGTTGTCTTTTCACTTGAAATTGGCAATTTATAGTTGTAATTGTACAGTGTTAGTTGAATATAGGCAACTGATTATGTGTTTGGCTCAAATATATACCTAATACTGTTTATAATATTTTTCTATTTTAAATAGAATTATTTGCTAAAGCTAAAAATGGTGGCACAGATAGGATTTTTAAATTGTCTGAATTCCTCAAACAATTAATCAAGATAAAATCTTTGGAATGTTCTAATATACCTCAAAACAGAAAGACTGAAGAACAAGGTGGTTCCTGAAGACAAAACTCATTTGTATCAATTTTTGAAAAAATAACATTCTAATAATTAAAAATAATGACATAGTTTTCCATTCCTACAAATGTCTTAATCCTTACCAACTCCATTGTCCATAGAACAGCAGGAAGCTCATTGTAGCTTCAGCATGTCCTCAGAATGTCACATGAATTACTGACACAAAAATTAATTTCACTTCTTAGAAGGAACGGTCAAATCTACACAGCACTGTGAGAGACTGGAAAGGAGGGGGCCTGCCCACACAGGATCCTAAGCAGAAACCCACAGAGAAGCTTTTTAGGGAGTAGAATAGAGGGTAACTCCCGCTGGCAATGTGCCTCACCATTTAAGGCAAAGCAAGGAAGCTTCTAGTCATTAATGGCCATCTACTAGACAGAAGCATGTCCAGCCTTTTTTAGGCCCTCACAGACCTAACCAGAATTTTGTCTTCAGCTGCTTTTCTCCAATTTTTAATTAGTTTCAACAAAGAATCAGTGATTTCCTATTTGGAAAATAAAATTAATAATTTAAAGAAAAATAATCTCATTGTTTTTTAGGATTTGATTTATGTCTTTTCTGAAACTTCAATAATAAGATTAATAGATTATTTCTTTAAAGTTGTTAGGGATCAAAGAGATAGAATTTTGATAACGGATACCCTTGCCCTCAGGGAGCCAAAGGTAGATTGTTGTCTAGTTGTGGTCTTTCTGTAAAAAAAAAAAAAAAAAAAGGTAGTGAAAATTGTTCTGTGAATGTTTTTGCAGTCTTTTTTAGACTGACAAGGACTGATAAAAAAATAAGTAGATAAAAAGAAGGATAAAATTCATTAAGTGGGGCCATCTTGTTCCAATATGATAGAAAGTCATTTTTGCCATGACAAAAACCTGAAACATTACAAAGAAACATCAGTTTATAAAGTTTTTAAATTAAATTTCACGAAGATAACTAATTTTTTTTACATATATAACCTTGGAAAATGTAAATATCTTATTGTGATAAGTAAGAAAAAAATCTTAATTCCATGGAAACTCCATGGAAAAAAATCAGTTCAACAGTCACAGTTAATGTAAGAAGTGTAAGCAGGACTTCCCCAATCAATGAATTTACTAAAAGTTGTTCTCTGACAATAACCCTGCTCTAGAGTCGGAAGGATTTTTTTTCTAGAGGATTTTTACACATTGTTTTCAAAAGTATGTTTTAATTTCAATGGAGAAAATATTTTAAATAACTTTTCATATAATAAGCATCAAGTCAGTATTAATTTCTCTTAAAATGCAGGCATTTAATTTTAATTTGTACAATGAAACCTGAAAAATGCATTTTAGGTAAGACTTCAAGGGAGATGCTTGTGTTCTCTTTGGAAATACCAATTTACCATCACATTACAATGTCATTGCTGTTTTTGAGGCTTACTCTGATGCTAATTTTTACATTTCTAGCTCCTGGACTTTCACCTTCTGGGAAAACAACAGATTATGCCTTTGAGGTAGATTTAATCAATCCATTCTTTAATGAATGCCTGAAAAAACCCACCTTGAGTATTTTGTTGATGCATTATCACCTCATCTGAAACCTGTTATTAACAGATGTTCCCTAATCCCATTATTTGGTTAGGCAAAGTACCCTGTTAGGATAATGGAAAGTAAGTTTTCTGAAAACATGAGTAATGCCTAGAAATACGACAAATTCCTGGTTTACACAGACTTTCCAACTTACATATGTCGTATGTTACATCTTCTTTAGTTTTGTAATTTTAACAGTTTCCCCCGCCCCCCCCCCAAAAAAAAGAGGTCCAGGTAATCTTTTGAAGCACAAATAAAGGAAGAATCAATTCTGATTAATTTTTATCATACTATAATTACATAATTACTCATTGAAATCCTGGCTGTTCCTTGTTTAAGAGCTGTAAATTAAAATGTCACCAGAGGCCTGACAGATAACAACAGGTCCATGAGCAGTCTGGTTGAAGACAGGGCTCATTTTACCAGAGCACAAGTCCTTCTGAAGGGTGCGGCGTGCACTCAGTCCTGCGAGATTGCTGCTGCACAGGAATGCAGGCCCAAGTTGCCCAATTATTCAAGAAAGGGAGTAATCTAGACAGTTGCTTTGGACTTTTTCATTCTTGATTTTCAGAGTTATCAGCCAAATTAAAAAAAGAAATTCAAGTATAATGTGGTTCAAACAAAACATAAAATGACCAAAAGTGGCCCATCATCCATTAGCGTAAAAGTTCTTCTCTCATCTGTAAACTTTATGAGGCCATGTTTCTCTTGTTCACAGCTGAATTACCAGAGCCAGCACAGTGCCTGAAACTTAGCAGACACTTAGTAACTTGGGTGGGTAGGAGGATGAATGGGCAGATGGTTGGAGGGATGGATGAATGGTTGGATGAGTGAATGAAGGGGAAAAAGATACACAGAGGAGACATTTAAATTGGAAAATAAGAAATTTGAGAGTTAATGTAGGTATGGAGGCAAGGGAAGGCAGGCATTTGAAACTGGGGGAACAATTGAGAGTTTATGATGTGTTTAAGAAAAGATAATTCCATTGAGACTGGAGTTAGGTTAGCTTAAAGAACTTTGATGAATCTTAGGGGAAAAGGGGCATGATCTGGAAGGCCATGCTAAGAAATATGTACCTTAGTCTGTAGACATTAAGAAACATTAAATGAAATGGTCAATTCTCTAGTCTTAAATCTAAATCCTTTTTTTTTCAGATGGCTGTTTCAAATATTAGATATGGAGCAGGAGTTACTAAGGAAGTAGGAATGGCAAGTATTTAAGATTTTGACAGTCTTCTATTGTAAATGTTACATATCTTTTAAAACAAGTGCAAATTGACAGCAATTGAGTCCTTCATTTTTAGGAATGTACAATGTTAAGTTTGCCAGAAGAGTCTATACAGTGCTACTGCAATCAAACCTAATTTATAAATTATTTTTACTATTGTAGGACCTACAAAACATGGGTGCTAAAAATGTTTGTTTGATGACAGACAAGAACCTCTCCCTGCTCCCTCCTGTACAAACAGTTATGGATTCCCTAGTGAAGAATGGCATAAACTTTAAGGTTTATGATAATGTGAGGGTGGAACCAACTGATAGAAGGTATCTTTTTAGGGCTGTTAATTAAGTGAAAACCAACACAAATTATTGTTGCTTAAAACTTTCCCCAGGCTTCATCTGATATTTTTATTTCTTAAAAATATGACATAATGTCTTTTATTTTCCCTTCTCCAAGCTTCATGGAAGCTATTGAATTTGCCAAAAAGGGAACTTTTGATGCCTACGTTGCTGTGGGTGGTGGCTCCACCATGGATACTTGTAAAGCCGCTAATCTGTATGCATCCAGCCCTCACTCTGATTTCCTAGATTATGTCAATGCCCCCATTGGGAAGGGCAAACCCGTGTCTGTGCCTCTTAAGCCTCTGATTGCAGGTAAAGACTGTTTGTTTGTTTGTTTGTTTGTTTGTTTGATTTTGCATTTGGCAAAAGGCCTTGGGAAAGATACAAGCCAGGAATTTTAGGGCGTATATTTCCAAAGCTTTCTGATTTCTTCATTTCAATATAGCACCTTGTTTGGAGATCAAAACATAGCAATTTATTTATGTTTAAAATTCTCATCTTCATTATTGCACAGATAGAGACAATTTGGGTCAGTGGTAGGAGAGTTTGCAGATTTAAGCTATGAAGTCACTCTGTGGAGTTGGGGGGCCAGAGGATGGTCATAATTTACATATCATTAGATCCCTCTATTGACAGGTTTTTCTTCTAAACCCCTCTCTGTTTTGTCCCATTTTGCCAGCCACTGTGGAATTTAAGGGGTATATTCACTATTATTTCTCTGGTGTGACTCAACCCTTTCTTCCACATAATGGCTCTTCAGCTGACCTGGGCCTTTGTCTCTGCCCTGGGACATGTGGCCAGCATGGCAGCATGTCCCTGGGCAACATCTGCTCTTTGGCTGTTTGGGGGACAAACGTGCAAACCCAAATCAGAATAGCTTGTCTCTTCCCCACAGATCTTGAGATCTTTCAGTCTTTTCTTCCCTCCTGTTTTATGGCTGTTAGCATATTACTGTTTAGAGTTGTATAGCTAAAATGTACCAACTGGTAACTGGAAAATATCAGTGTAAAGTTTTGTCCTCTCTCTTCAGCCCCTCTTCTGCCCTCATTGTGAATAGGCCTTGTGATGGGATAGGAGTGAGTTGATGGCAGATGAACTGCTCTGACATGAATGAGCAATCAGCAGGGAGCAGCATAATTGATGGCGGACAAATGGAACCCTCTCGTGAAACTGTGTCAGCATCACCCAGAGGGTGATTAGTAAAGTTTAAAAACTTGACAGAACTACAAAACCGCAGAGCCCATCAAAGGCAGAGCATTACTGTGCTTGCTGCCAAAAGGGAATAAAGATGTCTTTTAGAGAGGCAAATATGAGTTTCCTTGCTAGAGATGCTGAGCAGCCTGCATTTGAATACCCAGCTGCAGCTGCTTAAGCTCTGGTGCTAGAGGAGTCTCAGGTCCCCAGAACTCCTCAGTGTTAATACAGAAATAGGCATCACACATAAGTATTTAAAACACATGTGTGTTAACATAGACATGGACATCATACATGCATGTTAACACAAACTCAGTTCACCCACAGTCATCAAAGTGCACACACCTGTTATACATGTTATGGCAGACATGGACATTGTACATGTTAAATATGCATGTGTATTCATGCAGGCACTGGTGCCACATATGTTAATCTGGCATGTTAATGCTGACAGGCATCATACTGTTATACACACATGTTAATGCAGTCACAGACATATGTATGATGCATATATGTATAGTTATACATATACAGACTTTAAGCAAGCAGTAGGAGCAACAAAGCTTCCTTCTCTCACTTTGCTCCTTATTTCCTAAAGCTGAATTAAGTATCTCCACTCACCTTTATTGAGATGCTTTATTAAAATTGGAATTATTTTGTTCAAGTCCCAACTACGTCAGGAACTGGGAGTGAAACTACAGGAGTTGCTATTTTTGACTACGAACACTTGAAAGTAAAAACTGGTAAGAACTTCGCCCATGAAAAATAATTTTTAAATTCTCTTTTACCTTTCAACCACACCCCCTTTTTCTTAATTAATATTTAAAAATCAAGGAGTTATGGAGTTAAGGAAAGAGTATGTGTATATACACATTTTCCTTCTTTTCTCAAGTACATGTAAAAATATGAAAAATTTAATAACTTCTTTTTAAGAATTACCTACAAAAGCATATTGAAATGCCAAGAATCTGGACTGGCCATTTTTCTGTCTAAGTTAGTGACTGTATGTCAATGATAAATGGTTATTCCCTTTCTCAGATATCTTTTTACATTTTAAATTAATTTCATTGAGATACGATTTTTATATAATAAAATGCAGACATTTTAAAGTCTGGTTTGATGACTTTTGACAAATAGATACACACAGATAATCACCACCCCAATCAAGGTACAAAACATTCCCATCACTTCAGAAAGTTCCCTAATGCCGCTTCACCACCAGTCCTCCCAGCCCCATTTCCAAGTAACCACTGTTCTGCTTTCCATCTTCTTTGTCTCAGCTAATGTGGGAGAAATATCCCTCTCCTTGAGTCTGCTCAATATCCTTCCAGGCCTTTGTAGCAGAATAAATGGATGTTCAACCACACATTTATAGTAACTTCTTTTTTAAATTAAATTTAACTGTCCTTTGACATTATTAAAGATAATAATAGTAACCAACACTTAATTCTACCTTTTCAAAAATTTTTACATATTATCTAATGCAATCCCTAGAGCAGCTCTGTGAGGGATGGAAGCCCTGTGTTGTTATGGTTTAATCTTACAGAAAACTCAGAGGAGCTAAATGACTTGCCCAAAGACACAGAGTAAGTTGCAGAGCAAGGACCCAAACCTGCAGTGGGCTAATAAACCAGCTCTCTGGAATTTAATCAGCATATAAGCCCTGATTTGTAGCATTTGCCAATTTTGTGGCATAAACACTCCCACCATAGCCAATGATGTTACTTGCCCTGGAGCTGGGAAGAGCTGTATGTATTTGGCTCTTGCAAACCTGAAAGAGCTTTAGCTCCACTAAAAAACCCAGATTTTTGACTCCAAACATCTTCCCACTGCCCCTGCTGCTTCCCTACATGAAAATGAATCTTATCTTTGTAGGATAATTTGTTCTCCTAAAGTTACTTAATTTTTCTTTTAATGGTATGCATACCTATACCACTATTGAAAATCCCTGTCTTAGGTATTGCTTCCCGAGCCATCAAACCCACACTGGGACTGATTGATCCTCTGCACACCTTGCACATGCCTGACCGGGTGGTCGCCAACAGTGGCTTCGATGTGCTTTGGTAGGTACCAGTGCCACCTGGGGGGCACTTTTCAGTACCTAGGTCTGTGGACAGTATTTTCTTGCTGAAAGCACTTGCTGAGCATTCATTGATTAGCGCTCAATAGCACCCATAGCTTTGGGGGACATTATCCCCTTTCCTAGATGAAAATATTAAAGTTGTAAAAGTGGGCGACTAGGTGAGGTCCGGGTGAACCACAAACCTGCTGCCCAGGGTGGACCACCCCAGCTACAGCTACAGCCACAGGGACACAGCATGGAGATCATTTGGAGCTGGCATGCAGCACCTCAGAGCTGCAGCACCTTCTCTAGGGCCACACTGACCGGGGAGCTCCCCGGGCTGCTGCAACATGGGAGAGGGCAAGAAAGGGGGCTAACATTTTCCTGGGCTGGACTGTGCTCACCAGGTCTGCAGTCTGAACACATCTTCATTTCACCACAGCTCTGTGCCATACAAAAAAGAAAACTGACTTTGAGATGTTGGTAACTTGTCCAGTGCCAGACCACATGCTCCCTGGGCTTCAGCTGCCATATGTTGATGGTTCTCTAATCAGTGTTTCTAACCACAGGCCTTGTTCCTGAGCTCCAGGTCATTCATTCCAGTGGCCTCACAGAGGTCCCAAGGGCACTTCACACTCAGCAAGTCCCAATCTGCCCTATTTGCACATGCCCATTCGTCCACATTCTAATATCTCTGAGATCAGAACATATCTTAAAATCTGTGGCATGGCAGGATGATTTCCTCCTCATGGTACATGCTGTGTTCAAAAGATGGTATCTGCTTCTCACATGTAGAAGAGAATAAATCCTCTAGGTCTAAAAACTATAATTTATACAAAAAATAGTTCACATTATATTGTGTTCCCAATGCATCATTGATCTAGATGGTTATGTTCCTTTTCATCTTCTGCAGTTGATTAACTAGAATTGATGGCAGGACAGCAAGTAGAGGAAACTCTGAAGCTTTGTTCCTGAAATAATCAATCCTGAGTATAGAGCATGTAAGAAAAAGGAATCAGATTTATTTTTTCAGCCAAGAATTAAAAATAATGGTGGATTATAAGTTTTACAATGTTCTGGGTACTATTCTAAGTGCCTTACATATGTCAACTCATTTTTTTCACAGAAGCACCATGAAGATGTACTATTATTTATTCCCATTTTAGAGTCACAAGGAGATGGTGACACACCCCCAGGCCCACAGCAGGAGGGTCTAGTGCTAGGATTCACACATGGGCGGCTGATCCCAGGGGCTGTCTTCTCACCCACGATACCATACTCCTAAAAGGACACTAGGTTAACTATGACCCTTCTTGGATAATATGACCTTTGATCAATGCAATGTATCAAATGGTAAATATATCCTGCGAGGAAATCACTTTTTAGACTCAGTGCTATTCTTCATGATTCAAGTGTTTAAAAATTCAACATCATGGAGACTTAATTTGCACTAGAAAGGGGCCATATGTAATCTTACACATACATGTCAAAAATACTGTAGTACTATTAATATAAACTTCACTGTGTTAATTTCTGTAATAAGCAGTGACTGTTGTGGACAAGAAGCTGACTAGTGGAATATATTGTGATTATCACCGCTACATAGCATATCTGCAGTGGTGTGACTACCAAAGTTTCTAAGACAGTTTGTAATCTGAATGGAGAAAAGAAGGAAGAGGATGTTTGCAATCTATGTATTTTAAGTATTTCTTGTCAGCCACGCCCTGGAGTCCTACACCGCCCTTCCCTACCACATGCGGAGCCGCTGCCCTTCAAATCCCATCTCCCGGCCAGCATACCAGGGCAGCAACCCCATCAGTGACATTTGGGCCATCCACGCACTACGGATTGTTGCTAAGTATCTGAAGAGGTATGTCGCCCAGAGGGGATAGAAACAGAATAGAAACACCACATTCTACCCTCACGTAAAATACTGCATCCCAGATCCTGAAATATCCTAAACAAGTCTGTTCACCAAAGATCAATCAGAAGGAAGAAGCATCAGGGCCCAGCTAGCCCTGCGAGATGGGGAGGGAGCCACGTGAGGACAAGTGAAAACTGTATCCTTCACTCCAAAAAGGTAAGGCTGCAAAGGGACAGAATATGAGCCCCTGGTTTATAGAGGATGCAGATAAAAGGCTTTATCATCAAAGCCTCAAAACCAAAGCTAGGGTGAGGGAAGATGTCCTTTGAGATGTGGCTTCCAAGGGCAAAAAGAACCACAGAGGCAGAGGTTGGCTGTGCCCATCCAAACACTGCCCAAAGGCACACAGAATCAACCTATTGAGCGAACTCAAATGCACTTAATTTAAGAAATAAATGTATAGAGTCTCGTCTGCCCCAGGAAATACAAAAGACTTCCTAAAAGGTTTTGAAAGATTTATGAATGACACAGCTGTAACAGGCTCCTGAGAGCAAAGATATACTTAAAGATGCAAGCTGATCCCTCAGGCACTGAGACACATACAGTCAGACTCACTATTGTACTTACACATAATAGAGGGGAAGGACACTGCTGATCAGGCCTACATGTAAGCACAGTGCCTCCTCTGGCTTTGAGAGGGGACTTGGGCTGCATCCTATAGTGGAGCAGGAGAAGGGACGCATAACTATTTCAGGCTTGTAGAGACCATCCAGAAGCATGGCAACTTTTGACTGAGTAGAAGCAGTTACAGATAATGGTCAGCCGTTGTGTATGACAGGGACAGGAGGCTTGGCAGAACAGCAGTGGGCGGTGAGGGGTTAAATGGACAGAGGAAAGGTGGCAGCTCCATCATCTGCTATTTCATCTGGCTACTCAGGGAACAGGAACTAACGGGTTTTGGAAAGGAGACAAATGCCTAAGCAATCTAAACGAAAGGAAAAAAGCCTGTGGCCCTCATAATAAAAGCCCTTACTCCAGGCAAAATCATGATAAGGCAAGTGAGAAGTGGTTCCCTTGGCAGTCCTGGGCTTCCTCCCTGGGGCAGGGCCTCTGAGCAGTGTGTGCAGAAAGGCTGAGCTGCATCTGAAAAGGGCCTTTGAGAATTTGCTTTTCCAAAATGGCCTTGGGGACAGCGAGAGCAAGCAAAGGCTCATCCTACAATAATATCCCACTTTCACAGTAATTGTTCAATAACGCGCAGTCCCCACAGATACCAAAAGAGGCCCCCAGTGAGTCTGATTAGGGCAGTGTCACAGGAAGAAAGATGGCAGGGCAGGCTGCGTGTAGCTTGCAAGTAGCCCCAGGCGACAGGGACTCAGCACACCAGGCTTGGGCCTTGTGCCTTCTGATTATATGTTTACTCTAAGTCCATTCACGGCTGCAGTCAAGGCCATTGACAAATGAAGAAGAAGAATGAGTCTCCCGGCATTTTTCTAGAGCAGCTCTCAGAGTCCAAGGGTCAGTGATTTGCTTCCCCTGGCACTTTTATCACATGAGCAGCCTGACAGTGTATTTATTATGCCTTCACTGAGTTCACTGATGAGAAAATATGTTTCCCTTCCATTTTTATTTAGAAGACAAGCTGTCATTTGAATAACTTGCCTAATTTTTCTTTTTACTGAGCAGCTTTTCTTTTTTTTTCCAGATCTTTCCCTAAGGTGGCTCTTTGTTAAGTAGGAAATGCCTATGTTGATATGCTATTGTTAAGTATTTATATCATCCACAGGGCTATCAGAAATCCTGACGATCTTGAAGCAAGGTCTAATATGCACTTGGCAAGTGCTTTTGCTGGCATTGGTTTTGGAAATGCTGGTGTTCATCTGTGGTAAGCAAATTTGATATTTTGTTTCATCACCTAAGCTATTGCTTTTAATTTGTGTGTGTGTGTGTGTGTGTGTGTGTGTGTGTGTGTGTGTGTTATAATTTAAGACAGGTGGTAAGATTTAAATATGCTACAGAGAGAAGAAATTTAATGTAGAGTCCCAGAATATTTTTAAAATTCAAATGTAGTTTATTGGATCATAGATTTTTTTTGATGTCAGCTTTATTGAGATATAATTCACACACTGTTTATTCACCCACTTAAAATGTACAATTAAGTGGTTTTTCGTATATTCACAGAGTTGTATAACCATTACCACAATCAATTTCAGGACATTTTATCACCCTGTAAAGAAATCCCATACCATTTAGCTGTAGCCCTTCAATCCCCCAAGTAGCTACTACTCTACTCTCTGTCTCTATACATTTGCCTATTCTGGGCATTTTATATAAGTGAAATCATGTAAGATGTGGTCTTTCATGTCTGGCTTCCTTAGCTTAATGTTTCCATGGTTCATCCATGGTTGTATCAGTATTTCATTCCTTTTTATTGTCAAATAACATTCCATTATATGGACATACCACCTTTTATTTATCCATTCATCAGATGGTGGACATTTGGAATGTTTCCACTTTCGGACTATTATGAACAATGTTACTATGAACATTAGTGTACAGGTTTTAGTGTGGACATATGTTTTCTTTTCTATTGAGTATATACCTAGTTGTGGTGTAGCTGGGTCATATGGTAACACTATGTTTAAATTCTGAGGCACTACTAGACTTTTCCACAGCAGCCGTGCCATTTTCCATTCCCACCAGCAGTGGATAAGGGTTCTGATTTCTCCACAGCTTTACCACATGTCATGAATTTGTAAAACTTCAAATTTTTCCAAATTTTTTTTCCAAATGTCTCATGAAGAGAAAGAGATCAAAGTCTTTGTCAGTAGTCCAGAATTAATGTGTTTGATCATAACTTCATTGACACATAGCCTTAAAATTGAATATCATTGAGCACTGGGAATTAAGAAGAGGCTTTGCAGGGGCAGTGCACTGAAATGGTCACCCTGCAACTCTGCTGCTGAGGAGAGCACAGACCAGCACCACCTTTCCAAAAAGCAAGTGAGCAGAATTTACCCAAAGCTTGAAAAATGTATGCTTATACCCTTTGGCCCACTAATTTTACTTCTAGGAATGTAGCCTAAAGGAATAATCATGATATGATCAAAGAAATTAGTTATAAGGTTATTCACCTAAGTGTTGTTTATAATTGAAAATTTTGGATGGAGCCAGCCTAAATTTTCAATAGTTTGGGAATGGTTACTAAAGTGTAGTATTCAAAGAATAAAATAAAGCTATTAAAAATGTTTTAGAAGACTAGAAAATGGTATGGAAAAATGTTCACATGGAATATTAAGTACCAAAAGTAATGTTTAAAACTGTATGGGCAATATTATCGTAAATTAAAGATATACATAAAAAGACAAGAAGGAAATAATCCATAATGGTTATCTTGAGGAAATGAGATTACAGATCATTTTTACTTTTTTATAAAGAACAGATGCAATTGTTAAAGAAATCAAACTAAAATATTGGATATTGTTAGAAAAGTACTTTTGAAATCTACATGAACCCTTTCACATCATGAAAGGACACTAAGTAATAATTTCCCAAATACTATGGAGTCTGAGAAAGATAAAGCACATTTCTAAATGCCCCATAATTCAGAGAACTGATAGCTTCCCATCTTCCTTGTGGATAATCATATAGTCCACCAGAGTAATTCATCTTTCTATGAAATGTAAATATTTTGGTGAATAAGCACAAAGTTATCTAAGAACCCACATTAAAAGAGTTACAGACCATGCATTTCATTTTCAACAAATTAATTGTAAATACATTAACTTCGCACAATGTACATCTTCTGGGTCACCTAGAAAATTATAATACTGTCCTGTTTGTTCACTAAGAATTCAAAAGGATATCAAGAATTTTTCCGTTAAGACAAAACAAAAAAAAAAACAAAAAAAAAAACCCAGGAACAAAAATCATGGTACCCTTTCTTGGTAGCCTTTCAGGCTAGAGTAATCATTTATGATCCAGCTCCATCAGTATGTAACATTGAAAAAGATGTACCAATCTTTGACAGGATAGATCACTGGCAGGTCAAGCTTGCATGTCTAGCATAGCATATCTTAGCTTGTAAAACTCCCACCGACATTGTCAGCCTGTACAGAAGCACACCGCCAAGGCAGTGCAGAGCAAAAGAGAAAGCACATACCCTGGAGCTTATTGAAGAAACTTCAAAGTGAATCCTCAATTTCTCCAAGATCATAAGGAGCAAATTCTGTGTCGACATTTTTTAACAGCATACAATTCTATGAGCATTTGAATTTGAACATTTCAGGTTTTCATTAATAGTAACCCAAATGTCGGGTGCATAAAATACATTCTTGTATCGAAGTAAACAGGACATGTAACTTTGTGAGGTTATGATACTGTCAAGAGACTGTGATGGACGATCTGCCATAAGAGTATCTTTGTGTTGTTGAATTTCTCACACCTGCATGTCAACATATGAACTTTCTTTCTCTTCTAGCCATGGGATGTCTTACCCAATTTCAG
The DNA here is from genome assembly GCF_040802235.1 of Manis javanica. Classification (NCBI taxonomy): domain Eukaryota; kingdom Metazoa; phylum Chordata; class Mammalia; order Pholidota; family Manidae; genus Manis; species Manis javanica. Next base: position 154,713,182 of record NC_133157.1, read on the forward strand.
GCTTAGTGAAGACATACAAAGCAAAGGATTATAATGTGGATCACCCACTGGTGGTAAATAATCATCACATATTCTTTAATTAAACCTTATATTCCTTGCAACTGTTCTAAGTGTATTTGTCAATTCTGGATTGCTTGGAGTACAGGGTAGAGCAATTTAATATCTAGAATATGCAAGCTAAAGACCAGCTTTGCCCCACCAGTCACTGCATTTCTTTTCTCTCCAGCCTCACGGCCTTTCTGTGGTGCTCACCTCCCCAGCAGTGTTCACTTTCACGGCACAGACGTCTCCTGAGCGGCACCTGGAGACAGCAGAAATACTGGGTATAAACCATTACTCATAAAGCTCTGGTCCACATTCATGGAGATTTCCTAGGGTTGCTTCTGAAGATAAACCATAAAGGGCGATACCCATAAATGTTGCTTTGAGAGAGTTTAATAATAAATGTCAGTGACCTGCTCAAAAAGTCCTATCTAGACTAAATTTCTGTGATTTTGCTTCTAATAATCAATTAACAATGAAATGGAACCAAATATCACTATGTTGAGTTTGTAGTAATATTATTTCTACTGTTCTCATCCTCAAAGAAAGTAAAACTCTTCACATACTGTTATGTTATAAATGGCTTTTGCTGTGTTTAATAGCTAATAAAAAAGTCTAAAACAGGAAGTAACAGTAAATTCCCAATTATAGAGAATCTAAAAAACTAGACATTTTATAAGAAGAATTTGTTTGCTGCTCTGTAAAATAAATAATGTTTATAACAAGATGCCCATGGTGCCTTTAGAATCTTTCAAGAAATAAAAGTTCTACTTAGGATAGCTTTAGTGCTAAGTCAAATTTTGGTATTTTTCTAAGACAAGAACTCTTGTAAGTAGACTTGAATATTTGATTCACTTTCAAAACATCTATTCCCTTACTTGCATTTAGGGTAGGAAGGGAAAGGCTGAGAAGAAAAGTTCATTATGCTCTTCTAGCTCCAGCCGTTGGAAAGATTATTTCCAGGAAGGTAGAAATGACCACAGACATCCTTCTGCGTGTGCTGCTTCACCTCTGCCCCTCTCACTCTCTGATGTCTGTGCGCTCGCAGAGTTCCAGGAGCTGTGCTGGAATGTTAATGAAAGAAGCCCAGGGCAGGGAAGAGATGCAGGGGGCTTGATTTCCAGCATGTGCTACGGGCAATATGGAGGCGACTTTACCAAAGATCTGGCGTCCCTTTCCATTTCAGAGTGGGAAATGAGAGGATGTTGCTCATCTGTTTGTTTGGATTCAGAGTAGGCAAACAGTGTAAATAGGAAGCTGGATGTATGGTAAATGGGAAAATCTTCAAGAACTTAAAGCTAACATTCCAGGCAATCAACTAAATTACTGAGAATGCAATTCCTGTTAAGCAAAACTCAGGCTGGAAGAACCCATCGATTCTTCCTTCTTGCATAGGAAATTTTGTTTAATATTATTCCATACTTAGCCATTAAATATTTTGGTTCCCTATGTAATCTTAGATTCACATAGCTTTATACCAATGTATTCTCTTTCCTACCCTCTCTTCCCTCTCTTTTTTTTCTAAACAGTTCATAGAAAAACCCAGAGGTTTTGATGGTGTGTTTTATAGCAGCAATCCCCGGAACATAAAAACCTCATAACCTTGTATCATGTTCTCTTCTGTACCTAATCCATATTTTACTGCCATATAGACTGGTCTTGTCAGGCAAGGTTTACCTTCCTCCATCTGCTCATCCAACTAGCCCTGTATCTGGTTCTATTTATATCTTTTCTTGGATTGCTTAAATAGTTCTCACTGTCATAAAAGAGAAAGATTAAAACTGATTTAATCATGTGCTTCAGTATTATTCAGTAGGTGAAGAATACATTCTAATCTCCTTTTGAACAATACAGAGAAAGTGCACTTGGACAATAGCATGAGGCATTTTGGATAATAAATAATGCTATATTACATTTTTAGAGTGCTTCACTTCCTGGCAGTGGATTAGTTCAACTAGAATAGGCTGGGGGCAGGAGTGCTGAGGGTTTGGGATCAGTTCCCTTCCTCTGGAAACTCTCAGAGCTACCTTGCCTGAGGGCAGAACCTGCTGGCTCTTCCATATTGATGTCTCTAAGATTCTGTATATTAATTATTGATTATGTCCAAATTCTGCCCTCACAAATCTCCAACCCTTGGCAACCTTTCTCCTTCACCAATTATCATCATTATCTATCTGTTAAATGCTATTTTCTGAGAGTCTTCATGTTCTTAGTTCTGCCTGACTGGTTCTGTAATATTTATTTAGAGGATCTTGCCCTGCCTTTGATAACAGAGTCCAAAATAAGTTTTGTAGCTATATATGTCTTTTCCCAGCCACATATAATCCATTTTTATCGTTTTCCTTCTTTTTGGAAGTTAATGTTGGAATTTCTTTATATATATATATATATATCCTTGTCTTACAAGGTGTTTATAGAGGGTTTGTGTTTTCCTAAAACATTACTGTGAGAAAAGACATTGAACGCATACAACTCTAGAAGTCAGCAAACTCCGAGCCTTGACCATTACAAAAGCTGTGTTTTCTCCTACAAAGGCTCCATCCTCCTCATCAAATACTAGCCCTCTTTCTTGTCTCCTTGTGCCCCTTTTCTTGGCTCTGTTTCTCTTCTCACCGCACAAGGTGTGCGCAACTCACTGGGAATGTGAGAGCCAGGTTAGCCGGCCCAGCTGACTTCTCTGCAGAGGCTCTTGAGAGTCCACAGGCAGCCTGGCCCGTCTGTCCTCTGCAGGGTGACTGCTAGACGGCCTCCAGGTGGAGGCACAGCTGTGCCCTTGCCCTCAGTGTTAGGAAGCCAGCAGCAGGCTGTATAGTCAGCTACCCTGTGACTGGATTATGCCCAGGGCCACCCTCCTCTCCCTCTCCAGTCAGTGCTGTGTGTCTTCCAGGAGCCGATACCCACAGTGCCAGGATCCCAGATGCTGGGCCTGTTTTGGCAGACACGCTCCGGAAATTTTTATTCGATCTGGATGTTGATGATGGTCTAGCTGCCGTTGGTTACTCCAAGGCTGACATCCCCGCGTTAGTGAGAGGAACGCTGCCCCAGGTAAGAGACGCCGAGCGTCGTCTGCCCTAAGTAGCACAAAGTTGCGGGATAGCCAAGGTCCACTGGGCAGATGAAAGCCCAGGGGCCCTCCAGCTGCTCTCAGGTGCCCCATACCCATGGGGTGTGAATACAAAGACTCCCTCACCTTTATATTCTTCCATAAAACTGTGGCTGTGTGAAACTTTTACAATGTAGCTGAAAGGATCCTTTATAAAAATTCAAGGCAAAACAACCAATTTATCTTGAGGTATGGCAGAATTATTTCCCTTTTCTCCATTTCTGCCTTTTTAAGAGTCCCCTGTAAAACTATGTGAAGGTATTCCAGAAAGGCCACTAATATTATTTTCCACTATAAAGAGTTACAAAGTCCTACTACTTTGTGAAGACTAAACATGGCCTTTAAATTAAGACTATTACAAAATCACTTTTTAATATATTCAGAAGACTTTATATTTTATACATATACATATACATATGGATACATATCTGTGTCTCTTTGAGTCTTGTTTCATTTATTTAAATGTCCCTAAAGAACTTAAACTGCACTGCCATCCTTCACTTGGTAGAGTCATACTAGATGTAGAGTTTCCCCTCCCAAGGTTCTCATAAAGAGAGATTAGTCCCCATTTGACCTCTCTTCCATTTAGATACCCTGGTGCTATAGCATCATATCATAATAATCCAACACCCTGTTCCCTGAAATTCACTGCAAAATAGACCACCCCACACACACATACCCAGAGCACTCACTTTGTCCTCCTGTCCAAAAAGGAAAGTTATGGATCACTTAAGCACTATGAGGCTATGAGGAGAAGACACTTCTGCCCAAAGTTGAAGCATTCATGGATCTACCCCTGATATTAGGACAGAGTAAACAGCAGGAATAGCCACTTGCATAGCACCCTGCTCACCACAAGCAATGGAGCTTTCCCCTCACCCCACTCCAGTGAAGCAAGGGCCTCACACTAGCTTCTTCTCCTCTTAGCAAGTGCTTAGAATTTTGAAGACCTTATTGCTCACATAAGATAATGTTTGCATGGATTGGGTTCACCGACTTACAAGTAAGTCCTCAGGAGCCCAGCAGGTAATAGCAATGAACAAAGAAATTTAAAACAACAGGGAGTGGTAGGGATTTTGGCAAACTGAAGAGCACATGATCCAGCTCATTCTATAAACCCCTTTTCAACCACAATTTATTATTTCTAAGCAGAAAGTCAGGTCCCAGCGTTAGTAGAACTCCTAATTTTTAAGAAAACTCAGCAACCTGGATGTTTGTATTGAATTCCCTGATTTCCCAATGTGCAAACTAAACATGGCCTATGGGCCACCAGCTTCCCTGATTTAGACTCAGGTCTAGTTGACTCAGTTTCATCTGAAAATGTAAATGAATGTGAAAAAAACAAGCCTCAAAATACAGTAGAGACCCTAGACTAACTCATAAACCATCATTTCTAATCCACAAATCCAAGGGACTAAAACAGCCAAAAAAATACAACCATCACATTTATTTTATCCAAGCCTACTAGGCTATAAGCTCCATGAATGCTGGAACCTGATTGTTTTCCTCATCCATCCTCTATTGCACCTCAAAGGGGCTAGTAAACATGTTAAATGAACACATACCTGAGGCCTCTCCAGTATTCTGTCTAGGTGAGTTTAATGGCTGAATGGTGGCTGAAAGTCTAAGTTTCCTTAGACTTTATAGAACTCAACCAATGATAAGGAGTCGTGAAAGCCTGTCCAGGGACCCAGAGACCAAGTAGTCCACCACAGTTTAGCCTCTGGCTCTTACAGCATGGTCCCAGTGAAAGTGTCCATTCTGTAAGAGGTCCTCTGAAACATTCTGCTTGTTTCACCCAGAAAAGTGTTCAGGAATATGTCTTTGTCAACTTGCAAGACTGGCATCCATGATTTTCAGATGAAATTGTATGATGTTCTCAGCTGTATAATTGCTGGTGGCAGTGTATCTTCAAGCCCCCAGTACATACTGGCAAGTGCTTCTGTTTTACTTCTACTGTACTCAGACTTTCACTTTCACAAGCTATCCCAGACAGTAACAGTCCCAGTCTAACATTTGAGAGCATCCTCTAAAATAGCAAATTAATTAAGGATCATTCCAAATGCCTCTTTGCACACGTCATACTGGAAAATCACAGAGAGCAAAACTTTAATTAGACAAAAACTAATTTCTCAGTTTCACCAAAGATGCAAGGTATATTGACTCTTCTGAATATAAGCTGTGTCTATAAAGTAGGAAGTCAGGACTTCCTCAAGTTGTATTCATAAAGCCACGCCAACACGTATGCTGCCTTTTTTTTTTACCTTGAATGTGTTTTCATGAATGGGAAAAACATAGTTAATTTCAATTAATCAGCACTAGTTACATGCTGGAGTCAATATTAGATGATAGATAGGTATGGGGGGAGTTGCTGGGAGAGATTATAAGAGAGGTAGAGAAAGAGACTGATTCACAGGACTTCAGAAGGAATCTTAGAAATAGGCTTGTCTGTTTGCAGATGAAGAACTACTGTGGGGTTCTTTGTTTTTTTTGGCAGGAGTGAACATTTTATAGGAATGCTATGGCAACTTCAGAATTTTATACATATGGCAGACTAATCTCCACTTACTAGTATCTACAGGCTTTAAGGCAGTGAGAGGGATATCCTGGCTCCTGCAAAGAACATTGACAGAATGGTTTCGTGTAGTCGACATTTGATAAAGCTTCTTTTATGTTCAGCAACAAGGGATCGGTTTTCTCTGGAACAACCAGGCCAGTATTCTTGCCCAAACACCACAGCCCATACTGGTGGCAGCAAATAGCAGCCCTGTGTGCAGAGGCTTCCAACCGCCATAGCCAGGCTGAAACGGGAGCCGGCAAGAATAAATTAATCTTCCAGGCAGGATTTCTGAAACCTCTGGAAAGAAACATTTACATTTCAAATCAAAACATTTCATTACTAAGGAGAGTTGTCTACCAAAATGAGGACTTCCACTCCCTGGCAGAAAGGCCAGCTGAAATGTTGTTATTTTATGAATGTGCTAAAAGTAGTAGTCTGGATTTAGTTCAGTGCACACATTAATCGGTTCTCCTTCGGTCTTGCATGTCTATAAATAATAGCCCACTACTGAACACGACTTAATTCTGAGTTTAGCTTTTATATGGCATACATGAGGTGTGTGGGGAAATGTCACAAACTATATGTCCTTGCCCCCATTTAAGCAATTGTTGGGGGTGATAAATGTGAAACGGAACCCCAGATCAGCTTGGCCTGAGGTGCTTCTGAGAGTCATGAACCACTTCACCAGAAATGAACAGGATTGCTTCAAGGGCCTTTGAGCTCATCATACAAGACGCTCTCCTGTTATAAACAGAATAATGTGGCAGTAATCTCTGGCAATAGCAAAATGCTGAACTTCAGTTTTTTGGGCCACAAAACATATACATAGGTCACCATGAACAAGTCTACCTTGCTATGAATTTTCAAAATTCTTTAGTGTCTAAATGCCACCTTGGCTTCACCCATACTCATTGACATTGTCCCCCATCCTTCTGCCATCTGTCCATCCATTCTTCCTTTTTCCAATTAAATTTTTAATTGTGGTAAAATATACCTGACATAAAATTCATTATTTTAACCATTTTTAAGTATACAGTTCTGTGTCACTAAGTACATTTACAATGTACTATCCATTTCTAGAACTTTCACTCACCCCAAATAGAAGTTCTGCTCCATTGCTCAATTGTAAACACTAACTCCCCATTCTCTCCTTCCTCCATTCCCTTGTACCCTATCTCCTACTCTCTGTCTCTATGAACTTGCCTATTCTAGGTACCTCATTAAGTGGAGTCATACAACTTTTGTCCTTTTATGTCTGCATAATGTCTTTACTAAGCATAGTATCTTCAGTATGTCAGAATTTCATTCCTTTTTGTGGCCAAATAATATTCCATTGTAGAGATATACCACATTTTACTTATCCATTCTTCTGCAGATAGACACTTGGGTTGTTTCCACCTTTTGGCTTTTGTGAATAATGCTGCTATGAACATTGGTGTACAAATACCTGTTTTCATCCCTGCTTTCAATTCATTTAAGTATATACCTAGAAATACAACTGTTGGAGTACAAGTAATTCAATATTTAACTTGTTGAGGAACCGTCAGACTTTTCCATAGAGGCTGCACCATTTTACATTCCCACCAACATGCATGAGGGCTCCAATTTCTCCACATCTTTACCAACACTTATTTTCCTGGTAATTGTGGTAACTCATTGTGGTTTTGATTTGCATTTTGCCAATGACTGATAATATTGAGCATCTTTTCATGTGCTTATTAGCTGCATGTATATCTTATTTGAAAAATAGCTATTTAAGTCCTTTGGCAATTTTTGAGTTGTGTTGTTTAGGGTTTTTTTTTTGTTGAGTTGTAGTAATTATTTATCTATTCTGAATATTAATCCCTTATCAGATATATGATATGCAAATATTTTTCCCATTCTATAAAGTGTTGTTTCACTCTCTTGATAGTCTCCTTTGACCCATAAATGTTTCTAATTTTGATGTAGTCCAATCATCTATTTTTTTCTTTTATGCTTTGTGCTTTTGGTGTCATATACAAGAAATCATTGCCAAAGCCAATATCATGAAGATTTTCCCATTGTCTTCTAAGAGTTTTAAAATTTTAGCTCTTACATTCAGGTCTTTATATTTAGGCCCATTTTAAGTTAATTTTTGTATACATCCTTCTATCTTTTCATTCTTCCTTTTACCTGAAAAAGACTTGTTGAGGTCCTACTATATGCCATACATTGTATGGGATATAGTGAGGGAGACAATTAAGTCTCTTCCCTCCCTTGTGGAACTTACATTCTAGTGAGAGGAAACAGACAACAGACATCTATCAAATCTGTAAGTAAGATACAAATGAAATCATTTCAAATAATGATTAGTAGTATGAAGGGAAACCTAGGTAATGAGATGAAGAATGATTTCACAGAGACCAGTGCGAAGGGAACTTCAGCAAGGGTGGTCAGAGAAGCCCTCTGACTGCAGATGGAGGCAGCCACATTAAGATCTGGGAGAAGCGTTCCTGGCAGAGGGGAAAGACCTTTCACCCTGAGACAGGGGGAAGATGACTATTTTCAAGCTACTGAAAAGGTACAGTTGGGGAAAGTGCCATGAACTAATGGGAGAAGAGCCGAGCTATTGTGAGTAGCCGTCAGATGAGGGTGGCGCCAGAGGCCATGGTCTTGTTCTATGTTCAGTGGGAAGTCGTGGGAGAGCCTGAAGCCTGGAAATGTCATGAGTAGATTGATACTGGGAAAAAACTCGCTCTGGCTGCTGTGGGGAAAATGACCTCTAGGGGGCAAGAGTGGAGCAAAAGTGAAAACTAGACCTTGAAGAGAGACCTTTCAGGTAGGACAGAGAGAAGTGTGAACGTGACCTAGACTTGGGTTGTGGAAGAACAGGAGGGGAGGAGTGGTCGGATTTGGGATTTATTTGGAGGTAGATTGACAGACTTGCTGCTGGATTGAACTTGTAAGGAAGTAAGAGGAATCAAGGATGACTCCTATGTTTTCACCTGTGTGACTGGGTGTCATTTCTGAGATGAGGAAAAATGGGGAGGGAGGGAGAGTCAGAGTTCCGTCTCGCGCATGTGAATTTTGAGATGCCAACATCCCACCACCACCACCGTATTCACTAATTCAACAAGAACCTGTGTACTGTGTGTCAAGCCCTGTGGCAGGTGTTGATCAGAGAATGAAAACAGCCCTGCGCTCACGGAGCTGCCTCTTCCACCAGGTATACTCCCAAACAAGCTTATCACAGTGAAACAGAAACACCCATTAAAAAGAAACCAAAAAACTGGCACGTCTTAATTTCGTTTAGGCCCAGACATTTGGACACAGGGTAGTCATTATAATATCTTTTGATCCCTTGTCCCAGAGGGAGGGATCAAGGAGCCACTGATGGAAGTATAACTAGCAATAGCACGTGCTGTGTCTCTTTGCTAACTCAATGTAATAATCATTGGAGAAATTAAGCAGACCACTGAATTTGTTTGGGAAGGTAGAGATTAAACCTTAGTTAATATTTAAAAAGGAGTCACTTTTTGCCCGTAGCCAGAAAGTTAATCCCCTAATGAATGTACCTTAAGTCCAAGTTACAAAATATACAGTCTTTGAAGTCAAGAGTGGCCAGGTTTGATTTTCCCTGGCAGCACATGCCGTTCCTGGGACAGTGCTCCCCACACACAGAGAACCTGGCAGAGGCTGATGACCAGCATGGTTTGGTCACTCACCATAGAAGGTATTTTTCCCAAGGTTGGTTGGTTCTTTACATGTGGGCAGAAGGCTTTTGCAAGGGCATACGACAAGGACAATGGCTTTTGAACGTTTGGCGGGAAAAAGGTGTCTCCTGATACACTTCTGAGTTGGAGGTCAGCTACCGCAAAGCAAACAAGAAATTTGACTTTTAGAGGTATAACTATTATCAAGTCGTTGTTTCCTATGATCCAGTTAATTACATAACCTAGTAGCTTTTACAGACTGTCTTTCCGAAGTCCTGCATAACACCCTTTGTTTACTGTTTCAGGAAAGGGTCACCAAGCTTGCACCACGCCCTCAGTCAGAAGAGGATCTGTCTGCTCTGTTTGAAGCTTCAATGAAACTGTATTAATTTTCATTTTCACTGAAAGAATTACCATTGGCCACCATAGTTCTGAAAACAGAAGTTAATCTAGCCAGAGCTTTGTCTTTTCATCTCCACATGTAATTTGCCTGTTTGCAGTTTGAATGTGATATAAATTTATCCTGCAGAAGATTCCTTAATGCTCAAAGTAAAGCTATTTCCATAAAATAGGCTGGACAAATCTCCACCATGTGCAACATTGGGCCAGACCTCAGGAGTCCGTGTTCCTGCCCCAAACCTCACAGACTGCCACTGCTCCATTTATCAAATGGGTAAATCCATTTATCAAATGGGTAAAAATTCAGTATGTATCAAAAAGGTAAATGTATATATTCTATGTCCAATCTAGAAACTTATCCTACAGAAATACTAGCACAAGAAATATGTCAAGGATATTTCTGGCAGCACTGTTTTCTAATTATAAAAAATGTGAAAGAATCTAAATATTTATTAATAGCATATAGATAAATCATACTATATTAAATAATGGAATGCTATTGTGCCATCAGTAAGAATGAGATAAATATACTGGATATATGTCTATGATACTGCAAAATTGGTAAAAAGTATCTTGCCAAATAATTATATATTAATATGGTCTGATTTTTACTTTTTCAATTACATATATACATACGTCTATATAGAAGAGAATATTTTTACATCAAAATATTAAAAGTTACCACTGGAAATAGTTACCACTGGAGATATGGAGTTTAGGGTATACAGAATTAAAAGAAAATGTTCATAGTTTCTCTTTTTATTTCATAAACATCTATATTGTTTTCTAACAATATACACTTTCTAATTTTAGAAGGGAGAGAGAAAAGAAAGAAAAATATTCACTTTACTGTTTTAGGTCAGACTCATCTCATTTTATAAAAATACTAGGAACTAATAATAGTTTAAGGTAAAAACAAATCCGAAAGGGTAAAATATTAGAGACTGATTCTCTGGTGAACAAATTGTCCTGTTGAGAAAAACACTAACATCCTACCTGGTAATTTCCTCTTTGGAAAAACATCTTTGGCACTCAGAATAAATTTACTCAAAAAGCAAGCATTGTTGTAGTTTACAGACTTCAGCCTAACAGGTACAATGTAAGCAGCATGATCATCTGTCCCATTATCCCATCCTGCAGAAGCTTCTATGGCTCATTTTCCTCACTATAGCTACCACTAAGTTTGCTACTCAAGCTTCAGGAGTCTAGATCTCAGGGTACTTATGGATTTATTCCTGTTTTAAATTGAATTAAAGGTTTAATCAAATGAGTACCATATATAATTACATCAGGATTTTTTAACAAATGGATGAGAAGGGCCTTCCTTGGTCATTCAGCCTGCCCAGGCCCATTTTCTCTACATAAATTCTTTCTTTCCTTGAGATCTTTTTAATAACATTTAAATAATTTTATTGGGAGTTTTCTCCAATTACAAACAAAATATGTTCAGTACCAAAAACTGGTAGTGCAAAGACAAACACAAAAGGAAATATTTGTTCATATTGCACCACCCAAAAGATAGCTACTGTTAAAAATGGGTCATGTGTCCATTATTATATATATTATAGATAGCTATATATGTATATATATTTTTTTTCTTAGAAATGGCATCAGTAAGTTATAGTTTTAATTCTTACAGAACATTCAGATTCTTTATACCAAGGGCCCTAATGAAAATCACAAAATGCATTTGGCATAGCAAAAGCATATCTGTGTCTCTCCCACACACACACCCAAAAAAGTCCTAGAATTCATGTAAATATTCTACGAGGTCGTGTGGCATCATTAGAACACCATCAGGTAAAAGCCCTGGGTTCTGCTCCAGTTCCTTGGTCTGTCTGAGTCTTAGGTTATTCAACCAAGTCCTCATCCAGCTTGAAAATGCTATAACTAGATTTTATGTATTACCTAATTCTCAGTGTGGGATTTTGAGTTTGGGACATTTAATGTAAAATAATTTGAGATATAAGAATGCATTCAGACTCTTAAATGTTCAGTGCCTTTACCACCAGTAGCCAGATGCCTAAATGTGACTCACCAGGAAGAATGTGTGGTATTCATACTGATGATGACTCTGTAGAGGAAGGATTTAAAGGTCAAGCATGAAGAAACAGATTCAGTAATCTTTCATGTTTTTTATCTTAATGTCCATCATTTTGACCCTTACAATTTGAGAATATTTAAAAGGTATGTTTCTTCCCAGCTATTTAAAAAGTATGAGATAAGAGATTAGACCCATTTCTATAAACCAAACATTTTGATGTTTCTGAGAAAAGAATTGTGCATTTTTCTAAGTCAAACTCTTTTTTTCTATTGATTTCTTTTAAAAGATCAAAAAGTTCTTAGGAGTCATAACTCCATTTCTACAGATTAATTCATTTGTTGAGGCAAAAGAAGTGGTTTTCAAAAGTTTGTCAAATATTATTTTCATAAAACCATCATATATGGTGGCATTTTCACTTAAAATACATGTACATCCCAAATTTATCTCCTGATACAAAATATTGATTTGTTTCAAGGAGGTTATGTTTCTGTGATTTTTGGCAAGTGCCACAATAAATAGCTGACTCATTCTGCACTCCTGTCCCTTCTCCGTGCACAGGGAGGACTGTACTGAGCTTGACATTGTCTGCGTAGACATGGACATAGCTGTGGGGTGTTTTCTAGTGGTCAGTGAAGTAGGTCTGCTCTTGTAAAATACAGCCAAGTACAGTATCAAAATAGAGCAAAATTTGCTTTTCTGGCCTTTTAACCCTAAGAAAGATTAATGGTTGTTTGGATTAGAAACTGTACCCTAATGAGGGTCTGTTGCCTCAGGGGAGTGGATATGAGAAGGGGGACTGTTCACCTCCAGGTCAACATTGCACAGGCTGCCTTTTCTCTGATGACCCGCAACCCCCAGTGGGGACAGCTGCCCAGGCTCCTCCATTAAACGCCTGATCCTCAGGGAGCTGTGGAGGAGGCCAGGCCACATCCCAGCCATCACCATCACAATGGCCTGCGGAGGATGGTCTCCAGGGAGAGCCACACTTTGAATGGGCAGAAATTGGTTCTTGAAGCCCTAGGTTGAATTACTAGCAGCTGGGGGTGGGAGGGTTCAGCTTCTTGTGCTTTTATTCCACTGTTTCCAACCACCTCCCCTCCAACTCTCAGAGTAAATGCATACCTCCCCACTAAACTGCAACAACTGTTCACGATTTTGTCCCATATGCAATCCCTCATGAAGGACGTGCGCAGGACAGCTAACTTTAAAGTAATCCCATTTCATTCTTTCTGGCTTTAAATATTGACTTTTTAATTTGGGTGCTTCTAATTGGCTTTCCAGTTTATAAATTTGGAAACTGATTAAAATAATCATGATTGATGGAAAATAAAAAAAATTTACCATCATACCATTACCCAAACACAGCTGTTATTATCTGATATATTTCCTTTCCATTTTTTTCATTTGGTTGGTATAATCTTCAGCTCTTTTCCATTAATGCTTGACATTTTCAGTATTTTCTGTGTTACCACCATTATTTAAAAAGAAACAGTTTACTGAGTAGGAATTTAATAATTTATTCTTATTTTAGGGTATCAGATTGCTTTCAAATTTTTACTCCCACTGATACTATAGCAATGAATATAGTGTGTGGGCTTTTTAATATTCTCAATTAATTTCTTCAGTTAATTAATCCCCAAATTGAATTTTTATGTTACAAGATGAATGTTTTTATGGCTCTTGATTCATATTATCAATTATATATTTCTCACTACTATTTTAAGTGTCACTTCCCTTCTTCAGTCTTACTTCTCTTCAAAATAAATAGTAGTGCAAAGCAAAAAGAAATGAAACAGAGTTCATGTGGAATGACAGGCCTAGACTATTTGTGCAGACTTTCAAAAATCAACAGTTTTTTTTTCTTTTATGTCAACATATAATAATGCACATGAACAGATTAAAATTTTCAAATAAACTTACTTTGATGTTATATGACTGCCTCTTAAGTAAAACTACAGATCACCAAATCTACTTTTCTTTGTCACCACTTACATTTTTTTCCCTTCTAAGAACCCTCAATGGGCCCCCAAGCCTATGGACCTGTGTTACTATATTCAGGGTCCTCAATTTTGCTGGCCAAGAAAAAAAAAAACAACAAGGAAGAGTAACACATAAATATAAATGTTCTTCTCTATAAGGGCATTCCACAATCATTCGGGCCTGTGAGTGACCAGATGGCCACGTCGGGAGGGCGATGAATGACACCAAACAGCCATGCCTGCCCAGGTCCCCGAGGCTCTAACTTGCTCCTTTCATCAGAAACCTCTCCAAGATTTGCAGTGGTGCACACTGGTCCCATGACGGCTTTGGAAGCATTTACTAGAGACCGATATGAACTTTATACCAAGCACTGCATGTGAGAAAAGAAGGCTTGTAAGGCAACATATAAATGAAAAGATATCCAAATAGTACCAACAGGCTGGTGTGACCACTTGAGTAAGGACAGGATAATTTTCTTTGATTTTTAAAAAAATGTTATTAAGGTATCATTGATATACACTCTTATGAAGGTTTCACATGAAAAAACAATGTGGTTACCATATTCACCTATGTTATTGTGTTTCTTTGATTTTTAACATTTCATTTAACCATAGCTCAGTACCTTGACAAAGTAATTTCCCAAAGGAAGAAAGGAAACAAAGATCTGGGGAAAGGAAGACAATTGGGGTTCTGAAAGCAGGGTGATGAGGGCTGAGGGATGATTACAGGAACATGACATTCAGTAGTATTTTTTAATCAAACTATTGACACTTTATAAACACTAATATCAACTCTTGCAGAATGCACTGGCTTGCTTACTGGGGCACCTATCATAGCTGGCAACAATAAACCAAAGACAATAATGATAGTTTATTTATTGAGTAATTTATTGCACCCTTAAATTAAGCCAGGCCCTTTATCAAGGATATCAAGGATCAGAGGCATTACTCTTATTCTTTCTGTACAAATGAGGAAACTTAAGACTCAGGTGAAGAGTAGAAACAAAAAAACTGTCCAAATGCACACAGTGAGTAAGTGGCAAGGCCAGCACACAGGCCCAAGGTTGTCCTGACCCTACATTCCCAGCCACCAAGTTCACTGCCTCGCAAATGCCTTCTGTTCTCTGAGAATTTTTTTAATCACATTTAAACACTGTATCCACTTAAGTACAACACAGTACCTTGAATATAGCAGGGAGCCTGCAAATATTTGTAGAATAGAGGACTACATGTCATTAAGAGAAGAAAAAAGAGAAGGAAGAATAAAGTTTCTGCAAGCCTTTGACATGTCAGAAAGAAGTCAAGCTGGCCATGCGGGTGGCCACACGGAAAGCTATGAGAGGTAACAGAGCCGCCTCAGGGGCAAATCCCTGCCTCCTGCTAACTGAGTAGCCTTGGGTAATTCACTTATACTCTCAGAGCACAAACTTAACTTATAGGGCAGTTATAAATAACCATAGGAAGCAATGTATGGGAAACGTCTAGAACAGTGCCCGGCCCACAGTCCTCCCTGGTAAGTGTTCTCTTCCCTGTCCTCATGCTAAGCTGGCAGGAAGCCTTTCATCCAGCAGCTATCAGATCACTATAGTGATGTCAGTTGGGCACAAGGGCTTCCAAAGGTCCCTCAGGACACCAATTACCTGGGATGCTAGTTACAGGCCTCCAGGCCTTCCACCCCAAGAAATTCAGATCCTGTCAACCTGGAACCCAGGGATCTGTTGTTGGGAAAATTTGGTTTAAGAAAATTAAATTGCATTTGGGCCTGTTTGGAAGCTTCTCAACATCAGTGGTGACAGAAACAGAGCAGTGGCCTCAACCTTCAGCATGCATCAGAAGCTGCTGGAGGGCTTGGTTAAACATCAGTTTACTAGGTTTAATAAATTCAACAGGCCTGGGTGGGGAGCAAGAATTTGCATTTCATTCTCAGGGGCTACTGCTCCAAGGACCGCACTGTGAACCACTGAACCAGAGGATTGCAATTTTCTCACATTTCAAACTCAGCTGGCTTAGGAGATTTCAGCCAGAATCAGTCGTACCCGACTGGAGCAGGAGCAGGAGCCCATGACAAGCGTCAGGACAGTACCTGGATACTGACCACAGGATACACCTCTCCAGCAGACTGGGAGCCCACAGCCTGGACGCTGCCCTGCCCGTTTCCCACCAGGTCTCGCCCCCCAGGCAGCATCTGCTGAATCATGTTTTCCCAAAATTCCTGTGTTGAAGCCCCAACCCCAGAACCTCAGCATATGACCATATGTGGAGATAGGGCCTGAAAGAGGTATAAGGTTAAATGAGGTCATACAAGTGGACGCTAATCCAATCTGACTGGTGTCATAAGAAGAGGAAATGTGGACACAAACGAAACACCAGAGGTGTACACACGCAGAGGAAAGACTGTGTGAGGACACAGCAAGAAGGCCGGCCAAGGGCAGAGGTCTCAGGAGAAACCAGACCTGCCGGCACCTTGATCTCAGTCTTCAGCCCCCAGAACTGTAAGAAAATTGATTCCTGCTGTTTAAGCCCCCAGTCTGCGGTGTTGTGTCATGGCGACCCGATCAACATGGGGTTTGGCAGCAAATGAAGGGACGTTCCCAAGGATTTACACTGGAGAGGGCCGCCATAGGAGCCACAGGCAGAGAAGAAAGAAGCACATTAGAAAGCAAGACAGAAGAAAAGACTGGAGGCAGCAAGCTGAGTGTAGGGCATCTTGGGGGAGGTGACGTAAGAGGGAGAGAGGAGGGGCAGCTGATGAGCAGGACATGGGAAAAAAGTAAGGGAAGGGAGCTTTGGTGTGGTTTTAAAGTTTGGTCTGCATTATGAACAGAACCCCCTTTGGAGTTTCTTAGGAGACGGTGATAATGATACAAATTGTTTTAAACCTATTTCTGCATGTCAGACTTTTGCTAAATGCAACACCAAACCAAGACTGGCTCCAAGTTAAGAGGAGTTCAGGTTATAATTTTACAACAAGATAGCAAGTATAGTGATAATAAACCAAGCCAGAAAGGCTTCATGAAGGAGGTAACTCCTGGTTGAAACTTGAAGGAAAATTGGAGTTGATGGGAGGTAGGAAGTTGGGAAAACAGTGAAATGAACAGCAGGAACAATAGCACAGAATAAAAATGTGGTGCGTGCAAAGAGTTTTCAACAGTTCAGTACTGCTGGAGTGTCACATACAGGTCAAGAGGTGGCAAGTTGAGGCTAGTGAGGTAAACATGGGCCAAGCTTGGTGTTTTGTTGGAACTTGGAATGTATCCAGAAAGGTGCTCAAAAACTACCAGCAGTGAGTTGGGGTGCCAGACACAGATTTGTGTTGTTGATCAGTCACTTGGAGAAGAAGTTAGTAAGTAGTGACTGGGAACAACTATGCAAAACAAAAAAAATATGTAAATTAGCTCATATTTCTTTCTTCTTTCTCTGTATCTTTTTAAAAATTTTTATTTAGAAACAATAGCTTTACATCCAGTTGGAAGAATAACACTGAGAGATCCCAGATGCCTTCACCCAGTTTCCCCAGTGGTAACAACTATACTATGATATCACAATTAGGAAATCAACACTGATACCATCCATCTGCCTTATGTAACTTCACCAGTTTTATATGCTCTCATTTGTGTGAGTGTGTACTTAGTTCTGTGAAATTTTATCACAAATAACTGACTGATTCATGTGACCCCCACCATCGTCCGGATACAGAGCAGTTCCACCACAGGGATCCCTTGTACTGCCATAGCCTGTGTTGGCCTTCTACAGCCATAGCCACTTCTTTCCCTCCCCTATCCCTGTCAACTGTTAACCTATTCCCCATTTCTATAGTTTTGTACATTTTAAGTATGAAACCTTTAGAGATGGGTTTTGTTTGCACTCAACATAATTCTCAGGAGATTCATCCAGACTGCTGTATGTACTACTAGCTGTTTTTTTAATTATTGACTCATATTCCATGCTGTGGATGTGCCATAGTTTGTTAAGCCATTCATTGAAGGATGTTTTGGTTGATTCCAGTTTGGGGCTATTATAAAAAAGCTGCCATGAACCACTATGTACAGGTTACTGTGTGAACATAAGTTTTCATTTCTCAGTTAAGTGACTAAAAGTGCCGTATGGAAGCACTTGTTTAGTTACTTAAACTGTCTTGGGGGTCTGCACCATTTTACATTACCACCAGAAACATGTGAGTTTCTCCACATCCTCACCAGCATTGGGCATTACAACTGTTTTTTATTTTAGCCATTCTGGTAGATGTGTAGTGAGTTCTCATTGCAGTTTCAATTTGCATTTCTCTAATGACTAATGAAGTTGAACATCTCATGCACTGATTTCCCATCTGTATATCCTCTTTGGTGAAATGTCTGTTCATATCTTTTGCCTGTTTTCTCATTGGATTCTTTTTTTTTTATAATTTTTTTAAATTCTTGAGTTTTGAAAATTCTTTGTATATTCTAGATACAAGTCCTTTGTCAAATAAGTGATTTGCATTTATGTTTGTCAAGTCATTGCTTTTCTTTTTATCCTCTTACAGGATAGTTTCTCACAGAGCAAAAGTTTTTAATTTGATAAGGTCCAGTTTTTCACTTTTTCCTTTCATACACAATGCTTTTGGTGTCAATTCTGAGAATTCTGAATTAGCCACAAATCTCTAAGATTTTATCCTAAGTCTTTTCTTAAAGTTTTAGATTTACATGTATGTCCATGATCTATTTTGAGTTAATTTTTCTATAAAGTTTGCAGTTTTGGTTGAGATGTTTGGGGTTTTTTTCCTATGCATGTCTATTTACTCCAGCACCATTTACTGAAGACAATCTTTCCTCCACTGGGTTGTATTCACCTTTGTCAAAAGTCAGTTGGGCATATTTGTGTGGGTCTACTTCTGGATTCTCTATCCAGTTCTGTTGCCTATCTCTCCACCAATGCCACAGCTTTGATTACTGTAACTATACAGTAGGTCTTAATATTGATTAAAATCAGCTTTAACAATTTTTATCCTTCTTCAAAATTGTTGTAGCTATTCTAGGTCCTGTACTTTTCAATATAAATTTTATAATAAGCTTGTCTATCTCAACAAAAATCCTTGCAGAGACTTGATAGGAATTTCATTAGGCTTATTAATAACGTGGGAGAATTGACATCTTTAGTATGTTGACTCTCCCAGTCCATAAACACAATAAGTTTCTCCACTTATTTAGATCTTCTTTGAACTCTTTCATCAATATTCATCATATTCAGGACACAGCTCCTAGATGTGTTTTATTGCATTTACACCTAAATGTTCCATTTTCTTTGGAGAATCTATAAATGGTATTATGTTTTTGATTTCTGTTTTGACATGTTCATTGTTGACATATAGAAATATGATGGATTTTTGCATGTTTGTGTCCTACAACCTTGCACATATTGGGAAGGTTTTTTTGTAGATTCCTTGGGCTTTTCTACATAGACAACTATGTCTTCTACAAACGGGGACAGTTTTAGTTCTTCATTTCCAATACGTATGCCTTTTATTTCCTTTTCTTGCCTTATTTCACTGGCTAGAACTTCCAATACTATGTTGAAAAAGAGCAGTGAGAACAGATATCCTTACCTTCGCCTTACTCCTAGGGGGAAAGCATTCCATCTTCCATATTAACTATGATGTTAGCTGTAGGGTTTTGTAGATACTCTTATGAAATTAAACAATCTGTGTCATCTTTTAAAAATATTATAACATGCTACCTTTTATTACTCTCTGGTATTTATGCTTAGATAATTTATTAGAGTTGGGTTATCTTAATAATTAAAGGACAAAACAACCTTTTCCTTTTCCACTATAATCTTGTTAAGGTACCCAAGCAGGTAATATAATTTCCATTTTTAAGATTAACTTTTTAAAAATAGAGACTCCAAGAGGTAAATTGACTTGCCCAGATGAACTTCAAATTAGTAGAGTTAGATTAGGTCCTAAGGCATTAGTTCAGTAACATGTATTATAAGCCTAATATTGATAATATGGTTGAACCCTTATGTGCCAGGCACTATAAATGCTTTACATGCACTGTGACATTTAATGTTCAAAGTAGCCTGATGAGATGGTTATTATTATTATCCCTACTTAACAGATGATAACACCAAACCTTAGAGAAGTTGTATAATTGGCTAAGGTCACAGTGCTAGCAAGTGGTGGCAAGTAGTTTGGTTGTAGACATAGATCTGCTCTTGACAACCACCCAGTGCCAACTCCTGTGCCAGGTTCTGGGAATACAAAGATGAGTAAGAGACAGACAGTCCCCCAACCAAAGGAGCTCACAATCCAGTAGGGGAAACAGATCAACATATGTGTAGCTTGGTTCCTGAAGGAGCCACAGCCCCATGTGGTAAGATATCTCACCAACATTAGAGCAGCTTAATAATATTTGTTGACTAAGTGGTTAAATGGAAGGAAGGAAGGGAGGGAGAAAGAAAGCCATCATTCTTGTTTCTTAGACAAATCTAATGTTGTCTGTATCTTAGGTAGGAGGTAGCTTCCTCTAATAGGAAATGCTTTCAACTTTTTAGAGTAGAAAGAGTTCCTTAAACCCAATCATCTACCTGCCTCTAGCTGGCCTGGTACAATTGTGCTGGGCAACAATGATTGAAAACTATCAAATATAAAGAAAGAGACCACAGCATCATGGAATACCAGAACAGAAAAAAAATGGCTAGAGTCAGTCATCCAGAAAGAGGAGCAAATCCTTTACACACAATTCCGTGGAGGAGGCAGGCTCTGCCACAACTACTGTCCAGGGCAGGCTTTGCTGTCCGAGTAATATTGACCTCGGTGTTCCTAAAACTAACCCCATCTACAAGACCTCCAACACCAAGCTCACCTCCCCCTCTTCAGAAGCTCATCTGTAAGTTAGATTTCCTGCAGAACAGAGATTTCTGGTGACATTGGAGAGGACACTGTCCCCTACCCCCCATGTCCGTCCTTTCTCCCTTCCCATTCCCTAATTATGTCTCTCCTTTTACTCCTCTTCCTGTTTTTCCTCTGTGCTATGCTATGCCCGCTGGAAATAACTCATTCTCAAAGACAAAAAAGAGAAATATGAGTTAATACTAGTTGAATGTGGGTTGTACAACAAGGTCTATTCTAAGCACATATTTTTCAGTGCTGTCATTTCAACAACCTTATGAGTTATTATTACACCTTCCTCTTTAACCCCAAACACACACACATACCCCTTGGTTCAGGCCCACCACCTCTGCCCTGGATTGCTGCAATCACCTTAATGGCATCCCTGCCTCCATTTCTTAACACCCCTGCAATCCATTCTTCACACTGCCCCTAGTGTGGTTTTGATAAAACACATATTGGCTGACCCTGTCTTCGCTTTAAATAAAATCCTTCAGTGACTTCTTATAACCTTCAAGAGAGGTCACACACCCCACAGAAGATAGGCAGATCGGTCATGATCTTGCTCCTGCCTTCTTGCCCAGATTCTGTCTCCACGTGAACCTTCTCTGCAGCCTCACCCTTCTCCTTAGGGGACTCAAGAACCCCCATTTAAAGTCTCCTCTGAGCTCCTATAATATCCTTTGAGCACCTCAACTTACCACTTGGTGTTATAAATACATCTGATTTTGCATACAATCATTTCTCTTCTTGTCTGTCTGCCCCTCTAATCTGTTAACAGAAGGTAAAAGACTTTGTTTTAATCATCTCTAGATCCTTGTCAGCCAGCATAATATCTGGCATATATAGCAGTAAGTTACCAATAACTATTGGCAGAACAGAATAGAAAGGAGAGAATGAAACAGGCAGTTTGATATTTTCCCTACTCAGATAGTATGATTTTTTTCATTGGCCATAGTCTCAAACTTTTCAATGAATGAATGCAAACCTGAATATCCCAGACACCCAGCTATAACCAATGAGTTGTGGAATTAACATCTCTCGTCAGTTATATCCTAATATAAAAACAACCTGGCAAAAAGCAAAAAATGTTCTGGGATCTACTTTTTAAAGTTCCCATCCATTGAGCATGTTGAGAAGACAGCATGTTAAGTACTGTGGGGGGTCCACAGTACTTAAGAGCCTCCTCTTACAGATCAATGCACAGAGATCCCTCTAGCCAAGCCAATGAAGAATAACTTTATTAAGAACAGACAACTATTTATGCACACAAGAGGAAAATTTTCTACAAGTAGTAACACCATTAACATCTTAGCAGCTTTTCCATTATGAATCTGACATTTCCTTCTTCTTCAAAGCCAAATTTGAGTGCCTTTGATTTTTTTTAAATGAATTAATAAAGCCATCAACACACAATAAAAGCCATGCAATATTTGTAATCAGGGGTCTCTAGAGTATATTTTATGTTAAAGAAAACATTAAATTACTAGACCTTCCCCTTCAAATCCCTTAAAACCTTCAGCTTTAGAATGAGAGACTCAAACTCTTCTCTGGGGTTTTAACTTTTATGTGGCTTCTCATTACTTTTTTATCCCCTCTGAAACCCTAAATCCCCGCCACATAGCTTTGGCCCCTTCCATGGCTGAGCTGGCAGCAGGCTGATCTTTTTATTGGTGGGTAATAGATTTAGTTTGATTGCTGACACGGGAACAATGAGAGGATAAACAATTCCATTTGTGGCCATGAAATTCCCCATCTGTTGAGTAGTTCATGACTGAAGAGTACTGGGCAGAGACAGATGAATGGGCTCACCATGCCTGATATTAATGACATCCGTCATACACACTGAATATGTAGCTTCATAAATCAAGAGCTAATAGCAACTCTGGTTGCTCATGTCATTAACTCACTAGTCATTTAAATACCTAAGAATTTACCATGAATGTTGAACCTAGAGACCTGATTTATAATTCTGATCTCACCAAAAAACCAGAGGTAGCAAGGAAAACCAAAAATCCTTTTCTCAGTTGAAAAAAGAAAAAAACTCAGATGCATGCTCAAATATTTGCAGATGAAATATATGGTATCTGGAACTGGTTTCAAAATAAAATGGGTTGAGGGAATGGGTAGAAGTATAGATAAAAAAAGATTGGCCATGAGTTGATCATCGTTAAAGCTTAGTGATAGGAATCTGAGGGTTCATTTTATTATGTTCTTTGCTTGTGTGTAAGTTTGAAAGTATAATGAAGAGATTTTTTTAAATTCGAAGATAACTGGAAAATGGGAGCTCCCATTGTTTGGCATAAGCATTTTTGCCTAATTTTATATTTTCTTAAAGATAAAGAAAAAAACTATGCTCACACTCAGTTCAGGCATTTAACAAGGCAAATAGGCCATCACCATACAACAGGAAAACACACATTTCAGAGTGAGACGATCCGCAACACCTATGGTTTTTCAGGAACTCTTCTCACTCACAGACCAGTCCAAAGGCTGGGAGGCGACTGTCCTTGGGAAGACTAAATGTCCCTCCCCCTACACCAGGCTCCCTTTTTATTTTCCACTGTGATGGGTTACCTATTGTCACCATCACTTCCATTTTGTGGTTTCTTCTCATGTATGTTCAGTCTTAGGTGCTTTAATTTGGAGAGTGTTGTCAAAGAAATGGAAAATTAAAGAACAATAGGAAGGGGAAAAGCAAAAGGAAAGGTGCCTGCGGGAAGGACATCGCCATTTCATTTCTACTAAGTAAATCCTCTTAATGCCACCCAGGACACATTGTTTCAAGTTCAGCTGGATTCCCCAGAGGAAGCTCTAAGTACCTCTCCATTAATCCTGATATCATCGGAAGGCCTGAACAGGAGAAAGAGTGGTGGTGGCTGGCAGCTCACAGCCGAGTCCCCCCAGAGCTTGTGCTCCTGTGGGGAGAACTGCCTAGCCCAAGATCACCTCTTTCCCAAGGTGGCCTTCCTCCACTGCCAGTCAAGTAGGAGGTCAATTAGGAGGTGTGACTGACCACTTTGCCCCAATTTGTGTAACTCTGAAGGCTGCCCAGCTTCAGAGTTCCTTTCTGGGGTTGGCTGAGTTCCTTGTTGGGACTACATGGCAGCCCAGCAAACTCTTCTGCACAATTTTGCTTCCTTCACTCCCTGCTAGGTGTTGCTCCCCTGAGTACTGGCCAGCAAACTTCCTGTATGCAAATTTCATCTGAGTGGCTTCCTGTGAACTTGAGCTGCAACATGATCGTCCCCACCAAATCTCCTCTGTCAGTCTTCCTAGTGCCATCCTGAACTCCTGTTCTCCTCACATACCACAGCCTAATGGCTGGCAATCCTAATCAGTTTTACCTTAAATTATATCCAGAATTTGACCAGTTCTCCCCACCCCACCCACTGCCACCCCACCCTGATCCAGGCCATCATCTCTCACATGTGGCATTGCAATGGCCTCCCAACTCTTCTCCCCACTTCTGACCTTGCCATCCTTCAGACCCTCTCAGCAGAATAACCAGAAAGAAGGCCTTAAGGGCATGACACAGCTCTACTTGAACTGTGCAATTCCCCGTCCCACTCAGAGTAAGAGCTAAATCCTTGCTGTGATCCAGCCTGTTTAAGACAATCCCAGTTTATACTTGCTGTCCCAGCATAATTTAATAGCTATTGCTTTCACTCTCAAAAGAAGCTTAGTTTGGATTACAAGTTTTATGGATACCTCACCTATAAGGCCCTTCATGGAATAGCCTCCTGCTACCTCTTGTACCTCATCTCCTACTACCCTCCCCTTTCACTCTATTCCAGTGACTCCAGAATATTCCTCAAACATATAGACGAACTCCTGCCTCAGCAAGGGTGCATTTGCTGTTCCTTTGCCTGACTTGTTCTTCCCCCAGTTATTTGTAGACTGACTTCCTCACATCCCTCAGGCTTTACTCAGGATTGCTTTTTGGATGAGGTCTTCCCTGGCTACCCCATTTGAAATCTCAAGTCTCTACCCCAACCCTTCATATCCTTCTTCTTTACTATGTACTTTTTTCCTTTTATACCTAGTCACTATTTAATACAGTTTATATTTTACTTACTTTTCCTAATGTCAATCCATTTCACACAAAACGCCATACAAAACAACTGTGTAGCTTATAAACAATAGAACTTTATTTCTCACAGTCCTGGAGGCTTGAAGATCAAGATCAAGACACCAACATGGTAGCGTTCTGGTGAAAGCTCATAGCTGGCACCTCCTTGCTGTGTCTTCATGTGGTGGAAGGAGCTAAGGAGCTCTGTGGGATCTCTTTTATAGGAACTCCAGACCCTCTGTCATGAGGGCTCCACCCTCATGACCTAAGTACCTCCCAAAGTTCCCACCTCCTTATACCATCATACTGGGCATTAGGATTTCAACATATGAATTTTGGTGGAGCACAAACATTAAGCCCATAGCATCTGGTTATCATCAGTCTCGCTCAGTAGAATACAGGCTTCATGAACTTGCACTTCATCATCCCCAGAGTTTGATGCATAGTAGTTGTTCAATAAATAGCTGTTGAAAAAAAATGAATGAATGAAACATGGATGAACCTCAAAAATATTATGCTAAATGAAAGAAGCCAGACACAAAAGGTCACATATTGTATGATTCTGTTTATATAAAATATCCATAATGGGTAAATCTCTAGAAACAAAATGCAGATTAGGGGTTGACAGAGGCTGGGGGAAGGGGGCATGGGAGGGACTGCTTAAAGGGTATGAGATTTCCTTTTGGGGTGATGAAAATGTTTGATGACTGAGGTGATAGTGATGATGGTAATGCAGCATTGTCAAGGGAATGTCACTGAAATGTACACTTCAAAATGGGTCATTTTAAGTTAGTGAATATTATCCAATTTTTAAAAAGCAAAAATGAATAAATGACCAGTTATACAATGATGAGGTCTGGCAATATCAGGGCTTTGCTATCTCTGGGACAGAATGGGGAGTTGGATTGTGGGTCCTGGAATCCTGTTAGGCCACAGCAGGACAGCCTGAGAAGCAGCCCTGTGAAAGCCCATTCTCTTTACAAGACAGGAAGAACCTGCCTGTAGCAAGCCTGGGTCCTTCTCATTTATGCCATATTTCAACAACCACAGTAAATGCCTGTGAGGTCCCAAGTACCTTCCACTCTGAACTCTTGGGAGCTCTGCGACAGCGCCCTAAAGAGGAAATCAAGTTGTAATAATAGATTATGTGAAAACTCTGCAAGTCATTTTCAAATGATTTTCCTCCAAATAAATTGATATGATAAATTCCTCTTCCTTCCTGAACTTTCCTCTGGATGAAATTGCTGCAGTGTCTAACAGCATGAGCTTTGGGGCAGGCTGCTTGGGCCCTAAACCTGACTCAACATCCTACCATCTATAAGACCTCAGACCAGTGGTTCTCAAGCAGGGACAGATTTGCCTGCCAGGTGACATTTAGTAATGTCTGGAGACAAGCTGGGTTGTTACAACTAAGGGAATGTTACTGGCAGCTAATGGGTACAGGCCAAGGAAGCTGCTAAATATCCTGCAATATGCAGGGTGATCCTCACAACAAAGAATTATCTGGCCCCAGTAATTAATAGTCCTACAGTTGAGAAACATTGCTTTAGATCAAAATCTAAGTTCTTTGGGGCCTCAGTTTTCTCATCTGTATGTTGTAATATTAGTCCTAGGTAGACTTACAGGGTTATGAGATAGAAAGTGAGCATAAGACTCATAATACAGTGCTTGGCACCTAATAAGCACTATTTTTTAAAAGGTATTAGTAGCCTAAGTCTGTGTCTGTGTCAATTATTGCAGAAGCCAGCAAGACCAGGCAAATGTGCCTTCTGTCCCTCGTTAAGCCCTAGCCACAAGCTCCCACAGATCACATCACGGGTCACAAAAGAGACAGAGCATGTTCATCACGAGGACTGAAAAACCCATTCCAACAGGCTTGCTTGATTCAGCAGACAAAAATACAGGACATCCAGTGAGATCTGAATTCCAGTAAGCCAACTAATTCTTGGTATAGGTACAGCCCCAGGCAATATTTGGGACATACTTACACTAGAAAAACTATTTGTTATTTATCTTAAAACTTAACTGGGTAACCTGTATTTTATCTGACCACCCTCCACCCCAAGCACCTGCCCTCTGATGAGGAGTCTTCTTCATACACAAAGAACATCGCTCTGCATAAATAAAGATTGAAACCATCTCTGTCTCAGAGGAACTGAAAGGAAAATGTTATCCCTGCTAAAATTACAAATATATCTCCAAGTTAACAAAATAAGCTGCCAAACATTAAACGCAGAGACTTCTCAGAGGCCCGCAGCCCCTGAGTCTGCAAAGACTGGCACTGTGAGGGGCGTGGCGGGGAGGCCAGGTTTTGACATCATGACTGACAGGGTTGGGGACTTTCTTCTGTAAAATGGTAGAAGCCCCACCTTGCCAGGTTGTTGTAGGATTATGTATAAAGTTCCTGATACACAATAGGGGTTCCACATTAATATCATCAACATAGTGTCTGGACATGATAGAGTTCAATAAATGTGGAGTGAATGGGTGAATGCTATACAGAACAAGCAGGAGGCCATAAAGCCACCATTTATGTTGTGGGGCTACCGTCCCTCTGCTTGACCACTAAATCCTCATCCCTGGGCACTTTTAAAGCCCCACTCCAGATCTTTGCAATCAGAAAGAATGGGTATTGGGGCCCTGGCATGCAGACGGAGGTTTATCAGTAGCTGCTTAGCAGGTCTGCTGTGTAATCAGTGTTAATAACCATTGGTCCAGATCTGGGAGGATGGCTCCATTAAGAACCCTCTTCTTTCTTCTGTTCATCAGCGAGGCTTTAGCAAAGATCAGGAGCCCCGCAGAGCTTGTTAAAACACGGATTGCTGGGCTCTATCCCAGAATTTCTGATTCAGTAGCAGGGTGGGCCTGAGAATTTACATGTCTAACGATTTACAAGTGATGCTGATGGGGCTGTGTGGAGACAATCTGAGACGTATTGTCATCATGGGGATGGTTTTAAACACCTGTTCCTGTACCCTAGAGAATCGTATTTCAATAGTCTGGTGGGGGACCTGAGCTCCTTGTAATTCTAATGCTTCTGGGTCAGAAACCTCTGGTCTCCTTATGCGAACTCTTTGTTCTAACACCAAAGTGTGCCCAGAACCACCAAGGACAGCTTCGTGGAATTTCCTGACAGTCTCTCAGGCCCCACCCCAAACATATGAAATCAGAATCTGCATTTTAACATGACCCCCTGTTGATTCCTACAACATTAACTTCTGAGAAGCACTGCTAAGGTGTCAAGCTAAACAGAGCTTCCTCAGAAAGGGCTTTTCTAGCACCTTTGCAAGGGTTCTCCAGAACTCTCAGGTTGGAGAAAGAAACAAGAGGTAGCACCACTCAGCACTTCCCAATAACCAGTCAAACACGTAGCCAAGCACACAATAAAGAAATAAAGTCTTCTATTGACATTAATTGACTGCCTTTTGATTAAGTGTAGAAGCAAAATTTTTAAGTGGAAGAAAGTGGGCATCTACATGCCAACAGTATAGAAACCTCAGCAGTGGGTTAGCAGAACCTGGGAGAAGAGGACCCCAGCCCAGAGCAGACTCTGCCTTACTTAGGCTTAACATGGCCTGGACAGGGGTTGCTACTAGTTTACATAGGTGTGATGTGTGCATTCTATTACATATGTGTTGTAGAGTTCGTATTCCAAAATGAGGACTCAGCCATCTGCCCCTACAGATTATAAGGTACTTGGGCTAGAAGGACCTTTACTGTCCAATGTGATCAAGATTCTAGGAACAGAGCATAAAAGCCATTTGGATCATTTTGGCAAAAAATTAATAATATCAGGTATTGCCATGGGTGTGGGGAATAAGCCCCACATATCTGACTGGTGAGAGTGTAAACTGATACAGAATTTTTAGAAGGCAATTTGGAAAACACCCCTCAAACTTTTAAAAATGCATTTACTATGACCTGTGCTCCCACTAGAAATGTAGCCCACAAAAACATTAGAAGACATGTATAAAGATACATACATAAAGATGTTCTTTGCAGCAATTCTTTGTTTCTAATTTTTAAAAATGGAAAAAAACTGTAGGTCTATCGAGAAAGGAGTGGATAAATTCTTATAATTCAGTGTCTTCTCCATATCTATTTCAAAAATAGGAACTACATATATCCACACATGAATATGGGCATGCACACATGTATGTGCATGCAAGTGTTGTATGACTCCACTTCTAGTTTTTAAGAAATTATGTGCTTGTGTACACATATGTATAAGCACGAAAAAATCTGAAAATACACCCACCAAGCTGTAAACAATGGTTGCTTTCAGGAAGTGAAACAAGAATCAAGAATGCTCTCTGCGTCCCTTACCTCTGCCTCTTCTTCATGCTCTCTCTCAACCCCCCACACCTTTTCTGTATATCCATTTTTATTTTTGAATTTGCTATAATAAGCAAATATTATTTCAAAAATATTTCAAGCAGGTAAAAATGATTTCCTAAGAATTGTTTTTCTCTGGGTCTGTTTCCTTACATTAGCCCATTTAGCTTTGTGTTTGAGGCTTATTCCTTAGATATAATATAATATACTTTGATTAAGTTTGGGCTTTCTTAGAATAAAACAAATCCAGCCTGGACTACTTGAGATTAAATCCAGATAACCTTGATTGTTTTCTGGGTGCACCAGAAGGTTCTTCATTTCAATTTAGTATCAGTCCATTGAAACTACACTTGTGTCTTTTAGACCCTGCCTTTAATATTGCCTCTTATTAAGCATGTGGTGAACCAAAACCCCAGATTTCTTTTAATAAATTACTGCCAAACTGGGTCACCCCAATTGTGTATTTTATTAAATTTTTTCAAAAAAAAAAGGTAGATGTTTAATTTAGTTTTGTTATATTTCATTGTGTAGATTTTACTACCTACAGTCTGTTAATATAATTTCAGTCTGTAACATGATTTTGGATCTTGCTTTCTATTACCCTATATATTCTTCTAAATTTTACATTATCTAAAAATTTAATCACTGTGGAGGTTATAAAATTTATAGACATGTCTTTTAGACAGTACTCTTTTTAGGTGAAAATGACCAAAACCTACTTAAGCTTAAGCAAAAGGAAATCTATCAGATGGAGACTGAGGTATCACATTGATCCCACAATAGGAATGATACTTGGCCTAAGAGAGGAAATGGGAAGCTATAAAGCGAGGGTACTGCTCTATCCCTCCTTTACCTCTGCCTCTTCATGTTCTGTCTCAGCCTCCCCACACCCACCCTTCACTCTTCCAAAACTTCCCCCTCCTCTGGACCCCATTCCTCCCACTGGCCCTCACCTGGGTGTGCACATAACCACAAGCCCATCAGGTGTGGGTCACAAACAAAGCACTTGCTCCCCTCCCCCAGCTAAAATTCCTTACCCAGAATTTGTATTCAGGCCTCAGCCCCCTTCCAGGACAACAGTTTCATTTATTTTCACTGGCTTCTGCTCAGTTTCACTTCTATTAGCCCTAAGAATCACCCCAGATGTTGAGAATTTATACCTGCCTTCTGGGCCCAGACCAAGGCCCAAATTCTGTTTCCAGGAGGTAGCAGTTTGGGTTAGGGGTCCACCCTGGTCCAACCGAATTGGCCAACGAGACAAATCAGGTAGGACAAACATGGCTTCCCGGAGCCATCCTCTGTGGCTGGGGGCAATTCTCAGAGACATAGGTACAATGCTGACAACCACTTGATAAGTAAATGCCCCAGATTTGTCTACTATAGAAATATCAATGGACACCAAGTCCAAGAGGACCTCAGGTCCTCCTCCTGGGCTCAAAGCACAGGGGAAGGCTTTGGAGGTGAAGAATTTACTGATTGTGTACATTGGCATTAGGGTCAAACTAGGGATTCAATCCTAGTTCTGTCATGAACTAGGTATTTTAATCTTGGGCAAATTACTCAATCTCTTCATGCCTCAGTTTCCTCACCTATAAAATGGCAAAAAATAATAGTCTCATTGGGCATTTGTAGACATTAAACAAGATTATGTATCAGGCTTCCTAGCTCTAGGCTAGCATTTAATAAATGCCCACTGTCATTTGAACATTAGAATATTGTTATCTCTTTGAAGAAATACACTGTAATGGTGTAATGAAAGAGAGTAGCATTGACATAATATACATGCTTCAACTGTACCTTATTTTTGTGTATTATACATAGAACATACAGGATAAAATATAGGATATATATATGTGTATATATATATATATATGATATGTAGGATATATATATATAGGATATGTAGGATAATATTTATTAGGATACATTGTGTCCTGTAATTGGGCACCTTAGGTGTGAGGCATTGCTTGTCACCATGTCTCTGCAAGCACCTGAAGGGTGTACAAGGAGATGCTAAACACACAGTTCTGTAGAAATGTCAGCCTTGTCATGTACTGTCATGAGGCAAGAACGCTCTGGAAAAACAGTCCTTTGTTTAAAATAGAAACTTTGAAGGAAGTCAAATTAACATATGACAAATTACTGAATATCCAGTTCTTCTGAAGGAAAAAGGAAAAAAGGGCCCCTTCATTTCTGAGACGAGAAGGGGAATTGCTGGTCCAAAATTTACGTTTCCTTTTCCATGAAATTCTCCAGCCAAGCCTGGCGCTGAGTAGGCGATTTCACTTCATGGTTACTTCACAAAAGACTTCCAAATTCACTGCGGCAGACAAGGCAAAATAAAAATGTTAAATACATCCTGGCTGGGAGGGGACTGAAGCCTCCACGCTCAATCAGAGGTCTGCAATAATAGGATTCATAAAAAAAAAAAAAAAAGACAGATGGGATTAGAAAATGTTGCAGTGAAGACTCTGAAATGAGATGAAATCACAGCACCAGCCTGTCTTTTGTGGACCTGCACAATGATCCCCGAGCCAGACTGGATTAGGAAACCTCGCGACTAGGGGTTCAGAGAGAGAGAGGCTTCCGGTTCCCAGGCACTTTCAGGGAGAGAAGGCTGGAACGATGCATCAGATTTACAGCTGCAGTGATGAAAACATAGAAGTTTTCACCACCGTGATTCCTTCCAAGGGTGAGTAAAATTGCCCTTGATTATTTCCTTAAGGTGATACTTTATGCAGGAGGGTGAGGACAATCACCTGCTGTTTTACTATGGTTTACCCTCTGAGGTAAACACGTCTCTGAGGTCTGATGGGTTCTGTTTTGATGGTATTTGTCGTTGTTTCTAAAAGGAGGCACATGGATAAACATCAATCACTGAGAAACAATCCATCAAGGGGGAAATGAGGACAGTTAAGTACTCCCTGTTTCACTTAATTCAGTACTGGCAACCCAGTATGCCAGATGAAAGTGACAGCAAGCCATTGTTTAGGAAACAGAATTGAAAACAAATTTCCCAGGGCAGCTAGATAGATTCTTTTATCTTCTCCAGTGAGCAAGTGGGCTCTGAAATGAGAACCAGCAAGCTCAAAAGTATGTTTTCTAACTGTACTATGAAATGTGAGGAGAAATACTCCTGGCAGTGGCTTGAAGTCCACTGAAACTGTCAAATAATGCCCAGACCCAGTGCTGGCCTCTACACAGATCTCAAGGCCTCCATCCCAAACTTAACCTATTAAGAAGTGTGCCACCAAAAAAGTGTGACTTTGTAAACCCTTATGCTAGAAAGTGTATGGTATCAAGTCCCAGGCAGGGCTTTGTATGAGAGCTCAGGGCCCAAGTGTCTGGTTACAGGGCAGTTCAGTTGCCCACTCCAAAGCTCACCCCTCTCTCCTGCCACCTCTGTTCTCCCCCTGCAGCCCCTGTGTTGCTGGGAGTGCCCGGGACTCTGGCTCAGCCCCTGGTCTGACTGTCAGGCTTGAATGAAAGCGGCTGGATGTTTGCTGGTGTTGTGACCCCTTTCTTCTTCCTGTGTCAGCCACCCACAGGGCCATTGCTCAGGGGGTAAGGGAGAGACTCAGCCTGCCCACAGAGACAGCAGGCAGAACATAAATTAAGCTTTAGACTTCTATTGCCAGATAGAGATAAAAGAGTCTGCCCACATGCAGGAGTCAGAACTCTTTGGAGACTCTGAAAGGTACCTGGAAAGACAAAGCTGACCTTCTGCCCAACAGTTCCACTTTTGGGCAAACTCTCTTACATGTGAGTGCTCACAATGGCATTGATTCTACATGGGCAAATTGAAAATAACCTCAATGTTTTTGAAGAAGGGAAGGGGTAAAATGTGTCGTCGTACTGTAGAATACTCAGTATACAAAAGGGATGTGTATGGACATAGATAGACCCCAAGTATAATGCTGAGTGAAAAAGAGGCAAGCTGAAAAATTATTTGTGTATGATAGCAATTATTAAATTTGGAAATATAAGACAATACTGTATATATATTGTTCATGGATACATATCTAGAGAAAAATATGAAAACATAGGATGGAAAGATACAGTTGAAACTGGTGGTTCTTAGAAGCCCTGGGGAGGGAAGGAAGGAGAATTAGGAGGGGTAGGAAAGGGAATCAAACTTGCCCTCCAATTATGTATTTCTTTTATGAGAAGTAAACGAATTGGAAACAAATATAAAAGTGTTAAAATATGTCTATTTTCTGTAAGTTTTTTCAATTTAAAAATTTTTAGAAAAAATCAAAGCCAAGTGGCTCTTTTAAATTAAACCCTTATTATGCACTTCAGGACCATTGTCATATGTCACCTGAATGAAATCATTCAAACAGAGCCTTTGACTCCATTTGCTTAGCATAGTGGTCTAAAGACTACTGCCAATTCTGCACTGTGTGACTTTGGGCATGCTACTTAACCTCTCTGGGCCTCAGTTTCCCTTTTGTAAAGAAGAACTAGAGCTTACTACCTCCCAGTGTTCTTACGGGGAGGGGAGGGAATAGATATAGGTAAAATATAGTATAATGCATCTAGAGCAGTACCTGGCATGTAGTGATCACCATTTAATACATCACTTACAAAGCAATTGCTATGTATGTTCCATATTTAGAGCAATGAATATGTTAGTCAAAGATAAATATTCAATCTGACATTCTTTTCTTGCCATTTTCATTGATGGCCACCTCCCGGTATTAAACTGAGTATTCATTGGTATTCACGATGTTTCAGTGCTTAGATAGTTGTTCTCTAGAAAAGGAGTGTTTGCAGGTTTGTATTAGAACATAAATGGAAGAGTCCACCTCTTTCTGCTTCTCCTCTTGCCTCACCTTGGGCCTTCTTCAAAGCCAGCAAGCAGAGGGCTCTCAAAGAGCCAAGACAGTGCTAGCTCTTCACTCACTGCTTATGAGAGAGATCAGTATCTTCATTTCCTCCCCCACATTCACTACCTGCAGAAATCCAGGTTGGTTTGATTTTCTCTAGCAAGGGTGCGAGTCCTCCCTGAAATGCCCTTTCCCAGGTGCTCTGCTGAGCCATGTCTGTTCAACGGGCAACAACTAAAACACTGTCCAAGCAGACATGCAGCAGCCTGGGCAAAGATGGCCTAGCGGCCAGGCATGTAGGCCTTGTCCCACCACCCTCAGTGTCCCTGTCTATAAAGTGGAGCTAAGGAAGAGTACCTACAGAGGGCAACTGCAAGGAAAGAATGAGGTAAAGAGGCCAGCCATCACCTAGTAAAGCTCAGTGTGAGCTATTTATTATTGTATTATGTCTATTTATATATCCATATATGTATATTATATCCATATATATACATTTATTATTATATTATATCCATCTTTCCAACACATGTACACACACATATTGGGTTCAACTTAATATATATATATTTTTTTAGCTGAGCCATCACCATATCTCACAAAAATATGACAACAGCAAATGCTGTGGTATGTCTTCAATATTTTAAAGGCATAAGGCAAAGATAAAGTCTGTAACTGAGGACAAATGAATATTTTTATTTTCTAGAGGGAAGAGAGGGCCCTTTAAGGGGAGGATTCCATAGACACAATCACAGTAAATACAAAAAGATTTAAAGTTGTGGTTTTACCAAGATATTATACCAGAAGTTATTTCCTGAGGCACACCAGAGTGGGTTTAATTCTAGGGTGAACAGGACCACAGCATTTAAAACGATTCTCTCAGGGATAATCAACAATGGGGAAATTGGCGAGGGGAATCGGGAACAGAAGGAAGAAATGGAGAAAATCCAGGAAGACAAATAAATCTTGATGGAATGCTACAATCTCTAGAAGTTATCACCTATCCTCCCACCTGCTCTCATCTTGCAGAGAACAGAAAATCGTAATAACCACCACTAATTCCAGGGAACTTACTTTTTGCTAGGCACTGAGCCAAGGGCTTTATAAAGATGTGTTCATTTAATCCTTGCCACAGCCTTCTGAGGTAGGTTCTGTTACTACCCCTGCCTGGCAGATGAGGAAAGTGAGGCTTACAAAGATCAGTAATTTGCCCAAATCACATAACCGGCAGGCGTCAACTTCAGATTCATACCCAAGTTGGGAGCCCTGACTGCTGGTGTACTCCTGGTTTCATGGCTGCAGATGCCCAGCACAAAATAACAACACAGCCCTCCTCTGATCCCTTACCTGACATGTGACAAGAAGTCATTTCAGTTTTAGGCAGAGCAGGGATATGGTGGGATTGCAGGTCCAAAAAATCATTCTAGCAACAGGGTGGAAAAGAGATGCCTTGGTGTCTCCATTTTCAACAAAATACACCTTCCTAACCAAGTAACAGTTTTTATGGTTATTGATTTTTTAAGCTTTTTTGTGGTAAAATATACAAAATACCATGGAGCTATTTTTTTAAGTGTACAGTTCTGTGACATTAAGTAGATCCATATTGTTGTACAATCACCACTATCCATTTCCAGAACTTTTTCATCATTCCAAACAAAAAGTCTGTACCCATTAAATAATAACTTCTCATTTCTTTTTGCCCCCAGCCCCTGGGTAACCTCTACTCTACTTTCTGTCTCTATGAACTTGACTACTCTAGGTATCTCATAGAAGTGGACTCATACAATATTTGTCCTTTTTTGTGTCTGTCTTATTTCACCTATTTTAATGTTTTCAATGTTCACCCACATTGCAGCATGTGTTAGAATCTCATTCCTATTTAAGGCTAAGTAATATTCCACTGTGTGTACCCCATGTTTTTTATCCATTCATCTGTTGATGGACTTTAGGTTGTTTCCACCTTTTGGCTATTGTGAGTGATGCTGCTATGAATTTTGGTGCACTCATCTGAGTAACATCTAAAATTGCAAATGCACCCAGCTTTTTCTTCCCATTCCCCTCCTCTCTGTCCCGACAACTCTCTCAGTTGCTGTAGCTACCTCAGCCTCACAGGTGTTCTCTAAAACCATTTCTTTATCTCTTTTTATCTCTTTGCAGTGTCCAGTCCAGCCAGAAGAAGAGTCAGAAGCTCTCAACACCTCTTGACCAAAAATGTAAGGAAACTTCAGTTTTGATCCCTTTGATTGACATTCATTAAAAAAGCAATGTCTAGCTTCTTCACTCTCTCTCCTGCTCTCAGTAATCAGGAAGGTTTTCTGTATCACATGTTGTTGATGCTGTTATCTGTCCTCCACTTAACCAGAATAATGGACAAATGTTAACCAGACAACAAAGAGCCCTGAACTGGACTCCCCATTCTGCCATTTTCTCCAGACACAGAGAGTAAATCCCATTTTATACATACATTATTTTCTTATGTAAACAGAGTCCACAATGTGGGTATAGCATCCCTAACCTAGGTGTTCTCCTATTGTTGGTATTTGCAATGTTCCTTTTTTCACTATTCTAAATAGCAGTGCAATGAATTTATAGGATTAATTTCTTGATGTCTAGACCTCAAAATAGAATTAACAGTCACCCATTCATCCATCTATCCAGACATCAAATATTTTCGTTCCTACTATGTATAAGAGACACTATGCTAGATGTGGAGAACTGTGATTTTTTTTAATGGTTTCTGCTTACAGTTTCATCACATACCAATTGACAGGCTTCACCAATGTTTTTCCATTTACCTCCCACCTAACGAGCACTGGCTCTCATTTTTTTTGTATTATCTTTTGCTACTTTAATAAGCAATGTATTACCTTAAAATGAGTTTACATACCTTTAGAGCCTAATGACACTGTGAATTTATGATTTTACTTGAAAATTTCTTAAGCTGTCAATGCATTTTCAGTACTTTAATTTTATTTCAACTGTTTTTTTCCTCTTTGTTATATTGGAGTTTCTATTTCTATCACAATTTTTTCATAGAATACCACTTTAATTTCCAAGTATGGCAATTTTTAAAACTCTGTTCTCCATTTTTTTTTATTTTAAGTGTCCTGAGAATGAAATGAGGTTTTAGTCGTTGTTTTTATATACATTTATTGCTCCTTCAATGCCCAAAGCAGTATGTGCCCATTATGAGATTTCAAATATCACAAAGATATGAAGTGAAACATATTATCAGAAAATCCTAAGACACTGTAGAACGTAGTGGTTAAGTATGTAGACTTAAAGTCAAATAGCCTGGGCTTAAATCCCGGTTCTATCCATCTCTACCTATACAACTTTGGGCAAGTTTCTCAACCATGCTGGTTCAACTTCCTTAGCATTAAAATGCAAATGACAAGCACTCATATCTCAGGCACCATTGGAAGGAGCAAATGATTTAACACATGTAAAGTGCTTAGTCCAGAGCCTGACACATACTGAATGTCCTATAAGCACTGGCATTTTTTAAGTGAAATTTTCCCATATGCTATCATATAATTATTATGCTTTATTGCTTCATAACATACTGTTTTGCAATTTGCTTTTTACACCAAACAATAACTCTTAGGTATCTCTACATGCCAATTAATATATACAGATCTTACATTCTTTAGAGAGGCTACATAGTACGTCATTGCATGAACATATTATAATTTTTACCCAAACTCAATCGAAGTTCCCTAGATTATTTAACCAAATCATCAATAATGGGGTTTCTCCTTTTTTTGCACTAAAACAATGTCACAAGAAATATTTTGGAACACATATTTTATGCTCTTAGGCAAAGGTTTTTAATATTCATAGATATGAAAATTCTGGGAGGGAGGGAGAAGGGGATGGTGGGGTATCATGATTGGTGCACATGGTGTGTGTGGGGTCACGGGGAAGACACTGTAGCACAGAGAAGACAAGTAGTGACTCTGTGGCATCTTACTACACTGATGGACAGTGCGTGTATGGGGGGCGGTACAGGGGGGACTTGATAATAAGGATGAATGTAGTAACCACATTGTTTTTCCTGTGAAACCTTCATAAGAGTGTATATCAATGATACCTTAATAAAACAGAAGAAAATTCTGGAGCATCAAATCAACATGTACTCCTTAAACTGATACAATGTTATATGCCAATTATATCTCAATTTAAAGAAAGAAAGAATATGCTCAAAGGATATGAACATTGACAAATATTATAACCATTGCCAAATTGTTAGCAACTGTGTCTTAAAGTACCTTTACCAGAACACACAAGTCAAAACTAAATGGTATCAATGTTGTTAATCCTTAACAATCTGATAGGTGAAAATATCTTATTGTTCTAATTTGCATTTATTTATTAATATCATTATTCATCTTTTCATAGACTTTTGATATTTTTTTCTACCGGCTCCTTACGTCATTCATCCATTTTTATGTCAGCTGCATGTCTGTCTTTAATGACTTTTGAGAATATTTTATATATTAAAAAAGAAAAGGCTTTTAATGGATGGAAATTTTCTTTGCTATGGACAAGAGATTCTTTTCTTTCTCATGGTCCCTGAAAACCCCACAATTTAGAAGGAAAAAGGATAAGAATAGTTTCATCGATCATCCATCCATCCATCTG
This sequence comes from Manis javanica, assembly GCF_040802235.1. NCBI lineage: Eukaryota > Metazoa > Chordata > Mammalia > Pholidota > Manidae > Manis > Manis javanica. Next base: position 154,751,728 of record NC_133157.1, read on the forward strand.
TCCAGTTTTTCAAGGGGTAGTGGGTGTTACCAAAAATGGAAACGGATGGGATATTTATAGATACTTTAGAGTTCAAGAAACATTTCACAACAGACCTTCCAGTCAAGGGCTTTAGTCTGGCACTACTCCGGATTTGAAGGAGCCACAAATCATTCATGACTCAGGGAAAATCTCCTGGGAATTAGGAATTAGGAATATTCAGTTCTCAACCAAGTGCCTGCTTTGAATTCCTAAACTTAAACAATGTTCCTCTGTGAATCATCCCTCATTGCAATACCTATTGGCTTCATAAGGACAGAACAGTGGTTACAAAAGCTTTTAAAATGGAAACTAAATTATTATAGCTTCTAGTAGTTAAATAGGGTTCTAGGGAAGAAACTTCCCAGGGGATTTAGAACCAAAAGAAAGGAGACAACTCTCGGTGTTGGAACTGAAGCCACATGAACATGAAATACACAAAGCCACCAAAATATGGGGCACAGCCTCCTGGAATAGCCAATCGACTTCAGCCAGGCACTGTAGAACTGTGTTCTCAGGTTTCCTGGGAGTGGAACTTTTTGAGAAAGGCAGCAATGTTTGTGGTTTTATGATTTTCCTTCTTTAAATATTTTTTACTCAGAGGGAAAATAATGACTCGTATGTGAATACATATAAAAATTGCTTTCAGTCAAAAAAAATCAAGCTAGGGTCTTACCTTCAAATATGCAGTATTCCTCCAGGTGAGACAGCTTAATCATGCCTTTTAGCTTTCGAGCTGGTCTCTGAATTTCTGGTTTCCCTTAACAGCCTGACTCATCCTTTGCTTGTAAAGCTCAGCCCCAGCAGTACAGAATGTTCAAATTAGAAAAAACAAGGAAAGGTCTTAGTCCTCCCCCTGTAAAGGAAAAATGAGTCCCAAAGAGGAAAGAATTATATCTGATTTCTTGTTTCTTCATCTAACTGGCTCCTGACTTCCTTTTGAGCTCCTGAGAAAATCGTTCATATTTTGCAACTGCTATAATGTACCAATGTTTACAACATTTTTTGTCCTGAAATTCTTACTTGTGTCTATTCTCATTCCTTGGGCTACCATGTGGATGTCAGGTTCCTGCCTTTATAAATATTACTTCTCTCTCTGAACCATCCTTAGTTAGTATCACAGTTTCCTCCCTCTCTGGACTCCTGAGTTACTTACATTTTCTTCTGAATCCAGAGCACAGCCACACACAGCTCATTCTCTAGACCATCCATTGGTGGTTCCTGCCCTTCGGATTCTTGGGCAGTTTTATCGACATCCTAATCATCCTGATGCCACAACCATCATAAAAGTAGCTCAGAGGAGTTTACACTAAGGTGTGGGAGGTGGTACAATGGAGCCACTGCCACCTCAATTCACAGCCCCTACATAATAAGCAGTGGTGCCATCATCCAGAACAAGGGAGGAATGAGATTGCAAATGGCACATTCTCCCCAGATTTCCCCTGTGGAGGAAGGGAGGAGGGATTTGTCTGGTGAGCTGCTGATTTTTCAAAATGTACTGAGCCATCAATTGCACTTGAAAATTCTTATCTGAAAGTAGGCACTCCTGCAGATCTTACAAAGAGTGCTCACTTAGGAGTCAAGAAACTACAATTCCTACCCTGGCTCTACCCCTTACAGCTCTGCAACCTTGAAGAGACACAGCCTCTTGGCTTTAGTTTCCCTATGGGTAAAATTAGGGAGTTGGGCTAGAACATTGGTATGGACCCCAGCAGGCCCAAATCGTGATAATTCTCCATCACCTAGGTTTCACCTGGCTTTCTAGCTCCCTACCCGCCCCCTAGACTGGCAAACAAACACAAGTGTGAGTTAAAGCTGTCAGCAGGTGGAAGCCGGGCCTTGTGGGTTAGCCCTTGTCTTCTGTTCCTCCGGACTGCCCCGGAACCAACAGCAGAGCATCCATTCATTGGGGTGAAGCTCCTTGTTGCACTAGTACATTCCCTGACCCAGGAACGTTTGTTTGCTGACCTAGGAAAGAAAGCAGATCCAACCTTAATCCTTGTGTCTCCCTCTCTCTCCCCTTTCCCCAATCTTACCCCTGTACTCAGGGTGCTAAAGGGCCTCTTGAGAGGGGCAGCAGAAGCTCAGACTGCGTCTCACAGACCAGAAAATAAACCAGGCTGTCAGGAAGCTTCCCGGAGGCCACAACCATCTACTCAGTTGTCCATTCCTGGTGCAGGCCTAACGCACTGCCCTGGAGCCCTTGAGAGACTCCATTATTGTGGGCAACAAGAACCAAGTACAGGGCCACCTATGAAAGGCAAATCTTCCAAACTGGGCACCTCTCCTCTACCTTTCCTGCTATTGGCACCCAGAAGAGGTGCTTGGCCCTTAGTCATGACCTGGGAAGTAGCCAGCCTTATCCTCACCCCCAGGAAACCTCCAGTGAAGGGCTGAGCAGCTAACCCGCTCCACTGTCTCCCTACCCACTCTCTTGCCCCTGACACTGCTGAGAAAGGATCATAGAGGTGGCATTTCTTATTCCTGAAAGGGAACATTTGCTTCCCTTTCAGAGGAAGTACTGCTGCGTCTCCCCCATGGACCGCTCAGGCTTTCATGTCCTGCCTTACTTTGTCCTTCCAAAGGGGATCTGAATACACACCAGTCCTCATTCCTTCTCCCTCAGAGGAATGCTGAGAGAATGAAAATAAAATCAGAAATGCTTCTGATGGGAAGTTGATAGCTAAGAGCCCTGTGAACATCAGTAAAAAGGCTCATGTCTCCTGTCCAACCTGGAGATTCACATTCCAGGAGAAGGCCCTGAGGCCAAACAGCACATGTGGCCAAGGGAATGGGGCTCTCAACTACCAGTAGTTCAGGAAACTCCAGTATTCTGGACAACATCATGGCACAGCACAGTGCTAAGAGGAGGGAAGGAACGGAGCAGAGCAAAGGGGACTGTCTGTGCAGGGTGGGGAGCACCAGACCACCTACTGCTGGCTCCCAAAGCCCCCAGCGAGCTGGCGCAGGACAGATGGGGCTGCCTCCAGCCTACATGGAAGGCCTGCTGAAAACCCAACAGAAGGACCATTTTCTAATCATTTTGCAGTTTATCAGCATACCAGATCAACACACTATGAGTCTTAAGCTTACACACTCATATGGGTCAATTATATGTCAATAAAGCTGGTGAGGAGAATAAATATTTTAAGGTACTGAGGAAAAAACCATCTTCTGCAGTGCCCAGAGGAGAAATTCCTGAATTATCATCCGCTTTCTCCAAAGGCACAGAATGAGTGAGTTTAGGTCTGAAAATGGGCCTGAGAAGAGTTTATTTGGTAACCTAGATCAGACCATATTGGGGATATATTAATTTTCTGAGCAAAGAACTACTATGGTAAACTGAAGCAAGTAACAGCTTCTTTTGTTTTCTCTGTGGAGACATGGACCACTCTGATGCTGTACATAAATATGTGACATGAAGAAAGAGCTTATGTTGCTCTATTAGAATTTCTATGAATGACAGACATTTACTGTTCCCCAATACAGCAAGGGTAGACAGTAAATCCCCTTTCCATATAACCTGGAAGAGTCAAAACTGAGGTTTGAACTTAGGCCTGCATGACCCCAAATGGAGTTATCTTCTTCATCATTGACAGATAGGACAAAAGCATTTTTTTTGTCTTAATATGCACTCAATTATTGTTGTTTAGCATCTTTTTCATGTTACTGGCCATTTGTATTTCTATTGTCAATTGCCAATTCGTGTTTTGTGCCCCATTTTCCCATTGTCTTCTCTCCTCTTTATTGATTTTTTAGAGTTCTATGTACATAGGGATGATTCCCTGTTACATGTAACAAATGTAATATTGAGCCATCTGTTTTCATCTTTGTTTCTTGGTTGTTGGCTTTTTTTTTAACATGTAGCTTTGGTCTGTCTGGTGTCCATTTTGGTCTGAGAAGCATGAATCTGAATCTATCTCTCCCAGTGATTTGACATTCATTCCAATATTTATAAAAGATCTAATTTTTCTCCACTAAGTTGACATAGCACCCTGTTATAATATTTTGAAAATCAGTTTTATTTGCTGCAGCATCCTGTAAAAACAACACAATTGTTTTATGTGGACACCTGAGGGAGATGCGTCAAAGACCAGACTTAAGGGCTAAGCTGGGTCCGCCTCACTCACCGATGGTCCCCAGAGCCCAGAATCTGACATGAACATGCCCTTGGCAAGGCTGTCTGCAACAGGAAGGGGCAAGCAAGTAAATAGGTAAATGCCAGCCTCAGAGAAGCTGAAGTATAATATTGGAGGTTCCGACCAGCCTTGAAGACATGAAGAAATTCAGAATGAGTGACCCCAGTATCCTGGGTATATACACAAATATGCAAGATATGAGTCAAACATTTCTAAGATTCCCTTCGTCACTCCTGTTAGTAAGATAAAATACAGTATTATTTGTCTCAATGTTTATGTTTTAATCATTTCAACGATTTAAGTATTTTCATTAAAATTTTAAAGGCCCATTTCAGTAAGCCCTGTCAAGAAGAGTATTTCCTCTTAACATACTTCCCAAAATAACTGTTCAGCAGGTGATCACTATTGAAAACATCTCAGCATTTAGCACTGTTCTAGCTTTCCAGAATTTCCACCTAGTGAGCCACACATCATGGAAATTCATCTCCAGCTCCACCTGCCACCAGCATTCTGCACGGGGGAGAAATGTGAGCATTCCAGAGCTACACCTGTTGTCTTGCCAGCAGCTTCTTTCTTTTAAAACCTGGGAATCCATGGGGACCCTAGTCCTCTCCTGAGCTCTTGCCTCCACCAAGGCCTCCAAGAGGCTGTCCTCTGTGTGAACAAGGACTTTCACTTAGCTGGAAAGACTGTACAATCCTGATTTCCAGGACTATCCTCATTTCGAATGGCCTGTCCTGTGGGAAAAACATAGCAGGCCAAAGGGCAGGTGACTAGCTCTGATTTTTGGCCGGCTGACCCAGGCTCCTAACTATGAAGGGACTTCTGGTGAGGAACCACAAGACCCCTCTTTTTCCTGCACCATCTGACATGAAGTTCAATAGAACAGTTAACTATTTCAGGCCAGTTTACCCAAGTTACCTCTCTGCTCCTAGCAGTCCCTGGAGGCAGCACAAACCCATTAGCAAAGCTACGGTCCTCTGCCAGCTGTGGGTCCCCAGATCCCAGGAGAGGAACAAGCTGACTGTCCTTCCTCCTCCTGCAGGTGGTGATCGAGTCGGACCTCTATGCGCCCCGGCCCCTGGAGCTCCTGCAGCACCGCAGTGACCGCCTTGAGGGCGAGGGCTGCAGGGCAGGCCGGTTCCAGCACACATGGCAGCAGGTACCCCACCCTGCCAAGGCCCCTGCCAGACCTGGTATGTGAGTCCTGGCCAGAGTGCCTGGAACCTCCCTGGGGAGCAAGGACGCACACAGAGCGCTGTTTGTCTGCCTGCATGGCTGTCCTCCCTGGCATCCTCTGTCCCGCCTGGGGAGCAGAGCGCTGTGGCGTGGGGACGGTGCTTTTCCCCCCTACATGCTCTTCTTGCTCTGAATGCACCTGATCTCAGACCCCGTGGACGGCAGCCCCGCAAAACACCTTCCACCTATAAAATGCTCATTTCTCAGTGTGTGTACCCAGCAAAGATGCTTTCATCTACCATCTTGTTCCACAGGAAGCCCTGCTGGATTGAGGTGATGAAATCATTATGTTCTGGGTGAGAAAAAACCAGTGTAAACATGACTCATGAAGCAAAAAGAGTGTATGTCATTTGTTTTACAGGCAGTGTTTATGTGCGTAATTATACAGGCTCTTCAAAAGATGCCATCTTAAAATCTATTACATTGGAATGACTTAGGCTATGTCAACAACGATAAAAAGAATTGAGAGACCAATTTGTTTGGAAAGCTGGAACCTTACAGTCTTAACTTCCACACTATTTTAAAGATGGTTTCCATCCCAAGCAGTTGAACAGGGGTATTTGCATCTAGCCCACTGGAGTCTGTGATGGTATTTTGCCTTTACGTACTGGTTAAAGTTATTTCCATTATGCCCACAGCCTAAAGTGATTCATAAATTAACTCCAAAAATACATAGTAGAAAGTCTGAGATGTACTCAAAGCATTTGGGTGTCTACAATTTTGTACACTACAAGAACCAAAGTAAGACTCCACTGTGTCCCTTCACCCATCATCTTCCCTCTTTCCTCCTTCCTAGATGCTAGACCAAATCTCTAAGGTCTCTTTGATCACTAACACCCTGATGCCTTTTTTATGATCCTATGTATAAGGTGAATAAATCAAGCTTTATCCTCTGGCTAAGTGATTACATACACACATGCTTGTAGAGCGAAAGCATTAGGAAAACCACAATCTGCCTTGCAAATTCAGAGATAAACTTTTCTCTGTGTCTATATATAGGTGGGTGGGTGGGTGGGAGCATGTGTGTAGAAAGAGAAAAAGAATATTTCTTTGCTACAAAATCACAAAGTGAATTTACAGCTATGTTTCTCAAGTTTTAATGTGCAGAAAAATCACCTGGGAATCCTGCTTCTATGCAGATGCTAACTCAGTAGGACTGAGTATAAAGCCCCAGCTTTTGTTTCTAACAAGCTTCCACATGATGTTGTTGATGTTGGTCAGATTATTAATTGGCAAGGATATAGATAATCTAATGGGTTCTCAAAGTGGGTTCCTGGAATAGCAGAATCACCTGAGAACTTGTTGGAAATGCAAATTTGGGGTCCCACCTGAGACCTATTGAATCAGAAATTCTGGGGTGGGGCCCAGCAGTCTGGCTTAACAAGGCTCTCAAGTGATTCTAATGCACTCAGAAGGTAGAGAACCCCTGATTTACTGCAACCACCTCCTACAATTTACAGAAGAGGAAACTGAAACCATAGAAACTATTAGACCCACGGGAGGTCGCCCTGCTCATTAGCAACAGCACTGAGATTAAATCTCAGGTCTCCTGATTTCCTAGCTAATCCCTCTCCACCAACCCCACACCCTACCCCACCACCCACCTGGAGAGTAATGTCTGCCCAACTGTCCAGTTTTAGGAGCCACTTTCCTCCTGTTATAAGTAGCTTGTGGAACCTTGGACTGCCCAATCAGTCTTTTATTCTGAAAGGGAAGAATAGTAAGTTATGAAATGGAGAGAATCTGCCCGACATGTGATAGTCAGCTCACACAGAGAATGTGCTAGTCAGGTTTAAAAAAAACAAGATTGAGCTGGGCATTGATTCAAATCCTTCAGCTCCCTGAGTCTGATAGATCCAGCGTGGGTGGGAGGGAGAGAAGGTTTCTGAGTCAAAGCCAGACCCCGTGCTCTCCTCAGGAAGGGCTTGTCACCAGCCTTGGGTTCACGTCTTCCATCCTCCCAGTTCAGGGAGCTCATGTCTGGGGACCTCTTTTCTGAGCTATAGGAGAGGGCTTCTGCATGCTCTAAACTTCTCACAGGGAGGGAGATGCTCTGAGGAATTTCAGGCACTGGGAAGGCACAGCTGAGGCTTTCAGCGCGTGAGCCTCAAACGCTTGGAAAGAGGACACCCATCTCCTAGCCTGGGAGAACTGGCTGCCTGTGCAAACTCCCCACCAACATGTCCTCAGGCACCACAGAATCAACTTGTTCAAATGGAACTCATCCTCCTCCTTCAACCCACTCTTCCTTTCTCATCTGGGGCCTCTCTACATCTTCCCAGCCAGCCACTGGGATGTTTGCCCTAAGATCCCCTTGTCCTCCCCCACCTGCTGTCACAGACTGAACACTGACACTGTCAGCTCCTAGACAGGTCACATCTCTCCCTCTTGGCACCTACCTCGGGCTACCTGGGCTCAGCCTGCCTTCCCCTCTTGTGTAGCAGCCAATCCTGGTCCTCAGCCACCAGTCCCCCTCCCTCTACCAGCTGCCAGAGGGGTCATGCCAAAGCAGAACCCTGCCCCTGCTATCCCCTACTTTAAACACCATGCCCTCCAGACGATGCCTAGGGTCCTCCAGGACCTGTCCTCTGCTGACCTCTCTAGGGCCACCTCCTGAGATGCTCCTCTTCCTGCCAGTCCACACTCAGAGTAACCCTGAGCTACAGTGTAAGTCTGACCACTCCATTATACCCTGTTTCCCCGGCCCTTCATTCATACAGTTCTCTCTGCCGATTGCCCTCCGTGTCTCTCTCCTCCTAGCAAACTCCTCCCAGACTGGGTACGGGGGGGTCCCTCAGTCAAGTTTCTCCAGCCCTGCAAGACCACTAAAGAGCTCATTTGGCCATTCCCTAGAGATCATCCTTACCTGGCTCATCATCATTGTTATACATCTTTAAAGCCTCCATTTCCTCATCTACAAAGTGGGGGCTATTATATCTACCTATTAGAGTTGTAGAAAGGATTAAATGCAACAGTGTTTATGTGTGAATAGTCAGCAAATGCTTGACACAGTAAATACTCAAAAAAATATGATCTATTATTACTTATGCCAGAGCACTGTACATTATGGTCTAGCGTTGGTCTTACAACTTCATTTTATTAGCATTGAGATGTTGTTTTTCTTGGGGAGGGGCTGTTTTATTTCTCTATGCTGAGTGTGAAGGGGTTCTTCCTGGTATAGCCACCCCAGGAGACGACTATATTTAAAGCCAACTTTCCCCCACCTATTGCCAGCTACCTCAGCTTAACACCTGAATTCTCAGAAGCTTCAGGGTAGAAACTGCTCAGAAGTAGATCAGAATAAAGGCATAGTATGAAGGTTCTCATGTCCATCTCCTGTAACCAATGTCTTGGGCCTCTGACAAACTGCAACCCCCTGCCTCTGCCCCACCATATATAAGGCCGTACTCCTGCTGCAGGCCAGACACCTCTGCTCATCCTCACAGAGGGGTGTCCAGGATCATCAGGTTAAATGAAGATCCCAGCTGTACAGATTTCACTGCTGATAACCTCTTGTGATCTGGTGCCTTAGGAAGGAAGGAGGAGCTAAGGGCACATTCTCTGAGCACCTACTGCACACAGACACAGTACTATATGCTTCCACATACCTGATCATATTAGACCTTAGTTCTAGCCCCGCTGGAAGAGTGTCAGGGGGAGCAGGTGACCCACTCGCGACATTTGGCCCATTGCCAGACCCTATTCCTGGTTTTGCTGCTCAGTACAAAGGCCTTTAGAAATTGCCAGCTTGTGATTGATTTGCTAATGAGATCATTGATGCAGAACCAGGGGGAGGTAGAACACAGAGTACCACTGAGTAATGTCTCCTCTGTTCAACTTGGCAGGGGGGATTTCTGAACCCAAATCATCAAATCTGTGTGGGAATCGAGCATATGGAAAATCTTTGGTAAGTAAAAGAAGACTGGTTAGTTGTATCTGCTGTGCTTTAAGCTTCTTGCCCTCTCTGTGCCATGAAGAGGATCTAGGTGTCCCTTGCCCCAGGCCTGAGGATCATTAGAAAGGCATACCTGGGGTTCTTTGCTCCTAAAGTCTATCAGCCTGTGGCACCATGCTGGCTTCTGCTCTCTTTCTTGCCAGAAACTCAGTTCTTAGGCAAACAGAAGAATGTATTATCCAGCAGATCTCTCATACATGGAGGGAAAGAAGGGATTTCTGGGGTCGCCCCCTTCTAGTTGGAAAGGCCTAATTCCCAGGGCAGCTACAAGGGTGAGGAGATGTAAGGGCCTCAAGCTTTGTGAAAACATAAAACAATAGTCATCTCAGGACAGACACCTCTGGAGGGCGTGTGCTCCAGATCAGACACTCTGGAAGCAGACTCTGATATTTGGGGCTTGGAGTATGAGATGTACATTAGGGATCAACACCTGTGACAAGAGAAGGGAGTCAGGCCTGAGCAGGACACAGGGAACCACTGGACCACCCTGCAGGTTGGACACCTCCCAGGGGGAGCTCTGGGGCAAACCTTTATGCTGCCTCCTGGCTCTGTCACAGCATGAAAGCTGCCCCTGGAGAGTGTGACCTGACAGAGGTGGCTCTCAGCAGCCAAGGCACCCTGGGAGGAGCTGAGAGTCATCTGCCTGCCGCCCACCCTTTCGCAGTGGGCAGCTTAGCCTTCCTTGAAGGGTGGTCAGGTGGCACATGTCCAGGTTGAGTTCAGTGTCACCTTAAAAGTAATACACCTTCATCTCCTTGTGGGCATGAGCTGGGCACCCTCAGGGCCAGCACAGTAGGGATGGAGTCAGGGCTGGGGTGGGATTGGCTCAGACATCCTGGCCTCTGTGGGCATCAGCTGTCCAGGTGGATTCCAGATTGTGCCATTAAGAATCAGAAGAGACCCGAGAGGTTATCTTAGCTGGGCCCCTTGTCCTTATGGAACAAAATGGATGGAGATTTGAGTGCTTCACTCCTAGCCTGAGCAGGAAATACCTAATCCAAATACCTCTTTTAGGTCATCCCAGTAGTAGGAAAACCACAGAGGGCAGGGGCAGGTCAAGCTGCTTGGTCAACGGCCCCTGGCCCAACCTCGTACTCAGGGAAACAGGATGGCTGGGTGGGTGCCATAGAGTAAAGGTGGTTAGGCTGTAAGGTGCCCTAAGCTAAGCCAGAGGCCGACCAAGGCTGCTCACAGCGTTGGAGGACCTGCCCCCAGCTTCTGCAGCTGGGAGGCCAGAGCAAGCTGGGGTGGGATAGGGTGGTGACTGGGACATGCTTACAAAGGGAGGAGGCAGCAGTAAGAGTGCAGAGAGTGAAGAGGTAGCAGGAGACAGTGGGACTGGGGCCCTGCAGCTCATGGGCGGCCCATTAACTTAGGGTGGGAGAGCCATCCAGAGCCGCCCACTGAGTTGGACTCACCGCTGAAATGAACTGGAGGAGCTGGGGCTAAGGCAGCAGAGGAGAGCAGGTGTTGGTGCGATGGAGAGGAAGGGCTCCCAGGAGGCCACCAGGTGGCACAATAACTCTGTCCACAGCCTTTGGCCACCCCGAGAACCATGGCGTCCTCCACCTGGAATTTCCCAGCAATTCCAGGAATGTGGTGACCTTTAGCCTTCAGTGGGGCTTGGGGTGGAGGCACGAAGTGTAGCAAATGTCCATTGAGCAAACTCTGGACTTGGCCTTGGTTAGGCCGTCAGTCACTTTCCAGTTCAGCACATGTTTCTTGAAGACTCACACCTCCTTTAGGAGAGCTGAGCTGGGGTTAAGTCCTAGACAATTCCAGTCTTTCTGGGGAACTAAACAAGGTCAGAAAACAAGTAGAAAACCATTTAGTGATATTTGGTGGGATGCCAACATGTCACACGGGTACTCAGTGCCGTGGGGACGTGATGACAGGGAGACATCAACCAGCCTGAGGGAAGGCTTCCTGGAGGAAGTGGCCTCAAAGGGAAGGCAGAGATTAGGCCCAGACCGGAGAGGGAGGAAATGTCACATGAAGTCCCGGAGATGCAGGAGCATTGGGAAAGGCAGGACCAGTCCTGCCGGGACTGTTGGTGCACATGGGGGTAACAGAAGGGGGTGCTGCAGAAGTTAGATGGAGCCCAGTTTTAAGGAGCCATGAATAGCAGGCTGCAGAGTTAGCCCTAGTCTGCCCTGCAGTGAGGAGACTCTGTGAGTCTAGGAGGGGTCTGGGGAATGTGGCAGGTCTCGTCAGAAACAAGGAGGTCTCAGGCTGCAGCAGAGGAAATGAAGAGGATGGCACAAACTTAGGCGGTATTTCGAAGCAAAAATCTGCAGAATTTGACAATGAAGTGGACACAAGCAATAGGGGGGTGAGGGAGACAGAGTTCTCAGCTAAGATGGAGTTGCTTTCTCTCAAATTTCTGCAGACCAGTGATAACGAAAGTGAGGCCCCTGGACTAACATCCCCAAGGAACTTGTTATAAATGCAGATTCTCAGGCCCACATCAGACCTATTGAGTCAGAAACTGGGGCGGGCCCAGCACTGTGTTAACAAGCCCTCCCCAGGGTGTCTGGTGCCCACCAGTGTGTGAGGATTATTGCCCTACGTTGCTGGTGATTCCATTTAGCCATTGCCTTTCAAATGGCTGGGTGGGTGCCAGAGTTGGGAACATGGCTACACCCTCCCATTCCCTTCCTCACCAAGCAGATTCCCCCGGTGGCCCGGATCTCAGTGAAAGCCCCCACTGTGCTGGAAGCAGCAGCCACAGGCTCAGAGAATGGAGCTGTCCTGACAAGAGGGTAAGTGCCCACCTCCCAGCACTGTCATCTGCAGGACTTGCCTGCTCTGCTCCTATGGCAGGAGAGTAACAGGTGGCCAGCTTTACAGACCCTCAAGATGCTCAAACAATCCATGCCAGTTGCAAATTACCTTTTAATGAGGATAATAATCCTGGGTCTCTATATCCACATCAACTGTTTCCCTAGGATTAAGCTGAACTGTTTTTGATGGTTTCCACTTCATTAACACCACTCTTAAGACTTGGAGAAGTGTCATTTGGCAGGGTTTTTGGTTAATTAGATAAATGTAATCACAGGCCATATAGAGCCTCCAGCAGACACACTAGTATCAGAAATGCCTCATGAATCAAGTTAAGGGCCCTTGCCCAAAGGTAAAGGGGCACATGAAATACAAAGGTTTCAAACCACATTTATATCCCCCATGTTACTCTTTACTCTGATCCAGAACCAGCAGCTAGATTGGCAGGAGGGAGGAGACCCCAGTATCCTCCTGGCCTTCAAAGCTGCAATAAGAAAGTGGCCAACAAGAGGCTTAAACTCAATTCAACATGTACATTAATGTCCCCAACAGTGTCCTCCAAATTGCAGGTAACAGAAAAGTAGTCTAGGGGATGATCAAGGGTGTGGGCTCTTGACTCAGATCTGCTTGCCTGCCTGGCACTAACTTGCTATGGCTTCAGGCAAGTTATTCAGACCTCCTCACTCTCGTTTATTTCAAAGCAAAAAAATGGGGATGATAAGAATATCCCTGTAAAGGGGTTATGGTGAGAGCTGAATGAGATAATGTGTGAAGAGCTTAGCACAAACTGTTGCCATCCTTTTTCAAGACACATAGAATCTAGTAGTTGGAAAGACACATACTTGGGAACATGTTAGATGCACACATACAAGGGACCAGGGGCTAAAATATCAATCTGAGGGGTACACACTTTGAAAGGGGTGGCAATCCAAGGAGGAATAGCCCAGTGTGAATTCATTCCAGAGGAAAGAAAACCACCTAGGAACAATTATAAAAACCAAGTCACTCAATGTATTGGGACTTAATTGGAGAAAAGCAAGAAAATCATTTGGATTATATCAAATTCTCGTGTCAAATTGTCCTGAGAAGCAGTAGGTCTTGCTGACTGCTGGAGTAAGCCAGCCAAAACTTACAATGCCCCAATAGAGGCCGCACTTTCTGATCCACATACCTGTGTTGCAAAGGATTCCAAATGGCTCCCCTCTCTCTAAGCTCAGACATTTGTATTTCAGTTTGTTCCTGGACCCTGGCTACTGTAAAGAAAAAAATTTTTTCACCTAGGGGGATCAGGTGAAGGGAAAAATGAACATTTATTGAGGTCTACAATATGCCTCAAGTTCTATTATCTCATTTTTCTCCTCATAAATACCCCATGAGTTATATGAAATTATTCCCATTTTTCACATAAAGAAACTGAGGCTGGTTGAGAGTGAGTCACTTGCCTGAGGCCACACAGTAAGTGGGGAATAGGATTCACCCCCAGAGCTCATGTTCTTTCAATAGCTAATGCTTTGGGACATCTGCCCTTTCCAGCAAGATTGCACACAGGTGGTGGGGTGGAGGGGTGGGGACAGAACTTAGGACAAGAGCAGGACCTGAGATCTACGAACCATGTGCCCAGGGCCACCTCTTGCCCTAACCGCATGTGAAGATCCTCCAGGAGAGGCCATTCCTACGTGGGTCCCAACAGTGACCCTCCATCTTGGTCACAGGAGGTGTGAGCAGAGGAAGAGCAAGAGCTCTGTTGAGGGCAAAGAGCACAAGTCCGGCTCAGAGCACTGACTGCCCTCACCACCCACCCTTGTCTCTTCTTTAGATCCAGGCATCTTAAGAAGATGACTGAAGAGTATCCCACCCTTCCCCAGGGAGCAGAGGCCTCCCTGCCACTGACAGGAAGTGCTTCCTGTGGTGTCCCCAGCATCCTCCGGAAAATGTGGACAAGGCACAAGAAGAAGTCTGAATACGTGGGAGCTACCAACAGCGCCTTTGAGGCTGACTAAAGGTGACCCTCCCCAGGTGCCCTGTGTTGGCCAAAGTTCACTGCGCAAGAGGAGAAGATGTCTGGGTTGGAACTGAGCCACAGTCACCTGTGCTAGAAGCTGGTCCAAACCCAGCATCGCCCCTTACAAACAGATCACCCAGCTTAGGATGCAGGAAAGGAACTTCCTTTGAAGGCAAAAGAAAATTGCTCCTTCTTAGAACTATAGAGCCAATGTCTGAAAGTGACTTTGGGAGGTCATCACATTTATATCAGTATTTCTTAGCAAAACTACATCCAAATCAACTTTCCCAGGCCATTTTAAAGATCTCCAAGCGAGGAAGCAGGCAGTTTTCCTTGTGAGTCATTCTAATGTGTGTGATTTCTGGTATAAATGTCAGAGCTTGATGTTTGAAGCACTTGTAAACACAGTGGCTCTTACTGTTCCTCTTATCACATTTATTTCATCTTGACGAGTTATGATTTTTAATGACAAAGCACTATATATTGACTTAATAGTTCTAATATCCCCTTGAGAGTATCATCAGTATTGGTTTTGATGCCCATTTGGCATGAATGCATGAATTCTCAATTCTTTTATGTGCAGTTTTTCTTTAGGAAAACATGATTAAAAATTAAATGTTGAATGCTCATGTTTTTTGAAGAGGCATAGTCTAGTGGAATTAATAATCTTTGCTTTGGTATAATGATTTTAACTTTTCAAAGTGCTTTCCCATCTGTTATATCTTATCTTCACAAAATCCCTGTGAAAGAAATAAAATAATCATTCCCAAGCTACTGACAGGGAAGCCAAGGCCTTAAAAGGTTGTGTGACTAGAACCAATTGTGGAACCAGGTATCAGGTCCTCAACTTCATCAGACTCCTTGCTTTATGTACTCTAGCAACTGATTTGAGGAAGGTTTTGAGGGATAGGAGTTTATCTCTGGATAATTCAATCTTTAAAAGGAAGAATTGGATAAAGTTAGAAGAGTAAATTATTTGAATAAAATACATCATTAGATATTAGGTTGAACCAGAAGAAATTGCCATTTTGTAGGTCAAAAGAATTGATTATACATTTCATAAGGTTCAACATAGTATGTAGTATTATGCTTTCCTTCCTTCAATGGAAATGTCATCAACTCCACTGGCAACATCCGTAACCTCAAAATGATATGATAATAATAGCCATCATTTATTAAATGCCTACTATGTACCAGGAATGACACTGAGCATTTTACATACATTATCCAAGTCTTTCTAACAACTCTTACATGACTTTACCTATTTAATAAAACACAGTTTAAAACAGTTAAATGATTGATTCATCTGAAGGCAATTAACCCATATGAATGCCAGGCTTCAATGCTCCTGGTATGTCTGCTCCTTCCCACAGAATAGTTTACAGCACAGAGAAGGATCAAGGTTAGTAAACAATTTTCATCTCCAATGCTAAACACAATTGATGGCAGAGCCTACCTAGCGTGCTGTGTGGAGATGGAATCTGAAATAAAGGAATGCAGTGATCAATTAGTAATACCTGCCTATGGGGAAATTAATGGAAAATGCCTGGTGTATTTGTTATCTGTAGCTTCCACTCTGCCCCTAGAAGGCTTGTTTTCTAATTCAGAAGCTTAAATTAATCCAATCCATTATCAAAACCAGAGACTCCATGGTGACATTTAGTCTGAGACTAGGCTGAAAATCACCATATCTTGGTACAAAGAATTTGGCCACATTACCAGTCTCAGATACAACTGTTATTCATACACTGTTGCTCTGTGGTCTCATGTTGCTTTTTGCCAAGTTACCTATTTCCGTATCCCTAGGTGAACTGTAAAGAGACATGGGGGATAGGAGGCCTGTGCTTCTGGGCATTCACTTTGCTGATCTCTGCCCTTCAACCATTCTAGACCCTCAACACCCAGTCCTTGTACTTGAACATGATTTGGAGGTTTGAGCATCAAATGTTCTTTCAGTGAAGGCCTAGTCTCAATAGACTGTCTAACAGACCTACACAGTATGAAACAAAGTTAGGGAGCTAACAGGTGATCTATGCTGGACCTATCAGAGTATCCTAAGATTATTTATTTTAATTTATTTAATTTATAACTGATGTCCTCTATTTGTAAGTGGCAGATGAAGACCTCTGTAGGGTAGAACTTATTTATTAGTAATTTAAATATTTCATGATGAAGTGTTTGCCTTGTATAGACTATTTTAATTCACCAATTCAAATAAAAACAAAATGTGCTTTGTTTGTGATATTAATAAACCACCGCCAGAGTATGCCCAAGGCTCCCTCATTGAATGAGAGGCCTTCCAAGGGAAATAACTGTGCATCTGTACCTCATTGCTCCTTTACCTAGATGAAAAGGATTGTTAGAGAGAATCCAGCACGTTCTTTCCATCCTAAGGCAATGCCTCTGACATAATGGGCCCCGCTCAGCAGTCAGTACCTGGGCTGTGTCCAGTGGGGCCTGGCCTGGTGTGGCCTGTCCTCTCTGGGCTCACCCTCCTCCCTGCCAATGCTGACCCCTCAGTCCCCACTCAGTCCCCACCCAAACCCCAGGGGCCCCGTGGCCATCCCCAGCCTGCCTGCCTCTCATCCCCAAGCCCTTCTCTTCTGTGCCGCCTTCATGTTCAGCCTCATTGGAGATTTGCCCCTGTGATTCATGATGCAGCCACTTACAGGAAGACGCCAAGGCCAGCTGCAGAGGCTGTGAGGGAGAGGCAACAGGGTTTCCAGGACATTTAGGGTAATAAAATCCCTGCTGCTAGGACCAAGTCCAGTCAAATATTTCAGTTCTGACTTTGTTCTCTCTGGGCAGTCCCCTTACCCCTGCCAGTGCTTGGGCTGCCTGTAGAGCAGCAGATGGGCAGTGGATAGGAAAAGCAGCAGCAGCCAGAGCCCAATTTTAAAAGGAATGATGTGGCATGTGGTCTCTGACTCTAAATTGGCAGAGACCTAGGGACAAGCAGGAGACAACACAGGCAAAAAGATGACTTTCCTAAGGATTAGAATTGCATTTAGTTTTTAACTTCTTATAAGAATGGCAGCCTCTGTTGAAAGGTTTGTGCCAAATGCATAGCCACACTGCAAGGGGAGAGAGAGCTTATTCTGCAGACCAGACCATGTGCCTACAAAAAAATTTTCTTGGTCACTTTGGAGGTGGGATAAGACTCACACCTATTAATATCCTTTGCCGGCGGGAGCATGTAGGTTGAGAAAAGGTGTGTGCTGCCAAGGGAATGGCAGCAGGAAGACCCTGGCGTGTGGCTCCTGCATTAACAGGGCAGCAAGGCCTGTGCCAGCTGTTTTCCTAGCCCCTTCCCAGGGGCAGTGGGGAGCCAAGCACAGTGGCGCATACGGCCTCACGTTGTAGGCCCTTCCCCCACTCCTTGCACTCCAAGAGATCTCATAAGCTCTGAGTCCTGGGCTAGCCCCTTGGAGCACAGGCTACACCCACTTCCCCAGGGGGCAAGCAGCCAGACCTTTGCCTGTTGGCCTAAGAAGGAAGGGCCTGTGCTTCCCCAGGAAGAACGGGGGCTCTGGATCCTGCCCACCTGCAAACAGGAAGGGGTTTCTGGAATTCTGGGCAAGTGCTGACCATCATTTTCTCCAACCACAGAAGAGCAAACTGAGTTTCCTGCTCTGGCTCCCTCACAGGGAGGCCCCACTTCAACGTCCACTAGCTTTGGCTGACATCACACTCCACAGAGCTCAGGGCTCCACCCAGCCCGGCGACTGTGTTTCGGGGGCAGGGACATCAAGAGTTAAGCAGCAGCCCCTGATGTACCAGACACAACTATTTCTAAAATCAAATGCGACAGCTAGTGCTCCAAATGTGATCACATTTCCTGGGTGACAATCGTCAGGTATAGAGCAGGAGGCAAAGCCAACAATAGAAACAGTTTCTTTGTCTCACTCAGGACGAGTTCCAGCCCCAGCACAACTGGAGAGGGCAGGCTTGCAGCTCTCAGTCTCTCAGTGTCTGCCCACCCCAGCCCCTGCAACCTGCCCAATCAGCGCGCGGGAGACTCAGTTTCCTCAGTAGTTGAAAAGAAAATGTAGTATCTTCCTCCAAATGTCCTAGAAAAGATTAAGCAAAATAATTGTTATGCAGCAGGACGGTGGCATACATCTGAAAATATGGCACGCTTCCAGGCTGGCTGGCAGTGGCCGATGCCCAAGCTCCCTGAAGCTCCCCCGGACATCAGCCCTGGCTACCCAGCCCCTCCTGGTGGACTCTTGCAGATCTCCCCCCAGATCAGCAGCTATGGGCAATGCCTGGCACAATGGAGGGCAAGGTGGACTCCAAGACCTGACCAGCACTAGCCTGGGTCTGTTTTCATTGCCTGTTTGCCCATTAAAAACTTGTACTGTTTTCCTGGAGACAATGGGTTTGAATGTCCCTGTTTTGAAAGTTGAGGCAGGGACCGCAAAATTGTAAGGTGGGCTGAGGTGTGGAGGGATAGCCCTTTACACTGTCATCAGCCATTATGCCTTAGAGCAGGTGAGCGAAGGAAAGGAGAAGAGGGCTTCCTAGGGAGCAGCAGGTAAGGTCAAAGGAAGGAATGAGTAACAAATTCAGGATAGTTTCTCCACTTTATCTAGAGTCCTGCTTATTCCCCATCCACATTTTAAATTTGTTGGATTCGAAGTGCAATACTCCCCAGAAGAAGAAAGAAATGGACACCACAGGCACTCCTGCAGGGTGCCACTCACCAGTGCCCCACCCCAGGGACACCTGGGCCTGTGGGCTGGGTGTGTGTGTATCAGAACCAGGACCCCCCCATTGTCTCTCATCTGTGAAGTGTAGATGAAATTACCTGCCCAGTGGACCTCACAGGCTCATGAAAGATCAGAAGAGAGCTAGCGCATAGAAACACCTTATAAATTCCATTCAGAAAGAAGCAGAGCTGGCGGTGGGGAGAAGTGACCCAGGAGGTCCAAGACAGGAGTGTGGGCTGAAGAGCTGGTCAAGGGCCCAAAACAATCATTTTCAGAGCCTGCAGTCAACCTGCCACGCTGGCAGAGCCCCAGGCTACCTGCTCCTGCGCGGATTGAAGGCCAGTGCCTGCAACCCTGGGTGGGCGCCTGCCTGGATAGGCGGGACAGGCCAACAGCCCTTGGCTTACAGGCAGGAAGTAGAGGGCGATGACCACTCCTCTGACTTCACGGTGAATTCAAATGGCTCTCCCTTGCTAGGGGCTGCCCCCTTGCTGCCAAATGCTACCCTGGCCTCTTGCCTACATTCCCTACCAGCAAAATTAGCCCTCAGATGAAACGTGAAAATACACATTGGCCCAGGGGACCACAGGCCCTGCCCACTGGCTCTGGCCCAAGGAGGGAAGCTGGCTCCTGCCCACCTGCCTCAGCCAGGCTCCAGCCCTTTTGTTCCAAGGCAGGTAACAGACACCAGTACCCACAGGACTGAAAAAGAAGAACTACTGAAGAACTACTAGGAGGATAGGGTCCAGAAGCAAGCTGTCCTGCTTGGCATCACTAGGCAGAGATTCGATGTTTCACAAACACTGCTTACAGCTTCCTGCTGCTTGCTCAGGCCAAGGAAGGCAAGGTCATGACTCGAGGGACAGGACCTCATCAGGAAGGCAGGCTTCCCCGTCTCTCACACAAACCCCACATCCTCAAACAACCCAAGAGACTCCGTTTGTCATGAACAATCCCAGAGAGGCAGCCCTGCAATGCAAGCAGGTGGCCAGTCGAGAAGCAGTCTGGGCGCAGGTGCTGCCTTTCCCCTGTGGTCTGTAGAAACCACTGACCATCCCAGGGGAGAGAGCTAGTTTGTGTGGTATTGATTTTCAGCCTCAGGGTCCTGCCCTCTTGCCACAACATAAAGAAACCAGAACAAAGCCAAAGCTATTTATCATCTCAACTCTCTAGGGCCCTGGCCAGGCTCTGGGCAACAGCATGCTGCCTCCGCAGCCTCCGGGAGCTGGGCGCTGTTGAGACCTTCTGGCCTGGTCCTGTCTCATATCCCTTCAGCTGCTGCTCTGTTCCTCCTCAGGATGTGGTGAGAGGAGGAGCCAGCGAAAGGGAGTAGGAAGTGGGGAGAAGGGGGCCTGCATGTTCTGGCTGTTTATTCCCTGCTCCTCTAGCCTGAGGCAAGGAAGGGCAGAAGGCTGTCCTAACCTCGGAAACTGGGCAAACATACCTACAGGTGCCTGGGGCCATGTGCCAGGGGCTACCTGGAGCTGCATGTTATACCCACACAGCTTCCTGGGCCCTCTAGCCGGACTGTGATAGACTTCTTTACATTAAGATGAACGTAGCTAAATTAACAGGAGTGAACATTTATTAAGTGTTTACCATGGGCCCGGCACTGTGCTAAGTGTTTACAGTGCTTTAGCTCATGAAATCCCTAAACAGTTTTATGAAATAGTTCTTTCATTTACTGCCTCCATTTACCAAGTCTTAGAGAGTCCATTGGCTTGTCTGAGGTCACACAACTATTGGTGGTGGGCGAGGAGATAAACACAGGCAGTTTGACTCTGGAGCCCCCTCCATGTAGCTGTCCTATTTATACACTGCCTTAAGGGGTTTTACTAGGGGTGAGTGCCATGTGCCCTAGCACAGGGGCTTTCGCCACACAAAGACACTGTCAACTTGCCTCAAAGGGGCAGCTGCCCAGAGGAGGCAAAATTTGCCCAAATATTTCAGTTAAACCTGAGCTGTCTTAGGAGGTGTTATACCAGAGCAACAATAAAAGTAACATATATACACAAACATACATATAATTTATTGTTCTATATACAAAATATATATTTATATTCTTCCTAAACAACTCTGGCCTGGCAAAGCAAGATAGGAATCCATGTAGGTTGAGGGGCAGAGCCCCAGTGACTCAGAGTATAGAAGGCTGGATCCCTTTGAGATAAAGGACACTGTTGGGACGATGGGAGAAACTTGAGTGGGGTGTGCAGGTAGATGGTTCCTTTATCATAAGTCACTGTTAATATTGAGGTGTTACTTTCTTGCAATACAAATAGCTGAGAGAGTGGATCATCAAGTTCTCATCACAAGAGGAAACATTCATAACTATGTGAAGTGATGTATATTAACTACACTTACTGTGGTTATCATTTGGCAATATACACATATATCAGATACTATTGTAAACCTTAAACGAATATAATGTCATGTGCCAATTACATCTCAATAAAACTGGAAAAGATAATAATATTGCCAAGAAAAACAATAAAAATAAATGTATAATTCTCACTATAAAAAGAGAAATACTGTTGTTTAGTTTTTATTCAAACAGCCCAATAGAAGCCACAGGGCATAAATCTGCAAAGAAGTAAAAAGCTAACCTTCTCAAACAATATTGCTTCTCTCTCACTTACCAACTTTACATTTCCCTGTATGGCCCCAGAAGATGACTGGTTAGCCAGAGATGGGTAAGATTCCTCAAGGGAGGAACAACCTAAGACAGGCACAGTCGCAGGGCGGCCATCAGTGAGAAACTGGGGATCAACAGAGGTGAGGCTTAGAACCTCACCCAACAGAGGTGAGGCTTAGAACCTCACCCCCCCTGTTTTGAGAGAAATCTTCTGCATCCGTGGATGTTTTATTGCCCTTGTCTAGCTCGGATTAGCACATAGTCTACAGGCACACACCTGATCATCTACATTTGCTCTCTTACAACACTAAACTATGTTTTCTACCTTTATCTTGCATCTACCTACCACTTCAGCATTGTATTAAAAATAATAATAATAATAATAATAATAAGGGAGAAATGTGGGATTCACATATAAATCAAGTATAAAAATCAAACGAATATTCATATTTGACCTGATTGTTCATAGTTCATAATGCGTGATCAAAACCGAAAGTTTCTATGATGACTGCCCTTGTACTGTTCACCATGTAAGAACTTATTCACTATGTAAGAATTTGTTCACCATGTAAGAACTTGTTCGTTATGTTTAGAAGATTGGAGACTGACGAGAATTAGGCTTGGGGTGGATTAATGATTGTGCATTGAGCATTGAGTCCCCTATACAGAATTTTATTGTTGTTAACAACCATTTGATCAATAAATATGAGAGATGCCCTCTCAAAAAATAATAAAAAATAAAAAAATAAAAAATAAAATAAAATAAAATAAAAAATAACAGCCCATTACTGGTTGTTAAAGTCAAAAAAGGTCAATAAAATATAGGTTGCTTTTGGAATTTGGCTTTTAAATGGTTTGGGAAACAAGTTCTTTGCTGTGTGCTGTCAATTGCTCTATCAGTTTGGTATTGTTTCAAAATTGAAATTTTAACAAGAAAACACATACACACAAAACCAAATATGAGCCATGAAAGAAAATTTGCTCTTAGGATGGAGACCCCCAGAGAATACCTTCAGGGTCTTCTGCTATTGGAGGTATTAAAGTGAGGATGTTTGGGAAGTCTGGCCGTAGCCAAGCCCACCTATCTGGAAGTACCAGGTGTTCTGGGCTCCCCACTTCTCCCCTGGAGTGGAGGGTTCCTTCCTGGTGGATCCCCGCCACACCCGGGGGGGCTGCTCACCACTGCCTCACTCCGGCCTCCACTTGGGAATGCCGGTGAAAAAGCTGACGTCATGAAGAGCTCCTCACCAGCTAGACATTTGCACCCCTGCACCAGCGCACCACTCCCAGAGCCAAAATGCCTGCATTCTGCAAGAAAGGCTCATCACACTTTACTGATGCAATAGAAAATCACTCTCAGGCAGAAATGGCTGCTGTTCTCTGGGTTTTCTCTTGAGAGGCAGGAGCTTTTCTGGCAGTAGTTAATACTAATGGGGAAATGGTGTAGGAGAGAAAGTGGTGTGAGAAAGCGCCATGCCTAATGTTAGCATCCCCTGCCTGGGACTGTCCAGGCTCCTAGAGTGTTGTCCCTACACAACTTCTGTACCATGAAGACAACATCTACCTGCTCCTCTGGGCTTGGGGCAAAGGGCATGGATATTTTCCGCATTTCCAATGATCTGTTTCTATTGGAGTCTTTCCTTTTAAGGACCAGGAGAGGGGTAGAAACTCCAGTGTTTCTGGCCTGAACTGCAGCTCATTTTCAGAGGGAAGAAAAGATGCCTGATGTTCCAGGGAGCCAGGAGGAGTGAGTCAGGCCCTCAGCCAGCCCATCACTCAGGAGGTGACCTGACTGCAAGAGTCAGTGGTTGTCATCCCAGTGTCCAGGGCAACAGCACAAACAGTGTGGAGGCATTCAGGTCAGTGCCCTGGGCTCCCTCATGTACAATTTCCGTGTCATGTGTGCTGGAGGGGGCAGGGCACAGAATAAAACAGGGTTGATATGGGAACATTTCTCCAGTCTTGGAACATTTCTGGGCTTCTAAGTCTGCCTAGAAATACAGCTAATAAAAAAACATGGGCCTAGTTCCCACCCAAGTAATTCATATAGTTCTGGGGACCTCCAGAATGATAGCCCTGTCCCCACCACAAAACCTGGGTTTGTGATAGGGATTTAAGAAGTACACCCACCTCCACAATTTAATATTGTGTTTCAAAATGGAATCCCTGCCTTCCCTATAAGAAAACAGAAAGTACAAATTATGCTAAGGCACCACTGAATTTAATAGAGGGTAAACTGGAATTATGGGGCAAGCAGGAAGAGGAGGTTAGGAAACATGAGCTGGTCAAAGTGATCTGGGAACCCGAGGTGAGAACTTGTAGAGGTAGTAAAAAAGGAAAAGGGAAAAGACAAGAAGCTTAGAACCAGAAAGTGGGGGGGATATCATTCAGACAGGCTAAACTGACTGTTCAGCAAACTGTGCAGGACACTGAGAATGCAAAACGATAAGACATCCTTGCTCTACACTCCACCCCATGACAATTTAAATTGTTTAAAATATATCTTTAAAATAGTTACAAGCATAAAATTAACCTATGCCTTTGCTCTTGCAGAACTGTAAAATCCAACCCAAATATTCTCTGCAATGATTCTTTAAGATTATCAATTGCAATAAAATCACAGAATTTAAAAATTCAGACATCTTTCCCAGGAATGCTCCCTTCTCTCACAGTGAGAGAAATGTCCCTAAACTGGTTTCTTGGCGCCTTTCCCAAAAGTCCTTCCTAACTAACTCATATTTGGAATATACTCAGACCCTTTCCCTTTATCAACAAAACTTGTATTCATCTTTCAGTACCAAACTCAAAGGTCCCCAACGCTCCCAGTCAGATGCTCACTCCTTTATTTCCCCTTAGTAGCCAAGGAATGCCTCAGCTGTGATATGGACCATGTGGTTTTTGTCATGGTTTATGTCAGTTTTCTACTAGAATGTTTCCGTCTTCAAGAGCAAGGACTGTCTGCAGAGGCCATCACACCTGCTGTTTGGAGAGCTGTTGAAATCAGGATTGTATATTTGTGGAAATTGATTATTTGGGAAAATATATTATCTTATCTCCTCTACCAAACTATTGAGAGACCAGAACTCTGTCTTATTCTGCTATGAACAAAGAGTACTGACAGGTTTTCCCCATAAGTATTTGCTGGATGTGTAAATGAAAAGTAGAAACAGGATGTCATAATTTTATATTTAGAAATACATGAAGAATATACACCAAAAATAAATAAATTAGAATGTGGAATTATGGATGATTTAACTTTTATTACTTTCATATCAGTGTCTTCTTTATCTCCCACAATGTATATGTAATATTATTACAGTAACATAGAGGGGGTGTTTTCTTCCAGTTTGCTTGTTGCATTTGATTACCCAGAGCTGTTGTTCACTGAAACACTAAGAATGGGATTCAAGCTTATTCCCTTGCTGATCGCATCTAGAGAAAACGGGGGCCCTGGTGAAGACCTGAGCTACAGTGAACTGTCCCTTTGTTCCCCTGAGTCCAGGGCATGGGATCTCACATAGAATTAAGTCTCCAAATCTTCTGCCAGCCCCAAGTCCCACAGTATGGAAAGTAGGCCTGGTTTATCCAGGAAGGGGTGTCCAGACGGCTGGGAGGGAGCATGGAATTCAATATAAGGCCCAGAGTAGTGCCTGCACCAGGGGCCATTCTAGACCTTGCTGTTGGGTGGTCCAGGAAAATGAGGCCTGGGTCCATTCATGGACCTTCATTACCTGGTTCCTCAGTCTCCAGCAAAGGTTTGCACAGACCACAGTTCACTCTCAGGCAAAGTCAGCATCAACTGCGTAAGGTAAAACAATCCCAAGACCCTCCTGCCAAAAAATGGTCCCTTACTTTACCCAACAAGAAGGCCTCAAATCCCCACCACCAGAAGCCACTCTTTGGGTCAGGCATTAGCTGCAGGAGGATCCAAGGGTATCCACTTATTAATTCATTAACACTTTAACACTTAGCAGGATTAGGGTCCCAAAGGATTGAGGTTCAGGCCTTGCATGTTTTGATACAAGGAAGAAATTGAATAGTATCTACAACAGTTCTCAAACATAAGCAATGTTCAGACACCTTTTAAAAGAAAAAAACACTTGTATATCCAGTATTGACTCAATTTATTGTTATTCTAAGGCAAGTTAAATGTGTGCAGATACACATTAGGTAGAAAAACAAGTTTATAATATGGAAATATATGTTGAACACTTGCTTCAAAGTGTCAAATAGAACTGTTATGCTGCAGTTAATTCCCTGCACACAACAGGAATGCAGCAGTGACCACAGGCTACCATGCTGGAGATGCAAGGATGCAGCTCTCCCACCACGTTTCATATGCACGACCATGGCCCTCCAGTATGAGAGCCTCTGCCCAACCTGGCCTTATCTTGGCTCCAATACATCATTTACACATTCCATTTGTTCTATTAGATGATTAAAAGTACCCTTACCTATTTGACAACTATGCCATTGTGAGCAGAATCAACAAAATCCTGATTCTAAGAAGGAATGACTTCAAAAACAGGGTGCTTACCCAGACAACCACGAAGGCGCTGGCTTATCACAGACGGGATCACATTTTCCACTTTTCATTGACCCCTCTGTGGAGCTATAGTTTGAGAAACTTTTACTCATCAAGTGGGCTACTCTCCAGAGAAAATAAACTCAAGTGGAGAGCAATGTCAGAGGGAACTTAAAGAAGTACGCAGGAAAGGCTATTATCACGTGCTCTCAGACAAGTTCAGAAAAGAGGAGAAAGATGACATAAGTTGAAGAGTATAACTGAAGAGAAAAAAACAAAACAAAACAAAAGTTACCTAGTTTAATTATCAAAGATGATGATGATGTTTGGTTTGGTTTTGGCTGGGGCTGTTTCTGGATTTGTCCTAACCATTTTACTATAAATTTGTAGTTAGAACATGTGGTTGAATCAGACTATCCTGAGACAAGATTTTAGTTCCACAATTTCCCATATAATCTCAAGAAGTAGATTGACTTCTCTAAATCTCAGCTTTTTTCTCAGCAAATAAGGATAATAATTACACTTTCCTCAAATAATTGTCTTGAGAATTAAATGAAATAATCCGTTTTAAAAAATCACCAGTACAGTGAATGGCACATAGTAAGTGCTCAACTAATAACTATTTTTAACATAAGATTTATTTTGGACACATTGGCCAGGAGACTAAGCAAAGAATACCTAAATTAACTAGTGGACAAATATGCATTTAGTCTTATATTTTTCCTCCTACATATTCCTAAAATAATATTGTATAAAATGTAGTGAAATTATTTATTAAAATTCATGTCAACAAATGGACTAGTTTTAAACATTATCTAAAAGATCTATCTAAACGTGTACCATTTTCCAATGATGAGCTTCTCACATATCAATTCACTAGACCAGGTCTCCTTAAAGCCACATATTACAACTGTGTGAATTTTATCTTAAAATTACTCTACTTTTTTAAATGTTTTAAATATTAAGTAGGAGGGAAAGATAAAATTTATTTGACATGTTTTAAATAACTGGTAATTGCTGGGTTGCTTAAGTAATTACAAGTGATTTGATGCAAAACAACTTTTATGGGAACCATAGAAGCCAAAATCAGTAGAAACATGATTTCCAAGGAAATATTTTTGATTAGGAAAAAAAAACAGTCATTGAAGCCAAGTGAAGACAGAAGCTTTTTTCTCTCTGTCTCTATCTCTGTCTCTGTCTTTGTCTCTGCTGTGTGTGTGTGTGTGTGTATGTGTGTGTGTTTTCTCTTCGAGATGAGGAAATGTAAAGTAGCATTACACCTAGGGAAAGGGAATTTAAGGACTTCCTTGAGATGTGTAAAGTAGTTTTATCAAGAGTAGCTTGAGCTGGTTGGAGAAAGCTAAACATAGGTGCAGTCATGAAGCAGGCAAGCCATCAATGACCTTTAAGGAAAGCACCACAGAGACGAAAATCCATGTGACTTGCAGAGAGGTCATAGGGAGCCAATGGCCCAGGACTTACCAGCAATGAGAAAATCATAAGCAGGCTAACCATTTTATTAATCTCCCAAACTTATGCTCTTTTGGAAGTGGAAAGGGAACACAAAAACCAATTAAATTATATAAACTTTGAAATGTGTATTTTTAATGGACAAATCAAATTTATTCTATTGGTGGACCTATAAAATAGTTCTATTCCAAAGTTATTTTCAAAAGCAAAATTCTTTCTTTAAAAGTAGGCAATATTCATGAATATTAAATCAAAAAAGAAAAAAAAACCTGTTCACATGGATTATCTGAATATTAAAAATAAAGAAAATCATTCTTGGAACATATTTGTGTATTTGAATCAGTCATATCATTGTTATTGAAATATTTTAAAGAGTGTTTTTTTTCAATTACAATCTGAAAAGTTTTCATTATTTCATGAAACTACCTTAATTTTCCTCAGTTGCATTCACAATTAATACATTTTAAATTGTGTACATCTTCAACTAGTTCCTCCATAGACAACAATATTTTGAGTTGAGAAAATACTCTTACAGGTGCTAAAGTACCTGGTAAACTGAGGACAATTTCTGCTAAATAGAAAGATTCATAATTCTAATTTTTTCTACATTGAAATGTGTGAATAATGCAGACCAAGAATTTTTATGGGTACTCTTGTTTTTTCCTCAAGTCAAGGTACATTTCTTCAATGAATATTTTCATAAGATAAGTCTGATCAAATAAGTTGTCTCTTTATGATTCTTTTTAATATTTTGTCAAATTTAAATGTTATAAAATTGCAGGCCTTCTACATATCATTCCATTCCACTTCAGAATACAAATTCATTCAATTAAAAGTAGGACTTTTGTCAAAACTGCTCACAGGTCAAGATCCTCCAAAGGACAGTACAATTCTTCATTTTAAAAACTAACCTTGTGCAGTACTTGAACCCTCACTGTTTAATTGTTCAATTTGTCCTTTGCCTTTTTTGGGATAAATTTCACTATCTGCCTGTTTGCAACTTTGTTTTCAGCAGCTGTAATTTGCTAAAAGTTTCCAACACTTAAATCTTTCAGGCCTTCATTCACTGAATACTTTAAACATTTAAAACTGACTTTTAATCTAAATGCCATCAGAGGACTTGTTTACAGAAAAGGTTTCTTCTGCTACTAATGAAGCCACACGTTAACATCAACGGCTTCGCTTTTGTATATATACAAGAAAACTTGAAAATAAGAGTGGGTAAAATTAATCTAGAAGAAATGGCATTTAATCTAAACAAAAAGCCATGCTTTTGAGTGATACATAAATGGGCTTTGTGCAGCTGCCTCATCTTTCTGCCCGGTCTTAAGATTAAACAAATAGAAGCTGATGGATCCTCAGCATTGTGTGTGTCCTGCTGTTCTTATGAACAGTGATGTTACTATAATTCTCCTTTGTGGACAATAAATATTGACCAACACTTTGTTCATGTTACATGCTCATTATTAATTACCCTGAAACACAGAAATCTGAATATCTAATTTTCCATTAAACATGAATTTTTCATTTTTTTAAACTGATGGCTGGCAGAAAGATTTTGTGCAGAATTAAAAAGCATTCTAAGTGTGCTTGTTTCCCACTGCTGCTGTAACAAATTACCACAAACTTAGTGGCTTAGAACAATGCAAATTTATTATCTTACAGTTCTGGAGGTTAGAAGCCCAAAATCAGTCTCACTGGACTAAAGTCAAAATGTTGGTAAAGCTAGTTCCTCCTGGAGATGCAAGAATAATTTCCTTTGCCTTTTGCAAATTCTAGAGTCCACCTACATTCCTTGGCTCATGACCCCTTCCTACATCACTCCAACCTCTTGCTTTGATGGTAACACCTACCACTGACCCAAAGATCGGCCTCCCTCATGCCAGGACCTCTGAGTTCATCAGGCCCACCTGGATAATCCAGAGAAATCTCCCCATCTCATGACCCTTAATTTAGTCATGCCTGAGAAATTCCTTTTGACATTTGAGGTAATATTTTCACAGGTTCTGGGGGTTAGGATGTGAACATCTTCAGGGGGAGGAGGGCATTATTCAGTCTACCACACAAAGGACATAAACTCTAAGCTAGATTTACACAATACAATAAATGGCACAACCAGTGTCACAGGAGCTTTCAGACACTCCCTCTGTCTCTGAGGTAGAACTTCTCAGCCTCTGTTTCCTGAATGTATCTCAAGTACACCTGTTCACCTGTGTTTCTCCCTATTTCACATTGACCCCAGTGAATGGCAGCCTGGCACCCTGTATGGCCCCAGAAGATGACTGGTTAGCCAGAGACAGGTAAGATTCCTCAAGGGAGGAACAACCTAAGACAGGCACAGTCGCAGGGGGGCTGATCTTTGGGTCAGTGGCATCCCACAGGCCAAAATGTGGGTCCTGGCACAGCTGGCTGGTACACCAAATCCCCAACAGTGGTCACATACCACCACCTGGGATGAGGGGGTGTTCGTTACCTCCAGCTGCTCCTGGCCAAGAGCACTTCATTTTATCAGCGAACACCCTGCATGCTGTCCTTGCAAAGCAGGTACTAGGTATGCACATCTGGAACGCTTCAAGTAAAGGAACTGGCATGCTTAGCTGTCTTTCGGATTTAAACGTGTTGAAGGGAGAGTTTTGGCTTCTGCACCGTGTCTCACACAAGGCTTGCCAAGACCCGAAGCTAGAAGGAGAGGCTACCAAACCTATCCCTGACTGTCTCTGTATCAATAGAAATAACTCCTTTCAAAAGGAAAATCTGTGAGACAACTGCTAATCCAGACAGAATGCCAGAATAAGAGGTATAGTCAGGACTGTGTCAAGCAAACCAGGACCTATGGTTTTACTCTAATAAACAAAAGAAAATTTAATGTTTCCTCTAAATTAGAAAAGACAAAAAAGAAAGCCAAGATTTAGCTAAGTCATGACTAATAATAGTAATTGAGGTTAACGACAATAGAATTTAAACTATATTTACTTACTGTAAATTATGTATCTCTTTCTTTATAAGCAGAAATCCATAATAGCTTATTTTACAGAGGAGGTATGTGTCTTAGAGGAAAACATTGAGAGACTGGATTGTAGAGTGATCTATGATCTCTTAGTTATTCTCAAACCAGTCAAACTGAAGTAGGGCAGCACCTACTGGAAACTCTCCAAATGGCGGTAACTATACCCCAAACCGGCCAGATTTGGCATTTAAAAATGTAGTAAGCGATAAAAAATAGTAGCTCCCCTCAGGTCAAACACAGACAGGCTCCTCTCTGCTGCGCTTAGATTCTACACTTGCTGCTGCATGCAGCCCTCATGATTGCACACTCCCTGTCTTCAAATCTACTCCTAAGTTTCTTGCCCAGAGCGCTCCTGGGTTCTCCTTGTCCCCTTCCTTTCTCTTCCCTGGCGGCTTGGCTGGTTTCTCTTCCTGTTCCCACACTCTAACTGTCGGTGTCCCCCAAACTGAGGCCTCAGCCCTCTGCCCCTCCTGCTTTACAATCACCCTCTTGGAGCATTACCTACAATCCATCTAACTAAAGATGCATCTCTTTTCCTGGTACCCAGCCAAACTCCAGGCCTGATTCTCATATTTTCTTCAAGTTTCAGCTCAAGTCTGTCTCCAGACCTCACTATTTCCTTTCTGTGAATTCTAACAGCATATATAACACACACCATACAATCTGAAATGCAATTATAGATGTATATATAACCTCCTATGTTCTCTACTACGCATTTCATGAGTGTACATTTGCTTCCTTTCCAACCAGGGTGAGCACTCTTCAAGGAGAGGTGAGGTCTTTCCCTCATTCATTCAACAAGCATTTATTGGCAGCCTACTCTATGCAAATGCTGTTTTAGATACGTAAGTAGACAAAGATCCCTGACTTTGTGGAGCTTCTCTTTTAGTTGGGTGGGCTGGGGAGATGAGGTAGGGGCAAGGAGAGATAATGAACAATAAACTGATAAATAAGGAAATTGCATACAGTGTATTAATAAGTGGTAGGTACTTAACAGCCTCATGTGGCCTGCAGGTACCGTATTGGACAGCGCAGTGCTAATATCTTCATTCCCTGGCTTTCATTTAATTTAATCTGGAAAAAAATGCCAGGAACAAATCGAATTGCCATGTTCGTATTCATTTCTCAGATGCAAAGCAGTCCACTGCATCCACTTTTTTTATAGCACAATGCAGGTGGTGGGAGTAAGCTGGGCTGTTGGCTTGTTTGCGTTTTCTGTTATACAAAAAGCAGACAACAGAATGAGCACATTGGCAAATTCAGGTGCACAGGCAGCTCCCCCAGCTGCTGCAGGGCTCACGCCCTCAGGGCTAAGAGTAATCTGATGACACCCTTTCTCACTATTAAAAAACTGCAAGGAAACATATTGTCCCACAGACTCTGAAAGGCAGTTACAAAGGAGAGTCTCCAGAAACATTTGGGAGATGATGTTACCAGAATTAATGGACTGCTTGCCAAGGATCTAAAGCGAACAGCCCTCATTAGAACATAGAGCTTTCACATGATCCCCATATTACTGTCTAATCAGAGGCAGAAGCAGGCTGCTTGCAGACAGATTTTGTGGGGCAGCTGTACTGACAGAGCTGCATCAAAACCACGCCATGAACAACCCCATGTGCACCCCTGATACTTCCTCCATCCCTGTCACCACTGCTTGTGGAGAATTTTTGCTTACTTGATTGCTTTCTGCTCTGTATTAATCTTATAATTTATTTCTTTTTAATGGAAAGTACGTATAACAGAAATATTTGTATGACTTGGTTTTGCACTGGTCTGGTACATTTCTTACAACCAATAAGCCAATATTGACAAATTTTTGTTAACAAAGTTCACCATTTACAGTTTACGTTAGAGTTCACTTGATGTTGTACCTTCGGCTACTGTATGCTCAGCACCTGTTTTCACAATTGCATGTTCTCAGGTGGTCCTCCAGCAGCCTCATTTTCAAAATGAGGAAGAAGAGGCTCAGAGAGTTTCCATAAATTACATGAGAGGTCACACAGATCCCAAGCATGTGAGTGTCTGCCTCAGTCTGAGACTGGCCATCACCCACAGTGGCCTTCTACCTGAAGGACTAGACAAGCAAGCATGAAATCGCTTGTCTTTAAATTTAGAGGAAAAAGAAAAAATCTCTTGAGAATGTTTTCACATGAGCATGACCAGCAATAAACCCTCTTGAAAAGGGATTTAATTTGGCTACTTGTGGTTAAGAAATACTGCCCCACCCTCAGTGTCATGCGAGCCAAGTCAGCGAGCTCCCTACCTACCATGCCCTCCATATGAGTCATGTGAATGTACCAGGGATGAGAAAAAGGGGGAATTCCATCAACCTCTGAAGTCTTATTTGAGAAATGAGTGACTCAGATGCTGCCGATAGCCTCTCTCTCCCACCAATCACCCCTCTCCAGGAGGCACAAGCTCTCAGTGCATACTTAATGGAACTTAGGCTTCCAAAGTCCCTATTTTTTGCATATGGTTAAATTCTGGGCCCCACATCTGCAAACAAAATCTCCAGAAAGTTCTGAGGCAAGTGATTTAATTTCCCTGTTACATTCCCTGTTTAGCTTCCCTGTTGACTTCATTTCTTCCACTGCCATGAGTTGAGTGCCCACTGGGTACTGAAGACATGAAGGCGGCAGAGCCCATCAGTAGCACAGTGGGGTAAATGCAGAGGCAGAGGAAGAGGACTCACTAGTTCATTCTGGGGTGTCAGGAGGACCCCAGGGGAGGTGGAACTCGACAGGGCCACAAGTATGAGCTTACTGGGCGTAGAGAAGGTGTACAAAACAAAACACAGGGCCCACAGGTGTGCTCAGTGATTGGAAAATGATCCATCTGGAGTGGGTAAAAAGTCTAGTGGAAAAAGATGAAAGATAAAGCTGGATGGGGCACAAGGCAGACAGCTAAGGGCCTAGGATGCCATGCTAAGCAGGTGATTGTGATTCTGGTTGGCAATGGGGAGTGACGGGAAGCTCCTGGGAAGAGGACTCTGAAGAGGTATCTGTTGCAGAAAGCTTTCCCTAGCAACTCTGTGTAGGACATGACGGATAGTGCCAAAATGTTGAAAAGTAACTAAAAAGAAAAAAGGAGGAAGAAATAAGAAAGAAAAGCTGAAGTCTTGGATACTTTCATGGGTTCTATAATTAACATTTGAATAATTATACCGGTTATAGTGAGAAGTTCCCAGAGGTTTATAATACTAAGCTCCTTGTATGGTAACTGCCATATGCTTCGCAGTGTGTCCTTTCTAGTGGCACATTCCCAGAGTGCCTGGGAGCCTAGGATTCCAAAAGGACATACAGTCCAGTCCATTAAAAATGGCCCCTCTCCCCAGACAATGAGGTCAGCTCATGGGGAGGTAAATTTCATACCTCTTTGATCTCTTTTCCTGGACTCAGCTTGCTCTGAGGGGCACAAGCCCTAGAATATTGTCTTACACTTTTGCTTTGCCCATTAATTCACTCATTTCTTCATTTAACAAACATTCTTGAAGACCTACTGTGTGCTAGCAGTATGAGGGCTATAAGGAAAAATATAGAGATAACAGGAAACTATGGCCTCTGTGTTCAAGGAGATTGCTTCTAACATACAGCATAGCTATTTAACATAAGCTCTGCGAAATGGGCCTTAAGAACAGCACAAAAAAGATATTGTGGGGATTCAAACTGAGAAAGGTGATTTGAGAGACTTAGTTACCACATACCCAAACCCACTGAATCAAGATCTGCATTTTAGTAAAATCTCAGGTGGTGTGTACACACATTCCAGTTTGAGAAACCCTGGTTTAGAACCTATATGGCCCCAAAGATTACTTTAAATAAGCTTTGAGTTGGGTTTTGTTTTTTCTTAAGTAAATGATAAGCAACAATTGACCAAAGCTAAACTCCTGGTATTGTGAGATTAGTCTAACCACAACATAATCTTTCAAAATTAGTACTTCTTTTCCTTAAGTGCATCTTGTGTTTCCAATTCTTCTTTTATTCAATCTGAGAGGTATGCAGGTGTGTGGAGCTCAAAAAAGAAAAGAGAAGGGGAAAAAAATAGATCCTCTCTGGGAGGAAGACAGGTCTGGCAAGGTACCAGCAGATTCGATTCTAGAAACTAAAACCTCTGTGCTTTGAGGTGGTCTGAGCCATTTGTTCTTAGATCTCCATCACCTCCCATTGCAGCTGTCCCACCGCATGGCCACATCAGCACCAATGTATGCATTTCATTTCCTATGTGGATCAAGAAATACCTGTGAAGTACCTACTAAGTGCATATGTGAGTTAGATGCTCTAAGGTACATGAAGGCCTGGTCAAAGATGTGTAGAAATAATTATAAGAATAAGTATAAAGCATGTAATACCAAAAGAGAGATACAAACCAAAGATGACGAATGTTCAGATGAGAAAGAAAAATACCCAGCTCAGGAAATTCATGACAGCTTTGTGAAGGAGGCAGCAGAACCAGCTGGAACTTAAATCATAGTCAAGACTTCAAGAGATAGATATGGGATTAGAGCATTTAGAAAGAGTGTCTAGCCCAGAAAGAGTATGGAAACTTTTTTTCGAGAAAGCTGGAAAGGAAGATTTGGAGTTAGATCATAGGTGGTCCCAAATGCTCAAATTGGGCAGCAGGAAGTCACCAAAAATTTTTTAGTAGAGCAGTGATATGACCATATCAGTGCTTTGGCATTCTTTGCAGGTGAGGAAGGGAGTGGGAAAGGGTAAAAGTTTATGAGACCCTCCCCTTGCTTCCTGTGATTCCCTGTTGAAGATGCAGGCATTTTCCCCTTCATTCATATTCTCCTGTCTCCCTGCTCCTCCCCCTCCCGCCAACCCTGCAATAGGAGATACTCAGCCTCTCAAAGTTACCAGGGGCTGGATTGGAGGCCTTGTCTGAGGGTGGGGAACTGGCACCAGCCCTGTTTCCTGGATGATCACCACCGAACACAAGGGCTGTTTTGATGGTAAGTATTAAAGCCACTTATTTATCAATGTCTGGGGTCATGATTGTTATCACAGGGCATGTTCATCATCAGAAGGGAGAGGATGATGAGATCCGAAGCCATTTGACAATAACCTCCTTTCACCTGTACTTGTTTCTGGCTATGTGCTGTTCTAGGAAGAAACATTCAGTCCCAGTTTCTGTGAACCTGATTCCCCAGAGACAGTTATTTCTTCTTTCTCATATCATAGAACTCGCAAACTGAATGGAACTGTAGAACCATTTTGCCCATTCCCTTATTTAATGGAGAGGCTGAGTGACTTGTCCAACTGCAGGCAGCCAAGCTAGAGTATAGTCTCCTAAAAATATGTAAAATAAAAAAGCTGGAGGAGAGCCTCTTGTATCCCCCACTTTTGGGACAGGGGCTTCTTGTTGTCTGCGTGCACAGTCTGCGGCCAGGAGAGGCCAGCTCCAGCCTCACTGTGCGCTGCAGGCAGCAGAGGAAGAGGGCCTTCACAGCAGGGCCAGGTCAGCTGCTCCTCTGGCCTCAGAAGCAGGTGACCCCTGCTTCTCAACAGGGTCTCAACCTGGATGTCCCCACCCCTGGCCTGACTCCCATTCAGTGTGTTGACAGCCTATTTCATTCTTAAAAACAGAAACGGGACAGAATTTTAAACTGTTTTGTAGATAGTTTTTTTTGGGTTTTTTTGGTATCATTAATCTACAATTACATGAAGAACATTATGTTTACTAGACTCTTCCCTTCACCAAGTCCCCCCTACAAACCCCATTACAGTCACTGTCCATCAGCATAGTAAGATGCTGTAGAATCACTACTTGTCTTCTCTGTGTTGCACAGCCCTCCCCATGCCCCCACCCCACATTACACATGCTAATCGTAAGGACCCCTTTCTTTTTCCCCACCCTTATCCCTCCCTTCCCTCCCATTCTCCCCAGTCCCTTTCCATTTGGTAACCATTAGTCCATTCTTGGGTTCTGTGATTTGCTGCTGTTTCGTTCCTTCAGTTTTTCTTTGTTCTTATACTCCACATATGAGTGAAATCACTTGGTACTTGTCTCTCTCTGCCTGGCTTATTTCACTGAGCATAATACCCTCTAGCTCCATCCATGTTGTTGCAAATGGTAGGATTTGTTTTCTTCTTATAGCTGAATAATATTCCATTGTGTATATGTACCACATCTTCTTTATCCATTCATCTATTGATGGACACTTAGGTTGCTTCCATATCTTGGCTATTGTAAATAGTGCTGCTATAAACATAGGGGTGCATCTGTCTTTTTCAAACTGGGTTGCTGCATTCTTAGGGTAAATTCCTAGAAGTAGAATTCCTGGGTCAAATGGTATTTGTAGAGAGTTTTTAATTTAAGAAAATGCAGTGTGTTCTGCTTGGCCTAAACCAAAATACAAAGAGGTTGTGTGAACTCACTTCCTCCATGGAAACTAAGGGAGACACACTCAGTTGCCTCCCAGTGGAGGTGAGAAAGAGTCATTCTTCCCTCTCTGCAGTCCTCTTGGAGATTCACCGCCCACAGGGGTGAAGTCTCTGCTGATGACCTGTTCAGAGCTTGCCCCTCCTCAAGGAGGAAAAGAAAGCACCTCCTCCACATCATGGCCCTGTGGTCTCACCTTGTCAGAACGTCCCCTCGGGCCTTAACTGTCTTCTGCTTTGATTTAAATTTAGAAAGGAGAAAAGAGATGGCCAGTCAAATAAGGTGTCAAACACTGGAAGTTCCTGGCAGGTTTTCCGGTCACTAGGGCTTCCTCTCATCACCAGTGCCAAAACAGAAGGCAGATGCCCCAGCTCCCATTTCCAGAATGGTGTCAGTCAACCTGAGAGCAGAGCCTTGCTCTGGCTCCTGATTTATAGGAACAAGGCAAGATTTCCAGTCTCAAACAAGCTGTTTTAGAAAACACTGAAGCCAGCAAGACTCGGCTTCCAAGAGTCAGATAAAAACAGCTCAGAATATTGTATCACTCAAGCAGCCAGCCTTCTGAGGAGGTTTGGGGCTGGACAGGAAGAAAGTAGTCTTCTTCTTAATACTTGGGTCAGCAGTGTCCTACTGAATATAATGCATTCCATATATGTAATTTTAATTTCTCTAGAAGCCACATTTTAAAAAGGAAAAAGAAACAGAGAAATCATTTTTATTATTCCTGTTTAGTCCGAAGTATCCAAAATAATTTTATTTCAACGTGTAACCAATATAAAAATATTAGTGAGACATTTTACATTCTCTTTTTATCCTCAGTCTTTGAAATCTGGTGTGTATACTACATATGCTCTAAGCTTATCTCATTTCAAACCAGCCACTTTTCAAGTGATAGATAGCCACATATGGTCAGGGCCACCATATTGAAACCCTCAGCATCACAGAATTTAAAATAAATGAGAAAAGATAATCTAAGGGTACCAGTATTCTGAAAAGAGGCTGCTTGTCTATAACAGCAAGAAAAGGGGACTGGTTCTCTGGGAAAATGCCTCAATAAGTAATGAAAAGAGCATTATTGTCATTATCACCATGGTTGGCACAGAGTTGGTCCTGACCTGTAAATGGGGCATTAGTCTCCTGATTGGCCATAAGGAAACATGGTCAGGAGACTAAGAGCTGGTCCAAGGACACATCATGAAAGAGGAGTGAATGTGAGATTCAAGCCCAGGACTCCTGATTCCTCATGCTGCCATCAGTGCCTGGAAGAGCCCTGCATCCAGGGGACAATTCCTGAAACTCCAAAGAACTCTCTGTGACTTTGTGCTGTTTAGTCCCACGATTTCACTCTCTTTTTAGAAGACCAGTGACATATTTCCCCAGCGCAGCCAGTCATCTGTGCATATTTTCTAGGATGGTTTCTAAGAAATGCAGGGTTAGGTGGGAAGGTGGAATCCAAGCAGGCTGGCCATGGGCAAACATGTCAGAAGTGGCTTTTGGAGTCCCCCTGGAGCACCTTTTCTCTTCACACCCCACCCCCTCGAATGCCAACAGGAACCCTCTACCAGGCTCCGACACTGGTCTGTCTATCCTCTGTCACTACAGACATCTCCCAGCTCCTCGTGTCCCTGTAGTGCATTTGGACCAAGTGCATGGCACTCTGCTTAAGTGACAAGCTGTGCTAATGTGTTAGACTCAGGGTCGCCACTGCAGACATAACAGGGACCTTTTGCAGAGAACACTGCTAGACCTGAAGAGGGCATGTCAGTGGACCAGATGTTCAGAAAATAGAGGGCCGCTTTCATACTCTCCCGTCATTTCCACTGGTCCAGGATAGTGCTGTTCTGGACTGAGCACTCTGTTCAACAACAGGACATTTACCACTTTGGATGGCAACCAAGCCTCAGGCCTGGAAAAGTCATGTTTACAACGATAAGTTCTGCTGCAGACCGAGAGTAAGGGCCACCAGAGGTGACAGAGGTCATGGGACACACACGCTATGCAAAGAGTATGGCTCTGCCTGCCTATCTCCTCCCCTCCCCTCTACCCCAACACACACACACACACACATACACACACACACACACACAAACACTACAAATCAACACCTGGGCAAGTTGCTGCCTTATCTCCTACCTACCAGGGCTTAGGGCTTGCTCTGCCCATGAACACCGGGCTACGATGTAAACTGGGGGTTTTCCCTGGGGGTACCAATGTCCCCCCTCCTCACCATCATGCTTTCTCTCTGCGCGTGCATCCACCTCGCACCCAGCACCGATCCATCCTCACTGACATCTTTGCGCCAAAAAGTCCCTCCAACAATGGCCAGCCTCTGTTCAGCCGAGTGCTAACACACTCCGCCCTCTGCTCCCTGAAAGGCCATATGGACACTCCTCCTCATTTGTTGGCCCACATCTGACAGCGCAAAAGCCTTTTTATCTCAGGAGGAAGGAGCTCAGTTCTGAGCAGCAACTCCTCCCCCAGACGCACACAAAGTCAAAAAGACTTTTGTCCAAAGGGCCTGTCACAGAGAAAAAGTTTTGTTTTCTTAAAAAAAAATATTTTCTCTTCCCGCCAAAATGTCTGCACCGGCTGCAGCAGGTCCGTGGAGAGCCTGCCATCTGACCTGCTCAGCACGTCCCTAATTGCGTCCCATCTGGTGTCTGGCACACACAAAGGCCGCCGGCCCCGCGCGCCCCGCCTTTGTCCCGGCGAGTCAGCGCCTTTGCGCTCGAGTTGCGCCGCGGCCCGCAGTCCCCAGCCCGGCGGGGCGCTCGGGGACAGGCGCAGGCCCCAACGGCCCCCAGCGCCCAGGAGACCCACCCGCTCTCGCGAGTGGGGCAGGGAGACAAAGGCCGTCCGGGGCGGAGGGCCTGGGTCCCTCGCAGCCTCCGGACGGGCTCCGAGGACTGACAGGTGGCGGCGGACCGGCTCTGCGCCAGAGAGAGCGCCCGCGCGAGCCCCGGGACCCCATGCAGCGCTGGGGACACGTTCGGCAAGGCGGGCGCTTCTGACGCAGCAATTCCCGGCTCGGGGGGCACGTGCCGGACTGCGGTTCCGGAGGCCGGCCGCAGAGCTGCCCGGGGCTCCCAGCACCTCCTTTCTGCCTAAGGGCAAAACTGTGGAAACAACTCTAGCAATGAAGAATTGGTTGGATTATCTAAATTATGAAATAATTTATACAATATGGTTCCATTTTGCTATAAAATGCATATGTAAATTTACATATACAGGTATGTATGTATGTATGTAGAAAAAGGATGGATATACACCGAGATGTTAACTGATTTTTTCTGGATAAGGTTTATAGCTGATTTTATCTTCCTATTTTTGATTCCCTGTATTTCTGATTTTTCCACATTTTTTATAGTTGTTTAATAAAAACTGAAAATTAAACATGAATGCTGGAGACAGCTGTCTCATTTACTTCTGGATATTATTTGAAGCCATGGGCTACATGATGTCATTTGACGGAAAGTGTAAATAGAGAGAGGGTCCAGGGCAGAGACCTGGGGACTCCAGGAATTAGAAGTTGGGCAGTGGGGGGAGGAGGAGACAATAAGGAAACCCCGAGGGGGCAGCCAGCAAGGAAGGAGAAAACCAGAGGGATCTCAGAGGCCAAGGGGAAGAAGTGGTTCAGGCAGAAGACAGTGAGCTCTATCACTGGTTCTTAAGAGGTCAGATAATTTAGGACAGCAAATTGGACGTTGGGTCTGCAAAATGGGATTTTATCGGAATAAGGAGGAAGTTGGAAATGCAGTTGTCGCAAAGAAATGGGAGATGTGGATGGCAGTGAGCATGGAGGGAGGGTTGTTTTTGTTTTTCGTGTAGGAGATATTTCAACCCTGTTGTAGGGTAATGAGAAGTATGAGTAAAGAGGGTGTAAGCGCTCAAGCAGTCGGGGGACGCTGGGCAAAGAAGAGAGGATTGTAAGCGCAACAGCTTGGGTCGACTGGGGGGCCGCCAGGCCAAGATCGGGGCGCAGCCCCCTCTACACCAGTAAAAGCAGGGGTGACAGCTGCGTAGGTGTGGCTGGGGGAAAGGGAGGTATTTCTAGGCTGATTGTCACTAGCATTTATTTTTTCTTAAGGAGCAAGCTGAGAGGTTATGGGAGTCTGAGGAGAGGTGCAGGCCAGCCTGACCCTCTGAGCGAGGGTGTGGGGGCCGGTGTGCGGAGGTCCCGGGCGGGAACGTGCGGCCGTCGCAGGGACGGCGGGAGGAGGGTGGCGCGTGCTCTGTGAGCGGGAGACGCGGCCGGGACAGGCATGGCCCGGGGAAGGCTGCCCTACAGCGTTTCTCCCCTGCGGACACTGGCCCCCGATGGGCTGCAGCCCACTGCTGGAAACAGCTTCTCTCGCCCCTTCCTAAAGGCCTTCTGACTTGGAGCTTCACTCAGGGGTCCTCCCGCCAGAAAGCTGAGGAGCTGCTGTCACTGAGCAGAGAGGAATTGTAACTAGGGATCTGTTTCTAAAAATTAAACAAGGAGTTCCTGGAGATCTAGGAGTGATTGTCTTTATCTACTGAGTTCTTGGTACAGAACTGAAAAAAATAGGAGCACAATAAATAGGCATTGAAGGTAAGGAGGGGGAGGAGGGAGTGAGAGAAGGAGGAAGAAGTTTCTCCATTTGAGGTTTGAGAGAATCAAACCTCAGTAAGGTGAATAGGCCTGTTCCCATACCCTGCTTATAAAACCAACCAAGAGTTACATATTAACACCTATTATATTATCCCAGACATGATCAGAGCTAGAGGGACCTTGTCTAGGATTTGCTTAGGCTTACCATCCCAGGGCAGTTATGAATAACAACACATTTCAAGCTTCAGACTGTCCCTGGGTTAAATGATAAATTATATAACATGGTCAACCAGTTGCAGCTGCTATCAAGTCCACAAAGGCCTCTGAGTCACCCTCCCCTGAAAATTGTGGGCTCCTCACAAACTGAGTAGAATCATCAGTGGGCCCTGAGTACAGACTGGGGGTGGTTACTTCAAATGCTCAATCTGCAAACTCAAAACTCAAAACTTTTTCATATTTTTTATGGGTCACTATCAGATTCTCACTTTTGACCTCCCCTTCACAGCCCTACAGTATTGCATATGAATATGAACTGAGCTATAACTTTTTAAAAATGTTTTGCTCCTATTTTCTTTTTTTTAATTTATTTTGTTTTGTTGTGTTTTTAAATATAATTGAAATGCAATATCCTATTAGTTTCAGGTAACTCCTATTTTCTTATTTTACTATTTTATTGATTGTATAGGACAAAACAAATAATTTAAAGTTTTGTTTAGGTATAACTTACATATCATAAAAATCACTTATTTTAAGTGTTCAATGCAGCAATTTTCAGTAAATTCACAAAGTTGTGCATCCAACATTATAATAATTGGATTAATTTTATTTATATAATGGAAATCATGTATATCTTGAGTTTCTATTAACATGAATTATTAAAGGCTACACAACTCTATCCCCAACTGTATACTCCATAGCTCTCTTTCTACTTTAATTTCATAATTTATATCTGTCTCAGGAAATGACTTCATCTCAAGATATATGGGAATGATAAAATAATGATCATAATGTCAAGCATCATAGTACTTCAGTATTTTTTTCCAAGGCACATTTAATCTTCTATTTTTCATGAAAGGGTGAAATATAAATGAGATGCTAGCTCTCTCCTTCCAACGGAGGAGAAAGAGGATAGCTGACATCTGATGATTTAATTACTCAGAGAAGTTCTGCCTCCAGGGATCACCTTGGACCCGACTCCTGTGCTCACAGGGGCCTCTGCAAGGGGCGGCCCAGGAGTTGAAGCTTCATTGTCTTTTCAGGTCGCCTATCTTCTCTGCTCTTCCATTTGCTTGTCTATAAAATGGAATCAGAATAGCTGGAAGCCATGGGGCACCACACACAGGCTGGTTATTATTCCCCTGATGCCAGTGCTCGGGAGTTGGAGTCTACGTACGGGAGGAACACTGCCCTCTTAGCTCCTTACAGAGACCAGTTTCCTTCCAGAGAGATTATTGTCATTTTTCAACAATCTGTGCCCTCCTTTCTTATGTCACTTTCAATGGATTTTTAGATTAGTGGACGTGGTTAGTTTTTACAAACTCTCTCTAGCAATGTATAGCAAACACAGGAATTAGGTAAGGCAACACTTTGTCAGGATCTTCCCCTTAATTATTGCTTCTGAAAACAAAGCCTAATAAAATCTGATTTTTTTTTTTTCTGGATTAGAAGCAATTAGAAAAATGTTAGAGGACTCAAGAGATTCAACGGTTCTGACCTGTGAGCAGACGGGCCATTCATAACTTTGTAGTTTC
This sequence comes from Manis javanica, assembly GCF_040802235.1. Classification (NCBI taxonomy): domain Eukaryota; kingdom Metazoa; phylum Chordata; class Mammalia; order Pholidota; family Manidae; genus Manis; species Manis javanica. The sequence goes on from NC_133157.1 coordinate 154,794,913, forward strand.
TAATTTGGAGCAGTCTCAAATGAATTTCCGGCCCAAGCTGGTCTGCTTATAGAACAAAAGCCTGGAGATGTGTCTGTTTCACGCCCCACTGGAGGGGCACACTGCTCAGGGCCAGCCTCCCTGGTGGCCTTGTACTCACCAGAGAGACTCACTGCCCTCAGAGATTTGGCTTTTACAAATCACTACAGGAAAATCTAGTTTGGACAATACACAAACAGTTTCCTTCAAACCACTGAGCCTCTGCCACAATTCTTTTTATTTTGTAAGTAATCCACAATGGTTTCAATGAAGTATTTCTTGTTACTGCTTTGTCCCCAAGAGAAGTATGCTTTTCTGAAGTGACTTTTCCAAAATGCTACAAAAACTTTCAAAGTTGTCCCTGTAAGTCTCTTATCCACAATTTACACATTAGGTCTCTCCAAGGACCATTTACATGTAGCTGTTTTTTACCTGATATCCTACAGGCAAACAGGGTACTTGTAATTAGGTACCTATAAAATAATACACAACTGGAGAAAATACCCCAACAAGCAAGAGATGCCAAGTGTCTCCTTCCATTTTAAACAATTAACCTCGGTTTTAGTCTTGCCTTTGTAAAAGAAATGCTTCTGCAATTACAGCTACTCCAACCTCTGCTCTGGTCCCTTATCTTATATAATAACGGGGATGGGATGGAGAGGGGAACTGCAAGGTGGGTAGGAGAGAGGGATGGAAAAAAGGAAACCTGGCACCATCTCACATGCAGATCTAGTCCGAAAGAGCAGGAAAATGGGCCTTACACAACCTCTGAGCACTGGAGAGAGAAACAAGTTACAAATGAACTAATTTTAAAGAGTTAAGTGGTGAGGTATAGCTATTACTTCCCAAGATTTCTCTTATTTTCTCTTTCGTATTTAAAAAAGAGTATGTTTCAAATATACTTGGAGATAATTGAATACTTGTGAGCAATTTCTTTAAATATTAAATGTCTAGTAATTGCATTTCGTAAGAGATAGAATTGACCTCAAAAAAAATTTTTTTTTGAACAGTTAACCAGGGAAGTCTCACTTCAACCTTTTCTTTTAGTTGAAATATCATTAATATACAATCTTATATTGGTTTCAAATGTAAAACACAGTGGTTCAACAGTTACCCATATTATTAAATCCTCACCCCCCTCTAGAGCAGTTACTATCTATCAACATAGAAAGATGTTATGGACTCACTCACTATATTCTTCATGCTATACTAGCATCCCTGTGACCAACTTATATTGTGATTCCAAATTATTGTGCCATTTATCCCCTTCAGCCTTTCCACTCACCCACCTCAACCTCTCCCCTTTGGTAACCATTAGTCATTTCTCATTGTCTATGAGTCTACTGCTGCTTTGTTCATTCTGTTTTGCTTTGTTTTTATATTTCACAAATAAGCGAAATCATATGGTATTTGTCTTTCTCTACCTGGCTTATTTCACTGAGCATAATACCTTCTAGATCCATCCATGTTGTTGCAAATGGGAATTGGCCTCAAATTTTAACCTAAATTTATGAAAGTGGGAAAAAATATATCTGCTTAATCAACTTTTGATTCTATGTTAAACTTCGTGATTCCACCTTTCTTAAGATACTTGCCCCCTCTGTTTACACCCCAGCCCAAAGGCATGAGCAATTTGTACTAATGCCTACTATTGTTCTTCCTGAAGCTTCAATCCAGGTTTCTTCTCATCTCAAATTTGGTTTCATATTCTTCAAATATTAGGCTTATCTGGCTTTTTTTTGTGATATCAGTGTAGCTTAATGAATGGTAATGATTTGTAATAAGGAGAATGTGCTCAACCCTGTATGTGGAGAGAATGCTTCCCATATATACATACATGGATGTATATTTTAGTGGGTAAATGAGAAACCCTCTTACTTGTTAAAAAAAAAGTTAAGAATAAAAGAGCATTTAAGATACAGTCCACCTTATAAGGTGTTATCTGGATAGTTTCTTTTCATTGACTACAATTTCTGTAATTATGTAATCAATTACAGAATTATGTAATTATACATGTATATACATATGTAATTAATGTTTATTTGCTCCATTATTAGAAACGTGTCCATGGACTATACATCTGCCACAAATGCAACAACTCACACTACTATATTAGCCTAATATGGAAAGCAGAATGGTGACCTCCAAAAATTTGACATGTGAATCTCCAGAACCTATAAACATGGTCAAAAGGACTGAGCGAAAGTGATTAAGTTAATGATCTTGACATGGGGAGATTAGCCTGGATTATCCATGTGGGCCTAGTATAATCACAAAGGAGAGGAAGATTTGATTAGACATATCGTGAGGGAGATTCCACCAACCATTCTTGGCTTTGAAGATGGAGGAAGGGACCATTAGACATGGAATGCAAAGCAGGCAGCCTCTGGGAGCTAGAAAAGGCAAAGAAATGGATTCTCCCCTACAGCTTTCATAAGTAATGCAGGCCTTCTGACACCTTGATTTTAGCCCATTAAAATGGACTTCAAATTTCTGATGTCTACACTGTAAGATTATAAGTTTGTATTGCTACTAAATTTGTAGTCATTTGTCACAGCAGCAACAAGAAACTAATACAGCAGAACTTAGTGTTTACAGGGAGATATCTAAGCTCTTTCTATTTCAAACCTCTATGATCTGAAATAATTGAGCACAGTGACTTGAATGAGTTGTTAGTTCTTTGAGCAGAAATGACAAAATTATGGACACAAGCTGGCTGGGTGCTAAGAAACCAGCCAATTTAATAGTTCTTATTAGTATCTAAGAAAAATCCATAAATATAATCCAATGTAGATGATTTATAATTACATTGTTTTTAAAGAAAGAATTTACCCAATAACTGCCTTTATATGCCTTTTAAGTCAAGTTTTTAAAATACGCTATTTCAATAAATTCTAAAGTCCTGCAGGACTTACTGACACTAGTAAACACTACATGTTGACAACAATAACCAATAAGGCCCTAATTGTGTATGTTGGGTGGATTTTTCTAGAATCAATAACTTATAGAAACAGATTGTATATATTTGTAGAGGAAGGTTCTGCAGAAATAACTACAGCTGGTAAGTGAGAACCAGGAGGTCAAAGGGCTTGTCCTAAGAGCTTATTCCTTCCAACACTCCCCAACCAAGTGTCAGTTCTTGTATGAAATTTAGAACAATGTATGCTCTGTACACCTCCTGCAGCTGTGACCTCTGATCATAGAACACATTGTTTCAGTGGATGCAGTAGAAGCCTAGAAAGCTTGCCCTGCTGAGAAGTTGTGTAGAGTGGAGGTGGTTCAGCAGAGAGCCTGGATAACAAATGTCAACCAATAAATCATTTTAGCGCCATTCTATTTATATTCTTGTATTTTATCTTTCTCCCTCTTCACCCTTTCTGCAGGCAGGGAGTCTACTCAAGCATCATTTCCCCAAGGAAACCTCTGCCTAACCATCCATCTAGTTGGATCCTGTTATTTTAGACACCTATAAAACACTGTATTTTTCCTTCAGAATGCTTATTACCGTACATTAAATCCCAAAAGATTAGAACCAGGTCTGATTTACCTCTAGGGATAAATTATGGTAGGACATGATTAATATTTGTTGAGTAAATGAGTGAATGAGCAATATAGAATCAGGATCTGGGTTCTGGGGATTCATAGCACATGGAGTTCTGTCTTTCCTCCCAGAATTTAAGCAGGCCAGCAGAGCTACTTGTTGTTGCTCATTGTCACATCCTTTGGGTTTTGCATAGTTGCAGGTAGTGTGCTAAATGCTGGACACCTTCCCTCAGGGAGCTTACAATCCACTGAGAGAGACAATATATCACAGTATACAGTAGACCTCCATTTTACTAATACATAAATGGGAGCTTGTGACAGAAGGTCCCAGGTTGATGAGAAGAATTGGGATTAATGAATGTCAAAAGACTCAAGGAGGAGGGAGGGGGAAAAGGGAGGGAGGGAATAAGGATTATAATGACTGTAGCTGACTAAATTGCTCTGTTGTGGCCTGAAATACGTAGCATTTCTTCTGAATTACAAAACATTTTCTCTGTGAATTCCTAGCGAATTAGAACTGCACTGCCCAGTGCTGTAGCTGCCTGACACGTTGCTATTGAGCCCTTGAAATGTAGCTGGTCTGAATTGAGATGTGCTGTTTAGTGTAAAATGCACATTGGATTTCAAAGACAGAATGGGAAAAAAAAACAGAATGTAAAATACTTCAGTAATGTACATTAATCACGTGTTAAAATGATATATTTGGGTTAAATACATATACATATATGTATATAATTAAATATGTATATCGGGTTAAATAAAATATATCATTAATTTTTTTAATGTAGAAGCCCTCTTATCTTACATTATTTGCACTCATTGTTAATTGAGCAAAAGTGTTCAATGAACTGGAGAAGGCCTAGTAGCCTACTAGCCATGGGTGAACAGGGAACTTGGAAATGAATGGGAATATTGTCAATCAGATGAGTAAATCAAGTGAATGTTGTCCAAGAGAACATCAACATCAAATAAACAAGATGACACATTGTGCTACCAAGAAATGCAGTCGATCAGGTGCAAAGTAACTAGTGGACCACATTAGATAGATGAATATTTTCCTACTGGTAACTTGGTGAATATGGGTATTTCAGTGGGGTAGGAGTAAAAGCATGAACTTTGAGGTAGAGGCAGGGGCTGAGCAAAGATTCAGAAATGTAACTGAGGAATATTTACGGGGAACTGTGACTAGTTTGGCTTTAGTGAAGAGTTCACACAATGAAATAGAGTAAGCTCTTACACAGGAATTTAGTATGTTAGGTGTATATAGTCCAAGGAAATAGCCACTTATTTCATGTAGAAATGTAGCAAAAATTTACCTTATCAGAAGAAATGGGCCCAACATATGCTAGAGAACAATGGTGAGAAGTTCATAAATGAATGTTAGCTTTGTAGACTTACAAGTAAGCTTATGAGTGGAATAGTGCAAGGAATAATTTGTTACATTTTGCTATGGCAGAGTATTTTTATTTTCCTCTCATCTCCAGCCTACACTTAATTTTTAAAGTGTTGAGCTATAGTGTACATACATACATAGCATAATAGAGCTTATATCTGTACAAACTTAGCACATCCGTAAAATCAGTACCCAGAGCAAGGCACGGAGCAGTGCAGCTCCAGGAGCCCACTCAAAGCTCTTTTCAACAAGTTTCCAGGGGAACTACTATCCTGACATTTAATAGCATATATTAGTTTTGCCTGTGTTTATACTTTTGTAGAATTAGAACCATATACTACCTACTCTTTCGTGCCCTATGCTTAATTTTAAAGAATCAACCCAAATCTCAGATGACTGAATGAATCCCAGCTCATTATACTCAACTGTACAAGACTTTTAAACTTAGCCTGTCGTCTATATCCATAAAAGTGGATTATAGCAATGTTTACCTAACGGAATTGTCAGGAGGATTTAGTGAGTTAATGTATGTGACAGAAACTGCACTGTACTCAAAACTTTTTTGTGAACTTCCTGGGTGGTACTAGCCCAGCCATTCTCCATAGTACATGGGGCAAGTCCTATCCAGGCAGTGACCAAACTATTCCCTTATTCTCAAATGAGCATCTCCAAATAAAATAGGATACCTGGCTACTTGATTCATCTCACTTTTGGCCAAAGGAGAAGAGGTGCCATTTCTGTTACATACTTACTCATCTTCCTTTATAGAAGGGTCATGTGCTGTTTACCACAGTATGCCCAGTAGATAACAGCAGGTATTGTTAAGTACTTAGTTAACTATTGGCTGCTGGTTGAACGACTAAAAAAGTGCTATCTATATTGGGGTTTAGGAAATGATGTCAGAATCTGATCCAGTCTTTTGAGCTAGGTCGGGTAACATTACAATAGTAAAATTAGAGTAAAATATATCTCCCTCCCTCTTTCCCTGAACTGGCCAGGAAAGTCCACTCAAACCTAGCACATTTTGTACTTCGAACTTACCTGAACTCACCGGATCTGAGACCTTTAGAAATAAGGGCAGTACTACACTGCTTTTAATACTGAAGTTTGCTCGACCTCAACAGCTTTAAATGTACTAATGATCAGGATACTAAAAAGTTTTCAAGAATACTCTCTTCTCTCTTCCCAACACATGGCAGCCATGAATAATTATTTCCTCGTACACTTTACCTTGATTTTCTACCAATCCTTTTCACTATTCTTGACGATATCTATTCATTAAAAACAAACAAAAATTCCACTTGACCATATCTATTCATTAAAAACAAACAAAAATTCCACTTGGTTCATTTTACCCTCTACTACTTAATTAAAAGTAAATGTTCACATTTTTCTCACACAGTAGGCCGTACCTCTTCAAAAACTACTATGTTTTACATTACAATTAAAGTTTGATTGGCTAGCAAGCCCAGCACTCTATAACTGAATAAATCAAGCAGGGAATTACATGGTTATAAAATGAGGTAAAAGATTTTAACAAAATAATAGTTTGACTACAAAGCAAAACTGGTTTCATGCATGTAACTAAGAAACCAAAGCTATTTCTTTAATCTGTTGTGTAAAGTAAGTGTGGTTAATATTCCAATAGAGTCATGACTAATTTTTAAAAATTCTTTCAACTTCTGAGATTTTCTAAGCACCATGCTAGACACAGAAGCTATAAATAGCAATCTCTACTCTTCAAAACATGTCTAGTGGGAAAGTCTTGTGGAAGCATGAGGATAATCAGGAAATGATTCAGAGACCTGTGCCTTGAAGGCTGAGTGAGATTTTAACAGCCTCAGGAGACAAAAGCTATCATGCAGATTGACCATTACAAACACAAACATGGAGATGAAAGTATGCACATACAGGTTTTTGGAAGACCCAAGTCACCAGGTCTAGATTAGGAAGTGCAGAAGGACAATTATTATTACTTAGGCAACAGACAACTATGGAAGGTCTTTGAGTAGGAAAGATGTGATCAGATCTTCATGTTTTTTGACTTATGTTCACATATGAGAACATGCATTGTCCTCTCAGCAGTTATATTTCACACTGTAAATTAACAGACTGACATGCTGGCTTCATGTCAAGTCTCAGTTGATATAAGCATTCTACTGAGAGGTAACTCATTTTTGTTGGATTAATCCATCAATTTCTGAGTGTAAGAAGCTAGAGGTAAAAATCAGGGTGGTGATGAGTTCACCAAAGCAATGCCAAGAGCTGACTGGGTGACCATTTGGCTTTGCCCAGGTGACACCCTGATGTTGCCACATGATTTGATATCTCTATAGAACAGAGATCGGAGTGATTAGTTTGATAATCCAAGGAAGAGATGAAGAAGGAATTAGAGCAGTGGCTTTATGCTGGCTGAGAATTTACAACAGATTTCAATGTGGGCGATGAGGGAGGGGCAGGAGACTTAGTGGGTGATGGAAGGGAAGGCAACACAACTGAAAGAACAAAGGACAGGTCCAGGCTGGGAAAAAGAGAACATGCTGCATTTAAGGTGTTGAAGAACAGTCTTATTAAAATACCAAAAGGCAGCTGAAAATACAGCTCTTAATGAGACTCAAGAAATGGAAATAGTTGCAGTTTCATTCCTTAAGAGGTCAAGTTGTGTTAACAGATTAAAAGCACCTGTAAAAGGAGCTCTAAAGGAGAAAAAAAAGAGGTCTAAGAACAGAAATGTTAGGGTTAAACCTTTAAGGGTTCGATCAAGACCATGAAACACAAAACCAAAATGAAATGAGCAATGCCAAATCAGCTTGTACACAGATGCTTTATTGTGGATGTTAATTGTCAACATTGTATGCAAGATTCTCTTAGAATGGAAAGTCTTCTGATAAATCAAAAAACTCAATTTAGTAAGGGTAATTGCTGTATTAATGCGAAAACCTTACAACAAAATGAAGTATTATATATGTGTAGTCAGTTTCCATGCAAGTATGGCTGCTTCACATATGTCTGGCATTGATAGCATACTGAAAGAAATTCAAACGAACACAACAGTACAAAGGTGACTTAAGATACCTGACATGTTTAAGATTAAAAATCTTCTTGCAAAAAGCAACAAAGCAGTTAACTGGAGGATTCAACCAATACCAACCCAATATGTACTATGTCCAATAAGCTCAGGCTTACCTGTAATACATTACATTTGGGATAATTTAATGCTCAAGAAAAAGTATGCTTTAAAAAAATATAGCTCTTTCAAAATACTATACTTCAGTGGTTGGAGGCTATGTACATCCAAACCAGCTAAGGGCCACATTAAAAAAAAAGAAAGAAAAAGAACCATTCTGTGCTATTATAGTGCAAGGTAACAGAAACTGAAATGATCCAGTATGATTTAGCTACAGTCATTGGTTTTATAGAGTGAAATTTCTGCGAGAAGTTCCCTAATTACGAAGCAATCAACAGACTTAACAAACATGCTGAGAAGATTCGAAGTGGTTCATCTATCTGTTATCAACAAGGCATAATCTTAGTACCATACATTTTCTTCACTTCTCACTACATATAATATGCAAAAAATGAGCAAGTGGATTTAAATAGCTTAAAACCCTTTTAGGACTACTGTTCAAGAGCTAGGCATTAAAATATTTCCATTTCTATTAACATAAAATCAGAAAATCTTAAACTGTTTTTGTTTTAAGGCATAGTATTTTGGTATTTGCAAGAATTTGCCTGGTAATGGCTGATTCCATTAAGTTAACTTGAAAACTTGCCATCATTTGCTTTTTATCTTTTCACACAGTGCAAGTGGTGGTCGCTCCTTCCTTCTCTCATAGCAGCAAGCTGATTCTGCTACTTCCATAGCAGCATACTTCAGGAGTGGAGAGGGAGAGAGTGTGTCAATTATAAATAATTAAAACTACAGTGTACAATTCTATTTACCTGTCAGTGTTTAAGTTGACAGCACACCATTTTGTCTAAAAAAAAAAATTACATAAACTCTCTACACAAAAGTTAATAGACATTCTTTCAAGAAGAAAAAAATTAAGTGCAAACACCTAAAACAGGCAACTGAAGCAACTGTTGTAACCTGTAGAGAAACACAAAATATTTATAAAAGGATAAAATATTTTTATAAATAAAAGATAATGTTCTCTACTTGCGAAACATTGAGTAAATATAATAAACTTCTAAGTGCAGATTGTTTTTAGGAACCAAAGTACCATATTATTTTTTAAACAAAAATGCAAAAATTTCAAACACATATACAAATTACCAGATTAATTTATATGACCCCCCATATAATTTAAAAAGAAAATATTAAATTATTATTTAGTACATTTGTAGAACTACTTCATAACCAACATGACTTAAAGGGCATAGTGCAATATTTAGGTAGATGTGACATACAGTATACATTCAGTATAGTATTCTCTGCAACTATAACTTACTACTATTTCATACGTAAAAGTCAAAATTGTTCTTTACTGTGTTTTTTGTAATAACAGGAAACAACATTGGCTTCTAGAAACCCTGTATAAGTATAAATATCTACATTTAAGCTTTAAAAATGAAAATAAATTATAAAAACAGACTTCTTTCCAATTTACAGTTTTCCTGCTTCTACATACTGTACAATACATTCAACAAAACTCTCAGCTCTTCTGAGGCTTATGAAGGAAAATACTGACTCTTTACTAATAAGGAAAAATTTCATTTCAATGTTTTTTGTTTTTAGTACTATGCTGAAATAAATACATTTAACACTGTAGTTAATTTTACTGTTTTTAAAAAATACCAAAAATAAGTAGTGCAACTTTCGATCCTTCCTTCAAATTTCTTTCCACTGTATTTCTTCGTAAATGGTAGCCTAAGTAAATCAGCACATAGGCAAAAGTACTTCACAAAACCATGTGTGCTTCCCATACAGACTCATTTCAGAGATCATACATACTCATAAACCTATCTATAACAAAATTGCAGCATCAAGAGAGTATAGCAACATAAATTTCTGAAGAAATTGGGTGAGAATTTACTTTTGGAATATCCATGAACATTCTAATATGATTTCCCCATTTGTTCTCTAAAAACAATTTTTAAAAATCCCCTCTCTTAAAAAGTAACTTATGAAATTACCTATCCCTACTTAAGTGGCTTAGCTTTCTGCTTGCCCAATATGAAAAAAGATGCAAACCGCTTTAAGGCTGCATTAAAACTTTAAAAACAATTGATAAAAATTTCACTGCAACCTAATTTGGCATAGAATGCAGTACAGGTGGGGGCATCCCATGGGCTCAGTGACAGTCACAGGATGAGGGCTCTCGAAGTACTGCTGGAGGCTGTGTAAGTACTCAGGTATCTTCTTGCTTGTTCAGTCATGATAAGTTGGTCTTCCGTCTTCCCATAAACCACTGTCTCCCACTCACAGCTTGACTAGGAAGGAAATAGTAATACGGATGTAAAAATTACTAAAATAACCATCCATTTGTACTTCACCAGTAGACTTTTAAAGGTCAATTACTTTAATAGATTGGAATTTGATTATTATAAAAATGTTTAGATAATGGCATTGTGATTCTCTTTAAATAAGGTTTTAAAAATATATAGGAAATATTTATGATCAATTTTTTTAAAGTCAGTTTTTTAGCTATCTATGTTGTTTACAGGCCTGTGGAGGTGGTTTAGAAGTTTTGTCACCACAGTACCACCCAAATCAAATCAGTCTTAACATGGAAGCAAATGTCAGTCTTTAGTGCTTCAAGTTTTTAGAAAAGATTTAAAGTGAAGATGTAATCCCAATGAATGAGCTGAGAATGCTTTCTGTCTTGCAAATTAGGAAATATGTTCATAACATAAAGTTACGTTTGTTTCATTTGTTTTCTTCCCTTATTATAAAGGTTACTATCTTTTAGATATGACCTGCTATATAATAAAATTTTCCTGAAGTCTCTGTAAAAGACTGGAAAACTGCATCATTTTATATTAAGAGAATGTGCTACATGGTCTTTGAAGAGCAGGGCTCAAGTCAGAGATGAGATGGCCATATCTGACTGCCAAAGATGTTTTCAAGGAATGCTTTTAAATGTCAGGAATGCTAGTGCTTGCAGTCATTGCACTGTAAAGAGGAAAACTTCCTCCTCAATAAACTCTTAAATTCTCTGGGTTGAATTCTGAAAATAATGAAATAAAAATTTTTCTAGACTTAATTTGCAGTTACATAATGGCTGCATACCAATAGAAAAAAAGGATTTTGTTTTATAACTTCTGAGCCAAAAAGTTCACTGGAAACCATTATACCAACAAAATCAAGTTGAAACTGCTTCCAACCACTTACCCTTTCAAGCTAGCAATTAGGGTTATAAGTTTTTGTTATAGGAGAAGACGAGCCAGAAGTAGACATCTTTAATTTAAAAATGAAATAATGCTTAAGAAATCACCAGAAGAGTCTTTGACTGTAACTCCAATTATATAGTTTATATGTGCCAGGATAAATGGGTCTCTTAAAAACTAAGTCTAGTTTGTGTGACAAAATAATGGTGAATGTTTAGTTACCATTAGAGTCAATTTTGAATTTATAAAGAAAATTTTTACTTTGTGTAAAGACCAAAGTGATAACTGAATAAACAACAAAAATAACTAAAAGATATTTATAAATCCATACCTGAAGATTCTTTTCCAATGTGACAACTTTAGAAGTGTTAGGGTTTGGTTTCTTTTTATTAAGTGTGTATGTTTTGTCGGTTGAATTTATATCTTGTTTTTCAGGAGTCAAGTTGTACCTATTGTCATGTATTTCCAATAATGGTATCATTAATAAAGATGTTGTAAATATATTTTCTGACTAAGAGAGAAAAAAGAAAGAGGAAAATGAAATAACTAATTCAAAAATGGAGACGAACAGAGGGATTATTGAGTAAGTGGTAGTGGAAGTCCTGTTCATTTCCCTCCAAGAAAGCTTTTGGCTCCAATGAAATTTCTAGTAACATGGCAAAATTAAGTATTTCGGATATGAACTAAAGATACTGAAATGCACACACAATGAGTAAGAAACAAGAACTATTAGGACTTAACACAACCATCTTTTATTTTTTTTAATTGCCCTGCCTCAAGAAATGCATATGATTAAATGAATAAAGCAACCATCTTAGTAAAAAAAAAAACTTCACAAACCTGCGTGTCTGAAATGTCTTCAGTCAGCAGTTGAGTACCTGGTTCTTCTTTTTCCCAATTATCTAAGACTAGTGACTTTCTGACTTTCTTTACAGAAGCAGTACGCTAGAATGAGTAATTTACAATAGACACATTACGGCAAAGTCACACGGACATGGTAAGACTCTTCCCAACAATAATGCTAAAAGATTACCTCTTGCCTGCAACTTTTGTAAGCAAGTTCATCTTCCTCTTTGAGGAATATATCTGTTCCAGTTTCTTCTTTTAAAACTTCCCAAATATCTTCTTCTAAGAAGGCAAGTGGCTGCGACTAAATAATTTTATGGAGTTTTTAAAAAGTCATTTATAGCAATTCCTTTTTCTCCCCCAATATAGAGACCCATCTTATATACTTTTTCAATACTGGTATAATTTTCTCCCAGTCCCTATAGATACACTAGTTTTGTGGCAAAAATAATACTGCACACTGCAAGCATTAAATGAAATCTGGCACATTCTTCACTCTAGGCTACTAAACAAAAATTTTCCTTTTGGGTAACTTATTATAGCTCCTGCTTCAATCAGAATGCTCAGAATTAAACAGAAAAGAAGTTATATCCCAAGTGTTTTAATATAAAAAAAGGAAATTTAGAACAAATTGGGACTAAACTAGCTCTTTTTTTGGACATACAATAATAATTTCAAATGTACAACATAGTGATTTGACAATTATATACACTACTAAATGTTCACCGTAAGTGTAGTTACCATCTGTCAACAAAGAAATTAATATTAAATATATTCCCTATGCTAATTTATTATATATAATTATGCTAATTTATTCCAATGACTAATTTATAGTTGGAAGTACACTAGCTGTCTTTATTCTACTTTTACTGTACTTATCATATACATAGTGTGTAATTATTAGTTAATGTTTCTCTTACCACTAAATGTGTGAGCTACTTAAGAGCAGCAATCACATCTTCATCTTTGTATATGTCTTGTACACAGAGCATAAGCTTAGAGCTGAGACACAGTGCTCAAGAAGTGTGTATGTGCTGACTAGACTCCAGGAGAGTATATGTCTAGTGTGTATTTGAGGGCAGGATACAGAAACTTGGGTGTGGGCTGAATAATGAAATAGTCTCAAAGTGTTACTTATCTATCTTTCTACCAAATAGCTAAGTACACCACATAATTCAGAAAAAAATGTAAATTATATGGAAGTTAACACCTACTATAACCAAGATCTGCTTTAACAAGAAAAAAAAGAGGAATGAAATTTCCACTAAATGAAAGAACAAACTGGCAGCACGTAATGACTGTGATGATCAAGGACCAGCAGTTTATGTTCCCAGTCAAGAAAGCTAGGGAGAATAGCATTCATATATAAATGAGATTTCATAGCACTTAAAACAACTTTAGAAATAGAAATCGAATTTTAAAAGTGCTCTCATCTACAGCCTGAGACATGCAAGCATTATGTTAGTATTTCTGTGTACTGCTCCAAGAGCTTTTAAGGATTACATTTCATAAAGAGCACAGATTAGGTGTTCTTCAAAAGAAATCCCATAAGAATACAAATGTCCTAGAGAAATGGCTAAGACACAGATGAATTCATCTGCTACCAAGATTTATTCTTATTTGTCCTAATGTAACAAAGAACAGAACAACTGCATTTACTACTTCAGTTTGATACTACCAAAATTAATGGATTTATGTTTAAAGAACTTTCATAGCTTTTAGTCTTTTGAGTTAAGTAAACATTAGAAGAATCAATGCTTATTAAGAAGACAATAGATATTTAAGATGTACCTCATTAAAATGCCAAAGCCAATGTCTAATAAGTGCATTTGACTTATAAGATACATTAGAAAGGAAGGTGAATAGTATATAGCAGGTAGTAAACAACTGGAGGAGGAGGAAAAGTATACACCTATAAGTGTTTTAGAAATTTTAATTCCTAAATCATAACTTTCCTTTTATCTTAATGATGAAAATGATCTGTTTTGGCAATAGATAAATTCTTCCCAAACATGAGCAAACTGGAAGGGACCTTAGGTCACTTGAAGTCTAATTTCTCATGCACTACTATTAAAATGATCATTTTTATTCAACTTATAGGTTGACCAAACAACACTGAGGCATTGCAGAATTTTTAAATTGGAATTCTACTTCTAGTCAATAACCTTATTTGTCTATCTCCCAGTTAAGCTACACACCCCTAGGAAAATGGGAACCATACCTGACATGTTCAACATTACATCCCCACGACCTAGCCCAGTACCTATTAGGCACTCAGTCACTCTTTGTTGAATTAAGAATTTTAAAAATGAATAGAAAAATAGTGAAACAGATTAAATCAATTAGGTAATTCCATACAATGAAATATTACACATTAAAAACTACATATATATATGTATATACATATTACACATTAAAACTACATATATATAAATATATACATTTATTAAGTTTTAAAAAGGTTGTAACATACAAAATGTGACCTCACTTTTATTATGTATATTTGCATAAATAAAAAAGTCTAGAGAGCTCCAAGGAAAATTGTTCATAGCAGTATATGCAGCTAAGTGACAAAAAGACTTGATCAAGCTACTATATACCCTCTAGAACAGTATTTCAAAAAAAAGGAAAAGACTAGAAGATTTGAGTGTGACCCACTTCTCTGATAAAAAATTGATTGAATCAAATAAGCAAGAATTTGTTAATAAATCTACCCAAGATGTGACTAAAAATAGAAGAGCATAACTAAAGTACATAGAAGTAACCAATATTTTATTTCCAATAAACCTATATGTCAGAAATCTAAATCTGCCTAGATTAGAATGCCCATGGCTTGTCAAAGATACTTCAAAGTTGACAATATATATATGAAAGCACACATGTTCCACTTCATTCCATGAACTACTATTGCTACCACTATTATTAAAATAATAACAGCAGCAACTTAAAGCACATACCTAACTGAAACTTAGCATAAACCCCTTATTTCTATTATCTTTTTATCTTCACAAAGAACCATATGGGTATGTTTTAGCTGACCTTAAAGAGGTATCCTGATTCATCACTTTCAAAAATATTATTAGGAAAAAAAATATATATACATTATTAGGAAAGTGATTATGTATATAAAGCTTTAAAATTATTTTCTTTTACTGCAGGCAACCAGGACTGAAACTATTGAAAGGTGGGTTTTAGTACTAAGAAAGTGGTTCTACTGACACTTTATTTGCTTTCTCTATATGATATAATACAAAGAAATTATGAATTCAAAACAAGCCAAGCAAAGATTTAAAAGTCAAGGAAAAAGATTAACACAAACGTATAAATCAAGAGATAACATTTTTTATCAGTTTCAATGAACATCTTTTTTAAAATGTTAAAGTTCAAGGATAAAAATCAAAATCTGTTTTTATTAAAATAAGGAAAGTTTGTAAAAATAAAAAGTGTATACATACCACAATTTTAAGCGGTCCATATTTTTTCTCCTGAGCAGCAAGCGCATTCTTAAAAGGAGTAGGAGTTCTTGGTGTGGTACCCAATATAGATCTTCTAATAGTAGGTGTTCTAAACCTATCCAATCATTTATATATTTGTATTATAATCAAAATTTGATCTCATATGAATTAAGGAAGACAAACTATGATAAAAGCACACATTAAACTTTTCTTGCACATACACATTTTATTTAAACATTCCATCTTAAAGTATGCCTGCCTAAACTGATTCTTAGTCCAATCAATAGCCTTAAAATAGAAAAAAGGACTAATGTAGAAAAAAGTACTAAAGATGTTGGTTTGCTTAAGATCAGCTTTACGTTACACTTAGCTGGTTTTCAGTCTCCTAGGGATAAAACATAAGGTCATGATTTTTTTTAATTCTAAATCCCATATGGACAGGGATTATATGTATAAATGGATAAAAAGCTAATCTAATCTTGAAATCATGCTTCCCATTTTCTCCAATTATTTAATACCTACTTACCCTACATTTTCCTTTTGATCTTTGGGAGTTGTTTCCTTTTGAAGAGGAGTCGTAATGAGAACTTTCTGCCAACAAATAGGGGTTGATGTAAATGAAGGATTTTCTATATTAATTTGTTCATTTCCAGGGCATGTGTTGAAAAACTGAAAAAGGAAGAGAGTTTAAGACAATTTCTAGAATTTCAAAATCCCTACAAGTATTAAACTGGTAAGATTTTCGAAGTATTTCCCCATTCCTTTTAGAAGATTATCAGAAATACTCATTTACATTCCACTCCATGAAAATTAAGCTCCATGAGAACAGGAAATCTTGTTTTGTTCATCATTGCCTCCCCAGTACATATAACAGTGTTTAGCACATAATAGGCTTTGAAGAAATGTCATTTAACAAATATTCAAAAGTTACAAAACACAGTACAAAAATTTTAAAACAGTATACTGTCAAACAGGAATCTACAGAAACCATAAATAGCTGGTGTGTTAACAGTGTATCTGGAAAAATAAGTTTTATTATTTTATTAATAAGTGACCTTAAGTGTCTTTTCTATGACAATAGTTTGTAGAATATAATGCTTTGCTGGTAAGTAATACAACTGTCTGGAAAATTTGTCTATTTAGAACAACTCAGAACCTTTGAGAAGCCAAGACTGGTATTATAGAGTCCATTTCCCAAATGACACAATTTACTCATTGGATCTTCATTTACATACAAGTGTGAAATATAAATTTATTTGTGTAGCCAGCACATAAAAAGCAGAGGTAGGAATAGGAATACATGGAAATTACTTTAGGGCTGCTTATAACTGGAATGAATTCTAGCTCTATCACTCTGGCTCCTAATATTTGCAACATATTTAATCCTAAAATTAGTAGTCAAACCCTCTTAAAGAACTGCAGTGATGCCCATTATAGGATAAAATCCAAGCTCTTTGCTATAGGATATAAAGTCTTTATAAATCATGCCTAACCTTTTCTGCCACTATCCACCCTAGTGAATATTACACTTCTACAAAAATTGCTAGTGTGCGAAAACTCCAAAAATAGAAAATTGCTAGTGTGCCCAGCCCCATTTCACTTTCCTCAGGATGCTTTCTTCTGAGGGCTACTTTTCATGCTGTAGTCTACGTAAATAGCAACCCCTGAAGCATGGGAGCAGGGCACAATTTTCAGGAAGTAAGTAGTTGTATACTGCCAGATCCTCTTCATCTTCCAAGCATCAATATATGTCCAATAATATCCCAGCATCCTCCAAGATTTATTTGACCATTAAATTTCCTTCTTCTACCATGAAACTTTTTAACCTCTGTCAACACACTTTCAGTAAACACCAGCTCCATCTCACTAACTGACCTTGGACAAATAGCTTAACTTCTGAATTTCATTCCACCTACTTCCTAAGGTTTTTGGTAAGAGGATTAACAGCCTGGAACTTAATGTTTATTAAGAAAGACAGTACTACAAAGTAAGAGGTACAGTTTGCCCCAATATAAATATCTGCTGCCCAGGGACATAACTCCAGAAGAAAGCAGGTAAGTTTCCGACATCCTTCAAAAACCTTCTGATACATGAAATGCTTAAAGTGAGCAGTTGTCTACTGATATATGCCTGCTATCTGTTGAACAGTTTTAGTCAGGAAACTGGGTCTCAGTCTCAGCTCTGCCATTAGATAACCTGGGCAAATCATTTTACCTTTCTAGGCCTATTTTTTGATGAGTCCTATAAAGATAAGGCTATACATCTAAAACATCTTTTAGGTCTAAAATTTGTAAGATACTATAATGCAACTACTGCGCTTTGTGAGATACCTTCTGACTTAGAGAGCTTAGCACTGATTTAAATACATTATCCATTTCTATGTGTTATCAAAAGCAATGAACTGCTAGTAAGGATATTAGAGATCTAATTTAATCTAGCTCATCAACATATGGAAACATATACAAAAACATTACTACCTGTGAAGGAGAAAATGGTAGTGTTTTCACCGGTGTGTGTTTTAGTGCTGTATTACTGCCATCACTGAACGACCCATCGTTAAGTTCGTTGCCCACTGACTGACCGACTCTCATTCTTCTCTTCTTTCTGAGGATGGCTGGTGGAGTGCTAAACTTGGCCACATTTGGAGACGTTAAAGGAACAGCCTCACTGTCTGCACCATTACAATTGTTTTTCTTCTCTTCAAGTACAAGACTGACATTAAATTGGCATTCCATGGCTCCTTCGTTGTGTTGAATTTGCATTAGTTTCACTGGGGTAGACTTGACAGGAGAAGCAGAGGCCTCAGAAAGATCGAAACTGGTGACATCACTCCATGCTACAGGGTCCTGCGGTAAATCAGATTCTCAGCTGGAGTTCAAGCAATGGCCTACTTATATCTAATTTTGAACACAGGATGATGATTTCCACAGAGTTAACTCCTCATTTTTATCAGAAGAAATAGGCTTTCCTTGTTCATCTTTTTTTTAAGCAAGATTATTTGAGAGGAATAGATTATGGTTTTACTACAAGTCCAATTTAGAATATCCCAAAATAATTTTTCACCTAATTCTGTAGCTGAAGCTTACTGTCAACGTATTTTAAATAAAAGGAACAAATTATTTTAAGTTATTATCAAAGAGTACAATTCATTAAGACAATTCACACTCTATTCCACATCAGAAAAATAGATTATCAAATTCTACATAATCGTTTGTAATGCATATGGAACATCTTCAAAATGGTCATATACTTTGATCCAGAAATTCAATTTAACCTAAGGAAATAATCATGATTTTATATAAAACTTAACATAAATGTTCTGTAATTTGTAATACTGAAAAACTGGATACTACCTAAATGTCCAATAACTAAGAATGTTAGGTAAATAAATTTTGTCACATTCATATGATAGAATACAATAAAGCTATTAAAATTCAAATTTAAAAAACAGTTAAGAAAACAGAGACATGATCATGATATTGTGTAGAAAACAAAAAATCCACAAACGGAAGTGTATATTTTGGTTTAAAAATATATGCATGTATGTGTTTCATAC
Organism: Manis javanica; assembly: GCF_040802235.1. Lineage (NCBI taxonomy): Eukaryota > Metazoa > Chordata > Mammalia > Pholidota > Manidae > Manis > Manis javanica. Next base: position 154,814,054 of record NC_133157.1, read on the forward strand.
ATACAGAATACAGCCTGAAAGGAAATACCTCAAATTACTAACTTCTGGGTTTGTGCAGGATTTTAATTTTCTTTTTTACTGTTTTCTCTAGTTCCCAACCATCACTAATATACTTGTACAACTTGTATAATAAAAGAAGAACTGTTAAATTTTTAAGTTTTAAAAATTCTAGACAAGGTACATAACTGAGGAAGAAAATATATATAAGAAAATATGTAAGTGTATATATTACATTCATATATAGTTTCTGCCAGAAGCCACTGCCAAATATCAGAACAAAATTAACCATAACGTACAAAGTAATGCTTAACATAGAACTGGTCAGTGTCTGTTAAACTAAGTTTCCAAACATGGTTTCAAATTGAGCTTTTGATAATCTCACAATTTCAAACTTACAGATTCAATGAGTTCTAGAGTCTCTGCAAATTCTGGGATGGTCTGTAGAGAGGACAATACAGCACTTGCCTCCACAGCCAGGAACTTTGTGGGTGAATCCTGCTGAGCAGACACAATCCGATTTTCATCCACACTGTAAAACTCACTAGTATGCTCCTCGAGGCTATTTAGAGTATTAGACATGCTATCATCCATGAGGAAACTACTAGACCAGCTAGAAAAGCTTCCAGGTTGCTAAAAGTACAAAAGAAATTTGAATATTACTTGGCAATCTCAACCTGAACATAAATTTGGATTTTAAGTGTTTCTTTCCAAAAAAAAATTCACATCTCAGCTAAAAAGAAAGTAGCAAACATACTGTCTCTCCTCAAAATAAATATATTTTTTCATTAAACCTCATATCTTAACTATATTTTTTCTAACTAAAATTTTTAAAAAGTCTATGAAGTCAAATGAAATAAGTCACAGTGAGATAAAACTAGCATAAATATGCAACATGAAGTCTAAACTCCTCAAATCTAGGCTCATTCTACCTTTCAAACTTCATCTCTGATCACCTCCACCAAGCCTTCCTTCCCAGGAACACCAAGTACCGAACTGCAGTACTTGCAATTCTTTGGTAAGCTAGTCTTTCACCCTGCAGTGCCTTTGCACATCCTGCTGCTCCCTGTATCCGAAATGCTCCCCAACCCACTGATCAGGGAAAACTCCCCATTCCTCATTTAAGATAAAGTTCAAATATTGGAAAGTACTCACCTGACTATACACTTTTACCTGTTCCATTTATGTAATGTCCTAGTTCATCTACTTTGCTAATATACAATCATTACCTGTCTTTTAACTCATATAGGATTTTTCAGAAACCCTTCTCCAATTACTTAAATCTCAGTTAGACATCTCTCCTATGTATTCCCATAAACTTTGACTTATTATATCACAGTATATCCTGTTTCTTTTCTCTGTCCCCATTGCAAAGTAAATCCTATGAAGTAAGGGACTGTGTACTTTTCCTCTCTCAAGATGTACAGGTAAAATTATAGTAGCTAAGGGTAATTTACTTAACTTTTGAGCCTAGTTCCCTAGTGTCTCATACTAAAAAACAAGAAAAGAGACCTTGAAGGGTCATTATTACGAAACAGCATGTAGCTTGAAAGTTGGTAAGAGAGTAGATCTTTAGAGTCATCCAAAGAAAAACAACTTTTTTTGGTACCTACTATGAAATGATGGAAGCTAACAAAACCATGGTAATTATTTCACAATATGTGTAGGTCAAATCATCATGCTGTATACCTTAAACTTATACAGTGCTATAGTTTATCTCATAAAACTAGGAAAAAGGAAAAGAAACAATATGTAAAATATATAGCATTATTCAATAGAACTCTCTGAGATGATGAAAATAAATGGAACTGCTCAATATGGGAACGACAAGCCATATAAGCAACCAAAATGTTGCTAAAGCAACTGAGGAGCTGAATTTTAAATTTTTATTTAAAATTAAATATGACTAGTAGCTACCATATTTTACAGAGCACACATCCCAGTCCGTAGGAAGTAAATGGTACCTATTACTATTAAAAATACAAATGACTAGACTGTGCTACAGATTCATTTACAAAATGTTAAATTTCAAGTTACATAAGGTGAAAAAACAAGTCTTCAACACTGTTGCAAAACAAGTTCCACCTGTTTTAAAGTTTCCCAAAAATAAAAGAAATAAAGTAATCTTATTTCATTAACATAGCCACCTTCTGAGTTTACAGTCACTTTCTAGAGATAACTTCCAAACCATATGCATTTCAATCAAGTTTGCAGGTGGGAAAAAGATTCAGAGGGAGGTCACTAGGCCCACTGGAAAAACCATAGGGTTATAATCATATATACTTGAATCTGAATCCCTAACAAACAACTACTTCACAGAGTTAAAATAAGGATTACCAAGAATACATAGAACACATCTATAATAGCAGAACATAACTGAAACTCAGTAAACTGGTAGGTATTATTATCAGATAATTGTTAGGAACAAATAAATGTGTATGCTATTCCAAGATCTCAGGTTACTCTATTTAGTAATTTTGTATTAGTTCCCAAGTCACTTTAAATATATTGTCCCTTCACAGAACCCCATACCAAGGAAAAAATGTTTCCTAAATGTAAAAAGTCTCAGGATATTATTTTAAATTGTCATTTAAGTATAAACTTTTTTCTTTTAATCCAGCTGGAATATTAGCTACAATAATTACTGCTTATCCTAATTTAAGACTCCTAATTCTAATCAACCAAATCTCAGAAAATAGTTTTCACAACTGTTAACCAAAACTCAACATCTATGTAAAAACTGTTAGCATAAAAATCTAAATGTTCCCTTTCCCCATATTTTTAATGTTAATATTCTTTCCAATTTACTGAATTTGTCTTCTAAAATAGTAGAGGAAAAACTTTCAAAGACAGAATAAAATTTTGAAGCATGTAAATCTCTACAAATCTATTATTTTTCAAACTTTTTTTCTACTAAAGCCATCATTATATAGGAATGTCTAAAATAAAACCAAAGCCTAATTTAAGCCATATATCATTTTCACAAATATATATATATTTCACTTAAGATTATACTTTATGTCTGCTTGACATACATGACTCAAGAAGCATCTTAATACAGAACATTATAAAATATGTTCAAAGAGATGCATACCAAAATCAGGCAACCTCAAAGTTGCAATTAGAAAAACCCTTTTTAGCCCATATTAAAAGCTGAAGTCTGGGGAGGATGGGCGGGAAGGGAGGGATAAGGGGGAAGAAGGGACATTATCATTAGCACACATAATGTAGCGGGGTGGGGAGGGACACAGGAAAGGCACTATATACAGAGAAGACAAGTAATGATTCTATAGCATCTTACTACGCTGATGGACAGTGACTATAATGGGATATGCAGGGGGGATTTGATAATAGGTGGAGTCTAGTAACCATAATGTTGTTCAAGTAATTGTACATTAATGATATCAAAATAAAAAAATAATAATAATTTTTAAAAAAAGCTGAAGCCATATTGAATATGCCTTCCACTTATTGGCATACAGAAGTCAATGCTAATAAAAACTGAGCATTTGTGCTTTTTAAAGCGTAAAAAGTACTCTAACAATAAAATCTAAACACTAAACTTGTTTCTTACCAATGGAACTCGCTTTCTTCTAACTTCATTCTCAGCTGACATAAGAAGCAACTCAAGTTCCTTTATTTTTTTTTCTTTATCAGGATCTTCATCAACAATGGGTTGCTAAAATAAGTCAAATAAATGAGAGAGACTCCTTACATAATGGCCTTATTATTAGGAGTATTCTAATTTTAATTTTATGCAACATAAAATCTATTTTTTCTAATAAAACTTAATACTATTAAGTCTTAAATACTCAATTTCACAATCTCTGGTATCTAAAGAGATGCTGGTAAATATTTTTAGTTCAACAGAAAAGATTTGGGAAATATAAATTCATTAAAAACATATTGTATCATCCATATAATTTAATATTTTATGTTTGGAGTCTGTTTTAATTTACTGAATATTAATACTCACATTCTATCCAATTTAGCAAAAACATGTCCATTCACAATCTGAATGATTTAAGTTGAAGAATGAAAGGACCTTACTGGTATTGTCAACCACCTTGCATTTGTACAGTCTGTATTTCTCAAACCCACCTACAATCTCCTTTAATGATGTAATACTCAAAGTAATAGGACAGATAATACTGTTTTTGTCCTACTTTTATATTCTACTGGGTACTGAAAATCTGTTCCTAGTTTTATAGATGAGGAACAGGCACTGTTGGACTTTCAAAAAATATGTTTGAAAGTTCTTGCTTTGTTTTTGCTGCTGTTGTTGTTTATTATAAATTAAAAGTTACCTGAATAAAGGCAGAAGAAGTCTGAACATGTTCTACACAATTGCCTTCAGGTGACACATACTGATAGCCTGGTATCTAGAAAGTAATTAAAACATTAATATTGCATATATAACACTATATAACTTTTTTAAATCTGAGGCAAAGTATAAAAATTCTTGACAAAGTATCAACATTAAAAACTTGGAAAGTATTTATCTTTGAATATTTATATGTACAATATATCTAATAACTATATCCCTGTTCTTAGAATCTACTGATTAAAAGTCATAACTCTTAGGAAAGACCTATCTTCTCCTGGATTAAATATGAGAACTGCTTGGCCTAGATTTATCAGCTAATCAGTCTATTATCTACAATATCCACCAAGTATTTTTTTAAATCTGTTATTAGAAGGATTGCCCTTTCTCTTGGAGAAGACAAAGAATACAAAGTAATGTCTATCTTTTAGAGGAAAGGGCTGGTGGATATGAAGTACTCACAGAGATGGAAAATTTTCAATAGCAAGTGTTTCTATATTCCTTTCTCCTACTCTTACCACCACCCCATGCCAATTTCTGTGTAGGAAGATAGGAAAACAGAGGCTTCTTCTATTACTTGTCTTAGAAAAACAATCAGACTCACTTGTGTACTTTTTAATACTCTGACAACAGATTAAGAATTATTCTGCTTCTTTTCTAAAGCATTTGTAGTAAGAATTTTGAAGTTGCATGCAAATTTAGCATGCAGTAGAAAGATTATTCATTTTGAAAAAACCTTAAAATATAAATATAAATATGAAATTGTCCATTTTCCATAATGACCTACCTAAATCATTATCTAATGCAGACTTATTATACATAACTTCTAACACAGAATTTAATATTCACAATACTTGATTAGTATCAATTATCACTCAACTTCAAGTGAACTGGAAACTTATCTTCCTCAATTTTTCATTTAAATCTGTGACAGTATTTCAAACCAAACCATTTTTTTCTTCAAAGTCAAATCAGAATTATCTTTCAGAAGTTTAAATGAGTTGAACTATGAATAAATCTTTCAAGAATTATTAAAAGAGATACAATTCTTAAAGTACAAGAAATATCCTTAACTTTCCAACATATTTTGATTGAGACTATTTAACACTCCCTTAGCCCCAAATAATTTTTAAAAGTATCTATGAGTCAAAAAAATAAATGTAAATGATAATCTTTCTAAGACAGAAGCAGAAATGTTTCAGTTTATGATGCTGAAATCTAGGACTCTAAAGAAAAATGTAAAGAAATGGACCATAAAGACCTTAAGATATTGATAACTACACTGATAACTAAACTGTCTTCACATTTTTTCCTATTTGTAAAAAATTAAGATGTCATTACATTTTTTAAATGGTTCTTTTAAAAATATGTCTAAAAATAGTGTCCATTTAATGGAATAAAATCAAATTGGAGACATACTAAGCACAGATTTTTGACACCTAGCTAAATTTTATCTTTTGGTAGATACTAGTTAAGTCTTGATTTAATCTTACACTCTATGTGACAAGATCCAAGAAAAATGGCATGACAGACAGGTAAACAGGGAAATGTATAACAAACCTTATGAAAACTCCTATACTAATTTCTTAGAGGCAGGAAAATGCTCTATCAGGAAAATAGAGCTTGACCTATTATGAGCTTGGTTAATCTTTACTCTAAATGAACCTGTTTAAATACAGACTGAAGTCACTCAACTGATTAGTTTTTAGGTAGAAAAGAAAAGTTGAACACTATCAAAGAACCAACCATTTCCCACCTCCCCTCCACCAAAATGATGACTTGAATGATTTTTGACTATTTTCTCCTTTAAACCATTTCCTATATACTTACTTACCTCTTAGAGATAAGCAATGCTACATTTGCACAATTTTTTAAAATGGAAACTACAAGTAGTAAAGCACAGCTGACCATTAGCTTTGAATCATAAATGAAGATTCAAATGGTATTAGGAAATGTACATACTAGTTTTTTAACTAGATCACGTAAAAATCACATACAAAAGGAAACATTTTAGTGAGTCTTTTTTCCCCAAAATGAGTTTGTTCAATCAAAACAGGTACAGGTAAATCTCCACTAGTGTTTTAACTGCTATAATTGTGGCATGTTTTTTTTCAGTTTGGAAATTTAAATGTCTATTCCCCTTAAAATATGTTGTATTTGTCCTATTAAGAAACCAAACACTTTCCCATATAGCAACTAAAGAAAATTTTAAATAATAAAGTATTAAAATAAAGGTATGTGCCTGAACAGGTATATAAAACTGATTCTGGGTTTGCAAATGGTCCATAGTTGCACAAGGTTTGTGTTGAAGTTTAGATGAAGATCGTTCTGGTTTTATTCCATCTTGTAAGTAGCCCTCCTGTTCCACTTTTCTTCGCATAGTAGAATTCCAATGATTTTTTATAGAATTATCAGTCCTAAGAAATGAAAGTGAATAATTAAAAAAAAAAGATTCCATACATTTATCACATTATATGAAGTATACCAAAGGCTTAAAACAAATTTTTATAACTCGTGAAATTAGATACTTTTTTTTAATTCAAAAGATAAACTTTTGTCTATATATAAGGCACAGTTCTAAGCACTGGAGATACAGCAGGGAATAAGACAAAGAAAGTCCCTGCTTTCATAAGACTTAGAACCAGCCATGCAAGAAAAAAAAAAAAAATAAGAGCATTCCAGATAAAGGGCATAATGATGGCAAGGGCCTTAAAGCCAGGAACAAACATAGTCATGAAAAACAAACCACAAATTACTGAATCCCAGTATTCTCTTTCACATCTTAGAACAAAATACCTAAGGAAGAGTTCATTGGCTCCCTTTATACCTATGGTTTTCTTTATAAAAATATAAATCATCAACCTACAGGTACTTGTAGCATAAATTCCATCCACAAAGTATACACATTTACTGAGAATCTACTTCATATTAAGGCATTGACCTAGGTTCAATGGATACTAAGAAGATGTATAAAAGATTGAAAACATCAAAAGTTCCTAGACCAGGTTCAGTAACTTGGATAAAAAATTGAACACTATGCTTTAATTTCCTATCTATAAAACAAAGACAGCAACGTTTGTTCTACATATTTTACAAGTATATGAAGGATCCTTATGTTAAAGTGTTTTACAAACTATGAAGTGCTCACAGCAATAAAAATACAAAAGCCTATCTTTTGAGTGAGCAAGGAATTCTCCCAAGGTTGTTAGCCTACAGTACTACAGACCATTAGGACACATTTGAACCAGTACAGTGTATTCCCCTGAAGGAAATTTTGTATTTTTAACCAAATGGACATATACACTACTCCCATAATTTGAATCATAACATAATTAATTGAGAACTGAATTATCTCTAATGCAATTTCACAGCAGTTTATTTCAGCCATTGTATTTGTTATTCCCTGATCTTATGCACAGAATCTAGTACAAACGAAACTTCTTTGACATAGATTCTATTCCAATCGAGTTTGAACAAAGAAAGTCTGCCTGGTTGGTATTAATATGTAAACATGATTTGAGTATATTAAATGTTCACATAATCTAAAGTTTTATTTTATTGCACAAATTACTGCTATAAAATATTTCATTGAAAAAATAAATTATATCCCTTATCACAGAATTTATTTAAAAAGTCTCAAAGGGTTGCTTCAATAATGCAGTCTGAATTTTAATTACAAATACAAATAATGGAGCACTTGCAAATACACTTAATAGTAACATATAAAAGATAAAAAGATTTTTTAAAAAGGAAATATCAAGTTTAAATACAGAAAAATGTATATACATTTATATAAGCACCTTCCAGGAAGTAGTTTGGCAATTTCTGCCCAACGATTTCCCAACTGTTTATGTGCTTTATAGATGATCCTGTCCTCCTCTTCTGTCCAGGAAGATTTCTTTACCTCAGGATTTAGATGATTATGCCATCTTTCTCTACACTGCTTGCCTATTCTTCCTTTTAAATGTTTTGCAATTAAAGACCATCTTTTTGGCCCGTATTTCTGAACTAATTCAATAACCTAAGAGACAGGAAAAACAAAGTTTGAAAAAGCATTTCCTTTTTAAAAATAAGTCATGGGGATGTAATGTACAACATGATGACTACAGTTAGTAATATGGTACTGCATACTTGGAAGTTGCTAGATAGTAGACCTTAAAAGTTCTCATCACAAGAAATGAAAAATTTTTAACTGTGTGGTGATGGATACTAACTAGACTTACTGTGATAATCACTGTGTAATATATACAAATATTGAATCATGATACTATACACCTGAAATTAATATAATGTTATACACCTGAAACTAAGATATGTCAATTATAGTGCAAATTTAAGAAAAGAATTACCTTGACAGAATTTCAAAATAGAACTCAAGAATACTATTTTTAAAAAATGCATTAAATCAAACCACAATTACAACTTAGAAAACTTTACTAATAAATATTCCTTTAGCATTTGCTGAGTTCAAAAATTAATCACAAACTTATCTAAAATACCAGGTGCTAAAGTGACTTGTAAGTTAAATTGTTTTCATATAAAATTAATTTAAAATAACAGTAAACATGTTGAGACTTAAGCATTTTCTACTGATTTCTTTAAAAAAAAAAAACCTTCAGCTGAAAACCAAATAAATCAGTATGGAAACAGGAAAGACACAGTTACTGGCTTTTCACTTCTTCTTTTCTCAAACTGAAAGGACACACAGGTCATATACTTTTATCATTGTCCATCAAGTAAATCAGATTAATTTTGAACTTAGACAGTAACTTTGTTGTGTTTTGAGTGGCAGTAAGAATACTCTAATACCCCAACTATACTGACAATGTTTATGCCATAAAGAGTCTGAACTAAAGGGCAATTCCTAGTGAAGAGCAGGAACTCTCCCATTTTTTCAGACTTTTATAACACAGTTACCTTGGCTTTTAAATCATCCGAACCTTTGGAAACATGATGATCTGATATCTGTCCTACTTTGGGGCTCATTATAGGCCAAGAGAAAGAGTTAAGAAGGACTTCCTTCCTTACATATCACGTTATCAGATAAAATAAATATTAAATTGTTTTTAAAATGTTAACTCAATTTTCAAAAAGACACTATCTCCCAAATGTTTCTGACCTAATTTATAAACAAGGTGACTAAGCTGATATTTTTCCTTCTACAAACCAAACTCTCAGAAAAGAGAAGGCTATATATATATATATATATATATATATATAAAACTCTTGATTTGACTCAAGAAAAAAACTACATTTCAAAGTTATTTAAGTATATACTTAATGTGACAAAACAATGTGTTAGGAAGAAGAAATTACATAATTACATAATTACATAATGAAATTAAAGAATATGAACATGTTACCCTCTGATCTTCTTCTTTAGTCCAGGGACCCTTGATCAATTCTGGACTTAACACTTTCTGCCATCGATGCTGGCACTGAAAACCAGAACGATTCTGAAAGAATTTAGATGATTTTGTTATTGAACAAATGTCTTCCAGAAAGAAAGTCAGCCTGATCTTATGTCTCAAAACATCAAGGAGAAAATATTCAAGAAAAATGCATTTGATAGCATTCTTTAAATGCATAATATTCATTTTACATGCCTGTGTCCCAATTCATTTTTTAATTAAAGCTGTTGGTGGGGCTTAGACTACAAATAAGAACAATACATATTTTAAATTTAAGTATGTATCTCTACACTATGCCTTACAGCAAAGCAAAAAGCAAAACTATAACACAGATACTGCCATAAAGAAGTACATCTAAGATAGAGGAATAAAAGAGAATAAACAGAAAACTATGCACAGCAGTCATATGAACTCAAAACAGCACAGCAGTCTGGATTCATACAGTATAGCAGTACATAACTACACAATTAAAACCTTCAAACGGCATTACTAGCCCACTGCAGAGTATTTAAAGGATATTTATAAATGATGATCTGATGATCTCCAAGTTATCAAGAAAAACTAAATCTATGTAGAAGCAGTACATTACCTATCAGTTAAATTACTTAAGTGTTAAAGCTTAAAAGGAAAATGAATTTACCAGGGTAAGAAAACCTTATGTGGAAACATCTCAAACTTCAAAATGATAATTAAATAAAGCCTTATTTTAGTCAGTTCATGACCTAGTAGCTCTTATGTATTACAAGGATAACAATAATAGTAATAAAAATAGTAACAACAACACAACTTTTCATTAGTGATTCACATTTTACAAAGATGTTCATTCAAAAAGAGCAATAGACTCAAGACACACTGGGAAGTGACTGGTGGTTACCATGGGGAGGGTGAGAAAGGGATAAAAAGGCATAAAGATTTTCAATCATAATATAAGTTGGTCATGAAGATGGTAGTACAGAGTGAAGAATATAGTCAATGATTCTATAACACCCTATGTCAACAGATAGTAACTGCACTAGTGGGGGTGAGGATTTAATAATATGGGTAACTGTTGAACCACTCTGTTGTATACTTGAAAACAATATAAGATTGTCTATCAACTATACTTCAATAAAAAGAGATGTTAGTTTATACACAGGGTTACAGATAATTTCTAAGTTTATAAACGGTAGATACAAATACTTTGTTTACCAATAACTCTACTTTTGTGTCTAGTGAACATCAAATTATTTTTATTTAAACTAAGCTTCTTCATTTATGGCTTCTGTACATCAATGCTGATCAATTTTAAAGCTGTCATTGTCTTCAAAATAATCAGGTTGTTCCTCTTTGTCCTTGTAGCATTTCTCTATTCATTTGCTGTTATACCATTGAAGTTAAACTGATAAAGCTAATATAAATAACTTCTAACTTAGCTTCCATGTATTGAACACCTGCTAAATGTCAGGAACTGTGCCAAATATGTTATTTCTAATTCCCACAACGATACTACAAAAATTTACATATCATAGATAAAGGAGCTGAAGATCAAAGGAGTTAAGTAGTTTTTCTAAGACCAAACAGCTAGTAGAACTGACATCTGAATACCATTCAGACTGACTCCAAAACATCTGCTCTCTAACTATCTCAATTTCAGGTATGTTGAAAGGTATCATAACAATATAGAAAGAACATAGGTAACATGGTTTCTGAAACCCACAACAGCCAATACAGAAGTTCAAATACGAATATAGTGTACCAAAGAACAAACAGGAATATACGCGAAAATACTCTGTAAATTATAAAATTATATACACATAATGAATAGCATGTGAATACTAGTACAGTGAACATTAAGTATAAAGTTTTTAAAAATCAACAACACTTTAAAATGTAAACATTAGATGACAAACATTTCAAGAGTTTTTCTGACTTGATTTCCTACCAAAATATTTCAATATATTTAACATCTCTTAAATGTTCTAACATTCATGAGCAAATATTTTGTAGAGCCTTGACCAAACTTACTAACATTTTTGTTTTATATTAGTAATCTTTTTAGGCTCCTGGACAAGCTAATTACTAGAAAACCAGACTCTATAGGAAGATAAGAACAACAGAGATGTTTTTAAGAAGGAACCTAAATCTAAAATAATGTAGACACATTTTTGAAAATCAGCATATTTGATCCAGTAGCATAAACCCTCCATGTTGTAAATACAAGATGTTTCACCTACTTGAAGATGACTAGCAATTAGAGTCCAATCATCAGTTCCATGTTGTTCAACCAACTTCTTTAACTTATCATCCTGTTAAAATAGGCATGAAAATTAGAAAGCTTTTCCCCAACCTTTTCCTCTATCCCTGAATATATTTAACTCTCCCATTCTTTCATCTCATATTTTATGACCACTTTTAGAAGGACTGAAGCCACTTTAATTAATACAAGTTCTCCCATTACTATACTGCTTCCATCAGTCTCAACATCAACCTGTTATTCATGTCTTTGGCTGAAGAAAAATAATGTGCAAGTTAGTTGATGGATCACTTTGCTCAAGTTTTGTTTTTAAATATCTATAATAGTATTGATAAATACAAGTATGAAGTTAATAAACTATAACATAATTACCTCATCTCTTGTCCATTTTACTCTGTTCCAGAATTTCTTCAGTCCTTTTTGTTGTGGAACTTCATAATCATGACTAGCATACTGAAGGTCATCATCCTCATCCTCACTAAAAGCAAAAAAACCCACAATTGTGAAATCAAGAACTTTTTTTTAATTTGTGATATCAGTCACTGAATCTGTATATACAAGTATGACAGAAGCAGCCATTCAGACTAACAGATAGATACCTGATGAGATTATTCAAAGTACAAAAAAATTAAGAGTCATTCAAGGGAGAGGAGCTTTGGTCTAGCATTTCTATCTTGCCTAGATATGCCACCAAGGTCCAAGTGATAATCTTTATGTTGTCCTAAGGAGTCTGACCTTTATTTTTTATCTGACCTTTATCTTAAAGAGTCAAAGGTATGTTGGAAGGCATTTCACTCCCTTTAAGTAATGGAGTGAAAGAGAAATATGTATTTCATAAAAATCATTGGTAGAAGTGTGGAGATATGGTGGAAGAAGATCAATTCGTAATCTTTCACAATAACCCAAGTAAGAAATTACTAGGGCCTGACAAAGGTAATGGTAAAATACAAAACACAGCCAGTTAAAAGACACAGTGGAAGAACCGATCTATTAATACAACCAACAAGAAAAGTTAAAATATGTAGAAATAATTTGAACATACAAGATCAAGGTATAGTACACAACAAAACACTATTGCGAGGCACAAAAGACTTGAACAAATGGAAAAATATTCAGACCATCTTCCTGGACAGGAAATCAATATTATAGACGTCTGTTCTCTCTAGATTAACTTAAAAATTTAAGTTAAATGAATAAAAATACCAATGGATTTTCAGAGGGACTTAGTAAGCAGTTTGGGACCAGCTGAATTCAAGGAGCTTGAGAAATATACAGGTGTGTATTTCTAGAACAGCATTGTCTGACAGAAATATAATACAAGTCTATACTTCATGTGGAAAAATAAACAAGTAGTAATAGAAAAGTTCTAAAAAATAAAAGAATTAGTACCACCCAATATCAAAATATACTGGAGAGAAACAATAAATAAAACAGAATGGTACTGGCACACAGATACACACATCAATGCAACAGGATAGAACATTCAGAAAAAAATCAAAAACCCATAAGGGAATTTGGTAAATTATAACAGTAACATATCAAGTCATGGGGGCAAAAATGGACTTTTCCATATTTGGAATAAATAGTAAGACATTGGGTAGCTATTTTAAAAAATAAAGCTTGGGTTCTACTTTAAATAATTCAGATAAAGCAAATATTTTACACTTCTTAAAATAAAACCATAATCATACTGTAATAGGGTAGAATTCTATTTTTTATGTCCTTGAGTAGAGATCTAAATGTAATGAAAATCAAGAAACGATAAAAAAAGAAATCAACTAAGGTAATAAGGTAATGATAGTTATCAATGGAAAGAAGTGGCAATGAAACAGAGAGATTAAAAAGGTTGAAACAAAAAGATATAGTAGCTGATGGATATGAAAGACCTGGGAGGAGGAAACAAGGATGACTTCAAAATTTCTGGCTTTGGGAGCATAAACAGACCTACCCACTGTGGTAAGGAATAGAAGAAAGAGAATGGATAAAGGCTCTGAAGATCAAAGGAGTTAAGTATTTTGGTAAGACTAAACAGCTAATAGAACTGACATCTGAATACAAGCCAGACTGACTCCAAAACTTCTGCTCCTTCCATCTGTCTCAATTTCAGGTATGTTGAAAGGCATCATAACAATATAGAAAGAACATAGGTAACATGATTTCTGAAACCCACTCTAGGTTCCAGAGTAAGCAGTTTGGGACTAGCTGAACTCAAGGAACATGAGAAATATACAGGTGAGTATTTCTAGAACAGCACTGTCCGACAGAAATATAATGCAAGCTGCATAATTTCCTAGTAGCCACATTAAAAAACAGAAACAGATAAAATTAAATTATAATATTATTTAACCTAGCATATCAAAAAATTATTTCACATGTGATCAACATAACAATGAAATATTTTACATTCCTTATTTCCTATGCAAATCTTCGAAATCTGGTGTATATTTTATAGGTAGAGTACATCACAACTCAGACTAGCCACATTCAAGAGCTCATAGCCACATGTGGTTAGTGGCTCTTCTAATGGGCAGAGAAAGATGACTCAATATTAATTTTATGTGTATATGCTGATTGCCTAGCAATATTTAAGATTATTATTTTTGCTTTCCTAGATTTACTCTTCCAAAAATTCATTTTGATCTCAAAGAGCAAAAGTTTGAAGATTTGTTTAACCTTACTATATTTAAGAACATGTGGGTAATTCCTAGTATCTACATACAGTTTCAATCTTATAAAGCTGAAGAACAAAGGCCTAGATTTAATATATACTAGGTGCTATATATACTATATATATATATATACTATATATATATAGTATATATATGCTATATATACTAGGTGCTATAATACTTTTAGTGCTTTTAGGTTTGGTAGATTATGAATGAACAAAGTGATGATGATGATTATGAAACAGCAAAACGAAGCACATTCACACACACAAACAAATACTATGACTCATGAGGCCAGGAAAATGGTTAAGAATAACTTTACACTGGGCGTTAAGTAATAGGATGTGATAGTCATAACTTTCTCTATAATATAATACACAAACCACTCACACCTGACAATATTAAAACATTTGGGAGAAGTTGGGTTTTAAAGGATACCAATTATTCCACCTAAAAACAATAAATTGAGGCAGCTAAAGACAGAATTCGAAATTTCTTTTAAATTTATATTTGGAAAAAACTACTGAATTCGAGAAGTATCAGTAATTCTATAAAATTCACCTAATAAAATCATTTCAACTTGATATTTTAATCAATCACAAACTGCATGTCTGAAATTTTTATAATAATTCAAAAATACATCGTTATTGTACTGTCTTCACAGAGTAACTGCATTTTAAAAAAAATCCTATCAACCTCAAGGTATGAAAATTTACCAGGTTGATTTATAAAGTGAAATCAGGCCGCCCAGTGGTTAATATGATGTACTGCACACATGGATATTTTCTTTTCCAAATCTGGACTGCAAACTTGCATCATTACAGTATGAGAAATTTGATTTCATTTTACCATTATTAATAGCAGTGCTGAAATAAATACTTAAGAGAGTTCTACCTAGCTCTCCATAAACAAAATCAATGCAAGAAATTTCTATTTTATTCCATTAGTGTATGTATATTTTTAAAGGAAAAAAGATAACTGAAAAAGGCTTCAAAACAGGACATTAAAGCTGGAAGTTTCCTTAACAACCATAAAAACTAAATCCCTTATATCAGAAATGAAAAACTGGTATACAGATTTTACTTATTTTCCCAAAAAACAGTATTGCTAATTAATGACAAAGCTGATTAAAAAAATCAGTTCTCACATTTCAGTATTCTTTCACTCAAAACACCCATTTTGCTGCAAACAGCATAGTAAAATTGCTTCTCACAGACACACACACACACACACCCTGCTGAAAAACATCTTCCAACACAAAGCTGGCTTTTATCTTTCCAGTTTAGTGTAATCATAAATCATCTCAAGTGTAAAGACCTGAATCTGTACTACTTAAGTAAGCCTTCTGGCTTCTAAATGACATTTTTTAAAGTTTCTTTTTAAAGGTAGAATTGGCTTTTAAAAACTAAAATGACTTCATACATAAATGTGCTTAAAAAAAATTAAACACATGTTTATAACAGGACCATTTTAGTACTGTCTGTAAATTATGTTATTAAAACCCCAGTGGGACCTAAAACTATTTAAAGTCACAACACTAAAAGAGCTTTTTCCTTTATGTAAATCTAGATCAGAGACACTATAGCTATCTTAAACAAAGATCAAAAGAACCAAAATCCTTCATTTGTTTCAACCCTAGTTAACAGTTTTTAACATTTGTAATATCATACAAAGTGAATTAAAGGATTTATGCCTGCAGTCTTATTCAAAACTTTTATACAGCAAAGTTTTCGCTCAAATACTTAAAATGGTTGTATAGTGGAGATCTTAGAGTGATTGAATTATTTCCTTTCTCAATCAACTACAAATTAGGTTCATATTACGGTATTTAGTCAAAAGGCATGAGTCTAGACTTTGCCCAATGAATAATTATTTCCCCTTCAAAACATTTCATTCTAAGATAAATGTCTCATTTACATATATAAGAAGTATAATTTAGAGCACAAAACACATTCAAGTATGAAGACCTTAAGGAAGACACCAGAGATGATAATCCCTCACCACATTCTCTATCTGTACATTCCCTCAGGAAGTGTAGCTTCATCCCCACCACATTTAATTACTCCCAATTTATTACTCTTTAAATCATTCTATAATATGTTCAATTATTTATACAGCTCACCAAGAGTGAACAGTAAAATAAATGTTTAGGTCTCAAAGCTCACAGTATTGTCAATAAAAGAAAACTTAAAACAGACAAATTAATCATTTCTTCTTTCTTCATCTATTATTACGGACCACACACAAATTGAGAGTGAACAGAAAACCAACTGGAGAGGCAGGGTTCTGACATTTAAGCATCCATGTCTAACCATAAGTAAATGCTGATGACAGCATTAGCCAAGAAACTGTTTCAAATAAAATTAACATCAGTACTGAGAGGCAGATAATGCTGCATATTGCATATAAACAAACTTCTGTTATTGGGTTGACATACTTACCTGTCACCTTGCTTTATCAAATTATTTTATTTTTAAAATCTTGCATATTTAAAACTTCGATAGAAAAGGCCTAAACTGGTACCTCATTAATTATAATTACAGGACCTTTTAATATCTCTTTTCTGAAGATTGAGAAGTTAATCAGGTCCTGGACATTCTACATCAGTGACTGATTCTCATCTGGATGATTTTGCACACCCTCTCCCCAAAACAGACATATGGTGGTAATGTCTAGAGACCTTTCCGATTGTCAGAAATGGAGGAAGTATGGTGTTACGGGAATCTACTGTGTAGAGACCAGGCATGCTGCTAAACACCTATAAAGCACAGAACAGGCCCCAACTACAAAGATTTATCTAATCCAAAATATCAATAGTGTCAAGGTTAAAAACCTTGTTCTGGAGAGGTGGATTTGTACGTGTGTATATTTGTTTCACCTTAGTGTCTGATATATACTGCAATTGCTACAAAATAATCATTGAACATTATATTTTATGATTTCTTCAGAAATACCTTACATACAGTAGATGCTTAAATGAATAAAGCAACAAACATTATGTGTATTTACTACCAATTTTTAAATGAAATCTGCAGTGAATGAATCCTAGTACTAATTTTCAACTTAGGAAATACATCTCTAGTTAATATTTTGAGGCTCTAGATCTAGATAAATAAAACCATTTGGAAATTCTGCCACACATCTTTTCAGGTTTGTTTAGTATTATTAAAACACACCCTAGTTTTTGGTTATCTAAGTGATATTACAATTCAGGAGTAGCTACTATAGTGGCATATTAGTAAAAATTAGACGTATAAATTCATCTTAGGAAGTTTTCCAACTAGAAATGTGCCCCACCTCTGTGCAACCTTTAGGTAACAGAACCAAACACGGATACTCAAAATATTAAGTGAATCAGATACATTGTTTTATTTTAAGATCAAGTCACTGATAGTAACAGTGTGACATCCTTCCAGTAGAAGATAGTAAAAATGTATAAAGCTGAGAACATGGGTATGGTAATCACAGAAAACATCAGAAAGATCCTCTTCAGCTATTCTTCAGAGGATGTTTCCACATCTTTCAAGGTAGCAAAGATGGCAGAGGGGTCCCTGCCCAGGTATATCACTGAGTTCCTATTTTATCGGATACAGTGATTGGAGTGGGGGGACGGGGGGAGTCCCTCTGAACACCATTTTCAAGTCGTCCGGGCAGGCCACGACCACTTGTATCCGCGTAGCACATCCCTGAAAGCGTACTGACTTACCTGGCAAGAAACGCCCACCCAGAAGTGGCTGAGAGAGACTAGGAGTCAAGACGTGAGCTGGGAGAATCAACTCAGAAGCGACCTGGACATTTGTTATTCACTTTCTGCGTTTTAAACACACTGGTCCCCAAGTCTCCACACGTCACAGTTGCGCTCCGACCACCCGGGCCGAAGCGGGAGCAGCGGTAAAAGAAAACTAATCTGAGCCGGGGCAGTGCCGAACGGCCTGGGCGAAAGGGATGTCACCCACCTGCGCAACCTCTTCGCCATCCTTCAAGTATCGCATAGGCGCGGGCTGGTAGGGGACGCAGTTCAGCCTCCTCCAGCCTCAGACGAATGCTCCTTCTCCCTGGCGCACCCCTCGCTGCCCTCGCTGCCCTCGCTGCCCTCGCTGCCCTCGCTCCCCTCTCTCCCCTCGCTCCCCTCGCTCCCTCTCCGAGACCGGAACGCACGTCCCCGGTAGGGAAGGACGGAGGGATTGAGGGGCGGACCGCGACCCGCCCCCCGCCCTTAGTGCCGCTCCTAGCCCTGGCCCGGCCCCGTCAGGGATGCCCCTAACATGTCAGAAGGCGCGCTCCCTCCCTCCCTCCGCCGGCCCCTTCCGCCGCCTCTCAGCTTCCCCGCTGATGATCTGAGCTCCGCTCCGCCGCGGGCGCGACCCCCGGTCTCTCCCCGCAGCGAGCAGATCTGCAGGGCTTGCGGCCTCCTGCAGGGTTTTGTCCGCACCGCCGAATCTCGCGCCCAGCCTCCTTCAAGAGCAGCCGTTTGAATCTGCGCACGCGGCCCCGAACCTCATTGGTTGCGGCGGCTGCACGCGGGGAGAAGGGGGCGGGGCGGAGAGAGCGCGCGCGCTGAGGGCGGGGCTGGGGAGCTGGAAGCGGTGACGGGAACTCGCAGGAGTCGGGGAAGGAGCTGGGAGCCAGAGGGTGGGGCCGCAGGCGGGGCTCGCGGGTCCAGCTGTGACAGGACCTGGGGTGCGCCGAGCGCCGCACCTCGACGCTGTGGCCGCCGAGGCCGCGCAGGGCCCGCTGGGAAACCGAGTTCCAGTGCCCGCAGAAAGGCGGGACCCGAAGCGGCGATGGAGCCCAAACTTCCCAGGGTGTGCGGCGAGTCCCTGGAGGTTGGGCGGTCCTGCAGAGGCGCGTTCCCGCAGCTTTCTCTCGGACACATCCCCCCCACTACTCGGTATCCTGCCTCTCTAGCTAGGAGGCGCGGTCTCCGGACTTGAGACAAATCTAACCATAAAAGTTGCACAGCCGTTATTGTTTAAGGAAAAATGGGAGTTATTTTTGCCCAGACATCACATTTACTGGCGTAGCAAAGACTCTGTGGCAGAGAGCCGAATATCAAGGCTTTTAGCTGCAGACGTGCTTGGAACGGAAAAGGGAAGTAAGCCTGTTCTGCAGCAGGTTTCAAAGTGCTTCATTTCCTACCCTGATTCACGGGAAATTATTGATGCGCGCCTTGCAGAAGCTTTGATACAGAACAATGTAGGAAGACAGGAGCGGACTGGGAATTTCGCCCATTAAATAAATTCGGTAGTCAACCGTAAAAAATTGACTTTCGCAGGAGAGACTGGAGGAAGAGGAAACTGCACTGGAGGAGCTTCTAGCAGTTGCAACTACTCTGGAGGTTTCAAGTGTAGTAACTACGAACTGCACATTTCAAATAGCATTAAAGTAGATTGACTACAGTAACGATTAGAGTTGTAAAGGATCCTCATTTGCAAGGTAACATGCTCTACTGCATAGAGCACTAAACCACATGTTAATAGTGTAACAAACTTACATTTTACTATTTTGAAATTTTACGCATCAATTTTTGCAAATCAGATGCAGGTGCGAACGTAAACTAAGAGGATCTTGCCTGCCCTTTCAAAACTTAAAACACCTGATTATTTGTAGTTCTTTTTTCTTAAGTTATGGGTTCTGCGAAGATAAAACACCTTTTAAGTCTTTCCTTACTGTGGTGCTTGTTCATTCTTTTTTTTAAACCTCATTTAGAAAGTAATGTTAGTTGGAAACTGTTCTATTTACTCCTGCGTCATACATTACTCTTCTTGTTTTTATACTAGGTGCAGAATTTCTGCTACATTTTAGTCAGTTTTGTACAGAAACCTTTTCAGAGCTTGAAGTTAGATATTTTAGATTTTGACAGTAAACTAAATCCCCCTCATTTTAAAGATAGAGGAAAACTTAATTCCTCAGAAAGATAACATTGCAAATTCATTTAAATCAGTTAGAAAAAGATAAACCATGGAAGTGGTTTGGTCATTTGAATACCCATACTCAAATGTATCATAACCAGAGTGGGTTTTTTTAAACAAAACATTTAATAAAGACTTTTTATTCAGAGTATATAAAGAACTCTCAAAACAGTAATGAAAAAAAAGAAGTGATAAAAATTTGGACATAAGATTGAAACAGACACTTCGCCAAAAAAGATACACAAAAAGCAAATAAGCCACATTGAAAAGATGCTCCACATCATTAATCACTAGAGAAATGCAAATTACAACCACAAGGTACTACTGCACAGCTGTAAGAATGAGGCAGGGAAGAGACTGACAAGTTGTGGGGAAGTTGGGGTTCCTATGGCCAGGATCCTCACTGAATTTAAACCACTTGATGATGTAACTGGCCTGTTGCTAGGCTACTTGCTTCTACACCTGTAGGCAATAAGCTATTACTCCACTATATAGAGAGCTTGGCCCAGTGCTTTGGGCAGAGGTAGAGATGCTAGTCCTCCACCTGCCACCTGGAGAACAAGCCGGGTAATAAACCCTTTTACCCCAAGAACGTTCTTCTGTCATTTCTTTGGTCACACTGAATCCATAGCAAACTTGCCTGCGGCTGAAACCCATTGACAAGGTGATTGTCAAAGTTGGCAGGGTTCATTGTTGACCAAGAAAAAAGACAGGCTGCCCTTTTGGGAGGGGTGCTCCAGCATGCTGCCCCTGTGAATGGGGAGAAAGTGGGTTGTCTCCCAAACGGTATGTGGCTGAGGTGGCTTGCCTCCTAGAGGGCTGGGCCCCACCCCAGGACTGGAGGTAAATGGAGGTGATACCTGATGCAGTAGGGGTGGCCCTTGGTATAGTAAGTAGGTCTTTTGAGAGACGGAGTGCCCATGAGGCAGTCGGAACTGTGGGTTGACTGCTTCTCACAGTATTAAAAAAGTCTACAGAAGAGAAGGACATGCTCCTGAAAAAAACCCAAGAAATGGTGGCATGAGAACGCAAGCTGCAAATTTCTGTGGATTGACTTAAGAAGGAAATGGCATTGATGCAAGAGGAGGCAGCACAAGAATGCTGGCAGCAAGGTGCCATTGAAAAGGTAAAAGATTCTTTACAGAGAATTGAATAAAGTCATACCCCCTATGCATGCTGCTGTCCCCTCTATTGCAGGCCTGATGGATACCCTCAGCCACGAATTAGGAACATACCATTACATGGTAGATCTTGCTAATGCCTTCTTTTCCATTGACATTGAACAGGAAAGTCAGGGACAGTTTGCTTTCACATGGGAAGGACGGCAATGGACTTTCACTGTCCCTTCACAGGGATACCTCCACAGCCCCACCATCTGCCACAGACTTGTAGCCCAGGACTTGGCTACATGGGAGAAACCACCAACGGTGGGGCTGTACCATTATATGGGTGATATCATGCTCACGTCCGATTCTCTAGATCACGTCAGATCTAGCAGGTGCAGCCTCTAGACTGCTGTAACATCTACAGGAGAAAGGATGGGCTGTGAACAGTAGCAAGGTTCAGGAACCTGGTTTGTAGGGGATGGCCCTTTATCTTCCCCCATATCTGAACACAGAATAGGGAAGCACCAGCTTGAGAACAACTGGTGCAGTCCTTGGAAGTTATCTGCCCACAAAAGCATATCTTGTCCTCAAAAACGAGCCAAGATGCCTTACCCTGCAAACAGGACAGCCTTGGGGATGTGTGAAAATACCGCCCCTGCTTACTAGACAGATTCTAAGAAAATCAACAAGATTTTCTGGCCTGTCCCCCGTGAGAAGGGAAAGATACGTATAGCATTTGGCTGAAGTCTGAAAAAAACAGTATAAAAATAAAAGAGCTGTGCCACATCAGAGCTGCTGCAGCCATTGTCTGTCTGTCTTTGTTGTCTGTGTTTTTTGTAAATTCCCAGTACACCTCAGCAAGTCGCAACATGGTTTGTCTGTCAAATTCTTGGGAGTCGTCTGGTTGGGTAAGACCAAAGTTATACCAGAAGCAGTTATAGATAAAATCCAGGCCTTTCCTACCCCTACAACTGTAGCATTGCTACAGGAGTTTTTGGGTCTTGTAGGCTACTGGAGAGTATTTATCCCACACTTGGCACAAATTCTAAAGCCCTTATACCAGTTGGTATGAAAGGGTGTCAGGTGGGATGGGGATGAGATGTGCATCTGCCTTTACTACAGCAAAACAGGTAGTCAAGGCCGTGCCTCAAGACGGTTATGGCTGGAGTTTCTGGAAGCAGCTTGAATGAATTCGCCAACCTATTGGATTCTGGTCACAACTCTGGAAAGGGGAAGAGGTACAATACACTTTGATAGAAAAACAACTGGCTGGTGTGTAGCATGCTTTGTTGGCTATAGAACCCATCACTGGAACTGCCCCAATAAAGGTAATAACCACCTATTTCATCTTGGGGTGGGTATGAGGCTGGACCCAAAAGCCAAGGAGTGATGTGACATAGACGCCCACACTGGCCAAGTGGGGTGCTTACTTACAGCGGCATAGTGCCCTCTCTAGTGGCCATTTGAGTGAAGAACTCCACCGCTTATTGGGGCCGGTGACATATACTAGTAAAAAGCAGGAAGAATTTACTGTAGAACCATTAGTAGCAGAGAGTCCTTATTGGGAGGGAAGAGCCCCTATACCCAAAGATGCAAGGCACACAGATGGCTCCAGCCGTGGGCAGCCCCCAAAATGGAGGGCCATAGCTTTCCATCCTAAGACTGAGAAAATATGGATGGAAGATGGTGAGGGGAAGAGCAGCCAATGGGCAGAGTTGCAGGCTGTGTGGCTTGTGATCAGCAAGGAGCCCTCCCCTATGGTTGTCTGCAGTGACAGCTGGGCTGTCTATCGGGGCTGGACCCTGTGGCTACCAACCTGGTACCATGCCAACTGGCTGGTTGTCACCAACCCATTTGGGGGCAAGAACTGTGGCAAGACTTATGAGTCTGTGGTCAGACTAAAACAATTACAGTATACCATGTGACGGATTATTTGCCACTGGCATCCCTAGGAAATGATGCAGATAAATTAGCCCAGATACATTGGTTAGAAGGAAAGACTGCCTTTGATATAGCACAATGGTTACATCAGTGTTTGTTGCATGCAGCGCAAAAGACAATGTGGGCTATAGCCCGTCAGTGGGGCTTGCCTTTGACCTTTGAAGAAGTTAGAAGAACCCAGCAGGAGTGTGTCATGTGCTCCAAAGGGGACTTACACCGAGTTCCACAGCAACATGGGACAATCGCTAAAGGGCCTATACCCCTTGTCAGGTGGCAGATAGACTATATTGGGCCTCTACCTGTGTCAGAAGGATATCAATATGCCATGACTTGTGTGGACATAGCTACTGGACTTCTGGCTGCTTTTCCTACGTGTTGTGCAGACCAGCAGACAACCAAAAGAGGCCTGGAGCATATCTTTGTTGCCTATGGCCAAACACAAGTAATTGAGAGTGATCAGGGCACCCATTTTACTGGACATGCACTGCAAGAACGGGTGCAACAGTTGGGAATCAAATGGAAATTTCATGGCCATCCAAACCTACCATAGCTGGCATGATAGAGAGGCACAATGGCTTGTTAAAATCCAGAATGAAGTCAGATACCAATAGTCTGCGGCAATGGTCAGTCAGCTTATGGACAGTGCTATAGCATTGGAATGAGAAACCCTGAAAGGGAGCCCTGAGCGCCGTAGACATGTTGACACATATTGCTGCTGCCCCTATACAATGGCAAAAATACAAACCAACAAAGAATTGTTGAAGCCAAGGTTCTGCCACCAGAATAACATCTTACTGCCAGTACCAACTGCTCTGAACCCTGGAGACTCCATTGATTGGACGTGGCCTTGGGCCTTTTGACACATGGACCAATGATGGCTGGCTCTCCTGGCACCTTGGGGACAAGGCCTGGAAGGTGGCCTCCTATGTATTCCTGGACTAACAGCAGAGTTGCCTCCAAAGATCACAGTAGTATATCCTGAATGGCCAGAAGGCAAGAGCATCTTACTGGGGAGTTGTGTTTTATCATTATGGCCAGTGCATGCACCTCCAGTAGCACTATATATAGACCCTTCAGTAACCGACACAGGGAGAGTAATAAAAGTATGGTATACTAGACCCGGATGGGACCCCTTTCTGCTACAGTCCTATCACAGGACTACTCTCTTGCTTGCATCCTACCTGATGGAAAAGATTTGCCTATGTTGGTGTCATTGAAACATGTATCTTATCGCCCCTAAGGTCTTTGCGGATTGGGAACCTCCTCTGGTGTGAGGATTATTATAATTTTTGTTACCTGTATCAAAATCTACTTGTATCTTTATTTTTGTTATCTCTAAGTAGTTGTTATCCTCTGTTGCTGTTGTGGAATCTGGTTACTGTGATCCAGCTTTCTTGCACAGGGACTATTGCAGAAGACTGAGAGCATGTAGATTGTAAGGCAAGAATCCTGGAGGGGTGGAGTGTGGGGAAGTTGGGGTTCCTATGGCCAGGATCCTCACTGAATTTAAACCACTTGATGATGTCACTGGCCTGTTGCTAGGCTACCACTTCCACACCCATAGGCAATAAGCTATTATTGCACTATATAGAGAGCTCAGCCCAGAGCTCTGGGTAGAGATGGAGACACTAGTGTTCAACCTACTGCCAGGAGAACAAGCTGGGTAATAAACCCTCTCACCCTAAGAACATTCTACTGTTATTTCTTTGGTCACACTGAATCCATAGTGAACTTGCCTGGGGCTGAAACCCACTGGCAAGACAAACTTAGATTTGAAATACTATTTTATGACTACTAAGGTAGCAAAGTTTTTCTAAATTCTGCCAACTAGGTTTGAATAATCCTTGATGTTAGTATTGAAACTGCTATCATCCTTTTGAAAAGCAATACTGAGCAAAAGCCATAAATATGTGATAGCCTTTGACAGACATTTTATCTTCAGAATATAATTCAATATAAGCAAAAAAGATGTGTTTCAATGTTTCCAGAAGTGTATTCCAATTGTACCCCAATTAGGAAGCATTCATATTTTGAGACTAGTTTAAATGTTCATCAGCAAGGAAAAAAAATTAAGGCAATGCCATTAAATGGCTATTATACTACTAGGCCCTTCTAGGTGCTTCACATGCATTCACCTTAGATAGTATTCACAACTTCTATAAAGCTTAACAGCCTTCTGACATAGGTACTGTAGGAAAATAAGGCACCAAAGGCTTAACTTGTCCAAGGACATAGTGGCAGAACCAAGATTAGAATCAGAACCCAAGCTCCCAATCACTAGTACCTTAAATATCTATGGGCATTCAGCAGATGTACTATAGAGGTAATATGGTATAGTGTAAATAGCAAGGGACAGAACTGCATGATTATGATGTATAGTATGTAAATAAAAACTCAGGGTGTCTGTGCATGTATGTGGTTGTCAAACGTCTAGAAAATGGTCTATGGAATGCATACCAAACTTTAATAGTGTTTTACTTTGGAGAAAAGAATGAGGTAGGAGCAAGGCAGGCTTTAGCTTTTTACCCTATGTACTTTTGTATTATTTGACTTTTTCTAAAGCATAAATTCATGGGTTTTTTTAATTAAAAAAATGAGTTGATGGTAAACTTTAAAAATTGATGAAAATCCTAGAAGGAAATAGAACAAGTATGATATAAAAAACTTACCCAATATCAATAATACTAAATAACTATGCTTTGAAGAGTGTAAAGAAAATGAAAGTTCCTATGGCCAGGATTCTCACTTGACCCTGCTCCACTTGCTCCCTACACGCATGTGAGCAATACATTATTACTGACTCTACATAAAGAGCTCCTCCCAGTGCTCTGGGCTGCACTGCATGGCTGCAGGAGAGCAGAAGCTGGAGTGGTGGCAGTGCCTGTGACCAGAGACTGAGATGGCTGTGGGGGTAGAGAGGCTCAAAGTTTATGGGAACTATAAATAAAAATAATACTATCTGAGTGTGGAATTAAAGATGCTGTGAAAGGAGAGACAGAGGCTTCCTCTTAAAACTGGATACAATTAGAAAATTTAATTGGCACAACTAATCCTGAGAGAGCAACAGGAAAGAGGACGGTGTCGGACTGCACACACCTGGAGAAAAGAGCAGACCTCACTGAACAGGGTACCACTGCCGCTCCCCTGCGACCCCCGACTTATTTCAGGGGCTGAGCAGCTCCACAATAGAGCTCCTGGACATTAGAGGGCACCATATACGAACATGAAATGCCACAGGAACCTTGTCCACAGTAAAATTATTAATACAACTCCTGAGAAAGATTTAAATGATATGGACCTCGTGACTCTTCCTGAAAAGGGATTTCAAAATAAAAATCATCAACATTCTAATGGAGGTACAGAAAGACATCCAAGAACTCAGGAATGAATTCAGGTCAGAGATCCAGTCGTTGAAGAGCACCATGGAGGGTATTAAAAGCAGGTTGGATATGGTGGAAGAGACAGAAAATGAAATAGAAACTAGAGAAGAGAAATACAAAGAAGCTGAGGCACAGAGAGAAAAAAGGATCTCTAAGAATGAAAGAATATTGAGAGAACTGTGTGACCAATCCAAGCAGAACAATATTCGCATTATAGGGATACCAGAAGAAGAAGAGAGAGGGAAAGGGATAGAAAATGTCTTTGAGGAGGTAGTTGCTGAAAACTTACCCAATCTGGGGAAGGAGACAGTCTCTCAGGCCATGGAGATCCACAGATCTCCCAACACAAGGGACCCAAGGAAGACAACACCAAGACATACAGTAATTAAAATGGGAAAGATCAAGGATAAGGACAGACTGTTAAAAGCAGCCAGAGGCAGAAATGAGATCACATACAAAGGAAAGCCCATCAGGCTAACATAAGACTTCTCAGCAGAAACCTTACAGGCAAGAAGGGAGTGGCATGATGTATTTAATGTCATGAAGCAGAAGGACCTAGAACCAAGATTACATTATCTGGAAAGATTATCATTTAAATTTGAAGGAGGGATTAAACTATTTCCAGATAAGCAAAAGCTGAGAGAGTTTACCTCCCACAAACAATCTCTGCAGTCTATTTTGAAGGGCCTGCTATAGATGGAAGTGTTCCTAGGGTTGGATAGCTGTCACCAGAGGTAGTAAAACAATGGTAGGGAGGGTAGAGCAGCTGATTGCAAGGCAAATGCAAACTTAAATTGACTATCCCCAAAGTAAATCAAGGGATAGACAAAAAGTACAGAATTTGATACCTAATATATAAAGAATGAAGGAGGAAGAAAAAGGAGGAGAAATAGAAAAGAATCTTTAGACTGTGTTTGTAACAGCATACAAAGTGAGTTAAGTTAGACTCTTAGATAGTAAGGAAAGTAACCTGGAACCTTTGGTAACCACAAATCTAAAGCCTGAAATGGCAATAAGTACATACTTATCGATAATCACCCTAAATGTAAATGGACTGAATGCACCAATCAAAAGACACAGAGTAATAGAATGGATAAAAAAGCAAGACACATCTATATGCTGCTTAGAAGAGACTCACCTCAAACCCAAAGACATGCACAGACTAAAAGTCAAGGGATGGAAGAAGATATTTCATGCAAACAACAGCGAGAAAAAAGCAGGTATTGCAGTACTAGTATCAGACAAAATAGACTTCAAAATAAAGTAACAAGAGATAAAGAAGGACATTACATAATGATAAAGGGCTCAGTCCAACAAGAGGATATAACCATTATAAATATATATGCACCCAACACAGGAGCACCAGCATATGTGAAAAAATACTAACAGAACTAAAGGAGGAAATAGAATGCAATGCATTCATTTTAGGAGACTTCAACACACCATTCACTCCAAAGGACAGATCCACCAGACAGAAAATAAGTAAGGACACAGAGGCACTGAACAACACACTAGAACAGATGGACCTAATAGACATCTATAGAACTCTACAACCAAAAGCAACAGGATACACATTCTTCTCAAGTGCACATGGAACATTCTCCAGAATAGACCACATACTAGGCCACAAAAAGAGCTTCAGTAAATTCAAAAAGATTGAAATTCTACCAACCAACTTTTCAGACCACAAAGGTATAAAACTAGAAATAAATTGTACCAAGAAAGCAAAAAGGCTCACAAACACATGGAGGCTTAACAACATGCTTCTAAATAGTCAATGAATCAACGACCAAATTAAAATGGAGATCCAGCAATATATGGATATAAATGACAACAACAACACAAAGTCCCAACTTCCATGGGACGCAGCAAAAACAGTCTTAAGAGGAAAGTATATAGCAATCCAGGCATATTTAAAGAAGGAAGAACAATCCCAAATGAATGGTCTAATGTCACAATTATCGAAATTGGAAAAAGAACAAATGAGGCCTAAGGTCAGCAGAAGGAGGGACATAATAAAGATCAGAGAAGAAATAAATAAAATTGAGAAGAATAAAACAATAGCAAAAATCAATGAAACCAAGAGCTGGTTCTTTGAGAAAATAAACAAAATAGATAAGCCTCCAGCCAGACTTATTAAGAGAAAAAGAGAATCAACACATCAACAGAATCAGAAACAAAAAAGGAAACATCACAACGGACCCCACAGAAATACAAAGAATTGTTAGAGACTACTATGAAAACCTATATGCTAAGAAGCTGGAAAACCTAGAAGAAATGGACAACTTCCTAGAAAAATACAACCTTCCAAGATTGACCAAGGAAGAATCACAAAATCCAAACAAACCAATTACCAGCAAAGAAATTGAAGTGGTAATCAAAAAACTACCCAAGAAAAAAAACCCCGGACCAGATGGATTTACCTCGTAATTTTATCAGACATACAGAGAAGATATAATACCCATTCTCCTTAAAGTTTTCCAAAAAATAGAAGAGGAGGGAATACTTCCAAACTCATTCTATGAAGCCAAAATCACCCTAATACCAGAACCAGGCAAAGACCCCACCAAAAAAGAAAATTACAGACCAATATCCCTGATGGATGTAGATGCAAAAATACTCAACAAATTATTAGCAAACCGAATTCAAAAATATATCAAAAGGATCATACACTACGACTAGGTGGGATTCATCCCAGGGATGCAAGGATGGTACAACATTTGAAAATCCATCAACATCATCCACCACATCAACAAAAAGAAAGACAAAAACCATATAATCATCTCCATAGATGCTGAAAAAGCATTTGACAAAATTCAACATCCGTTCATGATAAAACCTCTCAGCAAAATGTGTATAGAGGACAAGTACCTCAACATAATAAAGGCCATATATGATAAACCCACAGCCAACATCATACTGAACAGCAAGAAGCTGAAAGGTTTTCCTCTGAGATCGGGAACAAGACAGGGATGCCCACTCTCCCCACTGTTATTCAACATAGTACTGGATGTCCTAGCCATGGCAATTAGACAAAACAAAGAAATACAAGGAATCCAGATTGGTAAAGAAGAAGTTAAACTGTCACTATTTGCAGATAACATGATATTGTACATTAAAAAAACCCTAAAGACTCCACTCCAAAACTACTAGAACTGATATCGGAATACAGCAAAGTTGCAGGATACAAAATTAACACACAGAAATCTGTGACTTTCCTATACACTGACAATGAACCAATAGAAAAAGAAATCAGGAAAACAATTTCATTCCACAATTGCATCAAAAAGAATAAAATACCTAGGAATAAACCTAACGAAAGAAGTGAAAGACCTATACCCTGAAAACTATAAGACACTCTTAAGAGAAATTAAAGAGGACACTAACAGATGGAAACTCATCCCATGCTCTTGGCTAGGAAGAATAGGAAGAATTAATATCATCAAAATGGTCATCCTCCCCAAACCAATATACAGATTTGATGCAATCCCTATCAAATTACCAACAACATTCTTCAACGAACTGGAACAAATAGTTCAAAAATTCATATGGAAACACCAAAGACCCCGAATAGCCAAAGCAATCCTGGGAAAGAAGAATAAAGCGGGCGGATCTCACTCCCCAACTTCAAGTTATACTACAAAGCCACAGTAATCAAGACAATTTGGTACTGGCACACGAACAGAGCCACAGACCAGTGGAACAGATTAGAGACTCCAGACATTAACCCAAACATATATGGTCAATTAATATTCGATAAAGGAGCCATGGACATACAATGGGGAAATGACAGTCTCTTCAACAGATGGTGCTGGCAAAACTGGACAGTTACATGTAAGTGAATGAAACTGGATCACTGTCTAACCCCATACACAAAAGTAAATTCAAAATGGATCAAAGACCTGAAAGTAAGTCATGAAACCATAAAACTCTTAGAAAAAAACATAGGCAAAAATCTCTTGGACATAAACATTAGCGACTTCTTCATGAACATATCTCCCCGGGCAAGGAAAACAAAAGCAAAAATGAACAAGTGGGACTATATCAAGCTGAAACGCTTCTGTACAGCAAAGGACACCATCAATAGAACAAAAAGGTACCCTACAGTATGGGAGAATATATTCGTAAATGACAGATCCGATAAAGGCTTGACATCCAAAGTATATAAAGAGCTCATGCATCTCAATAAACAAAAAGCAAATAATCCAGTTAAAAAATGGTCAGAGGAGCTGAACAGACAGTTCTCCAAAGAAGAAATTCAGATGTCCAGCAGACACATGAAAAGATGCTCCACATCACTTGTCATCAGAGAAATGCAAATTAAAACCACAATGAGATATCACCTCACACCAGTAAGGATGGCTACCATCCAAAAGACAAACAACAACAAATGTTGGCGAGGTTGTGGAGAAAAGGGAACCCTCCTCCTACACGGCTGGTGGGAATGTAAATTTGTTCAACCATTGTGGAAAGCAGTATGGAGGTTCCTCAAAATGCTCAAAATAGACTTACCATTTGACCCAGGAATTCCACTTCTAGGAATTTACCCTAAGAATGCAGCACTCCAGTTTGAAAAAGACAGATGCACCCCTGCATTTATCGCAGCACTATTTACAATAGCCAAGAAATGGAAGCAACCTAAGTGTCCATCAGTAGATGAATGGATAAAGAAGAGGTGGTACATATACACAATGGAATACTATTCAACCATAAAAACAAATCCTACCATTTGCAACAACACGGATGGAGCTGGAGGATATTATGCTCAGTGAAATAAGCCAGGTGGAAAAGGATAGGTGCCAAATGATTTCCCTCATTTGTGAAGTATAACAACAAAGCAAAACTGAAGGAACAAAACAGCAGCAGACTCACAGACACCAAGAAGGAACCAGCAGTTACCAAAGGGGACGGGTGTGGGAGGGTGGGTGGTGAGGGAGGGAGAAAGGGATTGAGGGATATTACGTTTAGTTCGCATGGTATAGGGGGTCACGGAGAAGACAGTGTAGCACAGAGAAGGCAAATAGTGAATCTGTGGCATCTTACTACACTGATGGACAGTGACTGCAATGGGATATGGGGGAGACTTGCTAATATGGGTAAATGTATGTAGTAACCACATTTTTTCACATGAAACCTTCAAAAGAGTGTATATCAATAATACCTTAATAAAAAAAAATAATTCACCAGCATACCACAAGATTCTTGAAGCAGGATTATTAATCATCTGTAGGAAACATGACATGTCAAGACATGAATGTGTGTGCTTCTCCAATTCTAAGCTTTCTATCTCTACTCTCAATTTTTTCACCTTGCACTTTATCAGGAACAATATCTATTCGTTGTTTTTTTTTTTTTCAGTCTCCCCTTCTCTTCTGGCCTACAGCATCTATGCATTCACAAAGGGGACAATTAATTTAATTGGAAATTTTAGGGGAATTTGTGGTTACTGAAGGTCATTACTAGTATTTAGGGTACCAGTTCTAGGAACACAAGACTCTTGGCAATGTTTGAGACAGTCCCACAGAAGGAAGAATTATCCTAGTTCCATTCAGCATCCAACCACAGTAATGTTAAGTAAAAAACTTGATTGTAATCATTTAAGCCTAGAACTAACTTCTTTTTACATAAAACACAAATACATACTTGCAGGGTTTTTTTTTTTTGCCCTGTTTTAAAATACATGAATATTTCCAGAAATGCAACTACTACGTAAACAGGGGAAGATTGTATTTACTAGAGGAAGACTGTATTTAGTTTTGTTCAGACTTAAGCAAGAGTTCTTTCCCCATTTTAGAAAATCACATCACTGAAGGTAACACAGCTCAAGTTTTTAAGACAGTAATACAGATCACCAATATCTGTAGCTATTGAGTTAATAGTGATTCTTATGTATCAGCTGGATTAGTTGTGCCTGGGAGTGGTTTTATTATAAACATGTTTTTTACAATTACAATACTGTGTGTAGGTTATCTATGAACTTCATTTTAACAGAGACACTTGAAGAAAAAAAAATCAATTTTCATTTTACCTGAACTTTCTCTAGCACTTGACTTCATTACTCCCTTTTGAGGCTTTTCATCCCTATTTTCTGTGATATCAACTCCGTGATTTTCCATCTCTCAAACTCCTTTATAAGCCTGCTCCTTAAATGATGGCATTCCCCAAAGTTGCATTTTTAGTACTCACTCTACACTCCCTTTGTAGGCAATTTCATCTACTCCTATGATTTCAGACATAGCCTATGATTCACAAATATTTATGTGCAATGCCAGCCCCTCTCCTGAACTCACTCTCTCTCCATCTGGAAGCACTGAACACCCACATTTCAACATGTCCCAAATGAATTCACTTCCTTTCACCAATTTCCTATTGCAAATTAGTATAATCACCTTCCAGCCTTTCACGTCAGAACCTGAGAGTCCAAAATGACCTTTTTACCCTCTTTCCATTGTCCTCTCCTCTCCATCCCTATTCCCAGTTGATCAAACTTATTTTTCACCCAGTTACAGCAAGTCTTTCAACTGATCTCTTGTCTTCTAGTCTTGTCCAACCAAATATATCCTCCACTTGGCCACCTGAGGATCTTTCAAAACATAAATCTGTTTAAATTACAATAATCTGCATTGGGAAAGCATCAACTTCTAGTTGGTGTCTCAGAAAAAAAGCCCTTCTAATTTTTGGTGATCTTATTTGGGATCACCTCAGCCATTTGTTAGCTTACTCAAAGTATAGATTACTTGTAAAGCAATTATGGCTACAGAACATAGTTTGAGTATCATAGACTTTGACAACATAAAAGTAGTAAGATAGCTAATAAAAGGAAGTAGAATGGGAAGATAAATGATATTAAAAAGTGTAGCATCAAAAAGACTAAGAACAACAAATGCTGGCAAGGATGTGGAGAAAGGGGAACCCTCTTACACTGCTGGTGGGAATGTAAGCTAGTTCAACTATTGTGGAAAGCAATATGGAGGTTCCTCAAAAAAAACTAAAAATAGAAATACCATTTAACCCCAGAATCCCACTCCTTGAAATATACCCAAAGAATACAACTCAGATTCAAAAAGACATATGCACCCCTATGTTTATCGCAGCACTTTTTATAATAGCCAAGATATGAAAGCAACCATACTGTCCATCTGTAGATGAATGGATAAAGATGTGGTACATATATAGAATGGAATACTATTCAGCCATGAGGAAGAAACAAATCCTACCATTTACAACAATATGGATGGAGCTGGAGGACATTATGCTCAGTGAAATAAGCCACGCAGAGAAAGACAAATGCCAAATGATTTCCCTCATCTTTGGAGTATAACATTGAAGCAAAACTGAAGGCACAAAATGGCAGCAGACTCAGAGACTCCAAGAATGAATTAGTGGTTACCAAAGGGGAGGGGTGGTGGAGGGCGGGTGGGTAGGGAGGTAGAAGGGGACTGAGGGGTATTATGTTTAGTACACATGGTGTGGGGGATCACGGGGAGAGCAGCACAGCACACAGAAGGCACATAGTGAATCTCTGGCACCTTGCGGAACTGATGGACAGTGACTGCATTGGGGTATAGGTGGGAACTTAATACGGGTAAATGTAGTAACCACATTGTTTTTTCATGTGAAACCTTCATAAGAGCGATCATATCTTAATGAAAAAAAATTTTTTTAAGTGTAGAGATGCTAACTTCCTCATTTTACATACTGGAGAATTTTGAGAGAATGTCTAAAACCGATGGCTCAATAACAAAGACTTCAGTATATTAAAGTTATAAAGATAACCTAAAAAGGGCAAGGGAACTCATCTTTCTTAATGGAGGCATCAAATACTGTTCAAAGTTGAGAAATCAAGAGATTAGACCCATGGCATCTTATTTAAACTATGGAGGTAACCACCAAAAGAGAAATGGTTGATTTAGCAATTGAAATGGGGGACCTGGGTATCTTCTACAGTTTTGAACTTTTTTAACCAAGGATATGCATTGCTTTTAGACAGACTTTTTAAATGAAAAACAAAGCCTATTTCAATGAAAACTTTTACAGATTACTTTTTTCAGATATGGATTTAATTTTCCAATCACTGTACCAATAATAAATTTAATAACATTGTAAAGTTTACTAAAGAAAAAGCGAAACCGCTTGCCGTAAGATCACAAAATGATAATCTTAACTTGAAAGCAGGATTATAAGCACAATTTAAGATATACATTGATTACTAGCCATTTAGACAATGGGAACAGAGGTGACAAATACTGGGACAAGGCTGTGAGAAGCTAGAGGGAGAAATGGAGGTAATCTTTCTATAATCGTGGTAATGTTGAAAGAAATCAGTAATTGAGGGCTTCTAGCTCCTTATTTGATTTTTGCTTTACTATTTTACTTACCTTTTTTGTAAGTAAACCATCTAACTTACACTGGTTATATTCAGTAGCAGAGAGATCTTTCAGTGTCAAAGGATAAATTCGTTTCTGAAGTTGGTTTTATACACAGAATTTAGAATATTTTTGTTACAGTTGCCTCTCCTTAGCAACCCTATTTGCAAGCTTTCTCAAACTTTCACTCTCATCCATTCAACTGTATTACCACCCTCGTAGAGGAAGGATTTGGGGGTCTAAAGTGGGGCAGATATAAGCATTCTACTTGATTTTGCTTGATGGACTTAGTAAATAAAATATTTTTAAGGATGAGGAATCTTGCCAATTTGATTTTTGAACACCCTATTAGTTCTTCAGGCCTCAGCTAATATAACATCTCTTGGGAAGCCTTCTCTAACAACTAGTAGTTCACTTTAGTTCCTCCCACAATGTAATCCAACACCACCCAGTATTCTGCCTATATCTGCACTTGCTTAAATGTCTCCCTCCTTCATTAAAATATAAGCATAGTGAAGGCGAGAAGTATATCTTTGTTATTTTATTATTCCTTATGCTTAGCAAAGTACCTGACATGTGATAGACTCCATAACATATTTTCTAGGTAAGATGCATGCAGCCTATGAGCTATACTTTGAGAAACATCACTTTTGGGGAAACTTCCCACCAAAGCAACAGACCTGCTTAGTAAATGGTAGTAATTATTCTAGGTTCTTGAAATGAGACGGTTGGACTTTTATCTAACCAATGAAAATGGACCAAAGACAGGTTTAGTGCCAATGAGGAAACAGTACGTTTGAAGAGCTCATAAAAGTTTCACCTCAAGACACTATATGTGTATATAAAATGTTATATTCTTAACAATTAAAATCAATTAAAGACTTACTTCAATTTTTCTACATTTTTAACGATTAGAAACAACTATGCAGTTAGAATTGCAGTTTCTGGGGTCTGAAAAAGCCAGTCAATAAAAATAAAATCCATACTGAACTGTCATGTTTTTCTTTTTATTCACTGAAGTTTTTGACAGCTCCAAACTATGTGGTATGTGACCAGTGGCATGCATGTACAAGACCTCAAGTCCAAATTTGGGGCAAGTGTAGGCAAAGCATAAAGCAAAATTAATTATGTTTAGTTTACGTGGGGCTCATATCCAGATCACTTGTCCAGTCAGCAAGTGAGACCATGATGATACATGGTCAGCAGAACAAGAGGGTTAACAACTGTAGAACCACAGGTTATAGTAGAAAGGAGGCCTTGAAAGGGTCCATGACTTGCCTTAGGCCACAGAACAAGTGAGTCACAGAGCACACCGACTGTCAGTTCTCCAGATTTTCAGTACTGCACATGGTCACAAAGCTCTTGCATAAATATTTGAACATAACAACCACTGAGGTTTTACCTCATTCATTATACACCAACAATAAAGCAAATTATAACATAACAAATTATTTAAATGTGTGCATTATGAGGATTTATCTCACATAAATTGCAAGTGAGCTCTATCATTTTGATAAATTAATAACAATAGCAAACATTTGAATGCTTATTGTATATCAGGCACTGTTCTAATCATCTGATATGGGTTAACTCATTTAATACTCAGCAACACCCAAGCCTTACTTAGCATCCTCCCAGAGAAGAAATGGATGCAGACAGGTCAGAGTAAGCAGTGTGCCAGGACTTAGCTCTAGAAGTCTGGTGTTGGAAGCTGTGCTCCAACTACTAAATTGAACAGTCTAACAAAATAGATATTAAGCATATATATTAAAATGTAAGAGTAAATATGTCATGTTGATTGCTGTTATGCAAATGTAATTAAGTACCACCTTCTGTATTTCTCATTTCATTATCTCTATTATTTTTTAAGAAACTAGCACACCAAGTTCTTATTAAAACGTTATCTTGAAATATTCAATAAGCATTACATGATCCAATTATGTAACATATCTAAAAGAATTTTGCTCTTTTCTAATTGGATTTATTTCATTTGCATTGAAATCTGCATTAAAGTAATGACTATCTCTATATGATAGTCCTCTTAAGGAAGTTAAAAAAAACCTTATTACACTTAACAATTCCTTTATGAAACTGAACTATATCTTCATGCATTATAATATTAAGGTATAATTCCAGGAAACTAAGTAATAAAAACTAATTTTAAAAAGCTAATGTGGAGAAGTTGAGGGGAAAATCAGTATGTATTAATTTTATTGACATAAAAGCAAATTTCAAATACTGTACAGTGAAGTATGCTATAGGAACACTATACAGTTGTAATACACTATTACCAATTAGTTATTAGTCAAATGTAATATAGACAGCAACCACAAAATCAGAAAATAATGGGTAACAGCCAGGGCCTGTGGGATGATACAACATTTATACTATTTTATTGAGCAGGTAAAGCACTTGCTATTTAATTTTTTCTAAACATTTACACTATTACCACTTATTTTTACATATTCTAAATAGCATTTCCCTCCCCAAAGTAGACTCTCCAGCTCTTGGCACTAATTCTTAGACAAATAAATCTGAAAATATTGATAAACTTTTCAGTCTTTTATTGCTCTACCACAGGCATAAAGGCTCATGAAGGGATTTGTGCATTCTAAAGAGAAGTATGCAATACTTTAGAATTTTAAATACTAAGTAATTGATACTCACAAGCAGATAACATCAACTAAAACTTTTTACTAGTTTTCCTTTTACAAGAGAATAGTCATTGTATTAATATTATACTACAAAAGCATGTAGACTCCATAATTTAAAAAATTAAATTCAGATATACAAGGAATGGCATTTTCTCCAATAATTCACAAATCTTTACAATTTCTGCTATTTTGGAACAAAATGTTAAAATTCCAATTTAAGTATCATTAAATATGAATTGAAACACTTAGCATCTCAAAGAATTATTAAGAGTGGCAGAACTTACAATTAACTATAAATCTTACATTGGGAGAAAGCTCCCCTTTATTATTTTATTTCTTAAATAAACATTCTACTATGGTATGTTCTCAAGTAGTAGTTCTGATCTGAAAAATTAACTTCTAATTTAAACATGAAGAGCCTTTATTTACAATTTTGTTTAATTATATGATAACCTTGAAATGTAGGATGTCTACCCAACTTACAGTATGTATCTCACTACTACTGTTATAAAAGGTCATTCTAAATTCATAGAGCGGAGTTTAATCTGGTTTTGCAGAAGCTTTTATGAAAAACTTAATATGGAAATCTTGTTTTGAGAACCATGAGACTCTCAAAATATGCTCTGCAGTATTTTAAATATTGACCAATTAAAATTCCTGAAAAATGAAGATAATACTGTACTGATATTCTGAAATGAACTATTGTCACTATATTGGCCAAAGTGTAATTAATAACAGAAGTTCCAAGTTTACCACATACCTAAAGGTTAGTTGTTAGGCCTAATTTGTTAGAGAAATGTTCACTAGCAGCCAGTATTAGTAGGTAACTACATAAAATAATACTGTTATAAATTTTGCACTCAGTAGCTAACATGTGGTGTCAATACAATTCTCAACAACCTGTCATTAGTAGTATATGAGTTACCACCAAGTGATCTTCCCTGAGTAAGAGAACATATGCACAAGTCTGCTTATTTCCAATATCGTTAGATACTTAAAAATAATGGCAATAAGGACCTGTGGCTGGGAATCACAAATGTATTTCAGATTGGTATCTTAATTGCAAGCAGTAGGTGTGATTTTAAAATCCAAACTAAAAATGTTTAAATATAAAGCAAATTTCACAGTCAATAGCATTTGCTAAATTTCTCAGGACTTTCTCTCACATTTTCCAATAGAATAACTGAAATATAGTCAAAGGGGAGAAACTGGCCTTGAGCTTGCTCTTTAACTAATTCCTGAGTAATTATTCTCGTGGAGTTCTAGCTCTTAATATTTGGCAGTATCTTGTTTTCTTCCATTTCAACCAGTTTCTCAGTACCAGTTTTCTAGACATATACCACCTCTAACTCTACCTGGACTTTGGGTCATTAATTCAGACTTGGTATGATTAACTAGAAAATGGATTACTGAAGAAAAAAATGTAGGATTTTACTTGATTTTCAGTGAAACACTACAAATAGAATTATAGGATTGAATTTTATATAGGTAAGAATCAAGGGCTAAAAAAGTATTCTGGACTTATGATCTCTAGCTTGAACTCCAATTTGTGGTGATCACAAAAAGTACTACTAAAAATAATCACTCTACAGTCATATATTTGATTATGAGAAGCATGTGAAAGGACAAAGATGATAATTAAGAACTAAAAGAAATTCTAACACTTCTTTGTGAAAATGATACCTGGCCCACTTCTCAAAAACTATTAATTACCCCAACCTAATTTAAGCTGATTTAAAATAATTTCAGGAAATCTGGCCATTATCAGAATCAACTCTTTCCTTTTTTAAGGGAGAACCCAAACTATTATAATATGCATACCTAACTGGCTTCTAAATAACATTGCTGTGAAAAAAGAAATTAATAGTGTGGCAGAGATGAAGCCCTTCTTATGTTCACAGGTGCATTCTAATTTGAATTTATATAATAGAGATAAAATTTGCTTCTGGTATTTTTGCTTTATCCTATAAGAGTATATTTGTCCGTATTAACTAAACATACCAAGCCACAGGTGAAGAAAATATTTGTTAAAGAAAAGGTGATTATAATTTACCTGGAAGCAGTGCATTTGCTTGTTAACAGTTCATCTGTATTTAAATTTAAAAGGCATGTTTCAGTGGCTGTAAAAGCCAAAAATAATTATAGTGGTTAGTGATATTTGTAATTTTTAGTACAATACACAGAAACAACCTATAGTAACTAAATGGGAAATATTATTTGGTAGCTGAAGTTCTTTATGCAAAACTAGTATACAATGTAAAAGTTTTAAATTTAGAAATTTAGAAGAACAAAAATAAAATATGGTTTAAAAAATGTGATGTGATAAAAGTAACCCAAATATGTATCTTGCTCAGTTACCACCTGCAGAATGTCTAGATTCTCCATGCTTTCCTTCTTCAAAATGGAGTAGTTTATTTAATAAATGGATTCAGTAACACTTTCACAGAAAGAAAACGAAAACCTCCCTTATTTGAAAACACAAGTTGAAGTACTGTCTATATTCCTTATGAATCAACAGGTTGAGATTTTTAAACACCTAATAATGTATTTTCTAACATATATTTCCCTAGAATGCAACCACAGTTCTGCATCTGTTACATGTGCAAACAGAGACAGCCAGGCTTTGAATGCTCTAAATAAGAGATTGTATTAACATACATTTTGCCTTTCATCCATTCGAATTCAACTTAATTTCAATGGACAGAGGAAAAAGATGGATTGAAATGTACATTTCAGAATACAGATTTGCAGAATAGGATAAAATAGTGCAACACCAATCCCAGAATAAACATTCTTTATCTTTAAGGAATAAGCATGAAAGCTGCTTGTGGAAAACTGGCACTAAAGATTTGATGAACACAGTATTTAAGCAAATGCCCAGGTTGATAAGGGTATGATGCAGTGAAATTTGCATCCAAATTCAAGTGAAGCCAACAAATAAAGAAAATCTCATAGATTTTAAGAAAAGGAAACATTTTTGGTTCAAAGACACTTAGCATTTACAAGCTTAAATATCACTGATCAAAAATGCAGAACAATGTAACTCATTCATAAAGATACATTCTTATAAAATGTGAATCTGATAAACTCTACAAATTAGAGATTAACTACTGCTACCATTATTTTTATATTTTTTACCACACTTTGAAATCAATTTTTCTGCAAGATTAAAGAAAAAAAAATTCAGTGGACTTGACCAGGCCAGGATTAAAAAAATAATGGTAACACATTATCAACAGAGCACACAATTGGCTATTTTGGCTCAGACAGCAACATAACTTAATCACATTGACTTTATCATTCTAGAATAGATTATTTTCCCCCAACCTTGATCAAACCAGCAAAATGTGTATCATTAGACTGTATCCTCAAGATATTTCACCAAGAATACATCTCTATGAATGTGTTTATGTTCATGGAAATGTCAAGATCTCAGTGTCTAATAAATCCGTTTATGAATTTTACGATACACTTTAGTTCAGATAACCTTCAGATTTACATACATCTTTTGACACACTAATAAATATGTGGTTTACCCTGTTGACATCACCATTAGCAAAATATCCCCCCCCCCAGCTCTAGCCTTTTCAGAAATCAAACATATTTAACAAGAGAATTTTCAAGGTTGAACATTAAGACTTTCATGGAATTAAAATGACAAAGAACTTCCAATGAACCACATATAGGGAAGAAACTCATCTCAGCAGATCTAATAACTAATTATAGGAAAACAGAACCAGCCTGGGCAGTAGGTATATTAAAAGCTATTGCCAGTCACACACTTGCTATCATGCACTGAATAACAAGATAAAATCTTTGAATTACATACATACAAGATTTTTAATGACTACTCAAGTTATGTGGCCCAGTCAACAAATATGACATACTTCTAATTAAATCAAGAGTGATCCATTGGCTCAATTGTGTTTGTCATCTCAGCATCTTGACTATCCATCTCTTCAGGCTCCTCCACAGAATTCCCTTTTTGTGCTTTTGACCTTGTGGCAAATGCTGCTCCCAGTGCCTCTGTCACACAGCTATCAGTTGTTACTGTATTCATATTTTCAGTGCCACCAGTTAAAGAAAAAGATTCACATAAGCCAGTCTGAAGACTACCAGACTTCACAGAAGAACTCACAACTTCTACTTTTCTTTGAGGAAGATCAGATGGTGACTGCTCCGTACTTTGATCCCGCAAGTGTTTGTCCATAGAAGCCTGAATAGAAGAAACCATTTCCTGCAACTTTTTTCTTTGGGCCTCAACCAAATCAGGATTCAGCTGCCTGCTCTCTCTCATTGTAACTACTCCAGGAGCTATTCGAATAAGCTCACTGTTACCAGGAGCAGCTGTAAATACAGAAGGCTCTGTTTTAATGGAACTATTACTAAAGTCTGTCCCCGTGTTATGCTTCCTTACAACTGGAGCTTCCCTAGCTCTTGGATCAAGGTGTAGGTTACTAGACGCAGTTCCTAGAGAATGCCCTTTTCCCTGAAAGGCAGTTACATTATGAAGTTGCTCAGATTTCTTTTTCACTACTCCACCACTACCTAGTTTTAATAGCCCATGTGAGGGACTTGATTCCCTACTTCTTGTAGTAGCCTCTGCTCGAACCTGACTTACAGCCTCTTTAACTAAATCTTCAACATCAGGACCAATGGGGAAATGTCCTGCAGCATCCACACACAATTCCAGTCTATCTTCAGAAGCATTATAGACAAAGGTTTTGCCAGGCAGATGTGGAAAAGTACAATGCTTGCCATCAGCCATACCTAAAGAAGGGAAAAAGATGTTCAAAATATTAAAATCTTGCTTAAACAGTATAGTAAAATCAATTATAGCTGAAATAGTGGATTTTCAATAATAATTTACAGAGAACAGCTTTCAAAACAAAATTATTTAGAACATTTATTATATTTATTAGCAGAATATAATACTATTACAAATAAGAAATACTACCATAGACCTGAACATAGTCCCCAAAGGGGATTTTTTAAACTATTAACTTATTACAAAGTTAGGAAAGGGGCTTGAAACAAACAGCTGAGCTGTAAGGAGAGCATTAAAAATGTTAGAAAAGCAACTGCTTATAGTGAAGCAATAAAAAACGTACTTTTATTTACTAAAATTTAAATTATTATAAACTTTGTAAAATACCTATAAGGGCAAAGTGTTGTATAAATATGTTGCATAGTGTTTAATTACAAATCATAGATAATTCTATTGAGTTACAGAATACTAGAATATAAGCTGTTTTCTCAGGTGCCACAGGTATATATTTTTTAATACAAAAAATATGAATTTTCAAAATAAGAGATTCTATAGTTAAAGCAGTAGTAATGGGGGTACATCTAGGAAAGCTAAGATTAATGCACTGTGACTTCAGTATAAGTGCAAGAACTGATACTTGGGAAGAACTAATTAAAAAGATCTTATTCAATTCCTTTGAAATAGTTGTGATTTCATAGTTAACTTATGCAGCAGTAGAGGGCAGGAACTTTAAAGCAGGCTTCTCTTTATTTTCTAGTTGAGAACTCTGGTCTCACTACATCACACTCCAAAATTTTATACTTTTCCCAGCCTGGGTATACTAACTGTGTGCGCATTTTAAACTATCCAAAATCTCACATTTTAAATTGGTCACTATGTATACTCCAAGTATGTGAAAACAAGGGTTTTCAAATTTTATCAAATCATTAATTTTTTATGTTAAAAAAAGTACAGAACTTTTAATAATATAAGGTATACATTGCTAAGTTTATGGCAAAATATAAAGGCAAAAACAAACTAGGTAAAAATGAATTAAATTGTAAGTGCTATAGAAATTCAGAGGAGGATGAATGAACTCTCCTCATCCTCTGTGGGCCTTTAGGTAGTCTCCAGTTTTGTAAGTTATTAAGAATAGTTCCTTCCTCCTCTGAAAAGAGCTATAGAGTGGTTCTAATGTATCTCATTATGAATATACTGAAAAAAAAAAACCCAGAAAAGAACTAAACTGCAGGTAAATAAATAACATACAGTATTTTTAAATATTCATTTCAATGGTACGTAAGTATCAATTAATAAAAGTCTAAGCAGAATTTCCTCTCGGCACAACATTTGGCAAAGATAACTGACAAAAACAGACATACAAAAATTAAATCAGAGATGTGGTCTAAACAGTACCTTTTAGGGCACAACCTTGGAAATCAGTTTACTGTCTACTAATCCCTTACCTTAGAGATCTGTAAACAATGGTTCATTAAACAAAGGTAGTAAAGACCAGAATTTTGAATGGTAAGGACAGGGATGCCCTTAGGCAAAGCTTTAGAACATTCATTTCAATAGACAACATCTATTAAGCTTCACTATGTGCCCAGAACTAAAATAGACCATGAAGGTTAAAAAATAAAAAGTAATTATTAGGAGAGGGACACAAACAGATCATTTTAACACAATCAGGTAAATATGTGTACTACTCATTTTACTGATTATTTGAGGATTAAATAAGAAAACATGCAAAGCACATAATACAGTGCCTAATATAAATCAGGCATTTAACACAAATATTT
The DNA here is from genome assembly GCF_040802235.1 of Manis javanica. Taxonomy (NCBI): domain Eukaryota; kingdom Metazoa; phylum Chordata; class Mammalia; order Pholidota; family Manidae; genus Manis; species Manis javanica. The sequence continues at coordinate 154,858,596 of NC_133157.1, forward strand.
AATTCCTCCATTTAACACAAATATTTAAAAGTTACCAGTGGCATTTCCTATTTCTATAGTTTCTAGGCTTTATATATTATTGAAAAGCCTTAAAATATATATTTAAAAAATCAAAGCAAATAGTGTTGTGATTCCTTTAAGCATAATCATTTAGATTTTATGTAACTTAGATCATCCTTTAAATTTTAAGAATCAAGGTGTAACAACAGAGTATTATTCAGCCATTAAAAAAAACAAAAAAACAAGAAATCCAGCCATTTGCAACAACATAACAACATAGGTGGTCTAGAGGGTATCATGCTCAGCAAAATAAGCAGATGGAGAAAGACAAATACCGTATGATTTCACTTATTTGTGGAATATAAATATGAAGCAAAACAGAATAAACAAAACAGCAGTAGAATCATAGATACTGAGAAGGCACTGGGTTACCACTGGGGAGAGGTTGGGGTGCGTGGGGAGGTTAAGAGGGGTAAAGGGGCACAAAAATTCTCAGTCAGTGTAGGTTGGTCATGGGGATGGTAGTACAGGATTTAAAATATACCCAATGATTCTGTAACATCTTCCTATGTTGACAGATACTAGCTGTACTAACGGGGGTGAGGATTTAGTAATATGGGTAACTGCTGAACCACTGTGTTATATACTTGAAACTAATATAAGATTGTATATCAAAAAAAAAATTTAAAAAAAAAGAATAAAGGTGTATTAAATTTTCTCTATCACAATCAACAATTCCACTACACATCTACACTAAAAGACATGTATACTAATATTTATAGCTGTGTTCTTCCTTACATCAAGAAACTGGAAACTATCCAAAAGTGCATCAGGAGAATAATGGATGAATTATATTAAAATGCTATAACAGAATAGTATGCAGCAGTGAAATAACCTATAATTGAATTCATCAAATTGAATGCATCTGAAAAAGTATCACATAAAAGAAGCAGTCTTCAGAGAATGTATACAGCATAATTCCATTTTTATAAAATTTAAACACAAGCAAAACTGAATATAAAAATAGCTATACATGTGTTAAAAGTAAATTTGTCAGTCATCCCTTTATTTCACTATAAAGACCTGCAAGGAAATTTAATCCAATATAAGCAAATTATTTTTAAAATACCTTTTCAAATATAAATAACAGAAATATTAATCATCTAGTTTATTGGGCAATATTTCTCTTCAAATGTATATATGACCATTATCTGTTAGGGTAGATTTGAACAAATTAAGAGTAGTATGTTCTTTTCTAATTTTTTGATGGCCTGGATATATTTTGGGGGGTGAAGAGGGCTTGCTATGCTTTGATTCTTTGACCACAGAACAATAATAATGATTTGCCACAAGAATCTGTCCTAAAAATAGAAATAAAAATTTACCACAAATATTAGAAGAAACTGTATTTTGAAAGGTAAACTTTTTCTAACAATGAGCCATTTCAAATGGCTGTGTAAAGAATTTTCAATATTCTGTAAATAACAGCTAGAATTCTAATAATAATAACAAACATTAGCTAAGTATTTATTAGGTACCAGGTCCTTTGCTAACTGTTTTATGTGCATGATCTCACTGGATCCTAACAACATCCCTGATATTATCAAACGCACTACTTTATTTACAAATAAAGGAATTGATATAAGATTGTATAACAATAAAAAAAGAATTTTAAAAAAGTCACACAGGGAGTAAGTGGTGGAACCAAAATTTAATCTCAGGCAGTCTTACACTACAGCTCTAAAATACCTCCTACTAAGGATAAATACCATAGGTCACATTAAAAAAACAACAGCTCTACTGACATCTAATTCACATACAATTTACCCATTTTAAGCATTACAATCAAATGGTTTTTTAGTATTTTCGCAGTTATGTAAGCATCACCAACATCACTTTAAAACATTTTTATCACCCCAAAAAGAAACCCTGAACCCATTAGCAGTCACTCCAATGTCCTCTCCCACTTCATTTACAACCCTAGGCTACCACTGGTTTATTCTGTGTCTCTCTAGGTGTGCCTGTTCTGTGATATTTCATATATATGGAATAAAATACAACATATGATCTTTTGTGATTGGCTTGTTTCATGTAGCACAATATTTTCAAGGTTCATCCATGATGTAGGTACGAGGATTCCATTCCTTTTTATTGCCAAATGATACTCCATTGGCTGGACATACCACTTCTTATTTATCCAATCATCAACTAAAGGACATTTGGGTTGTTTCCACTTTTGAGTATTATAAATAATGCTATTATAAACATTTGTGTACAATTTTGTAGGACAAGTTTTCATTCCTCTTGGGTATACACCTAAGAGTGGAATTGCTGGGTTGTATAGTAACTCTATGTTAAATTTTTTGAGGTACTACCCTCAGACTCTTTTCCCAAGTGGCTACGCCATTTTACATTGCCACCAGCAGTATACAAGGGTTCTAATTTCTCTATATCCTTGCCAATAGTTTTTATTATCTGTCTTATTGATTATAGCCATCCTAGAAAGTATAAAGTGCTATCTCATTGTGGTTTTGATTCACATTTGCCTGATGGCTAAAATAATTTCAAAACAGAAACATAAAACCATTCAGAAAATAATCTAGAGAATCATCCCTAAATCACCCACCATCACCCTCCTATACACAAACAACGTGGAGGGGTGTTATTTTCAGTTTTGTTAAAGACAGTGCATACTTAACCAAATTACTGGAATACCAATAGTCAATCTTAATTAGGTACCACCTTTTAAAAAACTATTACCTGGTATCAATATATTTCAGAAGGTAGAATGAAGTAAAAGATGGAAAGTTAAAAAGAAAAGGATGCAAACAAAAAGGGGGAAAGAATGCTCAGAGAAAAATTTATAGCTTTACATGCTTACACTAAAAAACAAAAACTTAGAATCAATCTAAGTTTCTACTTAAAGAAACTAGAAAGAAAAGTGCAAATTAAACCCAAAGCTAGCATAAGGAAGGAAAAAATTAAGAGCAGAAATCAGTGAAACTGAAATCAGAAAAACAATCAAGAAAACCTATGAAACAAAAAGCTATTTCTTTGAAAAGATCAATAAAACCTATAAACCATTAGCCAAAACAGGTCAGCAAAACAAAAAAATTGTTAAATTGGTTATCAAAATTGGAAACTTCTAATCTTCAAAAGATACTGTTAAGAGACCAGTAAGATAAGTTACAAACCTGGATATCTGCAAAACACTTGTCTGACAAATGATGTACCCAGAAATATAAAGAACTCTCAAAACTCAATTTAAAAAAAATTCAAACCAATTTAAAAATGAGCAAAAAAAAAATCCATAGCAAATAATCACATGAAGATGCTCAATATTATTGGTTATTAGGAAAATGCCAATTAAAACCACTATGAAATAGCACTATAAATCTATTAGAGTGGTTTTAAAACAAAAACTGATACTACCAAGTGGTGTCAAGGATACAGAGCAACTGGAACTCTAACACAGTGCTAGTAGGAATACAAAATGGTCTAGTCATTTTGAAAAATGGTTTGGAAGTTTCTTATGAAGATAATCATATATTTACCATATTAATCAGCAATCACATTCCTAAGTATTTACTCAAAAAGAAATGAAAACATACGTCCACACAAAGACCTGTACATAAATGTCTAAGTGGCTTTATTCATTGTAGCCAAAAACTGAAAACCCAAATGTCCTTCAATTGGTTATAGATTTAAAAAATATGATATATCCATATAATGGAATAGTACTCTGCAATAAAAAGGAATGAACCATGTAACTAGACAGATGAATCTCAAAAGCATTAAGAAATTGCAGATTTTTTCTGTGAAGTGACAACATGGTTAAGTATTTTAGGTTTTGCATGTTGCAGGTTTGTCTCTGTCATATCTATTCAACTCTGCCACTGCAGTGTGAAGGCAGCCACAGACAATATGTAAACATGAGTGTGGCTGTGTTTCAACTTTATATACAACAGGCAGAGGACCCAATATGGTCCACACAGGCAGTAGTTTGCCAACCCCTGTGCTAAACCAAAGAAACCAGACACACAAAGTTATACTACATTATTCCATTTATAGGTGATATGAAAAGGCAAACATATAGGGACAGAAATCAAATTAGTGGTTGCCAGGGCCTGGTGGTAGGGAGAAGGGATTAATTAGAAAGAGGCACAAGCCAACTTTTTGGAATGATGGAAATACTCTATATTTTGATGTGGCTACATGGAGTATATGGTTCCATGACTGTATGTTTGTTAAAATTCATATACCTGTATATCTAAAAAGTTTGAATTTTACCATATGCAAATTATACTCCAATAATCCTGTCTTAGGAAGGAAGAAAGGAAGCCAGCCAGCCATTCTTTGCTCCCCAATTCAAACAAACCAAGGGAAAAAACATTACTGAGACAATCAGAAATCAAGGAAATTTAAATACTGACTAGATATTTGGTGATTTTTTAAAATTATGGTATCATTAATATACAATCTTATGAAGGTTTCAGATGAGCAACACTGTGGTTTCAACATTCAATATTTGGTGATATTTAAAAATAATTTTTCATATGTTTTAGATGTGATAATGGTACTTTATTTTTTAGAAAGAAAAAGAGTTCTTACTTTTAGAGACACATACTAAAGTTATTAACAGTTGAAATTATATTATGTCTGGGATTTTTAAAAAAATAGTCCAGTTGTGGGGGGCGAGAGTAGAAACATACTGGTAATTGCTGAAGCTGGGTGGCAGGTTCATTATATTATGCTTGCTACTTTTATGTATGTTTCAACATTGCTACAACAGCGAAGTTGGGTGTGTTTTTTTCTTTAGAAAGAAAAAAAAAGTGTGAGGAAGAGACCAAAATCAGGAAATAGAGGTTATATACTTAATGTCTACAGAACTCAGATAGGTGAAAAAGTATGATAAGCCAGAATGATAAAGTCTGAGGACAAATGCATTCACATCAAATCTTTGAAAAAAATATGTGAGGTTCAAATATACACACTGGCAACCTCTCTTAAGACTTAAAACTCTGAAGATACAGCTATACACTTGCATATATCTTTACAAACAATGCACACACAATGTGAAAAGAAGTTAAATGTAAAATGAGCTGTCTCCTAAAACCCAGAAAACACTGAAGTGTATAATAATCACAGCCAAAAGACAACAACACAAGTACTATATTATCTGGTTCTCAGTCACTAGCATTATAACCAAATCTGCTTCTCATTTCACAATTTTTTTAGTTGTTAAGTATCATACATAATTTAAATAAGAAAATAAGAACAAGAAAGTGATAGGAGATTTTTAGCAATATTATAACAGAAAGCATAGCAGACCATATCAGGACGATAACCCATTTTAACGAGGCAGACTGCAAAAGAAGAATATATACCTAAAATCAAAGTTGGAAATAGTTCTAGAAGAATACTATCTGAACTTTCTTAATCTTATAATAGCTTGAGTGAAGGTATAGCTAAGAATAAAATCAGAAATTAATTATACCCATGGTTTTCTTCATAATATTGTAGAATACACCACCCTGCTGGAACATGTGAGGAACCCCCTTTGCATAAGACCATACATCTTCTCCTATAAGATAAAAACAGATACAGTATTAGCAATAAACAAAGAGTTCAACCAGGAGTTCCTTTAATATGAATTAGTCTTGAACAGAGACTGCAAGGCAGACCTCAATGAGTGATGCAGCCTGGTAGAGCATACAGGGAGATGATGTGATGTGATGGGACTGTGACACACTAGAAAATGCATGGCGGGTCCAAAGGTGGCAGCCACTGCAAAATCATGTCATGAAAGAATGTAGACCCAGTGTTTCAAGACCATATGGCTCTTCAAGAGAAACCAGAAATCTGGTCTTTTAATGTGAATTCTCCTAATTTTTAAATGTAGGAACTAATTCAAAAATGTCTTTAAAACTGCAGGAGTCAATAGTGGGCATACACAAAGTATATCTGAAGACTCAATCCAGTTGAAAGGAAACTAGTTTGCAACCTTGGACTAGAACAACAGAAAAGGTTATAGAAGGAATACTTATTTTTAAAAAGTAGATTGTATTAAAAATGTATATTCTGTATGTATGTTAAACCAAATACAAGCAAATGAAAAAAACTAGGGAGAAAAGTAAATACATAGACTGAAGTAATTAATGTTGTATTTTCTTGTTTCAAAGTTGACTTTTTAAATAGAAATTTAGGGGGAGAATGACTTGAAGAGATTTAGAACAACCTTTAGAAGCCACAAAAGATCCACAAGCAAGCCATTTTCAAAACATCTTTTGACAGTGCCTATTTCAATAAGAAGTTTCAAATAAAAAGTTAAGAAATGATAATCACTACTCAAGAAGTTAATAAAGAATGGAAGGAACATAAATGTTACTTTTGGTTTGTGGAATATGACTTTGTTTCTTTATACTAATCTGGTTACATAAATGTACTATTTTTATAATCAGAATATTTTTAAATTAACTTTAAGAAAGAAAGGTTAACTTATTTTTCCTACAGAAGACAGTACTCCTGGATCTGAGTTTTGAATGGAGGTTATTGATGATGTGTATTAATCACTATGTACCTGCAATGTCTCAGAGCTCTAACCCCTTCCCATTCATATGCAGAAGTATGAATTTGCATGGCAGTGAGCTAAAGTTACTCAGTATATCAGTTTAAAATACACAAATTTTAAAACCTTGGCACTTAAAGCTTCTGTTAACTAGAGTATTTACTTACATATAAATACTTCACTCACTAATTAATACAGTACTACTAGAGTATGTCTATATTGAATGGTGGGCACACAGAAGTTTGATTTTAAATTTTGACTATTAATAAGAGACCCCAAACACAGAACGTTAATAATGTCTAGTTGAAGTTCTGATTGCTATAAACTTCATTTGGATAAATTATTTCAAGAGTAATAACCTTTCATTTAGTTACCATTAACATTATCTCAAATGTACTTAGTACTTTATGAAAGGGGGTATCACTTAATTGGAAAACATATCCAAAAATTGTCTGTTAGTACTTAGTATTTTTGGTAAAAATCTGAATAGGTGCCAGAATAGTAAACTCCTCCAAACTGACCACCTAAATAGTAAGAAAAATGACATATCTTAGTACTTTAAATGTCTGACTATTCCTTATTTAAACAGACAGAACTCTTAAGAAAGAATTCTATTGTAGTGTTTATCAACCTTGCTTTCATTATCTTCCCAAAAAGATCCTTTTTAAGACATTATTTTCCTAATCTGCCTCCCCTAGGACATTTGAATACTACAGATATACTGTTTATCTATTTATGAAGCATATGTATAGCTGAGTTCTATTCATTAAATACAGTAAGATTTTTTTCACCATCTACCATCCCCAAAAACCAATTTTCACCCCCCTTCAGAGTGATATGGCCCTTGAACATGCACTCTCTATTGCTTTAAGGGAAGGAGAAATACCATCTCAACCTCTATTATCTACCCAGCTCTGAGCAGGTACTTCACATAGTTTCATTTTGTCATCACAACTAAGCCATATTTCACAAACAAGGAAACAAGCTCAGAGAGGTTAAATAATTCTCCCAAGATCAAACAGCTAGTAAGCAGTAGAGCCAGGAGTTGAATCCTGTGTATTGTTCAAAGCTTATGCCCTTTCCACTAACATTGAACTTCTAGAGTTCAAATTACAACAAATTTGACAGAACTATCCACAGTCTTTTCTCACAGAAATCCATGGCATCAACAACTTGTTGTAAGGAATTAAAGCTAAATAATTTCCTTAGTGTACAAATACTTCTACTGAAGTGATGTTCATTGGTAACAGAGCCAAAGAAAGGGATCAGAGATCAGGAAGCAGGGATTGTGACTCTGCCCAAGTCCCTATCAGTCTCACTTTGCTCTCTGCTGCATTTTTCTCCTTCCCTTTCTACAACTCTCCTGGTTCAGGCCTGTTTCTGCCTGAATTACCCACCACCTCAAAACTGGTTCCCTCTAATTTTGTTCTCCCCAAATCCCTCCTCCACACAGCCTTCAGAGGTAAACTTTTATGGTTTCCCCAAACCATATGGCAAAGTCCAAGCTCCTTTTTTAAAGGTATATAAGGCACTCTAAGAGTCCTTGCCCTCTCTATTTCATATCTCTCATCATATCCTATTTGCAAAGCCACACCACTAAACTGCTCTGATTCTCCAAAGGCCAATAATTGCTATATATTCTTTAAAACTCAATTTAGGTATCACTTCCTCTAGGATTCTTCTAAGTGGTGAATAAGAAGGCACCTTCCTAGCTGCTCCTATGCATATGAACACCACAGCCCTGATCACACTGCAGGTTAGTTTACTTCGCTGTTTCCCCTCTAGACTAAAAGCTTTTCAGAGTCAGGAAAAGGTCAGTGGCCTATCTGACTTTCTATTCCCAGGGCCTGGCACAGCACTGTATAGACAGAAGCACTCTCAGCATTTGTCCAATGAATGTATATGACTGAATAGTATAAATGAGGTTTTTCCTTTTAACTTAAAAATGCCTAAAGGAAGTCCAGAAAAAAATTAATTGAAGCAGTATAGTGATAACTGTTCTTCAATGTTGTACGGATAAAATGTAACTAATGATACCATCTGCACCTCTTCATCAATCTAATTAAACAAAACAACAGTAAAAACAAAGAGAAAGACTTTTAGGTACAAACTTCTAGTCATAAAATAATTAAGTCATGGGATGTAATGTACAGCATGGTGACTATAGTTAATAATATTGTACTGCATGTTTGAAAGTTGCTAAGAGAATAGATCTTAAAAAAAAAAGAGAAAATTATTTTTCTACCAATCCATTAAAAAGCAATTCTATTCATTAGAGAATAGGAACAGCTTAGTAAAGCATCTATAGCAAATATATTAATTCATATTTTTGTTAGCCTGAAATTTACTTTATAATTCAACTGTTTCTTTATAGTACAATAGTAAAATACTTATATTCAACATATTCTGTGTATATAAATGTAGAAAAAAGTCTATACCACCATCATACACAACCTCTGTTCATTATCTTTTGAGAACTTTATCTTCCTCAAATCCTTACTTGGAATAGTCTTCAGTTCTCCTACCTGAATGGTAGTTATAAATGACAGTGGTATTATGGAGGGTTTTTCTTTTGATTTATCTGATTTTTTCCTCTTTAATAGTAAATAGTTATTTTTAATTTTTAAAAAGTATGTTAAAATGAAACATTTAAAAAAATATTACATTTTTCTAAATTTACTACTAAAAAAAAAATCATTGAGTTAAAAGTGTTATTCTAATATTCTAACCTAAAGTATTTAGAAAGGCAATTTAAAGTTTCTACTTTGTAATTTATGAAGTGTATAAATTTAAAAATCTAACACCTATACAAAATATATTTTTAAAGAACCCCCTCAAATCCTAAAATTAACTCTGAACTCAACTATCTATGGCCATGCATATAAACTGACCAAAACATACATTTAAACTAGAAATATGGTGTTTCTACTAGAAAGAATCCTAAAAGTATTCAATAGTGGAAAGAATGATTACCATCTTTCCACCCTTCCTGCAGATCCTCCCATTTTAAAAACACATCTACCTTAGCAGTAGCCAAAACCATTTCTAAGAAAGCCATGCCCATTTCTCTCCTTATAGTCAGTCCCGTATGTGTATCTAGCCCATACAGCTTTCAGTGTCATCATCAGCATTAAAAGATGTATTTATCATACACATTCCTGCACACAAACCTGTATGTAAATGTGTACACACACACATATGCACACAGAGCATCTGATTTCTCACAGTAGTGCACCTGTTAGAACTATCATTTAATTTTATACATATTTGAATTCTTTGAATTTTAAAAAATATTATCTTATAATTGAAAAAATATGAAGGAAAATAAAAGGGTATCAAAATAGCTAAGCACAGGAAGGAATAGAATCAATGTTTAAATTAATCTTCAAATTATGATAGTATAAAGTAACCATTTACAACACATACATTTATCTTAAGATACATTCTATATGCATCATTCTATATGCATCAACTTTATGCCCTCTCCCATTAGAAATATGCTGGATATAAAGCAATTAGAAGGATTATGAGATGGCACGAAGAATAATAATATATATTAAGTACTATCTAGATTTAAAACTAGCCTTCACCCAACATTTGAAGAAAAAAAATAAACATGCAATAATGAGATTCAGACCCAACGTAATCTAAAAAACAAGTGTTTGAATCTCAAGTGTGACTGGAAAATCCCAAGGCTATTACAATATCAAGAGGTACTACGAAATTATAAAAGACTGTGCACTTAAAAAATGTGTATTAAAAACTCATACAGTTTTTTCAAGAAGACAGAAAGTATATAAAAATCAAACAAGCTTCTCAACTCCTGAAAAGCTGCTAATCTTTGTAGTAAAGTAGGGTAAATATCACAAGTTACCTAATTCCATTAGAGTAACTCCAAACTGACAAATTCTGTTTTTCACAAATCTGTCTTTATCTCTTGAAAAAAGAAAATTAACTAGAAATTTAGTGGAACACAATACTAAGAAAAAAGAAATTAGCCTAGTATTTATGGTAAATGATGTACCATCTATCATATCTACTACAAAAGAAAATCCACAAAAAAAATGGTTTACAGAAAATTGTTAACCTATTTTGAAATGCCAGAATTAGAGTCACTCATACTACTTAAATAATGAAAATTTTTACGAATTATTCAGTAACTTCTAAGAGGTCTGGGTAAAAAGTGAAAGATTATAGGTAGAACACTGTTATTTAGTTTTAAACTACCATCATAAGATTCAAAATGACTAGTTTCATTAAAGGTTCATACTGAGCAAGACTACTGCACTTGTTGATATAAATAAATAATAGATATAAATTCTATTTAATAAATTTTCTATTTTAAAACAGAAGAAAGGAAAAGCATATGTTCCTGGCTATCAAGCAGTCAGCCTATTTAATAAAAATATAGTCCTGTGTGTGTGCATATATATATATATATATATATGCACACACACACACACACATATACATATATACATCCCATATCTTTATAGCTTTCATCAACAATCTGTAATCTCCACCTTTCTTTTCTCTATACATAAGAACTATAAATGAAAACTATAAAAGTATGGGATGTCCTCAGTTGAGATCCTGCAGGTAAATTTATGGAGGGCAAAGACTGTGTCTCTTTTATCTTTGTACCTCCAGAACAGCCTCTAGCTCATAGCAGACATTCGTTTTGCTGAAATAATCTCTATTCATTCATTCAAGTTGAATGAATTTACTTGGTACCTAATAAATACCAAGCCCCGTACTAGGTGAAAGGGTATTCATCGGTGAATAAAACAGGCTACCATCTCTGCCTTTGTGGAGATTAAAATACAGTGATAGAGGGGATTTCCTTACAGTGATTCGCACATCTCTCAAACCCTGAGATAAGGTGGTCAGGAAAAAGCCTATCCAAGAAGGTGGTATTTAAGCCTAAACCTAAATGAGAATGAGCCAGCTATTTGAACAGAATAAAACTTGAGGAAATATTTTCTAAACTAACACATCAGGAGCTTTGCTCACATTTGTTAACTCACAAACTAACTTCTGCACTTTGAAATTTACAATTATCTAAATAAGCCCTGTCATTTTACATTTTCTAGCCCTCTCCAATCTAAATAAACATCGAGTTGCCTAGCACTCTGTACATAAGGTGAATTATGTGTATACAGCTATGCCCAAATTGACATTTTTACAAACACATCACTTTTTATTAAGAATATCCTGTACATAATTCAAATAGTTAAAAGAAAATAAGAGGAAGGTCTATTACAGGCCAGTCACTGTCTAAGTACTTTAAAGCAGGAAGTCTCTCAAGTGCTACCATTATAAAATTAGCAAAACACTCTTTTTATGCTCAAATTTTGCGTTGAGAGTAGATTAAAGAGATTTGTGGGTTTGTAGGGGAAGCAACATAAATGCTGGAGGTGAAAGGGGAAGGGATCATAATATGAAGACATTATCTTGGTGAACCCATTTCAGTTCACAGTCTAGTTCTCTGATATTCAGGTCCAGAAACCTCAAACCAAACTCAAAAAGTGACTAATGATAAACCAGAATTGTGTTATACTAATTATCATTATGAAATATATTATCATGCTAACTGGACTTTAAGACTACTTATCATAATCTCACTCATGCCAATTTAATTAATCTACAATGGAAAACAGAGCCTTCCAAGTGAACAGAATCCTCATCTGCACTTTCACCTTTACAACAATACTTGAATCAGGAAGCTAAACGAGTGACCAGAATAGATGCTTGATGAATATGTTATCAGTAAAAGGGATACAGAGCTTTTAGCCAGGCTTTGGTGAGGACTGATCAAATATTCCTGCCCCTGAATAGAGATTACCTTTCTAGTTACCAGAATTTTCATGAACCCAAACGATCGGTTTTTTCTTTTTATACAGCAGTATTATAAACAGTGCCAAATTTTGCTTTTCAATGCTTTTTCAATGTTCAGCGCTGACCATCCATTCCTTTTCTGCTGACACAGCCTTCCTTTAGATATATTAATACCATCTATTTAATTCAACCAAAAACATTTTGAAATGCCTACTTCCTGCTGGGCACTACACAGGTGCTGAGCATCTAAGGTTAGGTAAAATATGAGCCACATCCTCAAGAATATCTTCTATTGAGGAAGACCCTCTCTTTCCTGTTTTTGACCTGGGACATAGCCAGTTTTTCAAAGTGCTTTCTGCATATATCTAATTTCATCCATTCTGTGCTGGTGTTATTTGTTCAGTGTTCTGGGGGTACTTTTACTGTTGCCCTGTGTATTCACTACAAGAGGTATTTTGTATAGAGGCAACAACCAAAGTACTGGGGAGTTAAGTAGCTTGTCTGAAATCAATAAGTTAATAAGTATTGGAAGCTGTACTAGTGGGGGTGAGGATTTAATAATATGGGTAACTGCTGAACCACTGTGTTGTATACTTGAAACTAATAGGAGATTCTATATCAATAAAAAAAATTTATCATGTGAGTACTGAGCTGAGATTCAAATTCTACATCTTTCTGACTCCAAAGATCACACAATCTTTCCTCTATTCCACGCAGTCTCTAAGAAACTAAAAACTCTTACAATATAGAAAAACATAAATGCCTAGTACTTTTCTTGACATATCTCCCAGTTTAATGATGTGTTTGCCAAAATAAAATCAGCAATATCAAGTTATAAATTTGTGTAGGGCTTTTATCAAAAGATTTCACTCATATGTGGAGAATAAGAACAAAGAAAAACTGAAGGAACAAAACAGCAGCAGAATCAAAGAACCCACGAATGGACTAACAGTTACCAAAGGGAAAGAGACTGGGGAGGATGGGTGGGAAGGGAGGGATAAGGGCGGGGAAGAAGAAAGAGGGTATTACTATTAGCATGTATAATGTGGGGGGGGGGGCACAGGGAGGGCTGTACAACACAGAGAAGACAAGTAGTGATTTTACAGCATCTTACTATGCTGATGGACAGTGACTAATGGGGTATGTGGGAGGAACTTGGTGAAGGGGGGAGCCTAGTAAACATAATGTTCTTCACGTAATTGTAGATTAATGATACCAAAAAAACAAAAAAAAACAGCGTTGCCCAGTGCTAAAAAAATACATTTGTGTAGGGCTTTTAAATCTCCAATTAACTACTAGGTACCTAAATGTAAGCCAGGAATAAGTCATCTTCATTTTGGTAGACAGACAGACAAGGCCCAAGTCACTGATATTTGGTACTCTTAGAAAATACAATCAAAACTCAGATCACTTTTCTAGTTGAAAGCTCCAATCTCAACAAAAATACAGACCTTTAATATGTAATATATTCAAATTTTACTGCTACTTTAAGCCTTAGTAAAGCATATTTATACTGATTTAAAAATAAAGATCAAGCAAATAAAAATAATGTAAAAAGTGCACAATTGGATATCCCAAATCATCTAAAGCTAAAAACATCTGATTGATATTTTCCTTTAATTTATGCTGTATTTTAAAAAAGAAATGTTGTCTTAAGCAACCCCATTAACATCTACTTCTGTTTCTTGTTTTCATGAATTATAACAGCTCGTTACAATTAACGGCAAAGAGTTACTAGGCCAGGAAATTACTTAAAACACAAATCCTAATGTACAAATAACAAAAATGTGATAAACTGCGAAAGGGGGAGCAGGAAATGGAGGAGAGAGACTATTAGGTGGAAATGCAGTGAGAATATAAACACCAGAAACTGCAATTCATCAAACAGGAAGTCCTGATATCACATGACATGCAGGAAAAGAAAATTTAAAAATAAATGATAATGGTCAAGGTGGGCAGGCTCAATAAAGCCAAGGGGGGGAGGGGATGAAAAAAGCTTTAAATGGATACAGAAATATTTTTGAAAAAAGCAATTATAAGAATAAGTTATATAATCAAGTGACAGATAAGGAAAGTAAAGAGACACCTTTCACTTCGTAAGTTATGTGTTCCTATTATCTACTCAGCAGAAAATCACACTCATGTCTGCCAGCTGTCAAAAACACTAAAGAAAATAATTTTCTCCTAAAATATGTAATCAAATGGCTTTTACAATGAATTAGACTTTTTTCCACAAAGAAAAGAAAAATTCAGGGTATCATATTCACAATTAAGAAATAACACATCCGAGTTAAACTGATCTTACCCATTAATGTTGCAAAAAGACACAAGGAGTACATGTCTTTGTCAGCTTGCTCCTGAAGTTCCTTAGATGACAGTTTACCAGTAACAGCAATCTCCTCTTGTTTCACAGCCTGCGCGGAGTGTGCTGCAGCAGCCTGACCACCTTCTGCTTTACTTTTTAGAATCTCTATTGTAATCCTGTCACCATGCTGTAAAGGAACTGGCTCCTTTTCCATTCCTGCTTGGGGTGGAAATAACTCTTTAGGAGGAAAGCCATATCGAATACACTGTAAATATGGAGGAATGTTAAATTCTCTGGCTATGCTTTCCTGAAGTTCAAAAAAGGTTGTTGAAGACTTAAGTGTAACCATGGACTGTCGTCCATCATTAGTTGTTATTCGGATCTTCTTCTCTTTAGAAGTTGATGGTGAATAGGGGGCCTTGGTAGGGGTAGCAGGTGCAGAGGATGGACCATCGCGAATGGTACTGGGAGAAACAGTCTTGGGTTGCCCTTTTTGTTCTTGTTTTAGCTTCTCTGTTTTCCGTTTCTGCATTACAGTTGATTGTTCTGTAATATTCTGTTGGATAGTTCTTTCAGTTTTACTCATGTTTAACTCCTCCTTGTGCAAAGTTTTTGTTTTCTGTCCAGTAAGAATAATTTTAGTTGGGAGCTGAGACTCTGACTCCTGTCCTTGTATATCTCCAACTCTTTGGGCATGAGCACCATCTATATTTACAGGAGTATACTCATCAGGATTCTTTTTGGCAGTCTGATGCAATATAGTGTGGACAACTTTCTGAACTAGGATTTCACTCCCAAATTCACCTGGAAAGTGCTTGGTAACAAGTTTCATTGCAACATCATAAACATTACTATTCAAAGATGAATCACTTTCATACTGGAACCAATATACTGTTTCTCTGACCACTCTTCCACCCCATTCCAAAGTAATAGGAAAAGCTTCCGGTAGATTGTCATACTCCTTACCATCCCAAAAATGTTTGAATCCACAACCACATTTGCCACCAGTGGACCTAGAATTAGTTCTGTCCCCATCCAAATACACAATAGACCCATCTCCTCTGACCCTTCGCACAGATGTGCCATGGCACCAATTACAAGCTGTTAGGTTACTCAATCCGTAGTCTGGTACGAGAACATCTTTCACTGAATCATATGAGCAAACCAAATTGTTCAAAGGAAAGCTATAATTTTTGTCAGGCCTCAGCTGTCCATGAGTACTTTTTGCCAGGTTATACAGTTTCCCTCCTGGAGCCAGCCACTCTGGAGGAACATGAAGTTCAGAAAGGGCACCACAGAGCAAACATTTGTGAAGGCGATTATCCAGTACTGCTTTTTTAGCAGCTGCTGTGACTTCTTCAGGCTGAACTCCTATCACCCCAGTCCTCCTGTAGAAATACTGATGGACATCAGCAACCAAACTAGGATGGATACCATGTTTGTCCATAAAGACTTCTTCCATAGCAGCAACAAGCCTAAGTAAGTATTTATCCTGCAAACTTCTGTCTCCTCCAATAACACAACCACCATCCTCCTCAAGTTTGATGTACTTTTTAATAAGGTCCTGAGGTACACCCCATGCTTTAGGAAGCAAAGTCATTGGCAGTTTAGGCAAAGCAGCCCCTTTTATGCCTACCAAGGGAATATAATGGTTTCTACCAGAGCTACTCCATGCAATACAGATTGGTTTGTTCAAACGTCCATCCTTCCCAGTGCACTTCTCTGCGGGGATGAGCCCAGGCAGAAAGGTAGCTGAATAATCACCAGAGCTTCTCATGCCACTGAGGGAATCTAAGAGAATAATAGGGCGATGTAACACATTGGCAAGGCCAAATATGTGGATGTTCCTCAGGCCCAAGGGGACACCTTCAGGTGGTACAAACAGAGGGTCACACTCATTAATAATGTCCTCCCACTCAGCGGCATCTATGAAGTCATGGAACAGGGCTTGATACCGGGCCAGGTGCTGCTGAAAGTGCTGTTTAAGATTCTCTCTCAAAGCGTGCCAGAAGAGCTCCCGGCCTACTAGCGCCCGGGACACAGCATGCACCAAGCAGTGTCCATCCCCGTCCACATGCACTGGAATGAGGCATTCCTGACTTTTATTGGCCCGCTTGATGTCCTCAAGAGTGTCGTGCAAATACAGGAGGCTTCCAGAGCGGTCCTTGCCATAGCCCACTGTGTTAACATGCTCTGGTTCGATGAGGAAGGCGCGGTCACCCAGTAAAGCGCAATCGAACAGTTCGCCCTGGTTCATGTCCCGGAGAAGCTTAGCCCGGCCCGTCTGTTTGTCCATTCCATAGCGAGCTAATATGGGCGACAACAATTTGCAGTGGTAGTTGGAAAGGCCCATCACCTTTACCAGTTCCGTGTTCTTCTTGGGTGCCCCTGTCACCCCGAGCAGCGCATTCCGCAGCAGGTTATGTAGTACTACGTCCGGGTCGGTCACCTCCTCCACCCCCAGCAGCTGCTGCTGCTCATGCCGCTGTCCGCACTCGGTACACTCGATGCTGACGGAACCGGAGGCCGGGAAGAATAAACGCGCCTGGCACTTCGGATCCGGGCAGCTCCCGGATAGGATTCTCCGGTCTCTCCGTTTCGAGAGCCCCCCCGGAGCAGCCGCCGCAGCAGCCGCCAGGGGCGGCGGAGTCTGAGGAGCCTCAGGGGGAGGAGGCGGCGGAGGCAGCGGGGGTGGCGGCGGCGGCTGAGACATAGCTCTTGGCTCTCTTGTCTCTCTCGGCGTCCCAAGCGACCCTCAAAGGTTCATAGCTCAGACCCGCACCGGCCAGACTCGGTAAAGTCCAGGCTCAGGACGAATTACTTTCTTGTCCCCACCAGCTCCTCCTCCTACCTAAGCGGGGGCGGAAGCACCACGACGTTGTTTCTCTTCTTCTCCGCTGCTTTAAGCCGCTCCGCCGAACGTTTAACGGCCACCACCCGAGCCCGCACTCACACTCACTCACTCTCGCTCGCTCTCCCTCAGAGACACACAGACACACACGCCCTCACTCAGACTGCGCAAGCGCAGCTTCCGCTATGACCTCTGGGAATTAGAGTCTTTCAGCTTCTCTCCTGGCCCGAGTCCTAGAGGCTTTGGTCCAAACGGAACTACAAGTACCGTGAGGCTAAGCGGCTAAACTCCCGCAAAGAGGAGGAAGAGGAAGGCGATAGGAAGGTGGGGCAGAAAGAAAGACAGTCCCTCCTGTTACCTGCCGGGAGTTGTAGTTTCCATTGTGTCCCCTTTGTCTTCTTCCCCAGTCTGGGGCCCAAGCAAAAGAGTATGAGAGACCACATTTCCTATGATGCCCTGCGGTACGTTCGGCTTCACTTCCCCCTTTGGCGGAGGGAAGGGTGCAGGGAAGCCTGGTAAAAACAGAGTTGAAGGGGATAGGTTTCGGGAGCTGAGGGTTTGAAGTTCACGACTCCTACAAGGGGAGGGAAATGAAAGTCTCTCAGTGAAGCAGGTACAGTAAAAAAAATGTCTGCGATATGGCGGGCTGGGAAGTTGAATGGAATGGCCTACTCTAGGCTGGAGATCATAAGAAAAAGGGGGAAAATAATGAATTGATTCTCGGAGTGTTTCTTAAGGTCTTTTTTCCCGCCACATTTACCTATTCTCATCTCTACTTGGCTATTCCAAGTCACTGAGGCGCCTGAATGCCCTTTTCTGCCTTTTTATTGTCTCTACTAGGGGTCACTGAGGCGCCATTTGTTTCCTCATTTCCTGTACGCCTTTGCAGTGTAAGTACAAGTAACTATCTTGGATGTGTATAGAGTTTTATATACATATACAAAGGCGTTAGCTGGATATAATATTGTTTGCTGCCTACAATCCTCCCCTCAGAGTAATAACAACTATCATTTATTAAGAATACATATCTGCCACAGCATTTACATACACTGTATCATATGATCTTAATAATAACCTTGTTAGGAAACGCGTTCGGAAAGGAAATGATTTGCTCAAGTTCACCTAGTTAGTAAGTTAGGCATTCAGACCTACATCTGTACTCATTTTATAGACAGACAGAGGCAGGAAAGGTTAGGCCAGTATTGTGTAAAATATAACTAGTTTATGGTGAATTGATTTGTACTTTATATAGGAACGTTCACATATATCATCTCATCCTCACACCAGTTCTGTAATATCTTTGCCGGTTATTGTTGACTCCCATTTATGGAAACAGACTAGAAGGAATTAAGTGACTTGCCCAAAGTCAAATCACCCGTGTATCTCAGAGGCAGGGAGTGTTTTTTACACTACTACAAAAGAAAAAAAGAGCTGTTAGCTCAGACCTTTTGTTAGGCCTCAGGGTCTGCTCTTAGTAGATTGACTTCAAGGGCTCCTAAAGATGTTTACCCCTTAGGAGGCAACAGAGCTTTTTTACTTGCCTCTTCATTACAGAACACATTATATGTTAATTGAAAGCTAGTATTATTTTAATTATTGTATAGGCAGTGCTTTTACGTTTTCATTCTGGAAATTCTTACTTTCTAAGACCTTAGATAACTGAACTGCCTCAAAATTTCTAAAAACATTTGGCACAAAATGGATTTATCAGTGTAGTCCATGCAGTCATTTGAGTCTTTGTAGCTATCTAGGACTGTCTACCTTATTAGGTTTTAAGCAAGTAGAATTTAATATTTTGAAGTAAACCATCTGTCAGACACGCTTAAGGGGTATTAGTACTGACTTACTATTGTCTATGATTTTCTTCAAAAGAAATATGTTTGAAAGAGAAACACTTCAGATGTTACTTTCCTAATTCTAATTTTCTTTTTCTACCTGGCCTATGCAAAAATAACATGACTTTCATACAAGATAGGTAATGTTACTTATCTTGAAAGGGATAATTTTCAGTGCAGCTTTTCTTAAAGAATTAAGTCAAGCAGGGAAGGTTATTTATTTTTATTCCGACAATAATTTTGTGGTAATTATACAAGTGGTCTTGAAACTGATTTTTAATTGAGGGTTGATAAATTGAGGAATTTGATATACCCTGTAAGTGGACATTATTTTCTACTGTGACTGAGAAGTTACACCTGCAGTAAAATTTTATTTTTCTCATACAGAATCCAAAGAATTGAATTATGATAGCCTCAGAGCACACCAAAGTTGACAGTAGTGTGAAATTCTAACACTGCCATATATTTTTATGTCTTAACATCATCAAGCCAAATTTTATTGATGATATATATGAACAGTCAAATTTTTGTAATTGCATCTGAATATGCCATTCTGAGTGGTACCTTAACAAAATAACCATTTCCCACCCTACTGAAGACATGGACAGCCTTTCACTGGCTTGCCAAGCACCATCCACCTGACTGATCCAGTGTTCATTTCCCCATGGAGCCTTGGTTAGTTAGAAACATTCTTCCCAAACTAAATGTGATATTAAACCCATTTGTTATGATAGTTCTCCTAGCTTTAAGGATTATACTTTTAAGGGAAAAAAATAGAATATGCTGGAGTAAAACATAGTTAATGGGAGGAGGGAAACGAGACAAGTTTTCAAGCCATTCTAAAATTAAATTTGATCATCTAACTTGACAGGTATTTAATGAGTCTGTAAATGCAAAGTTCAGAAGATAAGAAAGTTAATGTAAATAAAGGCAGTTATATTAACCATGCCAAGTTCAGTATGTAAATTTATTAATGACAGGCATTTAAATGGCATGGGTACCTATAAAGTAAGAAAAATAATATTTTCCTGAGACAAAATATGACATACTGTTTCTTCTAAGGCCATAGGAGTGCAGAAAGCCTCTGCCCTGCTTATGTGAGATACACATGCTTCTTTTTTCTTCCTGCCAAATTCCATGATCCTAATTGCCTATTAACTTTCACAAGATCTTTGTGGAATACGTAATAAGTCTCGTGCTTGTCTCAGTATTCCAGATAGGAAAAAATGAGCTGGGTACCTAATGTTATCTGCTCTCTGTAAAACTCTTCTAGAACCATCACCCCAGTATCACTTGTATCTGGAAATGCCAAAATTCAGTTAAAACTGAAACTCATGTTTTTCACAATTTCTAGTACAACACTACTAAACTTCCTGTATTGCTTTTAACAAACAAACCTGGTAAATATAAAAATGAGAGGCATCCACTTATATTGGAAAAGGAAGAGAAGCATAACTTGGGGAATGTTACATGTCAGCCACATACTTTCTCATGTGAAATGTACATCTGTACTAAAAGTTGACTATGTTACTCTAGATCCCTACCCCAGACAGTCAGACTTCGAGTCACAAGCTTTTGGTGAAGGTTGGAGTGGATGTGGGAGAGACTTGATTACTGAAGTGGGTATTGTAGCAAATTAAAGGGATGCAGAGGGCCATCCCTGTGCTGAAGGAACTCAGACTCTAATAGAAGAAATAGGCTAAACCAAACTGTACATAATGCAAGTTGAATAAAGCATATAATCAATCAATCCAAAACAGTACAGAAAAATATCACACGTTACAAAAATGTATTGAGGGCTTATTATAGGGCAGGTGTTTTAAAGTATACTGATCTTTAAAACAATCCTGTGAGATACGTAGTATTGTCCTTATTATAAAGATGAAAAGATTTAACATTATCTTCATCATGATAACCACCCAGCTAGCAAGTAGTAGAGCTGGGCTTCAAATCAAGGTTTTCTTCCATGTTCAGCACTCAACTCTCTGCTACATCGCAGCTGCCTAGTGTTTTGAGAAAGAATTTACCAAGAAGTGATTACAAACTGGTTGCATTTTTAGCGAGTTCTCTGATAGTGCTGGTGCTGCCTGTCCAAAGATCACACTTTGAAAATCACTGCTTACTAGACTGTAGGCTCTTTTGGTGAAGGCCTAAAGGCAAACTTTTTTCTGTATTACTGTTGTTTTGAGTTTTTTGAGTCCAAAGGAATTACTTGATGTAGAATGTTTAGAAAATAAGTAAGAAAATTGAAATTAGTCTTGTCAATTAGCAGTTATAATGGTTAACATTTTTGATGGACTGCTCCAAGTTTTCTGTTTCCTAAAAAAATTTGTAATTTTTTTAAAAAATAAAAATTATATCATCATCGTCATAGCTATTAAGACTTACTGAGCATCTACTGTGCATCAGGGTCTTTACATATGTTTATTTAATCCTTATATTCTTATGACCCAGGTACTATTATTATCATTCCTATATTATTGATGAGGAAACTGAGGCATAGCGAGGTTAAATAATTTGCTCAGTGTCTTGTTGCTAGTAACTGCATAATTAGAATTAAAACCCAAATAATCTGACTCCAGAGCCTATGTACTTAACCATTAAGTTATACCAATTCATGCTATGCTGACCTTTATGCTGTACCACTGTACATACTGTTAACTTATATTGCTTAATCACATAGTGAACAATCTTGATAACATTAAGTATTCTTATCTAAAATTTAAAAGAAAAGCCTACTTTTTTCTTTTAAAATGTCTCAGACATTCAAAAGTATACAGAAAATAATAGAAAAAATACTCATGGATACATTACTAGGTTTAACAAACATTAATATTCCAGCATATTTGCTTCAGAATACCCCCTTCCAGAAAAAAAGCAACAACCATAGATTTAGTAAGACTATGATTTTGAGGTTTGCTTTTACTTAAAATTATGCCTTATGCATTATAAGGGAAATCACCATTTCTCTTAAAAAAAGAGGCTATCCTTTAAGCTTAATAATAGAGGAGGAATTCTTGAAATGTGGCTAGTGCAACTAAGAAACTGAATAGTTAACTTTATATAATTTTAATTAAACTTATTTAGCCACATGTAGCTGATGGCTACTGTATTGGACAGCCCAGATCTAGGTCCTCAAAAGTCCACATTAAAAATTATGAGTCCCCAAATTTCAGTTAGTTTCTGGCTCTGGTAGGGGGTCAGGAGATAGGAACTAATTACAAAAAGGAACAAGGGAGCTTTTCAGATGATGGAAATATTCTTTATCTTGATTATGGTGATGGTGACATGGCTTTATACATTTGCCAAAACTCATCCAACTGTACTTTTAAATGGGTGCTTTTGATGTATGTAAGTTATACCTCAATAAAGTTGATTTCAAAAGTAAAAAGAAAAAGAAGTTGAGTTCCAGAGACAGGAGTTCCACATCTAGTTTTTCTAAAACATGCTTTCTGCAACCCCATTTCCCCCCTAAGAACCACCAAAGTCATCACTACAGTATTATAGGACATGGTGTGACCTGGCCCCTGGCTACTTCGCTGACTCTATTTGCCTGACTTGTGCTTCAGCTACACTGGTCTCCTTACTAGGCCTCAAACACTCCATGTACGTTCCCGTCTCCAGGCCTTTGCCTTGCTCTTCTGCCTGGAAGACTCTTTACCAAATAATATTCATTTAGGTATCTGCTCAAAATAACAGCTCCAACAAGATGCCATTCCTGGCAACCTCTCTAAAACAGCACCTCTGTCCTTTTCACTCTCCATCCGCTAATCCTGCTCACTTCTTTGCAGCACTAATCACTATCTGAAATTAAAAATTACTTTTCTATTGTCCTCCTTCCCCATTAGACTGTAAGGCTGTTATAAGGGCAGGCAGTTTGTCGATTGTTGGATTTCCTGTGCCAGGCACACAGTAGCCTCAATAAATACTGCTCAATGAATGAATGGCAGTCGTCCCTGGCAGAGTTCCTCAGGCTGAGATCCAAGCATATGTTCATATAAAATGTACAGATTCTCTACAAGATGTAAAAATTTTTTGTGTTGTCATTTTGATGTAATCTGAGACAAAGTAGTAGTATGATTCTCCAAGTGAGTACCTTAAAACAGGAAGTTTTGAGTGCCTGAGTTCATGTTAAGCTTAGGATTTTGTTTATATCACATGGAAGCTGAACAACATCATGAGAAGATGCATGGATAAAGATTTCATGGTAATTTTGTGAGAGAGTCATCACATGTCACAGAAGCCTAGATATACGAAACTCAACAGAACCAGCTGTCAATGCCACATTTCAGTTAGAAGTAGAAATTGCACAAAACATACCCGTGCAGGCATTTATATTCCTGACAATTTAGTAGCTGTAAGTAACCTAGTGAATACACAGTGAGGAATTGTTTCTTGGTTCCCAGCAGTATTAGATTACATGCTATTTAATTCACATTTCAAATACTCAAGAATACTTATAACCCTATATTATGGCAAGTAAAACTGCTTTACAGAGTTGCCAAGTGATACTAAATTAAAATTGGCATTTGAGGAGTTTGTTGCCCCAGAATTTTTATTAAAATATGAGATCTGATAATCTTAGACTAACAGCCAAAACCCTGAAGTTATTAATACAATGTATTTATGCAAGCAGGTACCATTTGCATTGCATTATTAAAGTGAACAGAGACACATTTAATATATATCAAAAGTTGAATCTTCATGCTCAGAAACCTAACATTTTAGAGTTCAAATTAACATTGTTTTAAACGGCTGGACCAAGTAACCACCCACCTTGTAACAGGAGAATCCTTATCATTGCAGTTGTGTTTCCTTTGCCTCTTCCTTTTTCTTTTTTCCCTTTACTTAGGACCAGAAGGGTGCTTTTGGGTAAAAGAATAAGTGAAAGAGTTTGCTACAAGAAATAGTTGTTGTATCTTCATTCCAGTAACAGTCTTTTGAGTTTTTGTAGAATGGCCTGACCTCTCATTCTGAACCTTCTAGCTCTATCCCCTAAACACAGTCTAATTAAATTCTTTTCATGAGGATGACTTAAAAAGTTGGAACAAGTAGTACTTGACACATTTTTCTTATGTATAGTTTTATAAGACATATCTGAATAGGTGAGAGAAGAGCAAAAGTACAAACAGAATACTTTTTTAGTCCTGTGGATCATTACATAAACCATAGTATTCCAAGATAAAAATACATCATAATGGTGAGGTACAAGAAATAAAATCCAAGGCAGTCTGCAAGTGGGTTTTTGTTTAGGTGGGCAGCAATATGTTCTAGGAAATTATGTTTGTGTACTGAGTCAAATCATTGGCACTAGGTGTCAGCACATCACAATTGATGCATGCATTGAGCATTGGTAAAACAGCAATCAATGAACAATGTATCTTTCACAAGGGCACCTTTGACCCAGCATTTTTCCATTAGAATGTTGACTTTCATATAGCCTGGCATTTGCTAAGGTGTGCTCTACGAATTCTGTGGATATTAATCATGTTGAGGGAAGGGTTCTGTAGTCAAATAAGTTTAGGAAATGAGTAAACTAGGTTTTCCTCTTTTTCCACTGTAGGACTTCTCAAAGCCTTTTTATGCTGATGACATGTGACTTTCCAGAGAGCAGCAGTGATAGTTCCAGAATGTCTAGGCAGAGGAAGGGCTTAGTGTGAAGGGTTTGCTTGCAACACAAGGTACTAGGATATGTCCTCAGTTAACATTTGTTTGATTTGCACATTGTTTTATTTGGAGTGTATACTTTGGGATGAGCTGGGAATGCTGAGAATCAGTGGAGGTATTAGTGCTCTAAGTTACCCCTTGGCACTGTTATTGATATGTAGCATGCTCACACTTTTTGGCTGCAAAAACATTTTGAATCTGTCAGAGGCACACATTTTAGAAAATACCAACACAAACAAATAGCCCCTCTTATTATGGCCTCTACTTTTATCAGTGTGCTTGAAAAGGAGTTAATGTTTGTCCATATTTTCAAGTAGTTTCTGGAGGGTTTTTTCTCCATTTAATGTTTAATCCAGATGGGTTTTTGCATCTGATGGAGGAAGATATTCAACTTATTTCATTTATATATTTACTTTATATTGCAAAATACCAGTTGTCCTGAAACTTTGCATAAAATATGTTTTTGGTTTTGTTTTCAGGTCCAGAACCCTTCAAATTCACTTACCAATAAGTTCATTATGTAAACAGATAAATGTGGCTGAAATGGGGAAGGATGAGAGTCATTCCAACCTGCCAAGATCTCCTACCCCATCTCTACTCTCCACATAGGGGAGGTTCCAGAGAGTACTTTGAAAACCATTAGGAAAATTAATTCCTTCATAAATGACTTGAAATGCCATGTCTGTAATATGCTACATTAAAATTTTTACCTATTCAATCACTTTTGTATTTTTCTGCTAACCTCATACTTTAAGGAGTCTATAGTCTTTATAATATAACAAAAGAAATAGAAATATCTAGAAGTTAAATAACAACATGGGGTTCTTTAGGGGCTGGTAAAATTAGCATGTTTCTTTAAAATTATGTCTATTATTGGCAGGAGTTGGCTAAATACCTTCAGTATAGAGATTAACTTCGTAATGTACATATGGTTGATAATTTGATAATGTTTGTCGCCAGTTTACAATGTTGATATTGTTTGATCCACCAAAATCACTTGCAGAAGTCAACCCTGAAGAAATAACCAGGTATGTATAGGAAATTTTATTAATGTTTAGATTACTGATAATGCTGAAGATGATCCAAATGTTTAACAGTATAGGACTAGTTAAATGAATTGGGGCATATCTGTGAGACAGGATACACTAAAGCCATTACAGTGATGTTGTAAAAAGAAAAATACCTTACTGAGTACCTGTGATGAATCTGGCACCATACCAGGTACCTTAATTACGTTGTCTTTACTTAAGCCTAACAATATCCCTAGATGATAGGTATCATTATTCCTGTTTATAGACAAGAAACACAGAAGTTCAAACAGCTAGTAGTGTTGCTGGCATTCAGCTCACGTCTGCTCTTAACACTTGTTCCTAATTACTGCCCTAGCCATATGGGAAAATATTCACTATTTACTGATAGTTATTGCTTTAATGCATTTTAACTGACTTTAAAAAAGAAATACTCCAACCTACATGCAATCCCTTCTTCCTTGGCCAAAGTTACTTCTGCTTGGTAATCTTTTTCCCCAGAATGAATCTATATATGTTTTTTATTGAGCTTAGAAGTATTAAATGAGTGCTCTTAAGAATTCAAACAAAAGTGAAGATTATAAAGTAGCTACACCTATTATTGTCACTGTATATGATTGGCTACATTGTAGTCTCTTTACGTTCCCTCAGTTCTATCTCTTCTTGCTCTAGTGTCAACTTACAGTCCCTGGCTGGGGCTGGGGACAGACCAGAAAGGAAGACTGAGTTGGGGGAGCTGTGTAGGTCTGAACTTTAAGCACAGTAGCGTCTGCTGTGTATGTGGTGTAGCGTGGTGGTTAGAAGCTCTGGTTCCAGAGCCCAATGGGCTAGACCGAGTCCTGGCTTTTGAACTTGGGAAACTTGTTCGCCCTCTTGGTACCTCAGTGTCTTCATAAAATGAAGGTGGTCATTGTACCTACTTCATAAAATTGTGGTGAGGATTAAATTAGTTAATGCATTTAAAGTACCTGTGACATACTGAGTGCTCACCCATTAGCTTTAATCATTGTCATTATGTGCAGAAATGGGAGAGGAGAAAAAGAACTCATGAGTTTACTATGTGGCACATCCCTACCTGAGCTCTCTGTTTGATCTCTGTGAGTTAGATGTTTTTATCATTTCCTTTTTATAAGATGAGGAATCTAAAATTTGGGAAGGTTCCATATGGAAAGAGTAGAATGACTCATCAGATCCATTTCTAGGACTAAGGGCAAGGTAAATACTGAAAGCTGCCTGGCCAGGAAATAGTAATGCTGAGGGATGAGATGAGAACTGGGCCTATGGAGTCATACCACCCTTTAGGAACCAAGGGCAGGAATTAATAACATTCAGGACTGAGTGGGTTCCCTATCTGTTATCAGGAAACCCAGCCATTTTTCTTCTAGTTGTATTTTCTGTAAATATTTCCTGTTTTTTATTCCTTACTATTTACTAAAATTATTTCTGAATTACCAGTCTGTCTAACTTACGCTTTGAATGAGAAAAAAAGAAAAAGGAATGTTTGGCCGTCTCATGCTGGAGCTTTCAGGGAGAACATGTAGATTAGACACCAGGTATGCTGGGCTGCCAATGCCAGAAGAGGGAAAATAAATGCAGGGAAGAAAAGCCTCTTTCTCAGAGGCTTCTGGAATTTGCTCTTCTCTAACCTTAGAAGATTTTGAACAGTTTCCTAGAGGGTGGGCTTTCACTTATTCATCTATCCAGCATGACTCATCCCCAGAAGTGTTGAGTAAGTGAAATTTTACAGTATTTATGTTTTGTGACTTAGAAACACAATGATGTGGGAGGAGAATGGACTTTTGGAGTCAGACATATCTGAGGTAAACTCATGGCTTTGTCACTTAGTAGTTGTATAATTTGGGGCTAGTTAGTAACTTCTCTGGGCTTCATGTACAAAATGGGAATAATGACATCTGCTTCACAGAGTTGGTACGAAAATGAAATGAGACAGCAAAAATAAAAGTGGTCAGTGGCTCACATAGGCCTTCATGTCTTACTTTTCTCTGTGAGACTGTGACTTTGGAGCGAGCATTTGGCTGTGTCTTGAATTTGTTTTTATACTTTACTATATCCAGTGCAGTGCTTTGTTTCAGTGATATAAACTACTGAACAACATTGGCATACATACACAGGAATGGAATAATGGGTAAATAATTTTCGTGGGTTTTAATGTCTATTAATCTATCCTGTCTTAGAGAAAAACTGCCAAATGCAGAGAGATAAGATGCAGAGTCAGGGCTGAAGAATTGGGCAGGTCATTCCCTGCACAAGGCCAGAGGCTCCAAGGAGAATGGGGCTCAGCCCTCGGCCCCACAGCTTGCAGAGCCCCCTGCTTGCTTCAGTTTCCTCAAAGGCAGTCTTCTGTGGGTGAATGAAGCCTCCTCTCTTCTGACAAAGTGTTCCTCTTATAAATGATATACTGTGCTTGATTTAAACTTTTTTCTCTTTAAATTACAGAATACCTAAAATGTAAAGAACCAGACATTCATTTACTCATAAATTGAGATGGCCGTAATTGTTATAACTTTTTAAAAATTGTAACTTAATTTCAGACCTACAGAAAAAATACAAAGAATTCCCATATACCCTTCTAATATTTTACCACATTTGCTTATCTTTATCTTTCTGTATTACATATGCAGATTATTTTTTCTGGGCAGTTTAAGAGAAATTTCCTCTTGTCCCCCCTTCCAATCTTCCTTGCTTCCCACTTTTCTTCCTTTCTTTCTCTCAAATAAAATATTCTAGGTAGAGCTAAGTTGTTTCCCCTTCATCTGTCCCTGTCCCTCCTTCCCTGCCTCTCCTTGCCTTTGTCAGGGAACCTGCTGTCTTACATGTTTTTGTCCTTTTACTACATATGATTAGATCTATAGATATTGAATTTTTATTATTTGTTGAGACTTACTTTGTGACCCAATACATAATCACTTTCCCAAATATTCCTTGTAACTTGAGAAAGAACATGTACTCCTTAATTCTCTAATGAGCCAATAGCTGTAAACCACTTAGAACAGAGCCTGGCATATAAGCACTGTGTAGTGTTAACTTTTAAAAACAACCACGTGGTGTACAGTTACATAGAAATCTGCTGGCTCAAATTTGTTAACTGTCTTGTTCAAATTTTGTATGTGCGAGCTCTTGTTTTTTAGAGAAGTGTGTTAAAATCTTCCTGTGATTTTACATTTTTTGCGCATATGCTGCCAACTTCCACTCCCTGGCATGGGAGTGAGAGATCCCAGCCAGCTGTCTGGATCCCATCCCCTGATCCCATCCTGTTAGTTGGGGCTGTGCGTCGCTGTGCAGCAGAGAGCTAGGATGGAAGTCAGGGCCCTGACCGAGCGGAAAAGGCATCACAGGGAAATAAACGGAAGTTCACAAATTCAAACACACCAGGACTCAGTGGCGTTCACATCTCCCTTTTGTAAGTTTTTTTGTTCTGCAGCCTAATTATCATTTGCTACACTCTGTTTTTCTCCTCTCAAATGTCCCGTGGTCTCTCAACCCTAATTCCTCCAAAGTTTAAGCCAACTTTTTGGATCATATTCACCAAAATCCCTCTTTCCAATATTTCAGAACTAAGTTTCAATATTCATACGATAGGGCACTGTAAGCTTGGGGAGAAATGTTTCTTAACTGATTCAATGAAAATGGAATATTGTTGGTTGCACAGTGGTAAACAGAATACACATGAGGAAAAGTGGGGAAAGTAGGCATGAAACAAACCCAAATAAATTGTTACAATTGCCAAAAGTGAAAAGAACAGTTTCTCTAAGGGAGAAAATAGTAAAAGGGGTAATGTAGTGTGAAGATGTGATGGGAGATGATGTTCTAAGAGGAATATTCAGCTCTGGAGAGGCTGTGGACCAGACTGATCTCAGCTACTGAAGTGCTGAAAGAAGCCAGCAAGGGTCTGAGAGGCAGTGGGGAGGGGTGTAGGCGCTAGTTCGCTAGTTCACATAGGGCTGTATGAGCCATCTTAGAGGTTACATTTTATTCCAGGAATAGGAATCCATTGAAAGGTTCAGGCAGAGAATAGATGACTGGGTTAATGGATTTAAATATACCTCTAGCAAGTAGGTGAAGAATGACTAGAGAAAAGAGTGGAAGCAGGACATCATTCAGGGCAACTTTGGTAAATGGAAGTTTTTAGTGACTTCCATATGTTTCCCTCTTCTCAGAGTTTCTTAAAAACACAATGGCAAATGAAACAGCCTTAAACTAACTTCATCTGTAAAAGATTGTTTATACAGTTCGTGATGACCATCATGAAAGATCCACTTATAACCATAACCCCACCCCCAATTGAAATATTGTGGATATTTTGTAAAAACTTTAAATTTTGAAAAATGTAAACTCCGTAAGTGCAGAAGACTATGGTAAATTCCTGTTACCTTGCAAATTGCCTTGCCTTAACTACTCAGTGATTGTTAAGTTTGCTGACATTGACTTTATCTGTTACTTTTTATTTCTTCATTCACTAAAATATTTAAAAGCAAATCCCAAACGTGTTATTTTTACCTTCATATATTAAGGATCCATCTCTAAGAACATTTTCTTCATACTGCAAAGCCATATTCATAAAACTGACAATTATTGCTAATATCTAATGCCAATTCCATAACCAAATGTCCTTGGTGTCTCAAAAATTCCTTTATTGTTGGTTTGTTCAAATCAGAATCTAAAGATATGCTTAATGTATTTGGTGTTTAGTGTTTTAAGTCCCTTTTAATCCAGGGCACTGCTTTTTTCTTTGCTTCTCCTTTTTTCTTTTCCTATTTTCATTTTTTTAAAAAACGTGTCATCAACTTATACAAACTGGACTGATCTTGTAAGATGTCTAAATATTTCATAAAAACTTAAAAATAAAAAAACCAGGATGAAATGTAGAGCTTGAGCCTTTAAACTTCCAGCAAGTCAGACCATCTCTCTGGAATGTTCTTTTAAGTGTCTGGCATACAACACAGTCCAGTGAACCATAAACACTCACCACACTTGGCATCCATATGCAAGCTGTTAAATAAGAGTGATGTGCTTAATGTTTTAATTTTGTCGTTCAGGCTTCTCAGGTTCTTGACCTGCTTACTGTGATTTGTCTACTGTTATTAAATTAACAGAATCTGAAAATAGCACTGTTTCTCAAATGTTTTTAAAAACAATTAAGATAATGCTTCAGTGTGCTAACCTCAGCCTTCTTCACTTCAGAAATTAGAAAATTAAAAATAGTTGAACTGGAGGTACCGTCAGTAAAAGCCATTTTACATTTGGTTCCACTTTAATGAAGCACAGAAGTACCAGTGCCCAAACAATACATATTTTCTTCACCTCAGTGTCTGTGTCCCTGAGAAGGTGACTTTGATTTCTTTGCTATAATTAGCTCTGTTGCCAATGGAGCATAGAGTCTGATTACCTGCAGTAACTAGAATTAGATCACTAGTTCTTTTGGCTTTGTTGTTTCAACAGGTTGTAGTGCATGAATATTATTGCAAAATTAAAGTAAAAGTATCTTATATAGCCTTCTAATGTTAATCGTTTTGAATTATTTACTAGTTTGATTATTCAATGCAAGGTTATAATTCCAAATTAAGCATAAACTAGATTTACAGGAAACGTGATATTTAATGTTATTTCACTTCTAAATAAAAGACAGTATCTTCACTGAACCTGTGCTCACACATTCTGGATTTAATCCTGGCTCTAACACTTACAAGCTAGACAAACCATTTCACTTTTCTGAGCCATAGTTTTCTCATGTAAATGGATATATTCTACTTAATTTATAAAGACTTAAAGATAATAAGTGAGACTGAATTTAGACTGCAGCTTGAGGAATTCTGAGTGTGTATATTGGATCAGGCCCTAAACTAGGAGGTATTTGACAGAGATATTTATTAGTTAGAGATGAAAGACCCAGTGTTGAGAGCCAGAATCCTTGAATCCTCAATCGGCTTCAGCTGTCCTCTCCTGATACCTGTAACAGATAGTAAGTGTGTAGAGGACCAAGCCCCAGACAGACAACTGTCATAGGTAAGGGCTGGAGCCCCAACTTAATGTCTGGGATGAATTGGGTTGAATTGGATGGTCAGTAGATGGATGACCTTTTCCACCCTCCACTGATAATTAGTCACTCTTTTATTTGTGCTCTTTGAATTTATCATCCTGCCTCATTATTATATTTATATATACACAAATGTCCCTATAAGTGTTTATTTAATTGAATTGGCATACAAATGGCCAGAAAATGTGTATGTCTCCTCCCCATATAGTCATCAATTAGGAAAGATTTGGAATTCTAAAGTAACTTAAACCAAACCAAACTACACTAAGGATGAGGTAACATTGGCAGATGATACTCTAGGAGTTAACAATGCAACAAGATGCTGAATTAAGTGTTGGTTCATCCATTCATTTAGCAGATGTTTATTGAGAACTTGCTGTATGTAAGGGATTATACTTGATGACTAGGGTGCAAAAGTGAAAAGACATTATCTTTACTCATAGAGTTCACAGTTTTAGTTGTATTTGACTCAGAAATAGTGTTTAATAATAAAAGAATGATGTTATGATGTGCAGGTCACAAGAGCCCTAAAAGTAGTCTGCAATATTAAATGTAATTATTTCTTGATTAGCAGTTCTATGCCAGGAGCTGTACTAGTTGTTTTGTTTACTGCATGTAATTGAATCCTGGCAATACTCTACTCTACAGATGACAAAACAAAAGAGGTTATGCAATATGCCTAAACTCACAAAAGCTAGTAAGGAGAATTAGAATTAAACTTGTATCTTTATTAGTCACTACTCAATAGTGGATCACCAGTGAGGTTTCCCAGCACATATTAGAATGTCTGACAGATTGTAAGAATCACAATGGCTTACAAGTATATAATTCACAATACAGACAGGTTTAAAGTCTTTCTGATGAAGAGTTTCTGATTTCCCCATTCTAACAAGCCAAAGCCTCTACTCACTCCAAAATACATGAGTTAACCTGTCCAAGTATGTGGATTTCTGAGTTCCTCCATCCAGTGCCAGTACTTTACTTTATTGCCAGTAGTAAATGCATTATATAATTTTAATTGTAGCACCTCTAGCATTTTATCTAAAAGAATAAAGTCAAAAATCAACTTCCAAATAAATGAGACAGAAGGGGCAAATGTTCTTTTATTTGAAGTGTTTTAATTGCCATCATTATTTTTTCAATTGTGTTAAAACGTACATAATATTTACCATCTTAACCATATTTAAGTGTACAGTTCAGTAGTATTGAGTATATTCACATTGTTGTGCAACCACCACTACCATGCGTATCTAGAGTTCTCTTAATCTTGCAGATCTGAAACTCTATACCCATTAAACAACTCACCATTCTGACATTTCACAAAATTCTAACCAGTACTCTTCAAAAGTGTCAATGTCCTGAAAAACAAGGAAAGACCGAGAATCTATCAGAGATTGGAAGATGCAAAGGAGACGCGACAGTTCAGTGCAATGTGGTATCCAAGATTGGACCTTAGAACAGAAAAAGGACATTAGCAGAAAAACTAATATCAGCGAAATCTGAATGAAATCTGTGATTTAGTAGTGTTATACCAATGTTAATTTCTTCGTATTGACAACTATACTATGGTTATGTAAAATCTTGACAGTGGGAAAATGGGATAAAGGGAAATGGGAATTCTCTGCTAGTCACAACTCCCCTAATCTAAATTACTTCACAATAAGGAGTTTCAGAAAATTAATTTTCTCTTCTAAATGATTATCTTAAGGGACTGCATGGTTATCCCATTAATGGTATCGTTGCTTTAATTATTTTCAAAATATCTTTCTTGGAATTGTCTTCAAAAGCCTAAAATCGAAGGCCATAAAATCAGAAGAGTCAGGAGAGATCTGAGGAGTTATCTAGTCCAATCTCCCAACCATTCCAAGGAATTCTGCATGTACCATAATTTATTTATCTACTTCCCTAGTGGTTGATATTTAGGTTGTGCCCCAAATTGTGCCCTTTACAAAGTTTATGTGAAATTTTTTGTACCTATATCTTTGGGCATATTTAGGGATATTTCAATATGCTAGATCTCAATAAGTGCAGTGGTAGGTCAAAGGAAACACACATTTAAAACGTTGATAAGTCCTTCCAGTTTGCCATGCAAAAAAACTGTATGCTTCTACCAACAGTGTATGGGCATACACTAACATGGATTATGATCAATCTTCAACATTTCAGCTATTCTGATAAAAGCAAGGGCCTGCTGAGGTGGGGGCAGTGGGAGCAGCCCACCCCTATAGATAAGAATATTTTAACACTGACATATTTAGAATTTCTGGAGCATGATGATATGTTTTATTATTATTTTTTAAATTCTCTACAGACAATGCATCCTCTTATTGCCTGCTTTCGTTCCTGCTGACTTAACACTGCCTAACCCTCTTCAGTATTCCTGCTGATAGGCAAAAGAAGCCACCAATTTGCATTTCTCTGATTACTAATGAGGTTGAACATATGCTTATTTGTTTGTAATCTGTATTATTGGTAATCTGTATTTCTCACTGAATGACCTATTTATATTGTTGGCCTGTTTTTTGGGGGGGGGTTATTTTCTTTTTCTTATTAAAAAAAAAACTCCTTATTATATTGTGAATAATAATCCTTTGTTGCCTGTGTTGTAAATATTTTTCTCTGTGTGTCACTCAACTTTTAACTTGATGGTTTCTCTTGCTATATGGAAATTATGTTGGTGTTTGGGGGAGAGTACAACTTTTTATTTCATTTAAATTTATTTAAAATTAGAAACACTAGGAACTAGGAATACATTTCAAAAACCTACCAAAACTCCAAGTGGAAAACCTGCTTATCTGAGCTGGGAGCAATGCCCAGAATCAAAGCAAAGCATAGCCAAAGACTCCTAGGTGCCCTTCCTAGGTTTTTTATCAGGCTAAGAAGTTCTTTCTGACTCAAAGTTCGTAAAAGATATTTTTATTTATTTTTACAAGTAGTTTTATTGTTTAGGTTTTTTACATTTAGGTCTCTAAACCACCTGTAATTTATAGGTTACTGAGCCAGTTATCCTTGTGCTGTTTATACTGAATAATCTATCTTTCCCCACTGATTTGAAATGCCACCTTGAGCATGTGTGAAATCCCCTAAGTAGGAACCTGGGCTATTTTATGGACTCTGTCCCACTCCACCAATCTAGCTGTGTTTTTCTCATCAGTACCACACTACCCAATTTCCTACATAGTTTTATAGTTCTTTTCAAGTTCATGTGTCATTTTGTTACAGTTGTTTTTCAAAACTTTCTTGGCTGTTTTCAAACATTTGCTTTCCAGATAAACTAGAGAATCAACTTTCAAATTTAAAAAATTCCATTGAGATATTGATAAAAATTGCATTTAATTTACAGATCAATATGAGAAGAATTGCCTTTAAAAAATAGTAAGGCTTCTTATCAAGCTATGACTCTCCATTTACGAAGATCCATATATGTCTCTCATTAAAACATAGTTTTTAAAAATGAGTTTGAGTACTTCTATTAATTTTATGTCTAGATATTTTATAGTTATGGTTATTTTGAATGGGATATTTTTCCATTGTATTTTTGAACTGGCTCCTGCTGACACATAGCAAAACTACGATTTTTTTGTATTCCTTTTGCATTTAATATCTGGTATTACTATACTTTGTTTACTCAACCTCTCCCCCATTTCTAGGCATTAGGTTGTTCCAAATTTTGATACGCCATAATTAGCATTGCTATAAACATCTTTAATCAAGGACGTTTTTTCCCTTTAAATTTCTTCCTAT
This sequence comes from Manis javanica, assembly GCF_040802235.1. NCBI lineage: Eukaryota > Metazoa > Chordata > Mammalia > Pholidota > Manidae > Manis > Manis javanica. The sequence continues at coordinate 154,894,487 of NC_133157.1, forward strand.
AAATGGGAAAAACAGATTAAAGGGTATATGTAACTTCATAGCTCCTCATACATATTGCTCTGATGAATCTCCTGAAGGGCTAGCACCTTTCTGATTTGCCCATAATAACATCAGCACATAGGTAACAATGATGAAGATAATGACAATGAGGATAATTTTTTTTCTTTTTTTTTTTTGAGAGGGCATCTCATATTTATCGAACAAATGGTTGTTAACAACAATAAAATTCTGTATAGGTGGGTCAATGCTCAATGCACAATCATTAATCCATCTCAAGCCTAATTCTCGTCAGTCTCCAGTCTTCTGAAGCATAACGAACAAGTTCTTACATGGTGAACGAATTCTTGCATAGTGAATAAATTCTTACATGGTGAACAGTACAAGGGCATTCATCAGAAACTTTAGGTTTTGATCACGCATTATGAACTATAAACAGGTCAAATATGAATATTCGTTTGATTTTTATACTTGATTTATATGTGGATCCCACATTTCTCCCTTTATTATTATTATTTTTATTTTTAATAAAATGCTGAAGTGGTAGGTAGATGCAAGATAAAGGTAGAAAACATAGTTTAGTACTGTAAGAGGGCAAATGTCGATGATCAGGTGTGTGCCTATGGACTAAGTATTAATCCAAGCTAGACAACGGCAGCAAAACATCCACGGATGCAGAAGATTTCTCTCAAAACGGGGGTGAGGTTCTGAGCCTCACCTCTGTTGATCCCCAGTTTCTCACCTGATGGCCCCCCTGCAACTGTGCCTGTTTTAGGTGGTTCCTCCCTTGAGGAATCTTACCCATCTCTGGCTAACCAGTCATCTTCCGGGGCCATACAGGGAAATGTAAAGTTGTTAAGTGAGAGAGAAGCCATATTGTTTGAAAAGGTTAGCTTTTTACTTCTTTGCAGATTTATGTCCTGTGGCTTCTAGGCCCAGAACTTGTCTCGAGGTATCTTTACCACCTGGAGGAATTATGATGCTCGGTAAATTCAATATGAGGCACGAATTCTATTTAAGGGTTGTAATTAGGGAGGAAGAAGAAAAGCTATAGAGGTAGCATATGAAATAAAACATGGGAGGATTGATTATTTCTTTGACATATCTTCTTGTAGAGTACCTTAAGCATGTATAGGTTTTAAACTACTAACTAACTTGCGCACACATATTAACATAATAGGAATATGGTGACATAAACTAAGCAAATCTATAATTACCAGCCATCTCCAGTGAAGCCAAGAAACCCAGTTAGGCACCCTAGGCATTTGTGAAAATTTGTCTATGATATGATGGATATTGTCCAACTGTACTTGAACAGTCTCAATGAGGATAATTTTAAATTAAAAATATATATATATTTTTAATTTTATCAAATATTTTCTTAGCATTTATGCCTTGTATTGTGCTCTGGGCTTTCATGTCTTCTCATTTAGTACTGTGAATGTATAAGATCTGTTTCTGTCTCATATGTACAAATGAGGAAACTGAGGTGCAGAGAGGGAGGGTAACATATCTGCCCTCACTGCTGGTAAGAGACAAAGTCAGTTGTATTGTGCCAGTGTTCAGTGCCTTCTTCCTATGTCTTCTCATATACCATTCTTTTCATTTTTCATTTACATTTGAAACTGTAAAAAGTATATGAGACCTGAAAATTGTATCACTGTGCATTTCTTAACTAATAATAAAAATGCCACTTGATAACACTTGTTAAATTGCTTTTTTATCTCCTTTGACCACTTATCCAGTAGAGGGGTGATACTAATTATATATTTGTCACAATTTCATGTATATATTGAATAAAAAGTTTTAAAATTATATTTTCTCCTTTATCTTTACAAATATTCTTGGGTTTTCTTGCCCATTGAGTCTTCCTTGTATTTATTTTAGTTTACATCTTCTGTAAATTCTTCTTATCTGAAAACTATTACCAGCACATAGAATCATATATTAAGTAGTCATGGTTACATGGAACACCCTTATCTCAATATAGTAGCAGGAATTGTAGTTATAGCTAATAATAGCAGCTTCCAAATACTGTGTGCTCAGGAAATTATATACACAATTTTATTTAATCCTCACTATAATCCAATGAGATATTATCTTTGTTTTACAGATGAAGAAATAGGCTGATATATCGACTTGCTCAAGGACACACAGTTAACAAAAGGAAGACCTGTCATATTCCAAAGCCTATGATCTTAACTACAGTACTGCTTGACCCTCCATTATGCATAGAAAGGTGACTCTGCAAAAAAAGCTCTCTATTGTGTTAAAGGGGGAAGGAAAAAGACCCTTCCATACAAATTCATTTCTTTCTTTTTACAATTTTAAAAAGTCATTTAGAATGAAATTTTAAAATTGAGATATAACTGACATAATAGTTTCAGGTGTATACCATAATGGTATGATATTTGTATATACAGTACTGTGAAATGATTGCCACAATAAGTATAGTTAACATCCATCACCACACATAGTTACACATTTTTTAATACCAATTTATTACAGATGCTAGATATTTTAAATTTTATCAAATATTTTCTTAGCATTTATAAAGAACCTTGCCTTCTCTCTTGCCTAGCCTAGCCTCTCCTGCATTTTGTCGGTCCTTGAGCATTAACACTCTGGCCTTCAGGGGGCACTGTTTCCCCTTTAATATTATGACTCAAGCATTTGACTCATAATTTCCTGGAATACAGGTAAGACCAGGGAACATATTCAAACAAAAATTTACAAAGGGCTCACTCAGGTGAGCAGAAGGTAAATGAGTACAGAGAATCATGTACAACTAGATAATATGGTTCACTGAATGCAGCACAGGCATTTCAGCATTTGACACTGAAAGGATTCTTCCCTACCTTGCTTCCCACTGCATGCATGAAGCAGAAACCACTTTCTTTCTACACAGCATTATGTCCTTAAGCAATCAAACATCTTCAAAAACTATCTCTTAAGATTGGTAAGGTTATTTTCAGCTCATGATTTCCTTGAAAATTCTAGTTTCCAGTCTCAGTATCAGCCTCTTGCCTAGATAATAGACACTAAGCATGTCATCCTTTGAGGAAGACGGTATTGCCTACCCCTGGGTTGTCTTTACCCTGTTGTCCAAAGATAGTTATCTATCACTCTCTCATGCCAATGCACCTTGTTTAGTATGCCAAGAATCAAGGCCCTGACTGTTTATATTATCTTTATGACTGGATAACTGATTACTCCAAAATACAGAGGCTTAAAACAACAAATTTATTTTCTGACAGTTTCTGTGGATTAGGAATCTGGGCAAAGTTTAGTTGGGTGCTGTGGATCAGGGTCTCTGACAAGGCTATAGTCAAGGTGTTGGCCAGGGCTGCGTCAACTCCAGGCTCGAATGGGGGAGATTCTGCTTCCAAGCTCACATGGCTGTTGGCAGGATTCGGGTCCTTGCTGACTATTGGCCAAAGACATTCTTTCCTTGCCATAAGGGCTTTCCATAGGCAGCTGACAAATGACAGCTGTATTCCCTCAGAGTGAGTAGTGAGAGAACCTGAGAGGGTGTCTAAGACAGAAGCCACAGTCCTTTTATAACCTCATCTTAGAAGCAACATCTCATCACTTGTGCTATTTTCAGTTAGTAGTAAGTCAATAAGTCTAGCTGGCAATCAACTGGTGGTAGATCGAGAATTAGAATCACATCTGCACCCAGCTGTCTGCAGGTCCATAATCTACCTCTGTCTTTGCCTCCACCCAGAGTACTTGGGGGAGTTCTTTATATAGTGACTTAGTCAATAATAGCTCATTGCCAGCGCATGTGAAGCAGTAGCCTAGTAGCAGGCCAGTTACATTATCAGATAGTTTAGTTCAGGTGAGGAGGATCCTGGCCATAGGAACTTCCATTTCCCCACATGGGCCTACACGCTTTCTGCCACCCCACTCTTTACCCAAGTCATTTCTCATGGTTATGTTTGCAGTGAGCAGTTTTGTGGGATGAAGGAATATCTCCCTCTGCAACAAAGAGCAAGCTTAGCTTGCTGCTTGCTGGAAAAGCAGTGGGTTCTTCAAGCTCATTGTTTCCCCACTGCAACACAAACACACCACATGTGTGGCATCTACCTGTGGGCCCCTTGGCATCACCCCTGTAGAACTTAAGGGCAAGAAGAATCAACGCAAACACTGATGTTCACATTTTTAATGTTGTGCTTGAAGTAAAACAGTTCTTTTTCTCTGATTCAGATGTTTTGTGTCTTCTTCCAGCATAACAGGATTTCTTACAACAGGAACAGTCTAACTTCTTGGCCTGTAGGTAAGATAAAGTCAAATTGCAAACCTGACAGTTTGACTCAGCAGAACAACCTCCTGTGTACAGGCCTGTGAGACCAGCATTCACACAAGAGATCCACATGCATATTATTCATCTTATTTGATAAATACTTATGTGCCAGGTATTCTATGAGTTATGGATATAAACTCATTTAATCCATGAGGTGGGCCCTATTAAAAATTCCTATTTTAAAGATGAGGAAGAAAAGGCACAAAGATGTTGAGTAACTCGCTCCACGTTAGGCAGCTCATAAATGTCAGAGTCCCATTATTCAAATAGAAACAAACACAAACAATCTGGCTACAGCATCTATTGATCCACTATATTATTGCTAATTGTGTTCATGGTTGAAAAGGGCAAGGGGAGAGAAAAGACAGGGAAATAACAAAACAGAGTTAATTCCTCAGAACAATCAATAAAATAATCAATTTACAGTTTTCTATTCCTACCATAGTAATATACTTCCTGTTGTTTCATTGTGTATTTGAAGGATAAACCCTACCAGTCATATTGATAAATATTTTGATTTGACTTGTTAGGATCTGATTAAGAAAATTAGCTCTACATTCAGACTATGAAGGTAAAAATGCACTGGGCACACAAAAATCTGCACATGGAGTTTATAGCAGCTTTATTCATGGAAGCAACCAAGATGTCCTTTGGTAGATGAATGGGTAAACTGTTGTTCATCTGTACAATGGAAGATTATTCAATGCTAAAATGAAATGACCATTAAGCCATGAAAAATGGTAGGGAGGGCTTAAGTGCATATTACTAAGTAAAGAAGCCAATCTGAAAAGGTTATATGGTTGACCCTTGAATAACATGGGGGTTGGGGGCACCAATCCCTTGTGCAGTTAAAAATCCATGTATAACTTTCGACTCCCCAAAAACTAAATAGCCTCCTTCTTGACTAGAAGCCTTATGGATAACATAGTTAATAAACACATACTTTGTATGTATATATATTATATACTGTATCCTTATAAGAAAGTAAGCTAGAGAAAAGAAAATGTTTTTTAAATTGTCAAAAATCTCCAAAAAATTTTCCAATATTTATTGAAAAACATCCATGTGTAAGTGGACCTGTGCATTTCAAACCTGTGTTGTTCAAGGGTCAACTGTATACTGTATGATTCCAACTATGTGACAATCTAGAAAAGGCAAAACTATGGAGACAGAAAGATCAGTGGTTTCCAGGGTTTTGGGGTAAGGAAGGGCTGAATAGGCAGAGCATGGAAGATTTTTAGGGCAGTGAAACTATTCTGCATGATACTATAATGGTGGATACATGCCACTGTATGATTGTATAGAATGTACAACACCAGAAGGGAACCCAGATGTAAACTATGGACTTTGGGTGATAATGATGTGTTGTGTCAATGTAGGATTGTGGTGGGATGGGAACTCTGTACTTTCTGCTCAGTTTGCTGTGAACCTAAAACTGCTCTAAAAAATAAAGTCTATTTTTTAAAATGCTTTGAAAATTACAGTGTACTCTAAAATGTAAAATATTATTATAGTGTGTGTGTAGTAAGTCTTGTTCACTTCAGTCTATACCTGTTCAAGTCCTCCATGCTCTTGGTCTTACCTTTCTGCCTGTCACCTCTTCCTTTCCTTTGCAAGCACAAATGGGGTGACCCCACTTGGGCTCTCTTCCTCTGTTCCACTGTCCTTTTCTTGAGGCTTCTCAGCCCAGTGTCAGGCCAGCGGTCTGCCTCCACCATGATTATCAGGGCTGCAGAGCACTGCTGGAGGAAGATCACAGTGGGGAGTTTATGTCTAATGCACAACTTGCTGTTTCTTACATTAGCTCATCCCACAGTGTTTCCTGTGACTCTGTCTGTGTTTCTCAAATCAGAGCTTTCTACTTCAAATATGGATCAGTAAGTTTTAAGTGTAGCTTTCTTTCTTTGATATTGTATTATTTTGAATAAATAAATATATTCAGTGTCTTATGCCATTCCTTCTTAATCTACAGGTATTACATGTCAGCTTTTTGCATATGTATACAAAATTGGACTCATGTTATTAAGTTGTTTTCTATTAAAAGGATTAATACAATCTGGCTATTAATTATTGCATATAGAAACATGGCACAGAGGTATATCCTTCAATGGAGATTCACCCAAAAGTACTTATGAATTAGCAAAGAGGGAAGGAAAAATATAACTCTAATATGTTCAGAATTGCTTTAATTATTGGTTAGACAAATCTCTTTAAGAAGATTTTGTGGAAAAGTGTAATCATATTCTCTTCTCTTATGTGCTTCAGTGCCCTAGTCATAAGCTTCCATTGTTCTTAGATTAGGGCATCTCTTCACTCAAGGAGCTCAATCAAAACCTAGTCCAGGGAGCGGGAGCCAAGATGGCGGCGTGAGTAGAGCAGTGGAAATCTCCTCCCAAAAACACATAGAGCTATGAAAATATAACAAAGAAAAATCTTCCTAAAATAGAGACCACAGGACACAGGACAACATCCAGACCACATCCACACCTGCAAGAACCCAGCGCCTTGTGAAGGGGGTAAGATACAAGCCCCAGCCCGGCGGGACCCGAGCGCCCCTCCCCCCGGCTCCCGGCGGGTGGAGAGAAACCGGAGCAGTTTTTTTTTTTGGCGAGCGCTTTTTGGAAGCCTTAGAGGGACGGGCCCCCGTTGCTGGGGAGGCAGGGTGGCGGGACCGGTGAGGAGGTGCCTGGGAACAGCGCCGGAGGACAAAGAATATCCCGCGTTTCTCCCTGCGAGACCTGGGGGCGGGTGCCTGAGACCGGTGCCTGAGGACGGAGGAGGTCGCGCGTTTTTCCCCTTTTTTTTTTTTTCTCTTTTTGGCAAGCGCTTTTTGGAAGCCTTGAAGGGACGGGGACCCCAGTGCTAGGGAGGCACGGTGGCGGGACTGGTGAGCGGGTGGCTGGGACCGGCGCCTGAGGACAAAGAATATCCCCCGTTTTTCCCTGCGGGACCGGTGGGCGGGTGCCTGAGACCGGCACTTGAGGACAGAGGAAATCGCGCGTTTTTCCCCTTTTTTTTTTCTCTTTTCTGCGAGTGCTTTTTGGAAGCCTAAAAGGGACAGGGACCCCGGTGCTAGGGAGGCAGGGCGGCGGGACTGGTGAGCGGGTGCCTGGGACCGGCACCTGAGGACAAAGAATATCCCGCATTTTTCCCTGTGGGACCGGTGGGTGGGTGCCTGAGACCAGCACCTGAGGACGGAAGAAATCGCGCGTTTTTCCCCTTTTTTTTCTCTCTTTTTGCCAAGTGCTTTTTGGAAGCCTTGAAGGGACAGGGACCCCGGTGCTAGGGAGGCAGGGCGGCAGGACTGGTGAGCGGGTGCGTGGGACCAGTGCCTGAGGACAAAGAATATTGAGCGTTCCTTCCCTGCGGGACCGGTGGGTGGGTGCTTTTTGGAAGCCTTGAAAGGACAGGGACCCTGGTGCTAGGGAGACAGGGCAGCAGGACCAGTGCGCGGGTGCCTGGGACCGGCACCTGAGGAAAAAAAAAAAAATCGCGTGTTTTTTCTTTTTTTTTTCCTTTCTGTTCCCTCTCTCATTGTTGCTGTTGTTGTTTTGGTTTGGAGAGTGCTTTTTGGAAATCTTAAAGGGGCAGGACAGGTCACTTAGACCAGAAGCAGGGAATCTGGGGATCTCTGGGCACTCTAACCCCCTGGGCAGCAGGGAGCACAGAGGCCCCTTGCGGAGATAAATAGTCTCCTGGCTGCTCCCCCTCTAACGGGGCTCCACCATTTTGGAGGAACAGCCCCAGCCAGGCCAAGCCCACAGCAACAGCGGAGATAAACCCCAAAGCAACTGGGCAGGAAGCAGAAGCCCTGTCTGCGCACAGCTGCCCAGCACAAGCCACTAGAGGTCGCTATTCTCCCAGGAAAAGGCTACAAACCAACAAGAAGGGAAGCTCTTCCAGCGGTCACTTGTACCAGCTCTGCAGACTATCTCTATCACCATGAAAAGGCAAAACTACAGGCAGACAAAGATCACAGAGACAACACCTGAGAAGGAGACAGACCTAACTAGTCCTCCTGAAAAAGAATTCAAAATAAAAATCATGAACATGCTGACAGAGATGCAGAAAAAAATGCAAGAGCAATGGGATGAGATGCAGAGAAAAATGCAAGAGCAGTGGGATGAGATGCAGAGAAAAATGCAAGAGCAGTGGGATGAAGTCCGGAAGGAGATCACAGATGTCAGGAAAGAGATCACAGAAGTGAAACAATCCCTGGAAGGATTTATAAGCAGAATGGATAAGATGCAAGAGGCCATTGAAGGAATAGAAGCCAGAGAACAGGAACGTATAGAAGCTGACATAGAGAGAGATAAAAGGATCTCCAGGAATGAAACAACACTAAGAGAAATATGTGACCAATACAAAAGGAAAAACATTCGTATTATAGGGATACCAGAAGAGGAAGAAAGAGGAAAAGGGATAGAAAGTGTCTTTGAAGAAATAATTGCTGAAAACTTCCCCAAACTGGGGGAGGAAATAATCGAACAGACCATGGAATTATACAGAACCCCCAACAGAAAGGATCCAAGGAGGACAACACCAAGACACATAATAATTAAAATGGCAAGGATCAAGGACAAGGAAAGAGTTTTAAAGGCAGCTAGAGAGAAAAAGGTCACCTATAAAGGAAAACCAATCAGGCTAACATCAGACTTCTCAACAGAAACCCTACAGGCCAGAAGAGAATGGCATGATATACTTAATGCAATGAAACAGAAGGGCCTTGAACCAAGGATACTGTATCCAGCACGACTATCATTTAAATATGATGGTGGGATCAAACAATTCCCAGACAAGCAAAAGCTGAGGGAATTTGCTTCCCACAAACCACCTCTACAGGGCATCCTACAGGGACTGCTCTAGATGGGAGCACCCCTAAAAAGAGCACAGAACAAAACACACAACATATGAAGAAGGGAGGAGGAGGAATAAGCAGGGAGAGAAGAAAAGACTCTCCAGACAGTGTATATAACAGCTCAATAAGCGAGCTAAGTTAGGCAGTAAGATACTAAAGAAGCTAACCTTGAACCTTTGGTAACCACGAATCTAAAGCCTGCAATGGCAATAAGTACATATCTTTCAATAGTCACCCTAAATGTAAATGGACTTAATGCACCAATCAAAAGACATAGAGTAATAGAATGGATAAAAAAGCAAGACCCATCTATATGCTGCTTACAAGAAACTCACCTTAAACCCAAAGATAAGCATAGACTAAAAGTCAAGGGATGGAAAAACATATTTCAGGCAAACAACAGTGAGAAGAAAGCAGGGGTTGCAGTACTAATATCAGACAAAATAGACTTCAAAACAAAGAAAGTAACAAGAGATAAAGAAGGCCACTACATAATGATAAAGGGCTTAGTCCAACAAGAGGATATAACCATTCTAAATATATATGCACCCAATACAGGAGCACCAGCATATGTGAAGCAAATACTAACAGAACTAAAGAGGGAAATAGACTGCAATGCATTCATTGTAGGAGACTTCAACACACCACTCACCCCAAAGGATAGATCCACCGGGCAGAAAATAAGTAAAGACACACAGGCACTGAACAACACACTAGAACAGATGGACCTAACAGACATCTATAGAACTTTACATCCAAAAGCAACAGGATATACATTCTTCTCAAGTGCACATGGAACATTCTCTAGAATAGACCACATACTAGCTCACAAAAAGAGCCTCAGTAAATTCCACAATATTGAAATTCTACCAACCAATTTTTCAGACCACAAAGGTATGAAAGTAGAAATAAATTCTACAAAGAAAACAAAAAGGCTCACAAACACATGGAGGCTTAACAACATGCTACTAAATAATCAATGGATCAATGAACAAATCAAAATAGAGATCAAGGAATATATAGAAACAAATGACAACAACAACACTAAGCCCCAACTTCTGTGGGATGCAGCGAAAGCAGTCTTAAGAGGAAAGTATATAGCAATCCAGGCACACTTGAAGAAGGAAGAACAATCCCAAATGAATAGTCTAACATCACAATTATTAAAACTGGAAAAAGAAGAACAAATGAGGCCTAAAGTCAGCAGAAGGAGGGACATAATAAAGATCAGAGAAGAAATAAACAAAATTGAGAAGAATAAAACAATAGCAAAAATCAACGAAACCAAGAGCTGGTTCTTTGAGAAAATAAACAAAATAGATAAGCCTCTAGCCCAACTTATTAAGAGAAAAAGAGAGTCAACACAAATCAACATAATCAGAAATGAGAATGGAAAAATCACGACAGACTCCACAGAAATACAAAGAATTATTAAAGACTACTATGAAAACCTATATGCCAACAAGCTGGAAAACCTAGAAGAAATGGACAACTTCCTAGAAAAATACAACCTCCCAAGACTGACCAAGGAAGAAACACAAAAGTTAAACAAACCAATTACAAGCAAAGAAATTGAAACAGTAATCAAAAAACTACCCAAGAACAAAACCCCGGGGCCGGACGGATTTACCTCGGAATTTTATCAGACACACAGAGAAGACATAATACCCATTCTCCTTAAAGTGTTCCACAAAATAGAAGAAGAGGGAATACTCCCAAACTCATTCTATGAAGCCAACATCACCCTAATACCAAAACCAGGCAAAGACCCCACCAAAAAAGAAAATTACAGACCAATATCCCTGATGAACGTAGATGCAAAAATACTCAATAAAATATTAGCAAACAGAATTCAACAGTATATCAAAAGGATCATACACCATGACCAAGTGGGGTTCATCCCAGGGATGCAAGGATGGTACAACATTCGAAAATCCATCAACATCATCCACCACATCAACAAAAAGAAAGACAAAAACCACATGATCATCTCCATAGATGCTGAAAAAGCATTTGACAAAATTCAACATCCATTCATGATAAAAACTCTCAGCAAAATGGGAATAGAGGGCAAGTACCTCAACATAATAAAGGCCATATATGATAAACCCACAGCCAGCATTATACTGAACAGCGAGAAGCTGAAAGCATTTCCACTGAGATCGGGAACCAGACAGGGATGCCCACTCTCCCCACTGTTATTTAACATAGTACTGGAGGTCCTAGCCACGGCAATCAGACAAAACAAAGAAATACAAGGAATCCAGATTGGTAAAGAAGAAGTTAAACTGTCACTATTTGCAGATGATATGATACTGTACATAAAAAACCCTAAAGACTCCACTCCAAAACTACTAGAACTGATATCGGAATACAGCAAAGTTGCAGGATACAAAATCAACACACAGAAATCCGTAGCTTTCCTATACACTAACAACGAATCAATAGAAAGAGAAATCAGGAAAACAATTCCATTCACCATTGCATCAAAAAGAATAAAATACCTAGGAATAAACCTAACCAAGGAAGTGAAAGACTTATACTCTGAAAACTACAAGTCACTCTTAAGAGAAATTAAAGGGGACACTAATAAATGGAAACTCATCCCATGCTCATGGCTAGGAAGAATTAATATCGTCAAAATGGCCATCCTGCCGAAAGCAATATACAAATTTGATGCAATCCCTCTCAAATTACCAGCAACATTCTTCAATGAATTGGAACAAATAATTCAAAAATTCATATGGAAACACCAAAGACCCCGAATAGCCAAAGCAATCCTGAAAAAGAAGAATAAAGTAGGGGGGATCTCACTCCCCAACTTCAAGCTCTACTACAAAGCCATAGTAATCAAGACAATTTGGTACTGGCACAAGAACAGAGCCACAGACCAGTGGAACAGATTAGAGACCCCAGAAATTAACCCAAACATATATGGTCAATTAATATTTGATAAAGGAGCCATGGACATACAATGGCAAAATGACAGTCTCTTCAACAGATGGTGCTGGCAAAACTGGACAGCTACATGTAGGAGAATGAAACTGGACCATTGTCTAACCCCATATACAAAGGTAAACTCAAAATGGATCAAAGACCTGAATGTAAGTCACGAAACCATTAAACTCTTGGAAAAAAACATAGGCAAAAACCTCTTAGACATAAACATGAGTGATCTCTTCTTGAACATATCTCCCCGGGCAAGGAAAACAACAGCAAAAATGAGCAAGTGGGACTACATTAAGCTGAAAAGCTTCTGTACAGCGAAAGACACCATCAATAGAACAAAAAGGAACCCTACAGTATGGGAGAATATATTTGAAAATGACAGATCTGATAAAGGCTTGACGTCCAGAATATATAAAGAGCTCACACGCCTCAACAAACAAAAAACAAATAACCCAATTAAAAAATGGGCAGAGGAACTGAACAGACAGTTCTCCAAAAAAGAAATACAGATGGCCAAGAGACACATGAAAAGATGCTCCACATCGCTAATTATCAGAGAAATGCAAATTAAAACTACAATGAGGTATCACCTCACAGCAGTAAGGATAGCTGCCATCCAAAAGACAAACAACAACAAATGTTGGCGAGGCTGTGGAGAAAGGGGAACCCTCCTACACTGCTGGTGGGAATGTAAATTAGTTCAACCATTGTGGAAAGCAGTATGGAGGTGCATCAAAATGCTCAAAACAGACCTACCATTTGACCCAGGAATTCCACTCCTAGGAATTTACCCTAAGAACGCAGCAATCAAGTTTGAGAAAGACAGATGCACTCCTATGTTTATCGCAGCACTATTTACAATAGCCAAGAATTGGAAGCAACCTAAATGTCCATCTGTAGATGAATGGATAAAGAAGATGTGGTACATATACACAATGGAATACTACTCAGCCATAAGAAGTGGAAAAATCCAACCATTTGCAGCAACATGGATGGAGCTGGAGAGTATTATGCTCAGTGAAATAAGCCAAGCGGAGAAAGAGAAATACCAAATGATTTCACTCATCTGAGGAGTATAGGAACAAAGGAAAAACTGAAGGAACAAAACAGCAGCAGAATTACAGAACCCAAAAATGGACTAACAGGTACCAAAGGGAAAGGAACTGGGGAGGATGGGTGGGCAGGGAGGGATAAGGGGGGGGAAGAAGAAGGGGGGTATTAAGATTAGCATGCATGGGGGGGAGGGAGAAAGGGGAGGGTGGGCTGCACAACACAGAGAGGACAAGTAGTGACTCTACAACATTTTGCTAAGCTGATGGACAGTAACCGTAATGTGGTTGTTAGGGGGGACCTGATATAGGGGAGAGCATAGTAAACATAGTATTCTTCAGGTAAGTGTAGATTAAAAATTTAAAAAAAAAAAAAAAGAAAGAAAGAAAGAAAAGGGGGATTACTCCTTAACAGGATAAAACTATTGGTAAATCAAAGATCAACGCATGCTTTAAATATCCTTAATGTTGATCACTTAAAGGGTGTCAGATGATCAGCTATGGAGGTACTCTTTTCTGATAATATTCCTTTCTCTTAATTAAAAAAAAAAAAAAAAAAGCAGTTACTGTGTGCTGACCTCCAATGAGTTCTGCACAGTGGTATAGAGGGCATGTCAAAGTGTGGGCAAAGGGTCTGTTTGTTTCTACGCAGAAGATCAAGGCCTAGCTTGGATACCCAGAAAATGAACTAAGATACGATATGAGGAGGAGCTTCCGGCATCAGCACTCTCTGGAGGACTCGTGCCGGGGGATGATCATCAAAAAGCCTCCACAGGGATCCGGACGATGCTGCGGTTGTGGCTGCATCCAGCCCACCATCTCCTGGACTTGCCATGAGAAGGAGGAGGGAGATGTCTAGGCTGGCATGTGCATACAGTGAGACAACGAATTTGACTGGATCTGTACTGTTGGAACTCAACCAGGAGTTGGGAGGGGTGCAAGTTGTAGCACCCCAAAATCTCATGACTATAGACTATCTATGGTTAAAAGAACATATGGGATGTGAACAGATCCCAGAAATGGGCTGCTTTAATTTGTCTGATGGTTCAAGTACAGTTGGAAAATATCCATCATATCATAGATAAATTTTCACAAATGCCTAGGGTGCCTAAATGGTTTTCTTGGCTTCACTGGAGATGGCTGGTAATTATAGATTTGCTTTGTTTATGTCACCGTATTCCTATTATGTCAATATGTGTGTGCAAATTAGTTAGTAGTTTAAAACCTATACATACTTAAGGTACTATACAAGAAGATATGTCAAAGAAATAATCAATCCTCCCAAGTTTCCTTCATATGCTACATCTATAGCTTTTCTTCTTCCTTCCTAATTACAAACTTTAAATAGAATTCGTGCCTCATATCGAATTTACCGAGTATCATAATTCCTCCAGGTGGTAAAGATACCTCGAGACAAGTGCTGGGCATAGAAGCCACAGGGCATAAATCTGCAAAGAAGTAAAAAGCTAACCTTTGCAAACAATATGGCTTCTCTCTCACTTACCAACTTTACATTTCCCTGTATGGCCCCGGAAGATGACTGGTTAGCCAGAGACGGGTAAGATTCCTCAAGGGAGGAACAACCTAAGACAGGCACAGTCGCAGGGGGGCCATCAGGTGAGAATTTGGGGATCAACAGAGGTGAGGCTCAGAACCTCACCCCCCCTGCTTTGAGAGAAATCTTCTGCATCCGTGGATGTTTTGCTGCCCTTGTCTAGCCTGGATTAATACTTAGTCCATAGGCACACACCTGATCATCTGATCATCTACATTTGCCTTCTTACAGCACTAAACTATGTTTTCTACCTTTATCTTGCATCTACCTACCACTTCAGCATTTTATTAAAAATAAAAATAATAATAATAATAGGAGAAATGTGGGATCAACATATAAATCAAGTACAAAAATCAAATGAATATTCATATTTGACCTGATGGTTTATAGGTCATATTGCATGATCAAAACCGAAAGTTTCTGTGATGACTGCCCTTGTACTGTTCACCATGTAAGAATTTATTCACTCTGTAAGAATTCGTTCACCATGTAAGAACTTGTTCGTTATGCTTCAGAAGATTGGAGACTGACGAGAATTAGGCTTGAGATGGATTAATGATTGTACATTGAGCATTGACCCCCCTATACTGAATTTTATTGTTGTTAACAACCATTTGATCAATAAATATGAGAGATGCCCTCTCAAAAAAAAAAAAAAAAAAAAACCTAGTCCAATCCTTTCCATGTCTTCTCTTTTAGAGAAGCAACAACCTGGGTCAGGATTGATTACTAGTGTCAAAATAGTGGTTTCAAATTGGCAGCCTATGGGGCAGATTTGCTTGATTTGGTCTGCACAGTGTTTTAAGAAAAATCTGAATTCACTTCTACATTTTAAAATTATGCCATTTCACATTAAAATGCATATTCCTAGTTTTTTATTTTTGAAAAATTAATACATCTGGGCAACACTGGGTCTATTGTCTCACATAGCAAAAATCAGCTGATAGTAGCTGGTAGCCATTACCTTTACAGAGGGCATGCACTTCTTGGCACTCATGAAGACTGTCCGTCAATTGCCATTTCTCATCTCACTTTCACCTTGTCTTGCCGATGGGTTTCAGCCCCGGACAAGTTCACTATGGATTCAATGAGACCAAAGATATGACAGTAGAGCATTCTTGGGATGAAAGGGTTTATATCCAGCTTTATTCCCACAGTGGCAGGTCAGTCACTAGAATCCTGTCTGCTCAGAGCAAGTCTGCAGGCAGCAAGCTCGTCCCTACCTCTGGGCCTCTCTGTCCCCGCATTTGTCTCAGTCTCTGTCCTTGGTACTGCCACCACTCCAGCCCCTGCTCTGCTCTCCTGCAGCCTTGCAGTCATGCCACCGTGTCACCCAGAGCACTGGGCAGGGCTTTTTATATAGAGTCAATAACAATGTATTGCCCACATATGTGTGGTGAGTCAGTCAGGAGCAGGTGAGAATTCTGGCCACAGGAACCTTCACTTTATCCACACACCTCTTCTGACACTCAGCATAGGTGGTGCCTCTCAGGTACTTTAGGCATTTGAATTTGTAAATTCTTTTACGCATGGTCCTTGATGCCTTTCATCCAACACCACCCATTGACACTGGAGGCTCTAGAAAGATCATGGGTTTCAAAGTCAAATGGTCTCTACCCTGCTACTTTCCTGTCATGTGACTTTGGTAGGGTTATTTCACCTCTTTGAACTGCTATTTCCTTATTTGTAAAATGGGCCTACGGTAATCAGGATTAAAGGCAATAATGAACCTCATGTGCTTCTGATGTTGCTGAGAAGGGGCAGGAAGCAGTGAGCATGGCTGCCTCCTTTGAGAACCTGTGTCCCCATCTCTTAGGAGATGACAGGGCTGCTCTTGTTAGTCACAGGCATCATCAACTTGTAACTAATTTGTATGATACTCTTAGGTGTCTAGACACAAATAAGAAAATTACAAGAAAGTAGAGAGTACTTGAGTAAAATTTGTTTCCTATAATTGTCAGCTGCCATCATAAAGGAATCACAATGGGTTAAGATGTTGGACAATAGCATTTCCATTGCTTAGAGGATAATCTATGGTATAGTAAATCAAACTCTTGCAATTAGTTGCATAAAGAACATAAAAATGAAAAAGTTTGTGAATTAGCAACCTCACATGGTTTCCAAAACTGGGGGAAAAAAGGCAATTCTCCATATGCCGACCTTGCCACACACTGCAACATTTGTAGAGCTCCTAATGTATCTATATATTCAATTTGTTTTCTATCAGCTGCTCTAATAAATCAACACAAACTTACAGAGTTTAAGCAACACAAATGTATTACCTCAGAGCATGATAGGTTAGAAGTCTGCCATTGGTGTCACTGAACTAAAATCAATGTGTCAACACAGCTGTGCTCTTTTTTGGAGACTTGAGTAATGAATCCATTTTCCTGCCTTTTCCAGCTTCTAGAGAGAGCCCACATTCCTTGGCTTATGGCCCCTTTCTCCACTTTCAAAGCCAGCAATGTTGCATCTCCCTGTGCATTCCTCCACAGTCACGTCTCTTTCTGTTGCCTCCCTCTTCCACTTTTAAGGACCCTTGGACACACCCAGAAAATTCAGAGTGTTCTTCCTATCTTAAGGTCAGCTGATTAGCAGCCTTAATTCCATCTGTAACCTTTTATTTTAAATTAATCTTTTTTTAAAATTGAGGTATAATTGACCTATATTATATTAATTTCAGGCGTACAACATACTGATTCAGGATATGTGTAAATATTGCTGAATGATCACCACAATAAGTCTAGTTAACATCCATGGTTACAATTTTTTTGTTATGAGAAATTTTAAGATCTACTTTCTTAGCAACTTTCAAATACACAATACAGAGTTGTTAACTATAGTCACCATGCTGTACATTATACCCCAGGGGTTATTTATAACTAGAAGTTTGACCTTTTGACCACCTTTGCCCACTTCACTCACCCCACACCCCTACCTCTGGCAACTACCAACTGTTCTCTGTATCTGAGTTCATTTGTGTTTTGTTTTGTTTTGTTTTTTATTCCACATATAAATAAGATCATAAGGTATTTATCTTTCTCTGTCTGACTTAGTTCACTTAGCATAATGCCATTAAAAGTCCATCCATGTTGTCCATGCAAACTTAATTCTTTGCCATGGAATGTAACATAGTCACAGTTCCAGGCACTAAGACGGAGACTTCATTCAGCCTATCTTGAGTATGTACTTTTTACATGTAATTATATGTAATTTATGTATTTTAAAAAAAATTTGCTATGTATTGTTTCTTACTATGAATTTAATCCACTTGATCCTCACAACAAATTTATGAAGTAGGAACTACTTGTATGAACAAGAACTGAGGCTGTTGGTTGCAACACTTATTGTGGTGAGCATTTGGTAATGTGAGGTAATTGTTGAATCACAATGTTATACCTCTGAAACCAATACAGTATTGTATATCAGTTGTATGTTTTTTAAAAACATGTAAAAAGGAAAAAGAAAAAATTACTGAGGTAGGGGAGTTAGGAAATGTGCCCAGGTATGGAGCTGGCAAGCAGCTGAGTGAGATTCAAACCCAGGGCTGTGTCCCTCTAAAGCTACGTCCCTAATCACTATACTATACTGAAATTTGTTCAAATTGTATCTTTCTATTTTTTAAGAAAATTACTATTATAGTGAAAACTAGATTTTTCTGTGGGAGAGGTAGCCCTGGGAGTGTCTATCAGTTAAAATTCAAATAAAGATATTCTTTTTATTGTCTTAATGTGCAGCTTACATTTTTCTAAATTGAATTTTGTATTATCACAGCCTTTCGTAACTAATTTTGATTTTTCATACTATGCCCCAGATTTCTGAGCTGTTAGCTTTTAAAAAACTGCCTGCTTTTAAAAAGTCAAATGGATATAGGTTCCTCGAAGGCTGTGAGCTTTGCTTATTTGCAGATTTGAAAGTAAATGAGGCCCCAGGAAGCATGTGATCCAGTTTCTTGCCCTGAAACACCACAAATCACATTTCACGCAACTTAGAGCAATGGTACAGGATTCCAATTTAAGCATATAGGAAATTTAAATTTTTAGGATCTTAGCGTCTATCAGTATTTTCCTATTTTGCATGTGATTGGTCTCCGTTGCAAATAAGTAGCAATTAAAAATAATTTTTCCCAGTCATGAGCTGAAATTACAAGTAACAAGATGAAATCTGAAAGAGGTAATTGAAGCCAAATAGCATGCCTATAAAACTTTCTAACAGTATGAGTCTAGGCTTGAAGAAACAGTACAAGGCAAGAGCAGTGAGATAGGTATAAAGGCAATGTACTGTGGGGTGCCTTCAATAGTGAAAGCAGTCCACACAGCATAAGGAAATATTAAGGTATTTTTCTCATTTCTCATTTTTTCATATGCTATTAAGGATATAAAATACCCTTGAAAGCACAGTAGATCTTTGTACCCTGAACCTTGCATCTGTCTTAACACAACGATTGAATCAGTAATATTTATATTCACATGATTGTGTTAAAAGCACCTTGCAGATATCTAGAAGAGAAATAAGCCACAAATGGTTTATTTATGGTACATATAAACCAAGTGGGTGTTCAAATGACTAGTTTCAAATTTAAATCCCAGTCCAAGTGAATCATTATCTATGTGAAGGCCTGGTACTGGATGTAGGGAACAGAGCTGAAAAGTAAATGATTCTGTGGAGTTTAGTAGTTGGAATAATTCCTTATTATGTGTTTCACAAATGATATAAACTTCTGTTTCTGGGTGGGGGATTATATTTTTAATTTCTACCTCTCTTAGCCTAGCAAAATACCTGGCACACATTATTCATTCAAATAATTATTGAATGAAGAAGGAAGAGAACAAATGCATTAACTTCTTAGATGACACGAAACCAAGCAATAGAGGTAGTGAAAGGTAACATCTTGCTTTTTGAATATGCACCCTATCCCTCAAAATGTTTCAGCATGCTCACCGACATATAAATTACGTATTTGTGACCTTCAATAATATATTGTATACATTATAAAATAATCCCAAATTATAAAATATGAAATAATCAATGTATTTAAAATAATTTAATGGTATTTTATTAATAGGATAAGAGCCTTTTTGCTTTCACTTGATGCTTTATTATTTTTCAAAATCTTTGTTTAACACTTTGAGAGATAGTGATTCAAAGATCTGGATCTAAGTTTAGGTTACTCTAATACATTTTAATAGCTATCACAGCTGAAAATAATGTTTCAAAGAGATATTTAGACTTAGATTGAAAAAATACATTGTTGGTAGGTATACTATTAAAGTACTCATTTTCATTTTCAATCCCTTCAGCCAGTTCTGCAAAACTTTTATGGAAGTTTGTCTAGTAAATTTCCATTTTGTCTGCTATCAATCAGCATTCTTGCAAACTAATTTAAAGGTATTGCATTTAACTTTCAACAGATTAGTTTAAGACTCACTAATTCATTACTTGAAAATATTTAAATAAATAGAAAATTGTGTTTCCCAAATTTTAAAGTATGTATATATTAGAGTTTTAATAAGGCTCTACACACACACACACACACACACACACACACACACACACACACACACATTTTTTTGCAACAAAATGGCATACTGATAGCAACATTTCCAAACATCATTTTCAAAACATTCTCTCCAAAGCATTTCTTTCAAACAGATTAAGGAGAGTGTGGGATGGAGTTGTTCCCTCACTCACTGCTAAACTTTACCTTAAAAGGAGAGTACTACTCACAGAAAAGGTAGGGAAATTTGGATCCAGTATTTTTGTCTGAGGAAAATGCATCATTCATCTTGAGATTTAAGTATTCTAAGTAATAACTACAACTGGTGTTTATGTAGTACTTATTTGGTGGTAGATTTATATTTAGTAACTCACTTTACCCTCAGAGCAACCCAGGGCAGTAGAAAAGATTATGCTCTCCATTTACCAATGGAGAAACTGAAATCTCAGAGATATTAAGTAACTTACCCAGAGTTACATGGCTGCTGATGGCACAACGAAGGTCAGAACCTGGCAGTGTGTATCCAGGAGCAATGCTTTTCACCCCAAATGTCTTGAGTACTTCGATAGAAGATAAAGAGTTCCCACAATTACTCTCCATCTTAGCACAAAGTAGTATATAGATTCTGTTGCAAGGATTTGTTTTTACAAACTAAACTACATCAGTGACTTCCTATGCTACACAAAACTGCAGTATGCTAATGTTGGATGGAGACCTTCCCTTCTGGTGGAAAGCCTTCTCTTCTCATGGACATATGCATGACCAACAAAGGACTGTATGAGCTTCCAGTGTCAGTATGTTAACAGAGCTTAATTTCTTTTGAAGATAAAACAAATAAACGTTAGGATATGCTCTTTCTGAACTGTGGTACATTGCCTTGAGCACCCCTAGGATGTGCACCTTTCACTTTGGATGTCTTTTGTCTTAGCAAATATGATGAAATTCAAAAATCACCCAGGAAAAACACAATGTCTGGAAAACAGGTACAGAGGAGTTCAAAAGGATAATCAAAACAACCTCTTAAATATAATTGGAGAAATGTAAGTAGGCTAACCAAACTTTTAGATTAGATTTTTAAGTCTAAATGATGAAATGTAATCTTAAATGTAAAATAATACTAAGTTGCTTTATAGGAGTGTGAATTCAAGAGCTGGAGAGAAGGCTATCATTACACTAAAGACTTACCTGGTCCTTTTTAGAGCTCCATGTTTCATACCAGGCATCTCAAAGAAGAATGTGGAGAATTTGGAAAGAATTCATATGAGAGTCGTAAAACATTAAAAAAAAAAAGATGTGAGAAAAAGATAAAAGAATTGGGGTTGTTTATTCTAGAAAACCTAGGGAATTTAAGGGTCTTCCGGTATATGAGGCATTATAATCCCTTAAAGTTTATTTAAATCTTTGACACAACTATATCTGTTGAGCCAGACACAAGATTCTTTGGAGAATTAGTTGAGGAAATAACAGCAATGCACCTCTTTAAGCCAGAGCATATTAAGCCATTGCATTTGAAATGGGTTCAGTCATTAATTGCACATAATTGACAGTAAATCACTGAGTCACCAAATGAATAGTGTTTAAGAAAAGCTATTATTCCCCACTGATAAGCAAATAAAATAATTATTATCTTCAAAGTCCACCTCATAGATTTAAGCCCAGAGGCCTAATATGATCCTCTGAGGGACACAGTAACTGCTGACACAACTTATGTAATTAAATTATTATCAACTATTAACAGATGTAGTTCATGTATGTAATAGACTATCCAAACAGGAGACAGGAAAAAAAAAGAGAGAAAATGAAAGAGAATAAAGGGGTGATTTATATTTCATTCTTGATAGTCATAATAACTAGATTGGAAGACAATGAGATTTCCTTAGTAGGGAAAGATCATTGTTTTACTTCAGATAATTAATGGTATTAGCAAGATTTAAAGTGTTTTTCAGAAACTTTTGTTAAAAAGCTGATGTTGGCAGTTTAAGGGTTCTGATCTCTTAATACTTCCCCTTGGTTTTTCTCATGAGTCTAATACAGAAAGTGAGAAAATCCTGCAATCTGAAAAGCCTTTTATTTGACCTTAATATAGTCTTGCTTTAAAACAGTTTTCCCTTTATTGCAAAACACACTTGAACTTCAGGAATTTCAGTTTTGAGTTTGAACATGGCTAATTTGGCCCAAGAGAGATATTGACCTCTGGGCTACTCCTACCAACACACAAAATGAGCATGCTCTGGACCATTTTCTAGATCAAGGAAACAAATTAATTGTGCTCCATGCTAAGGTGGTATAAACCAGTCACAATTTCAGTTCCCGTATCTGAGTTTTTCTAACTATATCTTGGGTTGCTTTGCATTATATTAAGTTGTTCTGCTCAGAAAATTTGATAAATTGGTTACATTAATTCTTACATTCTTGCCTATTTTTACAGTTTTTCTTGTTATTTTCTGAGCCAATTCATGACTAGGACTATACCTTCAACTACCTTCACAATAAAAGTGGTTTGTTTTTTTTTCAAAGTTGTGAGATGCTGGAATTGGTATATCAATGGATAAACATAGCTGGAAACTATAGCAGCAACTCATGTTGTCTGACCCATTAAGTAGATAAGCCTATAGTAAAATAAAGGAAAAGGTGCTGTGAAAGCAATGCAAATAATATGAATCAAGAACATCTTTGCTTTTGTAATCATGTAGTTGGTAGCATTATTCTTACTTTTCCAGTCTTGGTGATTTATCTGCTATAAAACAAATAATATAATGAATACAGGCCCTCACTTCCATTACCAACTGACTTACGAATATAAGTAATTCAGGTCCTATTACTGCCATGTTATCAATTTTTCTCCCTAAGGGAAATGATATTTCTTATATTATTATGCTCTTCAACTCTCCCAAAGTTACAGTAGAAGAAATACAAATAACAGAGGACTGAGTTTATTATGACATAAAAAGTCATTATGGTTCTATATCAGGCAACATCTTAGAGAAAAGGTTTTCCATTTTGAAGAGAGGATGAAAACCAAGCCCTCATATCATTGGAATATGTTATCCAAAAATATACTGTATTACCTGGTTAGATAGTTTTTGGTTTTTTTAATGTTTTGGACAACAGTTTAGAGTATTGCCAGTCCAATTTTCTAAAATTCTGAACATAACTATATCTTAGTATTTTTCTAATTTTTTTCCTGTTATTTTTAGGACTTCCAAAAAAAGCCCCCAAATCTAAAATATGATCATTCTTTCTACTATTATAAATGAAATACAAAATATTGGCATTTTTATATCTGTGTCTGAGCTAATAATGATGATGATAATAGCAGTCAATAGGCATTCTACTAAGTTCACCATTGATCCTCATAGCAATTTCATGAGATAAGCATTGTTATTATCTCTGTTTTATTGAGGAGAAAAAAGTACTTTTTTCATCCTCACATTACTGATGAAACCAATGCTCAGAGAGGTGAAATAATTTGTGAAAAGGTGGCGGAACCAGTACTTAAACTTGGGTCTGTCTGATTCCAAAGCTTGTGCTCCTAATCTCTGCATAACAGATAAAAGAGGAACAAAATATTTGCTCTATCTGCCTGAACAGAATCATATTTCCAAACAAAATACTGAAACCCATAGTCTAACAAAAAACTTTCTCTATTTAAAATATTTATCAGCATGAAAACTTGTATAACAGCATAAACATCAGCTAGACATTTAGCTGAAGATTCAATTTTTACAGTATAAAATATATTGGAATTTATAATGGAAAATGCAGATGCAATTTATATCTGTAAGTTAATATGATTAATCAAAGTGAGCAACCAAAGTGTGCCTTTAAGTTTTTTTAAGCCCTTTAATAGCTTGTGAATGTATTCTGCCCCCTAGTATTGTGAGAAATCAACCTATTAAATTTGCAACTCTCAGATTATAAATGCAAAATACCCAACGTCTTATTAGTTGAATGTGGCCTATCCACCTTCTTGTCTTAAACTATTTGTGGCAGGTGGTCTGTGTATGTGTATGTGTGTGTATGTATGTGTTCTTCACAGCAGGAGGACAAATTTATCCTGGAAATGTGATGGTTCAAAAAAAAAGGAAGTCTAAATGTGATTGGCAGGTATTTGTCTCTGAAGCGAGAATGATATCATTCCACTTGGAGATCATGGACACAAAACTTTGAGAAATTTTTCAGCACTGTGAATATGGCTTTAATTAAGAGGTACACTATCACTTATTCATTTTATTACAAGAGAGGAACTTCTCTAGCTTCTCTGTGCCTTATTGTGTGGATTGCTTTGTGTGGATCACAGTGAAAACATGTAAAGGACCATTGGCCCTGTGATGATTTGTATCTACAGTATCTAATATACTATATCCTTTTCCATTTACCACTGAAAATCATTGTGTAGAAAGTTCTGCAGGATTATCATGTTTTGGAATATAAAAGGATTAGATTCACAATCTATTCTGAGAAGTCCATATAGTGGTAATTGACATTAAAAAATGAATATTCTTAACCTTTACCTGTGGGACTATATTTTTAATATCATTTTAACACATAAGGAAATGTCCCCCAAATTTAGGGAAGTCATACATAAATCCCAGTTTATTTGTTCGTAGGTTTGTAGCAGATTTTCTGAAATCGTATGATCTGACGTACAGATCATTGCCTCAAAGTATGAATGAAGTATGATATGCACACGGCAATCTTTAGTTGTTTGGGTCTATCTTTAAGGGACATGATAAAATAAATTACATTGTGTTGTGGGACAAAATCACCCACCCACTCTACTTCAATATCCAAACCACTTTATTCCACACCCATTGAAACATGTAATCTTGAGGTCTCCATTCACTTTCTGTACCTGTTTACCTTATGTGGAAAAAGAGAGACAAAATGGTTTAAAATGCAACTTTCTTATTCAAAGAATAAGAAAAAGTAGTAAAAAGCTGTAATGTGTGCCCTCAGCTGACGTGGAGATTAATGGGAATGCAAAACAAAACAAAACAAAAACCACCGCAAAAATAGAGTTAACAGATGTGAAAGGATGTGTAGAAAAGAAATTTCTCTGCTCACAGATCTGCCAATTAGCAAACACTCTGGCCTGCCTACAAGCACAAAGGTCAAAACTTTACTAAGGAAAAAAGGAACAGAACTTCAAATAATGCTAAATAACTCACATATGTTCCCCTAAATTATTCAGATAGTTATTGCACTTGTCTGAGTTTCCACTTCACACCAAACCAGAGAGGCCCACCAGGCCACCCCGCGGTAGCTCGTGGCCGTCAGGCGGTCCGGCGGTGCTGTTCCCTACGCACAGCAGGGTGATCTTCACCGGCCGGCCGGGGCACGCTGGCTCACGCGGCTCTTGGGTCTCAGGGCAGCGGCCGCTCTCAGCTGAGCAGCGGCAAACACTGCAGAGTCTGAGCCTCTCTCCGGGATCCGCCGGTGTGCCCTGAACTTTGCGCACTAGGCGTGGCGGGGGCCAGACGGCGCGCTGTGGCCCGGACGCTCGCGGGAGTCCTCGGGGAAGAGAGAGGCGGGCTGGTTTCCGCGGCGGGCCTGAGCAGGGCCGTCGCGCCTGCAGCTCCTGCCCGGCAGCCCCGGGTCTCGGAGTGGGCGCCTTCCCGGCGCGCGGCCGGCCGCCCCGCACACTCTGCGGGAGGAGCCGCCGGCCGCCGTGACGCGCCAGGGAGGAAACGCCGGCGCCCGGCGGCCCTGCCGGTAAAGAGGAAGCGCGAGTGCGGTCGGCTCCGCGCCCGCCGCGGTGGGAGGCAGCAACGCGGAGCTGGTAGGTGCGGGGCCGCAGGACCCGGGCGCGGAGCTCGCGCGCGTCGGGGCCGCAGACGGAGCCCCCCGGGCGGGTGAGGCGGGGCGGGGCGAGGGGTGCCGGGTATCGCCTGCTGCCTCTTCCGGAGCAAACGAGACTTTCCCGGGGCTCCTGGCAGCTCTCCCCACTCTCGGCCCGGAAACCTCCAAGTTGGTCGGAAGGGGGGAAGCAATACCCCCTCCCAGTCCCCGACTCTGAGAGTTTGTGGTCTTTTGTTTCCTCCAAGTGAATCACATTCTGCATTTTGACTCCTCAACGCCTGAGTGGTGTAGGTGGATGGATATTCTTAACCCGTGCGCAGCCTCGGAGCGTGCAGGAGCGGGAACCGGGATAGTGGGAGACCCCACCTGAGGTCGAAAGTGGGTGTGGGTCCCCTGCGCGGACCCGGGATGGAGGAGACCTCAGGAGTGAAGGGCACGGGAATCATTAACCTGTTGTCTGTGGACCTGTAGTTTGAGACTTTAGTGCGTTGCTACCGTTTTAAGTTCCCTGCGATATGAATCCTTACCATCTCTTCAAGTGAATTTGGCTCTATTAATTCCCACAGTTTTAGGATTGGTATGCACCATCTAGAAGTGCTTTGAAATTTTTACAATTTGTCATTTTTATTGGTGGTTACTTGGAAAGAGAGAAAAGAGAAAGAATTCATCTCTTAATTTAGCACAGTGCTTTCTGAACCATAAGTAGAATTTTAGTTCCGCACAAGAGACTATATAGGGTACACTTGAGATGCAGTAATACACCCTGAGCCTTGCAGTTTCTAAATCTTTATCAAGGAAACCAGTGTTAAGAGTGCTGTATATTTTGATTCTCTGCTTTGTCACTAGGTTGAGAATTCACCCTACGAATCTGGGAAATGCCTTATTTATTTAGCAAACACTTCGATACCTCTTACTATGTGCTTGGACTCTTTCTAAGTGCTTTATAAATATTAACTAACATTATTAACTCAAAATATAGCGGTTCGAGCAAGGAAGAGGCCATGCATACTTCAGTTCCCTGAATGCCATTGCAAGAGCTAGAAACAGAGGAAGTTTCAGGCATGTTTTAGGACTGTGTGTGCTTCTCGCCCGCTTGGCTACCACTCCTATGAGACATGCTGTCACTTTTCCCCTCCCTGTAAGAGCGTCTGGAGCTTTGGGAACTAGACTGTTTTTTTTGCAGATCTCCGCCAAATCCCTGGCATCTTCTGTAAAATGGTCTTCATCCACTGTAGCACCCATGGTTAGCTAACTCCGGAGAGACCAGAACTTCCCCCTTCCTTCAACTGCCACTGCAGTTGGAGCCTAATATTGTTTTTAAAAGGAGATTTGTTCCTAATCTGTTTGATAATTGATATAACAGTAGTTTAAGATTTTTTAGGGTCAGTTGAACGTGAGATGTACTATAAAATAGAACATTTTTGTTTGTACACATCAACATAATAAATAATGCTCTGTAAATTGTACTGCCTTTTGTTTGTTGGCAACACAAAGGTGATGGGTCAACCTTGTAGGTGTCCTTTTTTGATTTGCAAATATAAAAAGGGGGATGTTTTTCCAGAATAAAGTGCCCTCTTTAAATGCGTGCCTCGGTGGAATGGCCACATTGGTAGACACCCAAAAATGAATAAATAGACGTGGTTCTTGTCATTATGGTGATTATGTATTTGATAACAAAATCTGCACTTCATACTAGCTTTTTCACTCTCTGCCTTTCATGTATTTAAATTTTCAGGGAGATAATTAAATGAGATTCTAAACCTTATTTAATAGGATTATGAAATGTCTTCCGGAAGCAGAAAGGCTCACTTTCCTCTGATATAACGTATGGCACAAATGACAGTGGCATTCATGAATTCAATTCAGCCAAATGACAACACTTTCATGGTTTACAGAGTACTTCCAAATATACTTATTTGCTCTTCAGAGCAATCTTGTGTGCTTGGTGGACATTTCTAAATCCTGTTTTTATAGATGAAGAAACTGAGGCATAGAAATGTTAAATGCTTTAGCCAGGACTATGCAGCTGGTAAGAGTCAGTGCTTGAATAGAGAGCAGGTGTGTGGACAGTGCCTGGCACGTGCCAGCCTGTAATAAACATTTGTAGAATGGATGACTCCAAATGACCGAAGATTTCTTTCTCTTTCAAAACTTTATGCCTTTCAAATATCATAATTATTTTTTGCCAAGAGATTTTCAGGCCTAATTCAGTGTCTCTGTTATTTCAAAGCATATCTGATAAAACATTTTCTATAAAAGGGATGAGAATGCCCTTTGGATTCATTTCTTAGGATTTATTATCTCTGGCTTTTGAAAAAGCAAATAAGTTGGTTAATTTTTTTCTTGCTCAAACATCTTCCTCTTATCTGGAGAGAGTTTAGTTTGGATACATGGTTTTAATATTTGTGTTGACAGCTTTATTGTCTCTCCTTGCTCCTTTAAGGTCATTTTTAAGGACTACTAATCACTAAGTTTTCACATCAGTGAACTCAATTAAGGTATTTAGGTTTATAATCAAGTTCGAACACAATAATCATAGGTATTGTGATTTTTTTTGAAGCATCTGATATTACTGTGTTTTTTGAAATGCTGGATTACTTTTAAAGAGTCTTTTAAAACAAAACAAAAACCCTCAACGATTTATATCCTTAAGCATATTCTCTGTATCCTAAAGTATGTGACCTTCAGATGGATAACCTTCAATTAGAAAGGAAAATATTGCCATAACCTGGTGGGAGGAATTGAAAAGGACTATCAGGGGAAAATGAGAGATGGGGTGGCCCTTCCCATTAGGGGTATTAGGTGGTAAGAAACCCTTAATGAAACAAGACTGAGTCATCTGCCTGTCAATGTTCTGCTGTGTGGGGGTGGAATAAAATACTTTTGAAACCTTCCTCCTTTCAGAAACTGCTTTACTTTTCCAATGCTCATGTTTTCTTTTTTAAAAAATTCATGTAAATTACTGACTAAACTGCTGATTCATGAAACTCAAATTATGTAACAATTTATTCCTGACAGAAACATCTCCCACATTATTTTAACCGACTCAATGTCTCTGTTTTCCTTTACCTGCTCTATTCTTTATGGTGACATCTTTGCTTTCATTTCACTTTTTTTTTTTAATTTCATGGAGAAAAGTGGCAAATCTAAGAGGGGCTGATTCCACATCTTGTAGTTCATGTTGAAGTAATTTTAACTCAATACTAACTTTGAGTTGATTGCATTACTGAGGAAGATAACATTGAAATGAGATGTTGAAGACCAATTCAGTAAAAGTTTATTGCCTATCTGAAGCTGAGCCATGGAGTTTTCAAACGGAACTAGGGCAGTGTACAATATCCTTCCCCTGTCTAATTTCTCAGGGCTTTTCTTAATTTCCCACAGGTCCTGAAAACCTGCCTTGGTCCATCTCCTTGTACCTACAATTTATTTTCTTATTCAAAACGAAAATCTGTTCCTTGAATGAGGGGGAAGGAAGAATAGGTAAAGAAGGGTGATTACATAAGGGAAATTGTTGTAGGATAAGAGATTAATAATATGTAAGATGGAAAATAGGAGATGTGTGGGTGAAGTAAGGTGTGTTAGTGAGATCTCATCATGTAGAATTCTTGCTCTGCCTCCCCCAATGTAAGGAAGAGCGATATTTGGGATCAAAGAAGGTCTGGGAAAGATTAGAAACATCTGTTGTTATATGATGTTGGCAGGCAGAGCTCCTTTGGACCACCAAGTGCAGAAGTGTCATTATATGTAGCTTTTTCTGTAGGCCATGAAATGAGTTTGCTTGCAGATAATTAAAATGTAGAGAACTGGTTTAGTGGCTTTTAATTTGAGAGTAGGTATGATTAGACAGGCTTTTAGTTGCATAAGGGCCTGGATTTTATAACTTTTTTAAGGCTTACTCTTTTTTGGGAATACCTGTGATGTTGAGATAATAACAGCATTCCTTTCACTGTTCTGTGATTTTAAATAAATACATTGTATTTACATAGCATATAGTAATGAGTATGATTCAGGTTGTTTCCATTTTGATTACTGATGTATTTACTATGCCAGTCAATATCAAATATTTTTTTCCTGTAGGCAAAATGGACTACATATATAATAAATTTATACACAAAATCAGACTTGTTGATGGACTAGACAGTCTACAAACTTCTGGATGAAACATCCATAAGTACAGTGGGGCTTCACTAGGACTTGACTGGTTGCTTGCTTGAGTTAAAAAATGAGAAGGAACTTAGTTACTCTAGTTGTTTACCTCCCTGTTTCTAAAAATAAAAATAAAGTTAACCTAAAATGATCTGGCTTACAATTTAGCATCCACCCATGTAGACAAAAATATATGCAGGACTAGTGTATACGCTATATAATCTAGTGCACCAGCTAAAAGAGAATACAGGAATCACATCCTTAGTTTCCCAAGAAAACACTATATATCATCTTTTTCCCTCCATTTTAATTTAGTTTTGTCTTTCATCTTCTCTAAATATTACTTTTAATTACAAAGGTATGTATGCCCTTAAATTCGAGAAATTAAAAAGTGTGTCAAGTAAAAAATAATTCTCTCCACTCTAACTGTACCCATGTAGATAAGTGTTACTAAGTTTTTATACCCTTTGAGACTTTCTCCCATGCTTATATAAATTTGTGTATCTGAAATGTACATGGAGTTTTTAAAAAATGGGAATTATTCTGCACAGTTTTTTCTTACATTTCTTAACCACTTTAGCATGGACATTTGTAGATCTGCATCATTAGTTTTGACAGCTGTATAGTATAGTTAATAATTTATCCATTTTCTTTTTCTGATATATGTTCCTTCTTTTTATCTTTAAAAATATATTTAAATATATTATCAAAGTAATACATTTTTAAATAGAAGTTTTAAGAAAAAGAAAACTAGAATCACCAATAAACCTACCACTCAATAATCATTATGAGTATTTTAGAGTATGTCTTTCTAAATTTCTATTTATCTGTGCATATCCATATTTTCAATGCCATTAAAATTTTTTTCTCTCATACAGGTTTGCTTTGTTAGAGAGACTCATATTTATGTAGCCAACCAATGTCATACATCCAGTTATTTATTTATGTATGTATGTATGTATGTATGTATGTATGTATCTATTATTTTTTTAAACTCATTTTATCATTAATCTACAATTACATGAAGAACATTATGTTTACTAGACTCCCCCATCACCAAGTCCCCCCCACAAACCCCATTACGGTCACTGTCCATCAGCATAGTAAGATGCTGTAGAGTCACTCCTTGTCTTCCTGTGTTGCACAGCCCTCCCTGTGCCGCCCCACATTATACATGCTAATTGTAAGGCCCCCTTTCTTTTTCCTCGCCCTTATCCCTCCCTTCCCACCCATCCTCCCCAATCCCTTTCCCTTTGGTAACTGTTAGTCCATTCTTGGGTTCTGTGATTCTGCTGCTGTTTTGTTCCTTCAGTTTTTTCTTTGTTCTTATACTCCACAGATGAGTGAAGTCATTTGATACTTGTCTTTATCTGCGTGGCCTATTTCACTGAGCATAATACCCTCTAGCTCCATACATGTTGTTGCAAATGGTAGGATTTGTTTTCTTCTTATGGCTGAATAATATTTCATTGTGTATATGTACCACATCTTCTTTATCCATTCATCAACTGATGGACACTTAGGTTGCTTCCACTTCTTGGCTATTGTAAATAGTTCTGTGATAAATATAGGGGTGCATCTGTCTTTTTCAAACTGGGCTGCTGCATTCTTAGGGTAAATTCCTAGGAGTAGAATTCCTGGCTCAAATGGTATTTCTATTTTGAGCTTTTTGAGGAACCTCCATACTGCTTTCCACAATGGCTGAACTAATTTGCATTCCCACCAGCAGTGTAGGAGGGTTCCCCTTTCTCCACAACCTCACCAACATTTGTTGTTGTTTGTCTTTTGGATGGTGGCGATCATTACTGGTGTGAGGTGATATCTCATTGTGGTTTTAATTTGTATTTCTCTGATGACTAGTGATGTGGAGCATCTTTTCATGTGTCTGTTGGCCATCTGAATTTGTTCTTTGGAGAACTGTTCAGCTCCTCTGCCCATTTTCTAATTGGATTATTTGCTTTTTGTTTGTTGAGGTGCGTGAGCTCTTTATATATTTTGGATGTCAACCCTTTATCGGATCTGTATTTATAAATATATTCTCCCATACTGTAGGGTACCTTTTTGTTCTATTGATGATGTCCTTTGCTGTACAGAAGCTTTTCAGCTTGATATAGTCCCACTTGTTCATTTTTGCTTTTGATTCCCTTGCCCGGGGAGATATGTTCATGAAGAAGTCACTCAAGTTTATGTCCAAGAGATTTTTGCCTATGTTTTTTTCTAAGAGTTTTATGGTTTCATGACTTAAATTCAGGTCTTTGCTTTGATCCATTTTGAATTGACTTTTGTGTATGGGGTTAGACAGTGATCCAGTTTCATTCTCTTACATGTAGCTGTCCAATTTTGCCAGCACCATCTGTTGAAGAGACTGTCATTTCCCCATTGTATGTTCATGGCTCCTTTATCATATATTAATTGACCTTATATGTTTGGGCTAATGTCTGGAGTCTCTATTCTATTCCACTGGTCTGTGGCTCTGTTCTTGTGCCAGTACCAAACTGTCTTGATTACTGTAGCTTTGTAGTAGAGCTTGAAGTTGGGGAGCCAGATCCCCCCTACTTTACTCTTCCTTCTCAGGATTGCTTTGGCTATTCGGGGTCTTTGGTGGTTCCACATGAATTTTTGAACTATTCCAGTTCATTGAAGAATGCTGTTGGTAATTTGATAGGGATTGCATCAAATCTGTATATTGCTTTGGGCAGAATGGCCATTTTGACGATATTAATTCTTCCTAGCCAAGAGCATGGGATGAGTTTCCATTTGTTAGTGTCCTCTTTAATTTCTCTTAAAAGCGTGTCTTATAGTTTTCAGGGTATGGGTTTTTCACTTCCTTGGTTAGGTTTATTCCTAAGTATTTTATTCTTTTTGATGCTATTGTGAATGGAATTGTTTTCCTGATTTCTCTTTCTATTAGTTCATTGTTAGTGTATAGGAAAGGTACAGATTTCTGTGTGTTAATTTTGTATCCTGCAACTTTGCTGTATTCCGATATCAGTTCTAGTGGTTTTGGAATGGAGTCTTTAGGGTTTTTATGTACAATATCATGTCATTTGCAAATAGTGACAGTTTAACTTCTTTACCAATTTGGATTCCTTGTATTTCTTTGTTTTGTCTAATTGCTGTGTCTAGGACCTCCAGTACTATGTTGAATAACAGTGGGGAGAGTGGGAATCCCTGTCTTGTTCCCGCTCTCAGAGGAAAAGCTTTCAGCTTATTGCTGTTCAGTATGATGTTGGCTGTGGGTTTATCATGTATGGCCTTTATTATGTTGAGGTACTTGCCCTCTGTGCCCATTTTCCTGAGGGTTTTTATCATGAAAGGATGTTGAATTTTGTCAAATGCTTTTTCAGCATCTGTGGAGATGATCATGTGGTTTTTGTCCTTTTTTTTGTCTATATGGTGGATGATATTGATGGATTTTCGAATGTTGTAGCATCCTTGCATCCCTGGGATGAATCCCACTTGGTCATGGTGTATGATCCTTTTGATGTATTTTTTAATTTGGTTTGCTAATATTTTGTTGAGTATTTTTGCATCTACGTTCATCAGGGATATTGGTCTGTAATTTTCTTTTTTGTTGGGCTCTTTGCCTGGTTTTGGTATTAGGGTGGTGTTGGCTTCATAGTATGAGTTTGGGAGTATTCCCTCCTCTTCTATTTTTTGGGAAACTTTAAGGAGAATGGTATTATATCTTCTCTGTATGTCTGATAATATTCTGAGGTAAATCCATCTGGCCCGGAGGTTTTGTTCTTGGGTAGTTTTTTGATTACCGCTTCAATTTCTTTGCTCGTAATTGGGCTGTTTAACTTTTGTGTTTCTTCCTTGGTCAGTCTTGAAAGGTTGTATTTTTCTAGGAAGTTGTCCATTTCTTGTAGGTTTTCCAGCTTTTCGCATATAGGTCTTCATAGTAGTCTCTAATAATTCTTTGTATTTCTGTGGGGTCCGTTGTGATGTTTCCTTTCTCATTTCTGATTCTGTTGACGTGTGTTGATTCTCTTTTTCTCTTAATAAGTCTGGCTGGAGGCTTATTTATTTAGTTTATTTTCTCGAAGAACCAGCTCTTGGTTTCATTGATTTTTTCAATTGTTTTATTCTTCTCAATTTTGTTTATTTCTTCTCTGATCTCTATTATGTCCCTCCTTCTGCTGACTTTAGGCCTCATTTGTTCTTCTTTTTCCAATTTCAATAATTGTGATGTTAGACTATTCATTTGGGTTTGTTCTTCCTTCTTTAACTATGCCTGGATTGTTATATACTTTCCTCTTAAGACTGCTTTTGCTGCATCCTACAGAAGTTGGGGCTTTGTGTTGTTGTTGTCATTTGTTTCCATATATTGCTGGATCTCCATTTTAATTTGGTCATTGATCCATTGATTATTTAGGAGCATGTTGTAAGACCTCCATGTGTTTGTGGGGCTTTCTGCTTTCTTTGTACAATTTATTTCTAGTTTTATGCCTTTGTGGTCTGAAAAGCTGGTTGGTAGAATTTCAATCTTTTTGAATTTACTGAGGCTCTTTTTGTGGCCTAGTATGTGGTCTATTCTGGAGAATGTTCCATGTGCACTTGAGAAGAATGTGTATCCTGTTGCTTTTAGGTGTAGAGTTCTATAGGTGTCTATTAGGTCCATCTGTTCTAGTGTGTTGTTCAGTGCCTCTGTGTCCTTACTTATTTTCTGTCTGGTGGATCTGTCCTTTGGAGTGAGTGGTGTATTGAAGTCTCCCAAAATGAATGCATTGCATTCTATTTCCTCCTTTAGTTCTGTTAGTATTTTTTCACATATGCTGGTGCTCCTGTGTTGGGTGCATATATATTTATAATGGTTATATCCTCTTGTTGGACTGAGCCCTTTATCATTATGTAATGTCCTTCTTTATCTCTTGTTACTTTATTTTGAAGTCTATTTTGTCTGATACTAGTACTGCAATACCTGCTTTTTTCTCGCTGTTGTTTGCATGAAATATCTTCTTCCATCCCTTGACTTTTAGTCTGTGCATATCTTTGGGTTTGAGGTGAGTCTCTTCTAAGCAGCATATAGATGGGTCTTGCTTTTTTATCCATTCTACTACTCTGTGTCTTTTGATTGGTGCATTCAGTCCATTTACATTTAGGGTGATTATTGATAGGTATGTACTTATTGCCATTTCAGGCTTTAGATTTGTGGTTACCAAAGGTTCCAGGTTACTTTCCTTACTATCTAAGAGTCTAACTTAACTCACTTTGTATGCTGTTACAAACACAATCTAAAGATTCTTTTCTATTTCTCCTCCTTTTTCTTCCTCCTTCATTCTTTATATATTAGGTATCAAATTCTGTACTTTTTGTCTATCCCTTGATTGACTTTGGGGATAGTCAATTTAAGTTTGCATTTGCTTCTTAAGTAGCTGTTCTACTTTCTTTACTGTGGTTTTACCACCTCTGGTGACAGCTATCCAACCCTAGGAACACTTCCATCTATAGCAGTCCCTCCAAAATAGACAGTAGAGATGGTTTGTGGTACGTAAACTCTCTCAGCTTTTGCTTATCTGAAAATTGTTTAATCCCTCCTTCAAATTTAAATGATAATCTTGCCGGATAACGTAATCTTGGTTCTAGGCCCTTCTGCTTCATTGCATTAAATACATCATGCCACTCCCTTCTGGCCTGTAAGGTTTCTGCCAAGAAGCCTGATGTTAGCCTGATGGGCTTTCCTTTGTATGTGATCTTATTTCTGTCTCTGGCTGCTTTTAACAGTCTGTCCTTATCCTTGATCTTTCCCATTTTAATTACTATGTGTCTTGGTGTTGTCTTCCTTGGGTCCCTTGTGTTGGGAGATCTGTGGATCTCCATGGCCTGAGAGACTGTCTCCTTCCCCAGATTGGGTAAGTTTTCAGCAACTACCTCCTCAAAGACACTTTCTATCCCTGTCTCTCTCTCTTCTTCTTCTGGTATCCCTATAATGTGAATGTTGTTCGTTTTGGATTGGTCACACAGTTCTCTCAATATTCTTTCATTCTTAGAGATCTTTTTTTCTCTCTGTGCCTCAGCTTCTTTATATTCTTCTCCTTTAGTTTCTGTTTCATTTATTGTCTCCTCCACCATATCCAACCTGCTTTTAATACCCTCCATCATGCTCTTCCTCCTGCAGGTGAGCTGGGATGGGGGAAGTGCTTGGGTCCTGTGGAGCCACAGCTCTGGAATGTTACCCCATTCGATGAGGTCTGCTCTTTTCTCCAAGTGTGTGCAGTCTGATGCCATCCTCTTTCCTGTTGCTCTCTCAGGATTAGTTGTGCCAACTATATTTTCTAATTGTATCCAGTTTTAGGAGGAAGCCTCTGTCTCTCCTCTCACGCTGCCATCTTTCCCAACCTGCTTTTAATACCCTCTGTCGTGCTCTTCAACGACTGGACAATTGGATCTCTGACCTGAATTCATTCCTGAGTTCTTGGATGTCTTTCCGTACCTCCATTAGCATGTTGATGATTTTTATTTTGAACTCCCTTTCAGGAAGAGTCACGAGGTCTATATCATTTAAATTTTTCTCTGGGGTTGTATTAATAATTTTACTCTGGACCAGGTTTCTTTGGTGTTTCATTATTTGTATTTGGCCCCCTCTTGTGTCCAGAAACTCTATTCTGGAGCTGCTCAGCCCCTGAAACAATGTTGGGGGTCACAGAGGAGTGGTATTGGTGCCTGGAGGGAGGGAAGAGCTGTTCCCTGCTTCCAGGTTGCTGTGTCTGTCTCCACTGCCTAAACTAGTGGGCCTAACACAAAGATATAAGCTTTTGTCCCAGAGCAGCTGGATATGGATCCCTGCTTTCCGCAAGTGGCTGGAATCCCAGTCTCCCCAGGAACTCCGCCTGTCCCAGCTTTCCAACCCAGTAACCAGAAGAGTATGATGACAGCACCATGAAATGTAGGTTTGTGCTCCCAGAGCAGATTTCTGGAGCTAGGTATTCAGCAGTCCCAGGCCTTCTGCTCCCTCCCTGCTCTGTTTCTCTTCTTCCCGCTGGTGAGCTGGGGTGGGGGAAGGGCTTGGGTCCTGCCGAGCCACAGCTCTGGTTTGTTACCCTGTTCAGTGAGGTCTGCTCTTTTCTCCAGGTGTATGCAGTCTAATGCCATCCTCTTTCCTATTGCTCTCTCAGGATTAGTTGTACCAACTATATTTTCTAATTGTATCCAGTTTTAGGAGGAAGCCTCTGTCTCTCCTCTCACGCCGCCATCTTTAATCTCCCCCAGTTATTTATTTTTGAACCAGTTATTTTGCTGTGTTTTCTGGCTGCTACTGCTTATAAAGGGGATGAGGTGAGGGCATGTGGATGGACCAACATATCCATCCAAATCAGTAAAAAGCATGTATCCTTGTAATAGAGGTCAGTCAATATTTGTATTTTAAGTACATCTAAAATACAAGACATTTAAGAAGAGAAATGATAGAATATTCACATGTAAGAGTGTGATCACTGAAGGAGAGACAGACATAATGGACTTGAATCAAGGAAAAAGTGTTTAATTAAGTTAAAAGAGTAGAACAGCTGAGCTTGAGATGTTTTGAAATAGTCTCCTAACGGTAAGTAGTACATTGTTTGAACTAATTGGTTTAACAAAGTCCCACCAATGGTAGGAATAGGTGACCTTGACATTTTTTGTAATCTTATATTATGGGCTGTCTCAGAGTTAGCAACACTTGACTTATTGTAATTTCATGCATACAACTCCCTGGTTACATACTAACACCACCAGTTTTTCCACACAGCATCTGTCTGGGCTAACATGTCTCCACTCCTTTTTCTTTTCCCAGGGTGCATGTGCACATGCTATCATCCACACTTTTCTTCTATACTCCCGTTCTGAGAGTCTAGTACACTTTTAATCTTGTTCTTTTTTCCCTCTTCTTCCAACTTTTGCTTCAAGAAAATTTCTGTCCTTTCTCCATTCTACTTTCTTCATCTTGGTTTTGATACTAATCATGGTGATACAGTTAAGAACAAACCTTTAATAAGGAAAAGGAAAGCTTTTAGTTTGGATGGAAAGATAGACATTATAAAAAACTAGTGGTTTCAGCCTTCAAAACCCTTGAGAATACCCTGTAATTCCTTTCAAAATTTTCACAGAAGTCTCCACCCACCTCCTTTTCTCTAAATAGCTGTTTTTCCTTAAGCATTGGTATGAATAATAACATTTAAAAATTTTTATATATGTGTTTTTTGGTTCATGTCATTGCAATAGCATTGTTTAGTGCCCTTCCCCACCAAAGGTATTAGCTATATTATGGATTGAATAGAGATTGTTTTGTATCTTGAGAGCCTACTCCTAGATTAGACTGTTGTTCCCTTTAGAAAATACAACCAAAGCTCTAGCTATCTGGCTTAAAAACAACCTCTTTGTTTTTAAGAAAGTTGAAGACGAAGAAGGCTATCTTAGACCAAAGGTTCCGAAATCTTTGAGAGATGGTATATCAGGATTCCAACCCTTACCTTCCAGATTTTCATCAGCAGAGATATGCATATGCACTGGTGAGCCGCAGAGATCAGCTTTCCATCCTTGGGAGTTAGAGAAGGAGCCAGGCCGGTTGCAGGAATGTTAGGTCACAGCTGGGGACTCACGCCAGTGGTAGGGCGGGGATCAGGCCCAGGTAGCTGACTTCATGCCACTTTAGCTCACCTGCAAAGGTGCTTTGGTCAGACAGAAGGAGTTCTGTACCAAGGCAATAGCAACTTAAATGGCACTGGGAGTAAAGGCCTATTTTTTCATAAACATTAATGAAAAAGGTTTTGAAAAGACATTTTTATTTAGCCTCCAACAATACAGTGCTAAAATTGGTGATGACTTAAACATGAAAACACTACATTGTTTGTTTATTTGAACTGTGACCATTGTTGATTAACATTCAGAAGTTAAAGATTTTGTTATAATAAAAAAAATGGTTCTTACATTTGAGGTTCAGTGTACATAGTTGTGTATAGTTTACATGTAGTCCATTCTGACACAAAGTACCTTTCTCTCTTTCCTAATTTATTTCCTTTTACTGCCCCCTGCCACCTTCTCATGGATATTTGTTTTATTTATTTTTTTGTCTGTAAAGGAATGATTTTTTTAAATTAATGAAAGACAAGATTCTCCAGCAGAGATTTTTTTAAGGGATTTATGAGACTATGCCTCCTTTTCTCCTTGAATTTTTTTCTCCTCCTTTAGACTTCCTTTATTTCTGATTCACACTAACATTAACATGATTTATTTGTTTCTCCTTTTAAAAATCCACTCAGTGTGAACAACAGCCCCTGTCCAATTGAATTTATTTGTTGTTTTCACTGGACATTTTAAGATTAAAATTTGCCTTCGAGATGCAGAACACAGTATACATTGTGTGTATACATTGCTACCTTTGTGTAAAAAAACAAGGAAAATATAAGAATATATTTGTTTTGCTTCTCTAAGCATAGAGGGACTCAAACAAGAAATGAGTAGTATTGATTTGTTTGGGGTTGGGAGATGAGAACTTGGTAGATAGGGACGGGGTGAGAAGCCAACTTCTCACAGTATCTCTTCTACATTTTCTTGGTTTTTGAACCATGTGAATATGTAACCCATTGTAAAAACCATATAAAAAACTATGTCTACGGGTTCTCTGTCCTTTAAAAAATAGAACTACATATTTTCTGTTGTCCCTTTTCCTTATGTCTTTAGTAAAGTTGCTGTTTTAAATCTTTTTTAAAGAATTCTCAAGTAGTCTAGACTCAAAGGACTAGGAGTAATATTTTGCAGGCATCTAGACCTGGCTTTTTGCCCTTCACTGCTCTCGAGAGCTGTGACTGAGATTCATTATGAAGCCTTCCCTTAGGAAATTCCACCAAACCTTACGTTTTTGTTGACTTATTCAAAAAACCCTTCAACTAAAACTAATCTGTAGTATTCTGCCACCTGGATATGCACTCATTTCCTAATAAAACTGTTAGACAATACCAACAAAATTAATGCCAAGTTAGTTGATTTTTTTCCCCCTTGGTATCTTGTATCTTAGCATCATGGTAATCATTTATCTACTTAAGATCATATGAATTTGGTGCTCTTAGAAAATAAAAGTTTATTTACTTTTAGTTTTTAGATAATTCTGTCTTCAATGCACACTAAGTCAGTTTCTTGCATCAGAATTTTTCTAATTTTTGTTATTTGTGACCTGTATTTTACTTGTGGAGAGCAAAGAGAAAGGAGCTAATACCTACTGAGTACCTACCATGTGCTGGGTGCTTTTGAGACATTATGTTTTTAAATAGAATAACTCTGTGGGGTACCTGGGTATTTTTATCTTACAGATGAGCAGATTGGGGTGTGGTGGGGTCTTGAAGGGAGCAAGCAGTGTATGGGCAATACGGGGCAGAGCAGATGTGAACAGGTCTACCTGGCTTTACCAGAAGATCCCCTGTGCCTTTGGGAAGAGGGTAAAGGCTGATTCTGCTCAAAGCCCTTGATCAGAAAGAACAGGCAGAACTGATTTATGGATAACTCAGATCATCATGTGCTAACAAGGCAATAGTTAAATGATTTGAAACCTGGCTTTTCATTTTTAACTTTATTATTCTGAGATTATATTAATGTTTTAATTTAGAAACTGGTGCCAGACTTCAAGAAGAAAGCTGACTGAAAATCTTTTAAATGCCATGTTTCTTGCTTAATAGAAATTCTAAATTTAATTTCTGAATGTGTTAAATTATGAACCTACAGAATTTGAATATTCTGTGTTATCTGCAGAGCTGTCAAACCCTACTGTTAATGAGTGTCCAGTGAACCTTGCTAACTAACAAATGCTGTTGTCATATTTTAAATGCCTGATTGATGATAACCAGCACCACTTACATTAATCCTTGGAAATAGACTGATCAGCATATACAGTCTATCATTTTGCTGATTCTTGCTGGATGTTAGCTAATGCAGGTGTATCATGTGTCTTGGCAGATACTAGATGGGCCCCTGGTAACCAAGTAAGAATGAAAGAACATTTAGGTCTGAATTCCTATGATTCTCTTATCTAGCAACATGTATTTCTGTTCTGGGCAAAAATGGTGAGAGACATACTGAGGAAATTTAAATGACTAGAAATATTTAAAAGGAAGTGAAAGGTTACAGATAATGAATGAAGACAGAATAAACCCACAGAGTACCCTGGAGTGTCTTATACTTAATACTTAAAAAAATACCAAACAGCAACCCAAGTATCCATCAGTAGATGAATGGATAAAGAAGATGTGGTACAAGTACACAATGGAATACTATTCAGCCATAAGAAAGAAAGAAATCCTACCATTTGCAACAACATGGATGGAGCTGGAGGGTAATATGCTCAGTGAAATAAGCCAGGTGGAGAAAAACAAGTACCAAATGATTTCCCTCATTAGTGGAGTATAACAATGAAGCAAAACTGAAGGAATAAATCAGCAGCAGACTCACAAACCCCAAGAAGGGACTAGTGGTTACCAAAGGGGAAGGGTGGGGTAGGGTGGGCGGGGAGGGAGGGAGAAGGGGATTATGCAGGGTATTATGATTGGCACACATGGTGTGGGGAGGATCATGGGGAAGACTGTTGCACAGAGAAGACAAGTAGTGACTCTGTGGCATCTTACCACACTGATGGACAGTGACTGCAATGGGGCATGGCGGGGACTCGATAGTATGGGTGAATGTAGTAACCACATTGTTTTTTCATGTGAAACCTTCATAAGAGTGTATATCAGCAATACCTTAATTAAAAAATTATTTTAAAAAATACCAAACACAGCTTCATTGAGACTTAATTCACATGCCATTAAATTCACCCTTTTAAAGTGTATAATTCAGTGGTTTAGTTATAGTGTTATGTAGCCACCATCACTGTCTAATTCTGTAACATTTTCATTATCCCAGAAAGAAACCCCTTACCCATTAGCAGTGACTCCCATCCCTCCCCCCCCTGCCTAGCCCCTGGCAATGATGAATCTACTTTCTCTATATATAGATTTGCCTATTCTGGACATTTCATTAAAAATGGAATCACCCAATGTATGGTCTTTTGTGACTGGTTTATCTCACTTAGCATAATGTTTTTAAGGTCCATTCATACTGTAACATGTAGTACTTCATTTCTTTTTAATACTGAAAAATACTCCACTGTATCAACATACTGTCTTTTGTTTATTCATTGTTCTGTAAGTGGACATTTGGGTTGTTTTCACTTTTTGACAATTATGAATAATGCTGTTACAAATGTTCATGTGCAAGTTTGTTTAGTCATATGTTCCATTTCTCTTGGGTGAATACCTTGGAGCAGAATTGCTGGGTCATGTGGGGAACTGTTTAACTTTTTGAGCAATTGCCAAACTGTTTTCCAGTGTTTGCACTATTTTCAATCCTGTCAGTAATGCACAAGGGTTCAAATTTCTCCACATCCTCACCAACATTGTCTGTTTTAAAAAATCATTTTAGTAGGTGTGAAGTGTAATCTCATTGAGTTTTCGATTTGCATTTCCCTAATGACTAACAATGTTAAGCATCTTTCTTGTGCTTACTGATATACCATTTGTATATCCTCTTTGGAGAAATGTCTATTCAGATCATTTGTCAATTTTAAAAATTGGGTTATTTGTCTTTCTTTGTTGGATTGTAAGATTCTTTATATATTCTGGGTGCACATTACTTATCAAATACCTGATGTACAAATATTTTTTCCTTGGGCTTTCTTTTTCACTTTCTTTATGGTTTCCCTTGAAGCACAGAAGGTTTTGATTTTGATGAAGCCCAATTTATCTTTCCTTTTCTTCGCTTGTGCTTTTGGTGTTAGATCATCTAAGAAATTATTGCCTAATCCAAGGTCACAGAGAATGATTTATTCCTTTTTCTAAGAGTTTTATAGTTTCAGCTCTTACTTTTAGATCAGTGATCTATTTTGAGTTAATTTTTATGTGTGAGATAGAAGTCCAACTTCACTCTTTGCATGTGGATATTCACTTGTCCCAGCACTATTTGTTGAGAAGACTATTTTTTGCTCATTGAATTATCTTGGCATCCATGTCAAAAATCAATTGTCATGAATGTAAAAGTTTGTTTCTGTACTCTCAATTCTAGCTTATTGATCTACCTTAGTGCCAGTGTCATACTGTCTTAATTAGCCTAGTGTGGCTTTGCAGTAAGTTTTGAAATCAGGAAATATGAGTTCTCCAATTTTGTTTCTCTTTTTTGAGATTGTTCTGTTTTGGGTCCATTGCATTTCCATATGAATTTTAGGTTGAGCTTATAATTTGTGAAAAAATGGCAGCTAGGATTTTGATAGGGATTGCATTGACTCTATACATCAATTTTTAAAGTATTGCCATCTTAACAATATTTAGTCTTCAGATTCATGAATATGGGTTGTTTTTCCATTTATTAAAGTTTTAGTGTACAAGTCTTACACTTCTTTTGTTAAAATTTATTCCTCAGTATTTTATTCTTTTTGGTGCTATTGTAAATGGAATAATTTTCTTAATTCATTTTGTTTGCTCATTGCTACTGTATAGAAATACAACTGATTTTTTAAATTGAGGTGTAACTCAGATAACATTATATTAGTACAATTCATTTTTCAATATTGATCTTATATTCTCCTGTCTTGATCAACTTATTTATTAGTCTGAATAGTTTTTTGGTGGATTCATTAGGATTTTCTATATATAAGATCATATCATCTGCACACCTTATCAATCTAAATGCTTTTCATAATTTTTTTTCTTGCCTAATTGTTCTGGCTAGAACCTCTAGTGTTGAATAGAGGTGAAGAGAGCTGATATCCTCATCTTATTCCTCTTATCCTGATCTCAGGGGAAAAGCATTCAGTCTTTCACCTATGCATGCTGTTAGCTGTGGGTATTTCATAGATGCCCTTTATTAGCTTGAGGAAGTTCTCTTCTATTCCTTGTTTTGTTTTTATCATTAAATAATATTAGATTTTATTAAGTGCCTTTTCTGCATCTGTTGAGATGATTGTATGGTTTTGATCCTTTATTCTATTAATACAGTGTATTATATTGATTGGTTTTCAAATGTTAGACCAACTTTGCATTCCTTGGGTAAATCCCATTTGGTCATGGTATATAATCCTTTTTACATGTTGCTGGATTTTGGTTTGCTGGTATTTTGTTGAGGATTTTCACATCTATATATATCTATAATTTTCTTGTGATATGTTCATTTGGTTTTAGTTTCAGGGTAATGCTGGCCTCATTGAA
Source organism: Manis javanica (assembly GCF_040802235.1). NCBI lineage: Eukaryota > Metazoa > Chordata > Mammalia > Pholidota > Manidae > Manis > Manis javanica. The sequence goes on from NC_133157.1 coordinate 154,938,856, forward strand.
TGAGTTCTTTTCCCTGGGGAAGATTTTGTGAAGGATTGATATTAATTTTTCTTGTAAGCATCAGGTAGAATTTACCAGTGAGGCCAATGGGATCTGGGATTTTATTTGTGTAAAGTTTTTGTTTGTTTGTTTTTAACTAATTCAGTCTTTTTACTTGTTATGTATCTACTCAGTTTCTATTCTTGAGTTAGTCTCAGTAGTTTTTTCTTCCTACAAATTTATCCATTTCATTTGGGTTATCTAATTTGTTGTTGTATGATTGTTCATAGTTTTCTCTTAAAACCCTTTTTACTTCTGTAGGATTGATAGTAATGTTCTTTCTTTCATTATTTGTTTAGCAAAGAGTCTTTTTTGCTTTTTGTCTTGAACAGTCTAGCTAAAGATTTATTTTAAAAGTTTTTTTTTCCAAGAACCAACTTTTCATTTCGTTGATTTCCTCTATTGTTTTCTTATTCTCTATTTCATTGATTCATTCTCTAGTCATTATTACTTCCCTCCTCTGCTTGCTTTGGGTTTAGCTTGCTCTTCTTTTCCTAGTTTCTTAAAATGGAATGTTAGGCTGTTGATTTGAGATTTTCTTTTCTAATATAGGTGTTCATAGCTTTAAAATTCCCTAAAAACATTGCATTAGCTGAATTCTAGAAGTTCTGGTAAGTTGTATTTTCATTTTAATTTAGCTGAAAGTATTTCCTGATTTCTCTTGTGGTTTCCTCTTTGACCCTTTGGTTACTTAAGAGTGTGTTTAATTTCCACATATTTGTGAAACCAAATTTCCTTTTATTATTGTTTTGTAATTTAAGCCCACTGTTGTCTGAGAACATGCTATGTATCATTTCTGTCCTAAATTTAATGAAGTCTTCATATGGCCTAATATATGGGCTATAATGTTTCATGTTCACATGAGAAGAATGTATATTTTGCTCTTGTTGGGAAGAATATTCTATAGATGTCTATTAAATCTATTTGGTTTATAGTGTTCATGTCTTCATCCTTCCATATTGATCTGCCAATTTTAAAGCATTGTTTTAATGTTTCATATTAGCATAATGTGAAAATTTACTATCAAGATAAAAGATTCAAATGCAAACTTAATAGTGTTGTTTTAGTGGGCTATTCAAACAAAATTGAATTTAAAAATTACTTCGTTGCTTTTGAATATTAAAATGTAAATGTAACTTAAGTTCAGCGCTATTTTCACAGGTCCATGATTCTTTTGAGTCTGAGATAGAATCTGCTAGCAAAGTACACTGAAATATTTTTTCAAATAGTATTGACATTCATCTCAAATTAACATTCTTGTTTAATCAACTTATTTATTAGGTATTAAAATTTTATTCTCTAAGATGTTGAGATGACAGATCCAGAAAAATATAACAAACAGCACCACATCTTTATGCTAACCAGAACTGGTAAATGGTTATTTTTTCTTTCTTATTTTTCATAGTAATATTATTTGATCTGTACCTATAAGAATTCTATTGAATATACATTTCAAAACTTGCAGTGGTAGAAAGGCCACCTGAGATCCAGTTTAAAATGTATCAGTGTATGAATACAAATAAATTATTTTCCTCAACTAAAAATATTTGGACATTTTAGTGCCATATATTTGTGAAGACAGTGTAATTTGACTTCACCTTGCAGCACATATAGAAATCACTGTGTATTTAAAAAATAAGTTGTTGTTTTGAAATTATAAAAAAGCAAATACCTACATTTTAGTGGTTTTTTTCCTAAACTGTACTTGTAGTTAGATTGATCTCTTATTTAATGAAACCTTTTGTCTTACCATGAACATTTTGAAAGGCCATTTGACCTAGGTAGATAAAGGTTATGGGTCAGAATGGAGAGGGAAAAATCTACGTAATTTCTAGGTTATCTAGACTTCTGGATTATCATTAGGGACAGCAGTTCAGGGGGAAGCATAGATTGGAGAACAAACAACAGCTAAGAATAATAAAAAAGAATGAGTGGAAAAAGTACAGAAGTGAAAGAAGGAGGGGGAGGTAGCTGCAGAAATCTTTATAGGTCCTTGGCAAAGAGGACAGTACCCAGAAATGCATTCTTAAGCTTACTAAATCTATATACCTCTGGGAGGGAAATTTCTGAAAGTGAAGTGTGTTGTTGAGCACATCCTCTTCAGTAGCATAGTTACTACAGTAATTGAATTACCTCTTCCCATTTTGATCATGTGGCAATATTCTGTTGGCAACACTAAATGTCCAAAGGAATGAATGTGGTGATTTTATTAAGTCTTTTTAAATCTTATGAGTTGACTAACAAAAGAGATGATGTTGTCAGGTAGCTGCATCTGGGGAGGTCTCTTCCTGCACACTAGGTGAAATCTCAACCCACACAAGGGAGGGTTCTTGACTCTGATAGAGAAAGATTTCTCGACCAATGAGTGTAGGTAAGGAAGTAATTCATTAAAACAAGAGTAGAAGTGAATGTCAGCAGGCATGCTGGCAGCAGAGAGAAGCCGGAGTCACCAGGTATCCAGTGTCTCCTTGAATCTGCATGGCATGGGAACTAAGCTGCTACCACCTCAGGATTTGGGGTCCCACAGAGCACGGGGTGGAGTGAGATTATGTTATGAGAACTTCCCCTTCCCTACTGGTCTGAAATAAAACAGAGAGAAAGAAAAGGATTGTGTAAAGACTAGAAAGCTAAATGAAATAGCAGAAGTGACAAAGACATTTACTACCAGAGTGGAGATTGGCGAGTTCTTGTCTTTACCATGCAGAAGAGTTTAGAGACAAGTACAGTTGGCTTGTGCAACAAGAAAGTTTGTTATAAGACAGTACACACTCAGACGGGAGTGTGGGCAACTTCAGAGAGGAGGTGCATTTAAGGATTTGAGATTTTATAGGGCCTTTTGGATAGGGGAGCATAAGACATGATGCAAAGAGGTGATTCATAATTCCTTTAAAGTTTTGTCTTAAGAATAGGGTTATTAACAACCATTTGATCAATAAATAGGAGAGATACCCTCACAAGTACACACTTCCAATTGTAAAATAAATAAGTAACCGGGATGTAATGTATAGTATAAGGAATATAGTCAAAATATTGTAACAACTTGGTATAGTGATAGCTGGTACCTAGAATTATCATGTATATAAATGTTAAATTACTGTGTTGTACACCTGAAACTAATGAAATACTGTGTGTCAACTACCCTTCAATAAAAAATAATTATCTAAAAAAAAAAAAGAATAGGGTTACTTAGGTGACTGTATTGGTTCCGATCTCAGCATTCTTTATCCATATAGGTTTATTTACACCTGCGAGGTCTATCTCCTGTCCTGGTTACAAAGTTACTTAATTGATTAAGAGACTGGAAGAAGAGGAAGAACAGCATATAGATTAAGGTAAAGAATAAGATGGGCCTTTTCACAGGCTAAGTAGATTTTACAATGATGTGACCCTTATCCCATGTCCCTGCCCTACCTCAATGATAGATGTGAAAATGCTTGGCATAGAGAAGGGCACAAAATAGGCACATTGTAAATGTTGGCTGATATTAACCTGTCCATATACTGGCTAATATTTAAGAGCATTGGCTAGGAAATTTAGAAGGCCCAGGTTACAGTATTAGATCTTCCACTAACTTGTTAGGTGACCCTTAGCAAGTGACTTGATTTTCTTTGACTGTAAATTACTTAAAATTCCTTCCACTTCTAAATTTCTATGGTTTTATTAAATTTGTTTAGAAAAAAGCTTTAAATAAAGATTATTCTTTTAATAGAGGTAGAAGTTTTTGTTGTTTTCAACTTTTACAGTTTTAGCTAGGATACTGTACATGAATAAAATTCTTTATAGCATTATCTAAAGCCAACCACTGATTTATTTGAAAACAAGTGTTTCTTTACAGTGTCATTTAGCCTGGCATTGCATAAATCCAAGAATTATTCTACACTAATCAGAGAACAGTAATGCAGTTGTACTTAAATTTAGAGTTCTACACAGCCATTCACCAGAGATGAACTGAGGTGAACAAGTACTTCTAACTTAATTTGCAAAAGTTCTAAAATGTACTGGTGGAATTCACTGCAGGAATCAGTGAAAAGTAGGTTGGAAGTGTAGCTCAGATCATGCAAAACTGTTGGAGAAACTATCAGTGCTTTTTTAATATTCTGCATCTGTGTTATTTTAGTAGCAAATCAATGGTAATGTAAATCTTAGCAACATTTTTACCATTTTGAAATGTTTACATATGGTGTGACTATTAGAAAATGAGTTAGTATAGTTGGTTATCTTTTGTTTTCAAAGGAAACCAATGCCTGGCTTCAAATAATGCTATATGCAATCATATTCAAGTATTTGTAGTTTACACAACACACAATACTTGAAACATTTCTGTACTCTGGTCACCAAATGTGTGGTAGCTTTTCCCCACACCAGGCCATTCTAAGATACCAGGTGGGTGTTCTACAATTTAACTCTATTCTGACACTGTTTATCTGGAGCCCCCACAGGTTAAGGGCTCAGATCTCTACAGTTGCTCCCCTCTTCAGCCACCAATCTCAAGTCCAGGCTGTTACCTGTGCTTCTGACCAACAGGCTGTTGATCAGTTTCCCAGCACCCCCTCCTCTGGTTCGGTTAATTTGCTAGAGTGTCTCATAGAACTCAGGAAAACAGTTTACTTCCTAGATTACCAATTAGTTATAAAAGAGTATAACTCAGGAGCTTTTAGATGGAAGAGATGCACTGGGGAAGGTATTCAGGAAGGGATGAGGGAGTTTCCAGGCCCTCTCTTGGCAGTGCACCACTCTCTCCACACCTCAAGGATCACAACTCGAAAGCTCTCTGAATCCCATCCTTTTGGGGTTTTATGTAGGCATGGTTGTTTCAATCATTGACCATTGGTGATTTATTCATCTTTCAACCTTTCCCCTCCCCATAGGTGAGGGGGTGAGTGGGACTTAAAGTTCCAACCTTTTCACCTAAATAGATTGTTCCCCTGGGTTTTCAAAAAATCACCTCATTAACATATACTCAGGTGTGATTGAAAAAGACTTGTTGTATGTATGACAAGATACCTATTTCACCTTTATCACTCTTATCACTTAGGAAATTCCAGTAGTTTTAGGAGCAGAGGAAGACCCAATATATGTTTTTCTTAATATAAATCACAATGTCACAGTAGTTTATACTGTTTTGTGTTGGGAGGCAAATTATGTTCAGAGGTGAGTTTGTCTTTGCCGGTAATTTATTTAACACAGGCTCACTGGTAATTTCATGAGCCACGAGCATACAGGACAATGTCTCTTAGTAAACCAGTAAATAAATAACATACCCTAACCAAGGATAGATTAATCACACTATTGTTTGAGGCAAGCAGAGATAAAAGAAATAAAGTCCAAATTTAGTTGAGGTGTATCTTTATACAAGTTGGTACTTGGAGATAAGGCTTAACCAACTGAGAGCTGACTTCCAGCTGCCAGAGCAAAAGTAAAAGGCCCCTTTTGCTAGAGCGAGTTGGTTGGGGACTGTGGCACTGGCGCTGATGGGTAAGATGTTCTCCACAGGGGGCTGCAGTTCACACCACTGCTAGTAGGAGTGCCACCTTTACCGTGGCAGGAGCTGATGCCCCAAGGTCTTCAGGGAGCTATTTAGATCAGTGAGGGTGACCTTGCCCAGATGGCACACTTTCAGTGTTCCTGAGAGTCCAGCGTTTATAGTCTGCGTGTCTCCTTGCATTGTTGCTTCTTCATATGTTTTTGCTGGTAAGTCCCCAGCTGGGCCCCTCAAAAACTGAGCTACTGAGTGCTTATCAATGACAATAGATGAGATGATGAGACCCTGGCACAGCCTACTTCACTCATATCAAAATAATACTCTTAAGAACAACTTCATTTTTGCCATAAAAAGTGGAGTTGAAATATCAAACCAATATACAATGTACACTATGTTTGAAAATTGTTAGAATTATGAGAACCCAAATGAGTTTTTCTACCTCTATTAAAAGAACACAGTACACTTTAAATATCCATTTAAAGTTTTATGGAAAAAGAGGAAGGCAAGCCATCCAAATGTGCTGTGGGTTTTTCTTTTTTTAATTTTAAACTCTTACTATTAAAGTTCATTTATCATAATCTGTGTACATTGCCTTAAATTCAGTTTTAAAAGGAGGGAAAAGTGGAAAACAAGTTGCAAAACACTAACTTAGGTAATGGATGGTGGTTCTGAGTCATGGTTTATTGTGTAAGTTTGTACAGAAGTAGAAGTGTCTGCCAGGCATACAGATCTCTGAAAATGACAGATGGTCCAAATCCTTAACTTGAAGGATGATATATATGTTTAATGGAATTCTTTTCTCATGAACTTTCTAGTCATTAAAACATAAAGCTTGGGTCACTTGGAGAAGGTTTCTGGGTAGGTGATTGTGTTGAAGGCCATACATCTGTTAGGTAATTCTGTACTACACTGGTCAGCATTTGCTCTTAAATCTTCCTAGGACCCACCAGATCTAATGCTGTCCTACAGGACAGTATTGACTTTCGGCCTTAGTTTTACAGGTAAAAAAGCAAGGAGTACTTTCCCATTTCATCTGAGGTAGTTATAGACTTAATATGTTAAGCTAAAGAAGCAGTTTCCTTTTATTTTAATGTCTGTCATTAAAGTTTACCACTCAGGTTTCAACTATAATGTTTCTCTCTTAAAATTAAAGTAGAATGAATCTTTGGACTGTGATATTTAATAGAACCTTTATTTGGACTTTTCGGTAATCATATAAAAACAGAATACTTCTCTACAATGTATATGTTTGTAAGTTGCTCACAAATGGAATGAAAGTTAATGACAGGCATTGTTAAGCATAAAAATAGCAGGTTGCCTCTGGTGATTCATTTTCTATTTTTCAGCTCCTCTAAGAAATTATACTTAACAATAGTTAAGAATGGGAATTCTGGACTTACCCAGACCATAATTCAAATAGAAGTTTGTCTGCCACTTAAATTAGTTTCTTTACCTGTAGGACAGGTATAGTAATAATAGATTATATTTCATAGGGTTGTTAGTAAGTTTAAAATAAATATTACTTGGAAAGCACTTAATACAGTGCTTGTGATATAGTAGGTGCTCAATAAATGTCAGTAATTAATAATATATTAGTTCCCTCTTATCCCTGGAGGATATGTTCCAAGACCCCCAGTGGATGCCTGAAACTGCAGATAGTAATGAACCCTGTATATACTATGTTTTCTTCGGATCCTTATATACCTACAATAAAGTTGAATTTACAAATTAGGCAAAGTAAGAGATTAATAATAACAATAAAATGGAACAATTATAGAAGTATACTATAATAAAACATATAAATGTATCTATCTCTCAAAATATTTTACTGTATTCACCCTTCTTGTGACGATGATAGATGGTAAAATGCGTATATGATGAGATGAAGTGAGGTGAATGACGTAGGCACTGTGACATAGCAATTAGCAATAGGCTACTACTGACCTTCAGCTAGGACATCAGAAGATCATCTGCTTCCACAGCATGGTTGACAGCAGGTAACAGAAACTATGGAAAGTGAAACTGCAGGTAAGGGGAGACTGCTGTATTCTTAGTGGATAAAATTTTTTATGGCCTTAACTTCCTTTCTCTTTTGTTAATTACTTCAGAGGAAGACATCTTCTACCACTTTTCCTTCATTATGTCTTCAGAAGCTGTAAGAGAGGAGATCTAGAGAATAATAAAGAAATATCTTAGAGATGACTCCTGACCTAAGCATTAGGGTGATAAACCTATTGCCCTAATGTTGTGTCCCCAGAGGTCTGACTTCAGCCTATGCCTGTTTTAGGTTACACTAGCTCCCTGAGGTGATTAAATCTTCTCTTCTGGTTTACATGCATCTCGTGCTCATGACTCCCAAATCCATGGCTCCTATGCTGATCTTTATCCTTTGTGCTTTCAGACTGATATGTTCAGTTGCTTACTACCAGATAACTAGCTTCACATAATGTTACCCCTCCACATAGTTCAAACTCAACATGCATAAAACAAAATATGTCTACTCTACCTCCTTCCTGATGCCCCATCCCCACTTTCACCAATGTCATCTTCCTTTTATTGTTTCTATTCAATTTACTGTATCACCATCCACCTAGAAACCCTAGAGGCATTCTGGACTTTGTCTCCCTTACTGCCTACATCCTGTCATGTATTAAGTCCCTCTGATTTTACCTCCTGAATATTTCCCAAGTCTGTTTCATCTGTTCTGTATTTAGTGCAGCTTCTTGAGACCCTCCTCATCTTCTGCCTCGATTAGTGGCTCTCTCTCAAGAGATTTCTCTGTCCTGTCTTGGTTTCTCCCCACCTCCATTCATTCTCCCTATTGCTTCCAAAGTGGTCTAAAGTGAAGATATGACCGATGTCATTCCTGTTACAAACACCTTCTTCATTTCCTGTAATATCAAGTCCAAGGTCCTTGGCATGGTGTATCAGACTCTTTGAGATCCTCTGATCTCTACTTATTTACTAGCATTTCCATGTTCATGCTCTCAGATCAAATAATAGTAATTACTTCCACATACACTGTGTTAATTCATCCCTATGTGCCTGGAATACTGTCCTATTGTTGACTGACTTGTCCAGTTGTCATTTCTGAGCTCAAGAGCCACCTTCTTCAAGACATCTTCCCTAACCTTCATTATCCTCCCTTCATGGAACCGCATGCCTTCCCTGTGCTTCTACTGTAACCTCTGGATACTTCTATCCTAACATTATTGTATTGGAATTATCTCTTGCAACCCATCAGAAAGTCTTGGGCAACCTGGGACACCTTCAGTAGAGCCTCTGCTTATTTCCAGAGGAGGGAGTCATAGTTTTCATTAAAATTATTTATCAAGCAGAAGCACTAACAGAGTAAGGAATAAGAAAATTAAGAATAATAAAAACTTGATCCTATGAAAACAATATTAAATTCAGTAATTTTATGCATACCCTTTCCCATTTTACTTAAGCACTATAGACTTCTTTTACTGTGCCAGCATGCTGACAGTGTGGCTCAATTCTTGACAATTTTTATCCTTTTCATTAAATGTGAGATTATAGTATATGAAGTTATTTTATTGTAATATAGTACAGCTCATAGAACATAGTAGAACCTCAAAAAATGTTTGTTGAGTTAACAAATACTAAGCTCTATCTATATACATTGAGCATTTATGGTTTATTGCTCATGTTAATAGTCATCTGCTCACAACTTAAAAAACAGGCTAAAAAAATGGAGGAAAAATTCCCCCCATTTTCTGCATACCAGAAGAGACTAATCTTCTTAAAGCCTTATTTTAATTGCTTGCCTACCTTTCTGAACCTACAATAGCTCTTTATTAATTCAAGTCCAAACTCCTCTCCCTGTCTTTCCTATTCAACATAACTTCTCCAGGATCAGTCTATACAGTTAGATCAGTTTACTTAGACAGAGAAGGTAGGCAGTATATATTGGTTGTTCTGACTTGGAGCAGATTTTGACTTCAAATCTAGGCTTTAGCATCAGGGATAGATTTTAAAGTTACATGTTAGTACACTAAAGAAAAATTTGTATTTATTAAATAGTTATTGGGTGCTTACTACTACATGCTAGACACTGTATCAGTGGATGGGTCTTTGGAAATAATGTAAATCAGTATAACCTTTCCCCTTATGGAGATTTTGGTCTAATTGTGAAGACAAGTAACCCATGGTAAATAGTGCTAGAACAGAGGAAGAGCCCTAGGAGCCCACAGCAAGGGCACCTAACCCAGCTAGGGGGTCAGGGAAAGCTTCTTAGGCTCGGTACGTCTGCCTTGATGGCAGTCAATAGGCTGTACATTACAGGTTAAAGGAACAGCAAGTGCTGAAGTCTAGTGCGAAGAGAGTTTGGTATACTCAGCAAAGTGAAAGTTTCTTAAGGCTGGATCGCAGGTACAAGAAGCTATCTGTATTACTGTAGATTATCATGAAAAAGAAGAAAGGGTATCTCTTTGTCCTATCAGATACTTGCTTCCTCTTCCTCAGGGTCTAAACTGTTCAATTCAATTCATTCTTTTACTGAAGTTTTAGAAGAAGAAAAATCAATAAAACAAGCTTCTGTTGTTTGACTGCCCAGCTTCTAGTCACATACTATGTTATTTTTGATTTTGGATATTTTTATGCATATAAGTTAATGTCAAACTGAGATTGTATAAACATCACTGCAATTTACTAGCATACGTACATCCCCTCTCTTTCCCCTTCCCCCTTCCCTACCTGCCCTTCACTGCTTGGAGCATTTCCTTGGATCCACTACTCAAATCTCTATTGCTCTTAGAATAATATCAGACTCCTTAGCACAGTTGTCAAGCCTTTTGTGGTTGGTCTACAAACGACTTCTCTATCTCTATTTTCTACTCCTCTCTTTCATACAGATTTACTTTTGTTCCGCCATACCTTTACCACACCCTGTGTTTTCCTGCCTTGGAGAGTTCGCCTTTTTCCCTCACCTGGAATAGCTTTCTTCCCTTTCACTGCTTGTCAAACTGTGATCCTTTCTTGAAAGCTCAGCTCATTTACTTCTATCAAGTGTCTGATTTTCTTGCTATCCTTCTTGCTTCCTTCAATTCTTTATTCCAGAAGTGTTTTCCTCTTTTGCTTTACTAAAACATACCATAGTCTTTTGCAGTGTTTTAAAAATGTGGGTTGCAACACATTAGTGACTTGTGAAGTCAATTTAGTGCATTGTGACCAGAATTGAAAACTTAGAATAAAGTAGACAAGAATAGAAAATATCAAAATATCTTGTATATAAAAAGCGGTAATATTGTTTCATGGCACTTTTGTCATAGTTATGTTATCATATATAGATGTATAGATATATATGAGTGTGCTGGCTCATCACATAAGAAGTATTTCCAACTGGAGTTCTTGGTTTAAGAAATTTGAAAAACACAGGTTTACATCATATCTATGGATTAGCTCCCAGTTATGTTACTTTAGGACAGGGGCTTTAACTCAGGCTCTAAATACTCTTCCCTCTCCCCTTCATACAGTATTAGGGTGCTCTGTTCATCGTAAGTGTTGATCTTCTTTGAGCTTGTCTCTAATTCTTCCTAAAGAATTAGGGCAGCTTTGCCATAAAATTTCCCATGTAGTTCATTCTAGCCGACTGTAATCTCCCAGTTCCATTTCTCCCCCTGGAAAATTTCCTCTAGGAGTCCACTGTTCTCCAGGTCCTTTATGGGCTGCTACACAGCTGTCATCCTGGGAATTATCTTTGCCTCTTACCTGGGCTGGATCCCTTGCTGCCTCTTTTTTTTGGCTTATTATGTTATTTTGGTAGAGCACATAGTTCAATAGCTTTATGAGGAAAAGCACATGGGAAATAATTTTTTGAATCTTATATTGTCTGAAAATGCTCCTATTGTACCTTAACATTTGAATGATAGTTTGACTGGCTGTAGAACTCTGGTTGAAAATTGTTTTCTCTTGGGTTTTAAAAGCACTGCTCCATTATCTTCCGGTTTCCACTGTTGCAGTTAAGAAGCCATTCCATTCTTATTCCTGAACTTGTGTATGAGTCCTCTTTCTTCCTCTCTAGAAACTCTTAAGATCTTCTTTTTATATCTTCTATTCTGAAATATAACATTGATTTTCCTGTGAGGTCCTCTCTTTAACCATTGTGCTTGGTACTCTGTGCACCTTTTAAATCTGAAATTTATGTTGTTCATATCTCAGAAAAATTCTTTGATAATTTCATCCTCACTAATTTCTCTTTGTAGATCTTCAATTAGTTGTGTGTCTGGTTTTCTGGATTGGTCTTCTAATTTTCTTACCTGTCTTTCCTGTTGTCCATCTTTTCCTGTTCTACTTTTCTGCAAGAATCACTCAACTTTCAATCTTCCTATTACATTTTTGTTTTAGCTGTCACTGTTACTTCCCAACAGTTCTTTCTTATTCTGTGTGCTTTTATATTATTTTAATTTTTTTAAACTCTTGTTCTTGTTTCATGCATATAATATCTTCTATTTCTATGAGGGTATTTTTTGGGAGACAAAAACCTTTTGTGTTCTCCTAGTCTTCTATTTCCTGTTCTTATTTGTTCTAGATTGTGCATTTTTTATTTACTTTAGTTCTTTATACTAGAGGTTTTCCTTAAGTACCTGATGATTATTAAGAGTGGGAAACGAAAAGAATCGATTAAAAACTAATACAATTTATGTTTATTTGGGTAGAACTTATTAAAGGTGAGCCAGCTTTTTTGTTGGGAACTATCACAGATTTCATCAGCAGCAGCTGTTTTCTCCAGGACCATTTAGTATTTTAAGACAGGAAGCCTCTCATCTCTTGCCTGTTGCACCAAATCCTGAGCCTTTTCACTGAATCAGCAAGTTGTGCCAGCTGGCTCCTGTCAGTTGCCCCTCTTGAGACCCTCATATTTTGCTTGCTACCACTCTGTCATTTCCCACTCCTCCTTGGGCATTCTGTCTTCATGTTGTATGGACTTTGCTGTCTTTGTGTCTTCCCTACCGTTTCTTGGTGACTTCTGAGAGAAAGGGGTGAAACATCTTTATGCAAACATTTTAAAATGAGAAATCCTATCCTGAACTTTTCAGTTCACAAGTTTCTCCATATGCATCATTAAATATGAAGGGAATATGCTAACATTTCTCCTACATAAGGATGCTGAGACCTAGTTAATCAATGTTAATGCATCCATGAAGGTGAAATCCTTGTGTAAGTATTAATTGGCATGCTGTTGCCCAGGGAGAATAGAAAGCACGCTGTATAAAATTCAAATTACCTTTTATAGTTCCCCATTTCAAAAAAACAAAGTTGTTTTTTTTTCCCCTTCTAACTTTAGATTTTGAGAGGCCAGTATTTGTTTGCCTCTCACAGCTAATTCAGATTTCCAGAGTGTAACATCAGGAGACGATTCATAATACGAAGCACGCTGAATGTGGCTGTGAGAGTTGTTAGTTCTCATGACATTAAAGTGTGAAGTTTACTTTTAAATTAGACTGTTTTATTCCCTAACCTCATTTTAATTTTTTTTTCTTTTTGAGCTATGACGATGGTTTTTCTTAGAACTTCAGCAAAACTTACAGAGTAATTGCTTGCAAATAACAGTCTCTCTTCAAGTAGCTTAAATAGCCATATGGTTTTTTTGAGTAAATAGTACAGAATGTCTGTTTCAGAAAGTCCAGGTCTAGACTAGAAAGAGAGCTGGAGAAGACTGAGATCTTGTAGGGTGCCATTTTGGGAAGAATGGTATTACATGTTATTTAAAAATTCTTTGATATGTATGCCTTAATATAAAGCTAAAAAGGCTCTTACCTTTGATGAATCTTTTAGCTAGTTAGCAATTTTTTTTTAATCTTTTGATTTGCTAAGTCTTTATTGAAAATTAATGCAGTGTGCTTTAAGCATAACATGGCAGGTAAAACACAGGCTGATTGCTATGTGACTTTGAATAAGTTACTTAATGTTTCATTTTTCTGCATCTGTCAAATGGAATTAATAAGGTTTCCTTAGGCATTACAGGAGAGAATGCATGTGAAGTTGTTAGCACAGGATTTGGCTCCATAAATGTGCGCTCATTTTATTGAAGTATGTAAAGCATCTAGCACAGTGCCTTTTCCTCCTACTTTCCTCCTACTTACTCAGGATGTTCTGCTGAGTCAAATTTACCAGTTGGAAGTTATATAATACAGATCTTTCTAATTCTTAGAAGATTTAATTTGGATATAGTTTTGTTAAATTTTAAAAACTACTGCCATGAAAGTAGTATTTATTTATGCTCAGAACTTTCTAAATAGTCCTGTCTGTGTTGAATTAATAACCTATAAAAACAACACCGTTGCTGGTGGGAACTCCAAATTTTTGAAATAATTAATTTACCAGGCTTCTCAGGCATTGGGTATTACCTAGGAGAATTTATTAATATGTCAAGCCTTGATAGATTCTTCCTCTTTATGTTAATGTAGTATAAATATGCTGGGCTCATCATGCCTGTGGGGCTTGTTTTGTCCCTGCTGTTACTGGCATCACCAGCATCACGATCTTCCTAGCCTGACTTACTGCCCACTGGTGCTAGGGACCCACAGGACCAGTCCAGCCCTGCCGTGATTCTTATTTCCCTCTAACACCACTGTTTTTGAGATCAATAAATTCTCTACTCTGACAAGTAGAAGGAGCAGGCTCATCAATTTTAATTTTGAAAATTGTCTATATACTATTGTCATCAGTTTGCCGGGTTACTTTTACAGTGGTGGCAGACTCATCAATTTAAAGCCCATCATGTCAGATTTGGCCTTTAGGGATTTCTGACTTGGTATTAAAAATTATTTCCAGTGAAACTCTCACTAAATATTCTAGTTGTATGAATGCTTGTATGATAGAAAGGTGAAGAAAATATGGAATAAGGGATAGACCCACTTTGTATTAGTCAGAAAATTATTCTTTAATACGGTTTCTGAAACTAATTACCTCTGGTCAACAAATAACAAAATGGGCAAAATTTGATTAGTTTCATCTCATAGAAAAGCCATTGTTTTATTATTGAGCTGTTTCTTTTATTTGGAAAACTTATTCTAAATTTTGAAGGTAAACATTATATATAGCTTTATGGATACTTTTTTATTAAGCTAAAAATTTGCACTTACACTTTTTTACTTAAAAAGTAAAAGGTTTAACATTCTAGGGATATAGTGGACTTAGATTTGAAATTTGTTTAAAATATTTTTTGTAAACTGTTCAGTCTTTTAAAAAATTTTTTTATTCAGTCTTTTTTTTTAACATACAATTCAACACATATAAGAGAATATTCATAATAAATGTGCATAGAATAAAGAACAATAAAACAAACACCCATGTATCTACCACCCAGTTTAAGAAATAGAATATTGGTGATACATTAGATTCCTCATATGCCGTTCCCCAATTCAGTTCATCTCTCTCCATCCCCAAGTAAGCATGACAAAACTTTTTACTTATTATTCCCTTGACTTTTTGTAAAAGTAATTTTTGCAAAATTTGTTTGTCCCTAAAGAATAAACTGTTGAATTTCTTGTTTGAAAATTAGGCAGATGGAATAATTTCTCCTGATACTTAATTTTAACAGAGTATTGGTGACATTCACCCGTGTTGAACTGAACAGATGTGTTTTCATGTTCACTTCTGTGTAATATTCCATGCTATGACTATCCCATGATTTAGTTACTTGTTCTTTTCTTGATGGTCATTTTGGTCATTGCTAATTTTTTTTGGCTAGTACATGACTGAATTTTTATAGGTTTCCCTTGTTGCACATAGCAAAAGTGGGATTGTTAGACCAATTGTATAAGTTCTTAATTTCATGAAAAATGCAATTTACTTTTCTTTGAATTTAAGGAGAATTGGAGATTAAGATAATCTATTTAAAATCACTGGTTTAATAATTTTATGTCAATTTTAGCAATTTTTCTATGAAAAATTGTTTTTGAAATTATTTAGAGATAATTGACTTATCAGAAAGGTCAAGAAGTAGGCAATTCCAGATTATTTAGATTTGTTTATATAGAGATATAGATATATAGGTATGAGATAAAGATATAGTCAATTTCAGGAATCAGAATATAATACTAATAATAATGGCCAACTTTTATTGAATGTGAATAAAATAGGATGACTGTTCTGATACATGCCAATTGAATAACTAAGTATTACCCACTGTCTAGTTCTTCAGGTGTGTGTGTGTTTTGGGAATTTCTGAATATGGGAAGTAGAAAAAATTGCCTTCAGATTTCTTGATTTTTGGACAAAAAAGGAATTTTCTCTTCATTTAGGCTGCTTTGATTCCCAATGCATCTTCTACTGTCTGGAAGTAAGATAGACTGTAAGGGGCTGAATTAATTTTTCAGTGTGATATTGGAAATTCCACAAATTTAAGAAAAGATGAGTCAATAATGACTATCATAATTGTCAACTTTACAATTAATGTTTATTGCCAATGCTTTCCTTTGTATGTATATATATATATATTTATATTGAAATGTTTTACAAATGAAATTTGTGTGCATTTCTGATATAATGCCCTCTTTTTTGAAAAATCCTTGTTTTACAACTACCTAAAATGTGCTTACTATGTAGGTTTCCTATCTCCCTACTTAAGACATTTATTTTTGCTCCTGCCTGGGCCAGGCACCTATTTATCAAAGTGCTAGAGATGCAGTAAGAGAAAAGGTCCAATCCTGCCCTCAAAGAACTTAAAGAGTTCAGTAGGAGACAAGGATATGTAAACAAATAGTTTCTGGGTGTTTTTTCTTAATAAGTGGTTGGTTTATATTTAGTTTTAAGAAGGGTGAGGGAAAGCCTTCACTATTACAGTGTTTTTAAAAAAACCTGTTCTTTGATTAAAAATGAATACTCGATAAATATAAGTACTTGTTTACTTATTTTTATAGGTAATATTTATACATTTGTTTTCAAAGCTTAAAAGAAAAAGAAAATCATTTGTAACAAGCTTCCTAAAATACCATTCTGTTTTTTGTTTGGATTTCATGAAAAAGGGGAACTGCATTTCTCATTGCTTCAAACATATGTTTGAATTCCATGAGTCATCACTTCTGGAAACTTGTTATTCAGAGAACATTTACCAGTCATTGACACATTTTGTGATTATTTTAATGAAATTATAGTATGGCATGACATTCAGAACTACGTAAACATCACTTGAGATGGTGCCTTGACGTATACTCATATGCTTATTAAATGTGGCTATTTTAATACTGGTTTGCTTCACTACAAGAAAAAACAGGTGTACCACATGAATAGTCTTTATCAAATTTCATTTATTGATAGACCAATCTAAGAGGGACTTTAAAGTGTCCAGTAGATTTGGCCATGAGGAAAGCACTGTGCTATGTGCCACAGCAGCTTAGGGATGTGAGGGGTGGAAGCTGACGACGCTGTGTTGAAGAGAGAACAGTAGAGGAGGAAGAGGAGACATCAAATATGAACTCTATTCATTCAGTAAAGCTTAATGAATGTATAATACGGTGCCCAACCCAGGACTGGGGGGTTTCCTGGGATTCATGACATTCAGTGTTAAAACCATGATAGTCCCAGGCAAACAGAAGCAATTGTTTACTCTACATGCTAGGTTCTGAAGTTGTAAGCAATAGACATGCAAAGAGAATTATTATATAACATGATAATACAGGATATAAATTTAATGGTCTGTGGGAAGCTTAAAGGGACACTCCCCAGTTTGCAGAAGATGGTCAGAAAGAAGTTGTCAAGAAGAAGGTGAAATAAACCCAGAAAAAGAGTAGGAGTTACCCCACCAAAAACAGGGGAGACAGAACATTACAGACAGAGAAAGCTTGCAGCATTTGTTTTTTAGGAAAACATAAATGGTTTTTCCAGAAAGAGAAGGGGAAGTCACTAAAGGGCCTGGGGAAGGAAGCTCCCAGTGCTTACACCACCAGGTTTAGGGGTGTGGGGGGTGAGGGAGAGATATTCTGGTGGCCTCTAAGTTTTCAGTGAGACTGGGGCATTACGGAGGGAGAGAGCAAAGAAAGGGGGTAGGGAGTTTGAAGAGAGTGGAGAAAACAGATTTCTGAAATGATCAAATGTGATCACATGAGAATTTCAAAGTACTTAAAGAAATAGCTTACACTAAATGCTTCTTCTGTTTTAGGCACTAGGTATCTTAACAAACATGATCACATTAAGTGATCACAACAGCCACAAGAGATGGATATTATTATTATCTCATTTTACAGATGAGAAAACTGAGACAGAAAGAAGTTAACACTTTCCCGAAGTTACACAATTCCTAAGAGGTGGAAACCAGAAGTCTGAAGGTTCTATGGAGCCCTTCCCTCTGTACCTCTGCAATTAATACATTTGCACATGTGACTTCACATGACACTCACAACCACCTCTTGTGGTATTATTATCATCAGGTCTGGGGACAGTAACCAAAGTAGAATCATGCTCAAAGTCACATGGGGAGTCAAGATACATGGGTAGGCAATATGTAGGAGACAACAACTAAAGAGACTGTTAAGTTGCTGAGACTTTTTTCCCCCACATTATATACTTTCCCTACTTCAAAATAAAAAAACATGATCCCACCTTCTCCATAGTCCAGAAATATTCCAGCCATTCATATGTGCTTTGTTTTTGTTTAAATTCAAATGCACTTTCCCTTAGAAGTCATGGATATCACTTCTTAACTCCTACCAAGATGCAAGATTATTAAAGTGGCCCTGGATTTCAGATACCCTTTTGAACCCCTGAACTCTTATTGCTTTCTGAGTCCTGTGTCTTTGGGAAGTGGTGGTGACTCTCTGAAGCCTTGTTTGATTAGCAGTCTCCTGTTGTAGCATCAGAGGAAACTTCAGAAGCCTGGAGGTGGGACTTCCAGAGCTTCTGCAGAATAGGCCGTTAAAGGTTGTGGTTGACCCTCTCATCGAAGGCAGACAAGGCCACAGTAGTTAGGGTAGAGTTGCTTTGTATGTTTAGAATATTCAAAGATCAGGGGTTTTTGGTTTAAATTGTGACCAGTTTTGACTTAAGGTAATTTCTGCATTTACGTATGAGGAATGAGAGATAATGCAAAGTTAAAGAACATTGCTCCATTTATATATTGCTAGTTAATGATTGAGCCAGGAGTAGAGTTAAAGCTCTATCCCTTTAACCTAGTGCTCCAGTGGGATTAAAAGCCAGTGAGACTTTACCACCATGATACTGATTTGCTGGTTCATCTATTGCAGATGGAAGCCGCCTCAGTGTTCAAAATGCTTCCAGGCAGGCTTGCAGACCTGGAGCTTCCACTGATGAAACACTCTAATGTTGTGACACCCCACAGCACTCCCTCCCTCACTAGTTGAGTGAGCCTAGTGTGGAGCCTAAACCCTGTGGACCCAGGCGTGAATGTGACAGCACGGTACCTGCCCTCGTGATGTTTAGGGTTTGGTAAGACAGATAGTCACAAAGTAATTGCACCAAGTGTTTAATTACATTTGTGTGATAAATGATATGTAGGATAAGTATGGGATGCTATGTGAGTTTAACAAGGGCCCTAACCTAAGTCCAGGGTCAAGGAAAGTTTTCCCAGGGAAGTATGGTTTAGGCTGAGTTAGCCTAGGGTTGTGGACTGAACTGTGTCCCCCCAGTTCATATGTTGAAGTTAAGCCCCCAGGACCTCGGAATGTGACTGTATTTGAAGACAGGGTGGTTGAAGAGACAATTAAGGTTAAAGAAGATCAGTAGGGTTAGGCCCTAACCCAATATGACTGGTATCCTTATAAGAGGAAGAAATTAGGACATACGGAGGGGGGACCTTGTGAAAATACAGGAAGAAGATGGCCATCTACAAATCAAGGAGAGAAGCCTCAGAAGAAACCAACCCTGCAGACACATGGAGACTCAGAGGGCGGTTGTGGTTGACTGATGAAATATTTAAAAGGCCTTAACTTCAGCTACTTGGAGTATGAGGAATAAGAAGAATAGCATGTTACCCACTTTAACAAAACCAAAAATATTTTCAAGTTACGGGTTTCCAAAAACTAACAAAGATGCCTGAGGATGAGTCATGTATCTACTGTTTTAAAAAGAAGATAATAATCTGGATATGTGAAATTATGTGTTTATGTTTTATTGATGGCCAAGTCTTCCCTGATGTTACCACACATATAGACCTGTGTTTATATATTTTCATGGGGTTCTTTTGCCTGGATGGATCTTTCTCTGCTTCCCTGCCCCTGAAAGTCAATGCATGGTTCGATGGAATACTTCAAAATAACTGAAATCTTATGTACACGATACTCTTCTGACTACTCAGGCTCCTGCTCATCTGTCCTCTTTTACTGACTGTGTATACTAGTGGTTCCAAACTTTTTGGTCTCAGAACCAAAAATTAAAAATTATTAAGGACCCCAAAGAGTTTGTATTTGTGTGGATTATTGATATTTACTATATAGGAAGTTTAAACTGAAAAATTTTAAGCACTTATTTAAATTTAAGGATATACACATTACATATTAACAAAAACATATTTTTTATAAAAAATAAGTTTTCCCAAAACTAAAATAAAAACTAGTGAGATTAGCATCATTTTACATATTTCAAATCTCCTGAATATCTGGCTTGATAGACAGCTGGAACCTTATACCTGCTTCTCCATTAAACTGTTACAATATGTTTTGATTTAAGTATGTAAAAAAATCTGACCTCACAAAGATATGCAGTGGGAAGAAGCAGAGATGTTTTAATAGCCTTTTCAGGAAATTGTGGAGATTCTTCTTTGATTCTATACCACGTCTTGGCAAGTGCTAGTTTCTTAAAGATTAGATGCAATGTAGACTCTGAATCTATATTAATGGCCCTTTGTACTCAGTTACATTTACATCCATTGATCATTGTGTTAGTTTCCTAGGGCTGCTATAACAAATTAACACAAATTGGGTAGATTAAAACAATTTGTTCTCAAATCCAGGGGTCTCTCCAAAGACTCCAGGAGACAATCATTCCTCGCCTCCTATAGTTTCTGGTAATTGTCTGCCTCCATCTTTGTGTGGCCTTCTTTTCCATGTGTCTCTGTGTCTTCTCTCTTCTCTCTTTTACAGGGATACTTGTCATTTGATTTAGGGCTCACCTGAATAATACAGATAATCTTATCTCATGATCTTTTTGGGAGGCCACCATGCAACCCACTATGGTCCTCTTACATTTTGAATGGATCTTTGATGCATGTGTGGTTTTGTAACTTCATGCATTAGTCTTTTGGAAAATACTGGTTCACTGATTTATGCAGATCTTCCAAATGTTGATACATTTCATTCAACAGTATTTTTAGAAATCATATTTGTTAATATCACCAACTGAGTGCATCAGAAAAATCTTTCAGTGGAGGCAAGCAGTCAAGCTCATGGTGGCAGTAACAAATTTTCCAAAACTCTATATTTCACTTGAAAGTTTGAAATTTCATCATTGCCAACAAATACACTGAGTTGTTTTCCTTTATGTGACAGGCTTACTTTGTTCATTTTTAAAGAAAATACCCTGCCAAATACCCAAGTTTGGCAAATAACATAATTTGTCAGTCATCCTTTTGAGTAAAAATGGTATTCTAGGTAAAAGCAGCTAGTTCAGCTTTTAACTCAAACAGTCATGCAACGAAGGACTTTCCTTCCAGACAATTAGACTTTGGTGTACAGCCGAAGTATTTAATGCATACCTACCATTTTGTCATGCAGAATATTAAAAAGAAATATACTGGAAGATCAAGATATATTATAATTGATAACTTTTACTGCTTTAGCAAGGACATCCTTAACTGAACTTGGCTTTTTCTCATTTTAAACTGCAAGTGAGTGCTGGTAGAGAATACAGTGACTGTGGATACAGCAGTGTGGCTGCCTTGATTCGTCAGGGCACTGACACTAGCCATTGCTTTTGCACCGTCAGTGCAAATGTCAACACTGTGGAAAAGGCAAATAACATCTTAGCATTATTATGAAAATAGTTTGACCTCCCAGACTCCCTCAAAGGATCTTAGGGCCTTCCAGGTGTCCATGGGTTATACTTGCAAACTGTTGGTATGTATGCGTGTGTGTATGTAAATACATATACATATACATATGTACACACATATATGTATGTGTATATGTGTGTGTGTGTGTGTGTATATATATATACACCAATTCAGTTTAGAACTAAATCATTAAGAAAGGGAACTAAACATCATAGACTGATTAAATTTTTAGCATGTCTATTTCTGATTTCATTAATAGGACTGTTTCCTTAGAAATGAAATTATATGCATGTGTCCAAAGATTAAAACAAAAATAGTACAAAAAGGCTTATAATGAAAAGCAATGGTCTCCCACCTCAACATTCCTCTAAAGCAAACACTGTTTTAAGAGAAAAACCTCTTTGTTACAGAAAATTTCAAACATTTATAAAAATGGTGTGAATAATATAATAAGCCTCCATAAACAGGTTGCAACTTCAACAGTTATCTACTTATGGTTAATTACATCTACTTACTGGCTTATTCAGCTAATCACCCACCACCACCACCTCCATCCACTGATCCCACCATTTTGAAGCAAATCTGAGACCTCAGGGTATTTCATCCATAAATATTTCAATATCCCGAAAATATAGATTCTTTTTAAAAAACGTAACACAATCACATCATCATAATGCCTAAAAAAACCCCATGATTTCTTAATGTCATTAGATATCCAGTCATTTAAAAATTTCTCCAATTGCCTCATAATTCTTTTCAGTTTGCTTAGTCCAATCAAGATCTAGATAATATCCATACGTTACAAATTGGTAGTTGATAAATCTTTTTAACTCTTCAAATCTGTGTTTCTTGCCTTTCTTTTTTCCCTTAAAATTTATGTAATAAAGAAAAAGATAATTTGTCGTGTAGAATTTCCCACTAGATTTTGCTGATTACATCCTTGAAATGTCACTTATCATGTGCCTCTGATGCCCATATTCCTATAAATTGAAAATTAGAGCAAGAATCTTAATGATATTTGGGTTTAAATGTTTTGGCAAGAATACTTCATAAGTGATGGTGTGTTTTTGCATCAGGATGTGTAAAATGTCTGGTTGGCTCTCCTTTTATAAGGTGAGTAGCCATTGATGATCATTGCCTAGATGTATTAATTCACTAGGAGTTGCAAAACAGTGGTATTCTAATTCTATTCTTTATTCATTAGCTGGATTGCTTTTGTAAAGAGAAACTTCTCATCAACTATTTGGTTACCTTGGGGTACAGTTTGTATTGAAAAGGCAGGATGAAGGCTTGATTCTTACCCTTTATTTAACAGTTTAAAAAAAAATAGTTCTTTAGCATCACTCAGAGGTTACTCATGAGGTTTGTTTTGCATTTTTTTTAGTATCTTTGTAAACTTTTGGATTTAGCATTTAGTGTGTTTCAATTCTCCATAGTTATTCTTTTTTATGCTCTGTTTCCCTGTCTTTGGTTAACTCTTTGAGTTGGCCTCTGTGGCCTTTGACATGACTCTAGTAGTTACTGATAATGTATCAGAAAGTAAGAAATTTAACACATCCCAGGTTCATCTACATTACTTGCCCCTGACCTGCAGTCAGCCAATTCTACAAGGAGCCCTGGTTCATTTTAGTAGGAAAAATTTAGAGACCACTATTTAGGTGATGGTGGTGCTCATTTCATTGGGATGGTCATTGGGTTAGGTCTTTTCTGCGCTAGATCTAAGTAATACATATATACATATATTTAAAAAGTAAAATACAAAATAGATCCATATTGTTACTTTCAACTGAAATTCAGTACTGTAGGTTTTTTGGACTTTTTTAAAACCTAATCTCATCTCTATCTCCTCTCTCCCACATCAAAATTCTTGGCTCTTAAAGATGTAATTGCTCACTTTATCTCACAACACAAACATGGTCTCAGAATAATAATACTGTCACTGATAGGATGATTGCTTGAATAGAATTTAAGATTTTGTTTTTTTAGAGGTCTTATAGTCCTTAGGGTTTATCCCACTAGGAATTGTTTTGAAGTAACTTGAAATAATTCCTCTAATCAGTTCAGTTAGCTCTGTTTGTTTAATTTGAGGAGCCATTTTTAATCACTTACATTTTTAGTTCCTTTTATTTTTCCTCCATATGTCTAAATAATAAACATACCTCCCTTTCTTGATTTTTGCCAACTTTACATGTTGTCTTTGAACATACAATTATAATACAAGAGACTTAAGCTCACTTAGCATACCCTCTGCCCTTCACTGTAGTCAGGTAACCAGTTTTAATTGCTCCATTGGTCAGTTTGTAATTTCTATTCTTAATAACCTTTATTTCTTGTTCTATCAACAATAGATGGTGAGAGTGAGAGTATTTTTATTTTATACACATTATGTGCAGTACATAGGGCCCAGCAAGAGAGTGGTGTACATATTAGGTAATCAATACTTGAATGAAATTGATTTTTTATTATACTCTTTGCCAAGTAAAATGTTAGCCTTCAATTAATGGAGATACTAGCTAAGTCAATAATTAGCAATTTATAAATCATGATATCAGATCAAGGATTTAGAATCACAAGTAGTCATCTTTCTCTTATTCTCTTTTCCCCTCATTCTCTGTAAATAACTTTGGATGTTGCATCCTCTCTTTCTGTTTCTGTTTTCTTATTATAAAAGATGTGTTATTGTGATGCAAATTTGGTATGAATTGAGAAATATTACAAAGAACAAGGCCTTGTGAATGTTTTAATTTTGTAAAAGGTGAACCTACAATAAAATCTTAGAACGTATATTCATATGAATGAGGACCCTAACTGGAAAAAAAAGAAAAAAACTTCACCTATTTTTAACATAGTGTATAGAATCATGAAAATATGGTGGAAAATAAATTTCCTTGTTAGCATGCAAAAGAATGCATAAGAATGTCCTTGTAATCTCTGTCTGCATTCATGGAATCTGAAATAGGCAGCATGTTAAAAAGAATATGGATAATTAATGATGGATTAAAAGTTACTGACCGTATCATATAAATCATTTTAGACAAATTTAAACCCAAAGGGATATTCCAAATACCAGTGTCATATAAAATTAATCAGTACATCATTAATTATGATTCTCTGCATACAAGATTAATAGAAAAGAACTGACTTGAGAGTTGAGAAAAGAATTTAGTTAGATGTCAAATTCAAAGATTTTACTTACTCTCTAATTATTGTTTATCAAATATTATTTTCTCTGGCCTACTGCTGTATGAGGCTTGAATGTAGTTTATCATAGGTCAGTAGTTCTCCTTTATACAGTTAGGTCCCTTCACTGTTACATTAATATTTATGTAAATCAACATGCACTTAAGCAGAAGATATATAAGCACTTTCATATAAAGACTATATTGGTATTTGAGATACTGAAAACACATTTAAAAAACTATATGTCTGAAGTCTTCTTTTGTGAAATTTTCAGGCTCCTTTATGTTTCAGTTTAACATCTTCCTTACCAATTGGGATGCCTTCTTTTGTTTTCTTCTTAATGCATGGGTTATTTAGAATTGTATATTTTTATTCCAAGTATTTGGAGATTTTCCAGATGGCTGTTTTAGATTTCTAATTTAATTTCATTGTAGTTAGAGAGCATACTTTATATTATTTAAATCCTTATAAATTTATTAGAACTTATTTGTTAGGCTGGAGGAAGGAAAAACAAGGACACACAAACAGAACAGAGAGATGCCATAGGGGGAGAACAGACCAGATCCCAAGGTCCGTGCCTTATATAGAAAGGGGATAGCTCTTCCTGAATTCCATCCTTCTGATGTGCCAACTAAGACCTGGATGTCAGCCTCCTCCCTCTTGGAAGGAAAAAAAGTTTCTAGTTGTCTTTATGTCACCTTTAGCCAATCATACCTCTCCACACCCCCTAGGATAGCTTGCCCACTCCTCCCCCTCCTAATCCCTTATAAGCCCCCACCTCCCTGACCGGGTGTGACTTCCCCGGCCTGTAGTACCCAGACTGTGGAACATCACCCGGGAGTGGCATTCAAATAAACTACCTGGCCCTTTGTTGCCTCTCTTCACCTGCTTATTTCAGCTAAAATTTATCTTACATTTGGTGCTGAAACCTGGGAAGGAGTGTGAGTGCGGGGCCCCGCCCAGCCACCGGTGGCCCCGCCTACTCCTTCCCCAACCCAGGACCTCAGCCTGCCCTCTGCTACATGGACTATTTTCTGGTGAGTCCCTCAGTTTCCCCAGTCTGTTTCCCTTCCTAACTCCATTTCACCTGGTCCGTTAGAAATTGTGCATATGTCCAGGTGGGGCATCCGGCCCCTGGGCATTTGGCACACCCTCTGCAGGCATCCGGCCCAGCCCTGGCCCTGCAGTGGGGGAGACATCCCTCACCCAGGCTCCCAGGACGTCTCCCCTGACTTGGCGCGCTTGGGACGCTGGGTGCTCCTCTCAGCGGGATTAGTTGGGAAGTGGTGCAGACATGGGGAACCAGCCCTCAAAAGCAGAGAC
This sequence comes from Manis javanica, assembly GCF_040802235.1. NCBI lineage: Eukaryota > Metazoa > Chordata > Mammalia > Pholidota > Manidae > Manis > Manis javanica. The sequence goes on from NC_133157.1 coordinate 154,964,847, forward strand.
TCAGACCCTGCTGTGGTGTCTCATTTCTAATTTGGCTACTCTATATTTATCCCGGGAAGTTTGTAAATAGAAGCTAGTCTTTCTTTGCTCTGAGGATAATCTCCCTTGGACAATCAATCTCGCTGGCCCCCTGAGGGAACTTTCAATTTTAGCCTCCTCACCACCTTGATTAATTTTTGCCACTGGAGTGGAGAGTAGAGTGAAATCCCATATGTGCAGGCTTTTTGGACTTGGCACTCCCATCCAGACCTTTATGTTGTGTTCAATGACTCAGGTTCTCCTAGCCCGATCTCCAGTTAAAGATTGTCAGCCTCTTACTCTGCTCAGTCCTTCTTCCCTTTCAGATCTGCCAGAAGACCTCAGTCGTCCACCTCCTTCAGCTCGCAACCCCCTCCCCTCTCTCCACCACCATCTTTAAGTCCTTCGTCTTCACACGTGTCGCCACCATCTTAAAGTCCTGCATTCTCAACCGTGCTGTTGTCCTGCTCTCCTCTTCCGGTGGCTGCACCACCCCCTCCCCCTCTCCTTCCGCCTTCACTGCCCTCTTCCCCCACCAGAACATGCTCCTCCCGCCCTTTGGTTCTAGAAGCCACAGACAGGAAGCTGAGGAGAGGGAAGGCAATTGGATATCAGTGACTCAAGTCTTTATATTGGTTTGTCTGTCTGTATATGTTTTTGTGTGGGGGGTGTTGTTGACTGTAGTAGTTGTATCTCAGTTTGTATGTTTGTGTGTCTAAGTGTATAGATAAAAAATATTTTATTTAAAAACAAGCGCTTGTGAAAATTGGGCATTCTAAAGAAAATCTGATAAAAATGTTAAGCATTAATGCTAATTTGGGTTTGGTTGAGGCGGGCATGTCCTTATTGTTATCAGCTGCCTAAGTTTACCTAAGGTCATTTAAGTCAATGTTATCTCGAAATCTTTTAAGAATAAAATGCTTAAAGGCTTGGCTTTGTCTAATATTCAGTAAAGGTTTTGTAAGTAATCTAGCATAGTTGCTAAAAATAAGTAAACAAGCCTAGCAAATAAATATCTTAATAATAATACTGTATTAATGTATAACAATGTATATATATGCAAACAGCCTGAGAATTTTTGTAGTAACCAAAATTCTTAAAGTTTGCTAAGTTATATAGACATATTTTGTGCCTAATAAAAAATTGTGCTATGAAGCACATTTCCAGAAATGATAATATAGGTTCATAGATGTATCAATCTGAAGAATGCTAGTGTAACAGTTTACAGTAGCCTATTTTTCAGTGTTCACTGAAGGTTAAAGTAATAGTTTTAAGTTCTAATCAAAACTACTTAAAGTAGTAAGCAAAACATTTCTGCATGCTAAAAATATGTCTTTTGATAAAAGAAAGTAACTGTTCTAAAGTACAGCTGTTTATTTAGAAAGAGAAATCTAAATGTAAAAAGAAAGTTGTAAAAAGTTTGTAGAAGAATTTAATATGGTCATGCTATCTAAAATTAAAGCAAATGAGTCTCAGTAGCAAGTACACAGCAAAATTAGAATTTTGTTTTCAGTTAAAAAGACAAAGTTTTCTTAACTGTTAGTCTGCTCTTAATATTGAAAGATGCAGAGAGTTCTTCTAATTGTTTTATCAAAGCAGTTTCTTATGCTTAAAGTCTCAGTGAATTGTCAGAGTCTTTAAGAAAATGAGATCTTAATATTTAAAGGACTAAAAGCTAAACTTTGATAACAACTGTGTAACCTTCTTTATTTGCCTTTGAAGTACTTTGTTGTCATTCTAGTTAATTGGATAAGTATTGCTTCATGGCAATCTATAATCCTATTTAAGCAAGTGCCAAAGAAACTTTCTTCTGACAACTTCCCAAAATCAAATTCAAGAAGGTACTTTTACCTCTAGTTAACTCTGTTATTTTCCAGAGGGCCCCTGGAACATGTCAGAAGAACTTTTTCTCATTGGAAAAAGTATTTGGCTAATTTAACGTATTTATCTGATATATAATTACCTGCTTAATTATACCTAGAAAGCACTGTCAAAAAGAATAATGCTAAACTTTGTTACTGAATGTTTTGTGTTACAGAAATATCAGAATTTCCTTATGTCAACTGTCTTACAGTAAGCTCTCAGATCTTTAACCATTGTCATTTGTAAGTCTTTTATTATTTATAGTCACTGTTTTATTACTCTTAAGCTAGTAAAGAACTAGATTTCAGCAGAACAAGTACTAGTTACATAAGATTAAACTAAAGAAAATGATTTTGTAGCTTTCTGTTTCAAATGTTGCTGATAAAGTGTTTTAAGCTTTTTCTCTTAAGCTGACAACAGTTTAGTAAATGACTGCCTTTATAAGCAGAATTTAAACTTTATCTTTCTCTCTACCTGATCCCTCCAGAATTTAAAAAATCTCAGTGACTATTTTTATATTTCATGGCAGTATGTTTTATTTGCACAAGTTGAATAAGAATCTGCTTTCCTTGTAAGAGGACCAATTAAAAACACTAGTTATATTACCAAGGCTTTTACTGGAACGTCATACCTGAGAGACACGTGTGTAAACTCAGATATGAACAGACAGCTTTAAGGAACAGGTTGACTTTATAAAGCCAACAAAGCCCCTTAGAAGAACCTACCTGGTACCTTGCTTACAGAGTTCCCAGCGGCCTTACCAGGTGAGTAAAGAAGGTCACTTCCTGGTAGGTGTAGGAACCTCAGGAATGTCTTAGGAACCTCAAGAAGAGAGGAATTCACCCAAATCTACAGGTACTGCAGGCACAACCTGATGGCAAGTCTGGCTTGGCTTTCTGGCCTCAAGAAGCCCTTAAAAGTTCAATCTGAAATTCCTTACAAAAAGTTCCAGCAAAGCATATTTAAAAGAGCCTATGTAATCAATTGCTCTTCTTGCTGCACTTATGCAAATAACCAAGCCAACTGTTAATTATTTTCTTAATCTGGCTATTTCTAGTAAAAATACAGATGATTTTAGAGAAAAGTCTTGTCTATACTAAATCCTAATACTAGTCATTGAGGTGTAAACTCGATACATAATTCCAGTTCCCCATAATGGCCTGGCTAATGCGCCTACTGGGCCCCTTAATAACAGTTTGTGGTTTACTCTTAGTTGCCCCTTGTGTCCTCAGGTTCCTCCAACAGCAGCTAATCCAGATGACCCAGGTCACCACCAACCAGATGTTACTTCACCGTTATGCACCTCTTCCCACTAAACCCCCTCCTTCAGCCTAATACCAGCCTCAAACACCCACGACATCCCTTGTCAGCTGGAAGTAGCCAGATTGAGTCATCACCCATTATGACCAAAAGGCTGGAATGTTAGGCTGGAGGAAGGAAAAACAAGGACATGCAAACAGAATAGAGAGATGCCATAGGGGGAGAACAGACCAGATCCCAAGGTCTGTGTCTTATATGGAAAGGGGACAGCTCTTCCTGAATTCCATCCTTCTGATGTGCCAACTAAAACCCGGATGTCAGCCTCCTCCCGCTTGGAAGGAAAAAAAGTTTCTAGTTGTCTATTATGTCACCTTTAGCCAATCATACCTCTCCACACCCCCTAGGATAGTTTGCCCACTCCTCCCCCTCCTAATCCCTTATAAGCCCCTACCTCCCTGACCGGGTGTGACTTCCCCGGCCTGTAGTACCCAGACCGCGGAACATCACCCGGGAGTGGCATTCAAATAAACTACCTGGCCCTTTGTTGCCTCTCTTCGCCTGCTTATTTTGGCTAAAATTTATCTTACATTATTATGGCCCAGTATATCTTAGTAAATGTCTTCTGTGTATTTGAAAAGAATGTATATTCTTCTGTCTTGGAGTAGTCTATAAATGGCAGGTTAAGATGGTTGATAGTGTTGTTTAGGTCTTCTTTATTTGCTACGGTCTTAATTTTTGTGTCCCCCCCTAAATTTATTTGTTGACATCCTAACTTCCAAAGGTGATGGTATTAGTAGGTGGGGTCTTTGGGAGGATTAGGTCATGATGGTGGAGCCCTCATGAATAGCATCAGTACTCTTATAAAAGAGACAACACTGAACTCCCTGGTCCCTCCCACCATGTGAGGACACAGGTTGTGAACCAGGAAGGGGGCCCCCACTCAACCATGCTGGCACCCTGATTTCAGGCTTCCAGCCTCTATAACTGTGAGAATTAAATTTCTGTTGTTTAGAAGCTCTCCCGTCTGTGGCATTTTGTTACAGCAACCCAAATAAACTAAGACAATATTCTGGCTGATTTCTCTCTACTACTTGTGCTGTTATAGTAAAAGGGTTTTTGAAACTTCTGACTATAATTGTGGATGTGTCTAGTTTTCCTTAAAATTGTTTCAGTTTTTGCTCATGTAGTTTGAAACTGTTATTAGGTACATAAATGCTTAGGATTTTATGTCCTCAAGATGAATTGGCCCCTTCACAATTGTGAAATGAATTTCTCTTTCCATGGCAATATTATTTGCTCTGAAATCTTCTTTGTATTATATCAATATTGCTGTTCCAGCTTTCGTCTGACTAGTGTTACTCATGTATATCTTTTTCCACATCCTTTTACTTTTAACTTATTTGTGTCTTCTATTTGAAGTACAGTTTTTTTGGAGGCAACATATAAGCTGGGTGTTGTTTTATTTATCCAGTATGGTACATCGTAATAGGGGTGTTTTAACCATTGCATTTAATGTTATTATTGATATGAGTTGTTTATTTATATCTTTCACCTTGCTATTTGTTTTCCATTTATTTTATCTGTTCTTTGTGTCCTTTTTCCTCATTTTCTGCATTATTTTGAATTGAGCATTGTGATTCTATTTTTTCTCCTTTGTTGGCTAATTATTTATAATGCTCCCCTCCCCCCAGCATTTTAATGGTTGTCTTATGGTTTAAGTATACATCTTTATTACAGTCTGTGTGTGATTGAATTATACATTACTTATGAGATGCTTACATTTAACTCTAGGATACATTTTATAATAGTATACTTCCATGTCTCTCCTCCCAGCCTTTCTGATGTTGTCGTACATCTTCTTTATGCATAGGCTATAAAACCCACAAAAAATTTATTGTTTAAACAACTGGTATCTTTTAAAGGGATTTAAATTATAAAAACAACAACGACATATATTTGTGTGGTCATGCTTTCCAGTGTTCTTAATTCCAAGCGTTCATCTGTATTTCCAGAAATTTGGAATCATTTTCCTTTTGTTTGATGGTCTTTCTTTAACATTTCTTGTAGTGTGAGCCTGCTGGTTATGAATACTTGCAGCTTTTACACATCTGAAAAAAATGTTTATATTGCCTTTAGTTTTAAAAGATGTTTTTTCTGTGTATAAATTCTAGGTTCACAGGTTTTCTTTGTTCAGTACAACAAAGATGTTGCTCCACTGCACTGTATCTGACAAAAAATCTGCTGCCATCTTTATCTTTGCTCCTCCGTACATTGCATGTCTCCTTTTTTTCTGACTGCTCTTAAGATTTTTGCCTTATCACTGGTTTTAGTAATTTCATTATGAAATATGGTAGTTTTTTTTCATGTTCCTAGTGTTTGGGTTCATTGAGCTTCTCAGATCTGTGGGTTATAATTTTCATCAAATTTTGAAAAATGTTGTATTTCTTCAAATGTCTTTTTGGATTCCCTTCCCCAGGCTCATCTTTACCCCCTTCTTTGGGGCTGCCAATTATAAATATATTAGGTTGCTTGCAGTGTCCCATAGCTCATTGATTCTTTTCAATTCCTTTTTCTCTCTATAGTTCATTTTAGAAAGTTTCTACTGTGTGTCCTCAAGTTCACTAATCTTTTTTTCTGCAAGGTCTACTCTTCTGTTAATCCCAGCCAGTGTATTTTTCACCTCAGTGTGCTGTTTTCATCTCTAGAAGTTAGATTTAGAAAATATTTATGCCTTCCTTGTTGCCTCAATTTTGTTAGTATATTATCATTATAACTGCTAATTCTAACATCTATGTCAGTTGTGGGTTAATTTCAGTGATTGATTTTTCTCGTCATTATGGATATTTTTCTGCTTCTTTGTATGCCTTGTAATATTTGATTGAATGGAAGAAGTGAATTTTATCTTGTTGGGTGATGAATATTTTTGTATTTCTATAAATATGCTGAATTTTAATTTGAGATGTGGTTAAACTACTCTAGAATACTTTGATCCTTTCAGATCTTACTTTTCTTTCTTGGTAGAACCCAAACAGCATTTAGTCCAGGCCAATTACTCTCTGGGACTAAGGCAGGAAGGACTCTTCTGAGTATTCAACCTCATTGAACTGAAAGGTTTCAGTTCAGCCTGGTGTAAACAGCCACTCTTCCTGGCTCTCTGTGAATGCCCCATACTGTTCCTTTTAATGCTTTCAGATGGCCTGTTTTTTCTTTGACCCTGGATAATTTCCTCACATGCATGGTTGAAGTTTTGAGGAGGACCCTCTTGAGATTTCCGATATTCTCTGTGTTGCCATCCTGTCTCCTGTACTCTGTCTTGTAAACTCTAGTCATCTTGCTCTCCCTGGACTCGCAGCTCCATCTCCTCAACTTAGGGAATCTAGACTCTCCTGCAGTTCCCCTTTCCTATGCCCTGGCCTATAAGTTCTCTGAATGGAATAAGCCAGGGTAAATCTTGTTCATTTTCCACTTCTGAGGCATCACTGTCCTTTATGCCTGATATCCAGTATCTTGAAAACTGTTTTATATATTTTATCTGGCTTCTTGGTGGTGGTGGTTTAGATGGGAAGGTAAATATGGTCCTTGATACAACATCTTGGCTGGACTCAGAAGTTCTCCTAAGGCTCTACTCTTAATAGTCACCTCACATTTTGAAGAGAGGAAGAGAAAAGTTCCAAGAGTCTATAATCAATAGCCTCTGGTACAACCACTCTGTAAAATGAAGTGTGACTATTGTTTGGTCTGCCTATTTAATACTTCTTAAATCTCCAGAATATTATAAAGCTTTGCTGTGAGTAGTGATTTATAGATTGTTTGGGCCATACTTCAGAGCCAATGACATTTTCAAAACACAAGGGGCCATTGATAGATTGCAAATCAGTTTTCACTCTTACTTAGCTGAACCAGTTTGCAAACTTGGTTCAGCTTCTACTTGTGACATCTGGGTAAGGTTGCAGTTAGGTAAATTTACTCTCTGAGGATATTAATGGCATGTAAGGCGCCCTAACATGAGCAGTTTACTATGATTTGAGGGTTTCCTTCTGGAACACTAAAAACCTTTTTAGTCCAACTCTAAGAAGTGCTGTATGATTCTTGTTTATCTTATGCTTGAGATTTTATTTGAAATTAGAAGGGGAAACTCTTGCAATCTTATTTGCATGAAAAGAAAAGACCAGTATTTTAATTACAGCAAGGGAGAGAGAGGGTTTAAGGAAACCTGAAAATAATCATAGACTGATGAATATATTTTTAAGCACTTGCCATTGGTTATATCACTTGTGTGGGCAATTGGGTGAAAAAGGAATAGGTAGGGGACTATTTATTTATTTTTGTACCATGAATCTCAAAAGATTTAGTTTTCAAAATAAGTCTTATTTAATAATAATTTATTTTTCCTTTTTTTTTGAATCAGTAACATTTAACTGTCCTTCAAAGCTTTGATTATCATGAAGTGACTGGTTTACTTCAGGGTTATATAATTTCAGACAAAAACAGGAAATCTTGTTGTTATGGGTAAACTGAGTCATTGTAGATGAATATGTAATTTTTAAAGGCTTTTTGAGATATTGAAAATAACTTTTTCTTCCTGGATTGGCTGGGGCTTGGGGACTATCCAGTAAGTAGCATACAGTTTAGTTTTGGAGATAAATGTTATAAAAGAAAATAAAACTGTGGCCTGCTAAGTTCCAAGTTGGGTGGCACGGACCCTAAGTATTGCAGTGTAGCATTTTATTGCATAGAGAGGTCCCTGAGCTAAGCTATTATAGACCAGACTGGTAGCTAGGACTGAAAAAAAGGTATTCTGAGCTGAGAAGCAGTGGGTTGAGATATTCGGTGGCAGGAATGTTGGCTGTATATTGTGGATATTCTACAGTGAGGAGACAGTCTGTCAGATGTATGCACAGAGTAGTTGGAGACTAGATAGAAAAAGTAGGTGAGGGTCAGATTGAAGATCCTGAGTTCTTTGAATTTGTACTTTAAAATCGAATGTGGAAGGTCATTTAGGGGTCAGGAGATCACATGGCCTAATTTATTCATTTTATAGGTAAGGAAATTGAGGGCTTCAGATATTGTGACTTCCCTTAAGGCCACACAGCTAGACTGGCTTCTTGGCACTATTTTTTGAAATTCTCCTAGCAAAGGTTACTGTCTGTCAGTCGTGTTTTGTTGGCAAATTGAGCCTGTGTTTCCCCACCATAATTCAATTAGTTATTGACTTGATTCCTTAAATCGTTTTTCACCTTTCAAAATCAAATAAATTAATAGTTAAAATAATTCCTTCCGAGTGGCCTGGTATTTTTCCTTTATCCATACATGGAGTTCCAAACCTTGTACACTATGGGTATTAATGCCAAACTTGGCCTGGGTGTAATGGGCCTACTCTCTTGAAAAGTGCCTGAGCTGTTTGAGGGGAGAGGGAATGATTAACATTAATTTAAACCTAGAGTGAGAAACCTAGAGTGAGAGTCCTTTCCACCGATTTTTAAAATGACCAAAGAAGATGTGTGGTGGAGGAGGTCAGTAAGCAATTGCTTCCTTTCCTTGCCCCTCCAAACCCCATTACCAATGACTTCTTATGCATAGAATCCTGAATTCATGTTTGACTCTTATCCTGCCCGAGGAAAATGAGATTGGCCAATGCCCTGAAATGGGAACTCTTGCTTTAAGATGCTCACCCTGCCCTACACCTTAGCTGGAACCTGGGAGCGTGCCTTCTCTCTTTTTCCCAAGCCTATTCCTCATCTTACCCCTGTGACTGTCTCCTTTTCCCCTTCCCTCTGCCTGTGTCCTCCCCTTCTTCCCTCCAGGTCCTGAACCCTCAGGCCCTACCCTCTTAATTTAGTTAGGGTGTCTGGGGCTGCCCCCTGCCCACAGCTCCTCTCAGGTTCAGCGCCACCTAGTCAGCCTGGGCAGAGTGGGTGAGTAGAAGTCACGCCCCTTGCTTTGGGCGGGACCGGCAGCCGAGGCGGCACCGTTGATTGGTGGGGCCTACCTCGGGGGCGGGTCCCGGAGGTCGGGGCGGGACCCGGAGGTCAGACCTGGGCGGAGAGCCCGGCGGAGGCCGCTGGGGGTGGGAGTTGCGGTCCCCGGACGCTGAGGAGTGTGGCGCAGCTGAGGCGGCGCTTTCCGCTCCCTATGCGCCGGGCGTTGGTCCCGAAGGTAAGTGTGGGGAGGGGTCCTGGTGCCTTGTGGGCCAGGTGGGAAGACCCCGCGGGTACGCCCCAGCAGGTGTGGTTTGGTCGACCGGCCCCGGTGCACTTAACGCAAGGAGTAGGCGCGGGCGGCGCGGGCGGGCGGCCCCCCGGCATAAAGCCCCGAGGGAGGGAGACACCGGTTCGTGCTCTCGCTTGGCAATGCTTGTTCAGGACATTAGCTACTGGACAGAAATTTACGTTGCTCTCTCCACCCCAAATCTCGAGAGGCCTCAGGTACTGTACAGATTTTATATTCTTTAAGATACATTTCTAGTTCGCGGTTCGGGATTGGAGGAGATACTCGTTAGTGGACTTGCCGTGCGACTTCGACTCCGTGTTAGTTTGCAGGAGGAGTGCGACCAGTAATGGGACTGTTATTTCAAGTAGGGTAGCTGTACGTAGGCAATGTATTGTAGACATTTAAGGCTCAGGCTTTGAAGCCAGAGCGCCCGGATTTGAAGTAACTGCGAAAACTTGGGCAATTAGTTTAACTTCTTTATGCGTTTGTTTCTACATATGTAAAATGGGGATAGTGATAGTTCCACCCTTATAGGATTGTTGGGCAGGACTAAATGAGTTAAAACTTAGTGCCTGGCACACAGTCCACACCAACGTTGGCTATTTACTTCGTTTTGCATTCAGGTGGGCATTAATTTTCAAAGGCGTCACCACCAGAAACCTTTTTTGCACACCTGTTGCTAGGAATGCTTAGGGATTCTTTGGGAGCAGTTTTCAAAGATTCAGTTCCACTGGAAAAGCTCTCATTACTTTTTTCTTGTTCTAGAGATGGGATCATCCCCGTTGTTCCAAAGCAAGTCCACTCTCAAATGATAAACTTCAGAGTCTTAAAAGTTGTTCTAAAAGAGGGATGAAAAAGCTAGCACTTTTAAGATGAGTTTAGCTTCATTTTAAACACCATGCTTTTGAATGGTTTGTCCCAAAAAAGTTCATGTCACTTTATACAGAACTTGTAAGTTGTGCTGTTGTGGGTGGGTGCTTATTTGTGTAATTATTGCAGAACTAAACCAGAGAACCAAATACATAGACTAAACATCATAGGAACCATAACTTGCCACACAGAATTTCAGAATTGAAAGGAATCTGAAAAATCAGACCAGTTGACCTTTACAGATAAGGATGAACCCCAAAGGCCCAGAACCAAGCTGTGACCAGAATTCAGCTTTGCTGAGCTACAAATTATAAAATCAAAATATGACATTACTTTTAGTTTTGATAATTGTACTATTTTTATTTTTGACAGTTTTATAGTGCTGTGAATGGTTTTACTCTCAGCGACATCCTGCTTGGTAGCTTAATTGCATGATTCATAATCATTCTCCAGCACCTTTGATTTAAATCACAAGTCTCAAAGTTGCTACATCAATGATTGCTTTGAGGAGATGATTGTCTTCTTAAGCTTTGTACAAACATGTTCTAACAGTGCTTTGGTTTTGTTTCCATATGCAGTCTTTTTATCCCATGTAGGGAAGGTAAACAGCCATTATGAACAAATGGACCTACTAGGCAGTTTGTTATCACTGCCTCATTGGTGTTTTCTTCTATGGGTTGGATAGGGTCAGGAAGTAAAACACTGAATGCTAGCCCAAGGAAATGGGACTGGGTCACCAAAGTGAAATGTTGCAATTGCTAACTTCAAAAGGGTCATAGAGTGAAATTATTTGGAGATATTTGTGTGTTAGTTGCTGACTCTCCTGGCTCCTTGCATAGCTCACTCAGGAAATTCTAGTAACATTTGTTCAAATATTACTATCTTATGAAGACCTTCCTATTTAAAATTCCATACAATCCCACTCTGTAATATAAATATCTATGTATTTATTCATTACCTGTTGTCTACCACTAGAGGGTAAGTTCCATGAAGGCAGGAGTACTTGCCAGTTGTGTTCACTGCTGTATCCTAAGTGCTTGGAAACAATGCCTAGTCCCAGAAAGTGTCAGATTTGGGATCTGATGCAGACATTTCTAGGTAGGGCTAATAATTACTTAAGCCATTTCACTGTCATTTAGCCCTGCTCTCCCCTTCCCCCATTTCTAGTTATTTCTCCTAGTAACCCAGGAATAAAACCTTGAGGCAATATTTAAGTCCTCCTACCTTTCACTCCACATGCAAAATAGCTACTGACTTGCTTCTCTTGTCAATTTTTTTGCAAGCCTGCCATTCCTATTGTTGCTAAGCCCCTCTTTCTTCAAGCCCTCTTCAACTTCATTCCATCCTCTATGCCTATAGACCTTTAAGTTCTCTTTTCAAGTGCCTTCGCATCATCATCTGCAGAATGAAATCCAAACGAGCCTGACATGATCTCAAATCCACATTTCCAGCCTCTGTCTCCAAATATAGAAAAGTGATTTCAAATTTATGCTTGTAAATGTGGAAGTAAAATAGGCTGTAATGAAAATGCTCTATAAAATCCCAAGGTGAGTATTGCTTCATGACAGTTTCTCTTTCTATTTGTATTTAGTGTCTCCTTTCCCCAAAGTGGGCAGGAATTCAGACAAACTGGACCAATGGCTGTTGTTTGTAATGAGGACTTTTGCTGCCGTTTCTGTTTTGAATATCTAGCCTTCAGAGTCTCCTTCACATGTCATCATTACTCCAAATACTTAGAAAAGTTCAGTTGGAAGTAGTTTTTCCTTGTTCTAAATCCCAGTGACTTTTCATACTTGTCTAAGAGAATTGATCACAGTATATTTTCATTTGTCTTTTTTGCTACATATAAGCTCCTGGAGGACAAGAAACATGCACACACAAATTTCAGTTAGTTTTTTTAAGGAAAAATAAGGCACACACCCACTAAAAAAACAAAAAACAAAAAACATCTGTTTTAAAAATAAAAGTGAATGTAAATTCTATTTAATAGGTTTTTAAGTCATTAAATTTTGGACTTTAATGATCATTTCTACATTATGGACAATTAAGGCAGGGGGCAACTCAGTACTAAATAAAAAGATCCAAATGCATATGTATTGAGATCTAGATTCATAGAAGGAAGTAGGTGTAGGGACAGCAGCATATCCAGCACTGCAGATGATAGATGGACAGGCAGAAGTTAAAAAAAAAAAACATAATAAATTCACTCAGGAAACAGTGGGACAAGACAGACTTTATGGAGCAACATCTGCAGCTTTGGCCTTTCTTGTGGGGAATTATTCCTAAGCTTTATTTTGTTTCTGCATCTCTGTGCACAGATAATACTGTATCCCTGCTTTGTTTTCTGAACTGGTTAGAACTGAATGTTCTCTTCCTCTTTCTGGTCTGCAGAAAGTAGTTGACTTTCTTTCTCTTCATTTTTCAAACTGATAAAATGTTCATACTTCTTATTTTCCTGGTTATATGGAGAAAGACATATGCCAGAAGTATTTAGTTCTTACGAGAAAGGTGATATTTATAAGTAAGGTACTTGAATTATCTATTATTGAAGCTTCCGATTTTTTAGTTTGACGTCAGTATTTGGTTTAATATATTTTGCTTCATTTCATTACAAATGTATCTTTGCACATATTTCAGTAGAGTGAATGCCTTTGTTTTACCTGTGACTTTTTCTAATAGATTAAAACTTGCTTCTGGAACTTGTGTAGATATTTCTGAATTTAATTTTATCTTTTCTTCTCTCATATTGCCTCCCACCTCAACTGGGGTTTTCCCATTCTAGGGCATGCATTTTTAGGCTAACTTATTTTCTTTGTTCTTGATTTTGAGTACTTACAGATATTGTCTAAATTTATTTTACCATTCCTGGGATGAAGCTGCAGTTTCTATTGATAGGAAAGAGTTGGCAGGGAAAATATATATAAAAGTCCTGATTTTTGAAATTTAAGACTTTAAGATAAAATTCTTCATAATATCTTTACCAATAACATAGCTGTGTGTAAAGCTATGTACTGCAATTCATATTTAAATTTAAATTATACCATAATTTAAATTACACATAAATATATCATGAACTGGTTGTAAATTTTGTCCTTTGGGAATTTTCTTCTAATATGCGAACCAACAAAGTTTTACTGTCAGAAGAAGAATCTTGAGGGCAAATATTTTCTTTGGAGTAGTTTCCTTTATCACACTGTATAAGCATCTGTGTTTACTCTGAGTTCTTGTTTTTAAAAAGCTTTAGTTAAGAGTGTTAACAGGATCATTCATGCAAATAATAACAGTTGGGGCACAGACAAATTACATATCACTAGCACATGGTAAGCACTGTTTAAGTATCTGTTAAATAAATCAGAATTTTTAGGGAGGATTTTATGAAGATGCTGTAGCATATTAGTATGTATAATAATGGGATTGATCTGGTTGAGAGGGAGAAACTGATGATTCAGGAGACTAATCAAGGAATGATGAGCCAGTGGTTACTTTGAAGATCTCACTTGCACACTTTGACAAATGGGAATTTTCAAATGTTTGTTGTAAGCATAAACAAACAATGTATAATGAGGCCTACTAAGTGCATGGCAGAAATAAGTCACAGTTTCTATGCTCTAGTCAGGGAGTATCTCAATTAACAATCACCATGCAGTCTAAGATAGCAATAAATACTAAAATGGAGAAAACTTAGGATGGTGACAGGAGATTAAGTAGGTGAAGAAGCATTTTAGTCAGAGTGGTCATGAAGGCTTGTCACTTAGAGGAAGTGACATTTGAACAAAGGCCTCACTGTAAAGAGCTGAAGGGAAAGAATTCCAGACAGAGGGAAGGAATACAGGTATGAGAGAGTAGATATGAGAATGTGCTCATTGTGTGTGTGTGAACTGGGAAGGGGCTGTTCTGACCATAGTCTAGTGAATAGAGGTGCAAGAGGCCCTGGAGGGTGCAGCTGGAGAGATAGGAAAAGGTTAGGCTAAGTGGGTGCTGTAAGATGCTAGCAGTTTGGGTTTTCTCCTAAAGGCAGTGGGAAGCAGTGCAAAGGGTTTAATCAAAGCAGTGAAATTATTAGATTTACAGAGGTCAAAAAAATGGTTCTGGCTTCTGTGGGAGGAATGGATTGGAGGGGGTTGGAGCAGAAGCAGAGATGTCAGGTTGGAGGTTCTTCCTAGAGACTCTGAAATGTAATGGGGATTGTCTTTATGGGTATTTGTATGTTTTGTTTTTGGTGTTGACTCATTCTGAATTCTCCCCACCTCCCAGCCAAAATGATCTTTACACTAGGCTTCCTGGGGTCTGCAGTATTTTACCATTGCTAGTTCTGTGTGAATTTTTCCTTCATTTTTATCTTGCCTCATATAATCACCCATCCATCCATCACTCTGCCAGTGATCACAGATCATCCTTGGAAGTGTTCTGTGTCACATCTGCCTGGAAGATACACAGGGAGTGTGCCTCCCAGTGGAGAAGCTTGGAAAGCCAGAATAGGGCAGGTGTTTTGGTGATAGGGGACCCAAAATGGTCCCTTGGGAGTTGAGAAGGCTAGAGCAGAGCATTGCTGTTAAGAGTTCACACCCGTACCCTGTCAGTTCTGGAACCAGCTGAGGGACAAGTCATCATTTGGAGTAAGTTTAGGGCTTTCCTCCTTATCCTTATCCTGGCAGTTTTGATTCTAGTATTAGAAAAATAGGACTGTCAGCTGTTACTTCCATCTCCTCACTCAGCCCCTTCTTTAATGTCTTTAATAAAATGGAGCCAGTTTCAGAGAACCAACAGACCCATGTCATTTTTTGTTGTTGTTCAGGTTCTTGGACACTCCTATCAATTATCTTGGGTGCAGACTGTCCTTATATATTATGTCTCAACATTGGATGTTTTTGCACATATTATATTTCTAATTCTTGCACCACTTTTCTTTATCAAGAATCAGGATAATAAAGGATGCCTCAAATAAGAGATGAGATAAACCTAGGAAAAAGTAGGACTGCTTTGTGATTACAGAATGAGGGAAAAATCAGAGGGGGTGGATGGGATTTAAAGGAAGGATATATTAGCGAGCAAAACAGGAAAAGTTGTAACTAATTCATCATGTCATGCGTGGGGAGGTGGTGACTCTGGTTTCTTCCTTTGACAGCTGTTAGAATTTTAATTGCTTCTGCTGTGAACTTAATTTACAGATGTGACAAAGATGTGCTTTGTTTCTATTGAAACATTTGGGATATGTTTGGAGCTAGTATTCTGAGAGGCAAAAATAAACAGATACAGATTGTATACTATTACAGTAAACTTTCAATAAAGTAACTAGTCGGTTTGGGGTAAGAGTTTCCTGGGAAGGTACTTTAATGTAGTTTAAAATGAAACCCACCTGCTTGGCCTGTTCCCTTCTCA
Source organism: Manis javanica (assembly GCF_040802235.1). Lineage (NCBI taxonomy): Eukaryota > Metazoa > Chordata > Mammalia > Pholidota > Manidae > Manis > Manis javanica. The sequence goes on from NC_133157.1 coordinate 154,980,447, forward strand.
GAAATAATCCTACTCCCATCCCCACTTCCAGTTCCTTTTCTTATCCTCTGGGTCAGTCCTCATTTCCTAAACCAGTTTCCATACCAGTCCCTGTGCCATGCCTTGGGACTGTGCATGGATTTTCTCTTGTCTCTTCCTGACTGTCTCTGTCAGCACCCTCCTGTGGGGCTTTTATTTCCAAACTTCCAGCACCCAGTCCTGTACCCCCTGTTGAACAGAATTTCAGCTCTTCCAGGCCTGATTCCTTCCTTTTGGAACAGGATTGTTTTTAATTTCTTAATTGTTCTTGGTGCAAATCACTCACACCCCACCCCCACCATGCCCTAATCCTTGAGAGTGGATACTGATTCTTGGGAATTTATCTACCTTGTAATCTGGTCAGGGCCACTAGTCAATACCAAGCAGTCTTCATGACAGGTGAAGGAAATGGAGATAAGAACCTCTCTGCTTATATTTTAGAGGTCAAAGGAGAAGAATCTTTTGACTTTAAATTTTGTTTTTTTCTTTTGGCTGGCTGTCTGAAACAAAAATGGGCAAGATCTAGCATGGTAATTGCATACAATGGACAAAAAGATGGGCGCAATGATGAAGGAACAATGCTTAAAAAAAAAAGCCCAACGTCCATCTATTTTAAGCAATATTTATCAAAAATTTATCAATGATATTTTAATAAAACATGAATTTGGACAGTTTTCTGTTTCATCCATTTTTCTACTTTTTACACCCCCAAATTAAAAAAATTTAAGTCTAAAAAAAGACAAGCTAGACTTTCTTTTAAAAAAACAACATACTCTGAGACAGCATCCTTTTTGTGTCCTCTTTTATTTCAAGATGTAGCCCTTGATTGTCCTTGTGATGGGACCAACACTCAGAGGCAGGCCACTCTGTACCACACTCTTGGTTAGATGTTGATGTGTGTTAAGATGGGTCCCTACTGATGTTGTGCTGCACAAACCTAACCCCTCCTGGTGGCAGAATCAGGAAGCTGCTTTTCCTGGGCATAACTTGCTTTCTGTAACCCCATTGCTAGTGAATACTTGGTGCCCTCTCCTCTTCCACCTGTATCTCCAAAGGTGATTTAGAGGAAGGTGATTCATGTAGCAGTATCGTAAGAAATCGAGGGACAGTGTGTGCATGCCAGGCTCTCAGGTCAGAGCTGTGTTCATGCCACAGGGCTGCCACCCAAAGCTGTGTGAGGATGTGGCCTCGTAGCCTAGGTTTCTTCATCTGTAAAATGGGGATAATGATACTTCATGGGTTGCTCCGAGGAGTAAGGGATGTGTTAGATGTGAGTGCTTAGAATAGTGCCTGGCATTAGTATTCAATTAATGTTAGTTTCTTAAACCTCATCAAGTATTCACATTTTGGGCCAGATAATTTTCTGCTCTAGGAGCTGTTCTGTGTACTGTGGGATGTTTAGCTCCATCCTTGAACACATAGCCATTAGCAACAACCAAAAGTGTCTCCAGTCATTGCCAAAAGTCCCCTGATGAGAACCACTATACATAAACATGGTATTTACTAACTTTGTGTTACCTTTGTAAATCACTGCCCCTCCTAAGAGCTGGCTGGCCTCTGAAAGTTCTGTTCTCATCTGACCCACTTTATTTAGTCTTGTTATACTTGTCTGAGTTGATTCCTTAGCTGGATGTTAAGGTTAGTTCTTCCATTCTGGGTTAGTACTGAACTTTGTCTCCTTAGGGCCAAGTGACCCACCCATAGGCAAGCCAGCTGCCCCTGGGAACCAGTGTACAGGACTATCTTATGATTCTTTGGCACAGTAAGGCAGATTCTTTCCCTTTCCTCTTTTTTTTTTTTTGAGAGGGCATCTCTCATATTTATTGATCAAATGGTTGTTAACAACAATAAAATTCTGTATAGGGGGGTCAATGCCCAATGCACAATCATTAATCCATCTCAAGCCTAGTTCTCATCAGTCTCCAATCTTCTGAAGCATAACAAACAAGTTCTTAGATGGTGAACGAATTCTTACATAGTGAACAAGTTCTTACATGGTGAACAGTACAAGGGCATTCATCACAGAAACTTTCGGTTTTGATCACGCATTATGAACTATAAACAATCAGGTCAACTATGAATATTCGTTTGATTTTTATACTTGATTTATATGTGGATTCCACATTTCTCCCTTTATTATTATTATTATTTTTATTTTTAATAAACTGCTGAAGTGGTAGGTAGATGCAAGATAAAGGTAGAAAACATAGTTTAGTGTTGTAAGAGAGCAATTGTAGATGATCAGGTGTGTGCCTGTAGACTGTGTGCTAATCCGAGCTAGACAAGGGCAATAAAACATCCATGGATGCAGAAGCTTTCTCTCAACACTGGGGGGGGGGTGAGGTTCTAAGTTTCACAACTGTTGTTCTCCAATTTCTCACCTGATGGCCCCCCTGTGACTGTGCCTGTCTTAGGTTGTTCCTCCCTTGAGGAATCTTACCCGTCTCTGGCTAACCAGTCATCTTCCGGGGCCATACAGGAAAATGTAAAGTTGGTAAGTGAGAGAGAAGCCATATTGTTTGAAAAGGTTAGCTTTTTACTTCTTTGCAGATTTATGCCCTGTGGCTTCTATGCCCAGCACTTGTCTCGAGGTATCTTTACCACTTGGAGGAATTATGATACTCGGTAAATTTGATATGAGGCACGAATTCTATTTAAGTGTTGTAGTTAGGAAGGAAGAAGAAAAGCTATAGAGGTAGCATATGGAATAAAACATGGGAGGATTTATTATTTCTTTGACATATCTTCTTGTAGAGTACCTTAAGTATGTATAGGTTTTAAACTACTAACTAACTTGCGCACACATATTAACATAATAGGAATATGGTGACATAAACAAAGCAAATCTATAATTACCAGCCATCTCCAGTGAAGCCAAGAAAACCATTTAGGCACCCTAGGCATTTGTGAAAATTAGTCTATGATATGATGGATATTGTCCAACTGTACTTGAACCCTGTTCCTCTTTTAAAAAGCTTAACTTATGTATGAACTTCCCCCAAAGGTCCAACTTTTATTCTAACAGAAATAAGGTAGTTCTTTGTTCTCTTCTTTCTCAATTGTGCGGGCTCTTATAACAGTCCTCTTCTCATTCTGTTTTATTTGCCTGTCTGGCTGTAAGATGATTTTGCAGAAATTCAACTGCTTTAGTTTTATAGAAGAAAAATACATTAAACTGACAGTAATAGTGGAGGTTGCTTTTTCATAATTGTATTTCTGACCACTTATGAATGAAACTCTTTAATTGCTTTTGTAGAACTCTTCAGAGCATATATGTTAGAGGCACTGTGGTGTAATGGATGAAGGTTCAGATGCTCACTCCACATCCTGAGGCATGTAACTTCATCTTCTGTGTTTCAGTTTCTCTTAGGTTTCCTCTCAGGAAGGGTGTTGTGAGGAGCAGCCAGATTAACACATGTAAAGCACAGTCTGGTCTGTAACAAGCTTGACTACTAAATATTAAGTATTGTTAGCTTGCTGGTTTGATTTATGTTGAAGGAAAGGAAAATCTACTGAAGGAGAGACAGTGTGGTATAGCACACAAGTACATAGAGATTTTGGATTGGAAGATGTGTTATTTGAATCCTGGCTCTGTTGCCATTTAGCTCGATGGTAGCGTGGGCAAGTGAATTAATCTCAACTTCTTTCTTCACAGCAATATCTTCATTTCTAATAAATGATTTTAGCTCCTTTTGCCAGAAAAAATTGAGGCAAATAAGTGTGATCTCTTTTAAATTGCTGCTCCCATACCTGCCTGGCTTTATTTTTAGCTAGGCTGAGACTGTATGACAGTCTGCATTTTCATCCCTTCTCTTTGCTCTCACAGTGCACCATGCATGCATCTAACATCATACTTAGTCAACTATTGAAATTTTTGTATTGCTAATCAGTATTCCCCATTAGATAAGTTCCTCATAGGTAGGGTTTTCTCTTATCTTTGTCTTTTATTGCTTAATGCATAATGAATAATTAATAAGTGTTTGTTGAATAGAAGAAACAAAAACTCATTTGAAACAAATTATGTATTAGATCCAACTCACCATCCATCTATACAGAGCTAGGTCTTTTACACTTCTCTCAAATCCTTAAAACAACCATATAAAGTAGGTGTTGCTAGCCCCATTTGCAATGTTAGGAAACTAGGGCTCAGATAATACAAATTTGTCCAAGGACTTGAGGTGGAGAATTGTAGCGTTTCATCCCCATAAGAGTTGTAGTCCCACAGAGAAGAGGATCGACCGGCAAGAGCGTTGGCCTCAGAGAGAGGAATGCAGCAACTAGCAAATCGCAGTCGATGCAGGAGGGAGCAGGATAAGGAAATACGTATCCTGATCCTTTTCTTCCCACTCTGCCTCTCTAGATGAAGTCAACCAGCAGCTAGAGGGCAAAGGAGCCTGTGGGCTTGTAGGCTGCAGAGGTCAGCTTCCATGGAGCAGAGTGGAGATGGATCTGAAAAGACAAATAGAGCATATCCAGCACAGTCCTCCCTTTTCTATAGTATTCACTCGTATACTTTGGGCATTAAACTCATTTTGTAACTCGGGCAACAGAGTTCTCTCAGTCAACACATCCAGTTCATTTGTACTCCCACCTGGAACCACTACCAGTGTCCTTCATATAAGGTAAAAGAAAAAGACTGAAATGATACAAAACTGCTATAGTCTGTACTGTAGCTGGTCTTTTGGCTCAAGAAGTAATCATAACTTTTTTCTTCTAGTCCATATTTATGTTCCTCTTACCCTCTGCCAGGATCTTAGCTGGTCAGAGTTGTTGTTCCCTGGTGGGGTACCACAAACCTCCATCCTGTAGGATCCAAGTCCTTAGTAGTCCTGTCTTTATTGGGTTGTTATAGTCTCCCATTGCCCAGGACTGTCGGTCATACATGCCCCAGTGAATGTCCTCAGTTGAGATGTAATCTTCCTCCCTCTGTTGACTAGCAGCATGTTCATTTCCTCCTGGAAATCCAGGTCAGTAATTTCATTATTTGAGCCACAAATGGCTAGTGGGTAATCTTAGCTTCCAGTTTAACAGAACTGAACTGTTTCTTAGAGGAAGCATTTCTCCACCAAACCCAGGGATGCAATGGAAAGCAAAAATTGCTTGAGGGATTGTTAGAGACAGTGCTGAGAGGCCCATTCTTGGTTGTTGATCCTGGCATTCTGGCTGTGTGAGAGAGAGCACTGTATGTTGGCTGCTGGTGTAGCACATACACCACATCTTATGGTTCAACTTGCAGTGTTACAGAATGTCGTTTCCTGGTAAGTGCCACAGCTGAGGCTTCTGTAGCCATTCCACTATTCTGTCAAACAGCCACTTCTAGGTGAAGAGGTACATAGTATGACTAGTGAATTCTGTCGTTATGACCCTGTTGACACACTTCTTTGCCCTCAAGGTGTTCTTTGGTCTGATGTGATGTCATATAAGATTGTATGACAATGAATAAGGCATGCTGTTACCAAGAACGATAGTTTAGGCTAGAAGCATTTCAGGCAGGGAGGGCAGATTTGGCTTTTATGAGGACAGGTGCTGTCCCAGGTAGCTGATACCTCTGTGAGATGGGTGCCATGTGGGGCTCAGTGTTGGTCTTTGCTGTTGAGGTTGGGTACTCAGCATGGGCAGCAGCTAGATCAGTCTTGCTCTGAGGAGGGCCATATTATTGAGCCCCTATATACTTTCCAGCCTTTCTGCCTTAGCGGCTTTGTCCTGGATCCATGGAGCAAGCAATGGGTGTGTGGGAAGGAGGCTGACTGACATCCATAGGGCAGGTCATCATAACCACCTGATTGCTAAGAGCCTCTCTGCAATGGTTGATCCTTTGTGGGCATTTATGTGGGATGCAAATGTTTTCACATTGTGCTGTATTGAAAAGCTCATCCACATATTTCTGCAAAATTCTCCCCCAGTTTTTTAGAGCTAAGTTTCCAATCTTGTTCTTACCAACTCCCTAACAAAGTGCTCCATTAGCCACTGCCCACAAGTCAGCATAGATACCTACCTTTGGCATGCATCTCTCCTGACATGCAGGTGGACCGCCATGTGTACTGCTCATAATTCTGCCCACTGGGAAGATTTCTCTTCATCACTCTTTCAGGAACATCCCTGAATAAGGCTGCATTGCTCTCTTTTGGCCAGTGCTAGCACATCATGCATGTACATCCTTAAGAGATACACATTTTCCCTTCTCTGCTAGCTAGTTGTAGAATCATTCCCATAAGGGTGGGTTGAGAGAGAGCTAACAAGGAAAGAAGAGTCTGAGCTACCTTTTCCTGCAGTTTACTTGTGCTTCCAGACTCACTCAGGCCTAGTCTTGCTTTTATTATACCAAGTGGAATGCTTCTGTACAGTCCAGTTTTATGATTCAGTGGACCAGAGAATTCTCTGTTCATGATGGGCTGTTCTCGTTACATTGTCTCTTGGTTTCCTATGATCAGGTATCTGATGTCTTCCTGGACTTAAGAAGCCAGAAACCAAATAGACCTAAGGTCGGTGGGGGTCAGGGTGGGGTTGTCTACAACTCTGTTATTCTCTTGGTGCTTGTCAGAGGCTCCTTACCCCATCACTGTCTGTCATGTCATTTCTTGTACCAGTGGGTGTGCTGTGGTATATGGGCCCAAGAGTTAGGGCAGCTTTCATTGCTGCAGAGCCTTCTCTTGGAGCGGGCCCCAGTAAAAACTGACAGCCTCATTGATTACCCAGGATTAGATCAGAGAGCAAATACATGCAAATATGAAGCTTTCCAGTTGTTTTCTTTTCTTAGTGGAGAGGGTACAAGAGTAACCAATTTCTCTCTCTTTAGATGGAACTATAGAAACCACCAATGTGGTAAATTCCTGAACTTCCATGGATTTGATCTTCATCCTCTGGTTTATATGTCTTACAATGGTGTTCTGAGTACTTGCTACTTCTTGTTCACCAGATTCAGTTAACATGTCATTAACATGAGAATCAATCTGTGCATTACTGAGATGATCAAAGCCCCTTCAGACTATATTGTGATAGTGCAGAAATAACCGTCAGGTAAGGCAATGAAGGTGTACTTCCATTTCTCCCACTTGATGACAGATTGCATCTCCTTGTCCTTCCTGATAACAATAGGAAAAAAAACATTTGCCAGGCCAGGAGTTGTTTACCAGGTAGCAGGGGTTAGTTACACTGTTTCTCTAGCAGAGAGTATCATATCTCGAACTGCAGTGGTCATCAGCCTCACCATCTAATGTACTTCATGATGATCCATAGTCATGTTCCAAGGCAAGTTAAATGGGGATATAATGGGACACAGTGCCCCTGCATGCTTCAAGGTTTCGATAGTGGTACTGATTTCTGAGCTTCCTCCAGGAACATGGTAATAGTTTTTGTTTTACTTTCTTTGTTGGAGAATTGGGAGAGTTCCAAGGGTTTCTTCATAACCCTTTTTCATAATGGTTTTTATGATATGGGACAGGCAACCAAGGTGGAGATTTGGCCAGTTGCTATTTCCATTAAAATTCTGGGACTAGGGAAATAACCACAGGTGGGTGTGCGGTTCAGTTGGACTCACCATGAGATGCCAGGGCTGACTTCATCCATCACCTCTTCTTTGGAATGAGATGAGCACTCTCGTGGACCGTATTTTGGGTCTCCAGGAATTAGTGTCATTTCAGAGCTAGGATTACACATTTCTCTTTACCCTTGTGAACAGTCACCCTTGTGAATGGCTTCCGGTCCCTTTTGGAGATGATCTGGAGAAAGATTGGTGGGATACACTTGTGCCCATGTACAGGGTCACAGCAATATTAGTTATAGTCCTTTGTGGTCTAGCATCCATTGAATGTACTCCCATATACACTCCTCAGGCTCCTGCTGGTAAAAATTGTTGAAATTTTGCAAAAGTTTTGGTATAAAGGCAGTCTCCTCCCAGATGAGGCTTTGAACGTCCTTCTGGGTTCTTTTGGGATTGAACTCACATTAGACAATGAAGGGTGGTGGGAATAGGGAATGAGGAGAAAATTGACATCCCTTTGTGAAGGGGTTTTATTACTGGGAGGTTGGGAGGCTCGGTCTCCCCAAAGGGATGAAGGTTGCTGCTTTCCGCAGGATATTCAGCTGATTTTGGATTTCAGCATTCTCAGCCTCATTTGTGTCTGCCCAAGTGTCTGCATCCATAGGATCACTCTTGTTTCTAGCCATTGCCCTCATGTTAGCATAAAATCCTTCACATGGTTGCATGTTTAATTGGTTCTGCAATGCTTACCATCAAATCCTAGGCTTGATCTTTAGTCCTGTCAGCTTAGCAGCTGCAAAAGAAAAAAGTCCTTTGTAACAGCCATAGATTTTTCCACCCCTCTATTTGGGAATCCATGGCTTTCAGTTTGCACTTCGCTTTGTGCACATTCTCAAAGACAACCAGAAGCAGTCCCAGCCTGTGTCACAACTTCTGAAATCAGCATTTCCGTCATCTTGCCCACCACCTGCACTCTATCCTGTGACAACATGGGAGGAAATTAGAGTGATCATGATATCACTCACTGTATGCCAGATTATCAGTTTCCCATCCACCCCCTTTACAGGAAGGTTTTCAGAGCAATCATCAAAACGTGCATTCCATTTTGGGAAGGTCTTTTTCCTGGGGTCATTCTTGGTACCAATTACTGCATGGGTCACACAACGCATTCAAAATAATTGAAGGGAATCTGACAAAGGGACTATTAACTAATCTGTTGTGGACAGGGCTAAGAAAACCAGCAGGGCATGGCAAAACACCCCTTCTACTAACAATGTTCAGAAGCCATTACTACTCCCATGCCTTCAGCTGTAGCTGTGGGAGAGGAGTCACCTGGTAGGAGCTATGGACTTAGGTAGGGAAACCATTGTCAGAAAGGGAGGAGCAGGGGGAATAAATACCTTAGTATCTCGCTCCTACCCTTCCAGTGCCCTGCATTGGCTGAATCCACCCAGAAGGCAGAGGGCTGCCTCAGTTTGAGATCTACAGAGGTCCACCTTCTGGGCATGTGGCAGGGTGGAGAAAGGGTGGTATTGGATCTGAAGAAAAAATGGAGACTCGCGCAATTGCCTGACTGGATCTCTGGCCCACCTTGAGTGCTGTCTGTGCTCAGCTGCCTCTGTACTTGCAGCCTTAGGTGTCCCCTGGGCACCTTGTATGAAACAACTTAAGCAACTTATCCTGCCTCTCAGCTCTTTGCCCCTCATTTAATCCTGATGCTACTTAATACCATATCATATTGTCCCTTCTAAAGTGAAGGCCTGTGAAGTTCTGCAGTTCTCCTGTGGGCCATGCATAGTAAGATACAGACAGACATTCAAGCTCATACATCATACAGTACAAGCAGGACCTGCTCCCCTTCTCCCCTGGGCCCCACATTCTCAAGGGACAGGTGTGGAAAGTGTAGCACCATAACCATCACCCTGTCACCCTCTTGTTATTTTTGCTGTGAGGTGGAGAAGGATGGGCTGCTGTGGGTCCTGGGCAAGACTAGCAATCTGTCTGCCTTAGAAGAGCTCTGGCTTCCACCTGCTATGGCTCTGGCTCTTTAGCAACAGAGTGCTCTGTGACTGGAGGTCAAGACTCGGAGCAGGTGGTTGCCGTGCTCCAGTGGGGTCTGGAAGAGCTGCTTTTTGCGGGTTTTAGGTGTTCTGGTTTATAGACAAATGCTGCCCCCTGAGCTTAGGAGGGGACCAGTTACTTTCCATGTTTTCTAACAACTGATTTAGCTACATATAAATCCTTCCTGCTTTTCTAGCAGTAAATTCAAGAAAGGAGGTTTTGAATCATTTCAAAGGAAGCACTCTTATAATCAGTTAAAACTCATTATGCCTGAATATTCAGTGCTTGCTGGTAGATACTTGAAATCATTACTTGAATATCATTTATTTACAGTTATTAGATCTGTTAGAGTGACTTCCTGAAAGTAACCACCAGGGGACACTGGTAAGCTAACTCTTTAAAAGGTGTTATTTGGTGTAGTGGAGAGTCCTTGCTGCTGTGTTTAGCAAAAGTGACATCAGCATGATTATCTTAAGTCCTTTGTCCATGGGTGCAATGATAATATTAATGTAATTGTATTTGTTCTGTATGAAGATCTAGTGTAATACCTCTGACCAGTGGTCCGGTGCATAAGAATAATCCAGTTGTTAAAATACAGCATAGCACAGTGGTTAAGAGTTGGAACTGTCTATCCAGACAGCTTGAGTTCAAATCCAGGGCAGGCAAATCTTAACCTCTCTGTGTCTCAGTTGCCTCATTTGTAAAATGGGTTAATAGTTACCTACATATAGGATCCTAATCAGAAGCAAGCTTCACCTCTTCATCTTGATTCAAGAAGTCTGAAAACCACACTTTGAAAAACCCTGCTCTGAATCCATCACAGTAGAGCCCTCTTCAGGGAAAGTTATCCCTTAGTCCACATGAACTGTGGTGTATATGCTCCTGAATTGCTTAGTAGTAAGGAAGGTAGATGGGATGCAGATGTTTGTGGGTTAGATATGATAGGAACATAACAAACTAAATCTGTAACCTGGGCTGAGACTTAGGATCAAAAGTAAATTCCTTCCAGAATAAGTATGAAATGGGTCCTATATACAAGGAATGACAAATCATGGTATTTTGAAGTTGTTTTGCTAATTAGTTTTTTTTTTCTGTTGGTTAAGGTTGCATGATGGAATTTGGACATTACCTCAAGAGGTTTTATGTTTTGGATTAGCTAATTGTGTTTGTCCTCTGCTGACTATTTCTTCGGAGTCATATTTTTGGTGTCCTTTTGAGGCATTAAACCCAAAGGGATTATACCATGGACTACAAGGAGAGCTGCCCAAGTGTAAGCATTCCCAGCTCTGATGAACACAGAGAGAAAAAGAAGAGGTTTACTGTAAGTATGTAACATAAAGCATATGGGAAAAAATTGAATATAGAGACTGTTTCCATCTTTGTTTTTGTTCTTACTTAGCCTAGAAGGTCCTCCCCCATACTTCCACATATCCAAATTTTACTTATCTTTCAGGTGATAAATCCTCCTCAGCCTTGCCTGTGTGCTGTAACAGAATACAGTTTCCTTTTCAGGGAAGATTTTTGTCTGTTTACCAATCTCCTTGGAGAAAGCCTGTGAAACTTCCTGATAGACCCTCTTACCAGAAAATGTGCACACCTGGATACAACACAAGCATATGATTTTGTGTATACTGTCAGGGGTTTACTGGACTCAAGAGGTCATTGATCCCATGTTAAGAATAACTGTCTTGAAACTTCCACAGTATCTTTCTTAATGACATTGATCATTTTCTTCTTTAATGTAAAAAATAATAATTCAGTATTTTTTTTCACCTTAAAGGCAAAGGCCATTTCTGATTTTACTTTTTATTATCATGGTGTCTACTACAGAACTTTATAAAGAAAAAGCACAATGATTATTTGCTGAATCAGTATTCAGGGATTATTAGAGAATAGTCATTTTTCTATAGGGTAATGAAACACCATATTTAGTTTCAATATTCCTGTTAGTATATACAGAGATCTCCCGTCCTTTTCCCCCTGAAAAAATGTCATTTATCTTGTCTATAAGGATGACCTACCTGGTCTTCCTTGTAAACCCTCTTCCACTAAATAGTATGAAGAAATTTATTTAACCCAATTCTGTTTAACACTTAGTTTGAGCTGTAGTTTAAAGAGTTCTTTCAAGTAAAAACGCCCAGGCTGTCTTCATTCTGCTGTCTCTTATTTGAACACACACACTCCTTTTCCACCTTGGCGTCATGGTTTATAGGAGGAGAGGTGTTCTATTTCATTGTGTTTGAGTTGACTGACCTCATAGGAGCCTGGTAAAGGCTCATGCATTCTTGTCATCCCTCCAACTCTTCACCATTCCAGGTGTGGCATGACTGGTCTGGCAGACATCCAGCTGTAACTGACGTGATCCAGCTCTGGGCATTTTGTTGGCACCCGTTGCTGGCATCTGCAGTTGATAAACTGGCTTGCGATCTGTTCGTTGTTGACTTAGCTGGAATGGTGGTGACTGTCTGCTGACTCAGCTTCTCCCTGGCTGTCCATGGCTGTAGAGTCCACTGAGGCTCTGACATTTCCTTTGCCTGGTCCTGACTCAAGTGGTCTACCCCAGCCTCTGACCAGGGGGTCACCTGGTCCTTGCCATGACAACTGACTTTCAACTCAGAGTCCGTGTCACATGGGAATTGAGGAAAGCTGGAATTAAACTAAATAAGCCCCTTGACCCCTTCAATCTGCCTCCTTAACTAGATGGTGCTGGGACCCCTATGTGGTAGTTTTCTACCAAAGTCTCAGAAAAGGAGTGGGAACAGCCCTTCTGTCCTCTGTTCTTCCTTCCTTAATAAGCATATCTGCACATCCCATACTAAAGCTAGAGCAGAGAGATTGCAGTGTGTGCCTGGCCATTTACCTCCCCTCAGTCTCTATGTTGCAGTGACATCTTAAGCATTATTCATCTTTTCCACATTTGTATAAGTAAATTTTAGAGATGTCACATTGGTGATAAACAAGAGGTCAGTATACCCTGGATATAATAGTGGAGTGTGTGAAAGCTTTCCTTCCATCCCTTTGGGCATTTCTGTCCTTCAAGGGCATAACCTCCTGCCAAGTTTGATGGAAGCTTATGCATAGCATATAATAGAAAGTAGGTTAGTTCAGGTGTCCTTTTATGTTTTAGCTTAGAGCTATTTCCATGTCTTCTGTGAAAAGGTCAGGGAGGCCTATAGCATCACTCTTCCCCAGCTATTCTCAGAGTGTTCCCTGAGTTCTTAAAGGCCCTATCCAAATCACCTTGTTCATTTACTTCCTTCAGATTCTCAAATGTTGCCTTCTTAGGGAATCTTTCTCTGACCTTCCTATATGAATTAATACCTTCACACCCTCCTTACCCCTTTTACTACTCTCTTTCCTGCTTGCCTTTAACTTTTTATAAGCAGTTATCACCCCTTCACACATTTCATATTTATTTACGTGTACCTTCCCTGATTAGAATGCAGGAATTGTCCTCACTATTATTTCACTAGTACAGTACAGAGAGATGGCTGTTCATTAAGTGTTTGTTTACTTGATGTTGGATGGAAAGTAGCACTAAGTTCACACGTTAGTTAGTGATCAGTACAGTGCTGTCCTCAGGAAATGTGGCTGTAGTCAGTACAGACAGACCCCACCCTGCCTGACACAGACTCTGTGTTCAGCTTCAGCAAGTCCAAATGCCTATACTGTACTTGGGAATAAAAACAGACATTGTATTACTGACTTTAATATTTTTATACTCCAGTTCTCATATAAGTCTTTTATATACCTCTATACTACAAAGCTTCTAACAGAGAAATGCATTTCGTTCTAGGATGTCTTGACTTAAGCCAAGTCTAAAGTATACATTCATTTATCCGCTTTTTGAGTTTTTGTTTTATGCCAGATGCTCTTCTAGGCATTGGGGATACAGTGGGTAGCAAGAATGACAGCCTTTGCTCTCAAGGAACTTGCATTCCTTGAGACAGAAATAAGGAAATATATTTTTTTAAAAACTAAGATAATTTTGGGTTGTAATAAATATTGTGCAACTTTATGTAAAATGAAATATTTTTTTAAATTTGAAGTTTTTTTGGCCTATTGGTGTTTTACTTAATAAGCCTGTGTTCACTAATCATACTGCTAATGAATAACTTCACAGGCTTTATCTTAGTTCCTATAAATATATTTGCAGCAGAGCTGTTTCAGCTTGGAACCTAGGCTTGGGTACTGTCTTAGCTGTTCCTGGGTAACCACAGCAGGCCACCTTAGCACATCAGGAAGTCAGCACAAATAATTCAAGAAGCTCACAATCATATAAACCTGTTTCCCATCCTTTTGTAGCAGTCCTGCCTCCAGGCCTGTCTGTCCCAGAATGCTACATGAGAGAAATCTGTAGCCTAGTCTTAGAACATGTCTCACTTCCTGGGCACCTTGACAAGGCTCCTTATCCTCTACTTCTGCACCCTCTCCGTGCGAGCAGTATCATCGTACAAACAATTTGACATCTTACGCCTAATAGCTTCCTCTGAGATAACCTGATGTCTTCTTCCTTAAGACTCTTCTTAAGGAAGAATTACACATCCGGTAGCTCATGAAGGGTGTGTGGATACTCTTTTCTCTCAGTCTAAGTGACTTATCACTTACCCAGGTGACTGATAACAGTGACCTTACTCATCTTCCAGGTGAGACCTTATCCCCTCTCTCACAGAGGAATATGGCTTTAAGTTCTGGGACCCCTCTCACTGTGGGCCTGCTAATGTGACCACATCTGAAGTACTACAGAATTCATGCACTGTCATCATACACAATATGAGGGAGATGCTCTCCTCACATATTCTCTAACTAGGAACCTGAGAGTGTAGCTTACCAATCTTTCACAGGAAAGAATAATTTATATTTACTTGTATGCCTTTATTCTAAAATAAACCTGCCTTACTCAAAGTTGTCTCACAGACTATGGACAGTTCTTTTGTAAACCCCAAAGCAACTCATACCTCTTTCTCCTAGTCTTCACTGAAAAATAAAGGCATTGATAACCCAAGCCATATATTAAAGAGCCTTTCCTCATATACCTAGATTCTTGTTATTTTTCTCTTTAGAAATGATACCAGACCTTTGGGATCCCAAACTGTTTTCTCTACATAGTATGTTAGATTATACTCTGAGTATTCTGTGGGATGAATTATGGGGGTTAATTCTATACTTTATCTTTTGGTGATTTGTTACTGGTTCTGGTGCATGGAGGGCTGGAAGATTTAGATTTTAGGCTCACAGGTCTGTGAACTTAGGCAATTACTTTTTTTGGGCCATCATTTCCTCATATATACATACAGTAGGGGTAGTATGCTTACTTCATGGGGTTGTTGACTATAGTTATATTAAATTATGTATATATACATGTAAGATGGTAATAGGAAATCTGAGGATAGATTCTTAGCTGAAAAATACTGTGTAAAAGATGACCTGGATGGACAACTTGTAATAACTGAGTCTTTACTATGGGTTATGACACTTTTGAAAATATTTTATAATTTCAGGGTAATGGTTACTGCTGGGGAAGAAGACAGGAGAATGGTGTCAATTGAATCTATACTGTTTTATTCTTGGAAAAAAATCTGAAACAAAAATGGCAAAATGGTAGAATTCAGAGGATCAAATAATGAGTACACAGGTGTTCACTATGCTATTCTCTGAAAATCATAGAAATACTTCTTAACATTTAAAAAATAAATACCACCTTTTGGACAAGTAAAATAAGTTTTAGTTGGCCTACTTGTATATCTGGGAGACGTAATACATAAACATGAATGTCTAATATTAGTTTCATGAGTGTGGAATCAGGTCATGTACATATTTAAATGTTTAATGGGTTATTTTGCAGTCAGATTTAATTATGTTATTTTTTTGTCTCTCAGGTTTATAAAGTTCTGGTCTCAGTGGGCAGGAGTGAGTGGTTTGTCTTCAGGAGATATGCAGAGTTTGATAAACTTTATAATACTGTAAGTAGTAGTCTACAAGATTTTTATTTAAAACAAAATACCTGAAAAGGCTAAAAAATAAGAGATTTATTTGAATGATGAAATAATACTTTTTATCAGACAAGCTAAAAAGGATAGGAGTTTTGTCAAAAGCATGTGAACCTTGGGATTCTTACAAAAAAGGGTGGAGAGAGAGAGGACTGTTGAGAAGTTCCAGATAAACTATTGAAGATATGAAAACTAGATGTGTAGTTTAAACATTTTTTATTTTAATAAATTTTATTTTTAATGCCATAGAATATTAGAAATAAATTCTTTCTACCTACCCTGTGAATAATTGTTAATCTTGTTAATTTCATGGTTAAATTGCTCATCTATTAGCTGTAGGTCTGGAAGTCTGTCGTAAGCCTATCTTCCATAGTTTCATTCTTAGAGATAAGTCTTAGCTTCTAACATCCAACACAACTGAAGTGAATGTTGATTTTCAAAAATTCTGACAGTTATCTGGTTAGGGCTGAGATCTAAGAGATCATTAATTACTTAAATAACTGAAACCTGTTTTTTTATATTCATAATTCAGATATTAAATATTATTCTTAATTCAGTGTTTTCAGTTGCAAACACTTTATAAAGGAAGAAGCAAGAACACCATAGTCATTGTAACACGTCAGGCCACATCTTATGCAAGGACCAGTTTTGGTGGAGACATTGCCTTTCAGGTCAAACATGCATTAGGAAGCCAAAAAACACTGCCTGAGTTGGTCATTATAGACCCCAGATTATTAAGTAACTCTGGGTTGCAAAGTTTGCTTCAGTTAAAAAAAACCAACTATGCCTCAAATTGACAAATTTAAATTTCTTCTGCTCTCCTTAAGAACAAATGGGAATATTCTTTTGTCATTTTTTAATAAATGGTAGGTTATTAGGCGTCCTTCAGAAAAAATTGCTTCATATTTAAAAAGTTAGTTTTTCAATTTTATTAATCCTGTCTCTTTATGTTAAAAACAGGGTGAGATACATATGTCAGTTGGTGGGTTATCATTGTTAAGATGTTTCAAATATGGAGGAAATTAATCTATCTCAATTAAGAGACAAATTATTTTCTAAATGGGCCAGAATGAAGCAAATGTTGTCTAGCTACATTACTTACTATGTTTTATTTTTTATTTTTTTATTTTGGTATCATTAATCTACAATTACATGAGGAATATTATGTTTACTAGACTCACCCCCCATTACTAAGTCCCCCACACATACCCCATTACAGTCTCTGTCCATCAGCATTGTAAGATGTTATAGAGTCACTACTTGTCTTCTCTGTGTTGTACAGCCCTCCTGTGCCCCCCCTCATTATAAATGCTAATCATAAAGCCCCCTTTCTCCCCTGCTTCTCTTATCCCTCCTTTCCCAACCATCCTCCCCAGTCCCTTTCTCTTTGGTAATTGTTAGTCCATTCTTGGGTTCTGTGAGTCTGCTGCTGCTTTGCTCCTTCAGTTTTTTCTTGTTCTTATACTCCACTGATGAGTGAAGTCATTTGATACTTGTCTTTCTCCACGTGGCTTATTTCACTGAGCATAATACCCTCTAGCTCCATCCATGTCATTGCAAATGGTAGGATTTGTTTTCTTCTTATGGCTGAATAATACTCCATTGTGTATATGTACCACATCTTCTTTATCCATTCATCTACTGATGGACACTTAGGTTGCTTCCATTTCTTGGCTATTGTAAATAGTGCTGAAATAAACATAGGAGTGCAACTGTCTTTTTCAAACTGGGCTGCTGCCTTCTTAGGGTAAATTCCTAGGAATGAAATTCCTGGGTCAAATGGTATGTCTATTTTGAGCTTTTTGAGGAACCTCCATATTGCTTTCCACAATGGTTGAACTAATTTACATTCCCACCAGCAGTGTTGGAGGGTTCCCCTTTCTCCACAACCTCACCAACATTTGTTGTTCTTTGTCTTTTGGATGGTGTCTCTTACTGGTGTGAGTTAATATCTCATTGTGGTTTTAATTTGCATTTCTCTGATTACTAGCAATGTGGAGCATCTTTTCATGTATCTGTTGGCCATCTGAATTTCTTCTTTGGAGAACTGTCTGTTCAGCTCCTCTGCCCATTTTTTAATTGGATTATTTGTTTTCTGCTTGTTGAGGTGCATGAGCTCTTTATATATTTTGGATGTCAACCCTTTACCAGATCTGCCATTTATGAATATGTTCTCCCATACTATAGTATGCCTTTTTGTTCTATTGGTGATGGATTGTTTTTTTTTTTTAATTAAAAATGTTCGTCTTTATTTTTCTGTAGAACTTTATAGGGATTTTTTTGTTGTTATCATTAATCTACAATTACATGCAGAACATTATGTTTACTAGGCTCCCCCCTTCACCAAGTCCCCCCTATAATCCCCATTACAATCACTGTCCATCAGCTTAGTAACATGCTGTAGAATCACTACTTGTCTTCTCTGTGTTCTACAGCTCTCCCCATGCCCCACCCCCCACATTATACACGCTAATTGTAATGCACCCTTTCTTTTTCCCACCCCCCCACCCATCCCTCCCTAGTCCCTTATCCCTCCCTTCCCACCCATCCTCCCTAGTCCCTTTCCCTTTGGTAACTGTTAGACCCTTCTTGGGTTCTGTGATTCTGCTGCTGTTTTGTTCCTTGAGTTTTTCTTTGTTCTTATACTCCACATATGAGTGAAATCATTTGGTACTTGTCTTTCTCTGCATGGCTTATTTCACTGAGCATAATACCCTCTAGCTCCATCCATGTTGTTGCAAATGGTAGGATTTGTTTTCTTCTTATGGCTGAATAATATTCCATTGTGTATATGTACCACCTCTTCTTTATCCATTCATCTACTGATGGACACTTAGGTTGCTTCCATTTCTTGGCTATTGTAAATAGTGCTGAAATAAACATAGGAGTGCAACTGTCTTTTTCAAACTGGGCTGCTGCTTCTTAGGGTAAATTCCTAGGAGTGGAATTCCTGGGTCAAATGGTATGTCTATTTTGAGCTTTTTGAGTAACATCCATACTGCTTTCCACAATGGTTGAACTAGTTTACATTCCCACCAGCAGTGTTGGGGGGTTCCCCTTCTCTGCAACCTCGCCAACATTTGTTGCTGTTTGTCTTTTGGATGGTGGTGATCCTTACTGGTGTGAGGTGATATCTCATTGGGTTTTAATTTGCATTTCTCTGATGACTAGCAATGTGGAGCATCTTTTCTTGTTTCTGTTGCCCATCTGAATTTCTTCTTTGGAGAACTGTCTTTTCAGCTCCTCTGCCCATTTTTTAATTGTATTATTTGCCTTTTGTTTGTTCAGGTGCGTGAGCTCTTTATATATTTTGGATATCAACCCTTTATTGGATCTGTCATTTATGAATATATTCTCCCATACTATAGGGTACCGTTTTGTTCTATTGATGGTGTCCTTTGCTGTACAGAAGCTTTTCAGCTTGATATAGTCCCACTTGTTCATTTTTGCTTTTGTTTTCCTTGCCCTGGGAGATATGTTCATGAAGAAGTCACTCAAGTTTATGTCCAAGAGATTTTTGCCTATGTTTTTTCCTAAGAGTTTTATGGTTTCATGACTTACATTCAGGTCGTTGATCCATTTTGAATTTACTTTTGTGTATGGGGTTAGACAGTGATCCAGTTTCACTCTCTTACATGTAGCTGTCCAGTTTTGCCAGCACCATCTGTTGAAGAGACTGTCATTTCCCCATTGTATGTCCATGGCTCCTTAATCATATATTAATTAACCATATATGTTTGGGTTAATGTCTGGAGTCTCTAATCTGTTCCACTAGTCTGTGGCTCATTCATTTCATAGAATGAGTTTGGGAGTATTCCCTCCTCTTCTATTTTTTGGAAAACTTTAAGGATAGTAGGTATTATATCTTGTCTGTATGTGTGATAAAATTCTGAGGTAAATCCATCTGGCCCGGGGGTTTTGTTCTTGGGTAGTGTTTTGATTACTGATTCAATTTCTTTGCTGGTAATTGGTTTGTTTAGATTTTGTGTTTCTTCCTTGGTCAGTCTTGGAAGGTTGTATTTTTCTAGGAAGTTGTCCATTTCTTCTATGTTTTCCAGCTTTTTGGCATATAGGTTTTCATAGTCTTCTCTAATAATTCTTTGTATTTCTGTGGCATCTGTTGTGATTTTTCCTTTCTCGTTTCTGATTCTGTTGATGTGTGTTGATTCTCTTTTTCTCTTAATAAGTCTGGCTAGAGGCTTATCTATTTTGTTTATTTTCTCGAAGAACCAGCTCTTGGTTTCATTGATTTTTTTCTATTGTTTTATTCTTCTCAATTTTATTGATTTCTTCTCTGATCTTTATTATGTCCCTTCGTCTGCTGACTTTAGGCCTCATTTGTTCTTTTTCCAATTTCGATAATTGTGACATTAGACTATTCATTTGGGATTGTTCTTCCTTCTTTAAATATGTGTGAATTGCTCTATACTTTCCTGTTAAGACTGCTTTTGCTGCATCCCACAGAAGTTGGGGCTTTGTGTTGTTGTTGTCATTTATTTCCATATATTGCCTGATATCTATTTTGATTTGGTCTTTAATCCATTGATTGTTTAGGAGCATATTGTTAAGCCTCCATGTGTTTGTGGGCCTTTTTACTTTCTTTTAACAATTTATTTCTAGTTTTATACCTTTGGGGTCTGAAAAGTTGGTTGGTAGAATTTCAGTGTTTTTGAATTTACTGAGGCTCTTTTTGTGTCCTAGTATGTGGTCTATTCTGGAGAATGTTCCATGTGTACTTGAGAAGAATGTGTATCCTGTTGCTTTTGGGTGTAGAGTTCTATAGATGTCTATTAGGTCTATCTGTTCTAGTGTGTTGTTCAGTGCCTCCATATCCTTACTTATTTTCTGTCCGATGGATCTATCCTTTGGAGTGAGTGGCGTGTTGAAATCTCCCAAAATGAATGCATTGCATTCTGTCTCCTCCTTGAATTCTGTTTGCATTTGTTTCACATAAGTTGGTGCTCCTGTATTAGGTGCATATATATTTATAATGGTTATATCCTCTTGTTGGACTGAGCCCTTTATCATTATGTAATGTCCTTCTTTATCTCTTGTTACTTTCTTTGTTTTGAAGTCTATTTTGTCTTATACTAGTACTGCAACACCTGCATTTTTCTCCCTGTTAGTTGCATGAAATATCTTTTTCCATTCCTTGACTTTTAGTCTGTGCATGTCTTTGGGTTTGTGGTGAGTCTGTTGTAAGCAGCATATAGATGAGTCTTGCTTTTTTATCCATTCTGTTACTCTGTGTCTTTTGATTGGTGCATTCAGTTCATTTACATTTAGGGTGATTATTGAAAGATATGTACTTATTGCCATTGCAGGCTTTAGATTCGTGGTTACCATAGGTTTAAGGTTAGCTTCTTTAGTATCTTACTGTCTAACTTAACTTGCTTATTGAGCTATTATAAACACTGTCCGATGATTCTTTATTTCTCTCCCATCTTATTCCTCCTCCTCTATTCTTTATATGTTGGATGTTTTATTCTGTGCTCTTTTGTGTTTCCTTTGACTACTTTTATGGGTAATTGATTTTATTTTTTGCCTTTAGTTTGTAGTTGGTTGGTCTCCTTTCTTTGCTGTGATTTTATTTTCTCTGGTGACATCGATTTAGCCTTAGGAGTGGAACTTTGTCTGGGAATTGTTTAGTTCCTCCTTCGTATTTAAATGATAATTGTGCTGGATATAGTAATCTTGGTTCAAGGCCCTTCTGTTTCACTGCGTTAAATATATCATGCTATTCTATTCTGGCCTTTAATGTTTCTGTTGAGAAGTCTGATGATAGCCTGATGGGTTTTCCTTTGTAGGTGACCTTTTTCCTCTCTGTAGCTGCCTTTAAAATTCTGTCCTTGTCCTTGAGCTTTGCCATTTTAATTATTATGTGTCTTGGTGTTGTCTTCTTTGGGTCCCTTCTGTTGGGAGTTCTGTGTACTTCCATGGTCTGAGTGACTATTTCCTCCCCCAGTTTGGGGAAGTTTTCAGCAATTATTTCTTGAAATACTCTTTCTATCCCTTTTTCTCTATGTTCTTCTTTTGGTACCCCTATAATGCAGTTATTGTTCCTTTTGGATTGGTCACACAGTTCTCTTAATATTGTTTCATTCCTGGAGTTCCTTTTATCTCTCTCTGCATCATCTTCTGTGCATTCCTGTTCTCTGGTTTCTAATCCATCAGTGACCTCTTACAGCTCATCCATTCTGCTTTTAAATCCTTCCAGAGACTGTTTTATTTCTCTATTCTCCCTCCTTAGCTCTTGCATATTTCTCTGCAAGTCCATCAGCATGGTTATGACCTTAATTTTACATTCTTTTTCAAGAAGATTGGTTAGGTCTATCTCTCCAGGTTCCTTTTCAGGGGAGACTGTCTGGATTAATCTGGTGTATATCAGATTTTTCTGCCTTTTCATAGCAATAGAGACAGTTGTGGGTAGTTGGCACATGTCAGCTGGGAGAACATCCCTTCTTGCTAGTTTGTGGCCTTCCTGTCCTGGGAGAACAGCGACCTCTAGTGGCTTGTGCTGGGCAGTTGCGCACAGACTGGGTTTCTGATTCTTGCTGAGCTGCTGTGAAGGAAGCTCCATGCCTGGTTGCTATGGGTGTGGCCGCTCTCAGGCTGTTGCTCTGCTATAGCGGGGCCACGGTGGAGTGGTGATGGTTGGGAGGCTGTTTATGACTGTGAGGGGCCTCAGAGCTGTGCTGCCTCCCAGGGGGTTAGTGCACCCGGACTTCCCTGGGTTCCAGGCTGCTGAGCTGATTGTGCCGGGATGCCTCTGTCCAGCTTTGGGGTCCCTGTCCCTTTAAGACTTTCAAAAAGCACTCTCTTTTCTTTGTCCCAGGGGCACCGGCTGTGGGGATCCGCTCACAGGTCTTACTGTCCCGTTTCCCTAGTATCTAGCACCCCACATACTGTGTGTCTGCCCTCCAGTGTGGATTGCTCGGGCTGGGTATTTAGCCATCCTGGGCTCCCTCTCCCTCCCTGCTCTGACTCCTCTCCTCCCACAGGGAGCTGGGGTGAGGGGTGCTTGGGTCCCGCCGGGCTGCAGCTTGTATCTTACCCCCTTCATGAGGTGTTGGGTTCTCGCAGGTGTAGATGTTGTCTGGCTGTTTGTCCTGTGTCTTCTGGTCTTTCTCTTCAGAATAGTTGTATTTGTTGTATTTTTAAAAATAGATGTTTTTGGGAAGAGATTTGTGCTTCTCTACTCACACTGCCATCTTGGCTACTCCTCCTGTACTATGTTTTTTTAGTCATGAAATTTAGGCTTCTGATTCATCTCTGTCTAACATTTCACTCTTTCTGTATTTGTTCCAAATTAAAATGCTTTGCTAATTGAAATTTTACTTTTAAAATAATACTGCAGTTTTTTAAATGGCATTTTTTTCTATTAAAATTAACAGATATTCTAGAAAATCTGGAAAATAAAACTAAATTAAATTAAAAAATCACCTATTATGTTGCTATTCAGAGGTAACTGATATTTTACTGTGTTTTCTGTTCTTTAGTTTTAATTGAATGCATTACAGCTGAACTTACTATATCTAGTTTTAAGTATTGGTTAATTAAAGAATATTGAGACTGTGTTTTTGACTAAGTGCAGTATACTTTTGAAACAAAGTAATAGCCAATAAGAGTTTGTACATGAGAATCTCTGTAATTTTTCAGTGATTTAAAGAATGGTTTATGTATATTGGAGGCTGGGTAAAGGTTGAATTACTAGTTCTTTTTGAAATTGTTGGGTACTATTGTAGACATGATCATTATTTGAAGATTGTACAAATCTGACTATACCTATCAGGATATCTGTGTTATAAGAATAACATGATGGTTAACTCAACCACATGTATGTATGCACCCAGATGGTTTATATGAACTTATTAGATAATATCAAATTTTGTTCAGTGAACTACTAATACCTGAAAATTTGAGATTCTTTTCTGTATTTTGCTTAAAAAGATTCTATGGGCCAGATTTGTCTTCTACACATGTTTCCTTTCTGTAGAACTGTTTATAAAAAGGAGGAGTGTAGGGGATGTCATCTAGAACTCAGCAGTGTGGAGGTCTGCACAAGTGGAAAGCTTAGGATCCTCACGATGGTTTCACGATTTAAATAGCTGGAGATTAATTAGGTGGAATGTTAATATTTGAATATCTTTATGTGTAAAGGTAAAGTAGGAAATTTGTTTTGGGTACTCACCCCCATGATCATCACTTTGATTCCCTCTTTCCATCAAACACCCCATCTTAAGTTTTTTGCAAAAAATTTTCCTTACTGTATAACTGAGTTTTTATCATCTGTCTCCCTCAGTTTTTCCTGCATTTCTCTTCCCTTTTTTTCCCCAGTCTTTTTCTTATGTCCCCATCTTGTGTGTCTATGTTTTATATAACTCCTCCCAGTCTCCTTCCAGCCAGCCTTCTGTGGTGTAGGGCAATAAAAAAGGGGATGATATCAGTGTGTTCTCTGAAATTACAGGTGAGGTTAAACCTAGCTTGGATTTCCCTAAGTTTGAAAACACAAAATTTTCCCCCTGTGCTTCTTTTAGAATAAAAGAAAAGACAAAAAATAAAATTTCCAATCTATAAATATTTATTAGTTAAATGTATTTTTATGGCTGTAGTTTGCATTTTAAAACTTCTTATAGAAATTATTGACCACACACAGAAATAGATAGAATAGTACAAATACAGAAAATAACACAATGTACCATCCAGCTTCAACAATCACCAATACACAGCCATTCTTGTTTCATTTCTGTCCCTAGCCAGCCAGCCCACTATAATTTTGAAGCAAATTTCAGTTATCATTCATCTGTAAATATTTTAGTATACATCTCTAAAAAGATAATGATTCATAAAAAATACACACACATAAACACACACAATACCATTATCACATCTGAAAATAATTAACAATAATGTCTTAGTATCAGATATTTTGTCAGCATTTATCTGACTGGTTGATTAGTCTGTAAAATGTCTTTTAATCACTGAATTTCCTTCTCTGCCTCTCTTTTCTTTCCTTACAATTAAAAAAAAAAAGGGTCATTTGTCTTTAGATTTTTCAGTCTGGATTTTGCTGACAGCATGCTCATGGGTAGAATGATTAATACATTCTTCAGTTCTTTGTATTTCCTGTCAGTTCATAATTAGATGTATTGTGTGTGTGGTTATTTTGACACCAAGCATATAATGGTAAGTATTACCCATTTTTATTATTTTACTGCCCCAAATTTTATTATTTCAAGGCCAATTGTTCTTTCTCTGGAGATAATCAATTCTAATAAACAATTGTCTTAGAATATTAGGGGGAAGACTAGAGGAGAGGGTATTGAAAGCAATATTCATGAACTTTCTTAGAAAACAATTGTCCATCCATTCATGTAGAGAGAACCCAAAGATCACATCTTCTCCTGAAGTAATAAATAGTGAGTAACATGTATTCAAAATTTATGCTCCAGGTTCTAGTCTAATCACTGAACATAAGCGATTTCCTTTAAGCCTCACAACAAATCTGTAAGATCAGTGCTAACATCATCCCCATATTATAGACAAGAAGACTAAAGCATGGAGATGTTAAGTAACTAAGGTCACAAACATAATAAATACTTTTTTGGGACAAAATAGGATGATTAATCAGACTAATGGTATTTTATTGATATAACAATATTGTACAGTGGATTGTGATGTATTTAAAAGTATGTTTTATAATGGATTTTCTTGAAGATAAGATTGTATTTTGTTTAGGTACATGTATAACTAGAAGATTAATAAAATTGAGTTCATATAATGTTATTTTTTTAAATTCTAGTTAAAGAAACAGTTTCCTGCTATGGCCCTGAAGATTCCTGCCAAGAGAATATTTGGTGATAATTTTGATCCAGGTAAGCATAACTTTATAGACCAGCCATAAGTAGTATTTGAAATTGGATGTGTTTAACATATTCATTGTAATGGGTAGCAGTACAGGACTTTACAAAGCTGATTGATCTACACTCTATAAAAATAATGCCTCAGAAAGGTGTTTACTGTGTGTGCCAGGCATTGT
Organism: Manis javanica; assembly: GCF_040802235.1. Classification (NCBI taxonomy): domain Eukaryota; kingdom Metazoa; phylum Chordata; class Mammalia; order Pholidota; family Manidae; genus Manis; species Manis javanica. The sequence goes on from NC_133157.1 coordinate 155,006,035, forward strand.
TTTAGACACTTTACATGTTCTAATTCATTCCATCCTCACCAAGGCCCTTTGAGGTGGGTATTATTATTATTTTCATTGTTATTTTATAAATGAGGAAACTGAGGTACAGTTGGGTTAATTAATTTGCCCAGGGCCACATAGAGCTAGTAAATGTCCAATTTGGGAGTTAAATTCAAGCAGTGTGGCTTCAGATAGATTTAATAGCCGTTAAGGGTAATTTGGGTACTTTTCTAACCATTAAGGACATCTTTGTCAAATCCAGAGACCTTTATTAAACATAAACTCTCCACACAGCAGCTTGCAAGCTTCTGAATGGGATACCAAGAAAATGTTCTGTTGTTCACCCTTAGGAGCCTGATGACACATAGGATCTCAGGAATCTGGGGTCTATACATCTAAAGCCTCAAACCTGGACCTTTTTACACTATAATCAAGAAAATAAATCTTGGTCATGGCTTATTGCAGAGAAATTGAAGTCTCCTTATCCACCAGAAATCCTTTGGGAAAATTCATCTGTCTGTGCCTTAGATGAATCCTAACAAGCTAGAGTGCCCTCCCTTCCCACCATCTTACCTCTGTAACCAATTTGTTGTAACCTGGGAACCCATTAAACCTGTGATTTCTTACATGTCTGCTTGCTTGTTCACTACTCAAATTAGAGGCTCTCAAATAGCCTATCTTGACTGTGCTTCCTTTCTGCAATCTAACCTTACACCATTCCTTTCCCTCCCAAAACTTTATATTGTATTCTGTGGAATGCTGTCCACAAGTAACAGAGTGCTGTTTATTCTACATCTATTTCATTTGTTTCACATTCTTGCTTTAATTAAAACTTAGTTTTCCCCCTAAGGCTGCTGGGACATCCGTGTCGCTCTCTCCACTAGAGGCTCTTTCTTCTTCTACACTTACTGAATGAACCTCAGGATTGAAGAGGGTTCTCACTTTCCCCGTTATTTCTCTTAGCAGAATTTAGCTACTTCATTGTCACTGCCAGTCTGTCTGATCTAGCAGAAGATTTTAGAAAGGTGGGCACTATGTCTTTCACTGATTTTGTATGGTGCCTGGTAAATACTAGATTCTAAATAGATATTACCTGAATACCTGAATCCATTAATAAAGAGAAGATTGAGTTGGCAAAATAAAGCCAGATTATACATTCTGTAGAATTGATTTAATAGGGCCGTGGCTTTTGTAATCTTCTTTTGTTTTTAGCCACAGAACTCTTTTTTCCCAATGATATCTTATGCAGAAAATGTCATGTGCAGAACAAATAAAAATGGAATGCTTTTGTTGGTGCAGCAGTAAAGTCTGCCTATGGAACAACATAGGTCGAAAAATATTTTTATGGGCAACGAGTGGCCCTTACAGTTATTTGAGTGAAATAGCAATGTGTTGTGAAACTAACAGTGTATAATGTCTGGTGGAATGGATAAGACAGAGACTGGCAGGACTGTTCCCATAGTCTTCACATTAGTTGACAGGAGCTAGACCAAGGGTGGAAATAGGGCTAAAAATCGAGCCATATGCAGGAACTCTTAAGGAAAGAAATCTTTGTGATTGCTTAGGTAAAGGAGACATATAGACATAAGAATCAAAGATAACTGTAGTGTCAGTCTTTGATAAATTAATTTGAAGTGAAAGACATTTAAAAGGAATCAAACTGCATGTTAGTGACAATGGAAGACTTGAGATTGTGCTGGAGTTCTGTAGAGCTTTTAGTTGGACCCTAAAGACAGAATCATTTCAAGAGAAAAAGGCAACATTGCTACTTGATTATTAAAGGCAAATTACCAGCAGAATGCCCTGTGGTATTTATGTTTTGGCAGATTAATTATTTGATACTGAAAAATGGATTTTTATCAAAGAAGAATTTGAAATCAATACTGAGCATATTGTATTTTGACTTGGCAATAGTGAAATAGACTGTATGTCACATAAATCTTGGGGCACCCTTCATTGGGGAGATCAGATCTAAGTCATACTCAAAAAATCAAAAGATTGTTGAGATGCTTATTTGGTTAGGCTCTGGGGAAACAGACATGTTTTGCTGGTGGGAATGCAAAGTGCTACAGTCCATATAGAAGGGAATATGTAGCAAAAGGACAAGAAATCACATTTCTAGGACTCTATTCCAAAGGTAAACTCTATATGAAATGGTGTACGTACAAGACCATTATTTCGACATTATTTTTAATAGCAAAACTAGAAACAAGTGAAATATCCTTCCAACAGGGAAATCCAATGTAGCTATAAAAAGGAATGAAAAGGCTCTTCTATGGAGTAATCTCCAGAATACATTAGGTGGAAAGAACTAGGTACAGATGTGTATAGTGTGTATTTTCTGTGTAGGAAAGGGTGTGGAGATTCAAAAGGAAATAATGGAAGAATAACCCCAAAACTGAAAACTAGTAACTTTAAGGAGGAGGAAGAGGCCAGTGAGAGGCAACGGGGTAGAAGTTAGATGTCCCTGGATGAATCTTGTTCATTACTTTGACTTTGGGACCATGTGCATATTTTAAATAATTAAAAAATAAAATAAAATAAAATGTAGTAATAAAGCAATCTCCAACAGTTAAAAATAAAAACTGAAGGAATAAACCTAACTATATTTTGATTGGTAATATAAACATGTGAAGAATAATTTTTAATGACTTTGCAACCCAGAATTTCAACTCAAGGATATTCAATTCATGGAATAAAGACTAAGGACAGGAAAAGCGTGCAAAGGAATTTTAACTGCACTTGACAGTCACATTGTTAACAATATATTTATTCTGTAATTATGATAATGTCATAGGAACCAAGATTTTAAGCAGAAGAGGGCAGAGATACAAATATAAAAGATTTTGAATAAAAATCCTATAATTTTTTAACTTAATTTAGAAATATAAAATTATGATCTATTTTTCTCTTCCTGAAGCAAGACATATTTCATAGCTGGAAATGGTCTAAAAATAATAACAAATAAGTAGCAATGAATACCCTACCATCCAGGTTGTAATCTCCAAATACCATTCCCACCTTAAAGGGATCAGGGTTCCATGGAAAAATGGTGATTCCAGGTCGAAGGCAAGATGTGTACCCGGTGGTTGTAGGACATCCTGCCTGAAAACAAAGACTACTGCAGTTTTATCAAAAGGATACAGGAGCCCAACTGATGGGGCTTTCACTGGCAAAGATGGGACAGTTAGTGCGTGAAGAAAGAAACTGCCCTTTAACTTGCTCATTTTTGACAGCCATTGCATAGAGTTTTTCCCTATGCTGCAGTTTAAGCCCGTCTTCACTTCCATTTTTTTCACTTTTTTATTCTGGTGGTTGCCAACATGTGTAAGATAAGCTTCGCATATTTGAAGGCAGATTTTAAGGATTACTCTGCCTATACTTTTCAAAGTTAAAATTTCATTATGAATTTAAAGGTCTTCCTGTAGAGTACACACAGATACAGTTATATTTTTTACATTCTAAATAGTTTGATGTCAAACCTTTGCTAGTAGGATGCTGACCCATTATTATTCTAGTCTTTAAGTTCTTTGAGGCCTTGACTTCTTACCCATCTAGCTCTTTATAGACTTGGTTATAGGCACCAACACCTCAGGCAATTTTTCCAAGACCTAGTCCCTAGATGGCATTGGGAATGTCTTTGCTCTTACAGCAGTGTGTGACTTCCTCTCTGGTAGTATCTTTGGTGTGCCTGAGTGTAGCAATTGATTTAAATTTGTCTTCCCCTAGAATTAGAACTTCTGAGGACAGCTACCATTTCTTAATTAAACGTTTTTATATTACCAGTGTCTTGCACAGTGTAAAGTATGTAGTAGGTGATTAGTGAACCAATGAATGCATGCCTGCCATTTTCAGCTACTCAGTTATTTTGGAAAGGCTACTTAATAATAGGTTTAATATATTACATTAAACATTGTTTACCATACAATGTAAACTTTCAAATAGTTGAGGATCCTGAATTAGGTACATTGATTTTTTATCTAGTCTTACTCTTTTTTTTTCTTTTATGCAAGAAACAAATTTTTCTTTACAGATCATCAAATCCTATCCCTTACTTGACAGATGAAAGAAGGGAGGAGTTCATTTGTGTTACCAGTCAGTGGCACAAATGAGACCCAGAGTTACTGTGGCAAGCTTTTTTTTTTAAATACCACCACTATAATAATAATATGTAATATAATAATTATAATTAACAGTACATATATTATATATGCAATAATAATATAACTATACTAATAATAGTAGCAGTAGTAATGATAACTGCTATTATTTGAATTCATAATTATAAGGTAGCTGCTTTTACCTATATCATACATTAGGAAAATGGAGACTTAGTAAGGATCAGCCATGTTCCCAAGCTTCACAGTTAATACATGTGGCAAAATAGACTCACGCAGGTTTGTTTCACTTATCCCTTTACTGTCTGACTTATGCATGGTGCCTTTAAAGACACAAATCTTTTATGTGCATTTTATTTTAAAATTATGTGTTTGGAACATTACAAAAATCTTACCCAGTTTCCTAATCTGAGAAATGTGGGTCAAGACTAAAGAATCTCTGTAGTGCTTGAGGGCGCAAAATATCCTGTGGTGTGGATGTCATGTCATTGCTCTGGCTGCCTGTTGCAGTGTTAGGACTAAAACCTAAGGTCTCCTTAAGTCACAGTTTGTTTTGTTTTTTTTCCTTGTCACACACTACTGGTGAGTGTGTCCTCTTGGGTGATTTTTCTTGAAGCAGTGAAATGACAGAGAAGATCAGTTCCGTACTTTTTATTGAGACTAAAGCTTTCATTTTATTACCTGAGCATTAGGTTCTTTTCAATCTCTAATTGAAATTTCTTTTGAATCTCAACAGATGCATTAAGTTCTTTGTTGGGGAGATTGTTAAAAATATATATCTCCAACTACAATTCTTAAAGATAATATGTCAGCCTCATATAAATTCTTGGAACTTATCCTCTAATGGTATGATACGTGTTTCAGACTTAGTAGAATTTGAGATATCTGCATATTTAATGTTAATATAAAAATTTAGCTTGGAATCTCCCCATAACTTCTGACTACTAATGGGCTTCTTTTCACATTAGTGACTTCTTTTCTTTTTTTTAAGTAGGCTTTCTATAGGGCTTTCAAACTGTTTAGTCAGTTATGAAATGGAAAGTCTAGTAGCACTTAGTGCAGCACGAGCTGTTGCTCACCGAAGAAATTACTCTCTTTTCACCACTGATCTCCCAATGTAAAATGTGCCTTCAGTAAGTATTCACAGAACAACTTAAAGCTGCTTCCATAAAATCATTAGATTTTCTAAGTCTAGTTCCTAAAAAATAACTGTCTTTCAAGAACAGTTTTTAATGTAAACCTCACATATACTTTACTCTCTGGTGACATAAAGAGTGCCGTTGGAGGAGGTTTACAAGATAGCTTCCTGAAATTCAAGAAATTTACAATTGAAAAAGTACCAAGTGCATCTGGATCTAAGAGACCAGGTCTAATTTATATTTATTCTTTTATAGCTATACCTTACATTTAAGAATGGAAATGTACATGACTAGAAACAACCCATATTTTCAGTGACAGTCACTCTACATTAAAACCTTGGTTGAGTAGGAATTATTTTATTAAACAGAGCTCATTAAGTAGAACATTGTTTATATTAGATTTTTAACAAGATGTTCACCATTTGAGACACTCAAGTCTCATGTTTCTTTGGTTTTTTTTGGTTTTATTTTTTCTCTGTTCAATTAAAGTTTATTGGTCAAGACAAGTTAGAAAGAGCCCTGGGACTGAGCAGGAGCAAAATGTCAATTTGAATTTCTTCTTTAACAATGGAAGTCATATTCTCTTGTATATGCAGATGATAGCTGTGTCCAAAGTTCCTGCCAAATTGGTGTCTTACACCTCAGGAACAGCAACTAATGTTGGGCCAGTAGGAGCTCTTCCGCATTTGGGAGCTCTTCAGAATGCAGGGAGCCCTTCCTGGCCTCAGGTACTGTCCAGCCACTCCCTGAAATTCATCTGCATCAAACATTTGTAAGAATCCAGGTTCCTCATGACAAGGAGGCCTTCTAATGAGATGTGTTCTTTTGTACCATGCAAATCATATTCTTGTATGGCCTGCTTAGGCTGAGAACCTATAGACATCAAACGAGGAATTAAGTAATTTTCTGCCAAGCATATTATGTTCCCCAACTTTAAGGCCATTTTTCTGCCTGATCAAAATGATAGGAAGAAAATTCAGTACGGGCAAAGTTGGGGACTGGGAAGCTATGCAATGGGCGTGGATGACTTTGAGTAATCCATAACCTCTGAACCAGCTAAGGGGACAAAACAGCTTCCTGTGTTTTTTTTTTTTCATTTTGGTATTATTAATATACAATTACATGAAGAACATTATGTTAACTAGGCTTCCCCCTTCACTAAGTCCCCCCCACATACCCCACCACAATCACTGTCCATCAGTATAGTAAGATGCTGTAGAATCACTACTTGTCTTCTCTGTGTTGCACAGCCCTCCCCGTGCCCCGCCCCCCCACTATACATGCTAATCGTAATGCCCTCTTTCTTTTTCTCCACCCTTATCCCTCCCTTCCCACCCATCCTCCCCAGTCCCTTTCCCTTTGGTAACTGTTAGTCCATTCTTGGGTTCTGCGATTCTGCTGCTGTTTTGTTGCTTCAGTATTTCTTTGTTCTTATACTCCACATATGAGTGAAATCATTTGGTACTTGTCTTTCTCTGCCTGGCTTATTTCACTGAGCATAATACCCTCTAGCTCCATCCACGTTCTTGCAAACAGTAGGATTTGTTTTCTTCTTATGGCTGAATAATATTCCATTGTGTATATGTACCACATCTTCTTTATCCATTCATCTACTGATGGACATTTAGGTTGCTTCCATTTCTTGACTATTGTAAGTAGTGCTGCGATAAACATAAGGGTGCATCTGTCTTTTTCAAACTGGACTGCTGCCTTTTTAGGGTAAATTACTAGAAGTGGAATTCCTGGGTCAAATGGTATTTCTATTTTGAGATTTTTGAGGAACCTCCATACTGCTTTCCACAATGGTTGAACTAATTTACATTCCCACCAGCAGTGTAGGAGGGTTGCCCTTTCTCCACAACCTCGCCAGCATTTGTTGTTGTTTGTCTTTTGGACGGTGGCCATCCTTACTGGTGTGAGGTGATATCTCATTGTGGTTTTAATTTGCATTTCTCTGATGACAAGTGATGTGGAGCATCTTTTCATGTGTCTCTTGGCCATCTGAATTTCTTCTTTAAAGAGCTGTCTATTCAGCTCCTCTGCCCATTTTTTAATTGGATTATTTGCTTTTTGTTTGCTGAGGTGTGTGAACTCTTTATATATTTTAGATGTCAAGCCTTTATTGGATCTCTCATTTATGAATATATTCTCCCATACTCTAGGATACCTTCTTGTTCTATTGATGGAGTCCTTTGCTGTACAGAAGCTTTTCAGCTTGATATAGTCCCACCTGTTCATTTTTGCTTTTGTTTCCCTTGCCTGGGGAGATATGTTCATGAAGAAGTCACTCATGTTTATGTCTAAGAGATTTTTGCCTACGTTTTTTTCTAAGAATTTTATGGATTCATGACTTAAATCAGATCTTTGATCCATTTTGAATTTACTTTTGTGTGTGGGGTTAGACAGTGATCCAGTTTCATTCTCTTACATGTAGCTGTTCAGTTTTGCCAGCACCATCTGTTGAAGAGACTGTCATTTCCCCATTGTATGTCCATGGCTCCTTTATTGTATATTAATTAACCATATATGTATGGATTAATGTTTGGAGTCTCTATTCTGTTCCATTGGTCTGTGGCTCTGTTCTTGTGCCAGTACCAAACTGTCTTGATTACTATGGCTTTGTAGTAGAGCTTGAAGTTGGGGAGTGAGATACCCCTTGACTTTATTTTTCCTTCTCAGGATTGCTTTGGCTGTTTGGGGTCTCTATTCTGTTCCACTGGTCTGTGGCTCTGTTCTTGTGCCAGTACCAAATTGTCTTGATTACTGTGGCTTTGTAGTAGAGCTTGAAGTTGGGGAGCGAGATCCTCCCCACTTTGTTCTTCCTTCTCAGGATTGCGTTGGCTATTCTGGGTCTTTGACAGTTCCATATTAATTTTTGAACTATTTGTTCCAGTTCATTGAAGTATGCTGTTAGTAATTTGATAGGGATTGCATCAAATCTGTATATTGCTTTGAGCAGGATGGCCATTTTGACGATATTAATTCTTCCTAGCCAGGATCATGGGATGAGTTTCCATTTGTTAGTGTCCTCTGTAATTTCTCTTAAGAGTGTCTTGTAGTTTTCAGGGTATAGGTCTTTCACTTCCTTGGTTAGGTTTACTCCTAGGTATTTTATTCCTTTTGATGCTATTGTGAATGGAATTGTTTTCCTGATTTCTCTGTTAGTTCATTGTTAGTGTATAGGAAAGCCACAGATTTCTGTGTGTTAATTTTGTATCCTGCAGCTTTGCTCAATTTTGATCTTAGTTCTAGCAGTTTTGGAGTGGAGTCTTCAGGGTTTTTTATGTACAATATCATGTCATCTGCAAATAGTGACAGTTTGACTTCTTCTTCACCAATCTGGATTCCTTGTATTTCTTTGTTTTGTCTAACTGCTGTGGCTAGGACCTCCAGTACTATGTCGAATAACAGTGGGGAGAGTGGGCATCCCTGTCTTGTTCCCGATCTCAGAGGAAAACCTTTCAGCTTCTTGCTGTTCAGTATGATGTTGGCTGTGGGTTTATCATATATGGCCTTTATTATGTTGAGGTACTTGCTCTCTGTGCGCATTTTTTTGAGAGTTTTTATCATGAATGGATGTTGAATTTTGTCGAATGCTTTTTCAGCATCTATGGAGATGATCATGTGGTTTTTGTCCTTTTTATTTATGTGGTGGATGATGTTGATGGATTTTCGAATATTGTACCATCCTTGCATCCCTGGGATGAATCCCACTTGGTCATGGTGTATGATCCTTTTGATGTATTTTTTAATTTGGTTTGCTAATATTTTGTTGAGTATTTTTGCATCTACATTCATCAGGGATATTGGTCTGTAGTTTTCTTTTTTGGTGGGGTCTTTGCCTGGTTTTGGTATTAGGGTGATGTTGGCTTCATAGAATGAGTTTGGGAGTATTCCCTTCTCTTCTATTTTTTGGAAAACTTTAAGGAGAATGGGTATTATGTCTTCTCTGTATGTGTGATAAAATTCTGAGGTAAATCCATCTGGCCCAGGGTTTTGTTCTTGGGTAGTTTTTTGATTAGTGCTTCAATTTCATTGCTGGTATTTGGTCTGTTTAGATTTTCTGTTTTTTCTGGGTCAGTCTTGGAAGGTTGTATTTTACTAGGAAGTTGTCCATTTCTCCTATGTTTTCCAGCTTGTTAGCATATAGGTTTTCTTAGTATTCTCTAATAATTCTTTGTTAGTTCTGTGGGGTCCGTCGTGATGTTTCCTTTCTCATTTCTGATTCTGTTAATGTGTGTTGAATTTCTTTTTCTCTTAAAAAGTCTGACTAGAGGCTTATCTATTTTGTTTATTTTCTGGAAGAACCAGCTCTTGGTTTCATTGATTTTTTCTATTATTTTTTCTTCTTAATTTTATTTATTTCTTCTCTGATCTTTATTATGTCCCTTCTTCTGCTGACTTTAGGCCTCATTTGTTCTTCTTTTTCCAATTTCAATAATTGTGACATTAGACTATTCATTTGGGATATGCCTGTATTGCTATATACTTTCCTGTTAAGACTGCTTTTGCTGCGTCCCACAGAAGTTGGGGCTTTGTGTTGTTGTTGTCATTTGTTTCCATATATTGCTGGATCTCCATTTTAATTTGGTCACTGATCCATTGATTATTTAGGAGCATGTAGTTAACGGTTAAGGCTCCATGTGTTTGTGAGCCTTTTTGCTTTCTTTGTACAATTTATTTCTAGTTTTATACCTTTGTGGTCTGAAAAGTTGGTTGGTAGAATTTCATTCTTTCTGAATTTACTGAGGCTCTTTTTGTGGCCTAGTATGTGGTCTATTCTGGAGAATGTTCCTTGTGCTCTTGAGAAGAATGTGTATCCTGTTGCTTTTGGATATAGAGTTCTATAGATGTCTATTAGGTCCATCTGTTCTAGTGTGTTGTTCAGTGCCTCGGTGTCCTTACTTATTCTCTGTCTGGTGGGTCTGTCCTTTGGAGTGAGTGGTGTGTTGAAGTCTTCCAAAATGAATGCATTGAATTCTATTTCCTCCTTTAATTCTGTTAGTATTTCTTTCACATATGTTGGTGCTCCTGTGTTGGGTGCAAAAATATTTATAATGGTTATATCCTCTTGTTGGACTGAGCCCTTTATCATTATGTAATGTCCTTCTTTATCTCTTGTTACTTTCTTTGTTTTGAAGTCTATTTTGTCTTATACTAGTACTGCAACACCTGCTTTTTTCTCCCTGTTGTTTACATGAAATGTCTTTTTCCATCCCTTGACTTTTAATCTGTTCATGTCTTTGGGTTTGAGGTGAGTCTCTTTTGTAAGCAGCATATGGATGGGTCTTGCTTTTTTATCCATTCTGTTACTCTGTATCTTTTGATTGGTGCATTCAGTCCATTTACATTTAGGGTGATTATTGAAAGATATGTACTTATTGCCATTGCAGGCTTTAAGTTTGTGGTTACCATAGGTTCAAGGTTAGCTTCTTTAGTATCTTACTGTCTAACTGAACTTGCTTACTGATCTATTATAAGCACTGTCTGATGATTATTTATTTCTCTCCCTTCTTATCCTTCCTCCTCCTTTCTAAATATGTTGGGTGTTTTGTTCTGTGCTCTTTTTAGGAGTGCTCCCATCTAGAGCAGTACCTCTAAAATACCCTGTAGAGATGGTTTGTGGGAGGTAAATTCCCTCAACTTTTGCTCATCTTGGAATTGTTTAATCCCTAATTCATTTAAATGATAATCATGCTACATACAGTATCCTTGGTTCAAGGCCCTTCTGTTTCATTGCATTAAATGTATCATGCCATTCTCTTCTGGCCTGTAAGGTTTCTGTTGAGAAGTCTGATGATAGCCTGATGGGTTTTCCTTTGTAGGTGACCTTTTTTTACTCTCTGGCTGCCTTTAATACTCTGTCCTTGTCCTTGATCTTTGCCATTTTAATTATTATGTCTTGGTGTTGTCCTCTTTGGGTCCCTTCTGTTGGGAGTTCTGTGTGCTTCCATGGTCTGAGCGACTATTTCCTATCCCAGTTGGGGAAGTTTTCACCAATTATTTCTTCAAAGACACTTTCTATCCCTTTTTCTCTTCTTCTTCTGGTACCCCTATAATGTGGATATTGCTCCTTTTGGATTGGTCACACAGTTCTCTTCATATTGTTTCATTCCTGGAGATCCTTTTATTTCTCTCTGCGTCAGCTTCTATGCATTCCTGTTCTCTGGTTTCTATTCCATCAATGGCCTCTTGCATCTTATCCATTCTGCTTGTAAATCCTTCCAGAGATTATTTTATATCTGTAGTCTCCCTCTGTACTTGCTCCTTTAGCTCTTGCATATTTCTCTGCAGATCCGTCAGCATGTTTATGATTTTTATTTTGAATTCTTTTTCAGGGAGACTGGTTAGGACTATCTCTGCAGATCCTCTCTCAGGGGTTGTTTGCACTATTTTGGACTGAACTAAATTTTTATGCCTTTTCATGGTGATAGTGGTGGCTGTAGGCAGGTTGCAGGTGTGTCAACTGGGAGAAGAAAGTCCTTTCCTGCTTGCTGGACACCTTGCCGTTCTGCGCTGTCTGTGTCAGTTACCTGCACTCCTGGAGCAGTCCCCGGTTAATCCCCTAAGCCGCTGTGGGCGGCGTCTCTGTCAGAGCAATGCAGAGCCCTGCGGGGATTGGCAGGCATGCCAGGTGTGCTCCTCCAGGATAGCAGCACCCCTGCTGGGCAGCTGTGTGCCAGCATTAACCTTTGGGTCTGGCCCGGGCAACTGTGCATTGGGCTGGGATTCCTGTCGGCTCCTGGGAGCGTGGCTGCTCCTGAGCTGATCCTCTGCTACTGCCGCCAGCTCCCGCGGGCCTCTCCCATGCCCCTCTGGTGCTGCCGCTGCCAGTATAGGCAGGCCGCTAGGTTGCCACTGTTGCAGGCTTGCACCGGCATCTCCTGGGTGCCTCTGGCGCCGTGGTTGCCGGTGCACATGGGCCGCTCCCAGGCCACTCGGTCACCGCCGCCATAGGCTTGTGCGGGCCTCTCCTGGGCCCCTCTGTTGCCGTGGCCTCCAGCGCTCACGGGCCATCCTGGGCCACTCGGTTGCCACTGTGGCAGGCTTGCATGGGCCGCTCCCGGTCCCCTCTGGTGCCGCTGGCCCCGGCCTGTGTTCCCACTCTCCCACTACTGGGCCAGTGTGTCGGGGTCCACGCCAGTTGGGGGAGTGACTGGCAGGCTGCTTATTGCCTTGATGGGCTTCAGAGCTGCGCTGCTGCCCAGGGGGTTAGGGCGCCTTAAGTTCCCTGGGATTCCCAGCTGCTGGCTAAGTGTGCCGGGACAACTTTGTCCAACTGTGAGGTCCCTGTCTCTTTAAGACTTGCAAAAAGCACTCACTTTTCTTCTGTCTCAGGGGCACCAGTTGTGGGGATCTGCCCACAGGATTTGCTTTTCTGTTTCTCTAATATCCAGCACCCCATGCACCGTGTATCTGCACTCCAGGTGCAGATTTCTAGAGCTGGTTGTTTAGCAGTCCTGGGCTTTCACTCCCTCCCCAACTCCTTTCTTCCCGCCGGGTTCTGGGGTGGGGGTGCGTTTGGGTCTTGCCGGGCCGTGGCTTGTATCTTACCCCCTTTGGGTGATGTTGAGTTCTCACAGATGTAGATGTAGCCTGGCTGTTGTACTGTATCCACTAGTGTCTCTTTTAGGAATAGTTGTATTTATTGTATTTTCATAAATATGTATGTTTTTGGGAGGAGATTTCCACTGAACTATTCATACTGCCATCTTGACTCTGTCCCCTGTTTCTTTGTTTTTTGTGGTATGTTTCTTAAGAATTAGGGTTTAGGATGATGGCCTTTAAACCCCCAATAACAAATAATAATAACAACAAAAATAATAATAGCTGAAGATTGTGCTCTATCTACCAGGCATTCTACTATGAACTTACATGCATTGTCTCATTTAATCCAATAACAACATTATGAGGTAGAAATGTTATCCCCATTTTACAAGTAAGGATTTGAGTCTTAGGTTCAAGATCAGCTAATATGTAGCAGAAACGAGATTTTGAAAATTTTCTAGGAATCCTTTGTGCTTAACCTTTGTTGCTAAACTGCTGTTACATGAGCCTCAGTTATCAATAATCACAATGCTTTGAAGAAGTTGGACAATTATTTGTTAGAAAAGTGTTTCAGTGTATTTTTCAAGGGGGTTTTTGGTACTAAGAGTTGTGCTGGTAATTAACTGATTGATCACCATTCTCCAGTTGGCAGGGATTTCCAGCAATTCTTAACATTTTTTTTTTAAGTTGGTATGATTTCCCAGTCACCAATGTCACAATGTTGATTTTTATTCATTATCTGGTAATTCATGAGGAATTGGATAATGCCGAGCCTCTCCAAGTTTTGTAGTGAGTCTGTTTAAAATCATTTAAGAGACTTTTTTTGGAGAATTTTCTTTTTGGAGACAATTACCTGCCTTATTTAAATTTTATAATCATTGTATTTATAGACTTAAAAATATGTATTTCTAAATATTTATTCCTTGTATATCAAGAAACATGAATTTAAAAATAGGTTCTTAATCAAAATTTACTATTTTGTGCTTTTTAATTCTTATATAATTGTATTGATAGTAATTACATAGGCTGACATAAATAATCCTAATTGTTTCTGTCTCTGTTAACAGATTTTATTAAACAAAGAAGAGCAGGACTGAATGAATTCATTCAGAACTTAGTTAGGTATCCAGAGCTTTACAACCAGTAAGTAATTTTCATTGTGTTCTACAGAGATACTGAAACCAAACCTAAGAATATTGAATAAGCTACTGATACAGATTCTTTACATTCTATGGAATATTAGTATGCTATTTATATTTGTAAAATCTTCTTTGAGCATTTTCCTCCTGGTATTCTTAATCTCCTTTTCCTTCCACCATCTCAAAGCCCTACTTTCTTTTGTACTTATATTAGTTTTACAGATTAAACTGAAAATAAATCTGCATAGCACACAGATAAAACATTTTGTTAATTATATTTATTCTTGCATTCAAAAAGGATTTATTGGGCACAGGCTATGTGTCATGGAAACGTGAAGAGAAATGAGAGCCATCCTGACCTTCCAGTTGCATAGACTCCCAGTCTAGTGGGAGAAACAGACATATAAAACAAAATACTAAATTTTAAAAATTAAAGCTAGGGAAGTTTAATGATAGAGATGCTAGGAGATAGAGAACAATATGGCCAGCTTTTCTTCAGGGAGTCCAAGGAAAGCTCCCTAGTGCAATCAGTCATTCAAGAAGAAAAGGTAGGGAGAGCACTCCCGGTAAAGGGAGCAGGACATGTACCAGAATCTACAAAAAGCCTGAAATGTTTAGGACACTTAAGTATTAACATTCCATGGTGACTGAAACAGAGTAGATTTTCAGAAAGGAGATGAGGCTGGGTGAGTTGGCAGGGTCAGGCACACATGACACCACTTCTTATTCCATCTGGGACAGTGCTCTTGTCTTAACCCAGACAAGACCTCCAGTCCTCAGCACAGCATTCCAGGCAGCCACTTAACATGAAGGGCTTTCCCAGCCCTATGTGTGTCTCATGCTAATGAATTTAAACTTCCTTCTGTTGGCCAGCAGTTCCCAAAGATAGAAGGTAGGTGCTATCAGAAATACCTAGGATTATACAGGTAGATCGACGGTTTGAGATGTGTTTTCATTTTTGAGTTTGGTAATTGGTTCATGGGTAATTGTATTTATTATGATTTGTAATTTACACATATGTTACTTATACTTTTTTTGTATGTATAGAGTTTTATATTCTGAGAAGAAATAAAGGGTAAAGTAAAATATCTGGGGAGATTTTCTACAACTCACCCATCTGTGTAGATGTAAAGATTGCCTTATGAACAGTGAAACAAATACGTGACACACTTTAACAGTCTTTTTGCAATCACACTGAAACAGTAGTTTTAGCAATTGTTGTGAAACCAGTGATCACCGTATATATAGTTCTTTTCAGTTTGCAGAGGGCTTTCTCCATTCTGAGCAGGTCCTCTGACTTCCTTTTTTAACTTACTTCATTTTGCTGATTAGCAAAATGCTAGAACTGGAGCTCCTGTGACCAAGGTCTTCTGCCTAGTGCTGGATTTTTCCTGATGCTCACAGGTAGGGCAAGGGTCAGGGAGGTTCAGTGCCTCTAGTAGCTCTGGGATTAGTCAGTGCATCGAGGAGCAGGTGCCTCTCCATTCAGGTCTTCCAGCAAATGATAGAGGGGCACAAAATTAAGGAGGATCCTTAAACTCAGAGTTCCTCCTTTGTCTCTCCTTCAGCAAAGAGCCTTTTATTGTTTGGCCCTTTGTAAAATTACTTTTTAACACTTAATCCTTTTCCCCAGGACAAATTCTGTTATTTGCAACCTAGATCTAATCTTCCAACCTTTGCTTTTTACTGTATGCACTAATGATTACTTCAGATGGCATTTTACTGCCTCATTTGAAGTATAATTCATACATTGAGAGCTTGAATTTGTCTTCTCCTTTGACACAGCCTCACATGGAATAACTAGAGTAAATGGTGGCAGTGGTTATTACTTTTTTCTCCTGGTACTTTGAACAGTGTTACTCAGAACTTCTAACATTATATGTTAAATTCTAACCATTCATTCTGGATCTAGAATAGTATTATAAAGATGTTATATTTTGTATTAAATACAACTGTTCATTTTAACATTATACTATAAAATATACAATTCTTAAGTATATAACCCAGTGGATTTTTACATACATATGCACCCTCTAACCACCTCCATTCCATTCAAGGTAGAGGCCATTTACAACACTCCACAAAAATAAATAGCCAAGGGGTTTTTTAAACTTAATTTTTTGGGGGGGGTGGGGGTAACTTTTCTGGGGGGTTTGTATCATGAATTGATATAATCTGAATAACAATACCACAAAAAGAGCAAAAAGAAATATAGCTATATATGAGTAATTTAGACTTAATTTTTAACTGACATTTTCTATAAAAAATGACATTTCATATTTTCTGGGTCTCATTTGTTGTTAACAGAACTTTATTAATTTTCACTCTTGATTTAAACATCAAACTGTTTGTAAAGTAGGACAGATTTAAGAGAGCAAGAAGCCAGTCAGCATGTGTACCTTGAACACTACTGTATGCCTATAATTATTGTTTTAGGGAAGTGCACTATAAAAATAGCTTTACTTCAATAGAGAGCATTGATTTTCAAAATCAACTTTATTATAAAGTTGATTTTAAAAATTACTAAAAAAACTGGAATAAGATTTTTCTCTGGAAAAAATATTATAAAGTTGATTTTAAAAATTATTAAAAAACTGGAATAAATATTTCTCTTATCTCTGGATAGAAACAGGATTTTTTTCTGAGCAATATTAGCAGTGTATGATGTACTAAAAAGTAAAACAATGACAAACTTGACTTACTAAAAACTTTTAGGCCCCAAAAATCACAAGTGAAATAAAAAATGAAATATAGAAAAAGTTTCCCATGATAAAGGACAGTAATGGAAAAATATACTTAATATAGAAAGAGCTCATGCAGATAATACACACTTAAGACACCAAAAGAAAAATGGAAAAAGCACATTAACATTAATAATTTACAAAAGAGGATACAAATGGCTAATTAATTACCTGAGAAACCGAACATTTTCTTATCTACTTAGTAGTGTAAAGAGAAGCAAAAAAAAACCTTATTTTAGCTTTATTGCAATATACCACATACAGAAAAGAGAACAGATCATGACTATATAGCTTAGTGAACTATGAGGGAGCAACACATCTAAATGAATACATTACCGTACCCCAGGCCAAGAAATAGACCATTATCAGTACCCCTGAGACTCTCACGTGCCTCCTCTCAATCTGTATTCCTTTCTTCCTTCCCAAGGATAACTACTCTCATAATTTGTAGTAGCATAGATTAATGTGCCTTTTTTGAACTTTCTATAAATGGAATCATACAATACATATTTTCTGTCTGGCTTATTGTCAACAATGTGAAGGTCATCTATATTGTTGAATACAGCTGTAATATATTCACTCTCATTGCTGTATAATATCCCATTGTAGGAACATACCACAGTTTATCCATTCTGCTGATGGGCATTTGAGTTGTTTCATTTTCTGGCTATTATGAATAATGTTACCGTTAACTTATCTTTTCTTGCACATGTGCAAGCATTTTTGGTGTTATTTTGGAGTAGAATTCCTTGGTTGTAGGATTTTTGTATTTAACCGTAGGGGATAATGTTAAAATAGTTTCCAAAGTGATTATACCAACTTATATGTCCACCATCCATGTATAAAATAATATTGCTCCCCTCACCAATACTTAATGTTGTCAGTCTTCCCCATTTTAACCATTCTGGTGAGTGGGTAGTGGTATCTTATTGTTGCTTTAATTTGTATTTCACTTATTACTAGTAAAGTTGAGTATCTTTGCCTTAAATTACTATTTTTCACTTACCAAATTATCAGGGATGTAATATAAACTGTAACATTTAATGCTAAGCAAAGTGGGAGAGAGTCTTTAAGATGTTCACATACTGCTAGGAGAGTATAAATTGGTACAGCCTCTCTGGAAATCAGCCTAACAAACTATTTAAAGCCTGAAAATGATTTCTAATTCAGATCAAATAATTTCATTTTTAAAAATCTGTAGTGAAAATCATAAATGCACTTCAAATGTTATACACAAAGATGGTAAATTACATATTTATAGCCATGAAAGTTGTGTAATAAAATGTTTGAGGCCATCTATGTACCCTAAAGAATCACTGAGTAACCAGCTTATCCATATTATACAGCATCATACATCTATCAAAAGTGATTGTTTACAAAGAGTTTTTAACAACATGGGGAAATGCTTATCGTGTAATTTTTAGGTGAAATCCAGTGAAATGAAAGTATTTTAAATGTAGCATATAGTCTTAATGGTACATAGAAAAAAACTGAAATAAAATGCCTAAATGTTAATAGTATTTGCCTCTGTGTAGTAAGATTAAAGATCTCCACCCTCACCTCTAGAAGACTATTTGGAGCTAGAACTCAAAATTCACCGTGTTAGCTATTTTGAAAGTGTATGATTCATTGACTTTTGTAGTGCTGTATAACCATCATCACCAGCTCATTCTGTTGCCCCAAATCTAACATTAACATCATCCCAAAAGAAACTGCACTTTCAGTTTTCCCCTTTCCCACCCTTGGCAACTAGAAGTCCACCTTGTGTGTCTAAGGATTTGCTTATTCTGAACATTTCATGTAAATGGAATCATATAATATGTGACTCTTGTCTTCTTTTGTTCATTTACCATACTGTTTTTGAGGTTCATTCATGTTATATGTATCACTACTTCATTCCTTCCTGT
Organism: Manis javanica; assembly: GCF_040802235.1. NCBI lineage: Eukaryota > Metazoa > Chordata > Mammalia > Pholidota > Manidae > Manis > Manis javanica. The sequence continues at coordinate 155,024,627 of NC_133157.1, forward strand.
GGCTGAAAAATATTTCATTGTATGGACAAACTGCATTTTGTTCTTTCATCAGTTGTTGGATATTTGAGTGCTTGAACATTGTGTATGAGTTTTTCTGTGAACATATGTTTTTATTTCTCTTGGGTACACAGGAATGGAATTTCTGGGTCACATGGAAACTTCCTCTTTAACTTTTTGAGGACCTGCCAAACTGTTTTCCATAGGGTTGTACCATTCTACATTCCCTCCAGCCCTTCCCCTTTTTAGAAATTATTAAAGTGAATTTATATTATTTGTATTATTAAGAAAAGTTTGAGGAGGTAGTACCTCAGATGGTGATTAAATCATTCCTCAGAATTGTCATTAGTCTGTGCAAGACCCCTCTTTTATTTTGGCCCTTTTTTTCCCTTCATCTTTAATCTTCATAACCCATTTCTTCATTCCCACTTGTGATCTTTTTTTTAAGGTATTATTGATATACACTCTTATGAAGGTTTCATATGAAAAAACAATGTGGTTACTACATTCACCCATATTATCAAGTCCCCACCCATACCCCAATGCAGTCACTGTCATTCAGTGCAGCAAGATGCCACAGATTCACTATGTGCCTTCTCTGTGTTACACTGTTCTCCCCGTGACCCCCCACACCATGTGTACTAAACATAATACCCCTCAATGACCTTTTCCCTCCCTCCCCACCCACCCTCCCACACCCCTCCCCTTTGTTAACCACCAGTTCATTCCTGGAGTCTCTGAGTCCGCTACCATTTTGTTCCTTCAGTTTTGCTTCATTGTTTTACTTCACAAATGAGGGAAATCATATGGCATTTGTCTTTCTCCACCTGCCTTATTTCACTGAGCATAATGTCCTCCAGCTCCATCCATGTTGTTGCAAATGGTAGGATTTGTTTCTTATGGCTGAATAGTAATCCATTGTGTATATGTGTCACATCTTCTTTATCCATTCATCTACTGATGGACACTTAGGTTGCTTCCATATCTTGGCTGTTGTAAAAAGTGCTGCGATAAACAGAGGGGTGCATATGTTTTTTTGAATCTGAGAAGTTGTATTCTTTGGGTAAATTCCAAGGAGTGGGATTCCCAGGTCAAATGGTATTTCTATTTTTAGTTTTTTGAGGAACCTCCATATTGCTTTCCACAATGGTTGAACTAGCTTACATTCCCACCAGCAGTGTAGGAGGGTTCCCCTTTCTCCACATCCTTGCCAGTATTTGTTGTTCTTAGTTTTTTCGATGCTGGCCATCCTTATTGGTGTGAGGTGATAACTCACTGTGATTTTAATTTGCATTTCCCTGATGATTAGTGATGTGGAGCATCTTTTCATGTGCTGTTGGCCATCTGAATTTCTTCTTTGGAGAATTTTCTCTTCATATCCTCTGCCCATTTTTTAATTGAGTTATTTGCTTTTTGGTTGTTGAGGCATGTGCGTTCTTTATGTATTTTGGATGTTAACCCCTTGTCAGATATGTCATCTACAAATATATTCTCCCATACTATAGGATGCCTTTTTGTTCTATTGATGGTGTCCTTTGCTGTACAGAAGCTTTTTAGTTTGATGTAGTCCCATGTGTTCATTTTTGCTTTTGTTTCCCTTGCTGAAACGAGATGTGTTCAGGAAGAAGTTGTTCATGTTTATATTCAGGAGGTTTTTGCCTGTGTTTTCTTCTAAGAGGTTTATGGTTTCATGACTTATATTCAGGTCTTTGATCCATTTTGACTTTACTTTTGTGTATGGGATTAAACAATAATCCAGATTCATTCTCTTGCATGTAGCTGTCCAGTTTTGGCAACACCAGTTGTTGAAGGGGCTATCATTTTCCCATTGTATGTCCCTAGGTCCTTTATCATATATTAATGGACCATATATGGTTGGGTTTATATCTGGGCTCTCTAGTCTGTTCCATTGGTCTATTGTTCTGTTCTTGTACCAGTGCCAAATTGTCTTGATTACTGTGGCTTTGTAGTAGAGCCTTAAGTTGGGGAGCATAATCCCCCCGGCTTTATTCTGGATTGCTCTGGCTATTCAGGGTCTTTTGTGCTTCCATATGAATTTTAGAATGATTTTCTCTAGTTCATTGAAGAATGCTGTTGGTATTTTAATAGGCATTGCATTGAATCTGTAGATTGCTTTAGGCAGGATGGCCATTTTGACTATTAATTCTTCCTATCCATGAGCATGGGATGTGTTTCCATTTATTGGTATCTTCTTTAATGTCTCTCATGAGTGTCTTGTAGTTTTTGGGGTATAGGTCTTTCACTTCCTTGGTTAGGTTTATTCCTAGGTATTCTTTTTGATGCAATTGTGAATGGTATTTTTTTTCTGATTTCTCTTTCTGCTAGTTCATTAGTATATAGGAATGCAACAGATTTTTGTGTATCCACTGTTGATCTTTTGATACCCACTATGATGTTATATGTCTTTGGATATATTTGATTAATTGCTGCTTTGAGTCTGTATTTAATGAATGTACATAAATGGTACTCCCCTATATATAGAGAGAAAATTCCTTGTTTCTGACTGCTGAGTGGAATTCTCTGTAGATAGTTACCACAGCTTGCTTACTGTATGCCTATTTTGCTCCTGACTCACTACTATTGAGAATATTGCAAAGAGTATCCTAGTTACAGGTCTTTTACTGAACTTGTATGTCATTTTTTTTCTGTGGTTTATTCCTAGAACTGGAATTTCTGGACCTAGAGAAAGTGCATGCATGGTTTTACCAACTATTGCCAAATTGCTTTTCAGAAAAGTTATCTCATTTTATATTCTTTCTTACGAATATATGAGGGTGTCTCCTTATATCCCTACCAACTTTTGGTATTACCTATCTAATTTTTGTGAGTTAATGGACATCAAGGGGTATATCATTATTGTTTTAATTTGTATTTCTCTGATTATTAATAAATTTAGACATCTTCATAAATTTTCTTACCATTTGGGTTTTCTCTTCTGTGAACTGCCTGTTTATATCTTTGTCCACTTGTCTGTTGGAATTCTTATTTTTTTTAAGTTAATTTGCTTATTTCTTTTTTATAATGAATGTTAATGGATTTTAATTGACTTTTTGCTGTAAATGCTATTGTAGTTAACTGTTATTTTTATCTTAAAAGGGAGAAAAGCTGTAGAAATACTTTCAAAGTCATAATAAAGTTAATTTTTGTTTTTAGTCCAGATGTCAGAGCATTTCTTCAAATGGACAGTCCAAAACATCAGTCAGATCCATCTGAAGATGAGGATGAAAGAAGTATCCAGAAGGTAGTAAGAGGGATTGTATATTTTTAACAGAAAAAATATCATTCCTCAAAGATGAAATTATTGGCAACTTCAGGACATTTACTTAAAATGATAAAATTTCATCCACTATAGATTTTCTGCTCTGTAGAATACATAAAAAATAAGTGTGGACACCTCAGAATGAGTACTTTTTGTATAAAAAGTGATATGTTAGAGTTTAAAAATAGAAGTATTACCCATCTTATTTCCAACCAAACCCAGTAATTTTTATCATTTTAGTGATATTCTTTCTAATCTTAATATACAGGGATTTTAATGATCTAATTTTAGTTATATAGTATATACAGTTTTATATTCTGTCTTTCTTCACTTTACATCTTATTTTTTGATCAGTGTATCTTCAGCAGCACCAGCATACTTGAAACTATTTTGAATTTTGGCCAGTAAGAAGGACCTTTTCAGCCAGAATATTACATCTCCCTTCCTCTGCATTATCAGGTTTTATATGTAGAACAAATACACTTGTGCCGGTTGATGTCAACTAACTTTTGTTCTTGTAGGTTATGCATATAATCAATATGTATTCCAAATAAAGAATAGGATATTATTTTTGAAATAGATTGTAATAAATAAGTATAATAAGCTTGTGGCTTATTATGAAAATATTTTCAACATTTACCTTGGAAAGCTGTGTGGGAAAAGTAAATTACAATAATTTAACCCAAATATTATAGAGCAATTAAAATTATACTGAAAATGTTATATAAATATAATACCTTTATAATTAAAATTTGATATAACTTGTTAAATATATATGAAAATCAGAAGTGGTGGATTGGTGTACATTTTTGTTTTTATAATGTCTTTTGACTTTGTCATGGTTCTGTTTTTGTGATTTAAAAGATGATATTATGAGTTGGAACATTACTATCCCACAGATAAACTCTTCATATTCCCTTTCTGGTGACTACTGGATAGGAGTATTTTTCTTCTCTGATACCCCAAGAGGATTCTCAGTTAAGAGAACAGATTTAACTTTTTGTTTCTGACATGGTTGCTCCTAGGATAATGTAAGGGAATATTTTTAATTTATTTCTGTGTAGCTTATCACAAAAGAAACAATGAACTGGGAAAACATTTGTAATAAATAAGGCATAAAAAGGAATAACATCTATGTAAAAAGCTAATACAAATGGATCATTAGAAATAATGATATTTAAGATCCCAGTAGAAAAAAGGAAAAGGGTCATGAAAAAGTACTCTTAGTCAACAAATACATGGAGATGTTCAACCTTGATGCCAAAAGCAAGTACAGTTTTTAAATGAGAGATTTTTTTTCCTTTACCTAATAAACAAAAATGTAGAGTAAATAAAATACTGTCTTAGTATTGGTTAATCTACATGGGTACCCTGGGGCTCTACTGGTGGTGGTATAATTTTATGCCATTCTTTTGGAGAGCAGTTTAGCAATAGGTATCAAACATGAAAATATTCAAGTCACTTAGGAGTTGATGCAAATGAAATAATCCTTCACATGAAAAAAACAAGGTATATATTTAAATATGACTTACCTGAAAAAATAGAATCAGCTTTTATGTTCATCAACCACATAGCATTTGTCCCCACATATTGTGTACCTGAAAAATATTTTTGAAGATAGTATTTTAAGTTTTGATATACTATTAAGTGAAATCAGGGTAAAAAATTGTATATGCATATTCATGTAATGTGATTCCAGTCAGGTTTTATAAGTTACACAAAAACAATATGAAATTGCTGTAAATATTTGTAAAATCATCTGTTGGTAAGGTTATGGATTTTAAAAAAATGTCTTGTCCCTAATACTTGCCATCCTTTCCAACTACAAGTATATGTTTTTAATTGGAAAAGGTGAAACTATTCAAAAATATTTTAAAGAATAAAATCTATGCAACTGTAATTTTCCGGTTGAGACTATAAGTTTAGGTCATTAAAAAAATGTCTTGCCTTGCCTTGCTTATAAGACACAACTGGTTTTGAAGAACCAAACTGAGACAGATTCCTGGGTTCTGGCTTCTGTTCTGCCAGTTTTGGCTTTAAATCTGAATTTTATTTCCTTTTTCTTTCTTCATCCATAAAATCTGAAACTTGGACTAGGATCTCTTGCAGTTTAAAATACTGATAAAAAGAATCTCTACCAAAAAATGGGAAGGAACCATACTTCATCTTACTGTTGTAACTATTTATTAAGGACTTTTAAGTAGATAATGAAATGAAGTTAATAGCCAGAAGATACCTTAGAGGGCATCTGGACCTCTATCGCCTTATTTATAGAGACAAAAATAGAGGCTGAGATGTCAAGAAAATTAAGCTCTTGATTAGTGTTCATTCTGGTAATAAATTATACCTCAACCTCAGTGTAGTAATCAGATATAATCTTTAAAAATAGTGGGTACAGTAAAAAGTTATCTAATTGTATTTCCCAATAATTTTTATTAATATTTCAGAAATGTGCTCCTTAGCAAAGTCCTTGTGAAATAAAATCTTACTACATAGTAATATAATTCGGGGAACAAGCTGTCCTTTTGTTTAATCCACACTTAATTCTCTTCCCTCATCTATATAAGAAAAGGTTTTTTAATGAAAAAGTGTTCCAGTTTTCTGCGCATTCATTAAAAGAGTAAGTGTATTGAAATAACAACTTAGTTTAGACTATGTTAACAGATTCTATGGAGCACTATAATATTTAAGCATAAAAGATTACTCCATGTTAAAATTAATGCTACCACAGGATCTCATTTAACAAACCAGAGCATTGATACATTTTTTTGTCTTGTGCTAGGTTGTATGGTTCCTTACATTTCTATCTTCTGGGGATTGAAAATTTATTACATGAAGATTTTTCATATAAAGATATTGGTAGGAAATAAATTTGATTTGTAACTAAGAAGCTGGTGCTGATATTTTATAACAAATGTGCTGCAGAACTTTTGCCCTTTATTTTACAGAATAGTTTGTATTCTGGAGATTGCTATTAAGTTTCAAATGTACTTAAGTGGAAATATATATGACACACGTCTCTAGTAAGAAATTGCTTAGATGAAATTTTTTAGGTCTGAGTAACCTAGCATTTTTAAGAGCCTACTTTTTTTTTTTATTAAGGTGTCATTGATATATACTCTTACGAAGGTTTCACATGGAAAACAGTGTGGTTACTACGTTCACCCATATTATCAAGTACCCCCCATACCCCATTGAAGTCACTGTCCATTAGTATAGTAAGATGCCACAGAGTCACTACTTGTTTAAGAGCCTACTTCTTAGCTATAGCTTATATGAAGTATAATTATACAGTGCTCTAGTAAAAGTATGCATGTCTGAGACATCTATAACTGATTTTAATTTTCTGAATATGTAAAGAATTTCAAAGAGAATTTACATGAAGCAGAATTCACTTATATTTAGCTTTTATAAAAAAGTGCTCATTGACTCAATAACAGGATCACTAGAATAGTCTGTTGGGAATTTGAGTTAAATTTCTAGCTAATTATTAATGAATTTAAATCTTTTATTAATTAAACTGCTTTATGGCATACTAGGTGAGTAAAGATTTGCTTGTAAGCAAACACAAGGGATTAAATTTACTTAAGTGTTGTGAAGAGAAAAGCCTATCTAAAATTTTGATTCTGTCACAAAAGTGGAATTAGAAAAGCACTCATTTTGTACATGTTTGCTTTAGAAATATCTTTGTCTCCTATCAAACTAAAATTTGCAGTCCAGCATTTGCAGTCTTCATCATACTATCATTTCCTGTCTTTAATAAGCTATTATTTGAAAAATTGAAAAACAGGCATTTTAACCAGCTTTTTAAACATAAAAATGATCCCTCTTAAATTGTGATTTCAATACCCACTTCCAAGGAGCTTCCCCAGTTTCATTGGCAACTTTGAGCTTGATTTCTTCCTTTTCTTACAACTGCTCTTGAAATTTATCATAAAAATTACTTTGTTTATATTGATTATATATGTTTCCAAGTAAGTTTATGCACTTATTAAGAATTAGAACTTTAGATTTCTGTAACATGGCAATACATCCCAGTCTTTAGTATAGTTATGTATATTTTATTTCAAAACCGTTGACTGATAACCTTTGAAGCTTCAATAAGAATAATTTTTTTTCCCCCATCCCAACAGCTACACTCTACCTCACAGAACATCAACCTGGGACCATCTGGAAATCCTCAGTAGGTTTAATTTGGTTCAAACAATCCTTTAACTAAATTCTAAGAAGATTTTGTGTATGTGTGAATGTGCAGATATACATAATTATGCCAGTTTAACTGGAGGCCTATGAAAAATAACTGGTTACAGTAAATACAGTATTGTATGCTTGCCTGGTTTATTCCTCTAGCTTTGCATTGCTTTAGGAGAGCTCTCAGGAGTTTTTCATCAACAAATTGTTAATTGGGTTTTGTTGTTTTGCCATTGTCACTTTTCTGGGTGTCTTTTGATGTGTTTCTGGAAAATCAGACCGCATTTCCTATGGGACCTTAAGTCCTGGGAGATACTTGGGAGGTGTTCTGACTAAAATGTCAGTGCAGGTCTAACTGATATTCTCCTGGTGCTCAGCATTATGGATGCAACCCTACTTGTTAGCCAACATGTTCCAGAGATGTCATGATGGACACTAGCATATTAAAGATGATTAAACTTTGTCCGTTCTCTCCTGTAGTCCCACATTTATTTGAACACAGAGGAAACACTTTGAGGAACACCAGGAGCAACAGAAATAAACTTCATCTTGAGTGTCAACTCCAGCATTTCATTAGAAGTGAATACCTAGAACACTGAATACAAAGGATTCCAAGGCCACTTCTTGACTCAGTTTGAGGAGTGCCCTGCCAGATTAGTGATAGCTGCCATGGACTGGGAGAGGAATATAGTGTTGCTATCCTTACTTGTAACTATTTCGTACAGTCTTACCAGTTAATTCTAAAGTCATCTATCTTTTATCCTAGGACATTACATTTCCCTTACTCTTTCGGACTACTTAGAGAGTGAATGTAGACAGAAAAGAGAAATGGTCCAAGGACTGAGTCCTGGGACACATCAGCATTATAGTAAGTTCAGGGAGTAGCCAATAAAAATGAAGGGTAGTAAGATAGGAAAAAAATTAGGTGAATAAAGTTTCTCAGGGACAGAGTAATTTACTAAGTTAATGTTGCTGATAAGGTAAGTAAAGTGATGGTGGAGAATTGACTGGATTTAATAAGTCATTGGTGACCTTTATAAGCAGTTTCAGTGGTGTGGTGGGTACAAGACCCTGATAGGAAAGGGTTCGTGAGAGAACTAGAGGAGAGGATAGCAGGTGTAGACTGTCAGTTTAGGCAACTTGAGGAGTTTTGCTGCAAAGGAAAGCAGAGAAATGGGATAGTAACTGGGAGAGTATTTTGGTTTTGAGCATTCTTTTCTGTCATCATAACATTGAGTTGGTAAGGCAGCACAAAAACAGAAATTTACTTTAAGTTAGAGTTCATCACCAACAGTTAACAGTGGGGCCTTGGTCATGACCTCAGCCAGACTGTTTACTGTGTTTGAAGGATTTGCATGACTTTTCATGATTGCATTTGTTTAAAAAATTATTTCAGTATCTCAGCATATCATTAGAGAACACATAACTAATCCAAAGAGCAGGTTCTTGAAGAAGAACAACTAAGCTTAGTTAAGTATTTATCTCCCTGATCTTTACCTGTTATTATTTGACCTAGATCTGATGTTACTGTCATGTTTGAATTGACTGTTTCCTTTGATAATGAATTGAAGGAAATTTAAAATCTAAATAGAGTCATTCTTTTCTCCCTAGAACATACAACTTAGGAATTCAGACTATGTTGACAGTAACAGCTCTTCAGGCTGCTTAAGCTCAACTTTCTACTGCTGTGTGCTTTTGCCTACATACAGCCAATGCTGTTTTTACCTGATAAGTTAATATAAATAAAAGGAAAATCTTAGTATTCCCTTTGGCTTCTCTACTCTTAGCTGTTATACATTACCACCTATGAGAATGAGCAGAGAGGTTTTTTATCTGTAATGTACAATAAGTGATAATAATATGCAAAACACCATGATGACTTTATCTCCATCAGAAATTTTTCTCAGTGACTTTGCTAGGTGTTCCAGTAACTTCCTTTTCCAAAGAATTACCAGATATGATAGTCTTTGGGATATGTCAGTAATTTATATAGCTGTTCAGTTTCTTCATTAATAACATTGGTAAGGTTTATAGCTGATAAAATTGGTTTACATACAAGCTATGTTGAGTTCAAAACAAAAATATATATATAAATTTATATATTCTTTTCTCTCAGTGAGTGTATTATTGAATCCTTCTTAAGCAGAACTTAATGAGGCTTAAATAAAGCTAAAAAATGCCTTATTTAATCAGAAAGTAGATATTATTACTATTTATTATTACCTGTTTTATATTAAAAATGAGATGCTACCAGTGTGAAAGCTGGAGTCATCATGCTGTGTTTTATACCCATTTACTTATTAAAGAGTGAGGTGCTAAGAAATGTTTAAAAGTTAACATCTTTCCAATTTCTATGGGTCTAATTCTTGTCAATGTTCATTTATAACAGTGCTAAACCATCAGACTTTGATTTCCTGAAAGTTATTGGAAAAGGCAGCTTTGGCAAGGTAAGAGTGTTTTTATTTTATCATTCAGTGAATAAGTACTTAAGGAAAACATGCTGTGTATGTTCAAGGCCACAGGGCTCATTAGTATAAAGGACATGGTATGAAGATGCTTTGTTTGCCTTCTGAGTACAAACAGTATAATTAGGGAGATAAGGCATCTACTCAAATTCTGACATAAAATTTATTTGTTTAACATATTTTTTTGAGTACATACTATGTATCAAGCACCATGCTAGGCCTTGGTTAGATATTAAACAAAATTGACATAGTTATTACTACCTTTGCAGTGCTTACAACTCAGTGGAGGAAACAGCAAATTAAAAATATGCAAATAAATAATTACAAGCAGTAATGGGACTAAGAAGAAAATGAAGAATAAAGTGAAATGACAGGACAGTAGGCAGTGAAGGGGAATCCCTGCTTAGATGGCTTCTTTGAAGAGGTATTCTTTAAGATGAGGCCGGAAAGACAAAAAATAACAGTTGGGGAAGGCAAAGACTGTATAAAGACCCTGCTTCTTTTCTCTCAGATGAATCATATAACTTCACAGTGTAGTCATACTGAGGAGGGAGGATCATTTAAGGCCAGAAGTGTCATAGATGGAATTATCACAATCATCATGTACATTTAAGTACTCTTTTGTATTATATTCCAATCTGTAGTAAAAATAAATACGTGGTGTGGGAGGGTCATGGAGAAGACAGTGTAGCACAGAGAAGGCAAATAGTGAATCTGTGGCATCTTACTACACTGATGGACAGTGACTACAATGGGGTATGGGGGGGGACTCAATTATATGGGTGAATGTAGTAACCACATTATTTTTTCATGTGAAACCTTCGTAAGAGTGTATATCAATAATACCTTAATAAAAAAATGTGTGTTTAATTATAGTTTGCTATATTCATAGCTTTCAGTATCTCTAGTTTGTTATTCTGAGTTCCCCTGATTCCAGAAACTGACCATACAATTAAACCCATGTGTTTATTAATTCAGCAAATACATATTGACCACCTGCTACATGCTGGACATTGTACTAGTACAGACAATGGAAAGTTAGAAATGGATCCTCCTCTCTCAATGCTCACCATTTGTTAGGATGTTAGAGATGATCTGTCATTAAAAACAAAAACCACTATCTTTTGGAAACTTCATGTTTAGATCTAGAGTCTACTAGGAAGTGGTCTTGCATATAATATGAGGTGTAGGGTCGCAGTTTATTTTTTTCCCTATTGATATCGAACTGATCCCACACACAGTTTATAGAAAAGACTCTTCTATCCACACTAATCTGCAGGATAAGCATCATTGTCCATGTATGTATAGGCCTGCTTCTAGATTTTATGTTTTATATTCTGTTGTGAGATTTTATATTTTGTTTCATTGATGACTTTGTCCTTGTACCAGTACCACATTGTCATGACAAAGGTAGCTTAACACCCAACAGTACAAGTCCTCTCTACTTGTTCTTTTTCAGGAGGCTTTTCTTAGCCCTTTGCATATCTGTATGAATTTAAGAATTAGCATAAATCATAACTTCACAGTGTAGTCATACTGAGGAGGGAGGATCATTTAAGGCCAGAAGTGTCATAGATGGAATTATTACAATCATCATGTACATTCAAGTACGCTTTTGCACTATACTCCAATCTGTAGTAAAAATAAATATGTGGTGTGGGGGTGTCATGGAGAAGACAAGTGTAGCACATGTCAGTTTCCATGAAATTCGGTTGTATTTTGATTGGAATTGCATTGAATCTGTAGATCAGTTTGGGAAGAATGGTCATATTTACATTATTGAGTCTTCCAATCCATGACCATGGTATATCCCTTTGTTAATTTTTTAGTTCATCTACAATTTTTCTCAGTAATATTTTATAGTATTCTGTATAGAATTTTTACATATCTTTAATTAGATTTAATCCTGTATGTTTCTTTTTTTATGCTGTAGAAAGCTGTTATTAATTATTCAAGCTGAATATATATATATATATATATATATATATGTATCACCTATGACATTTTCGTTCTTCTAGCTATAAATCCAACAAAAATGCATGCACATATGCACTAGGAAAGGCATATGCCAGAATATTCATAACATCATTATTTATAAACAATTTAAATGTCAAAGAACAGTGGAGTAAATTGTGCAATGGCAGTATTCTGCACAACAGTAAAAAAAAGAATATAAGTGTGTATTGCATAATTTAGAGGGAAAGAAGTCAGAGACAACTTTATGTGCTTTTAATTATTCTACTAATACATTTTGTTAAAATTATAAAAAAAGCAGAACTTGTTTACTGCCAGTGGTTACATTTGAGGAAGTCAGGGATGAGTAATTTCTGGAGTGGTAATAAAAGGGGGCTTCAGTCTACCTATAGTGTTTTATTTTTTGACCTGGATAGTTGTTTGCATAGTGTGTTCATTTTGTAATAACTTACTGAGCTGTAATAATTTGTGAGTTTTTCTATATATGTTATATTTAATAAAATTTTTTAAATCTTGGAGAGTGGTTAGAAACTAACAAAGTGCAATAAAATAAAGCAGAATACACAAAAAGAAGGAAAAACAAACAAATGCAAATTCACAATGCATTTGAATATAGCAATACATATATAATAAAGTAAAATAAATAATGGCAGTCTAATATTTATTCTAAACACTTTTCCAGTGAGTGCTCTTGGTTCTCCCCTTTCCATTTCTCCATTTGTTTTATAACCATCTGTTCTCCAGATCTGCCAATGTACTGAAAAATGCCTACTTGAAGGGAATCAGTACCTCCTAATTGCCTCAGTCTTTGAATTGTTTTCTCAGATTGTACTTGAAGATGAATAATTAAAAAAGAGAAGGAAGGGTCAGTCACATCAGAGGTGTCAAGAAGAGGAAAAATGTAAGAAAGAACGAATGTTAACCAAGTCATATACTGTAGAGAACAAAAGAATGGGAAATGATGAAAATGCCAGCAGTTGAGCACAGGACATTTTCGCCTTGAAGACTCAGTTTTGATTCCACCTTTCTGAATAACAAACATTTAAAAAAATTAATAGACTTCATTTTTTAGAACAGTTTTAGATTTACAGAAAAATTGAGTAAAGAGAAAATGCAGAAATTTCAGATAATTCTCAAACCATTCTCCACTGCACACACAATTTGCCTTATTAACATCTTACATTAATATGATACATTTGATACAATTAATAAACCAATATTGGTACATTATTATTGACTAAAGTCAGTTGTTTATACAGATTTCCTTACTTTTTACCTAATGTCCTTTTGTATTCTAGGATCTCATCCACAATTCCACATTAAATTTGATTATCATGTCTCCTTAATCTCCTCTTAGCTGTGACAGTTTCTCAAACTTTTCCTTGTTTTTGAGCACCTCACTGGTTTTGAGAAGTACTGGTTAGATACAATGAAGTTACCTCCCTATTGGAATTTGATGTTTTTCTCATGATGAGATGGGTTATAGGTTTTGGCTAGGAAGGCCACAGATATACTAGAAATTAAGATGCCACAGTGTCACGAATTGCTGTCAGATCATCTCAAAAAGCTTTTGAACATGTAATTTTATTGTTACACAACTTGTGCATCCATTAAAATTATTTGCAACCCCTTAAATTTTGAATCCCGTAAAATTATTTGCAAAACCTTGAGTATGTCTACCTTTTTGGGGGGGCAAGATCCCCTAAGCTTCCTCAGACCCTTGAAAGCGTCTGCATACAACCCAGCCCATCTTAAAAAATCAGCTATACGTGGTGCTTTCCCTGAACTCTTCTGAATTTGAAACCTATAAGAGAAACCTAAATGGTAAAACAAAAATGCATTTTGATGGCCTAGAAACCATATCCTCCTTTTTTGTGTGTGTAATCATGAAATACATAGCCTCAATATTTGTCAGGGCTGGTACACACACATGCACAAAGATCTCAAGCAGTATATTTTGGCACTTAAATTTAGTGGAAATCTCAACCATCAGTACATTAAATGACATGTGGTACCTGGCTATTCAAATGACCAACATCTTTTTTTGTTTTATTAAAATATTTAAGGAAAAGTAAAATTATAGAAATAAATTCAGTAGTTAACAATTTTCAAAATAAAAATACTATATTGTCTAGGTCCCTTTGACTTTCTTTTGTAAAATTAAACTATTGACAATTGAATTATTCCTATGACAATATTGAATAATATGCACAATCTTTAACACAACAGGTTCTTCTTGCAAAACGGAAACTGGATGGAAAATTTTATGCTGTCAAGGTGTTACAGAAAAAAATAGTTCTGAACAGAAAAGAGGTAAAATAGCTTTGTTTTTCCTGTACTCATTTTCTCAACTAACAGAGGTGTTCTCTGCTGTATAATACACATTGATCCTTTACCTTTTTTTTTAACAGCAAAAACATATTATGGCTGAACGTAATGTGCTCTTGAAAAATGTGAAACATCCATTTTTGGTCGGATTACATTATTCTTTCCAAACAACTGAAAAGCTGTATTTTGTTCTGGATTTTGTTAATGGAGGAGAGGTGAGTTTTATAACTAGTTTTCTAATGTATGTTTGGAAAAAATGGAATAAAGTCAAAAATTTTCTTTTCCTTATCAGTTTTTGGAAGGATAGTCCAGCATTAGCAGATATTTGTGGAGTGGCAACAGTATATAAGGTGCTGGCTAATAAGCATAATGCAAGATGTGGAGAAGTATAACACAAAGCTCTTCTCTTAAGCAGCTGAATGGTATAGGTGGGAAGGTTCATAAAAGAACCCTGTTATGAAGATACAGATCTCACGGATAGTTTTGTCTCTGAGCTATGTAGCAAGAATAATAAACTGAAACATTAGAATGATTTATAACATTTAATTGCTGTTTCAATATTTGTATGCTATACATACTATTCCAGCCTGTCTTTTTCTAAAATGTGTAAACTATTAATCAGGTGAGATAATCCTCTAATAAAGAGTTCTGTGGTGAGGTCTGTTTGGAAATGTTTCATGTTATATCCCATTGGTGATTAACAGTGTTTCTTGGTTATTCACAGTACATTTCAGCATGTTAAAGACTTTGAGAAGTGTTGCCTTAAAAAAAACAAGGATTTCTTTAAAAAAAATTTTTTTTACCATACAGTCCCCTTTTTTGTTTGAACCAGATCTATTAATAATATTCTAAAAAACTCTGAATCAGAGGGATATTGAAATATATTTTGGAAAATGCTGCTATTATGATAATTACAGTAATTGCTAACATATGCAGTATACTTAATGTGCCCAGTACTGACTCTTTGTACATGTTATTTTATCATCACAACAATCATTGTATAAAACAAAGAAACTGAGGCAAAGCAAAGGTAAGTAACTTACTCAAGTTATAAGGTTAGTAAGTACTGGAACCAGGAATTGACCTCTGGCTGTCTGATTCCAGCATCTAGGGAGCTGACCATCCTGTATTCCTCTGCTTCTCAATCTTCCCACCTTTCTGATTTGTTTGATGTCCGATCTGTGAATGTCTCTTTAAAGTTATTTTAACTCGTAGATTTTGTCACATCTTTACAAAAGGATCTTCTGTCCCTTAATCCCAGAGCAAAAAGAGGGAGAAATAATTATTTCAACCTTAACTGTAGAATAAAGGAACTAGAAGAAAGATGATCAGGCATATCTAGATCATTCTAGAGGAAGATCATAAAAATAATCATTATTCAACCCCCTAAATCTATGACACAAATGCCTTATGACTCTTCAGTGTAGAAGCAAGATTATGAACCCCCCAGACACCCCAATTCAGAGATACAGATCGACCCGGACCCACATTGTTCCTACCTTGAATATTATCATTTTATTTTGTGTGTGTGTTAGTGCTAACATATAATGGTAATTTATTGAGGGCCTGGTAATTTATAATTATTTTACATGCATTATTTCAATTAATGGTCACAAATTTTTGAGGTAAGCACTTTTATGCCCATTTTATAGGTAGAGATGTTAAGGCTCAGAGAGGTTAAGTAACTTTCTCAGTGTCACAATGCTTTAAGTGTCAGGCCCTGGATTTAACCTAGACATAAGAACCACTCTGTCTTGGAAATACCATGTGAGGCATCTAACTGCAGATGATATCCTCCTGCAAGTTACCTACTTTGCATTTTCCTTGTGCTGTTTTAGGACTTTGCTTCTGAGCCCTATTTATATAGTGACCACCCATCAACTGAGTGGCAAAAGTGGAAAGAATTGGGCTTGTCTTCTAAAAGATACACTTGGCTAAAATAATGGGGAAAAAAAGCAAATGAAATAGATAGAATTTTGGGGTGTGGGGGGGATTGAATGGGGAGTTGGTAGAAGAGGAATAAAGATGAGAAAGGAGAGAGAGAAGGGAAGTATGATGTCATTCTGTGTTTCCTATAATTATTACTTTTATTTCCTCCCCCAATATTCATACTTAGATTTTATACTTGACATGATTTAACCTTGATATTTATTTTTGTATATTCAGATCTGTTTTGGATCCAGGTAGAATATAAGCAAATAAGTTTTATGATACTAGATATACAAATAAGCCTTTCTGAGCCTCAGCTTGCTCATTAATTCCCTATCGCAGAGTAGTTGGGTGAATTATAATATAAACATATAAAGTTCTTAGCATAGTGCCTTTGATTTAATAAACAGTCATTGTTAGCTATTATTAATGAATGTTCAGATTTTCATTTTTGGTAGTTTTCATTACAGTTATATTGGACATATGTGATCAGGAGACCAGTGAATAGAATATTTTAATAGTGTAAGCTATTGTAAGTCAATAAGAGCAGTGATGGGGTAAAAAGGATTTTTTAAATTTTAGTATTCCAGAAATAACTAAAAGATTATTTATTGGTTAGATACAGGGGGTAAGGATAAAGGAGCAGTATGGTTGAATCCCAGGTCAGCCCCATTTGTCTACTCTGTGAGGATTTGTTGTGGTTGATCATCACTATAACCTTTCAGAAGAGGTTACAAAAATTTTGAGGGGTAACCTTTGAAAATCAGAGAAGTTAAATGAATTGCGCCCAGAAAAAGAGAAGAACCAGTATTTAAACCTAGGTCTGATCAGCTCTAAAGTCTGACTCTGCTGTAGCTTGCTGCCTCCCATGGCTTAGAGGGCTGGGTGGAAAGTGATTATCATTAAAAGAGAGAAGCAGCAATAAGTATGTAAGAGAGGACGGATGCTCTGTTTTAGACAAGTTGAAATTGTTGTCTTGTGAAATATTCAAGAAAGAGCAGCAGGCAAGCAGGTTTTTGCAGAAGTTCCAAACAGTGGTCTGAGCTGGGAACATCCACATGAGAGACATCAACATGGAGGTGAAAGTTAAAATGATGAATTTGGTTACCAGGGCAGAGTGTCTAGAGAAAGAATCATGGTAGAGAAAATGAGGACAGAAACCTTGTTAATCCCTGCAGCATAAGGGATCAGAAAAGAATGAGGATGGAACTCTCTAAGGTAGAAGGAGACCTAAGAAGGAGCGATCATTATCTTAGAAGCCAGGGGACTTAGAGTAAGGACCTAGCACAAACTTCACCCAGGCAGGTAACCTAATGATTAAAGGACAGGCTGTAAGAAATAAGTTAAGAACTCAGAAGTTTAAGAAATGAACTGGAGAGTCCAGCTGCTGCTCAGCTCCATCCATTTGCTACCACATTGAAATTTAGGCTTAATAATGCAGAGTTTTTTCCCCTGAAGAAACCAAAACTATGAATTTTTACCAAAAAATTTCCCCATTTGTAAATGTTACAAATTAATGTACATTTTTCTAAACACAGTATTTGGCTCAAACAAATTAAATCTGTAGGTTATATATGATCTTCCAGCGCTAGTTTCCAGTCTCTGAATAGTGCTTTTTTTTCCCCTCCAAATGAAAGAACAATCAAAAAAGGCCCAGTTAGATAACTATATGGCAATGTCAAGATCATTGATCTTCATTGATAACTTTTTCCAGAGTGCATTGTCTAGGGTGGTGACTGTCACACTGAGGATTGAGGAGTAAATGGGAGATGAGTACGTTAGCAAGGGCAAATAAAAAAAGATGCATGGTTGAATAGAGAGAATGGTTACTAGATGAGGGACACAGATAATGAAGAGTCACAGTTCTATGCTTGGTTGCATTTTTATCTCATGTTCAAAGTAAAAAAATAAATCCTATTTTTGTATTAATAAAATATATTTGTTTCATTTTATGTGTGGATGATCTTAATATTCATTTCCATTTTATAGCTGTTTTTTCACTTACAAAGAGAACGGTCCTTTCCTGAACACAGAGCTAGGTTTTATGCTGCTGAAATTGCCAGTGCATTGGGTTACTTGCACGCAATCAAAATAGTGTACAGGTAAATTTAAAAAATATTATTTGTAAAAATGTCTTTTTATTATTTTCTTTCAGTTAATATTCATTTTTGTTTTTCTTTCCCTTTTTATTTGATAGAGACTTGAAACCAGAAAATATTCTTTTGGATTCAGTAGTAAGTATTATCTTTTATAAACCTATTTATTAGTTCTCAATTTTTGTTGTCATTATGCTTAGTGAAAAAAGTCAGCTTCAAAGATTCCGTCGTACATAATTCTGTACAACATTCTTAGAACTATAGAGGTGGAGACCAGTGGTTGCAAGGGGCAGGGACCAAGGGAATAGGAGAGTGCAAGGATAAGGGATAGCAGGAGGGAGTTCCTTTGTTCCTTTGGGATGATGGGCAGTTCCCTATCTTGATTATGGTGGTAATTACATGAATCTATAGATCTTCATTGCATAAAACTACACATACATACACACAAATGATGCATGCAAAAGAATAATAAAAACTGAATAAAGTTCATAAAGTCTAGTTAACAGTATTGTACCTATGTCAGTTTCCTAATTTTGACATCTTATTATAGTTGTATAAGGCGTCAGCATTGGGGGAAGCTGGGTGAGGAGTACATGGAACTCTCTGTACTGTTTTCTCAGTTTCCTGTGGGTTTAAAATTATTTCAAAGTAAAATGCTTTTAAAAACTGTCATTTTATGTCTATGCTTTGTTTTATCTTACTCCTGTATTTGTCAGGGACATGTTGTCTTAACAGATTTCGGGCTTTGTAAAGAAGGAATAGCTATTTCTGACACCACCACCACATTTTGTGGGACACCAGAGGTAAGAAATATGGTTCATTTGTCATTTATATAATCATGTATAAAATGCAATAAGTGAATCACAGATTTCATGTATAAAATTTGAAGTAAAAAATGTAGAATAAAAACTACCATTTCAGCTTTCAGCCAGTTAGAAACACATGATAATCAGACCTTTTGAGCATTTAAAGTTAATTAGTAATTGGTATTTTTAACCATGATGGTGAGATACCACAGATAATCCAACAGATATAAATTAGGCTTATTTGTCTTTAATGCTGAAGTTTACTTTGGACTTCTTTAAGCATTTCATAATATTTCTAGTCTTTAAAGAAAAATCACAAAGCAGTGATGAAAATGTCCTAAAATTATTATGTTTGTAACTCTGTAAATTTATTAGTAACTGTTGTACACTTTAAATGAATGAACTGCGTGGTATGCAAACATCTCAGTAAAATTTTTTTTTAATAAGCTAAAGTAACTATGGCAAAATATTGACATTACCTACATGTAGGTGACAACTTTGTTTCTATTATATTTTTTTATTTTTTCTATATGGTTAAAATATTTTATAATCATATTGTTTTTTTAACGTAAGAAAATAAAGCAGTTAATATTGGGGGGGTGGTCACAAATTAGAATTTATTAACCATAACATCCCGTTGTCTAATCATGCTAGCTAGCAGAAAATGTATTTTTGAGACAGTAATAATCATCTTTACAATTTGTTAAAGCCTTGTTATTCTTACTACACACACACACACACACACACACACACACACACTTCAAATTGTCCTAATTTTAATATATTTATAAAAGCAATCTCAGGTGCCAGATAGTATTTCATTGTTATTATAGAATATTCCAAATACCATGTTGAAAATATGTGATAAAAAGGCTCACACAAGACTTCTAATCAAGATCACAAACTTAATTAAAAGTATCTGTAAATAACAATTCTTACTTTGAAATTGTATTTTTTTCCCTTTCTCTAATCTAACCCTAGCTCCTGCATATATAGTTGACCTTTGAACAACATGGGTTTGAATTGTGTGGGTCTGTTTATATGCTGATTTTTTTTCCATAAATATATTTGAAGATTTTGTACAGATTTCTGCTAATTTGAAAAAACTCGCAGATGAACCATGTGGCCTAGAAATATTGAAAATTTTAAGGAAAAGTTAGGTATGTTATGAATACAGGAAGTATATGTAGATACTGGTCTATTGTATCATTTACAACCATAAAATCAAATAGTAGGCTATTTATAGTTAAGTTTTGGGGGAGTCAGAAGTTATGCGTGGATTTTTCGGCTGCACCAGAAGGGTCAGTGTTCCTAACCCCCACATTGCTCAAGGGTCAACTGTATTTGTAACTGTTCTGTTTTGGTTTATGTATGAAGAAATACTTTTTGTGACTGTATGTTGATATCATAGTTAACATAATCTTTAAGTCCCATAGTTTTTAGCAAGGGAACACAAGTGTTTTTGGTCATCTAAATCGAAGTGTGACCAGAAGTTATTAAACCCTTTCTGTTTTGCTTTTTCTTTGGACCATATAAAAAAGCTTAAGAAATTATTTCCTTATCTCATAATGGGAAGAGAAAATGCATATTTTTGGGCTTTAGAATTCAAATTCACTATATTATATATGTGAAGTGATGACTTTAAATACTTTATAGATTAGAATGTAAATAGCCATCTAATAACTTACACAACTTCTCTAGTAATAGAGAATTACTATTGTGATTCTCTAATAAAAATGAAGTTCATTCTTTTTTCTTTCACCGAAAGGAAAATGAATTCATTGTAATTGCCACATTAAGAATTCTTTCTTCAAGAGAAACATTTTTGAGTAATGGCTAGACAAATTTCTAAACCAAATTAATCTTGTGAAAGACTTCCTCCCCCCAGATATCTACTTTACATATTTAGGATTACAGATCCTACATTTCCTGTTCTCTTCTATTTGTCTCAACTGCATCACACTTTCTGGGGGGAATTGCTTGAATATGTGTACTTTGAAAGGTGTCCCAATTGATTTTGAAGTGTACTTCAAAACCACTGGTATAGGATGGGAATACCCAAACAATTAAAAATCTAGATTATGTGTTTTTAATGTGATGGTAGCAGTATTTGTTAAATTTCTCAATTATTCCTAAATTTTGTCTCGAGTTGTTTAAGTTGCTTTAATATTTAATCTTTTCTGTAGTACCTTGCACCTGAAGTAATCAGAAAACAGCCTTATGATAATACTGTGGATTGGTGGTGCCTTGGTGCTGTTTTGTATGAAATGCTGTATGGATTGGTATGTATTTCTACTATTTCATTATTATTACAATATATTATAATTGAGTTTTCTTTCTTCTCTCTTTCAGTAATCTCATGGACTCTTAGAAACACTAACAGAACAGTAGTAACCTGGTTAATGAATCCAAAACCACATTAGAGATATGCACAAAAAGAACAATTTTTCATTTTTTTAATAGTTTTTAACATAGTTATTTCTTGGTCATACTAATCACTATTTCAGATATTCTCTTCCCACTTGCATTTTTTAGAGACACCTAGTTATAACATTAAATTTATCTACTTTTATTCAGTTTACTTCAGTCATCTTGCCTGATTTCAAGAAGATGGAAAGAAAAATTATTTTTATCAAGAGATAATGCTTTGGTTTTTGCCTTGTATTTTATTTTTATAGAATTTACTTAATGGTGCAGTACACTGGTGCTGCACTTTTTCTACCACTGAGAACCCTCTATTCTCTTCACTATAAAAGCCATGTCTTGAAGATTTCATTGGGAAAAAAATGATGTCTACTATGTAATCAGTTTCCTCAGTTTGTATTAATTAAATACACATAAGGCCAAGCAGAGTTTCTGATTAACATGAATAAGTTGTTTTACTGCATTGAGTTAATAACATTCTACCCAAAAGCAAACAGTTTAGGCCTTCTATCTAGCTTACATATCCTTATAAAAATAATATGTTTTTTCTCTAGGTTTTTGAAATTCTCAGAATAGTTTCTAGACTCCCTTTGTGGTCCCAGGAGTGTCACACAGCCTTATGCTGGGAACCATGCACTCATGCTCCATGCTGCTGTTCACACTAGGCTGAATACTACCATCAGCTGAGACTTGAGCTGGGGCTCGTTTTTTAATTATGCTTTTTGTTGTGTATTTGTATTTCTCCAGAAAACTGGGGAACTCTGTGAAATTCAGCATATGTTTGCGTTATGGTGGTCTCTTAGAGAGATTAATTCCTATGACATCAGCACTATCTTCTCTTTGCCCTGGACTGTTAAACAGATCTGGTTTTCTGGTTATGCTAGTGACTTAGAACATTCAGTGACCACTTTAAACCTTATTTTCTTTAAATGCCTGGTATTTGCCTTCCCAGTACTTCCAAATCCTTTGAATTTCTTTAGAGGACTTTGAAAGTAAAAAATATTATGATTGTATATAAAATATAATTGATTCAGAAGGGAACATTTGACTCATCTGCTTCATTAATAAGACTATTACAAAATAAAGTTAGCTATTAAAAAGTAAAGAATAAAGTACTTCTTTCCTATTTAAAATAAGAAAAATAAGGCTGTAACTCTCTTAAATATAGAAATTAGTTTTACCTTAAAACGTTTTTTAAATTTTTTATTAAGTTCTTATTGATATACACCCTTATGAAGGTTTCACATGAAAAAACAATGTGGTTACTACATTTACCCATATTATCAAGTCCCCACCCATACCCCAATGCAGTCACTGTCCATCAGTGTAGTAAGATGCCACAGATTCACTATTTGCCTTCTCTGTGCTACACTGTTTTCCCTATGAACCCTCACACCATGTGTACTAAACACAATACCCCTCAATCCCTGCTCCCTTCACCCTCCCTCCTCCCTCCCACACTCCTCCTCTTTGGTAACGGCTATTCCTTTCTTGGAGTCTGTGAGTCTGCTGCTGTTTTGTTCCTTCAGTTTTACTTTGTTGTTATACTCCACAAATGAGGGAAATCATTTGGCACTTCTCTTTCTCCACTTGGCTTATTTCACTGAGCATAATATCCTCCAGCTCCATCCATGTTGTTGCAAATGGTAGGATGTTTCTTTCTTATGGCTGAATAGTATTCCATTGTGTATATGTACCACATCTTCTTTATCCATCCATCTACAGATGGACACTTAGGTTGCTTCCATTTCTTGGCTATTGTAAATAGTGCTGCAATAAACATAGTGGTGTATATGTCTTTTTGAATCTGAGAAGTTGTATTCTTTGGGTAAATTCCAAGGAATAGGATTCCCAGGTCAAATGGTATTTCTATTTTTAGTTTTTGAGGAACCTCCATATTGCTTTCCACAATGGTTGAACTAGTTTACATTCCCACCAGCAGTGTAGGAGGGTTCCCCTTTCTCCGCATCCCTGCATTTGTTGTTCTTAGTCTCGATGCTGGCCATCCTTACTGGTGTGAGGTGATATCTCATTGTGGTTTTAGTTTGCATTTGCCCGATGATTAGTGATGTGGAGCATTTTTTCATGTGTCTGTTGGCCATCTAAATTTCTTCTTTGGAGAACTGTCTCTTCATGTCCTCTGCCAATTTTTTAATCGAAGGAGTTGCTTTGGAGGAGCACTGGTTTTTACTGAGGCTTACTCCTGGGTATGGTGTGGCAGCAGTCACATTGAGGGGATGCCAGTACTGACTGAGGCTGCCATCTGTGGTGGGGCACCTGCTGGGGCAGGTCTGGAGGAGAACACGGGTGGAATGAGCAGTACTTGCAAGGAAAGTGTCAAAACCAACTCCCACTGCAAGGCCATTGAGGCTGAAGGATGGCAAGAAAAATGGTGCCTGCCAACACTTTTGTTCCCAGAAGAAAGTTCCTACAGATCTCTGCCACTCTAGCACACACCCTAAAATTAGTAAGTCCCCTTCACACATAACCCAAGTGCTTCTGATGCTGGATCTGGAGTAAGTGATAGATACAGTGCACTGGCCCTGTAAAAATGAGGTCTGTTTCCTGTAGCCCTCTGGCTCCTGGAGTTAAGCCTGTGATTTTTTAAAGCCAGGCATCATGGGGGCTCATTTTCTTGGTGCAGATCCCTGGGGCTGAGGGTGCCCAATATGGGGCCTGATTGCTTTGCTCCTCAGAAAGGGCCTCTGCGCCTGTGACATCCTTCTTGCTTGTGGGTCACCACACCTGTGGCTTGGTTCCTGACTGCATCTCTGCCCTTCCTACCCTTCTTAATGTGGGTTGTTTTTTAGATCTTTAGCAATAGAAGAACTGTTCTGCTAGTTTTTAGATTCTTTCCAGAGTGAGCTGCATGGTTTTTGGTTGCAGCCTTGATGTGTCTGTGAGGAGGTGAGTGCAGGATTCTCCTCCTCTTCTCAAGCTCTGACAGTAGGATTTTAATTCTGCAGAGTACACCCATAAGGCTGTCACTGCCACAAGTACTTGGGAAGGAGCGCTATCTTCAAAGGTTTCTATCTCTACTAGAAATCTGTTTTAGTTAGTTTATTCCAAAGTCTCAAGAAATTACTTAATGTTTGATCTGTGTTGAATCTCTGTTTCCAATAATTCTATTATCATGCCTATGATGAGGTTGGTGGTTATTTTCTCTCGAACAGATACTTTTACAAGTTTTCTGCAGTTTGTACCTCTCTGCAAGGTATTATTGAACAGACTGTCCCTAATTTGTTTAATGGTCATGTATTAAGCCCTGCATTGCACTAGAATTTTAAATCTCTTCATTGGAAGCTACCCTGAAGATGTACCTATACCCAAAAAGGACTGTGCATTTCTACAACTGTCTAGGTTCAGACTGCAACCTGTATAGCAAGGCCAAATCCAACATACTTTAATGCCATTTTCACATATATCACGTAATACTAACTTTAGTTTCCTTTTTTTTTGTCAGCCTCCTTTTTATTGCCGAGACGTTGCTGAAATGTATGACAATATTCTTCACAAGCCCCTACATTTGAGGCCAGGAGTGAGCCTCACAGCCTGGTCCATTCTGGAAGAACTCCTAGAAAAAGACAGGCAAAACCGACTTGGTGCCAAAGAAGACTTTGTATGTACATCTTTCCTAGTATCCATTTTATTTAAGCTTACTTAAAATTTGAAGATAAATCCTTATTTTATGTGATATTTAATTAGAAGAATATAGCTTTTAAATAGCACTGTGAAAAAGAATCATACTTGTCTCAACAGTTTTCACCAGTGTTTATACAGAACTTATAATATTTAATACACTGACACATGCCATTTTTTTTCATTTGTTCTTCATAACAATTTGATCCTCTCTTCTTTAGCCCCAAGGTCCAACTTTCACACCCTATTAATTTATTTAACTTTCATTTATAAGAATTTTCCTTCCCCTCTCCTCTTTTTAAAAACTTGTATGGTAATGTTTTTGATTACCTAGCTTTTAAATTATTTTAACAAGAATTTATTTAGTGACTTCTGACTGCATGTGGTAATGCCATTTTTCCTTGAATTAACATTAAATCACTTTTCTTGTGAGAATTTGGTGACACCTCCTTGAGATAATTATTTAATTGCAGGTTTGTCTGTTTTTTAAAAAATTCAGGATAATTAAATAGCAAGTAGAGTTACCAATGATGTTAGTGTGTCAGTAAATTCACAAGTACTTAAGGAACATGAACTTTCAAATTCATTTAAATTTCTATAAATTCTTGGGGGCTCTTTATCACTCAAGAACTTGAGCTGAGAATAATGAACTTGTCTGCTGTTGCCTTTCCCCTCCTGCACTTCCAATTCCAGAGGGAGCTCTGTCAACAGGTATCTTTCCAGCTTGGATCCCACAGCCATTGTTTCAGGGAGTCTTGCTAACATGTCACACACACACCCCATCCCCATACCCCTGCCCCTTGGTCCTTTTATTGAACTCATGGCAGAAATCACATCCCTGGATGAATCCAGGTATTAATCTTCTGAACTGCTCAACAGTGCTGAAGAAAATTGCACAACTGATCATATGGGAAGCACTGTGAAGTCATAGTCATTAGTTGTCTCTGTGCTTTACCACTGTGTGATAATGCTTCTTCTTTCTCTCTCCAGCTTACTCTCCTACTCCCTGTGTTAGCTATTCCAGACCTTCTCTTCAAATCCCCAGATTCCTTTCCTTCTTCCCTTTTACCAGATGATCTGGCCTTCTGTTTTATAGGGAAAATAGAGTCAGTGGAGTGGAACTGCCTCAGCTTCTTGCTATCCAATTTGCAGACATATGTACACCTGCTCCTGTCATTTCTTTCTTCCTATTATAGTACTAAAGGTCAGTTTCTGTCTGCACACTGGTTCCCAGCCCCTTGCTGGGAACCCTATGTGTGCTTTTTCATGCACAGATAACTGCACGTTTTTGTTTGGGTTCCTTCTAATCAATAATTAAATGTTATCAAGTCTCCTGCTTTTTACCAAAAGTCTTCAACCCTACTTTCCTGCAAGTTAATATACTATTTTTCCCTTGGTAGCCAAACTTGTTGAAAGTTTCCATATTCTCCTTTTTTCAAACTCCTCATTTCTCAGCTTAACACAAAAGATGTACAAGAATTGCTGGATACTTCTATTCCTCAGCTTGTGTCCTTAGCAGCGTTTAAACTTCCAACACTCTTTTGTTCCCTAGGTTTCTGCAAGAGCATACTCACCTCGTGGTTTCCTTTCTGTAAGTCTGGGTACTTCTCCGTAATCTCCTGTGTAAGCTCCTCTTCCTCAACCTGTGAAGTGTTGCGATCCCTTGTGGTTGTCCTAAAAACCTCTGTTCTTCTACTGCGCGCCCTTCCTGGGCAGTCTCAGTTGGCCCTGTGGCCTTCGTTATCTCCATGTCTTAATCTCACACATGTGTATCTTCAGTCCAGAGTTCACTCTTCTGAACTATGGCCTCATAAATTATCTGCCTGTTCAACACTGCCCCGTGGAACAAACACAGCATGTTCAAATTTGAACTCCTGCTATCTTCCTTCTCATGTCAGAAATCTGGAAGTCATTCTTGATTCTTCTCTCTTCCTTACTTCCTTATTCAACAAAGAGCCAGATCCTCTTGTCTTAGCCTCCTTAATCTTTCCCAGAATGAGACACATCTCTGCTCCCACTGCTCCCACTCTTGTCCTCCCGTTGTCATCTTTTGTTTAGCCACAGCAGGAGCTGTTTTCCCTTTCTCTAGTCATGACTCTCTAGTCCATTCCTCCATTACAGTCATAGTGTTCTTAAAAAACAGAAAAAATAAGATACCACATTTGTGACATTGCTTCCTAAAACTCCTTGATGGCTCCCCATAACCCTAGAATAAAATCCAGAATTCTCAATGAGACCCAATATGCTATGACCTGTTTACCTCTTGAGTTTCACCTTATGTGACAATCCCCTATACTGTAACCACATTGGACTCTCATTTTCTTAACCAAAAAAACCTCTTTGCTACTTCAGGGCCTTCATATTCTGCCTGAAATTTTCTCCCTCTCATTCTTTTGTCTGGCTGTTTCTTACTCACCTTTCACACCTCTGGTCAGACATCTCTTTCTGTAAGAAGTCTTGTTAAACCAACAAACTTGGTCAATAAACTACTTCATACAGTCTCGTGGCACCTTGCAGGAAGAAAGCTGGAATCAGCACTGTGTCAGCTTTGACAGCACCAACCCAGAGTGAAATATTGTTTTGGTAGTAGAGCTCTTATCACCTTGATTCTACCTCTATCCCACTGTGTCAGCCTCTCATGCCTAACTTCTTTACCTCCCATTCAGATAGCAATAATAATTCTTTGTACCTGTGTAGTGCTTTATTCTTTTCATATCACTTTATTTCCATATTTTCTATTGATCCTTAAAACAACCTGTAAAGTATCTAGGGTGGAAATGTTACCCCCATTTTATCAATGAGGAAACTAAGACTGTGAAAAAGATATAACTTAAGTTGGTCATTCTGAGTAACTGACTGTATTTCATATCTGCTCTGATAGTCTTTCCAATACACCATTTTGCAACATGAATAACACAAAAAACACATACCCAAAAAGAATTATTGAAAGACAAAGTGGTTTGACTTCATAAAACTCTTCAGTGAATACTTAATGTCTTCAATGTTAGTAAAAATACATATGTATTTCTTTAATATTCTAGCTTGAAATTCAGAATCATCCTTTTTTTGAATCACTCAGCTGGACCGACCTCATACAAAAGAAGATTCCACCACCATTTAATCCAAATGTGGTATGTATATCTAAATTTTTCTTTGTAAAATGGTGACTTGTAGACCTGAAGCTCATCATAACTTTAGCAATAGCTCTCAATATCTAACCTGAATGAAACTGCATCAGTACCTAAATATTTGTAAAATATGTCACTCAGGGTTGCCCATTACAACCAATAACTTCAAGACGACCAGTAAAATTATAGTTATACTGGATTGACAAAATTGTCTTTCAGCACAGTAACTGTGAAGTGTTTCTTTGGAGCATGTATAAGAAAGGGATGAATTCAATGGGTTTAAAAAAATGCAAATTAAAGTAACTGTGAGGTATTATTTGCATACCTACAAGTCAGCATTTTATGTAACACACATGTACAGTTTTTTCTAGATTGATATAAAACTAGGTACATGCAAACATTATTAATAATGTAAATTGTTATATCCTTTCTGGAAAAGTAAGATAGTATTATAAAAATGTTCATGTGAGCTTGAATTGTTAAATCTACTGATGCAAACATTTTACCCAATGAATTTTAAGCAGAAAGCCACATCAAAGACATGTACAGTATTAAAAATGTAAATTTTGGGGGAATAAATATAAAACAGGGAAATTGTTAATAATCACCAATGAAAGTGTTACTGATAGTAGTTTTCTGTATATAGGCATGTATACTTTTTATGCATTATAGTATATAATTTTATTCCTCACATAGGCTACCATGTTACTATTACTACTATTCTTAATATATATAGGTTTTATAAATGAAGAAACTCAGAGATGTCACATAGCTGGATTAAAAACTAGTAGAGCAAGGATTCAAATCTGCCTGATTCCAGAATCATTATGCTCTATTTCCTTTTCTTGTTAAGTAAATAATGATAATAATAAATATAAAAATGAGCAGACACTTGAAAAATCCTTACAATGTTAAATAAAAGCATGGAAATTATAAGTTTTGTGAGTTATGACTGTGGCAATGAAAGTAGCAGATAAGGACTGGAAGAAAATAAAAACCAAGATTGTTTTGGGGTTGCAGGATCACAGGTAATTTGTTTTTTGTTTATCCAAACTTTTTTGGTATTTCTGTGAAACTCAAGTATTTTTTTAGTAAATTAGAGCAGGATAAAGAGATCTCTTCAGAAATCTGTTTACTCAGATTTTGTTGTAATATTAGTTTCAGTACATAGCTTATATTAATTATTAGGTATGATGTACATCTGTAAATATGGCAGTATTTATAGATTAACTTATTTTCATATAGCTCATCCAGAAGTGACTTCATTAAGGACAATTTCCATCCCTAATTTTTAGAGTTTGCTGTAGGAACCTATAACCTTTAAGAATTATTTTCTTTTCTTTATATTGAGAGCTGTACTGCGTTAAGTTATCCAAATAAATGTGTTGTCAAGTACATTAGAGAGGTAGGGACTTATAAGGAACATTGGAGATGGAAACAGTGTTGACTTCAGCATCAGATACCTCTGTGTTTGGATCCCTGCTCTTCTATGTCTAATTAATTATAACTTTTACAATACCCATAATCAAGGAACCATAAGAGACAAAAAAATTGGTGAATTTGACCACATACAATTTAGAAATATCTGAGGAAAATTTCCTCCACACCTAAAGCATTCTTATAAGTCAATATGAAAAAAAGACAAGTGACCAGTAGAAACATGGACAAAAGACATAAAATATACAGTTACAGAAAAATAAATACAGATGGCTTTTAAATATACAGAGCGATGTTCAAACTCACTGAAACTTGAAGAAGTGTAAAATAAAACTTAACAGATTACCATTTTTCACCTAACAGGTTAACAAAGATCAAAAAGTTCACTGGAATATGATGAAGTAGATATTTTCTCTCATACTGTTCTCAATACTTGTACCCGTTTACTTCCCCAGCAACAATACTATGAAATAGTGTTGTTATTTTCCACATAATATGAATGAGTTAATTTAGGCACAGAAAAACTTAATTTGCCCGAAGTTTAACATTACAGAAGTAGAGTCTGGGCTAAGGCACTATGGAGACAGCCGCCACTCACTCTTCATGTGCACCATCCAGTCCTCCCAGGCAGCACTAGCCACAGCCATAAGAGCATTCACAAGATATTTATAAAGTCAAGTAAAAGAGCATTTGGCATCATTTATCGAGCACCTTCTGTATGTCAGATTCTGGGAATTTTATGTGTTCACATATCAGATCCTCCCAACAGCCTCAGGCAGTAGTGTTCTTATTTCTTATTTTACAGTAGAGGAAACAAACTCACAGAGAAAGGCAATTTTTATAAAGAATCATTACAGCTAGAAGTATCACAGCCAACATTCAAACCTTAGTCTTATTCCAGAACCCATGCTTCTAGGGCTATATGTAGAATGTGACATTTTTTACATATACATAAATATAATTTCTAGCATTCTTTTTCCTCTTTTGGTGAATTTCTCACGTGGAAGGATATAGCATTCTGGGTTTCTTTGGTCTCTGCTCTGTTTGTAGGCCTACAGACTAACTGTATCCTTGGCTTATAATATCTGCTCTGAATCCCTATCTGTTCACCTCAGTTATACTTGATGACTTTAACATTTTAAAGATTCCTTTCCCTTTAGGGAAGAGATAACCTAGAGTTTCAGGAATGGGCTTTAAGAGTGAATCACCTGCAAACCCTGATTCTGGGGAGAGAATATGGAAGCTCTGTCCCCTGTCTCTTTCATTGGTCTCTTCTTGAGTTGTATCCTTTATAATAAAACTGTAAATGCAAAAAGAAAGAGTGAATTACCTGAATTTGTATCCCAATTTTTATCTGTAAATGCATTGGAATGGGAGGGCCAATTAGTTTCTATCAGATTAGTAAAGGAAGGTTAAGAAACGCTGCCTTCAGGCAGCCACCATGCTTCATTTCCCAGGTACCTGGCCACCTTAGGCCCCCAGAGCTAAGGATTACGTATAGCTGGATGCATATAGCTGGGTGCTTAATGGCCTCTCTAGCACCAAGAAGAACACACTGTTCACAATTCTACTTACACCCCTTCATTCCTTCATCATGAGGCTTCACCTACCCAGAATGAAAAACTGTATAGGCAGGCATTTTATGGAAGCTGAAATACAAAATGCTATCCTGAAAACCTATGTGAGCCCCTTTTCTAAACTTAGAAGTGATGATGGTTAGAGAGAAAGGGTGCCTTTGCAGTTGCAGGGCCTGAGATTCAAATTAACATAGGTAAGTACTTTCTATGCTAGCTTTCCTTACCCTTACCTCTGCTCACAAGAACCTTAACTATTAGAAGGACAGACAGTCTCACCTAAACAATTAAAGTCAGGAAAAGCAGAAAATGTTTCAAAGAAATGATGAAGTAGGAAGACATCTAAACTTGCCAGGAATAAATATACAAATTCATAAAGTGGTTTTAACAAAGGACTAAATTAATGGGAATAAAAAAGAAACTAAGGTGAATAATAGTGTGCTTTTGATGTTTTAGGCAGGACCAGATGATATCAGGAACTTTGATGCAGCATTTACAGAAGAAACAGTTCCGTGTTCTGTGTGTGTGTCTTCTGACTATTCTATAGTGAATGCCAGTGTACTGGAGGCAGATGATGCCTTTGTTGGTTTCTCTTATGCACCTCCTTCAGAAGACTTATTTTTGTGAACAGTTTGCCATCCAGAAGCCATCGAGCAAATATAAGCCTATGGATGAGACTGAAACTCCTGTTTTGTGCATATATTCAAATATGTTTAACTAGTGCCTCATTTTACATGTAATGTTAAAAACTATGAAAAATGTATTTTCTGCTGTATGCAAGAAAATAGGGCATTTCAAAGAGCTAAGTTTTGAATTAAAATTCGTATTCTTGTTTATTAGGCTTATTTTTAAACAGAAATTTTAAAAGCTATTGTTCTTAGCTTAACCTATTTTTAAAGAAAACTTTTTTGCTAATGACTGTTCTTTCCCTGTAAGTTTACACGAACATCTACTGAAGATAGATTGTTCCTCAACAGTCTGTGTCAGTTCAGTTAACATATATTAATGCCTTTGTAACTGTCTACTTTGACCTTTGTTCTCAGATCAGATCTATGCAATTGGTACATGGTTGTTTAAGAAGAAACCGTATCTTTCCATAATAAATCACTATTTGACGTAACTAATTCTTGGTAGGATTAAAATGTAAAAACATAGTTAACACATTGGCTGCTAATTAATGCTTTGAATAAGTGTTCATTCTGTAGATCAAATTAAGAAGTACAAAAGGAAATACTTTGCTTTTGAAATTTCAATTCAAATTTGTGAATTAGTGTTCCTTTGCAGAAAAAGTAAGAGTTTAATAGTTACAAATTTGAGTATTCCCAAAGATCTGCAAGGTACTGCTGGATATTTTTTTAGGTGGTGCCAAAAATGAATGTCTCTATGTTATGTATTTATATTATAAATACATTCTATTTATGTTCCTTTTGGTCTTTTGAATGTTTAATATATTGCTAAGTAGGTCTAAACCTTGGTATTTGTTTTTTACAAATAGCTATTCAAAACTGTCTTACTAACTGGTTAAGTGTAAAATACTGAGCTTTCTAGAGCATTTACCTACTTGGGAATTAAAAAGTAGAAGAGCAAATTCTGGGTCAGTATAAATGTATTTCACTACAATGTAACAGAAGTTAAAAATAATTCAGGTAAATGCATGGTCAGTATCTTAGCAAAAAGACAGGCAACTGGCCTTAAAATCATACTGACAACCAACCAACTTGTGTACTTGTAATTGTGAAAGAGAATAACTACAGAAAAACTGAAAAAGAATGCTTATCTTGGAATTCTGATTCTTGGTTTAGCATAGAGATTTTTCAAGTCATGTTGGAAACATTATGGAAGAGTTTAGTGACCAAGTTTAGGTTCTTCAAGAATAAGCATTCTTTCCATGTATTTTATCCTAAGAAAGAAATCACAAGAGCATTTCATACCAACACCCTTTAGCTTAAAAATGTTCAGCTGAGTGGGAGGAGGGGAGTGTGCTTTTGTTAGATTAATAATATTTGCATCCAATACACTGAATCTTCCTTTAGAGGTAAGACTTTAATAGTGACACTGTAAATATTTGCTTTATTGGCACTACTGTAAGTTCTGCTCTTACACAAAGCTCTTTGGTGATTATGAAGCAAAATAAAAACTATAATTTCATGTATGATTTTGTTTTTTACTCACCTACTTCTTAATTAAACTGTCAGAGGTTAAAGTGCAATATCATATATTTTTAAGAACAAATTTAAAATAGAATATTGCTGTTTCTCAGCAGAGGAAATACAAGTCTTACATAATATAATAAAACTAGCAAAAAGATTAATGATCTTCTAATGTCTGTTATTATTTTTAATTAAAATTGGTGTTTGTTCCAGTAGTCATTACAGAAATTAATTTATATGTGTGAGGGATAGAAGTATCAAATTTTGACTAGATATTTGGACACATTTGAAATTACTATATTATCCTAGGTGACATGTTTAATATTCAGGGAATAGAATCTCTTTGAAATTTTAAGTTTATCTTTTCTCTCATAGCATGATAAGTCACTTAGGAAAATATATGCTCTTTGAATAGTTCAACCATTTCATGGTTTGCCAAAATAAACTCCAGAGGTCGAAATGAAGAATCCCTTAACATTCTTCATGTTACTTATACCTCTTATCTTATTGCTTATGGTAATTCACAGGGCTTCCTGGCCATTGTTACATTTGAACACTGAAAATTAACAAAATTTTGACATACCTGGGGAAAGGTGCTAACCAGTGTTAGCTGGGAGCAAGTGCTCTATTCAAAATTTTTATATGCTAAAATAATTTTTGAATTTAAGGTATTTACACTGAGAGCTAACAAACACTGTTGGATATAATTTCAGCAATGGTAAGCATTTGAAAGGTGGTTTAAATATTTGAAATATTTGTTACTATAAAATTTATTATCACCAGTATCTTTTATCATGCCTGTAACTAGTATAGTGATTATTCATAGACATAATATTATAATACTAGACACAGATATTTTGTGAGTTGTTCTTTTGTATATCACATATATCATAGACTGTATGAATGTATGAAAAGTGGCAGTGAGTATGTAGGACTTTTTTTGGAAATATTGAAATGATTTTTTCAATAAAATGTATTAAAATTGATAACTTAATCCTCATATATGACTTTGGAAGTTAGCTATATATTTGGCATGGGATTTTCTGCCACTTGCCTTTAAAGGCAGTTTTTTACTTTTGTTCATTTTTACTGATCGTTCCACATCCCAAAGTAATTGTTCATTTATATGAAACCTGAAAGTGTACATAGATGAGATTCAGATGGCTTGAGTACCTTGAAATGATATGCTAAGTTTTGTGTGTAAGTGAAATCAACTTGGGGCAGGGAGTGCTACAACTTTGTTCACATGTTCAGAAGGATCCCCTGCTATAAAAAGTTGGGGTTTCTTCTCTGCTGCTTTGGTTCTCCTTTATTCACCTAATATTACAAGAACTCATTCTCTGGCTTTCCTTAAAGCATTCCAATTGCAGGTTTATGTAATTTATCATTTTTGGTGTTTTACCAATATTGTATAATCACCCATTTGTATCATTTAAACATATTCCTTAGTAGTTAAAAGGACACCCACACAAAAGTATTTATTTCATCATTTCTTTACATCATACCCATTTTACAGAGGTAATTAAGTCAGAAAGAAATACAGCTCTCTCAAAATGTAACGTTTTAGTAATTTACCCAAAGTCAAGGTAGAATAATTGAAAGCAATATTACACAAAAAGCCGATAGAGAACTAGAAGTATCAGAGTAATAGCAGGGAAGTAGCCAAAGGATCCTAGAAATAAAGTTATTTTTACAGATTGTACTGAAAATGATGAATGACCATATGAATCTTAAGGCAACTGTGTAAATCATTCTACATAATCCTCCTCCTTAGTGGAAAAACCAGATTCACTTGGTAATTTTACAAATCTTGCATTCAGGTATGACTTAGAAGTTTTTACTGTAAATTTTCTTTTGCAGGAGTATCTTATAGATTCATAATTTCCTTCTAATATATTTTCAGCATTTTCATTTTATTAGGGAGATATTTCTATTTCATTTTAGTCAAAACTTTGTGGGAATCTACAGTGACTTCCAATATTTAAATGTTCTATGTTTTATTAGTTAACTCATAATTCAGAAGGTTTATGTGTAGTAAAACAGACCTACTCAAATGGTCAAATTTGATCTTTGTGTGTGGGATTTTCTTCAGTTTTTTCTAGATAGTAGTTAATATAGTTATGCTGTATTGAATTTTTCTTATGCCTCAGTGGTAGTAATAATGCAAAACTTACAGCTTACTTTGTTAATGATACATTTATGTTGAACACTAACAATTTACTTTAGAAAGATATCCTAGTGATATGCTTCAGTTAGATATCAAAAGCCAAGCTTTGCATTTGTCAAAACTCATGAATTTGATACTTAAGAGCTATGCACTTTGCTATATTATACCTCAATGAAAAGCATTAAAAACTGAAGTCAGCTATATATATAATGCAAAAATAAAATATAAATAATTCATAATATTACCATCTTAAGAGAAGCAGCTGAGCAATTTTACCACATTACATATAATGAGAAATTTGGAAGAA
The DNA here is from genome assembly GCF_040802235.1 of Manis javanica. NCBI lineage: Eukaryota > Metazoa > Chordata > Mammalia > Pholidota > Manidae > Manis > Manis javanica. The sequence continues at coordinate 155,060,519 of NC_133157.1, forward strand.
GGAAAGGAAAATTACGGGGAGGAAGAGGTGGAAATTACATAACCTGAGCAATATTAAGTACACAATAATGTATGTCAGGACTTCATCTTCCAGTTCCACATGTAAGGAAGTTTAGAAGTTGCTGAGGTAAAAGCTTACCAGACTGAAACATCAATGAGTCTTCTTGGGTAGAGAAGATACACAGGGCATACTGCTGCCCCAAAGACTAGATGGAGATGGGCAAATGTAGGAGTTTGCAGCTTAGTGGATCAGAGTCTCATGACAACCATGGGAGCTAGTGCAGGGGTAGGAAAGCCAGAACTGTTTTGACAAATTGCTGAAGGCTAAGTGTAGACAACTCAGAATTCAAAGTCCAGGGGGGTCCAGTCATAGGAATCCTAAAAATTTTGTGAGATTTACCTCTGGAGTTCAACCAGCTTCTCACAATAAACATTGGGGGGAAATGCCCTTGTGCTTCCAGCAAGAGGAGGGAAAAGAACCATTCTGAAGTTTGTCCCAGAGCTCTCTTAATACCTGCCCTCAAGAGAAACTAGGTAACCAGACCCTGACCTGCAAGAGTTTAATCAGAGTCTGACATGAAGGAAGAAAGTACCCGACTCCAGTCAGTTTGAGTCTTCCATGTGGAAGGAGGGAAATGGCCAACTCCACTCCACCTGAGCCATCCTGTCCCAGCTAAGGAAGGAGAAAAATACAGAAACACACTGTTCACATTCCAGAGGCACAGGCTCACTAAAAGACTTGAGACCTAATCAAGACTATAAAACTTCACCTCCCACCACATTTCTAAAAGTCTATTTACAGCAGTTCCTCATAACCACTACATCATGTCTGGCTACCGAGAAAAAATTACAAGGCATACTAAAAAGGCAGGAAACACAATTTGAAGAGACAGAGCATGAAGCAGACATGACAAGGTTGTTGGAATTATCAGAGGGAGGTTAGAACAACTGTGACTGTTGTGTTAAGGGCCCTAATGAATAAAGCAAGAACAACTGGGCAGTGTAAGCAGAGAGATGAAGATCTTGAGAAAGAACCAAACATTTCTGGGGATAACTAATGAAGAATGTCTTTGATGAGCTCATTAGTGTACTGGACATGCCTAATGAAAGTCTCAATAGAAACCTCCAAAATAGAAAAGAGAACAAAGACTGAAAAAAAAATCCAGAATATGCAAGGACTGTGGACAACTACACAGGGTATACACATAATGGAAATACCAGAGGGAGATGAGAGAAAAGAACAGAAGAAATACTTGAAGCAATAATGACAGAATTTCCTCTAATAAATGTCAGACACTAAAGTACTAACACAGGAAGCTCAGAGAACATCAAACAGGATAAATGTCCACCCAAATATACCTAGGCATATTATTTTCAAACTACAGCAAATAAAAGATAAAAAGTCCTGAAATAAACTGGAGGAAAATAATCACCTTACCTATAGAGGAACAAAGATAAGAATTACATCTGACTTCTCAGAAATGATACAAGCATAAGAGAGTGGAGTAAAATATTTAAAATGTTGAGAGAAACCCCTCCCATCAACCTAGAATTCTGTACCTGTGAAATTATCCTTCAAAAGTGAAGGAAATATATTTTCTCAGACAAAAATTGAGGTAATTTATTGCTAGTAAATGTGCCTTGCAAGAAATGTTAAAAGAAGTTCTTCGGAAATAAGGAAAATAATAGATTAGGTAAAAAAACTCAGATCTATATAAAGAAAGAGCATCAAAGAAGGAATAAATGAAGGTAAAATAAAAACTATTAATTGATCTAACAAGTAATTGTTCAAAATAATAGCAATAATGTATTTCATTATGTATGCTTATATATAAGTATGTTTGTGTATGCTTTTATATAAATGACACCAATGATACAAGGGAAGGAGGAAATAAGACTATTTTGTTCTTATAAGGTACTCACTAAGGAAATTAACCATACTGTGAAGCATTATAGTGTTATTTGAAAGAACTTGGATTAGTTATACTTGTGTATTGCAAACTCTAGGGCCATCACTAAACAGAGTGGGGAAATTGTAACTGATATCCTAAGAAAGGAGAAAAAATGGAATCAGCTAAAATCACAAAAGCTAGAAAGAGAATAAAAGACAGAAACAAGTAAAAAAAAGCAAATAGAAAACAGTAACAAATATGGTAGATATTAGCCCAACTATATCAATTATCACTTTGAACATAAATGGTCTAAACTCATCAATTAAAAGAGATTGTCAGTGTGGATCAAAAAACAAGGTTCAACTATATGTTGTCTATAAGAAATCCACTTTAAATATAAAGATACATATGTATTAAAAGTAAGTGGAGAAAAGTGTTCCACCAAAAGAAAACAGAAGTAGCTATGTTAATTTCAGACGGAACAGACTTCAGAATAAAGAAAGTCAATGGATAAACAAGGACTCTACATAATGATAAAGGAGTCAATTCTCTAAGAAGACGCCAATCCTTAATGTGTCTGCACCTAACAAAAAAGCATCGAACTACATTAGGCAAAAACTGATAGAACTGCAAGGAAAGATAGATGAATCCACTGTCAGTTGGAGACTTCAACACCCCTCTCTCAGAAATGGACAGATCCAGCAGACAGAAAATCAGGACATAGTTGAACTCATAGTTGAACTCCATCAAGCAACTGGATATAATTGACCTCTGTAGACAACTTAACCTAATAATGCCAGAATGAACATTCTCCTGAAGCTCACATGGATCATTTGCCAAGATAGACCAAATTCTATCCATATTACAAGATAGGCCATAAAACACATCTTAACAAATGTAAAAGTATAGAAATCATATGTCTGCTCTAAAACCACAATGGCATTAACCTAGTAAACAGAAAGATAACTGGAAAATCCCCAAATACATGGAGATTAAACACACTGTAAATAACAAATAGGTCAAGGAGAAATCTCAAGAGAAATTTAAAAATATTTTGAACTAAATGAAAATGAAAATACAACTTATCAAAATTTGTGGCATATGGTGAAAGTGCGTATAATGAAACATTGAATGTATAAGAAAAGAGGAAAAATCTACAATAATCCAAGTTTCTGCCTTAGGAAACAGGAAAATCACAAATTAAATCCGAAGTAAGAAGAAGAAAAGAAATAATAATTAAAGAAGTCATTGAAATTGAAAACAGGAAATCACTAGAGGAAAATCAATAAAACAAGCTGGTTCTGTGACAAGACCGATAAAATCAGTAAGACTCTAGCCAGGCTAAGAAAAAGAGAAGACACCAATTACTATCAGAAATGAAAAAGAGGACATCACTACATATCCCAAAGACCTTAAAAGGATAAGAGGGGAATATTATGAACAACTCTATGTCCACAAATTTGATAACCTAGATAAAATGGACCAATTCCTTAAGCAACACAGTCTGCCAAAACTGAGAAAAAGACAATCTTAATAGGCCTATATCTATTAAAGAAATTGAATCAATAATTAAACTTCCAAAACAGCACCAGACACAGGTAGATTCAGTAGTGAATTCTACCAAACATTTAAGGAAGAAATTATACGAATTCTCTATAATCTTTCAAGAGATAGAAGTACAGGAAACATTTCCTAACTCATTCTATGAAGTCAAGATTACCAAAACCAGACAATGAATGACATTACAAGAAAACTACAGACCAATATATTGGTGGTGTACATTCCCATGAACATAGATGCAAAAATTCTCAACAAAATCTTAATAAACTGAGTCAAAGTATTAAAAGAACTATACATGGCTGGGTGGGATTTATTCCAGGTATGTAAGGCTGGTTCAACACTAAAAAATCTGATTAGGAAGAAGGCAAGGATGTCTCTTCTCATCACTCCTTTTCAATATCATTCTGCAAGTACTAGCCAAGCTAATGCAATAAGAAAACAAGTATATAGATAGGGGAGAAAAAAATAAACTGTTTGCAAATGACATGATCATCTGTAGAAAATCCAGTAGAATCAACAACAGCAGTTCTGGAACAATAAGTGATTACAGCAAGACTGTAGGATACAAGGTTAGTATACAAAAGTCAGTCACTTTCTTATATACCAGCAATAAACAAGTGAAATTTGAAATTAAAAACTTAGTACCACTAACATTAGTACATCCCAAATATTAAATAGGTAGAATGATAACAAACTATGTACAAGATCTATATGAGGAAAACTATAAAACTCTTAGTGAAAAATCAAAGAACTAAATAAATAGGAAGATATTCCAAGGGTATGGATAGGAAGACAGTATTTTGTCAAAATGTCTTGATCTATAGATTCTACATGATTCCAATCAAGATCTCAGCAAGTTACTTTGCACGTATCAACAAACTGATTCTAAACTTTATATGGAGAGACAAAAGACTCAAAATAGCCAACACAATATTGAAAGAGAAGAACAAAATTGGAGGACTGACACTACCTGATTTCAAGACTTACTACAAAGCTACAGTAATTAAGACAATGTGGTATTGGCAAAAGAGTAGACAAATATATCAATGGAACAGAACAGAGAGCCCATAAATAGTCAACTGATATTCACAAAGGAATAAAGGCAATAAAATGGATCAAAGGTAGTCTTTTCAACAAATGGTGCTGGAACAACTGGACATCCACATGGGAAAAAAATAAGTCTAGAGAGAGACTTTACACCTTAACAAAAATGAACTCAAAATGGATTACAGATCTAAATGAAATACAAAACTATAAAACTCCTAGAAGATAGCATGAGAAAAATCTAGATAATCTTGGGAATGTTGATGTTTTTAGATATAACACCAAAGGCACAATACATGAAAGCAATAATTTGTAAGCTGGACTTCATTAAAATTTAAAAATTTTACTTTTCAAAAGACTGTCAAGAAAATGAAAAGACAAGCTACACAAAACATTTGCAAAAGACATATCAATAAAAACCTACACACAGATGTTTATAAGCAGCTTTATTCATAACTGCACAACTTAGAAGCAACCAGAATGTTCTTCAGTAGATGAATAGATAAATATACTCTGGTACATCCAGACAATGGAATTTTATTCAACTCTAAAAAGAAATGACGTATCAAGCCATGATAATACATGGAAGAAATTAAAGTGCATATTACTAAGTAAAATAAACCAATCTGAAAGGATACACACTCTGATTCCAAGTATGTGATGTTCTGGAGAGAGCAAAACTACAGAGACAGTAAGAAGATTAGCGGTTGGTAGGGGAAGAGTGAATAGACACAGTACAAAGGATTTTTAGGGCAGGGAAAATACTGTATGAGACCATAATGGTAGATACATGTCCTTCTACATTTGTTCAAACACAAAGAATGTACACCACCAAGAGTAAGCACTAATGTAAACAATGGACTTCGGGTGATGATGTGTTAATGTACGTTCACCAGTTTTAACAAATGGGCCACTCCAGTGAGCAATAGGCAGAAGCTATGCATATATGGAGGCAGGGAATATATGGGAATTCTCTATACCTTCCACTCAATTTTGCTGTGAATCTGAAACTGTTCTAAAATGATTAAATCTTATAAAAAGAAGAAGGCATGACAGCTGGTCCCATGTAGTTGCTGGAAGAGAGAAAAAAGTGAGTGAGAATGAAAGGAGAAGGGACTTTGAACAGTCCTCTCCCACACCACCACCCCCTAAATACAAAAATTAAGGTAAATCTATCAGTTGGTAAGTACTGATCTTTATAAATCTGTCCAACAGTCTATGCGAATATACCTAAAAATTATTGCTTCTTGCCATAGTAGTTTTACACATTGGATATTTACTTAAAATTTTCAGACTATTGAGAAGTTCCTAGTTCTCAACCTACCACTGAAAATTTGTGATGTTCAGTGATTCTTTGTAGTGATAAAGCACTGTTAAGTATTTCCAGCAATGCAACAAGCAATGAAATTTTGACTTTAGATAATTACTCTCATTTTCAGTGAGTTTGCATTATGAGGTAATGCATTACATAGCTAAGGAGTGCTATTCTTATGTCTAACATACTTTAAGGGATGTATTAAATACATAAAAATCTATTAGAAAATTTTACTGGCCTAAATTGATATAAAAGTCCACCATTACTTTGGCATGGAAATGATTTGTTACAGTTAACTGATTTATCAAAACTTTAAAATATGTGAGTACCTTTTTTAAAAATTGATTCTACTTTCAATACAAGGCCCATCACCAGATCATAGCCTAGTTCTTCCCATCTAAAACAATATGACCACAAAATTGTACTACAGTATAAGACAGTTTTAACAGCCATTTGCTGTTGCAGATTGACTACTTCAGCAAAGCATTTTCCTCACCTTACCACTAATAGATTATATCGCTGCAAAGAAAGAAACTCTGAGGTATATTATCAACACTATAATATATTGAAAGTGATGGTCTTAATTACTCTTCCATGGAAAGTGGTCCAACTCTCCACCCCTTGAATCTTTCCACCCATGCAATACAGCAGCACTGATAACTACCAAGTAATACTAATGGGGATGGAGTCAGCACAACTTTTAAGTTTTGGGGGTTTTGTTTGGTTTTGTTTTTTGGGGTTTTTTTTGGTAACAGCTTTATTGTGATTTAATTCACATACCATGCAATTCACCCATTTAAAGTGTATAATTCATTGGCTTTTAGTTTATTCAGAGTTGTGCACAATCAATTCTAGAACATTTTCATCACTTCAAAAAGAAACCCTGTATGGATGGATAAACAAAATATGCTATATACGTACAGTAGAATATTATTCAGCCTCAAAGTTCGGACATGCTACAACATGGATGAACCTTAAAGACATTTTGCTAAGTAAAACGAGCCACTCACAAAAAGACAAGTACTGTATGATTCCTCTTAAATAAGGTACCTAGAGTAGTCAAATTTATGGAGACAGAAAGTAGAATGGTGGTTGTTATGGGCTGATAAGAGGGCAGCAGAATGGGGAGTTACTATATTTGAATACAGTTTCAGTTTGGGAAGATGAAAACGTTCTGGAGATGGTTGGTGGTGAGGTTCCACAATGTGGATGCACTTAATGGTCAATTTTATGTTATGTATATTTAACTACACTTTTTTAAAAAAGAAAAAGAAATCCCATTCCCATTAGCAGGCACTTTCCATTTCTCCTCAAGCCCTAGGCAACCAATAACCTACCTTATCTCTGTACAGATTTGCCTATTCTGGATATTTCACATAAATGGAATCATAATATTTGTTTGGCCTTTTGTGTCTGGCTTTTGCTTTGCATAGTGTTTTCAAGCTCAATGATGTTGCAAATATTAATACCCATTCCTTTTTATGACCAGTATGCAGCTGTACATTTTACTCCCCAGTTGTGTACACTTTTTGGCTATTATGAATAATACTATGAACATTCGTGTGTAAGTTTTAATTTGAACATAGTTTTAAATTATCATATTACTTGTAATACCTAAAGCATAGCATGAAATTGTTGGGTCATATTGTAACTCCATGTCTTCGTCTTTGATGTAGTCCGGGTGTATTTCCCAAATTAACTACCATTTTGCATTCCCACCAGGAGAGTTTTTTCTAATCTTTTTAAAAACAAACGGACATCCTTGGGCTGTGATAAGGAAAACTAAAGGCCTTGCAGGGTGGGAGCACGCATGACTAAATTAAATAGGTTGGAGGGCAGGTGGTCTAGACACTCTGGCGACTGGGACCCCAAGGATCCCGGCAGTCCCCGCGCCTCCAACGGCAGGAGAGGCGCGCATGCGCCGACGGTCTTCCTGCTTCCAGCTCCAGGCGGCGCGTGACTTGTGGAACTCTCCGGGTGCGACGTGGGTGTCACTGCACTGCTGGGTTGGGGTCCGCGCCCCTGACGTTAGCACTGTGGGTGGGAGGGATCCTGGATCCCAGGGTGTGAGGCGGGATTATCCGCTTTGGTTGTGAGGTGTCTTCCTGCTGACGCGGGATGGAGAGGACACTCAACCCACGCCTGTGCCAAGTGAACCAGCTCAAGTTCTTTCGACCATGGGATTACTTGTAGGATTTTAACCCTGTTCGCTTATTTAATGCTTTTCCACAGGCTTCGGTTTTCTTTCCTCCACTTTCCCCTTCCTTGAAAATGCATCCTTCCCCAGGTCATCTGCTTTACACAGGTGGTACCTAGAGCCTTCTGTCTACCTGTTTTTTTTAAAGCTACTGAACCAGGCCCTGATTTGTGTGACGCTACTGCTTATACTATCTGGGTGTCCCAAGAACCTGTCAAAGACATACTGAAATGAGCTTCACCTCATCATTCTCCTGCTCGTCTCCTGGTTTCCATATTACCATTAGAGCAGCAGCATCCACCCGCCACCATATTGAAAACTCAGACTAGTCACCAGAGCCGGTGTGAAGTCTCTAAAAGTCTAGAATCCAAACCCTCTGTTCTGTTTCCGAATGCCCCAGATTAGGCCATTCCTCTTTAAGGACTATTTCAATAGCTAGAAACTATCGATTCTTACTCTATTCCAACGTTTTTCTGCTCAGGCAGCAGGGTTTTTTGTGGAAAGTCTCATAACCTAAGGATGACATGCTATTTGGCAAACAAAAACGTTTTATTTCCCTTTGGGTAGGAATTTTTTAAGTTGATTTTTAAAATCTGACCATGTTATTCCCCTGTTAAAAACTCTGATGGCTTCCTTTTATCTATGTAATCATCATGGACGACTACAAAAGCTTGGACGATTATAAAAAGCTGTCATAATCCGGTTGAGCCTCACCTAACCATTTCATTTTCAATAGACTCTTCTATTCAGCCACAGAAACCTCACGTTCTAATGAAGCACAGATAGTGTCCTGAACACACTTTGAGATCATTATGGCCCAGAGAAATAAACAATGAAGTTTCCCCCTTATATAATACTGAAAATGACAGTATTACTTTTCTTTGGAAAGTGGTCTGAACTCCAAGTAGTAGGGGTATGAATGGTTTTAGCCTATCTTTAGAAAACTTTCTCCTCCCCTCTTTACCTATCCTTCAATTAGTGAAATCTTATTCATCTATCAAATGCTTCCTGTAAAGAATTCCTCACTTCTTCTCTAAGTCTCCACGTATTTAATTGATATGTCCTAAAACCATTTAAGACATTATGACTCCTTCATAAGGATGACCCCACATTTTGTGAATTATTTTATATATGTTGTTCCCTCCCTACTCCCTAGTACATTAATATTTCTTTCATAGCACACAAGTTGTAACAACATATCTGTTATTCCTCACTGTACTCTTCCTGAACAACAGGGACCATATTTTTCCCATTTTTGTATCCCCAGTGCCTAGGACAGTCTGGTATATAATAAGTAGTAAATGCCCAATAAATATTTGATGATGAAAGGTGATCATATTATTTCTGATTTCTCTAAATTGGCAGCTCTGTGAAGGCAGAATTCTATCTTAAGTCATATTATCACTGAATATAATTATGAGCATATATTGTTTCAATGAGTGCTGTCTTTAAATGATTTTATATTATCCACTCTCTACTTGTTACTGAAGTTAGTTTGTTTTGTGTTGATCACTGATAGAAGATTTAAGTCAGAAGGGGCTTCATCATTTAATACAACTCATTTCCTATAGATGAAGATTCTGAGCCAAATGAGGCCAGGTGATTTCCCTATACCAGCTAGGAAATGCTGGGTCTGGAACCAAATTCTCAGTTTTCTTAGATTAACCAGACTTTGTTAGATTGAATTTATGAAACGACTTTTAAAGCTTTCATTTTTTAAAACAATGCCTGCAAGGGCACCTCATAATCCAATATTTATTACAAAAAGCTTTTTTTGTAATACTACTCTGTAAAGAGATATTTGAAGTTCCTGTTCTTAAGTTTGCAGTTTTGTGGAAAGTCTCATAACCTAAGGATGACTCATGCTATTTGGCAAACAAAAACGTTTTATTTCCCTTTGGGTAGGAATTTTTTAAGTTGGAATTTTACCTCATTTTATTTTACTCTTAATTTTAAGTTTAAAAATCTATAAAGTTTAATTAGAGATCTTCAAATGTAAGTTTTACTTTTTTTATTTCTAGGTGTTCTCATCGTTTTTATGAGTTTCACCATCTGTAGTTAGTCTTTACCAGCAGTCGTGGTTTAATCAATTAGTAATACAGAGGAATCATTAACTAGGAGAAAATGTCAAGTCTAAGAATGAAAGAGGCAGCCCTTATCTATCTTGATAGAAGTGGAGGCCTTCAGAAGTTTATTGATGATTGCAAATATTACAATGGTATGTGCAGCAAAGATGGCTTTATTTTAGAAACTTTGAAATAATTCCTGTATATAACTATCCTCATTTTTATATTTATGGATTTTTTACAGATTCAAAACAAAGTTATGCTGTCTATCGATTCAATATTTTAATAAATCCCTCTGATGTTGTTGAATTAGATGCTGAACTAGGAAATCACATTTTACACCAGCCTTTAAAAGCTGCTCAAGTATTTCAATCAGTAAGTTAAAAAGAAAGAAGTAATTTTATGCCACATGAAATTTTTCATAACTTTTTTGTTTGTTTGAAATTACAGGTCTGTTTTACTGCTGTTAAAACTCTCTCATTAATTGGACAATTACAAACTGAAACCCAAGTAAGTTTTTGTTAAATTTAACAAAGAAAACTAAGGTGCAGTACTTCGAAGATGACTTGTGTATTTTTATTTTTAAATGATCTTAATATTATTATGTTCATATATTGTTTTGTTTATTAAAAAGGACAATACATATTTTTCAGAGTTCAATGGACTATCTTAATATGCATCTTTGCTTTCTATATTGTCACTTATAACATTAGACATTTTTATAATAAAGCACTTAAAACATACTCCAAATTAAAGAGAATACATTGAATTTCTGTATGTCTATCAATAATTTAATAGCTTACAGTATTTTGCCATACCTGCATCATCAATTTTCTTGTCAAATATTTTAAAACAAATTCCAGACATTTTATTATTTCACCCCTACCTACTTCAGCATTAAACTATAAAAATTGTGGGTATTTTTCTTATATAACCACAATGCCATTTATCACCCCTTAGAAAAATAACAATGGTTCCTAGTATTGTCTATATCCAGTCTATATTTAAATTTACCCAGTTGGAGTCTTAAGAATGTCAGCTGATTTGCTCAAATCAGTATCAAAACAAGGTCTACACATTATAATTGGTTCTTATATATCACTGCCTCTTTTAATCTAGAGCCATTTCCTCCTCTTTCCTTTTTATACTGTTAAGTTTTGAAGATACTAGTTAATTAACCTGTGGAATGTCTCATAATCTGGATTTGTGTGATTATGTTCTTGTGATATTTAACTTACTCTTCTATACCTCATATTTCTGGAAAATAGAAGTTGGCCCTAAAGACTTAATTAGATTCAAGTTCAACTCATTTTGACAAAAATATATCATTGTGCCGTGTATTTCATTTTGCACTACATTAGGAGAACTATAGTACCTGTTGTCCCGTAGCAATGCGTGATTGCTAAATCACAACTGATCAGTGAGTTCAGGTGATCTCAGTCTCTTCCCTCCAACAAAGGGCCTCCCATCAACTTTCACCTAATAGTTTTTGCTGCCATTGATAATCGTTGCCTAGAATCCATTATTTCATTAGGAGTTGCAAGATTATGATTTTTCTAATTTTTAGCAACCTTTCTGACTTTATTAGCTGAAATTATTCTATAAGAAAAGTTTTCTTTCATCAACTATTTGACTACCCTGAAATACAATTTGTACAAGAAAGGCAGAATAAATGTTTAATTTTTTCCATTTATACATATTCAGAGAGTAATGAGTTGAGATCTAGCATCCTCTAAAGGTAAACATAAGTTTTTTGTTTTTTGTGTTTTTTAATTAAGAGGAACTCATAACTTTTTAAATATATCTGTTGTATTTCAATGAATTTTTGGCATTCTTTATGACCCTTACATGTTCCTACCTTTGGTCTTTGGGAGTCTCTTAAAATTTGCTCCTGTGTCTTTTTGACACATCCTATAGTTTTTTATAGCTCCCTTGGTTTCTGGCTCAAAGAGATGAATCAGATCCTGATATATTTTCTGCCCAGACATGAAATCAGCCATTTCCCCTGAGGAGCTCTTGTTCCTTTTAGTGAGAAATGATATTTAGAGATCACAATCTGGGCACTAAAGTTCATTGCTATTGGGTTCTCATTGTTTTATAAGTCTTTTCAGTGGATACAGTGAGAAAATGTGTATTTTTAAGGAAAAATAATGAGTTCATAATTAAAATGTAAGATTATAAGGGTTTTGAATCTTTAATTTTATATTTTAAATCTTTTATGCATAATATTTTGGTTGCTGATAACACTAACAAATCATTTATTTACCCTACAAATATACCTTCTTTATTGTAATATAATTCAATAATATAAGTTCTCTGCAATTTTTATTAATACAATTTTAATTTTCTTATTAGATTAATATAGTGCTGAAGTTAACACATTTACCTCCTCTGCCAAGTTATAGTCTTGATCTTTGTGAGTTTCCACTTGATTATACATCTCAAAGGTTTTTTATGATGCAAGGAATAGTGATTGCAGTGACAACTGTAACCAAGTATACGCAAGGTGCAAGATTTCTTTGTTCAGATGAAGCATGCCCTCTTTCAAAAGGTAAATATTAAAATTAAAATTGAAACATCAAAAGCAATTTATTGTTTAATCCTGAATCATGTTTACAATTAGTTATGACACATTCACAGAAGAGAAAAAATGGAACAAAATAAGGCGTGTCTTAATATTTATAAAGTTTACATGGCATATCTTTAAATACATTCCTTCTTCACTTCTCCCCCTCAACTCAATAGGTGCTCCTGTATTGCTGAAGTACTTGCTCTTCTCACACATTGTCTCATGACTCTTCATGCTGCTCCCTCTCCATGTAATGTCCTCTCTTAACCTTTTGGCTTAATCCCATTTCAGTCCTTCTCCAGGATACCTTTTCCTTTCATCCCCACCTTTCTTCTCTCTGAACACTCTGTAAATAATACAACATATTGAAATGATCTGTTTCTTATTGCTACCTGTTGAAATTGTGTGTTTAACCATATCACTAGTGCCTTAGCACAGTGCCTGGCAAAAAGTGGCCATGCAATAAATGTTAATTGAATTGCTTGAACCCCATGCAAAATTCATTTTCAAGGATTGAAAATAGATAGTTAAATCTAAAAGCAGATTTAGCTTACTTCTGTGTTCTTTCAGGATTTCAGTACATAAGAGTGCATATGCCTGGTGCTACAGAATCTGCAACAGTAAGGAACGACTTTTTGTGTAATCTATGTTCATCTTCACTTCAAGAAGACAGAAAATTCAGAGTACTTGGTGGTAAAAATACATTTATATTTTTAATTACAATTTTTAAAAAGTTTGATATTTTAATGTGGAAATTAAATTGAATATATATTCTAATAACTATTTTATGCTCTTTGCTTTAAGATAAACAGATAGTTGAAATTATTACTGCAAAGGCACTTCATGCCTTTCAAGGATATTCTAACAATCAGCCATTTAGGTTTCAATCTCTTACTATTTTCCTAAGAGGTAAGTAAGTTCTGTTTGAATTAAAAGAATATTGCTATAAAATAGGTAACACATTTAATTGATTTGTTTATGCTGATATATTATAAATGGTACTTCTGTAAATTAAGAATAGTAGGTCTTATTCTTGAGTATATAAAGAATCATATTTAGTTAATGTATCAGTTATTCACTTAGTCATACAACACTTAAAAAGATATTAGCACCTGCTATGTCCCAAGCTCTATGCTAAATCCCAGGGTCACAATTATTTATACTAATGAGCTCCCATTATTTTATGTGTGTGTCTTATGTAAGTATTGGAGTTACTGTTTTGAATATAAGCTTCATGAGGGTAGGGAATTGGCTTTTTTACTGCACATAGTAAAAACTCAATAAATATTGGTTAAATGAATGAACATTGATGTATAATTGATATATAAGAATTATTGCATGGCTAAAAGACCTGTGATTAAACAGAGTCTGCCTTGATGGAAGAAATTATCAGTATCAATCACCCAGGGAAGAGGTGAGTCTTCACTGAGAAGGCAAAACTGTGCAAATGAGAATGAGGCTCAGCTTCTTTTCTTGGGCTGATATTGTAGGAATTAAACTGTTGAGGAGAGATCTTAGATATCAACCATGTATAGGAAACTCTGGAGTTAGAAAAGTAGAGCCTCAAAGAACTCTTTTCACCATGCCTGACAAGGATGAGGCAGACATGTAAGCCAGATATAATATGTAATTTTTATATAGCACCTTCTACATGCCAAGCACTCTTACTTATATTAACTCATTTAGTCACAGTAACCCTATTGAGTAGATTCCATTGTTTTCCCCATTTTACAGTGCAGAACCCAATGCACAGAGAAATTAGGTAACAGTCACTGAACTAGTGACTACATGGCACAACCAGGATTCAAACTTGGACATTCCAACCTCAAAGTCTATGCTATTGTATTAAATACTACATATAAACCATACAATATCGAAATATATTTAGCCATCTGACTTATATTTTAGTAGAAAACTCTTCAAGTTAATTCTATATAGAACCCAAATATATTTTTAAAGATGAAGTTAGTAAAAGTAGGCCTTTGGGGGTTCACATCAGAAGAAATACCTAGACTTCTCAGCCTCTTGCCTTCCTTTTGACCTTTCCTTGACTTCAGGACATATCCACCAAACTATAAGATTCCACAGAACAGTTGAAAAACTGTTCAATTTTATTTTTCCCTTGTAATTCATTCTGTATTCTTTAGTTGTTTTTGTTGTTTGGGTGGGTGGTTTTGGAATTTTTATTTTTTGATTCTTCACTTCCAAGTCTATAGGGTTCACAAATATGCTCTTTGAAGCTGAGAGAGAGAGAGAGAGAGAGAGAGAGAGAGAGAGAGAGAGAGAGAGAAGAAAATGGGGATCACTCTTTGATCTTTACAGAGAGAAGTTAATCCTCGCTCCTTCTTGTACTCCTCTTTCATAGCTTCACAACCACCCAACTAACAGTTTAATTGTAAGATCAATATTTTTAGTGTATGTTTTTAAAAATGAATTTTGAACTTTGCAAAAGCTTTGCCCAATCTGTAGATATGAGAGGACCCTAGTATGTATAAGAAGGAGACATTGGGGAGACTGACCTACCTGTAAATTTCTGTTTTGCTACTTACTATTTAGCCTTGTGCAAGTTACTTAAGCTCTTAGTTTTTTCATATATGAAATGGGGCAACAATAGTTGTCTTACAGTTAACAATTAGGTACTGTATGTAAAAGTACCTTGCCTACATTGTAGACAATGAATGATACCTTCTAAAATTATTTTCTTCCCAAATAATATTATTACTTAAGAGGTCATTTTTATTAACATTCTTGTCATTTTATGCAAAGAATTTCATCTTAAGTAGAATGATCTTTTTTCCTTTGATTGTATTATAGGAGACTACCTTGTTGCTATGTTACATGCTTCTTGAAGTTAATTCATCATTACCTGTAACTATCAAAATTTTCAGGAATAAAATTGCCTCAATTTACATATTTGTGCCAGTATAGATGGATAGTATACTAAACGAAAGTAAATACAACTAATTCAACTACTAAATTGTTGAATTCGTTTTAGATCTTTGAAGCATATGATCATGGAAAAAGTTTGTTTAATAAATACATTTTATTTTATGTTTAATAATTTTAGATGAATCAGTGAATAAAATGAATATAGGAAATGAGTATAAAATTATTGGAATTCCAGCCTGTGTAAAAACCTCACAAACTTCTGTTTGTATGGAGGCAAATAGCATCACTTTTTGTAATCCAAAAGGTAAGGAAAATGCTAATATCATGTATTGACATATCTAAGTTTAAGTCCATTTGTTCAGGAAATAAATACTGGCTGCCTATGTGCTGGACACTTTTCTAAGCACTAGGGATACGGATGTGATCAGGACTGTCAAGGTTCCCACTCTTAAATCATATGGTAGACAGTCAATAAACCTGTAAACTAATCAATAGGATGTTTTCAGATAATAAATTCTATGAAGGAAATAAATGGGAAAATGTAGAACCTTGTCCATATGAAGGACTAGTTTCTTTTGGCCAACTCTTACTTTGACTTTTTTGTAATTAGCAATGAGAAAATGTTTCAGGATGCCAAGAGTTAGAGATTAGTTAAAAGGGTTTTCTACCCAACCCTTTATTTTCTAGCTTAGGCAATCCTAAGTAACTGTATAATCTGATAAAAAGAGCCAAATAAAATAGCCCAGTGAAAGTAAAATTTTCTCTTCGGAGTTCTTAACCAATCAAGAAATAAGACAAAATAAAAAGACATATGGGGGCCAAAATATCATTGTTACTACTGATAATAATTTCTTTTAACTACTCTCACATAATCAAGCATTCAGTAAACAAAAGTGGAGGGCAGTAGAAGTGCCTACTCTTCTAACTTGGCACACAAATATCTAAATATAGGAAAGGTAAGTTAAATCTTGAATTAGAGTTAGATTTTTTTGGAATCGCTAGATGACCCATGCTGAATTGAAATACAAGTGGATTCTAGATACCTCTGCTTATCTTGAAGAAAAGAGCTTCTTAAAAGAATAAAAATGTTGAACTACAAAAGCACTAATGGACAATAGACATTTTAGTGTTCTTTTAAATGTTTTTCAACCATGAAGTGTTTCCAGATTTATTGATTTGGTAGCAGAACATGATTTAAATGTAGGTGGAAAAGTATGCTTTCCCATGCTGAACTCCAGAATTAGGCAGATATTACCACCCATATGTGGCAAGAATTACACTAAGGTAGACCTCCCTTGGTCCATGGGCATGGATGAGTAGGGGTTATCATTTTCCTGTCATGACAGCCCAAAAAGAAGGAAAGAGGGCCTGGGTTATAGAGGCACACTATTCCTTCCAAACTGGCCATGAATTAAATCACACATCCCTTTCAGGAGTTGGACAGAATGAGGGAATAGAGAAGACCTAGAATATTACAGTATAATATGTTGTACAGTACTTTAAAAGTAGTAGACAGATGCACCCCTATGTTTATCACAGCACTATTTACAATAACCAAGAAATGAAAGCAACCTAAGTGTCCATCATTAGATGAATGGATAAAGAAGATGTGATGCATACACACAATGGAATATTATTCAGCCATAAGAAGAAAACAAATCCTACCATTTGCAACAACATGGATGGAGCTAGAGGGTATTATGTTCAGTGAAATAAGCCAGGCAGAGAAAGACAAGTACCAAATTATTTCACTCATATGTGGAATATAAGAACAAAGGAAAAACTGAAGGAACAAAACAGCAGCAGAATCACAGAACCCAAGAAAGGACTAACAGTTACCAAATGGAAAGGGACTGGGGAGGATGGGTGTGAAGGGAGGGAGAAGGGTGGGGAAGAAGAAAGGGGGCCTTACGATTAGCATGTATAATGTAGGGGGGGCATGGGGAGGGCTGTGCAACACAGAGAAGACAAGTAGTGATTTTACAGCATCTTACTACGCTGATGGACAGTGACTAATGGGGTATGTGAGGGGGACTTGGTGAAGGGGGAAGTCTAGTAAACATAATGTTCCTCATGTAATTGTATTAATGATACAAAAAAAATGGAGTGGGAGAAGGAAAGGAATGTGAGTTACAGATCCTTAAATGGGAATTGTTGATTTTTTGGCAAGAGAGTTCTCACCAACAGGCAAGGGTTTATCTAGCTGTACATGGGGAGAGAAGGAGCTGAGAGTGGGTGTATCCTAAAGGCAAAGTGGAATATGGTGCTTGTAGGCTGTGTTCTTGGTTTAAAAAAATCAGAATGGGAATGCATGCATATTAGACTGCGTTTATATAATATATGCAAACTATTTAGCCTAGTATCAGCTGCTCAAATTATAGCTGAAAAATAAACATCCAAGCTACTTAGAAAAAAAAAAAGTAGTAGAGTATAAATCATACCTTTTAACAGCAACATTCAAATATTTCCGATTCTTGTTAGCCCTCATTAAAGGTGATATTATTTCAAACATGGAAATATAGAAGCAAACAGTACAATACAGGAGCCACATGATCTGATTTTGCTTACATGGATCTTAAAGTAAGAATGAGGGATTTGCTTGCAATTCCATGTAGACATACAGAAAGACTGTTTCCTTTTATTACAATCCCTGGGATAGAAACAATAGACCAGAGTGACCTCCAATCATAATACAAATCTGAATATGGCATCATTAAAAGAACTGCAATTTGATGTTTTAGGTAAATGGAATTATGTGTTTCTAATGTCATCTTCTTGTTTTAAACTCTTTTTAATATATGTGTTAATATTTGCTTTCAGTACCTTCAGGACCTGAAATTAGCGACAATTTCAGGTATCTCCTTACTTTGACTTCCAGCTCATACTGGAAGTTTGCAGCAATACTTGCCAATATCTTTGCATCACAAATTGTTCCTCTTGGGACTTATAATTTGCTCAAGCTCTGTTTGCTGATGAGTCTAGTACAGACAAGTAACCATAATAAGGAGCTGGAAGATTACCTGGATATTTTAATCATAACAAGTGATACTCTACTTGTAGACAGGTAAAATAGTGACGTACTTTTTCTCAAATTATAGATTGGTCACAGATTTGCATAAATCCTTTCCAAAAGCATCATTAAAAGGCAAATATTTAGAATTTATCTGGGCAATATAAATAACTTAGAATTTTATCAGTGAAGTTCAAAACTTTTAAAACATGGAGTAAAAAATGGACTATTTGCTTTCCAACCACTCAAAATTTCAACCTATTTTCCCACCCAGACCTTTACAAATAAATGCATCCTTCATAGCCTTTCTTTCCCAATTCCTAGCTCAGTGTTCTGCTTTTGTACTTTGTTTTCATTTTAAAATAATCTCCTCACTAAGAACCAACAAGCCATTTTTTTTTCTTCAAGTTTCCATTCATTAATATGGATTCAGTGCACCCAAATAAGGCTGCCAAAAGTACTAAACTTACATTTTGGATTATCACCCTAACTTCAGAATAAGTCTCTCCTAGGCATTTGGGGCTCCTCACTAGCAAGTACCCTTTTTAAAAATTACTTAAATGTCAAAAAGCTAGGAATAAGCTTCTTATATTAATATCTTATATGGAATTGTAAAGCAAAAACAAATTCATGGAATGAATTTAAAATTTTTTAAATAAAATTCAAGTTAATTTTAACTCAGTTGGACAGATGACGTTTTGCTAAAATTAAATTGCAGTAAATGTGGCGCTGACTGCTACAAATTGCTCCAATTTAATCTCCCACTAATGAGTATGAAAGTATTGTTTCCTCATAGCCTCCCCAACAGTGCATGTTATCAAACTTCCAAAATTGCCATCTGTTGGGTAGAAAAATGGTATTTTATTTTAATTTGCATTTATTTAATTGGAAGTAAGTTTTGGCATCATTTAGAGCTTGTTAAACACTTGTATTATTTTTCTGTGAACCTCCTTGACCATTGTGCGTTTTTCTATTAAGTTGTTTATTTCTTATTGATTTGTGGTATCTCTTGTAAATTAAAGCCTTTATCTCTTTTCCTGTTTGTCATTAACCTTTGGTTTTTTCTAAAATGGTCTTTGGGGCTGTATGAGAGATTTGTCTTTTGTTTTGTTTTTTAAGTGAAATTTATAATACAGTGAAATAACCAGATCTTAAGTATATAATTCGATGAATTTTGACAAACGCATGCACTCCTATAGCCAGCACCACCACGATATTCAGAGCATTTCCATCACCTCAGAAAGTTCCTTCATTCCCTCTTCCAATCAGTTCCTATCTCCACAGGTGATTTCTGTCACCATAGGTTAATTTTCTTATTCTTCAACTTTATATAAATAGAGTCATATAATGCATACTCTTTTGCATCTAGTCTCTCACTCAGCATGTTTTTGAGATTGACTCAGTTGTGTGTATCAGTAGCTCATTGTTTGTATTGATGAGTATTATTCCATTATGTGAATATGCCAGATTTTTTTTATCCATTCTCCTAGTGATGGACATTTGGGTCTTACACATTTTGACTATTATAAATAAAGCTGCTGAAAACATTCTATTACAAGTCTTTTTGTGGACGTATTTTTCCATTAATCTTGAATAAATTCTAGTTGTTTTTATCCTCACCAACATATGATGGTGTTAGTCAACTTCAATTAAGCCATACTAGTGTGCATGAAATGGTATCTCATTATGGTTCTAATTTGCATTTCCCTGATGACTACTGATTTGAACTGTTTTTCATGTGCTTATTGGCTACTCATGTATCTTCTTTTATGAAGTATTTTAAGTTCTTTGCTCATTCTTACTTTCTTTTACATTAAGGTTTAGTTGATATATACAATATTATATTAGTTTCTGTTTTACACATAGTGATTTGACAATTATATACATAATGCACTGTTTGCCACAGTAGGTGTAGTTGCCATATTTTTTATTACATACAAAGTTAGTTTTTATAATATTATTGATTATATTCTCTATACTGTACTTTTCATTCCAGTGACTTATTTATTTTTTATTGTACCCCTTTATCCCTTTCACCTATTCTGTCCACCCCCCCACCCCCCTCTTCTCTGACAACAACCAGTTTGTTCTCTGTATTCTGTGTTTCTTTTGTTTCTTTTGTTCTTTAGATTCCACATATAAGTGAAATCATATAATATTTGTCTTTCTCTGTCTGATTTATTTCTATTAGCATAATACCCTCTAGGTCTATCTATGTTGTCATAAACAGCAAGATTTCAATCTTTTTTATGGCTGAGTAATATTCCATTGTGTACATATATAGATATACCACATCTTCTTTATCCATTAATCTATTGGTGGATACTTTGATTGTTTCCATATGTTGGGTATTGTAAATAGTGCTGCAATAGACAAGGAGTGCATATATCTTTTAGAATAGTTTTTTGTTTTCTATGGGTAAAGACTCAGAAGTGGAATTACCAGATCATATGGTATTTCTACTTTTAGTTTTTTGAGGAACCTCCATACTGTTTTCTATAGTGGCTGCGCCATATTACATTCTTACCAACAGTGCACAAGGGTTTCCTTTTCTCCATATCCTCACCCACACTTGTTATTTCTTGTCATTTTGATACTAGCCATTCTGATTGGAGTGAGATGATATCTCATTATAACTTTGATTTGCATTTCCTTGTTGATTACTGATGTTGAGCATCTTTTTGTGATCTATTGGCCATCTGTAGGTCTTCTTAGGAAAAATGTCTATTCAGGTTCTCTGCCTATCTTTTAATCAGTTTTTTTTCTTTTGGTGTTGAGTTATAAGAGTGATTTATATATATATATATTGGATATTAACTCCTTATCAAATATATTATTTGCAGTTATGTTCTCTGATTCAGTAGGTGGCTTTTTCATTTTGTTGATGTTTTTTTCTCTGTGCAGAAGCTTTTTAGTTTGATGTAATCCCACCTCTTTATTTTTGCTTTTGTTTCCCTTACTTTAGGGAGACATATAAAAAAAATTGCTAGGGCTGATGTCCAGGAGTTTACTGCCTATGTTTTCTTTTAGAAGTTTTATGATTTTAGGTCTTACATTTAGGTCTTTAATCCATTTTGAGTTTATTTCTGTGTATGGTGTAAGACAGTGGTCCAATTTCATTCCTTTACATGTTGCAAAGGTTTTCCCAACACTATTTATTGAACAGACTGTCCTTTCCCCATTGTATATTCTTGCCTTTTTTGTCATATATTAATTGACTGTATAAACATGGGTATATTTCTCGGCTTTCTTTTCTGTTCCATTGGTCTGTATGTCTGTTTTTGTGCCAGTACCACATTTTTTTTTATTACTATAGCCTTGTAGTATAGTTTGAAATCAGAGAGCATGATACTTCCAGATTTGTTCTTCTTTCTCAAGATTTCTTTTGGCTAATTATGTCTTTTGTGGTTCTATACAAATTTAGGATTATTTGTTCTAGTTCTGTGAAAAATGCTATTGGTATTTTGATGGGAATTGCGCTGAATCTGTGGATTACTTTGGGGAGTATGAACATTGAAACAATACTAATTCTTCCAATCAATAGGCTTTGAATATCTCCATTTAGTTGTGTCATCTTCGATTTCTGTCATCAATGTCTTATAGTTTTCAGATTACAGGTCTTTCACATCCTTGGTAAAATTTATTTGCAAGTATTTTATTCTTTTTGTTGCAGTTATAAATGGGATTGCTTTTTTAATTTCACTTTCAGCTAGTTTATTAGTTTAAAAAACACAACAGATTTTGTATCCTGCAACTTTACTGAATGCACTTATATAGGGGTTTCTATATGTATTACCCCGTCATTTGCAAATAGTGACAATTTGTTTCTTCCCAACCAGGTTGGATGCCTTTAATTTCTTTTTCAAGCCTGATTGCTGTGGCTAGGATTCCAGTACTATGTTGAACAAAAGTAGTGACAGTAGATATCCTTCTCTTGTTTGTGATCTTAGAGGAAAAGACTGAGATTTTCACCATTGAGTATGACATTAGCTGTGGGTTTGTCATATGTCATTTATTATTATATTGAGGTGTATTGCCTCTATACCATTTTGTTGAGAGTTTTTATTGTGAATGGATATTGAATTTTGTCCAGTGGTTTTCTGCAACTATTAAGATGAATAAATGGTTTTTATCCTTCCTTTTGTTAATGTGGTGTATCACATTGATTCGTGGATGTGGAAATATCCTTGCATCCTTGGAAATAGTCCCACTTGATCATGGTGAATGATCCTTTTAATGTATCATTAAATTTGGTTTGATAATATTTTGTTGAGGATATTAGCATCTATGTTATTCAGAGATATTGGTCTATAATTTCAGTTTCTTGTAGTGTCTTTGGTTTTGGTATTTGGGTAATGCTGGCTTCAGAGAATGAATTTGGAAGCATTGCTTCCTCTTCTGTTTTTTGGAATAATTTGAGAATGATAGGTGTTAAGTCTCTAAATATTGGTAGAATTCACCTGTGAAGCCACTGGTCCTGGGCTTTTGTTTTTTGGGAATTTTTTGATGCCTGATTCAATTTTGTTACTAGTAATCAGTCTGGATTTTCTATTTCTTCCTGGTTCAATCTTGGAAGATTGTTATGTTTTTAGGAATTTATGCAATTCTTCTAGGTTGTGCTATTTGTTGCCATATAATTTTTCATAGTAATCTCTGTGTATTTTTGTGGTGTATCATAGTATTTCTGTGATATCAGTTTCAGTTCTACTCCTTCATTTCTGATTTTATTTATTTGGATCCTTTATCTTTTTTCCTTGATGAGTGTGGCTGAAGGCTTATCAACTTTTTTTTTTTTATCTTTTCAAGGAACCAGCTTTTAGTTTCATTCACATTTTCAATTTTTTTAGTCTCTATTTCATTTATTTCCATTCTGCCCTTAATTAATTTTTTCTTTCTTTTTAACTTTGGGCCTTGTTTGCTCTTCTTTTTTTAGATCCTATAGGTGTAAGGTTAGGTTGTTTGAGATTTTTCTTATTTCTTGAGGTAGGCCTATATCACTATAAGCTTTACTCTTGGAACTGCCTTTGCTGTGTTCCAAAGATTTTGAACCATTGTGTTAATATTTTCATTATTCCCTGGGTATTTTTTTATTACTTCTTTGATTTATTGACCCATTGGTAGTTTAATAGCATTTTTTTTTAGCCTTCAAGTGTTTGAGTTTTTCCAGTTTTTGCTTGTAATTGATATCCAGTTTCATATTCTTATGATTGGAAAAGATGCATCATATGATTTCAGTCCTCTTAAATATATTGAGACTTGTTTTGTGGCCTAACATGTGGTCTAGCCTAAAGAATGTTCCATGTGAGCTTGAAAAGAATGTATTCTGCTCTTTTGGGTTGGAGTGTTCTGTGTGTATCTGTTAAGTCCATCTGGTCCAATATGTCATTCAGAGCCACTGTTGCTTTATTGATTTTTTTGTCTGGATAATCTATACATTTATGTAAATGGAGTGTTAAAGTCTCCCACTATTATTTTATTAATGTCAATTTCTCTCTTTATGTCTGTTAATACTTGCTTTATATAGTTAGATGCATATATGTTGGACGAATAGATATATAAATTATATCTTCCTGCTGGATTAGTCCCTTTATCAATATGGAATACCCTTCTTAGTCTCTTGTTACATTTTTGTTTTAAAGTTTATTTTGTCTGATATAAGTATTGCTACTGCAGCTTTTTTTCACTTCCATTTGCATGGAATTTTTTTTGCATTCCTTCACTTTCAGTCTGTATGTGCCTTTAAGTTTTCAGTGAGTCTTTTGTAGGCAGAATATAGATAGATCCTGTTTTTTAATCCATTCAGTTGCATATGTCTTTTGATGGACCATTTAGACCATCTATATTTAGAATGATTATTGCCATTTTTTAAATTGTTTTCTGGTTGTGTTTGTTGATCTTCTCTATTCCTTTCTTCTTTAATTCTCTTCATTTGTGAATGATGATCTCTTTTGTGTTATACTTGGATTCCTTTTCTTTATGTTTTGTGTCCCTATTAAAGGTTTTTGGTTTGTATTTACCATGAGGTTTGTAGATGACATCTAAGTATATAGATTATATAGTATATATTAAGCTGATGATCACTTAAGTTTGAATTCATTCTAATACTTTGCTTACTTTTAAATGGGGTTGTTCTGGATGTACATCCCTGTCACATATATGTACCATGAAATTCTTTTCTCAATCTAACACTTGCATTTTTTTCTTAAAAGATATCTTTGATGAACTGACTTTTTAGTTCTGATGAAATCCAAATTATTATTTTCTTCTACATTCAGTGTTTTCTGGGTTCTGTTTAAGAAATATGTGCCTAATACAACATCATAAGATATCCTTTTATATTTTATTCTAGCATTATTGTCCTAGCTCTCACATTTGGTCTGTTTTATGTTACAAGTAATCTTTGTATATGGTATGAAGTAGGAGTCACACCATATACAAACTCTTCCAATCCGTGAATATGGTATATATCTCCATTTATTTAAATCTTCCATAATTTCTCTCAGCAATGTTTTATAAAAGTCATGCATATATATTATTGATTTCTAAGTATTTGTATATTTAATACTATTAAAATGGTAGTTTTATAAAGTTTATTTTTGAAATATGTGCTGGGACTATATAGAAATACCACTTATTTTTGTATTTCTATGACCTTATATCAGTATTTGAAAAATTCCTTAGCTGGTTTCAATATGTATCCAAATTTGAGGGCCATTGTTCAGTGTAAATAGGTTCTCAGTCTGACTGCACATTAGGATCACCTGGGAAAATTAAAAAAGAAAATTTTTGAATGTGGCCCATTCCCAGAGATTCTCATTTACATGCTTTGAGGTGGGGTTTGGCATTGGTATTTTTTTAAATTCCCCAGATGATTTTAATGTGAACTACAGTTGAAAAATACTGCTCTATTGGCTTGCAAAAGTTTCTTTCTAAATCTTGCTCCCCCATTTTATGTATCTTCAAACTAACATCCAAATTTCTTGGAATGGCGCATACACTAGACATTTTATAGCATCTACCTATCCTATGATATCTGCACATCATAGCTGATTATGCCATTAAGCTATGTAATGGTAGGAATTTGTAAGCTAATTATATTCCTCTCTTAGAATTAAAATTTGAAAAAATGAAGAGGCTGAGGCAATTGGCAAAGAGATTAGAAAGCAAAAGGATGTATCAAGAATTACCATGATACATAGGCAGCAGGGATAGTCAGGACAAGCTGTTAGTAAGCCTAAAAGCAAAAATTTTGAATAAACAAAAGAAAGCAATCTATAAAAAGACAAAGGCCCAGTTTAAGTGTCATCTCTCTGTAACTTTCTCTGACTTCTTTCCAGGAAGAAATAATACTCTTTTATGGATGTTCTCAACATTATTTTTGTACTTATCACATTCTGTTTTAGTTTTCTCTTTATGTCCCTCTTTCTAGGCATGAGCTTTACAAATTAAGGAGCTTTACAAATTACAAATTTCATATGTTTTTATCCCTAACACAAGTACTCAATAAATATTGAATCAGATTAAATTCAGTTGTGTAGCTGTTAAACATAAGAATTATGAAAATCAAATATTAAATGATAGTAGTGAATAACTTTTTTTTTCCCTTAGGCTTTTGAATTTTAGTATAAACCTTGTGCCCCGTGGTATACGTCATCCAGTCTCTACTGAAATTTTTCCTACTCTGTCCAGGAATAAGTATGGAACTGGAGCAGTTAGCATTCAAGCTGGCAGTGCTTTGCTAGCTAAAGGTGGTATCTGCTTTATAGGAGACTTGGCTTCACACAAAAAAGATAAACTTGAACAGCTTCAATCAGGTAAACAATATTTTTAAAGTTAATTTTCACCTGTTTAACTTACAGACTTATCACTGTCAGGGAGTTACTTAACAGCTAAAATTCTACATATTTTAGGAATTGAGAAATTATATTATGTGACCTTTCTCATTTTACCTTTATAAATAAATTTTTACAAAAGGAATTTCATGTGTTAATGCTGTTTTACCCTTTGCTCTCAGTTGTCCTAACACATGAGTTTGTATTGGGCCCTATTTATTTCCTTATCTTGTCTTATTGCATTAGCTAGGACTTCCAATATGATGTTGAAAAGCAGTGGTGAGAAGGGACGTCAAGGGACATCCTTGTCTTGTTCCTGATCTTAGCAGGAAATCAAGTTTCTCATCATTAAGTGTGATGTTATATGTAGGTTTATGTAGATGTTCTTTTTCAAGTTGAAAGAGTTATCTTCTATTCCTAATCTACTGAGAGTTTTTTTTAATAAAATGAGTATTGGATTTTAGCAACTGCTTTTTCTGTATCAATTGATGTAATACTGTGGTTTTTCCTCTGTAGCCTGTTGATACAGTGGATTACATTAATTGCCTTTCAGTTGTTGAACTATCTTTGCATACCTAAAATAAATCCTACCTGGCTGTGGGGTATAATTCTTCTTATACGTTGTTGGACTCAGTTTGCTAAGATTTTGTGAAAGGATAGAAAAGAGAATAGAATGTTTCCACATATTTTTGTTTGGGTTTTAAGTGGATGAAACATGATAGCCCTAATTGTGAGTAATGCACACAGAACCATTTGAGGAGGAGAAATACTGAATTTGGTTTTGAACATGAGAATTTGATGTATATATTTCCCTTAACCATTGTAGTTCATCTTCTTTGTCAATCTTTTTCTCTTTTACTCCTACACAGATGGCTTACTTCCTTTTATTTGTTTTCCATATTAAAGAATGTTGTTTAATTTCAGCTCCTTGTAAGCCTGCACTATATGACAAATTTCCTAACCCTCAGCCTGTGCCACCCACACACTGACCACAATTCTGGCCATATGTCCCAAGTCATGGGACACATAAACCTTCAAATATTTTTCTTGCCCTGTTCTTTGTATATTCTTTTTATCTAATTTAGCCATATCTTACAAAACAATCAAATTTACTTGTATCTTTACTATCCAAAGTGTAGATGTTAAAATTCTTCATATTTGTTATTAATTTGTATATATATATATATATATATATATAGACTAAAATGAACTTAAATAACAAATGGGTAATATCTTCTGATTTAGTTGTAGAAAGCAGAAGCATCACAGTGCACATCCCAGGAAAGAAGTATGGGGATGATATTGATCAACAAATGACTTTTCCAGTTCAGTGCAGTTTTTGGACTTTTGTTGATATGGATTCATCTTCAAGGAGGAATATGCAGAAAACCAACACTCTAATTGGTCAGATGGTAAGGTATATGTATATTTTATTGTCTGAATGTTGTTCAGGAATTTTAATCACAGACTTTAGTCTTAATGTTTTTCTTGTTTTTAATGTTTTATTATTAACCTGTCCTATACTTATTCAGGTACTAGAACTAAGTAATGACACAGTTGTTTGAAATTTTTCATGTCATTTAGTCATGCAAAGGAAGTGTCTGCTCATTATTTGAGTAAGTAGTGGGGAGGTATTAATGATAATGTGTAAGAAAATACTCAGTGAAGAGCATTTTTAAAAAATTGGTCTCTATAAGTTCCCACCTATTCAAGAGTCATTCTAAATAATAAATAATAACAAAATAATTTTTATAATTATTATTTCATTTAATATAATCAAATATTATAACAATATAAATACATTAATGATTTAAATGATAAATGCTTAATTTATAAATATTCCAAAGTGTTTGTGAAAATGCCAGAGTTTAATGTTTGCCTTTTACATTTTCATTTGATATAGGATTACAGTTTGATTCCAGTTAATCTTGTAGAGACATTTGGGTTGTTGATTAACTGCAATGAATCATCTCCTTGTCACTCATTTCTTCCTACTGTGCAACACACTTTAAAGAAAGCCATTGAGCCTGAAGGGCTGCTTCATGTAGCTTCTAAGCAGTTCACAACTAATGATTTTGAAAAGGTAAAGGTAGAAAAATGATTACCAAAATACTTGTGCTGATGTTTCTCAATTTAAATAGAGCTTTCTTTAAGTAGTCAATTTTGTTTATTTAGGATTCTTTTATTTCAATTCCTCCTGGCTTTTAGATACCTTAAGGACATTATATAGAAAATATTTAGAATTATAATTAAATAGAAAACTATATAAAGACATAGATATTAGAATGTTGAGTTTATTCTTTGTACCACTATCCAAATCACCAAAGCTTGAAGAATCTCAATGAAAAGAAAGTCAAAATTGAATATTTCTATAGAAAATTATGAAAAGAGCTTGTGTAGATATAGGTGATATAGTTTTTTATATTCTGCAGATGATTCAAAGAGATTCCTGTTATATAAATTTTATCAAGTCAGAGTTCTGACTTCAGGGAATCTGTCATGCCTCACTAGCCCACTTTAATGTTCTGACATGAAAACATGTGTGGCATGTTCAGAGACCTGAAAGTAGGTAATGTAAATTTAGTAATGATTCTCATAGCTATTAAAGATATTCAAGTATTTACAAGTGAAGCCCTTTTAGTATTAACTATTCAGAAATCCATCCACAGTAAAGTAGGTAGGATAGATAAAAGGCAGGGAATGTTGGGAAATGGGAGTCCATCGGTCATTACAATTTTTTTCATACCTGCTTTACTTGTAGGCATATTACATGGGTAAAAAGCTGAAAGGTGAGATGGACTTAAAAATGAATTATGAGCATGGTTTATTCACATAGATTAGAACAGAAAAGGAATAATATTTATGATACATTAAGGTTTTTTTATTTGTTTTAGTATATAAGAAAAAAGTGGCTAATCTATAAGAATTAGGGTACTGAATATATAGATACACAAATAAGCCAGAGATATTTTTGCCCAGTTTTCCCCTGAAAGAAAAACAAAAACTATGAATTTATTAATTAGTCAGCTATTTACTGAATATTTTATATAGTTGAATCTATTTCTGTTCTTTTATAGTATAAAAAAACAAAATTCATCCAAGTAAATTTGAAAATCTAATTGACTTTATTAAGTGTGATTCATGAATCAGCAAGTAGAGAGATGCTCCAAAG
The DNA here is from genome assembly GCF_040802235.1 of Manis javanica. Lineage (NCBI taxonomy): Eukaryota > Metazoa > Chordata > Mammalia > Pholidota > Manidae > Manis > Manis javanica. Next base: position 155,090,064 of record NC_133157.1, read on the forward strand.
GGCACACAACAGAAAGGATGACAGGCAGGACAAGAAAGTCATAAACAGAAAAAACAAAAAAGGACTATTTTGGGTGAGGTCACCTTCATTTGGGACAAAAGGGTCTTATTAGGTGGATTGCTTTGGAGGCAGAGAGGACAACTGTGACATTATCTTATCCATGCTGACCAGAAAGTTCCTGACTGACTGCATTTCTGGGGGAGGTTGAAACTGCAGTTTAGTTAGGCATTAAGCCCTAGTTTGATGACTTGGCCTGGCAGAAGTGACACCATGTTGAACCTATGTCTTTCTTTTTAACAATAGTTTCACAGGAAAGGAAAGAAGATATATAAATTTTCTTCCTTAAATAGTTTATCACTTAGTTCAGGTAAAAGCAAGATGTACAAAAAAGGACAATTTAAGTGCTAAGCTGGGTGGTGCTAACTGTAAGTATTTTCGGAATTCAGTTAGGAAAATACCAAGTAAAATGCAAGAGTTGGAAGTACTTCACAAAGGAGATTGACCATAAAAAAGTTGGGCCTTCAGAAAAGGTGAGATTTAAATGATAGGAAAGATGGGCATTCTAAACAGAAATAAGAAAAGGAGCAGACATGAAAGTAGAAATGTGTATACATGGAAAACTGAGAAGACCTGCCTGACTGTAGCAAAAATATTATGGAGTCATCAAGATTAGTATTTGGCAAATTTACAATAAGCCTTGAAGATCAGACAAAAGAGTCTATAGTTGATTCATAGACTTTATTAGACTAGTGAAATAGTGAAGATGATTTCTCCAGAAGATAAATCTGTCCATCCCACAAGATTGGATGGAATCTGTTGCATCTGGGCTCTCCAGGAGGCAGACTGAGATGGGGTTTAGTGTGCCATTGCTTAGTAAGGAATACTCTTCTTTCAATATCTATAGAAGGGATAAGGAAGCAGGATTGGGCAGAGGAAGGGGTCAAGCTGTGATGCAGGCCCAGAGATAGCCTCTGGTGGCCCCACAATGAGCTCTTGGAGCTAAAGGACCCGACAGAATTGTTCTGCTTTGGAAAGAAACAGAGGAGCCTTATAACATCCCCTCCCCCCTACTTTCTCCTCAATCATTCATTTGATGTGGGCTGCCTTGAGGCAATCTTTGAAGAAGTTGACAACTGGAGGCCAACCCCAACAGTACTCCCAGTTGCTGGGGCAAAAAATCCTTTCCTGTAGGGCAATTTAGGTGGCATATTATTGTGCCTCCATAGGATAAAACCAAGAGAGCGCTACTGGTATCATTAATAGTATCATTATTCAGTTCTGAAGGCCTGGGGGGAACTGAGGAGTGTAAAAAGAATAAAGAAGACAGGACATATGCAGATCCTTTAAAAAGTTATGTATAAATGTAAATATTATAGTTAATAGCAATCTTATTGTTACAGGGAGGAGTCTTTCTCATCCCTTGTCCATGTGCCCTGGGGAACCCCTCTTCCAGTGCACATGGATAAGGAATACAAAGCAAGATGAGAAGGCTAGAAGACAGTTTTATTTAGCAAGAAGTACACTCTTGAAGAGAGAGCAGGCAGCCTGAGAGGTCAGGACCAGCACTGCTTATCTGAATGCTTGTTGGTTTTACAGAAAGTATGAGGGGTGGATTAACAGGTTCAGATCATATAACTGCTTTGAGTCTGTGCTGCTCTTACTCATAATGCATACAGAAAAACCCATGGGTGATGGGGAACGTTCTAATGATGATGTGAATGGGCCAAGGTCATTCTCAGACATGTTTCAGTGCCCTTTGCACAAGCATCAGCCTTGGGGATTTAATGCTAATTTAATCTGATGATCATGTGAATGGGCCATGGTCTCATGGACATGTCTTGGTATTGTTTGTGCAGGAATCAGCCTTGGGGATTTCCCATCCCTGTCTTACTTCTTGTTTTAGGCAAAGAGTGGGTATAAACCCATCTAGAAAGGTTATGGGCTTCTACCTCTCCCTTCCTTTCTGCCTAGTCTAACACAGGCAGGAGGAGAGACATAAAGGAAGAGGTACTAGACTGAGTCAAGGAGGAGGCACCAGGGACCACCATGAGTATAGGAAATGGATTCTTGGAAGTTGAGTCTATAACCTATAGGGAGAATGTGCTGTGGGGTGGGGTGGGTTGTTTTGCTTCACAGTTACCTCAATGCACAGACACAGTCTTGAGGTTGGCAGGTAGCCTAGATACCAATCTAACCTCTGTGACCAACTTATCCTCACATGGGAGACTTATTGTAGGTGGTGACCGCTCTAGTGGCTTTTAAATTGTCAACCTGTGCCCACCTAGGAAGAGGCAAAAACAACCAAGGATCCAAGAGAAAAAGACAAGGAGTCCTTAAAGTAGCATAGATAGAATCCTTCTTGGCTACATCATTACTGAGTGCAGTATGAAGATTACTCGTGGTCACCAAAATGTTGTTGGGCATCCAATCTGGGGAGATCTCTCTGTGCCCTAGGTGAGACCACAACCTGTGGAAGGGTTCTTGACTCTGATAGAGAAAGAATTCATCAACAGGTAGAGCAGGTAAAAGCAAAAAGTAGTTTAATAAAGCAAAGTATGCTCTCAAGGATGGAGTGGTAGGCATGCTCCAGAGGTGAGCAGCATGATGGGCTTTGGGTTAGGTAATCTTACAGCTGCAGTTTAAGCAGGAGTGGAATATTCATCAGGTTAGGTGGGGTTTTCTGGGAATAGGGAGGGGATTTCTGGGAAATAGGGTGATGCTCTCCTTTTGTCCTTAGATGGTCTTCCTTGGAACTGTCATGGTGCCAAGGGGTGTGATTTTTAGTATGCTGATGAGTGTGTAATGTACTTTGAGGTGAAGTCAGGTTTAACTTCTCTTCCATGTTGGAACCAGTCAGTTTTGGTAGGTCTGATATGTATACCCTCCCACCCCACATCCCACAAGAACAGTTTACATGGAATGTTTAGAATACAAACAAGCATCTAACTGAATGTAAACACCAGCCAGAGTCCCCAAATCCTTTCCTGCTCATGTCTGGCTATCTACCTGCGATAACATTATCATGGTTAATTTTTCCTTTTGGTTCTGAGTTAAAAAAGCAGAAAACAATCAGGATGCTGAAAAGTCTGGAAATTTTGTCATTGAATAAGGACTTAAGGAACTGGGAATTACTCAGAAAGTCACAAAGGACAAAACTCAGAGAAAACAGTGACAATCATTTTGTTGAAGATTTTCCTTTACCCCAAATTTTACTGAATCGCCAAGGCCCACCTTCACAGTGCCTCCCACATTCCTCATATTCAGTTGTGTTCTTTAAAAGGGAGGAGGGGAAGTAGGAGGACAAGTAGCTCTAGGGCCTGTGAGAGAAAGTTAAAAGGAAATAAACTCAAAGAATGAAAGCTATTCAGAGGGAAATTAGGTTCTAAGGAAGGTCTCTCTCCCACGAGTAAGCCTTTATTCCACTGGAAGCAGACTTGATAGTCATTCAAGTACATTGCACAGAACATTTCTGCAGTAAAAGGGAGGAAGAGATTACTCTGGGTAAACTTTAATATTCTTTACAAGCGTAAGGCTATGATTTAGAGTGCTCAGTGACTGTAGCATGGCCTCAGATATTTAATCAGGATTGATGTCAATAAATAAAACATGCAAACTTTTAAAAATAAAATGACAATCTTCTTTGGTTTTTATAATATAGATTCCATAATAAAGTTTGAATTATATTTTTCACGTTTTTGATTTAGCTGCTGGCCTTTGCAAAGAATTTGAATGTAGAGTTCAGCTTGGAGGCAGAAAGAATGATACATGGCTATTACCTAGCAAGTCGCAGAATCAGAACAGATTCTATATATGGATCAAAATTATCAGCATCTGCATTAAAATATTTGTAGGTATTCAATACAAAATTTTAAAGCCAAAATTTACTTTTCAATAATGTAGCTATTTATCTTTGTCACTTCTTTTTTCTTTGATTGCTGGTTGGTTGGTTTATAATTTACCTGTTGCAAAAGAATTTAAGATGGCCTAACAATTCCTTTTGTTATATTGTTGCATCATTTGTACTTGCAATCATTTGTTTTCACTAAATTAATTTTTATTAGACTTTCTGATGAGGTGTGTTTGAGAAAAGTACCTGATTTCAAATGCAAACTATTATTAATGTGGCTGTTCATATTCCAGGTATTTTGTAGTAAAACCCAGAAAAAACTCTTAAGTATATTGTTCTTATGCTTTTAAATACTATTATTGTTCCTTGAAAAATTTTTTTTCTAATTTTTCTTATAAAAGTAAAATATGCACATAGTAAAAGAAAGGTCTAAAATAGTAAAGTATCCTACTAACCTACCCATTCCATTCCTATCCCACTTCCTAGAGACAATCACTTTCAACAGTTTTTATGTATCTTTCCAGAAATTATACATTCAAATACTAGCCTAAACTAATGTTTAAATATATATATATTAAATGTTATTTGAATGTTATATATTTTAGATGCATATGTTATTTAAACATATGTAGGTGGTCCCTTACAATGGTTTGACTTATGATATTTTGACTTTATGATGGTGTGAAAGCAATATGCATCCAGTAAAAATCATACTTTGAATTTTGAATTTTTATCTTTTGTCAGGCTAGCCATATGTGGTAGGATAGTTCCTCATAACGCTGAGTAGTGGCAGTGAGCCACAACTCCTAGTCATCCTCACAATCACAAGAGTAAACCACAGATAGACTTAAAACCATTCTGTACCCATACAACCATTCTGTACCCATACAACCATTCTCTTTTTTAGTTTTGGAACAGAATTCAGTAAGATACATGAGATATTCAATACTTATTATAAAATAGGCTTTGTGTTAGATGATTTTGCCCAGCTGTAAGCTAATGTAAGTGTTTTGAGCATGTTTAATGTGGGTAGCAAAACTGAACTATTATAATCAGTAGGTTAGGTGTAATACATACATTTTTGATTTATGATATTTTCAATTTACAGTGGGTTTATCAGGACATAACCCCATCATAAGTTGAGGAAGATCTATAAATATAAATATGTAATATATAAACATAAATATGTACGTATGTTCATATGTATGTTCTTTTTTGCCCAAATGGAATTATGCATGGTTTACATATACTATCAGCACATAAAGAATTACCTCATTCTGTTTTAATAGCTGCGTTACAGTTTTACTGTGTTGTGATGTGGCTGTATCATCCTATTGACACAAAATTGCTTTGTTTGATATAGATTAATGTGTAATCTCAAACAAATTATGAAGTAGTACCAGGAGTAAAATAACCCATTAAATAAATAAGTATTTTGTTATAACTGCAATATAAAATAAAACAGGTGAAGAATTGGCAGAAAATGTCAAGTATAGGTCTATAAGAGATAAATGTTTAGTTAATTTCCCCAACTGTATATCTTCATAGAACTGAAAAAAAAAATGCTAAAGATAAAACAAGGTAGAAATCAACTGTGATGTTTTAAAATGGTTTTAAAACAGAATTGTATAATGCTTTCTACCTTCTAAAGTAATATTTTAAAAAATCAATACTCAAAGCTTAAAAGCTTGAAAGTCCTATTTTCTCATAAAGTTTTTTTAGGTGTAGTAAAAAAAGATATATTTTATTTAAACTCATAACCTCAGCTTACATCTGATTATATTGATCCAAAAATATCTTAATATGATAACTCTACTCTTTTCCATTGTAGAAATAAACACTAGAGGTGGAGATGGGGTTTATAAAATAGCAAAGTAAATGAATCACTACTCAGAAGAGTCGTTTATAGATAGATACAAATAACACCATCCTTGCTTTTCTAGAGAAGTGGAACTGAACCATACTCTGTTCTCTTTGTTCTGTCCTGATCAACATTTTTAGGAGGATCTTGGGTGAGAACATCAGGAAAATGATAATCAAATTTGTAAATAAACAATGTAAGAATTTTTATGCCTCAGATGATGATCTTAGTTTAACGAAAAAGCAAATTAATAGGATAAATGTAATACTCATTTAGGTCCCAGCCTCCCTAGTACAAGTGTGAATGGATGGGAAAAAGAATTATGTGGCTTTATATGAGAAAGATTTGAGATTTCATTCTTTTTATGTTTACTATGAGTAAACAATGTAATATGGCTGTTAATAATATCATGATTTGGAGTTGTATTAATAGAATATAATATCAAGAGTAAGAAAATGCTAGTTCTGCCTCACCTCTACTCTGCTGGTCAAATCATACCTAAGTACTGCACTGAAAAGGAATATTAACCAAATCTAGACATGAGTAGAGTAGCCAGGATGATGAGAGGTCTGAAAATTATGTCTCATGACATTAAAGGAATTAGGAATATTAATGTTGGAGAAAATAAAACAGAGAGTAACTAGAATAGTTGTCTTTTCATATTTAAGAGCTATCACATTTAAGAAGTATTAGACTTATTCTGTAATCCCAGAAGACAGAACCAGGGACCAGTGGGTGGAAACTGCAGTGAAACCAATTTCAGCTTACATTTATATGATCTTTGTGGGTGAGTCCCCAAATTTTCAAATGCTTTATTTTAAATCATGATAACCGTATGAATTATTAGTACTCCCATTTTATAGCTGAGCTTCAAAAAAGATACAAATTAAATGGTTTATACAAAGTCACATAGCTAGTAATTCTAGAGACTTGGCCCAGGTTTTCTGGTTCCCAAGTCCAGCAACCATTCAAGTATATTATACAAACTTACTGAGGGCTTAAAGAAGATTTTTTCAGGTAACCAAAGCTAATTCAAAAATAAGAAATAAAGGAATGGATTGCCTTATGATTCCTAGTGAATCCTAGGAAAAGTTCAAGAGATTGAATTTGCGATGTTAAAGAGAAAATTCAGTTGTGTATGGGAGTTTGAACTTTGATCCCTGAGATTTCTTCCAACACTGAAATTTCAAGATTCTATGAGGACTTCAAATAGATGAACAACTGAAAGAAAACTGCAAGGATGTATGTGTAAGTGACAGTTAAATTTCCCAACTGTGTATTTATCTGAATAAAACTTGGGGAGAAGGTATAGAATAATAAAGATAAGCCAGGGAGGAAACCAACTCTTTGATAATTTTTTAAAAGAAAAAATATGCTGATCTTTAAGATGTGGCTTATGTTCACACGTCTTGGTTTGTTCCTGCCAAAATATATATTATCTTTATAGTATCAACATATTTTGAATGACACCAATTTTCTTTTTTAGAATTTCCCTGTCTGAAGCCCATGCTCGACTGAACTTAAGAAAGAAAGTGCTTAAAGAAGATGTACTAATTGCAGCTTTATTATTTGAAACATCTCTCACATTGAAATATGGTAATCTGTTTAATTAATGATCACTACAAATAATTATATTTAAACTTAAATATTCTTAGTCTGTTAAAGTGTTATATATATTCTTAGTCTGTGAAAGTGTTACATATCAGGAAAGACCTGTTCACCTTTGAACATTTACTATTTATAGGTAGTATCATTATCTGATATTAAGTTCTTTATTGTGCATGATTGTTTCTATAGTTAAGCTTTTGAATTGCTTAAAGAATTCTGAAAAAATGTGTACTTAATACAACACATGAAATAATTCTTTCTTTTAAAATAACATGCAACATTTAATTGTCAAGCAGTCTTCCACAGTTAGGCACATAGCCAAATAAAATGATTATCTTGCATCACCGCCTTCTCTGAATTGTAAGTTATAATACTATGTCCATAGCACTTAATTATTAGAAATGAATGGACTTATAGTTTTGCAAATAAAAACATAAAAACTCTCTTAAGAGTAAAGAGAGTTATTTTATACTCACAGAGAGTTCTTTGTTGAATTAAATGAGACATTAATTTTTGATGAGATATACCATCCTTAAAACCAAACTTTGATTCCAACCCTGGACTTAAAGGATATATTAATACTGACTTCTCTGTGTGTATGTTTGGTGCTTAAATTTGCTTTCAGTTCAGTTGATAATGTAATAACTTTTTGCAAAGATCCATTAGAACATTACAACTTTGTTCTATAATTATCTAAATCAAGTGTTCTTAACTTAGAATCCATGTATACTTATAGAGTTCTAGTGGCTCCTGAATCCCTAAGTTATATGTAATTTTGTATACTTATATGCTTTATACCTTATTGCTTAGGGAGATGTACCATGAAGAATGTTTTAGAGGTTCATGACCCCTAAAAGAGGTTATCATCCTAAATTAGTTTTACATACCAAAAGAGAAAAATATTAAGTACTAAATAAGAAGAATAAATATCTTTATTTTTATTTAAATATTTTTTATTTTTAATTTGCTTTATCTTTATAGTCTTCTTTTATCCCGTATTTTTAAATATGCTTGTTAAAATCAAAGAACTATTTTATGTACTATAAATTAAAAATGCTACCAATTTTACTGATATGTCATCAAAATTGTTAAGATACAAAATTTCAGTAAGAAGACAAAAATGTGTGTTTGAATTTAAAAACTCTGGTATAATATTAAGTACTTCGGTGGAAGAATATAGCTGTTTTCACTTGGTAACTATATTGTCAGGGCTTTGTTTTTTTTTGCTCTTTTGGTATCATTAATCTACAATTACATGAAGGACATTATGTTCACTAGGCTCGCCCCTTCACCAAGTCCCCCCCCACATACCTGTTCACAGTCACTGTCTATCTGCTTAGTAAGATGCTGTAAAATCACTACTTGTCTTCTCTGTGTTGCACAGCCCTCCCTGTGCCCCCACCCCATGCACTATACATGCTAATTGTAATGCCCCCTTTCTTTTTTCCCGCCCTTATCCCTCCCTTCCCACCCGTTCTCCCCAGTCCCTTTCCCTTTGGTAACTGTTAGTCCATTCTTGGGTTCTGTGCTTCTGCGGCTGTTTTGTTCCTTCAGTTTTTCTTTTGTTCTTATACTCCACATATGAGTGAAATCATTTGGTACTTGTCTTTCTCTGCCTGGCTTATTTCACTGAGAATAATACCCTCTAGCTCCATCCATGTTGTTGCAAATGGTAGGATCTGTTTTTTTCATATAGCTGGGTAATATTCCATTGTGTATATGTACCATATCTTCTTTATCCATTCATCTACTGATGGACATTTAGGTTGCTTCCATATCTTGGCTATTGTAAATAGTGCAGCGATAAACATAGGGGTGCATCTGTCTTTTTCAAACTGGAGTGCTGCATTCTTAGGGTAAATTCCTAGAAGTGGAATTCCTGGGTCAAATGGTATTTCTATTTTGAGCATTTTGAGGAACCTCCATACTGCTTTGCACAATGGTTGAACTAATTTACATTCCCACCAGCAGTGTAGGAGGGTTCCCCTTACTCCACAACCTCGCCAACATTTGTTGTTGTTTGTCTTTTGGATGGTAGCCATCCTTACCTGTGTGAGATATCATCTCATTGTGGTTTTAATTTGCATTTCTCTGATGACAAGCGATGTGGAGCATCTTTTCATGTGTCTGTTGGCCATCTGAATTTCTTCTTTAGGGAACTGTCTATTCAGCTCCTCTGCCCATTTTTTAATTGGATTATTTGCTTTTTGTTTGTTGAGGTGTGTGAGCTCTTTATATATTTTGGATGTCAACCCTTTATTGGATCTGTCATTTATGAATATATTCTCCCATACTATAGGGTACCGTTTTGTTCTATTGATGGTGTCCTTTGCTGTACAGAAGCTTTTCAGCTTGATATAGTCCCACTTGTTCATTTTTGCGTTTGTTTCCCTTGCCCGGGAGATATGTTCAAGAAGAGGTCATTCATGTTTATGTCTAAGAGATTTTTGCCTATGTTTTTTTCTAAGAGTTTTATGGTTTCATGACTTACATTCAAGTCTTTGATCCATTTGGAATTTACTTTTGTGTATGGGGTTAGACAGTGATCCAGTTTCATTCTCTTACATGTAGCTGTCCAGTTTTGCCAGCACCATCTGTTGAAGAGACTGTCATTTCCCCATTGTATGTCCATGGCCCCTTTATCAAATATTACTTGACCATATATGTTTGGGTTAATGTTTGGAGTCTCTATTCTGTTCCATTGGTCTGTGGCTCTGTTCTTGTGCCAGTACCAAATTGTCTTGATTACTGTGGCTTTGTAGTAGAGCTTGAAGTTGGGGAGTGAGATCCTCCCACTTTATTGTTCCTTCTCAGGATTGCTTTAGCTATTCAGGGTCTTTGGTGTTTCCACATGAATTTTTGAACTATTTGTTCCAGTTCATTGAAGAATGCTGTTGATAATTTGATAGGGATTGCATCGAATCTGTATATGGCTTTGGGCAGGATGGCCATTTTGATTATATTAATTCTTCCTAGCCAGGAGCATGGGATAAGTTTCCATTTGTTAGTGACCTCTTTAATTTCTCTTAAGAGTGTCTTATAGTTTTCAGAGTATAGGTCTTTCACTTCCTTGGTTAGGTTTATTCCTAGATATTTTATTCTTTTTGATGCTATTATGAATGGAATTGTCTTCCTGATTTCTCTTTCTATTAGTTTATTGTTAGTGTATAGTAAGGCCACAGATTTCTGTGTGTTGATTTTGTATCCTGCAACTTTGCTGAATTCCGATATTAGCTCTAGTAGTTTCAGAGTGGAGTCTTTAGGGTTTTTTATGTACAATATCATGTCATCTGCAAATAGTGACAGTTTAACTTTTTCTTTACCAATCTGAATTCCTTGTATTTCTTTGTTTTGTCTAATTGCCATGGCTAGGGCCTCCAGTACTATGTTGAATAACAGTGGGGAGAGTGGGCATCCCTGTCTTGTTTCCTATCGCAGAGGAAAAGCTTTCACCTTCTCGCTGTTCAGTATGATGTTGGCTGTGGGTTTATCATATATGGCCTTTATTATGTTGAGGTACTTGCCCTCTATACCCATTTTGTTGAGAGTTTTTATCATGAATGGATGTTGAATTTTGTCGAATGCTTTTTCAGCATCTATGGAGATGATCATGTGGTTTTTGTCTTTCTTTTTGTTGATGTAGTGGATGATGTTGATGGATTTTCGAATGTTGTACCATCCTTGCATCCCTGGGATGAATCCCACTTGGTCATAGTGTATGATCCTTTTGATGTATTTTTGAATTCGGTTTGCTAGTATTTTGTTGAGTATTTTTGCATCTACGTTCATCAGGGATACTGGTCTGTAGTTTTCTTTTTTGGTGGGGTCTTTGCCTGGTTTTGGTATTATGGTGATGTTGGCTTCATAGAATGAGTTTGGGAGTATTCCCTCCTCTTCTATTTTTTGGAAAACCCAAAGGAGAATGGGTGTTATGTCTTCTCTGTATGTCTGATAAAATTCCGAGGTAAATCCATCTGGCCCGGGGGTTTTGTTCTTTGGTAGTTTTTTGATTACCACTTCAATTTCATTGCTGGTAATTGGTCTGTTTAGATTTTCTGTTTCTTTCTTGGTCAGTCTTGGAAGGTTGTATTTTTCTAGGAAGTTGTCCATTTCTTAGGTTTCCCAGCTTCTTAGCATATAGGTTTTCATAGTACTCTCTAATAATTCTTTGTATTTCTGTGGGGTCAGTCGTGATTTTTCCTTTCTCGTTTCTGATTCTGTTGATGTGTGTTGACTCTCTTTTCCTCTTAATAAGTCTGGCTAGAGGCTTATCTATTTTGTTTATTTCCTTGAAGAACCAGCTCTTGGTTTCATTGATTTTTGCTATTGTTTTATTCTTCACAATTTTATTTATTTCTTCTCTGATCTTTATTATGTCCCTCCTTCTGCTGACCTTAGGCCTCATTTGTTCTTCTTTTTCCAATTTCGATAATTGTGACATTAGACCATTCATTTGGGATTGTTCTTCCTTCTTTAAATATGCCTGGATTGCTATATACTTTCCTCTTAAGACTGCTTTTGCTGTATCCCACAGTAGTATTTCCTCCTTTAATTCTGTTAATATTTCTTTCACATGTGTTGGTGCTCCTGTGTTGGGTGCAAAAATATTTATAATGGTTATATCCTCTTGTTGGACTGAGCCCTTTATCATTATGTGATGTCCTTCTTTATCTCTTATTACTTTCCTTGTTTTGAAGTCTATTTTGTCTGATACTAGTACTGTAACACCTGCTTTTTTCTCCCTGTTGTTTACATGAAATGTCTTTTTCCATCCCTTGACTTTTAATCTGTGCATGTCTTTGGGTTTGAGGTGAGTCTCTTTTGTAAGCAGCATATGGATGGGTCTTGCTTTTTTATCCATTCTGTTACTCTGTGTCTTTTGATTGGTGCATTCAGTCCATTTACATTTAGGGTGATTATTGAAAGGTATGTACTTATTGCCATTGCAGGCTTTAAGTTTGTGGTTACCAAAGGTTCAAGGTTAGCTTCTTTACTATCTTACTGTCTAACTTAACTTGCTTATTGAGCTCTTATAAACACGGTCTGATGATTCTTTATTTCTCTCCCTTCTTATTCCTCCTCCTCCATTCTTCATATGTTGGGTGTTTTTTTCTGTGCTCTTTTTAGGAGTGCTCCCATCTAGAGCAGTCCCTGTAAGATGCCCTGTAGAGGTGGTTTGTGGGAGGCAAATTCCCTCAACTTTTGCTTGTCTGGGAATTGTTTAATCCCTCCTTCATATCTAAATGATAATCATGCTGGATATAGTATTCTTTGTTCGAGGCCCTTCTGTTTCATTGCATTAAGTATATCATGCCATTCTCTTCTGGCCTATAGGGTTTCTGTTGAGATGTCTGATGATAGCCTGATGGGTTTTCCTTTGTAGGTGACCTTTTTTTTCTCTCTGGCTGCCTTTAATACTCTGTCTGTGTCTTTGATCTTTGCCTTTTAATTATTATGTGTCTTGTTGTTGGCCTCCTTGATCCCTTGTCATGGGAGTTCTGTGTACCTCTGTGGTCTGAGAGGCCATTTCCTCCCCTAGTTTGGGGAAGTTTTCAGCAATTATTTCTTCAAGGACACTTTCTATCCCTTTTTCTCTCTCTTCTTCTGGTACCCCTATAATGCGGATATTGTTCCGTTTCGATTGGTCACTCAGTTCTCTTAATATTCTTTCATTCTTGGAGATCCTTTTATCTCTCTCTGCATCAGCTTTTCTGCATTCCTGTTCTGTTTTCTAATCCATTAATGGTCTCCTGCATCTCGTCCATTCTGCTTTGAAGTCCTTCCAGAGATTGTTTAATTTCTGTATTCTCCCTCCTTAGTTCTTGCGTATTTCTCTGCAAGTCCATCAGCATGGTTATGACTTTTGTTTTGAATTCTTTTTCAGGAAGACTGGTTAAATCTATCTCCCCAGGTTCCTTCTCAGGGGAAGATCTAGAAGATGTCGAAGCTGTCTGGATTAGTCTTGTCTGGATCAAATTTTTTTGCCTTTTCATGTTGATCGGTGCAGTGGTATGCTATTGATGAGTCTGTCAGCTGGGAGAGCCTAGACTTTTTCCACTTGTTCCTAGCCTTTCTTTACTATGACAACTGCGACCCCTAGTGGCTTGTGTTGGGCAATTGCGTGTAGACTGGGTCTCTGTATCTTGCCCGGCTGGTGTGGAGGAAGCTCCCTTGCTGTGTGTGTGGCCAGCCTCAGGCTGCTACTCTGCTATGGTGGGGCCCCAGAGGGGTAATGGATGGGGGGCTGTTTGGCTGTTTATCTCCATGAGGGGTTTCAGAGCTGTTGCCCAGGGGGTTAGTGCATCCGGAGTTCCCTGGAATTTCCAGCTGCTGGACTCTGACCCGGGATGCTTCTGTCCAGTTATGGGGTCCCTGTCTCTTTAAGACTTTCAAAAAGCACTCGCTTTTCTTTGTCCCAGGGGCACCGGCTTCAGGACCTGCTCACAGGTCTTACTGTCCTGCTGCCCTAGTTTCCAGCACCCCATGCATGCACTGTGTGTCTGTGCTGTGGTGTGGATGGCTAGGGCTGGGTGTTTAGCAGTCTGGGCTTCCTCTCCCTCCCCGCTCTGACTCCTCTCCTCCTTCCAGAAGCTTGGGTGAGGGGCCTTGTGTCCCACCGGGCTGCGGCTTGTATCTTACCCCTTTCTCCAGGTGCTGGGTTCTCGCAGGTGTGGATGTAGTCTGGCTGTTGTCCTGTGTCTTCTGGTCTCTATTTTAGGGATAGTTGTATTTGTTATATTTTCAAAAATATACATGTTTTTGAGAGGAAATTCCCACTGTCCTACTCACACTGCCATCTTGGCTCCACCAGGGCTTTCTTGATGCATTTAAGAAAGCATTTGTTGAGGAAAACAAACCTATGTGAAGATGTTTTTTCCTATAGTTACTTCTTGTTTTCATAATGAGTTTCAGCAGGTATATTGATTTTTTAGTTTTAAGCAAACCAATGTCAAGAGCTCCTTAAATGTTACTTTAAACATAGCAGGAAAACGATCCCTACTCAGGGATGTTTTTCTTAGCTGTGAAAACCAATAGGTTGTGCTCATGAACTAGATTTAGGAGTTGGAGCAAGTGGAAGAGGGAGGAATTATGAACTCCTAGGTTCTGCCTTGAGCAATTAAGTGGTTCATAGTGCCACTGCCTGAGACTGGGAAAAAAAGAGGAAAAGGTATGGAGAAAAATAAAATTATGGACATAAGTTTGAAACATCCTACAGATCTATCAATGGACAGATAAAAGATTCTGGAGTTTGAAAGAGAGATCTAAGCTAGATATATAACTTAGGAATCATCAGCACAGAGATGGTACTCAAAGCCATGGAATGGAAGAAATCACCTAGAGACTCTACAGAGAACTCTAGGACTGCCTTTTAAGAATTTCAATATTTAGAAATGGGGTTGAGGAGGAAGATCTAACAAAGGAGACTGAGAAGGACTAGCTAGTATATAGGAAGAAAATCAAGTGTGGGGTTATAGATGTCAAGAAAGGAAAATGTTTCAAGTAGTCAACTGTAGCAAGTGCCTGCTGAGAGTAAGATCTGATTTGGCAAGCTAGAGGTTGTAGGTGCCCTTGATCAGAGCTATTTCAGTGGATGGGGATCTGGGTGGGGAAGCAAGGATATGGAGACAGCACACAGAGGTAACTTTGACATGTTTGACTATGAAGATGGGGAAAGAAATAGGGTATTAGCTGGAAAAGGATGTGTGGTCCAGGAAGGTGTTACTGTTTTTGTTTATTTTTAAAGATAAAAGATAAGATGAGATATGTGCAGTAGAGAGTAAACTAATGATACCACAGAAAAGAAGGAAGACCAAAGGACTGAAGCTCTTAAAAAGGCGAGAGGGGGTGGGATCCAGAGCACATGTGAGGGTATTTGGTCTCTGATAGAGAAGTCACTTCATTTTACAAAAGGGAAGACAATGGAAATCAGGTAGCTCAGCAGATCTGGTCACAGACTCTACACGAGGCCACCAGCTAAAAATGAAAGGCTTGAGAAGAATGGGGTGTAATAATCCCTGTGGGGGAGAGAAGAGCAAGTGTGCTAGAGAACTCAGCAGGACTGTGAGGCAGTACAAGTGCCAATCTGAAGTTTCTGTGATTCATTTAAAGGGAAACTAAGAAATACCAACTATTTTATTTTTCTGTCTAGAACTCACAAAATGTTGAGTTTGTGCAGAGTTGAGGTTTAGATAGGTGAGTGGCGTTGTGATGCAGAGGGGCAAGGTGGGGGTGGGGAGTACTGGCTAGAAAGGGACTCAAATTGCTTAAAAGAAAGCAGTAAAGTGAGGAAGCAGATTGGAGTTCTCTTGAGAGAAGACTTAGAAGCTGGAAGGATAGGAAGTAGTGTAGGGGAACATTTCAAGTGATGGTTTTTAAGTAAGTTTCTGGTGGTGTTGGTTTCCTGTGGCCTTAGGAATGTGTGGTGGAGGTAGAGGGAAAAATGTCAGGACACAGGGAGGTGGGGAATTAAATGGGTCAATCACAGGTAAGTTACTGAATGTGAGGAGTTAGGGAAGACAGGAGGATTGTAAACCAAGTGCTGAGAACTGGTTGTTGATGTCGCAGTGGAAGGGGAGAGGGTGGTAAAGCCCAGATGGCATTGGCATCAATGGAAAGTTTTATTGAGGAAAGCAGGGGCAAAAATGGTCTGGAAGCAGCAAAAGGGCAGCAAGTTAGGCAACGATTCTGTCTTGCGATACTAAGGGTGTGGGGTGTTTGAGAAAAAGCAGCTTCAGTTTAGAGAGCGACAAGGAAAGGAGTGTTCTCAAGGGATAGCAAGGTTTCTGGTAACGTAAAGCAGTGATGAGAGCAGTCACTGAAGTCCAAGACCGTGTAAATGTTTACTGATGACAGACAACTCTAGAAAGGTGGGCACTGTCTGCTTGGCTAGGAAATATATTCCTGGCCAGTCATGTTACAGTACTCATTCAAGGAATCAGTGAATGAAACAGAATTTAAGAGCTTAAATATCTAAATTACTATCCTGCCGTAATAGTCAAAGGTGTTTACTTTTCTAAACTGTGGTAAAATATACATAAAATTTACCATCTATCATTTTTAAGTGGTGTTAAGTACATTCACCTTGTTGCCCTCATCCATCTCTGTAACCTTTTCATCTTCCCAAACTGAAACTGTTCCTACTAAACTATAACTCCCTATTCTGCCCTTCCCCCAGCCCTATCTTTATGAATTTGACTTTTCTAGGTACCTCATATAAATGGAATTATTTGTCCATTTATAAATCTGGCTTTTCTCACTTAGTATCACGTCCTCAAGGTTCATCCATGTTGTATAGCATGCATTGTAATTTCCTTAAGAACAAATACTCCATTGTGTGTGTGTATATGCACATAACACATTTTGTTTATCCATTCATCCATCAATGGACACTTAGGGTGCTTCTACTTTGAATAATGCAGCTTTGAACATAAGTGTATAATTTCTTTGAGACCTTGCTTCAATTCTTCTGGGTATATACTCAAATGTGAAATTGCTGGATCATATAATTTTGCTTAATTTTTCTGATGAACTGTCAGTTTTCCGTAGGGGTTGCACCATTTTACATTCCAAACAATGCACTAGGGTTCCAATTTCCCTACATCCTTGCCAACACTTATTTTTTAGAGTAGCCCTCCTTATAAATGTGAGGTGGTATTTCATTGTGGTTTTGATTCGCATTTGTCTACTAGTGTTGAGCATCTTTTCATGTGCTTATTGGCCATTTGTACAATTTCCTTGGAGAATTATCGTCTTCTGCCCATTAGAAAAATTGGGTTTTCTTGAGTTGTAAACCCCCTATTGGATACATAATTTGCAAGTACTTTCTCCCAATCCATGTTTGCCTTTTCACTGTTGCATGTTTTGATACACTTAAAATTTTGGTGTGATCTGATTTACCTATTTTATTGCCTGTGCTTTTGGTGTCATGTCCTAGAAATCACTGCCAAATTCTGTCATGAAGTGTTTTCCCAATGTTTTTTTCTAAGATCTTAAAAGTTTTAAAGTTTAGGTCTTAGATCCATTAATTCTTTTCTATGATGTAAGGTAAGGGACCAACCTCATTCTTTTTCATGTGGATAGTTTACCAGCATCATTTTTGACTATCTTTCCCATTGGATGGTTTTGGCACTTTGTCAAAAGAAGAGTTTATTTTCCAGCTCTCTGTTCTTTTCTATAGTTTTGTCTGTCTTACTATCAGTGGTTTTTAATAACTGAGAAATGTACAATGTGTTCATCCTTGATCATCATTTAACCTTTATCAAATAAAGATTAGTGTTTCCCTGCCTTCCATACCTTCTCAATCTTCCACACCACATTACTATTCAGCTTCAAAATTGTAATGACTATTTTAATAGATGACAAGTATCTATAATTTCCAAACTTTAAACATTAACATACTTCTTCCATTGGCCCTGGTACCAATTTGTACATTTACTGTACCTGTTTTAATGAGTCTCAGAAAAAGGGCAGATTTGAATAATTATTATTGAAACTGTTAAATAGATCGTAACTTCCACTATTTTATTGAAAATGTGATTTCATTTTAGCATATTAAGGAATATTTCTCTACACTTTTTTCCTTCTTCACTTAGGGGCCACTGTATTTTGTGTTGCTCCAAATGCAGTATTTCCATTTGAACTGTACAATGAAGAATATTTAGAGCAAAGGGACATCTATCTGACTCAATGCCAGCAAGAACTTCAACAGTTTATTGCCACATATGGACCTGGGACAGCTATTTTCACTAGTGATGAATAAGCAATATGAAGAAAATGTCTTTCTACTTAAGCAGTGGAAATGTTAGTGGTTTTGAAGTAATGCTTCATTCAGCTAATACTGTGTATAGTAGTATGTTAGAATGCCATCCTAAAAAATGTAAAATGTTTTCTTAAAATTAATTGCTAATGGAATAAACACTAATCCAAAGCTCAGAGCAAATAGAAATTTCAAATTTAGAATCCTATTACAAAAACCTCTGGCTAGCCCAGTACATGTGGTCAACATGGTCACTGGATAAAAAAATATGAATGCGGCAAACTAGTCAGTGTAAAAAATGGTAGCTTTTATGTAGTTCCCCTACACTTGTCACAAGATGGCAATTACATTTTAACAAATCATTTTAAACCGTTTTTTTGCACTTGTGACCTTGACAGATTATAAATTTATATAACCAGAGCCTCAAATTTAAGGACTCATGTTTTACTAGATATTGGCACATCCATTATATAGATAGTTATTATTTAGGAAGTCCGAAATATGGAATCAGGAGAAGCCTTGGAAAATTTTCCCTTTTATAAAGCCATGTTAAATGAACACACATAATTTACATCAAATCAAAGAATAATAATAAGTGAGTCTTTATTATAAGAAAAGTAGTTTGCATTTTTGGACGGAAGGTAACTGCTCTGAAAAGACAGGACATCATGAGAAAACATGCCACCTTATAAAATCCCAAAATGTTTTCATTCTTTAAAGCTTCAAGATTTCTACTAAAAGGAAAATATCGTGTAATTGCCACTTTATTAGCCAACATACTACCATGCACTGATTCTTTAGAAATTGGTAGAGCTCTTAACCATAAAGGTGGGGAGGTCTCTCTCTCTACAGGGTTTTGCCAGATCACTGCCTTCCTGGTCATTCACTTAACAGTATTTTTTGAACATCCACTAGTGCCAGAGATTATGCAGTTGTCTTCATATTTACATACAATTGTATATTGTCAAGACCTTATTTTGCGGCATCCGCATTACTACATTTCATGTTTCTGGTTCTGTTTGGGATGAAGGCAAAACACATGTTTTATTAAAGCTAGGATCCATAAAATGGAACCATTTTACAATTGTAGTGTTAAGGTTCTATTGATGAAACGAGGACTGGTATCACTGGGGGGTAAAATGGTTTTCAAGTGTTGCCTCGGACAAGAACGATTATAGAGATGTTGCTGTATATGTCTTATACTGTTTGATTTACCATGTTGAAATTATAATCCTGATAAACGGAGGGAATTTATATGCTGTGGGACTCAACAGGAAAGCAAGATTTAGCTCTATTTAAAGTCTTCACCCAGGTAGGAACTGTTTAGAATTCTTTTAAATTCTCAAGTCCTGGACAGACTGGACTGTCCAGTCACTATTTTCCTTAATACAGCATATTGTTATTGCTTATTAACTAAGATTAGGATTACTTTTTTGTTTACAGAGGTAAAAGCAAACTGATGAAATTAAAATTTAAAAAATTTGTCACAAGTGAAACCTCTACTTTTACAAGGCAATTAAGGAGTTAGGAGATGCCAACTATAGTTGGCCCTGGAACAAGGGGATTAGGAGCTTAATCCCCCCTCCTCCCATGTAATTGGAAATCTCCATGTAACTTTTGACTTTCCAAACAACCTACTGTTGACCAGAAGCCTTACTGGTAACACAGTTGATTAACACATTTTGTATGCTATTATATATGGTATTCTTGTAATAAAAGAAGATAAAAATTTTTTCCAAGTTGTCACATATCTCTAAAAATCTTCCAGTAGATTTACTGGAAAAAAAATAACATCTGCTTATAATTGGACTTGCACAGTTCAAATTTCAGGTTTAACAACAGGTTATGCAGGGAGGCCCATATAGTTATCTGGTGTTCAATGATTAGGGCCTCTGCAGAACCCTGCTAAGGAAAGAAAAAGGGTATGAGAACTGGAAGTACTAGAAATGTCTCCCCAGCTGCTTATCCACCTACCTCATACAGAAATCACTATCCACAAATGAGCTAGTTATTGACAAGAGCATAGTCTCCCTGAAATGTGTTTAAAGAAAGTCTGAACTAGTGGCTATGAGAACAGAGATGTTTAAAGATTTGATATATTTTAAAGGGAACACTTTATTGCGCAGCAATTAAAAGTATTCAGACATGTATTTTTCTACATAATTTATTGTGAGATTACCAATGTTAAATAAAATGTTAATTTTCACCATTTGCTTCAGTTCATTTCTTCTTGCCCAATTCTTTCTCTTCCAAATGGCTGCATGCCAGACCTCCAGGGGGAAAAGAAAAACCAGAAACCAACAGTGAAAATCATTCCATACTCAAACTCAAAAACCATAACCTTGACATACAAAAGCAATTTTAAGAGGAAATGAAGCCAGCCCTCTGAAGTTTATCAGATACTTTTCAATTATTAATAGATGCTGTTGTTTGACCAATCATACTTACTTGAGGCAATGAAGAACTTTTAAAAGCCACAGCTATGGACTTGAACATTGATCTGTAGCTACCTGTATGGTGAAAAAAACGTACCCATTTAAAAAAACTGCATTATATTTGAGTAATTCATCACATAATCAATGTAGATTACTGGCATCTCAGTCTTAAAATTATTTCTTCAAAGAAACCCTCAGCTGGGTAAACGGCAAAAAGTAATCTGTCATCACTGTGCCAGCTATCTATGTCAACAAAAATCGTATTAAACATTTCTGGTACTGCTCTCCACAAACAGTACCAGTACCATAAAAACATAAAAAGAAAACCCACACAATTTAACTTTTGGTACCTATTATATGCAGTTACATTCCTAGTAATTTTCTTCCCAGTGGTTTTTTTTTTCCATCCTCTGAGAAGTTTCTGGAAAACACTTAACATGATAACCTTCATTCATCTTCAGCTCATAGGCTGTTGCACCTGGAAATTAAATATTTCATTGTGAATACTCATTTGTACTTCCATCTGTTGTTTGCCCTCTTATATGTAGAAATGGTCCAATAACATTTTTATTCATTTTTAATCAGGAACCATAAACATAACCATAGTTGCAACCTGATTCCCAACCAGCTTTTTAATAAAAACCACCAACACTGAGACTATATAGTGGAGTAATTTTCTGTTGTTCAACACATCTCTAATGGAACAGAAGACAATTACTTATTGCTCTATTCTACTTTTGGTAGTATAAATCCAAAATCTAACATATCTATAAATGATTTGAGTATTTATTAGCCCTTTTGCTTGAACGGACCCTAATATTGTTAAATGATCTATGTTGGAAACGGATTCATTAACATTGACAGGAAAAAGTGGATATATTTATGATGTTCTTTACTGAAGCACTATTGATCTTAAGACATGATATTCCTAATGAGTATCCAGCCATTGCTTTTCTGTCTCAGAGATTGACACGGATGAGATACAAACCAGGTTAAAGGTTAGATATATAAAAACAAGTGTGCAGCCCTCCAACTAAAGCATTCTAATGGAAATCTAATAGAGTTTTAGAGCAGGGATACCTTTTGTTGGCATCATTACTGGCAGTCCTGTAGAATTAAGTCCCAAGTTGCCTGAAAGCATGCTTGTGTACAGCAAAGGGCATGGCTCGAGCCACAGATCACGTCCTACAGCACCCAGGAGGCTAAAATCATTTAACAAAAGAGCTACTGGAAATGATTTATGAAGACAGATCAAACGTTGGACTGTAAAAAACAATTTATCATTTCTTTCAAGTCTTGAAATTATTTCACATAATTGATATTAGAATTACTAACAGTTAATTATGAGTAATTCCAACTTTCAAAATTTCAGTTCAATATATAATTCATGGGACCTATTGACAACTACATGCACAGTCCAATTGTGTAAACTCTAAAACAAAATGTTTCATGACATTTATGTAGAATAAAGCTGTTACTCATCCCACTACCCTCAAAAAAACCAAGAAACCAGACACAAAATCCAGATAACAAGCATCTCGGGATGGAAGGCAGGGGAATAGAACAGGGAAACAAGTATATTATTGTTAAGATTTCGGTTCCTAAATGGATCACTTGGCTCTTGCGTATTTATGTATTAGGACTTACGTGCATTATCAATATTTCTACCTAACATTTAGTTTGTAAAATTAAAAAAATCCAAAGAAACACCTAGCAATGAAACTGGGATTCAAGCCACTTAGGCCTCAAATGTAAGGATGACTAATACCAAATATAAACTGTTTTCAGCCATCACATTTGCCTTGTTGACAGTTAACTGTTTTAGATGAAGCAGTACTTCAAATATGGAGGCAGGAAAAAACCAAAACGCCATGACCGTACCATGTCTCATCAATGAGGTATTCACTTATAATTTGTTTTTGATGAGGCTAGAGTTCCTCTAAGCCTCCCAGCTGTAACCAGTTCCTTCTGTACCAAGTCCAGAAATACACATCTCTGCGTATTGTGACTACGATACAGCAGGCCTCTACACTGTATTATTCTCCAACTCTACTGCCACTTCTTTATAGAGTTTATGTATAAATGCCGGCAAGCAGAGAGATCTGTCGAGACCACAACTTTCAGTAGGTAAACTGAGCTGTTAACAATTTGAAAAACCAATCACAAAGTACAGTTAAGCAAAGGCTTTCTCGTATCTAATAGAAAATTCCCTTCTCAGTTTATAAAGCGCTCCCTAAGGATTAACAAGCCGCCTATTTAAGGAGCCCCGAAATCATCCGGGCCGTGCACGTGGCCACCGGACTATCGCGCTCCCGCCTCCGAAGCCGGTGAACCACAGAAGGCCTAAATCAGTTTGCGAGCTGCGAACAGTCGACACTGGCGTTCACTAAAGAGAGTCAGGTAAGACTCGCTGGCGGCTACTCACAATAGACGAGTGAGCAGATGGCGGGGAAGCGGGCTCGTGGCCGCGTGGGTCGGTGGGGGAGAGGAAGGCCGCGTCGCCGACCGCCTGGCTGCGCCCGTACGAAGGGCGGAGGCCCCGGAACGGGACCACAAGAGCTCCGAGGGCGAAGGCAGGCACGGATTCAGCCATGGAGTCGGTTCACGGCAGAAAGCAGCGAGGAACTAACATCGCGGGGACTCCCACCTCGAAGAAGTCGGAGACCGGCCCGCTCGGCCACGGCACTTCCCGCACATAGGACCCTACCCGGGCGCCCGCGCAGAAAAGAAAGTGAAGTGCCAGGGCAGCCGCTAGGCGCTACGGGATGGCTCCGCCCCTTCCGGGACTGACCCCGCCCCTGCCGGCCCAGCGCGCGCCTGCGTGGGAGCAGGGTCCGGACGCTGCTGCTCTTCTTGGACAGGTTGGCCTGAGGTGGCGCGCTACACCAGTTTACATTGCGGAGGTTTTTGGAACTTCCATAGAGGCTTTCAAGGCTCACGAGGACCTCACCTAGAGCTGGTTTCTTGAGTATGTACTGATTAATCTACCGGCTTGTTAGGGATCCCAGAGAGCAGAAAGGGCTCTAAAAAGAAAGGGTCTCCCATCCTTGTACATTACATTTGCGTCCTCTTGTTAACCTTAAAAATAAAACTGGCAGTTACTTTACCAGCAAAATGGGTTTATTTGGGAATAACAGAATTGTAATTTGGGACAAACTATGGCAAAACCACAGGCATGTAGGGAAAAAAAAACATAGGAATGCTCTTTTATAGAAGAAATGGGAAGAGCTGGGGGACTGCTAAGCAAAAAGTCCATTGGGAGGAAACTGGGAGTCTCGTGTTTTGGCTGCTCATCGACTGGGCTGTGGCTGGGCTATTGCTACGGGAGGCAGAAGCTCTTCCCTCTCCCTGCTGGATGGTAAAGTAGCCAAAGTTAAGTTGTAAGGTGTCCTCCCTTTCTGTGGGGTCTGCGATTGATGAGGCCTGCTGGGCCCGAGAGCTCCCTCTACAGGCCTTTGGACACCATGTCAGTGAGGTGTCCCTTCAATTTTCAGTCTTCTACCCCTCACCTACTTAAGTGCTTAAAAGACTGGTGGTGTTTGTTGGACATCCCAGTTTCCAGTAAGGGCATCTGGAATCAACCTCTTCATACACCAGAAGAACCAATACCAGGAAGAAAAAAAAGCGATTCTATTTCCCCTATAACAATAGCTACTGTTCCTATTTTTACTAATAATAGAGGGTTAAGAAAAGCTTTCATAAAGCACCTGCCTTATTTATGAACATGTTGTAATTTGCTGTTGATTTTCGTGCCCTGCATATTATCACTCTCGTTTTTCTTAATCATTATATATTGAATCCTGCCTGCAAAGCAGTAGGCTTAATGCTGGAGACAGGTTGATCTTGTTACCAGAAAGTATACACTTGAAAGCATATAATTAAATAATTGAATCGGTAAAACACATTGCTCCTTTAAAAACTGGGAGTCTAAGAAACCGATACAAAATCTATTATAAAATCTATTTGCTTCAAAGACACATGGTATGAAAATCTAAATTCAGCAAAACAAATCGTGATCATTTCTCTTTATATAAAATGTTTGCTGGATGCTCTACAAGGGCTTAAAACTCTTTCCTTAGGGCCTCAAACGTGTTCTGTTTCTTCTGTCAAGTAATGGCTTGGGTCTCAGCCTGATGAGATATTTTTACTTCATCCCATTGGGTTTGTCAATGATTTCTTGAATATGACACCAAAAACACAGGCAATAAAAGAAAAAAATAAGGTAAATTGGACTTCACCAAAATCAAAAGCTTTTGTGCATTAAAAGATACTTTCAAGAGAGTGAAAAGACAATCCACAGAATGGGAGAAAATATTTGCAAAGCATATCTGGTTAGGGATTAATATCCAGAGTATCTGAAGAACTCCTACAACTCAACAATGAAAAAAACCAAACAACCCAGTTAAAAAATGAACAAAGAACATGAATAGACATCTCTTCAAAGAAGATATACAAATGACCAATAAAAACACACAAAAGATGCTCACTATAACTAGCTGTTAGGGAAATGTGAATCAAAATTTATATAAGCTACCCCTTCACACCCATTAGGATAGCCATTAAAAAAACAACAAATAGCAAGTGTTGGCAGGGATATGGAGAAATTGGAACCTGTGTACCATTGCTGGTGAAATGTAAAATGATTCAGCCTCTGTGGAAGATAGTATTAGGATTCCTCAAAAAGTTAAACATAGAATTACTTCATGATCCAGCATTTCCATTTCAAGGTATATATATTCAAAACATTGAAAGCAGAGCCTCAAACAAATGTACACCATTGTTAATAACAGCATTATTCGTTATAGCCAAAAGGTAGAAAAAACAACCCAGATGTCCATCAGTGGATGAATGGATAAACAAAATGTGTTATATACATTCAGCAGAGTATTATTCAGCCTTAAACAGCAAGAAAACAGTGATATATCCTACAATGTGGACGACCCTTGAAAACACTATGCTAAGGGAAAAAAGTCAGGCAAAAAGGACAGATATTCACTCATACAAGGTACTTAGAAGGGGCAAATTCATAGAGGTCGAAAGTAGAAAGTGGTTATGTGGGACTGGGGTGAAAAGTGGATCAGGAGTTATTGTTGAATGGGTATGGAGTTTCTATTGAGGTTGATGGAAAAGTTCTGGAAATGAACAAACCTACAAGCAGGCAATAGTGGCCCGGAAATATTTAAGGAGGTTAAAACATACCATAGCCTGTGTGGTTGGAAACCCTTGCTGTTGGGGCTGCAGACATAATGGAGATGGTTTGTGAATGTATTTAATACCACTGAAGTGTACAATTAAAAGTGGTTAAAATGGTAAATTTTGTCATGTATACTTTAATGCAATAAAAATAAGATAATTTAAAAAGAGAAAAAGACCCATGCCTTCACATGGCTTACCTTATCTCTTGCTTCCCCTCTCTTTATACACACCAGTCACCTTGGCCTACTCCTAGTTTTTATAGCACATGAAATAATTTTCACATCTCAAGCCCTTTGCTCTTGCCTGGAATTCTCTTGTCCCAGATGTTTGAATGGCTGACTTCTTTTCTTTCTTTAATCTCAGGATCTTTCTCACTGAGGCCACACTTGCCCTGCCTACCTAAAGTAGGCCCACTACAAAACATCTCCCTTTTTGTTTCCTTCAAAATCTGTAATCATTTTGTTTTAATATTTGTTTTTATATACTTTTGCTGCCCTCAGTGGAATATATACATTTTGTGAGAGGAAAGACCTTGTCTCTTTTGTTCATCTTTTTATTCCTAGCACCTAATGCAGTCTCTAGAACTTAATAAATATCTATTGAATGAATGAACAAATGAATCAGAGATCTGTGTGTGCTGATTTGGAAAACTTTTCAAGATATATTAAGTTTTGCAGGAGGTACAGGAGGCATTTAGTAAAATCTCATTTTTTGGTTAAATAAAAACATGCATTTATATGATTGCTTATGCATAGAATATTTTTGAGAGGTTACAAAAGAAACCTTACAATACATGCCTCTAGGGAGTGAAAGTTAGGGTTTGTTGGGAGAGTGATATTTTAATTTTTTATTGTATACCATTCTCTACTATTTGGATTTTTACTACGTGTATGCAATTTTATAATTGAATTAAATTTTAAAAAGAATTATTAAAAGTAGCATATTTTTTCTTCCATCTGCCAAAATAGACCCTTTCTAAGATTTGCCCCTTCAACCATCACTCTCTTAAACCCAGGCTGGCATTATGGAAAATGTTTGGTATCCTTCAGCAATGAGCACATCCCAGGGGGTGGCTGGTCTCCAAGTTGCTGAACTAAGTTAATGCTGCCAGTTGTAAATACAACAAAAACCAATTCGAGGGAAAAGTTGAATGGTTCAAATCTGATATGGTAATTTATCAAAAGTAACTTTGAAAAAAAGAGCTATTCTTTGATAATGTAACCAGGATTACCTTGGAAGTTTACTTTTTGTAGATAGACATACATGTGGATTCAGGGCATATATGATATTATTTTCTTAAGAGCTGTCAGGATCTAGAGTCTGCACTTACACATGTAAATCTCATTAGTAAATTAATACATTTGGCCTTCCATCCTTTTTCATATTAATGGATGATTTGGAGAACCTCCTAGTTTCCCTAGATGTTTGCAGCAGAAAATGCGGTTGGAACTGGAAGGAAGTTCCTATAATACCATATGCTTGTGCTTTCCCTTGCTCAATAGTAAGCATGTCAAAATAGAGTTCATGCAAGAGAAATGTAAATGACCCCACTCATAAATGCACGACTTTGATGCATAAGATCATTTTAGCTTAGGCAAGATTATTTTTAAACATAATATTGACATTAAGATAATCATAGCCTATATACCTCTCATCAAGGTTGAAGTACCAAATCTGTGAAAAATACATTAAATTGTCAGAAAATAGGGCACTCATCTTAATGAAAGTTGATTCTTAAACACTTGAAGTACATGAACTTTACTGAAATAACTTTTGTGAAAATTACTTAAATTACTCATGATTTCTGTCCAGATCTAAAATAATGAGTGGCTTTAATTGTCAATGTGAGACCCTAGGGTTTTCCTTTTATGCTTAAAAATATAACTTTTATGTTAAAAGTAAGCCTTGCAAACTACTGAAATCCTGTGACAAATTTGGAATGGAATGGAATGTTATTAAAATTATTCAGTCTGACCAATGGGACCTGCGGGGAAGTCTGCTAGGGGACTTCAGGGCAAATTTTCTTCTTTGATGAAAAGACATATATGGGAAAAAACAGCTCTTCTTCCCCCAGATATTATCTTCTGTGAAAGAACTCCTGGCATCACTACAGCCATCTTGTTAAATGAGGGGAGCTTGCTGGAGAGGGCAAAGTAGAAAGGAGAAGGAACCGAGCAACTTAAAGACATTGGTCACCAAATTAACCAACCAGGGAGCCACTCCAGCAGCTTCTAGTTAAGTGAAATCACATTTGTCTTACTGTTTAAAAGAATTAGTTAAGAATGGGTAAATGGAGAGCTGGGAATGTGAAAGTAATTGAAAAATTCAAACTAAGGTTAAATTGTGATGTTATCCAAACCCCCCTGATGATCTAATACAAATTATGCCCTGAAATTAACACATCATTAAACTTCAACACTGTGTAGATTCTGAATGTTTCTTTTACCATGTCCTCTTGTACATAAGCATGAGAGTTTCTCCACGCCCAGTGGTGTTCTGATAAACAGGATCTTAAAAACAAAAACAAAACAAAAACCCTGGTTTATAGCATTTGCAGATGTCCATGGTGTAAATCCTCCCATCATTGCTGATTTCAAGCTATTTAATTACTTAATGGCTACCTCATAAAGCACCCAAATACCTGAATTATTAACAGTTGGCTCTCAGAGCACACTGTTGTCCTGAGAAGCTGAACTGCTGGGTTGAAAAACTAAAGGATAAATGCATCTTCATACTTAATATAGTCAAATCGCATTCTAAGAAGTTCTACCACATACTTGTCAAAAGTTACTCTTTTCAGAATTTAAACATTTTTGCCGATCTGATAAATATGAAATGGCATTGTTAGTCTGATTTGCATTTGCTGTGAAGTTGAAAAGATAATTTTACATATATTTTTCCCTTAAATTTTTTTTCATATGTTTTTAATCATTTGGGATTTCTCTTCTGTAAATCATAGCCTTTGCCAGTTTTTTATTGGAATATTTGCCATTTTAAAAATTGATTTGCAAGATTACTTTATATATTCTGGCATAGGGAAAATGGAAGTTCCATGGCTAGGATCCTCACCTGATCCTAACTACTCATTGTGTTTGAGAGATGATGTAACACTTAGCCTACTGAGCAGGCGCATGCTTGTATATGCACTCAAGATAAGCCATTATTGCCTGTGTTGTTACAGAAAAAGAGTTCATCCAGTTCCTCCTAGGAGCTCTTCTCTGGAAGCAGGGCCTAGAGTAGAGAGCAAGGGAGGGAAGCAGGAGAGGAGGCAAGGGCAGAGCCTGGGGCAGAGGCTGAGATGGAGGCAGATGGGGTTCTAGCACATGACCTGCCACCATGAATAAAGCTTGGTGTAAGCCCCTTTTTACTCCCAAGTGTTCTGTTGTCATTTTTTGGTCTCACTGAATCCAGAGTGAACTTACCCAAGGCTGAAACTCTCAACTGAGACATCTGGATACTAATCTTTTGTCAGTTATCAGTTACATGTATTTCAAATAATTTTCCCAGTCCATTTTATTTTTCATTATATTTATGGTTTTATGCCATTTGGAAGTCTCTTCTCCTCTCTTCTAACCAACAGCTCCCCAACACCTGACACCTCTGCATTTCCATGGAGGATTTATGGCTGCCCTTAAATCCAAATCCTTTGACGTGCCTTTCAAGGAACTCCTTGACTTGAAAATTGGGAATGACAGAGTACTTATTCCTAGGATGTTTATAAGGATAAAATGAAATAATATATGTGCAGTATCTCTCCCTCTTCCCCATGCACTTTCAAGCAGCATATCATTCTCACTTGCTTTTCCCTATGACTAGAATGTTCTTCTTGTCCCTCTGCCTTAGGAAAGACATCCTTAATCTTTTAAGACTGGGCCAGATACCCACAAAGATACTCTGGTTGCTGTCTCAGTAGCCATCCTTAGCCCTCTTCACTGATGATAGACCTAGATTTTGTTTGTGGTATGGGCCTAGCCTTAGGGCTAAGCCAATCTGTTTGTCTCTTCTCTTGCCTTCTGTGATAGATGCTGAAGACTGGCTCACTCAGTAGCTATTCTAGCCTCCTTTTATCTGCATTTCTGTACTGTGGAGGCTGAAAACTAAGTATTATACATTCCAAGGCTTTCATGCAGCTAGGATTCTGGATACGAATTGGGTCCTGCCAATCAAATGCATTGGTGTAAAGGCTGAATTCTAAATAGAGTTGTGTTTGGGGAAAAAGCAGGCTAGGAGCTATCCATTTTGCTGACATAGATGCAGCAAAGGCAGTGTGTTTCTGGAATCAGCACTGTGTGGTGTGTGGGCAGCTTCCCATTTGTTAGGCAGTCTAGATCATGGCAGAAGTATCAGCCTGCCTTAGCAGCCCACTTAGTGGAATGACTTTGGAAATTGTTCCTATAAATTCAGCATACATTTGTTTCATCCCAATGATTCTGTAGGTCACTAAGACCCTTTATAAGCCTCTTTCTTTTTACACTTTACAGATATTTCAACCAGATCAATATTCATTCCTTACACCTGGGTGGAACTTGTGTCCCAATGCTGGCCAATGAGAAGTAACTAGAAGCCCTGGACCCTGATAATTTTATGAAGCTATCTTACCAGCCCTGGGCTACCAACTTGTGGATTTTTTTTACGTGAGAAAAATAATCCTAACTTATTTAAACCGCTATGGTTGAGTCTTTCTTATTAGCAGCTGATGGCAGTTCCTAAGTGATATAATAAGCAATGAACAATGTATGTCATAATATTACAAAAATATTTGTGGACCAACTGATGATTGATGAACAAAGGCACTGAAGCATGAAATAGCAGTGTGTATGTATGTGTGTGTGTGTGTGTGTGTGTGTGTGTGTGTGTGTGTGTGTGTTCTACAACTTTAAGTGTAAAACAGGAAGTGGTGGAGAGTAAGGGCAGTGATTTAAGTGGGGTTTCATAGAATAACTTAAGAAGTTAAACATCACTGTTAAATAACAGGGAATCACTAGAGGGATTTGAGCAGGTGTGTTTTACATCCTCAGGTTTGCATTTTTGATAGGTTACTTTGGTGCAGCCAATACTGTTAAATCTATAACTTGTGAGGTAATTGGTGATTGATACATGCAATAACTATTCTTGCATACATTTGTGAACTTCAATGTATCTTTAGGGGAAATTCTTTAATGTGGAATTGCTGTCAGAGCATATACAATTAAAATACTGAAATATATTTCTAAATTGTATTTAAGAGCTTACATTCCAACTGTGCAGTTGTCCTCATTTCCAACACCCTCACCAATAATGGGTATTTTTAATTTGTATACTTCCTCCCCTACACACATTCCTCTATTTAATATTATCTGAGAAAGGGGAAAAATGTATGAGGATGAAAATTACAGATTTATTTTCATCAAAAACATACATTCTCAAGCATTATGGTCCTGGTTAGAACAATTTAACTCTAGTATACCAGATAAATTAGTCATTGACACTTATCCTCTGAAACCAATTAACTATTTTTCCTGTTTTATTGAGATGTAATTGATATGTAACATATTGTAAAGTGTACAAACATGTTTTTTTATGTATGTGTAGCAAAATTATTACCACAATAAATTCAGTTAACATCCATCATCTCACATAGTTACAATTTTTTTCTTATGATGAGAATTTTTAAGAGGTATTCTCTCAGATACTTTGGATATATGATACAGTATTGTTAGATGCAGTATTGTAATGCACCAGGCTGTGCATTACATCCTCAGGACTTATTTATCTTATAACTGGACTTTTTGTGTCATTCTGATAGGTGAAATGTGTTATTTCATTGCTTATAAAATTTATATTAATCAGAAGTGAATTTGGGAATCTTTTTATAAAGCTATTGTCTGTTTGATTTCTTTCTATAAACTTCTTATTCATACCATTTGCAGAATTCTGTACTGAGTAACTGATCCTTTCTTTTAAATTCTGAGGGCTGATTTTGATATAAAGGAAATTACTAGTGTGACTTTTTCCTGGATTGCTTTTTTATTATTTTTAAAATATTTTGTCTATTTACATTTAATATCAATTTTTGGTATTATTAATCTACAATTACATGAGCAACATTATGGTTAATAGACTCCACCCTTTATCAAGTCCCCACCACATACCCCATTACAGTCACTGTCCATCAGCATAGTGAGATGCCATAGAATCACTACTTGTTTTCTCTGTGTTGTACAACCTTCCCCATGCTCCTGCCCCACATTATCTCTGCTAATCATAATACCCCTTTTTCCCTCTTATCCTTCCCTTCCCACCCAACCTCCCCAATCCTTTTCCCTTTGGTAACTGTTAGTACATTCTTGGGTTCTGTGATTTTGCTGCTGTTTTGTTCCTTCAGTTTTTTTCCCTGTGCTTATATTCCACAGATGAATGAAATCATTTGATACTTGTCTTTTTCCACCTGGCTTATTTCACTGAGCAAAATACCCTCTAGCTCCATCCGTGTTGTTGCAAATGGTAGGATTTGTTTTCTTCTTATGGCTGAATAATATTCCATTGTGTATATGCACCACATCTTCTTTATCCGTTCATCTACTGATGGACACTTAGGTTGCTTCCATTTCTTGGCTATCGTAAATAGTGCTGCAATAAACATAGGAGTGCATCTATCTTTTTCAAACTGGGCTGCTGTATTCTTAGGGTAAATTCCTAGAAGTGGAATTCCTGGGTCAAATGGTATTTCTATTTTGAGTTTTTTGAGGAACCTCCATACTGCTTTCCACAATGTTTGTACTAATTTACATTCCCACCAGCAGTGTAGGAGGGTTCCCCTTTCTCCACATCCTCACCAACATTTGTTGTTGTTTGTCTTTTGGATGGTAGCCATCCTTACTGGTATGAGGTGATATCTCATTGTGGTTTTAATTTGCATTTCTCTGATGACTAGTGATGTGGAGCATCTTTTCATGTGTCTGTTGGCCATCTGAATTTCTTCTTTAGAGAACTGTCTATTCAGCTCCTCTGCCCATTTTTTAATTGGATTATTTGCTTTTTGTTTGTTGAGGTGTGTGAGCTCTTTATGTATTTTGGATGTCAACCCTTTATTGGATCTGTCATTTATGAATATATATTTCTAGTTTTATACCTTTGTGATCTAAGAAGTGGGTTGGCAAAATTTTAATCTTTTTGAATTTACTGAGGCTCTTTTTGTGGCCTAGTATGTGGTCTATTCTGGAGAATGTTCCATGTGCACTTGAGAAGAATGTGTATCCTGTTGCTTTTGGGTGTAGAGTTCTATAGATGTCTGTTAGGTCCATCTGTTCTAGTGTGTTGTTCAGTGCCTCTGTGTCCTTACTTATTTTCTGTCTAGTTGATCTGTCCTTTGGAGTGAGTGGTGTGTTGAAGTCTCCCAAAATGAATGCATTGCATTCTATTTCCTCCTTTAATTCTGTTAATATTTGTTTCACATATGTTGGTGCTCCTGTGTTGGGTGCATATATATGTATAATGGTTATATCCTCTTATTGTACTGGCTACTTTATCATTATGTAATGTCCTTCTTTATCTCTTGTTGCTTTCTTTGTGTTTGAAGTCTATTTTGTCTGATAGAAGTAGTGCAACACCTGCTTTTTTCTTCCTGTTGTTTGCATGAAATATCTTTTTCCATCTCTTGACTTTTAGTCTGTGTATGTCTTTGGGTTTGAGGTGAGTCTCTTCTAAGCAGCATATAGATGGATCTTGCTTTTTTATCCATTGTATTACTCTGTATATTTTGATTTGTGTATTCAGTCCATTTACATTTAGGGTGATTATCAATAGATATGTACTTATTGCCTTTGTAGGCTTTGGATTCATGGTTACCAAGGTTCAAAGGTAGCTTCTTTACTATCTAACTGTCTAACTTTAAGTCACTTATGATGCTATTATAAACACAGTCTGATGATTCTTTGTTTCTGTCCCATCTTATTCTTCCTCCTCTACTCTTTATGTGTTAGGTGTTTTATTCTGTACTGTTTTGTGTTTCCTTTGACTGCTTTTGTGGATAGTTGATTTTATTTTTCACCTTTAGTTAGTATTTGGTTGGTCTGCTTTCTTTGCTGTGATTTTATTTTCTCCTGTGATATCTATTTAGCCTTAGGAGTGCTCCCATCTAGAGCAGTCCCTTTAAAATACCCTGTAGAGGTGGTTTGTGGGATGCAAATTCCCTCAACTTTTGCTTGTCTGAAAATTGTGTAATCCATCTTTCAAATGTAAATGATCATCTTGCTGAGTACAGTATTGTTGGTTAAAGGCACTTCTGTTTCATTGCATTAAATATATCATGCCATTCTCTTCTGGCCTGTAAGGTTTCTGTTGAGAAGTCTGATGATAGCCTGATGGGTTTTCCTTTATAAGTGATCTTTTTTCTCTCTCTGGCTGCCTTTAGTATCCTGTCCTTTTGTTTGATCTTTGCCTTTTAATTATTATATGTCTTGATGTTGTCCTCCTTGGGTCCCTTGTGTTGGGAGATCTGTGGGCTTCCATGGTCTGAGAGACTGTTTCTTTCCCCAGCTTGGGGAAGTTTCCAGTAATTATTTCTTCAAAGACTCTACTCAAGGCAGATGACAGCAGAGACATGTCTGTGGCAAGGCTGCCTGCCTGCCACTTGGCCTGACCCTCACCTCTGTTACCAGTTAGAACTATCTATAGACTTTCAAACTTGGCTCTTACACATAGAGGGTAATTTTTGGAATTTAGAATTCCATTTCTTTCTTAATAAAGTTTGAATTCTAGGTCCATTATCTTGCTAGAGATTCTGAGGCAGTTCTGTGACTTCAAAGGCATACAATGAGTTCATTCTGGGAGGAACCTGCCCTTAACCAGAGGTGCTGTGATCACTAGTAGGAGAGGCTTTGGACTACCGAATTAGTTTAATAATTTAAAATATACGATCCCTTCCTCTCCTTAGTAAACTGTGGCTTGTCCCAAGGAAATTTACTTACATAGATGGTCCCCACCTCATCCCCTATTAGGAAATGGGATTTAGGTCTCTTTGCTAGAATCAATTTCTTTTTCCATCTGTTCTTGCCTTCCCATTTTCTACTTCCTCAAGTTGACTAAAGGTAGATCTTGAGTATCGTATTTTCACCTCCCACCATTCATTTTCATAGAAGTTCTGCCTTCTGTTAACAATGGAGGGGAGGCCACTAGTGTAATCTAGAGTGACCCTAAGTCTGGGTGAGGCTTGCCTGGGTTAATGGAAGGAGAGACCAGCAGTTATTTTTTAAGATGACAGGAAGTTTCTGTCTTGCGTCTAGCCATTCCCACCACCACCTTCACTCTAGACGTTGCCCAGCCTCTGCTACTGGCTGTCTGGCCCAAGAGAGAGATAGACCCATTGGGCCCACTACATGTAATGAATAGTGTGACTGCTCTCTTCACCTCTGAGGCCAGGTGTGGACCAGCATCGAGGCAATCTTTTCTGAGAGTTCCAGAACATAACACATATCGGTGGAACTGGCTTCCTCATTCTGAAAATAGCTTCCCACTTCCCACCTTCTCTTTCGACTCTCTTATTTCTGCCCTTGCATACCACTTTTCTCACTTGGTTATAGCCTACATTTCAAGATGACTCCAGTACAGGGGCTTACAGTCAGCAAAAGGCACACATGTGCTGCATATAGAGTAGATACAGTCTCGCACAGGACTTTTTTTTTTTTACAGCTCAATTAAAAAAAACGATCCACATGATATATGGGTTCATATATGACCCCATTTATGTAAAGTATTAAGATGCCTTATAATAGCACACATTTAAAATTTTAACTTGAATAATTTCAGAACTTATTTGAAAACAAGAATGTTTAAAATAGTGCTTATTTAGACCTCACATTGGCCATAAAATGGAGACAAGTGATTTAAGTTCATCCCCAGAGTTCCCCACATACATACTTCTTGGTCCTGAGAAGGCAGGAATGCGTGTTTCTTCAGTAACATTCATACACACAGGAAATGACTATTGACATAATCTTTAAGTCTAATAGTTAAGATTATTCTTCAGTTTATAATTTAAAAGCTTCTGACAGCTAAATGCCATGGTTTAATTTATAATGAAAGAGTTTGAGTGATGGAGGTACAGTTCACTGAGCTGGTTTCTCTTATGGGTTGAAACCAAGACTTGTGTAAACATAGGAAGGGAAGCCCTACCCGGGCTTATGTAGTTAGGCAAGAATACTTAATGTCCCTCATTCCCAGCTGTGCTGCAGCACCATCTGTGCCACACTCAAAGTTTATAAGAAGCAAACCTATAGGATTTACAGGGCATTTGCTTTTTTCAGTACAACAGTTTCATGTAAGACCGCTAGTTACCAGTATGTAACAAAAGTAGATACAAATTGGTTTGAGATATACAAATTTATAATATTTCTCTAGTGTTCCTTTTAAAAATTTGGAATCTTAGCTTTTGGATATTTTTTAAGTTAGGTGACAACAAATAACAAAAATTTAAAATTAAAAAGTGTGTACTCATGAAAAAAGATAGCAATAGTACACTAATAGTTGTATGTCATTTCAGAAACTGTACACATCACATCCTCCAGCAATAATTAAAAAGAAAAGAATTGTCACCAAATTAAGATGGGATCCACTGGTGCTTGAAAGGTCAAAGGTTATATAGCTTTTCAAATAAAATACATAATTGATACAATTTGCAACAACCTATCTATAATTAGGAAAGAGCATTTAGATTAAGCTATCCTCTCAAACTAAGAAATCTAATACATAAATTTGGATCAGAAGCAATCTGGTTTATAATTTATTTTCCCTTTAAGTTAATAATAATATAATTTTATATAGAGTCAACAAGCAACTTGTCTTATAATTCATGTGTTGATTTCTAAGGAAATCATGTTGGCCACTGTGGAGATGTTTTGTCTGTATTGACTCATTTCCTCAGAATGGCACTATAATACACTGAGTTCTAGAGAAAAAGATTAATGTGCTGGAAAAAGTATATATAGAATTATCTCCCCACTCCAAAAAAAAAAGAACCACCGTACTAGAGCCTGAATAATTCTTTTTACCTGATGATAACTGTCAGTTGCTTTCATGAATATAAAATGAAGCTCTTTGAGAGAAAGAGAAATTATTGAATAATTTAAGCTAAAAAGCATCTTGAACAAAAATAATTACTGTGCATGTCAGTAAGATCAATCAGCATTTATTTTCTTTATTGTACTGCTTCTTCTAAGTTTAAATAATGTCCCCATGAATAGATAAGAAAAGCACTGTTTAGGATATCTTTAAGATTGAACTAGTTGGGTCAAATAAGCCTTCTAAAAATGCAAAACCACTCTTTACTGCCAAGTGACATGTGAATAGATAACTCCATTTTTATCCCAAACACCCACTTTCACTGTAGGACTTTTACTTTCCACTTTATTCCTTCTGTTATTAAATTTTAAAAAATGAGTATGTATGTAGTTTTAATATAACTTTATTGATGTATAATTCACATATGATAAACTGCACTCTACTTTTATAATCAGGAAAAGAAACAATTTTTAAAGTCTGTTGGAACTGGTTATGCCTCTCAAGAGGCATTTCCCTATCCTGTAAAATTACCATTATAGAGGAATTTAAATATATGTCATATCACTGAGAGAGCTGAGTGAGCTGACAGAAATTTAACTGGGGATTTCCTTTGCAGATTTTAAATACTGGGTTATACTGTGATCCAAACATTCTCCCTCTCCAGTCCTAATATACTCCATTAAGAACAGCATGGTGAAGAAGCTAATGCCAAATAGTTATCTATCTTCTAGAAAATTTTCAAAAATACCTTTCAGTATTTGTTAAATATCCACAGAGAAAGACACAAATTTAACAGACTGATTTTCAAATTAGTGTTTTATTTTATTTTAATAATACCCCTTACCCTTACCATGTACCAATAATTAAAAGAGCATGCTCCTTTGAACCTTTGGGTGAAAATATGTAATTTCTCCTCTGGGATTTTCCAATTTACCAAAAGCTGTTAGCATATTTGGCAATTTAATAAAATGTTATGAAAACCAATAAGAAAAATATGCTTCTGTAGCATTAAAACATTTGTTAAGTGGACAAGAATAAGAAGTAATACCGGGAAAGGCAAAGCTTAACTATTTAACATTTAACAGAATGATTTAGAAAAGTCTGTAATTCAACAAAAGTCATAATTCTCCCTCAATTAAACGTTTTAACAACTATAGCCAAACAATTATTCACAAGAAAACTATTTCTCTAAAATTCTTGCTATAATTAAAAAAAATTGATTTCATTCCTTAAGATAAAAGATTATTCTTAACACATAACTTATAATGATGAATGTCTGAATCCATATCTCATTTTACTTTTTATTCTTTTCAATGTGATGTAAGTAAATGCATTCACAAATATTTAAGTATACACATATTTTTGCTACATATTAGTATGCAGAAAGCTTTTATTATATGCCTTTTCTTTTAAAGACATGCTTTGGTCACATTACAAGGAATGTTCACATTAAAGTAATAAAGATTATAAACTATCAGATATGAGCCAAAACATGGTGATGTTCAGCTGAATCAATTGAATGATAGTTTGGTCTTCAAATGGTCTTTTACTCATTTCATTGCCAAAAGCTAAAAGAAAACTGAGGTGAAGAGAAAATAAAATGGTGATTCAACTATTATGTTAATTCAACCAAGACTATTAAAATACCTTAGTATTTGCTAATCCTGAATCAAATTCAGCTACTTTAAAACTGTGGGTTATTGAAAAATAAAAGAACTTAACAGTTGGAAAGTGAAATAGTAAAGACTGGAGAGAAAAACAAGAAAGGGAGATAAAGGGGAACCTTAATCAGTAGAGATGTGACAAGAGATGGATGATTCTTTTTCAGGTGTTTCTATTGTACCCTGTTGTTTTGAGATTCCATATGTTTCCTGATGTACATTTCTACTTCACAGCTCTGCCCCCCAACCTCCTGCTGAAAAACGAAATCTCTGGCACAATCTGGGAGAAAAACAGCTGCTCCCTGGGCACTTGGCATGAAGTGTGGTGGGAGAGGCCAGTGGCTGACGACCTTCCGTGGTTGCAGGTTCAAATTGGGGCAGATTTAGGGGGTCTTCTATGGCCTGATTTATCTTAGGATGGTCACTCAGACCCCCTTAAGGTGCATATCAGTGCCACAATTTCCAAATCAGACAGGGTTTCTTCTATTTCTTAATGGCCACATAGGTAGATTGTGAGCAGCATTTAACAAGGGGAGAAGGAACCTGGCCAAAGCTGTGATGGGGAGGGATGTGGGGGCTCACCCAAGGTCCCTGACAGGCAGGAACACGCTGTTCTCTCTAGAGTGGCCGCAGTTGCACTGGCTCACCCCATCCAGGACCTGAATGAGGGCGGGGTGGATATGGATGGCCAGGGAGGAGGGTGATGAACTCTGCTGCCCACATCCAGTGCCTTCCATAATTTGGAAACATAGTAAGATACTTTAATAATCATCTAGGAAGGTGGCCAAGGCTTGTCCTATGATGCAAACTATTTTAATACTTTAAGTGAGTTTTTTAAGAGGGAAAAATAACTAGTTATAGAAGTTACTGCAACTTCCTATTACCTCAACAATAGTAAACTAAACTGAATAAATGCTCTCGTACCTTCCAAATGAAATGGCTTCTTACACCAACTTTAAGCACCAACTGGTTTCCACAAAAATGGAATACTGATATGTTACAAACACAGCTTTTATTTTTTAAACTAGGAAGACTCTCAATAGATATCAGCTTTTCAGTTATTAATAGATGTGCTACAGAAAATGTGTGCATTCTTTGGATATATACACAGTTTTCTTTTTTCTAGTATTTTCTACTGCAC
Organism: Manis javanica; assembly: GCF_040802235.1. Taxonomy (NCBI): domain Eukaryota; kingdom Metazoa; phylum Chordata; class Mammalia; order Pholidota; family Manidae; genus Manis; species Manis javanica. Next base: position 155,129,606 of record NC_133157.1, read on the forward strand.
TATGTAGTAGTGACCCTCACAATGACTAGGTAAGATGTATGTGTGTTTTATACAAGGCTCATTATTTAATTCCATAGATAAATGTGAACATCCAACTATGGCATATGTAAACTTTCAGAAATAATGTTTGTTATGTATGATGTAATAAATAGAATTATTTCATAGTATTTAAAAACAATAGACACCACCTTCTACCAGCCCCCATTAGGGGAGAGCCTAAGGCTGTGAATCTGTTGGAGTACTGCCATGATTTGCTTTTTCTCCAGAGACAGAATGCTTCAGAAACTGACCAGTAGCACCAATGTATAATCTTGATCTCATGGGCCATTTCTGAAAAAGAATATTTAAACAAGAATTCAAAAGTTAGTATCTATGACAGATAAAACCATCTGTAATAGTAATATTAAAAATTCCAAATATCTACATGAAAATGCAATATTATGAAGCTAGAAACAAGTGCAATTGTGAATCTAGAGGACAACTGATATTTTAATTTGGAACTAAATGTAAACCTACAATGTTTTAATTTTAAACTAAACCTAAAACAAAATTAAGCCTCAAACAAGATTGCTGGCTTTAAAGATATTTTTAAAAGTTATACATGGTAAGTACTATATGTCTACACTTGTCAAAGAACTATAATGAAGAGTGATTAATTGAACCCAAACATTTTATTTAGCTAAAAGAAATATCTAGAAGTTGCACATATCAGAATGCTTGGTGTTATATAGATAAAACATCCAGATCAAGTGTCTGGATGTATTGGCATCACACAGCTCTAAGCTTTCAGTTACTATCACATTTGTATACTGATTGTAATTTTTCTAAATTCACCTTTAAAATGGACCTTTTAAACAATATAATTTATTGCCAAATAGGCATGATAATAGAAACACCTAAGTAGTAATTTCAGAATGAACCTCTCTTTGTTTTTTGGAGGGGGGGTCATATGTTCAGTTTAGTACTATTCTTGGAATACTAATTAGAAATACTACTTTTTTATATAAAGGTAAGTCTTTAGACTAAAAAAGTACAACTCACACAGGTCAGCAATGGAGTCCCACGCTTCAAAGAGTAAATGCTTCTGTGAGCAGCAGGCTGTCTTCCTCAGTGAACATTCACCTGCTGTTTATACAGCACCCTGAAATGTTCTTAAATGCCTGGCGGATAATCCACAGTGCCCAAGTACAGGCACAATTATTAACAAGCCGAAGACCAGAGCTCTGGGCTCTTATCCCAAGCTGTGTATTAAAATTACATGGTGGGGCTTTTAAAAAATTCTGATTGCCAAATCACACTCCAGACCAATTAAATCAGAATGAATCTCTTTTGCAGAAGTAGTCACAGAATGTAAAGTGGGGTCAGATTTTATCTGGAATAATATAAGCCTTCACTACTTCTGAGTACAGTTACTGTCCTGTAAACTGGGATTCCATATGTAAAACATAGCCGTAAGGAATAGTAAATAGGCATGTGATATTAACTGGAAAGTTTGTTCTTAGCAAGCAAAAAAAGTTCTATTTTTATGTCTCCTGATGTGATAACTTAATTTGCTCACATGCAGTTCAGGTTATTTAAGAGTCCTAAATACAGATTTTTCTGGCAGGAAATCTACATTTTAAATACAGATAAAATAAAAAATTTGTGTTATTTAGAATTTAAAATGGTTTACACCTAAATAATCTTCCTATAAATAACCTTGCATTATACATTTGATATAGTAATAAGAATGACTACTTATTTTTGCAAACCCATTTCAGGTTGTTTTTTTTTTTTTAAATCACCAGTGTACATTCTTATACATTCTGGGTGTACCACTTGTCCTGGCCTTGGAATTCCTGCCTTTGGTTGATACTTTGAGGTGTTTTAGAAATTGGCCTAGAATTTTCTGATATGTTAGGATCTAGAGTTGTTAGACCAGATTTAAGTTCTGCATTATCCTGAGGAACCCAGTGTGATAGCACAATGGACTGAATGTTTGTGCCCCCATCACACCCCACAGATTCATATGTTAATGCTGTGATCCCCAATGTGATAGTATTTTTGTAGGTAATTAGGGCTAGATGAGGACCTAAGGTTGGGTCCCTCATGTTAGCATTAGTGGCCTTTTAAGGAGAGGAAGAGAGAGCTTTTTTTTTTGAGAAGGGGTGACATTTGGAGAATAAAAAGTTCATGCTTGAGCCTCAAATGTAATTTGAGAATTCTATGTAAATTAAATATATTTAAAGATAAATAAAATTACTACTGAATGCTCCCTGGTATTGTTGATATGTGCTATGTGCATTGTATTGAAAATCAGTCTAAATCATGCAACCAAGCATGGGGATAAATGAAAGCATCTTCCTTATATTTTGTCTGGGATACAAGTAATTAATGAAACAAACTTAAAAATATATATATGGATTTTTGCCTCATTTGTGTTGAACCTAATAAAACTTCCATTTTTAAGAACTATGTGTCCTTGATTTTCAAAAGGCTTCTAATGATTTTGTTCAACTGAATTTACAGTACACACATAAATAGTTTTAAAAGCCAGAGATAAAAATGCAGATAAAATATTGATTAGGTTGCATGTCAGCATCATGCCAAAAAGCTGGTTGACTGATTTACATTTCACTTTTCAGTGGTCTGTTTTAGCATTGTGTAGATGAACACAATCCTGACTTCTACTATACCTAATAAGATATATTTAAAAATCATATTGTTTCATGTATATAATATAATCAATACTATTGTAATATCTTGGTATGGTAACAGGGAACTACACTTACTGTGGCAAGCATCTAATAGTGTATGTAATTATCAAGTCACTATATTGAACATCTGAAGCCAATATAATAATTGTATATCAACTTTAACTTTATTCCAATTAAAAAATAAAAATAAAATCATGTTGTTTCATTAGGCTTAGAACAATCTAGCAAACTTATATAATTAACGAGAACTGAACCTGAAACTGAAGACCTTTAATGGTAATTTTCTCTATATGCAATTCTTTCATTAAGTGTTGATTTTAAAATCCAGCCCTCCTGGAAGATGAGATGCACTCTTGGTTTTTAGAGTTAAATGACTCCAAAGCAACAAAACTTTATTTTTAAAATTATTTTTTATCTGTATTATCAACGATGATTCTCCAGAGGCAATGCAATTAAGTTATCTGTGCTTTTTCCCAGTGTTAGAATCTGAAATATGTCCCTGTTCTGTCGGAGAATCACTGGCTTTTGTTATGCTGGTGCTGATCAGAATGGCTTGTATCCCTGTGGGATAAAAATTGTTTTAAGCTATGCCCCAGATACCTGGTCTCTTAAACCTTACAGTTTCATTTGAGATGCTTTTAATGTAAATTCCTAACAATGTTAAAACCTCAATACTGATAATAAGGATGATTCGAAATGAAGGCATTGAAATATTTGTTAACAGATCTTTGATGGTCAAAGTAAGACTTAGTAACATATGCTGTGAGGCAGGAAAAAAAGTCATTTTGGAACACTTTTTAACTAATGGTTACCATATCTTTAACCAAGAAGTACAAATAATCAGAATGTGTTTATTCCTTTTGCACTAGATTAATCAAAGAAAGACTTAGTAGTTAAGCATTCTGTTAGTGTCCATAAAATAATTTTATACAGGGTGCTTTCAATTGTGTATATGAAACCTCTTTCCTCTGAACCTCCACAGCACACGGTTATAGCTCTCTTATAGCACATACATTATCCCTTATAGTACTGGTATTTGTATTTTTGTCTTTGTCTCTATTATGGGTTCATTTAGGGCAGGGATTGAGTCTTATTCTTAATTGTATTTACTCTTCTAACAGTGCTTTGCACATAGCAGGCACTCAGTAAATGATTTTAAGACTAGTCACTTGTTCAAACATCAATTTCATTTTTAAGAGGTAATCTTTGGCCTTGTTTCATTATCCCTAGAATTGTCTTTTAAAATTCAAATAATTGATTCAGAGAATAAGATTTAATTTTTTAAAGTTATAAGACCACAAAACATTTGGCATATGAATCAAGAGCAAGAAACTCTTAAGCTTATTATTACATGAAAATAATGGTTCTAACAGTTATTCAAAGCAGTGCAAGGTGAAAAACAACTTGATTCTCATCTGAATTATATCTCCCACAAGGAGGCATCTAACAGATAAGTTTTTGTATTAAGTCTACTTAAGGTTAAATAAAGAGTATGTGGGAAATGTCAACTCAAAAACCATCTAATATTATTGATATATTTGATTAGCAATCTAATGCACACTGTAATACCAATCCCTTAATAATGAATGACTCTTCAGATGAGATTGTTATATAACACATGAATGGAATTGGGTCTATCATAATTATAAATAAGTGCACTTTCAAATTTTTACATTTGACATAGTGAATCTATCATAATGCTCATTAAATTTGCAAAGTAAATTTTGTTAAACCCCACCACAAAATTTTAGATTCATATTCAAGGGTGTATTTTGCCACATTTCAATAATGAATATTCAATAATTTATCGAATGCTGATACACTTAAGGCTTAATCCTAATCTTGCATTTGTGTGTGTGTCTAAATATTTCAGAATGGTGGAACCAAAAACTTGAAAATGTAGGTTTAGAAAATATAGGGAAGATGCATTTTAGAAAGCTAGATCAATGCAGGATTTCAATCAAACCTAGAAGAAAAGGATGATGGAGTCACAGTAAATATAGGCAATAAATCATAATCACATATACCACATTAAAAGAAAACTTTGCCCATTCTATCTAAATATAATGTACAAAAATTATAGAAAACGGATTCTCCTGGCTAATTTTGTACATTACAACATTTCAGTATAATGTTTAATAAGCTCACTAAACATATATGCCAATCTATCATGAAAATTACATGAACACATTAGTATTTCCATCATTCTTGGTAGCAGTCTAGGCCATCATAGCTTTTATTAAAACAGACTGAAAATGACTCTGTGGGGCATGCGGAAGGGTCTCATTTTTGTTCCTACCAGTTTTACAATTTTCAACGTTGGTTTCCTAGGAGTACTTAGGGACAGACAATTCCATCACTCCATTTAATTTGTAAAACTTTCAAACATCTGATAAAAACCACATTGGAGATGTAATTATGCAAATTAAAACACTTATAAAGTTTCACAGGCTCAAATATAACTCTGAATCTAAAAATTACGAGGACGTGCAGCCAATCCCCCACTATGCACCCCCGAGAAACTTCTCACCTATGGAGAACATTCTGCAGATTGTATCCTGTAAGGGGCATGAGTCACCCCTCTTAACACCCGGCTCCCGGGGTTTAAACCCATTGCCGGCAAACAACGCTTTAAGGAGTAGCCTTTTGCAGACCTCCCTATCGGTGCCTTCGCAGGCCAAGGTCGCTCTCTGGACCCGTTCCCCGACTCACCCCTCACCCCCAGGGGGTGAGAGCTCGGTGGCATCTACCCAGACGGTGGTGTCAGACCAGGCGGGCCGATGTGTCCGTTCCGCGCCCCATCTCCGCAGTGCGCCCCGCCCGCCTACCTTGACAGGGTGCAGGTAGCCGTCGCCGCGCAGGGCGCCCAGTCCGGGGTCGGGCGGCGCCTCGGCGTCGTCCTGCAGGCTGCGGGTGAGGTGTGCAATGTAGGTGGTGGCCAGCAGCAGCACGTCCAGCTTCGAAAGCTTGGTGTCGGGGGGCACGGACGGCAGCGTACGCTGCAGCTCCAGAAAGGCGTGCCGCAGAGTTTGCACGCGGCTTCGCTCCCTCGCCGCGTTGGCGGCTGCGGGCCGCCCGCCCCCCAAGCGCGCGCAGCTGCCCTGCCCCGCGGGCCCCTGCCCGGGCCGTCCCGGGCTGGAGTCGCAGCGGGCGGCGTCCATGCGCGCGGGCTCATTGCTGCGGATCAGGGGGCTGCCTGCGGGATCGTCGGGGTCCATGGCAGCTTCCTGTGCCGCACGCCTGCTGAGGACCGAAGACTCGGTGAGGCCGGGGCGCCGCTCCGCTCAGGCTTGACCCAGGGAGGCGTAGCCTCCTCTCCCCTTGCGCTGCGCGCACTTGGGATCGGCCACCTAAAGTGGTTCGAGGCGGTCTCAAAGATGGTCTTTTTGACTGGGGTGCGTTTGCCCCCCAGCGTCTGGGGAGAGCTGTGGGTTCTGAGAGTTCCGGGCAACTTAGAAGGCTGAGGAAGACTGACTCTACTTCCCCATCATAGATTGAAAGGTCTGCGCTACCGGGAAGGACCACCTCGCAAGCTCAACTCGGGTTCGGAACTTGTTCGCGCATCTGGAATGTTATCCGGCCAGCGTCGCAGGTAAGACGGTGGGATCATTCCCACGCAGAGCGGCGGGAAGCCCTAGCCCCGCCTTGACCCGAGGTGCCCACCCAGCCGCCCTCGCACCATTCGCTCTCGGGGCCTGAGACCCCGAGAAAACGGTCGGGAGCCCAGGGTAGTTTCTGCTGGAGGAATGGGGCACCCCTGGCCTCTCCTTGGACTAAGGCACCCACTAACTATTCGGGGAACCGCGCGGCGCGGCGGAGGTCGGTCGGAGTCCTCACCTTTCCCGAGGCGTCAGTGCAGGGCTCGGCTTCGGGGCGCTAGGAAGCGAAGAGCGTCGAGCAGGTCTGCGTGGCCAGGGCCGAGCCGTTCACTTTATCCTCGTCTAGCCGAAGTGGACCGCCGCTTCCAGCTCCGGCTGGGCGCGCCTTTTACGCGCGCGAGTCAAGTTTGGTGTTAGGCCCGGACGGCTGGACGCGCCCCGCTCCTAGCTCACCTGCGAAGCCCCCTCCGTGGCGGGAGAGTCATTAATCAAACCGTCAGGCGGGGCGGGGCCAGGGGCGGGGCGTCCTCTGGCCCCGCCCCAGGCCTGGTTCAGCCCCAGGCAGGACTCTGAGCGCAGCTGGTCAGGAGACCACCGGGTTGAAGGCCCACGGGGCGAGAGCGGGGTTCTGGGCTCACAGACCTCAACGCTGCCTCGTTAGCTATCTCCCCTCTCCGTCATCCTTCCACCCCGGGCCGTGTGAGTTCGGCGCCTTCCAGGCAGGCTCGGAGCTGAGGCGGGAACTCTGCCGTTTTGTTGAGACTGCCTTTACTTTTCTGTGAAGAAACGTGGAGCGTGCCGCATCGACCGCTACCTTTATTCTACCACAAGGTAAATGTTCCATGCTGTGCTAACTACTTAAAGCAGTAGTCCCTCCACCTCGGTACTCCGTGACCAGTTTATTGAGCCGCTCAGAGGTAAACGCACTTGGCTCGAATATTCCCACTGTCTGTGACACAAAGTTCTCAACGCAGAGTAAACTGCCCTGCCATCACGGTCGCTTGCCTCCGGGGCGTGAAACCCTGGTCGGCCGCCTCCGTTGCCCCTGCGCGACCCGCTTTCGGTATTTGGACGTGAAATTTCGTCTCGGCTACGTTCCCTGACGGGGAGCTGGCCTGAGGTGTTTTGCACTTGCGCCCCGGGGGAAGCGTGGCTGCAGCTGCGCGGAGGCCCGTTCGGAGCCGGCCGGGAAGCGAGGGGCCCGGGGCGCCCCCATCCTCTGTGGCTTCAGCCAGGCTTGGACCCATCGCCTTCAGAGCTGAAATAGGAGTGGGCACACAGTATTTTCTAGGAACGTAGTTAGTGTATCCTTCAATGCCTATAGCTCGAAGAGCAGGACATTTTAAAGTGGAGTCAAGACGGAATATCACATTTAAGGAAACTGCCCTTGTATGAGAGACATAATTTCATACTTTACAATAGATTTTAAAGGTAGAACTACCAGGTAGTACACAGCACTGGTGGCACTTGTACTTGAATATATCGTTCCCAACTTTAAGTGTATTAGTGAATCAGAATAATACTCAGATTTTCATAACTGTAATTAGATTTGCACTTGAGAAACACACCAAAATACCATTGGTTCAAAAAAGCATTCATTTCTTTGGATGAGAAAGCACATCTTTATTTTTCCAGTAACTTGTAGGTAATGAGGAATAGAGCAGTTGGAAAGCAATGTTTCATATTCTACAAAGAAACAAATCAAACAATAATCTGAAGTTTTTTCCTAATATTATGAGATAATATGAAGCTATAAACCACAAAAGATGATGTTGCCTACATTTATTATAAGGGTAAAAGACCAAACAGATCACTTAAGGGTGAATTTACTCCCTTTTTACAAGCAAATTTTCTTTTATTTTTGGGATATGGAGTAAGTCAGGTTCAGGTATATCACTTTTTGTCAATAAGCCTTCAGATTCCTTTAAAGAGAGATTCCTGTATTAATAGAGGGGAGAAAAACAGTTTTAGTTCTGAAATAAAAGTTATCCAAAACAGTTAGCAAACAAAATAGAATCTATGACACAATAACAATAGTACAGATTAATGATTAATCACCAAACTATGTAAACTATCTCAAGCTTTGAAAGAAGCAGAAACAAAGATTTTCCCCTGGGATAGGGAAGAATATGGAATATCTGTGAACTGGGAGAGGTATGGAAATAAGAATGTGGAAGAAAGATGGGCCAGGACTAGGGTGAGGCAAATCAGGTGCCTAGGGCTCCTTAAATTTTTCATCCTTGGCATCTCACATCCCTCCGCAGCCTACTCTTTTAGTCTCCTGTTACTGCAAGAGGTGCAATGGAGGGCAGAGCACGAGGCAGGCTCTTCACTGCTGACAGTGGCTGTCCAGTGGCCAACTGTGTTGGCCAACAGTCAAGTTCAAAAGAAAGGACTAATACAACACCACAGACCACTGAGGGTCACTCCCTTGACCTATCTGCTGCCATTCCAAGCACCCTCTCTGAATCCTCTGATGATTCTGACTAGTCCTAAATCCTGAAAAAAACAAACAAACAGTATTTGCAGTTGAAGTGGAAGATGAAAATCTTCAAATTTTCAAAATTATATTAATTGGTGACAGGTAACTTTTTATGTGCTAAATTGTTTACAAAAAGCATTTTTCTCATTTACTTTTTACAAAAACCCTTTGAGGACTTTACATTTTACAGTTGAGAAAATAAAGCTGAGAGGGTTTAAGTAATAACTTGTCAAATGCCACATAGCTAGTACTGACAAGGACAGGATTCAATCCAGGCAGGTTGACCCTAATACTTGTGCTTTTTACCATACAATTCTACTCAATATTTTTAGAGTTCATAATTATTTGCAAAACATCTTTGTATATATCATCTCAATAAAGGGTATACTTGAACTTGACTCTGTATTAACAATTCATCTACTATTTTTGTAGTATATCATTATTTGGGATTCTTGTCTAGTCTTCCAGAAAGTACATGGCTTTAGAGTGTAGATTTTATTTCACTGAATATGGTGTGGGTTTTAAAATTTACCTTTATAATGTAAAATAATCACACATATCAGTGAAAAAAGTATATTTGCTTTGTTATATATATAATAGGTTTTACATAATTGATGCTTTTTTCATCTTTTAACTACCTCATTGTTTAATCAAGTTATAATTTACATAGTTAAATTAACTCTTTTGAGTGTGTATATATATATATATATATATATATATATATATATATGTAGTTAACAAGTTTTGCTAAACATACAGTCAAAGAATCAGTACCAAAATAAAGGTAGGCAATTTTTCATCACCCCCACCCTCCACCCTGCCAAATTCCCTTGTGCTGACTCTTTGTTGTCAACCCCTAGTTCTTAGCAACTACTGGTCTGTTTATTGTCTACAGTTTTATGTTTGCCTGAATGTCATAGAATCATACAGTGTGTAACCATCTAAGTTTGACTGCTTTTGTTTAGCATAATGCTTTTGGAATCTATCCACATTGTTTTGTGTATCACTAGTTATTCCTTTAATGCTGAATAGTATTTCATTGTGTGGATATACCACAGTTTATTCATTCTCCAGTTGAGAGACTTTGAGTTGTTTCCAGTCTTTGGTGGCTATAAATAAGACATTATAAACATTTGGGTACAGATTTTTGTGAAAGTATAGGTTTTCATTTCACTAGGGAAGTGCCTAGGAGTGGGACTGCTAGATGAGGTAAGTATATGTTTAACTTCATAAGAATATGTCAAACTCTTTCCAAAATGGCTGTACTGTTCTTAAATTCCCACCAATAGTGCATGAAAGTTCCATCACTCCATTTCCTTACTAGCCTTACCAGATTTTAAAAAATCCATTTTAATAGATTTTTTTAAGAATATAAATTGATCTAGTATTTAAAATTCAGATGATTTCACAATCTAGATATTTTGCTTGTTAGTAGTCTGATTTTTCAAGTTCAGCATGTTTGCCTAGCTACACTGTTTAGGAGCCAAGTGGTAGCAGTTGTCTTTAGGTGGACATGTGCTCTCCAATTCACCTCAATGACATTCTCACCTGCTTCCCTCACCTTACCTGCCTATCTGAAGGCATTTTTGAGACACCTTTGCAGAGTACTTGAGAGCTTTGCTTTTTGGAGTTAATGACCTGGATTCAAGTCCCAGCTCTGCCTCAAGGCAATTGTGATTTTGGGCCCTCTGACTGGGTTTCTGCAACACTCATTTTCCCCATCTATAACACGAACCTGATAATATTCTTATCTCAAAGGGTTCTCTTTTTAAATATTTGTTGGTATGGGAAAAATTCAGCTTTCAAAGTAAACATTTTAAAATTAAAAAATAATATAGTTTTTATAAATTAAATCTTACAGAGAATTCTTGTTCACAGAGTAACCCATTGACAGAGTTGAGACTAGAAGTCACAAAAGCTAGCTTAGGCTGTCCTGAAAAAAACCTCTATGTTGCTTACCATTATTGTATTTTTTGTGACAGGGGCATGGGTGTCCTAATTTCAAAAGGGTTCTTTGAGAACTATAAATCAAAATATTAACATTATACCTACATTACAGATACTTATAAATTTATTTTGTGTATAAAATTAACTAGACTGAGATTAGGTTTAAAGGCATCGAGAGCTCTGCAAATGAGTTTATGTAAGATCATCTCAGGATTTTGTGAGTAAAACTATTATCTAAGTTTAAAAAATTCTTGAAATGCAAAGGAGATCTGTTACTACAACAGCTAAAACATAACAGTAGTGAAAGCAAGTTATTTTAAAATAACTTCTTAACTGTTTTTATAAGTTCACTTTTTAACTCAGTATGAAACTTAATGAATACTTTCATATTCTAATTAAGGGCAGTAGGTATTTTATAAGTAGTTAAATAACATATAGTGAACATTTCCTGTGAATTGTAAACTTAAGGAATTGTTCACATTCCTTAAAGGTATCTGAAAAAAACGCATTCTAACCCAACTAGAAAGTTATTATTTTTACATTAACAAAATTGCTGGATTGATTCTATTGACATTACTTCGGCTAAAAAAGATAGATAATTGAGTAACAATTTGCTTTTTTCATTGTACAGTGCTATACAGTATTCTCAGTGGATCTTATTTACAATATATAAATGCATTTAATGTCTGTTTTTAAACTAAGCCTCAAGCACCTCCTAGCTAGCATGTTTGAAAAGAGAGGAAACATACTGTGACAAACACAGAAACAATAATGTGTAATTTTTTGTTTAATACCATCTGTTATTTTTAATTGAACAGTGAAGGCATTTGTTCAGAATCAGCCTTTAAATAAAAACCAGTTTTGAATTAATCTTTAATTAAAGTGTACATTGATAGTATCAAGTTCAGTTTGAGGGTCAAAAACGACGTCAATGAGTCTGACTTTTTCCTCCCTGTAGGGAAAGCAGGCTTGTGTAAATACACATGAGCACAGGCTGCACACATTTATAAAAAAGTTGGAAAACATTCCCTGTCATTGGACAGATGTTGCTTCACTGGTTCTACACAGGATACAAGCACAGCTTCCAATGTGGAGAACCTTAAAGGAGTGTGGGACATGTACTTTTAGCATTTTGGAAGAAGCACTCTTAAGATTTTTTACATCTGAGCAGGCTTCCCACTTCAAATATTAAATATACTGTCGGGTACATGTCTGCTGATGCCAGCTCATTTTCCTCCTTTAAGAAAGGGAAGGAATTGCTTTAGTCAACTTTTCAGAAACTCAAAATCTATTCTTTTTGTTTGGACTGAATATTTTGTTTTTAACACTTTACTGACCTGCCTTTATTATTGTTATCTCTTAGCTTTATGCTAAATTAGTAAAATGTTAACAATAGCATGTCCTAAATGTCTATATCAAGAGCTTAATGAAATTTGGTAATATATTTGGTCACCTTTATTAGAGTTAGAACTGATATTCCCATTTGATAAGATAAATCTTTTGCAATACCAAAATGAGACTTTGGTGTGACCTCAGTAAAAAATATTACCTGAGGAAATAAAAAGCATTTAAAACAAAATATTTATGTAATTTTGTTCACATTGTAAAACTGAAGACTCAGCACTGAACACAGTCAACTTCACTGACAGTGGCAGAAGCAAGACATTCTTTAAGTTCTTATTACAGAATCAACCTCTGTATTCTGCTGGCTTATTTTAGGGTAGCCTGTGTTTGCTGTATATAGTAGGTAAGGCATTTAGCTCTGTATTTAGTGTTCCTAGTTAGGAAAATGAGAGAGTGATTTATTTGCAGCTTCACCGGTGCAGTTCTAGTGATTACAGCTTTGCTTGGGGTTATAGAAGATGTGGTATGTGTCATAGCTCACAATTGATGTGATTTAGTGTTTGTGGCAATGTATGGAATTTTCCAACATTATTTTCTAAGGCTCTCCATTTTTATTGTTTTCTTTTCTACCTGATGATATACTAATAAGATCTTTCAAAACTCAAGAACACTATTGTGGAATTGACACTAGTTGTGTAAATTTTTAAGAAACTATCAAGGTGCTGTGGACAAACTGCCTAAGATTTTGATAGTAATGACAATGGACATGGGCAGTAAAGCAAGTTGTCACAAAACTTCCATTTTCTTGTGTGTGGGAACGGAAAGGAGGCAAGACCAAAAGTAGGAATCCCTGCATATCTTTTCTCCTCCCCTTAAAAAATCATTTTCCAGGCTCACAGGACCCTCTCCCTTAAACCTCCATCCTGGCAAGTCAAAGTGACCTCTCAGGGAAGGGGGGTAGGACGGCGCAGTGTTCGTGGGTCTTCCTCGGTGGCCCCACTGAGGAATGCTAAGTCCCCATCCCTTGACTGGATCCTGAGAAGAGGGTCTTATGCCAAACCCACATGGCCTTCAGCAGGTAGTTCTGGAAAAAGGAAATCAATTCTGAAGTATATCCACTGGTTCTGATTGCTTTCTTAATGACCTTTGAGATCAGGACTATCTCATTTGAGTTTTGTATTCAGTATTGCCTAGCATATAGCAGGTGCCTATTAGTTTTATGAATAAATGAAGTTATTTTCTGTTATGGTCTATCTTTACATCAAAGCAATATCATCAAAACCATAAAAAGCACTTACTTCTCATCAGGAGACTTAGAGATTATTCATATAGAGCTAAATTAGATACATACTTAAGGTTTGGAATAGTGATCCTTGAGCTATTTTTTGGCTCTTAAGCTTTGAGAAGTGAATGAAACATTTTTTTTTGGTATCATAAATCTGCAATTACATGAGGAACATTATGTTTACTAGGCTCCCCACTTCACCAAGTCCCCCCCACCACAAACCCCATTACAGTCACTGTCCATCAGCATAGTAAGATGCTGTAGGAACACTACTTGTCTTCTCTGTGTTGCACATCCCTCCCGGGCCTCCCCCCCACATTATACATGCTAATCATAATGCCCCCTTTCTTTTCACCCCCCCCTTATCCCTCCCTTCCCACCCATCCTCCCCAGTCCCTTTCCCTTTGGTAACTGTTAGTCCTGAATGAAACTTTTAATGTTTCCTTCAGAAACACCAGATTAAGAACCTTTGGTTTGGAGAAGTGGTGAAAGTAGCCTGCCTCTCCAGTGCTCTGGGCTTCCCCTCCTTACTGCCACCAGATGTCCTTGCAGACATTCACTCACTGGACCACCTGCCATCAACTGGGCCTCAGGCTCTTTTGAAATGATGCCTGCTCATTTAGACATCTTTACCTGCTGCTTCTGGGACTTTTCTAAATCACCTGCCCCACCTCTAATCTGTGACTCCCAGCTCTTCTTTTACTTAAACCTTCCACTACAACTTTATGAGAGGCAGACCAACAAATAATTTTTTTTTTTTGATGCTTGGCCAAAAGGAATTGAGAACAGAGAACTGGGAGACAGATGGGGGGACTCTTTTTCTTTGTGTTGTTGACAGTGGGGGTGTCCCATCCTCCTGAAAAAGATAAATTTCACAAATATTTGAATGCACCTACCTTGTCTCTTCAATAATTTTAGGGTTATCTTCTTGAGTGCTTTCCAGAGATATATTGTCATTTGCAAGGTGTCTGTGTGTATCAGAGAAAAAGACTAATTTTGGTTTACCCACTTGGGGGTAATGAACAGGAACTGAGTGATGCATTGCTTCAAAGTTACCTGTAGCACACAAAGAATTAAAAGCATTCTGCTTTGAAACTAATAATTAAATTGTAAATATGGCACTTAATAGTATTACACTATCTAAAATTATATTTTATGAAATGGAATTAAGTTAAATAGATCCACAGTAAAACCAGTAAGATAAATATTTTATCCAAGATAAAATATCAGACTTTCACACATAAGAACTCTCACAGGCAAGTTTATGGTCAACTCTCATAGACAAATTGGGTATACCAATATTAATATAAATACTAACTGCCCTTGCACTTTGCTGTTATGAGTTTTTTATTTCAGAGTGTTTAACCTTTTGGGAATAGATTAGTCATATATAATTTCTGGAATATGTTCATACCTTTATTTTGGCCCTTAACATTCTATATTATTTCCTTGTTTAAAAGGGACATCTTCCTCCCTTTCCAGCAGGGATTTCCCTTTAAGTGGAGACTTCTTTAATCCCCAGTGCCTAGCATACTTCTGGGCACATCGAAGGTGCTCAATAAATGTTTATTAAGTGAATAAATGAATGTTTCCATCAAAGCACTACAAAAGTAAATGTTAAAAGATATGCGTATATTTTGGATTTTGTTAAAGTGTTTGATTTTTTTTCCAATTTTGAGTTATATAGTTACAAGGCTATATTTAGGACAAGATTTTTTATTATATGATTCTTGAAGCCTGAGGTCATAATCCCTATAATTTTCCCATAATCCCCAATGTAGAGCTCCATTTATAAGGCTATCAAAAATATGTAAAAGGTCAGGAAGTACAAAAACTACTATTTTCCTAAGAATTTCTGTTCACTTACAATGTACTGGGTTAAGCCTGAGAAGCTCAGAACTGTATCATGTGTTTGGATGAGGATGGCCAATGTGTAGGAGGCAAGAAAGAAGTGTCTCTACAAGTGGTCAAGGGAGAATAACTCAGTACTCCAGGACAACTCAACTTTCAATTTTAATTATATTTTATTTGGATTGACCTTAAAGACTAGTTTTCCACATAGAAAGTCATATAAGTTATTTGAATACTTTAAAAATTTCAAAGTTCTTTCATAATGTATTATTCCATTTTTCTCCCTACTTCCTTTTTGTTTGTAAAAATTATTTACATATCACATATTTAAACATCTGCAGACTTTCCTAAATTCCTACTAAACTGAAGTGAATATCTAAGTAGAACAGACATGATTGTCCTTATATCCAAGATCAATTCAGCCAGTCATGGCTATAATGGTCACTAGAAGCTACAGTTCTTTCATGAAGCTAGGTAACTTTGATTAATTACTGTGCCTCCTGCTATATTTGTGACCTTAGACAAAGCCTATTTCACTTTGTAAAACTCAACTTTCTCATCTGCAAAATTCATGTAATAATTATCTGCCCCACAGATATAATAACTAAATGCAAAGTGTATGAATATCTGAAATGTTTGGCACAGTAAATATTAGTTGTCTTTTCTTCCCTTGGCCTCTCTTCTTTGCCTTATAGAATGGAATGCTTTCCATTTAAAATTATTAATGGTTATCATAATAGCAACTACAACAAGGCATGAAATGATGCTTCTATATTTTATAACAGTCTATATGGCTTTTTAAAAATATTATGGTAGTAACACAATAAGAGATCTACAGATTTTAAGACTATAGATAAAACTTTGTGCAGTAGATCTCTTAAGAGCTTATTCATCTTGCTTGACTGAAACTTTATGTCCATTGATTAGTAACTCCTCATTCCCCCTACCTCCTGGTAACCACCATTCCATTGTTTGATGTTTTGAATTTGACTATTTTAGATACCTCATATAAAGTGGAATCATGCATTATATGTCTCTCTGTGACTGGCTTATTTCATTTAGCATAATATCCTCAAGGTCCATCCATGTTGCCACATATTGCAGAATTTCCTTCTTTTTTAAGGCTGAATATATTACATTGTATGTATATACCACATTTTCTTTATCCATTCATCTCCCAATGGACTCTTAGGTTGTTTCCACAACTGGCTTTGTGAAGAGTGCTTCAGTGAACATAAGAGTGCTGATATCTCTTTGAGATCCTGATTCCGATTTTTTGGCACAGATATCCAGAAGTGGAATTGCTGGATCTTATGGTAGTTCTGTTTTTAAATATTGAGGCACAGCCATACTGTTTTTCACAGTGCTTCACCATTTTTCATTCCCACCAACAATGTGCAAGGGTTCAAGTTTCTCCACATCCTCACCAACACTTGTTGTATTTTATTTATTTTATCAAAATAAAGCTGACATGAAATGTTATATTAATTTCAGGTATACAACAGTGATTCACCAGTTATATGTTTTGAAATTCTCACCATGGTAAGTGAGAGTAGGTACCATCTGTCACCATACAAAGTTATCATAATACTGTTGGTTATGTTCTCTTTGCTATACTTTTCATCCCTGTGGCTTATTTATTTTTTAATTGGAAGTTTATATCTCTTCCTATCCTTCATTTACTTCACCCATCCCTCCACCCTGTT
This sequence comes from Manis javanica, assembly GCF_040802235.1. Lineage (NCBI taxonomy): Eukaryota > Metazoa > Chordata > Mammalia > Pholidota > Manidae > Manis > Manis javanica. The sequence continues at coordinate 155,146,516 of NC_133157.1, forward strand.
CCCCTCAGATAACCACCAGTTTGTTCTCTGTATTTATGAGTCTATTCCTTTTTTAAAATTTGTTTCTTTTTTAGATTCTACATATAAGTGAAATCATATGGTATTTGTCTTTCTCTGATTGACTTATTTCACATGGCATAATATCCTCTAGGCCCATCTGTGTTGTTGCAGATGGCAAGATTTCACTCTTTTGTATGGCTGAATACTGTTCCATTGTGTACACATATCACTTCTTCTTTATCCATTCATTTACTGATGGACACTGATGTGGCTTCCACATCTTGGCTATTGTACCTAATGCTCCAGTCAACATAAGGGTGCATATATCTTTCAGAATTAATGTTTTTGTTTTCTTTGGGTAAATACCCAAAAATGGAATTACTGTGTCATATGGTATTTCATTTTAATTTTTTGAGGAACATCCATACTGTTTTCCATTGTTGGCTGTAACCACTTTATATTCCCACCAACAATGCACAGCTTTTTTCTATATCTTCCCCTTTTGCCAACACTTGTTTTTTCTTGTCACTAGTCATGCTGAGTAATGTGAGGTGATATTTCATTGTGGTTTTGATTTGCATTTTCCTGATGATTAGTGATGTTAAGCATCGTTCATGTGTTTGTTGGCTACCTGTATGTCTTCTTTGGAAAAATGTCCTTTCAAGTCCTCTGCCCATTTTTAAATCATATTTTTGGTTTTTGGTGTTGAGTTCTGTGAGTTCTTTATGCATTTTGGATATTAAGCCCTTATCTGATGTATTATTTGTAAATATACTCTCTCATTCTTAGGTTACCTTCTTGTTTTCTTGATAGTTCCTTTCACTGTGCAAAAGGTTTTTAGTTTGATATAGTAACACTTGTTTATTATTTATTTATTTATTTGTTTGTTTGTTTGTTTATTTATATTTTGGTATCATTAATCTACAATTACATGAAGAACATTATGTTTACAAGTCTCCCCCCTTCACCAAGTCCCTCCCACAAACCCAATTACAGTCACTGTCCATCAGTGTAGTAAGATGCTGTAGAAACACTACTTGTCTTCTCTGTGTTGCACAGCCCTCCCCGTGCCCCCCACCACATACCCCATTACAGTCACTGTCCATCAGTGTAGTAAGATGCTGTAGAAACACTACTTGTCTTCTCTGTGTTGCACAGCCCTCCCCGTGCCCCCCACCACATTACACATGCTAATCTTAATGCCTCCTTTCTTTTTCCCTGCCCTTATCCATCCCTTCCCATCCATCCTCCTCAGTCCCTTTCCCTTTGGTAACTGTCAGTCCATTCTTGGGTTTTGTGTTTGTGCTGCTGTTTTGTTCCTTCAGTTTTTCTTTGTTCTTATACTCCACAGATGAGTGAAATCATTTGGTACTTGTCTCTCTCCATCTGGCTTATTTCACTGAGCATAATACCCTCTAGCTCCATACATGTTGTTGCATTGGTAGGATTTGTTTTCTTCTTATGGCTGAATAATATTCCATTGTGTATATGTACCACATCTTCTTTATCCATTCATCTACTGATGGACACTTAGGTTGCTTCCATTTCTTGGCTATTGTAAATAGTGCTGCGATAAACATAGGGGTACATCTATCTTTTTCAAACTGGACTGCTGCATTCTTAGGGTAAATTCCTAGAAGTGAAATTCCTGGGTCAAGTGGTATTTCTATGTTGAGCATTTTGAGGAACCTCCATACTGCTTTCCACAATGGCTGAACTAATTTACATTCCCACCAGCAGTGTAGGAGGGTTCCCTTTTCTCCACATCCTCACCAACATTTGTTGTTGTTTGTCTTTTGGATGTTGGCCATCTTAACTGGTGTGAGGTGATATCTCATTGTCGTTCTGGTTTGCATTTCTCTGATGATTAGTGATGTGGAGCATCTTTTCATGTGTCTGTTGGCCATCTGAATTTCTTCTTTAGAGAACTGCCTATTCAGCTCTTCTGCCCATTTTTTAATTGGATTATTTGTGTAAGGCTGGAGGCATCAGGAGAAGGGGTGAGTCTGATGGACAAGCTCAGGCCTCACCAAATGAGGCAAAGAGACCCACAGGTTCCTGTCTGACAACATTCCAGAGCCTGATTGGATAACACTCCCAACTAGAGCCCTTCCCCCAAGCTAAAAGATTAGTGGTAACTTTCCAGTACCTGGCTAAAGGCCAATGAGAGACCCCCACATACCCTAGACGAGCCAATCCTCGTGCCACTGTACACCTTTTTTCTCCCTCCTCCTGCCTTCTTTAAAAACTTGCTGCCTGCCCTGCTGGGTGTGACTTCCCTGGTCTGTGTTTCAGACCGAGGAATATCACCCGGGGATTGCGTTCAAATAAACTGCCTGGCCCTTTGTTGCCTGTCTTCACCTGCTTATATCGGTTGGAATTTATTGGAATTTATCTTACATTGGGTGCCAAAATCCTGGGAAGGAGTGTGAGCGTGGGGCCCTGACTAGCCACCGCTGGCCCCACCCCCTCCTTCCCCGACCCGGGACCTCAGCCTGCTCTTTGCTGCATGGACTATTTTCTGGTGAGTCCCTCAGTTTCCCCTGGTCTGTTTCCCTTCCTAACTCCATTTCACCTGGTCTGTTAGAAATTGTAGCTACGTCCAGGGGGGCATCCGGCCCCTGGGCATTCAGCCCACCCTCTGTGGGCATCTGGCCCATCCCTAGCCCTGCGGTACGGGAGACGACCCTACCCCAGGCCCCAGGACGTCTGCGGGCATCCGGCCCGCCCCTGGCCCTGCAGTGTGGGAGACGTCCCTACCCCAGGCCCCAGGACATCTGCGGGCATCCGGCCCACCCCTGGCCCTGCAATGTGGGAGACGTCCCTACCCGAGGCCCCAGGACGTCTGCGGGCATTCGGCCTGCCTCTGGCCCTGCAGTGTGGGAGACGTCCCTACCCCAGGCTCCAGGACGTCTGCGGGCATCCGGCCCGCCTCTGGCCCTGCAGTGTGGGAGACGTCCCTGCCCTTGGCCCTGCAGTGTGGGAGACATCCCTCACCCAGGCTTTCTCCCCTGACTTGGTGCACTTGGGATGCTGGGTGCTCCTGTCAGCAGGATTAGTTGGGGGGTGACGCAGACATGGGAAACCAGCCCTCAAAAGCAGAGGCCCACACCCCATTGCGGTGTCTAATTTTCTAATCTGGCTACTCTGTATTTGTCCCAGGAAGTTTGCAAACGGAAGCTGGTCTTCCTTTGCACTCAGGCCTGGCCTCAGTATCTCTTGGACAACCAATCTCGCTGGCCCCCTGAGGGAACTTTTGATTTTGGCTTCCTCACCGACTTAACTAATTATTGCCATTGGAGCAGAAAGTGGAATGAAATCCCATATGTGCAGGCTTTTTGGACTCTGTGCACCCATCCAGATCTATGTGTTAAGTGTACTCCTTCCCAAGTTTTGTTGGCCCAGGCCTCCACCAAAGACCGCCAATCTCTACCCCTCCTATTACTGCAAGGCTCTTCTCAGACAGACTTGGCGGAGGATATCGGCTACCACCCTTCCTGCTCCTCCAGGCCCACCGCGGGGGCCAGCTCCCTTCCTCAATATATTTCTCCTCCATCTTGTTCTCCTTCTCTTCCAGTTTCTCCACCATTTTGTTCCCCTTCTCTTCTGGTTTCTCCACCATTTTGTTCCCCTTCTCTTCTGGTTTCTCCACCATCTCGTTCTCCTTCTCTTCCGGTTTCTCTGCCATCTTGTTCTCCTTCTCTTCTGGTTTCTTCACCATCTCCTTCTCCTTCTCTTCTGGTTTCTCTGCCATCTCGTTCTCCTTCTCTTCTGGTTTCTCTGCCATCTTGTTCTCCTTCTCTTCCATTTTCTCCACCATCTTGTTCCCCTTCTCTTCCAGTCGCGCCACCATCTTGCTCCACAGATGCCAACTCCACTTTGGATAAAACAGATAAAACTCCCCCATACCCCAGTCCCCTGCCTTCAAGCTCTGCATCAATTCCCAAGTTGTATCCCCCACTGCCAAGGTCGCCCCCTCTGTCCCCTCCTTTGAGCCCACTGCCATCTTACTCGCCATGGCTGGCGCCCAAATGGTCTAGCCCTCCTGTAACCCGCTCTAAGTCACAGCAGTCTCAAGGTCACTTGATGGCTCCTCTGAGGGAGGTAGCAGGGGCTGAAGGGGTAGTGCAGATTCATGTTCCTTTTTCTCTGGCAGACTTATCCCAAGTAGAACAGTGATTTGGGTCCTTTTCCTCCAGCCCTGTAATGTTTGCTAAGCAGTTTAAATATCTCACTCGAGCTTACAAGCTCACCTGGCATGATGTGCATGTAGACCTCCAATCCACTCTAACCCTGGAGAAATATGACTGTGTCACGGAGGCAGCACAGCACTGTGCCAATGAGGCCCATGCCACAGATGAATGGGAACCTATGGGCAGGGAAGCTGTTCCTCTACAGGAACCCATGTGGGATTATAATACTCCCAAAGGTGAGGCATGCCGGGATCGCATGGTTCGCTACTTATTGGCAGGTATGAACTCAACCACCCAAAAGGCTATCAATTATGATAAGCTTAGAGAGATTACACAGAAGCCTGATGAAAACCCATCAGAATTCCTCAAGCACCTAAAAGAAACTCTAGGAGCTTTTACTAAAATTGACCCGGCCTCAGCATTAGGTTCCTCTCTCCTGGCCATGCATTTTATAACTCAGTCGGCTCCCACCACCAGGCGCAAGCTTAAAAAGGCTGAGGATGGTCCCCAGACCCCTCTAGGAGACCTGGTGGATATGGCAATTAAAGTTTTTCATGCCCGAGAGGACGAGAGCGAGAGGAGGTCAGCTGACAGATGGCAGAACAGACTCGCGCCATAACAGCTGCTCTGCAGCTGGCTCGTGGAGATCGTTGGGGTGTCCCTGAAGATCAACTTGAACCTCCAGGCCCTTGCTTTCGGTGTGGCACTGGGCACGGAAGTGCCCCAACCAACCACGCAGACCGACCAGACTGTGCCCCAGCTGTGGTAAGCGAGGTCATTGGAAAGTAGACTGTCCACTCGGGAGTGGTCCTCCTCTGGTGGCAGAGCCCCACGGGGGGGAGGTGGGCGGATGCCCTTGAAGGACTACCCTTCAGACCTGCTGGGCATCCTCGAAGACTGAAGACGCCTGGACTCTGACATCCCAATCACCCTCGCCGAGCCCAGGGCCAAGCTGTGGGTAGCGGGTAAGCCCATCTCTTTCTTGGTGGATACGGGGTCTACCTACTCTGTTCTTCCCTCCTTTAAAGGGCCTTTGAACCCTGCCAGAGTCTCTGTAGCTGGGGTCATGGGAACCCTCTCCAAGCCTTTAGAGATGGGCCCGCTGGCCTGCACCTTCCAAGGTATCCCGTTTACCCATTCCTTTCTAGTCATGCCTTCCTGTCCTACCCCTATGTTAGGATGGGATTTGCTCTATAAGTTAGGAGCCTCTACTTCCCTCCCACCTTTTAAACACAGGATGCCAGAAACTCCCTCATTGCTTTGGTCGGCGAAGGAGAGTTAGACGATGGTAACCTGAATCTCCGACTTCCTGGACTGCTGTCAATCCAGTCATGTGGGACATTTCCACCCCTGTGGTGGCAACCTTCCACACCCCGGTTTTAATACACCTTAAAGACCCATCCTGCTTCCCTTCTCGGCCTCAATTTCCTATTTCGCAGGCTCATCGAAGGGGACTATGGCCTATTGTTATCGTCTACTCTCGCAGGGGCTTTTAGTACCAACTAACTCTCCATGCAATACTCCCATCTTGCCAGTAAAAAAGCCTTCTGGAGCATATCGCCTCGTTCAAGACCTCTGAATAATTAACAAGGCTATTATTCCCTCACACCCAGTAGTGCCTAACCCATATACTCTTCTGTCTCAGGTCCCTTCCGGTACCTCTCATTTTACTGTACTGGACCTTAAAGATGCCTTTTTCACTATATCTCTCCACTCAGACTTGCAGCCACTATTTGCCTTCACATGGGAAGACCCTGACACTTGTCGATCTAGACAATTGACCTGGACAGTTCTACCTCAAGGTTTTAGAGATAGCCCCATCTTTTTGGACAGGCCCTGGCAGAGGATCTCTTGAGACACTCAGTGGGTGAGAGTACTCTCCTCCAATACATGGATGATCTTTTACTTTGCAGCCCCTCAAAGGAGGCCTCGGTCCTGGACACCACATCCCTTCTTAATTTCCTGGCAGACATGGGATACAGAGTATCCCCTGCCAAAGCACAGCTGTCTCTACCTCAGGTTACATACCTTGGGCTAACTCTAACTCCCACCACTAAAGCCCTGACGGTGGACCAAGTGGCTGCGATTAGAGCTCTCCTACCACCTACTTCAAGAGCCGAGATACTATCTTTTCTAGGATTGGTGGGGTTTTTCAGACACTGGGTGCCTAACTTTGCCCTTCTGGCCAGACCACTTTATGCAGCTGCCACAGAGACTCCTACTGGGCCGCTGACGTCACCCACCGAGGTGGCTTCTGCTTTCAATCAGTTGTAGGATGCGTTGCCTTCATCCCCCCTTGATGCTCCCTGATGTAACTAAGCCCTTTACTCTATATACTGCAGAGAGGACTGGAGTGACCACTGGAGTGCTGGTACAGCCAGTGGGGCCAGGGTGCCATCCCATTGCCTTTCTCTCCAAACAGATACCACCGCCAGGGGGTGGCAACCTTGCCTCTGAGCCCTGACAGCTGTGGGAAATCTGGCCTGAGAAGCCCTGAAATTAACCCTCCAACAGCCCATTACTGTGTATTCTCCACACTGGTTACAGGATCTTCTGAGTCATAAATCCCTGGCCTCCTTGAGTCCTTCAAGGGTACAAGAATTCCATCTTCTGTTCATTGAACATCCGCAGGTAATCCTACAAGTCTCTCCACCACTTAATCTAGCCTCCTTGCTTCCCATCAGCGATCAGGCAGATCAGCCCACTCATTCCTGTGTAGAAGTTGTAGAGGCTCTTAGGCAACCTAGAGAGGGCCTACAGGACGTGCCCCTCGAAGACCCTGACTTGACTTTTTTCGTGGACGGAAGCTCGGTGAAGGGGAGTGATGGGGTGCGAAGGGCAGCCTATGCAGTGGTGACTCTGACACAGGTGATAGAAGCAAACCTACTCCCATCTGGGACCACCTCCCAGAAAGCCGAATTAGTAGCTCTTACCCAGGCATTACAGCTGGCAGCCGGGAAGAAGGCCACAATTTATACTGACTCTAAATATGCCTTCCTAATTACACACACTCATGCTAAAATTTGGAAAGAAAGGGGCTTCCTTACCACTAAGGGAACCCCAATCATCAATGGCAAGGCTATCAGCCACCTGCTACAGGCCCTACAAGACCCCAAAGTGGCCATCATGCATTGTAAGGGACATTAGACTAGAAATGATCCAGTAACCAGAGGTAATGCGTTGGCAAATGCCACGGCCTGAAAATTAACACCCGGGATGGGGCAACCCTCTGTGCTGTTTCTTTCCCCCTCTTTTTTGCCCTAATACCCCAATGACGAACGGTGACTTCTTCTACATCAAAGGGGGATGTTGGGAGATCAGGGATGGATATATCTCGGGGGACGAATTACCTTCCCCCAAGCCCAAGGCAGAGATGTCATATCCAAAATTCATCAGTTTCTACACATTTGGCTAGAAGCCATGCACCGGTTTCTCTCCCCCATATTTGCCCCTTTAGGTCTCTGCAAGGCCATAGATCAGGTGCACCAAGCCTGGACTACTTGTCATCGTGTCTCGTCTCAAGGTGCTCTGAAGATCCAGATGGCCCTCCACCAGATGAGAGGAACCATCCCCAGACAGGACTGGCAGGTCAATTTCATCCACATGCCTAAGCATAAAAAGCTCAGGTATTTACTAGTTCTGGTTGATACCTTTTCAGGGTGGATTGAAGCCTTCCCCACCAGCCAAGAGACAGCTTCAGTAGTGGCACAGACATTGGTGGCGCATATCATCCCCCGCTTTGGCCTGCCTGCCTCGCTACAGTCGAACAACGGGCCTGCTTTCATCTCTCGGGTCACTCAGCTAACAGCTGAGGCTCTCAATAGCACCTGGAACCTCCATATACCCTACCACCCCCAATAGTCGGGTAAGGTCAAAAGGGCTAATGGTCTCTTAAAAGACCAACTAAGCTGTCTAGAGGTAAAGCTCTCGTGGCCTGATCTTCTCCCCATTGCTCTCACTTGGCTGCATGCTGCCCCCCGGGGATCGGCTGGACTAAGCACATTTGAGCTGATGTATGGCAGGCCCTTCTTACTAAACACAGGCCTGCCCGCTACCACTCCTCCTTTGGCCTCCTACTTTCCTTTACACTGTTGAGACATCTTCTTAGGGAACATGCAGACCAGCTCCTACCTCAACCTACATCATCCAACAACCCAGGAGACATAGTGATCCTTCAGCCAGGAGACGAGGTACTCCTAAGAGAGCTCCAGCCAAAATCTCTCCAACCCTGCTGGACAGGGCCTTATACAGTACTCCTCACTACGTCCTCAGCGGTCAAACTACACTGGCATTCCTCCTGGTATCACCTTTCTAGGCTCAAATGGGTACCCAGACATGATGAGTGGGTGTCTTGTGAGGTGGGTCCTCTTAAGGTGTGGGTTAGTCGTGTCAAGTACAACCAGTCAGATGAATAGCCTGGTGGTCTCCAGGCAGAGTTATTCTGCATGGAAGTTTAAGCTCCAACTAACTCTTTATGGAATCAACTGAGAAGTAGGCACCCAAAGTTGCCCACGTGTAGGTTGTCAGGCATCGATTCAAACACCGGTACACACAGACATCTTAAACACTTTCTCAAACCCTACACTGTGCTTTCCGTATGACCAAATCTCTCATACATGTATTTTCCAGTCTGACATGTATGGGGGATGTCATCCTGAATTAGACACATGTAGAGTTCATGCAGTAGAAAAAACAGCAAGAGGAGTCTCTGACAACATGTTCTTCAGAATACAAGATAAGCTATACATTACCATTAGTGACCCATGGGATCCACGCTGGGAAAAAGGAGTACAGAGGAAGCTATACGATAGTTACCAATGATCCCCACAGGGCACAGTATACATCAAGAGAGAATGGACCACTGTAAATCCCACTCTCACGGAAGTTCTAAACACCCAGGCACAGGTATCAAGTAATATTCTAAAAACAGAACAGGCACTAAAACAGAAGATTCAGTTGGACCTCTACCCCCACTCTACAACCAGCAGGAGCACCACTTTCCTGGGCCAGAGTCACTAGAGAAACTGCAGTTTCTTAATGCTTCACATATCCTCAGCAATGTGTCTGATTGTTTCCTCTGCGCCTCCCTCCAACGCCCCCCGGTGGCGGCAGTTCCTGTTAGTTTTTTCCAGGCTCAACCAGTAAACTCTGAAAAAGACTGCAGCCTCCCTTTAAGCGAGGTACCAATGTGGAAAACGAGCCTTAAGCCCAAAGCTTGACATAGGTCCAGGGCCACCAGAAAATGGCACGAAGAACCATCGTCCCCACTGACCTGCTACCTGACCCAGCATTCACCATCTCAGAATTGTCAATGAGAAGCCAATGCCGACGACGGGTAACCATAGACACTCCAATCTCCCTTCAAGGGGGCAGGTTCTTCTGGTGCAATAATATGCTTACACAATGCATCAACAGCACCATGGTAGGACCCTGCTTTTCGGTGATGCTGGTGCCCCAACTAACATTGTACAGCAAACCTGAGTTAAGACAGGCACTAGACGAATGGTCTATATATCAAAACACTAGACAGAAGAGGGCGGTTTTTCTACCTGTGCTAGTGGGAGTGAGCCTAGTTACTGTGATGGCCACGGCCACCACAGGGGCAGGAGCATTAGACCATAGCTTAGTCAGCTCTCAGGGTCTAGCAAGTCAATTGGCGGCATTAGATGATAGAGTGAGCCTAACCTTGGGAGAAACCTCGACCTCCCTTATTTCCCTCCAGCGACAACTTACTTCCCTTGCCCAGGTCACCCTTCAAAATCGGCGGGCCTTAGATCTGCTTACCACAGAAAAGGGTGGAACCGGTATTTTCTTGCAGGAAGAATGCTGCTACTATATCAATGAGTCTGGGGTCATACAACAAAGCATAAAAAAACTACAAGAACTACAAAAGGACCTCCACAAAACATGAGTACCTGAAGGCGGCCCTTATGGGTGACTTCAGTCGCCCATAATGGCCTGGCTAATGCCTCTGCTAGGCCCCTTAATAACAGTTTGTGGTTTACTCTTAATTGCCCCATGTGTTTTCAAGTTCCTTCAACAGCGCATGGCAGAAATTTCACAAATAAAAGTTAATCAACTGTTGCTGCACAAGTACTTGCCCCTCCAACTGAGCATCCTTTGGCTGTCAACCAGCCTTAAACTACCCCCCCCCCCATGACACCCCTTGTCAGCCGGAAGTAGCCAGATCGAGTCGTCACCTATTATGACCAAAAGGCTGGAATGTAAGGCTGGAGGCATCAGGGGAAGGGGTGAGTCTGATGGACAAGCTCAGGCCTCACCAGACAGGTGAAGAGACCAACAGGTTCCGGTCTGACAACATTCCACAGCCTTATCGGATAACACTCCCAACTAGAGCCCTTCCCCCAAGCTAAAAGATTAGTGGTAACTTTCCAGTACCTGGCTAAAGGCCAATGAGAGACCCCCATGTACCCTAGATGGGCCAATCCTCGGGCCACTGTACACCTTTGCTCTCCTTTCCCCTGCCTTCTTTAAAAACTTGCTGCCTGCCCTGCTGGGTGTGACTTCCCCGGCCTGTGTTTCAGACCGAGGAACATCACCCAGGGATTGCGTTCAAATAAACTGCCTGGCCCTTGGTTGCCTCTCTTCGCCTGCTTACATTGGTTGGAATTTATTGGAATTTATCTTACAATTTGCTTTTCGTTTATTGAGGTGCATGAGCTCTTTATATATTTTGGATGTCAGCCCTTTATCGGATCTGTCATTTATGAATATATTCTCCCATACTGTAGGATACCTTTTTGTTCTATTAATGGTGTCGTTTGCTGTACAGAAGCTTTTCAGCTTAATATAGTCCCATTTGTTCATTTTTGCTTTTGTTTCCCTTGCCCAGAGAGATATGTTCGTGAAGAAGTCACTCATGTTTATGTCCAAGAGGTTTTTGCCTATGTTTTTTTCTAAGAGTTTTATGGTTTTATGACTTATATTCAGATCTTTGATCCATTCTGAATTTACTTTTGTGTATGGGTTTGACAGTGATCCAGTTTCATTCTCTTACATGTAGCTGTCCAGTTTTGCCAGCACCATCTGTTGAAGAGACTGTCATTTCCCCATTGTATGTCCATGGCTCCTTTATCATATATTAATTGACCATATATGTTTCGGTTAATGTCTGGAGTCTCCATGCTGTTCCACTGGTCTGTGGCTCTGTTCTTGTGCCAATACCAAATTGGCCTGATTACTGTGAATTTGTAGTAGAACTTGAAGTTGGGGAGCAAGATCACCCCCACTTTATTCTTCCTTCTCAGGATTGCTTTGGCTATTTGGGGTCTTTGGTGGTTCCATATGCATTTTTGAACTATTTGTTCCAGTTCATTGAAGAATGCTGTTGATAATTTGATAGGGATTGCATCAACTCTGTATATTGCTTTGGGCAGGGTGGCCATTTTGACTATATTAATTCTTCCTAGCCAGGAGCATGGGAAGTGTTTCCATTTGTTAGTGTCCTCTTTAATTTCTCTTAAGAGTGTCTTATAGTTTCAGGGTAAAGGTCTTTCACTTCTTCGGTTAGGTTTATTCCTAGGTATTTTATTCTTTTTGATGCAATTGTGAATGGAGTTGGTTTCCTGATTTCTCTTTCTATTGGTTCATTGTTAGTGTATAGGAAAGCCACAAATTTCTGTGTGTTAATTTTGTATCCTGCAACTTTGCTGTATTCCGATATCAGTTCTAGTAGTTTTGGAGTGGAGTCTTTAGGGTTTTTTATGTACAATATCATGTCATCTGCAAATAGTGACAGTTTACCTTCTTCTTTACGAATCTGGATTCCTTGTATTTCTTTGTTTTGTCTAATTGCCATGGCTAGGACCTCCAGTACGATTTTAAATAACAGTGGGGAGAGTGGGCATCCCTGTCTTGTTCCTGATCTCAGAGGAAAAGCTTTCAGCTTCTTGCTGTTCAGTATGATGTTAGCTGTGGATTTATCATATATGGCCTTTATTATGTTGAGGTACCTGCCCACTATACCCATTTAACTGAGAGTTTTTATCATGAATGGATGTTGAATTTTGTTGAATGCTTTTTCAGCATCTATGGAGGTGATCATGTGGTTTTTGTCCTTCTTTATGTTTATGTGGTGGATGATGTTGATCGATTTTCGAATGTTGTACCATCCTTGCTTCCCTGGGATGAATCCCACTTGGTCATGGTGTATGATCCTTTTGATATATTTTTGAATTTGGCTTGCTAATATTTTGTTGAGTATTTTTGCATCTATGTTCATCAGGGATATTGGTCTGTAATTTTCTTTTTTTTGGTGGTGTCTTTGCCTGGTTTTGGTATTGCAGTGATGTTGGCTTCATAGAATGAGTTTGGGAGTATTCCCTCGTCTTCTATTTTCTGGAAAAGTTTAAGGAGAATGGGTATTATGTCTTCTCTGTATGTCTGATAAAATTCTGAGGTAAATCCATCTGGCCCGGGTGTTTTGTTCTTGGGTAGTTTTTTGATTACCGCTTCAATTCTTTGCTCATAATTGGTTTGTTTAAATTTTGTTGGGGCTTTGCATTGTTGTTGTCATTTGTTTCCATATATTCCTTGATCTCTATTTTAATTTGTTTGTTGATCCATTGATTATTTAGGAGCATGTTGTTAAGCCTCCATGTGTTTGTGAGCCTTTTTGTTTTCTTTGTAGAATTTATTTCTACTTTTATACCTTTGGGGTCTGAAAAATTGGTTGGTAGAATTTCAGTATTTTGGAATTTACTGAGGCCGTTTTTGTGAGCTAGTATGTGGTCTATTCTGGAGAATATTCCTTGTGCACTTGAGAAGAATGTGTATCCTGTTGCTTTTGGATGTAGAGTTCAATAGATGTCTATTAGGTCCATTTGTTCTAGTGTGTTTTTCAGTGCCTCTGTGTCCTTACTTATTTTCTGTCTGGTGGATCTATCCTTTGGATTGAGTGGTGTGTTAAAGTCTCCTAAAATGAATACATTGCATTCTATTTTCTCCTTTAGTTCTGTTAGTATTTGTGTCACATATGTTGGTGCTCCTGTGTTGGGTGCATATATATTTATAATTGTTATATCCTCTTGTTGGACTGAGCCCTTTATCATTATGTAATGTCCTTCTTTATCTCTTGCTACTTTCTTTGTTTTGAAGTCCATTTTGTCTGATACTAGTACTGCGACACCTGCTTTTTTCTTCTTCTTGTTTGCATGAAATATCTTTTTCCATCCTTCAACTTTTAGTCTGTGCATGTCTTTAGGTTTGAGATGAGTCTCTTGTAAGCAGCATATAGATGGGTCTTGCTTTTTTATCCATTCTATTACTCTGTGTCTTTTGATTGGTGCATTCAGTCCATTTACATTTAGGGTAATTATTGAAAGATATGTACTTATTGCCATTGCAGGCTTTAGGTTTGTGGTTACCAAAGGTTCAAGGTTAGCTTCCTTAATATCTTTCTGTCTAACTTAACTTGCTTATTGAGGTATTATAAACACTGTCTGATGATTCTTTATTTCCCTCCCTTCTTATTCCTCCTCCTCCATTCTTTATATGTTGGGTGTTTTATTCTGTGCTCTTTTGTGGGTAGTTGATTTTATTTTTTGCCTGTAGTTAGTATTTGGTTGGTCTGCTTTCTTTGCTGTGATTTTATTTTCTCTGCTGACATCTACTTAGCCTTAGGAGTGCTCCCATCTAAAGCAGTCCCTCTAATATACCCTGTAGAGGTGGTTTATGGGAGGCAAATTCCCTCAACTTTTGCTTGTCTGGGAATTGTTTAGTCCCTCCTTCATATTTAAATGATAATCGTGCTGGATATAGTAATCTTGGTTCAAGGCCCTTCTGTTTCACTGCGTTAAATATATCATGCTATTTTATTCTGGCCTTTAATGTTTCTGTTGAGAAGTCTGATGATAGCCTGATGGGTTTTCCTTTGTAGGTGACCTTTTCCCATTCTGTAGCTGCCTTTAAAATTCTGTCCTTGTCCTTGAGCTTTGCCATTTTAGTTATTACGTGTCTTGGTGTTCTCTTTGGGTCACTTCTGTTGGGGTTTCTGTGTATTTCTGTGGTCTGAGCGACTATTTCCTCCCCCAGTTTGGGGATTTTTTAGCAATTATTTCTTCAAAGACACTTTCTATCCCTTTTCTCTGTCTTCTTCTTCTGGTACCCCTATAATGTGGATATTGCTCCTTTTGAATTGGTCACACAGTTCTCTTAATGTTGTTTCAATGTTAGAGATCCTTTTATCTCTCTCTGTGTCAGCTTCTATGCATTCCTGTTCTCTGGTTTCTAGTCCATCAGTGGCCTCCTGCATCTCATCCATTCTGCTTTTAAATCCTTCCAGAGATTGTTTTATTTCTGTATTCTCCCTCCTTAGCTCTTGCATATTTCTCTGCAAGTCCATCAGCATGGTTATGACCTTACTTTTAAATTATTTTTCATAAAGATTGGTTAGGTCTATCTCCCCAGATTCCTTTTCAGGGGAGACTGTCTGGGTTAATCTAGTGTGTATCAAATTCTTCTGCCTTTTCATGGTGATAGAGATAGTCGTGGGTAGTTGTTACATGTCAGCTGGGAGAATGTCCCTGCTTGCTAGGTTTGTGGCCTTCCTCTCCTGGGAGAATGGTGACATCTAGCGGCTTGTCCTGGGCAGCTGCACGCAGATGAGGTTGGTTTCTTGCCTGGCTGTTGTGAAGGAAGCTCTGCATGTGGTTGCTGTGGGTGTGGCCTCTGCCGCTATTGTGGAGCCGCAGGAGGAGCAACCGGCAGGAAGTTGTTTACCACCAAAGGGGCATTGGAGCTGCTCTGCCGCCCAGGGGGTTAGGGCTTCCAGAGTTCCTCGGGTTCCCAGCTGCTGACCTGATTGTGCCGGGAAGCCTCCGTCCAGCTGTGGGGTCCTTGTCCCTTTAAGACTTTCAAAGGGCATTCGCTTTTCTTTGTCCCTGGGCGCTGGCTACAGGGGCCCGCTCACAGGTCTTACTCTCCCATTCCCCTACTTTCCAGCACCCCATGCACACACTGTGTCTGTGTTCCAGTGTGGATGGCTAGGGCTGGGTGTTTAGCAGTCCTGGGCTCTCTCCCCCCTCCCCTGCTCCAACTCCTCTCCTCCCGCTGGGAGCTGAGGTGAGGGGCGCTTGGGTCCCACCAGGCTGCGGCTTGTATCTTACCTCCTTTGCAAGGCACTGGGTTCTCTCAGGTGTAGATGTAGTCTGGCTGTTGTCCTGTGTCTTCTGGTCTCACTTAGGAATAGTTGTATTTGTTGTATTTACAAAAATATATGTTTTTGGGAGGAGATTTCTGCTGCTCTATTCATGCTGCCATCTTGGCTCCCCACTTGTTTATTTTTGCTTTTGTTTCCCTTGCCCAGGGAGACATATCCAGAAAAAAATTGCTAATGTCAATGTTCCAGAGCTTACTATTTTTGTCTAAAAGTTTTATCATTGTAGGTCTTATATTTAGGTCTTAAATCTATTTTTAGTTTATTTTTGTGAATGGTAGAAGACTGTGACTCAGTTTCATTCTTTTTCAGGTAGTGGCCAAATTTTCCCAACACCATCTATTGAAGAGACTGCCTTCCCTCCTGTATATTCTTTCCATTTTTGTCATATACTGACTATAAGAATGGGTTTACTTCTGGGCTCTCTAGTCTGTTGCATTGATCTATGTATCTATTTTTGTACCAGTATCATACTGTTTGATTACTTTAGCTTGTAAAATATCTTGAAATCAGGAAGTGTGATGCCTCCAGCTTTGTTCTTTCTTAAGGTTGATTTGGTTATTCATGATCTTTTGTGATTCATGTGAATTTTAGAATTGTTTTTCCTATGTCTGTGAAATGTGCTGTTGGGATTTTGGTAGGGATTGCACTGAGTCTGTAGGTCGCTTTAGGTATTATGGACATTTTAATAATACTCGGTCTTCTAATCCATGAACATAGGATATCTTTCCATTTGTTTGTGTCTTCATTTCTTTCATCAATACTTTGTAGTTTCAGTATATAGTTCTTTTGCCTCCTGAGTTAAGTTTATTCCTAAAGAATTTTTTTTGGTGCTATTGTAAATGTGACTGTTTTTCTAATTTCCTTTTCAGATAGTTCATTGTTAGTGTATCTACATGGCTTTAAGGACTGTTTTTGTTAATTAGTTGAGGATCACTCTAGATTTTAAAGAGACTAATACAGATTGAGAAAATTAAAGGACAGTATAATTAAAACTGTCAACTTTAAGGCACATTATAATAGTTATATTATTGAAATTTCACTGGAGAAGTTAAAAATTACCTAATTGTCTCTGAAGTAGGAAGAATTTTTGAACTCTGTTAAGAGGACAGATACATTATTTCTAGAATAGTCATTTTTGGTTTAACATTGGTATTGAATTCCATGAGTTCTCCAATATAAATAAGGTACTTTGGCATCTTTGGTGTAATACTGAAAATATGTAAAATACTGGAATCCTTACCCTGGTTCTATTTCTGCCCTTCACAGTCAGCCAGGGACAAGCAGAGGAGAGGAAATGCCCCTGTCCATTTTATAGACATTAGATCTTGAGAAATTCACATTGCCAACACTGTATTATCATTCATGGGTATATTGTCAGCTCAGAAAGTATCATTCCTCAAAATGATTTCCCAGCCAGTTCATATTCAATGAACATGATGTGGCAAAATCATCGGAGTTCTATGCCTTTCCACCATCTGTTTCTCCTTACCTCAGCCTTTTCATCCTAGAGTGACAGAACTCCAGGATATGCTATCCATGCATTAAAGCCTCACTACACTGTTCCAGCCCTTTCCCTAATCCATTGACATAACCACTTTCTATGACCTCCTTCCCTGTTAACTGTGGAACATGATCATGAACATTCAAACACTATCATGAAACAAAGGAAGGGCTTTTTCCAATGGTGTATACTATAGAATCTGTGAAGAGTGAATTCTAATATGCTCCCCAATATGATAAAGATAATTATTGCACATTATACTTAGCTACATTTAGGTATTAGTTAGGCAAAGGAGGCTGGCATATCCTTTGTAATGTAATCTTAGGCATATTCAAAATATTCAAGTATTGGGGTATGTACATGAGGAAGGGATATGACATGGAGTATAGGCCACAGTTGTGGATATAATACATTTTTATATTCTATCCTGATGAAAAATGTGATTTTTGCACTATTGCTAAATAAATAGACTAGTGATTTAGGTTTCAGAATTTACATAGCTGATTGTTTTCACTATTTACATAACTAATTTCATGTACTTTTGGCAGATACGAAACTACACATTTTTCTCCACCTCATGGCTATTTACATAGCTGACACAGACATACTCAAACATACACAAATAGAGCTTTTGTTGATAGTGGCTACCATTTTCATATATAAACATTACAGGTTAAGTTATCTAGGAATTGTAAATAAGTAAAACAACACAAACCCCCAGAAACTTTAAACAAAAAATCCTTATTTCTTGGAATTTTTTTTTTGTTGAACAGAATTAGTAGAGGTAATGAACTAAAGAATAACAGACTGCTTACTTATGTATGATTTACTTGCATCCTCAATTTTACTGTTCTTCTTGCTGATTTTCTTGGCATCTTTGGATGCTTTCCAATTCATTAGGAATTGTCTTTCCATATTTTTTATTTCTTTTCCATCAAGAAATTCTAGAGAAAAAAAATACAATATATAAACATAAACATATGTATAAATATATATACTTCTGGTGAAAGGCATATGAACTTAAGTTATGCCATGTGCCAAAATAAATTTCTTTTTAAAATACCTTATTTATCCAACTTTGCTACATGTGTTGAGTTATTTATTTTTAATTATTTTTTTCTGATTTCTAAGAGAATATGTGTTTACTATATACAACTGAAACATAATGGAAAAACCATAGAAAGGCTCTTTCCTTCCCATTACTGACAAAGATAATCACTGTAAATAATTTGATGTAGGGTTGCCCTTGAAGGGTTGTATGTATATTGTTGTTTTAGAAACAAAAATATAGTCAACAAAAATTAAATATTATCTATTCATTTAAATAATGTTATAGTTATTATTCTTAGGAAAAAGCAAAATATATCTTATGTTAAAGTGAATAAGAAGTTTTGTATATTTAATGCAGTATTTTAAAAGTATATGCATTAAAAATGCTTGTAATAGCCTAGGATATAGGATAGAATAGGAAAAACCTACATAGCTGGCTTCTTGGTTCTATGAGATGAGATTTCAGCTATCTACACATTTTGTTACTTATAAAATTTTTTGAAAATTGAGCATCTTAAATTGCACAAATAATTATTGTATTTTGTAAGATATTTGGGAAATACAAAAAAATTGTAGAAGAAAAAAATTAACATTGCTTGTATTCTATAACCAGAGACAATCACTGAAATCTCTTACAACACTTCAGTGTATTTCCTAGCATTTTTTTGTTTTGTATATATGTATGTGTGTGTGTGTGTGTGTATATATATATATATATGTATGTATCTATTATATAAAATTGTAATTCTCAGTTTATAAAGAATTACATCCTACTTTTAAATATTGTACTGTGGGCATTTTATCATGTCTTTCTTTAAACATAATTTTTAAAGGCTGACAGTATTACAGTGTATATGAATATACTATAAAATATCAAATGATTCCCTTATTATTGAACATTTTATATTACCTTTTAAATCACATGAGTATAGGTGGCCTTCATTCAATAGAAAGACTTTCTTTTCTGACAAACTTTGCTATATAGTAGTTTTTAAAATTAAACATATATGCAAAGAAAACAAAATCACTAATTTGAAAAGATATATGCACATCTATGTTTACTGCAGCATTATTTACTATTTTCAATATATGGAAGTGACCCAAGTGTCCATCGATAGGCGAATGGATAATGATATGGTACATATAGGCAATGGAATATTACTCAACTATTAAAAAGGAAATCTTGCCATTTGCAACAATGTGGATGGACCTAGAAGTGACCATGGTAAGCGAAATAAATTGAAGAAAGACAAATACTATATATGATTTTGATTACATGTGGTATCTGAAAAACAAAACAACCAAAAAAGAAATAGACCCGTGAATACTGACAACAGACTATTGGTTACCATTTGGAGTGGGGGTGGGTGGATGAAATAGGTGAAGGGGATAAAGAGGTACAAACTTCAAATTATAAAATAAATTAGTCATAGGAATGGAAGTACAGCATAGAGAATATAACCAATAATATTGTAGTATGTTGGTATAGTGGCAGGCAATAACTATACTTACCATGGTGAGCATTTAGTAATGTATATAATTACTGAATGACTATGCTGTATATCTGACACAAATATAATATTATATATCAACTGCATTCCAATTTAAAAAATACATTTTCTTTCATCATCCATGGAATGTTTTCCAGTGGAGTCCAGAATGATAAGAAGGATATGGTAAACATTTTTTGATCATATTCTTGCAGGGAAAATGACAACATCCTAATAAAATATTAATTGTACTACTGAAAGTATTAATATCACCACTTAAATATGTAATCCATAATATTGTTATACCAAGAGTACAAAATAAAGTGGTAAAGCTGGAAATATAAACTAGAACCATAAACTCTAGAAGTAGAATTGTTTCTGTATCTTATCTCATGTACTTATTTTAATGGAATAAAAGCACTCTCCAAATTATAATATAAGAAACTGGCTAAATGTTTTATCATCAAACATCTTAGTACTTATCACTTCACATTAAAAGTCATTCTTTTATGCTCAAGTCTCCCAACTACTTGTACTTATTGATCTTTCCAGATGTTTTTATTAATAATTGTATAATTTTTTAGTATAATTTTGAATGTATTGTGTGTAAATCAACACATTTTTAAAATATCTATTTTAAGATAAGGAATGAAAAATTAGTCTTTTACCATAGTATCTTCTTCACCGTGTTAATGTTCCAGAAAGAGCTGAGGAATGACTAGGAGACTATACCTTAGTAAACCTGATTCTATCTTTTAGCAAATTATCTTTTTTGAGATTATTAGTTGTAGAGGTGACTCTGGAGGGGAAGCCAGGTAATGGATGCAAGAGCAGAGGCCTATGAGATTTGTTTTAATGTGTTGCTTTCAATACAGAATTTTCTTCCACTCATGTTAAGCAAACCAGACTTGTGAACTGTCCTTCTATTTGGTGAGGACTGTGTTACTTATCAAACATAAATGGTCCCCTCCATCCTCTTTACTGGTGCACATCAAACCACACCCTCAATTAACTTTATGTTATTTAGTTTTACATTTAGTTGAAAAAGAAGGAAATGAAAATAAGACAAGAAGAAGAGTTTGTTACATGCACATATGTGTATAGAAAAAATACTAAAAACAAATATACTAAAATGTTAACAGATTTGTGGTGGGATTATGGTATTTTGTATGTTTTCTGAATTTTTATAAGAACTACATATTTTGTAATCATAAAATGTTATAGAAAAGATTTATTTTACAGAATCTTCTTTATTTGGAAATCAGTACCTTATCTCCACATCTTTTACAGCACCACCTACAGTATTATATCGTGAGAAATGTTTCCAGAAATGGCTCCATTCTTAATCTTCATATATCTTAATTGTATTTATTCTGCTTCCCAAGGAAAGTAGGCAAGAAGGGAAGAGATGAAAAGTTGGGTAGGGGGAGTGGTACCTAGCAGAATCATCTGTAGAGCTTTTATAAAATATACATGACTGTTCTCCCTGTGTATTTTCTGTTTCCTACCCATGGCTGGTGGGATGTAGTTGGGCAAGGGGTGACGCTCACATATGTGTTTTAAAAAATTGTCTTGGATTTTTCTGATATGTCCTCTGTCAAATCCCTCCTTCTCCCAAGAGAACCACTGCACTGGCAGTATGATCAATCAAGGTTTACTACAGCTATGAGATTTGTAATGGCTTTACTATACATTCGTTTTTATATCCAAATACAGCATATATCACAGGAGTTCAAATATAGGAAACCCTCTCATGAATCTCCTTTGTGAGACAAGTACTGCCCCTAATGCTGTCTGTATAACTTGGTCCTTATTGAAGAGCTTTGATACATTTCCCCCAGTATAGTGCATATTCAGCAATGTTATTTGTAAGGATCTCATAAAGGGATTCCCATCCTCCTCCTCCCCTTACAAATGAAAGGAACTTGTGTATGTTCTTACATTTGGAAAGTGTCAAGCAGTGAAACCTTGATCAATTTTATCTACAGAACCAAGAGCTAAAGGGTCTCTCAGGATCTTCAGAAGATTTGTGCCAATGAAAATCTGGCAAAAGGTCAGCAAGTTCTATGCATTTATAACTAACCATTTTTGTTGGTAGCTGTCACATTTTCTTTTTAAAGGAAGAGTATCTGGTGACAATTATTTCTGAACAGAAGATATATTTCATATTTTACTTTTCAATTTTAACCTGTTCTTATTCAAAACATCAAATTTAAATTTGACCATTTTTGTAGGTTCAGATGTCATATTTATATTTCTGAATGCATCTTGATGAATTAACTAAAGTTAGCCAGGTCTCTTTCTCTAAGAAAATTACATTAATATAAACACATACCCAGTGATTCAGATACCAGTATCAGTCTGTCTCTGTATTTTGGTTTGAGACAAACAGGATTTCTGTTTAGATCCATTTTCCACAGCTTTATCAACTTGTTCAGTAAAAACTCCAAATCCTATAATTAGAGAAGAAAAAGCAAGACACAAGTATTTCATAATTATTTGTATTTCTTTCATGTCAGTTAGCTGTTTTTAAAGGTAATTACTTTTTGTGGAGTTTAAGTGCCAGCTACTTAGGAGGTGTACCATAATTTTTTTTATATAAAATAGTTTATACAATAATAGAGGGGACTAAAGATGAGGCTCCCTTAAACAGACCTAACCTGCAGCTCAGAAAACACATTTGCCCCTTTGGCCATCCATACTGCGCAAGACACGCTATTCTTAGTGGAGCTCATGGAAATTTGCACATTAACCAGTTGAGGAGTTCTGAGTAAGCAGTCTATTGGAATTGACAGCAATATATATTGTTGCTTTTTATTTTATAAACTGCATATTCATTTAAAAAATCTATTTAAAAACATCAAAGGGGAAAATATGAGAAAAAATATTACTTGCATGCTTATCATCCAAATATCACCTTAAATATATTGCTATGTATCTTTCTAGTCCTCTTTTTTGAGCATAGGGATTTTTTTCTAATTGTCATCATACTGAAGGGTACAATTTACAATATGTATACCAATAACATTTGGGTGTTGGGGATTATGTTCCCCAACTTCGAGCTCTACTACAAAGCCAAAGTAATCAAGGCAATTTGGTACTGGCACAAGAACAGACCCACAGACCAATGGAACAGACTAGAGAGCCTAGATGTAAACCCAAGCATATATGGTCAATTAGTATATGATAAAGGAGCCATGGACATACAATGGGGAAACGACAGCCTCTTCAACAACTGGTGTTGGCAAAACTGGACAGCTACATGCAAGAGAATGAAACTGAATTATTGTCTAACCCCATATACAAAAGTAAACTCAAAATGGATCAAAGACCTGAATGTAATCATGAAACCATAAAACTCTTAGAAGAAAACATAGGCAAAAATCTCTTGAATATAAACATGAGCAACTTTTTCCTGAATGCATCTCCTCAGGCAAGGGAAACAAATCAGAAATGAACAAATGGGACTACATCAAACTAAAAAGCTTCTGTACAGCAAAGGACACCATTAGCGGAACAAAAAGACATCCTACAGTATGGGAGAATATATTCATAAATGACTTATTCAACAAGGGGTTAACATCCAAAATGTATAAATCACTCACATGCCTCAACACCCAAAAAGCAAATAACCCAATTAAAAAATGGACAGAGCATATGAACAGACACTTCTCCAAAGAAGAAATTCAGGTGGCCAACAGGTACATGAAAAGATGCTGCACATCACTAATGATCAGGGAAATGCAAATTAAAACCACAATGAGATATCACCTCACACCAGTTAGGATGGCCAACACAGAAAAGACTAGGAACAACAAATGCTGGTAAGGATGCAGACAAAGAACCCTCCTACACTGTTAGTTCGAATGTAAACTAGTTCAACCATTATGGAAAGCAATATGGACATTCCTCAAAAAACTAAAAATAGAAAAACCACTTGACCCAGGAATTCCACTCCTAGGAATTTACCCAAAGAAAACAAGTTCTCAGATTCAAAAAGACAAATGCACCCCTATGTTTATTGCAGCACTATTTACAATAGCCAAAATATGGAAGCAACCTAAGTGTCCATCAGTAGATGAATGGATAAAGAAGAGGTGGTACATATACACAATGGAATACTATTCAGTCATAAGAAAGAAACAAATTCTACCATTTGCAACAACATGAATGGAACTAGAGGGTATTATGCTTAGTGAAATAAGTCAGGCAGAGAAAGACAAATGCCAAATGATTTCTTTCATTTGTGGAGTATAACAATGAGGCAAAACTGCAGGAGCAAAACAGCTGCGGACTCACAGACTCCAAGAAGGGAGTAGCAGTTACTAAAGGAGAGGGGTGGGAGAAGGTGGGTGGGGAGGAAAGGAGACGATTGAGAGGTATTATGATTAGTACACGTGGTAGGGGGATTATGGGGAAGACAGTGTAGCACCGAGAGTAGTGATGACTCTGGCATCTTACTGCACTGACGGACAGTGACTGCAGTGGGGTATGGGGGGTGCTCAATAATATGGGTGAATGTAGTAACCACATTGTTTTTCATGTGAAACCTTCATAAGACTGTATGTCAATGATACCTTAATAAAATAAATAACATTTGGGTGTTTTTATAGCTTGCAAGAAAATCAGCTAATTGTTATTTCAAGGAATACTTATTTCATGGTCTACAATCCAAATGAATGTGATAAAAGCAGATTAATGTCATTAAGAACCACCTCTCTCTGCTTGCCCTCTTTACCACTTTTTCCATATATGGGTTTCTTTTTCAATCCAATGTAATTAATTATCTTTTTCTGCAATGCCCCATCTTTCTCTCATTCATTCCTTGCTTACTATCCTTCCTTGTTTATATATATATATATATATATATATATATATATATATATATATATATATATATTTGTTTGTTTTAGCTACTATTTAATGGAAGTGAAATATAATATTTCTTATATATGCCCCGAAGTTGTTTATTTTAAAGATCAGTTAAATTTAAGCTGTAATGAATTACTCAAAACAACTAATGCAAAAACCATTTTTCTATTCTATAGCCTTCAATTGATTTTTAAAAAGTCAATGGCCACAGGGAAAAAAAAGAAGGAAAAATATCTCTAATATGCAAAACATTCTTTTAAAGCAAATGTTTCGCTGCTAGTAATAAATGCTGATAACAACTAATTCTGAGGAGAGCTTTGTAGTTTTCGGAGCACGTCCCTGCATGTAGATCTTGTACATCCCCACGGGGAGTGCTGTTCTTTAGAATGTGTAGGTGAGGATTACAAAGTTAATGAAAATCCAGAGGATAGCATCAGGCAAGCACCTATGATTCTTCCATTTGTTTTCCTCAAGCCAAGACCAGAATTATCATAGGGCATAAGGGAAAATGGGACATATAAATTATAAATGAATTCATACATCTTCTTAATTACAAAGCTGAAATTAACTGACAATACATTGCTTGGTACTTTTATTCACCATATCATTTCCTCACCTTCAAAGCTTTTGATACCTTTCAGGCTTATACATCTATTGAAACTATTTGTACCTTCCATCTTATACTTTGCTTAATTTATGTTTTTTGTTGCTTAGATATTCTGTTTGCCCATTTTGGGGAAAGCTTATTATAATAAGACTGCATTTATCCTTTAGATTATAGAAAATCTTTTTTATTATGAAGCTTTGACAGCAGTTCCCTTCAACATATTAAAAATCATCACAAAACTCTGTCATATCACAGAGGTCACAAATTTGGAACATCTTGCTAAGTGCCTCTGTCTAAATGAAGAAATGCTGCTATCTTTGGGGAATAATTATAAGGACAGCTGGGTGTCTAGGACTTGCTGCAGAACACCTGGTAGGTGTCTTAATATTCTTGAGATCAATGTCTTTTTATGTAAAGTGGAAAATATTTCAATTCCGCCTACTTTATTATTGAACAAAATACTTATTGAGTCATGGGCTAAGTTCTGTGCTAGACTCTGAGGTATCCAAATAAATAATTTATGTGAAAAATAAAAGTAATTGTTTTAAAAAAATATGGACAACCCCAAATTTCCTGGCGCTCCTGTTTATTGCTTGATCTTAGGCCAGTCTGTGTCCTTATTTATAAAGTGAGGATAATCAGAATTAGTTGCCGTAGCATATAAAGTGCCTGGAACAACTGTGTTAACTATCTGCCTCTTTGCCTGCCTTGCCACTCCTCAACTAATTCTCTTTCTCTTAATTTTGGTCAACAGAGAGCAAAAAATGTTGTAAGAAATAAGCTTCTGACTCACTAACAAGTAGTGGACTTCTTATAAGAAAGTTCTCTTCAAAAGCTATAATTTTATCACCAGTCCTAGGCCCTGGATTTTGCCCCCTCCACAGCATTTGATATAGCCACAATTATCTTACTTTATGTGAGAATTTCACTCTATTTCTCTTAGTCTAAAGACCTCTAAGGAAGGAATTGTGCATTGCATTATGTACAATGTTGAACATAATGCCCATCGTCCAAAAGTTAACCAATAGTAACAATAAGATAACTTTAAATTTATATAGATAAAGAGAGTCCTATAGAGTTTTGTTAATTGTTCCTCACTTGATAAATGATCCTGGACATACTCCCACCAGTGTATGTTTATTTAAGACTAAACTATGCCTGCACTGAAATATGATTACCCTTTGGATACGCTCTGGTTGTTCATTGCCTTCCTGTCTTTAATAAAATGCTTTCACTTTCCTGCCCTTCAATAAGTTACTAAAGGGAGCAGACACTTTTCTGGACAGTCTCTGTTTGATAAATGATCATGTCATGCTATCACTTAAAGGAGTGCTGTGAAATACTGGGGAGCCAGTTCTATTTCCCATGCAGGGCTGGTGCCTAAGCTCTAGATGGGCCCCTGCAGCACCGGCAATGCTTGCTCTACAATTAATGATGGCCACTGATGAACCTGTATTTGACCAGCATGCTCCAATCTTTATCGGAAATGTCTGGCCCAACTGTTCTAACTAAATTTAAAGACAGCCATTTGTCATCCCCCTGACTGCCTGTCATCATCTGCCTGGAAAAATCTATAATTTTTGGCGTGTTCCTGACTAAACTATGGAGCGAATAAATTTATCTTTGGGTTACTGTGCTTGTCAGGATCAATATTGAGCAGAGGTTGAATAAATTAGAAACTGGAAAAACATGACAGGCCATAGAGGTTTGTTCGTTTGTGCCTTATAAATCAAATATTTAGTTTATATAAGAGGCAAGTATGTCAAATTTTTGATTTCCTCTATTCATTCTGAAGATACTTTACCTCATGATAAATGGTCATCAGAAAACCTATGGAGTAAATCACTAATATATCTGACTGTGAGATAAACTTTTCAGATCATTATATTGATATACCAAGCTTTGTAGACATAAAAACTGTAGGTAAAGATTAACATTTTTTTGTTCCTTCAAGTTTTTGTACATTCTTGCAACTATGATGTTTATTTGATTTAAAAGTGTCAGCAATGTTGTTTCTAGTGAAGTGTATGGCTCATCAAGCTATGTGCAAAAGTGCAAAAGTTTTATAGTAAATGGTTATTTAAGTATTTGATATTCTAATACATTGATGCATACCTATTTAAAGGATTTATAGAAAAAAATGCAAAGAAATGTTAACCAAAAGCAAATGTCATTTAAACTAGAGCCATGTAAGTTAAAGTTTTTAAACTATGGAGTGTTGTTCGATCTACAATCTCTCTTCTCCTCCTCAGTGGTTGACTTTGCCATGAATTTTAATGGGGAGAACTGGGTCAGCACCCACAGAATTTTCTCAGTTGTCTGTCATTATACTTTCTCTTCCATTCCTCTTTCCCAGTTTTCTCAACAAAGAGTCCCATTTCTTTTCCCAGATTAATCAATTATTTTGATTCTCTCCTTCTCCAGAGTTTTCCTCATCTTGGGATCTTCTTTAGCTCTTGCATTTCCATTTCCAATCTCTCCTCCTCTGGCTTTTATCCTGTCTCCCTACCATCAGCACACTTCTTGAAAGAGTAGTCCACACCAGTGCTTCACAGACTTTTATGTGCTTAGGAATTATGTAGGGATTTTACGATGGCTTTGATTTTTTAGGTCTAGAGAAGCAGCTGAGATTCTGAATTTATGATGTTGGTACTTCTGATCCTAGCACCACATTTGGAGTTAAAGGGTCTGGAGCACTGCCTCTACTTCAATCACTGAGCATTCCTGTAGCCTGGTGCTTCTGAATAGGCACTGCTAACCTTATCACCAAGCTGTCCATTGCCAATCTTGGATTTTCTCAGTCTCAGTTCTTTGGAGCATCTAACCCTATTGACTGTTCCCTTTATGGCTTTGTGATTCCATATTCTTGCAGGTTCCCTGGATCTTGCATGGATCTCTAACCCCACAAGTAACAAATCTCTGACTGTAGAAATCCCCAATGTATAAACAGGCAGTTTTCTAAAAGCTGCGTTTGAGAACTGAGAACACATCTCATAATGAACAGAACTATTATACCTGGTGGACTGTTGCCCGAGTTAGTCCATAAAAACAACCGATTTAATGAGAAAAAGCTCAGTGTATCTGTGAGGTGGTCATGTTATAACACCTCCCAATAATGCATCACCATGTTTCCCAAGTACTGCAGCTTCCTCTGAGATCAGGAGCAGGTATCCCTGTGACAGACCATCAGGTATTAATTTACTTGTTTTCTTTTCTATAATCTACCTTTATCCCTTTCAAATAGCATTTGTTTTCCTTCCCTGGACCACAACATGATGTAAAATCATTGTTAGAAAAATGTTTTTCTGTAACCCACCACCTCCATTTATATGCAGACCCTGTAGAAAAAGAATGGTTATGTTGATGAAAAGAGTAAAACATCTATTACACCAAGGAAGGAGGGGTCATCTATATGTAAGCAGAAGAACCTGATTTTTCTGGGAAGCAATATTGAGCATTTCATCATACTCTCTTCTCCCGTACCTAGGCATTCTCATCGTGATGGCAGTTGTGGTGACCACTTAACCAATATGCTGAAGACTCCCACATTCTTCTGTCTACTGAGCTCTGGCCTCATATATCCAATTGTCTACTTAATATTTTCTCTGGAACATTTCAAAGGCAACTCAAACTCTATATGATCAAAACTCATGATCTTAATTTCCCCCAAACCTGATTCTTGAATTCCCTATATTCCAATGTGCAAGGCAGAAGCCAAGAACCATTCTTGACCTCTTTCTTTCTTCCACACTCCCTAATATCCAACTCATTACCAAGTCCTGTCCACTTTACTTCCTTAACAGCTCTATGGTTTATTCACTCCATTTCCACCCCAGTCCTATTCAAGTTTTCACCATCTTTCACTTACTAGCTTGGCCTCTTCCGATCTGTTCTTCACACGGTAGCCATTCTGATCTTTACAAAGTGCAAATCTATAGTTACTTGACTCCCCATTGTTCTTAGTATAAAACCAAAACTCTGTCATGACTTATGTGTCCCATCTACCCACCAGCTTCTATTTGCACTATGCTCCACCTTCCCTCTCTCTTTCCTGTCCCTCATCTTTTTTTATTATTATTTTTATTTTTTATTAAGGTGCCATTGATATGCAATCTTACGAAGGTTTCACATGAGCAGCATTGTGGTTACTACGTTCACCCATATTATCAAGCTCCCTCCACTCCCCATTGCAGTCACTGTGTATCAGCATAGTCAGATGCTATAGAGTCACTGCCTGTCTTCTCTGTGCTATACTGCCTTCCCCATGACCCCCACTACATTATGTGTGCTAATCATAATGCTCCTTAATCCCCTTCTCCCTCCTTCCTTACCCACCCTTCCCACCTCCTTCCCTTTGGTAACTGCTAGTCCCTTCTTGGAGTCTGTGAGTCTGCTGATGTTTTGTTCCTTCAGTTTTGTTTCGTTGTTTTACTCCACAAATGAGGGAAATCATTTGGTACTTGTCCTTCTCCACCTGGCTTATTTCACTGAGCATAATACCCTCTAGCTGCATCCATGTTGTTGCAAATGGTAGGATTTGTTTTCTTCTTATGGCTAAATAATATTCCATTGTGTATATGTACCACATCTTCCTTATTCCTTCATCTACTAATGGACACTTAGGTTGCTTCCATATCTTGGCTATTATAAATAGTGCTGTGATAAACATAGGGGTGCATATGTCTTTTTCAAACTGGGCTCCTGCATTCTTAGGGTAAATTCCTAGGAGTGGAATTTCTGGGTCAAATTGTATTTGTATTTTTAGTTTTTTGAGCAACTTCCATACTGCTTTCCACAATGGCTGAACTAGTTTACATTCCCGCCAACAGTGCAGTAGAGTTCCCCTGTCCCTCATCTTTATCTTGCACTCACCTGTCCCAGGGCCTTGCACTTGTTATTCTCTTTACCTGGTAAGCTCTCCTATTCTCTCACAGCTCAGTCCAGCAATCCCTTCCTAAAGGAAGCCTTCACTGAGCTAATCTCTGCTATAAGCTCTCAGATCCACATACTTCTCCTTTGTAGTACTTGTCATAGGTGCAATTTTATATTTGTGTTTGGACGATTGTGTACCTAATGTTTCTCTTCCCCTCAATGCTGACAGCTCTTTGAGGCCAGGGACCATATCTGTTTTTGCTTCATATTGTCTCTCCCATTGTCTAGCAAGTGCTGCCACATGGTAGGTGCTCGGAATGGATAGATAAGAAGAAACCAATGAATGCATGCATCCGAGATTAGAAGCAGGACAGGAATTATAAGGGAGAAATTATATGGAACTGTTTCAAAAGATTTGCTGATTAGAGGCACCTCAGATATGGAAGGAGAAAGGAATGGCAGGATTTATCTTTTCTTCTGTTTCTTCCTCTACTCATTTGCTACCTCACCTTCACCCTTTCCTGCCCCAAGTCTTCCCTGGACCAGCTTTGGACTAGGGAATAAGAGAGATGAAGGCAGGTATAGCATAGCGAATATAGCCAAATGATTCTGTAACATCTTCCTATGCTGACAGATAGTAGTCACACTACTTGGGGTAAGGATTTAAGACTATGGGTAACTCTTGAACCACTGTGTTGTATACTTGAAACCAGTGTAAGATTGTATATCAGTACTTCAGTTAAAAAAAAAGAGACATGAAGGCAGGATGAGAGGATGTTGCAGGAAGGAGTCCTTGGCAGCTACGGGTCTGTAGAAGTGAAAGGAAAGGGAATTAAATCCCAAACATCAGGAAGGACGGAAGCCACGTGGACACCCAGCTCTTCCAGGTCAATATCTACATTTCTTCCTCTAATGTAGCCCTTTCTTCTGTGGCTCTAGGACCCTTAGTAGACTATGGGCATTTTCTGAGAATGTCTATATTTCCCAATGTCTAGCAAGGGACATTCCTTTTCTTATTCCTTTCACAGAGCTGCGGGATTCCAGTTGCTATGATAGTACTTTTCCTTGTTATATATGTTCCTTTTTATTTTTCTTAAACGTCTTTCTCACAGCTCAAACCTTGACTGGAGAGTCTTTATTGGATGGTTCAAGATTACTTAACCATCCTAAAAGACCATATTTTTTTCATATTTTAAATTATTTCATGTATTTTCTATAGGTGCATTTGAGTTACCTATGGATGTCCATACAAAAGCAGCTGTTCTGAGTGCTAAAGACCTTGGTAATTATAGTGGCTTTATTAGGATTCTCTAATGATTTCCACTTCTTTTTCTCCAGGGCAAAAAGCTGTCTGTTGCTGAAGACTTTTAGGATGGATGTCAGCAACCGTGTGCATGGCATGTTGAGCTTTCTCTCCCATGGCACATGGTTTGATATCGGCAGCTTTTGGGCAACTTTGATCAATGAGCATAAAGAATAGAAAAAATAAAGCCCCAAAATGGAGACACTAATCCCCAAAACATGTACTGAGAAACAAGTTAACATTCTGATGCTAAACTTTAACATAACTTTTGACTAAGTGTTCAGAGGATATCATGGACCACAAAAGCACTTTTCAAATGAACCCCAGGGAAGTCTGTATTCAGACTTCCAGGAAGCTGTGTCTAGGCATTTTTAATTGCTTATGTCTTCCTACTGGAAGTAAAAGAACTTGAGATTTCATTCATTCTCCTCTTTGGATATCTCCTCTCTATGGAAAAGAAAAGCAACTTTTGGCATATCCCAGCCTCTGGGACTTGTTGAATAGTTTGCATTCTTTCCCTAGATAGTTGAATATTTTTTATTGTTCCTATATTCATTAATTCTATAAACATATAGTAGGTGCCCACTGTGTGCCAGGCACTGGGCTGACCTCCAGGGAATCTTGAAATCAACAATTCCTTGCTTTTAAAAGCTCTCAGTCTAATGGGGGATATGGTTATATATGATAACATATTAGCCAGTTGTTCTGTACCAACAATTCATTCTTTTTAAAAATCAAAGCAATGAAGCTGATGGACAGTAACCGTAATGTGGTTGTTAGGGGGGACCTGATATAGGGGAGAGCATAGTAAACATAGTATTCTTCATGTAAGTGTAGATTAAAAATTAAAAAAAAAAAAAAAAAAAGAAAGAAAGAAAGAAAGAAGGAAAAGGGGGATTACTCCTTAACAGGATAAAACTATTGGTAAATCAAAGATCAACGCATGCTTTAAATATCCTTAATGTTGATCACTTAAAGGGTGTCAGATGATCAGCTATGGAGGTACTCTTTTCTGATAATATTCCTTTCTCTTAATTTAAAAAAAAAAAAAAAAAAAAAGCAGTTACTGTGTGCTGACCTCCAATGAGTTCTGCACAGTGGTATAGAGGGCATGTCAAAGTGTGGGCAAAGGGTCTGTTTGTTTCTATGCAGGAGATCAAGGCCTAGCTTGGATACCCAGAAAATGAACTAAGATACGATATGAGGAGGAGCTTCCGGCATCAGCACTCTCTGGAGGACTTGTGCCGGGGGATGATCATCAAAAAGCCTCCACAGGGATTCAGACGATGCTGCGGCTGTGGCTGCATCTCCTGGTGCCCACCATCTCCTGGACTTGCCATAAGAATGAGGAGGGAGATGTCTAGGCTGGCATGTGCATACAGTGAGACAACGAATTTGACCGGATCTGTACTGTTGGAACTCAACCAGGAGTTGGGAGGGGTGCAAGTTGTAGCACTCCAAAATCTCATGACTATAGACTATCTATGGTTAAAAGAACATATGGGATGTGAACAGATCCCAGAAATGGGCTGCTTTAATTTGTCTGATGGTTCAAGTACAGTTGGACAATATCCATCATATCATAGATAAATTTTCACAAATGCCTAGGGTGCCTAAATGGTTTTCTTGGCTTCACTGGAGATGGATGGTAATTATAGATTTGCTTTGTTTATGTCACCGTATTCCTATTATGTTAATATATGTGTGCAAATTAGTTAGTAGTTTAAAACCTATACATACTTAAGGTACTATACAAGAAGATATGTCAAAGAAATAATCAATCCTCCCAAGTTTCCTTCGTATGCTACATCTATAGCTTTTCTTCTTCCTTCCTAATTACAACCCTTAAATAGAATTCGTGCCTCATATCGAATTTACCGAGTATCATAATTCCTCCAGGTGGTAAAGATACCTTGAGACAAGTGCTGGGCATAGAAGCCACAGGGCATAAATCTGCAAAGAAGTAAAAAGCTAACCTTTGCAAACAATATGGCTTCTCTCTCACTTACCAACTTTACATTTCCCTGTATGGCCCCGGAAGATGACTGGTTAGCCAGAGACGGGTAAGATTCCTCAAGGGAGGAACAACCTAAGACAGGCACAGTCGCAGGGGGGCCATCAGGTGAGAATTTGGGGATCAACAGAGGTGAGGCTCAGAACCTCACCCCCCCTGCTTTGAGAGAAATCTTCTGCATCCGTGGATGTCTTGATGCCCTTGTCTAGCCTGGATTAATACTTAGTCCATAGGCACACACCTGATCATCTGATCATCTACATTTGCCTTCTTACAGCACTAAACTATGTTTTCTACCTTTATCTTGCATCTACCTACCACTTCAGCATTTTATCAAAAATAAAAATAATAATAATAGTAGGAGAAATGGGGGATCAACATATAGATCAAGTACAAAAATCAAACGAATATTCATATTTGACCTGATTGTTTATAGGTCATATTGCATGATCAAAACCAAAAGTTTCTGTGATGACTGCCCTTGTACTGTTCACCATGTAAGAATTTATTCACTATGTAAGAATTCGTTCACCATGTAAGAACTTGTTCGTTATGCTTCAGAAGATTGGAGACTGACGAGAATTAGGCTTGAGATGGATTAATGATTGTACATTGAGCGTTGACCCCCCTATACTGAATTTTACTGTTGTTAACAACCATTTGATCAATAAATATGAGAGATGCCCTCTCAAAAAAAAAAAAAAAAAAAAAATCAAAGCAATGTAATCAACACAGTTTAAAACAAGTAAGACCATAAAGTTTATAACATAACTTAAAAAGTACATGAGGCCTTTTGCAAAACCACTTTCAACTTTTCAGCTGTTATGACACACACTTGCCTCCAAATTGCTGAATAACAACTGATATTTATTGATTTTTAAATCTTAGATATTTATCTACTGAATTCCTACTATGGAAGATGATATAATTCTCCTAAGTACCACTCTAACTCCTACTACACTTTCCTTCCCTCATCCTATCAATGTAGCTGTTTGGTTTCTAAAAAGAACCAAAATTAAACTAAAATTGTTAATATTGACTATATTTTTAAGCTCACATATATATCCTTCAAAGCTAAGTCACATAATGCACTGATTGCTTATTTTCCCTAGAATTCAAAATTGGTTATTATTTATTTCCCTAGTTTTTATGTATTTATCACTAATTCTGCCTGCCACAACCTGGCCTGGTAGATAATATTCTAGCACTTCCCTTCATTTCAAATTCCCTCCAAATTCATTTGGGGAATATCCTTATTGCATGTCTCCCCAGTTCCTTGCTTTCTCTTTGTTTGGGTGAACACATTTTCTAAGAGTTACCTGAGAAAGGGCATGTGGGAAGTAAATATTTTTTGAGAGCTTGCATGTTCAGTGTCTTATACTTCATAATTGATCGAAAAATTGACTGAGTATATAATTAAAGATTGAGATTATTTTTACCTCAAAACTTTGAAGACATTATTCTAAAGTCTTCCACATTTTAAAGTCTGATAATTCTGATTCCATTTTGGGTTTTTTTTTTTTTTTTGGTTTTCTGTTTAACACTGTTTAAATTATATTTTTATATTAAGATCCATTTAATAAAATATGCAAATCTTAGTGCACAGCTTGATAAATTTTGACATGTGTATACATTCATGTAACCATCACACAAATGAAGATATCCAACATTCTAATTTTTCCCTTTACCTATTTCACCCATCCCCCACCCCCACTCCTTTGGCAACCACCAATCTGTTCTCTGCCTATGCGTCTATGTTTTGTTTGCTTTTGGTTCTACATATAAGTAAATTATATGGTATTTGTCTTTCTCTGTATGATTTATTTCACTTAACATAATACATAATACACTCTAGGTCCATCCATGTTACAAATGGTAAGATTTCATCCTTTTTATGACTAATATTCTATTTTATATATGTACATCTTTTTTATCCATTTATCTACCAATGGACCCAGGTTGCTTCCATATCTTGGCTATTGTAAATAATGCTGTGATAAACATAAGAGTGCATATATCTTTTGGAATTATTGATTCTTTTCTTGGGGTAGATTCCCAGAAGTGAAATTATTGGGTTGTGTGGTATTTCTAATTATAGTTCTTTTGAGAAACCACCATACTGCTTTCCATAGTGGCTGCACCAGCTTACATTCCCACTAATAGTAAATGAGGGTTCCCTTTTTTCCACATCCTTCCCAACACTTGTTGTTTCTTGTGATTTTGATACTAGGTATTATGACTGGTGTAAGGTGCTATCTAATCGTGGTTTTGATTTGCATTTCCCTGATGATTACTGATGTTAAGCATCTTGAAATGTGCCTGTTGGCCATCTGTATGTTTTCTTTGGAAAAAGTTTATTCAGGTCCTCTGCCCATTCTTTAATAGGTTTATTTATTTTTTTGGTGTTGAATTGTATGAGTTCTTTATATATTTGGAATATTAGCCCCTTATTGGATATATTATTTACAAGTATGTTCCCCCATACAGTAGGCTGCCTTTTTGTTTAAATGGCCCTTCACTGTGCAAAAGATTTTTAGTTTAATATAGTCCCACTTATTCATTTTTGCTTTTGTTTCCCTTGCCTGGGGAGACATACCCAGAAAAAAAATTACTAATGCCAATATTTGACAGTTTCTACCTATGTTTTCTTCTAAGAGTTTTATTGTTTCTGGTTTTATATTTAGGTTCTTGATCCATTTCAAGTTTATTGTATATATGGTGTAAAACAGTGATTCAGCTTCATTCTTTTGCATGTAGCTGTCCAGTTTGCATGTAGCATGTCCACCATATATTGAAGAGACTGAAGAGACTGTCCTTTGCATATTCTTGCCATCCTTGTCATCTATCAACTGACCATTAAAGTGTGGGTTTATTTCTGGACTCTCAGTCTATTCTATTGATCTATGTATCTATTTTTGTGCCAGTACCATACTATTTTGATTACTGTAGCTTTGTAGTAATTTTAAATCAAGGAGCATGATATCCCTAATCTTGTTCTTTCTCAAGATTTGGCTACTTGGGGTCTTTTGCAGTGCTATACAAATTTTAGGATTATTTGTTCTGGTTCTGTGAAAAATGCATTAGTATGTTAATAGGAATTGTACTGAATAAAGTCAAACTCATGACCATGGCCTAAAAGAACCTTTATGATCTGGCCCCTATACCTTCCTTTCTAATCTTATTTTGTATTGTTGCCTCTTCAGTTATTCAATAATTATTTATTGAGCACCTACAGTGTCTCAGAAACTGAGCTAAGTACTGGGGTCCTATCACAGTGAACTGGCTTCTTTTTCATTCCTAGAACACTAAGTTCTCTTTGGCCTCAGATTTGCAATCTGCTTTTCCCTGTGTCTGGCATTTTCCTTCCCTAGCTTTTTGTACAGATTTCTTTTTTATTATCCTTCAGATCTCAGCATAAATGTCATTTCCTCAGAGGCCTTTTTTGATAACCTGATCTAAAATATCCACTGAGCTCTTTTCCATTATGTCATCTTATTTAACTCCTTCATAGCACTTTTCACAGTCTTCTCTGCTTGTTTTCTGACTATTCCCTTCCCTGTGTCACTGTAATGTAAGCTCTTTGCGGGTAAAGATGCTGTCTGTCTTATTTATCATGGTACCCTCAGTGCCTAGAAAATGTTTCTCCAAGGGCCTGTAACAGTGGCTGGCAC
Organism: Manis javanica; assembly: GCF_040802235.1. Classification (NCBI taxonomy): domain Eukaryota; kingdom Metazoa; phylum Chordata; class Mammalia; order Pholidota; family Manidae; genus Manis; species Manis javanica. The sequence goes on from NC_133157.1 coordinate 155,183,268, forward strand.
ACATATACTAAGTAAATATTTCTGAATAGATCAACTTGGTGGGGAGGTTCAGGAAAAGCTACACAGATGAGGTGACATCAAGTGAAATAAATAAATAATAAGGGTTATTTAGACATTGATCATTAGACTGAACAATCAACAGTAATGAAGGCATTTTATTCAGGATACACACTTATCCTGGTGTATTATTTACATGGCCTACAATTAATCTTTGTAGGCAAAATAGTTTGGTCATAATATCATTCAGAAAAACTTCCTTTGGGATGATTTGGAGGCTAGGATTTTTGTTCTGTAATCAAATTCTCCTTTTATGTCCAGAGTGTAAAGCGTAATAGAATAAGACTTCAGATGTAATGACAATAACTGCAATGAATCTTAGTAATTGTGATAATTAACAGTTAGCCAGATCTTTGAAGATATAGTCACCACTCATTATGGAACATTTTATTGCCAAGAATTGTGTGCAGAATCTGGACTTACAAAAACATTTAGGAAAATTACTTATCTTGCACTTAAGATTGATGCCAGTTTGGGAGACTGGAATTTTCCACCATTTTCTCCCCAAGAAAAGTGAGTGTGTGTGATTGGTTACTTTGTTTCCATTTCCCATGGAGTGGATGCATTATTCACAGAAACTCATTGGCATATTTGAATGAATGAACAATTGAATGAATATGACATGATATGACATAACATACATAACTGTAGCTAGTGCAAATTAGAACAATTTCAAGATCCAGATGCTTCCCCAAGGAAGAGCAGCCAAGAGAGAGTTCATATCCAGTCACAGTTACTAGAAAGCCATTCATTGGGAGATCACAGTTAAGGGGCAAGAAATCTAGTTTTAGAGGGAAACATTTGATGGAAAAATAATACAGACAGGAAAGGTATACAGTTCCTTTTTAGGGAACTTTTTTCTGTTGGTGTGGGATGGAGGCATTGGGTAAGGAAGAGAAAACCAGGTAAGAGGGCAGAATTATGCAAATAAATGTAGTCAGAAGTAGAGACATGTTATTTTTAGAACAAATCCAGAATAGCTTTAAAAATATTACATTTTATAGATATCTGCAAAAGTAAGTACATTTTTTATCACAGTTCATGTAAATATTTTTGTATTAGTTTTTCTTTACATTACCTTCACATGCAGAAGTTGGTTGTCAACTGCTATAAGCTGATGAAGATTCCCCAGTATTTCTAAGTCTCTTATGTCATCAATATTATTATTGCTAATATTCAATATGGAGAGGGATTTCTGTAAGAAAAATAACTGAATTAGCATTGGTAAAATAGTCTAATTAAATACTATATATAGGAACCAGAAATCCTAATCAGTGAAAAATTTAAGGTTTATCAGTTCAGGCTGTTTTGCTCTTTAGGTATGAAAATAAAAGCTATGCAGATTTTGTTTCAATGCCATATTTTTTTCAGATTGAACTTTTAGAACTATGGTAATTATAACACAATTTTGTCTAAATTTCTTTATAAGTCCAATTTTCCTCTTTCAGAATATGAGAAAAAAGAAGCCAAGAATCAAGACACAAAGAAAGAAGATGCCCCAATAAATGCTAACACAATGTAGAAAAAAAATGCTTATTTCAGTTTAAGCAAATTATCATTTTGAGTTAAATTTCACCAAGATTTGTACTTACATAGGAGGAAATAATTTTTGTCTTTGCTTTTTAAAATAAGCAACATCACCAAGAATGAAAAAATACCTGGTTTTTATCTCTCTCTATAGTTTTCACAGTCCATATGTTCAGAAGCCACTTAAAATATTAGCTAATTAACAAGAAATTCAACATCAGTTGTTAATGAGGACATAAATATGTAATAAAGCAACATTAAATCTAAACCATTTTAAAATCTAAGGCCAAGGAATCTCTACCAAGATGGAGTCTACCCACTGAGGTGTCTACACAGCCAACTTTCAGAGAAGATACTTCCTGATACCTTTTAAGACTTGAAATACAGCTTAAAAAATTACACCTTATTTTTAGAATTATGGAATCTGCTCAAATCTCTGCAAATATCGAGCAAAACAAAATGTTTTCAACGGTGATTTTTAATAAAATCAGTAATCCCCACAGTGGGGTCAGTCTACTTAGATCAGTTGAGGTTGAGCTGAGACACAGTTGATTCTATGGAGAGGATAAAGGAGTAGGATAGAAATCATGATCACTTTTCTCTTCCAATTTAAAGCACTTTTAAGGTTCAAAAACTTTCTACTGCCTTCTGTTTCTGGGCTCTCTAAAATAAAACCAACAAAATCTGTAAATAAAACAACCATGTTCCATTTTCATCTCTTGCCCTAGAATTGAAGGTAGCATATTCTTACAGATCCCATTTTAAGGATTAGTAAAGGCCTCTGTGGCACCCTCTGGCTTCTCAACTCATTGTGACACTAACATGGGATGTCAGGTGACAGGTGGAGCATAATATCTGGTGCTAGATCTACCTGTTTCTCATGAGGCAGAGCCCTGTATATGGCAATCCACAGTCAAATCAGAATCCAGCAAGAAAATGACTTATATTGCAGTGATGCTCTAGGTTGTTCAAAATTTGCCGAATCTGTATTCCTCTTTCCTTAGGCTTTTCCCTTATATTTAAAATTTTTAGTCATGATAATAGCCAAGGTTAAAATTATTAATGAATTAGCACCTGTACTAGAAGTTTGTCCTTTACATAACCTTTCCACATCCTTCTTTTGATCCTTCCAGTTACTCTAGAGGCAGACATTATTACCCCACTTTACAGCCACTTAGTCTCTGAGAAATCATATTGGAAAAATTAGTTTTAGCCCCCAAATAAATTCTCAACGGGACCTACAGATATGCAGAATATGTACAATGTCCAAATATACCATCATTGCCTTCCTGTTTTATTATAACTGTTAATCACTATATTCTTTGCAGAATTCTTAAATGTGGCCTACTGCGATAGAATGAAGAGTTCTTGGATCAAACAGAAGCTTTTCTCCAAGGGGAAGCCTCTGACTCTCAACATGAAGCTCTCTTAGTACTTCTAATCCTTCTAAACCTTCTATCACAGCAATGTAATTGCCTCCTAGATATCTGCAAAATATAAAGCATAATTTTAAACAGACATTCTGAGAACATCATAGTCTGTAACATGATAAAAACATAGCAAAATCATTGAATTGTGTGGAAATTATATATGCAGAATATTCTTTCATATTGAACTAATGAAAGGTTTATATATATTATTCTTTTTTTTTTTTTATTTTATTTTATTTTATTTTATTTTATTTTTTTTGAGAGGGCATCTCTCATATTTATTGATCAAATGGTTGTTAACAACAATAAAATTCAGTATAGGGGGGTCAATGCTCAATGTACAATCATTAATCCATCTCAAGCCTAATTCTCGTCAGTCTCCAATCTTCTGAAGCATAACGAACAAGTTCTTACATGGTGAACGAATTCTTACAGAGTGAATAAATTCTTACATGGTGAACAGTACAAGGGCAGTCATCACAGAAACTTTCGGTTTTGATCATGCAATATGACCTATAAACCATCAGGTCAAATATGAATATTCATTTGATTTTTGTACTTGATTTATATGTTGATCCCACATTTCTCCTATTATTATTATTATTTTTATTTTTAATAAAATGCTGAAGTGGTAGGTAGATGCAAGATAAAGGTAGAAAACATAGTTTAGTGCTGTAAGAAGGCAAATGTAGATGATCAGATGATCAGGTGTGTGCCTATGGACTAAGTATTAATCCAGGCTAGACAAGGGCAGCAAAACATCCACGGATGCAGAAGATTTCTCTCAAAGCAGGGGGGGTGAGGTTCTGAGCCTCACCTCTGTTGATCCCCAAATTCTCACCTGATGGCCCCCCTGCGACTGTGCCTGTCTTAGGTTGTTCCTCCCTTGAGGAATCTTACCCGTCTCTGGCTAACCAGTCATCTTCCGGGGCCATACAGGGAAATGTAAAGTTGGTAAGTGAGAGAGAAGCCATATTGTTTGCAAAGGTTAGCTTTTTACTTCTTTGCAGATTTATGCCCTGTGGCTTCTATGCCCAGCACTTGTCTCGAGGTATCTTTACCACCTGGAGGAATTATGATACTCGGTAAATTCGATATGAGGCACGAATTCTATTTAAAGTTTGTAATTAGGAAGGAAGAAGAAAAGCTATAGATGTAGCATATGAAGGAAACTTGGGAGGATTGATTATTTCTTTGACATATCTTCTTGTATAGTACCTTAAGTATGTATAGGTTTTAAACTACTAACTAATTTGCACACACATATTGACATAATAGGAATACGGTGACATAAACAAAGCAAATCTATAATTACCAGCCATCTCCAGTGAAGCCAAGAAAACCATTTAGGCACCCTAGGCATTTGTGAAAATTTATCTATGATATGATGGATATTTTCCAACTGTACTTGAACCATCAGACAAATTAAAGCAGCCCATTTCTGGGATCTGTTCACATCCCATATGTTCTTTTAACCATAGATAGTCTATAGTCATGAGATTTTGGGGTGCTACAACTTGCACCCCTCCCAACTCCTGGTTGAGTTCCAACAGTACAGATCCAGTCAAATTCGTTGTCTCACTGTATGCACATGCCAGCCTAGACATCTCCCTCCTCCTTCTCATGGCAAGTCCAGGAGATGGTGGGCTGGATGCAGCCACAACCGCAGCATCGTCCGGATCCCTGTGGAGGCTTTTTGATGATCATCCCCCGGCACGAGTCCTCCAGAGAGTGCTGATGCCGGAAGCTCCTCCTCATATCGTATCTTAGTTCATTTTCTGGGTATCCAAGCTAGGCCTTGATCTTCTGCGTAGAAACAAACAGACCCTTTGCCCACACTTTGACATGCCCTCTATACCACTGTGCAGAACTCATTGGAGGTCAGCACACAGTAACTGCTTTTTTTTTTTTTTTTTAATTAAGAGAAAGGAATATTATCAGAAAAGAGTACCTCCATAGCTGATCATCTGACACCCTTTAAGTGATCAACATTAAGGATATTTAAAGCATGCGTTGATCTTTGATTTACCAATAGTTTTATCCTGTTAAGGAGTAATCCCCCTTTTCTTTCTTTCTTTCTTTTTTTTTTTTTTTAAATTTTTAATCTACACTTACCTGAAGAATACTATGTTTACTATGCTCTCCCCTATATCAGGTCCCCCCTAACAACCACATTACGGTTACTGTCCATCAGCTTAGCAAAATGTTGTAGAGTCACTACTTGTCCTCTCTGTGTTGTGCAGCCCACCCTCCCCTTTCTCCCTCCCCCCCATGCATGCTAATCTTAATACCCCCCTTCTTCTTCCCCCCCCTTATCCCTCCCTGCCCACCCATCCTCCCCAGTTCCTTTCCCTTTGGTACCTGTTAGTCCATTTTTGGGTTCTGTAATTCTGCTGCTGTTTTGTTCCTTCAGTTTTTCCTTTGTTCCTATACTCCTCAGATGAGTGAAATCATTTGGTATTTCTCTTTCTCCGCTTGGCTTATTTCACTGAGCATAATACTCTCCAGCTCCATCCATGTTGCTGCAAATGGTTGGATTTTTCCACTTCTTATGGCTGAGTAGTATTCCATTGTGTATATGTACCACATCTTCTTTATCCATTCATCTACAGATGGACATTTAGGTTGCTTCCAATTCTTGGCTATTGTAAATAGTGCTGCGATAAACATAGGAGTGCATCTGTCTTTCTCAAACTTGATTGCTGCGTTCTTAGGGTAAATTCCTAGGAGTGGAATTCCTGGGTCAAATGGTAGGTCTGTTTTGAGCATTTTGATGCACCTCCATACTGCTTTCCACAATGGTTGAACTAATTTACATTCCCACCAGCAGTGTAGGAGGGTTCCCCTTTCTCCACAGCCTCGCCAACATTTGTTGTTGTTTGTCTTTTGGATGGCAGCTATCCTTACTGGTGTGAGGTGATACCTCATTGTAGTTTTAATTTGCATTTCTCTGATAATTAGCGATGTGGAGCATCTTTTCATGTGTCTCTTGGCCATCTGTATTTCTTTTTTGGAGAACTGTCTGTTCAGTTCCTCTGCCCATTTTTTAATTGGGTTATTTGTTTTTTGTTTGTTGAGGCGTGTGAGCTCTTTATATATTCTGGACGTCAAGCCTTTATCAGATCTGTCATTTTCAAATATATTCTCCCATACTGTAGGGTTCCTTTTTGTTCTATTGATGGTGTCTTTCGCTGTACAGAAGCTTTTCAGCTTAATGTAGTCCCACTTGCTCATTTTTGCTGTTGTTTTCCTTGCCCGGGGAGATATGTTCAAGAAGAGATCACTCATGTTTATGTCTAAGAGGTTTTTGCCTATGTTTTTTTCCAAGAGTTTAATGGTTTCGTGACTTACATTCAGGTCTTTGATCCATTTTGAGTTTACCTTTGTATATGGGGTTAGACAATGGTCCAGTTTCATTCTCCTACATGTAGCTGTCCAGTTTTGCCAGCACCATCTGTTGAAGAGACTGTCATTTTGCCATTGTATGTCCATGGCTCCTTTATCAAATATTAATTGACCATATATGTTTGGGTTAATTTCTGGGGTCTCTAATCTGTTCCACTGGTCTGTGGCTCTGTTCTTGTGCCAGTACCAAATTGTCTTGATTACTATGGCTTTGTAGTAGAGCTTGAAGTTGGGGAGTGAGATCCCCCCTACTTTATTCTTCTTTTTCAGGATTGCTTTGGCTATTCGGGGTCTTTGGTGTTTCCATATGAATTTTTGAATTATTTGTTCCAATTCATTGAAGAATGTTGCTGGTAATTTGAGAGGGATTGCATCAAATTTGTATATTGCTTTTGGCAGGATGGCCATTTTGACGATATTAATTCTTCCTAGCCATGAGCATGGGATGAGTTTCCATTTATTAGTGTCCCCTTTAATTTCTCTTAAGAGTGACTTGTAGTTTTCAGAGTATAAGTCTTTCACTTCCTTGGTTAGGTTTATTCCTAGGTATTTTATTCTTTTTGATGCAATGGTGAATGGAATTGTTTTCCTGATTTCTCTTTCTATTGATTCGTTGTTAGTGTATAGGAAAGCTACAGATTTCTGTGTGTTGATTTTGTATCCTGCAACTTTGCTGTATTCCGATATCAGTTCTAGTAGTTTTGGAGTGGAGTCTTTAGGGTTTTTTATGTACAGTATCATATCATCTGCAAATAGTGACAGTTTAACTTCTTCTTTACCAATCTGGATTCCTTGTATTTCTTTGTTTTGTCTGATTGCCGTGGCTAGGACCTCCAGTACTATGTTAAATAACAGTGGGGAGAGTGGGCATCCCTGTCTGGTTCCCGATCTCAGTGGAAATGCTTTCAGCTTCTCGCTGTTCAGTATAATGCTGGCTGTGGGTTTTTCATATATGGCCTTTATTATGTTGAGGTACTTGCCCTCTATTCCCATTTTGCTGAGAGTTTTTATCATGAATGGATGTTGAATTTTGTCAAATGCTTTTTCAGCATCTATGGAGATGATCATGTGGTTTTTGTCTTTCTTTTTGTTGATGTGGTGGATGATGTTGATGGATTTTCGAATGTTGTACCATCCTTGCATCCCTGGGATGAACCCCACTTGGTCATGGTGTATGATCCTTTTGATATACTGTTGAATTCTGTTTGCTAATATTTTATTGAGTATTTTTGCATCTACGTTCATCAGGGATATTGGTCTGTAATTTTCTTTTTTGGTGGGGTCTTTGCCTGGTTTTGGTATTAGGGTGATGTTGGCTTCATAGAATGAGTTTGGGAGTATTCCCTCTTCTTCTATTTTGTGGAACACTTTAAGGAGAATGGGTATTATGTCTTCTCTGTGTGTCTGATAAAATTCCGAGGTAAATCCGTCCGGCCCCGGGGTTTTGTTCTTGGGTAGTTTTTTGATTACTGTTTCAATTTCTTTGCTTGTAATTGGTTTGTTTAACTTTTGTGTTTCTTCCTTGGTCAGTCTTGGGAGGTTGTATTTTTCTAGGAAGTTGTCCATTTCTTCTAGGTTTTCCAGCTTGTTGGCATATAGGTTTTCATAGTAGTCTTTAATAATTCTTTGTATTTCTGTGGAGTCTGTCGTGATTTTTCCATTCTCATTTCTGATTATGTTGATTTGTGTTGACTCTCTTTTTCTCTTAATAAGTTGGGCTAGAGGCTTATCTATTTTGTTTATTTTCTCAAAGAACCAGCTCTTGGTTTCGTTGATTTTTGCTATTGTTTTATTCTTCTCAATTTTGTTTATTTCTTCTCTGATCTTTATTATGTCCCTCCTTCTGCTGACTTTAGGCCTCATTTGTTCTTCTTTTTCCAGTTTTAATAATTGTGATGTTAGACTATTCATTTGGGATTGTTCTTCCTTCTTCAAGTGTGCCTGGATTGCTATATACTTTCCTCTTAAGACTGCTTTCGCTGCATCCCACAGAAGTTGGGGCTTAGTGTTGTTGTTGTCATTTGTTTCTATATATTCCTTGATCTCTATTTTGATTTGTTCATTGATCCATTGATTATTTAGTAGCATGTTGTTAAGCCTCCATGTGTTTGTGAGCCTTTTTGTTTTCTTTGTAGAATTTATTTCTACTTTCATACCTTTGTGGTCTGAAAAATTGGTTGGTAGAATTTCAATATTGTGGAATTTACTGAGGCTCTTTTTGTGAGCTAGTATGTGGTCTATTCTAGAGAATGTTCCATGTGCACTTGAGAAGAATGTATATCCTGTTGCTTTTGGATGTAAAGTTCTATAGATGTCTATTAGGTCCATCTGTTCTAGTGTGTTGTTCAGTGCCTGTGTGTCTTTACTTATTTTCTGCCCGGTGGATCTATCCTTTGGGGTGAGTGGTGTGTTGAAGTCTCCTACAATGAATGCATTGCAGTCTATTTCCCTCTTTAGTTCTGTTAGTATTTGCTTCACATATGCTGGTGCTCCTGTATTGGGTGCATATATATTTAGAATGGTTATATCCTCTTGTTGGACTAAGCCCTTTATCATTATGTAGTGGCCTTCTTTATCTCTTGTTACTTTCTTTGTTTTGAAGTCTATTTTGTCTGATATTAGTACTGCAACCCCTGCTTTCTTCTCACTGTTGTTTGCCTGAAATATGTTTTTCCATCCCTTGACTTTTAGTCTATGCTTATCTTTGGGTTTAAGGTGAGTTTCTTGTAAGCAGCATATAGATGGGTCTTGCTTTTTTATCCATTCTATTACTCTATGTCTTTTGATTGGTGCATTAAGTCCATTTACATTTAGGGTGACTATTGAAAGATATGTACTTATTGCCATTGCAGGCTTTAGATTCGTGGTTACCAAAGGTTCAAGGTTAGCTTCTTTAGTATCTTACTGCCTAACTTAGCTCGCTTATTGAGCTGTTATATACACTGTCTGGAGAGTCTTTTCTTCTCTCCCTTCTTATTCCTCCTCCTCCCTTCTTCATATGTTGTGTGTTTTGTTCTGTGCTCTTTTTAGGGGTGCTCCCATCTAGAGCAGTCCCTGTAGGATGCCCTGTAGAGGTGGTTTGTGGGAAGCAAATTCCCTCAGCTTTTGCTTGTCTGGGAATTGTTTGATCCCACCATCATATTTAAATGATAGTCGTGCTGGATACAGTATCCTTGGTTCAAGGCCCTTCTGTTTCATTGCATTAAGTATATCATGCCATTCTCTTCTGGCCTGTAGGGTTTCTGTTGAGAAGTCTGATGTTAGCCTGATTGGTTTTCCTTTATAGGTGACCTTTTTCTCTCTAGCTGCCTTTAAAACTCTTTCCTTGTCCTTGATCCTTGCCATTTTAATTATTATGTGTCTTGGTGTTGTCCTCCTTGGATCCTTTCTGTTGGGAGTTCTGTATAATTCCATGGTCTGTTCGATTATTTCCTCCCCCAGTTTGGGGAAGTTTTCAGCAATTATTTCTTCAAAGACCCTTTCTATCCCTTTTCCTCTTTCTTCCTCTTCTGGTATCCCTATAATACGAATGTTTTTCCTTTTGTATTGGTCACATATTTCTCTTAGTGTTGTTTCATTCCTGGAGATCCTTTTATCTCTCTCTATGTCAGCTTCTATACGTTCCTGTTCTCTGGCTTCTATTCCTTCAATGGCCTCTTGCATCTTATCCATTCTGCTTATAAATCCTTCCAGGGATTGTTTCACTTCTGTGATCTCTTTCCTGACATCTGTGATCTCCTTCCGGACTTCATCCCACTGCTCTTGCATTTTTCTCTGCATCTCATCCCACTGCTCTTGCATTTTTCTCTGCATCTCATCCCATTGCTCTTGCATTTTTTTCTGCATCTCTGTCAGCATGTTCATGATTTTTATTTTGAATTCTTTTTCAGGAGGACTAGTTAGGTCTGTCTCCTTCTCAGGTGTTGTCTCTGTGATCTTTGTCTGCCTGTAGTTTTGCCTTTTCATGGTGATAGAGATAGTCTGCAGAGCTGGTACAAGTGACCGCTGGAAGAGCTTCCCTTCTTGTTGGTTTGTAGCCTTTTCCTGGGAGAATAGCGACCTCTAGTGGCTTGTGCTGGGCAGCTGTGCGCAGACAGGGCTTCTGCTTCCTGCCCAGTTGCTTTGGGGTTTATCTCCACTGTTGCTGTGGGCTTGGCCTGGCTGGGGCTGTTCCTCCAAAATGGTGGAGCCCCGTTAGAGGGGGAGCAGCCAGGAGACTATTTATCTCCGCAAGGGGCCTCTGTGCTCCCTGCTGCCCAGGGGGTTAGAGTGCCCAGAGATCCCCAGATTCCCTGCTTCTGGTCTAAGTGACCTGTCCTGCCCCTTTAAGATTTCCAAAAAGCACTCTCCAAACCAAAACAACAACAGCAACAATGAGAGAGGGAACAGAAAGGAAAAAAAAAAGAAAAAACACGCGATTTTTTTTTTTTTTTCCTCAGGTGCCGGTCCCAGGCACCCGCGCACTGGTCCTGCTGCCCTGTCTCCCTAGCACCAGGGTCCCTGTCCTTTCAAGGCTTCCAAAAAGCACCCACCCACCGGTCCCGCAGGGAAGGAACGCTCAATATTCTTTGTCGTCAGGCACTGGTCCCACGCACCCGCTCACCAGTCCTGCCGCCCTGCCTCCCTAGCACCGGGGTCCCTGTCCCTTCAAGGCTTCCAAAAAGCACTTGGCAAAAAGAGAGAAAAAAAAGGGGAAAAACGCGCGATTTCTTCCGTCCTCAAGTGCCGGTCTCAGGCACCCACCCACCGGTCCCACAGGGAAAAATGCGGGATATTCTTTGTCCTCAGGTGCCGGTCCCAGGCACCCGCTCACCAGTCCCGCCGCCCTGCCTCCCTAGCACCGGGGTCCCTGTCCCTTTTAGGCTTCCAAAAAGCACTCGCAGAAAAGAGAAAAAAAAAAGGGGAAAAACGCGCGATTTCCTCTGTCCTCAAGTGCCGGTCTCAGGCACCCGCCCACCGGTCCCGCAGGGAAAAACGGGGGATATTCTTTGTCCTCAGGCGCCGGTCCCAGCCACCCGCTCACCAGTCCCGCCACCGTGCCTCCCTAGCACTGGGGTCCCCGTCCCTTCAAGGCTTCCAAAAAGCGCTTGCCATAAAGAGAAAAAAAAAAAAAAGGGGAAAAACGCGCGACCTCCTCCGTCCTCAGGCACCGGTCTCAGGCACCCGCCCCCAGGTCTCGCAGGGAGAAACGCGGGATATTCTTTGTCCTCCGGCGCTGTTCCCAGGCACCTCCTCACCGGTCCCACCACCCTGCCTCCCCAGCAACGGGGGCCCGTCCCTCTAAGGCTTCCAAAAAGCGCTCGCCAAAAAAAAAAAAACTGCTCCGGTTTCTCTCCACCCGCCGGGAGCCGGGGGGAGGGGCGCTCGGGTCCCGCCGGGCTGGGGCTTGTATCTTACCCCCTTCACAAGGCGCTGGGTTCTTGCAGGTGTGGATGTGGTCTGGATGTTGTCCTGTGTCCTGTGGTCTCTATTTTAGGAAGATTTTTCTTTGTTATATTTTCATAGCTCTATGTGTTTTTGGGAGGAGATTTCCACTGCTCTACTCACGCCGCCATCTTGGCTCCCGCGCCTATATATATTATTCTTATACTTAATTTAGCCTAAGGAATAAATTTATTGTTTTTAAAGTGAGAGAATTGGAATAGTCCTTATTAAATTATCTGCCAGTGCTCCTCTTATGTTAGGGTGCAGAAGAATTGTAGGTTTAAAAATGAAGATTTCTGAGGCTAACCCCCAGAGATTCTGATTTGGCTATCGAGGCTGGAACCCAGCAGTCTGCATTTTTAATAAGCATTTTCCACTCTACTTTCTTCTTCCCATTCTGAAGCTCTTGGTCCACTTTTTGAGAAGCACTGATTGTTCTCCCAATCTGAGGAAATTGAATCCATCAGTTGTCATTGTTTAAAATCATTACAGTCAGTAAATAACATTTTACAATCAAATCTACATCAACATTAGCCATTCTGTGACCCAGCCCTTTTGAGATGTATGATTCTGAAAGGCACAGAACTCATTTGGGTTCTATGGAAACTTTTTTCACTGGTTGAACCTACTTAAGGATGCTTAGGTATCCCTTAAAGACAACTCCTGCAAAGAAAAGTGTACTAGGCTTAGTAAAACACAAATTGTAAAGTATTATATGTGAAACAATTTATTTTGCACTAATGATATTACAAGAGAATAAAAACTGAGGCCTGTTCCACAAAACTGCAGATAATGGGAAGGCCTGCATGCAAAAATATTACTTTAATGATGACAATTACATTACTTAAAAATAAAAGCACTTACAGTTTTTCCAGTTTCTTTAATGAGCTGAGGTTTTCTATACATGAAATACAATTGTTTTGTAGATACAGGTGGGTCAGATTTGTGGCATAATTCAAATTAGAGATTTGACTAATACGATTATCATACAAATATAAAACACTAAGGTTTTTGCAAAGAGACAGGTCTTCCTAAAAAGAAAATAAAAAGAAGCCATACTTTATTTCTCCCGAAAACTTGAATGTCTTTAAGAAATTTTTTCACCTTATCATTCTGAACATTTCCTTAAGGTTAATATAAAAGAATAGTATTCCTTTGTTCTTAGCACAGTCACAACAAGACGAAAATGATTGGTCTATATTTTAGTATTCTGTAACTATATCAATAAAACTGTATTTGTTACGAAAGATTTTCCCAGTGCAAGAAATTTTTTTGGAAGGAATTAGGCTCCAAATTATTGCTTCAACATTATAAATCAGAGCTTAATCTTTCTTGTAGGTTTGAAGTAAATCTGTTGAGGCTTATAATACTGAAAATTGGAGTAATCTAGATATTCAAGAACAACAGATTAATAAACTATGATAATGCTACTGAAGAGGATACTATATAAACTATCAAATATCCTTTAGCTTCTTTAGTAATGTATTGAGGATCTCATAATAAAATAAAATCAGTACACTTAATATGACCTACTATTATAAAACTATATGAATACATGCGTAGAAAAAAGAATGGAGGGACATCACCTAAACATGAGTAGTGCTTTACTCTGCACAATAGGATTAAAAGGTTTTTTCTTTTTATATGCATTTTTATACAAATTAACATAATTTGCTTTTCAGATAAGAAAATAAAGTATTTTTTAAAGTGTGTCATTCTTGTGTGGTGGTAGAGTCAGCATCGTATAAGTAGGCAAGGGTTTTGTGAAGTTGCTTCAAAATATCTCAGCTTTCATAAAGGTAACAAAATCTTTTAAAATATAACCACATCTTTGGACCTTTTTACATATTATTCTTATCTTAGTGTGAACTACTTCAACCAGTTTGCTTTGCTCCTAAAAAAGGTCATTCCATTAAAGGAGCACAGATTTTGAGGTGACAAAAAAAAATGTTAAATGGAGGCTCTTTGGAGAAAGCAGTCTCTAATGGTATGAGGTAGAGAGTTCCCTGGACAACAGAAGAGAGACATGAAGTTTGGGTGGTTGGAATCATGGGGAGAAGGAATGTAGAATGGGAACTGGGTAGGGTCTCTGAAAAAAAAAAGTCTTAATTGATGATTTTGCCTAGGGTTTTGGTGTTTTCTTTAATTCTTTCAATTAATATTTATTAAGCACTTAGTGTGAATCAAGCACTGTATTTGATGGGTGATTCAGAGTGATGTAAACAAAATAGATATGATCCTGTCCTCATGTAGCTTATGCCTTTTTGAGAAAATTTATCTCATCTATAGTCTGTTTATTATAAACAGTGAATACTAATACAAATGGCCTAAAAATCAGAATAGAGAGCCCAGATATAAACCCAAGCATATGTGGTCAATTAATATATGCTAAAGGAGCTATGGACATACAATGGGGAAATGACAGCCTGTTCAACAACTGGTGTTGGCAAAACTGGACAGCTACATGCAAGAGAATGAAATTGGATTATTGTCTAACTCCATACACAAAAGTAAACTCAAAATGGATCAAAGACCTGAATGTAAGTCATGAAATCATGAAGCTAATAAAACTCTTAGAAGAAAACATAGGCAAAAATCTCTTGAATATAAACAGCAACTTTTTCCTGAACACATCTCCTTGGGCAAGGGAAACAAAAGCAAAAATGAACAAATGGGACTACATCAAACTAAAAAGCTTCTGTACAGCAAAGGACACCATCAGCGGAACAAAAAGGCATCCTACAGTATGGGAGAATATATTCACAAATGACATCTGACAAGGGGTTAACATCCAAAATAAATAAAGAACTCACACACCTCAACACTCAAAAAGTAAATAGCCCAATTAAAAAATGGGCAGAGGATATGAACAAACACATCTCTGAAGAACAAATTCAGATGGCCAACAGGCACCTGAAAAGATGCTCCACATCGCTAATTAGCAGGGAAATGCAATTTAAAACCAAAATGAGATATCACCTTCCACCAGTTAGGATGGCCAACTTTGACCAGACAAGGAACAACAAATGCTGGTGTGAAAGCGGAGAAAGGGGAACCCTCCTACACTGTTGGTGGGAATGTAAATTAGCTTAACCATTGTGGAAAGCAATGTGGAGGTTCCTCAAAAAACTAAAAATAGAAATATCATTTGCCCTGGGAATTCCACTTCTAGGAATTTACCCAAAAAAACAAGATCCCAGATTCAAAAAGACATATGCACTCCTATGTTTATCACAGCACTATGTACAGTAGGCAAGACATGGAAGCAACCTAAGTGTCCATCAGTAGATGAATGGATAAAGAAGAGGTGGTACATATACACAGTGGAATATTATTCAGTCATAAGAAGAAAACAAATCCTACCATTTCCAACAACAGGGATGGAGCTACAGGGTATTATACTCAGTGAAATTAGCCAGGTGGAGAAAGACAAGTACCAAATGATTTCCCTCATTTGTGGAGTATAACAATGAAACAAAACTGAAGGAACAAAACATCAGCAGACTCACAGACTCCAATAAGGGACTAGCAGTTACCAGAGGGGAAGGGTTGGAGAGGGTGGGTGGGTGGGGAGGGAAGGAGAAAGGGATTAAGGGGCATTATGATTAGCACATGTAATGTAGGGGGAGTCATGTATAGCACATGGGGAAGGCAGTATAGCACAGAGAAGACAAGTAGTGACTCTATAGCATCTGACTATGCTGTTGGACAGTGACTGCAATGGGGTCTGGTTGGGACTTGATAATATGGGGTGAATGTAGTAACTACAATGTTGCTCATGTGAAACCCTCATAAGAGTGTATATCGATACCTTAATAAAAAATAAAAATAAAAATAAAACAAATGGCCTAAAAGGATGATTGCTGCCTTTAAAGTCTCCCAAATTGAAGTCAAGAATTAGCACAGGGAAAATGTAGTTTCAGAATTTATACAAGTAAACATAATATTGTCTCATATTATCGACACAGTATAACCTACATTTATATAATCAGTTAAATTATGTGGTAAAACATTTTCACTGTTAAAGTTTTGAAATATGGTTTTCACATAGTTCCTAACATTTTGATATGTTAAAAATTTCATATTACAAAGTTCTGAAATTATGCAAAAGTAACTATCTTTGAAATTATTTTCTAACATATGCTTTCAAATCTAGTTTGTTACACTATAGGGTTTTAACATATATATTTAACACATATTTAAAATAGATCATATATATTTTAGAGACTTAATTTTAATAAGTAACATTACAAATAGGAAATTAAAATGTGAAATACATAAAGCTGATTTGTCAAAATATAGCTAATACAGCTAGTTGACCCTTGAACAACATTGGGGTCAGGGGTGCTGACCCCCATGAGTTTAAAATCCATGTACAACTTTTGACTTCTGAAAAACTTAACCATAAATAGCCTACAGTTGACCAGAAGCCTTACCAGTAATATAAATAGTTGATTAACACAGTCTCTGTATATGTATTATATAATGCATCCTTACAATAAAGTAAGCTACAGAAAAGAAAATGTTTTTTTCAAATCTGCAGATCTTCAAAACTTTTTCTAAATCCTGTTGTTCAAGGGTCCCCCGTGTAATAAAAATATACTTAATAAGAAAACTTTCTTATTAACAATTTCTAAACTTCACATTGTTAATTATGTAAAAATAGGAAATAATTTCAGAGTTCTTACAATTGCATCTATATTTTTGTCTGAAAAATTTACGTGTGTTATTTTCTTCAGGTATTGTGAAGTAGTTTCTTTTCGGGATTTAAGATTGCTGTTTTTGGCAATTAGATCCAAGGTCAGTCGAACCATGATTCCTCTATAAATCAAATTCTCAGCAATAGCTCTGTTCTGAAACCATGTTAAAGGAGGTTTAGGTATTGTTTTATGCCCAGCATTCTAAAAATAAAAGGAAAAAAAAAAGGAATATTATGTAGATAGTAATTTAGGAAAAATTATTTTTACTTACTCTTTAATTTTTTTATACACTATTTGATGAACTTATTCATAGTTATTTTTAGGGGCATTGAGATATTTTCTAGTTTATAGACTTAATTCTTTTTATAATAAGACTAAAAACACCAAAATTAACTAATACAGAATGCTCATTAACTTCTAGTTTACATCTTTTCTTCTTCCTGGTATTGAATTACTGTTGTGGGCATCTTTTAAAGGATTATTTTTCTCTTTTGGAGTTGAAAAGGACCTCAAAGATTATCACCTAGTGTTCTCATGTGAAGAAACTAAGGTGCAGAGATTTGTTTCATACTAGTAGCAGTTGAGAATAAGACTAGATCTCCCAGCTCCTTTTTCCATAGTTCTTGTGGTGACTATATTAATTAAACTGTCAAATGAGAACATATGGTGTGAAAACCTTGAGTGTATACAAGGGACACTGGTGCATACTTGAAAATGGGGCTGGTGCAAAAGAGGCAACAGAATGCATTGGTTCTCAATCCAGATTGCCTGGGTACAAATTATGGTTCCATTGCTCACTGGTTAGGCAATTTGGGGCATGTTACCTCAGTTTCTTATAAAATTAGGATAATAATGATACTTACTTATAAATTTGACATAACCCATTTTTTTCAGTCATCCAGGAAGTATAGCTATTTAAGTGACAGATATCCCAGTTTCCCCAATTGTGCTTTATATTCCCTTATTAAAAATGTAAC
Organism: Manis javanica; assembly: GCF_040802235.1. NCBI lineage: Eukaryota > Metazoa > Chordata > Mammalia > Pholidota > Manidae > Manis > Manis javanica. The sequence goes on from NC_133157.1 coordinate 155,200,788, forward strand.
AAGAAAATACGGTTTAAAATTGAGCATTGTAAGTCCAGTATATTTGTAATTTTACCAACCAAACATGTCAGTTTGTGTATTCTGGGCCTGAGATCAATGCTGAGGAAGAAAAATGAATTCAGTAGAAAGTAAATTAAATTTGTGTTCTCATGCATTGGTATGTAATTACCCAGGCTATATTATATAAAATGCCCACAATGAAATATTTGAAGACATGGAATGTATCCTTACACTCTTCAGAACGCAAACTATAATCTACAGAATAAGATTATCAAATCTTCATAGATTTTTGAAATCTGTATAAATTTATTACTTTTATAACAAAAATTTTAAATTACTATTTGCAGATTGAATTTCAAACGTGACACAGTAATATTCCAAACTAAGTTTCTAATCGAGTAAAAATAACTTTTATCTTAATCTTGTCTTAACAATATTTCATAAAATATTTCATTATAAAAATATAAAGAATAACAACACAGTAATGGATCCACAGGTCAGCTTTATATAAGTCCTCTATATCTTCCTCTCCATTCTCTTAAATTAGAGTTTATGCTTAAATTTAGACATTACTATTCGTGTCTCTATACTTTTACTATAGATGTATGTATAAACACTTAACATTTCTGAACAACATACAGTATTGTTTTCTACATTTTTACAGCCATAAATAGTATTCTGATTCTAAGTTTTTTGCTTAAAAAATGGGTTATCTCAAACTTATGAGCCACATATGGATATCTTATATACAGTAATCTTTTATTAATAGCCTGTTCTTCTTATTTTACAGGTGAAACAGTGAACAGTGTTCACTTTATCTGTGAACAAAACCATAGTAGAATAATAGTGATAATAGCAAAGTTATTGACCTAGATACATTACAAATACATATGGAACCCCTCTATACTTTTTTGCCCTCTCCATTCCCTTAGAGTTTATGCTTAAATTTAGACATCCCTATTTGTCTTTTACTACAGATGTATGTATATCTAAACAATGTATAGTATTGTTTTCTACATTTTATAGTCATAAGTGTTATTCTGATTCTAACTTTCTTTTTTGCTTAATGTTTTGTTTGTGACAATCATCAAAACTAATGCATATAGCTCTAGAATATTTGCACTGGTATATAATATTCCATTGTAAGAAATGTATTTCTTCTGAGTGGTAAATTTTTGGGTATTTACAATCTTTTTGCTTTTGCAATGTTGCTGTTATGGTTCTTCTATGCATATCATCTTTAGCATATGTGCAAGAGTTTCTTTAGGGCTTAAAACTAGGGGTGGCCATTTATAGGTTGCACATTTTCAGCATTACTGTATATTGCCAAATTATTCTCCAAAGTAGTTTTACCACTGACAGCTTAAGTTCTTATTGCTCTATAGTGCAATCTACATTACTGTCAATAGTCTAACTTTTGCTATCTGCTGGCTGTGAAATAATACTTCACTTTTTACCTTAGAATTTTTTTAATTTGTAAAAATGAAAATAAAAAAGGGATTTTAAAACAGCCAGATCAGTAGTGTCATCTCATTGTTTTAATTTGCCATTCTATTATTACTAGAGAGACTGAGGGTCTGTTGTTTATTGGCCATACGGACTTTTCTGTTAATTGTCCTTTCTTATATTTTTCCTATTTTTCTTTCTGGGTTGTGTTCTTCTAAGGAATTTGTAAATACACATGTATTTTTGCCAGGTATTAATATTTTATTGCTTATATATATAGCAGATATCTATTCCCAGACTATAGCTTGTCTTTTCTCCCTTTCTCCTCAGTGTATTTATCATGACATCTTCTGAAAAATAGCTGTATTTTTTTAATGTAGTCAAATTTATCATTTTTTTGCTCATGTCTTATGCTTTATGTAGCATAGTAACCCCTTCCCTATCCTATTTTAAGAGAAAGACCTTTTTTTTCCTTGAAAATATGTTAAAGTTTTGTTTTATACATTTTGGTCTTTTATCTATCTAATTTAATTAATATATAGGAAGTGGGATAGAGATTCAATTTTATTTTGTTCTTATGGAGACCAGTTTTCCCAGAACTATATACTTGGTTCTTTTCTATTTATGTATCTATCCCCAAGTCAATACCATCTTAATTAGTGCAGCTTAATAATTCTTTTTCACCTTGGTTATTCTTGGTTCTTAACTCTTTTTTGTCCAATTTTTAAAAATTGCACTGAAAGATAAAATTCACCATCTTAACCATTTTATAAGTGTATAAGTTCAGTGGTAAAAATACATTTATAATGCTATAAAATCATCACCATTATCTATCTCCAGTACTATTTCACCTTGCAAAACTGAAATTCTATACCCATTAAGCAATAACTCCCATTTCCCCTCTCTACCTAGCCCCAGGGAACTGGCATTCTACTTTCTGTCTCTTTGATGTTGATGACTCTAAGAACTTCATATAAGTGGAATCATACAATATTTGTGTTTTTGTGAATGGCTTATTTCACTTAGCATAATGTCCTCAAGGTTCGTATGTTGTAGCATATGTCAGAATTTCCTTGCTTTTTAAGATTGAGTAATGTTCCATTATATGTATATACCACATTTTATTTACCAGTCATTTGTCTGTGGACACTTGGGTTGCTTCTATGTTATAGCTACTGTGAATAATACTGTGAATATGGGTGTACAAAAATCCTTTTGTGACCATTTTCAATTCTTTTGGGTATATACACAGAAGTAGAATTGTTGGAGCTTTTGGTAATTCTACTTTTAATTTTTTGAATAACTGCTGTATTGTTTTCCACAGAGGCTTTACCATTTTACATTCTTTTGAACAGTGCTCAAGAGTTAAAATAACTACATCCTCACTAACACTTGTTATTATCTATATTTTTTATAGTAGCCATCCTATTGGGTGTGAGGTGGTATCTCATTGTAGTATTGATATGCATTTCCTAACGATTAGTGATGCTGAGGATCTTGCATTTGCTTAATGGCCATTTCTGTATCTTCTTTGGAGAAATGTCTATTCAAGTCCTTGGCCCATTTTTTAGTCAGGTTGTTTTCTTCTTGAGTTGCAGGCCCCCTATCCGATATATGATATGTAAATATTTTCAAGACCTTTGTCCATTTGAGTTTTAAGAGCTCTTTTTGTATTCTGGATATTAAGCCCTTATCAGGAATATGATTTGCAAACATTTTTCCCATTCTGTGTGTTGTCTTTTTACTTTGTTGATGTTTTGATGCATAAATTTAAATTTTTTTCATGAAGTCTAATTTGCTTATTTTTTTTGTTGTCTGTGTCTTTGTGTCATTCCCAAAAAATTACTCTCAAATTCAATACTGTGAAGCTCTTGCTCTCTGTTTTCTTCTGAGAGTTTTATAGTTTTAGGTCTTACATTGAGGCCTTTGACCCATTTTGAGTTAATTTCTATATATGGGGCTAAGTAAGGGTCCACTTTCATTCTTTGCATGTGGATATCCAGTTTTCCCAACATCATTTGTTGAGAAGAATGTCCTGTTCCTATTAAGTGGTCTTAGTACCTTTGTCAAAAATCATTTAACTATATATGTGAGGGTTTATTTCTGGGCTTTCTATTCTATTCCATTGGTCTATGTGTCTTTCTTTATGTACCATGCTGCTTTGACTACTATAGTTTTGTAGTAAGTTGTAATCAGGAAGTGTGGGTCCTCTCTTCTTTTACAAAACTGTTTTGGCTATTTGGGTCCCTTGAAATTCTATATGACTTTTCAGGATAGGTTTTTTGTATTTCTTCAAAAAACACCACTGAGATTTAGATAAGGCTTGCATTGAATCTGCAGATCACCTTGTGTAGTATTGATGTCTTAACAATATTAAGTATTCCAATCCATGAATTTGGGATGTTTCCATTTATTTATGTCTTCTATTAAAGATATATTCAGTAGTGCTTTGTAATTTTTCAGTGTACAATTCTTTCACCTCATTGGTTAATTCCCAAGTGTTTTATTCTTTTTGACACCACTATAAATGGAACTGATTTTTAAATTTCCTTTTCAGATTGGCCATTGTGTATGAACATACAACTGATGTTTGTGTATTGACTTTATATCCTGATCTTTGTTGAATTCATTTATTAATACCAATAGTTTTTTTATGGTGTGTGTATAATCTTTCAGGTTTTCTACAGATTAGATTATATCATCTGTGAACAGAGATAATTTGACTTCTTCCTCTCAAATTTAAATACCTTTTATTATTCTTGCCAAATTTCCCTAGCTAGAACTTCCAGTATCATGTTGAATAAAAACAGTAAAAGTGAGCATCCTTGACTTGCTACTAATCTTAGAAGAACATATTTCAGTCTTTCACCATTGAGTATGATGTTCACTTTGGGTTTTTCATATGTGGCTTTTATTATGTTGAAGTAGTTTCTTTTTGTTATTAGTTGGTTGAGTATGTTTTCATGAAAATTCAGGTTGTTGAATTTTGTCAAATGTTCTTTCTGCATCAATTGAGATGATCATATGGGTTTTATTCCCTCCTTTGTTCTGTTATTGTAGTGTATTACATTGATTCATTTTTGTATGCTGAACCATCCTTGTAGTATTGGAATAAATTACATTTATTCATGGTGTATAATCATGTTAATATGCTGCTGAGTTTGGTTTATTGAGCTAGTATTTTGGTTTTCTGAGCTAGTATTTTGTTGAGGATTTGCATCAATGTTCACATGGGTTATTGGTCTGGCTTTTTCTTTTTCTTTTTTTTTTACAGTGTCTTTGTCTGACTTTGGTATCACAGTAATGCTGACCTCACAGAATGAGTTAGGAAGTGTTCCCTTAAAGTTTTTGAAAAGTTTGAGGATTGTTGTTAGTTCTTAAAATGTTTGGGAGAATTTACCAATGAAGCCATCGGGGCTAAGACTTTTCTTTGTTGGGGGATTTCACTTATTGATTCATATTCTCCTTACTAGTTATAGGTTTATTCAGATTTTCTTTTACTTCATGATTTAGTGTTGGTAGGTTTTGTGTTTCTAGGAATTTTTCCATTTCATCTACATTGTCCAGTGTTTGGCATATAACTATAAAAAGTTCTCTCTTATAATCCTTTTCATTTCTGTAGGATTGGTAGTAAAATAGCCCCACTTTCATTTATAATTTTATTAATTTGAGGCTTTTTGTAGTCCATCTACCTCAAAGTTTGTCAATTACATTGATCTTTTCAAAGAACCAGCATTGGTTTTATTGAATATCTCTACTGTTCTTCTATTCTCTATTTCACTTATCTATGTTCTAATTTTTACGATTTCCTTCTTTCTGCTAGCTTTGGGTTTACTGCTTTGTTATCTAGTTCCTTAAGTTGTAAAGTTAGGTTGTTGATTTAAGATCTTTCCTGTTTTTTAATGTAAACACTTACAGCTATAAATTTCCCCCTTAGTACTGCTTTTACTGCATGTAATAAGCTTTGGTATGTTTTCATTTTCATTCATATCTTAAGTATTTTCTAATTTCTTTTGTGACTTCTTTGATTCACTGCTTATTTAAGAGTGTGTTGTTTAATTTCCACAAATTGGTGAATTTTCCAGTTTTCTTTCTGTTTTTGATTTCTCACTTCATCCCATTGTGGTTGGAGAAGATACTTTGTATGATATGTATCTTTTAAAAAATCTATTGAAATTTGATTTTTGGCTTAACATATTGTCTGTCCTGGAAAATGTCCCATGTGCACTTCAGAAGACTGTGCATACTGTTGTTGGGTAGTATGTTCTATATGTGATGTTAAATCTTGTTGCTTTATATTTAAGTCATCTATTCTCTTTTGGTTAGTTTTTTTATTCATTGAGAGTAAGATAATGAAGTCTACAATGATTATTGTAGAACTGTCTATTTTCCTCTTCAGTTGTCAGTTTTTGCTTCACATATTTTGGTGGTCTTTCTTTAGGTGTACAAATGTTTATCTCTGTCATTTAATTTATTTTCTATGTGTCATAGCTTTTGTCTCTCATTTCCTCCCTTACTCTCTTCTTTTGTTTTTTGTGAAGCTTTAAAATTGTTTTCTCATTTCCTTTGGTATGTATTCTGTTGCTGTTTTCTTTGTGGTTAGCATAGGAATTACATGTAACATCCTATAGTTATATAACTCTAATTTGAATTTATGCCAGCTTAATTTAATATACAAAAACTCTGCTCCTTTACAGACAGCTCCATCCCCGCATCTTTTGGTTGTCGATGTGAGAAAATTACATCTTTATACCTTGTGTGCCCCCATACATAGTCTAACAATTGTTTTAAATACATTAGTCACTTAAATTATGTAACAAAATGTGGAGTTACAAAGTTACACTGATATTGTTTTACACTAATTATTTTAAAAAATATATTAGCTTAAATTGTGTAGAAAAATAAAAAGCAGAATTACTAAACATTGTACAATAGTAGCATTCTTCATATGGCTTCAAGTTATTGTCTAGTGTCCTTTCATTTTACTCAGCTGGCTCCCTTGAGCATTTCTTAAAGGGCAGGTCTAGTGGTGATAAACTCAATTAGCTTTTGATTAAGACCTGGGAAGGTCTTAATTTCTTCCTCACCTTTGAAGAACAGTTTTGCAGGATATGGGATTCTTAGTTGACAGGTTTTTTTCTTTATAGCACTTTGAGTATACTGGCCCACTGTCAACTGTGTTGGAAGTTTCCAGTGAATAATGTGTTGATAATCTAAGAATTCCTTGTATTCCATGTATTAGCCATTTCTCACTGCTTTGAAGATCTTTTTTTGTCTTTCAAAAGTTTCATTATAATGTGTCTCGGTGTGGGTCTCTTGAGTACATGCTGGAATTCATTGGGCTTCTTGAATGTTTATATTCATATCTTTCATCAAATTAGGGAAGTTTTCAGACATTATTTCTTTAAATCTTCTCCCTCCCCCAGTCTCCCTTCTCCTTCTGGGACTCCTACAATGCATATATGTTGGTCTGCTTGATGTTGTCCCACAGATCCTTAGACTCTGTTTACTTTTCTTCAGTCTTTTTTATTTTTGTTCCTTGACTCAGTAATTTCCATTGTCCTCTCTTTAAGTTCACTGATTCATTTTCCTGAATATTAAAATCTGCCTTTGAATCCCTCTAGTAGTGAATTTTTCATTTCAGTTATTATACTTTTCAGTGCCAGGGTTTCTTTGCAGTGTTTCTGCATCTTTATTGATTTTTTTTTCATTTTGCCTATATATCATTTTCGTGACATTCTGTACATCTTTAAGACAGTTGTTTTAAAGTTTTTGTCTCCTATATCTGCCATAAGGCCTTTTAAAGGGACAGCTTCCTTTGATTTATTTTTTTCTTTGAATGGGCCATGCTCACCCATTTCTTCATATGACTTCAATTTTTTACTGAAAACTGGAATTTTAATCTAGTAATGAGGTATATCTGAAAATCAGTTTATTCCCCTTCTCCAGAGTTTTCTGTTATTTATTATTGTTTTTGTGTTGTTTCATCTTTTATTATTGTTGGCTGTCTTTGTGCTGAGGATCAGCCTAAGATATAAAGTCTTCTCAGGTGTTTTCTGAGCCTGAACCTTTCTCTGGGCATGCACAGTCACTTTCTAATATTCCCATTATATGCATTTGCTTTTGAATGTCCTAGTCTTTAGTGTCTGGCTCCCAAAAGAGGAAACAGAGAAAAATGAACAAGGAAAGGAAAAAAAGAGCACCAGCTCTTTAAATCCCTTGGAAGTCACTTCTGCTTGAGGGGTAGGGGAAACCTGCAACAGTGGGGAGAGGTGGAGCCTCTTTGTCTGTGATCAGAAGCAGCAATCAGTGAACAGAGGATAGATGGACAGTGTGCTTGTTGCCCACTTTGGCTCCTGCAAGCTGTGTGCAAGGTGCTCCAGAAATCCCTGCACAGTTTTATGCCATTGGGGTGGGTGTGGGTGACGGGTAGCTGCTGTAGAGACTGAAATTGAGATTGAAATTGAAATGGACCAAAATTAACTTCACTTTATTGTCTAAGCCTTCCCTTAGGAGTTGTAAGCCTTGGATAGACTACGGCCTTCCAAAATAGTTACACAGGCAGGTTCTGCCGGTGCAGTTGTAGTCTAGGTGGGAAGATGGATGCCTCCTACTCTGGCATATACCTAGAATCCTCTCTTCCTCAACTCTTTCATATGCATTTTAAAATCAATTTGTCAAAGAGTTTCATTGGAGATTGGCTTAATGATGGTGACATGAGAGGTGAGACAGAAACCTCTTCCAAAAACCACATATATCATGAAAATACAGCAAATACAACTAATTCTGAAAGAGCAACAGGAAAGAATGCAGTGATAGACTGCATACATCTGGGAAAAGAGCAGACCTCACAGAAAAGGGTAAAGTATGATCTGGTGGGACATAAGCCCTTCCCCCACTACAGCTCACTGGTGGGAGGAAGAGAAATGGAGCAGGGAGGGGGTGGAGGCCTAGGACTGCTGAACACCCAGCCCTGGAGATCTGCTTTGGGAGCACGAACCTACATTGCATGATTCTGTGGAGATTAGTGGAGTTGGAAAGCTAAGACACTCAGCATACTTGGAGAGACTGAGATTCTAGCTGTTTGTAGAGAAAAGGCACCTACAAAAAAAAGACAGGCACTCTGAGAGACTTCCCAACAGTGAGAGGACTGCTAAAGGGGAAAGGATTGCACAGAGCTTGCTGCTCAGGAGAAAGGATAGTTGGATAAAATTGTCCTGGCACACTCAGCTCAGCAGGTTGGGAACTTTCAAGGAGCTTCAGGCCCTCCATCCCCCTGGCTAGCAATGCAGCTCCAGGGCCCCCACCATGATACACAACCTGCTGCTCCTTCCTCCCAGCCAGCACTGGCTTGCAAACTGGCTGCTCCCACCATTGTGCCAGGCCAGCCAGAGGGTGGCCCCACCTACAGCAGTGAAAGCACATAGCATAGAGGCTCCTCCCTGCACACTTGGCCCACTGGCCCTGGTAGTGGAGTCAGGTACTGCAGCCAGGAAGCAGGAAAGACCCCTTTCCTCCTGACAGAGACCAGCACCACTCACCTGTGACCCCTGCCATCGCTCTAGGGGCTGAGAGTAGAGCTTCTGGGCATTAGAAGGTGCCACTTACAAATATGAAATGTCAACGGAACCTGATTCAAACCAAAATCATACAAAAACCAGAAATAAGACCAAGTGAAACTGAACTCACCAATCTTCCTGAAAGAGATTTCAAAATAAGAATCATAAACATGCTCACAGGGATACAGAAAAATATTCAAGAACTCAGGGAGGGGTTCAAGAAGGAGATAGAAACTTTGAAAAATATAGTATCTGAAATGAAACATACAAAAGAGGGATTTAAAAGCAGATTAGATGTAGTAGAGGAGATAGTAAATGAAACAGAAATTAGAGAATAGGAATACAGAGAAGCTGAGGCACAGAGAGAATAAAGGATCTCTAGGAATGAAAGAATATTAAGAGAACTGTGTGACAAATCCAAATGGAACAATATTTGGCATTCTTCAATGAACTAGAACAAATAGTTCTAAGATTTGTATGGAACCACAGAAGGCCCCAAATAGCCAACGCAATCCTGAGAAGGAAGAATAAAGCTTGGGGAATTATACTTCCTGACTTCAAGCTCTACTATAAAACCACAATAATCAAGACAATTTGGTACTGGCACAAGAATAGACCCATAGATCAAGGGACCAGAATTGAGAGCCCAGATATAAACCCAATCATATCTGATCAATTAATATACAATAAAGAAGCCATGGATATACAATGGGGAAATGACAGCCTGTTCAACAACTGGTGTTGGCAAAACTGGGCATCTATATGCAAGAGAATAAAACTGGATCACTGTTTAACCCCATACACAAAAGTAAACTCGAAATGGATCAAAGACCTAAATGTAAGTCATGAAATCATAAAACTCTTAGAAGAAAACATAGGCAAAAATCTCTTGAATATAAACATGAGCAACTTTTTCCTGAACACATCCTTAGGCAAGGCAACAAAAGTAAAAATGAATAAATGGGACTACATCAAAATAAAAAGCTTCTGTACAGCAAAGGACACCATAAGCAGAACAAAAAGGCATCCTACGGTATGGGGGAATATATTCATAAACAACATATCCAACGAGGGGTTAACATCCAAAATATATAAAGAACTCATATGCCTCAACACCCAAAAAGCAAATAACCCAATTAAAAAATGGGCAGAGGATATGAACAGACACTTCTCCAAAGAAGAAATTCGGGTGGCCAACAGGTACATGAAAAGATGCTCCACATCACTAATGATCAGGGAAATGCAAATTAAAGCCACAATGAGATATCACCTCATCCCTGTTAAAATGGCCAATATCCAAAAGACAAGGAACAACAAATGCTGGCGAGAATGCAGAGAAAGGGGAACCCTCCTACACTGCTGGTTCGAATGTAAATTAGTTTAGAATAGAAATAGAAAGCAATATGGAGGTTCTTCAAAAAATTAGAAATAGAAATACCATTTGACCCAGGAATTCCACTCCTAGGAATTTACCCAAAGAAGACATGATCACAGATTCAAAAAGACATATGCACTCCTATGTTTATCACAGCACTATTTACAATAGCCAAAATATGGAAGCAACCTAGGTGTCCATCAGTAAGTAGATGAATGGATAAAGAAGAGGTGGTACATATACACAATGGAATATTATTCAGTCATAAGAAGAAAACAAATTCTACCATTTGCAACAACATGGTTGGAGCTAGAGGGTGTTATGCTCAGTGAAATAAGCCAGGTGGAGAAGGCCAAGTACCAAATGATTTCCCTCATTTGTGGAGTACAACAATGAAGAAAAACTGAAGGAACAAAACAGCAGAAGACTCACAAATTCCAAAAAGGGACTAACATTTACCAAAGGGAAAGGGTGGGAGAGTGGGTGGGGAGGGAGGGAGAAGGGGATTAAGGAGCATTATGATTGGCACACACAATGTACAGGGGTCATGGGGAAGGCAGTATAGGACAGAGAAGACTAGTAGTGACTCTATAGCATCTGACTATGCTGATGGACAGTGATTGCAATGGAGTGAGGACTTGATAATATGGGTGACTGTAGTAGTTTTTCATTTGAAACGTTTGTAAGAGTGTATATTAATGACACATTAATAAAAAATATAAAATAAAATCAACTTGTCATGTTCCAAAAATCCTCTTAGGATTTTTTTAGGAATTGCACTGAATTTATGAACAATTTGTGAAGAACTAATATCTGTCTAATATTGAGTCCTCTTTGTCATCACTGTGGTATCTTTCCATTTTACAAGTGCTTCTTTAATGACTTTCAGTAATTTTATAATTTTCTTCTGATTAAGACCATGCATAAGTCATTTTGGGATCATATATTTTTGTTGATATTGCAAATGGCTTTCTTTTATGAATTATATTGTTTGTAGGTAGTGTAGAGAATATCCAATATTTTAAATATAATAGAAATATGATCTTTTATATACATTTGATTTATTTTTAAAATATTTTAAAAATACAATTTCTTTGCCCCAAATCTTAAAATTTTAGAACTTTTTCTGGAAAATTGAATATCTTTTTTATAGTGATAACTGTGGTGAAAGCACATGTCTTAAAGATGTCGCACACCACAGGGTTTTTCTCTTACAGCTAAGTCAGGAAACTGCTGTACAGGTAGCTTACTGAAGAATGACTCTGTCCTGTAAATTGCCTGTAGTGGTAATTCTGACCTATGAGAGACAGGAGCCACAAATGATTTATTCTCCCTTCTTTCTCCTGTATACTTTTAGGAGACAGCCATTTCAAAATATCTCTCTGAAAACATGCTGTGGTCTTCTGGGTTATGCACTGTCTAATATTTGCTCTCCTTCCTGCTCTGTTTCATTCTTTTTCTCCTTCTCTCTTTCTTCCCTGAGATTACAGCCCCCCGTTACTGTTAGCACATAAGTTATTGCTTCACTCTCTTGTTTTCTAACCTGGGCTAAAACAGAGAAACTTTGAATTATCTGAATCGTTATGAATGACCATTATATAACTGGATTTTGTCTCTGCCTTCTAGGGCACAAACTGGTGTTTGCTTAATTCTCTCAGATTATAAGGAAAGGAAAGAGGCAAACGTAATATATACACAAAATACTTATTAAACCAAGGGAAGGTCAATGGACCTTATCAACAAGCCATTGGAAAACGTTACAGGGGCTTCAACCCATAATACACAATTACTAGAGACTGTTTACTCAAAACAGCCTGCATTGTAGCAGTCACATCCACAAGAGAGGGTTTTGTTTCATCAAAACATGACTATTCATCTTAACATTTATTAATTTAAACTTTATTTGTATTGTGGTTTGTTTTAGAGAAATTATAAGCTTTAGGAATTTAAATTGAACCTAGTTTGGATTTGGATGCATTTTAGAACATTATAATAAAAATAATTGTGTTAACGCTTGTGGGATGTAGTTGAATTTATTTCAAAAGAAGTTCATTGTTTTCTCAAAGTTTGAGAAACTTTTGTTTTTTGTTTTTTGTTTTTTTTGGTAAATTTTCCCTGCTAGATATCTCTAATATCTCGGGGCTCCACTTGATAGGATATCTCTATTTCTCCAGATCGCCAGTGGGGTCAGCTTAAAGCTACTTTACTAGCGCTCTAAGAAGCCCTTGTAAATTTCAAATATCTTCACACTTATAACTGTGGCAAAAATGCACATCTTAAAGAGGTTATACACCCCAGGGTTTCTTCCTTACAAGCTGCTATACAGTTAGCTATGCAAGAGCAATCCTGTACTATAAATTACCTGTAGGGGTAATTTGGTCAATAAGACAACAGGACCCATTTTGGTGGACCCCTTGGCTTTCACTTCTTGGGGCTCTTACAGACTAGATGAGGTGGGGGTTTCCAAATTCAGATGGTATAGTTCCCTAGCGAGCCTCAGGCTCAGGGGCTTCCAGATGCTCTAAATTCCTGGCTCCCGCTTTTGCGTTTGCAAAGCCCATTGACCCCACTCCTTTAGCTCCGCCGCCAACCCCGACCCATGTCTTCCTCCTCTAGAGCTGTTTCCCAGCCTTGTTTGATTCTAGCCAGTCGTTTATTATACAGACCTTCAGACTGTTTTCCTGGCAATTCTAGATGTCTAGAGTTAAGGCTCAAGGATCTGCATTTTAACAAGTGGTGAGGGAAGTCTTACTGGCGGGCAAGTTTGAGAAACACGGCACTACAGTTTCTTCCGTCCCTATGCTGCTTCTCTGAAAGCGCCTTACCGCTCGCGGGAAGACCGGGGTCAGTTAACTCAGGTTTGGTGATTTTTCGCCGGGGCACTGTTCTTTCCCTGCCCAGGTGTCGTTGCAAGTAGACGCTGTGGGTCAGGCCGCCGCTCACAGGAAATATCGCGATGCCTCCGGAAGCGCCCCCTCTGTGGCCCGCGTGGCCCGCCCTTTGTGACGCAACGGCGGGAGGTTGATGGTGACCACCAGGTGGGGTCCGAGTGAGGGCCGGTTAGCTTGATGAGGTCATATGATGATTTTTGTGGACCAAGAAGTAGCCAGAACAATTTCTGTCAGGCCACCATTTCTCCTGCCGTCAGTTTTTAACGTTTCAGTGCCCAGTAACTACTTTTCCCAGTAACAGACCAGGAAGGGAATTGTCTGAATCTAAGTATAGCCCATACTTTCCCCCTTCTTCAGATAAAACCCAAACTGCTCAGGGTAACATTCTAGTCCCTTCCTTATGACCAATCTCACTGCTTTTCCTCGTTCCCTATATATGCTCCAATATTTCAATCTGACACTTGGCCCAATATACCCTGTTGTAAAAAATTTCCCCCTCTGCTCCTCAAGGTAGCAAAGGAGGCATCAAAGGATACACTTTCTTTCCTCAATTCTTATTTTCCCGTTTAAGTTTCAAGGACCCAGTTTGGGATTAGTGCATCCTTTCCAAAGCCTTCCCAGGTATCAGTCTTGTTAAGTGATGCTCCTTTCTGCTACTAAAACAACTGGGATATATTAAATTCTTTAGCATAGTACTTAATACACTATTATATGTTTGTTACTTTACCTTATTTCTCATGAGATTACAGTTCTTTAAGGGAAGGAATTACATGTTTTATCTAGCAAAGTGCTTTGTACATTAGCAGTCATTCTATAAATGTTTGTAAAATTAATAATTTACAAGTGAAGGATAAGAAGAACAATAGAATAAGGAAGTGACATTTATAGTGGAAAGACTGGTGCTCATTAGGGAAAGTGAGTGATATGGATGTAAGGGGCAGTACAAGCTGGAAAACTGAGTAACAGCTCTGATCTTGTGGGAGGGGCACGGAGGAAAGGCTGTCATTGCTGTTCCTTGAGCAAAGAAGCATCAGAGCAGAATATTGTAAGAGTTACAAGGCAGCTGAGAGCCCATGTAGACAGTCCAACTTGTCATTTTGAAGATAAGGAAACTCCCAGGCCTAGAGAAAAATAAATATGCTGAAGGTCACACATCAGGGAACAGAAAAGGAGTTTACTCTTGGGCTTCTGATTTCAAGGTCAGGTCCCCTGCCCTTATATCTCACTGACTGTTACAGTAATCATGGTCTAGAAAGAGGGATGAGTGATGGGGATGGATGAACCCTGACTTCATTCTGGGTATTGTTACTCAAGTCCAGTTGTGAGGTGATTTTGGCCTGGATGAGGGTGAAAGCAAAGAAAGTGGCAAGGAATGAACAAATTTAGAAGGCATATTGAAGCATGATTTAATAGAGATTGGATAAGATACAGGGAAGGAGAAGTTGAAAATAATTCCTGCCTTTAGCTAGGATAAGGAACAAAACTGGAGAAAGAGGAGAGGTGGCAAGTAATTTGAGGAGAAAGTAGATGAATTTGGGTTACACATGTTAAATGTGAGGTGACATGATTTTAATAGTTTCCAGAATAGAACTAATCATTGAAACTCTGTGCCATAAGTAGGCAAGAGGGAGAAACCAGGGAAAAGAGAAATAGCAAATCAATAACTATGCTGACTAGTTTGGCTAGAAGAGGGAAGCAAAGCTGGTTAAGGTGTCAGAGAAAGATTCATCAGAGGTTAAATTTGTTCTGAGAAGAACAGTGATTCAGAAACTAATAATTTAGATTCAGACACTGGGGAAACAGTTTAAGGAGTGGTGGTACTTAACAGAATAAAAAGCTACAGAAATATATGAAGAAATAAAAGAATGATCAAAATAATATGGCTAAAACTCTATGGCACAAATCAGATGCCCTTCATTTGTTTGGGAACAACAACTTTAGAAATGTATGCCTGACTGTCCCATTGCTCTGTGTAGTACTTAACTGGCGGCTAACATATTTTGGTAGAAACATGTTTAGCAATGCCTTATTGAAAAATTACTTGCTTTTAAAATCTTTGTTTTATAACAGTTTTATATATCACTATAAAAGAGTATGATCTCATTTGTAGTAAAATTATATACAAATTTAAGTGTCTAAAAGGCTATCTATGTTTATGTCTATACATGTGTAGATTTAGATGTAGATCTATGGCTCTATACCTGTATGCCAAAATATTTAATACTTGTTATTTCCTAGTGGTGGGATTATGATTGTTTATTTCTCTTTTTAGTAATCAGGGCTTTAAAAAATGATAAAATTATATTCTGAAAGTTCATTTGGATTCTGCTCTTCTTGGAATTGAAAATCTCTTTGTGATCAATGGTATCTAAAATAGTTTTAAATGGTTGAATTACTAATTAGTTTTTTTTAATGCAGCAAGTTAAGCTTAAAAGAAAGTATTTTCTCATTAAAATGTGAAATATAATTCCTGTCTAGTGGTACCCAGTGTTAACCAATCATCTGTGTATTTTCCAATTTGGCAGATTACAAGAAATATTTGTCTTCAGTGCTGCATTTTTAAGTTCAACATAAAGTACTCTAAGATTTACACTTTGACAGATGTTGGGAAATTTGTAAAAAAAATGTGAAGTCTTGAGAATCATTTTAAAGGGTACTCTTGGAAGAATAATGCCAAAAAGGACATTTAAAAAAGTCTCCACTAGAGTTTTCAAGTCTTTAGACAGAAACATACATTTTGCTTTGTATATTGTTCTATGTATCTTTGTCCATCAGTATATATATCGTGACCTTCTAGATGATATACTACACAGTCCTGTGAGAAACACAAAGCAAAGCACTTTAATGATTAGCTGTTTTCATTGAGAAACTGACAAATTAAAGGACCCAGACATGTATATCATCACATCAATTTTCCATACAGAGAAATCAGCACTTTTTGGAGTTAACGTTTCTTTTTGTCTTGACCTTATAGATTGGTAAATATTCGTGAGTATTGTAGGCAGACTTCCAAGATGGTCTCAATGGTCTTTTGGTATTCTTGCCTTTGTGTGATTCCTTCCCCTTTAGTATGGCCTGGACCTAGTGACTTGTTCTAACCCTTAGAATAAAGCACAGTGGATGAGAAGACACTTATGCAATTAGGTTACCAAAGATTGTGACTTCAGTCTTCTTAGATGATTCTTCCTATTGCATTTTTGGCTTGCACTCTTTGTAGAGCAACTGTAATTTAGGAGAGCCCCATGTTGCAAGGAACTGAGGATGGCCTATAGCCAACAGCCAGTGAGGAACTGAGATCTACTGTTTTAATTTATAAGTTGATGCTTCCTCAGTTGAGCTTTCAGATGAAACCTCGTCCCTGGCCAACACCGTGAGTACACCCTTGTGAGAGACTCTTATCAGAGGATGTGAATTCTTGAACCATGAAAGTTATGAAATAACTAAGTGTGCTGCCATGAAGTTTTGGGGTATTTTGTTATGTAGCAATAAATAACTAATAAAGAGAGCAATGAAAAATTCCCTTAAGGAGGGAAGGTTTGCTTAGATATTTGGGACATGATTTCCATTTTCATAGGATATTTTGAGAGGATGCTTGGATGAAAGAAATGAAAGTGACCATAGGAGGTGTGTAGCTTAGATGGAGTAAACCATTTCTTAACAGGTATCCATTTACAGAAGCTGCAAGTTGTAGAATTAAACAAAGGAAGGAAGCCCTTTTGTTTATGGATGAGGCAAGTTCAATTCAAGATATTACTCTTGATTTCAGTAACTTGGTTTAAATGATCATTTATTTGGGGGCTTCATGGTTTTCTGATACCATAATATGTACAATACAGGCACCAATAATAACTAATTTTTTAAAAACTTAGCAACTGGTGTTATTATATAATGTATTCTATAAATGTAAATGATTATTGCATAGGTTCTATATAAAATAATCCAAAGTATTTCCCCTGACTTCCAGACCTATACCTCCAACTATCTGCTAGATATTCATTCCAACAGATATGAATGTCCCTGTGGCAACAAAACCTGAACCTGTCAAAAACTGAACTCCTTTCCATTCTGCACAAATCCGATATGCCTCCTTCAGTTCCTGTCTTGCCCACAGTTCACCCTGTTACAAAAAAAAAAGCCATCTCCAGTACTTCCTCACATACTAGTTAACCCCACATTAAGTCACCAGATGAAGTCCACTTACTCTTAGAAACTACTTTCAGATCCAGCTTTGTTACCTGCCCCTTTGTTACCTAAGAATAGATGTGAAAGGACTTTGTCAAGATCTATTATATTTTTTAAGTTCCATTAGTTTTAAAACAAAAAGACTTTCTCAAGTTCTATTTTTCAAATTCTGTTTAACATATATAATCTTTTTTCTCAAATAGTTCACTTCCATCTTCCCCTAGAGGGTCAAATGGCAATAAATATAATGTATGAGATGTGACTGTAAATTAAGATATCTAAACTGAAAATCAGTTTCATACCTTAAGGTCACATTTATATTATGCAGTTAATTATTTTATATTTAAAATATTTTCAAGAAGTATTTTTGTAAATATTGCCACTGATATTCTAATTTAAGTAATGTCTATATATGTCAATAGAGTCTCACAGTTTAGTTTGAGTCTTTTAGAAAGCATTTGTAACAAAGGGACTTCTAATTTTAGAAAAAGTTTAAATTAGATTTCAGGAACAGTTCATTACTTATGTTTTAGGAATTTAAAAAAAATTGTCTTTCAACCATGGGTGGGGAATCTGTCTTCTAATAGAGATCCAAGACTGCTTAAGCTTATCAGGCCAATAATAAGTTCAGTAAAAGTTTAATTAGTTGGTGATGGATTGAGGCTAAGAGTGAAACTCAGCAAAGTAACATCCTCTATTTCGTGTCTTTCACAGTAATTTGTTAAAATCAGTGAAAACATCCTTTATAACTGTATACCTGTAATTAGTTGCTTAGTTTTGGGGCTCTTGACTGCTTTTTTGGTCAGCTTGTTTGAAAAAATTTCCATTCCTTCATGCTTGCTTTTGAACATGGCTGTTTTCTTACTCGTGTGTGGCCTTTCCCATATTTCTGAGATTGTAATCCTTGATTGAAAAAACAGTACCTTTTCACTCATTTTAAATCTACTAAGTCCAAGAAAAGATATTCTTTTTATAGTGATCTTACAGTGCAACAAGTCAGTTTACCATAAAAAGGTGTGGACATTTAATCTTGTCATTCTAAAAATATATATTGTTAATGTTTCTTAAAAACAAATGAAATGTTCATTGTATTTTTTCTTCAGTGAATAAATATTTACTGAGGGGCCTACCATGTACCATTGTTCAAGGTGCTGGGAATATAGAAGTTAGACCAAGTTCCCACTCCCATGGGGCTTACATTCTAGTGAGGGGACACAGACAGTGAAAAAGTAAATAAATAAATAACCAAGACAATCTCAAACTGTGGTACATTCTGTGAAAGAAATATATAGAGTGAAACTGGGGTGTACAGTGGGGAAGGAGGGAAGGGGAGAGGTGTTTCCTTGAGATGAGGGAGAACGTAAGTTCTCTTCAAGGAGACAGAATTTGGGTTGAGACTTGAAAATGAGTAGCCTGGCGAACCAAGCCCTTGAGAGCCTGTGAGGAAGTGTTCCACACCCAGGAAGCAGCCAGTTTGAGGGCTTGGAGGGGGAAAAGCTGGATGAGCATGAGGACCCAGAGGACAACTGTGGCTGGATCATAGTGAGTAGTGGAGAATAGCATGAGAGGAAAGCAGGAATCAGATCAGCCGTTGCATCACAGTGATATAAAACAGCTCATTTAGTTCATAAGGCACAATGTAAATTTCCTTTTGTTAATAGGAATAACGGACTTTATTATACTTAAAGTTTGAAGGAGAGAACAGTTGCCACTTGATTAGAAGTTGAAATTCAAAAATCTTGATTAAATGTAATGTTCTTGTAGTGTGAATAGTTACTATCAAATATGCTCTTAAAAATCTGATAGCAGAAGCTTTAGAATTAGAAAATATAATTTCTACCTGTGCTCCACATTTTCATACTTAATACAGCTTTTGTTTCAGTTTTGCTCTTTACTGAAACAGGTAAAGCACTTTTAATAAATTGTTTTTAGATCTAGGGATAACTAGAAGCCCACAGTGTTGATGTTTGCCTAATGAATTATCATTTCAATAGTTCACAGTTCCTTAGTTTTAAGTGATGTAGTGTTTTAACTTAAATATTAAGACTATTTAGAAAGTTTATAAAATAATCTCTCCTAAAGGTAGTGTTCATGTGTAATTCTTATATCAGTGGCATATCACATTAATTTCTCTGAAGCTATAGAACATTTCAGGTGGTTGTAATTATTCAAATGGTGTGTCCTCATATATAAGATTGTAAATTAATTTCTTACTTAGTCTAATGTTATTTTTTTTAAGTCTTGAATCATAAGATAATAGTCTCAGGTACACTGGAACCACATGCAAGAAATGATAGATGGTTTGCACAGGAGCTGAAGTAAGATTAAAGCTAAACACATACATGTTTTAAATGACTTATTTAGTATCATCAATAACACAAATAATAAATTGAAGGGAATATGAGGATGGATATGAAGCAGAAAATTCTAGGAACAAAAATGAGCCATTTAAGTGAAACATTTATTTGGAGATGAGTTTATACCAACCAGTTTTTCAAGAAAGTAAGTAGTGTAATGACTATTAATGGTAAACATATGTGTAGTTGTATGATAGATATTTATAAACCTCTAAAATATAAAGGTCACAAAGCTCTATTCTAGACAATATACTTCTTTATGCATATGCCTCTTAGGTTATGAAAAGTACAACTGTAGTTCATCAAAATGTGCCTCAAGGCACAATACCATTTTACTCAGTCATTAGAAAGTTTAGTGTAATTGCTTAGTATAATCCAAAGAAAATATGAGTACTGACATCAGGGACTCTTTAATTTGTTAGGCAATTGTTCCATAATTTTTGGCACCAAGATAATCCACATGTTGAAAAAGCAATTAATCATTGGTGTTAGTTATCAAGCTATGATTTTAGCTGTTTCCTCCCAAGTTTGACCCAAAATGACAGAGTTCCTTATTTTATTTTTATAATATTCTGATTTCTGAGATCAAAAGTTTAAGCATGCCAATCTGGTTACAGTTGGCCTGAGCTTCATGTTATTAGTTTTCTAAAATAAGTTTACCATAACTTTATATTTACAAAGATGAATGGTCTTTCTCCACTAATATATGGATAAAAGGTTTAGAAACCTTCAGAAACTTAAAAATTACCTCAGAAGTTACATTAAGTCCTTCAGCTAGCATTTTGACCACAAGAAGGTAAATTTACTTGCTGTTGGAACTTGTTTTGAAAATAGGCCAAAACAAAGAGAACACATAATTAGATGTTCAGTTTTTGAACATATTTTGCAAACACAATGACATAGATACATCAATTATTAAACAGTGGATGAAAAAATTGCCTTATAATTTGAACATAACCTTTTACTTATTTTATATTGTAAGGATGAGCAAAATAAGAGCTGCTATTCTGTATAGTATATTTTCCTATCTCAAAAACAAAAAAACCCCCACAAACCCTTCTACCCCTGCCCTCTGTACACCTATGTATGTGTCTTTAGAGTTTCTAATTACAATCCAGAAACACAGAAAGAAACCTTGGCAACTCAACAGTCTGTGTTCAGTTCAGTTTATTCAGCTACATGGGGATACAGTGCAGACTTAGCAATATAAATGAATTCTCTGCATGCATGACTTATGCATCTGTACCTCATCACTCACAGAACAATTTTTGGAAACTGAACTTCTGCAATATGCAGCACTCCAACTCCAAGTTTTTCTGATTCATGTAAAATTACTTATGTTCCAGCTCTTCTGTGTTTATTTTAAGTGGCTGCACTATTGGGCAGTTTATTATTCTATTGTGCAATGCAGTGATTTTTCAAAATTCTAAACCAGGTAGTCATACTACTTTGTGACAACAATCTTCAGACATGATCCCTCAAATGGAGCATGTGATGTTTGGTTTCAGAGCTTATTATCCAAATTCAGAAACCATGGGGCACAAACGGTTTCTTTCCTTGTCAATCTTTTGTTCTTGTCAATACTACTGATTTCAAAGTAACACTTGTGTGGTGTTTTATGGTTAATCAATAAATATATAGAATGACATACTCATGTAACTTACATAAGTAAAAATGGAACTAAGTGCATAAATTCTTAACACTATATATAGATATCAGTGTTGTCAAATTATTTGGAATTAGGACCTTGAGATGTTAAAACAATCTGGAAAATTTGGAACACCCTTGATTCTGGGATCTCTGTACCCTTAACTGGTCCCAATCCCCATTCCATATCCATTGACTTCTCCATCCCTGCTCCAGACTGTGCATCTGGCTACAGTTTTATTACTTGGACATTGGGATTAAATTTTCAATAATGATCGATGTTTCCTGTATACTATCACAGAAGACTTATCTCTGAAAAACACTGAAACTGAACAAAAAACAGATTTCACTTAGAAAATGACTTTTTCAGCTCCAGAAGAGCCCAAGAAAGTGAGATAATTTTTTGCTGGAAAAAGCAACCCCAACTCATGACTTAGTTTTTGAATGATGGCTGCAAATGAAACCCTGATTTTCTAAAAGCTCACTAATTTAAACTGGAGCATGTAAACCAAAAGTGATCATGATGCAATACACTAAAACTTAAAGATACTCGAAGAATATTTGTAAAGTACTTTGCTTCTTACTGAAGTTACATTTATAATAAAATGCAAATGCTCCTGTCTGGTTTGTTTCTCCTAGGGCTGTACCATTGAGTAAAGGAGACATAGTTGGTGTCTCTGTAGTACCCATTTAACCTCTCAATGTGTATAATTACACATTTTGGGCATTATTGACCCCACCTCTAGGGCTGGCCCTTAATTGGTCTCAACCAGTCGCTATATATAATCCCAGGGGTGGGCTCATGACCCAGGTTAGACCAACTGGAGTAGAGTTGGAACCCTGTCAATAATGAGCATCTCTTTCCCCCTAACTGGAATAGTGTGGTGTGCAGCCAGTTTGGGGGTAATCCAGTTTTAGGTTTAGTTTAACATGTGTAGGGCAGATCTGAGAACTCTAATGGGAGAACTAATTCATCTGTGGCTAAGTCAAATATGATTCTGGATTCTGGAGTCAGGTGAGCCAACAAATTATTTTTATTGTTGAGGCACCTGTTCGTGTGTTACTCCCAATCAAGGCATCATTGTAGAAATACTGAGACTTCTTAAAATGAGTCTAATAAACATAGGAATGAAAATCTTTCTTCTCCTGGTATTTCTGTTGTTATAAGCATTTTCCATCATCCAAGATGTCTTAATTGATTAGGTCATGAATGTCAAATTAAATGTGGGTTAACTTTATCCAAGTCTTGGAATGAAAACTGCTAGTATGTTTTCATGGTGACTTCAATGATACCTTACTTTCATATCAAAAACCTTAACCATTCTATCATGTCTGTCACCTCAATAAGCTTGTCAGTGTTCCTAACTAAATGACTTAATATGGTGTTGACTCCCTGAAGGCTGTGGCAGTAGATATTGTGGCTGCTTGTTAGGGCCAGTCATGATTTTTTTTTAAAGACCATAGAAATGGAGGTCAGTTTGAGCCAATTGAAGCTGGGGATGCCTGCTTTTATTTAAAGGTATATTAAAAAGAGATCAAAATGCTAATGTATCAACTGTCCAGGAAAACAGTTGGATACTGTTAATTGGCTTCCCCATCTTACCAAAGACTACCTCATTGTTAAATCTAATGGAAACTTTTAAGCTTTGTTTTCCTTGATGTCTTGGCACCATGTGAAGTCACTGGTAAATTACTTCTTAATGTTTGCTTCTCTGCTTCTGGGGTCTCTTCTTCCTCTGCCCATTTTAAAAGTTGACATTTCTATGATTTGTCTTGAGCCCTCTTCTCACTCTTATTTTCTCTAGGTCATCTCAACTGCTCTCTGGCAGCCCTCATCCCAAATCTCTTAACAGAGCGATCTTAGAAACATCAGTCCAGTACATCTATGCCCTTTAAACTCCCCACTGCTGTTAGGATAAAGTCCAAAGGCCCCTGAAGGATCTATCCTCATCTTACCATTAAAGTTATCTCCTGCCATTTTCCATGTCCTACTCAACACTCTCAAGTCTAACTGAATCTCAGTTCTTGAAGGTTCTATTTTAGGTTCTTGCTATCTGCTTCTGACCTTCTACACATTGCTGTACTCTCTGCCTGTAAAAGTAATTGCTTTCCCATTATGTTTTTTATGGCCAGTCCTTCTATCTATCTTTCAAACTGCAACTTTATGTCAGGTCATTTCTTTCAGGAAGCCTACCTGGGTAACTCATTCTGAGAGTTCCCCAGCACACTTTATTTCTCCCTTCATACCTGTACACTTAGGTTTGTGTTAACGTAGCTTTAGCTTCCTTGATAAATTCTGTGAGGACAGTGTCCATTTCTATCTTGTTCAAAATATCTGCAGAGAATAACACTGGGCCTAGTTCAGTGATGACACTTGGTGAATATTTGAATGACTAGATACCCTATGCTAGGCTCTGTCTTAAATAAGTTATTTGGTTTTCAAGAAAATATTTGTAGTGTGACTGGGTTAATGTTTCATATGAACATAAAAACAACATGTTATATTATATTTTTAGTAATAGACTATCAAAAGAAGTTACAAGCAAATTAAACAGTGGCTCTGACAATCTGTATGGCAAGTGAAATGCTGAAATTCTTAGATTAGATAGTCAAGACCCTAAAAAATAGAATGGTTCTAATAAAATATTTCTTTCCCTTGTAAGAAGTATCCTTTAATGACACAAGAACATTAAAAGATACTAAAAAAATAATGTCACCCTTCCCACAAAACAATGAAAGAAAAATTTCATTTGAAGGAGCTTTATTAAAGGATGTTAATATTCAGGACACTTCAGAGCACCTTATACTTCTAATCAGATTTTTGGTACCTGGTTTTCAAAGTTTTACTTGAGTATTTTTCTCATACTGGCTTTCAGTCAGGCAAAAGTACAACTCAGTGATTGTTTAAGAGATGTTAATTTGATTAAACAGTTTATCCTTAATAACCTGAGACATCAATCCATGGATAGCTTCTATGGTAGTTTTACAGCTGAAAAGAAAAAAACACATCACATAATGTGACTAGGACTGAAAACTTTCAAACAAGCAAGTTGCCCTCAGCTCCCATTTCCTTGCATTAATGATGATTTTGAGTTCTATTCATACTCCCCAAACCACGCCAATTTATAGTTTACTCTTCTAATTTTTAGCCTTCTGCATGTCTTTAACCATTTCACTACATACTAGCATCTTCACAAGAGATTAAAATGTAAAATTTGATATAACTCATAATAGTTAATTTTGTTACTTGTTAGCAGCTTTGGGAAATGTTTCAGAAGGTGACTGAAATTATACGTAATTCATAATTATAGACTGACTCCAGTATTACATTAAAATCTATTATTCTTTATTAGTTAGAGTTAAAAAATGATTTTAAAGAATTCTATGCTTTTTTCCTGAAATAATCACATCCTTCTAACAAAAGTCAAAGTTAGATTAGTGGGTAAAGACTTAGATTTTAGAGTTGATAAAAACACATAAACAGTGAAAAACCACAAATATTCAGAAAAGATGCAATTCCTGTAAAGTTACCCCAAAATAAAAATTCTCTACTTTTGTACTACTTTTGTCCTTCCTACTTTTCATCTCATAATTGAAGACATCCCCACGGTGAAATTTTTGCTCTCATTCAGAAGTTGACTTGTAAGTGTAGATAAAATTATAAACAGACATATAAAGACAGATGAGAAAAAATGTACTCAGAGCAAGTACCTCATATGAGACCTAATATCAAAGAAAAATGTAATTTTGATCCAGGCCATTAGCTCTATATCTTCTAAAAACCCATAGAGAAGAAAGGAATGAAATAATTCTAGCCCAAGATGACTTCTGCTCCTAATACACTTTGCCTCCCCTTCTCCCTTCTCTTTCCTACTGACCAATCCAGTTTTTCTTAAAATGGATACCAAGGTATTGATTTATATAGATGTCAACATAGTTTTCCCTTCTTCTCTGCCCTTATCACATTAAAATTCAAATCTCAGTGCAAGTAAATATTATTTAGGTAGTCTTCCTTATCCTGTATGCATTTGAAGAGCCACATAATTATTTCACTAATTATCAGAAAACATAACCCAAGTTTGTTCCTAATAAGTTCTTGTTAATGAAATTTGAAATACTAAATTAATATGTAAATGATAATTTCAGAAGAATAACTTGAGAGATACAGTCATTTCTATGAAATGTAGGGGTTTAAAACTTTAGAATTTGAAACTTGATAAATTTAAGAAATAGTACTTTAATCCCTCAGATGATCGGATTAGAGCATTCTTGTGCAAGTTTTCCCCCCACCCCCCCTCAAAGATCCAGACTGGTTTTGTTACGCTTTCTAACTGAACCTAGAAAAGGTAACTGGGAATTTTTCATAACATCATGTAGACCTTTAAGCCTTTAATGTTCTTACTTAATGTCTCCTAAATTTTCAAAATTAAAATCTGCATTTGACAACTTTTAAAGGTCTCAAGAAGTTAATATTCAGGTAACATTCTAGGTTATAAGTTGAACCATAAGGAATTTGAATCCTACTATTTTTTGCAAATCTAGAAACACAAAGAATTAGGGGAAGGACTATATTTGCTCTTACCTATCTCTAGTGGCTTTGGCAAGTTTGTCTTCTGACTTTCGATCATGTGCTTCTAAACCCAACATGAAACTCCCTCGTCCCAGCTGGGCTTCTGATTGTTCTAATTTTTCAGACAAATCAAAGACCTGACCAGTGGTATAGTCTGCATTCTGTGGGGAAAATGGTGTTATGTCAGTACATAAGGTCTAACAATATATATTTATTTTATTTACATTTAAATATATATTTAAATGTAAATTAATTTTCCTCCATATAGAACATTTCATTTACAAAGAATTCCTCAAAGAAATCTCAGTGAAGAAGTCAATTTATACTTGTAAAGTGGATCCCAAAGTTCAAGCAGTTCAAGTGTAGCATTTTCTCCCTTTTGTAATTTCAAGATTAAATTTGGAGTTTTTCTTTTTGACTGCTTAAATCTAGTATTTGATATTATGAGAGGCTTTCAAGTACACAGCAGTGAGTCTAGATTCTGGCCCTGCTGTAGAGTAGCTGGGAGGTCTTGGAAAGCACTTTTACTGTGCCTTCGAGTCATCTTCTGAAAATGTAAGAGGAAAGCAGTAATTTCTACCTGAAGACTATTGTGAAGATTAAATTAAGTAATGTATACAAAGCTGTTAGGACTGTCCATGGTACCTGCTAAAGGCTTGATAATTGTTGACTAATTTTGTTACTTGTTCTTGTTGAACTTCCAGGGTTAATATGTATGGTGGTATTTTAAAATTAACATTTGTTTTAGCTTCTCTGATTATAAAATTAAGTTATTGCAGAAAACTTGGAAAATGTAGAGCAATATAAAGAAAAAAGTAAATACCTATAATACCTCCACTTACCTATTATCACAGTTACATTTTAGTGAATGTTTCATGTTCACATGCACACCTACATTTGGTAAGCTGGGTTATTGTATCTATCATTTTGTCCTTTAATATTTCACATTTTTTAAAAAGAAAAACTTGAGTAGTTATACATGCACACTTAAATATAATTTTAAAAAAATATTTTTATGGTGTATCTTTTGAAAAATGTTGTAGTCTAAACAAATTTTCACAACGATGAGTTGTGAGGTATATTGCATCTCCTTCCTATATCCTCAATAGAAGAGAATGAAAATTAAACAATTTGGCAACAATTAATGTGTTATTCTCAATTTGTTAGACTGTGTACAGGAAACACAGTTCAACTACCAAACATGAAAAATTATTTGCTGTCATCATAGTTATCACAGAGGGCACATTAAAATGTTACCAGCTCTTCCAATGATTTTACAAACTTATGCTATTTTAAAAAGATGCAGTTATATTCACTTTGTTTGGATGTAAATGGTTTAGTGCACCAATACATTCCCCACCCCCCTATAATCTGGAGAAAGATTTGAAGGCTACCTCACATTTGGAAAATTTAGCTCAAGCCATACAAATGTAGGATGGCAGGAACAATTACACTATTAAAAATAAGATAAAATGACATCAGTTATATTTCAAACACTCAGAGAATGAATAAAGGGAACTAATTTCTTAAATCAGAAAATAACTTTTCTGATAGTTTTTAGGTTACATGCTTTAGCTGGGGAAAGATGAACATTTATATATTTTCTTAAAATGCTGTAAGGTACTATATATAAAACCATAAAAAAGGAGGAAATATAATTTAACCTTATTTTGATTATTAATGTCCTCAATATATGCAGTGCCGGAATACAGGGACAGCCATAGGCTTAGCAGTAGAGCTGATTGCCTTACACAAAGGTTCAGACTGCTCTGGTATTAGTGTTTCCTTCCCTTGCCATCATGTGTTACTTCTGGCTGCTATTAGTATACTTGCCTCTAAGGAAACAGCACATATAAAGCATTTAGCAGTGACTGGCACGAAAGAAGCACTTGATAAATGTTTGCTATTGTGATCACTCTCCTTCCCTCTAATCTGCTACTTTTGACTGTTGAGGACAATAAATAAGAACAAAAAGCTTGTCAGAACTGTGTTTAAAATCGTACCAAGTATGTTCAAGTGAGGTCTATTCCCCATGAATGCAATAACCAAACAGCAAAATAATTTATTGAGGTTTTATTTATGCCAGGCACTTTGCTAATGGCTTTACATAAAGCATTTCATTTAATTTTCAGTGTACTTGATGATGTAGATACCATTCTACTATTGAGCCCAAGAAAGGCTCAGTCAGATTAAATAACTTTCTGAAGGTCACACACAGCTAGTAGAGTGGCAGAGTTGTTTCTGAACTGAGTTTATTTTATTCCAAATTTTGTGGTTCTAATTATGCTATAATGTGCTATAGGAAGTGGCTTATTTTAAAATAAAAGAGTAAAAAAACCACAAGTGTTCTCAACTAAGTTCTAGATAGAAGCTTGTTGAATAAATATTCTTCTAAATATGTCAGGTTTTAATGAAACACTGGAAAAATTTTTTTTTTTCTGTCCAGCATCTTCTACTTTAAGGTAATGATATTTTGATTTCCTTCTGGGGACAACTCCTTCCCCATTCTTACTCCATGTGCTCCTGAGTTTCTTTTATTCCAGTCCAAAAGTGAAGCATTTGCCCTGGCCCAGATAGTGATTGTGTTCTTTCCTTGCCCCAGGGCACTTTTAAGTGGGCATGTGAGCTACACAAAACTCAAACACAATGAGGCTTTGCCTGGGTATATGTATGCATGTGTATGTGTATATGTACGTGCATGTGTGTGTGTGTGTGTGTGTGTGTGTGTGTGTGTTATCTTGATATTCTCTTTTGAATGTGAAACTGAGAGGCTGGGAGGTCTGAAGCTAATGCTGCCATCTTGCTTTCACATGAAGCCTGAAACTGAAGTAAACTGAGAGGAAATCAAAGCTGAGAAAGACCAAGACCTTTTATGTGCCTGAAGAAAGTCCTAGTCTTGGACTATGTTTTGTTTAGGCCAGTTCGGTTGGGTCTCCTGTCACTTGTAACCAGAGTCCTACTTGAGACATCTGACACAATAGAAACCAGTATTTGTATTTTTCTCTCTATAAGTCTCCTGAAGGCTGGAGCAGATTTCACCCTCCTCTGGCCACTATATTTGCCATTTAGACTTGGTTGCAAAGGTACTTGACACAGAGGTTGGCTTGGCTTAGTATTCCAACCCAGTTCTGGTTGTAGAGAATCTGACCCCAGTCCTGCCATCTTGTCCAAGTCAGGTATAGCCTCTCCATAAAAAGAGCATCAGGTATTAAACAACTTAAGTGGCTTATGAAGGTAAAAATCAAACATATCCCTTACAAGTATAGTACTTACAGTAAGCAAGCTAGAGGAACTCAGTGTATTCACCCAGTATTTATTCCACAAAAGCTCAAGCAATTTGCGATCCAAAGAGGATTTGAAATATGAGACTTCTAAGGCATAATATCTATGAAACAAAAGCACAAATTTAGTAAGAAAAAATATTCAATGATATCATGTAAGTTTTGGTCAAATTTAAATTAATTATATTTTATATCCATATAGTCATGTTTTAGTTTTTAATACAACACAATGATAGGTAACCATGATTTCCTTACTTTTCAGGGGTGTGGTTCAATTAATCTCCGGTTAACTGAACTTTCTTGTGTTTTATGTCTTCCTTTTGTAGAGTTCAGAAATTCCCAAGAAGTTACCAGCAACCAATCACAACTTTTGAATAACCTATGTTTTCCATCTTATGAGTTCATAAATTCCAGCTAATAGCACATAAACTTAATGAATTACCTCTCTAGGACTAACTATAATTTTTGTTAGGTCTTTAAAAATACTGAAAATAACATGTAGATTCCCTGTTCTTCCCTTTCTGATCCTCTAATTGGGACCTACGGCTTTTCAGAAAAGGAAACTTTAAAGTAGGTCCTTAAAGTGCCTGAAAGAATTATTACTGCTTCCAAAGGTGCCTAATTTATAATCAGGAATAGCAAGGGAAATTCAGATAAATGTCTGCAAAATGTTTTTTTTTAAAGTAATAAATATTTAATATCGCATTGGGTTCTGTACATGAACAGATACAAAGAAATACAAGGGACTTCTTTACCTTAAGGAGCTTACCATTCATCAGAGATGTGATATGAATCCACAAAAAGTTAAATACAATGATATATGTTGAATAACAATAAGTGATTCTACAGTGCATATATACAACAAATCAGCTACCAATTAAATGTTAAGAGATAATGAGTACTCTGAGTGTAGAGAGAAGGCAGGATTTAGAGTAATTCTTAAATGAGTCTATGGTGTGGACGTGCTGGGAACAAGGAGGGCATTAGACAGAGAGCATCAACTCACAAAAAGGAAAGCCATGAAAAGAACAATAAATGAATCAGTTTGCCTGGACAATTTAGCAAGAGCAGAATTATGTGAGGGAAACCTAGGAAGCTATGTTAGGGTCTACTGAGTGGAGAATATTACATAAAAGGATAAGAAATTTAACCTCTATCCCCTAGGTACTTGGGTGTGATGCAAGGTGTTTGACCAGCACAATCATGTGGCCAGAGAGGTGTTTTAGGAAGTTGGCTAAGGTAGGATGTGTTAAGAGGAGAGAAACCGTAGGCAGGAATACCACAAAGGATGCCTCTGCAGTGGGACAGATGTGAAGAGATAAAGACTCAGACTCAGGTTAGCGGTACAAAAGATAAAGACACATGGATGCAACAAAAAAATGCTTATTGATTAAATTCAGAGTGAAGAAATTAAAAAGTAAGAAATTAAAGACTTCAGAATTAAGTGAAGGAGGTTTCAAGATTAAGATATTTGGGCATATCTGAAGATGGAAAGAACACAGCTAGTGAAATGTGGAAGTGGAACATTGTATATCTTGAGCATCTATAATGTCCTGCATGCTTTACATACATTCACATTTAATTTTCCCTACAACCACACAAGGAAGGATTTTTTATTTCCATTTACAGACAAAGACACAGAGTTAGAAAGTGAAGACCTTGCTCAAAGCTACAGAGCTAGTAAGTGGCAAAGAAAGGAAATGAAAAGTTGTGTCTTACAAAAAAATCTCACAGCCTTTATTTTTACATCCAGAGCATAGACATTTAATAGAGTACTTAAGAGGTGAGGGGGTTATGTATGGGGAGGGGAGGCAGAGGCTCAGGTGGAAAGGTGAGCTTTGGAAAGGAGGAGGGGTACTTGTTATAAATATTTGAGGAAAGAAGAGATAAGAGGATGAGCTTAGAAACAGATACGTAGATTTAAAAGGATAGAAAATAAGGGAATACCAACTTGAGGGTCTAGAATAGACTTTTATGTTTTAACATTTATGGATCACCTTAATGTAATTACTGTTTTAATTCCATAGCTTGGCGTGATGAAATTTTTTTGTCTAATATGTAGTGAGTAGCTGCAAATCACTAGCAGGGTTGAAAACAAGAATAATATTCAAAATTACTCATGGAGCTAAATCCTCATCCTCTGTACAGAAATTCAATAATAGATACTGCCTAGAGCTAAAATCAAGAAGTAGCACTATCGGCATGTTGCTTGAGGATATGGGGGTAAATACCTAAAGGAATGGCTCTGATAGTTTAGTCACTGCCTCTGGGGGACAGGAAAGTGGTACAAGATTATTGTCTTTCATAGTGAGTTTAACAGAACCATTTGGCTCCTTACTTAAACTACGTGCTTGTATAACACTGATAACATACAAGCTAATTTAAAAACTCTTTGTATCCTATTTTTACTAAGTTTCTTCAAAGTTAAAAATATTTAATATGTACATTAGATTCTACATTTAAAATAGACTCTCGGTGTACATTATGATCTAGGATTTAAGGTAGAAAAGAACAAAGGTCAGTACAAACTGCAAATAATAGCTTATTATCAAATAATTTAGGAAATAGATCTAACCAGTCTGCACACAACCTATGTTCTTTCAACTTGGCACTATGATTCACTAAAGATTTGAAATAAAAAATAAACTGAGCCACTAACTTGCCCTATGAAAAACTTTATCCTTTCTTATTTAGAAATTGATCCTAAGTAAGAAAACACCTTTGAATACCCTTGCAATTCCAGCTTCAAAATTCGAGACTCTATCAAGGTAGGTAGCTAGAAAGGGGCTACTTCTCTCTGACAGGCTATTTCAGAAAATCAGGAAATAAAGGTTTGTTTGGATACAGAAAGCATAGACTGCCTCACTCTTTTTTGTTTTGGTGGTGAGAAAAGTAGAGCAGGTATTACAGGTATAAGCTCTTGATACCACAATATAAATGAGAAACAGACTGTTACTCTGAAAATGAAAACATCACAGCAAAGGTGCTTCTATGCTTAGAACAATTCTCTCAAACTGAAATGGTTTAAACTCTTTTCAGGACAAATTTAAGTGACTTAATCCCAGACCTGTAACTGAAAAATAAAATAGCATCTTTTCTTTTCAGAAGTATGTTAGGGATGACTGAAAACCAGATATATTTAAAAATTTAATTTTAGAAATTATGTAATTTTCTATGAATCTCTAAGTAGAAAAATAAGAGCATAAGGGTAGTCAAGGTATTCCTTAAAGTTGAGACAGGAAGAATGGAGAAAAGGGGATACCACATAATCACTTAAGCACCCTTCTGTGTATCACACCTTGTTTTAAATATTAGATACAGCAGTAAATTAATTCTACTCTCATAAAGTTCACACTCTAACAGGGTCAATAACAAGGAAGCAAAAATGTACGAGATAAGAAAACTAAACCAGGGAAAGGAACAGAGTGACTGGAAGATGCTATTTTCGATAGGGTGACCAATGAACATTTTCTGTTAAGGTGACTCTTAACCACACAGTGATTGAAGTAGTGAGCCACATAAAATGAGGAAGAATGTTCTAGGCAGAAGGCAGTAAAGGCAAAGGCCCTGAGGCAGAAGCCTGCCTGGCACATCTGAAAAGCCAAAATAAGGTCACTATGAACTAGACTGGAGAGAGCAAAGGTTCAGTGATAGAAGATGAACTCACAGAAATTAAAAGGGCCAGACCACATAGGATTGTATAATTCATGGTAAGGACTATGGATCTTGTTCTTAGTGAGACTGGAAGTCGTTTTGAGAAGGAAGAACATGATCTGACTTACATTTTAATAAATTAAATTAGTTTGGCTGACAAAAGACCTTTAAGGGGTGAAGGGTAGAAGGAGGAAGACAGTTGGAAGGGTAGTGCTTTGGTTCAGGCTCCAGGTGGTGGTAGGTTAGGTCAAGATAATAATAAGAGAGGTGGAAGATGTACTTAGAAGGTGGAGAAAACTGTCCTTATTGGTTTCTTTAACACTCTTAAAAACTGAGACATAATTCACACATGATAATATTCACTAATTTAAAGAAGTATATTTAATTCTATGGCTTTTAGTATGGCTTCTTTAACTTTTGGTGTGGCATTATTTAGGAGGAACTTTTGCTAAATAGAACTTGGATACTCTAGGGGCAGCATATGTGTTAATGTCAGGCAGGCCCTGAATACAACTTCCCTCAATTGTTAATTTCACTAATAGGCAAAGTATCTTGTATTTTGATAGTGTTTATAGATGTGTGAAAGGCAATATGTTAGGTTACAACAATAAAAAATTCAAACATTATCCTAAATTTGCATATTCCAAGTATTATTTTAAAAGGTAGTATGAAATGTATTTCACCTGAACCTTTTTTCTCATCTTTAAATTAGGGGCTTAGACTGGATAAACTCTAAGATTTCCTATGATGATTTTCTCATCAAATACATCTTAAAATTACTTACTGTTTGCAGTGTACACCAAAGTCTTCTATTTTATTAAGTGGGATAGTCTGGTACTCAGAAGGGCCTTCATCAGGGGGTTTGTAGCCCTAAACAAAAGTGAAGAAAACAGAAGAGTAAAACAAAACAGGAAAAACATGTTTCCTACGTAGCTTTTAATTTATAGAAATGTTACTTTTGGGAAATCACATATTGAACATAAGCATTCTAATAAAAAAGCTTATTGCTGATACCCAACCTCAACCCCATTTGATGGCTGAAGGCTGGATTTGCTATACAGATTGATTTTTCTTGACCTTAGGTGATATGCACTTATGCTAATATTTGTTTCAGATTGCAGACATATGTGTTTAGCTTGTTTCTCTAGTACTGTCAGAATGCCATGGGCATACAGACACTAAATAACAAATGTACAATTGCTATTAATTAATTGTAAAATTAATAATATATAAGACAAATGCATTGCCTTTTGCTAAGGGCAAAAGTAGTTTGCTTTTATAAATGTTATTAAATTGTTGCAGGATAAAATGAGACCATAGCATGTTTAAAAATAAATATTTAGAATTTAAAAAATTATACTTATCATTTTTAAAATTACCTTTGGGTATGTCCTAAAGGCTCCAAGATTCACTTTCCCTGCAGATATTGTTCTTGTTGGGTCAATCTACAAGAAAGATATATCTATATATCTGCTGATTATGAAAAAAGTATACATTTCTGTTTAAACATTATAAACCTAGAAATACATATGGACATATAACACTATGCACACACACACACAATAATTATGGTAACCAAATAATAGGAAAAAAAACAACTAAACTAAAAAACCATGAAAGTTTAACAAAGTGGGCAAGAAATCTTATAGTTAATTTAGAGATTAGGTCAAATTAATATACTATTTAAGAATATTATTTGAAGATTTGCTCACCTCTTTTCAAAGGTTTACTTATTTTCATTTTGGATGAACAACTTCTACCTTCTTCATAGTAACTTGGATTGCATTTAAAACACTCTGAGCATATCAATAGCTCCTCTAGCAATTCCTGACTTACTCAATTCAGTGCAGGGAACTGAGACATAGGTGCTATGATCACCCTTATCTCACAGAGGTGGGGGGCAAGAGATGAAGAGGTTAAGTAACTTGTTCAAAGTCCAAGCTTCAATTCAGACTCAAACTGAGGCAAACTGATACCAGAGCCTTGCTCTTGACGACACTTTTTGTTTCTCAGAATACTTGCTTTAGTAAATTTTCACAAATAACTTAATTAAAACTGGTTGTAAAAATACTTACTACTACTGCTACAAATGGTTCCTGGAACTGCTGATTGAGCATTTGAGTACTAACGTCAATCCCAGAAAGCCAACAGCCATAACCAGGGTGGCTATGATACCAGCCAATTGCATTTTCAAGGCGGCCAACCTAACAAATGAAGAGGGCAAAGGAGCTTAAGGTTTCTGTTTAATCTTAGAGACACTTGTCATTTGCCTGTGTACACAGCACTATGGTAAAATAGCAGTATGCAGAATCGTTCATGGCATATGCTGCTTTCAGGTTAAAAGAATGATATTTTGAATAGATAATACATGTCCAATGCACAAATTAGCAATATAGAAGTGCAATAAAGTTATACAAGACTGAAAGGTTTTAAGTCTCCTTCCTACCTTTTTCCTAAAGTTCAGCTACCCAGTTTCTTAGCCCAGAGGTTACCACTACAGCCAGCTGCTTACATACCTGTCTTCCAGAGATATTCTTTGCATACAGAATATATATTCTTTGCATATATGTAGATAAAAACATACACAAAGGTGTACCACATATTGTGTTCTACACTTTGCCTTTTCATGCAACAGAATAGTCTGGGACTTGTTCCATGTAATATATAGATAACTACTTGTTAATTTTTTAAGGTTGGCTGGCAGTTTATTGTATGGATATACCATATTACATTTAATCAGTTTTATACTCAGGAACATTTAGATTGTTTCCAAATTTTTGGTCTTAAACACACATCTGATGATGAGTGTGAGAATTAAAAAAATTCTTAATTGAGATATAACTGACATATAACATTAGTTCAGATGTAGAACACAATGATTCCATATATGTATATATTATGAAATGATCACAAGAAGTGTAGTTAACATCCATCACCACACAGTTACAAATTTTTTTCTTGTGATAAGAACTTTAAAGATCTACTCTCTTGACTGTGAGAATTTATTTAAAAAAAAACATTGATTTCATATATGCTATATAGAAATCATTGAGAATAACTTAAAAAAATATAAACTTTAATATAAAGATAGTTTCATGTTTAGAAACTCAAAGTCATTATGACACTCTTTAACTTGCAGTTACTAAACTTTAAGGAACATCATTTTTACCTGTTTGGCGTTTTCTATATATGCGGCCATATACTCATATGCGGCAGCCTGAGCATTTACTCGGGTTTCAGTGCCCTCTACAGGCAAAGCAAAACTGTCCATAATAATCATGGTTTCACCATCCACCTTTCCCAGCATCAAGCCCATCACTTCCAAGTTGCCTCCGGACCTGGCATGCATCACCATTTTCAGTAGAGCCAATGCTGAGATTTTGCAGTACTTAAAGTAATGGTGACTACAAAAAAAAAGCGTGGTGTAATTAACTTTCTTATATGAAGTACAATTTCAAAACACAGTTTTTGTGAAGATAATAAATATTGAAAAATTTATAGGGGTAGAAGGGTGAGAAAGTGTGCCATGTGGGAAAAAAGGATGTAGAAAAGGACAGTTAATGCAGGGAGATGGAAGTGATACACATGTCACAGTCCCTGCAAAGCATTTTCCCTTAGGGGAAGGGAAAAGTATGAAATAGTCTTCTAATATGCTATTCATGTAAAGGATAGTTTCATGTATAGAAACTCAAATTCAACATGAGACTCTCTTAACTTGCATTAACTAAACTTTAAGGAACATTTTTACTTGTTTGTGGTGTTTTCTATATATGCAGCCATGTACTCATATGCAACAGCCCTGAGCTGCTGAGGAGGCAATTACATAATCAGTTCAATAAACTTTTTCTCTATTGATTTTGAATCATCAAATCTCTGATTCTGACTGATTAAATGGTAGTGCTTAACTATTCCGTCTGCCTAGGTTTGAATCCTTGCACTGACATGTCCTAGCTGTGGCCATAAGACAACCACTTAATGTCTGTGCCTCAGTTTCCTCCTCTGTAAACAGGAGGTGTTTCATAGAGATGTTAGGAGGAAGTTAGTGAATAATGTATATGAAGTGTTTAGCTTAGTGCTTGACACATACTAAAACTTTAAAAATACTGTTATTAGTATTATTAACCTATCTTTCACAGTACTCTCAAAGAACAGTGTGTTTAAGGGTGTATCTTCTCTCTGTGATATTAGTCTCAAAATGGAAATGTGGCCCTAATATCTCTAGTTCTACTATGATCACTCTTTCAAAGTTTGTCTGTGGATGTGACCAAACTGTTCTTGAAAAAATTAACATATTCTGCCTCACTGATGCAGCTCAAGACAGCTAGGATGAATATGATTACAGCGTTAATCAGACAGTGGAGCAAGCTGATAGTTTCCAAATATTAAATAGGCTACATCCACTTAAAGTGCATAGACTGCTACTATACAAGCAGACAACAAGGCAAAGTAATCAGTCTTTATACAGTGGTCAATGTCTCTGAGAAGCCTTTTTAAGATGTCTGCCAACAGATTTCAGTCACAATTGGAAAATATGGAGACCTGGTCTTGGGAGTCAAGACATGAATTAAAATCTTGGTTATTGTGCTGCTATTACATATATTCTGGACCCTTTTTAAAAAAGATAGATTATCTCATCTAATCTTTATGACATTACCAATAGGTAGGTCTTATTTCAATTTTATAGATACAAATATGAAGATGAGTAAATTTTCTAGGATTATTGAACTACTTAGTGGCAGTTGTGAGATTTGATCTTAGGTTTTGACAATTGCTTACTTATGAGTTCACTGTCTCAGTATGATGTTGAAATAAATTACTGTATTTGTTTTCTTATTTGCAAAAAGGAATGAAAATACAGTACTGGGTTGTCATGAAGATTAAATGACACATGGAAATTCCTAGCTCAGTGCTCAGCCATATTAAGTATTCAATAAGCATTGCTGAATCGGAATACTGACAGTTAAAAGCTTGCCTTATAAAAGACTGACAGATGAGGCATGGTTTTAGTTGACCTTTGCTATCCTATCTTTCCATTAAAGATATTGTACTCTTTTTACCCACCCCCTAACAAAATCTGTGCTTAGTAAAGGATAAATGCTATAGGTAAAAAATACTCAACTTGTCACCACTCCAAGGGACACAGGGATTTTGCTAAGGGGCAGAGAGCCTTATGGTCTATTGATGTAATTTCTGGCTTATGTGAACTGGTAGAATAACCTTTTGGGACCCTGGGGAGAGCCTCCTTATGCTTCTGAAATAATTACTAGCAATCAGAAAACGATTATAGATCTCTAAAGGCTGGGTCATAGTTATTTTAGAGACTCTTGGGCTGATTCAGTTTCTGACAGCTGCAGT
Organism: Manis javanica; assembly: GCF_040802235.1. Lineage (NCBI taxonomy): Eukaryota > Metazoa > Chordata > Mammalia > Pholidota > Manidae > Manis > Manis javanica. The sequence goes on from NC_133157.1 coordinate 155,239,105, forward strand.
CTCCAGGTTAGGATCAGCTGAAGATCCCAACAAGGTACACAGGGTTCGAGGTAGATTGTGTGGCATATATGACAATACAGATGTTGAGGAGTGACAACTCAAATCCCGCTTGTCGTTTTCCTCTTCCATCTTCCGAAGGCAAACAGGTTAGAGACAGAAAGAGGAGTCGAAGCAAACCCCAGTGGAAGGCTTAAGCTCTATTTGCGAGGATAAAAGACAACAATCTCTCAGGCGCATATTCTTTCTCTGCCTTCCCATGAAAACACCAGCTCTCCACCCTCTGACAAACTCTCCACCGTCTTCAACTCCCACGCCCCCAGGGTCTCTTAAACTCCCGCCAACCCTTCCCTCCCCTCTTCTCGCCAGGGACCTCCTCACTCCTTAGTCCAGGGCTTCGCCGCCAGGATTTCTTGTTGCTGTTTCTTGTCGTATTTGTAGATTTCATCGATACTCTGGGCTTCCTGCATGTTGTTGGCCAATTCCCACGTTTTCTGGGCCATACCATTCCCAGATGCCGCCATCGCCGAGGAATCGGAGAAACTGTCGTCTCGCCAACCAAGACGCAACCTTATTTCGCTAGGTTTCCGGGTATGGGGTTCCGACTCGTATGGGGTGCAAACTCGTACTAGACTCTCGAGGCAGCCATGACACCTAGAACCGGAGGTGAATTTGGTACAGACCATTCGGGGATGGCGGGAGCCCGTCGGGGAAGCGGCGATATAAACAGCCGTTACATAATAGTTAGAGACAGAGGGATCTTCTTGTAGCTGAAATGAGAACATATTATCTTGGGTAATTATATGTGTGAATTAGGACAAACACAATTGGTGGGTATGGGAATGGTATAGCCTTCTACACCGGAAGAAGGGCATGTTAACGTTATGCCAGAAACTTGAATGGGCCGTCTTTGTTCTTACTGCGCAGACTCGGCTCCCGCCATGTTAAAAATGGGCGGATCCTTAAGGGGGGAAGGCGAAAAAAACTTTTAATGTGGGTATGGGTACCTTAAATGAAATATTTGTTGAAAGACTGAAAAATAAGGATGTCTGTGGAAAAACTGAGACATCAGTAGTTCTGGATGCTGGTTGAGAAGAAAGTTAAGCATGACTTCCTAGTTTATTTCCAGATGAATCGCTGCACATGCGTAAAATCCTACGGGTTTGTGGTGGTTTGGCTCTACACTCTTCTTAGAGGCGTGTGCCCGAGCGTTCTGCTGTGGTTGTGGAAACTCTTGGACCGCTATGATTTTGTCTGTTGTTATTTGTAAAAATTAACATCACAGTGAGGTATAAACGTTCTGGAAGTGTCCAGTAACCAGTTCGGAAAACCGTTTACAGTTTAATCTTCAGCACTGCCCTGTGAACCACGTCTGTCCCCGAGGCCGAATTAATGTCAGCAACCTATTTGTTTTCCAACAGTTAATACAGTGTTTAATTATCTCACTTGTTTGTTTCAGGTGTTCTTACTTTCTCCTTCTTTCCCTCAACTTCACACTACATTCTAAGTTCCAAAATCCAGGGACCAGCTCTCTGTTCCTTGTTTTATTGCTAACACCTAGCGTAGGGGTTCAATAAATTTTTTTTTTTTGCTGGAGTGAGGGATGATTGTGAGGGAAAGAATAGCATCACAGTTCACTTACCCAGCTTCATCTTAATTTGGTCATCCAGAAACTTTGCATCTATGGTTAGCATTGCCTAAAATGGTCTCCCCTGACTTTTCTGCCGGGGGGCTCATATTAATCTTTATAAACATAGTTTAGATATCTCTACCATGAAATCTTTAACTTCTCTGTTCGGTAATCATTCCGTCTATGGTGTCTCTAAATGTCTGTAAGGTACTTCTATAAACTGTTACATTGCTTTGTAATAATGTGTTTATTTACTTATAAATTTTTCTTTTCACTGTAAGCTTTAGAGTGCAGGACACTACATTCTGAGTTGTATCTTCTACTCCTAGTAAGGTGTGTGGCATACAGTTAAAAACATAGGAATTATCGGATGTCCACAGCTCCGTCTGCAGTTTTGATATGAACTTCCATTTGAAGAAAATTTATTTTTAAAACCCTTTTACAAAGTAATTTACGATACAGCACTTTAAGTTCCACTCTACTGGGAACCTAGAGATCTCTTTTCTAGTGGCAGCATAGACCACTTAGTATTGGAGTGAACTATGTTGAAATTAGTAATGAAAGCGCAAGACAAAATGTTGACCAGACTGTGGGGAGATGAGAAATGGCCAGGAGTGAGATGTTAGCAGTTTTTCTCACTGCCACTCCTACCGTTTTTTCTTTTCAGGCTCTGTGACCCTCTTCCCAGGCCGGCTGGGGCTTGGAGGGGCTGGAATCGATTTAGCCTGGGAGTGGCTCCAAGGTTTAAGAGGCCCCCAGTTGAAGCAGGCCGATTAGTGGAACCAGGTGGCGGAGTACCCATCCTGGACGCGGTGAGCCGTGGGATTCGCTGGGCGGCTGTAGGGCCTCCGGGACTGCAGGGGGCGCCCTGGGCCGCGCGGTCTTGCCCACGGCTGTAGTGGGGGCGGGGCCGCGCTCGGCCGTTGCCGAAGGGAGGGCGGGGGACTCGGCCTGAGAGGCGGAGCCTGCGACGGACGCTACCCGCTCTTCGGACTGCGAGGAACCTCGCTGAAATGCTGTGTATGTCCCCAGACGCGAGCGAGCGAGCTCTTCATAGCGTTCGCGGTGAAGAGAGCGGGCCTGGCGACTTGGGAAGGGGGATGTCCCAGGGCCGGGTTAGCGGTCCCGGGTGAGGAGGCGGGGGCTCCTTGGGGGCGGAGGGCTTGTGGAGTCCCGCTGGCCGCGGCGCAGAGAATCCCAGCATTTGGGGGCGGGGTTCCCCGCGGGCCCCCCCGGCGGGGGAGGTCTCGCGGCTGCTGGGCCCGGGTACAGGGTAGAGTTCACGGGTCGGGGGCTCGCAGCTGTCAGGCCCTGGGCGGTGTTTCCTGGGGCTTCTTGCTGGTGGGAGTCTCGCTGCAGCAGGGGCGACTCGCGGGCTGTACCCTGGGTACGCGGTCGGGACTATGGGGCCGCTGCCACCTCCGCAGCTGTTGAGACTTGGTTGCCTGACAACGCGTTGATGCTTCCTAAAGTGGCCGCCACCCACAGCGCCCAGAGACTGGCTGTGCTTTCGCCTTTCTTCCCCATCCGCCGGCTCTTCCGCTGCTTGGCGAAGCCTCTCGAAGCACCTCATGTTTTCCTCGGTGCTGGTTAATGGTTAACGTTTATTGAGTGCTTGTGCATGCGGCGACGTTCTCTGCGCTTTGCAAGTAAAGTTTATTTAATCACCGCAGCCCTGTGAAGTTGGTGCTATTATGACCCTGTTTTCCTCTGGCCTGTCTTTCTAACTGCCTTGATTTTAGGTTATCTGGGATTTGAATCCAATTTTCAGTAAATGTTTATAGTGGGACATCTTTTAGAGAGAGAGAGACTGGCTCTCAAGATTAGAGGATTAAGAAGTTTAGCTTGATTCGGGAAGACTAAAGTCTAAAGTAAACCACCACCTAGTTTTCAAACACCTCAAAAAGTCTAAGAGCTTAATAGCAACCAGGAAAAAAAGTTTGTAAAAAGGCAGTTAACCTCAGAGAGGTTCTATTTGAGGTCCTAAATGAAAGAATGACTTGTCATGTTGACAAGCAACAAAAAGGGATTCCATGGAAACCAGTAAAATGCTGCTTTGTTTTCTGATTATTATTATTTATTTTCTATAGGAGGACACTACCTTTCTTGTGGTTAAATATCTGTTGACCTGCTCTACAGGCATGAAATTTTGGGTCTCCTGCAGTACAGATAACCTGGAAGCCAGCAGCTGGTTTTAAATAGGGTAAATTGAAACAGGATACTTTAAGTATAATTATTCCCAAATGAAGTATTCAGAAAAATGTGACTTAATTATTACAAACTTTGAGCAGATTTCAGATTATCCTTTTAACATTATGGCTACACATTCCCATTGTTTTTCAGAGTGGGAAACAAAGGTGTTTGAGCAAGTGTTTGGGCAATTTTGCATAACCCAAAAGCTGTTTAATTATTCTGCTGTCCTTACCATTTATGACACATTATTAACAGTTGGTAACAGATTTAATAGCACTTTTATATATTCTCTCTTTGTATCTTAATCCTCAACTTTCTTCTCTCTGTTCAGCAACAGGGTATTCTTAACATTTAAAGGGATTTGTCAAAATCTGGGTGTGTTCATGGAAGTAATTTGCTCATATGGATGTCATCTGCTGGGACTAAAAGATTGAGCACCTTTCATTTGGTGAAAGGATTTCTGGATGGATGGGAGTAAGAAACATTGTCCTGGGTCATTTAATCCTCCTCTTCGAAGGCTCTTTCCCAGGCTCCTTTCCTCACCCCACACCCATGTTATCATTCCTTGCTATGCTGTCCTCAGTCCTGTTCTCCTACTGAAAGGTCTATTTTTTTTCAGCCAACCTACCTATAGCTTTAATGATTATTTTAAAAACGATGAAACCTTTTTTTTTTTTCCATCTTAGACTCTATTTTGAATTCCAGACGTATTCAAATTGTTTTCTGGATACTACTGCTGGCTCCTTTATAGGTATCTCATAGCAATCCCCAACCCCTAGTCTGGCTAGACTGTGACCCACTGTAACATGGGTCATTATCTGGTCCAAATTTGAAGGAAAGGATCATGCCTGCACAGTTCATCCCCCTAGCATCTAGAACAATGCCCTCTTTTAGGAGGGGAATTATTTTCTGTTCGTCATGCTTCCATAACGTGGAGGAAATTCGCAGCTCATGTAATGGAAAAAGTATGGGAGCAACATTTCTCCTCTCTTTGTGATTGATGAAATTGGGAGAAGGAATTTGGCATCTTCAGTTCTTTCTGCATGCTTTCTGTTTTTTAGATTTGCTTAGGCTTAGCAGAGTGAGTATGTTCTGGTCTGCTTATATGTATATGTATTTGATAACTCTGAAGGGCCTGAGTTTAAGATTTAGAGATGTTGATTTGGATTATGATAACCAAGTATCAATTATTGGTGATTTAAATTCCAGTGTACTTTGTAGGCCTTTTAAAAAAGAAGTACTGATGAAAATACAGCAAGAATTAATAAAACAGCCATGATTTTATTGGTTTCTAAGTGTTCGGGTGTGCCATGTATTTTTTATGCATCATTTGTTTTTTCTTCATAACAGTAGTGGAATAGATATTTCCATTTTACTGATATTTCCAAGAAACTGATGATTAGAGAGGTTAAGCAACATAACGTTCCTTAACATATGAGGTCAATCACATAAAGTCAACTAGTGATGGAATCAGATTTCAAATCCAGGCCTTTCAATTTAACTGTTTTCCTGAAAACAGTTTATCATCTACATACTATGTACACAGCTACTTGGGGGAAAAAAAGAAACCTGGTAATAATATCTTAAGAAGTTGTGAATGATTTTACATTAGGAGTGAGGGAAAATAAGATACCCTCTTTCAGATTTCTTTTGGCTAGTCTTTCTTGTAATGTGGTTTTTAAATTTTAAACGTACTTACTGTGCTTTGTGCTTAAGGCTGTACATGCTTTCAGGAGTGGCCATGACAGCTAGAAGCTGGCCTGTACTATCACAAAGGCCTTGGTGTTGCTAGAAACTGGCCTGGCATTACTGCTTAGGCTTGTTCTATGAAGATAAACAGTTGCACAGAGCATCAACATTGAACAGAGCTGCTCTGTGTCTGTAATGGGTCATGACAAAAACAATACCACTCCATAGTCATGTCCAAACACAGACAAAGCATGAATGTTGTCTAAGCCACAAAATGTCAAATATTCCTTTCCCAGTGGATGAGTGACTGCCGCCTCTTCACCAGTTACAGCTTTAGTCTCTCTGTATAGATAAGAGTTACTAAGATGTGCAGTCATAGAATTACCCTTACCTTCTTACAGCATTCAATTCTGAGCAGAACTCTGCTTCCTTAAGCCCTCCCCCAAATCACCTAACACAAGTCTAAATCCTGTAAGCTTCTTCTAACACCTCTTAATTAAATTATTCCAGAGTTCCCCATGGTGGGCATCCAGGATGCATCCCTTGATGCAATGAGTCGTAAATCCAACTAGTTTAACTATAGTAGTGTTCCTGGTAGTCTTGGAGGGCATTGCCAGAGAAAGCTTATTAGTATCTTTGACTCTTCAATTTAATGTTAGAGATACTACATTCTAATCAGATTAGACAGAAAATTTAGAAATGATTAAACATAAACTTGTATCTGAAAAATCTCGTTTTAGCTATGGCATATATTATACTCACTATCATGTTTAAAAATGTTTTATTACTATGGTTACTGTAATAAATAAATTTGTAAAATAAATTCTAGAATTTATAATTGATGTTAGTTATTATAACAAAGGGGAATTTAAGTATTTATAGATTCAGGAGCAATCTTTCAAAGTCAGAACAACTAAATGAACATGTGAAATTGATAATTGTTAACTATTATATGGAGACAAGTTAGAGTGAAAGAAACTTGTTATCTTCTCTCTTTTAGGCTAATGACATTTCTGCTTGAATTATGGATAAAATCTTATAGCAAAGTATATATATTATACCATTATTATCTTTTGTTTCTATCAGGCATAAAATATTTAGGAAAATTAGCAGATTTTAAGAAGTGATTTTTATTAACATGAAAACTGGTAAGGTGTTTTGAATTTTTATTAGGAAAAATCTTTTACAATTAGCAAATTAAAAATGTCTAAAATATATTTACTTCTTTGGTTTGAGATGCATTTTACTAAAACCGTATTTTTAAATCAGTGTTCTTTTGAAAGTGAATAGCAGAATGAAGTTCACATTATGTACTAGGTAAAAATTTCAGCATATTTCTTTTCGGTAAAGCTTGCTTTTCTGTAATTTTACAAATTACCATCATCCCCCAGACATTAAATTCAGTGGACGCTTTTTAAAAAATTTTATTTCATTTTGTTGACATTCTTTCTCATCTCTCTTTTTTTCTCCACAAATGTTGCTGATGGGGGTTTCTTTGCATCCTTTTTTTAATTATTCCTTCTCAGTAATTTTTTTCCCCTAGCCTTAATTCTTATGTTAACCCATGAAGTGACCATTGCCCAGCATTTAGTTCTGGTTCATCTCTTTTTACCCTGTTTATGCCCATTTAACCATGGCCTCAACTATTATCTTTAAAATAGTTAACTCTTAAAAAAACATTTCTAATGTGGTCCTCTTCCTTGAGTATGAGTCTTGAATTTCTAACCATCTGATGGAAATTTCCATTAACACGTCTTACCAACTCCAGCTTAACATGTCTAAACCAAACCTTTCCAAGCCAGTAGGCTTCTTCTGACTTATTTCTGTCCAGGATTTCATCCACATTTAGTTTTTAGTACTTCAGACTTTGGTTAACAGTGGCTCCATCTTTCTTGCCACATAGCCAGTTAGTCACTAAGTTTCATAGGTTTTTGAAAAACATTAAAAAAAAATACGAGGTTCAACGAGGAAAGTCTTTTGAGAAAATGTGCTGGAATAACTTTATGTCTATATGGAAAAAAACTGAGCCTTGGTTACTCCTACCTTACACCGTTTGCAGAAATTAACTTGAAATGGTCACAGACTTAATTATAATAGTAAATTATAAAACTTATAAGAAAATATAGAAGAAAGCATTTGTGATCTTGGGCTGGCTGAGCAAAATCTTACGCCTGACAGCACACAAATGATTAAAAACTGATGAAAAATGGATAAGCTAATGAAGACTTTTGCTCTTAAGACATTATCACACAGATGTTTATAGCAGCTTTATTCATAATTACTAAAACATGTAAGCAACCAAATGTCCTTCAGTAGGTGAATGAATAAACTGTGGTACATCCAGACAATGGGATAGTAGATTGAATGCTAACAGTAATTGAAAAAAGGCAGTGAGGAACATCAGTAATGCATATTAGTAAGTGAAAGAAGCCAATCTGAATAGGTTACATGCTGTATGATTCCAATTTTATGACTCTTTGGAAAAGGCGAAACAATGGAGACAGTATAAAGAACACTGGTTGCCCAGGCTTAGAAGGGAGGGAGGAATGAACGGATGGAGCACAGAGGACTTTCAGGGCAGTGAAACTACTCTGGTGGATACATGTTGCTACACCTATGTTGAAACCCATAGAATATACAAAACCAAGAGTGGACCCTAATGTAAATTAAGGACTTTGGATGATAATGCTGTGCCCAAGTATGTTAGTGATTGTAGTAAATGTACTATTCTGGTGGGGGATGTTGATAATACGGGGAGGCTGTGCATGAGTGAGGGCAGGGGATATACAAGGAATCTGTGCCTTTCAGTCAGTTGTGCTGTGCACCTAAAACTGCTTTTAAAAATTTTTATTCAAAACAGGCTTATTCAGAAAACTTAAAAATTAAAGACTAGGAGAAAATATTTACAAAACATGTTTGATAGAGAACTTTTTAAAAAAATTTTTAATTAAGGTATGATTGATACACACCCTTATGAAGGTTTCACATGAAAAAACAGTGTGGTTACTACATTTACCCATATTATCAAGTCCCTACCCATGCCCCAATGCAGTCGCTGTCCATCAGCGCAGCAAGTTGCCAGAGATACACTATGTGCCTTCTCTGTGCTACACTGTTCTCCCCGTGATCCCCACACCATGTGTACTAAACATAATACCGCTCAGTCCCCTTCTCCCTCCCTCCCCACCCTCCCTCCCACATCCCTCCCCTTTGGTAACCACTAGTTCATTCTTGGAGCCTCTGAGTCTGCTACCATTTTGTTCCTTCAGTTTTGCCTCATTGTTATACTCCACAAATGAGGGAAATCATTTGGCATTTGTCTTTCTCCATCTGGCTTATTTCACTGAGCATAATGTCCTCCATTTCCATCCATGTTGTTGCAAATGGTAGGATTTGTTTCTTTCTTATGGCTGAATAGTATTCCATTGTATATATGTACCACATCTTTATCCATTCATCTACAGATGGACACTTAGGTTGCTTCCTTACCTTGGCTATTGTAAAAAGTGCTGTGATGAACATAGGGTGTATATGTCTTTTTGAATCTGAGAAGTTGTATTCTCTGTGTATATTCTAAGGAGTAGCATTCCATGGTCAAATGGTATTTTTATTTTTAGTTTTTTAAGGAACCTCCATACTGCTTTCCACAAAGGTTGAACTAGTTTTACATTCCCACCAGCAGTGTAGGGGGTTCCCCTTTCTCCGCATCCTCACCAACATTTGTTCTTAGTCTTTTTGATGCTGGCCATCCTTACTGGTGTGAGGTGATATCTCATTGTGGTTTTAATTTGCATTTCCCTGTTGATTAGTGATGGGGAGCATCTTTTCATGTGTCTGTTGGTCATCCGAATTTCTTCTTTGGAGAACTGTCTCTTCATATCCTCTGCCCATTTGCTAATTGGGTTATTTGCTTTTTGGGTGCCGAGTTGTGTAAGTTCTTTATATATTTTGGATGTTAACCCCTTGTTGGATATGTCATTTATAAATATAGTCTCCCATACTGTAGGATGCCTTTTTGTTTTGTTGATGATGTCCTTTGCCATACAAAAACTTTTTAGTTTGATGTAGTCCCATGAGTTCAGTTTTGCTTTTGTTTCCCTTTCTCAAGGAGATGGGTTCAGGAAGAAGTTGCTCATGCTTATATTCAGGAGATGTTTGCCTATGTTGTCTTCTAAGAGTTTTATGGTTTCATGACTTACATTCAAGTCTTTAATCCATTTCGAGTTTACTTTTGTGTATGGGGTTAAACAATAATCCAGTTTCATTCTCTTGCATGTACCTGTCCAGTTTTGCCAACATCAGCTGTTGAAGAGGCTGTAATTTCCCCATTGTAAGTCCATGGCTCCTTTATCTTATATTAATTGACCATATATGGTTGGGTTTGTATCAGGACTCTCTAGTCTGTTCCATTGGTCTATGGGTTTGTTCTTTTGCCAGTATCAAACTGTCTTGATTACTGTGGCTTTGTAGTAGAGCTTGAAGTTGGGGAGTGTAATTCCCCCTGCTTTATTCTTCCTTCTCAGAATTGCTTTGGCTATTCCAGGTCTTTTGTGATTCCATATGAATTTTAGGACGATTTTCTCTAGTTTGTTGAAGAATGCTGTTGGTATTTTGATAGGAATTGCATTGAATCTATAGATTGTTTTAGGCAGGATGGCCATTTTGACAATATTAATTCTTCCTATCCATGAGCATGGAATGTGTTTCCATTTATTGGTATCTTAATTTCTCACATGAGTGTCTTGTAGTTTTCAGAGTACAGATCTTTCACTTCCTTGGTTAGGTTTATTCCTAGGTATTTTATTCTTTTTGATGCAATTGTGAATGGAATTGTTTTCCTGATTTCTCTCTGCTAGTTCGTTGTTAGTGTATAGGAATGCCACAGATTTCTGTGTATTAATTTTGTATCCTGCAACTTTGCTGAATTCAGATATTAGATCTAGTAGTTTTGGAGTAGATTCTGTAGGGTTTTTTATGTACAATATCATGTCATCTGCAAACAGGGATGCCTTGTCTTCTGGATGCCTTTTATTTCTTTGTGTTGTCTGATTGCCGTGGCTAGGACCTCCAGTACTATGTTGAATAGAAGTGGGGAGAGTGGGCATCTTTGTCTTGTTTCCGATCTTAAAGGAAAAGCTTTCAGCTTCTCGCTGTTAAGTATAATGTTGGTTGTGGGTTTGTTATATATGGTCTTTATTATGTTGAGGTACTTGCCTTCTATATCCATTTTGTTGAGAGTTTTTATCATGAATGGATGTTGAATTTTGTCAAATGCTTTTTCAGCATCTCTGGAGATGTTGATGTGGTTTTTGTCGATGATGTTGATGGATTTTTGAATGTTGTAACTGTAAGATAAATTCTAGCCAGAATAAGCAGGCAAAGAGAGGCAACAAAGGGCCATGTAATTTATTTAAATACCCCCGGGTGAGGTTCTGTGGCCTTATTGTCACAGGCCAGAGAAGTCACACCTGGTTAGGAAGGTGGGGGGCTTATAAGGGATTAGGAGGGGGAGGAGTGGGAAAGCTATCCTAGGGGGTGTGGAGAGGTATGATTGGCTAAAGGTGACATAATAGACAACTAGAAACTTTTTTCCTTCCAAGAGGGAGGAGGCTGACATCTGGGTCTTAGATGGCACATCAGGATGGAATTCAGGGAGAGCTGTCCCCTTTCCATATATGGCACGACTTTGGAGTCTGGTCTGTTCTCCCCTTATGGCATCTCTCTGTTCTGTTTGCATGTCCTTGTTTTCCTTTCTCCAGCCTAACAGTAACATCCTTGCATCCCTGGCATAAATCCTACTTGATCATGATGGGTGATCTTTTTGATGCATTTTTGAATTTGGTTTGCTAATATTTTGTTGAGTATTTTTGCATCTATATTGATCAGGGATATTGGTCTGTAATTTTCTTTTTTTTGGTGTCTTTGCCTCGTTTTGGTATTGGAGTGATGCTGACCTCATAGAATGAGTTTGGAAGTATTCCCTCCTTCTCTATTTTTTGGAAAACTTTAAGGAGAATGGGTATTAGGTCTTCACTAAATATTTGATAAAATTCAGCGGTGAAGCCATCTGGTCCAGGAGTTTTACTCTTAGGTAGGTTTTTGATTACCAGTTCAATTTCGTTGCTGGTAATTGGTCTGTTCAGATTTCTGTTTCTTCCTTGGTCAGCCTTGGAAGGTTGTATTTTTCTAAAAAGTTGTCCATTTCTTCTAGCTTATCCAGGTTGTTAGCATATAATTTTTCATATTATTCTCTAACAATTCTTTGTATTTCTGTGGTGTCTGGAGTGATTTTTCCTTTCTCATTTCTGATTCTGTTTATGTCTGTAGACACTCTTTTTTTCTTGATAAGTCTCACTAGGGGTTTATCTATTTTGTTTATTTTCTTGAAGAACTAGCTCTTGCTTTCATTGATTCTTTCTGTTGTTTTATTCTCAATTTTATTTTTTTCTGCTCTTATCTTTATTATGTCCCACCTTCTACTGACTTTGGGCCTCATTTGTTGTTCTTTTTCTAGTTTCATTAATTGTGAGTTTAGACTGCTCATATGGGATTGTGCTTCTTTCTTGAGGTAGGCCTGTTGCAATATACTTTCCTCTTAGCACAGCCTTGGCTGTGTCCCACAGATTTTGCAGTGTTGAATTATTGTTGTTGTTTGTCTCCATATATTGCTTAATCTCTGTTTTTATTTGGTCACTGATCCATTGGTTATTTAGGAGCATGTTGTGAAGCCTCCATGTGTTTGTGGGATTTTTCATTTTCTTTGCGTAATTTATTTCTAGTTTCATAGCTTTGTGATCTGAGAAACTGGTTGGTACAATTTCAGTATTTTTGAATTTACTGAAGCTCTTTTTGTGGCCTAGTATATGATCTATTCTTGAAAATGTTCCATGTGCACTTGAGAAGAATGTGTTTTCTCTTGCTTTTGGGTGTAGAGTTCTGTAGATATCTGTTAGGTCCATCTGTACTATTGTGTTGTTCAGTGCCTCTGTCTCCTTACTTATCTTCTGTCTGGTTGATCTGTCCTTCAGAGTGAGTGGAGTGTTGAAGTCTCCTAGAATGAATGCATTGCATTCTATTTCCCCTTTTAATTCTGTTAGTATTTGTTTCACATATGTGGGTGCTCCTGTGTTGGGAGCATAGATATTTGTAATGGTTATATCTTCTTGTTGAATTGACCCCTTTATCATTATGTAATGTCCTTCTTTGTCTCTTGTTACTTTCTTTGTTTTGAAGTCTATTTTGTCTGATACAAGTACTGCAACTCCTGCTTTTTTCTCTCTGTAAGTTGCATGAAATATCTCTTTCCATCCCTTCATTTTAGTCTGTGTATGTCTTTGGGTTTAAAGTGAGTCTCTTGCAGGCAGCATATAGATGGGTCTTATTTTTTTATCCATTCAGTGACTCTATGTCTTTTGATTGGTGCATTCAGTCCATTTACATTTAGGGTGATTATCGATAGGTGTGTACTTATTGCCATTGCAGTCTTTAGATTCGTGGTTATCAAAGGTTCAAGGTTAATTTCCTTACTATCTAAGAGTCTAACTTAACTCACTTAAGATGCTGTTACAAACACAATCTAAAGGTTCTTTTCTTTTTCTCCTCCTTTTTCTTCTTCCTCCATTCTTTATATATTAGGTATCATATTCTGTATTCTTTGTCTATCCCTTGATTGACTTTGGGGATAGTTAATTTAATTTTGCATTTGCTTAGTAGTTAGCTGTTCTGCTTTCTTTACTGTGGTTTTGTTTCCTCTGGTGACAGCTATTAAACCTTAGGAACACTTCCATCTATAGCAGTCCCTCCAAAATAGACTCTAGAGATGGTTTGTGGTAGGTAAATTCTTTCAGCTTTTGCTTATCTGGAAATTGTTTAATCCCTCCTTCAAATTTAAATGATAATAATGCTGGATAAAGTAATCTCGATTCCAGGCCCTTCTGCTTCATGGCATTAAACACATCATGCCACTCCCTTCTGGCCTATAAGGTTTCTCCTGAGAAGTCTGATGTTAGCCTCATGGGCTTTCCTTTGTATGTGATCTTATTTCTCTCTCTGGCTGCTTTTAATAGTCTGTCCTTATCCTTGATCTTTGCCAATTTTATTACTATATGCTTTGGTGTTGTCTTCCTTGGATCCCTTGTGTTGGGAGATCTGTGTACCTCCATGGCCTGAGAGACTATGACCTTCCCCAGACTGGGGAAATTTTCAGCAACTACCTCCTCAAAGACACTTTCTATCCCTTTCTCTTTCTCTTCTTCTTCTGGTATCCCTATAATGTGAATATTGTTCCATTTGGATTGGTCACACAGTTCTCTCAATATTCGTTCATTCTTAGAGATCCTTTTTTCTCTCTGTGCCTCAGATTCTTTGTATTCCTCTTCTCTAGTTTCTATTTCATTGATTGTCTCCTCCACCGTATACAACCTGCTTTTAATATCCTCCATCGTGCTCTTCAGTGATTGGATCTCTGACCTGAATTCATTACTGAGTTCTTGGATATCTTTCCGTACCTCCATTAGCATATTGATGATTTTTATTTTGAACTCTCTTTCAGGAAGAGTTGTAAGGTCCATATCATTTAAATCTTTCTCTGGAGTTATATTAATTTTACTCTGGACCAGCTTCCTTTGGTGTTTCATATTTGTATATGGCGCCCTCTGGTGTCCAGAAGCTCTACTGTGGAGCTGCTCAGCCCCTGAAGCAGTGTTGGGGGTCACAGGGGAGCGATATTGGTGCCTGTGGAGAGGAAAGAGCTGTTCCCTGCTTCCCGGCTTCTGTGCCTGTCTCCACTGCCTTAACCAGTGGGTTGAGCACACAGTTACAAGCTTTTGTCCTAGAGCAGCCAGATATGGATCCCTGCTTTCCACAAGTGGCTGGAATCTCTGTCTCTCCAGGAGTTCTTCCTGTATTAGCTTTCCAATCCAGTAGTCATATAAGTATCATGAAAGCACCATGAAATGTAGGTTTGTGGTCCCAGACCAGATCTCTGGAGTTAGGTATTCAGCAGTCCCAGGCCTCCACTCCCTTCCTGCTCCATTTCTCTTCCTTCCGCCAGTGAGCTGGGTGGGGTAAGGGCTTGGGTCCCTCCTGGCCACAGCTTTGGTACGTTACCCTGTTCCGTGAGGTCAGCTCTTTTCTCCAGGTGTGTGCTGTCTGGCACTGCCCTCTTGCCTGTTGCTCTCTCAGGATTAGTTGCAACAACTTTGTTTTCTAATTGTACACAGTTTTAGGAGGAAGCCTGTGTCTCTCCTCTCATGCTGCCATCTTTAATCCAATTCCTGATAAAGAACTTGTATCCAGTATAAATAAACAAGTCTTAGAACTCAGTAATAAGACAATTTGATTAAAAAAATGGGCAGAAGATTTGAATAGACATCTTGCCAATGGCATTTATAGGGATATATGAATGGCTTGAAAAAGATGCTCAACAGTCATTTGAGAAGTCCAAATTAAAACAATAAATCAGACACCCAGTGAAATGACTAAGAACAAAAAAGACTGAAATATAAAGGGTTTTTAAGGATGTATGGAAATTGCAACCATTGGACTGCTGGTTGGAAAGTAAAATAATGCAGAGATGTTACACTTGAAGAAACAGTTTAGCACTGTACCACTAAACTAAAATTCTGCTAGGTAACATATGTAAGAGAATTAAAAGCACATGTCCACACAAAAAAACCGTACACAAATGTTTATAGCATTATTCATAAATAGCCCACAAATGGAAGCAACCCAGATGTCTAACAGTACGTAGAGAAACAAACCGTGGAATATTACTTAGCAATTAAAAAAAATATACTTACTGACAGATGCAGCTACAAAGATGAATCTCAAAAACATTGTATTAAGTGAAAGAAGCCAGGCACGAAGGTCTACATATTTATTGTATGATCCACTTATATGATTTCTCCAGTTGAGGCAAAACTATAAAGACAGGAAATGGATAAAATTACTCACTAGTGAACAGTTCCATACATCTTAGTAAATTCATACCATTGGGCAGTTATCACCACAGTCATGTCTATTTATAATGCTTCCATCACCTCAAGAACTTCCCTTATGCCCCTTTGTAGTCATTTTTCACTCCCACCCACAACTCAGGCAACCATCAATTAGGAAGTTTACGGAAATGTTCCAATTAAAGAAGGCTCAGTGAAACATTACAATGAAATGGAATACCTGACCTAGATAGGATGTTGATCTGGAGAGAACAATAAGATGTAAAGGATCCTGTTAGGTCATTTGACAAAATTGGAACAGACAGTAGATTGGATTAAAAAAACAATGTTACTGAAGTTGGTAATTGAGGTGTTGTAAGAGAATAATCTAATTGTTAATACACACTGAGGTGTTTAGGGGTAAAAGGCCATGATACATGTAATTCACTGAGTACTTTTAGATAAAAATTATATGGGTGTAGAGTGAATTTGGACTTGTGTGCATAAAGAACAAAGCAAGTGGTAGAAAATCTTAATAGGGAATAGGTAAAGAGTATTTGGGTATTCTTTGTACTATTCTTATTGTAAATTTTTTTTAAGTTCAAAACTACCTCCAGACAGTTTTATAAAAACTCTTAAAAAAGGGCTTTGACTTAAGGATCAAAGTGTTTTTTTTTTGTTGTTGTTTGTTTTTTAATGGTGTGTGTGAGTAGGATGGAAATGGTGGTGGTTTTCTTTTTTAATTTCAGATATTCTAAAGTGTGTTGTAGTTTTTTGGGGGAGTTGGGAGAAGAGGCAGGCAGGCATATTTTAGTCAAGCTTGTTTGAAGTTTTCAATTTGATAAGTGCTAGTGAATATAAAATGTATACTAAGCCTTCATGTTAATAATTAGCCTGAAAATACTGTGTATGTGTGCTCACTGAAGTTTTTTTTTGAATATCTGCAAAATGGCTGATAATTTGGATGAATTTATTGAAGAGCAAAAAGCCAAACTGGCCAAAGAGAATTCAGAATTGGCAAGTGATCCACCTTATATGGAGATGAAGGTAAAGTTTATAATTTCCAATTTGTTTCATTAAAATGTCTCTGAAGATAAGCCCTGTGTAAATGCACAGCATCTATGAGTGAGACTCTTCTGTTTTGTAGTTTAATTCAACTGTGCTGTCATTCTAATTCCAAGAGCCTGACTCCAGAGAAGATTTCAGTGGTTTTGAATGGCAGTCTTTTGTGGTATTTTGTATTTCGTGGTTTCTTCTCTCTTATTAGGGTTTAAGTGAATAGCTTATTTGCTCATAAAATGGCTAGGAGACTATACAAGGAACTTTCAGAATATACACAAAATAGGTATAAAAACAAGTCTCATATTCTATGTGAAAAGTTCAATTTTTTTAAATTAATCAATTTCTTAAAATTTTTTGAAATCTACAAAAGTGAATTTGTTAAAATAGTTTATTTTATATTTACTTTGAGAACATAAATTTGTTAAAATGTTTCTGAAAGCAGTGTCTGAAAAAGCTTTCTTAAAGCTTTCCTAGCTTTAGTAAAAGAGGGATTCATCCATTTAGCAGCTTACCTATTGAGATTGTGGTAGGTACTGTCTAGGCTCTAATCAGCACTAATGTAGACAGATGTGTCTGTCACTGTCTCTCATGGGTTCAGTATATAAGATATAGGATGCAGATTAATATGCCATATTATCCATCATAATGACAGTAACCGTATATATTGGTTTGCCCAAGACAATCCTAGTTTACCTGTTGTTCCACTGTCTCATCTTGTTTAGCATTTGTCCTAGAAAAAGGTATCGTTTAATAAATGATATGAACACACTAATTATAAAGGAATTTTACTCACATAGCTAACGTTTATTGTGTGCTAACTATGGATGAGGCGTCATCTTAAGAGGTTATATTTGTATTTCACATGAATCTGTGAGATAAATACTACTATTATTGTCATTTTCCAGATGAATAAACTGAGGCATGGGGAAGTTAAGTAATGAGGCTACTGTGATAAGAGTTAGTAGAACTAGGCTTTGATGATTCCTGGCAGCCTGACTCTAGTGCCTGTTCTCATGACCATCATTTTGGGTTGCCTTCATTCCGTAATACTTGCCATGTACACAGAATTGTGCCAAGGACTTTACATGTATTATCTCATTTAAACACGATGTCCCTGTGAAGTAGAAATTTTTTACTGATCAGGAAAGTGAAGCTCAGTGGAGGTTAAGTAATTTGTCCAGATACACACTTTGGTGGGTTCAGGCTTGGAACCTTCATATGTCCAGTTCAGTGTCATGCTCTTAACCACTCTCCAGTAGGTTAGGACTAGCTTACAGTGCTTGGGAAAAGTTATTACCTACCCTTTAATACAGCTTTATTATAATTTCTGATATTAAATAGTATATAAATAATAACCTTGAAGTCTTAGTTCAGTTATCACCTGCTCATTGAGGCCTTGCAACCCCTCCCCATCATTTCTGGGCCTCCTTATTAAGCTTTATTTTTGTTTCCATAGCCCTTCTCTATCACTCTCTACATATTACACAGTCTAATAACCTACTATGTTTATTGTTTGTCCTTCCAATAGCTTATGAGCTCGGTGATGGCAGAGATTATTTTGTGTGTTTTTCCCACTTGTGTGTTTCCAGCATCTGGTAGGGACTCAGTGAATATTTGATGATGGGTGGATTACTTAAATGGTGGAATATTTATTACAGTATTAAAAACTGTTGGTTAAGTCCTCAAGACTTAGACTTAAATACCTTCTGTGATGTATCATATAATTTTGTCAAGTTGTTTAGTTAAAGTATTGAGATGAATTGTATACTTTGTGGGTTCCACCCACCTCTGCTTTTGTAAATATTATGTCTCTTTCAGAGAAAGGCATCAGAGAAGCTTTCTGAAAATAGTAAAATACTAATCTCCATGGCTAAGAAAAACATACCGCCAAACAGTCAACAGACCAGGGGCTCCTTAGGTATGTCATTAAGTGTGCTAAATTGACTTTAAGGTATTAATTAGTAGGCTGCCATGGAAGAGCTTTGTCTTGTCAGAAAAAAGATTTCTTTGGAATTTCAGTAACTCTTTCCTTTCCAGAGACTTACCTATGACAGTACTGTGTATATATGAAATATAATACATTCTGAGAAAGTTCTACGCATTTTAAATGATACTGCCTTGGTTATGATTTATGGAAATCATAGCAGTACGTTTATATAACTAAAAATTAATTGAAAAATTTGAATGGAATTTTTGTGTGTAAGGGGGTGAGAGAGAAACTTAATTGTTGTATAAAAATAAGGGACTTGCATTTAATGAAAAATCAAAGGAATATGCTTAAAGGATACAGAATGTTATTTGGCAAAAGACCATTTTAATTTTTGATGACAATGTTAGAGTTGTAAAGAAGGTAATACTGCAGCTCTACTGAGTCTTTGATTATTGTTTGTTATGAAAGTATTTGGAAACTTCTTAACACATTTTAGCTTATTGTGGGTATACTTTATTTCTTAAAGAAAATATGAATATTTAAAAAGTTTATCTTGTGAATTATTGATGACTGAAATTTTTTTCCATAAAGGAAGTCAAATATGATAAGTACTTTTGGTTAAAGCACTGTTCTCCAGTGGACTGTTTTTCATGGTCATGGGTATCCTACTAAATTATTAGTGGCTTTGCACTAACTGGGCACGAGGGGTTGTTGGCCAAGAGACCGAATAGTTAGTGGGAGAAAAACAGATCAAAGTAATTGCTACTTCTAGGATCAGCTATATAGGTAGTGCTTTCAATTCTGATTCTTTTACAAATTATTGGCTTATGTACAGCTTTCGTGAACTTAAGTATTATATTTTGGTTAAGTTCCTTTATCTCTTAAGACCCCCAATTTCTTTAACACGAGAATTTTTTTCTTTCTTTTTATTGTATCTGTATGAGAAGATGGATGTTAGCTGTACCTATTATAATCATTTCACAATATACATTATGCTTTATGCCTTAAACTTACCCAGTGATATATGTCAGTTATTCTCAATAACATTGGGGAAAAAGTCAGGTCAAGTACATAGTGGGAGAAATGTTAATATATTTGGCAATGGAGAGTTTTCTCAGGTGGGCTCATGTAGGAATTATAAAACAAGCTGGTCTAAAAAGGTAACGTCTGGAAATTACATATAGAATTAAAGCTTTGTGACACCATACTTTGAATAAGTAATTAAGCATAGTAGCTATCAGTGATACATAAACTGGCAATATTCATTTAGCCAATGAAAATCTATTAAAAGCTCTTAGTTGAACTATCATATAACACTACATTTTTATGGTTTTGTAAATTCTGTTAGACAGTGATGATATTCATGAACAAATAGTGATGATATTCATGGATATTGTTTATCCTTCTGATTTTTCTACTATACTTTTCACAAAAGTATTTGAGGAGCATTGCAATGACTTATGGTCAACTACCCAGATTTGGACCAAAGTTCACAAATTAAGGGCACAGTCTTCCACAAGTCTTACCTTACTTCATACACCAGTTGCAAGTTCAGGAGTTGACAGGCCATCCTCTCTTCTGACCAGCTGGCTACAACAATGGGGGTTTCCACTATCCTCTCAAGTTTGGTAATTCTCAGAGAATGACTCACATAATTCAGGAAAGTGTTATACTTATGATACAGTCTTATTATAGCAAAGATACAAACCAGAATTAGCCAAAGGGAGAGATGCATAGGGCATGGTCTGGAAGGGTCCAAATACGAAGCTTCTGGCAGCCTCAGGGATGCATTACCCTCCTGGCATATCAATATTATTGACATCCAGGAACCTCACCTGAGTCAGTGTCCAGTTTTTTCTGGGCTTTCACTGTGCAGGCATGATTGATTGAAGCACTGCCTATGTGGCTCAATGTTCAGACCCCCTACTTTCCCCTGAGGTCTGGCTGATGTCAGATGGCTCAAAAGTCCAATCTTCTACCTTCTTTCTGGAGTGACTGGCCCCCATCTGTGTCATCTCTTTAGCATAAGCTCTCTAGAGGCCCACCATAAATCACCTTATTAGTATAAACTGTAGGGTATAGCCCAAGGTACTTATGATGGATAACAAGAACATTCTTATCATTTGGAAAATTCTAAGGGTTTAGAAGTTACCTCCCAGGACCAGAGACAAAGCCTAGCGAAGTTCTTTATTTTATATATAGCATGTACATGGTGTAGTCCATATAAACTCATAAAATGATGTCCTTGATAAGGAGTTTGTTAGGATAGCTCAGATTTACTTAAATTATGAGAGTCAGCCAAAAATGATCTATAAAAACAAATGATGACTTCTCTTTCTCTAAACCATTTCTAGGCATAATATTTACAATTTTTTTAATTAAAGGAAATTCTTTGACTTCTCTTACTAAGTCATTATTGTGTATAATAACGAAACCATTACAGTTGAGAAATGCTTCCATTAATCTTTTTAATTCAGGTCTGTCAAACCTCAGTTAAAGATAATCTTCTAATCCTTTTTCTTCCTTGGATAAGTTGAACATTTTCCCTTAGATTGAGCAGTATTTCTTTGATTTTGATGCTTTATATCCTGGAAGACATTTTTAATAGATGAAGTAATGCACCCAATACTTTGAAGTTTTTCGTATATTTAAACCCAACGTTCATAGATTTTCTGAACTGCTTTTGAAATATAGTTCCTGGCTCAGTGATGAGGTTGAAAGCATTGGTTTGTTTGAGGTTTTTTTTCCCATTAAATAATAAAAATACACATGACAAAACAATTATAAAGAGTACAGAAGGATATAGCATTAAAATTTGTGACCCTCCCAACTCTGTTTTCCAGTCTGTCTTGTAAGCAGTTGCTTGTATATAAGTAACATGATTAGACTGTGCACATACTGCATAGCCCTCTCTTTTCTTTCTGTATAGGGTAGAATAGATCCTATTGTGCATTTGAAGATACTTCTTTCTTGAGTTATATTATAGGGACATGACCATGACCTCTTGAGATTAAAAAACAACCAAATGCATCTATTTGGCAGTCCTGGAGCAGTTACCATCTGCTGCTAAGGTTTCCACTACAGATGCAAGAAAAAAGTATCCTTGCCCTTTCTGTCTGTCTAATTGTGGCAGCCAAGATTGAATGGGGGAATACAGGAGGAGAACATGGTAATGTGGGAAAATATATAGAGTTTTTGCAACTCAGAAATGACCTGTAAAAAGTGAAAAGACTCTTACTCCAAAAAAAGAATTTAAAATTTGAATTAAAAAACAAAAAACAGCCTAGACCTGGCATAAAACTGTTGAATTGCTTTTATCCCTGATTGAAAGGGGAGTTCATTGTATGCCAAACTGGTAGGTGCTAGCAGGTTATAGAAGGTATCAAATAACACTTACTATGTTATATTGAAATAATTCTGCTTTTGTATTGAAATAAATCTGTTTACTGACTAGATGCTGTTCCTTGGGGCAAGAACTTACACCTCTTTATTTTCTCAAGGTGTGGCAAAGTACTTCAACACATGGGTAATGTTCATGATAAATGATGCACTGAGTCAGTATGCCTCTTGGAAGAGAGGTTGGCTTTTAAATGTATTTTAAAAAATGAAATTCATAGTAAGAAGATATTGATTAAATCAGTCAAATTTTTTCAGTAAGTTATTTAATAAAAATTATGAATTAGAGATTTTTAAAATTATAGAAACTTTTTTATTGAAGTGTAGTTGATGTACAATATTCTGTTGGGTTCAGGTATACAACAGTGATTTGACAGTTATCTACATCATTAAATGCTTACCCTAGTAAGTGTAGTTACTATCTGTCAACATATAAAGATATTACAATATTATTATTATTATTCCTGTGCTGTATATCCTTATGATGATTAATTTATATTATTGGGATTTTGTGCTCTTTATCCTATTCACCTGTTTCATCTACCCTGCATGCTCCACTCCCATGGCAACCACTAGTTTCTTCTCTGTGTCTATGAGTCTATTTCTGTTTTTTAATTTTTGTCTTTAGATTCCATATTTAAGTGAAATCATATGGTATTTGTCTTTCCTTGCCTGGCTCATTTCACTTAGCACAGCCCTTCTAGGTCCATCCATGTGGTTGCAAATGGCAAGATTTCATTCCTTTTTATGGCTGAGTAATATTCCATTGTATATATGTACTACCTCTCCTTTATCCATTCATCTATTGATGGACACTGAGGTTGCTTCTATATCTTGGCTACTGTAAGTGTGACAATAAACATAGAAGTGCACTTACCTTTTGAATCAGTGATTTTGTTTTCTTTGGGTAAATTCCCAGAAGTGGAATTGCTGGGTCATACCGTATTTTTATTTTCAGTTTTTTGGGAAACTTCCATACTTTTTTTCATAGTGGCTGCACCAATTTTCATACCCACTAACAAGGCACACCTTGACAATACTTATTTCTGGTTTTGTTGATATTAGCCATTCTGACTGGTATGAAGTGATATATCATTGTGGTTTTGATGAGCAATTCCTTGATGATTAGTGATGTTGAGCATCTTTTCATGTATCTGTTGGCGATCTGTATGTCTTCAGCAGAATGTTCAGATCCTCTGCTCATTTTTAATTGGATTGTTTGTATTTTTTTGTGTTGAGTTTGTATCAGGTCTTTATGTATGTTGGATATTAGACCCTTATTAGATATATCACTTGCAGATATATTCTCCCATACAGTAGTTTGCTTTTTGTTTTGTTGATGGTTTCCTTTACTGTGCAGAAGCTTTTTAGTTTGATGTAGTCACACTTATTTATTTTTACTTTTGTTTCTTTTACCCAGGGAGATGTATCCAGAAAAAATTTACTAATGTTAATGTTCAAGAGATTTTTTGCCTATGTTTTCTTCTAAGAGTTTTATAGTTTCATGACAGACATTAGAAGTCTTTAATCCATTTCAGATTTATTTTTGTGTCTGGCACAAGAGTGATCCAGTTTCATTCTCTTGGATATAGCTGCGAGGTTTTCCCAGAAACATTTATTGAAGAGATGGTCTTTTATCCATTGTATATGCTTGCTTCCTTTGTCATGTATTAATTGACCATATATATGTGACTTAACTTCCACGTTCTTGTTCTACTCTGTATCAACATGCATCTGTTCTTGGGACAGTACCACACTGTTTTAATCACTGTAGTTTTTACTATAGTTTGAAATCAGGGAGCATAGTGTTCCCACTTTGTTCTTCTCAATAACGCTTTGGCTACTCAGGGTCTTTTGTGGTTCTGTACAAATTTTAGGATTATTTGCTCTAGTTCAGTGAAAAATGCCATTCTGATAGGGATTACATTCAGTCTGTAGATAGCTTTGGGCACTATGGCCATTTTGACAATATTAATTCTTTCTGTCTATAAGCATGGAATATCTTTCCATTTATTTGTATCTTCTTCAATTTTTCTCATTAATATTTTCCATTTTTCAGAATACAGGTCTTTCATTTCCTTGGTTAGGTTTATTCCTAGGTATTTTATTCTTTTTGGTGCATTTGTAAAATGTATTGTTTTCTTAATTTCTCTTCATCCTAGTTTGTTACTCGTATGTAGAAATGCAACAGATATCTGTATATTGATTTTGTTTCCTGTGACTTTACTGAATTCATTTATTAGTATGAATAGCTTTTTTGGTGGAGTCTTTAGGGTTTTCTCTAGATAGTGTCATGTCATCTGCACATAGTCATAGTTTTACTTCTTCCTTACCAATTGCACTTTTATTTCTTTTTCTTGTCTGATTGCTATGGCTAGGACTGCCAATACTGTGTTGAATAAAAGTAGTGAGAGTGGGCATCCTTTTTTTGTTTCTGATCTTAGAGGAAAAGCTGTAAGATTTTAGCTTTTAGATATGATGTTAGCTGTGAATTTGTCATATATGGCCTTTATTATATTGAGGTATGCCCCCTCTATAACCACTTTGTTGAGAGTTGTTATCATGAATGAATGTTGAATTTTGTCAAATGCTTTTTGAGCATCTACTGAGATGATCAATTTACTTTTTTCCTTCTTTTTGTTAATGTGGTGTATCACATTGAATTGCAGATATGGGACCATCCTTGAGTCTCTTGTATAAACTCCACTTGGTTGTGATGAATGATACTTTGGATGTATTTTTGATTTGGTTTGTTAATATTTTCTTGAGCATTTTTGCATTCATGTTCATCAGGGATATTGGTCTGTACTTGTCATGTATTTGGTTTTAGTATTAGAGTAATGCTGGCCTTATAATGAGTTTGGAAGTATTTCTTCTTCTGTTTTTTGGAATACTTTAAGAAGGATGGGTATTAGTTTTTCTTTGAATGTTTGGTAGAATTCACCTGTGAAACCATCTGGTCTTAGACTTGTGTTTTTATTTTCCTTTTTTGGGGGTTGGGGGGAGTTTTTGATTCAGTTTTATTAGTGGTAATTGGTCTGGTCAGATTTTTTTGTTTCCTTCTGGGTCAGTCTTGAAAAAATTGTATGTTTCTAGGAATTTGTCCATTTCTTCTAGGTTGTCTGATTTATTGTCATGTAATTTTTCATAGAATTCTTTAAAATCCATTGTACCTCTGTGATGTCAGTTTAACTTCTCTTTTGTTTCTGATTTTGTGTTCTCTCTTTTTTTTCTTGATAAGTCTGGCTAAAGGTTTGCCAATTTTGTTCATCTTTTCAAAGAACTAGCTTTTGGTTTCATTGATTTTTTTCTATTGTTTTCTTAATCTCTGTTTGATTTATTTCTGCTCCTGTCTTTATTATGTCTCTCTTTCTACTGACATTGGGTTTTGTTTGTTCTCCTTTTTCTAGTTCCTTTACTTGTAACATTAGATTGTTTTGTTTGAAATTATTCTTGTTTCTTAAGGTTGGCCTGTATTGCTATGAATGTACTCTTAGAATTGCTTTTGCTGCTTCCCACAGGTTTGAACCATTATGTTTCTGTGTTTTCATTTGTTTCCTTGGATTATTTGGTTTCCTCTTTGATTGGTTCATTAATCCATTGATTATTTAGAAGTATGGTGTTTAGTCTCCATATGTTTGTGTTTTTTTCCACTTTTTTTCTTGCATTGATTTCTAGTTTCATATTGTTATGGCCAGAAAAGATGCCTGATATGATTTCAGTCTTCTTAAACTTATTGAGACTTGTTTTGTGACCTAATGTAATCTACCCTAGAGAACATTCCATGTGCATTTGAGAAGAATGTGTATTCTGCTGCTTTTGGGTGGAATATTCTGTATAGGCCTGTTAAACCCATCAGACGTCTAATGTATTGTTCATTGCCACTGTTTCCTTATTGATTTTCTGTCTGGATGATCTATCTATTGATGTAAGTAGGTATTAAAGTCCCCTACTATTACTGTATTAATGTCAATTTCTTCTTTTTTTAGGTCTGTTAGCATTTGCTTTATATATTTATATATTTAGATGCTCCTATGTTGGGTGCATAGATACTTACAATTGTTATAGCTTCTTGTGGGTCAGATTCTTTTACCATTATGTAATGCCCTTCTTTGTCTCTTGGTACTTTCATCGGTTTGGTTTTGTCTGATATAAATATTGCTACTCCTGTTTTTCTTCTTATTTCTGTTTGCATGGAATATCTTTTTCTATCCCTTCACTTTCAGTCTATGTGTGTCTTTAGGTATGAAGTCTTTTGTTAGGCAGCATATAGATGAGCTGCCTTTTTTCTTTTTCTAAATCTGTTTCATCACCCTGTATCTTTTGTTGGAGCATTTAGTCCACTTACATTTTTAATAACTATTAATAGGCACTTATTGTCAATTTGTTGTTTTCTGTTTGTTCTTGTACTTTTTCTCTGTTCCTTTCTTTCCTCTGCTGTTTTCTTCCCTTGTGATTTGATGCCTTTCTTTAGTGTTATGCTTGGTTTCCTTTCTCTTTATTTCTTGTATATCTCATATGCTTTTGGTTTGTGGTTACAATGAAGTTTAACCATCCTATATATGTAACGTTCTCTGTTAGGTTGGTGGTCACTTATTTTCAAACACATTCTAAATGTACTACTTTATTATTATTCCTCCCTCCATGTTTTATGTATGTGATACACATTTACATCTTTTTATTTTGTGTATCCCTTAATTAATTTTTGTGTATAATTGATTTTACTGCTTTTGTGTTTTGAACTTCGTACTCACTTTGCAAGGGATTGGTCTGCTACCTGTACTATAGGTTTGTTTTCACTGATGAAAAACATTAAATTTAAAACATTTCCATTTGAAGAAGTCCTTTCACATACCTTGTAAGGCCAGGTTAGTGGTGAGGAATTAACTTTTAATGTGTATCTGGGAAACTTTTTATCTCTACTTCTGCTCTGAATAATAGCATTAATGGGTAGAATATTCTTGTTGTAGATTTTTCCTTTAAACACTTCGCATAGTTCATGCCACTCCCTTCTGGCCTGTAGTTTCTGCGGAAAAATATGCTGGTAGTTTTGTAGGGTTTCTTTTATAGGTAACTTTCTGCTTTTTCTTGCTTCTTCCTACTTTTAATATTCTTTATCTTTAAACTTGGCTACTTTAATTACTATGTGATTTGGTGTAGAGTTCCTTTGTTCATCTTGTTAGGGCCTTTCTGCACTTCCAGGACTTAGACGTCTGTTACCTTCCTCAGGTTGGGGTAAATTCTCAGCTATTATTTCTTCAAATAGATTTTCTACACCTTTCAATCTTCTCTTTCTGGGATCCCTATTATACAAATATTTTTGCATTTGGACTTGTTGCAGGGTATCCTTAGCATATTCTCATTTTTTAGAAATCCTTTCTCTGTTTCTCAGCTTGTTACTTTCCAGAACCCTGTCCTCTAGATCATTGATCTGTTCTTCTGCATCCTCTATTAATTCCCTCTACTATATTTTCATTTTAGTTTTATTCTTCAGGTCTGATTGGTCTTTTTATATTTTCTCCTTTTTGAGGTCCTTCCTGAGTTTGTCTGTTCTGTTTCTCCAGTTCAGTGAGTCTCTTTACTTTGAATTCTTTATCAGGTAGATTTCTTATCTGCGTTTCAGTTAGTACTTTTCCTGGTTTATCTTGTTCTTTTGTTTGGGACATATTCCTCTGCTTTCTCATTTTGTCTGGTTCTCTGTGTTTGGTGTTTCTGTGTATTAGAAAGATCAGCTGTATCTCCTGGTCTTGAAGGTAGTGGCTTTGTGTTGTAGGCTTCCTGTGATGCCTAGAAACACCAAACCCCCTACTCACCAGAGCTAGGTGCTCAAAGCATGTCCCCCGTGTGGGCTGTGCACACCCTCCTGAGCCACAGCTATGGCTGGTGGGCCTTCACCCAGACTGGCTTTCAGCAGTAGCTGATTTCAACTGCTCTGCTTTGTTGTGTGAAGCTAATGCAGCTTAATAATCAACCCAGCCCCTCCATTTTGATGGGGGGTCCACACTCAGCCTGGCTGTCAGCAGTGGCTGAGCCCTGCTGTTATGCTTCAGTGTGTGATGCTGGTGCAGATTTAATGAGTGACCAGGCCTGGTGCTGGTGTAGCTTGTGTCCTTCTGTTGCTGTGCACTATGGGTGGGCCTGCACTCAGCCTAGTTGCCAGCAATGGCTTATGCAACTATTGCTGGGCTGAGCATGTTGGATGGGACAAGTTTGTAGGGGAATGCCAGAGCAGGGCAACCATGGTAGATGGAGAGTTTCAGAACTAGCTTCTGCAAGTGTCTGGCCAGCTGGGTTTAGGAAGGCTGGAAAAGTGGCATCTTCCAGCCTTTTCACCTCTGGATACAGCTCCCTCAGACCCCCACCCCTCTGGCACACTTGTTGAAGCTAGTAAATCTCTTTAAAACTGCTTTTTTCTATGTTGAGTCTCAGAACATTTGATCTAGTCCTCCACGAGTGAAAATAGGCCCCCTGGTGTTCAGTCCTGTTGATTTGCAAGGGCTATTGCTGTGGGGAGATGTCTTGCTGGAGCGTATCTTCAGGGTTATGTGTACTTGGTTCCCTGGCATTTATCTCCTCCTTGTACCATTCCTCTCTCCTTCCTGCTTGCTAGTTGTAATGAAGGAAGGGCTTGGATCCTAAAGGATTGCAGCTGTGCCCCATTACCCTTCTCACTGTGTTCTTCTCTTTTTCACCAAGTGTAGAAGATTTCTTTCTGTTGTCTTCAGGTCATTTTCAGTTAGTTGTATTAGCTGTAGTTGCTCCTCTTTGTACGTGGGAGGAGGTTATCACAGTGACTTCCCATCCAGTCATCTTTCTCCTAGAATCTCCTTCAAAATTGTTTTTGACTATCCTTTTTTCAAATACAATCTTTATTAATAAACAGGAAAGGCTGTTAGGTTATATTTAGAAAAATCTTAGTTCAAATCCAACATTAAAGTCACTGTATTTGTCAGGGTTCTCCAGAGAACAGAACCAATAGGGTATTTATGTGTATATGTATATTTGTATGTATCTGTGTATACATGTCTTGCCAGTGGGTTTCAGCCCCAGCAACTTTGCTATGGATTCAATGTGACCAAAGAAATTGACAGCAAAGCGTTCTTTGGGGTAAAAGGGTTTATTACCCGTCTTATTCTCCCATCGGTAGGTTGAGCACTAGCGTCTCTGCCTCCACCCAGAGCACTGGGCCGAGCTCTCTATGTAGTGCAATAATAGCTTATTGCCTGCAGGTGTGGAAGTGGTAGCCTAGCAACAGGCCAGTTACATCATCAGGTGGTTTAAGTTCAGTGAGGATCCTGGCCATAGGAACCCCAACTTCCCCACAACACACACACAGAGGGATAGAGAGAGGGAGAGATTTAAGGAAGTGGCTTATGTTATTGTGGAGGCTGGAAGTCTAAAATGTACAGGATAGGCTGGAATGCCAGTGGCCCAGGAAAGCGCTGATACTGCAGTTCATGTTAGAAGATTGTCTGGTGCAGAATTTCTTCTTGCCTGCAGGAGATTTGTCTTTGCTCTGTTAAAGTTTTAAACTGATTGAATGAGGTCCACCCACATTATGGAGGACAATCTGCTTTACTCAGAGTTTATTTATATATTTTTATTAGCATGATCTCATTGGGAGGCACTTTTTAAAAATTGAGATACATGCAATAAAATGCACAAATCTTGTTTACAGCTTGGTAAATTTTGACTTGTGTATATATTTATGTAACCATCTTCCTGATCAAGATATCAAACTTTCACTAGTTTTTTTCCCTTTCATTTCTTTCACCCATCCCCTTAACCCGCTACCCTATGATAACCACCAGTCTGTTCTCTGTGTTTGAGTCTATTTCAGTTTTGTTCCTTGTTTTTTAGATTCTACATGTAAGTAGAATCATACACTATTCGTCTTTCTCTGTCTGACTTATTTCATTTAGCATATAGTACTTTCTGAGTCCATCTATGTTGTCACAAATTGCAAGATTTGTTTTTTTATTGTAGTAATATTCCCTTATATATATTTATCACATTTTTTTATTGAAGTATAGTTGATACACAATTTTCAAGTATATAAATACAAAGCAGTGGTTCAACAGTTACATACATTATTAAATCCTCATCCCAACTAGTACAATTACTAGCTGTTAAAATAAAAAGATGTTATAGAATCATTGGCTATATCTCCATGCTTTATTGCCATTCCTGTGACCACCTTATATTATGATTGAGAATTTTTGTGCCCTTAAAATCCATCAATTTAAATGTTACTCCCATCCAAAAAACTCCCTCACAGAAGCATCCATAATAATATTTGACCACAAATCTATGCACCATGGACTAGCCAAGTTGACACATAAAATTAATCATCATCGTCACAATTGACATCTTTTCTCTTTATCTAATTTCCTTACAGGTGGGATAGAAGTTATGTTAACAAGTTAATTCAAGTAGAATTTCACATAGCTGTTAGGACTAATCTTTAGTGTTTCCTGACTTGTCTATGTTGTATGTTGTTATGCCAACAACTTAGATATCTTAGACAACAGGGACAAATTTCTAGAAAAACCTGTTACTGAGACTGATTCAAAAAGAAATGGAAACTATAAATAGTTCTATAACATATAAAGAAATGGAATTTTTCATTAAAAATCACAAAAGCACAGGGCTGGAGAGTTTCACTGATTAATTGTATCAAACATTTAAAGAAGTAATACTATTCTTTCACAAACTTAAGGGAAAAAAATATGAGAGAAAGGCATACTTCTTAACATTTTTTTGTAAGGCTAGTAGTATCCTGATATCATGGCCAGGTGAAGTTTTCATAAGAAAAGAGCACTACAAACCAGTATCCCTCATCAATATAGATGTAGAAATCCTCAACGAAACATTAACCTACTTGAATCTAGCAACATATACAAATGATTATATACTCTGGCCAAGGGAGTTTTATCACAGGAATGCAAGTTCAGTTTTAACATCTCAAAATTAATGTAATATACTAGATTAATAGAGTTGAGGACAAAAAGCATATGATCCTCTCTTGAGTTGCTCAAGAAGCATTAGACAAAATGCCACATTCATTCAGGATAAAAATTGCCAACAAACTGGGATTAGAAGAGATCTTTTAATCCTAAGGAAGGGTATCTGTTTAAAACCTAGGGTTAACATCATGCATAATAGTTTATGACTGCATGCTTTTCTATAAGAGCAGGAACATGACGAGGATGTATACTTTTACCACATATAATCAATATTGTACTGAAGGTCCTACCAGTGTAATGAGGAAGAAAAAGAAATAGAAGCATCAAGGTTGGAAAGAAGTACAAACTGTCCTTATTTGCAGATTATGATTCTGCTTGAGGAAAACCCTAAGGAATCCACAAAAAAACCTATTAGAAGTAATAAATGAGTTCAGCAAGATACCTGGATATGAAATCAATATACAAAAATCAATTGTATTTCTACATATTAGCAATGAACATAAGATCTGAAAATAATATTAAGTAAACAATTCCATTCATAAAGCAAAAAGAGTAAAATACTTAAAAAGTAAATTTAAACAAAGGACAAGGCTTTTATAGATGTACCTCATTTTATTGCTTCTCACATTTGTTCTTTGTAGATAGTGCCTTTTTTTTTTAATTGAAGATTTGTGGCAACCCTGCATCAAGCAAGTCTATTGGCACTATTTTTCCAACAGCATTTGCCCATTTTGTGTCTTTGTGTCGCATCTTGGTAATTCTTTCAATACTTGGAACTTTTGCATCAATTTTATTGTATTTGTATGGTGATATCAATGCTTACGACTCATGAAAGCTCAGATGATTGTTAGCATTTTTTAGCAATAGAGCATTTTTAAATTAAGGCATGTACATTGTTTTTTTTGACATAAGGCTATTCACAGTTTATATAGACTATAAACTCTTATATGCACTAGAAAACCAAAAACTTCATTTGACTCACTTTATTGTGATACTTGCTTTACTTCAGTGGTCTGGTACTAAACCCATAATATCTCTGAGGTGTGCCTGTGCACAGAATACTATAAAACATGTCTGAGAGGAATTAAAGAACATTCAAGTAAATGGGTAGACATTCTGTGTTTGTGGATTAGAAGTCTCTCAATATTATCAGGATTGCCAAAGCATAGAAAAAATGCTACATATTGTAAGCTATGTACAAGGCAAATGATGTTCAAATTACTCTTGAAAAGTTTTTAGCAAAGAAAGCATTTAGGTCTCAATGTTTCTAATGTTTTAAATTTCAGTGTACCAAGTTATTTATTAGCTTACTATTTCTTAATTTCCCTATATGTTTTTAAGCAACAGTAAGATAATTTTTACTGTTTTGACAAAAATTCATGAAGGTCACAAAGCAATCATAGTTTTCCATTGATTTGGAAGATGGTTGCACTGTTACAGCTTGCATGGTGATCAGTGCAATACCAGCAGGTTTCTCAATATGCTGGTTTATAAGGAAATTAAAAAAACTTCGATAGCTATAGCCATCTTACAGAAAAAGGAGTAACTTGGAGAACTTAAAAGTGTTATATATAAAGACTTATTGTAGTAATTAAGGTAGTTTAGTTTTGGTATGTGGTTAAGCGGTAGACCACTGGAACAGAACAAAAAACATAGAAACAAATTCACTCATATACAGACATCTGATTTATGACATAGGTGCCTCTGCAATTGAGTGGGGTAAAGGATGGCCTTTCCAGTAAGTAGTGCTGGATAAGTTAGACATTCATGCCAAGAAAAAGAAAGGGAAAGAAAGAACCTTAACCTGTAGCTCACCTCAGACTGCATACAGTATTAATTCAAGACAGATCATTGAGCTAAATGTAAAACCTCATGCTATAAAGCTCTTAGAGAAAACATAGTAGAATGCCTTCTAGGTATTGGGGGTAGATGAGGATTTCTTAAACAGATGACGAAAAGAACTAACCAAGAAGTTTGAGTAAATGAACTTCATTAAAATTAAAGAGTTATTCATCAAAAGATACAAGAATGTGGAAGGCAGCTATATGTATATGTGTATGTAGTTTTATATGTATAAATGTAGATGCATGTGTATATATGTATATACATATATATAAAATCTACAAATCTGAAGAAAAAGACTCTAATTTTAAAAATAGGCAAAATAGATGGATAAGTATTCTCAAATGAGTAAATCCAAATCCATTTGAAAAGGTATGCAGTAGTCATTAGGAAAATGCAAATTGAAACTATAGTGGGACACGCACACAATTATAATATTTAATATTTAAAGGGCTTACAATACCAAGAATAGGCAAGGATGTGGATTTCATTAATTGCTAGTGGGAATTCATTCATTGCTAGTGGGAATGTATAATGGTACAAATCTGAAAAACTGGCAGTATCTACTAAACCCTGTGACCTTCTCCAGTGACCAACAGTTCCAGTCCTAGGAATATAGCCAAGAGGATTACTCCTCTTGAAATTCATGTGTTCACCAAAAGATATGTTTAAGAAAGTCAGTGGAGCTTTATTTACAGAGTATTTCAGGTTCTTAAGATTCACTTTTCCTGCTCTGAAGTCATTATTTTGGAAATATGCAAGTAAGGATTACAGATTACCAAAGTAAGATAAGAAGATTTTACTTTTGTTACTCAGATTAGATATGATTTTTAAAAATTCATTTTAAATACAATTATGCTTAAAGAAATTTGGAAAAGAAAGAATTATAAGGAAAAAATTACACCGATGTAATTTAAAAGTAATACCAGAAAGAAAGCAACAGCAGGGTTTTACATTGTAGAGAAGCTCTGGAATTATCTGATAAACTATGAACTATAATGGAATAATGCAATAAACTATAGCAAAGATTTTGAAAACTAGTAAAAATGAAATGGTATTTTTACTAATTTTTAGTTGTACTTTTAATTATCATTCCTTTTAACATATGTAGTGTTAGGGTTCTCTTATTACAAACTAAAATCTAGACATTCTACCTCTTTTGTTCAGTTGATACAAGTCAAATGTATCCTTTGTAATAATGCTTTTATAGTTGAAGTTTGAATACAGTGTTTTCCTCAAAGCAATCACATCTCTTGATAAATTACCTGCTTATGAAAAGGCCTTTTATTTTTACTATAATTGCCCTTTACTTATTTTTGCATAATGCCTTCTCATAGTAATAATGAAAAGAAAAAACAGAATTCCATGGTAATTTGTTTTCTCAATGCTGTGTTAGAAGGTAAATTAATTTTAGAATAATAGTATACTTTAGTTTTACGTATTTTATTTAACCTAGAACCACTGTAGACACCAAATACTTCTAATTAACTTGGTTCCGAAGCACAATGTTAACTATCTTAGAGTCACTGATGTACCTGAAGTGACATCAGTTCAAATGACCCTAAGATGACACCAGATGCTTTACTGGCCACTAGAACCATCAGAGACAACTGCCCTGAATATGTAAGTCTTAGCTAGTTTCTTAGCTCATTAAGTCGATTGAGGTGCCATTGTTAATGCATAGTTTAAAGTGAATAGAATATTTAAATTGTATACAGTTCTTGATTTTATTTCTAAGACCTATGTCTAATGCCATAAAATGTTGGTATTGGATGTCAAAAGTAGAATTATAAAGTTAGTATTTTTTTTACTATACCTTAATTGATAAAATTTTAAGTAATTCAGAAGGCATTGTGTTACTACAAATACTGTCGAATCAATAGTAAAAAGTTGAACTTAGTATGAACAATAATCTATAAATGAGAATGAATCATGTTTTTCTTTCTATTCCTCCATATAAATCTATTAAGCAGACTTGAAAAACAGAAGCAAAAGCCACCTTAAAGAGTTGATTTTGCAGAAAGCTATAAATTACTTGTTCCCTGAGTCAGAAAGCCAACCACATTGGGAGACATCATCCTTGCAGCATTTTCTCCTTAACACAGTAGAGCATGCATTGTGACCCTATATAACTAGAGATGTATCTTGTTACTAGTTATTATGCTTCCTTTATGCAATCAGATGACTAAAAGTAGTAGTAAAATACTAATAATAGTGTGTTTTTTTCTCTTTCATTCATTCTTTCCTCATAGGCATTCATTCATATATTTGACTATTCACACATTTATTCACTGAACATTTCTTGGGTATAGGTTGTATGCCAGGCATTATACAATTGAATAAAGCATGGATCATGCTTTCATGGATTTTGTAGTTTAGTTTCATATGAGTTATATTCCATTCTGAACATGAGACTCCAAATTCTTTCTTTCTTTAGGCTTAAACTCTGTTTCTTTAAAAAAAGGGTTTAGATTGCTTTGTGAGGAAAAAATGCCTTTCTAGGATGATTTAAAATACCAAGTATATGGAATTATTAAGATTCTTTTGGAAGGGAATCAGAAACATGAATGAAAGGTGTCCCTAAGGAATCCTCTGTTACATTCTCTGTCATCGGGAAGTAAGTAAGCCAAAAGTGTTAAAGAGAATTTCATGGTGTTTATGGTGGAAAGTGGAATTTGGTATTCCATAAAAATTAATAGGTATCCCTTTATGTTTATATCTAAACATACTTTGGCCTCTTTCCCCTTGAAATATTTCAGTGATGTAACAAAGTAATGATAAGACACATTCATGATAAATTCCCATCATTTAGCTGCATTATGAGGGACTGAGGCACATGGTAATCAGTTATGTCATCTATATTCCTTGTTAGCTAACTTTCCAAAGAAAATTTTTACTTTGTTTAGAAGTAGTAATTTCTCAAACTATGGTATTATGTAACAGTACTGAAAAAGGGAAGGGGCTTAAGAAATCTAAATACTTACCAGTGATGCTTGTACAACATTGTGAATGTACTTAATGCCACTGAATGGTATGCTTAAAAATGGTTAAAATAGTATATTTTTTATTATGTATTTTTTGGCCACAATAAAAATTATTACCATTTACATGAAATCAGAATTGGTGGCTTAACTTTAAACGTTCTTGAAAATTTCAGCTTGAGCCATGCATGGGTCTTATATTTTTTTCTCAAATTTTATATAACAAAGATATTCCTGTGTGTTAAAAGTTCATGTTAATAATTTCACAGAATAAAGAACAGACATTAAAATTGTAGGTATTTTTGAAGAACTTTCAGTAGAATTAAGTGAAAATGTAAAGGTAATCAGCTTTTCATTGCTTTAATTTTGCACTCCTTAAAAAAACAAGGTGCCAAACAGTGCAAAAGTATGTTTATAGATGTGTTAAAAAGTCTTTGGAAGGAGAGGAGAAGCAGTTAGTACTTGGTGTTTTGAGCAGGGAGAACTGGGTGAGGGGTTCACGGGTAGGAGGGATAGTTTCCATTAAGTGAATATATTACCTTTTGAAGCATTTTAAGTACAAAATGTTTTGTTCTCATCTCTGTCTCAGAATCAGGAGGACTGTGTTCTTTCCTACTGTGCTTTGTTATAGGAGATTGTATTGAAATTGACGTTGGTTTGAAAATGAGCCAATTACTTGTTTTCTTTCTAGGAATTGATTATGGATTAAGTTTACCACTTGGGGAAGACTATGAGCGGAAGAAGCATAAGCTAAAAGAAGAATTGAGGCAAGATTATAGACACTATCTTACTCAGGTAATGAATTTGATTAACTAGCTGCATCTTATACTTAAAAATTCATCTCCTAAATTTGATTTCTTGAGGTTTTAGTCATATGTGCTAATTTTTAGGTTTTCATTGTATCTAGGAATGGGATACTACAGTGAAAGTTAAGTGATATTTATGATGTTGATGGAGAAAAAAAATGGTCTAAGAACTGATGCCATGGAGTAACACAGACTCTTGACCTTTGGAGTAGGGCAGTGGGTTCTGTTTTTAAGTGAGATTGTAAATTCTGGTTGTTCATGTTTTCTGTAAAGTTATCATGGCTTAAAATAGCCCATTTCCTACTCTTCTACATTCCCTAACAATGTATTAAAATGACACATGGAGTTCTAGTTGCTAATCCTTTTTCTATGAGTTAAATTTATAAAACTTCATTTAACATATTTATTTAACTACCCAAATCTTTGCTTTATGGTTTTATGTTTACTTAGCAGAACCCTTGCTTTAAGTATATTTTGTTAATTATATAATAGCTAAACTAAAGATTTAAGTTTTAAAATGCAGTTTATGTTTTAGGTTACAAAATTATTTTAAACAATCATGTTTCTAGTCATCTCAAGAGATTCTTCAGTTTTTTTTTTCTACTTTATAATGTTTGTTACAATCGTGATTTGCACATGGTGAAAAAGGATTTTGCATACATTATATCAATGGTTTGTTTCCCTTGACTTTAGGGTATTACACAAGCAAGAAGAAGGGTAGGGTTGCCTGCAAAATGGTCTTATTTTTTTAAATTTGTTTGTTTTTTGTTTTAGATTTAGTAGCTTGCAGTCATTTGCATTTGTGATATTTCTGCTCTCAAACAAGAAAAATAGCTTCATCTGTGATTTTCAAACTTTTGATACCATTTTGTATTCTTGTTTTTACCAACGTGACATCTATACATTATGATTTTCCATTACTGCAATAAAGCATTCTTTTTGATTCCTGCTTTGCATTTGGTTTTGTTGCTTTCTTATGCATCCTTTAGAAATATTCTGCAGCCATTGTAAGTCTATTTGTTTTCAGCATGCCAATTTTTGTTCTTCAAATTGTGCTGATCACATTAAGATTAATAAGATAATAGAATATTGAAGATATTCTAAGATGTTTTTAAAACTATGTGTTGTCAGGATATAGATTACTCAATATTTTTGCACCCAAACCTGTGGATTGCATTTGTAAATTTATATTGGAAAACAAAGAGAAGCTGTTTTATACTTTTACAAAACTAAAAAAAAATTACACACATCCATTCATGATTCAACCAATACTTACTTTTTAAATACTTACCATGGAGATGAAGCAGGTCTGAATGCTGTCTTCAAGGGACTTGGAATCTAGTTGTAGAACTAACATTCATACAGTTCAGAAAGTGATAACTCTTACAAGGAGAACATAATCAGGAAAGGCCTTGAGGTGTTATTTTGTAAGACATTATAGGATAGGTAGAACTCAGGTATTCTAGAGTGTGAATTGAGGAGAAGCAGCTTTTCAGATAGAGAATATAAAATGAAGAAGGACTTAGAGGGTAGACTTAAGCTTCTTAAGATGAGGCATATTAGGCTTACTAGCCTGACTGGGTTTGCGTAGATTTTTTTTGAGAGTAGTCAGTAAATAATGATGTAGATATGTAGGATAGAACCAGATGAGAAAGCAGTAGATTTCTTTTTTTGTTATCATTAATCTACAATTACATGAAGAGCATTATGTTTACTAGGGTGCCCCATTCACTAAGTCCCCCCCACAAACCCCATTACAGTCACTGTCCAGCAGCATAGTAAGATGTTGTAGAATCATTACTTGTCTAGAATCTCTGTGTTGCACAGCCCTCCCCATGCCCCCCTCCCACATTATACATGCTAATCGTGATACCCCCTTTATTTTTCCATGCCCTTATCTCTCCATTCCTTCCCATTCTCCCTAGTCCCTTTCCCTTTGGTAACTTAGTCCATTCATGGGTTCTGTGATTCAGCTGCTGTTTTGTTCCCTCAGTTTTTCTTTGTTCTTATACTCCACATATTAGTGAAATCATTTGGT
This sequence comes from Manis javanica, assembly GCF_040802235.1. NCBI lineage: Eukaryota > Metazoa > Chordata > Mammalia > Pholidota > Manidae > Manis > Manis javanica. The sequence goes on from NC_133157.1 coordinate 155,277,570, forward strand.
ATTTGTCTTTCTCCGCCTGGCTTATATCACTGAGCATAATACCCTCTAGCTCCATCCATGTTGTTGCAAATGGTAGGATCTGTTTTCTTCTTATGGCTGAATAATATTCTATTGTGTATATTTACCACATCTTCTTTATCCATTCATCTACTGATGGACACTTAGGTTGCTTCCATTTCCTGGCTATTGTAAATAGTGCTGCAATAAACATATGGGTGCATCTGTCTTTTTCAAACTGGGCTGCTGCACTCTTAGGGTAAATTCCTAGAAATGGAATTCCTGGGTCAAATAGTATTTCTATTTTGAGATTTTTGAGGAACCTCCATACTCCTTTCCATAGCGGTTGAACAAGTTTACATTCCCACCAGCAATGTAGGAGGGTTCCCCTTTCTCCACAACCTCACCAACATTTGTTGTTTGTCTTTTGGATGGTAGCCATCCTTACTGGTGTGTGGTGATATCTCATTGTGGTTTTAATTTCTATTTCTCTGATAATTAGCGATGTGGGGCATCTTTTCATGTGTCTGTTGGCCATCTGAATTTGTTCTTTGGAGAACTGTCTGTTCAGCTCCTCTGCCCATTTTTTAATTGAATTATTCACTTTTTGTTTGTTGAGGTGTGTGACCTCTTTATATATTTTGGATGTCAACCCTTTATCGGATCTATCATTTATGAATATATTCTCCCATACTGTAGGGTACCTTTTTGTTCTATTGAAGGTGTCCTTTGCTGTACAGAAGCTTTTCAGCTTGATATAGTCCCACTTGTTCATTTTTGCTTTTGTTTCCCTTGCCCGGGGAGATATGTTCATGAAGAAGTTGCTCATGTTTATGTCCAAGAGAATTTTGCCTATGTTTTTTTCTAAGAGTTTTATGGTTCATGACTTACATTCAGGTCTTTGATCCATTTCAAATTTACTTTTGTATATGGGGTTAGACAAGGATCCAGTTTCATTCTCTTACATGTAGCTGTCTAGTTTTGCCAACACCAACTGCTGAAGAGGCTGTCATTTCCCCATTGTACGTCCATGGATCCTTTATTGTATATTAATTGACCATATATGTTTGGGTTAATGTCTGGAGTCTCTATTCTGTTCCACTGGTATGTGGCTCTGTTCTTGTGCCAGTACCAAATTGTCTTGATTACTATGGCTTTGTAGTAGAGCTTGAAGTTAGGGAATGAGATTCCCCCCATTTTATTCTTCCTTCTCAGGATTGCTTTGGCTATTTGGAATCTTTGGTGTTTCCATATGAATTTTTGAACTATTTGTTCGAGTTCATCAAAGAATGCTGTTGGTAATTTAATAGGGATTGCATCAAATCTGTGTATTGCTTTGGGCAGGATGGCCATTTTGCTGATATTAATTCTTCCTAGCCAAGAGCATGGGATGAGTTTCCATTTATTAGTGTCCTCTTTAATTTCTCCTAAGAGTGTCTTATAGTTTTCAGGATATAGGTCTTTCACTTCTTTGGTTAGGTTTTTTCCTGGGTATTTTATTCTTTTTGATGCAATTATGAATGGTTTCCCAATTTCTCTTTCTATTGGTTCATTGTTAGTGTATAGGAAAGCCACAGATTTCTGTGTGTTAATTTTGAATCCTGCAACTCTGCTGTATTCCGATATCAGTTCTAGTAGTTTTGGAGTGGAACCTTTGGGTTTTTTATGTACAATATCATGTCATCTGCAAATAGTGACAGTTTGACTTTTTCTTTACCAATCTGGATTTCTTGTATTTCTTTGTTTTGTCTAATTGCCATGGCTAGGACCTCCACTACTATGTTAAATAACACTGGGGAGAGTGGGCATCCCTGTCTTGTTCCCGATCTTAGAGGAAAAGCTTTCAGCTTCTCACTATTCAGTATGATGTTAGCTGTGGGTTTATCATATATGGCCTTTATTATGTTGAGGTACTTGCCCTCTATACTCATTTTGTTGGAGTTTTTATCATGAATGGATGTTGAATTTTGTCAAATGCTTTTTCAGCATCTATGGAGATGATCGTGTGATGTTTGTCCTTCTTTTTGTTGATGTGGTGGATGATATTGATGGATTTTCAAATGTTGTACCATCCTTATATCCCTTTGATGAATCCCACTTGGTCATGGTATATGATCCTTTTGATATATTTTTGAATTCAGTTTGCTAATATTTTATTGAGAATTTTAGCATCTACATTCATCAGGGATATTGGTCTGTAATTTTCTTTTTTTGGTGGGGTCTTTGCCTGGTTTTGGTATTAGGGTGATGTTGGCTGCATAGAATGAGTTTGGGAGTATTCCCTCCTCTTCTATTTTTGGGAAAACTTTAGGGAGAATAGGTATTATGTCTTCTCTGTATGTCTAATAATATTCCGAGGTAAGTCGTCTGGCCTGGGGGTTTTGTTCTTGGGTAGTTATTTTATTACCATTTCAATTTCTTTGCTTCTAATTGGTTTGTTTAACTTTTGTGTTTCTTCCTTGGTCAGTCTTGGAAAGTTGTATTTTTCTAGGAAGTTGTCCACTTCTTCTAGGTTTTCCAGCTTGTTAGCATATAGGTTTTCATAGTATTCTTAAATAATTCTTTGTATTTCTGTGGAGTCTGTCGTCATTTTTCCTTCCTCCTTTCTGATTTTGTTCATGTGTGTTGATTCTCTTTTTCTCTTAACAAGTCTGGCTAGAGGCTTATCTATTTTGTTTATTTTCTCAAAGAACCAGCTCTTGGTTTCATGGATTTTTTTGTATTGCTTTATTCTTCTCAATTTTGTTTACTTCTTCTCTGATCTTTATTATGTCCGTCCTTCTGCTGACTTTAGGCCTCATTTGTTCTTCTTTTTCCAGTTTCGATAATTGTGATGTTAGACTATTCATTTGGGATTGTTCTTCCTTCTTTAAGTACGCCTGGATTGCTATATACTTTCCTCTTAAGACTGTTTTCACTGCGTCCCACAAAAGTTGGGACTTTGTGTTGTTGTTCTCATTTGTTTCCATATATTCCTTGATCTCTATTGTAATTTGTTCATTGATCCATTGATAATTTAGGAGCATGTAGTTAAGGCTCCATGTGTTTGTGAGCCTTTTTGCTTTCTTTATACAATTTATTTCTTGTTTTATACCTTTGTGGTCTGAAAAGTTGGTTGGTAGAATTTCAATCTTTTGGAATTTACTGAGTCTCTTTTTGTTGCCTAGTATGTGCTCTATTCTGAAGAATGTTCCTTGTGCACTTGAGAAGAATGTGTATCCTGTTGCTTTTGGATGTAGAGTTCAATAGATGTCTATTAGGTCCATCTGTTCTAGCGTGTTATTCAGTGCCTCCGTGTCCTTACTTATTTTCTGCCTGGTGGATCTATCCTTTGGATTAAGTGGTGTGTTGTAGTCTCCTAAAACGAATGCATTGCATTCTATTTTCTCCTTTAGTTCTATTAGTATTTGTTTCACATATGTTGGTGCTCCTGTGTTGGGTGCATATATGTTTATAATTGTTATATCCTCTTGTTGGACTGAGCCCTTTATCATTATGTAATGTCCTTCTTTATCTCTCGTTACTTTCTTTGTTTTGAAGTCTTTTTTGTCTGATACTAGTACTGCAACACCTGCTTTTTTCTTCTTGTTGTTTGCATGAAGTATCTTTTTCCATCCCTTGACTTTTAGTCTGTGCATGTCTTTGGGTTTGTGATGAGTCTCTTGTAAGCAGCATATAGATGGGTCTTGCTTTTTTATCTATTGTATTACTCTGTGTATTTTGATCGGTGCATTCAGTACATTTACATTAGGAAAGATATGTACTTATTGTCAGTGCAGGCTTTAGATTCATGGTTACCAAAGGTTCAAGGTTAGCTTCTTTACTATCTTACTGTCTAACTTAACTTGCTTACTGAGGTATTATAAACACTGTCTGGTGATTCTTTATTTCTCTCCCTTCTTATTCCTCCTCCTTCATTCTTTATATGTTGATTGTTTTATTCTGTGCTCTTTTGTGTTTCCTTTAACTGCTTTTGTGGGTAATTGATTTTATTTTTTGCCTGTAGTTAGTATTTGGTTGGTCTGCTTTCTTTGCTGTGATTTTATTTTCTCTTGTGGCATCTATTTAGTCTTAGGAGTGCTCCCCATCTAGAGCAGTCTCTCTAAAATACCCTGTAGAGGTGGTTTGTGGGAGGCAAATTCCCTCAACTTTTGCTTGTCTGGGAATTGTTTAATCCCTCCTTCATATTTAAATGATAATCATGCTGGATACAGTATTCTTTGTTCAAGGCCCTTGTGTTTCATTGCATTACATGTATCATGCCATTCTCTTCTGGCCTGTAAAGTTTCTGTTGAGAAGTCTGATGATAGCCTGATGGGTTTTCCTTTGTCGGTGACCTTTTTCCTCTCTCTAGCTGCCTTTAGAACTCTGTCCGTGTCCTTGATCTTTGCCATTTTAACTATTATGTGTCTTGGTGTTGTCCTCCCTGGGTCCCTTCTGTTGGGAGTTCTGTGTACTTCTATGGTCTGTTCAATTATTTCCTCTCCCGGTTTGGTGAAGTTTTCAGGAATTATTTCTTCAAAGACACTTTCTATGCCTTTTTCTCTCTCTTCTTCTTCTGGTACCCCTATAATGTGGATATTGTTCCTTTTAGATTGGTCACACAGTTCTCTTAATATTGTTTCATTCCTGGAGATCCTTTTATCTCTCTCTACCTCAGCTTCTCTGTGTTCCTGTTCTCTGATTTCTATTCCATTAATGGCCTCTTGCACCTCATCCAGTCTGCTCTTAAGGCCTTCCAGAGATTGTTTCATTTCTGTAATGTCCCTCCGGACTTCATCCCTTAGCTCTTGCATATTTCTCTGAAGATCCATCAGCGTGGTTATGACCTTTATTTTGAATTCTTTTTCAGGGAGATTGGTTAGGTCTATCTCCCCAGATTCATTCTCAGGGGAGGATGTCTGGGTTAGTCTGGTCTGTATCAAATTCTTCTGCCTTTTCATGGCAATAAAGGTAGTTGTGGGGAGCTGGTGTGTGTGTCTGCTGGGAGAATGTTCCTTCTTGCCTGTTTGTGGCCTTCCTCTCCTGGGAGAACAGCGACCCCTAGCAGCTTGTGCTGGGCAGCTGTGCGCAGATGGGGTGTCTGATACTTTTCCGGCCGCTGTGGAAGAAGTTCTGCCCTGTTGCTGTGGGCATGGCCACTGCCGCTATGGTGAAGTTGCACTGGAGGGGGAATGGGCAGGAGGCTGTTTATCACTGTGAGGGGCCTCTGAGCTGCGCTGCCACCCAGGGTGTTGGGGTGCCCGGAGTTCCCCAGGATTCCCTGTTACTGGGCTGATTGCGCCGGGGCACTTCCATCCAGCTGTGAGGCCCCTGTCCCTTTATGATTTTCAGAGGGCACTTGCTTTTCTTTGTCCCAAGGGTGCCGGCTGTGGGGACCCACTCACGGTTCTTACTGTCCTGTTTCCCTAGTTTCCAGCACCCCACGCATGCACTGTGTCTGCACTCCAGTGCGGATGGCTAGTGCTGGGTGTTTAGCAGTCCTGGGCTCCCTCTCCCTCCCCGCTCCAACTCCTCTTCTCCCGCTGGGAGCTGGGGTGTGGGGTGCTCGGGTCCCGCCAGGCCACGGCTTGTATCTTAGCCCCTTTGTGAGGCGCTGGGTTCTCGCAGGTGTGGATGTAGTCTTGCTGTTGTCCTGTGCCTTCTAGCCTCTCTTTTAGGAATAGTTGTATTTGTTGTATTTTCAAAAAGATATATGATTTTGGGAGAAGATTTCCACTGCTCTACTCATGCTGCCATCTTGGCTCTGCACCTGTCCGCAGTAGATTTTTTAATTTGATATTTGTGATAAGCAGTGGTGGAACATCATACCTCCTTAAACTGCCTATTAGGAACTTGATGCTGTGTTTTAAGACTGTGTACTCTTACTCTTCATTCTGCTAAATTATTGCTACATATTTTTAACTCATCTCCATCCACAAATTCTTATTCCACTCTCCATGCCACTTTCCAGAATGATCCTGTTCCTTAATGATTAAATAGACTTCATTGATCTTCAGGGTAAAAATTCCTATTCCTGAGTGTGACATGTGAAATCTTTTTCATGTTCCAGCCTGCCTTCCTGGCCTTGTACATCATTATTCTCCCTCTCCCACCACTTCTTACAGAGTTTTCTACATATGGAGTATCTTAACATTTTCATTTGTGGATTTTACATTATATTTCATGCATATCAGATTTAAAAAAAGAATGATGATGGGAGGCCTAAAAAGAAATTGTCTTCAAGTAAGAGAAAGAGATCAAGGAGCACATATCTTTAAATTCAGAGGGATGTGAAATACATTTTGGTGTTGGATTATCAAGAATGTAGTTGTGATAGAGGAGTAGCAGTCCCTTATTACCACAGTTTTTGGTTGAAAGAGAATTTTTGGTCAACATCTAAGAAGATGGAAGTAGAAAGGAAAGCAGAGGAAATAGAAAACTTCATAGGCTATGGTGAGGTGCTGCTATAGCTTCCTTGCTTCCTTAGTAGTTTCTAAGTCCCTTTCTCTGGGTTTCTTGTGTCTTCCAGACTTCTGGATTACATGGTCACTTAAAAAAAAAAAGAATCTTTAAATTTTGCCAAGAAGAGCCACTAAACAATTACTATCTCCTTTCCAATTTTTAGATTAAAAAATACACATGAACATCTAACAGTGCAGGGTAGGACATATTCTCAGAAGAACAATTTTTAAATCGAATCAGTTAATTTGTATTTCCCGCCTAGACCTCTCTGTTGACCCTTAAACTTTTCTGCTTGGCTGCCTATTTGACATTTTCAATTAGAAATCTAACAAGTGTCTTAATGGGGAACATACCCAAAAGGAAACTCCAGTTTTCTATTCTTGCCATCTCCTGGAAGCCTGTACTGCTTGTAGCCTACTCTTTTAAATTTTTTGTCACAGCACTTAATCACCTTTTAATATCCTGTACTTACTCTTTATTATGTTTATTTCTTGTCAATTCCCCTGCTTGAATGTAAGTTTCAGGAAGACAGGGATCTCTGTTCTCTTCACAGATGTACCAAATAGTTTGGGACGTAGTAGGCACCCAGTATTTACAAAGTCAATGAGTGAATGACTTAGATTCAGCTTTTTAAAAAACTCACTATATAGCCCTTACTGTTTCTATTTTTTTCATTTTATTCAAAATTTCAAACATCTTCCTGTACCTGTCTTGGGAGGAAGAATTGCCCAATAAAGAAGTGAGGATGTTGTATCTCTGTCTTCCCAGGGTTGGGACTCTGAATGTGTTTTTGTACATGTATGACTCTACAGAATGGCTAGATTTATAAGCACTTTGTTGCTGTGAATATATTTCTAGATGAAAAATGAATCATAACTCAATGTTTTGCCTCTGAATATTTTCAGCTTAAGGGAGAAAAAGTCATTAGTGAGGAACGTATTTTTATTTTTCAATGTTTTAAATTTTTTATAAAGATTTTAATTGAGCTTCATAGTCAGTGAGCAGTTTTTATACATAGGCTTCATGGTCCATTTGACTTCATGCCTTTAAGTGGAGCCATTTCTCTTCAAAAGATGACCAATTTCAGAGCCATTAAAAAACTGATGCAGGGATCTAGACAAGTGTCATATTGTTTCCCTTGGCAAATAAGTTTAGAGTTCTGTACAGCCAACTTTCAGGTTAGTTTTTGTAGCATAACTTGCTGTAAATTCAGATTTAATGAAACCTTATTAATCACTTTTATTAATTACTCTGTTCCCAAGTGTTTTGTATATAACTCTTTTGTAGCAGTTAGTACACTATATTGTAGTTATTTGTTTACATGTTTCCCCTTCTGAATTGCAAATCTCTTGAATGGAGGGAACATGTGCCTTATCTTTGTCTCTCTACCACCTAAAGACATGCAGGCATACCTCATGTTATTGCAGTTTGGAGATACTGTGTTTTTTGCAAATTGAAAGTTTGTGGCAACCCTGCATTGGAGCATCGATTGGTATATTTTTTTTTTCCTTTTTTGTTTATAAATTTAACTTCTTTTACTTTTTATTTATTTTTTTTTTTGAGAGGGCATCTCTCATATTTATTGATCAAATGGTTGTTAACAACAATAAAATTCAGTATAGGGGGGTCAACGCTCAATGTACAATCATTAATCCATCTCAAGCCTAATTCTCGTCAGTCTCCAATCTTCTGAAGCATAACGAACAAGTTCTTACATGGTGAACGATTTCTTACATAGTGAATAAATTCTTACATGGTGAACAGTACAAGGGCAGTCATCACAGAAACTTTCGGTTTTGATCATGCAATATGACCTATAAACAATCAGGTCAAATATGAATATTCGTTTGATTTTTTTTTTTTTTTTTTTTTTTTTTTTTTTTTTTTGAGAGGGCATCTCTCATATTTATTGATCAAATGGTTGTTAACAACAATAAAATTCAGTATAGGGGGGTCAATGCTCAATGTACAATCATTAATCCATCTCAAGCCTAATTCTCGTCAGTCTCCAATCTTCTGAAGCATAACGAACAAGTTCTTACATGGTGAACGAATTCTTACAGAGTGAATAAATTCTTACATGGTGAACAGTACAAGGGCAGTCATCACAGAAACTTTCGGTTTTGATCATGCAATATGACCTATAAACCATCAGGTCAAATATGAATATTCATTTGATTTTTGTACTTGATTTATATGTTGATCCCACATTTCTCCTATTATTATTATTATTTTTATTTTTAATAAAATGCTGAAGTGGTAGGTAGATGCAAGATAAAGGTAGAAAACATAGTTTAGTGCTGTAAGAAGGCAAATGTAGATGATCAGATGATCAGGTGTGTGCCTATGGACTAAGTATTAATCCAGGCTAGACGAGGGCAACAAGACATCCACGGATGCAGAAGATTTCTCTCAAAGCAGGGGGGGTGAGGTTCTGAGCCTCACCTCTGTTGATCCCCAAATTCTCACCTGATGGCCCCCCTGCGACTGTGCCTGTCTTAGGTTGTTCCTCCCTTGAGGAATCTTACCCGTCTCTGGCTAACCAGTCATCTTCCGGGGCCATACAGGGAAATGTAAAGTTGGTAAGTGAGAGAGAAGCCATATTGTTTGCAAAGGTTAGCTTTTTACTTCTTTGCAGATTTATGCCCTGTGGCTTCTATGCCCAGCACTTGTCTCGAGGTATCTTTACCACCTGGAGGAATTATGATACTCGGTAAATTCGATATGAGGCACGAATTCTATTTAAGGGTTGTAATTAGGAAGGAAGAAGAAAAGCTATAGATGTAGCATACGAAGGAAACTTGGGAGGATTGATTATTTCTTTGACATATCTTCTTGTATAGTACCTTAAGTATGTATAGGTTTTAAACTACTAACTAATTTGCACACACATATTAACATAATAGGAATACGGTGACATAAACAAAGCAAATCTATAATTACCATCCATCTCCAGTGAAGCCAAGAAAACCATTTAGGCACCCTAGGCATTTGTGAAAATTTATCTATGATATGATGGATATTGTCCAACTGTACTTGAACTATCAGACAAATTAAAGCAGCCCATTTCTGGGATCTGTTCACATCCCATATGTTCTTTTAACCATAGATAGTCTATAGTCATGAGATTTTGGAGTGCTACAACTTGCACCCCTCCCAACTCCTGGTTGAGTTCCAACAGTACAGATCCGGTCAAATTCGTTGTCTCACTGTATGCACATGCCAGCCTAGACATCTCCCTCCTCATTCTTATGGCAAGTCCAGGAGACGGTGGGCTGGATGCAGCCACAACCGCAGCATCGTCCAGATCCCTGTGGAGGCTTTTTGATGATCATCCCCCGGCACAAGTCCTCCAGAGAGTGCTGATGCCGGAAGCTCCTCCTCATATCGTATCTTAGTTCATTTTCTGGGTATCCAAGCTAGGCCTTGATCTTCTGCGTAGAAACAAACAGACCCTTTGCCCACACTTTGACATGCCCTCTATACCACTGTGCAGAATTCATTGGAGGTCAGCACACAGTAACTGCTTTTTTTTTTTTTTTTTAATTCAGAGAAAGGAATATTATCAGAAAAGAGTACCTCCATAGCTGATTATCTGACACCCTTTAAGTGATCAACATTAAGGATATTTAAAGCATGCGTTGATCTTTGATTTACCAATAGTTTTATCCTGTTAAGGAGTAATCCCCCTTTTCTTTCTTTCTTTCTTTCTTTTTTTTTTTTTTTTAATTTTTAATCTACACTTACATGAAGAATACTATGTTTACTATGCTCTCCCCTATATCAGGTCCCCCCTAACAACCACATTACGGTTACTGTCCATCAGCTTAGCAAAATGTTGTAGAGTCACTACTTGTCCTCTCTGTGTTGTCTAGCCCACCCTCCCCTTGCTCCCTCCCCCCCATGCATGCTAATCTTAATACCCACCTTCTTCTTCCCCCCCCCTTATCCCTCCCTGCCCACCCATCCTCCCCAGTTCCTTTCCCTTTGGTACCTGTTAGTCCATTTTTGGGTTCTGTAATTCTGCTGCTGTTTTGTTCCTTCAGTTTTTCCTTTGTTCCTATACTCCTCAGATGAGTGAAATCATTTGGTATTTCTCTTTCTCCGCTTGGCTTATTTCACTGAGCATAATACTCTCCAGCTCCATCCATGTTGCTGCAAATGGTTGGATTTTTCCACTTCTTATGGCTGAGTAGTATTCCATTGTGTATATGTACCACATCTTCTTTATCCATTTATCTACCGATGGACATTTAGGTTGCTTCCAATTCTTGGCTATTGTAAATAGTGCTGCGATAAACATAGGAGTGCATCTGTCTTTCTCAAACTTGATTGCTGCGTTCTTAGGGTAAATTCCTAGGAGTGGAATTCCTGGGTCAAATGGTAGGTCTGTTTTGAGCATTTTGATGCACCTCCATACTGCTTTCCACAATGGTTGAACTAATTTACATTCCCACCAGCAGTGTAGGAGGGTTCCCCTTTCTCCACAGCCTCGCCAACATTTGTTGTTGTTTGTCTTTTGGATGGCAGCTATCCTTACTGGTGTGAGGTGATACCTCATTGTAGTTTTAATTTGCATTTCTCTGATAATTAGCGATGTGGAGCATCTTTTCATGTGTCTCTTGGCCATCTGTATTTCTTTTTTGGAGAACTGTCTGTTCAGTTCCTCTGCCCATTTTTTAATTGGGTTATTTGTTTTTTGTTTGTTGAGGCGTGTGAGCTCTTTATATATTCTGGGCGTCAAGCCTTTATCGGATCTGTCATTTTCAAATATATTCTCCCATACTGTAGGGTTCCTTTTTGTTCTATTGATGGTGTCTTTCGCTGTACAGAAGCTTTTCAGCTTAATGTAGTCCCACTTGCTCATTTTTGCTGTTGTTTTCCTTGCCCGGGGAGATATGTTCAAGAAGAGGTCACTCATGTTTATGTCTAAGAGGTTTTTGCCTATGTTTTTTTCCAAGAGTTTAATGGTTTCGTGACTTACATTCAGGTCTTTGATCCATTTTGAGTTTACCTTTGTATATGGGGTTAGACAATGGTCCAGTTTCATTCTCCTACATGTAGCTGTCCAGTTTTGCCAGCACCATCTGTTGAAGAGACTGTCATTTTGCCATTGTATGTCCATGGCTTCTTTATCAAATATTAATTGACCATATATGTTTGGGTTAATTTCTGGGGTCTCTGATCTGTTCCACTGGTCTGTGGCTCTGTTCTTGTGCCAGTACCAAATTGTCTTGATTACTATGGCTACTATGGCTTTGTAGTAGAGCTTGAAGTTGGGGAGTGAGATCCCCCCTACTTTATATCTCTTTTTCAGGATTGCTTTGGCTATTCGGGGTCTTTGGTGTTTCCATATGAATTTTTGAATTATTTGTTCCAATTCATTGAAGAATGTTGCTGTTAATTTGAGAGGGATCACATCAAATCTGTATATTGCTTTGGGCAGGATGGCCATTTTGACAATATTGATTCTTCCTAGCCATGAGCATGGGATGAGTTTCCATTTATTAGTGTCCCCTTTAATTTCTCTTAAGAGTGACTTGTAGTTTTCAGAGTATAAGTCTTTCACTTCTTTGGTTAGGTTTATTCCTAGGTATTTTATTCTTTTTGATGCAATGGTGAATGGAATTGTTTTCCTGATTTCTCTTTCTATTGATTCGTTGTTAGTGTATAGGAAAGCTACAGATTTCTGTGTGTTAATTTTGTATCCTGCAAATTTTCTGTATTCCGATATCAGTTCTAGTAGTTTTGGAGTGGAGTCTTTAGGGTTTTTTATGTACAGTATCATATCATCTGCAAATAGTGACAGTTTAACTTCTTCTTTACCAATCTGGATTCCTTGTATTTCTTTGTTTTGTCTGATTGCCATGGCTAGGACCTCCAGTACTATGTTAAATAACAGTGGGGAGAGTGGGCATCCCTGTCTGGTTCCCGATCTCAGTGGAAATGCTTTCAGCTTCTCGCTGTTCAGTATAATGCTGGCTGTTGGGTTTATCATATATGGCCTTTATTATGTTGAGGTACTTGCCCTCTATTCCCATTTTGCTGAGAGTTTTTATCATGAATGGATGTTGAATTTTGTCAAATGCTTTTTCAGCATCTATGGAGATGATCATGTGGTTTTTGTCTTTCTTTTTGTTGATGTGGTGGATGATGTTGATGGATTTTCGAATGTTGTACCATCCCTGCATCCCTGGGATGAACCCCACTTGGTCATGGTGTATGATCCTTTTGATATACTGTTGAATTCTGTTTGCTAACATTTTATTGAGTATTTTTGCATCTACATTCATCAGGGATATTGGTCTGTAATTTTCTTTTTTGGTGGGGTCTTTTCCTGGTTTTGGTATTAGGGTGATGTTGGCTTCATAGAATGAGTTTGGGAGTATTCCCTCTTCTTCTATTTTGTGGAACACTTTAAGGAGAATGGGTATTATGTCTTCTCTGTGTGTCTGATAAAATTCCGAGGTAAATCCGTCCGGCCCCGGGGTTTTGTTCTTGGGTAGTTTTTTGATTACTGTTTCAATTTCTTTGCTTGTAATTGGTTTGTTTAACTTTTGTGTTTCTTCCTTGGTCAGTCTTTGGAGGTTGTATTTTTCTAGGAAGTTGTCCATTTCTTCTAGGTTTTCCAGCTTGTTGGCATATAGGTTTTCATAGTAGTCTTTAATAATTCTTTGTATTTCTGTGGAGTCTGTCGTGATTTTTCCATTCTCATTTCTGATTATATTGATTTGTGTTGACTCTCTTTTTCTCTTAATAAGTTGGGCTAGAGGCTTATCTATTTTGTTTATTTTCTCAAAGAACCAGCTCTTGGTTTTGTTGATTTTTGCTATTGTTTTATTCTTCTCAATTTTGTTTATTTCTTCTCTGATCTTTATTATGTCCCTCCTTCTGCTGACTTTAGGCCTCATTTGTTCTTCTTTTTCCAGTTTTAATAATTGTGATGTTAGACTATTCATTTGGGATTGTTCTTCCTTCTTCAAGTGTGCCTGGATTGCTATATACTTTCCTCTTAAGACTGGTTTCGCTGCATCCCACAGAAGTTGGGGCTTAGTGTTGTTGTTGTCATTTATTTCTATATATTCCTTGATCTCTATTTTGATTTGTTCATTGATCCTTTGATTATTTAGTAGCATGTTGTTAAGCCTCCATGTGTTTGTGAGCCTTTTTGTTTTCTTTGTAGAATTTATTTCTACTTTCATACCTTTGTGGTCTGAAAAATTGGTTGGTAGAATTTCAATATTGTGGAATTTACTGAGGCTCTTTTTGTGAGCTAGTATGTGGTCTATTCTAGAGAATGTTCCATGTGCACTTGAGAAGAATGTATATCCTGTTGCTTTTGGATGTAAAGTTCTATAGATGTCTATTAGGTCCATCTGTTCTAGTGTGTTGTTCAGTGCCTGTGTGTCTTTACTTATTTTCTGCCCGGTGGATCTATCCTTTGGGGTGAGTGGTGTGTTGAAGTCTCCTACAATGAATGCATTGCAGTCTATTTCCCTCTTTAGTTCTGTTAGTATTTGCTTCACATATGCTGGTGCTCCTGTATTGGGTGCATATATATTTAGAATGGTTATATCCTCTTGTTGGACTGAGCCCTTTATCATTATGTAGTGGCCTTCTTTATCTCTTGTTACTTTCTTTGTTTTGAAGTCTATTTTGTCTGATATTAGTACTGCAACCCCTGCTTTCTTCTCACTGTTGTTTGCCTGAAATATGTTTTTCCATCCCTTGACTTTTAGTCTATGCTTATCTTTGGGTTTAAGGTGAGTTTCTTGTAAGCAGCATATAGATGGGTCTTGCTTTTTTATCCATTCTATTACTCTGTGTCTTTTGATTGGTGCATTAAGTCCATTTACATTTAGGGTGACTAGTGAGAGATATGTACTTATTGCCATTTCAGGCTTTAGATTCGTGGTTACCAAAGGTTCAAGGTTAGCTTCTTTAGTATCTTACTGCCTAACTTAGCTTGCTTATTGAGCTGTTATATACACTGTCTGGAGATTCTTTTCTTCTGTCCTTTCTTATTCCTCCTCCTCCATTCTTCATATGTTGTGTGTTTTGTTCTGTGCTCTTTTTAGGGGTGCTCCCATCTAGAGCAGTCCCTGTAGGATGCCCTGTAGAGGTGGTTTGTGGGAAGCAAATTCCCTCAGCTTTTGCTTGTCTGGGAATTATTTGATCCCACCATCATATTTAAATGATAGTCGTGCTGGATACAGTATCCTTGGTTCAAGGCCCTTCTGTTTCATTGCATTAAGTATGTCATGCCATTCTCTTCTGGCCTATAGGGTTTCTGTTGAGAAGTCTGATGTTAGCCTGATTGGTTTTCCTCTATAGGTGACCTTTTTCTCTCTAGCTGCCTTTAAAACTCTTTCCTTGTCCTTGATCTTTGCCATTTTAATTACTATGTGTCTTGGTGTTGTCCTCCTTGGATCCTTTCTGTTGGGGGTTCTGTGTAATTCCATGGTCTGTTTGATTATTTCCTCCCCCAGTTTGGGGAAGTTTTCAGCAATTATTTCTTCAAAGACACTTTCTATCCCTTTTCCTCTTTCTTCCTCTTCTGGTATCCCTATAATACGAATGTTATTCCTTTTGTATTGGTCACATATTTCTCTTAGTGTTGTTTCATTCCTGGAGATCCTTTTATCTCTCTCTATGTCAGCTTCTATACGTTCCTGTTCTCTGGCTTCTATTCCTTCAATGGCCTCTTGCATCTTATCCATTCTGCTTATAAATCCTTCCAGGGATTGTTTCACTTCTGTGATCTCTTTCCTGACATCTGTGATCTCCTTCCGGACTTCATCCCACTGCTCTTGCATTTTTCTCTGCATCTCATCCCACTGCTCTTGCATTTTTCTCTGCATCTCATCCCATTGCTCTTGCATTTTTCTCTGCATCTCTGTCAGCATGTTCATGATTTTTATTTTGAATTCTTTTTCAGGAGGACTAGTTAGGTCTGTCTCCTTCTCAGGTGTTGTCTCTGTGATCTTTGTCTGCCTGTAGTTTTGCCTTTTCATGGTGATAGAGATAGTTTGCAGAGCTGGTACAAGTGACCGCTGGAAGAGCTTCCCTTCTTGTTGGTTTGTAGCCTTTTCCTGGGAGAATAGCGACCTCTAGTTGCTTGTGCTGGGCAGCTGTGCGCAGACAGGGCTTCTGCTTCCTGCCCAGTTGCTTTGGGGTTTATCTCCGCTGTTGCTGTGGGCTTGGCCTGGATGGGGCTCTTCCTCCAAAATGGTGGAGCCCCGTTGGAGGGGGAGCGGCCAGGAGGCTATTTATCTCTGTAAGGGGCCTCTGTGCTCCCTGCAGCCCAGGGGGTTAGAGTGCCCAGAGATCCCCAGATTCCCTGCCTCTGGTCTAAGTGACCTGTCTTGCCCCTTTAAGACTTCCAAAAAGCACTCTCCAAACCAAAACAACAACAGCAACAATGAGAGAGGGAACAGAAAGAAAGAAAAAAAAAAAAAAAAAGGGAAAAAACAAGCGATTTTTTTTTTTTTTTTTTGTCCTCAGGTGCCGGTCCCAGGCACCCGCTCACTGGTCCTGCTGGCCTGTCTCCCTAGCACCAGGGTCCCTGTCCTTTCAAGGCTTCCAAAAAGCACCCACCCACCGGTCCCGCAGGGAAGGAACGCTCAATATTCTTTGTCCTCAGGCACTGGTCCCAGGCACCCGCTCACCAGTCCCGCCGCCCTGCCTCCCTAGCACTGGGGTCCCTGTCCCTTCAAGGCTTCCAAAAAGCACTCGCCAAAAAGAGAGAAAAAAAGGGGAAAAACGCACGATTTCTTCCGTCTTCAGGTGCCGGTCTCAGGCACCCACCCACCGGTCCCACAGGGAAAAACGCGGGATATTCTTTGTCCTCAGGTGCCGGTCCCAGGCACCCGCACCCCAGTCCCGCTGCCCTGCCTCCCTAGCACCGCGGTCCCTTTCCCTTTTAGGCTTCCAAAAAGCACTCGCAGAAAAGAGAAAAAAAAAAAAAAAAAAGGGGAAAAACGCGCGATTTCCTCTGTCCTCAAGTGCCGGTCTCAGGCACCTGCCCACCAGTCCCGCAGGGAAAAACGTGGGATATTCTTTGTCCTCAGGCGCCGGTCCCAGGCACCCGCTCACCAGTCCCGCCACCCTGCCTCCCTAGCACTGGGGTCCCCGTCCCTTGAAGGCTTCCAAAAAGTGCTCGCCAAAAAGAGGAAAAATAAAGGGGGAAAAACGCGCGACCTCCTCCGTCCTCAGGCACCGGTCTCAGGCACCCGCCTGCCGGTCCCGCAGGGAGAAACGCGGGATATTCTTTGTCCTCTGGCGCTGTTCCCAGGCACCTGCTCGCTGGTCTCGCCACCCTGCCTCCCCAGCAACAGGGGCCCGTCCCTCTAAGGCTTCCAAAAAGCGCTCGCCAAAAAAAAAAACCACTCCGGTTTCTCTCCACCCGCTGGGAGCCGGGGGGAGGGGCGCTCGGGTCCCGCCGGCCGGGGCTTGTATCTTACCCCCTTCGCAAGGTGCTGGGTTCTTGCAGGTGTGGATGTGGTCTGGATGTTGTCCTGTGTCCTGTGGTCTCTATTTTAGGAAGATTTTTCTTTGTTATATTTTCATAGCTCTATGTGTTTTTGGGAGGAGATTTCCACTGCTCTACTCACGCCGCCATCCTGGCTCCGCCCCGATTGGTATATTTTTTCCAATATTATTTGCTTACTTTGTGTTTCACATTTTGGTAATTCTGGCAATATTTCAAACTTTTTATTATCATATTTGTTATGATGATCTGTGATCAGTGATCTTGATGTTACTACTGTAATTGTTTTGGGTGCCATGTATTGCTCTCCTGTATAAGATGTTGAACTTAATGGATAAACTTTGTGTGTATTCTGACTGCTCCATCAGCTGGCTGGCTATTCCCATCTCTCTTCCTCTCCTTGGTCCTCCCTATTCCCTAAGACACAACAATGTTGAAATTAGACCAACTGATAAGCCTATAGTGGCTGCTAAGTGTTAAAGTGAAAGGAAGAGCTGCATGTCTCTCACTTTAAATCAAAAGTTTAAGTTTAGAGAGGGAGGCATTTTGAAAGCTGAGACAGGCTGAAAGGTTGGCCTCTTGGTCCAAGCAGTTAGCCAACTTGAGAATGCAAAGCAAAAAGTTCTTGAAGGAAATTAAAAGTGCTATTCCAGCAAACACATGAAGATAAGAAAGCAAAAGAGCCTTTTTGCTGGTATGGAGACAGTTTTAGTAGTCTGGATAGAACATCAAACCAGCCATAACCTTTAGGCCAAAGCCTAATCCAGAGCAAGACAATCTTCAATTCTGTGAAGGCTGACGAGGTGGAGAAGCTGTAGAAGAAAAGTTTGAAACTAGCACGGGTTGGTTACTGAAGTTTAAGGGAAGAAGTCATCTCCATAAACTAAAATTGCATGGTAAAGCAGCAAATGCTGATGTAGAAGCTGAGGTAAGTTATCCAGAAGAGATCTGGCTAAGATAATGAAGGTGGTTACACTAAGCAACATGTTTTCACTGTAGACAAAACAGTCTTGTATTGCAAGAAAATGCCATCGGGGACTTTCATAGCTAGAGAGGGGAAGTCAATACCTGACTTCAAAGGTAGGCTGACTCTAATACCAAAAACAGGCAAAGACCACACCAAAAAGAAAATTACAGACCAATATCCCTGATGAACATAGATGCAAAAATACTCAACAAAATATTAGCAAACCAAATTCAAAAATACATCAAGAGGATCATACACCATGATCAAGTGGGATTCATCTCAAGGATGCAAGGATGGTACAACATTTGAAAATTCATCAACATCATCCACCACATAAACAAAAAGAAGGACAAAAACCAGATGATCATTTCCATAGATGCTGAAAAAGCATTTGACAAAATTCAACATCCATTCATGATAAAAAATCTCAACAAAATGGGTATAGAGGGCAAGTACCTCAACATAATAAAGGCCATTTATGATAGACCCATGGCCAACATCGTACTTAAAAGCAAGAAGCTGAAAGCTTTTCCTCTAAGATCGGGAACAAGACAGGGATGCCCACTCTTCCCACTGTTATTCAATATAGTACTGGAGGTCCTAGCCACAGCATTCAGACAGAACAAAGTAATACATGACATCCACATTGGTAAAGAGGCAAACTGTCACTATTTGCAGATGACATGATATTGTACATAAAAAACCCTAAGGACTCCACTCCAAAACTACTAGAACTAATATTGGAATTGAGCAAAGTTGCAGCATACAGAATTAATACAAAGAAATGTGTGACTTTCCTATACACTAATAACTAACAGAAAGAGAAATCAGGAAAACAATTCCATTCACAATTGCATCAAAAAGAATAAAATACCTACGAATAAACCTAACCAAGGAAGTGAAAGACCTATACCCCGAAAACTACAAGACACTCTTAAGAGAAATTAAAGAGGACACTAACAAATGGAAACTCATCCCATGCTCTTGGCTAGGAAGAATTAATATTGTCAAAATGGCCACCATGCCCAAAGCAATCTACAGATTCAGTGCAATCCCTATCAAATTACCAATAGCATTCTTCGACGAATTTGAACAAATAGTTCAAAAATTCATATAGAACCACAAAAGACCCCGAATAGCCAAAGCAATCCTGAGAAGGAAGAATAAAGCAGGGGGGATCTTGCTCTCCAACTTCAAGCTCTACTACAAAGCCACAGTAATCAAGACAATTTGGTACTGGTACAAGAGCAGTCCCACATACCAGTGGAACAGAATAGAGACTCCAGACATTAACCCAAACATATATGGTCAATTAATATACGATAAAGGATCCATGGACGTACAATGGGGAAATGACAGCCTCTTCAGCAGTTGGTGTTGGCAAAACTAGACAGCTACATGTAAGAGAATGAAACTGGATCCTTGTCTACCCCATATACAAAAGTAAATTTGAAATGGATCAAAGACCTGAATGTAAGTCATGAACCATAAAACTCTTAGAAAAAAACATAGGCAAAATTCTCTTGGACATAAACATGAGCAACTTCTTCATGAACATATCTCCCCAGGCAAGGGAAACAAAAGCAAAAATGAACAAGTGGGACTATATCAAGCTGAAAAGCTTCTGTACAGCAAAGGACACCATCAATAGAACAAAAAGGTACCCTACAGTATGGGAGAATATATTCATAAATGGTAGATCCGATAAAGGGTTGACATCCAAAATATATAAAGAGCTCACGCACCTCAACAAACAAAAAGTGAATAATTCAATTAAAAAATGGGCAGAGGAGCTGAACAGACAGTTCTCCAAAGAACAAATTCAGATGGCCAACAGACACATGAAAAGATGCTCCACATTGCTAGTCATCAGAGAAATCCAAATTAAAACCACAGTGAGATATCACCTCACACCAGTAGGGATCACCATCATGCAAAAGACAAACAACAAATGTTGGTGAGGTTGTGGAGAAACGGAAACCCTCGTACACTGCTTGTGGGAATATAAATTAGTTCAACCATTGTGGAAAGCAGTATGGAGGTTCCTCAAAACGTTCAAAATAGAAATTCCATTTGACCCAGGAATTCCACTTCTAGGAATTTACCCTAAGAGTGCAGCAGCCCAGTTTGAAAAAGACAGATGCACCCTATGTTTATTACAGCACTATTTACAATAGCCAAGAAATGGAAGCAACCTAAGTGTCCATTAGTAGATGAAGGAATAAGGAAGATGTGGTACATATACACAATGGAATATTATTCAGCCATAAGAGGAAAACCAGTCCTACCATTTGCAACAACATGGATGGAGCTAGAGGGTGTTATGCTCAGTGAAATAAGCCAAGTGGAGAAAGACAAGTACCAAATGATTTCACTCATATGTGGAGTATAAGAACAAAGGAGAAACTGAAGAAACAAAACAGCAGCAGACTCACAGAACCCAAGAATGGACTGACAATTACCAAAGGGAAAGGGCCTGGGGAGGATGAGTGGGAAGAGAGGGATAAAGGGTCGGGGGGAAGAAAGGGGGCCATTAAGATTAGCATGTATAATGTGGGGGGAGGCCCAGGGAGGGCTATGCAACACAGAGAAGACAAGTAGTGACTCTAGAGCATCTTACTACACTGATGGACAGTGACCGTAATGGGGTTTGTGAGGGGGACTTTGTGAAGGGGGGAGTCTAGTAAATATAATGTTTCTCATATAATTGTAGATTAATGATACAAAAAAAAAAAGGCACGCTGACTCTTCTTAGAGACTTATGGAACTTGGTGACTTTAAGTTGTAATCAGTGTTCATTTACCATTCCCAAAATTATAGAGTCCTTAAAAATTATGCTATATCTACTCTCCCTGTGTTCTGTAAAAGAAACAACAAAGTTCGGATGACAGCATATCTATTTACAACATAGTTTATTCAATATTTTAAGCCCATTCTGAGGTGTACTGCTCAGAAAAATAATTGCTTTCAAAATATTATTACTCACTGATGATACACCTGGTCACCCAAGAGCTCTGATAGAGCTGTATGAGATTAATGTTATTTTAATGTCTGCTGACATAACGTCTATTCTGTAGCCCATGAATCAAGGAGTCATTTTGACTTTCAAGCCTCATATTTTAAATACATTTTGTTATGCTGTAGATGCCATAGATAGGGATTCCTGTTATGGATCTGGACAAAGTAAATTGACAACCTTCTGGAAAAGATTCATGATTCTATGTTCCATTAAGAACATTAATGATTCATGCTTTGGAAGAGGTGAAAATATCAACATTAAGAGAAATTTGGAAGAAGTTGATTCCAACCTTCATGGATGACTGAGAACTTCATGACTTCTATGAAGGAATTAAATGCAGATGTGGTGGATGTAGGAGAACTACAATTAGAGGTGGAGCCTGAAGTTCTGAATGGCTTGTAGCAATCTCATGATAAAACTTGAATGGATGAAGAGTTGTGTCCTACAGATGAGCAAAGAAAGTGGTTTCTTGAGATGGAATATACTTCTGGTGAAGATGCTATGAAGACTATTGAAATGACAATAGAGGATTTAGAATATTACATAAACTCCTTTGATAAAACTGTGGAAAGGTTTGAGAAGATTGACTCTCAATTTTGAAAGAAGTTCTGTGGGTAAAATGCTGTTAAACAGCATGACTGGCTACAGAGAAATCGTTCATGAAAGGAAGAGTTAATTGATGTAACAGACTTGATTGTTGCCTTATTTTAAGAAATTGCCACAGCTACCCTAGCCCTCAGCAGCCACCATCTTGATCAGTCAGCAGCCATCAACATCAAGGCAAGACTTTCCACCACCAAAAAGTTTACAATTCAGATGAAGGTTAGCATTTCTTAGCAATAAAGTACTTTTAAGAGTAAGGTATATACATGGTTTTTGTTTTAGACATGATGGTATTGCACAGTTAGTAGACTGCAGTACGTGGAAATACAGCTTTTATGTGCACTGGGAAACCAAAAAATTCATTTACCTTGCTTTATTGCGATGGTTTGGAACTGAACTGCAGTATCTGTGAGTTATGGCTGTAACTGGGAAATATTTGATAGTCAATACTTGCATGTTTAATGAATAAATAAAAGGCACGAAACTAGACAGTTTAACATGTGTTTATTGATCTAATCCTCTTAATCTAGTGATGTAGATGGCATTATCCCTGTTTCACAGACAAACTGAAGCAGAGATGTCGAGAATTTATTCCAGATTATATGTCTACTAGGAACATAAATTAGGGATTATATATATTTACTAGTCTCTTGTGTTTGCTTTATTGTGTTCAAGGTGATCTTACATTTTTTCATCTTCCTTGATGCTTATTCCAGTTTCTGTAGGTTAGGCAGAGCAGATACCATTCTCATTTTATGAAAGAAGAAAGTCTGGGTCAGAGAAGTTAAATGACTTGCTCATTGTTTCATAGCTGAGAAGTATTGGGGCTAGCTCTAGAGCCTAGGTCTTTTGAATTCTAATGCCCTGTCTACTGAACTGCATTACCTAAATGTTTAATCAACAAGAATGGAGGGACACATAAAGAAATAATGTTCATAGCTTATATATTCTACCACTTGAGTAGATATCCACTCATAATTACAGGAAAATTAAACAAAAACATTATACAACGTGCATAAGCATATTTGTTAGGAGGTTTAAATTTGCCTTAAAAGAATAGTATGGCACTGTGAATGAAGAATGTGTGCTAGAAAAGGAATATAAATTGGGAAAGAGTTGCCTTTTTGCTCATGCTTTTTATCTGCAATCAGTAGGTATATATGTATTGTAAAGGAAAATTAATATCTGATTCTCTGTAGGGCATTACTGATTAGAATAAAACTTTTTTCTGATTACTTTTGGTATAGTCTCTATAGATTTCTGTCTTCATCTCCATTTCATTCTTTTGCTCTCCATAATGTAATAGTTTAGAATATAGAATATAAAGACATTTATGAAACATTTTATAAAGGCAATTAGGTAATACATTTTTTAAATGTGTATATATGCAGAAAAATTTTCTGTCCACGAGTGGAACAGATCCATCTACTCTGGGAGTTTCTCTTCCTATTGGTGAGAGGTTGTATGCCAAGGTAGGTGGATAGGAGTAGTGGGTACCAGTTTTTGAGATACCAAAATCATGAAAGAACGTACTCCTGATTTAAATGCAAACAGAAGATCACATTATGTCCCATCCTTGAATATGTTTTTCAAAAAAAAATCTTTGGGGTCTGTAGTTGTGCTGTTAAATTTTTTTTGACTGTAACATTTGTAACCATGAAATGTGACATATTTCTTTAATACATTGATTAATTGAATATTCAGACTACTTTTTCAGCACTGATTTCTGAGCTATAAAGTTTATGTTTTGTGATAGTTATCAATGAGATGAGTAGATGAGAGTATACTGAGTTTTTATATAGGGTGAGGTCTGAGGCTATTTGAATGTGTGTTTCTATCACTACAAATACATGTAGATACTTAGAGGTAGTAGGGATAAAGCACTGTATACCTCTTGTAGAGATTCAATTTCAAAGCTAGATCAGAGATCATGGAATAGTATATAAGACAAAGGGACAGTTAATACATTTAAAAAGTTGACCTAGGTTTTTTAATACTTTTTAAGAATGTGCTGTGTCAATGACATGGGAGGCATTAGGGCTTAAAAACATCTTCTAACATAATATATTTGTGTTTTAACAGAACATTTATATTGTAACACTTTGTGTCTGTGATAACTTTACCTTTTCATGTTTAAAATATAACAAGGATCCTTTTTTATACTTGGGAAAGAAGTGATTAGCATCAGAGTGGGGTGGGGGATTGGAGACAGGAGGTGTCCCTGAGAAGGAAAGATGAAAGGTAACCTGGTCAAATCTTAGAAACATGCTAATGACAGACCTGGCAAACAGATTCAGGTATTTACTAGAGAGAGAGGTTTATTTATGAATGCTGTTAGCACAGCACACCTGGATTGTCTGACCTTGGGAATCCATGGATTTATGGGGTGTGCCCCTTGGGAAATGTCATGTAAGCTATGTAATATTGAAGTATAAAAAGGTAGGTGTTTTACAGCCAAGACAGCTCTTTTCTGTTAGAGACCTCGTGTTAATCTGGACCTAAGCATGTAGTAATGCGTATTTTCATGTGGCAAGAAAGAATGTGAGGAATTGTGTTGCTAGTCTTGGACCTTTTCCTGCTTCTTCTGTGTTTTGCAAACTACTTCTATCCTTGAAATTATTAGTAGAACTTGATTCTGGATAAGGTCTCTGATTTGTATGAGTCTGATTTGATATTACTGTACTTTTTCCTGAAGTTGAAGTTAACATTGCCTTGGTTTCTGTTTTAAGGAAAGGTTGAAACTTGAACGCAACAAAGAATACAATGAATTTCTCAGGAGTAAGGAAGAGTCCACAGACAAGTTCAGACAGGTAGAAAAGAGTACCGAGGTAGGTTTTGCTTTTAAAATAAATAACACCCCAGGTTGAATATTTTGTACTTGAAAATATTTTAGTATGTTAGGCCTTTCATTTGGTTTTTATGTAAACATTTAAAAAATTAACACAAATTGAACCAAACACAGTACATTTAAATATTTAGTTTTGTAAATGGTATTAACTCATATTGAAGAACTTACCCAACTTTTTAACTTTAACTTCATGAGGATGATTTAATTTTAGGGATTGGTTTTAACTGATGTTGATTAATTTTTAAATGTTGACTATTTCTAGCTCTCTCGCTGCTTTTTTCCCCAAATTTAAGGATGGTTGATGTTACTAAGGCCAAAAACCATACCAGATTCTATATTGTTTGTATTGAGAAAAAATTTAATTTGAAATATTTTGAAGCAATATTTAACTGCCAAAATATACCTAATATTCTCCTGGGATAGGGATTTGCATCTAGCTTATCCTCTCTTTTTGTAGTCATTTATCCACATTACTGTTGCATATTTATTTAATATTCATTAAATTTTCTGGAAGGATAACACTTCCTTGAAGTTTTTTTGCAACAATGAGATATTTCTTAAGGGGGATTAACCCTTAGAGTTGAAATGATAAGTAGAATACGTATCATTTGAGGGTTTAATTACCTTTTAAGAAATAGGATCTCATTAAGCTCTGTTTTCTGTTTTCTCTTTTAATTAACCAGCACAAGAGTCAAAGAAATAAAAAGCCTATTAGTCAGGGTAAACCTGATTTACCCTCACAAATACAAACATCTTGTGAAAGTTCAGAGCATCCTAGAAGAGAGGTCTTAACTCCTTCAACTCCTTCAGAGGCATATGAAGAGCTTCTAAACCAAAGACGACTAGAGGAGGACAGATATCGACAACTAGATGATGAAATTGAATTAAGGAATAGAAGAATTATTAAAAAATCTAATGAAGAACTTGGCATTTTCAATAAAAAACACCAAAGGTTTGCCAGCAAGGCTGATATTCCAGATAGAAGATTTCACAGGTTTAATGAGGATCGTGTTTTTGACAGACAGTGTTATAGGCCTGACCACAATCCTGGATTAAGTGAAGAAATGGATGAGAGGTTTAGATATGAAAGTGATTTTGATAGAAGACCTTTGAGAGTGTATACAAATGACAGGTATTTATAACTTCATTTTTATTTTCTTTAATTGATTAATATTACAGTTTTTCTTATATCAGAAAAGCAGCTTCATTTGATTTACATATTTGATTAATTCTAATATGCTATTAGTTTTAAGTCATACTTAAATTTTATTTTATGTGCCACTGAGGGGACAAAGAAAACACCCAAGATGGGGGAAAGGGACCCTGTTACAAAGCAGGCACAGTGAAAGGCTACAACCTTTTTGTAAAATTAAGTGGGAAATAAACTTTCCCACAGAAAGGGATAGAAAAGAAATTTGCACTTCTCAACTTGGCACCAAGTGGAGGGAGTTAAAAAGACTTTCCTGAGAATTTGAACTGTAAGCCGGTACTGGTTCAGGTTTGCAGTCTGAGTTCTTCCTGCCAGTATTGTCCACAAAACCTAGAGGTAAGAAGTCAGAGCTGCCTCAGATTCACAATGCCTCAAGGTGGCTGACAGGAAAAAGTAACTCCTTTCTCCCACAGCTCATCTGAAAACCAGGTTGACGGTGCTCCCAGTCAGAGATGTTAAAATGTGGAAAAGGGACGCCTTAGAGTACATGAAATACAGTTTATTTCTTTAATGTTCCTGTGCTTTAAGTACTTTTTTCAATATGTTTATGTTACTTATTCAACATTTATTTTATGGAAATGGCTCTAATTTTTCTAATCAGGTTTTCAGCTGCTTTCTAGTTCCTTTGGATGATTGATTTTATGATACTATGTGTAATTTCTTAAATGCTACAATGGGGTCTTCTTTCATTAAGTCATTTGTCTTAATACTTAAAATTTGCTGTATTTTAATTTAACTATTGATTTGTGGACAGAAATATGCAGGGTCTCCTTTTCACTGACTTGTTAAATTGAAAGAGTGAAATCTAAATTTTGAGCAGTTTTGGGGACTTCTTTGATTTATTAGTCCAGATAGATTACTTTTTTAGTATTTTAGAAAATTTTCCATGATGTGATGCTGCACATCCAGTATTCTGTTATTAATAATAGTAATGCAAAGTCTTTATGGTTGTCTTCTCTTTATTCTGTAGCTATTATGTCCTGCTCATCCAATCTTTTTAATATTCACTCTGATTTAGATAATTTGAGTGAAGGATTAGAATTTTGCAATGTCAGTTGTAGTTTATCTCTGATTTGAATTTGTTTGCTCTTCAGAAAATGCTCCCAAACTGGTAATATATATGCAAATGTTTATATCTGAAGGCAGTTATAGACTACCTAACCTAAAAGAACTTTCAGTTGGGCAACTGCAGGTATTCTTGGACTCTTGGTGCTTGTCTTCTTTGTACATAACTTTTTTTCTTGATGGTGTCTGTTTTACCTTTAGAGTGTAGTGTAATATATACCTTCTAAGTTTGGAATTTCAAGAAACTTATTATGATGGTTGATGCTTTGTTTTTTATACATTTAATCTGTTATTTTTGTAATTATAACTTGCGATAATTTTACACATGAGAACTAATGAATTTCAGCGTAATGATTTGATATCTTATTTTCTTATGTATGCCATAAATGAAATGACTCTAAATAATCTCCCCCAAGTGGTATGTTAAGAACAGATTAAACAGTAGGATGAATGAGAATAATTCCTGTTACATTTACTAAAGTTTTAAAAAGTACTTCTTGAAAATGTAAATCATTATTTTGTTACTTCTGTTTCATTAATGCATAAACTCATTATCTCTAGATATAAGGGTTTTCACACATGTCTCTGGCAATTGAGGTTAAAATTGAATTTCTGTATTTTTAGATTTGTAGATTGCTTATTTACAGCAAAAAAGAAAAAAAGATTCACATCTGTCATTCAGTGGCTTTATTTAGTAGGCAGAGTGGTTGAAAGGAAAAATGACTACTTGTTAGTGAAGTTTTTGAGACTAAAGAAGTGTATTACTGCATTTAGTCTCTTGCTCTAACCATTTATTCTGAATAGCACTGTAGTCTTAGCCAGAAGTTCTTGACAGAAAAAGAATTATAACTGATTGTGAGAATTAGAAAATTTATTTTCCTTTATTCTTCTAAATTCCTTCATTAATTTCTTAAATAATTAATTCCTTAATTTCCTTCATTCTTCCTTGTTCTCCTTTTTCTTCTAAAAATCAGTATGTGATAAATTCTAGTGTTTATTTAAAAATTTTTTTTGGCCTCCATTCTTTTCTAATTCTAAAAACTTTTTCATAATACCATAATTTATTTATTAATGAAATATTTTCTCCACTTTAAATACAGGAAAAGCTAAAACCAGGAACTTTCCTAAACTCATCATTAATCACCAGCAATGTTTTTTTTTAAATTAAGTTATGATTGATATACACTCTTATGAAGGTTTCACATGAAAAAAACAATGTGGTTACTACATTTACCCATATTATTAAGTCCCCACCCATACCCCAATGTAGTCACTGTCCATCAGTGCAGCAAGTGACCAGCAAAGTTTTTAAAATAGTTACTAAGGTGGTTAGCACTTTACTTGACAATTGCACCGTGTGTGAGTGTTATTTATGTATATGTATTTACCAGTATGAGTAAAATTTATGTTTTAGGAGCTTCCTAAAGTTAAATGTAATAGTGTGTCCAATAATAATTTAAAATTTATAGGCTCTTTTTAAATACAGTCATCTTAGTCGTTCTTATTTCTTAACTTGAGCTGTGGAAGCTAACATTACCTTACTGTGTTTTACTTTATAACTGATGTTAATGAGTAAAAGAAATTTTTAGCATTAAATGCTGTTTTTTAGTTTTTATGTGATTAATAGCACTTGCATTCTATTTAGCTCTTGATATTGTTTAGTTTGTAATCTTAACAGTCATTTAACAAAATTCTGAAATAATACTCCATCTGAAATTAGAATCTGTATGTTACTTAGCCACATAGATTGAATGCTTGCTTACTTAGGGTAGGACCTTCCAAAAAGTGTGCATGCTCAATATGTATTAGGAGAAATGCTTATTAAAACATGAGTTACTTAATATATTATTCCTTTTTTCTATTAGTAGTTAAATTTCATTTATCTTTGGAAGGGCCATTTTAGTATTATTTTCCCTACTGTAAAGATGGGGTTGATATTAGAAAAACACTGTTACTGAATTAAAGTAAATATAAAAACTGGGAAAGAACTGAAAAAAAGGTCATAAATGATGACCTATAGTTAACAGATCAGTGCTTTTCTTTAAACTTCTATAAACAAAAGGACCTGTTATAGCAGAATTCATCTGTATTAGATATTCTTGATATGGAAACAAGATGATATAACTAATTTATGAGTTAGATGATTTCTTTTAAGTAAGGAGAAATTTGATTCTTCTTTCCTGTGAGCTCTCTCAATCTGTGGCCATCAGATGGTAAATATTTTATTTCTATAGTGTGTTATTCTTGATAGCATAAACATTGTGATTTTGTTTTTGAAGTTGTTTGTTTGATTCTGTGGTTAACTAAGGAAAAAAGATACATTCATTACCATTTAGTTCATTCACATTTAAATTAACTAAAAATATGGTGGTTTTAAACAATACACTTTTCTTCTGTAAGAGATTAATATTTTATTTTAAAGATAAACACATGTTAATTTTTAGATAAATTTGGCCTCTAGCATATAATTGGCTTCTTTGGGCATTGACATTTGAACCTAATTAAGTTGAGTTATGGACCTATGTCTTCAAGGAAATAGAGAAAGCTTTGTCCATTTAACATACCTTTAATTTTGCCTTTTTGACAGTAAGATGGTGAAACCATTTTAGAATTACTTCGTTGCCTCAGTCAGCTCTGATTTGCTATATCAAAGGAAACAAATTCTTTAATTTATGAGGTCTGTCCCTTTCTGAAAAAACCCAGTGGATTCAGGTGTGGTGAGTGAACCTATGGATTTAAAGCCATAGAATATTTAGATAGATTAGTTCTGGGTCACAGGAATAGTTTTAATCTGGTACTGGCTCTAAAGCTGTGGCTAAACAGGAGGGACTTCTCAGGGCCAAACTAAACCCTTGGACTTTGACTAGAATAAGGCTGTTTTAGACATGTATTGAGTGTATTACTTCTGGATTTCACCAACTGTTAGTGGCCCTTAATGTTGAGAAGTTTGAAGAGGGGGATGGCAATGGTAAAAGAACTGCTGCCATTCACAAATTCCTGTTTTCAGAGAAACTTCATTTGCCTCAGTAAATATTTCTATTCTAAAATGTAAGACCACCATAAAACTGTTAAGTGAACTAATAGGGGTAGTTCAGAGTGCTGAATTTATTAAAAATATGAAAGAAAGTTCAGTAAATGAAGGAATTTCCATTACAATTACAGAGAAATTTTAATAGAAAATAAGGTGGTTAATTGTCCAAACTATAATTTGGCTTCACCACTTGTTTGAGTCCCATCTAGGTTTTTTGTTGTAGTTTTTCATGTTTTATATTGGTAACTTAAAATATTTATGGAATCTCTGTATGTAAATTGTAGTTTTGCCTTGGTTTAACAAAGTAAGCACAATCATATTAGTCATTTTATAAAATTGAATACAATGCTTTTAGATTTTATTTTATCCTTTTTAGTGAAATGCATTATCTCTGCCTTTTTCTGGCCTCTTAAGCATGTCCCCAGTCTTTTTTTTTTTAAGTTTTAAAAAAAATTTTCATATCATTAATGTACAATTACTTGAACAACATTATGGTTACTAGCCTCCCCCTATTATCAAGTTACCCCCCACACCCCATTACAGTCACTGTCCATTAGCGTAGCAAGATGCCACAGAATCACTACTTGTCTTCTCTGTATGCACTGCCCTCCCCATGTCCCCACACGCCTACATTATGTGTACTGATCATAATGCCCCGTTTTCCCGCTTATCCCTCCCTTCCCACCCATCCTCCCCAGTCCCTTTCCCTTTGGTAACTGTTAGTCCATTCTTGGGTTCTGTGAGTCTGCTTCTGTTTTGTTCCTTCAGTTTTTCCTTTGTTCTTATACTCCACATATGAGTGAAATCATTTGGTACTTGTCTTTCTCCGCCTGGCTTGTTTCACTGAGCATAATGCCCTCTAGCTCCATCCATGTTGTGGCAAATGGTAGGATTGGTTTTCTTCTTATGGTTGAATAATATTCCATTGTGTATATGTACCACGTCTTCTTTATCCATTCATCTACTGATAGACACTTAGGTTGCTTCCATTTCTTGACTATTGTAAATAGTGCTGCGATAAACATAGAGGTGCATCTTGTCCTTTTCAAACTGGGCTGCTGTATTCTTAGGGTAAATTCCTAGAAGTGGGATTCGTGGGTCAAATGTTATTTCTATTTTTAGTTTTTTGAGGAACCTCCATACTGCTTTCCACAATGGTTGAACTAGTTTACATTCCCATCAGCAGTGTAGGAGGGTTCCCCTTTCTCCACATCCTCGCCAACATTTGTTGTTTGTCTTTTGGATGTTGGCCATCCTAACTGGTGTGAGGTGATTTCTCATTGTGGTTTTAATTTGCATTTCCCTGATGATTAGCAGTGTGGAACACATGTCCCCACATGTCTTGATTGTAGTTATTGGTGACAGAGGGGACTTTTATAATCTTGTTCATGATTTTTGTCCTTTGGTGAAAGGATACACCTTAAAGCACCTTTCATATGGGCTGTTCATTAGGAAGTCTTTGTGATTTTACTGTAGAATTTAGCAAAGAGACCTTGACTTTATACATAAATAAAACAATTTCTTAAATTTCTTTAATTTGGAGTGAACTTTGTAAGTGACCTTTTATGTTAATGGTGCTTACTTTATTAAGGCATATATGTATATTGAAACACTTATAAAATTTTTTTTTTAGTGTAGATGCTTTGGTTATAGCATACCTTGGGTTCAGCTGTATGAAGATAAACTAGAACTGCAAGTCTAAGTGTCATTAGACAACTTAGCTAAAAATCAACAGGAAGCCATAAGCTTCTTGGATGAATTTTAGAAGTTTTGTATGTTTAAGTGGTCTTTAATTTTGGTTAATTCTTGTTTAACCTTAATTCTTATTTAATCTTAACCAAAGTATGTTTTCAAAAATTTGTAGGTTTGAATTCCTCTATATTTTAAAACTTACATTGGTCACCACATCATCAAATTTACTATTGTCTGTGATATGGGTTTGCAGGATCATCCCCATGTTTGGTGATTTGCTAGAAGGACTCACAGGACTTTGTATATATAGTTATATTTATGGCTGTGACTTATTACAGTGAAAGGATACAAAGTAAAATCAGCAGAGGAAAATTTTGCATGGGACAAAGTGTGAAGAAAATCAGGCACAAACTTGAAGAGTGCCCTCCTAGGGGAACCTAGGGGAGTTGGCAGGACATGCCTAATTCCTCCAATATTGAATTCTGACAAGGGTGAAATGTCTAGCAGGAATGCTCATTAGATACTCAGTTCTTGATGTTTTTATTGGGGACTGATCATATAGGCACTTTTTTCCTAGCACTTGCCAAACTTCTGGACTCTCTGAAGGAAAACTTTATTGCTTGTATATACAGTTTAGACATGGAGAACCACTCTTACCAGTTCTGGGAATGGCAGGACACTTCCCAAAATCTGTTTTCCTAGGTGTCAGCTAGGGGCTAAACTTGCCAACAGGACTTTCTAAAGGTAGGCAATCTCAGGCCTGCTCTGTTAACTCTTTCTTGTACATGTATGTATATGTAGATCCAGTATAACTAAATCTGGTTGTCTGGCATTGTTAATTGCATATTTGAATTTCAATTTGTATTTACCCATTCTTTAAGCAGTAGAAAGAGAAGGCCACTAAACTGATGTGTCAGTAGTATATCACTAGAAGGACCTAGGCTTCAGATATTAAACCAGCTGTGTTTTGGTAAATTGAAATAAATTTGAAATTCTTTTTTGAAAGGGATTGTGGAGAGTTCTGTTGTTTTAGATATGGATAAAAAAATTGGAAGCTATGTGTTGCAGCAGGTCATACATTATTAAGGTTAAAATTCTAGATAGTTTTTTCCTCTGCCAGTTATATAGACAATAGATTGTATGATGGTAACAAAGGAAGAACTTTTTTATACCCTGGCTCTGAGGAGAGTGGTAAGTTCTATTTCTTCTAAAAATTGCCATTTTTCTTAATGTGATAATGAATTCACCTAAAATATTGAATAATACCTTAACAGATATTTCTAATAGTCTTCATGAGAGACTGTCTAGTTTGTTAACAACCACATTAGGGAACATGACTTAAGAAATTCTGATTTTCATACATGCTGATTAATGTTGGTATATAAAAAGTCATGTTGGTTTCTTTTGTATGAGAAGTTAAGTTAAAGAAATCAATGTTTGCCAAATGGAAAAAAGATTAATTGAAAACATTTAAAAATTATTTTCTGAAAAAGATTTTTAAAAACATTCTAATCTTTTTGCTGTATATGACCTTGTGAGTTAAGTGAACTAATCATTTTCTGCCCCTGCATTAACGTTTTTATTTATAATGTTCGTTTTAACTTGTTGCTAATATTTACTCTTTCATGTGATTTACAGTGTTAGCAAATGTTGTGGCTTGCCACATTTGATTTAATTTAATGGTAAGACTTATGCTGTGTGTGTGTGTATATATATATATATATATATATATATATATATATATGTGTGTGTGTGTGTAAAATATATATATATTTTAAGGTATTATTGATATACACTCTTATGAAGGTTTCACATGAAAAAACAATGTGGTTACTACATTTACCCATATTAGCAAGTACCCACCCATACCCCAATGCAGTCACTGTCCATCAGTGTAGTAAGATGCCACAGAGTCACTGCTTGTCTTCTCTGTGCAGCACTGTTTTCCCTGTGATCCCCCACACCATGTGTACAAAGCGTAATACCCCTCAATCCCCTTCTCCCTCCCTCCCAACCCACCCTCACCCCCACACCCCTCCCCTTTGGTAACCACTAGACCCTTCTTGGAGTCTGTGAGTCTGCTGCTGTTTTGTTCCTTCAGTTTTGCTTCGTTGTTATACTCCACAAATGAGGGAAATCATTTGGTACTTGTCTTTCTCCGCCTGGCTTATTTCACTGAGCATAATGTCCTCCAGCTCCATCCATGTTGTTGCAAATAGTAGCATTTGTTTCTTTCTTATGGCAGAATAGTATTCCATTGTGTATATGTACCACATCTTCTTTATCCATTCATCTGCTGATGTACACTTAGGTTGCTTCCTTTTCTTGGCTATTGTAAAAAGTGCTGTAATAAACATAGGAGTGCATATGTCTTTTTGAATCTGAGAAGTTGTTTTCTTTGGGTAAATTCCAAGGAGTGAGATTCCTGGGTCAAATGGTATTTCTATTTTTAGTTTTTTGAGGAATGTCCATATTGCTTTCCACAATGGTTGAACTAGCTTACATTCCCACCAGCAGTGTAGGAGGGATCCTCTCTCTCTGCATTCTCACCAGCATTTATTGTTCTTAGTCTTTTCGATACTGGCCATCCTTACTGGTGTGAGGTGATATCTCATTGAGGTTTTAGTTTGCATTTCCTTGATGATTAGTGACGTGGAGCACCTTTTCATGTGTTTGTTGGCCATCTGAATTTCTTCTTTGGATAATTGTCTCTTCGTATCCTCTACTCATTTTTTAATCAGGTTATTTGCTTTTTGGGTGTTGAGGCATGTGAGTTCTTTATATATATTTTGGATGTTAACCCCATGTCGGATATGTCATTTACAAATATATTCTTCTATATGGTAGGATGTCTTTTTGTTCAGTTGATGGTGTTCTTTTGCCGTACAGAAACTTTTTAGTTTGATGTAGTCCCATGTGTTCATTTTGCTTTTGTTTCCCTTGCTCAGGCAGATGTGTTCAGGAAGAAGTTACTTGTGCTTATATTCAGGAGATTTTTTGCCTATGTTGTCCTCTAAGAGGTTTATGGTTTCATGACTTACATTCACATCGTTGATCCATCTTGAGTTTACTTTTGTGTATGGGTTAAACAATCATCCAGTTTCATTCTCTTGCTTGTAGCTGTCCAGTTTTGCCAACACCAGCTGTTGAAGAGGCTGTCCCACTGTATGTCCATGTCTCCTTTATCGTATATTAATTGGCCATATATGGTTGGGTTTATATCAGGGCTTTCTAGTCTGTTCCATTGGTCTATGGTTCTGTTCTTGTGCCCATACCAAATTGTCTTGATTACTGTGGCTTTGTAGTAAAGCTTGAAGTTGGGGAACATAATTCCCCCAGCTTTATTCTTCCTTCTCAGGATTGCTTTGGCTTATTCCTAGGTATTTTATTCTTTTTGATGCAACTGTGAATGGAATTGTTCTCCTGATTTCTCTTTCTGCTAGTTCATTGTTAGTATATAGGAATGCCATAGATTTCTGTGTATTGATTTTGTATCCTGCAGCTTTGCTAAATTCGGATATTAGATCTAGTAGTTCTGGAGTGGATTCTTTAGGGGTTTTTGGTACAATATCACATCATCTGCAAACAGGGACAGTTGAACTTCTTCTTTGCCAATCTGGATGCCTTTTATTTCTTTGTGTTCTCTGATTGCCATGGCAAGGACCTCCAGATCTTCGTTGAATAGAAGTGGGGAGAGTGTTCATTCTTGTGTTCCTGATCTTAAAGGATAAGCTTTCAACTTCTTGCTGTTAAGTATGATGCTGGCTGTGGGTTTGTCATATATAACCTTTATTATGTTGAGATACCTGCCCTCTATACCCATTTTGTTGAGAGTTTTTATCATGAATGGATGTTGAATTTTGTCAGATTCTTTTTCAGCATCTGTGGAGGTGATCATGTGGTTTTTGTCCTTTTTGTTGATGTGGTGGATGATGTTGATGGGTTTTCTAATGTTGTTCCATCCTTGCATCCCTGGAATAAATCCTGCTTGATCATGATGGATGATCTTTTGGATGTATTTTTGAATCCGGTTTGCTAACATTTTGTTGAATATTTTTGCATCTATATTCATTAGGGATATTGGTCTGTAATTTTCTTTTTCTGTGATATCTTTTCTTGGTTTTGTTATTAGAGTGATGCTGGCCTCATAGAATGAATTTGGAAGTATTCCTGCCTCTTCTACTTTTTGGAAAACTCTAAGGAGCATGGGTGTTAGGTCTTCACTAAATGTTTGATAAAATTCAGCAGTGAAGCCATCTGGTCCAGGTGTTTTGTTCTTAAGTAGGTTTTTGATTACCAGTTCAATTTCTTTGCTGGTAATTGGTCTGTTCAGATTTTCTATTTCTTTCTGGGTTAGCGTTGGAAGGTTGTATTTTTCTAGAAAGTTGTCCATTTCTTTTAGGTTATTCAGTATGTTAGCATATCATTTTTCAGAGTATTCCCTAATAAGTCTTTGTATTTCTGTAGTGTCCATAGTGATTTTTCCTTTCTCATTTCTGAATCTGTTTATGTTAGTAGACTCTCTTTTTTTTCCTGATAAGTCTGGCCAGCGGTTTGTCTATTTTGTTTATTTTCTTTGAGAACCAGCTCTCGCTTTCATTAATTCTTTCTATTGTTTTATTCTTCCTGATTTTATTTATTTCTGCTCTAATGTTTATTATGTCTCTCCTTCTATTGACTTTGTTCCTCATTTGTTCTTCTTTTTCTAGTTTCATTAATTATGAGTTTAGACTGTTCATATGGGATTGTTCTTCTTTCCTGAAGTAAGCCTGTGTTGCAGTATACTTCCCTTATAGCACGGCTTTTGCCACTTCCGACAGATCTTGCGGTGGTCAATTATTGTTGTCATTTATCTCCATATATTGCTTGATCTCTGTTTTTATTTGGTCATTGATCCATTGGTTATTTAGGAGCATGTTGTTAAGCCTCCAGTTCTTTTTGGGATTTTTTTCATTTTCTTTGCATAATTTATTTCTAGTTTTATATCTTTATGGTTTAAGAAACTGGTTAGCACAATTCCAATCTTTTTGAATTTACTGAGGCACTTTTTGTCACCTAGTATATGGTCTATTCTTGAAAATGTTCCATGTTCACTTGAGAAGAATGTGCATCTTGCTCCCTTTGGGTGGAGTGTTCTGGAGATGTCTTTTAGGCCCATATGTTTTAATGTGTTGTTCAGGGTCTCTGTCTCCTTACTTATTTTCTTTCTGGTTGATCTCTCCTTTGGAGTGATTGGAGTGTTGAAGTCTCCTAAAATGAATGCATTGCATTCTATTTCCCCCTTCAATTCTGTTGGTATTTGTTTCTTATATGTAATGTCTCCTATGTTTGGTGCATAGATATTTATAATGGTTATATCCTCTTGTTGGACTGACCCCTTTATCATTATGCAATGTACTTCTTTGTCTCTTGTGGCTTTATTTGTTTTGAGGTCTATTTCGTCTGATACAAGTACAGCAACTCCTGCTTTTTTCTCCGTATTATTTGCATGAAATATCTTTTTTCATCCCTTCACTTTTAGTCTGTGTATGTCTTTGGGTTTGAAGTGAGTCTCTTGTAGGCAGCATGTAGATGGGTTTTGTTTTTTTATCTATTAAGTGACTATGTCTTTTGTTGCATTCAGACAATTTACATTTAGGGCTATTATCAATTGATATCTACTTACTGCCATTGCAGGCTTTAGATTTGTGGTTGCCAATGGTTCAAGGGTAACTTCCTTACTATCTAGCAGTCTAACTTAACTCACTTAGCATGCTATTACAGACACAGTTCTTTTTTTTCCCCTCCTTTATCTTCCTCCTCCATTCTTTATGTATTAGGTATCATATTCTGTATTCTTTGTCTATCCCTTGACTGACTCTGTGGGTAGTTGATTTGATTTTGCATCTGCTTATTAATTAATTGTTCTCCTTTCTTTACTGTGGTTTTATTTCCTGTGATGACAGCTATTTAGCCTTAGGAACACTTCCTCCTCCAGCAGTCCATCCAAAATACACTGTAGAGACGGTTTGTGTGAGGCAAATTCTCGCAACTTTTGCTTATCTGGATAGTGTTTAAGCTCTGCAGGGTAGAGTATTCTTGGTTCAAGGCCCTTCTGCTTCAGTGAATTAAATACATCATGCCACTCTGTTGAAAAGTCTGGTGATAGGCTGATGGGTTTTCCTTTGTTTGTAATCTTATTTCTCTCTCTTTCCACTTTTAATAGTCTGTTCTTTTCCTTTATCTTTGCCATTTTAATTACTTGATGTCTTGTTGTTGTCTTCCTTGGGTTCCTTGTGTTGGGAAATCTGTGCACCTCTATGGCTTGACCCATATTGGGGAAGTTTTCAGCAATTACCTCCTCAAAGACCGTTCTATCCCCTTTTTTCTCTCTTCTTCTCATAACCCTATAATGTTAATATTGTTTTGTTTGTATTTGTCTCACAGAACTCTCAGTATTCTTTCATTTTTAGAGATCCTTTTTTCTCTCTGTGCCTCAGCTTTTTATTCGTCTTCTCTAGTTTCTATTTCATTTACCATCTCCTCCATTGTATCTAATTTGCTTTAAAATTCCTCCATTGTGTATTTCATTTTTGATACTATATTCCATAATGATTGAATCTCCATCTAGAATTCTTCCCTGAGTTCTTGAATATTTTTCTGCACCTCTATCAGCAGATTTTTATTTTGAAATCTCTTTCATTAAGATTTATGAGTTCAGTTCCACTTGACCCTTTTTCTGGTGTTTGTGGGATTTGGGGTTGAACCAGGTTCATTTGACATTTCTTATTTGTATGTGGTGCCCTCTAATGCCCAGAAGCTCTACTCTCTGGAACTGCTGAGTCCCTGGAGCGATGTTGGGGGTCCCTGGAAAGACAGGGCAGCACTGCTGGTGCCCTGGTGGAGGAAATAACTGTTTCCTGGTTCCCGGCTTCTATGCCTGTCTCCAATGACAGAACAAGTGGTCTGAGCACACAGGTGTAAGCCTCTGTCATTTGCGTTTTTAGCTGCCATGGGTGGGGCTTCCCTCTGGCTAGCCTGATGCCAGTGCAGGGCTGCCCGTTTGCGACCCAGGTGCTGGCTGGCCTGGAGGAAGGTGCAGCATGGTGCGTATCACATTTGGGGGTTTTGGAGCTGCATAGCCAGCCAGGAGGATGATCACCTGAAGCTTGTGAAAACTCCCAACCTGCTCAGCAGATTGTGCCTGGACAATTTTATCCACCTGTCCTTTCTCCTGAGCTGTAAGCTCAGTGCAGTCCTTGCCCCTTTAGCTGCCCTTTCACTGTTAGAAAGTCTCTCAGACTGCCACCTTTCTTTTGTACCAGAGCAGCCGGATGTGGATCCATTTTCCACAAGTGGCTGGAATCTCAGTCTCTCCTGGTATTCTGCCTGTATTATTAGCTTTCCGACCCCACTAATCTCCAGAGCACCATGTAATGTATGTTCATGCTACCAGAGCAGATCTCCAGGGATGGGTGTTCAGCATTCCTAGGTGTCCACTCCCTCCTGCTCTGTTTCTCTTCCTCCTGCCATTGAGCTGGGGTTGGGGAAGGGCATGGGTCCCTCTGCATCATGGCTTTGGTACATTACCATGTTCCATGAGGTCTGTTCTTTTCTCCAGGTGTATTCAGTCTGGTGCAGCCTTCTTTCCTGTTGCTGTTTCAGGATTAGTTGTATTAATTACATTTTTGTATTATGTGTGGTTTTGGGACCAGGCCTGTGTCTCACCTCTCATGGCACCATATTTAATCCTTTCACTATAAACCGATGTATTTTTAAGGATGTACGGGAATGGACGAGGGAATGTGCCTCCTATGGAATATGGTGGTGATGTCTCAGAACAGTCAAACATACGAATTTCATCTGCTGGAAATAAAAGGTATTGTATGTATGGTAAATTCTGCCCTTCAGCCATTACATGTGAAACAGCACCTGCTAAAACTGGCTTTTTGAAAATCTTAGAAAGGCGTAGTATATTAACAGCCTTGCTTATTAGTGAAATAGGAGTCAATGGAAAAAATTGTGAATGGGGAATTCTTGTAAGTTAAATTTTATAGTACTTTAAAGCATTATTTTGAAGAACAGGTTTTGATCATAAAACATGCCAAAGTGTTCTGAATAAGTCCCTATCATTATAGACCATACACATTTGTTTGAAATAATGAAAGGTGAAAAAAGCATTTAATGGACATAAAAGTAAACTTAAAATATTGTAGAGTTATGGGGGTGATGAAACTTTACTGGGAATAAATTGAAAATACTCCTGCAATGTGAGTTTTCCTTTCAAAACTTTGTTTTTGATACTCAGCTTATTGAATAGATGATGTTTATGCTTTTTTTTTTTTGCTTTTTGTTAACTTACTCCTCATATATACTCTGTCCTGTTGAAAAGAAAGGAAATTATATTTTCTACTCATGTTGTGTGTCTGTTTATAGTTATTGTTTTGGTGACTTTCTCATATCATACATAAGGATAAATGGTTCTGAATCTGTGGTGTATAATGAGGATAATATTGTCATATGTCAGGAAAGGTGTCTCTTTTCTTTGAAAAAAGTGATATATAAAGATGCTTGTGATAAGAGAATTCACTGTTTGGGGCCAAATTAAGTTCCTTTGAGGGAGTTTTCTTTTTTTCCTCTTATTCTTATCTTTCAAGGAAGGAGATTTTCAAGATGATCTTTTCCAATTGTGTATGTAGGTATCACCTTTCTCTTCCTTTTTTGGACTTTATATATGTATTCTTAGGTTCATTTTCCTTATGGGGACAACTGTTCTTGTGAAAGAGAGTATTATTGGGAATCTATGGAGCCAGTTAAGCAGTCTGAAGAAAAAGGTTATAGAGCTGAAATATATTGGAGTCCCACTGTGTTAAGAATTAAAATGTCATGATTTTACCCAAACTTTAAAAATATGTAACCAGTACAGTGTTTATAGTACTTTGAAAGGCCAAGACAAATAACTACATTTTATTCTAATTTTTGTTCCCTAAAAATTGTTTGGGTTCTAATTATTTTTGTTTTTGTTTCAGTGCCCAGGACAATGAGCCATCCAAATCTACTAACCAAGAGATCTGCAGTCCTTTTGCAGGGATGCTCTTCGGTACATACAAAACTTCAGTTGATGAGACTTCTGCAGAGTGTTTTATAAAAGGTCTTTAGTAGGCACTCAGTGTTGTAATTAATACTATTCTCACAATTGAAAACATTTATCTAGTGCTTACTTTGTGATAGATGCTATGCTAAGCATTTAACTTGTATAGCTCTATACATAAATTTTAAAGCTAAATAACTTATTTAGTAATGACCTTTTGATAGATGATAAATGAAAATTTAATTCCAATTATAAGCTTCTATTTTCATAATTTATTTGCACTTTATTGTACTGTGGCTATTTCTTACATTCTGTTTGATGTGTGGTAGTTTTTTCTTCTTTCTTTATCCTTCTTTAACTAGCACAAAACTGCCTTATGTTTTAGTTTAATTCTCTGAACTGAGTCTTTTTATTCTTTGGTAACATCCTTTCCCATGTTCTTCCATGTAATTTCTGAGAAGGTTTTTTATTCAAATCATGTTCATAATCAAAATTGTCTGTTTTGTTAGAAATGAAGGTCATTGCTTATAAGCATGTTGATTTTCTGTATTAACTTGTTGCAATTTAATTTTAGAAACAGCCTTATTTCCTTTGTGTAACTTTAAATAGAAAAGTAGTCTATTCTTTGAGTAAAAACTATTTTAAAAATTACCTGAAATTTGCTTTCAGTGGAGTGTATAAGGAGATAGGAAAACAGTTTAAATTCATTCAGCCTAAGAGCAGTCATTTAAATCTTGGGTTCCCTGAAATGACTACACTAAGAGAATGGCAAAGTAGGGAGAATTTTATTTTAGTGTAATGTCTTTAAGTGAGAATTGACCAATGTAACCTATCTGTAGGTCAGAGTAAGGCTTCATTCTTATGATGTATTTTGTTAAACATGGTAAAAATTGGAGAAATGACTTTCTATGTTGAGAGCCTACCGACAAGTATTTTTATTAATAAACAGATTACCCTGAAATTTTAAAGATGAATGGCATGAATTTATCATTAATGTAATCCAGGAATTATGGATGAGTATTTGGTGAGATGATGGATTATGGAACAAGCCACTAAAGTAATTTAATCCACTGATTAATCTCATAGTAGTGTTTTTCCTCCCTGGCCTTTGTTTGTATATACCCATAGGAAACTTGTTTCTCCAGTGGCAGCCCACTCTATCTTGAGGTGACTCTGGTATAATTCTCATTTCAGTTGAACTGAAATATGTTTTCCTGTGATTTTTCCTCACAGATTTCATTTCTGGCTTACTGCTTTATTTTAGAAATTAAGACAGTTGACTTCTTAGAGCAAAAATAACAATATATTGTGGGGTTTATGACAGAGTCATGGTCTATTTAGAAATATGTTCTTAAATTTCTAAATACTTGGAGATTTTCCTGATGTCTTTGTTACTGACTGCTTGTTTAATTCCCTTATGGTCTAAGACAATAAATTGTATTATTTCAATTATTTCAAGTTTGAAATTTTTAAATATTTATTGGCTCAGAATATACTATATCTTGGTGAATGTTCAGTGTGTGGTTGAATGTACATTGTGTCCTTTTGAGTATAGTGGTTTAGAAATGTCAACTAAGTTGGTTGAATAGTGATATTCATGTCTTCCACATCTTTTTTTTTATTTGGTATCATTAATCTACAATTACATGAGGAACATTATGTTTACTAGACTCCCCCCTTCACCAAGTCCCCCCCAACATACCCCATTAGTCACTGTCCATCAGCATAGTAAGATGCTGTATAATCACTACTTGTCTTCTCTGCGTTGCACAGCCCTCCCTGTGCTGCACAGTCCTCTATGTGCCCCCACACACATTATACATGCTAATTGTAAGGCCAACTTTCTTCTTCACCCCCCCTTCTCCCTCTCTTCCCACCCATCCTTCCCAGTCCCTTCCCCTTTGGTAACTGTTAGTCCATTCTTGGGTTCTGTGATTCTGCTGCTGTTTTGTTCCTTCAGTTTTTCCTTTGTTCTTATGTTCCACATATGAGTGAAATCATTTGGTACTTGTCTTTCTCCACCTGGCTTATTTCACTGAGCATAATACCCTCTAGCTCCATCCATGTTGTGGCAAATGGTAGGATTGGTTTTCTTCTTATGGCTGAGTAATATTCCATTGCGTGTATGTACCACATCTACTTTATCCATTCATCTACTGATGGACACTTAGTTTGCTTCCATTTCTTGGCTATTGTAAATAGTGCTACGATAAACAAAGGGGCACATCTATCTTTTTCAAACTGGGCTGCTGTATTCTTAGGGTAAATTCCTAGAAGTGGGATTCATGGGTCAAATGGTATTTCTATTTTGAGCTTTTTGAGGAATCTCCATACTGCTTTCCACAATGGTTGAGCTAATTTACAGTCCCACCAGCAGTGCAGGAGGGTTCCCCTTTCTCCACAATCTCGCCAACATTTGTTGTTTGTATTTTGGATGGTGGTGATCCTTACTGGTGTGAGGTGATATCTCATTGTGGTTTTAATTTGCATTTCTCTGATGATTAGCAATGTGGAGCATCTTTTCATGTGTCTGTTGGCCATCTGAATTTGTTCTTTGGAGAACTGTCTGTTCAGCTCCTCTGCCCATTTTATAATTGAATTATTCACTTTTTGTTTGTTGAGGTATGTGAGCTCTTTATATATTTTGGATGTCAACCTTTTATCAAATCTGTCATTTATGAATCTATTCTCCTGTACTGTAGGATGCCTTTTTGTTCTATTGATGGTGTCTTTTGCTGTACAGAAGCTTTTCAGCTTGATATAGACCCACTTGTTCATTTTTGCTTTTGTTTTCCTTGCCTGGGGAGATGCGTTCATGAAGAAGTTGCTCCGGTTTATGACCAAGAGATTTTTGCCTATATTTTTTTCTAAGAGTTTTATGGTTTCATGACTTACATTCAGGTCTTTGATCCATTTTGAATTTACTTTTGTGTATGGAGTTAGACAGTGATCCAGTTTCATTCTCTTACATGTGGCTGTCCAGTTTTGCCAACACCAGCTGTTGAAGAGGTTGTCATTTCCCCATTGTATGTCCATGGCTCCTTTATCATATATTAATTGACCGTATATGTTTGGGTTAATATCTGGACTCTCTATTCTGTTCCACTGGTCTGTGGCTCTGTTCTTGTGCCAGTACCAAATTGTCTTGATTACTGTGGCTTTGTAGTAGAGCTTGAAGTTGGGGAGCGAGATCTCCCCAATGTTATTCTTCCTTATTGGGATTGCTTTGGCTGTTTAGGGTCTTTGGTGGTTCCATATGAAGTTTAGAACTATTTGTTCCAGTTTGTTGAAGCATGCTGTTGGTAATTTGATAGGGATTGCATTGAATCTGTAGATTGCTTTGGGCAGGATGACCATTTTGACAATATTTATTCTTCCTAGCCAAGAGCATGGGATGAGTTTCCATTTCTTAGTGTCCTCTTTAATTTCTCTGAAGAGTGTCTTGTAGTTTTTGGGGTATAGGTCTTTTGCTTTCTTGGTTAAGTTTATTCCTAGGTATTTTATTTTTTATGATGCAGTTGTGAATGAAACTGTTTTCCCGATTTCTCTTTCTATTACTTCATTGTTAGTGTATAGGAAAGCCTCAGATTTCTGTGTATTTATTTTGTATCCTGCAACTTTGCTGTATTTCGATATTAGTTCTAGTAGTTTTGGAGTGGATTCTTTAGGGTTTTTTATGTACAATATCATGTCATCTGCAAATAGTGACAGTTAGACTTCTTTCTTACCAATCTGGATTCCTTGTATTTCTTCGTTTTGTCTGATTGCTGTGGCTAGGACCTCCAGTACTATGTTGAATCACAGTGGGGAGACTAGGCATCCCTGTCTTGTTCCCAATCTTAGAGGAAAAGATTTTAGCTTCTTGCTGTTCAGTGTGATGTTGGCTGTGGGTTTTTCATATATGCCTTTATTATGTTGAGGTACTTGCCCTGTATACCCATTT
Source organism: Manis javanica (assembly GCF_040802235.1). Lineage (NCBI taxonomy): Eukaryota > Metazoa > Chordata > Mammalia > Pholidota > Manidae > Manis > Manis javanica. The sequence continues at coordinate 155,321,948 of NC_133157.1, forward strand.
TGTTGAGAGTTTTTATCATGAGTGAATGTTGAATTTTGTTGAATGATTTTTCAGCGTCTATGGAGATGATCATGTGATTTTTGTCCTTTTTGTTCATGTGGTGGATGATGTTGATGGAGTTTTGAATGTTGTACCATCCTTGCATCACTGAGATGAATCCCACTTGGTCATGGTGTATGATCCTCTTGATGTATTTTTGAATTCGGTTTGCTAATATTTTGTTGAGTATTTTTGCATCTATGTTCATCAGGGATATCGGTCTGCAATTTTCTTTTTTGGTAGGGTCTTTGCCTGGTTTTGGTATTAGGGTGTTGCTGGCTTCATAGAACGATTCTGGAAGTATTCTCTCTTCTTGTATTTTTTGGAAAACTTTAAGGAAAATGGGTATTATGTCATCTCTGTATGTCTGTATGTCTGATAAAACTCCGCGGTAAATCCATGTGACCCTGAAGTTTTGTTCTTGGGTAGTTTTTTGATTACTGCTTCAATTTCATTGCTGGTAATTGGTCTGTTTAGGTTTTCTGTTTCTTCCTTGGTCAGTCTTGGAAAGTTATATTTTTCTAGGAAGTTGTCCATTTCTTCTTGGATTTCCAGCTTGTTAGCATATAGTTTTTTGTAGTATTCTCTGATAATTCTTTGTATTTCTTTGGGGTCCTTTGTGATTTTTCCTTTCTCGTTTCTGATTCTGTTGATGTGTGTTGATTCTCTTTTTCCCTTAATAAGTCTGGCTAGGGGCTTATCTATTTTGTTTATTTTCTCAAAGAACCAGCCCTTGGTTTCATTGATTTTTTTCTATTGTTTTATTCTTCTCAATTTTATTTATTTCTTCTCTAATCTTTATTATGTCCCTCCTTCTGCTGACTTTAGGCCTCACTTGTTCTTCTTTTTCGATTTTGATAATTGTGTCTTTACACTATTCATTTGGGATTGTTCTTTCTTCTTTAAATATGCCTGGATTGCTGTATACTTTCCTCTTAAAACTACTTTTGCTGCATCCCACTGAAGTTGGGGCTTTGTGTTGTTGTCATCAGTTGTTTCCATATATTGCTTGATCTCTATTTTAATTTGTTCATTGATCTATTAATTATTTAGGAGCGTGTTTGTTAAGCCTCCATATGTTTGTGAGCCTTTTTGCTTTCTTTGTACAGTTTATTTCTAGTTTTATACCTTTGTGGTCTGAAAAGTTGGTTGGTAGGATTTCGATCTTTTTGAATTTAATGAGGCTCTTTTTGTGGCCTAGTGTGTGATCTATTTTGGAGAATGTTCCATGTGCACTTGAGAAGAATGTGTATCCTGTTGCTTTTGGATGTAGAGTTCTATAGATGTCTGTTAGGTCCATCTGTTCTAGTGTGTTGTTCAGCGCCTCTGTGTCCTTACTTATTTTCTGTCTGGTGGGTCCAGCCTTTGGAGTGAGTGGTGTGTTGAAGTCTCCTCGAACGAACGCATTGCATTCTATTTCCTCCTTTAATTCTTTCAGTATTTCTTTCACATATGTTGGTGCTCATATATTTGGTACATATATATTTATAATAGTTATATCCTCTTGTTGGATTGACCACTTTATTATTATGTAATGTCCTTCTTTATCTCTTGTGAGTTTCTTTGTTTTGAAGTCTATTTTGTCTGATACTAGTACTGCAACACCTGCTTTTTTCTACTTGTTTGCATGGAATATCTTTTTCCATCCCTTGACTTTTAGTCTGTGTATGTCTTAGGGTTTGAGGTGAGTCTCTTGTAAGCAGCATATAGATGGGTCTTTCTTTTTCATCCATTCTGTTATTCTGTGTCTTTTGATTGGTGCATTCAGTCCATTTACATTTAGAGTGATTATTGAAAGATATGTACTTATTTCCACTTCAGGCTTTAGGTTCGTGTTTACCAAAGGTTCAAGGTTAGCTTCTTTACTATCTTACTGTCTAATTTAACTCGCTTATTGAGCTATTATAAACACAGTCTGATGATTTTTTATTTCTCTCCCTTCTTATTCCTCCTACTCCATTCTTTGTTAGATGTTTTATTTTGTGCTCTTTTGTGTTTCCTTTGACTGCTTTTGCGGGTAGTTGATGTTATTTTTTGCCTTTAATTAGTATTTGATTGTTCCACTTTCTTCGCTGTGATTTTATTTTCTCTGGTGATATCTGTTTAGCTTTAGGAGTGCTTCCATCAAGAGAAGTCCCTCTAAAGTATCCTGTAGAGGTGGTTTGTGGGAAAGAAATTCCCTCAACTTTTGCTAGTCTGGGAATTGTTTAATCCCTCCTTCATATTTTAATGATAATTGTGCTGGATACAGTATCTTGGTTCAAGGCCCTTCTGTTTTGTTGCATTAAGTATATCATGCCTTCTGGCCTGATAGTATATATTCTCTTCTGGCCTGTACAGTTTCTGTTGAGAAGTCTGATGATAGCCTGATGGGTTTTCCTTTGTAGGTGACCTTTTTTTCTCTCTCTGGCTGCCTTTAATACTCTGTCCTTGTCTTTGATCTTTGCCATTTAAATTTTTATCTGTCTTGGTGTTGTCCTCCTTGGGTCCCTTATGTTGGGAGTTCTGTGTGCTTCTGTGGTCTGAGAGACTATTTCCTCCCCAGTTTGGGGAAGTTTTCAGCAATTATTTCTTCAAAGACACTTTGTATCCCTTTTTCTCTCTCTTCTTCTTCTGGTTCCCCGATAATGCAGATATTGTTCCTTTTAGATTGGTCACACAGTTCTCTTAATATTGTTTCATTCCTGGAGATCCTTTTGTCTTTCTCTGCATCAGTTTCTCTGCATTCCTGTTCTCTGATTTCTATTCCATTAATGGCCTCTTCCATCTCGTCCATTTTGCTTTTAAGTCCGTCCAGAGATTGTTGTATTTCTGTACTCTCTTTTTATCCCTTGCATATTCTCTGCAAGTCCATCAGCATGGTTATGACCTTTATTTTGAATTGTTTTTCAGAAAGATTGTTTGAATCTATTTCCCCAGGTTCCCTCTCAAGTGAGGATGTCTGTGTGATTCTGGTCTGGACAAATTCTTCTCCCTTTTCATGGCAATAGAGGTAGTTGTGGGCATTTGGTATGTGTGTCAGCTGGGAGAACACAGTCCCTTTCCACCTGCTCCTGGCCTTCCTTTCCTGGGAAAACGGCAACCCCTAGTGGCTTGTGCTGTGTAGCTGTGCGCAGATGGGGGTCTCTGATTCTTGTCCGGGCTGCTGTGGTGTAAGGTCCGCACGGTTGCTGTGGGCGTGTTCGCTTTCAGGTTGCTGCTCCCTTATGGCGGGGCCGCCCCATAGGGGGAACGGGTGGGAGGGTCTTTATCACTGTGAGGGACCTCAGGGCTGTGCTGCTGCCCAGGGGTTAGGGCACCCAAAGTTCCCCAGGATTTCCAGCTGCTGGGTTGAGTGTGCCAGGATGCTTCCGTCCAGCTGTGAGTCTCCTATCCTTTTAAGACTTTCAAAAAGAACTCGCTTTTCTTTTGTTCCAGGGGCGCTGGCTGTGGGAACCCACTCACAGGTCTTACTGTTCTGTTTCCCTAGTATCCAGCACATCACGCACTGTATGTCTGTGCTCCCAGTGTGGATGACTAGGGCTGGGTATTTAGCAGTCCTGGACTCCCTCTCCCTCACTGCTCCAACTCCTCTGCTCCCACCAGGGAGCTGGGGTGGTGGGCATTTGGGTCCCACCGGTCCGCGGCTTCTATCTTACCTCTTTAGTGAGGAGCTGGGTTCTCACAGGTGTAGATGTAGCCTGGCTGTTGTCCTGTATCTTTTGGTCTCTCTTTTAGGAATAGTTGTATTTGTTGTATTTTCAAAAATATATATGTTTTTGGGAGGAGATTTCCTCAGTCCTACTCATGCTGCCATCTTGGCTCCTCCCTCCTTAGTTACTATTTTCATTTAAATATTTGCATGGTTATGGTAGCTATTTTAACATCTTTTCCCATCTTCATTGTGTGATTTTTTTTTTTCTATTAGCTAACTTTTCTAAAGATTATAGGTCACTGTATTATCACAGATGAGCACAAATTTAGTAGCTCAAAATATCCCATATTATCTCACAGTTTCAGAGGGCATGGAGTTTAGGTGGGTTCTCTGCTCAAGTGTCACAAGGCTGTAATTAAGGTGTCAGCCAGGCTGTTTTTTCATCTGGATGCTTTACTGGATGAGAATCTGTTTTTAAGCCCATTCATATTGTTGGCATACTTCATTTCCTGATGGCTGTATTCCTAAGGGCCCTGGCTTTTCATAGGATGTTGGCAGGAGACTGCCCTTGCTTCCTGGAGGGTATCTGCTGTTTCTTGCCACTCAGGCTTCTCTACCATGGCTGTTCAGTTTATCATGCCAACCAGGAGATTACCAGTGAGTACATCAGGCTCACCTTAGATAATGTCTCTTGATTAGTTCAGAATTGATTTTGTACCTTACTTAGATTTGCAAATTCCTTTCACCTTTGCCATATTCTGTTGGCTAGAAGCCAGTCATAGGGCCTGCCCACACTCAAGGGGAGGGTTTATACAGGGACTCAGCACCAGAAGGCAGGGAACATAGATCTGAGAATTTTGCCTACCACTGTCACATTTTTAATATTACTTAAGAACCAGTTTTTGAGACCTTATTTTAAGTATAGTTATGGACATCTAGAGTAGCCTTCCTCCCAGGTATAGTTCAGCTCTACAGAGTAACCTTTCTGAGGGTCTTTCCAAAATACCCGGAGGGGTCACCAGGGACTCCACTCTAGTTGGCTGGAGTCTTTCCACTTTGTTTGAAGACATCCGAGAATTGTGCAGTTTGTGCACCTTCCATGTTTTTTTGCGCAGCCTAATGGATTCACTCTGTGCAAGTAAGACTAGTGCACAGTAAAGTTTGAAGAAACCCCTTGACAGATTTCTAAAGCTCTTTATGCTTCCTTTTGGATCTTTGCCTAAACTTCCAGCCATTTTATTAGCCTTTGTGGATTTTGGTCTTTATCTGCCCAGTTTGACTTTGGTTTCTCCTTCCCTGTACCTGCAGTCTGGATACTGCATTCAGGCAGAAATAGTAGTGCTGAAAGGGCTAACTTCATTTATTCAGGTGTTACAGTCCTTTGCTGTCTGTTGTTCAGTCTCTGAAAAACAGTTACTTCCTAATCTGTTTTGCCTAGTTTTATTACCTTTTTTATGGTGAGAAGTTAAGTTCTGTGCTTCTTGCTCCATATGATCAGAAGCACAGTGGATTTATCTACTTCGATTATAAAACATTATTATTAACCTTAATGTAAGTCCTGTTATCCCTGTGGGAACTTCAGTATTGCTGTTATCTGTGCTTACTGGATAAATTCAGATGCTCTATGTCCACTGAAGGTTGGTAGACTAATAGTTAAGACAGTAGAGAAATTACTGGTTCAGTTGCGTTTTTGATATCCTGTGATTTGTGGTATTGCAGATCATACATACCTAAATTAAGAAGTTATTTTGTGTCATTAACATATGCAATAATAATGATCTTCTGTGGATCCAAAATGTTTGCACAACTGGATTTTTGCATAAATGAGGTCAGGATGAGAGGTTTAAATTTTTCTTCTGTAGAATTTAGGTAACCATGGGAGTTTTTGGAGCAGGGTACCAGTATGATAAGATAGTTCATCTTACATAAGTGCTAGGTATATTGGAGTAGGGAGAGGTGGAGTTCTGGAGACTAGCTAGGTTACTGCTGCAATCCAGGAGAAATGTCGAGAGTTCCTGCCTAAGGATAAAAGCCAGGAGAATAGAAAAGAGGGTTCGTATATAAAGTGGATAAGAGAGGATAAGCAATCAAAGCTCGATTATTAGGGCATTACCAGAAAACAGAGGGACATTTGCTTTTGAGATTTTCATTTTGGATGCACTTGTTTATTTACAGGCTTCTGGGAGATACTAGTAGAGCTATTATCCCAATTACTGGAAAAATGGAGATGAGGATAGAGTATTCTCTTATTTGAAAATAATGAACTCAAATAAGTTGTTGACTAACTGTAGAAATTTGGTAAATATTAATGTGTCTTGTGTTTGACCCCTAGTATTCATAAATTATGAAACTCGTTTGAAGAGGTTAATGATGAAAAATAGGATTTTACCTTCTGTATTTCCTACATATGCAGTAATTACTCTGTTGTAATTTAAACTTGAGGTTCTTAAAATTAAGAGTTGCACAGTTCAAGAATTAATACTGTATTATTTTCTTACCACTTTCTAGGAGGTGAAGATCGAGAACTTATTCAGAGAAGGAAAGAGCAATATAGACTAGAACTATTGGAACAAATTGCTGAACAACAGAATAACAAGAGACGGTAATGAAAGGTTTGCATTTTTAAAAGATGTTTTGAATTTAATATGCAGTTGTGTAAAATGCCATAGTGGTAACTATGACATAGTGAAATAAGATATTTTTCCTAAGTTGATTTTATATTTGTAAAGCACTTCTATTTCAATCTCCACATTGTTAATCAGCCAAGGTAATCAAATAGTATGAATGTGTTCATTTTCTTTGTCATAGGTAATAAGTGAGACTCTGTATATATCCTGTAGCAGGCCTTTTACATATGCCTTCATTGATTTCTTCAGTTTTTGGCTTAGGGTAATATTTAATGTTACCTATATGCCCACTATATTATCTCATATATAATAACAAATGTATAATAAAAGTATTTTGTCTTAGAATAATGTGAAATGGTAAGCTCACATAAATATGCAATATAAAAATAATCATGATAAATCCATAGATTTTATACTGTACATAGTCTTAAGAGTTTGTAGTCTTTTTTGTAGAAATAAGCTGTGAAATATTGATTAGTTTAAAATTATCAATAGATATCTTTGTCCTAAAGAATTTGAGACCTGTCATCTTTTAGTTTTACCTTTTTTCCTCTAAGAGGAAGGCAATATCTGCTATTAGCCATCGCCCAGCATTTTCTTAAAAACTCTTATTAGGAAGTATGATACTAATTTTTAATTTTTTCCCTTCTTTTTAGGATACTGAAAATATACTTGTACCCTAAAAGAAGCTTTTTATTTGTTTCACAAAGTCAAGATTTTGTTTTACTTTATACTTCATTCTGTGTGAACTGCTTGCCTAGGTGTTAAAGTACCCAAGGCACTGGTTGAAAGATACTTATTCCAAGACAGTTTATATGTGAATTCTAGATTATTTTGCACCAATTCAGCAAATTTAGTTTTCAGAGTCAGTTAATGGAATTATTTGTTTTTGGAGATGTTATTGCTTGGACCTTCTGTGTAAGTTTGTTCAGTAATAATTATGATTTTGATAGTGTTTAACTTTTTAATACATAAAACTTTTATTTTGTTCAGAGAAAAAGATTTGGAGCTCAGGGTTGCAGCTTCTGGAGCACAAGACCCTGAGAAATCGGTAAGGGTTCCTAGCATCTTTTAATGTTTAATCTTTCATTCACATAGGCTGCAAATGTGGTAGTAGGTGGAGATAGAAGATACTGGGTAAAATGTAAGAATAGACCAATTTGTGTAGTAATAAACTAAATCTAGTTCTCATAGAATTTGAGTCCTATTACTTGTTTATTTCTCTAAGATATTTCCTTTTTCATAGTACATCATTTTTTAGATCTTTTTAAATTAGTCCATCTACTTTGTTCACATGTACTACTCCGAAACAATTTAGTATACAGTAGATGTTAGTATTTTTCTTAAGTATTGACCACTTTTCTTATATTAGAGTGATTTCCAGAAAAACCGAAATCTTTAAGCATTTTAGTAATCTTTGTTTAATGTAAATTTAGAGGTATAATAACCTTATTTTTACTTTAATTTTGCAATTCTCATCAATAAGTGGAATGAATTACTCACATCATTGCAGTTATATAAGGAGAAGGTAATAATTAATTGCTCTTCTCAAAATGCCCTTTTTCTGTAGTTGGATATATGGAATCTGTTTGCTAAGGCAAGTTTTTGTTTTATCTTTGAATGATTAAGAAACTTTAATTTCATTAAAAAGTTCATTCTTAAGAAGAATACAGTAATTTAAAATTACTCATTTGTACACAACTTTTATTTACTCTCATTTTTGCTAAGTATATCTTGTGGGTTATCCGTTTTAAAAAGTTTAATACTGCACCCGCATCACTCCCAATGTGGTTTTTGATTGAACATAGAATAAAACTTTTGGTTAATTTGAGAAGTCATTCCTGGAGAATTAAATATTGTGGGGAAAAAAGGATAAATTCCAAAGCTAAATGTATTTTTCTCTATCAATAAATACTATTGAAATAGTTTCATAATAAAAAACTTATAAAATCTTGAACTTTTTAATGTAATATGGTGGCATGTTAAAACTTTGAGATTTGTAGTTTCATTAGTATTTGAAAGACCTTATTTATAATCGAATGAAACAAGCTTTAGAGTGTTAAGTTGCTTCATGAGACTAAATAAATAAAAATACTAGACATAATAGACCATTATTTACTTTTGATGTTCAAATCTTAAAAAAGGACATATAAATGATATTCTAGAGCAGGGGTTGGCAAATTATAGCTTGGGCCAAATGTAGTTACTTCGTTTTTAAAAATAAAGTTTTATTGCAGTACACCGTTGCTCATTTGTTTACATATTGTTTGGGGCTATTTTACTTTAACACTTTGGTTAAGTTGAATAGTTGCAAAGAGACCACATGGCTTGCAAAGCTTGCTATATTTACATCTGGCTCTTTACAGAAAATGTTTACTGACTATTCTAGAGAATACTTTATGTTAGAAATTGCAATTGGGTAGAAAAGCAGCATAGCATTGTAATATAGAAAGGTTTATATTTAGAGTTAGTATCTGGTCTAGTCTTGGCTTGATTCTTTTATTAATAGTGAGGACCTTAATGATGTATGTACTTAGGAGCCTCAATTACCCCATTGATAAAATAAGGCTTAGATCTTCAAAATATTTGATAGCTGTAAAATTCTGTTATTCTGTGACTAACTGTTTGGCAGCTAGGGATAAAGGGTCTTTTGAGGTCCCTTCCACCTTTAGATTTATGGTTATATGTAACAAACAGATTTTTTTCTTTATTTTAGCCTGATAGACTAAAGCAGTTTAGTGTGGCACCAAGACACTTTGAAGAGATGATACCACCTGAAAGACCCAGAGTAGCTTACCAGACACCTCTCCCTCCTTTATCTGCCCCATCTGTCCCACCCATCCCACCAGTTCACTCCATCCCATCTCAAAATGAAGATTTGCACAATGGACTCATCAGCACCCTTGGTGAAATGGTGCCTCCCAGGTGCTTGTTTAAAATGTTTTGTGTTTCGGCATTAGGTATGGTATAATTATATCTTACTGGATTTGCTGTAGCAGGTAATATTATCCTTCAGAGATTTTTGTACAACTAAAGGCTTTTGTCAAATAATTTCTCTTGAAATTTGTTTGTTAGTCTCTTCTCTGTTATTATAAAAACAAGGGAAATCCTTATGACATTCTTCTATTGTTTCAAAGATGCTTTAATATTTTTAGAATGAACAAGTAAGTACATTTAGTGCTTCATTTTTTGTCGTATTTTAGAATATCTATTTTTAATATATTTTAACTTATAAAAGCCACATGTTTTCTTCAGTTCTCTAATTTCCACTTGGCAAACATTGAATACTTTCTTCAGTTTATGCAGAAAAAGTTTCTAATGTTACTCTTTTACATGTATTACTTTAACTTCTGTTCCCTTCAACTCTTTCTCTAATTCCTTATTGGCCATGCAGCTCAAAATACCTGAAATAAAAAATGTTGAGATTATAAAATCTGTAATTTAGATGTTAAAGTAAGGATTTGGCATCATGCTATGTTAGACTACATAAAGAAAACCTGTTACTAGCATTAATATTTTCTTTGTTATTCTTTCTTCTCTCAATAGAACTGGATCTTATTTTTTACCTGCTGTTAATGTATTAATTATTGGAGTGTATTTTAATCAGGCATTTTTCTTTGTTAATATTGATATTTTCTGGGCTATACTTTCTTTCAATGAGACTTAGTCTTTTATTTATTGCTAACAATTGTAGGATTGTGTTTACTGTATTTATCATGTCTTGTTTATTTCATCTAATGGCTTCCTGACTCCAAAGACTGTGTGGGATTGAAATTACAGTGTATGATATGATGGTCTCAGTATTGGTTTAAGAATGAAAATGATTGGCCTCACTATATGAATTTGGGAAAAACTTCATTGAACTTTGATTTTCTTTGTAAAAGTGTAATAGTAATAATTTTTCTGATCTACAATTACAGGGTTGTTATGGGCATTAAATCTTACATAAATCTCTAAAAATTTAAGATTTAATGACAGTTCCCTTTCATAGAAGTTTTTTTTTTTTCTACTGCTTTGTTATTATGGAGTGAAAACAGGTGAGACACACTGAGTATCTAGCAAATATAAAAAACATGCATGACTAAAGAGAACTTCTTAGCTCTTCAGAATTATTTTGAAGTATACACAATGGAGGACCTATTAAGATACATTTTGAAATGAAAATATTCAAGGATTCCCCCCTTCTCTTTCATCTTTTATCTTCTCTCTTCATCTGTTCATCTAAAGGAATTTGCTTTTTCCATTTTTATTATTGGAAAATACGGACTTGGTGGAAAGAAAGATATTTCCTAATCAGTAATTAAGTGCCAAAGTAGAGGGTTTAGAAATTTTAACTTTATGAAATACTAAACATGTCAAGACTTCTCTGTTGTTATTTAAGTGGTTTCCGTTTCATATTATAGCTGACTTCCTTTGAAAGAATAATATATTTTTAGAGTTAAAAAGTAACACCCTTTTCCCCAATCAAATGGAACCATGTGAATCCTGTTTCGTACCTCTTTCTGTCCCTATCCTTCCTCTCTGCCATTCACTCACTCTAGCAACATGTCTAAATCACTGCCTTTTCTAGAAAGCTGCCTTTAAACTTTCTTCCTTTCCCCTATGTGATTTGAATGTCCCTCTTACAGGTTCCTATAGTACCCTTTGTCTACTTGTGTTGTTTTATTTACTGTACTTTGTTGTAATTGTTAATTTCTGTATTACTCCTGAGGGACAGGGACCATGTTTGTTCAATAATGGCATATAGTGACTAATTTGATATTAATTCATTGAATATTATCCAAGGAATTTGTCTATGTAAGTGCTATACCTTAATTTCTGAAATTTTGTCATATTTTTTGCTTTTGAGTCATAATTTTTGAGAATAGATTGAAGCAAGATGGTGGCTTTTTGTAATGAAGCAGTTTGATTTTCAGTAACATTTTTTGCAAAAATATTATCTTCATTTAAGAAGAATTTGCAATGAATATGAGAATTTTCCAATCTTCTTTTGATGTAGGGTTGCATCTCTGCCTCCACCTCCCCTACTACCACCTTTGGCTACTAACTATCGAACTCCTTATGATGATGCATACTATTTTTATGGGGCCAGGAATACTTTGGATCCCAGTCTTGCTTATTGTAAGTTTTCAATAGGGTAAACTTTTATTTCCAGTGTTACAGCCAGGAAAATTGGTTTTTTGGCAAGTAAAAAATATAGAAATGAGATAAGCACACCTTTACTTAATTCAAATAATACTTATTGAGTTAATAAATGCTGTATTTTAAAACTCAGTCATAGCACATAGCTATTTCCTTTTTCATCTAGCTTTAAGAAATACTATTTTGGGTTTTCTTGTATTATTTTTTGCTAACTATACTAACCCATAAGGAAATAAGAATTTTGCCTAAAGTAACATTTTCAGTATGTGACTTTTCCCTTAGGGATAAAATTTTATTAAATAGATAGTCTGAAATAAATGTGTTTGTTTTCTTCTAAGATGGTTCAGGAATGATGGAAATAAAGCCTGCAGCTTATGTTAGTGTTCCTGTCACCCACCAGCCAGCACAACCTATTATGTAAGTTGTTAGTTAAAATAATAATTTCTTTTAAGATGAATTTGTCTTCCATAGAACCTGTATTATTCAACTCCTGTTTATCTTCAGAGCAGATAGAACTTATTTGAATATTTCCACTATTGTATAACCAGTATGTCGAAAGTAGTTTTTAAGTCAGTGTTTCATAGAAAGCACATTTTAAAATTAAGAATAACCTCAGTTTCTCTCAGTAGAAAAGTCATGCATGCTTATTATTGATAAAGAAAGAAAACAAGCATATGCAAAAGTTGAAATCACCTAAAACCTCATTCATCCAGAGATAGACATATCTAAATATTCAACTAGGTAGACTTTCTATGAACTCACAAAATGTATACACAACACACACCAAAATGATATTATATTGTATATATTCCATAACCTGCTTTAAAAAGTAATAGCATATTATAAACATTTTTCCATATTAGTAAATATACTTTAGAGTATCTTTTTAGAATTAAACTTTTTATTTAGGGATCATTGTAGATTCCCATGGTAGAATTGTAAGAAATAGAGACATCTTGTGTACAATTTACCTACTTTCCTCCCAATGCTAGCATCTTGGGAAACTGGTACAGTATCAGTAAGTGATATTGAATACAGTCAAGATACAGAACACTTCCATCATCACCAGGATCTGTTATGGTGTCCTTTCATAGCTATACCTGCTTTCCTCCTGCCCCTGGTCACTGGCAGAAACTAACCTGTTCTTCATTTCTCTGATATTTTAAGAATGTTATATAAATGGAATAATATAGTATGTAACTTTTTGGGGTTCTCTGGAGATTCATACAGGTTATTGCATGTATAAACTGTTCTTATTGTTGATTATCATTTCATGGTATGTATACTGCATTCACTTGTTAAAGGACATCCAAGTTAATAGAGTTACGGTAAACATTAGTGTACAGGATTTTGTGTGAGCATAATCTTCCATTTCTTTGGGATAATTGCCGAAGAGTATTAATTTTGAGTTGTATGGTAGTTACAGGTTTAGGTTTGTAAGACACTGATAAACTGTTTTCAGAGATACTGTACCATTTTACATTTGTATCAACAATGTATGACAAATACGGTTTCTTCACATCTTCACCAGCATTTGGTGTTTTCACTTTTGCTTGTGCCATTATGATAGGTGTGTAGTGATACATCATTGGGGTTTTAATATACATTTCCTTGATAATGATGCTGCACATCTTCCATGTATTTATTTGCCATCTATAAATCTTTTGGTGAAATGCCTCTTGATGTCTTTTGCACATTTCTAGTCACTTTTTTTTTTACTACTCATTTTAAGTACTCTTTATATGTCCTAAATACTAGTTCTTTGTCAGATATGTGGTTTCCAAATATTTTCTCTCAGTTTAAAGCTTATCTTTTCATCCATTTAGTGGGGTTTTTCACAGAGCAAAAATTTAAATTCTTATCAAATCCAGTTTATCAGTTTTTCATTTTATGGCTCATGCTTTCAGTGTAAGTCTAAGTACTCATTTCCTAGCTCTAGATCCCAAAGATTTTCTCCCGTTTTTCTTTTTTCCCCCCTAAAAGTTTTTTAGTTTTACATTTAAGCCTATTCCCATCTTGAGTTAGTTTTTGGTTAAGATGTGAGACTTAGATTGAGGGCCTTTTTTTTTTTTAATGGGTATCCAGTGGCTCCAAGCACCATTTGTTGACAAGATAATATTTCTTCTATTGAATTGCTTTTGTACTTTTTAAGAAATTTGTTGGACATATTTGTATGGGTCTGTTTCTGGGATTCTCTATTCCATTCATCTATGTATGTGGCTATCCTTCAGCCAGTAGCACTTAATTATTGTAGAACTGAGGTAAGTTTTGAAATTGGGAAATGTGAGTTATCCAAAAAGTTTTTCTATTCCTAAGTTGTTTTGCTGTTCTAGATCCTTTGCAGTTCATGTGAATTTTAGGACCATCTTGTCAATTTCTGCAAAATGGCAGTTGGGATTTTGATAAGAGATTTTGTAGAATGTGTAGATCTGCTTAAGTATTACCATCTTAACATTTTTTTCAACTTTTTTTATAGCTGAATAATATTCCATTGTATTTATACACCATAAATTGTTAATCCATTCATCAGTCAGTGGACATTTGGGTTGTTTCCATTTTTTGACTAAAATAATACTGCTGTGAACATTGGTGTACACATTTTGTGTGAATATCAGTTTTCAATTCTTCTGGGTATATACTTAGTAGTAGAATTGGTAACTCTATATTTAACTTTTTGGGGAACTGTTTTCCACAGCAGCTGCATTGTTTTACATTCCCATCAGCAATGAGATGAGGGCTCTAATTTCTTCATATTCTCACCTACACTTTTTATTTTCAGATTTTAAAAAGTTATAGCTATCTTCATGGGTATGGAGTAGTATCTCATTGTGGATTTCATTTGCGTATCTCTCAGGACTAATGATACTGAGCTTCTATCTACAGGTCTACTAGCCATTTATTTAGAGAAATGTCAAACCAAAGCCTTGGTCCTTTAAAAAATTGGGTTACTTATCTTTTTTATTATTGAGTTGTAGGAGTCCTTTACACATTGTAGATATAAAGTCCCTTATCACATAAATAATTTTTGGTACTTTTCTCTCATATTGTGGTATGTCATTTCACTTTCTTTATAGTATCCTTTGAAACACAAGTTTTTAATTTAGAAGTCCAATTTTTCTTTGATTGCTTGTGCTCTTTTTGTTATCACAACCAGAAACTTAGTCTGAAATCATGAAGAATTACTTAAAAAAATTTTTTTTATTAAGATATTATTGATATACATATACTGTTATGAAGGTTTCACATGAAAAAACCACGTGGTTACTACAGTTAGCCATATTATCATGTCCCCACCCATACCCCAATGCAGTCACTGTCCATCAGTGTAGTAAGATGCCACAGAGTCACTACTTGTCTTCTCTGTGCAGCACTGTTTTCCCTGTGATCCCCCACACCATGTGTACAAAACGTAATACCCCTCAATCCCCTTCTCCCTCCCTCCCAACCCGCCCGCCCACACCCCACCCCTTTGGTAAGCACTAGTCCCTTCTTGGAGTCTGTGAGTCTGCTGCTATTTTGCTCATTCAATTTTGCATTGTTGTTATACTCCACAAATGAGGGAAATCATTTGGCACTTGTCTTTCTCTGTCTGGCTTATTTCACTGAGCGTAATATACTCCAACTCCATCCATGTTGTTGCAAATGGTAGGATTTGTTTCTTTCTTATGACTGAATAGTATTCCATTGTGTATATGTACCACATCTTCTTTATCCATTCATCTACTGATGGACACTTAGGTTGCTTCCATATCTTGGCTATTGTAAATAGTGCTGTGATAAACATAGGGGTGCATATGTCTTTTTGAGTCACAAAAGTTGTAATCTTTGGGTAAATTCCAAGGAGTGGGATTCTTGGATCAAATGGTATTTCTATTTTTAGTTTTCGAGGAATCTCCACATTGCTTTCTACTAGCTTACATTCCCACCAGCAGTGTAGGAGGGTTCCCCTTTCTCTGCATTCTTGCCAGCATTTGTTGTTCTTAGTCTTTTTGATGCTGGCCATCCTTACTGGTGTGAGGTGATATCTTGTTGTGGTTTTAATTTGCATTTCCCTGATGATTAGTGATGTGGAGCACCGTTTCATGTGTCTGTTGGCCATCTGAAGTTCTTCGGAGAACTGTCTCTTCATATCCTCTGCCCATTATTTAATCGGGTTATTTGCTTTTTGGGTGTTGAGGCATGTGAGTTCTTTACATATTTTGGCTGTCAACCCCTTGTTGGATGTGTCATTTACAAATATATTTTCCCAAACTGTAGGGTTCCTTTTTGTTCTGTTGATGGTGTCCTTTGCCATACAGAAACATTTTAGTTTGATGTAGTCCCATGTGTTCATTTTTGCTTTTGTTTCCCTTGTTCAAGGAGATGCATTCAGGAAGAAGTTGCTCATGCTAATATTTTATGTTGTCTTCTTAGAGTTTTATGGTTTCATGACTTACATTCACGTCGTTGATCCATCTCGAGTTTACTTTTGTGTATGGGGTTAAACAATAATCGAGTTTCATTCTCTTGCATGTAGCTGTCTAGTTTTGCCAACACCAGTTGTTGAAGAGGCTGCCATTTCCCCATTATATGTCCATGGCTCCTTTGTCGTGTATTAATTCACCATTTATGGTTGTGTTTATATCTGGGCTCTCTAGTCTGTTCCATTGGTCTATGGTTCTGTTCTTGTGCCAGTACCAAATTGTCTTGATTACTGTGGATTTGTAGTAGAGCTTGAAGTTGGGGAGCATAATCCCCCCAGCTTTATTCTCTGTCTTCTTAGGATTGCTTTGGCTATTTGGGGTCTTTTGTGCTTCCATATGAATTTTAGAACAATATGCTCTATTTTATTGAAGAATGCTGTTGGTATTTTAATAGGAATTGCATTGAATTTGTAGATTGTTTTAGGCAGGGTGGCCATTTTGACAATATTAATTCTTCCTATCCATGAGCATGGCATGTGTTTCCATTTATTGGTATCTTCTTTAATTTCTCTCATGAGGGTCTTGTCATTTTCAGAGTATAGGTCTTTCACTTCCTTCAGTAGGTTTATTCCTAGGTATTTTATTCTTTTTGATGCAACTGTAAATGGAATTGTTTTCCTGATATCTCTTTATACTAGTTCATAGTTAGTGTATAGGAAAGCAACTGGTTTCTGTGTATTAATTTTGTATTAATTTGCTGAATTCAGATATTAGATCTAGTAGTTTTGGAGTAGATTCTTTAGGGTTTTTTGGTACAATATCATGTCATCTGCAAACAGGGACAGTTTAACTTCTTCCTTGCCAACTGGATGCATTTTATTTCTTTGTGTTGTCTGATTGCCATGGTGAGGACCCCCAGAACGATGTTGAATAAAAGTGAGGAGAGTGGGCATCCTTGTCTTGTTCCCGATCTTAAACGATAGGCTTTCAGCCTCTCACTGTTAAGTATGATGTTTGCTGTGGGTTTTTCATATATGGCCTTTTTTATGTTGAGGTACTTGCCCTCTATACCCATTTTGTTGAGTTTTTATCATGAATGGATGTTGAATTTTGTCAGATGCTTTTTTGGCATCTATGGAGATGATCCTGTGATTTTTGTCCTTTTTGTTGAGGTGGTGGATGATGTTGATGGATTTTTCTAATATAGTATCATCCTTGCATCCCTGGAATAAATCCTACATGACCATGGTGGATGATTTCTTTCATGTATTTTTGAATTCAGTTTGCTAATATTTTGTTGAGTATTTTTGAGTCTGTGTTTATCAGGGATATTGGTCTGTAATTTTCTTTTTTGTGGTGTTTTTGCCTAGTTTTGGTATTAGAGTTATGCTGGCCTTGTAGAATGAGTGTGTGAGTATTCCCTCCTCTTCTACTTTTTGGAAAATTATAAGGAGCATGGGTATTAGGTCTTCACTAAATGTTTGTTAAAATTCAGCCGTGAAACCATCCAGTCCAGGAGTTTTGTTCTTAGGTAGTTTTTGATTACCAATTCAATTTTGTTGCTGCTAATTGGTCTGTTCAGATTGTCTGTTTCTTCCTTGGTCAGCCTTGGAAGGTTGTATTTTTCTAAAAAGTTGTCCATTTCTTCTAGGTTATCCAGTTTGTTAGCATATAATTTTTCATAATAGTCTTTGGTAATTCTTTGTATTTCAGTGGTGTTGGTAGTGATTTTTTCTTTCTCATTTCTGTTTCTGTTTAGGTGTGTAGACTCTTTTTTTCTTGATAAGTCTGGCTAGGGGTTTAGCTATTTTGTTTATTTTCTTGTAGAACCAGCTTCTGCTTTCATTGATTCTTTCTATTTTATTCTTCTCAAATTTATTTATTTTTGCTCCAACCTTTATTATGACCCTGCTCCTACTGACTTCGGGCCTCATTTGTTATTCTTTTTCTAGTTTCATTAATTGTAAGTTTAGACTGTTCATTTGGGATTGTTCTTCTTTCCTGAGGTAGGCCTGTATTACAATGTACTTCCCTCTTAGCAAGGCCTTTGCTGCGTCCCGCAGATATTGCTGTGTTGAATTATTGTTGTCATTTGTCTCCAAATATTGCTTGGTCTCTGTTTTTATTTGGTCATTGATCCATTGATTATTTAGGAGCATGTTTTTAAGCCACCATGTGTTTGTGGGCTTTTTAATTTTCTTAGTGTAATTTATTTCTGGTTTTATACCTTTGTGATCTGAGAAGCTTATTGGTACAATTCCAATCTTTTTGAATTTACTGAGGCTCTTTTTGTGGTCTAGTATATAATCTATTCTTGAAAATTTTCCATGTGCACTTGAGAAGAGTGTGTATCCTGTTGCTTTCGATGGAGTGTTCTGTAGATGTCCATTAGGTCCATCTATTCTAATACATTGTTCAGTGCCTCTGTCTCCTTACTTATTTTCTGTATCATCAATCTGTCTTTTGGATTGATTGGTGTGTTGAAGTCTCCTAAAATGAATGCATTGCATTCTATTTCCCCCTTTAATTCTGTTAGTATGTGTTTTACATATGTAGGTGATCTTGTGTTGGGGGCTTAGATATTTATATAGTTATATCCTCTTGTTGGACTGATCCCTTTACCATTGTGTAATGTCCTTCTATGTCTCTTGTTACTTTCTTTCCTTTCAAGACTATTTTGTCTGATACAAGGATTGCAACTCCTGCTTTTTTATTCCTATTAGTTGCATGAAATATCTTTTTCCATCCTTTACTTTTAGTCTATGTACGTCTTTGGGTTTGACATGCATCTATTGTAGGCAGCATATAGACGGGTCTTGTGTTTTTATCCATTCAGTGATTCTGTGTCTTTTGATTGGTGCATTCAGACCATTTACATTTAGGGTGATTGTCAATAGGTATATACTTATTGCCATTGCAGACTTTAGATTCATGGTCACTGAAGGTTCAACGGTTATTCCTTTACTATCTAACAGTCTAATTTAACTCACCAAGTATGCTGTTGCAAACACAACCTGTAGGTTCTTTTGTTTTCTCCTGTTTCTTCCTCCTCCATTCTTTATATATTGGGTATCATATTCTGTATTCTTTGTCTATCCCTTGATTGACTTTGGGGGTCTTTGATTCGAGTTTGAATCGGCATAGTAATTAATTGTTCTTCTTTACTGTGGTTTTATTTCCCCTGGTGATAGCTATTTAGCCTTAAGAATACTTCCATCTATAGCAGTCCCTCCAAGTTGCAGTGTAGAGGTGGTTTGTGGGAGGTAAGTTCTCTCAGCTTTTGCTTATCTCAAAATTGTTTAATCTCTCCTTCAAATTTAAATGATAACCTCTGCCAGGTAGAGTATTCTTCGTTCGAGGCCCTTCTGCTTCATTGCATTAAATATATCATGCCACCCCCTTCTGGCCTGTAAGGTTTCTATTGAGAAATTGATGATAGTCTGATGGGTTTTCCTTTGTATGTGATCTTTTTTCTCTCTCTAGCTGTGTTTACTAGTCTGCCCTTGTCCTTGATCTTTGCCGTTTTAATTATTATATGTCTTGGTATTTTCATCCTTGGGTCCTTTGTGTTGGGAGATTTTTGCACCTCCGTGGCATGAGAGACTATTTCCTTCCCAAGATTGGGGAAGTTTTCAGCAATTCCTCCTCAGTGACACTTTCTATCCCTTTTTGTGTGTCTTCTTCTTCTGGTACCCCTATAATGCGAGTATTATTCCATTTGGATTGGTCATACAGTTCTCTCAATATTCTTTCATTGTTAGAGATCCTTTTTCATCTCTGTGCCTCAGCTTCTTTGTATTCCTCTTCTCTAATTTCTGTTCCATTTACCATCTCTTGTACATCTAGTCTGCTTTTAAATCCTTCCATTGTATGTTGCATTTCAGACATGGAATTTCTTAATGATTGAATTTCCATCATAAATTGTCCCTGAGTTCTTGAGTATTTTTCTTTACCTCCATAAGCATGTTTTTTTTTTTGAGAGGGCATCTCTCATATTTATTGATCAAATGGTTGTTAACAACAATAAAATTCTGTATAGGGGACTCAATGCACAGTCATTAATCAACCCCAAGCCTATATCTCAACAGTCTCCAATCTTCTAAAGCATAACAAACAAGTTCTTACATGGTGAACAAGGTCTTACATAGTGAATAAGTTCTTACATGGTGAACAGTGCAAGGGCAGTCATATCACAGAAACTTTCGGTTTTGATCACGCATCATGAACTATAAACAATCAAGTCAGATATGATTATTCGTTTGATTTTTACACATGATTTATATGTGAATCCTACATTTCTCCCTTATTATTAGTATTATTTTTTAATAAAATGCTGAAGTGGTAGGTGGATGCAAGATAAAGGTAGAAAACATGATTTAGTGCTTTAAGAGGGCAAATGTAGATGATCAAGTCTGTGCCTATAGACTGAGTATTAATCCAAGCTAGACAAGGGCAACAAGACATCCATGGATGCAGAAGATTTCTCTCAAAACAGGGGGTGGGGGGTGAGGTTCTAAGCCTCCCCTCTGTTGGTCTCCAATTTCTCTCCTGATGGCCCCCTGTGACTGTGCCTGTCTTAGGTTGTTCCTCCCTTGAGGAATCTTACCCGTCTCTGGCTAACCAGTCATCTTCCGGGGCCATACAGGGAAATGTAAAGTTGGTAAGTGAGAGAGAAGCAATGTTCTTTGAAAAGGTTAGCTTTTTACTTCTTTGCACATTTATGCCCTGTGGCTTCTATGCCCAGCATTTGTCTTGAGGTGTCTTTACCACTTGGAAGAATTATGATACTTGGTAAATTCGATATGAGGCACGAATTCTACTAAAGGGTTGTAATTAGGAAGGGAGAAGAAAAGCTATAGAAGTAGCAGATGGAAGAAAACATGGTAAGATTGATTATTTCTTTGACATATCTTCTTGTAAAGTAACATAAGCATGTATAGGTTTTAAACTACTAATTAAATTGTGCACATACATTAACATAATAGGAATACAGCTACATAACAAAAGCAGACCTACAAATCAATTACCAGCCATATCCAGTGAAACCAAGAAAACCAGTTAAGTACCCTAGGCATTTCTGAAAACTTATCAATGGTATGATGGATATTGTCTAACTGAATTTGAATAGTTCGAGAAAAATCAGACAAATTAAAACAACACATTCCTGGGAACTGTTTGCATCCCATGTGTTCTTTTAACAGTAGATAGTCTATAGTCGCACGATTTTGGAGCACTGCAACTTGTACTTCTCCTAATTCTTGGTTGAGTTCCGACAGTATAGATCCAGTCAAATTTGTTGTTTTAATGCACGCACAGGCCAGCTTAGATATCTCCTTCTTCATTCCAACGGTAAGTCCAGGAGCCGGTGGGATGACTGCAGCTTCAACTGCAGCAGCGCCAGGATCTTTGTTGAAGTTTTTTGATGTTCATCTTCTGGAATGACTCTTCCAGAGGATGTTGATGTTGGAAGTTCTTCTTCATATCGTATCTTAATTTGTTTACTGTGTAGCCAAATTAGGCTTTCATCCTCTGTATAAACACAAACAAACCCTTTGCCCACACTTTGATATGACCTTTATACCATTGTGAAGAACCTATTGGAGATCACCACACAGGAACTGCTTTTTTTTTTAAGAGAAAGGAATATTATCAGAAAAATGTACTTCCATAGCTGATCATCTGACACCCTTTGAAAGATCAAAATTAAGGATATGTAAAGCATGCATTAATTGTTGATTTGCAATTAGTTTTATCCTATCAGGGAGTAATCCCCCTTTTCTTTCTCTTTTTTTTTTTAGTTATCGTTAATCTACAATAACATGAAGAATATTATGTTTACTAGGTTCTCCCCTATACCAAGTCCCCCCCACAAACCCCATTACAGTCACTGTCCATCAGCATAGCAAAATGTTGTAGAATCACTACTTGTCTTCTCCGTGTTGCCCAGCCCTCCCCTTTCTCCCACCCCCCACATTATGCATGCTAATCATAATACCCCCTATCTACTCCCCCCTTATCCCTCCCTACCCACCCATCCTCCCAAGTCCCTTTCCCTTTGGTACCTGTAAGTCCATTCCTGGGTTCTGTGATTCTGCTGCTGTTTTGTTCTTTCAGTTTTTCCTTTGTTCTTATACTGCGCAGATGAGTGAAATCATTTGGTATTTCTCTTTCTCCGCTTGACTTATTTCACTGAGCATAATACCCTCTAGCTCCATCCATGTTGTTGCAAATGGTAGGATTTGTTTTCTTCTTATAGCTGAATAATGTTCCATTGTGTATATGTACAACATCTTCTTTATCCATTCATCTACTGATGGACACTTAGGTTGCTTCCAATTCTTGACTATTGTAAATAGTGCTGCGATAAACATTCGGGTGCATCTGTTGTTTTCAAACTGGAGTGCTGCATTCTTAGGGTAAATTCCTAGGAGTGGGATTCCTGGGTCAAATGGTAAGTTTATTTTGAGCATTTTGAGGAGCCTCCATACTGCTTTCCACAATGGTTGAACTAATTTACATTCCCACCAGCAGTGTAGGAGGGTTCCCCTTTCTCTACAACCTCGCCAACATTTGTTGTTTGTCTTTTGGACGGTAACCATCCTTACTGGTGTGAGGTGATACCTCATTGTGGTTTTAATTTGCATTTCTCTGATAATTAGTGATATGGAGCATCTTTTCATGTGTCTGTTGGCCATCTGAATTTCTTTTTTGGAGAACTGTCTGTTGAGTTCCTCTGCCCATTTTTTAATTGGATTATTTGTTTTTTGTTTGTTGAGGTTGGTGAGCTCTTTATATATTTTGGATGTCAAGCCTTTATCAGATCTGTCATTTACAAATATATTCTCCCATACTGTAGGGTTCCTTTTTCTATTGATGGTGTCTTTTGCTGTACAGAAGCTTTTCAGCTCAATTTAGTCCCACTTGTTCATTTTTGCTTTTGTTTTCCTTGCCTGGGGAGATATGTTCAAGAAGAGGTGACTCATGTTTATGTCTAAGAGATTTTTGCCTATGTTTTTTTCTAAGAGTTTTATGGTTTCATGACTTACATTCAGGTCTTTGATATATTTCGAATTTACTTTTGTGTTTGGGGTTAGACAGTGGTCCAGTTTCATTCTCTTACACGTAGCTATCCAGTTTTGCCAGCACCATCTGTTGAAGAGACTGTCATTTCCCCATTGTACATCCATGGCTCTTTTATCAAATATTAATTGACCATGTATGTTTGGGTTAATGTCTGGAGTCTCTAATCTGTTCTACTGGTCTGTAGGTCTGTTCTTGTGCCGGTACCAAATTGTCTTGATTACTGTGGCTTTGTAGTAGAGCTTGAAGTTGGGGAGTGAATTCCCCCCCACTTTATTCTTCCTTCTCAGGATTGCTTTGGCTATTCATGGTCTTTGGTGTTTCCATATGAGTTTTTGAACTATTTGTTCCAGTTTGTTGAAGAATGTTGCTGGTAATTTGATAGGGATTGCATCAAATCTGTATATTGCTTTGGGCAGGATGGCCATTTTGATGATATTAATTCTTCCTAGCCAAGAGCATGGGATGAGTTTCCCTTTGTTAGTGTCCCCTTTAATTTCTCTTAAGAGTGTCTCGTAGTTTTCAGGGTATAGGTCTTTCACTTCTTTGTTTAGGTTTATTCCTAGGTATTTTATTCTTTTTGATGCAATTGTGAATGGAGTTATTTTCCCGATCTCTCTTTCTATTGGTTCATTGTTAGTGTATAGAACAGCCACAGATTTCTGTGTGTTAATTTTGTATCCTGCAACTTTGCTGTATTCCGATATCAGTTCTAGTATTTTTGAAGCGGAGTCTTTAGGGTTTTTTATGTACAATATCATGTCATCTGCAAATAGTGACAGCTTAAGTTCTTCTTTACCAATCTGGATTCCTTGTATTTCTTTCTTTTGTCTAATTGCCGTGGCTAGGACCTCCAGTAGTATGTTAAATAATAGTGGGGAGAGTGGGCATCTCTGCCTTGTTCCTGATCTCAGAGGAAAAGCTTTCGGCTTCTCGCTGTTCAGTATGATGTTGGCTGTGGGTTTATCATATATGGCCTTTATTATGTTGAGGTACTTGCCCTCTATTCCCATTTTGCTGAGAGTTTTTGTCATGAATGGATGTTGACTTTTGTCAAATGATTTTTCAGCATCTATGGAGATGATCATGTGGTTTTTGTCCTTCTTTTTGTTGATGTGGTGGATGATGTTGATGGATTTTCAAATGTTGTACCATCCTTGTATCCCTTTGATGAATCCCACTTGGTCATGGTGTATGATCCTTTTGATATATTTTTAAATTCAGTTTGCTAATATTTTATTGATAATTTTAGCATGTACATTCATCAGGGATATTGGTCTGTAATTTTCTTTTTTTTGGTGGGGTCTTTGCCTGGTTTTGGTATTAGGGTGATGTTGGCTTCATAGAATGAGTTTGGGAGTATTCCCTCCTCTTCTATTTTTGGAAAAACTTTAGGGAGAATAGGTATTATGTCTTCTCTGTATGTCTAATAAAATTCCGAGGTTAGTCATCTGGCCCGGGGGTTTTGTTCTTGGGTAGTTTTTTTATTACCATTTCAATTTCTTTGCTTCTAATTGGTTTGTTTAACTTTTGTGTTTCTTCCTTGGTCAGTCTTGGAAGGTTGTATTTTTCTAGGAAGTTGTCCACTTCTTCTAGGTTTTCCAGCTTGTTAGCATATAGGTTTTTATAGTAGTCTTTAATAATTCTTTGTATTTCTGTGGAGTCTGTTGTGATTTTTCCATTCTCATTTCTGATTCTGTTGATGTGTGTTGATTCTCTTTTTCTCTTAACAAGTCTGGCTAGAGGCTTATCTATTTTGTTTATTTTCTCAAAGAACCAGCTCTTGGTTTCATGGATTTTTTTGTATTGCTTTATTCTTCTCAATTTTGTTTACTTCTTCTCTTATCTTTATTATGTCCATCCTTCTGCTGACTTTAGGCCTCATTTGTTCTTCTTTTTCCAGTTTCGATAATTGTGATGTTAGACTATTTATTTGGGATTGTTCTTCCTTCTTTAAGTGTACCTGGATCGCTATATACTTTCCTCTTAAGACTGCTTTCACTGCGTCCCACAGAAATTGGGACTTTGTGTTGTTGTCACTTGTTTCCATCTATTCCTTGATCTCTATTTTAATTTTTTCATTGATCCATTGATTATATAGGAGCATGTTGTTAAGCTTCCATGTGTTTGTGAGCCTTTTTGTTTTCTTTGTAGAATTTATTTCTAGTTTTTTACCTTTGTTGTCTGAAATGTTGGTTGGTAGAATTTCAGTCTTTTGGAATTTACTGAGCCTCTTTTTGTGAGCTAGTATGTGGTCTATTCTGGTGAATGTTCCATGTGCACTTGAGAATAATGTGTATCCTGTTTCTTTTGGATGTAGAGTTCTATAGATGTCTTTTAGGTACATCTGTTCTAGTGTGTTGTTCAGTGCCTCTGTGTCCTTACTTACTTTCTTCCCAGTGGATCTATCCTTCAGGGTGAGTGGTGTGTTGAGTCTCCTAAAATGAATGCATTGCATTCTATTTCCTCTTTTAGTTCTGTTAGTATTTGTTTCACATATGCTGATGCTCCTGTGTTGGGTGCATGTATATTTAGAATGGTTATATCCTCTTGTTGGACTGAGCCCTTTATCATTGTGTAATGTCCTTCTTTATCTCTTGTTGCTTTCTTTGTTTTGAAGTCTATTTTGTCTGATACTAGTTCTGCAACCCCTGCTTTCTTCTCTCTGTTGTTTGCCTGAAATATGTTTTTCCATCCCTTTACTTTTAGTCTGTGCATGTCTTTCGGTTTGATGTGAGTTTCTTGTAAGCAGCATATAGATGGGTCTTGCTTTTTTATCCATTCTGTTACTCTGTGTCTTTTGATTGGTGCATTCAGTCCATTTACATTTAGTGCGACTATTAAAAGATATGTACTTATTGCCATTGTAGGCTTTAGATTTGTGGTTACCAAAGGTTCAAGGTTAGCTTCTTCAGTATCTTACTGCCTAACTTAGGTTGCTTATTGAGCTGTTATATACACTGTCTGGAGATTCTTTTCTTCTCTCCCTTCTTATTCCTCCTCCTCCATTCTTTATATGTTGATTATTTTATTCCGTGCTCTTTCGTGTTTCCTTTAACTGCTTTTATTGGGTAGTTGATTTTATTTTTTGCCTTTAGTTACTATTTGGTTGCTCTGCTTTCTTTGCTGTGATTTTATTTTCTCTGGTGACATCTGTTTAGTCTTAGGAGTGCTACCATCTAGAACAGTCCCTCTAAAATACCCTGTGGAGGTGATTTGTGGGAGGCGAATTCCCTCAAATTTTGCTTGTATGGAAATTGTTTAATCACTCCTTCATATTTAAATGATAATCATGCTGGATGCAGTATCCTTGGTTCAAGGCCCTTCTGTTTCATTGCATTAAATATATTATGCCATTCTCTTCTGGCCTGTAAGGTTTCTGTTGAGAAGTCTGATGATAGTGTGATGGGTTTTCCTTTATAGGTGACCTTTTTCTCTCTAGCTGCCTTTAAAACTCTTTCCTTGTCCTTGATCCTTTCCATTTTAATTACTATGTGTCTTGGTGTTGTCCTCCTTGGATCCTTTCTGTTGGGGGTTCTGTGTAATTCCATGGTCTGTTCGATTATTTCCTCCCCCAGTTTGGGGAAGTTTTCAGCAATTATTTCTTCAAAGACACTTTCTATCCCTTTTTCTCTCTCTTCTTCTTCTGGTACCCCTATAATACAGATATTGTTCCTTTTGGATTGGTCACACAGTTCTCTTAATATTGTTTCATTCCTGGAGATCCTTTTATCTCTCTCTATGTCAGCTTCTATGTGTTCCTGTTCTCTAGTGAGAGGTGGTGAGACATGAGCCCTCATGTGTCCTCCATGATCATGTCCATGAGCATGTTTACTGTTCTCTAGTTTCTATTCCATCAATGGCCTCTTGCATTTTATCCATTCTGCTTATAAATCCTTCCAGAGTTTGTTTCACTTGTGTAATCTTCCTGGCATGTGTAATCTCTCTCTGGCCTTCATCCCTTAGCTCTTGTATATTTCTCTACATCTCCATCAGCATGTTTATAATTCTTATTTTGAATTCTTTTTCAGGAAGACTGGTTAGGTCTGTCTCCTTCTCTGGTGTTGACTCTGTGATGTTGGTCTGCCTGTAGTTTTGCCTTTTCATGGTGACAGAGATAGTTTGCAGAGCTGGCACGAGTGACGGCTTGAAGAACTTCCCTTCTTGTTGGTTTGTGGCCTTCCTCTCCTGGGATAACAGCGACTTCTAATGGCTTGTGCTGGGCAGCTGTGTGCCTAAAGGGCTTCAGATTCCTGCGCGGCTGCTATGGAGTTTATCTCTGCTGTTGCTGTGGGCGTGGCCTGCCTCGGGCAGCTACTCTGATATGGTGGAGCCACGTTGGAGGGGGAATGGCCTGTAGGCTATTTATCTCTGTGAGGGGCCTCCGTGCTCCCTACTGCCCAGGGGTTTAGAGTGCCCAGAGATCCCCAGATTCCCTGCTGCTGGACTACGTGTCCCATGACGCTTCCGTCCAGCTGTGTGGTCCCTGTCCCTTTAAAACTTCCAAAAAGCACTCGTTTTTCTTTGTCCCGGGTGCAACATCTGCAGGGACCTGCTCAGAAGTCTTACTGTCCTTTTTCCCTAGTTTCCAGCACCTCACATATGCACTGTGTCTGCGCTCTGGTGCGGATGGCTGGGGCTGGGTATTTCACAGTCCTGAGCTCCCTCTCCCTCTCCCTCCGACTCCTCTCCTCCTGGTGGTAGCTGGGGTGTGGGGCGCTCGGGTCCCGCCGGGCCGGGGCTTGTATCTTACTGCCTTTGTGAGATGCTGGGTTCTCGCAGGTGTGGATGTAGTCTGGCTGTTGTCCTGTGTCTTCTGGTCTCTGTTTTAGGAAGAGTTTTCTTTGTTGTATTTTCAAAAATATATGTGGTTTTTGGAGGAGATTTCTGCTGTTCTACTCTCGCTGCCATCTTGGCTCCACCCCCTCCGTGAGCATGTTTATGATATTTATTTTAGTCTCTCTTTGAGGAACATTGGTGAGTTCATTTTCATTTTTCCCTTTTTCTGGTGTTTGTGAGTTTTTGGTCTGAAACATCTTTCTTTTTATGTTTCATATTTCTGTGTTGTGCCCTATCGTGAACAGAAGCTCTTGTCTTTGGAGCTGCTCAGTCCCCGAGTGAGGTTGGGGCTCACAGGGGAGCAGTCGTGGTGCCTTGGGGGAGGAAAGAGCTGTATCCTGCTTCCCAACTGCAATGCCTGTCTCCACTGTCAGAGACAGTGTGCCAAGCACACAAGTGTAATCCTCTGTGCTTTCATCCTATAACTGTCTTAGGCACGGCTTCTGTCTGGCTGGCCTGATGCCAGGGCAGTGACTGCTGGTTTGCCAGCTTGTGCTGGCAGGCCAGGAGGAAGGTGCAGTAGGCTTTGTATCACAGTGGGTCACCTTGGAGCTCAGTAGCCAGCCAAGGGTGTGAAGGGCCTGAAGCTTCTGAATGATTCCAAGCTATTGGGCAGAGTGCTCCCAGACAATCTTGTCCACTTATCCATTCTCTGGCACAGCAAGCTCTGTTCAAATCCCGCCCCTTCTGCAGCCCTCTCACTGCTAGTAACGCTCTCCGACCGCCTGCTTTTCCTTTGTCCCCCAGCAGCCCGATGTGGATCCCTGTCCTCCACAACGGCTGGAATCTCAGTCTCTCAAGTATTCTGCCTGTCTTAGCTTTCCAGCTAATCTCCAGAGCACCCTGTAATGTAGGTTTGTGCTCCCAAAGCAGATCTCCAGGGCTGGGGGTTCAGCAGTCCTAGGGTTCCACCCCCTCCCTGCTCCATTCCTCTTCCTCCCACCAGTAAGCTTGGGTTAGGGAAGGGCTTGGGTCCCACTGGATCAATGCTTTGGTACTTTACCCTGTTACGTGAGTTCTGCTCTGTTCTCCAGATGTATGCAGTGTGGTGCAGACTTCTCACCTGTTGCTGTTTCAGGATTAGTTGTATTAACTATATTTTCATATTGTATGTGGTTTTAGGTGGAGTTCTCTGTCTCACCTCTCACCATCTTGAATCAATCTTTCAACTTTTTTATTGTGGTAAAATACGTATAACAAAATGCCAAGAAATCTACTATTCAGTAAAAAGAGAAATAAAAAATGTTCAGCAGAGTTGCAGGATACAAGATCAATATACAAAGTTTAGTTGTATTTCTGTTGACTAGCAATGTATAATATGAAAATGAAATAAAACAATTCCATTCACAATACCTTCAAAAATTATTAGATGCTTTGGAATAAATTACAAGTTAGTCAATCTGAAAATTACAAAGTATTATTGAAAGAAATTAAAGAACCCTAAATAAATCAAGGACATCCTATATTTATCATTTAGAAAATCAATACTGTTTGGATATAAGATTAAGTCACAAAAGGTGTAAAATCTAAATAGACCTGTAACTAGTAGGGAGAATGAGTCACTAATCAAAATTCTGCTTTTTAGAACTGTGAACCTGATGGCTTCAAATGTGAATTCTCCCAAACATTAAAAGAAGAGATATCACCAAGCCTTGTCCACCTTTTGCAAAAACGTGGAAGTGGAGGGAATACGTTCTAACTCACTCTGGGGAGCCAGCATTACTCTGATATCAGAGCCAGACCAAGACATTACAAGAAAAGTAAAGAAACAGTATTCCTTATGAACACTGATGGAAAAATTCTCACCAAAATAATAGCAGGCCAAATTCAACAGCATAGTAAAAGGATTGAACATCATGGCCAAGTGGGATTTATTCCTGGAACAGAAAAATGGTTCCACACATAAATTTCAATCAATATACCACATTAACAGAATGAAGGGGGAAAAAACCACCTACCATCTAAATTTATACCAAAAAAAATTTGAAAAATTCAACAACTTTTCATGATAAAAACACTCAACATATTAGAAAGAAAAGGAAACTACCTTAGCATAATGAAAGTCATAAGGGAACACAAATGAACAAGAAACTCAATGGTGAAAGAATGAAAACTTTTTATTTCGGGTTATCTATATATAGTATCATGTCATCTGCAAATAGTGACAGTTTTACTTCTTCCTTACCAATTTGGATGCTTTTTATCTTTTTGTGTTGTCTGATTAGTGTGGTTAGGGCATCCCTTATTATTTTAAATTAAAGTGATTAAAGAGGACATCCTTGTCTTATTCTTGATCTTAGAGGAAAAGCTTTTAGCTTTTTGCCATTGAGTATGATGTTAGCTGTGGGTTTGTCATATGTGGCCTTTATTGTGTTGAGGTACTTACTCTACTCATTTTGAGAGTTTTTATTATGAATCGATGTTGAATTTTGTCAAATGCTTTTTCAGCATCTATTGAGATGATCATGTGGTTTTTAATCCTTTTTGTTATAGTGGTATATCACATTGATTGATTTATGAATATTGTACCATCTTTGTATCCCTGGAATAAATCCCACATGGTTGTGCTGAGTAATCATTTGAATGTATTTTTTAACTTGGTTTGCTGATATTTTGTTGAGAATTTTTACATGTATGTTTGTCAGGGATAATGGTGTCTAATTTTCTTTTTTTGTAGTCTCTTTTCTCATTTTTTTACTAGACTAATGCTAGCCTCATAGAATGAGCTTGGAAGTATTCCCTCCTCTCCTACTTTTTGGAATACTTAAAGAAGAGTGGAAATTAACTCTTATTTAAATGTTTAATAAAATTCAGCTGTGAAGCCATCTGGACTGTAGTTTTGTTCATTGGGATCTTTTTGATTACTAGTTCAATTTTGTTACTGGTAATTGGTCTGTTCACATTTTCTGCTTCTCTCTGGGTTAATCTTGAATGGTTGTACTTTTATGGGAATTTGTCCATTCTAGGTTCTTCAATTAATTAGCATATAATTTTCCATAGACTCCTCTAGTAATTCTTTATATTTCTGTCATGTAAGTTATATCTTTTCCTTTCCAGTTTCTGATTATTTTTGTGTTCCCTCTTTTTCTTGATAAGTCTGGCTAGGGGTTTGTCTGTTTCGTTTATCTTCTCACAGAACCAGCTCTTGATTTCATTGATTTTTTTTTCTATTTTATTCTTTTCTATTTTATTTATATCTGCCCTGCTCCTTATTATGTGCTTCATTCTACTAACTTTGGGTTTCATTTGTTTTTATTTTTCTAAGTTTCTTTAGTTGTGAGTTTAGACTCTCTATTTGGGATTGGTCTTGTTTCTTGAAGTAGGCCTGTATTGCTGCATACCCCTCTCTTAGTACTGCTCTTGCAGTGTCTCACAAATTTTGGACTCTTGAATTTTGTTTTCATTTGTTTCCTTGTATTGCTTGGTTTCTGGTTTTTTTTTGAGTGTTCATCGATCCATTGATTTTTTTTTTTAGAAGCATGTTTAGCTTACATATGTTTGTGTAATTTTTTTCATGTAATTTATTTCTAGGTTCATACCATTGTGGTCTGAAAAGATACTTGATACAAATTCAATCTTTTTAAATTTATTGAAGGTCTTTTCATGGCCTAATGTGTAATCTGTTATTGAGAATGTTCCATGTACACTTGAGAAAAATGTGCATCCTGTTGCTTGGGTGGAATGATCTGTATATATCTGTTAAGTCCATCTGATCTAATGTGTTGTTCAGTATCCACTCTTTCTCATTTATTTTCTGTGGTTGGTCTATTGATATGAGTGGTATATTCAAGTCTCCTAAAATGAAATGAGTCTCAATCTATTTCTCCCTTTAATTCTGTATTTGTTTTACACATTTAGGTGCTCCTTTGGGTATATAGATATGTCCTCTTTTTGGACAGACCCATTTATCATTGTGTAATGACCTTCTTTGTCTCTCATTACTTTCTTTGAAGTCTGTGTTCTCTGATATAAATACTGCTACTCCTACCTTTTCCTTCCTATGATTTGCATGGAATATCTTTCTGTCCCTTCACTTTCAGTCTGTGTTTATCTTTGGTCTGAAATCTTCTGTCTTGTACACTACATATAGATGAACCTTTTTTCTTTATTCATTCTGCCACTCTGTCTTTTGACTGATGCATCCAGTCCATTTGTATTTAAGGTAATTATTGATAGGTATGTACTTATTGCCATTATATTATTTTCTGGTTGTTTCATAGTTCCTCTCTGTTCCTTTCTTCCTCTCTAATACTCATTATTTTATGGTTTTCTTCAGTGTTGTGATTAGATTTCTCTTTTTAAATTTTTTGTGTATCTATTGTAGACTTTAGGTTTGTGGTTACCATAGGCTCATAGTTTCCTAAATATGTAACAGTCTATATTAAGTTGATGGCTACTCTTTTTTGAACACCATATAAAAGTACTCCTATTTTACTCTTTTTTTTTCTCCTCTACACTTTGTGTATTAGATGTCATAATCTATAATTTTGGGTATCACTTATCTTTTTGTATAGTTGATTTTACTATCCTTTTCTTAACTTCATACTTGCTTAGTAAGTAATTGGCAACCTTTACTGTAGGCTTATGTTCACTGATTAAAAATATTTAAGCTTAAGAACATTTCCATCTAAAGAAGTCCCTCTAACATATCCTGTAAGACCGGTTTAGTGGTGATGAATTCTTTTAAATTTTATCTGGGAAGCTTTAAATCTCTCCTTCAATTCTAAAAGATAACCATGCTGGATAGAGGATTTTTGGTTGTGGTACTTCCATTTCAATACAATAAATATTTCATGCCACTCCCTTTTGTTCTGTAAAGTTTCTGCTGAGAAATCTGCTAATAGCCTTACGGAGTTTAACTTACAGGTAACTGTCTGCCTCTCTCTTGCTGCTTTTAACATCCTGTCTTTGTCTTCTTTAATCATTGCCATTTTAATCCCTATGTGTCTTGGTGTTCCTGGGGTTCCTTTTGTTAGGGGCTCTCTGTGCTTCCAGGACGTGGGTGTCTTTTCCAGATTGAGGAAGCTTTCAGCAATTATTTCTTCAAAGAGACTTTCTACTCCTTTGTCTCTCTCTTCTGGCACCGCTATTATGCAAATTTTGTTTCATTTTTAGTTGTCACACAGCTCCCTTGCCTCTCATTTTTAGAGATCCTTTTTTCTGTCTGTTCCTCAACTTAGTTTTTTTCCTGTACTCTAATTTCCATCTCACTGTCTCCTTTACTTGCAGCAATCTGTTACTCATTCCCTCCATTGTATTTTTCATTTCATTGCCTGTATTCTTCAGCTATGAGTGGCTTTTTTTCAAGTTTTCTCTCTCTTTTTTGAAGTTCTCCCTGAGATCATCAGTTCTTTTCTGCACATTAGTGAGCATCTTTATGACTGCTACTTAGAAAGCTTTATCAAGAATATTGGCAATCTCCATTTCACTTGGCCTTCTTTCTGGTGTTTTACCCTGTTCTTTTGTTTGGAACATATTCCTCTGACTCTTTTTGTGTGGATTTCTGTGCTTGTTCTTTTGTATTAGATAGATCAGCTGTGCCTCTTCATCTAGAAAGTAATTGCTTTCTGAAGAGGGTGTCCTGTGGTGCCTATAATCTCAAGACTTTATTCACTAGTTCCTGCTTCTCCTTTGAGATGGAGCCACATTTGCTGCTGGTGGTCTGTTGGCTCTGCCTTTCAGCCTGTCTGCAGGCAGTGGGTGATCTCTGTCAGCTGAGGCTGACCGGAGCTCCCTCTGTGTTGTTTGTGAGCCATGTGGTGCTTATGCTGATATCATTGTGTATGTGGCTGCCCTCTGCCTTCCAGGCAGCAATGGTAGTACTGCTGAGCCTGTGGGGCAGGTGGGGTAGGTGGGCAGAGGGGATACATGGCTTGGTGAGGGCCATGCCAGCAGTGAAGTGGAAGGAGCTTTTGGAGCTGCCTCCTTCACATGCCTCTCCAGTTTTGCTAAGAGATGGATGGGAATGCTGGGATAGCCTCCCTCTGCCTGCCATACAGGAAAGTTTGACTGCTCCTGCAGTCAGGCATGTGGATGGGTGTGCAGGGAAGAACACCATAGGGCTGAAACACCAGTGAGAAGGATGGAGTGTTTGGGGCTGTCTTCTGTGAGCGCCCAACCAGTTGGGTTGAGGGAGGGCTGGGGAAGCATCGTTCATCTCCTCTTTCTCCTCTGGAGAGGGCTCTCTCTAATCCCCACTCCTGTCACACTTCCTGCTGCTGGTAAATCTTTCGAACTGCCTCCTTTGTTTTGGGTCTCGGGTCCAATGGAGTGTGTGTGTCCTCCCCAAGCAACAGGAGTTTCAGCCTCTCAGAGTGCTCCAACTCTCCCTGGTGTCCAGCCCCATTAATCATCAAAGCCCAATGCAATATGGATTTGTGTTCCCACAGCAGATCTCTAGGTATGTGCAGGATTCCTGAGCACTTATCCCCTCCCAGCTCCATTCCTATCTCTCCTGCTTGTGGGCCAGGCTTGGGGAAGAGCTTGGGTCCTGAGCGATGGTGGCTCTGCCACTTTACCTTTCTCTGTGTGGTCTTCTCTTCTTCTCCAAGTGTAGATAGTTTGTTCTGAAATCTTCAGGATATTTTCAGGGTTAGTTGTATTTGCTGTAGTTTCTTCCTTTGTGTGTGTGTGGGAGGTTTCCACCTTGCCTTCCTACTCTGTCATCTTTTCCTAGAAAGATCCTGTCATAATTGTTTTTTCAGGAAGTGGTATATAGCATAGTCCTTCAACATGTTTCTAATTTGCAAGTTGAATTGTTGTCAAATACTTTTTCTGCATCTAATTGAGATACTCATATGATTTTTGTTCTTTATTCTTTTAATTGGTATATTATGTTGATTATTTTGCTAGTAAATCATACTTGCATTCTTGTTATAAATCTCATTTGTTCATATCATCCTTTTTATATGTTGCTGGATTATTCAGCTTGCTAATTTTTTGCTGAGCATTTTTGCCTCTATATTCATGAGTGATACTGGTCTTTGGTTTTGTTTTCTTTTGATGTCTGTCTAATTTTGGTATCTGGGTAGTATAAAAGTAAAAATTAGTTGGAAATGTTGCTCCATTTCCTGTTTTTTTGGAGAGTTTGTGAAGGATTATTGTTAATTCTTTTTTCAGTGTGGTAGCATTTGCCAGCAAACAACGTTACTAATTTGGTGTCTTCACATATGTACATAAATACATATATACATACTATATGTGTGTGTGTGTGTGTGTGTGTGTGTGTGTGTGTGTGTGTGTGTGTGTGTACAACTATGTATTTTCCTGTTCGTACTGTTTTAGCTATGTCCTTTAAATTTTGTTGTTGTCTTTTGATTTTCATTCATCTCCAAGTATTTCCTAATTGCTCTTTTGATTTATTCATTCATCCATTAGTTATTTTGATTGTGTTGCTTAATTTCCACACAATTATAAATTCCCCAAATTCCCATTTGTTACTTATTTCTGATATAATTCAACTGCAATTAGAGTATATACTTTGTATGATTTCTGTCCTTTTAAAACTTATTGAGTCTTATTTTATGACCTCACGTATGGTTTGTGCTGGAGAATGTTCCATATGCACCTGAGAAGAATGTGCATTATCCTGTTGTTGAGTGGCTCATTGTCAATGTCTGTTAGATCTAGCTGGTTTATAGTGTTGTTTATTTCCTATGTTTCTGTGTTGATCTTCTGTGAAGTTATTCTGTTCTGTTATTAGATGTGAAGTATTGAAGTTTCTAACTTTTATTTTTTATTTGCCTATTTCTTTTCTTTTTTTTTTTTTTTTTTGAGAGGGCATCTCTCATATTTATTGATCAAATGGTTGTTAACAACAATAAAATTCAGTATAGGGGGGTCAACGCTCAATGTACAATCATTAATCCATCTCAAGCCTAATTCTCGTCAGTCTCCAATCTTCTGAAGCATAACGAACAAGTTCTTACATGGTGAACGAATTCTTACATAGTGAATAAATTCTTACATGGTGAACAGTACAAGGGCAGTCATCACAGAAACTTTTGGTTTTGATCATGCAATATGACCTATAAACAATCAGGTCAAATATGAATATTCGTTTGATTTTTGTACTTGATCTATATGTTGATCCCCCATTTCTCCTACTATTATTATTATTTTTATTTTTGATAAAATGCTGAAGTGGTAGGTAGATGCAAGATAAAGGTAGAAAACATAGTTTAGTGCTGTAAGAAGGCAAATGTAGATGATCAGATGATCAGGTGTGTGCCTATGGACTAAGTATTAATCCAGGCTAGACAAGGGCATCAAGACATCCACGGATGCAGAAGATTTCTCTCAAAGCAGGGGGGGTGAGGTTCTGAGCCTCACCTCTGTTGATCCCCAAATTCTCACCTGATGGCCCCCCTGCGACTGTGCCTGTCTTAGGTTGTTCCTCCCTTGAGGAATCTTACCCGTCTCTGGCTAACCAGTCATCTTCCGGGGCCATACAGTGAAATGTAAAGTTGGTAAGTGAGAGAGAAGCCATATTGTTTGCAAAGGTTAGCTTTTTACTTCTTTGCAGATTTATGCCCTGTGGCTTCTATGCCCAGCACTTGTCTCGAGGTATCTTTACCACCTGGAGGAATTATGATACTCGGTAAATTCGATATGAGGCATGAATTCTATTTAAGGGTTGTAATTAGGAAGGAAGAAGAAAAGCTATAGATGTAGCATATGAAGGAAACATGGGAGGATTGATTATTTCTTTGACATATCTTCTTGTATAGTACCTTAAGTATGTATAGGTTTTAAACTACTAACTAATTTGCACACACATATTAACATAATAGGAATACGGTGACATAAACAAAGCAAATCTATAATTACCATCCATCTCCAGTGAAGCCAAGAAAACCAGTTAGGCACCCTAGGCATTTGTGAAAATTTATCTATGATATGATGGATATTGTCCAACTGTACTTGAACCATCAGACAAATTAAAGCAGCCCATTTCTGGGATCTGTTCACATCCCATATGTTCTTTTAACCATAGATAGTCTATAGTCATGAGATTTTGGAGTGCTACAACTTGCACCCCTCCCAACTCCTGGTTGAGTTCCAACAGTACAGATCCAGTCAAATTCGTTGTCTCACTGTATGCACATGCCAGCCTAGACATCTGCCTCCTCATTCTTATGGCAAGTCCAGGAGACGGTGGGCTGGATGCAGCCACAACCGCAGCATCGTCCGGATCCCTGTGGAGGCTTTTTGATGATCATCCCCCGGCACAACTCCTCCAGAGAGTGCTGATGCCGGAAGCTCCTCCTCATATCGTATCTTAGTTCATTTTCTGGGTATCCAAGCTAGGCCTTGATCTTCTGCATAGAAACAAAGAGACCCTTTGCCCACACTTTGACATGCCCTCTATACCACTGTGCAGAACTCATTGGAGGTCAGCACACAGTAACTGCTTTTTTTTTTTTTTTT
This sequence comes from Manis javanica, assembly GCF_040802235.1. Taxonomy (NCBI): domain Eukaryota; kingdom Metazoa; phylum Chordata; class Mammalia; order Pholidota; family Manidae; genus Manis; species Manis javanica. Next base: position 155,359,141 of record NC_133157.1, read on the forward strand.
AAATTAAGAGAAAGGAATATTATCAGAAAAGAGTACCTCCATAGCTGATCATCTGACACCCTTTAAGTGATCAACATTAAGGATATTTAAAGCATGCGTTGATCTTTGATTTACCAATAGTTTTATCCTGTTAAGGAGTAATCCCCCTTTTCTTTCTTTCTTTTTTTTTTTTTTTTTTAAATTTTTAATCTACACTTACATGAAGAATACTATGTTAACTATGCTCTCCCCTATATCAGGTCCCCCCTAACAACCACATTACGGTTACTGTCCATCAGCTTAGCAAAATGTTGTAGAGTCACTACTTGTCCTCTCTGTGTTGTGCAGCCCACCCTCCCCTTGCTCCCTCCCCCCCATGCATGCTAATCTTAATACCCCCCTTCTTCTTCCCCCCCCTTATCCCTCCCTGCCCACCCATCCTCCCAGTTCCTTTCCCTTTGGTACCTGTTAGTCCATTTTTGGGTTCTGTAATTCCACTGCTGTTTTGTTCCTTCAGTTTTTCCTTTGTTCCTATACTCCTCAGATGAGTGACATCATTTGGTATTTCTCTTTCTCCGCTTGGCTTATTTCACTGAGCATAATACTCTCCAGCTCCATCCATGTTGCTGCAAATGGTTGGATTTTTCCACTTCTTATGGCTGAGTAGTATTCCATTGTGTATATGTACCACTTCTTCTTTATCCATTCATCTACCGATGGACATTTAGGTTGCTTCCAATTCTTGGCTATTGTAAATAGTGCTGCGATAAACATAGGGGTGCATCTGTCTTTCTCAAACTTGATTGCTGCGTTCTTAGGGTAAATTCCTAGGAGTGGAATTCCTGGGTCAAATGGTAGGTCTGTTTTGAGCATTTTGATGAACCTCCATACTGCTTTCCACAATGGTTGAACTAATTTACATTCCCACCAGCAGTGTAGGAGGGTTCCCCTTTCTCCACAGCCTCGCCAACATTTGTTGTTGTTTGTCTTTTGGATGGCAGCTATCCTTACTGGTGTGAGGTGATACCTCATTGTAGTTTTAATTTGCATTTCTCTGATAATTAGCGATGTGGAGCATCTTTTCATGTGTCTGTTGGCCATCTGTATTTCTTTTTTAGAGAACTGTCTGTTCAGTTCCTCTGCCCATTTTTTAATTGGGTTAATTGTTTTTTGTTTGTTGAGGCGTGTAAGCTCTTTATATATTCTGGACGTCAAGCCTTTATCGGATGTGTCATTTTCAAATATATTCTCCCATACTGTAGGGTTCCTTTTTGTTCTATTGATGGTGTCTTTCGCTGTACAGAAGCTTTTCAGCTTAATGTAGTCCCACTTGCTCATTTTTGCTGTTGTTTTCCTTGCCCGGGGAGATATGTTAAAGAAGAGATCACTCATGTTTATGTCTAAGAGGTTTTTGCCTATGTTTTTTTCCAAGAGTTTAATGGTTTCATGACTTACATTCAGGTCTTTGATCCACTTTGAGTTTACCTTTGTATATGGGGTTAGACAATGGTCCAGTTTCATTCTCCTACATGTAGCTGTCCAGTTTTGCCAGCACCATCTGTTGAAGAGACTGTCATTTTGCCATTGTATGTCCATGGCTCCTTTATCAAATATTAATTGACCATATATGTTTGGGTTAATTTCTGGGGTCTCTAATCTGTTCCACTGGTCTGTGGCTCTGTTCTTGTGCCAGTACCAAATTGTCTTGATTACTATGGCTTTGTAGTAGAGCTTGAAGTTGGGGAGTGAGATCCCCCCTACTTTATTCTTCTTTTTCAGGATTGCTTTGGCTATTCGGGGTCTTTGGTGTTTCCATATGAATTTTTGAATTATTTGTTCCAATTCATTGAAGAATGTTGCTGGTAATTTGAGAGGGATTGCATCAAATCTGTATATTGCTTTGGGCAGGATGGCCATTTTGACGATATTAATTCTTCCTAGCCATGAGCATGGGATGAGTTTCCATTTATTAGTGTCCCCTTTAATTTCTCTTAAGAGTGACTTGTAGTTTTCAGAGTATAAGTCTTTCACTTCTTTGGTTAGGTTTATTCCTAGGTATTTTATTCTTTTTGATGCAATGGTGAATGGAATTGTTTTCCTGATATCTCTTTCTATTGATTCGTTGTTAGTGTATAGGAAAGCTACAGATTTCTGTGTGTTGATTTTGTATCCTGCAACTTTGCTGTATTCCGATATCAGTTCTAGTAGTTTTGGAGTGGAGTCTTTAGGGTTTTTTATGTACAGTATCATATCATCTGCAAATAGTGACAGTTTAACTTCTTCTTTACCAATCTGGATTCCTTGTATTTCTTTGTTTTGTCTGATTACCGTGGCTAGGACCTCCAGTACTATGTTAAATAACAGTGGGGAGAGTGGGCATCCCTGTCTGGTTCCCGATCTCAGTGGAAATGCTTTCAGCTTCTCGCTGTTCAGTATAATGCTGGCTGTGGGTTTATCATATATGGCCTTTATTATGTTGAGGTACTTGCCCTCTATTCCCATTTTGCTGAGAGTTTTTATCATGAATGGATGTTGAATTTTGTCAAATGCTTTTTCAGCATCTATGGAGATGATCATGTGGTTTTTGTCTTTCTTTTTGTTGATGTGGTGGATGATGTTGATGGATTTTCGAATGTTGTACCATCCTTGCATCCCTGGGATGAACCCCACTTGGTCATGGTGTATGATCCTTTTGATATATTGTTGAATTCTGTTTGCTAATATTTTATTGAGTATTTTTGCATCTACATTCATCAGGGATATTGGTCTGTAATTTTCTTTTTTGGTGGGGTCTTTTCCTGGTTTTGGTATTAGGGTGATGTTGGCTTCATAGAATGAGTTTGGGAGTATTCCCTCTTCTTCTATTTTGTGGAACACTTTAAGGAGAATGGGTATTATGTCTTCTCTGTGTGTCTGATAAAATTCTGAGGTAAATCCGTCCGGCCCCGGGGTTTTGTTCTTGGGTAGTTTTTTGATTACTGTTTCAATTTCTTTGCTTGTAATTGGTTTGTTTAACTTTTGTGTTTCTTCCTTGGTCAGTCTTTGGAGGTTGTATTTTTCTAGGAAGTTGTCCATTTCTTCTAGGTTTTCCAGCTTGTTGGCATATAGGTTTTCATAGTAGTCTTTAATAATTCTTTGTATTTCTGTGGAGTCTGTCGTGATTTTTCCATTCTCATTTCTGATTATGTTGATTTGTGTTGACTCTCTTTTTCTCTTAATAAGTTGAGCTAGAGGCTTATCTATTTTGTTTATTTTCTCAAAGAATCACCTCTTGGTTTCGTTGATTTTTGCTATTGTTTTATTGTTCTCAATTTTGTTTATTTCTTCTCTGATCTTTATTATGTCCCTCCTTCTGCTGACTTTAGGCCTCATTTGTTCTTCTTTTTCCAGTTTTAATAATTGTGATGTTAGACTATTCATTTGGGATTGTTCTTCCTTCTTCAAGTGTGCCTGGATTGCTATATACTTTCCTCTTAAGACTGCTTTCGCTGCATCCCACAGAAGTTGGGGCTTAGTGTTGTTGTTGTCATTTGTTTCTATATATTCCTTGATCTCTATTTTGATTTGTTCATTGATCCTTTGATTATTTAGTAGCATGTTTTTAAGCCTCCATGTGTTTGTGAGCCTTTTTGTTTTCTTTGTAGAATTTATTTCTACTTTCATACCTTTGTGGTCTGAAAAATTGGTTGGTAGAATTTCAATATTGTGGAATTTACTGAGGCTCTTTTTGTGAGCTAGTATGTGGTCTATTCTGGAGAATGTTCCATGTGCACTTGAGAAGAATGTATATCCTATTGCTTTTGGATGTAGAGTTCTATAGATGTCTATTAGGTCCATCTGTTCTAGTGTGTTGTTCAGTGCCTGTGTGTCTTTACTTATTTTCTGCCCGGTGGATCTATCCTTTGGGGTGAGTGGTGTGTTGAAGTCTCTTACAATGAATGCATTGCAGTCTATTTCCCTCTTTAGTTCTGTTAGTATTTGCTTCACATATGCTGGTGCTCCTGTATTGGGTGCATATATATTTAGAATGGTTATATCCTCTTGTTGGACTGAGCCCTTTATCATTATGTAGTGGCCTTCTTTATCTCTTGTTACTTTCTTTGTTTTGAAGTCTATTTTGTCTGATATTAGTACTGCATCCCCTGCTTTCTTCTCACTGTTGTTTGCCTGAAATATGTTTTTCCATCCCTTGACTTTTAGTCTATGCTTATCTTTGGGTTTAAGGTGAGTTTCTTGTAAGCAGCATATAGATGGGTCTTGCTTTTTTATCCATTCTATTGCTCTATGTCTTTTGATTGGTGCATTAAGTCCATTTACATTTAGGGTGACTAGTGAGAGATATGTACTTATTGCCATTTCAGGCTTTAGATTCGTTTTTACCAAAGGTTCAAGGTTAGCTTCTTTAGTATCTTACTGCCTAACTTAGCTCGCTTATTGAGCTGTTATATACACTGTCTGGAGATTCTTTTCTTCTCTCCCTTCTTATTCCTCCTCCTCCATTCTTCATATGTTGTGTGTTTTGTTCTGTGCTCTTTTTAGGGGTGCTCCCATCTAGAGCAGTCCCTGTAGGATGCCCTGTAGAGGTGGTTTGTGGGAAGCAAATTCCCTCAGCTTTTGCTTGTCTGGGAATTGTTTAATCCCACCATCATATTTAAATGATAGTCGTGCTGGATACAGTATCCTTGGTTCAAGGCCCTTCTGTTTCATTGCATTAAGTATATCATGCCATTCTCTTCTGGCCTGTAGGGTTTCTGTTGAGAAGTCTGATGTTAGCCTGATTGGTTTTCCTTTATAGGTGACCTTTTTCTCTCTAGCTGCCTTTAAAACTCTTTCCTTGTCCTTGATCCTTGCCATTTTAATTACTATGTGTCTTGGTGTTGTCCTCCTTGGATCCTTTCTGTTGGGGGTTCTGTGTAATTCCATGGTCTGTTCGATTATTTCCTCCCCCAGTTTGGGGAAGTTTTCAGCAATTATTTCTTCAAAGACACTTTCTATCCCTTTTCCTCTTTCTTCCTCTTCTGGTATCCCTATAATACGAATGTTTTTCCTTTTGTATTGGTCACATATTTCTCTTAGTGTTGTTTCATTCCTGGAGATCCTTTTATCTCTCTCTATGTCAGCTTCTATACGTTCCTGTTCTCTGTCTTCTATTCCTTCAATGGCCTCTTGCATCTTATCCATTCTGCTTATAAATCCTTCCAGGGATTGTTTCACTTCTGTGATCTCTTTCCTGACATCTGTGATCTCCTTCCGGACTTCATCCCACTGCTCTTGCATTTTCTCTGCATCTCATCCCACTGCTCTTACATTTTTCTGTGCATCTCATCCCATTGCTCTTGCATTTTTCTCTGCATCTCTGTCAGCATGTTCATGATTTTTATTTTGAATTCTTTTTCAGGAGGACTAGTTAGGTCTGTCTCCTTTTCAGGTGTTGTCTCTGTGATCTTTGTCTGCCTGTAGTTTTGCCTTTTCATGGTGATAGAGATAGTTTGCAGAGCTGGTACTAGTGACTGCTGGAAGAGCTTCCCTTCTTGTTGGTTTGTTGCCTTTTCCTGGGAGAATAGCGACCTCTAGTTGCTTGTGCTGGGCAGCTGTGCGCAGACAGGGCTTCTGCTTCCCGCCCAGTTGCTTTGGGGTTTATCTCCGCTGTTGCTGTGGGCTTGGCCTGGCTGGGGCTGTTCCTCCAAAATGGTGGAGCCCCGTTGGATGGGGAGCGGCCAGGAGGCTATTTATCTCTGTAAGGGGCCTCTGTGCTCCCTGCTGCCCAGGGGGTTAGAGTGCCCAGAGATCCCCAGATTCCCTGCCTCTGGTCTAAGTGACCTGTCCTGCCCCTTTAAGACTTCCAAAAAGTACTCCCCTTCGCAAGGCGCTGGTTCCTTGCAGGTGTGGATGTGGTCTGGATGTTGTCCTGTGTCCTGTGGTCTCTATTTTAGGAAGATTTTTCTTTGTTATATTTTCATAGCTCTATGTGTTTTTGGGAGGAGATTTCCACTGCTCTACTCACGCCGCCATCCTCCTATTTCTTTTTTACTGTCCATTTTTGTCTCACATGTTTTGGGGTTCAGTGGTTAGGTATGTATATGCTTATCATTGACATGTCTTACTGATTAATTGACCCTTTTATCAGGATAAAAGATCCTGTTTTGTCTCTAGTAACAATTTTGACCTGAAGTGTGTTTTGTCTAGTATAAATGTTGTTACTCTTGTTTTTCTCTGCATACTGTTTGCAAGATATATGATTTTCCTTCAATGTATTTGTGTTTTCTAATCTAAAGTGTGTCTCTATGCAGGGAGCATACATTTGCATCCTGGTCTCCCCACCCTCTGTTCTTCTAGCTTCTGCCTATATTAACATTTCATTTAATTCTTGTTAAGGTAGGGTTTTGTTAATCAGTTTGCAATTAAAAATTAAATCTTCTGTCTTTTTTATTTTTGGTCCTCCATTAATGCCTTTTTTTTGTTAAATATTTTATAGCATTCCATTTTAATTCCCTTGATTCTTTTAGTATAATTCTTGTGTTACTATCTTTGTGGTATCCTTGCAGATTAAAATTAATGTTTTAATTTAAAACAACTGAATTTAGAATAATACCAACTTAGTTTCAGTGGTATACACATTTTTTCTCCAATATAATGTCATTCCTTCCTTTGAAATTGTTGCCTTTATTGTCATATAAATTACATCTTTATACATTGAAGTCTGCTAACAGTTTATTAATCCTTTTTCCTCCCTCCTTGCCTTAAAAAAATTTTTTTTATTAAGGTATTATTGATATACACTCTTATGAAGGTTTCACATGAAAAAACAATGTGGTTACTTATTGGAGTCTCTGAGTCTGCTGCTATTTTGTTTTTTCAGTTTTGCTTCGTTGTTATATTCCACAAATGAGGGAAATTATTTGGCATTTTGTCTTTCTCCACCTGGCTTATTTCACTGAACATGTGTTCCAGCTCCATCCATGTTGTTGCAAATGGTAGGATTTGTTTCTTTCTTATGGCTAAATAGGATTCCATTGTGTATATGTACCACTCTTCTTTATCCATTCATCTACTGATGGACAGTTAGGTTGCTTCCATATCTTGTCTATTGTAAAAAGTGCTGCAATAAGCATAGAGGTGCATATGTCTTTTTGAATCTGAGAAGCTGTATTCTTTGGGTAAATTCCAAGGAGTGGGATTCCCGGGTCAAATGGTGTTTCTATTTTTAGTTTTTTGAGGAACCTTCATATTGCTTTCCACATGGCTGAACTAGTTTACATTTCCACCAGCAGTGTAGGAAGGTTCCCCTTTCTCCTATCCTCGTGAGCATTTGTTGTTCTTAGTCTTTTTGATGCTAGCCATCCTTACTGGTGTGAGGTGATATCTCACTGTGCTTTTAGATTGCATTCCCTGATGATTAGTGACGTGGAGAATCTTTTCATGTGTTTGGTGGCCATTGAAATTTCTTCTTTGGAGAACTGTCTTTTCATATCCTCTGCCCATTTTTTAATCGGGTTTGCTTTTTTGGTGTTGAGGAGTGTAAGTTCTTTATATAGTTTTGGTGTTAACCCCTTGTTGGATATGTCATTTACAAATATATTCTCCCATGCTGTAGGATGTCTTTTTGTTCTGCTGATGGTGTCCTTTGCCATACAGAAACTTTTTAAGTTGATGTAGTCCCATGAGTTCAGTTTTGCTTTTGTTTCCCTCACTCAAGGAGATGCATTCAGGAAGAATTTGTTCATGCTTATATTCAGGAGATTTTTGCCTATGTTGTCTTCTAAGAGTTTTATGGTTTCATGACTTACATTCACATCTTTGATCCATCTCGAGTTTACTTTTGTGTATGGGGTTAAAAAATAATCCAGTTTCATTTTTTGCATGTAGTTGTCTAGTTTTGGCAACATCAGCTGTTAAAGAGGCTGTCATTTTCCCATTGTATGTCAATGGCTCCTTAATCATATATTAATTAACCATGTATGGTTGGGTTTATATCAGGGCTCTCTAGTCTGTTCCATTGGTCTATGGGTCTGTTCTTTTGCCAGTATCAAATTGTCTTGATTACTGTGGCTTTGTAGTAGAGCTTGAAGTTGAGGAACATAATCCCCTCAGCTTTATTTTCCGTCTTCTCAGGGTTGCTTTGGCTATTTGGGGTCTTTTATGGTTCCATATGAATTTTAGAATGATTTGCTCCAGTTCACTGAAGAATGCTGTTGGTATTTTCATAGGAATTGCTTGAATCTGCAGATTGCTTTAGGCAGGATGGCCATTTTGACAATATTAATTCTTCCTATCCATGAGCATGGGATGTTTTTCCATTAATTGGTATCTTCTTTAATTTCTCTCATGAGGGTCTTGTTGTTTTTCAGAGTATAGGTCTTTCACTTCCTTGCTTAGGTTTATTCCTAGGTATTTTATTCTTTTTGATGCAACTGTGAATGGAATTGTTTCCCTTATGTCTCTTTCTGCTAGTTCATTGTTAGTGTATAGGAATGCCACAGATTTCTGTGTATTAATTTTGTATCTTGCAGCTCTTCTGAATTCAGATATTATATGTAGTGGTTTCGGAGTGGATTGTTTAGGGTTTTTATGTACAATATCATGTCATCTGCAAACAGTGACAGTTTAACTTCTTCTTTGCCAATCTGGATGCCTTTTATTTCTTTGTATTGTCTGATTGCCATGGCTAGGACCTCAAGTACTATGTTGAATAGAAGTGGGGAGAGTGTGCATCCTTGTCCTGTTCCCGATCTTATAAGCTTTCAGCTTCTCTCTGTTAAATATAATGTTGGCTCTGGGTTTGTTATATATGGTCTATATTATGTTGAGGTACTTGCCCTGTATACCCATTTTGTTGAGGGTTTTTATCATGAATGTATGTTAAATTTTGTCAAATGCCTTTTCAGCATCTGTGGGGATGATCATGTGGTTTTTGTCCTTTTTGTTGATGTAGTGGATGATGTTGATGGATCTTTTAATGTTGTATCATTCTTGTATCCCTGGAATAAATCCTACTTGATCATGATGGATGATTTTTTTGATGTATTTTTGAATTCTGTTGGCTATATCTTCTTGAGTATTTTTGCATCTATGTTTATCAGGGATATTGGTCTGTAGTTTTCTTTTTTTGTAGTGTTTTTGCCTGGTTTTGGTATTAGAGTGATGCCAGCTTCATAGAATGAGTTAGGAAGTATTCCCTCTTCTTCTACTCTTTGGAAAACTTTAAGGAGGATGGGTATTAGGTCTTCACTAAAAGTTTGATAAAATTCAGTGGTTTTGCCATCTGGTCCAGGTGTTTTGTTCTTAGGTAGTTTTATGATAAGTAGTTCAATTTAATTGCTAGTAATTGGTCTGTTCAGATTTTCTGTTTCTTTGTGGGTCAGCCCTTGAAGGTTGTATTTTTCAGGAAAGTTATCCAGTTTGTTTGCATATAATTTTTCATAATATTCTCTAGTAGTTCTTTGTATTTCTGTGGTGTCCATAGTGATTTTTCCTTTCTCACTTCTGATTCTGTTTATGTGAGTAGACTCTCTTTTTTTCTTGGTAAGTCTGGCTAGGGGTTTATCTATTTTGTTAATTTTCTCATAGAACAGGCTCTTGCTTTCATTGATTTTGTCTATTGTTTTATTCTTCTCAATTTTATTTATTTCTACTCTTATCTTTATGTCCCTCCTTCTACTGACTTTGGGCCTCATTTGTTCTTCTTTTTCTAGTTTCATTCATTGTGTGTTTAGACTGCTCAGATGGGATTGTTCTTCTTTCCTGATGTTGGCCTTATTGCAATCTTTTATCCTCTTAGCACGGCCTTTGCTTCATCCCACAGGTTTTGCAGTGTTGAATTATTGTTGTCATTTGTCTCCATATATTGCTTGATCTCTGTTTTTATTTGGGCATTGAACCATTGGTTATTTAGGAGCATGTTGTGAAGCCTTCATGTGTTTGTGGGTCTTTTAATTTTCTTTGCATAATTTATTTGTAGTTTCATAGATTTGTGGTCTGAGAAACTGGTTGGTACAATTTCAATCTTTTTTAATTTACTGAGGCCACTAATTTTGTGGCCTAGTATATGGAAATGTTCCATGTGCACTTGAGAGGAATGTGTATTCTCTTGCTTTTGGCTGTAGAGTTCAGTAGATGTCTGTTAGGTCCATCTGTTCTAATGTGGTTTTCAGTGCCTCTGTCTCCTTTCTTATTTTCTATCTGGTTGATCTCTCCTTCAGAGTTAGTGGAGTGGTGAAATCTCCTAGAATGAATGCATTGCATTCTATTTCCCCTTTCAATTCTGTTAGTATTTTTTTCACATATGTAGGTGCTCCTGTGTTGGACGCACAGGTATATATAACAGGTATATCTAATTATTTGGATTGATCCTTTTATCCATTAAATAATGTCCTTCTTTATGTCCTGTGATTTTCTTTGTTTTGAAGATTATTTTGTCTGATACAAGTACTGCAGCTCCTGCTTTTTTTTCCCTATTAGTTGCATGAAATATCTTTTTCCATCCCTTTACTTTTAATCTGTGTATGTCTTTGGGTTTAAAGTGAGTCTCTTGTAGGCAGCATATAGATGGGTCTTGTTTTTTTTATCCATACAGTGACTCTATGTCCTTTGATTGGTACATTCAGTCCATTTATATTTAGGGTGATTATCGATAGGTATGTACTTATTGCCATTGCGGGCTTTAGATTCATGGTTACTTACAAAAGGTTCAAGGTTCCAAAAGGTTAACTTCCTTACTATTTAAGAGTCCAACTTAACTCAGTATGCTATTACAAACACAATGTAGAGGTTCTGTTTTCCTCCTCCATTTTCTTCTTTCTCCATTCTTTATATATTAGGTATCATATTCTATACTCTTTTCTATCCCTTGATTGATTTTGGGGATAGTTGATTTAATTTTGCCTTTGCTTAGGAATTAGCTGTTCTACTTTCTTTACTATGGTTTTAATACCTCTGTTGACAGCTATTAAACCTTAGGAACAGTTCCATCTATAGTAGTCCCTCCAAAATGCACTGTAGAGATGGTTTGTGGAAGGTAAATTCTCTCAGCTTTTGGTTTTCTGGAAATTGTTTAATCCATCCTTCAAATTTAAATGATAATCTTGCCAGATACAGTAATCTTGGTTCCAAGCCCTTCTGCTTCATTGCATTAAATACATCATGCCACTCCCTTCTGGCCTGTAAGATTTCTGCTGAGAAGTCTGATGACAGTCTGATGGGATTTCCTTTGTATGTGATTTTCTTTCTCTCTCTGGCTGCTTTTAATAGTACGTCTGTATCTTTGATCTTTGTCATTTTAATTACTATGTTTCTTGGTGTTTGTCTTCCTTGGTTCCCTTGTGTAGGGAGATCTGTGCATCTCCATGGCCTGAGAGACTATCTCCTTCCCTAGATTGGGGAAGTTTTCAGCAATTACCTCCTCAAAGACTCTTTCTATCCACTTTTCTCTCTCTTCTTCTGGTACCCCTATAATGCAAATATTGCTTCATTTTGATTGGTCACACAGTTCTCTCAATATTCTTTCATTGTTAGAGATCCTTTTTTCTCTCTGTGCCTCAGCTTCTTTGTATTCCTCTTCTCTAGTTTCTATTTCATTTTTCGTTTCCTCCACCATATCTAATCTGCTTTTAGTACCCTTCATTGTGCTCTTAAATGGTTGGATTTCTGACCAGAATTCATTTCTGAGTTCTTGAATACCTTTCTGTACCTCCATAAGAATCTTAATAATTTTTATTTTGAACTCTGTTTCAGCAAGATTCATGAGGTCTGTGTCATTTAAATCTTTCTCAGGAGTTGTATTAATAATTATACTTTGAACCAGGTTCCTTTGGAATTTCATATTTGTATATAGTGCCCTCTATTGCCCAGGAGCACTACTCTCTGGAGCTGCTCAGCCCCTGAAGCAATGTCAGGAGTCTTAGGGGAGTTATATTGGTGCCTGGGGAGAGGAAAGAGCTGTTTCTTGCTTCCCGGGTGCTAAGCCTGTCCCCACTGCCTGAAGCCGTGGGCCGAGCACACAGATATAAGCCTCTATGCTTTGTGTTTGTAGTTGCTGTAGACAGGTCTTCCCTCTGGCTGGCCTAAGGCCAGTGTAGGGTTTGCCAGTTTGCCAGCCAGGTGGGGCTGGCTGTGAGAAAGGCACAGCAGGCTGCGTATCATGGAGGGCTTCTTGGAGCTGTGTAGTCAGCCAGGTAGCCTGAGCACCTGTAGATCGTGAAAACTTCCAACCTTCTGGGCAGAGTGCACCCAGACAATTTTATGTGTCTGTCCTTTCTCCTGAGCAGTAAGCTCTGTGCAATTCTTGCACCTTTAGCAGCTGTCTTGCTAAGGGCTTCCTTGTTAGGAAGTCTCTCAGACTGCCCCATTTCTTTTGTCCCAGTACAGGCGGATATGGATCCCTGCTTTCCACAAGCGGCTGGATTCTCAGCCTCTCCAGGAATTCTGCCTATCTTAGCTTTTCAACCCCCTAATCATGAGAGTACCATGCTAGCACCATGAAATGTAGGTTTGTTCTCCCAGAACAGATCTCTGGAGTTAGGTATTCAATAGTCTCAGGCCTCCACTCCCTCTGTGCTCCATTTCTCTTCCTCCCACCCTTGAGTTGGGGTGTGGGAAGTGCTTGGGTCCTGCTGGGCCACAGCTTTGGTATGTCACCCTGTTCCATGAAGTCTGTTCTTTTCTCCAGGTGTATGCTGTCTGGCACATTCCTCTTTCTTGTTGTTCTTTCACGATTAGTTGTATTAATTATATTTTCGCGTTATATGTAGTTTTAGGAGGAAGCCTGTGTCTCACCTCTCATGCCACCATCTTTAATCCTCTAGAGATTCTCCTTCACTTTCTTTTTACCTGCCATCCTATAGTTGTCCTTTAGATTAGAGAAGAACAGAGTTACAAACAAAAATGTATTTTTTATCTTTTTTCTTACATAGTTACCATGTCTAGTGTTCTTTATTACTTGTGTTTACTCCAGTGTTCTTCATTTCAACCTGAAGTACTTCACTTCAATGTTTTTTATTAGACAGTTCTGTTAGAGATGACTTCTCTGAGTTTTTTTTTAGTATCTTCATTTCATTTTTTTTTGAAGTATGGTTTTCCTGGATATAAAATTATTTGTTTTCATTTTCTGTCAACAGTTTGAATATGTCATCTCATTGCCTTTAGGCCTTTATAGTTTCTGATTAGCTACTAATTTTATTGACTATCTTTTGTACTTAATGAGTTTTTTTTTTTTTTTTTATGCTTTCAGGACTCTTTGTCTTTACGCAGGTTAGCTGTGATGTTTATAGGTGTGGACTTCTGAATTTTTCTGTCTGGACCTCTTGGGTGTGTTGGTTAATATTTTCATCAAATTTGTTAACTTTCCATCAGAGATTCCTATTATGTAAATATTGATATATTTGATGAAGTCCCATGGGATCTATGAGGTTCTGTTCATTTTTCTTCATTTTTTTTCTTTTGTTCCTCAGACCAGGTAATCTCAATTGACTTATCTTCAAGTTGAGTGATTGTTTCTTTTGCCTGCTAAAATCTGTTGTCAAGCCCCTCTAATGAATTTTCCTGTTCAATTATTGTTCTTTTCAACTCTACAATTCTATTTTGTTCTATTTTTACAATTAATTGTAATGTTTTTGTTGACATTCCTTATTTGGAGTAATATTTTTGTACTTTCATTCTTTAGACATGTTTTTCTTTAGTTCTTTCAAAGTATTTGTAATATCTCAAAACCTGGGATCCTTTAAGGGCAGTTACTTTTATATGCATTTTTTCCCCCTGTGTGCTTCAAATGTTCCTATGCATTTGCTAATTTGTAATTTTTTGTTGTTCACAACTGGACATTAAAAAAATGTAATGTGACAAGTATGGAAATCAGATTTGCTCCACTCTTTACAGCTTATTGTTGTTATTTGTTGTTTCTCCTTTTAAAGTAACTATTTGAACTGATTCTGTAAAGTTTATACTCTGTCATGTGTGGCGACTGAAATTTTTGCTGTTCTAGCTCATAATTGGACATCAATTTCCTTAAAGTGCTTAAATCAACAAGTATTTCAGTCTGTGCTGAGTGATCTATGTGTTGGGGTATGCCTTGAATAGCCAGGAGTTTACATCAGTTTTAGCTTTCACTTTTTGCTATCCCAGAGCCTCAGTGCCAGCCAGAAATGAGAGATAAGTGTGTTCTCAGAGCTTTCTTGGTATCCACATAACTGCACATGCATGTGGCTTTCTAGATTCCATGGCTCTTTAAGCCTCCATGTATATGTTATTACTCCAATTTTTCTTTTTTTGATCAGTGTTCTCTTTGTTTCTGATAACTGTATACTTCAGATAACTGTAATATTAAACAATTGCAGCTGATTGATTTCTGTATATACCTTGTCATAAGGATATTCATACTAAGCAAGCTCTGTGTTAAATAAGGGCAGGCCTTATTAATGGGGCTTTTGCAGAGTTGCCATATAGATCAAAAGTGACATTTTTACAGAGATTCACAGTTTGAGGAACTCTAAACCTATTTTATCCCCCCAGTGGCCCCTGGGTTGCTAGTTTTCACAGCCATCATCTTTGGGAGTCTGTTGTATTTTAAGGTTTAAATGGAGCTTGGGAGATGTTGAATAGGAAACAACTGGTTACATGCCACAAGATTAGTTTTCTTAATGAAAAAAATTTTTTTAACTTTTCTTTGACCATTGCAAGCTTTTTGTTAATTTCCAGAATTATGAAATAGTTGATTTTGGCAAACTTTAACAGTATTCTCATTACTTTAATGGAGTAGCAGATTTTCAGATATCCTTACTTTGCCATTGTGGAAGTGTTTTCTGGTTTTAGAACACTTTAATCTTGCCAGTGAGACCCCTCATTCCCACTTCCTGTTAATCCTGATTCCCATTCCTGTGTAGTCATTTTTTAAGTTATCTCTTTCCTATTGGGTTTTTCTGCATGCCACATTAAAAAGTTTAAAGTTGTGGTATAATAGTAAAACTCAAAACCCAACCTAAATTTCTTACAAACCCATTACTTTCCAAATGCACTTAGTTATTTCCAGCAGATTAGCTCAATTAGAGGTGGAAGGAACTGTGATTCTGTTGCATATTTTGATGTACACATGCTCTGTCTTCCTTTGGATGTTTTATTGCTTTAACACAGCTTCATTCATAGGAAGAATTGGTGTAGGGAAGAGGCTTGTAAGTCTACCATTTATACCCCCAAACCTGTGTTCACTGATTGGTGACTTGTATGTTAGAAGTTTTATTTTCCTAAATGGGGTATACATTTACTAAAATTACAAGTAAATAATAAGAATAATTTTAACTTAGTGAGAGCTTAGTGTGTGCCACTATCATGTCAGTCTCTTTATATGCCTTATATCTGTTGATATTTACAGTTGAAGAAATTGAGACTCGGCTATGTAAAGTGATTTGCCCAAGTCTTCAGTCAATAAGCAGTGCAAGTAGAAATCTAAAATGTGCTGTCTGCCTTCAAAGCCTTAAATATTTGCATTATACCATCTGTCTACCACAATGATATAATTTTTTGATTAGAATAAACAGCAGCATATAAATATTTGTATTTTGTTGATTTTGATGGGATGAACACTTAGGTTTTTAGAATTAGTATTCACCTCTAGTCACACTTTAGGAAACTAATCAAATTTACAATATAGTGGTTAATTATAACAGAAGAGTTTATAATTATTTTGTAAACACATATTTCTACTTTGTAAACTGGTATTTGCCACCATAGAAAGTATTATCCTTTTCGTGAGTGAGGTCTTTTTAGGAACAAAATATGGAACTTCAGAGTTGAAAAGAATGTTTTGCTTTCTTAACCTGAGGTGTGTATGTTTCAGAGAGGCTTTGAATCCCTTGGAATTGTATGCACAATTTTTGTGTATTTCTCCAATTAAGTAGATAGTTTTTATCAAATCATCAAAGGGATATATGACAGGATCTCCCTCCAAAGATCAGGAGAGGGGGAAAAAGATGGCGATGTGAGAAGTGAGGCAGAAATCTCCCAAAACCACATATAACATGAAAATACAGCAAATACAACTAATCCTAAAAGAGTCACCAGAAAGAATAGTGTAATAGACGGCTTACATCTGGGGAAAAGAGATGATCTCATGGAAAAGGGTAGAGTAGCAAAGCCAAAATCCGGCAGGATTGAAGCCCTCCTGGTGGGAGGAAGAGAAACGGAACAGGTGGGGAGTAGAAGCACAGGACTGCTAGATACCAATCCCTGGAGATCCACTGTAGGAGTGCAAACCTACATTACATGGTGGTTTGGAGATTAGAAGGATTGGAAAGCAAAGACAGGTAGAATACTTGGAGAGACTGAGAGGTTCCAGCTACTTGTGGAGAACAGGTACCCACAACTGGCTGCTCCCAGGACAAAAGAAATGTGGGCACTTTGGAGGATGCCATACAGTGAGAGGGCTGCTGAAGGGGCAAGGATTACACAGAGCTTGCTGCTCAGGAAAAAGGATGGGTAGACAAAATCATCCTGGCACACTCAGCCCAGAAGGTTGGAAACTTTCAGAAGCTTCAGTGCTCCATCCCCCTGGCTGGTAATGCAACCCCAATGCCCCCCACCACTCTATGTAGACTGCTGCTCCTTCCTCCTAGCTGGCAACAGCTTGCAAACCTGCTGCCCCTGCCACTGTGCTATGCTGACTGGAGGGAAGCCCCATCTATGGCAGCAACAGGGACCTAACACAGAGGTGGCTCCCTGCATGCTTGGCCCACTGGCCCAGGCAGTGGAGGCAGGCACTGCAGCTGCGAAGCAGGAAAGAGCTCTTTCCTCCTGGCAGGCACTGGCACTGCTCACCTGTGACCCCTGCCATCCGTCCAAGGGCTGTGTGGCTCAGGAGAGTAGAGATCCTGGGCACTAGAGGGTGCCACCTATACAAAGGTATTCCATATTATTCAGTAGGAATATGAACTCTGTTCAATCCCAAATCCCTCAAACACCTGAAAGAGGGCTCAGTGAAACTGAAATCACCAAATTTCTTGATAAATATTTCAAAATAAAAATCATAAATATGTTTATGGAACTACAGAAAAC
Source organism: Manis javanica (assembly GCF_040802235.1). Taxonomy (NCBI): domain Eukaryota; kingdom Metazoa; phylum Chordata; class Mammalia; order Pholidota; family Manidae; genus Manis; species Manis javanica. The sequence continues at coordinate 155,376,157 of NC_133157.1, forward strand.
TATTCAAGATCTCAGGAATGACTTCAAAAGAGAGACACTTTGAAAAATACAGTATCTGAAATGAAATGTACAGTGGAGGAATTTAAAAGCAGACTATAAAAGGTAGAGGAGATGGTAATTAGAATAGAGATTAGAGAACAAGAATACAAAGAAGCTGAGGCAGAGAGGGTAAAAAGGATCTCTAGGAATGAAAGAATAATAAGAGAACTCTGTGACCAGTCCAAATGGAACAGTATTCCTATTGTAGGGGTGCTAGAAGAAGAAAAGAGAGAAAAAGGGATAGAAAGTGTCTTTGATGAAATAATTGCTGAAAATGTCCCCAATCTGGGGAAGGAGATGGTCTCTCAGGACATGGAAGTGCACTGATCTCCCAGCACATGAGATCTAAGGAAGACAATACCAAGACGTACAATAATTAAAATGGCAAAGATCAAGGATAAAGACAGAGTATAAAAATAGCCAGAGAGAGAAAAAAGATCACCTACAAAGGAAAACCCATCAGGCTATCACCAGACTTTCCAGCAGAAACTTTACAGGCCAAAAGACAGTGGAACGATATATTTAATGCAGTGAAACAGAAGGGCCCCAAACAAGAATACTTTACCCAACAAGATTATCATTTAAATTTGAATCAGAGATTAAATATTTAGATATGCAAAAGTTGAGGGAATTTACCTCCCACAAACTGTCTTTACAGTGTATTTTAAGTGTACTGTTCTAAATGGAAGTGCTTCTAAAGCTAAATAACTGTCAGCAGAGAAATTAAAACCACAATAAAGGAAGTAAACCAGTTCATTACTAAGCAAATGCAAAATTAAATCAACTACCCACAAAATCAGTCAAGGGATACAAAAGAGTAGAGAATATGATACCTAGTATATACAGAGTGGAGGAGGAAGAAAAGGAAGGGAAAAAAATTAACCTTTAGATTGTGTTTGAAATAGTGTACTAAGTGAGTTAAGTAAGACCATTAGATATTAAAGAAGGTATCCTTGAACTGTGGTAACCATGAATCTAAAGCCTTCAATGGCAACAAATACATATCTATTTATAATCATCTAAATGTAGATGGGCTGAATGCACTAATTAAAAGACATAGAGTTACTGAATGGATAAAAAAAAGAAGATCCATCTATATGCTGCCTACAAGAGACTCACTTCAAACCTAAAGGCATATACAGACTAAAAGTGAAGGGATGGAGAAAGGTACTTCATGCAAATAATGAGAAAAAAGTGGGAGTTGCAGTACTTCTAAAAGACAAGGTAGACTTCAAATCAAAGAAAGTAACAAGACAAAGAATGACACATAATGAGAAAGGGGTCAGTCCAACAAGAGGATATAATCATAAATATCTATGTACCAAACATAGGAGAAACTACATATGTGAAACAAATACTAACAGAATTAAAGGTGGAAATAGAATGCAATGGGTTCATTTTAGGAGACTTCAACACACCACAGATCAAGCACACAGAAAATAAGTAAGGAGACAGGGGAACTGAACAACACAGTAGAACAGATGGACCTAACAGACATCTACAGAACACTCCATCCAAAGCAACAGGATACACATTTTCTCATGTACACATGCAACATTTTCAAGAAGAGATCATAGACTAGACCACAAAAAAGAGCCTCAGTAAATTAAAAAAGATTGAAATTGTGCCAACCAGCTTCTCAGACCACAAAGGTATGAAACTAGAAATAAATTACACACACAAAAAATGAAAAAGCCCACAAACACATGGAGGCTTCACAGCATGCTCCTAAATAATCGATGGATCAATGACCAAATAAAACAGAGATCAAGCAATATATGGAGACAAATGACAACAGTAACTCAACACTGCAAAATCTGTGGGATGCAGCAAAGGCCATGCTAAGAGGGAAGTATATTGCAATATAGGCTTACCTCAGGAAAGAAGAACAATCCCATATAAACAGTCTAAACTCACAATAAAAGTAGAAAAAGAATAACAAATGAGGCCCAAAGTCAGTAGAAGGAGGGACATAATAATGATCAGAGAACAAATAAATAAAATAGAGAAGAATAAAACAATAGAATCAATGAAAGCAGAAGCTGGTTCTTTGGAAAAATAAAGTCTACACACAAACAGAATCATAAATGAAAATGGAAAAATCACAATGGACACCACAGAAATATGAAGAATTATTAGAGAATACTGTGAAAAATTATATGCTAACAAACTAGAAAACCTTTAAGAAATGGACAACTTTCTAGAAAAATAAACCTTCCGAGACTGACCCAGAAAGAAACAAAATCTAAGCAGACCAATCACCAGCAACAAAATTTAATTGTTAATCAAAAAACTACTCAAGAACAAAAGTCCTGAAACAGATGGCTTCACTGCTGAATTTTATCAAACATTTAGTGAAGACTTAATACCCATCCTCCTTAAAGTTTTCCAAAAAGTAGAAGAGAAGGGAATACTTACAAACTTATTCTATGAGGTTGGCATCATTCCAGTATCAAAATTCCAGTAGGCAAAGACACCACAAGAAAAGAAAATTACCAACCAATATCCCTGATGAACATAGATATACAAAAATATTCAACAAAATATTAGCAAACCAAGTTCAAAAATACATAAAAAAGATCATTGTGATCAAGTAGGATTTATTTCAGGAATGCAAGGATGCTACGATATTCAAAAATCCATCAACATCATACATCACTTCAACAAAAAGAAGGACAAAAATCACATGTTTATCTGAATAGATGCTGAAAAAGCATTTGGCAAAATTCAACATCTATTCATGATAAAAACTCTCAGCACAATGTGTGTATAGGGCAAGTACCTCAACATAATAAAGGCCATATATGACAAACTCACAGCCAGCATCATAGTTAACATCGAGAAGCTGAAAGATTTTCCTCTAAGATCAGGAACAAGACAAACATGCTCACTCTCCCCACTTTTGTTCAATATATTACTAGAAGTCCTAGCCACAGCAGTCAGACAAAATAAAGAAATAAGAGGCATCCAGACTGGTAAGGAAGAAGTTAAATGGTCATTGTTTGCAGATGACATGATATTGTACATAAAAACCCTAAAGAATCCATCCCAAAACTACAAGAACTAATATCTGATTTCAGCAAAGTTGCAGGATACAAAATTAATACACAGAAGTCTGTTGCATTCTTACACACTAATGATGAACTAGCAGAAAGAGAAATCAGGAAAACAGTTCCATTCACAATTGCATCAAAAAGAATAAAATACCTATGAGTAAACTTAATGAAGGCAGTGAAAGACCTATACCCTGAAAACTGTAAGACACTTCTGAGAGAAATAAAAGAGGGCAGTAATAAATGGAAATTCATCCCATGCTCTTGGGTATGAAGAATTAATATTATCAAAATGGCCATCCTGCCTAAAACAGTCTGCAGATTCAATGCAATCCCTGTCAAAATACTGACAGCATTCTTCAATGAACTAGAGCAAATCATTCTAAAATTCATATAGAACCACAAAAGACCCCCAATAGCCAAAGCAATCTTCGAAGGAAGAATAAAGCTGGGGCAATTACACTCCCCAACTGCACCCTCTACCACAAAGCTACAGTAATCAACACAATTTGGTACTGGAAAAAGAACAGACCCATAGATCAATGGAATACAGTAGAGAACTCAGATATAAACCCAAACATATATAGCCAATTAATATATGATAAAGGAGCCATGGATATACAATGGGGAAATGACAGCCTCTTCAACATCTGGTGTTGGCAAAAAAAAATGAACAGCTAGATATAAGAGAGTGAAAGTGGATTATTGTTTAACTCTGTACACAAAAGTAAGCTCCAATTGGATAAAAGGCTTGAATGTAAGTTGTGAAACCATAAAACTCTTAAAAGAAAACATAGGCAAAAATCTCTTGAATATAAACAGCACCTTTTCCTGAATGTATCTCCTTGGACAAGGGAAACAAAAGCAAAAATGAACACATGGGACTACATCAAACGAAAAAGCTTTTGTATAGCAAAGGACACCATCAGTAGAACAAAAAGTCATCCTATGCTATAGTGTGGGAGAATATATTTGTAAATGACTTATCTGATAAGGCATTAACATCCAAAATATATAAAGAACTCACACCTCAACACCCAAAAGCAAATAACCCAATTAATAAATGGGCAGAGGATCTGAACAGACACTTCTTCACTGAAGAAACTCAGATGGCCAACGGGCATGTGCAAAGATACTCCACATTGCTAATTATCAGGGAGATGCAAATTAAAGCCACAATGAGATATCACCTCACACCTGTTAGGATGGCCAACATTGAAATAACATGGAGCAACAAATGCATGGATGTCGAGAAAGGGGAACCCTCGTACACTGTTACTGGCAATGTAAATTAGTTCAACCATTGTGGGAAGCAGTATGACGGTTCCTCAAAATACTTAAAGTAGAAATAGCATTTGACCTGGGAATTCCACTCCTAGGAATTTACCCAAAGAAAACAACTTCTCAGATTCAAAAAGACATATGCACCCATATGTTTATTGCAGCACTATTTACAATAGCCAAGATACGGAAGCAACCTAAGTGTCCATCAGTAGGTGAATGGATAAAGAAGAGGTGGCACATATGCACAATGGAATACTATTCAGCCATCGGAAAGAAATCCTACCATTTGCAACAACATGGATGGAGCTAGAGGGTATTATGCTCAGTGAAATAAGTCAGGTAGAGAAACAGAAATACTAAATGATTTTCCTCATTTGTGGAGTATAACAAGGAAGCAAAACTGAAGGAATAAAACACCAGCAGACTCACAGACTCCAAGAAGGGACTAATGGTTACAAAGGGGAGTTGTGGGGAATAGAGGGTGGGGAGGGAGGGAGAAGGGTATTGTGGGGTATCATGATTGGTGCACATGGTGTGTGTGGGGTCATGGGTAAGACAGTGTAGCTCAGAGAAGACAAATAAGGACTCTATGGCATCTTACTACACTGATGGACAGTGAGTGCAATGGGGTATGGGGGTGGTGACTCGATAGTAAGGGTGAATGTTATGACCACTTTTTTTTTCTTGTGAAACCCATAAGAGTGAGTGTATGTCAGTGACATCTTAATAAAAAAAAAAGAAAATACATGTACACAGAAAGACTTGTGTGTGAATTTTATAATAGTATATGCTGTTCAAATGTCCATTCAACTGGTAAATGGATAAGCAAAATGTGTTAAATCCAGATAATGAAATACTATTTAGTAATTAGGAGTGAAGTGTGGATGTATCTGTAACATCTCAAAAATACTGTACGTTCAAGAATCCATGTTTGTATATTGTATGCTTCTGTTTATATGAAATGTCCAGGAAAAACAAATACATAGATTCAGAAAGCAGGCCACTTACTTACTGATTGTCTGTGGTTGTGTGTGTGATCAGGGATTGTTTACATATGGGTATGAGGGATATTTTTGGATGGTGGAAGGATTCTACAGCTGGATTGTGTGGTGATGGTTGCATAACTCCATAAATTTACTGAAAGTCATTGAATTGTATAATTACCACCCCTACCATTTCTCTCCTTCCTTCCATCCTGATCTGGCTATACAGACATTTCCAAACTCTGTCTTCTTTGGGCAAGCAATGAGTCGATAAATAATTTGGATCCTTGAGTGAGTGTAAGAGATAGGAAGAAAAGTGAGTGAAATAGATATTGAGAGAATCTATATCCATCATGTGATTTATAGCCAATTTGTTTTGGGAGATTGAGTTCACTCAGATGAGCCCTCTCAACCTTTATTCATTTACACCTGCAGAGCCCTCTTGCTTTAAAAGAACTTTATGTATGTTAGAAATACTTGCTTTGGTTTTCCTCACCTTCCCTTACCCTTTTGTAATCCAGTGTGACAGTATATGCAAACATCTGTTTATTCTAGTAAAAGATTGTGAATAGATTGCATAAGTTAGGTATGCAGAGGGAACTCATTATTGAAAGTTATTAAGTTTTTGGAGAGAAGAAGTCTTTGTGTGTTCTCTTTTATAATTATAATTTTATTACAGAACTAATACTTCAGTTTGTTTTTTATAACTCAGATTTTTAAAATATATTATTTTCTTCAGAGTGACTGCATTCCTGTACTTTAATATATGTTGTGTTTAGGACAAATAGCACTTTATTGCTTGAGATTTATGTAACCATTATCTGTAGAAAAATTTTCATTTTTGGATTCCTTGTAAGGTTTTCAAAAATTTTAATTTTATTTGGAACAGTCAGACTTTTTACTGTAATTTTATTGCTTTATTCTTGAAATGGGTATGATGTTAGTCCTCAGTATTGGAGTATATTTATTAAATAAATCATTAGTTATATTTATTGAGGGACTTCAACTGTATTATTATTTCTGTGTATTTAGAGAAGTGTGTAAGTCATATGTATACTGTTTGATGAATTATCACAAAATGTTTTCATCCCCATGTAACTGTCACCTAGGTTAAAAGCAAGATCCAGTAAATTTGAAAGTTCCATTAATTATGAAAGCAGAGACAGTAGGGAGAGCTTAGGAAGGGGTCATTTACTTAAGAATTTCTCTTTAACCTACAGAGAAATGTATTTTCTTATTTTTAAATGTACTTATATGTCATGCTCTTTTAAGAGTGTTGCATTTTCTATTTGTTTTGCCATAAATAGATCCAAATTAAATAAATCAAGAATAAATCAAATTATTGATTGTGTATTTGATATAGGAATACAGTTGGACACAAGGAACTGAAAATTACAAGTGATCAAGCATTAAATTCAGGATTGTTTTTTGAAGATAAACCAAAGCCTTCAAAGCAGTCACTTCAGTCTTACCAAGAAGCGTTGCAGCAACAGGTGTTCACTCATTTATTAATTCAGTTCATTTATTTAATGTTAAACATTTTGTTAGCACAGTGGTACCTTAGAACTCAGAATGTGGTAGAGGAGAAAAAATACCAGTTATTTGTAATTCACTTTGATAAATTTTTGATGTAGATAGACTGGAATGCTGTTGGAAGGATAAGATAGGGAGAATAATTGCCTGGGTAGTTAGGAGTGCTTCGCATGGCTATTGATATTTGAGCTGCATGTTACACAATGAATAGATTTGAAATTCCTGATATATTCAGGAGTGGAATTGATTCAGGAGGAGGAGAGAAGGAGCTGGAGTGTTACATTGTGCTGGATGTGAAGCACCAGCTAATAAGGGGTTTTCAATTTCATCCAGTTACAGACAGTTAAAGGGAAGAAATTTTAAGCCAGAGAGTGAAAGGAATAGTTGATGTAAGCAGATTTAGTTTGTAGAAAGATATCTGGTTGTCATGTGGATGATTAGGAAAGAGATATCGCAGAGAAACCTTTTAGTAAACAATTGAGTTGGTCCTCCTAAGAGGTAATGAGGCCCTGAGCCAGATAGGGAATGATATCCAGAAGATACCCAAGGATATCCAAGTTCTGGGGTTTCATTGATAGAATTTAGATACCGGAAATGAGAACAGAGGACTTGCAGATAATTCTGAGTGTTGTAATCCAAGAGGATGATGCTGCTATGAAGTAAGATAGGGAGAAAAGAGATAGAACGCTTAGGCAGAGGACAATGGGTTCTGTGTAGTTTTAATTTTTAAAGATAAGATAATTACTGAAGAGTAACTGTATCAAATGTTTTTTTTTTTTTTGGGCGGAGGGGTGGGTAATACCCATATCTCTGAGAGGACTTTGGAACTATTGGGAGGTGTATGTCTTCCTGAGGCACTTCTCTATAAAGTTCTGCTTGTATTTCTTCTTAAGGTCCTTTGGTTCAGTTTTCACATGGGCAACTTCCTTGGAAGATGGATTTTTAAAAATTAAAGAATTACCAACATTATTTTTTGTATGAATTTATCTTCAAATGAGCATATTAAAAGCACTACTGACAAAACTCGATTTCTTAACTCTAGAATTTTATTTATGTGATGATTTCCTTGGTCTTGCTGGAGTGGTTGCTTAAATTTTCCATGCATATGGCCATAATTTTAAAAGTAACTTTCTAAAATGGATACTTGTTCTTTTACCATTCCATATGTCTCTAGAAAACAGCCCTGTGATTATACCTTATGATGATAAAACTGTATGTTTTGTAGCTTTCATAAAGTTATACTGAAAGTGGCCCAATATTCCCCAAAGAGCTTAGAACCTTCAACCTCTTTATTCTGGGAATGGAGTTCGCCCAGGGTAGAGTAGGTCTGGTGAACTGTGGGGAAGTAATTTGTAGCCGACTAGCTCCCATGAAAGGATAGATGAACAAGGAAAATAGAGAGATCCTATTGGTTGCTATAGAATTGGTGAGGTTAGTGAAGGAATGGCCCAGATAGAAGTTGGTGTTGGGAGGGAGGAGTTGGTTTAGTTCAAAGTGGTATCAGCAGCTGGAAAGTACTCCAGTGCGTGATGTGCGGGAGCAGCAGCTATATATTTAAACAATCAGACTTTTTAAATTGGGTATTACATATATTTATGATACCAAATTTTATAGTGAAGCATACTTAAAAAAGTTATCTCCCGTTTTTTTCCTCCAATAACAAAACAGGATATTAAAACTAACTTTTTGTTGGTCAGAATACTTGTCAGCACTCTTATGAATGTTTCTTACATTGTCAAGATTCGAGAAAGAGAAGAAAGAAGGAAGAAAGAACGTGAAGAAAAAGAAGAATATGAAGCTAAATTAGAAGCTGAAATGAGAAGTTATAATCCCTGGGGGAAAGGCGGTGGTGGGGCTCCTCTGAGAGATGCAAAAGGAAATCTGATAAGTATGTTATTTCCATTGCTTTGTTGTTTTTAAAAGAAACTAAATTGTTCTTAACTTTTAAAAGAATGGGGAGTAGTAACAAGTGGGAATCATAGCCTGTAAGGCAAAGTCTGTTTTTATGTAACTTAATGCAAAAGAGGTATTTTGATAATAAAATAATAACAGGTTAGAAAGTCTTTCTTCTTAAGAGTACTATTTATTTATTTATTTTACTTGAAACTTTCCAATCCTCGGATGATACTAACTTAATTGCAGAGAAGAGCTCATGTTGGCAAGTTTTTACCCAAACTACCAGTTAGAATTTTAAAATTTCCTAGTAAAAAGAGTAAGACCCTTATCACAAGTTTTTTATTTTTATTTTTTAAATTAGTGGTCTGGAATAATGTGGGATGTTGTGTTTAATTCATACTAATATACGCTAAGTATATTTAATGCTAAAAATACTAATAATGCTAAATATATTTAAGGACTTCTTTGAAAAATACCTGATCTCAGAAATTTTCTGGCAGATTGCAGAATTATATTGATTTCAGTTACGTACTCTCAAAAATGTTTGATCTGGAACTCATACAACAAAACACTTTGAAAAGAGAGGCTTTATACAGCTTGTTTATATATTAGGATAGCCTCTGATTAGCTTTTAACTAAGAATAAAAGTAGACAAAGATAATGGGTTTTTGAAAACTATTGGAAATGAGAAATGACTAATAGAAACCTATTAATTGGTAAAAATACAGGTTTCATGTTCATTAGGTGTTACACGTTATTGTAGGCATAGAGTTAAGCAGTCAGAAGACTTTTTGGTTATTGAGTTATTAGAGTTCTTAAGTATTATTCTTTTGATTCTTTGTTAAAGATGACTTTTTAAAATAGATGTATTTGAAGCCTACTTAAATTAATAAGAAAACTCTTTTCTTCCCAAAGGATTTGTTCCTTTCCTATCTTCATCTCCTAAATACTTTCTTCATAATTTTGAAGAATGGAACTCTTACTTTTTATAGATGAGGTGATTTTAGGTTACGTGTAGATATACATTTCTTGCTTTAAAAGTTGTGTTTATTTGAACACACATTAGAAAACTACTGGTATTATGTTTATGGAGAGTGCTATAATAATTGTTTTTAAAGTAAAGGTTTTAGTCTAGTTATTTAATGCAAAGTGCTGTAACAAAAACCCCCAATTCTCAGAGGTTTTAAGTTTTAAGGCAATAAAAGTTTATCACTTGTGTCACATTCTGATGCTGTTTGGGTGGTTCTCCTCTAACAAATAATCCCTGTGCCCACCATATGTCACTCCTTCATTTTGGAGTCCTTCACTTTAACTGTGCAGACAGGGTCCAGGGTGGTGGGAGAACAAATTGAGAATTTTGTTTGGGCCTGGCCTAGAAGTAGAGGAATATCATTTGTCTTTATTCCATTGTTCAGAGCTAGTTACAGTGTTCTAATATAACTGCTTGGAAGGCTGAGAAGTTTAGATTTTTTTTTATGCCCAGGAGGCTGATAAGCAACTAGCCAGTCTTTGCTACAGTCAGTTTAAATTGTGAATTGGTAGAAACATACCAGTTACCAGGAAGGAGGTGCTTAAATGACTGAAACTTTGGGAAACACTGTAATAGAATAATTCCTAGCTTGCCTCAAAGATTATTTCCAGTTCAGATGATAAAACTATGGTGTTTTGGGATGTGTTTAATTGGTGGAAGTGAGTAGGATAAGTGTGGGTTATTGAGTTACAAAATACTGTTTCAGGATTGCTTGAACTAATGAGAATGGAGCAAACTTTTCTGAGATTTTCACTTTTAGTGGTGATGTTTAGTTTGCTAATTTAATGCTGCAGTCATGCCATGAAATAGAAAAGATATACTATTTTATCAAATACAGTAGAACTCTTTTTAATGGTGTTTTCAAAGTAAGTAAATTTTTCACTTAAAGAATATCAGTTTGTTTTATGTTATATTTTTAGAGAGGATGGAACTTAATTTTTCTATTGTATTTGAAATATGTAATTAAGAACCATTTTCTGCTTTACTTCATGTGATGGTCAAGACCATATAATCTCTGTGCTTAATGTTGGTTAACTTTAATTCAGCTGCTGGGCTTTTTAGTTACTCCTGTTTTATCTTTGACGTTTTATTACAAGGAAATTAAAGAAACTGAATGTTCACTTTTATCTGCGCTTTCTAAGGAAGATCTCTTTATAAGGGAAAGTAGTCATCAATAAAATACCAAAATCTGTTACCCATGCAATTATAACATAACATCAATCCTTTTAAAGTTAATAACTCTCATTTTTATTAACTTTACTTAAAATCTGTTTTCTCTGTGTTCTTTATTCATTGAAGTTCTTTATTCAAGTTTCATAAAAAGTTAATTATGCTCTAATGTCTTTCAATGGGTGAATGGATAAATAAATGGTACATCCATATATTGAAATGTTACTCAGCCATGAGAAAGAATGGATTATTGATGCACAAAATAACTTGGAAGACTCTGAGGAATTATGCTCAGTGAAAGAAGCCCTTCTCTTTCAAGCGTATTGAAAGAAGTATATTCTCAAAAAGACAAAACTCTAGGGATGGAGAACAAATCTGTGGTTGCTTAGGGGTTATGTCTAGAGAAAGGTAGTAGCTGTAAAGAACATGATGGAGTTTTTGGGGTGATAGAACCATTACATGAACCTATCATATGTTAAATTTTTAAAACACTGTACACAAAGAGAAAAGAAAGGCAAAAATGAAGTAAAATTAAATAAAATAATCAGTTTGAAATACAGCAAAAATACCTCAGTTCTAATTGATTAATTATGAGATTAAACATTTTTTTCATGTGTATTTGATTTTTAAATTTCTTTTATGTATTGTGCTTACTCCAGCTGGATTTATATTTGATTTTATGTTGTTTATTGAGACACAGTTTACATACAATTAAAATCTGCCTTTTAAGGTGTTTATTATTGTTTAATGAGTTTGATTTTAGTAACCACTAAATATCTATATAAAGATCTGTAAGTAAACATTTATAACAGATTTATTTGTAATAGCCTTGAACTGTAAACAATCCAAATGTCTATCAACTGGTAAACGGATAAACAATTATACCTGCACACAGTGGAATACTATTCAGTAATAAAAAGAAACTATTAATATTGTTTATTTAATAATAAACACTTACTGTTTAATGTGTTTTGACTAATTTTAGTAACCACTGCCACAATCAAGATATATAACATTTCAATATCTCCAGCCGTATAACCTTGCCAACCTTTGATTTGTGTTCTATCACAATAGCATTGCCTTTTCTGTCATTTTTTTCCCCTTAGTGTAAAGTAATATAAATCTGTCCATAGTTTGTATATGTCAGTAGCTTACTTCTTTTTATTACTGAAAAGTATTCCATTGTGTGGAGGTGTCACAGTTGTTTATCCATTTACCAGTTGGTGGACATTTTAGGTTGTTTACAGTTTAAGGCTGTTACAAATAAAGCTGTTAAAAACATTTGTGTACAGATCTTTGTGTGGACATAAATTTTTATTTCTCTGGGGTAAAAATAGGAATGAATTGCTAGGATATGTAATAAATGTATGTTTGACTTTGTAAGGAACTGCTAGACCTTTTTCCATAGTGGCCGTGCCATTTGCATTCCTGCCAGCAAAGCACAGATTTTTGGTTGCTCTGAATCCTCATCAGCATTAACATTGTGTTTAAAATTTTACTCATTCTAGTAAGTGTGTAGTGATAACTCATTGTGTGTGTTTTGTTTGTTTTTTACTTTTTATGTGGGAATAATTCAAGACTTAAAGAAGAATTGCAAAGTTATTGTAGGTAGTACTCTTTACCCAGTTTTCCTTAATGTTAACATTTTATATAATATTGGTACAGTGATTAAAAAAAACTAAATTTGATATAATATCCATTTTATTGATCTTTTCATAGAACCAGCTTTTGTTTTCATTGATTTTTCTCTGTTCTTCTCTTCCTGTTGCATTGATTTCTGCTCTTATTTCTTATTTATGTTAAATTTTCTCTTCCTTTTTACTAAGTTCTTAATGTAGAAGCTAAGACATTTTTTCTTTTCTAATATGCATTTGAAAATGCTACAAATTCCCCTTTGAGTACTGCTTTTTTTCTCACAAATTTTGAGATCTTCATTTTCATTCAATTCAATTTGCTAATTTTCCTCGGGATTTTTCATTGTCCCATTGATTGTTTAGAAGTGAGTTTTAAAAATTTCCAAATACACGGGCATTTTCCAGGTAACTTTCTTTTGTTCACTTTTAGTGTATATTCTGTTTTGCTCAGAAAATATACTTTATGTTATTTCATTGTTTTTAGGTTTGTAAGATTTATTTTATGGACCACCAGTTAGATTTTTATTTGTCTTAGAGACTGTGACCTCTATAAGTAAGTGTATATATTTTAAGTTAGGCTAATTTTGAAATATGTGTTACTAGTAGTGCCAGCACTGGAAATTTTCTTTAGCCTTCTAAATTGACCCATTATAAAGGAGTTTTTGTGACCCATGGATTACTGAATAATTCTATGCCTATTTAGCATACTTAACATGCATACCTCAGCCATTTTCTCTAAAATGTTTTAGTATTTTCCACCAAAGTACCAAGAGCAACTAACTTATAAAGTTAATTTTAATTTCAAAGTAATCATTTAGGTCTATAGCAAAACAGATTATAAAATAAAATAAGAAATGAAAAATTTAGTACTATTTATATATTATTTATCTGTAGGTATCATATAATTTAGTCCTGATCAGATAAATTGTTCAGGGAGTAAATTATTTTCTCACTCATGAATCTGTAATATTTTCTTTTGTTATTCTCTCTTTTGGGGAATTATTCTTGTAATGCTAGCAATTTTATGTTAAGTGATATGATGATTTACATTTGAAATAAAGGCTCCCTTTCAGTGACATCTTTGTAGTTGGCAGATTACACTCTTGACCAAAGTACCTTTTTTCATTTTAATTTTTAGCTGATTTGAAACATTTTACCACATCACAGGCAAGGAATGACCAGTTGATTGACAAATCCTTTTTTTCCAATAAACAGCAAATATGGATTTGTTTTGATTGGTGAGTCTTATAGTCCTAAATAATTGTGTACTCTGCTGAAATTAATTTTCTTTTCACATGAATACATTGACTGTTACTCTGAGAGGACTTTATGTTATCGTAACAGTAAACTACAACATGTTAATTGATTTTGAAGTTCATTATAGTGTTTGTTTACTTATACATTTATCTCTTAATTTATGGTTTCTATTGGTGAATATCAAAATGAGATTGCATTCTCTAAGCATTCACTGGTGGGATAACAGATCTCTGGATACCATCTGGAAGGACTGAGCTTGATATATACTGCAGTCTTGTAACACAAAATAGAAGAATGATGTATGTTACTTCTCATTTATATAGGCTGGTCAGCTTGAGTGAACTGGATGACGGGGATATTGATTTCCCATTTGAATTACTTTGTATCATTTTTGTGACTTTTTAGGGACCTCAGATGTTAGTTCATGACTTCAACTTTCCCATCACCTTTCTATTTTCATTTACTTTCCATATCCACATAGATCCTAGGATTTGGTGATTTCAGAAGCACCTCACTAAATCTTGCCTCTTCTTAGCACATGCCAAGTTTCTTGCAGTCAGCTTTTCTCGGATTTCAGTCAGTTCAGTCTCTCTTGCATTTTCAGTTTTTGTACTCCTTTTTTCCCTTCTACCTCTCAATGTACTTAGGTTATTTGTATTCTTAAACACAAACAAAAACTCTGCTCTTGACCTTGCTATACTTCTCTTATCATATAAAACATATTTGAAAAGTGGTATGTGCTAATTGCTGTCACTTCTTACCACTCTCTTATTGCTTCATATTCTATAAGATGACTTCCAGCTCCCACCACTCTACTGATGCTACATTTTAAAAAATAATTGATGTCCCAGTTTCGAATTTAATGGTTTTTACTCAGTCCATATCCTCTTTGACAGTTGGGTTATATTTGACAACCTCTGGGTTGACAGTTCCTTTAAGTCTTAAGCATTCTCTGAGATGCTGTCCTCTCTTTTAGCTAACATTTTATTAGGTGTATATTATGAACCAGGTTAAATTCATTGAGGTCTGTGAATATGATTTTTATTCTAGGACTGTCTTCTAATATGTGTGTTCCTTGAGTTAGATATACTCTTCCCACCATCTATTCTCTTCCACCTCATCTTTCTACTCCTTGTGTTTATATTTAGGCTTTCTCTGCAGATGATCTTCAGATCTCTTTCTTTGCTCCTGACCAGTTTTAAAACTCTCTATGTCACTTCCATTCTATCTTCTGAATGTCTGGACCTGATATTTACTGGATTAAACAATCAGATGGAATGGAATTCATACCTAACATGCAAAACTGAACTTTACTTTAAAAATCCCGCTCATCTGTCTTTTTGTGTAAAAGCATCATCATTCTGATCAAACAAAAAAATGAAGAGTCCTTTTGATTCCCCCAAATCCAGTCAGTTAATAACCCTAATGGGCAGGTCTGCCTCTTTAGTGTTCTTTGAATTCTTTTCATTTTCAGTTGTACTGTCACAATAATTGAGATTTATTATGTCTTGCCTGGGCTGTTGCCATTTCCTCATTATCTCTTCATTCTCCCTTCATTCTCCTGCTTTGTTTTTCCCATCCAAGCTGTATATATCAAAAGTATAACCAATTATGTTATACCATACTCAAAAATCAGTGAGGACCTTGGAGTCTCACTGTCTTGAGTTCACATTCTTGCTCTGCTATTTATTAGCTTTGTGGTCTTATAGTAAAGTAATTCAGTTTAATTCCCTCATCTATAGTATTGGGGTGAAATTAACAGTACTGTATCATAGGTTATTATATAGAATATAAAAATGGGGAATATTAAATGTATCTGCCATTATTACTTGTTCTACTTCTATAACTACAAACACCGTCTCTACTACCATTTATAGAACAGGACAGAGAACCATCAGCTTGTGTTCAGAATATTCCAGAATAGGCATCCAAACTGCATTTTCCTATCTTCTCTCTTATTACTCTGTTATGTGTGTTTAATGCTCTAGTCAAGCTGTACTACTTCAACATTGCCAGAACACTTCATATTCTGCCCCCACCGCCCCCCGCCACCTTGGAGCTGTGTCCTCATTACACTTTCCCACCAGTTGTCCCCTGTGATACCACTGTCCAGTTTCAGTCCAGTCTGTCCTAAATACTGAAACAACATGAACTTTCCTGATTCTCAATTCCAGTTCTCTGTGATAACATTCCCATATTACTTGCCGTGTTCTATCTGATATTCTAATTGTGACTCATGTTCAGAATACATCCTTGAACATAACAGGCTTCCTGATGCATATTTCTCATACCAGGTTTAAATTCACTTTCTCTGCTGCCATACCATCACAGTTGTTTTGTGGAGAACTACTTTTTTTTGGTAAGGATTTTGAATTCTACAATCATTCAGTTCTGTTTTTTAAGACTGGTGGTTTGACTTAGTCCTGCATACTTAGACTTTTTGCCATGTGTATATAGTATCTACTCCTGTGTAACAATTTACCCAACATATATGTTTTAAAATAACAAACATGTATTATCTTGCATTTCTGTGAGTCAATAATTTCTGAGTGATTTAGCCTGGGTGGTTCTGTCTCAGGGTTTCTCATGAGGTTGCAGTCACTGGGACTGGAAAATCCATCTCCGGGATGGCTCCTTCACATGGCTCAGGAGTCCTTAGTTCCTTGCCTTGTAGACCACTCCATAGGGCTCCTTCAGTGTCCTTATGATATGGTATCTGTCTGGCTTTCTTCAGAGTCAGTTAAGCAAGCAAGATGGAAATGATTAATGTCTTTTATGAAGTAGCCTCAGAAGTCATATACCATCATTCTGCAATAGCCTGTACACAAGAAGTGAGTTACTAACTCTGGTCCACACTGAAGGGGAAGGGAATTGAGCTCCATCTATTAAGGGAGGATTGTCAAAGAATTTGTAGATACTGTTTTAAAACCCCCTTCCACATGATTATGTTTTGTAATGATGTTGGGTAAATTTCACTATGACTTGTTTTGAATTGCTGTTTGTTCTATATTAAGAGAAGTTATGAAGTAATATAAATATGACTATGGTTTTATGGTTGTCAAAGATCTATACATTCCTAAGTTCTATACTGATTTTGAGTTTACTTTGTAAGCTGTTTTAAACAAAATCTTAGAAGTCTTGATAATTTTGTTTTCAGGACACCAAGATGTCTTTGAGTTATTCCAACTCTTAATTGTTGTTCTTTCTGATTTCCTACTGTAAGAAAAATGTATCATGCATTATAAAAATGTATTTATTGAAATAAATGGCTTATTTTTCCCTCTTAGCTGATTTGAATAGGATGCACAGACAAAATATAGATGCCTACCATAACCCAGATGCAAGAACATATGAAGACAAAAGGGCCGTTGTATCTCTAGACCAAGATTTAGCCACTTCGAGTGCTGAGAACCTAGAAGATTCTGCAAATAAAAACTCAGGTTTTTAATCACATTTCTTTTTTTTACATTTCTAAAGTTGTTCAATAACATTTTCCTTCTGTTCTCTGACAAAGTTCTAAGTGTGATTTTGAGAATTTGGTTAGTCTGAGTCAGGAAGCATAACACATTATTTAGGCTATTTACAATACTTTTTCTTTATAGTTGTTTTGAAAAAAGTGAAAGGAAAACATAGTTTGCTTCTTAGTATGATGAATTTCTTCTCAGTTTTATGACTTGCTTATGTATAGTTCAGCTACTATTAATATTTTCATTTTGCTCTCAGGAGTATGTTTCTTAAAATCAAGTAACTTTTCTACACACAGTTTGCTTCTTACACCCATAACTTTGAATTAGTGAAAATGTATGAGATGTGGTATGATAAATTGTACAATGAAATTCATTTTTTGATTAATTTCATAAGCATTTGCCCTTCTTTGTCATGTCACAATATACAAAGAAATGAAGTAATTAAAAGTTCATTTTGTTACTGGTCACATCCCCCTTCTTAAGCAAATATCTTTGACTTGCTGTTTAACAACATCCTGTTCACCTGAAACCAGTATAGCAGCTATACTTCAGTAAAAACATATCCTTTAATTAAAGGTTCTATAAATTAAAATTTATTTAGTGTGTTTTATGACCTGCCAGCAGAAGCTGTCATCATCTTTCTTTATCTAGTAAATATGTTACATATTTAAAAGTCAAAAGTTGTCATCATCTTTCTTTACCAAGTAAACATGTTACATATTTAAAAATCAACTGAAGTTTAAAGAATATACCATCTTGTGTTATATTTTGATGCTTATAAAAGTAACCATTTATTTATTACAAATTCTGTGTTTGTACTTTAAGAAAAGTTTTGATTTTAGACTATTAAAGAACTTTACATTAGGAGGCCCTTATAAAATATCCCTGACTGATCATATAAACTGTGTTTCAAAAATTTTTTAATTTTTAACCCTTATGACTTATTGGCCAAACAGGTAGATTAAATGAGTAACTATAATGATAATCACTAGCATTTGCATCTTTCAAGCCTTTGATGGTAGCACCGATTTCTGTAGCCTTTTTGAACACTTCAAATGAGTTTATTGTTTCTGTGGGCAGTCTGTACCACTGTTTGATCTCTAATTACAAGAAAATGCTTTCTTACTTTGATTCAAAATAGATTTTTACTCAGTAGACCTAGTTTTGACTTTAGGAGCACTGAAATTGTAATTTTTGATTTTGATGAAATTATTAATTTGGCTTACTCTTTATTTAGTGTGCAATAGGAGCATCAAAACACATTTTCATATTATTGAAGAGAATTTTGGCTTCTTTCTGCTGATTATTACCTCTTTTTTTTATAATTTGCTGCTTCTTCTAGTAGTCTGTATTGAGGTCTCAGTGCTACAGATACCTTCTCTACCTTTTTCTTCCACACCTGGTATTGTTTGTAGCTCTGTCTCAGCCTAGAATTTTCTTTATCTCTGCAAAAACACAAGAAAAATTAACAGTGTCCACGACGCTTTCCAAAGAAAGAGCATAAGCTTGATTACTGAATATGCACAGCAGAATTTATTGTCTGTTAACTTTCTGTACCTTTACTAGGGTTTTGGTGCTGCTGGTGTGACCAGAATGCTCTCATTTAAGAAATCATACAAAATAATAAAATGTTAAAATTTCCCTTTTTTTAATTAACTGAAATTCCTTAAATAACTTTTATTCCCCAATAGTTGACTAAAATAGACTTTCTGAATGCAAGAAACTATCCATATTCATCTAATTTGTTTCTGTGCCCTCATATATATGTATCCATATATATATATATATATGTGTGTGAATTTATATACATGTGTATGTACACATACACATACATAGTGACATTTACTATATTAAAGGCCTCAGGAAAGTTGAACCTATCTGAAAATTGAATGTTACAATGTATGCTTATGGTTTGTTATTCTCTAATGTTTTGTCTTCATTAGGCTTGTTTTTGTGGCCATTCTTAATGTTGTTTTTCTTTTACTTGATGGTTCTTGGATGAACCATATTTCTGTAGTCCATCCTAATTTGGTTTAAGTTTATGTTTTGGCCTATTATGATTTTCTTTGTATAGAGCAAGTGCTTCCCTGTGGCTTTATTTTTATAATTGTTTTTTTAAAAGAACTTACTTTGTCTGTTGTTAAAAGTATTTTTCTCTGTTGCTCCAGAGGTTTAAATTGAGTGGTCATAAAGGTAAAACATTATCACTCAGTTTGGTTTTGCTGATCACCTTTCCACCATAATGTAATTTTAATGTTTAAATACTGATTTGGCTTTCTGTTGATCTGTTCAAATAAGCATTAATAAATTCAAATACAAAGGCAAAATAGACCTAAATGGCAACTAAACCACACAGCAGTTGGCTTGTGCAAACTACTCAAGTGAGAGAAATAAATGCTTAGGTTGATGGTATAAAGATTGAGTCAGTAACTAAAAAATGATATAAAAGTTATGTGAGGGTGAGGCTTAAATTTAAGTACTGTATTTTTTCCTGCATTCAAAGAGACTCCTAGGGTATAATTATTTTACCATGGATGGGGAAACTTTTGAAGTTACTGATTTTTTAAAACAATTTTAGAAATTTTTTATGTATATATGCATAATACATTTAATATATAATTGAGCAGTATTCTTAAGAAAAGGACATTTACATACATAAGAATTTAAACACATACTTTTTTTTCTCTCCATAAATTTTATTTAAAGCCTTTGCTGCAGTGAGAGTTATTTAGGCTGTTAGCTTTTATGTTTCCTTGGTGTCTTTCAGGTATAGCTACATTATGATTTTTCAACTAATATTATTTTAGTTTCATTAAATTTCTTGTTACTTTTCATCTGGTCTTCAGATTTTAATCTCAACTCTCCTCTTCTGATCTTAACTCTGGACTTCTTTATTTAGCACATTTTTTCAAAATTTAAATTTGTTAGCAAACTCTTCATTCTTTAAACTTTACATTTTGTAAATATTGGTTAATGGTATGTTTTTGCAAAATTTCTCTTTCAAGGTCATATGCAAACACAGAGCTCTCCTTTTGCTCGGGGAAATGTATTTGGTGAGCCGCCAACAGAACTTCAGATTAAACAGCAAGAATTATACAAGAATTTTCTTCGTTTTCAGGTGAAATCTTTATTTGATTACAGTTTCAAAGTTTCATAAGAATTGTAATAAACTAAACTTGCAGTGATTGTATCTATAGTATAAAGAATGAGTTCTAAAATGCCATAAGTCATCTAAGGTAACTGATTTATATCATATATAGGTAGTACTAACATTATTTCATTTACATCTGAAAAAGGAATAAGGAGACCTGTTAGATATACAAGTTGACATCTTTTCTAAAGTTTATTAAATCATTAATTGTTAAAAAGAGTGATGAAATTTATTAAACTGAAACAGTAATATATTCACCTATTTGTCATAGAACGAATCTGGGTGCTTAGCATTAGTAGAAAACCAATATTTTCATTCCAAATTATTTGATATTCTCAATTCAGTATTCTAGATAACAAAGATAGTAGTGTAGTAAATAAATAAAGATTAGATGTAATCAATCACAATTTGCAATTATTTGCCCCATTTATATATGTAAGAAAATAGCATTTAAAGAAGTAGAAATGCCCAAAGGAAAACACTTGAGCATTTAATGTTTATAGAACAAACAGACTTACTGAACTCCCACCTTTATGCTGAGTACTAGGGAGGGGCCTGAGATAATGAGAGACCTGCCTTTAAGAGAATCAGTTTCTTTTCTCCTTATCTCCCCTCCATACTTACATCCCAGTGTGAGGTGAATTTGGTGGGTTTGTTAATCTTCCTTTTATGACTTCTCACATGTTATGCTTTTTTACTTAAAACCTGGTAGAAGCTTTTCTTTTCTGTAGAAAATGACCAAATTCCTTAGTCTTGTCATTTAAGGCTATATAATTGAATCCCAACCTTTTAAACAAATTCTTCTGATTCTACTCAAGCCTGTCATCTTTCTAATCCTAATCACTGTGGACTCTTATATAAGGCACTGATAACAGATGTAATCCTTTAAGGATATTTGGTGTTAGTGTTTAGGATGTGTTACTGGAGAATTTGAAAGATTGGAAGCAGGGTTATTTTACTAGAGTGGTGACAGTGGAAATAGATGGAAAGACCTTTCTAAGGATTGACAGAATTAATAGAGATACTGAATGTAATAGAGTGGCGTCAGAGATCCCAAGACAGGTTGCAGCAGACTAAGGGTCACAGTGTCACGTACTGACCTTGACCCTGTGATGTATTGCATAATGACAGCAAGTCAGAATTAGGTAGTTCTTATTAGACTTGGCACATGTTAACATGGTCTAGGGTAGATTCAGGGGAAAAAAAATCTTGCAATTGTATTGCCTTTCATTTATAGGATACTTTTTCATACAGTATCTTTTTAAACCTCAAAACTCTGAAGAAGGTATTATTTCTATTTTATGACATGCAACTAAAACACAGGCTAAAAGGTAGTAGAACTAGCAAATGTGAGGCAAATGCTTAAACTCAAGTCTCTTGACTTTAAGTATCATATCTCTTGGTACTTACACTTACATTTCTAGAGAGCTCTGGGAAGTCCTTCCCTCTGGAAAAAACTAGTAATGGGGGAAAGCTTTGACTATATTGGTTTTAGTAAGTTCAGCCTTCAGTTCTCCCATGCTGGAAACCCTCAGTGTATCTGTGAAAGGATTTATTCAAATGGTGGTGCACATAGTTTCTTTGACCAGCTTTTTAATACCCCCACTTTTTTTTAGCCACGAACATATTCTAACACAGAGCTTTAAAAACATGTGAAAATTGTTAGGGTCCAGGCTTCCGAGGCTTCCCCAGAGAACAAACTACACAGGCATAGAGATGTAAATTCAAGCAAAGTCTTTATTCAGCCAGCTAGCTGAGGTCCAAGTCAGCCCGATGCAGCGGGTCTCAACAAGGACCCCGAGCACTCAGAGCCAAGGGTTTATATAGCAATTTCAAAGCACTTAACTCATAGCAATTTTCTATAACTATACATTATTCTTGCAAGACATATATCCTGGGGTTAAGCAAGGGCAGGGTAAGACTACTCCTCAATGGTTAGGGAGGTTCTGCACGATAAGCTTGGTATGTAAGATTAACTGACCAAGGTTAGCTGACCAAGGGTCACAGCTGCCCACCACCCGGTGCTCATGATTAACTTGTTTTTCAAGGCCTTACCCAGGCCCAGGGTTTTTTTTTTTGTTTTTTTTTTTTTTCCTCTGAGTCACACTCTCAGAAAATGGTTTCTAGGTTTCTAAGATGGCTATGCTTATGCTAATTTACTAATCTTACTAATGCTTAGATTCTACATTTCCCCACTTTCCTTTGACCATTCCAATCATGGAATGTTTGTTTCTTCCTGCTGTGTGAGTGAATGATACTGCGGTCTCAGCATTAGCACCTGAACAGCACTCACTCTTTCCCTAACAAAGGCTATTAGCCGGTTTAAGATACAGGGACCTAAAGTGAGAAGCAGTATAAAAATAAGCAAGGGCCCTGCCAGGGTGGATATCAGGGTTGTAAACCATGGGGATTTAGTAAACTAGGATTCAAATAGCCCTTGGCTGGCCTCTCGCTCTCTCTTCCTTTGATCTGGTCTCTCTCTAAGTTTAGACATTGAATCTCTTACTATTCCGGAATGGTCTGCTGTTAAGGTTTAGCTAAGTTTTATTAGTACTTTTTCCTGACTCTTAATGCTCTCTGCACTCCTTTACAAAAATAGCTAAATGGTATTTATTATTACTATCAACAATATAGTGTCAAGACAAGAAGTATTCCCAAGCCTAAGTGTTAAAAGAAATGTTACAAAATGTTCTTATCTGTGCACAAAGTTGGCAAGATAAACCTTAAATCTATGTTTGCACAAATGAGTTATCCTGTTAGTTTAAGTTAATGTAGAAGTCTTTATGTGGTTAAACTTTGGTAAATAACATCTAAGTATTTAGATGTCATTTTTAATTACAGCTTTAAAAATAATTAACAAATTTAATAAAGTATTTGTAGGACCCTTAAAGCACTTTTGCATTATACAGTTTGAAAACTACTGACCTGGAAGATAGCTTTCTACTTTCTGTTGAACTACTGTGTAGCATCTTTGGTGGAATGGCATTTCCTTGGATTTATTAGGTGTGTGGTCCATTTATAATTGTGCACCTTAATAAAGAAGTGACCTTGTGATTGTAAACTTTTTTCATGGAGTAGGAAGAAGGGGAAACTGACTGTGGAATGTGAGATTTGAGTATATAGATCAGAATTGATGTTTTCTCTAGGGATATTATACTTGAAGTGGTTATGTGTGCACTGCTTAGTATTAAATGCTAAGATTGGTGTTTTTTGAAAGAAGTGTTGGAAAAAACCTTAGCTTGTAAAATCATAGAACAAGTAAGAAGATTAAAGTTCTTATAGCTCAAAAGATTGACAGATATAACAACCTTGGAACTAGAGGAAATGTATACAAGATCAAAAAAAAAATACGAATAGTCATAACCAATCCATACTTTATAGGTAACCTTAAACCAACATCATAGATACCTGGTACCCATGCTGCCATTCTTCCCTGCCTCATACATGGAGCATGTAGACTATCTCTTAGGGTCCTCTTCCTTTCAGAGCTTAGACTGCATTAGAATAGACACCCACAGTATTCAGCACTGCATGCTCTAGGTGGCGTTCAAGATGAAACTAAATTATGAATCCTTGTGGCTAAATTCTCATTCACCTTACAACTTGCCAGTAGATAGGCAAAAAGGAAGGCCACTCTGAGGTAAGGATTCTTGGGTAAAAAATGATTGAATGGTAAGATATTTTACTGTTGTTTCATGATGCTAATCAAGCCAAGGAAGTTTGAGACATAAAAGGTAGCAGTCATTATAGAATAATACAGTTATAATTTACTGACTACAGTTCATGTAGGAGGAACTTTTGTTTTTTCTGTACATTGATTCTCTTCAATGTTTTGAGCACTCGTTTGAGATACAGACATTGATTACTCTATTTTGTTAGATGACAAAAGTGAGTAAGAAAGTTTCTTAAAGACATACAGCCTTAAAGTGTTTGATACCAAAGAATTTTGCTCATAACTCTTAATATTACATCACGCAACCTCCCTAAGAAAATAGAGGGAACTGAAAAATTTAGGAACTTACTTTTATTTATTTATTTATTATTTTGGTATAATTAATCTATAATTACATGAGGAACATTATGTTTACTAGACTCCCCCCATCACCAAGTCCCCCCTACAAACCCCATTACAGTCACTGTCCATCAGCATAGTAAGATGCTATAGAATCACTACTTGTCTTCTCTGTGTTGCACAGCCCTCTGCGTGCTCCCCCCACATTATACATGCTATTTGTAATGCCCCCTTTCTCCCCTCCCCTTATGCCTCCCTTCCCACCCATCCACCCCAGTCCCTTTCCCTTTGGTAACTGTTAGTCTATTCTTGGGTTCTGTGATTCTGCTGTTGTTTTGTTTCTTCAGTTATTTTCTTTGTTCTTATACTCCACAAATGAGGGAAATCATTTGGTACTTGTCCTTCTCCGTCTGGCTTATTTCACTGAGCATAATACCCTCTAGCTCCATCCATGTTGTTGCAGATGGTAGGATTGGTTTTCTTCTTATGGCTGAATAACATTATGTACCACATCTTCTTTATCCATTCATCTACTGATGGACACTTAGTTTGCTTCCATTTCTTGGCTATTGTAAACAGTGCTGTGATAAACATAGGGGTGCATCTGTCTTTTTCAAACTGGGCTGCTGTATTCTTAGGGTAAATCCCTATAAGTGGGATTCCTGGGTCAAATGGTATTTATATTTTGAGCTTTCTGAGGAATCTCCATACTGCTTTCCACAGTGGTTCAACTAGTTTACATTCCCACCAGCAGTGTAGGATGGTTCGCGTTTCTCCACAACCTCGCCAACATTTGTTGTTGTTTGTCTTTTGGATGGTGGCGATCCTTAACTGGTGTGAGATGATATCTCATTGTGGTTTTAATTTGCATTTCCCTGATGATTAGTGATATGGAGCATCCTTTCATGTGTCTTTTGGCCATCTGAATTTCGTCTTTGGAGAACTGTCTGTTTAGCTCCTCTGCCTATTTTTTAATTGCACTATTTGCTTTTTGTTTGTTTGTTGAGGTGCGTGAGCTCTTTATATATTTTGGATGTCAACCCTTTATTAGATCTGTCATTTATGAATATATTCTCCCATACTGTAGGATGCCTTTTTGTTCTCTTGGTGGTGTCCTTTGCTGTACAGAAGCTTTTCAGCTTGATATGGTCCCACTTGTTCATTTTTGCTTTGTTTCCCTTGCCTGCGGAGATACGTTCATGAAGAAGTCACTCATGTTTATGTCCAAGAGATTTTTGCCTATGTTTTTTTCTAAGAGTTTTATGGTTTCATAACTTACATTCAGGTCTTTGATCCATTTCGAATTTACTTTTGTGTATGGGGTTAGACAATGATCCAGTTTCATTCTCCTACGTGTAGCTCTCCAGTTTTGCCAACACCAGCAGTTGAAGAGGCTGTCATTTCCCCCATTGTATGTCCATGGCTCTTTATCATATATTAATTGACCATATATGTTTGGGTTAATATCTGGACTCTCTGTTCTGTTCCACTGGTCTGTGGCTCTGTTCTTGTGCCAGTACCAAATTGTCTTGATTACTGTGGCTTGGTAGTACAACTTGAAGTTGGGGAGTGAGATGCCCCCTGCTTTATTCCTCCTTCTCAAGATTGCTTTGGCCATTCGGGGTCTTTGGTGGTTCCATATGAATTTTAAAACTATTTGTTCCAGTTCAATGAAGAATGTTGTTGGTATTTTGATAGGCATTGCATTGAATCTGTAGATTGCTTTAGGCAGGATGGCCATTTTGACAATATTAATTCTTCCTACCCAAGAGCATGGAATGAGTTTCCATTTGTTAGTGTCCTCTTTAATTTCTCTTACGAGTGTCTTGTAGTTTTCAGGCTATAGGTCTTTCACTTCCTTGGTTAGGTTTATTCCTAGGTATTTTATTCTTTTTGGTGCAATTGTGAATCAAATTGTGTTCCTGATTTCTCTTTCTGTTAATTCATCATTAGTGTATAGGAAAGCAGCAGATTTCTGTGTATTTTGTATCCTGCAACTTTGCTGAATTCAGATATTAGTTCTAGTAGTTTTGGAGTGAAGTCTTAAGAGTTTTTTATGTACAATATCATGTCATCTTCAAATAGTGACAGTTTGACTGCCTCTTTACCAGTGTGGATGCCTTGTATTTCTTTGTTTTGTCTAATTGCCGTGGCTAGGACCTCCAGTACTATACTGAATAACAGTGGGGAGAGTGGGCATCCCTGTCTTGTTCCCGAACTTAGAGGAAAAGCTTTCAGCTTCTCGCTTTTAAGTATGATGTTGGCTGTGGGTTTATCATATATGACCTTTATTGTGTTGAGGTACTTGCCCTGTATACCCATTTTGTTGAGAGTTTTTATCATGAATGGATGTTGAATTTTGTCAAATGCTTTTTCAGCATCTATGGAAATGATCATGTGGTTTTTGTCCTTTTTGTTGATGTGGTTGATGATGTTGATGGATTTTCAAATGTTGTACCATCCTTGCATCCCTGAGATGAATCCCACTTAATCATGGTGTATGATCCTCTTGATGTATTTTTGAATTCTGTTTGCTAATATTTTGTTGAGTATTTTTGCATCTATATTCATCAGGGATATTGGTCTTTAATTTTCTTTTTTAGTAGGGTTTTTGCCTGGTTTTGGTATTAGAGTGATGCTGGCTTCATAGAATGAGTTTGGAAGTATTCCCTCCTCTTCTATTTTTTGGAAAACTGTGAGAAGAATGGATATTATGTCTTCTCTATATGTCTGATAAAATTCAGTGCTAAATCCACCTGGCCTGGGGGTTTTGCTCTTGGGTAGTTTATTGATTACTGATTCAATTTCGTTGCTGTTAATTGGTCTGTTTAGATTTTCTGTTTCTTCCTTGGTCAGTCTTGGGAGGTTGTATTTTTCTAGGAAGTTGTCCATTTCTTCTAGGTTTTGCAGTTTGTTAGCATATAGATTTTTGTCATATTCTCTAATAATTTTTTGTATTTCTGTGGGGTCTGTCATGATTTTTCCTTTCTCATTTCTGATTCTGTTGATGTGTGTTGATTCTCTTTTTCTCTTAATAAGTCTGGCTAAAGGCTTATCTATTGTTCTCAATTTTATTTATTTCTTCTCTGATCTTTATTATGTCCCTCCTTCTGCTTACTTTGGTCCTCATTTGTTCTTCTTTTTCCAGTTTCAATAATTGTGACTTTAGACTATTCATTTGGGAATGTTCTTCCTTCTTTAGATAGACCTGGATTGCTATATACTTTCCTCTTAGAACTGCCTTCGCTGCATCCCACAGAAGTTGGGGCTTTATGCTGTCAGTATCATTTGTCTCCGTATATTGCTTGATCTCTGTTTTAATTTGTCATTGATCCATTTATTATTTAGAAGCATGTTGTTAAGTCTCCATGTGTTTGTGAGCCTTTTTGTTTTCTTTGTACAATTTATTTATAGTTTTATGCCTTTGTGGTCTGAGAAGTTGGTTGGTAGAATTTCAATCTTTTTGAATTACTGAGGCTCTTATTATGGCCTAGTATATGGTCTATTCTGGAGAATGTTCCATGTGCACATGAGAAGAATGTGTATCGTTCTCCTTTTGGGTGTAGAGTTCTGTAGATGTCTGTTAAGTCCATCTGTTCTAGTGTGTTGTTCAGTGCCTCTGTGCCCTTACTTATTTTCTGTCTGGTGGATCTGTCCTTTGGAGTGAGTGGTGTGTTGAAGTCTCCTACAGCGAATGCGTTGCATTCTATTTCCTCCTTTAATTCTGTTAGTATTTGTTTCACATATGTTGGTGCACCTGTGTTGGGTGCATATATATATTTATAATGGCTATATCCTCTTGTTGGGCTGACCCCTTTATCATTATGTAATGTCCTTCTTTATCTTGTTACTTTCTTTGTTTTGAAGTCTATTTTTTCTGATACCAGTACTGCTACACCTGCTTTTTTTCTCCCTCTTGTTTGCATGAAATATCTTTGTCCATCCCTTGACTTTAATTCTGTGCATGTCTTTGGGTTTGAGTTTGAGGTGAGTCTCTTGTAAGCAGTATATTGATAGGTCTTGCTTTTTTATCCATTCTGTTACTCTGTGTCTTTTGATTGGTGCATTCAGTCCGTTTACATTTAGGGCGATTATTCAAAGATATGTACTTATTGCCATTGCAGTTTTTATATTTGTGGTTACCAGAGGTTCAAGGTTAACTTCTTTACTATGTACCTGTCTAAATTAACTCGCTTATTAAGCCATTATAAGCACAGTCTAATGATTCTTTATTTCTCTCCCTACTTATTCCTCCTCCTCAGTTCTTTATATGTTAGGTGTTTTATTCTGTGTTCTTTTGTGTTTCCTTTGACTGCCTTTGTAAGTAGTTGGTTTCATTTTTTGCCTTTAGTTAGTGTTTGGTTTGTCTGCTTTCTTTGCTGTGATTTTATTTTCTCTGGTGACATCTGTTTAGCCTTAGGAGTGCTTCCATCTACAGCAGTCCTTCTAAAATACCCTGAAGGAGGTGGTTTGTGGGAGGCAAATTCCATCAACTTTTGCTTGTCTGAGAATTGTTTAATCTCTCCTTCATATTTAAATGATAATTGTGCTGTATACAGTATTCTTGGTTCAAGGCCCTTATGTTTCATTGCATTAAATATATCATGCCATTCTCTTCTGGCCTGTAAGGTTTCTGTCGAGAAGTTTGATGGTAGCCTAATGGGTTTTCCTTTGTAGGTGACCCTTTTTCTCTCTGGCTGCCTTTAACACTCTGTCCTTGTCTTTGATCTTTGCCATTTTAATTATTACATATCTTGGTGTTTTCCTCCTTGGGTCCCTTCTGTTGCAAGTTCTTTGGGCCTCCATGGTCTGAGAGACTATTTCCCCTCCGAGTTTGGGAAAGCTTTCAGCAATTATTTCTTTAAAGACATTTTATAACCCTTTTTCTCTCTCTTCTTCTGGTACCCCTATATTGTGGATATTGTTCCATTTCAATTGGTCACACAGTTCTCTTAATATTCTTTTATTCCTGGAGATCCTTTTATCTCACTTTGCCTCAGCTTCTCTGTGTTCCTGTTCTCTGATTTCTATTCCATTCACGGCCTCTTGCTTCTCATCCAGTCTACTCTTAAGTCCTTCCAGAGATTGTTTTATTTCTGTATTCTCCCTCCCAACTTCATCCTTTAACTCTTGCATATTTCTCTTCAGATCCATCACCATGGTTATGACCTTTATTTGGAATTCTTTTTCGGGGTGGTTGGTTAAATCTATCTCCCCAGGCCCTCTCTCGGCGGTTGTCTGGGTAATTCTGAACTGGACCAAATTCTTCTGCCTTTTCATGGTGATAGAGGTAGCTGTAGGCAGGTTGCACGTGTGTTAGCTGGGAGAACAAAAGCCTTTCCTGTTTGCTGGTCGCCTTGCCTTTCTCCGCTGCCTGTTTCGGTTACCGGCACTCCTTGGGCAGCCTCCAAGTTAATCCCCTAAGCTGCTGTGGGCAGGGTCTCTGTCAGGGTAGTACAGAACTGTTTGGGAATTAGCAGGTACACCGGGTGTGCTCTCCTGCGAGAGCGGCGCCTGCCCCACCCTGGGCAGCTGCACACTTGCAGCATCCTTTGGGTCTGTCCCGGGCGGCTGTGCACCGGGAGGAGATTCTGGGGAGCTGCTGGGGGTGCGGCTGCTCCCGCGCAGCTCTTCTGCTGCGGGCTCATGTGGGCCGCTCAGCCACCGCCGCCTCAGGTTGCACCCAGGCCACTTGGCTGACATCGCCATGGGCTCGCATGGGCTGCTTGGCCGCCGCTGCCACTGGCTCGCATGGGCCACTCCCTGGTTGCTCGGCCACCGCCGCCACTGGTGCATACGGCTGCTCACCTGCTACTGGGCCAGTGTGTTGGGGTCCGTGCCAGCTGGGGGAATGACTGGCAGGGTGCTTATCACCGTGAGGGGCTTCAGAGCTGTGCTGCCTCCCAGGTGGTTAGGTCGCTTAGAGTTCCCCAGATTCCCAGCTGCTGGGCTGAGTGTGCCGGGAAGATTTCATCCAGCTGTGAGGTCCCTTTCCTTTTAAGACTTTCAAAAAACACTGGCTTTTCTTTTGTCCCAGAGGAGCTGCTAGGGACCTGCTTGCAGATTTTGCTTTACCATTTCTCTAATATCCAGCACACCGTGGACTGTGTTTCTGCGCTCCCACTGTGGATTACTAGAGCTGGTTGTTTAGCAGTCCTGGGCTCCTTCTCCCTCCCCGCTCCGACTCTTTCTTCCTGCGGGGAGCTGGGGTGGGGGGAGTGCTCGGGTCCCGCTGGGCTGCGGCTTGTATCTTACCCCCTTCGTGAGAAGCTGAGTTCTTGCAGACGTAGATGTAGCCTGGCTATTGTACTGTATCCACTAGTCTCTCTTTAGGAAATGTTGTATTTGTTGTATTTTAAAAATATGTATGTTTTTGGGAGGAGATTTCCGATGAACTGCTCATGGTGTCATCTTTGCTTCTCCCCCTAGGAACTTACTTTTTTGACAAAAAAAGAAGGTATAAATGTTGAATTCATAGGATACTAGGAAAAAGAAAGTGGCAATTTAGTTTTTCAATAGTTTTACAAAGTAATAACTAGGTTTAATTGTTTAGATTGAGGAAAAGAAACAAAGAGAGGAAGCAGAGCGAGAGAGACTGAGAATTGAAGAAGAAAAAGAAGAAAAGCGGCTTGCTGATCAGAGGGCACGAATTCAGCAAGAGTATGAAGAGGAACAAGAAAAGAAGAGGAAGAAAGAGGAGGAGGTAGAGTTTTTTCCTATATTATTTTTCTACTTAGTCTAAAAGTGAAATCTTTATTTTGACTTGAAATGATATTTATTACCTACAAAGAAGGACAGTCTTGGATTACATTTAGAGAATGTCAGATCAATATCCATTCATTGGCTATTACTATTTTGTATTACAATGAAAGACTAAGAAAAGTGATAAAAGTTATGACTTTAAAGCCAAAAGTAGTGTGGACTGAGTATGATATTATAAAAAGATGCCTAATATAATTTTAATACTAAATTTAATACTAAGCAGATAACTTTCTTTATGTGAAAGAACTGTATCTTCAATTTTATCCCTTTATTTCAGACAAATAAGCCAGCAATTTTTTGAATGGACTATAGAGTGTATATTTTTCTCTATTTTAAAGCAAAGGCTAAAAAATGAAGAGCTCATTCAGTTAGCTGAAGAAAGGCGAAAAGAAGCAGAAAGAAAGAAGAAGGAAGAAGAAAAACATAATCTACAACTTCAGCACTACTGTGAAAGAGAAAGCATAATTGGGGAAGAGACAAAGGTAAGTTTTAGACAAAAATGTCAACTAAATGAGAGTGATGGAGTTGTTAGCCAAAGGGAGAAAGCAGAGGGAGGAATTTCTGTTCGGTCCTTCTGAGTACTGTCTCTTGGGTGCTGGGCCCTGAGCTTCCTGTTCTAGGTGATGTCACAAAAAAGTTGGGCTTGAACTGTGTGATGCCTATTTAAAAATGTTCATTTATCTAGCTGTTCATTCTTACTCCGGTTTATACATTTGTCCCTGATGGACTGGAAATTAAAAAAGAAACTGGTGGCTCACCACAGACTGGTGTAAGTCCGTGTCTCTGAGATAGGGAGCTGATATTCATGGTTAAGTGCATGAAGCAAAGTTACCAGACAGGTTTTCTCTCTAAGAAGCCAGTTGGCTCTTAATGAGGATCCAGTCCACACCCTTGCTCACATTTCAAAGCTATATTTAATGTTTTATATGCATTAGTATCACTAGAAACATGTTAAAAATTCATCTTTGGGTCTCTTCTACAAAATAAGCTTATTCACTAAGGCTGAGGGCAATCCAGGACTCTGCATTTTACAAGCCTCCCTGGAGGATGGATGCAATTGGCCTGGACCACACTTGGGAAGACCCAGTATGTGTTGTAGGGCTGGCCCAGTTTAATTTAAGAAAATTGTTTTAGATTTAAACAAATACTATTTCTTCTAAGCAGGATTCACAAAAATATTACATATAACAAGTGGGTTCCTTGGTAACACTATTAAATGTGTAACCCACTATAGATAACATGAGCCATTTCTGATTGGTTCTGATACACTATTTGATTTCTCACCCCAGGGATTTATGGTGGTAGAAATAATTATTCACTATTAGAATTTGCTGAAACATTGTTAAAAGAGAATTTATAAGTAAAATCTACATCTTTTTTTTTTCAGTGTGCTAGGAATATCAGGCAGTGCCTTTCATTCCTGAGATATAAAGTTAGATATATATTTGCTCAGCCTTTTAAATTATTATTATTAGAATATATTAACGTAATTATTAAAACATTAGTATTTAAAATATTCAAATTTGTTTAATTAATATAGTTTATTTTTTGGAGCCTTGTTAGGTTTATAGCAAAACTGAACAGTAAACAGACTTTTTTTTGTAAAATCAGTTATTTAAGAATGAGAGTTGTTAGTTTCCCACAATTGTGTTTCTGTCAGTTTCTTACTATGTGTTAGAAAAATGACATTTCTTAGAAATGTGTAACTTTATGACTGTTACAGTTTAATTGTGGAGTACCATAAGGTTTTAAAGCAGCTTTGTTCCATTTAACACAGTTTGCTCTTCATTCTGAAATTATCATTTCTAGCTCTCATTTTTTTCATTAATATATGCCAGATACATAATTTTGTGTACTGTTTCAGTTTTTACTTTTGTGTCACCATATTTTTTTTTGGTTAGTTTGTATATTTAGTTTGTTGGATTTGTGTTTTTATCCTAATCTGAGTTACAATCTTTTGAATAGTGATATCTAAATCCCTTTATAAAGTTGTGTTTGATAATGTTAATTGAATTTTTAACTTTGTTTTTGCTTTCTTTACAGTTATTTTATTGTATGGACTGTGTTTATTTGCTTCATCCCCTACAGTTCACTAGAAGGTTTATATTGTTTTTAACTCTGCTTGTTGTCCCCTATGGGCTTGAAAAAAATACTTTCCCTCTCCTATATTTCTAGTTTTATCAGAGTTATGAGTGAAGATAATATTTAATTTTGCACATATATACCCTGGTCTGGGTTTTTTTTTTAAACCCAGATAATAATTATTGCATTCTGTTGGGTGAGCTTATGTTTTTAGCATTTTGATCTTGATGTGAGTTGGGAACTGTTAACTTTATTACACTATAAACTGAAACCCTGTTTATTTTCTTATGGAGACAGAACTCTATTGTGATCTAGAAGATTCCCTCACTCACAATGCTCTTGGTAACAAGGGATCTAAATTTTAGAGGTTGATTTATATTGTTTTCCAGAAAAGGGTCTTGTTTTTTGTATTGTCATATTTTATTCTTAAGACAATTTTTTACTTTGGCAATTTTTTTTTTTTTTTGCTTTTTTTGCTTTCCTAATATTGAACATACCATTGATTTACTTAAGTTTGTTGAATTTTTTTTATCCTAATCTGAAAGTCGTGTTCTTTAAATAAGGACATCTAAATCTATTTATGTTTATCATAACTGATGTGTTTGATCTTATGTAATTGAATTTCTGACATTTTTTGGTAAAAACATTTTATTAAATAAAATCAGTAACATTCTGAACTTCTTAGATGGACTTATTAACTATTGGGTTGTATGTTTATTCAAGTATTGGTGTATGTGTCTTTGTTTAAGCATATGTACATGTATATTTTTCCCCCAGTGCTTGAGACAGCCTTCTCCTATAGTTCCTGCTCTTCAGAACAAAATCGCAAGCAAGCTCCAAAGACCACCTTCTGTTGACAGCATTATAAGTTCCTGTCAAGTATATACTTTTCTTTCAATTTGTTAATCTTAGACAAGTTATTTCAGATTGGGGGATTGAATGAGATTTTCTTAATTTATCATATTTAGTAAGGTTATACTTTTTCAGGTCTGGAATATAGATAATGTTTATATTAATTTTTTGCTGCTTCAGTTGTAATTGATACTACTTGGTGTCCTAAAGTTCAAATTTTTCTTTTAGTGGCTCAGCAAATTTTGTTATTGTTGATACAATGGATAGCCACACAGTGGGTCTGGTCCAGGCCCCTCAAGCAGGCCTTTTCTGTTAATATATCATCTAGCTAGCTGTAGTTATGGTAATGAAGTCCCTTATAGTTTGAAATGAGCCACAATCAAAAGAGAGCCAGGGAAGTGTTCCACAAGGCTTGATCCTTGAGTTGACTTTTGAAGAATGAGTAGGAAGTTGCCATAAAGAGGAAGAGAAGGAGGGACTTTCAGCACGTGCAAAATCATGGAAGGAAGTGTAAGCTGCATGGCACACATGGAGAATATGCAATGGTTTGGTCTGGTCTGGCCTGACAGTGCCTGACAGAGTAAAAGTGTAGCTGGAAGTCAGAATAGGTGTGAGGTGTTGTGTGGAGTTAGGTGTTTGACTACTCCACAGGCCAGTGGATACCAAACAGGCAATTACCAGATTAGACAGAGAAACATGTTAGAATGTCATCCTGAATCCCACCCTCTGAGATTCTGATTTAGAAGGTGTGTGGTAGATAGTATATGAGAATTCACTGTGATATTTTAAGTAGATGAATGACATGGCCATATTTGTCTCACATAATGTTCTCTGAGGCAGTGGTGTGGAAATATATTTTGAAGGCCATGTAAGACTGTAATCATGGAGACAAGATGCTTTTGCAGAAGTTCAGATGTGAGACTTTGAGGACCTAAACAAAGGCATGACATTAAGAACTGAGAAGGGGTGACAACTTCAAGTATATTTAAGAGACACCAATAGTGGTATTTACTGACTGTGTGTGTGCTGGGTAGGAGTCATGGACAACTTTCAAGTTTTTGGTAAGGGATCTTTAGAACAGGTGGTTGAAAATAAAGGTTGTGGCTTAAGAAGGTGCTCTGGACTGGATTTTTAGTTTGGACACCATTAATTTTGCTTGCCACATTAGTAGGATTGTCTAGGATGAGTTTGGGGGAAGTAAAGAGAGCTGAAAATGGAGCACTAGAGAATTACCAACATTTAAGAAGCAGAGAAAGGAAATAGAGGCAGAGAAAGTAACAGAGTGTCAGTGATGTCCTTTACTGTTGGCCAGTAAAATAAGGGCTTAAAATGCTCATTGAATGTGTCACCTGGGAACCACTTGATGGCTTTGGAGAAAGCAGTGTTAGTGGAGTGATGGGGTGTAGAAGCAAAGGCAGGAGTAGGGAGGGGTGAATGAGAAAGAGGAGCTGGACGCCATTGGCTCTGCGTGTACTGTTCTTTAAGAATGGCTGTGAAGGGTGGGGGAGGATGGGCACTAGCTAGTGATGAAGGGTGAGGTAAGAATTGTTTTTAAAGAAGGAAGAGATTTTTAAGCCTAGACTGAGAGAAAGGAGAGGAGAAGGGTGGAGCAAAGGGAGTAATTGATGGAGGGAGGAAGTCACTTACCAAGTAGAGGGCAGGCGATGATGGGACTCCTTTGGATGGGCATGTGCTCCTGCTCTCCCATTGCCACAGGGAGAGGAAGTACTGTAGGGAAGTTTATAGGTAGGTTAGTGGGGAGTTTGGTTTCTTTTACATGTAGTTGCTTCAAGAATGACTCTCTTCAAGCTTCTGAGTAGGGAAAACATACTGACTATATCTTTGTCATGATTGTTAAACAGGCAAGCTCCATGTCCAGGGCACAGTCTCCTCCAGTGCCTGCCAGGAAAAATCAGCTCCGTGCAGAAGGTAGAGTTCATTCTTAAGCCTGTAATCTAGAGTATTTTTTTAAAGTAAATATTTTCATTTTTAAGTAAATACAGCCTCATAAACATTGCAAAATAATATTGGAGGTCCTGTGTACCCTCCCCCAGCTTTTCTCAGTGGTACTGCCAGAAACCTGACACCGGGGTGCTTCCATGGACGTTCATCAGGTTTCGGTTTTCACATGCACTAACTTATGTGTGTTTGGGTTTGTGTGTGTAGTTCTGTGCATTTTTATCATGCATAATTTGTGTACCACACAGCCAAAGTACAGAACTGTTCCATCACTCCAAAGGAACTGCCTGGTGCTGACCCTTTATAGTTGCACTCTTCCCCGCCCCAAGAGTATTCCTTAATTTTTGAAATTCCTGTATCACCAGAAATGTGTTTGTGGGTCTTCATGATATTCATAAATACCTATAAATATAAAACATTAAAAAGAACTTTCATAAAAAGTCTCTCTGAGCATTTGAGCTTTATGGTCAGTTTATGTTTTAATGTTTAATCTTTTGTTCTTATTTTTTACTTATCAATGGAAATATGCAGAGGAGAAAAAAAATGTAATCATGGAATTATCAGAAATGAGAAAACAGCTTCGTCATGAAGAGCGGCGTCTACAAAGGCAGTTGCTACACATGGATAGTGATGAAGAAATTCATATAAGGCAAGTTTTGAATTGCATTTTTTTTTCCTTAACTTCTTTTGTGTTCAGGGTAAGGAATCTCATGTCAGACACAACCTATCCAGTAATTCTACAATTTGGAACAGGATTAATCTTTATTGTAATGCTGAATTTATTAGAATGGACAGTTTGCACACCTGAAAAAAGTTTTTAACAGATTGTTAGTGAATTTGTACTGACTGAAATGGCCATTTTCCCCAAAAGAAATCTAGCTAAATAATTATATGCTAGTGAAGGGACTCGTGGCAACCAATCCAAATAGTATATGATTTCTTTAGTCTATTTTGTGTTTGTAGTATGTGATAAGTTTTCTTTCTTGGCAAAATAGCTCTTTCTATAAATAATATCCTTTTTGATTCATATTCTTCAAATTTATGTAGATAAAACTGCCTTTATAAAACCTTTACCCAACAGTTGTTGAATCTGTTTACTGTGAAAAGGTGGGATATTTAATGAATATTCATTTAACCTAATATAAAATATTTAACTGAGCAGCTTAACTGCCCTTCCGTGCTCCTAATAATATATTTATGACAGTCATGATGATGGTGGTGGTGGTAGTGACAGAGAGATTTGGACGAGGGAAGGTGAAAGGAGAAGAAAAGAAGTAGCGTTTTCTTAAAGCAAGAGCAATTACATTTAAAGCTGTTTTTTACATTTTCGTTCAATAATTTGTTATTTTCTGGAGTACTTACTTTCTAGCAAAGTAGCTTGCAGTATACCAAACATTTCTGATCATTTTTATCAAAAGGACTCATAAATTTTCTAAAGCAATGTTCCTCAAACCACAGGTTGCAGTCATTTAGTGGGTTGTAAAATCAATGGGGTGGGTAGCTACCAGTTTTCTTTAAGGGATGTTTAATTTTTTAAAGTTAAATGGTTTATTTTGGCATAATTTTGAGTTACAGAAAAGTTCCAAATACAGTGCAGAGAATTTCCATACACCCCCTCATACATTCAGTTTCCCTATTGTTAACATCTTACATCACCAGAGTACGATTGTCACAACTAAGAACCTGATGTTGGAATATAATAAACGAAATTCCAGACTTTTTGGATTTCTCCAGTTTTTCCATTAATGTCCTCTTTCTGTTCCAGGATCTAACAGTTCATGGTACCACATTGCATATGGGTGTCATGTCTCCTAGTCTTTCTGGTTTGGAACAGTTTCTCAGTCTTTCTGTATTTTTATGCCTGGGACAATCTGGAGAGGGTTGGCCAGGTCCTGTAGGACGTCCCCCAATCTGGGTTTGTCCGATGTTTTCTCATGATTAGATTGGGGTTAAGGGTTTTGGGAAAGAATAGTGCATAGTGGCCTTCTGATTCTATCACATCAGAGGGTACATGACATTCCTGGGGATGGAAGCCATCATCATTTGGTTAAACTAGTAGATGTCAGGCATTTCCACTACAGAATTGCTATGCTTTGGACATGAATCACTAAGCTTAGTGGGGAGGGGTGGGGCTGAGCTCTATTCCCTGGAGAGGGGATTATCTATTTATATTATTTAGAATTCCTCTTTAAGAAAGATTTGTCCCTTCTCCTCCCTTTATTTCTCAATCATCGTTTATATCAGTGTTGTTTCATATGTATTTATTTTGTACTTGGGGTTATAATCCAAAACTCTATTATTATGTTGCTCAAATTGTTGTGGTTTTGGCCATGGTGAGCTCTTTCCTGTTGGTTCCTTGTCCCTTTGACGTGTTCCATCCTTTTGATTTTAGAGCACTTCCCTACTTTCTCATGCTACAAGATGCTCTAGGTTCATTTTACATTTCCCCTGCCCTAGCTCTGAAATCAGCCATCTCTTCAAGGAGTCCAGGTCCTCCTTGGAGAACAGTGTTTAGAAACCGAGCTCTGGGTGGCGTTGTTTCTAGGCCTTTTTAATGGACAGAGCTGGATGATATGTGTATGTAAACTGAGTCTTAAACATACCAGTGATTGTTCCTGTGACTATGTTTGTATGTATAGTAACCTCATACTGATGTTTCTGACTCTGTAATGTAGTAGGATATTAATGTAGCATGTTAACCTGCCTAATTTTGCTTTGCTTGGATTTTGTTGGCATTCTCCAAGCATGTTCTGGCTAAGTAAACAAGGAGAGGAAATTTCAAGGTATAGACTGACTAGATAATGAAATGATAACCCAAGGTGCTAATTTTCAATGAATAATTCCTCCATAGTAGGTCAGTTACTTCTAAGTAATTGAGAGGTCAATATAGTGTTCCATAGTTTCTTTTATGATGTTATAAATGCCTTAACTATTGCAGTTTTTCCATATTCCAGTTATGCATATTTAACTCAGTACAGGTTATTGACAATTTATTTATTTTCTTTGTTTTCATTCACAAATTGAAGACTCTGCTTTCTTTTGGAAACCAATATAAGAAAGAGAAACCAGGCAGCTTTTTAGTTTTCTCATTTGCAAATCGTACATGGTAATTTCTATCTCGTGAGATTTTTTGAAAAATAAATAAATGCATGTATTTGTTGTAAACTCTACAGCTAACTTAACTTAGATAATATATGAGACTTCATACCATCATTTAGCAAGAACTGATCAAGTACATTTACTTTGGTATAATTTTTAATTTAAATTGTGATGAGAGACATCTCAGGGATGGTTCTTTATTCCAACTTTATAAATAATTTCACAAAAAGAATCTTATTCATTAATTCACCACATTATTGAGCTCTTATGTTTTAGGTACAAAACAAATGTGAGCCAGCTCACATAGAAGGATCTAATAACCTAATTTGTAATTTGGCAGCCTATTAGCATTAATGAAAACTAGATGGAGTCCAATTTAATGGCCTCCTGGAAGCTGCCTTAGTATTTTGCACTTTAATGAACTTCTGTTGCAGTTCCTTTCACCCTAGGTGGTTCACTGTTAGAGGTCAGTGTCAGCCTTGACAAAGTAGCTTTGTGGCCTTGGTGAATCCTTTCCCCTGAGAAGAAATTCCAGGAGAGCAGGGGTGTTGCCTGTTGAGATCCCAGCTGTCTTACACCCATAGCTTAGAGCTACATTTTCAAAAATAGAGGGGACCTACCAAGTGCTGAAGGAAGCAGCAGGAGATCCTTGGTTGTTTTGTTCTTAGGGCTAGAGATAACATACCCCTTCCTGTCCTCTCCTATGGTCAACCTCCAACCCCACCCAGAGCACTAGCAGAAGATTCCCTTCCTAAATTACCTGTCTATTCTGTTAATTTCCTAGGTACCACAGAATACAGTATTTTTTACTAATTAGGTATGAAGTTCCCTGAAAGCCCATTAAAAAAATTAGTGATGGGGACTGTGGATAATACCCATAATATTGGGCAGTATATTAACACCATATTTTCTGTATAATTCCTATTTTAGGTTGAGGGGAGGTGTCTTACCAATGGGTTTCAGCCCCTGGCAAGTTCGCTATGGATTCAGTGTGACCAAAGAAATGACAGTAGAACATTCTTTGCGGGGAAAGGGTTTATTACCTGGCTTGTTCTCCCAGTGGTAGGTCAAGCACTAGCGTCTCCACTTTCGCCCAGAGCACTGGGCCGAGCTCTCTATATAGCGCAATAATAGCTTATTGCCTAAAGGTGTGGAAGCGGTAGCCTAGCAACAGGCCAGTTACATCATCAGGTGGTTTAAGTTCAGTGTGGATCCTGACTATAGGATCCCCAACTTTCCCACACTTCACCCCTCCAGGATTCTCGCCTTACAATCTACACACTCTCAATCTTCTGCAATGGTCCCTGTGTGAGAAAGCTGTAGCACTGTAACCAGATTCCACAGCAGCAACAGAGGATAACAACAACTTAGAGATAATAACAAAAATTAAGATACAGCAAGATTTTGATACAGATAACAAAAATTATAATAATCCTCAAGCCAGAGGAGGTTCCCAATCCACAAAGACTTTAGGGGCGATGAGACACATGTTTCAATGACACCAACATAGGCAAATCTTGTCCATCAGGTAGGATGCATGCAAGAGAGTGGTCCTGTGATAGGACTGTAGCAGGAAGGGGGTCCCATCCAGGTCTAGTATGCCACACTTTTACTCCTTTCCCTGAGGGGGTTACCGAAGGGTCTATATATAGTGCTACTGGAGGTGCATGCATTGGCCATAATGATAAAACAAAACTCACTGGTAAGATGCTCCTACTTTCTGGCCATTCAGGATATGCTACTGTGAACTTTGGGGGCCACTCTGCTGTTATTCTAGGATTACACAGGAGGCCAGCTCCCAGGCCTTGTCCCCAAGGTGCCAGGAGAGCCAGCCATCATTGGTCCATGTGTCAAAAGTTCCAAGGCCACGTCCACTCAATGGGGTCTCCGGAGTTCAGTGCAGTTGGTGCTGGCAGCAAGATGTTATTCTGGTGGCCAAACTTCGGCTTCAGTGATTCTTCCTTGGTTTTTACTTGCAGTTGTATAGGGGAGGCACCCAGATGTGTTAACATGTCTGCGGGGCTCAGGGCTCCCTTTTGGGGTCTCTCGTTCAAACTCCATAGCACTGTCCATAAGTGGACTAACCATCCCGCAGACTATTGGTATCTGACTTTAGTCCGGATTTTAACAAGGCATTGTGCCTCTCTATCATGCCTGCTATGGTTGGATTGGATGGCATGTGAAACTTCCATTTGATTCCTAGCTGACGCACCCATTCTTGCAGTGTTTGTCCAGTAAAATGGGTGCCCTGATCACTCTCATTTTACCTGTGGCTGGCCATAGGCAGCAAAGAGACGCTCCAGGCCTCTTTTGGTCATCTGCTGGTCTGCACAATGGGTTGGAAAGCAACCAGAGGACCAGTATCTGTGTCCACACAAGTCATCGCATACCTATATCCTTCTCACACAGGTAGAGGCCCAGTATAGCCTATTTGCCACCTGACGAGGAGTATAGGCCCTTTAGCTATTGTCCCATGTTGCTGTGGAACTCAGTGTAAATCCCTTTTGGAGCACATGACACACTCCTGCCAGGCTCTTCTAACTTCTTCAAATGTCAAAGACAAGCCCCACTGACGGGCTACAGCCCACATTGTCTTTTGCCCCCCATGCAACAAATGCTGATGTAACCATTGGGCTACATCAGAGGCAGGCTTTCCTTCTAACCAATGTATCTGGGCCAATTTATCTGCTTCATCATTTCCTGGGGATGCCAGTGGCAAATGACCTGTCAGAAGGTATTTTGTAATTATTTTAGTTTGACCACAGGCCCATAAGTCTTGCCACAATTCTTGCCCCCAAAGGGGTCAGTGACCAACCAGCCAGTTGGCATGGTACCAGGTTGATAGCCACAGGCTAGTCCCCAATGGACCACCCAGCTTTCAGTACAGACAACTTTAGGGGAGGGCTCCTGGCTGATCACAAGCCACACAGCCTGCAACTCTGCCCACTGGCTGCTCTTCCCCTTACCATCTTCCATCTATATTGTCTCAGTCTTAGGATGGAAAACTATGGCCCTCCATTTTGGGGGCTGCCCATGGGTGGAGCCATCTGTGTACCATGCATCTTCGGGTATAGGGGCTCTTCCCTCCCGATAGGAACTCTCTGCTACTAATGATTCAAAAGGAAGTTCTTCCTACTTTTCACTAGTATATGTCACTGGCCCCAATAAGCATTGGAGTTCTTCACTCAAGGGGCTACTAGAGAGGGCACTACGCTGCTGTAGGTAAGCACCCCACTTGGCTACTGTGTGTGTTTGTGCCACACCACTCCTTGGCTTTTGGGTCCAGTCTCACACCCACCCCAAGATGGGATAGGTGGTTATTACCTTTATTGGAGCCATTCCAGTGATGAGTTCTGTAGCCTGCAGGGCATGATGATACATGGCGCCAGTTGTTTTTCTATCAAAGTGTATCTGTCCCTTTCCAGAGTTGTGACCAGCATCCAGTAGGTTGGCGAGTTTGTTCAAGCTGCTTCCAGAAACCCCAGCCATAACCATCTTCAGTCACATGAACATAGAGCTCACAGGGCCTTGGTGGGTCTATCACACTCAAGGCCTGCACGGCCTTGACTGCTTGTTTTGCTGTAGTAAAGGCAGATGCACATGTCTTATCCCAGTCCCACCTGATGCCCTTTCATACCAACCGGTATAAGGGCTTTAGATTTTGTGTCAAGTGCGGGATAAACACTCTCCGTAGCCTAGAAGACCCAAAAATTCCTGTAGCAATGCTACAGTTGTAGGGGTAAGAAAGCCCTGGACTTTATCTATAACTGCTTCTGGTATCACTTTGGTCTTACCCGACCAGATGACCCCCAAGAATTTGACAGACAAACCAGGTCCCTGAACCTTGGTGCTGTTCACAGCCCATCCTTTCTCCTATAGATGTTGCAGCAGTCTAGGTGCTGCACCTTCTAGATCTGAAAAAGAATCAGACAAAAGCATGACATCATCAATATAATGGTACAGCCGCACCGTTGGTGGTTTCTCCCATAGAGCCAAGTCCTGGGCTACAAGTCCATGACAGATGGTAGGACTGTGGGGGTATCCCTGTGGAAGGACGGTGAAAGTCCACTGCCATCCTTCTCACGTGAAGGCAAACTGTTCCTGATTTTCCTGCTCAATGTCAGTGGAATAGAAGGCATTAGCAAGATCTACCACATAATGGTATGTTCCCAGTTCATGGCTGAGGGTATCCATCAGGTCTGCAATAGAGGGGACAGCAGCAGGCATAGGGGGTGTGACTTTATTCAATTCTCTGTAATCCACAGTCATACGCCAGGAGCCATCTGGTTTTTTTACTGGCTATACTGGGGAATTGAAAGGAAAGGACTGTGGGTGGACTTTATAATACTCACCTTTTCCAGCTCCTTGAGTTTCTCCAATCTCTTTATGCCCTCCAGGCAGTTTGTATTGTTTGGTATTAGTCACCCGCGGAGGCACAGGCAAAGCTATGGGTGGGTGCATAGCATGGCTCCTCAGAACTGCCTTCACAACACATACTCTCAGTCTGAAGTCACCTGCAGTGGTCTGCACCATAGACCCTGCAGGATATCAATCCCCAGATATACTCAGGGATAGGAGATATATACGCAGTATACTCCTTTGGGGGTAGACACCCTATTCCCAAAGGGATTTGGGCTTGTTTCACTCTGATAGCCTTTCCCCCATATCTGTCTATGATAGTGCAGGTCCTAGGGAACCGCTCAGGGTTACCATGAGTCAGTGAACATTCAGCCCCTATATCCACCAGAGCCAGGACACGTTGTATGTTCACTGGGGACCAATGGATAGCTATTTCAACATGTGGCCTCTGGTCCCGTCCCCCCCCCCCCCGGTCCCTCAGGGCAGGTACCTCGACCTTCCCCTCAGTTGAACCATGATCCTCAATCATCTTCCTGTGTGGGCTCAAGTGAGGTTGGCTTGTTCTCCAGCAGGAAGTCTTGCAAACACACAGGGTGGACATGTGGCTCTGTATCTGACCTCTGCCTCTTTGGTCTTAATGGCTGGAACTGCTGCTCTGGTTTCAGCTGTTGCCATAGCTCTAGCAAGATCCTATTTGACTTCCCATCTAATTTCCTTTCATCTGCTCCTGCCTGTATTAAATCAACCCACTTCTGCATCTTCATAACCTTTGTGGGGCCCTGTAAATTCTTCTTGCGAGTAACAG
Source organism: Manis javanica (assembly GCF_040802235.1). Lineage (NCBI taxonomy): Eukaryota > Metazoa > Chordata > Mammalia > Pholidota > Manidae > Manis > Manis javanica. The sequence continues at coordinate 155,420,584 of NC_133157.1, forward strand.
GTCTTCTCTCTTTCCATGTTCTAATTGCTTCAGCCTCTCCTAAGTCTGCTACTGTACATGTTACCTCACGTATGGGCTGCACTAAGTGAAGGGAAAGAATGGCCACTAGAGACCCAAAGAGGGATGTGGGAGCCATTTGAAGCACAATATTTCTCATCCCAGTAGTGAAAGGCTCTTCATATGGGCCATTATTCTCTGGACAATAGATGGAAGTTCTTATGCCTAGCTCTCATAACACCTGTTGGAGCTCAGCATACGTCTGCCATCTATCAGGAGAGGATGGTAGATCACACTGATTGGGCCACACAGCATGAAGTACAGCCATAAGCCAGTCGAGGAGGGAGTGACTCCCTGGGGTCTGATGTATACTTTGTAACTGCTCCTTCAAGGCAGGCTGCACTGTCAGGGAAGACAGCTTTCCCATCTCTGATCCTGACAGAGCAATTCCATCCACTCCTAAGTTCCACAGATGCAGGAGCCAAGCTGATACTGACTCTGAAGGCTTCTGCCTAAACCAGGAGCCCCAATCCACCAGCTCAGCCTGAGTATAGGGGTGGACCGTAGAGTGCGCCACGACCTGGGGAGGGGGCTGTTCCTCTCCTTGGGGAACTCGCGGCTGCTGGGTCTTTATTTTCTTTGCAACCTCTGGGCGTGCTTTCAATACAGGAGGGGTCAGTGCCTCCCGCACCACCCCTTCATCCTTCCCCAGCTCCTCCATTTCTGGGGCTGATGGCACCTTTCTCTCCCCTCCCCCTAGTGCCTCCTCTGCTACAACCTTTACCTTTTCTGCTGTGCCTCGCAGTAATGCCAGTTCAGTCTTCAGCAGCTCTCTCATCTTCACCTCAATGCTTTTCAGCTGGCGTTCTCGTGCCACCTCCACCTGTGCTTCCCTCAGGAGTTCGTCTTTTTCCTTTATTGCCTTTTCCTCCTTCAGAGCATCTGGCAGTGCTGCTGTCTCTTTCTTTAAGGAATCTTTAACTCTTCAATGGCACCTTGCTGCCGGAATTCTCGTGTTGCTTCCTGTCGCATCAATGCCATTTCCTTCTTCAGGAAATCCACAGAAGTTTGCAGCTCGCATTCTTGTGCCGTCATTTCTTGAGTCTTTTTCAGGAGCATGTCCTCTTCTGTAGACTTTTTTAATACTGTGAGAAGCAGCCAACCCACAGTCCCCGCTGCCTCACGGGCACTCTGTCTCTCAAAAGACTTACTTACTATACCAAGGGCCACCCCTACTGCCTCAGGTATCACCTTCACTTGCCTACAGTCCTGGGGTGGGGCCCAGTCCTCTAGGAGGCAAGCCACCTCGGACCACATACCCACTGGGGGGACAGTCCACTTCCTCCCCATTCACAGGGGCAGCCCGCTGAAGCACCCACCCATAAGGGCAGCCTATCTTTTTCCTTGGTCAACAATGAACCCTGCTGACTTCACCAATTGTCTTGCCAATGGGTTTCAGGCCCCCACCTCCCCCCGTAAGTTCGCTATGGATTCAGTGACCAAAGAAATGACAGTAGAACGTTTCTTTGGGGTGAAAGGGTTTATTACCCGCATTGTTCTCCTGGTGGTAGGTCGAGCACTAGCGTTTTTGCCTCCGCCCAGAGCACTGGGCCAAACTCTCTATATAATGCAATAATAGCTTATTGCCTAAAGGTGTGGAAGCGGTACCCTAGCAACAGGCCAGTTACATCATCGAGTGGTTTAAGTTCAGTGAGGATCCTGGCCATAGGAACCCCAACTTCCCCCCAGGAAGGCACCATTTACTGTGTACCTAATACATGTCAAGCACTATGCTGGGTTCTTCACAATATATAATTTCACTTAATTCTCATGCTCACAAGACTAAAAGGAATAGACATTATTTGCATCTTAAAGATACTAAAATCAAAGTCAAACTGCTAGTAAAAAGCAGAGCAGGTCTTTGAATCATGGTTTATCTGACCTAAAAGATGTGTATATATGTTGTAAGGTAAAGCTAACTTATTCTGCTCTTCTAGTAGGGTACTTTGCATTTGAGCATTTTGAGAGATTGTAACATTACATTTTTTATTACAAGGAATTGATATAACAGCTTTTAAAGTAAATTTTTATAATATATTGTGGTGAAAGATACCAAGTTTCTTGTACAGGGAGTTAAATGTGAACTCAAATTTCTCTTCCCTTAAAACAAAAATCATAATTTGTTATTTATCTATAGGAAAAGAGAAAGGAATCCCATGGACATATTTGATATGGCTAGACATCGGTTGCAAGCTCCTGTCAGAAGACAGTCACCTAAGGGCTTAGACCCTGCAACTTTTCAGAATATTCGTGACTTTAATGAGCTGAAAGATAGAGGTGAGTAGAATGCTGCTATTTTAACATATGGCAGGAGTGTTCTACACATATTCATATATCCTTAAGGGCATTTGTATTCTTTTTTCTAAAGTAATATTTCAGTTATGGTATATATTTTAAGTGATGGTAAGTAAAACCTCTGTGTGCTTAAAATTATTCAATTTCCCAGTCTGGTAGATGTAGTTTTAGTCTGCCTATTTTGAAGAGTTTACAGCTGTTAAAGCCTTGGGAGTGGGTTGGATCATGAGTGGTGTGAAGAGTGGCACTTGGCATTTAATGGTGGATGGACAGAGCAAGACAAGCTTGGTAAGGAAAGGGACTGAGAAGGAAAGGCCAGAGTGCCTGGAGGAGACAGAACATGGCATCCTGGCTGCTGAGGGAGGAGAATGGGCAAAGGAGAAGGTGTCGTGGTATAGGATGACTACTGGGGCTGTCACTTGGGTCAGAGGCACTGGTAATCTCTACTAGGTCCTTTTTGGTGGAAATAGGGAAACTGGAGCCAATTAACTTTGGAATGAGGATTGAATAGGAGGCATAGTGTTGTAGGCAATAGCACTAAGACAGGCCTTGGAAGACGCTGGGAAAGAGTGAAGGGAACAGAGTTGGAGTAGTTTGTCAGGGTGCCGGTGTGAAGAGCTGTTACAGGAGGAAGAGGTTTAGGGTGTGAGAGAGTGAGCGGAGGTGGCTGTTGAAGGCAGCAGGCTCCCTGAGGAAGCAGGAGGAGAAGCGAGAGGGTGGAGAAGAGTTGATGTAGACACTTACGAGGGAATACTCATTAGGGAACTAGGGCTACCAAGGTAATGAGAGACCTGGGAGGCCAGAAACACGGAGAGGAACCACAGTGTGTGTGTAATATGTAATTTTTATTTAGGAACAGTCACCAGAGCAGGTACTAGAATAAAGGGAGACATATAGTGGGATGTGTAGTCATATGACCTATACCAGATGAGCCAGAATTCCAACTTTTCTTCTTTTTTTAAAAGTAAAGTCTATTATAGAATGTTTAGAAAATACAGAAAGAAAGAGAAGGAAGGAAAAAAAATCACCTTATTCAAACCACTAAAAATAAATACCATTAATATTTTGGATGTTTTCTAGTTTTCTGAGTATAACATAAAAACAAGATATAATTAATTTTCTCTAATTTTTCTAATTTAGATTTACAAGTGTTACCAATTACAAATACCATAGTTATTTTTTATGCTATCATTGAGTACTTACCATACACCAGGCTTGATGTTAAGCCCAGTGGGTGTCAAAGGTGTTTTTATTATATGTGAGATCAAACTATTTTTATTATAAACTAAGACATTGTTTTTTTCATATTTATTCTCTTATGTATAGGTTTTCTAGAGGTTACAGAGCATGTGATGACTTAATTGCTCTGAAGCTAATAGGATGTGCATCTGTGTATCTTCATGTTTTAAAAATGTCTTAGTTTTAATTTCTAATATGGTGGGTGTGTGTGTGTGAGAGAGAGGGAGGGAGAGAGAGAAAAGCTCTTTGGGGTCCTCAATTTTTGAGAATATAAAGATGTCTTGAGAACAAAGAGGTTTAAACCATAAAATTGAGTCTTTCATTTGCTTGTATTACCACATCTGGTCCTCATTCATTGTGTGAACGAGTTGTTGATAATTTCTTGTTTTTGCAGAGAGGAAACTGAGTCTGGAAGTGGTGAAGTCAGGGTCCAGTCCAGGTTCATATGTTCAGAATCTCTTCTGTTAACTTTATACTTAACCATGTTCTAGTTCTTACTGAACATGGTTTCCCATTTTTCACTATTATTTTGATAATTTCTTATAAGGGATTCGGCTGTGATCCTAGTGTCTCATGGCCACCTGAGTCGTAGCCATGTGACCATGTGACTGCCTGCTGGTTGCCCTTTCTGTGCTCTGGTGGCATCTCGGGAGGGATGGAGAGCGCATCAGTAAGCTCCTGCTTGTTCCGGGGGGCTTCCTTATGATGTTAATAAGCTTGTGAAAAGATATTTATTTGAAGAATATTTAAATATTTCATGTTCTTTAGTTTTATGATAATTTGAATGTTCTTTGACTTTGGTGATGTTCCATTATTTATATTGTTTCTTGATTTTTGAAGTGAGGTTGTTCATATGTTATAGTGAAGTTTTGTAAAGTCTCTTTTGGAAACAGGGTTTAACTTTGTTGTATAACTTATTTTTTGCACTAGATTCAGAAACAAGAGTTGATCTAAAATTTATGTACCCGGATCCTCCAAGAGATCATCACACTTTAGAGATTCAGCAGCAAGCCTTGCTAAGGGAGCAGCAGAGGAGACTAAATAGAATAAAAATCCAGGAAGTTGCTAAAGGTAAGAAATAATCATTACTATTTCATAGAGTGTCACTGGGGCTTTTTGCCATCTTTCTTTCTCCACCTCTTGTATTGATTTCAGTCCTGGACAGGCCCCTTTAATGGCAGCAGCGTGCTCATGTGGCCCTTTGATCTCTAGCCCCAGAAAAGAATGGCTCCCAGAGAGGCCTCTGATTGGCTTCACTGGTTTATATTTTGTATGTATGAGAGGGTCCCAGCCGTTCACTAGAGCCCGGAGGGTAGAGTACCTTGGGGGACAGCTGCCCCAGGAGCTAGGAGCCAGGGAAAGGCATGCTGGGCAGACAGTGCCCCATGGGGCATTTCTCACCCTGAGTGTTTAAGTGTTGATATTGCATAAAATCTGTAAAGCATCAGACTGGGCTATGAATATATTTTTGCATAATTAGCCCATCAGCAGATACTTATCGAGGGCCTTCTGTGGACTCAGGTACTGACCCATATCTGGGGAATGTGGTGATGAATGAAATATGCTACTGCTCCCAAGGAGCTTCTACTCTGTTGGAGAAGTTAGGTGTTAAAAATGAGCATAACTGTGATGAGCACTGCAGAGAACTGTGGGGCCCTATGGGCACATGTACCTGGGGGTGGTTGGACACCCAGAGGCAGAATGGAGGGAGCGCTTCAGAGAGCATTTCTGGATGGGCTCCACTGACCAGGTGTATGACATGACTTTCACGTGTATATCACCAGATGTGCTAGCCTTGAGGCTTTTGCAGGTGGCCATGGAAAATGAATCATAAAAAGACACCAGTCAGGTAACAAGAATAGGAGAACATGGTCATACCAATTATTCTTAGGAAAATTTACCCTGCCTTGGTAGGCTGGTTTGGCCTGCAGAATCTGAGGAATCCTCTTGGACCACATGAGACCGTCTCACAGGAGTAAGGGGTGCATCACTTTGGGCCCAGGTCACAGGTCGAGACTTTGATAAAGACTGATACAGAAAAAGCCTTCCCCCCATCTTGTACAGAATTTTTAACAATGGTCTCATTGATCACCCTGTGACAGCAGAAAAACCCAAATTCTATGGTAAAACAGTAGGTTTATCATTAGGAGAGGAGAGGAGCAAGTATATTCAACATTTGTGCTCACTTTGGAGGAAATTTTCTTTAAGATATGCAGCCGGTGATCTGATCCAGTGTGGTCTTGGCATCTTAGGCTGGATAGTCCAAAAGGAGTCTCCAGGTGGATTTAATCATTTAATGCTCAAGAATATGGTCTAACTATAAAACAGTCACAAATTTGGCTATAAGAAACCTAAGAAGGAATACAGACTGTCTTTGACGCCTGGAACTTTGGACTTCTCCAAGTTTGAACATAATAGAACTCTGTGCAAATCAGAGGAGCCTTTGGGATACCTGATTCCAACTCTTTTTTGCCCCTGGAACCAGGAGCCTGGAATTGAACTGGTTCCTGTTTAATTCTTCTCAACAACTTTCCACCCAGATGGTAGAAATACCAAAGAAGTTGGTGAAGAATCCTTCTTTATTTTTTCTGTAGGCATCAGTTTTATGTTTACAGCGATTCTACTTTTTATATTCATCAGTGTGAATGGGAGAAGTTTATCCAACTAGAATGTATACTGGATTATATTTATTTATAATAAGTGGTATCTTAAAAACATTCGGAAATATAATAGTTGAAAAGTAATTTCCAATAAGAATTTTTGTGCCCTAGTCACAAAAGACACTCTAAAACTTATTTGTTTTTTAAGTACTTCTTAACCTTTTCACTTTATTGACTACAGTTGATCTGGATGCCATCCCAAGTGTTAAAGTGCAAGACCACAAAATGGTAAGAAATCAGTGACAATTTTTCAAGCTAGATTTTGGGGGATATAAACTTTTAGGAGTCTAAGTGAGTATTTCAATTTTGAATTCTTTGGGAATATTGAATTAAGAACTTAAATCTTACCAGTATCAATGGAGATATATTAGTATATAATATGTAGAGGAAGCATTGTGATAACTAAAAACAAGTTTGTCTATATCTGTGTGACTTCAGGTAAGCATTTCATCTTTTTTTACCTCAGCTTCCTAATCTGTAAAATGAGATAATAGTATTTACCTCGGATGATGGCTATGAAGATTAAATTAATATTTGCAAGGTTCAGAGACAAGCCTAGCATGTAATAATTTTATTAAATAAAAGTAGCTCAAGGATTGTGAGGATTAATGAGATAATATATTGAAAGCCCTTGGAGTAGGGCCTGGCCCATAGTGAGCACAGTGTGAGTATTTGCTGTCAATGGTAGCAGCAGTGGAAGTGGGAGTCTGTAATACAAGTAGTGGTGAGGCCTGTAAAGAGAATGAGCAAGGTAAGGGCATCACTTATCCTGAGGAGGTGACATCTGTGCAAAGACTGAAGAAAGGGAAGGGATGAGCCATTTTGATTCAACACATACTTACTGAATACTATGGACCAGATACTATTCTAGGTGCTGGGGATATGAGAGTGAACAAAAGGAATAAAAATCCCTACTTTCTGGCAAGTGGGAGAGGTAATAAAATCTATAGTAGATTAAATCATGGGGCTGTAGAGAAAATGTTATCTGTGAAATAGGGTGCTGGGAGTTCCAGGGTAAGAGGGTTTGCCTCTGAAATGCAGTGAGCATGAAAGGCCTCCCTGCTTAGCTAATATTTGTGTAAGGGCATCAGGGAGGTGGCCATGTGAAATATCGGGGAACACCTCTGGAGGAAGACCAGGAAGGCAGATGCCCTGGGCAGGAGGAGGCCTGGTGCATGTAAAGGGCAGGGAGAATGCCAGGGAGGCCAAAGAGGGGTGGGGATGGCACCTGAGGCCGAGAGGTGATGGGTTGCACTGTGGAGCCTCAGAGGTCATCACAAGGTTTTGTCTTTTATGCTGTGAATGTGTTGAGAAACTTCCAAAATTTTTGAGCAAAGGAGTAATACTCTTTTTTTCATATTTTAACACTGTTATTCCTTGAGAATAGACTGAGGACAGGAGGCTGCTGTTTTATATCTCTTATAAAGAGATAAGGTGATTAAGCAAACAATTTGCTAATTTAGTGCAGACCATTTGGTAAATATTAGATGCTATTATTATCATGCTAGAAAGCAGAAATAGAGTTAATAAAAGTTAAAATAAAAATAAATTCAGTATATGGAAGAATTCAGTGGAAGAGAAGAACTTTCTGATTGTCAGTGCTGTGTGTGAGTGTATCAGTTTCTTTAGAAGTTAATGGACAGCTCTTCACTGCAGTACATCCTTGAAATTCAGAAGGGAAACACAGGGAGGTGGTGGTGGATGACTTTAGGTTCCTTGCAACATAGAAGGTGAAATTATTCTCCACTGTAAAATTCTATGTGAATTTAAATTATTGCTCTCTTGAGAACTCATTACAAACCCAATCCTAGGATTTTTTCCCCCATGTCTGTGCTATGCCTTCTTGAAAACTGCTGACACATAAGGCGTCCCCCCTTTTCCTACTCCACAGCAGAAACGATTACTCATCTTTATATTTCCAGTTCCTAGCATGGAGGAAATAGTAAGTGCACTGTATGGATTTATTGAAAGAATAACTGAATCTCAGCAATGTAAAGACTTCCATTGTTTAATTGGGTTCATTGCTTCATACTCTATTTTTATCAGGAATAACTTGACCCTTAGAAGTTCTTTCCTGTATTTTCTGGGCATTGGACTGTGGTATAGGAAGGAAGCAGCAAGTCCTACCTTCCCCATCCTCTTTTGCTAATTTTGGGAACAGTATGGAGATGTGTGCCTCTTAGTACAAACTTGTTTTTCTGCACAGGACTAATAAAAAATCACTGATAGGTAACATTTCTTTTAGCCTAGAGATGACACTGATGATTTCTTGAAAAATTCATTATTGGAATCTGATAGTGCTTTTATTGGTGAGTATATTTATTCTGCCAATCATTTGTTTAATATTAAACATTATTTGTATTTCTTGTGTTCATGTGAGATGGTAAAAAAAGGAGTATTGTTGTACTAACAATGAAAAAATGATCAGATATGACTTAAAAAGTTTTCAAGATCTGAAAACTAAAATGAACTTTAGAAATCATGTTAATGGTTCACAAAAAAATCTGTATATGGATTTTCTTAACAGCTTTACATCCATACAATGGAATAATACTAAGCACTAAAAAAAAGTGGACTATTGATACATACAACTTGAATTAATCTCCAGGGAAATAAGGCTGAACAATAGAGTCCAATCCCCCAAAATTATATACTGTATGATTGCATTTATGTGACATTTTTACAATGGTAAAATCTTAGAAATTGAGAAAGGATTAGTAGTTGCCAGCATGACAGACATGAAGGGGTAGGGAGAGGCACGTGTAGTTACAAGAGGGTGACATGAGGTATCCTTGTGGGCTTGGAGCAGTCTTTAATCTTGACAGTTGGGGGTGGTTGGTAAACAAATTTAATCAGGCAATAAAATAATACTAAACATATACATACAAATGGATAGATATGTGAATGTAACATGGGATCTTTTTTCTTAATACTCTATATATACACTTAATATATAAGCTTATGTGCTATCCATAAGGGAATGATCTCTTCTATATATTAGTTGTATTTCATGCCCCAATTACTTTATATTTTCATGTGATAAAAATTCCAAACTATCCCATATATTGCTGTCTTTTTTTTTTTTTTAATGAGTTTTTCCTGTCTGAAGAAGTCATATTGTGTAGAGTGAATAAAGGATAACTTGTCTGTAGTAGAATCAGGGAAATGTGACTTGTTCCTGCTGACAGTGAAGACAGTCTGGGACACTCAAGGTGGTGTCTTGGAATTTCCATTACACTAGATTTTATACTAGATGAAAGATACAGCAATCTCTCTTTTTTATTAATGGTCACCACAGATATCTCACAATTGTGACTGTGTTACTGCTGTTCTCATGAATATGGGTAAAGTTGATAGTTTCAGTGCTTTTCTTTTTGATAACTTAGTTGAAATGGGCCAGTTTTCTTAATGTCATAATCTGCCAAAACTCACAAAAGAGAAAATGAAATTAGAATAGGCCTGTGTCTATTAAAGAAATTGAGACGTGGGAAAATGGGGGAAATATTGGTCTAAGGGTACAAACTTTTCACTTTTAAGATGAATAAATTCTGGGAATTTTACGTGCAGCATGGTGACTGTGCTTAACAATACTGTATTGTATACTTGAAAGTTGCTGTGAGAATAGAGTTTTAATATTCTCACCATAACAACAGAAAAATGATAAATATATTAGGTGAAGGATATAGTAACTATCTTTATAACTATTGTAAGCATTTTGCAATATATGTATATGAAATCATCACCTTAAACTTATGCAATGTTATGTGTCAATTGTATCTCAGTAAAGCTGGAAAAAACCAAATTGATCATGATAACAATAAAAGCAAGAAACTGAATCAATAATCACTTTCATGAAAACCCTAAAGACTCCACAAAAAAACACTATTAAATGAATTCAGTAAGGTTGCAGAATACAAAATCAATGTACAGAAATCTGTTGCATTTTTATATATATAATCAATCCCACTTACAATTGATTGCATCAAAAAGAATAAAATAACTAGAAATAAGTTTAACCAAGGAGGTGAATAACCTGCAGTCTGTAAACTGTAAGACATTTGTGAAAGAAAATGAAGAAAACACAAATGGAAAGCTATTCCATGCTCATGGATGGGAAGAATTAATATTTCCAAAATGACCATAATGCAGATTCAGTGCAATCTCTGTCAAAATATGAATGGCATTTCTTACTGAACTAGAGCAGATGAACCTAAAATTTGTAGCCACAAAAACTTCAAATAGCCTAAACAATCTTGAAAAAGAACAAAACTGGGGTATCATGTTCTTTGATTTCAAACTATACTACAAAGCCATAGCAAGCAAAACAGTATGGTATTGGCACAAAAATAGACACACAGATTAGTGGAACAGCATAAAGAGCCCAGAAATAAACCCATGCCTATGTTAATTCGTGAAAAGGAGGCAAGAATATACAATAGGGAAAGACAGTCTCTTCAAAACATGGTGTTGGGAAACTGGACAGCTTCATGCAAAAGAAAGAAATTGGATCACTGTTTTGAACCATACACAAAAATAAACTCGGATTAGAGACCTAAATATAAGACCTGAAACCATAAAACTCCTAGAAGAAAACATAGACAGTAAACTCTTGAACATTAGTGTTCATAATTTTTTTCTGGATATGTCTCCCCAGGCAAGGGTAACAGAAGCAAAAATAAATAAGTGGGACTATATAAACTAAAAAGCTTCTGCACAGAAAAGGAAACCATCAACAAAAAACCTATTGTGTGGGAGGAGAAGATATTTGTAAATGATATATCCAATAAGGGGCTAGTACCCAAAATATATAAAGAAATCAAAACAACTCAATACCAAAAAAAAATCAATTTAAAAAGGGGGCAGAGGACCTGAATGGTCACAAAAACAAGTGAACTCATAGAGAACAGATTGGTGACAAGTTGTGGTAGGGACCTGGACATCTCCATGCAAAAAAATTAATCTAGACACAGATTGTATGCCCTTAACAAAATTCAACTGAAAATGGACCAGAGACATAAATATGTAATGCAACACTGTAAAACTTCTAGAATATAACATAGGAGAAAACCTAGAAGATCTTGGGTATGGTGATCACTTTTTAGATAAAACATCAAGGGTATGATCCATGACAGAAATAAACTTGATGAACTAGACTTTATTAAAATAAAAAATGCTCTGCAAAAGGCAATGTCAGGAGAATGAGAAGATAAGCCAAGATGGGAGAAAATATTTGCAAAAGACACATCTAAATAAAGGACTGTTGTCAAAAATATACAAAGAACTCTTAAAACTCAACAGTAAGAAAATAGTCCAATTAAAAGATGGCAAAAGATCCAAACAGGCACTTCACCAAAGAAAGCATATGGATGGCAAATAAGCATTTGAAGAGGTACTCCATATCTGGTGTCATCAGGGAAATGCAAATGAATACAACAGGGCACCATATTGCATCAATTAGAGTGGCCAAAATTCAGAGCACAGACACCACCAAATGCTGTCAAGGATGTGGATCAGGAGGAACTTTCATTCATTGCTGGTGGGAGTGCAAAATTGTATAGCCACTTGAGAAGATGGTTTGGCAGTTTATTATAAAACTAAACATACTCTTACTGTAGGATCCAGCAATTACACACTTTGAAAATTATTTCCACATGAAAACCAGTACACAAATGTTCTTAACAGTTTTGTCCATAAGTTGCCAACACCTGGAAGCAACCAATGGATAAATACATTATGGCACATCCTGACATTGGAATCAATTATTCAGTACTCAGAAGACAGAAAAAGACATGGAAGAACCTTGAATGTATATAGAAGCCAATCTGAATAGGCTACATACTGTATGATCCCAACCATTTGAACTCTGGAAAAGGTAAAATTATGGAGTAAAAAGACGAGCATTTGCCGAGGGTTATAGCAGAGAGGAATGAACAGGTGGAGCACAAAATTTTAGGGTAGTGAGGCTATTGTATGAAATGGTGTGATGATGGCTACATCTCAAAACTCATAGAATGTGCAACACCAAAAGTGAACTCTAATGAGCCTATGGATTTTGAGCAATTATGATTTGTCAGTGTAGGTTTATCAGTTTTAACAAATGTACCACTGTGATGGGAGCTGTTAAGAGTGGGATAAGGGTGTATACATATAGGGGATATAAGAATTCTCTGTACTTTCCACTCAGTTTCACTGAACTCTGGTTAACAGTCTAAAGTGTGAATGAATTAGTGGTGGGGTACATAAAGTCAGAAAACTATTTTTGGTGTAGTAGAGAACCCCGTATCTCATTCAGTAGAATGTAGTATGTTGCTCCATAAAAAAAGCTATACACTGAAAATTTCAAAAACTTAAATTTATCAATCATATGTTAAATGATAGTATTACATCAATGTTAAGTTTCCTGAATGTAATAATGAGATGTGGCTGTGTAGGAGACAGTCCTTGTTCTGGATGGTGCCAGCGGAAGTATTTAGGGATGAAATGTCATGATGTCTACTGGCTCAGCAAAAGCAAGCAAGCTACAAAACCCAACCCCCCATATATAGTAAATGTAGCAAAATAAGAAATGATGACCTTAGTTACTCTTGTATTATAGTTAACATTTTTCTTTAGGTTTCAATTTTTTCAAAATAGAGAGTTTGGGGCAAAAAGTTCTAAATGTTGTAAGCTATTTACCTCCATGATCAAAAAGATTGACAATACTAAGTGATGGAAAGGATGTGGGGATACTAGAACCTTCTTATAATAGAACCACTTTTGAAAATGGTTTAGCTAATTCCTTAAAACGCTAAATGTAGAGTTACTGTAATACCCAGCAATTTCACTCCTAGGAAAATACCCTAAGGAAATGAAAATATATAGCCACAAAAAAACATGCACATGAATGCTCACAGCAGCATTATTAATAATCACCAACTAGAATGAGTTCGTGTCCATCAACTAATAAATGCTAGACAAAATGTGTGACATACCCATTTGATGGAGTCCTATTCTGCAAAAAAGAATGAACTTGATACATGGTACAACACAGATGAACCTCAAACATTATTCTAAGTGAAAACTCAAAATATTACCTCATAATTCTGTCTCTGTAATTTCAGAAAGGTAGATCCCTTGAGACTGAAAGCAGGTCAGTGTTTACGTGGGGCTGGGCGGGTAGGAGTGAGGAGTGAGCCAGTGAGCACAAGGGGGCTTTCTGAGGGGACGGAAATGTTCTGAAGCTCCACTGCAGTGGTGATCACAGTCCTGTACGAGTCACTGAACTGCCTACAGTGCACTGGGGGGGTTGTTACTCTATATAAATATCTCACTGAAGCTATTTAAAAACAGAATAAAAGGATTTGAAATGGATGTTGAAGATTTCTCTCCATGTGTGGTCCTTCTAGGTGCCTATGGTGAGACGTATCCTGCCATCGAAGAGGATGCCCTCCCTCTGCCAGCACCGCTGCCCTCTGCAAGGGAGCGCAGGAGGAACAAAATGAAAGGACTGGACTTAGTATGTATGAAATGTCCTTTGCTTTTTTCCTCTTCAGTTTAGGAGTGAGAGTTCTGGTTTCTGACTTATGCTGAATTGGTGTGGTCCAGTAAAGAGAATTTATGTGCTCTGGAATGAGGCCTGACCTTAGGCTCTCCCAGTTAACAGCTGGATGACCTTGGGCTGGTCATTGAACTCTGGTGCCTTGGCTGCTTTGAGGTAGTATATTCCTATCTCCCAGGGTGGCTGCAAATAAGCCTAGTACCTGGCACAGAATCTCTGTCCTATGTTAATTATTCACCCCAGCCCTCCCTACCTCCCTCCTGCAGAATATATGGATTTCAGAGAAGGCACAGTAAGAGATAACATTTATTGCAAAGCCTGCTATAGCCTCATAGTCACTTAAACCTATTACTGTAAGCATCTTCTCCGTCTTGGTCAGATGATTTGCCCAAGGTAACATGGAAGGCTGATATTCAAACCCATGTTCTTTTCACAGAACATGTTTAAATGTTTTTACAGTGCACCCACTAAAATGTGCAGGCTTTGCAATCCTTTATATACCTCAAGTGTCACTTCTTTGGTGGGTAAGCAAGTTTGGGCAATTTCTTAAACTATTTCCTTATATATGACATGGAGGTAACAGAATTATATACGAAGCATTTTTGCCCTGAGTCAAGTACAGAGAACTCTTTAACAAATGGCAAATGCTGTTATTAGCATTACATGTACAGCTTTACTAGGTGGCAGTAACTTGTTTTCTTAGTGATCACTAATCTTTGTCTCTATAAATGAGATTATACAATATATGGTTATTTGTGACTGGCTTTTTTTTTCCTTTTTCCAAAGGTCATCAAAGTTTTAGCATGTCAGTACTTGATTCCTTTCTATTGCCAAGTAATATTTCATTGTATGGATAGTCCACATTTCGTTTATCCATTCAAAACTTGCCTGTTTTGAATATTGCTGCTTTTAACATTCATGCACAAATTTTTTGTTTTTCATTTCTCGTAGAAATGAAATTTCATTTCATATTAGGAGTATGATTGTTGGGTTATGTAGTAACTATGTTTAGCATTTTGAAGAAGTGCCAGACTTTTCCAAAGTGGCCACACCATTTTTCATTCATTCCTACTAGCACTGTATGAAGGTTCCAATTGCTCTACATCCTGGTCAAGAGTCACCATTGTCTTTATTATAGCCATCCTAGAATGTGAAGTCATGTTTATTATTTCCTTAATGATGTTGCACAACTTTTTATGTGCTTCCTGGCCATTTATCTATCTTCTTTGGAAATCTGTCTATTCAAATCCTTTGCCCATTTTCAAATCAGGTTATCTTTGTATTGTTGAGTTTTCTTTCTATATTTTGGATAGAAGCCCCAAATTTGATACAGTTTGTAGTATTTTCTCTAATTTTGTGGGTTTTTTTACTTTCTTGATGGTGTCCATTGGAGCACAGAAGCCATTGCCTAACCTAGTATCATGAAAGTTAACTTCTGTTTTCTTCCTAAAGTTTTTAGTTTTTGCTCTTCTGGTCAGTGATCCACTTTGTTAATTTTTGCATATGGTGTGAGGTTACGGGGTCCATATTTGTTCTTTTGCATGTGAACATCCAGTTATTTTGGTACCATTTGTTGAAAAGATATTTGTTTCCTATAGTGCATTTTGTTGGCTCTTATGTCTGGAAAGTGTAAGGGGTTATTTCTGGACTCACTCCCATTTTTAGTCCATTGATCTGTATATGTATCCTTATGCCAGGATTACCCTATCTTGATTACTGTACTTGGACTGATAATAAGCCACTGCTGTTTTTTCTTTTTGTGTATTAAATTGCCCACCTTTATTCAGTCTGGCAGCACTTACATGTTACCATAAATGCCAAACTTTCCTCTGAGCCTACATGGATAAACAACAGGAGGTAGAATACAAATGCTACAGGTTTTGTTTGACTCACTGATTTATTCTGAATGTATTTTATGTTAATGATCATTTGTAAAGGTCTGTTTTCTAACTACAGGATAACAGCCATCCTCATGTACCACCAGATGGTTTCTCTTTAAAATCTGTATCCAGTGTAAATGTTGATCAGATTAGAATGAGAAATGAGGAACGAATTCAAAGACTCAACGAACTTCAGAATAAACCTATTAATACAGGTAGATGGCATAGTTTAATGGCCTACAGCAAACTCTCTATGAACTGTTAAACCTGCTTACATCAAAGTTCTCACTGATGGCTGGTGAAGTCATTCACAGACCGAAATTGACATCACAGGGTAGGAAGATTTTCCTGTTATTACACCAAATAATAAAACACATATGCAAGTTGAGGACAACCAATTCAATTAAATAATGAAAAATTAAGAGCTACCTTTTAATGGAGTTGACACACCTCTTAGGTGTAAGAATGGTAGTTGTTTTCTCTCGTCTAGTGCTTTCCTAAAGTGACTTAACTCCCAACTTATTTAACACTGCTGTAAGGAAATTATTTCCCAAACCTTGCTCACTAAAAATTTTGTGTGGTATCCATTCAGTTTCTCCTGAGGTGACAGCAAGTTAAGACTGCCTACACTTCTACAGTCACCTTGCTTAGTCTATCAGTTTTTCATAAAACTGTATCCTTTCTGGATTTGCTTCTCTACCTCAAAAGGTGAGGGGTGTGGACAAAGTGGTACAGTTTACAGCTTGGCATTTCTCCACAGTACTGTGTTCTTAACTGCAGAACTGCTGTATTATCTGTGGCCCACATCACCCAAGTTGTGTTTCTCTTGCCTTCTGTAGATGAGAGCTCACTGGGGGACCCTGAAGACATCATGAAGCATGACGGTGATGATGGATCCGACTCTGTGGCAACCGAGCCCTGGCTCCGCCCAGGCACCTCAGAAACGCTGAAACAGTTTATGGCAGAGCACCTGAACCAGGAGCAGCAGCTGGTGCCTGGAAAACCAGGTGCTTTCCCCTGGCAGGGTCTCTACTGTGCACGGCTGAAATAAATCTATAAGTGACCCAGCAGTGTGCCTTTTCAGGACAAATGGATGTTAAATCTGAACCTTTAATAATATGTGCTACTTTTGGCCTGTACTTGGAAGGTACTTAACACAAGTTTCATCTGTACAGAAGGTATATTTTTTCCATGATGGATATATATTAGGTATACAAATAAAAGGCTGAGTTTAATTTATGTAATGTAGAATCATTAGAGAGTTTTTGTACAATTTTGCCATAAATTAGGGTGGTAATGAACTCTTGAAATCAACTACCATATGTGCATTACTCTAAATTCTGTTAAGGTGAATAAAACACAAAAGTGTCTTAACGATACTGTGAAACCAGAATGCTGTTATATGTGTATCTGCCATTGTTAATCATTATTTAAAACAATTCATTTAGCAGCTGGTTGTAGCTGTTATACAGTTACTGTGTAATAAGAGAATCAAATGTGCTAGTTACTCTTTCCATGTCACTTGTAGTGACTGATTCAGTGTAAATGATGGGAGACGAAACTTATTCCCATGAGCCAGGGACTAAATGCCACATCTTTCTGCCTGTTTGTGTGCTAATGAAGGCATTAAGTTTACTGATTCATGATTTAACTACTACTTGATAGAAATAAATTATTTTTATTACCAATGTCCATTTTCTGATTTTAACTGGAATTGATGTTTCTAGACAAGGTGTTCTAGAAGTTGAAGGGAGACACGCACACACCCAGGGGTCAAGGACAGAGCCCGGGATCCTTGCTGTGCCACCATGACCCTTGGGTCTGAGTGAGTGAGTCCCCCACCAGCATAAGTGGTACATTTAAGAATGGAAAGATTAATTCATATTCTGGTAATTCTCTATAGTGTCTTTAACACCAGGATAACTGAGAACAACCCCTCCTCCCCAAACTCCACTAGGTACTGTACTGATTCCTGTGCATTTCCACTGGCATAATTAGACATGTTTACCTTGTGTGAAATTTCTCCGAATTTTAGATACATGTAAATTTTATACTATTATTTTATAATTAACCATTGTTTATCTTACTGTGAAGATTTTTCCTCTTTCATCATCTTCATCTGAAAGTAAAATGAAAGCCTGTGTCCTCTAGGGAGAGTCCTGATACTACACGATAAAATAATAAACCACCAAAGCATTTGAAACACTTAACTCTCAGACCAGAAGGTCATAGTGGCTCCCAGATCTTGCATCGTGCAGGTAATAAATAATGGTGCACTTTTATAAATATACTGTTCAATGCCTGCTTATATGTAAGGTGTGAGAGCAAACACTCAACACTTCCCATTTTTTAACACAACCCTCAAATGATCTCAGTGTGTGTTCCATTTTCCTTTTTAATGCCATTGTATCACACAACTTGAATGAGTCCTACAAACTTTAGCTCTCTCAGGAAACAGTAGCCTTATTCTGGATCAAACACAAAATAATTAATAGTCAATTATGACTATCCTATCGTTAAAAGCAGGCTGTTGGGGGAGGATGTAATGCCAGAGGCTGGAGGAGAGAGAAAATATCAGAGCTAAACAATATTGAATTCATAGTTCTGGCTAAAAATGTTCTTTCCTTAATAAAAAAATGTTTTGGCTTATGACAAAAACAAAAAAGAAACAAACATTACACAGGTAATGCTGTAGATTACACAGGTTTTGATTGCACTGATGAAATAATCCAAAAACTTTATTGACCTATAGCCTGATTAGAATATGCAGATGAGAATCAATATTGTACAGAAAGTTGTACAGAATTTTTTACATAGAAAACTTTACATCTGTACCATATACATCTTATCCATCTGAAAAAATTTTCTACATCCACTGTTAGGGAATGCTTGACAATCTTTGTCATTTTTTTAACCATCAGAACACAATTCACAGTATGAATACGATTCCAGTAAATCTAACTTCTCCAAACCATGCCAGATTTAATATAGTCAACATTAAATTCTGTACATAGGGTAAAATCTACATCAAGCTCCGCCACTCAAAAGAAAAGAAAAAGTGACAGCAACCTTGATTCATTTTGCAGTGATTCAAGTTTCAGTCCGTGAAGGATCACTTTATTTTAATGGCTTATCTTTAAAAGCCCTAAGAGAAGTATCTTACAGGTAGTTACGCCAGTAGGGAATATCGTCTACCTTTTTTTGTTGTTGATCATGACAAGTGTCAGCCAGAACAGTTTCTGGGCCTGTTAAACCCTCAAAATTACCAACCCCCCCCCAAAAAAAGGGCAAAACCAAAATCCCCACAAAATAAAAAAGACAAAAAGTTCAACCCAAATGTTTAGTGCATTTGACAATTATAGGTATTTAGCAAATGATAAGAAAATAATGAAATAAAATAAAATGCAGGAAAATTATGTTTTTAAGATTTTTATATTACAGACCTGCATCTCTGTACATTTTTCACAGGATGATTACCAGTATCTCAGATTGCCTGAGTGTGCAAAAAAGTCTTCAGAATAAGAATACCATAGTTGCTAAATATCTTTTACCTTGAACAATAATTTCTACCCCCCCCCCCAATTATAAACATTTTATCCTTCAAAATACAGCTCTCCTGAGTTGTACTTCTTGTAGAAGTTCAAATCTTTACATCTAATAGTTCTTTGGGTAAGTTTCACTTCCACATCTGCCAAAAATATGTGGGGCTCTCGGAAAAGTGAGCATAAGCTGACACTGTGGAAACAGGCTTTTTGTTCAACATTGTCACACATAACAGAATCCACCAGATTACTAGAAATGTCTGGAGCACTGTAACTCTGAGTTACAGCTCTAAGCATCTTTACTAGTAACCTTTACACACTGCAATTCAGAGAAACCACTTTTCAGGTAGGAAACCTTAGCTCCAGGGTCCTTTTAAAGAGCTGAGGGTTGTAAATGCCAACAGAAAACATTAACTTCCCATCATTGCTTGTTTATTCCAAGTTCCTGTTCTGGTGGTTTTGATATCTCAAAAACTACTCCGATTCGCAGAAAAAATCTTCTAAGAACAGCACGAAGTTCAGGAATCAAGTCAAATTGCATAATTTCACATAAAAGAGGGTAGTAGAATGATGCATGAGCTTTAAACTGCAAGAGGAAATGAATTTCTCTTGTTAGTGCTTGCATTCCAAATCACAGAACCTCAAACTGCCTTTAGAATCAAACCACTCCGGGACATGCAATGATCAATGGAGTAGGAAAGACCTCTGTGTAAAGCAGTGTGTGTACTGATTATGGAACTGAAAGACTGAGTGAGAAATATTCAAAAGACTTAGTACAAATAATACTCATATCTATCCTTACTTTGAAAAACATCTTCCATTACATTTCCTTGATAAACTTACAATGAACTTTTGGTATGTATCAGTTTTTCCAGGGTAATAAGTAATGAGCAAAAGTAAGCCAAGTAGGAACCACAGCTGAGTTCTTCTAAGCTCTAGATTATTGAAACTGTATCTTTTATTAAGTAAAACTTGAAATTTCAGGGAAAATTCTACCTAACACTGCAGTATAAAATATGCAATCTCTAGGCAAAGATTGTAATTCCGTATTTATAGTTCAATTAATATACTTTATATCTTTGCTGTAGCTCCTTAATCTCTGAAACTAGTTGCCTATTTTTTCCCTTTTTCTTCTCTATGCACCCTCTACAAGGTGCAAGGAAGCAGTGTAACACTGTGGCAAGAAAGCAAGCTGGGCAGTAAGACAGACTGGGGTGTGGAGTCCTTCCTGGCCACATGGCTGCCGTGCCTGAATTCAGTTCTCCCAGCTTTACCCGGCCCGGGGAACTAGATGGCAGTGCATGTGCACCCAGAGCATATGACTTCAGATGAACACCTGTATGACACTGAGTGGCATCACCTGGACTGCACAGGGTCCCATACATCACCAGGGCCCAAAGTAGCAAATGTCAGGCCACCTGACGAGGCATTTTTAAACCCATTCAAGGATCATAGCAACCTGTTTTCATTTATGTGAGCTGTAAGTTGCTATAGTTTTTAAAGGGTGAAATATCTATGTTTGGAAACCATAAATAATGCATTTATACTTACAGCTATATATCTGTATTTCATTTTTGGATTAAAATCCTTAAATGAGTTCACTAGACAATGTGTGTCACATCAAACTAATAAACACGCCTAAGGAATGCCTGAAGCCGAGATCACAGGCCTAGGGCCTCAGAGGCAGCCTCAGGGGGCAGATGGAAGGAGTGTGGGCAGGAGAGGAGTTTTCAAAATGGGGTGGAAGGAGACACTTCAGGGGCCAGAATGGGCACTGCAGTGTGTGGAGGAACCCTGTAGCTTGTCAAGGTGTCCTAAAGAATTCTGGTTCCTTCCCTACGGAGTCACTGACCAGAGAACAAAGCAGGGTAAGGAGGAAGACAACTAAGGGCCAATGAGGGACAGGCCACCTGGTCCAGCACAAAGCAGCAGAGGGGCCTGGGCTTTGCTTGACTAACCTCAGAAAGCTCCTGGGCAACGGGTCTCCAACTGGGCACCCCCGCCTCCCTCTAGGGGAGCTGCTGGTCATCCTAGAAATGCTGGGCTGGATACGATGTCTCTTACTTACCCTATTATCACTTATCTTTAGAACTTTAGTCAGAAACAAAAGCAGTAAGTTAGTCCAGGCTTCCCGATGACTTTCTGATGTTAGAGTAAGGAAGTAACTTAGAGCTTCACTGCAGACACTGTAACAGAAAAGATTCACCCATTTTCACATGTGCTTATATACCTGCTGGTAAGGCATTTACTGAGAAACCTTTGCCAAAAATGTTCACTATCAGGAACTTGCTAAATTCTGTTTATATTAACTAGAATGTCAACATAAATACGTCTCAAATCAGGAAGAATAATGATATTAAAAGAAGCCCCTGAAACTCTTCAGGAAACCTACATTTTCTGTTTTCTTTTTTCACTGAATTCAAAGCCACAGTGCAGGAGGCACAGCTAGGCATCAAGAGACATGGACTGCAACTTGGGGAGGGGCTGCCTTAACTTGTGAAGATCGAGACTCTTATAGTCTCATCAATAAAATGGGAAAACAGACTAGCTGTCACCTTCAAAGTTCTAAAATGTATTTATTTGGTCTCTGAGAACATCTCTTCCCCAAGCAGACACAAAAACAACACACAGATAACTGTTCTTTCTGAATGGCATGTTTCACTCAGTGAGAGGATACATTTTAAAGGACAGAATCTTAAAACTCATAAACTAAAACTAGAACACAAAGTAATACCAACAAAAATTCTGAAAATGTTTTCAAATTATGCAGGCAGGAGGTTTTCACTCTCAAAAATGGTTTGTAAACTGGTACAATCACGTGTGGTATGAAAAACCTAAGAACTACAATATTAAGTTTTTATGTTTTAAGAGGTAAAATATTTTCCCCCGCTCTGTTATAGCAATAATAGACATGATTTGTTCTTATGTCACCAACTGTGCCAAAACAAGTTTATCTCTAGGACTATTAATTTTTACCATCTCCTCCTTAGGACCCCACTTCTCTCCCTGGCCCTGCCCAGGGCTCAGACCCAGCAGCCCTTCCTGCTCTGTACCATGTGGCCACGTGGGCCAAAGGCAGACTCAACCCACAGTCTTACTTTAAAAGCCTCTGCTGGACTTCTTCCCAGGCACTAACTCGGCTCTCATCCATGTACATCCGGAAGAGAATTCGGAGCCCACAGGCTAGGCTGCTTGTCTCCTGCTTCAGAAGGTTGGGTTTGGATTTGCCTTTGAAGCCTGAAGAAAGGGTTTCCGGAATTAATTTAAGGCGGCATCTGACATAAAGGCAAAACGACCACTACGGAGGCACATTTTGTGTGCCTTCCCAGCTGTGGCATCTGCTGCTTACAAGGCAGAGCCACCCTGAGAGCAGCGGCCTGAGCCTGGGCCTCCACCCCGTCCAGGCAGCCCGCGGGCAGGAGGTGCACAGAGAAGGCCCCTCAGGACTGTGCCAGGGAGGCCAAGTTGGGCTTGGAGGCCCAACCTGAAGGCGACTTCTTTGTTTAAAATTTGTGTCCCTTTCTAGCTGGGGGTAAGAGATCCAAAACAACTTTGGGCCTGGTAAAGTGAACTCTTCAAATGGAACCGCACTTGAAAGCCCTGTACAGCCCGAGCCAGAGTGCTCAGCGGTGAGGGCCTGACGGAGCCGGCAGGAACCATCTGAGAGAATAATGCCGAGAAATTGGGTTGAGTTTAGGGGAAGAAAACAAGCAGAGTACCCTTTCCAGAAGGTAGTTGTAAAGAGAAGAGGATGAACAAAGCCATGGGCTTAATTAAGAGTTAAACATTTTGCACTAAATAAAATGTGGAAATATAAGGCACACACCACTCTATTTGACATAATGTTAGATGTTCAATAAACATCAGCTCCCTTTCTTTTTTTCTGCCATATTCTGCTGCTTCGTCCAGCACTATTTTGCACCTATCAGGCGCCTAAGTACTCCTTAATTATTTATGCTAGTATTTTTAATTTATTATAAAATTTGTTTTTAATTTCAATTTTCCAACTCATTCAAAAACAAATATACCTCCTTACTAAAATGTTCAATTCCATTCTGAGGTGAACACAGAGAAGTCATCTGAATACATGCCAGACTCTATATTTGGGACCTTCACACTTTTTCTTAGAAAAGGGCAGCTTTGAGCATGCTGACAGTATCAAAGGAAAGCCCAGGCTGGGTAAACAAGAGGAAAAGATGATTGGTCAAATCAGTCAAATAAAAGGTTGATTAAACAAGCAGGAAACAAACCTACGCAGGCAGGTGTTTGGCTTAGGACAGACCGGGCAAGACGTGGTTGGTAGATTAAAATGCAATGCATAGGCCTGATGTATACAATCCATGCATTCTGGTAACTGCAGGTATCTGTGAGATGTCCTTTCTCAGGGGATACTGAAATGGGAGACAAGCACAGCTTACCTGCTTTCCATAGAGCAGTTCTCTGTTCATTGTTGGAATTAAATGCTTTTGCAAATCTATGGGACTCTAATAAGCAGTCCAGTAGCTTAAAAAGTTGTCGTGATGTTAAAAAGCGGTACATTCCTTGGTCTTGAGTATCAACTCGAACATCAAAGTCCACGGCATCTCTCTTTTGGAAAAACAAACCACCACATCTCTCACATACACACTCACAGATTTTGGTAAATCTGTAACCCATGCTCCCTAAAGACCAGTTTTATAAGCAAGCCATGGAACTTAAGCTGTTCTATCTCAACAGAAAATTGGAAAAGGCCCATCTTTTTAAATGAAATTTCCAGAATTTTTATTCCATGCATCCTAGTTACCAAGCACCACCTCTTACCTTTGCAGTTCCCTCCTAACTACTGAGTCCAGGAGCTCTGCACCCTACCAGAGCCTACAGCCTTTTTCCCCACTTCACCATCCCTCGCTCCCCTGGGCCTCCGTCCTTTGCTTCTTAACCAGTTTAGCATCCCTGGCCTGTGGTTATCATTACTCTCTTGTATAACCCTTACCTCCTCGTATTTATTAGTAACTGGCTGGCAGAACTGCCTGCTCCACTTTTGCACCCACCCCATAAGCAACCTGGAGAAAAACAGGCTCTGTGGGCTCTGTGTGCTGTAGCCCAGCAATCCTCCTACGCTCTTCCAGTCCACTTTCCAGGCCGACTAGCTAATGTTTTCACTTCTTTCCTCAAGTATCTAAAACTTCCTTCCTTGGTTCACTACTATGTGGATGACTTTTCCTCCCTCCCAATGAGAAACCAGAGCTAGCAGAAGGGATCTCCTACAAATACCCCCGGCAACGGAGCAAACCTCTCTGCATATATTACCCACATATTGGCCTGCATGAACCGCCTGTCTACCCTCCCATTCACGACAATCCCTGAGAGCTACGTGGTAGGTGCCACTCCACTCAGGAAGACTGCTCTGGCTGCTATCCCTCCCTCTCCTGCATTCAGTTTTCTTCTTTCTGTCCTGGAGAACTCTCATCAGGGAACATGCTGCAATGCCACCATTAAAACAAAGCACACCTCTCTTGATCCCATCGTCTTCCCCCCACCTATTACCTCAATTCTCTGTACCCCTTTACAGCAAAACTCCTTGACAGACTTGTAATTGCTGTCTGTAAGTTCCCTGTACCCATAGCAGTAATGCTTTTGTTCTCAACCTTACAATTAACCACAGTGTCTAGGTACTAAAGTGCTAGAGGGCAATCCTCAGAATATTACTTGACCTACCGCATTTGACAGAGTTGATCACTCCCTTCTTCAAACATTTCCTTTAACTTCCAGGATGGCGCTGCCCCTAGGTCTCCCATGCCTCACGGACACTTGTTTGCACAGGCTCCTTACCAGTGGTCCCATCACTGGGGCTCTAAACCACGGAGGCCCCCAGCTTGTCCCTGACCCTCTTCTTGGCTCTGCCCACTCACTAGCTCAGTGCTGCTGTCCAACCTCATGGTTTAAAGTAACATCAGTGTAATGAAGACCCCCCCCCAAACTAAATCTCTAGCTTGACCTCTGCCATGAAGCTCAGACTGTTACCTTGCTAGCTTCCTACCCAACAAAAGAGCAGCTGTTCCCACCTCTCCTTACCTGCGCAGCAGCTAAGTTTTCCGCATCTTCCTTCTTACTTGTGGCTGGGAAGAACACAATGTTGTCGATAGTCTGGATGAGTTCCAGCTGCACAACACATTTAATCAACAGGGCGGCAAACAATTTTTGTTCTGGAAATTCTGTGAGGAAACCCACCCCAATGCACATGCAAACAGAAATTATTTTGAATCCTTTATAATTTCTATGACATTACAATGCTAAGGAAACAATATGTATGGAGGTAACTTGCACATATCACACTGAGAAAGACATACTGCTTTTGTATACAAACCTACTGTTTAATCAATATTTAGAAAACCTTAGAAAATTTTTTAAATAAACAAATATTCCAAATGACATAGAACAGTGAATATGTTCAAGATTCCAATACAAATTTTTGTTAGAGTTAGGTTTTTAATAAACTATCTAACAAGTGGATTAAAAGCTAAAACTTTAATAGCATTGCTGTAAGGCCAAGTTTGACCTTTGGATAGAGGTAATATGAAAACCTAAACCAAAAGAAATCCACACAAACTAGATCCATGAGACAGGAAGTGACAGACAGCCAAGAATCCTGACGAATGGGGCATGTGTGGGTTAGCCACAGCATGTGTTTTATTTAGATCCACATTAGCAGTTGTAGCTAGATGACCTCATTATTTTCAAATGGACCCATAAGCAAAGAAGTCTATACAAAGCACTGCTGAGGGAATTACTATAAAAGTAACTGAACTGCAAATAATCCAGCACTCGCCATGTTGCCCAGGTGAACAGAAGGGTAGCTATACTCTTCTTGCCTATACAAATTTGCCCAAGAGGATGGCTCTGACAATCCATAAGCATATAAGGACATATTCATGAAAGAATTTTTCATTTCACTGACCAGAAGAAAACTGAATGCAGGAGAGGGAGGGATAGCAGCCAGAGCAGTCTTCCTGAGTGGAGTGTAAGGTTAGGGAAGATGAGTAACTCGGGAGATGCTGCATGAGCTTGGCAGCACTGACTAGTGGCTCTGGGGCGGCCCAGGCCCACTGCCACCCTGACCCTG
This sequence comes from Manis javanica, assembly GCF_040802235.1. Lineage (NCBI taxonomy): Eukaryota > Metazoa > Chordata > Mammalia > Pholidota > Manidae > Manis > Manis javanica. Next base: position 155,446,896 of record NC_133157.1, read on the forward strand.
GGCCTGAGGGCAGCTTCTCCAGTGAGCTCTCCAGGATGTGGACACTGCCCAGGATCTGCCTGTTAAACAGTCTGTGGCAACATCTCCAGCAATGGATCACTTAGGATCCTTCAGTCTCTTTTTCCTTTTGCTTTTATTACAAATTCCCTTTTCTGGCACCAATTTGTGCAATTAATTCATGTTTTGGGGGATTGTGGAGGGTAGCAGAGTAACTTCCTTTAATTTATCCTTACTTTGGTAGTTAATAAAGGCTCCTTTCCAGTCTTCAGAATGCTCTTGTTTTAACACTTAGTTCTTAATACTAGATCTCAAGTCTAAAAACAAAAGAAAGTAAGCTCACAAGTCCCATGGTTTTCTCTTTCTCTTAAGGTGTTTTTTTTCCTAGTCCTTTACCATAGGCAGAGTTGACGTCCAGTCAGTCACCACCTCCCTCACTGAAGTCATAACAACATTCTTGGCCCCTGGAGCAAGAGGCTCCTGGCAGCACCCTGGGGCTCCAGTGGGTACCTGGGGGCAGGCTGGCGTTGAAAAGATGCGTTCTCATAGCTCCAGCATCAGCTACTCACAGGGATTAGCGCTTTCTTCAGGGCAAACTGAAGATTTAGTAGATGAAGTAGGGTAGCTGGATTCTCTCTGCTTTCTGTGTCCCTTCAGGACTGGAAGGTGAGGGTCCTAACTTCCATCTCACTACCAAGGACCAATAGCATGTATGCAGACACCTACTTGGACAAATTTTACTCACAAGGGCTGACACTGCCAGGGTTATATTAGCCAACTATTTCACCTGGTCATCAAAGGATGGGGAGCAATGTTAAGCAAAGCCTGACTATGTGGGACAGTGGGGACTGAATCAGGATGAGGCAGTGGTGTTTTCTGAAAGTGTATAGAGAGAATGAGACAGCTGCCCTTTGGAGAGTGAAGTACTCAGATCTGTGCTCTGGTCCTCTCCTCTTGAGGAGGAGAGCTGGGTAGCAGATGGCCTTGTGGAACAGAGGAGCCACACCTGTCCCTAAGCTGAAAGGGCTCACGGGAACATGGTGGCTACCTGTTCTTCCTCCAACTCCCATCTATTCTGAGTCAACAATCCCATGGTGAATTTTTCCTAAAGAACTTCAAAGAAATGAGAGCAAATGAAAGAAGCCTGGGCCCTCAGCTTCAGGTAGCAGGAGACCAGCACTCTTTGGGCCAGTTAAAGGTATACTCCCAGATTAGCCAAGTGAAAACTTTCTCATGTGTGATGACCAAGTCCTTCCTTTACAAAGCTAAGTATATTTAGGTTCAGTCTTGGGGATGAGAGAGAGAAAAGCCACTCACTATTCTGTTCTCCTAGCATTTTCCAGCACAGTGAAGCTGTTACGGATTCCTGCATGAGTCATGTGGTTCTCCAGAGAATGGGAATAAAAATGAAAATGGGCCACTCACCACCACCACCTATCTCCCTTTTAAGAAGTTAGCAAGATAATGACTAGAGCTAGACACTCCTTTTGAGTAGGATCTGTCTTCTCTCAACAAGTGTTAAGCAACTAGGGTTACTAAAAACTTCTCTGACAAAAACTCAAAATGGATCAATGATTAAATAGAAGAGCTAACAGTATATAACTCTTAGAAGAAAACACTGGGGAAAATCTTCATGATCTGGCAATGGAATCTTAGCTATGACACTAAAAACATGAGCAACAAAAATAAAAATAGATAAATTGGACTTCATCAAAATTAAAAACTGTATCAAAGGACACTATCACAGACATGAAAGATAACCTACAAAATGGGAGAAAATAAGTATGTACAAATCATCTGATATAAACATAGTATCCAGAGTGTGTAACAAACTCTTAAAATTCAACAACAAAAAGACAAACAACCCAACTAAAAATGGGCAAAGGACATGAACAGATGTTTTTCCAAAGATATACAAATGGCCAATAAGCACATGAAAAGATGTTCAACATCACTAATCATTAGAGAAATGCAAATCAAATCCAAAATGAGCTACTTCACACCCACTAGGATGGCTCATTAAAAAAAAAAGTGCTGGTGAGGATGTGGAAAAACTGGAACTGCTGGTGGGAATATAAAATGGTACAGACACTGTGGAAGACATTTTGGTGCTTCCTCAGAAAAGTTAAACACAAAATTATTATATGACCTAGTAATTACACTTCTGGGCATATACCCCAAAGAATTAAAAACAGGTACTCCAATAATAATTGTACATGGACATTCAGAGCAGCATTACTCATGATAACCAAAAGCTGGAACAAACCCAAATGTCCATCAACAGATGTATGACAAATGACAGTTATGAAAAGGAATGAATTACTGATTCATTTTACAATGTAGATGAAACTTGAAAACATCATGCTCTTTAAATAAAAACTAGACATAAAAAGTCACCTATTATATGATTCTGTTTTTATGAAATATGCAGAATAGCAAATCTATAGATACAGAAGGCAGATGAGTGACTGCTAGGGGCTGGGGAAGGAGAAGACAGAGAACAGCATAATGATTATGGGATATTCTTTTGGGATGATAGAAATGTTTTGGAACTGGATACAGGCCATGGTTGTAAAAATTGTGAATGTACTAAATGCTACTGAACTGTTCATGTCAAAAACACTTTTCTTATGTGAATTTCACCTCACTTTAAAAAGCAATTAAAGCTGTCCTATTTTCTTCTGCAGGGGAGGGAATCATTCCTCAGGGTTATAATTTTCCTTCAGTAAACAAAATTGAACCAACTTAGTAAAACACAGAAGGGGCCACCCTCTTTGTGAAAAGAACTGAAAGGAAGTGAGGGGGGAGCGAGAGACCTAGGTGTGGGGTGCCACAGGGTAGAGGAAGTGTGTTCCTTAGAAAGCTCAGCACTCCTGCTTAGAAAGCACTGGCCCCACACTGTCTCTGCCAGGAGGGAAAGGAAGGGCCATTAGGCCCCCCTGTTGCATCTTCCCAGGCAGAAGGGGATGGAGAGAGGAGACTCATTTGTTTGACACAAACATTAGCTGAAAGCATTGTGGAAAAAGCTGATCTAGCAGGTGTAAGCAGAGTTTTTGACCATCTGCAAGACAGAGTCATCTATCAGGGGATGTCCAAGTTGGAGCAAGCACAGTAGCAATGACACCACATGATTATAGTATACATTTGTTAATAATAAAAGTAAAAGCAAAAGTTTCATCCATTTCCTACCTGAAACAAAATACACTATTTACTCTTATTAAAAGAAATAACTCACTTGCTACAGGTTTAATTTTACTGACTTCTTCATTCACAGTAGAGACAGAAACTAATGGTGCTTGCTGTCTACTATCTGCAGATCTTGACTGAAGGAAATCATGGATATCTACAGACTTCTGTGAAACTGTATCCTAGTAAAACAAAAAATTCATTATAAGCACAATGAATAAGGTAAAAGTTGAAAACTTTTTTAATGCTATTTAAAAAAAATATTACATTATATCCCTAGGAAATGACATGCTATACATTGCAATTATAGATACAACGAGAACATTATTTAACATTACATAGACATGGATAAAGCTGATAGTCTTTAAGAGAGAAACTTCTTTTCTGACCCTCACTGGGCTTGGGCCTGATACCACTCAAGAGCAACAGATAAAAATGCTCAGCTTCATTATGTGAAAAACCTGCAATACCCATGAATTGTCATGAAATGTCAGCAGAACATACATGTGGCAGAGATGGGGAGACTTCTGAAATCTTTGTGTAGGCTGAGCCCAGGGAAGCTTTGTAGGGGCGAATTTAGGGAAGGATGTGCTGTCCCCAAGGAACCAGCAACCAGGAAGGTCAGTGGGGTGACCAAAAAGGGGTATGGTGTCAAGAAGGGAAGCTGAATGTTCAAGTCCAACAGAGCTACACCAGAACGTGGCTCCAACATTATTGTGTAAACTTGAGAAAACAATGGATCCTCATGAGCTGACGTTTTCTGATCTGAAAACAGTGATGACACTTTCCTTGCAGGTTGTTAAAGGATTAGATAATAAATGCAAAGCCCTAGCACAGGGTCAAACAACATATGGCACTGATATTACTACTATTCTAGCTTTATTTTGTCAGAGCAGTACAGCACGCTGAGGACCTGAGAGTTCTGACGTAACAGCCTTATGCAGAGGCAACCTCACCGGGGGCCTGCATTCCCAGAAAGCAGTGCTAATAAGAGTAATATTTTAATTTAGACTTAAAATTTCAGTTTATGTTCTTTGTTTTCCTTTCTGTATAAAACAGGGATAACATGTGTTAAACATGGTTCAAAATATTATTGGAAGAATCACACATGAAAATACTGTTTAAGTGAAGCACACTACATGAATCAAAAATTCTATTACTGTTGCTATGATTACTCTTAATAATAATTATATAGATCCAATAGAGCACTTGGGTAATTTATTTGCCCATGATGGCATAAAATACATTTTGAAGTAAAAACTTACATGTAACAATGCATATAGCAACAATTTATAACGTTAAACATTTACAAATGGAAGAGGCTGAGAGCCATCCTCCAGTGGCTCCACTGGGTGCGTCCCACTGAGCCCCGCAGCAGGCCCAGGCACACTGCTCACGCTGGCGTGTGCTGTTCCAACACCTTTGCATGCATTCTCCAATCTCATTTTCATCGCAAGACTCATTTTAACACAAGGTAAGTGACGCTCACTGATGCAGAGCCAGGATTTGATTTTGGGTCTGGTGTCAAGACCAGCACTGCAAACTACTACAGTACACAGCGGAGGCAGCACAAATAGAAGTCCACGAGGCACGCAGAGTGGGCCAAATTTAAGAAAAACAAAAATGAGAGAAACTCATTCTGTGCTCGAAACAGGATGTCCTAAGTGGTGGAGTCTGTGATGAACAGACAGCTCCTGCAGTTCAGGGTCATGCAGCAATGTGTGCCCAGTATGCAGAGGTCACAGATCTCTCAAGAAATTCAGAGTGGTACTTTTCTGTGAAATCTGAGTTTTAGCCATTGACAATAGTTAAGAAATTTAAAAGCTGTGAGGTAGGGACGTATCAGATCAGTGGGCACTAATTTGCTCCATCTTGCTTCCTGGATTTAAAATTCAAGAATATTTACTAAGTGGGAGAACAGCAGAAATTTGAATAAGACCAGATTAGTTAATAGTACCATCCCAAAGGTAATTTTCTGATTTTGTTAGGTTGTTATGTAAGATTTTTGTTTTTAAAGGACATATTACGGATAAAAGGGTATCTTATTTTCAAAATTACTTTAAAAGAATTCAGAAAAATTTGCATGTTGAGGAGTAGGTGAGAGAAAAAGGGAAGATGGAAGAAGGAAAGGATAAAGCAAATGTAGTAAAATGGTGACATCTGGGGAAATGTGGTGTCATGGTTCGGTTTGTCAGCTTGGCTAGGCTACAGCATTATTTTTCAACTACACACTAATGCACACACTGTTGTGAAGGTATTTTTGAACATGTGGGCAACATCTACAGCCAGTAAACTCTAAGTAAAGGACATTATGCTCAGTAATATGAGCTCAACCAATCATGCCTTAAGAGCAAAACAGGGTTTTCCTGAAAAAGTTTTACATGTAGACTGACTATAGCTCAGCCTCTGCCCAAAAGCTTCCAGCTGCCAGCAGCACTACAGATTTCAAACTTACTAACCCATACAATGGCATAAGCCAATTTCTTGGGGGTGGAGGAGGGTGTATCTATGTAGGTAGAGAAATATATGTACAGCATACTCACACACACACACATCTGTATCTATGTACTGACAGATACAGATACAAACCAAGTTGAAATTAAAAGTTTAAGTAAAATAAAATGGTATATAAGCACATCTTCAGCTTGCCATGGAAATCCTTACATAATCTGGTACCTACCTCTTAAAACTCTCGACACCCACAACCTTACTCTGTCTCAGACCATCTATACTATAAAATAATTTTAAAAACCTCCTTTCATGACACTTATCAGAGACAAATTTAGCCACCTGGGAAATTTATCATTATGAAATTTAACATGAGGATTCTGGACAGTACATTTAAATCTTTTTAAAAAGCTAGGCTCCTGAGGAGAACCAAGATGGTAGCGTGAGTAGAGCAGTGGAAATCTCCCAAAACCATATATATTTTTGAAAATACAACAAATACAACTAATCCTAAAAGAGAGACCAGAAGACACAGGACAATAGCCAGACTACATCAACACCTGCGAGAACCCAGCACCTTGCGAAGGGGGTAAGATACAAGCTGTGGCCCAAGCACCCCTCACCCCAGCTCCCGGTGGGAGGAGAGGAGTCAGAGCGGGGAGGGAGAGGGAGCCCAGGACTGCTGAACACCCAGCCCTAGCCATCGGCAGTGGACCGCAGACACAGTGCGTGCATGGGGTGCTGGAAACTAGGAAAACAGGACAGTAAGACCTGTGAGTGGGTCCCCACAGCCGGTGCCCCAGGGACAAAGAAAAGCAAGTGCTTTCTTAACGTCTTAAAGGGACAGGGACCCCACAGCTGGATGGAAGTGCCCTGGGACACTTAGCCAGCACTTAGCCAGCAGCTGCAAATCCCTGTGTGCCTGAACCCCTGCAGTGCAGAATAGCATGATAAACAGCCTCCCGGCCATTCCCCCTCCTATGCAGCTCCGCCATATTGGAACAGCAGCCTGAGGTAGGCCACGCCCACAGCAACTGCAGAGCTAAATAAACTCCATACAAGCAAAAGTTGAGGGAATTTGCCTCCCACAAACCACCTCTACAGGGCATTTTAGAGGGACTGCTCTAGATGGGAGCACTCCTAAGACTAAATAGATATCACCAGAGAAAATAAAATCACAGCAAAGAAAGCAGACCAACCAAATACTAACTAAAGGCAAAAAATAAAATCAACTACCCACAAAAGCAGTTAAAGGAAGCACAAAAGAGCACAGAAAACAACCAACATATAAAGAATGGAGGAGGAGGAATAAGAAGGGAGAAAAATAAAGAATGACCAGTATTTAAAATAGCTCAATAAGTGAGTAAAGTTAGACAGTAAGATACTAAAGAAGCTAACCTTGAACCTTTGGCAACCACAAATCTAAAGCCTGCAATGGCAATAAGTACATATCTTTCAATAATCACCTTAAATGTAAATGGACTGAATGCACCAATCAAAAGACACAGAATAACAGAATGGATAAAAAAGCAAGACCCATCTCTATGCTGCTTACAAGAGACTCACCTCAAACCCAAAGACTATAGGAACAAAGAAAGACTGAAGGAACAAAACAGCAGCAGAATCACAGAACCTAAGAATGGACTAATAGTTACCAATGGGAAAGGGACTGGGGAGGATGGGTGAGAAGGGAGGGATAAGGGCGGGGGAAAAAGAAAGGGGGCATTACGATCAGCATGTATAATGTAGAGCGGGGCCATGGGGAGGGCTGTGCAACACAGAGAAGACAAGTGATTCTACAGCATCTTACTACGCTGATGGACAGTACTGTAATGGGGTTTGTGGGGGGGATTTGGTGAAGGGGGGACCCTAGTAAACATAATATTCTTCATGTAATTGTAGATTAATGACAACAAAATAAATTAATTAATTAAAAAAAAAATAATAATAACATGTCAAAAAAAAAAAAGCTAGGCTCCTATAAAAGAATTTGGCCCATAGTAAAACTGTCATAAATAGTAATTTAAAATATGCTTTATTAAAACTTACCAACTGTTTTTCACTCACAGGAGATAGTGGGGGAAGAGCAGTTTCTCCAGAAGTGGGTCTCCAGGTCAAGAGCCTTCAAAGTATCAGATCACACCAATCACTGACAGTGTGAAACACCACAACCAACATGTTTTGAAACAGGCACAAAAATGTCACAAGAGTATACTGAAAACAACATATACCTTCTTTGACTAATGCTAAGAGCAATCAGCAAAAAAAAAAAAATGTAGTAAAAAGTTTGAAGGTATGTACTTCTAGAAAACAGCTAGCATTTAACATAGTTAAACGGGTGCTCTGGTAATCAGCTTTACAGTAAAAACACTCCTGAGAAGTTCTAAAAAAAAGTTTAAACTCCCTTTTCTTGAGTATTAAATATTTTTCCTAAGTCATTAAATATTTTCTAAAGTGAAATCAAAAAAAAGTTTGCCATTTCACAGAACTCTTTTGATTCAATTTTTTTAAATGTATAAAAATGAGCAAAATGAAATTTGGCCCCATAGAGGAAACTGCCTTGTCACTCCTGGATTAAGTGCTTGGGAAGCAATGAAGATTAAGGCCCAAGTTCTTGCTTCTGAGAAGCAGGAGCTCCCGGCAAGCAGGGTGGAATCATGGTAAATGTATCATTTCATTTTAGTTTGGAAAGAACTCTGGTACAGATATTTTCTATTAAGAGATGCTCATTACATATCTTTGAGATCAAACATCTTATCCTAGTGTGTAATTCAGTAAATTAAAATAGAAGCGGATCTTAAAAAAAAAGGTTAAGCCCAACTGTTTTGTAAAGACATCATAGGGACAATAGCTAGGCAAGAATTCATACTATCTTAGACATAAAAATGAGTCATTTGTCAGTTGTACTGCTCCAACAAAATGTGCACCAAAAAATAAAAACTGCCCAATAATTATAAATAAGCCAAGGGGATTACTGTGTGTCTTTTTAGTGTAATCCTACATATAGACTGTTTTCCTAGGATGTGTTCCTTTTGTCTGACTTGCTATTTCCAATTAAATAGGATATTTACAAAGGGATCATACCTGTGCAAACATATTTAACTCCTTTCTAGTCCAAGTTTATACTTAACTGATAGTTTTCACATATAGTGCTAGCGCATACATGTACCTATTTAGTAAGAAATGCTACATAAGATTTAAAACATTTTATTAAGTACATTTAAAAATTGTAGATCTAAGGTATAACTGTGCAAGTCAGAGAGCTCCCAAGGTTGAGTCGGAAAGTTCCAGTCGTTCTTATTAGTCATTTAGTGAGACCAGGTCTTAGTTTCCCCACTGGTAAAAACTCCTTCACTACAATCCAACTGAAAATTTATCCCTTAGAAAAAGATGACAATTAACTGTAAAATACAATATTTATGAATACATTTTTCTTAAATTATTAAATCTACAGTAACTGAAATACATGTTGAGATTTTTTTTTCAGTTCAAAACCACTGCTTTGTTTAATATGGTAAAATGAAACATTTTAAAAACAGAATCACTTTATTATGACCCTAATTTGGATGATCAGACTGAACGTTTTGGTTTATAAAGAATTTATGTCTTTGTTACAGTTTATAGGAGTCTGATTTGTAATAAACATCTCATGGAACATTGAGATAATTTTTAAAGGATTTATCTCTGTTATGAGAAAACACCAGTTACTACCAAAACTTTCATTCAATAAACAGATATAAAGTTGTATAAAATCATCTTACGCATGTGGGATTGTGGTTTTGAAGATATCCAGGGTGCAGTTACAAGTTTTATCCCAGATTTCTAGGGTAAATTTTTCACCATTCAGAATAACAACATTCTCTAGGCAGTTTGTACCAGATCGTGCTAACTGCTCGTTGTCTAGAAAAGAAAAGAGCAATTCATTTATATATTATAAGAGCTACATTTAACACTTGTTGTGACTTATCTGGTATAGACCTACCTTGCTGTACACACCAGTATAGTTGGGCAAAAATATCATCCAGAAGTACATCACTGAGTACTTCTAAATACTGGGTAAATACATCACAGATTGCATACAGCGCATGATTACAAGTTGTTGTCATCCATTCAGCTTTCTAGGGGAAAAGAATCATTATATTAAGGTTGAATATTCATCAACTACTCAAATTAAAAAAGAAATACGCTTGCATATTTAAAATCTAAGCCTGTGTTCCCTTCAAAGCACTTACTTCCCTCTAGAATATTACATTCACCTCAACTTAATATTTGATATCTACTTTTCTCTATTATCCCACAATCACCTATGTATAAAATAATTCAACTATTTTCTGAACTGTCTATTTTGATTATAAATAACTATCACTGCTATTGTCTTGCTATTCGGGTTGTAACTTTTCTAAAAATATGCATGAGTAACAACAGTTGGCCTGTTTCAGAGAATGACAGACATGAAAGAGAAGGAAGTAAATGGTTAAGAATTTATCCAGGTGGAGTTAGCACGGATTTAAAACAAACTGACTTTCATCAAGTATGGTTACTTGAAAACAACATAAAAGGCAAAAAGGACCATACAGTATTAGTGTAATATCTTCATTTTTCTCAAATACATAAAATCTGGGTCGACAGTTTCCACATACAGTTTTGTACCAATGCATACATATATGTATACTTAGTAAGATGTTTTTAAGTTAGAGTCTACCTAGATCGCAGATCTGAATTAAAACTGTGCAGGTAAGAGTGCCTCCAAAATTTGCATTCATTACAATTCTATGGGACAAAACAAGAAAATTTGAAGCTCTCTCCCCACACTGAAAAGCACACTGTAATTGGGTTGCACTAAAAGACAATGAAATAAATACAACTTGTTACTATGTATTCTTTATTCAGTTCAGAATAAAAAATCAGGAAAAGAAATTGAAAGTTCAACAAAACACTGAAAATAAACAAACAAAAAAAACCCACTCCATTAACTCAGTTCTACTCCCAGAAAGCATTCTTGTTGATAAAGAAAAAATTTCTAGGAATTTTTTCTGTTCAGTGAGCTTAAATGCTGTTCTGTATCAGGGAAAATATCAGTTTTTTAATTTGACTGTGTTAAATGAAAATTTCTTGTTCTCTTACCTCTGTTTGCTGTTCTGGCAATTTCATATTGTCAAAGATTCTGAAAACAATTCTAAATAAATCCTGCCACCAATGTTTTTCATAAGTATGGCCATAAGTTTTCATTATTTCAAACATTACTGTTAAACCCCTAAAATAGTAAAATATAATTAGAAAACCTGTAATACAAAAAAAGCATATCATATCAGAATCCCACTCTTAAAATATTTTTTTAATTTGCAAAGCTACTGAAGACAAAGTTTAAAACTGTTTTTAAACTAAGACATGATACTGAGTTTTAAGAAATTTAAGTTATAAAAACAGGTTTCTTTAGGATGCATCATAAAGGAGAAAACTAAAAAGATCTTGGCCTAAAATTTTTTCTTTACTTTTCCTTCACTCCCACTCCATAATTCTAGCATTTGAAAATTTTAAGTGGAATTAAAAATTGAGAAACATCATCATTTGAGTGAATATTTATTTTGTGGCACTGCGGCCAAGGAAGAAAAGCATGATAGCAGTCTAAGAATGAAAACTAGATTTTGGAATATCTTTTTCAAAGAGCTATAGGAAATTTTTTAGTTAACATTGCAATTTTCATATAATATCCCCAAACAAAAGGATTTATAAAACTAATCTGCTATGACATTCAAGTGGGCAAGGTCTGTTTCCTGATATATCCCAGGGGTAGAGCAATGCTCGTTACCTAGGAGGCACACAGTAAATACCTACTGAATATACTGCTTGGTATCACAATCACTATCTTTTCAATAAGGATTAAAACTAAAAACTCAAAACTGCCTCCCTGATTCCTTATTATCTTTCTCAAAATTGTAATACCTTCATGTAAGCATAAAAAATTTGCTCTTTTTTCTGTATGTTACTTTTTTTTTAGCAAAGCACAGGTACACTTCAATTTAGAAATGGTTTTTATTCCCAAAAGTCTGACAGTAAGCCCAAACAAAATTTTCTTTGAAAGGCTCTACAAGGACTGGTACACAGTCTATCTCATTTGCTGCTATGCTACCCACTAGCCTAGTACATGTCTGGTACACAGTAGATTCTAAACAAGTATTTGTTAAATGAATGGGTAAAATAACATTTTGGTAGTTTGATCCTATTGTACATTCACAACAGATTATTTGGTCCATACGATCTCTAATGTGCAGAATGAGTAGAATGAAAAGGAACTATGGTAAAGAAACTCCTATGGAAAAAACTCTCTCTCTCTACCCAGGAAAACCCTGTCAGAGCCCTACACTTCCCCCTACAATGAAACAAGGCTCCCACTTCTGCCATCTCCTGAACTCGAAACCCATTTCCTCCCACTACAAGTAACTGGATGCTAACTCCCATGGCGGGGGCCAAAAGGACGTGGGAATATTGCTTTTTCCAGGTCCCCAAAGAAAACACAGGTCCATAAAGGTCTCCAAAGATTTTTACTGTTGAAGAAGTCTTTTTCAAAGCAATAATGAAGTTGTTGGTATAGGGAAAAAGCATATTTGGAACTCTAGGTTAACCATTTAATCCTAAATCTATAGAATTCTGAAGGCATCAAATGCAAATGTAGTTTAATGAGTGTGTTATTCAAATCATAGTGTTATATTTTTAAATGTAATCTAAATTAACAGCCCTTACAAATCCTGGGATGAAGTAAGAAAATCAAAGCCATCACTGAACAAAGTTCACTCTTATTTTTGCTCTCCTTTACTACCTAGAATATGTATTTTCTCTTCTCTTTAACAACTAGAACCCATCCATAATCTGAACATGGGATATGGTGAGAAAGAAGGTAGTGTGGTCCCAGATAAGGACAAACCTAAGAGCCTTAGAAAAGCAGATAGGTCCCTCATCGAGTAACTTTCTACAAATAAACTAGGGCAGAGAGTGGGTGCTGAGTTCACATGACCTGTTCGCTGTGTCACTGAGGTATCTGGACAACTGAAAGTTGTCTTGAATTTTATTATGTTCCTAACAGGTCCACTGACAATCCTCAATGCCTAAATACAAACTAAAATCTTATAAAATGTTCTTGTGATTACTAAATTTTACGACAAATTCCCAAGGTTTGAGTTCTATTTTGGATTATTTATCTCTTTTGCAAAAACTTCTGTTACAATAAATAATACTAAAAGAATAAAGTTTCTTAGGATATATATATCAAACTAAACTTTGGATGGAGGTGGGTGTGGTTCTGGCATATGGGAGGAGAGATTCATTCTTTCACTGATTTGTTACAAGTCTGTACTAACCTTCTGACCTAAAGTTAATTCTCCAAATGACTAATGATTCCTAAAAAGACTGGACTCTTAAATGAGGGATTTTGCTTAACATAAGTTGGTCATTTCTCAACAGTGTGAGAAAAACTATACCTATGGGATTGGTATGAGCTGTACAATGAGATGTGCACACTTAGCATGTACCTACTTTTCTTATATCCACAGTAGTTTCTTTACAAATGGACCATATGTTCACATGGATCTTGTATTGAGAATATACTGTTGAAACAGTTCAATTCTTTTTGACTACATCTACATTATTCAAAATTGTTACTAACAAGTCTTCAAAGACAAATGGTTCTTTACCAAAAATCAACCAAAGATGTGCATCTGGAAATTCTATCACATATCAGGAAATTAAACTTTGCCACTAAGTTCAATTTCTGATTGGAAACAAATGTATGAAAGAACAGAAATGTGTGAAGTATTAATAGAAGCTAAAATTCAAAGTAAGCTATAATAAAATTAGGAAAAAATAATGTATTTCCATTTTTACCATTGCTCTGGTCAACATATTTTGAAATCTGTCCAATAATTGCTCTATTTGATAAAACATACAATTTATAGCAACTATTATACTTGTATTCACATAAGAAAAGTTAATTTGACTAATGTCAAAATGTCTTTCAAAATTTTAATTACAAATACTGATTGTTACCTGGTTCTTACATCTAATTTGCATCTATTGATTATACAGGATAACTCGAAGAGAATCGGGAACCATCCTCTCACCCACACCCTGTCTTCAGGTGCCACGTTCATATCGTCACTTGTATATTCCTTGAAAGCCTTCAAAAAGGCAGACACGCTTATTAAAAACAAAACTTAATACCTGTACATTGAGCATATTTCTCAAAAAAAATGTTATATGCTTTACTAATGAAAAGTGAACAACTGATAAGCAATAATTTATAAAAAGATGGAAATTATAAATGCCTATAAAGAGCACTGGGCTAGAACCCAAATGTTGGTTTCAGCTTCAACCCTCTCATCAGCTTTCTGCATTATTACCAGGTTAAATCATGTTTCCATTTCTGTCATTTAAATGACTATGACAGTCTACAGTCATACCAACTGTACTGGGGAAGTGTGATGGTCAAGAGTCAATATATGTAAAAAGTACTAAGTACCCCATAGGTCCATGTCAGTATGTAGTAAAGATCTTACTACCAAATCTATGATGCATCACTTCTCCTTATGATAGTTACAAAAATAGATTCAGATAGACAGTTAAAGTTGGCAGCCAAATGACTAATTAAATCTATTACTTCAGTGTTTAAGCCTACACCCATCCACAGTCAATTTCAGGACTTAACAGCATGACAGGCAAGAAACAGTATATATGGTAATGGTGACAAACACAGGTGTGGTTCCAAAACGCTGAGTCTCCTTTAGTAGCCCTGCAACCATGGACATGTTTTTTTTTACTTCTTTGTATCTCGGATTCCTTATCTGTATGGGCTATAATATAACACTACCTTATCCCATAAAGTTATAATGAAGATTAAACAAGTTAATACACATGAAACACTCAGAAAAATACTTGACACATTCAATAAACATTAGCTATCATTACTAACCATTGTAATTCAGAATATGTTCAGATAATTTTTGGGTCACTGAAAAATAAATGCTTCATACTCCCTTAATTTTCAAATAACTTAGATCTCAGACTGGAAATAAACACATTCAGTAAAATTTTCTTTACTCAATGATGCTATACCTGAGGTCTATCAGACACATATTTTGCACAATGGCGAATAAGTCGAATTGCTTCCATACTTGTGTCTGGGAAAGCTGCATTGCACGCAAATTCAGACAAACATTTCACTGCATCCTGGAAAGAATCAATGGTCGCTGGGAAGTGTTTTTCAAACACAAGGGCTAAAAGAAAGGAAAACATATCAAAGAAATTATAAATTTTCAATTATTCTTACTTGTACCAAAAGTACATCAACCTTTAGGTGCACACTTCTTAAGGGTTAAGAGATTTGATGACCAACAGCCCTGGGTCATTATGTTACACCACTTCCTTGATTGCCTTGAATCGTGGGAACAGAGAAAGAGGTCTGTTTTGCTTACATTATAATTTAAGCATCTAATAGTGACTGGTACACAGTAGGTACTGGACAAATAGTGACTATACAAAAATTTGAGGGAATATACAAAACTACATTTAATCCCTCTGTATCTCAACTTTTTACTCTATAAAATGGGGATAATAATATAGAACACTTGTAGGCACTAACAGAAATGTAAGTGAAGTGCTTAGCCCAATACTGATTTCAAGCAAGAGACCAATAAATGATAGCTATGATAATGTCCTTCTTCTTGATGCTGCTGCTGATGGGTTATCATTATCGCCTTGTAGACAGGCTTAAATTACGTCCTCATTATTTCTTTTATTCTCCCTTATTTATTATTTTATTCTCAAAGTCAAAGTAAGTTGTAGAGTGTAGTGGTCAAAAACAAAGGCTTTGCCCTTAAGACGTCTGGCTTTGGATCCTGACACCATCACTGGCGAGTTCTGTGCTTTTAGACCAATTAACTTCACTGGGCCTAGTTCCTAATCTAGTAAAAAACAAACTGATGAAGATAATAATCTATGAGATATATCTCACAAAGTTGTTGTAAAGACTGAAGAATACATGCGAAGTGCCATATAATAAATATTCAATAACTGTTAACTTTAATAATATAATAATGATTTGATTATATTATCATTATTTACTTCACATCTGTAGGCAAAACCTAGTAAACTTAAAACCCATAATAGGCCAATAATATTATACTTGAATTATCTTCTAAACGCATTAAAGTTTCTTTGTTTGTTTGCTTTTTAATTTGAACATTGCTAAAATAATACTCACTGACAATGTGCCCTGTTGTTTGGAATGCAAGTTCCACTATGCTTTCATCTTGATCAGATGCAGCGAGATGAAATACAGAGAAAATGTTCTTCCATCCAGACCGAATGTTAGCAGCTTGAGAATTAACCATCTGTGCTATACACCGTACAACCATATCTCGAATTGTTGGAGACCTAAAATATTCATATAATTGCATAGATATGCATACAGATACAACTCATCAGTCTTTCTTCCCCCTTTCTTCTGTTTCCCCCCCTGCTGTGGAAGACAATAGGTATTTTTATGATATTAAGCAATTCAACAAATATAATACCTGTTTCGTTTCATTATATGTTCAAAAGGTCTTAAGAAATCCTTCTGGAATCTGAAATTAGCAAGCTCCCCTTTCTCTAAGAACTTCATTGACAATTGCCTCAAGGAGTCTACTGCAAAAATAGCTACATCTTCATTAGGATTACAGCCAACCTGTAATGACAACAGAAATATAGGGTGTTAATGTCAGCAGTGAAAGTCTGTTTACAAAATAAACAAAAAAAATTAATAGTACAGATAGGTAAATCCTAAGATTCTCTATAGAGGCAGTAGGTGTGTTAACAGTATTTCTGAACAAGAAATATGTATTTTTAACTAAATTCTTAGAACTAAGAATAATAATTTCTAGAAAGAAAAACAGGACTCAAAGGTTTTTCTAAATTTAATTATAAAAATGTAACAAAAAACTGCTTGGAAGGGGAAAAAATATGAATTAGATAATGATAAGGATATTTTAAACAATGAAAAATATTACAAATATAAGAAAATCATATAATTATTCAAAAACCTTATTAAAATGATCTCCAATAACTTCCCAGATTCGAGACCACTGCAATCTTATTCTTCCCATGTTGTAGTATGATATTTCTACTATTTTTTGTAGACTAAACATTCTTGGATGTGTAGTGGAAAGTAATTCATCCATAGACACAGCACAGAGCCAACGGACAAAATCCACTATAACATAAACAGATTTACATGTTTTACCTTAACTTTCAAGTCTTTTAGCTAAAAAGCCAATTTTTAAGTGAATAAATGTACATACTTACCAATTGCATTTCCATCTAGCCTTGTAGACCCTGTAAATATTCTAAAGAAAAAAGACACAATTCAAAAATTTATGAAGTCTCATTTCTGTTACATCAATTTAAAAGTAGCTTGGGGTACCAGCTACTTCTGCTTGTTTCAAGGGAACAACAACAAAAAACTAGCAGTCAATTAAATATTATTTTATCATATGGTTTAATACTAAGCATTTTTAAATCATATTCTCTCCACTGCTGACATAAACCTTCTCTCCTTTGCATTCAGTGATGATATATTAAAGTAAGAATATGTTGTTGTAACTTTATTAGTAAATTTACAAACATTAGGTAGGTATTTTATGGACTCTAAAAATGGAAAAAATATCTATTTGTAAAACTAGCTAGTAACTGGCACACTACAAAACACAAGACTTTTCAACTTTTCCTAAATATCTACTAGCATTAAACAGTTCTTAAAATGAAAAAAAAAGATCCTCCTTTATTTTTACAAGTTATATACATTTGATAAGAAAACTCACATGTTAAATTACAAGTGACTTAATAGAATCTTGCAAGTAGTCTCCAACAGTTTACCCAAGAAGTGACTGAACAACTTTTCTTAGGGCATGCAAATGTTTAGATTCAGCTATGCTGTCCATCTTTGCCCAGTCTTCACTGAGCTCTTTTTCTGTGTTTCAAAGTTGCATGAAAAATTTCAGCAAAAACATATTCTTCTTCTTTTTTAAAAAAAATCTGCAGTTTGTACTCATGTTCTGGTTTGTAACCAAGGGTCTGATGTGACTTCTAGGATAAACCAGTATTTCTCAGTTTAAAATGTATACCACTTGCATGATAAAAAAGGAAAAGGAAACCTTACAGGCAGGAGAAAGTCAAATATGAAACTTGGAAATAAAAGTAATCATAGTAACAGTAATAGCTTCAACATCACAAGGTGGTCATTATTCTAAGTGCTTTAAATATATATACACACTCATTTAAGAATTACAAATACCTATGAATTAGGTACTAGAATATTCCAATTTTATAAACAAACTAAGGCACAAAGATATTTAATGACTTCCTCCAAATAACAAAACTAGTAAGTGTTAGAGCTAAGATTGAAACCAGGATCGGCAGACTCTAGAATCTATCTTCTTACCCACTTTGCTACACTGCCTCACACTTACATGAAAGCAAAACATAATTTAAACACTTAAAAACACATTCTAGTTTTTTCCTACTACCACAATCTCAATGTTCTGAATGTATCATGATTGTTTGCCCTCAGTACCCTTGAATTCCTATGTGCCCTGGCAACATGTAACAAAAACAACAGGAAAAACAGCTTGAAAACTGACAACATGGTGACTCAGAATCTGATCTCTTGAGATTGCCTATACTGCTCTCTCTTGTCAATAGAAGGGAACAATTTAAAGATCTGGCTGAAAACACAGTTGAGGGAAAATAATAAAGACTAATAAGGTCCTATTTAATCCAATGGTTAGACTGGATCCAGAAATTAAAAATACACAAAAGCCTACAAAGCTCTCAAACAAAAAACCCACAGATTTTCATTTGTTCAAAAACGAAAATCACTAGACTATGCATTGTAAATGTCATTAGCTGATTACTAAATGTACTCTCATGAATGACAATAGCTATTAGAAAACCATACTACAGAGTCAAAACTAAATAGTATATAGGAGAAACAACAGGAAAAGGAACAAAAGAAATCAGAAAAAAAAATTTTTAACTGAAAAAGCAGCAAGTGACAAGGGATAGAAGGGGTAAAGAGCAGAAGCAGAAATAGAGATTACACGTAACTACAGGGGAAAGAAGCAACAAATTCTCTGAAGGCAGTGAAATAATGGAAAACAAAGGCAACCAGACAAAGAAGTATCAGTAGCAATCACAAGTTCTGCAGATTCACTGTGATGGGCGAAGGCAGGGTGTGCATGCATACTGGGAAAGGGCATTCAAATTCCTACTCACTTTAGTAGCCTCTGAGGGGTCACTCTATTTCTAGTAATGCTGCACTAATGATAAGCCATATGGCAGAGCACAGTGGTCTGTGGGGGCATTTAAAGTTAAGCCTTAATTTACTAAGGCAGGAGAACACAGCTGTTTCACAAATCACTCTATGGAGTCTACATTCTCAGTACAAAAAGCTAAGGACAGAAGCACGAGAACCTTGTGTGTTAATATTAAAAGACATGCCCTGAAAAGCATGAATACAGTAAAAAAATTGATAGATTATTGCTTTATGCATATGATAGCAATGCACTTTTAAAAAAGTGACAAAACTTAAGAGATTCTGTATCAAATAAACTTTAAACTGTATGCAACACACAGGCAGAACTAAATTACTGTGTATGCAAAAAGTTTTCACAGTGAAAATATAAGAGGTAACATTTTATTTCTTATACCTAACTGAAAGGTGTTTATGAGCAAATGCATTTGGGGATGAGCAGTATGTTATTTTCAGATAGGTGACAGAATGTTTCAAAGTGTGAGATGGGCCAGTACAAAGCTAGATCTGGGGAGCATAAAAACAATAATAAAAACAGAAACTATACTGCTGTGTTTTAACTTTCAGAAGTAAATCATTCCTAGACAAAATCTTTCCCTGCACAGTTTAGTAATACTTATGAAAATGGTCTTGTTTAGCAATGCCTACCAAATTCTACCCTAGAAAATCCTAAAGGATCAGGTACTTCAGATTCAAGGGACCAGTGTTCTTCTAAGTTCTAATGGTAGAGGATTCCTAATTCAAAAGTGGAGATAATTAGAAAATCTTAACATCTTAAAACTTTTAATGAAATCACATTTTTTCTGCATGTTAGGAAACAGAAGCTATAAATAATTAAGCAAGAAGGATTTTTATTTTTCATGTTTAGTTATTATACATGTCAGACAGGTTATTCAGAACAATAGGCCTAAGGTCAGGAAAATGGCTTTTTTTGGCGGGACAGGTAGAGCACTTTTCAGGTTGCCTGACAGTATTCTCATCACGGTCTTGAATATAGGATTATCTCAGTGAGTTAACTTATGGACCAGAGGGAGAATATCACATAAGAAAGTAAACTCAGATATTTGGAAATTCAGAATAAACTTAATGAGAAAGTGAAATGCAGCAAGAATATAATTTTGCAATAAAGCAAAAACTCTCAATACAAGCTAAAATTTAAACACTGCGGTTTTGTATAAAATTGAACACTGGATTTATATTTGTAGAAGTATCTGGTGACGATGAGTTAGAAATGACAAAGTACTAATAGAATTTATGCTAAGACTCTGAAATAGCATAAATTCTTAAAACAGAGAGGCATATCATTTGTTCAAATGAGTGACCTATCTCCATGTAACAAAGAGTGGATAGTTGGATAAATTTGGGCTGAGTATGGTCATCTAAAGTATTGTATGGAAACAGAAACAGTGTAAAATGTTGACTCTTGCCTGAACAGATTGTCATAATGACAGCAAAGATAATCTGGAGGGCAAAATCATTTGGAAGAAATCTACTCTGGTAGCCAAAAGGCAGATACTACACTGCTTGGAGTTTACAAGCAGGCAGGGAAGTGGAAAGGTGAAGAGTGCACACTCAGAGATATGATGCCTGAGGGTATATTCTAGCACCACTCCTTAAAATTCTCCATGAATGAATTGGTTATCACAGTAATCAAGACAGTATTAGCCTGTCTGTGGGGATGAGCAAGTTATTTAACTCCCCTTTCTGAAGTTTCCTCATTTGTAAATTGAGCACAATAGTAATACTCATCTCATGAGGTTACTGAAAGGATTAAATGAAGTAATACACATAAAGCACTCTGAAAAGGGCCAAGCCCATGGTAAGCCTTCAAGTTATATAGTAGGTATAAGATGATACACATTCTTTAGCTTTCACAAGAAAAAGGCAAATGACCTCTTTCCCCAAAAAAAGATCAGCAAGTGGACCTTGGGAATTCTTTTCAAAGATAAAAGTTTCAGGGAGCATTTCCAGGGTCAATAGCCATTTAAAAATATAGTTCTGTCTGTACTTAAGAGCAAAAAGTATCTGAAGCAAAGTAAAATAATGGATCAGCATGAGTCTCAAAGCACCAAGAAAAGATTATACTACATAGTCTTTGAAAGTTTCCACCAGAAGTGGTAAAGAAAATTTAAACATCAGTGTTGTAAAATGTTAACTTTCAATTATTTGGGTATTCATCAGGAAAAAGTCCATCTTTGAAAGAAACACTAGATACTGCCCTGCATACTAGGAATTTTTAAAGTCTGAAATAAATGAAATAATCCATAGTAAAATTAAGGCATAGTAAGAGTTTTCTTTTAGGAAACAAACTGAAAATGAGTAATACCCAATAGTGTATATAGTATATAGACTCCAAAGTCCTTTCCAATGAAGCTTGTGATGAAAATTGCTAGCAAATCCCTTCATTTACCTATAGAGGGCTTCGGAAAGACAAACTATACTCCATTTTCAAATAGAAATAATAAAGGGAATCTGTTTTCTATTAAAGGAAATAAAACATTTGTATTCTTTTTAATCAAGGTCACCATTTCTCCAATGCACTAATATGTACTGTAACTCAAATTTTCATACTGTTTATTTCCCTCCTATATTCTATGACCTAAAAAGTAAACTTAAAGGTATTTTTTCATCATGTAAATCACAGTGTGCCATAGCAGTCTTGTATGACTTAGGAAGTCATTCAGCAGTAATCTTCCTCTTCAGCACTGAGCAGCGATTCACCTGGAGGAAGGAAAGCGGGCCTTACCTATCTACAGCAACCACAACACTCTGAGAGCTGGTCTCCCCAATGGACTCCTGAATACTTGCTATCTGCTTCCAGTCCACATTTCCTCCGACTACCACACAAAGAGAGGCATTTCAGTTGGAGAGCAAGCAAGTCAGGGCAGAACACACTTACAGTTATAAAACACATTTCTGAAATCGGTTATTTTCCTAATGAAAGAAACACAGCTTTGTGCGAACAATTCTTTTGGCATTGGTGACCTGTACAAAGCCAAATGTGCTCAATGAGCTGTACTAAGTGGTATGCAGACATGTTTATAAAGACACAAATGTGTTTGCAAAGGTCACACAAATTAGGGGCACTGAGAATTTAGATCACAAAGTTAATGACATTAGGCATAATTTCTCTTGATGTTTAAGAAACATAACACTAACCCCAGTTCTATTGATATCTTCTTAGCTTGATTCCCAATTCCATGTAATCAGATCTTCAATTATTTGGGTATTCGTCTGGAAAAAGTTCATTTTAACTCCAGTATCCTGATTACAAATGTTTATTGGAAATTCTACCTGCATGTTCTAACATCCTCTTATTCAAAAGAATCACTCATCTTTTCCCCCAAAATTGGTTCCATATGTTGGAAAGAAAAACAGTTTCCCTAGTTTTCAAATTCTTGACCTGACGATCATCTTTGATATTTTTCTCCCACTCCATTAGTAACTAAATTTTTTTCTGACCTGTTTTCACATCATTCATTCATTTCATTCCTACTCAAGTTCAGACCCTAATAATCTCTGTCCCAGATTACTGAAACAGTTTCCTGATGGCTTTCTCTGCTGATAATTTCCCCTCCTCTTCAATCTCTCCTTCATTTTCCTGCCAGAATGACTTTTCTAAACCATCACTACCTGCATTTTGCTCACTATTACTTTCAGCATGAAGACAGCTGACCGTGCAACAACACGGGTCTGAACTGAGTGGGTACATGTATATGCAGACTTCCTTTCAATAAATATATTGCCAAATCTTTTGGAGATTTGTTACAATTTGAAAAAATGTTTTCTATGGCTTACTTTATTACACAAATGCAGTATATGATACATATAACTTACAAAATATATGTTAGTCAACTGTTTATGTTATTGGCAAGGGTTCTGGTCAACAATAGACTATTAGAAGTTATGTTTTTGGGGAGTCAAAGAATACATTTTGATAAAAGGGAGCTCATGGGAAGATTTTACCTATCATGAAATATAAATTCAAGTTGGACCTAGAAGGATGATGATGTGGGAAGGGAGACAGAAGGAAAAGCAATTCAGGTAGAAGGAGCAGCATATATAAAGTAATGGAAGTATGCACATGAACATTATATTTTAACACACTTGGTTATAGCCATAATGGAGAATTTGGCAGGGGACAAAGAAGAAGGGAGAGAACAGTAGTAAAAGATGAAGTTGGAAATCCAGACTAGAAATACAGTGTGAAAAATCTTGACTCTATGTTTAATGTACTACATTTAAATATGTAGAACCATTAGACTTTTTAGAATATTGACACGATCCAATCTATTCTTCAAAAAATAACTCTGGTAGTATCTACAGAAAGCAGGGAAATAAAAGAGATAGTGGAGTCAATGTGACAAATTAGGAGTCTATTTCTATAATACAAGTGAACATGGATGAAAGCCTCTGAAATAAGTGACAGAGAATTGGGGTAGTAAGGACATAGCTTCAAGTATAGGAATTTAATGAAGAATCTGTAAGAAAAAATCATGCCAATCACCATATAACTTCCTTTCTGTATCTACTGGACGTTCTTCCTAAAGAGCTTTCTATACCCTTTATATTTAGTTATTTGAAACCCTTAATAAAAACATATGTGGAAGAATCAAAGAATATATAAAATATTTGGCAATCCAAATGACCTATTTCACAAATATCTAAAATCTTTCAAAGATTTGTATGACAACGTAACAGAATAGGCTAATAGTTTCAGTTTACCAAATTTCTCAAATGCACAAGCATTTGGGTTAACTAAGAACAAAGATGCAGATGTTGTGAATATTCACTTAAGATTTATACAACCAAACCACTGAATTTTTTTTTTAACTTTAAACTTTAAAATATACTTTCGAAGAAGAGTATACATATGATTCAAATCTAAATCATATGCTATGTATTCTTAATAATTGTTTCACATTTCCAGAAAGCATAACTATAGACTTGTATATATTTATTAGTCAGAAAGCCAGATAAGTATATATTCAGGTTTAATAACTTGGTTACATGGACTACTTGGGGCA
Organism: Manis javanica; assembly: GCF_040802235.1. NCBI lineage: Eukaryota > Metazoa > Chordata > Mammalia > Pholidota > Manidae > Manis > Manis javanica. Next base: position 155,470,893 of record NC_133157.1, read on the forward strand.
TAGATGCTGTTAATAGAGGAGGATATTAATTTATTCAAAAACCATGTATGGTTTCTGACCACAGCATCCTGTTGAAGAAAACATCTGTTGATAAGGCACAGAGGAAAGGAGTGGGTATCTGCCACATTGGGCTAGCTGGTGACCAATGAAAAGGTGTGAAGGGAAGGCTCTGCCCAACAGGGGCCAAGTCTACAAACCAGCTCCCTCTAAGATGTAGACTCAAAAATGAGAGACTTCATCAATTTGGAGTGAGTGAAGAATGGAGCATAACAATAGAGAAATAGATGACACAGAGAAAACCTAGATAGAGCATGAAAGAGAGATTGTGGCTGGTTGCTGAGTGATTTCGAAGTCTGAAACTTTCAGAAGATAAAATATTCCATAGGTGCTTTATTTTTAGTGCAACCTACTTTTGTTACTTGCCAAAACTGTGCCCTGGCAATTTGCACCTGTTATTATTTTGGCCTTCCTATATTCCCTAGGCTTTTTTCCAAGGGGGAAAAAAAGGCCTTTTGAAAGTCACTGAATCAACTAATGCACATTCATTTCACTTGCCTGTAAATATTTTTCATCTTATCTCATGCCACCTTCTGGAGTAAGTATAATTCTAATGTTCTGAGTCAGACTTCCAAGTTATATTAAGTCACCATGCAGGTGTACAACCATTTCTAAATACTGATGCTCAGTCACCAAGGTATTAGATCTATACCTGAACCTCCCAGAACCTCAGCACCATAGCCTCAAAGTTACAACTGAGGTGCAGACTGTACTGCTGACTGCCACTGTTGGATTACTATTGGGAACTACCAGTCCAGCTTGAAGCCACACATAGTACTGGACTTTACTTCTTTTCCTACAGATCATTTTTCAAACCTGAAATTTTTTGGACTTAAGAATTTTTACTGCAATAGAAAAACCCCCAAAAGACAAAGAGTTACATGTCCAGAAATAGGTTAAAATGCAAAGCCTTAAAAAAAGGTAAATATTCCTAGATCTCAGTTGTATTCTTTCCTGCTCTCTTTCAGAATTGTCTCTAGATTTCTTGGTTGGAAGTGGGTTAGGGAAGACGGATAGAGAACAATCCAGAAACTATTAATATACCAGCCATTGTACTAAGTCCATTTTTATACATGTATAGGTATTTAATCCTAACAACTCTATTACCATTAGTTTGCAAAAGAGGAAACTGAAGCTCAGAGAGTTAAAGTAACTTGCATACAGTGCACACAGAAGAATTTAAACCAGAAGTACAGTATTCAAAAGTTTAAACTTTTCTTCTGCCCTGGTGGAACTCTTTCCATTTATGACTAAAAATAAATTGCCTTTGGTTCTTCTGTATCCATTTTCACTAATATGTCCTTTGTTCTAGCAGGTTAAATCTGGAGTTCCTGGCCATACTTAGCACATGGGAACCATGGGGAAGTTTCCATACTGGCAGAAGAATGTGGTTATGTCTGCATGGTGCCTTTTAAAAATCTGAATGTAAATGCTTTTCTCCAGTTGTTTCAATTATTTATCACTTAATTATACTCATTCAAGTTACCGACTTAGTCTTAAGCAGATAATTTTAAACTGCACCCTCTCCCATTCCCAACTATGAGATTAAAACTAAGGATCATTTAATGTTGCAAACTAGACCTGGCAAAAAAAGACAGCTTTTTACATAGTCACCTTGCTTTTTCCTCATAAAGTTAGCCAAAGGGCATTTTATTATATCCCACTATATTTCATTGCTACAATAAAGTTATGTATGTTGAACAAGTTAACAATTTTTGACACTTTATATAAAGATATTTTTTAAAGATTCTTACCTAGCCCTAGGCCCACAAATTCATCAGGAGCCTGATCTTTTGTTCCAGTAAGAGATCCTTCTCTGCCTCGCACTGTTCCAGAAATGTATCGAGGTTTTACTCCAGTTCCTATAAGCTGTGCAAGCTCCAACTGACTGATACACTTCAGAATCTTAATTACAAAAAGGAAAAACGTTTTTAATTTCACATTAAAAATGTCTGCAAAAATATTTAAATGTATGCAGCCAGGATTTAAATATAAACTATATTATAAATCATTATAAAAAGCTAAATGTGCTTATTCTGAATGTACTATATTTTCTCCCAAAACACTTATGCATGTCAGAGATAAAATATTTAGTATCAGCTCATTTTATAAACCAAATTGCAAAGTTGAAAAAAGTGCTTATACCTCATGCCATGAATTTCCTAAATAATTCCCATCTGTATGAGCCACTGTGATAAGTGTTTTTATGGTGTCAATGTTCTTCTGTTTCATTTCAGTAATACCAGAACTCACTGTAAGTAAGGTAAATCTTGCTAGCGCTTGGACATATGCATCTCTTTCCAGCTATAACAAAGAGAAAAATATACTTAAGTGGTTGTAAATACAACAGAGTAATCTCTAAGTCTATACTGACAAACTGTTTACTTGTTTAGTAAGTTTTTAACCAACAAATAATGTAATACATATAATACCTCAAACTATGGGTTCTTAAAATTTTAAGATGGTGAATCAAACAGAAAAATGGATGAATTTCTAAAATCCAAAGGTAATGGAACTATCAAATCAAGATGTGATAACAAGTTATTTCATTTGGGAAAAAAAAAATTCATTGAACACTTACGTTTCAATACTGTGTGGACTAGCAGAAACCTGCTTTATAAATTTGCTCATTTTCCTTCCTATGGCTAGGCTGTGCTTTTTAAGCCAGAACATTCATAATTAAATGTGAAATGGGTTTAAAAAAAGCAAGCAAGCTTTTGCTGACATGAATTATCAGATAAAGCATATAAATTACTAAAGGGACTGTCTTCATGAAAATTATGTACTAAACTGGGTTCTCTTAAAGATAACATGTCATAGGCTTAAAGTTATAAAGATGTATGTAAATATATAAAATACTAAAAAAAGATGAAATAAGCATGGACATGAAACATATTTGAATAAAATATTCAAACTAACTTAAGGTCTTAGAAACTTTGTATACAGCTTACACTCTTTAGAGAAAAAAAACATAAACCAATTATTATGATCAGTTTTAGACACATCAATATAGAACTACCCTTTCTCTCACAGCTTTTTAGAAACTTAAACATTAAGATTAATTTAAATTCAATCCTAAACTTGAAATTAGTTTTTTAGTAAGTTAGCCATAATTTAAACTCTAGTAATGGCATAAGTTATTTATTATTTCCAGACTGGCTACAAAGGCAAAACTCTTTGTTACCTGAATGCTGAAAATGCATGCAATTCTGATTGCACATCTTATACCTTCCAGGCAAAGAGAGGCTACTTCAGTATCATCACAATCTTGTAGACCCACACTAAATGCAGCCAGAAAGGGTGTCCAAGCCAACTAGAAAATTGAAAGTTTTAAATATATCATAAGCAATAATTAAATTTTATTATACTATTTTAATATTTCTCAAAGCTTTCAGACAGTGTGTGATTTGAAGAAGTTTTGAAAAAAATAAATAAATAAAAGGTCCATGGAATACTGCAAGGGACAAAGCTTGCAGAGAAACAGAGAAAGATGAGTCCTGAAGTAAGGGGTAAAACTAAAATCATTTATGGATTTTGACTATTCCCATTTTTTATTGATGTGAATTATTTATAGATACTGTGCTTAAAATATCTCTAGAGTACTCTCCTGAATTTATAATCTTGCCCTCCCACTTTTTTAAGTCCAAGCAACATTATATAGTTTTCCCCTCTGTCTACTGTGTCAAAAAACTCATTACTTATTAAATTCTAGCTTAGAGGATGTATCAAAAAAACAGTAATGCAGGAAATTGATAATAAAGCTATTTATGAAGAATATGTAATGAGGAAATACTTATATGAGAAATAGCAAGATACAAAATTCTATACACACTCTGATCAAAACTGTTCAATTAAGACCAAAAAGCATAGAAACATATTAACAGAAATTTTTTCTGAGTGGTAATTATAGCTGGTTTCTTATTCTATTTGCTTTTTCATCCTCCTTCACCCCTAAAAAACCAGTTTGAAAGGAAAAACAAAATAAGGGTGTAAGATTATTCAAAACAAAAAGCCGATTTATAAAATTTATTTCATAATAAAACTATTTATGTTTCAGCATAATTTTCAGTATTATTCCAAAAGATAAGGCCAGTTATACTCCACTATTTCTTCTAACATGATCTCCCTAGCCCTACTCTCATCCTACAATTCTTCAGGAGCTTTTAGACGTATCATTAATACACAAACCTTGAACTACAGGGAAGAATAATTATAAAATTTAGAGCTAAAAGGAAGCACAGAAGTCTTGTAGTCATCTTTTACTACCCATACATATGTGTAGTTAATGTCACTCCAGTTATGATCTTCAGCTTCCACAGACCACCTTACCATACTGTCTCACAAACTGGAATATACTTTACCCATTTTCCCTTTTCAAACTTGACTAGATTCTCCTGCACTTCCCAACAGTCCTTACTGCACTGTTTACTTATTCTGGAACTTGGAGAAAAGATATAGAATAGGAAAATGAAGCAGGAATGGTAAATCAAATTTTAAAAAATCAGTAAGTATCACTAAATCAACCTATAAACATAAGTAATGCTCACTGTTGTTCCTTACTGTACTTTCTGGACTTACTCAGAACCCTCATATTAGTTCCTGAGTGAGAAACATTCAAAGAGAGTAAGAGGCTCAAGATCACTTTGAAATTTCAGTTAATTAAGTTTTAAACAGAGCTCATTTAGAGAAAATCAGCCCAAGGATTTTAAAGATCATTGCTTGAAATCTTTCTATTCTTAATTCTAAGCTCACACCCCTATTAATTGCTAATAGTGTATAACTTTTTTCATTTTCTCTAAAACTGGTATTTGATATTGTGCTTCCAGGTCTACACTAATGGCTGTATCCCTGTATTTCCTTAAAAAATATGCTGAACAAAATGATATATAAATGTATATTGCAACCAGAAGTTAGTAGTAATTCTTACTTTAAACATGGGCCTCACATGTTCTAAATGTGTTGCACTTGTAAAAGGTGCTTGAACATGGCTCACAGCCTCCATGAGTGCTTTAGCTGTCTTGGCCATTTGTTCCATTTCTAAGTTATACAGAAGTCTCCTTTGTTTTTCACTGGCTACATCTGAAACAACAAACACTATTAGCATTTAAAATGTAAAACATTTAAAAATGTCATTTTGATGTTTTACTATAAAATAATAAACACAACCAGTACTAACTAGCAATAGTCCTAAGAAGCCAGAAAAAAAAAAGGTCATATAGCGTATGATACCATTTGTCTGAAATATCCACAGCAGGTAAATCCACAGAAACAGAAAGCAAACTGGCTGTAGCCAGGGGCAGGAGAGAGGGAGGGAATGTGGAGTTAACTGTTCAATGGATATAGGGTTTTACGTGGGGTGATGAAAATGTTTTGAAACTACAGAGGTGGTGGTTGAACAATACCGTGAAGGTACTAAATGCTACTGAATTGTTCACTTCAAAATGGTTAGTTTTGTTAAATTAATTTCACCTCAAAAGTGTGGGGAGTGGGAATCCTGAACTATAAGATATGGATAGGTGGAAAACCTATAAGAAGGGAAAAGAGTAGGGACAAATCAGTCACAATGAAAGTATTAGGGCAACAACACAAATAGGGGATAGAAGAGTAGTAAAAGGCAATGGCACCCTTCTCAGACTTGCTTGAATGGCATCTCCTGGGCTAAGAAAACAGTGGCCCTACTGCTCTGGGATGATTTTAGTATTTGAGCACTCCACCATCTCCTCAGACCCCGCTTCTCACTAACTTCCTACCACTATATATAAAATAGGCCACAGAAAGAGGAATATGAAGATGTTATGAGTATGAAGAAGAACATCGAATCAGAGAATGGCATCTACTTAGTTGTGAAAAAGAAGTCCTGACCAATAATACATTTTATGATGTTATAAGCAGAAGAGCCAAAATAACACTACCAAGTAAACTGCTGATTGGAACTGGACTACAGTAAGGGGCAAGGATGCCTACATCAAGATTTAGCTTTGCCACTCTTTGAGTTTTAGATGCAGAGATTTAATAAAATTTTTTACACTATACTCAGCTTATAGATTTATGATCCGAAGCTTCCTAATCTCTCTATTTCAGTTTCCTCATCTATAAAATAAGGGAGAACTTAAAATTCCTTAGAATCATTCCCTATATTATTCTAAAAGATATAGCCAGTTATACTCCACTATTCCATCTAATATTTTCCTAGTCCCTACTCTCCTCTTATAATTTTTCAACTTCTAGAAATGTACATATCACATAGGCCTTTTAGCTTCTCTCAACAGAATTTTGCTGTTGCAATCTGTTCTGTTAGGTAAAGCTTGAGATTTCATTTTCAAGTGGAAGTACTCAGAAAGGCAGAGTTCTCTCTCCACATTACTGTTATATTCTTGAGCCACTATCCTCACCTTAGTCCTGTAGCAAAACTTTAGCTCTAATTTAATCACCACTGTCTACTTAAACAGAATGTCTAGAATGAAGCCAGGCCCACAGTTGGCTCCTAATGCTGGTTAGTCAAGGAACGCTACAGTGGTGGGATTTACGATGCACCTGAAGTAGTGAGTTCCAACTCCACGAGCCCTTCATGATCCTAAACTTGCCCTGCCTACTTCAATCACCCCTACTTCCAGCTTCTGTTTATGCATACATGACAGAGGAACAGATGGAAATATGTTGCTTGTAGATGATGAGGCAGAAAAAAACACTGAGAGTTGAAGTCTGACTAATGGGGCTGTCTAACAAATCTGACCTCCAAGACCATGCTGAGATCAACTGCTTAATGGACAAGTATAAACACACACAAATGCATGCATACTATGTAGCAATTCCCAATAATCACTGACCAGTGTTATCTTTCTTCAGGATGTGGAAAAAAATACAATCAGATCAGTAAACTATATTATAATACTTCTCATTAAAATAAGTAATATTTGATGTATTCTAAACCAAGTGAAAAATTATTTTAAGAATATATTTATTCTCCTGAACAATCAGGACTCAGTTGATCTGGATACTTACTTTGTTTAGTTGATTTTGTAGGGATTGTTAGTTCTTTTGTTTCCTTCATTGATATCTTTTTTCCAGCTATTTCATTATAGATGGCTGACAGATACTCTTCAGGAAGGTCTTTACTGTCATTGATACCTCTATTCATCTTAATATACTGTTCCTTTGTCATTTTATTTTTAACCTAGAAATTGAAAAACTATTATAATCCTTAAAAATTACTTAAAAATTCATAAAATCCCTAAAAAATTATTTTAAAACTCTTATTTTATGTATTTGAATACTCATATAAGAGAATTTAAATGTACTGTGAGGGTAGGAAGCAGAAAATATTCAGCAGAACACATCAGAATGAAAAAGGAAGTCAAAAAATAAAGGCAATGTAGAAAAGGCCCATCTTAGCACATACTAATTAACATTGCTCTCTTATGCATGAGTAATCTGTAATAAGAAAACAGGGAGAGACTGAATAATGAACTGTTTTCGCTCAAGGTTTAAGAGCTCTTGCCGTGGTCCTTAAAAAAGGACAATGACAATTGTTAGAAACATGCTATCAGAAAGATTCAAATCTTAGTTCAGAATAACATGAATATGTTTGCCAATGACTTAAAAGCTGATCTTATACAACAGAAGCTTCAAGAATAACAGCTGAGATTAATTTAAATCAGATAACAATCTGACTGACTCATCATGGCAATTGAATATTAAGTGATTCAGGTGAGGTAACCTTGGAACATTTTGTCTTGTTTCAGAGTAGGCTATGCAGGAATGTCCTACTGCACACCTTGATCCATCTGTGGAGTATACAAGTTTGCAGTCTACAAAGATGGTAGCTTGGTCACCAGGCTAGCACAGGAAAACTGTTTATACTTTTTATCTCCAAAAACCCAGATGGAAAAAACCCTGAAGTCTTAGGATGTCCCTGAAGGCAGACCTCAGAGCTGTTGCAGATTCAGCTGCAGACCACCACAATAAAGCACATATCATAATAAAGCGAGTCTAATGAATTTTTTGGTTTCCAACGGATATAGAAGTTATGTTTATACTATACTGTAGTCTACTAAGTGTACAGTAGCATTACATCTGAAGAGACAATCTACATACCTTAATTAAAAAATACTTTACTGCTAAAAAATGCTACCATCTGGGCTTCCAGCGAGTCGTAATCACCGATCACAGATCACCATGACAAATAATAATGAAATAGAAATATTCCAAGAGCTAACAAAATGTGACACAGTGACATAAAGTGAACAAATGCTATTGGAAAAATGGCACCAACAGACTTGCCAGATGCATGGGTTGCCACAAACCTTCAATTTGAAAAAGCCACAGTATCTGCAAATCATAATAAAGTAAAACTCAATAAAATGAGGTATGCCTATACACGTATTTAATTATATTCCTACCACCTTCCATAAATAATTTAAGGCAACTCTAAATATAAGGCTCCTGCAAATTTACAAGAAGGTACAAAGAATAATAAACAAGTCATAACTTTAAAAACTCATCTTGAGTCATGGCCCTAAAAAAATGTGAAAGAAAGCAAACCTTTCACATGAAGTTCCGATGAGTTCTAAAACACAATGACCCAAGGATACCAAAATAAAAGACTACACAATTCATGCCCATAAGATGCTAAAAGAAGATCAACATCATCTGGAAATACTCAATGTGGCATATTGTTTTAGCATCAAGGCAATCAGAGACAAAGAGAAGTTTTGGAAGAAAATCTCAAGTAGCAGTAGAGTATGTTTACAGATCTGGGTAGGTGGGAGCTCCCAAGAAGTGAGAGATGATAAGACATAAATTTCAGGTACCCGAAATAAAAATACACTGCTCAAACAGAACACTCTACCACAGAGGGATTCTGTAAGTAATATAGAACATAATCTTACTTTTCTTCTCCTGTTTACTTCCACACTATGGAACACTCTACTCCTGACTTTCATTCTCACATGCTCACATTAAGCTGTGCCTAGTTTTAGTGCCTGAATCACTTAAAGCCAGTCATTAAAACTGATAGAGATTAATATACTCAAAAAAATTACATGTTCTAAACATACCTCAAAATTTTCAAAAAATTCACTGGTAGTCTAAAAACATTCTAGGTGAAAAGGGAAATAAATAACTTGTTAAAATTCACCTATATTTTAACTTGGAAAACAACTAAGAATGAGAATAAGTTTTAAGGGATTCCTTTAAAGTTACCTGTGTTCTTAAAGTGATGTCCTTTGTTATAGTTCATAAATCATACGGGGTCATGATTATAGACTGAATTTTCTAACAGGCCACTTAGCCTGTTATTGATAGGAATTCATAAGCTGTTCTGTAGCTGCAGGCTGCAGGCTGCGTATCAGCACACAGTGCCAGCCAGCAGTCTGAGGGGGAGTGAGAGAACCATAAACAGTTACCACTGGAACTAGTACTACTGCTGGACGAGGATTCCAAGCATGTATTCTCCAGACAGGAAGTAGATAGTGCCATCAAGACAGGACTCTGTTCTCAAGATAATGTTCTCTAACTGGTAAGTGTTCAGAAATCTAACAATCTGCGTACTTTGAAAGGGTTTAAAGGAAGTTTTAGTATTTCTTCAAAATTCCTTTCATAAGAATGTAAGTATAGGAAGATTTGATACAGATGCATATAACACTGATAATTCATTTATAATTATTTAGCAATATAACATTCTGAAAACAAAGGAGGCAGTAAAAACACAATTCTACTTATGGTTTAGTTTATGGTTATTTATTACTGAAAAATCACACAAAAACTCATTTAAAGATAATCCGAGTATGTCTTTTTCTGTACACCACCATATAAAGCCATGGAAAACAGTGCTAGAAAATGAAAACCCTCAAAGTGAGCTGCTTTTACTACCCTGCCAGTAATCGGCCAAAGGCAAATTTTAAATGATTTTTTTTTAAAGGAGTACCTCTCTATATAATCCCATCATATATGTAGTATATACTTTCCATATCAACACCATCTTAAATATCTCAAAATACACACAAAAATCCCTATATTGCAAAGCTTAATCTCAAACTTTAGTTTTTTTCAGTATATCTCAGATTAGTCATATGTATACAGTTGCACAGCCTAAGAATAATAGATATCATTAGATGCCTATCCCTAAAAAGAAATTCTTGCAAATAGGTTAATGTGTAAAGATAATTTCCCCTAAGGATACCAAAAACATGTTTTCTAAGAAATTCTTGCAAATAGATTAATTTTATAAGGATAATTTCCCCCAAAGCAGGTTTTTGAAACTAAGCATTAACTATCTAAACTTTAAAAATACTTTTTTTGCTAGTGGATATTAGATATCAAGTGACAACTCCTTAATATTTAAGAAGGAATGATGAATTTTATCAGGCAAAAAAATCTGAATACTTCTGAATATCTGATATTTTAAAGTTATTGTCAATTTTGGGTAACAATGGTATTATGGTTATGTTTCAAGTATTTCTCTTTCAGAAATATACACCAAAATAAAACAAATGAAATGATATGCTACCTGGAACTCACCTCAAAATGATCTGGGGGATAGTGGGGATATAAATGTAACAAGATTGGCCATAAGGTTTGTGATCGGCCATCCAGCTGTAGAAGCTCGGTGATGAGCACATGAAAGATCTACACTAATCACTCTACTGTTTCTTGAAACGTAAAAAAAAATAAAAAGGAGGTTTATATGTAGTGTCTTTTCATGGTGTAATAGGTATAGGCAGAAGAACTATAAACATATTCTTAGATTAAAATTCATCTTGTTTTATACAGTTAATGAGACAAATACAGATTTATTTTACAGATATCTAAGAAGTTTAATTAGAATTAAAAATTTGTAAAATAAACTATACCAAATTAAATTAAACACTCCAGTTTGGTGATTGGTTTAACCAAATAAGATTAAATTTATACTTTTACTTATTGAATTTAAAAGAACTTTCAAAGCTTGTACTCTATTGTAGAACTGCCCTGGAAGAAAACATACCTGTGGACTGTGGAGATCTGTGGTCAGCATGATAATTGAGTAAGCCAAAACATAAGCAGTATCTGCACTAGCAAAAAGGGTTTGTCTGGAAAAAGAAATGTATCATGTTATTAACTTAAATTGTTTATAGTTTCACTTAAATAAGTTACCTTAAACTTCATAGCACTTTAAATTTTTTCTTTCAGGATTACCTTCTATAATTTTTTATGGAACCATCTTATCACATACAGGTCATAGACAATCTAAGTTCTCTGGGAACATGTAACTATGCTTCTCCTGATGCCTTCGAGCATAGTGTCTTGGATATAGCTGGTAACCTAAGTATTTGAATTTGAATGTTGCTTACCCTTGGTTGCATTCTAGGTATCTTGCAGCAAATTTTTCCATCAATCGATCAATTTTCTGAGCTTCCCCTGGAAGACGGAATCCTTCCAGAAACATACGAAGGGCTGAGACAAAGTCCTTTCCTGAAAAGTCATGTTGGTCCACATATGCATACATGACTTCTTTGTTAAATTTATCATTATCTCCCAGGAACTCACCCACTTGAGTCTAAAGAGTAAAAGATAGAAACCAATATCCTAATAGAATGTCACATTTGCTGTTACAGCCATTTAAAAAAAACAGAAAAACTGTAAGATCCACAGGTTTTGACTACATACAAGAGCAGACTATTTCAAACATGAAGGTAAAAGTTAAACATACTAAATGCATGTTTACAAAAAAAAATGAAGATATTTTCAGTTTAGAAAATTAAAAAGCAAAATTAAGAATACCTAGGTTATTTTTAAGGTTTACTTACATAAGAGGGTATTTTAAAGGAGAAAAAAGCATGTATCATTATTAACTTAAAGATGAATTTTATAGAAAAGATTATAATGAAATAAAATTATATTCTTACTGAGTCTAATCTTTCCTCTTGATGTAAGAACTGAGCAATATCTTCAGGTGTAGTGCCAAGCATCCCTTGTTCTTGGAGGTACTGTATTCCTCTCTTTGGTTTCTTATTAAATCTAGATGATGTTTAAGTTAATAAGAACATTAATAGATAGTTTTTTAGGGAATACAAATGCTTTTCTATCTTAAACCACAGTAAATAAATTTTCTAATAACACTCAGGAAATAGCTTATTTAATATAGTCAATGCATGAATATACAAAAAAGTACATTATACCAAGTTTAATTTTTTATTCTTAGAAAGGAGTCTCAAATAGAAGGTCACCTTTATCAATGATATGGACCATTTCACAGACTATCTGGCATGGGAGATGAACTTTGAGTAAGGATATAAATACTTAAATATCTTACATTTTAATACATATATTCTCCTTAATGCTCAAATAATATTGGCTCATTCTACATACAACCATTGATTAATTCTAAGTTTCCTGCTTTTGAATTCTGGTGACTATTTTATCCACAATCTGAAAACATTATTTCCTTTATTAAAAAATCTCTACATACCCAGTATTTTTCAAAATAAAGTCCAAACTGATTAGACTGATACACAAAAGCTTTCTCAGTATTACCTCCAGCATCTCTCTCATCCACTCCCACATTCACTATTTCATTCCCTAAACATAAAGCATTTTGTTGAGTCTACTTCCTCTTAACGTTAATGCCCTTTACCTGTTCCATTCACTGGGGAGCTCACCTTCATGCTTAAAGATCCAATTTAAATGTCATTTCTTCGTTTCCAAATCGTTTACTCTCTACTTTTACTGTACCAGTAATTAATCTGGCACCTCATCGCTTGTCATCTGGGTACTGCAAGAGTTCTTACATGTCTCCCTATCTCGTTTCTTTGCTCACATTCTAATCTATCCTTCAAGCTGCTGGCAAAGTCGTCTTTCCAAAACATAAATCTGATATGGCTGCTCCTCTGCTTAAACTCCTTCAATACACAGGACACCAATGCCAAAAGGAATAAGACAAAACTCCTTTACATGAAGAAAAAGGCCTTCTGTGATACGGATCCAACTCAATGCTCTCATCTCACTTCCTGCTACTATCCCCCCAGCCTGCCCTGTCATGCTGAACAATAGTCCTCAAATAACAAGTCCTCAAATGTTCTCCCTTTCCTCTGTGCTGCTGCACATGCCATTCTCTTCGTCTGAAACATCCTTCCCTGTTCAACCCTCCTAATGATTCCCCATCAAGTCCTAATTCAGCCATTGCCACGTACATATTAAAGTCAAACATTTTTCACTGAGGTAAACACAATCTCTGTACTCTAGGAGTTTTTACTCAAATGGAAAAAACACAATTTTAAGAAATAAGAGTAAAAAATGCAACACATAATGCATTTATAAGGTAAGAAGATAGCACAGCAGAGAAAGTGACTGATTAATAGAGATAGTATATTTCCTGAGGAAGGTGGCTGTGGAACTGGGCTTTGAAAAATGATTACATCTTTTATAAGCAATAAGAAAAAACATCTTAGAAAGAGGTCATACTAATACATGAAAGCATAAAACAGAATGATATTTTAATAAATAGGTCCATATTGTTGGAACAATGAGGTAAGACAAAGAAGTGGCAGGTGATGAAGCTTAGAGTCCAGCAGATTCAAATCATGAAGAGTGTTATATGTTATTACAAGAAACTGTGGTTTTATTCTCTAAGAGCCAGAGAAGGAAGAAATAGAAGCAGGTTTTCATTCAAGAAAGATTACTCTAGCTAAGTGTGAGAAAACACTAGAGAATAAGATCAAGAAAAGTAAGCCAATTAAAGATTATATTAGTCAAGGCAAGATATGGTGATGATTTGACTTGAGAGAACAACTGTGTGAGATGGACAGAAGAGAATAAATTGTAAAAATATTTAGGAAGTAGAATCAATAGGATTTACTGATAGCTTACATCCAAGGGGAAAAACTAAGGAAGTCCCAGGATTCTAGCTTATTAATTTAGTAGCACACTGGAGTTACTAAGCTAAATAAGAATTATAGAAATGACAAGCTTTTCTGTTGCCTTTTGTTTTTTGGTAGGCATATTGGGGAAACTAATTATTGAGAGAATGGAGACTGATAAATTTAGTTATGGACAAGCTAAGTGTGTGAAGCTATGCAGTATCCAGTGGAGATGCCCAACAGGCAAATACAGATTTGAGTTTGGACTTTAGTAGAGGTATTTATGTTAAAAGTAACATGGGTATTATGAGATGTAACTCACAGACAGTTAAATGAAGTAATGAAAAACAACACAATCATCAAGAAGTTATAAAGTAAGACAAAACCCAGGAAATACTAAGATGTACACAGGAGATAAATAGCCCACAATGAGACTGAGATGGCACAATCAGATGGTAAGAGGGACAGGACAGAGTGATGTCATGAAAGGAATGGTCATGGAAAAGTACACTGGGATTACAGCAACATGAAAGTATTCCCATGAAAGCATGGAGCAGAAAGCAAGTCTGATGGCCGAATGAGGACTAGGGACTAGGGAGACCTCTACTCTGAAGCCCTGTGTGATGACTCCCTCTCACTCCTAAGTACTTCAAGTAGAGTTATCATCCCTTGGCACCACTTTGTTCAACACTCTATTATGCACTTGACTGAAAGCTAATTTTAAAGGACATTTTGCCCATATTTAGACTGTAATCTTAAATGTAAGAGCCTTCCTGGTTCTTGGCACACTGTCCCGAACACCAAATATTTGTTTCCTGAGTGACCAAAGTTTCCCTCTGAGTATCTGTTCATACATACTAGACCCTGAACCCCTAAGAAGCAAGGGCTGTTTCATTCACCACATTTCCCCAGGACCTTGCATAATGCCTGCCTGGAACAGAGGGACTCTGATAAATACTGACTAAAAATCAGAATGAATGAAATATTAGTGGCTATTTCCTGAGGAAATTTTGTAAGGTTTTATAATTTTATGACAAAGAATGCCATTTTGTCAGTGTTTTTTTTTTTTTATATGAACACTGAAAAAGGAACCTTGAACATTTACCAAGAGGCACTGCTGAACACTCAAGAAGAAATGCTTTGCAGCAGAAGCAGTGGCCAAGTGAACACAAGAGGAGGTTTCTCCAGCTGTTCACAGTAGCTGGATTCATGGGGAAGGGCCAGAGGCCACTTTTCCTTACAGCTTTTCCATGAAGGAAGAGATGGACGGTAAGAGAAAGGCAAGCAGCATGGTAGTACATAGACAAGAAATGGTGCAGGAGCAGGCTGACATCACATGGCTTAATAGGAAAACTGATTTCATAAGACCAGAGTCTGGTGAAGCAGCAAGGTTGGAAAAGGAATTTATACCTTACCTTATCAACATATAAAAATGAAATGAGTAACAATAGGTCAATAACAAGAGCAGCACATTTGTAAAGCAACTAGAGAAAATATAAAACCTATAAAGGAGCAATGCTAGCTATCAGAAGTTTCCTACTTAAAATTTTTTGGGTAGTCACCTGCTTACGAAATACAATAGGGGATATTACAGCCGAGCTAAATGACCAACAAACTGCACATATGATATTCACAAACAGCATATCAAATAAGGTGCAAAGCCAATTTCAAATGTGTTATAAGATCTGTTTGAGCTAGACTGCAATGAACAAGGGGGACCAGAATAAGGAACCACTAGAAGTCTTGTTTCCAGGAGAATTATGTCCCTGTTTACTCACTGAAAGGTCGTAGAAAGAAGGAAATAAAATAATCTAAACATGTAGAGAAATCCAGGCCAAAAGTAACACAGTACCAAGAGAGGAACATTCAGTAACATTTCTCCTTAAAATCGGACACTCACAGATCTATCCCTTGCTCTATTATTTCTTTTTGTTGCTTTAGGACTTCAAATTGCTCTGGATTATCAGTGCCAGACATCTGTGTACTGTAGCTGCCTATTCCTGATGATGATGTTGACTCCAGGGAATTTAAACTTCCGTATCTGTTTATTGTCTCAGGGTGTTTGATTTCACTCGTCTCTTGCTCTGAGGGTTTTTCTTGACCTGAAAGTAGAAAAACTGATACAGTAAATTTTTCTATCAAAGAAAAAAAATGTAAAAAAAAATTCCCAAATAAGGCAGGTATTTCAATGTCACTTAGATATCTACTTAATATAAATAAAATATTAAGTTCTATAACAGACAACATACTTTGATATTGAAACAATTAGCGTGTGTACAATCTGCACCATTGAAAGTTCTTTCTGCAGTTGCAGTTCTGTGAGTATCCATTAGATTTCTGCTCCCAGCTCCTGCCTCATAAGGAACGGTTTTCTTTCAAAAGGCTCTTAACACTAGGGGAGCTGGAGCTATGAGTTTTTCTCTAAGTGAGGTAAATGCCAGACACAGATGAACAATTCAATCTTCTTAAAAAATATGTTGGCTCTTATATGTTTCTGCTATTGCTTATCCTTTAACAAAGTTGCATAAGTATGCTGCATTTTAAGGTGATATTCAAACTATTTCTAGTGGGATTTAGAAAGAAAAAAAGCTTGAATAACTAAGTTGGGAAATTCATGATTTTGAAGCTCATTACTTAACTCACAGAGAATGCTTCTTCATCAGATAAGTGAATAAAGACATGATGAAACTGGCTTAATGGTATCTGCAGCAACTATCCTCCAAAGTACCATTTACTTAAAATGACAAAGAATTTAACTCAAAATGTCACCTTACCAAGAGTTGTCTGAGAGTTGGGATTCACATACTGATCCTTACTCCATTCAACCATACACTTCAAAATAGATACTAAGCATTCTAAACCTTTTTTCCTCAGGCTCAATTCCTACAAAATAATTCACAGAAAGAATAAAAACCAATAGATCTTTTAAGGAAAACATATAGCTCTTCCTTAGCAAAGTTTAAGTTTGAAAATGCCTTTAAAGTTCTTACCTGAACATTACTCATACCAAGTTCCTGACTGCCCCGTCCTTGAGCAATTTTTGATAGATCATTTACTAGTCTTTCAAATATATTTGCTGCATTTAAGTCACAGTCATAGTTAACATAAATATCCACTACACTCTGAGCATCTGAAACAATACAGTGTATTAGTTTGAACAAAAGGCATCTGGTATATGGGTATATTTGACCTTCTAAATATCTCAAAATGAGAGAGAGAGAGAAGATAGTCTGAAATACCTGCACAAATTCTTGTCAATGTCTGAATAACCATCCATTTGTGGTCAAATGAGCTGGTAGAAGTTTCCAAAATGTACAGGAAAATTTCTTTAAAGAACACCTGTGATTGGGGAAAATTTGTTTAAAATATTATTTATATTTCATGGATGTGATCACTTTTTAAATATCTCAAAGCTGGAAAGCAGGGATTAGAACCCAGGCTCTTCTGGAGTCAGCAACTTTGAAGTCCATCTTTGAAATGTCAGGACTAAAATAACTTGGACAAAAAACAAAAAAACCAAGACACACCTATATACTGCCTACAAGACTCACTTCCGAAGTAAGGACAGACACATATAGAAAGCTAAAGGACAGAAAAAAGATGTTTCAT
Source organism: Manis javanica (assembly GCF_040802235.1). Taxonomy (NCBI): domain Eukaryota; kingdom Metazoa; phylum Chordata; class Mammalia; order Pholidota; family Manidae; genus Manis; species Manis javanica. The sequence goes on from NC_133157.1 coordinate 155,488,394, forward strand.
GCTAGTAGAAATGAAAATTGGTGTAGCTATACTTAAATCAGACAAAACAGACTTTAAAACAAAGACTAATTAATAGAAGAGAAAACCTAAGCAAGGAGGTAAAACTCCTGTACTCTGTAAACTATGACACTGATAAAAGAAACCAGACACAAATAAAAGGAAAGCTATCCCATGCTCATGGACACAAAGAATAAATACTGTCAAAATGGCCATCTGCCCAAAGCAATTTACAGACTCAACACAATCCACATCAAAATACCAATGTTATTTTTCAATGAGCTAGAGCAAAAAAGTCCTAAAATTTATATGGAACCACAAAAGCTCCAGATAGCCAAAAAAATCTTGCCAAAGAAGAACAAAGATGGAGGTATCATGCTCCCTGATTTCAAGCTACAAAAGCTACAATGATTAAAACAGTATATGGTACTAGCACAAAAATAGACACATAGATCAATGGAAAAGAACAGAGAGCCCAGAAATAAGCCAACACCTATATGGTCAATTAACATACGACAAAGGACGCAAAAATATATAATGGGAATATAGTCTCTTCAATAAATGGCTTGGGAAGAAACTGGACAGCTACATGCATGAGAATGACACTGGATCACTGTTTAAACTTGAAATGGATTAAAGACTTAAATTTAAGGCAGGAAATTGTAAAAATTTTAGAATAAAACATAGGAAGGAATCTTGTGAACATCCACATGAGTAATTTTTTTTTTTTGATGTCTCCCCAGGCCAGAGAAACAAAAGTAAAAAAATTAACAAGTGGGACTATATCAAACTAAAAAGCTTCTGCACCACAAAGGAAACCATCAATAAAACAAAAAGGTAACCTACTGTATAGGAGAATATATTTGCAAATGATATATCTTATAAGAGACTAACATCCAAAATACATAAGGAACTCATATAATTTAACACCAGAAAACCTGATTAAAAAATGGGCAGAGGACCTAAACAGACATTTTTCCAAAGAAGACATACAGATGGCCAACAGACATATGAAAAGATATCCAATATCACTCATCATCAGGCAAGTACAAATCAAAACCACAATGAGACATCACCTTACACCACACAGCAGTCAGAATGGCTACTCCAGAAAACAATAACAGTTGTTGATGGGGATAATGGAGAAAAGGGAACGCTCTTACATTTTTATTGGGAATCTAAATTAGTCCAGCCACTGTGGAAAGCAGTATGGATGTTCCTCAAAAAGCTAAATATAGAAATACCATACAATCCAGCAAATTCATTTCTGGGAATTTACTGGAAGAAAACAAAATCACTGATCTGAAAAGATACATACACCCGTTTATTGTCCCATTATTTACAACAGCCAAGATATGGAAGCAATGAAAATGTCCATCAACAGAAAGAAGATGTGTGACATACATACAATGGAATATTTGCCATAAAAAAGAAAGAAATCTTGCTATTTACAACAACATAGATAGACCCAGAGGGTATTATGCTACATAAAATAAGCCAGGCAAAAAAAGACAATACCATATGATTTAACTTACATGTAGAATCAAAAAACAAAAACAGAAGAACAGAAATAGACTCATAGACACAGAGAAGAGACCAGTGGTTACCATGGGGGAGGGGCTGAGGTAGGTGGGTGAAGTAGGTGAAGGGGATAAAGAAGTACAAAAATGTTAATTATAATATAAATTAATCTCACAGGGATGAAAATACAGCATAGACAATAATACTTTAATGTCTTCCTACATTGACAGGAAAAAAAACAGACAACGAGGGGGACTATGTAATGATAATGGGGTCAACCCAGCAAGAAGATATAATATTTATAAACACATATAAACACACAAAAATACATAAAGCAAATATTAACAGAATTTAAGGGAGAAACTGACAGCAATATGATTAACAGTAAGGGATTTCAACACCTCACTTACATGAATGAAGAGAACATCTAGACAGAAAATCAGTAAAGGAACAATGACCTTAACACAACATGTATAGACCATGTGGACTTAACAGACATATACAGAACATTCCATCCAGAAGTAGAATACATTCACCTCAAGTGCACATGAAGGTTTTCCAGGATAGATCACAAACAGGTTAGGCCATAAAACAAGTCTCAATAGATTCAAGAGATTAAAATCACATCAAATATCTTTTCTGATATCATAACAAGATGAAAAAAATTAATTACAAGAAGAAACTGGAAAAGCTACAAATATGTGGAGATTAAACAACATGCTACTAAAAACTAATGATTCACAAAGGAAATCAAAGGAGAAACTAAAAAAATTCCTAGAAATGAAAACAATTACAACATGATAAAATCTGAGATGAAACAAAAGTAGTTCTAAGAGGGAAATTCACAGCAATAGAAAGCTATCTCAAGAAACAAGAGAAATCTTAAACAATCTAATCTTACACCTAAACAAATTAGAAAAAGAACAGACTAAACCAAAAGTTGGTAGAAGGAAGAAAATAATAAAGATAGAGCAATAATAGAGAATAAAATGATGATAAACATCAATGAAACTAAGAGCTAGTTCTTTGAAAAGAAAACAAAACTGACAAACTTTTAGCTGGACTCACCAAGAATAAAAAATGAGAGAGCTAAAATAAAAATCAGTAATAAAAGAGAAGAGTAAAAATGATGCCACAGAAATAGAAAGGATCCTAAAACACTGATATGAACAATTTTATACCAACAAATGGGACAACCTAGAAAAAATGGACAAATTCCTAGAAACATAATCTTCCAAGACTGAATCATTAATAAATACAAAATCTGAATAGACTCATTACTAGTAAAGACGTTGATTCAGTAATCAAAAGCCTCTGAACAAGAAAAGTCCAGGACCAGATGGCTTTGCTGGAAAATTCTACCAAACAGCCAAAGAAGATTTCATACCTATTCTTCTCAAACTCTTCCAAAATATAGAAGAGGAAGGAACACTTCCAAACACATTTTATGAGGCCAGCATTACCCTGATAATGAAAACCAGACTGATAGCAGCAGTCAATCAATCAGTCAATAAAATTACTGGCCAATCCCTGATGAACAAAGATGCAAAATCCTCAACAAAATATTAGCAAACTGAATTTGACAATATATTAAAAGAATTATACAGCATAACCACATGGGAGTTATTCCATGGATGTAAGGATGATTCCACATTCAAAAAACCAATGTGACACACTACATTAACAAAATGAAAGATAAAAATTATTTTCATCTCAACAGATGCATAAAAAGCATTTGAGAAAATCCAATATTCATTTATAATAAAAACTCTCAACAAAGTAGATGTAGAGAAAACCTCAACATAATAAGGCCACTATGACAAAACCCCAGCTAATATCATACTCAATGGTGAAGAAGCTCAAAGCTTTTTCTATTAGGAGCAAAAGAATGCCCACTATTACCCCTTTTATTCAACACAGTATTGGAAGTACTAGCCACAACAATTAGGCAAGAAAAAGGAAAAAAAAAAAAATAAGCATACAAATTGGGAAGTATATTAGTAAGCTGTCACTTTTTACAGATGACATGTTATATGTAAAAAACCCCAGAGACTCCACCAAAAACTAAGTGAATTAAAGTAAGTTGCAAGATACAAAACTAATATACAAAAATATCACTAATAATGCACTAGAAAGAGAAATCAAGAAAAACAATCCTATTTTCAGCAGCATCTAAAAGAATAAAATAATAATAAATTTACACAAGTTGAAAGACCTGTACACTCAAAATTTCTAAGACACTGATGAAAGAAATTTAAGAAGATACAAATAAATGGAAAGATAGCCCATGTTCATGGACTGGAAGAATTAATATTGTTAAAATGTCCATAATACTACCCAAAACAATCTATAGATTAAATGCAATTTTTATCAAAATTCCTATCAAAATGACATTATCCACAAAACCAGACTAATAATTCTAAAATTTGAGTGGACCCTGAATAGCTAAAACTGTCTTAAGAAAAACAGAGCCAGGGGTGTCACACTCCCTGATTTCAAACTATTCTAAAAAGCTACAGTAACAAAACAGTACAGTACTGACATAAAAACACATAGATTAATGCAATAGAATAGACAGCCCAGAAATAAACCCAGGCATATATGGCCAATAAAAATAGGACAAAGGAGGAAAAATTATGTGATAGGGAAAAGACGGTCTCTTTAATAAATGGTGCTGGGAAAACTGGACAGCTACATGTGAAAGAATGAAACTGGACACACAAAAATTAACTCAAAATGGATTAAAGACTTGAATGTAAAACCTAAAACAATAAAACTACAAGAAAACATGGGCAGTGAGCTCCTTTACATCAATATTAGTGACTTTTTTTGGATCTGACTCCAAAGGCAAGCAGGGAAAAAAAAAAAGTAAACAAATGGGACTACATCAAACTAAAAAGTTTTTGCACAGAGAAGTAAACTATCAACAAAATGACACTGTACTAAATGGTGGGGAAAGGTATCTTCAAGTCATATATCCACTAAGGGGTAATATCTAACATACTTAAAGAACTCAAAACCAAAAAAGAAATCCAATAAAAAAATGGGTAGAGTTACTGAACATTTTTCTGAAAAAGACATATAAATAACCAATAGGAACATGAAAAGATGTTCAACATCATTAATTACCACAGGAATGCAAAGCCAAGCGACAATTAGATACCATCTTATACCTGTCAAATTTGCTATTAAAAAAAACAAGAAATAAGAAGTGTTGGCAGGGATGTGGAGAAAAGGCAACCGTCATGCACTGTTGGTGGGAAGGTAATTTGGTGCAACCATTAGAGAGAGCAGTATGGAGGTTTTGAAAAAACTAAAAATAGAGCTACCATATGATCCAGCAATTCAACTACTGAGTATCTATCCAGGAAAAATGAAAATACTAATTTGAAAATATAAATGAACCACTATGTTCACTGCAGAATTATATACAATAACAGAGATATGGAAACAACCTAAGGATCCACACTGATGGATAAATAAAGATGTGGTGTGTGTACACACACACACACACACACACAAATGGATTATTACTCACCCAAAAGAAAGAAGGCAATCTTGCCAATTGTGACAACATAGATAGTTCATGAGAGTATTATGCTAAATGAAGTAAGTCAGAGAAAGAAATACTGCATGATCTCACCTATATGTGAAATCTAAGAAACAAAACAAAACAAAACCCAAATATATAGACACAGAGAACAGATTCATGGTTGCAGAGGGGATGGGGGTTGGGTAAAATGGTTAAAGGGGATTAAGTACAAATCTCCAGTTATAAAATAAATAAGCATGGGGATGTGATACACAGCATAGGAAATGCAGTCAATAATACTGTACTAGTTTAGTAAGGTGACTAAGATGGTAGATAACAAGACTTATTTGGTGACCATTTTACCATGTATACACATGTTGAATTACTGTATGTTATACACCTGAAACTAATAAAATAGTGCATAGCAATTATACCTCAATAGATAAATAAGAAAGAAAATTTGGGACTCCGATTTAGAGTAAATGAAGCCCTGATTTGGAGAAAGGTGAAAAAAAAACTTTAGCTACTGCTGATGAGTTACTGAATTGCACTAATAAGCAAAAGCCTATAATTGTCATTTAATATACCATATCTATCAACTAAGGCTCTCACAAAAACTATACTTTAAAGATTTATTGAGCACCTGCAATGTAATGTATGTAGAATAATAGTACTATCACAAGCACTTTGTCTTCACATAAGTCTCTTAAAAAGTGTAGAAACTGTTTTCTGAAATAGATATGTAAGTTAATGTCCATGGGAAAAAACATCACATAGAAACTCTATAGTTAATATTCTCAAAAAATAAATCTTCATGAAACAACAATCTCAATTTTGTTTTGCAAATTTTATTTAGGTTTTGATATGTTGTGTTTTTCAACTGGAACACATCTAATCTTGCACTTGTATATGTCTAATATTTTCAAAAGCCTATCCCTACACTCATCTTATTCTATCCTCCTAATATATCCCCGTAAGAGACAAGAGAATGAAATAAACCTAATCTTTAAAAAAAACAAGAACAAAAAATACCAGAAGAGTATTACAATTTTGTAATGAGAATCTATTGTCTCTGATCACACAGGAAATTTCTTAATAGTATTTCCTTTTAAATCTGTTTACAAAATTTTGTGTATCCAACTTATTCCACAAAAATAGTAAAAGATTTTTGTGATCTCTGGTGCCATAAGAATTTATATTTACATGAAGTATACTAAATAATACTTCAGAAGTAGAGTCTCAGTGTTTAAAAATTTGTAACTGGATGCAGTCTTCCAAAATTACCTAGTGTCAATTTAAATGCTTTATCATCAAATGAAAGACTTCTGTATTATTGTAGAAGCAAAAGTTCCAAAAGCCTTTTTCAAAATGTCGATTTTATATGTAGTTCCTGAATATAATGGGAAAAGACTACCTAAATATAGCAATTTTAAGTGCCTTTTTAAATGTTTTGCATTATTCTACTTTCTAAATTCCTTGCATTATTTAAACAGACAAGGCAAACTTCTAAAATTTGACATGTACAGACTAGAAATTGTTTTCTGTTAAGAAATATGGCCCAAATTTAAGTTTTTCACTTAAAATAGCAAAGGTCTTTTTCTGTCTCTTTCAAATAATGAATTTTAAGATATTGTAGAACAATATAATATGATAATTTTAATCACCTCAAAACTTTGGGAAAGCAATTTATCCTTCCTACAAGTTAATGAATTATTCATCTTGAGTTAGGATTAAATTCAAATTAATAAAAATTAAAATGTAATCTGCACATCATACCAGATATAATATGAAGGTGAAAATGACTAGCATAGAAGTATTTCTAAATATACAATGCCTCAACCAAAACATTATTTTAACAAATGACAAATGGGAAAAGGCACCCATTAAATCAGGAAAACATAAGAGTATTATTTTTAAATACTGTATTATTTGAAGATGAAACAAAAGATCAGGAATTGGTACACTTGCATGGTACATGCAGACATGGTTGGAAGATTCCCTAATTTAGTTCTACTAAGTCTCCGGAAATATTTTGTAAACATATGACTGCCGTTTTATTTCCAAAGGTCTTGGGAGAAAACGTTAAGAATAACATATATACATTAGAAAAAAATACAAAGCAAAAACTCAAATTCAAATGTCCTAAAATATAACCCCCAAAAACATAATCTTTCTCAATTACTTCTTTATTGTGCCATAAACTTAAATGGCTAAAACCACATAGGCAAAGTATTTAGAGCTTTCTTTTAAGATAACCAAATTCACCATTACATACCATATATACAATAGCAGAGCTTTGTGAGGACCAAATTAATTCAAGACAAGTAGAATCATTAACTAAACAAGTATAAATTCCTTGAAGAAAGAGGCCTTATTTTAATTTGCACTCTAAGTGCTCAACTAGTGCTTAGTACTTTGTAGGTATGTTAGTTGAATAGGTGAAGAAAAAAAGTAGCACACAAATATTTCACATTCTGAAAATTTTTCCACTATATTAATAATCTCATTTAATATGAAGCAAATGAAATATCCAGCAATGCCTAAATTCAGAACATACCTCAATTTGCATCTTCAGATGTGTCTTGAAGTTTGATAACAAAGTAAGAAAGATGGAGAGAGAAAGTTCAAAAACATCTGGAACAGATGAGACTCCATTTTTTGAGAGTGCAACACACAGATACTGCTTAATAGCATTAATAAACATCTCATTAGTCCTGAAAACAGGTCCTGCATTCTGAAGAATGGATAGAAGTAACTGCAGTGAAAGAATCTTGGATCGTAACTCGTGAGACCTAAAATGTAAAAAAGAAGGCACAGTATATGGACGAGTTTAGCAGTATGGTAGTAGATTATTCCAAAGATAATTTCTGGTACCACATAATTTCACAAACTTTCAGATGGATAAGAACAGAGAACTCCAGAACATAAAAAGGTATGTAGGCTGAATAAGCTTAGCCGCTAATAATTGGTAGTTCCACTTAAGTTCTTTTATAGCACATGATTTCATGAACTTTTAAAATGAGAAAACTATTCACACATATTTAACATTCATGTACTGTTCCTTTGGGCAAGAAAAATAATTTAAAGATTTATGACTTGTTCTTTTCACAAGCATATTCTTTTTTAGAAATCATCATGAACTTCTCAGAAGAGCCGCATTTAGTATTAATAGTTCCTTCCAATGTACTTTTTTCCTAGTTATGCTACTCAAAAATCCTAAATACTAATAAACTGTTCTGGTTGTATCAACAGTTACAGTACTACTTTCAAGCTTGCTTTTTCAGTAACTGAAGTTTTTTTCTTTTTTGAAATACATAAAAGAGGCTTCAGAACATATATTTGGATAAATATATAAATGGATAAATGTATTTTTGTAATGAGCAACCAAAAACATTTTCAGCTTAAATCAAAAAATTGTTTTATCTGATCAATATACTGTGTCATACTTCTAATCATTATCTTGCTTTTTAGTGGTCAGATTTCATGAATATAATTTTTCTCCCATTGAAACAGGCATCAATGGGATGCCCAAAAGACCAAGTAAATTGATTACAGGAACTTTTCAAATGCAGGGCATATTTAAATACTCTAGCAGCTGGTGTTTTATTTATTCCAAATGCTGTATTTAGTCACATTTACAATACTGTATAATAAACTGTTCCTGATTTTTACTGTAAAAATTTTATACTGAGTATCAAGTAACTCAAGGACCTAATAAATTCTAACAAGGAACATTTAATTTCATGTAAATTGCCTTGAAATAAAGCTGAAACCAATAATATCATGACTCATTATTACACAGTCATGTTTCCAAGATGGCTATTCTGAATTTAAGAATATGTGCAGCAAATACAGAATTACAGAAAGAAAAAAAAAAGCTCAAATAAATTACATTAGTAACAGTAAGAGTAAAGATGTTTAATAGCTACAGGAAAATACGGAGTGGGCCAGTACCTACCCTTTATATTGAAGCCATCCAAAGCTTATATATTACTACTTCCTAGTCTAGCTCATATTTATCAAATTTTTGCTTAATTCCAATAGCAATTAAAACCTCAGCTTTCCATTCTCAAAAACATGAGTTTTTGTTATGTTTTATCTTTGCATCCCTAGCATCTAACAAAATGCCTTGTATATAGTATGTGCTCAATTAATGAATTTATTCATGCATTCATCCAAACATTAAGTACCTACTATGTATAAGGCATTAATTGATGAAAAACTGGTCAAATTATTGCCTTATGACATAATAAAGTATACTTTTGATAGGCAAAAGAGGCTAGAAATTTCAGTTCCACGTATTTATGGAGTAAGTACTTACAAATTATGACTCAAGTTGAACATTTCCTGAATGATCTTAGCAAGGCCACAAAATACAAAGAAAAGCAAAGACTGAAAAAGAAAATTATATAACTACAAAAGCTCATTAATTTTGGCAAAAGATCATTCAAGATAGAACACCGTGCTTCATCTTTTGGAAAAAGAACAGTTTCAAGAGTTGGAAAACGATCTCTTTTAGTATTTAATTCCAGTGTTTATGATACTGATGTCAAGAAGGTCTTTTTTATGTTCAAACATAATTTCCTAATATTTGATTTAAGTTCACTAACTAGAAGGACAATTAATTTACATTATTTTGCATAAGAATCCTTTGTAGCATTAAAGATGGCAGCCCTCCAAAACTAGACTATTCTTTCTACAGGGCTAGATGAACACACTGTTCCCCATAGTACTCCTCAAAGTTAATATATTTTGTGGTCTTTTCATTCTTGGCATTTTAAAGAATTCCTTCTTTTCTATTTCGAACATTTTTTCAAATCACACTTGATATGGGAAAATTAAGTATCTGAGGCTTTTAAGATCAATTAATATTTTTAAAATCATAGGAAAATGGCTGTCAGCAATAATACCAAATTTTTAAGTTATTTCTTCCTTAAAGTTGGTCTTCAACTCATAATGAGAAGTCAAAATTGTCAATTTTTGAATGAGAGTTATTTTGGCCTTCACAATAAGATGAAATTGAAAAAACTTTTAATTTATTCTTATAAAATATAGAGGGCATAATCAAGTTTATACTGCAATCTGAACCTTTTTCTGTAGACTTCATATTTTCAAAATAATCAGAAGAATGAATAAATTATATATCTGACTATCAGGATTTGACCCTAAAAAGGTATTAGAATTTTAGGCTTCTGGGCCTAAAAGGTGTTTCTCACTGAATCAGTACAATATGGCAAAATATAACAGAACTATAGAAAATGTAACAAATGCAGTTTCCCAAAACTACATTTTTATTTTGACTGTATCTAGTCTTTCTTTTTAGTTAACACTTAGAATCTGAAATGCTTTCACCCACTTCAGTATATTTTTGCAGAGTCACTCAGGCCTTCTTAGGTTTCTCTCTCCAGAAGGTTCTCCTAAAATTGCCACAGTATAACATATACATCATGCTGTAACACTAGAGAAGCATACCTGTCTAATAACTCCCAAAGTCAATCTTAAGTAGGAATTAGCTATACTTGAATCATATGAAATGAAAGATACTTGATAATTGTAACTTAACAAAACTGGCATTTTCTTATGGTTTAAAGTAGTATTTTTGATGGGAACCAAAAACTGACTCCTATCTCAAAGTACTTCCTACAACTCAAGGGCATTTTTCAGACCTTAATAAAAGTATGTGTTATCTTTCATTATGACTTTTAAGATTTATTTCTCTTAAGATTTATACTTTTCAACTGGTAGTTTTCAGAAGTCTCACATAAGGCCACATTGGCTCCAAAATTACAACACTGAAATAAGAATTCATTCATTCATTCAATATTTACTGAGCACCTACTATGTTCCAGGCACAATTCTGTAAAACTGCAGTATGCTTTGGGAAATAGAGTAAGCCAATCTACTCAAGCAGTTTTGAACTTACTGTTTTCAGATACAATTTTTAAAAAGTAAACCAACCCTTAAACTGTATCTTTGAGGGTCCTACAGTACTAAGAAGAACAAAAGAAAATCCAAAGACTATCTTACAGTAAGTTTCAAGCTTAAAAGTTTGTAAGGCAGAATAGCTAATGACTTACTTTGGATCTGGTGGGCCATCTGACAGTGGTTTCATTGACAGTTTACACAACGACCTGAATACTAGAAAGGCATCCTTTTGTAAAATGTGGGAAAACTTAGCACCAGGTGAAGGTCCTGAAGAATTTCCAGATTCCTAAGTGAGTTAACATACCATGTAAATAAAGATATTTGCCAGTGTAAAATCAATTCAGCCCTATAGATGGAGTTCTATTAGGAGGGAAACCAGATGAGAAATTTCAACATTGTTTCTCTTTAATCTAACATGCTACCCTTATCCCCAACAATACCTGAAAAAAAAAGCATTCTTTTAAAATATTCCCTCTTTGCCACTAAATAAACTCTTAAAGTTTTTCCAATTCAATCTATTATTAACAAGAACTAGCAGATCATGCCCTGGCAATATACCTCATATCCAGGGCCTAAACTATGCTTTCTACAACCTGTCACTAGGTGTTTTGTGTTTTTGTCCAATTTTATTTTTTATTTTCCTACTATTCAAAGATAGGCATAGGACAACAGAGACTGCCATGGCAATGTCTGAAAGTTGTCAACTGATGCTCAACAAGGCCAAGAAAACTTACCCTATGTATGGGGCAATACTTAGGGAAGGATTCCCTTATCTAAAAAGATAAGGATAAAAACACACAAAATACAGGGTGGGGATGAGGAGGACCTATCACTACGATAGTATGGATTTCATTATAACCTTGAACAAAAGGTAAGATGAAGTTCCCTAGACTTCTATAAGTTCTTTTTCACACTATGATACTGGAATTATCCTATGAATACGTATGTGATTAAAATGTTCTTCTTACTGTAATTTCAATGGGGGTGGGGGAAGTACAGGGAAGATGTCAACAAATAAAAGACACACCTCAAGAGTTGAAAATCTAACTATCAATATATTAAGAGAATTAACAGCTTTAATTTGTTATTCGTGAGGGAAAAAAAACCGTAAGTTTTTATTTACCAAACTGAAATTTGTCAGCATCATCAACTGGATATATTTTCTAGGTGTTGGTAACCTATAAATTTGTTAAGATAAACAGGGTCCCCACTCCACCCCCCTCCATTTATATATACCTGAGTATCATTGGAAGAGACAGACAATCTGTCATCAGGTAAGGATGGTGTATATGCAACAGAAATTGGTGTTCCTGGAATTCCATTTGCTTGAATATTTTCACTGTCACTACCATCCTCTACAGTTCCAATGTTGCCATCTGCACTTGCATTTACAATAGTCCTTTCTCCCAAATCTAAATGGTAAGAATAAAAAAAAGCACGCAAATATATCTGACTTGAGTATACTGAAAACACAGAGTATTTAAAATGAAAGTAGCAGAAAAGCAGTGTAAGGTAGTATGTGTTGGCACAATTTAAATGCTAGCATACTTACTAGTACATATGCATTTGGAACACCTTTGAATATGATCCTTAAGTAGCTCTAGCAATGAAACACACCCTTCTGATGAAAGGCTAACCTGAACATGCCAAAATAGAAGTTTACTTTTAGTCAACATTAGCATTTATTAAATTGGGTTCTAATAAACATTAATACCTTAAGACATTAATAGAAACTCCTTAAAAAAATAATCTATTATCAAATAAGTTAGGGAAATGTTGGGAAATAGGTTTATTTATTATAGCCTGTAATTAGCTAATATTCACTGAGCAGTGTTTCCAAATTTATTTTACCACAAACCCCTTATGCCTTTTTTAGAATATCTATTAATAGCTCTAAAATACATATTCTCTGGAACACAGCTATGGAAATAATGGCCTATACATCTGAATATTTTTCAGTATGTTACTCTGAATAATCATACTCGTAATATAGAAATAAATGACTTCTTACAGAATAAACATAGACGCAAATAATACTGAGTTTCAGAACAACTCTAGGTGTAATATATGTTATTTTAAAAAAGGAAAATATACATGTTTGGGGCTATAACTCAGTACTCTCTGGCAGGCAACTGCCCCTTTCAGGCTACCAGAAAGCTAAAAGCATGGGGGAAATATATCATACTACAAGGAGCACAAATTTTGGAATATGAAAGACCTGTGTTTCAAATCATTTCTCTACTTACTGAGTAAGGTATTGCACCTTTCTTTGTGTATGTTTCTTCTCTTCAGCAACAAAGATAATAAAATGTACATGAGTCATCACCATAATATACAACCCCCCCCATATATACACACAAAATACATTAAGGACACAACTGATTCTCACTGTGTGCTAAAAGCTATTTTAATTTTGTTGATAATTGATAATGTGTCCAATTTTTGATTGATTCAATAAATGAAAGGGGTGTTATCGGATATCCCAACTCTGAAGCTGCTTTTTGCTATCCAAAATAGAACACCCTCAATAGATTAAAATGGATAACTCCAAAGTACGTTTTGCAATTAAAAAGTGGTAAATGAAAAAGGGTGGTGTGAGAAGTGAGCCAGAAACCTTCTTCTAAAACCATGTACAACACAAAAATACAGCAAATACAGCTGATCCTGAAAGACCAACCCAAAGACTGCAGAACAGATGGCCTACATATAAAGAAAAGAGAAAATCTCACAGAAAAGGATGAAGTAGCAAACTCGTGGTCTGGCTGAATCCAAGCTCTCCCGCTATACCAGCTCAAAGGTAGAAGGAAGAAAAACAGAGCAGGGTGGGAGTAGAAGCCCAGGACTGCTAAGTACTCAGCCCTGGAAATCTGCTCTGGGAGCACGGACCCACATAACATGTGCTCTGGAGATTAGTGGGGTTGGAAAACAAAGACAGGCAGAATACTCTCGGAGACTGAGATTCCAGCCACTTGCAGAGAAGAGGTACGCACAACCGGCTGCTCCAGGACGAAAGAAAGGTGGGCACTTTGAAAGATGTCCCAACAGCAAGACAGGTGCTAAAAGGGCAAGGAGTACTGTGAATAAAATTGTAATACTTCCAGAATCTCTAGTCTGGCCTTAGTGCATCTCCATATCAATAGGTGTTTCCAAGGAGTGGAGAGTAGTAGTCCAAATCCATATCAATAGGTAATTACAAGGGTGAGTAAGGGCTTCTCAGGACCTGAGAGGTTCGGTAGGACCGGAAGTGAATGACATGATGTATTTAATGCAATGAAACAGAAGGGCCTCCAACCAAGCATATTCTACCTGGCAATATTATCATTTAAATTTGAGGAAGGGATTAAACAATTTACAGATAAGCAAAAGTTGAGGGAATTACCACCTACAAACCATCTCCACAGTGTATTTTATTAAAGGGACTATTCTAGATGGAGGTGCTCCTAAGGCTAAATAGCTGTAACCAGAGAAAATTAAACCACAGTAACGGAAGTAGGCCAACTAATTACTAAGCAAATGTAAAACTAAATCAACTACCCACAAAGTCAGTCAAGGGATAAACAAAGAGCACAGAATGTGACACGTAATATAAAAAGAGTGGAGGAAGAAGAAGGGAGGAAAAAAAAAAAAGAACCCTTAGATTGTGTTTGAAATAGCAAACTAAGAGAATTAAGTCAGACTGTTAGTAAGGAAGCTGCCCTTGAACTTTGGTAATCTCAAATCGAAAGCCTGCAATGGAAATAAGTATATACCTATCAATAACCACGTTAAATGTAAAGGGACTGAATGCATCAATCAAAAGACAGAGCTAAAGAATGGATAAAAAATAGGACCCATCTATATACTGCCTACAAGAGACTCACTTCAAACCCAAAGACATACACAGACTAAAAGTGAAGGGATGAAAAAAGGTATTTCGTGCAACTAATAGGGAGAAAAAGCAGGAGTTGCAGTACCTGTATCAGACAAAATAGAGCTCAAAACAAAGATAGGAACAAGAGACAAAGGAGGACATTACATAATGATAAAGGGGTCAGTCCAAGAGAATATAACCATTATAAATATCAATGCACCCAACATAGGAGCAACTAAGTATGCGAAACAAATAATAACAGAATTAAAGGGGGAAACAAAATGGAATGCATAGACTTCAACACACCACTCACTCCAAAGGACAGATCATCCAGACAGAAAGTAAGGGCACAGAGGCACTGAACAATGCATGAGAACAGATGGACCTAATAGTTATCTACAGAACACTCTACCCAAAAGCAGCAGGATACACATTCTTCTCAAGTGCACATGGAACATTTTCTGGAATAGACCACATATTAGGCCACAAAAAGAGCCTCAGTAAATTCAAAAAGATTGAAATTGTACCAACCAGCTTCTCAGACCACAAAGGTATGAAACTAGAAATAAATTATGCTAAGAAAATGAAAAACCTACAAACACATGGAGGCTTAACAACTTGCTCCTAAATAAGCAACGGATCAATGACCAAATAAAAACAGAGATCAAGCAATATACGGAGGCAAATAAAAACAATTCAATATCCCAAAACCTGAGGGATACACTAAGAGGAAAGTAACTATAATACAGGCTTAACTCAAGAGAGAACAATCTCAAATGAAAGGTCTAAACTCACAAGTAATGAAACTAGAAAGGAACAACAAATGAGGCCCAAAGTCAGTTGAATGAGGGATACAGAAAGATCAGAGCAGAAATAAATAAAATTCAGAAGAATAAAACAACAGAAAGAATCAGTGAAACTAGGAGCTGGTTCTTTAAAAATTTTTTTAAAAATAGATAAACCATAGCCAGACTTATAAAGAAACAGTGTACACATATAAACAGAATCAGAAATGAGAAAGGAAAAATCACCATGGACACCACGGAAATACAAAGAATACTATGAGAATACTACGAAATACTAGAATACTATAAAAATTATATGCTAACAAATTGGATAACCTAGAGGAAATGGACAACAGTATTCTAGAAAAAGACAACCTTTCAAGACTGACAAAGGAAGAATCAGAAAATCTGAACAGACCAATTATCAGCAATGAAATTGAACTGGTATTCAAAAAATTACCTAAGAATAAAACCCCTGGACCAGATGCTTCAAAGCTGAATCTTATCATACATTTAAAGAAGAGCTAATATCCAACTGCCTTAAAGTATTCCAAAAAGTAGAAAGAGGAAAAATTCCAAATTCATTCTATGAGGCCAGCATCACTGTAATAACAAAACCAGCCAAAGACACCACAAAAAAAGAAAATTACATACCAATATCCCTCATGAACATAGATACAAAACTGAACTCAACAAAATATTGGCAAACCGAATTCAAAAATACATCAAAAACATCATCCATCATGATCAAGTAGGATTTATTCCAGGGATGGAGGATGGTACAATATTTGAAAATTCATCAAGATTATATACCACACCAACAAAAAGAAGGATAAAATCACATGATCATCTCAAAAGATGCTGAAAAAGCATACAACAAAATTCAAGATTCATTCATGATAAAAACTCAATAGAATGGGTAAAGAGGGCAAGTACCTCAACATAATAAAGGCCATACATGATATGACAAACCCACAGTCAACATCATACTTAACAGCAAAAAGCTGAAATCTTTTCCTCTAAGTTTGGGAACAAGACAAAGATGCCCACTCTCCCCACTTTTATTCAATATAGCACTGGAGGCTCTAGCCATGGCAATCAGACAACACAAAGAAATAAAAGGCACCCAGACTTGTAAGGAAGAAATTAAACTGTCACTATTTGCAGATGATATGGTATTATTCACAGAAAACTAAATACTCCAACAAAAAACTATTAGGACTAATAACTGAATTTGGCAAAGCTGCAGGACACACATTAATACACAGAAATCTGTTGCATTCCTATATATTAACAATGACAGCAGAAAGAGAAAGCAGGAAAATAACTCCATTTCCAGTTGCATCAAAAAGAATAAGATACCCAGGAATAAACTTAACCAAGGAGGTAAAAGACCTATATACCCTAAAAACTACAAGACACTCATGAGGGAAATTAAAGAAGACACCAATAAATAGAAATTCTTCCCATGCTCATGGATAGGAAGAATTAATATTTTCAAAATGTCTACCCTGCCTATAACAATCTACAGATTCAATGCAATCCCTATCAAAATACCAACAGCATTCTTCAACGAACTGGAACAAATAGTTCTAAAATTCACATGGAACCACAAAAGACCCGAACAGCCAAAGCAATCCTGAGAAGAAAGAACAAAGCTGGGGGGATTATGTTCCCAACTTCAAGCTGTACATCCAAAATATATAGAGAGCTCATATGCCTCAACACCCAAAAAGCAAATAACCTGACTAAAAAATGGGCGAAAGATCTGAAGAGACACTTCTCCAAGGAAGAAATTCAGATGGCCAACAGGCACATGAAAAGATGCTCCACATTGCTAATTATCAGGGAAATGCAAATTAAAGTCACAATGAGATATCACCCCACAGTAGTTAGGATGGCCAACATCCAAAAAACAAGGAACAACAAATGGGCGAGGATGCGGAGAAAGGGGAACCCTCCTACACTGCTGGTGGGAATGTAAATTGGTTCGACCATTGTTGAAAACAGTATGGAGGTTCCTCAAAAAAACTCAAAAGAGAAATACCATTTGACCCACAAATTCCACTCCTAGAAATTTACCCAAAGAAGACACGATCACAGATTCAGAAAGACATATGCACCCCTATGTTTATCACAGCACTATTTACAATAGCCAAGATATGGAAGCAATGTTAGTGTCCATCAGTAGATGAATGGGTAAAGAAGAGGTGGTATATATACACAATGGAATATTATTCAGCCATAACAAGAACACATATCCTACCATTTGCAACAACATGGATGGAGCTAGAGGTATCATGGTATTATGCTCAGTGAAATAAGCCAGGCTGAGAAAGGTAAGTACCAAATGTCACTCATTTGGGGAGTTTAACAACAAAGCAAAACTGAAGGAACAAAACAGCAGCAGACTCACAGACTACAAAAAGGGACTAGTAGTTACCAAAGGGAAGGGTCTGGGGAAGGTGGGTTAGTAGGGAGGGAGGGAGAAGAGGATTAAGGGGCATTATGATTAGTACACATAATACAGGGGGTGTTAAAGGGAAGGAAGTATAGCATGGAAAGATGAGTAGTGACTATATAGCTTCTTACTACACTGATGGACAGTGACTGCAATGGGGTGTGGGGTGGGGGAACTTGATAACATGGGTGAATGTTGGTGGCTTCATAAGATTATATATCAATGATACGTTAATAAAAAAAAATTCTTCCTTCAATTCTTGTACAGTTAATATACATAATAACATCAGTTAATATACATTTTTTTCCCTTTTTATCAAAATTCTAAAAGGAATAATCAATATTCATTGATAACACTTCTTCCCTTCTTAGGAATTTTTCAAAGAAACTGAAAATATTCTCTAATTTTATTTTCACGCTTTGAAGCCAGACATCCTTGAGTTGGAATCTTCATTTTACTACTTCCTACAAGTTAACCTATAGTTTCTCAATTTTCTCATTTGTAAAAAAGGGAGTAACACTACCTAAACATCCCAGTATTGGGGGAGATTAAATGAATAACCTAGTGGGTTCTAATATACATCAAGGCCCAGAATGGCAAAGGCTATGGGAGAGAAGGAATATGTGAATCAAAGGACTTGGGGAACCATGCTAATGTTCACCAACACAGCATTGGCAGCCATGGTCATCTAGACTGTATCTGAGCTATGTATGCTATCTGAGCTTTGTTTGGTAGGTCTCTCAACCTAAGAAATAGGGTAAAAGAGGAGAGAGCAGTATCCCAGCTAACCAGAGAGTACTGCAATAAATACAGAAGGAAAACTAACTTACTGCTACAGTGAAATCTCCTAACATTCTAGGCTTTCACTTAATTTGTTTCTACTTAACTACTGTTAACTAATGCCTTAACTAAATGAAGGCTGTGTAAGATTTCCCGGCAAAGGCTGGGACTATGGTAACCAACAAGTTTGAAGAACACCCCCAGAAGCTAGAATATATAAAATGTTCAAATAGCAGTTTTCTCAAGCTTCACTTGGCTTCAGTTTGTGCTGATGACAAGGTAAGTAAGATAGGTCTGTACAGGCTAAGGACCATTAGACCACACCCTGTTCAAGGGAGGCATCTGCTTTTTAGTTTTCAGCTCAGAAATGAGGTCTGCCTTTGGACTGTGGTCACTTCACATATTCTGGAGAGCAAGACATCATGAGAAATGGAAAAGAAATGCACACAATTACTGCGAAACATCTTTAAATATTGATCAAGTTTACTCTTTCTACTCTATAAATAAGAAGAAATGTAAAGTCTACAGTTCAAAAGTAAGGCCAAAGCTCAGCAATTTGTGCAAACGGTTTTTTGGCAGAACAGATTTTATAACTAATTCGTACTCTCGATATGTGAAAGAATGCTTCATCAATAAATAAGTGCAAAATGCTATGGAAAAAAAAAGCTTCAAGAAAAATGGGGTTCTCAGAGACAGAACATAATTACTGAAATACAAAACACACAATGGGAAAACCAACAGATGGACATTAATGAATAAAGCATTTGCAATTTGGAAAATCCCTTGTAATATTCTGAATACAGATGGAAATTAGAAAAGACTGCATGAACAATGAATGAATGATCCATAATAGTGAAACAACTGTGTAGTGTGAAACATGGAAGGGAAGAATGGAAAGACAGAGGAGAATAAAGATGTAATAGTAAGATCAGTATGATGATGAAAAGATGAAAAAATTCAACAGCCAGTCCTGATACAAAAAATGAAAGTAAATCACACCCAGGCACACATACACTCAGATAAAAGTATCTTTTAAAGAATTAGAAATAAAGGAAACTTACCTAACTTGAAAAAGAGTATCCTCCAAAAAACAACAGCAATCATAAAACTTAATAGTGAAATACAGCAATTATGTTAAAAACAAAACAAGGATCCTTGCCATTATTAACACTATTCAACATTTTCTAGAGGGACAAACCAATGCTATAGAACAAAACCAAAGGAACAAAAATGAGGTATAAATACTGTAAAGGAAGAAACAAAGACAAAATTTGTTATTTACCTAGGAAAACCCAAGATAGCCAAATGTAAAATTTTTAGAAACAGTGTGAGTTCAGAAAGTGAATAGGAGATAAATACAGAAAAAGAAGTGTTTAGGAAATGGAAAAAAGAAAAAGACCTATCTAAAATAATACTAAACTACAACAAAAAGTACAGAAATAATTTAACAGGAACTGTACAAGAGCCAAAAGAAGAGAATGACAAAACTTTACTGAATGACAAAAAAGGTATGACTAAATGAACTTACATTTCTGGATGATTTAATAATGCAAAGAAGATACATCTCCCTACGTTATAAACACAATACAATTCCAACTACTACATAAACTTAGTTTTGAACTTAATGAATTGGTTCTAAAGTTAAAATATTCTTAATAGATGTTTAAAAAATTGACAGTGGGGCCTTGCATTATAAAGATCAAAATGTATGATAAAGTTAAAATATTTTAAACAGTTGAACACTGAGTAAGAATAAACAGCTCAATGTAACAGTAAGGAAAACTCAAACAGAACCATTCAGGAAAAAATTGGCATTTTAAACTAACTGGGAAAGGAAGGATTATCCTATGGGTTATAATCAGCTATCCAATCGCATATCATACAGAAAAAAGAATTTCAGGTAAATTAAAGATCTAAATTCAAAAAATGAAAACAAAAGTGTTAGAAAAACATATGGGGTCAAATTTTGTATTAGCTTAAGGTGGTAAAATCCTTTCTAAGGAAGACAAAACAGAATTTACAAAGAAAAGACAGTATTTGTTAAATTTTTTATATGTGGTCAAATATCTGCACAGAAAAGTAACAACATAAGCGAAGGTAAAGAAATCAAAACAAAACAAAGACTGGAAAAATATTCACAATACATTGAACAAGGATTAATTTCTTAGTATGAGTAACTCTCAAAAGAAGAACAAAAAAGCAAAAGGAAAAACAAGCAAAAGACATAATAAATAAGCAAATCAGGAAAGCATAAATAGCCCACAGATATACAGTTGGACCATGTGAAATTGCCTACAAAAAAAAGTAACTGCTTCCTATGTTTTGAGCCTGAAAATAATCAAAGAAACATAACTTAAACAATAAGCTATAGTCCATTTATTAAAATGTTAAACAAAGCCTTGTATATAAATTTTGCATGTCCACCCACCTTGAACAAAGTATTCCTTTTTATAAATTTATCCTAAAAAAAAGAGTGCAAGAAGGATACATATAATAAAAATATTCATCAAAGCAGTGTTTATCAAAAGCAAAAACCTGGAAATAATATAAAAACCAGTATTAACAGGAGATTATTTAATTTAAATAAATATGGACCACCAATATAATAAAAATTGACATGAAATGAAAACTAAGTTAGTATGTGAAAAAGCAGATTATAAAATAGTACAGTATGTTCCCATTTATACTTAAATATATGTATGCAGGTAAGTATGAAAAGTATTATTAAAAAACATTTATAGAGCAAAAAACACACATCAAGCTCTAAAGACTTGGACAAATAATAAACTGAGAGAAAATATCTATCAAACATATATATCACTGAATCCTAATGTATAAAGGATTCTTAAAAACTAATGGGAAAAAAGGATAAAAAGCTGATAGAATGAATAAAAAGCATGAACAGATGACTCACCAAAAAAGGATACACAATGGCCCTTATCTATGACAAAGTACTTAATTTCACTCAGAGAAATTCAAATTAAAACTAAACTAAGACTTACTTATTACCTATCAGGTTGTTGGCAAAGATTCAAAACCTTATACTCCACTGGCAGCTGTGGAGAAAAAATCACTCTCATATATTGCTGCTGAGAGTGCAAAATGGCACAAACCTATGACGGGAAATTCAGTAAAGGCTAACACATCTTTGTATTCATTTACCACTTGATACAGCAACCTAATTTTTATGAATTTGCCCTGACAAACATCCACAAATATGAAACAATATAAATACACATGGTTATTCACTACAGCATTATTTGTAATAGCAAAACACTGGAACAACAAAAGTTCCTATCATTAGGGGACTGGTTGGATAACTATGATAGATCCACACAGTAGAGTATTATGCAGACAGCCAAGAGAAAAAACAATAAGGAAAATCTCTATCAATTGGATCAATTTTCTATCAAGTGAAATTTCTAGAATATATTAGATGAAAAAAAAGGGAACACAGAGGATACACAGTGTTTTGACAAAAAGAAAAGGAAATAACACAAGAGTTTGCTTACTTCTCTGGGGGAAAACATACATGACAAACTAAAAGCTATTCAAAGAGGTTACCTATAGAAGGTGAATCAGCAAAGAAGGGAATTTAAGAGTTCTCTGAGTAAGTATTTTACATAATTTTGACAGTGACTCATGTAAATTTCTTCAAGTAAAAAAATTACACCAATAAAATAGTTAATACAAGAAACTTTAAAACACAGTAACTCTCATTCTTCTTCCTTAGTAAGATATATTCTAAGGACACATAATTGCAAATAAATCTTGAACTCTAAAGTTTGTGGCTGGTAATGGCACACTGATGGTGACAATCTAGTTTTCACTGTGGGAAGAGAGATACAAATATGAATGCAGATATGAAAAGAAACCTTTTGGCACTGGATGTGAGTTGGAACTATTGATATGAGCTAGTGATTGTGTATCTCTATTCAATGGAAGGGCCTAAAGTAATGACTCCTCAGTCGCAATGAGCACACTTAGTACCCCAGATCTTGTTCTCTAAATACAACTGCCCATTAAAAAGATTTAAAAAAACTACATCTTTAAAAAATCTAGCTGATTTGAGAGCTGGAGCAAGGGGAAGTTGAAGGTGGACCTAGAACATCTGCTTCAGAAAACAAGGAAATTCTTAAAGGCTAATGGAATCACATCCAAAGGACCTTACAACTGGCTTGAAAGGACTCTACTGACAAGATCAGGAAGAATGATGGAAAAAGATTTTAACAAGTTGAATAATAAAAGAATTCATGAGCTCATACTATTAATTTTTGAAGTGGGTAGAGCTCTTCTCCACAGAAAAATGTCAGTTAATGGTAGAATTATGAAATCTCTATACTGCAACCAATGTACCATTTAAGACAACAATCATCAATGGATGCTAAAACCACTGAGCATATGGATCTCCATATAATCGCAAAGTATCACTCTCAGATTACTTATTCATTATATAGGGAAAAATGTTTCCTTATAATAAAGGGAGCAGTTGATAAAACATTATCACTAACAGGATAATTTATTATCCTGTACCATAATTTATTATTATGTACCAGTTCACATGATGTAATAAGAAGTACTGACATTATTCAGTATGCTTGTCAAACATGTTTAATCTAAGTATGTTTAATGAAACCATCAGATCAATTCAAAATTTGGAATATTCTATAATACAACAATTTTATATTCTTTAAAAAAAAGTAAATGTTATGTAAGGGAAAAGGCAAGAGGGCTTGTTCTAAACGAGTGAAACCAAAGAGACACGATCAAATGCAGTGACTATACCTAGATGGGACCCTGGATTAAAAAAGAAAAGAGGATATGAGAGGAATTCTGGGATAAATGGGAACATTTTAAAGCATAGTATTCATATCAGATATTCTTGAAATAGCATTAATTTTCTTAGGTGTGAAAATGTAATTATAGTTAAGTATGAGAATGCCTTTATTGTTTTAAGAGATATGCTGAGGTATTTAGGGGTAAAGAATCTTGATGCATATAACCAATTTTCAAATGGTTCAGCAAAGACAAGCAACAAACACACATACATGCATACATACGAATGTGTGCAGATCTACTTGACGACACATAAATGTAGACAATTGTTAATAATTAGTCAATCTAGAGAGACGGAATACAGGTGTTCATTATATTCTTTTTTGAACTTTTCTCTAGGTTTGAAAATTTTCTATTTTTTTTGTAAAAAGCTGCAGAAAAATTAAAGAACTTTCACTGCACACTCTGTATGCCTTAGTATTAGAGACTGGCAAATTTTTTGTAAAGGGCCAGAGAGTAAACATTTTAGGCTTTGCAAACTTCATGATCTCTGTTGCAACTACTCAACTCCACTTTTATAGTGCAAAGGTAGCTACTACAGGCAATACATAAACAAATGGGCATGGTTGTGTTCCAATAGAACTGTATTTACAAAAATAGGCAGTGAGCCAAACTAGCTCTTGGAACATAATTTGCCAACCCCTGATATATATACTATCAGATTTTTAAAGAATGCATGGGCATACAATGTTCTTTTTTTCCTGACTATAAGTTTATAGTCTGCATTTTTAAAAATTCATACTCTCCAAGATCATGGTCTCTTCTTTAGTCTCTACACTTTCCCATTTGGTAATCTTATGGTTTCAACCAAAGGACTCCCATTTATAGCACCTGCCTTGCTACCTTAGGCCAGACTTCTGTATTTCTATTATATACTTCATTAACATTTCCACATACATGAAGCAACAAAGGTCAAATTCAGTACATCAAAATGAAAATTACTACCTTTCTTCCCAAGCCAACTTCCCCTAAACATGATTCAATTCTACCAATAGTACAACCATCCAACTAGGCTGAAAAACTGGGAGACCAACAGTGAAGAAAAGAGTTAACATAGCAGGACTCTGACTGCCTGTCTTCAGAAAGGCCTGCTTACAAAGCTGGCCCTTGGCTGGCACCTGAAAACTCACAGTTTGGGAGGTATCTCACTATTCCAAGAAGTAGTAAGAGTAGCTCACTATGTCTAAACTACACAAATAATTTGGTTTACGCTGAACACCAGCTTTCCTTCAGGGAATCTGGAATTTTAGTACATGCAAGTAGAGGGTGCCTACATGAGCAGCCTCCAATAAAAAACCTTGGGTATTGAGTCTCTAATGAGCTGCTCTAGTAGACACCACTTCACAACTTTATAATGGAAGAATTAAGAGCTTCCTGTGTGACTTCACTGGGAAAGGACTCCTGGAAGTGTGTACCTGATATCCTCCAGACTTTGCCTCATATGCCTTCTCCTTGTTCATTTTTCCTTATCCCTTTATATAGTAATAAATCATAGTAGTGAGTGTAACTATATGGATGAGTCCTGTGAGTCCTTCCAGTGAATCTCCAAACCTTGAGGTAATCTTAGGGACCTTTGGCACATCTTCTCTTTTTCACCTAGGTATTTAATTAGTTGTAAAATATTCTTGATTCAACATCCATTATCTCTCACTTCTCATTCAGTTTTTCTTCTCCATTTCCACTGTTACTATTTAGGATTAGATTACTGCACTGGTCTCCTAGTTACTGGACCTCCTATTTCCCCACTTAGTTTCTTAAGACATAATTCCCATCATTTTACTTCTTAGTTCTAAAATCTTCAATGATAACTCATTCTGTCACAGAACAAAGTCCAAAATCTTAAACCTGGAATTTATAACCATCCACTGGCTCCAAACTACTTCTTTAACCTGATTTTCCATTTCATGACAGCACATACTCTATACTTCAGCTAAATCATCACCTGTCAACTTCCAAATTACCCTCTACTCTAGACTCTGGCTAATAGAGTTTCCAGGACATCATACTCCCCCTCCCCATACTGCATGAATCCATACAGTCTAAGTTCTAGTGGCACCTCTTAGGTCATTTTAGCTAGAAATAATCACTATTTTTTTCCTGAATTTTAATAGGATTTTATTTACTTCTTTCTAATGGCACTTATCAGTTTGTATCTTGTATTAGTCTTACATACATACATTTCAGAACCCCTTTCCTTCAGAGAATGGTCTATCTTGGCTTAACTTTTGTATTCCCTTACAGTGCCATGCAACTGTACACACTTCATAAGTTATTTGTTGGATGAAAAGATGAATGGAAAAATGAAAAAACAAGAAGGCAATCACATGAATGCCTGTTCTAGTGTAATACAAAAGGAGGAAAGAAATTCTTAGAAATCATGTTATAGGTGGGAGTTAGGTATGGCTGAAACAGTACTATTCTCATTCAAGAGACATACTGTACATTTAATCACACTTCTAGAAGCACATGTAGCAAGGCACCATGCTTAGACCTGTGCAAGACACCACGAATTAAATAAGCTTCAGTGAATCGGTTTCATATCCAATCCTATCTATAATGCAATTTATGAAAATGGGAGTGAAATCCCTAACAAATTTTAGAACATTTTTATAATACAATCCATAAGATAGGAACAGATTTTGTATCAACTGTGACTTGGTTGTGACAATAAAGGTATAAGAAATCACAGTTTTTCCAAAAAGGATATGAAATACTAAACACCAAATCAATTTAAACATTTTCTAATTTATAAAATTTAGCACATTTAGGAGGATGGAGAATATACTTCTGCCCTTCTCTCACCGAATGCAAAAACAAAAAGTGAAATCACATCAATCATTTTGTTAATGAGGTGGGGAATAGGTTTTCATAGAAGACTATAACTGAAGCTGAAGAAAAGGCAGTACTCCTATATAACCAAAAATACTTACACATTTTTTCTACAGATACACTAACTTGAGAGAGCTTAAATTTTTGTCCTTTTTTCCTCACATTTTATAAAAGTGTCTAAATAATCAGATGAAATACTACAAGACAATAAACTAATTTTGAATGAAATATACTACCTCCAACAACGATGTTCACCATTTCTTCTACAATGCTCTGTACAATGTCTTGTGGCTTTTCCTCACAGTCATGATTTTCTCCATCATATAATATGTCATTTTTAGATAATGCTATAAAAATGAAAATTCAAGAAAGCATTATTTTAATTTGGGGGAAACTTCTACTAAACACCTATAATGAAGAACTTTCCTAAAAAATTAAAATTAAAAATATCAGATATATGAAGCTAGAAGCTATTTATTACAAGTTAAACCTTCAAAATTTTAAATATTTTAACTTTTAAAGTATTTTATAAAGTTGGGTCAATTTCAACAATGATTCATTTGCCAAACTACTGAGTAATTATTCAACTTGTGAATATTTTAGCACATTCCTTTAAGAACCAAAAATTTTTAGTTTATTTTCAATGAAACATTTCTAACATGTCACACACACTTGTCAAATAATATATTAAATATAATTATAGCTTGCTTTGATAAATTAGGCTTATCAATAATAAACTCATCATTGTACTCTAATATAGTAAGGTCCTGGAAGAAGGAGAGAGAGGGCCATATGGGCCTCCAACAGTGCTTTCCAGCCTTTCCTTATTTCATTCCCAAAAGAATCTACATATCCAATGTAAAATTATCTTTAGTAAATAAAAAAGAATTAATTTCCCAATTTAACATTAATCAACAGATAAAACTGCCAATCAGAACTTTGCAACAGCCTAAGAGAAACTGATAAATGATACTCCATCTAGCTTATGAAGATCATTACAGATAAAAACAGGATTTCCAGTGAGTTTTGAAATGTTGCATATATCTCAGGAAGGCTCAATTAGCACTTAAGATGCTTTGGGGTCTGGGACCCTGTTCTGGGAACCACTGCCGTACACCAAATGGCATCAGACTGCCTTATCAGCTGATAGTGCTGCTGCCTGCACTCCCATTCCCATTCACACTACTATAAAGAGCTACTACTTATAATTCTGGCTTCCAGAAGCCTATCTTCCCTTTTTTCATTGCTCCTAACCTATGCTGTATTCTACAAAATACTGAATGCCACAAAAGGAAATCTGGTAAGTGAGCATATCAAATAAGTAACCTTATTTTATTTAAGAAAATCTGAATGCAAGAGCATTTGTGGAGTAAAAACACATAAATGTTTTGACAGGTAAATTTTCCACCATTCTTATACTTTGTATTTCTGTGCTCCAATTTGGCTAAAATAACCTGAAGTCTGAAAATCTGAGCTGCAACATAACTAAATGCAGTCACTAAAAAGTATACAAAATGACTAGTGAATCAACAGTCAATTCTCACATAAATTATCTGACAGAAATAGATTAGAATAACAGTGAGCAGTATTTATTACACATAGGAAATGACTGGAGAAGTTAATTATTGTGTTCAAAGCCCAAAGCTAGTAAGTGATAGAGATGTGATTCAGAAAAGGTACTAACTCAAGAACATGTACTCTTAACCAACAGCTCTAGGGCAAAAGCTTCACTTATATCTGCTGTTGAGAGAAAAACATCTTTAAAGTCAAAATAACCATGGCTATGCCACAGGAAATTGAGTCTTATTTATAACTCTGTATCCTGTAAGGTACCTACAGTGGTATCTCATACATCGTAGATGCTTCTTTTCCTTGGACCTCAGCCCATGTTGTTTCTTCTGTTGGAAAATTTCTGAAATTTTCTAGCTAGCCAATTCCTACTTCTATCCAACCAGACTCAGCTAAAACATCATCACTTTCTTTACAAAAGCATTTCCTAACCCTCCTCAGCAGAATTACCCTGTGCACAGCACTTTCAGGATTTTTATATTAGTACCTTAACACACCTGACCATCCAGGAAGACCATGACTGCCCTAAGAGCAATGGCTATTATCTCCATCAGCTTTTTAACCCCAAGTCCTAGCACAGTACCTAGGACACAGTATGCTAAATGGGTATTTGATAAATGCATAGATGAAAAAATGAAGGAATAAATAAAGTCCCAACTTTTTTAGAGATTAGCCCTTTGAATTAGTTTCTTTGTAAGCTCACAGTGTAAGTAGGGGAAATTTTGGCAAGGGCAGGCTAGAAAAACAGATCAGATCAGCAGTACAGATTTTCTACTAGCTTGAGTACTGTGAGTGCTTGTTTTATCAAAATTATCCCTTTTAATAAACAGGCATCCATCTGTTCATGCTACTGCTGATGGTTCACGTCACAATCAGGCTTCAGAAAAGATGTGGTAAAAAAAAAAAAATCAAGAGCTGAAAATACATTAGAGAAATCTTTCCTCATAGTCAAGTAAAAACACAGAATTCAGATGAACTGTTAGTAAGCCCGAATCATCCTAGCTCTGTAGAACCACAATGGACGGGCAACATTTTTTAACACCTAACTAAGGAGGAACAAAGGGAACAACCAAACTCCTTGGCAGTTGTATAGAACAATTAAGCTAAGAATGTTTGAGGGAAAAAAATTACTTCATATGATTATTTATAAAGAACAAACTTGTAAAAATAAATAAATCTAATTTTTGTCATCTTATTTTTTTCTTATAAATTTACTTACAAAAAGTACTGTCAGAGAATATCTCACTTTTAGTGATTATTACACATCAGAATATAAAAATAAATGACATCTTTTTCACTAT
Organism: Manis javanica; assembly: GCF_040802235.1. Lineage (NCBI taxonomy): Eukaryota > Metazoa > Chordata > Mammalia > Pholidota > Manidae > Manis > Manis javanica. Next base: position 155,517,780 of record NC_133157.1, read on the forward strand.
CAGGTGTTACTCGTTAGGTTTCTTTCTATATTTAATTTCAGTACTTTTTTGGCTATAATATTTTCTGAATAACATAATGATGCCCTAAAATTTTCATTCACATTTCAAATAACCTTACTAAATAGCTCTCTTGTTACCTGTGAAACTTATTATAAGAAAATTGAAGTTCCTATATAAAATGCTAACAGACATTTGTGACCCTTTTTAGTAACACTGTCTCCTCCAAAGCAAGTTTATAAATCATACTGCTCATGAGATGCTAATGAAGGCATGGTATCTTTAATAGATGTCCTGTGCATTGAAGTGAAATGAACTTTACCACCTAGGATGGAAAGTTTCTACAATTACACAATGTGTCTGATATCTTTTAAAGTTGTATTACCTTTTCTAAACTTTGTCAAAAACATGCCTACACTCTTCCTACGATACACTCACACCCCTCCCCAACCACAAACCCTTCTCAAAAAGATTACTTTCAGCGGCAGTTGCCTGGTCAGCTTCAGTCTGTTCGTTTTCTGCACTGGAAAGATCAGAACCATTTTCAGGTTCTGTGTCATCCTGAAGGCTTTTATCCACATCATTTATATGGGGACCAAGGTCCCCTTCATGTTCTTGGGACAGATGATCAACAGCCTGAGGGGGTAAGTATCTAAGCTGAGGAGGTTCAGGCTCATGATGACTCCCTGGGGACTGCAACAGGTGATGATGTTGCCGGTGCCTTTCTTTTTCCATTTGTTTGGCTTCCTGCAACTGGAAAGATAAAGAATTTCCAAAATTAATAAAATAAGTTGTTTAAAATTTGGAGGGATGATGTTACATTCAACTATAAATTCTTTATATAAGGTGCTAACTTGTCTCTAGACTTAGAAATTGGAGTCCATCAGAAATAAAGAACATACAATATATTAAAAACATGCAAAAACAACCAATGACAGAGAAATATGCAAGAGCTAAAGGATCAAGTTGGGAGGGAGAAAATACAGAAATAAAACAGTCTCTGGAAGGACTTAAGAGCAGACTGGATGAGGTGCAAGGGGGCCGTTAATGGAATAGAAATCAGAGAAAAAGAATACAGAGAAGCTGAGGCAGAGAGAGATAAAAGGATCTCCAGGAAAGAAAGAATATTAAGAGAACTGTGTGACCAATCCAAATGGAACAATATTTGCATTATAGGGGTACCAGAAAAATAAGAGAGAGAGAAAAGGGATAGAAAGTGTCTTTGAAGAAATAATTGCTGAAACTTCCCTAAACTGGGGAAGGAAATAGTCTCTCAGACCATGGAAGCCCACAAACCTCCGAACACAAGGAACCCAAGGAGGACAACACCAAGACATGTAGTAGTTAAAGTGGCAATGATCAAAGACAAAGACAGAGTATTAAAGGCAGCCAGAGAGAGAAAAAAGGTCACCTACAAAGAAAAACCCATCAGGCTATCATCAGACTTCGCAACAGAAACCTTACAGGCCAGAAGAGAATGGTATGATATATTTAATGTATTGAAACAGAAGGGCCTTGAACCAAGAATACTGTATCCAATGCAATTATCTTTTAAATATGAAGGAGGGATTAAACAATTCCCAGACAAGTGAAAGTTGAGGGAAACTGCCTCCCACAAACCACCTCTACAGGATATTTTAAAGGGACTGCTATAGATGGAACCACTCCTAAGGCCAAACAGATGTCACCAGAGAAAATCACAGCAAAGAAAGTGGAACAATCAAATACTAACTAAAGGCAAAAAATAAAATCAACTATGCACAAAAGCAGTCAAAGGAAACACAAAAGAGTACAGATTAAAACACCTAACATATAAAGAATGGAGGAGGAGGAATAAGAAGGGAGAGAAATAAAGAATCATCAGACTGTGTTTATAATAGCTTAATAAGAGAGTTAAGTTAGACAATTAGACAGTAAAGAAACTACCCTTGAACCTTTGGTAACTACAAATCTAAGGCTTGCAATGGCAGTAAGTACGTATCTTTCAATAATCACCCTAAATGTAAATGGACTGAATGCACCAAACAAAAGACACAGAGTAACAGAATGGATAAAAAAGCAGGACCCATCTATATGCTGCTTACAAGAGTCTCACCTCAAACCCAAAGACACACACAGACTAAAAGTCAAGGGAGGAAAAAGATATTTCATGCAAACAATAGGGAGAAAAAAGCAGGTGTTGCAGTACTTGTATCAGACAAAATATACTTCAAAACAAAGAAAGTAACAAGAGATAAAGAAGGACATTACATAATGAAAATGGGGAGTCAAACAAGAGGACATAACAATTACAAATGTATATATACCCAATAGATGAGCACCAACATATGTGAAAGAAATACTAACAGAATTCAAGGAGGAAATAGAATGCAATGCATTCATTCTAGGAGACTTCAACACACCACTGACGTCAAAGGACAGATCCACCAGACAGAAAATAAGTAAGGACAGAGAGGCACTGAACAATACAGTAGAACAGATGGACCTAATAGACATCTACAGAACTCTACACCCAAAAGCAATAGGATACACACTCTTCTCAAGTGCACATGGAACATTTTCCAGAACTGACCACATACTAGGCCACAAAGAGTCTCAGTAAATTTGAAAAGATTGAAATTCTACCAACCAACTTCTCAGACCACAAATGTATAAAACTAGAAATAAATTGTACAAAGAAAACAAAAAGGCTCACCAACACATGGAGGCTTAACAACATGCTCCTAAATAATCAATGGATCAATGACCAAATTAAAACAGAGATCAAGCAATGTATGGAGAATAAAGACAACAACAGCACAAAGCCCCAACTTCAGTGGGACACAGCAAAGGCAGTTTTAAGGGAAAGTATATAGCAACCCAGGTCTATTTAAAGAAGGAAGAACAATCCGAAATGAATAGTCTAAAGTCACAATTATTGAGATTGGAAAAAGAAGAACAAATGAGGCCCAAAGTCAGCAGAAAGAGGGACATAATAAAAATCAGAGAAGAAATAAATAAAATTGAGAAGAAGAAAACAATAGAAAACATCAATGAAACCACAAGCTGGTTCTTTGAGAAAATAAACAGAATAGATAAGCCCCTAGCCAGACTAATTAAGAGTAAAAGAGAATCTACACACATAAACAGAATCAGAAATGAGAAAGGAAAAATCATGACGGACCCTACAGAAATACAAAGAATTATTAGAGAATACTATGAGAATCTATATGCTAATAAACTGGAAAACCTAGAAGAAATGGATAACTTTATACAACCTTCCTAGAATGACCAAGGAAGAAACAGAAAATCTAAACAGACCAATTGCCAGCAACGAAATTCAACTGGTAATCAAAAAACTACCCAAGAACAAAATCCCTGGGCCAGATGGATTTACTGCTGAATTTTATCAGACATATAGAGAAAACATAATACCCATTCTTCTTACAGTTTTCCAAAAAATAAAAGAGGAGGGAATACTTCCAAACTCATTCTATGAAGCCAGCATGACTCTAATACCAAAACCAGGCAAAGACCCCACCAAAAAAGAAAATTACAGACAAATATCCCTGATGAACATAGATGCAAAAATACTCAACAAAATATTAACAAAATGAATTCAAAAATACATCAAGAGGATCATACACCATGATCAAGTAGGATTCATCTCAGGGATGCAAGGATGGTACAACATTTGAAAATTCATCAACATCATCCACCACATCAACAAAAAGGACAAAAACATCATGATTATCTCCATAGATGCTGAAAGAGCATTCGACAAAATTCAACATCCATTCATGATAAAAACTCTCAGCAAAATGGGTATACAGGGCAAGTACCTCAACATAATAAAGGCCATATATGATAAGCCCACAGCCAACATCATACTGAACAGCGAGAAGCTGAAAGCCTTTCCTCTAAGATAGGGAACAAGACAGGGATGCCCACTCTCCCCACTGTTATTTAACATAGTTCTGGAGTTCCTAGCCATGGCAATCAGACAAAACAAAGAAACACAAGGCATCCATATTGGTAAAGAAGAAAGCAAACTGTCACTATTTGCAGATGACATGGTATTGTACATAAAACACCCTAAAGACTCCACTCCAAAACTTCTAGAAAAAATATCTGAATTCAGCAAAGTTGCAGGATACAAAATTAACACACAGAAATCTGTTGCTTTCCTATACACTAATGATAAACTAGCAGAAACAGTAATCAGAAAACAATTCCATTCACAATTGCATCAAAAAGAATAAAATACCTAGGAATAAACCTAACCAAGGAAGTGAAAGACCTATACCCTGAAAACTACAAGACACTCTTAAGAGAAATTAAAAAGGACACTAACAAATGGAAACTCATCCCATGCTCTTGGTTAGGAAGAATTAATATTGTCAAAATGGCCATCCAGCCTAAAACAATCTACAGATTCAATGCAATCCCTATCAAAATACTAACAGCATTCTGCAACAAACTGGAACAAATAGTTTTAAAATTCAGATGGAACCACAAAAGACCCTGAATAGCCAAAGCAATCCTGAGAAGGAAGAATAAAGCAGGGGGGATCTTGCTTCCCAACTTCAAACTCTTCTACAGAGCCACAGTCATCAAGACAATTTGGTACTGGCACAACAGCAGACCCACAGACCAGTGGAACAGGACAGAGAGTCCAGATATTAACTCAAACATATATGGTCAATTAATATATGATAAAGGAGCCATGGACATACAATGGGGAAATGACAGCCTCTTCAACGGCTGGTGTTGGCAAAACTGGACAGCTACATGTAAGAGAATGAAACTGGATTATTTTCTAACCCCATACACAAAGTAAATTCGAAATGGGTTAAAGACCTGAATGTAAGTCATGAAACCATAAAACCCTTAGAAAAAAAACATAGGCAAAAATCTCTTGGACATAAACATGAACAACCTCCTCATGAATCTATCTCCCCGGGCAAGGGAAACAAAAGCAAAAATGAACAAGTGGAACTATATCAAGCTGAAAAGCCTCTGTACAGCAAAGGATACCACCAAGAGAACAAAAAGGCATCCTACAGTATGGAAGAATATATTCAGAAATGACAGATCCGATAAAGGGTTGACATCCAAAATATATAAAGAGCTCACACACCTCAACAAAGAAAAAGCAAATAATCCAATTAAAAAATGGGCAGAGGAGCTGAAAAGACAGTTCTCCAAAGAAGAAATTCAGATGGCCACCAGACACATGAAAGATGTTCCACATAGCTAGGCATCAGAGAATTGCAAATTAAAACCAAAATGAGATATCACCTCACACCAGTAAGAACCACCATCCAAAAGACAAACAACAACAAATGTTGGCGAGGTTGTGGAGAAACACAAACCCTCCTACACTGCTGGTGGGAATGTAAATTAGTTCAACCATTGTGGAAAGCAGTATGGAGGTTCTTCAAAAAGCTCAAAATAGAAATACCATTTGACCCAGGAATTCCACTTCTAGGAATTTACCCTAAGAATGCAGCAACCCAGTTTGAAAAAGACATATGCACCCCTATGTTTATCACAGCACTATTTACAATAGCCAAGAAATGGAAGCAACCTAAGTGTCCATCAGTAGATGAATGGATAAAGAAGATGTGGTACATATACACAATGGAATATTATTCAGCCATAAGAAGAAAAGAAATCCTACCATTTGCAACAACATGGATGGAGCTAGAGGGTATTATGCTCAGTGAAATAAGCCAGGCAGAGAAAGACAAGTATCAAATGATTTCACTCATCTGCGGAGTGTAAGAGCAAAGAAAAAACTGAAGGAACAAATCAGCAGCAGACACAGAACCCAAGAATGGACTAATAGTTACCAAAGGGAAAGGGACTGGGGAGGGTGGGTGGGAAGGGAGGAGTAAGGGGGAGGAGGAAAGGGGGCATTATGATTAATACTAATACTAATGTACAATGAGGGGGGCATGGGGAGAGCTGTACAACACAGAGAAGACAAGTAGTGACTCTATATCATCTTACTACGCTGATGGTCAGAGACTGTAATGGGATATGTGAGGGGGTCTTGGTGATGGGGGGAGTCTAGTAAACATAATGTTCCTCATGTAATTGTAGATTAATGATATCGCAATAAAAAAATAATTAATTAATTAAAAAAACAAGTAATGGTGGTTAGTTTGTAGGGGGATGGAAACTGTTACACACGAACAGAGATGTTAAGTCAGTACGTGTCTTCTCATTATTTTTGGTGTTTAAATGATGTGAATATATTACCTAAACAAAACTAAAAACTAAACATTTCTATAACATTTCCATACTTTCTAGAGCAGGATTTCTCAACATCAGTACTACTGACATTTGGGGTGGATAATTCTTCGTGGGGTTTTTTTTTTTTTTTTGGTGGGGGAGAGGCTATCCTGAGTACTGCAGTGTTTAGCAACATCCCTATCCTCTACCACATGTGTCCTAACAGTCATGACAATCAAGTGTTTCAAATCAGTTCAAAATAACAAGTTAGAAGTTCATTTTTAATTACAAAGACCTACACAATTAAAAAAACAAAAAAAGTTTCCATCTGATTTTTTAAACTCCCAAAACATTTCATCAATATAAATGAAATATTTTTGAAGGCTCAATGAATAATTTTATACCAGAAAAGATCAAATTAGGAAGTTGTATATCTACATTCCACTCAATTGAAATAATGGTATCAATTCATAAATACTCCCATGAGGATGACATCAGTATCTTTCAAATTCTCTTTGTGAAGTAAAAACATTTTACACAAAGTCAAACAAGTCATTATATCTAAGAATAAAACAAAACACAATACCAAATATATCCATTAATTAAAACTGCAAATAAAAGACATACTTCTCTACAGGCATAAATATTTCACTATAGTATCTATAAACTCTTTTCTGTATTTGATGCCTGTAGTATTCTACACAATCTCTCTTTTTTTAATACTTACTGCTTGGTTTTCCATGCGTGCAAAAATAACATTGAGCATCTGAGTAAGAGTAGCTTTGGCTGTTGTCTGATTGATAAGATTTTTGCTTGCTAGATAGATATTGTAACATGTTCTCACAGCTTGCAGTACAGTTCCTTCATGAATTTCTATATGTTGAGATGTTACTGCAGTAAGTAAAGCCTTGAGAGAAAAAAAAAAGTAACTTTCTCCATCCAGAGTTTCAGCCCAAAAATATATGATTATTTTTATATTAGAATAAAAACTTTCAGATACCATTGAGACTTTTAGGTATATACTAAGAGAGTTTCTACATACTTTGAGTATATTACCAACTGTTAAAATATTTTGTTTTCCTCATTCTGGTAGTAGTTTCCATATAATCCTCCCAAACCCAGAACACTAGAAAACTAACTAATTTGTTTGAACACAAGTTTCATTTTAATAAATATTTAATTTAGTTTGTTAAAATGCAAAGCATTAAAACTGCCATAGTAAACAGAGATATTCTTCTTAAGATCTATTGGAAAAGACTGTAAACTTTGGAGTACACACATTGTATCCACTTATTTACTTAGATTTACAAAATTTTGAAGATATTTACAAATATTTTAGAATAAAGCATTTAAAATAATCCTAAAGTGAATCAATCCTTCAGTAAAGTGAACTTTATGTGCATTTTCACACATTTAGGTTACTTCAAATTTTTCAAAAGCAAGGACTCACAACTTTTGACCTTTATGTTGTACAGTGCTATGCAGAGTCAGCATTGAATATATGCTAAATAAGCAATGACAGACATGAAATTACAAATGAAAGGACAACAGGTCAGACAGCTTTTTAAGAATAAAGATATTATATGCCTTGTGAAATGAATATGGATATGAAATTGAAAGGCTCAGAAGAGGCTACAGCCACACATGAAGGAACACTTTATACATGTAAACAATTCCAGAAGTTCTAATAATACAAGAAAATTGTACTGATATATATTAATCTACCATTGTTAGGCAGAAAAATAGGTATGAGCGGGGTGGAGAGAGAGTAAGGCCAGTAATGCCCACAAAAATGGACTCAGAGTTAACCAGATAAAACTAGAGAGCCAGAAAAGACTCAGAGTTAATGAATTAAGCAGTTGAAGGTCCAAAAGCCAGGAATAACTTGGAATGTCCAGATATTCCCCAGATAAAGAAAAGTATCTGACAGCAGCCCATGTCTTCATTGTGTCAATTAGATCATGCTATTTTAAGATTTACTTTAGCCTGCTAAAAGGCCCAGCTTATTCTTTAACAACCTGTATACTGTTTCTTTCCTCCTCCCCCAGTGCCTAATCAAGCAACTTTGTAACCAGGGCAGGAGATAAGCATCATAATTAGTTTTCCACAAAAAAGCCCAGATATAAGCAGTATAGTAAGGACAGGAAAGATTCCACCTTAAAGCTAAGATTCCATTTTAAAAGCCAGGAAGTTAGGAGGTAAAATTCCTGACATATTCTTTAGCAAACAGACAGTAACTCAGCCCACCTTGAGGGCAGGGTAGGTGGTCTTGATTGATATGTTCCCAGAGGGAAGCTGCTATCCTGGGGAGGAACTGGATCAGTAAGTTCCTTGTGTTAATTTTGCAGAATTACCTGGGAACTGATAACAGAGGAAAGGAGGCATGGTGTCTCTCACCAGAGATAAGCATCTTGAGACTACTTGACAAGCCTACACTCCCTAGCCCTTTGTTACATTCCTGAAAAATCCTTAAAAGAGGGAACCCCCAACCTTTCAGGGCTCCTCCTATCTGAGGATGTCTATACTTTTTCTCTCTTCAAGTAGGTAACTTTAAATAAAACTTTTACTCTGCTTTACTACTGTGTCTCTGTCTTTCAATTCTTTGTTGTGGTGGGGACAAGAACAGAGGAAAATAACTCAAATCCCACTCCCCCACCCCACTCCCGACCACTACCATTAGCAGTAACATTAAGAATTCAATATTTATAACAGACTGAAAACACAACTGAGTGGTTGTTCTTTAAAGGAGTTTAATCATCCAGGAATGTTACAGCACAAACCCAGGACAGGGCTTAGCAGATCAGGTACAAAGGAATCAGGAAAGTTGGTTTATGAGTAGTCCAAAGGGTGAAGAGTGGGTCTAGAAGACAGACTCCTGAGGGGTCCAATGGTGCAGAAGAAACTAGAAGAGTCACAGCACCTTCACAATGGACCCTAAAGCTCAAAAGATGGAATATGGATGGTAAACATGTCAGAAACTGAAAAGTCTGGGAGACTCGGGGACCCACGCCAAAATTGGGACCTTCAAAATAAGAGATTTGGAAATAGTCTTCTTCTAACAAATTCTTGGCATTCAATAACAAAATCCCTTCATGTATGGGATCTAAAATGCACCCAAATAACCTCTATTACAGCTGCAAAGCACTGCTTTTCCAAATTTTTAAAGCTAAAAGTCTTCTGATTTGAAAATATAAAGATGAATTATAAATTCATTTTATGTAATTAATTACCTTTATTATTTGCAACTGAACTCCTTCATCTGTTTGAGGACCTTGGAAACAGCCACAAATTGTTTCAATAATTCTATCTATTAATTTTTTGCCTGGTGTTGTACTATCTGGAGCACTGCCAGTCAAGTGCCCATAAGCAATAAGTTTCTGAAATAGAGAAAGAAAATAATGATTCTAATTAAGTTAATATATATACTAATCAAATATGCATTAAGATTACAATTTACAACTGAATATATATTAAACTTTTTACATAAATGCATTAAATGCATTTTGGCTACTTACAGCCAAAGTTACATGCCAACTTCTGAAGAAAGCTTTATTAGCTAAAAACATGAAATTATTTACACTCTGAATAACCACAAAAACAGAATAACCACAACAAAACCATCAAGCAGTACTTTCAGAAAGCAAGGCTTTAGAACTTGTCTCTAGTGAGTTAGAATAAAGAGCTTACTGCTGTCTATGTAAACATTATTGATACTGCTTTTGTGAAAGCTATCTTAACACATTTAAACGATCCAAAATCTCTTTCCAAATCAGATCTGTGAATATTCAGAAAACCCAATTTCTATACACTGGCAGCAATAAATCAGAGATTTGTTCATTCATCATTACCATTATAAACCTGCAAGGAAGGGCTTGGATATTATAATTTTAATTTTAAAGGGAAAAGGTTACAAATCAAATGAACTTATCCTTAATGTATTTTAAGAACAAATCATGTTTTCCTAGCCACTGATTTGTTAAATAGGTATAATCCCCAAACAGTGAAAACACCTGAAAAGAGCAATGACCCCTGTATTCGGAGGTCATCTGTGTATATAAAATGGCAAGAAAGATTTATGGAATTTTTCTGACATAAATTAATGTCAGACCTAAAGTCCAGAAGTGAATATAAAAAGCTGGCCAGTGTTAACCTGTTGTTTTATATAATACAATAGGCAATTAGTAAAATCATATGCAAATGATTTAGTAAAACTCACTGTAAATAATGATGAATCTAAAGCCAGCAGCAGGTTGAAATTACTATGGTTCTTGCATTGCATGGAAAGGAACACTGACCAAATCAACACTTTCATTAATGATGATCATAGTAAAGAGTGTGTCTCACTAAGCTAACGGTTTTTATTATCCTTTTAAACTAACTGCAACTATTATTATCTCTCTTGAATATAAGCAACCGTTTGTTTTCTTACCACAAAAAGAATATTCAAGGCTTTCATGGAAAATGTCTGAATCATAAATTGTGAGTAGTAATGTTTAGAAACATTCAAATTAAATGTTTTTTAGATACTGCCATTTTATACATACCTGTAAACAATCTAGAGATGTACTGACTATACGAGGACATTTGGACTGACATGCTAATTCAAAAGGTAGGAAGTACTTGTCTGCTTCAATAAAATTTGTCTTTGATTTCACTGGTGGAAGAGTGCTTGATCCAGCTTTTGCTTCTCCATGAGGAGGGCTAAAGGAAAAAGAAGAGTCTGATTAGAACATCAAATTTATCACATTTATGATAAACTCATATAAAAACACAGAATTTCAGTTCTAAAAGGACCCTTGCTACACCAGTCTTCATCTTCCCATCAAGCCCAAGAAGTTATTTGCTACAGGTTAAAAGCTAATGGCCAGAGTGTGACTAAATGCAAGAGAATCAAAGAAATTGAAGTTGCTTTAAATAATTATTCAGGTTACTAAATAATTATTTAGTAATCTTTCTAAATACAAATGAAAGTCTTTAAGCAAAGACTTTAAAGCATATCTTACAGTATTTCAGAAATACCCTTACATAGTTACATATGAAATCTTTTTGTATTTGAAAGTATGCTTACAAGTATAAGTATTTCTTAATTGTTTTTCTAATTGATTATAAGGGTCACATGCAGAAAACTTGCCACACTAAAAACATGATTACATCATTATTTTGGCCAAGGCTGATTAGTTTGAAAATTATTTCTACTAAACAAAAGAAACCCCACAAACCTCTGTTTTTCAGTTTCCGCTTTTATTTCCTCTGGGGAAAAAGAAAGAGGCATACATTAGAAAACTTGACATCAGAAAGATCATTAAGTCATTTGTTTACAGGTTTTATAAACTGATTTGCAGCATCTACAAGAAGTTGGAACGAATGCAAAGTCCAAAGAAAATCACATACTAAAATTCTGTTGTGGCTAAATGTATTAATTTATATGAATAAAATAAATTTTATAAAACTATGCAAAGAATATAAATTAACCATAAGGATAAGTAGTATTGTGGATTACTATATCCCAAGGCATTTCCTTTTCTCAAAATAGTTTTTTCACCCCAAAGGAACTATTTACATTAACCAGAAGCATTAATATTTAAGAACAGAGTATTATGTATGCCGTATTCAAGTTACAAAATATACAGCACAAGTTGAGTGAGGAAAAAAAAATAACATGCCACTCTTGTGATATCTCAAGATTATTAGGCCAGAACTGTAACTTCTTGCCAGGTACATATGTGCTGATATTTAACCAATATTTTCCCAATTATGGTTATTATAAAACACACATGCTCAATTTAATGGGAAATTTTTCTTTTGCTGTTTATACCTATAAGAGATGACGTAAATTAGATAAATCCCAGCTGCACGAGTCTTAAATTTAATTGATAGATTAGGGAATTTGGTTAATTGACTAAACCTGTCTGAAATTTGGAAGACAAGCATCAAATGCAACATTAATACTTAATATTAATGAAGCCAACAGTTGTTGAGAACTTACTATGTGCCAAGCACTATTATATTTTACACGTACTAACATATTCAAACCCTCATAACAATCCTATGAGTTCTGTACTGTCATATCCTCACTTTAAAAGTTAAGAAAAATTGAGGCACAGAGAGGTTAAATAACTTGCTCAAGGACTGCATGACTTGGATGTGTGGCTAATCAGGTTTCAGTATGTTTTAAAACTAGGTAATCTAATTCCAGATACAATTGTTTTTTTTTTAAAACTCTTTCATACATAGGTGTATCTATGAATACCGAGCAAAATGTTAAATTTTGGTATTATATACAACGGCTAGCCTATAAATTTAATACCTATTAAAAACTATCATGTATTGGGACACTATGTTAGGCCCTTTATAAAGTGATTTTGTCAAATCACTTTGTCATAAATAAACTATTATCTACTCTGTGCCAAGCACTTTCTGTGTTTGGTATTTCAGTCTATTCTCTGTGGACCAAAGCTCTTCCCATTTAACCAGTGGCAGGAGGGGAAGGGAAACAATGTAAAAATAATTTGTGTAGGTATTTAAAATAATAAATAAAAGTTCACATTATCTGATGTTAAAGACTGCATACGGCTACTAAAACTGTACAGTTCACCAATACATATAATTAAACATAATTTGAATCATTTTTTAAAAATGTAGTATGGATGAGGGGAAAATGATGTATTAACTACCTTAAGTCTTCGTAACAAAATTTAAAGAATTAGTTTTCATTTAAAAATATCATTATTATTTAAGAAGCTGAGGTACTGCTAAAAATTAGACAAGGTAGAAAAAAGATAAAAGGAAGGGAAAAGGCGGAGATGGCAGTTTTTGTGTAAGATATATTTTCACTTATAAATTAGTTAGGAAATAGTATATTCTGGTGAGAATAATACATTCGTTGAGAATATCAGAGGTGGTATAACATTTTAAACAGCACTGTGTTTTGATACCACCTGTCACAAAATAACAACTGTGTGACCTTGAGGAACAACCTTCCACTTTACTAACTACCAGAGAACTGCAAACATCCTTTCTATTCTAAAACATGGGTCAACAACTATGGCTCACGTACTAAAGGCAGCCCTCCAACGTTTTCCTACAGCCCATGAACTTAAGAATAATTTTAACAGTTGAACATGTACAGTCAATTTGATTCTAGAGCACTAACTCTGAAGCCCAATGAAGAGTAACGTTATCACCTTTAAAAGAATTCCTTTCTTCTCATTTGTAGACCAAGATTACACAATTTACACTCGATTATTTTGAATTTCATCAATAAAAACATTTGTGTAAGTTTGTTTTGTCTTGGTATTATAAGTACTTTTATAATATTCTTGATTTTTCTCCTTGGCCCACAATGACCTTTACAGGTAAGGTTTGCTGGCCTTTGCTCTAAAACATTGTGGTTCAAAGGATCCTATTTGCTATATGAACCATTTTATTCTACAGTTCCACTATTTTCTAAATGTTCATATTTAAATAGTCTAATTAAAACACTCAACATGAGCTATACTGAATATAAAGTTTCTCTGCTAACTCACATGGTTCTAGAATTTCCTTCTCTTCCTTTCCTTCTTTCCAATCCATCCATCTTGATATTTTAAATTAACAAGAAGGCATGGTCTGTTCAAATGGATCTTGGTAAGTTTTACAAAGCAATAAAACACTAACTCCTAATGTATCTCATTTTTAAATTATCTTGTACTAAGTATCTCCCCCTGCCCCATTTCCCTGTGAAATAGAGTTTCTAATGTTTTGACAAAATCTTTAAAGATCACAAAACAATTACAATTTTCCCACTGATTATTAACATAGCTTACATGGTTATCTTTATGGTCCTGCTTGTATTTTTTATAGTCCCACAAGGACTGTCTGTACTCATTTTAATCTATTTCTTTTCAAACCATTCAAGGTCACTTAAACTGAAAGACACTATCACTAAAAGGAAATCAGGACTAATAGGACAAAGGTCAATGAGGCAGAGAGAATATCAAAATATCAAAAGGAACAATATTATAAACCACAGTATTTTAAAACAAGCTGAAAAATTTAAAGAATATGCAATATTACTTTATTTGTGCAGCAATATAGAGTTTAAAACACCTCTCCATACTGTTAGGCAGGAGGAAGGAAAAACAAGGACATGCAAACAGAAAAGAGAGATGCCATAGGGGGAGAACAGACCAGACCCCAAGGTCCATGCCTTATATGGAAAGGAGACAGCTCTTCCTGAATTCCACCCTTCTGATGTGCCAACTAAGACCCGGATGTCAGCCTCCTCCCTCTTGGAAGGAAAAAAAGTTTCTAGTTGTCTATTATGTCACCTTTAGCCAATCATACCTCTCCACACCCCCTAGGATAGCTTGCCCACTCCTCCCCCTCCTAATCCCTTATAAGCCCCCACCTCCCTGACCAGGTGTGACTTCCCCAGCCTGTAGTACCCAGACTGCGGAACATCACCCAGGAGTGGCATTCAAATAAACCAGCTGCCCTTTGTTGCCTCTCTTCACCTGCTTATTTAGGCTAAAATTTATCTTACACATACATTACCTAATTTATCCTCAAAGGACAATTCCTCATATTATGGATGAGGAAACTGGATCAGTTTAACTAATGGCTTTAAGGTCAGATAGCTGGTAAGTAGTGATCCAGAAACAAGTTTCTCTAGTCTTACTTAAAGCAGTGTATTACACACTACACATGTGCTGTATTTAAGTAACCTTCTATTAACTGATGCAACTGAAATGAAATATTCATTCTACAATTGTCTCCCCTGAGGGTTTCAGCTCTGGGCAAGTTTATTTTGGATTTGGTAAGACCAAAAAGTGACAATGGTATGTTGGTAGTAAAAGGGTTTATACCCAGCTTTACGTTCATGGTGGCAGGTCAAGCACTAAAATCCCATCCATCTCTGGGTAAGTCTGCATGCTGCAAGCTGGTCTGTACCTCTGAATCTCTCTGCAGCTTTGTAGCCTTGGGCAGAGCTCTTACATAGAGTCAGTAATAACTTACTGCCCACACATGTGCAAGCAGACCAGAGTCAGGTGAGAATTCTGGCCACAGAACTCCATTTTCTCTACACTTCAACCCTTCAGGATTCTTGCTTCACAATCTACATGCCCTCAATCTTACATGATGGTACCTGTGCAAGAAAGCTGGAACACTGTAACCAATTTCCACAATAACAACAGAGGCTACAACAATATATAAATAACAACAAAAATTATGATACAGATAACAAAAGAAACTATGAGAATCCTCAAACCTGAGGAGATCGATTGCTACAAGCTGTATTCAAACCAGATTGTATTTGCAATTGTATAAGGGAGGAAGCAATGTGTATCAGCATGTCTACAGAGCTCAATGCCCCTTTCCCAGGATTTTCATTCAAATGCTGTAGCACTGTCTGTAAGTGGACTGACCATCCCCATAGACTATTGGTGTCTGACTTCAGGCCAGATTTTAACAAACCATTGTACCTCTCTATCATGCCTGCCCTGATAGCATTATGGTACATGAAACTTCCACTTTATCCCTAATTGTTGCATCCATTCTTGCAGTGCGTGTCCAGAAAAGTGAGTGCCTTGATCACTCTCAGTTACCTACAGTTGGCCATAGGCTGCAAAGAGACATTCCAGACAGCTTTTGGTCATTTGCTGGTCTGTGTGACGTGCAGGAAAAGCAACAGAGGTCCAGTAGCAGTGTCCACACAAGTCATGGCTTATCAGTACCCTCTGACAAAGGCAAAGGCCCAATATAGTTTATCTGCCACCTGATGAGAGGCATCAGTCCCTTAGTTATTGTCCCATGTTGCTGTGGGACTTAGTGTTAAGTCCCCTTTAGGGCATAAAATGCACTCTGCCGGGCTTTGCTGACTTTTTCAAAGGTCAAAGGCAGGCCCCATCACGTTGCCTTCTGCCCTTTATCGGGGCCATCTGATGATGGGCTCCATAGACAGCAGCAAGGTGTGGTACACGACAGCCAATTATTTCTTTATTAAGGTGTACTGTACCTCTGCTCCTTTCCAGAGTTGTGACCAGAATCCAATAGCTTGGCAAATTCGTTCAAGCCAGTGCCAGGGACCCCAGCCATAACCATTTTAGTCACATGGACATCCAGCTCACAGGGCCTTGACAGGTTTGTCTCACTCAAAACCTGCACAGTCTTGACTGTCCATTTTGTAACAGCAAAGGTAATTGCACGTTTCATCCCAGCCCCACCTGACACCCTTTTGTACCAAATGGTGTAAGGGCTTCAGAATTTGTGCCAAGTGCAGGATAAACACTCTCTAGTAGCCTAAAAGACCCAAAACCTCTTGCAATTATGCCACATTGGAATCAAAAGTACACATATCACCACACACAGCATTAGATGCCCTATTCCTAATGGGATTCAGACTTATTTCACTCTTACAGCCTCACCCCTGCATCCATCTATAAGAGTGGCGGGGGTCCTGTGAAATGGCTCAACGTTGCCATAAATCAAAGAGCATTCACCTCCTGTGTCTACCAGAGCCAGGACACATTGCACATTCACTGGGGAACAATGAATTGGTATTTCAACATGTAGACTAGTCCCCACCTGCTCCTCCAAGGTAGGTGCCTTGGCCCTCCCCCTCAGTCAAACTGTATTATTGCCCAATCGAGTTCTTGTAAGGGTCTAGGCAAGGTCAGCTCACTCTCCAACAGAGAGTCCTGCAGGCACACAGGCTGGGATTGTGGTTTCGTCTCTGATTCCATTTGTTGGTCCTCACTTTAACCTGCTGCTGAAACTGCTGTTCTGGCTGCAATTGCTGCCACACCTCTAGTAACATTTTATTTAACTTTCCATCCAATTTCTCTGTCTGCTCCTTCCTTTATCAAATCAACCCATATCTGGGTCCTTTTGACCTTGATGGAGCCCTTTAAACTCTTCCTCTGAATAACAGACTGTATTCCCTTCCATGCTCTCATTGTTCCAGCCTCTCCCAAGTCGGCTACCATATGGGTGACCTCACTTATGGGCTATCCTAAGTGAGGGGCAAGAATGGCCACCAGGAGTCCAAGGAGGGACAGAGGAACCATCTGAAGCACCACATTTCTCATCCCTGCTGTAAATATTTCATCTGGGCCATAATTCACTGGACTATAAATAGCATTTTTCATGCGTAACTCCCATAACACCTGTTGGAGCTCAGTATACATCTGCCATCTAGCAGAGGAAGATGGTAAATCACTCTGATTGGGCCATATGTTGCAAAGTGCGGCAATAATCCAATTAAAGAGGGAGTGATTTTCGGGGGTCTGATGTGTATTTTGTAGTTGCTGCAGCAAGACAGGATGAGTCGTCAGGGAAGTGAGCTTTCCCATCTCTGATCCAGACAGAATGATATTATCCACTCCTAAATCCCAAAGATGCAGGAGCCAAACTGATATTGACTCTGAGAATTTCTGCTGAAACCAGGAACCCAAATCCACCAGCTCAGTCTGCGTGTAGGGATGCAGCATAGAGTGCTCCTTAGATATGCAAAAAATGGATTCCACGCCAAAGTGGAACCTAAGGAGGCTGCTACACATTTCCTGAAGGAAAGTGCAGTTGCTCTGTCTTTATTTTCTTAACTACAAACAGGCAGGCTTTCAATTGGGCAGGTTTTCAACCAGCACCACCCTCCACCCTAACCTGCTCATCAGACCCCAGCTCTTCCTCCACTTCCAGGACTGATGGGCACCATTACATCCTTCACCTCCCCCACAGTACCTCGCTTGCAGCCTGCATTCTCATGTACTTCTTCTCATGCTACCATTACAGCCTTTACCAACTCCACACACCTTGTAATGATGCCATCTTAGTCATCAACAAATTTTTACCTCCTCTAAAGTACCTCACAGCTTGTACTCTCATGGTGCCTCTTCTTTTGACATTGCTCTGGAAACACTAGACAATGCAGAGAGACAATATTTCATGTGATAAGAAAAGTCATCATGTTTGAGACGAAAAAAATCAGATGCTAAATTTGTTTAGTGATATTTAGGGTTTTTAACTATGTAGTCATAGCTCTTAAAAAACTTTATTATTGACATTCTTTCAGAAATTATTTTCTTTCTCATGATTAACTCTCCCTATCCCTTTGGAATTATTTTTACAACTTTTTTTTTAAACCTTGGACTGTATTATTTATACAAGGAAAGATTAAAATTGGAGGAACTAAGTTGTTGTGAATTAGTTTCAAAAGTACAGATTTTAAAGCATTTTGAAAGGAACACAAGTTTTATTCCCTTCAGATACATTAAGTAACTGTAACCAAGTCAGCACAGTTGATAAGGCATAGGACTAGTTTAATGAGCAAGAATGATTTGATAAAAAGTGATTATATTCAGGTTATATCCCTGATTTCCTAAGTATATCAATAATTTTCTCTCATATTATTTTTATCATCAACTTGCTTAGCAGCATTCTTTCCCCCCTTTGGCAGTACAAATATAAATTTCAAAATAATACAGATTCATCAAGTTCTATTATCTATACACTATGAATGATTTGTATCTACCTTTCATGACATCATTTTGTCTTACAGTATAGTTTGCAGAGCAACAGCATTTACTCAAGTACAAGTTAAACTGATAATTTAAGGAAGACCTTAAGGTCAAATGAACAGTTTTTAATGAACACATTAGAACTTACATATCCCTAGTCTCTTTCAAAGCAGTAACTATGGGAGGCTATCCATCAACTATCATAATGCAGCCAGTATTCAAAAACTTTGGCGTGGAATCCATTTTTTGCATATCTTTCCTGTGTCCTTCCTTCTTTTAAATGAAATCTCAGAGAGGGAAAAATCTCTAGAAAGGGAATCAGATTCTAACCACCAAGTGATCACAAATGGCTTGGAGACAAGTATGAAGAAAAGCATATGATTACTACCAAAGTCCTTAATTTCACTGCTTCTGTGAATCATCTCAAGTTGTGTCTGTGTAAGCACAGGTTCAGAAAATCAGTGTATAACTCTCATTAGATTACCTATGAAGGCTATAACCCAAACTATAAAGATGACATAGGATCAATTAAGAACAGTGATTTGACCAACTATGACAACATATATGTAAAAGCACTTTTAAACAAAACACTTAGAAAGCACTGCATTAAATGTAAGGGATTACTTTGAAAAATAACAAAAATAAGGCCAACTGTGGGACTTTACAATCACAATTCATACAGTTAAGGATTAAATAAAAATAGAGGAGTTTAATAGAATGTTACAGTATTCTAAGGAAGACATCATAGCTTGAACTAAAGCTGTGACAAAAGGGATGAATAAATGTGAATTCCATGAATACCTGGGAGAAAAAACATGAAACAATCTCATTTATCTAGGGGAGAAGGAAGATGGCGTTGGCAAGAAAAGGAGATCTAGGGCTTGCAAAACTGGGTAATAGAGGTACCACTAACAGACACAAATTGCATTTTTCTTACTATGTAATGGTGAGGGAATGGGCAGGGGTGAAGAAGAGCTAAGTTTTGGACATGTTTTATCTCAAGTAACTGGGATATTCAAGTGGCAATATTCAGCAGGAACTAAGACATATAAATTTGAAGATAGTCTGGCGGACTATATTTTCCAAAATGGTCACTGTTATTTCCTATTCCACATGCCCCCTGAAAAGTGACCTTGCCACAACTCCACCAAGAGCGAGAGTCTAATTCTCCTCCCCTTGAATATGGGGTGGACTTGGGAGAGATTCATTTATAACTAACAGCATGCAGTAGAAGTGACAGTGAACTGCCAAGATTAGGTCAGAAATGGCCAAGCAGTTCCTGCCTGATTCTCTTGAGATGCTGGGTCTCTAGACACTCATTCTTGGACCCAGCAGTCCTGATGTGAGAAGCCCAAGCCACATGGAGGGCACAAGTAAGTGGTTCAGTCAAAAATTCCAGCTGAGCCCAGTTTTCAAGTCATTACCACCCAGGTGCCAGACATGTGAGTGAAGAAGCCTCCAGGGGTTTCCAGTTCCGAGCCATTTCACATCTGCCACAGTCCTCTGACACTTCCCAACTGAGGCCCCCAGACATGGTGGAGCAACAACCTGCCCCATCCAACCTCCTGATGCACAGAGAAATTGTGGGAATAAAATGGTCACTGTGTTACATCACTAAGTCTTCAGGTGACTGGGGTTTGAAACAATTTCCTGGCTAACTGGAGAGAGAGCTGAGAGGCACAAAAGAACTTCCAGCAGCATGGAAAGTTCTAATGTGTTCTGAGGATGTAGATAAAGAAACTAGATGGTTAAGAGATATAGTGCTTAATAAAATGCAGCTATAACTTCTCCCCTAAACCAATCGCCTTCTAACAAACATACTTATTGGCCTCCTCAGAATCTGGAGGTCCTCTGTATAATTAGTTTGCAAAATTATTACTGTATCATGTATGAACAGTTGATTTTTACTTTAGTACAAAGTAATTTTTAAAATTTAAGTTACTTTTTAGAGTACCCAGAAAAACACCCAAAAAAGGTGTAGCATTTCTTTATGCTGCTGCTCTCACTGCCCACCACCTCCTTTTCTTAGTTTATGGAAGCAAAAATATGCAATGGTAACAAATATCCAGCTGGGATCAACTAATAGTTGCTTGTAGAGTGAATATTCACTAACACAAATTATAGACATCCCCAGGTACTAAAATGATGACAGAAGAACTGATAAAAATACGTATGTTCTGATATTCGTAAGAACTTCAAAAATTTTGGAAAAGGAAGGTGCGATGCAAAATATGTGCTTCAACACTAGGTTGAAGGTTAAATGAATATTTGTATACTGCAAGGTCTTATTTATCCCCATGCTGTACAGTAAAACTGTCACAGATACTAATGCAATACTTAGTATTATTTTACATGCTTAGAAAGTTTATTATGTATTTATAACCATTTTGTCCTGAGCTAAGCTAAATTTTACCTTACAGTATTCTATAAGATGAAACAAGCACCATAAAAAAACTATGGAAATTTTCCTCAAGTGAATGTACTTTATATGCACTTTTAGTAGAATCCAATACTTTCACAATTACAGGCAAACAATCCTGATTAATTTTTTACTAAGCTGAAAAAAAAACCAGGCATGTATGATGCAAGAATAGTCCTTTACATTACCAAATTTCCTGATTAATTTCAAACAAACGTTTTCTTGTCATAGGGCTAAACTGGTCTGGTTATATTCTGATACATGAAAGGAAGAACAGATTTTCATTGAAAAGCCAGTATTCCTGGCCCACTGCCAAAGCCAGCACACCCCCATTTTATAACACGGTTCTAGAGGGTGTGTCAAAAAGTTGTGCAAAACTCTGACTGCAATTATTCTGTTATTATTGCCCTCAATGGTTTGATTGTCAGAACTTTCAGAATAAAGATAAAAAGTAAAGTTTCCACCATAAACATCAACAGCTACCTAAGGGGGAGTGACCAGATTCAAATGAGAACTAGATATATGAACCACAGACAGCTTACAAATAACTCAAACCTAGAACTTCCAAATTTAATTTTACATTTTCACATTTTTAAAAATATTTGTAACAAAAAAGTACTGCACATCTTACTTAGACCCTGATCTCTGGCCAACGATAAAGTGCAACTTAACTTCTCTAATGCATTTAAACAATTGCTCCATGATAAACAGAAATAGTTTTAATGACTGAAACAGATTCTTGAATTATTTGGTACATAAACAATACTGAGATCCTTGACAATATTTTCTAAGATGATGAAAACTGTTAATGAGCCCATGAACATCACATAAGAACAAGTCTAATAAAACAGTATCTCTTTAATTGTGCAGCATTTTGCAATTAACAAAGCAGTTTTACCTACATCCTATTAATACTTAGAATAGCAGACATTATTACCCAAGTCCTTTTACATATTAAAAAACCTGAAGTGACTTACCCAAGATAACAAGAGATTGAATATGGAATGATTTAAGTGTGATTTTGATCAAGAAACAAGCCAAATCAAATGGCTGAGTTTCAATAACTTATGTATTAAACAGAATATTGATTTTAGACTATTACTATTACTTTCCAATGTGCTCATAAAGTTCTAACAAGGAAGAAAACCATCATGATGCTTATTAATTCAGAAATAGAATGAATCCTACTGTTTTGAAAACCAAAACTAGAAATACAATTTATATAGCAAATATTTCAAGTCAATAATTTTCTTTTCCATTCCAGGCTTTATGTTTAAAACATTTTAAATAAAACACAAAATGAAATCTCAACAGAATTCAGATTAAATGTCAAACTAATGATATTAATTAAATGTAGGTAAACCAAAATTTTAAAAAATTCACTGTGAAAATAAGCATTTAGAAAAATCATGTATTTTGAAAATGATCTTTTAATGGAACTTATTTAAGTAGAAAAGAATGCAGTGGCTGTTCATTATCAACAACCTGCAGTGAACAAGACTACAGTGAAAATCAACAACAGAATTATTATCCTAAGTGTTAACACCACTACTGGTAAATAAACAATCACATTTCAGAGATTCTGAAATCCTTGACAAAAATTTTCTAAGATGATGAAAATTGTTAATTTAAGATAAGATATGCAGAAGCAGCAACTACGGGTCATGGAAAGAATACTTCACTGTAAGTCAGGGCCCTGGGATCTATTTCTAAAGAAATGGATGTAAGGCCCAAAAAGACTGAAAATCAAACCCCAGGTCTCCCACTCTATGACCTTTCTAAACTTTGTGTTACAGATTTTCCAAATGGGGATGACAATATCAAGTTGTCTGTCTCATAAGAATACTAGGTGAGAAAGTGCTTTGTTTTGAGTTTTTTAAATCTTTTTTTCCCCCTATGAAAGTTTTGAATACAAAAAAGTACAAACAATATGATAAATACCAAGGAAGCAATCACCCAAGCTTGATTTTATGAAAGGAACTCATAAATGTACAGTTCTTTCCAATGGCAACTTTAAGAGCCTCTTAGAACAAAGAACTAAAAGTTTGGAATAATAAAAGAAAGTACTTAAAATAGGGATACAGGTACAGCCAGAGACTCCACTTAAAGTAAACACAAGGGGAGAATCAAATACATTTGCATATATTTGATAAATGCATGAGCCTTCTCTGAAAGGATTTGCTAGAAACAGTAACAGTGTTTGTCTAAAGGGGAAAACATCAAGCACTAGGTAACAAAGGAAAACTTATTTTTCATTCTTTTTCTTTCTTTATACTTTATAAATTTCACACTATGTGTACATTTTAATTAGTTTGAGAAATAAAATAAAAAATTAAGCAAACAAGGCAATCAAGATATCCTGGTGAATATTTTTATGTTTGGTCAAATTTTAAAGGTTGGAATCTGTTTATCTATTATTTTTGAAGTCTACAAATGTTACTTTCAAATTTCAATGTGCTTTAAAAATACTACTTAAAATTTTTTTCTGCATTTTTTTTTAACCAAGATTTTTATATCTGGGAGATTACTTTTCCCCATAAAAAAAGCTCTGCTTTTAAAATGAAAATGAGGAGAATAATGATTAACCTCTAAATATCTATATTAGGGGAAATTTTCCAATAATGTATCTAGACTATAAATTAGTTAATGCTCCTAGTAGCCATAAACATAAACACATCATTACTAACTGTACATTTATGATATTTTATCGGAATGGATATTAGTAGTTATACACACATAAATGAAGTTATCTTTCTAAACAAATCTCAAAAGTATCTCAGCAGAGACCAGCAAAATTTTATGCATATTTATAAAACTTATTTAAAAAGTATAAGGAGTAAGTATTAAATAACTGATGCAGCATTGAACATTTTAAGTTAAATGCTGTTTTCTGACAGTCCAGTATACAAGTGACTAAAGACCTTGAAGAATGATTAACAAATCAAAAATTGAAACCTCACAAACACTTACGAAAATATCAAATTTGCATTTCTCAGAGTTGTACATCAAAAACTGCACACACACACACACACACACACACACACACACATACACACACTCTCTCTATTTTAATCTCCAAAGGCACCACCATCAAGTCCACCATTTGGTGTGGCCTGACACTTAATGTTGTAATACTAAGGTAAAGTCAAATGCTTTATTCTACCCTCCCAAAATAATTCTAGATTTGGAAAATGTATTTTTTTGCATACCCTAACTGAACAAACTTGCATATTGATATCACACTTCTTGCAGCACAATTTTCAAAAGCACGATAAAGGTTTTACACTTAAATATTGTTAGACTTCTAATAGAGTTGTATTCTGCAAAAGAATTATTTCATCGTAGGAATCTGATTTGTTATTTCCCTTAGACTTCTGACCCGCAGTCCCTTAATCTTTATCCCCTCTATTGGCTATCATTTCCCCTGTGAAGTAATCTTTCACAGAAAATCCCTGCCATCTGTGACACCTTCCCTCCGCACACACAAATCCAGTCTTGGCTAGGTTTCCTGCTGTACACTTCCATAGAGCACTTTATTTCTCCTTAGACGCACTCATCACTTATCTAACTTGTTTTATGTCTCCGTTTTCTACCAGATTATAAACTATGTAAGAACATGTCAGTCTCATGTACCAATGAATCTTTGGTTCTTATCACAAGTTGCATATAACACCAAATGTCTACTGAGCAGTTACCAAGTGCCAGGTAATACAGCAGGTGCTTTAAAATACCTTATTAGATACTAAAATAACTCTGAGACAGAAGCTATTATTATTCTGATTGTATACATGAGAAAAAAAAAAGATACCTAGGTGGTAGACCCAAGGTCACACACTTAGTGATAGGGCCAAGGTTATTAAAACTGCATTTCCATACTGACAGTGGACACTTAATAAATGATGGATGAATAAATGAAAGATCATAAAATCTAGTAGAGGATTTTAGTTATAAATAAAACAATTAAAAATTTCAAGATAATTTCAGGCCACTGATATTGATAAAGGATTATCCGCTGACCTTCAAAACAATCCTAAAATTCATAAATATGTCTATGGCAAATAATTTACCTCACAAAGAGAAAACAAAGCTGGCCATATTCCTGGGTAGTAACTAACCTCAGTTAATAACTAAGTGGCTTGTTTCTTCACACCAGCCTTGAAAAGTAGTTCACACTCGGTTCAGGTTTGTGCCTTAGAACAATTATAAATTACTATTACCATACCAGGAGCTCAATAGTCCAAACTGCAAATTTTAAGTCCACCAATACCAAGATCTTTCTATTCTTGAAAATAATTAACACTAAATTTCAAGGGACAAAATGTAACTAGTATAAGAGACCAAAAGAGTGAGAAGTAGTAACAATACTGAAAGCCTTCAAAAAGGTGGTATCTGAGCTAAACCTTGAAAGATAAGAAGAATTTAGGGAGACGCAAAGTACTGAAAAAAGGAATGAAAAGGGCAAGAGAGAGAAGAGCTGAATGTGCAAGGTGTGGTGTTCAGTTAGTAAAGACACATACCCCTTAATGAATGAGAAGAACCACCCAAACAAAAAATGGAGCAAAAGACTGGAACAAACATATACCAAGCAAGACTGAATGGCCAACAGGCACTTGAAAAGATGCTCAACATCACCAGTCTAGAGAAATGAAAATCAAAACCAAAACAAGATGCCACTTCACAGCACTCGAATGGCTATTCTACATTCTAGAGATGTACAATAACAAATATCAGTAAGAACAGGGAAAAATAGGCGCCCTCATACATTGCTAGAGGGAAGAAATATGGTGCAGCTGCTATGGAAAACAGCTGGCCAATTTCTTAAAAAGTTAAACATAACTGCCATATAACCCAGCAACTGCACTCTTAGGTACCTGTCCAAAAGAAATGAAAACACATACCCATGCAAAGACTTGCATGTGAATGGTAAAAACAGCATTATTCTTAATTGCCAAAAACTGGTAACGACCTAAATATGCACCAATGGGTGAATGGATAAATATAACATATATACATCAAGTCCGTATAATGAAATGAATGCCATTCAGCAATGAAAAGGGACTAAATACTGATACATATAATGACACGGACAAAACTCAAACTCATTATGCTAAGAAAAAGTCATACACCAAAGATTATATACTGTGTGATTCAATTTACATGAAACATCCTGAACAGGCAAATCTACAGAGACAGGGTGGATAAGTGGTTGCCTGGAGTGGAGATGGGCATTTAAAGTTAATGGACATGAGGGATTTTATGAAAGTGATGGAAATGTTCTAAAATAGATTTACAGTGATGGTTGCACAATTTAATAAATGTACTGAGAAAACCATTGGTACATTTGAAATGAATCAATTATGTGATATACAAAATATGCTTCATTAAATTTATATTAAAACAAAAACAGACACACCTGATTGGAATAAAAGATTTATAACAGAGTAGAAAATAAATGACATTTCATATATATTATATAACTGAGCAGCTCAGCTAAAGTGACTCAGCTAAAATGTAGGAGCTTGTAAACACAGGAAAAAAAAAAAAAGCAGCCCCATAACTGCAAAATACTGAGTATGTCCCAGTATCAGGAGACAAATTTTTGTTCACCAAAAATTGTTCCTCTCAGAAAAAAATAAAGTCATCTTGAGTCCTTATGAAGTCTCCCATTTTATGGTACACCCTTTTACTTTTTTGAAACGTTTTTTGAAGAAAATTCCAACCACACTAAAAAATAAATAAATAATATAATGACTCCCCATGTTCTATTATCCACCTTGAACAATTATCTTGTTTCAGCTATACCTTCATCCATCTCATGCTACAACTTCCTTAATGAATTCAATTAAAGCAAAATCCAGGCATACTATTTAATCTATAACTATTTCAGATTATCTTTTTTTTTATTAAGGCATCATTGATACACACTCTTATGAAGGTTTCACAAGAAAAACAATGTGGTTATTACATTCACCCTTAATATCGAGTCCCCCCTATACCCCATTGCAGTTACTGTACATCAGTGTAGAAAGATGCCAGAGTCCCTATTTGTCTTCTCTGAGCTAGTCTTCCCTGTGACCCCACACACACCATGTGTACCAATCATGATACCCCACAATCCCCTCCTACCTCCCTCCCAACCGTCCTTCCCTCCTCTAACTCTCCCTCCCTCCCCCACCCCTCCTCTTTGGTAACCACTAGTCTCTTCTTGGACTCTGTGAGTCTGCTGCTGTTTTGTTCCTTCAGTTTTGCTTCGTTGTTATACTCCACAAATGAGGGAAATCATTTGGTATTTGTCTTTCTCTGCCTGACTTATTTTTCACTGAGCATAATAAATACCCTCTAGCTCCATTCATGTGGTTGCAAATGGTAGGATTTCTTTCTTTCTTATGGCTGAATAGTATTCCATTTGTGTATATGTACCATCTCTTCTTTATCCATTCATCTACTGATGGACACTTAGGTTGCTTCCATATTTTGGCTATTGTAAATAGTGCTGCGATAAACATAGGGGTGAATATGTCTTTTTGAATCTGAGAAGTTGATTTCTTTGGGTAAATTCCTAGGAGTGGAATTCCGGGGTCAAATGGTATTTCTATTTTTAGTTTTTTGAGGAACCTCCATATTGCTTTCAACAGTGGCTGGACTAGTTTACATTCCCACCAGCAGCGTAGGAGGGTTCCTCTTTCTCTGCATCCTTGCCAGCATTTGTTGTTCCTAGTCTTTTCTATGTTGGCCATCCTAACTGGTGTGAGGTGATATCTCATTGTGGTTTTAATTTGCATTTCCCTGATAATTAGCAATGTGGAGCATCTAGATTAAATTATCTTTTAAAATATAATTACAATTTCTCTCAGACTGTTCAAGTACAGTTGGACAATATCCATCATATCATAGATAAATTTTCACAAATACCTAGGATGCCTAACTGGTTTTTTTGGTTTCACTGGAGATGGTTGGTAATTATAGATCTGCTTTGGTTATGTAACTGTATTCCTATTATGTTAATGTGTGTGCGCAATTTAATTAGTAGCTTAAAACCTATACATGCTTAAGCTACTCTACAAGAAGATATGTCAAAGAAATAATCAAACTTCCCATGTTTTCTTCCGCCTGCTACTTCTATAGCTTTTCTTCTTCCTTCCTAATTACAACCCATAAATAGAATTCGTGCTTCATATTGAATTTACCGAGTATCATAATTCCTCCAAGTGGTAAAGATACCTCAAGACAAATGCTGGGCATAGAAGCCACAGGGCATAAATCTGCAAAGAAGTAAAAAGCTAACCTTTTCAAACAATATGGCCTCTCTCTCACTTACCAACTTTACATTTCCCTGTATGGCTCCGGAAGATGACTGGTTAGCCAGAGATGGGTAAGATTCCTCAAGGGAGGAACAACCTAAGACAGGCACAGCCGCAGGGGGGCCATCAGGTGAGAATTTGGGGATCAACAGAGGTGAGGCTTAGAACCTCACACCCCCCCCCCCGTTTTGAGAGAAATCTTCTGCATCCATGGATGTTTTAATGCCCTTGTCTAGCTTGGATTAACACATACTCTATAGGCACACACCTGATCATCTAAATTTGCTCTCTTACAACACTAAACTATGTTTTCTACCTTTATCTTGCATCTACCTACCACCTCAGCATTTTATTAATAATAATAATAATAATAAAGGGAGAAATGTGGAATCCACATATAAATCAAGTATAAAAATCAAACGAATATTCATATTTGACCTGATTGTTTATAGTTCATAATGCATGATCAAAACCGAAAGTTTCTGTGATGACTGCCCTTGTACTGTTCACCATGTAAGAACTTATTCACTATGTAAGAATTTGTTCACCATGTAAAAACTTGTTTGTTATGCTTCAGAGTGAAAGGCAATCTAAGGAATGGTGGGAAATATTTGTAAATCATGTATCTGATAAGGGGTTAATACTCAGAGTATATAAAGAACCACTACTCAACAACCAAAAACCAAACAACCTAATTTAAAAATGGGCAAAGCACTCACATAGACATTTCTTCAAAGATAGACAAATGGCCAACAAACATGTGAAAAGAATGCTCAACATCATTACATTACAAAAATGCAAATCAAAATCAAAACCAAAACACCACCACTTTAGAGTCATTAGGATGTGAAGTTTACCGAAAAAAAACCATTGAGGTGTACACTTGAAATGAATGAGTTATATGATATATAAAACATGTCTCAATAAAGTTATGTTAAAACAAAAACAGACATATGCCGGATGGGAATGAAGGATTGATATAAGAGAGTAAAGAATAAAGTAACATGTGTTGGTGAGGATGTGGAGAAACAGGAATGCTTGTGCACTGTTTGTGGGAATACAAAATGGTGCAGCTGCTATTGAAACAGTATGGCAATCCCTCAAAAAAATTACAAATATGATCCAGTAATTTCACTCCCAAGTACACACAAGAATTATAAGCAGGGCCTTGAAGAGATATTTATACACCCATGCTCAGAGCAGCATTACTCACAACAGCCAAAAAGTGGAAGCAAGTCAAGTTTCCATCAACAGATGAATGGATAAACAAAATATGATATATATTAACATTTTGATGTATGCTACAGTGTAGATGAACCTTTAAGATATTATGTTTAGGGGAATAAAAATCACACAAAAAATTCTATAATTCCCCTTACATGAAGTATGTGGAGTAATCAAATTCATAAAGACAGAAAGTAGAATGAATGGTGGTTTCACGCATGGGGTGGGGTGTGGGAGGAGAATGGAGAATTGTGTAATGGGGAATGAGTTTTAGTTTAGCAAGACATAGTGAGAAGGAGCTGAACTTTAACCCACAGCTCAGCAGCAACTAGGCAGTTCAAATAAGCCTTTCCTTTCACTTACCCTGGTGTTATCAGGGCCCAGCCAGAAGCTGAACATCCACCCCCACCTGGACTTGTGCATTATGCCTAAACAGGATGACTGTTTGTAAAAGGAATATTAAAAAGATTTTAGAATCTCACAACACCCAAAATATCCAGCATACAACTGAAAATCATCCATACCAAGTCCCAGGAATATCTCAACCTCAATGAACAAAGAGAACTGACATATCCCAACTCCACCTAACACATACATCAGAATTATCTAACAAGGATTTTAAAGCAGTCATCAAAAGAAAACAAGCTTCAATGAGCAATTACAAACATACTTGAAACAAATGAAAAAAACAGAAGGTAGAAAACATGAAGAACCAAATGGAAATTTTAAAACTGAAAAATACAATAAACAAAATTAAAAATTTCTTGCATGGACAAAATAGGAGAATAAATTTGATGGAGGAGAGAAATCAGTGAACTTGAAGATAAAACAACAAAGATTAACCAATCTGAATAACAGGTAGAAAATATATTGGGGGGGGGGGAAACATATAGGACTTCAGGAACCTGTTAACAGTAACAAAAGATGTATTATTCATATCACTAGAGTCCCAGAAAGAAAGGAAAAAGAGTGATTATGGGCTGAAAGAGGGTATGAAGAAATAATGGATGAAAACTTCCCTAAATTTGGCACAAATACACAAACCTACAAAATTCAGAAAGGTGAGCAAACCCAAAAGGAATAGGAATCCAAAGAAACACATTGCAAGAAACACCACAATCAAACTTCAGAAACCTACAGACAAAAAACCTTGAAAGCAGGTAGAAAAAACATTACCTGTTGAGGAACAATGATTCAAATGACAGTGGATTTCTCATTGGAAACTATGCAGGTCAACATTTGGAAGAAGTGGCACATTTCCAAAGCTGAAAGAAAAGAACTGTCGCCCTGAGGTCTATATCCAGTGAAAATGTCTTGAGGGAATTAAGATCAAAACCTTTGCAGAAAAAAGAATTTAAAAAAAATCACCACTAGATCTCCCTAAATGAAGTTCTTCAACTGAATAGAAAAAGTAAAGAAGAAAATTTGAAATACCAGTAAGGAAGAATGGAATCAATGAAAATATGGGAAAGTGCAACACTGTATTTCCTCCTCAAGTTTCCTAAATTATGTCAGGTATATGAAATAAAAAAAAATTACTGTCTTATGTGGTTCCTAATGAATGTAAGGGAAATATTTAGGATAATAATCTATAAAGAGGTAAAGTAATGGGACTTAAATGGAGCACACTAATATTTACACAAGTTATTATTCAAATTGTTAAAATGTTGACAATATACCCTGACAAGTTACACAGGATAATGTAATACTTAGCACAACCACTAAAAAATTTCAAATACAGAGATACACTTAAAACTCCACAGAAAACACAATATGGAAAAAGTGACACACAAGAAAGAAAAATACAAGAAATAACAGAAAACAAAATGGCAAACTAACCTCTAACATACCAATATTCTATTAAATGTACAAAGTCTAAACATAACAATAGGAAGACAGACTTTAGCACACTGAATCTAAAAGATATGAACCAACTATATGCTATCTACAGGAAACTAACTTCAAATATAATGATACAGGTAGGTTGGAAGTAAACAAATCGAAAAAGATACACCTCACAAACATAAATCAAAAGAAAGCCTGGAATATCTCTGTCAATTTCAAATAAAGTAAAACAAAGAAAATGACCAGGGACAAAGAAGGGCATTACATAATGATAAAAGGGTTAATATACCGACGCATAGTAATCCTATATGTGCATGCAACAAAGAGTTTCAAACACATGAAGGAGAAATGGGTAGAACTTAAAGAAATACATAGATGTACAATTATAGTTGAAGACTTCAACACTCCTCTCACAATAGTACTAGATATATCACCAAAGACCTAAAATTGAACACCACTACTACTCAACAGGATCTAAATTTATGGAACACTCCATTCAACAACAGAAGAATACATATTCTTTTCAAATGTCCATCAATATTCATCAGAATAGTCCACATTTAGGCTCTAAAGTAAACTTCAACAAATTTAAAAGAACTGAAACCACACAAAGTATATTCTCAGGCCACAATATTTCAGAATGACACTAGAAATCAAGAGGGATAATAGCAAAAGTTCCAACATGGAACTTAAATAACTTCTAAGCAATCTACAGGTCAAAAGGAAGTCTTGGGTGAAATGTAAAAAAATGTTATGGGACATAGCTAAAATGTGCTGAGAGGGAGATTTATAGCACTAAATGTTTATATTAGAAAAGATGATCAAGTAGGTGTATTAGGATACAAAGGTGGTTCAATATACACAAATCAATCAATGTAATACACATTAACAAAATGAAGGATAAAAATCATGACCATATCAAGAGATGCAGAAAAAGCATTTGATAAAATTAAACAGCCTTTCATGATAAAATAGCTAAAAAACTGCTTATAGAAGGAATACACCTCAACATAATAAAGACCATAAATCATAAGCCCACACCTAAGATCATACTCAATGGTGAAAGGCAGAAAGCTTTTCCTTTAAGATCCAGAATAAGACAAGGATGCCCACTTTTGCCACTTTCACTCAATATAGCACTGGAAATAATAACCACAGGTATTACACAAGAAATAGAAATAAAAGGCACCTTGACTTCAACTATACTACAAAGCTACATTAATAAAAACAGTATGGTACAGGTACTAAAATAGATACAGAGATCAATGGGACAGAATGGAGAGTCCACAAACAAACCCACACTTAGATGGTCAATTAATATATGACAAAGGAGGCAAGAATTTACAATGTGGAAAAGGTAGTCTCTTTGATAAAATGGTGTTGGGAAAACTGAACAGCTACATGCAAAAGAATGAAACTGGACCCCTACCTGAGATTATACACAAAAATCAACTCAAAATGGATTAAGAATAAACATAAGATAACATAACCTGAAACTGTCACACTCCTAGAAGAAAACATAAGGGGTAAGGTTCTTAATATTGGTCTTGTCAAGGAATTTTTTTTATTTCACACCAAAAGCAAAGGTAACTAAAGAAAAATAAACAAGTGGGACTACATCAAACTAAAAAGTTACTGCAAAGCAAAGGAAGCCATCCACAAAATGAAAAGGCAACTTATGTAATGGGAAAAGTATCTGCAAACCACATACCTCATAAGGAGCTAACATACAAAATATACAAGGAACTCACACAACAGCAAAAAAAAAAAAAAAAAAAGGCAAAAGGCCTAAATAGACATTTTTCTAAAGACATATAAATGGTCTAATAGACTACAAGTACATAAAAAGGTGCTCAATACCACTAATCATTAGGTAAATGCAAAACAAAACCACAATTAGATATCACCTCATGCCTGTTAGGATGTCTAATGTCAAAAAGACAAGAGATAAAAGCTGGTGAGAATTTGGAGAAGAAGGAACCCTTGTGTACTACTGGTGAAAATGTAAACTCATATAGCCACTGTGAAAAATTATAGAGGTTACTCAAAAAATTAAAAATAGAACTACTATACGATCCAGCAATTCCACTTCTCAGTATACATCAAAGGAAATGAAATCATTATGTCAAAGAGATAGCTGTACTTCCATGTTCATATTTTTTACAATTGCCAACCTATGGAAACAACCCAAGTGTGTGTCAACAGAGGAACAGATAAAGAACATGTGGCATGTATGAAAACAACGGAGTATTTTTCAACCTTGCAACAACATGAATGAATCTGGAGGGCATTATGCTAAGTGAAATAAGCCAGATGGTGACTGCATAGTATCACTCTAAATGTGGAATCTAAAAATAAACAAACAAACAGCCCCATAGAAGCAGAGAGTAGGATGGTGGCTGCCAGAGGCTGGGAAGTAAGGGTAATACGAAGAAGTTGGAAAAAGGGTACAAACTTTCAGTTATAAGATGAATAAAGTCTGAGAGGATCTGGTGATGGCAGTTGATGACACTGTATTGTATAAGTGAAATTTGCTAAGACTGAACTTAAGTGTTCTCACAATTCAATGAATTTCAGAATTGTTCTTTAAATACAAAAAGTTTTTAAATCTAAGCTCCCACTTTCAGAAAGTAGTAAAAAGGCAGAATTAAACTAAATCTTTTTAAATGAATGAAAAAAAAGCTAGTTCATTGAAAAAGATAAAAAAAAATTGACAGACCTCTAGCAAAACTGATAAGACACCAATTACCAATATCTGAAATAAAGAAGGTTATCGCTACAAACACCAGACAGTAAAAGGGATTAGACAAACAACTATATCCACATAAATTTGACAAATGAGATGAAATGGACCAATTTCTCAAAAGAGTACAAACTATCAGAATTCGCTCAATATGACAGATAATTTGAATAGCTCTATAACTATTAAAGACACAATTTCTAGTTTAAAAACAACCAAAAATAAAATCTCCAGGACCAGATGGTTTCCCTGGAAAATTCTACCAAATGTTTACAGAAAAATTAACACTAATTCTATACAATCTCCTTCAGAAAATGGAAGAGGACAGAACACTTCCCAAGACATTTTATGAGGCCTATATGATCCTGATAACAAAACTGGACAGAGCTATAATTAAGAGCTTGGTTGGTCTTTATCCCTGTTTCTGGGAAGGAGCCTCTAAACTCTTGCATTTCCCAAGTTATAGAAGTGTCTTTCTTATTCAAGATGGGCCTCTAGGACATTTTCAGGTTAGGGACTAGCCATGCTGTAAAGACCAACCATGTAGCTATGAGACCTCCAGAGAAAGGACAAGGGTTGCATATTGGGTTCAATCATGTGGCCAATGATCAACCAATTATACTATGTAATGAAACCCCAACAAAAAAGCTGGGCACCTAAAGCTGGGGTGAGCTCCCCTGATGAGTGATACATATACACACTGATGTGACAGGAGAGTTATGCATCCTGAGGATATGTAAGCTTTGCATTTGGGGTTCTCATGAACCTCACCATATGAGTCTGTTAGATGGTCCTGATTTGCACTCTTTGTAACAAAATTGTAATCCCAAGTATAGCACGTTCCTGAGTTCTGTGAGTTGGTCTAACAAACCTGAGGGGGTAGTGGGAACCCCATTTTGTAGCCAGTTAGTTGTAAGTGCAGATGGCTTGGAAACTCTGGAGGTTGGAGCTGGTGTATGAAGTGAAGGAAGTTTTGTGGAGGACTGTGGCCTTAACCTGTTAAATATGACCTGACCCCAGGTAGTGTCAGAATTGCATTGCACAAAGACAGTAGGTACAGAAAAATAAAATAAAGACCCAATATCACTCATGAATATAGATGTAAAAATGCTCAACAAAACATGAGCAAGCAGAATCCAGCAACATATAAAAAGAATTATATACCATGACCAATTAGAATTTATTCCAAGGATACAAGGCTAATTTAATATTCAAAAAAAATCACCCAGTGTAATCCACCATGTAAAAAGGCTAAAGAAGAAAAATCACATGATTTTATCAACTGATTCAAAAAAAGCAAGTTAGTAATAGAAAGGAACTTCCTCGACTTTAAAGCGTAGTTACAAAAAACCTACAGCTAATACCAAGCTTAATGGTGAAAAACAATGTTTTTCCCCCAGGATCTGGAACAAAGCAAGAATGTCTATTCTCACCATTTCTGTTCAACTTTGTACTGAATGACCCAGTCAGTAGAAAAGGCAAGAAAAAGAAATAAAAGGCATGTTGATTGCAAACGAAGAAATAGAACTCTTCTTATTCACAGATTACATTATTGTCTAAGTAAAAAAGCCCAAGAAATCTAGAAGGCAAATTCTTAGAGCTTACAAATTTATCATGCATTTTTAAAACAAAAATCAGCCAAATTTCTATATATTAGCAATGAACAACTGCAACACAAAACTTAAAAAATACTATTTACAATAGCTCCCACAAAAATGAAATCCTTAAGTATAAACCTAACAAAGCATGTACAGAATGTATACTCAAAGAAATTAAAGAACTAAAGAATAGGAGAGACCTAGCTAGTTCATGGATTGGGAGACTCAAAACAAGATGTCAGTTCTCCTCAAACTGATCCTCAGATTTAACCCAATGCAAGTTAAAATTCTAGCAGAATGTTCTGTATATAGAGATGGGGGTTCTAAAATTTACAAGGAAAAGCAATATAACTAGAATAGACAAAATAATTCCAATAAAGAATAAAGTGGGAGGAAATATAATATCACACTTTCAGACTTTATAATAATCAAAACAATAGAAAAGGGACAGACACAGAGACCAATAAACAGAATAGA
This sequence comes from Manis javanica, assembly GCF_040802235.1. NCBI lineage: Eukaryota > Metazoa > Chordata > Mammalia > Pholidota > Manidae > Manis > Manis javanica. The sequence continues at coordinate 155,554,097 of NC_133157.1, forward strand.
GTCCAGATAAAAAATCCATAGAAATATAGCCAATTGATTTTTTAAATTAAGGTATCATTGATATATAATCTTACAAAAGTTTCACATAAGCATCATTGTGGTTACAACATTCATCCATATTATCAAGTCCCTCTCACACACCCCATTGCAATCACTGTCCATCAACATAGTAAGATGCTATAGAGTCACCAACTGTCCTCTCTGTGCTATATTTCTAATCATAATGCCCCTTAATCCCCTTCTCCCTCCCTCCCCACCCACACTCCCCAACCCCCTTCCCTTTGGTAACCACTAGTCCCTTCTTGGAGTCTGTGAGTCTGCTGCTGTTTTGTTCCTTCTGTTTTGCTTTGGTGTTATACTCCACACGAGTGAAATCATTTTAGCCAATTGATTTTGTACCAAGGTACAAAGGCAGTTCAAAGGAAAAAAGATATTCTTTTCAACAAAAAGTGTTAGAACTAGGCATTTTAAAAAGTTAATAAATTGTACTGCATCAAGATTAAACCTTTTTTTCTATGAAAAGCAGTGTTAAGAAAATGAAAAAGTAAGCTACAGAAGATATTTGCAAATTGCACATCTGACAAAGGACTTATGTGAATACATATATTTAATATGTAGAGTATATGTACTTTAAAACTCTTAAAACTCAACAGTAAGAAAAGAACCAACCAAATTAAAAACTAAGCAAAAAACTTAGGACACTTCACCAAAGGGATATATGCATGGCAAATAAATACATGAAAAAATGTTCAACATCATTCATCATTAAAGCAATGCAAATGAAAACCACAATGATATATCACTACACACCTGTTGAAACAGTTAAAATACAGTTAAAACATGGACACCAGCAAGAGTTCATGAAGATGTGGAGCAACTGGAACTCTTAAACACTGGTAGTAGGAACATAAAATGAAACAACTAGTTTGGAAATAAAGATAAACATAAACTTACTATAAGACACAACAATCCCACTCCTGGGTACATATCCTAAAGAAATGAAACCTTATGTTCAAATAAAAATCTATACATTAATGTTTACAGCAGGTCTAGTCACACTGCCAAAGCTAGAAACAACTGAAATATCCTGCAGTAGGAGGTGGATAAACAAATGGTGGCACATACATAAAATGTAACATTATTCAGCAATAAAAAGGAACAGACTATTAACACATGCAACAACCTGGATAAATTTCAAAGACATGCTGAGTGAAAGAAGCCAGTCTCAAAGCTGACATACTATATGCTTTAATCTATATTACATTCTCAAAAAGACAAAGCTATGTAACACAGAACAGAGTAGTGATTGCCAGGTGTTAGAAATGGGGAGAAGGGTGTTACTACAGAGATATCAAGAGACTTTTGGGGGATGCTAGAACTGTTCTGTATCTTAATTGTGAATATTCATGTGTTAAAATTCATGGAACTGTACACCCAAAAAAGAAAGTCATCATTATTGTATGATAACATAAAGTATAAAATTTAAAAACAAAATAAGATGCTTAGGCCCATGCCCAGACTTGGCAAATCAGGATCTCCAGTAATGTGATATAGTTGGTTGCTTTTTTAAGACATTTCACAGGTAATCTTATTGTATTGCCAAGGATGAGAACTGTTATAATTCCTGAAATTTGATTTTTTCATGATCCTTGGATTAGGTCCTCATCTCACATCAGGCCTACTGATTCATCCCCATTCTTGAACACTACATTAGTGCAAGAGTAACCTTTGACAGGATGAAGTTCAAGCTATTCAGCATTATGCACAAGATCTTCCAAGATTTGGTCCCTGTCTACCACTTCCATCTCTTTGCATTCCATACTCCTATAATAAAATAACAGTCTGAAATGACCTCCTATTTTTCACACCTCTAGGCTTTTGCTCAAAGTATATCCTCTGCCTGGAATTCCACCCCCACCACCAATCTGCCTGGCAGGTACCTTTCAAGACTGCTTCAGTCATATGTTCTGTCACTCCCAACTAAAAATCTTTCAGTGATTTTCTGCACATGCTCACCATCACCTCTAATACTGTCCATAAGCCTCATCCACCATTACTGCCTCACACTTAAGATCCTTAAAATGCCCATATTCTGGGTAATTCCAAGATTTCATGTTTTTTCAGCTATTCATGCCTTAGTGAATGATGCTCTTCCCTCCCAAGAATAGTCTACTTGCCCATCTTTTCCTGGCTCACACCATAAACATACATCATCTCCCAAGAAATCTTCCCCTGCACTTTCAGGCTGAGATAATTACCCTTCTCTATTCCCACAGCGTTTTCTGGCTATCATTATCACCATTTGCCTTATTACACTGAATTATTTTGTGTGCCCATCTCCCTCAATTTGCTCCTTAACAGGAAAGACCATCCTTTGTATCTCTAATATTCCCCAGGCTTATCATAAAACCTAGAATAAATAGGTACTTAACAAATATTTTTTGAAGAAAGCAATAAATGAGATCAAATTTACTGGCAAGTTCATATACTACATCTCCTTTTCTACAAAAGGACCTAAGTGGCTAAGTATATTCTGATCAACATGTAAAATTCTATCTACAGCTCAGCTCTCTCCTAAGCTTTTGTCAAGTTATGAACAGCTGCCAACTAAGCATCTTTACTTAGATGTCCCAGATGCACTAAATCAATTCAACCATTACTGAATACATTTCTTTCTCCTACCCCACTCTCTCAAATGTGCTCATTTTCTTACACTACCATTATTGGTGAATGGATCCAACAACCCAAAATCCTCCCACTAGAAACTTCAGAACCATCATAAATGCCTTCCTTTCCCACATTTCTCACACCCAAATAGTTATGAAGTCCTGTTGATTTACTGAACTCTAAGCTATACAAATTGGGCCTCAAGTTCAAGCCCTTGCTTTTAAAAATCTGGACTGTGACCATTTATTAATACAATGTTTTCACTTCCTACAGTTCTGAATCCCAGTAATCTATTTTTGATGAGAGTGATCTTTCTCATCTGCAACATCATCATTTCGCTCCTTTGCTTGGCACCCTACTTCTGTCTGTAAGAAATCTGAACTCCTTAGCATGTCATAAATGGTCTTCAGTAATCACTGGCCCCTGCTATTTTTGCCAGACTCATCTTTCTCATCCACTCTACCAAACTATATCTGACAGTCATACTGAATTTCTGTAGTTCCCTAAGTGTAACCGTACTATCTCATACTATCTACACTCAAGCAACTTGTTTTGCCTATAATGTTCTCCTACAGCATAGGTATCTGATGATCTTCCAAGCCTGTGGTTTAAAGTGATCCCACTATAAAGCTGATCCATGCCCCCAACCAATCACTACACCTAAAGCTAACTGATCAATTCTTCCTTTGGGTTTCCATCAATTTTATATATGTCTATCATAGCACCTACTGATAATTTATAACATCTATTTATTACAATCTATTTCCCCAGGGAGATTATAAACTCCCTGAATGCAGGGATTATAGATAAATGATCTCTAGCATACACAGTATCTAATAAAATTTTAAGACACATGGAAGGTATTCAATAAATGTCAATGAAAGCTAAAAAGTCTTTATTTTGGCTTTTAACGCTGTGGTAAAATCAGAGTTCACAATTGCAGAATTTAATATACAAAATAGTAGGTCATCCCTATCAGCCAGATAGTGGCAAAATCCACTAATTTGCTTTTTTAACTGAAAATAGCTAATTAATGGGCATTATCTACCAAACACACAAAATAAACTATCAACAAAATTATAGTGAGCGTTCAAGATATTTTAAAACATACAACATTACTATATGCAAAGCAAGGAAGCTTGTATTTAAATATTTTCTCACCACCACTCTGCAACTGTCTGTCTATTCTTTCTTACCCACTACCTCATGCCATTCTTAGGTTATATAAAGGAGTTTCTTTCAGGACTGCCCCAGTCCTGCCATGCCTTGTAATATCATATGTTCCAAAGTAATACATTATCTCCCCTTATTCAGTCAAATCTTTAATTCTCTCAGCGGGGCAAAACTTGGGAAGATGCTGCAAGCAAGAAAGTATTCTTCAGAAATGTAAAGATAGAACCAACATATGAATAGCTACTATGTTTCATAATCCCAAAGATTACCTGCATTTTAAAGAGGTAATTATCTCTTTATAAGATAAAAAATGAATATCTGGTACAATATGAAATGATTTTTGAGGATAAAATTCCCCATGGACAAGGTAGAGGAGGAAGACAGAAATTCAACTTCTCAAGATTAACCAAGCTGTAGTCAAGTTATAATGGCATGCAATTTTTGTTCGCTGATTTCAGGCAAGCACTTATCAATATGAAATATGAGAAAAACAACACCTACAACTCACAGTATTATTTTGAGACAAATGAAATATACAGGAAAAATACTTGACAAATGGCAGGTTCTATATAAACGAAAAGAACTTGGTACCCAACTCTACAAAGGATACAGACCCCAGAATTTGCAAAACAGTCTATACCAGTTAACACTATTGGACTTTCTATAGATATCAAGGAAAACTGTACTCTTGAATCAATTTTCCATACCATTTCAAAATGTGTTGAGAAGGCCACAATGGATACATATTTCAAAATGTGTTGAGAAGGCCACAATGGATACATACACGGAAATGAGATCTTCTGAAACCTTTATATTATTCTTGGCTTAGAGTTCATTTGAGGTAAAAACTAAGGCTTCCTTTTAGAAGACATAACAACCAATGAGGTTCTCTCAAAAACATTTTTTCTTATATAGTATGTAGACATATTTACTAGAGGCATAATTATAAATATTTCTTAGTCAAAAGTCTGGTTGAGACCAGTTATTCTCTCCCCATTTTAAGGAATCAAAATGAGAAAGGAATAACAGTTTATCTGGAAAACAATTTATTTCTTATTACCGCATGCTAATAAGTGATGAAGCTCAGAGTACATTTCCAATTGATAATTAGGTAAACCTATCTGGTAAGCAATACCAAAGACAATTAAATTTAAATTGTCCCTGTGTTCACTATTAAGCTGACTTGCTGGTTGACTATCATTCAATCGTCAATCTTTGATACTAGCTATCTTCTTTCTTGGTTTTATTTCTACCGCAATACAAAGTCCACTACTTGTTTTCATGGGTTGCTTATTTTTCCTTTTTCTTTTTCTTACTCTACATTTTAATACCACATGCTTAGGGAAGAAAATAGATAATATTTTTGCATCATAGGAAAGTGCTTTAGAAGCATATAGACTCTTCAGTGGCAAACCCTTTTAATAACCTTGTATTTTATTGTAGTTCTACCACAAAACAAGACAATCAGATGTTTCTCAATGTATTTGTCAAAATTTCCTTATAATTAATTTTTCTATATATACTTACACATATTTGTTCTAAGAATATATTATTACATCATCTGCTTTTTTCACTCTCTCATCTTCCCATATCAATAAACATGTTTCCAGTACATTGTCACTCAGTGCTGTGTAGTGTTCTACCATGTGGCTATAATATAATGAGTTAGAAGAAATACATTATTGGTCATTCAGATGACCAAATATGTCCTTCCCACATATTTTTGGTCTTCATCTACAGTTCCTGAAAATACTGCAGAGTCTTAAAGGTGAAATGGGTGTTCTGTGATATTATGAGAGACTTTGGGACCCCCACCCAAGGATGGGGGCTGGAGGTTGGATCAGCCAATGGCCAATAATTTGGTCAATCATGACTGCAATGAAGCTCTCACAAAACTCTGGAGAAGACCTGACCTCTCTGCCTGCTCTCTCTCTCTTTTTCTCTCGGCTCTGCTTTGCCTGCTCTGCTCAGTTGGATCCTCCTTCTTGGTCGGAGACAGCTTCTACACTTGGGGAACCAGAACGTCTCCACATGTCACTGAGCTAGGCCCTAAGTTCCATGAGGATAGAAGCTCCTTCATTTGGGAATTTGCCCTATGTTTCTGGCTGTTAACTTGTATCCTTTACAGTATCTTTTATTAAACTGGTAAATGTTATGTGTTTTCCTGAGTTCTGTGAGCCACTCTAGCAAATTAAGCAAGCCTAAGGGGGAGGTTTGTGGGAACCTCCAATCTGTAGCCAGTAGGTCAGAAGCACATATGATTGCCTGGGACTTGCAACCGGCGTCTGGAGTCAGGGGTGGAGGGCAGTCTTTCAGGACAGAGCCCCTAACCTGGGGGATCTGGCGCTGTCTCCGGGCAGATAGCATCAGAATTGAGTTGGGTTCTCCAACACCCTGCTGGTGTTCAAGAATTGCTTGGTATAAGTATGTGTTGAAAGACCTCCTCCCACATATTTACATGCACTGGAATCGGGTCTGAGTACCCAAATGAAGTTATACTACTATTACTGCTGTGTATAATATTGTTACTGTTATACATATATGTAGGGAAAAAATACACCATGGCATTTGGTGTCAGAGATGTTGCAGTGGCCATACCATTATTTATTTAGCCAATCCCATACTGCTGACAACTGGCATTACTTTCAACTTCTAGCAATTATAAAGAGCACAATGATGTACATGTATCTTCCATGTATTTACAAGAGCATAAAACTTGTACATCTACACATGTCTGATTATTTTCTAACAAGTTTTAGAAGTAGAATTTGAAGTAAAGGGAATGAGAAGGATTAGACAGACGGAGACAGAGAAATGAGATGACAGAAAGGAACAAGGGAAAAAGAGGCACGATAAAACATTTTTAAAAATTTAAAACAGTATGTCTGAGTTTATTAGCATAGTTGCTGTTCTATCATTTTCGGCAAATTCCTATTAAGTTCACAGGCTGCAACTTGTAATCTTAAACTGAACAGTTACAGTTCCTTCTTTAGAGGCTTATTTTCTCTGCCTAGACATTTATGGGATTTTGTTATTCTTAATTTTAAATAATATTGCTAGACTGAGATTTGAAAGTCTCCCTTACATTGAATTTTTTCCTCAAGAACACTAAATTTAATATGAAATTTAAAACTGCTTAATAAATATTCACAAATATAATTTTAATTTAGTAATAAAAGAGAAAAAGACTAACCTTTCCTTAAAAGACATTTTTCATTCAAACCAAGAAGAACCAAACAAAAATTATTATAATGATGATGACCTACACACCAAACTTTTTATTGGAAAGCCATATTTTAGCATATTAATTACCTAATCAAGTGTGATTTTTGAAATGTAAAAGAAAATTAAGCACTGAAAAAATATTTATTTCAAAAGGATATCTCCATGAAGATATAACTAGGTATAAAAGTTTAATACACCATACTTTGGTGTATTCACTGACTTTTTAATGGGAAACATGTACTACATATTACTTACAAAAATACTTTTCCTTCTAATCTGTCATTCAAAAGGCTTCTCCAATATCCACAGTAAGGGAGATTGGGGGTGAGAATAGAGAGAATAAAATACTTCCACTTCATACATACACACAGATTCATCATTGCATTTAGTAAAGGAAAAATACATTCTGGTGATTTTAATGTTTCTGTCTATCCATTTTCTAGTAAAATAGTTACAGATAGAATTAGTATTCACTATAAAACTTCCATTCTCTAATCATTATAAAATACCTATTTGTGACACTGGTACATATTTTAAAAGTTTAATGAACTATTAATTATTAATTGCTAACTGGTATCAAACATGCTGTATCTTATTTGTAATCTTCACTATTACAAGAAGACATGCATGTGGTTCCATTAGAAATTACACATAAGCTTTTGCTTGTCATTGCATTTAACACATTCTCAATTCCATGTAAGAATTAACACTTAGGGAACAGAAGCATGAGGATCCAACAAAACATGAAACAAAATAGTCAGTGTCTTCCCAATTGTAACACTTTTTATCTAATAATAAAGAATAAAAGGTAAGAAATGCTGAGTAAGTATTATATTAATAAGATGCTAAAAGTAAGCTTTAAAGAACATAAAAGACAATCCTAAAATTATTTGGGAAAAGAGTTATAAAAATAAATATGGAACAATGAGGTCTAATCAATCCTATCAGATATCACGTTAGATACCAGCTAATATAAATTGAGACTGATGGAGTAAGACATGATAAAATGCTTTTTAACATACTTAGTAATTGCTTTTCAATACCTGAATATCAATTCAAAGGGACAAAATGAATTTACTAAATATAAACCTCATAATATACCCTAATAAATTTTAAGAAAAAAAGTATGGAAAATTAAAATGTATAGAAAACAGAAGTGTATCTATCCTAACTATAAAGGGAAACTTTTATGTCTTTGTTTTCTACTTTTAGAACAGAAAAAAAATTGCAAGGGAAAGATAAAAAGAAATGGTCACATAAAAATGGATCAAAACCAATAAATATAAAGACAGCAGATACTCTGTCTTGTTTTCCTCTAAAGAGAGCAAATACTGTGCTATACACACACCCAGTGGAGAAAGTACATTTACAGCAATTTTGCCTAAGGAACAAGAGGCATAAAGTAATTATAGATACATAACAAACACTCAATGAATTTTGCAGGGGTTAATAAAAAAGTTTGTACAGCAAAATTTTTATGTAAATATCTCCAAATTCAAAAACATTTAAGCAAATGGTATCTTATTTAAATGCTAGTTAGGAAGAAAACACAGATATATAGAAAATATACATGAAATAATGAAACTATACCACTGAAAATTATGACAATGACACAATTGCATTTGTACACTTATTAAAAAAACCACTGAGATATAAAATAGTTATTTTTAGGTAACAAAGTTTTATTTATAATTTCCTATAACATCTTAATAAGATTGTTTTTAGTTTTTACATCAACCCATAAAACGATTTGAAAATGCTTTAAAACATTAGGATAAGAAGCAAGTGAGAGTATTTTTAAAAGGTTAGAAATACAGTAAGAGATAAGCTATCCAGAATCCTTGGAAGTGTCAGAGGACAGTAGAAATCTCCAAATGCCTTAAATTATTAAAATGTTACTTTAAAATTTTGTTAAAAAATCTCGACGAACTGGGGGGGTGGAGCCAGGATGGTGGCGTGAGTAGAGCACTGGAAATCTCCTCCCAAAAACACATAGAGCTATGAAAATATAACAAAGAAAAATCTTCCTAAAATAGAGACCACAGGACACAGGACAACATCCAGACCACATCCACACTTGCAAGAACCCAGCGCCTTGCAAAGGGGGAGAGGAAGGCCACAAACCAACAAGAAGGGAACCTCTTCCAGCGGTCACTCGTACCAGCTCTGCAAACTATCTCTATCACCATGAAAAGGCAAAACTACAGGCAGACAAAGATCACAGAGACAACACCTGAGAAGGAGACAGACCAAACCAGTCCTCCTGAAAAAGAATTCAAAATAAAAATCATGAACATGCTGACAGAGATGCAGAGAAAAATGCAAGAGCAATGGGATGACTTGCAGAGAAAAATGCAAGAGCAATGGGATGAAGTCCGGAGGGAGATCACAGATATTAGGAAGGAGATCACAGAAGTGAAACAATCCCTGGAAGGATTTATAAGCAGAATGGTAAGATGCAAGAGGCTATTAAAGGAATAGAAGCCAGAGAACAGGAAGGTATAGAGGCTGACATAGAGAGAGATAAAAGGATCTCCAGGAATGAAACAACACTAAGAGAACTATGTGACCAATCCAAAAGGAATAATATTCGTATTATAGGGATACCAGAAGAAGAAGAAAGAGGAAAAGGGATAGAAAGTCTCTTTGAAGAAATAATTGCTGAAAACTTCCCCAAACTGGGGGAGGAAATAATCGAACAGACCATGGAATTACACAGAACCCCCAACAGAAAGGATCCAAGGAGAACAACACCAAGACACATAGTAATTAAAATGGCAACGATCAAGGACAAGGAAAGAGTTTTAAAGGCAGCTAGAGAGAAAAAGGTCACCTATAAAGGAAAACCCATCAGGCTAACATCAGACTTCTCAACAGAAACCCTACAGGCCAGAAGAGAATGGCATGATATACTTAATGCAATGAAACAGAAGGGCCTTGAACCAAGGATACTGTATCCAGAACGATTATCATTTAAATATAATGGCGGGATTAAACAATTCCCAGACGAGCAAAAGCTCAGGGAATTTGCTTCCCACAAACCACCTCTACAGGGCATCCTACAGGGACTGCTCTAGATGGGAGCATTCCTAAAAAGAGCACAGGACAAAACACCCAACATATGAAGAATGGAGGAGGAGGAATAAGAAGGGAGAGAAGAAAAGAATCTCCAGACAGTGTATATAACAGCTCAATAAGCGAGCTAAGTTAGGCAGTAAGATACTAAAGAAGCTAACCTTGAACCTTTGGTAACCACGAATCTAAAGCCTGCAATGGCAATAAGTACATATCTCTCAATAGTCACCCTAAATGTAAATGGACTGAATGCACCAATCAAAAGACACAGAGTAATAGAATGGATAAAAAAGCAAGACCCATCTATATGCTGCTTACAAGAAACTCACCTTAAACCCAAAGACAAGCATAGACTAAAAGTCAAGAGATGGAAAAACATATTTCAGGCAAACAACAGTGAGAAGAAAGCAGGGGTTGCAGTACTAATATCAGACAAAATAGACTTCAAAACAAAGAAAGTAACAAGAGATAAAGAAGGATACTACATAAGGATAAAGGGCTCAGTCCAACAAGAGGATATAACCATTCTAAATATATATGCACCCAACACAGGAGCACCGGCATATGTGAAGCAAATACTAACAGAACTAAAGAGGGAAACAGACTGCAATGCATTCATTTTAGGAGACTTCAACACACCACTCACCCCAAAGGATAGATCCACCGGGCAGAAAATAAGTAAGGACACAGAGGCACTGAACAACACCCTAGAACAGATGGACCTAATAGACATCTATAGAACTCTACATCCAAAAGCAACAGGATATACATTCTTCTCAAGTGCACATGGAACATTCTCCAGAATAGACCACATACTAGCTCACAAAAAGAGCCTCAGTAAACTCCAAAATACTGAAATTCTACCAACCAATTTTTCAGACCACAAAGGTATAAAAGTAGAAATAAATTCTACAAAGAAAAAAAAAAGAATCACAAACACATGGAGGCTTAACAACATGCTACTAAATAATCAATGGATCAATGAACAAATCAAAATAGAGATCAGGGAATATATAGAAACAAATGACAACAACAACACTAAGCCCCAACTTCTGTGGGACGCAGCAAAAGCAGTCTTAAGAGGAAAGTATATGGCAATCCAGGCACACTTGAAGAAGGAAGAACAATCCCAAATGAACAGTCTAACATCACAATTATCAAAACTGGAAAAAGAAGAACAAATGAGGCCTAAAGTCAGCAGAAGGAGGGACATAATAAAGATCAGAGAAGAAATAAACAAAATTGAGAAGAATAAAACAATAGCAAAAATCAACGAAACCAAGAGCTGGTTCTTCGAGAAAATAAACAAAATAGATAAGCCTCTAGCCCAACTTATTAAGAGAAAAAGAGAATCAACACAAATCAACATAATCAGAAATGAGAATGGAAAAAACACGACAGACTCCACAGAAATACAAAGAATTATTAAAGACTACTATGAAAACCTATATGCCAACAAGCTGGAAAACCTAGAAGAAATGGACAACTTCCTAGAAAAATACAACCTCCTAAGACTGACCAAGGAAGAAACACAAAAGTTAAACAAACCAATTACGAGCAAAGAAATTGAAATGGTAATCAAAAAACTACCCAAGAACAAAACCCCGGGGCCAGATGGATTTACCTCGGAATTTTATCAGACACACAGAGAAGACATAACACCCATTCTCCTTAAAGTGTTCCAAAAAATAGAAGAGGGAATACTCCCAAACTCATTCTATGAAGCCAACATCACCCTAATACCAAAACCAGGCAAAGACCCCACCAAAAAAGAAAATTACAGACCAATATCCCTGATGAATGTAGATGTAAAAATAATAAAATATTAGCAAACAGAATTCAACAGTATATCAAAAGGATTATACACCATGAGCAAGTGGGATTCATCCCAGGAATGCAAGGATGGTACAACATTCGAAAATCCATCAACATCATCCACCACATCAACAAAAAGAAAGACAAAAACCACATGATCATCTCCATAGATGCTGAAAAAGCATTTGACAAAATTCAACATCCATTCATTATAAAAACTCTCAGCAAAATGGGAATAGAGGGCAAGTACCTCAACATAATAAAGGCCATATATGATAAACCCACAGCCAGCATTATACTGAACAGCGAGAAGCTGAAAGCATTTCCTCTGAGATCAGGAACCAGACAGGGATGCCCACTCTCCCCACTGTTATTTAACATAGTACTGGAGGTCCTAGCCACGGCAATCAGACAAAAGAAAGAAATACAAGGAATCCAGATTGGTAAAGAAGAAGTTAAACTGTCACTATTTGCAGATGATATGATACTGTACATAAAAAACCCTAAAGACTCCACTCCAAAACTACTAGAACTGATATCGGAATACAGCAAAGTTGCAGGATACAAAATTAACACACAGAAATCTGTAGCTTTCCTATACACTAACAATGAATCAATAGAAAGAGAAATCAGGAAAACAATTCCATTCACCATTGCATCAAAAAGAATAAAATACCTAGGAATAAACCTAACCAAAGAAGTGAAAGACTTATACTCTGAAAACTACAAGTCAGTCTTAAGAGAAATTAAAGGGGACACTAATAAATGGAAACTCATCCCATGCTCATGGCTAGGAAGAATTAATATCATCAAAATGGCCATCCTGCCCAAAGCAATATACAGATTTGATGCAATCCCTCTCAAATTACCAGCAACATTCTTCAATGAATTGGAACAAATAATTCAAAAATTCATATGGAAACACCAAAGACCCCGAATAGCCAAAGCAATCCTGAAAAAAAAGAATAAAGTAGGGGGGATCTCACTCCCCAACTTCAAGCTCTACTACAAAGCCATAGTAATCAAGACAATTTGGTACTGGCACAAGAACAGAGCCACAGACCAGTGGAACAGATTAGAGACTCCAGACATTAACCCAAACATATATGGTCAATTAATATTTGATAAAGGAGCCATGGACATACAATGGCAAAATGACAGTCTCTTCAACAGATGGTGCTGGCAAAACTGGACAGCTACATGTAGGAGAATGAAACTGGACCATTGTCTCATCCCATATACAAAGGTAAACTCAAAATGGATCAAAGACCTGAATGTAAGTCATGAAACCATTAAACTCTTGGAAAAAAACATAGGCAAAAACCTCTTAGACATAAACATGAGTGACCTCTTCGTGAACATATCTCTCCGGGCAAGGAAAACAACAGCAAAAATGAGCAAGTGGACTACATTAAGCTGAAAAGCTTCTGTACAGCGAAAGACACCATCAATAGAACAAAAAGGAAAACCCTACAGTATGGGAGAATATATTTGAAAATGACAGATCCGATAAAGGCTTGACGTCCAGAATATATAAAGAGCTCACACGCCTCAACAAACAAAAAACAAATAACCCAATTAAAAAATGGGCAGAGGAACTGAACAGACAGTTCTCTAAAAAAGAAATACAGATGGCCAACAGACACATGAAAAGATGCTCCACATCGCTAATTATCAGAGAAATGCATATTAAAACTACAATGAGGTATCACCTCACACCAGTAAGGATAGCTGCCGTCCAAAAGACAAACAACAACAAATGTTGGCGAGGCTGTGGAGAAAGGGGAACCCTCCTACACTGCTGGTGGGAATGTAAATTAGTTCAACCATTGTGGAAAGCAGTATGGAGGTTCATCAAAATGCTCAAAACAGACCTACCATTTGACCCAGGAATTCCACTCCTAGGAATTTACCCTAAGAACGCAGCAGTCAAGTTTGAGAAAGACAGATGCACCCCTATGTTTATCGCACCACTATTTACAATAGCCAAGAATTGGAAGCAACCTAAATGTCCATCGGTAGATGAATGGATAAAGATGTGGTACATATACACAATGGAATACTACTCAGCCATAAGAAGTGGAAAAATCCAACCATTTGCAGCAACATGGATGGAGCTGGAGAGTATTATGCTCAGTGAAATAAGCCAAGCGGAGAAAGAGAAATACCAAATGATTTCACTCATCTGAGGAGTATAGGAACAAAGGAAAAACTGAAGGAACAAAACAGCAGCAGAATTACAGAACCCAAAAATGGACTAACAGGTACCAAAGGGAAAGGAACTGGGGAGGATGGGTGGGCAGGGAGGGATAAGGGGGGGGAAGAAGAAGGGGGGTATTAAGATTAGCATGCATGGGGGGGAGGGAGAAAGGGGAGGGTGGACTGCACAACACAGAGAGGACAAGTAGTGACTCTACCACATTTTGCTAAGCTGATGGACAGTAACCGTAATGTGTTTGTTAGGGGGGACCTGATATAGGGGAGAGCATAGTAAACATAGTATTCTTCAGGTAAGTGTAGATTAAAAATTTAAAAAAAAAAAAAGAAAGAAAGAAAGAAAAGGGGGATTACTCCTTAACAGGATAAAACTATTGGTAAATCAAAGATCAACGCATGCTTTAAATATCCTTAATGTTGATCACTTAAAGGGTGTCAGATGATCAGCTATGGAGGTACTCTTTTCTGATAATACTCCTTTCTCTTAATAAAAAAAAAAAAAAAAAAAAAGCAGTTACTGTGTGCTGACCTCCAATGAATTCTGCACAGTGGTATAGAGGGCATGTTAAAGTGTGGGCAAAGGGTCTGTTTGTTTCTATGCAGAAGATCAAGGCCTAGCTTGGATACCCAGAAAATGAACTAAGATACGATATGAGGAGGAGCTTCCAGCATCAGCACTCTCTGGAGGACTTGTGCCGGGGGATGATCATCAAAAAGCCTCCACAGGGATCTGGGCGATGCTGCGGTTGTGGCTGCGTCCACCCCATCGTCTCCTGGACTTGCCATAGGAATGAGGAGGGAGATGTCTAGGCTGGCATGTGCATACAGTGAAGACAACGAATTTGACTGGATCTGTACTGTTGGAACTCAACCAGGAGTTGGGAGGGGTGCAAGGTGTAGCACTCCAAAATCTTATGACTATAGACTATCTACGGTTAAAAGAACATATGGGATGTGAACAGATCCCAGAAATGGGCTGCTTTAATTTGTCTGATTTCTCTCAGACGGTTCAAGTACAGTTGGACAATATCCATCATATCATAGACAAATTTTCACAAATGCCTAGGGTGCCTAAATGGTTTTCTTGGCTTCACTGGAGATGGATGGTAATTATAGATTTGCTTTGTTTATGTCACCATATTCCTATTATGTTAATATGTGTGTGCAAATTAGTTAGTAATTTAAAACCTATACATACTTAAGGTACTCTACAAGAAGATATGTCAAAGAAATAATCAATCCTCCCATGTTTTCTTCCATATGCTACCTCTATAGCTTTTCTTCTTCCTTCCTAATTACAACCCTTAAATAGAATTCGTGCCTCACATCGAATTTACCGAGTATCATAATTCCTCCAGGTGGTAAAGATCCCTCGAGACAAGTGCTGGGCATAGAAGCCACAGGGCATAAATCTGCAAAGAAGTAAAAAGCTAACCTTTTCAAACAATATGGCCTCTCTCTCACTTACCAACTTTACATTTCTCTGTATGGCTCCGGAAGATGACTGGTTAGCCAGAGACGGGTAAGATTCCTCAAGGGAGGAACAACCTAAGACAGGCACAGCCGCAGGGGGGCCATCAGGTGAGAATTTGGGGATCAACAGAGGTGAGGCTCAGAACCTCACCCCCCCTGCTTTGAGAGAAATCTTCTGCATCCGTGGATGTTTTGCTGCCCTTGTCTAGCTTGGATTAATACTTAGTCCATAGGCACACACCTGATCATCTACATTTGCCCTCTTACAGCACTAAACTATGTTTTCTACCTTTATCTTGCATCTACCTACCACTTCAGCATTCTATTAAAAATAAAAATAATAATAATAATAAAGGGAGAAATGTGGGACCAACATATAAATCAATTACAAAAATCAAACGAATATTCATATTTGACCTAATTGTTTATAGGTCATAATGCGTGATCAAAACCGAAAGTTTCTTGATGACTGCCCTTGTACTGTTCACCATGTAAGAACTTATTCACTATGTAAGAATTCGTTCACCATGTAAGAACTTGTTCATTATGCTTCAGAAGATTGGAGACTGATGAGAATTAGGCTTGAGACGGATTAATGATTGTACATTGAGCATTGACCCCCCCTATACTGAATTTTATTGTTGTTAACAACCATTTGATCAATAAATATGAGAGATGCCCTCTCAAAAAAAAAAAAAAAATACCACAAACTGTGTGGCTTAAACAACAACAACAACAAAAAAAAAAAAAATCTCAGGAAGATAAGCAAAGACATATGGATCTGCCTGACCTTAGCAGAACACAGAATAAAATGGTCTTGTACATGATGGACTCAGAGATGCCATTAGGAACACACAGTACATAAATTACCCTGGAGATTCACTGAAATGTAAAGAACACTATTTTTCCGTATTGCTGTGAGTTGGTTATTTCTTTGTATTTTATGTATTTTGCCCTTTCTCTGTTCCTAACAGTACTATTCTTTCTATGGAGGCCAGTCTTTCACTTTTTGTACACCTTGTTACTTATAAACAGTTTTGTGGTTAAGGGTGAGCTCAGAATGGCCACATTAATTCAAAGGGTGCTCATGGTCCAACTCTACCAAATACAATTTCTAAACTTCAAGTTTCCTCATTTGCAAAATGCTGTTAATAATAGCACTTAAGCCCATAGGGTTATTTTGAGGACTGACATAAAGCCAATAAAGTATATAACTGGCACAGAACTTGGCATACAGTAAACATTCAATAAATGTTAGCTATTTCTTTTCCTATTTTTGCCTTAGAAATCAGATAGTTCACTTATTTGGAAAATATATCTGCTTTTGTATGTGTGTATATGTGTGTGTGTGTATAGAATTTTCTGAAAAAATACATCAAGAAGTTAAGTGTTTCACTGAAATAGCTTCCTATCAACTAAGATGGCTAAGATAAAAAAGACAGTAGCAAATGTTAGCTGGCAAGGGTGTATGAGAAACCCTCATATATTGCTAGTCAGAATGTACAAAGGTACAGCCACTTTGGAAAACAACTTAGTTGCTTAGAAAGTTAAACATAAATGTATCATATGACCCAGCAATTCCACTCCAAGGTAAACTATCCATGAGAAAGCAAAATTTAGGTCCGCATATAGAATTATACCCAAATATTCAGAGCATTATTCATTCAGCTCAAACGTCCACAAACTGGTGAACAGAAAAGCAAAATAAATCCACATATGGAATACTATTCAGAAAGAAAAATAAATGAAAAATTGATACATGCCACAACCTGAATGAACCTCAAAAACATTATGCTGAAGGAATGAAGCCAGACATAAGAGTGTATGATTAGATTTATGCAAAATGCCCAGAAAAGGCAAATCTAGACACAGAAAGCAGATTAGTGGATAACTGGATCTGGGAGTGGCAACAGGGAATAACTGTGAATGGATACTAGGTAATCTTACTACTGGGGTGATGGTAAAGTTCTAAAACTAGATTATCATTATGGCTATACAACTCAATGAATTTAATAAAAATCACTACATTTAAAACAGGCAGATTTTATAGTATATAAATTACTATAGCTCAATAAGGTTGTTTTTTATACAGTTAATAATGGTTATCTCCGTATAGTGTCATGGATAATATTTTTCTCAGTTTTATTTTTGAAAATAAATTGAAGTAAACAATTTGTTTATATAAAAAAAACTACAAAATTTATTGGACTTATGTATAGTTAAAAGTAAACAGACTGAGTAAAGGCATAAGGACTCTCTTCTAAATAAAGGGCTTGGGCTTCATGGTATCTCTTTTGTCTGCTTATATTTTTATTGATTATGTCATTTTTTTTAGAAAAATTCTGGATAGATGAGGGTTATTAAACATCAGAGTAAGTGAAGTCCCACCTTTTCAAATTTGAAGCTGAGAGAAAAAAACTGTCCCACTTCAAGTTTTCTAAAGACACTGCCAGAGGTAATATTATGATTTAAAGATTGTTTTTCACAACCTTTATTGAATGAGAAAATAACAGGCTATATAGACTAATGAAATTATATCAAGTCTAAATATAAGCAAAACAAAAATATAAAAAGTGGAGCACAAAACTTAAATACATGGGCTCAGGACTCTTAAGACGTTTCTCAAAAGACTCATAGACTAAAGCCTCAGAATAACTGCTCTCTATATTTATGAAACAGGAGACCAGATGAAGACAGTATTTGATTATTTAAACATATAATTAGCATACTCCATAAATGGAAGCTCAAATAAATCAAAGTGGGTCTCCAAAGTTGGAATAAAGGAAACTTTTATTAGTTTCCTAGGGCTGCCTTAACAAACTACCACACAATGGTGGCTTTAATTAAGCAACAGAAATTTGCTCTCACAGTTCTGGAGGCCAGAAGTCTGAATTCAAGGAGTCAGCAGGACCATACTATCTTTGAAGGTGCCAGGCAAGAACCCTTCCTTGCCTCTTCCTAGCTCCTGGTAACTCCTGATATTAATTGGTTTATTTGTGGTAGCATAACTCTAATCTCTGCCTCCATCTCCACATGGCCTTCTAGGTGTGTCTGTGTCCCTTTCTCTCTTTATAAAGGACACCAGTCATTGGATTACATCTTGGAATACTTACCTAATTTGCATCTGCAAAGATCCTATCCTAGAAAGGGACCAGATCAATTTTTTATTGCAATTAAAATTATGCGAAAGTCTTGTTCTCTCAGGAAAAAACCTCACTGAAAAAAAACCCTCAAACTTTGAAAGCATCTTGTACATTCTTATTAGAAAATATCCTATAATTTACATTGTGTCCTTTTCTCAACAGAAAATATCCTATAATATCATGAGAAAATTCTATCATCAAAAAATCTAAAATGCATATAAAGGGCTGGATGAAAATGTTTTACTATATAAACATATTTCCCAAATGTTTCTCTCCTGATGTTCTCCATCATGGTGAATGCTCTCTCTAACAACCCTTTGGCTCTGACTACAAGATTGTTGTCACACAACCAACCCATTAGCAAATCCTTTAAAATATGTTCTAAATGCTACCAATTCTCAGTCCTTACACCAACACCAACCTAGCCTAGTCTAAATCACCATCACCTCTGGCCAAAGTGAGACTTTTCAAATGTAAATCTGCTATGTGATTCCCATGTACAAAACTCTCCAGTACTTTCATCACTGATAAAATCCAAAGGCACCCTCCTCTCCTAATCACTCCTCGCTCTCCCCAAGCTACACAAGCAGCCATTCTTCCTGGAATGTACCAAAGCACACATTTGTGTTACTTTTTCTCTATTTCCGTTTCATCCAGGCATCTGAAAGGCTGAATCTCTCTCTTCTGTCATTTCTCTGCTGAAATGTCACCTTACAGAAAGGCCTTTCCTGACAAGCCTATCTGAAGTTGCAGTCCTGGTTATTCTCTGAACTATTTCTTCAGATCAATCTGACAACATAAAATATGTTTGTTTTTCACTTCAGTCTCAATGCACTAGAAACTAAGTTCCATGAAAGCCTGTTTTGTTCACTGTTGTCTGTATGCCCAGCACTGGAGCAGTACCTGGCACACACTAGTTCAACAAATACCTGAATGAAGAATATACCTAATTTTGAATGGCAAGAACTTTTTTCAGGTATTTTTCCCTTCTCATATAATT
This sequence comes from Manis javanica, assembly GCF_040802235.1. Taxonomy (NCBI): domain Eukaryota; kingdom Metazoa; phylum Chordata; class Mammalia; order Pholidota; family Manidae; genus Manis; species Manis javanica. The sequence goes on from NC_133157.1 coordinate 155,573,885, forward strand.
GCTCCTCCATTTTGTGAGAAATATTATAACAAATATTTTACTAAATTATTTCCCATTCACAACATATTTTTATTCTGCCTTGAAAAAAACAATTACCAACAAGTTTTTCTCCAAGTTGAAGATTATCAGCAGAGACAACCAGTTGCCTGCCATTAGACGGAATGGGAAAGAAAGAGTATACAAATAGTCCTCTGATCTTGATATCACCCTTTCCTCTTTATTCTTACACGGTCTACAGGACTCCTGCTTTCACTAAGAACATGACTCTTCTCTGGAGAAAGGTCTCATCAGCAGTTAGGGCACCTGTATCTACTATGCCTTTCTGTCCCTTGAACAGTGTCCTAAAGTAAATTCTGCAGGAACAATGTTTCCAAGGAGTGTTAACAGTGTTAACAAACACTGAAAAGAGTTGAATAAATTCAGGAAAAACTTCAATAAATAAGCAAAATCTGGAATATGTCTTTTCTTAGAGGGCATTTCATAATCTTAACTATGTTAATGTGCATTATAAATCTCCACTATGTAAAGAATATACACTGTAACTCAAACTTAATTTTTTTCCAAATCAAACAACAGAATCTTTCGATCTTTTCATTCATTACAGTTTTTTCCTAGCTATCTCAAAATTCTGGAAGCTTGGCTTACTGAAAACACTTTTTAGATAGCAGGGAAGGTTTAAAAGGAGACTTGCTAATAGATTTAAATTGTAATTAAAATGTTCACTGTCTACAGGGTATTATTTGGGTGTGAGTCATTTTTCATAAACAGTGAAAAGTGACAAAAATTAATAGAACTACCAAAAGTAGCATAAAACAGGGACCAAAAACACGTAAGCAATTTCCTTTCCATCCATAATCCCTTTTTTCTAACACTACCAACCAAAATAAATGAAGGATTGTAGGGAAACAAGGATGCAAGTTCTGCAAATTTTTAGCCTAGATATTATATTTACATTTTTGGCAGAAGACTATAATTATAGGTAGCAGACTCTTACATAAGAAAACTAAGTCAGTAGGATCACTTTAGAATATTATGAACACCACAAATTCATACCTTATCTAATGCAAAAATTACTTCTCTAACAATTCCTCTTTTTCTCTACCATTCTCTCATATCTCCATAGGGAACCCACTCCTACTGCAGCCCCTGTATGCCTCCCTTGCCTCTAAAACCTTCTTCTAGTCTCCCCTTTCACTCCTATTCTTTATTACTGCCAGCTCCCAACCTTGAACTCTTTCATCCTAATATTTGAAGAATATCTTCATTAGAAGCAGAAGCTGAACAACTCATAGTCCTAACATCAAAGAAACTCCTGAAACTAGAGGCCTGATTGGAATACAGCCCAACTGCAACTCCCCATGAGACAAACAATGCTACCTTCAAACCCAATCCTGCAACAATCCTAAATTCTTTGAAACTAAAAATAGCTTGGCTGTTGTTTCATCTGCCAGCAGATGGCCAGACTATTTTTAATTCAGGATTCTAGAGAGCAGGAATGGATCAAGCTAAGCTACAGCCTAGAAGCCCTCATTCTCAGAGTTCACTGTTCACTGCAGAGCTATAATGGGGCAAGTACCAAGAGAGGGCAACCTGGAGCAATTCTGGGACCATGGCCTTCACATTGGACTTTAACAAGGTAGATGTGAGGGACTTTCTTTTTTTTTAAATCATTCTTTACTTCAAAATAAAGTCTGAAATGTAAGATAATTTGATACAAGTTTTAAATATGCATATCCTTTAAAGTTCTCGTTCTTTCTGTGAAAGTATTTCTTTTTGTGAAAATAAAAGTTTTTTAGGTAGTGCCTTTGAGAATGGACTTTATTAAATAAAATCTCCTTAATCTAAGTAAGGTTTCCTAAAAGCTGTACTTTAACAAAATAATATTTTTCTTAAGACTGTGATGAACTGTAATTTCATGAGTATTATTTACAGAAAACCTATTTATGATTGGCCATTACGTTAAAGGTAACTGAATTAATTTTGAATACCAGAGCTCTGAAATCTATCCACATAACCAATAAAATGCTTTCAAAACACAAAAAGATTAAAAAGTCTGACATAGTATACATTTTCTTGTTTACTGTCCATCACCCTTCAGCTCCAAGGTAGGTGTTCAATAAATATAGGGGAAGGTATGCAGGCAGGTATATTTAGAAGTCATTTAGAAAGCATAAGGGTTATAACAACACCCACCTCTCTATCTACCCACTCACAACCTGTAAATCAGTGCTGGCCAAACCAGGCCACCCCAGTTAAATATCCCATCCTGCTTGGTGAGCATACAGATTATCAAGAGATCAAGATGAACCTGGCCCAGGTCTTGAAGAGGAAAGGGAAGGTCTGTAATAGTTTCCAGGGACAATACATATTTGGGGATACCATCTTACTGCAAGCCATTACACCTTCTGCAAAGATAAACTGGGTTATCCCTATCAATTTATGCTGGACGATAATGTAGAGGAATGACTGGAAGGGAAGAAACAAAATTCACCAGGGATTAACTGCTGTGATGTTGCTCAATGAGATTCTGTTGTGATATTATTCAATAAGATTTTGTAGGAAGCTATATGTAACTTTTACAAAATGTGGGAAAAAAACACCTTACACATCTCAAGTACATAAAGTATCCTGCCTTGGATAGTCACATTTGTCATAGTAAGTCTGTTAACTATGGAAGGGGCAAAAAAGTAAAAATGGGCAAAATCTAATCCTGTCAAAGCTGGCATACACACACTATAAGTAGTTCCTCTGTCTAGAAATGGCAAGGACTATAAGCTATAAACTCTCTAAAGATGCCAATCAAGACTGGCAGGAATGCTCAATGCACAACAAAACACTGTGTCCACATTTATAGCACATTAGAGGGATGAAACCGTACCATCATTAAGTTCAATACTGTAATTCTAAAAGAAGGAAACTGAGACCCAAGTACCTGACTATACCCCAATGTGAGAGAACTGGGCTTTAAGCCCAGGTTCCCAGATTCTCCTTCCAGTGAGCTCTCCATTAAAATACATTTACTCATATTAGCATTTTGGAAAGGAAAAATAAATATACACAACACCCTTCATTCCTTCAGTCTAATACTTTTAATTTAGTATATAAATTATAATTAAAATATATTAAAAATATATTTTAACATGGTCTCAAAAGCTAAAACTTCTGTTGAATCTCAAGTTCTTTCACCTGCAAGTTATTCATGAATCTACACATAACAATTCAAGAATTCTAAAAAAATCACTCTATCTCTCATCCCACACCAATTTAATAATTATTGCTTTTAGAACCCAGATGTAAATTCAATTTTTACCACTGTACAATGTCTTTTCACAGACCTGGAACAGTATTTCACTAGCCACAAAAATAACAAAAAGTGAACTTCTAATCAACGAAGGGCTAAAAAACTAAACTTAAGCCCATATACTACAGATGCAAAACTTTTCAACGCAATTTCATCCGTAATGTTTTTCCTATCTTCATTTTAAAGGATCCAAAAAAAAAGACAAATAAGAGGTATAGCTTACCATAGTAAGTTAAAAAGTGGTCTTTCACTTTTTTAATAATTAAAAAGCAAAGTTGCTTTCAAGCTGTCTTGGCCCTTTACCATACATTTAAATTATTCTGGATTTTTTTACCCCCTCACAAACACTTTTCCCCAAAGCCCATTTAACAAGCTTCATTTTCTTGTCAATTTAATTTAGACTAAAATTTCCAGTGCTATAAAACGAATGTAAGCATTAGGAATTCATCTTTGTGCGGAATTTCCTGGTCTCTCCTTAAACGATTTCATCTTTGATGGATGCAACAGACCTATCAGTGTTCTCCCTTAACAATTCTTCGGCGGCAGGTCCACGCCACGGGTATTGTTTGGATTATACCCTGCTATGGGCTTCATTACCCTAGATCTTTTCCGTCTGAACTATTCAATCACAACTCAAGCTTGAGAGCAGCTGCCACTGTCCAGACATGCGGCTGGTGGGTGTCATTGTCTTTCTCGTTTTACTCCTTTTATACCCTCCCTTCCTTGTCAATAAGCCAGTCTACCTAATGATCTTTTCCTTCCCAGCTTTTATATCGCTACCGCCACCCCTTAACCTCTGGTCTTGTTCTTCCAGGTCAGCCCAGTCAGATGTTACATTATGTTTGTCTTGTGGCGGAGGTGGAGAGATGTCATAAGGGGCTGCACCTCTCGTAAACCCCTTCTCAGGACTGTCAACAAGGGAACAACTTCAGCCAATCTTCCCAAAGTACCACGCCAAAAGACAAAGTTACTGAAATTACAATACAGAAGCCTTCCTTCGCCCAATCTTGACAAATCAGCTCCACGTCCATTTCCAAACTAATAAACAACAGCTCATCTGCTTCATCACAAAGGGTGATATCCTGTCCGCACCGCACGGTCCACCAACAAAATCTACTCATTCTCTCAGTCGACTGTAAGCCCTGCCGCGGTCCCCGAGACCAGCTAAAGTGCCTTTCCTCCTCCCCCCGGTCCAGTTACGGGAAACGCCTCCCGGAGGTGAGCAGCGCCGGCCGAAGGTAAGCCCCCACGCGCCCCACCTCCTGCACTGGCCGCCGCGCCCCGCCCGCACCCACCCCCAGCCCCGGCCTCCTCCCCGCTCACCTAGCGCCACTTCGCACGCTTTGCGCAGCTGGGAGTGATGCGCCTTCTTCACTTCCTTATCGGCCAAAATCTTCTCCAGGGCCCGGGTCAGGAACATGTTCTTCGTCTTCTTCCCCTCATACATGGACGCAGAGAAGGAGGCAGCGGCTCTTCCGACCCGCGGCTCCCAGAGGCTGGAGGGGCGGAGGTAGGGAAGGAATAGATGGGAGAAAGGAGAGCGGGTGGGAGTCGGGGGGAGGAGGCGTGGAGGGCAACGGCAGGATCAGGAAGGGGCGGGCAGGACCAGCCGCGGTGCGGGCGAGGTACGCCGAGATCTACGCCCCGCGAGAGGCCGTCCCTGGAGGGCCGCGCCCGTCGGACCGCCGCTTCTCCTGGCCGCGAGGGTCGCTTCCCGGCCACCCCACCTCACTCGTCTCTCCGGCCGGGGGCGGCCGTCGGCCGCGGGTAGAGGGACGAGGAGGCAGCGGCGTCTCAGAGGCCCGGCGAGGGCAGGGCTGCCCTGGCTACTGTGGGGATTAGCACGCGCCGTGACCGCGGACCAGCCTCCACCACCGCCGACCTGCCCCGGCCGCCATGTTGGGAGGAAACGACGCGTCACGCAGGGACCGAACGGCTGCAGAGAAGGAAGCGGCGGCGGAGGCCGCGGCAGCGGCGCTCCCTGCCCAGAGCTGCCGCGGCGCCGGGAGGTAAGGGGCGGAGGGCGGCGCCGGAGGAGCGCCCGAGCCGCAGCGCTACGGTGGCCCGGCGGGGCCTCGCCGCCTCCCGCGTTCGCCTGCAGAGCGGCTAGGGGCGTGGCGGGCGCTTCGAGCTCCTCCAACCGTCTTCGCCTCGGGACAGAAGAACCCCCGGTACCCATGTTCCCGCTGGCTGAACAGGACTCCCAGTTACCCTGCATCCACTTCTCCGACTTTCCCTATTAGTGGGAGTGCAGCCCTTTCCACTCCAGATGTTTTGGAAACATCCTCATCGCCCATTCTCAGTTGCACGGTTGTTTGCACCTGCCCCACTCGACTTGACTTTCGTTTGCAGATGCACGAACTGTTACCCAGGACTGTGCACTCCGACGGTCTTGGGAGGAGCAAACAAAAACCATTTGACAAGGATTCAGGAATGTTTCACTTTTTCATCTCTAGAATAAACTGGTAAACTCTATATTTCTGATCCTTTCTAATCTGAGTCTAAAATTAAGCAAAAAGTGAATGCTTCTGATTGATGGGGTCCCTTCTTGCTCTGTTTATGTGCCTTTAATAATAAAATTTGGTTCAGGACAGGAAACCAGGTTCCGAATGGAAAAGCTGTAAGTATAAACAGTTACCACACACACACATATAACCATGGGTCTGCTCTGGTACCAAAGAATAATATTTCTGCAGTATTCAATTCAGAGCAGATTATAAAGAATACCATATGATATTTGCAAAGAATTTACATGGTGGACTAGGAGCACGTTTCCAAGTTCCAAGCTAAGTCACTCTATCAACACTGTGTCCCAAATTGTTAGACTATTATGTCTTTTCACTGTTCTGATACTTTCAGTTGCCTGAACTAGGGACTTGTCCTGATGCAACCATCCAAATCCAAGAACAAGAGGTTGTGAACTGACAAGATTTTGGACAGGCTAAAAAAAAAACATGGAAAATAAAAATGGAAACCTTGAAGGTGACCCTAAAGTAAAGTGGACAAGTAGATTATTTTGAGACTTTGTTGTCCTGAGAAACAAATTCATAAATTCATTAATTTCATTTTAAAGACTATTTCTAGATTCCTGGCAGCTAGAGATTCAATATACTAGATGAACCAATATTGATTTCTATGTACACTCTCATATATTAAAATATTTTTAGAAAAAGCTCTATTTCTAATTTATCTTTGTTTCTTCATAATGCCAGTGTTGTGCCAGGCACTGTTGAAAGTGCTAGATCACCAAATCTATTTACTCTTCTTCACAGAATAGAGATATGTTATGTTCCCCAGGCTCCCCTGCAGTTAGGTGTAGCCATTCACATTTAGCCTATTAAAAAAGAAAAATTTCGGTAAACAATCTTCCATAGTCTTTCCCCTTCTATGGCCACAGGCTTAAGAGGGCAGAGTCACAAGTTAGAACTAGGCAGGGACCCTGAATTACCACTTAGAAGAGAGCCATCCACTCATCAAGAATATTTGCTTTAGACTCTGCATGAGCAAAGTAAACTCTTCAGTTATGTTCAGCAGCTACCACTGTTCTCAGCAATACATTTGACATTCATTAATGAATAACACAGAGATCTCTGCAATTAAAGAGCTCAGAGTCTACTGCATAGAACATACCACGATCTGTAATGATCTTGTCTTGTTTACTGATTGGTTATCTGTTTCCCTCAAGAGCAAGGACCTCAACTCTCCATTCACTTCTAAGCTAGATAGTATAGTCATTGACATAGAGGGCACTTGGATGAATAAAATATACTGGGCTGAGTCAGGCATGACCATTCCCCTTGTGGAGCTTACAGTATATAGTAGGAAAAAGGATATTGAACAAGTAAATCACTAATTAATATAAAATTACAACTGTGTTAAGTATGATTAAAGAAGATATTAGAGTGCTATGAGGAGATCTACTTTAGATTTTGTATTCAGGAATGACTTCCCTGAAGTAACATTTAAATTGAGACCTGAAGGAAGAGTAGAAATTAGGGAAGAAAACTAAGTCCAAGCAGTCTTTTGGAGTAGGAGGAAGCTTGGCAAGTTTCAAGAACCAAAACAAGGCAGGTGGCTGGAAGTTATCAAAGGGAAATGGTGCCAGTAAGGATAAAGAGGGAACTAGGAAATATTCACAACCTTGTCTGTCATGTTGAAGGTTTAGGATTTCATCCCAATAGCAATATAAATTTATTAAATAGTTAAGTAGGAAAAGAAGTTAATTAAACAGCTTTTGCACAGAGTAAGAAATCATCAATAAAACAAAAAGGCAACCTCCTGAATGGGAGAAGATATTTGCAAATCATATATATGAAAAAAGGGTTAATATCCAAAATATATAAAGCACTCCTACAACTCAACATCAAAGAAACAAATAATCCAATTAAAAAATGGGCAGAGGACCTGAACATTTTTCCAAAGAAGACATACAGATGGCCAACAGGCATATGAAAAGATGCTCCACATTGCTAATCATCAGGGAAATGCAAATCAAAACCACAATGAAATATCACCTCACACCAGTCAGAATGGCTAATAATAACAAGACAAGAAATAAGTGTTGGCAAGGATGTGGAGAAAAGGGAACCCTCATGCACTGTTAGTGGGAAGGTAAATTGGTGCAGCCACTATGGAAACAGCATGCAGTTTCCTCAAAGAATTGAGAACAGAAATACCATACAACCCAGTAATCCCACTTCTGGATATTTACCCAAAGAAAACAAAAATGCTAATTTGTAAAGATATATGCACCCCTATGTTTATTGCAGCATTACTTACAATACCCAAGATATTGAAGCAACATAAGTGTCCATTCATAGACAAATAGATAAAGAAGATTTGGTATATACATATTATGAAATATTAGCCATAAAAAAGAATGATGCCTTGCCATTTGGAGCAACATGCATAGACCTAGAGATATTAAGCCAAATGAAGTAAGTCAGGAAGAGAAAGCAAATACCATATGATTTCACTTTTTTGTGGAATCTAAAAAATAAAACAAAAATGCCTAGAAATAGACTTACACATACAGAGAACAAACTGGTGGTTGCCAATGGGGTGGAGCATGGGGGGAATGAGCAAAATAGGTGAAGGGGATAAAGATGTACAAATTTCCAATTATAAAATAATAATAAGTCATGGGGATGAAAAGTATAGAGAATATAGTTAGTAAATATTGTAATGACTTTGTATGATGACAGATGGCAACTACACTTACCATGGTGAGCATTTTGTAATACATATAACTGTTGAATCACTATGTTGTACATCTGAAATGAATACTATATTGTACATCAAATATATTTCAATAAAAAAATTTATATACTACTGGGGGAGAAAAATCTATTGAAGGATTAAGAGGAGAATGAAGTGATCAAAATGGTGATTTAAACGTATTGTGTGGAAAATGCATTGGAAGAGGACAAGAGTGGATGTGGGCGGAATAGTGAGGAGGTGACTGAGGCAGTACAGCATGGCTTGGTCTGGGGTCCAGGACCACCATGCAAAGATTTGGAGATCATGCCCTGTACAAACATCTCGAATGGAACTGACATCCTGCCCCAGCATCTGCCCAGGGGAAGGGGCTCATTTTTCTAATCTACAGAAAATATTATCTGTTATACATGATTGCTTTCCTAAGTCCATTTTTGCCTCTCAGACTGCTATATCACCTTCTTATCACTTATACCTCATCATTTTCCCTTTCATCTATAACTTTGCTACATGTTAGCTGACTTGATTCTTCTCTTTGGATAACATTCACACTTTGGTTACAAAGAGTTAAGTAATATCAAACAAAAAAAGACTTTTACTTGGGTTTTATGGTCTTCCTTGGTGTGCTTTTTCATCATCCTTTTAAATATAGATAGCAGTTCAGTGTAACATGAAAATTAAAATCTGAGTGGAAGTTAATTAAAGCTGAGTATATCTGATTGACGTTAAAAGCCAATATTAGTTAACCTCAAGAATAGCGTCATCTTCACTTGTCTAAAAAAACTGACTTTCACACAATCTCTAAATCCTATTAGCTTTCAAAACATTCCATAATCTGACTCTTCCCTGACTTTCCAAGTAATTTCTCAATAGTAATGGTGATAGTAATTAACATTTACATAGAGCTTATTATAAGCCAGACACAAAAACCCAAATGAGGATGTTTCCATTATTATCTCTGATTTATAGGTAGAGAAACTGAAACAGAGAATTGAGATAATTTGCCCAGTCATACAATTAATAAGTAATGGAACCAGGATGACAATTTGGAAAGTTGGGCTCCAGAGTCCATACTCCTTAAACAACTGAGCTATGGTGTCTCTCTAAATCACCATTTCTTATAACTTTCCCTGCCCACTCCTCCTTCCCAAAATACACATGTAGGCCCTCAAGATCCTGCTCGTTCCACCTCCAAATCTACCCCTTTCTTCCTTTTACTCCACACTCATATCCACATACAAACACCAAGCTTTTCTACTCCTGCCTGCCTTTATTCATCTTTCAGCAATCCACAGCACCCACCACCATTCTTTTGTTTGCTCTCACCAAAGCCTCCCCAACTTTCGGTCTCATTGAAATTCTTCCCTTTAATTAAGTTTTCTCCTTCTGCTTCCAACAGCACCAGTCCATCCCTTTTCTATCCTTTTATACTATCACCTACTTCACACCTTACACCTAATTATGTATTCATGGTAGTGTTTAATCACACAAATTTTTGAAGAGCAGAAATAAAAGATAAAGCAAGCAACATAGTAAAGATGGGAAACATTGGTTACACAGAGAAATGTATCTGTTTTGCTGAGACCACAATAATGACATAACTAATATAAGAAAGGCCATCTCCAAAGTAACTCCTCTGCTTTCTTACTTTTCATGTGAAGAGGCTTATAATTTGATATTCTTCTTTTATCACTCTGCTTGTTTTCATCTTGCTTATTAAGGAAATGAGTAAGTAAAGTGCATCTTTAAACTCAGAAGTCCTGCTCACTGTTCTGCAGCAAAAGTATTAATACACTGGACAGGGCAGGCAGAGGAAGAGTATGGTAGATTGAAGAATTTGATTTAGAAAAACAAGATAAAAGGAGCAAACAAATTTGTGGTTGATGACTTTTGTTCTTAGATTCATTTATTATTATCTCTTGTATATCTACTATAGGTTTTTGCTTTGTGGTTACCATAAGGTGCACATATATCATCCTATGTATAGTACAGTCTATTTAAAGTTCATAGAAACTTATGTTTGAACACATTCTGAAACTACCTTTTTATTCTCTCCCCACCCACATGTCACATTTTACATCTTTTCGTGTATCACTTAGGTGATTATTGTAATTATATTATTACTACTTTTGTATTTTAACCTTCATACTAACCTAATAAGTGATTAATCCATATTAACTATATATTTACTTTATTAGTGAGAGTTATATTTTTATATGTTTCCTTGTTGCTGATTGATGCCTTTTCTTCTCAGCTTAAAGAAGTCCTTTTAACATTTCTAGTAAGGCTGGTTTAGTGGTTTATGAACTCTAACTTTTGCTTATTTGGAAAACTTTTCTCTCCCCTTTAATTCTGAACAATAACTTTGCCAGGTGCAGATTTCTTTGTTGGAAATTTTTTCCTTTCAGCACTTTGAATATATCATGCTGCTTCCTTCTAACCTGCAAAATTTCTGCTGAAAAATTTGCTGATAGTCTTATAGGGCTTCCTTTTTAAGTAACAATTGTTTTTCTCTTGATTCTTTCCTGATTTTGTATCTTTAACTTTTGAAATTTTAGTTATAATGTGGCTTGGTGTGAATTTTTTTGGGTTCACCTTTTTGGAACTTCCTGTGCTTTGCATAACTGGATATCTGTTTCCTTCTCTAAGTTAGGGAAGTTTTCAACCAATTCTTTCTTCAAATATATTTTCTGGCCCTTTCTTTCTCTATTTTCCTTCTGAGTCCCCTATAATGTGCATATTTTTCTGCTTGATGTTGTTCCATAGATTCCTTAAGCTATCTTCTTTTTTTTTTAAGCCTTTTTCTTCTTTTTGCTACTGTGTTTTGTTGAGTTCCACTGCCCTGTCTTCACCCTGTCTTCTATACCACTGATCCTTTCTTCTGCTTCATCTAGTCTGCTGTTGAACCCCAATAGTGTATTTTTCAGTTCAGTTGTTGTATTCTTCAGCTTTGTTATTTCTGTTTGGCACTTTCTTATGTTTTCTGTTTCTTTGTTCATGATTTGTGTTCATCCATTCTTCTCCCAAGTTTGGTAAGCATCTTTATAACCATTACTTTGAACTCTTTATTAAATACATTACTTAACTTTGATTGATTTAAGGTTTTGTTCCCCTTGTTATTTTGTTTGGGACACTTCCCCCATTTTGTTTGATTCTCTGTGTTTGTTTCTGTGTATTAGGTGAACACTTACCTCTCCCAGTCTTGATGGAGTGGCCTTATGTAGGAGATGAACCTTATCTTTAAACCTTGCTCCAGCTTTTGGTTATCTCTCAAACCTTTGCACTTTTGAAGTAACCTGATTTATTCTTGGTGGTCTCAGTTGTTGAAAATGTCCCAGGTACTCCCAAGACCTGTGAATGTTCTAAAGGAAGGGATCTTAGTCAGCACCTAGTTTCAGGATGATTGGACCCAGACTATCAGGTAGCAGCTTTAAAAGTGTACAGATATATACAGCACTGTAGGGCCACAATTGTAAACCCTGCTAGCCTCCAGACCAGGTGATCTGGCGGCGCCCCCTGTTGCAAAAATCAGGCCCTCAGATGACTGTATAAGCTTCTGTCTGGGAGGTGTGGTGAGCTTTTAGTGAGGCTGAGGGAGAGCAGGAAGATGGTATCTTCTGGCTCTTAGCCTCACTAAGAGCATCTCTGTAGCCTCTTGATGTGTGGCAAACCTGAAATCTGCCCCTCCGGCTGAAGCTTGAGGACAAGTAGATTTTTTCTCACTGACAGACTTGGGGGTGTGTTTCAGCCTGTTGCCTGTGTAGTACCCTGGGCATGGTAGCCTACAAAGAACCGTCTCTCAGATTGTTATAGTCCCTTGGGACCCAGGAATGCAAATTCTACTGACCACCAGAGCCAGAACATCAAGGAACATCTGTGTGTACTGCTCATACCCATCAACTTTCATGGGACCATGGGAGAGTGCAGCAATTGAGTTTGCTTGTAGGCTTTCATGGGGCTGTGGGAACAGGCAGGGTGGGTTGTTCCTCTGACTTTAGCAAGTCAGCAGGATAGCTCAAGACCAGGACATGCCTGCCTGTAATGTCAAGGGAGAGGGAGAGCACTAAAATAATGGCCACCAGTATCTCCATCTCAGGAGAGTGTCTCAATATATCCCTGCCTTTCCAGAAGATGTTTTAAGATTGGGGAAATGAATCTCTTTCCTAGAATATGGCCTAGGCACTTTTTAAAGTGTTGCTTTTGTGTTAATTCAAAAGTGAGTGAGTCTTTACATTAGCTCTTTAAGAAAAGTATCTCAGGTCCCTACAGCCAATTGGACCTCCTGAACATGAGACCCATTGGTGTTCAAAGCCAGAAATTTTGGGGGCTAATCTCTCCATTGCAGGATCCAAATGTTGGGTGTCATATGTGGGAACCCCTCACTTCTCATGGAGAAGCTCTGGATGTGAAATATCTTCTGGTTGTGGGTCACTGTGCCAGGGGTAGCATTTTTGTGAGACTTAGTCTATGCCTCTCTTACCCATCTTGATGTGGTCCTTTTACTGTTTGCTATGAAGAGCTGTTCACTAGTTTTCTAGTCTTTTTCAGAGGGAACTCTTCTATCTGTAGCTGTAGATTTGGAGTGTCTATAGGAGGAGGTGAGTTCAAAATCTCTCTATGCCACCATCTTGGTCCCCAACAATTTTTAAAAAGAGTAATAAAATTGGATGACTCATAATACCCAATATTAAGTCTTAATATAAAGTTGTGATAATCAAGACTCTATGGTATTAGCTAAGGGATAGACATATAAATCACAGAACAGAATAGAAAGTCTAAATATAGACTCAGAGAAATATAGTCAATTGTTTTTTGGCAAACATTCAGAGACAATTCAGTGAGGGAAGGACAGTCTTTTCAAGAAATGGTGTGGAAATAATTAGACATCCATGGGTGAAAAAAAAAAGCACCTCAACTTAAAGTCAAATTTTATAAAAAATGAACTCAAAATAGATTATAGATCTGAATATAAAACATAAAACTAGAAAGCTTTTAGAAATAAACATAGGATAAAATCTTTATGAGCTGAGATTAAGCAAAAGTTGACACCAAAAGCATGATCCATAAAATTAAATAATTGATAAACCGACCTTCACAAAACTTAAGTTTTGCTCTTTGAAAGACACTTTTAAGAGAATAAAAAGATGAGCTGCAAAATGAAAGAAAATATTTGAAAATCATGCATGTGAAAAATGATTTATATTTAAAATACATATTTAAAATTCATAAAACATAAACAAAGCAATAACCCTATGTCAAAAATGAGGGAAAAAACAATAGACATATTACTAAAGGGGATATACAATGACAAATAAGCATGAGGAAAGAGGTTTTATATCATTAACCATTAAGGAATTATTAATTAAAACCACAATGAGATACTACTACACACCTGTTAGAATGTGTGAAATTAAAAAGGCCAACAATATCAAGTGCCAGAGAAGATGTGGAGCAACCTGAAACTAGGTTGCTGTTAGAATTGCAAAATGGTATAGCAACTCTTAGGAACCAGTTTGGTATTTTTTTATAAAGTTAAACACTTTGCATGTGTCCCAGCAATCCTACTCCTGGATAGTTACCCTAGACAAATAAAAATCTATGCTCACATATGTTTATGGTGTATTCATACTCACTAAAAACTGAAACAACTCATATATTGAATAAATGGATAAATGAACATGGTATATCTATACAATGGAATAGTACTCAGCAATACAAAAGAACAAATTATTGATACATGTAGCAACTTGGATGACTCTCAAAGATATTCTGAATGAAAGAAGCTAGACTCAAAAAGTTTCATACTATAGGATCCATTTCTATGACATTCTCAAAAAGGCAAAACTATAGAGGTGAAAAATATCAGTGGTTATTAGCTGTTGTATGTAGAGGAAGGAGCTGTATATAAAGTAATAGCAAAGGGAGCTTTTTTTTTTTGCCAGGAGAGGAGTGGTAGAAAGGAGTTCTATATCCTGATTATGGTGGTAGGTGTGGTTACATGAATCTATACATTCACATGTTCAAATTCATATAATTGTTCACAGGAAAAACTCAATTTTGCTCTATGATAATTTAAGAAACCCTCTACTTTTAACACTACTAAATATCAACTTCACCTCTATGAGACTACTAACTCAGAACCCACTGGATGTAAGGTAGAGAGAAATAACTAATTCTGGAGTTTCTCACATAGTTGGAAAAAAACATACATTTGCTACATCAAGCAGTAGCAAAATAGAAGTAGTATTTCAGGGAGGAAGATCTGCCAAGCAAAGAGGCTAAATCATCCAGAGAGACCATGAATGGAATTTTCTGGATAATTACCAATTCCATGCACCTAAAAGCAGCCAAGACTCTTGAAGTGTATAAATGACCACTGCAATAGGTTACATATTTTTTGAATTCTCCATGAACATTTATGTACTTTCAAAGCTTGTTTTAGTTATTTACCACTGTTAACCTGAATTTCTGTAATTTCCTAATATACTATTCATAAGCCCAAAGGAATCCTTTACATACTAGATGTCAACATTGCTTTCTTTTTAAAATTTCACCATTGTAGCTAAGTAAAGTCTTTTAATTTTTTGAATTATTTAAGAAGATTTGCATTTACTGCAGGAGTAATAACAATTTAGTTTTTATCCTATGTAAAAATATGTTTCCTTCACAGCTGGAAAATTGAATTATAATTTGTCTTCATTTGCAGTTTTTAGAGCTTTCAGTTCCTGTGATATTAATTTGAAACTACATTTTGAGACTAGTGAAATAAATCATGGTACATTCATCTAATGGCTTACTACATAGCCATAATAAAGGACAAGGATGCTTTTAATGCAGAGATATTAAATGATCCCTAATATATATATATATTATTTATATATATATATTATATTTATATATATATAATATATATATATTAGGTGTTAAAAAGAAGCAAACTTTAGAATAGTAGGCATAGTATGTTATTTGTGAAAACATGGGAGAAAACTTTATACACACACACGTGCATTTATTTGCTTAGACTATCTCTGGGAGAATACAGAAGAAGTGGGGAATTAGGCATACAGGGGTGAGAGTTGGGGCATACCACTCATGACCATTTTATAAATTCTGAGCTCTGTGAATGCATTGACTATAAGAAAAATAAGTTAAAATAAAATGATTCCCTTTTATTTTCCAACAGAGTATGTATATATATATATATATTTAAATCTATTTCCTAGAAAAAGAGGAAACAGTAATTCAGCTCTCTTGGGGTCCAACATTCTCACCCAATAAAAAATGCACTGAGGAATAAATTTCTCATCATACACATTTTTTCTGATTTTTTTCTTAGCAAAAATAGTATCTAGAGTGCATAGAGTCCTCTGAATAGTCTAATACATTGCTGTTCAGTGTATTGTCTGAGGACAGTAGCCGTGGGAGCTGGCTACAAATGCAGAATCCTTGTGCAGAACCTTCCCCCAGACCTATCAAATCAGAATCAGTACTTTAATAAGGTCCCTCAGAGGATTTATGTGCCCCTTATAGTGTGAGATGCATCATTTCACAGGCAGGATGGGGTTGGATGAGTCAGTTGTAGGATATCAGGCTAACTGATGGCCTGTCAGGGTATAGAGAAAAAGGTCCCTGAGCAGGCTTTAGTGAGGTTTGTTGAAGAACCAAAGGGAATCTTAGACCCTAGAACCTAAGGTCAAAAGGGAAATCATAGCTCCTGAGTATAAATAAAAATACAATATATTTTCTATTTACTCTGTGAATAACCCAAGAACATGAACAAAATCATTGTGGAATTTCCCACAAAAGATTCATCCACTAGCTGTTCAAAAGCCAAACCAAAGTAAACCGAAACTCTTGATAAGTACCAATCCACTTTCAATCAAGTCTCCCTGCTTCTAGCCTTTTCCCCCACCCCATCATCACTTACCCATGAGCAAGCATGATTCTTCTGAAATGGAAGTCAAATCAGGTTACTGCTGCATTTGACAGCCTTTAATGGCCCCATTTTCCTGACAGTAAGAACCAGAATCCTAATACAGACCTACAAGTCTCTGTGCAATATACCTACCCTGCCAGGCATTGTAGGTGTATCTCTTTGGCTTGCTCAGCTCCAGCCACACTGGCTTTCTTGCTAGTCCTTGAAATTGTCAAGCATGCCCCTCTTCCAGATCTTTGTACTTACTCTTTCTGTTCAGAAAATCCATGGCTCACTTCCTTCATTCAGGTCCCTGCTTAAGAGTCATCTGATATGCGAGGCCTTTCCTGACCACACCACATAAAATAGCTACTCCCCACCCTTCTAGCCACTTGACCTGCTTTATTTTTCCCCATAGTACTGATAACCATTTCTCACACTCTTTATTGTTTTTATTTGGGGTTTTTTTCTCCCCTTAGAATATAAGTTCTTTAAAGGCTTGGACTGTATTTTGATTATTGCTATATCTCCAGTGCCTAGAAAAGGGATAGTTGTTGAGTGAATGAATGAATGAGTGAATGGTCTACTCAGGCTGCCAAAACAAAATATCATAGACTGGGTGGCTTAAGCAACAGAAATCTTTTCCTCACAGTTCTGGAAGCTGGAGGGCCAAGATCAGGGTGTTGGCTGATTTGGTTTGCAGTTGGCCACCTTGTTGCTATGTCTAGAGACACATGGAGAACAAGATTTCTCTCTCTCTTCCTCTTCTTAGAGGGTCACCTATCCTATTGGGTTAGGATCTCACCCTCATGACCTCTTTAACCATAATTACCTCTTAAAAGCTATACCTCCAAATAGTCACCTTTGAGGTTAGGGCTTAAATATATGAATTTTGAGGCGACACAACTCAGTCAATAGCAGGTCTCATAACCAGTTCACTCCTACCATCATCAAAGGAATCACCCCCTAGGCTGCATTTCCTTTTTATTTCTTACCCCTGTTTAAGGCTGCATTTGGTGTTTAACGTAATTTTCCCTGAACAAATATGCTGCAGCCAGGGGACATCATTTGACACAATTTTCCCTGGGTGTAGGGGTGGCTTTGCACACAAAGAGGGAGGGGCGTGCACTAGGCTTTCCCACAGTTAAGAGTCAGATGCCCCTGAATATATTTTTAATCACTTAAAAAAATATTCAGTGCTGTGGTTACTTTTCAGTCCCTTGTCATCCTTGACTTGGAACTTAAATGAAATGTTACTTTATAATATATAAGGTAATTGCAGCTGCTCTGAAATGCTACATGTCCACACCATAGAGTAATACAGAAATCCTTCCTGTTTGCCAATTGCTTCTGCAATTGTGTAAGAATTAGGAACAACTTATAAAAGACATATATTTAAGCAAACTTCACCTCTCTTCTAGTATTATAAATCTCCTTGCTGCAGGAACTAGTTTTCTACTCTGGTCACTGGAATCATCTATATGCAAGTTGCAACAGATGCCTGGACTGACAAAGACTTTTCCTTGACCAAACTCTGGTCAGGCTCCTCTGAGTCCTCTCAGCTAGGCCTCAACCTTGACCTGGAAAACCAAATTCTCAACATAAATGATTTCATCCACCTCCCTGCCCCTTCTCCCCTTCCTTCCCACACACTTACTAAGAAACCTGAGGAAACAGTAGCACAGTTTTTAACAACTCAAGGCCATATCCCCTGGGATGACAATGCCAGCTCACGTAAATGCCCTCCTGAGAAAGCTCAGCATTGCCAGCAGAGCCTGCTCTTTGTTATAGCCAAAACCTGATAGGCAGATAAGCCCCTAAGCCCCTCTAGTGCAGATACTTAAGAAATATTGCAATTATAAATCCTTTCTCTGCCCATCTGAGATGTAAATCTACCACACAGGACTGTCTTGTCCAGAAACTCAAGGATCTTTCTTTGAAATGTGAACATTCAAGGAGCTAACTCTCATTCCAGCTCCCAGTCCCTGTGGGTGGGTAAGGACCTAATTTTGCGGCATGCAGTGCTTTAACTTGCCTCCTGTTTGAAAGATATAAGGAGTTTGTTTCTACTCAGGATAAGTGCCAATTAACAAACCCAGGTGGACCCCTCAACACCTCTTGTGCCTTTCCCTCAGCATACCCTAACTTTAAAAATTCTCTTGTCTTTTGTTTTGACAAAGTTGATTTCTGTTCATGATTATTACTGAATAAAATATATCCTTACTGCTTTAATTAGCACCCAGATTTGTTTATCTTTGACAAGAGCAACCCCACGAATCTAATTCAGTGGATCTAGGGTAGAGCCTAGGTATCAGGATTTTATAAATCCTTGGAAGGAGAGTCTTCTGATGCAGAGTCAGTATTGCAAATAACTGCTCTAGGACAGTGGTTCTCAAAGTGGGGTGTCTGGACCAATGGTAGCAACATTGCCTGGGCACTAGTTAGAAAGGCAGATGCCTAGGCCCTACTCTAAACCTACTGAACCTGAGATTCTGGGTATAGGGTCCAGCAATCTATGTTTTAAAAAGTCCTTGATGTGAATCTGATGTACTTAAGTTTGAGCACTCTTGCTGTAGAGGGTTAAATTTGCTCCATGTAATATAATTAGGACTTGGTTAGTTAACTGTGACTTGGAGCCTAGGCACGTTAATGAACATTAACCTGAAGAATGTGTGCCAGATTTCCTAGTTCTGCTGTACTTGTTCCTCCTTTTTTCCCCACTCTTTTCTCTCTAAAATGAGAGCTAGAAGGATCCTGGTCCACCACCACTCTTGGAAACCTTCATTAATCCTTGAAATTATAACACAATTGCTAAATGACCATGACAAAACTGACCATTAGAAATGGTGAGTAGAAACTAGAGCTCATAAAATGGATTCTCATCCTCCTCCCTTTAAAAATCCCTAAATATCCTAAAACATGCCCTTTGGCTAACATTTTTGTAACTGGATATATGTTTCAGAGAGAAAGACTGGGAAAGAAAAGTGATATTTATATGTGATTGCCTTTCCCTTCCACTTTTATAGTTGAAGATAGAGTGATTCCAGAACACATCGCACCAGGCCTCTGAAGCCTCTTCCGTGTTATTATCATAGAGCAAGACATATGCTAGAAATGCTGGTAATCATTCCTTTCTGATGGAGAAGAGAAGGTCATTGAAAGGGTTCAGACAAAATGACTATATTTTTCTACTTTTTGCTCTAGCCAGCTACAGCAGACACTTCTGGCTCTTTTAATTCATTCCTTCATTTCACTTGCAAATGGAAAAACACATGCCATAAAAAGCAGTCTCTGCTTCTGGAAACACTTGTTTCAGAAAAAAATTGGTATGAGGAAGCTTTATTTTGGGGAAATATATTCTCTTGTTTTTTGAAGTTAAATATTTATGCAGTTTTGCAAAATACATGATACAGTAAACTAAATGAAAAATATATTTACACATATACACATAGAGGGAATTCTTTCA
The DNA here is from genome assembly GCF_040802235.1 of Manis javanica. Taxonomy (NCBI): domain Eukaryota; kingdom Metazoa; phylum Chordata; class Mammalia; order Pholidota; family Manidae; genus Manis; species Manis javanica. The sequence continues at coordinate 155,593,784 of NC_133157.1, forward strand.
AAGCACAGAAAATAATCCTTAACTTTGGAAACAAATATATATCACAGAAGAGGTGTCTTTTTGGTATTTCTTTCATTAGGATTTTTATTTTGTAAACATGTACTAGTTTCTAGAGTCTTGTCTCATTTAGGGGCAAACTAGCAATATAGCTTGGGGAGATGCCATTCCTGAAAGGCAGCAACCAATTCATTTTGTCTAAGAATTATCAGACCCACTTGCTCTTCAAATGACTAGCACTTACGTGAAGTTTACTTAGTTTTCACTTATATCAATGCTTTGTTAACTGGCTTTTGAAACTCTTCAGTAACTGCCTGCAAAGCATCTCAGTCTGAACTACCATTGCCTCATTTGTCTAAGCATTAGAGCCAACAGGTTAAACCAGCCTCCTAGAGTCTGTTCTGTCTTCCCCCATCACCCCTAAAATGTTCTCTAAGACAATGGTGAGTTCACTTTGGAGGGGCAGAGGTGGTCTCTGCTTGGTTGTGGAAGCTAGTTTTTTCCCTGTGCTGCCTCTCCCATGATAAAATCCATTAATCTACCTTGAAAACCTAGAGCCATTTCTACAAGATTCATTACTCCACTTTACTAAGCAGTAGATCCTGCTAGTTGAAGTTTAAAGAAATTAGTAGAAGCAACAATTATAATAGCATTTCCTAATCCCAGTCTGTGACACAGCCAGGAACTTTCCACATTAAGAGAGGTGGTAGTGAAATGGGAAAATTCTAAACTTTTTGAAAGCTTGTGACTCTTTCAAAACTCATGGATAGGAGAAGAAGCCAGAGGAGAAATACCTGATCTGTAACTTAAGATACATCTATGTTTTATTGGTACACATGGCTTGCTTGCCCACCTTTATAAAGCCTTCCATGTTACACATAGTGGGTATACATCTCATAGGAGGAAAGGTAAGATAAGGTACACAAGGTACCAGTCTTCAAAAAACTGAGAGAGGGGCCAGAAGGGAGGACACAAACATGTAAAACACTCAGTGTGAAAAAAGATTAAATAAGTTATAATATAGAGATTTCAGTGCAGAGTTTAGGGAGCAAAGAGGCAAGAGGGACCAACCATGGGTCCTAACTGCAGAGAAGTTTTATGCAGCCGCTCCCAGTTAGCGGACAGATCCCAGGATCAAATACACACTCTATTAAGATGAGAAAGCAAAACTCCATTGGAACAGATTCAATAATATAATCTATAGGAAGTTCTGGGCACATGGTTTCTCTTATTGTTGCAAGAAGCAGTTGGCATTTGAGTCCAGCTCTGAAGGATAGAACAATTTTTAAATGGGGAGAAAGGCATTCCAGGCTGAGGGGATGGCCTGGAGAAGGAGAACTGACAGTTTGAGGCTCAGGAGCAAGATGGGGAATGAAGGGTTGAATATTGCCTGGAGAGAGAAAACAGGATGTGGAAAGTTAGGTTAGACAAAGCATTAGGAGCTTTGTGTAACATATGGAGTTTGGAGGAGATGAAGAAAAAGATGGTTTTGTTACTTCCTCCTTTAGACACATCACCGTCTTTCCACTGGTTTACCTGGCACAGTCAGAAAATTACCAAAGGAAATCAATATGTTGCAACAAACAAGGACATCTTTGTGGTGTCCCAGTGCCATAATTAATGAACTGTGAAATAATTATCACCTCTGCTCACCCAGACCTCTCTCCTGCCAGCACCACCACCTCTTCTATGGGTCCCAACAGCATTAACTTACCTCATCACATCTGACAGCCCCTTTCCCCCACCAGCCCTGAATGCCAGCGCCACCGCACAGCCACCAAGCACAGCAGAGGAAGCTCACTCAAGGGAAATGTGTCAGGAAGTGGCTGCACACTGTCCTGCAGGGAATGTCATGCTTTGTCTGTTAAGGAATTCTGTGTAAAAGGTATGTGTCAGTTGATGGATCCACATGGTACTGATACTCTGCAGACTCTCAATAAATATTAAATTGATGTAATTGTTAGTATAAACTCTGACTTTTTTTGGTATCATTAATATACAATTACATGAGCAACATTGTGGTTACTACATTCCCCCCATCATCAAGTCCCCACCACATACCGCATTACAGTCACTATCCATCAGTGTAGTAGAGTCACTACTTGTCTTCTCTGTGTTTTACTGCTTTCCCCATGACCCCCCTACATTATGTCTGCTAATCATAATACTGCTTAATCCCCTTATCCCTCCCTTCCCCCTCAACCCTCCCCAGTCCCTTTCCTTTTGGTAATTGTTAGTCCATTCTTGGGTTCTGTGAGTATGCTGCTGTTTTGTTCCTTCAGTTTTTTCTTTATTCTTATACTCCACAGATGAGTGAAATCCTTTGGTACTTGTCTTTCTCTGGCTGGCTTATTTCACTGAGCATAATACCCTCTAGCTCCATCCATGTTATTGAAAGTGGTAGGATTTGTTTTCTTCTTATGGTTGAATAATATTCCATTGTGTATATAGTTGTACTATTGTACCACCTCTTCTTTATCCATTCATCTACTGATGGACACTTAGGTTGCTTCCGTTTCTTGGCTATTGTAAATAGTGCTGTGGTAAACATAGGGCTGCATGTGTCTTTTTGAAACTGGGCTCCTGCATTCTTAGGGTAAATTCCTAAGAGTGGAATTCTGGGGTCAAATGGTATTTCTATTTTTAGTTTGTTGAGGAACCTCCATACTGCTTTCCACAATAGTTGAACTAATTTACATTCTCACCAGCAGTGTAGGAGGGTTCCCTTTTCTCCATATCCTCGCCAACATGTGTTGTTGTTTGTCTTTTGGATGTTGGCCTTCCTAACTGGTGTGAGGTGATATCTCATTGTGGTTTTAATTTGCATTTCTCTGAAGATTAGCAATGTGGAGCATCTTTTCATGTGCCTGTTGGCCATCTGAATTTCTTCTTTGGAGAAGTGTCTGTTCAGATCCTCTGCCCATTTTTTTAATTGGCTTATTTGCTTTTTGTTTGTTGAGGTACATGAGCTCTTTGTATATTTTGGATGTCAACCCCTTATCGGATATCTCTTTAATGAATACATTCTCCCATACTGTAGGGTGCCTTTTTGTTCTTCTGACAGTGTCCTTTGCTGTACAAAAGCTTTTTAGTTTGATATAGTACCACTTGTTCATTTTTGCTTTTGTTTCCTTTGCCCGGGAAGATACATTCATGAAGAAGTTGCTCTTGCTTATATTCAGGAGATTTTTGCCTATGTTTTCTTCTAAGAGTTTTATGGTTTCATGACTGACATTCAGGTCTTTGATCCATTTAAAGTTTGTATATGGAGTTAGAAAATAATCCAGTTTCATTCTCTTACATGTAGCTGTCCCTTTTGCCAACACCAACTGTTGAAGAGGCAGTCATTTCTCCATTGTATATCCCTGGTTCCTTTATCATATATTAATTGACCATATATGCTTGGGTTAATATCTGGACTCTCTTTTCTGTTACACTGGTCTATGGGTCTGTTCTTGTGCCAGTACCTAATTGTCTTGATTACTGTGGCTTTGTAGTAGAGCTTGAAGTTGGGAAGCAAGATCCCCCTGCTTTATTCTTCCTTCTCAGGTTTGCTTTGGCTATTCAGGGTCTTTGGTGGTTCCATATGAATTTTTGAACTATTTGTTCCAGTTCATTGAAGAACGCTGTCAGTATTTTGATAGGGATTGCATTGAATCTGTAGATTGCTTTAGGCAAGATGGCCATTTTGACAATATTAATTCTTCCTACCCAAGAGCATGGGATGAGTTTCCATTTGTTAGTGTCCTCTTTAATTTCTCTTAAGAGTGTCTTGTAGTTTTCAGGGTAGAGGTCTTTGACTTTCTTGCTTAGGTTTATTCCTAGGTATTTTATTCTTTTTGATGCAATTGTGAATGGAATTGTTTTCCTGATTTCTCTTTCTGCTAGTTCATTGGTAGTGTATAGGAAAGCAACAGATTTCTGTGTATTAATTTTGTAACCTGCAACTTGGCTGAATTCAGATATTAGTTCTAGTAGTTTTGGAGTGGATTCTTTAGTCTGTGCCTTTTTGTTCTGTGAATCTTATTAAGTCAATTTGCTCAATAAATGACGTTAAGAACTTTAAGCAGCAATTTGGGTGTTGCCTATTTTGAACCTAAGTGCTGACAACCTCCTACTATGGCCATCATTACCATCATAACATTATTTTTTGGAAAAACAACAAATGTGAGATTTTCCTGATTATAAAGTTAATGCATATATATTATATAAAATTTGGAAAGTACCAAACTCTCTTTCAAAATTTCCCTGAAAACAAGAAATAGAATTACCCATTGTATTAGGTTCCTATTGCTGCTGTAAGAAACTGCCACAAATTTAGAGCCTTAAAGCAACTCAGATTTGGCATCTGACAGTTTTGGAGTTAGTCTGACCCATGTCTCAATGGGCTGTGTTCATTCTTGAGGATCTTCGGGAGAACCTTACTTCCCAGCTAATGAAGGCATCCCGTAGTCTTTTGCTTGTAGCCCTCTTCCCCCAACCTCCTTGCCAGCAACTCTGCATCTCTCTGATCATTCCTCCACTGTCACATCTCCTTCTGACTCTTCTGCCATCCTTTTTCACTTTTAGGAACCCTTGTGATTATATCAGGCCTACCCGAATACCCAGGAAAATCCAGGATAATTTTTTTGCTGATTAGCATTTGCAGCCTCAATTCCTCTTGCCATGTAATGTAACATTTTCACAGGTTTTGGGAATTAGGCTGTGGACATCTTTTGGAGGGGGTCATTATTCTACCACACCCATACTCAGAAATTGTTATCATACACATTTTATGATATGACTTTCTAATCTCTTTAAAGTTCATATGTGTAAAATATGTAATAGACTATTATACATGTAATAGACTGTTCCCCACTCTAAGGTGGGATAATTCGTATGTGAGGGATGGAGTTTTCTGAATTTCTATAGTCCATTTCAGTTTTCTGAATAACATGTAGGTCATTCTCTTCTTTGAGCCAGTTTGTAATCAGCAAAGCTGCTTTGAATGTAATAAGTGGATAACGAAGAGTCAGTAAAGTTGCCTCTCTTGCCCCCTGCCCCATTCCTCTTCCCCCATTCAGACACCAGCAGAAGTAGAGTGAATGTATTAGTGGGTGTTGACTTATGAGTTGGCTGAATTTGGCAAGAAAGTTTTAAAACTTTCTGGGGAGAATTAGAGTTATTTCTATGAAAACAGGAGCCACTGGCAGTAATGAAGTCTGGGTGTTCACACTTGTAACACAACCTTACATTAATCATGCTTTAACCTACTAAATTCTGTGAAAAAGAAGAAAACTTGCTTATATATATATTCTAATAATTTGTGTCTAACTGGGCAACTATTTCCTTCTTCCTGCAGTGTTCTAAGATTACACAAAATGTGAAGAATAGTACTCTTGATATCAGGTATTTTTCTCCTGGCAGGTCATTCATGAATCATCATCAAAATTTTTAGGGTCGTCCTCACAAACTATTCTCTAGGTAGGGATTTGAAAGCAGTATAGCAATTCTTGCTCTGAAGAAACTTCGAAATGGCAAAATCTGTTTGAGTAATCACGTGAAATCAGGAAGCCATTTGGAGTTTAAGTAACTCAATTATAGCTGCAAAGAATATGCTGTTTATTTATAGAACACCTTTCCCCAAAAGATGGTAAGTCATGAAATTACTGTGTTATCTCTTAAAAAACAGGAAGAAACATTTTGGTAAGTTTATCTTATCTCGTGATAAGGGAAAAAGAGTCTCTCCCCACAAATTTTTCCATTTTTTCTTCCTGTTTTTCTCATTCCTTTAGACTCCAGATTCCAAACTGGTAAAAGGATGAGTAGCAACTAAGGCCAGAGATGGGGCAACAAGTAACAGGAGTCACTGTTTCAGTGTAGGTGTCACCTGGGGTCTCTCTGTTCCTTGAGGTTGAGATACAATGAATTCAATCCCCTGGGTCTAAGGCTTGTAGGTAATTTTTATAAATTCCTAGGCAGTTTACAGTCTCAAAGACACCTTTGGCTCCAAACTTTTGTTTCATTTATAGATTGGTTCAGTATCTCACATGTTTTGCTTCTGTTCAGCAATGATGTCACATTCGGGCTCTTTCCCAGCTTACCCACCCCCGACAACCTACTCCCAGTGGATGGTCTTCATGGTAAATGGACTTGACTGAGAGAGATGTATGTAGAGATTATATCAAGGGAATTTCACTCCCTCTCACTACCTCACCTCTTCTTCCTCTCTGAGGCAAAGCAAATTCCTTTCATTCTGTCACCCAGAACAGGTAAGCCATTTCTTTTGTTGCCTCAGCTCCTTCCTGCAGTCTCTGGGTGCTCACCTGCTCCACACGGTTTATCAAAGTATTTCCCCAGCCAACATTCCATCCTGAGATGAATTCTGTCACCAACTGCTAAGATAATACAAGTTTCATTCCTGTATATTTTTAAACTTCCATGTTTTCATCCCAGAGAAGACTAGAATTTCATCTATTCAACAACCATTTTTTGCATGCTTATTTATGCCAGGCATTATGCCAGAGCTGGTAACCCAGCCGGGAATCAGGCACAGTCCCAGCACTCATGGAATTTGTCTCATGGAGGAGAAATGTTTTAAGCAAATAATGATATGAATAGCTTATTAACACCTGTGGTAAATACCACAGAGGAGAACTGAGTAGTATCTGGACCAGTGTATAGTGGAAGAAAGGAATAAGGGTTAAGGGAAGGTTCCCCTGATGTTTATTTGCCAAGTATTAGAAAAGACTGGTTTACTCCTAGGCCAATGTTCTATTCTCTGCAAATGCTGCCTCTGAAGAGACAATTAAAACGGACTATTGTTGTGTTTCTGTCCTGAATTAACTAATTTAACAAATACTTATTGAGGAGCTTTTTGGTACTGTGCTGAGAGTACACGGAGCTTATTTATAGCCTAGAGTGACAGAAAATGTACAAAAAATAAAGTAGTATGATGTTTTCAGACAGTATGAAGTGAAGTAACTGAAAAAAGATAGGGTGGGTGGTCAGGGAAGGCCTTTCTAGGTGGCAGAGGATGGTAAGGAACTTGCTAAACAGTGAGTCTAGCTAAAAAAAGATATATTCAAGGGCCCTGAGGCAGAAATGACATAGTTGTATTTTCTGAGCACAGAGAAAGTTAAGTTGGGCTAGAGCAAGTAAGTGAGAGAAAGGGTAGGAGGTCTTGGTGTAGAGCAAGGGCCCTGCTTAGGTAGGGTTTTTTAGACTGTGGGAGGAGTCAGGGTCTTTTTCCCCAAGCCTAAAATAATTAGGGAGTGACTAATCTGATTTGTGTTTTAAGAGATCATTCTGGGCTCAGGACCGAGAATAGATTGTTTAATCACACTGCTTTATAGTAAACAACCTAAACATCTATTGATACCAAATTGGTTAAGTAAATTAGGATATATACATACAGTGGTATACTAGGAAGTCTAAAAAATGGTGGCATGTGGTGACACAAAAAAATGTCTCCAGCATAGTAACTGGGGAAAAAATCAGGTTACAATAAAATGAATGTATTGAGCTTTAATACATCTGAAAGGACATAGGCAAAAATGTTAATATTGTTTATCTCTAGGTGGTGTCTATTTTGCTTATCTATGATAACAAACTATGTTTCTGACTGTGTTGCCCTGCTTTGTGTTTTGAATTAGGATTAGAAAATATTTCTGTTATTGTTCCACTTAAAAGTTTCAATAAAAATACTTTGAAGAATGGGAAACTAAGTCTCAGTAGAGTTTTTCTGAGCTCCTGATACCTTTTGAGTTGTTCTTCTTTTATTGCTCTGAAAGGATTGCTTATTTCTAGACTTACACTGAGTTCACTTTGGTCAAGGTTTTCACCATTGGGTGATGTCGTAAGTACCTCAATTATTAGCTATTCAATAACAGCAGCACATCTGACCTAGTGCCCATGGACAGTATTTATGATTTTCTGACTGTAGCAGTATCAGGTTAAGTTCCCTGCAATCTTGGTCTTTCTGAAATCTGTTAATTTCAAAGGAACCCTTTGAATTTTGAATTTCCTGTCATGTTTTACAACAGTAGACTGCTGAAAATGTTATCTGTCATCACATACTTGTACCAACTGAAGGTTATTTTTTTCTTGTTGTTCATTATTACCTTTTGAAATGATTTTCTGGCACTGGTGCATAAAATAGCCTGTATTTCCTAGATCCTTTGATGATCTGTGTCCATATGGATTTTAAGTAAGCTTTGTAGAAGATATATACCTTACTAATTGTGCTACAGGAAAAATGTGAATAAAAAGTTATTTTTAAATGTAGGCAGCTTTAATACCTTCAGATGCTATAGCCATAGAGACACCCCACTGTTAGGCCAAAATGTTAAGTAGAGGTCTTTGCTACCGGTCTCTGGTTTTTACAACACAAATATTGCTATATTATAATTTGTTTATGAGGCTATCAAAATCTTTAAAGAAGTTTGCTATCTTATTCTTCCTTTTTTAGCAAAACCACATGCTAATGGTAGAATAAAGGAACATTCACCTCATATGATCATAATGGTAAATTCTGATTTTAGTTGAGTATGAATTAATCATACTCATGAAGTTTTATTATACCATTTTATTTTTAAAAAACATACAACAAAAGATATATTACCAGACTACCTAGACACAGAAATGCTATGTTCATCTCAGAAAATTGTTCATCTCAGAACCTAACACTAACCACTTGCATTTTAATAACATTTTAGGGTTTCCAAGCCCTTTCACACACATCATGGATACAGTACTTCTAAAGACATCCTTAAAATTGAGGTGGTTGACATTTGCAGCAACATGGATGGAACTAGAGGGTATTATGCTCAGTGAAATAAGCCAGGCAGAGAAAGACAAGTACCAAATGATTTCACTCATCTTTGGAGTATAAGAACAAAGCAAAAACTGAATGAACAAAACAGCAGCAGATTCACAGAACCCAAGAATGGACTAACAGTTGCCAAAGGGAAAGGGACTGGGGAGGGTGGGTGGGGAGAGAGGGATAAGAGGATTAAAGGGCATTATGATTAACAAACATAATATAGGGGGGCACGGGGAAGGCAGTATAGCACAGAGAAGACAAGTGGCATCTTACTCTATGGCATCTTACTATGCTGGTGGTCAGTGACTCTAATGGGCTATGTGGTAGGGACTTGATAATAGGGGGGATGTAGTAACTACGTTACTCATGTGAAACCTTCATAAGATTATATATCAATAATAACTTAATAAAAAAAATTGAGATGGTAGATATGTCCAAAAATAGAGCCATGTATTATTTCATGAAAGCCTGACTTCCTCAGCTGCCATGGCTAGTTTTAAAGACCATGTGACATAGACTCACTATCCTTTCATTATTAATGACCAAAGTAACAATTTAACAACTTTTTAGTGCTGTCATCAGGCACGCATTGAATACCTTGTATTTGTAAGCACCAGCACAGAACTTGATATAAATATGACTGAAGTTAAATGCTGATTTCAAGAGGTTTGCAACAAAACTATTTTAAAATACAATATGAAGTGGAATGAACAATTTTTAAGGGGGTATATTTATGGAAATAAAAAGGAGAGAACAATGAATTTTGACAAGAAACATCAAGGAAAGCTTTACAAAGAGGTAGTATTTGAGCTAAGCCTTATTAAAACATTCACCCTACTCCTGCAGCCCAAACCCAACAAGCAACTACCAGAATTGCCCTCCAAAGAGATCTGCTTAGGAGGCCAAATTTTCATTCCAGAGACAGGGCTGGTAATCAAAATATTTTAGAAATTAGCTCTGGATCCTGTTTCTGAGTCACAGGATAATCAACCCCACTTCACTGTAGTCACACTTTGTTTTTTAGCACGCTGCCCGCAGGTCAGATCAAGCACATAGCATTTTTCCCTTCAGAGTTGCTGATGCTTGTCTGGAGCCCAGGACATGCTGACCTCACCTTCTATTTCTCTGTGATTTGCAGAGAGATAGAGAAAGGAGGGATGTTTCTGGGAATTTGCAGACCTTTATCTAGGGGAGATTTTTTTGGTCTGCCATTGAGCCTAGATGATCTGTAGAAGTTCAGAAACAGTTGGTAGTGTACAGGCCTGTCTTAAGTGAAAATATTTAGTCTGGGATAAAAAAAGGATCTTCAATAACATGTAAATGGAGATTTCAGTCTTTTCCTGTAAGCTTTACTGCATGTAAAAGGCAGAAGAAAGAGGTCTTTTAGTTTGCTGCTTTTGTGTACAATTAAAACAAGCTGGTCTTCTCAGACAGGCACTAGTTGAAATAACTGGGGACAGACATAAGCCACCAACTTTGATGTCAGATGCTGTGCACCTCACCATGCCACTAAGGTGGGAAAGCATTTTTTTTGTTTGTGGCTATTAATCCTTACAAGACCAATCAAAGGTAAAAGACACATCTAAAATAATTTGGAAGCATACTTCAGTTTCATGTAATGTACAGTTAAAGGAGAGTGGAAAAGAAGATAGGTAAAATAGAAGAAATAGGAAAGGTAGAAGAGAGAAGAAAAGATAAGCAAGTGGGTAAATAGAGAAAGTAGGAAGGCCGGGTTATAGGGTGGACAAAGAGAGGCGAGAAAGGAACTATAGTGAATGGAAGATACAGGCTCATGCTGAGGATGCTACACTTTTTTCACTTCTTTTAAAAGTGCCAGCAGGAGGGTGAGGAATGGGCAAAATAGATGGAGGGGAAAAAGAGGTACAAACTTCCACTTATAAAATAAATTAGTCACAGGGATAAAAGTACAGCATTGGGAACAGTCACTAATATTGTAGTAACTCAGTATAGTAACAGATGGTAATTATACTTCTTGTGGTTAGCATTTCATAATGTATACAATTGTTGCATCACTATACTGTACACATGAAACTAATATTGTATGTCAACTATACTTCAATAAAAAACTTAAAAAATATGCTAACTTACAACTTTGAAGTTGCTTATACTATTGTGAATGGGATTCCAACAGAAAAACCGACAATGGGGGAAATTTATTTCCTAGGATAGTGTTTGTTAAACTGCTTTTTGGATCCCATGTTCTTAAGGAAGTTGGGGTTCTTGGGTCAAATTTGATGGTTTCCCTTTGATGATAGTCTTCTAAAATGTTAATCATAAGCATATTATGAATCACCAGAATGACCACTTTATAACAGAGTAATGTCTATAATTTCATGGTAATATTTGCTTATTGGATAGGTATAAAAAAGCACTGAGTTACTCTATTTCTCATGGACTAACAGAATAGTGGTTAACTTAATAAATGATGTATTTGTGCCAAGTAAAGGCCAAAATGAGTCATTCTGTGCTAAGAAGAATGACACTTGAATAGCAAAAGTAGTGGGAGGATGGAATGATCTGCAAGGAAGACACTTTTAGGTAGTAGGTGCCTGAGAAACCCAAGAGAGCCCACCATTGGCACCAGTGTCTCATTACAAATAGGCATTTCGTTTCAGCCAAAGAGCAAAATCTACCACATCTATGTTTATTTGAATTTTATCCATTTTTAAAGTTTTGTTTGAACTTAATTTGTAAACTTATTTTGGGTTTTAAATTGTATGAAGGCCATAAGCATAAGATGTTTGTTACTTGTATTAAGTTTGTATTTAAATAGTAACATAGTAAATACAAATTAGGGCAAGTCTGTAAGTCTGGATGATTCTTCTGTTTTAAAAGGGGTCTGTCTGTTCATTACTGAGGTTTGAGAAACACTGCTCTCAATTGCATTGGAAGACTCATATTACCCCAGTAACTAAGTAATATCAAACTATGGGTCAATAATATCAAACTAGAAAGTTCTGTGAAAATCAAATCATGGTTGACTATTGGCTTTTGTTATTATTTCATAGGTGTTTTGTATTCATTTCCAATACTATTTTTTGAGCAATGGGTCTTAGTATGTTTGCTTTAATTTTTCTCTCCTATTAGATCTGAATATAAATTGTTAGAGATAAAAAGTATTGACAATTTAAAATGTCCATTCACCATTTCAATAAAATTTATTGATTGGAGAATATTTCCAGGCAAAATAGTTGTATAGATAATATTTATGTGAAAGTATATAAGTATATAAAGTCTGTATTTACATATTTACATATAAGTACAATATAAAGTAAATATAAAATATACATATATATGTAAACTAATTATTATTATCAATACCAAGATATAGAAACATAAGACATGGTTCTAAGCCTTGAGATGCTCAAAATTTAACAGGGGAGATAAATGTGAAAACATATTACAAAGCAATAGAAATAACTGCTATAATAAATATGTGAACATAAGCAAAGAGGAGAGAGAAACCAACTTTGTCTGAAGGAGGGAAAAAAGGAATTAGCTTGTGTTAGGTACTATTGTTCTGTTATAAATAGAATTTTTTCACATTCCAGAGTTAAGAGGAGAACATCTATATAAGGTTTTTTTTCTAGATTTATTGAGATATTGATATTTAACTATGTAAGTTTAAGGTATACAATTTGATGGTTTACTACACATATAGTGTGAAATGATTACCATAAAGTTGGTTAGCACTTCCATCCTGTGTAGGGTTTTAAAAATTTATCCCATTAAGCAAATAGGCCTGCAATAGTGTTGAGTGTATGATACAAGAATTTGCTACACTTGATAATAATTGCATAATGTTATTATAACCAAGGAAATGTTGAAGTGGCTTCTATTACATAAACTATAATTGTATGATGTCATATGTAAATAGAACATAGTGAATAGTATGAAGTACAAGACATACACATGAATGAATGAAATGATGCATTTGAAAAACTACCTTCTATGTGCAAGATAATGATTGCATAGGTATGAATGAAAAAACAAGAACTATTAAGATTTCTTTCTTGCCTTAGGAAGTTATAACCTAGAAAAGGAGGCAAAATATACTTAAATGACTACAGTTCAGAACAGCTTGTGCTAGGTATGCTAAACATCAAATATAAACAAGTTAAGAGACAATGTTTGCTCTGGGTATGAGGGATACTTCTTGGGAGAACATAGATTTGACTTTTAGGTAAAATTTTTGTTGGTGCTTATCATGGAGAAAGGGTGAGTGTCCCAAACATGAGACTCCTTTGAATTCCTGTAAGAACATTTGCAGAGGTGAGAAAGGGTAAGTCATATCTCAGAAGAGTAAGTACTGTAGCTCAGTCTGAGTGTAAAGTACATATAGCAGAATAATGGGAGATAATTTTCAAAAGATTAATTAGCAGCAGATCATGGGTGGTCTGAATCTCAGGAAAAACAATTCTACAAACATTTACTGAGGGCTTGTAACATCTCAGAGTTGGGAATTGAAAGATGAATGAGGTGAAGCCTGTGCCCTTGGCAACTCAGACATATAATCCTTGATGCCCTGGAGATAGACATAGTGCCATGATCACAAAATATAAGGGTACATCCTAGAATGAAGATGTGTGCAAAGGATGATGGGAACAATTTCCCCTCACTAGGGGAGTGAGAGGAAACACCAAGGAGGAGATACTACTGTATCTGGGTCTTGATAAATGAAGGCAGATAAAACAAGAACCCAACTTTTTCTGCATCAAATCTCAGAGACATGAAAAAGCTGACTTAGTCAAAGAACAAGGCATGATCCCACATGACTCAACAAGTGAGTATTGGAAACTGAGGCTGGAAAGGAAGTTTGGAGTCAAAGATGAGAAAGGCCTGTAGACTGTAGGAAGGAATTTGGACAAATCTTATCGGCCAATGATTTCCAATCTTTTGGCATACCTTCAAATACTAGAATTTTAGCAGGACAATGGAAAGGATTAAAGGTCTGGAAACGCTGAACAAGTCAGCAGCACTTACAGCACAAGTGATAGCATAGTTGCAGTCTCACAGTGTCTCTAAAAGCAACCATAGTTACCTCACTAATCACTTAGTTGACCTTCAGCAGCATTTCTTTTGGAACAGAGCTTCTTACTCCTAGAAGTTAACTCTTGGATACTTGGTGGCAATGAAATATTTTCACAAGTTCCAACAAGCACAGCACAGTTTCCATGGCATAGGCTTGATGTTACTCTAAGCTCTTCCCTCTTAGTTGTAGCAAGTTACACTCTGTTTAACATCCCCACAAGTTGCTCAGATCAGTATTATGACTGACAGAAACTGCCAGTCTTAAACTGGTTAAAAGTTTAAGATACTGGCAAAAATGAATTTTACCTATTGATCAAAGGGTGGTAGGGTATTTGCAAAGAATGGAAAATATAGAGATCAAATGCTATGTCTTACCAGATGAAAACCATTGCATCAAACAATAGAAAATCTGGGGAGACTTTTAAATAGGTGGATACTATAACCAGTGTGATGATATGAACAGGTTAATCAAACTGCCATGTGAAAAATGGGCTAAAGGGAGGAGACGTTGGGAGTGGGGAGCCCATTTAAGGCCAGAACAAGGATGAGAACTAGGGTTTCAGTTGCAAGGAATATTAGCAGCCACTTTATAAAGGAAATACAAGATTTGGCAATTGATTAGGTAGAGAAGGTGTGTCATAAAAAGGAGTCAAAGACGGATCTGAAGTTATATGCTCTAAGAAATGAAGAACATTGGCGCCATTAGCAAGAGTAGGACAGTCAGGAATAACAATTATATGTAATCATATGAGAAATGTGGCTCAGGGTAGTTGAGTTCTAAATGGTAGTTGTAAATTGGTCAACAATAGGGATGTCTTTTAGAATATTTTTATCATTCTAGTAAATACCTGGAAATAGTGAATATTGCCCAATATAACCATTCAGTGTTTTTTGGCTTTTTGCCCTCAGTGTTTCATACCCTTTTAAATGCCACTTACTTTTCAAAAATCTGATGTAACAATTTTTTAAAATGAAAATCATTAGTATAAAGATGTTCCCAACCCTCATAGATTTTAAGAAGTATTCTGGGGACTATACCTCCCAAGAAGTGGAAGTGGCTCTGAACTATTTGCCAATCTAGGGATTCTCGTAGGTCTACTCGTTCTGACAATCATGTCTAAAAAACATGTCCCCTACTTTTCCACCCTGGGGTGGGGCATATGTAAATACTGGCAGTACAGAACACAGAAAAGTACCAGCCTCTAGTAGACAACCTCTTAAGCAGAGTGGTAAGTAGGCGACTCCAATTTTTGAGACTTGGTAGTTCTCCTTCTACAAATGAGAAAGTTAGACTTTTACTTACCATTTTTCCAATTTGAAAAGATGGAAGCAATCCTCAGCCCCTCATCCTCAAATAACCCAAACCCACTGTTCAATGGACCCAAGCACACACCTGAGTAACTGGGTAAAAAGAGCTTTTCTCATGATGTATAAACCAGAGTCAGGAGCTCCAGATCTCCTGGGCCTGCCTGTCATGGTATCTTTGTCAGTGGCCCTCATCTTATTACCCAGGTATACAGGAAGAACAGGGGATGATTTCACTGGCACTCTTACCACTAGTTCAGTTTGCAGCACAAAATGTAACAACACACACATCCTTGACAATCTGGGACCTTAGCCATATTCCCTTCCAGAGTTGCCAGTGGAAACCTGTTGGGTTAGAGGAGTTTGGAGTCTGAGGCAAAGGACTGTGCCTTGCACAATAGAGAAGGTGAATGGGGAAGGGGATGTTTGAGACTGGCAAGTTTCCCTCCCTGCCCACTGAGATGTTTTTGTTTCAATAGCATTTTCTCCCATTCATCCACTGCTGAATCCAGAGTTTTCTTAACTGAACTATTATTAAAAGCTAATGGTTCAACACAATTTCATATTTTCTGGCCCCTGAGCAATCACCAAGGTGTTGGTGAAGTGAGAGGTATAATTGGCATAAGACCCTTTAAAGTAAAAGGCACCGTGCTGTTCTATCTTTGCAATAAAAAGGGTAGGTGGGTGCCAGCGGCAATGATCAAAGTAAAGACCTCGCCTCAGTCATTTCCCACTCCAAGTCGGTAGTGGAAGCAACCCTGAACTTGTGGGTAAAGATCATGGAGATTATTTACCCTTTCTCCAGAGCCCCAAGATACAGATCAAGAACAAGGAGGGCAGTGCAGCTCAGCTGAGAGAATTATGAGGGTATATATTATCCTTTTCTCCAAATGTTAGGAGACTCATCTCCCCTCTGTCATGTTGCTTGACTAATGGTATTTCCATGTGGCCAGCTTCCCACTTTCAAATGTAGGCTGAACTTAAGGAAAGCAGAATATGATTGAATACATGTGCAGTGTTCTCTCAAGCCATTCCCAATTTTGGTATGTTTTGACAAATATAGGGCAATTTGGAAAATCTACTGTGGGCCCTAAGTATCCTTTTTTTTCTTTTTTTTTTTTAACTTTTCACACAGACTAAGCCCTGGAGCCAGGGTGAAGTGAATTGCACTGCTTGGAGCACAAACCTATAAATGTGCCCTCCTGTAACTTGGTCTGTGGCCTCACAGGTTAGCAGGGACTGAGGGACTGAATCCTCCTCTGTTTAATAAGGGTCCATTTCCAGCAGGAACTCAGCCTTGCCCATAGGCTACTGAAAAATAAAATGCACATTTCATAATATAAGTCTATTTCAAATATTAACGCCTTTACATTTGCTTCTTAATAACAAACATTTGGCTTATTTTGAATTAAGTTACTCCTCAATTCCCTACCACTTGGGCAGGAGGAAATGTGTTTGTATAGATTATTAGTGGGGTAACTCTCACTTCCATTCTCTAAGCCAATCTGTTGCCTTTGACCAGAGAGATGTCTATTGTTTTATAACATCCTCACTTTTGGGGCTTTCTTACAGCTGCCTCTGTTTGCTACTTTGCATTTTCTCAATTTCTCTTCATGATTTCATAATCAAGTAAGATTCTATTTGTTTATTTATTTTTCTCAGCTTATTAATGTACTGTCATGCCTCCTGGCTGCAAAAATATAAAAATCACCAGGAAAAAAATCCATAATTAATGAGAGTTTCATTCATCCAGCTTACAACATTCAGAGAAAAATCTTATTCAAAATCTTGAATGTGGACTTAACCTTCAATCATTAAGAATAGAAAACATATACTCTGGACTAGGGAAAGAATGCTAAAACAGACTTTTTTTTTACGTCTAGGAATTTTTAACAGGGTCATGCTGGCTAAATTTAACTGACATGAAGAAAGAATCAAAGAGCCAAATATCGCCACTCTCAGATTCTCCAAGGTCTTCAGAGTGTTAGTCATTTTAGGAACTTTCTCCTCTGACGACATAAGAATAGTCTCATTTCATCTGTTCTATTTAAATGGGCCCAGCTTCAGGGGAAAATGAAACGGTTATCAGAGCCAACATCTTTACTGACCTGGAAATAATTTTCTTTTATTTATTTGGCAAATATTCTTCTGATTATCTCCTATGTACCATAACCCATACCTTTATATAATAACATTTTATTTGAAAAAATATTGTGAGATTATAGATATAAGAGGCCACATGCCCTGCCTGGAGAGATGGGGAACTATCAAGTTGTGAAGAATCTGGGATTTTATTCTACTGGTACTGTTTCATGGATGCTGACTGAAAACCTGAGACTCCTAGGTCAGAGACAAATGACTTTATTACAGCACAGTGAGTATCACTATCATGACATCCACACCATGTTCCCCATGTCCCCCAAGTCCCACAGTGGGACCCTGTGAATGTTTGCACATACCATGCATTGTGTTTCAGGAGAAGAACAGTGAGCTGAAGGAATTTATCATTTTTACAGTAAGTGGCAAGCAAGATGCTTCATCAGCCCTCAAGATTTCTCTTTGCAAACATAATGCTGAGAAATGGCCAGGGTAATGAGTAGTTAGGGATTTGTATTCTTGGCATTTGTGGCAAGAATATGCAGGGATGGATGCTCAGGGCCCACAATGGATTACTTCTAGCAGAAACTTCACTGAGAAGATATTTAGGCTTGGATGAATAAATACTTGATGAGGACAAGAAGGACTCATCCAGGCAGAGGGAGTATTTGCAAAGGCCCTGAGGCACAAGAGACACAGAGGTTTCAGGAACAAATGGAGAGTCTGGCACCATCATATGGGGGTGATAAGGCAAACAAGTCAGCTAGCATCCAGTCCTCAAGGGCTCTGCATGCCATTGAGATTATGGTGCATGGCTTTTTGCCTTATTTTGTCTTAACAAATTTCAGACCATTATAAGCAGAGGTACAACATGACTGAATTTTCTAATATCTTGTGCTAATGGGGAGAAGAGACTGGAATCAGAGGTAAGTTACGTGGACTTTTACTAGGTATCCCTGGAACACCTCAGTTCTTCTAGGTCCTTTAAACCTTAACTCTGCCATTCCCTCCCACCCCCTCCCCCATTTTTCTAAGACTTCACTAGTTATCCTACCCAACATCCCATTATCACCGTCAAGAGTTTTACGTGCTCACTTTCATGTCGGATAGCCCACTCCCTTCAGTTTATGTTGAATGTGTTCCCATGTTTGCTAATATATAGTAGGAATATTTCTATTTGATTTACTGAATTTGATAGTATTTTTAGAATTATAAACATATCATTTTCTGGGAACGTATTCACTATATTCTTTTATATGTCAATAATCTAGAAAGAATATTTACTTGGCATGGTATAATTTATAAACCCAACATCTAAAAGGTAAATTGTAACATTCAACTTTTAAAATAAAAAAAAACCCACACAAAACTACCCTATTTCAAATAATACTTGATTCTAGGAAGAAATCATATGAAGACAAGTACAATATTTTAAGAGATTATAAAAAAGGATTAACTATATTAAATATAAGAAAACCAAAATACAAAGCGTTTTCTTTGTGATTTTAAGACCCTTGCAAATTTTGCAGTGTATTCTAGGGAAGAGGCGATGGTGATTATTTTTTAAATCCATTCTGGGAAAGTGTTCTCAGTCTTTATATTAATTTCCTATTATCACTGTAACAAATTACCACAGATTTAGTAGCTTAAACAGTACAGATTTATTCTCCTGCAACTGTGGAGGTCAGAAGTTTGTAATCATTTTTACTAGGCTAAAACTCAAGATATTGGCAGGACTGGTTTCTTCTGGAAGATCTGAGAGAGGATCTCTGTCCTTAAATTTTTTTACCTTGTAGTGGTACCTGTATTCCTTGGCTTGGGGCCGCCCTCTCCTTCTTCAAAGCGTATCTCCCTAACCCCTGCTTCTGTGATTACATCCCCTTCTCTAACTCTGAGCTTCTTTAGTCCCTCTTATAAGGACTCTGTGATTAATTACACTGGGCCCACCTGGGTTGTTCAGGACACCTTCCCCATAGCAAAAGTCCTTAACCAAACACACCTGCAAAATCCCTTTTGCCTTAAAATGGAACATTCACAGGTTCTAATGATATGAATGCAGATATACAGGGGGATCATTATCCATTATTCAACCTACTACAATTTCACTCTGAACTGTTTCTTCTCCTGCCACAGCTTAACTTGATTTGGGATTCCAGCTGAGATAACTGGGCTCCTTACACACATTATCCATGTATTGGTCTGTTTTAGAATAAGTTTAGATATATCAGTTCTGGGATCTGGAGGCTTCTGAGTGAGCCTTCCCCACAGAATGGCTCATCTTAGAATATGCCAGGTGGGTTTGCTAGGTCCATCAAGCACTAAAGGAAGCAGATCCTATCTGTGCCCTACCTGGTTACCCACCTCATCCTTCCCATTTCAGTACATTCTGCCTCCAGACTGCAAAGTGCTGGTATCTCTGCTGGAAGGTTGCCCTGGCCTTGGAGCCTGTTCTCTTTGTGCTTAGCACAGGCTGGTAATACTGCAGAAATTAGCATCCCCATCCCCCAGCAGCCCTGACTAATGAATGGAGCTAGTGTGGAGCCAGCTCCCTCATTTGTTTACTGTAATTTGTTTTATTGAGATATGATTCACATAACATTAAACTCGTATTAGGATATAAAATTCAGGGACTTTTTTAGTATATTCACAACATTGAACAACCATCACCATTATCTAACTCCAGACATTTTTGTTCCCCTGTAGAGAAAATGAAAGTTCCTATGGTCAGGATTCTCACCTGACCCTGGTCGGCTTGTTCACTACTTGCCTGTGGGCAATACGTTGTTACTGACTATGTAAAGAGCTCCACCCAGTGCTTTGGGCTGCACAGCTGCAGGAGAGCAGAGACTGGAGTGATGGCAGCGCCGAGCACAGAGACTGAGGTGGCTGCGGGGACGGAGAGGCCAGAGGCAGAGGCCGGCTTGCTGCATGCAGACTTGCTCTGAGGTGACTGGGATTCTAGTGCTTGACCTGCCACCATGGGAATAAAGCTGGTTATAAACCCTGTCTTGCCAATGGGTTTCAGCTCCAGGCAAGTTCACTATGGATTCAATGTGACCAAAGAAAATGACAGTAAAACGTTCTTGGTGTGAAAGGGTTATACCCAACTTTATTTCCACGGTGGCAGGCTGATCACTAAAATCCCATTCACTCAGAGCGGGTTTGCATGCAGCAAGTTGGTCTCTGCCTCTGGGCCCCTCTGCCCACATAGTGCCCCCACTCAAGCCTCTGTTCTGCTCTCCTGCAGCCTTGCAGCCATGCCACTGTGTCGCCCAGACCACTGGGAGGAGCTCTTTAAATAGAGTCAATAGCAACGTATTGCCCACATGTGTGCAGTGAGCTAGCCAAACAGGGCCAGGTGAGAATCCTAGCCACAGGAACTTTCATTTTATCCACAAACTCTTTTCACTCCAAGAATGTTCCATTGTCCTTTTTCAGTCTCACCGAATCAAGAGTGAACGTGCCCAGGGCTGAAACCCTCAGGCAAGACATCTCCCTCCATCTACTAACAATAGGTGTTAGCAGTTTCTCCTAATCCTCCCCTTCCCGCACCCCCTGGCAACCACTAATGTACTTGCCCTGAATTGGCCTCTTGTGAACATTTCACACAAATGGAATCATATAGTATGTGGTCACTCATTTTAGGATGGATAATTTCAAGGCACATATTCAATGTTGGTTCTCAGATTTCCCCAGCAGGATTAAGCCTACAGTGGTAATGGGTAATGGTTCTCTTTCCTTCCCTATCTCACTTCCCAACTTGTCCACAAGTGTTTCCTGGAATCACCTTCAAATAATGTGCTTGCTCTTGAGCCCATGTTTTAGGCTCTGCTTCTGAGGAATCCAAACTAAAATACCAGGTATATCAAGTTAAGTAATATATTTATAAATGTACACTGAATATTTACTCTGTGCTTGGCTCATTGGTCAACTGTGAAGATACAGCACAAACAAATCTGACATAGTCCCTGCTGTCAACGAGGGTGTTTAAGCAGGGAATAAGGCAGGAAATTTGCCTTAAGCAAAATATGAGATGTGTTATTATAAAGGGGGTGGTGAGGCAGGCCATCCTAAGGATGAGAGCTGAGGCATGGGAAGGAGATAGCCAGGTGCAGAGAGTGGAGATATTTCAGGCATATCTTGGACCCAAAGTTGAGGGTGAGCATGGTGCTTTCAGGGATTGAGACAAATCCATATCGTTCTTGTAGAAAGAGCTGGACAATAGTTGCTCTGGGTATTTACATCAGCCTTCAAGGCAGAACTTGGTCTCCAACTATGGAGTGAGTGGTCCATAATCTCCAGCTGTCAGCCCCTTCAGGTTAGACTCAGCTCCTGAAAGCTGCCTTGCCCAGGGTCATGCTGTCTTGCCAATGGGTTTCCATCCTGGGCAAATTCCCTATGGATTCAATGTGACCAAAGAAATTGACAGCAAAACATTCTTGGGGTGAAAGGGTTATACCCAACTTTATTTCCAGGTGGCAGGTCAGTCACTAAAATCCCGTTCACTTAGAGCAAATCTATATGCCGCAAGCTGGTCTATGCCTCCGGGCCCCTCTGCCTGCACAGCCGTCCAGCACAGCTGTCCCCTGGGCCTTTCTGCCTGTGTACTCGTCCTGCACAGCCGTCCTCTGGGCCTCTGTCCTTGGTGCTGCCACCACTCCAGTACCGAGGACAGAGAGCTCTGCTCTCCTGCAGCCTTGCAGCCGTGCCACCGTGTCGCGCCCAGAGCACTGGGTGGAGCTCTTTATATAGAGTCAACAGCCCTGTATTGCCCACAAGTCTGCAGTGAGCTAGTCAACTAGGGCCAGGTGAGAATCCTGGCCACAGGAACTCTCATTTTATCTACATATGCCCTTCCTGGAGCTGCGTGCATCTCATGACTGAGTGAGAGAGCGATATAGAGGTGCAGCCACCTGACCAGTTGGGGACATTCTCATGGGCAATGCTCACCCCAGAGCTCCTAGCTGTTTCTTATGTCTGCATCACAGTTCATTGGCTTCTGTCAAATCCTGCTTCGGCCCCTTCCTTGCACAGGTGTTAATCCTTAATAAACAGCTCCCTCCTCAAACTCTGCATTAGGACTGGCTCCTGGAGGACCCATCCTCCAATAGCAGAGAAGCAGGAAGACTTTGCATCGTGTGTGATCCCATTATGAGGCATCTCCTCAGATACAAAGGGACTTCGGGTCTTTGGAACCTGATATATATGGACTATGCATATGGTGAGAGCCATGGTGGAGCCATCACTGGAGGATCTGCCTTTGAGAAATTTTGGAAGTTGGGGTACAGCTTGAGAAGTGAATATTTATGCTAAGCATCAACATTTTAGGGGTTTATTTAAAATGTGCTGTATTCTTTGTATTTTTCTAGATTTGTCTCAAATGATAATATTTGCTTGTACATGTATAAATCAACCATACTAATAATACATGTTTGGATTTATATGGTCTTTCAGCCCTGGATCCCTGAGGAATGTAAGCAAAAAGGAACATCATAGAAATATTTCTTCTATAGAGGATACTTTATTACTTACTTTTGGCATTTAAAGTTTTATGTTCTGTCTAGGTAGTAGACTTTTAAATGATAGTTAGATGCTATTCCGGTGGGTACTTTGAAAAGCACTAAAATATTAAATAACTTGAATGCCTAACTTATATTAGCTGGAACAGGGTATCCACACTCCTCCTTTACTTTAGGGTGTACCATTGTGGTCTTGTCTGTCACCAAAGTACAGATATTTGAGCTCCTAACCATCCAAAGGATCCTGGGATGCTAGAGATCTGCCTTCATTACAGATCTCTTGGAACACATGGGCAGCAACATGACTCCAGCCACTAAATGACTGTCTTGGTGGTGGGTGTTGCCCAGAAGGCAATGGCAGGGCTTGATTTCACAGCCTGCTGAGATGCTAGAATTATTCTCTATTTTGTGCCACTCCTAGGTGCTCATGTGGTCCTCCTTATAGCCATCCCTTCCTGGGTCCCAAGTGCTTCTCAGCTTGGGAGCCCATCTCAGGAGGCAGTCCAGGAATCCCTGACCTAAAGCCTCCATCTCTTGTCCCTTCCTCTAGTTACTTCCTTCGACTGGTTACACATCCAGGCTCCTCGAGGGTTGAGGGTGGGGTACTCTCTTCAGGCCTTTACAAGTGGTTTCAGAAGAAAGAAAGGAAAGGAGAAAGGAAAAAAGATAATTGATAAATTCCCTGCTATATAGCAAAATATGTTTTGAATATGTGAAAATGAGAGCAATTTCATTTGCGTGACTATCTAGAAGAAAAATCTATGGTGATAAAAATCAGAACAGTAGTTGCCTCTGGAGGAGGAATTGACTAGAAAGGGCATGAGGATCGTTAAAATTTTATGTTCTGTCTTGGTAGTAGACTCACTTGAAGAACAGCCACCATGTGACCCCAGAATTGGGAGATATTGGTAGGATAATTTCTAAAACTGGATTGAATGACATAGCCCTGGAGTATGCTGAATGCTGGCTGATCAGAACACCCTTGGGTATGGATGCCAAAAAACTCAGCACACAGGATTTAAAGTTCAATTTTAATACATGATATAAGCAACAAGTACTTTTTTAGTATAAGTGTGCATAGGGATACTTACATATTCTTTGTATACTTGGGACATTAATTATATTAAAGATTTGTTTATTTGAAATTCAAATTTAACTGTTGTTCTCCTATATTTTTATTTGCTAAATCTGGCAACCCTATGCTTGAGGTATACTGAAAGGGCAGGGTTTTTTGCTTTTCTTCAGTAAAGTTAGAGACACAAATAATCTGAGTCTGTGGTTCTCAAACTTTAGCTTGCATTAGAATAATCTGCAGAGCTTGTTAAAACAAGACTATTGAGCCTGAGTTTATGATTCAGTAGGTCTGAGGTAAGGCCCCCCAAATTTTCACTTTTAATATACCCAGTTGTTGATTCTGCTAATTGCAGGGATCATATCTGAACTACTGATTAGAGGTGATGTGCTACAGATGTGTGTGCAAGGATTACTGGAAATGCTGTGTTAGTATGTCCTGTGCATTGCATTCTGCTCAGCATTCTGAACTCTTCATCACTCATGAGGGTCAACACATCAGACACAGCACATATTGTTGTAGTATCAGTAAGCCATTTATTTTATATAGTTGCTTGTTTCCAGATTTGATAGCCACTCTATAGATAAGTTGCCTCAGTAGTGAATGGATTGCCTTTGAATGAGAAATTAAAATTTCATATTAAAATTAGAACTAAAATTTTGATAAACTCATAAAATAGCAATATCAGAGAACTTTTATTTAACAAAGTGAGACCCTCAGGAATTTTATATTTTGCTAAGTACCACCACAATTTTCATAACAAATTATATATATGCACAGCCTTCATACAACCTCAGGATTTTTGGAGTACCCAGAATGGAATTTCCACACAATGACTTTTTCCAAGGGACTAATTTTCTTGGAGGAAAATAAAAGAGGGATTGGCTGTGCTTTTCATAGAACTGGAACATACTAAATGTTTTAAAGTAACTTTGAAACTGGTATTTTATATTTGTACTCTCAAAGTTATTGGTTTCTGTTTTTTACTTTTCTATTTATTGGCCTATTAAAATTGATTTGAATTTCCTATTTTGAGGGAGAGAAAAATATAGGGAAAAATGAAAGAAGGGTACTAGAATATTTTTCTGGGCTTTTGAGTCCCTTGGTCACTGTTTAGAAATTGTTAATCTACCACAAGTAGTTGTAAAATATGCATAAAATCTAAGGACTACTTTATTTATGGGTGAAATAATATGTCTAGGATTTGCTTTAAAATGTTGCAACAAGAAAAATGTTGGAGGAAAGGTGAATAAGTTTGGCAAAATAAAATGCTGATTATTGTTGAAATTAGGTGATGGGGAGCATGGGATTTATGATGCTATATAGCACCTTTGTATGTCAAAAAGTTTCCATAATAAAAAAAAAAATCTAAGGACTTGTCTTATATTCATTCTCAGCTCTGCCACTAGTTGGACAAGAAACTGTACTCAAATCACTTATATATTCTGTGCCTCATTTTACAAATGATTGTATAGCAACTAATAAATCAGCAAGTAATGATTGAACTAGACTTACTGTGTACATAACATTCTGACATTACTATCTAGATTCTTTGGGGGTGTTGTCAGATTACTGGAAAGTACAGTGTACTTCAAAAAACTAAAGCCACCTTTCAAATGCTATTATGACAAAAATCCATTGTTGAAATTCTTTGAATACAAATGCTTGGAGCACAGCTCTTTGGTAAATGAAGGTTCCCCCAAACTTCTCTTTTTCTTGTGTTTAAGAATAGTTATAATACCTGGTTAGGTATGGGCTTGATAGCAACTGCTTAAATTCCTACACTGAGAATAGTTCGGGGGAAAAAAGTAGTATGTTACAAGCACATCTTTGCTCCCTTTGTGTTTCTAAGGAAAAAGCAAAGCAACAATTAAGATTTCTAAATACCATCTGTATCTACTACATGGTAACATAACTATCTGTACACTTTTGTAGTCAGTTCCCCAAAGCCAGGTAAATATAGAAGGAAAAACTTAAAGGTTAAGAATATGTAAGCTTATTTGTTTCTGTGTGTGCACAAGCATAAATGATTAGAAAAATTTGGAATGCAATCCAGGAATGGCTGTGTGGCGTATTGCCAGAACAGAGCAGATGATGTGGACATGTTTGTGGGCATTGTTCAGAAATGGCCTTTGACCTGAAGTTCTGGGAACTGGAATGTGTGACCACAGGTTCAACCATCAGTGTGGTAAACTGCACACTCCTAGCACTGAAGAAGTGGGAACGACAAAACAACTGCAAACTAGAATGAGAATGCACCTTGCACCCAGTGGAGTAGGTAGACACGAGTGCCACATGACACGTTAGGGTGTACTTATGCTCCCAAGTCATAAATTCTTCCCTGTGATTTTTAAGCAATATGCTCCGTCAGAAGGTGCATTCTGTGCAAAGAAGGTTAAAATTGTTTCACACAATTGTGGTGTGTTTAACTGTATCCCCTCTGTGAAAGACTGGATATTTGTGTCCACCTACTGCTGCCATTTGTACGTTGAAGCCTTGATCTCCAGTATAGATGTATTTGAAGATGGGGCCTCTGAGGAAGCAAAGTTAAAAGAGGTCATAAGGGTGGGGCCCTGATGCCTCTCCTTTCCTGGCTTGAAAGAAGGCAAGTCAGGAAGAGAGGCCTTACCAGGAACTGAATTATCTTGAACCTTGATCTTGGACTTCCACATTCCAGAACTGTGTAAAATGTGTCTGTTGTTGAAGCCACCCAGTCTGCAGTATTGTGTTATGACAGTTTGAGCAGACTAACACACCCTCCAACAGAGAGTTAGATGAGGGCACTTCCCTCTGTGCACCAGGTCAGTTTTGGTAGGGAGGGTGTGGAGAGAAATCCGGAAAGGCAGGCCAGAGATGAGTGTTTTGGCTGGGGATGCTTGTGGTGGCAAGGGGATTTCCCAAGAAGTGAGGGATAAGAGAAGAGGCAGAGAAGTCATCAAGAGAGATGGCATTGGTTTGAACTTCATCTTCTGTACACTTTTGCTTATAGATTACTGCAAGGGTTTGTTTTCCTACATACATATATAACAATAACAATATTATGCACAGCCGGAATAGTATAACACCATTTGGGTTCCTGGACCCAATTCCAGGGTGTGTAAGTATGTGGGAGGGGGTCTTTCCACACATAGCACCAACCAATTATAGAACACCAGCAAGTGTTGGAGAACTCAACTCAATTCTAATGCTATCTGCCTGGAGACAGCACCAGATTCCCCAGGTTAAGGGCTCCCTCCTACAAGACTGTCCTCCACCCCCAACTCCAGACCCTGTTGCAAGCCCCGGGCAGTTACCTGTGCTCCTGACCTACCAGCTGCAGAATGGAGGTTCCCATGACAGCCCCCTTGGGTTTGCTTAATTTCCTAGAGCAGCTCACAGAACTCAGGAAAACACATTTACCAGTTTAATAAAGGATATCATAAAGGATACAAGTTTACAACCAGATGAAGAGAGACACAGGGTAAGGTCCCAAATAAAGGAGCTTCTATCATTTTGGAGCTTGGAGCCTGGTTGGGTGGCACTTGGAGGTGTTCTGGTTCCCCAAGTGTAGAAGCTCTTTCCCATAACAAAGCAGGATCTAAGAGAGCAGAGAGCGATAAGCTCTTCTAAGGGGTTTTTGTGAGGGCTTCAGTCCATAGTCATGATTGACTAAATTATTGGCCATTGGCTGATTCAGCCTCCAGCTCCAGCCCTTGGATGGGGGTCTGAAAGTTTCTCATTAACATGACAAGACACCCATTTCACCTTTAAGACTCTGCAGTGTTTTCAGAAACTGTGGATGAAGAACAAATATACCTGGGAAATACATATTTGGTTTTAAGAATGTGACTCACTATATTGCAATTAGCTTGGCAAAGGACAGTACCAATCACACAGTGGTTGCTCAACAAACCTTTGGATAAATGCACAATTCCTTGGAAATGGATTGGTTGTCTGCCATATACACAGAAGGGTAAAATGTATCTACCTGTTTTAGTCTTGTTAGTTTAGGCTTTTAAGAGTAAAATATTTATTATCACAGAGCACTGAATGAAGGGATATTTCTTCCCATTAAAGTCTATATTTAAATGATATCCTCCTCCTCTTAGATGAAATTTTTCCCTAAGATGACTTACTTTGTCAACAGTGTGCTATAGAAAGAGAAAAGAATTTCTTTTAGTTATACAAGCTGTCTAATAACTTAAGTGTGAGAAAAGTAGATCAAGTTATAATCCTATTGATAGTTTACCCAAAATCAATGGAGACATCTGTATGCTTTGTTTAGATTAATATATATCCCCCTAGTAAAATATTTACCTACAAAATTCAGAAAACTTCGGTATGGCAAGCATGGAGCTCAGGCCCTTTGCTGATATTTTTCATATGTTACCTCCTTTAATCTTCATAGTATATCTATAATACAGGTCTCACTATCCCAATTTTACAGATAAAAAATAAAGGAGTTGGTTTCTTCTTTTCTAAATAAAAAGCAAAACATCTTGTTTCATTGTGCCCTCTTTTTTTTTTTTTTAGATAAGTATTTTTCATTGAAGGGTAGTTGACACACAGTATTACATTAGTTTCAGGTGTACAACACAGTGATTTAACATTTATATACATGATAATTCTAGGTACCAGCTATCACCATACCAAGTTGTTACAATATTTTGACTATATTCCTTATGCTATACATTACATCCCGGTTACTTATTTATTTTACAATTGGAAGTGTGTACTTTTTTTTTTTTTTTTGTGAGGGCATCTCTCATATTTATTGATCAAATGGTTGTTAACCACAATAAAATTCTGTATAGGGGGGGGTCAATGTTCAATGCACAATCATTAATCCACCCCTAGCCTAATTTTCGTCAGTCTCCAATCTTCTGAAGCAAAACGAACAAGTTCTTACATGGAGAATAAATTCTTACATAGTGAATAAGTTACCTGGTGAACATTACAAGGGCAGTCATCACAGAGGCTTTTGGTTTTGATCATGCGTTATGAACTATAAACAGTCGGTTCAAATATGAATATTCATTTGATTTTTATACTTGATTTATATGTGGATACCACATTTCTCTCTTTATTATTATTATTTTTAATAAAATGCTGAAGTGGTAGGTAGATACAAGATAAAGGTAGAAAACATAGTTTAGTGTTGTAAGAGAGCAAATGTAGATGATCAGGTGTGTGCCTGTAGACTATGTGTTAATCCAAGCTAGACAAGGGCAATAAAACATCCACGTATGCAGAAGATTTCTCTCAGAACGGGGGGGGTGGGAGGTTCTAAGCCTCACCTCTGTTGATCCCCATTTTCTCACCTGATGGCCCCCCTGCGACTGTGCCTGTCTTAGGTTGTTCCTCCTTTGAGGAATCTTACCCGTCTCTGGCTAACCAGTCATCTTCCGGGGCCATACAGGGAAATGTTAAGTTGGTAAGTGAGAGAGAAGCCTTATTGTTTGAAAAGGTTAGCTTTTTACTTCTTTGCATATTTTATGCCCTGTGGCTTCTATGCCCAGCATTTGTCTTGAGGTGTCTTTACCACTTGGAAGAATTACGATACTTGGTAAATTCGATATGAGGCATGAATTCTACTTAAGGGTTATAATTAGGAAGGAAGAAGAAAAGCTATAGAAGTAGCAGGTGGAAGAAAACCTGGGAAGATTGATTATTTCTTTGACATACCTTCTTGTAGAGTAACTTCAGCATGTATAGGTTATAAACTATTAATCAAATTGCACACACACATTAACATAATAGGAGTACAGTTATGTAACCAAAGCATACCTGTAATTACCAGCCATCTCAGTGAAACCAAGAAAACCAGTTAGGCACCTTAGGCATTTGTGAAAACTTATCTATAATATGGTGAATATTGTCCAACTGAACTTGAACAGTCTGAGAGAAATCAGACAAATTAAAACAACCCATTCCTGGGGACTGTTCACATCCCATATGTTCTTTTCATTGTGCCCTCTTTTTACAAGAGCAATTACATTTGGAATTTTGAAAACACTTTATTCCATGATCTACTTATGCCATTTTCATTAATATTTTGGAAACCAAACCTACTTTGAGCTAAGTCACTGATTAAAATCTACAAATAACATTATCCAGCAAATAATGTCTGGGCTTAATATCACATTAGAATACAGAAAATTAAATATGGAAAACTGAGCCATTATTCTTGTATGCAACCCAGTAAGAGTTGTAATAAAAAGTATGACAGCAGGAATTGGTGCCAGCTGATTAAAAGCAGGAAAGAAGTTTATTATACAGATTATGGAAGAACCAGCCCAAAGTTTAAAGTCTGGGAATGATGTCCAACGGCAGGCTGCAGAACTGGCTGATGAGTTTAACCACGTCCCTTAGTTCTGGAGAAATTTGCATTTCCCTGATAGTGAGGTTGAGATCTTTTCAGGTGTCTATTGGCCATCTCTGAATGTCTTCCTTGGAAAAATATCTGTTCAGGTCCTCTGCCCATGAATTTGGCTGCCATTTTTGGTGCCACATGGATTCTGTGTGGTACCGCCTTTCTCAAGTTGCTCACTTCTTTTGAAATCTCCCATATTGATTTTTTTTTAAATTGTGGAATGAACATTTGATGAGATCTATGCTCTTAACAAAATTTTAAGCATACAATCCAGTATTTTAGGCACAATAGCATGATGTGCCACAGAATTCTAGAACTTTTTTATTCTGCGTATCAGAAGACTTATACCTGTTGAGTAGCATCTCTCACTTAAGAGCTGTTTTTGTTTTTTTTTATATTGTGAGCAATTCTATTGGGTATACATTTGTGTGTGTGTGCGTGTGACTTAACAGAAATTATTCTCTCACAGCTGTGGAAGATGAGTCTCCCTTGATGGCTTCCTTGTCTCGTCTAGCTGCTGGTGATTGCCAGCAATCCTTGATTTCCCCTGGCTTGTGGTGGCATTACTCTGATGTATGTCTCTGTCTTTTGTGGCCTTTTCCCCTGTGCATCTGGTCTCCAGGCCTCTGGACTTTTACATGGCCTTCTCATGAGGGCAGCAGTCATTGCCTTATGGATCACTGTAATCCAGTGCACTTCATCTTTTAAAAAAATTAATTTATTTTTAATTGAAGTATAGATGACATATGGCAGTATTAGTTTTGGGTGTACAATAGAGTAACTCAATATTTATATACATTATTAAATGCTCACCATGGTAAGCATAGTTATCATCTGTCACCATACAAAGTTATTACAAGATTATTAACTATATTGCTTATGCTGTACTTTTCATCCCTGTAACTTATTTTATCCCTGAAGATTTGTACCTCTTAACCCCCTTCACCAATTTTGCCCATCTCCCCTCCTCCCACCCCAACCCCTGTGGCAACCACCAGGTTGTGCTCTGTATTTATGAGTCAGGTTGTGTTTTGTGTTTTGTTTGTTCATGTTTTGAGATTCCACATGTAAGTGAAATCATACAGTATATGTCTTTCTCTATCTGACTTATTTCACTTGGCATGATACCCTCAAGGTCCATTTGTATTGTTGCAAATGGCAAGATTTCTTTCTTTTTTTATGGCTGAGTAATACTTCAGTGTGTGTGTGTGTGTGTGTGTGTGTGTGTGTGTGTACTACATCATCTTCATTCATCTATTGATAGATACAGGTTGCTTCCATATCTTGGCTATTGTAAAAATGCTGCAGTGAACATAGGGGTACATATCTTTTAGAATTAATGTTTTCATTTTTC
The DNA here is from genome assembly GCF_040802235.1 of Manis javanica. Lineage (NCBI taxonomy): Eukaryota > Metazoa > Chordata > Mammalia > Pholidota > Manidae > Manis > Manis javanica. The sequence goes on from NC_133157.1 coordinate 155,625,335, forward strand.
TTTGGGTACATTCCCAGAAGTGGAATTACTAGATCCTATGATATTTCTATTTAAAAATTTTCAAGGAATCTCCATACTGTTTTCCATAGTGGCTGTGCCAGTTTATTACATTCCCACGGACAGTGCGTGAGGGTTCCATTTTCTCTACATCCTCACCAACACTTGTTATTTCTTGTCTTCTGGAGAGTAGTCATTCTGACTGATGTGATGTGATATCTCTTTGTGGTTTTAATTTGCATTTCCCTGATGACTAGTGATGTTGAACTTCTTTTCATGTGTCTGTTAGCCATCTGTGTGTCTTCTCTGGAAAAATGTCTATTCAGGTTCTCTGCCCAGTTTTTAATCAAATTGTTAGTTTTTTTGGTGTTGGGCTATATGGTTTCTTTATATGTTTTCAGTATTAATCCCTTCTCAGATAGATCACTTGCAGGTATCTTCTCCCATTCAGGGGGCTGCCTTTTCATTGATGGTTTCCTTCACTGTGCAAAAGCTGTACATTAGTTTGATGTAGCCCCAATTGTTTAGTTTTGCTTTTGTTGATCTTGCCTGAGGAGACAGATCCCCCACCACCAAAAATTTGCTAAGATCAATGTCCAAGATTTTACTGCCTATGTCTTCTTTTAGGAATGTAATGTTATGGTTTCAAGTCTTATATTTAGGTCTTTGATCCATTTTGTTTATTTTGTGGTCCAGTTTCACTGTTCTGCATGTAACTATGTAGTTTTTCCAATACCATTTATTGAAGAGACTGTCTTTTCCCCATTGTATGTTTTTGTCTCCTCTGTCATACATTAATTGACCATACAAGTGTGGGTTTATTTTTTGGGCTTTCTATTCTGTTCCATTGATCTATGTGTCTATTTTGGTGCAAGTACCATAGTGTTTTGATTATTATAACTTTGTATAGTTTCAAATCAGGAGTGTGATATACCCAGCTTTGTTTTTTCTCAAGATAGTGTTTGCTATCCAGAGCTTTTGTGGTTCATGCAAATTTTAGGATTATTTGTTTTACTTTTATGAAAACTGTTTTGATGTTTTGATAGGGATTGTATTGATTTGATAGATTGCTTTGGGTAGTACAGACATTCTAACAATGTTAATTCTTCTAGTCCTTGAGGAGTATGGTATATCTTTCCATTATTTGTGTCATATACAATTTTTTTCATCAATGTCTTAGTAGTTTTCAGAGTACAAGTTTTCACATCCTTAGTAAGATCTATTCTTAGGTATTTTATTCTTTTTCATGCCATTGTTAATGGGTTTGTTTTCTTAATTTCTCTTTCTGATAGTTCATTATTATTGTATAGAAACACAACAGATTTCTGTATGTTAACTTGTATCCTGCAACTTTACTGAATTCATTTATGTTCAGGTATGTTCCCTCTTACCCACTTTGTTGAGAGCTTTTATCATGAATGGATGTTGAATTTTGTCACATGCCTTTTCTGAATCTATTGAGATGATCTTATGATTAAAAAAAATCAGTCATTTTGTTAACGTTGTGCATGTTGATTGATTTGTTAATATTAAGCCATCTTTGTATCCCTGGAATAAATCCCACCTGATCATGGTGATCTATCCTTTTAATGCATCATTTATTTGACTTATTAATATTTTTTGAGTATGTTAGCATCTGTGTTCACCAGGGATATTGGTCTGAATCTTTCTATTTTTTAGTGTCTTTTTCTGGTTTTTGTATCATGGTAATGTTGGCTTTGCAGAATGAATTTGGAAGCATTCCTTCCTCTTCCATTTCTCGGAATACATAAAGAAGGATAGTATTAGCTTTTCTTTACATGGGAGTTTTTTGATTATTGAATTGATTTAATTTCTAGTAATTGGCATGTTCAGATTTTCAGTTTCTTCCTCATTCAGTCTTGAAAGATTATACATTTCTAGGAATTTATGCATATTTTCTAGATCGTCCAATTTGTTGGTATATAATTGTTCTCTATTAATCCTTTGTATTTTTGTGGTGTTGATTATAACTTCTCTTTCATTTCTGATTTTACTTGAGCCCTCTTAATCATTTTTTTTCCTTGACGAGTCTAGCTAAAAATTTATCAATTTTATTTATCTTTTCAGAACACACAAGCTCTTAGTTCATTGACTTTTTCTGGTCTTTTTTAAGAGTCTCTTTCACTTATTTCTTCTCTGATCTTTATTTTCTTCCTTCTATCAACTTTGGGCTTTGTTCTTTTCTCTAGTTCCTTTAGATGTAAGGTTGGGTTGCTTGAGATTTTTGTTGTTGTTTCTTGTGGGAGGCCCATTTTGTTACAAACTCCCTCTTGCAACTGCTTTTGCTATGTCCCAAGGATTTTGAAACATTTTCATTTGTCTCATGGTTATTTTGGTTTCCTTTCTTATTTCTTTGTTGACCTGTCAGTTGCTCAGTTGCATAGCCTGCATGTGTTTGTGTTTTTCATGTTTTTTGTAATTGATTCCTAGTTTTATACTGTGGTGATCTGAGAAGATGCTTCATATGATTTTAGTCTTAAATTTATTGAGACTTGTTTTGCAGCCTAATGTGTGGTCTATCCTGGAGAATGTTACATGTGCACTCAAAAGGAATGTGTGTTCTGCTGTTTTTTGATGGAATACTTTGTATATGTATATGTTTAGCACATTTACATTTAAAGTAATTATTAATAGTTATAGGCTTATTGCCATTTTGTTATATGTTTTCTGGATGCTTTATTCTTCTCTGTTCCTTTCTTTTTCTCTTGCTCCCTTTCCTTGTGATTTGAAGAATCTCTTGAGTGTTATGCTTGGATTCCCTTCTTTTTATTTTTTTGTGTATCTATTATAAAGTTTTGGTTTGTGGTTACTGTGAGACTGTCATATAACATCTTATGGATAAAGCAGTCCATTTTAAGTTGATAGATGTTTAAGTTTGGTCACATTTTAAAAGCACTACATTTTTTATTCTTCACCTCCTCACATGTTTTATGTATCTGACATTATAGTTTATATCTCATTTTTTTGTGGGTGTATCCCTCAACAAATATTTATTTCAGTATGTTTATCTTTAACCTTCATGCTAGCTTTATAGGTTCTTTTTCATATCTTCTGTTTTTGTTGTTCTCATTGAGTTCATCCACTCTACACCATGTTCAGTGAGTATCTTTATGACCATTACTTTGAACTCTTTTCAGGTAGATGGCTTTTCTCCATTTCATTTAGTTCTTTTCCTGAGATTTTTGTCTTGTTCTTTCATTTGGAGCATATTCCTCCATTATCTCATTTTGTGTGACTCTCTGTGTTTGTTTCTCTGTATTATGTAGGTCAGTTATATCCTGGTCTTGTAGATATTTGCCTTACATAGAAGGTGCTCTGTGAGGCCCAGTAATGCAATTTCCTGTGGTCCCCAACAGCAGGCCCTCCATGGACATCCTCTGTGTGGGCTGCTTTCACTCTCCTGTTGTGACTAGGTCTGACAGCTGTGGATGTGCTGGTGGGCATGGCTAGCCCTCAACCTGGATGGTCTAAATGCCTGGCCATGATGCCCTGGGTGCACTGGTTGCTGTGACTGGTCCTTGCTGTGGCTGCTGAGAGGCTGAGTCACCACTATTGCAAGTATGCTGGTGGGCAGGACTGGAACCTGCCCCTCCCCTGGGCAGGCACTGCTTTGGAGGGTTGCCATTCTGGTTTGGACTGCTCCATCTGGGTGGCAGGACAGTATTTGCTTTGGAGTGGGTGACTGTTGGTGTGGTTGGGTAGGGTGGGTCCACAAGGGAACTCTGAGCCAGGGTATGCCTTGCTGGCAAGGTCAGTGGAGAATGTCAAGAACTAACTCTCAATAGAGTGGGGTCAGCTAGGCTGAAGGAGGGCAAGTAAAATGTTTTTCCCATCAGCACTTCCATTCCTGGAGAAAGTTCTCACAGATTCCTGCTCTTCTACCACAAGCCCTAAAATTAGTCAATAAATCTCCTTCACATATAACTCAGGTGCCTTTCTAATTGCTCCCTCTTGCTGGGTCTCAGAGTGATTGACATTGTGCGCAGGCCCCTAAATAGCAGAGCCTTAAAGGGTTTCCTATGGCCCTCTCAGTTTCCAAGGCCCTCTGGCTCTCCCACAGTTAAGCTCCACTGATTTTCAAAGCCAAAATTTATGGGGGCTCATTCCAGGTGCATTTTCCCAGCGTGATAGGATGACCGATGTGGGACTTGATCCTCTCCTCAGTGAGGACCTCTGCACCTGTGAGATCCCTCCTGCTTGTTGGTTTCCATGCTGGGGTTTGGTTCCTGGCTGATCTCAGTCCCTCCTGCCCTTCTTAACTTGGCTTTTTCTTTATATTTTTAGCTGTAGAAGAGCTGTTGTGCTAGTTTTCTGGTTGTTCCCAGAGTAAGTTATATTATATGTAGTTATAAGCTTGATGTGTCTGTGGGGGGAGATGAGCTCAGGATCCTCCTACTCTAACATCTTCTTAAGCCTCTCCTGAACTTATTCTTATTAGGGGATCCTAAGTCACATGCCTATATTCTGTAAGAGGTACTGGGGAGACACTTTCTGGATTCCATCTTGGGAAGACAGGATTCTTAAGGCTTTATATTCCTAGACACAGCAAGGGCATTCTAGCCACACAGAAATTATAATAATTGTCCTGAACAGATTTTAATACATCTCAAGTTAGGATTCAAGGGCTCATTTTTGAATAATGATGTATTTAAAAGAATATGGCCCAGTAATTTTGACATCTTTGAATACCACAAAAGCAGTATCTAATGATTCTTATATATATGTTGATTTAGCAATGATTCTTCAAATTCCTTCTTTACTCTCCTATACATCATCCTACAGATGGTGGATGCCTGGGCCTACTAGCCCCAAAGTTCCTGGGATAGTTCTCATTCCTTGTCTAAGGATCCTCCTCTCTTCTGCTCTTTCCACCTTTCCTCCCAATTCTCCATTGCAAAAGCTCAAGAGCTGATCTAGTGATGAAGAACCAACATTGGAGGGAGAGAGAGGAAAGGGGTTAAGAGAGACAAAACTAGAAGTCTCTTTGGCCCTTAAGGAAAAGAAAAGGGGAAGCGAAAGACAGTGGTGCATGAAAAGTTTGTACACAGTCATAGGAGGGACATGTTTAGTAGTGATATTTAAAAACTACTTGGAATAATTAACTGGTCTAGATAAGTATGCAGATTGCTGTAAGAACTGAGCTTGAAATGTTGATCATGATAAAAGTGTGAAAGTAGCTTGGTTAAAGATAATAAATAAAAAGTAACAGACTCTCAAGTACTTTTTAAAAATTTTGTATTTGGGTATTATTGAAATACACTCTTATGAAGGTTTCACATGAAAAAACAATGTGGTTATTACATTTACCCATATTATCAAGTCCCCACCCATACCCCAGTGCAGTCACTGTCCATCAGTGCAGCAAGATGCCACAGATCCATTATGTACCTTCTCTGTGCTACATTGTTCTCCCTGTGATCCCCCACCATGTATACTAAACATAATACCCCTCAATCCCCTTCTCCCTCTCTCCTCAGCTTCCCTCCCACACCTCTCCCCTTTGGTAACCACTAGTTCATTCTTGGGTCTCTGAGTCTGCTGCTATTTTGTTCCTTCAATTTTGCTTCATTGTTATACTCCACAAATGAGGGAAATCATTTGGCATTTGTCTTTCTCCGCCTGGCTTATTTCACTGAGTATATGTCCTCCAGCTCCATCCATGTTGTTGCAAATGGTAGGATTTGTTTCTTTCTTATGGTTGAATAGTATTCCATTGTGTATATGTACCTCTCTTCTTTATCCATTCATCTACTGATGGACACTTAGGTTGCTTCCATATCTTGGCTATTGTAAAGTGCGGCCATAAACATAGGGGTGCATATGTCTTTTTGAATCTGAGAAGTTATATTCTTTGGGTAAATTCTAAGGAGTGGGATTCCCAGGTCAAATGGTATTTCTATTTTTAATTTTTTGAGGAACCTCCATACTGCTTTCCACGATGGTTGAACTAGCTTACATTCCCACCAGCAGTATAGGAGGGTTCCCCTTTCTCCGCATCCTCGCCAGTATTTGCTGTTCTTAGTTCTTGGCCATCCTTACTGGTGTGAGGTGATATATCTTATTGTGGTTTTAAATTGCATTTCCCTGACGATTAGTGATGTGGAGCATCTTTTCATGTGTCTGTTGGCCATCTGAATTTCTTCTTTGGAGAATTATCTCTTCATATCCTCTGCCCATTTGTTAATCGGGTTATTTGCTTTTTGGGTGTTGAGGCATGTAAGTTCCTTATATATTTTGGATGTTAACCCCTTGTTGGATATGTCATTTACAAATATATTCTTCCATAGTGTAGGATGTCTGTTTGTTCTGTTGATGGTGTCCTTTGCCATACAGACACTTTTTAGTTTGATGTAGTTCCATAGTTCATTTTTGCTTTTGTTTCCCTTTCTCAAGGAGATGTGTTCAGGAAGAAGTTGCTCATGCTTATATTCAGGGTTTTTTGCCTATGTTGTCTTCTAAGAGTTTTATGGTTTCATGACTTACATTCGAGTCTTTAGTCCACTTCGAGTTTACTTTTGTATATGGGGTTTAACAATAATCGAGTTTCATTCTCTTGCATGTAGCTGTCCAGTTTTGCCAACACCAGCTGTTGAAGAGGCTATCATTTCCCCATTGTATGTCCATTGCTCCTTTATCATATATTAATTGACCATATATGGTTGGGTTTATATCAGGGCTCTCTAGTCTGTTACATAGGTCTATGGGTCTGTTCTTGTGCCAGTACCAAATTGTCTTGATTACTGTGGCTTTGTAGTAGAGCTTGAAGTTGGGGAGAATAATTCCCCCAGCTTTATTCTTCCATCTCATAATTACTTTGGCTCTTCGAGGTCTTTTGTAGTTTCATATGAATTTTAGAATGATTTTCTCTAGTTGGTTGAAGAATGCTGTTGTTATTTTGATAAGAATTGCATTGAATCTGTAGATTGCTTTAGGCAGGCTGGCCATTTTGACAATATTAATTCTTCCTATCCATGAGCATGGGATGTGTTTTCATTTATTGGCATCTTCTTTAATTACTCTCATAAGTGTCTTGTAGTTTTCAGAGTATAGGTCTTTGACTTCCTTGGTTAGGTTTATTCCTAGGTATTTTATTCTTTTTGATGCAGTTGTGAATGGAATTGTTTTCCTGATTTCTCTCTCTGCTAATTCATTGTTAGTGTATAGAAATGCCACAGATTTCTAAGTATTAATTTTGTATCCTGCAACTTTGCTGAATTCAGATATTAGATCTAGTAGTTTGGGAGTGGATTCTTTAGGCTTTTTTATGTACAATTTCATGTCATCTGCAAATAGGGACAGTTTAACTTCTTCCTTGCCAATCTGGATGCCTTTTATTTCTTTGTGTTGTCTGGTTGCCATGGCTAGGACCTCCAGTACTCTGCTGAATAGAAGTGGGGAAAGTGGGCATCCTTGTCTTGTTCCCAATCTTAAAGGAAAAGCTTTCAGCTTCTCACTGTCATGTATAATGTTGGCTGTGGGTTTGTCATATATGACCTTTATTATGTTGAGGTACTTGCCCTCTATGCCCATTTTGTTGCAAGTTTTTATCATGAACAGATGTTGAATTTTGTCAAATGCTTTTTCAGCATCTATGAAGATGATCATGTGGTTTTTGTCCTTCTTTTTGTTGATGTGGTGGATGATGTTGATGGATTTTCAAATGTTGTACCCTCCTTGCATCCCTGGAATAAATTCTACTTGATCATGATGGATGATCTTTTTGATATATTTTTGAATTTGGTTTGCTAATGTTTTGTTGAGTATTTTTGCATCTATGTTCATCAGGGGTATTGGTCTATAATTTTCTTTTTTTGTGGTGTCTTTGCCTGGTTTTGGTAATAGAGAGGTGCTGGCCTCATAGAATGAGTTTGGAAATATTCCCTCTTCTACTCTTTGGAAAACTTTAAGGAGGATGGGTATTAGGTCTTCACTAAACGTTGATAAAATTCAGCGGTGAAGCCATCTGGTCCAGGGGTTTTGTTCTTAGGTAGTTTTTTGATTACCAGTTCAATTTTGTTGCTGGCAATTGGTCTGTTCAGATTTTCTGTTTCTTCCTTGGTCAGCCTTGGAAGGTTGTATTTTTCTAGAAAGTTGTCCATTTCTTCTAGGTTATCCAGTTTGTTAGCATATAACTTTTCATAGTATTCTCTAATAATTCTTTGTATTTCTGTGGTGTCCGTCTTGATTTTTCCTTTCTCATTTCTGATTCTGTTTATGTGTGTAGACTCTCTTTTTTTCTTGATAAGTGTCTAGGGGTTTATCTATTTTGTTTATTTTCTCGAAGAACCAGCTTTTGCTTTCATTGATTCTTTCTATTGTTTTATTCTTCTCGATTTTATTTATGCTCTGTATTTTTAAAGAAAGATAAAATCTAGTGTTCATATTTATGAGTCTCAAAAGAACATTACATTGATTTTAAGCTCCTAGTACAGAATTAATTCTTTGAGCATAAATTCTACTCCAAGTTACTATTGTCACAAAAAATTAGTTGATTCTTGGGCACTCCTGGTTTAGCTTAGTGTAACCTCTTTAGGATATATCCTCATGTAATTTCCCTTGATAGGCTGTGACAGGTATCGTGACACTTCAAATATTCATTGTTTTATGAAATTCTGTTGACCCTAGCACAAGGCCATTAAAGAGTTTGCTACTCTACCAAATGAAAACCTTACACAATATTTCAGACCAGTATTGCTTGAGATAAACAGCTTTACCTAAACATATCTAACAACGCAATTCAGATAGACCCCCTTAGAAGATTGAATAAAGGTTTAAATTACTGAAGAATTCTACCTAGGATAGCAGGGATCTGTGGTTCTCACAAAAGTAGAGCTAAAATAGAAATTCAGTAACTGAGTGTAACACTAGTTATTTGGTGTTGGAAATTATTTCTTCCAGAGAATGGAAACTGGATTGCTGGTCACTTTCATGGAGAGGCTGGGTGTTTCTGTTACCTTTTAATTCTTCCCAACTAGGAAATCATTTACTCTAAAGTCTGTTTGAAACTTACTGCTCACTGTTTTGGTATTATGTGGGAAGCTATCCTCTTAGTTTACCTCATAACTAAATTATAAGACAAATAATACTCCAGAGTCTAGACACTCTAATATCTTGAGTGATCATTTGATGTCTTCCCTTGCAGGCTGGTGGAAAAGGATGGTGCCCTGGTCAGGGACTCCCTTAGAACACCCACTAGGGAGAGAGGAAATAGTCCTAGAAGTCACAGCTGCAGAAAGATAGTGGGGAGTTCCATGGCACACTGGAAATGAGGAATGAGAGTATGCTTTAGATCTTCAAGTTGCCCTTATTTTTCATGTGCATTATTCAGATGTCTTAGCAGTTCTCAGTGCAATTTGTTTTGTGAAACGTATTAGTTATTCAGTATAGCTGTTTTCAGGTTTATTATGCAATATTCTGATTCTGATTCATGAAAATATTCCATTAAATGTCATCACTCATGTAATTACTTTGCTTAATCTACAGCATACTTTAATTAACATTGCACAGAATTCTGATTTAATCAATTAGACTTTAGTGTAACTTAGCTGTAAACACTTTTTATGATGCAGCAGTCCAAAATAATTATTGAGAGGTAAGGTAATATATGGTGCTACCTAAAACTAATAAATTTCCTACATTAAGAAAAATAAATCATAAATTTGAACTATAATTTTATTATTTAAAAAAGTAAACTATAAAGAATCGATTATTCTTTTTCCATTAATAGTCTATTTAAAACAATCTCACCAGTAGTGTTAGCACTAAAAAAAAACTTTATTTTTGCATCTATTCCCCAATAGTTAGCTTTGAGAAAAAAAAGATTAAACTCAAGCAAGAGCCACCAGTTTTTGGCTTTTTAAATAGACTCATTAACATCAACATCTCATGACATTTGTTCGTATTATAGGTTGAGTTTTGTCTCCTCCCAAAAGATAAGTTGATGTTCTAATTACCGCAGTACTTCAGAATGTGACCTTAGTTGGACATAGGATCATTGCAGGTATAACTAGATAAGGTGAGCCCCTAATCCAATATGAGTGGTGTCCTTCCTTATATGAAGACCTCCATGTGATGACATAGAGACTCACAAAGAAAAGGCTGTGTGACAAGAAGGGTGGATTTGAAATTATGTAGCTGCAAGCCTGAGAATGCTAAACATTGTGGGTAACTGGCCAGAAACTAGGAACAGGCAAGGAAAAATTACCATACACGTTTCAGAGGAAGTGTGGTCCTGCTGACACACTGACTTTTGGACTTCTAGCCTCTATAACTATATGACAACAAATCTCTTTTGGTGAAGCCACCCAATTTGTGGTATGTTGTATAGCAGACTGAGGAAATTAAAATGCTCTCTAAAACTGATTAAGTTGAGCTACAACTCAACCAGAATCTATGAAATTATTTTAATAATAGTGGGGAATGGGGGCAGGATTTTGCTAAACTATTTTTAAAAATGCAGGCACTGTTTTTAGTTTGGAGTTAACTTTTGCATGTATAAGCAAGTATTGATATAAATACAACTTTTCTGTTCCCAGCACCCCTTCTCACACACAGCACCTGGAAGAATGCTTTGAACATAAATCATCAACAGTATATTTTGTGACTTACTTTAAGGGGGTTAAAAATGAAAATAGCCTATAAATATTAAAATACCCACTTATAGAATTTGAGCCCTAAAATACATACAGTGCTACTGAAATGTGAGAGTAATCATTGAAAAGAATTTACATGAAGTTCATTGAGGCAAAATTTCACCTTGAATCTATATGTGGATAATAAAGAAACTATATACCAGACAGTTTGTGGATTATACAGCTTCTATATTTTATGTTGTCCTCATTTTGACTTTGAAAAAAATTCTCTTAGCACCTATACAATGTAAAGGACAGGGAAAAATTGAATAATATAAATTTTAAGTTTCTGGTATTAACTTGTTAGCAGATCTTATATTACATAGCGTATAGGAAATAGGTGGAAGTTAAAAATATAATGAAAGACTAATTTTGCAGGTTATCTGTTAATCCTTTTTTTCTCTCTAATTATTCAAGAGTTGATTATTGCTTGGTGGTAACAGGAGTGATAATGTTTGATGGAATGGCATCAACGGACTTCAGCAAAGGATGTGAACACAGAGAGCTGATAGAGCAGAGGCTACATATCATGCTCCCAATTAAAGGGAAGTTTTCTGGTGTTAACAGCCCATGAAGACCACCAGATGACAAGAGTCAACTGTGTGCCTCTTTGTCATGTCCTTTGAGAAGCAGCCCCTTCCCTTTCTTGCGGGTCTTCATAAGCCTCTGGCCTCCTGGTTGTTCTGGACATTTTGGCTTTTGCCTGTTCTTTGGGTAGAAATAGCCAGTATAAAATAGCCCCTGCCCCCAAGTCAACCAAGTCATTTCTGAGCATTTGCTGCTTGATAGGATGAACTGAAGTTTTTTAATCTCTTTAAACTAAGTCACAGTATATTTATATTTATTATATTTTATTTATATTATATTTATATATATTATATTTATTATTATATTGTATATTTATTATATTAAGAAATATAATATTATATCAATATTATTGAATTCTATTTCAAAAGAGAACCAAGTGGTTAAACATCATTAGTAGCCTAGATCTTAATTGAGAAACATGAGGTTTATTGGAGTGAGATCCTCAGTTTGCACATTGCTTGAGACAAAAGAATTTGGAAATATCTCCTCCCCACCTTTACCAAATAAGACTCTAAAGGGATATAAAAGTGATATATTTTCTTACAACAAAGTAGGCTATGCTTCCCCTCCCCCCCCATTTTTTATTGCCACAGAGAGTTAAACTGCATGAAAAGGTCCTTTAAAGTCCACAGATATATTCACTCTAAGCACTTGCCCTTCCCTTTAAAGACAATTTCCACCCACCACTGAGTAGCTCTTGTGCAGAACCAGTACTCCCTGACCCTTGGGCCATCTCAGGGACACTTCTTTAGTAGGTGCACTGTGATGTTCTTCACAGCCAGCATGGTTTCTGTACAAGTGGGTTTGATGAGCATCTCTGGGAGTAAAAACCCAAAATGCCCAGTGTCACGCAGTTCAAAAGCAAATGTGTAGGGTATTCCATTTTTGTAGGCCCAATCCATGGAGCTACCAGAGCTCACATCTAAAAGGTAAAAAGAAAAAAAGTCATCCTTACTAAGGAGTCTGCATAATTTCTGAAGTGTATATACAGTACTTGCATACTAAGTATCCTAAATCCTTCAAATTAAATACCTTTCAACAAGAATGATTTAACAGAGTTCCTTGGCATTAGGCTTATGGAACTTATAAATCATACCTGCTCTCATCTTTGAGGATCTAGTCTAAGTATTAATACTTTTCCAGGATGATGACCTCAACATTTCTCAGTCTCAGTTGTAATAACATTGATCTTCCCTTCGCTTTTTTTCCCTCATAAACAAACCTACACTGTGGACTTCCTTCTTATCGTTCAATTGTTTCCCACTTCCAAAGTATAGAATACTGAAATTCTGTTCCCAGAAAAACCCATCATTTCTTCTCCTTCCCTGTTTTTTAAACTCCTAATAAACTTTGCCTTTGTTTCTACTTAGGCAAATCTGTAGTTTCCAGACCCCTCCCAGCCTTCTTATAATTTCATTTGACTCTCTTCTTGGCCATGGTCAATCACTCCACTGAGCTGCTCACAGTGAATGCCCTATCCAGTATTAGTTCTGCTTTTTTGGGGGGCTAATTCTCAATCCCTGGTCCAGTTTCTCTGCTTTGTACTCTTCATGAAGAAGCTGGAGAAAGTGTTGTAAATTCATACCTATTGCTAAAGCCTGTCTGTTCCCTGCTGTTCTAGGCTCCTTTTTCTTCTGAAACCTTCTCATTCTCTTCTGCTCCTGTCCCTCACTTTGCCACTGTCCCCATATTCATCGTGAGCAACAAGCCCATCACCTCTACTGACATTGGAGCCCTCTGTCTTTTCTCCTGCCAGCTCAGTGAAAGAAATATTGCTCATCTTTTACAAGTGTCCTCTTTTGATACCATTCTTATTATCATCTCTGGTGGTGAGAGGGTACCTTCTCCAGACCTTGTTTCATTAATTAAATCCCCTTCTCTTACTTCTGCATTGGCCAAAATGTTCAAGCACTTTACTATAGCACTTCCTTCTCAGCATCCTGCTATAAACCATCCTCTTTTTATTCTTCCTTTTGCTTTAGAACTCAGAATCTCTATATATTTTACATCCTCAGCCTGGATCTTGCCATTCCTGTCTATGAAAGCATTGGTGAAGGTCACTGATGACAGCAGGCCTTCTCTCTTTTTCTGTTCTTTTCCCTCCTCAAATCTTACTTTAAACATCTCAAAGGCATTTAACCTAGCAGATAATCCATTCTGGCAACTCTCTCCTGGATCCTGTGACCACATGCATTCCAGCTTTTCAACACAGAGTAGACTGTGGGCCTGGGATGTATCTGATCTCACCACCTATGTCTCTGTGCCTCAGTCACTCCTTTCCAAAAAAAAAAAAAAAAATGACAGTACCTATTGCACTGGGTTTTTGTGAAAATTAAGCAAGTAGTTCAGGATATATATATAGCTGTTATTATTTTGCATCTTTACACCTCAAAGTGCTTAGTGTGTAGTTTTTAGTATAACACGCTCTTAATAGTAATTTAACAAATGAGTAAATGTATCATAGAGGAATCTTGGTATGAACTAGCCTGACATAATACTATTATTATTTTAAAAATTTCAGAGCACATCCATCTACTGAAACAATACCAGTTTTTTATGCTATTTTTGCCAGGACAAGTATGAGATAGATAGAATTATGTGAAGATGACAGCTATATGACTCTGCTGTGTCTCAGGCTCCTCTTGCTTTGAGTAAGGACAGAGGGTAGGCTGTGGCTCCCTTGTCCCTCTGGGTTAGAGTACACTGGAGCTATAAATAGTAGTCATAGTAGCCAAAGTTAGGGACAATGTGTGCCAACAGTTACATCACAGTGATGTGAAAACCTAATCTCTATGGTAGCAGGTTGTTCTCTGTAAATGTAATAGTATGACTTTCCCTTTATACCAAGCTGAAAAGGTGAACTATAAGATTTTTTTTAAGTTTAAAAATTATTGTGTATTATGTTGGTATTAATTGGTCACCTTTTAAAAAGTGCCATATTTCCCCTGTTAGGGTGGCTCTATTGAAAAATCATAGATTTGAAAAAAAATTCTAATACTTAAGCCATTCTCATTATTAGGATATACTTATTTGATAAGCAATGTTAACTGACAAACCAAAATTTTCTTCTGAAGGCTGAAGAATGTGAATGGTTAGGAATATAATGAGTAGATTGAAGAAATCAAGGAGAAATTTGCTACCTCACTGTACAGCATTATCAATGTCACTATCTAAACATATATATACATATAATGTGTGTGCATTTACTTCATATGCCTGAATAGACATTCAGATATATATGATTTCTCATTAGATTTTCCAAGTCATATAGTCAATGAATTTTAGAATATATAAGACCATGAGAAATGACCTAGTTCATTTCCTTATTTAGTAGCTGTTAATGAAACTGTGGCTCAGGACTAATATATCTTGGCCAGGATTACATCCTGACTGATGTCAGAATTAAGACTAAAATCCATGTCTCCTGATTCTTTGTCCAAATTCTTTCCATATACCCTGTAGCTCTTTATTTCATAAAAGATAAATATTTTAATCACCTTTAAATGGGAGATTCAGCTGGTGGTGGTATGAAAGAAATAGAATTTCTTAACAAGATAGTGGAAGAAAGGGATAAAAGCCCTTTTAGGGCTAAAATATTACTTCATTATCTTCTGAGGACCCATTTCCACCCTTAGAGTAGTTACAATTGCTTAAGGAGCCCATTTTGGTAGTTTCTATTGTCATAATATCTCAATTCAACGTTGTAGTCATTACTGCGTGCTTAGAATATTCTCTGCTTAGAACTGATTTAAATTGGCACAATGATTTCTATTAAACTGTGTAAAACTAATCCGATACAAACTCCCTCCATCTTCCTTGGTTAATTTGGTAGTCAAAAATCTCCCTTTGGGGGGAACATATTTTCTCTTTTTTTTAAATAAAGGGAAGTCATTATACTTCCCTTTTTGGTTCAAGAGCTGATTCTAACACAACACACACAGGAAACTTACACAATGTGCTGGAGGCAGGTCCATATCTGTACCGTACCCCATGTACTGACCGAAGAGCATTCACAGCTTTAGAAGCTGCAGATTCCTGTAAGGGAAAATGGTGTAAATGATATAACTTATCCAGTGCATTGAAACTTTTAGAAGCAATTGTGTGTTGCTTGAGCCTTATCAGAACAAGGATGGTCACATTTGTTAATATCTATATTTAATATGTTATTCTTTGTCCCATGCTGCATTTTTACAGTATATTTTAGAACACATTATTTCTTTGATTAATCCTCACAAGTCAAGTATCAGCAATATTTCCATTTCACAGACAAGAAAAGAAAGATCTCAGTGAGGTTAGATGGGCAGGCTGGGTTATACAGCAAGGAGTCACTGAGTTGGATAAGTACTCATATCTCCTAATGCCTATTTAGCATTCTGTCCTCTTCACTTTAGTTCAGAGGCATTTATTTCTGAACTAAATAAATTACAAAATGCTTGACAGAACAGGGCCCATGTCAGTCCTACTCATAGCTGCATATGCACTATTGAGCAATGTGCCTGTAACAGATGCTTAATCAATATTTCTTGCATGAATGTTGAATAAGCATGGATCTGCAAGAATATTAAGATAACCTTATTGATCTTTAAGTACATACTTCAGTGGATGTGTACAAGATATTTATTTGGATCAAAGAAGAAACCCTTTAATTCAATACAAATGACTTCTCTTATGCTATGTTTATCCCTACCATGAATGGAAATAACAATTTCAAAATGCTTCAACTTCTAATGTTACAAACACCTCTGACAGAGCTCAGCCAGGGACTGCTAAGATGTAGAAATTCCTAATGATGCCAAAATTCAGTAAAAATCCTCAACACCATCAAAATATAAAAGGTGAATATTCTAATATGAACTAGAATGATATTGACAACTCTTGAAAACATTTTCCAATGGCATAAAAGCAGTAGTTTCAACAAGGAGTTACAGAAGTATTGTATGACCAGTGAGAGGAAAAGGAGCCTGTTGAAACCAGTATGCAACTTGCTGTGAATAATTTAACATGGCAGTTGAAGCACTCAGGGCAGCCTGGTGCAGTGTTTGGATCCTGCTTCACCGTGCTGTCCTTATTCACCGCAGGGACGCATAAAGCGGCATTTGCAGCAAATGCCACCCTTTGGGGCTATTCAGGGACTGGGCTCCAGAGCATGGCAGACAATTTATTACTGATCCCACTGATGATGACATTCTCCTTTCAAGGGCCAATAGAAAAGGAATGTAAACACCATAATGAAGTCTCTTTATGGAGGATGTTCTAAGATTTTAACATTTTCTCCAATGGCCTCAGTAATATTCTGTGGCAAGAGCAGGTATTTCTACATTTAGAAGATTACTGCATCCTGCTGGTGAGGAAACCTTTGTTCCTCATGATTTCAGATGACTAAACCCAAGAAAAAAAATCTATAAAGAAAAAAAAGATAATCACTTTGGCTGTTTATGTTTAACATATGTATAATTTTAGCCTCTGATCTCACAGTGCTTCTGTCACTCAGGGGTAGGTGTATGTTGATAAGAGGTTTAGATATGATCCTGCTCCCCAAAAGTGGAAACTTCATCAAATTTTTTAAGATTTATTTACCAGCGTTAGACAGTTAGACACTTATTTAAAAAAATGGAAGTGATTCCGCCTTTATCCATTGCTTCTTCTTGCTAATTGTTCAACAGGACCCAGCTCTTACTTACTGGACCTCAGCTAAGGAGTATATTTTTTATTTAAGTACATCCATATTTAAAGCATCTTAATAAATGACCTAAAACTGTTAGTGGAAATACAGACTTCTGTATGTTGATAAGATGTTTTGAACAATCTTAAATAGAATTTAATGGTTTCTGGTTAACATTCAGACTACCTAGTTTCCAAGATTGTAATCTTGGTTTTAGCGATTTAGCTTACACAGATTTTTCAACAATGGGACTACTGACAGTTTGGACTGAATAATTCTTCACTATGGGGGGCCCCCTGTGTGTTATAGAGTGTTTAACAGCATCCTTGGCTTTGACCCACCAGATGCCAGTAGCAGTGTTTACCCCTGTGGTGACAATCAAACATCTCTAGCACTGTTCCCTGTATCTTGGGAGGTAAATTCATCTTTGGTTGTGAAGTGCTGATCTACACTTCATACCACATTCTCCAACCCAAGACAGAAGGAAACTAGGCTTAACTTTGGTAGGAAGAGAAATTCAAAATACGATGAACATTCTCATGAAATAGTTTTAATATGCTGCATATGCCAGACAATGTGGGAGTATAAGCAGACCCTGTGCCTGGCTTAGAAAGGGCTGAACATTCACCTATAGAAACACTTGATGTGAGCAGCAGCTGCAAGCAGCCTATTGGACCCATGGGCTAGCTGGTGAATAAATAGCACTCTCAGATACAACCACCCCCTCTACAGTGTTTCTCAAGGTAAAGAATTTGGTCAGAATTCTTGCTTGAAGTGCCAAGAACAAAGTTCCTCTTCTGCACAGACTTCAGGCCTCCCCTCCAGGCCTTCCTCTGACTTCCTCGTGTTCCCCATCCCTTATAGGTCCTGGACATAGAGGCCAGAAATTCCTGCAATACCCCAAGCAACTTGGTGCAGGGTTTGGAGTTCAAAGTATAGGGAAAGAGGGGATGCCGTCAATTATAAAAATTTTAAAATAAATACAGAGAGACGATTATTCAAGTTTTAAGGCTATAGCTCAATGCATGATCACAAATTGCACACATTCATGCAACCACCTTTCCAGGTCAAGGAACAGAACATCAAGAACAACCCCAAAGCCCTCCTGTGCCTCCTTCCCATCTCTGTCCCCTCTCTTTCTCGCTTCTAATACTGTGTGTCAGTTTGGCCTGGTTTTGAACTTTACAGGCCTTCAGATGCTGTACACTGAGCCACACTCACTTTACAAGGAATTATGTCCTACGGTGAGTTGAAGAAACTCTGCTTCTTCACTTTCAAGGAATCTTATGCCTGAAAGGTTGCTCATTCTTAGCCCTATCTTGTCAGATACATGCCCAGAGACTAAGTAGTATTGAGCAAATAGTGATTGTAAATTAAAACTTGCTTTTAATTAATGAGAGTCAGGCCATAATTTATGAACAATTATTTACTCAATAAAGTTAGTTACAGCCCAGCACATGTGGCCAAAGCTGTAATACTAATCAAATCCATCTTGACGTTTTCCATATAACCTGTGGTAGGAATGTAAATAGGTTTGAAATGATTGTATTTGAGAAGCAGCATTAGACTTGGGGCTGAATTCAGGCTATGATACTCAGTAGCTGTGTGTTCTTAGTCTAATTATGTAATTTTTCTAGATTTCAATATCTTCATCTGTAAAAAGGGGATAATAGTTACCTACCTCACATAATAATGAAAAATAAATTAGTTACTATATATATAATGCTTATTAGAACAAACACAATATGTGTTTGCTATTATCATGACTACTTAGAACTATCTTAGCATTAGGAAAGAAGTATGAAACCTGAAACGCATGTACAGGGTCAAATACTCACCACACAGCTAAAATTGGGGATTGTTGCATATTTGTAGGAATAGGGGTACAGCAACATCTGAGCATATGCATGAAAGGAGAGGTAAGCCCTAATATGCTTCCGGTGTTTGCGGAGGAAGTTAGCTACAGCTTTCACTTCTGGCTCAGATTCTGGGAAAGGTCCACAGTACGTATCATCACAAGGATGCATAGAAGCTCCTTCATCTGCAAGTGAGAAAAGAAAAGGAATGGAGGAATGGACAGGCCATATGCAAGAATCACAAATCAGCATTGTTAAACTGTGATTTTTTTTCTACCATTAATACCCCATGGTGCCTGTACTTCCACTCCAAAACACTCAACACACGTGTATTTAGTGTCAATTATTTCCTCATGTAACATTCAACCAACATTTACACTGTTCTTGGTGCCTGGGATACACTGGAAAACAACACAGAAAAAAAAGAACTCAGAAAAAGAAACAGTTCTCTAACACAACCTACACTCAGTCTGGATTATTAGACTCTAAAGCTCTGTGAAGGCAGAGACTGTGTCTTTCTTGCTGCGCACCTGGCAACTAGATCAATAGTATGGCAAGTGTTCAACAAATATGTATTGAATAAGTGAATGTCAGATCAAAAGAAAAGGTTACGCATTTGTACTGGTGTCTGGTAAGATACAAATATTGATATGTTAAGAACATGAAGGCAAGACAAATAATTCTGCAGAACCCAGTGAACCAATTTCTATTTTATTTTTATATCAGCAATTTCCAGTTTGGTTTTGTAAAACCCAAGAGGCTTCTCCAGTTATCTTGGGGGTCAGTTAGAGTTCAGTTAAGAAATCCTCAAAAGTAAGTTTTAATAATTTTTGAATTGAATTATGTCATACAGGTCTATGAAAGGGAGGAAAGAACATGTGATTCACTATGACAATCACAAAGTATTGAGGTTCCAAGAAGTTTTGGAAATACATACTCCATAGTTACTTGCCTCTCTGGACCATTATTAGCCCTCCCATGCCCCTAGAAAACATAACTCTTTCTATAAACAAATGGAAAATGTTTGATTCTGTGATAGCCCACTTACACTAAATGTGAAAAATGATATCCAAGTCAGGCTAAATCTTAGGGATATTATGTCTAGTTTATGCTATAGGAGAGTTGAGATGGGGAACTTAACAGCAATTGTAGTTTTTCTTCTTTGAGTCTAATTCTGGAGACGCCTAAGAAGTAAGACATAGATGAACTGTAAAACTTAATATAAAAACTATAGCTGATATTCCAAACAAAATAGAAAAAGTAAAGAGACATTTGAGGAACACTCATGTAAAACACTGGAAAGGATAAGTGAGAAACTCAGCAACTAATTCCAGAGGGAGCAGAACTATTGAGCCACAGAAACATGAAGGTACAATAATCTTAAATAAATATTCTCAAGGGCATATAGGAGGACGTTCGGAACATTAAACAGGGGTAAGAAGTTATATTTCAAAAAAAGCCAGATATAATGGAAATAAACATCTTGATTTTGAATGAATACCGTCAATGAATGAATTAATGAGATGGAGTGGGTTTTGAAATGTTTCCAGAAGTCATCAACAAGGGGCAAGAAACTGGAAGAATGAGAGAAATTAAAAGTAAAGAAAAATAGAGTAAGTGTCAACATCTGATTAACAGAGGCCCAAAAAGAGTCAAATATTTGAAGAACTGCTAATTGAAATTTCCCCACAATTAAGGAAAGATTGAATGGACTTACTGTAATTCAAACAAGGGAGATAAAGGCAAAACATCAACACTTTGACATACTAAAGTGAAATTTAAGAAAAGGAAACAATTTCAGATAGAAAGAAGCAGGTCATCTATAAAGGAACAAGAATTAGATTCACATCTGACTTTGTAATAGCAACACTAGAGTAGTGTTTCCAAAGTTTCTTTAAAAAGAAAAATTGAATCTAGACTTCTTATCTAGCTGAACTCTCCGTGAAATGTGAGAGGGAAGTAGAGATGTTCCTCCACATAAAAGGCCTCAAGAGGTATACTAAACACATACATAATTTGAAACACACTTGGAGAAAGTGTTCCAACCAAATGATGAATAACTACAGAGAACCTACTCGATAAGAGAATTACAGGAGAGTGAGCACTTAGTAAGATCTGGTGACTAAATAAACAATGTTTCAAGGAAAAAAGTATAATGATCTAGTATCAGATTCCAGAAGAGAGTAAACTGATGGAAGGATGGGGGAGGGAGGATCAGAGGAGGCAAAATCATGCTGTTATTGGCGTCTTTGGCAAAGGAGATACTGATTACATTTAGAAATTGATGTTAAAAACGAAACCTAAACATGGGTCTTAATGAAAGTCAGGAGCAACTGCAAGAAGAAGAAAAATAGTACTCAAACTTCACAACTAGCAGAAATAACTTTGACCTATTTACTAGAAAACAGTAAAAAGAAGAAAAGAAAAGGGAAAATTTTGAAAATGAAGATTCATAATAGCAGAGGTAAGTGTTGATAGAACAGTGATTGTGAAGACTGCTAATAGACTAAACCTGCCAAAAAATTGACTGATATTTTCATACAGAAAAATAAGGATCCAGCAATATCATGTCTACAGAAAAAAAAAATGTTGGTACAAGTAGATGTATCAGATGTCTGCTTTGCTATTATGGCAGACTTGTTTGTAGTAAGGGCTACCTTAACAAAGTACCACAAATTGGGTGGCTTAAGACAACAGAAATTTATACCCTCACAGTTCTTGAGGCTAGAAATCTGAAACCAAGGTGTCAGCAGGGTCGTCCTCCTGAATGCCATGGGGCAGAATCCTTTCTTGACTCTTCCTAGCTTCCGGGGGTTCCTAGCAATCCTTGGTTTGTAGATGTGTCATTCCAATCTGCCTCCCTCCTCACTTGGCTTTCTCCCTATGTGTTTCCGTGTGTGTCTGCTTGGGAACTCCCCATTGGCCTGGCTGAGCCTTTCTTAGAACTGCACTTCATTCTCAGTCTCCCAACTCAGTCTTCCTGTCCCCGGTCCTTTCTTTGGTTTCAGGCCTGCATCGTGATGCTCTCCCAGCCTCCTTTTGCTTCCTTTCCTTTATTCTTCACAGGTGATTCCTGCAATAAATCTTCTCTACTTTTAATCCTGAGTTTGTATCTGCTTCTTGGAGGCCCTTAACTAATATAACTGTGAAGGCTTTTTTTTTTAATGACAGCTTTATTGAGATATAATTTACATATAATAAAATTTATCCCTTTACAGAGTGCAACTCTATGCTTTCTAGTATATTCGCAGAGTTGTGCAACCATTAACACTATCTAATTTTAGAAGTTTTTCAGCCGCAAAAGAAACCCCATACCTATTAGCAGTCCATCCACATATCTCTTTCTCTAACCCTAACCATGAAAGGCTTTAAGACATGGTAAGATTTTCTTTTTAGATGGACCTCATAAAAGTTTGTAGGATAGATTTGTAAGAAACAAGCCTAATAACCAGGGAGACTGAAATGAGATGCAAAAACAGCAGTCCAGGCCAGAGATGTTATGGCTGAACTTAGAACAGTGGTAGTAGGAATGGTAGGAAGGGATGCATTAAAGAAATACTTGGAAGCTGAAACTAACTGATTTGGTGGTTAGTTGAATATGTAGGGCAAGGAAGGGGGAGTTTGAATGATACCCTACATTTCTGAGTTGGCTGACTGGATAGTAGTTGTACTATTTGAAATGCTGAATAGATGATGATGAATATGGACAGCAGGGGATGATAAATTCCATTTTGGACATGTTGAGTGTGAGAAGCCTAGAGCTGCCTAGTGGCAACATCTAATGGTACTGGGTGTGGGCATGAAGCACAGAGGAAGTACTAGGCTAGAGAAGACATCTGAGAGTCATGATCATTTTATGAGAGTAGGTCACTGAAAATGGCTTTTGGGTGAAAACAACACACCAATCATCAAACAGTGGTAAACACTGACGTGTTGAAGTCAAGAATAGTAAGAGGAACCTGTCCTTCAGGCTCAGGGGGAATGGTTGGGTGTCAAGGAACCCAAGAGACTAAATGTTTCAAGGACAGTGTGGTCTGCACATCAAATGCAGAAAAGAGATGAATTTAATTTTGTAGTAATTGGGGACTTCTGATATAGAAAAATTAATGGACTGGTCAGGAAAAAAGCAGATTTCATGTGAACTGAGAGGAATGAATGGGAAGAAAAGAGTAGGAGACAATGAGTACAGACGTGTTCCGGAAACTTGGTTCACAAGGGAAGGAAGATCAGAATGAGGGCCAGCACTAAGCTTTAGAGTAAGAGGAAGATAAACCTTTCTCAAAGAGGAAAAGACATAAGCACGTTTATACAAACAATGGGGAAAACAGCACAGAGGAAGAAGTTAGAAAAAGACCTATTTGATGAGAAAAAGTTCTAGAAGGGTTGTGAATGGGTGGGATTAACAACCAGGCAGAATTGTAGGCCTTGTATAGTAGATGGAACTTCTGATTTCAGTATCTCTAAATGTTTTTGACTGCTCATACCATCAGTAAGAAACTTTAAGTATATTCCTGACATAAATTTATTTTGAATTTATATACATGCCTTATTTGTGGGCTAATATATATAAAACATACAAAAATAAAAATTTAGAAAGAATGGTTTAAAGATGAATTAAACAACACAATATTTTAATTTTTGATTGGGCAGAAAGATATTAATTCCCTTAAAATAAGGGTGAGAGAAAGAAATGAAATCTAATTTAAATACTTCATCAGTGTCCAGGTATAATTTCCTAAATGAATATATGATGTAAATGATATATGTAAATATATGATGTAAATGTGGGCACATCAAGCTTTTGGCTGATCTCCTAACTGCAATTTTAATACAAAAATAGAGGTATTGAAATATTTAGTCTCTGAATATTTTTTTAAATCGTGGATTTCTTTAAGAATAGCCATTGGACTATTAATTCAATAAGTACATGGAAAAATTGTTATAATTAAATATTTGGTGATAAAAAAGCACAGACAATTGTATAAATGAGATGGTTAAAAATGCCCATAGAAAATAAGGGGAAATGTATCAAAGAATGATAGTAGGTTGTTAGGCTGGTGATATGCTCATTCTGTTTCCCAATGTCATTTTTCTATAAAAATATATTAGTTGTATAGAAGCATAGGAGAGAAGAAAAAATTAGAGATCTGAGGAACTGTTTTTATTAGGGAAATTTTTAAAAATTAAAAAAAAACAGAAACAGATAAAAGGTAGATGAATTTGGTTTTATTTTACATTTTATAGCAACTGGCCTCCATGAAAATTGATTTCATGGAAGCAGCTAGGTTGTCTGTTAGCAGAGTTTGGGGAAGTCATAGTTATTGTTGCATATGTTCATTGTTTTTCTTTTCATTTATAGCTTTAAAATTCCACATCAGTGGATTCCTATTCCATTAAATATTTTTAAATTGTTGTAGTCTTTAAAAAAATTTTTCACTTGCATCTCTCCCTGTCAACTAACCTTCAACTAACCCAAGTTAACAACTGAGTGTAATTGTTAATATAGTTGACAAACCCACACACATGTATAAGTATGCATTTATGCACCCATGCATATATGTATTTTTATATAGGAATATAGATACACATTCATATTTATAGGAGTTAATTTTGGTCACAGAACAGGATCATAATCATGTAATTCTCTTGCCACTAGCTTTTTCCTTCAGTGATGTTTTGTAGGACTCCTTCCACATCAACTTGAATTCCTTCTTGTAAATTATCTTCTATTGTGGTTTTAGCATAAGTTAGTCTCCTACTTGCTTTATTGCTGGGAATTACATTTATTTCTCTGTCTATCTTTCTCTTTCTGTTTTTTTGCTGTGATAACTAATACTACAATATGGAACATGGAGACATTACTGTAGACCTGACATTGCAATAAGTATCCTAGTACACATATCCTTACATGTCTGTACTTTTGTTTTTCTATGAGACAGATTTATAGGTGTAACACACTGGTTTGAAGGATGTGTTTAAAACACACACACACACACACACACACACAGATATATATTCATTTTAAATAGGTGTTAAATTCACATGATTTAAAAATTTTAAAAGGATTGTATTTTAATTTCCATAGATTTTTGTTGGATTGCTAAATTTGTTACTATTCTACAAGCAGTGTTTGAGAACCATCTCTCTTTAATCCCTGCCAACAATACCCTACAAGTGTATCACCTTTTGATTTTTGCCAGTTTAGTGACAACAATTTAATTTGCCCCTCTAACTGCAAGTATGTTTGAGCATTGATTCAATGTTTATTTTGGATTGGACTCTTCTCTGAATTGCTTAATCATGTCCTTAGCTCATATTATTTTCTCTTGGGCTATTTATCTTTTTTCTTACCCATGTATAAAAGAGCTTTGTGTAGATGATTGCCATCTGCATTGCATTTTATCCTCAGATTTATAATTTTACTATTCAGTTGTTTGTGGTGGCTTTTATCATTTTAGACATTTTAAATGTTATATAATCACTAAGTCTTTTTAAATGGCATTTGGGTTTTCTGGCTTGATTAAGAAAGTTTTCCCTATTCTCAATGATTACAGGTAATTTATAGATTTTCCTCTAAAAATGTTATCATTTTATGTTTCCCATCTAAGTCTTTAGTCCTTCTGGATATATTTTTGTACCTATATAACATAAAAACCTTTAGTTTTTGTATCTAGATAGCCAATTCTGTCAGTATCATTAAATATTCTATCATTTTTCCACAGAATTGATAGATCACTTTGGTTATATTTTAAAGTCTATTGCATGTGTCGATCTATTTCTGGATTCTCTGTTCTGCTGTTCTATTTCCATATTTTTTACCCAATTAATCTCTGATTGCATTAAAGTATGCTTTGATCCCAGGCAAGATGAGGTCCCCTTACTGTTCTTCTTTTTCACAGTTTTACTGGATTTTTAGGGTCTGTTTACTTTTCTATATATACTTTATGGTCATTTCATCAATTCCCCACAGCAGCAAACAGAATAAAAAGCCCTGTTGAGATTCTAATTGGAATTGTATTCAATTTATACTGTTTTGGGGAGGATATTATTACATTGAGTTACTCAATCCAAGGACATATTATGCCATTCCATTTGTTCAGATCGTATTTTATGTTCTTCATTCACATTTTGTAATTTTTTTCCTTTGGTATATGTTAATTGTTGTTCCTGTTGTTATTAGTGTAAATTAATAACTGTTTTTCAAGTGATCTTCTCAGAGCACTGTAGTAGAAGTTCACTTCATGATACCATCAATGTTCTTCCCATCCTCTCCTTTCCTGTCTTCCACCTCCATCCAACTCCATCAAATATAACTGGGAATTAGTTGCCTAAGCTCTCTCTTCAAACTTCATTTCGGAGGCTTACATGCTTTCAAAATTAAAGTATGACCCATTGAGCAAATTTTATATTCAAAATTATATACTGTATAAGCATAGTATGTTAACTTTTTAAAAAAGATAACATATGTCATGTTTGGGATAATGAGTAACAGTTCTATTGACATTTCCTTAGAAAAATCAGACCCTCTTCTAAATAACTAAACATTCCAAGTTGCTAAAGATAAAGAACTTGCTTTGTTTAAAGTGTCAAAGAAAAAGGCATTTAACTCTTTAGTATTTTTATTTTTCATTCTTTCCATAGATTGTAAATATTTCTAAGCCACTCTCGAATTTCATAGAGGCTAGAGACTTACTTGGTTTGTAACTAACAAAGGGTGGGAATTGCTTTTATCCTTTATAAAGGAAGAAAAATGGGATTACTTTTCTCCTTCAAGACTGGATAGCAAAAGGGTTAACTATTTGGTACTGAAAATAGGGCCAGAAATCAGGGCCGTAGGTGGTCATGTGGGTGTGAGTCTTTCATTTGTATCCCCTGCTATACAGACCACTGAGACACTCCTCTTAACCCGAGGCTACTTGCCTTTTTAGCAGCATCTTAAGTAGATCCAGCCAACACCAGTGTTTTCTGGGTAGGCTTGAGGTTTTTGTAACATCCTGTACTAGCCCACCAGGGACAGATACAAAACAGGGTGGGAAGAGTAGGAGAGTATAAAGTACAGAGTAATTCTGGAGAAGACTGTGTCTGGCGTAAATCTGGTAGCACTTATATTCTACGGTAGTTATTTACTTATATCGACTGTCCTTTAGAGGGTAAGGACAGGGGCATGCCTTATTATTCCCAAGTACTTAGCAAAATGGGCAGCCTCACTATCCTTTCAATACTGTTGAATGAATAGGTGGAGTGGGCTCTGCTCAGGGAAAGTGCTTGCACATCAGACAATTATTTCATTGAATTTAGGTCTTCAATTAGATATCTAAACCCCAGTTCATCTCCACTGAAGGCTGAGGACCTACAAGGGCAACAACAAGAAAATGCTTCAAAAATCCCATTGGTTCATGAGAACATTCTGCTGCCTAAATGTCTCTTGAATAATTTTAAATCTAAAACTCTGAGCTTTCCCTAAATTGTAGGTGCTTTAAAATGTTAACAGTTTCAGAAAGAAAATAAAGTACTTTAAAAAAAATTCTTATATACAGGTAATGGGCCTCAAATTGCTAATGCACATGGGTTCAAATCCTCCCTTGCCCCCAACAAAATACAGAGTGATAGCTTCATGAGTAAGGTTTTAACAACTCATAGAAAAAGAGGGCCATTAAATTTCCTCTTAACATAAAAGCTGTAATTGTGTGCTGGTAAGCTTTCTTCCAAAGAATGAACAGAGAGATTTGCAATGGAGGGGACCATTTATAACATTTCAGGAACAAGCAGAGAGAGCAGAGCTACATGGAAGATGGGCAGGGCCATAAAAGGTAAAGACTCACCAGCAAAGCAGGGAAAAGAGGCTGTGGCTGCAGGAGGGCCCAGGGGGCTTACCTTTTCTGGCATTTGCCAGAGCTTGACCTCCTGCTTGAAATAATCCCCTCTCTTGGTTTTGGACACACTTTTCCCTTATATTTTTCTTCCAATCACACTGTTCTTTCCTTCTCAGTCTTCTTTATGGGTTTCTCTTCCTCTACCAGTTGGTTAAAAGGAGTACCCAATTGTTCTGCCTTTAGTCTATTTTCTTCAATGATCTCTCTCTTCAGTGAATATGGCTTCTTGATCTACAACTTATATGTTGATACTTACTCAACAAGCGTTTACTATGCACATACCATACCATGCATCACACACTGGGATACATCAATGAACAAATCAAAGTTTTCTGCTTTATAGAGCTTATATTCTAGTGGTGATGGAGACAAAAAACAGCACAGCGAACAAATGCATTATACTGTATAGTAGAAAAGTGCTGTGGAAAATAGAAAAAGGTAGAGTATAAGAGTAGGAATCTGAGAAGTTGGGTATAGTTACACAGATGGTGATGACGGTCATTCTCAGAAGCTGATTTTTGAGTAGAGTTGAAGAATGCAGTGAGTCAGCTGTGGCTTCTGGGGTAGAGTGTTTTAGGCAGAAAGAATACCCAGTGCAAAGACTCTAAGGCAGGCCTGTAGTGTGCCTGGCCAGTGTGGAGAGAGCCAACACTGAAGGGAAGGCTGAAATAGATGAGATCAGATAGTCAATGGAGGCCCAAGACATGTGAAATTTTGTAGGCTGTTTTACATGCTTTGGGTGAGTAAAGTGGGGAGCCCGTGCAGTATTTTGAGCTGAGGACTGACGTCAATTAACTTACATTTCGAAGATTCATTCTGGCTAAGGAGAGAGAGAGGAAGAGGGAGGTTGTGTGTGTGTGTGTGTGTGTGTGTGTGTGTGTGTGTGTGTGTGTGTGTTTGTTGTGGGGAGGGTGGGTGCAAGGGTAGAAGCTGTGAGACTAGTTAGTAGGCTCCTACTATTATGCAGGTGAAAGATGGTTATGGCTTGGACCAAGATGGTAGTAAAGAGGTAGTCAGGAAAGGTTGGAATCTAGACCTGTTCTAAAGGATCAGGATTAAGGGATTAGATGTAAGGAATAAGAGAAAGAGGAGTTATAGATTATTCCATGATTTTAGGCTTGAACAACTGATAGAATGGAGTTGCCATCAACTGAATTGAGAATGGGTATAGGAAGAGCAGGTCCAGAAGAGTGAAGATCCATTGTTCAGTCTGGGATATTTTGAGTTTGAGATGTCTGTTAGATAACCCAGTGAAGACAGTAAGTATATGTTATACATAGGAGTCTGGGAAAATGTTTTGAAGATATGCACATTTGGGACTCACAGGATAGGGTAGAGGATGAGATCTCTAACACACTGAATGCTGATAGAGAAAAAGTCCAAGGCTAAACCCTGGGCAGCCCAATGATAAGAGTAAAGGGAAGGAGAGGACCATGAAAAAAAGACTGAAAAGCAATAGGTTTAGAAGAGAATTTAATATTATGGAGACCAAGTGAAGCTAAAAATAAAGTATGATCCACTGTGTCAATGCTGCTGAGAAATCAAATCATGTGAGACTGAGATTTGACTACTGGATTTAGCAATGTGGAGAACAGTTTGATGGACTTGTAAGGGTATGTGGAGTGAGTTTAAGAGGGACTAGAAGGAGAAGAATTAGACACTGCACAAAGGAACAAAAAATGGGATGGTGGCTGGTAGAAGAAGTGAAAACAAGAGAAGAAAGTTTTTTAGATGGGGGGAATAGCAATATGCTTTTATGCTGATGGGAAAAATCCAGTAGAGCACAAACACCCCCAACCAACCAAACACAATAGAAAAAAAGAGATGGGATCATTGCTGGAGCAATATTTCTTGAGTAGGCATGCGGGGATGGGATCTACTGCAAGTCAGTGACTTGTGAATCTCTAACTCAAGCTTCAGACTCATGTGTATGGTAGGCTTCTGGATATCATCTGCTTATCTCAGAGGTTCTGAAAGTTCAGGATGTTCCCAAGTGACATCATCTTTCTCTTTCCTGCCCACCAAATTGATCTTCTGTTTCTCTCATTCATGTTTCTCTCATTCATCTGGTAGCCTAAATCAGAAACTTAGGTGGAGCAATCATAGAGGTTTTCTTCTCTCTCAGCCCAGGGTCCAATTGGAGAGCAAATTCTATTGATCCTACATACTAAATCTCTCTATGCCTACTTCCTCCAACAAAATTCAGGTCCTTATCATTATTCCCTACATTATCAGGATAATTCCCTGCTTTCAGTCTGGCCTATCTTATATTTCAACCTTCTCAACAATGTCATTTTAATCTTCTAGAAATATAAATTTGATCTTATCACTCTGCTGCTTAAAACCCTTCAGTGGTTGCTTTCTGGATAAAATTCTGAAATCCTTACTTAAAGGCATTAGAGGTAGTGTGATCAAAATGTTTGAATTTGGTAGTGGCGGGTATTACAGTTCATCTTATGTGTGTGTGTTTTCTGTCTTAAAAACAATTTGTGATTTTTGCCCTGTTGCTATAGACAGATAGGACTGCAGCTGGTATTTTACTATTAGATAATTTTGTATACTTTCCATGGCTCTGTAATAGTTTCAAGGTTACACAGTTTTTCCTTTCCTTGGAATTCAGAGGGTCTTGCTCCCTCCCTCTGACTAGAAGCTTATGTATGATCAGGCATGCATGATCTGTTTTTGTTTGACCTGCTTAAAGTTTTAGCCTCTACCAGTCTGCCTTAAACCTTCTACTTTTAGTCCTATTAAACTACTGGTCATTTTCCCAAGGTTCCATACTCCTTTGCCTTTGTGACTTTGCATATGCTGTTCCCTTTGTCTAAAGCATCCCTTTTCTTCACAGTCTGATTGTACTCAATGCTCAATTCAGTTACCACTCCCTCTCAGGATCTTGGAGCTTCAATGTCCCTAATATGAGTTAGGTGCCACTTCTATATATGCCCATAACACCCTTTACCTGAATTGGTCACAAAACTTAGTATTCTGTGTTAAAATTGTGCACATACCCATTTCCCTACTCAATTGGGCCTAGCACAGTGTTTGACTGATATTGGGTGCATATTAAAATGAAAAAGCACAACAAATGTTGGCAAGGATGTGGAGAAAGCAGAACACTCCTACACTGCTGGTGGGAATGTAAATTAGTTCAACCATTGCAGAAAGCAGTATGGAGGTTCCTCAAAAAACTAAAAATAGAAATACCATTTGATCCAGGAATTCCACTCCTAGGAATTTACCCTAAGAATGCAGGAGCCCAGTTTGAAAAAGAAATATGCACCCCTATGTTTATTGCAGCACTATTTATAATAGCCAAGAAATGGAAGCAACCTAAGTATCCATCAGTAGATGAATGGATAAAGAAGATGTGGTACATATACACAATGGAATATTATTCAGCCATAAGAAGAAAACAAATCCTACCATTTGCAACAACATCGATGGAGCTAGAGGGTATTATGCTCAGTGAAATAAGCCAAGCGGAGAAAGACAAATACCAAATGATTTCACTCATCTGTGGAGTATTAGAACAAAAGAAAAACTGAAGGAACAAAACAGCAGCAGAATCACAGAACCCAAGAATAGATTAACAGTTAACAAAGGGAAAGGGACTGGGGAGGATGGGTGGGAAGGGAGGAACAAGGGGGAAAAAGGGGCATTATGATTAGCAGACATAATGTAGGGGGCGGATGCATGGGTAGGGCTGTACAATGGAGAAAAGACAAGTAGTGATTCTATAGCATCTTACTACACTGATGGATAGTGACTGTAATGGGGTATGTGGTGGGGACTTGATGATGGGGGAAGTCTAGTAACCATAATGTTGTTTATGTAATAATAGATTGATTATACCAAATAATAATAATAATAATTAATTTCTAATTGCTAAAAAAAAGAAAAAAGAATAAGCATTTTCTTTCATATTATCATACATGAACTAATCTATAATATTAAGGGCCCTGTTTCAATTTAATGTTTGTTGTCTGAGAAGCCCCTTAGACACTAGAATATTCTATAGCATTTTATGGTTTATTTTATGGATTGGCATCCTGCCGAAGTTATTTACCACAGATTAAGTATTGATTCAGCAGCAGAACAGGAGAGCACATTCAAAATTCTCTCTGCCAGTGTTTCTGAATTTTGGCCTTACTCATCTATACCAACTCTGTCTTTAAAAAATAGAATCAGAATCCTGAATAGCAGGGCCTCTAAGATGGAAATAAATTAATTCATGTGGGAAGAAAACCACTAAAACAATCTAATTTTATTTATAGCCTTTTGGGAGCGCTATCCAGGCTTTACTAAAATGCAAAGAAACAGCTCAGAAATACATTGAACAGTAAATTCCTTTGGAATTTTAAGTAGCTGTGTTGCATACATAATTTGAAGAGTCCTGTCCAGAGCTAGCTCAATTACACAGATTCTGATCAAAAATATCTACTGTCCTACAGAAAATCAAGATAGAAGAAAGCTAAAGCACCAGGACACAGCATTTGAAGAAAACAAGTAAAAACACCAAAAAAAGATTCAATATCCCGGAAACAATGATAAAACAGACTTCTAGGGGAAAGGAACAGGAAACATCAAACTCATCACTCTTTAGGTTTTAGGAGCATGAGAATCTAAAGGTTATTAGTTTTCCCTTGGTTTATATAAGCCAATATATTGTGTCTGAAGCCAAGGCAAGATTCTCTTTCCCATCTACATGCAGAACTTTAGAATATATATATATATAATAGATCTCTGCAGTGCAGAGAGATTTTAGTCTTGTCAAATGAAAGAGCATATATCTCTGTTCTGAACATTTCAGCAATTTAACTCCCATGCCATACATCATGTCTTTAGATTCTGAGTATTAAGACGTGAAACTCTATAAGGATGTCATAAATCTAGGAAGGAGACAAGACGAGCACATATGAGGAAGTGAGAGGACAAGACAATGCAGGATATGATGGAATCATAAAGTGTGTGGTGCAGACCTAGTGCACAGGAGCCCAGCAGGGGGAGAGAGCAGGGAGCATTAGAAGCCCTGGGGAACCTGTAATGGCAAAGAGGCTCGATGGGGCTCAGAATGGATGGAACTTGAAAAAATAAGCTTTTACTGAAAAAAAAAAAAAAAACAGACTAAGGTTTATTTCAGTGAACCTTAGTCTTTCTGATGGTAAAATGGGGTGGAAGGTAGTCTTTAGAAAGAAGTGGGGAAGGATGGGGTACTAGAAGTAGCAATGGAATGAAAAATCACCAGATAGGCTCCAGTCAGAACTGTACTACTCAGGAACTCGGGCACAGGCATGTCACTACTCTGGCTGCATTTGTCCTCGTTGGATTAGGGACCTGGATCAGTGGTTCTCACATGGTGTTGTGACCCTGTGTTGCTAGCAGTTCTCACAGTGGCTAGTTCCATGATTATTTAGCTAAAAAAAATCAATTTAGTTATCCTGATAAATAACTCTTAATTCATCCTAATAGACTCTTGTAAAGAGGGGGCAAGAAAAGGTAAATTAGCCATGTTGTGCTTGGAATTAACCACAGGAATGTAATATCATCAATTGGGTATGTGATAGTGAAAAAAATTCTGTGAGACCTGTTGGTTAGAAAATGATTGCTAAGACTCTTTACAGCATTGACAATTTATGGTTCCAGTCCAGATGAAAAAGATTCCAACATAATTACACTTTTCCTTAATATCCTTAGATTCTGTTCTAAGGAAGTGAGGATAAAATTTAGTATTAACAATTGTGTTACTTAATTGATTTCTGTTTTGGGGCAGGGTCCAATAATTGATTGCAATCTAAAACTTAGTTTAAAAGCAAAATGTTTAATTCTCATAACATACTCTTTCTTAGATAAAAATTTCCCTCCCTATCTAAAGTCCTCAACACCTTCCCAAATCTCATTTTCCTCTTGTAATACAAATCTTGGTATATGGCACCTGCTTACTCAAACCAGAAATCATTTACTTCATCCAACAGTATGTGAAGAACTGTTGGTGCCATTAGTTGACATACAGTATTATATTGGTTTCAGGTGTACAGCAGTGATTTGGCAGTTTTACATATTACAAAAAGCTCACCACGGTTGCCATACATGATACATGTGTATTGTAACAAACTTGTTACAATATTATTGCCTATATTCTACGCTATCTTCATATCTCTGTGACTTATTTTAGAACTGGAAATTTGTACCTCTTAATCCCCTTCATCTATTTTTACCATTCCCCCAAATCCTTATGGCAACCACCAATTCTCTGTACTTATGAATCTGATTCTGGTCTGTTTGTTTTGTTTTTTAGAGTCTACATATAAGTGAGATCATAAAATATTTGTCTTTCTCTGACTTATTTTGCTTAGCATAATATCTTCTAGGTCCATCCATCTACTACCTTTACTATATGTTTGCTTTTACTAGTGAAATTTTTTCTTTCATAATTTTCTTACTTCTAGTTATGGCTTTTTCTTTTCCACTTAAAGAAGTCCCTTTAACATTTCTCGTAAAGCTGGTTTAGTGATGATCTCCTTTAACATTTATTTGTCTGGAAAACTCCTTATCTCTCCTTCAATTATGAATGATAACCTTGCTGTGTAGAGTACTCTTGCTTGTAGGTTTTTCCTTTCAACACATGCATACACAATGCCACTCCCTTCTTGCCTGCAAATATCTGCTGAAAAATCAGTTGATAGTCTTATGTGGGATCTCTTGTGTATAACTAGTGGCTTTTCGCCTGCTGTTTTTAAGATACTCTCCTTATTTTTGACATTTGACATTTTAGTTATTCTGTGCTGTGGTGTGGACCTTTTTGGTTCATCTTATTTGAGGCTTTCTGTGCTTCCTTGACCTGGACATTTTCCTTCCCCAGGTTCAGGAAATTTTCTGCTATTATTTCTTCAAATCAGTTTCTGTCCCTTTCTCTCTCTTTTTTCCTTCTGGAACCCCTAAAATGTGAATGTTAGTGTGCTTCATGTTTACTCAGAGGTCCCTTAATCTATCCTCATTTTTTGAAATCCTCCTTTCTTTTTGCCGTTCAGCTTGGATGATTTCTACTACTCTGTCTTCCAGATTGCTGATCCATTCTTCTGCATCCTCTAATCTGCTTTTGATTCTCTCTAGTGTATTTTTTTATTTCCATTATTGTATTTGTCAGCTCTGATTGGTTCTTTTCTTATATTTTCTTTTTGTTGATGTTCTCACTGGGTTCATCCACTCTTCTCCCAAATTCAGTGAGCCTCTTTATGACCACTACTTTGACTACTTTGTGAGATAGACTGCTTATCTCCGTATCTTTCAGCTTTTATATTTTCTGAGATTTCATCTTGCTCTTTTGCTTGGAATATATTCCTCTGTGTGTAGGTGGAAAATGTTGGAACTGGCATCCAACTGCTAGACTGAAAGAAGCAAGAAAAATGGCACCTTCCACTGTTTCCATTCTCAGAAAAAGTCCCTAAAGATCTTTGCCCCACTGGCACATGCCATAAAATTAGTCCATAAATCTTCATGTTATGGTCCAGGTGCATCAAACTGCTGCCTCTGTACTGGGCCTCAGAGTGAGTGTGATTGTGTACAGGCCTTTTAGAAGTGGAGTCTCAGTTTCCTATAGTCCTCTGGCTGTCCTAGAGTTAAGCCCTGCTGATTTTCAAAGTCAGACATTATGGGAGCTTGCCTTCTCGGTACAGATTCTCAGTGTGGGGAGTGCCCAGAGTGGGGCTTGAGACCATTGCTTTTCAGAGGGGACCTCTGTGCCTGTGATCTCTCTCTCACTTGCGGGTCACTGCACTGGCGGGGGGGTGGTTTGGTTCCTTCCCAGACTACATCTCTGCCTCTCCTACATTTCTTGATGTGGCTTTTTCTTTTTATCTTTAGCTGTGAAAAGATGTTCTGCTAGTGTTCTGGCCATTCTAAGAATTAGTGTCTGTATATGTCATTGCAGTCTTGGTGTGTCTATGAGAGGAGGCGACCCTGGATTTTCCTACTCCACCATCTTCCTCTCAGAATCTGACATTGTCTTAATTTCACTCCAATACAACCAACCCAAAACTTTCCTGAATTTTTGTGGGGTTTCCCTGACTCTAGGTTTTTCAATCTGCATCCCCTGAGGTTCTGAATTAATTTTACTAAAATGCTAATATTTCCATATGATTCCCTTACTTACAAGTTCCCAAAAGCTCACCACAGCCTTCAGGATAAAGGGGCAGATTAAGAGCCTTTCCTTTATACCCCTTGGTAGGCTCAATAATGGCTCCCAAAGATTGCCAGGCCTTAATCCATGGAATCTGTGAATGTTATCTTATATGGGAAAGGATCTTCGCAGATGTGACACATTAAGGGATTTGAAATGGGGAGACTATCCTGGATTATCTGGATAGGCCCTAAATATAATCACAATACCCTCTAAGAAAGAAATCTGATTATAGACAGAAGAGGCAGCTATGTGACAGAAGCAAAGGGAAGATGCTATGCCACTGGTTTTCAAGGTGGAGGAAGAGATCACAAGGTAAGAAATACAGGTGGCCGCTAGAAGCTGGGAAAGGCAAGGGAATGGATTCTCCCCTAGAGCCTCCTTGAGGAAGTGTGGTCTTCCCACACTTTCAGGCTGGCAAAATCCATTTTGGACTTTTGGTATCCAGAACTGTAAGAAAATAAATGTGTTGTTTTAAGCCACCAGGTTTGTGATAATTTGTTAGAGCAGCAACAGGATACTAATATATTCTTATAAGCACCCCTTTATTTATTGCAACACAGCATTTATTACAGTTTAATATAACTGTATTTTCACTAAACTGTCAATCTTCTTGAGGGTAGGGTAGTATGCCTAGCATACTTCCCTTAAGACTACTTATTAACTAAATTAACAAATTTATTAACCTGTTTCAGACTGAAGAATGCCTCCAGAAAAATTTTCTTTTCTCTTTTCTATTAACATTCTTAGGTTTTTTAGTTGAAGCCTTTAAACTGGATGTATGGGGGAATTATATTTTTAGCTGAATATCTTAGAATCTTCTTTAACTCCACAGTGTCCACATCCCCTCTTTCCTCCCACCTCCGGTCTGTCGCCATCTCATTTGCTCTACTTTTCCAGTGTCCTCTCCTTTCTGCTTCTGTCCTAATTCAGCATTCATAATCTCTCACCTGGGCCCCACAATGGCTTTCAACTGATCTCCCTGCCACATGCTTTAATCCATCCTTTGTACTGCTGCTATCAATGCTTTTATAAAACAAATCATTTTACTCTGCCAAGCACCCCAAAACTTTTACTGGCTCCATGGGCAACAACACTGTGCTTGACCCCTCAGTATGCGGGCCCCTACTGACTTCACATTTTTTGACTCATGTTCTCTTCTGTACACCCCACAAGCATTGCAGCTCCATCCACCCCTCACTCACCAGTTCCTGCCAGTCATTCTCTCCCACACCTCTGTTCCTGTTCATCCTTCAGCCTGGACTGTCCAGCTCTTGAAAACCTATATGAATCCTTCCACACCTAGAAGGCTCAGCTCAAAAGCCACTTGACTGCCACCTGTCCACTCTCTCCACCATCAGAATTTCTCCCTCCCCTCTCTCCTCTGTGAGCACGACGCTCATGCTTCTATTTATCAGCTTTCACTTGGCCTCAAACACAGCCGGTTGTTTATGCCAATCTCCCTCACTGGACTGCTAGTTCCCAAGAACAAGAACTGAATAGAATTCCTATTTTCCTGCCATTGTGCTTCACTCATAGCAGGGACTCAATAAGTCTTTACTAAGTGAATCAATCTGCCCTATAGAAAGCCCCTTCTTAGTCGATCACATCAAAATTCCATTTGTGTTTTTTATTTTAAGATCAGTTTTATTATAATTTAAGTTTATAATAAAAGGCAAGAGATTGCACAAGAACCTGAGCAATGATGTTGTTTTCAGGCTTTCTGGCATACCCTTAAAACATGAGCAAATCAAATTATACCTGAGAAGAAGAATATAACTGAGAGTGGGAATAAATACAAAGAAAAGGAAATGAATAGTTTTGAACCATATTACTACTTTATATTTGGTTGTTGCCAAAGTACCTTCCCGATCTAGGGGTGGTGAATGATATGAATTAGTGCTATTTTTTGTTGTGGGACTTTCTGGAAGGCCAGTCTAGACTCTCTCAGAATTACACAGGCTAGAATGGCATGCCAGAACTTCCTTTTAAATAGATTCCAGTATAAGAAAACATATTTTGTATTCTAATGAAATAAGCCACATTAAAATATTTTTGCTGATATATACTTTCTATTTCCTTTTATAATAAAGCAATAAATTTTTGTAAAATGTTTTGAATCACAATAAAACTTTCCATTTATTTTATAGTCAAAACCTCTAGGGAAATACTGAGAGAAATGATGAGGAAGCCAGAGTGGTAGAGGGCAGTGCATCTGGTGTTTATTAGATTGAGTGGGGTACCGCCCCTATTTGGTAGGAGTGGTACAAGGAGGATAATATGATTTCTTTATAGAACCATGAGCTGTTTCTTTTTGATCCTACACCCCCCATGTTTTACTGATATTAATTAAGCTAAATAGCAAAAACTAATATGAAAGGAGGAGAGTGCTTTAAAAGGTGGCAGTGCATTCTGTAGATTGATTTTAGTTAAATTCTTTTTAGTTTTTTCAGCAAATGTTGACTTATTTTTACTGTTGATATTTTTGAACGGCCAATGGATGTGCATGGTTATGTCATGTAAATTAACTCTTTTTCATCTTTTAGCCATTCATTTCTTTTCCTCAGGGACAATCCCTTTTATTAATTTCTTATGTTATTCCAGGATTAGTCTATGCATTTATAAGAAAAAAGCCAGTTTTGTTATATCCATCTGTGAAGAAAATTTTTTACACAAAGAGCAGTATTCTCTGTATCTATTAATCTTAAATGTCGTATTGTTTAACCGTGTGTGTGTTTTCCTGAAAATTTTTCTCTATCAATACATAAAATAGCTGTTTATTTCTATTTTTCTGTATAATTCAGCTTAATTTATTTAGTGCTCTATTGATGGACATTTCAATGCTTCTTAATCTCATTATGAAGAATGCTGCAATGAATACCCTTATAGATTTGCTATTTTTCACATATGTGAGTATATCAACAGGGCAAAGTCCTAAAAGTAGAACTATATATCCTTTTGACTGAGTAATTATTTTTTTTCATTTTGGTAGACATTACTAAATACCCTTCCACAGAAGTTGTACCTATTCACACTCTCAGCAGGAATGTATAATGTTACCTGTTTTCCTATTGCCTTCAAATTTTATTCTCTTCCTCTTTTAATACACAAAACTACAGTTTATAAGAAAACTGAGAATATCAACTGGTCCAAGTTAGATGGTCAGAAAAGATATTTTTATTTAAAGTGTCATTTGAACATAGGTAGAGAAGAAATGCATTTGGAGAAGACACTCAGAAACAGTTTCCTTGACCTGAAGAAACATTCCAAAGTAGCATCCAAAAAGTACCTGCATATATTAGTGCTCAATAAATAAAATATTTGTTGAGTGATTTCTGTTGCTCTACTGAGTGGTGTAGTAGGGTGGCTTAACTGAAAGTCTCACAGTGGTAACAAGATCATGTATTTCAGTGGCATTTATCTCTGGGACTCATTTCATTATACGCATCTTTAAAAAAATCATGTCACTTGATTGGTCATTTGGTTGACTGCTTGTAGGGTGCATAGAAGAATAAATACAGAATACACACTACTAAAGGCAAGTTTGTTCTTTAAAGTAGAATTTGAAAATTGAGCTTAGAAGTACAAAAGAAAAAATAATACTAGCCCTCCATTTGCAGAATTTTGGTATATTTTCCCCTGTGTTTTGTTTTCTTAGTATATAAATGTCTATACATTATATACAGATATCTGTCACATGTACATATAGAATCATCACTACATATTTTAAAGGATTGTAATTACAGTGAAAAAATAATTTTATAACTAGGAGTAGACCCAATATTATATCATAAGCTCATAAGTTCATTTTTTAAATGAACTTCTTGTCCCTTTTTATGGCTTCCTAAAATTTCACCAAATGTATTATTTAGTTAACCATTGCCCTGTTGTTTAATGGTTGGGTTGTCTTCAATCTTTTATTATTATAAATTTATGAATTACACTGTGGTCAGCATCTTCTTCTGTTTCATTATAATGTATTTTCAAAATGGACTGTTTAGACCAAAGAGTGTGCACAGGTTTAAGCTTCTCCATTGGCTCTTCTCTTTTCACAGCTCATGTGCACCTATCTGTCCCCAAAGCTTCAACTACTACTTGTATGCTAAGGACCCACAAGCTTATATGCTCAGACTAGACCTTTTTCAATACTCCAAATCTATATCCAGTTAACCTATTTCATGTCTTTGCCTAGATTCCCAAACCCACTGCTCAAAATTGGACTCATATTTTCCACTAAATCCTCACCTCTTACTAGATGCCAAGTCTTGGAAGATGACACCCTTATCCACCAGTAATTCTAACAAATGAAGTCATCCTAGACCCCTCCCTTTTCCATCTGAACCTCATCATCTACATCTCACTGAGGTCTAAGTGAATGTTGCTGTTTCTGCATTTCTGGTGTGTGCCTTTCCTCTCCATCCTTGCCAGTCCCTCCTGGATTATGGGCCTTCTGTAGTTTACTAATACATCCTTAGGCTGATACTCTTGCTGAAGTGACACTCAGAGATCAGTCGTTTTCTTCCAAGCTTTAAAGTGCCCAGCTATCCCTCCATCTAACAGCTTCCAGTTATCTAGTGTTTGTTGAAGTTTTCCATCACAACATCCCTAACAGTCAAAGTCAACAGAAATGGTAAGTCAATAACTTCTTTGAAATATTCATTTTCCTTAAAAATTAGTGCGAATTGTCCAGTCCACTCAATTATGTATTTATATTTGTTCTAAGACAAAGTAATTATTCTAAAATTTTCAAATGAAATTTATATACACTGAAGGTGTGCTATGACTGCTTGTGACTTTCTCAGTGACATAATTCCATAACCACATGACCTCAGTTCAGTTTGAAAGGCATGACTTCCAGAATAACACCCATAAAGCTCAGCACAGCACTGAATCTCAGCAGGTCCATCATGAACTATATAACTGGACCTTCTCCTGCTCATTTCTCACCAGTCCTTCCAGTCATCTGTCATCCCAGCCTTTTCATGCTGCATTTTCTTCCTCAAGACATACCAGTTTCCTCTACCTGGAATTCCCTTGTGACTATAAATGCTTTTCTCTATTTATCTTCTGCCCCTCAATTTAGTCTATCTGATGACAAACATGCATTTCACATTCAAATCTGCTATTTTATCTTCTATGAAGATTTCTGACTTTCTCAAATAGACCTGGTCTCTTCTTTCTTTATATTTCCATAGTAGCATATCTAAATATGTGTATTGAGATATACATATATAAATATATTTCTATGTAGTATCTATAAAATTTCATTTTTTCTTTCCTTTCCTTCCCCCTCCACTCTTCTTTCTCCTTTCTCTTCCTTCTCCTCATCTAGCTCCAACCTCAATGATTTTAAACTGTGAGGACAGAGAATCTGTTGGATTTGTCTTGCTTCCCAAGTGCCTATCACAATGTGGCAAATAGAATGCATGCAGCACTTTCTTTTTTAATGATGGCATCTTTGATGTATTTGGCCAAATTATTTTCTAATGCCTCCAGAGATACAGGCTATCCAGTTTTACCACAGCTTCTAGCTTCCGTTATCACATGAAACGTTTTGGGGAATAATTCAATAGATGAAATGTTTTTCTATTTTAATATCATTTTTGATTACTAGGAGGTTGCCCATTTTATCATGTTTGTTTATTTTTCCTGGATTATGACTGGTATTTTAACTTTTAACGTCTAGAGATCTTACAGTTCTTCTTTACATTTTATATGTACTCCTAAAAATATTTTTATTATGTAATATTTGATTCTGAAGTATTTATATAAAAATGATAGTAAAACTTTTTCTGGTTTATTTTCTGCAAATCTTTTTTCTAGCATGGTTGCTTATCTTAGTTTGGTTCCTTTAAAAAAAAACAGTTCTTTATGTAATTAAGATATATTGACATTTAGAATGCACTGACATATGCCATGATTTTCGAAGATGTAAATGATAATATTCTTAGGTTAGACTGTTCACTATATTTTGAAAGCAATGCTTTTAAATGGGAAAATATAATTTGAATCCAAATATCATCTCTCAACAACACATTTGATACAGAGTAGCCCAATAATTACCTTAAAAAGTTAGATCATGTCAGTTCTCAATTCAAAACTTTCCAGTGGTTTCCCATTCCACCTAATATCATCATGCCTCTGGCTACTTCTCCAACCTCATCTCCTACCCCTCTTTCCTCAGCTTTAACCACCTCTTTGATCTCCATTAAACACACCAAAGATGCTCCCAGTAGAGCCTTTACACTATTGGTCCCTCCACCTGCTCTTTCCCCAGCCCTCCTTTGCTCTCGTCCCATTTTACCAGAATGGTCTCCCCTATACTGCCTCAAAGAGCTCACCCACTCCTATCCCTGGCACTCTGTATTACTTTCTTGGAATTATTTTTTTCTTCATAACATATATGAAAGCTTGACTTTATCTTGCTTATTTCTATTTTCCCAATAACCAGTTCAGTAAGTAGTAAGTGAATAAATGAGTAAGCAAATTTAGTCATGCATCTGATAGTCTCTGAGATGATAGTTATATAAAATGTATTTTGTGTTTTTCTTACATTGTAAAAAAAATATTTTCTTCTTACAACTCAAAAATATTACCATTATTAGTGTCAGTTATTTCTATGGTTTGAATGTCCCCTTCCCCCCCTCCAGTTCATATGCTGAAATCTTAATAACCTATGTTATGGTTTAAAAGTGGGATCTTTGGGAGGTAATTAGGTCATGAGGGTTTAGCCCTCATGAATGGATTAATAACCTTACAAAATAAATTTCAGAAAGCTCTCTAACACTTTCACCAGGTGAGAACACAGTGAGAAGGTGTTATCTAGGAGCCAGGAAGCCCTCACTGAACACCAAATCTACTGGCACCGTTATCCTGGACTTCTGTGTGGTTTAAGAAATGCTTTTCTAGAAGACAGTGTAAAGGCAACATAACTGCTCATGTGTCTGTTGTCATTATTAGGCATATCACAGCTTTTCAGACAATTATAAAAAGTGGTAGATAAAAAGAATATCTGTTTTCCAATTTCTGCATGTAAGAATAGCATTCAAAAGACATTGTTTTAATAACAGAAAAAATTACTTCAAAAAGAGTTTGGATTAAAAATGAGCATCTAGATTGAAAGGAAATTGGAAATCTGAAAACAAGGAATATATTTAACAACATTAGTGACCCAGAAGCATAATGCTATAATGCTTATGAGAGGTTAATAATAATAACAAGGACCAAAAAATTCAAAGCAGTGAGATATGAATGAAATTTATGAAAGTAAAAAATAGCATGACTTGTCAAATGCAAATGACAAGCTGGAGGAAAATTATCAGAGAGATGTAGTTTATTTTTGGTGAACTCCAAAATTCAATAATGCTGAAAAATAAACAGCATAGTGGGAAAGAATTAGTAGGTAAAAGCTTTAAAAAGCTTACTCAGATGCCAAGGCAAGATGAGAGGCATCCTGAAGATTGAGAAGTATGGGAGACTTCCCTACTGAAACAGGTGCAATAAAATTACTGGACTTAAAAATCAGCATCAAATGAAAAATTAGTAGCTCAGTATTCAGGAGCTGAGGGAGTGATTCTGCCACCTTACTTCAAAAATATCATTTTACTTCAGTGACTTTCAAAAGTGAGCTATTTAGAGAAGGTTTTTTAACTTTTTAATTCAATTTTCAAAAATTTTAACAAAGATATTTGTAGGGATGGATGTTATAAATAAACTAAGATATTGTCTTTCATATGCAAATTATTATATTCGCCCAAGAGAATGACCAGAGAAATAAAACAATGTATCATTGTGTGTACATACACACATACACACACAGCCAGTACCAAACATTATTTAATTTGTGGTTACAGAAAGCCCATTTTTAAAAGGTTTTGGGTATGAGTTGCATAAGGAACATGAAGTATAAAATAGGGAGATGATGTGAGATTTGCATATAATCAGGATTAGGAAAAATAGGATTTAACAGTGACTTCACAAAAGGTAGAACAGCTCTTTTTAGTGGTGTATTAGCTGGAAAATATGTGTTTTGATAGCAAGAGGAGAAAATGAAAGCTTTTTG
Source organism: Manis javanica (assembly GCF_040802235.1). NCBI lineage: Eukaryota > Metazoa > Chordata > Mammalia > Pholidota > Manidae > Manis > Manis javanica. The sequence continues at coordinate 155,669,201 of NC_133157.1, forward strand.
TATTTTCTTTAAGTTTCAGAAACAGGAGGATATTCAGTTTAGTTTTGTGATCTGCATATTGCAAAAACATGTGTAAGTTATTGATGAGTTACAGGAGTGCTGAAAGGAGTTGATAATATATTCTTTAGCTAAGTAATACTAAGAAGATAGCAATAATCGCTTACTAATATTTCTAACAGGTACATTGTTATAAAGGCCAAAGTAGTATGGATGGTAATTAAATATGAGAATTTGAGATAGTAGCAATAATGAAACTAAAATGGTAAAATATAAATCAAACCCAGATCCCTAGCTATTAGGGGTTTTAGGAAATGCAGCCTTTATCTTTTTAGCCTCAGCAGAACAGAAAGGCGTATTTGAAAGAGGCTGGAATGGAGAGAGTATGCCTACTTTCTGTGATATGCACTACAGACTTCATTCAATACAAGAGAAACTTAAAATGCCTAAAATAACAACAGAGGGTGGTGGGAACAAGATGGCAGAGTAGGAAGATCTTGAGCTCACCTCTTCCCATGGACAAACCAAAACTACAGCTGTCTCAGAATAACCTGAAGACTAGCACACAAATTTTATGGAGCTAAGGATATAAAGCAAAAGCCACATCAAGACAGGTAGTTAGGAATGAATTCCCTGGTGTGGCAAGCTAGATGGGCAGCACAACCACACAGTCCCTCCCTGAGAAATGAGGGGTCAGAGCCCCACATTGGACGCTAAATTGGCTGCACAAGAAATGTTGAAGACTTTCTTAAATAAAAAAGGCCATAATCAGAAATAAGAAAATTATGAAATAAATGATCTCATTGGCAAAGGAAAACAGTAAAGGTAGTGAATCACTTATGCAGCTAATATGAAGGTTAAAAGACAAAAGTAATAAAATTAGCTATATCTACAATAATTAGTCAAGGGATACACAAAATAATAAGATATAAAATATGTCAAATACATAAAATGTCAGGGATGGCTAGAACATCCTTTTATAATGTGCTTGAAATCAAGGAACCATCAACTTAAAACAAAGTGCTGTATAGAAAAAACTACATATTATACATATGAACCTTATGGTAATCATAAACAGAATGCCTATAATAGATACAAAAATAAAAGAAATATAAATATAACACTAAGGAAAGTCAGAAGTCACAAGGGAAGAGAACAAGAAGAAAATAGACAACTACAAAAACACCAGAAAACACTCAACACAATGGTAATAAGTACATATCAATAGTTTCAATGTAAGTGCCCTAAATGCTCCAGTCAAAAGATATAGGATAGCTGAATGGATAGAAAAGAGAAAAGACCCATCAATATAGTGCCTCCAAGAGACTTACTTCAGATCTAAAGACATACACAGACTGAAAGTGAAGGATGGAAAAAGATACTCCAGGCAAACAGAAATGAAATGAAAACTGGGGTAGCAAAACTTGTATAGACAAAATAGACTTTAAAACAAAGACTGTAATGTGACAAAGAAGGATATTGCATAATGATAAAGAGATCCATCCAAAAAGAGAATATAATGATTGTAAATATCTATACACCCAACAGAGAGGGACCTTGAATGTATAAAGAAAATATTAATAGATAAAGGGATAAACTGACAGTGGTACAATAATAGTAGGGAACTTTAATGTTTACATCAATGGAAAGATCAGGTAGAAAGCCAATAAGGAAATATTAGCCTTAAATGACACATTAAACCATTTGGACTTAATAGGCATATACAGAGCATTCTATCCAAAACCAGAAATATGCACAGTCCTTCCAGGTGCACATGGAACATGCTCCAGGAAAGATTGTATGTTTGGGCACAAATCTTGATAAATTTAAGAATATTAAAATCATATCAAGCATCTTTGATGACCACAACTAGAAATCAATTGCATCAAAACTGGAAAAAATATGAGCATGTAGAACATGCTACTGAACAACCAACAGGTCAACAAAAAAATCAGAGGAAATAAGTACCTTGAGACAAATGAAAATGGAAACACAATGTTCCAAAACCTATGGAACACAGTAAAAACAGTTCTAAGAAGGCAGTGCAGGCCTACCTCAAGAAACAAGAAAAATCTCAAACAATCTAACCCTATACCTAAAGGAACTAGAAGAAGAACAAATGAGGCCCAAATTTAGTAGAAGGGAGAAACATCACTAATTATCAGGGAATTGCTAATCAAAAACACAGTGAGTTATCACCTCACAGCAGTCAGAGTGGCTAATATCAACATGACAATAAATAAGCATTGGTGAGGATGTGGAGAAAAAGGAACACTATGCCTTGTTAGTGGGAATGAAAATTGGTGCAGCCCCTATGGAAAACAGTATGCAGGTTCCTCAAAAAATTAAAAATAGAACTACATTATGGTCCAGCAATTCCACTTCTGAGTATTTATACAATGACAATTAAAAGAGTAATTTGTAAAGATATATGAACACCTATGTTCATTGCAGCATTGTTTAAAATAGCCAAGATATGGGAACAATTTAAGTGTCTATCGATAGATGAGTGGATAAAGAAGGTACAGTATATATAAAAAAGAATGACATCTTGCCATTTGTGACTACATGGATGGACCTAGAGGTTATTATGCTAAGTGAAATAAGTCAGAGAAAAACAAATACTTTATGATTTCACTGATATGTGGAATCTAAAAGACAAAAAATGGAAAAACATGCAGAGAACAATCTGGTACTTGCCACAAGGATGTGGGAAACAGGTGAAGAGGATTAAAAGGTACACACTTCCAGTTGTAAAATAAATAAGTCACAGGGATATAATGTACAGCACAGTGAATATAGCCAACAATTTATTTTTTAATGATATTTTAATAACTTTGGTGAGAGATGTAGCTAGACTTTTCATGATTACTTTGTAATGTATATAAATGTTGAATCACTATGTTGTACACCAGAAAAATAATATAATATTGTATATCAAGTACATTTTAATTTTTAAAAAATCACCAAAATGGTGACGTTTGAGAGGAAAACAAAAACGAAACAACAAAACAAAATCAGTAAGAACCAATTCTTCATAAATTTTGGTATTCATTGTCAGCTCTCCCCAGATATCTAAAGGACTTGAAAAGACAACATTTGGAATAAAAAGAATACTTTAAAGCTACTAAGTTTGTTTTGAAACTGATAGTATTGCTCTTGTGGTATTTTCACTTGTAGGAAGCAGCAGATAAAGAAAATTGCCAGGCATTGGTAGGTTCTCTGTGGTCAGGTACAGGTAAGATTGTTTAGAAAATTATGGTAATGATAGAAGATTTTAAAACCATCATCAGGAAGTCAGGCCAAGACTAATTCTAACTGTGTTAATATCTAAAATGATAGCTGGATCAGGAAATATGCAAGATTGTGGCAGATACTATGATAAAAGCTCCTGCTATAAACATCTCTGCATGTTCAATAAATCAATTTAAATACAGAGTGGATTTCTCAAGAATGTTCCTAACATGACAAACATGAAAAGGGAGCAGGAATGAGGATAGGTGACAGTAAACTAAAGCCATTTTGGGGTGTTTTCTACTCTTGGAGGCTTGTTTCAGTGACTGCTTGTGATGGAGGCAAAGGGTCAGGGTTTGAATCCTCAATATGCAGGAAAGGGGAGTAAGACCTGGATGTATACCTGAAACCCGCACAGTGGTACTTTCAATGAAATCGTGGGATACAAAAAAACCCCTGCCTTTATGAGAAGATACCAAGCCCTGGCTTGGGGGAAAAATATCTCACTGGAGAATTCATAATAATAAGCCTAACATCACATGTAAATTTAAACTAGGTACACGGTATGAGGTGGCCCAAGATCAGACACAGCACTTGGAGAATCTTTTTTTTTTAATTAAAAGTATCATGGATATACAATCTTATGAAGGTTTCACATGAACAACATTGTGGTTTCAACATTCACCCATATTATCAAGTCCCCCCCAACACCCCATTGTAGCCACTGCCTATCAGCTTAGTAAGATGCTATAGAGTCATTACTTGTCTTCTCTGTGCTGTACTGCCCTCCTCATGACCTACCTATATTGTGAGTGCTAATTATAAGCACTTGGGGAATCTTCTGCTACTCTCTTACTATACATTCCTAGGCTCTTTCTTTCTATGTGTTCGATAATTTTGGATAAAACAGTCCCAGTCTTATTATTCTTTTGATACTAAAACTACTCACTAGAAGCCTAACATTGTTTAACTCTCTAAAAGTAGAGTACCCATTCACGGCAAGCTGATCCCTACTAGGTCAGACTAATGGTGAAGACAGGGCTACCGGAGTAAGTCAGACTTGGCTTCCCATTCTGGCTCAACTTGTGTGTAATTTGGAGCAAGTTTCCTAATTTCTGTGAATTTTTCCTAATTTCATATTTTATTTATCAGCAAAATAGGGACAAAAATAGCATCTACCAATGAAAAATTCATCTGGAGCACTTAGCACATGCTTGGCACATAATGAATCCTTAATAAATGTTAGCCATATGTCAACAACAACAGTGAACAAGCCCCATTTGATCTAAATTTCTAAATCTTTAGGATTCTATGCCTTTTACTTCCCTTATAAAAAGCACAATACACAGAATAATTTAACTCATTGGTTCTCTAATTTTTAAATTTCTCTACCAACTTCCACAAATTTTAGGTGTTAATGTTTCTTTTTACTCTAAATTCATTTTAAAACAAATAGTATTAGCCAACAGATTTTCCCTTCATATTTCTCCAGAATCCCAAATAATTTCTTGGGAGTTAGATTAAGACTCATTAAATCTTTCAGCCTTAGTAAGTGAAGTAGATTTACTGAATATTACCAATGGTGGTTGATAGGGAATACTGAAGATAATTTACATACTTTTCAGTAAGATTTAATCAAAATCCTCATTAGACAGACATCTTTGAGTTCCAAAATCCCTTCCTAGATATTTTAGCAATGTTACCTTTTTTACCCTCTCCTTTCCCCAAATTTAGTCTCTGAAATCCCCTATATCATGTTTTTTAAATAGCAGTTCAGCCCAGGTTCTTAGGTAGACTAGCTCTCTCAAAACCAAAGCTCTTTAGAAGGAGGAACTCATCCTCTTAGAAAGCAGCCAGTGACCATCTACTGTTCTTTCACAAGCATTGGCTAAAAACAACCAGTTTATAGTAGTTTCCTTTCTCACTTTAGGTGAGCTATCAAAATATCTGCTTGACCAAAACAGGACCCCCGCTTTTTTATCGAGTCAGGGGGTGTTGGCAGGAGAAAGACATATGTGGAGAGGGGCATATGTGATTGGGCTGCTAAAAATAGGGCTTTCTCCATATTCCATGTAATTTACAATAGCAGGTAATTCAGTGTTCTGAAAGAGTAGTTATATTTCAGTAAGTGCCTAACTGGTTTCTAAATGGTAATTAAAATTTTTTGTAATAGCTTTATGGAGCTATAATTCACATATCATAACATTCACTCATTTGAAGTGTAAGATTCAATGAATTTTAGTATATTTACAATCATCATCACTGTCTAATTCTGAAAAGTTTTCATCATCCCCAAAAAAGAAACCCTTTACCTATTAGCAGTCATTCCCATTTTCCTCTTTCCCTAGCCCTTGGCAACCATTAACCTACTCTCTGTCTCTCTGGATTTGCCTATTCAGTATATTTCATATAAGTAGAATCATACAATATTTGTTATTTTGTGACTGGTTTATTTCACTTAACATAATGTTTTCAAGGTTCATCAATGTTGTATATATAAGTACTTATTCATTTTTTATGGCTAAGTAATATTCCACTGTATGTCTATACCATCATTAGGTGTTAGACATTTGGGTGGGTTTCTACTTGTTGGCTATCATGATTAAAACTTCTGTAAACATTCATGCACAAGTCATTGTATATGGACAAGGGTTTTCATTTCTCTTGGGTATATACCTAGGGGTGGAATTGCTAGGTCATAAGGTAACTGTTTAACTCTTTGTGAACTATTAAACAGTTTTCCAAAGTGGCCACATTTTTTACATTCCCACTGGCAAATATAAGTGCACCAGTTTTTCCAACCCTTCAGAAACACTTGTTATTGCCTGTGTTTTTTATTTTAGTCATCTTAGTGGGTGTGAAGTGGTACCTTGATGTGCATTTACCTGATGCTAAAGATTTTGAACAACTTTTTATATGCTTATTTCCATTTGTAGTTTTGCTTTGGAGAAATGTCTGTTTAAATCACTTATGCATTAAAAATTGGGTTGTCTTTTTATTGTTGAGTTTTAAGAATTCTTTTCATATTCTGAATACAAGACTTATAAGATTCATGATTTGCAGTTGTGTTCCCCTATTCCATAGTTTGTCTTAATAGTATTTATGTTTAGGTATTGCTTGAATTATTCAGGGGTTAAATCTTAAATGTGGATATAATCCAAACCCTTTGTCTCTTTCCTAGATTTATTCCAATCTGGCAAAAGCAGCACTCACAGCATTTCTAAAAGAGTGCATCCTGTAAGGGCAAAACATCCCAGGGCCTACAGAGAGTATGTACGCAATTAACTTTGGCAAGTGAATGAATGAAATTCACGTTTATTCTTTGTTTCCGCCACTACTCTGACTTGTTGAGTCCTTCTGCTAGACTTTCCCCAGGGGGCTATGAAGTATTGGAAAAGTCTGTCAGTTTCCACCTGTATGCTCTCAGCTCTGTGTCTACAAATTTTTCATGGTAGAAAGCAGTTTCATGTTCTAGTCTTGAAGTTTGAGATTCACTGACCTCAGAGAAAGAACAATTGCTTTTGTCAGTTCAATGTTGATTCTACAGTGTTTTCAGTAGTCCTGGGCATTTCTGTGTCATTTAAACTTAGGTGCTCTTGACCTTAGAGTAACAACTTGGAGTTGTACTTAAGCAACAACCCTCAATGAGGTTCAGTATCCCCTTGACCAAGCAAATAGCTGTGGGGGATGGATGTGATGTTGTGAGTCGGGAAGGCCGCCTCTGTCTGCCAGTCAAATCATCTGAATCTACTCTGCAGACTTTGTGAGGGATCGATGGTCCCAGCCAGGCTTGCACATTTCCACATCACTTACAGTGGTCTATCAAGGTCACTTTGTAAGTGACACTTAGCATAATCCCTTGTACATCTTGAGTGTCGACTCACAGGAAGAATCAGAATGATTCAAAAATGGGAAGAATCAGAGGAATTCTAGTTGGGACTGCCATCGAAACTATGAAATCAAAGAAAGCACACATATGAAAAAATAAGCTGCACAAAGGAAGAACAAAGGAAAGCAAGACACTCATTAGTAACTGGATATAGACAAGAGTCTAATTTCACACAGGCAGAGCTGGCTGGCCTGCTAGTGTTACTCAGCTCAGTTACCCACTCAGGTGTTTGTGGGCATCATGTATATGACATCCCTATGGATGCAGGCACCTCCCAACTAGTGAAATGGGATACATTGTTATGAGCATGCAAAATGATGCCATCAGGGAGGGAAAAAAGACAATTTCTAGAAAGGTAGTGCTCTTAGGGAGCTAATGTGAACAAGTTTGTTGTCTCAGTTCAGGTTGAGGAAAACAATTTCTAGATCTAAACAGCCATTGGAAATACCGTTGTGCAATGCTTTTTCATCCCCACTAAGTACATGTAAGCTTACTTTATGGCTCATCATGACAATACTCTCCTGAAGGAAAGAGGCGATTTTACAAATAATTGACCTGAGGTTCAGAGGTGAATTGACTGTTCTAATGGGTGGGGGAGGAGGATCAGTGGCTGATATTTAGGCTCCTGTTTAGGAGCTAGGACTGAATTAGGCATGAAACATGTAAATGCCTTTAATTCCTATAAGAACCCAATGAAGTAGATACTATTACTATAATTTGATAGGTGAAAGAAATTCACCCAATCATTGAGTTAATAATGGTAGAATCAAACCATATCTTTCATATTTCAGAGCCATTTTCTTATTGCTCTACCACATTCTCATTTGCCAGTTCTAATATATTCAGGGAGGTTACCTGGAGCGGGGTGTAGGGAAGGAGTCTGAGCCCATGTCCAGTTATCCTGTTGGATGCTGGTAAGCATGGGAGGACTGGCATCTAATACAGTACCCAGAGCAAGAGAGAAAGAGTGATTTCATGGAAGGCCTTTTTCTAAGGGACTAATGGAAGACTTTCTATTACACATGGCCTATATTTTGAGGGAACTAAGGAGGTACTCTGAAGAGAGCAACTCCTCAGAACTGCATTTTTGATACCTGGCAACAGGAGGGAGGGGAAGGAGAGTATGATACTAGTGAAGGAAACCAGAATGTGTCACCCCAAAATACGTCTCTTTAACAGAAAAAGTATTTTGAGCTTGAAGACAATTAAGCAAACAAACCTTACTCTGCTGGTTCCCTTCCACATATTTACCTTCCCACAGTTTGCCGCCGTTGGAAGCCTAAAACTGCCTTCCTTTGTGCTGTCATTTCTTTACAAATTTATTGCTCTTTGTTGAAGATACTAGATAAGCCTGAGTTCTAAGTTGCCACTCTGAGTAATTTTTCATGAGTTTTCTCCCATGTGACAGGAGCTGCCCACATTAATAAACTGTTTTTCTCTTACTATATAATTCCTGTAAGAATCTCTTAAGACCTCTAGCTGAAAACCCAAGATGGGCAGAGGTAAAGTTTCGCCTCTATACTAGCAATGGCTAATTTTCTCTCTCTTTCCCTCTCTCTATCTCTCTCTCTTTTGGTACCTCCTTGCTTCTTTATTTTGCAAAACAGTTTCCTTCCTTAAAATGACATCTTCTCCTTACTTGAAAGGCAGGTATCAGTGAAACATGGAGTGTAGCAGAAATATATTGGCTCTGTGAGTGGCCAACCGATGTATGACACATCTGACTTGGTAGATTCTAGACAAGGATTTGGCAGCTATGCTCATCATAGACACATGAAGGTGGGATCAGTGTTACTCTTAGTGAAAGGATGAAAATGTTTAACCAGATTTTTATCACAATCCATAATTCCTGTTTTAGTGTCTGAATGACAAATATTCCTCAGTTTTCTGCTTTTACATCTGTGTTTAAATTTTCAATTTTCAGAATTGGTTTGACAGATTTAAATCTTTGATATTTACATATTTTTAAAAAACCTTTCATTTTCTTTTGCAAATACAGCTACAAATTACATGCTAGGTTTTCACATACAGAAAAACATAAGTCTTACATTAGAGACCTACTGGGGCTCCTCAGTTTTGGAGAGTGAAAGCTGTGGAAACTTTTGGATCTGAATCCTAATTAGTCGCCAACTTACCACACCATTTCACTTTCCAGTTACGATTGGCATCAACTCCACGGCAGTGAAATCTTGAGTTCCTTGACCTTGTCTTTCTCCAAAATCGGTCCTAGATGTATTTGAAAAAATAGGTGTGGAAAAAAATCCTTAAAAGGTTATTCATGCAAAACTTCAGTAGTTCAATCAGTGAATGAGTCACAGCAGGGAGGGTAGAGTTCCTCTGGGAACAGACAAGTCCAGGAAATGAGAAGAGGACTTGGATTAGCAGCGTTTACCCAGCTTCATGCTCCAATTTTTGCCACTTGATATCTCTTATTTTCCTGTGGCCTCATTTCTTCAAAGGCAAAATCGAATAAACTGGATTGGACTAGTGATTTTTCACAATTTAATTGGAAGGAGAAATCTTTATTTATGTGAAATCTTATGCAAAGCCAAACATATAAAATAAAGAAGTTGCTGCTATGTTAGGGGAGGGTGTGAAGGTCTCTTTTAGCTTTGGAATCACTAAGCGGTTGGCCACCAAGCTTCCTTCCTGTTCTACTAACTGTTTTCTATGATTTACTTGGTCTCTTTTTATCAGTTGGATAGATAAAATAACTTACATTGGTCCAGCTAAAATGGTATCCATCAACATTAAACACAGGCATGATATAGAAATACAGATGATTCAACATTTTTCTCATGGTTGGGTCACTCCTATAGGTTTGAAGAGCCTAAAATGCAAAGATGACAATTTTCTTACAAATTGATCCCAAGTACAGATTTAGAAAAAAATATGAAAAATCCTTTCTATCCATACCAAATATGATGGTAGCTACATAATATCAAAAATATTGTTGGTAGTTGGTAGTTAAAAAATAACAAGCTATTATGAACTATTCTCTTTGATATCACATATTCTTTATTTAGACTTTTGTTTCAAACTCTTTATTGCTGATAGCATTTTAGCAAAGGTGGCAAAACAGATTAATTGGGCAGCCTCTTGCAGTATTTCAGATCTGGCTAGATTTTAGGCTAATTTAAGGAACAATTTAGATATGTCTTTGAATAATCAGTTATTTTTTAAGATTCCACTCAGTTGCGTACCAAATAATTATCAAAATATTTTTATATCTTTACATGATATGTCATGATACAGGCTAGTTATATATGTCACTTGCTTATTTCTAATTGGAACCAGACTCAAGTATTGGAATTTATTGCATAACACTCTGTTCTCTTCTGACTTTTCTATATAAAGTTTAATGGACAATATCATATCTCTGTCATCTTTATTGTGACTTCTTTGAAATCTTGCTCTTGGGACTGGGTATTACTTAGAGTGTGTCTGACCCCAAGCCCGAAGATTCTGTACTATAGATTTGGCCTCATATGGAAAAGCATCCTATCCTGCCTTTTCTTCCTCCAGTGCAAGTGACCACCATGCTTTTGTACTTAATATTGCCTACTTCATTTTAAAATGACAGTGTATTTTAAGCATGTAGAAAAAGTAAAGAGAAGAATATTGTATCTATGTGCCCACCAACTACATTTTGCCCTATTTATCAAATCTTTTAAAAAATTGAGGACTTATAGATAAAGCTAAAGCTTCCTTTTTATCACTCCTTGAGCTTGTTTTCCTCCCCTCCACCAAGGTACTCACTATCCCAAATTTGACATTATCATATCCATGCATGAATTATGTTTTGCTACATATATATATGGATCAGGAACAATGCATAATATGCGTATGCTTTGAAATTTCATGCAAATGAGATCGTGATGTTCAGTCATGTTCAGTCTGCCTTTGTCTCTGATATTATACTTTTGACACTTGTTAAGTTGATGATTTATTCATTTTATTTGCCATATGGTATTCAATAACAGGTAAATGCACAGTATATTGATCCCTTATTTTGTTGATGGACAGTTAGGTTGCTTCACATATTTCACTGTTACAATGTTGCAATCAACATATTGCACATTTCTCCTAGACAATGGTGAGAATTTATAATAAATATCTAGGAAGGGATTTTCTGGGTCATGGATTCACATCCTTTCCACTTTACTAAATATTGCCATTTTCTCTCTAAATCAGCAAATATTCTCATCTGCAGTGAATGAGAATTCCATTGCTCTCTCTAGAACCTTACCAACCATTGGTATGGTTAAGCTTTCAATGAAAAAAAATTTAATGGATATGAAATTGTGTTTTGTTTTATTTCACACTTTCCTGATTAGAAATTATATTGAAGGGTTTTTATACAGTAACAGTCCATTTTATAAATTGCTCATATTTTTGCCCATTTTTCTATTAAATTCTTATTCTTTTTATATTCTGGATATTATTCCTTTGTGTGGCTATATGCATGTTCATGAACATGTTCCTTTCTTGTAGCTTATTACTTCCTATTTTCAAGTTTTTGCTGTATATGAATTAAAAAACTTTATTATCATTAAATCTATAAGTTTTAAGAACCCATATCTGAGAGCATAAAGATGTCATTCTGTATTTTCTTCAAAAACTCATTTAAAATTTTATTTTTCAAATGTAGGCCTTAAACCTCCTAGAAAAGATTTTTTACATGTGATGTTGGGATGTGTTAATTTATTTTCCATTATGAAAGACCAGTTATACCACTGTATTCATTTGGATGGTTCATCTTTTCCCCAGTGAGTTGGCATGCCACCTAGGTCAAATGTCAAGTTTTCATTTGTGCATAGAATTGCTCTAATGCACTGGGGTTTATTTTATACCCACTTACCAAAATGACACCATGGTTTATATAGACTCTGTTGATAGAATTTGTTGGTAGGATGTCTCCCCTTGATTTACCACTTCAGAATTGTCTTGGCTATTTTTGACCCTTCTCCCTTCATATTAATTTTGAAATCAAGGTTGAGCACATTAAAGATGTGTTTCACACTAAGTTGTTTATATTTTTGCCATTAATAGATATTAAATTTTAGCAAATAATCTTTCTTCATGTATTAACCTCATCGTGTAATTGTTATGATCAATTTCATCAAATAATTTTTTATTGTTAAATCACCCTTGTATTCTTGGGATAAGCCCATTTAATTATTATATATAGTCTTATTATATTGGCTGGATTCAGCTTGCTAATATTTACATCTATATTCCTGAGAGAGATAGGTCTGTAATTTCCTTTCTTATTTTGTCCTTGTCTGCTATTGGTATCAAAATAATTTTGCTCTATTATTATTTGAGTAAAGCATCTAGGCCTAGAGCAGAAATTAATTATATATAAAATAAAGATACAATGGGGAAGATTGTTTCTTTGCCTTTTGTTTCATTGATTTTTGCTCTTTATTGTTTCTTTTGTTGACTTTTGTCTTTTTCTAACTCCTTGAGTGGGAAGCTTAGCTCATGAATTTCAAGAACTTATTCTTTTCTAATATATTTATTTAAACTATAAACTCCCCTTCAGTTATTACATTAGCTACATTCTGTATGTTTTGATATATAATAGCTTTGTTTCCATTCAGCTGTAAATATTGAAAATTTTTCTTAATTTCTTTAAACTATGAATTACTTATATTTTTATATTTTAAAATATGTGAATTTCCTTTTTGAAGTTATATTTAAAAATAATTTCTAACAACTACATTACAGTCATAATATGGTCTATGTGATATGTCTTTGGCATTTCTTGAAACTTGCTTTGTGGCCTAGCATATAGTCAATTTTTGCAAATGTTTCAATTGTGCTTGAAAAAAGAATTGGCATTCTTTAATTCTTAGGTATGGAGTCTGTGTTTATTAGATTGTGTTTATTAATTGCATTGTTTATATCATCTATATTGCTAAAATTTTTGTCTGCTCTCAATGAGTCAGAGTTGTGTTTAAAAAACATTATTTTAGATTTGTCACTTTCCTCATAATCCTGTCAAATTTTGTTTTGTATATTTTGAGGTGGCTAATATGGCATCATTTTAAAGTTCTTTTGTTTCAAAATAATACATTAAATAAGGAAGCTGTTCTCTAGCATTCTATTCTGGAATGGACTTAGTTTCCAAGACTTGCCAGAATGTGTTCTTCCTCTGGCAAATAAATAGGGTGTCACTGTATTGCATATGCTATCTTTGTGATTTTTATAACTCTCCGAGAATTGCAGCCATTCTCCATCTGGTCAGACAACACGAGAATGATCACAATGTGAGGACTGTTCAGTACTGAATAGGAAGACTGAGAGACCTCCTTGCTTAAATGCTTTAAGTAATAGGACATATATTGTTTCTTTTTTATAGTTTAGGTGGAGTTTCTAGAAAAAAGATGACCATGTTACTTTCTATTTCCTATTATTATAACATGAAAACCATAAAGAATGTAAGGGTGTGCTTTCCTTCTAATGTGTAGGATACTTTTTAGCAACCAATTAACACCACCCGTACACACAGAAAAGGAGGTATCTGCTAATCAGATTCCATCTGGGCTTTACAAACTTAATTTCTTGACCACTATTGTTGCTTATGAGGAAGATGTAAGTTGTGATCTGAAAGCCAGTCACAAAGCAATGCACCACATGCCTCAGTGTGGCAGTCTTTAGGTACTACATTCACCTTACTGCAATTTATTTTAAGAATACTTCACCATAATGGATTTTGGTTTTAAATTAAAAGATATTAGAGAAAGTTTTGAGTATTATCTTTTGTCAGGAAAATGATATGTTTGGTATTATTAGGTCAGGGAATTTCTAAGTTGATTAAGAAAGACAAAGGATGAATCCATTTGATAGATACCACCAACCAAGACTATTTTGGCTTCTTCATAAATAAATAAATAAATAAATATATATCTATATATATATATGTATGTGTGTGTGTGTGTGTGTGTGTGTGTGTGTGTGTGTCATATGCCAGAATTCACGAAATAAACTTTGGTTAAATCTGAAGACACTTTTTGAGTAACTGAAGTCTTTAATGGTGTGACAAAGTTAGGTTCAAGAGTTTCCCTCCTTTTCACTGTTTTTGGATAATTTGTTGGATGTTGAGTTCGAAGAGCCCTACAATAACCTGGAATACTGGGGCATTTTTTCTGAGGATCAATGTTACTGACTTTTACAAAGATAGCTTTTAAATTTTCCATTATTTTTGTTTTACTTCTGGAATCACTACAGAGGACCTAAAAATATTAATCCACGCATTCAATGAAGGACACGCTGGGAGAATTAGGCATAGCACAGCTGAGGTCAAAGAAGAGGCAGAGTCACTAATCAGGTTGAAGATTATCCTCACCTGACTGGAGTGGTGTAAAATTATTTAGAATAAAATTAAGTAGTAGTATTAAAGTAGGTGCATCTCAACACAAAAGAGGTATTAAAACTTGATAATAGGAGAATTAATTAGAGCAGCAGGAAGTTTCCATGGAAATTTTTAAAAGAGAGCTTATTCCCTGGTTTTGGCACATTTTACACATACAACTTAAATTCTCTTCATTAAAAGATTTTGTTTTTTGTGTTACACATTTTTTTAAATTAAAAGATTTTTAAATTATATAGAGGTACATACGATAAAATGCACATGTTACTTTATGGCTCATTAATTTTGATATGTATATGCATTAACCACGACCCAGATCAAGATATCAAACGTTCTCAATGATTTTTTTTGCCGCTGTCATCTATTCCACCCATCTCTCCAATCCGCTCCCTTATGGCAACCCACCAGTCTGTTCTCTGTGTTTCAGTTATTTCAGTTTGTTCATTTGTTTTTTATTTTAGATTCCACATGTAAGTGAAGTCTTTTGGTGTTTGTCTTTCTCTGACTTATCTCTTAGCATAATACCCTCTAGGTCCATCTGTGATGTTGTAAATGGCAAGATTAAATTCTTTTTTTAATGGATGACTAATATTCCACTGTATATATCCATTCAGCTATCTTTTTTATCCATTCATCTATTGATGGACATTTAGAAATTTTTTATACTTTGGCTATTACAAATAATGCTGATATTAACATAGGAATGCATATATCTTTTCAGATTAGTGATTTTGTTTTCTTTGGCTAAATCCCCAGAAGTGGAATTGCCGGGTCATACGGTATTTCTATTTTCAGTTTTTTTATTTTTTATTTTGAGAGGGCATCTCTCATATTTATTGATCAAATGGTTGTTAACAACAATAAAATTCTGTATAGGGAACTCAATGCCCAATGCACAATCATTAATCCACCCCAAGCCTAATTCTCATCAGTCTCCAATCTTCTGAAGCATAACGAAGAAGTTCTTACATGGTGAACAAATTCTTACATAGTGAATAAGTTCTTACATGGTGAACAGTACAAGGGCAGTCATCACAGAAACTTTCGGTTTTGATCACGCATTATGAACTATAAACAATCAGGTCAAATATGAATATTTGTTTGATTTTTATACTTGATTTATATGTGAATCCCACATTTCTCCCTTATTATTATTATTATTATTATTATTATTATTATTATTTTAATAAAATGCTGAAGTGGTAGGTAGATGCAAGATAAAGGTAGAAAACATAGTTTAGTGTTGTAAGAGAGCAAATGTAGATGATCAGGTGTGTGCCTGTAGACTAAGTGTTAATCCAAGCTAGACAAGGGCAATAAAACATCCACGGATGCAGAAGATTTCTCTCAAAACGGGGGGGGGGGGTGAGGTTCTAAGCCTCACCTCTGTTGATCCCCAATTTCTCACCTGATGGCCCCCCTGTGACTGTGCCTGTCTTAGGTTGTTCCTCCCTTGAGGAATCTTACCTGTCTCTGGCTAACCAGTCATCTTCTGGGGCCATACAGGGAAATGTAATGTTGGTAAGTGAGAGAGAAGCAATATTGTTTGAGAAGGTTAGCTTTTTACTTCTTTGTAGATTTATGCCCTGTGGCTTCTATGCCCAGCATTTGTCTTGAGGTATCTTTACCACTTGGAGGAATTATGATACTCAGTAAATTCGATATGAGGCACGAATTCTATTTATGGGTTGTAATTAGGAAGGAAGAAGAAAAGCTATAGAAGTAGCAGGCGGAAGAAAACATGTGAAGATTGATTATTTCTTTGACATATCTTCTTGTAGAGTAACTTAAGCATGTATAGGTTTTAAACTACTAACTAACTTGTGCACACATATTAACATAATAGGAATACAGTTACATAACGAAAGAAGACCTATAATTGCCAGCCATCTCCAGTGAAACCAAGAAAACCTGTTAGGCATCCTAGGCATTTGTGAAAATTTATCTATGATATGATGGATATTGTCCAACTGTACATGAACAGTCTGAGAGAAATCAGACAAGTTAAAACAACCCATTCCTGGGAACTGTTCACATCCCTTATGTTCTTTTAACAGTAGATAGTCTGTAGTTGTAAGATTTTGGAGCACTACAGCTTGCACTTCTCCTAATTCTTGATTGAGTTCTGACAGTATGGATCCAGTCAAATTTGTTGTTTTACTGTATGCACAAGCCAGCTTAGATATCTCCTTCTTCATTTCCATGGCAAGTCCAGGAACTGGTGGGATGAATGCAGCTACAACTGTAGCAGCGCCTGGATCTTTGTTGAGGTTTTTTGATGATCATTTTCTGATATGACTCTTCCAGAGAGTGCTGATGTTGGAAGTTCTTCTTCATATCGTATCTTAGTTCATTTTCTGGGTAGCCAAATTAGGCTTTGATCCTCTGTATAAACACAAACAAACCGTTTGCCCACACTTTGATATGCCCTTTATATGATTGTGTAGAACTCATTGGAGGTCACCACACAGGAACTGCTTTTTTTTTTGTTATCATTAATCTACACTTACATGAAGAATATTATGTTTACTAGGCTCTCCCCTATACCAGGTCCCCCCTATAAACCCCTTTACAGTCACTGTCTATCAGCATAGCAATATGTCTTAGAATCACTACTTGTCTTCTCTGTGTTGTACAGCCCTCCCCTTTCTCCCACCCCTCCCATTATGCATGCTAATCTTAATACCTCCCTTCTTCTTCCCCCCCCTTATCCCTCCCTACCCACCCATCCTCCCCAGTCCCTTTCCCTTTGGTACCTGTTAGTCCATTCTTGGATTCTGTGATTCCGCTGTTTTGTTCCTTCAGTTTTTCCTTTGTTCTTATACTCCACAGATGAGTGAAATCATTTGGTATTTCTCGCTCTCTACTTGGCTTATTTCACTGAGCATAATACCCTCCAGCTCCATCCGTGTTGCTGCAAATGGTAGGATTTGCCCTCTTCTTAAGGTTGAGTAATATTCCATTGTGTATATGTACCAAATCTTTATTCATTCATCTACCGATGGACATTTAGGTTGCTTCCAATTCTTGGCCATTGTAAATAGTGCTGCGATAAACATAGGGGTGCATTTGTCTTTTTCAAAATTGATTGCTGCGTTCTTAGGGTAAATTCCTAGGAGTGGAATTCCTGGGTCAAATGGTAAGTCTGTTTTGAGCATTTTGAGGAACCTCCATATTGCTTTCCACAATGGTTGAACTAATTTACATTCCCAGAAGCAGTGTAGGAGGGTTCCCCTTTCTCCACAGCCTTGCCAACATTTGTTGTTGTTTGTCTTTTGGATGGTAGCCATCCTTACTGGTGTGAGGTGATACCTCATTGTGGTTTTAATTTGCATTTCTCTGATAATTAGCGATGTGGAGCATCTTTTCATGTGCCTGTTGGCCATCTGAATTTCTTCTTTGGAGAAGTTCAGCTCCTCTGCCCATTTTTTAATTGGGTTATTTGCTTTTTGTTTGTTGACATGCATGAGCTCTTTGTATAATTTGGATGTCAACCCTTTATCAGATATTTCATTTATGAATATATTCTCCCATACTGTAGGATGTCTTTTTGTTCTATTGATGGTGTCTTTTGCTGTACAGAAGCTTTTCAGCTTAATATAGTCCCACTTGTTCATTTTTGCTGTTGTTTTCCTTGCCTGGGAAGATATGTTCAAGAAGAGGTCACTCATGTTTATGTCTAAGAGGTTTTTGCTTATGTTTTTTTCCAAGAGTTTAATGGTTTCATGACTTACATTCAGGTCTTTGATCCATTTTGAATTTACTTTTGTGTATGGAGTTAGACAGTGATCCAGTTTCATTCTCTTACATGTAGCTGTCCAGTTTTGCCAGCATCATCTGTTGAAGAGACTGTCATTTCACCATTGTTTGTCCATGGCTCCTTTATCAAATACTAATTGACCATATATGTTTGGGTTAATGTCTGGAGTCTCTAGTCTGTTCCACTGGTCTGTGGCTCTGTTCTTGTGCCAGTACCAAATTGTCTTGATTACTGTGGCTTTGTAGTAGAGCTTGAAGTTGGGGAGTGAGATCCCCCCTCCTTTATTCTTCTTTCTCAGGATTGCTTTGGCTATTAGGGGCCTTTGGTGTTTCCATATGAAATTTTGAATTATTTGTTCCAGTTCATTGAAGAATGTTGCTGGTAATTTGATAGGGATTGCATCAAATCTGTATATTGCTTTGGGCAGGATGGCCATTTTGATGATATTAATTCTTCCTAGCCAAGAGCATGGGATGAGTTTCCATTTGTTAGTGTCCCCTTTAATTTCTCTTAAGAGTGACTTGTAGTTTTCAGAGTATAGGTCTTACACTTCTTTGGTTAGGTTTATTCCTAGGTATTTTATTCTTTTTGATGCAACTGTGAATGGAATTGTTTTCCTGATTTCTCTTTCTATTGGTTCATTGTTAGTGTATAGGAAAGCTACAGATTTCTGTGTGTTAATTTTGTATCCTGCAACGTTGCTGTATTCTGATATCAGTTCTAGTAGTTTTGGGGTGGAGTCTTTAGGGTGTTTTATGTACAATATCATGTCATCTGCAAATAGTGGCAGTTTAACTTCTTCTTTACCAATCTGGATTCCTTGTATTTCTTTGTTTTGTCTGATTGCCGTGGCTAGGACTTCCAGTACTATGTTAAATAACAGGGCAGAGAGTGGGCATCCCTGTCTAGTTCCCGATCTTAGAGGAAAAGCTTTCAGCTTCTTGCTGTTCAGTATATTGTTGGCTGTGGGTTTTTCACAGATGGCCTTTATTATGTTGAGGTACTTGCCCTCTATTCCCATTTTGCTGAGAGTTTTTATCATGAATGGATGTTGAATTTTGTTGAATGCTTTTTCAGCATCTATGGAGATGATCATGTGGTTTTTGTCCTTCTTTTTGTTTATGTGGTGGATGATGTTGATGGATTTTCGAATATTGTACCATCCTTGCAAACCTGGGATGAATCCCACTTGGTCATGGTGTATGATCCTTTTGATATATTTTTGAATTCGGTTTGCTAATATTTTATTGAGTATTTTTGCATGTACGTTCATCAGTGATATTGGTCTGTAATTTTCTTTTTTGGTGGGGTCTTTGCCTGGTTTTGGTATTAGGGTGATGTTGGCTTCATAGAATGAGTCTGGGTGTATTCCCTCCTCTTCTATTTTTTGGAAAACTTTGAGGAGAATGGGTATTATGTCTTCCCTGTATATCTGATAAAATTCTGAGGTAAATCCATCTGGCCCGGGGGTTTTGTTTTTTGGTAGTTTTTTGATTACCGCTTCAATTTCGTTGCTGGTAATTGGTCTGTTTAGATTTTCTGTTTCTTTCTGGGTCAATTTTGGAAGGTTGTATTTTTCTAGGAAATTGTCCATTTGTCCTAGGTTTCCCAGCTTGTTAGCATATAGGTTTTCATAGTACTCTCCAATAATTCTTTGTATTTCTGTGGGGTCTGTCGTGATTTTTCCTTTCTCGTTTCTGATTCTGTTTTGATATGTGTTGACTCTCTGTTCCTCTTAATAAGTCTGGCTAGAGGCTTATCTATTTTGTTTATTTTCTCGAAGAACCAGCTATTGGTTTCATTGATTTTTGCTATTGTTTTATTCTTCTCAATTTTATTTATTTCTTCTCTGATCTTTATTATGTCCCTCCTTCTGCTGACCTTAGGCCTCATTTGTTCTTTTTCCAATTTCGGTAATTGTGACATTAGACCTTTCATTTGGGATTATTCTTCCTTCTTTACATATGCCTGGATTGCTATATACTTTCTTCTTAAGACTGCTTTTGCTGTATCCCACAGTAGTTGGGGCTTTGTGTTGTTGTTGTCGTTTGTTTCCATATATTGCTGGATCTCCATTTTGATTTGGTCATTGATCCATTGATCATTTAGGAGCATGTTGTTAAGCCTCCATGTGTTTGTGGGCCTTTTTGCTTTCTTTATTTCTAGTTTTATGCCTTTGTGGTATGAAAAGTTGGTTGGTAGGATTTTAATCTTTTGGAATTTACTGAGGCTCTTTTTGTGGCCTAGTATGTGGTCTATTCTGGAGAATGTTCCATGTGCACTTGAGAAGAATGTGTATCCTGTTGCTTTTGGATGTAGAGTTCTGTAGACGTCTATTAGGTCCATCTGTTCTAGTGTGTTGTTTAGTGCCTCTGTGTCCTTACATATTTTCTGTCTGGTGGATCTGTCCTTTGGAGTGAGTGGTGTGTTGAAGTCTCCCAGAATGAATGCATTGCATTCTATTCCCTCCTTTAGTTCTGTTAGTATTTGTTTCAGATATGTTGGTGCTCCTGTATTGGGTGCATATATATTTATAATGGTTATATCCTCTTGTTGGACTGAGCCCTTTATCATTATGTAATGTCCTTCTTTATCTCTTGTTACTTTCTTTATTTTGAAGTCTGTTTTGTCTGATAGTAGTATTGCAACACCTGCTTTTTTCTCTCTGTTGTTTGCATGAAATATCTTTTTCCATCCCTTGACTTTAAGTCTGTGCATGTCTTTGGGTTTGAGGTGAGTCTCTTGTAAGCAGAATATGGATGGATCTTGCTTTTTTATCCATTCTATCACTCTGTGTCTTTTGATTGGTGCATTCAGTCCATTTACATTTAGGGCGATTATTGAAAGGTATGTACTTATTGCCATTGCAGGCTTTAAGTTTGTGGTTACCAAAGGTTCAGGGTTAGCTTCTTTACTATCTTACTGTCTAACTTAACTTGCTTTTTGAGCTATTATAAACACGGTCTGATGATTCTTTATTTCTCTCCCTTCCTATTCCTTCTCCTCCCTTCTTCATATGTTGGGTGTTTTGTTCTGTGCTCTTTTTAGGAGTGCTCCCATCTAGAGAAGTCCCTGTAAGATGCCCTGTAGAGGTGGCTTGTGGGAGGTAAATTCCCTCAACTTTTGCTTGTCTGGGAATTGGTTAATCCCTTCTTCATATTAATTGATAATCATGCTGGATACAGTAGTCTTGGTATGAGACCCTTCTGTTTCATTGCATTAAGTATATCATGCCATTCTTTTCTGGCCTGTAGGGTTTCTGTTGAGAAGTCTGATGATAGCCTGATGGGTTTTCCTTTGTAGGTGACCTTTTTTTTCACTCTGGCTGCCTTTAATACTTTGTCCTTGTCTTTGATCTTTGCCATTTTAATTATTATGTGTCTTGTTGTTGCCCTCCTTGGATCCCTTGTCATGGGAGTTCTGTGTACCTCTGTGGTCTGAGAGGCCATTTCCTTCCGTAGTTTGGGGAAGTTTTCAGCAATTATTTCTTCAAAGACACTCTCTATCCCTTTTTCTCTCTCTTCTTCTTCTGGTACCCCTATAATGCGGATATTGTTCCATTTCGATCGGTCACTCAGCTCTCTTAGAGTTCTTTCATTCCTGGAGATCCTTTTATCTCTCTCTGCATCAGCTTCTCTGCATTCCTGTTCTCTGTTTTCTAGTCCATTAATGGTCTCTTGCACCTCATCCATTCTGTTTTGAAGTCCTTCCAGAGCTTGTTTTATTTCTGTATTCTCCTTCCTTAGTTCTTGCATATTTCTCTGCAAGTCCATCGGTATGCTTATGACTTTTGTTTTGAATTCTTTTTCAGGAAGACTGGTTAAATCTCTCTCTCCAGGTTCCTTCTCAGGGGAAGATGTAGCAGATGCCGAAGCTGTCTGGGTTAGTCCTGTCTGGATCAAATTTTTTTGCCTTTTCATGTTGATAGGTGCTATTGACTGTCAGCTGGCAGAGCCAAACTTTCCACTTGCTACTGGCCTTTCTTTACTGGGACAACTGCGACCCCTAGTGGCTTGTGTTGGGCAATTGTGTGTGGACTGGGTCTTTGTGTCTTGCCCAGCCGGTATTGAGGAAGCTCCCTTGCTAAGGGTGTGGCCAGCCTCAGGCTGCTTCTCTGCTTTGGCAGGGCCCTGGAGGGGTAATGATGGACAGGGGGCTGTTTGGCTGTTTACCTCTGTGGGGGGTCTCAGAGCTATTGCCCAGGGGGTTAGTGCGCCCGGGTTTCCCTGGAATTTCCAGCTTCTGGACCGTGACCTGGGTTGTTTCTGTCCAGCTGTTGCATCCCTGTCCCTTTAAGACTTTCAAAAAGTACTCGCTTTTCTTTGTCACAGGGGCATCAGCTTCGGGACCCGCTCAGAGGTCTTACTGCCCTGTTTCCCTAGTTTCCAGCCCTCCATGCATGCACTGTGTCTGCACTCTGGTGCAGATGGCTAGGGCTGGGTGTTTAGCAGTCCTGGGCTCCCTCTCCCTCCCCGCTCCAACTCCTCTCCTCCCACCGGGAGCTGGGGTGAGGGGTGCTCGGGACCCGCTGGGTCGGGGCTTATATCTTACCCCTTTCACCAGGCGCTGGGCTCTCGCACGTTTGGATGTAGTCTGGCTGTTGTCCTGTGTCTTCTGGTCTCTCTTTTAGGATTAGTTGTATTTGTTGTATTTTCAAAAATATATATGTTTTTGGGAGGAGATTTCCACTGTCCTACTCATGCCGCCATCTTGGCTCCGCCCCTATTTTCAGTTTTTTGAGAAACCTCCATACTGCTTTCCATAGTGGCTTCACCAATTTACATTCCCATCAGCAGTACAGGATGATTCTCTTTACTCCACATCATCACCAACACTTGTTATTCCTTTTCTTTTGGATAGTAGCCATTCTGACTGGCATGAGGTGATATCTCATTGTAGTTTTGATTTGCATTTCCCTGATGATTAGTGACGTGGAGCATCTTTTCATGTGTCTGTTGGCTGTTGTAAGTCTTCTTCAGAAAAATGTCTATTCAGGTCTTCTGTCCATTTTTTAATTAGGTTATTTGTTTTTTTGATGTTGAATTATGTGAGTTCTTTCTGGGTTTTTTTTGTTTTAGCTCCTTATTGGATAATAAGATATTGCAAATATATTCTCCCATACAGTAGGTTACCTTTTTATTTTGTTGATGGTTTCCTTTGCTGTGCAGAAGCTTTTTGGTTTGATGTAGTCCCACTTGTTTATTTTTGCTTTCATTTTCCTTGCCTGGGGAAGACATACCCAGAAAATAGGACTAATGCTAATGTTCAAGAGTTTACTGCCTCTGTACTTCTAGGATATTTTTGGTTTCATGTCTTACACTTAGGTCTTTAATCCATTTTGCATTATTTTTGTGTATGGTATAAGACAATGACCCAGTTTTATTCTTTTGCATGTAGCTGTTCACTTTACCCAGAACCATTTATTGAAAAGAGTGTCTTTTCCCTTTTGTATATTCTTGCCTCCTATGTCATATATTAATTGACCATGTAGGTGTGGGTTTATTTCTGGTATGTTTTGTTCCATCAGTCTATGTATCTGTTCTTGTGCCAGTATGATACTGTTTTAATTACTGTAACTTTGTGGTGTTGTTTGAAATCAGGTTGCTTGATACCTTCAATTTTGTTCTTCTTTCTCAAGAAAAGCTTGGGCTTTTCGAGGTCTTTGTGATTCAGTACAGATTTTTGGATTATTTGGTCTTGTTTTGTGAAAAATGCCATTGGTATTTTGATAGGGATTACACTGAATCTGTACATTGCTTTGGACAGTATGGCCATTTTTTTATTAAGGAATTATTGATATAAACTCTTATGAAGCTTTCACAAGAAAAACAATGTGGTTACTATATTCACCCATATTATTGAGTCCCCTCCATATCCCATTGCAGTCACTGTCCATCACTGTAGTAAGATGAGTATGACCATTTGAAAAATATTAATTCTTCCTATCAAGGAACACAGAAAGCTCTTCTGTGCTCCCCATTTATTTTTGTCTTCTTCAATTTCTTTCATCAATATTGTATAGTTTTCAAAGTATAGTTTTCATTTCTTTGGTTAAATTTATTCCTAGGTATTCTATTGTTTTTTATGCAATTGTAAATGGGATTGGTCTTTAAATTTCTCTATTTGCATATAGTGATGCAACAGATTTCTGTATATTGATTTTGTATCCTATGACTTTTCTGAATTTATTAATTATAATAGGGTTTTTTTGGTGGAGTTTTTAGGGTATTCTATATATAGTATCATGTTATCTGCAAATAGTGACAATTTTAGTTCTTCCTTACCAATTTAGATGTCTTTTAGTTCCTTCCCCTGCTGATTGCTGTAACTAGGACTTCCAGTACTATGTTACTAAAAGTGGTGAGAGTGGGCATCTCTTTCTTCTTTTTCTTATTCCGGATCTTAGAAGAAAAGCTTTGAGCTTTTTGCCATTAAGTATGATGTTAGCTGCTGTGGGCTTTGTCATATGTGACCATTATTATATGAAGTTTGTTCCCTCTATACCCACTTTTTTGAGAGTTTTTATCATAAATGCATGCTGAAATTTGTCAAATGCTTCTGAAGCATTGAAATGTCCATATGGTTTTATCCTTTTTTTAAATGTGGGTTATCACATTTATTGATTTGTGGACATTGAATCATCCTTGTATCCCTGGAATAAATCCTATTTAATTGTGGTGAATGATCCTGTTATGTATTTTTTAATTCAGTTCAGTAAGATTTTGTTGAGGATTATTACATCTATGTTTATCAGGGATATTGGTCCGTAGTTTTCTTTTTTTGTAATGCCTTTGTCTGGTTTTGGTATCAAGGTGATGCTGGCCTCATAGAATGAATTTGGAAGCTTTCTTCCCTCTTTAGTTTTGAATAGTTTGAAAAGGATATTATTAACTTTTCTTTCTAGAGCCATCTGGTTCTCAATTTTTGTTTGAAATTTTTTATTACTGCTTCAATTTCATTGCTAGTAACTGGTCAATTGAAATTTTTTATTTCTTCCTGGTTCGAGATAACATGTTTCTAGGAGTCAATCCATGTCCTCTAGGTTATGTGACTTATTGGCATATTATTTTTCATATTTTCCCTTATAATTGTTTGTTTTTCTATAGTGTCAGCTGTAACTTCTCTTTCAGATCTGATTTCATTCATCTGAGTCCTATTTTTTTCTTGATGAGTCTGGCTAAAAGTTTATCAATTTTGTTTATCTTTTCAAAGAACCAGCTCTTAGTTTCATTGTTTTTTTGTGTATCTGTTATAGGTTTGGGTCTACTTTTTAATCTCTATTTCATTTATTTCTGCTCTGATCTTTATTATTTCCTTCCTTCTACTAACTTTGGGCTTTGTTCTTTCTCTAGGTTCTTTAGGCATAGGGTTAGACTGTTTGAGATTTTTTGTGTTTCTTGAGTCAGGCCTGTAATGCTATATACACTTTCCTCTTAGAACTGATTTTGCTGCATCACAAGTTTTTGCATTGGTGTGTTTCTATTTTCATTATTTTATAAGTATTTTTAATTTCCTCTTTATTCGTTGTAAAGAGCATGCTGTTTATCTTCCATGTCTATGTATTTTTTTTCCTGTAATTGATTTCCAGTTTCATACTGTTTAAGAAAAGATGCTTGATATGATTTCAATGCTACTAAATTTATTAAGACTTTTTCTGTGGACAAACATGTGACCTACCCTGGAGAATGTTCCAGGTGCACTTGAAAAAATGTGTATTCTGCTGTTTGAGAATATAATGTTCTATATATATCTGTTAGGTCCATTTGTGTCATTAAAAGCCACTGTTTCCTTATTGAATTTCTGTCTGGATGATCTATAAGTGAAATGTTAAAGTACCCTACTATTATTGCATTACTGTCAATTTCTCCCTTCATGTCTTAATATTCGATGTGTATGTAGGTGCTCCTCTGTTGGGTGCATAGATATTTACAACTGTTATATCTTCTTGCTGAACTGAGCTCTTAATCATTATATAATGTTTTTGCCTCTTTACAGTCTTTGTTTTAAAGTCTGTTTTGTCTGATATAAATGCTGATACTCCAGGTTTTTTTCCACTTTTCTTTGCATGGAATCTTTTTCCATCCCTTCAGTTTCAGTCTCTGTTTGTCTTTAGGTCTGAAGTGAATTCTTGTAGGCAGCCTATAGATGGGTCTTGTTTTTTTAATCCATTCAGTCAACCTATGTCTTTTGATTGGAGCATTTAGTCCATTTACACTTAATTATTGGTAAGTATATACTTATTCCCATTTTGTTAAATATGTTCTAGTTGTTTTTGTTATTCTTCTCTAGACCTTTTTTCATCTCTTACTCTGTTTCCTCTTGCATGATGACTTTCTTCAGTGTTATGGTTAGATATTTTTCTCTTTGTTTTTTGTGTATCTATTATAGGTTTTGGTTTGTGGTTACCACATGGTTTATATATGACATCATATATAGCAGTCTATGTTAATAGTCACATTTGAACACTTTCTAACAGCACTGTATCAACTCCTTCTCCTCCATGTTTTGTGTACGTGATGTATTAACACCTTTTTTAAGTGAGTACCTTAATTTTTAGAAACAGTTCATTTTTCTGCTTTTGTCTTTAAACCTTCATACTAGCTTTAAATGATTGGTCTACTACCTTTGACATCTGTTCCCTTTTACTAGTGAAATTTTTTCTGTTCATGCTTTTCTTGCTTTTGGTTATAGCCTTTTCCTTTCCTCTTAAAGAAGTCTTTTTATCATTTCTTCTAATGCTTGTTTCATGGTGGTGAACCTCTTTAATCTGTCTTTATCTGAGAGACTTTATCTCTCTTTCAATTCTGAATGATAACCTTTCCAGGTAGTATATTCTTGGTTTGGTCTTTCTCTTTCAGCACTTCTGCTACGTTGGGCCTGAGTTTCTGTTAAAAAATAAGCTGCTAGCCAATGGGTTTTTCCCTTATAGATAACTCATTGTTTGTCTCTTGCTACTTTTAAGATTCTCTCTTTGTCCTTGATCTTTGACATCTTGTTATGTGTCTTGGTGTGGACCTCTTTGGGTTCATCTTAATTGGGCCTCTCTGTAAGACCTGGATGCCTGTTTACTTCTCTAAGTTAGGGAAGTTTCAGCTATTATTCCTTAAATAAGTTTTTCTACACCTTTTCTCTCTCTTCTTCTTCTAGAACTCCTATAATGTGAATATTAGGATGTTTGATGTTGTCCCAGAGCTCCCTTAATTTATCCTCATTTCTTTTTATTCTTTTTTCTTCCTGTTGTTCAGCTTGAGTGCTTTTCATTACTCTGTCTTCCAAATTTGTGGTCCATTTTGCATCCTCTAATCTTCTGCTGATTCCCTTTAGTGTATTTTTTATATTATTTATTGCATTTTTCTTCTCTGATTAGTGCTTTTTTATTGTAAGGTTTCGAGTTCATCCATTATTCTTTTAAGTCTGGTGAGCATCTTTATAGCCATTACATTAAATTATTTGTCAGGTACCTTGGTTTCATTTAGTTTTCTAAATTTCTTTTGTTTCAAGCATGTTCCTATGTTTCCTCATTTTGATTGACTTTCTGTATGTGTTTCTATAGGTTAGGTGAAAGGGCTATTCTTCCAGTTTTGAAGGTGTAGCCTTACGTAGGAAGGTCCCCTTGGTAGACTGTACGTACCTTGTGGTTTGGGGCCAGCTGGGTGGAGGCTGAGTGGGTGTGGATGAGGGTGTCCAGAGGCC
Organism: Manis javanica; assembly: GCF_040802235.1. Taxonomy (NCBI): domain Eukaryota; kingdom Metazoa; phylum Chordata; class Mammalia; order Pholidota; family Manidae; genus Manis; species Manis javanica. The sequence goes on from NC_133157.1 coordinate 155,697,152, forward strand.
AGAGCTCTCAGAGGGTCTCCTGTGTGGTTGCCAGCCAGGACAACACTGGCAGGGTGGCCCGTGTCAAAAGGGCAGAGTCCAGGGATCTCCCGGTGAGCAATAGTCTGGGGTCTCCCTGGCAGGGCAACTGAGGCTGGCGGGGCATAGTCTGGTGATCTTTTGGGTGGACACCAGCTGCGAGCATGCTGATGAGGTGGCTGGGGAGTCTGGGAGTCTGTGGGTCTCCTGGGCTGGCACTGGCCTGGGGCCATACAAGTGTGTGGATGGGGATGAAAGGAACTTGGGCAGGGCAATCTGTGTGAGCATCATGCTAGTGCCATTTTGGTGGGACTGCTGGATCTCCAACAGGTGTGTTCAGGTGTGGGTGGGGCCACCACATCTGGAGCTGGTGTGTTCACCCTGACCCTGCTCCTTTCCACATTGTCAATGTGCATGAATAACGTAAACAGTATTGCTTACCCTTCTCCTGTCCATGCTAGCAGTGTTTGGGGTAGGGGGAGCGAATGCAAACAGTGGCAACCACCAACACCTCTGGTCCTTGAAAGAATTCCAACAGTTCCCCTGCCATTTGGGGATCAGGTTTAAACCCTCAAACTAGTAGCTTTTTTTTTTCCTGTGCCCCAGAGCAGGTGAGTCTGTGCTCCAGTAGCTCAATGATATCCCACCTTACTGCAGGCTATCCTGGTGGTGGGGGCTCCCTCTATTCCCATCTCTCCATCTCTGTCATTTTTTTATATGGTTTTATCCCTCATTGTGCAGGTGTTCACTCAGGCTTCTGTTCTTCCTCAGGATGAATTGCTCTTTATATGGTTTTAGTGTGTACATGCGAGGAGGTGGACTCAACCTTTTTCTACACCACCATCTTGGACCCACATTTCACTGGAAAACTACAGATACATTCCTAATCAGAACTTTGATTGAGTTTCACACCTACATTTCATAGTTTATACTTATATTTTTTACCTTTAATAACTAGTAAGATACATGAGACTAAAAAAAGATAATTATTGAACAGGAATATATTTTGGAAAGCTCTTAGATCTCGGGAGAAAGACCCTTCCCATTCTGGAAAGGCTTTCCATTTGGAGGACTTCACCTACACCCATTGCTCTAAGTTTCCCTTTGAGCTCTGTCCTGTGCACACAATCCACCATAGTCTCTAAAATTACTACCAACCCTGATCAGAATTATCAGCTGGTTCTTAGAAAATAACTCCTTTCCCTCAAAGTCTCCCATTCCTATTCTTTGCTATTTAAATTATCTACATAGTACATTTGAATCGCATGCTGGATTTTAGCACCAAGATTATCTGACACTGGTGCCAAGTGTAGATGGCTGGGAGTGTGTAATGCAGGTGGTTTTCCAGTGTTATCTGGCTGGCCCTGGAAAGGGCATATTTCACATTACGTAGCAGCACAGGACTACTGTGGCTCACCTGGAAAACTACAGAAGTTTTTCTTTCTTTTTATTTTTCTTTATTTTGTGCTGCTGCCTTTCTGTAACAGGATCAAATTAGATCCACCTATATATTATAGTCTCTAAAGTCTGGAGGGACTTCCAATTTCAGAGCTTTTTGTTCCATTTGCACATGGATTATCCTCTCACAAACCCTTGCTTTATCTTCAGTCTTCCACTGAGTTACAGAAGTCAGCCACTGATTCTAAAATATCTTTGGAAGATACACTCAAGCATCAATGAGTTTAATTTGAGAGTGAAATATATTCAGTTTTAGCTCAGCTAAATTTGTTTTAAAAATATGTTTTTGGTATATTTAATACATAAAATTTGGAAAATCCAGAAAAACATAATAAAAATCACCTGTAATTCTTTTAGCACATAGTGTGTTTCTCACATATCTATATCTTAGTATAGATTTTACAACATTGAAACTATAATGTTCATGCTGGTTTTTATTTTTTTGATATAACAGCATGTTATAGACAGTTTCCCACATCACTAAGTACTCCTCTAAAATATTTTATGAAACCAGGACTATCAATCATTTCGCTTTCCTCCTTTGCTTTCATGCTTGGAAGTATCTTCCTCACTTGGAAATAAAATAGTTCCTTGCGTTACTTTCTAAATAGTCTATGAATAAAGACTGGTCAAAATTTCCCCAGTAATGTAGGATTATTTGAGGCAAAAATTAGTGTACACAACTCCAGGCCAGCTAGCACCTGCTATGGCTTGAGGTACTTAATTCAGGAGATTGACAATTTCAAATTCTTGAAAGAGAACACAGCCTGAATTGCCTCATTCAACTGGAGATGATTCTGAGAAGTGAAGCAAATGCTATTCCATCTGCACTGGCATCAAAGAACTAAGTGGCCTTTACACAATTAAAAAACAAAAAGATGTAAAAATGGGCTGCTGCTGAAAATTATTTGGCTATCCTGTAAATCATTGTTATTTCTCCTGAACTTGTACCAGAACTTCAATGGTGAGCTGTTACAATCTTCTATTTTTTTCCTTCTCTTATCATATTAAATATTATAGACAAGAAAAGTTTCAGACACAACTTTGTTATGGTGGGCAAAACCACTGAGATTTACTCCTGACCAAATTAAGCCTGTGGATCAGGTATTCATTTATTTTGGCTGCTTGCGGGATCTCTTTAACCTCTCATCAGAGAGTATTTCATTCTCTTGGTCCATGAACATCAAGTTGCATGTCAGGAGAGTTTTTGATTATCTTACTTCTCCCTCCCCAGTATCCACAGTGCATTAATAGTACTTGGTATGGTACATGGTAGGCACTAAGTAATTACTTGTTGAATAAATTAATCACTTAATCTGCTTAATTGTAGTGTTGTGTTGGGTTCTTCCCTTCAAACTAATGATTCTGCCAATACTTAACTGCTGCTCCCCCAACATCAGTAACACCATCACTCTCTTGGGCATCTTGCCATCTCTGACCCATCCTGTACATTCATCCCCATGTCAATCCAGTCATCAGTTCCTAAAGACTTTCTTTATGGGTACTTCTTTCTGTATTTCTGTCTTATCTCCCCTGTAGAATTGTAAATGAATTAATGAAAGGGTTACAATCTTGTACATTACAGTGCAGTACTAATACCATTGCTAGCAAACTGCCTTCACATTAAAAGAAGTGCTCAACAAACATTTGGTAGAATGAATGAATGAGTGATTTTTTTTGCCCTTTGCACTATATATGTGCTTTATATTTTACTTAAAAATTTCTATATTGAGGTACACAATAAAATGTACACATATTAGCATATAGCCTGATGAATTCTGACAAGTATATAGACTCACACTACCATTGCTCAAATCAGGATACCATTCTTTTTTTTTTTTTTTGCTCCCTTTACCTATTTTACCTATCCCCTACTCTCCTTCCGCTATGGCAAACACCAGTCTGTGCTCTGTGTATATGTCCGGTTGTTTTGTTTTTTAGAATCCATTTATAAGTGAAATCATATGGTTTTGTCTTTCTCTGACTTATTTCACTCAGCATAATACCCTCTAGGTCCACCTGTGTTGTGGCAAATGACAAGATTTAATTATTTTTTATGGCTAAGTAATATTCCATTGTATATGTCCATTCATCTATCTTTTTATTCCATACATCTTTCAGTGGACATTTAGAAATTTTCTATATTTTGGTTATTGTGAATAATGCTGTGATAAACATAGAAGTGTATATATCTTTTTGGATTAGTGATTTTGTTTTCTTTGGGTAAATTTCCAGAAGTGGAATTGCTGGGTCATAAGGCATGTGGTAGTTCTATTTTCAGTTTTTTGAGAAACCTCCATACTGCTTTCCATAGTGGCTGCACCAATTTACATTCCCACCAGCAATGTAGAAGGGTTCTCTTTTCTCCACATCCTTACCAACATCTGTTATTTCTGGTCTTTTGGATAGTTGCCATTCTAACTGGTATGAGGTGATATCTCATTGTAGTTTTGATTTGCATTTCTCTGGTAATTAGTGATGAGCATCTTTTCATGTGCCTGTTGGCAATCTGTATGTCTTTTTTGGAAAAATGTCTGTTCAGGCCTTCTGCCCATTTTTCAATTGGATTCTTTTTTTTTTTTTGGTGTGGGTTGTATGAGCCCTTTATATATTGTAGATATTAGCCCCTTATCAGATATATCTTTTGAAAATATCCATGTTCTCCCATGCAGTAGGTTGTCTCTTTGTTTTGTTAATGGTTTCCTTTGCTGTGCAGAAGTTTTCTAGTCTGATTTACTCTTGCTTGTTTATTTTTGCTTTTGTTGCTCTTGCCTGAGGAGACATATCCAGAAAATAGTTACTAATGCTGATGTTCAAGAGTTTACTGCCTATGTGTTCTTCTAGGAGATATATAGTTTCAGGTGTTACACTTAAGACTTTAACCCATTTTGAGGTTTTTTTTTTGGTGTGTAGGTCAATGATCCAGTTTCATTCTTTTGCATTTAGTTGTCCAGTTTTCCCAGCACCATTTATGGAAGAGAGTGTCTATTCCACATTATATATTCTTGCTTGCTTTGTCATATATTAATTGACCACATAGGTGTGAGTTAATTTCTGGGCTTTCTATTCTGTTCTTATATATGCTTTCTTTACTTTCCATTCCTATATCCACTTTTCCTGTCCATGTGTAGATTCTTACCCTAAAAATTTCTAGTTGGTCACCCTCTGGATTCTCCTCCTTTCTTTTATCCAGATATCATTGCTTTTCATCTTTAAACTCTCCAATCACACATGCTTTTTACTACATATCAGTGTTTTCTAATTTTATTTTATCAGACCAAACCCTGTTTGGCTTCCAAGGCTAACTATAATTTTTCAGTGAGTCTCATATTGCAGTAGAATCTAATCACACAAACTATAGGCTGCTGTCTCACTAATCTATAACCACACAAGTATCATGGTGTCAACATTAGTCTTTTCTCTTTCTTGAAACTCTTTTATCTCCTTGATCCAGTTCCTGCTCCTTAGTCAAGACCTGATGAGACTCATCTCCACAAATCTTTCCCAAAACTTTCCTTCTAAAGTCTCATGGATTTCTCTGATTTCTGAATTCCTTTAGCCACTACAGTCAGGATAATTTAATCCCCCAAGATACACTACTTTATGTTGTTTACTATTGTTTCCTGCACATAAATATGTCTCCTCAAATAGAATAGATTCCTTGAATTCCTGGAACCCTGACTTACACTTTTTACTCACCTCCATAATGCCAGCAAAGTACTGAAAATGTAGTGATCAACAAGAAATTATTGGACTTCGTTATATAAATGCCTTCTAGTGGAACCCTATTTAACTCCAATTTTAGAAGTAACAGCTTTATTGTGTTATAATTCACACATCTTATAATTCATCTTTTTAAAGTGTACAATTCAGTGGTTTTTAGTATATTACAGAATTGTGCAACCATCACTACTCTCTACTTTTAGAACATTTTCATTATCCAAAAAAAGAAATCATATCCTTTAGGCATCAACTCTCCAACCCACTCTCTCCCAGCCAGAAGTAACTACTAATCTACATTCTGTCTCTATAAATTTGCCTGTTTTGAACATTGAATATAAATTGAATTGTATAATATGTGGTCTTTTGTGACTGACTTCTTTAACTTAGAATAATGTTTTCAAGTTTCATCAATGTTATAACATATATTAGCATTTCATTCCTTTTTTTAACTGAGATGCAATTCATATAACAAAATTCACCACTTTAAAGTGTACAGTTCAGTGGTTTTAACTATATTCAAAATGTTGTACAACCATAATCACTATCTAATTCTAGAACTTTTCCATCACTCCAAAAACATCATACCTGTTAGTAGTCAAACCCAATTTCCCTCTCTCCCCAGGCCACCTTGGCACCCACTAATCTACTTCTTGTTTCTATGGACTGTCCCATTTGGGACATTTCATGTAAATGAAATGATACAATATGTGGCTTTTATGTCAGGCTTATTTCACTTAGCATGTTTTCAAAGTTCATCCATGTTGTAGCTTTTATTATACCCTATTCCTTTTATGGCTTGATAATACCCCATTGTATGGATGTACAACCTTTTGTTCATCTCTTCATCAGTTGATGGATATTTGAGTTGCTTCCAATTTTTGACTATTATGAGTAATGTTGCTAGGAACATTCATGCACAAATTTCTATTTCTCTTGATTATATAAACAGAGTAGAATTTTTGGGTCTCATGGCAACTCTAACTCTCTGAGGAACTACTAAAATGTTTTTAACTGTTTTTTTTAACTTGGTAGTTTCCTTTGCTTTACAATTTAATTTTTAAGTCCATTTTAAAAAATTAAAGTATCATTGATATACAATCTTATGAAGGTTTCACATGAGCACCATGGTGGTTTCAACATTCACCCATATTATCAAGTCCTCCTCACAACCCATTGCAGTCACTGTCCATCAGTGTAGTAAGATGCTATGAAGTCATTATTAAGTCCATTATTTTTAAGTTTTGTGAGTGTCCCTTTTGATGTCTCTCCTTGATGTCTAGTCTTTGTTCACTTCCCTGTTTACCTTCATATTTAAATCTCTTATTTTCCTATAAATAATATCTACTCACTTTTGCATAAAGATAACTTCCAAGTTCTGTATATTTGTCTCTGTTTCTTTTTTCTTACATACCTATTCCAGTTTTTTCTTTGATGAATTTAGTGTCTGTATCATCCCTCTTGGCTTATGACAAATTTAAGAAAACTGTATCACCACAAGGTAGTACTTTCAAAGATCACTTTTGGTTTCACAGTGAAGGGGCCCCTGTAGTACACATTTAATAGTAAATTTACTGTGTCTGCTCTCCCCTTTCCCTTTCCCTCTCAAAACCCCCATGGTACTATAAACGTAGCATTAGTAATGGTTCTGCTAATCTAGTATAAACCTTTAACAAGAGAAAGATCTTGCAGTCCAAGCACACTTACTTCCATTTGTTTCTCTTAATTTGCTTACAAGATATAAAAATTTGTGATATGAATACTAGAAAAAAGAAGTAGTAAGTTTTGAAATAAAAAGTGATGGCTCTATATTTTTCAACATAATTAAGTGATCTTCAGTTTAAAAGATAAAACCCACAATCTTACGTATTTTGCAATTTCAGAAGTCTGCCAATCAGCAGTTATATGTTGAGATAATGAATTCAAGCTGAGAGATTTTCAAAATAAAAAAATAACCAAGCCCATCTCACCAATCATATAAGCAGGCAGTTTGCTTTTATATCATGTTTCTGATCTTTGTCCAAGACTCATGGACTCATTTGCTAAATTGAAGTGGGGAGCAGAAGTGAGAATGGCTCTCAGAGCCAAGCTAGCAGGAGAAGAGAGACATATGAGCCAGAGCCACGTCTTGGTACTTCTGGTTTCCATGACATAGAGAGTCAGGGTCAGCTGAGGATTATACAGCAGTGAAGAGAGAATAGGGATGAAACTGCCTCTGATCCTATAGGCAAGAGACAGCACCTGGTTCCAATGAGAATTTAATTCAGGAGTATGGGGACCTGGTACTATTTTTATAATACATTTTTTAATTTGAGATAAATGTAGATTCACATGTAATTATAATGAAGGTACTGACATTGACACAGTCAAGGTGGAGAACATTTCTTTCACCACAAGGGTCCCTCATGAAGCCCATTAAGAGCCATATCCACTTTTCTTCCATCCCCACTTCTCCTTGACCCCCAGCAACCATGCACCTGTTCTCCATTTCTATTATCACTTTGAGAACATTATATAAATGAAATTATACAGTATGTATCTATTTGGGATTGTTTTTTTCATTGAGCACATTTCTCTGGACATTCATTGAGGTTGTTGTATGTTTCTGTATTTCCTTTTTATTGCTGAGTAATTTTCCATGGTATGCATATACTAGTTTGTTTAATCATTCACCCATTGAAGGATATCTGGATTGTTTCCAGTTTTTGGCTATTATAAATAAAGCTGCTATAAACATTTGTGTACAGGTTTTTGAGCTAACATGTATTTTAATATCTCTGGGATAAATGCCAGGAGTGCAATTACTGTGTCTTGTGGTAGTTGCATGTCTAGTTTTAAAAACTTAACTGTTTTCAAGAGAATCTCCTTCATTTTACATTCCCACCAGCAATCTATGAGTGATCCAGTTTTTCTGCATCCTGTGCAGCATTTACTGTGCTCTCTCCGCACCTCCCGACCCTTTCTCATTCATATACATAAGACTATTTTTAATTTTAGCCATTCAGATAAGTGTGTAGTGATAGCTTATTTTGTATCGATTTGAACTACCCTAATGGCATCTTTTTGAGTGTTTGCCATCTGTATACTCTTTGGTGAAATGTCTCTTTATGTCCATTTTGCCCATTTTCTAAATGGATTGCTTGCATTTTTATTGTCAAGTTTTGAGTGTATACTCCAGATATGAGTCCTTTTAAAAATAGTGGTTTACATGTATTTTCTCCCAGTTTGTAGCTTATCTTTTTCAACCTCTTTCACAAGGTCTTTCACACAACAAAAGTTTTAGATTTTGATTAAGGTTGAAAATGTTCAATTTATCAACTTTTCCTTTTATAGAACATGATTTTGATGTCAAATCTAAGGACTCTTTTTGCCTTGCTTCAGATCCTGAATATTTTTTATTATGCTTTTTTCTAAATGTTTGATAATTTTACATTGAATTCTGTGATCTATTTTAATTTTTATGTAAGGTATGAGACAGGTTGAGGTTCATTTTTTTTTTTTTTTTGCTTATGGAAGTCCACGGTTCTAGCACCATTGGCTGAGCAGGCTATCTTTCCTGCACTGAATTCCTTTGCAACTTTGTCAAAAATCAGGCATATTTGTGTAGGTCTATTTCTAGGTTCTCTATTCTGTTTATCCCTTCACCAAAACTACACACTTTTGATTACTGTAGCTATATAATGATATATTTCAAAATTGGGTAGAATGATTCTTTTTCAAAATAGTTTTAGCTCTTTTAATTCCTTTGTCTTTTCATATAAGTTTTAGAATTATCTTACCTATATCTACATAAAGTCTTGCTGGAATTTTTATAGGAATTATGTTAAGCATGTATATCAATTTGGGAAAAATCAACATCTCTACGGTATTGAGTACTCTGATCCATAAGTATCTCTATTTATTTACATTTTGCTTGATTTCCTTCACTAGTGTTTATAGTTTTCAGCATGTAAGTCCTATACATGTTTGGTAGATTGATTCTTAAGTATTTCTTTTTTTTTTTGATGAATTATTGTGAGGATGTGGACAAGAGGGAAACCTTTGCACTGTTGGTAGGAATGTAAATTGGTGTAGCCAGTATGGGAAACACTATGGAGATTCCTCAAAAAATTAAAAATATATATACCATAGGACCCAGTAACCCCACTTCTGGGAATTACCTGAAGAAAACAAAATCACTAATTCAAAAAGATATAGGTAACCCAATGTTTATTGTAGCATTATTTATAGCTGTATCATATTTTAATTTCAGTGCCCACATGTTCATTACTAGTATATAGAAATTGATTTTATATGTTTATCTTGTATCCTGTGATCTTGCTGAATTTTTCTATAGGTTCCTTGTGATTTCCTGTGCAATCATGTCATCTACAAATAGGATAATTTTATTTGTTCCTTTCCAATCTGTGCTCTTTATTTCCTTGTCTTGAACAAATAGGATAATTTTATTTGTTCCTTTCCAATCTGTGCTCTTTATTTCCTTGTCTTGAACTGACTCAAACTTTCAGTACTATGTTAATTAGGAGTGGTGAGAGTGAACATCTTTACCTTGCTCCTGATGTCAGGGGAAGCATTTAGTCATTTACCATTAATTATAATGTTTACTGTAGATTTTTGTAGATGTTCTTTATAAAGTTGAGGAAGTTCCCTCTATTTCTATTTTGAGATTTTTTATCATGAACGTGTGTTGAATTTCGTCAAATGCTTTTTCTGTATCAGTTGATAAGATTATGTGATTTTTTTCTTCTTTAGCCTGTTAATATGATAGATTGTTGATTAACTTTCAAATACTGAGACAGGCTTACACCCCTGAAATAAACCTTATTTGGTCATGATGTATAATTATTTCTATAGATTGTTTAATTCTATTTGCTAATATTTTGTTAAGGATGACTGAATCTATTTTCATGGAGGAGATTTGTCTCTAGTTTTCTTTTTTTATACTGTCTTAGTCTGATTTTGGTACCAGGGTAATATTAGCTTTATAAAATGAATTGGAAATGCTCTATTTTCTGTAAGAGAGTATGTAGAATTGGTATTAATTCTTCAATATTTTGGTAGAATTCTTCAGTGAAACCATATGGGTATGGAGATTTTTATTATTTCTTAATTTTAAAATGATTCAATGTCCTTAATAGGGATATTCAAATTATCCATTTTCATAATGGATGAGTTGTGGTAACTTGAGTGTTTCAATTTATTGATACATTTTGTCTAAGTTGTCAAATTTATGTGTTTAGAATATTCTCTTATTATCCTTTTGATATCTGCAGGGTTTATAGTGATATCTCCTGTTTCATTTCTGATACTGGTAATTTGTATCTTCTGTCTTTCCTCTTTTTCTTGAGAGTTTTGCTAATTTCATTGATCTTTTCAAGAACCAGCTGTTTCATTGATTCTTTAATGATTTTCAGTTTTCAGTTTCATTGATTCTGTTCTTATCTATATTATTTACTTCCTGCTGCTTGCTTTGGTTTTATTTTCTATTACTTTTCTAAGTTTTTGAGGTGAGATTTTAGATGATTGTACTTTTCCTCTTTTCTAATATATGCATTTAGTACTATATGTTTCCCTCTCAGCATTGCGGTAGCCGTGTACTACAAATTTTGATGTTGTATTTTCAGTTTCATTCAGTTCAACGTATTTTTAAAAATTCCCCTTGAGATTTATCTTTGGCCCATGGATAATTTAGAAGCATGATAATTTCCAAGTGTTTGGAGGTTTTCCTGTTATTGTTCTGCTGTCAATATCTAGTTTGATTTCACTGTGGTCAGAGGACACAGTTTGTATGATTTCAATTCTTTTAAATTTTTTGACATGTTTTTGGCCCCGAATATGGTATATCTTGGTATATGCTCCATAGACACTTGAAGAGAATGTGTATTTTGTTTTTTGATGGCGTGATGTATAAATGTTGTTCAGATCCCATTGGTTGATTATTGCATTGAATTCTTTCATATCCTTGATGATTTTCTTTTTAATGATTCTCTTTACATTGGTTATTTAAAAATAACAAATTGCTGATACCACTAATAGTAATAGTTAGTTTTATTAAGTGCTTATTACATGCCAAGCACTGTATTAAGTATTTTACATGCATTATATCATTTAATCTTCCCAATAACTCAATATGTCACATGTTGTTATTATTGAGGTTCAGAAAGAGTAAATGATTTGCACACCAAAATTATGCAGGTTAAGGGTATATACGTCTTTGAAATCCCCCCCAACACCACCATTAGTGTGGATGGGGTCTTCGAAGCAGGATGAGAACATTTCTTATAAACCTGTGATGTATAAATGTTGACCCATGTCAGTTACTGCTACTATGTGGCTGTCACACCTTGGCAGGCCCATTGCTTCAACAAGGACACTGGGACAAGTCACCCCTAGGCCTCCTTTTTCCCATTTCAGGTTGCTTCCCTGACTCATATGGGAAATGTAAGTGATAAGGTGGAGGGGCAAGTGACAGCTATAAAAAGTGAAAGTCAGAGAGGTATGGAAAGGGTAGCAGAGGCATTGAAATGGCTGGACTCAATTGCAGGCTTGAAAGCCTTTCCTCATTCATCTTTGCTCCAAAATCAACTACCCTCAGTTGACAGTCATCATAACTGCTTCTTCCTTTTCTGTGGTTACAATGTGTCTTTCTGTTTCTTGGCAAGTTAGCTTGGATTATAGTGCTATTATATATGGCTGTACAGACTGTACCATACAACTCATATCCTCTGAGATAATTTGATAAGTCTTCTTCCAGAAATCTTTGTGCATCATTACCACTGGATTTTTCCCATTTGTTAACAACTCTGTGAAGATCTATTTGAGTGCTCGGCATTGTTCTAGGTGCTGCTGACTTAGGAATGAACAATGTAAGTTTAGGTGTTACAAAGAAGTTGCACATGTTGGGGTGAAGTAAGATGGGATATACATTCTTACTTTCTTCACTATAAACAACAGTCTTATGTATTAAAAGACAGATGTTTTGTACTTAATCATTTCCTCCCACTTTTATTTTTTTAAACTTGAGACAGCAGACAATATGTTGTATGTATACAATGGATATTTAATACAAGGCAATCAAGTTAACAATTTATTAGCTTTTGCATTTGTCCTACCAGGATGAAATGGTATTTTGAATGTGAATTGCTCAATACTCTGAGTGAGAATAGTTTGAAAATTTTATTTTTATGAGTTTCATAATGGCAGAGAGGCAGATTTTTGCAAATTTAGTACATTCTTGACATTTGTGAGAGATGTTTTCCAAGATTAGGAGAGTCCTATAAATCACAAACCTCAGTAGGGCACATAATTTTCACTAGAACCCTGTGAAATACAACGAATATTTAAATATCTGTTGTATGCTGAATGGTTCTCTTTAAGTACATGGCTAAAGAGATAAATCTAAGAAGTCAAAATATAAAAAAACATGGAAGTCATTGCATTCTTGACGATGAATATAGAAGTGTCAGGACCTATTAAGATGTTGTTTCATGAAGTTAGCTGACTCTTGGGATAGGGACCCACCTGATACACTAGCCTTAGAGAGCTTGTGACTTAAATGAAGGCTTCAGAAAAGGAGAAATCACTATGAGACATCAAACATTAGAGTCACTGAAAAATACTGAAGCCAAGAATGTTAAATACACAGATGCTAAAGGTCTTTGGTATTTAAATTAAGATCGATAGCAAGAGGGCAAAATGCAATAATAAAATACAGCATATGTGAGATCATTTTGATGGAGAAGACAAGTGATGTAGAATTTTTCAAGTTGAGTACCATATGAGAAACTGCTCTGGAACATCATAAAGTGGATTTTTAGCATTTTGTCTTATACCAGTTATTATTGTTAGGTCCTAGTTTGTCACAAATTCATAAACGCTCTGAACCTCAGGCTCTTCCTCTTTAGTGAGGGTTTAGTAATTCCAACCTCCAAGGGGAGAGGTGAGGATAAATGGCCCCACATTATGAGAGGTCTGCATAAATATGAGAGGGACCCACAAAATTAAGATGTTATCATTCAATCAGGTATCACTAGCCTCAAGTTCCAAGTTTTGTTCCTTGAGCAGAATAAAAAACACATGGGAAGCACAAATTAGCTGAAATGACATCGTGTAAGGGATTTGACTTACTTCTTTTACAAACCACTGACAAAAGGCGGGACCAATCCATTCTCTTGCATGAATACCACAGTCTATCCAGACAGCTCTTTTGTATGTTCGTGATCTTCTGCCCAGCTGAAAACAAGAATATTCATAGTTACCAACTCAGGCTTTTATTTTTAGATTCACTGACCAGCCTTATTTAATAAGTTTTCAGACTTATTCTTCATTATAGTTTGGCTAATTAGGTAACCCATAAAAAAGAGAAAGGTTTCCTATCTATTTCAGAAGTCTCCAGGCTTGTTGTTTATACAGCAACAATAAATTTACTGCCTAATTACAAATCAAATAACTGAAAAACATACACAGAAAAGGACAATCTCTTTAAAAGATTTTCTTCTCCATTTTAATATAATATATGGCTGCTAAGTAAAATGCTAAATTCCCCCACTCTTCCCCTAAAAGAGGATCAGAGTCCCAATGAATCAGAACTATTCCCAAGGAATATTCCTTAAAGGAATAGCTAGCTATATTATATGGGTGACAAAGTCAAATTTTATTGCAACACAAAATGGACAAACAAAAAAACTTGATTTGTAGAATCAAGTAACAGAATTATCTTTACAAGCAGTTTGAGGAACTGCTTTGGGAATATGAGGAAGGAATGGCAGATGGAACTGGACCCAGAGGCAGAGAACACATGAAATCCCTGGATACTGTGTAAAAGAGAGATGATTCATCCTGAATTCCATGGGAGGGATGGGTGTGGGAGAAGAGGGGAGGAGAGAGTGAGCACCGGCACCCCCTGACAGCAGTGATGGGTCAGAGGATGAGAGGGCAGTGGATGGGACCTGCAAGGAAGTTCAGCACTGAGGCCACTAGTCCAGAGAGAATAGATCCAGAGATAAGTTAGGGCAGGAGCAGTGAGAACAGAAGAGATTGGAGCTGATTCAGAAGATATTTAGAAGGAAGAATAGTCAGTGCTTGGTGGTAGATTTAAAGTAGGTGGTCAAAATAAAGGAGAGAAATTTAAGACAGTGCTCATGTTTCTTAACTGGGACCACAGTGGCGCCATCTTGAGTCTGAGGGGCTTTTGTGAATATTTGAATGAGAATGGCATATGCATTTAAAGCTTCAGAAGGTGGACACCACTGGTTAGGAGAGCCTGGAAAGACTGTTGAAACCATGGGGTGGATGTGTCTATCCAGAGAGGGTGGGTAGAGTGAGAACACATCTGATGGAATCCTGGGCTTGCCAGAACACAAGGAAAGGATGAGGGAAAAGCCATGGGTGAGACCCAAAGGAAGGGTCAGAGAGCCCAGGGAAGAACCAAGAGGGTCCCTGTTGAACTTGGCAAGAGAAGGTTTAGAGGAGCTGTGGTGGCAAAGGCCAGTGAGTCACAGTCTGAAGTGAGGGGAGGAAGTAGAGACAGTGACAGAGAAATCTTTTTAGATGCTGGGCTGAGAAGGTGGGGAGAGGGATAGGTCAGTAGCTAGCAGGGAATGGTGTGTTCCTTCTTACACATTTTGCAGCTTTATATTGGTTCATCTTAAGTATACCACTCACAAATAATTTTGAAGGTCATTTTTTAAGTTCACTAATAACTCTGTACCTGTTAGAATTAGTATGCTCATGAACACTAAATGGCAAAAATTAAATATGGCTCAAAACCCTGAGGGAAAATCTTCTCTTAAACTATCAGATGATGTTGAGACACTGTGAAAGACCATTTCATTTTTTTCCCCATAAGTCAAAGTTGACAGCTGTATTTAGGAAATACTTAATAATTTATTATTTTTTACCTTTAAAACAAAAAGAGATCTTCCCTCATATGATTTTCCGATAGAGAACATGTGAATGAGGCCTGCATGAGTTTTATTCAGATGATGCATCCAGCTTTGAATCTAAAAGCAAATAAATAAAAGCTATCTCAGATTTTCACAATTATGGAGCTTTTAGAGAACAAAGGTAACAAAAAGTCTGAGAATGCAAAGAACATACATTTAGAATAAAACTGAACAAAACCCAAATTTGTGTTTTTAATTTTCTTCAGAATACTTAAATTTACATTTTATTTTCTGTCTTTAGTAGCTTCATGTGTTTATATTGTTCTTTTTAAAGCCTTCTACTACCATTTATTATCTTGATGGCAGGGCTTTACAGAAAGTTAATGTGTTCTGTGTTCTTTTTGAAAAAATGTATTTCCATTTTCCTCCAAGTATTTAAGAGGAAAAGAAAGAAATCAGCTTTAGGAAAACCATCCAACTTACTTGAAGTTACTTATTAAAGTCCTATATATTGCACTTTGCCACTGAACAGAAGATACTAAGAAAAAGACGTTATCTTTTGCATTTAAAGGTTACTCTACTGAGCCATGAACAGGAGGGCATACTCTGAATAACTTCCCCAGTAACAGCAATATATTTGCATTGATCCAGTCACACTTTCAAGAGGGCATATTTGAGATAGATAACATTTCTGACTTAAAAACCTTATAAGGAGTAAGGAAGTCACACAAAAGTGTCCTACTGTTCCATGATGTGCAAGGGTCTGTGCTGAAAAATAGATTATGGAAAGCACCTGTATTTTCTTTTCTTTCTGTTCCTATTTAGTCTAATGCACAGGATATATATATATATGTGTGTGTGTGTGTGTGTGTTTATATATATATGTGTGTGTATATATATATACATATATATATATGTTGTCTATTTAGATATGTTTAAAAAATCTGACTTTTTCTAGTGTATGTTAATAGCACTTTCATGTGCCAAGTGATCTAAACATCTTTCCATTGCTTCTAATTTCAACCTTCTAAAAGTATACTGAGACATCATGAAATATGTGAAAACAATGTTGGTCTCATCATCAAAAATTCTCTTAATAACAAGATCTCATTAATTCTAGGTCTGGCATTCTTTAGCACAATTCAGGGGAAACATGGAAAATATATTCATTTATTCATTCTCTCATCAACTATCTGGAGATCTCTATTTTCTTGCTCCTGGGAAGGTAGTGGTGAACAAGAAATGACCTGCCTCATGAAATTTGCAGCTTATTAGGAGAGAAAGGCATTAATCAAATAATCATACAATTACATAGACAAAAACTATGATAGGTATCATATCCATGTGCTCTGAGTGCATGTATTACATGGGGGGATGGGAGGTGGAGTGGTCTGATCCAGCCTGAGAAAGTGGAGACAGCTATCTTCTTGCTTACAATGAGATTTGAAGCATAACTAGCTGGTGTCCAGATGAACAGTAAAGGATGTGGCAGGGGGATGGAGTTACTGTGTTTTCCAGGTAGAATAAATAGAAGCATGTTAAAAGGCCCCTGAGGTGCCACAAATGATGCTTGGCCCTTGGGAGGTCTCAAATTGCAGAGGGTGTGGGGCAAGTATCAAAGTTACTCTTCAACCAAGTCACCATCTTCACACTCTAAAAAAACCACGGAAGGTAAAGCTAGCTAATGTTGTTATAATTCCAGTTCTAAGGACCTCGACTCAAATTTCCATTGTACTTCCCATGTCCTTAGTAGGGGTGGGTTGGATAAAGCAGATGAAATTCAAGTTATTTTGCTACTTCTTATAGAAGAAAAGGCTTAATGGAAGACATGATTGAACTGAGGTGCCTGTGAAATATAAGAGCTATGATATTCTTCATATAGCCCTGCCTCTGTCTTAATGCTTCTCTCCCAGTCCTTAGACTGAAATGATGAAGATGCATTTGCAAAGAAGCAGTAAAACTCCTCTGATTACGTACTTCTTCTAAGGAGTGATAAACTTCATAATTATATCCAGAGAGGGATCTTCGATTTCTCTGGGTTCGTAAACTGCTTTCCTTCTCCAGTGCTTTCTGAAGATCTTCTATGAGGATCCTGGATTTGAAATGATAGACATGATGAAAACTGAATGGCAATAATATAAAAATCAGGCAATTTCCAAAGAAAGTTAGGCTTCTATGAAAAAAAAGATAGCAAAGATTGACATTTCTAAAAATAACAAATGGTGGGAAAATGTTCTTTTTGGGAAATAAAAGTGTTAAATAGTGAAATGAATACGAAGTGTAAAATTTGAGACCGAAGTTCCAAAATAATAATAGTAATAACTACCATTGACTAAGCAGCTACCAGAACTAAAGAGAGAACCTAAAAAATACCGAGAGTTGGAAAAAGCTGTTTCACTGCCTGACAGTATCAAGAATTCCAAGTGAAGACAAGCTCAGATGATCAAAGTGAATGGCTTTGAAAACTGCAGACAGAGGCCAGGGTGACAGACTCCAGGGTCACTCAGTGTGTGGAACCAGCCCCAGCTGGACTCATTAGAGTTCTTGACCTTGAAGTCTGAGCTACATACAGGCTCACCCACCTCCTCTAATTAGAACACCAGTATGTAAAAAGGCACTCACTCCCTTGAAATAATTACCTTTCAGTGATTTTGGGGAGGGCCTGGCAGTTAGCTAAAAAGGTTTGCTGTCATATTTTACCTTCCTAAAGAGCCTGTCGCTTAGTGGTTTAAGTGCTATTAAAAGAACATGTAATGGCATGGTTAAATGACTTTTAAACCTAATCTACATAAGCCACTAAATTAAAGAAATTTATCTTGAATTACCTGAATAAACACTTTTTGGTTCATGAAGAAAGATTTACTTAGGGTCATGCTGGGTATAGGACATTCCTTTTGATTTACTCATTCTTTACTGAGTACCCACTAGGGACAAAGTACTTAATCAAGATTTA
Organism: Manis javanica; assembly: GCF_040802235.1. NCBI lineage: Eukaryota > Metazoa > Chordata > Mammalia > Pholidota > Manidae > Manis > Manis javanica. The sequence continues at coordinate 155,715,185 of NC_133157.1, forward strand.
TAGACGGAAGTAGGTTTGAATGGACTAAAGAGCTTTGCAGTAGTGCCAGTGTAGGTCTTCAGAACCAAATGAGCCTCCATATCAAACTTCCTGTGTTGTGAGAGAATCTGCGTTGGTCAAGAAAGAGGCAAGGTTGATTAGGGCTGAGGTGGTTATGAACTGTAAGTGTAATCTGGTTACTACAGGTAATCTTCAGGTATGTTTCCCTTACTAGTACCATCTATCCATTTCTCCTGGCTACTTTTCTCCATCCCAGGAAACTAAGGGAAAAAATTGTAAATTAATTTGCTAAAGCCATTGATCTATACAAGAATCTCCTTCTGAATTTCCAGTTTAAAAAGATAACTTATTTTTGTGTTATGTATATTTTCAGAGGTTTAAATTTTTTCAGAATATTTACAAAATTGAGCAGTAGTATACAGATCTTCAAAATATAACCAAGTGTGGATAACTTGTTTCTGCTAAAGGTAAAAGCGAAGCCCCACATTTATCAACAGAAAGTTCTGCTGCTGTTATATCTGTTTGTTTGGAAGCTCTTGATAGAACACTCATCGTTCCCTTCAGAAAGGCAATGTTTTCCCAGGAGGATCAACATGAAAAACTTTGCTTAATTGATTGGATTGTCATTTATCATTATCATTTGATAAGTGATCTATTACTAATGATACAATGAAATGCCCAGAGAATGTTAAATAATTCTAATAGGTAATTTCTCCTACAAAAGACTTATCTTACCTAGTCAAGTTCGCTAATATTTTTACCAAAGCATGAGAATTGTAGTTTTTCAGTTTAAGGTTATATGAAATTGCTCTAGTCGGGTATTAGCTTTTTTGATGAATAAACTTTTAAGCTTCTCATTTAAAGTCTCCAACTGCCATACATATAATTAGTCTTTGGATTCCTAGTATTTATCCATTCATTTAGGTCAGTGGTTCTCAAGCTGGGCTGCTTTAAAATCACCCATGAACTTTAAAAACTATGCCACACTGGCCCTATGTAGACAATAGGTATCAGTCCTTCTTAAAATCTCACCAGGGGATTTTAATATATTGTCAGGCTCAAATTTAGGCTAATTCAATCTAGAAACACCAGCTCTCAGTCCTTTTGGGTTCTATGTTAAGTAAAAATGGAAAAGAGTATTGGAATATAGCTGATCCTTTTTCCTTCTTGTGTGTCTGTGCTCAACGATCTCTCAGCATTTATCCCTGCTCCCTCTATGGACTTCAGTACCACAGGCTGCAGAGCTGACAGCTACTTTTCCTCGACTCTCTTGCTGCTATTGGGTACAAATTTGTGAACTGTGACCAGATAGGAAGTTAAGAACAGGGCAAGGACATCTCTTGAAGCTGTGGCCATGTCAAGGTCACAGAGATGTGACTATTCAGAGGCGGTTGAGGTGGCGGGGCTCAGGACTCCACGTCTAGTCACCAGCTTTATGGCATGTGAGGCAGTTGTGGTAGCGACAGGGGTGGCAGTAGAGCACGGCAGTAGCTCCCTGACCTCTGGACTGTCACATGAGGGAGGAGTAAATTTCTATTTCATGTGAGCCATTGTATTTTGGGGTCTGCTGCATTTGGGTTGACTTGTGCCCCCCGATCCTCAATTCATATGTTGAAGCCCTGACCCCTGGTACCTCAGAATGTGACCTTATTTGGAAGTCAAGTCATTATAGATCTAATTAGTTAAGATGAGGTCACCAGGATGGGCCCTAAACCAATAGACTGGTGTCCTTGTAAGAAGGGGAAATTCATTTTGGGGAGATGAAAAAAAGTTCTGGAGATGGATGGTGCTGATTATACTTAATGCCTCTGAATTGTGTATTTAAAATGGTTAAAAGGGTAAATTTTATGTTATGTGTATTTTACCACAGTTAAAAAAAGGGGGGGTATTAGGAGCAAAGGCAGGCACATGTAGAGGAAAGATGATCTGAAGGGACAAAGGAAGAAGATGGCCATTGTGCAAACCAAGGAGGGAAACAGCTCCTTCCCTCAGAGCCCCACAGGAAGCCAGCGCTGCCAGTGCTTTATTTCAGACCCCTAGCCTCCAGAATCACGAGACAATAAATTTGTTTTTTTAAGCCAGCCAGTCTGTGGTACTTTGCTGAGGCAGCCCCAGCAAACTGATAAGGGTCTTCTGTTCAGTAACTAAACTGTACATTAATACAGACCTAAAAGGCCAGCCTAAAAATTAAAATAATTGTGCTGTGACAAGTCTAGCCCCATTTCCCTTGTCAAGTAGTTGACTGGACACCAGGAGATTGATGAAGGCTGTGAAATGGAGCCCAAAAATGATGTTTGTAACTATCCTATTTTCTTAGGAGTAATCACCAGCCATAAAGACCTACTTGAATTATATGCACTCTTTCCTGTAAGAGTGACTGGAGCTATTCAGAATTTTCCAATGATGTCAGCATCAGTACAAAACCACCTCCCCAAAGCTTCTAGGGTTGCTGGGTGGGGCTCAAAATTTGAAATTCCATTGACAAATTTTACAGGTACTTAATGATTGAAAATTTTTATGATTGAATGAGTCCTTTCATCTGTCAATGTCATGGTGAGGGATTTATCACCTAGCGGCAAACACATAAGGTCACATTATCTCTGCCTTAAAGACAACTATAGCTCTACATTATGTATAGATTTTTTGAAAATACCCCAGGCTACAGTAATAAAAGTCAATTAAAATGATCCCTACCTACTGCCCCCTGGAATTTAATAGACTCTTATGTGCTATTATCTTGGGACCAACAAAATGAATAATTCTAAATGATTGTTCTTCATGAGGAGACAACTGAGTTAAAACACCCATTTTTAAGAGTCAATTCTCTGTGACATAAAGTGTGATATTTTATTCTATATCAGTTCCACATGACCTATATTTTAATGGCTGGAAATAGAGACTTGTTAAAATAACTGGTATATTCTTTTCTACTGAATAATAATTAATGAAGCATGTGAGTTGTCACTAATCACCTATAGATATAATTACCAAGTGCCTTCTTGCCAGGAATTCAGAGAATCATAGCATGTCTTCAGGGCTACCTCAATGACTAAAATGTATTCAATATGAACAACAATTTTATGCACAGCTGTTTTAGCAGCACAGATAGAATATCTTTCTGCAACAAGCTTACCAGTTCTTTATAAATAAGGCTGTAATTCTCTTTCTGACAGGGAAGTATTTGTGTGTACCAGGGAGGGATATCACTGCCACTTTTACCACTGGGGCCAGCCTTCCACAGAGCTAGCACTCACAAAGCCATAAGCCCCTCCCAGGCCTTGCTAGATGTCATCAGGGATCTTTGTGTCAGTTGTGGTAATACAACCACTTGCTAAAGAGCTGGAATAGTTGAGGTCAGTCATTTAAAGTCATTCCTCTCAGCCCTGAAATCCTAGGATTGCAAATGAAAGTTAAGTTACTCCTTCTTGTGTTATTAATTCACTAAACTGTGTTTCTCCCCCAAGATCCTTCACTGACTCTCCATCTCTCCACCGCTTCCTTTCCCTTGTGCCCGCTGGAATCCCTCTTTCATTGTAAATAAACTTTCACATTCTTCTCTTCAGAGGACACTCTCAAAGACACAGATTCTTTTGTGGCTTCTTCCACTCTCCCTACCATGGGGTCCAAAGGGAGGGAGGGCAGCACTCACATGTAGCCCCGTTTCTGCTTCCCCATTAATCTAACTTCTAGAAAAAGCTCATCCTCCCCCCAGCATCATGCCATTCCTTGTTATTTTCCTCTTACTTCTGGCTATACCCTAATATTCCTGACTCAGGAGCACTTTTTCTTCATCTCTAATCTTGCCATCAACTAAGGAGATTCAAACTGCTGTGGTGGTTGTCTGGTGACTCAGCCACCTGTTCTTGACAGCGTCATCGTTAATGATCACCACTCTGGCCATCTCCCCATGGCTACCCTCTGAATCTTGTCACCAGCCATAAACGTGCTTCCCTAGAACTCTCAACATCGAATTACCTACGTTCTTTGCCCTCAGTCATGCTACACCTGTTATCAATATAATGATCTTGATATCTTCCTTGATTTTTCCATTTTGTCCCATCATTCCTCCTAGATTCCCTCCTTTCCTATCCAGGTTAGACACTGTGGATGAAGATTCGAGATAGCATCTCACTAGGAACCTTAATTTCCTTGCCTCCCTGACCTCTCTGTGGTCCTGTCCAACAAAATCTCAACTCTGGATCAGTGCTACAATCTCTCTTCTCTCAATCACTGCTCTTCTGGGTTCTTATTTCAGTTTTTCCCTTGGCAACCCTCTTCAGCCCCTGTTTCTTCACTATAGTAGATAACTTTGCTTCTTGCTTCATCCAGAATATTTAGCCATCATTATGATCCTTTTCAACTTGTTGACTCTCCTCTCTACAGCCTTAACTAGCCCCAGATTACCTCCTCAGCCTTAAGGGTTAAGGTATTCTTCCTACCACTCAACCCCATTCCTCCACAGGTGCCTTCTTTCCTTTGTCATCAATATCTCCTTCCCTGCTGGTCTTTCCTCTCAGCCTACAGAGGAGCCAAAATCTCCCTCTAACCCAAGCAAAGCCCAAATCTCAAGCAGGCATCGATGCTGCTGCAGAGTCCAGGTAGTTTTGCCTCTGAACTATGTTTTTGAATGCTCTCCTGGTCCCACTGCTCTGCTCCTGACTCTGGGGCTCACTGTCTCTCACCTGAACTGTTACCGTAGTCTCCCATCACCCATCCTCTCCAGTTACATGTGGCTCCCTTGCTTCTATCCTCCAACTGCACAGCACTACCCACAAAATAAGAGCTGAGCTACTACTAGCCCATACATCGGGCTCCCTACAAGCTGACCTTCCCCTACTCCAATATCTTTTGTTTCTACTCTGACTTGCACTTCATACACTAATAACATGAAACTACATCAGCGCATTGCACGTATGCTCTGCTGCTTCTCCCCTTTGCTTGCATCGTCCCCTCTGCTCACAAGCCTCATCCTTTGCTTAGCTGTCACACTTTCAAAACTTTTTCTGCTACCACCTTCCCACCCACTTTCTAGGTATTGCTAGGCTTTTCTCTTTTCCTCACACATAAATCTGTTTATGCTGATCATGTAGTGGCAATGGGGAAATATGTCAATGTACTTTCTCCCTCTTCCCCCATTACACTAATAAGCTAACCAAAGGTGAATATAGCTCTTATATTCATGTCAGTTTTCCCATATAATTTTGAAAAATAGTACTAGAAACACGTCATAGGCCCTCTGTAAGTAACCTGAATAAAGCTGTTGTTCAGTTCAGTATAAATGAACTAAACAAGTGAAAAAGAATGCTTACTTGTGCTGGATGTTGGCGTCCCGTAGGAAGGCTAACAGGGCTTGGGAACCGTTCTGGGGAACGTGGATGTCAGTGACTGTTCCCTCTGACATCAGGGATGTACTGCTGGGTTGCCACAGGTCCACCTGTAGTGCAGGAATCAACCTGTAGTTCACATTCAATGCAGGTGGGGAAAGGTCCGTGTCACCATGTCAACACGTCAGTTTGTTTGCATTCAGTAACAACAAACACATTTTGGAGTTAGACGCATGCTTGCATTGTCAAGGTAAAACTACTATTTGATTTTAAAGATGGTCTCTAAATTATATCCATATAGAATGTGATCATGATTGAAAACCAGTACACTAAAAACCTCAAGGTAAAAATGAGATAAGGAGGTTCTAAGTGTGACTTTGATATTGTTTGAAATTATTTATCACACAAAACTTGAATAAGAAAAAGAAAAATATAAATTACTCTTCATGCCACCACAAATGCCAAATTGTGGTAGACTGACAACATTTGTAACTTTAAATGGAACACCCTCCAGGCACCGCCCCTTCCCCAACACATCTTTTCCTACTTAGCCCCCACCTGTCAGTAGAAATATCCCTTTTTCAGGGAAGACTTGTCAGCTAGGCTAGGTCTCCTTGTCACTGTTCTTATAACACTTGGTGTTTCTTTCATTATATAACTTCATTTTACAGAATGTAAGCTCCACAAGGGCAGAGTTTTCCATTTGGTTACCACCCATTGCAGGTGCCTACAGTGGTGCCTCATGCACACAAGCAACTCAGTCACTATCTGTTGCTTGCATGTGGACCCCATTAGTAATTCACTGGCGTTTACCATGTGCTCAGTTTTGCAGGAGAACAGGAGCCATGTTTGTTTCGCTTGCTTAGTGTTCCCAGTGCTTTGCCTAGAGGTCCACACCTGGTAGGAGCCCACATTCATTGAAAGAATGACCAAAATCAGCTGGGAGGGAGAAGAGCTCTGTTTTCTGCACAAGTCTAGAGCTACATTTTCAATTAGGCACAGTTTGTCTTTACAGTCATGTCTCTATCATCTCTCAGTCTGGAATGCTTCTCTTTTCTTGTTGCAGGGCCGGGAACTCTGCTCAACCCTTATCTGAGAAGGTTTACTTACTTTATCTGCACTTTAGTGTCACGGTCTGCATTCTGTTAGGGAATTCTAGAGGACCAAAAGTACTTTGTGACTCAAGGAAATACACCTCTGGTGGTATAATTTAATCTTGAACAGGATAGAGATGAATTTATTTTAGGGACAAAGAGTCTACTTGTTTTCTTTCAAGTAGCTGACTGCACTAAGTTGCAAGAGCAAGTCTGACTCAGCTTATGTGCTAGTTCAAGAGTCACAGAACAGGTGTGGGGCTGAAAGGGAGGCTGAGAGGTCATTTCATCCATCTGTCAGCCCTTGGGCAAGGATACCTCTAGGACTGAACCAGACCGTCCCCAGTAAATGCATCTAAACTATATCTTTTAAGTCTCATGACAACATCCTAATTGAATTTATATCCACATGTAACAAGATTGCAGATGTTTTTCTTAATCTCTTACACTGCAGCACAGTTTAAATTTTTTCTTGTTCCATTCTTCAGTGCGGAAGGGCTGGTTTCTTTATGAGGTAAAGCATGTTGGTATCTTTCTTCTAATCTTTTAATCATTTTTGGGACTTGCCTTTAAACCCCTTACAGAGACAGATTTTTGATTTTAAGGTTTGCTGTCATCCCTTAAGGCCAGTGGATATGAAAAAATTCTGTTTTCAGAAAGTAGAGAGACATAGAAACCTAAAATAATATGAAAAACCACCCTGAAAATGAGTCTGTGTTATTTTCTGGGACACATGCTAAAATAAGAATCCTCACCCCAACAGAAGAGAGCCATGGAAAGGTCCATGGAAGTAACACACCCTATCGCATGACCTGGAGAAGGCTCCCTAGGAAACTTTATAGGTCATCAGAAAGCAGTCCGTCTAAAGGAAACTAACAAAAAAGAATTTGCAAAATCAGGAATTGTGTTTTGTTGTAATATTAGGAAAGTAAATTAAAATGAATTATCAGTTTTTCTCCAGCAATATTTTGGGGAAAGGGTGCTTGGGAAAGTAATGTGGATATTTCAGTATGGGTGGCAGGTATATGCCTGTATCAAGATACAGAGAACAGTAATACTCATGTGTGATTGGTAAAGTGCCACCACTTTATAAATATTTCTAATCTCAATAACACCTTGAGAGATGAATTAATTGTAAAAAATTTACTGAATGATAAGACTCAGATTTATACAGACTAAGTCACTTTTCCAAGGATGCACAGCTACAAAATGGTGATACAGAATATGCCTAACTTCAGTGCCCATAATTTACTGACTAAGTGTCTGCAGGATCTTCTGAGAATGCTCCAGAGGAATAAGCAACTCCCAGCTTTCTGACTGAGTGTTTGATGGGCTCTGTTTGGCAGTTCTCACACCCTGGTCTTTCCTGTCAGAGATTATTCACCCTATAAATTAATATGCAGATATTTCAAAGTTCCAGTCAGCCCCTGTGGGCAGGTTGCCATCAATCATTTCCTTAGGGCTTGATTACATCTGGATAAAGTGATAAATAGCCTTTGAACTGCAATGCTATGTGACCCTGGACTAGGATGACAGCAAAGTATCAGCAACCTTGTCAGGATGGCCAAAGGCTCTTTGCCATCATTTGCCGGTCTTGATATTCCAAAGAAAGGATGTTCCTTTGGGAACCTTCTGGCCTTGGAAATTGGGGGTGTTCCCATGCATGATTACCAGTCACACAGTCAGATCTATCGAAGAGGTGGAGGCAGTTTAGTTTAATGGTCAAGAGTATGGCCTTTGGAAACTGACAGCCCTGGGCAGGAATCCTGTATTTGGCAATGTGACTTTGTGGGGAGGTTTTAACATTTCTGAGCCTCAATTCCTCATCTGTACTGTAAAGATAATTTAAAAACTTACCCATAGTTGTTTTGGTAGGGTTAATTGGAATAGAAATAAAACACCCAACAGAATCTGGCACACAGTGAAATCGCAAAACAATATTAGCTATTTGTTATTGTTTTTTGGAAAAGCATATGAAAAGGAAAGCTGGAAACAGTAAAGATAAAGTTTTACTTCACATGTTTCTGGTTTAAGATGAAGGATATGGTGATATTGTCCCTTATGCAGAGATTAAAACCTATAGATGGCTTTAAGGAGGGATGAAAGCAATAAATAAACCAAGAATATGAACAAAACTGGAATGTTTCCTTGCATGAAAGTGGAGAGCTGGATAGGAAGCCAGTGCAGGGTGGTGGTTAATTCCTAGGATTAAATGCAGCCTCCCCGCATTTAACATCTGTGGGATGCAGGACAAGTTCCTTCATCTCTTTGGGACTCATTTTCTATATCTGTAAAATGAAGATGAAAATTAGGCTTCCTCGTTAATCAGTATATACTCATAGTTGTTGTTATTTTTGGTTATTATTATTATGGAATTATAGAGAGTATAGATAATGCAGTGATTAAGAGCATGAATTCTAGAACCAGGCAGGCTGAGTTTGAATCTCAGTTCTTATTAGCTGTGTGACTTGGGGCAATTTTGCTCTCTGCACTTTCAGCTTCCTCATGTATAAAATGGGGTTGTAGATAATATATTTTTCATATATTTGTTAGCCTTAAACTAATTAATAGTATAAAGTATTTTAAATAGTACCAGGTGACTAGAAGGCATTCATTGAATGGTTCAAATTTCAAGAGTAATTTCTCTGCAATTAAAAAATCATGTTGCATGGAACTAAGTTTATGGCTCTTCTGGTTCTTATCCTGTGCTTTCTTCCTGACCCGGTCCAGCTTCCAGGAAGCACCCACCTGTCTTTTAGGCCCATGGCTGATTATACACCTGGTTAAGGTATCATTGGAGGGGTGATCAGACATGCATAGACTTACTACATACAACTGCTAATAAAAAAGCAATTAGAGGAGCCAAAATGGTGGTGTGAGGAGGACAGCGGAAATCTCCTTCCAAAAACATATATATTTTTGAAAATACAACAAATACAACTATTCCTAAAAGAGAGACCAGAAGACATAGGACAACAGCCAGACTACATCCACACCCACGAGAACCCAGTGCCTCGCAAAGGGGGTAAGATACAAGCCACGGCCCAGTGGGACCCGAGCGTCCCTCACCCCAGCTTCTGGTGGGAGGAGAGAAGTTGGAGTAGTGAGGGAAAGGGGTTCCAGGACTGCTAAACACCCAGCCCTAGCCATCCGCACTGGGAGCACAGACATACAGTGCATGGGGTGCTGGATACTAGGTAAATGGAACAGTAAAACCTGTGAGTGGGTTCTCACAGCTGGAGCCCCTGGGACAAAAGAAAAGTGAGTGCTTTTTGAAAGTCTTAAAGGGACAGGAGCCTCACAGCTGGATGGAAGCATCCCAGCACACTCAGCCCAGCAGCTGGGAATCCCGGGAAACTCTGGGCACCCTAACCCCTTGGGCAGCAGTGCAGCTCTGAGGCCCCTCACAGTGATAAATAGTCTCTTGCCATTCCCCCTCCAGTGCAGCCCTGCCATAGCAGAGAAGTAACCTGAAAGTGGCCACACCCACAGCAACCACACGGAGCTTAATCCACAGTGGCCCGGGCAAGAATCAGAGACCCCATCTGCAAGTAGATGCCCAGCACAAGCTGCTAAGGGTTGCTGTTCTCCCAGAAAAGGAAGCCCAGGAGCAAGTGGAAAGGGACTTGCTTCTCCCAGCTGACATATCTGCCAACTGTCCACAACTACCTCTATCACCATGAAAAGGCAGAATTTGATCCAGACCAGAATAACCCAGAAATCCTCCCCTGAGAGGGAACCTTGGGAGATAGATTTAACCAATCTACCTGAAAAAGAATTCAAAACAAAGGTGGTAACCATGCTGATGGACTTGCAGAGAAACATGCAAGAGCTAAGGTGGGAGAATACAGAAATAAAACAATCTCTGGAAGGACTTAAAAGCAGAATGGACGAGATGCAAGAGGCCATTAATGGAATAGAAATCAGAGAACAGGAATGTAGAGAAGTTGATGCAGAGAGAGACAAAAGGATCTCCAGGAATGAAAGAATATTAAGAGAACTGTGTGACCAATCAAAACAGAACAATATCCACATTATAGGGGTACCAGAAGAAGAAGAGAGATAGAAAGTGTCTTTGAAGAAATAATTGCTGAAATCTTCCCAAAACTGGGAGAGGAAATAGTCTCTCAGACCACAAAAGCACACAGAACTCCCAACACAAGGGACCCAAGGAGGAAAACACCAAGAAACATAATAATTAAAATGGCAAAGATCAAAGACAAGGATAGAGTATTAAAGGCAGCCAGAGAGAGAAAAAAGGTCACCTACAATGGAAAACTCATCAGGTTACCATGAAACTTCTCAACAGAAACCTTACAGGCCAGAAGAGAATGGCATGATATATTTAATGCAATGAAACAGATGGGCCTTGAACTAAGGATGCTGTATCCAGCATGATTATCATTTAAATATGAAGGAGGGATTAAACAATTTCCAGACAAGCAAAATTTGAGGGAATTTGCCTCCCACAAACCACCTCTACAGGGTATTTTAGAGGGACTGCTCTAGATGGAAGCACTCCTAAGGCTAAACAGATGTCACCAGAGAAAATAAAATCACAGCAAAGAAAGCAGAACAATGAAATACTAACTAAAGGCAAAAAATAAAATCAACTACCCTCAAAAGCAGTCAAAGGAAACACAAAAGAGGATTAAAAGAAAAAAAAAAAGCACCTAACATACAAAGAATGGAGGAGGAGGAATAAGAAGGGAGAGAAATAAAGAATCATCAGACTGTGTTTATAATAACTCAGTGAGTTAAGTTAGACAGATAGCAAAGAAGCTAACCTTCAACCTTTGGTAACCATGAATTTAAAGCCTCCAATGGCAATAAGTACATATCTTTCAATAATCACCCTAAATGTAAATGGACTGAATGCACCAATCAAAAGACACAGAGTAATAGAATGGATAAAAAAGCAAGAGCCATCTATATGCTGCTTACAACAGACTCACCTCAAACCCACAGACATGCACAGACTAAAAGTCAAGGGATGGAAAAAGATACTTCATGCAAACAACAAGGAGAAAAAAGCAGGTGTTGCAGTACTAGTATCAGACAAAATAGACTTCAAAATAAAGAGTGACAAGAGATAAAGAAGGACATTATATAATGATAAAGGAGTCAATGCAACAAGAAGATATAACCGTTATAAATATATATGTACCCAATACAGGAGCACCAACATATGTGAAACAAATAGTTACAGAATTAAAGGAGGAAATAGAATGCAATGCATTTATTTTAGGAGACATCAACACACCACTCACTCCAAAGGACAGATCCACCAGACAGAAAATAAGTAAGGACACAGAGGCACTAAACAATACACTAGAACAGATGGACCTAATAGACATCTATAGTACTCTACACCAAAAGCAACAGGATACACATTCTTCTCAAGTGCACATGGAACATTCTCCAAAATGGACCGCATACTAGGTCACAAAAAAGAGCCTCAATAAATTCAAAAAGATTGAAATTCTACCAACCAACTTCTCAGACCACAAAGGTATAAAACTAGAAATAAATTGTACAAAGAAATCAAAAAGGCTCACAAACACATGGAGGCTTAACAACATGCTCCTAAATAATCAATGGATCAACAACCAAATCAAAATAGAGATCAAACAATATATGGAAACAAATGACAACAACAACGCAAAGCCCCAACTTCTGTGGGACGCAGTGAAAGCAGTCCTAAGGGGAAAGTATATAGCAATCCAGGCATATTTAAAGAAAGAAGAACAATCCCAAATGAATAGTCTAAAGATACAATTATCGAAATTGGAAAAAGAAGAACAAATGAGGCCTAAATTCAGCAGAAGGAGGGACATAATAAAGATCAGAGAAGAATAAATAAAATTGAGAAGAATAAAACAATAGAAAAAATCAATGAAACCAAGAGTGGTTCTTTGAGAAAATAAACAAAATAGATAAGCCTCTAGCCAGACTTATTAAGAGGAACAGAGAGTCAACACACATCAACAGAATCAGAAATGAGAAAAGAAAAATCATGACAGACCCCACAGAAATACAAAGAATTATTAGAGACTACTATGAAAACCTATATGCTAAGAAGCTAGAAAACCTAGAAGAAATAGACAACTTCCTAGAAAACAACTCATTAACTCTGTGAGTCTTTTCTGGCCTTCTAGTTTTATCTGGTTAACTCTCTGAGTCCTTTTTAGGGGGCTTTACTGGCCTTATTCTCTCTCCACCCTCTCATATCTATAATTCTGCCTAACATCAAGAATTTAGGGGATTCAGGTTTGTGTTAGGTGATCCTGTATAGGGTTTAGGGAACTGGGATTTTTCTCTGTATTGAATGCTTTCAGAAAAAAGGGGGATTCTATCCTTGAATATCTTAATAATTTTATCTAGAAGGTGGGAGAAACAAAGTGGGACTAAAGCTGTAATTGATAAATAGCAGTGATATTAAAAAGGGGGTAGTTTGGTCATTTTTCTGGTTTGGATATTGTTTTTTGTTTTTTAGTCTGTTTAGACATGATCACAGTGGTTGTGTTTATCTTAATTCCTGAAATATATAGAGTAGTCTTGTCTGATGTTGGTATTCTGTGAAATGGCTTATGTTCAACAGGAGATTGAGGTATGGATGTTAGTGCCAGGCACTGCTTTTCCCCCTTTCAGGATGATCACCGTTCCACTTAGGTTGTGTGATAACTAACATAATGCTAGACAAGGGGTGGGAACTCTCAACATGATCAGGTCAGGGTGGCTTGAAGGTGATTTGGGGACTAGGGATATTGAGGTCATGGAACAAAAGATATAGACCTGTGATGGTCCACCCCGGAGAAGTTAGGAAGTCAATACATCTGACTTTGGCACCTTGCATCCTTCTGTAGCACCTACATACCACCACCTTTATAATGTAAGAATCAATACCATCTAGCATGGAGAAGACAAGTAATGACTCTGTAGCATCTTACTATGCTGAAGGACAGTAACTGGGGAGGGACTTGATAATATGGGTGAATGTTGAAACCACAATGTTGCTCCTGTCAAACCTTCGTAGGATTGTATATCAGTGATACCTTAATTAAAAGAAAAAGAGAGAAAAAAAGAAAAAAGTCAGTACTATCTTGATTCGTGCCCACTAAGTGAACATTTGAAGACATAAATACTGAGGAAGATTTTCCTAACTCCTTCTACACTAGAGGCTCCAAGAATTTAACAGCACTGAGGAAACTTATTAGATGAGAAAAACAATATTTCACTATATTTTGCTAGCTTAAAAACTTCTATATCTGAGAATCAAATTGGTTAGCATATTTAGCCTGGTTTTGTAGAATGGACAAAGTCAGAGATCACCTGGTGCAGCAGTTGGATACCCATTAATAAAGATGTTTGAAGACAAGAGACCCTGGGCTGCATCTCATCAAGTAATAGGAAGGGATTTTATTCCACCCTCTTTTGATGATTTATGGTTTTAACATTGGTGACTTTTTCATATTTGATTTTGCTACATTCAGAAATATTCCATTTGGTATACTAAACAAGTATGGTGGTGAGTGCATTTACATTTAAGAATTCTGGCTTTTTTTCTGGGGTTTAATACTCAATGAAACACATGTCAGAGTTTGTTATTCATTGCCTTTTGCAGATTCTGGCTCCAGAGTTCTTTGTACTAACCACCTAAATAAAATAAAATTCATCTTTGCTTTGGTGAAAAAAATTCTCAACCTAGAATCAGAAAGAAAACATTTCTTTTATTTCCTATCTAAACTTTGATATTCCACATGTCAGAGCCTTAATTTTGTTAATTATTAGTAAAGGGGTTGAAATACATGATTGCCAAGTACCTCTTAAACTCTGTAATTCTGCCATACTCAATATGCCTTTCTGAAGATAAATATTTACATTTCCCTAGGAAAATCTCTCTCAAGTTCACCCATATTTTCCTTTTCAAGAGTCAGAAAAAATACACTCTCAACAATTTAGCACTAGTGTCACTTTTCAGTGATTAATTTTATTGACTTATAGGTCAGTATTGGAAATAATATATAAAGCAAAATAACTTTAAAAATTGAAAAGTTATTTTCAACACTTTTACTGAAAGCATTTTTTCAAAACAGCTAAGAAGATGAAATGGAAATCAGCACATTATTTTCCACATTAACGGTCAGCTGATGTAAAAGACCAAAGAAGAATTCTCAAAGTAGAATGCTGGATGATCAAGCAACTAGGTACCCATTACTCAAACAACCCAAGAGTATGGTGATTGCTCTCTCAGTTGTGAGAATACAGTAGTTATGGTTTTTAGAAATTGACCTAATCACTCCACAGCCATTCCCTGTTTATTGAGCACATACAGATTCTCAGCTGTTGAGCTATGTTCTGAGGATACAATGATGAGTAAGACACAGCTTGGTCTTCAGGACTAAGCAGACCTCTACAGTTAGTCTACAGAGAGAAGACATACTGAGACTGTTCGATTGCATTTGGGAGGTAGTTTGGGATACTTTCCCAGAGAGGTATTGCTGATACCCATTATTAAATAATGAATAGGAGTTAGCCTGGAAAGGTGAAGGGAAGTGGGATAAGAGCATCATTCAGAAGCTTCCATAGGAGGTGGTTTGGGTCGAGGATAAAAGGCAGAAGATGTTGATATTTACCTGAGCCCTGTGACTCAGGAAAATAGTGATGGTTACAGTAATCCCACTGCCCTTTTGTGTTATAGAAATGGCTTGCTTTAAGGAACCATTTTCCCCCTATGACTTAGAAAAGACTCACAAATCACCCCCTTGTTTACCTATAAGCTCAGAAATAGATGCTCAGAATCCCATTCTTTGCCTCATAAATAATTAGCTAAACTGTCCCCACTGATCAATCTGGACAAAATACTTGCTACACTGACTTTACCCTGAATTTATACCAACTCTCAGTCTGAGGGAGCATATAGCCCCTTGTGAGCTTCAAGTGACTTCATGGTGAAACATTCTCTAATTTACTGTCTAATTAAGCCTCTTCCATCTGTTCATTACTATTCCCCATTAAAGAAAATCCCTTTTCTGTATGACTTTTGAGACTTGTACATTTAAAGGTAGGCATGTTCACCTTATTGTGACAGTCTTTTGACCACATTTGCAAGACTCCTTTTGAATAAAGTCTCCTTATCTGTCTGTGTTTTTTTCATTTAATGGTACTATACAAGGACATGATCATGATTTATTTGGAGAACTGAAAGTACAGAAGAATTTCTTTTAAACCAACTTGCATGTAGTGGATCCTTGCTTAACTAAGGCTCCTCTCTATTGACAGGACTCCCTGTAGAAATCACAACATGCTACTGAAAAACCAAAGGGTCAACAAAGAAATCAAAGGATAAATTTTAAAAAATACCTGGAGGCAAATGAAAATACAGTTTACCAAAATCTATGGGATGCTGCAAAAGCAGTTCCAAGTGGGAAGTTCATACCAATACAGCCTACCTCAATAAACAAGATAAATCTGAATCTAACTTTAGAACAAACTAGGCTCCAAGTTAGTAGAAGGAAGGAAATAAAGATCAGAGTGAAGATAAATGAAACACAAACTAAAAAGACAATAGAAACTAAGAACTGGTTTTTGGCAAAGAAAACAAAATTGACAAAACTTTAGCTAGACATACCAAGAAAAAAGAGAGGGCTCAAATAAATAAAATCAGAAATGAAAGAGTTACAACTGACACCACAGAAATACAAAATATCATAATAGACTACTATGAACAATTAATTACATGCCAACAAATTGGACAACTTATAAGAAATGAATACATTTCTAGAAACACAAACTTCTAAGACTGAGTCAGGAAGAAATAGAAAATCTGAATAGGCTGATTACCAGTTAGGAGATTAAATCAGTAATCAAATACTCCCAAAAAACAAAAGTTCAGGACCAGATTGGCTTCACTGGTAAGTTTTACCAAACATTTAAAAAAGAGTGAATACCTATATTTCTCAAACCCTTTCAAAATTGACGAGAAAGGAACACTCCCAAATTCTATAAGACAGGTGTTAGACCTGATACCAAAGGCAGACAAGGACACTACAGGAAAAAAAAAATTACAGGCCAATATCCCTGGTAAATTTAGATGGAAAAATCTGTATCAAAACAGTAGTAAAGCAAAGAAAATTAAAAAATTGGCATCATCACCAGGATCAAGTGGGATTTATTCTAGGGATGCAAGGATGGCTCTGCATTCACAAATAAATCAACATGCTACACCTCTTTAACAAAATGAAGGATAAAAACCATATGATCATCTCAAAGATAGATAAAAAGTATTTGACAAAATTCAATACCCATTTATGATAAAAACTTTCAACAAAATAGAGGGAACATTCCTCAACATAACAAAAGCCATGTATGTGACAAACCCACAGGTAGCATCATACACAATGTTGAAAAGCTGAAAACTTTTGATGAACCAAGACAAACTTGCCTGCTCTAACCACTTATTCAACATAGTATTGGAAGTCCTACCCACAGTAATTTAGCAAGAAAAAGAAATAAAGTACTTCAGATTGGAAAAGAAGAAGTAAAACTGTCACAATTTGTGCATGATTTTATATTTAGAAAACCCAAAGACTCCACCAAAAAACTGTTAGGACTAAAAAAAAGAGTTCAGTAAAAGTTGGTTGGTATAAAATCAGCATACAATTTCTTATAATCTATACACTAACAATGAACTATGTGAAAAAGAAATCAAGAAAACAGTTCCATATACATTGCATTAAAAATAATACCTAAGAGGGAGGCGGAGCCAAGATGGTGGCGTGAGCAGAGCAGTGGAAATCTCCTCCCAAAAACACATAGAGCTATGAAAATGTAACAAAGAAAAATCTTCCTAAAATAGAGCCCACAGGACACAGGACAACATCCAGACCACATCCACACCTGCAAGAACCCAGCGCCTTGCGAAGGGGGTAAGATACAAGCCCCGGCCCGGCGGGACCCGAGCGCCCCTCCCCCTGGCTCCCGGCGGGTGGAAAGAAACCGGAGCGGTTTTTTTTTTTTTTTGGCGAGTGCTTTTTGGAAGCCTGAAAGGGACAGGGACCCCGGTGCTAGGGAGGCAGGGTGGCAGGACTGGTGAGTGGGTGCCTGGGACCGGTGCCTGAGGACAAAGAATATCCCGCGTTTTTCCCTGCGGGACTGGTGGGTGGGTGCCTGAGACCGGCACTTGAGGACGGAGGAAATTGCATGTTTTTCCCTTTTTTTCCTCTTTCAGGCAAGTGCTTTTTGGAAGCCTTAAAGGGACAGGGACCCCGGTGCTAGGGAGGCAGGGCGGTGGGACTGGAGAGAGGGTGCCTGGGACTGGCGCCTGAGGACAAAGAATATCCCGCATTTTTCCCTGCGGGACCGGTGGGCAGGTGCCTGAGACCGGCACCTGAGGATGGAGGAAATCGCGCGTTTTCCCCCCTTTTTTTTCTCTTTTTGGCGAGTGCTTTTTGGAAGCCTTAAAGGGACAGGGACCCTGGTGCTAGGGAGGCAGGGCGGCGGGACTGGTGAGTGGGTGCCTGGGACCGGCGCCTGAGGACAAAGAATATCGCGTGTTTTTCCCTGCGGGACCAGTGGGCGGATGCTTTTTGGAAGCCTTGAAGGGACAGGGACCCTGGTGCTAGGGAGGCAGGGCAGCAGGACCAGTGAGCAGGTGCCTGGGACCGGCGCCTGAGGACAAAAAAAAAAAATCAAGTGTTTTTTCCTTTTTTTTTTTTTTTTCTGTTCCCTCTCTAATTGTTGCTGTTGTTGTTTTGGTTTGGAGAGTGCTTTTTGGAAGTCTTAAAGGGGCAGGACAGGTCACTTAGACCAGAGGCAGGGAATCCAGGGATCTCTGGGCACTCTAACCCCCTGGGCAGCAGGGGGCACAGAGGCCCCTTACGGAGATAAATAGCCTCCCAGCCGCTCCCCATCCAATGGGGCTCCACCATTTTGGAGGAGCAGCCCCAGCCAGGCCACGCCCACTGCAACAGCGGAGATAAACACCATAGCAACCGGGCAGGAAGCAGAAGCCCTGTCTGCACACAGCTGCCCACCACAAGCCACTAGAGGTCGCTATACTCCCAGGTGAGGAAGGCCACAAACCAACAAGAAGGGAAGCTCTTCCAGCAGTAACTTGTACCAGCTCTGCACACTATCTCTATCACCATGAAAAGACAAAACTACAGGCAGACAAAGATCACAGAGACAACACCTGAGAAGGAGACAGACCTAACCAGTCCTCCTGAAAAAGAATTCAAAATAAAAATCATGAACATGCTGACAGAGATGCAGAGAAAAATGCAAGAGCAATGGGATGAGATGCAGAGAAAAATGCAAGAGCAGTGGGATGAAGTCCGGAGGGAGATCACAGATATCAGGAAGGAGATCACAGAAGTGAAACAATCCCTGGAAGGATTTATAAGCAGAATGGATAAGATGCAAGAGGCCATTGAAGGAATAGAAGCCAGAGAACAGGAACGTATAGAAGCTGACATAGAGAGAGATAAAAGGATCTCCAGGAATGAAACAACACTAAGAGAACTATGTGACCAAGCCAAAAGGAATAATATTCGTATTATAGGGATACCAGAAGAAGAAGAAAGAGGAAAAGGGATAGAAAGTCTCTTTGAAGAAATAATTGCTGAAAACTTCCCCAAACTGGGGGAGGAAATAATCAAACAGACCATGGAATTACACAGAAACCCCAACAGAAAGGATCCAAGGAGGACAACACCAAGACACATAGTAATTAAAATGGCAATGATCAAGGACAAAGAAAGAGTTTTAAAGGCAGCTAGAGAGAAAAAGGTCACCTATAAAGGAAAACCCATCAGGCTAACATCAGACTTCTCGACAGAAACCCTACAGGCCAGAAGAGAATGGCATGATATACTTAATGCAATGAAACAGAAGGGCCTTGAACCAAGGATACTGTATCCAGCATGAATATCATTTAAATATGATGGCGGGATTAAACAATTCCGAGACAAGCAAAAGCTGAGGGAATTTGCTTCCCACAAACCACCTCTACAGGGCATCCTACAGGGACTGCTCTAAATGGGAGCACCCCTAAAAAGAGCACAGAACAAAACACACAACATATGAAGAATGGAGGAGGAGGAATAAGAAGGGAGAGAAGAAAAGAATCTCCAGACAGTGTATATAACAGCTCAATAAGCGAGCTAAGTTAGGCAGTAAGATACTAAAGAAGCTAACCTTGAACCTTTGGTAACCACGAATCTAAAGCCTGCAATGGCAATAAGTACATATCTCTCAATAGTCACCCTAAATGTAAATGGACTTAATGCACCAATCAAAAGACACAGAGTAATAGAATGGATAAAAAAGCAAGACCCATCTATATGCTGCTTACAAGAAACTCACCTTAAACCCAAAGATAAGCATAGACTAAAAATCAAGGGATGGAAAAACATATTTCAGGCAAACAACAGTGAGAAGAATCAGGGGTTGCAGTACTAATACCAGACAAAATAGACTTCAAAACAAAGAAAGTAACAAGAGATAAAGAAGGCCACTACATAATGATAAAGGGCTCAGTCCAACAAGAGGATATAACCATTCTAAATATATATGCACCCAATACAGGAGCACCAGCATATGTGAAGCAAATACTAACAGAACTAAAGAGGGAAATAGACTGCAATGCATTCATTTTAGGAGACTTCAACACACCACTCACCCCAAAGGATAGATCCTCCGGGCAGAAAATAAGTAAGGACACACAGGCACTGAACAACACCCTAGAATAGATGGACCTAATAGACATCTATAGAACTCTACATCCAAAAGCAACAGGATACACATTCTTCTCAAGTGCACATGGAACATTCTCCAGAATAGACCACATACTAGCTCACAAAAAGAGCCTCAGTAAACTCCAAAATATTGAAATTCTACCAACCAATTTTTCAGACCACAAAGGTATAAAAGTAGAAATAAATTCTACAAAGAAAACAAAAAGGCTAACAAACACATGGAGGCTTAACAACATGCTACTAAATAATCAATGGATCAATGAACAAATCAAAATAGAGATCAAGGAATATATAGAAACAAATGACAACAACAACACTAAGCCCCAACTTCTCTGGGACTCAGCGAAAGCAGTCTTAAGAGGAAAGTATATAGCAATCCAGGCACACTTGAAGAAGGAAGAACAATCCCAAATGAATAGTCTAACATCACAATTATCAAAACTGGAAAAAGAAGAACAAATGAGGCCTAAAGTCAGCAGAAGGAGGGACATAATAAAGATCAGAGAAGAAATAAACAAAATTGAGAAGAATAAAACAATAGCAAAAATCAACGAAACCAAGAGCTGGTTCTTTGAGAAAATAAACAAAATAGATAAGCCTCTAGCCCAACTTATTAAGAGAAAAAGAGAATCAACACAAATCAACATAATCAGAAATGAGAATGGAAAAATCATGACAGACTCCACAGAAATACAAAGAATTATTAAAGACTACTATGAAAACCTATATGCCAACAAGCTGGAAATCCTAGAAGAAATGGACAACTTCCTAGAAAAATACAACCTCCCAAGACTGACCAAGGAAGAAACACAGAAGTTAAACAAACCAATTACAAGCAAAGAAATTGAAATGGTAATAAAAAAACTACCCAAGAACAAAACCCCGGGGCCAGACGGATTTACCTCGGAATTTTATCAGACACACAGAGAAGACATAATACCCATTCTCCTTAAAGTGTTCCAAAAAATAGAAGAAGAGGGAATACTCCCAAACTCATTCTATGAAGCCAACATCACCCTAATACCAAAACCAGGCAAAGACCCCACCAAAAACGAAAATTACAGACCAATATCCCTGATGAATGTAGATGCAAAAATACTCAATAAAATATTAGCAAACAGAATCCAACAGTATATCAAAAGGATCATACACCATGACCAAGTGGGATTCATCCCAGGGATGCAAGGATGGTACAACATTCGAAAATCCATCAACATCACCCACCACATCAACAAAAAGAAAGACAAAAACCACATGATCATCTCCATAGATGCTGAAAAAGCATTTGACAAAATTCAACATCCATTCATGATAAAAACTCTCAGCAAAATGGGAATAGAGGGCAAGTACCTCAACATAATAAAGGCCATATATGATAAACCCACAGCCAGCATTATACTGAACAGCGAGAAGCTGAAAGCATTTCCTCTGAGATCGGGAACCAGACAGGGATGCCCACTCTCCCCACTGTTATTTAACATAGTACTGGAGGTCCTAGCCACAGCAATCAGACAAAACAAAGAAATACAAGGAATCCAGATTGGTAAAGAAGAAGTTAAACTGTCACTATTTGCAGATGATATGATACTGTACATAAAAAACCCTAAAGACTCCACTCCAAAACTACTAGAACTGATATCGGAATACAGCAAAGTTGCAGGATACAAAATTAACACACAGAAATCTGTAGCTTTCCTATACACTAACAACGAATCAATAGAAAGAGAAATCAGGAAAACAATTCCATTCACCATTGCATCAAAAAGAATAAAATACCTAGGAATAAACCTAACCAAAGAAGTGAAAGACTTATACTCTGAAAACTACAAGTCACTCTTAAGAGAAATTAAAGGGGACACTAATAAATGGAAACTCATCCCATGCTCATGGCTAGGAAGAATTAATATCGTCAAAATGGCCATCCTGCCCAAAGCAATATACAGATTTGATGCAATCCCTCTCAAATTACCAGCAACATTCTTCAATGAATTGGAACAAATAATTCAAAAATTCATATGGAAACACCAAAGACCCCGAATAGCCAAAGCAATCCTGAAAAAGAAGAATAAAGTAGGGGGGATCTCACTCCCCAACTTCAAGGTCTACTATAAAGCCATAGTAATCAAGACAATTTGGTACTGGCACAAGAACAGAGCCACAGACCAGTGGAACAGATTAGAGACTCCAGACATTAACCCAAACATATATGGTCAATTAATATTTGATAAAGGAGCCATGGACATACAATGGCAAAATGACAGTCTCTTCAACAGATGGTGCTGGCAAAACTGGACAGCTACATGTAGGAGAATGAAACTGGACCATTGTCTAACCCCATATACAAAGGTAAACTCAAAATGGATCAAAGACCTAAATGTAAGTCATGAAACCATTAAACTCTTGGAAAAAAACATAGGCAAAAACCTCTTAAACATAAACATGAGTGACCTCTTCTTGAACATATCTCCCTGGGCAAGGAAAACAACAGCAAAAATGAGCAAGTGGGACTACAATAAGCTGAAAAGCTTCTGTACAGCGAAAGACACCATCAATAGAACAAAAAGGAACCCTACAGTATGGGAGAATATATTTGAAAATGACACATCCGATAAAGGCTTGACGTCCAGAATATATAAAGAGCTCACACGCCTCAACAAACAAAAAACAATTAACCCAATTAAAAAATGGGCAGAGGAACTGAACAGACAGTTCTCTAAAAAAGAAATACAGATGGCCAACAGACACATGAAAAGATGCTCCACATTGCTAATTATCAGAGAAATGCAAATTAAAACTACAATGAGGTATTACCTCACACCAGTAAGGATAGCTGCCATCCAAATGACAAACAACAACAAATGTTGGCGAGGCTGTGGAGAAAGGGGAACCCTCCTACACTGCTGGTGGGAATGTAAATTAGTTCAACCATTGTGGAAAGCAGTATGGAGGTTCATCAAAATGCTCAAAACAGACCTACCATTTGACCCAGGAATTCCACTCCTAGGAATTTACCCTAAGAACGCAGCAGTCAAGTTTGAGAAAGACAGATGCACCCCTATGTTTATCGCACCACTATTTACAATAGCCAAGAATTGGAAGCAACCTAAATGTCCATCGGTAGATGAATGGATAAAGAAGATGTGGTACATATACACAATGGAATACTACTCAGCCATAAGAAGTGGAAAAATCCAACCATTTGAAGCAACATGGATGGAGCTGGAGAGTATTATGCTCAGTGAAATAAGCCAAGCGGAGAAAGAGAAATACCAAATGATTTCACTCGTCTGAGGAGTATAGGAACAAAGGAAAAACTGAAGGAACAAAACAGCAGCGGAATTACAGAACCCAAAAATGGACTAACAGGTACCAAAGGGAAAGGAACTGGGGAGGATGGGTGGGCAGGGAGGGATAAGGGGGGGAGAAGAAGAGGGGTATTAAGATTAGCATGCATGGGGGGAGGGAGAAAGGGGAGGGTGGGCTTCACAACACAGAGAGGACAAGTAGTGACTCTACAACATTTTGCTTAGCTGATGGACAGTAATTGTAATGTGGTTGTTAGGGGGGACCTGATATAGGGGAGAGCATAGTAAACATAGTATTCTTCATGTAGGTATAGAATAAAAATTAAAAAAAGAAAGAAAGAAAAGGGGGATTACTCCTTGATAGGATAAAACTATTGGTAAATCAAAGATCAACACATGCTTTAAATATCCTTAATGTTGATCACTTAAAGGGTGTCAGATGATCAGCTATGGAGGTACTCTTTTCTGATAATATTCCTTTCTCTTAATAAAAAAAAAAAAAAAGCAGTTACTGTGTGCTGACCTCCAATGAGTTCTGTACAGTGGTATAGAGGGCATGTCAAAGTGTGGGCAAAGGGTCTGTTTGTTTCTATGCAGAAGATCAAGGCCTAGCTTGGATACCCAGAAAATGAACTAAGATACGATATGAGGAGGAGCTTCCAGCATCAGCACTCTCTGGAGGACTTGTGCCGGGGGATGATCATCAAAAAGCCTCCACAGGGATCTGGACAATGCTGTGGTTGTGGCTGCATCCAGCCCACCGTCTCCTGGACTTGCCATAGGAATGAGGAGGGAGATGTCTAGGCTGGCATGTGCATACAGTGAAGACAACGAATTTGACTGGATCTGTACTGTTGGAACTCAACCAGGAGTTGGGAGGGGTGCAAGGTGTAGCACTCCAAAATCTTATGACTATAGACTATCTACGGTTAAAAGAACATATGGGATGTGAACAGATCCCAGAAATGGGCTGCTTTAATTTGTCTGATTTCTCTCAGACGGTTCAAGTACAGTTGGACAATATCCATCATATCATAGACAAATTTTCACAAATGCCTAGGGTGCCTAAATGGTTTTCTTGGCTTCACTGGAGATGGATGGTAATTATAGATATGCTTTGTTTATGTCACCGTATTCCTATTATGTTAATATGTGTGTGTAAATTAATTAGTAGTTTAAAACCTATACATACTTAAGGTACTCTACAAGAAGATATGTCAAAGAAATAATCAATCCTCCCATGTTTCCTTCCATATGCTACATCTGTAGCTTTTCTTCTTTCTTCCTAATTACAACCCTTAAATAGAATTCGTGCCTCACATCGAATTTACCGAGTATCATGATTCCTCCAGGTGGTAAAGATACCTCGAGACAAATGCTGGGCATAGAAGCCACAGGGCATAAATCTGCAAAGAAGTAAAAAGCTAACCTTTTCAAACAATATGGCTTCTCTCTCACTTACCAACTTTACATTTCCCTGTATGGCCCCAGAAGATGACTGGTTAGCCAGAGACGGGTAAGATTCCTCAAGGGAGGAACAACCTAAGACAGGCACAGTCGCAGGGGGGCCATCAGGTGAGAATTTGGGGATCAACAGAGGTGAGGCTCAGAACCTCACCCCCCCTGCTTTGAGAGAAATCTTCTGCATCCGTGGATGTTTTGCTGCCCTTGTCTAGCCTGGATTAATACTTAGTCCATAGGCACACACCTGATCATCTGATCATCTACATTTGCCCTCTTACAGCACTAAACTATGTTTTCTACCTTTATCTTGCATCTACCTACCACTTCAGCATTTTATTAAAAATAAAAAAAATAATAATAATAAAGGGAGAAATGTGGGATCAACATATAAATCAAGTACAAAAATCAAACAAATATTCATATTTGACCTGATTGTTTATAGGTCATAATGCGTGATCAAAACCGAAAGTTTCTGTGATGAATGCCCTTGTACTGTTCACCATGTAAGAATTTATTCACTATGTAAGAATTTGTTCATCATGTAAGAACTTGTTCGTTATGCTTCAGAAGATTGGAGACTGACGAGAATTAGACTTGAGATGGATTAATGATTGTACATTGAGCATTGACCCCCCTATACTGAATTTTATTGCTGTTAACAATCATTTGATCAATAAATATGAGAGATGCCCTCTCAAAATAATAATAATAATAATAATAATAATAATAATACCTAAGAATAAATTTAAGGGTGGTGGTGAAAAACCTGTACAGTGAAGGCTATATTAAAGAAATTAAAGAAGACACATATAAATGGAAAGATATTCTATGCTCATGGATGGAAGAATATTGTTCAAATGTCTATATTACCCAAAGCAATCTACATATTCACTGCAATCCCTATCAAAATTCCCATGGCATTTTTCACAGAAATAGAACAAATTATCCTAAAATTTGTATGGTATAAGAGAAACCAAGTAAGTCAAAGTTGTCTTACAATAAAGCTGGAGGCATCAAGCTCCTTGATTTCAAACTATATTACAAAGCTCTAGTAACCAGACCTGTGTGATATTGCCATAAAACAGACACATAGATCAATTTCACAGAATAGAAATCCATACTCCACACTGTTTTCCATAGTGGCTGTACCAATTTCATTCCCATAAATGGTGCTCAAGAGCTCCCTTTTCTTCGCATCCTAACACATGTTATTTCTTGTCTTTTAAATAATAGCTATTCTAACAGGTATGGGTGATATCTCGTTGTGGTTTTGATTTGCATTTCCCTGACGATCTTGAGCACATTTTTATGTGCCTGTTGCCCATTGTATGTCTTCTTTAAAAAAATCTCTATTCAGATCCTCTGCCCATTTTTTAGTCAGATTGTTTTGTTGCTATTGAGTTGTGAGTACTCTATGTATTTTGGATGATTTGGGCTAGTTCCTTCAGCTGGGCATTTGCATGACACAGGCCTGATACCCATCACTGGCTTCCATTGTTGTGTGCACACCTGGAGAGAGATTTTACAATCACATGAGAGTATGCTGATAGCTAGGGCCTCCACAGCTGCTTATGGGCCCAGATCATGCCATGTGTTCTGGGTATGGCCTGCATCACCATGCTTACCTGTAGCTAGCTCCTCTAAATGCACATGGGCACATTCCTTGCCTGACTCCTATCACCAGACTCCACTGTAATGTGCATGCCCAAGAGGAGACTGTGAAGTCACAAGAGAGAAAATTGACTGCTGTGGCCCCCACAGTTGTTAGTGAGCCCACATTTAGCCCTTTCTGCCTGCTCTAGCCTCCACCATGTGTATATCTGCATCCAGAACCTGCCATTACATAGGCACCTGAAGCTGGCTGCCATAGCTGAGTTTGTGCACACCACTGGCTCTGGTCACAACTTCTGCCTGCCTCGGTCCCTACCATGGACATGAAGGTGCTGAGGATATCAACAGCCCTTGTTGTCTTTGAAGACACCCAGCAATGCTCTCCCAAGACCACACAGGTGTTGATGTTGTGGATCCCAGCAGCCTGAGACAAAGAGCCATCATTCCCCTAGAGACTGGTGCTGCCACATGCTCCTGCACTTGGCACCCTGAAACAAAAGATTCAGGGTCACAGCCTGTGCCAGCATGCCCCCACCTTTAAGGGAAAGTCTTCCTTTACTGATGTCCATTTATAGAGTCTGGAAGATATGTCAACTGAAATTATCCAATCAAAGGAGCAAAAATCATGAAAAAGAGAGAAAGGATTGATGGGGGACTTTCAAAAGATATAATGAACACATCATTGGAATCCCAGATGGGTAAAAGAATATAAAGTTTAAAGAAATTATGGTTGAAAACTTTCCAAACCTGGGGAGAGATGTGACCATCTGACTTCATGAATCTAATAGGTCATCACAAGATTTCAATTGAAAAAGTTCTACGAGATACATTATAAGGAAACTGTTTAAAATCATAGACAAGGAGAGAATCTGAGAAATAGCAAGAGGACAAAAATTTCTGCTATCCAAGGGAACCCCCCATTAGGAAATGAGTGAATTTCTGGCAGAGGCTTTGCAGACCAGAAGAGAATGGGATGATATATTCAAAGTGTTGAAAGAAAGAAATTGTCAAACAAGAATACTTTACCCCGTTCTCCTCTTGAAATTAAAGCCAGGTAAATACTTTCCATAATAAACAAAAGCTGAGGGAATTAATCACTACTAAAGCTGCCTTACAAGAAATACTAAAAAGAATTCTTCAAGATGAAATGAAAGGGTATTAATTAGTAACGTGAATATATACAACACACTGGTAAGGTAAGCATATAGTCATATTCAGAATCCTCTAATACTGTAATATGGTGGTATGTTAACTACTTAACTCTAGTATAAAGGTTTAAGGAGTTTTTAAAGTATTACAAATAGCTATAGCTACAATTTTTTATTGGATACACAATATAAAAATGAAAAATATGACATCAAAAGCATAAAAGGGGTAGAGTACAGAGTTTTTGTATGTCATTGAAGTTAAATTGTTATCAGAGCAAAGGAGGCATATATATATACATATATATATAAATATTATATTTACATATAAAAAATATTATGTATGAGCCTCCCAGTAACCACAAAGCAAAAACCACAAGTATATTCATAAAAGATAGAGACAGAGGATTCAAAGTATCCCCCAACTGGAAAATCATGAATTCACAAAGAGAGGAAGGAAGGAATGGGACCACAAAACAGCTAGAAGATAATTAATAAGATGGCATTAGTAAGTCCTTACATACAAATAACTCTAAATGGATTGAATTCTCCAGTCAAAAGAGAGTAGCTGATTAAAAAGCCAAGATAGTTGGATATAAAAATAAGAACAAGCTATATGCTACCTACTTCAGTTTAAGGATGCACAGAGACTCAAAGGACAGGGATGAAAAAAGATATTCTAGGCAAATGGAAACCAAGAAAGAGCAGAGGTAGGCATATTTCTACTAGACAAAATAGACTTTAGAACAAAGAAAGTTATTATATAATGATAAGGTGGTCAATACATGAAGTTATAAAAAATTGTAAATATATATGTACCCAACATTGGAACACCAAAATATATTAAGCAAATATTAACAGATATGAAGGGAGAAATAAATAACAGTATAGGGATAGTAGGTGACTTCAATATTCCACTTTCAATAATGGGTAGATCATCCAGACAGAAAATAAAAAAAGAAATGTTGGACTTGAACCATACTTTAGACAAATGGACCTAAGAGACATTGATAGAACATGCCATCTACAGCAGCATAATCCACATCTTCTCAAGTATATATGGAGCATTCTTTAAGATAGATCCTATAACAGGTCACAAAACAGTTTTAGCAAATTTAAGAAGATTTAAGTCACACCAAATATCTTTTATGAACACAATGGTATGAAACTAGACACTAATAACAGGAGGGAAACTGTAAAACACAATTATATAGAAATTAACACACTCTTGAACAACCACTGGGTCAAAGAATAAACCAAAATTGAAATAAAAAATATCTGGAAACAAACAAAAATAGAAATACTACTTATCCAAACCTATGGGATGCTATAAAAGGGTTTCTAAGAAGGATGTTTATATTGATAAATGTCAGCATTAAGAAAAAAGAAAGATCTCAAATGCATAACCTATCTTTGTACCTCAAGGAACTAGAAAAAAAACTGAGCTCAAAGCAAGCACAAGGAAGTAAATAATAAAGATTGGAGCAGAAATAAATAATCAAGAGCTAGTTTTTGGATGAACAAAATTGACAAATGTTTATCAAAACCAGCTAAGAGTAAAAGTTCAAATAAAATCAGAAAGGAAAGAGGACACTTTACAACTGATACCTCAGAAATACAAAGGATCATGAGAGACTACTATGAACAATTATCCATCAAAAACCAGATAACCTGGAAGAAATAAATTCCTAGAAAGACTCAATCATGAAAAAAACAGAAAATCTGAACAGACCAATAATGAGAAAGGAGCTTGAATCAATAAAATACCTCCCAACACAAACCAGGACAGATGGCTTCAGTGGTGAATTCTACCAAACATTTTAAAAAGAATTAATGCCAATCCTCAACTCTTCCAAAGATTGGGAGTGTTAACGCTCTTCAAACTAATTTTACAAGGCCAGCTTTACCACAATACTACAAGAAATGAAAACAATATCTCTGATGAATGTATATGTAAAAATTCCCAAAAATATATTAGCAAACCAACTTCAACACACATTAAAAGGATCATATACTATGACTGAATGGAATTTATCCATTTATCCTGGGATGCAAGGATGGTTCAACATAAGCAAATCAATTAATGTGATATATACATTAATAGAATGAAAGAAAAAAATCATATAAACCTTTCAATAGATACAGCAAAATCATTTTGTCAAAATACATCCTTTCATGAAAAAACACTCAAGTAAGAGGGTTATACCTCAACACAATGGAGGCCATATATGACAAGCCCATAGCCAACATCATACTCAATGGGGAAAGGTTTGAAAGCATTTTCTTCAAGATCAGAAACAAGACAAAGCGCTCACAACATAGTTCTAGAAGTGGCATTGAATATGATGTTGCATCCCAGGATAAATGGATAAGTACCATTCAGTCACAGCATATGATCCTTTTAATGTATGCTGCAAATAAATCTGTCTTCAGTTATGTCAGAGAAAGTACATAATTGTGTTTTTGAAATTTGTTTTCTAAGGATCCACATTCATTAATTAAATAATTGGCATCCATACACATTCAGATGGTATATATGTATTGACTTGAAAAATGTCCTTGGTACATTGCCAAGTGAAAAAAGTCAGAAGAAATACTTAATAGTTTGGCTCATTAAGTACTTAGGTTGAAACAAGTTAATAGCAGTATTTTCAAGGTGTTTTTCTCAAAAATTTTAAACATGTCATGGTGTTACTGTGCATTCACTCTGATGCTCCAGAGCACCCATTGTTTGAGAAACACAGTCCTGGGATATATATCTATGAGTGGAATTAATAAATTGATAAATACATGTTTATTCTTTACTTGGTATTGCCATGTACTCTCCAAGTATTCTTACCAATGTGCTCCAGGAGCAGGTTATGAAGTTTCACATTGCTGCACACTCTGGACTCCACTTGGTCTTGTTGGACCTTTTACTGTTTATTAATCTCATGTCTGTGTGCTAATATTTCATTCTGACTTATATTTTCCTGATTACTAGTAAGCTAAACCCATCTTCTTGTGATGTTACCATTACCTGACCCTGATGGGAGGGCAGGTTTCTAACCAGAATATATTAAAGAGTTCACAAGAACAATGAGGGTGTTTTTTAAAGTTGTATATGTACTGGTAGCATTCTCTGCCAGTAACTAAACATTCTCTTATAGAATTCTAATGGCTTTTGCTGAATGATGGGTCTTTTCCCTTGCAGCTAGTTTCGTATTCACCCAATTTGCTTATAAATATAAATTTATATTTGTTTTTGCAAAAATGGCATCATACTCTACCTACTGTTTTTATTTTCAGTTTTATTGAGATATAATTGACACACAAGTTTGTATAAGTTTAAGTTGTACAAGATGTTGAGTTGATGTACTTATATATTGCAAAATGATTACTACCATACCATTAACTAACACCTCTATCATACTACATAATTACCATTTATTTCTTGGGATTAGAACACTTAAGATCTAGACTCTTAGCAACTTTGAAGTATGTAATACAGTAATGTTAACTATAATCATAGTGCTGTATATGATATCCCAAGAATATATTCATTTTATAGCTGGAAACTTATACCCTTTGACGAACATCACATTTTCCCCATCCCCTGGTAACCACTATTCTATTTTCTGTTTCTGTGAGTTCATCTTTTTTTAGATTGCACATATAAGTGAGATCCTACAGTATTTATCTTTCTCATCTTACTTATTTCACTTGGCTTAATGTCCCACAGAGTCATCTATGTTGCTGCAAATGACAGGATTTCCTTGTTTCTCATGGCCAATTAATATCCAGTGTGTGTGCATGTGTGTGTAAAGAAAATATGGTATTCCTTATCCATGCATCCATTGACAGACACTTGGGTTGTTTTGTTATCTTGGCTATTGTGAAACATGGCAATGAACATCAAAGGGCATGGTATCTCTTTGATACACTGTTTTTGCTTTCTTTGGATATATACCAAGAAGTGGGATTGCTGGAGCAATGAGGTAAGAAAAAGAAATAAAAGGCATTCAAATCAGAAAGGAGTAAAACTGTCTTTCTTTGTAGAATCTCACATACAGAAAATCCTAAACACTCCATCAAAAATCTGTTAGAAATAATACTTTTTCTTATATTCCTGAAACTCTTCCAAATTTGAAGGACATAGACTTGAAGAGATAGTACGTATCTTGAAGAGATAATCTGGTTTTCCCATATTAGTTAGCTGGGTGCCTATTAGATGTCTCTCCTATGTGGCTTTTCTTGTTAAATGACCAAGCTGTTGCTTTTGCTCTGTTAAAATTTTGCATCCAGGGTCCTCTGCTTTTGAAAAAAACGTATATATATTCCTAATGGCTCTTGGGAGATTTTCCAAGTAGTATGTCCCTGATTCTGTTTTCACTTTGCTGTTGCTGATATCCCACACCATCTTCCCTGTACTCTGGATTGTCTCTAAAGTCCAGGAAGGACTAATGATGATAGATGCTTATCAATGTAACCTACCAGCCTTCTAATGCTGAAGTGAATCCAATGCCTGGAGTTCCAGCCCACAATCAACAGAAGGAGACTTGGCTCTGTTGGTATCAACTGACAATTCAAAGAACGTTGGATTAAGTACTCTGAGTTTACTGGATTACTCTAAAATAGAGAGGTAGAGGTGAGATTGTAAGGTAAAGGGGTCACTTTTTCCTCCAGTCCCACTCAAGATTATGAGTATAAAATTATGAGAATGTTTTTCTTCCAGTTGAACTAGAAATAAGAGTAGTAACTGTTTCTATCTAAATAAAGTCATACCTAAATGGAGCCCAATTCCTATTGAATTTAGAATGTCATGAGTTAGCTGGTAGGAACTCCGAGGAGAACTAGCACTTTACAAATAAATATTTAAATCATTCAACTGTTAAATCTAATGTATTCAGCCTCAAAAACTACCAAATGCCCCTGTACATTGTTATTACAAACACTCGTGAAATTTGGAAGAAAAATCAATAAAAGATGAATTTCATGGTACCCATTTGACAACCACCAGAAAGAGGAAGATGGGCAATAGATTATTAATGTAACAAAAACCCTATAGAGCCCAGAATAGCTGATGGAAGCATACTTTTATTTATAAGGATGAAAAAGGGAGACAGTCATGCACAATCCTGAATCCAAGAAAGACTTGGAGTCAGATCATCTGCCTGGGACAAGAAAAGTGACAGTAAGAAGGGGAAGAATTAGAATAATTTAGATACATGATAGCCAAATATGGTTTTTCAGATTGAAAGTAACTGTCAATTTTTATAAGGATTAAACATTTCTAAATGTTCAGCTGATTAAGATTTTTAAATCACCAAGAACATTCATTTATTGAAGTAATAGTTTCACTTGCATAACTCTACTCCAACCCCTGAGAGTTATATAAAAACATATAATAATATAAAAAGTTAAATTTAGTAAGGTAAAGAAATAAAAGGCATCCAAATCGTAAAGGAAGAAATAAAAGTATTTGCAGATGACATCATATAATATATAGAAGGTGCTAGAGATTTCACTAAAAAACTATAAGAATAAATGAATTCAATAAAGTTGCAGGATAAAAAATCAGTATGCAAAAATAAGTTGTGTTTCTATACACTAACAATGAACTATCAGGAAGGCAAATCAAGAAAACAATCCTATTTACAACTGTACCAAAAAGAATTTAAAAACCTAGGGGTAAATTTAACCATGGTGGGGAAAGAAAGACTTGTACTCTGAAAACTATAAGATATTGATGAAAGAAATTGAAAAAGATACAAATAAATGGAAAGATATTCTGTGCTCATGGATAGGAATAATAGTTTAAAATGACCATACTACCCAAAGCAATCTACAGATTCAAAGCAATCCCTAACAAAATTTCAGTGGCATTCTTCACAGAAATAGAAGAAATGATTTGAAAATTTGTTTGGAACCACAAAGACCCAAAGAGTCAAAGCAATCTTGAGAAAGAAGAGGCTGGAGGCATCATGCTCCCTGATTTCAAACTATACTACAAAGCTATAGTAATTAAAACAGTGTGGTATAGGCATTAAAAATAGGCACATAGAGCAATGGAATAGAATAGAGAGCCTAGGAATAAACCCATGGATATGTGGTCAATTAATTCACAATGAGCCAAGCAAATACCACGAGGAAGGGAAACTCTTTCAATAAATGGTGTTAGGAAAACTGTACAGCCACAAGCAAAAGAATGAAACTGGACCCTTATCTTACATCATAAGCAAAAATCAACTCAAGATGGATGAAAGACTTGAACATTAAGACCTGAATGCCCTGTCAGGGAATAGATTCACAATGAAGATCAATGTCTCAGGTGTAATATTCCCTAACAGTATCAGATAGCACTTACTTAAGTCTATTCCTGCAATGCTTTCTCTGTTCTAGTGCCTGTCATGAGACTATCAGATTTTAAGTAGTACAGACTTTTAAAAATATATTGTTGGACAACTATTATCTACTATGCCCATTTGCATTATCTGGCAAAAAACCATTATTGCTTCTCCAACTTCAGAGAACATCAGACACATCTGGATATCTTTTAAAAAATAAGGATTTTTCAGCCCTCCCTCAAGTTATCTTCATTTCAAGTGTCCTGGATTGGCCCAAGGCAATCTGCCTTTTTAACAGTCT
This sequence comes from Manis javanica, assembly GCF_040802235.1. NCBI lineage: Eukaryota > Metazoa > Chordata > Mammalia > Pholidota > Manidae > Manis > Manis javanica. Next base: position 155,749,512 of record NC_133157.1, read on the forward strand.
CACTGAGTATTTCTGAAGTAGTTGGTCTGAGGACCATGTTTTTTGAAAGTTCTTTTCATTTGGGGACTGTTTTTTCAAGTAGTCATTAATGACAACACCAAATTTAACCATAGTTTTGAAGTCACTAAAATGTTCTCTGCTTACTTGGGGCATCAAGAAACCCTTAGCAGTACTGAATCAGCTACTCATTTTCAGTGGCTCTTGGAGAAAGGTTAAGTTTTGCACCAGTTTTAGAGGAAAATTTATATATCTGGGTGCAGAAAGGGATTTGCATACAAATGTTGACACAGGAATAGGAAACAAGTCCATTCCCAATTTGTCCTGAGTCAAATCTACACATAAGATTACTAATCTCATTTATGAGATTTTACTCTCATGACCTAATCACCTCTTCCAAGCCCCACTTCCAAATCCATTACATTGGGGATTAGGTTTCATCACATGAATTTTGGCAGAAGATCTAGTCTACAGTAGTTATGCAGGGTAATATCAAAAGGTTTCTGAGTTGATTTCGTTCGAACATGATTTTTCCAGGGCATTAATCTTTTACACTGCCAAGAAATAGGAGCTGAACATAAAGTGTACTATTGCAGAGAGGCCCAGCAGGCACAGAGGAACTCAGGACTGTTCAAAGTCCCATTTGCCCCACATTGTCACTCTTGGCTTGGCTTGCCACTGTTCTGTCTTGGAAGTACCCTTTGTTTGGCTTTTCCTGATCCTTCTGAATGTCATTCTTGCTGCTACAAAGCTCAACAAATTCAAACCTCCTGTCATCCCTTTCCATTTAGCTACCATTATTTCCTGTAAAAAGTAGCTATATTTACTGTACCTATATTTACTACAGTATTTATTAAGAACTTAATATACCTTTTATTCTATGTTAGTATTTGATTAGTCTTTGTTAATAATTCAGCATATAAAGTTGCCAGTATTTTTTTGTTAATGTATATTTGCTTTTTGTTAATATTTGTTGTTATTGTTAGTATTCAATATATAAAGTTGCATAGGTTTGAGTGGTCAGTTTCTAATCCAGTTTTTCTCAAAAAACCCTGTTACTTTTAACATAATTTTTTAGAATGCAAGGTTTTCTGGAGCACAGATATTGTATTAGCAAAAACACTACATTCTTAAATAAAATAGGAATGATCATCTACCTATATGTTGTCTGAAATAAATTCTGTTTTTGCTTTTCTGTATGAAGAGGAATACTGAAGAATGGAAAGGTTTTGGCTTCAAGTTTTGAATCATTAAACATAGCTTTTCTTGACCACATTAAGAGGTTTGGCTTATGAATCACATAATGCCTTATAGCTGCAGGTGCACAATTCTTTAAACTCAGCTTCTGATTGTATACCTACCATTGGATTTTGCTGCTCAGTTTCTGTTTGACAAATATACAGTTAAAGACCCAAGAATCAAACCAGTAATTCTATACAAAAATAATTATGGAAAGAAAGAGGCAGATTTCTTTGAGGGATCTTGAAGCTGTGAGGTACCCATTAAGGGCCTAGGGTCTCTTATGGCATAATACACAATAAAAATAAGAATTTTTTACTCCACTATTATTTTTTAAACCATTTAACCATTTTTTAAGTGTATAATCATTAGTGCTAAGTATATTCACATTGCTGTGCAATAGGTCTCCAGAACTTCTTCATCTATACCCACTAAACAATTCCCCTTTCCCTGCCTCTGCACTATTATTTTTTAAAATTCCTAACCATTTGCTGATTGAGCAGGTGGTGATTCATTTTGGTAGGAGTATCTAAAAATCACCTTTAGCTTGCAGAGTCATAAAAAATTCAGAAAACCAGGGGAATTAACTTTAACCATGCTTGAGATATTTGTAGAGAAAGAGAAATATTTCTAATCCTAAAAGCAGAAATGTGGTCAGGATGGTACTGTCAGAATCCCAGGTGCATCAATTCATAATTCACAGCGAGGAACTCTTTGATGGATGTTAGGCTGGCCTGAGGAGTTTCATGCAACCCTGGAGCATGCAGTGCTTCTTTCTTCTGTGTTTAGCTGTGCTGTAACACAGAACACATGCACTGCTTCTTTCTTCTGTGTTTAGCTGTGCCATAAACAGATACGAAATTAGGGGTAGGGCGCCCTGGCAATGGCTTTCCTGTTAAATGACAATGAATATGTCATGAAATTTAACAGGCACTGCAAAGCTCATGTGCCAGAAACAGATGTCCCTCATCCTTGAGGTGTTTACTCTTTCTGAATCATCTCATGAACAATCCTTTAGGGATATTTAGATGACCTTTTTCTTGAGGCATCATGATGCTTTATGCTTTGCTAAATGTCTGATCCATATAATTATATCAAGGCATCAGATCTGTTTAGTGTTCTTTGATGTGGATTGCAGATACAATTCACTGCTTCTGTCTGTCTTGGAACTTTAGGTTTTCTTCTGAATATCTGTATTCAGAATATATATATTCTGCATCTCTTTGATGGGGAACTTAAGTTTTTCTTACATTTACCCTCCGCCTCCACTTGGATCCCAGTGGAACTCAATGTTCCTTCTCCTTATCTCTTCTACTACCTGCCATTTAATGACATAATGGGGAGTCTTACCACCTTTTCACCCTAGAAGCTATTTGTAGGTATTTCAGAACCATTATTCTAGCTACCAAAGTTGGAGGTATTACTTTAAAGCATACTTGATTCAAATTTTATTAGCAACACAGACTTTTGCCTGTATATTTAATCCCTTTCCTGTTTTTTTAGAAAGTGATTTAATTAATGACTATAGACTAAACAACTTTTAAAATTATATTGTGTATTTGTAAAGCACTAGGCTACATAAAAATGGTTTTTCTTTTAAATGTATAGCTCTTTTCAAAAAGCAGTTATTTAGAATTCTATTTATGTATTTCAGAATGATAGAAGCTTAATGTAGAAAGACTCAACTTCCTGAAAATGGAGCTCAATATTTTCTCCATGAAACCAACTGCTCCTCCCATATTTTTTTTTGAGAGGTTTATAGCCCACATCATAATTCACCCAAACCGTAAGTCTAAAAGTCACCTTTAATGCCTCTTCCTGGTCTGTCTTCTAATCAGCTGCCAGGTAGATTCTTTAAGTGTCCCTCAAATTCCCTCCTGTGGCCTGAACCTACACCTTTAATATTTCCCTTCTGGTTCATTTCATCCTGCTGCTGACTGACATCCCTGGCTCTTGTCTCTGCCTTCCTCAATCTGTCTGCTTCTACAACTGTACAGTTACCTTTGTTAAATGCAGGCACCTACAGGAAAATCTCTAACATTATGTATTGAGTAGAGGATAAAGTCCAGGCCCTGTGGCGATGCATTCAAGACCTGTGATAATGCCCGTTTTCAGCATGACTTCTCCTTCCCCTCCACCCGGTTACCACACCCCTGGGTCACACCAACAGACTTGCACTCTGCCTCAGTCCCCTGGCACATAGTTTCCTTTGTTAGAAGGTCCTACTTGCTTCCTTACTATCTCCTTTTACTCCCAGAGCACATGTGAAGTAGATCCAGGTTTTGTGGGGGACCTGAGGCTTATACAGTTTTGGTGGTTCAATGTAAGAAAAAAGTATGTGTTTATATTTTTTCACAATTTTATATAATTGCAAAAATACAGATAGAACATTGGAAGGGTCCAGGCAAATGAGGAAAACTGAAGTTCAGTTAGAATAGCTTCCTGGTAAGTATGCCTCTGAGTTACTGCTCAGTGACTTTTACTGAACTATTGTTAAGCTTTCTCAGTCTGGCAGAGTGACTAGGATAATGTGTGCTAAATAAGGATTTGTTGAATTAAAGAGGAAAGTCCTCCTCATCCTCGATGTTGCTTACATGTGATCTCTTCTGTATAGGATTCCTTAATTTTCCCAGAGTTATTTTCTGTTTCTTCCTTTTTCTAGAGTGTTTTATAGACACATTTAATATGGCTCTCTCAGAACTACATGGTAATTGTTTTGTCTCGTGTGGACTAGTAGTTCTCAAAAATAAAAAATAAACAATAAACTTAGCATACATCAGAATCAGTTTGAAGAGTTTGTTAATCTCACTCCCAGAATTCCTGACGCAGTATATCTGGGGTGGGGTGTGAGGATTTACACTATTAACAACTTTCTAAGAGATACTGTTGGCCAAGTGCTACAGAAACTACACCCTACTCATTCTAAGCCCTTTCCTTGCTCATGGTAGGTGCTTAAATATAAATATGTCAAACTGAAAAAGAATTAAGGATATTGTAAATCTCTGACTTTTTATACTTCTAACAAATAAAAAGTTATAGTCTTATCAGTCTTATCATAGTCTTTAAAAATTCTCCATTAATAATAACAACAGTTATTGGGTGACTCTATGTAACTTTGCAAATTAATAATACCTGGTTGTTTCCCTCTTACCTCATGTTTTAAGGGGCAGGAGAAAACAGAATTTTAAAGGTTCAGGCTATTCTTTACATTATGTATATCCTATATTATACCCAAGGAAATGTTTCACAACAAAGTTACTAGATTCTTGTTCTAGATCAGGACATTTTAGTTTTCTTATTACAAAGATAGCAACCAAAGTACAAAGAATGTATGAATGCCTATGAAATGGTACTTGATTAAAATCATATCCATAATGATATGCTTTTCCATAATGAGTATGAGTGCATAATGATATGACAGACTAAAGGCAAAGTAGAGTATAATTGTAAGAAAATTTTTTGAACAAAAGAAAATTGTTTCAACAAGAAAAGGCTTTTAAAAATGTGGAGAATTACTACTTGTGCCTGAAGAGAGTAATTAGAAATACACTGCTTTTATTTACCTAAGGTTGTAGATAGTTTTCTAAGGAGTAAAAGGAAGAAATGAAGAAAGAAGCAAGAAGGAAAAGAGAGGGTGTGAGTAAAATGGCAATATTTCCAGACTCTCTTGCCTGGCCTTAGTCCATCTCCATATCAATAGGTGTTACAAGGGATGGAGAGAAGCTGTTCTCTCCTTCCCTCTGCTGCATCACTGGTCTGGCACCTGTCTGTTGTCAGAACTCTGCCTGGGGTGTTGCTCTTGGAAGACGTGGGTGGGTGGAGAGGTAAGTGCGTGACTGGTAGGGAGAAATGGGCAAGTGAGAGTGGTGACTGAAGGGTCCCCACCAGTAAGATGGCAAACTTCCGGCTTCTCTTCGGGGTCCTCAGTTCCCGCCGGCGCCACCTGAGGCCCAATCACCTCTCACCCCCTCCCAATCCCAGCACCTAGCCAACAGCCAACAGCCCCGTAGAAGTGACACCTCAATCAATTCATGCCCCTTCCTATATAACCCAGCACCTTTCCCTAATAAAGCGGAACTCTCCGGTGAATTGCTGCTATGTGTCGCTCCTTTCCTTTCAGTGACTAAGGTGACAAATGGAGCCAGGCCTCCAAATAAAATGTTTTTTTTTTTCTCTTGACTGATTTCAGCTTCACCAGTTTCATGGTTTATTTATCCCAGGCTGGGAACACACTCCCCACCCCCCAACCCAGCCACACCTGGTGATAGTTGACAGGACCTCTGCACCTGAAATCTGTCTTCATGGGTGGAATGCTTAGGCAGGCTGCCCCTAGAGATGGTGGGGAGACACCTGGAAGCACTCCTGTGGATGGTGCAGGTGGGGACCCCACCTCTGGATGGTGCAGCTTCACCCAGAAACCCACCATTCATGGAGCTTCCACTCAGGGAACTTTTAGTGGGGAATCGGTCTAGGGTAAAGCACCTCCTGGATGAGTGGGCCCTCCCCAGAATTGAGGAAAGGTGGAGACACCAGAAGCTATGTAATTAGCTCTCTGAGATAGGGGACTGTTTAGGGGGCCTGAGTGGCTATGTGGCAGCAGGAATTGTGGGGTTGTTGTTTCTTCAGGTATTGGAAAGGGTTACAGAGGAGAGAGATACACTTCAGCTTAGCTTGGCTGAGCTGGGGAATGAGCTATGGTATGCCCTTAGGAAAGAGAGACAGCTACTGGGAACTGTTGAAAGACACACTAGCAGTGAGGGAGGTGGAGGAAGGGGAATCTGGGTTGCAGGAGACTGTGGGGGATGAGGAGGAAGGAGCTGTGCTGATTTCGGCTTCATTGGTTTCAAGGGTTTCTTTGCCCTGGGCTGGGAACACGCTTTCCCTGGAGCTACAGAAGGAGAGAGAGAGAAGGGAAAAGAGACTTTGAGAGATTATGAAGCCCAGGCAGTCTCACTCACAGTATCATTTCAGAAAGGAATTACCAAACTTCCTACCACGAGTAAATGTTTTTTATTTGCCTGAAGCCTTGAGATTGTTGGGGATACAGGGAGAGACTGCCCAACATTCCTAATGGGTGTGTGTCTGTGTGTGTAGTGTGGTAGTGCCTGGAGGATGAGCAGTGGGCACTACTGCCCAGGGCTCTGGTTCCCCTTTGAGGAAGGGACTTGGCATTGGCAACTTAAAGGTAAGGTTTTGAAAGACCATAGACCCTACCTAACTGTCAGGATGCATGATCTACAAAAATGTTTTAAGAAAACTACTTTAAAATTTAATTTCAATTTTAATGGTGTTAAGAATATGTAATAGAGAAATTGGTCACATCAGGTCTGTAAAGAATGGAATACCCCATGGGTAAGATTATTTAGTATTTATGTTGGTTCAGGTGAAGTCTTATGAGATCACAGAAGTTAATGTAAAAAAAAAAATCAAATCTTTCCTTCCTTCCTTTCTGTTCTGGAACACTCTGGAAACCAACCAGTTGTAGAATGGGGTCCAATGACACATTATTAATGAAGAGAGACAGATAGTAGTAAGTGGTAAAGAATCCCTGGGGCCCAGTGAATCCAATGGTCTGGTGATAAACTCCAAAGATTTTATCAAATTAAAATTTTCTTTTCTGAATTGTAATTTCTTTATTGCAATCTTAAAATGGAACCAAAGAATAAACTTATACAATTTTGCATCATGGAAAGGTGGTGACAATGGCCAAAAATGATTAGGGATAAGTCAGGTTACATGGGGAGGCAGCAAGAAGCAAACCTCCCTGGGGGTCTCAAAATATTCTCAGAAATATTGTGAATAATGCTGCAATGAACACGAGAGTGCAAATATCTCTTCAAGATCCTGACTTCAAATTCTTTGCAATATATGCCTGGAAATGGGATGATGGATAATTCTATTTTTAATTTCTTGAGGATCCTCTATAATGTTTTCTGTAGTGGCTGTACCAATTTACCTTCCCACCAACAGTGCACAAGGGTCCCAATTTCTCCACATCCTAACACAGTTACATCCTATTTTTTTATAGTGCTCATTAACAAGTGGGGGTGATTTTGATATCATTAATGTACACTTACTTGAACAACATTATGGTTATTAGACTCCCCCTATTATCAAGTCCCCCCCACATACCCCATTACAGTCACTGTCCATCAGTGTAGTAAGATGCTATAGAATTATTACTTGTCTTCTCTGTATATACTGCCTTTCCCATGCCCCCAACCCCCTACATGATGTGTGCTATTCATAATGCCCCATTTTTCTCCTTATCCTTCCCTTCCCACCCACCCTCCCCAGTCCCTTTCCCTTTGGTAACTGTTAGTCCATTCTTGGGCTCTGTGAGTCTGCTGCTGTTTTGTTCCTTCAGTTTTTTCTTTGTTGTTATACTCCACAGATGAGTGAAATCATTTGATAGTTGTTTTTCTCCACCTGGCTTATTTCACTGAGCATAATACCCTCTAGCTCCATCCATGTTGTTGCAAATGGTAGGATTTGTTTTCTTCTTATGGCTGAATAATATTCCATTGTGTATATGTACCACATCTTTATCCATCCATCTACTGTTGGACACTTATGTTGCTTCCATTTCTTGGCTATTGTAAATAGTGCTGCAATAAACATCCTACTGTAATTGTAGTGCTGCATAGGAATGCATCCTCCTGTAGTGCTGCATAGGGGTGCATATGTCTTTTTCAAACTGGGCTGCTGCCTTCTTAGGGTAAATTCCTAAGAGTGGAATTCCTGGGTCAAATGGTATTTCTATTTTTAGTTTTTTGAGGAACCTCCATACTGTTTTCCACAATGGTTGAACTAGTTTACACTCACACCAGCAGTGTAGGAGGGATCCCCTTTCTCCACATCCTTGCCAACATTTGTTGTTGTCTGTTTTTTGGATGTTGGCCATCCTAACTGGTGTGAGGTGATATCTTGTTGGGGTTTTAATTTGCATTTCCCTGATGATTAGCAAAGTGGAGCATCTTTTCATGTGTCTGTTGGCCATCTAGATTTCTTCTTTGGAGAACTGTCTGTTCAGCTCCTCTGACCAATTTTTTATTGGATTATTTGCCTTTTGTTTGTTGAGATGTGTGAGCTCTTTATATATTTTGGATATCAACTCTTTATTGGATCTGTCATTTGTGAATATATTCTCCCATACTATAGGATGTCTATTTGTTCTATTGATGGTGTCCTTTGCTGTACAGAAGCTTTTTAGTTTGATATAGTACCACTTGTTGATTTTTGCTTTTGTTTTCCTTGCCCAGGGATATATGTTCATGAAGAAGTTGCTCATGTTTATATTCAAGAGAGTTTTGCCTATATTTTTTTCTAAGAGTTTTATGGTTTCATGACTTACATTCAGGTCTTTGATCCATTCTGAGTTTACTTTTGTATAAGGGGTTAGACAATAATCCAGTTTCATTCTCTTACATGTAGCTGTCCAGTTTTGACAACACCAGCTGCTGAAGAGGTTGTCATTTCCCCATTGTATATCTATGGCTCCTTTATCATATGTTAATTGACCATATATGCTTGGGTTTATATCAGGGCTCTCTAGTCTGTTCCATTAGTCTATGGATCTGTTCTTGTGCCAGTACAGAATTGTCTTGATTACTGTGGCTTTGTAGTAGAGCTTGAAGTCAGGGAGCATAATTCCCCCTACTTTATTCTTCCTTCTCAGGATTGCTTTGACTATTCGGGGTCTTTTGTGGTTCCATATGAATTTTAGAACTATTTGCTTTAGTTCATTGAAGAATGCTTTTGGTATTTTGATGGGGATTGCATTGAATCTGTAGATTGCTTTAGGCAAGATGACCATTTTGACAATATTAATTCTTCCTAGCCAAGAGCATAGGATGAATTTCCATTTATTAGTGTCCTCTTTAATTTCTTTTAAGAGTGTCCCATAGTTTTCAGGGTATAGGGCTTTCACTTCCTTGGTTAGGTTTATTCCTAGGTATTTTATTCTTTTTGATGCAATTGTGAATGGAATTGTTCTCCTGATTACTCTGTCTGTTAGATCATCATTAGTGTATAGGAATGCAACAGATTTCTGTGTATTAATTTTGTATCCTGCAACTTTGCTGTATTCTGATATCAGTTTATGTACAATATCATGTCATCCACAAACAGGGACAGTTTGACTTCTTCCTTGTCAATCTGGATACCTCTTATTTCTTTGTGTTGTCTGATTGCTGTGGCTAGGACCTCCAGTTCTATGTTGAATAAAAATGGGGAGAGTGGGCATCCTTGTCTTGTTCCCGATCTTAAAGGAAAAGCTTTCAGCTTCTCAGTGTTAATTACTGGGTTTTGATTTACATTTGCCTGATGATTAGTGATGTTGATCACCTCTTCATACTCTTGCTGGCTATTTGTATGTCTTCTTTGGTGAAATGTCTGTTCAGTTCCTTATCCATTTTTTCAATTGGGTTATCTTCACTTTAGTTTTTAAATTATTTTTTTCTATTGAGTTGTAGGAGTTCCCATTACTATAGTTTGGATATTAATCCCTTACAAAAGAAATGGTTTGTAGATATCTTTTCCTATTATGTAAGTTACCTTTTCACTTTTGATTTTTCTTTTGCAGGGCAGAAGCTTTTTGGTTTGCTATAGTCCCCCTTGTCTATGCAAAATAATTTTTAAAACTTTAGTTCTGAAATTATATATTCACAAGAAATTATAAACAAATGAACAGGGAGGTCCTATGAACCTTTTACCTAGTTTCCTCCAGTGGCAGCATTTTGCATAACTATAGCACAATATCACAACCTGGATAATTCATATTTCACCAATTTTTCAGGTGGTCAGTATGCAGGTGTGCATGTGTGTGTGTATGTGTATGTGTGTGTGTAGTCCTGTGTAACTTTATCACATGTGTAGATCTTTGTAACAGCCATCACAATTGTAATACAGAACTCTTCCAACACCTTTGTCAGGCTATCCCTTTAAAGCCACTGCCATGCCTCCACCCCACCTCTGTCTCTGGCTCATGGAAACCACAATCTGTTCCCTACCTCTATAATTCTGTTATTTAAAGAAAGTTATAATAAAGGATGTAACCTTCTGGGATTGGCTTTTTTCACTCAGCACAATTCCCTTGAAATACATCCAAGTAGTAACATATATCTTTTCATTGCCTTGCAGCATTTCATGGCATGGATCGCTACAATTTGTTTAGTCACTCAAGTGTTGGAGGACATTGAATTTTTTCCACTTTGGGAACTATTATGAATAAAGCTTCTATGAATATTTGTATATAGGCTTTTGTGTAAATATAAATTTTCATTTCTCTGGAATAAAAGCCTAAGGATGTGCTACTTGTAAAAGGCCACTTGGCCCTTATCTGAAAATAACCTATATTCCCATATTTGGTATTCAACTAAACATGTAACAAACTTATCTTTTATTAAAGATATTGGGAAATTATAGGTATATTTGAATATTCTTATGTATAATATGAAGAGTTGCCTTTATATATATCTGCAGACCAGTGGGATGATGCAAAAGCCTGTCATGATTTACCTGCTGAGATGGTCTAGTGAAGAATTTCAGTTAGTATGTCTGATCATCTGCTATAATAAGTAGACTGTTGCTTTAAAAGTCAGACTTTTTTCTTCCTTTCCTCTGTATACCTCATTCACAACATACAAACACACAGTTTTTTAAAAAATACCTTAGTTTCCTTTTTTCCAATCCTTTCAAATTAAAAAAACATGGTCATGCAATTTATAATGAAATCTTCTCCCCTATCTATTAAATCAACCAAGCTTTCAAGTGGAGAATTAGAGAAACAAGGCAGCACATACATGTATTAAACTGAAATTCATGAATAGGATAGGAGCAGCAGCAGGTTACTCACTAACACTTGGGAGAGGGTTGGCTGGTCGTAAAGTAGTGACCCTTGCTTCACTTAGACAAATGCTAATTGCTTAGTGGAGACTTTGCCTGTGGCTTAATGGCCTCAGTTGGTATGGGATAGAAGTGTTACTTTCCCTCATGGATTTTAGCAGAATATGTTTCTTAGTATGTGTATTTAATATATAATAATTGGGTTAATGAAAACCACAAATTACTGTGAAATGTATTAGTACTTTCGCATAAATTATAAAAAAAATGAGTGAAAGGACAGTACCTCTGAAGAGAAAGGCCCATTTCTCACTCAATTACATGGCAGGATAAAAGTAATCAACATGGTTAAAATGGTAAACTCCATTAATAGAGTTATATTTTTATTTGAACTAACAAGTAACAAAAATAATGATAAATAGATTTTGAGTTAAACTATATAATTTTGAAGGCTGTAAAATCATAAAAGAATATTTAATGTCATACTCATGATGTTCCTTAATAAAATATGTTTGAATCAATATAATAAACAACTCTAGGAAGGTGACCTTTTAATAATATATTAATCACCCTGTACTTCATTAAATCTAATATGCTGTAAATTTGATGCTTTCTTGATTTGATCAGGAAGATTTCAAACCTGATGGGCAGTGACCTAAGCCATTATCACCTACATCCAAATTTCAGAGATGCTAAAATGTGAAAAACATGTGCCTCTTAAAATAGATAAACTATGGTAATATAATAAGCATTTGTTGAGCACCTACTCTATGCCGGGTACTATAATAACTTCTGGGCATATAGAAATGAACAAGATACAGTTAATATACTCAATAAGTTTATAACCTAGTAGGAGAAGAGTAGGTAAATAAAACAATTTCAAGGTAAATAGTAATGATCTTATGAATTCTCAAGTTCATTTTCTGTTTGAAACATAGGAGAAACCTTATGGTAACATCATTATATAAAAGATATTGATTTTACCATAGCTAAAAACTAGAAGTTTTATGAGCATACAGGGAACAAGCAGTAGTGGTCCTTTAATTTATTTTCCATACGTTTGCAATGTCAATCCCTCATAACCCCTTTAAAGTTGGCCTGTTTTTGAGAATTAGAATGGAAAAAACAATTATTTTCCTTTTGGGTCTCAAGATTCAGATGTGACCCAGTATTCAACTCATTCATTTCTCAAATAAATATTTTATGTTGCAGCTGAAGTAAAATATAGCATTTTAGTCCCAAAGGAGAACTAGTAAAAATAATAAAAATAAATGAAATAGTGATGTGGTTTTAAAATAACCTCAACTGCAGTGCCTGTACCCAATTCACATCCCCAAAATATTGCTTCGTGAACAATTTAGTTACTTGTGATGGAAAGAGGGAGACAAAGGTAATCTTCAAATTTAAATCCTTGACTTACTGCCAACTATGTTATATTCCTGAAGAGGGTGTGTGTGTGGGGGGGTGTGCACACACATGAGCACGTATGTTTATTATTGTATATGTGGCTTTGTCTACTTTTCTGGCATCCGGCTCATAAAACTCTTGGAATTACTGTCTTTTGTATGCTAATGAAATGATTCAGGGTATGGGGGGAATAGCTCAGGAAAGAGGCTGGTAGCCAGAAAAGCTAACGGTATCATTAGAGGTTAGATATTTCAGCCTCACCTCCTGACCTTCGTGGAGGGAAGAGGGGCTGGGGATTGAGTTCAATCACCAACACCAATGATTTAATCAATCATACCTATGTAAAGAAACCTCCATAAAAATCACTGATGGGGTCAGAGAGCTTCCAAGTTGGCGAACGTACTGCAGTGCTAGGAAAGTGGTGCACCCAGACAGCATCTCCTCTCCTACACACTTGGCTGTCCCTGAGTTGTAACCTTTAAGGTGAACTGGTAAACCTATGTAACTTCCCTGAGTTCTGCCAGTTATTCTAGAATATTGTTAAAGCTGAGGAGGGAGCTGTGGGAACCCCTGAATTTGCAGTTGGCTGAGCAGAGGTGTGGGTAGCCTGGGCCCTCCATTTGCAGCTGCTGCCTAGAGTGGAGCAGTCCTGTGGCACTGAGACCTTAGTCTGTGGGGTCTGTGCTAACTAGAAGTTAGTGTGGGAGCTGCATTGGACACCCAGTTGATGTTGGAGAACTGCAGGACTGGTGTAGAACAACAGGGGTTTGGTGTCAGGAAAAAAGGACGCACATACTGCATTATGTTTACACCTCTTTTCTGTTGAATTCAGGCATTCCTGTTGGAAGTGCTTTGGCCAAGAAAGTGTGAGGGGAAGCGGTGTGAGGCCCTGCCAAGCAGAGCCTTAGGAGTCAGGTGGGCTTCCCTGCCTTTGTTCCATCTGGCCTGGTGACTGGCAATGTTCTAAGCAGAGGCTGCTCCTTCAGCCTGGCTCCTGGAGTGAAGACAATGCAAAACAGAGCTGCAGATGGACAGGGAGCGAGAAGGAAACCTCGCTGTTGTTCAAGGCTGAGGCATAGCTTGTCCCCAAAATGTCACTGAGCTTATTGTATCAAAGTTCAAGTGATGTGGAACATGTGTATTATGGGAACTAGACTTTATGCAGCTGTGGGAACTGGGGAAGAAGTCTACCAGAGGGGTTGTCTCTGATCCTCAGTGGGCCTGGAGCCAGCACAGGTGTGCAAGGCTGAGCGGAGGGTGGACAAGTGGAATCTGCCTGTCCCCTGCTGCTTCCGACTTCCACCATGTGACACCTGCAGGAGGAGCTGGCATCCTGTGCTACAGAAATGCATGTACACCTGCACAGAACTTGAAAAAGGTGAAGAGGGAGATTCAGTGGGGCCTGAGAAGCTGCAGGCTGGACTGCTGCCCTGTGGACATAGTGAGGGTGAGGTGAGAGGCCAGCGACCACGTGGGTGAGCTGCACGGGGCCCCTGACTCAGACCTCAGAGCAGGCTGGCTTCTGCTCTACCACTGCCTAGTTCATCTCCAGCAGTTCCTGGAGCCAAACCTAACTCTAAACTGGATGGGAATTCTCGGAAGCACAGTCCCAGCTTAGCTAAACCGACAAATACAGAAGCCCCACTGCTATGAACACTCCAGGGAAAACATGCTGCGCTCTCTTCCCAAATCCCTCCTGGACTCAGGCTTTGTTTTGCTGAACTGAGAGGGAACACAGGTCAATGTCAAACTCTTTTCTCTTCTTTAGCTCAAGACTCAGACAAAGACAAGGCCAATGGTCTGTTGCTTAGGCTCTTTGTCATAGGACCATATCTGATCTTGGCCCTTGAGACTAACATTTGAACCATGAAAGGAGAACAAGACCATTTCCTGAAGCTAAGCTACCTCTTCCATCTCCTTATCCTGGTCTTGCCAGACTTCGCAAGGGTCGGGGGAGAGAGAGGGTAACTAAAAAGAATGTTTACTTCTGTTAAGTACCATCATGGTTCTTTCCCTGTCCCACTAAACTTCTGCCTCTTTGAAGGCTACATTTTATGTTTGGCTCATAATAGGATTCTTTGCTTTTGGAGATAGGGACTCATGCTGAGGCTTGAGCACTTCAGAGGTTAGAACCCTGAACAGACTTCACTCTACTGTAATTAACCGATTGCCAGATTAGTCAACAGTCTCCATGTTCTCTGGAAAGGAAACCGACTATTGCCCAAGACTTGTTGGGTGGTTCAGTCTGCAAGTTGCTCTCTCTACAGCATATCTGTGTACCTCTGCTCCCACCAACTGGGTTACATGTTTACCAAGAATTACAGTTGACCCTTGCACAACACAGGTTTGAACTCTGTCAGTCCACTTATACATGATTTTTTTCCAATAAATATACTGGAAATTTTTTTGGAGATTTGTACAATTTGAAAAAATATTTTCTTTTCTCTAGCTTACTTTATTGTAAGGATACAGTATACAATACATATATAAAATATGTGTCAATCATGTTATTGGTAAGGCTTCTGGTCAACAGTAGACTATTAGTTAAGTTTTGGGGGAGTTGAAAGTAATACATGGGTTTCTGACTGCATTGGGGTTCGTGCCTCTAACCCCCACATTTCTCAAGGTTTAGCTATAGTTGTATTTATTCCAAAACTTGTTTATGGCCATTAGACTAATAGGATATGACTGGAAGTGTTGCATCCAGCTTCCATTTCACTCCTTAAAAATGGAGTTCCTGCTACCCTCTATGTATCTGTAATGGCATCAGTTGTTTCTAGTGGTAGCATTTGGATTCAATTTGCATTTTTTTCCTACCTTATTAGAATGGGCATCATTGTGCACCTTCAGAGATAAGCACCATCTGGCCAGAAAATACCCTCAGAGGTTTGATCTCAGCTCTGCAGGATGTCTGTTTAAAGCTCCTGGGGCACCAGTATCAGTCAAGCAGTGCCCTTCCTCAAAAGTCTGAATTCTTCCTCTCTGTGAGCTTTCTTACAAGCTTCTAAAATCTAATAATTTTAACCTATTCCCCTTGTTCATGAGTCCAGCATTACGTATGGAATAGACACCAACCACTGATTGTACCAAGTTTCCAAGAAATTGTAGGCTTCTAATCACAGGTGATCCTTGGGGTAGACCACTTTCAATATTGGTTTTGTGTTATGGCTAAGACTATCCATTCCTGGAAAGTGTGTTTTTCTTTAGATCACATCACACCTCTGCTTAAAAACTCTTAATGGCATCCCTCTGTCCTCAGAAAAAAAAAAACAGTATTTTATCCTTTGCTCCAAGGCCTTGTCTGCACTTGCTCTGGAATATATCTCTCAGATCTCTTATCTTAGTGCTCTCCCTTCTTTTTATTACAATTCAGCCCTAATAGCTTTATTTCTGTCCATCAAATAGCTCAGCTCAACAAATTTGCCTTTGCATTTACATTAATCTTTGCCTGTAATGTTCTTTCTTGGGACCTTTGCATGACAACTTATAGTCTCCTATCACCTTTTAAGAGAGATCTCTTCTCAACTTTTGAAGAATCCCATTCTATTTAATCCTGTTTATTTCTCACATAGCACTTACCACTATCTGTAATTACCTTGTTTACATCTTCACTTGCCTATTTTATTCTTCATGACTATACTATAAGCTCATAAGGGCATCTATTTTGTCTCTTGTTAATTACCCTATCTCTTCAAATGTCTATTGAATAAAATAATTTAGCTTTTGGTAATGTTTAAAATAGTCAAATCAATGCAAATTGATTACTTTTATACTTTAAAGGAACCCAGAAACTCAAAGTACCTAAATAAAAATTTTTTATTCTTCTAAGCCTATTCAGAACAAGTGGACAACCATTTTCATATGATAGACTATTCATGCACTACAGTAAATCATCTTGGACAAAAAGATCAGCAGTTAGGGGATTAAGCATTATTCTCATGCAAAACGCTGCCAGTGCAAGACACTGTCAGAGTGAAGCGCTATTGCCGACCATTCACGGACATGTTTGATTCTAGCAAAACGTATCACAAATCTTACTGGCTTATGGCTTTTCCTCCTATCTGGTCACACTTCATCATAAGCCTGAAGGTGTCCGTAAACATGCCCTGAACACTGGCTCAGAAGGAAAAGGTACGATCTTGTCAAATAAGCAAAAACTTATGGCAAAGTGTGGGAGACAGTGAAATTGGTGAGATTTTCTTTTAACAAAGACCCGCCAAGTTATGTTACCTTAAGAAGTTTCACCAGACTAATATGTCACCGTGCTTTTCAAAATGCATGTGAGACCCACTTAAATCACAGGGTTGACAATTGCAGTATCGTGGCACTAATGTTTGGGGTCTTATTTAATATGTTACATTTCTGGAGAGTTGTATTTAATTAAGAGTCAGCTGAAATTTCTCTTTGCCCCCATATGGGCACACTCTTATTACACTATAACTATACCGTCAATGATACTTGTTTTTAACCATTTAATGTTTATATACATCTATCCTAATAAGATCAATATGGAATTTTATCTAGACTATTCAGGGAATTAATTCCCACTGACAAGTTATCCAAGTCTTATGCTTCTGTCACTGAAAGTATTTATTACCCTTTCCCCAAAATACACATGTATAGGTAATATGGAGGAAGTGAACAAGGCAGTCTTGGGACAATGATATCAGCCTGCCCACAAACCCCTGAACTGCTCTATGGCCATAATAGCCTAGAATCACTCCCTTCTGAGGATTTAGATTTATAAATATACAATCTTCATATTTCTGTTCATTTTCTGTGATTATAATTTTACAGGAACAGTTGAACTGACTTTCTTCATTGTCAGTATCCCAAGTCTATTCACATTTTGCAAGTGTGGAAATACAGGCAAGGGTTCTTACTTATTCTATTCTGTTTATCCTTTTAAGGCCATGACAAGCCTTAGCATAAAGCCCTTCCACATCACAACTCACAACCACAGACCTGAGTCACTTAGGTTAGCAGAATGGGATATTTGCCTTAAGCCTCATAAACACAAGATTCTACATGAGGGCTTTCTATTGCTGATGATTTGGACAAAAAAATAAAATCATTTTTCCCAAATGTACGTCTGGCAAGGCTCTGGTTCTATCTAAACCACTGTACAATAAAATGAGAGAGAACACAGTAATAATGAAAGAAATAATGCTTCTGCAAAAATGCTGGTTAGATACCATCATTTATGACATGTTAACCTTGACAGTCCCCCTCAGTGGGACAAAGCTACAGTTCCTCAAATCTGTATTTCTCAGACTTCCTATCCTTCCTATTCTAGTACAGGTATGTGCTAGGAAGAAATACAAAGTTTCAAAAGCAGGAGACAAGCTAACAGCGTTCTGCAAGGCCTTTTATCTTCCTAGGGGTACAAAGCAGTGGCCTCTGTGTAGGGAAAACCTTCATATAATGCAATAAACTATGTACTTAATTGGTGGGGAGAAGAGGCTCAAGAGTCAGGGGCCCTAGAATCACTGCTCATTTTCTTTCTCTTTTTCTACCAGAAGAGGCTTACCCAGGGGAAATACGGTTGAACTGGAGGAACCTGAGTTTGGCCAACTTTTCAACTGTTTCTGACTTTTTAACTTGAGTACTGATGTTCTAAGTGACCAGCTGGCACCAGGGACTTAGGCCAAATGGAAATGGACTGCTTGGCCATGTCCCATTTTCCTTTTAGATTTCCTTTTCCCTGTTTTGTGACATGGTTGCCTGTATGTTACCCTCTACTCAGCCCCTTTCCCTCCTCCCTGTTTCCCCAGACATTACAAACAAAAACATTTCCCCACCCATGTTTAAAGCAAATAATTATTGTTTGGAAAGTAAATGCAGCTTGCCACACCAAACCCTGATTATTTGAAACCATGCTATAAACATACAAATATGGAAAAATCTATATAGTTGACCAAATACATAGACAATTTCTAAATTTTCACATTTAATTCCTTTTCTAATTCATCTTATATGGAACTATTCAATTAATGATTCTTTAACACCACTTTTGATGTCTCTACTATAGCCCCAAATTTATAATTATTACAAATTGCCCATAGAACAAAATTCCCAAATTTTAATCTTGGTGATTTAAAGCTCTCCATTAATTTAGTGAAAAAAATACATGCCAGGAACTCCACTAGGAAGTGCTGAAGATGCAAAATGAGCATAATAAGATTCCTATTTTCAAGATATTTACAACCTAATTGAGAGAATGTATGTACAAAAATAACTACAAGGCAGAATATATGTGCCACAAAGGTGGTATAAGTAATAACAGCAATTATGTACTAAGCATTTACTGTGTGCCAGGCAGTTCACATCTCTTATCACGAATCCTTACAACGACCCTGTAACATAGACGTTTGTATCTCCATTTACAGATAACAATAGCATAGCAAGTGCCAAATTCCTACCAGTGCCAGGCGTTTTATCTACATGATCACACTTCATCCCCATAACTCTGCTCTTATAAGTGAGTGTCAGTGATTTGCCTGAGGTCACAGGACTAGTCAGTGGCTGCTAGGGTCTGAATGTTTGTATCTCCCTCCCAAATACTCATGTTGGAATCCTAACAGCCAATTGGATGGTATTTGGAGGTAAGGCCCTTGGGAGATGTATAGGTCACAAGGGCAGAGCCCACATGAATGGCATTAGTGCCTGTATAAGAACAGCCTGAAAAAGCTCCCTTGCCCCTTTTGGCCATGGGAAGACTCAGTAGGGAGTCGGCAGCCTGCCAGCCACCTGGAAAAGGGCCTTCAGCAGAACCTGCCCATACTGGCCCTCAGATTCTGGACTTCTAGCCTCTAGAACTGTGAGCAATAAAGTTCTGTTGGTAATCAGTCACCCAGACTGTGGCATTTTGCTACAGCAGTCTGAAATAGACTAAGAGTGGCAGAACCAAGTTTCAAACCCAGATCTTTCTACTCCAAAGTCATTCTTCTTTGCACTATGCCATGTGCCCTCCCAGGGAGGAAGATCTCCAAGGTCAGCAGCTTGCCAGCGTTCATCAAACTTTTCAGAGGCAATAAGGACTTAAAGACAAATTTATTTTACTTCCAAATATGTGCTTGCTTCCTTTTCCTCTTTCTCCTCTTCTTCCCTTCCTGAACAATTTAGGACTAAAGCCCCGGGGTAGAGCTGGGTTTGCACATCACCCTGGCATGTGTGGAGTAGTAGTGCCTGGGCAGGGTCAAGAGGATGTCCACACTGAGGGCTTGGCTAGGTGATGGGTGCCGGAACCCATGCTGGGTGAGCAAAGTGCTAGGTGGATGGGCTCTCAGCCCGGGTGTCAGAGCTGATTAAGAAGGGTTTCCACATGGGGAAACCCTTCTGGCACTGGTTTTTAGAGCCCAAACTGGGTGAGAAGGGGGGTGGGGGGATGGGGTGTGTGTGTGTGTGTGTGTGTGTGTGTGTGTGTATAAAGGTGGGGGAGTGGTGGGACTTCGTTACATAGAGATTGACCAAATAAGTAAATATATTTCAAACAGCAGGAGGCTGGTTTCTCAGTGCTAAGGAAGGAAATTATAAACATGGAAAAAACACAAAACAGAAATAAAACAAGCATAAAACTAAAATTAGGCATTAATATAAATCCATGGTTTCAATATAAAAGTAGATACAAAACTAGTTACATAAAAGTCAGGATGTGTGTGTAGACATGCATACATTCCCTAGCTTTGTTAAACCCAACATCAATGAGCATATCTGGTACCCAGATCTTGGCTGCTAAATGCCATTTTCCACTAAAAGGAACCAAGACTCTTTGGAAAAATGGATAATTCCAGGACTGGGGCAAAAAAAGTATGAGATGAGTTGGAAACTTCTTCTTGTGCCAGAAATAAGAAGTCAAAGAATGATGGGAACATGCCTAAAAGTCACAGAAGCCAGCTTAAAGGGCCTCCCACGGGCCTAATACAGAACAAACTTGGCATCAGTATAGGTCATGATAATACATTAAGTCTATTGAATAAAAATAGGAAACCATGAGTCGATATTAATATAAATAACTAACTACATACATAGATTAATTAAAAGTTTTGTGGGGAACAGGATAGTACATAGTTGTAAAGTGCTTCCCTACAAAGCCCTGAAAGAAAAAAAACAGTAAAGACACCTGGCAGACAACTTCTCAGTCAAATAATCACAGTGAGCATCTCAGCCACGGGACACACTGAAACTTGTGCCAATTCGTAGGATGTAAGGAGAGCACTGCACATTCTCAGATGCTCCTGCCAAAGCAGCAGAACCAGATTCTAGTCACGAGGGAACATCAGACAGACCCAAGCTGAGAAACTTTCTACAAAATAACTGGCCTGAAATCTTCAAAAGTATCAAGGTCATGAAAGTCAAGGAAAGACTAGCTTCAGACTGAGGGAAACTAAAGAGAAATGACAGCGTAATCCAATCATGTGGTTCTGTACCAGGTGCTTTTACTGTAAAGGACGTTGTTGGGAGAACTGATCAAAGTTGGGTGGGGTCTGAAGATTAAATGGTACTAAGTATCAGTGTTAGTTTCTGGTTTTGAGGGTCCTATGTCAGTTAGTAGAATCCCCTTTTTGGAGGAAATAGATTCAGAAATGCTCCATGTAATAGGGCAACTTACTTTCAAATGCTTCAGGAAAAAACCCTTTGTACTATATTTCCAAGTTTTCTGTAAATTTAAGATTGTTTCAAAATAAAGAAGGTATTAGAAAGATATTCTTGTCCTAGTACTATTTTGCCTTTCTTCTTCACGTTTTATCACCTGGTTGGGTGCAAAGGTGTTAAGTTTAGTTAGTGGTTATAAAAGTCTTCATGGAGGAGATGGGGTCTGGGGAGAATTAAGATAGGTAGAGATGTCAGGGAGGAAGCCTTTTCATATAAAGAGGTGGTGTGTTTCAAAAACATCTAGTGTTTCCCCACTGCCTTACAAACTAAGTTTTTAAACAGGGAAGTGGGAGGTAGAATAGAAAAATGGCCAAGATGGAGACTAGAGTTAGACCAGGATTCAAATGCTGGTTTTATCTTTAATAAGCTATGTGACCTTTGTGTATTTGAGTCTCAGTTTCATCATTTGCAAAATGGGAATAAAGCTGATGTTTGTGTGTGAGAATTAGTAAGATTATGTATTTAAAGGGCTCAACCTAGTTCCTGCCACACAGCAGTGCTAGCAGTGAGGATGATGAACATATGATATTAGTGACAATCTGAACTATGCTTCGGGGAAGTGATCTGTCTCTGTTGCATAAAGGGGACAGGGACTGGCTCAGAGTGACTCTGAAAGAATGCAGAGCAGTTAGGAAGCTATTAGCAATTGTCCAGGTAAGAGGAGAGTAACAGAAGGACTCAGGCAGATGACGGTTTGTCAGGTAAACTCTCCAGGTTTAAAACAGTGGATTGGATCTCAGGATGATCTCTAGACAATTAAGGACTGCTGTGAGATTCAGTCTCTGGCAGAGAGGGGGCAGTGCCATTAGTGATGAGAGGCACCGGAAGTTACTGGGCTTCCTTGAAGGAGACGGTGAAGTGTAATCCTTCCCACCTAGGTTCTTCCACCCTCACAAGTGGTAACAAATATACTTTTTGGCTTATTATGTCCTCTTTCCTCCTGCTGCACCTTTACTCTTTCTTTGCCATGTCCCTGTCTCTTCCTCCCTGCACATTACACACAGGCACCCAAAGCTCTATACTTTATTCAGGTTTTATTCAAGATTTGAGTTTTGTCCAGCCCTAAGGGAAGGTCTGATCCAAGCCCCACAGCAAGCGTTGATGGCTGAGGGCACCAAGACGCCCTGCAGATTCTTCTCAGACCGACACCACTTTCTCAGCAGCTCAGCATTTATTCTGTCATTCTACCTGCTGGTATCAGACATTCTTGTATTTGCTGATATCATGTATGGCCATGGAATGGCTCTCTTCTTCTTCCATATACATTTGTCTTACCTTCAAGATGGCAAGCTCTTCTGGGGCAGATGCTTTGTTTCCCTGGCAGTGATCACTGTCATGAGCACCAGAGTAGTTGCTGAATGAATGTTTGTGGAACTGAACTGAGTCAAAAATTAGAATGATGACAAGAAAAAAAAAAAACAGAAACAGTGCTAAACAGGATGTGAAATTATGCTTTCCTTATTTAATTAAAACAGGAGCTATAAAAATTTGCTTTGGTGTTAGCTAGAGCACTAGGCAACTGCCCCTGGGGAAATTAAGCTTGATGTTTGAGAACACAGGCCCAGGGTCAGCTGCCTAGGCTGCATTTGGATCATTGATCTGCTGCTTCCTTGCTTTGTCATCCTGAAATTATTAGTAGCACTTGCCACCTAAGGTTTTTGTATTAAACGAGATCTTATATGTAAAGAGCACAGAGTGTCTGCCAAACAGTAACACCTCAAAGAAGGCTAGTGATCATGATTAATTTTTTTCCTAAGAAGTTTGGATAGAAAATAGGAATGTATAGCTCTGACTTCTTTCAGGGAAGCCGTTCTCATTCTGAGGCTTCAGCCAGGAGGCATGCTGTTGGAGTAACCCGTCTGGGCTTGGGGAGGGAGCAGACATCATGCTTCCAGGGTCTTTACCCTGTTACCCTTATTCCAGGCAGACTCTGGGGCACAGGAATGAGTGAGCCAGGGCAGAAAGATCTGAGACTTGCAGACTTCAAATCTCACTCCTTTCTCTTAGTAAGGCCTCTGCTTTCCAACTTCTATTTCCACACTTTCCCTCTAAATCTGCAATTCTGCATGTTTAGCGTGTGCCCTTCAAAGCCTGTCTTTGGTGCTAATTTGAACTGATTTCTGTTGCATTCTCTGAGGCACAATTAGAATGATTAATCTACTTCCCCTCAGATGACTGAAGTAGTCATCTTGGACTGAAAGGCTTTTTCCATATTTGGGGGCTTGGAAAGCTCATTGGTAAACCACCTCTCCCACACTCTCAGTATGGGGAATGCTTTTCACTGGCTCAAATTAGTTCCATTGCATGTAAGTTAGCAGTTCCTAGCGCAGGGGCTCTGCATAAATTGTTCACAGCTCTATCCATTACTAAGGAGGGCACCTATCACACTGTAGATGCTTAATGTTTAAAGAAAAAAATGACTGCCCCAGAAGAGTTTACGATCTTATTAGACAGACAGAATGTATGTACAGGAAGCAGAAAGAACCATGCAATTTGTCTCTGGCACTAGAAGTAGAGCTTGCCAAAGCCTGTAGTGGTCAGACCCAGAGTTCTTTCTCTATTGTCTGTTATTCTCCTATTATACTTCCAAAGCTTCAAAAATATATATTTTTTTAATTCTCCTATAGTAGCCCCCAAATATGGAAAAGCCTTTCAGTCCAAGATGACTACTTCAGTCATGGGAGGGGAAGTGGATTAATCATTCTAATTGTGCCTCAGAGAATGCAGCAGAAATCAGTTCAAATTAGCACCAAAGACAGGCTTTGAGGGGCACATGCTAAACAAACAGCCTGGACTTCTACTGGGATGCGAGCTGAGCAGTGGCTATTAAAACTATTCCTGGATATTGGTTTTTTTGGGGGGGGAGAGGTAAAGGATTGCATCAAAGGTGTTTAATCCAGGCTTCCTACTTGTGCCTCAAGAATACATCCTTTTCAAAACTAAATTCTTCTCTTATGTGAGTGCTCAAGGTCATAGGAAGAGCAGCATAGAGCTGAATCAGATGCACAGAATGATCCTGTAACCATCTATCAGTGAAATGGCTATGCCCATCATTATCCATGAGAAGGGATAGTTATCTGATTATAACCACTATTCCTGCATAAAGTGAATTTTCTAATTTAAAAAGGCTTAATTCAGCTCATTTCATATATTAAGTATGATGTCAATGTATTTTAATTAGTGATTAAAGTCACAAATATAATTCTGTGGGGTTTAATGGAAAAATCATCCATAATGGCCAAGACGCCCATCCTAAACATCGTAAATGATCAGAACAATCATTGCAAACAACAATGGGTAACACTGTCCTTTAAAAGAATTTCATAAGGATTATTTGAATCAATGTCAGAAAACATTTGAGAATCGCAGTGTGGTCTTCAAAGTCATTTAGTATGTGACATTTGGTCAGATCAGTCACGCCATTTGAATTAAAGCTGGAGATAGAGATCTCAGCACGACTCCAAAACAAAAATATTGGATAATGGAGAGCAGGTGGGAGACAATTAGAGAGAAGATCTGGGACCATGTCATAATCTTTTTTTTAAGGCTCTTGCTCTGTTGTTAAGTACAATGAATCCCCCTCAAAACCCAGTTGTAGGGATTGTGTGTGAACACTTCAAAGGGGAAAGACTAGAAGGATAATGGGATACAGAAAAACAAAAATGATGAGGAACATTCTGTCAGCAGCATGTGATTAAAAGTCCCCATACAGATCTGGTAGAGTGTGCTTGTTTCTGAAAATGACACTCACTTTGAAGTCTGTCCTTTTAGTCAGACCTCTGTTAGGCTAAGGGCCTCCCTTACTGCTGACATGATAGATCAAAGAGGCACCTTGTACTACATACGAGGTGCATGGCTAGCGCAAGACACTCTAGAAATAGAGCAACAGAGCAGCTGATGGATATGGAATCAGTCCTAGACAAAAACATCACTCAGGTTTTCAAAGAATGAACTGCCTTAAAAAAAGGCTTTTAGGACTGCAAATTCAATGGTGGTTACTTGCCAAATTGCTATTAGTTTTTTCCAAGGGAAAAGAGAATGAACAAACCATTAGTTAGTACTGATCAAGGACCTGGGGGGTCTACTCTGACAATGTGGCTTGATTTGTAATGCAGGCACCTTGACTCCCAGGGAGATGAGATCTGTCTCTGAAATGTCATCTTCACTTTGATAGGATTTTCAAAGAATACCAGGCTCCTCCTGTGCCACTCTGGAGAATGCCTCCTGCAAATATTTGGATAACAAGGGTCACCATGACAAAGGAACCCTTCCTTTGTTGTTGCCAAGACCAAATGAAGTTTTCAGGGGAAAATTTCACTCATAAGTGGTTACAACTGATTCATGATTTTCATTTCTTTGCCAGACACCCAAACAAATTTTGAAAAGCCATCCAGGGCTAAAGCAAATCCTCACCTCTGTATAAATAGCTCAAATCTCAGGGGAGATAACAGCCAATCTTCCACTGTTCTTCTTCTTGGCATTCTCTCTGCTCCCCACTGTCACTCTTCCTCCAAAGATAGTGCTGTCTGGAAATGCCACGTCTGTCCCGACTCCCTGCTGCCCCTGCACTGACCGTGCAGTTACTTTACCTCATGCACTGGGGTGGGGCACCCTTCATAGTCTGCAGGCAGCAGCCCACCTGTAGACAATTTCTGAACTCTGTGATCCAAATCTCCACTCCGTTTCAGACATCCACTTTAAGGACAACACCTTCCAGCTCCTCTGAAATCTTAAATTTCAACTACCTTCTCCATCCCTGTGCCCAGAGAGCCAGAACTGCTGGAGAAATGCAGGGAATGTGCGGTTCCCTGTATGACCTCTAAACTCAGCGGTTCACTTGGTACTGCCCATCAGTGCTCCTTCTTATTCATGCCCTGGAAATATTAAGTGAGGATGCCCAAACAGAGAAAGACAAATATCACATGATTTCACTTATATGTGGAATCTAAAACAAAACAAACAAAATAGAAATAGACTCATAGACACTGAGAGGTGACTGGTGGTTACCATAGGGGTGGGTTGCGGGGGTGGGGTATGAAATAGGTGAAGGTGATAAAGAGGCACAAAATTTCAATCATAAATTAGTCACAGCGATGAAACTACAGCAGAAAGAACATAGTCAATAGTTCTGTAACATCTTTCTGTGTTGACAGATAGTAACCACAGTAGTTGGGGCGAGCATTTAATAATATAAACTGGTCAAATCACTATTTTGCATACTTGAAACTGATATAATATTGTATATCAACAGTCTCAATAAAAATAATAATACATGTGATTCTCAGGAATACCAGAGAGGCACAAGATTGTTCTTTACCTAAAAATGGCCATTGGTTGGAGTAGAATAGTGACCACTCCATAGGCCGATCTAACCTATGCTGTGGCTTGGCATGGAAAGGGGAGTTAGACCTCCTGCACTGCTAATCTGACATTCAAGAATGGAGATAATTTATCAGTCAGCATCTGAAAAGACTGAAAGAGGAGCTGACGTGTAGGGACTAAGAATCATAATAATGGTGGGATCTCTCACCTACCTCTTTCTTCATAAATGTGTGCTATTATGTATTATTTAGACAATAGAGTAAAGAGAGTGGACAAGCAGTACAGCTCCTTTCTCATAGTAGGCATCAGATTGGTGTTCCTGGGCAGGGAAGACTTGCGGGTCTTGTGGAACTTGGAGCACATATGATTTTGAGGTGTCCTCTCAAAAAAAATACAAAATTAACCTGGTCACAGAAACAATTCAAAAGCATTTTGAAGTTGCTGTTGCCTTGTATTGAGCTGCATAATTGTGTAATCAAATTACCCTTGTACAGCAGTCAGCAGTTTATTGATGAATACATAGTTTTGCCACTGAAACATTGGTTTCTTCAGGCCACTTAACTGAGTCAGTGGCAGTTTTGCAATTATTTTGCTTAGAACCACCATACTTAATAGGCCAAAATGCTAGGTGCACACTAAGATTTGACATGATGCACTGGGATACATAAAACACACAGATATATTCCTGCTTACAGAAGTGTTGTGGATTTATTTTCTGAATGCATAAATTCTAAAAACATAGAATTAAAAAAAATTAAGGTTCATTGATATGCAATCTTATGAAAGTTTCACATGAGCAACACTGTGGTTTCAACATTCACCCATATTATCAATTCCCCCCCCACCCGACCCCATTGCAGTCACTGTCCATCAATGTAGTAAGATGCTATAGAGTTATTACTTTAAAAACATAGAAATTTTACTTCACATGATTTCCATTACAAAAGCTATGGTGCATTTATAATTGTATGTGATTCACTATGAATCATATTCCTGACAGCAGAGAATGTCTGTTTGACTAGCTGGTGATGAGAAACAAACCTTTTGATTACAATTATACATATCTGATGATATGAAAAATATTCTACAGAGCACTTTCTTGCTTCTTACATTTCCAACCTTGTTTATTTACCACTACTCCGGCACTGGGCACTATAGGATGAGTTTGTATCACTTTATTTTTCTCCTGTCCTTGCCACAAGTTCATTGTGTTGGCCTAGTAGGTGGAAGGAGACAACTAGTAGTAACTATAGACCAAGTAACTTCAGATCAAATAAATATAATCCCAAACTGAATATATCCAAAATTTCACTTCCTTTAAGATGTTAAATCACCCAAATACCCATAGCCTTTCCAAAGACAAGAGGATATGAGTGACAGAAATAAACTCTAAGTGGAATGAGACACTGGTCTCAAAAGATTGCAGTTAAAAATCTTACTTTTCCATTACATATGACATGTAAACACATTAGAAGGGGCTTGCCCATGTGAGGGTTCCAAAGCTGACATTCTATGAGCTTCACAGTAAATTCATCTTGCATCTGGACTCTTAAGGCCTGACTGTTACATAATCTGGAGGTTCCTGGCAGGGAAGTTAGGCTACTCCCATATACTGACTGAAGAACAGGCATATTGCTTATCCTCTTTAAAGATGACAAAGGTGTAAGAGGAATCAAGATCCAAAGAGTTAGGATTTGAAGTAACTTCTGAGTCAGATGAGATACTAAAAGTTTTGAGAGCAAATGGAAAGCAATAAATCAGTGTAATTTGCTGCTCTTGCAAGAGAATAACAATCCCAGGAGAAACCAATCCCACTTAGATATATGGGTCAGTTTACCTGTGTGTCAGACAGAACCACCCTACATGTTTGCAGCCTAAGGGGCTGTATGACCACCTCAATCCTCTGGCCAATATACTATCTCAGGATACTGGGATATAAAATATGTTGTAGTCATGAATTGTCCAGCCAGAACATCATCTAACAGGACTTGACCAACTTGTTCCACTTAGAGCATGGTTGTCAAACTTTCTCTGTAAAGGATCAAGTAGTAAATATTTTAGGTTTTGTGGACCATACCATCTCTATTGCAACCATTCAACTCTCCTTTGTGAAAGCTACAATAGACAAAATGCCAATGAGTGGGCAGAGCTGTGTTTCAATAAAACCTTATTATGGATGCTAAAATTTGAATTGCATATAATTTTCATGTGTCACAAAATATGATCCCTATTTTAACTATTATAAAAACCATTTTTAGTTCATCTTGCATCTGGACTCTTAAGGCCTGACTGTTACATAATCTGGAGGTTCCTGGCAGGGAAGTTAGGCTACTCCCATATACTGACTGAAGAACAGGCATACTGCTTATCCTTTTTAAAGATGAGAAAGGTGTAAGAGGAATCAAGATCCAAAGAGTTAGGATTTGAAGTAACTTCTGAGGGCTACCCCAAAAACAAGGGTCAGGCCAGATTTTGCCCCAGACTATAGTTTGCTGATCTCTATTCTAAAATATACTAAAAAAAATTTGGGATTAAGCCTATGATGGGTTTAGATGGACACCACATTTTGGTCCTATATTTCTATGCAGAAAGTATGTTTCTACAGTCACACATAATATTGTGTTTATCAGCTGGCAGGCATCATGCTGAAGATCTAAAACAGAGTTGTGGGTCTCCTGCCTGAAATTGCTCAAAAGCAACATCATCACCATGACTTTGGTTGACTGTTGGTGGTTTGGATTGGCTTGGCTATTTCTGTGGAGCAAGAGCATATGTCAGAGACACAGCAGCAATGCCCCATCACGAGAACAAGCCAGCTGGCATGCCTCTGGTGGCCAAGTGGGCAGAAGCTTGTGGTCGAAACAGACTGAGCACTCTGGCTGGCTGTACCTTGTGCCCCCTTCCTGACATTGTGCTCCATATGGGTCCCTCTTTTTAACAAAGGTGTTGAAGTCCAAAAAGTTTTGGCACAGAAAGGATGAGTCCCAGTTACTTGCATTTTTAGAAACATCAGTTTAGTATAGTACTGTAGCTCTGGGGGGAAGGGTGTTCCCAGCCTGGAGTGAGTTTCCTGTGAAGCTGGTGAAACCAAAGGAGGACAAGGGGAAGAACAGGTTGGGTGAAAGGGATTTATTTCTCATGTTCACTAGCCAGGTCCTGAATCATCTGTTTTCTCCAGCTGTAGCATGCACTCTGCCCCTAGCCTGCCCCTTCCTGCAGGAACTCCATGGGCGGTCCTTGGTGACTGGCAAGCATCAGACCAATTAGGCACAAGGAACAAAGGGGAGGCCAGAATGGCTGTTATGTCTCCACCGCTTGCCCCAAAATCCACTGGAGACTCTGCCCGGTGGTAAACACCTATTGCTATGTAAACAGACTAAGGCCAGGAGGGAAATTTTGGAAACTCTGGGTGAAAACTTCCATTTACCCCACAACTACATAATTTAAAACATCCTTTACATTAACTTTTAAGTATAACATAGAAGCCCTATTATTTTATTTATAAATCTATATGTAAAATAAGGAATTTACCTTTCCTTGTTCTTTGATTAAAGTTTAAGTTACACAGGATAAACATCCTGAAATAATCCGCTTTTCATTAAATCATTTAAACATTTTACATTACATTTATATATTTAGTCAATGAATTTTTACTTCAAATGCCTTTCCAGGCAAGTTTACTACCTAAACAAGTAAATCCTTTATACATAAACAACATAAATCAAACTTTAAATTTTAATGTAAATTAGTAAGTTTAAGTTTAGAGACTCTCAGATTCTTCCAAGCATTCCATTATTGTTTATAAGAGTAATTAAATCTTCTTCCTACTTTCAATTTAAAGTCTACAAGTCTACAATCAATTACACAGTTTAATTGGAATCCCCCTAAACAAATACATCAGATTCTCTTTAATGTCAAATTCTCTTAAATATTATAAGCACAATAAATATCAAACACATACAGATTGGCTCAGTGATTATAAAATGTATACCTAAACTTAATCCCCAAAGTACAGATAATATGGGTAGAATTACCTTCATTAAGCTGTAATTTTAAAGCCTGCTGGGTTAAAAAGATCTTACCTTTTAAGTCAAGGGTCAGCAAAATATATACAGCCCAGTGTCAAATATGGTCTGCTTTTTGGTAGGAAAGGCCTACCAAAATAGGAAAGGCCTCAAGCTAAGAATGGTTTTACATTTTTAAACAGTCAAGAGAAAAACGTAAATGAAGATGAATATTTCAGCATCCATAAAGTTTTATAGGCATACTGCTATGCTTGTTTAAATATTGTCTATGGCTGCTTTCAGGCTATGACATCAGAGTTGAGTGGTTAAGACAGACCATATGGCCCTCAAACCTAAAATATTTATTCTCTTGCCCTTTACAAAATGTTTGCTGACACGCCTCTCCCCATTTTTTGTAGAAGAAGATACAAATCATGCTGTGCTTGAATTTCAAAAGCCCAAATAAAGGATTACTGTTGCAGTAAATTTTGCCTGAAGGATATTTGAGGATGAGCAGAAAGAGCTTCTTTTAAAAGGTTGTTTATGGCCCTCCCTCCTCCATAGACCCAGAGAACAGCAAACAATAAAGATTGAGGTTAGGAAAGAAGGCAAGGGGAAGGGAAAGGGCAGAACATAACTTTGGTATGAGGACAGAAATCTAAACACTACTTTCCAATGTATCTTAAAAACATGGCATTGGGTGGAAAACAAAAGTAAAATGTTTTTAGCACAATGTCATTTAATAAACAAATGCGTGCAAACAGAGCAAATGCAAGAATGAATGTTCCCTTCCCCCCACCATGATAGAAGGGACACAAGTCGGAGCTGCCTTTCAGGATTCTTGGCAGCTATGGAGATAGCTGTAGCCACTTCTTAGAGTTCTAGGAGGAAGTACTCTGAGAGCGGCCCTGTGCTCCGGGTATGACAGGGCAATCCACAGCCAGAAGCCGCACTCTTCAGTCCCATCTGTAGAGCTCACAAATATGGGATTCCTTGTCCTTTCCTAGCTTTCTGTGGAACTACTCACCTATCTTCTCTGTATTTTGCTCTTCCTGCCATGACAGATAGTTTAACCAAATATTTCAGCTAAGTTTTTCTTTGGATAGTGAGAAGGCAAACATTCTGAAATGTCCTTAATTAAGTGACAAAAGGGCCAGAGAATGAGGGAGAGAGAGAGACAAGAGAAGGTAATCAGTCAATCGCCTCAGACCACAGCTAACCAGAGACTCCACGTTACTGGTTGAAGTTGTTTCAACAATTATCTAGAAGGTCCCCAGGACCACTACATCCTCCTTACACGTGATCAGTGTCTCACCATCATCAACAGCCAATCTGCCAGCCTTCTCTATGGACTAACCACCCATCCCTGGACTTACCCCACTTTGGGTTAGCCTACCTTCTTTATCTCTACAGATGTGAATTTAATGAAATTTCTTTCCTTGAGACCCCTCATAGATGTGCCCCGTTTCTTGAGTCCAGCGGACAAGTTGTTTCTGTTAACTGGCCTTGCTCCTGCTGAAGTAAAAACTTCCTGTCCCAGGACTCAGTCCTTATTCTAGCTAGCATCTGTAATGGCTCAGTAGACCCTTTTATTTCAGAAATCTCTCAGTCTCTAGAGTATTTGATTTGTCAGTAGCATCTCAACACCTAATTTAACCTTAAAGTTTCAATGTATGCTTCTCCTGTCATCATATCATTACAAACATGTAATGTTTGCATATATGTTTCAAGATGTAATATAGGTGTATATTTGATTCATGCAGTTTATAACTTGGATACATAACCTTTTTTCATAAACAACATTTCTATGGCATTTCTAAATCAAAAGTAAAGTCATAAAGCACTGTGTCATCAAGATGAGAAGAGAGAAATTACTGACCCTTTGGTTGCCATTGGTTTTGCCTTTCAGAAACCTCACGAAAAGAATCATTGAAATGCGTCCAGACTATTATTTAGGGTCCAGTTTTCATATTTCAGAAAACCTAATGTCTTAAAACTAAAGTAGGGAAAGTTACTTAAAATAGAGAGAGAAGGGGGAAAATACAGGAGAGAAATTTGTATGGAGAGGAAAAACAAGCATGAGGGTTAAAATGAATACAATTCCTAATTACTCCATTGAAATCATGGCAGGAATTCTGTAGCCCTTCCTTTGCTTAAACAATAATTTTAAAATAGCTGTATTTAAAAAAGAGAATGTTCAATGAGTGGGAAACTGAAAAATCCCTGTGAAATAGAAAGTTATTCTCAAAAAGAATTAATACAGTTTTCTGAGTCTGAATGTCAAGTGTTTCCTAGGTTTTGAGTTTTCCCTTTGTCTCAACTCCAAGATCACGAGTCATGGAGGCTAGAAACCCAAGTTACATTAGAGATCCATGTTAGGATACCACAATTATTGGACATCTACAGAGAATCATCAGGTATGGTAGCTAGAAATGTGGTAGTTTTGAGATAGAGCAGGGAAATGGGACAAGGATCATGCCACTGTAAAATTCATTTAGCCTGTGAAAAAAGTCCATCTTATTCTTTAACTTAATCTATAGGCTGTTCTTTATCTTCTTCCAGCCCCTTAATCAATTAAGTAACTTTGTAACCAGGATGACAGACCTCTGGAGTGTAAACAAACCTTTGCAGGTAAAGAATGCCTAGATCTAGATGAACACAAGCACCTAAATAACCCTATTCTTAAAATAAAACTTCAAAGGAATTATTAATCACCTGCATGTATCATGTCTTATGCTGACTCCTACCCAAAAGGCCCTACAGAACCTCAAACCCTAAACCCTTAAGCGTGCCTCCTCTCTGAGGTTGCCGGTGCTCCTGTCTGAGTGTGTACTGTCTTATCAAATAACTTTCTTGCTGCATAAGCCTATTCCACTTTGTCTGCTAATTCTTTTTCATGACAAAAGAACTTGCCAACCTCCACTGCCAGTGGTAATGGTAAATGTCTTTATCGCTTTGCTATTTCATTCAGCTTTCTAGTCTTAAATACAATACTTTTTTTCTCTCCCTATTTTATTTCAGACCAGTAGGGAAGTGGAAGTTCTAAGAATATGATCTCACTCCATCCAGTACTCTACAGCACCCCCAAATTCTGGGATGGTGGGAATATAATTCCCACATCATGCAGATCAAGAAGACACAGATACCAGGTGACCTTGGCTTTTGGAGTTGGCAAGGGATTTGCCCTACACCTAGCATGAAATGAACTTTCTTTTTCTCCCTATTTTTCCTTCTGCTCTACAGCTGGCACAGCTGCTGACAAGCACTTTAATGAGTTCCTTTCTTGATGGCACTTCTTTGAACTGATCTCAAATTCCTTCAAATTATAATCAGGAGCCCTCCTCCATCCAGGCTGAGGTTTCACCTGTCAGGGAGAGACTTCCTTACTGGCCAGCAACATCTTTATAATGTTTCAAACATTTTTTGCCTATTTAAAATTTTCTATAAGTCTTTTTATTTTGCTTTCTGTACTGTTTATTTTTGTGTGGTAAGAACACTTAAGATCTACTTTCTTAAATTATTTAGGTAATTTTGATCAAATTCTTTTTAAAAAATAAAATGAAAAAGTCCATTTTTTAGAAAGGATTTGATCAAAACTACAACACATAGTTCTAGGCAGCACAGCCCTCGCTTTAGAATGGCTTCCTTGTGAATGAAATTATACACTTGCTAATGAACAACATACCTCAGTGAAAGAGCACTACAAAGGCTTGTAGGCTGTGGCATGGAGTAGAGGGGACTATGAATAGAAATTTAATATCAAAGCAATGGCTATCATTTACAGAAAAAATCAGGTCTTATGAATCTGAAAGTAGCTGCCTGGAGGTGTAAAGTAGGATCTTTAACTGGGGATGGATGAGAGATTTTCTAAATTTTTTGACTCTTAAACCACCTAACCTTGTGAGATACTTTAGGAGTTTGAGGGACCATTTCAACATTTTTATGTGTTATATGATAAGGAAAGGCCAATAAAGTGTTGTCACATTTTAAAAACATTATTTTGATATAAAATACAACACCAAGCAAAGTGTGAAGCATAAAGGATTATCACAAAGGGAAAAGCCATGAACCCACACCTAGATTAAGAAACAAAAACTTGCCAGTACCTCTAAAGGAGACAATTCTCCTAATTTTCATAGTAATAAGTTTTTAAATTTAGTTTTATCACCTAACAAGTACTTTCTAATTATGTTACCTGTTCTTTGATGCTTCTTCTCATCTCAATATTCTTTTCACTTTTTGCAACTGTTTTTTTTTGCTGTTCTGTTTTTTTTCTCTTCATTCGTTTGGAAGTTATACCTTCTTCTGAATACCCTTTAACATTTCCTTTAGTGAGTGTTGCTGATGAATTCTTCCAGGATTGCCTGACCTATTTCATCCGCATTCTTCAAAGATACTTTTGCTGGGTATACACATACAATTTGGCATCAAGAAAGTTAATTTGCATATTGGGACCCACAAAATGGAGGCTACCCTAGTGGCCCAGCCCACACCACAAATCTAAACCTAAGTGAGCCTGCACTTACAGGACACACCGATCAAGGAAACCTAACACACAGCAATCACAATCCTCCAATGCAGCTTTAGCTAGCTTACTTTGCCCTAGAAAATAGGACCTGCTAGCCTTGTTTATTGTTGTCATTGTTATTATTTTGCAATTAAAGCTATCATCCCACCAATTTCTGGCTTCCATTGCTTCTACTGAGAAATTACCTATTAATCTGTATGCTCTACTGAATGAGAATAGATTACATTCCCCACTCCATTCCTGTTACCCCCTTCCTTATTTTAAAGGTTTTTTTTTTTGCAATTTCCCTAAATGTGGGTGGGAATTTCTTTCCTATTACTTTAACTCTGCTTTGGAATTTTAAGTTACAGATGTGATACCCAATTATGCTATAAAACAATAGATTGTATTTACTAAAGTCAAGAATGTTCTTATATAACCATATATAATTATAAAATACCAGAATTAAAGCCTATACTGAAGTATACTGTAATCAGAGAATTTATTTAGATTTTGCAAATTATCATACTAATATCCTTTTTTTCTGGTCCAGGATCCAATCTGGGATCCATTTTATTTAGCTGACAATTCCCTTGGTCCCCTTTAATTTGGAAGAGTTCCTCAATCTTCCCTGTCTCATGACCTTGACATTTTAGAAGAGTACAGGTCCATCATTTTGAAAAATTTTGGGTTTGATATATTCTCATGATTAGGTTTGGCTTAAGCATTTTGGCAGGAATATTATAGAAACGATGTGTGTCCTCCTTAGCATATCATCTGGGGAGTCATGTGATACTGCCTCACCCCATTACTTGTGATGCAAACCTTGATCACTTGGTTATTATGGTGTCTGACCAGTTTCTCCACTGAAAATATGATTAATAAATATCTTATGGGAGCATAATTAGAGACCATACATTATCCCTTCAAATGTTGCTTTTCCTCTTTTTCAATCCTTTTTGGGTTTCCTACTAATTATATTAGATCTTTTCATTGTAACCTCTATGTTTCTTATCCTTTATTTCATATTTTTATCTTTTGGCTTTTCCTGCTTCTCTCTGGATATATTCTTCTGTCCTCGTTTCACTAATTTACCCTCCAGCTCTGTTTCATCTGCTGTTAATTCCATCCCTGGAGATAGTAATTCCACCTATTGTGTTTTTCATTTCTGTTTTCTATTTTTTTGTTTTGAATTCTCAAAATTACCTTTTATAGTTTCTAGCTGACATTTTTAAGGCCTTAGTTTTTATTTCTATGAGTACAGTAAGTTTAATGCTGTTCTACTACCTGGAACCATGTAAATGTTTTTGTTCCATTTTTCTAGTTCCTGTTCATGATATCTTATTTCCTCACATATTTGTCTGTTTGTTTTCTGGGGCCATTAATAATCCAGGATCACCTTAACTTAAATTCAAGATGTGAAATTTTCTGGATCATCCCAATGTTTCAAAGCAGGGCTACTTATTTCTGGTCTACCCTTACTCCTAAGGGTGCAATCTTTCAGCATTCCAACCCAAAGCACAGGTTGCTTTACTAGTCTCTCCCCTTGGCAAACCCTGTTAGGGCCCTCACTTCTGGGTCAACACATGTCTCCAGAGCAAAGTAGCAACTTTGGGCTTCTCTCTCTGGATTTTCATCTTCTCCTGCACTTTCACCCAGTAATTCGTCATCACCTTGTTTGCTTTTTGATGTCTTAAAGAAATGTTTTATTTTAATGCAGATTTAGTTATCTTGAGTGTAAGTACTGGTTCAAATTACCTGGTCTGCATAACCAAGTAGTATTTTCTAGATTAAACAGATCAGAACACTAAATTTTATGTAGTATAAAATTACTGTTAAATTCAGTATTTGACAATATGGAAAAAGAAACTTGACTTTGTATATAGCAAGTAACAAATGCTGCTTAATGTAAGTGCAACATAATTTGTTGACATGTGTTTTATTTTATTTAAAAAATTTTAAGGTATTATTGATATACAATCTTATGAAGGTTTCACTGAAAAAACAATGTGGTTACTACATTTACCCATATTATCAAGTCCCCGGCCATACCCCAATGCAGTCACTGTCCATCAGTGTAGTAAGATGCCACAGATTCACTATTTGACTTTTCAGTGCTACACTGTTCTCCCCATGATCCCCCATACCATGTGTACTAAACATAATACTCCTCCATCTCCTTCTCCCTCCTTCCCCACCTACCCTCCCACACCCCTCCCGTTTGGTAACCACTAGTCCCTTCTTGGAGTCTCTGAGTCTCCTATTATTTTGTTCCTTCAGTTTTGCTTCGGTGTTATACTCCACATATGAGGGAAATCATTTGGTACTTATCTTTCTCTGCCTGGCTTATTTCACTGAGCACAATATCCTCCAGCTACATCCATGTTGTTGCAAATGGTAGAATTTGTTTCTTTCTGATGGCTGAATAGTATAGATGAATAGTATTCAGATGTATACTGAATAGTATACATCTCTTCTTTATCCATTCATCTACTGATGGACACTTAGGTTGCTTCCATTTCTTGGTTATTGTAAATAGTGCTGTGATAAACATAGGGGCGCATATCTCTTTTTGAATCTGAAAACTTGTATTCTTTGAGTAAATTCCAAGGAGTGGGATTCCTGGGTCAAATGGTAATTCTATTTTTAGTTGTTTGAGGAACCTCCATATTGCTTTCCACAATGGTTGAACTAGCTTACATTCTCACCAGCAGTGTAGGAGGGTTCCCCTTTCTCCACATCCTTGTCAGCATTTTTTGTTCTTTGTCTTTTTGATGTTGGCCATCCTTACTGGTGTGAGGTGATATCTGATTGTGGTTTTAATTTGCATTTCCCTGATGATAAATGATTTGGAGCATCTTTTCATGTGTCTGTTGGCCATGTGAATTTCTTCATTGGAGAACTGTCTCTTCATATCCTCTGCCCATTTGTTAATCAGATTATTGGCTTTTTGGGTGTTGAGGCGTGTGAATTCTTTATATATTTTGGAAGTTAAACCATTGTAGGATATGTCATTTACAAATATATGCTCCCATACTGTAGAATGCCTTTTTATTCTGTCGATGGTATCCTTTGCTGTACAGAAACTTTTTAGTTTGATGTAGTCCCATGTGTGCATTTTTGCTCTTGTATCCCTTGCTCGAAGAAAAGCATACAGGAAGAAGTTGCTCATGCTTATATTCAGGAGATTTTTGCCCATGTTGTCTTCTAAAAATTTTATGGTTTCATGACTTACATTCAGGTCTTTGATCCATTTCGAGTTTGCTTTTGTGTATGGGGTTAAACAATAATCCAGTTTCATTCTCTTGCATGTAGTTGTCCAGTTTTGCCAACACCAGCTGTTGAAGAGGTTGTCATTTCCCCATTGTATGTCCATGGCTCCTTTATCATATATTAATTGACTATATATGCTTGGGTTTATATCAGGGCTCTCTAGTATGTTCCATTGGTCTTTGGGTCTGTTCTTGTGCCACTACCAAATTGTCTTGATTACTGTGGCTTTGTAGTAGAGCTTGAAGTTGGGGAGCATAATGCCCCTGCTTTATTCTTCCTTCTCAGGATTGCTTTGGCTATTAGGGGTCTTTTGTGGTTCCATATGAATTTTAGGATGATTTTCTCTGGTTTGTTAAGAATGCTGTTGGTATTTTGATAGGAATTGCATTGAATCTGTGGAATACTTTAGGTAGGATGGCCGTTTTGACAATATTAATTCTTCCTGTCCATGAGCATGGATGCGTTTCCATTTACTGGTATCTTCTTTAATTTCTCTCATGACTGTCTTGTAGTTTTCAGGGTATAGGTCTTTCACTTCCTTGGTTAGGTTTATTCCTAGGTATTTTATTCTTTTTGATGCAACTGGGAATGGAATTGTTTTTCTGATTTCTCTTTCTGTTAGTTCATTGTTAGTGTATAGGAAGCCACAGATGTCTGAGTATTAATTTTGTATTTTGCGATTTTGCTGAATTCAGATATTAGATCTAGTAGTTTTGGAGTGAATTCTTTAGGGTTTTTTATGAACAATATCATGTCATCTGCAAACAGGGACAGTTTAACTTCTTCCTTGCCAATCTGGACACCTTTTATTTCTTTGTGTTGTCTGATTGCCATGGCTAGGACCTCCAGTACTATGGTGAATAGAAGTGGGGAGAGTGGGGATCCTCCTTGTCTTGTTCCCGATCTTAAAGGAAAAGCTTTCAGCCTCTTGCTGTTAAGTATAATGTCAGCTGTGGGTTTGTCATATATGCCTTTATTATGTTGCGATGCTTGCCATCTATACCCATTTTGTTTAGAGTTTTTATCATGAATGGATGTTGAATTTTGTCAAATGCTTTTTCAACATCTATGGAGATGATCATGTGGTTTTTGTCCTTTTTGTTGATGTGGTGGATGATGTTGATGGATTTTCAAATGTTGTAGCATCCTTGCATCCCTGGAATAAATCCTACTTGATCATAATGGAATCTTTTTGATGTACTTTTGAATTCAGTTTGCTAATATTTTTTTTGAGTATTTTTGCATCTATGTACAAGGGATATTGGTCTGTAATTTTCTTTTTTGTGGTGTCTTTGCCTTGTTTTGGTATTGGAGTGATGTTGGCCTCATAGAATGAGTTTGGAAGTATTCCCTCCTCTTCTACATTTTGGAAAACTTTAAGTAGGATGGGTATTAGGTGTTCACTAAATTTTTGTTAAAATTCAGCGGTGAAGCCATCTGGTACAGGCATTTTGTTCTTATGTAGTTTTGTGATTACCAGTTCAATTTCATTGCTGATAATTTGCTCAGATTTTCTTTTTCTTTCTGGGTCAGCCTTGGAAGGTTGTATTTTTCTAGAAAATTGTCCATTTCTTCTAGGTTATCCAGTTTGTTAGCATATAATTTTTCATAGTATTCTCTAATAATTCTTTGTATTTCTGTGGTGTCTGGAGTGATTTTTCCTTTTTCATTTCTGATTCTGTTTATGTGTGTAGACTCTTTTTTCTTGATAATTCTGGCAAGAGGGTTATCTATTTGGTTTATTTTCTCAAAGAAACAGCTCTTGCTTTCATTGATTCTTTCTATTGTTTTATTCTTCTTGATTTTATTTATTTCTCCTCTAATCTTTATTATGTCCCTCCTTCTACTGACTTTGGGCCTCATTTGTTCGTATTTTTCTAGTTTCATTAATTGTGAGTTTAGACTGTTTATATGGTATTGTTGTTCTTCTTTCTTGAGGTAGGCCTGTATTGCAATATACTTTCCTCTTAGCATGGCCTTCACTGTGTCCCACAGATTTTGCGGTGTTGAATTATTGCTGTCATTTGTGTCCATATATTGCTTGATCTCTGGTTTTATTTGGTCATTGATCCATTGATTATTTAGGAGCATGTTGTGAAGCCTCCACGTGTTTGTGGGGTTTTTCATTTTCTTTGCTTAATTTTTTCTAGTTTCATACCTTTGTGGTCTGAGAAACTGGTTGGTACAATTTCAATCTTTTTTAATTTACTGATGCTCTTTTTGTGGCCTAGTATATGACCTATTCTTGAAAATGTTCCATGTGTACTTGAGAAGAATGTGTATTTTGCTGCTTTTGGGTGTAGAGTTCTGTAGAGGTCTGTTAGGTCCATCTGTTCTAGTGTGTTTTTCAGTGCCTCTGTCTCCTTACTTATTTTCTGTCTGGTTGATGTGTCCTTCAGAGTGAGTGGAGTGTTGAAGTCTCCTAGAATGAATGCATTGCATTCTATTTCCCCCTTTAATTCTGTTAGTATTTTTCTCACATGTGTAGGTGCTCCTGTGTTGGGTACACAGGTATTTATAATAGTTAGATCTTCTTGTTGGGTTGACCCCTTAATCATTATGTAATGTCCTTCTTTATCTCTTGTGACTTTCTTTGTTTTGAAGTCTATTTTGTCTGATACAAGTACTGCAACTCCTGCTTTTTTCTCCCTATTAGTTGCATGAATTATCTTTTTCCATCCCTTCACTTTTGGTCTGTGCATGTCTTTGGGTTTAAAGTGAGTCTCTTGTAGGCAACATATAGATGGGTCTTGTTTTTTTATCCTACCAGCTATTAAACCTTAGGAACACTTTCATCTATAGCAGTCCCTCCAAAATACACTGTAGAGGTGGTTTGTGGGAGGCAAATTCTCTCAGCATTTGCTTATCTGGAAATTGTTTAATCCTTCCTTCAAATTTAAATGATAATCTTGCCAGATAAAGTATTCTTGGTTCAAGGCCCTTCTGCTTCATTGCATTAAATACATCACGCCACTCCCTTCTGGCCTGTAAGATTTCTGCTGAGAAGTCTCATGATAGCCTGATGGGCTTTCCTTTGTATGTGATCTTATTTCTCTCTCTAGCTGCTTTTAATAGTCTGTCCTTATCCTTGATCTTTGCCATTTTAATTACTATATGACTTGTTATTGTTTTCCTTGTGTTCCTTGTGTTGGGAGATCTATGGGTCTCCATGGCCTGAGAGACTATCTCCTTCCCCAGATTGGGGAAGTTTTCAGCAATTACCTCCTCAAAAACACTCTCTATCCCTTTTTCTCTCTCTTCTTTTTCTGGTACTCCTATAATGTGAATATTGTTCCGTTTGGATTGGTCACACAGTTCTCTCAATATTCTTTCACTCTTTGTGATCCCTTTTTCTCTCTGTTCCTCAGCTTCTTTGTATTCCTTTTCTCTAGTTTCTATTTCATTTATCTTCTCCTCCACAGTATTCAATCTGCTTTTAATACCCTCCATGGTGCTCTTCAATGATTGGATCTCTGACCAGAATTCATTCCTGAGTTCTTGAAATTTTTCTGTACGTCCATCAGCATGCTAATGATTTTTATTTTGAAATCCCTTTCAGGTAGATTCATGAGGTTGATGTCATTTAAATCTTTCTCAGGAGTTGTGTTAATAATTTCACTTTGAACCAGGTTCCTTTGGTGTTTCATATTTGTATATGGCTCCCACTACTGCCCTGAAGCTCTACTCTCTGGAGCTGCTGAGCCCCTGAAGCAATGTCAGAGGTCACAGGGGAGTGGTATTGGTGCCTGCGGGGAGGAAATAACTGTTTCCTGCTTCCTGGCTACTAAGCCTGTCTCCACTGCCTGAGCCAGTGGGCTGAGCACACAGGTATAAGCTTCTATGCTTTGTGTTTGTAGTTGCGGTAGGTGGGCCTTCCCTCTGGCTGGCCTAATGCCATGGTAGGGTTTGCGAGCCAGGTGGGGCTGGCCAGGAGAAAGGTGCAGTATGCTACGTATCATGGAGGGGCTCCTTGGAACTGTGTAGCCAGCCAGGGAGCTGGAGCACCTGAAGATTGTGAAAGCTCCCCGCCTCCCCCATTGGGCAGAGTGCACCCAGACAATTTTGTCTATGTGTTTTTTCTCCTGAGCAGTAAGCTCTGTGCAATCCTTGCCCCTTTAGCAGCCCTCTCACTAAGGGCTTCCTTGTTAGGAAGTCTCTCACACTGCCCACCTTTCTTTTGTCCCAGAGCAGCCTGATATGGATCCCTGCTTTCCACAAGTGGCTGGAATCTCAGTCTCTCCAGGAATTCTGCCTGTCTTAGCTTTCCAACCCCCTAATTACAAGAGTACCATGCAAGCACCATGAAATGTAGGTTTGTGCTCCCAGAGCAGATCTCTGGAGCTAGGTATTCAGCAGTCCCAGGTCTCCACTCCCTCCCCACTCCATTTCTCTTCCTCCCGCTGGTGAGCTAGGGTGGGGGAAGAGCTTGGGTCCTGCCACGCCATAGCTTCGGTACGTTACACTGTTCTGTGAGGTTTATTCTTTTCTCCAGTTATATGCAGTTGGGCACAGTCCTCTTTCCTATTGCTCTTTCAAGATTAGTTATATTAACTATGTTTTCATATCATATGCAGTTTTAGGAGGAAGCCTCTGTCTTACCTCTCATGCTGCCATCTTTAATCCTCATCCCCTGTCTTTTTGTTGACATGTGTTTTAAAATAACATACTGTGTTAGCTTGATTTGGAGACTAAATGCATATTAAAATATAGTTGGAAATTTTTCTCCCTATTATGCTTTAAAAATAAATAAAAACTTTTTCATGTCTTTATGCTTGAGATTCTTGAATTTTGTACTTAAGAAAGCAACTGACCTTTTTTAGTTGAGATGTAATTGACACAAAAATATATTAGTTTCAGGTGTATACATGATTTGATAATTGTATATATTACAAAATGATCGCCACAATAAGCCTAGTTCATATTCCTTACTGCACATCATTTAAAAAAATTTTTTTCTTTTGATGAGAACTTTTAAGATCTATTCTCCTTAGTGAACAGAAGGAAGTTCACTGCAGTAAAGATATGGATTAAGAACCAAGAAAGATTTCAAATAAACAACCTAACATTACATCTCAACGAACTGTAAATAGAAGAACAAAGCCCTAAGTTAGTAAAAGAAAGGAAATAACAAGGATCAGAGTGGAAATAAATGAAATAGAGACCAAAAAGGAAACAGAGGAGTGACATCACCAAGATGGTGACAGAGGTTGTTCTTGACTTTGCTCCTTCTTATATGAACAACAGCTAACATCTTTTCAAGAATAAGATACCACTGAGAGAATAGAACATGGGGTGTGAGACTCACATACACCCCTGCATCTCAGAGACCAAGACTGCATTAGGAGGGTAAGGGAAGTGGCTACACATTGACTGAATTGCCCCTTCCC
Source organism: Manis javanica (assembly GCF_040802235.1). Classification (NCBI taxonomy): domain Eukaryota; kingdom Metazoa; phylum Chordata; class Mammalia; order Pholidota; family Manidae; genus Manis; species Manis javanica. Next base: position 155,793,146 of record NC_133157.1, read on the forward strand.
CACGACAGTGCTGAACCACTTGGAAAGGTTTTTCCAGTGGGAAAAGAGAACCTGGGGGTACAAGCAGCACCCCCAGCATTGTGAATTGCTTTGCAGTAGCTCCTACTCTAATCTAACAACATGGGAATTACAGGGGACTCTGTAGGGCCCAAACTCTAGGTACCTGAGTCTGATAGAGAAGAAGGGAGACTAACAACAACCAGCACACAGATCTTAGCACCTGCAGTGCCCAAATAGTAATCCCAACCAACAACTTTGCTCATCTAAAGAACCAAATTGAGGGCATGCTCTGAGCAGGGAACTCAGCAGGGTACAGACCTGCCTGATTCACATCCTCCAATAAGGAGTTTTTGCTGATGCTAGGGGCCAGGTTAGCTACATCCAGGCAAAGAGCTGAGTCAGCCCCACTTGCTGTGATGAGCACATTCTGGCCCTAACTGACCAAAGGGATGATGACAACTCCTGGAAGCAGTGTGGCTCAGCAGTGCTGAAGCTGAGAAGCAGGTAGGTGAAGCTGATCACTCCCAGAGCAAAGCCAGTACAAGGTGTAGAACATTCCTGTGCTATGCACAGGCAAGGGGACTAATTCACAGCCAAGGCTGAGGGTAGCTCTTGGCCCCTCCCAACCAGAGAGCCTCTTTGAGAAATTGAGAGTAGCCTGGATTGACCATTACCCCTAACACTCAGGCAAGGAAACTGAGACATAGTCCCATTCACTGTGGAGAGAGATCTTCTGTCTTCATCTGACCAAAAAGGCTGGCAACAACTCCTGGAAGATGTGTGGCCTGATGGCATCTGTGCCAACAGGTGGGTAGGCAGAGCTGACAGTTTGCCAAACAAAGCCAGTGGCCCTATTAGGTCAAGAAACTTGGGGTATGGGTTAACTTGAGTTAAGACAGTAAACAAAGAGCTTTACCAACTTTAGAGATGCCTCTCCTGCTGTGTTGGGGCAAGGAATCTAATTGATAGCCTTACTCGTTAGAAAATACAGTCCTCAGCCTGCCCAAGCCTGTGTAACCAGAGCACACCAGAAGCTGCATAGCCCATTCAATAGCCCTATGTACAGGGGTACTTGAGCAGAGAACACAACCTACAGTTTCCCCCACCTGTAGAGAAAACCTGGCAGCCTCACCTGACTAGGGAATTCAGTGCACACTGTGGCCTGATTTGGGTCCCCAAACAATGAGCTATTCAGGCCCTGGGTTGTATGCTGTTTGCTGCCTTGTCAAGGAATGGGAGCTAATATATCACCTCATCTATCACTGAATATAGTACCAGTCTTGACCATCTAGTAAATCTGAACAGAGAATCCAGACAAACATGAAGCCTATTCTACAACCTCACTTGGGTAGGGAGCCAAGCCAGCAGTCCTATCTAATTGTTCTCAGTGAGTGGCACTACCTCATACTGGTGTCCTCACAGCTCAATCAGTTGCCTTGCCCCAAAAGACTGTAATAGCAGGTGCATTTGCCCAAAGACATTACCAGCAGACACACCTAGAAAGCCAAACTGAGCTCTTGTGAAGATCTCTCTATGCCAAAGCAACCCTGCGAAGTCTGTAAGAGGAGCCTGATTGCCCAAATGCACAGATACCAATGTATGGAATCAAGGCTAATGAAAAATCAGGTAAAGACAGCACTACTAAAGAAAACTAGTTAAGCTCTGATAACTGGCCCTAAATAAAGAGAGACTTATGAACTGTCAAAGAATTCAGAATAATCCTCTTAAGGAAGTTTAGTGAACTGCAAGAAAACACAAATAACTAAGTGAAATTAGGAAAAGAATATATGAACAAAATGAGAAGTTCAAAGAAATAGCAGCCAGCATGCAAAACAAATCAAAACAAAACCAACAACTGCCCCCACCCACCAAACAGAAACCCTCGAGATAGAGATGAAAAATATAATTACTGGACTGAATAATTCAATAGGGAGTTTCAAAAGTAGACTCAACCATGCAAAAGAAAAATCAGTGACCTGAGGGATAATTACTCAGTCAGAGGAATAAAAAGAAAAAGAATGAGAAGAGTTATAAAATCCTATGGGAATTATGGGACACAATGAAAAGAAGCAATATTTGTACTATGGGAATTCCAGAAGGAGAAGAGAAAGAGAAAGGCAGCATATATTTAAAACAATATAGCTGAAAACTTCCTGAACCTGGGGAGGCAAATGGATATCCAAATGCATGAAGCCCAAAGGACCCCAAAATAAAATACATTATAATTAAATTGTCAAAAGTCGAAGACAGAAAGAATTTTTAGAGCTTCAAGAAAAAAAGAAGCTACATATAAAGGAAACTCCGTAAGAGTGTCCGTGGATTTCTCACCAGAAACTTTTTTAGGCCAGTAGAGAATGGGACGACATATTCAAAATACTGAAAGACAATAACTCAACCAAGAATTCAATAAGGGAGTATCTATCCTTCAGAAATGAGGGAGGGATAAAGACTTTTTCAAACATACAAAAGTTGAGGAAATTCATTACCACTAGATCTACATTACAAGAAGTGCTAAATGGAGTTTCTTGAGTGGAAGTAGAAGAATGCAAATTAACATAAAAACATTAAAAGGTAGGTAAATCCTACTGGTAAATATATAGTTATAGATTCTGCTATATGGTAATAGTGGTGCATAGTTCACTTGCAATGCTGGTTTGAAACTTTAAAAAAACATAGTAAAAATAACCGTAACTACAATAATATGTTGTTGGTTAAACAATATAAAAATGTAAATTGTAACAGAAATAATCTAAAATTTGAGGTGGGGGAAAAAACAAAGGATAAAGTTAAGTTGCTATCAGTTTAAAATAGGGTTTTGTAAGTTTAAGATATTTTATGTAAGCCTCGTGGTAACCATATGGGAAAATCTTATAGTAATTACATAAAAGAACACTATAGAGAAATCAATGCACACTTATACCAAAAGACATCAAAACACACAAAAAAGTAGGATAAGAAATAAAGAATAATGGATCAACAAAACAACCAGAAAAATAACAAAATGGCAATAGTAAGTCCTTACCTATCAATAATTACTTTAAACATGATCACATGAAATTCCCCAGGTAAAAGACAGAATGACTGAATAGACAAAAAATATAAGATCCAAAAGTATGCTACCTACAACAGACTCACTTTAACCTTCAAGACACACACAGGCTGAGAGGGAAGGGATGGAAAAAGAGATTTTAAGCAAATGTTAACAACAACTACAAAAAGCAAGGGTAACTACTTTAAACCAAAAATGATAAAAAGAGACAAAGTCATTGTATAATGATAAAGGAGGTCATTACATCAGGAAAATATAGAAATTGTAAATATTTATGCACTCACTATTGGAGTACCTAAATATTTAAAGCAGAACTGAACAGAGCTAAATGGAGAAATAAACAATAAGAAATTAATATTTGGGGATTTTAATACCCAATTCTCAAAAAATGGATAGATCATCCAGAGAAAAAATCAATAAGGAAACAATGGATTTGAACAGCACCACAGACCAGATTGACCTAACAGACATGTGTGGAACAGTTTATCTAATAGCAGCAAAATACACATTCATCTCAAGTGCACACAGAACATTTTGTAGGAAAGACCATTTGTTAGGCCACAACACAAGCCTTAGCAGGTTCAGGAAGATTGCAATCATTACCAAGTGTCTTCTCTGACCACAATGGCATTAAACTAGAAATTGATAACAAGAGGAAGAGTAGAAAATGCACAGACCCATGGAAATTAAACAACACTCTCCTAAACAACCAATGGATCAAAGAATAAATTAAAGGGGAAATCAAAATTTTCTTGAGACAAATGGAAATGGAAACACAACACACCAGCATTTATGAGATGCAGCAATAGCAACTTTAAGAGGGAAGGTCATAGCAATAAATGCTTACCTTAAGAAAAAGAAAGATGTCAAACACACACCTAACTCTATGCTTTAAGGAACTTGAAAAATAACAAACTGAGCCCAAACTTAGCCAAAGAAAGGAAATAATAAAGATTAGAGCAGAAGTAAATGAAATACAGGACACAAAACAACAGAAAAGATTAACTAAACTAATAGTTGAAGAGTTAAGCAAATTGACAAACCCTTAGGTAGCCTAACCAAGGAATAAAGAGAAAGGACCTAAATCAAGAAATTTATAAATGAAAAGTAGACATTACAACTCCCACAGTTAATGGTCATAAGAGACTTTTATGAACAATTATTCAACAACAAACTGGACAATCAGAAAGAAATAGAAAATTTCTTAGAAATATATACCTTACTAAGACTGAATCAGAAAGAAATAGAATACTCCAAGAATACTCAATGGAGAAAAGACAGTTTTTTCAAAAAATAGTGTTGGGATGATTGGATATTTACATATAAAAGAATGAGTCTTATCATGCATAATTCATAAAAGTTAACTCAAAATGGATTCAAGACTTAAATATAAGACATGAAACTCTTAACAGAAAGCATGGAACTAAGCTCCTTGGGTCATTAACAAGGGGAAAAAACAACCTATGGATTGGGAAAAAATATTTACAAACTATATTTACAAACCATCAGATATGATAAGGGGTTGATATCCAGAAATATATAAAAGAATTCATACAACTAGCAATAACCAAATTAACCAATTAAAAAATAGGTAAAGGACCTGAATAGACATTTCTCCAAAGAAGATAAATAAAAGTCCAATAAGTATATGAATACATGTTCAACATCATGAATCACTAGAGAAATGCAAATTATAACCACAATGGAGGGGAATGGGGAGAAAAATGAAATAGGTGAAGTGGATTATGAGGTAAAAACTTCCAGTATAAAATGAATATGTCATGGGAATGAAAAGTACAACATCGTGAATATGGTCAATAATATTTTCATAACTTTGTATGGTGACAGATGGTAATTACACCCATCATGGTGAGCATTTCATAATGTATACAGATGACAAATCACTGTTATATACCTGAAAGTAATATATTATATGTGAACTATACTTCAATTAAAAAACAAACAAAACCACAATGAGATATCACCTCATATCTGTTAGAATGGCCTTAGTTAAAAAGACAAGAGATAACAAATATTGATATGATGTAGAGAAAAGGAGAACCCTTGTGCACTGTTGGTGGGTATGTAAACTGGTACAGCCACTATGGAAAACAGTATGGAGCATCCTCAAATAATTAAAAATAGAATTATCATACTTCTGGAAATACATCTAAAGGAAATGAAAACACTAATTCAAAAAGGTTTCTGCAACCTCATGTTCATAGCAGCATTATTTACAATAGCCAAGACATGGAAACAACTTAAGCCTAAGTGTCTCTCAATGGATGAATGGATAAAGAAGTTGTGGTGGAATGGGTATATATACAATGGAATATTCAGCCATAGAAATAAGGAAATCCTTGCATTTAAAATAACATGGATGGATCTTGAAGGCATTATGCTAAATGAAATAAGTCAGACAAAAACAAATATTGTATGATCTTATTTATATATAGAATCTAAAAAAATCAAACTCATAGAAAAAGAGATCAGACTTGTGATTACCGGAGATGAGGGTGGGGTAAGAGAAATTGGAGGAAGTTCATGAGAAGGCAAAAACTTCCAGTTATAAGATAAATAAGGACTAGGGATGTAATGTACAACAAATAATTATAGCTAACACTGATATCTGACATACAAGAAAGTTGTTAAGAGAAAAATCCTATGAGTTTGTATGACAGGGTGACCTTTTTTCCCTTTTTTTCTTCCTTTTCTTTTTATTGTATCACTATAAGATGGAAGTTAGCTGAAGCTATTGTGGTAATCATTTCACAATATATGTAAATTAAGCCATCATGCTGTGTATGCCTTAATTTTATGCAGTGATATCTGCCAATTATTTCTCAATAAACCTGGAAAAAAATAAAAGCAACAACAAAAGACAATAGAAAATATCATTAAAACTAAGATCTGGTTTTTTAAAAGATAAAATACACAAACATTTAGATGATCAAGGAAAAAGAGAGAACTTCAAATTAGAAATGAAAGGGGAGAAATATAAAAAAAACAAAGAGACTACTGTGACAGCTGGACAATGTAGAAGAAATTGATCAATTCTTAGAAATATATAACCTATCAAGATGAATCATGAATAAACAGAAAATCTGAACAGACTAGTCACTAGCAAAGGAGATTGAGTCATTTAATTAAAAACCTCCCAACAAACAAAGGTCCACATCCAGATGGCTTTATAGATGAATTCTACCAAACATTCAAAGAAGCATTAATATCAATCCTTAAACTCTTCCAAAAGTAGAAGAGGAGGGAATACATCCAAACTCATTGTATAAGGTCAGCACTACCCTGATACCAAAATCAGACAGACACCACAAAAAAGGAAAATTACAGGCCAATATCATAGATGAACATAGATGCAAAAACTCTCAACAAAACATTAGTAAACCAAATTCAACAATACATTTAAAGAATCATACACCTGGTTCACTTTTTTAAAAATAATTTTGTTTCAAATAAATACATTGTTCAGTTTCTTTGATAGTACTGGGAACATTTTGTATCAATTATTTCTTGAAACATCCTGTCAGCTGGCAGAGGTTTAGAAATCTGTGATATAAAACTGTTTTGGCAAAGCTATGGTCATAGTGAATGGGGTATGATATGTACTTTTAAGCAGTTTTATGTCAAAGTTAAATTTTGAAAATTATTATTTTTTAAGATACATGCAAGTTACTTTAAGTTTGTGGGCCACATAAGAAATCCTCTGATACATAAAATATCTGTCAAGTAGTACACATTAACAAATGAAGGAAAGAAATCATAATCATCTCAGGTGAGAAGAAAACATTTGGTAAAATTCAACATCTGTTTATGATAAAAAGCTCAACAAAGTGAGGACAGGGGGAACATACCTCAATACAATAAAGGCCATATGTGACAAGCCCACAGCTAAAATCATATTCAACCGTAAAAACTGAAAGCCTTTCTTCTAAGAATAGGATAAGGGATGCCCACTCTCACCACTTTTATTCAACATAGTTTTGGAAGTCCTAGCTAGAGTAATTAGGCAAGAAAAATAAATAAAAGGCATCTGAATCAGAAAGGAAAAAGCAAAACTGTCATTATTTGCAGATTACATGTCATATCTAGAAAACCTTAAAGACTCCACCAAATACATGTGAGAATAAACTAATTCGAAGATACAGGATACAAAATCAATATGGAAAAACTGGTTGCATTTCTACAACCAGTTAATGAACTATCAGAAACACTATAATGAACTATCATAAGAAGCAGTTAACAATCCCATTCAAAATTACATAGTATCTGGAAATAAATTCAATCAAGGAGGTGAAAGACCTGTACTCTGAAAGACAATGATGAAAGAAGTTGATGAAGACACAAATAAATGGAAAGATAGTCTGTGCTCATGAATTGGAAGAATTAATATTGTTAAAATGTCCATACTACCCAAAGCAATCTACAGATTCAATGCAATCCCTATCAAAATTTCAATGGCATTTTTCACAGACTAGAACAAATAATCCTAAAATGTGTATAGAACCACAAATGATGCTGAAAAGCCCAAGCAACCTTGAGAAAGAACAAAGCTGGAGGCATTATGCTCCCTAATTCCAAACTATGTTAGATGCTATAGTCATCAAAACAGTATAGTATTGCCATAAAAGCAGACACACAGATCAATGGAATAAAACATCGAACCCAGACATAAACCCATGCATATATGGTCAGCTAATTTATGACAAAGGAGTCAAGAATATACAATGGGGAGAGACAGTCTCTTCAATAAATAGTGCTGGGATAACTGGACAGTCACATGCAAAGGAGTGAAACTAGATCATTATCTTACACCATTTACAAAAATTAATTCAAAAGAGATTAAAGACTTGAACATAAGACCTGAAACCATAAAACTCCTACAAGAAAACATAGGCAATAAACTCCTTACATAGGTTTTGGTGGTGATTTGTGGGTTTGACAACAAAAGGCAGCAAAAGCAAAATAACACATAAGTGGGGCTTCATCAAACTAAAATTCTTCTGCACAGCAAAGTTAACCACAAACATAATGAAAAGGCAACTAACTGAATGGGAAGAGATATTTGCAAATAATAGAGCTGATAAGGCTAAAATTCACAATATATAAAGAACTCATACAATGCAATAGCAAAATATTCAAACAATCCAATTTTAAAGATGGGCAAAGGATCTGAATAGACATTTTTCCAAAGAAGACATATGATGGCCAACAGGTAGATGAAAGGGAACTGAACATCACTAATTACCAATGAAATGCAAATCAAAACCACAATGAAATATCACCTCACACCACTCAGAATAGCTATTATCTAAAAAAAAATAATAATAATAAGTGTTGGCAAGGATGTGGAGAAATAGTAACCCTTGTGTACCATTGCTAGGAATGTAAATTGGTGCAGCAACTATGGAAAACAGTATGGAGATTCCTCAAAAAATTAAAAATAGAACTACCATATGATCCAGCAATCCCACTTCTGGGTATTTACCTGAAGAAAATGTAAGCACCAACTAAAAATGATATATGCACCCCCATATTCACTGCAACATTATTTACAATAGTCAAGACATGGAAGCAACCTAAGTGTCCAGTGATGGATGAATGGGTAAAGAGGATGTGGTGATACATATATATATCACCTTAAGGACTCCACCTTGATATATCACATATATATAGGTGATACACATACACACACATACACCATGGAATATTATTCAGCCATAAAAAATAAAGAGATCTTACTGGTTGCAATAATTCAGATGGGCTTTGAAGGCATGATGCTAATAATGCTGACAAATACCCTGTGATCTCCCTTTTATTTGGAATCTGAAACAAGTAATAATAGCAACAATAAAAAATACCAAACTCACAGGAACAGTGAACAGAATGGTGGTTGCCAGAGGGGATGAGGAGGTGGGCAAAATGGGTGAGGAGTGTCAAAAGGTACAAATTTTCAGTTATAAGTCACTGGGATGTAGTAAACAGCAAGATGACTATGGTTAATAATACTGTATATTATATATGAAAGTTGTTAACAGAGGGGAACTTAAAAGTTTTCATCACAAGAGAAAAATAGAATTCTATGTGGTGATGGGTTTAACTAGACTTATTGTGATCATTTGCAATGTATATAAACATCAAATCATTATGTTGTACCCGAGACAAGTATAATGTTAAATGTTAATTACATCTCAATAAAAAATAAATCTGAGTCACCAACATTAAAAGAATGAGAAAACTCATTATTTGGCTTGAGCAAAATAGATTGTACAATATGCTGAGGGTGTACAGAAATAGGAATTCTCTTACATTTTTGTTGGGAGTGTGAATTGGTAAAGTCTCTCTGAAAGGCAATTTGAAAAATATCTATAAATCAAAGTGCATATCCTCTTTTACCCAGGAATCCCATTTCTGAGAAGTTCTCTTACTCATACATATGTGAAATGACTTTCCAATCATATTAGTCCTTGCAACAATGCTTTTAATAACATAAGATTGGAAACAATCTTACTATTCCAATAGAAGACTGGTTAATGACACGTTGCTATATCCATGCAATGGAAGACAATGCATCTATAAAAAAGAATAAGGGAGTTTTTGTATTTTGTTATGGAATGATTTCCAAGATAATTTAAGTGAAGAAAGCCAAGAAGCTAACCAGTGTATATAGTTTGTTTTAACTTATTAAAAAAGGAGAGAAATACATATCTCTATTGATCTATATAAATCCACATATTATCTATTCCTTTTCCTCTCTCTCTAGATCTGTGTCAAATATCTCTATAAGAATCTGATAAAACTGGTGATCTCTGTTGCAAGAGCTGTGGCTAGGGAACGGAGTGGGGTGGAGAGTTTCTTACTGTATATCCTCTAAACATTTTGAATTTTGAGCATTATCAATGTTGTGGTGTTAGATACTCAAAAATAAATATATCCAACTTTTTATCAGTTGAGCTTTACATATGCCATTAGCAGAATAACTCTGATGCACTGAGACCTAACATCTTAAATGTTTACATCCCTTAAAATAGAAACAAAAGCTGCTATCTATTCAAAGGCTTCCTTCCTCTCCCTCTTCTCATCAAGTTCTACATGAAGGCAAGAACTATTATACTTTGCTACCAGACCTTGCAGAAATAGAATAAGAGCAAAACTGGAACATAACTGCCCAACTTAAGAGGTAGAATGAGGTCAGCTAGCACCTCAATCAGATGTTAAGAAATTATAGCTCTAGGAGAAAGATGGTAGCATGAGAAGTGAGGCATATACCTTATCCAAAACTACATAGAACATGAAAATACAGCAAATACAACTAATCCTGAAAGAGTGAACAGATGACTGCAGAACAGACTGCCTACATTTGGGGAAAAAAGAAAATCTTACAGAAAAGGGTAAAGTAGCAAAGCAATGATCCAGCAGGACCCAAGCCCTCCCCCATTCCCCAGCCCACAGGTGGGAGGAAAAGAGATGGAGCAAGGAGGGTGTAGAAGCTGAGGATTTCTAAACACTTATCCCTGGAGACCTGCTCTGGGAGCACAAACCCACACTAAGTGGTGCTATAGAGATTAGTGGGTTGGAAAGCAAAGACTGGTGGAATACTGGGAGAGAATGAGATTCCAGCTACTTGTGGAGAACAGGTATGCACAACTGGCTGACCTGGAACAAAAGAAAGGAGAAAAGATTGAAAGACTTCTCAGCAGTGAGAGGGGTGCAAAAGGGGCAAAGATAGCACAAAGATTGCTGTTCAAGGGAAGGGTCAGGTGGACAAAATTGTCCTGGCACACTCAGCCCAGCAGGTTGGAAACTCTCAGATGCCCCACCCCCTGGCTGGCAGTGGAACCCCAAAGCCCTCCACTACAATATGCAGCCTGACACTCCTTCCTCCAAGCAGGCACGAGTCTGGCACACTTGCTGCCCCACCATTACACCAGGCCAGTTGGAGGGTGGCCTGTGGCAGCTACAGGGGCATAGCACAGAGGCTCCTCCTTGTGTGCCTGGCCCACTGGACCTGGCAGTGGAGGTAGGCACTACAGCTAGGAAGGTAAGCGCTGTTTCTTCCTGGCAGGCATCAATTCCACTCACCTGTGACCCCTACCATAGCTACAGGTGCTTGGCAACTCCAGAGAGCAGAGCTTCTGGGCACTAGAGGATGCCTCCTAAACAGATCAATTATCCCATAGGAAACACTAAAAAAAAAAGAAAAGAAAACACAGAGGAATCTTGTCTAAACAAAAATTCAAGAAAAAACTCCAGAAAGAAGGCTTAGTGAAACTGAAATTGCCAATCTTCTTGATAAATATTTCAAAATAAAAATCATAAACATGCTCATGGAGCTACAGAAAGATACTCAAGATCTCATGGAAGACTACAAGAAAGAAAGAGAAACTTTTGAAAAATATAGTATCTGAAATAAAACATACAATGGAGGGATTTAAAAGTAGACTAGATGAGGTAGAGGACACAGTAAATGAAACAGAAATTGGAGAATAGGAAAACAAAGAAGCTGAGGCACAGAGAGAGAAAAGGATCTCTAGGAATGAAAGTAATAAGAGAGCTGTGTGACCAATCCAAATGGAACAATATTCGCATTATAGGGGTACCAGAAGAAGAAGAGTGAGAAAAACAGAAAGTCTCTTTGAGGAAATAATTGCTGAAAACTCCCTCAATCTGGGGAATGAGAGAGTCTCTCAGGTCATAGAAGTGCAGAGATCTCCCAACACAAGGAACCCTAGGAAGACTACACCAAGATATATAATAATTAAAATAGCAAAGATCAACGGCAAAGAGAGAGTACTGAAAGCAGCCACAGAGGAAAAGAAGATCACTTATAAAGGTATACCATCAGGCTATCAGCAGACTTCTCAGCAGACACCTTATAGGCCTGAAAGGACTGGCATAATATATTTAATGCAATGACCATAAGGTACTCCAACTAAGAATCTACCCAACAAGATTATCATTTAAATTTGCAGCAGAGATTAAACAATTTCCAGGTCAGCAAAAGTTGAGGGAATTTACCAACAACAAACCATCTCCACAGTTTATTTTAAAGGGACTGCTCTAAGTGGAAGTGCTCCTAAGGCTACATAGCTGTCTGTCACCAGAGAAAATAAAACCACAGTAAAGGAAGTAGACCAACAAATTACTAAGCAAATACAAAATTAAATCAAATGCTCAAAGTTAATCAAGGAATGCACAAAGAGTATAGAATATGACACCTAATGTACAAAGAGTAGATGAGAAAGAAGAAGGGGAGAGAAAATAACCTTTAGAGTGTTTGAAATAGCATAATAAGTGAGTAGACTGTTAGCAAGAAAGCTGCCTGTTTTTGTTAAGCACAAATCTAAAGCCCACAATAACAATAAGTATATATCTATCTATACTTAGTCTAAATGTAAATGGACTGAATGAACCAATCAAAAGACACAGAATTAAAGAATGGATATAAAAACAAGACCCATCTATATGCTGCCTACAAGACACTGATATCAAACCCAAAGACATATACAGACTAAAAGTAACAGATGGGTAAAGATATTTCATATAAATAATTGGCAGAAAAAAGCAGGAGTAGCAGTATTTAGATAAAATAGAATTCAAAACAAAGAAAGTAACAAGAGACAAAGGATGTCACATAATGATAAAGGGGTCAATCCAACATGAGAATATAACCATTATAAATATCTATTCATGCAACACAGGAGCACCTAAATATGTGAAACAAATACTAACAGAATTAAAGGGGGAAATAGAATTTAATGCATTCATTTTAGGAGACTTCAACACACCAATCACACTAAAAGCCTGATCAATCAGACAGAAAATAAGTAAGGAGACAGACGCACTGAACAACACATTAGAATAGATGGACCTGACAGACAGCTATAGAACACTCCACCCAAAGTGAGCAGGATACACATTCTTCTCAAGTGTACATGGAACATTTTCCTGAAAAGATTACATACTAGGCCACAAAAAGAGCCTCAGTGAATTAAAAAAGACTGAAATTGTTCCAACCAGCTTCTCAGACCACACAGGTATGAAATTAGAAGAAATTATGCAAAGAAAACAAGAAGCCCACAAACACATGGAGATTTAACAACATGCTCCAAAATAATTATTGAATCAATGACCAAATTAAAACAGAGATCAAGCAACACATGGAGGCAAATGAAAACAACAACTCAACACCTCAAAACCTGTGGGATGCAGTAAAGGCACTTCTAAGAGGAAAGTATATTGCATAACAGGCTTACTTCAAGAAAGAAAAACAATCCCAAATGAACAGTCTAAACTCAAAATTAATGAAACTAGAAAAAAAAACAAATGAGGCCCAAATTCAGTAAAATGAAGAACATCATAAAGATCAGAGCAGAAATAAAATTGAGAAGAATAAAACAATAGAAAGACTCAATGAAACCAGAAGGTCGTACTTCGAAAAAATTAACAAAATAGATAAACCCCTTGACAGACTTATTAAGAAAAAGGAGAGTCTACGCACATAAACAGAATCAGAAATGAAAAAGAAAAAATCAGTACAGACACCATGGAAATACAAGGAATTATTAGAGAATACTATGAAAAATTATATGCCAACAAATTGGAAATCCTAGAAGAAATGGACAACTTTCTAGAAAAATACAATCTTCTAAGAGTGACCCAGGAAAAAACAGAAAATCTGAACAGACCAATTACCAGCAATTAAATTGAACTGATAATCAAAAAACTATCTATGAACAAAACCCTTCGCCAAATGGCTTCATAGAAGAATACTATCAAACATTTAGTGAAGAATTAATTCCTATCCTCCTTAAAGTTTTCCAAAAAGTAGAAGAGGAGGGAATACTTCCAAACTCATTCTATGAGGCCAGCATCACTGTAATACCAAAACTAGGCAAAGACCATACAAAAAAAGAAAATTACAGACCAATATGCCTGATGAACACAGATGCAAAAATACTCAACAAAATATTAGCAAACCAAATTCAAAAATACATCAAAAAGATCATTGATCAAGATCAAGTAGGATTTATTCCAGGGATGCAAGGATGGTACAATATTTGAAAATGTATCAACATTATATACCAAATCAACAAAAAGGACAAAAACCACATGATCATCTCCATAGATGCCAAAAAAGCATTCAACAAAATTTAACGTCCATTCATGATATAAACTCTAAACAAAATGGGCATAGAGGGCAAGTATCTCAACATAATAAAGGCCATATATGACAAACCCACAGCCAACATCATATTTAACAGTGAAAAGCTAAAGCTTTTCCTTTAAGATTGGGTACAAGACGAGGATGCCCACTCTCCCCACTTTTATTCAACACAGTACTGGAGGTTCTAGCCATGGCAACCAGACAATACAAAGAAATAAAAGCCATCCAGATAGGTAAGGAACAAGTTAAACTATCACTGTTTGCAGATGACATGATATTGTGCATAAAAAACCCTAAAGAATCCACTCCAAAACTACTAGAACTAATAACTGAATTCAACAAAGTTGCAGGATACAAAATTAATACACAGAAATTTGTTGCATTTCTATATACTAATGATGAACTAGCAGAATGAGAAATCAGGAAAACAACTTCATTTATAATTGCATCAAAAAGAATAAAATACCTAGGAATAAACCTAACCAAGAAGGTGAAAGACCTATACCCTGAAAACTACAAGACACTCATGAGAGAAATTAAGAACACACCAATAAATGGAAATATATCCAGTGCTCATGGATAGGAAGAATTAATTTTGTCAAAATGGCCATCCTGCCTTAAGCAATTTACAGATTCAGTGCATCCCTATCAAAATTCCAACAGCATTCTTCAGCAAACTGGAACAAAAAGTTCTAAAATTCATATGGAACCACATAAGATCCCCAATAGCCAAAGCAATCCTGAGAAGGAAGAATAAAGCTGAGGGAACTATATTCCCTTACTTCAAGCTGTACTACAAAGCCACAGTAATCAAGACAGTTTGGTACTGGCACAAGAACAGACCCATAGACCACTGGAACAGACTAGAAAGGCCAGATATAAACCCAGGCATATATAGTCAATTAATATTTAGTAAAGTAGCCATGGACATACAATGGGTAAATGACAGCCTTTTCAGCAACTGGTGTTGGCAAAACTGGGCAGTACTTGTAAGAGAATGAAACTAGATTACTGTCTAACTCCATACACCAAAGTAAACTCGAAATGGATCAAAGACCTGAATGTGAGTCATGAAACCATAAAACTCATAGAAGAAAACATAGGCAAAAATCTCTTGGATATAAACATGAGCTACTTTTTCCTCAACCCATCTCCTCACACAAGGGAAACAAAAGCAAAAATGAACAAATGGGACTACATAAAACTAAAAACCTTCTACACAACAAAGGACACTACCAGCAGAACAAAAAGGCATCCGACAATAAAGGAGAATATATTCATAAATGACTTATCTGATAAGGGGTTAACATCCAAAATATATAAAGAATTCACATGCCTCAAGACCCAAAAAACGAATTACCTGATGAAAATAGGGGTGGAGGATCTGAACAGATACCTCTCCACATAAGAAAATTGAATCACAATCAAGCATATGAAAAGATGTTCCACATCACTAATTATCAGGGAAATGCAAATTAAAACCACAATGAAATATCACCTCACACCAGTAAGGTTGGCCAGTATCAAAAAGACAAAGAACAACAAATGCTGACAAGGATGCGGAGAAAGGGGAACCCTCCTACACTGCTGGTGGGAATGTAAATTAGTTCAACCATTGTGGAAAGCAATATGGAGGTTCCTCAAAAAACTAAAAATAGAAATACCATTTGACCCAGGAATTCCACTTCTAGGAATTTACCCAAAGAAAACAAGATCTTAGATTCCAAAATACATATGCACCCCTATGTTTATCACAGCACTATTTACAATAGCCAAGATATGGCAGCAACCTAAGTGTCCATCAGTAGATGAATGGATAATGAAGATGTGGTACATATACACAATGGAATACTATTCAGCCATAAGAAGAAAACAAATCCTACCACTTGCAGCAACATGGATGGAGCTAGAGGGTATTATGCTCAGTGAAATAAGCCAGGTGGAGAAAGATAAGTACCAAATGATTTCTCTCATTTGTGGAGTATAACAATGAAGCAAAACTGAAGGAACAAAACAGCAGCAGACTCACAAACTCCAAAAAGGGACTTGTGGTTAACAAAGGGGAGGGGTGGGGGATGGTGGATAGGGAGGGAGGGAGAAGGGGATTAAGGGGTATTATGATTGGCACACATGTTGTTGTGGGGGCATCACAGAGGAGACAAGTAATGACTCTATTGCATCTTACTATGCTGATGGACAGTGACTGCAATGGGGTGTGGAGGGGACTTGATAATATGGGTAAATGCAATAACCACAATGTTTTTCATGTGAAACATTAATAAAATTGTATATCAATGATAACAATTTAAAAACACATTAATAAAGCAATGTAAATGATAGAAAAAAAAAGAAAAGAAATTACAGCTCCATTTCAGATTCAAGAGTAACTGTGACTCATGTTCCACAGCAGAAAATAAGATAAAGCCCATCACAAAGACCACTTGTCATTTCTTTACCTGCTTCGGAGATTTGAGAACTAAAGGAGCTGACATCTTATGAGGAGTTCGGAACTCTTTGATAGGGAAGTGTTATATAAGAGTTTTATAATCCTGTGCTTTGAGAAATAATGTGTTGGTGAGGATATGGAGAAAAGGGAAACCTCATACACTGTTGGTGGGAATGTGAACTGGTGCAGCCACTGTGGAAAGCAGTATGGAGGTTCCTCAAAAAACTAAAAATAGAAATACCAAAGGACCCAATAATTTCATTTCTAGGAATTTAGCTGAAGAAAACAAATCCCTGGTTTGAAAAGATAAATGCACCCTGTGTTAATTGCTTCATTATTTACAATAGCCAGGTTTTGGAAGCAACCTGTGTGTCCATGAGTAGATGAATGGATAAAGAAGATGTGGTACATATACACACAAAAAAATTCAGTCACAAAAAAATTCCTGTCATTTTCAACAACATGGATGGACCACCTAGAGGGTATTACACTAAGTAAAATAAGCCAGGTGGAGAAAGACAAATACCATATTATTTCACTTATTTATGGAATATAAAAACAAAACAAAATGAATAAAATAGCAGTAGATTCATAGAAATTAAGTGAGTGGTTGTTACCATGGAGGAGGGGTTAGGGAGGAGGGGAATATTAGTGGTATAAAAAGGCACAAAAATTCTCAATCATAATATAAGTTGGTCAGGGGGATGGCAGTAAAGTACGGAGATTATAGTCAATGATTTTGTGACATCTTCTTACGTTCACAGTAACTGCACTAGTGGAGGTGAGAATTTAATAATATGGGTAATTGTTAAAGCACTGCGCCGTATACTTGAAACTAATATAAGATTGTACATCAACAATACTTAAAAAAAAAAGTCTGTGCCTTGTATATGTTCCTTAAAAAAAAAAAAGAGAAGCCATACAAGTAATAAACTAAGTCTGACAAAAAAACTGATCTTTAGGTGGCCTTACTGGAAAGAGATAAGTTCCTATTTTTGAGGTTTGGTCTGGTTTATGTGTATTATATTCTTAAACAAAATGCTCTTAGTTCTAAGAATCATTGCACTTCTATGAATAATCCTTCTATACAAGAATTGCATTCTTGAAGTGTTTCAAGTGTATCCAAGTTAGTACAGAGGGTCACTTTGAGCTTGCAATTGCACACACATACTCTTTACCTCCTAAGTGGAAATGGGTACAGGATTTGTCTCCCAAACTGTTTTAATTTTAGCAATTCCTTTTTAAGAATTATTTAAGGAGAAAAATGTAGAAATCTATTTAACTTCTCATTAAATTACAAACACATTTATCCATGAAAGAGTTCTGTACTTTATTATACTTCTTTCAGGAAAATGGTTTTCCAAAGGAATGAGGAATGTTACCAAAAGAAAGAAAGGATCTAGAAATTTAAGATGGACACTAAATGAAACTGACCATCCCTAAAGCATATCCATGAATTTTTGTTGGTAAATATTAAACAACTATAGATTCTTTGATGAGTATTGGGAAATTCAGATTTGTAATCAGTACTTGCAAGTTTTTCATTACAGATAACACAGGATTGTGGTGATGCATATTCAGCAAGATAGTCTGAAAAAGACTCCCAGGTGAATCAGATTTTTCCATTCCACCTTCCTTTTGAGAATAACCAAGGTACTTGAATCAATAAGCACTGTTACTTCTAAAGCCTCTCTGCTAACCCCAGATTAAACTGAACCTAAATTCTGTAATTATTTGGCTTGGCTTGACTTTTTCCTTCAAACCATCCTGTCCCCTTGACTCACGCTCAGTCTACGGGTGTCATTAACAGTTTTCATCTTCTGAATGTTAAAAATGTACATGTTTAAAAAGTGTATCCTTTGCATACAAGGCATCAAAAGCAGAATTTCTCTGTGGATGAGGTGTGTGAGAGGCAATTTGTTTGGAGAAGGTAAAACGATGTTGAGAAGAGGAGGTGGAGTCAAGATGGCGGCTTGAATAGAGCAGCAGAAATCTCCTCCCAAATCCATATCTGTTTTTGAAAATACAACAAATACAACTCTTCCTAAAAGAGAGACCAGAAGGCACAGGACAACAGCCAGACTACATCCACACCTGTGAGAATCCAGTGCCTCGCGAAGGGGTTAAGATATAAGCCATGGCCTGGTGAGACCCAAGCACCCCTCACCCCAGCTCCCAGCGGGAGGAGAGGAGTCAGAGCGGGGAGGGAGAGGGAGCCCAGGACTGCTAAATAGCCAGCCCTAGCCACCCGCACCCAGAGCACAGACACACAGTGCGTGCATGGGGTGCTGGATACAAGGGAAATGGGACAGTAAGACCTATGAGCAGGTCCCCGCAGCCGGTGCCCCTGGTACAAAGAAAAGCGAGTGCTTTTTGAAAGTCTTAAAGGGACAGGGACCCCACAGCTGGACGGAAGTGTCCCAGGACACGTAGTCCAGCAGCTGGAAATCCCGGGGAATTCCGGGCGCCCTAACCCCCTGGGTGGCAGTGCAGTTTGGAGATCCCTCATGGAGATAAACAGCCTTCTGGCTGTTTCCCCTCCAACGCGGCTCTGCCATATCAGAGCAGCAGCCTGAGGCCGGCCACACCCACAGCAACCATGGAGCTTAATTCCACAGCAACCACGGAGCTAAACTCCATAGCTGCCATGAAAGTATCAGAAGCCCCGCCTATGCACAGCTGCCCAGCAAAAGCCGCTAGAGGTCACTGTTCCCTCAGGAGAGGAAGGCCACAAACCAGCAAGAAGGGACATTCTCCCAGCCATCACACATGCCAGTTCTGCAAACAATCTTTATCACCATGAAAAGGCAAAAGAATTTGATACAGACCAAGATCACAGAGTCAACCCCTGAGAAGAAGATAGACCTAACCAGTCTTCCTGAAAAAGAATTCAAAATGAAGATCATAACCATGCTGACGGAGCTGCAGAGAAATATACAAGAGCTAAGGGATGACGTCTGGAGGGAGATTACAGAAATAAAACAATCTCTGGAAGGATTTATAAGCAGAATGGATAAGCTGCAAGAGGCCATTGATGGAATAGAAACCAGAGAAGAGGAACACATAAGAGTTGATGCAGAGAGAGATAAAAGGATCTCCAGGAATGAAACAATATTAAGAGAACTGTGTGACCAATCCGAAAGGAACAATATCCACAATATAGGGGTACCAGAAGAAGAAGAGAGAGAAAAAGGGATAGAAAGTGTCTTAGAAGAAATAATTGCTGAAAACTTCCCCAAACTGGGGGAGGAAATAATCAATCAGACCACGAAAGTACACAGAACTCCCAACAGAAGGGACCCAAGGAGGACAACACCAAGACACATACTAATTAAAATGGCAAAGATCAAGGACAAGGAAAGAGTTTTAAAGGCAGCTAGAGAGAGGAAAAAGGGTCACCTACAAAGGAAAACCCATTAGACTATCATCAGACTTCTCAACAGAAACCTTACAGACCAGAAGAGAATGGCATGATATATTTAATGCAATGAAACAGAAGGGCCTTGAACCAAGAATACTGTATCCAGCATGACTATCATTTAAATATGAAGGAGGGATTAAACAATTCCCAGACAAGCAAAAGTTGAGGGAATTTGCCTCCCACAAACCACCTCTACAGGGCATTTTAGAGGGACTGCTCTAGATGGGAGCACTCCTAAGACTAAATAGATGTCACCAGAGAAAACAAAACCACAGCAAACAAAGGAGACCAACCAAATACTAACTAAATGCAAAAAATAAAATCAACTACCTACAAAAGCAGTTAAAAGAAACACAAAAGAGCACAGAATAAAACAACCAACATAGAAAGAATGGAGGAGGAAGAATAAGAAGGGAGAGAAATAAAGAATCACCAGACAGTGTTTATAACAGCTCAATAAATGAGTTAAGTGAGACAGTAAGATACTAAAGAAGCTAATCTTGAACCTTTGGTAACCACAAATCGAAAGCCTGCAATGGCAATAAGTACATATCTTTCAATAGACACCATAAATGTAAAAGGACTGAATGCACCAATCAAAAGACACAGAGTAATAGAATGAATAAAAAAGCAAGACCCATCTATACGCTGCTTACAAGAAACTCACCTCAAACCCAAAGACATGCACAGACTAAAAGTCAAGGGATGGAAAAAGATATTTCATGCAAACAACAGGGAGAAAAAAGCAGGTGTTGCAATACTAGTATCAGACAAAATAGACTTCAAAACAAAGAAAGTAACAAGAGATAAAGAAGGACATTACATAATGATAAAGGGCTCAGTCCGCAAGAGGATATAACCATTCTAAATATATATGCACCCAACACAGGAGCACCAGCACATGTGAAACAAATGCTAACAGAACTAAAGGAGGAAATAGAATGCAGTGCATTCATTTTAGAAGACTTCAACATGCCACACACTCCAAAAGGATAGATCCACTGGACAGAAAATAAGTAAGGACACGGAGGCACTGAACAACACACTAAAACAGATGGACCTAATAGACATATATAGAACTCTACATCCAAAAGCAACAGGATATACATTCTTCTCAAGTGCACATGGAACATTCTCCAGAATAGACCACATACTAAGCCACAAAAAGAGCCTCAGTAAATTCCAAAATATTGAAATTCTACCAACCAACTTTTCAGATCAAAAAGGTATAAAACTAGAAATAAATTGTACAAAGAAAGCAAAAAGGCTCACAAACACATGGAGGCTTAACAACATGCTCTCAAATAATCAATGGACCAATGAACAAATTAAAATGGAGATCAAGGAATATATGGAAACAAATGACAAGAACAACACAAAGCCCCGACTTCTGTGGGACACAGCAAAAGCAGTCTTAAGAGGAAAGTATATAGCAATCCAGGCATACTTAAAGAAGGAAGAACAATCCCAAATGAATAGTCTAACATCACAATTATCAAAACTGGAAAAAGAAGAACAACTGAGGCCTAAAGTCAGCAGAAGGAGGGACATAATAAAGATCAGAGAAGAAATAAACAAAATTGAGAAGAATAAAACAATAGAAAAAATCAATGAAACCAAGAGCTGGTTCTTTGAGAAAATACTCAAAATAGATAAGGCTCTATCCAGACTTATTAAGAGAAAAAGAGAATCAACACACATCAACAGAATCAGAAACAAGAATGGAAAAATCACGACAGACTCCACAGAAATACAAAGAATTATTAAAGACTACTATGAAAACCTATATGCTAACAAGCTGGAAAACCTAGAAGAAATGGACAACTTCTAGAAAAATACAACTTTCTAAGACTGACCAAGGAAGAAACACAAAAGTTAAACAAACCAATTAAGAGCAAAGAAATAGAAACGGTAATCAAAAAACTACCCAAGAACAAAACCCCCGGGCCAGATGGATTTACCTCAGAATTTTATCAGACACACAGAAAACACATAATACCCATTCTCCTTAAAGTTTTCCAAAAAAATAGAAGAGGAGGGAATATGCCCAGACTCATTCTATGAAGCCAACATCACCCTAATACCAAAACCAGGCAAAGACCCCACCAAAAAAGAAAATTACAGACCAATATCACTGATGAACGTAGATGCAAAAATACTCAATAAAATATTAGCAAACCGAATTCAAAAATATATCAAAAGGATCATACACCACGACCAAGTGGGATTCATCCCAGGGATGCAAGGATGGTATAACATTCGAAAATCCATCAACATCATCCACCACATCAACAAAAAGAAAGACAAAAACCACATGATCATCTCCATAGATGCTGAAAAAGCATTCAACAAAATTCAACATCCATTCATGATAAAAACTCTCAGCAAAATGGGAATAGAGGGCAAGTACCCAACATAATAAAGGCCATATATGATACACCCACAGCCAACAATATACTGAACAGCGAGAAGCTGAAAGCTTTTCCTCTGAGATCGGGAACAAGACAGGGATGCCCACTCTCCGCACTGTTATTTAACAGAGTACTGTAGGTCCTAGTCATGGCAATTAGACAAAACAGAGAAATACAAGGAATACAGATTGGTAAAGAAGAAGTTAAACTGCCACTCTTTGCAGATGACATGATATTGTACATAAAAAACCCTAAAGACTCCACTCCAAAACTACTAGAACTGATATTGGAATACAGCAAATTTGCAGGATACAAAATTAACACACAGAAATCTGTAGCTTTCCTATACACTAACAATGAACCAATAGAAAGAGAAATCAGGAAAACAATTCCATTCACAATTGCATCAAAAAGAATAAAATACCTAGGAATAAACCTAACCAGAGAAGTGAAAGACCTATATCCTGAAAACTGTAAGACACTCTTAAGAGAAATTAAAGAGGACACTAACAAATGGAAACTCATCCCATGCTCTTGGCTAGGAAGAATTAATATAGTCAAAATGGCCATCCTGCCCAAAGCAATATACAGATTTGATGCAATCCCTATTAAATTACCAACAACACTCTTCAATGAACTGGAACAAATAGTTCAAAAATTCATATGGAAATGCCAAAGACCCCAAATAGCCAAAGCAATTCTGAGAAAGAAGAATAAAGTGGAAGAGATCTCACTCCCCAACTTCAATTGTACTACAAAGCCATAGTAATCAAGACAATCTGGTACTGGCACAAGAACAGAGCCACAGACCAGTGGAACAGATTAGAGACTCCAGACATTAACCCAAACATATATGGTCAATTAATATATGATAAGGGAGCCATGGACATACAATGGGGAAATGACAGTCTCTTCAACAGATGGTGCTGGCAAAACCGGACAGCTACATGTAAGAAAATGAAACTGGATCACTGTCTAACCCCATACACAAAAGTAAATTCAAAATGGATCAAAGACCTGAATGTAAATCATGAAACCGTAAATCTCTTAGAAAATAACATAGACAAAAATCTCTTGGACATAAACATTAGTGACTTTTTCATGAACATCTCTCCGGGCAAGGGAAACAAAAGCAAAACTGAACAAGTGGGACTATGTCAAGCTGAAAAGCTTCTGTACAGCAAAGGACACCATCAACAGAACAAAAAGGTACCCTACAGTATGGGAGAATATATTCATAACTGACAGATCTGATAAAGGCTTGACATCCAAAATATATAAAGAGCTCATGCACCTCAACAAACAAAAAGCAAATAATCCAATTAAAAAATGGGCAGAGGATCTGAACAGACACTTCTCCAAAGAAGAAATTCAGATGGCCAACAGGCACATAAAAAGATGCTCCACATCACTAATCATCAGAGAAATGTAAATTAAAACCACAATGAGATATCACTTCACACCAGTTAGGATGGCCATCATCCTACAAACAACAACAAATGTTGGCGAGGTTGTGGAGAAAGGGGAAACCTCCTACACTGCTGGTGGGAACGTAAATTAGTTCAACCATTGTGGAAAGCAGTGCGGAGGTTCCTCAAAATGCTCAAAACAGAAATACCATTTGACCCAGGAATTCTACTTCTAGAAATTTACCCTAAGAATGCAGCAGCCCAGTTTGAAAAAGACAGATGCACCCCTATGTTTATCACAGCACTATTTACAATAGCCAAGAAATGAAAGCAACCTAAGTGTCCATCAGTAGATGAATGGATAAAGAAGATGTGGTACATATACACAATGGAATATTATTCAGCCATAAGAAGAAAACAAATCCTACAATTTGCAACAACATGGATGGAGCTAGAGGGTATTATGCTCAGTAAAATAAGCCAAGTGCAGAAAGACAAATACCAAATGATTTCACTCATATGTAGAGTATAAGAACAAAGGAAAATTGAAGGAACAAAACAGCAGCAGAATCACAGAACCCAAGAATGGACTAACAGTTACCAAAGGGAAAGGGAGTGGGGAGAATGGGAGGGTAGGGAGGGATAAGGGCAGGGAAGAATAAATGGGGTATTATGATTAGCATGTATAATGTGGGGGGTGCGGGAAAGGGGAGGGCTGTGCAACACAGAGACCATTAGTGATTCTACAGCATCTTACCACGCTGATGGACAGTGACTGTAATGGGGTTTGTTGGGGGGACTTGGTGAAGCGGAGAGCCTAGTAAACATAATGTTCTTCATGTAATTGTAGATTAATGATAAAAAAAAAAGTTGTTGAGAAAATGTTGAATTTTTTATATCAAAATATGTTGGGTGATGTTTGAGGTTGTGTGGGGTTAAGGTTATCCTAATCAAATTAGTTTGTTTTTCCCCAAAACTCAGAGTGGATGAGAACATGTTTTTGAGTAAGAAAACTGGAATCTGAGAACAGATTGCACAAAAGAATAACAAAGTTGCTAAAGGGGTCAAGGAAAATGAGTACATCTTGTTGTGGCATTTGGCCAAAGATTCTGATGAGTTAGCTTCTGAGACTGGCCCTTTTAACAGGTAGATGAGGAAGGGCTGAGTGTTCTCAAAGATGTGGGAATAACAACTCACCCTCACCTCCCTCAAACTTTTACTCAAAGAACACTTTTCAGGAATGTCTTCCCTGACCATTCTATTTAAAATTACACTCCATGCCTCTCAACCTTCTTCCCTGCTTTACTTTTCCCCTAGAACTATGACCATTTGATAGGCTATTTGTTTGTTTGTTTGTTTGTTTGTTGTCAATCTCCCTTCACTAACATGTAACTTTCATGAGGACAGGGATCATCAATGGTTTTCTTTATTGCTGTAGCCCTCAGCATCTAGAACAGTGCCTGGCACACAGTAGTCACTTAACAAACCTTTTGCAACACATCTACACACCTGCATCAACAAGTCTCAGAGATTGGAACACAGATGACACATTTGGGGAACTGTGGGTAAGCAAGTTTGGATAGGCTGTTGAATGTGTGTAAACAATAACATTTGGAATAAATCTGTAGAGGTTCTACCAAGTTCTGCTTGCTCTGGATGACCTAATGAATATCTCTGAGCTCCTGGTCTGAAGGTCCAGTTTCTATTCACTGCTGTATGCCCACAGCACTGTGATTCACACAATGCCAGCAGCATAGGATATTTGATTCAGATCTCTTGAATGGGGATGTTCCTAAATTCTCAGGCTATGCTAGCTTTTGTAGAATTTAAACTCATGATATTCAGTGGATCCGCGGAGTTTATGGCTAAGAGTTTCAGAGATGGAGTCAGTTTTAAAGGTACTTGTTCTGTTAGAGTAACACCAGCTATAGCAGCAAATAGACCCAGGATGTAAACTGGCTCAAACTCTAGTTTTCCGTTTCTGAGGCAGTTGCTCCTGCTGGTGAGTGGCTTTCTGTCATGTGGTGATTTAGTGGCCAGGCTCCTTTCCTCCTGGGACGCCACTCCACACTGAGGCCCTGACGCAGTCATCAAACACCAGTGGATAGGGAAAGAGAGTATGGTTACGAAGCATTCACCATTTCTTCTTTCTCTCCACCTCCTGGAACTCACCCACCTGTTTACTCCTACGTGTAAGGGAGGCTGAGACATATAGGCCCAGAAGAATTAGATTTTTGGTGAGATTTTACTGCTTGAGGGAACCACCCCAAATCCCCTTCAGTTAGCACACTTTTCTCCAGTAGGTCTGAATGTGGCTTCTCATGCTCTGAGATGTACAGATTGAAAGGCAGGGTATTATCTCCCACACCTACCCTTGCCTGCGTGCAGTGGTGAGTGGAGACAGGAAATCCACAACAGGGAAGAGCAGGGAGTATGAGCGCTCACTGGCCAGTTAAGGATGGCACCTAGCTGCTGGCATGGTAAAGGCTTCCTGCTCTGGAGCGGTGGAGGAAGGGCTGGGTGGAGCCCCTCAGTTACCCCATCACAGTTTTCCCGAGCGCTCTGTAGAAGGCTCCACTTGCCCATTAGTCTTCACAGCCACATTTAGTGTGGACGTTGGTGAGTACACAATCCTTGGAGGCGGGAAGGTGTGAGGCCTGCTTCTGGTTTAAGTTTTGGGTCCTGATAGCTGTATGAGATTTTACATAGCAGAAGTTTTGTTTGTGCTCAGATCTGTGATATTTTGGGCCATCTTCTAGAGGTAGTTCTCAAATTTGTTTATTATAATTTTTGGCTTTCTGACCCTTATGCAGTGCCCCTTTTCTCCAAGGTAAGAAACCCACTTTGAGGGCATTTGAAACAGTACGTTGGAGTGGAAAGGTAGAGAAGTAATTCCCTTTATCTGAGTCATTTTGCAAACCTGAAAGATCAAAATGGACTTTTTATGCTCAAAACCTTTTTCAGTCTCATCTTGTGTTTAGGATCTAGAAGCAGTCTGATCTTCCTGACTTTTTATACTCCCGGTTCCTTGTCATTTCTGCTTGGAAACTGGTCAGTTCCTGCCTGAACTCAGCTCTTTCTTGCAATTCCTCTCTACAAACAGAAGAACCAACATGCGCTAATACTCTAAGCAATTGCAGCTATTATCCTTAGAGTTGTAGGATCAACAGGCACTTTCTTTGCCTTCCAAGTTCAGCTGATAGTTTTACCAAATGCTACCAAATGTTTTGTTGTTACATAACACTGATCTTTTCCTTCCAGATTGTGATATCTATGTTCCTTCCACCTACTTGCCAACTGCTAAGCTAATGCCATACATTTTTTGTTTTTGTTAAGGTAGTTTTTGAATGTACTATCTTCAGTATTAGTTGTGATGATACTGAAGGGTAGCAGAATATGCCACTCCAAAATATGACTGTAGGAGTTCAGGACATGCCACCTCAAAATATGCTTCTTTGTATATTATTTTGAGCTGTAGGCACTTGAAAAACACCAAATGCAGGGATTGGCTTTCTTTTTTCTCCCCTTATCTGCCTAAAAATACATCCTCTAAAAGGAACGCAGTTATCATAAATCCCTCTCTCTAGGAGTTTCATCAACCAGGGAAGAAGAGCCCAGGAATTCAGACAAACTTTGTCATAAACTGTCACACCTCCTGTCTCTTCTTCTAGAAGTCTACCCATCTTCCCTCAAACTCATTTACTCTTCCCTAAGAGGCCAACATCCCCTCTTCCCTTTCTCTGTTGAGATGATATTTAAGTCTGAATTCTATGCCACCTTGGGGATAACTTACTTGTCCCTGGGTATCTCCCATGTATACATAAGGTATACCTGTTAATAAACTTCTCTTTTTCTTTTGCTAACCGGTTTTTTAATTGCAGTGCTCTCAGTTAAAAACTGAGAAAGGTAAAGAGGAAATTATTTCTCCCCCTATAATGCTCAAATATAATGACTCAAATACAAGAGAAGTTTTTTCCTTGATCATGTAGCGGAGAAACCTGGGTATTTCTTGAGGGTTGGCAGCTTCCCTCTATGTGGTGATTCAGAGATCCAGAAGTTTTCCATGTGATGACTCTTGCATCCTCTTGGGCCCTGCTTTACTGTCATCCAGGCAGCAGAAAAGGAAAGAAGGTGTGGAGGGAAAACTTCCTTTTTTTATTAAGTCTTGGTCCAGAAATTGTCCACATCACTTTTGTGTCCATTGCACTGGCTATGCCCAGCTGTATGACCATATACCTAACTAATGGCAAGAGATGTTGGAAATATAGTAACCAGGAAGAAGAGAAGAATTTTGTTGCATAACTAACAGTCTGCTGTGCAAAGTTCACTCCAGAAATCTCTGAAGGCCCACAGTTCTTACATCCTAACAGGCACACCAACTTATTGATATGTAATTATACTGTTTATTCATGATAAGCTCACTACTTCATTATGATCTTTGATTTTTCCTTTCTGTGTGACTTACAGTCTAAAACTTGCAAGCTTACTCTGCATTTGCCTGTAACTTTAATTTCTGTGTTTCTGGAACTTCTGTTTTATTAAAATCACCTGTAATTCTGATTATCACCCTGTCAAAAAACTGCTACCTTCTTATCCATTCTTATTTACCCTCTGGCTTCATAGACATTCTCTAGAGACCATTATTCTATGTCTGATGAAGAAAATGAGGCTAAATATTACTCATCAGAGAGTTGACTTTTATGGCTCCTGTCTATTTCTCATCCTAGATTGAATCCACTTATCATTGTATGATATCAATCTTATTTGTACAATTAAGGAATAAATTATTCTAGTCAATATCCTAAGTCCTATGAAAATCACCCTTTAGTATATGTCATTGATATTGACCAATCTTGATCAATGGATCTTTTTTTACACTCCTGAAAGAAATCAGGTGACCCTAAGAAATAACATAATTCCAAAATCAACGTTGCATTGTCCTTACAATCTGAAAGTTGTTTTCCCTGATGTTTTCAAAAATACATGACAAACAGTACTATCTGTGATATGTAGAGTCAACCTTAGATTTGTTAAAATAGAAATATCCCACTCATTCCTACTATTTCTCCTCCAATCTCTCAGCACTTCCCCCATTATTTGCAAATACATATTAGAAAAATAATTTTTAATGTTTATTGTTACTTAAATACACTAAGATATGCTTATATGGTTTAAGCATGTTATTAATCAAGAAATGAAAAAGGAAGACAGGCTGCTGACGGCGGCAGAAGGGATGACTGACGGCCCAGGCCCAAGCCACTTTGGACAGAGCAGAGGCAGAGCCCTGTTTGCCTATGGCAGACTCCTGGCTCCCGCCGCCCGACTCCCCTCTCAGCACACTGCGTTTCTCTGTGTCCCTTCTTTCTCTCAGCTGGCCACCAAATAATCTCAGCAAAAGGTTTTTAAAACCTGATAAAGATTTCAGGTGAAACTTCTCTTTATAGCATGTTCAAAATCAACTCCTTCAATCAGAAACGTCTTCCGTGGAATGGAAAACAGAATGGTTCAATTTTTTCATCTATAAAATTGGATAACAAAATTCCAATGTCTGCTTAAATTGTGGAGATTGCATGAGATATTTGGTACTCATCACATAGTAAGTGTACATAATGACTGTCAAATCCTTTCCCTCTCCTTTTCTGGTGGGCAGAGGTAACATATATTCTCTCTCAGTACTTACCCTTGCCTCGGCTTTTTCACTTCTCTCTATTTCTCTTCAGATGGGAGGATAAAAGAGAACAAGGGCCTTAATTTATCTTGTTGATCACCATATCCTTGGGTCCAGCAAAGCTGATTGTCAGTTACTAACATATTTCTTCTCAAATCCAAATCCACCCTCTTTCTATCCTGCCTTGTGATACTGAAGCTGGACTCTGTAAACATTTCTCCTCTGATAGCTAGGCATTGTCAAGAGGGCTTTATAGGAACACAGGACACAACGGGTGAAGGGACTTCTTCTGTTCTCAGTGAGCTTTCTCCCCTCCTGTGGCAGGCCTTTTGATGGGTGTGGGAGTCCCAGTTGCACTTCCTCTCTGCCAAGTTTTTCTGTCACCATGTCAAACAGCTTCCACTACCAGCTCTAGTATGCTGGCACCCCAGCAAATTTCTCTCCCATTCAGAGACCACTTACCCGGAGGAGGCCTGAATCTCAGGGGGTTTGGTTGGGGTAGGAAGAGGCTCTGTCCAGTTCTTGGTCTCTTTCTTGTTTACTCTTCCTCATCTCTAGGGGTAAAAGCTACTCTCTGCATTGTATTTCCTCTGTTATGACTTAGCAGTTAGTTGCCATTTAACAGCTAATACTACTTTATATTAAAATTTTCCTGTTCAAACTATTCATGTGGTTTCAGTCTTCTAACTGAAACTTGACTGATCTTACTTCTCAACACAATTGGTTCAGTAAACACCGGACTGTTGAATGAGTGCAGAATATACCCTGCCCTTCCACTGCTTATCCTCGTCTACTCCCTCCTTGCCTGAGCACCCACGGCATGCTGCCTCAGCGTTTCATCTGTTATATTATCACCAAAAGGCTCGTCCTCCTCCCTTAACACAGGGCACCACCTGTGCATGCTCCCAACATTCTCTGTAAGGAAGTGAACAATCAAGACTTGTGATGCAGCCTCTTAAAGATCACCAGTCTCTACACTGGGCCAATTTTTTCCTCTGCTAGATTATGTTCCATGCTGTGTACTTTCTCTTTTTTTCTTTCTCAAGAATATGATGCTGATTGTTAGCCCAGATCATAGTCCATTTTCAAAATGTGGCTGAAATGTGAGAATAGAACACTTATGATCAGATAGCCTCAAAGTAAATGCAATTATCAGGAAAAGATCTAAAAAATGTATTTGTGGGATCATGGGAATTTTAATCACTCCACATTTATACAGCTAGAAAACCAAAGTGGTAGAAAACAGAAAACTTCTTTAATCAAGCAAAATCTTTGTGGTTGTAGCTGATGAATATGCAGAAGCTGCTCCGAATTTTTTTTTTAGGAAACTGAGAAGTATGATATAGGCATCGTTAATGGCTGTTTTTATGTTATAAAAAAGGAATGGGGGGGTGGAGCCAAGATGGCAGCATGAGTAGAGCAGTGGAAATCTCCTCCCAAAACCACACATATTTATGAAAATATAACAAAGACAACTCTTCCTAGAAGAGAGACCAGAAGACACAGGACAACATCCAGACCACATCCACACCTGCGAGAACCCAGTGCCTTGCAAGGGGTAAGATACAAGCCCCGGCCCAGCAGTACCCAAGCGTCACTCCCCCCGGCTCCGGGCAGGAGGAGAGGAGTTGGAGTGGGGATGGAGAGGGAGCCCAGGACTGCTAATCACCCAGCCCTAGCCATCCACACCAGAACGCAGACACAGTGCATGCGGGGGGTCCTGGATACTAGGGAACCAAGACAGTAAGACCTGTGAGCAGGTCCCTGAGGCCGGCGCCCTGGGAACAAAGAAAAGCGAGTGCTTTTTGGAAACCTTAAAGGGACAGGGATCCCACAGCCAGACGGAAGCATCCTGAGACACTTAGTCCAGCAGGAGGGAATCTGGGGAACTCTGGGCACTCTAACCCCCTGGGAAGCAGGGAGCACAGAGGCCCCTCACAGAGATAAACAGCCTCCAGACTCTCCCCCTCCAATGTGGCTCCACCATATCAGAGCAGCAGCCCGAGGCAGGTCACGCCCACAGCACCAGCGGAGATAAACTCCATAGCAGCCAGTCAGGAATCAGAAGCCCCGTCTGCGTGCAGCTGCCCAGCACAAGCCACTAGATGTTGCTGTTCTCCCAGGAGAGGAAGGCCACAAACAAATAAGAAGGAAAGTTCTTCCAGCCATCACTCATGCCAGCTCTGCAAACTCTCTCTATTGCCATGAAAAGGCAAAATTTCAGGCAGACCAAGATAACAGAGTCAACACCTGAGAAGGAGACAGACCTAACCAGTCTTCCTGAAAAAGAATTCAAAATAAAAATCATAAACATGGTGACGGAGATGCAGAGAAATATACAAGAGCTAAGGGATGAAGTCCGGAGGGAGATTACAGATGCCAGGAAGGAGATTACAGAAGTGAAACAAACTCTGGAAGGATTTATAAGCAGAATGGATAAGATGCAAGAGGCCACTGATGGAATAGAAACCAGAGAACAGGAACACATAGAAGCTGACACAGAGAGAGCTAAAAGGATCTCCAGGAATGAAACAATATTAGGAGAACTGTGTGACCAATCCGAAAGGAACAATATTCACAATATAGGGGTACCAGAAGAAGAAGAGAGAGAAAAAGGGATAGAAAGTATCTTTGAAGAAATAATTGCTGAAAACTACCCCAAACTGGGGGAGGAAATAATCGATCAGACCACAGAAGTACACAGAACTCCCAACAGAAAGGACCCAAGGAGGATAACACCAAGACACATAATAATTAAAATGGCAAAGATTAAGGACAAGGAAAGAGTTTTAAAGGCAGCTAGAGAGAAAAATGTCACCTATAAAGGAAAAACCATCAGGCTACCATCAGACTTCTCAACAGAAACCTTACAGGCCAGAAGAGAATGGCATGATATATTTAATGCAATGAAACAGAAGGGCCTTGAACCAAGGATACTGTATCCAGCATGACTATCATTTAAATATGAAGGAGGGATTAAACAATTCCCAGACAAGCAAAAGTTGAGGAAATATGCCTCCCACAAACCACCTCTACAGGGTATTTTAGAGGGACTCTTATAGACGGGAGCACTCCTAAGACTAAACAGATGTCACCAGAGAAAATAAAATCACAGCAAAGAAAGCAGAGCAACCAAATACTAACTAAAGGCAAAAAATAAAATCAACTACCCACTAAAAGAAGTAAAAGGAAACATAAAAGAGCACAGAATAAAAGAACCAACATATAAAGAATGGAGGAGGAGGAATAAGAAGGGAGAGAAGAAAAGAATCTCCAGACAGTGTATATAACAGTTCAATAAGTGAGCTAAGTTAGGCAGTAAGATACTAAAGAAGCTAATCTTGAACCTTTCGTGACCACGAATCTAAAGCCTACAATGGCAATAAGTACATATCTTTCAATAGTCACCCTAAATGTAAATGGACTGAATGCACCAATCAAAAGACACAGAGTAATAGAATGGATGAAAAGCAAGACCTATCTATATGCTGCTTACAAGAAACTCACCTCAAACCCAAAGCATGCACAGACTAAAAGTCAAGGGATGGAAAAAGATATTTCAGGCAAACAACAGAGAGAAGAAAGCAGGGGTTGCAGTACTAATATCAGACAAAATAGACTTCAAAACAAAGAAAGTAATGAGATAAAGAAGGACATTACATAATGATAAAGGGCTCAGTCCAACAAGAGGATATAACCATCCTAAATATATATGCACCCAACATAGGAGCACCAGCATATGAGAAACAAATACTAACAGAACTAAAGGGGGAAATAGAATGCAATGCATTCATTTTAGGAGATTTCAACATGCCACTCAGCCCAAAGGATAGATACAGTGGGCAGAAAATAAGTAAGGACACGGAGGCACTGAACAACACACTAGAAAAGATAGACCTAATAGACATCTATAGAACTCTACATCAAAAAGCAACAGGATATACATTCTTCTCAAGAGCACATGGAACATTCTCCAGAATAGACCACATACTAGCTCACAAAAATAGCCTTAGTAAATTCCAAAATATTGAAATTCTACCAACCAACTATTCAGACCACAAAGGTATGAAACTAGAAATAAATTCTACAAAGTAAACAAAAAGGCTCACAAACACATGGAGGATTAACAACATGCTCCCAAATAATCAATGGATCAACGAACAAATTAAAATAGAGATCAAGGAATATATGGAAACAAATGACAAAAACAACACAAAGCCCCAACTTCTGTAGGACACAGCAAAAGCAGTCTTAAGAGGAAAATATATAGCAATCCAGGCATAATTAAAGAAGGAAGAACAATCCCAAATGAATAGTCTAACATCACAATTATCAAAACTGGAAAAAGAAGAACAAACGAGGCGTAAAGTCAGCAGAAGGAGGGACATAATAAAGATCAGAGAAGAAATAAACAAAATTGAGAAGAATAAAACAATAGAAAAAAATCAATGAAACCAAGAGCTGGTTCTTTGAGAAAATACTCAAAATAGATAAGGCTCTATCCAGACTTATTAAGAGAAAAAGAGAATCAACACACATCAACAGAATCAGAAACAAGAATGGAAAAATCACGACAGACTCCACAGAAATACAAAGAATTATTAAAGACTACTATGAAAACCTATATGCTAACAAGCTGGAAAACCTAGAAGAAATGGACAACTTCTAGAAAAATACAACTTTCTAAGACTGACCAAGGAAGAAACACAAAAGTTAAACAAACCAATTAAGAGCAAAGAAATAGAAACGGTAATCAAAAAACTACCCAAGAACAAAACCCCCGGGCCAGATGGATTTACCTCAGAATTTTATCAGACACACAGAAAACACATAATACCCATTCTCCTTAAAGTTTTCCAAAAAATAGAAGAGGAGGGAATACTCCCAAACTCATTCTATGAAGCCAACATCACCTAATACCAAAACCAGGCAAAGACTCCACCAAAAAAGAAAATTACAGACCAATATCACTGATGAATGTAGATGCAAAAATACTCAATAAAATATTAGCAAACAGACTCCAACAGTATATCAAAAGGATCATACACCATGACCAAGTGGGATTCATCCCAGGGATGCAAGGATGGTACAACATTCGAAAATCCATCAACATCATCCACCACATCAACAAAAAGAAAGACAAAAACCACATGATCATCTCCATAGATGCTGAAAAAGCATTTGACAAAATTCAACATCCATTCATGATAAAAACTCTCAGCAAAATGGGAATAGAGGGCAAGTACCTCAACATAATAAAGGCCTTATATGATAAACCCACAGCCAACATCATAATGAACAGAGAGAAGTTGAAAGCTTTTCCTCTGAGATTGGGAATGAGACAGGGATGCCCACTCTCCCCACTGTTATTTAACATAGTACTGGAGGTCCTAGCCATGGCAATCAGACAAAACAAAGAAATACAAGGAATCCAGATGGGTAAAGAAGAAGTCAAACTGTCACTATTTGTAGATGACATGATATTGTACATAAAAAACTCTAAAGACTCCACTCCAAAACTACTAGAACTGATATTGGAATACAGCAAAGTTGCAGGATACAAAATTAATACACAGAAATCTGTGGCTCTCCTATATACTAACAATGAACTAATAGAGAAATCAGGAAAACAACTCCATTCACAATTGCATCAAAAAGAATAAAATACCTAGGAATAGACCTAACCAAAGAAGTGAAGGCCTATACCCTGAAAACTACAAGTCACTCTTAAGAGAAATTAAAGGGGACACTAACAAATGGAAATTCATCCCATGCTTGTGGCTAGGAAGAATTAATATCGTCAAAATGGCCATTCTGCCCAAGCAATATACAGATTTGATGCAATCCCTATCAAATTACCAGCAACATTCTTCAACGAACTGGAACAAATAGTTCAAAAATTCACATGGAAACATCAAAGACCCCGAATAGCCAAATCAATCCTGAGAAAGAAGAATAAAGTGGGGGGGGATCTCACTCCCCAACTTCAAGCTCTACTACAAAGCTATAGTAATGAAGACAATTTGGTACTGGCACAAGAACAGAGCCACAGACCAGTGGAACAGATTAGAGACTCCAGACATTAACCCAAACATATATGATCAATTAATATTTGATAAAGGAGCCGTGGACAAACAATGGGGAAATGACAGTCTCTTCAACAGATGGTGCTGGCAAAACCAGACAGCTACATGTAAAAGATGAAACTGGATCACTGTCTAACCACATACACAAAAGTAAATTCAAAATGGATCAAAGACCTGAACGTAAGTCATGAAACCATAAATCTCTTAGAAAAAAAACATTGGCAAAAATCTCTTAGACATAAACATGAGTGACCTCTTCTTGAACATATCTCCCCTGGCAAGGAAAACAAAAGCAAAAATGAACAAGTGGGACTATATCAAGCTGAAAAGCTTCTGTACAGCAAAGGACACCATCAATAGAACAAAAAGGTACCCTACAGTATGGGAGAATATATTTGTAAATGACAGATACGATAAAGGCTTGACATCCAAAATATATAAAGAGCCCACACACCTCAACAAACAAAAAACAAATAATCCAATTAAAAAATGGGCAGAGGAACTGAACAGACAGTTCTCCAAAAAAGAAATTCAGATGGCCAACAGACACATGAAAAGATGCTCCACATCACTAGTCATCAGAGAAATGCAAATTAAAACCACAATGAGGTATCACCTCACCCCAGTAAGGATGGCTACCATCCAAAAGACAAACAACAACAAATGTTGGTGAGGTTGTGGAGAAAGGGGAACCCTCCTACACTGCTGGTGGGAATGTAAATTAGTTCAACCATTGTGGAAAGCAGTATGGAGGTTCCTCAAAATGCTCAAAATAGACTTACCATTTGACCCAGGAATTCCACTCCTAGGAATTTACCCTAAGAATGCAGCACTCAAGTTTGAAAAAGACAGATGCACCCCTATGTTTATCGCAGCACTATTTACAATAGCCAAGAATTGGAAACAACCTTAGTGTCCATCAGTAGATGAATGGATAAAGAAGATGTGGTACATATACACAATGGAATATTATTCAGCCATAAGAAGAAAACAAATCCTACCATTTGCAACAACATGGATGGAGCTAGAGGTTATTATGCTCAGTGAAATAAGCCAAGCGGAGAAAGAGAAATACCACATGATTTCACTCATCTGTGGAGTATAAGAACAAAGGAAAAACTGAAGGAACAAAACAGCAGCAGAATCACAGAACCCAAGAGTGGACTAACAGGAACCAAAGGGAAAGGGACTGGGGAGGATGGGTAGGTAGGGAGGGATAAGTGGGGGGAAGAAGAAAGGGGATATTATGATTAGCATGCATAATGGGGGGGTGGGAAAAAGGGGAGTGCTGTACAACACAGAGAAGACAAGTAGTGATTCTGTAACATTTTTCTGTGCTGATGAACAGTGACGGTAATGGAGTTTGTGTGGGGGACCTAGTATACGGGAGAGCCTAGTAAACATAATATTCTTTATGTAATTGTAGATTAATGATAGCAAAAAAAAAAGAGAAGGAAAGGGGGATTACTCCCTGATAGGATAAAACTAACTGCAAATCAATGATTAATGCATGCTTTACATATCCTTAATTCTGATCATTTAAAGAGTGTCAGATGATCAGCTATGGAAGTACATTTTTCTGATAATATTCCTTTCTCTTAAAAAAAAAAGCAGTTCCTGTGTGGTGATCTCCAATAAGTTCTTCACAATGGTATAAAGGGCATATCAAAGTGTGGGCAAAGGGTTTGTTTGTGTTTATACAGAGGATCAAAGCCTAATTTGGCTACCCAGAAAACGAATTAAGATACGATATGAAGAAGAACTTCCAACATCAACATCCTCTGGAAGAGTCATTCCAGAAGATGATCATCAAAAGACTTCCACAAAGATCCTGGCGCTGTTGCAGTTGTAGTTGCATTCATCCCACCGGTTCCTGCACTTGCCATAGGAATGAAGAAGGAGGTATCTAAGCTGACCTTTGCATATAGTAAAACAAGAAATTTGACTGGATCTATACTGTTGGAACTCAACCAAGAGTTAGGAGAAGTGCAAGTTGCAGCGCTCCAAAATCATGCGACTGTAGACTATCTACTGTTAAAAGAACATATGGGATGTGAACAGTTCCCAGGAATGTGTTGTTGTAATTTGTCTGATTTTTCTCAAACTATTCAAATTCAGTTAGACAATATCCATCATATCATTGATAAATTTTCACAAATGCCTAGGGTGCCTAACTGGTTTTCTTGGTTTCACTGGATATGGCTGGTAATTGTAGGTCTGCTTTTGTTATATAGCTGTATTCCTATTATGTTAATGTGTATACACAATTTAATTAGTAATTTAAAACCTATACATGCTTATGTTACACTACAAGAAGATATGTCAAAGAAATAATCAATCTTCCCATGTTTTCTTCTGTCTGCTTCTATAGCTTTTCTTCTTCCTTCCTAATTACAATTCTTTAGTAGAATTCGTGCCTCATATCGAAATTACTGAGTATCATAATTCTTCCAAATGGTAAAGATACCTCAAGACAAATGCTGGGCATAGAAGCCACAGGGCATAAATCTGCAAAGAAGTAAAAAGCTAACCTTTTCAAAAATATTGCTTCTCTTTCACTTACCAACTTTACATTTCCCTGTATGGCCCCAGAAGATGACTGGTTAGCCAGAGACGGGTAAGATTCCTCAAGGGAGGAACAACCAAAGACAGGAACAGTTGCAGGGGCGCCATCAGGTGAGAAATTGGGGATCAACAGAGGTGAGGCTTAGAACCTCACCCCCCCTGTTTTGAGGGAAATCTTCTGCATCCGTGGATGTTTTGTTGCCCTTGTCTAGCTTGGATTAATACTTAGTCTACAGGCACACATCTGATCATCTACATTTACCCTCTTACAGCACTAAATTATGTTTTCTACCTTTATCTTGCATCTGCCTACCACTTTAGTATTTTATTAAAAATAATAATAATAATAAGGGAGAAATGTGGGATTCACATACAAATCAAGTATAAAAATGAAACAAATAATCATACTTGACCTGATTGTTTATAGTTCGTGATGCGTGATCAAAACCGAAAGTTTCTGTGATATGACTGCCCTTGCACTGTTCACCATGTCAGAACTTATTCACTATGTAAGAACTTGTTCACCATGTAAGAACCTGTTTGTTATGCTTCAGAAGATTGGAGACTGTTGAGAATTAGGCTTGGGGTTGATTAATGATTGTGCATTGAGTCTCCTATACAGAATTTTATTGTTGTTAACAACCATTTGATCAATAAATATGAGAGATACCCTCTCAAAAAAAAAAAAAAGGAATGGGGTTGTTAATCCATTATGTCAGAGGCTTAAAGACATACATTTTTGATTATACAAAACAACAAATTGACCTAGGCAGAACACCTGAACTCTGATTTTCGAATTAAAATATTTCTGCTAATTAGCATTATTGTATTTAGTGAGTTAACAAACACCTGAAGACAAAAATCTCAAAATTACGTGAAGCTGTAATGGAAGACTGCAGATCTTGGAGCTGGTTCTTTAAAGAAACTTATCATCAACACTTACAAAAATCCTAATGCCTCCAGAAAACTTTCTTAGTAATCAAAGAGCTGGATAATTTCCCCTATCACACCGCTGCCTATTCCGTGATACTCCCTTAACCCATCATTCTACAATTGTTCTTATTTCTACCTAAGCTTTCATTTTTTAATCTAGTTGAAAATTTATTTAGTTATACATATGTTCTTGATTAGAATCCAAGTTAGAGCTGTTTGTATTATAATTACAGGCAAGTGGATGTATGAATGAATTCCATTTGTCCGTTCATTCAAGATTTGTTGAGCGCCTACTACTGCCAGGCACAGGGGAAACAAAGGTGAGTCAGACACAGACCCTCCCCAGGAAAGAGTAGTAAGTAGTCTGTTCTCAGGGAGTTCTTAGTCAGGTAAGGGAGACACACATGTGAACAAATAGCCGCAGGATAGAGATAGATATGTTCCAGCTGCAGGTTAGCACAAACGTGGGAATGATCAACTTTTTCTGGTTTTCCCTA
Source organism: Manis javanica (assembly GCF_040802235.1). Lineage (NCBI taxonomy): Eukaryota > Metazoa > Chordata > Mammalia > Pholidota > Manidae > Manis > Manis javanica. Next base: position 155,832,813 of record NC_133157.1, read on the forward strand.
CTTTACAGATTAGGAAATGGAGACAGACAAACTTAGGTACTTTGCTGACATTCATCCAACTAGTACATGGAAAAGTCTGGATATGAACTCAGGAAGTGTGCCTCCAGGGTCACACCCTTATTAATCACTATGCTCATTGCTTTCCACATTTGACCTGAATAAGACCTCATCTCATACAGTTAAATATTTAGTAAATATGTTTGGTTGGTAATAGTTAACCCCTTTAGGTTGTTGATACTCATTTGCATGCTTGTATCATGATGTCACCCATTAGGGGAGAACTCAATTTTCTAAAAAATGGTGTGTTTAGGATCTATCCTTCTCATCAACAGTGACCTCTAAAACCAAGTAAGGCAGGGGAAATCACCCCAAATTTAAGCAGATAGAAAAAATATTAGGAAGTAGGTAGGCAGAGAGGAGAAGAGCATTCTAGACAAGAGGAATGGCTTGAGAAAAAGCACTTAGGAGAGAAACTACAATGAGTTCAGTATCGCTAGTGTGATGAATGCTGAGCCAAGGAACGTGGTAGATGCTGAGAAATGTTTTGAGAGGCAGGTAGGTTGTGGGTCTATGTATTGTGCCAAAGAGTTTGAAGTCTATACCCTATGCCAGTAGTTTATTCCTCTAGCAAATTATGAATCATTAGGGAGCTTTTAAAAAATCACTAATAACCAAGATTCACTCAAGCAATTATGTCAGAATCTCTGGCAGTGGGTCCAGATGTCATCTTCCCCGGTGATTCAGTGTGCTGTCTGGCCTGGGAATTACTGCTGTAGACAATGAGATACACTTAAAGATTTTATGTAGAGATATGACATGGTCAGTGTTGCATTGCAGAAAGATCACCTTGTCTGCAGTATGGAGAACAAATGGGAGTCATATGTGAGGTGACAGAAAGGCAATTTGGGAAAGTGATGAAACTCAGGCTAAAGATAATCAGAGCCAGAATTAAGGTAGTGGCAGTGAGAATGCAGAGAAATTAGGTAGCTAACATCTTCCACCTTGGAACTGGTGATGACTGGATTAGCTATGTGGGTTAGGGGTGGGGTGGATTATAAAAATAACCACAGATTTTTCTCAGGTCGTTTTTCACAACTCACAATAATTTCATCAAGAATTGGAGTCTGTTTTCCCACTCTTTGAAACTGGACTGGCCCTCTGACTTCCTCTGGCTGGCGGAATGTAGCAAAAGTGATGTTATCTGATTCCAAGCTTCAGTTTAAGGAGCTTGTGGAAAAAGCTGTCTTACATTTGAAACCCAGTCTAGCCAGATACACTATAAAAGATGCGTCGTCCAACTGTCCTGTCATCCTATCCCACAGCCTGCCAACCACTAGACATGGGAGTGAAGCGATGACAGGTGATGGCATATGCATGAATGGGCCCAGTTGAGATAATCTCTGGGAGGATGTGCTGGTCCTGAACTCCCAAACTGTCCTAGTACCGGTACTTTAGGAATGGCAGGTACTATTATCCAATAAGAGCAAGTACTTTTAAAGTTTCAAAACTTGTCTCAAAACAGATTGTTTAAACACCAAAACTGTAAAGAAAGTCATACAAACAGAAAAGAAACATGGTCAACTTAAAATACTGTGGTATTCACCCAACATCATGTTGTCAACCTAGTTAAAGGATCACTGGAGTAATCATAATACTACAGAGGGCTTTTATTTTTGACAGAATGTTTCTAATGCATTCCTGTTTTTTCCACATATTGTATTGTGTCTTTTAATATGTTTTTGTTATTGGGTTTACTAATCACCAATAGCCACACAAAGGGAGAAAACTACATGCAATGTCTGAAATTTGTATTCCTGAAATTTAATCCATAACTGTGATTGGAAATCTGCCTGGATTATAAAAAGCTTTCTCCTCCTCTTTGAAAAACCATGCCAGAGAAAGCAAAAGTAATATTGTTTCATTACTTTACAAAGCCTTTAACAAAGAAATGGAAATGCTATTTCCTGGCCCAAACATATTGGTGGATCGAAGTTTTGGTTTCTTCCTCACTTTTAACTTTCAACATTATTCATAAGGCTCTGTGTCTCTTCAGCTAGTTCACCACATTACTGGCTATTTAAGGCCAGTGTATGATATTTTTATTGCTAAATTACCACACAAATTCAGCAGCTCAGTTTTATTATTTTGCCACTTTATAGGTCGGAAGTGGTTTGAGGTGTCCACTCAGGCTGTGGTCTCATCTGGGATTCAGGATATTCCTACATTCTCACTGGTTGCTGGTAAAACTCATTTCCTTGTGGTTGTAGGATTGAGGTCCCTATTTTCCTTCTGGTCAATGGGGTATAGCTTTTAGCACCTAGAGGCCTTCTGCAATTTCTTACTCCATGGCAGTTTTCAGAATGGATATTTGATTTCCTCCAGGCCAGCAGGAATGCATCTCTTTGATTTCTTCATTACAACCAGCTAGAGAGCACACTCTGCATTTAAAGGGCTCACCTGATTAAGTCAGGCCCACCTGGATGCTCTCCTTATTTTAAGGTCAACTGATTTGGGTCCCTATTTACATCTGCAAAATCCTTTTACAGCAGTACCTAGATTTTGTCTGAGGGAATACCTGGGAGAAGGTGTGTATATGTCAGGGCCAAGAATCTTGAGGGTCACTTAGAATTCTGCCTACCACCACCAAGATTAAGAGATCCTATAATGACACAATCAGTTTCTAATGAAACTGGAAACAACTCCCACAGCATGAATTCTATCACCTATCTTCTTCCTCACAAGTTTTTTAATAAATTAAAATGTCAAGATGGATGTTTGAGCTTATGAGTGCCTAGCGACCACAGGTGTTCCTTAGCTCCTGTAGGGTCCAAGTTTATGACGTGGAAGTGCACCAACGAGGATTAGAGAAAAGTCAACCACAGCACAATGCTGAGAGTCACACCTGCAACAGCAGCCTTGAAATTCACACACAAGCAGAAGAAAAGGGATGAAGCCTTCCTCATCAAAGTGTAATTTTTCCCCATTGAATTTTATGACACTTGACATGTTACTCAATGACACCTGATGAGCCAACTAATATTTTTGAGGCTATGTTTTAGTTTGAAAACAGGACAAACGTTCAGGTACAGGACAGTTTTTCATTATATGGCTCTCTGATGAGAAAACTGGAAACAAAATCACTAATTTTTCTTTCAACAGGATGTGTCAGTTCTGTAATAGAAACTTTGTGATCTTAAATAAAGCTATTTCTATTCCTTCAGTGCACAAAGAATTTGTGAAGAAATGTAGGCAGAACATAGTGTGCAGACTCTAATTTTATTCACCTGCAACTGTCCCCTTTCCATCATAACTTTATTTAAATCATGGCTATGCTCTTAATTAACAATTTAATTGGTTGTGCTTTCTCAATCCAGTTCTCTGGAGGCACGGTTTTTTGTCTGACTTTCTTGTTTTAATTCTTCAACAAAACCATGAAATTTAATTAGGAAAGTAACCAGCTCTGTAACAGCAGTTCTTTGTCTAATTAGCTATGCTTTTGACTGTAACTTCTCAGATTCCATTCAAAATTATACACACATTTTATATATGTTCATGTTTTAGATGAGATTGTGAATTAACAGATTAAGCATGTAGTCCAGTCCCTTTTCACTTTTCCAAAAATGCTTGGTTATAGCTGGTGAAATCAGAAAAATAAACTTAATGCACCCATATATACTATTAAGCAAAGAGCCATCAAAGGCCAAGATGTAGGGTTATCTTACTGTGTATTTTTCTATTGCTCTTCTATTGCTGCAGAGCAAATTACCACAAACTCTGCATCCATTCATCATCCAACAGCTCTGTACGCCGAAGTTCAGGCACAGCTGGCAGACTCCCTCTTCAGGGTCTCACTGAGCTAAAATCAAGGTGCTGGCTGGGCTGTGATTTCATCTGAACCTCAGGGTCATCTTCCAAACTCACACGGTTGTGGCAGAATCAGTTCCTTGTGGTTACAGAACTGACATCTCCACTTCCTTGTTGCCTATCAGCTGGGGATGGCTCTCACCTCCTAAGGGCCACTAGCACTCCTTATCACATGCCTTCCTTGGACAGTTCACAACGCAGCAGTTTGATTCTTCTTGGAGACAGGTAGGGGTGGCTCCCTGGCTTCTTCCTCTGTGAACAGCTAGAGAAATCACTCTGCTTTTAAAGGCCTCACCTGGTTAGGTCAGGGTACCCCGGGCAATCTCCCTTCTGCCACGTATTTCCTTTCTCCCTTTTGTAATCTATCAAGGGAATGACTATCCTGTCACATTCACAGTTCCTGCCCACACTCAGAGGATGGGCTATGCAGCTCATGTACAACAGGGCTCAGAAATCTGGGGGCCAACTTAGAATCATGCCTACAACACCATGCTTTAGAGGAAGAAGGCAACTGAAAGCTTCGTGGCAACCCCCTCTCCCCTTGCCCTTGGAGGCGATGCACACGGTGTACAAAGGAGCTCTTAACAGTGGCCTGATTCTGTTCCATCAACTCCAGGGCATAAGATGACAGTCATCGTCTTTCTTCTCGACAGGCTGCTTTCTCTGCCTGGCCAGAATTGCTGCTTTCAGTAGTAAAAGTGCATCACTTGATGAAATCATTTGAATTTAAAGTGACATCAAGTTAACATGATGCTTTTAGGTAGAAAATTTATTTAAGCTCAATGCCTCAAACTACAACCCAATGAAATGATGTCTTTAGTAAAAGGAAATGATTACATGTGCAGAAAAAGTCAGCATAGCAGGCCAGAGACTGCTATCCCTAAAAAGGCCTGCTTGCAAGATTGCTTCTAGCTGGCATCAGGGAATTTAGATTTTGGGAGGGTTATCATCACCCTAATCAAGAAGAGTGGTTCACTGTGTCTAAACTGTTTGTGCAAACAATAGAGTTCATGCTGAACTACTGCTTTCCTTCTGTGAGTCTGGAATTTTGGTAAGTGTTAGGAAGCAGGGCCTACAAGACTAAGGCACTGAGTCTACGATGAGCTTCCCTGGCAGAAATAACACAACTGTTTCACGTGTTACCATTTGTTGCTGAAGGTGTTCAGAATCTTCTGGGTACTCCCCTAGCAGACGCTTCTGGGAAGCTATTCCTAATTTCTCCTGGACTTCAACCCATGTGCCTTTTCTCTCTGCTGATCTTGCTTTGTATCCCTTTGTTATGAAAATCATAACTGTGAGTAGGACTGTAGGCTGAGCTGCAAGAATCCTTCTGCAAATCACTGAATCTGGGGATGGTGTTTATAACTCTAGGAATAAAGTGATTGAGAGCTGGATAATGCTCACATTTGAGTCTAGGCTCCACTACCCAGCAACCTTGGCCTTAATCCTCTCCATTGTGAAGATGAGCAGAGTAAACAGAGGCAAGAGGCAGGCCTCCTCTGGGTTCTGGAGGGTTTGGCACTCACTGCCTAGATGTGTGTGCTAATCCCATGCTGTGGCCTGGGGCAAGTTACTTCCCCTGTCTTCCAGTTTCTTCATCTGTAAAATAGCAGTAATACTAGCACCCACCTCACAGTTGTTAAAATGAGGCAATTTATAGAAAGCACTTAGCACTGGCTTGCAGTAACGACTAAGAGGGCTGGTGCAATTCTCTGTGGGCCGGCATCGCTGGGGCACAGTCCACATTCTAACTTTAGCCACTGTCTGCCTTTCTCTGCTCCCATCGTCCTTGCCAGTACCTTTTCCTCCCTTTTCTCAGTTTTCCTCTAAGCTCCTTCACATCCAAAACATTTCCACCCCCAGCTTTTTATCTTCCCTTAAGGACTAAATGAAAACTACATGTAGGAATGTTTTTCTTTGTGTACAAAAAGAGACACAGTATCAATGTGTCGTACACAATGTCCACCATCCTGTCTATGCACTACATCTTTTAGTTCCATCTATTATGATTTACAAGAGTTTGTAAGCAACCATTATAGTCCTCACTGATGTCATCTGATTGCTTTTGATAATGGTAAGTGATCATCACATATATAATTATACAATTTTGTGTTCATAACTTTCTAAGTCCTGTCATGTAAATCTAGTCACAAACTCAGAAAAAAATCCTTTGACAGATCATTTTTTCCAATATTTGGTTCAGAATATTTGTTCCCTGAAATACTGGACTCCAAGGTATAAAGTGGCAGTTTTATTTTTCCAAAAGTATATCTAAAACACAATTTCAATGGAGACAGAAACTTCTACTTGAAACTTGCTTTGCTTCTTTGAAACTTCTGAGTCCCTGGTGGACTATTTAGATAGTGTTCAGATATTGCTACTGAAAAGGCTAAAATGGGATTGATGATTTTACATGATCAGAGGAAGGTTAATGTCAATGTCCAGAGGCAGATCTTCCTTTGAGGAGGAAAGGTGGTTTGGGAAATGCCCCATGAGCACAGTCTGTCTGGTATTAGATAAAATCCCAACAGTTGTGGATTGAGCTCCTGAATTCTTACTCTGGGCCCTTGTAATGAGACACCAAGCTTAAATTGAACATGGCATTCTAGGCACTGGGAATGAGGAGGAAGAAAGGAAATCAATAAACTGAAAGTTGTAAACTTCATTTGCAAATAAATTCAGTATTTGCAGGGATGATGTCAAAGAGAAAAACAAACCAAAAATAAAAGACCAGAGGGCTGATGATTACACATATTTCCAAAAGTCACTGAGTCTCTCCCACCTCCCTCATCTCCCCAACACTTCCTCCAGGCAGGATTGTACTCAGTCACCTAGGACACATGTTTTTCTATCTCATACTGAAGATTAATGAGGCCTCCTTGGGAATCTGTCTTACTGTCCACTGAGATGGAGCTAGCCCATCGCATATTTTTGTGAGATTGCTTCTTTTCTTGGTAGGCATGGAAAGCAGTCCATCATCACACTTCCCATCATAACTTTCAGTTAAAACTAACACTCGGTTACATGCAGTGATGGGGAGATGAGAGAATCTCTAACTCTAAAATCCAGAAAATTCACCAAAGATCGAATTCACCAGAGCCCATCAACCTTTGCCAACAAAATTGTCTTATCAGACCCACTGAAACACAGCAAATTAATTAACTTGAATTTCTAGCTTTTATTTTCCTTGACTCACTTCTGCTTAGTTTTAATTAGAAGAAAGGTTTCTAAATGATCAGCAGGAAGATTTCAAGAAGGAAAAGTGAAGCTTTGAAAATTATAAACTAAATTCACTCATTCATTATTAAGAAACAAAAACACAGAACATTTTCTAAGCTTCTAGAATTTTCTTAACACTCAAAATGAACAAAAAATAGGCAAGCTCTTTCATGAAGCTTACATTCTATTAGGGGAGATGGAAAATGAATAAGTGAAATAGTAAATAGATAATGGGTCAGAATATTTTGAGTAACTTCATCCTTTAAAAGATCTTTCAGGTTGTCTCTTAGGATTTTCTTCTCTTAGCTGGTTAATTCCAATTATTCAACTCAAGTCAACAAAACTCTGTAAACACATAAGCATAATGATAAGTGAGTGGACACTGTTACCTTAAGTTGGTGATATATTTTCTTCATTGCATATACTTCCTCTTCTGTGCTGGGAATAAGTCTTATCACTTTATCACTACAATAAAGGGAAAAAATGGAGATATTTACGTTTCAAAAATAAAAACGTAGCCATCTCTGTCTTTTTGCCTTTAAAAAAAACCTGCCTCTGTAATTAAGAAGAAAACCAGCAAAACTCTGGACTGGCCAGCAGGTATTTTATCTAGTTCTTGTTACTCTCTGATTACTTTGGTCTTTTTCCCCCATCTTAAAACTATTTGTTTTTTCATCAGTTTTTGAAAATTATAAACCCACACTTAAGACTGAAAGGCCAGGAGCCAGGAATAGTGGCAGTAAGGACAAGAACTTTCATGAACAGCTCAGAGTTGATATCAAGAGAGAAAATTCCTGATGACAGAACTAAAAAAACAATTTTTTAAAACTTAATGCTGACAAGGAATGTAACTCTCAATGAGAGTCAGACATATGAAATCCATACTGTGGAACACTTCTTCTGGTTTGGACTTTTCCCACACTGAGAACAGTAAAGATTAACCATCTCTATGGGGCATCTTGCTTCTCTGACACAGTGTCCCCCAGCTAGCATGTGGGGCAAGAATTGCTTACAGACCATGAATTGCTTACAGGTGTGCCATGAGAGACTGATGGCTGTAAAATTTTTTAAGTGATAAAAATTTAAAATCCTTTCTTACAGCCATTACATTTTTACCACAGTTGAAATGGTATTTGAACACTCTATAATGTTCTTTCAGTGAGGATCCCAAATTGCCTAAGATGATTGACATGTCATCTGTCCACCAGAGTTCTTGCTGTGGTGACCTCTCCCTCAGGCGTGCCAGATATTATCATTTTCTATTTATGTCATGATGAGGACAGGTTGAGAAGCTCACCTGTAATATACAATAATCACAACTGTTCAGTGTGTTTTGCATAGATATTATATTTATTGATGGATTGGCATAAAGTAAGTAGATCATTGACCATAACTGGCTTCCAGAGGAAATGTGAGAAAAACTAAAGTACAACAGAAATAAACATTTTTTATAATCCTCTATGGCATTTTACAATGACTGCAAATAAAGTAGATTGTTATTAATACCACATATATAAAGCACAAAACAAAAACTCTAACATCTCACTCACAACTGATTTCTCAAGCCTCAAAGGTATACAGGAATAAGGATTGAATTTGCATACTTTTCTATGGTTTCCTTACTTAGATGAATAGCAGTTTCCAAGGCTAAGGTAAGAGTATAATGTGGAGGGCATTAGAACAAAGGGAGGCTTCCAAATTTGTTGGACAGTGGTTCCTTAGGGCTGTGTATTCATTTCCTATCACTTTAACTTAGTTATTTCAAATGATCCTATTATACCTTCTTTAGGTCTATGACTTAAAAAGCCCTTGGTGTCTGATTGATAAGCTCATGTTGTAGGCAGTCCTGCCCTAATGTGGTTTGCAACTTTGGTTTCCTCAAAAATCACACAAAGCCACCTCTCAGTATCAGTGTCAGGAAGTCTGTTTTTCTGGACAGAATAAAAGAAAGAAGGAAAGAAAATATCATCATCCCTGGAAAACACCACCAAATATGACCTTTGGAATTAAAACATAATTACACCTTTTCTCATTTTCCTTTCTGCACATAATTCTCTGACCTTTGTTTTTCTGGATTCATCATATCCTGGCCTTTCCCACCTGACCCAATATAATTCTTGGCAGAGAAAGGCAACTCTGCTGGGTGATATGGTTGTTTTTGAGGGATGGATTGCTTGACAGCTTGCTGAGAAACACCTCCATCTGGGGCCCTATCAACTCCTCAAGAGTGTAAAAAAAAGCAATCTGTAACTGTTTTACAGCCATGGGAAGATTTTTTTTTTAAATGATGAATAATTCAACCTGGCAATTGGTTCCTTCTCTGTGAGCAGAGAAGGAAAGGGGACTACTCCTGGGATTATTTAACTCTGAAGGTGATTGTTCAAACCCAGCTTTGTCATTTTTATCCCAAAAAAATCATTCCACCCCAGCTTGCAGAAATTCTCAGGTGTGACTTGAGAAATGTGTTTATTACTGTTTGATTACTTATTAAAAGACAGAGAATAAAGAAAGCTACTTAAGAAAATCAATGAAATGTCATATTTTTTTTGTAAACCGATAAATTACATTAGTAGACTAACCAGTAATCAAAAACCAGGAACTCCTTATTCATCACATAAAACCAAATTCCCTATTTGTTTTGCCAAACAGCTTACTTTCCCATAGATCTGATAGCTAGCCTGTTTGAGCAGTGAATAATAATTCAGTACTACAAACAGGAAGGTTTCAGGAAGTGAAGTAGCTCCTGGAATTGAGAGGGAAAAGCTAGCTGTGCACAACTACCAAGGGTGAATATAGAGGCTTTATTTGTAGTTTATCAATTTTTTTCACCCGGTAGGTGGCAACATCAATTTAAGATCCCTTGGTTACCCTTTGGGATTAAGATGAGGGGAACGACAGTCTGAATACGGGTTGAGGTTAAAGAGATGAGCGGGCAACCAGTTGCTCATATACATACAATGTGCTGTAAATCAGTTAGTTCTAACTCAGGGAATGTAGATAAAGTTGTCATAGAAAAAAAACAGGCAATTTTAATTACACTTTAAGGATGTAGCATAGCAGCAGCAGGCTATCCCAGATAACTGATCATCCAATCATTATTATGTACTCACTCATGGTATCCGTACATTTTGTTGCCTTGCCTTACAGGACAAATGAGGTTATGTTGCTATGATGTTAGCACCCATGCAGGTCAGAAGTTTGAGTACCAATCCTAACAAACAGTAGCATCTCATCACATGAATATTATTAAAAAAGTTTAATCAATTAAAAAAGTATTAGTAAATGTGTCATGAGAATGTATGCACCCAGAGAAGAGAACTCAGGAAGAGAACACCATCTCCATGCTTTTTTTTACAATCTCTCTGGTCAGAATGAGGAATGAACTTTTCATTTTGGAGTTCTAAGGCTATGTTGTTTGAGTTTGATTGCTGCCATGTTTAATGCTATGCCTTGATGTGCAATATCTATGGAAGAACATCTCTGTTTTATGGGCAACCCGAGGATCTTCCTCAGCCTCCTTCTGAAAGACGCAGGTGTGAAGTTCCAGATTTCTCCTTATAGGTGTAATTAAGTTAGAATGAGATCATTAGGGTGGGCCCTGATCCAGCATGACTGATATCTTTAAGAGCTGGAAATTTGGGCACAGACATGCACAAGGGGGGAAGACACACAGATTGAAGGTGGCCATCTGCAAGCCAAGGAGAGAGGCCTCAGAAGAAAACAACCATGCTGAAAACACGGTCTCAGATTTCCAGGACCCAAACTGTGAGAAAATAAATTCCCAAGGTTTAAGTCACCAAGTCTGTGGTACTTTGTTACTAGAGCCCTAGTGAACTAATACTATGCACCATGAAAATTACAGCTTAACATAAGCTCCTCAGAGAGCTCTTACATGATATCTGGATAATTTTAGTCACTTTGTTCCTATATTCTCCTGAAACACTATAAATTTCCTATCACAATGCTTATTGCACACTGTAATTATTTGTTTAATGTCTGTATTTCCCATTAAGCTCTAAACTGCACATGAGAAGGGACTCAATACACTTTAGTTTATTATGTGGCAGTCTTGGGTTGTGAGGGTGTCTCTGGAGTGGCTTCGAGCCCGTCTTGAGGGGTCTAGGACCAGGCTTTTGTTTTAATTGCAATTCCTATGTCATGCGGAATGTCAGTTAGGAGCCTGGGATATCCACTTTTCAGAAGTCTCTCCCACCCTCAAGTCCCGAGTAGACTAAAGCCTCCCTCTATTTCTGTGGCTGGAGGGGTTAGTTCTCTCCACACTTTTAGGCTCCCTCCTTCATGTAGACTCACTTCTGGCTCCCCACTTCTGCCTGTTACAGGCACTAGAATCCCAGCCTCAGCCTTGAGGGCCCTTTTCCATAGACCTGATTTCCAGAACCACAGGGCCGCAGTTTTTTCCTTTCTGCTTTTGCTTTGTTTTTCCCTCAAAAGTGTGGCATCTGGAAGTTTCCTCCTGTCTCTTTCTACAGAGTCCTGTCATCTACTAAAAGAAATAATAGGGTGGTAAAAACACATACTCTGAAGGCCAGTTGCTGACGCCAGCTATGTGATGTTGTGCAAGGTTTTTAATCTCTGTGCAAAAGTCCTGTTATACATTGGGGATACTGGTACTTAATTCATGGGTTATTGTGAGGACTAAATGAATATAAATCAAGTGCTTAGACTAACTCCCTGACACACAGTAAGAGCTATATGAGATGTTATGACATTTTTGCATTTTCAGCATTTTTCATTTATCCAATAATTATTTATACTTTGAGAGTTCCTGACTACATCAACTAAGTCTTCATGTTCTCTCATATTCTAATCTGTTAATGGAAGAATGAATAACATTTTCCCAAGAGGAAGCATCTTATAGCAGACACCCCAGGCAGCTTTAGAAAGTATGACCTGTCTGTAGTTTCCCTTTGAAGTGTCCTTTGCTTGGTATATTGTAACTCCTTCTCTTGGAAACACACCTAGTTTGACACCTAACTTACAGGCAGTCAGTGGACAATCAGGTGGAATGACAAGTGAGTCCTGTCCAGTTGGGCTTGCTCTACGGAACAGTGACTGACTGCTATTCCAGTCAGACCTCATCTCTGGGAATTTGCACTTGAGACATAAAGAAAAAAATCAGTTAGTCTGCAGGATCAGGAGAAGTGGCAGTACATATAGGTAAGAGCCTCATTACCACGAGGGTAAAGTTCTCGAGCAGGCAGCCCGCGCTGGGCACACTGCCCTTTGTGAATGACCCTGTAAGCAATGGGGGCCTGGTGTGGAAATAGTGCCCGTTCTTGTGTTTCTTTGCAGCAAACTTCTATCATCTGAAGTATCTTGAGCCTGTCTGTTTTTGAACCTACCAAATGTAGTGGTATTAAGAACATTTACACTTCAGTTACTTTATTTTTTCATTCTTATCTCTAAGTTTATTTATCTTCTCTGTTCCATTTCCTTCTTCAAATAGGGAGGAAGGAGTAAAGTTAGATTCCAATCTGGGCTCCACCACTTGACCAAACTGCTTAAACATTTAGAGCTAAGAATTCCCAATCATTAAATTATGGAAACAGTGATATATCCTTGCATAAGGATTTTCTGAGATTTCATTTGGCCACATTTATTAAGATTGCATTATGTGCCAAACACAGTGGAAGGTGTAAGGGATGTAGCAGTTCTACCTGTGATGGGTTTAGAGTCATAGTGTCAGTGAGCTACCATCTGGGAAATGCCTGACTTATTCTAGCCTCTGAATGCAGAGTAGCTGTTATTCCCTGTACAGGAAAAATTTTTCTCATTCTTTAGAACATAGAGCTGTAAACAGATGCTTCTCCAAGTGTATTTCACTGTGAACAATAAAACATAATTTTATTATGGATCCATTTAACCTTTTTTGTTGGTGGTGGTGTTTCTGTTTCTTGACCTTTTCATAGGTATTTGAATCTAGCCAGTAATCAGTGCCTTAATTTGGGACTTATTATTTGCTCTCTTCTCAGGCAGCTTTTTGGCGTCTGAGAAACATGAATTTAGGTGGTCTTGTTATTCCTATAACCAAGATTGGGAATATAGGACACTTTATTTCCCCTTTTGTTTGGATTTGTATAATTTCAAAGTCCTGTACAGATGTTCTCTCTACTGGTACATGCTACAAATGTACAATTTTTTGATACTTCTAAAGACATGATATACCTGGATATAGAAAAGGATTTCTGACGCTGTCCTTCATAAGGTATCTGATTAGATGACTGTAGTGAATGCTTTTTGCTGCTACTCAAAATCTGTTTTCTCCTTCTAAAACCCTAACAGGACTGATTTGGTCAGATATCCACCCCATCCCCACATCAGGAATGGGTCTTGATCAGCCCACAGAGCTTGGATATCCCTCCAGCAACTTTTGTTTAGTCTGGAGATCAACATGGGTTATAAATTGGCCTAATAAGATTTAAGGGAAGCACTGTGATTCCACAGTTGGAGGGAAAAAATTCATAACCCACTTGACAATGGCAGCCTGTAATTATGAAGGGAGTGAGCTTTAGGGTGAAGCAGAGTCTGTGGACTGTGGAGAGGAGAGACAGAACCTGGGCGTTCAGTGGTCTTGTTCAATCGACTTTTAAGCTTGTCCTACTTTCTGCCTTCTTGTGCAGGCCAGTTTGAGCCAGGTTGCCTCCTCCTCGTAACCAAAAGCCCCTTGCACAATAACAGCCATTTACTTAGTTTGGCTATTTTTAGAGAATGAGATAAGGGGAACCAAGGAAATAACTGAATTTACTGTTAAATCAGTCTTCACAAGTGGAAAAACACATATTGGCATTCTTTCTTTCCTCCCTGAACACCTTTCCCTAAAACCCCACTTTAACTTCGATGGCCACTTAAAAAACCTTGTGTGCCTTCAGAAGGGAAGATTTAGGGTGCACAATAGCTAAGATTCATCTATATTTGCAAGAAAAATAGGACAGTTTATTTGCTGAACTTTCTGAAAGCTTGTATCCTGTGGAAGAGTTAATAGTAGGATGTTCACTTACTTTAAAAAAAAAAATCTCATGCTCAAGCACAAAGAAATCCATGAGGTAATCCCATCTAGAAAAATAAATGTTCACATGTAGATTCTATAGTATAAGCGCGTTAGTCTCAGAGCCACATTTCCTTTGTTGACAGACGGTGTTTTGATGCACATGAAAAATTTCATTAAAAAGCAGTAAATAAGAGACAACTTGGCAGAGAATACTCCAGAGGGCGAGATGGATTCTCCCTTCTTTGGTCATGGTTTATAGTTGCAATATAAAGTACTCAGAACATGAAGCAGCTCCCAGTGGCAGTTTGCTTAGGACAGGAAGATTTAGACTTCACTCTCAGATTAAAGTTAGGCAGAAGTGATGCCTTCCTTCTTATTTTGCTTTGTGGCTGCAGTTACTTTAAAGCAGAGAAAAGAAAAACACACTGGCTTCAAAAGCCTTACTGATGGACTTCACTGCAGAGCAGAAATTTTCTCAAGAGGATGAATGCTTACCATGTTATCTCACACATAATGGAGGATAAATAAATATTTGCTGAGTTGAATTGAAATTTGTTGCATACTGCATCATCTTTTAAATTTCTGAAACTGGCTTCCATTGTAAGATTTGAGAATTTCCTCTTCTTCCATTAGCACAGGTCAGAGAAGGGGAAAAATAAACAGTAAAATATGACTGCCATTAAATTAATTTCTTAGAGCAGGATATTATCTCCCCTATGTCTCAAGGATTTGCTATATATTGTGTCAAATCATTATACGGCACTTCAGTTTAATCCTTCTTGTAGTTTAGACTAGGACACAATCTGAAAAACTATTACCGCAATGGAGAACAATGCATTCATTCAACAGATACCTATATAGCAATTATTCAAGTCCCCGGTGGGTTGGAAAAAGGAAAGGAATTACAAAGCATAAGAAAGAATTTCAAAGATGTATAATCTAGTTGGGTATATAAGGCATGAATAATACCTTATTATTACTGCAATATAAGGTAGCTTGTTATTAATGCTTTTTAAGTTATGTAAAAACTATGTGTAAAAATGTTTAGCTGGAATAATCAGAAAAGACTATATGGAAGGATTTTGATACTTGAAATTTAAGAGGATTTGAGCCCCAGTGGATTGACAGCCATTAGCATATAGTAGTTTAGTAGTTTTTAAATTTGAGTGTGCATAATATTCACCTGGAACATATCTGCCAGCACAATTTCTTGGGCTAAATATCCTGAAATTACAAAACACTTAACAATAGTGGAATACACATATTTGTGTATGATGTATCTTTTAATATGCATGGGTAGGGTGGCAGTAGAGTAAGGGAAAGCCTAAGAGGCCAAAAAATGCAGAGATAAGTGAACACTGAGACCAGTGGCTACCCTGACTGAGGGACATCTTGATAATCCCTGATGCCCCCAAGTCTGAGCAAGGTAGGAATTCACATCAGAAGCCCTCACAGAAAGCCTTAAAGAAAATGACATCAATGAAAAGATGACTAGAAAAATGCCTTGTGAAAGAAAGGAATAGGGGAACTTGTCTGCCGTGAACTTGGCTCTGGATAGAGGAGAACACAGCCATTACTGAGAATTGAAAGCTTCAAGCTAGCCATCTAGTAAGGGTAGGAATAATATTTAGAAATCCCAGCTGCAGAGTGTTGCCTGCTTATAGTTCACAGCTGAGTCCATCTTAAATAATTGCCTTCAGTTGAAGGGAGGTGTTTCCCCAAGACACACACCCCCCCAACACACACACAGAGGCATCCCACATACAAACATTAGTTTGTGATGAGGTGCAAAGACCCAGCTCCCTTACCTTAATTTTAGATGTTGCTGAAAGGCCAGACCAGCTTTACTGCTTCCCATGAAATCTGTTGTAACTGAGTTGCAGTTTAATTCTCCCTATATCCTCAACTTCCTTCATTTGCTTTCAGATTTTTTTTTTATGAGAGCACTCCCCAATAAAGAGCTTCCATGAAAAACCTTCATTTCAGGGGAACCTTGATCTGTGACATGACTTGCCCGTAGGTTCCTAGCAGAAAAACTGCAGACCCCTTCTAGAGGAATCCATCTTAAAACCAGGCCTCAAAGAGTTCCCCCCAAATTCCGACAAGCATCACTATCAATAATTATAAAGCATGCCAAGACATAAACCACCAAGAGCAAGTCAGTAGAAACAAGCAAGAGAAGAATAAGATCTGCAGAGCTTACTGATGATCAGACAGAGCAAGGATTGGGGGAGTGTTCCTGTAAAGAACCAGACCGCAAATATTTTACGCTTGTTGGCCGGACAGTTTCTCTTGTAACTACTCAATTCTACCATTGTAGGTTGAAAACAACCAAGATAATATGAAGCAAGAGGGTATGACTACTTGTCAGTAAAACATTTTGACCAAAACAGGCAGAGGGCTGCATTGGCACTGTAGGCCATAGTTAGCTAACCTCTGAAATGGAGTATAAATATATATATCTATTATTCTAAGGAGATGACAGATGAGATCTAAAATATGACTGATAAACTAGAGTCTATAAATATGACCAAGCTAGTCTTCAAGAATTTAATTGAATTATATAATAAATGAATGTAGAAACTTAGTGGACAGGTTAAATAGCTTATTAGGTACAGCTGAAGAAGAATTAGCAAATCAGAAGTGTATCTAAGGAAATTACTGAAAATGTACAGAAAGAAAGTTATAAAATATGAGAGTTAAGAGACATGTAAGGGTAAGATGGTCTAAATCTGCATTCATCATACTAGCAGTAAAATGCTCCATGCTTTTTGCTTTGAAATCCAGAATAAGAGAAGGAGGTTTATGATCATTTCTATTAAACAGAATTTGTGCAGTAAGACCAAAACATAAAAGGTAGGGGAAATTAGAAAGAAAAAAACTTGCCAATTTTCACAGATGACCTGATTAGCCACTTCACAAAAAAAAATGGGCAAAAGATATGAACATGTAATTAACAAGAAACAAATGACCAAATATGAATAGATGCTCATATCATGTGTAAACAGGGAAGTGCAAATTAAAACCACAGTAAGACACAATTTCATATCTAGCAGTTTTTCAATTAAAGTTTAATAGTATCAAGAAATGGGTATTGAAACTCACATCTTTGTTCTAGAATATGAATTGGTATAGCATTTTGAAAGAAAACCATTGGGTGTTAATTGGTAAAAGTTAAACATGTCCATACCCAATGTTCCAACAATCCCACTCATGAAAACACTCATGCCCATGCAGATGAGGAGAATTACACAGGAATGCTCATCATAGCTTTATTCCATAATCACAAAACTAGAAACAACCCAAACTTCCATCAGTAGAAATGATAAATTGTAGCTCTCCAAATAATGGAGTTCTGTACAGCAGTTAAAATAAATCAATTACAACTGTGGACATCAACATGGATGAATCTTGCAAATAAAATATTAAGTGAGAAAAGGAACTCACAAATACCTAATACATAATTAATTTTTTACAAATTTCAGAAATGTGACTATAAAAATTGTATTTTAGGGATACATGTGTATGTGACAATTGTTTTAAAGCAAGGGAACAAAAATAAGGATAAAGGTAACCTCAGGAGGAAGAGGAAATGATAGAGGCATATGAATAGGGAAGGGGGATATACATGGGAGGATTCTAATATATTAGCAATATTTCATATTTTAAACTGGACATACAGGGGTTTGTTTTATAGTTATGTGTTAACACACATATTTATATATATTATTTTTTATATATAATATCTCAGGCTCCATCCCCATAAATTCTGATTCAATAGATCTGATAAGTATCCCAGGTGATTCCAAAGCAAATAAGGCTCTGTAACACCAGGAAAGAGACACTGGCTTAGTGTAACAAGGTGGACTGTCTACACTGGAAGAAATAATCCCACGAGTTCAAAGAGTTGGTTTAGTAATCTGAGCAAAAAAAAAAAAAACAGTGACATCATCCACTCTTCACATCAAGGTACAGATTGGAGAAGGGGTGGTATCTTGAAGAGAGCATGGTTGCTACTGTAAATCCAGTCCAATATAGCCACTCTGATATCATGGTCTCTTCTCACTTAGCTCCAAATTTGAGTTTTGAGCAAGTAAAAATCTATATCCCATCTGAAAGCCTCACTGCAAGTGAGCTGGAGTGTTTGTAGCCTCTGTTAGCCAGAAATGCATACGAGGAGGAGACTGGGATAGATGTGGTGAGTGAGCCAATCCGGTGCCTGCCCCACTGGGAAGAAAAATGTGGACACTGGCTTTTAATGAGGCTAATTCTACAAAAGATTAAAAAATGTTTATTGGAAATTTCTCATGTAGAAATCTTTTTCTTCTGGTATCTTAAAGTTATGAAGCAGCTATAGAAAAGTGTGGGAAACCTCTGTTGAAAGCTGTGAGCAAGCTTTCTAAATTAGTCTTTTATTTGTTAACCAAAAATAAGTTGATGAAATGACAGAACAGAATGGAGGTAATAACCAATAAAACTGGGAAAACCAACTGCAACAATTGACATTCTTGCCAAATGTGTTGCTCAGTTTGGAGATTTTCTTTTTTGGTAATCTTAATTTGGTTTTGGGGAGGAAATATTTTTTTACTGGTAAACACTCATATTGAGGTCTGTGAATGGTCTTTACCTCTTTGGTTAAATGAGAAAAACAGAATGAAAAAATTGGTAATGCAAGCTCCCATGTTCACTGCAGTATTCACAATAGTCAAGACATGGAAACAATTTAAGTGTACATTGACAGAAGAATGGATAAGGAAAATGTGGTGTGTGTTCATACATACACAAACACACATACAGGAATATCATTCATCCATAAAAAGGAAGCCTGTCATTTCTGAAAACATGGATGGACCCTGAGGGCATTATGCTGAGTGAAATAAGTCAGACAGAAAAACACAAATACTGTGTGATATTACTTGTCTGTGGAATCTAAGAAACAGTCTAACTCATAGAAACAGAGAGTAGAATTCTAATTGCCAGGGTTAGGGGAATGGGGAAAATGGGGAAATATTGGTCAAAGGGTACAATCTTTTTATAAGATATTGTTTATAAGACAAATATGTTCTGGGGATCTAAGATGCAGCATGGTGATCATAAAAATACTGTACTGCAGACTTGAAAGTTGCCAGATAAGTAGGGTTTAATGTTCTTATCCCCACAAGAACATAGTAATTATGTGAGGTGAAGAATGTGTTAACTAACCCTGTTATAAACATTTCACAATATATCAGGGTATTAAGTCATCACATTGTACACCTTAAGCTTCCAATGTTTATATCAATTATATTTCAAAGTTGAAAAAAATATATGATTATCATGCAGAGACTAAGATAGCTGCATAAAATTTTAATAGTTATAAATTCATGTATTTTCTCTGTTTAAATTTGGGGATATTAACAAAGATGTCTAGAATTTATTAAAAACCATATTGGAGACAACTGAATGCAATGTGAATATGGAATGTTTTTGTGAAGAATAATCAGGCTTATGATTATTGTCCAAATTGAACAATCTGCAGGGAATTTTTTCAATTGTAATGCCTGATGTATTTACTTTATCCTAACAATAATTACAATGACACCCAATAGCTTTTGAGTTCTTACTATTGTCAAGTGTTTTCTAAGTGCTTTATGTGCATTCTCACTTGGTCCTCTTTTTTTTTTTTGAGAGGGCATCTCTCATATTTATTGATCAAATGGTTGTTAACAACAATAAAATTCTGTATAGGGGACCCAATGCACAATCATTAATCAACCCCAAGCCTAATTCTCGACAGTCTCCAATCTTCTGAAGCATAACGAACAAGTTCTTACATGGTGAACAAGTTCTTACATGGTGAACAGTACAAGGGCAGTCATCACAGAAACTTTCGGTTTTGATCACACATCATGAACTATAAACAATCAGGTCAATTATGATTATTCATTTGATTTTTATACTTGATTTATATGTGAATCCCACATTTCTCCCTTATTTTTTTTAATAAAATGCTGAAGTGGTAGGTAGATGCAAGATAAAGGTAGAAAACATAATTTAGTGCTGTAAGAGGGCAAATGTAGATGATCAGGTGTGTGCCTATGGACTAAGTATTAATCCAAGCTAGACAAGGGCAACAAAACATCCATGGATGCAGAAGAATTCTCTCAAAACGGGGGGTGGGAGGTGAGGTTCTAAGCCTCACCTCTGTTGATCCCCAATTTCTCACCTGATGGCCCCCCTGTGACTGTGCCTGTCTTAGGTTGTTCCTCCCTTGAGGAATCTTACCCGTCTCTGACTAACCAGCCGTCTTCCGGGGCCATACAGGGAAATGTAATCACTTGATCCTCTTTTGATTTTTTAATAATTAGCTAAATTGTGAGGAAGTATATTTGATTATTTCTATCTTTCAAGGATTGAAGAAATGGTAAGCCAAAGTAATGATTATCTGTTTACACACAAGGGCATTGAGAATTAGGGTTGAATTTTGTCAAAGGTTAGTCAGTGTTTTAGGATTACTTTGTCTAGTTAGTCCAAATTAGTTTATACTATCTTAAGTAATGGTTGATATAAAAATTGTATAGCTATTATCACCGGTGACTTGCATTTTGAATTTGAAAATTTCTAGGAAATAAGAGTCTCCTTGGAGTTTAATCTTAGTCTGACAAAAAGCTCTGTAATTACAGTGGTGGTGCATACTGTAAGACAAGTGAAAACTGGAAACAGTACATCAAAAAAGAAGAGCACAGTTGAAGGTTTAAAATGATGAAATGGAATTAAAAATGTAAAGAAATTAAAGATGATACAAATAAATGGAAAGATGTATTATGCTAATGGAGTAGAAGAATGAATAATGTTAAAATGTCCATACTACCCAAAGCAATTTACAGATTCAATGCAATCTCTATCAAAATGCCAAAGGAATGTTTCACAGAAGTAGAATAATCCTAAAACTTGTATAGAGCCATAAAAGACCCCAAATAGCCAAAGCAATCTTGAGAAAGAACAAAGCTAGAGGTATGACATTCCCTGATTTCAAACTATGCAACAAAACTGTATAATCAAAACAGTATGGTGCTGGCACAAACACTGACACATAGATCAATGGAGCAGGATGGAGAGCCCAGAAATAAACCCATGCTTATGTGGTTAATTAACATATGACAAAGGAAGCAAGGATACACAATGGGGAAAAGACAGTCTCTTCAATAAATGGTGTTGAAATAACTAGACAGCTACATGCAAACGAGTGAAACAGGACTGTATTTTTACACCATAAACAAAAATAAACTCAAAATAGAAATGGATTAAAGACCTAAAATCATAAAATTCCTAAAAAAAAATGTAAGCAGTAAACTCTTGGACATCAGCCTTAATTTTCTCTGGATATGTCTCCCCAGGCAAGAGAAATAGAAACAAAAATAAACAAGTCAGTCTACATAAAACTAAAAAGCTTCTGCACAGCAAAGGAAACCATCAACAAGATAAAAAAAGCAACCTCCTAAATGGGAAAATATATTTGCAAATGATAGATCTGGTAAAGGTTTAATATCCAAAATATATAAAGAACTCATACAACTCAACACCAAGAAAAAAACCTTCAAATAATCCAATTGAAGATGGTCAGATAACCCAAATAGATATTTTTCTAAAGATACACAGGCGGCCAACAGACACATAAGAAGATGCTCATCACCACTAATTGTCAGGGAAATGTGAATCAAAACTATAATGAGATATCACCTCACATCTCAGTCAGAATAGCAGGTATCAAAAAAACCAAATAAGCATTGACAAGGATGTGGAGAGAAGGGAACCCTCATGTACTATTGGGGGGATGTAAATTGGTGCAGCCACTGTGGAAAGCAGTATGGAGGTTCCTCAAAAAATTAAAAATAGAAATACCTATGATTCATAATGTATATAATTGTCAAATCATTATGTTGTACACCTGAAATGAATATTGTATGTCAACTGTACTTCAATAAAAAAAAAAAAAGTGTAACGAGACAGCTAAGTTTTGTCATTTTCCCATGTGACCCAAGAGCCAGCTAAGTCCCTAAACACTGAATGTGCCCCTTTGTTTTCATTTATTTCCTCTATGTGGTGACTGTATGAAAGGGGCTGGGTAGTTTAGGCCTTTGGGTTCCTTTCCTGGAGCAAAGATTGAATTTATTTATCTTTTTTGGCAGTGGGACTCTCTGGCTCTATGAATGTAACCAGTTCTGGAATACATCTGCCAGAGGTTAAGGAATATGATTGGGGGATTACCAAGTCGGGTAGGATGCTTTTGGTTCCATATTAACAAAACCCATCTCCATATTAAAAAAATTAACAAAACCCATTATGGACTGACCATAATGGGAAATTATTTGCTTATAAATGAAAAGTCTAGCAATAGGTCAGTAGAGTTTGGTCAGGGTTCTAATCAATTTCCCAACAATTCTCTTAGTTCTGCATTCCTGTGTTCACTCAAGCCCACTTCCTTCCCTTTCTGTCACAGAATGGCTGCAGAAGTCCCAGGCCTTACAACCATATACCACATTATCAAACAGAAGGAGGTAATTTTCTTTTCTAACTAGTGAAAGAAAAAAGCCCTAAACCACTAGATTTGGATCAAGTAAAATGCCGAGCCCACCCTTGACCCAGTCATGGTGTCAGAAGAAGGCATTCTTCATGCTCTCAAGTCTTACTCTGGCAACTGGGAAGATGATGGTGATGGTGGAGAAGGCACCATAAAATCCATGGCTACTTCACAATGAGGAAATCCACAATGTTCATGCATGTAAACCAAGACATGATCCCACGTGTGCTTATTTTCAATGCTCTTGTCCAACTGTCTTACCCAAACTGCACAGAGGGTTGGTGGGATGTCTGCTGAGGGTAATTTGGTAGGTTTTAATAGACAGGGCATTTAATGTACAAGGCAACCTGCACAGGTGGAAGTAATAATTTTGCCAGGCTTCTACAAGCCAGAGCCTTCTGGAAGAATTTTGAGGATGCAGATTTTTGGCATTTAACAGTAGCTCAGGAGTACGTTTTAATTAAGAATAATTAGTGAGGGGTTGTTAATATTAGCAATCTAAAATTAACCACACAAGCCAAAGAGTCAAAGAATTGTTGTCAACTATGCTCAAAGGCAAAAACTTAAATCTATTTCTTTTGTATCCCCAAAGGGAAATTACCCAAATCTTAACTGCTTTGTGATCATATAAAGGCCTTTACTTTTTGATAGCTTCTTCTTCAGGCTGCATTTTTTTTAGTGCCTCATCAGTATAGGTATTTCATTTTCTCTATTTGGTGACTAAAATCTGTGTCCTGTAGACTTTGTGATGCATGGGTACCAGTTCATGGAAAGAAACACAGATTTAAAATGTTATTAGATTCTGGGAGTCTGAAAGAGGGAGATTTCTGGAATGTGAATGGCTTTATTTGTACTGCACATCAAGGACTATGAAAGGAGGCTAGAGGTCTTGAAGGCAAGGATCAGAAACCTCATCCCTCGTACTGGCTTCCTTCCTGCCCCACATCACACCTCTCTTCCCTTTATAATATGATTTGGTTTGGAGCAGGATTGAGGGCAGTTGATGAAGAGCATTCATACAGGATGTGTGCCTACCTATAAATTCTCTGTGACAATGTCCTTCTTTGAGTAAGGCTGGAAACAGAGTTGTGTGGGTATCATGAAATTATTCTGACACATCTAAACTGGCCTCTTTTTTTTCTACATTACCCCATGCCTCAAGAGCTTACAGTTGTAGGTGGCCAGATCCATCTAATATTCTATTTTCCCACTTTGGATTCTAGTACTGGTTTTTTCTATTACTAGGTATGAAACTCATGGCAAATGATTTTACCCTTGTGATCTTTCTCTAAGACATGGATAATGGATAATGCTGCTTTCATTATAGCACGATCAGGATCAAATTAGGTAACATTCAGGCATTGGGAAGTTGCACAGTGGTAGACAGTGGAGAGAATTATTATTTAATCTCTAAAATGCCAAACATAGCCTGAAATGTTTCAACTATGTAATCCTTCGATGTGCCTGAGGTCTTTGTTGTAACAGGAATTCATACTGCAGAGCCACAAAATTTGTTCATTCTAAAAAGCAGAGCACTAAAATGCTCTACTTCATAACATTAGATACTGCGAAAGCAATATATGCAAATCTTTTGGCTGCTATCATCCAAGTAGAATAGCAGTTAAATCTGCTAACAGGGATCTGACTTTACCATTAACATGGTGTCTGTGATTTTACTTGCTCTGATGAGAGAATGCCTACTGTGAAATACATAATTGTTAGAAATCAAGAGAAATGGATGTCATGGAAAGACAGGAGGATATATATCCCTCCTGAGATTAATTCTAAAACCTCATTCCAGTTGGCCATGGAAAACATTCAGAGTCTTTATACTGCTTAAAAATAACATTTTATTCTGCTGGAATTCTTTTGTTCTCTCTTAATCAAAATTTATGAAGAAAAAAGAAAGCACACCCTCCTCTCGATCTGACCTTGCAGGAGATCACACAGGCTGGCTCTAAGGCCTGCTCAGAAGTTTCTAAAAAAGAAGAGGATGCGCCTGGCTGGAAGGGGCACGAGGTCCCATGGGACTCCGGGTTGATTAATGGCATTTCTAATGGCATCATTAGAAAGGTGCATTTAATTTCTGCAATCCCTGACTTTAAAAGGTCCACTAGTGTGTGAATTGAGAGGAAGAGAAACACAGCACTGAGGAGCTAATGGTGGCAAAGATAAAATGAAATATCAAATGGATGTTTTTAAAACAAAATAAACCTCTTTGTACAGAAGTCTTTGTTTAGTTTATCCTTCGCTCTGTTCTCTCTGGGGTTATTTCTTATCTGTCACCCTTTCTGGACATAAAATACCTAACACACTGATATTTCCATGAGGCTTATGGGTTTTGGTGGGTGTTGGAATCCTTCTTCTAGTCTCTGTGGAAGCAGAGAAGCAAACAAGGGCAGGTAATTGGAGGAATTATTCTTCTAATTACAAATTACCTCTTTATTTATTTTTGCCTCTTTTGTCCAGACAATAAATGGGGTACAGTGAGAAAAAGTTTGGAGGAGAAGGGCTGGCTGGGATGTCCTTTCATGACCCAGGTCAGAGTAAGAACTGGCCTTTTCTCACACTCCTGACCTCAGAAACTGTATTACTTTCCCATGAAGCCCTTAACTCTAAATACTGTTACTAAGATGTAGTTTTCTATTTGAGACATTTCTATTTCCAGTATCCCATTCTTCTCCCTCCAAACATCCTCACAAATGCCACGGAACAGGGAACATGGATCAGTATCATGAAAAAGAACCCAGGGCACTCTGGTGATATGAAATCACCATGGGAAGCCCAGGTGTAAATCTGCCCATGCCATCCACATCCATGCTGAGGTGGAAAGAGCACTGGAGTTCAGGTCATGAAAATGAGCTTCAAGGCTTGGCCCTAGCCTCCCTCAGGTCTGGTCATCTATAAAATGGTGAAACTTCATCCATGTGTGAGAGCCTTGGGAGAACGGAATGAGAACAGAAATGAAGGCTCTTTGTAAAATAGCCAAATGCCATATAAAAATAAGGTTCTCTCTGGGCCTACGGTCCTTGGGATTTTAAGGACAGTCTTTGCAAGTTTGGTGGAGTTCCTTATTGGCCAGGAACGGAGTGCTAGGACCAAAAGGATAGGTCCCACTGCCTAGAACTCAGTCTAGGCAAAGTATTTCCAAGTATTTTGGCCTCAAAGACTGACTGAGTTGGGGAAACTGAGGTAATGCAATGACATTTCCTCTTTTCCTCTCAGTATAAAATCAAAAAATGAACAATTTTATCCCATCTTCTACACCTACCTTCCATCTCCCCACCTCTTATCATTAGATTTATTCTTAAACACATGGGGCCTCCAGATTCAGACTAGGAAAAGGAGTGACGGCTCAGAAGCTAATGCTGGCAAATCTGGGCTAGGGTTTGCTCCAGCACATCCAGCGCTTACTGCGTATCACACAAGTGTAATTATATGCACGGTGTTCTTTTGCTTTCTTTCCATGGCTGTCTCCCTGGCTGCAGTGCAGGCTTCCTGCAGTCAAGGATTAGTTCAGATGCATCATGGCATGCCCAGTACCTAATAAAGTATGTAATGCACATTCTTAAAAAAGACTAGCAACATAGATATAACTTAGAAAATCAACCTTCTCCATGATTCATCCTCCTGTACCTGACTGTAAATGTCTCTTTTTATTGCACAACCTTTTCCCTAGGCATCTTACCTAATCCCATTGCTTTGATATGTTGGTAACTCCCCCCAAATTTATCTCTATATCAAACCTTTCTTTCTAGTTCCTGCTCACATATCTGACTGTATATTTAACCATCTCTTCCTGGCTCCATCATATACATTTCAAACATAAATATCCAACAATGAAGTTAATTTTTCCTTCAAATCCATTTCTTGGGGTACCAAAATTAAGACCCCTCAAGCCAGAAACAGGGCCTTGTCTTTGAAAGTTTCTTCTCTCTCAGTCCGACACCCAGTCCATTACCAACTCTAGTGCCTGTGCTTCTCATACAGATCTTGACTCTTCCTTTCCTCATGTCCACTGCTCTTCCTCCATTCTCTTTGGTCTGTAGCCCTCTAACTAGTCTCTCTACTGCCATCTTGACCCCTTCAATCTGCTCTTTATAAAGTAGGCAAGCCAATTTGTAAAAAATGCAAATGGCATCCTATCCCCTCCTTGCTTAAAACTCTTCAATATCTTTCCATTCAGAAAAAGAATTCTCCAGTTCGTAGCTCGGCCTACAAAACTCTATCCCAGTTGGCCCTGCCTTCCTCTCCTGACTTTTTTTGCAACCCTTTCCTCTTCACTCTTAATGTTCCATATAGGCTGTCTAATCCTCCCTACAGAATGGAAGCAGATGCATAACAGAGTTCAAATTCAAATTATACCAGTTATCAGGAGATGCTCTGATTAAATTATGGTTGCCTGTCATCCATCCTACTAGAGAAATTGCTAATTAAGAGACAAAGCAATGTGACATGTGTAACTAAGCATTACCTAAGGTAGGAAAGGAATATATCAACCTATTTATTTCAGTTAAAGTTAGCTGGAGTCATTTAGAATAATTATATCTTGGAAAAAAATAGAATAAGTTATAATAGCTGTTCTGAGATAGGTAAGTCTTTCTCTTCTGATGCACCCTAATTAAATATATAATCACTTTCTTTCAGAGAGTATCCCAGTGCTTGATTATTGGAAATATTTTATATATTGGAGAACTTCAAACCTATAATAAACTAAAAACCTAATTATATCTGGAAAACTGCTCTAAGGTCCTGCTTTACATACCAACAAATTATTCAACTAGTTGAATGCTAGAAGCAAGACTTCACATTACCAAAACTGTCCTATTTATGAAATTCACCAAAAGAATTTATTTCCGCATTTATTATAAATAATAAATCACATGTTATCATGATGCAAAGCACATTTTATGAAAAGCTGCCTTTTTCCCCCATTGCACTTCTTTTATTGCTTAGAGATTTTTCCCCAGCGATAAGCTAAGATGATTTTCAAAAAATTAATTGGAAAGATAGCAACCTTTAAAATATCATTTCCTTCTACTATGGAAAAATTTCATTGCTATAGTCAGCACTTAATAATCCAGGTAGAAAGTGGTTATAGAGACTAAGTAATTTCAAATCTAGTTCGGGGCCAGCAAAAGCTAACCCCCAGTGGTCTGATTTTATTATTTTGGGAGGCAGTGTAACAAAATGAAAAGGCTTTGGACTTCAGATTCAGGAAAACCTCAGTTTGAATCACCTGGCAACATGAGTTTGAGAAGTTAATTTCTCTGAGCCTCAGGTTTCTCTGGAGAATTTTACATCTTCTAGTAGGGTAGTGAGGTTTAAATGATCTGAACTCCTGGTGTAGTGTTGGTGGGGGTTAAAAACTGCAGCTTTAATGAAGTGTAATGATGCAAAACTTTCCACCTTCCTCTGATCTTACTTATTCACAAAGGAAAATGCCAAGCTGCCTTTGGCATTCACCACTGAGTAGTTGCTGTTGATATGGTGACTGATTTCATTGATCTCCCGAAGGATGTGAGTTCTATAGAAAAGATCGGTTTATTTAGCCATGGTTCACTTGAGAATTTAGTGCCCTTTGGCATTAGTATTATTGCCAGTAATCCGGATTAACATTCCTTGGTTGTCACAGGATTCTGGGATTATTGTAGACATACACACCTCCCAGTTACAACTCCATTCAACAGGAAGAGAGTTTTTTGTAATAGCTGTATGATTTCTAACCATTCTGGGAAGCAAATGCTAGTTCATTCTGTGTTAATAATTTATCCAAGTATTCACTGAGCATGTATACACCACATACTGTTCTAAGCAAAGAGGAAACAACAATTATTAAAAATAAACAATCCTTGATTTCCATCAGGGAGCAAATACACACATATAATAAATACGTAAACCATACAGTCTGTAAGGTGGTGAGGAGCACTATGGAGACTAGGAGGCAGGGAAATTTTATGTGGAGTGCCAGTCAAGGGTTTTCTCATTTTAAATATGGTGTAAATGAGAAAGTGACTTTGAATAAAGATATGAGGAAGATGAATGAGAAAGCCACATGGACCTCTCAGGGAGAAAAATTCCAGGCAGGGGAAAGAGCAAGTGCAAAGGCTGAGATATGAGAGCACGCCTGGTGACTGGGGAATAATGAAGAGCCAGTGTGGCTGGGGTGGGGTGAGGAAGGCGAAGAGCAGAAGGAAGCATCACAGAGATAGGGCCTTGAAGGCCATTGTAAGACTCTGGTTTTTAATCTGAGGAAGAGGGAAGCCACCCAAAAATTTTCAGTGGAGGAGGGGTGTGACCTGAATGGAGTAAAGGGATTTCTTCAAAAGTTATCCTTTTGGACATATGCACCCCTATGTTTATCGCAGCACTATTTACAATAGCCAAGACATGAAAGCCACCTAAGTGTCCATCAGTAGATGAATGGATAAAGAAGAGGTGGTACATATACACAATGGAATACTATTCAGCCATAAGAAGAAAACAAATCCTACCATTTGCAACAAGATGGGTGGAACTAGAGGGTGTTATGTTAAGTGAAATAAGCCAGATGGAGAAAGACAAGTACCAAATGATTTCACTCTTTTGTGGAGTGTAACAACAAAGCAAAACTGAAGGAACAAAACAGTAGCAGACTCAGACTCCAAGAAGGGACTAGCAGTTACCAAAGGGGAGGGGTTGGGGAGAGTGGTTGGGGAGGGAGGGAGAAGGAGATTAAAGGGGATTATAATTAGCGCACATAATGTGTGTGGGGGGGCACAGGGTAGTCAGTATAGCACAGAGAAGACAAGTAATGACTGTACAGCATCCTACTACACTGATGGATAGTGACTGCAATGGGGTGTGGGGAGGATGATAATATGGGTGAATGTTGAAGCCACGTTACTCATGTGAAACCATCATAAAATTGTATATCAACGATACCTTAATTAAAAAAAGTTACCCATTTTATGAAGCAGAGCACATCTTACTCCTCCAGTTTCTACAGCCCACCTGAGATCTGGCCCCATGGCTTGTCCCCTCAAAGCTTGAGAATCCAATGAGCCTTTGGGTTCCATACCAACATGGTGTCACTACAACCCATTCCAACACAGAGACTGCTCAATTACAGTACAAGTAAATATGCAGTAAAAGCTCGAAGAGTCATAATGCATGAAATATATTATAGAAGTTTCTGAGAATTGGGAAATCTGAAACAGAGCAAGCAGGGTCAGAGAGAATAAACACAAAGTTCCCATAGCCCCTCTCTCCAGCCCCTAGCAACCACCACTTCTACTTTCTCTCTATGAATCTGACTACTCTAGGAATATCACTTAAATTGAATCATTTGCTTTTTTCTGTCTGGTTTATTTCAGTTAACAAAATGTCTTCAAGATTCACTTAGTTTGTAGCATGTGTCAGAAGTACGTTCCTTTTTAAGGCTAAATAATATTCCATTATATGGTTATATTTAAACTCTTTTAAATTCCACTCTTTCAGTTCAGCATCACTACCTTGGAAATTCCTTCATCCATTCAGGTCTCCACAACCTTCTCAAACAATGATTTGGGGGAAGGTCTTGGCTTGGAGGAGGCAGGTAGTTAGAACCAGAGGAAAGCAGTTTCACTGTTATCTCAGAGGAGAAGGAGTTCAGGATGACTGGAACTATATATAAATTTAGAGTTAGAGAAAGTGGCATGTGAGAGTATTATATGTTCTTGGCTTCTATTTCTTTTTGGAATATGATGGGGAATTTATCTACAAAGAATGCATGAGGTGAACAGAAACCCACAAACTCCTGGGATAATCCATTACAATTCTATCTCCATCTTAGGTACCAAGCTCTAATCTTTGGGTTTTATGGAACAAGGTCATAACTCATGATATTGCTGTAAAAAAAATGAGATCCTGAACTATATAACTATTCTAAGGAAGGGAACATTATTTCTACATCTAGTGATTTATTACTCATGTGGTCTTAATGATAAAGCACTCTGCTGTATTATTTTCACATACATCTCAAGGAGACACAATGCAATGCAGAAAGCACCTTGGAAAGTTATTTGATGTCAGTAACATAGAGGTATATCTCTCCCCAACCAACCCTAAGAAAAAAGTTTCCTGACAATCTCAGTTAGAGCTGAGTTACCCTGAGGTGAGAGGAAGAGCAGGAGGGGAATGATGGGATAAAAAAGAACTGGTGCACCCGAAAAAAAGATGGTGATGTGAGAATTGAGGCAGAAACCTCCTCCCCAAATCACATACAGTGATTTGTACAGCAATGAAACATGGAAGTACAGCAAATAACAACTAATCCTGAAAAAGTGACCTGAAGACTGTAGAACAGACTGCCTACATCTGGGGAAGAAGAGAAGACCACACAGAAAAGGGTAAAGTACCAAAGCCACAATCTAGAAGGGCTGAAGCCCTCCCCTAATTGCAGCCCACAGGTGGGAGGAAGAGGAACAGAACAGGGAGGGAATAGAAGCCCGGAAGTGCTGCACACCCAGCCCTGGAGATCTGCTCCAAGAGCATGAACCCACATTACATGGTGCTCTAGAGATTAGTGGGGTTGGAAAGCAAAGACAGGCAGAATATTCAGAGAAAGAAGAAAAGGAGGAGGAAAAAAAAAAACCTGAGATTTCAGCCACTTGAGGAGAACAGGTATGCATAACCAGCCCCCAGTACAAAAGAAAGGTGGGCAGTTCAAAGGACTTCCAACAGCAAGAGGGGTGCTGAAGGGGCAAAGATTACACAGAGCTTGCTGCTCAGGAGAAAGGGCAGGTAGACCAAACTTTCCTGAAATGCTCAGCCCAGCAGGTTGGGAACTCTCAGGAGCTTCAGATGCTGCATGGCAATGCAGCCCTGAGGCCTTCCTCTAGAAAGGCACTGGTCCAGCTCACTGGCTGCCCTGCCATTGCTCCAGGCTAGCCAGAGGGTAGCCCAACCCATGGCAGCTATAGAGGCACAACACAGAGGCTCCTCCCTGTGCACTCAGCCCACTGGACTTGGCAGTGGAGGCAGGTGTTACAGCCAGGAAGGCAGGAAATACTCCCAGCAGAGCTCTTTCCTCCCAGCAGTCACTGGTCAGCTCACCTGAGACCCCTGCCATTGCTGCAGGCACTCGGCAGCTCCAGAGAGTATTTTCCCTGCTTGTGCAATCAGCTGACAGCCCACACCACTCACTACAAACAAGGCAAATGCATACACCCACTGCTCGCCAACAGCTGGGGCACCTGAACAGGATATTGAGCTTCTGGGCACTAGAAGTTGCCACCTACACAAAGTTATTATTTCATAGGGAACACTAAAAAAATGAAGTGGCAAAGGAGTTTGATCCAAATAAAATTACAAGAATAATGTATGGAACCATAAAAGACCCCAAGTAGCCCAAGCAATGCTTGAGAAGGAAGAGCAATGTTGTGGGTATCACAGTCCCTGATTTCAAACTATATTACAAAGCTATAATAAGCAAAACAGAATGGTGAACCAAAAACAATCTCAAATAAGCAGTCTAAACTCACAATTAAAGAAACTAGAAAAAGAAGAACAAATGAAGCCCAAAGTGAATAGGAGATACATAATAAACATCAGAGCAGAAATGAAAAAAATAGAGAAGAATAAAACAATAGAAAAAAATCAATAAAACCAAGTGCTGGTTCTTTGAGAAGATACACCAAATAGACAAACACCCAGCCAGACTTAATTTAAAAAAGAGAGGACACAAATAAACAAAATCAGAAATGAAAAAGGAATAGTCACAACAGATACCACAGCAATTCAAGTTAGAGAATACTATGAAAATTATATGCCAATAAATTGGATAACATAGGAGATGGACAAATTCCTAGAAAAATACAACCTTCCAAGACTGACCCAGGAAGAAATTGAAAATACAAACAGGCCAATTATCAGTAATGAAGTTGAATTGGTAATAAAAAAACTCTGAACAAAAGTGCAGAACCAGATGGCTTCATATCTGAATTTCATCAAACATTTAAATAACAGCTAATACACATCCTTCTTAAAGTATTCCAGAAAATAGGAGAATACTACCAAACTCATTCTATCAGGCCAGAATCATTCTAATACCAAGAGCAGAAAAAGACACTACAAGAAAACAAAACTATGGACAAATATCCATGATAAACACAGATGCAAAAAATCCTCAACAAATTATTAGCAAACCAAATAAAAAATACATCAAAAGGATCATCCATGACAACCAAGTGGGATTTATCCAGGGATGCAAGTATAATACAATATTCATCAATCAAAAAAAGCATTTGTCAAAATTCAACATCCACTCATGAAAAGAACTCTTAAGAAAATGAGTAAACACAGGAAGTATCTCCAATAATAAAGGCCATATATGACCAACATCATAGTCAATGGTGAAAAGCTGAAAGCTTTTCTTTTAAAATCAGGAACAATAGAAGGATGTCCACTCTCACCACTTTTATTCAACACAGTAGTCAAAGTCCTAGCCGTGCAGTCAGACAAGATAAATAAGAGTCATCCAAACTGGTAAGGAAGAAGTAAAATTGTAACTCTTTAAAGATCACATGATACCTAAAACCCTAAAGACTACACCAAAAAACAATTACAATAACTGAATTCAACAAAGTTGCAGAATACAAAATTAATACACAGGATCTGTTGCATTCCTATATACTAACAACAAACTAGCAGATAGAGAAATCAGGAAAACAATTCCATTCACAATTGCATCAAAAAGAATAAACTTCCCAGGAACAGTCATTTAAATAAGGAGGTGAAAGACCTGTACTCTGAAAACTATAAGACACTCATGAGAGAAATTAAAGGAGACACAAATAAATGGAAATCTATCCCATGCTCTTGGGTAGGAGGAATTAATTTAATCAAAATGACCATCCTGCTCAAGGCAATTTTCAGATTCAATGCTATTCCTCTCAAAATATCAATCACATTTTTTCAATGAACTAGAGCAAGTAATGCTAAAATTTATATGGAAACACAAAAGACCCTGAATAGCCAAAGCAATCTTCAGAATGAAGAACAAAGCTGTGGGTATATGCTCCCTGACTTCAAGCTATACTATACAGCGACAGTAATCAAAAAAGTACAATAGTGGCACAAGAACAGACATATAGATCAATGGAACAGCAAGCCCAGACATAAACCCATGCATATATGTTCAATTAATATATGATAAATCTGCCATGAACATACAGTGGGGAAAAGACAGTGTTTTCAATAACTGGTGTTGGGAAAACTGGACTTCATGTGAGAAAATTAAACTGAATTACTGTCTAACTCCACACACAACAGTAAATTTGAAATGGATCAAAGACCTGAATGTAAAACATGAAGCCATAACTCTTAGAAGAAAACGGGCTAAAATCTCTTGAACATAAGCATGAGCAATTTTTTCCCCAGCACATCTCCTTGGACAAGGGAAACAAAATAAAAAATGAAAAAGTGAGACTACCTCAAACTAAAAAGCTTCTGTAAAGCAAAGGACATAATCAGAAGGAAAAAAAAGGCAACCTACACTATGGGAGAATATATTTGTAAATAGTTCATCTGATAAGGGGTTAACATACAAAATGTATACAGAACTCATATGCCTCAACACTGAAAAAATAATCTGATTTAAAAAATGAGTGGAGGACTGGAACAGACATTTTTCCAAAGAAGAAATACAGATGGCCAACAGGCTTTTGAAATGATGCCCCATATCACTAATCATCAGGGAAATGCAAATCAAAACCACAATGACATAATACCTCACACCAGTTAGAATAGCCACTATCCAAAAGACAAGAAATAACAAGTGTTGGTGAGGATGTGGAGAAAAGGGAACCCTCCTACACTGTTGGGAATGTAAATTGGTGCAGCCACTGTGGAAAGCAGTATGGAGGTTCCTCAGAAAACTAAAAATAGAAATACCATATGACCCAGTAATTCTACTTCTATGAATTTACCCAAAGAAATCAAAATCTCTGATTCGGAGACATATATGCACCCCTGTGTGTATTGCCACATTATTTACAATATGGAAGCAACCAAAATGTCCACCAATAGAAGAACGGATAAAGAAGAGGTGGTACATATACATCATGGAATATTATTCAATTGTAAAAAGGGAAGAAATCCTGCCATTTGTAACAACATGGATGTAGCTACAGAGTATTATGCTCAGTGAAATAAGTGAGGCAGAGAAAAACAAATACCATATTATTTCACTTATTTGTGGAATACAGAAACAAAACAAAATGAACAAAATAACACAAATAAAAGGCATTCAGATTGGTAAGGAAGAAGTCAAACTGTCACTGTTTGCAGATGACATGATATTGTATATAAAAAACCCTAAAGAATTCACTCCAAAACTAATATCTTATTTCAGCAAATTTGCAGGATACAAAATTAATACACAGAAATTTGCTTTCCTATACACTAATGATGAACTAGCAGAAAGAGAAATCAGGAACACAATTCCATTCACAATTACATCAAAAAGAATAAAATACCTAGGAATAAACCTAACCAAGGAAGTCAAAGACCTATACCCTGAAAACTATAAGTCATTCTTAAGAGAAATTAAAGAGGACACTAACAAATGCAAATTCATCCCATGCTCTTGGGTAGGAAGAATTAATATTGTCAAAATGGCCATCCTGCCCAAAGTAATCTACAGATTCAGTGCAATCCCTATCAAAATACTGACAGCATTCTTCAACAAACTGGAACAAACAGTTCTAAAATTCATATGAAAACCAAAAAAGAACACAAATAGCCAAAGCAATACTGAGAAGGAAGAATGAAGCAGGGGAGATCCTGCTCCCCAACTTCAAGCTCTACTACAAAGCCACAGTAATCAAGACAATTTGGTACTGGCACAAGAACAGACCCACAGACCAGTAGAACAGAAAAGAGAGTCCAGATATTATCCCAAACATATACGGTCAATTAATATACGATAAAGCTGTGGATATACAATGGGGAAATGACAGCCTCTTCAACAGCTGGTGTTGGCAAAACTGGAGAGCTATATGTAAGAGAATGAAACTGGATTACTGCCTAACTCCATACACAAAAGTAAACTTGAAATGGATCAAAGACCTGAATGTAAGTCATCAAACCATAAAACTCTTAGAAGAAAACATAGGCAAAACTTTCTTGAATATAAACATGAACAACTTCTTCATGAACATATCTCTCCATGGGCAAAGGAAACAAAAGCAAAAATGAACAAGTGGGACTTTATCAAACTCAAGAGCTTCTGTAAAGCAAAGGACACCATCAGTAGAACAAAAAGGCATCCTACAGTATGGGAGAATATATTCATAAATGACATATCCAATAAAGGGTTGACATCCAAAATATACAAAGAGCTCATGCACCTCAACAAACAAAAAGCAAATAATCCAATTAAAAAATGGGCAGAGGATCTGAACAGACACTTCTCCAAAGAAGAAATCAGATGGCCAACAGGCACATAAAAAGATGCTCCACATCACTAATCATCATACAAATGCAAATTAAAACCACAATGAGATATTACTTCACACCAGTTAGGATGGGCACCATCCAAAAGACAAACAACAACAAATGTTGGTGAGGATGTGGAGAAAGGGGAACCCTCCTACACTGATGATGGGAATTTAAATTAGTTCAACCATTGTGGAAAGCAGTATGGAGGTTCCTCAACAAACTAAAAATAGAAATATTATTTGACCCAGGAATTCCACTTCTAGGAATTTACTGTAAGAATGCAGGAGCCCAGTTTGAAAAAGACATATGCACTCTTATGTTAATCCAGCACTATTTACAATAGCCAAGAAATGGAAGCAACCTAAGTGTCCATCAGCAAATGAATGGATAAAAAAGATATGGTACATATACACAATGGAATATTATTCAGCCATAAGAAGAGAACAAATCTTACCATTTGCAGCAACATGGTTGGAGCTAGAGGGTATTATGCTCAGTGAAAATAAGCCAGGCAGAGAAAGACAAGTATCAAATGATTTCACTCATCTGTGGAGTATAAAAACAAAGAAAAAACTGAAGGAACAAAACCGAAGCAGACTCACAGAACCCAAGAATGGACTAACAGTTACCAAAGGGAAAGGGAAACAGTTACCAAAGGGATGGGTAGAAAGGGAGGCATAAGGGGAAAAAGGGTCATTATGATCAGTGCTCATAATGTATGGGGGGACACATGGGGAAGGCAGTATAGCACAGAGAAGACAAGTAGTGATTCTATAGCATCTTACTATGCTGATGGACAGTGACTGTAATGGGGTATGTGGTGGGGACTTGATAATGGGGGGAATCTAGTTAGCACAATTGGTCATGTAGGTGTATATTAATAATACCAAAAAAAAAGTAATTACCAAAAAAAAAAAAATGGAAGCCCCCTTCCTCCCAAAGGTTTTGCTATTAATCACTGTAATGGAACAGAGACTATTGAAGTTGAAGTAAACATGTTGGGGAAATAAGAATTCCCAACTCTAACAAAGTTCTTAAAGCTTGTCACCTCCCTCTGGAGACGTGGACTGGGCCCTGCTTTCTTATCAAGGGTGAAATTCCAGAATCACCGCTTTGGGCCTTTCCCCAGGCCATTCTGGACAAGCAAAGCTCTCTTGGCCAGATGGCACCATGGCTAAACCCTCTGGCCATAGCAGCTTCCACAAGGTCAGCGCCCTGGCCTCTATGCCTTACTGTGAGTGCTGCTTCCACATTCTGAAAACCTTGCAGTCTAGGTCTGAATCCATCCCTTTTGCCCTTCAGAAGGAACAGAGCGAGTCTGTCACCCACAGGACCCTTTTTGGGAGCTACTTAAACCT
The DNA here is from genome assembly GCF_040802235.1 of Manis javanica. Lineage (NCBI taxonomy): Eukaryota > Metazoa > Chordata > Mammalia > Pholidota > Manidae > Manis > Manis javanica. The sequence goes on from NC_133157.1 coordinate 155,870,284, forward strand.
AGTGCATGTAAAGAGAAGACCCATCCCGCCCACCATGCACAGGGGGGAACGGAAGATGTCTGGGTGGAAACTAAGTCTGTTCAGTCTACCTCTGAGCCTCAGTCTCTTCAAAAAGAAAGAACGATTCCCACCTCACAGGTTTGTTAGAGGGATAAACATGACGATGTGTGCTAACTGCTCCATTAATGCCAAGTTTCTTCTGCTAATAAGCACCACCCCCCCAAAAAAAAAATAGCAGTTGACTCAGACGCTGAGAAGTGACTTGTGGTTACCATGGTAGAGGGGTTAGGAGGGTAAAGGGGCACAAAAACTCTTAATCATAATACAAGTTGGTCGCAGGGATGGTAGTACAGCATGGAGAATATAGCTAATGATTCTGTAACATATTCCTATGTTGATGGATAGTACCTGCACTAGTGGGTATAAGGATTTAACAATATGGGTAATTGTTGAACCAATGTGTTGCATGCTTGAAACTAATATAAGATTGAATATCAACTATAGTCCAATTTTTTAAAAAGCTGTTGAAACTCTTGATTATTCCGAGTCTCCCAAACATTTTACTGGTTGAGGCATTAGGCCTGAGAAATATTAGTTATTGCAATCACCAGAACAGCAGAGCCTGAGCAAAATACCTGCTCTACACAGTATTATAAATTATAGGATTTGTAAGTCCCTATTTCCTTTCTTTGTAGACTGCAGGCTCCTTGACCATAGGCATGCGGCTCTTACTATAACCTGTGCTAAGCATAGCATGGCCTGTAGAAGATGTTCAATAAATGTTTAATTATCTGGAATCAAAAAAGTATCATCTGGCACCTACACAGGCTCTGGATTTATTTAACAATCCTGTACAGGGACTATTCCATAATGATTCAGCCTAGTGATTATAACTTTTTCTCTACTAAAACCCTATTTATTGTTTCCTCCAAAGTCTGGAAAATTTGGTCTACAAGACTGTAATTATTAGCAATCTGCTGTTTTTGTTTTATATTTTACTGACAACCAAATCTTAACAGGCTGAATTAACTATTTGCCACAAGATAATCATGACATACCATGAGCTGAACAACTACCACACTTAACAGCCAAAAGAAAAATTTGAAGCTTTAGTTTGTATAGTTTTTGATTAGGGATTTTGAAACATTGGAAGTTGGCAGTGGGCTCCTGTTTCTGCTTTGATGACTCTAAGAAACCATTGGTTCAGTATATTAAGGGACAGTTGGTGGTGCCCAATGATTCAGGTCAAGAGTGAAGGTTTTAGTGTTCAACAACGTCATGGGTGGCTTGGTGACTGAGTTCTTGATTCTCAGATCCAAAAAGGACCTCAGAGCTCACCATGTTCCCCAGGTCCTCCCAGAACAGGGTAAAGCAGGCCAGTGTCTAATTACTATCAGAGTCATAACCAGGACTGAGGTATCCTAATTCCCAGCCTGTGGGAAAGAGTCCCTTGCCAATATAATTAAAATCAAAATTTCCAATTTCCCTACAAAAGTTACAGATAAAAGAATTTTAAAGCTGTGTAAGACCTTGGAGGACTTTGGGTCCACTTTCCCATTTCCTCTCATTTTACAGACTTAAAAGGGAGGCTCATCAAGGTTAGGTGACTCGTCTGTGGGGGAATCCCAGAGTTAGAAGTGAAAGTGGAATTGGATTTCTGGTCCTCTGACTCTCCATCCAATTTATTTTGCTATCAGAATATGAAATTGGTTAAATCCAAATGAAGGCAATTTACATCTCAGCTTTAAATCACATGGTACAGCCTGGAATGATGGTCATTATTGCATGCCCAACTCCCCATTGCTGCCATAATGGACTGCTCACTCTTAGGAAGAGCTCCATGGGTGCTAGACACTAGGGATAGAAAGATGAACAAGAATGGTTGTAGCCTTCCAGACTGCTGAGAGGGCATGACCTTCTCAAGTAACAATACATCTAGCCAGCCATACAGTGATCACAAAAGATACTTGTTATATGGTATTGACATGGCACTATTCTGCACACACAGAAGGCTCTCCAGTATTTGGGTTGAGGTGCCACTGGTTATGCACACAGGTTTTTTTTAACATATTCACATACTATTAAAATAATCCTCTTTGAAGACTTATTACAGAAGATGTATGTGAATATCCATTATTAGTTAACATCTGCAATCCAGTTAGAAAGGCTTTGCTCAAGATGATTTTCCCTTACAATTATATAGTTTTAAAAAATTTCTTTAGGTTACAATCTTTTTTTATTGCAGTAAACTTGATATACAATATTTTGTTGGCTTTAGATGTACAAAAGTGACTCCATAATTGTATACACTACTAGATGCTTGCTACAGTAAGCGTAGTTATACCTTTATCATACCAAGATATTACAATATTGCTGGTTATATTTTCTATGTTGTACATCCATTCCTATGTCTAATTTATTTTATAATTTTCAGTTTGTACCTCTTTATTCCCTTCACCTATTCCCCTACTCCCTTCCTTATGGTAACCAACAGTCTGTTGTCTATATTTGTGTTCTCTTTTTTGTTTTTTAGATTTCACATACAAATGAAATCATATATTTGTATTCCTCTGCCTGGCTTATTTTAACTTAGCTTAATACCCTCTAGGTCTATTTATGCTATCACAAATGGCAAGATTTCCTTCTTTTTTTATGGCTGATTCCATCATGTGTATTTACCACATCTTCTTTGTCCATTCAACTATAGATGTACACTTGGGTTGCTTCCATATCTTGGCTATTGTAAATAATGCTGCAATGAACATGAGTGTGCATATAAAGCTTTAACTTAATCATTTTATGGCTAGGAAATAGTTTTTGCCATAATATACTGGTAAAACATTTTGTCAAAGTAATTTCAATTATTTCCAATGAATTAATCTGTATTCTTTATATTCATTTCACTAGATAGAGCTATAAAAATATATTCATATCCAATAAAGGCTTCAGTATCACAGTATGTCATCTGTCATCCATTAGTTACATATACAGGAAATTCTCCACTGCTTTGTAGTGTGAAAGAACTGCTTTAACTAAAAAGAATGACATTTCCCTAAATTTTGATAGTTAGAATTTTTATAAATGCAGAGCTAGCTCTTCATGTTTTAGTAACTGTTCTCCAATTATTATTTCAAAGTATATCTTAGTGTATATAGCATAGCCTACTGAAGATATGTTCTAGTAAAAAATGGATACCTGTTAGAAGGTGTGACAGTGATTTATTTCAGAAGTTCATGTGGAGATTTATGATAACAAAATCCCCTGATTCTCAGTCATTGAAAAATATTTCACAGTGCCTACTGGACCCAGCATTTATACCATGTTTACAAAATGAAGCACATAACTGATATAGGAAATTGGCATGCGAACTCACAATTACGTTACATTATAATGTGTTTGATAAAATGAAGGTGTGTATGGAGTTCCATGGGAGCAAGGAGAAAAGAACACCCAAATCTTCCTAGGAGGAACGTTTCTTAAAAGAGGCAGTAGTTGAGCTAATACGAGAACAATAGGTTGTTGCTTGCCTACAGATAGCTGTAGGAGGGGCAGCTATAGGCCAGGAGATCATGGAGGCTCACTCCAGTGTCAGGGAAAGGATGGACTGGAGGCGATCCTGGAGAATCAGTACACTTGTCAATCAGCTTTCTTCCCCTGTTAACCGAAGATCTATTGTCAAAGACATCTAGGAAATCACCTAGGAAAGAGAGCCCGAGTTAGCATCTGATTTATTCACAGTCTTAAATGAGCACATTTATTACTAGAGGCTGAAAGCAGTTTCTTACCGATATGACTGTTCTTAAGTGTGGGCAATAACATTTAACTATATGTAGACAACTATTTGTTTTAGAGGCTTCTTTATATGTGGACAAAAGACAGTAAGAGCTTAAGTGAGTTTGAAAAATGATTAGGTGGTTAATTTGATTATGTTATATATGTACACCTATAGACATGCGCAGAATCTTTCAATAATCCATCCCAGGAATAAGAAGCAAAAGCCATTTCCAAGCTACCACAGAATCTATGCTGAAGTAATAGAATTCTTTAGGAATTAACCTACACTTAATTTGGAAATAATACTGATAATTAGTTGAGTAATCTAGTTTCTCAGCTAATAACCTCCTTCCTCTCCTCCCTTCACTTCTTCCTTTCCTTCCTTCCTTCCTTCCCTGTTGAGCATCTGTCATTTCTGATCACTGTGCTAGAATAACAAGATGGAAGACATTCAAAAGGGGGTAAAGAATTTTCCACAGACATCTGATGCTTCTTGCTTGAATTAGTGTAACTAAGAGCAAAAAGAAACGCAAGAACTAATACAGGGACAAAAAGGGTATCCAGAAGCCATATCACACGGGAACCAAGAGACCTCACATGCCTCTCACTAACTGTGATGATAATAATCACATTTGGTCATAAAAGGTTAAACAGTAGCCTTGTGTTCAGTTAGGATGTGTTATATTTTAGAATGATTTCCTACTAAAAGAATGAAATAAAAATATTGATGTTTATATTGTCCTCAGCTCTTAGAAAACTGGTCTATACAGAATAACACTTTTTGAGGGATCTAACAAATCTCTTCAGTTATCCATCTAAGACACAGAATATATACCTATTAGCAAAGGTAAACACAGTGCTCTTAAAATTGAAACTGTTTACAAATTAGATCACCAACAAGCCATTCACTACTGGTGTAGGCAAACTCACTCTCCCCACGTGTAGTGCTTTCTGAGATCTGGTAGCCCTGGGCAATCTAAGAGAGTGACAGACAACACACGTTTATCAAAATTACTAGAAAAACCAATAAAGATTACATTACCTATTAATAGTTGGCCCATGGTTTTATCTTTGCCTACCAGCAATGGTATGTGAACACACGTGTGTGTCTGTGTTTATAGAGAAGCAGATCAACATCAAGCACAATCTTTACCCATTGACCCTCAGGCTACCTGAGCTGCTTGGTGGGCTGGGAAGTAATACAGAAGAGTCAGGAACAGACACAAATAAGGCAGGGGAAGTTGCAGGGGAATCTGCTAGGGGATACTGGAAATATAAGGTTTTAATACACACCAATTTTAATATATACATGTTACCTATATTATTGTTAAAGATACAGGAATAGATACAAATAGGCAGGGGAAGTTGCAGGGGAATCTACTAGGGCCTACTGGAATTAGAGGTCATATACCAATTTTAATATATACATGTTACCTATATCATTGTCATGATTCTGAGTGTTCTAAGGAAATATTTGTATGTTAATAATTCATCTATATGCACACATCTGTATATCACAGATTTACCACCTTTGGTCCTTTTTATAACTTAAGATGATAGCTCAGAAGGTATCTTCAGTTTTATTTGGGGGGGGGACTTATTATTCTATTTGTTGATTAGAGTTCTAATCTAAAAAATGGTTAGGAGTGGTGACTACAGTTGCTGTGGATCCCAAAGCTGGTTTTAAAAATTATCATACAGTGAGTCTTAGAAGCAACCATCTCAATCTTGCTTATAGCTCACAATTGTGTCCAGCTCATAACAGGTGTTCATTACATATTTTTGGAATTGCAATCTGCCTGCATATTTGTCTCTCAGTTGTCTGCGGCTATGTACCTCCTCCCCGACCCTGCACTTTTGGTCCCCTGACATTCTTGTCTCTTCCTTCCTTCTGCCCCCAACCCTTCATCAACCCAGCTTTCTCTGTGGGGATTCTCTTCACTAAGTCCTACTCAATGGCATCACTTGACTGCACTCATTTGTTTAGAACCAGCAGAGACACTGTTTTTAGCTCCTCAGTGTCAACTACTATTCCATAGGGTTCACCGTGAAGCTATTAGAAACAATTAAGAATCAGGCTGAGATACTTGAAATATAAAAATTATGAAACAAGATAGAATACTGCTGTCTCCATATATACCTTGATTTTGGCCTCATATTTTATATATTTGTGGCACCAGGTCTGCTGGTTGACTGAAGGACATGATGTCCTTGAATATGAAACTCACCAGTGTGCAGTTTGCTGCAGAAGCAGCAAGCTTTGGAAAAAGCCTTTACTTTTCTATTGCTAAGAAAACCACATGACATTAGAGTTTCTTCATGCAGGCTGGAATATTACCTAGGTTTCCTTCTGCAGTGGTCTTCAAAGATTTTTGCTAAGGTATGCCCTAAAAGAATTTTGAAGAACTATCTCTTCACATGTTTTAAAGTTGACATGTAATATTTTTCATAAGCTTAGCTGCGATGTATATACTTCTTCTGTGTATTGTAAATATTGGCATTTAAATATATATCACACTTTTAAATATATCAAAAAAGAGAATGTAGACATCATTTAGCAATGGGAAAGTTTACATCATTTTTTTGTCCTTGAACTCATATTTTCATTTCATTTTCTGTGCAAAATTTTCTCCTATTACCTGCAAATCTTCTATATCAGGCTTTTGTGTAACCCATGGCAGTTCACTTTCCACCTTTGTCCCACCTCACTAAATGGCACCACTGCCTATCCAGGCCCTCAAGCCAGCAATCTAGAAGTCATCCTTTTGTCTTCCTCACTTATCTTATCTTATCCATCACCAAGTCCTTTTTACTGGACCCCTACCAGCTCAAATCTGTCCGAGTCTCTCCAGCACCCCATGGTCTACCAGAATTCTTGAGAGGAGGTTTGTCAGAGAGCTGAGGCCCGACATGAACATGAAGGATCAAAAGCTAAAGCAATTTGTATTTCTTTTAGAAAGCATCGTAGTTGAAATGCCATTAACATCGACACCAAACCAGCCTAAAGTCCTGCTCAGATCACAACCAAGATGCTTTTTCCTAAGTCCCATAAAATGATGCTTTGCTTTTGAATTTGGTGAAATGCCAAATCAGAGTTTTCTTTGAACAAACATGCCCTAACTGCCTGATTTGCTTTAAGCTTATTGGATGCTTTAGGCAGTACAGGAGAAGATATTTCATAAAGTTTAAAAAATCATTTTTTTTAAGGTAACCAAGTACGTTTCAGAAGTTATAGATAGCAAGTTCGGCACTGTAGCAAACTGCTGAGGAAGAAGCAATGAAACCAGATGTAACTGGGATACACAGGTGTGCTAGGCAGCTAAGCAAACGCAGCCTGGCGAGGAATGGAAGAACTGTGGAAAAGGAAAAAGGAAACAAAAACTTCTGCTCAATGAAAGCAGGAAGGATATCATGCCAGGCTGAAATTCTTTGGTCTTGTTTTTCTTACATCTATCCACTTCTCTCACTCTACTTGGTAGCATTAAAACCAGATCCTGAGGTGGCAAGATAAAGGATATTCAAATTTTCTGACACTAGGGCATAAACCATTTTTAAATTTGGATTTGAATGCTCAAAGTTGCACTTTGACTTTGTAATCTCTTTCAATAGTTTTATTTTGTTGACTCCCAGAAAATATGAGCATTTACCTCCTGCATGGAAAAGACTTAGAAATTTGCTGAACGCAAAATTCATTTCATGTATTAAGTGTCTCCAGTGAGCCATGCACCATTCAAGGCATTGGGGGTCTGATGTTGACCAAAGACATTGTAATGGAGAAAAAAGACACAAATGCCTCCCTCCTTGAGAAGCTTTTAATAAAATGGTTGTATATAAAATATTCTATCAAGAGTTGCTTTTTGAGGTAAAGCTAAATAAAGGGAGGATATTCAAGTAGATAATAACTATAGCTACCATTTATTGAATGCTTACCACATGCTCTTTTCTATAATTATATTTTCATATAATATGCTATGTTATATGTACCATTTCATTTAATTCTTACAGTAATCCTATGGTGCAGGAACTATGAGCTATTATCTTAAGTGTGAAATCTGATATGTAAAGAGGCTAAGCCCAATGTCCTATAGCTAGTGAGTGGTAGAGCTAGGATTGAACTGAGGTCTATCTGATTTCATGGCTCAAACTTTGGAGGCAAGCTATGCTAGAGGTTAACTGAGCATTTTCCAGGAACAATGCGGAAAAGATGCCTGCCTTGGATGCAAGGTTAAACTAGAACTCCAAGGTTACTTTAATACTGAAGTCCCACAGGTGTGACTAAGGCAGCCAGTCATTTGCTTAAAGGATCTCAAATGAGAAACTAGCAACCAGCATTATACCCATAGCAGGAATTTGACTCCAGTTAATGTTTTCTGAATAAGGATAGAGACCGTATGAGTCTCCACAGATTTACTGAAAATTTAGAGCTTCCAAAAAAGATCAGCCAGAGTGGTACTCGCTTTGGGTATGTTTTCCCACCAGACGCAGCCTGCCCATACCTGGGTTTATTGCCTTCTTTGCTCCTGCTGGGACCTACCCCCGTCTCTACAACTAAGAGGATGCCTGCTGCTACTCTAGAAGCCATGCTGATGACCTTTATCCACTAGAGGCAGATCTGCCCCCTTTCTACTCATTCCACTATCCTCCACAATTTCTATTCTAGTTAAATTCTAATTCAGTTCTTACCACCTTCTATCTCCTGCCCCCATACCATCAAGACTAACTCTAACTGGCCCACCAATTCTCTTAAGGATCTGATTGCCTAACTCACTCATTGCTTCCATTGGACTCTTTTCTTGAGCAGTCCAAAAAGAAGGCAACCCCTCAGTCCACTGCAATTGACTTTTTTTTGCAGTAACAGTCGAGTCTGATTTGATGTGGAAAACATTTTGGGGCTGCAGAGGGGGCTCTGTACAAGCCCACAAATCACACCACTGATGCAGTATCTATTTAGAATTCTGATACTGCAGAGCATCTTTGCTCTGAAACACATTTGCTCTCATGGCCAAGATCAAAGTCTTGTTCATTTTAGGATGAGCAAAATCACATTTTTCTGCGAAGAGCCACATTCCACATTACAGTGCTTTCAGAAATGATGTGACACACTCTACCTGTATGCCAACTGTATCACACTAGATGACTATTTTCTTGGTCTCTTTTTAATAGGCTTATGGGAGTGTTACCAGGGGTGTGAGAACATTCATTATTATTTAATCTGCATAGATATGGTTCTTTTGGACGGGTCATAAATACAGAGCAACAGCTGTGCTTTCACTTCCTACCAGGTGACATCCAGTAGTCTGCATGTGTAACATTTAACTCTGAATTTGAATAAGGTTTAAAATAAATCAGATCTCATTCACTAACATACCAAGTTCAGGCAAGTCTTACATCTTTTAAACCCCTAGTCTTAATTACTCTCTGTGACTGTTGGGACATGTCAGATATTATTTTATTTTTTAAGCTGATCATAATAACTCTGCAACAACTTCAAAAGGAATAGCTTGTGTCAGACCACTCTGTTTTCAGAAGAGGGTTACTGCACTGCCATTTAGCTTTCAGCTTGGACACTCAGCTAAGCTATAAAACTTTTATAGATTAATTGCATAGAAATAACCAGCAGCAGTTGTAATGGGTTCATTTAAATTCTTTTCCCTAGACAGGCTTTTACCTGCCTAATGGACATTCCTTTAGAGGACTGAACTTTAGCGCCAGAAATAATAAAAGGAAGAATTTTCTGTTACTTGAAGAGTTATATCATGAACTCCATTCTTTCATTAAAGTATATTGATTAAAATGCATCCAGTGTAAAAGGCTTAGAATACTGACATCCTTACTTATAAGTATGAATATGGATATTATATAAGCAAATTTTGACAATCCAGTTCTAGCAACAATTGCTCGCTGACATGTCTGTGACATATATTTGTCTATGTCTATGTCCAGCAAGGCCACGTACAGAACCATACTGCACACTGCTGCGGTTACCGTTCACAAGCCCGCAAATCCTGTCCCATTCCCCCGGGATGTGTAAGATGTAATCTTCAGAGCTTTACATGAGGAGCTTGGAAGCTGCCAGTATAATATGTGCCTTGCCATGGGAGGTACTTACTATTCCTTAATTCAGAACATTTGGGAAGAGATGAAGACTTTGCTCTCTATTAGTTATTAATGAATGAGTAATTACTGTTCAATAGCAGCTACTTCACTCCTTCATACTCATTCCTATTGAAGCTCGTCTCTTACTTATTCTCAAAGCACCATTTGATCTTGCTGCTAGTGAAGGGGAAGATGTTCTGGGGTCAAGGACTGGAATTTGACTGCGTTTTTCACTCTACTGGTACAATGTGCTTGGAACAGTAGGTGCCAAGGAACCTTTTGTAAGCTGTCCTGGAAATCAACTAATAATGACACTGGATATATGTAGAAGCATAAAAAACCAATTCACAAATGGATATTTGGAGCACAATCTGCACTTCAATGTGTGTGTGTGTTTGTCATGTATATGTGATGCTCATAAGTATGTGTATATATACATATATTACATACGTATATGTTATTCTTTGGGAGTTATTGTCCTTGCTCCACTGGAGAGATACAATCAAATGTCCAGGGTGGTAAATATCTAAGCAAGAATGGATATCCATATAGAGAAAAATATCTTGACTAATTCACATGATACACAAAAATCAAAGTTTTTTGAAAAAACAGGAGAATATATTTCAATTCTCAGGGTAAGCAAAGATTTCTTAAAAGGGAAAAAATGCTAATTAAAACACTGATGAATTAGACTAAAATGAAAAAATTCTGTTCATCAAAAGACACCATAGGAGTGGATATTTACAGTTGGCTACAAATTGTAATTACAATGACCCTGCATATATCCCATAAGACCTCATATCCAAATTACATATGGAAATATGAACAAAGGACAAAGGACTTGACTAGGCACTTTATGGAGAAGACATCCAAAATGGCCAATCAACACACAAAATAGCATGTCATTAGTTATTAGAGTAATGAAAATTAAAACTCAGTGCAATAACACCACACATTCACAGGAATGGCTCAGATAGAAGGCAAATAACACTAAGTATTAGCTAAGTTATGCAACAACTAGAACACTTGCTGATGGAAGTGTACATTGTTGCAACCATTTGGAAAACTGTTTATAGGAGTACTACTAAAAGCTACCAAATGACTCAGTAATTTCTACCCTATACTCAAGAGAACTACATCCATACATTCACCAGAAAACATATACAAAATGCTTATGACAGTAATATTTGTCATAACCCCAGACAAGAAACAACCCAAGGTCTACCAACAGCAGAAAGGATACACTGAGGTATGAGAATGAATGAACTGAGACTGCATGAACAACACAGACACCTCTCCTGAACATGTTCGTGAAAGAAATCCAGACAGAAAGACTACGATTCCTTTAACATCAAGTTCAGACACAAATAAAACTATGCTATGGTGTTAAAAGTTAGGATGCTAGCTATTCTTGGGGGGAGGGGCAGTAACTGGAAGGAACTCAAGAGAAATTCTAGGGGCTGGTAATATTCTGTGTCTTGGTCTGGTTATCAATTATCTGAATATGTTCACTTTCCCAAATGTCATTCAAATGAACATGTACAGTTTGGGTACTTTTTGTATACTTGTATATTATGACAATGAAAAGTTCATATTAAAATAATAGCCCCAAACATTCCAAAAACCAAAAACATTTGTATGTGTCCTATCCATTAGAGCTTATTGATTAAACAGCCCTGGTATTACACTGCCTTTTAGAGAAAGGATATTTTTTTTCTCAGATAAAACATATGCCTCTGTGTTCAAAACCTCACTAGATATTTGAAAGAGAAAACACTCCAGACAAAATGCTTCAAGGCATCTGTTCTGAATGGGTTTAATACCTCTGAAAGTCTTTTTTTATTGATAATGTGCTAATAAAACATTTTCAATTCTGTGTCATTGACTTGAATACTGCAATGCTTTTTACTACAAAAGATCAACAAATGCTTATGCTAATTGGTTTGATATTTAGGATACCAGAGTGGAAATCTTTGTCTACAAAAGTAGTTGAGTGACAAAATACCTAGGGGTATCCATTGCTGTAATGCCTTTGATGGATAGGAAACCACAATCAAGAAGAAATGCTTAGCCAAAACACCCTCACCAAATTAAGCAGCATGCTACTGAGTTTTAGTTTGTTCTCATGTAAACAGATACCTTCCACTGAGAGAGCATTTCCTCACATAGTTCAATCTAATATTAGGCTTAAATCCAAGGATGTTAGGACTTACTAGTTCCATTTTTTCTATAGGTGGTGTAATGGTGACTACAATTGTTGACAGGGATCATAACACAGATTTGGAAGTGGGGCGTGATAGGGACTATGTATTGTTTTTGATGGTAGCCATGGTGGATGAGGCGTACATATAAAACCCACCTGCATGCAGGCTGGACTTAAAGCTATTGATTGCCCTTTTCTAAAGATTAGTATAAAATGCATTATCCCCAGGATTCCTATCTTTGTGTCACTCAGAGCAGAGGAATAGATCTAACCCAAGAGTAATTTAATTTAAACATTTGAGTGCTTGCTACTTCCAAGGCAATGAAATAACCTTGTAAGTTTTTCACATGGGTACATGTGAGCATACACAAAACACACACATATACATACATTAAACATATGTAGAAATATCTATCAAGAAAGAAGTCATTTGGGTATAGATTCTCTTTTATATGGTTCTATTTTTAACAATTACATATCCACACATGACCTGTCTTCCAAGTTCTAGTCCTATTATCATCATCATCTGTCTCCTAGATATTTCCACTCTGAATGTTCCTTTTTTACCTCAAAGAAAGATGTCTAATACTCAACCCTTTATCTCTAGCCCATACTGGCTTTCCTATTGTAGCAGTCATACGCACCATCAATCTTTCAGTTTCCCAAAGTCCAAAGCTTGAAGTCACCTTTTATCCTCATTGTAGTTTTAATTTGCATGTCTAATGGCTAATTATGTTGTGCTAAATTAGCACACTTTTTCATGTGCTAATTTGGCCACTTGTATATCTTTTTTGGTGAAGCATCCAAATCTTTTTTTTTTTTTTCGCTGGTTTTTATTTTCTTATTGAGTTTCAAGAGTTCTTTTTATATTCTGGATATGAATCCTTTATTAAATACATGCTTTGCAAATACCTTCTTTTAGTCTGTGGCTTGTCTTTTTATTCTCAACATTATTTTTATAGGAGAAGTTTTTAATTGTAATGAATTTTTAAAAGTTAATTGTTCTTTGATTTCAGATCTGAGAAAATTTTTAGTAATTTTTAAGTCTTTTTCTACTGTAGTTGATATATATTGTTTTCAAGTATACAACATAGTGATTTGACAGTTATCTACATTGTTAAATGCTCACCCCAACTAGGGTAGTTACTACCTGTCAACATAGAAAGATCTTACAGAGCTATTGACTATGGTTCTTTAGGTTGTACTTTCATCTCTGTGACTAATTTGTATTATGACTGAGATTTTGTGCCTCTTTATCACCTTCAGAAATCTTTACTTAACCCTAGGTCATAAAGATTTTCCCCCATGTTTTCTTCTAGAAGTGTATAGTTCTAAGTTTTGGATTTAGAATGTTCTATTTGTCAGTCTTTACGCCAGAATCATGCTGTCTTGATTACTACAGCTTTTTAAAATGTCTTGAAATGTGCCATTAAGTCCTTCAACTATGTTCTTTAAAAAAAATTGTTTGGCTTTTCTAGGTGCTTTCATTTCCATATGAATTTTAGAATCAGCATGTCAATTTCTCAAAAAAAAAATAAGATTTTGATTGGGATTGTATTGAATCTATAGATAGATTTGGGGAAAAAAATCTGTCTTACTTTGTTCCTCTGCACATGACGTGTCTTTTTCCTCCAACTTCTCTTAAAGTTTTCTCTTTATCTCTGGTTTTAAGTAATTTGATTATGTTGTACCACACATATATATATGCACACACACACACACATATATTTTTATATATATTTTATATATATCTCACTTTAGCCATTCAACTACTGATATATTTTTTAAGGCATTTTTCATTTTAGATATTAGTGTTCATTCCTAAAATTTCAATTTGTATTTTTCAAATTTTCCATGTCTCTACTTAAATGATGAATCTTTTATCTACCTTCTTGAATATATGGAATACTGTAATAATGACTGTAGGTAATCTTGTCTAGTTATTCTACCATGGGTGGCATTTGTGGGTCCATTTCTATTAATTTTTTTCATTATGGTTCATATTTTCCTACTCTTTTGTATGATTGATAATATTTGATTGGATGCTAGGCATTGGGAATTTTACTTTGTTGGGTCCTAGAAATTTTTCATATTTTTGTTATTGAGTTATAATTGATATAAACAATACTTTAGCCTCAGATGTACAACAATGATTCAACCCTTGTGTACACTGGGAAATAATCACCACAGAGTCTACTTGTTGCTGTCACCATAAAAAGTTAAATATTTTTCTTGTGATAAGAACTTTCAAGACCCATTCTCCCAGCAACCTTCAAATATGCACTATAGTAGCATTGACTATAGTCACCATGCTACACACCACATCCCTATGAACTATTCATTTCATAACTGGAAGTTTTACCTACCAACCCCCCTTCCACCCATTTTACCCAGCCACCAACTCCCCTTTCCACCACTGCAACCACCACTCTATTCTCTATATCCATGTATTTTGTTTTATTCATTTGTTTTGTTGTTTACATTTCACATATAAGTGAGATCATACAGTATTTGTCTACTCTGACATGTTTGGCTTAGCATAATACCCTCAAGGTCCATTCATGCTGAAGCAAATGTCAAGATGCCCTTCTTTTTTATGGCTCAGTAACATTCCATTCCATATGTGTACATCTTTTTCCATTCATCTGTCAGTGGACACTTAGGATGTTTCCATATCTTGGCTATTCATTTTTTGTATTTTTAAACAAATATCTTTGAGCTTTGTTCTCAGAAGCTGTTAAGTTACTGGAAATAATTAAATTCTTCTAAGTCTTGCTGTAAAGTTTTCTTAGCCAAGATTAAAGCAGCCTCTATTCTATAGCTGGTTTTGTTCCATGACTGAAGGCAGACCCTTCTAAGTACTCTCCCTGATGTCCTGTGAATTACAAGGATCTTCTACTCTGTCCTGTGGGAAGATACACTGCTCCTTCCCTATCTGAGATTCAGGGATTGTTCTAGTCCTTTTGGTGGTTCTCCTTTCCAGGCTCTGGTAGCTTTGTCCCATGTACTCGCTGACTGGGTCTCAGCTGAAGGCTTGAGGTGCCCCCTGCAGATCCAAGGAAATCTCTCACTGCAGCTCTCTTTCTTGTACTCTTTCCAGTCAGATCTTGCTTGCTGCCATGGACTCCCAGCATCATCTCTTCACCTCAGGAAGACTGCCAGGTTCTACCTGGGGTTCTCCTCCCCATGCTGCTCCTTGGAAACACTCTCTAGTCAGCACGCTAGAGCAATCATAGTGCTGACCTTGTTAGTTTCTTTCCTCAGTGATCACTGTCCTGTCATGTCTGATGCTCAATATCTGAAAACCATTGTTTCATATAGTTTGTTTTTCTTAGTTATTTTAGGCAGGAGGTTATATCCAATCCCTGCCCCTCCATTTTGGTCGAAAGTAGAAGTTGCCACGCCTTTTTAAACCTCATGTCAATCTTTGTACAATTCACCTAATGTATCACGTCATTTCATCTGACATTTGATACCTGACCTATGGACCACTGCAGTTTTTTCTAACTACTCTCTCTGTCATCAGGCTCTACTACTTGCAGTGAATTCACTCTAACTCAGCCACAGAAAATTTTATACACCATGGCTTTCTTCAAAAACAGTGAAGGTGTCCCCTTGGCTTCAACACGAAACTCAAAATCCTGCATGCAAGATCCTCCACAACCTGACCTCCAATTATCTTTCCAAACTGACTTGTTACTGTGCCAGCCAGGCTGCACTAGACAGGGCTCTCCACATCTCTGTGCATCACAATCTCTTTGCCTGATGATATTCCCCCCCCATGAGGAACACTCTCCTTTATGCCTATTCAAATTCTGCCCACTTACAAGAAAGAGCTGAAGTCCCACTTCCTTTATGGATCCTTTAGGACCCTAGTCCGTGAAGCTCCTATATAGTTTTTGTTTTTATTGCCTACCAAGACAGTACTTTTATAAATAATTTAAATTGTATAAGTAAATTAATAGCCTCCAGAAGAAAGCTGAGTTCAGTTTCTTAATCCCAAAAATTAATTTTTGATAGGCAAATCTGATTTTTTCCCAAGAAATGATATGTCTCCTGACATCAAACTTCATACATCATTACCCTCATGCTTAAGCTTATCACTATGTTATGTGTCCTGTAGGAGCTTAATATTTCATGGTCATTCTCTGTCCTGGTCATGTTCTCTTGCTAAAATTGCAAATATAGGTTTCCTACCCGATAGCATGCTAGCTTTGCAAAACTTCAAGGTGATGGGGTGTATGAACTCTTCATGTTCTCCCCTCCCTTACCATTTGCCCCTCAGGAACAAATCACCAGTAGTCTCCCATGTGAAATAGTTTTATGACAGGCAGAAGAATGCCCACAAAACACATAAATGCCAATGAAATGGCATAAATACCTCAGCTTCTCCCCAGTTCAGAACTGACCTGGCTGCTGGGAAATCTGGGCTCCTGGAGAGGAAGGAACCTGCCCCATCTCTCTCAGGATCTACAGACTCTCAAAAAGCAGGGTCCTCTTTGGCTGGTTATCCAGAGATGCCAAACAGTTCCCAGTACCCCAAAGAGAACTTTTCTCTGTCTTCTGAGATTCCCAGCCATCCTGCTGACGTAGCTAGCCCAGAGGTTCTTTATGTTTTCATAATGTGGCACACATTCAAAGACTAGAACTGTCAACAACCGTGAGATAGCAGCTCATGGTATCTGTAAAAGGATCCACGGCTGTCATTCTCATGGTCACCTCTGGCTGTTTCCTAGCTTGTGGTGTGTACTACACTCTCCTCAAGGTATCGTAAGGTGACCAAAGGTACAGATCTTTATCTTGGCCATTCTTTCTGTCCAGAATGCTCTTCTCCCAGACACAGGTGTAACTTATGCTCTCACTTCAGTCATAGCTCTACTCAGTCATGATTTCATTGGAGAGGCCTTCCCCAACCTCACCAGCTAAAACTGCACTCTGTCTCTACCCTTCACTTTCTATCTCCTCTCCTGCTGGGTTTCATTACAGTACTTACCCCCATTCAGTACATTTGTCTGTCTGTCTCTTCCCCACCATAATATAAGTGGAGCCTATGCACCGAGAATAGTGCCTGACACACACTAGATGCTCAAACAAGTATTGTTGAGTAATGGATGAATGGCTAGAGCGAGTTTTGCTTTGGTCATGCTCTCATTTAAACTCATGAGACAAAATCCTCTCGTGCACTCTCACAATCATTTTGGGGCCAGCAGAGCTTCACATGGCCCCCTTCTACTCTGGCTTTTCTCATCATCGGGATCCCCAGGAGTGACTCAGCTCAGCTATCTGAGAGGGATCATCATGGTAGAAGATTAAGCCATTAGGATCTTTTTTGGTCACATTTTCCATTATCCTGGGCTGCTATCACCTGTCATTTAATTACTCAACTTTCATATAAAACCTGGTCCAGCATATACTAATGTTAAAATAAACTCTTATTTATATGTACATATATGTATGTACCCAAAAAGGAAGTAACACTTGTGTACATAACCAGGGAGGAGGCTAGTGGTGATAGGACTAATGAGCTTCTGGGCCTCGGGGTTCTGCCCTGGCTGACCACAGACCCACTTTAGATTGCAAAAGAAACCTATCAGAAGCCTTCGCTTCCTTATGTAGGCTCTCAAGTAAAACTGTAATAAAAAAAACCAGAACTTTATATTTTGTATTTACATGTTTAATGGTTGTATTGCAAGTGGGGATTTTGCAATTTCAAACTGTATGAAAGAACAGTTTACATGCTGAGGTTTTCTCAGGGGATATGTCAGCTAAGGAATAAATTTGTGAACACAAGTTAAATACATAAGGGGAAAGGGGTTGGGAGTGGCTTCTCAGAAAGATAAAAGAAATCAAAATTTAAGGGGTTAGGGGAAGGTAAGATACACAGAACTGACTTTTACACAGTGTGGGAGAATTCAGAAAAAACAAAATTCAGTTAAACTAAATTCTGCTGTGTAACAGATATCCACACGGAGTTTTAATCTGGGTCTTAAGAGGCTAGAGAATCTCATGGATTTACTCAAAGGTACATACATCTGTCAGGGCTCAAATTCCCCTTACCTGCTCCTCAGAGGGGACATCTTAACTCCAGTGATAAATGAACTCTTCCAGGAAACAAAATAGCAGATTAATTTGGATAGACAATAGGAATTTCCCACAAGATTCATTAGTGGAGAGAAAAGGGCCAGATAATGACAGTGACCTAGTCATCCTGTCTTGTCCGGGGCTTTGCAATCTGAGCACTAAAATTCCCATCATCAGGGAAACTGCAGTCCTGGGAACACCGGGATGGTTGTCACCCTTCAGATATCTACTTGTAGGATGATAAACCCCAAGTTATCAGAAACAGCCCAGGATTGTGTGACGTCATTGCCTGGCATATTAAGAGCAAAATAATGGATTCAGAGTCAGAGGATCTGGGCTGGATGGGACAGTTTGGACTCTAGTAGAAATCTTTTTGCTTTAATCCTATTCTTGCTGTATACTAGTCCTGTGACTGTTTGCAAATCACTTCCCTGTTTTGACCTTCTGCTAGTGGGGATGTTGATTTTAAGAATTAAATATGGAAACATGCAACGTACTTAGTGCTGTATCTACTAGTAGTAACCATGTATTCAATAAGCTGCAATAGATGGTACATCATTGTTATTACGGTGGGCTTTAGAGTCAATGGTTCAGGTTCTGGCTCTTTTATTATCTATTATGGTAACCTTGGTCAAGTCTTTTCACTTCCTTAAGGCTGAATTTCTTATCTATAAAGTGAAGGACAACAGCAGCTGTCCCCGTCCCAGAAGGTTATTGTAAAATCAAATGAGATAACATAGGTTAGGATGATGTGAACCATAAAGTATGATTCAATGGATAAAGAAGATGTGGTACATATACACAATGGAATATTATTCAGCCATAAGAAGAAAAAAAATCCTACCATTTGCAACAACATGGATGGAGCTAGAGGGTATTATGCTCAGTGAAAAAAGCCAGGCAGAGAAAGACAAGTACCAAATGATTTCACTCAGATGTGGAGTATAAGAACAAAGAAAAACTGAAGGAACAAAACAGCAGCAGAACCACAGAACCCAAGAATGGACTAACAGTTACCAAAGGAAAAGGAACTGGGCAGGAGGGGTGGGAAGGGAGGGATAAGGGCAGGGAAAAAGAAAGGGGGCATTACGATTAGCATGTATAGTACATGGGGGGGTGCATGGGGAGGGCTGTGCAACACAGAGAAGACAAGTAGTGATTCTACAACATCTTACTATGCTGATGGACAGTGACTGTAATGGGGTTTGTGGGGGGGACTTGGTGAAGGGGGGAGCCTAGTAAACATAATGTTCTTCCTGTAATTTTAGATTAATGATAACAAAAAAAAGTATGATTCAAATGTAAGGATTCAAGACCTACTACGGTGCCAGTGCTGAATAAGGGACAGGACTTCCTGCAGCGAAATGAATGACAGCAGTTACATTTGTGAAAACACCATCATTTGGCATGCTGTGTGTAGTACTGGTTATCTCACTTCAAGAAAGACGAAAAGGATTTGAAGAGGGTATAGAGAAGGGCAACCAAAGGATCTGAGGGGATACAGGAGGTGTAGGATGACTAGATAATCCTCACGTCTAGGATAATGAATGGTTTGAGAAGGTTAACTCTAGAGTTGCTCACAAAATCCCCAACAAAGAAAGGGAACACTCCTTGATTCTTGAGAGACACAGGATTTAGGGCAAATACAAGGAGGTACTCCTCCTTAGAGCGCCCACCAACTCTCAGGACTCACCAACCCAAGATCTAAAGCCTAGAGACACAACCTCAAAACAGAGCTCTAGCTACCTTACTGTGGGCTTTTTATATATGTGTTAATTAATTACTAATTTTGTTGAAGAAAACATTTACGTGACATCACTTTCAGGGATCCCTCAATCTTGAAATTCTTTCCTATTCTATCTTCCATGAAATTGTACAGTCCTGTCCTAATATTTTTAAAAATCTGTTTGGATGAATGAATAAAAGAATAAATGATTCTAACATTTATTTGTTTGCCCAACCATCCATCCATCCATTTCTAGAACAAATTCTTATCACTTGGCACTGTGCTTAGATATATATATAAGATCCAGTGATTAAGGAGGCCCCCATAGGCTAGAACAGTTTTCTCAGATTTGAATTTATTATCCCATCAGTTGTTGCAATCCTACTCATTATTTTTAAAGATCTTGCTCTTATCACCTTCTTTGTGGAGCATTCGATAAAATCCACCTACTAAAATTACCAAAGATTCACTGGGACTCCCCAAACCTTTCATTTCTGGAAGTTACTCTCAAGGCCTGGATGTCTAATTATAGGCATACACATATGTACGTATTAGTTTCCTATCTACTCAGAACTTGGATGTAAGCTTCTTAAATACCAGAATTTTTGTTAATTTGTCTTTGTGTCTCATAGGTACTTAATTACTGTTGATCAAATTCCATAATATTTCATTTGGTAGTTGCCTGGACTGGTCCTGATAGGATATTCTCATGTTATCAATTGCTATTATATCAGAGGTTAATATATTTAAAGTTGTCAATGGGAACAGAAATAATTTAGGGTAAATTTTTTTTCCAGTTTTTACTACTACTAAAATTTAGAAGTTTTTTTTCCCCCAGTATTTACTACTACTAAAATTTAGAAGTTTAAAAATCTGTATGAATAATCATATCAAATAAACTTAAAATGTCAAGAAATTTGGTTCTAGCAATCTTCTGGAGATGTGTGATATTTTTAGTCACACATTCAAATGAGCACAGCAGTGCTTATTCAAAGGTATGTTATTTTAAACCATAACAGTGTGTGAAGCTGTGTGTGAAGCAATATTAGTTTCATGAGTCTGAAGGTTTGAAAGTAAGAGTCTCATTAAACTCTCAAAAGGAATATAAACAGCCATATTAATCAAAGGAGCTGACATAGGACACATTAAAAGAGGCAACTATAGAAGGAAATTCTTACCAAGTTATAAATACAAGTCAGAAAATAAGATAGTAAATAAGAAATTTGACATATATATGTATATTGTATATATATGTGTGTATATATATATGTATATATATAGTATATTAATATATATTATTTAACTTTAAGATAGGTTGCAGGGAATATATCAATTATATATTCAAACATGAGATATGTTTCAAGACATAATAAAATGTCAATAAATACAAATGAGATGGCAAATAATAATGGCATTGCATAATTAGTATGGTATGTTTATATACAATAGGTTTATTGTACAAATCATTTAATAAACAAAATAATCAACTATGAGTGACTAATGTCTAACTAAATGGTATTCCCTGAAGGATAAAACTGTACACTAACTTGAAAATTACATTCTGATAGTGCAAGAATTTGTCACTTTTCTTTTTTCCCTTCACTTAATACAAAACATAACTTAAAAACAGAGAAAACAAGAGGAAATTCACATAGGAACCAAATAATTGTCTCTTATTTTAGAATTAAGACATAGCAGCCTATTCAACAGTCTTTATCATGGATTTATGTAAGTGCACAACCCGATGACTGTGACCAGGATTAGTGGTGCTCATCAACACTCTCATTTTCTTCTCCTTTGGCACACCACTGACTCTATTTTCAGCTCCTTTAAATCTGGGTGGCCCTAGGTGACCAGTCTGGTCAATGACATGTGGGTAGAAGTAATATGTGCCCCTTTCAAGCCTGGTCCTTCAAACATCCCCACCTTTACTTTCCTCATTTGCTGAGGGGCACAGAAGATACACTGGAAGACACTGAACCTGAAAATGTAGCAGAAAAGATAAAGGAGCTTGGATCCCTGAATGTCTCTAAGGAATAGAGCATTTCTAGCCCCCTGCAAAAAACTGTACTACGAGCAACAAAGAAATCTTTAGTGCTTCCCATGTATTTCTGTGCCAATGATGGTTTGAGATATTTAAATTCAAGAAACAAATATCTCTATTAAATGCCAAGTTACTTCACAGACTTATACTTTTTAATTTATCTAATGTTTTATCTCCATATTATTTTGAAATGCTGACTTGATTTCAGGAAACTGGCTTTTAGTGTGAAAATAACCAAGTATTGTACAGAGTCATTTTAGAAAAAAATATTACATGGAAGACCAAAACACAAACTGATAAACTAAAACAAAACCCCAGCAAACCCTTGGCACTAACTCCAAAACTTTTTTGGTTGAGAGAGAATAATTCCCTTATGAACTATGCTGAAGTTGTTCAATTAACACATTGTCTTTTTGTCCTTGCCTGTGCAGGGAGGAAGAACAGATTTAAAGACCAAGAGAGTAGTGAAACTTGAGTGTGATGAAGGCATATTTTACTTGTTAAAGTGTGAACTATGTGTTGGCAGCTGCTTGAAACTATAATCTATTTTCAAAAGTCTAACATAATGCATTTCACCACTGTACTATTTTTTATTGAAACTTTTCTGTAAAGCTTTTTAATGATCAACAGTAAACATTTTTTCCCTGTTAAGATTTTTAACAGTGCAGCTTATCTTTCTTGCTGTAATAACTGAAGGGTTTATTAAGTGGCAACAGCAAACATGGTCCTATTAGTGGGAAGTTAGCATACTTCACCATTAAATCATACATCTTCATAAAAGTGTTGACCTTTCTGCTTCAAATTGGGGCACAGATAATCAGTGCAAATTAATACCTAAGGCAGTTCACATGTAATCTTTATTAGCTGATAATATGCTAGAATTATAAATGTAGATATACATTAACTAAGAGTCATACCAATCAGCGTAGACCCATAAGGCTAGGATACAAAGGACTCTGGTGAGAGGCTAATTCACACTAGCAGGAGTAGAAACCTGAATAAAAATTCCAAAGCTGACTCAGAACACCACCACTATTTTCCATGTCTGGTTGGTAAGGCTGATGGCTACAATAGTATCAGTGCTTTGGTGATTATGAAAAGACTGGCCCCAAACTGGAAAATAGCTGTGAAATAAAATTCCTTCTGTTTTCCATGCAGTATTTGTAGGCTGTGTGGCTCAGGATCATTGTCATTTTGTTCGGTAGCACTATCTTAGGGAATTAATGGTAGGATGCACATGTCTGGTAAAGCCAACAAACTTAACTAGGGCTATTTTCAATCCCCTAGTACATAAACTATTGAAAAAAACAGAGCTCTCATGGAATGTAGAACATACTATGGACCATGTCGGAATCTGGACATCTGGTTTACTCCTGGAATTAGTGGAAGGTGGGAGAATGGGCCTGGCACATTGCTAGTCACCAAAATTACTTGTTGAATGGATGGTCTTATATGTAGGTGAGTTCGCATTCTAGAGAACTTTGAAAAAGTTCCTTAGAAGACTTGTTCCTAAAAGACCAGTTTGAAAACAGATCTAGAAGGCCCAATAGGGACTTTACTCTGGGCCATACTCTAGAGCAGTGCTTCCTAAACTTTTCCACATGATGGCACACATAGAAAATGATATTTGTATGAGTCACTGGGGTAAACTGAGGAATTTGGAATCCTGGGTGAGGTGGAGGTGACAGGCAACCAGAGTTGATGAGATGGATACTTCAGCACATAGTTTAGAAGCTCTGCTCCAGAGGAGACAATGAGTAATACTGAGGTTACAATGAGGGATCTAGTATCTATTGATAATAACAATAATAGAAATAGCTATCATTCATTGAGTACCTACCATGTGCCAGCCACTGTACCCAATACTACATGTACATTGTTTCTTTTCATCCTTATAATCTTATGGACTCTGCTTCTGGTACTGACAGTATGAGACAGCCACAATTCTTCTCCATAGAAAATGACTACACACTGGATAAATTACTCACGACAATCATTTCAGGGCACTGGAAAATAACCAAAAATAGACAACAACTTGAGAAGTGTTTACTCATGAGAAACTGCTACAGGATTGACTAAGAACTATGAGTTTGCAGCTTTTTTTTGTATGGAAGCATCCCCAGGCTTGACCAACTGCCCAACATGGGCAGTGAAAATCTACAGCTTTGTCAACTAGAGGTGACAGACTCAGGAGCAGGCAGCAGTGAAAATCCACAGCTTTGTCAACTAGAGGTGACAGACTCAGGAGCAGGTGGCAAAGCAGCAAGAAATCTGAGATTTTGGATGTGAGAGAATTACAGAGGAATTGATACAATAAACTTTCCATATATACCTGGCCGACTGCTAAATTACCCATGCTCATTGGATACATTAGGGAACTGGACAAAATTGAAAGCGGGGAAGACTATGAATCTTACACATACCTGGATGTATACTGCAATCCACATACAGCAGAAGATGGTGAAAGCCTTAGTAGCTTGAAGCCTCTGAGCATAATCACTGTTAATCCCAAATTATTGCCTGACATCTGAACTATGCAGGCACAGAGGGGGCCCCCTAGAGAGCCCCTTAACCCCCAAATATCAGTAGCTATTTCAGTGTGACTCAAAAAAGCCAAAATGTGTCCAAAGAACAAAGAAAGATTCCAGAGTCACTGCAAGTGTTATCTAAAACAACTTTTTCTCATTTTCAACCAAAGATTATGAGATGTGAAAAGGGCAGGAAAGAATGAGCTATATTTAGGAAAAAAGGCAACCAATAGAAACTGCTTTTGAGTGGGCTTAGATGTTGAATTTAAGAAAAACTTCAAAAAGTTGTTATAAATAGTTCAAAAATAAAGAAATCACGTTCAAGGGATTAAAGAAAATATACTAATGAGTAAAAAAATATAGTGAATACTAAAAGAGAAGGAAACTATAAAAAATAACCAAATGTAAACTTTAGAAATTAAAAGTATATTAACTGACATGGGAAATATATTGCATAGACTCACAGATAGATTTGAGAGTGGAGAAAAAAAGAAATCAATGAATGTGAAAATAAATCAGCAAAAATTGTCCAACCAAAAAACAGAGATTGAAGAAAAATAAACAGAGTCGTGAAAATCTGTGGATCAATATAAAAAATATATGCAGTTAAAATCCTAGGAGAGGAGAGATAAAAATTGAGGGAAAAATGGCTCAAATCTACTCAAATTTGGTGAAAAACATTAATTTTCAAATCTAAGAATAAATAAGTCAATAAATACAAAGTAGGATAAACCAAATAAAATACTCCTGGACATATGAGTCAAATTATTGAAAGCCAAAGATGCAGAGACACTCTTGAAAGAAGCAAGAAAAAATGACTCAATATAGAATGAAAATCAATTGAGGGAAACCTCGTTGACATGGCATTCGGTGGCCTGCAGGGGGAGCTCTCACACTGACCACTCAGAAATCTCAGACCCACCAAAAGAGGGACTCAAGTATTTTAGCTACCTTACTACCCAGCAGGAAGAAAGTTTCGACCTTCCACCTCCGCTGAATGGCCCAGCCAACGAGAAACTCAGAATCCAGCCAACAAAAAGCCATGATATATGAGACTCCCAGTTTACTCCAAATGGACTTTTTGCTTACAACAGCCCTCCCAACTTGGCCCCTTTCCCTTATGAAAGAGTGGTTCTCTCCTTTCTTCTCCAGACATGCCTATTGTTCTGCCACAGGTTGCAATTCGCTGCTATTCCTGAATAAACCTGTTTTTTTTCTGGTAAGATGACTATTTTACTTTTAAGGTTAACATGAGGAACATGATATGAAATGACTAGCTTCTCTCACGAACAATGGAGACCTCAGATACTGGAATGGCATATTCAACATCCTGAAAGAAAAAATTCCCTGTCAGTCAAGAATTCTTTCCAGGGAGATGATTCTTTGAAAATAAATGTGAAATAGAGCCATTTCCAGATCTGAAAAAATTCAGCAAATTGTTAAGGAAACTGTGCTACAAGAAATGCTTAGGAAAAACAATGTTCCTCAGGCTAAAGGGAAGTGATCCAGAGGAAGGAATGAAGAACACTAGAATGCAGAGGTAGAGCTACATGTATGTAATATCAGCCCTTACAGTCAGGTTTTCTTTTTTGTAATGCAAGTGACTGAAGCTTTGACTGAGGAGGCATCCTCTTCAATGATGACTATATCTCAGATAAACATTGTCAGTCACATGGCTACATAAAAAGCCAGGCCTGCCCTCCTCCCACCACCATCCTTTGTTTTAGAGATCTTGGTTGTTTTAATAACTGACCATTTGGGCTGCTTGTTTTTTCTCTTCTTGCATTTTAAATTTGCATTCTTATGCTTCAAATTCACCAATAAGGAGAAACCCCTGAAGCCTTAGGCCCCCACTCTTGACCTCAATAAAAACAGAATCCCAGGTTTGTGCTCTTTTTCTATTGCCACCTTGCTGTGAAGCCCATGATGTGCCATGTAATTTCCAAGCTTTGTAAGTAATAAACCTTGTCTCTTTCTGTTTCCTGATTAGTACTGAAGATGTCTTGGCATTACAATAAGAACCACAGGGGTTGGTCCAGCCACACTGATTATCGATAGTCTGAGGTTGACAAAAACCCGTTGTATGTGTATGTAAATATGCATGTGTGCAAGCATATGTGTGTATAAACACATACATATGCATATAGACATATATTTCCATACTGACACATATAACTTTTTCTTTCCTCTCTGAACTTCTTTAAAAAGTATATGACTGCTTAAAGCAAAAATCATAAAATTGTATTCTTGGGTTTAAAACTTACAGACATGGGTAAATATGACAATACAAAAAAGCTGGGCTATATAGATCTATATGAATGCAAAGTTCCTATATTTTACAGTACTAAAGCCTATATTAACTTGAAGTAGATTGTTAAAAGTTAACAATGCATATTGTAATGGCAAAGAGATAAGCTACAAAATGAATAGAGAAATTTAAATGATATACCAAAAATACTTATTTACAGAAAATAATAGAAAGGGGAAGAAAAAAGTAACAGGAGAAATAGAAAATGAAATGGTAGAAGTAAATCCAACTCTATCAAAACTTATATTAACAGGAATGGACTAAATACCCCAGTCAATAGGCAGAGATTACTAGGTGGGATTTAAAAACCGAGATGCAGGTATATGCTGCCTATGAAGACCCTTTAAATTCAAAGGCACAAATAGGTTGAGATTAAAATATGGAAAAAGTGTACCAGGCAAACAAATATATGAGAATGGGTGCACAAAATAGGGGTTAAAGCCAATAATATTACTGAGACAAAGAAGTACATTTCATAATTTTCAAAGGACCAATCCAGCACAAGACAGCATACATATATATTTATAATCATTCTAACACGGTTCCAAAATAAACAAACCAAAAACTGACAGAATCAAAAGGAGAAATGGACAACCCAACATGGTTAGTTGGAGATTTCAACACTGTTCTCTCAGTAATAGAGGAGTAGAAAGCAAAATCAATAAGAATAGAGAAAATCTGAATAATATCAACACTCCACAAAATGAAGAGCAGAATATGCATTCTTCTGAAGTACACATGAGATATTCACCAGGATAACCATATGTTGAACCATAAAAAAAATTCCATAATTTTAAAAGAACCAAAATCATATAGAATTATGATAATTATGATACTACTACAATGGAATTAAATTAGAAAATGATAACAGAACAAAATCTAGGAAATGCCCAAATATTTGGAAATTAATAACAACTTTATAAGTTACAAGGAGAATTAGGAAAATCTTGAAATTAATTAAAATAAAAATATATTAAAATATGCGGCATGAACCTAGAAAAGTAAGAGTGCTTAGGAAATTTTTAACTTTAAATATTTATATTGGAAAAGAAAAATGGTTTAAAATAAAGACTCCACCTTAAGAAGCTAGATAAAAGGTAATGAAATCCAAATTAAGTAAAAGGAAAATAATAATCACAAAGTGAAAATCAGTGAAAAATAAAACAGATAAATGAAAAGTCAATGATACAAAAGTTCTTTTCTTGGGAAAAAAAATCCAATAAAATAGATGTTCAGCTAAATTGAACAAGAAAAAAAAGATGCAGTATATATTACTTTTCAGAAATAAAAGAGGTCACCACTACAGATACTACTGCATTAAGAGGTCAACAAAAAATATTATGACTATTTCAACAAGGTTGGTAATTTAGAGGAAAGGGAATAACTTCTCAAAAGGACAAAAATTACCAAACTCTTCCAGAAGAAACAGAAAATTTGAATATACTTTTATCAGATAAAGAAGTTAAATTGGGAATTTAAAACTTACGTAACGCCAAAACCCAGATAGCATCAATGGTGATTTGGAAGAAACTTTTTTTAAGAAAAATAATAATCTTAAATAAATAATTTCACAAAATAGAAAGGCCACTCCTTTTCTAGAAGAAATCAGCCCTGCCAAGTACATTTATGAAATGAGTACTGCCTGGATGTGAAAGCCAGGCAAAAACATAAAAAGAAAAACAAACAATAGACCAACACTCTCCTGAACATAGATATAAAAATATTTTAAAAGTTAGCAAATCAAACATAACAATTATTTGAAAGGATAACTCACATGACAAAAGAGGTTTATTATAAAAATAAAATCTGTCTAATAGTAAAAAGAAAAAAGAAAAACTGCAGGAGATTCTCAAGATGGTGGTGTGAGTAGGGTAGCAGAAATCTCCTCCCAAAAACATATTTTGAAAATACAGTGAATGCAACTATTCCTAAAAGAGTGACCAGAAGATACAGTACACAAGCCTGGCTACATCTGCAAGAGCCCAACATCTCACAGAAAAGGGTAGGATACAAAGCCGTGACCCAGTGAGACCCAAGCACTACCCCCACACAAGCTCACTGGTGGGAGGAAGGGAATCAGAGTAGGGAGGGAATGGAAGCACAACTGCTAAATAACCAGCCCTAGTAATCTGCCCCAAGAGCACAGATACACATTGCATGCTGCACTGGATATTGGAGGAGCAGAAAAGCAAGATCCGAGATTAAGATTGTGAACAGATTCCCACAGCAGGCTGCCCTGGGACAAAAGAAAAGCAGGTGATTTAAAAGTCTTAAAGGGACAAGGGTTTAACAGCCAGATGAAATCTTCCTGGCACACTCAGCCCAGCAGGCTGGGAACTTTAAGGAACTTTAGGCACCCTAACACCCTGGGTGGCAACATAGCTCTGAAGCCGCTCATGGCTATAATCAGCCTGCCATTCCTTCCCCACTGCTGGCACTGCAAGCAAATCAGCCAACCCACCATTGCTGGGGAGCACCCCTGTCTACAGCAACCACACAGCTTAGCACAGAGGCTTCTCCCTGCACGCAGGTAACCAGCCCAGACCCAGAGGCTGCTCCCTGTGCATGGTTGACCAGCACAGACAGCAGAGACTGGCACAGAGTCCGGGAGGTACAAAGAGGCTTTTTTCTCATGGTAGAAAACATGCTGCTCGACTGCGACCCCGCCAGTGCCCTAGGCCAATCCAATGGCTGTCCCACCCACCAGAGCTCAGCAGATTAACCCAGAGGCTGCTCCCTGTGTGTGGTTGATGGGCACAGATAGCAGAGATGGGCACAGACTCCAGAAGGCCCAAAGGGGCTCTGTTCTCATGACAGAACACACACCGCTCCCCTGCAACCCCCACCAGTGCCCTGTGCCATTCCAACAGCCACCCCGCCCACGGAAATTTAGAGGATTAACCCAGAGGCTGCTCCCTGTGTGTTGTTAACCAGCACTGACAGCAGAGACAGGCAAGGCAACCAGCAAAGGACTTTGTTCTCCCACCTGACACACGTGCCACTTGCTGGCAACCACTCCCATCGCCATGAAAAGGCAAAAGAACCTTGTTCAGTCCAAAATTCCTCAAAAACCAGAGAGAGGGCTTGATGACACTGAAATCACCAATCTTCCTGAAAAATAATTCAAAATAAAAGTCATAAGCATGCTGACAGAGCTACAGAGAAATATTAAAGAGCTAAGGGATGAATTCAGGAGGGAGATAACAGAAATGAAACAAATAGTGGAAACATTTAAGAGCAGACTGGGTGAGGTGGAAGAGACTGTTAATGGAATAGAAATCAGGGAATAGGAATACAGAGAAGCTGAGGCAGAGAGAGATAAAAGGATCTCTAGGAATGAAAGAATATTAAGAGAACTGTATGACCAATCCAAATGGAACAATATTTGCATTATAGGGGTACCAGAAGAAGAAAAGAGAGAAAGAAATAATTACTGAAAACTCCCCCAATCTGGGGAAGGAAATAGTCTCTCAGCCCATGGAAGTCCACAGATTTCTCAACACATGGGACCCATGGAGGACAACACCAAGACATACAATAATTAAAATGGCAAAGATCAAAGACAAGGACAGAGTATTAAAAGCAGCTAGAGAGAAAAAAGATCACCTACAAAGGAAAACCCATCAGGCTATCATCAGACTTATCAGCAGAAACCTCAGAGGACAGAACGGAATGGCACAATATATTCAATGCAATGAAACAGAAAGGCCTTGAACCAAGAATACTATATCCAGAAAGATTATCATTTAAATTTGAAGGAGGGATTAAACAATTACAGATAAGCAAAAGTTGAGGGAATTTACCTCCCACAAACCATCTCTAGAATGTATTTTAAAGGGACTGCTCTGGATGGAAGTATACCGAACGCTAAATAGCTGTCGCCAGAGAAAATAAAAGCACAGCAAAGAAAGGAGACCAACCAAATACTAAAGGCAAAATAAAACGAGCTATCTACAAAATCAGTCAAGGGAAACACAAAGAATACAGAATAAAACACCTAACGATAAAGAGTGGAAGAGGAAGAAAAAGAAGGGACAGAAAGAATCATCAAATTGTATTTATAATAGTGTAATAAGTGAGTTAAGTTAGACAGTTAGACAGAAAAGAAGCTCCCCTTGAAACTTTGGTAACCATGAATCCAAAGCCTGCAATGGCAATAAGTACGTATATATCGATAATCACCCTAAATATAAATGGACTGAATGCACCAATCAAAAGACACAGAGTAATAGAATGGATAAAAAAGCAAGATCCATCCATATGCTGCTTACAAGAGACTCACCACAAACACAAAGACATACATAGACTAAAAGTGAAGGGATGGAAAAAGATATTCCATGCAAACAATAGGGAGAAAAAAGCAGGTGTTGCAGTACTTGTATCAGACAAAATAGACTTCAAAACAAAGAAAGTAACAAGAGACAAAGAAGGACATTGCATAATGATAAAGGGCTCAGTTCAGCAAGAGGATATTATCATTATAAATATCTATGCACCCAACACAGGAGCAGTGACATATGTAAAACAAATACTAACAGAATTAAAGGAGGAAATAGAATGCAATGCATTCATTCTAGGAGACTTCAACACTCCATTCACTCCAATGGACAGATCAACCAGACAGAAAATAAGTAAGGAGACTGAGGCACTGAACAACACATTAGAACAGATGGACCTAACAGACATCTACGGAACTCTACACTCAAAAGCAGCAGGATACACATTCTTCTCAAGTGCACATGGAACACTTTCCAGAATAGACCACATACTAGGCCACAAAAAGAGCCTCAGTAAATTCAAAAAGATTGAAATCCTACCAACCAATTTCTCAGGTCAAAAAGGTATAAAACTAGAAATAAATTGTACAAAGAAAGCAAAAAGGCTCACAAACACATAGAGGCTTAACAACATGTTCTTAAATAATCAGTGGATCAATGAACAAATTAAAACAGAAATCAAGCAATATATAGAGACAAATGAAAACAACAGCACAACACACCAACTTATGTGGGATACAGCAAAGGCAGTTCTAAAATGAAAGTATATAGCAATCCAGGCCTACTTAAAGAAAGGAGAACAATCCCAAATGAATAGTCTAAAGTTACAATTACTGAAATTGGAAAAAGAAGAACAAATGAGGCCCAAGGTCAGCAGAAGAAGGGACATAATAAAGATCAAAGAAGAAATCAATAAAATTGAGAAGCATAAAACAATAGAAAAAATTAATGAAACCAAGAGCTGGTTCTTTGAGAAAATAAACAAAATAGATAAACCCCTAGCCAGACTTATTAAGAAAAAAGGATAAGAATCTACACACATAAACAGAATCAGAAATGAGAAAGGAAAAATCACTACAGACACCACAGAAATACAAAGAATTATTAGAGAATACTATGAAAATCTATATGCTAACATACTCGATAACCTAGAAGAAATGGACAACTTTCTAGAAAAACACAACCTTCCAAGACTAACCAAGGGAGAAAGAGAAAATCTAAGCACACAAATTACCAGCAATGAAATTGAATGTGTAATAAAAAAAACTACCCAAGAACAAAACCCCAAACCAGATGGATTCACCGCTGAATTTTATCAGACATTTAGAGAAGACATAATACCCATTCTCCTTAGTTTTCCAAAAAAATAGAAGAGGAGGGAGTACATTCAAACTCATTATATGAAGCCAGCATCACTCTAATATCAAAACTAGGCAAAGCCACCACAAAAAAAGAAAACTACAGACCAACATCCCTGATGAACATAGATGCAAAAATACTCAACAAAATATTAGCAAACGGAATTCAAAAACAAATCAAGAGAATCGTATACGTGATCAAGTGCGATTCATCTGAGGGATGCAAGGATGATACAACATTCAAAAATCCATCAACACTATCAACAAAAAGATGGACAAAAACCACACAATCATCTCCATAGGTGCTGAAAAAGCATTCAAGAAAATTTACCATCCATTCATGATAAAAACTCTCAACAAAATGAGTATAGAGGTCAAGTACCTCAACATAAAAAAAGCCATATATAACAAAGCCAGAGCAAACATCATACTTAACAGTGAGAAGCTAAAAGCTTTACCTTTAAAATCGGGAACAAGACATGGATGCCCACTTTTCCACTTTTATTCCACATAGTTCTGGAGGTTCTAGCCATGGCAATCAAACAACACACACAAAAAAAGGCATCCAGACTGGTAAAGAAGAAGTCAAACTGTCACTGTTTGCAGATGACACGATATTGTACATAAAAAACCCTAAAGACTCTACTCCAAAACTACTAGAACTAATATCTAAATTCAGCAAAGTTGCAGGATACAAAATGAATACACAGAAATCTGTTGCATTCCTATACACTAATGATGAACTAGCAGAGAAATCAATTACATTCACAATTGCATCAAAAAGAATAAAATACCAAGGAATAAACCTAACCAAGGAAGTGAAAGACCTAAACCTGAAAACTACAAGACACTCTTAATGAAGAGAAATTAAAGAGGACATTAATAGGTAGAAATTCATCCCATGCTCTTGGGTAGGAAGAATTAACATTGTCAAAATGGCCATTCTACCTAAAGGAATCTACAGATTCAAGGCAATCCCTATCAGACTACTGATGGCATTCTTCAACAAACTGGAACAAATAGTCCTAAAATTTATATAGAACCACAACAGACCCCAAATAGCCAAAGCAATCCTGAGAGGAAGAATAAAGCAGGGGGGTATCGCTTCCCAACTTCAAGCTGTACTACAAAGCCACAGTAATCAAGACAATTTGGTACTGGCACAAGAACAGACCCACAGACCAGTGGAACAGAATAGAGAGTCCAGATATTAACCCAAACATATACAGTCAATTAATATGCGATAAAGGAGCCATGGATATACAATGGGGAAATGACAGCCTCTTCAACAGCTGGTGTTGGCAAAACTGGAGAGCTATATGTAAGAGAAAGAAACTGGATTACTGCCTAACTCCATATACAAAAGTAAACGAAATGGATCAAAGACCTGAATGTAAGTCATCAAACCGTAAAACCCTTAGAAGAAAACACAGGCAAAACTCTCTTGAATATAAACATGAACAACTTCTTCATGAACATATCTCTCCATGGGCAAAGGAAGCAAAAGCAAAAATGAACAAGTGGGACTTTATCAAACTCAAGAGCTTCTGTACAGCAAAGGACACCATCAGTAGAACAAAAAGGCATCCTACAGTATGGGAGAATATATTCATAAATGACATATACAATAAAGGGTTGACATCCAAAATATACAAAGAGCTCATGCACCTCAACAAACAAAAGCAAATAATCCAATTAAAAAATGGGCAGAGGATCTGAACAGATACTTCCCCAAAAAAGGATTTCAGGTGGCCAACAGGCACATGAAAAGATGCTCCACATCACTAATCATCAGAGAAATGCAAATTAAAACCACAATGAGATATCACCTCACACCAGTTAGGATGGCCACCATCCAAAAGATAAACAATAACAAATGTTGGTGAGGATGTGGGGAAAAGAGAACCTCCTACATTGTTGTTTGATGGGAATGTAAATTAGTTCAACCATTGTGCCAAGCAGTACGGAGGTTCCTCAAAAAACTATAAATAGAAATACCATTTGACCCAGTAATTCCACTTCTAGGAATTTACCCTAAGAATGCAGAAGCCCAGTTTGAAAAAGATATATGCACCCCTATGTTTATCGCAGCACTATTTACAATAGCCAGGAAATGGAAGCAACCTAAGTGTCCATCAGTAGATGAATGGATAAAGAAGATGTGATACTTATACACAATGGATTATTATTCAGCCATAGAAGAAAACAAATCCTACCATTTGTAACAACATGGATGGAGCTAGAGAGTCTTATGCTCAGTGAAATAAGCCAGGTGAAGACAAGTACCAAATGATTTCACTCATCTGTGGAGTATAAGAACAAAGAAAAAACTGAAGGAGCAAAACAGCAGCAGACTCACAGAACCCAAGAATGGACTAACAGTTACCAAAGGGAAAGGAACTGGGGAGGATGGGTGGCAAGGGAGGGATAAGGGGGGAAAGGAACATTACGATTAGCACACATACTGTCGGGGAGAGCACAGGGAAGACAGTATAGCACAGAGAAGACAAGTAGTGAGTGATTCTATAGCATCTTACTACACTGATGGACCACTGTAATGGGGTATGTGGTGGGGACTTGATAATGGGGTGAATCTGGTAACCACAATGTTGCTCATATAACTATATATTAATGATACAAAATAAGTAAATAAAATAAAATACATTGGGATTAAAGATGTCAGCATGAGAGGAGAGACAGAGGCTTCCTCCTAAACTGGATACAATTAGAAAATTTAACTGGCACAACTAATCCTGAGAGAGCAACAGGAAAGAGGGTGGCATCAGACTGCACACACCTGGAGAAAAGAGCAGACCTCAGCGAACAGGGTAATGTACCAGAGCTGTGGCTCCACCAGACCCAAGCCCCTCCCCCACCCCAGCTCACTGGCGGCAGGAAGAGAAATGGAGCAGTAGGGAGTGGAAAGCTTGGGACTGCTGAATACCTAGCTCTGGAGATCTGTGCTGGGAGCACAAACCTACATTTCATGGTGCTTTCATGAGACTCACATGACTACTGGGTTGGAAAGTTAATACAGGCAGAGTTCCTGGGGAGACTGGGTTTGTGGCTGCTTGTGGAAAGCAGGGATCCATATCTGGCTGCTCTGGGACAAAAATTTATACCTGTGTGACCGACCCACTGGTTCAGGCAGTGGAGACAGGCACAGCAGCCAGGAGGCGGGAAACAGCTCTTTCCTACCTCCAGGCACCAGTACCGCTCCCCTGCAACCAGTACCTGCGACCCCTGACAAAGGAACCTTGTCCTGAGTAAAATTGTTAATACAACTCGCGAGAAAGATTTAAATGATATGGACCTCGTGACTCTTCCTGAAAGGGAGTTCAAAATAAAAATCATCAACATCCTAATGGAGGTACAGAAAGATATCCAAGAACTCAGGAATGAATTCAGGCCAGAGATCCAATCATTAAAGAACATGATGGAGGGTATTAAAAGCAGGTTGAATAAGGTGGAGGAGACAATAAATGAAATAGAAACTAGAGAAGAGAAATACAAACAAGCTGAGGCACAGAGAGAGAAAAAAGGATCTCTAAAAATGAAAGAATATTGAGAGAACTGTGTGACCAATCCAAGTGAAACAATATTCGGATTATAGGGATACCAGAAGAAGAAGAGAGAGAGAGAAAGGGATAGAAATTGTCTTGGAGGAGGTAGTTGCTGAAAACTTCCCCAGTCTGGGGAAGGTCATAGTCTGTCAGGCCATGGAGATCCACAGATCCCCCAACACAAGGGACCCAAGGAAGACAACAGCAAGACACATACTAATTAAAATGGGAAAGATCAAGGATAAGAACAGACTGTTAAAAGCAGCCAGAGGCAGAAATAAGATCACATATAAAGGAAAGCCCATCAGACTAACATCAGACTTCTCAGCAGAAACCTTACAGGCCAGAAGGGAGTGGCATGATGTATCAAATGCCATGAAGCAGAAGGGCCTGGAACCAAGATTACTTTATCCAGCAAGATTATTATTTAAATTTGAAGGAGGGATAAAACAATTTCCAGATAAACAAAAGCTGAGAGAGTTTACCTCCCACAAACCATCTCTGCAGTGTATTTTGGAGAGATTGCTATAGATGGAAGTGTTCCTAGGGTTGGATAGCTGTCACCAGAGGTAGTAAAATCATGGTAGTGAGGGTGGAGCAGATGATTGTGAGGCAAATGCAAAATTAAATTGACTATCCCCAAAGTCAATCAAGGGATAGACAAAAAGTACAGAATTTGATACCTTATATATAAAGAATGAAGGAGAAAGAAAAAGGAAAAATAGAAAAGAACCTCTAGATTGTGTTTGTAACAGCATACTAAGTGAGTTAAGTTAGACTCTTAGTAAGGAAAGTAATCTGGAACCTTTGGTAACCACGAATCTAAAGCCTGAAATGGAAATAAGTACATACCTATCGATAATCACCCTAAATGTAAATGGACTGAATGCACCAATCAAAAGACATAGAGTCACTGAACGGATAAAAAAAAAAGACCCATCTATATGCTGCTTACAAGAGACTCACCTCAAACCCAAAGACATGCACAGACTAAAAGTCAAGGAATGGAAAAAGATATTTCATGCAAACAATAGGGAGAAAAAAGCAGGTGTTGCAGTACTAGTATCAGACAAAACAGACTTCAAAACAAAGAAAGTAACAAGAGATAAAGAAGGACATTACATAATGATAAAGGGCTCAGTCCAACAAGAGGATATAACCATTATAAATATATATGCACCCAACACAGGAGCACCAGCATATGTGAAACAAATACTAACAGAACTAAAGGAGGAAATACACTGCAATGCATTCATTTTAGGAGACTTCAATAGCCATTCATTCCAAAGGACAGATCCACCAGACAGAAAATAAGTAAGGACACAGAGGCACTGAACAGCACACTAGAACAGATGGACCTAATAGACATCTATAGAACTCTACCCCCAAAAGCAACAGGATACACAGTCTTCTCAAGTGCACATGGAACATTCTCCAGAATAGACCACATACTAGGCCACAAAAAGAGCCTCAGTAAATTCCAAAAGATTGAAATCCTACCAACCAACTTTTCAGACCACAAAGGTATAAAACTAGAAATAAATTGTACAAAGAAAGCAAAAAGGCTCACAAACACATGGAGGCTTAACAACATGCTTCTAAATAGTCAATGGATCAACGACCAAATTAAAATGGAGATCCAGCAATATATAGAAATAAATGACAACAACACAAAGCCCCAACTTCTGTGGGATGCAGTGAAAGCAGTCTTAAGAGGAAAGTATATAGCAATCCAGGCATATTTAAAGAAGGAAGAACAAACCCAAATGAACATTCTAATGTCACAATTATCAAAATTGGAAAAAGAAGAACAAATGAGGCCTAAAGTTAGCAGAAGGAGGGACATAATAAAGATCAGAGAAGAAATAAACAAAATTGAGAAGAATAAAGCAATAGAAAAAAATCAATGAAACCAAGAGCTAGTTCTTTGAGAAAATAAACAAAATAGATAAGCCTCTAGCCAGACTTGTTAAGGGAAAAAGAGAATTAACAGACATCAACAGAATCAGAAATGAGAAAGGAAACATCACGACGGACCCAACAGAAATACAATGAATTATTAGAGACTATTATGAAAACCTACATGCTAAGAAGCTGGAAAACCTAGAAGAAATGGACAACTTCCTAGAAAAATACAACCAACCTTCCAAAACTGATCAAGGAAAAAACACAAAATCTAAACAAACTAATTACCAGCAAAGAAAATGAAGCAGTAATCAAAAAACTACCCAAGAAAAAAACACCTGGGGAAGATGGATTTACTTCGGAATTTTATCAGACATAAAGAGAAGATACAATACCCATTCTCCTTAAAGTTTTCCAAAAAATAAAAGAGGAGGGAATACTCGCAAACTCATTCTATGTAGCCAACATCACCCTAATACCAAAACCAGGCAAAGACCCCACCAAAAAAGAAAATTACAGACCAATATCCCTGATGAATGTAGATGCAAAAATACTCAATAAAATATTAGCAAACAGAATTCAAAAATATATCAAAAGGATCATACACTACGACCAAGTGGAATTCATCCCAGGGATGCAAGGATGGTACAACATTAGAAAATCCATCAACATCATCCACCACATAAAGTAAAAGAAAGACAAAAACTACATGACCATCTCCATAGATGCTGAAAAAACATTCAACAAAATTCAACATCCATTCATGATAAAAACTCTCAGCAAAATGGGAATAGAGGGCAAGTACCTCAACATAATAAAGGCCATATATGATAAACCCACAGCCAACATCATACTGAACAGCGAGAAGCTGAAAGCTTTTCCTCTGAGATCGGGAACAAGACAGGGATGCCCACTCTCCCCACTGTTACTTAACATAGTACTGGAGGTCCTAGCGACAGCAATTAGACAAAACAAAGAAATACAAGGAATCCAGATTGGTAAAGAAGAAGTTAAACTGTCACTATTTGCAGATGACATGATATTGTACATAAAAAACCCTAAAGACTCCACTCCAAAACTACTAGAACTGATATCGGAATACAGAAAAGTTGCAGGATACAAAATTAACACACAGAAATCTGTGGCTTTCCTGTACACTGACAATGAACCAATAGAAAGAGAAATCAGGAAAACAATTCCATTCACAATTGCATCAAAAAGAATAAAATACCTAGGAATAAACCTAACCAAAGAAGTGAAAGACCTATACCCTGAAAACTATAAGACACTCTTAAGAGAAATTAAAGAGGGCACTAACAAATGGAAACTCATCCCATGCTCTTGGCTAGGAAGAATTAATATTGTCAAAATGTTCATCCTGCCCGAAGCAATATACAGATTTGATGCAATCCCTATCAAATTACCAACAACATTCTTCAACAAACTGGAACAAACAGTTCAAAAATTCATATGGAAACACCAAAGACCCTGAATAACCAAAACAATCCTGAGAAAGAAGAATAAAGTGGCGGGTATCTCACTCCCCAACTTCAAGCTCTACTACAAAGCCATAGTAATCAAGACAATTTGGTACTGGCACAAGAAGAGAGACACAGACCAGTGGAACAGATTAGAGACTCCAGACATTAACCCAAACATATATGGTCAATTAATATTCAATAAAGGAGCCATGGACATACAATGGGGAAAGGACAGTCTATTCAACAGATGGTGCTGGCAAAACTGGACATCTACATGTAAGAGAATGAAACTGGATCACTGTCTAACCCTATACACAAAAGTAAATTCAAACTGGATCAAAGACCTGAATGTAAGTCATGAAACCATAAAACTCTTAGAAGAAAACATAGGCAAAAATCTCTTGGACATAAACATGAGTGACTTCTTCATGAATATCTCTCCCTGGGCAAGGAAAACAAAAGCAAAAATGAACAAGTGGGACTATATCAAGCTGAAAAGCTTCTGTACAGCAAAGGACACCGTCAATAGATCAAAAAGGTACCCTACAGTATGGTAGAATATATTCATAAATGACAGATCTGATAAAAGCTTGACATCCAAAATATATAAGAGCTCACGCAC
Source organism: Manis javanica (assembly GCF_040802235.1). NCBI lineage: Eukaryota > Metazoa > Chordata > Mammalia > Pholidota > Manidae > Manis > Manis javanica. The sequence continues at coordinate 155,910,250 of NC_133157.1, forward strand.
CTCAACAAACAAAAAACAAATAATCCAATTAAAAAATGGGCAGAGGAGCTGAACAGACAGTTCTCCAAAGAAGAAATTCAGATGGCAAACAGACACATGAAAAGATGCTCCACATCGCTTGTCATCAGAGAAATGCAAATCAAAACCACAATGAGATATCACCTCACACCAGTAAGGATGGCTACCATCCAAAAGACAAACAACAAATGTTGGCGAGGTTGTGGAGAACGGGGAACCCTCCTACACTGCTGGTGGGAATGTAAATTAGTTCAACCATTGTGGAAAGCAATATGGTGGTTCCTCAAAATGCTCAAAATAGACTTACTATTTGATCCAGGAATTCCACTTCTAGGAATTTACTCCAAGGATGCAGCACTCCAGTTTGAAAAAGACAGATGCACCCCTATGTTTATTGCAGCACTATTTACAATAGCCAAGAAATGGAAGCAACCTAAGTGTCCTTCAGTAGATGAATGGATAAAGAAGATGTGGTACATTTACACAATGGAATATTATTCAGCCATAAGAAGAAAACAAATCCTACCATTTGCAACAACATGGATGGAGCTAGAGGGTACTATGCTCAGTGAAATAAGCCAAGTGGAGAAAGACAAATACCAAATGATTTCACTCATCTGTGGAGTATTAGAACAAAAGAAAAACTGAAGGATCAAAACAGCAGCAGAATCACAGAACCCAAGAATGGACTAACAGTTATCAAAGGGAAAGAGACTGGGGAGAATGGGAGGGTAGGGAGGGATAAGGGCAGGGAAGACAAAAGGGGGTATTAGGATTAGCATGTATAATGTGGAGGGTGGGGGAAAGGGGAGGGCTTTGCAACACAGAAAAGACAAGTAGTGATTCTACAACATTTTACTATGCTGATGGACAGTGACTGTAATGGCGTTTGTTGGGGGGACTTGGGGTAGGGGATAGCCTAGTATACATAATGGTTCTTCATGTAATTGTAGATTAATGATAACAAAATAAAAAAATAATAAAGTAAAATTTAAAAAATACATATATATACCAGATTAATAAAATAAAAAGAAAGAAATCCCCAATCAATAAATAGATCATGCAATAAAGGAGAAAAAGCATATGGTCACCTAATCAATGAAAAAAATCATTTGACAAAATTAATATCCATTCCTGATTTTTAAAAATCCCAGCAAACTAGGAATAGATGGGACTTTCCCAACCTTGTAAATACAATCTATGAAAATTTAAAGCTGACATCATACTCAATGGAGAAAAACAAATTGCTTTCCTGCTTCTATGAGAAACAAGGAAAGGGTATCTTCTCTCATCACTTCTATTCAATATTTTATTGGAAGCTCTAGCCATTGAAATAAAACAAATATATATATCCTAAAAAATTGGAAAGGAAGTAATAAAACCCTTTATTCAGAGGTGACATGATTGTGCATGTAGAAATCCTAAATAATTTGCATAAAACCTACAAAACTAATAAGTGAATTTAGCAGGGCCATAAGGTAAGCTGAGTAACAGCCCCCAAAGTTATTATTTCTAATAACTGAAATCTGTGAATTTACCCTATATGGCAAAAGAGACATTGGAGATGTGTTTGAGGATTTAGAAATGGAGAAATTACTCAGATTAGCTGGGGTGGGGCATTAATGTAATCACAAGTGTCCTTATAAGAGGAAGGCATAGGGAGACTTGAGTACAGGAGAGAAGGTGATGTGGTGATGAAAGCAGCTTTGAAGATGAAGGGAGAGGACATAAACCAACGAAGACAGGTGGGTACCAAAAGCTGAAAAAAACAAAAACAGATTCTCCTTCAGAACCTCCAAAAGAAACCAGCCCTGCCAATACCTTGACTTTGGCACAGACTGGTTTCTCACCTCCAGGAATGTAAAAGAAGAGATGTGTATCATGTAAGCTGTTAAGTTTGTGGTAATTTGTTACAGCAGCAATAGGAAACTGACACAAATAGCAATGTGAACATATTTCTATATGCTAACAGTAAAATTATAAAAATGAAAGATAACAATTCTATTCATAATAACATTAAAGACAGACTCAGGAATAAATTTAACAGATTACATACAAAACCTTACAGAAAATAATAAAATATTCCTGAGGGAATTTAATAGGACCTAAAGAAATGGAAATATACTAGATTGACAGAAACTTAAGATGGCCACTCTCCCCAAACTAATGTATAGGTTCTATACACTTTTAGTCAAGATCCTATGTGTTTTGAGAAATTGACAGGAATGTCTAGAATACCAAAACAATTTTTAAAGAGGAACAAAGTTAGATGATTTATACTACCCGATTTAAACATTTAATATACAATCATAATTTTAAAAGTATTGTATTGCAATAGGAATAGAAATTTAGATCAGTGGGACAGAATGGGCAATGTAAACAGAGACAGGTTCATATGAACAATTTTTCAACAAAGGGCAAATTCAATAGTGAGAAGAAAATTTTTTCAATAAATAGTGCTAGAATAATTGGCTACCTACATATTAAAAAATGAATGTTGACTCTTACCTCATACTACACACAAAAATTAACTCAAAATAGATTATAAACATAAATGTAAGAAATTATTTTAAAACTATAAAGCCTGTAGAAGAAAATTTAGGAAAAAATTTTTTTGTGACTTTGGTTCAGGTAAATTTCTTAGATGTGCCACCCAAAGCATTTTCTTTTTGAATTGTGCTTCTTGTGTTATAGAAGAAAAAAAATTGATAGATTGGACTTCATCCAAATTAAGTATTTTCATCTTTGAGGCACACCACCAAGAAAATGAAAATACAAGCTACATATTGGGAGAAAATATTTGCAAAACATATCAAACAAAAGATTTGTTTCTAAAATACATAAAGAGCTCTTAAGATTCATGGTAAGAAGACAATTTTAAATTGGGCAAAATATTTGAACAGAACTTACACCAAACATATGTTTTTATTTTTTTTGTGAATAAACACTCTTTAAAAGAGGGTGTATAATTTTAATAGACATTTCACAGAGGATATACAAATGGCCAACAAAGGCACAAAGAAGCTCAACATTATTGATCATCATGGAAATAAAAATTAAAGCCACATTGAGAAACCACTACATACCCACTAGAAAAGTTAATGTTAAAAAGATTAACAATACCAAGTGTTGGTGAGGATGTGGAGCAAGTGAAACTCCTACTCACTGTTGGTGGGAATGCAAAATGCTGCAGCTACTTTGAAAAGTTTGACTACATCTTATAACATGAAGCATACATTTGTCATATAGCTCAGCATTTCTACCTCTAGGTATCTGCTCAAGAGAAATAAAAAGCTATGTTCACAGAAAAAGGTATATGATTATTTATAGCAACATTATTCATGATAGCCAAAAAACAGAAATAACCCAGATGTCCATCAACACATGAAGAGGTGAAATGTAGTGTATCTATACAATGGAATGCTACTTAGCAATAAAAAGGATGAACTACTGATACAAGGTAAAAACAAAATGAATAACCACAAAAATCACACTAAATGAAAGATATGAAGCACAAAAGACTACATACTGTTTCCATTTATATGATATTCTAGAAAAGGCAAGACCATTATGACAGAAGTCAGGCATATGTTTGCTGGAACTGAGGATAGGATTGGGGATTGATTGACAAAATGTCCTGTGGTACTTTTTGGACTGATGGAGGTGTTATAAAACTAGATTATAGTGGGAGTTGCTCAAAGAAAACATTTACCAAGCTCATTGAATTTTATACTTAAATTGAGTGATTTTATTACATGTAAATTATACCTCACTAAAGCTGTTCAAGAAGCATACAATTCTGTGAGGTAGATATTACTCCCATCACGTAACTGAAGAAGCAGTCTCTGAAAGATTGGGTAATTTACTTAAGGTTAAGCAGCTAGTCATTGTCCAATTAAGTCTGCATTAGTAATCATGGCTCCATTCTGCTTGTTGAGGCCTGGGGGTCACTGAGAGCATCATGGGATGGAAATCCCCAGGATGAGCAAACCCCACCCAAGCTGGACCACTGAGGACTGCTGCCCTCCACAGAATGATGTGTCACCAGGAAGTGAGGAGAGAGTCCTGGGCTAGAGACACTGTGTCTAGAGATTTCTACTGTTTTCGGGGGAGATGTGCTAGGGGAAACCAAGGCATGTAGAAGAGGGTTAAAATTCTGACTCCGCCATTTTACAGTCATAAGACATTAAGCAAAACATTCAGCTTCTTTCAACTTTAGTTCCTTAGTCTATGAAAATGACAAAGACATGCTATGCACCACTTCCCTCCCTGAGTTTTCCTGGGTATTGAATGAGATAAATGACATAAAGGACCATATCCTCAGGAGAACTCCTGTACAAGTAAATTCCCTTCCCTTTTCCCTCTTGAGGCAAAAGCATTCAGTCCCACTGTTTAATGAAATAACCTGCAGAAGGATTTAGATTACTTAAAAAAAAGATGTTCCTTACAGAAGAAAAATAAATAAGAATTTTTCATCAGTAGCTCTCCTGGACATTAGAGTTAGCTAGCCCTCAAATTCTACCCAGGATCTTGCAGTCCTAGGAATAAAGTTAATAAAATTCATTTTATTGTAAAATTTCCTTCCCTTGCTTCATTTCTGTAAAGTCTGGCATACAAAGCTATCAACACTTCCACATATCAGTAAAAATCAAAAGAAACTCTGTGTGTGACTTACACAAACATGAAATAACTTATATTTGAATTATGGTTTTTTGGGCAGGAAATAAACAAATGTTTGAAACTATAGTCAAATGGAATCCTGAATGTCTGTTTTAGAAGTATCAAGTGTCATTCTCTTAGGTCCAGTAAATGATAGCCTGGTAGAAGTCACTATATGCAAATTCTTAAATTCTCAAGTTTTGAGATTAAACTCAGAAAGCTCAAAGCATTTCATTTAATGTGCTGCAACTACATAGGAATGCCTTCCCTTTTCATTTTGTGCATCCAGTAGGGATTCTTACGCCTGACTGCATGAAAATAACCTGAGGTGTTAACATGCAGAGAGCCAAGGCCCCCTACACCAGAAATTATGATTTCATAGCACAGAGGTAGAGCCCAGTAATGAGTATTTTTTTTAAAACAAGTAACTCCTGGAGATTGTAGGGTAGGTGATTCTGGACCATACTTGACTCATATTTCTCTTCAAGGTCTTTCTCTCTCAGGAAAATTTTTCATGATAATTCTAGCTCAGGGTTCCCCAGCATGCTCTTTAGTATATTAATTGGTGTTATAAAATAAATTCTACAATCAAGTAAGTTTTGGAAAACACTCTGAGAACTACTCATGAAGTTCATAATGATTTAATTTCATACTTGTTAGTACCAATTATCCCGAGTCAATATATTTTCTTTTCTGTACCATTATTGAAAAATTCACCATTTTCTTGTTTACTCCATGTTCCCTATGTAGATCTCCTTTCTCCAACCGGATTTATAAGACCCTTGGGAGAGGTGTACATTTTTTAGGTTCTTTGTGCTACACAGGGCCTACATGATAACTGATATTTCTTGGGAAAGACAAAACACAGGCTATTTTAGCTAAACAATGTCACAGTGGAATTAGTTGAGAAAGGCAGGAATGGTGCCCAGAAGTTCTATTATTTCATTCTAGGTCTAGTACCCTTTTGTTTCCTGAATATGGCTTTAGATAAGGTTCCAGAGGAAATCATACACTTGTAAGACCAGAAGCTCATGGTAACCCACTTCACATAAGATAAGCAATACAAGCTACTACATAGCTGACAAAATAAAAAGGCCTGGAAGAATGGCCTGGTATCAAATGCCATGTTGCTAGAGTAACCTTTCCCAAATGCTTTACCATTATCATTTCTGGGTATTTTGTAGCCATACAAAGGTAATAAGAGGCTACATAGAACACCAGGCTAATTAATATATAATTTTAAGTACAAGTAGGCATGTGCCTAAGCACTGAAGTGACATATTCCTGAAACAGATGAACTTCAGAGATTAAAGAATTCTGTAAAATTTGTGTGTCTTTCCATTTGGGGGTAACAGATAATATTCATCAATATCACAAAAGGATCCACAACTCAAAAGGTGTTTACCATTCTTTGGTCTAAATAGTGTATTTTGACTCATACAGTCATGAAGTTTACAAAACCAAGGTTTTTCTTATATATTTCTCCAAATGATGTTTTTTGTTTTTTTTTTAAGTCTGTTTTAAACATTCTGATATAGCAGCTTTAACAGAGAGGCACTATTTACAGACCTGAAGCTGTGTGATGTCTTTGTTGGTCTCTGGAGCCAGATATTTATATATTCACTTAAAGTAGCTCACTGAATAAGCAGGGTTACAAGTTGAATAGCACATTCCTTCAGTTTTATAAATACCAGAGAGTTCACAAACTCTGAATGAAAAACTACTATTTCTGGTAATTGACCTCAAACTGTATTTGCTAAGGTAATACAAAGCATTGTTCTGAATCAATATAGCCATTCTTTCCAGCAATCATTGGGCAGCATCTCCCCAAAGGAAGTATCCTTTGCAGCATTTGGGTTTGGAAGTCAATGGATGTTGTAATTCTTTTGGTATTTTTTCAGTGACAAATGAATCCTTAGAGTTAGAATTTCACAGTTTAAAACAATATGATATCATCAACAATTGCATGGGTAAAGTTGGAACAATTTTGCCCCAAGGATAATTTTTATAGCATTGGTCAATTATCTTCATTTTTCCTTCCACTGACTTTAATTAGGGTTTGAAGTGTATCTTTACTGCTATAAAACCTCAACAATTAAACATATTGACAGAAGAAAATATAAGAATTTCAAAGGAGTTGCATTTTATATATTTTTATCTGGGAAGAAAAATATCCCAGAATTAGCAGGTGAATTTTGGTAGCTCCAATAATAACATGCTGGCATTCAAACAAAATTCTGACTGTCCCTTCTCCTCCAGTCATGGATTTATGATGATTGATTTTCATGTACAACAACTAACCATCCTCATGCCAGCAATACATAAAGACAAGTCCATGGCTATGTATATATATGAATTCTATGACAGTAGAATATTGTACTCATGTTAATTACTGCTGCTGGAAACAATTATTTCTGCACTTAGGCACAAAGCATATCCCAGGCTAATCTCAAAGGAAACATGATATAATGGAAAGAGCATAGACTTCGAAGTTAGACAGGGTTATTCATTTATTCCTCACTTGTATATTTACTGTGGGCCCATTTTGTTGTGGGTATTGAGAATACAACAGGAATACAGTCTCCACTTCCTGGAACTTTATAGTGTTTATTCCAGGGGTGCTTTGAACACTTATGTATCAAGTTATTTAATTTGCTAAGCCTCAGTTACCTCATCCGTAAAAGGAGATAGTATCACTCATCTCTGATTGTTGTGACAGGTACATATGGAAAACTATTTGTTTCACTATCACACAACCAGGAAATATTTAAATCTGAATTGTTATTAGACAGCTACTTCTTAGTTTTGAAGGAATAGACATGCTGAAGGGAGACTGAGAAACTTTGTGGCAGATCAAAGAATACATTTCAAATTCTTTAAAGAACAAGTGTGTGACAGTCTGAGTCATGGTTCCATGAAAGCATTCTGTAGACTAGTGATTATTTGCTACAGCTATGTTTAACCATAGATGCATAGATGCCTGCATAGTAAGAGAAATGCAAAAACACTAAAGGATTACTTTAAACACAGACTAAAACTACAATTTAGAAATGTGGGAAACTGGCCAGAACCAAACTCACAGGTGGCAAGCAAGAGAAGGCTGGTTTATGAAGTTTTTCCTGGGAAGAGCTGCAACTCCCTGCTAAGGGTGGAAGGTTCTTACTTCTGCATCAGAAATACTGCAGACACTGAACTATAACTAAGACGTAGTTTGGTGGCTCCCAATCTTCTCTGGCACTTACATACCCCATCTTCCCCCCATTTTCATGAACCCCAGGATTGGAAAGACCATGTGTGCAGAACTTGGGGAGTGCTGGCACACAGAAGGCACCGTATAAGTGTTGCTGTCATTACAATGTCTGCTACACATCGTTTAAGTGATTTCTCCAGTGCACGTTAGAGAAAATTATATAGAGAATATTTCTTATCATGAGGATACAGTGAGCATTAACATATCAACGTAATATCATTTTATCCAAAAATCAAACTCAAGGTCCTAATGATCCCGTGCAGCTTTATCATGGGAAATAAATGAACACTTTTTAAAATTATTGTAGTGGTTAAAAAATATCTAAACGCATGTATTTCAATGGACCCAGAGAACCCAAGTGCAAAACTGCTTAATTTGTTGTCAAAGTTCGTTTCCTTTCTGAAAAACATTTAAAACAGCCTCCTATGAACCATGAGTTAAAGATTTGCAGTCACTTGATCATTAGTACTATCTTAACGATTGAAAGAAAAGATGAATGAATGCTCCCTACGTGGATACTTTTTGGAGCCTGGTCCATAGAGACCCCCATCTCTGCAACTTCTAGAGGGCTGGGCCCCAAGCATTTGGTTTGAATTACCTGAAACTGTGCCTGTAGCCTTAGCTTCCTGGAACATGGCTGGACAGACACCCAGTTCTTTCTGCCCAGAATTTAGGACTTCAACTGTGATACAAAGAGACTGCAAACAAAGGTCAGATGAGCCCAGGTGCTTGAGGAAAGGTCGGTGGTCATGCCTTGAAGTTCCAAGAGCCCTGCCTGAATACTTACAACGGATTTCCCGTTTCAGTTTAAAGTATCTCAGACTGGTTTTTGTTACTTGCAAACAACAAGACCTTAACAAATACACAATTCAAATGCTCATTTGTTAGAAAGCCCAGACTATCTATGATAAATAATATGGAAAATATAAGATTCATCAGGGTTTCTATGGAAAATATGAAACAAACTTATTATAAGTAACAGACCCATTCCCAGAGTCCCAGGATATAGAAGAAGGGGCTCTGTCTGGGCTGCTGATCAGATTCAGAAAAATCTAGTGTGTGGGACTGGGCACCATCTCTCCTGCTGAATTCTGTTTGCATCAGCTCATTGACACAAGCCTGAGAAGGCCCCGGTTTTGGATGGGGTGGGATCAGACTCTGCCCCCAGCAGTAGTGTATGTGTGCATGTACATACATATACCTTACATGAAGTATTTTTCAGAGAGGGATGTCAGCACCTTTGGGAGAGAATTCTGGAGAAGATGGTGTCTGATGACATATCAGTCAGCAGTGAGTCTCGATCAGCAGGTGGGAATGGGTGGTTGAGGGTAAGACAGTGTGGTGATACCCCAGTCCACACCACTGAGGCATTATTACCCCAAGGAGAAACAGTGCTGGACAAATTCACATAACCATGTAATACCTAGGGTCCAAGCTGACCTGTGTTGGGATGGATCTCTTTCTCTAAGTCCCTTTGGCCTGAGGAGTCTCCACTGATATGCATGCTTGTACTAGCACCTGAAACAAATCCCAGTTCACCCAGTCTGGAGATGGCTCAACCACAGGAAGCACAGTCCTTCCAGGGCTGAGGCAGGGGTGCAAGGAAGCAGAGCTCCCTCGCCCAGGCCTCAGGGCAGGTTGGGTAGAGAAAACAGTGTGGCTGGACACCTGAGGCTGCAACCTCATGTGCTGGAGTGTCCGGCAGCAGCAGGAGAGCCATCCGTGTAATTTGTGGGCACCCATACACACCTTCAACAGCTCTATTGAAGGCAGTGGCAGGGAGAATTGTGTCAGGGACTGAAATCAGCAAAGCATTGACTCAGCACAGTTTTCTGTGCTGTAGCAAAGCAGAGACATGTGGAACATACTTCAAGTACTCATGATTTGCCGTAAACTAGGACAGAGTTCTCAAGACACAAGAAGCAATATAAAGATCCATAAGATCTGTACTGTGAAGCTTAAAACGAGTACAAATCCTCACGGAGGCTATGAGAGCTCCTTCTAGAAGGCCAGAGTGGGCTGGTTCTTGTCTGGAATGGAGATGTTAGCATATTCAGAGTGCTTCCTCCTAAAAAAGTAAGTGCCTTTTAGAGACTAGCTTGTTTTTTAGGGACAAATCATTTTTTAATAGCCATGTTGATCATTTTCATAGACAAATGATAGTTACCTCAAGTTTTCTTTTGGTAAGTGACGAAACCTGAATAGAGAGAAACTGGTTAAGCAACTTGCCTATAGTGAACACCTAGACATGTCATTTTCTCATTCAAGTTTTTAAATGAGTGACCCTAACAAGTCATCTACTGCATGTAATCAGCTTATGGCTCTTCAAAAGAGAGAAAATAAATCTTTCCCTCCTCTAGCAATTAAGCTTGCAGAACCTGGCCCAGCCAGTATACAGACATTCTGTGTTACAAGAAGTAGGCAGTAAGTGCCCTAGGCAATTTACAGGGAGCCTGGGAATATTTCATCCATTGTTTCCAAGTTACCCATATTTATAATTGCAGTTTCCATCATAGACATTTGACACAATGAGCATTTGTAAAGTGCTTCCCAGTCTCCAAATGGCTTCATTCAATTTTTCTTTAATTCTAAGAGATAATTGATTTTACAGTATTCTGGCTAGTGGAAGGCTACTTTAGTTTTCTATGTTAAATTAACTTCTATATATATTTCCAGTTTACAGCTGCATTCAGTTTCTATTTACTTTCTGCTTCTCTCTCAGCACAGGGATTAAGCCAAAATTCAGGTGCCCTTGTGATTTTTAAATGCTAGCTAGAAATAAATTTTAATCTTGGTCTTATAAAAGCTCCAAATTAAAGTAATTATAATCTAAAAAGTATTTTTAGAATCTCACGTCTAAAATTTTTGCTTAGAAATGGGGTTTACAAGGTAATTAAATATTCAAAATATCCCTAAGTTTGAATTTTGACCATAATTATATCCACATATTAAACACAAACAAGATGAGTCACAGTAGGAGGCGGGGTATACAAGTTGCCCACAATCCTCTTCACACACCTCCACTCTAAGAGATATACATGGACAGAGGGTAAAATATTACACATATACAAAAAAGAGAAAGTGATTGAAAAGGAGGATTCGCTCTGAATGAGAAGCACCGTCAAGGAGTTAGCATCTCCCGATGGTGAGAGAGAAAACAGGGGCATTTAGGTGGTGACAATTCCCCAAAGATCTTAGGGGATCTCTTGGTATACTAATACGGAGCCTTCGCCTAAAATCTGCTTTCAATCCCTGTGAACATGTAAAGCTTAAATTTAAATGTCTTCCTAAGCTCTCATAGTTGTTTTATTGGCAAAAGTGACAACTCACAGACTGGGCTTACTGGAAATACTTTGTAGAAACAGAAATCATAATATTCAATTACAGACACATTTGTTGAATATTTAATAGGCATCCAGCACTGTCAGGATCCTGTTTCTACTCTCACTGAATTTATAGTATCATTTGGGTATTTAAAAATACATACATTTTTAAAGCCCAGAGTAAACCAAGCAACTAAAAGAACTAAGGAGCTATTATAGGCTCACAATATTAGAAAGGCACCTCCTCTGGATTAGAGCCTCTTTAAAGATACTACCGTTGGCACCTAAAATGAGAAGGTGTGGTGACTCCAACCATCTCAGGGCCAAACTACAGAGTTTTTTTTATCCCCTTGATTTCACATAATCAGTATCAATCAGCATCCCCAGGCAGGGCGGAGCTGTGTGTGTGTGTGTGTGTGTGTGTGTGTGTGTGTGACAAATGCAGAACCTCAGGCCCCGACCCTACTCCAATCAGAATCTTCATTTTCACAAGATCCCCAGTTGACTTCTGTGCACACTAAGTTTGAGAAGGATGACTGTACAAGTTTTCTATGATTCATCTATCTAGAGAATTTCTTTCTTTTAAAAAGTATATAGTCAGTTGTGCTTTTGTTGTCAATGAAAACTAGCCCCTCTCTGCAATGTTCAAAGTGAATAAAAGGAAAACAAGTTATTGGCAGCTTTTAATGGATTTCCCACCCCCATTTTAGAGTATTTCAGCCACATGTCCATAGCAGCTGTATTTACCTCAGTGATTAGACAGTACAATAAATGTACCTAGTGATAAACAAGTTGATTTAATTCAAGGCCTGATTACCTATACATGTTAAAACAGTTGGTTATTTTACCAAACCAATGGACAATGTCCTCTCTCATATAAAACTGCAAATGCCTTTTTTGGTAGGGTCAAATAGACATAATGTAATAGTGACTATAATTTTATACATTTATAGAAAAGTCAAAGCATTTCCAAATTTGTCCTTCAACATAATGACATTTCCTTTAGAGGGAAACATTCCTAATTTTGTTTGGTTACTAGACACATGGACTCTCCAGGCTTTGAGGCATTTGTTAAGAATTAGATGCCAAAAATGAGACAGAAGAAATGATTAGTCATCAGGGAACTGTATCTTGAGCCAGTGACACTGGACCTTGGCAGCAGATTGAGGGAAAAGTAGAAAAATTGACTCTACAACTTCTTAAGGCAAGGGCCTTAATTCATAACTATATTCTCAGCCAGCTGTTTACAGTATCTGAAAAAATAGAAACTGCAGCAAGACTATAGACTGAGAAAGTGAATGAATGATACACAGTCAGCAACATAGCAGAAAAACCCTCCACAAAAGGTGAGATTTAGACTCGGAGGAGGAGTAGCTTTGTCCCCATGTACGAGGATGCTACAGCCCTTGAGAAAATAAAATAAAAGGAAGAACTCAGAGCACAGGTCAAAAAAGAAATATTCTCTATTCCTTCCAATTCTTCTTGTCCCTTTCCTTCTAGAAACTTCTTTCTTTAGTCTTTGTAGGAAGAAAATAGGAAAAATAGCCTGTAAGAGAAGAACAGCAGGGATTTTGAAGCCAAGAAAATCTGAGTTTGGATGTAATTGCGTGAACTATGTTTTCAATCCAAATTGCATAGATGAGAGAGAGGTGAGGAGCTGTGCAGGGGATGGGGGGGTAGTGCTGGAAATAAGCATCATGAAATAAAGAATAAAGACACCCGATTCAGGCATTGTTTGCATCCTTTAATATTGCCAGAAGTATTTTTTTCTTAAATACCTCTTGTTTAATCCCTAAATACAAACATACCAATCACATGCTCTTTGTAAGAGTAAAATGCTACAAAAATGCTACAAAATATATAACGTTGAGAGTAAAAATTCTTCATCATCCTACTCCCAAGTGATAACCATTGTTAACCATATGACATATATTCTTCTAGGAATATTCTTGCTGTTCTAAAATTTAAAATTTTAATTATGTAGTAGTTGATGTATACAAAATAATAATAGTCACTGTGGTAGGCTGAATAAAGGCCTCTAAAGCCATCTACGTCCTAATCCCTGCAACTTGTGGATATTATTTCTGTGGCAAAAGAGGACATGGCAGATGTGATTAAGGATCCTGATAAAGGAAATTGCTCTGGATTATCCAGGTGGGCCTTAAAACACAATCAGAAGTGTGCTTAGAGGACAGGAGATTTGATACACACCCAAGAATAGAGAAGGCGATGTGATCAGGGAGGAAGGAAGAGTTTGGACCCAAGTGGCCACACGCCAGCCCAGCCATGAGAAGCTGGGAGAAGGAAGGGACAGATTGTCCTCAACAGCCTTCAGAGGCAATGCAGCACTGCTGAGAGCTTGATTTCAGCCTAGTTGCCATACTGTTAGTAGAAGCAGGCTTTTGGGACTGAATCTAGAGAACTAAAAGACACAAGGAGAATGGGGTATGGGTGTGTATGTAACATTAATTATGTTCTTTTGCCTTCCAGAATTACATTTGCACTCTCCCAATCCAGTTTAATCTCTCGGTGTACCATTTTCTAAAATATTTAACCTATTCTTAAAACTGCTCAATTCCCCACAGCAAAATGTATTAAGCCCCAATCAATCTGGTAGACACAATTAAGAATATAATGTAACTGTCTGGAAACTCATACAAGGGTTAAAGAATTGTGATTTTGCACTATAAACACTTGAAAAAAATTAAGCTATTTGTGACTGGAAAAAAGAACTGTCTTTCATTTTTTAAAATATGGATTGGGCTAAAGAAAACACAGCCAGGTAAAACCATAACTTACTCTTTAGGATAAGTGTCAAGAGCACAGAATTCGCAAAATCTTAGGGAACGCAGTCAGGTCTGTGCCCACTGCCTCCCTTACCTAGAGGAGGACCTTGGGTCAGTGCTGGCTGTGAAGAGGGGTACATATGCATGTCAGGAAATCCTCCTAATGGAACTTTGTCAAGCTAGGAAGTCAGAAAACCTCACCTGGCAAGAGTTCTCTACTCCACGCCTTTATTTAGGCTGATACCATTTTCCAAGTACATATTTCCCCTTTTTTTTTTTTTTTTTTGGCAACACAGACTTGCTTTAATTCTCAAATGTTTTCCTTCAGCTTCTTTTTTTTTTCTTTTGAGAGGACATCTCTCATATTTATTGATCAGATGGTTGTTAACAACAATAAAATTCTGTATAGGGGACTCAATGCACAATCATTCATCAACCCCAAGCCTAATTCTCAACAGTCTCCAATCTTCTGAAGCATAACGAACAAGTTCTTACATAGTGAGTAAGTTCTTACATGGTGAACAATGCAAGGGCAGTCATATCACAGAAACTTTCGGTTTTGATCACGCATTATGAACTATAAACAATCAGGTCAAATATGAATATTCGTTTGATTTTTATACTTGATTTATATGTGAATCTCACATTTCTCCCTTATTATTATTTTTAATAAAATGCTGAAGTGGTAGGTTGATGCAAGATAAAGGTAGAAAACATAGTTTAGTGCTGTAAAAGGGCAAATGTAGATGATCAGGTGTGTCCCTGTAGACTATGTGTTAATCCGAGCTAGACAAGGGCAACAAAACATCCACAGATGCGGAAGATTTCTCTCAAAACAGGGGGGGGTGAGGTTCTAAGCCTCACCTCTGTTGATCCCCAATTTCTCACCTGATGGCTCCCCTGCGACTGTGCCTGTCTTAGGTTGTTCCTCCCTTGAGGAATCTTACCTGTCACAGATTTCCCATTTTCAAGAGATGTGAGTTATTTGAACAAAGACAAGTGAGGGTTAAATTCAACTCACAGAACTATTTTCTTGTTTGAACCTTGGTGGGGTAGGTACTGAGCCCAGCTTCCAATATTTTCTTTCCGCTCTTTTTTCTTTCATTGTTTTGGACAAGTTGAATGGGGGATTATGATCAAGATGGGTTGGGTTCTAAATCTAATCAGAGTAAATCTTTGAGCATTTAATTTTCATGAAGGTCTAAGAGAAACATGAAAGTAGTTGCAGGTATGGGAGCCTAGAGTTGCCAAAAGCAGCGTTTAGAGAAGAGAGGTCTCTGTGGGCTTGTTGGGTCAAGACTACTTGACATCAGCTTTTACCTAAGTTGACACCAATGTGTCATATTCTTCATTTTGGGAAATTAGTGTATTTTATTAAAAATTTGAAAAGTAAAAAGACTAGTACATGTTAGAATAATTTTTTACCTGTCTTTTCCCCATATTTTAAGCTATGTGATTGAAGTACCTCTGTTAATAGTTTCCTGGTATGAAGTTGGTTAAAATTCCATCTGTTAATACATCACTTAGCTAATATATGGGTTTTCTTTTTTTGTAGAGAGTAGATAGAAATTTTGTAATGAGGGCTTGTTACACAGCAATGTGGTAATGATAAAATTGCAATTTAGAATTCCTTTTCATGTCAATTCGAAGAATAAAGAAAAGGTTCAAACGTAAAATTTGATGTTCAACCTTAAAAAAAAAAAACAAGTAGAGACTGAAGGGCAGGAACATTTCTGCTAGGATGAAGTGAAAGACAGCATCCCTAGTGATATGAATGGAGTATGGGCAGGCTATGGTCATGTTTGGGGAAACGGGCAGAGAACTCTGAACAAAACAGATTTATTTTGAAGTGAAAAAAGGAGTTTAAGTGGGAAGGGGAAAAGGGCAGTAGAGGGCCTTGGATGCCAGACAAATGAGTCTGGACGTGATTCTTGAGATGTCATGTGTTCTGGATCAGCAGAGCGACATACAGAAAGGCACTTCGGGAAGGTTAATTTGGTGCCAATGTGCAAAATGGATTGGAGCTCATGCTCTGGAAGCAGAGAGGCAAGTTATGAGGTTATTATGGCCACGCAGGCATGAAAACATGAAGGTGGCATGACATAAATGGAACTGAGGAAGAGATGGTGGAAAAAGGAGTGGTAAGACGTGGTGAGCAATTGAACAAGGGAACAGAGAAATGTGACAGAGGGTTTGACCCTGGGTGGTTGCATTTCTCCAGACTGGATAAATTAGGCAAAAGAGGCAGGAAGAGTGTATGCAGAATAAAAAGATAAAGTTGGTATCCACATGGAAATGTCCGGCAGTCAACTGGACTGATTTATGAGTAAGAAGTCAGAGATGAAAATAACGGCTTGAGACTCATCAGAACACATGGCTAAAGCCATGATAACAAGCAACATCTTTGAGGCAGAGAACAGAGCTCAGAGACAACTCTGAAAGATAGCCTAAGCCTCAAGGGGGGGTAACGGTTGGGGGGAAGGGGGCCCATCAATTGAGACAAAGGCAAAGTAGTCAGAGTGATGTGAGCAACAGCACATCTGGGTGATGCCACAGCCTTCCAGAAAATAGAACTTGCAAAAGGGAAGGAGTTGTCTTTGGTGAGTTTATAATTGTGTATCTGCATTGCATACCTTGAACTTAATGATGGCTCACTTTAGCCTGTTTGAGTTAGGGACTCTGTGCTCAGTCACAACTCTGCTCTGCATTTTCTCCATCACATCAACCATTGCCTGGCTACTCCACTAGAGAATAAAACCAATGTGTACTCTGTGGAGCTTGTTCAACTTGAGAGAAATCAGCTTCAGTTGATCTTTCCTTTCCAACTGCACAATTCGAAGGTAGCAGGTAATAGTGTCACCAAATATTTACTAAGCAACCTACTATGTGAAAGACCCTGTATTGGAGGCTGAACAAACATCTTCTTCACTTACGGTCTCCCTTTTAATATAAAAGGTAAGCATTGCAAATGTTTAAGTAAATCAAATGCAGGCTAGAAAAAAGGTCTTAAATCTAACATATGGAGTTAATGGTGCCAAGCTGCTTGTTTTTATAAGCACAAGAGCTTTTTAAAGCTGAGCACTTTGGCTACGCCCATTAGGTTACATGGTCCCCTCTGACTTTGTTGTATGACATCTGGTACTTTACTGCCTTAGAGGCTAAAGAGAAATACCATGCATGCCATTTGCTTTGTCTCAGTGTTTCTAAAAGGTTCCTTTTCCACTTGCCCTTTCTGTGTTAATGATAATATTCTTCAAGAGTTTCAGATATTGAAGGTCTGGTGTTAATAGATTTTCTTTCAACTTTTAAGTCAGTCACATGCCCAAAACTCAAAAAGAAAGTAAGAGACTATACAACTAAGATCTGGACACTAGCTTTACTTCCGTGGAGTTTTTAAAGGATAGTATTGTCCAGATGACTGTGAGGTTTGGGCACAAAGTATATGCTTTGTGGTTAAAGACTAGGACACAATCAATATCAGGACACTGACTGAAAGGGTCAGGTGCACATTAATAGACTCAGGATGACAGTTTTTATGGCCAGGATGGTATGTTACTTTAACAAAAACCCCATACCAAGGCTATGTAAGGGGGGAAATGAAAATTTGTAAACACGTTTGAATTTTACACATTTGCTAGCTGTGCAGAAGAGCTTAGCACTAAAGGTATTTTTTATGTGGAGGCTTTACAAATGTTTGCTGCCATCACTGTATATATTACCTTTGGCAGGCAGCCTGACTTCTTATCTGATAAACTTCATCTGTAGTTCACAGACTAGTCTATAGATGAGATGCACAAGAATCACTTTGAAATGATTAAATAAATAGATTCTTGGGTTCAGTTTCTGGATATTCTGATTCAGTACATTTGGGTTATGCCTAGGGTATATTTGCATTTGTTAAATCTGCAGGTAATTCTGATGAGCAATCAGCTTTGAGGTCAGTTCATTTCCTTCTAGAGGTAACATTCTAGATGACTGGGAGATTCTGTGAAGTGAACTGGGCTGAGCTTACATTTCCATTTGACAAGTAAGGGCATTGAGGCACTGAATCTTCCTCAACTGAAAGTGAACTGAGGTGAGAGTGCTTCTCTTGTGGGCCATAACTGAGATAAGAATTTATGAACTTGTAAATCTTGGTCTTTAACCATAGAAAATGTAAAAATTGTAGGGGAAACATCATCATTTTGCCCTATGACGACTTCATTTCAGGAGCATTTGATATTTTATGTTTAACCTCTCTTTTTCCAACACATATTAAGGAAATAAAGAACACAATGGCATACCCAAGACATGTAAACCAGAACAGAACTCAGGTTGCTTCTTCCCTAGTCTGGTTCTCATGAAGTACATAATCACGTGGGGAAATTAAACCTCTCATGTTGATACATCAAATAATTTTAATGTAGGGAAGAAGGTAATCTACCCCCACAAAACACCACTGCCACCCTTTCCTCCCCACCTCCTGAAAAGGGAAAAAGAATGAACACAAACACCCAAAGGCACAGTCCTACAATGCAGAAGCTGGCACATTTCGAAAATAAGATCATACAGACTAAAATTTCCTATTCTCATTTAATGATATATCATGCACATGTCTTGAGGCCAATATATTCCCATAACTCATTCTTTGTAATAGCTTCATAATGTCCCATAGTATAGACAGATATATCACGATTTTTCCCAATCATTCCCTTATTAATAGGCTTCATTTTTAGGATGAATAGAAATCACTACATACAGTGCTACAATAAACATTGTAACACCCATGCTAGTTATTTTATTTGGGCCAGGTATTTTCTAATCAATGGATTGATCTACCCAAGGGTGTAAGGATCTTAACTCTTAATAGATTCTGCTGGATTATTTTCCACAAAGTCTGTATCAATTTCACATTTCCACCAGCAATGTATGAGAGTTCCAATTTCTTCCACACCCTCACTACCATTGAGCATTTTCAATCTTTTAAAGTTTTAATAACCTGATATGTGAACAACGGCATTTCATTGCTTTAATTCGCACTTGACCTGTGAGTGGAATGCACCTTTCCATGTATATTGGCTCTGTGCATGTCCTCTTCTGTGAATGACCCTGTAGGATAAAATTTACTTATGCTCTTCCTCACACTGTGTACAAAAAAATTCCGCATAAAGTTCTAAAAAGAAAGACTGCAAAATCAGAGAGGAGAAAAAACCCCAAGACATTGGTATAACTTTAACCGAAAGAGATATTTGACATTTTAAACAAGATAATTCTAAATGCCACAAGAGGAAAAATGGAATTCATAACCATTAAAATTGTTTGTTTTCTTTTCCCTTATGAAGTGAAAAGACAAGTGATGGGTGAAAAATAACGTTGTATCAGTGATACAAGGGATTCATCTATGGTTCTCTCAAATATTGATACAAAATAGACCAAAGGAAAAAAAAGCAAAGAAAAATAAGCTGTGATTTTTCACCCAGACATGCTGCCCCTGAAGAGTCCTATGTTAAAAATGAAGACTAAGTCTGCATTTATATCAGTGTTGAATAGGAGGTGTAGCTTCTCCTCCCCGACCTTCTCACACTATGTCCATCATCTGCCTGGAGAGCCTCTTGGCATTTGGGTCCAATTCCCTCCTGTGGTGTGTTGCCTTTGGAACAGCTCACAGACCCTACCAACCATACTGGCATTTTCCTTTTGACATTTGCCTCTAACACCCCCTTTCACCTCTGCAGCCAACACACAACAGTTCAGTTGCCTCTTGAAGCCAACAGCTAGTTTTCAGAAGGTTCTGTACACAAAGCAAAGGGTCCCACCAAAGACCATTTCACAATTTCGGGTGAGCCCTACAAAATAAGAACCACAGCCAGTTCTAATGTTTAGAAGGCAAGTTTAGGAAAGGCACCTGCATTGTTTTTATACACATCGGAATCTGAAGCACTTGCCCGCCACATGTGTGGTTGAGACACAGCTGAGATAATCCATGAGCAAGGGCTCTGCAAAGTCTAAAGGTACTTCATACAAATAGTAACCTCTTGGGCCAGATTTGCCTTTAAAAACCACAACTGAAAATCGTCATGATCAGTGGGGGCATCATGTAGAGACACTCCTTGCTTTCTCCTTGGGCACCGCACAGCTTTTCCCAGGGCTCACCTGCTGTAACAGCTATTTCCGATAAACTCATCATTCACACCCTGCCTTCAATACCATCCTCAGCAAAGCCTTTCCTGTCTTATCCATCAGCAGCAGCTCCTTCTGCACCAGTAGCACTCTGTATTCCTTCGCCTTTATAACATGCATCACAATTGCAATGAACGTCTGCCACCCTGACTTGAGTATAAACTCAGCGAAAGCGAGGACCACATCTATTTTGTGCTGGATGCTTAGCACAGTACTAGGGACATAGCAGACGATCAATAAACATTTGTTGAATAAATAAATGAAAGCTGCAGTATCTCATTTAATCATACCTGTTGCAAGAATCTGTATTTTTTGTTCACTTGTGCGTTGTCTCTCATGAAAATATGGGTTTCACAAGAATAGGGCCTTATATTCCTAACATCTAAAACATCTGGGAAATATAGCTGCTCAAAGGAAATCTACTAGAGATGAATGTGGGTCTCAGAATATGCTACTGTTGACTGAGTCAATGGAATTTTGAAATCACCACCCTCATTTTCAAAGTGCCATGAATATTGAATATTGTGAGCACTCCCAGTTTCTATATATTTAAGTCACTTCCATGTATTATTTAAGGTACCACTATATTAAAAAACAAACATGAAAATTAAAATAAGGATGAGATAGAAGATATATTTTCTTGGGCATCCTACTTTGAAGATGAATTTTTCTGGATGACAATGTTACACACTGCAGGCAGCCACAAAATTAGCTGCAAAGCCTGCCTCTGTCAGTAGTATTCTTTAAGCAAAAGCCCATGTTTTAAGACAAAAGTCTCTTTAGTCAAGGTTTTAGAATGTACAAGAGAGGGAGGCAAATGAGAATAATTTACAAGTGAGTGAAAAGTGGTTTTTATTCAGAAGTTGTGTTTTTTTTCCTTGTTTTCAGGTTGAGGTTAATGGTTAGGGAGAGAACCAAGCATCCATAGCTCATAGGTGATATATACCCCCCAGTGAGAAGTTCAAAGCACTAAAAAGTCTAATAAAAATTAAGGATAAGGGATTCTATCAAGCAGTGGAATAGTGGTAGAAAATTTATTCACAGAAACTTTCCTCTCCATCCATGCCCCATAGAGGCAGGATGAAATAGCCTTTATCTTCTTCAGCAAATCAGTAGACATTCAACCTGGACTGGGTTCTGATCATCACTATTATGGCAGCTTTAAAAAGAAATTGATCATATGGGAAACTGCTAGCAAATATTTTTCCTGAATCTCATCTCAAAATATAAGGGGCTAGCCCAGACTAGGAAAAATTATATGTCCTAGGGGAATATATGTAAAGGTATAATGGATACTCCCTCTAGTCACTTCAAATGTTTTTTCCTGACCCATTGCATTAACTTTTAAATGAAAATCTAAATACAGATTTGGTCGTACTTTGGCATTGAGACCGCTGAAGAATCTCTATTTGAAAACCCATCTGCTTAAACACACAAATCAGCATGACACTGGTCGTTTCTGATATTACTCTGAACTGAAAAGCCTTCAGCCCTGCGCCTGTGTTTTACCGTCTCCCCAGTGTCTACGGGATACGTAGCAAGGCAGCTGCTTAGGCCATTCAATGCTTCACTGGAATACCCAACCATCTCATTCTCACTCAGAAACAGAAAATGAACATGCTTGTTTTTCTTTTCAGTCATTAGTCTGGTGCCAAGTGTTATATTATTAAATTTGATGACTTCTGATTCTTCTTTGCAATGCTTCTAGAACAGCTTTGGAATAAGGCACCATATAAACTGAAGTTCTTATTATAGGGTTGATTTGTGTGTGCTGGAGAAGAGGGATTTACACACGTTTAAAATTACTTTTTCCTTGAATATAAAAGTTATGTTTCATGTCGAATTAATAGAAAAAAGTAGAGGAAGAAAAAAAATCACCTATAATGCAATCATGTGCTTATAATAATCACTTAATATTTTGGAGTATTTTTATCATATATAGAAATTCATGGTTAAACTGGAGCAGTTAATACAGTTCTGTATCCTGTTTCCACCCCATGTCATACTGTATCTTGAGCACTACAACTTTTTTGTAGACATTACAACAGGTACAGATTCCATAATATGGGCTATAATTAACCTTTCTCTTATTGAGGAGTATATAGGTAGCTTCCCAGGTTTTGATAAGATAAACTAATGATAAACATCTGTCCTTATACTAAATCTTTGCTCACATTTCAGGAAATTCCCTTAGAAAGCTTCCTAGAAATGAAACTACAGAGAACACTAATGTTGTAAATAGCCTACATTGAGCTTATATGTGTTAGTTCACATATGTAAAGTGCTTAGGATGCCTAATTCAGTATTAATTCAGTTTTACAGAATGAGGAAACTGAGGCAGAGAGATTAAGTAATTCTCTCTAGGATCACACATTAAGAGGTAAAACTGGGATGCAAACACAGACAATCTGAGGAAGGAGCTTGTGCTCCTAACCTTTATGCTGTATGGACTCTCTAATCCCATATATAAACATGACCCCGTGTGGACTTGGAAGAAACAGACACCTAACTGAACCCTTGGACATTATAGTAAGCAAGGCCTGGATAGATTAAGTGACTTATTAAAGTTGTACAAATAGCTAGCAGTAGATCTAGAATTTATATCTCCTACTTCCTCATCCTATAGTCCAAAAACTTGCTACTCGAAGCATGGCCCATGAACCACAGCCTTGGCAGCACTAGGAATCTGCTAGAAATGCCGAGTCTCAGGCCCTGCCCCAACCCTCCCAAAGCAGAACCTACACTGTTAACAAGACCCCTGGTGACTCTTGCTCATTAAAGTTTAAGCAGCTCTGGCAATACACTCTGTAATCTGAATAGATCTTTGGTACTTGAATGGAAAATTGCATATAAACTGCCAGTACTTCTACAGCGTGAAAGAAAATATGTCCTCATTTCTCAGAGTTGGTTAAACCTTGTATTAGGTTAAACCATATGAAATTGCTGTTATTTTAGGTAAAAAGGTCAAATATTGACACCCGGTTGTGGTTCAACTTCAGAAAGTAGAAGAGTAACAATAATAAAACTTAACAGTATCTGCAGTCTGTGTAGAGATTAGATTTGAGGAAGAATAAAATGGCGTTGTTTTACTCCAAAAAGTACACAGGTTAGTCAGGAAGAATAAACAAACAGACAATTACAGTACAAAGTGCTAAGTGCCACCTAAGAGCACCCTAAGGGCTCAGGAGGAAGTTACTGATGTTCTGGAAGACAAATGCTGAGGAAGAAAACAATTCCTTGCTCCTATCAATGGCCAGAAAGTCAGGTGTCCCAGCCTTAGCTAATACCTAAATGGATACCCCAGTCAGCTGCTCAGAGCCTGATAAAACAAAATAAAGAATATAAAGTGCTCCACAAAGTTCAGGACATATGAATTACCTCTGGAGCTTTGAAAGCAAGATGACTGTTGTCCTTAATGTGATAGCAGGTGAAGAAAGTTACAGGTCTTACCACTTAGGGTGTACTATTTTCATGGGCCCCTATTAAGCCATTTCTGTTTTTGAAGTTAATGGATATTTTTAGCTGAGGTGAAATGAAGAACTGGCTTCCTATTGTACTGTGAAATGAAGAATCTTAGCAGTAATTAATCCTTAAAGATAGGTTTACTAGAAGCTGTGTTATATGTGCAAGTAAATTATACACTATGTGTAATAAAACTTTTGTTAGATATTTATCATAAAGTTTTTCCATTCCCAGGAAATCTATCTTGCTATTACAGAAATGAGACTGGGTCATCCTACTGATTTCTCATCTTTACATTGGTTGGTTTGGTTTAGAAATACTTAATTTGGGGGGAGTTGTTTGAATTAGTAAAGTTTTATTTCATCTAACTTTTTTCTTATAAAGATCCTCTTACCTAGAAGGAATCTACCAATAGCTGGGCCCATGGTGAGCTTTTCATCCTGTAGTTAAATGCTCTCTATGTAAGTTGCATAAAAGGAAAAAAAAAAAAAAAGACTTTTCACTTACAAAAGAGAGGCTAAGATGGCGGCTAGCCTTCTGGCATGTCATACATTTTTTCTTGAGGACTACTGTGTGCTAGTTTCATAGAGAGTAATTACACAACCTGGGGACTTTCCTCTTGCTATTTCTCAGCTGCTCATCATCTTCCCATTCTTCCACAAGTCCTTAACTTAAGGCTAAGACTTTTAGCCTTTCTCACAGAAACCGACAGATGTCACACAATTTCAATTTGGATTGGTACAGATTTTACGAAAGCTTGACCACTGCCATGGGGAAGCATGCTGAGCTCCAATCAGAAAATACTAGAAGTTTGAGGAGACTTTGAATCACACAGCACTATATTTGATTCAATTCTATCTGTTCAAATTGTTATTGTTAGCTTATTTTTAAAGGTGCCCGTCTATACTCTCCAGGGCCATTCTGTTTCTATGGTACCTGGAATTTATTTGAGGATCTGAGTAGGGGGACTGAGTATGGGAATTGTGAGCAAATGTACATTCTTATTGCATCAAGATATCAAATGAGTTAGAAAAAGATGAAATAGAAGAATGTGGACAATAAGGTTCTGAGAATTTAATTAGAAATACTTTGGTTCAAAAAGTTATTCAAAGACTAGAGAAAATATTAAACAACATGAATTGATGATTAAGGTATGATCTATGATCTCAGATGAATTCATGTTTTTAGAGGATAAAACAAGGACAAAAAGGTAAGGATCTCTTCTCTATCTCTAGGACACTAGCTGGTGCCCATTCCGGCATGACACAGGACACGGCAGTTTGGCCTCAGAGATCTCCTCACAGCAGAGTCTGTTCAAAGCCATTTTAGGAGCCTGTATAAGTATCTGAGACCAAATTTGGGTAATTCAAGCAATACCTGAAACACATTGGGCAGGAAGAAAATGGCACGAGGGTGAGGAATATTGCACTTAGGCGCATACAGGTGGCAGTTGGAAGGATCCCCACATCCCTCCTGCATCCAAATGGGGCAAATGGTTTGTTTCTCACTACTGTACTTGTCACTGATGAAGTCTAGTCTGGCAAAACTGCCTGCAAATGTCAGCAGCTTGATTCCTAATTTATTACTCTACTTTTCTGCCTGCCTTCCTCCCTCCCATCCATTTAACTTTTCCTGAATATGCCAAACACTATTTGGGGACTGTGAGAATACAGCTAAGAATAAATATAGCATGTTATTCTCAACTTGGTTATAACTGAAAAGGAAAGATAAGACATTCACAAACAACTATAACACTCAGGAGATTGTGGTGACTGTCACTAATGACAGAGAGAGTAGGGGATCTCAGAGGAGGGAGCGATCACAGCTGATCAGGGGGATTAGGGAACTCTTGCCGGAGGGGTAGCATTTGAATTGGCTCATGAAACGCAGATGGGCTGGAGGCAGACCTTCCCCAGAAATGTGTACCACCTGGTCAAAGGCACAGAGGGAGAGGTAACTGAGACATTTTGGGTGTAATGGAAATAGAGGGCTATTTCCCTCAGGGGAGCACAGGAAAAAAGGGACACTATCCACTCAGTGACTTGTCACCTTGCTGCTTGTCCTCCACACTGGTTTCCAAACATGTGTTATGTCACATGGTGGGCTTATTAATGCTCGGCTTGCCAGGCCTACCCTTGGGGCTTAAGGGGGGAGGATGTGGCCTGAGAACTTGTATTTCTAGCAAATTTCCAGAGGATGCTGATGTTGCTGGTCTAAAAACCACTCTCCAGGGCCACGTCAAGCAGGCTGATGTCCCACTCACTGTTTCCTAGACCTGGAAATTTCTACCCTCAGATATTTACATGGCCCTGGATCTCATTTTATTCTTCTCATCTCTTCTGACACTATCCCTTTTATATGCTTTGTCTTTAGGAAGAAGAGAGGTAGGATAAGGGATCTGTATACTGAGTTAATGGGGACAGAAGCCAAGATAATTCCAGTCAGATGCACAGCACCTCCATCTCATCACTAAAGAAAAAGGTACATTCTTTGCCTTATTAGTAAAAGGTTTTGGTGTCAGGGAGGAAGAAAGAGGGTTAGGTAGATGAGGGGCTTGCAGTGACTGGAGTGTTTTTAGAAAACCTCTTGTGAAGAATGAACTACCTCAGCAAATGAGGCTCCTTGGGGAAAAGGAAAAAACACACCTTATTCAGGCCAAGGAAACACTTCAGAATGCATTTCTCTCTGAAATACCAAAGTGGTTTTCCTATCAGATATTAAGATTTCCTGTTAGTCATTTACAGAGATTTTCCTTTCACAGAGAGGTCTGAAAACTTAGGGGGAATGAACACCCCCATATGTGTCCTCATCTTCTTCCCCCTTAAGTCAAGGTCTTAGACTTTTCAGCAGCAAATTTCTAACTACTCCAAACATCTTGCTACAGTCTTGTCCCAAATGCTCCTACACTTCCATATACTTAGCAATTTTGATGCCAAATATATTGCTATCATGTCATCACACACATTCCATCCATCCCATGGAAACACAATTGATAGGGTACAATAGGACCCCAACCATGTCATGCCACACATGTTGTGTCCTCAGTATATTCAAAAACATCACAAAAAGAACCTAGTAGACATTTAGGTGATTCATGAATTAGTCTGATAAGAGTAAAAATCTGAAAGATAGACAGAGTAATGAAAATATGGCACGAGTCACATGTGCAAATGGTTAGATTCTTTTAAGTGCAAAAAAAAAAATGCCCAGCTAGTGATAAAACTATGGGATCACCTACTCCATTTTTTAGCTGTTGGTAATCTGAGACTGAAATGCTATAAAATACGTGGTGTCTATGTTAAGAAAACAAAGTTCAGTGTTGTTGACCTCGTATACTTGCATTTTTATTATTATTTTTTCCAGTTCAGATGGTTGGATTGCAGTATAAGCCTTCAGGAGACAGAGACTCTGTCTCTCTCCACTTAGATGATTCCCAACCTGTCCAGGGATGAGGAATGGTGGTCAGTAAGGCCTCAGTGCACCTCCTGGTACATGGTAAGTGTCATGGAATAAGAGAGGATGGGAAAACTGAAAATGGAGTTACCTCCACTTCCCAGGTAACTGACAGAGGAAGGAGAGGGAAGGCCTGTCCCCCTGGCTAAGACACTGAGACATTTTCACAAATCTCTCCCCCACCCTCCATCTGTGTGCTGGGGAAAGGAGCCAGACACAGGCCACAGAGGCCCGTCTCTCAGGCACAGAAGAGGAAGGCAGAGCAGGGATGGGGGAATTCTGACACTGATCTTTCTTGACTCGCTTTGTGGCTACTTAAGGGCTTAAATATATGCCCTCCCCCATTGGCAGAATTGTCATAGATTGAATGATGAGGGTGCACACTGACATGTTCCAGGGAACATGAGGTCCCATGGGAAGATTCTCAGTAGAATCATGGAGCCTGAGAGATGGGCCTCCGTGGCCTGTGTCTGGCTTCTTTCCCCAGCACACAAATGAAGGGTAGGTGAAGAGAAAGGCAGGGGGATTTCTTCCCTGTCCCTCTTTCCTGGTTTCAGTGTCACACTTCTGACAGTAGCTTCTAGCCTCCACAGTACTGGTTCCTGCTAGGCAGCCCCTCCTCCAAGGGCCAGCTCTCTTTGGCCTCAAGGAGGATAATTTCTTTCCTTCTTTGTGCCTTCAGACCCAGGAATCGCTAACCTTTGGGTGCTTCAGCATCCCTGTCTTCCCTCACCCTGCCCTCATCTCAGTAAACAGCCCCTTTTGAAAAGTCTCTGCAGTTCAATCATTGAAGCAAAATTCTGTTTCTGCTGGGACCCTGAGTGACAGAAAAACCAAGCTAGAATAGGAAGCAGAAAGAATACACATTTAACTCTGAAGATTTGTGTTAGAACAAATCAGGAGCTTGAAATGAAAGTGGGCAGAAATGGGAGGGGGAAGCTGTAGAAGAAAGGATAAGGAAACGGCTGCTACTAACTTGTATTTCTCTAGCATTGAGCAAAATGATAAAGTACTTTGTAAATCGGAGTACAATATAAAGTGTTAGGTATTATAGACCATCTCTACCATCAACTGGGTTCTCAGTAATGCTTGGTGATCCTCCCGAAGGTCCAAGTCATTTCCCTCAGGAACATTTTAAATCCAAACCACTTCTCCTTTTATCAGGTTCCTTATTCACTATGCCTTCATAGGACCAGGAACTGTCCTCCTGTTTTGCAGAGAAAAAAGGCCAGCTGGCTTTCTGTCTTTTGGAGACTTAATCTATCACCTTCACCCTTCTTTATCTATAGCTGCTCCCTTATTCCTTCCACCTGGCATAAAATCTAGCCATATCTTAAGAAGTAGAAACAAAATGACAAAAAAAATTCTTCAACTCTTATTATTGGCTCCTCATCCCAACCCCTTTTATGAATAAGCTTCTTGAAATTAGCAGCGGTCTCTACTCACTGCCAGTCCCCCATGTCCCTTTCATTCTTCAACCTACCATGCCCTAGTTTTCACCCACCACTCCACCAAAAGCACCTTTGATGAGCACACAACTGATTCCCTGAGGCCAAACCAACAGCATACTTGGCAGTACCCAACGTGGCTGCTCTCATCTTTCTTTGGTCTCTTATTTTCCTGGGTCTCTGACATTTTCTGGGGTTGTTACTCTCTTTCTAGGCCTTTCCACTAGTTTTTCTCTGGCTTTTCCCTTCTGTCATATTCAGTTTGGGGCTGTATTCTTTTCATGTAATGAGTGCTTCCTGGGTGTCCTACCTGCCCTACACTCAAAATTTCAAGATGTTATATATATATATATATATATATCAGATACTGGAATCTATTTCACAGTCTATATCTGTCCCTTGAACTTCAGATCCACCTATCCAATTGGGCACTTTATAGGCACTTCAAACTATGCACAGCTGAAAAAAGTACCGACCTTCTCTGCAAAAACCTCAGTCCTATTACCCAATCCTAATATCATTTTATTACTATTTCTTCTCTCTTTTCCTCTTTGGTTGCCTAATTGTGAAAACTGTACCTCTTAAATATTTGGTTGGTTCCCTCCTTTCCCTTTGATTGTCACTCCCGGGAAACAGCTCTCAGATCTTCCTTTCTCAGAGATGGCAGAGGGAACTTCCTTTGAAAAAAACTTAATCATCTCAATTCCCTGCTTAAAATTCTTCACTAGTCCCCTGTCACCTTTGGAAAAAAGCAGAACTCCACATCATGGGACATGGGGTGCTGCATGACCTTGAAGCCTTACCTCGCCTCTCCTTACTCCCACCAAGAGAAATACCATCTTAGCCATACATAATTGCTCTGATTTTTTGATGTGACCAAGCTCTCTCACTTGTTTTTTTGCACATGCAATATACTTCTCTGTGTCTGGAAAGTCTTAACCTAATTTCTACTTGTTCTTTATGACTAAGATCAGGGCCTTTGAGTACCAATCATTTAAAAGAAAAATGTAAAATACCTAGCATATTTAATAATCCACTCAAATTTCTGTTTCTCTCTTAAAACTCATTGTTTAACCAAGAAGCCTTCTTTTACCTCTCTCCCCATTTCAATCTGGATTAAGTGACCTTCTGCACTCACCCAGCCCCAAGAGTTTCCTCTCTGTAGGCACAGTGATCCCAGAGTTGGAATTGTTTATTTGTTCAAGTTACTCATTATGCTGTACACATGGACTGCTCTTTTTTTTTTTTTTTCTCGCAGGTGTGGATGTGGTCTGGATGTTGTCCTGTGCATGGACTGCTCTTTTATCTCCATAGTCCCAGACTAGCAGAGGGCCAGGTATGCTACAAATGTTTATAGAAATGAAATTAAATCTTCCCTCATTAAACACTTCTCAGCCTTGGAAAACATTTTACTTTATCCCCAACTCCAGGAATAGGAAAGAGTAAGATTTCTGGATTCATCAAAGACAGTGTCATCAACTACAAATAATGCTGCAAACTCAGCTGACCTTGGTTTTAGTCCTAATTCCACCACCAACTCTGAAAATCCTTTTACTTTTTTTGCAGTTCTGCTTCCTGTGTATTAGGTAAAAGGATTGGCTATAATATTTTTGTGTCTTCTAATTCCAACACTCTCACTTAAAAATGCCATTTATAGAAAATACACTTTTCATCCTCTTGAAGTAAAAATTCTAAAAGCCCCTCTGGATAGATTGCTTCTTCAGGAGAACTAAGTAAAAGGGAGAAAGGGTTGGTAATCTTTAAATATCAAAGTGACCACTGAGAGACTGCTGGTTATTTTCAGTATGTCTTCCCCAATCTTCTCCTTCCCCCACAGACCACTTGCACCATTATTTCATAGCCTCCTTGCAGCTCAGGCCATCTAACGACTCTAGATAGGGAAGTGATGTTAAAGATGTTAAAAGACTGTTCTCAAAGCAAAGCAGAGTGACCATCCCTTTCCACTTTCGTGCTGGCTGGACTGCAAGAGCTGGAAAACCTCTCGAGCCATGTTGGGGGGCTGAGTGTTGAGTACAGCAGAGGTACAAGGCAGGGGAGCCTGGTTCTCCCACACTAACTATAACTGCTCTGGATTTTTACATGAGAAACAATGTCTTGCTTAAACTATTCACCTTTGAGATTCTTTGTTATAGTGGAAAAGAAATAACCCAACAGCATCTTTAACAACGCAGATACTAAAGGAAATGTTTTACTCTTTTCAAAGTACACTGAGAAAAAGAACAAAGATGGTAATTTTGTTGAAGAAAACCACTTAGAAGGTTGCTAGAACTATTTTTTTTTCCCCCTGGAAGTTTTCTACACTACCCAGAAAAAGATCTACATTCTACTTTCTCAGAAAGACACTAATGGCCAAAGGCAGATTAGGAAGGCATTTATGTGGCAAAGCAAATTCTAATCCTATAAAACCAGTTAACAACTGATCAATCATAATAGTGACTCTAAAACTAGTCACTAAGAGTTTTCCTGCCTTTGAAAATGGAATTACTGAACAGAAGTAAAAACAATGCTTTTGTAGCTCACACAGTACAGACTATGAAGTCATGAAACATTAACAACCTTCACAGCTTTTCAGGGGTGGAAAATTATGCTCGACAGTATTACCCAGAATATATCCTGGCACTAAAGAACAAAGGCCACATTAAGACTGGGCTCCAAGGAGAAAGTGGCCCAGAAACAGAAGAAACCTTCCTCCTTTCACTAGCTCAGCAGCTAATCCCCACGGAGTACCATCTGCCTGTGAATTCAAGTCGGAGGAGTTGAGATCTGCCACATTGCACATCTCTAAACAAGTAAGGCAGGAGACCTCAACACACAGAACACACTGTGGGGAATAAAGCTTTTGGTATAATCAGCCGATAAACAACCAGCCCTTAGGGATTTCACTATGAGCTAGTGCATAAAGAAAACTAAAATTATTCTCCCATTAGTAAGGGCTAAGTGCTAAAAAGAACTTCCAAAAGACACTGGAGAAGTAGTCCATTAATCACAGCCTGACTGTGCGGGCCAGGTTCAAAACTAACCTTAGAACCCACCAGACATCCCTCATAGCTCCTAATGCCCCAAATGTGTATCTCACCCATTTTAATCATTCATGATCTGAGATAGCTCCTTTTGCTTTAGGCGCTTACTATGAGTGGGGCCTGCCTGCCTTCCCTGCTAAAGATGAGCAATGCTGAAGGCCCACTTCCCTGACCTGACTACAGAGGAGTTTCAGGATTGAGGAAGAGTGAGATAGAGGCCCTGAGAGCCAGACAGAGGATTCTGGACTTTATGTAGTTGGCAACAGGCAGCCAAAGTAGATATCTGAGCAAGGGAGCAACACAACACAAGTCTTATTTTAGTAAGACCATCAGTATGAGAAAGGATTAGAGGAAGATCAGTTAGGAGAAAATTACCTGAACTTGGCTGAAATAAAGAAGTCCAAACATGGCTGCTGGCTATTGCAAGAGAAGACAGGAATGGAAGGAACTGGAGATAAATGTGCTCTTTGGGAGTAAAATAAGGTAGTTGAAGACTTCATGTAAAGCTCAGTAAAGCAGCAAACGTAGCCAAGAATAAACCCATGGTGCACGTCCAAATCAGGACCTGTCTTAGACTAATGGGCACACTGCCAGTGAGCACACCAAACTGCAGGGACAAGCCAGGCCAGTCTTGGGTGGATGGGATTTGCAGCCATCCTATCTGAAAAGCACTTTAACTACTAACACAGAAGATAACCTGCAGATTCAAGATTTCAGTATAATCTCTTACACTGTAGCCCTAGGTTTCTAAAAATTCAGAGTATTAAAAAGAAACCACCATCAGAGGATAAAAGAATTAAAAGCTGTTGAGCAACAGAAGGGAACAGCCAGAGAGGTTAGGTGGAAACAAATACAAAGAAATGCCCTTGAAATTCAATCTATTCTAGCTCATCACTGTATTTCTCACTGTCTTCTCTTCAATACAGCACATCCCAATTTGGGGCCTCTTTGCTTACAGCATTTCAAGGACCCAACTGCTTTAAAAATGAAAAAAACATATTCCTTTAATCTAGCTCCTGAATCTCTGTATCCTACTTTCACGGAGGACTAGCAAACTTGAAAAATAACTGGGGTGGGGGACAGGGTTTGGGGGCATGAGTACAGCATGGACACTAACTAATCAGAACACACCAGCTGGCGAGTGGGCTGTAACCAGCCCTGCACATACCTGAGGTCATTCAGAAAGGCTGAGTTATCAGAGCTGCTCCCCTGAGGAAGAGAAAGGGAGGAAATTGCACTGAGACATGAGAGCTTCTTCAACAGATGCGAGGCCGGGTGAGGGAAGCAGTGTCCCTGAGGCCTCTGCAGGCAGTTGTGATTCCAGTGGGTTCAAGTCCCAAGAAGCAGCCCTGGTGGCAGGAACTCACCTACCCAAAATACAGCAGGGCTGGGTGACCAGACAGGTGAGGCCCTGGAAGGGATTCCTACCTCTCCTCCTTGTTCACTGAGATTTCTTATCAACCCCCATAGTCATCCGTCCAGCCCGCACAGCATTTGTACGTTGTACACTAATGTCACGTGTGGGGCTGTTTTCTTTACTAAGCTGCAAGCTATCCATGGCCTTGACCAGCTGGTCAACGTTCACTGCGTAAAGTAGGCACTCAAGAAATGCTTGAATGAAGTCACAGTTTGTTTTTGGTAACAATCTACAGTTCCGTTATCTTCCGTTTTCTATCCCTTGTCTGTCTGCATCTCTAATAATTTACCATCAGTGACTCATCACCCTAGAGAAGCAACCATGAGTAAACTTGCAACTTTACTTCTGTCATCTACTCCTTTCCATTATTAGCCCAAAACTATTAGTTTCCCAAACAAGATTAAATCTTCCGTTTTTCTTAAAAGCAGTTACTTCTAAACATAAATGGGTAGCAGAGTGAGAAGTACAGTCTGAAAAGAGACAGAGCTGGGTTAGAATTCCAGTGGTGACCTTACGGTGACCTTGGGTTAGTTAGCACTGAACTTGAGTTACCCTGTCTATACCTTATTTAGCTGAAAGGTTGTTGAAAATGTTAATATTTTTATAATATTGGTGTCTTATATTTTTATAAATGTTTATATTAAGTATTGGTAAAACCGCAAAGTGCCAAGAACCATGAGTTACCTATGCTATTGCATTTAATCCTTGGTGAGGAAGGTTGAAATATTCAATATTCCAGACAAGGAAACTGAGGCTCAGAGAGGTTAAGGAACTTGCCCAAGGTAACAGAGCTACTGAATAAGGGAAAGCAGAAATTGAAACATAGGCAGCTGAACTTCAGGACTTCTAAGCATTACACCTCATTGACTTGCACAAAGAAGGTATTAGATAAGTAGTTCTTGGAAAACCATAGCCACTTGAATTCCACAGCATTGCCAGATTTATTGCTTCATGTCTTAGAACTTTTTTTTTTTAGGGGTGGTAAAAGAAACAACTACCCTAATTTCATGTGATACAGATCCTTATATTTTTTTGCCCTCATTGCCACAGTATAATAAATAACCAGGGCTGCTTCTAGAAATACACAAGGAGAGAAAAGGTGAGAACACAGCATGTGTTTGCCTGCGGAGGAGTCTTACTGACTGACATTCATTGATCACAGAAATGTTTGACTTGCATTTGTAGCCCTGGAAGCCTTCTACAGTAGAGAATCACTAAATATTATTCAGAGTCAAGTTATTTTCTACACTTCACTTCATTCCTTTTCCATGTATTTTTATATCTCTTATAAATGTGTAGCATAGCTATCCAAAAAGTTATTTTCCTTGTCTTTGTACAATTTTTCCTGAGACATTTAAATCTGCCATTTACTAAGCATCTATTCTACAATTGGCTCTGTATAACTGTTATTGGTTAATGCAGAAAGGACTAAGTTCACTAGCTGCTCTCAGGAGGCATGCTGGTCTGAGTGTTCTATTTCTTATTCATTCACAGAGTCCTGCAAATGATAATCACATATTAGAGTGGAACAAGGCCTACAAAAAAAAGTTTTTACAAAAATGCAAGAAATAGGGCTGCTTCATAATTATTAACAAAACTGAAACAAATTGCATAAGGGATAAAAATGAGGTGGTTTACTCTCAAATTACCAGCAACATTCTTCAATGAATTGGAACAAATAATTCAAAAATTCATATGGAAACACCAAAGACCCCGAATAGCCAAAGCAATCCTGAAAAAGAAGAATAAAGTAGGGGGGATCTCACTCCCCAACTTCAAGCTCTACTACAAAGCCATAGTAATCAAGACAATTTGGTACTGGCACAAGAACAGAGCCACAGACCAGTGGAACAGATTAGAGACCCCAGAAATTAACCCAAACATATATGGTCAATTAATATTTGATAAAGGAGCCATGGACATACAATGGCAAAATGACAGTCTCTTCAACAGATGGTGCTGGCAAAACTGGACAGCTACATGTAGGAGAATGAAACTGGACCATTGTCTAACCCCATATACAAAGGTAAACTCAAAATGGATCAAAGACCTGAAGGTAAGTCACGAAACCATTAAACTCTTGGAAAAAAACATAGGCAAAAACCTCTTAGACATAAACATGAGTGATCTCTTCTTGAACATATCTCCCCGGGCAAGGAAAACAACAGCAAAAATGAGCAAGTGGGACTACATTAAGCTGAAAAGCTTCTGTACAGCGAAAGATACCATCAATAGAACAAAAAGGAACCCTACAGTATGGGAGAATATATTTGAAAATGACAGATCCGATAAAGGCTTGACGTCCAGAATATATAAAGAGCTCACACGCCTCAACAAACAAAAAAACAAATAACCCAATTAAAAAATGGGCAGAGGAACTGAACAGACAGTTCTCCAAAAAAGAAATACAGATGGCCAAGAGACACATGAAAAGATGCTCCACATCGCTAATTATCAGAGAAATGCAAATTAAAACTACAATGAGGTATCACCTCACACCAGTAAGGAGAGCTGCCATCCAAAAGACAAACAACAACAAATGTTGGTGAGGCTGTGGAGAAAGGGGAACCCTCCTACACTGCTGGTGGGAATGTAAATTAGTTCAACCATTGTGGAAAGCAGTATGGAGGTGCATCAAAATGCTCAAAACAGACCTACCATTTGACCCAGGAATTCCACTCCTAGGAATTTACCCTAAGAACACAGCAATCAAGTTTGAGAAAGACAGATGCACTCCTATGTTTATCGCAGCACTATTTACAATAGCCAAGAATTGGAAGCAACCTAAATGTCCATCGGTAGATGAATGGATAAAGAAGATGTGGTACATATACACAATGGAATACTACTCAGCCATAAGAAGTGGAAAAATCCAACCATTTGCAGCAACATGGATGGAGCTGGAGAGTATAATGCTCAGTGAAATAAGCCAAGCGGAGAAAGAGAAATACCAAATGATTTCACTCATCTGAGGAGTATAGGAACAAAGGAAAAACTGAAGGAACAAAACAGCAGCAGAATTACAGAACCCAAAAATGGACTAACAGGTACCAAAGGGAAAAGAACTGGGGAGGATGGGTGGGCAGGGAGGGATAAGGGGGGGGGGGAGAAGAAGGGGGGTATTAAGATTAGCATGCATGGGGGGAGGGAGAAAGGGGAGGGTGGGCTGCACAACACAGAGAGGACAAGTAGTGACTCTACAACATTTTGCTAAGCTGATGGACAGTAACCGTAATGTGGTTGTTAGGGGGGACCTGATATAGGGGAGAGCATAGTAAACATAGTATTCTTCAGGTAAGTGTAGATTAAAAATTAAAAATTAAAAAAAAAAAGAAAGAAAGAAAGAAAAGGGGGATTACTCCTTAACAGGATAAAACTATTGGTAAATCAAAGATCAACGCATGCTTTAAATATCCTTAATGTTGATCACTTAAAGGGTGTCAGATGATCAGCTATGGAGGTACTCTTTTCTGATAATATTCCTTTCTATTAAAAAAAAAAAAAAAAGCAGTTACTGTGTGCTGACCTCCAATGAGTTCTGCACAGTGGTATAGAGGGCATGTCAAAGTGTGGGCAAAGGGTCTGTTTGTTTCTATGCAGAAGATCAAGGCCTAGCTTGGATACTCAGAAAATGAACTAAGATACGATATGAGGAGGAGCTTCCGGCATCAGCACTCTCTGGAGGACTTGTGCCGGGGGAATGATCATCAAAAAGCCTCCACAGGGATCCG
The DNA here is from genome assembly GCF_040802235.1 of Manis javanica. Lineage (NCBI taxonomy): Eukaryota > Metazoa > Chordata > Mammalia > Pholidota > Manidae > Manis > Manis javanica. The sequence continues at coordinate 155,946,997 of NC_133157.1, forward strand.
GACGATGCTGCGGTTGTGGCTGCATCCAGCCCACCGTCTCCTGGACTTGCCATAAGAAGGAGGAGGGAGATGTCTAGGCTGGCATGTGCATACAGTGAGACAACGAATTTGACCGGATCTGTACTGTTGGAACTCAACCAGGAGTTGGGAAGGGTGCAAGTTGTAGCGCTCCAAAATCTCATGACTATAGACTATCTATGGTTAAAAGAACATATGGGATGTGAACAGATCCCAGAAATGGGCTGCTTTAATTTGTCTGATGGTTCAAGTACAGTTGGAAAATATCCATCATATCATAGATAAATTTTCACAAATGCCTAGGGTGCCTAAATGGTTTTCTTGGCTTCACTGGAGATGGATGGTAATTATAGATTTGCTTTGTTTATGTCACCGTATTCCTATTATGTTAATATGTGTGCAAATTAGTTAGTAGTTTAAAACCTATACATACTTAAGGTACTCTACAAGAAGATATGTCAAAGAAATAATCAATCCTCCCATGTTTCCTTCATATGCTACATCTATAGCTTTTCTTCTTCCTTCCTAATTACAACCCTTAAATAGAATTCGTGCCTCATATCGAATTTACCGAGCATCATAATTCCTCCAGGTGGTAAAGATACCTCGAGACAAATGCTGGGCATAGAAGCCACAGGGCATAAATCTGCAAAGAAGTAAAAAGCTAACCTTTGCAAACAAAATGGCTTCTCTCTCACTTACCAACTTTACATTTCCCTGTATAGCCCCGGAAGATGACTGGTTAGCCAGAGACGGGTAAGATTCCTCAAGGGAGGAACAACCTAAGACAGGCACAGTCGCAAGGGGGCCATCAGGTGAGAATTTGGGGATCAACAGAGGTGAGGCTCAGAACCTCACCCCCCCTGCTTTGAGAGAAATCTTCTGCATCCGTGGATGTTTTGCTGCCCTTGTCTAGCCTGGATTAATACTTAGTCCATAGGCACACACCTGATCATCTACATTTGCCCTCTTACAGCACTAAACTATGTTTTCTACCTTTATCTTGCATCTACCTACCACTTCAGCATTTTATTAAAAATAAAAATAATAATAACAATAGGAGAAATGTGGGATCAACATATAAATCAAGTACAAAAATCAAACGAATATTCATATTTGACCTGATTGTTTATAGGTCATATTGCATGATCAAAACCGAAAGTTTCTGTGATGAATGCCCTTGTACTGTTCACCATGTAAGAATTTATTCACTATGTAAGAATTCGTTCACCATGTAAGAACTTGTTCGTTATGCTTCAGAAGATTGGAGACTGACGAGAATTAGGCTTGAGATGGATTAATGATTGTACATTGAGCGTTGACCCCCCTATACTGAATTTTATTGTTGTTAACAACCATTTGATCAATAAATATGAGAGATGCCCTCTCAAAAAAAAAAAATGAGGTGGTTTAGAGTAACTTTGGATGGGCAACAAAAATAATGCTAAATACTCTTCTACCATGTCAAGACCATCACAGTCTTGTTCGCTGAAGAGCTAGACTGGCAGAAAGTAGTTCCTGAGTAAATGCAGCAAAATAATCCCAGCCCTAAGCAGCATTTCTGTCTTCAGTGATGAGAGAATGACATATCTACTGAAGGTAAGTTAAAATTGCCCATTTTTGGTGGTGAGTGTGCTCAGATTTTCTGGTTTTAAGGATGCTCTAGGCCTCTACTGTGATGGACAGGTGAGGCTCCTTTCTTCAGTTTCTCATTGTTTCATCCCTCCCTCCCCAGTCCCCTCAGTGTTCAGACATCTGGTAGTTTACACATTTGGGACTAACTTATTATACAGCACCCAAAGAAAGAAATAGCAATTATTACTTTCATTGCAGAACAAGAGAAAAAATTCCTCCAGAAAGGTTCCAGTTGCTTGCAAATTCTATGAGAAAAGGGCACCATCGTTGGCCTCATTTCCTCTGCTAAGTGGTGCTTTGCAGAGTGTGCACACCTGCTCAGCTGAAGCAGGTCTGGTGACTTATCACTGACAAGCACCACACACTGAAATAATTATGAACAGGGGCACAGCTGAGTGGAGGAGTGAGGTCCTATGTCACACAGGCGGGTCTAAACCTGTGAAATATGTTCATCACCTGGCCTGACATCAGCTAGGAGAGTCAGGATAAACTCCTCTGCCACCAGTCATTAAACAAGCCTTCCTTACGTCAATCTCCAAGGGCAGTGACAAATGACAGGATGTAAAGCCTGCACCATGTGTGTCAAGGAAACTGAAAAGCAGTCCTCAGATATTAACTCCTTTCTGCTTTTCTCCAGAACACCCGGGGAGAAAAATTTGAGATATGTATTACCATCTATGCCCTTATCTCAACCAAGACCCCCACCCTTATTCTGCATCCTCTAAAACTGAGGACATGTTTTTACAATTTCCTCTGTGACACTGTATTCAGAGGAACTCTAAAGGCAGTGCCGAGATTCTTCCAGAGGGAGAGAGAAACAGTTACCTTTTCCAGGGTCATATGTAAAATTCTTCACTGTACTGCTCCTCCTAGTGAGAATAATTTGCTTCAAGACACTGAACTCTCCCTAGTCATAATCCAGATCTATATGAAAGCTTGCCTCAACTGGTAATTATTGAATGATAGGCCATTTAAAAAGATTTAAGGTACTGGTTTTCTTTCTCTGTAAAAAAAGAATTGAATTAGAGGAGCAATTTAAGTTTCTTGCAGCTCTAAAATGCAGGAAAGCCATAATTTCCAGATTCAAAGAACAAACCCCTGCAAATTTGAGCAAAGCACATGCTATATATTCCACAGCAAGCCTTCGGGATAAGAAGACATGCATGCCTCTTCATGAAAGGCAAACACAGAGCTAACCTACAGAGGGGGAGAAAACTAATTGTTTTTCCTCTTTTGTTTTTCCTTTCAGAAAAATACCCATAATTTTACAGCTGGCCACTTCTATTCTGCTTATTTTGAGTTGACTCATTTGCATTGCTGATTTGAAAATCCCTCTAATAACCCCTCTGTAGGGTAACAAACTAAAAAAAAAAAAATCACACTAAGTTCTTAAATTAATCACTGTTGAATTTCAGCCCACTGCTCCTGAATCCCTGCACACACTCCGACAGCAGTAGCTTTAGCTTTTGGATCATAATTCACGTGGGTCAACAGCATCCTTCCTGCAGAGCGTCAACCCAGGCAAATGCTGGGAATACTGCCTCTGGCTGCTCCAAAGACAGAATCCCAGTCAACGCTAGCCCACAGCTGAGCGTGGCTCACAATAAATAGTATGAAAAGCTAGATGGGCACCCACTGCATTCTCTCAGTGAGCTAAACCAAAGAGCCGGGAGCTGTTTGTGCTTTCTATTTTAGATGACCAGTAAAGTGGTCAGATTCACGCAGAGACCAAAGACCAGAAAAAGTGAGGTGCACTCAGGAGCAAACCCGCTCCCTCATCCAGCTAAAAGCTGCGCAGGGCATGAAAGTCGCTCCACTTACCCAGCATAGCGGTTGCTATAAAGGTGGCTGTGCCCTGGTTGCAGAATCTTCAAAAAGAACAAACCGAGAAACAGAAAAGCAGCTGTCCGGCTCCTGGGCTTCCCGAGGAACTTCATGGTGTGGCAATGAGAGGAGTTGAAAGTTACTTACAGCAGTCACCCGAGGCTGGAGGTGGCTCTCAGCACCCCCTCTGCACAAACACGTTCCCTGAGAGGGGGTGGGGGAGAGGGTTGGGAGTGAGCAAAATGTGACACTTCTTTCCAGCTACAGGGTAAAAAAAAGTTTAAGCAGCCGAGGGAGGGAAGTTGCTATTAAGACTTGGTCTTGGGCCGAGAGCTGCAGCCGCAGCCCCACCAGCCCTGCCAGGGCGCCTGAGCCTGAATCCGGCTCCCGAGAAGGGGCTGGGCCTCCCCAGGGCTGACTCACGGCAGGGTTCGCTGGGTGCTGCTTCCTTTGTGTGTCTCCTCTCTGTTTTCTGCTTCCCAACTTCAGGTCTCGAACTTTTTTGGACTTTTCTGCTCTTATTACCTTCTACAGCAGAGGACCCTAAGTAAATTGCAAATGATTTGTTTGAGGATGGACTAAACACACAGGCATAGAACATTCCAGATTTAATATTTTGATCTACCATGACAAATTTCTACATGGATTCCACATACTGAAACGCACAGTGAGTAGTCTTGATGAGTACATGTGCAAGGATAAGCTGGGGCCCCTGGATCCGGACAGCCAGCCCGGGTCCGGCTCCTACCCGTATCGGCAAGGGGAGGCCACTTCACCGGGCTTCTGGGGCCTCGTATTCATTCCACATGAGCAGCAACCAGACCTGCCGCTATTTCAGAGGTTCTCATAGGGAACAGCAGGCCTCTGAGTGCTTTACCACCTTCACTGCACATTTGGAATCATTTAGGGAGTCAGACCATTTAAATCAGAATTCCTAGGGGTGGGATCAATGGTTTAAAAAGCTCGCCCCTCAGGTGATTCCGATGTGCAGCCACCACGCTGGTCTAGAGCAAGGCTTCTCAAACTTTAAGGTGCATACAAATCACCTGGGGGTCTTGTCAAACTGTAGTTTCTGAGGCAATAGGTTGGGGCTGGGGCCTGAGATTCTGCATCGCTAATCAGCTTCTAGATGATGCTCCTGCTGTTGGTCCTTGTGCCACACTGTGAGTAGCGAGGCTTTCCTTTAGAACAAGATCTGCTTTTTCTCTCTCTCTCAAAACTGGGGGAGATTAAGAACATTGGAGCAAACCCTTTCCTTCTTCTTGTTCCCACGTTCGTGATGAAGAAGGCTCTTTTGCATCTGCTTGCTCCTACCCGAATACAAGAAAACCCACTTGGAGAGAGTTTTGCTCTAGTCAATAAAAACAGTGTTATCTACAGAGCCTCCTGTTATGCTGCCTGCCGAGTCCTGGTCGGACCCTGGAAGACAGTGTGAGCCAATGTCTCCATCACACTCACTCATATGCTTTTCAAATTTCTAGATGAGTTGTAGCCAGGAACTCCTATTCTCTCCAATATTATAGCCAGAGCACCTGTTAGAAGAGAGAGCACAAATCTTTCCCCACATTCTCTACCAAAGAGTTAAACCAAATTCATAGGAGTTAGGTTTACAACAGACTGAAATGAAATTTGAAATGATTCACTAGTTTTCTTAACTACCCCCAGGATTTTAGTTAATCTCACCTCTGTGTCCCCCTCCCTGACACCTGGTATGTGCGAGGCAAAACACATCCAATTAAGTATTTGTCTGATTTCCTCACAAGGCTGCCTTCTCCCTGAGTGCAGAACTGTATCCTTTTTATCTTTATATGCACTTCCTCATATCTCTTAAAGGGAGCACAATGTTCACCAAAGAAATGACCAGCAATGTTTGTTGAGTGAATGATGAACCTGGGAAGGGATTCATTCAACAACCTTTACCGTGTGGCTCCTATATCCAGACACAGGGACACCCGGGCAGCAGAGAGTAAAATGGATGCCTCTAAGGAAGAGAGGTTCCCAGGTCTCCTGTTTTTTTTTTCTTGTTTGTGCTGTTGTTTCCTTCTTTCTGACTTTGTGGCCTAGTGCTTTGGTCTTTGTAAACTGGTGAGGCTGCTCTGCAAGGCTCACACTGATGCTTCCTGGGGCCTTTTTGACAAGGCCAAGAAAGCCTATACAACAGCCAGTGAACTGTTAAAATAAGAAGTTATTGGATAAATAAAGCACTTCATCTCTTTGCATTTCATTATGTCAGAACAATGTGTAAATCTGTCACATTATATCACAACATTAAACTAGGAATGTTCAGTCTCTGGGGACTAAGCTCATCCTCACATAACTCTGAAGGACTGGATTGAGTGAACATGTTTAGCAAAGGCTCTCCAGACTCTGGGACCAAGGTAGTAATTTTCTGGATCATCAAAAATGCAGGAGACTCTAGAGACATACTATAACCTTCCTAAAATTTTCAGATCAAAGAGAGGTTCTCAAACAATAGAAGCCATTCCTAGCAATCTTCCTCTGCTTTTCTAAGGACCAGGTTATCTGATTAAACTTCTCTTGGAGTAGATAAGCTCCCATAAAATGAGTGATAAATGGAGTTCATTTAGCAAGTGGGAGGAGAACAGAACAGTTTTATAGATGAATTCAAAGATAAAAGTCCCATTTTTAAGGTGCTGTGAGGGAGTGAATTATTAAACCAGTTAGAGATTTGGAGATGGAAAGACGAGAACTTCTATTTATTAGCTATGCTGTTGTCATATTTTAGTGGAAGAGTAAACTTTATTAAAAGAAATACTAACTTGTAGAGAAGAAAAGGGAAAATAAGTTGGGAAAGGAAAATGTTATCCTTGAAGTCCATTGTTGTTCATGATTAGATTTTTTATTGATGTATAATTGACTTACAATAGTGTATTAGTTTCAGGTGTATAGCGTAGTGATCTGACATTTATATACATCATGAAATGATCACCAAAATAAGTCTTTTACCATCTGTCACCATAGAAAGTTAATACAATATTATTGCTTGTATCCCCCCATACTGTACATTACATCCCCTTGACTTATTTCATAACTGGAAGTTTGTGCCTCTTGATCCCCTTCACCCATTTTGCATCACCCCAGCCTTCTTTCCTAGGGCAACCACTAGATGGCTGTCTGTGTTTATGAGGCTACTTTAGTTTTGTTTATTTGTTCATTTGTTTGGTTTTTTAGAATCCACATATAAGTGAGATCCTGTGGATTTGTCTTTCTCTGACTTATTTCACTTAGCATAATATTCTCTAGGTCCATTTATGTTATTACAAATGGCAAGATCTCATTCTTTTCTATAACTGAGTAATATTCCATTCTCTCTGTATACCACATATTTATCCATTCATCAATCTATGGACACTTAAGTTGCTTCCATATCTTGGCTTTTGTAAATCATGCTGCAATGAATATAAGGGGTGCATATATCTTTTTAAATTAGTGGCCTCACTATCTTCAGATAAATACCCAGAAGTGGAATTGTTGAATTGTATGGTAGTTCTATTTTAAATTTATGAATAACCTTCATACTGTTTTCCATACTGGCTGCACCAATTTACATTTCCACTAACAGTGCATAATGATTCCCTTCATTTGCATAATGGTTCCCTTTCTCCACATCCTAGCTAACACTTGTTATTTTTTTATAATAGCCATCTGACAGGTGTGAGGTGATCTCTCATTGTGGTTTGATTTGCATTTCCCTGATGATTAGGGGGGGGATGTTGAGTATCTTCTCATATGTTGTCTTCTTTGGGCAGCATCTGCATGTCTTCTTTGGGAAAATGTCTATTCAGATCTTCTACCCGTTTTTAAATTGGATCGTTTTTTGCTATTGAGTTGTTGATTAGATGATTTTTAATGTCTCTTTCAGATCTGAAATACTATGTTGTGGGAGAAAGATTTTGCAAAACCTTTTCTTAAGTACATGAATGAGAGCCATATAGATTTATTTTGGTTAAGGTAACTGGGGAGAAGATAAATGGGTGTGGCTGGGCTTTGTGGTACAGGCAGTCCTCCCGTAGCATTTGGTTTTGTGCTAATTCCTCAATGCCTTGTTAACACAGACCTTATTGCCCATCAGGTCTCCTTTATGGCTTTCTGCCATTGCTGCAACCTGTGAGAAAATAGCAAATGTGAAGTTAGGTTTCTGCCTTATGCAGTCTTGGCAATTCTGTGAGGAATGTTTTCAAGCTTCCTTTAACAACACATTGCTAATGACTCCCTCCCAGCCATCTTCTTCAGCGCCATCAGGTCCCTTCTTGCTCCTATGTCTTTAATCTTTCTCTTGTCATCTATCCATATCCATCCTTCACACAAGCTCTCTTTTTTTCAGGCTTCTTAAAAGCAGCACTCTCAAACCCTGATAATTTGCCTTCTGTCCTTACCACCCTAATGAAAACTTCTCTTACAGATCAGTAGTGATTTCAAAGTGGGAAATGCTGTGTTTGAACTGTTTCTAAGGCTGTTTCCCACCCCCCTTTGAAATTCCTCTCCCTTGGCATCGGAGACATTGTCTCTCCTGTTCCTCTTTCCTAGGTTCCTTCTCTTTTTCACCTGCTCACACAGTAGATGCTTTAGGGGGGTCTTTGTTTGGCCCTCTCCTCTTCTTGATGCACTCTGGGCAAATAGGCTGGTTTCATGGAAGAGACTGGCTTCATCTGAGTCTGGAAGCAAAGGAACTTGAAAACCCTTTCACTTTTACCTTATACAGTATTCCTTAATATTCTGCATCTTTTCCTTCCTGTGGGTTGGTTTACATTTCCTTGACAATAATGGCCATCTCTATCCAGCCTTCCTACCCTCTATTGAGACAAATCTTTCCAACCTTCCAGACCTAGTTCATCAGTCTTTTCTCCCAAGAAATTGTTTCAGCCCATTTCTGCCCACATACTCATCTTCTCAGCACTGACACATGCGCTCCTGTACATCCTGACATTCTAGTGTATGTTGACACATAATACAATATTACCATTTATTATAAACTGCTTGAGGGCAGGCACTCTACTGCGCATATCTTGGTATTCCACATTCCCAGGGTCCACAGCTGATGCCCATTAACAAAGCTGTTGGCTTGCCTTTCACCTGTTAGGGGAGCCCTTGTCCAGAGCTCCAGGCTGTATCCTGTTCTTGGCCAAGTCTCACAAAAAAGCCTTGCTCAGTCAGATGAAAGAACAACTTGAAGAGCAAGTCTCATTGATGGACCAACCTATTATTATATCTTTAGGTCCTTGTAGTTATGTTACAAAGATGTTTTATAGAATTTATAGAGCAAAACCAAAGTATGTGAATGTAGGAAGGTGAGATTGAGTTCTACCTGCTGATTCCAAACAGCAGAAGACACTTCTCCATCTTCTCAATTTTCTTTTTCTTCTTTCTCTCCTTCCCTCTCTCTTCCACTCTCTCTCCCACTTTTCTTTCCTTCCTGATACCTGCCTCCAAGGCTCCTTTATGAAGAAATAAGCTAGAGAAGACACGGAAAATACTTTAAAGATTACTGTTTCATATAACAGAAATGATGTTTGTGATATATCATTTGTGACATTCTCTTGCCAATGAGTTTCAGCCCCGGGCAAGTTCACTATGGATTCAATGTGACCAAAGAAATTGACAGCAAAACGTTCTTTGGGGTGAAAGGGTTTATTACCCGGCTTATTCTCCAGCTGTAGGTCGAGCACTAGCGTCTCTACCTCCGCCCAGAGCACTGGGCCGAGCTCTCTATATAGTGCAATAATAGCTTATTGCCTAAAGGTGTGGAAGCAGTAGCCTAGCAACAGGCCAGTTACATCCTCAGGTGGTTTAAGTTCAGTGAGGATCCTGGCCATAGGAACCCCAACTTCCCCACAGACATTAAGTGTTTTAACAAAAATTAAGAGGAATTTGAGATGTAGGGAGCATGAAACAGAGATTAAGAAAGTTTGATTTAAGTAGTCAAAAGCAATGTTAAAGCAAATGATTGAAAAACGAGTCTCCTACCCATTTGCCTAGGGTAGTGGGAAACGATGGGGAAAAAAAGACAAAACAAATAAGCAGAGAAACAATATAAGGACAGAAAAGACTCAGATCTAAACAATACTTTTCCAAAAAAGACTAGGTAAAGGGGAAATTTCAGACATAACAAAGATCAAAAGAATAGATGATGGGACCTGTCTTAAGAAAGAAAAGCTGTTGTGAGGAATGAGAGCAATAATGTTTCACCTTCAGACATATTATACCCTCATAAAGCTGAAGGGAGAAGAATGTTCTCCTGGTGCTGAAGGACAGAAGAAGATAAATAGAAAAATAAAAGAGTTTTGTTCCAATTGGCTTAGGAAGATAAATAAGTGTACTTTGAAAGTTCTTAAAATTCCAAGAAAAGAGGGGATTTGAACTAATACTTTCAATGTGCTATAATTTTTTAAAGTACTCTTGCAGATACTAACTCAGAAACATTTTAAAACTCCAAATTCACATAATTAAGGTAACCCTTTAGCAAATAAAACTAGTTGAATAATTTTGGCATGATAAAAAAACATTTTCTCTGAGTTATTAACCTAAAGTATAATGTAAAAATGCATTTTGAAATTCCTTTTGGACATGCTTTGTCTAAACTTATACGGGTGTAGTAATTGCTTATGAAAAAATGTGCATTTGTCTGTAACTAAATTGAATCATCAAAATTCAAAGCACTAAATTAAAACAGTTTATCCCACTGGGAGTCATGTTTTGTAGTATGTTAGCTTGAAGATAATTTCCAAGATATTTAGGGCATTTAACAGTAAAAAGACAAATAACAAATTGAAAAATGGATAAGGATCTGGATAGAGATTTCTTCAAGCAATATATACAAATGGCTAATAACTACATGAAAAAACACTCAACATTATTAATCATTAAGGAATTGCAAATCCACACCACAGTGAGATACCACTTCACATGTACTAGGATGGCTATAATCAAAGACAGGCAATAATGAGTGTTAGTCAGAAATTAGAACCCTCAGACATTGCTGATATGAATGTAAAATAATGCAGATTCTGTGGAAAACAGTTTTGTAGTTTTTCAAAAATTACAGTTACCGTATAATCCAGAATTACCACTCCTAGGTTCCAGTCAAGAAAATTCAATCATATGTTCATACTAAAATGTATGCACAAATATTCATAGCAGCATATTTATAATAGCCTAAAAGTAGAAATAATCCACATATCCACCAACTTACAAACAGATAAACAAAATGTGGTATGTCCATACAATGGAATATTTGGCCATAAAAGGAATGAAATACTGATTCTTGCTGGAGGATGGATGAATCTTGAAACATTATGCTAAGTGAAAGGAGCCAGACACAAAAGGCCACGTGTTGTATGATACATTTACATGAAATGTTCAGAACCGGGAAAATGTATAGACATAAAATACATTAACAGTTGCCAAGAGTGGGAGAAAGGGAGATATGGGGAGAGACTGCTAATAGGTATGGAGTTTTCTTTGGGGATGATAAAAATGTTCTAGAATTGGATAATGGTGATGGTTGCACAACCTTGTGAATATACTAAAACCCACTGAATTGTATATATGTTAACATAGTGAATTTTATGGTATGTGAATTATATTTCAATTTAAAAAGATATTTAGGGCTCTTAAAACTGTAGACTGATTAAGTCGACCTTATCAATGGATAATCACTAGATACATAAATCATTTCTAAGGTAGAACATGGAAACATTGGTTACTAAGCATAATTTTATATTTATATGATTTGCTTCTAATATGCTGCAGATGGGCTATATTTTTGCTTAATTTTTGCTGCTTCTAGATATATAAGGCTGTAGCAAGTAGGTGGCTATAGAAAGTTGTATTATCCATATTTATGAGTTCTTGTCAGCTAAAATGCTGTTTTGTGACAGACAGCTCCCTTCTATCCACCTCCAAATTTTCTCTGTGAATGGTAGTTGAAAGTGAAAATTCATAGTGGTGGCTAACACTATGCTAGAATAAATAGTGACAGAGAAAATATGACTACATATGTGCTTCTGTTTTGCCAGGAAAAGAAGATTTTTCCTAAAACAGTACTTCTCTGTTTTTGCTTTTTTGTTCTTCAGACCCATTTAAAATCTTTAAAACTTATTGAGGACTGCAAAGAATTTGTTTATGTGGATTATAATTACTGATATTAACTGTAGTAGAAATTGAAACTTTTAAACTTTTTAAATGCTTATTTATTGATTCCTTTGAAGGTGGTAGTGATGAAAGCCTTGTATGCTAATAACATCTTACAAAGTTAGTTCTCATGGTCTTGCAAGATTTATCCTAAAGTGCCAGCATGTTCCAGAATATTAAAGAGCACAATGAAAAGCAAAGCTTGGAATGTAAATTTTATTTGCGTTGATTTGTAATACCTGAGTCTGAAAAGCTAAGGAATGTGTTAATAACTTAGCTTGCTCAATGTTGATGGGATTGCTTCCTTCATTTACTGTTGATTACTTTCCTTTGCAAAATGAAGGGTTAATGTTTCTGTCATCTGCCTTCATAGCAAAGATTGTCTTACAGACTAACTTTTTGTGCTTTATGTTGACTTTATTATATCCTGGATTATTTAAGAAAACAGCAAAAAGAGGAGAATACAGAATCCTCATTTTTGAAGAGCTAACATTTTTGCAGTTACATTACTTTCTATGTGTATTTTTAAATTTTTTTGGTCACTTCAATTAAACATGTGGCAAGTATTGTTTCACAGGCAGTCATAGTCTCATCTTAATCAAGACTAAATATCCTGTGATAATATTTTTTACTGTTGTTTTCCTAAGACCGAGTCCCAGTATAGAAAAAAATAAAATAGAATTTTCAGGATATCTTTTTCACCTATAACTTTACTTGTGATTACCCAGACCTGAAAAATGACAAAGATTTGTTCTTTCACCATGTAATGTACTAGAAATAATTAGATTTTTAAAACTGTGTGTATTTCTATTAATACATTGCATGAGAAGAGTTGTCAAATCAAAAAGGATAGTTCTCCTTCCTGGATAAAACTTTTTTTTTTTTTTTTTTTTTGAGAGGGCATCTCTCATATTTATTGATCAAATGGTTGTTAACAACAATAAAATTCAGTATAGGGGGGAAAATGCTCAATGTACAATCATTAATCCATCTCAAGCCTAATTCTCGTCAGTCTCCAATCTTCTGAAGCATAATGAACAAGTTCTTACATGGTGAACGATTTCTTACAGAGTGAATAAATTCTTACATGGTGAACAGTACAAGGGCATTCATCACAGAAACTTTCGGTTTTGATCATGCAATATGACCTATAAACCATCAGGTCAAATATGAATATTCATTTGATTTTTGTACTTGATTTATATGTTGATCCCACATTTCTCCTATTATTATTATTATTTTTATTTTTAATAAAATGCTGAAGTGGTAGGTAGATGCAAGATAAAGGTAGAAAACATAGTTTAGTGCTGTAAGAAGGCAAATGTAGATGATCAGATGATCAGGTGTGTGCCTATGGACTAAGTATTAATCCAGGCTAGACAAGGGCAGCAAGACATCCACGGATGCAGAAGATTTCTCTCAAAGCAGGGGGGGTGAGGTTCTGAGCCTCACCTCTGTTGATCCCCAAATTCTCACCTGATGGCCCCCCTGCGACTGTGCCTGTCTTAGGTTGTTCCTCCCTTGAGGAATCTTACCCGTCTCTGGCTAACCAGTCATCTTCCGGGGCCATACAGGGAAATGTAAAGTTGGTAAGTGAGAGAGAAGCCATATTGTTTGCAAAGGTTAGCTTTTTACTTCTTTGCAGATTTATGCCCTGTGGCTTCTATGCCCAGCACTTGTCTCGAGGTATCTTTACCACCTGGAGGAATTATGATACTCGGTAAATTCGATATGAGGCACGAATTCTATTTAAGGTTTGTAATTAGGAAGGAAGAAGAAAAGCTATAGATGTAGCATATGAAGGAAACTTGGGAGGATTGATTATTTCTTTGACATATCTTCTTGTATAGTACCTTAAGTATGTATAGGTTTTAAACTACTAACTAATTTGCACACACATATTAACATAATAGGAATACGGTGACATAAACAAAGCAAATCTATAATTACCAGCCATCTCCAGTGAAGCCAAGAAAACCATTTAGGCACCCTAGGCATTTGTGAAAATTTATCTATGATATGATGGATATTTTCCAACTGTACTTGAACCATCAGACAAATTAAAGCAGCCCATTTCCGGGATCTGTTCACATCCCATATGTTCTTTTAACCATAGATAGTCTATAGTCATGAGATTTTGGAGCGCTACAACTTGCACCCCTCCCAACTCCTGGTTGAGTTCCAACAGTACAGATCCAGTCAAATTCGTTGTCTCACTGTATGCACATGCCAGCCTAGACATCTCCCTCCTCCTTCTTATGGCAAGTCCAGGAGATGGTGGGCTGGATGCAGCCACAACCGCAGCATCGTCCGGATCCCTGTGGAGGCTTTTTGATGATCATCCCCCGGCACGAGTCCTCCAGAGAGTGCTGATGCAGGAAGCTACTCCTCATATCGTATCTTAGTTCATTTTCTGGGTATCCAAGCTAAGCCTTGATCTTCTGCGTAGAAACAAACAGACCCTTTGCCCACACTTTGACATGCCCTCTATACCACTGTGCAGAACTCATTGGAGGTCAGCACACAGTAACTGCTTTTTTTTTTTTTTTTTTAATTAAGAGAAAGGAATATTATCAGAAAAGAGTACCTCCATAGCTGATCATCTGACACCCTTTAAGTGATCAACATTAAGGATATTTAAAGCATGCATTGATCTTTGATTTACCAATAGTTTTATCCTGTTAAGGAGTAATCCCCCTTTTCTTTCTTTCTTTCTTTTTTTTTTTAAATTTTTAATCTACACTTACCTGAAGAATACTATGTTTACTATGCTCTCCCCTATATCAGGTCCCCCCTAACTACCACATTACGGTTACTGTCCATCAGCTTAGCAAAATGTGGTAGAGTCACTACTTGTCCTCTCTGTGTTGTGCAGCCCACCCTCCCCTTTCTCCCTCCCCCCCATGCATGCTAATCTTAATACCCCCCTTCTTCTTCCCCCCCCTTATCCCTCCCTGCCCACCCATCCTCCCCAGTTCCTTTCCCTTTGGTACCTGTTAGTCCATTTTTGGGTTCTGTAATTCTGCTGCTGTTTTGTTCCTTCAGTTTTTCCTTTGTTCCTATACTCCTCAGATGAGTGAAATCATTTGGTATTTCTCTTTCTCCGCTTGGCTTATTTCACTGAGCATAATACTCTCCAGCTCCATCCATGTTGCTTCAAATGGTTGGATTTTTCCACTTCTTATGGCTGAGTAGTATTCCATTGTGTATATGTACCACATCTTCTTTATCCATTCATCTACAGATGGACATTTAGGTTGCTTCCAATTCTTGGCTATTGTAAATAGTGCTGCGATAAACATAGGAGTGCATCTGTCTTTCTCAAACTTGATTGCTGCGTTCTTAGGGTAAATTCCTAGGAGTGGAATTCCTGGGTCAAATGGTAGGTCTGTTTTGAGCATTTTGATGCACCTCCATACTGCTTTCCACAATGGTTGAACTAATTTACATTCCCACCAGCAGTGTAGGAGGGTTCCCCTTTCTCCACAGCCTCGCCAACATTTGTTGTTTGTCTTTTGGATAGCAGCTATCCTTACTGGTGTGAGGTGATACCTCATTGTAGTTTTAATTTGCATTTCTCTGATAATTAGCGATGTGGAGCATCTTTTCATGTGTCTCTTGGCCATCTGTATTTCTTTTTTGGAGAACTGTCTGTTCAGTTCCTCTGCCCATTTTTTAATTGGGTTATTTGTTTTTTGTTTGTTGAGGCGTGTGAGCTCTTTATATATTCTGGACGTCAAGCCTTTATCAGATCTGTCATTTTCAAATATATTCTCCCATACTGTAGGGTTCCTTTTTGTTCTATTGATGGTGTCTTTCGCTGTACAGAAGCTTTTCAGCTTAATGTAGTCCCACTTGCTCATTTTTGCTGTTGTTTTCCTTGCCCGGGGAGATATGTTCAAGAAGAGATCACTCATGTTTATGTCTAAGAGGTTTTTGCCTATGTTTTTTTCCAAGAGTTTAATGGTTTCGTGACTTACATTCAGGTCTTTGATCCATTTTGAGTTTACCTTTGTATATGGGGTTAGACAATGGTCCAGTTTCATTCTCCTACATGTAGCTGTCCAGTTTTGCCAGCACCATCTGTTGAAGAGACTGTCATTTTGCCATTGTATGTCCATGGCTCCTTTATCAAATATTAATTGACCATGTATGTTTGGGTTAATTTCTGGGGTCTCTAATCTGTTCCACTGGTCTGTGGCTCTGTTCTTGTGCCAGTACCAAATTGTCTTGATTACTATGGCTTTGTAGTAGAGCTTGAAGTTGGGGAGTGAGATCCCCCCTACTTTATTCTTCTTTTTCAGGATTGCTTTGGCTATTCGGGGTCTTTGGTGTTTCCATATGAATTTTTGAATTATTTGTTCCAATTCATTGAAGAATGTTGCTGGTAATTTGAGAGGGATTGCATCAAATTTGTATATTGCTTTCGGCAGGATGGCCATTTTGACGATATTAATTCTTCCTAGCCATGAGCATGGGATGAGTTTCCATTTATTAGTGTCCCCTTTAATTTCTCTTAAGAGTGACTTGTAGTTTTCAGAGTATAAGTCTTTCACTTCCTTGGTTAGGTTTATTCCAAGGTATTTTATTCTTTTTGATGCAATGGTGAATGGAATTGTTTTCCTGATTTCTCTTTCTATTGATTCGTTGTTAGTGTATAGGAAAGCTACAGATTTCTGTGTGTTGATTTTGTATCCTGCAACTTTGCTGTATTCCGATATCAGTTCTAGTAGTTTTGGAGTGGAGTCTTTAGGGTTTTTTATGTACAGTATCATATCATCTGCAAATAGTGACAGTTTAACTTCTTCTTTACCAATCTGGATTCCTTGTATTTCTTTGTTTTGTCTGATTGCCGTGGCTAGGACCTCCAGTACTATGTTAAATAACAGTGGGGAGAGTGGGCATCCCTGTCTGGTTCCCGATCTCAGTGGAAATGCTTTCAGCTTCTCGCTGTTCAGTATAATGCTGGCTGTGGGTTTATCATATATGGCCTTTATTATGTTGAGGTACTTGCCCTCTATTCCCATTTTGCTGAGAGTTTTTATCATGAATGGATGTTGAATTTTGTCAAATGCTTTTTCAGCATCTATGGAGATGATCATGTGGTTTTTGTCTTTCTTTTTGTTGATGTGGTGGATGATGTTGATGGATTTTCGAATGTTGTACCATCCTTGCATCCCTGGGATGAACCCCACTTGGTCATGGTGTATGATCCTTTTGATATACTGTTGAATTCTGTTTGCTAATATTTTGTTGAGTATTTTTGCATCTACATTCATCAGGGATATTGGTCTGTAATTTTCTTTTTTGGTGGGGTCTTTTCCTGGTTTTGGTATTAGGGTGATGTTGGCTTCATAGAATGAGTTTGGGAGTATTCCCTCTTCTTCTATTTTGTGGAACACTTTAAGGAGAATGGGTATTATGTCTTCTCTGTGTGTCTGATAAAATTCCGAGGTAAATCCATCCGGCCCCGGGGTATTGTTCTTGGGTAGTTTTTTGATTACTGTTTCAATTTCTTTGCTTGTAATTGGTTTGTTTAACTTTTGTGTTTCTTCCTTGGTCAGTCTTGGGAGGTTGTATTTTTCTAGGAAGTTGTCCATTTCTTCTAGGTTTTCCAGCTTGTTGGCATATAGGTTTTCATAGTAGTCTTTAATAATTCTTTGTATTTCTGTGGAGTCTGTCGTGATTTTTCCATTCTCATTTCTGATTATGTTGATTTGTGTTGACTCTCTTTTTCTCTTAATAAGTTGGGCTAGAGGCTTATCTATTTTGTTTATTTTCTCAAAGAACCAGCTCTTGGTTTCGTTGATTTTTGGCTATTGTTTTATTCTTCTCAATTTTGTTTATTTCTTCTCTGATCTTTATTATGTCCCTCCTTCTGCTGACTTTAGGCCTCATTTGTTCTTCTTTTTCCAGTTTTAATAATTGTGATGTTAGACTATTCATTTGGGATTGTTCTTCCTTCTTCAAGTGTGCCTGGATTGCTATATACTTTCCTCTTAAGACTGCTTTCGCTGCATCCCACAGAAGTTGGGGCTTAGTGTTGTTGTTGTCATTTGTTTCTATATATTCCTTGATCTCTATTTTGATTTGTTCATTGATCCATTGATTATTTAGTAGCATGTTGTTAAGCCTCCATGTGTTTGTGAGCCTTTTTGTTTTCTTTGTAGAATTTATTTCTACTTTCATACCTTTGTGGTCTGAAAAATTGGTTGGTAGAATTTCAATATTGTGGAATTTACTGAGGCTCTTTTTGTGAGCTAGTATGTGGTCTATTCTGGAGAATGTTCCATGTGCACTTGAGAAGAATGTATATCCTGTTGCTTTTGGATGTAAAGTTCTATAGATGTCTATTAGGTCCATCTGTTCTAGTGTGTTGTTCAGTGCCTGTGTGTCTTTACTTATTTTCTGCCCGGTGGATCTATCCTTTGGGGTGAGTGGTGTGTTGAAGTCTCCTACAATGAATGCATTGCAGTCTATTTCCCTCTTTAGTTCTGTTAGTATTTGCTTCACATATGCTGGTGCTCCTGTATTGGGTGCATATATATTTAGAATGGTTATATCCTCTTGTTGGACTAAGCCCTTTATCATTATGTAGTGGCCTTCTTTATCTCGTTACTTTCTTTGTTTTGAAGTCTATTTTGTCTGATATTAGTACTGCAACCCCTGCTTTCTTCTCACTGTTGTTTGCCTGAAATATGTTTTTCCATCCCTTGACTTTTAGTCTATGCTTATCTTTGGGTTTAAGGTGAGTTTCTTGTAAGCAGCATATAGATGGGTCTTGCTTTTTTATCCATTCTATTACTCTATGTCTTTTGATTGGTGCATTAAGTCCATTTACATTTAGGGTGACTATTGAAAGATATGTACTTATTGCCATTGCAGGCTTTAGATTCGTGGTTACCAAAGGTTCAAGGTTAGCTTCTTTAGTATCTTACTGCCTAACTTAGCTCGCTTATTGAGCTGTTATATACACTGTCTGGAGAGTCTTTTCTTCTCTCCCTTCTTATTCCTCCTCCTCCATTCTTCATATGTTGTGTGTTTTGTTCTGTGCTCTTTTTAGGGGTGCTCCCATCTAGAGCAGTCCCTGTAGGATGCCCTGTAGAGGTGGTTTGTGGGAAGCAAATTCCCTCAGCTTTTGCTTGTCTGGGAATTGTTTGATCCCACCATCATATTTAAATGATAGTCGTGCTGGATACAGTATCCTTGGTTCAAGGCCCTTCTGTTTCATTGCATTAAGTATATCATGCCATTCTCTTCTGGCCTGTAGGGTTTCTGTTGAGAAGTCTGATGTTAGCCTGATTGGTTTTCCTTTATAGGTGACCTTTTTCTCTCTAGCTGCCTTTAAAACTCTTTCCTTGTCCTTGATCCTTGCCATTTTAATTATTATGTGTCTTGGTGTTGTCCTCCTTGGATCCTTCTGTTGGGGGTTCTGTATAATTCCATGGTCTGTTCGATTATTTCCTCCCCCAGTTTGGGGAAGTTTTCAGCAATTATTTCTTCAAAGACACTTTCTATCCCTTTTCCTCTTTCTTCTTCTTCTGGTATCCCTATAATACGAATGTTTTTCCTTTTGTATTGGTCACATATTTCTCTTAGTGTTGTTTCATTCCTGGAGATCCTTTTATCTCTCTCTATGTCAGCTTCTATACGTTCCTGTTCTCTGGCTTCTATTCCTTCAATGGCCTCTTGCATCTTATCCATTCTGCTTATAAATCCTTCCAGGGATTGTTTCACTTCTGTGATCTCTTTCCTGACATCTGTGATCTCCTTCCGGACTTCATCCCACTGCTCTTGCATTTTTCTCTGCATCTCATCCCATTGCTCTTGCATTTTTTTCTGCATCTCTGTCAGCATGTTCATGATTTTTATTTTGAATTCTTTTTCAGGAGGACTAGTTAGGTCTGTCTCCTTCTCAGGTGTTGTCTCTGTGATCTTTGTCTGCCTGTAGTTTTGCCTTTTCATGGTGATAGAGATAGTTTGCAGAGCTGGTACAAGTGACCGCTGGAAGAGCTTCCCTTCTTGTTGGTTTGTAGCCTTTTCCTGGGAGAATAGCGACCTCTAGTGGCTTGTGCTGGGCAGCTGTGCGCAGACAGGGCTTCTGCTTCCTGCCCAGTTGCTTTGGGGTTTATCTCCGCTGTTGCTGTGGGCTTGGCCTGGCTGGGGCTGTTCCTCCAAAATGGTGGAGCCCCGTTGGAGGGGGAGCAGCCAGGAGACTATTTATCTCTGTAAGGGGCCTCTGTGCTCCCTGCTGCCCAGGGGGTTAGAGTGCCCAGAGATCCCCAGATTCCCTGCTTCTGGTCTAAGTGACCTGTCCTGCCCCTTTAAGATTTCCAAAAAGCACTCTCCAAACCAAAACAACAACAGCAACAATGAGAGAGGGAACAGAAAGAAAGAAAAAAAAAAACGGAAAAAAAAGGAAAAAAGAAGCGATTTTTTTTTTTTTTTTTTTTTTTGTCCTCAGGTGCCGGTCCCAGGCACCCCCTCACTGGTCCTGCTGCCCTGTCTCCCTAGCACCAGGGTCCCTGTCCTTTCAAGGCTTCCAAAAAGCACCCACCCACCGGTCCCGCAGGGAAGGAACGCTCAATATTCTTTGTCCTCAGGCACTGGTCCCACGCACCCGCTCACCAGTCCCGCCGCCCTGCCTCCCTAGCACCGGGGTCCCTGTCCCTTCAAGGCTTCCAAAAAGCACTCGGCAAAAAGAGAGAAAAAAAGGGGAAAAACGCGCGATTTCTTCCGTCCTCAGGTGCTGGTCTCAGGCACCCACCCACCGGTCCCACAGGGAAAAATGCGGGATATTCTTTGTCCTCAGGTGCCGGTCCCAGGCACCCGCTCACCAGTCCCGCCGCCCTGCCTCCCTAGCACCGGGGTCCCTGTCCCTTTTAGGCTTCCAAAAAGCACTCGCAGAAAAGAGAAAAAAAAAAGGGGAAAAACGCGCGATTTCCTCTGTCCTCAAGTGCCGGTCTCAGGCACCCGCCCACGGGTCCCGCAGGGAAAAATGGGGGATATTCTTTGTCCTCAGGCGCCGGTCCCAGCCACCGCTCACCAGTCCCGCCACCGTGCCTCCCTAGCACTGGGGTCCCCGTCCCTTCAAGGCTTCCAAAAAGCGCTCGCCAAAAAGAGAAAAAAAAAAAAGGGGAAAAACGCGCGACCTCCTCCGTCCTCAGGCACCGGTCTCAGGCACCCGCCCCCAGGTCTCGCAGGGAGAAACGCGGGATATTCTTTGTCCTCTGGCGCCGTTCCCAGGCACCTCCTCACCGGTTCCGCCACCCTGCCTCCCCAGCAACGGGGGCCTGTCCCTCTGAGGCTTCCAAAAAGCGCTCGCCAAAAAAAAAAAAAAAAAAAACCGCTCCGGTTTCTCTCCACCCGCCGGGAGCCGGGGGGAGGGGCGCTCGGGTCCCGCCGGGCTGGGGCTTGTATCTTACCCCCTTCACAAGGCGCTGGGTTCTTGCAGGTGTGGATGTGGTCTGGATGTTGTCCTGTGTCCTGTGGTCTCTATTTTAGGAAGATTTTTCTTTGTTATATTTTCATAGCTCTATGTGTTTTTGGGAGGAGATTTCCACTGCTCTACTCACGCCGCCAACTTGGCTCCGCCCTCTGGATAAAACTTTTATAAGCAAAATATTATTATGTCTTGCCAATGGGTTTCAGCCCTGGGCAAGTTTGCTATGGATTCAGTGTGACCAAAGAAATGACAGTAAAACGTTCTCAGGGTGAAAGGCTTATGCCCAACTTTATTTCCATGATGGCAGGTCAATCACCAAAATCCCGAGTCTGCGTGCAGCAAGCCAGTCTCTTCCTCTGGGCCTTTCTGCCCACACAGCCGTCCTCTGGGCCTCTGTCCTCACTGGTGCTGCCACCACTCCAGCCTCCACTCTGCTCTCCTGTAGCCTTGCAGCTGTGCCACCGTGTCACCCAGAGCACTGGGCAGAGACCTTTATATAGAGTCAATAGCAATGCATTGCCCACATGTGTGTAGTGAGCTAGCCAACCAGGGCCAGGTGAGAATCCTGGCCACAGGAACTCTCATTTTATCCACATACTAATATAAATATTTCAGAAATTACATCCTGTATGGGAAGTTTCTCGGGATTTTTCAGTGTTCCTGTTGCCTGTGACATGTTTCTATTTATCAATCTAGGTGCTGTTTTGCCTGGTGATATTACACATCAACAGTAAAGTGTTATTAGTCATACATTTCAGTTATTATTTAAAATCCTTATTGGCCACCAGCTTATTCTTCATTGGAATCTAATATCTTCTAGGTCAGTTGCTGATGTACATCAGATGCAGGGCAGTTGCTGATGTACATGCAGATGTACATCAGATGCATGCATGAGGTTTCATAAAAATACAGATGTCCAGAATCTATTCCATATTTACTAAATCTCTTTATTTGATTGTCTTGGGATATTTTTAGCATATGTTTTTGTGGATAAAATGCCCCTTCCTATATAACCCAGCACCTTTCCCTAATAAAGTGGAATTCTCCGGTGAATTGCTGCTGTGTGTCACTCCTTCCTTTCATTGGTGCCGAAACCTGGGAGACGGGACACCCCAACTGGGCCCCATCTTCCCCCCCACACCAGCTGCAGCTTGCCCTCGTCCTCTTTTTCCGGCGCTGGCTCCTCACACTCACCACTCCTCTCTGGCCTTTAGGTAAGTTTTCCCCCAGAGCGAGCCACTCTTCCCCGAGCTATCGCAGCACCATTGACCATGATCGTCCAGCAAGGCCCTGACGCTCGGGGACGAGGAGGAACTGAACTCTCCCTGCCTCAGGCCTTCACGGCTGCAGCGGACCCTCAGGCCCCTCCTCCAATAGCCATAAACGAGGTGACTCCTTGCGGATGAGAACGCTCCCTTTTTCCCCCCCTCCTCCTTCCGTTCCTTCCGCCAAAAATTCCTTCCGCTGAAAATTCCTAGTACTAGGTTCCTCATGACTCCGGCACTCTGCCTTCTTAGAGAAGTCTGGGTGACGACCCACGCTTCCTAAGAAATTCCGACTCGTATACGAGTTTCTGCAGACCACCAAGGATCATCGGGGACGCCCTTTGTCTCCTTGCGGTCTGCTCCCAGTCTGAGGATCTCCATTTGTCTTCCCCTGTTTGTCTCCTTCTTTGTCCTTTAGCCATGGGAGCCTCCTCATCCGTCCCTAAAGATTCACCTCTTGAATGCCTGCTCAAGTATCTAGCCACCCTCTCCCTCACGCCTGATATAAAACCAAAACTTCTCCTTAAATACTGCTCCCAAGATTGACCGACATACTCCCTAGACAATAACAACCAATGGCCGGCAGGGGGAACTCTTGATCCTAACATCACTTGCGATCTTTTTAACTACTGCCAGCGCCTGAAAAAATGGAAGGAGATTCCTTATATCGAAGTTTTTCACCTCCTAGCTCAAAATCCCAGCCTCTGCACCACCTGTTCCTTCCCTAAGTTCTTCGTCGCCGCTGCCTCCACCCCTGCAGAAGCCTCTCGTTGACTCCCTTCCCCCTCCTCTCCTACAACAGCCCCTCCCCCTTCCTCCACCACCATCTCCTCCCCCACCTCACCCCCTTCGCCTTCATCCCCCTCACCTTCCCCCCACCGATAGAGCCTGAGCCTTTCAGCCCCCCTCTAACTAAGTCCCAGGAGCCTCCTCCGTCTTTGCCCCCACCACCTGTTTCTCCCCCACAGACTGAGCCAGAACCCTTCAGTCCCCCACCACCATGGGTCTCCGCTCTCGAGATATCTTCGCCTGCTGCTTAATAGCAGGTCGGAAAAAGGCAGCTCATAAAGTAGTCAATTTTCAAAAGCTCCAAGACATAATTCAAAGGAGGGAGGAAACTCCCTCCGAGTTCTTAGACAGACTCACTCAAGCCCTATTACAGTATACTAGCCTGGACCCAGAAACACCTGAAGGAAGACATGTCCTTATGACATACTTCCTAGCTCAAAGCTACCCCGACATTAAAGCTAAACTCAAAAAGTTAGAACAGGGCCCCGCTACCCCACAGACTGAGATCCTAACAGTGGCCTTTAAAGTCTTCCATAACCGGGAGGAGGAGAAAGAATGCCGTAAACAAAAGGCTGATCAGGCCAATTTCCAAATGTTGGCCCAGCTGATAAAACCACAACCTGGGCGCCCCTTTACAAACAAGCCCGCCCCCCCCCCCCCAGGAGCTTGTTTCAAGTGTGGACAAGAACAACATTGGTTAAGGGCGTGCCCCTCCCCCAGATCTCCTACCACCCCGTGCCCCAGATGCCACAAAAAGGGCCACTGGGGGTCTGATTGCCCAGCCACCCAAAGGGGAGGCTGGATGAACAAACCCCATCCTAAGCCCGCCGTAGTGGGGCTGGCAGAAGATTGATGGGGCCCAGGGGGCTTCTCACCTGACCATTTCCATCACCAAGCAGGAGCCCAGGGTTACTCTAATAGTAGACCATCACCTCATCTCCTTCTTCCTAGATACAGGAGCCACCTTCTCAGTCTTGTGAGAATACCGGGGCCCTACCATGCCTGCCATTACTCCTATAGTCGGGGTAGGAGGTAAACAGATTTTCCCATTAAACCCCCCCTTTTATGCACAATCCTAGACAGTCCCATACCTTTCTCCCACTCCTTCCTGGTTATGCCCCAATGTCCCATCCCTTTACTAGGACGGGACATCCTTTCTCTCCTCCACGTTTCCATAACTATATCCACTCCCACAGCCCCCAGTACTCCCTTTCTGATGGCCCTCATAGCCGACAACCCCCCTCTACCCAATGAAAGCTCCAGTTCCACCCTCATACACCCTGTAAATCCCATAGTTTGGGACATTACAAGCCCCTCTGTGGCTCTATATCCTCCTGCCTCTATCAAATTACGTGACCCCTGTCAGTATATCTGTCAGGCCCAATACCCCCTAACCACTTCAGCCCTCATAGGCCTCCAACCCATCATTCAAGATCTCTTAAACAAAAATTACCTCAGACCCACTCACTCCACGTTTAATACCCATCCTTTGCCCCAGTAGCTTATCTCTCCAAGCAATTAGACCCCACAGTTCAGGGATGGGCCCCCTGCCTATGGGCATTAGCCGCTGGACAGCTCTTGCAGAAGGAAGCTCATAAACTGACATTCAGGGCTCCCCTTACCATTCTGTCCCCAAATCACCTAAAAGATCTCTTAACCTACAAAAGTTTACAGACTCTGCCTCCCTCCAGAC
This sequence comes from Manis javanica, assembly GCF_040802235.1. Lineage (NCBI taxonomy): Eukaryota > Metazoa > Chordata > Mammalia > Pholidota > Manidae > Manis > Manis javanica. Next base: position 155,971,817 of record NC_133157.1, read on the forward strand.
TCCTGACCTTACTGTCCTCTTTCCTCCAAAATCCCGTTCACCCCCTTTGCCATTCATACCCGAATCATGACTTTTTTGACTTTTTCCTCCTTTACTGCTCCCCCACTCTCTCTCGCTTTTTTTCCTCATTCCTATTCTCTTCCCCGCCACCCCAGCCTCCTTTGTATGGTAATTCAGTCAGACAGACTTACGCACAGCATCAAACAAAAATTACTGCCCTCATTGCCACATCAGACTGCCCTCTGAAAGGCTGCTCTGAGCCTTTATACCTCCACTTTCCTCCCTCCACTGAAGTGTTCACTAGCAGCTACCTTTATTCTCCCTACCTCTGCTTCCTCTATGACCAAAGAGAAGCCTATTGCAGGTGATGGCCAGACACCTATGGGGGATGTCCCTACTGGTCTTGCGCCATTCACTACATGGGTAACTCAAGGTACCCACAGTATTACTCCTCCAACCGTTTCATAAAATATCCCAACAGCTCATTCTCCTTATCAATCCCAGATCCCTGGGACTCTCGATGGGCCGCCGGAGTCACAGCCTCAGTTTACTACGGGGGGTCCTTGACCCCCCATGGTACCCTTCATATCTCTCGAGAGTATGTTCCCTCTCATTCCCAGATCTCTCAAGTTGCATCAGATATCGGACATTCTGAAAAAGTCATTATCCAAACTCTTGATGGCACCTCTTCATCTTCTTATCCCCGCCCCTCTTCCAATTTCTCCTACTCTTGGTTACAGCTCATTCAAGACACCACCATCTTTCTCAACCACACCCTCAACATCGCCAATTGTTTCTTGTGTGCATCACTACAGCGCCCACTGCTGGCTGCCTTAATATTTCCAACTACTCCTTCCATGCAGAAGGACAACCCCTCCGCCCCCTGGCAGACATACCCCTATGGGAACCAGAATACGCAGATAATCTCATCATCCACCACTGTGTAGGCCCAACTCCACGTCCCCTCCAGCACACTTCACTACCTCTCTATCTACACCCCTACCTCCGGCTCTAAGACTTTTACGCAACCGGGACACTTCTTTTGGTGTAATGGCAGTCTTTTCAACTCACTGCCTCCCAACTCCAATATACCCTAAATTTTCATCCCCCTAATCCCACAGTTTACACTTTACAGCATGGCAGAATTTCTTGAGCTCCAACCTCCCTTGCCCTCATGCACAAAAAGGGCTGCTTTCCTTCCCATCATGGTCTGTATCTCTTTGACCACCTCAGCCATTGGGGCAGGGTTTTTGGGAGGAGCCTTGGGTCACTCTATGGGCAATTAGAGATCTCAACGCCAAACTTGAGGGGGCCCTGACATCCACTGCTGATTCCCTGGCCTCTCTCCAAAGACAGGTCACTTCGCCAGCTAAGGTCACCCTTCAAAACCAGCGGGCCTTAGATCTGCTTACAGCGAAAAGGGCAGCACCTGCGTCTTCCTTCGAGAAGAGTGCTGCTATTACATCAACGAACCCAGCATTGTAGAAACTCACCAACCTTGCCTCCAGCCTCCACTCTGCTGCCAATTCCAACCCGTTCTCTTCAATACTAACAAACCCCCTCCTTACCTGGCTCTGGCCCATTGCAGGCCCCATAATAATCATTCTCCTTGCCTGTCTCTTCTTGCCCTGTATAATAAAGTTCATTAAATCCCAAGTCGGAAAAATCTCTAATCAAACTTTCAACCAGCTTTTACTCAGGAACTACCAGCTTTTAGCCACAGAAGATTCCCTCACCCTCACGTGACCTCCTCACCACACACTGAGATGGACCCCTCTCTCCGCTGGAAACTGTTCCTGGAAACAATGGCCGCAGACACCTGGCTTCTGGCACCCATATCCTCTTGGCACCATTAGAATCAACAAGTCCTGGACCTATGGTTACAGGGAACCTTCATTGATTTCCAACCTGAAGAAGTCCACATCTACTCGTTCTTACTGTGGGGAGTCCTATCAACCCTTTCCTCCCAATCCTCAAGCCCTCACTCCCTTCTCTGCCCCCGCGTAGCAGGAAGCAGTCAGAGAGAGAAAGCAACATCCACAACCCCATAGAGGAGAAAGGGGGGAATGAATGGCCCCCACCCATAAGATGGCAAACTTCCTGCTTCTCTTCCGGGTCCTTGGTTCCCGCCGGCGCCACCTGAAGCCCAATCACCCCTCGCCCCCCTAATCCCAGCACCTAGCCAATAGCCACCAGCCCCATAGAAGTGATACCTCAATCAGCTCATGCCCCTTCCTATATAACCCAGTACCTTTCCCTAATAAAGCGGAATTCTCCAGTGAATTGCTGCTGTGTCGCTCCTTCCTTTCATTTTTCATGCCCCACATATAACCATTATTTGCTCATCAGTTGGATCATTCTTGTTATGAACTTTCATCAGCTCTTTCACATTTGAAAATGATCAGTAATAAATTAAGCATACTATTTTAACTTCTGTCATCTACAGGTGCTTTTTGCTTTACTCTGACGCTTTCCTGCTGTAGGTATGACAATTAGAAAAGTCATCACAGTGGCAGCAAACAGCGCCTGTGTTCCTTCTTCCTCCTTCAAATCAGAATGCGAGCAGTGTTCCCCTAACGTCTGCCCACCTCGCTGTCTGGGTCTGTGCATACGCCCTTGGCCTTTCCCTGCCCGAGTGTTTTCCATGTTAACTGGCCTTTTTAGGCCTTTTCTCTCTTACCTGGGAACTCTTTTTGGCCTCTTTGGTTTCTTATCTCTCCTATTCCTAATGATTAGTTCTTTATTATTTTATCTACCCCTTTTCTCTGATCAGGGATCTCTGCCCTCCTCTTTTCCTTTACAATTGCCACCCCAATTCCTAATCTTTGATCTCCCTCTTTTAACCTCTGAATCCTCCTACGTAGTCAGGGCACTCCCGGCCAATTTCCCAGATTGTGTCCACACTTCCTTCAGTGTGAACTTATCACAGTAAAAGCAAACTCTTGTTTATACAGAAAGCATTTCTAACTCCATTTTGCCTGCTTGCTAGAAGAGGAGATTTAACAAAATTTGAGCTATTTCCAATCTCTTCCGTGGACATGGGATTCTCAAGCTGAAAATCAACGCAGTGTTTCCCTAAGTGCTTTAAGTGCTTTTCTGCATTAAATTAAAGGATCAAATACCCAACCAGAATTTCAAGTCAAAAGTTAACAGCTGGTGAATAAAGAATCTCCCAGAGCCTCTTGTTATCTGAGTTAGGCCTCCATTATTGAACTTTATTTGAAACATGCAACTTGTCATTAAACTCACAGCTGCAAGATGTCTAGGAGGGAGAAAAAAGTCTGGATGGGGTTACATCAGCTACAGGAGAAATAAAACCAATCTGTGATCTTAATTCTTCAGTCTGAAGCGATGGGAGGAACCGTTTTCAGAACTGCTTGGGAAGCACACTACACATCATCCCAGGGACTGAGGGTGATGTGCACTGGCTTTTTTCCAGTCTGTGCATCCTGGCCTTGCCCACCCTTTGGACGTGCATGTCTCATTCTTATAGAAATTTTCATTGCTTCTGTCCAACAGGTGCTAAGTACAACTTAATTCTGGAATAAAGGTCAAAATCTGTGGTGCACCAAATGAGGAGGAGTTGACGTAATCACAACCGTCTGCACCAACTTTGAATAATGAGTGCTCAGTGTACAATTGTTCTGTCATATGATTTATCAGTTGCTCACTGATTTTCACTCCTTCCCCCTAAACCTTGTTGCTTTCCACAAGCTTCTTTAAACCAATTTTACTGAAAAAGCTTTCTCTAGGCCAGACTTTGTTCTAAGCTAGTGTGTCCCAAACTTGGCTACACACTAGATTCATCTGGGGAGCTTTAAGAAATCCTAATCAGAGTATCTGAAGAGGGAGCCAGGTACCGCTATTTTTAAAAGATTCTCAGGTGATTCATTGAAGACGCAGCAAAGTTTGGAAACCAATGTTGTAAGTGATTTATCTTTATCAACTCACTGTGATGGCTATTACCACTCAGAGTTATCAGATGATCCCAGGTCCCACAGGCTGGTCAACCCAGTACTCCACACTCCTCTCGCTGCTACTTGAGAACTCATCGCCCTGGACATACTTTTTCACTCATCTTCCAGGAAACTGCACTTGCATTGTCATTTCCTTAGTCCTTGTTTATGATTTCCCTGCTTGTTCCTGTCCTCCTAATGTGGAAGAGCCCCAGAATGCACCCTGAGATTGTCTCTGATTCATCTTACACTTACCCCCTTGCTGCTCTCACCCAGTCTCATGGCTGAAAGTACCACCCATAGACTGACCGTTCCCATATTCCCAGATTTATATTTCTAGCTCCGAATTTTCTCCTAAGTTCCAGATTCTTAAACCCAACTCCCTATTCAGTACCTCTCCTTGTATGTCTAATAGTCATGCCGAGACTGACATATCCGAAAGAGACTATATGGTTCCGCTCTAGCCACTCCCAAACCTACTCCTTCTACAGAAGTTCCCATCTGAGTTGTGCAGATTAGAAAGAAATTCTTCAAGTTGTGCAGATTAGAAAGAAATCACCCTTGACCCTTCTTTCTGTGAGCACATTGAATCTATCAGAAAATCCTGTGGCTATATTACTGAAAGAATCTCCAAAATCCAATTACTTCGGACAACTTCCACAAGATGCCACTGCCTCTCATCAGATCATGGCAAGCACCTTCTCACCATTCTCCCTTTAGCCATTGTGACTTTCTGGTGTCTTTTCTCAATACAGCCACTGGAATGTCCCTTTAAAGACACAAATCCAACTGTATCACTCCTTTGCATGGCTTTCCACTTAACTTAAAGGAAAACCCAAGATTGTGACGATAGTAACCAGAGGTTGTACTATAACTTGAGGAAGTTACTAATTTGGCTAACCTCGATTTTATCATCTATAACATGGCAAATATAATATCTACCTTACAGGGTCATTCTGAAGATAAAGTAAGAAAAGCCTTGTCTGTTTGCCTTTGAGTTGCTATGTACAACTTACTATTTACATTTCATAAATTTCATTTTATTTTGGACCTAATATTTCACTGGTTTGGGGAAAAAAGTAAAAATATATTAAAGTAATTATGTTATAATCTATAAATTAACACATTATGCATTTGACATTCATGTGCTTTCTTGGTGTTCATTCAGGTCGTTGACAACATTACAGGAAAGAGCTAGACCAGATATAAAACCCCTTAGACCTCTAAGTGGATTCATTTCCATATTTAACATTATTCAACCATCTACAAATTCACCCACACTGAGCATGCAAATATGCTCTTGGCTAATGGGGTTTTTTTTTTGAGAAGTTTTTAAACCTAATTGCTAAATCCTAGTATATTGTATCTCTGATGACTCCTTACCTTCTGGCTAATTGGACAATTCTTTCCCTTAGTGAACCCATTTTGATTCTGTGGATCATCTTGACCACGTCTTTGTTTCCCAAGCATTGGCAGGCCATAAATCATGTTAGACATTTGCTAGATAGAGATATGAAGTTTATTCTTTGGTAGTTGCTTGGGCTTACCTTTTGGAAGACAGAGGCATTTTCTCCACCTTCTTAAGATTTTTTTCTATTTCTCACTGATAATCTAATTGGGGTCCTTGCTTGCACCAGAACATTCCCTTTGTATCCTAAGACACATCTTGGTCTCAAAGTATGGTATGCTTACTGTGACTGAGCAGTCTTTTACTCTTCTCCATATCTTAGGGTTCAGTTCCCTCTTGACAAGGCTTGCCTTGTCTGCACAGTTTGAAGATCATTCTTTTCAAAAGAAAAGGTAGAAGTTGTTACATTGTCACATAATCTTGTACTCCCATTTTTTTGAGGCATCAGTTTCATTTTAGAACTGAGGATTGTTTTCTGATAGGATAACCAGATTTCATTTCATGTAGACAAACTTTTTCCCTAAAAATTATATTTTTATTCATTAAAGTACACATTTTTCTGAAAGCAGGCAACATTTCCCTCCCTTGACTTTATCTTTTTTCTTGTTAAAAAAATTAGATAGCTTCATCTCACTTAACTTTTTACCCTTTGTATGAGAACCATGATTTAGCATTATTAGCATATAGCACTTGAGTTGAATTAGTGCTCAGATTTTAATATATTCAGCTTCTTAATATGTGAAAATGGAAAACGTGTACCTGGCACAATTTCCCAGGGGAAAAACTCACTGAAAGGTGTTGATGGTCCCCTTTTTTCAGCTTCAGAAATAGCTGCTGTGTGCTCCTTCACCCTATGTGTGAAACACCAGGTCTTCTCTGAAGTCATCTCAAAGGATATCAACTCTATCTGTTGAACTAGTTAACTAGACAGCTTGGGTTTTACTAAACAAGAAACTAAGAAGGAAAGAAACAAGAAAATAAGGAAAGAGAAAAGTTCTTGTTAATTAGTTCACTTCAAAATTAATGCTGAGATAGTGGCATGTTTTATTTTGTCTTACAATAAACTAAAAGCATTTTCTTGATAACCTGTAACTTCCCTCTGTGCTGCTTCGTAAAGAGATCTTTATCAGTAGATCAAGGCTAATTACACAGGTGTCCTTCATTCTATATAAGGGAAAAAATCTAGAAAATGAACTCTTAAAAAATGACTTATTTACATTATAAATTTGAAAATGTTACCACTGTGATCTTCATCTTTAGATGTCTTGTCCTTCTGACTGGAGAAGGTAAAATGAGGTCACTTAAATAGTAACAGTTTAGTAACCGACATGGAATGCCTTACCAAGTGTTGGGACAGGGTGTCACTGCATCCAGTCCTCAGGACAGCAGTGAATCAGGGCTGTTCTCATTCTGTAGAAAAAGGAGTAGAGGCTCAGAGAGGTTAACAAATTTTCCCAATTCAGTTGTTAACCAGCAGAGTCTAAATTTTAAAGCAAGTGTGCCTGACTTAGAAGCCGGCTCTCATCTAGTATGCAGTATATTTTTCTGACTTTAGGCACCATGAGAAGCACCCCTGGAAGTCCATTCCCCTTCCAGTGACCCCTACGTGTGTCCTGGCAGTCTCTGAGATGTATCCCGTAGGTCCTCACTGATAGAACTCTAGAATTTAACCCTTCCATTTCCCCACTCCTACTCCTTCTTCTCTTGGTGATAACTACAACACTACTGAGGTCTACACCATCCTTAAACTCATCCAGAGGATCCTCTGCACTGCTCCCCTTCCTGAGGGAGACCCAGGTGCTTCACAGAGGCTGTCTCCCAAAGCTCTGAAAGGTCCTGGGCCAACTACCTGCCCAGTGGGGTGGCTGTGGGTTCTGGGCTCCATCACCATCTGTGGACAAAAAGGATGAGCCTGTCATGGGAGAAGCAGGTGTGCCAGAGCAACAAGACTCCTTCAGGTACCAGGACCTCACAGTCCTTTTCTTTGCCCCTGTGTGCCTCCCAGCAAATGCCTCAGCAATGTCTCATGTGCCCTTTCCTGTTTGGAATGCCCTTCCACCCTCCAACTCCCCTGTACCTGGCAAGGTCTCCTTCATTGCTTAAGACCCAGGCGAGGAACCAGCATGTCTCTGAAACTTTCCACAACTTATTGGTGACCTGCCACTGTGCTTCCATAATAGCCTTTATTTGTTTCTGATGCTGCCAGACATGTTGTATCATGATTTGTATATGCATCTATCAGCAGCCGTGGAGGCAAGAAGAGCCATTTGGTGGCTGTAGCAGGCAAAGAGGCGAGCCCTGATGAGGTCCTAAGTTGAAGTGGAGGTCGATGGGGATGCAGAGAAGTAGGGGGATTTAAGTCTGTCTTGATTAGAGCTGCAGCTCTGGGTGGGCTAGTGGTGATGCAGGAAGACTCATGAAGGCCCCAGAAGCAGCCTTGGCCCATCTCGCTTTGGAGAAAGCCTCCCCCTCTCTAATATGCTTGTTCTATGACTCTCACCTATCAAAGCCTGCCCAACATTGAGGTCTCCCCACCACTACAGATGTCCCAAGACTGATAAAAGTCATTCCTCACTGAGATCTGCTTTCTCCCCCATTCCATAGTCCAAACCCCATAAATCAGCTTTTACCTATGTATAATCCATATGGCTCACTGATATATACTGTTAGTTATATGCTAAGCTCCTTAAGGCCAGGAGCCATGACTTAACTTACTTCTTGTAATTATCAAGGCCAACACATCGTTGTGTGTGCTAGCACAGCTGTTCTCAGCCCCTCTGTCTGTCTTTCTCTCTGTGACACTCACAAAAGGTGATGATCACACATTTCTCATGCAAAATTTAGGTCTCCCTGTAACTCCACCCATATCCACCCCCATCAAGAAAGCAAATCAGAACAGTCACATGCAACCATAGCGATGACTTTAAATGTAATATAATGAGTACTGAAAACTGTACCAAGATAGTAAGTTCCTTGAGGGCAAGGACCATGTCTCATTTTTACACAGCCAATGCCAGTACCACACATACCTGCCACAGAGGCAAATGCTTGTGGAGCTGAAGGGTAGGCATCCAATGATAACTTGGCAGGGATGCTAATGTGGGGATAAGCATCTCTGTTCCATGGCATAAAGTTGGTCTGGTATATTAAAAGTTTCAGGGAAAAAATTTCAGACTTTTAAACATTTCTAGAAAATGTAGAATTTCTGGGAGTCTGATGTAGCTAGCAGAATTTATTTCCTGTGAATTAATTTCCAATAGAGAATTTTCCTCACTGTAAGACAGTGGCGAAGACTGTGTTAAGGTCATCATATGTCTGAGAGGGGTAAAAATAGGTTTCTCTCTTATGTTTTAGAGACAGAGAAAGAAAAACAGTTTTCTCTCGTGCCCTCTCACCTCCCAAAATAGTCTGAAATGGTGAGCATAGGGAAGAGCTGGAGAACCTCTCATATCAGCAGGGTTTAGATTTCAGTGATGAATTTCTACATAGTTGGTATGTGCTTGGCAGTTTTATAGGAAGAAATGCTCCTAGGCTATTTGCCTGTCCTTTTACATGTGAGTGCAGCTTGTAACCCATCCAGAATGCCAGGAGATTGAGTACGGAGGCAATTTGAAAGGATGACTAAGAGGGAAAACACTAACACCAGCCCTGTGGAGTGACGGCAGACAGATTGTTCCAGAAATCTGATTAGAAAATCTGTAACAAAAAGAGTACAGATTGTTGGCTTCCTGGAATGCAGGTCACACTGACCAAAGCCTCACAGGAAATGTTACAGATGTTTATCAAGCTCCTGCTTGAACAGCTCTAAGGATGGAGAACTCAGTTTCTGAGAAGCCTCAATAGCAGGCAGTTAAAACCTTGGAACTTAACTACTCATGGTTGTTGGGTGGGAGCTAAAATATTCTAGGAGGACCAAGGATGTTTTAAGATGCTATTATTTTAAGAATGAGTTGTATGTTAACAATTATAACAGAAATAATTGTAGGGTGCACTGAGAGGGATACGATTCTGATGCTTCTGAACTTGAAAGTCAGGAAGAAGATGGGTCCATGCAACAAGGATTGAATTTAGGTGTGTTAAAAGTTCTACAAAGACAGAACCCAAGAATGGACTAACAGTTACCAAAGGGAAACGGACTGGGGAGAGGGGGTGGGAAGGGAGGGATAAGGGGGAACAGGGGCATTATGATTAGCACACATAACGTACTGGGGGAGGGCACGGGGAAGGCAGTACAACACAGAGAAGACAAGTAGTGACTCTATAGCACTTACTACGCTGATGGGCAGTGACTGTAATGGGGTATGTGGTGGGGACTTCATAATGGGGGGAATCTAGTAACCACAGTGTTGCTCATATGATTGTATACTAATGATACCAAAATTAAAAAAAAATAAAAAATAAAAACAAAAATTCTACAAAGACCCTTTATGTTTGTAGTTTTCAATGCCCAATTCACTAATGCACAACACTTTCACATACATTCTTGCATTTGTTCCATTCACAACAATCTCCAGAACTATCGCTGTTATTTACATATTTTATACATTAGGAAAGTGAAGCCCAGAGGCTCAGGTGATTTGCCCAGAATCACTTGGGTGATGAGATTTAATTGCAGAACAGTTTACTGGGCTCCAAACATTCCAGGCCTCAGGAATGGATATCTATGTAAAATCTTATACACAGAAGGTGCTTAGTAAATAGGCAAGGCACAATGAGGGCTTCCATCCAGACTGTTTCTTTGTACTACATAGTTTCTCACTAATTCTCTCCTGTATATCATCTCAAGGACTAGGAAGTGGAGGAAATGATGGATTTTGTCAGCCACCTGTTCGTGTGAGCCATGTGTTGGCGTGACCAGGAAATGATTTATGATGGTGCAGCAGAAGAAGAGAAGAGTTGGAAATTTGCCAAATCTAACTAAGGCAATCTAGAAATAATAACAAGGGCAGGCAGAAATACAAATTTACATTAGTAAGTGGAAAGCTTATCAATTTTATGACACCTGGTTTGGAGAAGGACTCTATGAATGGGTCAGGTTGCAGGGGATCTTAACTTGAGCAGATTGAACAATGTTTCATTATAATTGGTTTCATTTATAGCCTTATGTTTTATTTTATGCATCTTAAAATGTTATTCTGAGAAGGGATTCATGGGCTTTGTCAGACTGCCAAAGGGGTTGGTGGCCAAAAAGTTAATATTCCAGGGCTTGTAACATCAAAAAGAGACAGAAAAGGCGAGGACTAAGTGATGGTGCTCATCCAGACCCTGCTTCCAGGAGAGGTGTCCCACTAGGCCAGTGGGAGGTACCATGTGCCTGGCAGAGACTTGCATGTGTGAGAGATGGATGCAGCAAGAAACGGCCTGATGCCACAAAATATAAACGGTACACTTTACTCCTCTTCCTTTGAGCCATTTAAATGGAAAACCCCCTAGAATACGGCTTTCTATGAACCTCTCCTCCTGGGCGAACCCCGCTTAAGCAGGTGTGAAAGTCCCGCCAAGTGGTGGTTACTTTGTTCAATAAATTGAACACAGTTAATAAATTGGCACTCTACATGTTCATCTATATGAGTCTGTACAGCTGAGGACTAAGCCTCATGCTGTTGAGGAATTCACCACTCACTGCCTTCTGTGAGTGGCTGGTCAACCAGCCAGCCTTCTCTTGTGAATGGAGAACTGCTTCCACTTAGAAACTACAAGCTATTTCTACCAAGAAATTGGTAGAAGTTATCTTTTGGTGGCTCTTTATAATGAGGTATATGTTAACAATTATAACCAAAAGAGATTACTCTTGGCTCTTTCACTGATTTACAGGTGGAGAAATTGTGTAACCATAAATCCAAGATAATGCGTTGCCTGGCTGCTGCATCTAACTGCATGCCAGACCAGATATCTTGTCAACCCCAGACCTAAAAAGTGGTGACCAGCATCACACTAATATGTATGTAAGGTCCTTTAGAGGCTGAAAGAGCACTAAGACGCAGTCTGGCTCTCAAGGAGCCCATGATGTAGTTGTGTTGGTGTAAAATATTGTAGTGTTATGCTCAGCAGCAATAGAAATCTGTTAACAGTTCATGTTTCTTCCAAGTTATTTACAATAATTTCCCTAATTTGTGACCAATTTTGTCCAGCACAGTTTCTGGCACATTGTAAGTACTCAGCTGATTTGGCAAAACCAAAATGCAATGTTACATCGGCAGCTATTTTCTGCCACAGTCATCCATTGTTGTCCTGTGTGCAGAAAGGATGTTCCTGATGAGAATGACTTTTACTTGTACAAAGGTGGTTTCAACACCAAATCTTCTGTGTCCAGTTTTGTCTTGTACTGTTTTGTTTCCAAGTTGCAAGGCACAGAGGCATACTCTGTGAATTGCATGCTCAGGAGTATCACAGAGACAGCCTCAGTGATAGGAATTTTTGCAAGGATACAGAGGCAAATGATACCTGCAATGTCACAGCCAGGGACTAAGGAAGTGAAAGGTCACCATGGCTGTTCCAGCTCCTGCAGCAGCTGTCCCAGAATCAGGCATCCCTCTCTCCCTGCTCTGTATTCTAGTTACAGCACCATGCTGGAGCCTCAGTTTCTATCTCTGTGCCTCATGCCAAGCCTACAGCTTCTCTGCCACTGCCTGCTGCCACCCTTGCTGCTCTCCTGCACTCCGTATCAGTTTGTGCCTGCTTCTGGATGCTTCTGTTACCCAGCTTCTGCTTCCACTGAGATTTCCCTAGAGACAACATGTCTTTGCACTAAGGTGACACTCTGTGAGGCTCCCAGGCCCAGCCACCATGTAGGCTGCTGATCAGAGATGCTCACTCAGACCCCACTGATTCCATTTGGTTGTGGCCAAGATGATGGGGTCACATCATACAGGATAAGAGGCTACTTGGAGGCTAGTGGAAGTGGTGAGGAAGACATGTATAATTCAGAGGCTGCTCACCAGTCACCAAAGCATCAATGTTGCCTCAGACCAAAGTCTGAGCATATCTGTTTCCATACAAGGAGGTAATGTGCAGCTGAGCACATGCGCATTTAGGCGTTACCATTGAGAAGCCATGTCCTTGATTGTATGCTGTGTGCTGATCCTTCACCACACCATACGTTCCAAGCCAGAACTAAAGCTTTGGGCTTCTACTTTCATTCAGATGGGGCTCACACTGCCTGTTTCCCATAGGACCTACTGCCCGGGCTGTAGGTAGTGATGGCTCCCTAAAAACCTTTGGCTCATCTAAAGGATTCCATTTGCTTCTGTAATTGCCCATTTTGGGCCTGACAGAGGAACTAGAAAACTGGAAAAAATTGTCCAGCTGTAAAGTCCGTAAGTGATACGTGCTTGTTCCAGCAAAAGTACTAATAATGACAATAAGAATAATAGTTTCATCCTGCCATTTTCCATTTAGAATGTATGGACTCCTTTAGCAAAAGTGTTTCCTGAAAACTTTGATGTCACCTTCCAGGGACACCTCTTTCAGGCTGCAGTACTATAGGACTTGTTTGCTGCCCTGAGGGATGACCAGGCTCCTCCCAACCTCTGCGTTCAAGGCTCACCCTTAGCAATGCACTGCACTGTATCCCACTGCATCAGACTATGTAAATGAGCAAAGAAATACCTTCTCTTCCACCAGTAGATGAAGTTAAAACTTGCTCAGGGCCTAAATGAGGTTCTGCATTCTGCACAGGTGGGAGATAGAGCAGAACTGTACGCACCAACTCAGAGCTCTGTAATGGTAAGGCTCCTAAGAGGCACCTTAGTTCCCATGTTTGGTTGAAATTGAGGGCATGCACAAAAGAGAGTGCCTTTGAAAAAAGCAATCTCCAAAAATGATTATCTTGTTCTGGGTCATGGCCAACTCTGACAGCTCAGGGCAGGATATTAGACTGCGTGACTGGTGGGAGAAGGGGTGTAGTTGCTTGAAGTTTAGTTCTTGGAAGTCTCCCAGCCTTACCAAAATATGTTAGTGGTGATTGTGATGAGGATTCTCTGCCTCCCAAGGCTCTGGTTGTCCCTGGTTCCAGGAAAGCCTCAGCACCTTAGGCCTGTGGGTGTTAATGGTTTCTAGCTGCTGCGAGCCCTTGAGAGTGCTTCAACACCCTGATGGTTCTCTTAACCCTGCCTACACCTCTGCAAACAATTACTTCACCAAGAAGCCTTCCTCAAAAATCCCAGCTGATGATACCATCCATCTAATTCCAGGACCTTGATTGAAACCTCTACGCAAATATCTTCAAAGTAAAATAGTTGAGTTTCCAAAGCAGACAATTCCTATTCCCATTTCTGAGATTTATCAATATGGTAACATCTTATGCTTATCAGCTTAAAATAATTTCTTTACATTTTTAATAGCATGTTTATAGAAAGCCACCACTTCATTTTCAGTTTGGATCCTGGCCCAAATGAAATGAATGCTTTATAGAAGATCAATGTTACTCAATTTTCAAAGGCTTGATCTTCTTTAGCAATATTTCTCCCCTAATAAATATTTCTTCAATGCAAATTTAACTTACAATGGTTAGGTACTGTGCTCTTATTGTTTCATGTTGCAAAGAGATTGCAGAACACAAAATTTTGCAGAAAATGAAATAATGGGGGAAATGTTGTAAAATTCCATGAATTAGTTCTTGTATGTTCAGAATTTTTGGTTATCATGTCCTAACCTGATCTAACCTTTTCTTGGCAAATCTGTTCTTCACAGTGCCTGAGTTTTCAGGACTTGATTTTGTGAGCACTCCTGTCCCTTCTGTGTGCTTCGGCTGCACCTAGGGGCTCTGCACTTGGTCCTGCAACTAATTCATGCCCCTGTACTCGCCCTTCCTCACTGCTTTTTCCTCTCAAACCTTGTGTGTTCATCCAGCTTAGCTCTAAACGATGGCATTGCCTCCACTCCAGTATTCCTGGGTACCGGTATCTCCTGCTGTTCCCATGAACACATGTTCTGTAAACAAGTCATCCACTTCCCACCAGCACCCCCTCCACTTTCCCATCTGAACTGCAGTGGGCATGTCACTAATCTCCTTGTTGGATGGAGTCTTCTTGTTTCTTCAGTAGAGGTTGTTTTCTCTCTCATTTCTTACAACACCCCAGAGATGGATACAGAGGTCAGCATGTTCCCCATTTCCCCTTGGCAGTTCCAGACCATTGTTCTAATTGAATAATATTTTTGTCACCACCCAGTCACTGAAGGACAAGGAGGAAAAGCAGGCCAAAGGGTTTGGAATTGCTGTTTTAAATAGCTGTGGTCCTAGGTCGAATGGTGATCTCCAAAAGTATCCAGGTCTTAATCCCTAGAATTTGTGAGTGTTATTACCTTTTAGACAAGGAAGAGACTTTGCAGATGTGGTTAAGGATTTTAGAAGATGAGCCTGGATTATCTCAATGAACTCCAAATGAAATCACAAGTATCTTAATGACAGGGAGGCCTAATATTTTAGGGAGATTTGAGACAGAAGAGGAGGCAAATGAGGCAAGAAGGAAGGGGCTACAAGCAATGATGTGAGGAATGCAGCCCTAGAAGCTGGAAAAAGCAAGGCAAAACATTCTCCCCTAGGGTCTCTTGAGGGAGCACAGCCTGCCAAGCCTTTGATTTCAGCCCAGTGAGACTGATTCTGGTGTTCTGACTTCCAGGACTGGAAGGGAATAAATGTATGCTGTTTTAATCCACCAAGTTTGTGGTGCTTTGCTATAACAACCATAGGAAAACAAGATGGGATTCTTGGATAACTTCTATTGTACTATTTTGGAATGTAGGAGTGATCAGAGATGGTTTTTTAGCTCTCCCTAACACTGCTGCTGAATTAATCTCTCTAAAAATACAACACCAATCACATTCTTAACCCTTCTCAAAACCACCTGTAGGTTTTTTTTTGATGACTTTAGAATGGCCTAATTAGCTTCCTCCAGATTCTGTCTACACATCCTTTTCTGCCCTATCACTCCCTGTTTGTCCTTCAACACCAAGCCAGACGTATGCCATGCCCCGTGCACCCCACATGCAATCCCACCTCTGCCTCTGGACCTTTGATCATCTCCCTGCTCCAGCCTAGTTGCCTCCCTCTCAGCATAACATGCATCATGTGTCCATCAGGTTTTAACTAGATACCAGGCCATCATGAACTCTCTCCCAGTTCCTTCTCAGAAATTATTTTGTCTCTCTTCTCAACACGCAAAGTGTTTCATGGGTTCCTCTCTGCTGACCCCTAGTATATTCAAGCTTCCCTTATAGTTGTAGGCGATAGTAGTTAAATTCACACACTCTGGAGCCGTATCTCCTGCAGCTGAATTCCTACTGAGTGCTTACTGGATAAGTGACTTAGGCAAGCTATATAATTCTTCTGTGCTTGTCTCTCCATCTGAAAAGAGAACAGGAATAATAATCACATTAACTTAATGGTTTGTCATAAAGATTAAACAAGTTCTGTGCCGCGCACATTAAGCATGTTTGATAAAGGCCAGCTATTGTTTTTATTATGCATTATCTTGCTTTTCAACTCCAAGTTCCTTAATGGGAAGACCCTACATCTTTTGCATCTTTGTCTTCTTCACATTCCTTATATCAATGTTCTGCAGAGTAAACTTTAGTTTTAATGTCCTCATGAGACAATAAATAGATGTCAGAGCTAAAATGCAGTTAGAAGGAAGAAATAGCACCGGTTTTATTTTCTCACGTTCTGTACACCCACTTGACTGTAACTTACTGCAGCTTCGTTCTGTGCTGCTGGGACTGCCATCAGAAGATCAACAGCTTCTTAAATGCTGGATTTAAGGACATGCTGTAGGTTTTACCTGACTTCTGGCCACTTCCTTTCCCCAGGACCTCTCTTCTCTCTCTACCTTGGTACTTTACCGCACTCAGCTGATCCTCCTCTTACTGCTCAACTTGCCCTTTTCTGGTCCCTTTGGGTTCCCTCTCTCCATAGGTGTGGTACTGTATACTCAGGCATTTAATTTGAGAATCTTATTTCTTTTCATTGTACCTATTCTTCCTGGAAATCATTGCCACTCTTCTGATTTTCACTACCCCCCATACACCATACACTGATAACTCCCATATTGTACTTACAGCATAGACATCTCCCCTGAGTTGCAGACGCAGAACTCCAGTGAGTGCTAGCCAGCTTACCCTTGATGTTGCATAGACATCTCAAATTCTATGACCATTGGAAATGAAACATTGGCATATTCATTTAGAAGGCAAAGTATGCTAAGCGGAGGGCCATTCACCAGTGCTAGAAGCCTCCCACACCCCTTGGCTGCAGTTCTGCTCCCACATCTTCAAAGCCAGCAATGGTGGGTCAGTTCCATCTTACCCTTCCAAACTCCCCCTTCTTCTTCCATCTCTCTGCTCCCCCCAACTGCCTCCACCCCCATCCTACCCCCCATCCGTTTCCTCCTTCTGATCTTAAAAGTTCATCTGATTGAACTGGTCCACCTGGATAGTCCAGGAAAACCTCTCCATCTTAAAGCTTAACCTTAATCATCTCTGCAAGTCCCTTTGCTGTGGAAGGTAACATGTTCAGTTTCTGGGAGGCATCATTCTGCTGCCACACTAGGGGTGAGACAGATGATCAGTGAAAGCCTGAGATCATTTGATTTGAATTCTGTGACCACAAAATTCATAGTTGATTATTTTTCCTTGTATTGTACCTAAATTCTTATTTTTATTATTTTAAATCCAAGAGATATAGGAAAGGACTGAGCTCTGTGTGGTTCATTTAGTGGGCATTTCCAGGAATGTTCGGTGTGCAAATCTCACAGGGCATTTACCTGGACATCCTCTGCAAGGAGACGCTCACAGGTGTGCCTGCCAGGTATGGAAGAGCACCTTGAGAGCCATTCAGAAGGAGACTGGGAGTCAATAGATGGAGTTCCCTTATTTAAAATTTAAACTATTAGCTAAGGATTGGTTAAATAAGCTTCTGAGAAAAGAGGCCCATCATGTGATGAATAGTCAGAGCAGAAGCAAGAAAGGATTTTTGTTCTATAGCAAACGAAACTATTAAAAGTTATTGGGTTAGGACAAATGTTCATTTGTAAGACTACCATCCAATAAAATTTCATATTTCTTACCTATAAAATTATTAAAACAAAAGCATTTGAATTTATTAATGCTTATGAATTATTTGCTAGGGCAATATTTACTGAATTAT
The DNA here is from genome assembly GCF_040802235.1 of Manis javanica. Lineage (NCBI taxonomy): Eukaryota > Metazoa > Chordata > Mammalia > Pholidota > Manidae > Manis > Manis javanica. Next base: position 155,989,323 of record NC_133157.1, read on the forward strand.
TTCCCCCTTTTAGCAAATCTTTATGATTCTCAAAATATAGCACTTTTAATCTTTAAGGAGTTTTGGAAATAATGTTCCTTAATTTCCTGCCCTCTAGTGACAAAAATAATGAACTCATGCATTTATATTGAACAAACTGCATGTTTTGGTATCAGCAAAAAAAATGATATCAGAGAATTTGGGGATAGAAAATATGAGGAAGTCTGGCTATCATTAGTGTTATAAACTTGAGTACAATAAACCAATTTTGTTTGGCAAAATTTTTATTTAGTCTGATGCATGACTAAAATTGTTACAGAAAAGTCAGTGTGCTGTTTCTAGCTATCACCTGGCCATCTATGACCTCTGTCTTTATAATAATAGGATTTATATCACACAAAACTCTGGTAACCAGGAATTTATAATTTAATATGTTTCATCTTACATATTAGAATTGAAGGCACTTCACTAATCCTAAAAATGACTCCCAATATTGTATTCATTGAATCTTAAGTCCAGGCAATAACCAACTTGGGAGTGTAAGACAGAGTTAAAATAATCAAACTAGCTTGTCATTATAATAGGACTACAAAGGATAGAATCACTAGGTCTGATTATGTGCAGTGTCAGAGCTTTAGCCTGACTGCATCATTGCTGTCACTTTCTGAACATCTTGGCATTCCTGGGGCACAGCAATATATGTGGTGTTTGTGCCATTGACTTATCATCAACAAACTTATTGAGTGTCTACTCTGTGCTAGGCTCTGCCTTTGGTGCTAAATGACTGAACTTGAAGGTGAAGGAGCCATTCAACATGCTGCACTCATGGGCCTTGTTGGGGATCTGGGTGCTTGCATCCTAAGAGAGAGCTACTATGTTCTGATGTTGTACAGACTAGGTCACTATGTCTCATTTAAAACCCATTGCCCTACTTTTCAGGTCTCATGGGTTAGGACTGAGGGCAGGAATATTTTGTTGGAGATGGAAATGTGAGCTACAGGGCCAGCTATTTCTGAGGCCACTCTTTGTTGGCAGTCACAGCAGTGCTACTGTGCCTCCCTTTACCTAGCACAGCCACAACAGCCCCTTGTAAGTGTATGAGCTAGCCAGTGGGTTTCCATGCAACTGCCCCCGAGCAAACAGAGGGTAGAGTCGGGTAGCGCCCTATCTGAGTGTGATAAGATTGAGTTAGGGACCAGCACACTCCATGTCAGGCTGTCACTCACTGCACATTTCCTATGTGGCAGACTCAGAGCTGCATCTCTACTCTCTCCAGTGGCCTTCTCAGGGGGGTGTTATCACCTCCACGTACAGAGGAGGTCACCAACAGAGAAACTGCCCAAGGTTACTTCTGGAAATTCTAAGTTTATTTAGAGACATTGGACCCAACTTTCCACTCTTCCTGAACAATTTCTGTAATTGTGTTTCAAAGGCAGGGAGAACCTCTCAGGAGGACGTGCCTTCTGGTCAGAAGCCTTCTGGAAGTAGTTGTTCTGTTCAGATGCCCAGTTATATGGCCACTGCGGCTTCTGCTGAAGGCAGACCTTGTTAGCCATCCCACCTTTTTATAGGGTAATGGAAAGAGGAGATTTTCTTCTTAGGAAGAACAGCGTTTTTGCTTAGAAGGTCCTGATGAGTGTTGCGAACAGAGGACTTCCCAGCAATGGAAGGATCAAAGCTTCACAGAGAGTGGATGTTGCTCCTCTGAGACCGGGCAGGCATTCTTCTGCTTTCCTTTTGGAAGGGGCAGGGAAAGAGGAAGAGGAAGTCTGTGGGGCTGGTAAGACAGAGTCCTGGGAAGGGATGGTGAGACATGCATTTGCAGATGAGGTGCCTGCTGACATTGATCATGTCCCTCTCGGAAAGCTGTGGGGCGTATGGGTTGCTCCCACATGCTTTGGGGGTGGAATCTTTTGAACCTTCAAGACCTGCTATTTTTACATCAGTATCAAGAAGGGAGAGAGCAGACACAGGTTAGGATGCCCGGCTGCAGATAGCACCATGAGTGATTGGGTATTTGCATAAACCCAGGCGAATGTGTGCCAGGTATACCTAAACACCCAAAGGAAAATGGAACTTGGCTAGTATTGTATTACTTTATACAACTTGTTTCTTTATAGATAACAAAATAGAGCAGAACCTACCTTATTAACTCAATTTTTAGAAACCTTATACTTTGAACCTATATGAAAATTAGGTTTTTCTGATTTATAGATGACATGTACATTTAATAAAAGCTATTTTATAAACTTAATGTAAGACCATCTTACAATCAGTATGTTATTAGAAGTGAGAGATTGTGTGGAAGAAAGACATATGATCCAAGTTCATTGTGAAGGAAAAAAATACATTGGTTAAAATTTGAAGTTCCCAATTTAAGAGAAAATAACCAAAAAAGAGGGTCAGGGCCAATATTTATGACATTCAGCTGATGAAAAGGCAGTGGCAGACTGTGGTGGGGAAAAGGACAGGAATTTATAGTTTGGAGTTTCTGTATCTTTACAAATGTTAACTGTATGGACCACAAGGATTCTTTGATGTAGATTTTAACTCAGTTTTTAAGTGAGAAAGCTAACATTTAAGTAAAGGGCCCAATGTCACACAGTTAGAAATGTAAACATTCAGATCTGAACCAGATCGCTCTGACCCCACACTGCCAGGGCCCGAGAGTGTGTGTAAGCATGTGGGGCCCCTCATCGCCCTCCGGAGGCAGGCAGTGGAATCCGCAGCAGATGGGAGCCTTCCTGCGGGGGAGCTGAGGCCCTCTCCTGGGCACCACTCTCATGGCACTTTCCAGGCAGCCTCTACTGCTGGCCAGAGTTTGCACTGAACCAGCCCCTCCCCGCCATGCCTGCACTGGGTGCAAGGACAACATGGTCTCATGTAACAGACCTCATCACCAGAATAGGACAGTGACAAATGGCATCTGCTTCAAAAGAAATGGATCTCCCTTTAAGGGATCACTGGGCATTTAGAGAAAACATGCTGAAATACTTTCAAGGAAAAAGAAAAAGAGAGAAATAAGCCATAGACAGCTCTTCTTAAACCAATTCAAAACGACCACAGAAATGACACACAGTAGCAGTAGGGACTTCCACTATCTGGACATTAGCCTGGGCTCTTTTACTGCCAAGAATGGAGCATCTGAAAATTTATGGATTTTTTTTTCTTAAGGACAATTTGATTTCTCAACAGCCAGAACAAGCAGTTAGAGGAACTGCTGCTAACGTATCTCTGGCCGATAAGAAAGCTTGTAAGTGGCAGACTAACTAACTGCAAATGTGTCTCTCTTGCTACCTCCCATTCTGCTGCACACAGTGGGCGTGAAGATCATGGGCACATGGGCTCGGGCTGGAGGGATGCAGGGAAAGTACTTTTGGAGCTGGAGTGCTTTGCCAGCAGGGGTGGGGATGGAACTGGGAGTGCTGGTGACACCCAGTGGGTCTGAGGAGAGGGGCCCTAGCAAGGGGTGGAGAGATACTTAATGGGAGGAGGGAGAATGGCTAAGACACTGTTTACCGTATAATAACAGTAATCCTAAAAAGAGAGGTGCAAGCTTCCCTATACCTCATCTTCCCTCTCCACCCAAAGGCCCTGTTACCTGGACCCAGACTTCAGGCTTAGGTATGCCATGGCCAAGCAGACCTGGTGTGGATAGTCCAGGAAACTCTCCATCAGTTATTTCTGCAAGAAGATGCATTCTGAGTTCCAATTAGTCAACTTTCCAATACATTTTGGAATGCAATCAAGTTTTAAATTGAGAACTGCCTGTAGCTCCTCATTAGCATTCCTGTGTGCCAATGCATGGGCTCCTATTTAGAATGCACTTAAAGAAATCATTCAGCAAAAATTTGAAATTCATGTATACTAAAGAAAGTAATGATCTTTATCAAATGTTAGGGGTACAGGGAAGATGCACCAGTTGAGGCTGGTATTTCTGGATTCATAGTTAAAGGAGACTAATTCAATGCAAAATGCTGCTGAAAGGCCAATTATAATTTCAAAGTACTGAATGGTATGTCTATTTTAGTTAAGAGTTTCCTTATGTAGCTGTAGGACTGAATTTAGTTCTGCACTTTTGGAAAATCTTCTATTTTTTTTCCTCATAAGCTTAACATACATTAATCTCTCTCCTTGCACTCCCCCTCCCCCCACTTGACTCACTGGCTCCCATTCCTATGTTTTGGCTTAGACTTTCCTGTAGCACATAGCTGTGGTTGTCAAATTATGTGTCATGGTTTGAAAAATTCACAAGGAGATGTATAATGTCAAATGTTATGTTTTATCATTTTACATGTTGGGTTTCGAAGCATTATATTAAAGAAACAGAAGACCCAGTACTAATTTCTGAACCACAGTTTTTATCACATACCTTTTGTTCTATGAATTTTTTTATTCTTTTTCATCTGACATCAGCTGATAATCTGTTAATTAAATCTGAAGTCTGTAGTTTCTTTTAATATTGTCAATTGATAGATTCTTCTGTTTCCAAACAAGGGAGAGAATGTTGTTCTCCCAAACCTTTCATTTAGATTAACATTGAACTTCATTCAGTTGGAAATATAAGTGGTCTTTTTCCTAAAATCCTCTGAGAAGACAGGGTTATACAGACTGAAAGATGTTTTAAAATGATATTTTAAAAACTACTTCCCAAGCAGTGCCAGGACAGTGGGTCACCTCGGCCTGTGCTGGGGAGGTGGCAATTCCGAAGACCTGCAGAACCCAGAGCAGAACCTCTGCCAGGGGCGAGCCTGAAGACTTCTTCTCACAGCCACTTCCTTTGACCAAGTTATCCTCAGAAAGCTATTCAAATTTCCCAGTTGCAGGAAGAAAGGTCTAACTCATTAGGACAACACACAGTTGTTGACAACTGGTCTTTAGCTATTCTTTTAGTTTCACTTCCAGATGCTTCCTTCCATTCTCCTTTTCTCTGTACAGTCTCCTTTTTTGCACACCTCTATGTTAGCATTTCATGACATTATACTTCAGCTTTTTGTTTAAACAATGTTTTGGTGTGTAGCCTTCCTCCTAGCTAGCATATAATCTTCTTAAATATCCTACTCTTTTTCGTAGCATGGGGCTGCACACACAGTGAGTACTTAATAGACACTAATTAACTGAGAAAAATGAAAAAAAGATGAACTGTTTCCAATAACAGGTCAAATTAATTTATCAGTACCTATTAACTGCTTCCAGTTTTTGTCAGAGAAACAAGAAGATAACAGATTCTAAGAGATAGGAATGAAGTAGAATGTATATTTGATGGCATTTATGAGGAGAAAAAAACTTTCTTATTCAGACAACCAGGTGCTATTCAGGAAGGATGAGTCCAGATAGGACCTTTCAGTGGTAGCCTTTAGCTTCTGGAACTAGATGAGGGCAGAGGGGCTGGCAGTATGGGCAGCCTGGATGGAAGGATTCTGAAATGCAAAGTGGGAAGGCAACCAAGGAAGCCTTTCTCAACCTCACAGTTTTATCTTCATTTAGTTCTGGTTTACCTTAAGCCTTTCTTTCTTTCTTTTTTCTTTTGCCAAGTTTTGTTTTTGGATATGGCTAGTTGGAGAGCCATAGAAGATGTGGACAGCTGCTGTTTGTGCTTTTCTGTATTCAAGTAAAGCAGCTGGAGGTCAGAGGCAAGATGACAGGATAGATGAACTGACCCTTGGATGGCTGCAAGAAGTTGGGCTGGCTGCCCTCCTCCACCTCCTGTTTCTCCTAGTAAGTTTATGCATCTATCATAGTGTGGAAACATTATAAATAACTTGTGGAAAAAAGTTGTCATGGAGGATGCTTTAATATAGGTTGAAAGCAGATATATATTGATGCTACATAGAACTGTGCAAACTAAAGCCCACTGTGGCCCAAGAAAATGCTGGACTTGGATCATACTCTAGTGCAGACATTCTTACTAGGTCTTTATTGTGAATTTGAAGTGGGGATCAGATACAGGGGTTTGGCATGCGACTGTGTGGAAGGCAGGGGTGGGGGTAAAGGCTGCATGTAGGGCACTCTGAAAATTACCAGCTGTCTCCTCATTTGAGCAGAGAACGAGCTCCTGGGGTCTAGACACCCTCCCCATGGAATTTCAGGTCTGTGGACTTCCACTGTGAGCCTTGTGGGTATGGGAGCAGCATTCCCTTGAATTTCAACCTGTGGAATCCCATTGAGATGTGGCTGGACTATTGGAGAACTAGGGTGAGGAGGAGTGGGGGACTCTGAAGACACACAGCAGAAGCCCTAAATTCCACTCCACAGGGCACAGCAGTTTAATCACTCATTGATGTGAAGGAGCAATTGAAGTCATTGGTCTTGCCAATGTGTTTCAGCCCCAGGCAAGTTCACTATGGATTCAATGTGACCAAAGAAATGACAGTTGAATGTTCTTGGGTGAAAGGGTTATACCCAAGTTCATTTCCACGGTGGCAGGTCAGTCACTAAAATCTCATTCACTCAGAAAAAGTCTGCACACAGCAACCCGGTCTCTGCCTCTGGGCCTCGCCATCTGCACAGCCATTCTCTGGGCCTCTGTCCTTGGTGCTGCCACCACTCCAGCCTCTGCTCTGCTCTCCTGCAACCTTGCAGCCCTGCCACCATGTCGTGCCCAGAGCACTGGGCGGAGCTCTTTATATAGAGTCAACAGCCATGTATTGCCCACAGGTGTGCAGTGAGCCAATCAACCACGGCAGGTGAGAATCCTGGCCACAGGAACTCTCATTTTATCCACAACTCCCCTCTGGGTGAACTACACACACACACACAAAAAAAAAAAAAAAACTGTGATAGAATAAATGTCACTTTATGTATTTTAACATATCATGTTGAGGAAAGCCTCGCAGAAGCAGAGGTAAGAGAGAAAAATGAGTAGGGAGATTTCCAAAGTATGCTACTGAGATGATCTCCTTGTGAATGTACCTATTTCAGACTCAGTTAAAGATGGAGGGAAGCAGCAGAATGGACTGAATCAGTAATTCTCAATTTTTAGGTCATCTGAATGATCTGAAGAGCTTGTGAATACACATATTGCTAGGCTCCACCCCAGAATTTCTGATCCAGAATATTTAATTCCTTTTCTGATTCTGACCTTTCTGCCTTACAGAAAAGTGATTGCTTCTAGCTGCCTTGCTTTGCAGAATGTTGTTCTTTTTCTCCAAACTTGGAACATTCCTCTGCCTTCATCACAAGGGGCTGTGGGAGGATGAATCTGGGACCCTGAGGCCCCAGCGAAAGGAGCCGAATCTGAATGAGGGACAGAGACTCAGGGAGAAAGGTCTGCTGAATGCCTACGCAGGATGAATTTCCCACAGCTGAAAAGGAAGCCAGTGTCAACTATCTGGTATTTATTTCATCTGTTTGGTATCATCTTCAGAGTCTGAGGTGCTTCTTATTAAGATTGTGTGCTTTCTTTTCTGTATTTTTTTCTGCATGATTTTCCAGACATTTTAGACTACAATGGCAAGATGAAGCACAAATTGCTGAAACAAAATGTTTTTCTCTTTTGACAGACAAATGCCTATTAAATTTATGTGGCTGGTTGCTAGAACAGGCTTCAGATTGCTGATGACTTTTTGGTTGAAGCCATCAGTCCCAGCATTATCTGCACGTACTGTGGATAGAGCTTCTCCCACTTGAAGCAGGTGGAGTCACCCGCAGGGCCACCATATTGCACAACTGCAAGCATCAATCACATTGCTGCGGCCCTAGAGAAGGAATGTTTTTCACTATCCCCTGAAAATCTAGTTATCACAATCACCTCTCCTATTCACTCCTGTTTTCTTTCAGTGTGGGTAAAATACCTTCAAATCCACTCTGATATGTCTTGCCAATGGGTTTCAGCCCCGGGCAAGTTCACTATGGATTGAGTGTGACAAAAAAAAAATGACAGTAGAACGTTTTTTGGGGGGTGAAAGGGTTTATTATCCGACTTATTCTCCTAGCAGTAGGTCAGGCACTAGCGTCTCTGCCTCTGCCCAGAGCACTGGGCCAAGCTCTCCATATAGCGCAGTAATAGCTCATTGCCTATGGGTATAGAGGCAGTAGCCTAGCAACAAGCCAGTTACATCATCAAGTGGTTTAAGATCAGTGAGGATCCTGGCCATAGGAACCCCAACTTCCCCACAGATAAGAAACTAAAGAACTAAATTACAATGAAGACCTACAGATACAGAGGAAGAAAATAGCTCAAGGTGACTAAGAATCATCTCTAATACAGGTTTCTGGTTTCACAGATGAGAAAACAAGGGTCCTACAAACATCCATTAAATACACATAACACTTCAATATACCATAATTTCAATAGCTGCATAGCGGTCCATCCTATATAGGTATTATAATTTATTTAATGAATTCCATGTTGCAAGAACTTAAGATTTTTTTTCAAATTTTCACTGTCATGGGCAATTGCCCAGACATTCATTGTAGATAGAGGTGAGACAGTGCTATTTTAATAGGTGATGGGCCACAATTCCAATACAATATCAGCAATAGAATTATAGAGTCCCACATTTAAGGTACCAGCAGTTAGTAACATATAATGCATGCATAATGTTTATTTATGTACATTTTACATAAGAATTACCCTTCATTAAGTGTTCAGTCAAAGGCAGGTCCTGTGCTAAGGGATACAGTATTTTCTGTGATCCTTGTACGTGTCCTAGGACTTAGAGCAGATGACTGTTTCCAACTGGCCAGATGAGGAAACTGAAGTTGACAGTAGCTGCAAGGCTTACCCCAGATGCACAGGTGGTAAGCAGCAAAGTCAGGTACCAACTCAAGTCCCCCTGTATTAGGGCCACTGTCATGCTGTCTCTTCTTGCCTTGAAGATAATAAAGCAGAGTGTCTAGCAGAAGAGAAATAGAAAGTACATGAAAATGAGAACAAGGTCAGGGGGAGAAAATTTATGAGGTTATTTTCTTTCTTCTTCATTTTATTTTCAAGAAAATACGGATGCCATATTAAGACATTTATAGTTTAGGTATTTTGAATACACTCAAATGAATATGAATGTTATTTAGTAAGATGCTAACAATTCATTAGGTTATAAATTTAAACCTCAAAAATGTAAATTTCAATATCAAACTCTACATTAAAGGCAAATAATTACAATTTTCGTAGATGTGAAAGTACTGGGTCAAGAAACATTCAGGAATTTCCTCAGGAATTTCCTGAATAAAATCTGAAACTGGCCACCCATCCCCACAGGGCAGAAGAGACAGGAGAGTCAGACTGCTCCGGATTGGTGGGCTGCAGGTTTAACAGGCCAAGGAACACACATACGGGGCTTGTCCTGGCTGGCCCCTAGAGGAGTAAATCTCTGCACCTGCCCACTCAGCCCTAAATGTTTACATAGAGCAGTCCCCTATTTAGTCTAGATGGTCTGAGCAATACCTCACTCTCTCAAAGCTGAATCCTTGAAACTGGCTCCTACTGCAGGTACAGTGAGCAGAATGCACAAGGACAGGGGAGGGGTGAGAACCCTGTGACCGCCCAGGTCCAGCTCGCAGGTTAACTGGTGGTCATGTCCTCTTCCAACAAGGAGATAGGTACAATTTTGATATTTGTTATACTTTTTGCCAAATTTCCCTTTAAAAAGTTTCTAATAATTTGTTTTCCTTTGAGTCTTTCTGATACTCTTGTCATGTTGGAAATTCCTCTTTTTTAAAAAATTCCTCCTAAATACCTCTTCTTTTAAATCTGTTTTAATTCTGAGCTTGTTTAACAATGGAAACTGATCTTTCTTGTTTCTAATTAGAATTTGTTCAATTAACTATGAGCTTTAACTTTTTTTTATATTTACTGCTGTTTGTTCTTTTGTAAATTTCCCATTCTTTGGTTTTGCTAAGTTTTTATTGGGGTCTTTTATACATTTTTGTCCTTATTGAGTTGTAAGAGCTTTCCTACATTGAGGATATTTAGTTTGACAAAAATATTGTAATCTCCCTAGCCCTAGGGTTTGTTGTTGACTTTTTAATTTTATTTATAGTGCTTTGTCATTTCAAAGCTTCATAATTTTATTAGTGAAGGTAATCTACCTATTCCTTTTGTGAATGCTGTTTTTGTACACATGGATAATTTCTGGTAGCTCTTTTACTGATACAGTTCAAGACTTGAGTGTATGTTAATCAACATAATTGTCTTGTGTCAGATAATGTGGGGGGGAACATTTTCTCATTAAAATGACCTGAGATTCCTTTCTGAGGTTCCTGTGTCTGCTTGTCTCAATGAGACACACTTTTATTTTATTTTTTTACAAATTCCCCAACTCACTGTTGATCCCAGCAGCATCTTTTAGTGAAGCCATGAACATTTGCTATTCTGCTGAAGCTTGCTGCCTCAAAGTCATTTTCAGATTATAAAAAAGAGGGAATTGAGTTTAATAGGCTGGACCTCTTCTTGTGAAGATCAGAGAGAAAATCTATAGCTTTTTCTGAAAGATGATCTTGCCTAAGAGAAATAATGATGGAAATAAAAGGCCTGTCTTACCATCTCCTGTGGGCCTCAGTGCATTTTAATCCTAATTACAGAAGTTGGAAAGAGCCTTCCAGAAGGAGCTGATTATAAGCACAGCTCCATATGGAGCACACTGAGGGTTACCACTGCAGCTGCTGAGCATTACAGCATTAGACTCTTACTGGAAATGTCTCTATACGAAGCATACGTTGAAACATGGTTTATTAAACTCTGCCACGGGGAAGTCCTTTGGTGTTTTTAGTACCAGGGGACATATTTTTTATGCCAGGAGCCCCTTTCTTCCTTTAAGCCTTGATGATGCATTTTTTATGCATTGATATTGCATGAAACCTTTGGAATTGTTAGACTTCCCTGCTTGTATCCCTGATAGAGGGCATGGCAATCAGTTTTAGATCTTTATCTTTGGGCAGTGGGCTTGGATTATTTTTGGCTGGGGAAAGTTAAAGACAGAAATTCAATGGCTTCTAGGCCACACATTGGGGAGGGCTGGTAAAGTGTGCCATGAGGGTGAGAGGCAAAAGGGGATTGGGGATGAGTGCAGATCTCATGCAAGTCTGTCCTGTGTAAGCTGGCATGCTATCCGGCATTCCCGGATCAGAGGGGTCAGGAGCAGGGAGGACAAATGATCTGCTTGCTATTTCAAAACTGGAAAAAGGAGTTAGTGTTGCCTTGGCAGCAAAATATGAATGTTTTAATGGTTAAGTGTTTTTCTCCCCTTCTGGGCTGTGTAACTCCGCACAATTCTGTACCAGTAACAACCAAACACAGTGGAGACCACACAAAAATAAACAAGACAGACAGGAGAAAAAAGCCCACGTCACTGAAATCTAAAGATAACCTCACATTCTATTTTAGCTAATATTTCTTATTCCCACTTTCACTCCAGTTCAACTCTCAAAAGCTCTGGAGTAATAAGTGTTAGTCAGGACTCCAAGGCAAAGCTGGGTGCAGGGGGAGAGTACGACAGCCAGCACCCTGAATACTTTGCTTCTCCCTGGCTGCTCAGTGTGCTAGCAGGTTCAAGAGGGACATAGGTGGAGAGGACGCCTCCATAGGAGGTGGACAGGCAGTGGCTAGGACCAGGCGATCAGAGGGGTTGCTGTCAGCCATCCTGGGTCTGTGGGGGAGGATATGCACAGGGGACCATTTTCTTCTTTGAGGCTTTGGGCCCTAAACCTTTGTAGTCTCTGGATGAATTTGACACCTGGGAACATCATGACTGGTTTGCTCAGATTAGACAGGCCCCAGTGGTGTGGATGATGTTTCTTCCCCTAGGCTACCTCCTCCACACTGGTCATTCTTGAACAGGAAGGGAAAACCTCCCAGGTACGGGGTGATGTCTTAATTACAGGTTGTGACAGTTCCAAGGAATCTGGAGATGCCTTGCCACACTGAGTTTACAGAGTCAAGGCTGGGAGGCATTTGAGAATGGAAGGGGCACCCAGGACCCCAAGCCGTTTTGCCTGCAGCTTGTAATACTGTGTGACATCACTGCCTTCCAAAACAGGAGAAGCTGAGCTTATGAGACGGAAGATTCAGAGGCCTTATGTTAATCAGTGGGAAAAGGATGGTGTTCTATTTTGGTGACAGGTATGTGTGGTAAGACAGGGAGATGCTTTCTTAACCAGGTAGCAAACAGCTAAGTTAACTACAGAGATTCTAGTCCAGAAATATTCTGGCCTTGAGGAGGAAGGGGTAATGGGCTTGGATAGTGAATCAGCCTTTAGGATGGAACTCAGGAGAAAGTTGTTTATTTATAAGAATCACATGGTTTTTCATATAATATCATCGGGAGACAGAAAGTGGGCAGAAACGAACTGTACAATAAATATTGAGCTGTGTATTACCAAGCTCTAGGAAGAAAAGAGAAAGACTGAGATTCAATCATTTGACAAAGATTTATAAAGCATCAACTAGGTGTCAGGCACTGCTCTAGGTGTGTGGAATATGTTAGTGAACAAAGCTGATGAAAATTTCTGTTCTTACGGAGTTAAATTCTTGTGGGTACAATATATATGTAAAAGTAAGTGAATTCTTTAATATGGTAAAGGTCAATAAATGCTATAGAAAAAAGTAGAGCAAGGCAGTGGGGTTCAGAAATGCTGGTAGAGGGCAGACCAGGGTGCCAGCATGATTGGTCTAGTGAGGGTCCTCTTACTGGCTTATAGGCAGCCACCTATCTGTATCCTTACTTGGCATAGAGAAAGTGAATTAGCTCTCTGGTCTCTTCTTGTAAGGGCACTAGTCCCATCATGAGGACTCTACCCGCATGACCTCATCCAAACCCAATTTCCCCCCAAAGGCCCCACTTCCAAATACCATCATTTTGGTTTTAGGTTTCAACATATGAATTTTGGGAGGACACACACATCTAGTCCATAGCAGGGGTGAGAGTAGTCCTATTTTTGGATAAAGACCTGATTTCTCATTTAAATTGGGAAGTAGAATCGCCATGATTCCAGAAGTCAATAAAGAAGGTGGTCTCTTTAGCATGTATAGTGGTACACCATTTGGATGACTCATCCCACTGGCAGTCTGTCTTTCATGTGAGCTATTTGAATGTGAAAGGCTTGAACCACCTGCTGGCTTGCTGAATCCCACCCTGCTACTCCCCTCATTGTGCCACCTGAGTATATATTGGGGAACTGTGTCTGGACCCCATCTTCTGTGTCTCAGCATTATTTATTTGAAATCACAAAGATATTGGATCCCTCCTAAATCTACCAAGCCAGAACCAATGAGCACAAGGCCCAGTTTAACAAAGTCCTTAGACAATCCTGATGCACATTCAGGTTTAGGGAACATCAGCTTTTATTGGTGTGGTCTTGAAGCAAATGTCATTGAAATAATATCCTGAACCATTTCAGAAGCTTCTGGAAACAGTATCAAAGAAACATTTTTCAGGATATTCAAGGAAACCAATTAGAGAAATGGCAAGGACTGGAGAAGTAGCTCAGAGAGATACATTTTTAGTGAGTCAGAGATCCTGGGTATGCCTTAATACCAAGGACTGTGTGGACAACATTCATTTAAATGTTATTTGTATTCTGTAATTGATTTAATCCATTAAAATTTGTTCCTGTGTCTTTGGAAACTTAAATATTGAACTACTAAGTAAAAACTATGAGTCCTTGAAGGAACAAAACAGCAGCAGAATCGTAGAACCTAAGAATGGACTAACAGTTACCAAAGGGAAAGGGACTGGGGAGAAAGGGAGGGAAGGGAGGGATAAGGGTTGGGAAAAAGAAAGGGGACATTATGATTAGCATGTATAATGTGGGGGGGGCATGGGGAGGGCTGTGCAACACAGAGAAGACAAGTAGTGATTCTACAGCATCTTACTATGCTGATGGACAGTGACTGTAATGGGGTTGGGGGGGATTTGGTGAAGAGGGGACCCTAGTAAACATAATATTCTTCATGTAATTGTAGATAAATGACAACAAAATTAATTAATTAATTTAAAAAAATATGAGTCTTACAAAAATGGATATTATGTTGGAATAAAAGACTAGAAGAAATTATACAGTACTTAATAAAAATATTCTATGTAACTTGCTAACTTAAAACTTCTTAAAAAGACTGTTTAAAGATATCTTTGATATGACTTCCATAATATAAAAAACTAGTTAAGCATTACGTGTAGTTTTAAAAGTAGATCTTTGAGAAATAAATTTCTAAAATATTCAGTGATATTTTGTTTTAAGTTCATTTGAACAAATATGAGATCACCATTAGCGAGGGTTCTTCAGAGAAACAGAATCAGTAGTGTGTTTATTTGTTTGTTTTTGCTTGTTTATTAATTATGAGGAATTGGTTTATGCAATTACGGAGGCTGAGAAATTTCACAATCTGCCATCTGCAGGCTGGAAACTCAGCAAAGCCAGTGGTATAATTCAATCTGAAGTTCTAAGTCCAAAGGCCTGAGAAATAGGGGAGCCAATGGTTTAACTCCCAGTTTGAGGACAGAAGATTAACTGTTTCAGCTCAGCAGTAAGACAGGAAAAAGGGATAATTTGCTCCTTTCTTTGCCTTTTGGTATATCCAGCTGCCAACATATTGGAAGATGGCCACACACACTGGGCAATCTGCTTTACTGAGTCCATCAATTCAAGTGCTAATCTCATCTGGAAACACCACAGAAATGTTGAATCTGGGCTCCCCATGGCCATCAGGGTGACACATAAAATTAACCATCACAATCATGCTTGTGAAAAACCTCTTTGAAACATTTTATTCTTTGGATTATATGCTCAATATATTTCAAATGAGAGGACATAGGAAGAAAACAAACTTTCTCATCAAAGGTACTAAAACATTCATTTGTGCATATCCAAATCATATACTAAATAAATAGACTAACTAACTAGAGAATGATTAATTTTCACTAGGGTAGTTATTTCTATTTTAATAAGGACCTTACATTGGCATTGACTAGTATCATTGACAATAACATTCATTGAAAGTCATGACTTTGTAACAGTATAGACACTATCAGTAGTGTAGCTGTCAACTTAATTTGTCCAGTTGCTTTCTCAAACAACCAAAAAACCGAATAGAAAGGTCTATAGTTTAGCTAACTATAATTGCTATACCAAAAAAAAACAAAAAGCAAAGTAAAATCTAGTGGTTGTACAGAGAAGACAAGTAGTGATTTTATAGCATCTTACTACACTGATGGACAGTGACTGTGAAGGGGGGATCCTAGTAAACATAATGTTCTTCATGTAATTGTAGATTAATGATACCAAAATAAAAAATAAAAAATAAAAAATAAAAAAAATCTAGTGGTTGTGTTAGGAAGGAACTCTCGGTTGAGTGATTCAGGGAAGTCCTAGTGAAACCAAAGGCAAGAAAGCAGACAAGTTTATTACTCTCTGTTATAGAGAGAGCCTCAACCTAGTGTCAGGCAGGCCCTGAATATTTGGGGAAAGTTCTTTTTTATGGGATTTGTCAGTTTTTTTTAGGAGAGGTATTGTTATGTAAACAAATGTTGATTGACAGGCTGGCAAGGATGTAAACTAATTACAACTGCGCATGCTCTTTCCCAAAATTCTCTCTGCCCCCCAAGAGGGGCAGAATGGGCAATACAGATTTATTTTAATGACTTCATAATGAGGGAAGGTTACTTCAGTTCACCCCAGGATCATGTCCAGGTGGAGTCAAGCTTGTGGAATTTCTCCAGTTTTACTCCTCCTGCTAGGGATTTTCTCATTGATGGAAGCTATCTGTAGTCTCAACTCACTAGTCTCAATTTCTCTGTGGTCACCCCAACCTCTCCTCCCACTTACCTCTAGCTTCCTGCCTAACAGTTGAGCCAAATAGATGTTTCTGCTCCTGTAAAAGTCAAGTGTGTGTTTCCATGGTCAGGAGGCAGCTTTCCCCAAGGGGTGAGTCAGGGATTAAGGCTCCTACAGTCTTGAAGTCTCAACATCTTGCAGGGTCTTAGGCTTTCATCTGTTTGCTGTAGGAAGTACAGGCAGTATAGAAGGGTCATCTGCTTCTGTCAGAAATAGCCCCACCTGGCTGAGGCTGGTGCACATTCATGGACAAGATCTTACCATGGAGTCACAACTACTCTGTGTACACTTGCACACCAGTCCCTCAATCCCAACTCTTCACTTTTAGAAAGGAGAGCCTGGATGATGTTCGAATCTAGTTTCTCTGCTGCTTCCTGACTCCAGCTAGCCTGTCAATACTAAATCAGAGCATTTGTCATAGAGCATACCTTCTATCCTGGACCTAGTGTAGTGCACGTTGTCAGTATGAATGATCATACTCCTGAGGAAGACTTATGGATGTTTTGCCTGGGAAGAAAGAAAGGAAAATAAACTGAAAACTCTTCAGTAACAATTCTAATTTCAAATGTGACTAAGTGGTATAGATTTCATTTTGTTTTTAAGGAGTGAAGTTGTTTTGTTTCATTCTTTTTTTTCCTGGTTTACACCAAGTGATTATATGTATTTATCCACCATACATATTGCATATATATGTGTACATGTATATATATACATACATATATATATACACACACATGAGTCTTAAGGACCAACTAAGGAATAATAGATATTGTGTATAAAAAATTTAAATATTTCATAATGAATAATGCTAATTAAAATTGCACACACATAATAGTTCATTACAGTTTTTCTGGGTCTTGGGGACACAATTTGAAAAGAGAATCTGTGTTTTTCCATTGCCATTTGTAGCCATATTAGTAACATCTAGCTTTTATTTTTTCATAGTAGATTTCAAAGTTTTCTGGCAATCAGATAGATTCACAGAGCTTTTGTTACCTGCTTCCTATATGCCATAGGTTAGGGGGGTCTCACTCCTTTGAAATCAGTTCCCACAATAAGGATGGCAAGAGTCTGGCATTTATGGATTTATAGACAGTGAAAGTCCATGAGTTGTTGAAAATGGGAATTAGAAAGTCATATGGCATAAATCAAATATGTTGACATTTTTAATTGCCCACATGCAATTGTCATGTTTATATTCAGGGCAGGAATATATTTCAGAGCTATCCACTAATTAAAAATTATCCAATCATTGGTGGTGGTTACATGAGTGTATATACATGTCAAAATTCATAAAGGTGCACACTAAGATTTGTGCACTTTATTGTATGCATCTTATTTTTAAAAACCAAAAAATTATCTCATTATATTTTATATTCATAATACCATATACACACTTATAATACCAGAAATATGACAGCTTTGAAATCTGGGTGACACCCAAATCACTTATTATTTTAGAGAAGCTGGAACACAGACAGAGCCATGAGACATTCACGACTTCTGAAAATCAGACTGGGATTTCCCCTGTATGGGCACTTTGGACTCTTTTTCGACTTCTCAGACCATTTTAGTGGTCATTTTGTCTCTAATTTTCAATATTGAAACTTGTATTTGCCTTTCAAATCTAAACCAGGCTTTTAAAAAGAAAATAATAAAAGGTAAAAACCCCAAGAACTTTTTTATGATAATGAAAGAGAACTATTTCTCTTCTGGAATGTTGGAAAAAATGCTAGAAAGAAAAAAAGGGTATCATATAAGTGATTTAGTTTGGAATTTTTTGGTTTTAGTACCTGTGGGCAATGATTATTTCCATCTAGGGAAGTAATACATATTTCATTGTTCACTGTTTAAAAAAAGCTACTATGACTGAGGTGAACATTTTCTTAATTTAGAAACACCCGACAGTCAGAGTGGGTCTCAGGTTCACACGGTCAGTTACATTTCCTAAGATTATGGAAGAGAATCTAAAGACAGGAAGTGATGAGAACAAAAGATACCTTAAAAGAGTTTGCTGAGATTTTGTGAATATTTACAAAATATAGACTCTATTGATGTCAGATGTCAAAACTGCATACTATATAACAATTATATTACACTTTATAATCTGTTTATGTAATTTTATTATGTCTTTTTAAATTTAAAAACCTGATTACATGTTTCCTAACAGGTATGAGCAGGAAGGGATAGACAGAGCCTTCCCATTCAGGAGTAAGGACCAGGTAAAGCAGCTTTGAAAAGCCCCAGGAAGGCTGACACAAATAGAGGCAGGGTTAGGCGTAGAAGTATTTGGGTATTCTGGAGCTGGGATTAGGAAAGCCGGGAGGGGTAAGGGAGTAGAGATTGTGTGTGGAAGGGCTGGCATTCCTGGGAGGGTGACCCAGAGGGAGGATCCTGCTGAGGCTCTCGGATCTGCCCATGGAGACTTCACTCCCATCAACAGTTTCTCCAGTTATATTTTTGCACAAGATCCTGAGTGGCCACAGCATCCAATTGTACCAACTGGGATTCAAGATGGCAGAGCAGTGGTCATATCTGGGGATTTCCTGTAAATGAATAGTGATAGTTTGTCTCTGCAGGAGAGGTCACTTCCATTAGTGAATCTTTTAACAAGGGACTTCACATGTTACAAGATGTATGAATATATGATGTGGATAATAGAAAGAGGTTAAAGTCAGGTCAGTGAGAACTAGCACAACTGAGAAAAGCTTTATAGTGGGACTTAGGTCTCCAGATTTTGAAGGATGGCAGAATCTGCATAGCTGAAAGGGCAAAGAGGGGGCAAGGCCAAACTGGAAGATCAGAGGGGCAACAAAGAAAAGGCACAGAACAAATAGGTTGCATGAAGTATGGAAAATCATACTTTCTAAGAAATAGGATAGTGTGTGCTCAACAAGCACATCTTGGATTAGAAATGACTCAACAAGCACATCTTGGGTTAGAAATGACTCATTAGGTGCCAGTTAGCAACCTCTGAGGCAGGAGTGGAATGTAGGTTGCAGTTTTGTTTATTCTTTCCATATATGTTAACATTTACAAGGTTGAATTTGTGCACACATGGGGAAACCAATAGTAATGATTAGAGAAAATTATAAAGAAGAATTAGAGACTCTTCAAAATTCAGTATGTATTTTTCTTTTTAAGCAAGAACTATCCAAAAGATATTTAATTTTTTAATATAAAAATTCAGGAGTATTTGAACACAAATCACTGTGTTGCTTTAATATATATAGCTGATTTATGAAGCCATATAACTTCCTCTTGAGAAATAATGTAAATGAAATACAGTTTCTTTAAAATGTCCTAATTCCCTTGCTAGATTGTAAATTTCTTTAGAGAGGGACCTGTCTGATTCATTTTTGTTTCCTTCAGAACATTAGCATATAGAAGTTATTCGATAAATGTATGCTTGGTGGTGATTAGATTAACAATAGCTTTAAAACTTGATAAATTAGTAAAAGATTTGAATTGAGGCACTGGGAAGGAAGTCCCCTGATTATAAATAATAATGATGATGAATACTAGACATTTTGGGGAGGAATCGTACTTTATAACTTTGAGTAACAGGTGGAACACAAGCAAAAGATATAGAAAATATCAGGATGAAGTTAATGGAAGAACTTTGAGGAGCAGTTTGCTCAAAAAGGTGAGGGATAGATGAAATCACATACCTGTATGAATTTTAGAGAGAAAGTAACAAAGGTAGAAAGAAAAAAAATCAGATAAAAGGGTAGCAATCATAGGATATGTCTAGAATGATGGGAAGAAAGGTTATTGTTACTTACAAAAGTGTGATTCCTTGATTAGGTAAAATAGAGAAGAAATCAAGTTAAGTTGATTTTTATTATAATTATGTTAAAACTTTTAGAGCTCAGTTTAATTTATATGCGTACATGCACACACATACCTATGTAATTTGTATTAGATATACGATTCATATTATGTAAATAATTGAGAAATAAGCTTCAGTTAATACTTAGTGCTAAAACAATTATGTTTGCTTTGGAGAGATCAGAACTGTCCATTTTTCCCTTACATAAAAACTGTAAAGTATCTATTGCTTTTTCTCTCTCAGATTCACTCTGGTCTCACAGAATATGTATTTTCAGGGTTTTTTCCTACTGAACATCCCTGGATAGCTTGAATTTTCATTTTTTTATCTTTGTCGACATTTTTATTTCCCAGTGGACATTTCTGCAGAACCCATTTTCACTTCTATGTGATCAGAAGAACTCTACTGGTCAGGTTCAATACCATCTTTGGTGTAATTTCAGGAGGAAATTACAGGGAGCTTTTCAGGTCCCCCACTTTCTTGGAGGGGAAATATTAACATCCTCACCTCTTGCTCCCAATATAAGATTCTGGGTAGGAGTAAATTACTCATTCTCTGACAGGGCATTAACTCTTTAAACCTCTCTAGTTACTTGGTAAATTACCTCTTCCACTGCCCAAAACAGTGCTCAGAGATTTCAAGGAATGAATGCTTCAAAAGTAGAAAAATGCCAAGAAACCCATTATACAAGTAGTTACCTTCAGATTTTATTTTAGGTAAAGGTTATTTAGTGTGTCTATACATACACACATGTGTAGGTGTTATGAATGTATGTATGCACTTATATTTATATAAAAGGATATTGGAGATTTCATCTGTAAATTTGAACTAATATTAGTTATGCTCTGGGTTTTCCTGCTGTAATAGAAATCGAACATAATAGTGAAACAAGATCAGAGTTTCTCAGTCTTGGCACTGCTGATATTTTGGACCTTATAATTCTTGATATTGGGCATTGCCTTGTAGATGTAGGATGCTTAGCAGTAACCCTGGGCTTGGCACACAGATGCCAGAAGCAACCATACCTTCCTGGTTATGACAACCAAAAATGTCTCCTGACATTGCTAAATGTCCCCTGGGGGGCCAAGTTGTTCCCTGTTAGAAATGTGTGTCTCATACATGGAAAGCACAAACTGGCACAATGGCTTTGCTCTGAATTAGGAGCTCAGACTGCTTCCTCTGCTGTCTCTGGGACCTGTCCTCATCATATGGGCCCATAGACTGGTCACTCAAGTATCCTGATTCTAGGAGGACAAGGACAATGGTGCTGGTAAACTGACTCTCTGAAAAAGGAGATTCCTTTTGGGTAGGGGGAAGTTCTGACTTGTGTTTGTGGATTTCCATGCTATAAATATTCCTGCCAAAGCTCATATAAAACTACCAACAGTTTAACAACTGGCTTGCAAAATTCCTGAATATGTAACAGTCACCTTTTGTAAGGCACTGTTAATGGGCAGCAGCATGTACCACAGACAGAAAAAGGAAAAGAGGAAAGGGAAGGTATAGCTTTCTGTTTAAGGGTAAATTGAGGTTTCAGGTCTGTTAACTTCAAGAGAACAGAACTGAGTCACATGTCCACCCTAGCTGCAAGGGAGGCAGGAATGCTGTGTATATTCTGGTCAGCAGATATCCAGCCAAAGAATCAGGGAATCTTGTACTAGGGGACAGAGAGAGAGAATGTCTATTGCAGGAAAACCATCAGTCCCAGCCATAGTATCACTTAAAAATTGGCCAGAAATCTGAACAAATTTTATCTAAGAGAAATTTAGAAATCTTAGCATTTACAATGTAATAAAGAAGAGATACATCACAGACTTTGTCCAATGGTCAAAGATTCCCCATGCAGCTAACACCAGAGGATGTTGGATGGTTGTTCTTGCAATTTCTTAAACTGAAGATAAATAAATTGGAGAATTTTGGAATTAGAAGTGATTAACATGATACCCATAGTAATTATAATAGATACATATAATACCATGTGCCAGTCACTGCCTAAATATTTTACATATTTTTGGAATCATTTAATCTTCACAACATCCCTATGTAGTAGGTACCACTATCATTTTTATTTTTCAATGAGGAAATTGAGGCACCAATAGTTTAAGTTACTTGCCCAATGACACACAGCAAGTAAGAAGTGGGGCCAGGATTCTTAGACACTGTCTCGTCTAATCTTTTCTGTGCATTCATCTGCATTTCCTTCTATAGCTCCTCCAGGATAGAGTTGCTAGATGGGTAAAGACCACATTTCTGATTCCTTTGCAGCTGAGGTTCTTTGCAGCTGTAGGCTCTGTCTTACAAATCATCAGTTTCACAGATGTGAAGCAGCAGTGTCATCAGTTAAGAGCAGCTATTTCCTGGCCATATCTCAGATGGTGTGCCCTTAATATCAAAAATCCAGTGGCAGTGGCAGCTCTTCTAGATCTTTAAGATATTTGTAAAAATGACAATATCTGTATTAAATTCCTAGAGTGTTTCATTTCCTGCACTAGATTTTTGCTGATGACAAAATTGAAGATGAAATAGAATAAATATGACTGTTCCAAAGTCATAAAAAGCTAGGTCTTAGAATTAAACTGTTTCAGCCTGGTAAGGGTTTCAATGATGCAGCAAACACTGGCATTTGACTTTTAACTTAGGTTTGCCACTTACTAGGTCTGGAAAGTTGGTAGGTTTTTTTAAATGTCCTCATTTGTAAGATGGAGATGATAATATTTCCATTTTAAGCTTGTGAAGATGTAATCATTTCTTAGGAAGTTGGTTTGGTGCTAATGACACGTCCAAACTAATAGTCACTTGAACAAGGTGAAAGTTTGTGCCTCTGTAATGCAGAAGTTCTGATACACAGTTCAGGCTCTATGTGGTAGCGTTTTGGTCCACGGTGTCTGGGCTCCCTCCCCACCATGTTGCTTCACAATTTCAACATTCAGCTTCTACTTGTGGTCTAAGATAACTGGTCCCACATTCTAACCAGTGGGAACCAGGTGGAGGGGAAGCAGTTGGTGAGGCTTTGCCTTTAGGGGCAAGACCTGGAAGCTGCACACACTGCTCTCCTCATGCCCCCTTGTTTAGAAGTCTGTCATATTCTCACACTTCCAGTGCAAGTATAGTCTTACAATAGTAGCCTGCAAATGGGCAGGTGTGGTCTTAGTTTAAAATGTTTATTCTATTATTAATATCATCTAAGAAAGATAATAGAGACATTGGGAAGACTAGTATCTGCCATGGATGGGATGACAGGTAAAGCACTTGGTACATGTGCAATGCGATCCACATTAACACTGACACCCTCCATTTTATTGCTTGGGAGCAATATTTGTTATTATTATTGTTATTATCCCAGAGACAAAATTATTTCAGATTTGGGTTGAAAAGGTAATACTTTGGAACTGTGCTACCTGAAAATTTTAGGAAGTAATTATCTGTCTCTGAATCAAGCTTTATTGTTTGCCAAGGGAATGCCAAGGGAAAATGCCATTGTCTCTATGCAGTGATTCTTGCTCATATCTCTTACAGTGATAAGTAATAACATTTTGAACCAAATGCAAAGGGAATATGTCATTATCTCTGTGCAATTATTCTTGCCCACATATTCACTTACAAGCAGTAATAAATAACATCACTTTGGAATCTCAGTGGGGTGTTAAACATGCTCCCAACTCGATGGCAGTTTCAGGTGGCATGTTTGCTTCTGCAGAAGGACATGGCACTTCTTACTACTGCTGGTGGCTGTAGAATTGTTCTATTTACTTCTCTCAAGCAATGAGTTATAGAATTAGCAGGAGGCCTGATCAGTAGAACATGGTCAGTTTGTTTGAGTAGCCTGTTAATGTATAGAAGATTTTTTACATTCCACAATTTTAACTTTAAGAAGAAGTAAATCATGGAAATTGGAATGGGTGGCCCTGGGAGAAATTATGTCTTTGACATTTGCCCACCATGCTTTTTATGTTTCTTTCTTTCCTCCCTCACCATTACCCAGCCCATTAAGTTTGTGTTCCTCCCTGTGCATCTCATCTCACTGTCTTGTTGGTAAAGAGCTGAGTACCTATTATTACTCTCATTTTTCAGATTAAGAACCCCTTATTCCAAAGAAATGAAACAATGCCTGAGAGAATGGTATCAGAGATATTGGAATAGAAAATTCTTTGTACCACAAACTCGCGCAATGTTGGCAGCAGATCCCCCATACACCGAGGTGGCAACTGGTTAGATTTGCTGGAAACTAAGCACTTCTATTTTTGGTAAAATCTGTACACAGTTATGAGGATAAGTAAGGAGGTAAGGGTCACTTGACCAGCTTGCTGAGACTATTAAAAGATTAACAAAGTTGGAGCACACTTTGGACTGTAATTGTTAGCACTGTTACTGTTGGTGAGGACAGAAAGCAGAACATCTATTTCCATCTGGGAACGTTCTGTTTCCATGGTTGATTACACCACATGGAACTGCTGGAAGTGGCTCTATCTTAAGAAATGGTGCACGGAATCTCAGTGGGGTGTTACACAAGTTTGTGACAAATGAAGATATTAAAGTGCTTTCTCCTGCTTCCTGCATGGCTTAGCTCCCCTTAAGTGGGCTCAGGGTGACTTCTTTCTCCCCAATACTTGAAGCAGTATCTGAAGAACTAACAGCTGACAGCAGATGACGTTGCTGGGGAATTTTGGAATCTCAGCTGGAGCTTTGGCCACACAAGTTGTTTTATTTTTTTGTTTTAAATTCCACCTAGTCAATTTAAAAATCTGTTTTAGAAACTGAGTGCTGGTAAGTATTTAAAAACCATAAACATCTCCATGTTTACTTGATAAATAACTGTATATATGTCTGTTTTTCCCGTCTTTTAGCTCTGGTGTTTCAACTATTTTCCCAGAGCAAGTATTGATAGAGAAGATGTATCAATAAAAGAAAAGTTCAAGATGTTTCTAAACTGGCAGAAGTTGGAATGTGTGACTATAATAAGAAAAAGAAATCCTTTAATGGAGCCTGGACCTTTCTTACATTAAATTGCACATCAAATGGGGGCTTTGTAGCTTGCAAGACTTAAAAAGAAGCTAACATTAGTTATACAAATTTTAAAATGTAAGATGAAATTCACATTTGTAGAAGGTGTCCAGACTAAAACTCAGTTCTTAAAATCAACCAATGAACCACATGACCATACATTTTGTTGATGGTTGAAGCTTTTGAGGGCAAACTCTAACTTAAATGTGCGTGCAGATGGTCTTAATCTAGCAAAAGGGAAAAACTTGAATTTGGACTGTGCTATTATTTTTGTGGATAACAATAAATAGACTTCAGTTACAAGTGCTAATAATTTGCTCTACTATTCTTAAAGAAAATTGCAAAGTGTTTTGAATGCAGATTTTAAGATGAAAAACCTAGATCTTTACTTTGTAATGTGATTTCCTTTTGATTTAGCCAGAGCACTATTCTTGCAAACTTTAATTCTTTGGGAAATACTGCTTTTCTCTACAAAGATTTAGCCTGGGTGCATGGTGTTCATGACGTGGATATGTGTGAGCAGCCACCCGCGGGGAACAAGGCTGAGCACAGGCGGGAGCTCACCTCACACTAGAGGAAATATGCTCAGACCATCCTGGCTCACATTCCAGACTGTCACCCACAGCAAAGAACTGTCTAGCCCCAAACATCAACAGTGCCATGGAAGCCTATTATAGATGACTAAACTAGGCCGAGGCCGGCTAAGTAACACGTCCAGGGACCCAAAGCCAGCAAGTGGCTGAGCAGCACATGGCACTGAAGGGCTCCGAATTGAGAGCTGCCTTCATCCTGTCTGGAATACAAGTCCAAGTGCACCAGGGTCATGACAATCCATCCACATTTGACCTTTTTTCCCCTTATAAACTGAGCACTCTTGTTCAGTTCTGCCCCACTAAAATTGAGTTCAGCTGTCATAAAATATAAAGCGCTTGGCTTTCTTTTCCCCAATAAGATTTATTTAAGCATCAAAATTGATATCATTTTTATTTTATTTTTGGCCCAGGATCAAGGTGCATTTATAAATGATTCTCAAATTCGCTCAAATTAAGGATGAGTGCATTGTGTTCTAGACTGTCTTTAGTCACTGCGGAAATGCCAGTGCATTATCCTGTGTGTCTGGCACTGTCTCTTATCATTTTTTCTTTCTAGTGGTTTATTCCCCCTACTAATTCGTATTTCAGAGATTTCTCTTGGCCTATGAACAATGCCTTTAAGTGACTAACCTGGAAAGGGAAGGCAAGATCCAGGTCTGATAAGAGACATGAGCAGAAACAGGTGTACAGAAGATACTCTGTGAGAAAGGAAAATAAGCAAATATGAGTGACAATTGCTTCTATTAATGACATGTGGCCATATTTCTGATTAGAAATTCACTTTTACATTCTTCACCTGAGGAACAATTTGACAGGATTTATACATTCACTTTAGAGAATGTATAAATACAGAAAAAAAATTAATGTGAGTTTCTTAAGCCATATGCCATTGGATTTATTGTCTTCTTGGCTTTGTATTTCTCAGCATCTCATGTTTTATTTACCCACCCCCCCCCCAGTCCTCTTAACCAGCTTGACTACAGCTAATGAAATATCCCTCACAATTTTTCTCCACCAGAGTACACTTGCTAAAATTTAGATTTAATCATACCATTATCCTGCTTAAAATTCAACTATTTCCATAAACTTTCCAAAGCATCTACAGAAACAAGAACCCCTTCGCCCGCAAATTACCCTTTACCCTAGAGACTGCTCTTGCTCGAGTCAGATGCAAGTATTGGCAGGTTCCCTCCCAAGCCAGCTGTTTCAATGCCTGGCTGCACTTGAATTTGGAGTTGCCTCATTGCAGCTTGTGTACTGTTTTGCCAGTGGGTTTCAGTCCCCGGCAAGTTCGCTATGGATTCAGTGTGACCAAAAAAATGACAGTAGAACGTTTCTTTGGGGTGAAAGGGTTTATTACCCAGCTTGTTCTCCCAGCAGTAGGTCGAGCACTAGTATCTCTGCCTCTGCCCAGAGCACTGGGCCAAGCTCTCTATATAGTGCAGTAATAGCTAATTGCCTGCAGGTATGGAAGCAGCAGCCCAGCAACAGGCCAGTTACATCATCAGGTGGTTTAAGTTTAGTGAGGATCCTGGCCATGGGAACTCAAACTTCCCCACATGTACCCAATAAAGTCACCTATTTTTTAAAATGCAAATAATGCTGCTTCTATGAAATGTCCCCCCTTGAAGTTATATGTTCCTTCTATGGTCTCATAATAACCTCTACATGCCTCTCTTAAATGGATTTCAGCCCCAGGCAAGTTCACTCCTGACTGGATGAGATGGAAAAATGACATTGGAACGTTCTTGCGGTGAAAGGCTTTATACCCAGGTTTATTCCCGCGGTGGCAGGTCAAGCGCTACAATCCCGTCCCCTCAGAGCACGTCTGCATGCAGCAAGCTGGTCTCTGCCGCCAAAAATCTCTTCACAGCCATCTCTGTCTCTGTCCTCCACACTGCCACCACTCCAGCCTCTGCTCTCCTGCAGCCATACAGCCAGAACAATGGGGTGTAGCTCCTTATATAGAGTCAATAGTAAGTTATTGCCCACACGTGTGCAGTGAGCTAGCCGACCAGGGCCAGGTGAGAATCCCGGCCATAGGAACTTTCCATTTTCTCTACAAACACTTAACTGTATCATATTTTAATTACTTGTTTACTCATCTGTCTTTCCCACTAAATGTTGGACCCCTACTCAGCAGTACCTTGTCTTGCTGATGTTTGAATCCTCCATGTATTATATACGTTCTGGTGTAGAGTGGATGCTCAATATTTTAGAGGAAGAGAGTAAATATATGTTTAATATATAAATATTACACTGGAGTCAAATTTAATCAATCACTTTCAAGAGCTCCACTTAATCCTGTATTTTTCAGTCTGGAAAGAGATTTATCTCAAAGTTCTAGTTGTGACATATTTAAAGTGTAACTGAGGTTATTATTATAAGCAAAACAGACAATTTCCTATATTCATTTTGTGAGTATTGAGGAAATTTCTTGATAAGTAAGTAGGATATAGAAATGCATTTAAAAAAACACAAATAGACTTTAAGTACTGTGTTATTTAAAAATTTTATCAGACAGCAAAGACATTGTCCAATAATCTGGTGGTGAATTATTATTACAGCAATATGTTAAAACCCCACTTCTAAAAAGGTCTTTTACCAGCAAGAAAGAAGCTAGTTTTCACTGAATGATTTAACATTTTATATGTATTTTTAAGAAGACTAAATTGAGGTTAACTTTAGTCATGCATTTACTAAAAAGAAAAAAACAACTTTCTTCCAGAAATGTTCTCCTGGTCATTTTCTTTTCCACATAATTAGTTAGCCATGAGAGTCCTGCTATTTAATTAGTATTCATCATAAATTCCTGCTCTGAGAAAATCTCATTCATTAAATTCCCAATTCCTTGTGGAATATTTGTTGTGTAATGTTTACCAAAGGAAACTGAGGAAGATAATTACCTTATGAGAAGCAGTCCTACCCTGAGGTATTATTTTAAGACAACAGTAAATGTTGCAGTGTCCAGATACTAAAACATAAGCAGTGAGAAATCAGGTAGATACCGAAAGACAGGAAATATGTAACCAAACCAAATTTTGAGTGGAACAAGTCAAATCACCATATACTGAAAGCCATCTTCTTGTTATAATAACTTCACACATCCAGGGGTCAGTAGAAATGAGAACATCTAAGTTCTTTTCTAAACATTACCATTGATTTGTGGCTTTCTTTTGTAAAATGTGGAGAAATAGCCATTTGCTTAACCAGTGGTGTCAAGGCAGTGTTTAAAGAAGTTATTTGAGCTTCTTCTGACCAGCACAAGTCATTCCTCTTTTACACAGGGTGAATTTAGTTAGAAGCAGTAGTAGGCTCAGGATCCACTAATGAGATGGGCAAAAATAGAAATAAACCAACTGTACAGCAAG
This sequence comes from Manis javanica, assembly GCF_040802235.1. Classification (NCBI taxonomy): domain Eukaryota; kingdom Metazoa; phylum Chordata; class Mammalia; order Pholidota; family Manidae; genus Manis; species Manis javanica. The sequence goes on from NC_133157.1 coordinate 156,017,867, forward strand.
CTATGGCAACTGAGGGAGGATCAAGCTCTGGAGGAAATGAATAGGCACTTTACCTTGACACCAGGTAATTTAAGTACAAGAGCATTTTTGAAAAAATAATTTTGGGGAGTACTGTTTAATATTTTCAAACACATTTTTAAAGTTTATTTTAAAGATTTAGCATCACATGTACAAGAAAGCTTATGCGTGTAGGTTATTTAAAATAATTTTCAGAGGTTATGTCTGACAGAAATCCACTAGAGGGCAGTATATAGTAGGAATTATGGCTAGTTCCCTGGAATATTGGTTTGTTTCAGAACATAAAATGATTATCGCATTACAGCTTAATTCTTACAGATCTGTTTTAAAATTTAAAAAGATTGCCCACATTTAGTGCCTGGATAAGTCTATATATTTCCATTTTGTATGAAGAATGAAGGGGCTGATTATATGTGGAAAGCATTTCTGTCCCCCTGACAAATCAGAAAGTGTGAATTCAAATCCCTGCACTCAGTTAAAGAGTGTTGCATTTCAATCAGGCTAGACTCTAATTTATACTCCTTTCCCTGAAAGAAAGAAACCATGTTTCCAGAGTCAGCTGTCATTAATTGAAGTTAGGTCATACTGCCTTGACCCCAGAACACTGAGTGTAATGTTCTAGATCATATCAGCTGCTTGTGTAGCACCAACTCCCTTTGCAAAATGTATCTGCTTTGATTTCTGAGCATTAATGACACGTCTGTGAGAATTCAAATTGTTCACTTAACTGTAAAGAAATACTTCATTTGATTAAAAACAATCACTCTTTGCTTATAATGCTTACCCCTCATGCATAGTCCCTTCCTTCCTTCCTTCATCCATCCACCCATCCACTCATCCCCCATTAGTTTATTCAATATTTACTATTTCTTACAATGTATGTGCTGTACAAGTCCTGGAGTTAACAGGTGAGTATGAAATTTCAGTTCAGAAGTACAGAGTAGGAAATAAACTCTCCTCAGAATATATGGACATGGTGAGCCTTAGGTGTTCCTCAAATAACAATAACAGGGACATGTCTAGCTCTCTGAACCAGGCACTTATGATGAGCTCTTCACACAACAACCCTGTGAGGTAGGTTCTGACTTTATCATCGTCATCATTCCCACTTACAGATGAGTACACTGAGGCACAGGAAGATCGATGGTGTGGATAAAATGAGAGTTCCTCTGGCCAGGATTCTCACCTGTCCTGGTTGAATAACTCACTGCACACCTGTGGGCAATACATGGCTGTTAACTCTATATAAAGACCTCCGACCAGTGCTCTGGGCGTGACATGGTGGCAGGGCTGCAAGGCTGCAGGAGAGCAGAGCAGAGGCTGGAGTGGTGGCGGCGCTGAGGACAGAGGCCCAGAGGACAGCTGTGCAGGATGACTATGCAGAAAGGCCCAGAGGATGGCTGTGTGGGACAATTGTGCAGGCAGAGCGGCCCAGAGGACAGCTGTGCGGGATGACTGTGCAGGCAGAAAGGCCCAGGGGCAGAGACTGGCTTGCTGCCTGCAGACTCCTCTGAGTGAATGGGATTCTAGTGACTGACCTGCCACCTGGAAATAAAGTTGGGTAAAACCCTTTCACCCCAAGAATATTTTGCTGTTGATTTCTTTGGTCACATTGAATCTATAGTGAACTTGCCCAGGGCTGAAACCCATTAGCAAGACAAATGGTGACACAGTATAAGTGGCAGAGCCAGAGCTGGAGACATGCCTACACCTGATGCTCTAGACAAACTACTAATCAATCAGGCCACATTTCTCCTCACGGGCAGGATTCCAAGTGAAACAGAAATCATCTTGGAAAATAGGTAATTTAAAGATGGCTTTTTATTTCTGTGAAAGATAAAATATACTAGACAATTAAGGAAATGTTTTATTCAGGCTGTTGGAGCAGGGAGAATGTCCATTATTCAATGTCTCAAAGAGGGAGAGGATTTGGATTTTTACAAAACAAGGGGGAATCATTGAGAAAACATGGAGGTACATCACATTTCTGAATCTATAGGGGTAGATTCCTTTGCGGTTAGCTCGTTGCCATTTCATGTAAACCAAAGAGGTTACAAAATGGGGGAGAGATTCTTGACCCAGTTGTTTCTTTCCAGGAGCACAGGGCTCAGATAAAGTTCAACACTGTCAATTCTCACTTTTGTTAAAGACAGTAAATATCATTCCTTCTGAATAACTGAGAGGCAATCATAAAACTCCCAAATGGGACAAAGTGGGGCTAAGAAATAGTCATTTACAAATTAATACACAGAAATCTGTTGCTTTCCTATGCACTAACGATGAGCTAGCAGAAAGAGAAATCAGGAAAACAATTCCATTCACAATAGCATCAAAAAGAATAAAATACATAGGAATAAACCTAACCAAGGAAGTGAGAGACTTGTACCGTGAAAACTACAAGACACTCTCAAGAAAATTAGAGAGGATACCTATAAATGGAAATCCATTCCATGCTCTTGGGTAGGAAGAATTAATATTGTTAAAATGGCCATCCTGCCTAAATCAATCTACAAATTCAGTGCAATCCCTATCAAAATACAAACAGCATTCTTCAATGAACTGGAAAAAATAGTACTAAAATTCATAGGGAACCACATAAGACCCCAAATAGTCAAAGCAATCCTGAGAAGGAAGAATAAAGCAGGGGGTATTTTGCTTCCCAACTTCAAGGTCTACTACAAAGCCACAGTAATTAAGACAATTTGGTACTGGCACAAGAACAGACCCACAGACCAGTGAAACAGAATAGAGAGTCCAGATATTAACCCAAACATATGTGGTCAATTAATATACAATAAAGGAGCCATGGACATACAATGGGGAAACGACAGCGTCTTCAACAGATGGTGTTGGCAAAACTGGATAGCTACATGTAAAAGAATGAAACTGGATCATTGTCTAACCCCACACACAAAAGTAAATTCAAAATGGATCAAAGACCTGAATGTAAGTCATGAAACCATAAAACTCTTAGAAGAAGACATAGGCAAAACTCTCTTGGATATAAACGTGAGCAACTTCATGAATATATCTCCCTGGGCAAGGGAAACAAAAGCAAAAATGAACAAGTGGGACTATATCAAGCTGAAAAACTTCTGTACAGCAAAGGACACCAACAGAACAAAAAGACATCCTACAGTATGGGAGAATATATTCATTAATGACATATCTGATAAAGGGTTGACATCCAAAATATATAAAGAGCTCACACACCTCAACAAATAAAAAGTGAACAATCCAATTAAAAAATAGGCAAGAGGAGCTGAAAAGACAGTTCTCCAAAGAAGAAATTCAGATGGCCAACAGACACATGAAAAGATGCTCCACATCACTAGTCATCAGAGAAATGCAAATTAAAACCACAATGAGATAACACCTCAAATCAATAAGGACCACCACCATCCAAAAGACAAACAACAACAAATGTTGGAGAGGATGTGGAGAAAGGGGAACTCTCCTACATTGCTGGTGGGAATGTAAACTAGTTCAACCATTGTGGAAAGCAGTATGGAGGTTCCTCAAAAAGCTCAAAATAGAAATACCATTTGACCCAGGAATCCCACTTCTAGGAATTTACCCTAAGAATACAGCATCCCAATTTGAAAAAGACAGATGCAACCCAGATGCAACCCTATGTTTATCGCTGCACTATTTACAATAGCCAAGAAATGGAAGCAACCTAAGTGTCCATTAGTAGATGAATGGATAAAGAAGATGTGGTACATATACACAGTGGAATATTATTCAGCCATAAGAAGAAAACAAATCCTACCATTTGCAACAACATGGATGGAGCTAGAGGGTATTATGCTCAGTGAAATAAGACAGGCGGAAAAAGACAAGTACCAAATGATTTCACTCATATGTGGAATATAAGAACAAAGGAAAAACTGAAGGAACAAAACAGCAGCAGACTCACAGAACCCAAGAAAGGACTAACAGTTACCAAAGGGAAAGGGACTGGGGAGGATGGGTGGGAAGGGAGGAAGAAGGGGGGAGAAGAAGAAAGGGGGCCTTACGATTAGCATGTATAATGTGGCAGGGGACATGTGGAGGGCTGTGCAACACAGAGAAGACAAGTAATGATTTTACAGCATCTTACTATGCTGATGGACAGTGACTAATGGGGTATGTGGGGGGACTTCGTGAAGGGGGGAGTCTAGTAAACGTAATGTTCCTCATGTAATTGTAGATTAATGGTACCAAAAAAAAAAAAAAGACCTGAATATAAGTCATGAAACCATAAAGCTCTTAGAAGAAAACATAGGCAAAGCTCTCTTGGACATAAATATGAGCAACTTCATGAACATATCTCCCTGGGAAAGGGAAACAAAAGCAAAAATGAACAAGTGGTACTATATCAAGCTGAAAAGCTTCTGTACAGCAAAGGACACCATCAATAGAACAAAAAGGCATCCTACAGCATGGGAGAATATATTCATAAATGACATATCCAATAAGGGGTTGATTTCCAAAATATACAAAGAGCTCACGCACCTCAACAAACAAAAAGCAAATAAGCCAATTAAAAAATGGGCAGAGGATCTGAACAGACACTTCTCCAAAGAAATTCAGATGGCCAACAGGCACATGAAAAGATGCTCCACATCGCTAATCATCAGAGAAATGTAAATTAAAGCTGCAATGAGATATCACCTCACACCAGTAAGGATCGCCAACATCCAAAAGACAAACAACAACAAATGTTGGCAAGGATGTGGAGAAAGGGGAACCCTCCTACACTGCTGGTGAGAATGTAAATTAGTTCAATCATTGTGGAAAGCAGCATGGAGGTTCCTCAAAAAACTCAAAATAGAAACACCATTTGACCCAGGAATTCCACTCCTAGGTATTTACCCTAAGAATGCAGGAGCCCAATTTGAAAAAGACAGATGCACCCCTATGTTTATTGTAGCACTATTTACAACAGCCAAGAAATGAAAGCAACCTAAGTGTCCATCAGTAGATGAATGGATAAAGAAGATGTGGTACATATAGACAATGGAATATTATTCAGTCATAAGAAGAAAACAAATCCTACCATTTGCAACAACATGGATGGAGCTAGAGGGTATTATGCTCGGTGAAATAAGCCAGGCAGAGAAAGACAAGTACCAAATGATTTCACTCATATGTGAAGTATAAGAATAAAGAAAAAAACTGAAGGAACAAAACAGCAGCAGACGCACAGAACCCAAGAATGGACTAACAGTTAACAAAGGGAAAGGGACTGGGGAGGATGGGTGGGGAGGGACAGGGGAGAAAAAGGTGCTTTATGATTAGCAGACATAATGTTGGGGGGGGCATGGGGAGGGTTATACAACACAGAGAAGACAAGTAGTGATTCTATAGCATCTTACTCTGCTGATGGACAGTGACTGTAATAGGGTATGTGGGGGTGATTTGATGATGGGGGAAGTCTAATAAACATAAGGTTGCTCATGTAATTGTAGACTAATGATAGCAAAATAAAATAAATAAGTAAATAAATAAAAAGAAATAGTCTTTTGTGAACACTCTTTGGCATTAGTCCTATAAAATCAGTTGAACTATCTTATGAAACACAAGAGTCATTGAGGAAGGGTAGAATCAGGACTTATCTCAGAATAAGAAAGGACATGGTGGTCCTTTGTAGTTAGCTGGTTAGCTGCTTAGCCATTTTGCCATTTCTTAAGCACAAAAGAGTTACAAAAGTGTAGAAATGTGTCTCAACTGTCACTGCTCCCCAGGAGCATAGGGCTCAGATGAAATTCAACACTGTCACTTTATAATAAGCTCTGTGCTTCATGGCCTCTTTGACTATGGAACCCTGACACACATACACTGATGGCATAATCCTTAAGAGATCTTTCTATGCCTTGTAACATTAAATACTATATGAAAATTTTATACCATTCAAAGCTTTTTTATGTACAACATGACTATTTGAAGATTTTTTTAACAGGAAAAACACATTTGATGTTTAAAAATAATTTAAAGGCAGCATGACAAATTACTAAACAGAAAACCATCTTTTAACTTAATTCCCATTGAACTTGCAGGTAGAGAACTACAGTGATTTTAAGGACAATAAGTATGTTCTGGAAGGATCTGCTATGATTGAGATGAACACTGGCCAGTACTTCTTGGGCATCTAGTGGGAGAGGAGAATGGGGAAGGCTGTACAACACAGAGAAGACAAGTAGTGACTCTATAGCATCTTACTACACTGATGGACAGTGATTGGAATGGGGTATGTGGTGGGGACTTGATAATGGGGGGAATCTACTAACCAGAACGTTGCTCATGTAATTGTATATTAATGATACCAAAAAAACAAGACATTGAATAAGGAGAATGTAAATTAGATTCCTAAAAAAGAAAATAATTTTTAATCTGAGCTCGAGATTCCTGGTAGCAAACTTTTAATGTGTGATGAGTAGCAAGCTATGTGAAAAGCAGTAGAACGCCAGCTTCAAGAAGAAAGGTGAAAGGTAAAGAAATGAATATTTTGAAACCCCATACATGGATTTTTTTTAAAGAAATATAAAATAAAGAATGGACAATATTGGTGGTTCATTAGCATAACTGGCACAATGCAACATCCAGAGATGACAACCCTCCAGGACAGCCTGAAGACGGAACAAGTATCTTCAGTTATTTTTGTACCATGGATGCAGGATAATTCAGCAGTTAAGTGAGTGTTGGTTATTATCAAATGTTAAAATTCCTTGCACCGCCCCCCATGCCTGTAAAGAAAAATAGCTTTCATTTTGTAGGATCTTTCAGTGTTTACAGCTGTTAAAAAATTGAAGTCCTAAAAGTTTAGTTCAAAGAGTAGGATGCCATTACCATGAATGCTCTTTGAGAACTATTCAGACTTCTCCTTAATCTAATGAAGATGTCTGAAAATGGAATATTATCACTACTACTATGAAATGACATGTGCAGAAATAGTGATATAGAATTAGGAAAAGCAGCCTAGTTTTCTTAAATCTGAATTCTGAGGCCGATGAGGTCCAGGAGAGTTTACTTCACAACTAAAATGATCAAGTATAGAGGATGGTTATCATTAGTATCGTGATTCACAGCCCTTCTTTCACCCCATTAGCCCTTCTACCTTCAATGACACGCACCTCCACCCTGCAGCAGAACTTACGACATGGATCCCGTGAACCATACATAGTTCCCACCCAGGGTGCAGACCCTCAGGTGCGTTGCCACTTGCCGTACAGTGCAGTCCCAGCCCACACCAGCCATGCAGAGCTCATGGTGCTGTCCATGCTCTAGGAAACAAAATGACACAAGATTGTCTAACTGAGAATATTCATATGGACCCCTGCTCCCTCCACACATTTCGCTGAAACAACTATAAGGAAATTTAAAATAGGATTAATTCATTCTAATGCTGAGATGAGAGAGAACAACAAATCAAAGATCAAAACCAGTTTCCTGAAGATGGAAAACCAAAGGGATACTACTGAAAGGTGAACTAGAACAGGAGTTAAATTCCAGAAGAATGTCAGCAAAGTGTCTGTGGTGGAGGTAACAGCTAGTACCATAGCCGTGCAATGACTGCAGTCCAAGAGTTGGTGAGAACAAAGATAAGAATCTGAAAGTGGTTAATTAAAGAGTTTTGAGAAGTGTTTTGAGCTTGGCTCTTACTTCTCTCCCTTGCCTCTCTCTTCTCAAAGCATTGTGAATGTTTCAAGGGTAAAACTGGAACAATTATCTCTAAAAATGCCAACTGGTCTGTGTGAGGAATCGTAGGGACCTGAGTGTGGTTATAGGCACCCCAGAGTAAAGCCCTTTTTGTTGGTGTTGGTGGGAGAGAAGCAGGGGCATACCCAGTCTGGCTAAATGACAGGTAGCAAGCATACACATGGGGGCTGCAGTCAGCTTTCCCATTCGGGTGAGGGACTTAGTAGGGAAATTAGACTGTCCATATTTGGAGGCTTTCCATGCTGTATGCCCTCATTAGCAATTCAGCTCTTCCTCCATGAATGAGAATGGACAACCAATAACCAAATTTTTTTCAATGACAATAAAGGCACAAAACAAAAAGACAGCTAACCCTATAGGAAGCAGAGGTAATTCAGTAATCAGAAGACAAGTTTTTTAAAAAATTCTCCAAGAGATTAGGAAAGATATTAATCCATAAGACAAGAATTGGTTACCATGAAAAAGAAGTGAAGAAAAATAGTTTTTTAAATTTACAAGTACAATTGGCAATCTGGAGCTTAATAGTAGTCACCTGATTTCAAATCTCCCTACACTCTACCCAAATGATATAAAATCAACAATAAAAGTAAAAAAATTACACAAAGCTCCCACTGTCAGCATTACTAGGAGACAGAGAAAATCATGTTTGTGAAATCACATGTAAGAGGATAAAACAAATTCCAAAAAATATTGGCAATTACCTATAGGAGTAGAAAAAAAATTGGAGTAGAAAAATTATTTTGTGACCATAATGGTAAAGATAGATTCAGACTAGAATCATCAATGGATGCTAAATCTTAGAGGGGAATATTGTTGAAGGGAGGGATATTTATGTGGTCTTAAAGAACATCCCCACAGATTGCTTATTAGTTGCTAGAGAGGGACAGTAACTACACACAGAAGAAATCAGACATGTTCACTCAGTGATCCAAAGTAACATGACTATTGAGGACAAATGGGCATTGAGTGATACATTAGTTCGCTAGATGAAGTAAAACAAACTGGGAGGCTTAAACAACAGAAATTTATTGTCTCCTAGTTCTGGAGGCTAGAAGTCCAAATCAAGGTGTTGGTAAGTTTGGTTTCTTCTGAGGGTTATGCAGGAAGGATTGGTTCTAGATCCTTGGCTGTAAAACATACATACACACACACAGAGACCATGTGCCTACACATGCAAATGATGAAGCAACTGGGGAAAAATGTTGACAACTGGTAAATCTGGGCAAAGGATATGTAGGTGTTTTTAATACTGTTTTGCAAACTTTTCTATAAGTTTGAAATTGTTTCTAAATAAAAAGTTAAGAAAGGTACAGATTGCTGCAATTTTTAAAAATCAGCAGAAACTTTGTATGCAAAGATCTAGGAAACCTCACATTTTTTAGCAAAATGACCAAGAGATAAAGAATAATACACAAAAGATGAGAAAAGAGGTTGGGTATAATCCATATAATCAGTGTTCCAGAAAAAAAGAAAACAAGAAAAGGAAAATCAGAGAGTATTCAAAGAAATGATAGGAGGATGTGTTCTCAGAGATGAAGAAAAACCTATGCTCAGAGTTCTTTCAAGAAGAATGAATGACATAATTTGAAAGGACCCACACTCACTTCCACACTTGTGAAATTCCAGTACACTAAGGATAAAGGGAGCATCTGAAAGATTTTGGAGCAAAAAGCAGGCTATCTACAAATTAGCAACAATCCAATTGGTATCAAACTTGTCATCAGCATTAAGAAAATGAAGGTTTTCAAACTGAGACCTTCTGGTGAGAACCAGCAATGCTGGAATCCTGGGAAAACACATAATGATGTCGTGCAAATTCCAAGGGAGAACTTAATATTTTGTTCCTAACCAAATCATCAGCCAAAGGTAAGGACAACATGAAAACAGTTTTAGATTTGTGATTCAGAAACAGATTACTGACACACCCACTCTAAGAAAAGTATGAGAAGATACTGACTTGAAAAAATGAAAAAATGTATACAAGCAAAATGAAGACAAGGGATCCAATTTATTGGGTATAATCCAGACGTATAACAAAAAGAAATACAGAATGACATCTATCATAGAGTCTGGAAATTGTTGGTTCTAATTCAAATGGCAAAGTTTTCAAGATATCTTCAAGAAGACAATTAATTACATATGACAAAAATTGTCTGATTAAAAAACTGGATGGTCCTGGTGATACAGAGAAATCATATGACACCACTAATACAGTAAGAGCAGCAGCAATGTCATGAAAGCAGATGCTAAGCCGCCTTCCTGGGTCTCCTCCCTTCTCCCTCCCCTCCCTCGGTCCCTCCCTCTTTCCCTTCCCTCCTTCTAACCTACCTCCTTTCTTTCTCTTCCTCTGTCTCTCCTGATCTTTCCCTTTCTTCTTGTTAAAATGCTATAAAGTGAAGAGAAAGGAGAAGTTTTTTTCAATTATCCATTGGGAAAGTTATCTTTTCTTATATTGGTCTCTAGACAGTTAACACATCTAATTCTTTCCAGTGTGCCTTTAGGAGCCCCTTTCAGTTTTGAACAAACTACACGTTGATCTTAGTGCTCCCCGGAATACTTCAGAAAGCGCTCTAGTGTCTCTACCTTTACATGCCTTCTCCATCCTTGGAGAGGACCACCTGACCACCGGCTCTGGACTCTGTGACCAATTTTGTCCTTTTTTCTTCAATATTCAGTATTCAATCTTCAGCATTGTCAACCCCACTCTGTCTCAGTTTTCATGGCTGGGCACTAACCAACTCTCCATTTGTTCTCTAGTTCCAGGAGCCCTGGGCCCCGCTCCCCTGGCTGGAGCTCCTGCATCAAGCACGCACCTAGTGCGCTGGTCACAGGCACAGCTCATGCTTCATTTCTGCCACTTCCCCTACAAGGAAGGGCAAGAAGTCAGACCTGTCCAAAGTTGAGTGCTGCCTGGATTTCTATGTGTGGCTGGCTCCCACGTTTACCTTTCGAGTCCAATCTTGACAACATTCTCTCACATGCTTAAACCATACTGGTGTCAGCTGCTCACCTAGATTCCCATCTGCTGGCTGTTGTCACCTTCTCTGGAATCCATCTACCTAAAATGGCTAATTTTTTGGAAAGTGGGTCTGGCCACCAAATTGGGTGTTTCTAGCTCCAGATCTTGACCTTTCTGTTCTGTCCAACCTGCTGAAACAATACATTTGTGCTCTCGACCTCCTTCCCCCTCCCTGGAACCTGGATTTCCCATGGTGGTGCCATTGCTTTTCCCACTTCAGTTGTGACTCTTCCCCTGACTCCCTGACACACAGAGGAGGGTAAAACTTTTGACTGTGCTGATGCTTTCACTGTGCCTATTCACCATTTTTATTTACACCTACACTTGCAGATGCTAAATCCTTGTTCTGGCCCTTATCACTTTGAGCCTGACCTAATTGCAATCATACCCCAACTGTCTTCTCTGCCTTTTATTTTTCATTCTGCCAAGGTTCTCTTTCTTAAAGAAAAAAAATGTTCTGCTAAAAACTCCCTCTCCTGCTCTGAGTCCACAGTGGCTTTCTATTTCTTGGAAGAATCATGAATCATAATTCCTTGTGCTGGAGTCAAGGCTCTCTACTGGTTTTGAGATACCCATTGATGTTGACTTAGATCCTCTATTTGTAAAATGTGTATAAAAATGCCATTCAATTGGGCCAGCCATTGAGAAAGATGGCATGTAAAAATTGTTGGGAGACTTTTGATTATCTAAATGTCACATAAATATTTAGTAATACCAACAGTAATCATCCCCCTGTTTCCAAGGAAACACAGTTGAGAAATGACCTTCACTGCAGGATCTGTAATAAACAGACCTTGTAATTCCTTGATAACAGAGCTCATCTCTCACGCACATGTCTAGCACTATAGTGTCTGGTGAGTGCTACGTGCCCTGAGTTAAAAGATCAGAAATTCAGTTAAAAGAGGGGATTGTGAGAGAAGTAGTGAGACTCTCTAGGTACTAAATGCCATGTGGCCATTGTGTAGGTAAAGAAATAAAATATTCTCCGTTAGTAGCATTGGTAGAAATTCTCTTATGCCAGATGTTTTATTCTAAATAAATCCTAATTAGTTGCACATATGTTTGCTACATTGTCATTTAAATGTAAACCTGACTCTTCTAGCCAACTCTGTCCCTGTTGTACTTGGTATCAGTTACTATGGGCCATGACTCATATAATATTATTATATTAAAGTTTTTGACTGAGGAAAATTTCAGTGTATCATCATACAAAATAAATAAGGATAATTCATCATGCTTACTCTGTCTTGATTTTGGCCTAAAACATTACTTTAGTTTTCATTATATTTGTCTCTTGAATGAATTAAAGAAAATTTGTTAAAATTAGTCACAAATGATTTGTGCAGAAGCTGTACACAAAATATTTGATAGATCAGTAGCTTTAACTCAGATGAAAAACTTATGAAGTTAGATTTTCAAAAAAATCTTTCATATATTCCTGGGCTTGGCTTTGAAATTTTTAACTTGGCTCTACTAATTCTGTGATTTTCAGACCATGTGCTAATTGTCCTTGAAAACAGTTTCTTCTCACACAACAATGCTTATGTACATTGTAAGTAAAGAGAAGATACAAATCAGTTTTATTTACTTTAGTTTTGTTTTCAACTTCAGGTATAATTTATACACAATAAAACCCACCCATTTTGAGAGTAGTTTAATGAATTGTGACAAATGGTGAAAGCACCCTCATAATCAATACATAGAACATTTCCATCATCTTCCCACCCCCAGCCCCAGGCACCCACTAATATTTTAGATTTTAGATTTATTTTTTAAGAATTTTATATAAATGGAATAATACAGAATTTTACATTTTGTACATGGTTGCTATAAATCAGTTTTTAAATGCCCTAATTTCTTACTTTTAAATGCCCTAAATTCTAAGATCATGAAATTCAATTGAAAGAGGGGATTGTAGGATTGTAGGCAGTGTAATGACACAAGGTGGCCACTGTGAAGTTAAAGCAACCAAATACGCAGTTAGTAGCTGGTAGCTGTGTGTGTGTGTGTGTGTGTGTGTGTGTGTGTGTGTGTGTGTGTGTGTGTGTGTGTGTGTGTGTGTGTGTGTGTGTGTGTGTGTGTGTGTGTGTGTGTGTGTGTGTGTGTGTGTGTGTGTGTGTGTGTGTGTGTGTGTGTGTGTGTGTGTGTGTGTGTGCGCGCGCGCGCACATATAATGGAATGTTAATGGAGTTATTCCAGTGACGGTCTTCTAGGAGGAAACATTTGTGATTTGCCTCCCATTGCCATTCCTTCTCCTTCAAGCTTCAGCCCCAGTTTCCATTACGGAATCAAGCTCTCCACGACTTGCAGCCCTAGTGGTCTAGGGGGTGGGCTCCACCGTGGTTTCCCCCAGTCAGTCAGCACACTGCACCTGGGAGGACTCCGGATGGGCCCACTCAGAGCCAGCTCAGTTATGAAGCTCTGGTTTCAGCCATCAGGGTTACTGTCTGTCTTCTCCATGAGATTTGGAACTGGAGGTAAAGTGATGCTAGAGTAGCTGGAGTGGAGCCCTGCAGCAGCCCTAAAGACATAGCCCACCCGAGAATGGAGCCAGCCTATGGATGATGAGACAGAAATCTGGTCCTGTAAACATTATTTCTTTTCCAGTCAACTGGTGCTGGAAGCTAGTTCAATTCCTGGTCTTTTCAGTTTTAGGAGACAATACATACCCTCTTTACTAAAGCAAATTGAGCTGGGATTTCTGTTACCTACAACAGAAAGATTTCTAACACTTAAAATTTGTGGATGATTTCCTCTTTCAGTGTTTTTCCAAATTTTTCATTTTTCTGTGATGGACACATAGCTATAAATAGAATCCATTGTTATGGAATATGAAATGTTATGAAATTGTTTTTAATTCTCCAAAATAGTATTAACAAATTCATTCACTTATTTTGGGGGTTGAAATATTTAGTTTTTCTCTTCATGTTGCATCTGAATTTTGTTTTGCAGATAATGTTCCCTTAAAGTGAAAATTTATTTCTAAATCTTGTTCGAGGTACTCTGGTAATGGACAGTATCCAAGATGGTTTTAGAATAATCTTCTTACTTTCTCTATAGCTAACTTACATTTAAGAAAGCCTCAATTTTCCTTATCTATGTGATAGACAACATTTATCATTCTATACAGAGTTCCATTCCAGGCTAGGGAACTCTGACACATTTTTCTTTTGGTGTAGCTCTCTCTGTCTGTAAGTAGTTTGATATGCCTGTTGTTAATACAAGGCCTTACAGAATAATTTTGATTATTGAATATTTGCTGAGAAATAGTCTGAGCTCCTGATCTTGTCACTTTAAAATTTGTTGAATTCAGAGAATTTGAAGCATGAAGGTAGGATGGAGAGTGACAGGTGTCATCTTTAAGAGAGGCCAGAAGGTCTACATGGAAACCTGGAAAAATTAATTACCTATTTTCTTAGTCCTTCAGGCTGCTTAACAAACTACCATAGACTGGGAGGCTTATAAACAACAGAATTTACTTCTCATGGTTCTAGAACCTAGGAAGTCCAAGATCAAGGCACTGGCAAATCTGGTGTCTGGTAAGTGTCCAATTCCTAGCTCATAGATGGCTGTCTTCTCTCTGTTCTCAGATGATGAAAGGGGCAAGAGTGACCTTGAAGGGCACTAATCCCATTCATGAGAGCTCCATCCTCATCACTAAGCATGTTCTAAAGATCCAGTCTCTAAATACTATCACATTAGATAGATTTCAACATATGAATTGGGGGGTGGGGAAGAGTTGGAACACATTCAGTCTATAGCATGTTATATTCCAGGAATTTGTTTGAGGCACTAAATATATACAGATGAAAAACGTCTTCCCACCCTGAGGACCTTAGATATTTAATGAGTTGTGGCATTCTATGTGACCCTAGCTAGCTCATTCATTTGGGAGACCTGACCAGTTGGGGCTCTTGGTGGAAAGCAAGAAAAACTGGCTCTGAAAATGTAAGCAAAAAGTTAACTTTTGAAAGGATCTGGCATGGTTGACTAAACAAAAGATCAGCTGAAAAGCCTAGCTGGAAAGGACAGGAAGCAGTGGTGCTCTTAGTAGGGACTAAACTACAACTACAGTTTCAACAAGTCAGCTCCATACATTTTCCCTCTCTCTAACTCTCTACTAAAAATATAAAGTCTTAGAAAATAAAAAGTCTTAGGCTCAGAAGGGCAGAGCACTTTGTTTTGACAGATTCATCAATTCTGCTTTTACCAGGAGAGTGAGGAACAGATATTAGGTAGCCAAAGCTATAGTGTTTTCTATATCGTTACAATTTAGCAGTGGGTACAAGACTTGGCCACTCAAAGCCCCCACTCAGGAGATGGGTAATTCATGCTTTAGAGTAACTCCATATGGGTGCCTCCTATCTTCTGAAAGAATTCTGTAAAGGGCTTAGCACAATGCCTGAAACATATCAAGCTGCTAATAAATGGTGGCAGTTATTACTGCTTTTGTCATTCCAAATTGATGTTTTTTATATTTCTTTTATATATTCCATTGTATTGTCCTGGGAAACGTTCATACTAACCCTTAAGAATATCTGAGGATAGTAGTGAGACAGTCTATTACCGCATCCTGGAATCGGGTGTGGACAGGAAGGACATTTGACCTTTTACCTGGAATGAGACCCAAACAGGAAGTTGAGCAAGAGCTGGGAAGCTGATCTGGCTGGGCTTCAGGGTTTGGCTCCAGATGTGTATTCTGGTGAGCCAGGTATGGGATTCAGGGTTTAAGAGAGCACAACTATCCTCACTTACTATTAATGGTGGATTGGTGGTTTGGTCCCAATCTTCACTCCCTTGGAATAGAACTAGATTTGTTTACCACTACCATGTCCTCACCTCCCTGCCCTTCGACATGTGGCTTGCTTTGGCTAATGGGATATTAGGATGTTTATGAGTGGAAACTTGAAATATGTTTGCACTTTAGGGCTTCTTTTTTTGTTGAAATTCTCAAGAGAAGAAAAGAATGAGGCACACAGCCCCACACATGGAGCAGAGCCACCCCAGCTGACCCTCAGATGCATTACTGAGAAATAGATGCTTACTGTCATGCATCACAAAATTGTAGAGTGGCTGGTGATGCAGCCTTACTCTGGAGATAACTGACTGATACGTTACTTTAAAAATTCTTTATACATGGTGGGGAGATGGAGATTGAAGCATGTGCAATGTAATTTCTAGCAGAGATCTCTAGGAAATAAAAACCTATCAATGAATGAAGATATAATAGATGTATTTTCAAATATGATTGTTGTTAAACCTCTGAACTTCACAAAAATGTCATTCTACCATTTAATCATTTAAAATTCACAAAAATATTTATGATGTAATATTGTTAAAGAAGTTGTCTCTTCGTGTCTGTCTAGTCACTTGGTCAAATAGTAATTATATGGCTCCATCAATTAATGAAGAAATATGAAATCATAAGCATAGCTTAATTAGAATTGTCAAGTGATGGTGAAAGTTAGCAAATGAGAATGGCATTTGGAAGCTATTTTCAGTTTTAAGAAGTGAATTGTATTGTGTCTGAGTAGAGTAAATAACAGAGCAGTTCTCAAAGCTCTGCTCAACAAAGTATATAGAAGGCAAGTTCTATTTCTAATGCTACTTAAACAGAAAAAAAACATTTAAGTAACACTAAACAATAAAAAACAAATTTTTATACTTAAAATATTGTAAGATTGTCATGATATGCCTCAATTTTCTCCTACTGGTGTATTTTCTTATTCTTTTGTAAAGATGCCATGCAGAACTTTGGAAATAAGTTATTTTTCAGGGAGCATATTTTTTCCTTTAGACTTTAGAATAGTTACTTTTAAAAGATCATAGTGCTAGTTTTAATTTTCCCAGAAGCATAGTTTTCAAAAGATCAAAATATGTTTCAAAGTTCAACTGACTCATAGAAAAAAGGCAAAGCCTTTAGGTCAAAAGGTATTTCTGCCATAAGTGATAAAATTTTAAATGCATTAAATAGCCCAAGTAAATATTAAAGGCCCATCTGTCAGGAAGAAGATAAAAGTAAAATTGAGCATGAGAAATGGCAGCAGTTACTATCCATTTCAGTTGTTTGTTTCTGTACACAAACCACCCCAAACTTAGTGACATGCAACAACAATCATTGCTTAGTATCTGGCACACGTCTGGAGGACTCAGGTTTTTCCCTGAGGGGGTCTCATGCAGTATAGACAGAGGATGGGACTAGGGCCATCTTGGTGGCTTCTCAGCTCCCATGTCCGTCTGACACAGGCTCTGGGCACACTCAGACAGCTGTAGCCCACTGAGATGGGGTCTCAATACTGGTCTGTTCCCTGCCTGTCCAGTAACTGTACAACTGAGAGCAGCATTTGCTTTGCAGATCTCCCTAGCAGTCATCCTATCTCAATTCAGTCACAGTGACCGTAAAACTCCCATATATGAGGCCACAGCAATGATCTGTCACTATCAGATTTCACTCACATACTGGAAGGAAAGGACTTAACTTCAGAAAAAAAGGAGAGAGAATTAAGTAGGTCTCTACTACTGGAAATCTCAAGGGAAAAAACAGATTACTCCAGCAACATAGTTTCATTTTTACTTTGTATCTTTATCCATGGTTTCAAGACCGTTTTAAAGAACAGACTATTTTTTTAGAGCAGTATAAGGTTTACTGAATAACTGAACAGAAGGTACAAAGAGTTGTCACATGCCTTCCCACCCCTCCCCTGCCACACACAGTGTCCCCTATTATTAACATCTTACATTAGTGTGGTTCCCTTGTTACTATCAGTGAACCAACATTGGTACACTGTTAACTAAAGTCCATAGTTTACATTAAGGTTCACTCTTTGTGATATATAGTTCAATGGGCTTTGACAAACGCATAATGTCATGTATCCAACTTTACAGAGTCATACAGAGTAGCTTCCCTGCCCTGAAAGTCCCCTGTGCTCTGCCTGTTCACCCTTCACGCCCTCACTGCCCCCAGCCTCTGGTAACTGCTGATCATTTTGCTATCTCCATAGTTTTTCTTTTTCCAGAATGTCACATAGTTGCTATCATACAGTACACAGTTTTTTAGATTGGCTCTTTTCACTTACTAATATGCATTTAAGTTTCCTCCATGTCTTTTCATGGCATGATAACTCATTTCTTTATCACTGAATAATATTCCACTTTATTGATGTATTATAGTTTGTTTATCCATTCACTCACTGAAGAACATCTTGGGAAATGCATTTTTATGAAGAACAATGTAAATGGTTTCAGGATGATTTCACGGAGATTCTGATGATGATAGGATACGGTGGTTATGATTTGCAGAAAGCTAGTGAGATATCTTCAATGAACTATGAGGAAGCAAAAGCCTGGTGATGCTGTAGTTCAGATGATCATGCTTTTCTGAGTGATTACTGTTTGTGGCTTCCAATAGCCAAAGCCTTTATTCTCTTTGACACTGGGAATTGATAGCCAGGGAGAGAAAATGGTTGAAAAGCAGGTAACGGCATGATAGCTTAGGTTTAAAATGAGTATCTCTTTTTCTTTCCTTTGTTCCTCTGTCTACACAGGGAAATATATCATGGGACCCAAGAGATCTGTAGCCATCATATTTGGTAAACCAGCCTCCAAAACACAAAATGCACATCCTTGAGGCTTTGTGTGTGCGAATGTTTGGACTTTGTGGCCTTTGGAATATGTGACCAAATCCAGCCTTCTCAGGATTCTGCAGGTCAAGTAGAAATTTTACTCCTCTTCTGCCCATCACAAATCCTGTGTTAACATTCACCTTCCTAATGCCATCCCTGAGGTCAGTCATGCAGATATTTAATAGTGCTATTTACCCCATGTGGCAAGATTCGGGGGGTGGTAAAAGGGCCTCAATGCTACATCTCCCTTTGACAGTCTAAATAGGGGCACTAAGTTTAAATAGTATATTTAACATATTTAAACATATATTTTTATGTATATTTTATATTTTTATCATACTTTATGGTGTATTTAATAATTCAAAATTTTATCACTTTAAAGTATATTTAAACATATATATTAACTGATGGTTTTTCAACTCTTACTGTACCCAGCACTGTATATTCTCTCATTTAATCCTCACATCTGCCCTTGACATTGTTACCATTAAAGAGGTAAAGGCTAAAATTTAGTGAGGCCAGCTAATTAACCCTGTAGCTCAAGAGGGAACCAGTCCTAATTCTTAACCTACACACAACCCCATCCCCCATACTAGCAGGATTTTATTGAGATATTTATATACAATAAATTGATATATATTATAAATACCAATTATAAAATTTATATATATATATATGTATAAAATAACTCCAGCTCAAGCTATAAAAAATGTATCTCCCCAGAAAATCCCTCTGTCTTCTTTCCTGTCTTACCAACTCACCCTCAACCCATAGGTAAGTGCTATTCTGACCTTTAGCATCATAAAAATCTTTTTCCTCTTCTTGAAGAACAGGAATATTAGTGGAATTATACATACTAAATTATTTCACATCTGGCTTCTTTTCCTCAACATATCACTAGCTTGTTCTTTTGCATGGTTGAATGATATTCTGTTGTAGGAATATACCATGATTCATTATTCATTCTTCTAAAGATGTGTATATATATATATATATGGGCTGGTTCCAGTCTTCACTAGATGATTAAGCTGCAATGGAACTCTTGGGAAGGTCTTTTTGTGGCAATACGCACTCATTTCTCTGGAGAATATACCAGCTGGGGGGGCTAGTGGGTTTGAAGATCAATGTCTGCTTAAATTTATTAGTAACTGCTAGAGATGATGTTAATAACCTAAGTATAGGTTTTTCCTGGCCTTTTTTCTTATATATTTGCAAACATTAGATATGTATTTGTAGTTAAAGTGAAGTCACCATTTTTTGTTTACCAACACATCATGAAGACATTTCATATATATATAGTTCACACATGTAGATGAATTTTAAATGGCTATTATTGCCTTGTATAGATTTTAGCAGATGCAGTTGGCCCCATCCAGATCCACATTATCTGGCAGGCATACCCAACCACTACCTCTAATTCTACCTGCTAACAGCTCACAGCTGTATCTCTATTCTGAGAGTTTCTCTTAAATTTGGGAACTTCACAGTCCTGAAGTGCCTGAGAGATGATAACCCTTCTTTTCTCCAGTGCTCTGTGTAGGCCCACAAGCTCTGAGTGCCTAAAATGCGAGTATAAAGAGCAGATTCTCTTGCCTCAAGGTGGGACAACTCTGTGGTTTCATTTTACTCCAGAGATCCACATAGGATTACAGGAGGTAAGATTTAGGCTGAACCCACAACTTTATTTGCCAGTCCTTTCCTGTTTCTCTTGTGCTATTTCACATATCTCCTGAGACTACTCCTTTAATAAAATACTTTCACAATAAACATTTTAATTCCCTTCTTAGGCTTTGGTTCTAAGGACCTCAACCTAAGACATGGATACTTGTCATGAGAAATCCTCCATGTTGGTCATTTAGGTTGTTTACAACTTTTGCTATTATAAACAAAATTGCAATAAACATCCTTACAGGTAGATACTCCCTTGCCATCCTGCCACCACCATCCAGTCCCTTGGTTTTAAATTCTGTGTGTAAGTCACTGATTCCTAAATTTAGATATTCAACTTGCCTAAAATACATGAATAGTTTAAAGGTTTCTCAAATTGTAGATGGACAAATAATCTTTATTCTTTATTCATGGCAGCTTTCTTTAATAGAAGAATTCCAATGAATAAATGTAGAATGCATAAAAGAAATAGAAAATCACTGTTAGGCAAATACCATAGTAAAATATGTTGTTGGCAAGAGCCAGGTATTAAAAGAGGTAGGCAAAATTTTGAGTAAAAACAGTATATTTGTATAATCTCAAAATATATTCCCCAAGCTATTAATTAATTACAAAGGGGAAAATAATAATTTCACAGTCACCTGTTATTGCTAAGGGATATTCCATTGTATGAACATACCACAGTGGAGATACTTGGCAGACACTGTCTAAGCAAGTAATCATATTAACATCACCAGTAACTGACATCATGTGCCCTTTGACATTATGTACAATACTGACATCATGTACACTTTCCCCCAGCTTCACTGAGGTATGAGTGACAAATAAAATTATATGTATATAGGGTATACAATGTGGATTTCTAGAGGTGTGCAACATGGTGATTTAATATACATACACATGGTGAAATAATTACTGGCAAGGTGGATGAGCCTGAAGGAAATTATGCTAAGTGAAATAAGCTAGACACAGAAGACAAATACCATATGATCTCGCTTATATGTGGATTTTAAACATTAAAGTCACAGAAGCAGAGTATAGACTGGTGATTGCAGGGGGCTGGGAGGTAGGGGAAAAGGAGAGATGTGGTCAAAGGATATAAACTGTCAGTTTTAAGTCAAGTTATAAGATATATATTTACATAAATCTATACACACACATGTGTACTTACATATAGACTCATCTAATATACAGGACGGTGATTGTAGTAATACTTTACTGTTTACTTGAAATTCACTAAGAGCGTAGATCTTAAGTGTTCTCAACACACACGCAAATATGCACACAGAAAACTACGTGCTGCTTGATATGAGGTACTGAGAAAGGAATAGCATCACTTAATGATATTATTGATAAAAATGTTTACCCTCAATGTAAGCATGAGAAAACTTCAGACAAACACAAGCTGAGCAACATTCTACAAAGTAACCAAATGATACTCCTCAAAATTTCAAAGTTAAGCAAGCTGGGAAAACTGAGGGACTGTTAGTTTAAAGGAGGCTAAGAAGATATGACAACTACATATAATGTGGGGTTCTAGACTGGATCCTGGAACAGAAACAGGGCATTGGTGGGAAAACTGGTGAAAATTAAGTAAGATCTGTCTTTCAATTAATAGTATTGTACCAATGTTAATTTCCTGGTTCTGACCACTGGATTATGGCTATGTAAAACATTAGGGGTATGGGGTGAAGTATGGGAATCTCTGTAATGTTTTGGCATCCGTTTTTTAAGTCAAAAACTATTTCAAAATAAAAAGTGGAAACCCCAATCTGTCCACTTCTCCTTTGCTACCATCTTTGATCAAGTCACCATCTTTTCTCTGAACTGCAGCTACAGCCTCACAATTGTCTCCTTCCTTGTACTCTCACACTCCCAATATCCATTTTCCAAATGACATAATGAGGTTCAGAGTATTCTTTCAAAATCATGATCTCACTCCCATATTTAAGACCCTCCACTTGCTTCCTGTTACAATCAGCCTGAAATCCACTCTGTCCTGCAATCTGTCCCCTGTATCCCCCAAGTGCTACACATATAGGATCCCTTTTCTTCAAAACACGAAGTATTTCAGGTATTACAAAAATTCAGAGACCAATTTAAATGAACACGTTTCCCCATTCATGTTGAATCCTAATTTTCAACCATTAGATATGCTGCTTCAAAATCATTTTTAATAGAAATGAAACATTAGAGCCACAAATATAAGTCCTGATCCCTAGTCCCATTTCTTTCTCTATTTTTCTTATGGGTAGTAGGGCTGTTTTATGTTATCTGGACAAGAATTCTACTCCTAGGAATTTACCAAAGGGAACAAGTTCTGAGATTCAAAAAGACACCTATGTTTATTGCAGCACTATTTACAATAGCCAAGATATGGAAGCAACCTAAGTGTCCATCAGTAAATGAATGGATAAAGAAGAGATGGTACATATAATAATGGAATACTATTCAGCCATAAGAAAGAAACAAATGCTACCATTGGCAACATGGATGGAGCTGGAGGACATTATGCTCAATGAAATAAGGCAGGCAGAGAAAGACAAGTACCAAATGATTTCCCTCATTTGTGGAGTATAACAACATAGCAAAACTGAAGGAACAAAACAGCAGCAGACTCACAGACTCCAAGAAGGGACTAGTGGTTACCGAAGGGGAGGAATGGGGGTGGACAGGTGGGGAGGGAGGGAGAAGGGGATTGAGGGGTATTATGATTGGCAGACATGTTGTGGGGGGTATCATGGGGAAGACAGTGTAACACAGAGAAGGCCAATAGTAACTCGGTGGCATATTACTATACTGTTTGATGGGCAGTGACTGCAGTGGGATGTGGGGGAAACAGGGTTAACATGGGTGAATGTAGTGACCACGTTGTTTTTTCATGTGAAACCTTCATAAAAGTGTATATCAATAATACCTTAAATTAAAAAAAAGAGGTAACCTGGGTTGCCATTGTATTGTCTAGAGTCAAATCACAGAAATATAAAAAATATATGTAACATGTAAATACAATATAGCTGTATTAATTATGTATTTCTGTGGATTTATTTTTTGTTTTACATAAACAAATGTTATACACTCTCAAAAACAAAAAGCAACACAGAAAAAATGATCATAGAATGTTTAGCAAAAATAGATCTTGTGCTGTAGTTGACCCACTAGTAGATCCTGGAGGAGCAGCTATACAGGATTCAGATTCAAATTTAATAGCAGCTGGAAAGGAAAGGAAAAACTTATACTCTTTATATAAAATACTTCAGAGTTAACAAGTATGCATTTTAAAAAAAGTTGGGACCCTTATAAGTGTTAAGAATGAAAAATATCTATATATATCAACAAAATACATGGTTACTAGGAAATATAAATTGCCCATTGCTGAACACTTTATTTACTATTGTGGCAACAATCAGAGCATGTTGTTTTCTCACTACAAGATGAAGATGACACAGTTCACTGTGACAATCATATGCTATAAACCAGAAAAACAGACCAACAGGTAGTTCCCATACAGCCACATATACGACGACAGGTATAAAGCAGGTGCTATTAGAACACACAGAGGGGACATCCCAGTTTTGTGTCAGTACTGTCAGCCATTTGGTGAGGTGACATGTAAATTGATACCTGCAGGACAAGGGAAAGATGTGCCAGCTAGAGGGAAGAAGCATCTGCAAAGAGCTAGAGATGAGGAAGAACATTTGTGGAACTGTAAGTAGTCTAGTTCAGTGACACACTACAGCAAAAGGGCAGAGTAGGGTAAGTAGCAAGAGATGAAGCTGAAGGATTTGGCAAGAACCAAATTTGATTTGGGTGTTTTTATTCCTTCCTAAGGAATTTGGAGCTTTCCCTGAGGATAAAAGATAAAACCAATGACCAAGTCAACGGCTGGAGATTTAAATGTCATCCTTCAAATGACACTTACTCAAACTGAAATTGTCTATTACAAGATGAGTCTTGGTTTTTTTATCCTTAAATTACTACCAGAAACATGAGAAGCTGGCAAAGCCCTTGTGTTTTGAGAAGTGCAGGATGATAGTTCTATAGGAAAGAAGGAAAGGAAAGGTATACCCAAAAATAAGAACATATCCATGGATGTGCTGAGATTTTTAAAAAGCTATGGAACATGGTGAATAAACGAGGAGTAAGTATATTCTTCACTATGAAAGGTATGTTTTCACATTTTTCATTAGATATGTATAAGAAAAAATATTTAATATAATACTTATTATCCAAACAACACAAAGGGTTCCTATTTACTATTTAGAATTCATTTCAGAAGGCAAGGACACCTAAATTTAACTCATAAATTTTGGCAACATACCTTCTTTAAGTTCTCTAGTTACATATTTTTCAAATTCTAGCTGCAATAAATCAAGTATGTATAATATTTTATTAAGGTATTATTGATGTACACTACTATGAACGTTTCACATGAAAAAACAATGTGGTTACTACATTTACCCATATTATCAACTCTCCACCCATACCCCAATGCAGTCACTGTCCATCAGTGCACCAAGATGTCACAGATCCACTATGTGCTTCCTCTGTGCTACACTGTTCTCCCCGTGATCCCCCACACCATGTGTACTAAATATAATACCACTCAATCCCTTTCTCCCTCTTTCCCAACCTGCCCTCCCACATCCCACCCCTTTGGTAACCACTAGCTCATTCTTGTAGTCTCTGAGTCTGCTGCTATTTTGTTCCTTCAGTTTTGCTTCATTGTTATACTCCACAAATGAGGGAAATCATTTGGCATTTGTCTTTCTCCGCCTGGCTTATTTCACTGAACATAATGTCCTCCAGTTCCATCCACGTTGTTGCAAATGATAGGATTTGTTTCTTTCTTATGGATGAATAGAATTCCATTGTGTATATGTACCACCTCTTCTTTATCCACTCATCTACTGATGGACACTCACGTTGCTTCCATATCTTGGCTATTGTAAAAAGTGCTGTGATAAACATAGGGGTGCATATGTCTTTTTGAATCTGAGAAGTTGTATACTTTGGGTAAATTCCAAGGAGTGGGATTCCCAGATCAAATGGTATTCCTATTTTTAGTTTTTTGAGGAACCTCCATATTGCTTTCCACAATGGTTGAACTAGCTGACATTCCCACCAGAGGTGCAGGAGGGTTCCCCTTTCTCCACATCCTCACCAGCACTTGCTGTTCCTAGTTTTTTCGATGCTGGCCATCCTTACTGGTGTGAGGTGATATCTCATCGTGGTTTTAATTTGCATTTCCCTGATGATTAGTGATGTGGAGCATCTTTTCATGTGTCTGTTGGCCACCTGAATTTCGTCTTTGTAGGACTGTGTGTTCATATCCTCTGCCCATTTTTTAATCCCATTATTTGATTTTTGGGTGTTGTGGGGTGTGGGTTCTTTATATATTTTGGATGTTAAACCCTTCTCAGATATGTCATTGACAAATGTATTCTCCCATACCGTAGGATGCCTTTTTGTTCTGTTGATGGTGTTCTTTGCTGAACAGAAACATTTTAGTTTGATGTAGTCCCATGTGTTCATTTTTGCTTTGTTTCCCTTCCTCAAGGAGATGCTTTCAAGAAGAAGTTCCACATGCTTATTATATTCAGGAGATTTTTGCCTATGTTGTCTTCTAAGAGTTTTATGGTTTTAAAACTTAAATTCAGATCTTTGATCCATTTTGAGTTTACTTTTGTGTATGGGGTTAAACAATAATCCAGATTCATTCTCTTGCATGTAGCTGTCCAGTTTTGCCAACAGTAGTTGCTGAAGAGACTGTCATTTCCCCATTGTATGTCCATGGCTTCTTTATTGTATATTAATTGACCATATATGGTTGGATTTATATCAGGACTCTGTAGTCTGTTCCTTTGGTCTGTGGGTCTGTTCTTGTGCCAGTAACAAATTCTCTTGATTACTGTGGCTTTGTAGTAGACCTTGAAGTTGGGGAGCATAATCCCCCAGGATCTATTCCTCTTTCTTCAGATTGCTTTGGCTATTTGGGGTCTTCTGTGGTTCCATAAGAATTTTAGAATAATCTGCTCTAGTTCACTGAGAATGCTGTTGGTATTTTGATAGGAATTGCATTGAATCTGTAGACTGCTTTAGGCAGTATGGCCATTTTGACAATATTAATTCTTCCAATCCATGAGGGATGTGTTTCCATTTATTGGTATCTTCTTTAATTTCTCTCATAAGTGTCTTGTAGTTTTCAGAGTATAGGTCTTTCGCTTCCTTGGTTAGGTTTATTCCTAGGTATTTTTTTGATGCAACTGTGAAGGGAATTCTTTTCCTAATTTCTCTTTCTGCTAGTTCTTCAATAGTGTATAAGAATACCACAGATTTCTGTGTATTAATTTTGTATCCTGCAACTTTGCTGAATTCAGATATTAAATCTAGTAGTTTTGGAGTGGAGTCTTTAGGGTTTTTTATGTACAATATCATGTCATCTGCAGACAGGGGCAGTGTAACTTCTTCCTTACCAATCTGGATACCTTGTATTTCTTTGTGTTGTCTGATTGCCGTGCCGAGGCCCTCCAGTACTATGTTAAATTTGAGTGGGGAGAGTGGGCATCCTGTTCTTGTTCCCATCTTAAAGGAAAAGTTTTCAGCTTCTCGTTGTTAGTATAATGTTGGCTGTGGGTTTGTCATATATGGCCTTTATTATGAGGTACTTGCCCTCCTCTATACCCATTTGGTTGATAGTTTTTATTATGAATAGATGTTGAATTTTGTCAAATGCTTTTTCAGCATCTATGGAGATAATAATGTTGCTTTTGTGCTTTTTGTTCATGTGGTGGATGATGTTGATGGATTTTTGAATGTTGTACCATCCTTGCTTCCCTGGAATAAATCCTACTTGATCATGATGGATGATCTTTTTGATGTATTTTTTAATTCAACCTGCTAATATTTTTTTGAGTAATTTTGCATCTATGTTCATCAGGGATATTGACCTGTATTTTTCTTTTTTTCTGGGCTCTTTGCCTGGTTTTGGTATTAGAGTGATGATGGCCTCATAGAAGGAATTTGGAAGTATTCCCTCCTCTTGTATTTTTTGGAAAACTTTTAAGGAGAATAGGTATTAGGTCTTCACTATGTTTGATAAAATTCAGCGGTGAAGCCTTTTGGTCCAGGAGTTTTTTTATTTGGTAGTTTTTTGATTACCGCTTCAATTTCATTGCTGGTAATTGGTCTGTACACATTTTCTGTTTCTTTTTTTTGTCAGCCTTGGAAGGTTGTATTTTTCTAGGAAGTTGTCCATTTCATCTAAATTATCCAGTTTGTTGGCATATACCTTTTCATAGTATTCTCTAATAATTCTTTTTATTTCTGTGGTGTCCACTGATTTTTTCTTTCTCATTTCTAATTCTGTTTATGTGTGTAGGCTCTCTTTTTCTCTAGATAAAGTCTCGCTAGGGGTTTATCTATTTTGTTTATTTTCTCGAAGAACCAGCTCTTGCTTTCATTCTTTCTATTGTTTTATTCTTCTCAATTTTATTTATTTCTGCTCTAATCTTTATTATGTCCCTCCTTCTACTGACTTTGGACCTCATTTGTTCATCTTTTTCTAGTTTCTTTAATTGTGAGTTTAGAGTGCTCACATGGGATTGTTCTTCTTTTCTGAAGTAGGCTGCACTGCAAGATACTTTCCTCTTAATACCACCTACACTGTGTCAAACAGATTTTGTGGTGTTGAATTATTATCATTAGTCTCCATATATTGCTTGATCTCAGTTTTATTTGGTCATTGATCTATTGGTTATTTAGGAGCATGTTGTGAAGCCTCCATGTGTTTGTGGGATTTTTCATTTTCTTTGCATAATTTATTTCTAGTTTCATATCTTTGTGGTCTGAGAAACTGGTTGGAACAATTTCAATCTTTCTGAATTTATCAAGGCTCTTTTTTTAGCCTGGTATTGATCTACTCTTGAAAATGTTCCATGTTCACTTGAGAAGAATGTGTATCCTGCTTCTTTTGGGTGTAGAGTTCTGTAGATATGTTAGGTCCATCTGTTCTAATGCCTCTGTTCCTTTCTTATTTTCTGTCTGGTTGATCCATCCTTCAGGGTGAGTGAAGTGTTGAAGTCTCCAAAAATGAATGCATTGCTTTCTATTTCCCCTTTTAATTCTGTTAGTATTTGCTCACATATGTAGGTGCTCCTTTGTTGGCAGCATAGATATTATAACGGTTATAGCTTCTTGTTGGATTGACCCCTTAATCATTATGTAATGTCCTACTTTGTCTCTTGTGACTTTCTTTGTTTTGAAGTCTATTTTGTCTGATACAAGTACTGCAACTCCTGCTTTTTTCTCTGTGTTGGTTGCGTGAAGTATGTTTTCCATCCCTTCACTTTTAGTCTGTCTGTGTCTTTGGATTTAAAGTGAGTCTCTTGCAGGCAGCATATAGATGGGTCTTGTTTTTTTTATCCATTCAGTGACTCTATGTCTTTTGATTGGTGCACTCAGTCCATTTACATTTAGGGTGATTATAGGTATGTATTTATTGCCATTGCAGGTTTTAGATTTTTGGTTACTAAAGGCTCAAGGTTAACTTTCTTACTATCTAAGAGTCTAAGTTAACTCACATAATACGCTATTACAAACACAATCTAAAGGTTCTTTTTTTCTCCTCCTTTTTCTTCCTCCTTCGTTCTTAATATATTAGGTATCATATTCTGTACTCTGTCTATCCCTTGACTGACTTTGGGGATAGTTAATTTAATTTTGCATTTGCTTAGTAATTAACTAACTGTTCTATTTTCTTTACTGTGGTTTTATTACCTCTGGTGACAGCTATTAAACCTTAGGAACACTTCTATAGCAGTCCCTCCAAAATACACTGTAGAGATGGTTTGTGGGAGGTAAATTCTCTCAGTTTTTGCTTATCTGGAAATTGTTTAATCCCTCCTTCAAATTTAAATGATAATCTTGCCGGATAAAGTAATCTTGGCTCCAGACCCTTCTGCTTCATTGCATTAAGTACATCATGTCACTCCCTTCTGGCCTGTAAGGTCTCTGCTGAGAAGTCTGGTGTTAGGCTGACGGGCTTTCCTTTGTATGTGATCTTATTTCTCTCTCTGGCTGCTTTTAATAGTCTGTCCTTATCCTTGATCTTTATCAATTTAATTACTGTATGTCTTGGTGTTGTCTTCCTTGGGTCCCTTGTGTTGGAGATCTGTGCACCTCCATAGCCTGAATGACTATCTCCTTCCCCAGATTAGGGAAGTTTTCAGCAATTACCTCCTGAAAAACACTTTCTATCCCTTTCTCTCTCTCTTCTTCTTGTACCCTATAATGCAAATGTTGTTATGTCTGAATTGGTCACACAGTTCTCTCAATATTCTTTCATTCTTAGAGATCCTTTTTTCTCTATCTCAGCTTCTTTGTATTCCTCTTCTCTAATTTCTATTTCATTTATCATATCCTCCACTGTATTCAATCTGCTTTTAATACCCACCAGTGTGCTCTTCAACGATTAGATCTCCAACTGGAATTCATTCCTGAGTTCTTGAATATTTTTCTGTACCTCCATGAGCATGTTAATGATTTTTATTTTGAAATCCCTTTCAGGAAGATTCATGAGGTTGATTTCATTTGAATCTTTCTCAGGTGCTATATTCATAATTTAACTTTGAACCAGGTTTCTTTCATGTTTCATATTTGTATATGGTGCCCTCTAGTGCTCAAAATCTCTACTCTGGAGCTGCTCAGCCCCTGAAGCATTGTCAGGGGTCACAGGGGAGTGGTCTTGGTGCCTTGGGGAGGAAAGAGCTGTTTCCTGCTTCCCAGATGCTGTGCCTGCCTCCACTGCCAGATCCAGTGGGCCAAGTACACAGAAAAAAGCCTGTATGCTTTGTGTTTGTAGTTGCTATAGATGGGGCTTCCCTCTGGCTGGCCTAATGCCAGGGTAGGGTTTGCCAGTTTGCGAGCCAGGTGGGGCTGGCCAGGAGAAAGGCACAATAGGCTGCCTATCATGGAGGGTGTCCTTGGAGCTGTGTGGCCAGCCAGGGAGCTGGAGCACCTGAAGATCATGAAAGCTCCCCACCTGCTGGGCAGAGTGTCCCCAGACAATTTTGTCGACCTGCCCGGTCTCCTGAGCAGTGAGCTCTGTGCAATCCTTGCCCCTTTAGCCGCCCTCTTGCTAAAGGCTTCCTTGTTAGGAAGTCTCTCAGGCTGCCTGCCTTTCTTTTGTCCCAGAGCAGCTGGATATGGATTCCTGCTTTCCACAATTGGCTGGAATCTCAGTCTCTCCAGGAATTCTGCCTCTCTTAGCTTTACAATCCCCTAATCATGAGAGTATCATGAAAGCACCATGAAATGTAGGTTTGTGCTTGCAGAGCAGATCTCCGGAGTTAGGTATTCAGCAGTCCCAGGCCTCCACTCCCTCTCTGCTCTGTTTCTCTTCCTCCCGCCTGTGAGCTGGGGTTGGGGAAGGGCTTGGGTTCAGCCGGGCCACAGCTTTGGTATGTTAGCCTGTTCTGTGAGGTTTATTCTTTTCTCCAGGTGTATGCAGTTTGGCTCAGCCCTCTTTCCTGTTGCTCTTTTTCGGGATTAGTTGTATTAATAATATTTTTGTATTTTATGAGGTTTTATGGGAGGAAGCCTCTTTCTCACCTTTCACACCACCATCTTTAATCTCCTCCTAAAGGCTAAATATGTATAATTTTTAAGTTAAACAAGATATTATCATATAAATAATGCATAGCTGATGAAATATGACCTTTAAATAATACTTTTAGAGATAGGACTTGGGGATTGCTTAAATTAAGTAGAAAAATAAAAATAATCACATAAAGTAAATTTCTGTTTAATTTAGGAAACATATATCAGTAATACTATTTTGATTAATCTCACCAAAAGTACAATATTGGTGTATTGATTATGCATAATTTCAGAAAGGTGATATTTGATCTTACTGGTAAGAAGAGATTTAAACAATTCAAGTCATATTATACTGAATGCATCATATAATACTGAATGCATTACTTTGCAATTCTTAGAAAAAATACCCTTTATAAAACTTTAATCAGTTTATTTACTCTAATGAATTTTTCCTCAAAATGGGCTTTCCTTTGTTGTACTTTTAGAAAATTAAAATGTTAAGGTAAGATCTGTGCTATTAATTTTTCAGCACAGGATCTCAAATACATAAAATGAAAGTGGGACTGTCATAAAAACATCAGTTAAATTTCTGGCAAAAAATTAAGTGAAAACATTTTTCTATTTGTACTATGAGTACAACATCTCTTTATTCATATGGACACAAAGATTTCAGAAAATCTGCCTTAAGAAAGGAAAAATAGAGCCTAAAGCCAGTTTTCAATCTTTGTTTCTGTTTCATAACTTTCTAGAATTAGAAACAGGAAAAATAATATACAATTCTTTAATTGTAACTTTGTTCCTTTTTGGAAATTAGAGCCAATTTTGGAAACACTTGACTGGTTACAGTTATCTACTTAATTATAAAATGTGTGGGAATATTTCAAACTATTACAAGGGTTATTACAATAAAAGTAGTATTGTGTCTTATTACAATAAAAATTACCTTATTTCAATTTTTTATAAAATGTACCCTCTAACTGCCCTTCAAAGTAGGGCCTAAATTAGCATACTGAACATAATAAACACTGTGATCAGAATGATAATGTGATATGAAATGCCTTTACAAATTTTAGGTGTGAAGATAAGGTTTTGGCTAGCATGTCTCCCAATAATTTCGGACACCATTTTCCATAACACTTTTGTGACAATAGCATTATAGACAGGCCTTATAAAGGGAATAAGGTGACAACATTAGTAAACAGAGCCTGTAAAATTAACAACTCAATCCCAGTTCAGGAAGAAGTACTTATTGATTGAAACAATTTTATATTACCATTTCTAAACACTATGTAAAATGAAAACCATATTTTCACATAACTTGAAGTAAGGAACTACCAGTGTAACGTTAATTACCTTTTCCCCAAAAGCTTTTTTCCTAAATATTTATTTCCTTGACCTTTATGTTAATTTCTGGGTAATGACTGTTCTGATGGTGGAAGTAGCTAAAAGTCTGTTAATCAGGAGAATACATCTGCAATTTTATTTATACTTTTCCATTTATTAAAAGTAGAGAAAGGGGAGCAAATTATACACAAGAAAGCAAGATATCAGCAAGTTTTAATTAAAAGGGTTTTTTCATTAGTAGGACACTGCCACACTTCAATTGTCTAGCTGGACAGCTCTCCTTGTCTCTCTTTTGTATAATAGTTTGATGTAACTTTTTTCTTTTTTAAAGGAAGGCTCTATTGTTTAAAAGAAAAAATATTAAAAGTATTAAAGTCACTGATCTATTCAAAGTCCCTAATTTTACATAAGAGGCAACAAAGGCTCAGCTAGACGATAGCTTGTCTAAGGTCACAAAACCAATGAGCTGCAGGCCAGGAACAGGCTTTAGGTATTCATACTGAGCCTCAAGTTCTACACCAGCCACTTCTTCAAAATCAGGAAAAATACATAGAATTTTAACCTTAACTCAGAGAAAATGAATATGTAAAACCTTGTCACATACCCCAGTAATGTTTAGGCCTGAGATACAAAATAGCTTTCTAACTAATTTATAAGTTTTAAAGTTATGAATAAAAATAAAGCAATAGAAATTAATACCCTAATTCCCTTTAGCAGCCAATATGCTCAATTTATAACGCACACATTTTTTTAAACACAGGACAGGGATCTTGAAGATGTAAATCTTTAGTTGGATCAAGCAAGGTGAAATTGAGGAAATTCTTCCTTAAAAGGACTATTTATTTCCTCCAAATTAAACTTGGTTTACCAAAATCAGTCAACAAGTAAATCATCCATGTTGTGGGTTGCTTATAGCAAAATTCTAGCAATAAATACAATATATGTTCATTCAACAATAATTTATTGACAGGGTACCATTGTAATTGAGATAACAGGTTGGAAAATAATGTTGCATTCTACTTTTGAGACCAACTTGATAAATACCAAACACATACACACAGTTAACATTTTCAGTATCTATTGATGTCTTAAGTTAAAATTTGGTATTTTAATTTTAAATGTTACAAAAATAAACATAAAAATGTTATGAAATCAAGTAAGTTTGCCCATTTAAACTACTGCAATTCATCGTCCAATTGTAAATAGGTTAATGTATGAAGGAAATTCTCTCTCCATCTACTTTGCTAACACCACTCACCCTGCACCAGCGTTCACCTGCAGACTGCCCATACAACATTCCCAAGCTGGCAGGTGCCCCTATAAATGGCTTTGACACTGACACAATAAATATTTATGTACCCAACATAGGAGCATCTAAATATCAACACACAAAGGGAGAAATCGACAGTAATTCAATAATTGTAGTGAACTGTAACACCACATTTACATCAACAGATTGATAATCCAGACAGATCAATAAGGAAAAAGTGACTTGGAATGATAGACTACATAGATGGACTTTAACAGGTATATACAAAGCATTCCTTCTAAAAAATGCAGAATACATTCTTTTGAAATGCACATGGAACATCCTTCAGGACAGATCACAGTCAGGCAAAAAAACAAGTCTCAATAAATTTAAGCATATTGAAGTCTTATCAAGCATCTTTTGTAACTACAATGGCATTAAATTAAAAATTAATTATAGGATAAAACCTGTAAAAAACAAACATGTAAGTTAAACATGTTACTAAACAACCAACAGGTCAACAAAGAAATCAAAGAGGAAATCAAAAAATACCTTGAGACAAATGAAAATGGAAACTCAACAGTTCAAAATCTTTGGGACACAGCAAAAGCAGTTCTAAGAAAAAAGTTCATAGCAATAGAGGCCTACCTCAAGAAAGAAGAAAAGCCGCAAGTAAACAATCTTACCTTACTCCTAAAAGAGCTAGAAAACAACAGAGCAAACTAAGCACAAAATAAGTAGAAGGAAGAAAATAATAGCAGTTACAGTGGAAATAATAAATAAAGACTAAAAAGATAAATTGGTAAACCCTTGGCCAGACTTACTAAGAAAAAAAGAGAGGACTCCAATAAATAAAATCCAAAATGAAAGTTACAACTGACACCATAAAAATACAAAGGACTATAAGAGACTACGACAAAAAAGTGTATGTCAATTAATTGAACAACCTAGAAGACATGGATAAACCCTTAGAAACACAATCTTCCAAGACTGAATCAGGAGCAAATAGAATATCTGATCAGACTGCTTACCAGTAATGAAACTTAATAGTAATTAAAAAAAAAAAGTCCCAACAAACAAAAATCCAAGAATAGAAGTCTTCATAGGTGAATTCTACTAAATATTTAATACCTATCATCAAAATTCCCAAAAAATTGAAGAGAAAGTACTTCTTCCAAACTAATTCTATGAAGCCAGCACTACCGTGATACCAAAACTGGACAAAGACAGTACCAAAATAAAAGAAAATTACAGACCAATATCCTTAATGAACACTGATGCAAAATTCCTTAACAAATGTTAGCAAACAATTCAACAATACATGAAAAGGATTATTCACCACAACTGAAATCAATTAGAAAGTCAGTCAAAGCATCTCAAAGTATACCTCTGGTGACTGGCAATAATATTTAATGTATAAAATCAAATTTAATGCAGTCCTGATTTACTTTTTCAAGATTCAGCTTTCACAAAATTTAAAATGTGTCACTTTTGTTTTGTTCATTGAATAGAGTTAACTTTAGGTATCTCTTGAAAATGAGAGATCCAAGGACTTTAAAAAAGAAAATTTCTGTCTCCTTTCTAAGAAGCATAATTATGACTTTTACTCAGTGTGTATTAATTAAACAACTCAGAATTTCACAAAATTAAAAAAAAAATTATAACAAAAATGTAAAGCCCGAGGGGAAAAAAGATAATATAACTAACCTTGAACAAGTATGTTTGCATTCTGTTATTTGAAGTTTGTTTGCTGAGGTTAGGAATCATTAAATATTGTCCTGGAGTAAAGTCTATTGAACAATAAACTCCAACGAATTCCAACATAAGTTGGCTCCAGCCCTGGCCTCACAGTAAGAGAGCTGAGTGAAGATATGTTCTGTTTCTCCACCAAAAGTGTGGTATTGATCTCTGCTAGCATCTCATAAGTCCTGAGGAGATTGCAATAAAAAAATGCTTAGTATTTCATTTTTCCCTAAATGATAACTAAATGACTTGCATTAAAAGTTACTATAACAGTAAATAGAATTTCTTATAAAACAGTATTTCAGCAATGAAAATGTGCTGAAGAAGATCTACTGTATTCAATTACAGGTTTAAACTTGTTCTATAGAAGTACATATTTTTCTAGGGCAATTCCTAACTAACAAGTAATTGGAAGTAGGGATGGGAGAGAGATGTCTGTCAGTAATGTATAGAAAGATGGCTTACAGGTAAAACTTGCTGCCTTCTGGAATGGCTGTTCTTAACAAGATTCTGAAGAAGGCCACATAGACCTACTTAGTAATCCCAGTTAGAGATAAAAGTATCCATCAAAACATTTCAAACATTTGCTTTCTTCACCCTTTTGTGTTTCACTCATCATCTCAGAGAAATTAAGAATTTGGCACTGAGGCGTAACTTAGAGCAACAATCTCTAGGGGAAGAAGAGGGGTATGGGAAAAATTGAAGTTCCTATGGCCAGGAACCTCATCTGAACCTAAACTACCTGATGATGTAATAAGCCTACTGCTAGGCTACTGCTTCCAAACATGTGGCAATAAGCTATTACTGAGTCACTATATATGAAGACCTCGGCCCGGTGCTCTGGGCACAGTCAGAGACAGAAGAGGATTATGGATCTGCAAACTGTTGGATGCAGACATGACTCTAGTGCTAAACCTGTAGCTGGAAGAATAGAGCCAGGTATAAACCCTTTCACCCCAAAAACATTCCATCGTCATTTCTTGGGTCTCACTGAATCCACAGTGAATTTGCCTGGAGCTGAAATCCTCAGCTGAGTAGTAGTACTTGGCCCTTTGGGTTTAAGATGTAATCTTCCAAAAAATAGTTAAACTCAATAATATTTGTATTTAGGGGAATTTTTTAGGAAGCAATTTTATAATATTATCACCGTCTAAATTACAAAGCTTCAAA
Organism: Manis javanica; assembly: GCF_040802235.1. Taxonomy (NCBI): domain Eukaryota; kingdom Metazoa; phylum Chordata; class Mammalia; order Pholidota; family Manidae; genus Manis; species Manis javanica. The sequence goes on from NC_133157.1 coordinate 156,054,000, forward strand.
AGCACTGAGCTTAAAGACTAGTAGATCAGGTTAACTATGAAAATACTAGGAAAAAATAAAAGTCATGTAAAACTAAGAAACTGGAGAAAGATACAAACTGTGCTGGACGATCATTTTAAAGGTAAGTTCATTTACTAACATCATTTTCCAGAATATATTATCTAGTTAGCTTTTCCTTCCTCATCTTATAAACCTGACTCAATAAAAATGCTTCAGAGGCAAACTAATGAGATTAACTTATTTTGTATAATTTTGTGTTTTGACTTACTCAGTTGAGTTGCAGATGACCTGATAAATTTTAATTCCTCTAAGTAGAGTTGTTTATATCTTTCCAAATTAGTTTTAATAGAATCTTCTTGAGAAGTTTTTTTGGAGAGTTCAGATTCTAGGTCTTTCATTCTGAGTTCCATTTGCCCTCTAAATGAAGCATTATCATTTGCTCTCAACTGCTCTAACTTCTCTTGTGGTGCTGGTTCTACCTAAAGCAAATTAAAAGAATACATTTTTAAATAACTACAATGTGAATAATTATAGCATTTTTTTTTCTTTAGTCTTGAGTCAATGATTCAGAGAGCAATTTTAAATGTGAAAAAAAAGACCTGAAGTTTAATATATTTATTAGAACCTCAACTGAATTAAATCTGCATTATAAAAATAAACGAATCATTTTTATTTTAGTACTCATGTAATGTGACAATTCAAATAACAGAATCTGTTTAAAATATTTTAAACAATATTATACAAAAATATGGTACAATTTTTAAATCACGGGTTTTCTTTTCCTCTTAATAGTTTTATACAAACCAGTCTTAAAAATAAAATGATTATCTAGTGAGAATTATTCTGAAATATCAATATTGTGATAATGATAGAAACTAAAACATTTAAATGAAGAAACACATGCTACCATCCTTCCAGAAATCTATAAAACCAACTAGTTTAAGTAGAGGAAACAGAAACAATGTATTATACAAAATGTTATCTGCAGCAAAATGAATTAAGGCACATTACAGATTAATAAATTAACCTGTAAAGACCAATTGACTTGTTTTAATTTTTTCTGTATTTCCATCAGTCTATGCACTATTACGAGTCAATGAAACATAATGAAGCCCAGAGACTGAGTCAGCAGGTTCTGTGACCAAGCCTGATGCAAATGGGTGTGAAGTGGAGGAACTGGGTGAGAGACTAAAGGTGTGAATGGAGAAAAGAAAGGGAATGGGCTCTACCTTTGTCTGCCTAACTTCCCAATCATGGCACAGTCAGCAGGGCACAAGCTAGACAAAGGCTCTCTAAGAAGCAAAATGCCTCCATAGGAGGGAAGTGGTAATACGCAAGATGACAAGGAAAGTGTTCTCACAAAATTTGATTTGGTACTGACATAAGCATAGATATACAGACAACTGTATTGGAATTGAGAATCCAAAATAATCTCTCACATTTGTGGAGAACTGATGGTCAACAAGGGTGCCAAACAGTTAAATGGAACAAGAATACTCTTTTTAACACATGGTATTGGGACCACTGAATATCCACGTACAGAAAAATAAAATCAGACCTCTACGTCATAGCATATATACAAAGTTAACTCAACATGTAAGAGTTCAAATTATAAAACTCAGGGAAAAACAAAGATGTATGTTTTAGTGACTAGATTTGCAATGTTTTCTCAGATATGACACCAAAGGAGAAAAGCAGATTAACTGGACTTCTCCCAGACAGTGAAAAGGTAAGCTATGGAATAGGACAAATACTTGCAAACCCTTTATCTGATAAGGGATTTGCACCTAGGATATGAAAATAACTCTTACAATTCACTTATAAAAAGACAATCCAAAACCAAAACGAGCAACAGAATTGAAAAGGCAGTTCTTCAAAGAAGATATATGAGTGAAAAATAAGCATAGGAAAAGATGCTCAACATCATTCACCATAAAAATGCAAATCAAAACCACAATGAGACACCATTTCACACCCACAAGTATGGCTATAATAAAAAAGACAGATGATGACAGATGTCGGCAAGAATGTAGAAAAACATCAGAACCCTCAAGCACCACTTAGGAAAATGTAAAATGGTGCAGCCACTTTAGAAAACAGACTGGCAGTTCTTCAAAAGTTTAAACAGATTTACCATATGTAAGTATATACCATTCAGAAGTATATACCCAAGAGAAATGAAAACATAAATAAAAGGCTCTACTGTTAAATCAAAATTCCCAAACCACTACATTACCAGCAACTGTTCCTGTTCAGCTGCTTTACCAAATACTGTCACATGGTTAGATAGTATGGCATCTCAGAAAAGCTGACCCAGAGATTACATATGTAAATTCCAGTTCTGGCTGCATAATGAAGGCAGGCAAATTTAGACTTTTTCTCATAGTGAGGGGGAAAAACGGAGCATTTGATTCTTCTACTAGGTTAAGTGCTTTCAATTTTATATTTAATAACTTAAAATAGTTAGATTAAAAGCTTCATTATATCAGTATTTCTAATGAGAAATTAATTGGTATGGTATAAACAGCTAAAATATTTTAATTGATACAAGGGTAGGTACCATGCATATTAACTGTTAGTTCCCCTTAGACAAACTTATACTTAGAAGGACAAGATTATGTCTCATGAAAAAAATGTAAAATAAGGGGCTAAATTTAAATTGTTCTGCACAGACTAGATAACAAATGCCGATCAGGGTAAAGGCCAATGAGAACAGTTAGAGCTTCAGGAGAATGGAGGTGTGAGCAGCTTTGAGTAACGCAGGATTTCAGGCAAGAGGATCAGGAACTGAGAAACAGAAAGGACACATGAGAAAAGGTCAAGAGATGGTGAGATCAGCCCAACTAACTCAGGATAAAATTCAGTGGCAGGGAAATAAAAACCTATGTTCACCCAGGAACTTGTAAATGAATGCTCATAACATCATTAACAGTCAAGAAGTGGATATAACCCAAAGGTCCACCAACTTATAAATAAGTGGTTATGCCACACCACAATAGTGGAGTATTGCTGACAATAAAAAGAAATGAAGATCATTAAAGATGGAGGCATGAGAGGTGAGGCAGAGGCTTCCTCCTAAAACCACATAAAATATGAAAATATAATTAACACAACTAATCCTGAGAGAGGACTAAGCCAGACTGCATACACCTGGAGAAACAAGCAGACCTCACGGAACAGGGTAACGTACCAAAGCTGTGACCCGGCGGGACCCAAACCCTTCCTCCACCCCAGCTCACCAGTGGTAAGAAGAGAAACAGAACGGGGAAGGCCTGGAGGCCTGGGACTACAGAATACCTAACTCCTGAGATCTGTCGTGGGAGCACAAACTGACATTTCTTGGTGCTTTCGTGATACCCTCGTGAGTATGGGATTTGAAAGCTGAGACAGGCAGAATTCCTGGAGAGACTGAGATTCCAGCCACTTGTGGAAAGCAGGAATCCATATCCGGCTGCTCTGGGACAAAAGTTTATACCTGTGTGCTCGGCCCACTGATTCAGGCAACAGAGACAGGCAGAGCAGCCAGGAAGCAGAAAACAGCTCTTTCCTCCCCCCAGGCACCAAACCACTCCCCTGAGACCCCCAAAATTGCTTCGGGGCAGAGCAGCTCCAGAGAATAGAGCTTCTGGACACTAGAGGGTGCCATACACAAATATGAAATGCCAAAGGAACATGGTGCAGAGTAAAATTAATGTAACTTCAGAGAAAGATTTAAATGACATGGACCTTATGACTCTTCCTGAAAGGGAGTTCAAAATAAAAATCATCAACATGCTAATGGAAGTACAGAAAGACATCCAAGAACTGAGTAATGAATTCCGGTTGGATATCCAACCATTAAAGAGCACAATGGAGGGTATTAAAAGCAGGTTGGATATGGTGGAGGAGACGATAAATGAAATAGAAACTAGAGAAGAGGAATACAAAGAAGCTGAGGCACAGAGAGAAAAAAGGATCTCTAAGAATAAAAGAATATTGAGAGAACTGTGTGACCAACCCAAACAGGACAATACTCGCATCATAGGGGTGCCAGAAGAAGAAGAGAGAGAGTGAGAGATATAAAGTGTCTTTGAGGAGGTAACTGTGGAAAACTTCTCCAATATGGGGAAGGAGATAGTCTCTCAGGCCATGGAGATCCACAGATCTCCCAACACAAGGGACCCAAGGAAGACAACACCAAGACATACAGTAATTAAATTGGCAAAGATCAAGGATAAGGACAGACTATTAAAAGCAGCCAGAGAGAGAAATAAGATCACAAAGGAAAGCCCGTCAGCCTAACATCAGACTTCTCAGCAGAGACCTTACAGGCCAGAAGGGAGTGGCATGATGTACTTAATGCAATGAAGCAGAAGGGTCCGGAGCCAAGATTACTTTATCTGGCAAGATTATCATTTAAATTTGAAGGAGGGATTAAACAATTTCCAGATAAGCAAAAACTGAGAGAATTTACCTCCCACAAACCATCTCTACAGTGTATTTTGGAGGGACTGCTATAGATGGAAGTGTTCCTAAGGTTTAATAGCTGTCACCAGAGGTAATAAAACCACAGTAAAGAAAATAGAACAGTTAGTTAATTACTAAGCAAATGCAAAATTAAATTAACTATCCCCAAAGTCAGTCAAGGGATAGACAGAGTACAGAATATGATACCTAATATATTAAGAATGGAGGAGGAAGACAAAGGAGGAGGAAAAAAAGAACCTTTAGATTGTGTTTGTAATAGCATACTAAGTGAGTTAAGTTAGACTCTTAGATAGTAAGGAACTTAACCTTGAACCTTTCATAACCACGAATTCAAAGCCTGCAATGGCAATAAGTACATACCTATCGATAATCACCCTAAATGTAAATGGAATGAATGAACCAATCAATCATAGACACAGAGTCACTGAATGGATAAAAAAACAAGACCCATCTATATGCTGCCTACAAGAGACTCACTTTAAACCCAAAGATATACACAGACTAAAAGTGAAGGGATAGAAAAAGGTATTTCTTGCAACTAACAGATAAAGGAGTCAATCCAACAAGAAGATATAACCATTACAAATATCTATGCTCCCAACACAGGAGCACCCACATATGTGAAACAAATACTAACAAAATTAAAAAGGGAAATAGAATGCAATGCATTTATTTTTGGAGACTTCAACTCTCCACTCACTCTGAAGGACAGATCAACCAGACAGAAAATAAGAAAGGAGACAGAGGCACTGAACAACACATTAGAACAGATGGACCTAACAGACATCTACAGAACTATACACCCAAAAGCAACAGAATACACATTCTTCTCAAGTGCACATGGAACATTTTCAAGAATAGATCATACTAGGCCACAAAAAGAGCCTCAGTAAATTTAAAAAGATTGAAATTGTACCAAACAGTTTCTCAGACCACAAAGGTATTAAACTAGAAATACATTATGCAAAGAAAATGAAAAATCCCACAAACACATGGAGGCTTCACAACATGCTCCTAAATAACCAATAGATCAATGACCAAATAAAAACCAAGATCAAGCAATATATGAAGACAAATGATAATAATTCAACACTGCAAAATCTGCTTGACACAGCAAAGGCAGTGCTAAGAGGAAAAGTATATTGCAGTGCAGCCTACTTCAGAAAAGAACAATCCCATATGAACAATCTAAACTCACAATTAAAGAAACTAGAAAAAGATTCACAAATGAGGCCCAAAGTCAGTAGAAGGAGGGACATAATAAAGATTAGAGCAGAAATAAATAAAATTGAGAATAAAACAATAGAAAGAGTCAATGAAAAAAAGAGCTGGTTCTTCGAGAAAATAAACAAAATAGATAAACTCCTAGCGAGACTTATCTAGAAAAAAAAGAGAGTCTACACACATAAACAGAATCAGAAATGAGAAAGGAAAAATCACTATGGACACCACAGAAATAAAAAGAATTATTAGAGAATACTATGAAAAATTACATGCCAACAAACTGGATAACCTAGAAGAAATGGACAACTTTCTAGAAAAATACAACCTTTCAAGGCTGACAAAGGAAGAAACAGAAAATCTGAACAGACCCATTACCAGAAACGAAATTGAATGGGTAATCAAAAAATTACCCAAGAACAAAACCCCTGGACCAGAAGGCTTCACCACTGAATTTTTTCAAACATTTAGTGAAGACCTAATACCCATTCTCCTTAAAAGTTTTCCAAAAAATAGAAGACGGGGAAGTACTTCCAAACTCATTCTGAGGTCAGCATCACTCTAATACCAAAACCAGGCAAAGACACCACAAAAAAAGAAAATTACAGACCAATATCCTTGATGAACATAGATGCAAAAATACTCAACAAAATATTAGCAGACCGAATTCAAAAATACATCAAAAAGATCATCCATCATGATGAAGTACGATTTATTCCAGGGATGCAAGGATGATTCAACATTTGAAAATCTATCAACATCATCCACCACCTCAACAAAAAGGACAAAAACCACATGGTCATCTCTGCAGATGTTGAAAAAGCATCTGACAAAATTCAACATCCATTCATGATAAAAACTCAACAAAATGGGTATAGAGGGCAAGCACCTCAACATAATAAAGACCATATATGACAAACCCACAGCCAACATTATACTTAACAGCAAGAAGCTGAAAGCTTTTCCTTTAAGCTCGGGAACAAGACAAGGATGCCCACTTTCCCCACTTCTATTCAACACAGTACCGGAGGTCCTAGCCATGGCAATCAGACAACACAAAGAAATACAAGGCATCCAGATTGGCAAGGAAGAAGTTAAACTGTCCCTGTTTGCAGATGACATGATATTGTACATAAAAAACCCTAAAGACTCCACTCCAAAACTACTAGATCTAATATCTGAATTCAGCAAAGTTGCAGGATACAAAATTAATACACAGAAATCTGTGGCATTCCTATATACTAATAATGAACTAGCAGAGAGAGAAATTAGGAAAACAATTCCATTCACAGTTGCATCAAAAAGAATAAAATACCTAGGAATAAACCTAACCAAGGAAGTGAAAGACCTCTACTCTGAAAACTACAAGACACTCATGAAAGAAATTAAAGAAGATACCAATAAATGGAAACACATCCCGTGCTCATGGATCGGAAGAATTAATATTGTCAAAATGACAATCCTGCCTAAAGCAATCTATAGATTCAATGCAATTCCCATCAAAATACCAACAGCATTCTTCAACGAACTTGAGAAAATCATCCTAAAATTCTTATGGAACCACAAAAGACCTCGCATAGCCAAAGCAATTCTGAGAAGGATGAATAAAGCTGGGGGCATTACGCTTCTCAACCGCAAGCTCTACTACAAAGCCACAGTAATCAAGACAATTTGGTACTGGCACAAGAACAGACCCATAGACTAATGGAACAGCCTAGAGAGCCCTGATATAAACCCAACTATATATGGTCAATTAATATATGATAAAGAAGCCATGGACATACAATGGGGAAATGATAGCCTCTTCAACAGATGGTGTTGGCAAAACTGGGCAGCTACATGCAAGAGTATGAAACTGGATTATTGTTTAACCCCATACACAAAAGTAAGCTCAAAATGGATCAAAGACTTGAATGTAAGTCATGAAACCATAAAACTCTTAGAAGATAACATAGGCTAACATCTCCTGAAGATAAGCATGAGCAACTTCTTCTTGAACACATCTCCTCCAGAAAGGGACACAAAAGCAAAAATGAACACATGGGACTACATCAAACTAAAAAGTTTTTGTATGGCCAAGGACATCATCAACAGAACAAAAAGGCATCCTACAGTATGGGAGAATATATTTGTAAATGACATATCCGACAAGGGGTTAACATCCAGAATATATAAAGAACTTACACGCCTCAACACTCAAAAATAATATAACCTGATTCACAAATGGGCTTAGGATATGAAGAGACAGTTCTCCAAAGAAGAAATTCAGATGGCCAACAGACACATGAAAAGATGCTCCATATCACTAATCATCAGGGAAATGCAAATTAAAACCACACTGAGATATCACCTCACACCAGTAAGGATGGCCAGCATCAAAAAGACTAAGAACAACAAATGCTGGCAAAGATGTGGAGAAAGGGGAACCCTCCTACAGTGCTGGTGAGAATGTAAGCTAGTTCAACCATTGCGGAAGGCAACATGGAGGTTCCTCAAAAAACTAAAAATAGAAATACCATTTGACCCTGGAATCCCACTCCTTGGAATTTAACCAAAGAATACAACTTCTCAGATTCAAAAAGACATATGCAACCCTATGTTTATGGAAGCAACCTAAGTGTCCATCAGTAGATGAATAGATAAAGATGTGGTACATATACACAATGGAATGCTATTCAGCCATAAGAAAGACACAAATCCTACCATTTGCAACAACATGGCTGGAGCTGGAGGATATTATTCTCAGTGAAATAAGCCAGGCGGAGGAAGACAAATGCCAAATGATTTCCCTCATTTGTGGAGTATAACAATGAAGCTAAACTCAAGGAACAAAATGGCAGCAGACTCAGACTCCACAGATGAACTAGTGGTTACCAAAGGAGAGGGGTGTGGGAGGGAGGGAGAAAGGGATTGAGGGGTATTATGTTTAGTACGTATGTTGTGGGGGATCACGGGGAGAACAGTGTAGCACACAGAAGGCACATAGTAAATACATGGCATCTTACTACCCTGATGGTCAGTGACTGCATTGGGGTAGGGGTGGGGACCTGATAATATGGGTGAATGTAGTAACCACACTGTTTTTTCATGTGAAACCTTCATAAGGGTATATGTCAATCATACTTTAATAAAAAATTTTTAAAAAAAAGAAATGAAATACTGATATGTGCAGTAACATGATGAACCCTGAACACTTTATGTCAACTGAAAGAGCTAGTCACAAAGGACCACAAATTGTCATTCCATTTGTATGACATATCCAGAGTAGGCAAACCTTGAAGACAAAATGTAGAATGTTGGCTGCCTGGGGCTAGGGAAGGTGGGAGCTGGGGGTGATGGCTGAGGGATGTGGGTTCCTCATTGGGGTGATGAAAATGTTCTACTTGATTGCAGGGACAGTTACATAAGTCTGTGAATTTACTCAGAGATACTGCATTGGACATTTTAAATGGGTGAATTGCATGGTGTATGAATTATATCTCAGCAAGACTTAAAAAAGTCCAATGGCTGGATGTAGATAATTTTCTTAATTCTCTATTTTGGGGTACATACTGTACATAATGTGAATCTACATTTTTACAGGATATCTAAAGGGGAAAGGAAATGATGGAAGTATTTAATTTCAACCAGTTTATATAATGACCTTTTGTACAAATTATCCTGAAATCTACAAAATAAATATACACAGATTCTATATCCATTCACAACAGTGAAGATGAGAAAAATGACAATTTTCTGAAACATTTCATTAAACATTATCCTCTGATTTTATCTGGCTTCCTTTGTCATGGCAAAAGAGATCTATATTAAAACAATGTTTGATACTAAAAAGACAAAGTCTCAACTGATGTGAGGAATGATGCATAATCATCAGCTTTTCTGAGGTAAATGTAAGAAAAAATGTGTAATATAAAAGGCAGGACTAAAGTCAGAGTTTAAGAAGTAAGTAGGAGGCGGAGCCAAGATGGCGGCGTGAGTAGAGCAGTGGAAATCTCCTCCCAAAAACACATAGAGCTATGAAAATATAACAAAGAAAAATCTTCCTAAAATAGAGACCACAGGACACAGGACAACATCCAGACCACATCCACACCTGCAAGAACCCAGCGCCTTGTGAAGGGGAGTGCTTTTTGGAAATCTTAAAGGGGCAGGACAGGTCACTTAGACCAGAAGCAGGGAATCTGGGGATCTCTGGGCACTCTAATCCCCTGGGCAGCAGGGAGCACAGAGGCCCCTTACGGAGATAAATAGTCTCCTGGCTGCTCCCCCTCCAACGGGGCTCCACCATTTTGGAGGAACAGCCCCAGCCAGGCCAAGCCCACAGCAACAGTGGAGATAAACCCCAAAGCAACTGGGCAGGAAGCAGAAGCCCTGTCTGTGCACAGCTGCCCAGCACAAGCCACTAGAGGTCGCTATTCTCCCAGGAAAAGGCTACAAACCAACAAGAAGGGAAGCTCTTCCAGCGGTCACGTGTACCAGCTCTGCAAACTATCTCTATCACCATGAAAAGGCAAAACTACAGGCAGACAAAGATCACAGAGACAACACCTGAGAAGGAGACAGACCTAACTAGTCTTCCTGAAAAAGAATTCAAAATAAAAATCATGAACATGCTGACAGAGATGCAGAAAAAAATGCAAGAGCAATGGGATGAGATGCAGAGAAAAATGCAAGAGCAGTGGGATGAAGTCCGGAAGGAGATCACAGATGTCAGGAAAGAGATCACAGAAGTGAAACAATCCCTGGAAGGATTTATAAGCAGAATGGATAAGATGCAAGAGGCCATTGAAGGAATAGAAGCCAGAGAACAGGAACGTATAGAAGCTGACATAGAGAGAGATAAAAGGATCTCCAGGAATGAAACAACACTAAGAGAAATATGTGACCAATAAAAAAGGAAAAACATTCGTATTATAGGGATACCAGAAGAGGAAGAAAGAGGAAAAGGGATAGAAAGGGTCTTTGAAGAAATAATTGCTGAAAACTTCCCCAAACTGGGGGAGGAAATAATCGAACAGACCATGGAATTATACAGAACCCCCAACAGAAAGGATCCAAGGAGGACAACACCAAGACACATAATAATTAAAATGGCAAGGATCAAGGACAAGGAAAGAGTTTTAAAGGCAGCTAGAGAGAAAAAGGTCACCTATAAAGGAAAACCAATCAGGCTAACATCAGACTTCTCAACAGAAACCCTACAGGCCAGAAGAGAATGGCATGATATACTTAATGCAATGAAACAGAAGGGCCTTGAACCAAGGATACTGTATCCAGCACGACTATCATTTAAATATGATGGTGGGATCAAACAATTCCCAGACAAGCAAAAGCTGAGGGAATTTGCTTCCCACAAACCACCTCTACAGGGCATCCTACAGGGACTGCTCTAGATGGGAGCACCCCTAAAAAGAGCACAGAACAAAACACACAACATATGAAGAATGGAGGAGGAGGAATAAGAAGGGAGAGAAGAAAAGACTCTCCAGACAGTGTATATAACAGCTCAATAAGCGAGCTAAGTTAGGCAGTAAGATACTAAAGAAGCTAACCTTGAACCTTTGGTAACCACTAATCTAAAGCCTGCAATGGCAATAAGTACATATCTTTCAATAGTCACCCTAAATGTAAATGGACTTAATGCACCAATCAAAAGACATAGAGTAATAGAATGGATAAAAAAGCAAGACCCATCTATATGCTGCTTACAAGAAACTCACCTTAAACCCAAAGATAAGCATAGACTAAAAGTCAAGGGATGGAAAAACATATTTCAGGCAAACAACAGTGAGAAGAAAGCAGGGGTTGCAGTACTAATATCAGACAAAATAGACTTCAAAACAAAGAAAGTAACAAGAGATAAAGAAGGCCACTACATAATGATAAAGGGCTTAGTCCAACAAGAGGATATAACCATTCTAAATATATATGCACCCAATACAGGAGCACCAGCATATGTGAAGCAAATACTAACAGAACTAAAGAGGGAAATAGACTGCAATGCATTCATTGTAGGAGACTTCAACACACCACTCACCCCAAAGGATAGATCCACCGGGCAGAAAATAAGTAAAGACACACAGGCACTGAACAACACACTAGAACAGATGGACCTAATAGACATCTATAGAACTTTACATCCAAAAGCAACAGGATATACATTCTTCTCAAGTGCACATGGAACATTCTCCAGAATAGACCACATACTAGCTCACAAAAAGAGCCTCAGTAAATTCCACAATATTGAAATTCTACCAACCAATTTTTCAGACCACAAAGGTATGAAAGTAGAAATAAATTCTACAAAGAAAACAAAAAGGCTCACAAACACATGGAGGCTTAACAACATGCTACTAAATAATCAATGGATCAATGAACAAATCAAAATAGAGATCAAGGAATATATAGAAACAAATGACAACAACAACACTAAGCCCCAACTTCTGTGGGATGCAGCGAAAGCAGTCTTAAGAGGAAAGTATATAGCAATCCAGGCACACTTGAAGAAGGAAGAACAATCCCAAATGAATAGTCTAACATCACAACTATTAAAACTGGAAAAAGAAGAACAAATGAGGCCTAAAGTCAGCAGAAGGAGGGACATAATAAAGATCAGAGAAGAAATAAACAAAATTGAGAAGAATAAAACAATAGCAAAAATCAACGAAACCAAGAGCTGGTTCTTTGAGAAAATAAACAAAATAGATAAGCCTCTAGCCCAACTTATTAAGAGAAAAAGAGAGTCAACACAAATCAACATAATCAGAAATGAGAATGGAAAAATCACGACAGACTCCACAGAAATACAAAGAATTATTAAAGACTACTATGAAAACCTATATGCCAACAAGCTGGAAAACCTAGAAGAAATGGACAACTTCCTAGAAAAATACAACCTCCCAAGACTGACCAAGAAAGAAACACAAAAGTTAAACAAACCAATTACAAGCAAAGAAATTGAAACAGTAATCAAAAAACTACCCAAGAACAAAACCCCGGGGCCGGACGGATTTACCTCGGAATTTTATCAGACACACAGAGAAGACATAATACCCATTCTCCTTAAAGTGTTCCACAAAATAGAAGAAGAGGGAATACTCCCAAACTCATTCTATGAAGCCAACATCACCCTAATACCAAAACCAGGAAAAGACCCCACCAAAAAAGAAAATTACAGACCAATATCCCTGATGAATGTAGATGCAAAAATACTCAATAAAATATTAGCAAACAGAATTCAACAGTATATAAAAAGGATCATACACCATGACCAAGTGGGGTTCATCCCAGGGATGCAAGGATGGTACAACATTCGAAAATCCATCAACATCATCCACCACATCAACAAAAAGAAAGACAAAAACCACATGATCATCTCCATAGATGCTGAAAAAGCATTTGACAAAATTCAACATCCATTCATGATAAAAACTCTCAGCAAAATGGGAATAGAGGGCAAGTACCTCAACATAATAAAGGCCATATATGATAAACCCACAGCCAGCATTATACTGAACAGCGAGAAGCTGAAAGCATTTCCACTGAGATCGGGAACCAGACAGGGATGCCCACTCTCCCCACTGTTATTTAACATAGTACTGGAGGTCCTAGCCACGGCAATCAGACAAAACAAAGAAATACAAGGAATCCAGATTGGTAAAGAAGAAGTTAAACTGTCACTATTTGCAGATGATATGATACTGTACATAAAAAACCCTAACGACTCCACTCCAAAACTACTAGAACTGATATCGGAATACAGCAAAGTTGCAGGATACAAAATCAACACACAGAAATCTGTAGCTTTCCTATACACTAACAACGAATCAATAGAAAGAGAAATCAGGAAAACAATTCCATTCACCATTGCATCAAAAAGAATAAAATACCTAGGAATAAACCTAACCAAGGAAGTGAAAGACTTATACTCTGAAAACTACAAGTCACTCTTAAGAGAAATTAAAGGGGACACTAATAAATGGAAACTCATCCCATGCTCATGGCTAGGAAGAATTAATATCGTCAAAATGGCCATCCTGCCGAAAGCAATATACAAATTTGATGCAATCCCTCTCAAATTACCAGCAACATTCTTCAATGAATTGGAACAAATAATTCAAAAATTCATATGGAAACACCAAAGACCCCGAATAGCCAAAGCAATCCTGAAAAAGAAGAATAAAGTAGGGGGGATCTCACTCCCCAACTTCAAGCTCTACTACAAAGCCATAGTAATCAAGACAATTTGGTACTGGCACAAGAACAGAGCCACAGACCAGTGGAACAGATTAGAGACCCCAGAAATTAACCCAAACATATATGGTCAATTAATATTTGATAAAGGAGCCATGGACATACAATGGCAAAATGACAGTCTCTTCAACAGATGGTGCTGGCAAAACTGGACAGCTACATGTAGGAGAATGAAACTGGACCATTGTCTAACCCCATATACAAAGGTAAACTCAAAATGGATCAAAGACCTGAATGTAAGTCACGAAACCATTAAACTCTTGGAAAAAAACATAGGCAAAAACCTCTTAGATATAAACATGAGTGATCTCTTCTTGAACATATCTCCCCGGGCAAGGAAAACAACAGCAAAAATGAGCAAGTGGGACTACATTAAGCTGAAAAGCTTCTGTACAGCGAAAGACACCATCAATAGAACAAAAAGGAACCCTACAGTATGGGAGAATATATTTGAAAATGACAGATCTGATAAAGGCTTGACGTCCAGAATATATAAAGAGCTCACACGCCTCAACAAACAAAAAACAAATAACCCAATTAAAAAATGGGCAGAGGAACTGAACAGACAGTTCTCCAAAAAAGAAATACAGATGGCCAAGAGACACATGAAAAGATGCTCCACATTGCTAATTATCAGAGAAATGCAAATTAAAACTACAATGAGGTATCACCTCACACCAGTAAGGATAGCTGCCATCCAAAAGACAAACAACAACAAATGTTGGCGAGGCTGTGGAGAAAGGGGAACCCTCCTACACTGCTGGTGGGAATGTAAATTAGTTCAACCATTGTGGAAAGCAGTATGGAGGTGCATCAAAATGCTCAAAACAGACCTACCATTTGACCCAGGAATTCCACTCCTAGGAATTTACCCTAAGAACGCAGCAATCAAGTTTGAGAAAGACAGATGCACTCCTATGTTTATCGCAGCACTATTTACAATAGCCAAGAATTGGAAGCAACCTAAATGTCCATCTGTAGATGAATGGATAAAGATGTGGTACATATACACAATGGAATACTACTCAGCCATAAGAAGTGGAAAAATCCAACCATTTGCAGCAACATGGATGGAGCTGGAGAGTATTATGCTCAGTGAAATAAGCCAAGCGGAGAAAGAGAAATACCAAATGATTTCACTCATCTGAGGAGTATAGGAACAAAGGAAAAACTGAAGGAACAAAACAGCAGCAGAATTACAGAACCCAAAAATGGACTAACAGGTACCAAAGGGAAAGGAACTGGGGAGGATGGGTGGGCAGGGAGGGATAAGGGGGGGGAAGAAGAAGGGGGGTATTAAGATTAGCATGCATGGGGGTGAGGGAGAAAGGGGAGGGTGGGCTGCACAACACAGAGAGGACAAGTAGTGACTCTACCACACTTTGCTAAGCTGATGGACAGTAACCGTAATGTGGTTGTTAGGGGGGACCTGATATAGGGGAGAGCATAGTAAACATAGTATTCTTCAGGTAAGTGTAGATTAAAAATTTAAAAAAAAAAAAGAAAGAAAGAAAGAAAGAAAAGGGGGATTACTCCTTAACAGGATAAAACTATTGGTAAATCAAAGATCAACGCATGCTTTAAATATCCTTAATGTTGATCACTTAAAGGGTGTCAGATGATCAGCTATGGAGGTACTCTTTTCTAATATTCCTTTCTCTTAATTAAAAAAAAAAAAAAAGCAGTTACTGTGTGCTGACCTCCAATGAGTTCTGCACAGTGGTATAGAGGGCATGTCAAAGTGTGGGCAAAGGGTCTGTTTGTTTCTACGCAGAAGATCAAGGCCTAGCTTGGATACCCAGAAAATGAACTAAGATACGATATGAGGAGGAGCTTCCGGCATCAGCACTCTCTGGAGGACTCGTGCCGGGGGATGATCATCAAAAAGCCTCCACAGGGATCCGGACGATGCTGCGGTTGTGGCTGCATCCAGCCCACCGTCTCCTGGACTTGCCATAAGAAGGAGGAGGGAGATGTCTAGGCTGGCATGTGCATACAGTGAGACAACGAATTTGACTGGATCTGTACTGTTGGAACTCAACCAGGAGTTGGGAGGGGTGCAAGTTGTAGCACCCCAAAATCTCATGACTATAGACTATCTATGGTTAAAAGAACATATGGGATGTGAACAGATCCCAGAAATGGGCTGCTTTAATTTGTCTGATGGTTCAAGTACAGTTGGACAATATCCATCATATCATAGACAAATTTTCACAAATGCCTAGGGTGCCTAAATGGTTTTCTTGGCTTCACTGGAGATGGCTGGTAATTATAGATTTGCTTTGTTTATGTCACCGTATTCCTATTATGTTAATATGTGTGTGCAAATTAGTTAGTAGTTTAAAACCTATACATACTTAAGGTACTATACAAGAAGATATGTCAAAGAAATAATCAATCCTCCCAAGTTTCCTTCATATGCTACATCTATAGCTTTTCTTCTTCCTTCCTAATTACAACCCTTAAATAGAATTCGTGCCTCATATCGAATTTACCGAGTATCATAATTCCTCCAGGTGGTAAAGATACCTCGAGACAAGTGCTGGGCATAGAAGCCACAGGGCATAAATCTGCAAAGAAGTAAAAAGCTAACCTTTGCAAACAATATGGCTTCTCTCTCACTTACCAACTTTACATTTCCCTGTATGGCCCCGGAAGATGACTGGTTAGCCAGAGACGGGTAAGATTCCTCAAGGGAGGAACAACCTAAGACAGGCACAGTCGCAGGGGGGCCATCAGGTGAGAATTTGGGGATCAACAGAGGTGAGGCTCAGAACCTCACCCCCCCTGCTTTGAGAGAAATCTTCTGCATCCGTGGATGTCTTGCTGCCCTTGTCTAGCCTGGATTAATACTTAGTCCATAGGCACACACCTGATCATCTGATCATCTACATTTGCCCTCTTACAGCACTAAACTATGTTTTCTACCTTCATCTTGCATCTACCTACCACTTCAGCATTTTATTAAAAATAAAAATAATAATAATAATAGGAGAAATGGGGGATCAACATATAAATCAAGTACAAAAATCAAATGAATATTCATATTTGACCTGATGGTTTATAGGTCATATTGCATGATCAAAACCGAAAGTTTCTGTGATGAATGCCCTTGTACTGTTCACCATGTAAGAATTTATTCACTCTGTAAGAATTCGTTCACCATGTAAGAACTTGTTCGTTATGCTTCAGAAGATTGGAGACTGACGAGAATTAGGCTTGAGATGGATTAATGATTGTACATTGAGCATTGACCCCCCTATACTGAATTTTATTGTTGTTAACAACCATTTGATCAATAAATATGAGAGATGCCCTCTCAAAAAAAAAAAAAGAAGTAAGTACACTGTAAAGACAGTAAAATTATAATAAATTCACTATAATGAAAATACAGAAATTAGTATTCTAAAACACTGTATTATTTAAGCAGCTGTAGATTAAATGTTGTTAATTTTCATACATACTCAACTTCTATATTTATTCAATTTCTTCCTTAAGTACCATGTCTTATCTTGTACATTAGTATGGCAATGTGATGTACCCTCAAGCAAAGCCTCTGACTTAGGCGGTTGTATTACGGTGTCATCCCGTTGTCACTGGAGTTGTCTCACAACTACCTAGTAAGATATTTCTGTTACTGCTTTTATAAATCACATTATTAAATTATGTTAGTAATAAATCACTCTAACATACATGTTTTGAAAAAATATCACCACATTCATCGATTCACCTTTCCCTCATGCATACACATTCCTATTTATTGAATTTGGTGTGATCCTCCTGCCTAGTGAATTCAGCCCCACTATTTGCAGAGCTTTACCACATAGTGAAGTCTCAAAAAAAAAAAAGAAAAAAGGCATGTGAATGGGACTTGGGGTGGTAAATTGTACATTGTGAAAAGTCTTCTCACTTTTTTTCCTAGTAACCTAAATTGATTTGAGTTCCTCACATACTGAATCCACTGCTTGAGTTCTTCCAACAGATTCCCATCTGAGAATGAATGTGAAGTCATGCCAATTGGACTCAGGCCCTAGGTAACCAGGACTCTACCTGCCTCCCTGACCTTGGCTCCTATAACGCACTCCATTCCTGCTATACACAAATCCTGCCACTGCACATTAATCTGAAAAAGAGCCCCAATCACAGATAGTTAGAATTCTCTTTGTACTGGACACACTTTTATCTAGTAAGTTTGTTATGTTCAGACCTAGGTCTTACAATCTCTCTTTAACTACATTTCTCCTTGAAATGAGAATTGTGAGCAAACTATATCTAAAAATGTTTGAAGAAAACTATAAATAGCAGTGGGAAGATTAAATCAAGTGTGGTCTTGCTATATACCTCACCACATTTGTCCTAAATTATGATGTATTGGAGAGTAGATGCCTTTAAACAGAGATCATAATAATATATGATTTGACACTAAAATGCTTCCAAATTCAATTCAAATTGACATGAATCAAAATAAAATTATACAAACTAAAAATGATAAAAGCTACTGAAGGAAAAGGACTATGACATAGAGCACCTGCCCTTCATTTCAAATTAATGCACAGTGGTCCATTTGTGATGAGTTTTAAATTATTTTTTGACTCTAATTTGACTCTTTGATCCTCATTTCCAAACAGTTTTGCATATGAGGAAGATCTGAATATAGGGATATATTCTATCACAATCCTCATTCATTTCTGCAAGGAGTAAAGTTTTACAGACTTCTTATTAAGTGATGATCTACTGACTCTGAAAGGCTAGTTCAAAAGGAAATTTCACCTGAACTAAGTTACAATATTAAAGCATAGTAAACAATATTAAACAAGAAATTAAAAATTTTATATACCTGTGGTTGGTGGTATTCACTTCCATCAGACCTTTCTTCTTCTTCACTGATGTAATTTCTAAGTCTTGTTCTGCTGACAAATGGTATATTTAGTTAAAATGAACTACACAGAATGGCTCAATAAAAGCTATAATCTTAAATAAAAATAGAAAATAACATTTTATCTACTGAGAACTTTAATTAAGCTTAATCTTTAGCTGAATATTTACTTATTCAGGAAATACTTCTAAACTGTCTACAACTGGAACAAATATTTGGGAAATACTAGAAATCACCAGGTTAAAAGCATATAAACATCTCAAAGACTCAGTAAAAAAACCCATTCATCAATAAACAAAACGAATAGAAACAAAACAAAATTTAAAAATACAGTAGAAACATATAAAGCCACAACATACTCTATTTTCTACCTCAAAATTATACCATTTTCACCATCCAAAATACAAACAACAAAAAATGTTGGCGAGGCTGCGGAAAAAGGGGAACCCTCCTACACTGCTGGTGGGAATGTAAATTAGTTCAACCATTGTGGAAAGCAGTATGGAGGTTCCTCAAAATGCTCAAAATTGAAATACCATTTGACCCAGGAATTCCACTTCTAGGAATTTACCCTAAGAATACAGCAGCCCAATTTGAAAAAGACAGATGCACCCCTGTTTATCGCAGCACTGTTTACAATAGCCAAGAAATGGAAGCAACCTAAGTGTCCATCAGTAGATGAATGCATAAAGAAGATGTGGTACATATACACAATGGAATATTATTCAGCCGTAAGAAGAAAACAAATCCTACAATTTGCAACAACATGGATGGAGCTAGAGGGTATTATGCTCAGTGAAATAAGCCAGGCAGAGAAAGACAAGTATCAAATGATTTCACTTATTTGTGGAGTATAAGAACAAAGAAAAAAACTGAAGGAACAAAACAGCAGCAGACTCAGAACCCAAGAAGGGACTGGGGAGGATGGAGTGGGATGGGAAGGATAAGAGGGGAAAAAGGGACAATACAATTAGCACACATAATGTAGCAGGGGAGCACGGGAGGGCTGTACAACACAGAGAAGACAGGTAGTGATTCTACAGCATCTTACTACGCTGATGGACAGTGACTGTAATGGGGTATGTGGTGGGGACTTGATGATGGGAGGACTCTAGTAACCATAATGTTGCTCATGTAATTGTATATTAATGATATCAAAATTTAAAAAAACAGAACCTCTTTTTCCTGTTGATTCAAGTACCTTTCAGGATAGCTTTTTTTCCCTTAAGTCACCTGCTAATATGCCTTATGGATGTAATGTTCATACTACAGGATCTTTAGAAGAAAAATCCACTCTTTCTTGTTCAGGTAAACATATTTACAGCAGCTGCACAGACGCTGAGTGCTTCAGACTCACCTGTCACACACGTGTCGTCAGCAACAAGAAAAACCCCTTTCTCTGGCGATGAACACTTTCAATAAGGTAAAGAGCCAAGAGCTCTTGCCAAATCACCTGTCCTTTCCCAAAGCCACATCAGCATCAGTGGCTGCAGCTCAACATAAAATACACAGTATTTGACGCTAAAACAGGAAATTAAATTGCAATGGCCTGTGCGAGGCTCCTTGCTCTAAGAAGTCATCTCCCCACAATGACGATTCCAAATATTAATTACCAGGCATAACAGACGTCTTCAAAAAGCGAATGTTTACTCGAATAACTAAAAATCATTCATGAAAGCAGTGATTTCAGTGTCAACCCAATATATTAAAAGTTTACAATTGGAAGGAAACATCATGAACCAGTTAAAATCTTGGTATCTGCTTCTAGACAGGAAATCCCACACAAAATCTAAAACTGCCAGGAAAGGTTAAAGAACCTCGCGTGTCGCATCCAGGAGGAGAGGGAGAAAGGGAGCCAGGGAGCCTGGGTAGGGGCAGAGTGTTGACACTCACACACATTTCCTCATTTTACTGGAAGGTACAGCGATCCCACCATAGGCAACTTTATTGCCCTAGTCCTAAAAACTCGTTTTAAAAATAACAGCCAAAAGAAGCCGCTTGGTCCGAAACCTATGCGAAATTCCTTACACAGCCTGGGCTGCAGTGGGCGGCAGGGTCGTTGCCGCCCATTACTATACAAACAGGTACCCGGTCTCCGGGCGGAGAACCTCGCCAGTGCCCGCCGCCCCCGGGGGGACCACTCCCCCTCCACTCGCCACAGGACCTGTCCAGACAACAGCAATGGGCAGACATTTCACTGCTGACTGAACAAGAGGTAGAGAACAGCACAGAATCGCCCCCGAGATAAGCAGACACGCAAAAAACTTAACACAAATCAATAAACACTGCAACTACAACGCTGGCAGAGAGCGCGACCCTCGGGCCGCCCGCCTGCCACCCCAGACTCAGCGCGCCATCCAAGCTCCATTACCCGGGCGCAGCGGTCCGCGACTCCGGCCCGGATAACAACTTCCCAAAGAAACCAAACAGAAAAAAGGCGTCCACGCGGAGCCCCATCCCGGCGGGGAAAAGCAGCTCTCCCGGACGAGGGGATCTGTCTGTGGTGCTTCCCCGTCTCTGAGACCAGGTAACAACTCCACAAAGGCACCTGCTGCCCAGCTCGCCGCCAGCTCCACGTCTCCCACAGCGGCAAGTAGGTGCCCGCTCGTGCCCGGAGTCCCCGGCCGCCCCGCCAGCTCCCCACGGAACGTGGGCCGCACTCCCGGGGCTCGCCTCGCCGTGGCCAGCCGGGACCCGAGAAGCGGGGCCGCTGAGGGCCCCGCGCCTCCCGTCCCGCCGCCCATTCCGCGGACGCCCCTCGCCGGCCGGTCCCAATTTCATCGCCGCCGGCCCAGCCAGGTCGGGACGCGCGCGCGACGACATGGAGCCCGCAGCCCGGCCTGGCCCGGCGAGGGGCTAAAGAATGGGGAAAACCCGCTCCACCCAGCCCAGAAAACTGACCGGCCGCCCGCCCAGCGCGGGGATGCGGCGGCGGCGAACCGTCCCGGGGGGCGGCAGCGGCGGCAGGAGCAGCCACCCGGAAAGAGACCGGGTAAGAGACTCAACGGTTCGGGGAGAGCGTAGCGGCCGCGGCGCGGGTCCGGCAGCTGCGGCAGCTGAGGGGGGCAGGCAGCGCCCCGTTCCATTTGGCCGTCCCTGCTCCGGCCGCCCCAGCTGCCCGGCTCCCCAGTCCCCTCTGCTACTCACCGTTATTGCACCGCTGGCTCGTCGGCTTTCTGCGCTCACACCCGCGACCATCCGTCTGCTACTCCTGGGACCGTCGGACTGCTCGAGCCACGTTCTGCGCCTCCCGGCTCCGCACCTGATTTACGACACTTTACGGCTTTACGACATCATGTTCCTCATACCTAGAGCGGGAACCTTGTTGCTATGGCGAGGACGGTTTGCGCCAATGGTAGAAGCCGCTGAGTCTGCATCCAGCGGCGAGGGAAACGCCAACTTTTTGTTACTTACCAGCCTTTCACCCTTGCCTGCATCCATGTGTTGCATTGCACTGGATATACAGAAGCAGATTAAATAATTTATTTGCACGTAACATTGTGTTGAATGATCGTCTAATGTCTTTGTAAAAGCCTCATATGAAAATATTGGTGGTTCTTTAAAAATATGACAACTCTCTATGAATGCATTCAACTGTATTTAGTTGCCAGCTTCTGTGAATAATTTAAATTGGCTAATCCTCCAAATTAGTGAGTAGTGAAGTTTGGTGAGCAACTTCTGGCTGCAAGGTGAGACAAGGTGAGTGTTCCTAGAAAATGTAATAGCATTTTGTTGGATGCACAAAATTTTATTAGACATAATTGAATACGTTTTGAACTTGATTTTAAAGACATTGTAATAGAAACTCTGTATCATTAGGGTGACTTGCAATGTTTCATGTAAGAAGTTTGGTAGCTCTCCATGCCCATGGGAGGGATGCTCAGCAAATATTTCTGAGGTTCCTTCTAGCCCTGTATGTCTGTATATATGGAACCGTACATAGCCATCTAATCTGCTATATTTCATCATGAGGATGCATGAAACTTTCAGTGGGTCTTGTAGCCTCCAGGAGTAGCCAGACAGAAGACATAATATTCCTCCCTCTGCTTTCAGATCCCCAAAATGTAAAATTTTATCTCAGTCCCTTTATAGGAATCATCCTGGGAGGTGAGCATAGATTCCTTTCTCTGGGACCCTCCCTGATCTAAAATCTTCCCTCTAATTTCCTTTCTCTTTTCAGCTTGAAGCATTTTTATCAAGTATGGGAAAATGGTGGGATATGGATGACAGGGAATGTAAGTTTTACCTAACTTAAACGTTCAACTTCCTTTTTCTTTTACATCTGAATCTCGTCTTATGCACTAAAAAGCCAGAATTCTTAACTGTCTTCTCTGTTTCCTCTGTTACTCTCCCCAGTGCAGAGCAGCAGTTGATGCCCCGCTAAATGGAAATAAATTTGTTTGTAATTAATTGGGTATTCCTATAATGATCCATGTGTCACCCTGTCTATGTCAAGATATATTCTCTGAAAATAAATAACTTACACCATATGCAGAAATCAACAACATAAATATAAGAGCTAAAATCATAAAATTCTTAGGAGAAAACAGCAGTAAATCTTCATGATCTTAGATTTTGCAATGGATATTTAGATCTGACACCAAAAGAATGAACAATAAAAAAATAGATAAATTAAACTTTATCAAAATTAAGAACTTTGTACATCAAAGGGCATTATCAAAAAAGTGAAAAGACAACCTGAAGGGCCCCCACCAGTAAGATGGCAAACTTCTGGCTTCTCTTCAGGGTCCTCGGTTCCTGCCGGCACCACCTGAAGCCCAATCACCTCTTTCCCCCTCCCAATCCCAGCACCGAGCCAATAACCACCAACCCCGTAGAAGTAACACCACAATCACCCCATGCCCCTTCCTATATAACCCAGTACCATTCCCTAATAAAGCGGAATTCTCCAGTGAATTGCTGCTGTGTGCCGCTCCTTTCCTTTCATTGGTGCTGAAACTCGGGAGACGGGATACCCCAACTGGGCCCCGTCTTCCCGCCGACACCAGCAGCAGCTTGCCCTCGTCCTCTTTTTCCGGCACTGGCTCATCACACTCACCACTCCTCTCTGGCCTTTAGGTAAGTTTCCCCCCCGGAGTGGGCCACTCTTCCCTGAACTATCGCAGTGCCATTGACCATGATCGTCCAGCAAGGCCCTGATGCTTGGGGACGAGGAGGGAACTCTCCCCGCCTCAGGCCTTCACGGCTGCGGTGGACCCTCAGGCCCCTCCTCCAAAAACCATAAATCCCCACCTCAGGCCTTCACGGCTGCAGCGGACCCTCAGGCCCCTCCTCCAACAGTCATAAATGCACTCACCGTCCCTTCCATTAGTGCCGAAACTTTTTAAGCAAAATTTCCCTGGGGTGGGCCACTCTCCCCCGAGCTATCGCAGTGCCATTGACCATGATTGTCCTGCAAAGCCCTGATGCTCAGGGACGAGGAGGGAACTCTCCCTGCCTCAGGCCTTCACGGCTGCAGCAGACCCTCAGGCCCCTCCTCCAACAGCCATAAATCCCTGCCTCAGGCCTTCACAGCTGTGGCAGACCCTCAGGCCCCCCTCCAACAGCCATAAACAAGGTGACTCCTTTACGGATGAGAACGCTCCCTTTTTTTCCCCCCTCCTCCTTCTGTTCCATCTGCCGAAATCCATTCTGTCTGCCGAAAATTCCTAGTACTAGGTACCTCGTGACTCCGGCACTCTGCCTTCTTAGAGAAGTCTGGGTGATGACCCACACTTCCTAAGAAATTCCGACTCGTATACAACTTTCCGCAGACAACCAAGGATCATCAGGGACGCCCTTTGTCTCCTTGCGGTCTGCCTCCAGTCCGAGGATCTCCGTTCGTCTTCCCCTGTTTGTCTCCTTCTCTGTCCTTTAGCCATGGGAGCCTCCTCATCCCTCCCTGAAAGTTCACCTCTTGAATGCCTGCTTAAGCATCTGGCTACCCTCTCCCTGACTCCTGATATAAAACCAAAACTTCTCCCTAAATACTGCTCCCAAGATTGGCCAACATACCCCCTAGACAATAATAACCAATGGCCTGCAGGGGGAACTCTTGATCCTAACATCACTCGCAATCTCTTTAACTACGGCCAGCGCCTGAAAAAATGGAAGGAGATTCCCTATATCGAAGCTTTCCGCCTCCTCCTCCCCCCACCCCCCCCAAGTTCTCCTAGCCTGCAAGCCGCCGCCCCGGCAGAAGCCTCCCGGTCACTCCCTTCCCCTTCTTCTCCTACAGCAGCCCTTCTCCCTTCTTCCCCCACCATCTCCTCCCCCACCTCCACCTTTGTCCCCTGCGGATTAAGCCTGAGCCTTTCAGCCCCCCTTTAACTAGGTCCCAGGGGCCTCCTCCATCTTTGCCCTCATCACCTGTTTCTCCCCTGTTAGGGACCATCTTTGTCTTCTCACATGTTTGTAGGGAGAATGGGAAAGCACCTTCCCCCATGTCTGAATGCACCATGGGAAAGCACAAGCTTGAGAACAACTGGTGCAGTGCTTGGAAGTTATCTGTCCACAAAAACATATCTTGTCCTCGAAGACGAGCCAAGACTCCTCACTCTGAAAATAGGGAGACCTTCAAGATGTGTAGAAACACCGCCCCTGTTTCTACCTATGCCCTTCCCCCACTTGCCAATGTGGCAAGAATACAGAACAAACAACATTCTGTTTACACATTCCATACACAACTAATTGGAGCCCTGCTGTAGCTCAGTTGGTAGAGCATGGGACTCTTAACCTTAGAGTCATGAGTTCAAGCCCAACTGGAGCGGCAGAGGAAAGCAAAGCAGCTGAGCTGCTGGCTGGCAACGCGTGGGAGCATCAGCCCTCCCAGTTCTTTCTATCTTTCTTTATTTTCATAGCCCCCCTTCCACACTTCAAGACCTGCTCGACTAGGCGCGGCTGGACCACGTCACTCCCCCACAGACTGAACCAGAAACCTTCAGTCCCCCTTAGACTCAAGCTCGCGGGCCTCCCAAAATTATCGTTCCCCTCTGGGAGGTGGCAAAACCCGAAGGCATCGTGTGCATTCACGTCCCTTTATCCCTAGGAGATTTAGCCCAACTTGAGAAACACATAGGTTCCTTTTCCACTGATCCCATGACATACATCAGGGAGTCTCAATGGACCCTCCAGTCTTACAGCCTCACACATCATGCATGACATTTTCATGCTCCTGGCCAATACCCTCCTCCCTGAAGAATGTAGATGAGTTTGGGATTTTGCCCAAATGCACACTACCAAAACCCACAGGACTGACCCCACCTATCCCCCTGGCCCCACTGCTGTCCCCGAACAAGACCCACACTGGGATTATAATACCACCGTGGGTCTCCGCTCTCGAGATATTTTCACCTCCTGCTTAATAGCAGGTCTGAAAAAGGCAGCTCGTAAAGTAGTCAATTTTCAAAAGCTCCAAGACATAATTCAAAGGAGGGAGGAAACTCCGAGTTCTTGGACAGACTCAATCAAGCCCGATTACAGTATACCAGCCTGGACCCAGAAATGCCTGACAGAAGACATGTCCTTATGACATACTTCCTAGCTCAAAGCTACCCCGACATTAAAGCTAAACTCAAAAACTTAGAACAGGGCCCCGCTACCCCACAGACTCAGATCCTAACAGTGGTCTTTAAAGTCTTCCATAACCGGGAGGAGGAGAAAGAACGCCGTAAACAAAAGGCTGATCAGGCCAATTTCCAGATGTTGGCCCAGCTGATAAAACCACAACCTGGGCGCCTTTCTACAAACAAGCGCCCCCCAGGAGCTTGTTTCAAGTGCAGACAAGAATGACATTGGTCAAGGGCATGCCCCTCCCCCAGATCTCCTACCACCCCATGCCCCAGATGTCACAAAAAGGGCCACTGGGGGTCTGACTGCCCAGCCACCCAAAGGGGAGGCTGGATGAACAACCCCCATCCTAAGCCTGCTGTAGTGGGGCTGGCAGAAGAAGATTGATGGAGCCCGGGGGCTTCTTGCCCAACCATTTCCATCACCAAACAGGAGCCCAGGGTTACTTTAATAGTAGACAGTTGCCCCATCTCCTTCCTCCTAGATACAGGAGCCACCTTCTTGGTCTTGCGAGAATACTGGGGCCCTACCACGCCTGCCATTACTCCTGTAGTCGGGGTAGGAAGTAAACAGATTTTCCCATTAACCCCCCGCCCTTTATGCACAATCCAAGACAATCCCATACCTTTCTCCCACTCCTTCCTGGTTATGCTCCAGTGTCCCATCCCTTTACTAAGACGGGACATCCTTTCCCTCCTCCATGTTTCATAACTATATCCACTCCCACAGCCCCCAGTACTCCCTTTCTGATGGCCCTCATAGCCGACAACCCCTCTACCCAATGAAAGCTCCGGTTCCACCCTCATATACCCTGTAAATCCCAAAGTTTGAGACATTACAAGCCCCTCTGTGGCTCTATGTCCTCCTGCCTCTATCAAATTACATGACCCCTTTCAGTATATCTGTCAGGCCCAATATCCCCTAACCACTTCAGCCCTCATAGGCCTCCAACCCATCATTCAAGATCTCTTAAACAAAAATTACCTCAGACCCACTCACTCCCTGTTTAATACCCCCATGCAAGCTGTTAAAAAAACCAACGGATCTTTCCGCTTCGTCCAAGACCTTCACCTCATCAACATGGCCATTGTCCCTATCCATCCCTTAGTTCCAAATCCATACACCCTTTTATCGCAGATCCCTGCCTCGGCATCCCACTTCTCAGTCCTAGATATCAAGGATGCATTTTTTTTCTATCCTTCTGGACCTCTCCTCCCAAAATTTTTTTGCCTTCACCTGCATGGACCCATGCACGAGACATTCTGAAGAACTTACTTGGACAGTTTTGCCACAAGGCTTCCGAGATAGTCCCCATATTTTTGGACAAGTCCTAGCTCAGGAACTCAAACAGTTTCATCATGATCACTCCAAGTCCACCTTATTACAATACCTGGGTGATCTTCTACTCTGCAGTCCCTCATAGGAACAGTCTCAACTTGACACTGCCTCCCTACTTAACCTTCTAGCTTCCAGAAGTTACCGGGTATCCCCTGTCAAAGCTCAAATCTCTTCCCTTTCTGTTACTTACCTTGGATTCCTTCTGTCTCAACAAAGAAAGTCCATTACCTTAGACAGAAAATGGCTCCTCTCTGACCTGCCCATTCCCAAAACCAAGACAGAAATCCTTTCCTTTCTAGGCCTGGATGGGTATTTTAGAGCGCGGATCCCTAACCTCTCCCTGTTAGCAAGACCCCTATACAACCTCAGCAAGGGCCCCCCTGAAGAACCATTATCCTTCTCACCCCGACACTCCTTCATTAAGCTCTGTCAAGCCCTTGTGGAAGCCCCAGCTCTCCATCTTCCTGATTTGTCGAAGCCCTTCTCATTATACATTCATGAGAGGTCCAGTCAAGCTCTAGGAGTTCTAGGCCAATATTATGGCCCATCCTTTGCCCCAGTAGCTTATCTCTCCAAGCAATTAGACCCCACAGTTTGGGGATGGGCCTCCTGCCTACGGGCATTAGCTGCTGGACAGCTCTTGCAGAAGGAAGCTCATAAACTAATATTCAGGGCGTCCCTTACCATTCTGTCCCCACATCACCTAAAAGATCTCTTAACCTACAAAAGTTTACAGACTCTCCCTCCCTCCAGACCCTGACCTTACTGTCCTCTTTCCTCCAAAATCCCATTCACCCCCCTTTGCCATCCATACCCGAATCATGACTTTTTCTTCCTTTACTGCTCTCGCTTTTTTTCCTCATTCCTATTGTCTTCCCCGCCACCCCAGCCTCCTTTGTATGGCAATTCAAAGTCAGACAAACTTACACACAACATCAAACAAAAGGTACTGCCCTCATTGCCACATCAGACTGCCCTCTGAAAAGCTGCTCTGAGCCTTTATACCTCCACTTTCCTCCCTCCACCGAAGTGTTCACTAGCAGCTACCTTTATTCTCCCTACCTCTGCGTCCTCTATGACCAAAGACAAGCCTATTGCAGGCGATGGCCAGACACCTACGGGAGATGTCCCTACTGGTCTTGTGCCATTCACTACATGGGTAACTCCCAGTACCCACAGTATTACTCCTCCAACCATTTCATGAAATATCCCAACTGCTCCTTCTCCTTATCAATCCCAGATCCCTGGGACTCTCGATGGGCTGCCGGAGTCACAGCCTCAGTTTACTAAGGGGGGTCCTCGACCCCCCACGGTACCCTTCATATCTCTCGAGAGTATGTTCCCTCTCATTCCCAGATCTCTCAAGTTGCATCAGATATCGGACATTCTGAAAAAGTCATTATCCAAACTCTTGACGGCGCCTCTTCATCTTCTTATCCCCACCCCTCTTCCAATTTCTCCTACTCTTCATTACAGCTCATTCAGGACACCACCATCTTTCTCAACCACACCCTTAACACCGCCAATTGTTTCTTGTGCGCATCACTACAGCGCCCACTGCTGGCTGCCGTGCCCCTTAATATTTCCAACTACTCCTTCCATGCAGAAAGACAACCCCTCTGCCCCCTGGCAGACATACCCCTATGAGAACCAGAATACACAGATAATCTCACCATCCACCACTGTGTAGTCCCGACTCCACCCCCCTCCAGCGCACTTCACTGCCTCCCAACTCCAGCACACCCTGCATTCTCATCACCCTAATCCCACAGCTTATACTTTACAGCATGGCGGAATTCCTTGAGCTCCAACCTCCCTTGCTTTCCTTCCCATCATGGTCGGTATCTCTTTGACCACCTGAGCCATTGAGGCAGGATTTTCTGGAGGAGCCTTGGGTCACTCTCTGTGGGCAGTTAGAGATCTCAGCGCCAAACTTGAGGGAGCCCTGACATCCACTGCCAATTCCCTAGCCTCTCTCCAAAGACAGGTCACTTCACTAGCTAAGGTCACCCTTCAAAACCAGCAGGCCTTAGATCTGCTTACAGCCGAGAAGGGCGGCACCTGCGTCTTCCTCTAGGAAGAGTGCTGCTATTACATCAACAAATCCGGCATTGTAGAAACTGACATTACCAAACTCACCGACCTTGCCTCCAGCCTCCACTCTGCTTCCAATTACAACCCATTCTCTTCAATACTAACAAACCCCCTCCTTACCTGGCTCTGGCCCATTGCAGGCCCCATAATAATCCTTCTTTTTGCCTGTCTCTTCTTGCCCTGTATAATAAAGTTCATCAAATCCCAAGTCGGAAAAATCTCTAATCAAGCTTTCAACCAGCTTTTACTCAGGAACTACCAGCTTCTGGCCACAGAAGATCCCTCACCCTCATGTAACCTCCTCACCACACACTGAGATGGACCCCTCTCTCCACTGGAAACTGTTCCAGGAAACAATGGCCACAGACGCCTGGCTCCTGACACCCATATCCTCTTGGCACCATTGGAATCAACAGGTCCTCGACCTACGGTTACAGGGAACCTTCATTGATTTCCAACCTGAAGAAGTCCACATCTACTCATCCTTACTGTGGGGAGTCCTATCAACCCTCTCCTCCCAATCCTCAAGCCCTCACTCCCTTCTCCACCCCCATTCAGCAGGAAGCAGCTAGAGAGAAAGCAACATTCACAACCCCATAGAGGAGAAAGGGGGGAATGAAGGGCCCCCACCAGTAAGATGGCGAACTTCTGGTTTCTCTTCGGGGTCCTCAGTTCCCGCCAGCACCACCTGAAGCCCAATCACCTCTCACCCCCCTCCGAGTCCCAGCACCTAGCCAATAGCCACCAGCCCCGTAGAAGTAACACCACAATCACCCCATGCCCCTTCCTATATAACCCAGCACCTTTCCCTAATAAAGCAGAATTCTCTGGTGAATTGCTGCTGTGTGCTGCTCCTTTCCTTTCACAACCTAGAGAATGAAAGAAAACATTTGCAAATTATTTATCTGATAAGAATATATGAAGAACTCCCCAAACTCAACATTAAAAACACAATCAACCCAATTAAAAGACGGGTTAAGACTTGAACAATTTTCCAAAAAATATATACAAATGTGCAAGAGACATATGAAAAGATGCTAACATCATTAATCATTAGAAATATGCAAACCAAAAACATAACAAGAAATTACTTGACACCTTCTAGTATGGCTATAGTTTTTAAAAATTAGTAAGTGTTGATGAGCATGTGGGGAAGTTAGAACCCTGGTCCATTGCTTGTAAATGAAAAAATGGTACTGCTCCTGTGAAAAAGAGTTTGATGTTTCCTCAAAAAGATACAGAATTATCATAAAACCTGGAGATTATACTCCTGGGCACATGCCCCATAGCATTGACAACAGGGACTCAAACAGATACTTGTACACTGTGTTCATCAGAACATTATTCACAATAGCTCAGAGGAGAAACAACCCAAGTGTCTTATCAACAGATGAATGGATAAACAAAATGTGATATATACATGTGATGGAATATTGTTAAGCCATAAAAAAGGAATGAGGTTCTGATACATACTACAGCATGGGCAGAACTTAAAGAGAGTATACTTGGTGAAATAAGGCAGACACAAAAGGAAAAATGTCATATGATTCTACTTATATGAAATAGCTAGAATAGGTGAATTCACAGAAAGTGGATTAAAGTTTACTAGGGGCTGGGTGTGGGGAGAAGAATGGGGAGTTGTTACTTAATGATTATAGAATCTCTATTTGGAATGTTGAAATGTTTTGGAAGTAGATAGTGTTGATGGCTGTACAACATTATGAATGCAATTAATACCATTGAGTTGTACACTTAAGAATGGTTAAAATGGCAGTAAATAAATAAATAGGTGGGTTCATTCTCCTATGCTGAATAGACTAGCAGAATTTGAAAAATGAGTTTAAGCATTAGCTTAAAGCTCATAGAAATGACTATTTATTCCCAGGAAGATAATTTGGGAGCAATTCTAATGGGCAAAATGGAAACAGCAGTGTTTCACAGGAACCAAAGAAAGATATATTTCATATTTTTTTCAGTAGATTCCTATTCCTGGAAGAGAATTCTCTGAAAGATGCACAAAAGGTCCACTTGAGCCTTGTCATTGACAGGTGATTAGGACAATCCAAACCAGAGCATATTTGGGTTGGTAGAAATTTTCCATCTGTTGGGAGCAACCCTGTGGGCCTTTAGGCAGACTCAGTCACAAAAGCCTTAAGACAACAGCAATGTTTGAGTAAAGTCTTTCCTGTAAAGTCAGCAACAATGAATCCATCCATGCGTTAGAAACAAGTTTTCCCCTATTACCAAGAAACACATTTAGTGAACTCCTAGGTTAGAGCTAGTGGTTAGGCTACCTCGCAACATGTGCTTTTTCTGTCCTTCGTTAATCAAGAAACACCCTCTGTCCCAGGCGAAAGCCCCTCCCTTAATACCTCCCTCCCAAGGGCCCCCACCCCCAAAATGGCAAACTCCCCACTTCTCTTCCGGGTCCTCTGTTCCCGCCGGCGCCAACCAAGACCCAATCACCCCTCTACACCTCTCTGCTGGCGCCACCTAAGGTCCAATTATCTCCTGATCCACCCCTTACTTGCTAACCTGTATAAATTGAGCCTGCAAACAATAAACTGTGCCAGCTTGATCAGACATCCTGTCTTGCTGGTCGTTCTTTGTGTCCCTTGCCTCTCTCTTTTTTTTTTTTTTTTCAATTCTCTCCTCCAGGTCGTCGACTCCCATTGATAGTCCTGCAGGTTGGGACACCATTAAATTCATGTGAGTTTTTCTATAGAAACTTAGAAAAATTCCTTTAAAAATTGCTATATAAACTTATCTTAGACACTAAATCTATAGTCTTTGTTGGTATCAGCAAAACATACCAGCTCTTACAGAGGCAACAGTCTTCGGTCAACTTTTCTCCCATTTTGTTTTGTTTTGTTTTTCTGTATGAAGTTGGCAATAGGATCTACTAACGCTTTTTTTTTTGTATTGTTAATGTACAATTACATAAGCAACATTGTGGTTACCACATTCCCCCCATTATCAAGTCCCCACCACATACCCCATTACAGTCACTGTCCATCAGCATAGTAAGGTGCCATAGAATCACTACTTGTCTTCCCTTTGTTGTACAGCCCTCCCTATGCCCCCCCTAAATTATGTGTGCTAATTGTAATACCCCTTTTCCCCCCTTATCCCTCTGTTCCCACCCATCCTCCCCAGTCCCTTTCCCTTTGGTCACTGTTAGTTCATTCTTGGGTTCTGTGAGTCTGCTGCTGCTTTGTTCCTTCAGTTTTTTCTTCGTTCTTATACTCCACAGATGAGTGAGGTCATTTACTAATACTTTTACACAATTACTTTATTTGTGCTTGGATGACCACTTGGATTGGGACTAAAACTTCCTACCTGTAAAATACATATCGTTAGGGAAATCTGGAATCCTTGGACTTATTTCTGTTTCAATTTGTCTTAAAATCTTAACCTTTTTGGAGGATAAAGAAGGTGATGGAAAGGGGGAGAAATGGTAAGAAACAGCTAACAACTAACATTTTTATTCATTTACATGGCAACTGACCAAAACATTAAAAAATTTCCAGGACTGTGCTTCTTGATGCTAACAAATTTTTGTGGTTTGCAATACAATTTTTGCCAGAAATAAATAATTTGTAAGACCATGTCTGCGTAATCATCTAAAGACTTCATAAATACTAAGTGATACACTAGAGATAAAATATGCACACAGAAACAAATACAGGCACATCTCAGTACCAGAGAGTCTCCCAAGCTTGTACTCCTGTTATCTTCTCTGAAAGAGGCATGGCAAAGACCTGAAGGAAAGAGAGGGTTATGTTAAGTAGACTAAAGGTATTTCAGAAATGGGGTGAGAATAAACAGAGGAGCGTGACTTTGGTTAGTACTAAGAAGAAAACAGCGGGGGTGAACATAAAAGGAAAGGTAAAGAAAGATGAATATTTAAAAAATGAGGATTCTTGGAAGAACCACCAGAATGGATGGGACTGGGGGCATTGGTGCCCTTCTTACCTTCTTCCAAATGGCCAGAGTGCTAAGGTGCTAGATTACCTGGGTCTTTTGCTTTTGATGACTATTTCTGCACTCTGCCAACTGCATAGGTTCAGCAACCTGAACCTCTCACCCTCCAGAATCTGTAGGTGTTCATGTTTGTGTTGCTCTAGTTTTTACTGCAAAATTGTTGGAAACCAGTATGAGTGCTCCATCATATTCTAAGTTGAAAACACCTCAGATGCACAGGGATCAATAGCCTTTGTCACAAGTTAAACATTTTGGAAGATACTTTAAATGTTGGAACCACAGACTTCTCCATCAGAATCCACTGACCAATTTGACCGTGAATTTAAATGATCTTTTAGTAAGGATGTTATAGAAATAGTGTTTCGGCCCTGATTCATCCATTCCCTGATTCAAGTACATGCTTTGTAATACGCTCCGACCTACCTCATGAGTGCTTAGCTCATGATAGTTCAACATAACATATCTTAAAAAGTTATACTGCTTTTTAGACAATGACTCTTTTTCCCAGAATAACAAGATTTTCACTAGAAAACACACATGAATGAGTTTGCTATAAGTGGCATTTCAACATTAAGATTTCAGGCAAAGATATGTTTACCAATTCCCTCAAAACAAGTTTTTAGTCAGAGAACAGCATGTGGAACAAATTTAAATTACAACTGTGAAGGATAAACCCGAAATGTTTTCCTTTGTGTACATAAGATAAGCAAAAGGGATGAAGAGACAGCATCTTCAGCTAGTTCTTTACCTGGGTTATTCTGAAGTGTTCTGAAATGTTCTCATGGGTATTTAGCCTTCATTTTGCCCGTCAAGGGATGTTTCTGTGCTATAACTTCAAATGTAGATTGACTGCTAGATGACCTTGAGCCTCAAAATGGCTGAAAAACTGGAGAAGAAAATGATGTAGAAAGAATACAAATGATGTAGAAAGAATATCTTTCTCACACCCCTCCCCTACCACCCACCATCCATTCTCTTTTATTATATTTCATTTTAAGTATAATCTGTATGTATTTACTGTACTTATTTAATCTATATTTATTCACTTTCAGCTGTTTATTAATTAAAAGAATTTGTTTTATTGCTCAATTCATATATTTTTCTAAGAAGATTGTTTGGGTATCTTGGGCTTTGGTCTCTGATAAAAGCATCATAGTTGTTCACATTACATTTAATAGATTTTTATTTAACTTCAGTCAAGTTATTTTACTTCTCTGAGCCTTCCTTTCCTCAACATAAAGTGGGGCAAATGAAATATGTTCCTGGGGGTAGTGTGAGGTTTAAAAAGGCTAAATAAAGATTTTACGAATTAACTTGAATAAGTAGTTTCAAGCACTTAAGCCACATTTATTTATATACTGGTAAATGTTAATAATAAATCATTCTTTTTTATGCATGAAAGCAGTTACTAAATATACATGGTATTAAAGCTTCATTCTTTGAAAACAAAAAAAATTAAATGGATTTTTTTTTCATTTTATGGTTCTTCACTTGGTGGCAGCATTTCACAAATGAACTAAAGTAGTGAAGCAAAGGAATACAAAGGTGGAATAAAAGAGATGACTAAATTATAGCCCAAGCCTTGAAGGAATTTGCAATCTTTTAAAGATGAATCGATTTGTATATAAGAGTAGCTATGTGTAAAAATTCATGTGAACTCTAAAAAAACAGGACCAATTTTTTAATAAGCATATTGAGCTTACACGCCCAAAACTAGTATTGTTTCCTTTACACTGTATTTTCTGGAAAGTATATGCTTTCATTTCTCAAAGGCTTATTTGATTAAAAGATGAGTTGTGGTAATAGAATAATGAGAATTATGTCACAGAGAAGTACTGGGATCTAAATGCCCAGAGCTTAAGTAATTGGTTCTCCAGAGGGTACAGATCCTTAAAGAACCCTTCCCATGAGCTACCTAAAGGAGAATATCCTCCCTTCAACATTTCCTACATAAGACAATAACAAAGTTTGAAATAGCTGGTACTAAGGGAGAATTCGAACCCTAAAGCCCTTCTCAGGAGGTTAGGTCAAGGTCAAATCCAACCCTGCAGACATTCTTGCAATGAGAAACAACCAACCACAAGAGGAAGTGACTTTGAATAAGGAGTCAGGTAGACTCATTCTAGCAGACATTCCTTTCCAAGCTTAAAGCCATTGTGGGGATGCAATGATGGAAGTGAGGAGTGGTCTAATATCCTCCTCTGCAGTGGAAACAAGTATTTGCAGAGGATATTCTAGGGCATTCCAGAGCATTCAAAAAAAGTTTAGATGGCAAGGGAAGTAAGACTAATCAACTTTGTGTGTCTGAGAGGGGTCTGTATTTGGCCATAAGCAATGGTGCAAGTAAATGACCACCCTGTATGGACCAATCAAGATTCAAAATAAGTGATATTGAAGATGGCACTGAACCAGGACACAAAGAGTTTCCAGAAGGCATCCTCCTAAGCCTCTGGGCAGGATCTTCGGCATGGCCTATGATGACGCATTGGTGGTTAGCATCTGTGGCCTGTATAGATAGATATTCATATATGACTTGTTTATTTTGGTATGTTTATACCATAGTGCGAATTAATTTCTGTTCAACCAATTCTTTTTTTGTCTCAAGTTTTAAAAAACACCCTATAAGTTTTGTTAAGAGGGGGTTCCTGAACTGAAAGGACATTGTGAATGGACATTGTATTTCTGATCCTAAAGGACATTGTATATTCTTACATCCTGATTTGCTGAAAAGCACATATATTTGTCCCTTACATAGTGAACAGCCCATTAAGTAAACATACTTACATTAACCAAGTATTATTACACCAAGGATTGTTCATGGTTAGTGCTTAAAAATTTTTATCCCCAAAATAGACATGTAGAGATTTCTTTAGCACTATACTGGCAGAGACTGCTATTTCAACAGTAGCATCATTTCTAAATGGGTCACAGCAGGAGAACTAAAGCTTGGTAAGTGCCTGGTAGTGCTGGTTATTCTGTCTGTACTCCTCCTGATACAGCCCTTGCTCTTCTCCTTCATGCCCCCAAGCTGACCTGGGAGGACTTCATGATCCTGGCTCATCTACCTTCTGGCTTTTAGTTGAATTTGACGAATGCAGCGCAGGAGATTGGAGAGAGAGAGAGAGGGAAGAAGTCAGGGTATTGATTCCTGCTCCTCCCTGCCAGGTTTGGCAGGGTCTGCAGTCCTTTACGGATGGCCTCCACTCTTGTCAGTGGCTTCTCTCCCAGGGTTACGGGTCTTGCGGGCTCAGAACAGTGCTTTCCTCATCTCTTCAGGTCTGCGAGTGGTAACAGGACTCCCTGCTGTTGCCTCAACATCCTCTCTTGGTTTCTTTTCCTCTGCAATCAGTCCCTATACAAGCCCTTTCAAAATCTCCCCCTTTGAATGAGCCACAGGTTTCCTGTCTGAAACACATACGTCCCATGCATGACTTTAATTCCCACACCACCACTGAGAGAGTTACTGCTCTAAAGGTCACAAAGTAGGGTCATACCTACTACAGATTTATAATTTAGATTTAACTCTAGATTTGACTGACACCAATCCCTTGCTCCTTCTGCTGTACATACTTTCCTTCTAGAAGGTTTGTTGGTACTTACTTAGACACCATTGTCCATAAATTTACTATTATTGCTCCTGCTTTGCAAATGACAAACTGAAACCAAAAGCACCTACTCTCCCTCACCCCCCAAATATATTTTCTGTCCGCATCATCATGATTTTACTCTGCCACTGTCTTCATCACAATGTCTTAACTGCAGGAAATTCTGGTCCAGAGAGATAAAAGTTAAAAATAACTTCAATGTTCCTTTGAGAAACTTCCTGGAAATCATGTTTAATGAACATAAGACTGTTTGGCTTTTCAATAGATAGCATCAAATAACTCTGCTTTCTGAGACTCTTCCATACCCTTGCCTTAAAGCCCTCATTTTGCTGTGCTCACCAACTCTAACGTGTTCTATCCTGATCTTTACCGGGTCCTAATAACCTTGACTTGAAACACTTTGATGCTGGTTCAAGGAGTTGAAGAATGAACTTCGCAAACACTCAAAGTAGGGGAGCAAGGCAGAGGCTTTTTTTATTTAGAGATAGAGCAAGAGGAAAAAGCTTCTAGTTTGCACCAGGAGAGGACAAGAGAGTCCGCGGTGGTGTGTTGCCTAGGAGATTTATAGGCGGTTGAGAGACAAACAGCTAGGGAGGCAGACCTGCCAGATGGTCCCAAAATGTTTATTTTTGAAGAGATACTAAGTTTCTGATCAGTCGGCTATTCTTCTAAGTTAGCTTAACACAAGAAATTTACTGCTTTGATTCTTTTCCAGGATATCAGCTTCTGTCTGGAAGCATATTAACCAAGACTGTCTGCCTTGCCTTCAATGTGGGCTGAGTCACTATCCGTTTGATTAAAATGCAGTCTTAGCTTTAAGACAGAATTCTTCCTGAATAAGCTGGGCCTTTTAGCAGGTGCTAAAGTAAATTTTACAATGGTATATCCTAATTGACACACTGAAAGCATAGACTATGCTGAGACACTTTTCTTTACCTGGGGAGTATTCAAACTTTTAGGCCAAGTTGCTCTTGGCTTTTTAGTTTTAACTAATCTCACTGAAGAATGCTTATGTTCCTAGTTTGATATTTTTACTTTAGAGAATTAATGTGACTTTGGCTTTGCTTAATTGTTTAATACAGAGTTTTGGTAGCAGTGTTTTTCCAGAGGCCCTCACCCTACTCTGACTATGCCCACAGTCCCTGTCTCAACTTCCTACACCAAACACCAAAATCTCATAAATACCACAACTTTGTTCTCTCTCCTCCAAGTTGCTACTAATTCATGGTCAAAAGAATGTTCTCCCTTACTGATGTAAGCAATAAACTCAGATTTCCTTCTAAGGTTATTTGGGTGATATTTTCAAGGATTGAGCATTTAATAATGCTAACAATTACAGACTTAAATAATCACCCAAGTTCATCAAAATAGGTGAGGCTGAGACTCAAACCCAGGGAGCCTGTTTCTGGAACCCTCTCATCTCATGCACAGCACAGTATTTTGTCTTCAATGGGCTATAATATCTGTAACTCTGAGGGGAATATCCTGGGGCAAAATATCTTTGAAACCAAAATCAGTCAAAGAGAGAAATAAAGTGGGAGAAACCTGTTTCTTTTTTACAAGCAGTCATTCACTTCTGCCCTCCCGTGTCTCACATGACTCAGTTGCAGAAGAGGCCCCCCACCCAACCTCTCCAGTCCAGATATGTCCTCCTAGCCGTTGTAATTACCTACTGACAGGAGACAGACTACTTCTCTCCACCCCTTGGAAACACCTATTGATATGGAGATGCACTAAGGCCCTGCAAGAGATTCTGAAAGTGTTGCAATTTTACCCACTCAAAATAAAATGTGACAAATTACCCAGAATAAATGTTACTAGTTGATCACTAGAGTGTTTACTGAAGTCCCTGATGACTTGAGTAACAGAGCACTATTATTTTTTTAGGTATTCAGAAATAAAATTAGTTTTAAAAAAAATATCTTTCAAAGCTTAACTTTTTTAGACTTCTGTCACCTAGATTTACAGCTATGTCATAGAGATAATCAGCAGACGTTACAGCATTTCTTTACAATATCAGCTTGTCAACATGCAAATATTATGTGTTTTATCATTACAGAAAAGTGAAAAAAAAGGACTTGCCTTGACAGGATATTATTAACCGAAATACCTATTTCTGAGTTGTTTTCACTGTGAAGCACAGGTTATCATCTAAATGGAATATAGCAGAATTTTAATTTTTCTTTAAGAAAAGACTGTTAAACAAAAGTGAGCACTTTAATAAAACAACATATAATTTTATTTTTGAAATACCAAAGGGTATTGAAAGGAAAGGAGCGACACATAGCAGCAATTCACCGGAGAGTTCCGCTTTATTAGGGAAAGGTGCTGGGTTATATAGGAAGGGGCATGAATTGATTGAGGTGTCACTTCTACGGGGCTGATGGCTGTTGGCTAGGTGCTGGAATTGGGAGGGGGGCGAGAGGTGATTGGGCTTCAGGTGGCGCCAGCGGGAACTGAGGACCCCGAAGAGAAGCCGGAAGTTTGCCATCTTACTGGTGGGGACCCTTCATTCCCCCCTTTCTCCTCTATGGGTTTGTGAACGTTGCTTTCTCTCTGGCTGCTTCCTGCTGAACAGGGGCGGAGAAGGGAGTGACGGCTTGAAGATTGGGAGGAAAGGGTTGATAGGACTCCCCGCAGTAAGGACGAGTAGATGTGGACTTCTTCACGTTTGGAAATTAATGAAGGTTCCCTGTAACTATAGGTTGAGAACTTGTTGATTCCAATGGTGCCAAGAGGATATGGGTGTCAGGAGCCAGGCGTCTGCGGCCATTGTTTCCAGGAACAGTTTCCAGTGGAGAGAGGGGTCCATCTCAGCGTGTGGTGAGGAGGTCACGTGAGGGTGAGGGATCTTCTGTGGCCAGAAGCTGGTAGTTCCTAAGTAAAAGCTGGTTGAAAGCTTGATTAGAGATTTTTCTGACTTGGGATTTGATGAACTTTATTATACAGGGCAAGAAGAGACAGGCAAAAAGAAGGATTATTATGGGGCCTGCAATGGGCCAGAGCTAGGTGAGGAGGGGGTTTGTTAGTATTGAAGAGAATGGGTTGGAATTGGAAGCAGAGTGGAGGCTGGAGGCAAGGTCGGTGAGTTTGGTAATGTCAGTTTCTACAATGCCGGATTCGTTGATGTAATAGCAGCACTCTTCCCAGAGGAAGACGCAGGTGCTGCCCTTCTCGGCTGTAAGTAGATCTAAGGCCCGCCGGTTTTGAAGGGTGACCTTAGCTAGCGAAGTGACCTGTCTTTGGAGAGAGGCTAGGGAATTGGCAGTGGATGTCAGGGCTCCCTCAAGTTTGGCGTTGAGATCTCTAACTGCCTATAGAGAGTGACCAAAGGCTTCTCCTGAAAACCCTGCCCCAATGGCTGAGGTGGTGAAAGAGATACTGACCATGATGGGAAGGAAAGCAACCCTTTTTGTGCATAAGGGCAAGAGAGGTTGGAGCTTAAGAAATTCTGCCATGCTGTAAAGTGTAAACTGTGGGATTAGGGTGACGAGAATGCAGGGTGTATCGCAGTTGAGAGGCACTGAGTTGAAAAGACTGCCATTACACTAAAAGAAGTGTCCCGGTTGCGTAAAAGTCTTAGAGCCGGAGGTAGGGCTGTAGATAGAGAGGCAGTGAAGTGCACTGGAGGGGGGGTGGAGTTGGGCCTACACAGTGGTGGATGGTGAGATTATCTGCGTATTCTGGTTCTCATAGGGGTATGTCTGCTAGGGGGCAGAGGGGTTGTCTTTCTGCATGGAAGGAGTAGTTGGAAATATTAAGGGGCACGGCGGCCAGCAGTGGGCGCTGTAGTGATGCACACAAGAAACAATTGGCTGTGCTAAGGGTGTGGTTGAGAAAGATGGTGGTGTCTTGAATGAGCTGTAATGAAGAGTAGGAGAAATGGGAAGAGGGGTGGGGATAAGAAGATGAAGAGGCTCCGTCAAGAGTTTGGATAATGACTTTTTCGGAATGTCTGCTATCTGATGCAACTTGAGAGATCTGGGAATGAGAGGGAACATACTTTTGAGAGATATGAAGGGTACCGTGGGGGGGTCGAGGACCCCCCCCATAGTAAAGTGAGGCTGTGACTCTGGCAGTTCATCAAGAGTCCCAGGGATCTGGGATTGATAAGGAGAATGAGCCGTTGGGATATTTCATGAAACAGTTGGAGGAGTAATACTGTGGGTACTGGAAGTTACTCATGTAGTGAATTGCACAAGACCAGTAGGGACATCTCTTGTAGGTGTCTGGCTATCGCCTGCAATAGGCTTGTTTTTGGTCATAGAGGAAGCAGAGGTAGGGAGAATAAGGGTAGCTGCTAGTGAACACTTTGGTGGAGGGAGGAAAGTGGAGGTATAAAGGCTCAGAGCAGCTTTTCAGAGGGCAGTCTGGTGTGGCAATGAGGGCAGTAACTTTTGTTTGATGCTGTGTGTAAGTCTGTCTGACTTTGAATCGCCATACAAAGGAGGCTGGGGTGGTGGGGAAGACAAGAATGAGGAAAAAAAGTGAGAGAGCAGTAAAGGAGGAAAAAGTCATAATTCGGGTATGGATGGCAAAGGGGGTGAATGGGATTTTGGAGGAAAGAGGACAGTAAGGTGAGGAGCCTGGAGGGAGGGAGAGTCTGTAAACTTTTGTAGGTTAAGAGATCTTTTAGGTGATGTGGGGACAGAATGGTAAGGGGCGCCCTGAATGTCAGTTTATGAGCTTCTTTCTGCAAGAGCTGTCTAGCGGCTAATGCTCGTAGGCAGGGGGCCCATCCCTGAACTGTGGGGTCTAATTGCTTGGAGAGATAAGCTACTGGGGCAAAGGATGGGCCATAATATTGGCCTAGGACTCTTAGAGCTTGACTGGACCTCTCGTGAATGTATAATGAGAAGGGTTTCAACAAATCAGGAAGATGGAGAGCTGGGGCTTCTACAAGGGCTTGATGGAGCTTAATGAAGGAGTGTCGGGGTGAGGAGGATAATGGTTTTTTAGGGGGGCTCTTGCTGAGGTCGTATAGGGGTCTTGCCAACAGGGAGCAGGGAGAAGTTAGGGATCTACGTTCTAAAATATCTAGCCAGGCTTAGAAAGGGCCTAGAAAGGAAAGGATTTCTGTCTTGGTTTTGGGAATGGGCAGGTCAGAGAGGAGCCATTTTCTTTCTAAGGTAATGGACTTTCTTTGTTGAGATAGAAGGAATCTGAGGTAAGTGACAGGAGGGGAAGAGATTTGAGCTTTGACGGGGGATACTCGGTAACTTCTGGAAGCTAGAAGGTTAAGTAGGCAGGCAGTGTCAAGTTGAGACTGTTCTCACGAGAGACTGCAGAGTAGAAGATTGTCTATGTATTATAATAAGGTGGACTTGGAGTGATCATGATGAAACTGTTTGAGGTCCTGAGCTAGGACCTGTCTAAAAATATGGGGACTATCTCGGAAGCTTTGTGGCAAAACTGTCCAAGTGAGTTGTTCAGAATGTCTTGTGTATGGGTCCGTCCAGGTGAAGATGAAAAAATCTTGGGAGCAGGGGTCTAGAGGGATAGAAAAATGGGTCCTTGAGATCTAGGAATGAGAAGTGGGATGCTGAGGCAGGGATCTGTGATAAAAGGCTGTATGGATTTGGAACTAAGGGATGGATAGGGACAATGGCTATGTTGATGAGGCGAAGGTTTTGGACAAGGCGGAAAGATCCGTTGGTTGTTTTAACAGCTAATATGGGGGTATTAAATGGGGAGTGAGTGGGTCTGCTTGAATGATGGGTTGGAGGCCTATGAGGGCTGAAGTGGTTAGGGGGTATTGGGCCTGACAGATATACTGAAAGGGGTCATGTAATTTGATAGAGGCAGGGGGACATAGGGCCACGGAGGGGCTTGTAATGTCCTAAACTTGGGGATTTACAGGGTGTATGAGGGCAGAACCGGAGCTTTCATTTGGTAGAGGGTGGTCGTTGGTTATGAGGGCCATCAGAAAGGGAGTACTGGGGGCTGTGGTAGTGGATATAGTTATGGAAACGTGGATGAGGGAAAGGTTGTCTCGTCCTAGTAAAGGGATGGGACACTGGGGCATAACTAGGAAGGAGTGGGAGAAAGGTATGGGATTGTCTAGCATTGTGCATATAAAGGGGGGGGGGGTTTTAATGGGAAAATCTGTTTACTTCCTACCCCGACTGTAGGAGTAATGGCTGGCGTGGTAGGGCCCCGGTATTCTCACAAGACTGAGAAGGTGGCTCCTGTATCTAGGAGGAAGGAGATGGGGTGACCGTCTACTGTTAAAGTAACCCTGGGCTCCTGTTTGGTGATGGAAATAGTCAGGCGAGAAGCCCCCAGGCCCCATCAATCTTCTTCTGCCAGCCCCTCTATGGTGGGCTTAGGATGGGGGTTGTTCGTTCAGCCTCCCCTTTGGGTGGTTGGGCAATCAGACCCCCAGTGGCCCTTTTTGTGGCATCTGGGGCATGGGATGGTAGGAGATCTGGGGGAGGGGCATGCCCTGGACCAATGTCCCTCTTTTCCACACTTGAAACAAGCTCCTGGGGGGGGGCTTGTTTGTAGAGGGGCACCCAGGTTGTGGTTTTATCAGCTGGGCCAACATTTGGAAATTGGCCTGATCAGCCTTTTGTTTACGGCGTTCTT
Organism: Manis javanica; assembly: GCF_040802235.1. NCBI lineage: Eukaryota > Metazoa > Chordata > Mammalia > Pholidota > Manidae > Manis > Manis javanica. Next base: position 156,097,995 of record NC_133157.1, read on the forward strand.
TCTCCTCCTTCCGGTTATGGAAGACTTTAAAGGCTACTGTTAGGATCTCAGTCTTTGGGGTAGAGGGGCCCTGTTCTAACTTTTTGAGTTTAGCTTTAATGTCGGGGTAGCTTTGAGCTAGGAAGTATGTCATAAGGACATGTCTTCCTTTAGGTGTTTCTGGGTCTAGGCTGGTATACTGTAATAGGGCTTGAGTGAGTCTGTCTAAAAACTTGGAGGGGATTTCGTCTCTCTTTTGAATTATGTCTTGGAGCTTTTGAAAATTGACTACTTTACAAGCTGCCTTTTTCAGACCTGCTATTAAGCAGGAGGCAAAAATATTTCAAGAGCAGAGTCTCATGGCGGTGTTATAATCTCAGTGTGGGTCTTGTTCGGGGACAGCAGTGGGGCCAGGGGGATAGGTGGGGTCAGTCCTGTGGGTTTCGGTAGCCTGCATTTGGGCGAAGTCTCAAACTCGTCTACGATCTTCAGGGAGGAGAGTATTGGCCAGGAGCATGAAAATGTCATGATGTGTGAGGCTGTAAGACTGGAGGGTCTATTGAAACTCCCTGATGTATGTCATGGGATCAGTGGAAAAGGAACGTAGGTGTTTCTCTAGTTGGGCTAAATCTCCTAAGGAGAAAGGGATGTGAACGCGCACGATGCCTTTGGATCTTGCTACTTCCCGGAGGGGGGCGATAATTTTGGGAGGCTCTTGGGACTGAGTCTGAGGGAGACTGTAGGGTTCTGGCTCAGTCTGTGGGGGAGTGATGTGGTCTAGCTGCGCCTATTCAAGCAGGTCCTGAAGTGCAGAAGGGGGGCAAAGAAAATAAAGAAAGATAGAATCAGACTCATGTGTTGCCAGCCTGCAGCCCAGCTGCTTGCCTCTGCTGCTCTAGTTGGGCTTGAATTCATGACTCTGAGGTTAAGAGTCTCATGCTCTACTAATTGAGCTACAGCAGGGCTCCAGTTAATTGCTTATGGAATGCGTTGTTTTCTATTCTTGCCACATCGGCAAGTGGAGGAAGGGCATAGCTAGAAGCAGGGGCGGTGTTTCTACACATCTTTAAGGTCTCCCTATTTTCAGAGTGAAGAGTCTTGGCAAGATATGTTTTTGTGGACAGATAACTTCCAAGGACTGCACTGGTTGTTCTCTAGCTTGTGCTTTCCCATGCTGCGTTCAGACATGGGGGAAGGTGCTTTCCCATCCTCCCTACAAACATGTGAGAAGACAAAGGCGGTCCCTAACAGGGGAGAAACAGGTGATGAGGGCAAAGATGGAGGAGGCCCCTGGGACCTAGTTAAAGGGGGGGCTGAAAGGCTCAGGCTTAATCTGCAGGGAATGAAGGTGGAGGAGGTGAGATGGGGGAGGAGATGGTGGGGGAGGAAGGGAGAAGGGCTGTTGTAGGAGAAGAAGGGGAAGGTAGTGAACTGGAGGCTTCTGCGGGGGCGGCGGCTTGCAGGCTAGGAGAACTTGGGAGGGGGCGGGGAGAGGAGGAGGCGGAAAGCTTCGATATAGGGAATCTCCTTCCATTTTTTCAGGCGCTGGCAGTAGTTAAAAAGATCGTGAGTGATGTTAGGATCAAGAGTTCCCCCTGCGGGCCATTGGTTGTTATTGTCTAGGGGGTATGTCGGCCAATCTTGGGAGCAATATTTATTGAGAAGTTTTGGTTTTATATCAGGCGTCAGGGAGGGGGTAGCCAGATGCTTAAGCAGGCATTCAAGAGGTGAACTTTCAGGGAGGGATGAGGAGGCTCCCATGGCTAAAGGACAGAGAAGGAGACAAACAGGGGAAGATGAATGGAGATCCTCGGACCGGAGGCAGACGGCAAAGAGACAAAGGGCGTCCCCGATGATCCTTGGTTGTCTGCGGAAACTCGTATATGAGTCGGAATTTCTTGGGAAGTGTGGGTCGTCACCCAGACTTCCCTAAGAAGGCAGAGTGCCGGAGTCACGAGGTACCTAGCGCTAGGCGTTTTCGGCAGACAGAACAGATTTCGGAGGACGGAACAGAAGGAGGAGGGGGTGGGGAAAGGGAGTGTTCTCATCCGCAAAGGAGTCACCTCGTTTATGGCTGTTGGAGGGGGGGCCTGAGATTCTGCCGCAGCCGTGAAGGCCTGAGGCAGGGATTTATGGCTGTCGGAGGAGGGGCCTGAGGGTCCGCCGCAGCCGTGAAGGCCTGAGGCGTGGAGAGTTCCCTCCTCATCCCCGAGCGTCAGGGCCTTGCCGGATGATCACGGTCAATGGGACTGCGATAGCTCAGGGAAGAGTGGCCCACTCTGGGGGGAAAACTTTCCTAAAGGCCAGAGAGGAGTGGTGAGTGTGAGGAGCCAGCGCCGGAAAAAGAGGACGAGGGCAAGCTGCTGCTGGTGTTGGGGGGAAGACGGGGCCCAGTTGGGGTGTCCCATCTCCCGGGTTTCGGCACCAATGAAAGGAAAGGAGTGACACATAGCAGCAATTCACCGGAGAGTTCCGCTTTATTAGGGAAAGGTGCTGGGTTATATAGGAAGGGGCATGAATTGATTGAGGTGTCACTTCTATGGGGCTGGTGGCTGGTGGCTAGGTGCTGGGATTGGGAGGGGGGCGAGAGGTGATTGGGCTTCAGGTGGCGCCTGCCGGAACTGAGGACCCCAAAGAGAAGTTTGCCGGAAGTTTGCCTTCTTACTGGTGGGGACCCTTCAGGTATATCTCAGAGTGATCAGTGAGAATTAAAATATTTTAATTATATATTTGAAGGCAATCATGAAAATAGAAACTGATAAAAAATCAAGAAAGTTTCTAAAAAATTCTAGAGATGTATCCTCTTTCTCTTCTTTTTTATTGTTTTTCATGAAAATTTGTGTTCTTTACGGATTCCTGAATAAATTCAATGCAAGCATATATTAATGTTCAGTGTCCTTTCAGCCTAGTGATCTGGGGAGCAACTCACTAAGCAGGCTTGCATTGAGCTGCTCTTTGGATTAATCAAATCTTTACCCTCTCTCTCTGAATAATGCTGGCTAATTCCCACAACCAACTGAATTTCCCCACTGCTACACTATTCCCCATTCTGCCCATGTACTTATGCTCCCACCAGGTGAGTTGTATATGTCCCTAGACTCAATTGTGTTTGATCCTGAATCTTGTCATTTTAATAATATAACAACTACATGTTACACAAATTGACAACTACATATTACCCAAGATGACAAATTTTAAAAGAAAAATGTTACTATGAAAACTAAATTAAATACTTAAAAAAGAAAATTACTTTTTAAAAATGAGATCAAATCAAATAACTATAAAAAATTGGGGGAAAAAAAACCTTTAAAAGTCTAGTAATATTTTGCTTTTAGAGTTTGCTTTTCCTCGTATAAGGAAACAGGCCTTGGAAAATGTAGAAGATGAATTATGAGTATAGTTTTGTGAGAAGGACCATCTGGAAGTTCAATCACCAGAATCACATTCAAAGGAAAAGTTTTGGATCTACAACAAAAGATAGGTAAATCCATATGCAGTTGTATGTTTGATATGAAATTAAAAGTTTCAAATCTCTGTATCTCTTTTATGACTGTCTAATATGACTGACATTTTTTGATTAACTATGATGGTTAATTTTATATGTCAATTGGATTGGGCCATGGGATGCCCAGATAATTTGGTCATGCATTACTCTGGTGTGTCTGTTAAGATGGTTGTGGATGAGATTAGGTAGTCTGAGTAAATCAGATTGCCTAACCAAATATAGGTGGGTCTCATCCAATCATGTGAAAGCCTGAACAGAAGAAAAGGGTGATGAGATCTCCTGTGAGTAAGAGGGAAGCCCCTTGCCTGACTACTTGAACCAGGATATCAGTCTTTTTCCCACCTTCAGGCTCAAACTGACACATCAGCTCTTCTTATGTCTCAAATCTGCCAGCTTTCGGACTGGAATTTACACCATCAACTCTCCTAGTTCTCAGGCCTTTGGATGTGCACCAGAACTACAGTAGCAACTCTCCTAGGTTCCCAGCTTGTTGACTGCAGATCTAAGGACTCATCCTGGAGCATTAAGGAAATGGGAAAATTGGAAGAACAAGCAAAGAAGACTGAGGACCAGATGATGAAATAAGAGAAAAAACAGGAGAACGTGGTATTGTAACATCTCTGACACCAAATGAAATGATAAACTGACAACTACATATTACTCAAGACAACAAGCTTTAAAAGAAAAATGTATAATAGTAACAATATTATACACACCAGTAATAGTAGTATAACTTCATTCGGGTTCCCAGACCCAATTCTAGTGTGTGTAAATATGTGAGAGGGGGTCTTCCCATACATATTAACACCAAGCAATTCTTGCTCACCAGCAGGGTGTCTGATAACTCAACTCAATTCTGATGCTATCTGCCCAGAGATAGCACCACATTCCCAGGTTAAGGGCTCAGTCCTACAAGACTACCTACCATTCACCTCCCACCTCCAGATGCCAGTTGCAAACCCCAGGAAGTTACCTGTGCTTCTGACCTACCGGTTGCAGGTTGGAAGTTCCCACAACCTCCTCCTTAGGTTTGATTAATTTGCTAGAATGGCCCATAGAACTCAGGAAAACTTATGTTTACCAGTTTAATAAAGGATACAAGTTAATGCCCAGATGAAGAGAGACATAGAACAAGGTGCCCAATAAAGAAGCTCCTGTCCTCGTGGAGCATGGGGCCTGGCTTGGTAGCACGTGGAGGCGTTCTGGTTCCACAAGCATAAAAGCAGGATCCAACTGAGCAAAGCAGACAAAGCAGAGCAGAGCAGAGCAGAGAGAGTTCTTTTCACAGGTTTTGTGAGAGCTTCATTGCATAGTCATGATTGAGTAAATTATTGGCCATTGGCTGATTTAGCCTCCAGCCCTTGGTGGGGGGGTCTCTCATTAACATGACAAAATACCTGTTTCTCCTTTAAGACTCTGCAGTGTTTTCAGAAACTGTAAATGAAGACCAAACATACCTGGGAAATATATATTTGGTCATAAGAATGACCAAATATGTATTTCTTATAAGTTACTATATTACAGGTATCATTCAGCCCCAGAAGGAGAATTTCAGTGAGTGGCCAGTTGTATCAAATGCCAAAATATCAAAGAAGATGAGGTCAAGGCAATGCCCCATGAAATAGCAATATAGAGGATGATTGGGACCTTTACAGGAATTTTTCACAGGGAGGGATAAGAATGGAAGCCAGACTATAAGGCTAGAGGAGAGAACTGTATTTCTGGCTAACAAGGTATATTGGACAAGTGGTTACTTCTGCCACATGTCATAACACCTTGAAAAAATAACAAAAGAGGTTTTTAAGAAACAATCAACCCAGAAGACCACAGGAACTAAATGGAAGACAATAGCAGATGAGAGATTTCAACAAGTTTTTGAAAGATGAAAAATGGATGAACCTGGGGCTACTGAGCAACTGAATGGGGCAGTGTGAGGAACTGGTAGACAAAAGCAAGATAATTCATGTCTCAGAACCCTGGAAAAACTTGGGAATGTGAGACATCAGGAACTTTAGAAGATCAGTTGGAAGTTTATGAAACAAGTCCCAATATCTTCTCTAATATTCAGCCAGTGGGTGTCCTGTCCTCATACCAGTGATGCTGGGGTTCTTGTTCACAAAGCCGAAGAATGAGCTTCACAAACACTCAAGTGTACAGGCTTTTATTTAGTGATAAAGTGAGAGGAAAGAGCTCCTGGCTTATGCCAGGAGGGGACAAGAGAGCCCCGGGTGGTGAGTTGTCTAGGGGATTTATAGGCAATTGAGGATTTTTGGGAATTGAGGGCTTAGAGTGTGGACTTGTATCACCTGCCCTGCCCTCAAGGTGGGCTAGGTTGCAGTCTGTTTGCTAGGGCTGTTTACAGTGAAGTCACGGGTTATGCTGAGATACCCTTGCGGAACACTTAAACACTCCAGGCCAAGTTGCCCCTGGCCTTTTGACCTTTAACTGATTTCACTGAAGATGTCTATGTTCTTAGTCTGGTATCTTTTCCCTAGAGAATTAGTGACATTTACTTTGCATAATGCGAAACACAGTTTCGATAGGGACTTTACATTGTTACATTGCTTTAACTGTAAATATCTTGCCTTGCTTTTTCCAGAGGCCCTCACCCTATTCTGTCTAAGCCCATGGTCCCTGTCTCACCAGCAGAAGACTGGAACTTCACTCTCAGGAAAGGTTGACTCTTTCTGCATACATAAATAAGAGTTCTCCCAGCCTCATTTACACATACCACACAGGAGAATAAAGAATTCCCTTCAGGGAAAACTGACTGGTGAAAAACATAGAAATACTGACATTTTTATTGCCCTTCAATGAAAAAGGCAGCTTACTGTCAAATGATATCCACCACTGACAAATTCTGCTCATGCAAATAGAGCCCCTGACATGAAACACAGGAAGAAAATAAACAGCAAGCAAACCAAACAAAACTTACAGAAAATAGAAAATGCAAGAAGGATCAAGAAACTTCAAAAAACACATTACCAGGATCTTCACAGAGTTACAAGATGATACTGCATCTACAAAACAAACAGAATGTAAAAAGTGAATGACCAAAAAATAAGAATGTGCTTTTGGATATTAAAAATATATGAGAATTAAAAGGATTGGAGAGTTAGAGGGTTAAATCAAGGAAATCTTTCTGAAAATGGATGAAGGAGAAGTGGATAATTGAAGAAAGTTAAAACAAATTTAGAAGATCTCTATAGGAGTACTCAAATATGAATAATACGAGTTCCAGAAAGAAACTATAGAGAGGAAAATATGAAAATTCCTGGAACTGAAAGACATGGGTTTCTAGATTTAAATGACCCAATGAATGTCCAGCAATACAAATAAAAAAAGAGTCAAATAAAGGCTGTGTGTAAAATTGCAGTATTTCCAGAATCTCTCCCCTGGCCTTAGGGCATCTCCATATCAATAGGTGTTTCCAAGGGGTGGAGAGAAGTACCATCTCCATATCAATAGGTAATGACAAGGGTGAGGAGGGCATATCTGGACTGGAGAGGATGGGTGGGGGTTTCTTCTTCTGCAGTTAGGTTGCAAGAGACATGTGATAGCAGAAGTGGATGACTGCTTAAAAGAAATAAATGGGTTTCTCCCACTTTATTTCTCCCTTTGATTTTGGTTTCATAGGTATTTTGCCCTGGGATTTTCCCCTGTGAGTTACAAGACAAAGAAAAAATCATAGACAAAGGAAAAATCATAGAGAAAAAATCTGGTCATATACAAAAGCTAGATTCTGAATGTCATTCATAGGAATTCTGAACAGCAGTAGGAAGACCTGGGATCTAGGGAAGAACACATCCAATACAGGAAAAAGCTGAAGAGACTTCCCAGGTGATGAGGGAAATCCCCTCATGACAGCTGTGTAGCAAGGAAACAGGATGTGGAATGAGTCTGAGATGTTTACCTCACTACCAGCAGGAAGGTGGGTATTCAGCCTGGTGCTGACTTAGCCCATGGTCTTGGAGCCTTCGCCAGCTGCTGTTTGTTCCTGCTGTTCTACTGAGGCAGACAGAGGAGGACTGAATGCTGATGGAAGTGTCAGCTTGGGCTACCCAGCTGAAGTTATTCCCACCCACAAAATGCAGTCTCCTCTCAAGACTTTCTTTTTTGGAAAGCTTTCTTGAGAGTGACTGCTGTGGGTAAAATTGCAAAATTTCCAGAATCTCTTGACTGACTAGTGCATCTCCATATCAAGAGGTGTTTCCAAGGGGTGGAGAGTAGTTCATCTCCATATCAATGGATAATTGCAAGGGCAAGTGAAGGCTTATCTGGACGGGAGAGGTTGGGGGAGGTTGGGGGGAGTATTCACTGGCTTTTGCCTCAGCAGGAGATAGAGAAACGCTGGACAACTGCTTGTAAACAATAAATGGGTTTTGAACTTTGTTTCTCCCTTTGACTGATTTCGGTTTCAAGGGTATTTTGCCCCAGGATTTCCCCTCCCCAGAGTTACAACTGTCAATTTCATTGCGAATTTCCTAGGGTGGTAAAAATTCTCTTACAGGCAACACCTACTCTACGACAGACTTTAGTCTCAGTAACTGCAGGCTACGTGGAATATTACTATTATATGACATGAGCTTTTAAAGCAATTACTTGTTTTCCGCTGTGACAAAATGACTCTTCTTAAGTACTTGTGTCATTTAGGGCATTGGATTTATTTTCTTAGCAATTGGCACCAGAATGCCTTTTGGGGAGGAAGCTACCTTGAGGAAATGCCTTGATTAGCCGCTGGGTAGGAGGAGGCGCCCTGTGGCGTGTGGTGTTCAGCAAAGTCAAAGTCACGAAAGAGGCTAGTTAAATTGCTCTTCTGAGAGTTACAGAGGAATTTCTTTTGTTCTCAGAGAGAGAGGTGGGGAAGAGATAGAAGCAAAGAAGAGAGGGAGGGGAGCAGAGATGAGGAAGAAGAAACATGTGCTGTGTGGTGGGTGGTAAAGCAGCTGACAGAAAAAAAGGTGGCTGAAGGGTTTTCTATGAAGAGGATTGTTGAAGACTCAACAGAAAAGATCTGCATCTCTACAACATACTCTTCTGCTGGCCCATGCTTTCCCAAATATAAAAGCATACCACACTCAAAAATGAATGTGTAGACTGGCTTGGGGATAGAGATAATTTTTGTACCTCAGTCAACTCGATGTTAAACAGAGACAGCAGGCCTAGAAGTGTGAACCCAGACACAGAACTGAACTTAACAAGGTTTGTTCTCCAAGAATGGGAAGGCTTTGGATTTCCACACTGTGCAAAATGGACCTGTTCAGACCTCAAAAAGAGTACGAGATGCCAGCTGATATGTAGATTATACTTCTAGCAATGCCTTACTGAGACAGGGACCGTGGATGTAGTCAGAGTAGAGTGAGGGCCTCCGGAGGGTGCAGGGCGGGATATATGCAGTCAGAGCAATGTAACTGCATGCAAGGAAACCCCCCCTGCTAAAACTCAATGTTAAACATTGAGCTCTAGAATCATTCTTCAGTGAAATCAGTTAATGTTCCCCAGATAAAGAAGAGTAGCACATGTTTTATTATGCTAACCATTTATAATCATGTGTATGGTTCACTTTAGCATACTAAAAGGCCCAGGCCTATGTGTTGTCTTTTCTCCTTCAGATCTGATGAGGTGATTTTGCAAGCTGGGCAACTAATTTAGCGAGTAAGCCCAGGCATAAACAACACAGTAAAAGGTAGGAAGGATTCCACCTTAAAGATAAGATTGCATTTTAATACCCAAGAAGTTAAGATGTTAGAAATTCTTCACTTACTCTTTAGCAAACAATGCCTCAGCCCACCTTGGGGGCTGAGCAGATGGCTTGTTTCATGTGCCCTCAGACCAAGATGCTGGTATCTCAGAGAGAAATCATCAGAAGTTGCTTATGTTAAATTAATTCTAAATATTCAGAGACCACTTAACAAGTCCACACCCCTTAGTTTTTTTCCATGTTCTCAAAAAATCCTCAGCTGCCTATAAAACCCCTAGACAACACACCACCACAAACTCTCTTGTCCCCTCCTGGTGTGACCCGGGAGCTCTGTCCTTTCACTTTATCTCTAAATAAAAGCAGCCTGTACCTTGCTCTCCTACCTTGACTGTTTGTGAAGCTCATTCTTCAGCTCCGCAAACAAGAACCCCGGCATCATTACTAACATAACAAAGTCTTATGTGTGACTTCTTTTAAGGGCTGATTTCCTCTTTCATTGTTTTAACCTAAAGCATGTTCATTGCAAGCCACAGCTAGGTTTTCATTTAGTTATTTTCAGAAAACCCTGTGTGAAATTAACTACATCTAATGAATGGTATTTTTCTGTGTGTTTCTAATCCTTCAAAAATGAGGCCAGTTCCTTATTAGATAAGGCTTTTGAAAAATCTAATCTCATTATGCACCCTGTGCTTTATTTTAGGTATTTTGTGAAGCTTAGTATCTCTTTAAAACCTCTGTTACTATGTTGGGCATACCAGATAGATTGTTCCTCTGTTGACTCTGGATACATACATACATACATACATACATACATACATACATATATATATATATATATATATATATGTATTTTTTTTCCTGCTGATGCCGGAGTTCTTGTTCAGGAAGCCGAAGAATGAGCTTCACAAACACCCAAGGTAGGAGAGCAAGGTACAGGCTTTTATTTAGACATAAAGTGAAAGGACAGAGCTCCCACCTCGTGCCAGGAGGGGACAAGAGAGTCCATAGTGGTGCGTTGTCTAGGGGGTTTTACAGGCAGTTGAGGATTTTTCTAGAACATGAGAAAAACTTAGGGGTGTGGACTTGTACCACCTGTCCTGCCCTCAAGGTGGCCTAGGTTATTGTCTGTCTGCTAGGACTCTTTACAGTGAAGTCATGAGTTATGCGGAGATTCCCTTGCAGAATACTCACAGTCCAGGCCAAGTTGTTCGTGGTCTTTTCACCTTTAACTGATCTCACTGAAGATGTCTATATTCTTAGTCTGGTATCTTTTTCCCTAGAGAATTAGTGTGACCTTGACTTTGCATAATGCTTAACAAAAAATTTCAATAGGGACTTTTTTACCCATTGTTACATTGCTCTGACTGAATATTCCGCCGTGCTTTTCCAGGAGGCCCTCACCCTACTCTGATTACACCCATGGTTCCTGTCTCACTGCTACCTTTCCATTAACCAGTTTCTCTCCTCCATAGCTAGAAGTTTCATCTCTTGGCAGAAGTGTATTATAGCTTAGCTGATCTATTGCCTTTTCCTACTTCTTGTTCTTAGCTGCCATTTTACGAGACTCTAATAGATGTGCCTTTCTGCTAACTCTCATAGATTAATTTAAAAGGCTCTTTCTGTATTAGCTTGAAGATTTTCCATAGTTAGCATTGCTTCCCTATGCTTCTGATCAAATTGGTCTCCATAATGACACTCCTCTCTGTTATTGTTAGCTAATTTAAAAAAAATACCAAAAGGCATCATTTTACTTCTATATCCAATATCAGGACATGTTCCTTTAATAAGCTGGTACCTCTCTTGGCACTTATCAGAACATGCCTGTGATAACAGACATCCTTTATAAGGGAACCCACCATTTATTTAGAAGATCCCTGTCTGACTTGTTGACATGGAAGTTAAACACAATTAGTGAATCTATTCCTAGAGCAGAATGGACTATGTCAATTTTGGTTTCTATCCTCCCTATGTCAAGGTTTACTACATTTGCAAAACATAGTATCAAAATCCCGTTAAACCATCACCAGATAATGTAGTTAAGTAGCAGTTAATTATTAGAAACTAGGCATAACTAGAATTATCAAGGATCTCCTTTTATGGGATTTCATCCTTTATGGATGAAAAAATAAGAATACCATTGCTTCTTCTCTAGTTCTTGCTTTGTCAACAGATATACTTACTCTCTATTTTCCTGAAAAATAATTGAAGCCCCCAGAAGATACCCCCTTACTTCCCTAATATGAGCAGTCTGGCCAGCCTCTGCAACCATCCTCTCCTTATTGTTCCAGGGTGTGTTCCTTTATTCAAGGGCAAGAATCTCTGGGTGTATTTGGGATCCATCCTCTCTTACCTTCTAAAAAATGTTACCCTGACAATTGTTTTCCTGCTTCTCTTGGGTTTGCAGCTTTGCCCCATCCCATCAGTATTTAAAGATGTTCTAATCTTTCCTGTCTTAAATTAAAAAACAAAACAAAACAAAACCTCCACCCTGTGCTCCCTTCCTACAACCATTTTAGCGTTTTTTTCCTGCTTTTTACAGCCAAACTTATAAAAAAGTTCTCTGTGTTCACTGCCTCAGGTTTGTCACATCCCGTTAGTCCCTACACACCCTCTATCTGGCTTTGATCCCTGTGATTCCACAAAAATGACTTTCTAACATCACGAGAGGCCTTTGTTATTAAGAGAAATGCACACTCTGGTGCTTTAATTTTCCTGGTTTCTCAGTCTTATTCAACACAGTTTATCACATTTCCTTCCCTAAAACATAATACCTGTGGCTTCCATCACCACCTACCCCTCTGGTTTTTACTTGTTTGGCCACTCCTCAGCCTCTTTTCCTAGGTCTTTCTTCTACTTTTTGAATTAAACTATTTGTTTCAGTACTAGAACTTGGACCAACTTTGTTTCCTAATTCTCCACTGTAACTGAGACAGGGACAGTGGGTGTAGTCAGAGTTGGGTAAGGGCCTTGGGGAAAAGCAGGGCAGAATATTTACAGTCAGAGCAATGTAACAATGGGCAAAGAAGTCCCCATTGAAACTCTGCTAAGGATTGTGCAAAGTCAAAGTCACACTAATTCTCTAGGGAAAGATACCTAAGAATGTAGACATCTTCAGTGAGATCAGTTAAAGGTGAAAAGGCCACAAACAACCTGGCCTGGAATGTTTTGAGTGTTCTGCAAGGGTATCAGCACAAGCCATGACTCCGCTGTCAGCCCTAGCATTCAGGCTTTGACCCAGCCCACCTTGAGGACAGGGCAGGTGATCCAAGTCCACACCCCTAAGTTTTTTTCATGTTCTTGAAAAATCCTCAACTGCCTATAAAACCCCCTAGACAACGTGCCACTACAGGCTCTCTTGTCCCCTCCTGGCATGAGCCAAGAGCTCTATTCTCTCACTTTATTTCTAAATAAAAGCCTGTACTTTGCTCTCCTACCTTGGGTGTTTGTGAAGCTCATTCTTCGGCTTCATGAACAAGAACCCCAGCATCAACTCCAGGGGGAAAATCTCGGGGCAAAATACCTCTAAAATGGAAATCAGTCAAAAGGAGAAATAAAGTTAAGAAACCACTTTCTTACAGTCATCCCCATCTCTCTTGACCCGCCTGCAGCGGAAGAGCCCTCCACCCAACCTCTCAGGTCCAGATAAACCCTAGCACCCCCTAGTAATTACCTATGGATCTGTACATTCACTAATTGGAAACTCCTTGGAAACACCTATTAATATGCAGATACATACATAAATATTGCAATTTAACCCACATCCACTCTCTCCCTTATGCACTCACATAAATGTAGAGGTTCAACTTCCTACCCTGTCCCAAAAGATTAATTTAAATGCCAGTGAATATAAGGAAGGTTCTGGTGATTTCTATTCTTGGAGGGCTTTTTTCTCTCTACACAGGGAAATATTTGTAGAAAGGGGTATTCACAGCAGCTGACATTTGGGCATCCCCATGTGAACAAAGAATCAAAATGAGGACTTCCTTAATAGATCATAAGCTCTTTGAGGAATTTTAATAGATTCAAAGTTTTGGCCTTCCTCAGAATTCAGTGTGATAGCCTCAAAGTATGTTTGGTTTGTTCTTAAAATTCTCATTTTAGCTTCTAAAAGTTTATTTTTTACCTTGGATCATTGCTTATTTCCTCCCAAGGAGAGGACACATTTCTAGGCTTTTGATAACATGACTTGTTTTTACTACAGGATACTTACTAACTGTCTTACTTTTTTTTCAGACATAACTTAAAATTATCTCCCTGTTAGAAGAACCCTTTAAAATATTTATTCTAGAAAATTCCTTGAAATTTTTTAGTACAATGTAACATTTTGTAGTTGAATGGACGAGGCAGATGGTTTATTTCAGGCAGACTGGTTACTTCAATTACATCAGAAAACTTTACCTAAATAAGAATATTGCCTAGAACACCATGTGCTTGATTGAACATTGAGAAATGTCAGCAGAGTGAAGTCCTCCTTTATGGGAACTGTTTGCTGCTGAATCAATCAGGCTGAAAGTCCTTGTTTTATGGCATGCTAATTATATATCTTTTTTGATCCTTGACGGGAGATTTCTTTAAGGAATGTTGACTTTTTCAGTTAACCTGTTTCAAATCTCCTACTATAATAAACAATTACGCAGAGAAGAAGAAAGGCATGTGCTTTGAAACTAAGCCAGTCTAGGTTCAAGTGCTAACTCAGTCACTTGTTAACTGATCTTTATTAGATGATTTAACTTTCCTGATCCTCACTTTATCACCTGCAAATTAGTTTTTCAAAAGAATTTTTAGGTTTCTAGCAAAACTAAGAGGAAGGTATACATATTTTCCTTATATCCCCTGGCCTCACACAGGCCTGGCCTCCCCCCTATTATCAACATCATTTATCAGAATGGTACATCTTACCAAGGGTGAACCTACACTGATACATAGTAATCACCCAGAGTCCATAGTTTACCATAGGGTTCACTCTTGGTGTTGTGCATTCTGTGGGTTTAGACAAATGTATAATGGCAGGTATCCATCATTACAGTATCATACACAGTATTTTCACTGCTCTAAAAATCCTCTGTGCTCTGCCTATTTATCTCCTCACCATCCGATCTTCTCCACTGACAACCATTATTTTTCATTGTTGCCATAGTTTTACATTTTCCAGAATATCATATATTACAATTATACAGTATGTATGAAGTCTTTTCATATTGGCTTCATTCACTTAGTAATATGCATTTAAGATTCCTCCATATTTTTTCAGGTGTAATAGCTCATTTATTTTAATGCTAAATAATACTCTATTGTCTGAATGTACCACTTGTTTATCCATTTACCTTCTGAAGGGCATCTTGGTTGCTTCCAAGTTTTGGCAAATATGAATAAAGTTGCTATAATCAGCTGTGTGCATATTTGTGTGTATGTGTGCTTTCAGCTCTTCTGGGGAAAAGCCAAGTAGTGAGATTGCTGGATCATACAATAAGAGTATGTTCAGTTTTGTATGAAACCAAAGTGACTGAACCATTTTGCATTACGAGTAATGTATGAGAGTTCCTATTGCTCCATATCCTTACCAGCATTTAGTGTTGTCAGCATTCTGGATTTTAGTCATTCTAATGGATATGTAGTGAGTGATACCTCATTGTTCTTAATTTGTATTTCCCTGATGACATATAATGTGAAATATCTTTTCATATACTTTTTTGCAATCCATATCTTCTTGGTGATATGTCTGTTAAGGTCTTTGGTCCACTATTTAATTAAGTTTTTTTTCTTACTGTTGAGTTTTAAGAGTTTTTTGTATTTTTTGTATGACAGTCCTTTATCCAGTGTGTCTTTTGCAAATGTTTCTTCACAGTAGGTAGCTTGTCTTATATTTCTCTTGACACCGTCCTTCACATAGCAAAAGCTTTTAACTTTAATGTAGTCCAGCTTTTGTGGATAATGTCTTTGGTGTTATATCTAAAAAGGTACCACCATACCAAAGATCATCTACGTTTTAGGTTTTCTCCTATGTTGTCTTCTAGAAATTTTATAGTTTTGCATTTTACATTTAGGTCTATGATGCATTTTGATTTTATTTTTTGTGAAAGGTGTGTGGACTGCTTCTAGGTGCATTTTTTTGCACGTGGAAGTCCAGCTGTTCCAGCATCCTTTGTTGAAGAGATTCTTTTATTCCATTGTGTTGCCTTTGCTCCTTTGTCAAAGATCAGTTGACTATACCTGTGATGGTACATCTCTGGGCTCTCTATTCTGTTCTATAGATCTGTTTGCTTATTCCTCCACCAATACCACACTGTCTTGATTACTTTATAGTAAGTCTTAAAGTCTGGTAGTATCACTCCTCCAACCATTTTTTTTTTTCTCCTTTAACATATTGTGTTGACTATTCTGGATCTTTGCCTCTCCATATAAACTTTAGGATCAGTTTGTTGATGTTCACAAAATAACTTGCTGGGATTTTGAATGAAATTGCACTGAATCTGTAAATCAAGTTGGGTAGAACTGACATCTTGTGAATATTGAGCCTTCCTATTCATGAACATAGAATATCTTCCTATTTATTTAGTTCTTTGATCACAGATCAGAGTTTGGTCATTTTCCTCATATAGACCTTGTATATATTTTGTTAGATATATACCTAAATATTTCATTTTCTTGAGTGCTAATGTAAATAATTTTGTGTTTTTGTTTCGAATTCCACTTGTTAATTTTTCATTTTTAATTTTTCATGTAGGAAATCAATAAACTTTTGTTTATTAACCCATATCTCTTGATCTTGCCATAATCACTTATTAGTTCCAGGATTTTTTGTAAGTTCTTTTGGATTTTCTACATAGACATCATATCATCTGTGAGCAGTTTTAGATCTTCCTTCCCAATCTGTATACCTTTTACTTTTTCAATTAACCTGTTTCAAATCTCCTACTATAATAAACAATTATGCAGAGAAGAAGAAAGGCATGTGCTTTGAAACTAGGCCAGTCTAGGTTATATTAGCAAGGATTTCTAGTATGATGTTAAAAAGGAGTGATGAAAAGGGACATCTTTACTTTATACCTGATGTTTGCAGGAAAGCTTCCTGCTTCTCATTATTAAATATGTTATCTATAGGTTTTTTGTAGATGAGAAAGTTCTTCTCCATTCCTAATTCACTGAATTTTTTTCATGAATGGGTATTGGATTTTGTTAAATGCTTTTTCTGCGTCTGTTAGTATTATCGTTCTTCCTTCTTGTTTAGTCTGTTGATGTGATGGATTATATTAATTGATTTTCCAATGTTGACCCAGCCTTGCCTATCTGGTATAAATACCAGTTTGTCATGGTGTGAAATTCCTTTTTTACACTTTCAGATTTAATTTGCTAATTATTTTGAGAACTTGGTGTCTATGTTCATGAGAGATAGTGGTCTGTAGTTTTCTTTTCTTATAATGTCTCTGCATGGTTTTGGTATTAAGGTTAAATCTGACCATATAGAAATATTCCCTCTGCTTCTATCTTTTTAAAGAGATTATAGAAAATTGGTATTATTTCTTCCTGAAATGTTTGGTAGAATACACCAGTGAACCATCTATCCTGATGCTTTCTGTTTTGGATAAATTTGTTTTAATTATGCTTATGTCATAAGGTTATTGTGATCATTAGATGAAATAATGTATGGAAAATATCTGGTAGTAATAGTAAAAATAATAACAATAATATCCTGGGTCAGGATCAAAAGCTTCCTTTAGTTATTTGTGTTTCTGAAATGGATGTATTTACATTAGATATAATAATAAATAAAATGTGGACAGGATTTTGCAAACTTTTTGCATATAGTATACAGTTTTACCCTTGAAGCAACCACCTTCTTAATAGTATTATCCCTCTTTTGGATGAGGAGGAAGAGTACAGGAATTGTTGAGTACCTTCTTCAAGTTCACCCAGCTAGGTAAGTGCCAGAGCCAACTGGTGAAATTTGAGTTTCTCATTACCTTCCAGGGCACTGATTGGGCTACACCTCTGTAACTGAAATGAATCTTAAATCAACTATAATAATAATGATACCTCACACATAATCAATTCTTCATGATTGTCCAATAAATGAGTTTACCTAAAGATATTACTAAGTGTGGCAGAAACCTAATACTTCTTTTACTTTTTTATTTATGATAGTCAAGGTAATTAAATATTAAGTCTATTTGCAGTACAAACTGAAGGAAAGCTGGAAGATACTTATAGTGCTACATCACTTTTAACGGAGTTGGGAATAACCTCTTTAAAATAACCAAGAGAGTTTTACATTCTCTCTCATGTCATAAATACTACAATCTAGTTTAGCTATTCTGATACTTCAGATGGGGTGTTTTAGAACTGTGATCATTGCAATACTCCAATTTCATGCCATGCTCTTGTGTTACTATTTTTAATAGTATGTAATCAATTTCTTTTCTTTCTACCCCCCAACACACAGACACTTACACACAGAGTTTGGTTTCTCATCACCCTACTTGGTGGAGCTTTAAAGTTTTTGTTTGGTTCATAGACAATATGAGAACATAATTGAAATTAAAAACTTTTTGACCGTGGACAGTTTATTGTTTTTAACCAGACTATGACAGTCTGAAGAAAATAACACAAATAGAAAAAGTGGATTTAATTAAATTACTGTAATCTGGAGTTAGTTAAAAACATAGTGTTGTGTTAAAGAATAAATTTTTTAAAAGGTGAAGTCCCAATTCTTATACCAATATATAATGAACAAATGTCAAAGAGTTTATCTTATTAATTAAATGAGGAAACAAAAAGATGTTACAAATGGCTCAAAGATGTCAAAAAGCAAAGATATTTGCAGATCAGAAATACTGACTAAATGTTCAAATGGATGCAATACAGCCTTCCTCCCCTCTCCTCACCCCTTCTCTGGGAGTGGGGAGTGGGGAGGGCTTCCCTTTACTGGACAGAATTTATTTGTGTGTGTATAGGCAAGCATTGTTGCACTGCTATCAGTGTTCTACAACACAGAGGTGTGAAACAGCCCAAAGACAATGAAGGACACAGAATCCCCATAAAATCAAAGTCAATTAACTCTGAAGGCTGTGCTCCAAAGCTTTAAACAGTGCATAGTTTTCCTCTGAAGCACAGATTTTCCCCTACAGTTGGAAGATGGTTAGAGGAACTTCTGCATTGTGAAACACTGTAGTCAGGCTGTGAATATCACTGTTTTAGTTTTAGTGTACAGTATATTGGACAGAAATACTTGTTTCATACTTAGAGCAAACATGAATGTCAAGACAATTCATGGAGATGTCGTATTGGCATGAGAGAATGGGCATGGAGGAACTTCTAAGTTTGTATGTTTTGGCAAAGTCAAGGAAAAGTCAAATAAGTGATATGGACCTTTGGGATCTCTACCATATCTATGATTCTGAGAATTTCTTGAAAAGAAATAATTTCTTTGTACCTCAGTCCAGCCCCTATCTACTAAATCAGAGTCTGCAAGATGAGTGAGAGGCTTCTCCAATTGGACACTTTTCAAGCCTTTGAAGGGAAAGTGAGCTCCGGAAGAACTGGTTCTAATTTGCATATTGCTCCATTTTGTTCACAATTTGATGTAGAATCTCATCCTGAAGCACAGTGCGAGAACACAGCTCTGATTTTAATAAGCACCAGTGACTGGCCCAGCTAATACAGTGACCAGAGGAGTCCCCACAGCAGGACCATTGACTTGTGGTGGAAGGAGCTTCTTGGCAGCCTCTGTTAGCAATGGCAGGCCAGGAGAAAAACAAGCCAACATGAAAGGGAGAGAAAAAGGAAAATGGAGATTTGCTAGTTTTTGGTATCTCTGTTACTTTATTTGAGGAATGTTGGTGTCCTCATTTTTGAGGGTTTTTTACATTGTTCTGTTCATTTCTATGATAAATGTGTTTGGACAGCTTAGCTTACAGCATTTGATGGAGCTTATATTTTTCTCTCGATGAGAATGCATTTCTCATTAGCACCACTGGCAATTCCACATTGCTCTTGTCACACTTTGCCAACTGTCGTTTTCCTTTGGAAAATGGATATTTTCTATTTCTCTTAAAACTTTTCCAGCCTTAAATATTTAGGTGGATTTAAAATATGCTTTAAAGCCTATTCCTCTGCTTATAGCTTCCAAGTATTTGCAGGTTTTATCTTAGTGCAACTTAGTGCGCATATGAGAATAAAAGATGAAAAAATGTAATAAATTGAGAATTTAATTTATTGAGTGGAATGCTTAATCCATCCTTCATTAAGAAAAACACACATTTGCAACAAACTCCTTTAGTGTGTGGTGTGGACTCATGAGATTATTTTTGTATAAATTATAATCGTCACTTTTTTGGGAATCAATACAGAATAATAAGGCATATTTCCTCTAGATAATATAATTCTTTAAATGGGAAGTAACTTTGGCCATTGTTTCATTAGAGGTTCAAATTATTTTAGTATGATTAATGAGACCAGCAGTCCCTTGACATTCATAATAATTATATCCTGTTAGTTTAAGACCTCACTTTGCCCAATTTATGGTTAAATGCTCTAGTTGTAGTTAGATGTAACATAAATAGATCTTGCACCTAACTATGACAGAATTTGGAAATTGTAGTTTTGATCAAACCTGTATCTTTGTGGAGACTAGAGAGAATAAATTAAGTACTAGTCCAGCCATTTTGTCATCTTGCCTTGGTTTGAGTTTTGTTGACTAACCTGGGGTTGTCTTTGCACTTTATTTGGAAATCAGAGAAGTCTACCATACATATCAATACTTGACAGCATCTTGAAATGCCCAAATACTGCTGATTTCCTTTAGGAAAACACCTCCCGAGATTTAACTCCACTCATTATTGGTCTTTTTTAACATGGATGACCCTTCTGAGGAGGGAAAATGAGCATGTTCAGGTCATCACCAGAACTTTTATGTCTCTGTCCTTGCTTGTCGCCATAGCCCTTATATTTGTGGAAACTTAGTTTCGTGATACGTTTAAAATCCTCTCTCTGGCCTCCTGGACTCAGCTTTGCATATTTCTCTGACTCCAGTTTTCCCCAAAATTTTGTATAGGAAGTTCTCAGTCTTCCCACAATGACCAGCATCTTTCCCCAAATAAAGGCCAAATTAGTCTTCAGTCTTGCAGTTCTCTATTATTCTCAGTGTATTCTGAATAGTCTTTCGTAAAACCCAAATTTCAGTTTGTCATTCTCTGCCCTTAAGCCTTCAGCAATATTTCTGTTTCTCTCATCTACTCTGGGGAGGGACAGAAGCCTAATTCATGGCTCCAGCCACAGCCCAGGCCCTGGCCTGTGTCACATGCTGTGTGTGAGTTTAGGTATTTCATCATGGGGTCCCTGGCCAGCAGCATAGCACCACCTGGGAACTTGTTAGACATGCAGATTCCTTAAGGTTCCCCCAGAACTGCTGAATCAGAAACACTGGGATGGAGCCCAACAATCTGTGTTTTACCAAGCCTTCTAGGGAATTCTAAGGCCAGGCTAAAGTTTGAGAACCCCTGCTGTCATTTCAAATACCCAGAATTCTAAAGCGCACTTTCTCTTTCCCTCTTTTAGGATTGATTGTCCTCCTGCAGTTCCCACAGCTCCACCCATCTCTTCACCTGACTAACTCCAGTTTGTCCTCCAGTTCAAGACTAACCTCTGAATTGTCATTCAGAATTACTGATGTCATTTCATACATGTATATGCTGTTTCCTTAGTGTGATTTTAAGACTGAAAAAAAATCCTTAAAGGTGTGGCTCATATTTTTGGTGTGTTCCCCTTTCTTTCAACAATGCTAAAATGATATTCTGCTCATGGAATTTCATTTCAAAGGATGACTTGAAATGCTATACCAGTAAATGTTTAGGATCACCGATTACCTTCAGGAACAGAATGAGGGTATGGGCAGAATGATGTCTGTTATAGGCTAATTCTGAATGAACCTTCATTATTCAATTTTCTTCATGCACGTTAACATGTCCTGATGAGTAATACACAAAGTCTACTGGAATTTTCCTGGAAGATTGGATTTACTATTTATCTGGATTTTGAAAATATGTTCTCCCATTGCAAAATCTGTACTTTTTTCATACAATTAAAAGCAATTATTCCAGAAAAAATACTGACAGATACTCAAAAGCTAGTGAATTCCCTCAAATTCCTGAATGATTTTTTTTCCTCTTTCCCTTCCTTTATTCATGATTTTACATGCCAGAGACAGTAAATGTAATAATAATAATAATAATAATAATAATTATTATTATTATTTTGGTATCATTAATCTACAATTACATGAGTGACATTATAGTTACTAGACTCCCGCCATCATCAAGTCCCCACACATACCCCATTACAGTCACTGTCTATCAGCGTAGTAAGATGCTGTAGAATCACTACTTGTGTTCTCTGTGTCGTACAGCCCTCCCCGTGCACCCCAACCCCTACATTATGTCTGCTAATCATAAAGCCCCTTTTCCCTCCTTGTTCTTCCTTCCCTACCCACCCTCCCCAGTCCCTTTCCCTTTGGTAACTGTCAGTCCATTCTTGGGTTCTGTGCATCTGCTGCTGTTTTGTTCCTTCAGTTTTTTCTTTATTCTTATACTCCTCATATGAGTGAAATCATTTGGTACTTGTCTTTCTCTGCCTGGCTTATTTCACTGAGCATAATACCTTCTTGCTCAATCCATGTTGTTGCAAATGGTAGGATTTGTTTTCTTCTTATGGCTGAATAATATTCCATTGTGTATATGTACCACATCTTCTTTATCCATTCATCTACTGATGGACACTTAGGTTGCTTCCATATCTTGGCTATTTAAATAGTGCAGCAATAAACATAGGGGTGCGAATGTCTTTTTTCAAACTGAGTTCCTGCATTCTTAGGGTAAATTCCTAGGAGTGGAATTCCTGGGTCAAATGGTATTTCTATTTTTAGTTTGTTGAGTAACCTCCCTACTGCTTTCCACAATAGTTGAACTAATTTACATTCCCACCAGCAGTGTAGGAGGGTCCCCCTTTCTCCACATCCTCGCCAACATTTGTTGTTGTTTGTCTTTTGGATGGTGGCCATCCTTACTGGTGTGAGGTAATATTTCATTGTGGTTTTTATTTGCATTTCTCTGATGACTAGTGATGTGGAGCATCTTTTCATGTGCCTGTTGGCCATCTGAATTTCTTCTTTGGAAAAGTGTCTATTCAGCTCCTCTGCCCATTTTTAAATTGGATTATTTGCTTTTTGTTTGTTGAGGTGCATGAGCTCTTTATATATTTTGGATGTCAATCCTTTATCGTATATGTCATTCATGAATATATTCTCCTATACTGTAGGATGTCTTTTTGTTCTATTGATGATGTCCTTTGCTGTATGGAAGCTTTTCAGCTTTATATAGTCCAACTGGTTCATCTTTGCTTTTGTTTCCCTTGCCCAGAGAGATATGTTCATGAAGAAGTTGCTCATGTTTATGTCCAAGAGATTTTTGCCCTATGTTTTTTTCTAAGAGTTTTATGGTTTCATGACTTACATTCAGGTCTTTGATCCATTTCGAATTTACTTTTGTGTATGGGGTTAGACAGTTATCCAATTTCATTCTCTTACATGTAGCTATCCAGTTTTGCCAATACCAGCTGTTGAAGTGGCTGTCATTTCCTCATTGTATATCCGTGGCTCCTTTATCATGTATTAATTGACCGGATATGTTTGGGTTAACATCTGGACTCTCTATTTTATTCCACTGGTCTGTGGGTCTGTTCTCGTGCCAGTACCAGTGCCAGTACCAAACTGTCTTGATGACTGTGGCTTTGTAATAGAGCTTGAAGTTGGGAAGCGAGATCCCCCCTGCTTTATTCTTCCTTCTCAGGATTGCTTTGGCTATTTGGAGTCTTTTGTGGTTCCATATGAACTTTAGAACCATTTGTTCCAGTTTGTTGAAGAATGCTGTTGGTATTTTGATAAGGATTGCACTGAATCTGTAGATTGCTTTAGGCAGGATGGCCATTTTGACAATATTAATTCTTCCTACCCAAGAGCATGGGATGAATTTCCATTTGTTAGTGTCCTCTTTAATTTCTCTTAGGAGTGTCTTATAGTTTTCAGGGTATAGCTCTTTCACTTCCTTGGTTAGGTTTATTCCTAGGTATTTTATTCTTTTTGATACAACTGTGAATGGAATTGTTTTCTTGATTTCTCTTTCTGCTAGCTCATCATTAGTGTATAGGAAAGCAACAGATTTCTGTGTAATAATTTTGTATCCTGCAACTTTGCTGAATTCAGGTATTAGTTCTAATAGTTTTGAAGTGGAGTCTTCAGGATTTTTTATGTACAGTATCATGTCATCTGCAAATAGTGACAGTTTGATTTCTTCTTTACCAATCTGGATGCCTTTTATTTTTTGTTGTTGTTTGATTGCCATGGCTAGGACCTCCAGTACTATATTGAATAACAGTGGGGAGAGTGGGCATCCCTGTCTTGTTCCCGATCTTAGAGGAAAAGCTTTCAGCTTCTCACTGTTAAATATGATGTTGGTTGTGGGTTTGTCATATATGGCCTTTATTATGTTGAGGTACTTGCCCTCTATAACCATTTTGTTAAAGAGTTTTTATCATGAATGGATGTTGAATTTTGTCAAATGCTTTTTCAGTATCTGTGGAGATGATCATGTGGTTTTTGTCCTTCTTTTTGTTGATGTGGTCCTGAATGATTTTTACCAAAGAAATTCTACCCCAGATAACAACTCCACTGATAACAGAAAGAGTAAACAGAGAAGCCTTTAAGATATGTCTTAATAGTTTTCATGTTCATGCTTAATAAAATCCGTGAATGAGTTTAGTCAGGGTCCTGCCTTATTTAACAGCTTCAGAAATGGTTAATTACATAATATAAAAATATAACATAAAATTAAATAAACAAAAATAATATAAAGAATTGAATTTGAATATAATTCAAATACAGAATTGTTAGTATTGGCAATACTGAAAATATTACTAATCATTTCACTTCTGTCTTGAAGCAAATAAGAAGTAAACATGGAAACATATCCCTGATGCAATCCAATTATAGTCCCTGGAATATAGTGTCCAGTGTATGACAGAATAAATTTATAAGAACAGAGATTTTAATAAGATTGAAAGTTCTTACTCCCTTCTTTTTGAAAATAATTTTCTCCTTGCTAACATTTATAGGCTACTTTGAAGTTCGTATGGTGTCAGATAAAGCCAGTTTATTGAAATACTTCCTGGGAGACATGTGCCCTGCCTATTTCTACTATTGGTGATCTCTAAGAACCCTTGGTAGTATTCTAAAGAGGAGGGTTGCCTAGTAAAAACAAAATAGCATAGTAGTCAGGCAGCCCTGGAGTTGGCTGTAATACTGGGAAGTTACTCAGTCTCTGTGAGTCTTAATTTGTGCACCTGCAAATTGAAGATACCAATGCCTGTAATCATAGAATTACAGTTCAATTTCACTCGTGACTACTGAACCTAAGGTACAGAGGATGGCACCTAGCATGGTGAAGATGCTCATTTATTTGAAGTATTATTAGTCAGGACTGGTTCTACTAATATGTGAAGTGTGTAACTTTAGGAAAGCCCTTACATTGAAGGTGCTATCACCAGTCAACCTGGGACTCTAGGATCTAATGGTCACTGCAACTGTGAGGCTCTCAACAGATATGAAGTGCCTTTGGGTGAGAATATCAACCATTCTCAAGCTGACCTGTTCTCATTGGGAAAAATAGCCCCAGGTTATTATTATTATTATTATTTTTTGGTGCATTACTATTTAAAAATCGGATGCCTTGGGAGAGACGGGGAAATGCTGAAAGGATGTATTTTCAGAAGGTTTGCAAAACAGTTCTGTAGCTCTGTGCACACCCCCTAAAGCAGTTGCTAAAAATGGAACTTGGTGTTGTGTCCCTTGGCTCAGAGCCTCCAACTTGCTATGGGCTCATTGAAAATAATACAGGAAATACCTTATTCAAGAGAAGTTAATTTATCCTTTTTTCAGTCAGCCTCATCTGTGCCAAAGCTAAGCCACTCTTGAAGGTCTATGTTTCAAACTGCTTTGGATCTTTTAGAAGAAGTAAAAAGAAATGTACCCTTTTGTCCTGGGCTCCAGGACACAAGTGTATGCAGTTGAATCAACTGTGAAGCTGAAGTCAGATCATGCCATCCCATCACTGAAAACCTCCCAGCAGTAACCCATCTCGCTCAAGTCCTCACTCTGGTTTACACTCTAGACAACTGGCCCTCTTTTCCCTCTGACTTCATCTACTGCCATTCTCCTGACGTTCTGCTTCAGTCACATCAGCATCCTCAGGCAAACTCCTGTCTCAGGGCTCTGACACTCACTCCATGCTCTGCCTTTACTCAGACATCTGTCTCCCTGCCTACTTCCTTTCCTAACTTCCTAAAGGCCTTTAATGACATAGTCCTCTCATTGTGGACTTCTCTGCTAAAAGCCTTTACTGACATTGTCCTCTCATTGTGGACTTCTCTTCTACCTCATTCCTTCCCACTTCCATCATTTGTTTCTCCTTAGTAATTATTAAATAACATTTTATGCTTTTTATTTGTTTTAATTGTCTTTACTACCTCTACTCTCTCTTGCTCGAGAGTTGGTGTTTGTTTCATAAATTTGTTTTATTCATTACTCATTAAGTTTTTAAAATAAGACCTGGCCCAGAATAGGTTTTCAATACATTTTTATTGGATGAATGAATGTTGATAATCTAACTGAGGAGAGATGATTCATAAGGACAAACCACCAGAGACCTGGGAGCATAAGCTTCCCAAAGAATAGACTACGTCTTGCTATTTTCTACTGCCTCTTTAGAGCTTTGCAAATATGGAATATAATGGGCATGCAATAAATATTAATTCTGAATGAATGAATGAAGCTTCCTAATTATCACAGTGTGTCTTGCAATAAAACATCATACTTTGAGCAACTGGTTTCTTATTGTAAGTTGGCTACCAATTTTGTTTTATGATAAGTAAATTTTTTATTTCTAAGCCTCAACCTCCACATCTTTAAATGGAAGTAATATCACTTTTTTTAAAATTTTGGTATCATTAATATACAATTACATGAGACAATATCACTGTTTAGTGTATGTTTTTAAGAAATAAAATAGCTAAACTACATACAATTTCTGGCAAATAGTAAAGTCTTAATAAACATTATATGTTTTTTCTTTTTTAAAAACCAGCTCTAAAATTACTCTTATGGTACAACTACATTTTTCTCTTTGAGACAGAATTTAAAATCTCAGCTACAACAAAACCCTCCATAACAAAAAACAAATTGTAGATTCATATTTTCTTCAAGTGCCTCCCTAAATTTCAAGCTACACCTGTGCAGGAAATACTATAGCATATAAAAAAGCTTCAGTCATTGACTATCAAAAAAGAGAAAAAAAGGGGAAACATATACAACTTCCACAGGAAATTCCAAGCACAAATTCTCACAGCTGCTTCTATTCACTTATAGTTACTGCTTTGACCATTGTTTTAACTGAGGTTCAAAGAGAAACATTAGTTTCATGGTACTTTTATCTCGTTAAAACAGTACTATTGCTGCTGTAAAAGCTTGATGGCTGCAATACTTGGACTAGTCAGCCAAGCTGAGTTAAGCTAGAGAAACTAGGAGTTCAAAGATGAAAATGGAAATTTTTAAATTCTTAATGCCATAATGCTAGTTCTTTCAATTATAGCTCCAGAAATCAGTCTCTGTTGGAAGGCACCCTTCATTAACTGTCATTTAGCTAAGCCCGAAGCAGATAGGAATAGCATCTTGTAAAATGAATAGTGTTTTGGCTGTAAGTTTTCTTCTTATCATCAGGAGTAGATTTGTAAGAGGAATTGTTTTAAGGGAATCTTGATAAGTGAACTAATAAGATACTTCAGAGAGGTCTCTAAATTTATTCCAATTGTGAATTACCCTATTTATCTAAATGTCTGGAATTTATTTTTCTTTTGTGCTAACCAGCCATTGACTCATTTATCTCATTAGTCCTTTTCTGTTAAACTTTAATTAAGTTTTAAGAAGGGTCATGGTTATAAAACAGCACTAATTATATAGGGTGTAATTTGTCTGAGTTGATAAAGACCTCTCTGTTTTGGCAATTTTTAGTCATTTTCTGACTCTCTTCAGAGTAGGTAAATCTTTAGGCAATTTTTTTTAAGTAAATAGGGCAAATTCACATTTGGAATAAGTGTGAAAATATCTTTAGAATATTATGCATATTTTTGGTGTAATTTGCTTGGAATAATAATATTTTATTTAGATGTCATTTTAATTATGATCTATAAAGACTGGCTTTGAAAGATCCTTAAGTTAAAATAGAATGGTTTCTTAGTTTCATCCAAATTAATTTTGAGCTTAACATGACAACATTTTGTTGAATGCATACTTTGGTCAAGATAACAAGTATAAAGATTGATTCTCTCATCTCTATACTGACTCTTCACTTTGTGATCCAGTGAGGGAAAAATAACAATAGGTTTTCATTTTCAATATCCTCTAGGTTGTTTTTTTCTCTCAAGTCTTTTGCCTTTCATGCCTGGCTCTCCAATGCTCTTAGGAGGAGGAAAATATGGCATTTAGAGAATTATAGTTGAGGTAATATGTCTAACATTTTCATTTATAACATAAATATTTACTGAGCACTGCTTCATTATCTATTACTAAATAACAAACCATCTCAAAACTGCAACTTAAAATAACTATTATTTTGCATGATTCTGTGTGTTGTTGTCTGGCATTGCTTGGGGTCTCACATGAGATTGCAGTCAGATGGGAGGTAGGGCTGGATCATCTATGGTGGCTTCTTCACACACATGCTAGGCAGCTTGGGGCTCCAATATGTGGCCTCTGTATCCAGTGGGCTGTCTAGGTACACTGTGGCTCAGGCCTCCAAGAGGCAGTTAGTGGAAGCTGCCACTCTTCTTAAGTCTGGTCTCAAAGTCCCAGGATGTCACTTCCACTGTATTCTACTGGTAAAAGCCAATCACAAGATAAAGCGATTTTCAGAGGATTTTTAAAAGAGCGAAAAGAGGGTTTCGACTCATATTAGAGAGATAGAGAAAATATCTCTCCCGCCTCTACAGCAGGAAAAACCACATATTAATGACATTTTGTAAGCCCTGAAAACTAAGGTCACTGGACAAATAACTACTTGAAATCCAGTGAGAGATAGATACCTACAGGGAGAAATAAAATCTGAGCATTTGCTTACTTTGTACACACACCATCAAACACCATGTAAACTGGTAAGAATATTCAGCTAGCAACTTTTAATGAATTGCTAAAGGCCAAGCATGGACTTGAAGGAGACTATGAAACACCTGGAGGCTGCAGAGATAGAGAGGATTGCATCCTCTTGCAGGTTTTCCCTCTAAGAACTCTACCAGGTGCTCAAAAGGAAGAACAGGGAGAATCTTGAGAAAACTTCTCCAGTCTGGTTCAGGCACAGAATGGCAGGCACTGCCACAGCTCTGCCGAGATCTGTCTCCATCCCTCTTACGGAACAAAAGTCTTACCCATACGGGAAAAGGGAAACAAAAATTGTAGCTTGAGGATACTAGTGGAAATGCACTGTAGCTAGGGAAGGGAAACAAACAAAATGCTTTGTCCCTGGTGGAGGGGTGGAATATGTGCTAAGGCCAGCTTCACATCTGAAGAAGGTGGAGGAACACTTGTAAAGGACATACTCCCAAAGTTCATAGTGCCTGCCTAAGACTGAGGCTTAATCAGAACATAAGGAAATGAGCTCCCCACACAACACCACCACACTAACAGGCGTTGATTACAAATAACAGTGGAATGTACAATGGGAAACCAGAACAAAGGCTGCGCCAAGCAGAGAACAGGTGTTGAGAAACCCACTGGCAAGTTAACCCATACCATAAACACGAATTTGAAGCCCTAGTGCATTGAGGTTAACCATAATAACCACAAACTTCAAACTCAGCCCAACTTCTGACTTAATTAACATAAAACTCCACTCTATAAGCCTTACAGAAAGAAAGGCAGGCTCATTTCCAAACTTAAAAAAATATTTATTTCAACATCTAGTATGTTATACAGCATGGCCAGATTTCAATAACAACAACAACAACAAAAAGCCTCATCATGTATGCAAAAGGGCAAGGAAAAAAAGTCTGAAAATATAAAGCAGATATCAGAACCAGACTTGAATATGACAAGATGTTGGAACTATCAGACAGAGAATTTAGGATAGCTGTGATTAATGTGTTAGAGACGCTAAGGGAAAAGAAATATATGAGATAAGACAAGCAATTTAAGCAGAGAGTAGAAAATTATACAATAGGATCAAATGGAAATACTAAAACTAAAAAATACAGTAACAAAGATGAAGAATGACTTTGGTGGACTCATCAGTAAACCTGACATAACCTAAAAAAAAATCAGTGAATTTGAAGATAGGTCAATAGAAATTACTCAAATTAGAAAACAAGAATAAAAAGTGAAAAAGTAAACAGAACATCCAATAGCTGTAGGATAGTATCAAATAGCATAACATAGGCATAACTGGATTCCTGAAGGAAAAAGGAATGGAGCAGAAAAATATTTAAAGAATTAATGACAGGAATATTTTCAAAATTAGTGACAGACATCAAACTATACATCCAAGAAGCTCAAAAATCACCATTTCTTAAACAACCCAAAAAATAAAGAGCAAACCTAGGTGTATCCTATTCAAACTGCTGAAAACTGGCAACTAAGAGAAAAATCTAAATAGCAACCAGAGAAGACTTATCTTCAGAGGAGCAATGAGAGAAACAGCAGACTTCTTTTCAGAAATCATGTAAGAAAGATGACAGTGGAGCGACATCTTTAAAGTGAATGAAAATTCTATATCCAGTGAAAGTAGCTTTCAAAAGTCAGAGAGAAATAAAGTGTTATACAAGGGGAAAGGAAATAAGCTCCACATATTGATGTGATGTGCATATAGGGAGAGAAGAAATTGGCTAGAGGGCACCTTTGAAGGCTAGCTGCAAGCATCCACTGCATGCGAGGTAAAAGTTGTGCTGTTTGGGAAAATTCCATGTTATCTCATTGAAATTAAATTTTCTTATTTATAAAATGCTGGTATTGGCCTCCATGATTTCTATAATATATTACAATGATACTGTTTATTTTCTTCATATTAGTTGCACATTGTTTATTCTTTTATCAATGTGGGGACAGGTATATTATGTTTATATATAAAAAGTAGTTTATTTTAAAATTAAATAGATAAGCATATTTAAGAAATTTTGGAATTGTTGGCTATACATAGTGCTATGGCTGATTACAATCAATCTATGAAAATTTAATAAGCTGATGTCTGTATATAGTAATAATATGTGTCAATCACAAGTCAAACTGATCAGCAATAGTCAATGAATATAATTTCAATTTCAGAATTATTGCTTATTAACACTATCTTTTAACTTTCTTTGTATAATATATTTAAAAGAAAGGCCCTGGATATTCTAATTTGATTTTGACAAAAATGTACAGAATCAATCTCTTCATTTTTAAAAATGCTAACAAAAATTATTAGAATTATTAGACTCAGTTACATATTTGGTACTCTTAAAATTACCTTACTGCCATTTACAAGGATAAACTGTTCAACATAGTTTACAAGTCAAGTAAATTATGACTAAGTATACAACTTCCAAATAGTTTTGAGTTATGCCAAATTCATTTGTGTATATTTGTTAAAGAAAAAATATTTAAGGACATTTGTAAAAGAGGGTGAGGCAGACTTTATTCAAGACCACTGCAACAGGTGTAGGGACCACTAATTAGTATCATACAGTGTGAGAAAAGAGTTTGGGGCTCAAATCCAAATACAGCATGGGAAAGTGGGAACTGATAGCTGAAGGGCACCATGGGGGTTGGTAGGTAGAAAATTACTAGGATAAAGCATCAGGAGTAAGAGAGATTCTGAATAACCTTATGAACAGGATTCTTGCTGAAGAGAGGCCACGGGTGATCAGATATTATGTGGGGGAAGATGAATGATGGGGAACCTGATCAGCTATTGAGGCTGAAGTGTGCTGTTTAAACTGACTTAGCAGGGTTCTTGATAAAACTGGATTTTATAAGATTGTGCACAGATGGGCCTAGAGGAGGTTCAGGAGCCTGACTAAAGTTGGTCAAGCAAAGAATCTTTGTCATATTCAATCATCCATAACATGATATTGTATATTAAAGGTAGCATAAAATAGAGCAGTGATTCTAAAGTTTAAGCAGGAATCAGAATTACCCAGGTGGCTTGTTGAAAAATAGATTGCTGAGCCCTACCCTCAGATTTCTGGTTCAGTAGCTCTGAGGCAGGGCCTGCGAATTCACATTTCTCACAAATTTCTAGATAATGCTGTTGCCTTTGGAAACTCCTTGCATAGATGAACAAATAGACTTTTCAGACACACCTGAGTAAACCTAGATCTGTTACCAATTCGGTCTGAGAACTGGGCACAGCCTTAAGGTTTTTATTTGTAAAATGGACTACTAAAAGCTACTATGTAGGGTTGCAGAATCCCATGAAGTACTTGCCCCAGTGCTTGGATCAGAGGGTGTATGCAATAAACAGAAACTTATGTTACTATTTTGAATGTTTGATGATGAAGATGTCATTGAAATACTATTATGCTTTTCTCAATACACTTATTTAATTTATATCTTCCCACATATTGGGTAAATTAAATAAATAGGTTGAATATTTCAATTCTGATTACATTTATAGGAAAGCTACCTTTTGAATTACAAATGGCTTTTTTATTTCTGTCTCTCAAAAGAGAATTGATCAATCAACCAATATTTATCGAGTATGCCGTAGTTCCCAGACAAAATACATAGGTACACGGAAACACTCACATATACACATAAACTTTGAAGTGGATTCAAATTGGCTGTTTCGTTTTTCTTCCTTTCTCTTGTCATTTTGTCTCTGGAGCTGGTGCTTCAATTTGCTGGCTGCATTCATTTGCTTTGTGTCCCCTCCCCCATGCTTCAACAGACACATCTTGCAACAATTCCATACCTACAGCAAAAGTGGCTAACAGATGTGTGGGCTCTGCTGTATTTTGGTATTGTAATTTTCCATTACTGAAAAAAATGAGAAGTGTCACCAAAGAGTCCAGGGGGATTTCCTGACTAGCAATGCCTTTGAAGTTGAAGAATATTTTAAGACAAAGTTCTTTAATTGTAAAGAATCTTAATCATATAGAGAAGTATGCCTTTGAATATTTTCTTTGAACAGCACATTTACCAGTTCAGGAAGCTCATTTCCATGAAATGATACTTTAACTTTAATGCATTTACTTCCTTTACATTACATGCATCCATATAGTTACAACTGTATTCTTAGTCTTGTTTATTATATTTGAAAATAAGGCTACTTGCCTTAAGCTATTCTATATAAATGTTTTTACCCAAACTCCCATTATTTTAGAGATCCAATTTTAGCCTTTAATTGGAGAAAACAATATAAAGTTGCTCTGACTGCAATTTTCTGGGTTTATACTCCTGGCATCTCAGCAGGGGGCTATTCTCTACTTGAAAAGTCTGAGAATTCTCACTAATGTTAATTCTGGGTATAAACTCATCAATCTGGAGGAAAAGAGACTTTACTTCTAAAATCAGCTTTCCTAACAAATTCCATTTGCTTGAAGTTTGAATCAACTGGAATCATTTTAGGTGGAGATTTGATCACGTGAAAGCTGACATAAGAGGAATAGAAGGCCTGTCATTTGCTGAGGGCACACTGTTCAAAGTTTATGTCAAAAACACATACTGACATAAATGCTTCATTATTTATCCTAATCAGAAGGTGAGACTGTGTTCACATTCCTAAGTAGTGTAAATCACATAACTAGAAACATTTTATGTCTTTGGTCTTAGTAACACATGCACACACACACACACTCACAATCACCCAGGACCACTGAAACCCAAGTAAAATGACATTCATTAGGAAAGCACACTCTTCTGAATTAACTGCATTTCTGAAATGAAGTGTTGTAAGTACAGTTCCTTTACTTAAAATAAAATCACTAATTACAAATGAGTATATTGATATCATCAACTTAGCCTGAATGAAATATCTACCATATTTATAAACATTAATAATAATTAGTATGTATGTATATAAATACATCTCTGGTCTCAGCATGCCTTAAGGTTTGGGTTGCATTTGATTGCTAGGTTTTGTCCATTTTTATCTTTCATGGTGTCAGTACTGTCATTGATAAATTTGATTATGAATTTGATTTAGAATTCTGACACCAAGCTTAGGGAAGATCATTATCTTCTTTTATCTTTTCCACATATGCATATGGGTTTAAATACCCTAGATAACCAATAATATTTACTCATCACAGAGAAAGTGTAAGGCAAGGAAGACAATGCCAGATAATGCAAGTCAGGTGGGTCTCTTGAGATGCCTACAGTGGCAGATTTATGCCTGTGTAAAGGAGAGCTCACAGAAGGTAAATCAGATAGGGTGGGAAAAATCTGGGGACCAACCAGAAGCTGGGATTGCACAGAACGTTACATGAAATTGAGGGAAAGTTCACTGCATGTAACAAAGAATGTGTGAGATGAGGTAAGGGGCGGTTGTAGGATGGGAGAGATGATGGACATCATAAAGCTAATATAGAAAGAGCGTAAGAGGTATAAATAAAATGGCAGATTTTAGTGCCAAGAACATTATATTTTTCTTAACTAGGAGACTTGTGTGGCAAGCTAGTCAATTTTTGACAAATAAGAATCATCTGGACTTCCCAAATATGCTTTCATCTCTGCTTTAGTGAGAAACCCAGAAAAAGGCCTGAAGCAGCTTCATAAAACATCTTTCTTTTTGGTTAAAAACAAACAAGTACATTTAAATAAATCCCATGCTTCATCCATCCAAAAGTTTTCTTAGAGCCAATTAAAAATAGTATTCCTTTTAAAAGGAACTTTAAAAAATATCTTTCCTTCATACAACATGAGCTATAGTGCCTATGAAAATGGGAATACTGGAAATTTCTGCTCAAAAGGAAGGACAACTTTTCCATGGCATCTAATTTGACTATATTTCCCCCATACTTTTTTTTAAAGGAAAGCTTGAACTATTAGCTATTCCTCAAAAATGTATCAGAGGAGTTATCAGCTATATGCTGTAATGCCTCTTAATTTTTAAGGACCATTCCAAATATATTCAAAATAGTGCTTTTCTTTTAAGCGCTTTATTTTGAATTCCAGAAAAGGAATATGAAGTGAGAAATACTTTCTTCTATTCATAAAGTTTTGAGGTTAAGGTCAACATTAATAAGTAGGGATCTTGCTTGTGATAACAGTTAAGGCATATTTTGATTTTAAAGCACTATAAGAATATTTTACCTAAAAATAGGACAATTTTTGATCTTTTGAGTCTATGGTTGAGGCCTGTGATTCTGACATCAGTTCCAGTGTGTGTGTGTTTTTTCTACACCATCAAGCAATGCTGCAACAGCAGCTAGGTGTCCTACAATTCAATCCAATCTGACACCATCCCTGGAAATAGTGTCAGATTCCCACAGGTTAAGGGCTCAGTCCCACAAGTCTACCCCACCCACCTTAGATGCCAGTCATAAGTCCAGGTTGCCACCTGTGCCTCTGACTTGCTGACTATCGATTGGAGGTTCCAAGGATGCTCCCCTCCCCCACCTCCTTAGGCTTGATTAATTTGCTAGAGTGGCTCACAGAACTTAGAAACATTTCACTTCTTCGATTACCAGTTTATTGTAAAATGATATAACTTCCAAATGGAAGTAATGTATAGGGTAAGGTATGGAGAAGGGGCAAGGAGCTTTTTCCATGCCCTCTCCAAGCATGATACTGTCTAAGCACCTCCAAGTGCTCAAACATCCCAGAAGCTCTCCATACCTGTCCTTTTGAGTTTTTATGGGAGCTTCCTTGCATAGGTATCCTTGATTAAATCATTGGCCATTGGCAATAGATTCCACCTCCAGCCCCTTTCCCCTCCCAGAGGTCAAGAGGGTGGGACTGAAACTTCCAACCCTAATCACATGGCTGGTTCCCACGGCAAAATAGCCTCCATCCATCCTTAGGTGATTTCCAAAAGTCACCTTATTAACAAAACTCAGGCATGGTTAAAAGGGTTTGTTATGAATAGCTAGACACCTTTATTGCTCTTATTGTTCAAGAAAATCATAAGATAGATCTAATGAGGTTTCTCAAGTTTGCTAATCTATCAGTAAAAATTCAACCCCTGGAGATTCCACAGGTTCTCAACTGATGTAAGTGTAGTATGGTCACATTTGTTCATGACAATCACAGTCCAAAACTCTAGATTTTTCAGAACTGTCCAGATTTTAAATATTCTTATTTATTGTGTCCATATTTGTCTCAGCAGTTTTGATGTTAATATGAAAAAAATATTCTTATCCACTGGCCTGAATGACTATTAATTCTGCTTCTTGGGAAATTTAAAATAAGAGTTAAACAATTGAGAAGCTACTGTAATTTTGATTTCAGTTATTCAAAATTTTTGTTGAAAATGGTAGACAAAAATGTTTCTGCCAAGGAATCAAGAGGAGGCTTCTCTTCCAACTTCCTTTCTTATATGATATTTTGGTTTTCTTACCCATTTCTGCCTCTGTTTTCAGCGTGGAAGTAAAAGAGAACACAAGGCGTGAAACCCCATCTAGCACCTTCTGGGTGATCTATTTTTCTTTGGTTTCATTTATCCTGTGAGATGCTCAGAAGAAGCCCACATCCAACTCAGATTCTTTCTTTCTTTCAGAGTTTCCCTAGCAACCTGCTTGCTGCCTACTGCCTCGATAAAATACAAGTTTTGGGGAAGTCAACATAGTCACTGCATTTAGGATTCTGCTCAGTAAATCACACAAGTCTTTTTATGAGTCATACTGAGGCATTGATTCTGGAAATTACAGGTATGTTACTGAGTTTTACACTTCAGAACACACTAAAAGTTCTAAAAGTAGATATAAAACTGAAAATATATAGAAGGGAAGTCTATTCTCCTTACATTTTCTGGTACTGTTACGGACTGAATGTTTGTGTGCCCCCTCCCCTCATTCATATGTGGTATTCTGAACCCCCAGCGGGGGTGGTATCAGAAGGTGGTAATCGGGTCATGAGTGTAGAGCCCTCATGACCGTGATGAGTGCAAAAGACTTCCTGGAGAGTTCTCCTCCTTTTGCCAGGTGAGGACACAGTGAGAAGAGGGTCGTCTGCAACCTGGACAACAGTCCTCACAAGAATCTGCCCGTGGTGGCACCCGCAGCTTGGGCTTCCAGCCTCTAGAACCGTGGGAAATAAATTTCTGTTTATAAGCCACCCAGTCTCTGGTACTTTGTTAGAACCGTCCAAACTGACTCAGACAGGAACTACAGAATTTACTCAATAACAACAAATGAAACGTGGCTTCAAAAAGAATCAGCTGGTAAATGAATTAAAGCTTTTCATGAAAGAGGGATAGATAAGTTAAAGCGAAGTGGGTCAGGTGAAGCATTCCAAGTTACGACTGCCTACTGCAATAAATGGATCTCTAGACCTGGTCTCTGTGAAAACCTGGGGAAATACTCATCTGTTTCTGACCACTTTCACACTACTCAGGACTTTAAGAAACTCAGTTAATATTGCTTGATACTTTAAGAGAGACAAAGGACATAAGATGAGGAATAAGGTTTTCATTCTGTTCTGGTATCATGTCCTAGTCCGCCTGGTCTGCGTGGCAGCAGAACGTTGCTGAAGAAAATCACCCGGGAGCCAGCCTGGCGTCTCTATGAAGTCAGGGTCTGGATCCTCTGTTCTCTCCTTCCTCTGACCCAACAGCCAGCAGATGAATTCACATCCTACTTCATAGATAAACTAGCCATCAGAAGAAACTCCCCTCTTGACCAAACATGTGCAAACTCTCCTGCCCACATCTGTGCCTATTATTTCCTCCATTTACAATAGCACAGATGTCTGTGGTCTGCTATGCCCTCTGTCTGTGCTTTGTATCCCATTCCCCCTGCCTCCTCAGGAACTTTTTCGATCAGTTTTTTCTCTTTCTTTCCTTCAATTCCTTTGACACCCACCCCAGATATACAACAAACTTTACTTTTAGTCTAAATGCACACATGCTTTCTTGCCTGCAGGCCTTTTCTCAGGATATCATCCCTGGTGCAGTCACTGCTCCCTCTTACCATGCCCTCTTTCTTTAGTTAAACCTTTCTTACTTTCCTGTCCTGAGGGTCCCATCCTCAGGATCTTATCTAAACCTACTTCCCTCCCAAAGGTTCTATCTCCAAATACCATCGCCTTGGGCATTGAGGGTTCATTATGTGAATTTGTAGGGGACACATTTCAGTTCATCACAGTGAGCTGCTTACATCTGTAGGTTTATAGTTTTTTCCCCCTTGTTTCTACTAACTTTTTATTATGGGACATTTATATCTTACACAAAAGTAGAAAGAAGAGGATATAAACCCCAGCATCCCCATCACCCAGCTTCTAGAAAATCACCTCCTGAGAAAACTCATTTCATCTAAACAACTATTTTCTCCTCCACATTATTATTATTTTTATTAAGGTATCATTGATGTACAATCTTATGAAGGTTTCACATAAGCAACATTGTGGTTACTACATTCACCCATATTATCAAGTATGATACTACAGAGTCACTACTTGTCTTCTCTGTGCTATACTGCCTTCCCTGTGCACCCCCCCCTATATTATGTGTGCTAATCATAACACCTATTAATCCCCTTCCCTCTCCCTTCCTGCCTGCCCTGCCCACCCCCTTTCCCTTTGGTAACTGCTAGTCCTTTCTTGGAGTCTGTGAGTCTGCTGCTATTTTGTTCCTTCAGTTTTTGCTTTGTTGTGTACTCCACAAATGAGTGAAATCATTTGGTACTTGTCTTTCTCTGCCTGGCTTATTTCACTGACCATAATACCCTCTAGCTCCATCCATGTTGCTGCAAATGGTAGGATTTGTATTCTTGTTATGGTTGAATAGTATTCCATTGTGTATATGTACCACCTCTTCTTTCTCCATTCATTTATTGATGGACACTTAGGTTGCTTCCATATCTTGGCTATTGTAAATAGTGCTGCGATAAACATAGGGGTGCATATGTCTTTTTGAATCTGTGTTCTTGTTTTCTTCAGATAAATTCCTAGGAGTGGAATTCTTGGGTAAATGGTATTTTTATTTTTATTTTTTTGAGGAACCTCCATATTGCTTTCTACAATGATTGAACTAATTTACATTCCCACCAGCAGTGTAGGAGGGTTCCCCTTTCTCCACATCCTCGCCAACATATGTTGTTGTTTGTCTTTTGGATGGTGGCCATCTTAACTGGTGTGAGGTAATATCTCATTGTGGTTTTAATTTGCATTTCCCTGATGATTAGCGATGTGGAGCATCTTCTCATGTGCTTGTTGGCTATCTGAATTTCTTCTTTGGAGAAGTGTCTGTTCATATCCTCTGCCCATTTTTTAATTGGGTTATTTGCTTTTTGGTTGTTGTAGGTTTATAGTTTTTATTGAATTTGGAAAAATTCAGCCATCATTTCTTCAATGGTATTTCTGTTCCTTTGACTCTACCCTGTTTTTCTTGGGACTCCAACTTCAGATCTCTGCAGCTCTCCCAATTTCTTTCTGTGCATTTCTCTCCTTCCTGGTGCTCTTCCCTGAGAATTACAGCTGCCTTGGCCTCCCAGTTCTGTCTTCTCAGTCAATGAGATTACTGGGCTGTTAGAGTTCTCCTAGTTTTCAACCTGAAAAGGCTTTCCAGGCAGTGAGCTGGGTCACTCATTGGACTTCTTTTCACACTCTCAGGAATTACGGCTCTGAGCTGCCTGAAGTTCAATGTCTGAAAACTTTGCTTTGGAGATGAAAAATACAATGGATAGAATTGAAAGCATATCAGACACTGAAGAAGGAAATTCTAGTGAACTTGGAGATGTAGCAGTAGAAATTACACAGAATTAAGCCCAAAGAGATACTGAACAGAGCATCAGTGAGTAGGAAAGTAATGGATGGCCTAACAGACATTTGTAATTGGAGTCCTGAGGAAAAAAGAAGAGTCCTTTAATAGGTGCTTAGATGAGAGGCTAAATCCAGTCCCTACTATTCCGTTATGGCCAGAAGTATGTGTCTCATTTTCCTACTGCAATTTAGATTTTAAATTTCTACATATATTATAACATAGCTATTGACCATTTTCTGTTACTCTAATATAGTTGCCTATTCATGTGCTAATAACATATCCTTTTGATTATGGTGGATTTTTGTTAAGTTGTAATGTTCACAAGAAAAATCTCTCCCATGCTTTTCATACATTTTTTTATCTGCTCTCAGATATTTTTTATGATATAAAGATCTTGTTATTTGACCTCAAATACTAATGTATAATATTCAACTAAGCACCTATCCCTATTGTTGGAGGTAAATGCTATGATTTACAGCCATATTAAAAATGGTATATACTTCCTCTTTCTGTTTCTTGCTTATTATTCCCAGTAAAAAGTAAAGCTACTAATTTTTGAATATTTTTAAATAAAATTTTCTAGTTAATTATAGTATATCTTATATGATAGCATATAGCACATAGCAAAAAGATAATTTTGTTCAATACTTACTGATATTTTATTATTTACCTTATTGTGTATTGTATTACTTAGATCTATAGACCTGATCTTGTTTAATTATGGTAATAGTAT
This sequence comes from Manis javanica, assembly GCF_040802235.1. Lineage (NCBI taxonomy): Eukaryota > Metazoa > Chordata > Mammalia > Pholidota > Manidae > Manis > Manis javanica. The sequence continues at coordinate 156,137,897 of NC_133157.1, forward strand.
TTCTTTTGTGTTCCTGATTTCAGTAAAATGGCCTTAGCATTGCAGTATTTGGAATAACACTTGCTGGTGCTTTAGAGTATACATATTTATCATATTTGAGCCATTTTTTTCAATGCCTTGATAGAGTTTTTATTATAATTGCTGCTGAATTTTATCAAGTGTCATTTCATAATGTATTGAAACAATGAAAACATTTTCTTATTTAATGCGTTAATTAGTGAATTATGTTAACTGGATATTTTGATACTGAATCTTTTTCCATTCCTAATATAAATCCCATTTGATCATTTTAATACACTTTGAACGGACTGAATTGTATTTTTGAACATCAGATACTCTTAGATTAATTAAAAAGCAAACCTAGAAATATGTTGACTTCAGTAAATACTCTTAAAGCCTATAATAAAAAATACTAAAGAGAGCAAAGGGATACAAGAAGGAAAAAAAAAGGTAAATAATTACTGTGGAGATTTTAATACAGCTCTTTCAGAATTTGATAAAATGAGAAGAAAAAATAAAGATTTAATAGAATTAATTCAGCAGAACTTTAAGTTTATGTACATATAATGTTGTAATCTTTATATTGAGAATAAGCTTTTTTTCCCACATGATCATGGCACAATTATAAAAAGTCATTATATAGTTTGCCACAAATAAATACTGAATGTATTGTTAAAAAGTAGGGATTGCTGATCATAATTATTTAAGAGATATCACTAAGTATGAAGCATATGAGCAAAACTAGTGATTTTTTGGAGATTAAGAAACATGCTCCTATAAAAAACTGTCAGATGAAAGAAGAAATCAAAGTTGAAATTGCAAACTGTTAAAAAAAGCTGTGTAATAACCCAAGAATGGACTAACAGTTACCAAAGGGAAAGGGACTGGGGAGTATGGGAGGGAAGGGAGGGACAAGGGGGGAAAAGGGGCATTGCAATTAGCACACATAAAGTAGAGGGGGGGCACTGGGAAGGCTGTACAACACAGAGAAGACAAGTAATGGTTCTATGGCATCTTACTACATGGATGGACAGTGAATGACTGTAATGGGGTATGTGGGGGGGACTTGATAATAGGAAGAGTCTAGTAAACTAATGTTGTTCAAGTAATTATACACTCACGATATCAAAAAAAGCTGTATAAAGAAAAGTGTTAAAATTATTGAGGTAAATTAAAAAGTATACATAACAGACGTATAGCCTTAAATAGCTTCATAATGAAAGAAAAGTTACTGATTATATAGGATTTAGTACTTATCTAAAAAGTTAGAAAAACAGCAACAAGGAAAATGTGAAGAAAATAGGGAAATGAAATTAATAAAGATAAGAGGCAAAAATTAGTTGAAGAGAAAAAAATTATAAAGACTAAACATTCCAAAAGTCAGCTGGATGCATAGACCAGTGTGACAGAAAACCCCTTCACAAAGTTGCTTAAGAAGTAAAGGACACAGAGCAAACATAAAATATCAGGAATAGACATGACATGTGAAAGCTTAAAGTATATTACATATAATTACGTGGCAACACATTAAAAAATATAAACAACCAAAACCTTCACAAAAATAAAGAGAAAATATAAGTAGAGGTTGCAAATTAGGTCGATTTTCACTATTTAAATAGGTACCAGAATTGGGAGGATGGTTTTATAACTGAATATGCAGTTCACCTTTAAAAAACAGATAATTTTGATATTATTTAACTATCCCAGACCATACATTTTTCTAGATGTCTTCTCATTTATGTAAAGAATCCAGTTAAATGTTAATAAGAAAACTTGTTAAAGAAGAGTACAAAAAGGAAAACTATTCATGCATTGCTCTTATGAATATGTATGCAAATTCTAAAAAATGAAATAATATCAAGTAGAATATACTAAGTCAGCACCTTGTTTTTAAAAAGAAAATATGATCTGAATGCATAAAAATGTGCAAGGAGAGAATGTAAGAGTTGGAAGAAACCTGCCCAGCATATGCGTATACTTCAGTTATTCATGGATAGCATTTCCCTCCTCTTTTTTCTTTTCCACTCTTCCCTCATCCCTGAGACACTTACTGTCCACATGTCTACCTGAGCAGGGCTGCAGCTGCAGAGGAGTTTTACACTTTTGCTGCAGCCAACACTAAGAAGCTGGAATTTACAGAGCCTCCCAGGACTTAGCAGTTGTGAACATGAGAACATCCTCTTTGGCAACTGTTGAGGGAATGCATGAATGTCAGAGAAAGAAATCCTGGTGGCAAAGAGTCACTCTTCAGAGACCCAGATGTGTGACTTGCATAGCAGGCCCACAGAACATTCTGGGGGGCAGCTGTGGCCAGTGTCCCGGAACCCAGCATACTTCCTAAAACCCTGGCTCCTCCACTGTCATCACCTTTTCTCTCCTGTGAAGCTGCTTCTGCAGGCAGAGCCATTTTTGCCACCTCCAAAGCTGCTGCAGTTCTAGTGGAAGTAATATGCAGCTGTTCCAGGCCCTGCAACCATGCAAGGACATGACGTTTTCTTCCTCTATTGCTGTGCCTCATTTCTACCTCATCTCTTCCATCTTTCCAACCTCACCTTTTTGGCTGGACCCTCTGTATACACTGCACTCGGCTCAGTTTAGGCCGGAGAGCAATCCAGCACTTTGGCAGTAGTTGTAGCTCCCTCTGAAAGCCATGATCACTCATGATGTGGAGTAGTTTCGAAACACCGGCAGCAGAGGCTTGCAGTGATGGTAGCAGCTACAGCAGGCTCAGTGGTGGGGATTCTGATAGTGGCGGGTTTGGGCGAGGGTGGCAGTGTTCCAAGGTACGCAATGTTGGCTTCAAAGGGGATGAATGACGGTCACAGACAGGGGCTTATCCATGGGCAGTTGCTACCCTCCCCCCACCTGTTGTGGACATTGTGATCACTTCTTCAGCATTCATTTCACTCCCTCCCTCCCTTAGCTTGGGTGAGATTTAACTCACCCTTAGTTTTAGGAACAGGACCTGGTTTGACCCAAGCCCATCATGACAATTTCTAGCTAAAATAACTGATTGAAAAACTCAGCCCTCAATCGGCGCACAGAAACCCTTTTGCACAGTGATTGTTGAAGAGACAAGCATGTACTTTTAAAATGGACCAATGAGAGACAAAGTTTAGAACTTCTGTTAGATGTTGTTTCAGTACGCCATTGCTCAAGACGAAAACACTTCAAAACAGTAAACAGTGTCTTAAAACATTAATGATTTATTATTTCTCTTAATTTTGTGAGTAAACCATGCGAGTGTTTCTTCTGGTCTTACCTGGGGTCACTCATGTGCTTGTAGTCATCTGACAGCCCAGTGGTCCCAGATGGTATTGCTCCCAGGTCTGACAGTTGGTGCTGACTGTGGGTGGGGTGCCTAGGTTTTCTTCCATGTAGCTTCTTATCCTACAGAAGGCTCCTTTGGGCTTTTGCCTAGCCTGATGGTCTCAGGTTTTCAAGAGGGCAAGAGTTAAATTTACAAGTTCTTAATCTCTGAAACTTGTACATCATCACTGCTATGGTGTTGGTAAAGCCAATTCACAAGGCCTTAGCCAGGCTGCTGAGATTAAGGGTAGTGGAAAAAAATAGGCATATCTCTTGAGAGCAGCACAACTGTCAAATTATTAAGTGAAATCGACACAGGGGTCATAATTCATTAAGGGGCATTATCTATCCATAAGGGTTAAGTGAGGCAAGGTACGCTGTGAGAGTGCCATATATTACATAACCCACTCCCCAGTGTTATCTTTAAAAGATTATGTAGATTCCTCCATCTAGTGTATTTCAGTGTTTATATCTTTTGCTTCAGAACTGGCTTCTGTTCTAGCACATCTCTCTGTGTGTACATGTGCAGGTGTCATTAGCCAAGATACGAAGACACCACTGGTCCTTTCTTTTGGATATCATAAACCTTTTCTGAAAAAATGTTCCTCTGGCAGCTGTGTTATATTGAATTTGAAGCTTCCAATTAGAGACGGTTCATGCTAATGGATGAGGATGTGTGTTTTTCCTTAATCTCTTCAAGCTCTCCCCTCCACCACTACCATTAGCTAATAGTAAAAGAAAATACCCATTGCCATGAAGAGAATGAAAGAGAAACATGAGAAGGAGAGAAATTTCAACAAATTCTGAAAGATAAAAAAGGCTTTTCGACAAGGAAAAGACAGTGAGGTAATGGTAGAGCAGAATAACAGGAGAAGGATGAAGCAGAGGACAGGTGGTGGATGTCGAGGCTGCAGGAGTGAGAAGAGTGGCTTAACTGCATGCCTATTTGCAGAGCAATTTAATATTTTCTTCCCGATATTTCTTTGCTTGCCTTCTGTGTTCTCTGATATTTAGTGTAAGTATCAAGCATCAGTCTCAGACTAAAAATACCTAAGGATTCTTCTCTAATAAAATATAATTATCTACATAGGCAGAATTGGAACTTTTGGTGCCAATACCCCAGTTTTCCCATTTTGGTAGTTGGAACCTCCAACTAAACAGCTGCTACCTGCTTATTCTTACTGAAGGCTGTATTTCATTTAGACAAGTCCTGGACACACATAAAGTTCCAAATCAGTGTTTCTTCTAATAAGAGAGATCAAACAGGAAACAGACCCATTAACTATGATGGAGGAAATACATCCCTGCTACAGAAAGAAATTATCCCATTTTCTTTTTCTTAAATAGAATGAATTTATGTTATAAAGTCATGGTTCAGATAGGAAGAAAACCAAGAGTTGCCATGCATGCCTTTCAGCAATTGTATTATCAAACAGAAACCAGTTAGCCTAGAAGTAGTCCCTTGAGTATCATGAGTATTAGGAATTTGGACCTAGAGAGAATGAAATGCAGTTTTATCACACTACTTATTTCTGTAGTGAGCATTATTAAAGTAGCCATATAATGTATGTTCTTTATTGATTTTAAGCTTTTATAAAGAAACACGGGCGACTTAAAATGTGGTTACAGAACGTAACCAGGCTGGGGGTTTGGGAGACACTGAGGCTGCAGCAGCTGGTGTCTGAGCCTTGACATTAGGTTTTAGTCCCCCTCCACTGCTCTGCTCTGTCACTACCTGCCTGCAAGGCAGCCACGGGCTGGAAGTGCCAAGGTGACCCCCTCTCCTGCCTTTAAGGATGGTGGGGCTCTGATGTGGGGGGGCCGCAGGCCCTTCTCATCCAGTGCACACCCACCCCTGCCCTGGCAGAGCTGATGGTGACAGCCTGGCGTCCTGTCCCACAGTGGTGCCTCCAATAAAGCAGTAGTTGGCCTTTCTAAAAAAAAAGAACGTAAGACAAATATTATCAATTCTGACAATACAGACCAGAGATACTACTGAAAAGGGAGAAAGTGAAAAGTGGTGGGAAGGGGAAAGAAGGGCAGAATTGTTAATAGTCTCATCTAATGTAGTGTATAGTCAAGAGACATTGCCTAAATTTTCTAAAACAAGAAAGGGCAATTTAAGTGTTTTACTTATTTGTACAAAGTTTATCAAAATAAGAATTAAAATTATAACTATCAAAAATGGTTACAACCTTTCTTAACTTGATAAAGAATATCTGAAAAACTAACAGCCAATGTCACACTCAATGGTGAGCAACTAGGTGCTTTCCCACTAAGTTCAGGAATAGCGCAACGATGTCTGCTATCACCACTCTTTTTACATTGCACTGGAAGTTCTAGTTAATGCAATAAGACAAGAAAAGGAAATAAAAGGCATATCATTTGGATAGGAAGAAATAAAACCATCTTTGTTCACAGATGACATGATTGTCTACGTAGAAATCCCAAAACAGTAATAGCAAACCTCCTAGAACTAATACATGGTTATAGCAAGCTGGCAAGACATGAGATTAACATATAAAATAAACTGTATTCTTCTATACCAGCAATGAACAGTTGGAATTTAAAATAAGAAACACAAGACCATTTACATCAGCATCAAAAGAAATATCACACTTAAGTGTAAATCTAACAAAGTGTATTCAATCTCTACATGAGGAACATTTAAAAACTCTGACAAAATAAATCAGTAAGGATCTAAATATATGAAGATATAATTCATGTACCTGGGTAGAAACACTAAATATAGCAATGATGACAGTTCTTCCCAAGTGGATCTATAGATTCAACATAATTCCAATTGAACCCCAGAAAGTTAATTTTAAGATATTGAAAACTAATTCTGAAGTTGATATGGAGAAACAAAAGACCAGAAATTTCCAACTCAGTATTGAAGGAAAAAAAAACAAAGTCAGAGGACTATAATACCTGACTTCAAGACGTAGTATAAATCTTAAGTAATCAATACAGTGTGATACTGGCAAAAAAATAGGCAAATAGATCAAAGTAATAAAATAGAGAACCCAGAAATAGATCCACACAGATATAATCAACTGAACTTTGGAAAAGATTAAGGCAATTTAATGAACAAAGAATAATCCTTTCAGTAAATTATGCTGGGAAAACTAGACATCCAAATGTCAAAAAGAAAAAAGGCATCTAGGTACAAATGCTACACCTTTCATAAACATTAACTTATGGATCATAGATCTAAATGTAAAACAAAAAACTATAAACCTCTGAGGAGATAAATCTAGATGATATTGGGTTTGCTAATTATAAATCCAAATATTTTTAGATACAATGTCAAAATTGTGATCCATGAGAGAAAAGACTTGATAAACTGGACTTCATTAAAATGAAAACTTTTTTCTTTGCAAAAAGACAAAGAGGAGCCACAGACTGGGATAAAATATTTTCAAAAGACATATCTGATAAGGGTTGTTATCCAAAATATTCATAAGACCTCTTAAAACTCAAAAAAACAAACACCCTAATTTAAAAAGACCTGAACAGATACTTCACCAAAGAAGATATGCAGATGACAAGTAAGCATATGAAAAGTTCAGCCTCATATGTCATTAGGGAATTTCAAATTAAAACAACAATGAGAAGCTATCACACACCAACTGTAATGGCCAAAATCCCAAACCCGGACAACACCAAAGGATGGAAAAAATGTGGAGCAACAGGAATTCTCATTCATTACTGGTAGGAATGAAAAATGAAACAGTCACTTTGGAAGACAGTTCGGCAGTTTCTTACAAAATGAAATATACTCTCCTTATAAGACCCAGGAATTATGCTCCTTGGAATTCACTCAAATGACTTGAAACCTTATGTCTACAGAAAAACCTGCATGTAAATGTTTGTAACAGCTTTATTCATAAGTGCTAAAACTTGGAAGCATCAAAGATGCCCTTCAGTAGGTAAGTTGATAAATATACTGGTACATCCAGAAAATGGAATTTTATTCAATGGTAAGAAGAAATGAGCTATCAAGCCATGAACAGACATGGAAAAAACTTAAATGCATATTTCTAAGTGAAAGAAGCCAATCTAAAAAGGCTACATACTCTATGAACTCTATATGATGTTCTGTAAGAAGCAAACTATGCAGACCAATGGGAAGATGGGTGATTGCCAGCGTCTTCCAGGGAGAGAGGAAGGATGAATAGGTGGAACACCGAGGATATGTAGGACAGTGAAACTATTCTGTGTGATACTGGAATGGTGCACACATGTCATACAATGGTTAAAACGCATACAGCGTGCAGCACAAGGAGTGAATCCTAATGTAAATTGTGGACTTCTATTAAAAATAATGCATACATATTGGCTGACTAACCGTAACAAATGTTACAAATTGGGACCAACTGATGCCCTATGGGGCAATCCTTGACTAGTTAGGAATAGGAGATAAGAATAAATGCTTCTATCTTTTCTCCCCAGGGCACAGTTCAGAGATGTATTTCACAGGCTCCTCAGAAGATCCACTAGGACAGAGCACCCAGTTTCCTGTAGGGGTGGCCAGTTCCATTATGCGTCCGGTGTTGGTTTTCCCTTTTCCTCTGTTTCACTCTTCCTTGTCTTCACTCCTGCTTCCGAAGATCACATTGCCATATATGCTGTCTTCACATTAGCTGCTGTCTCACACTCTGCTTTCTGAGGAAACTAGGCTATGACGGGCAGGGAATGATTTAAATGTATAAAATTTATATATATAATAGATCTAGATAATAACTAGATATTATCATATATAATATGTAATATATATACATCTGTATATTTATACATATCAGAATGACAACCTTGGAGAACATATTAATGAGTTAGGTAGGAAGCAAGACAACCAGTAGAAATTTTTATAGGGAGTAGAGAAATAGGGTGTAGCTAAAGTATCTGAGGTTGGAGAGGATTTTTAAAAGAAGTGATAGGAAGGGAAGGCTAGGTAGGCAGATGGTAAGGTAAGACAATGTAAGGATGACATTCTTCTGAGACTAATCACACACAAAAACTGACTATTTGTTTTACAGGGATGATTGTAAGTTAAGTTTCCATAATGAAGAAAGTGATTACCCATTACATGTTAGATTATGGCTATGAGGCTGATTTGGAGTTAAGCTAGCGTGGAAATGACTATGTCTTTAAGAATTTTAGAATCTTGCTAAGGTAATCCTATCTAAGCGTTTATTTATTTTGCTGTGCCATAAACATTGTATCTAAAATTAAAATATGACTATGAAACTATATTTTGTCCTTTTAGACAAAATGAATATTCTAAAATCCTTGAAGTGGTATGAAAGAAATAATTACATGCTCCAGTACAACCTATGCTTGTTATGACTAAAATATAACTAAATTAGTATTTTTAGAGTTACTTCTTTTGATTGTGCATTACATAGCCAGACTGTGTCTATAATATTTTTTATACTCGTATAACCTAGAATCATCTATCATAGGCCAGAATAATAAAGGAAATGGCAGAATCAATTTTACTTGTAAATAAAAAGCAGTCTGACTCTTAGAGTTCTCTTTTTAACAAGATAGCCATGCAATCAAGCAATCTTCCCATTTATTTTTCAGTGCCATTTTCTCTTAATGAACTTCAGCATCAAATTTGATTTATTACTTTACCTGGGCAAATACTAGTATTGAAATGCAGCGAGGCTAAAAATGATCAAAATATGAAGTATGACCTGGTGAGCTCTCTTCTTGCAAAGATACAAAAAACCTTGCACAGACCTTTGGATTTTCCTGTCTTTTAGTCCAGGAGTAATTTTCTCAGCCTGACCAAAGGAAACCTACTGTGCACTGAGCATTGACTCTTTGAACCATGTAAGGATGAATTCTAACCACACCAAGTTCATGTATATGAAATAAGTTTAACAGCTGAGCTACCGTGCTACTCAGCCTCTTCTATCTTTTTTTCTCCCATCTCCTTTTTATTGGATGCTTCAACCTCATTAATATTTCAGTAAAAAACGATCCTGTCCATTTTTCTTGTTGCTTTCCTTTTCCTGGCAAACAGAGTCTAAAGTTTCAGTGGGGAGAAGGGGGACATAATACATTCAGAGTTTATGAAAGACCGTATTTACCACTGAAGTAAAGGTTTCCAGGTACTCCAGCCCTGTTCTTCTGTCTTCTGTCTTTGATAAGGCATTAAGAACTCCAGCCATGGCTACAGAAGACACTGAGAGGTACCTGGCAGAAGTCATACACGGTGTTCTGAAGTTGTTCATTAATTATAAGTGATGTTGAGAAGTAGGCCGAGGAACAGAAGAATGGGCAAAAACTATTATGACAATTATTTCTACATGGGCACTTTGGAGAAAAATCTGAATCTGCACACTTAAATGAATATTTTTCTGCTAGCTTTTGTTGCATTTTTTTTTTGTAAAGCATTCATTGAAGCTCACCATTGAATACAATTTCTTATACTTGTGACATTCTTTTCACTCAATTGTCTATCTTTAGAATGGTGGCTCTCAGTTATTAGTGTGCCTAAGAATAATCTGGAAACATTGTCAGAAGAGTTTAGGGTTTACATCTCCGAGATTCTCATTCAATACGTTTGGGATGGGCCCAGGAATATTCATTTTAAAAAGACCTCAGTGGATTGTAATGCAATGGTCTATATGACCCATTTTGAGAAATATTTGCCTAGAGACCATGGTCTCTGTGGTCCTCAGGCCTTAGAACTATGCACTACAGATAAAGGTCCTCAGTACATGTTTGTGTGTACATTGAGACAAATGCTTTTGGTGGGTAAAACCCCATTGGTGATTCCAGCTCAAAACATTGTTCTCAGAGGTGAGACTGAGGGTCTAGTGGATTTTGTGTATGGACTAATTTTTTTTGATAGAAAGAAATTGCATACGGAATTCTCCAACTGGGAACAAATAGTAAGAGAAATATTATTTTATCTGGAGAACACCTGAAGGGAAGCATGATTTATTTACTTCATTCTTACATTAGAGGAGGGTGCAGACTGGGGAGGAGGAAATGCATTCATACCTTGCTGCCTCTTGTGCATTGTGACAAGGTTCAATGATGTTGGATTGTCCCATTCATTCATTACTGGAAGTGTGTTTCCTGTGTCTTCCATACCCATGTTGTTTCTTTTGTTTATTGTTCATTAGGTGTTGTGCAATCTGCTCTTTAATGTGTCTTGCTCTTTGTTCTTCTGTCACAGGGTGTGAAGCCATTTACTTATTTGTCCTTTCTAAGGACTACCTCTAAACAGCCATGCACAAGCCATTTCCTTCTTTGTCCTTTCTCAGGACTACCTCTAAACAGCCATGCCCAAGAGAAAGAGGGAAACACGTCTTGTCCATCAAGTCCTCACATAATGCTCAAAAAATTGTGCCTTTCATATAAGAAGAAAAGTACAGTTCCTCTTTGTTTCATTATAGAGGTGTATAGTGATTCATGACAAAACGTGCTCTGAAAAGATGTCATCTGATAATTATTTTAATCTAAGTAAAGTGGAAAGCATCTTTTTTAGAGTTTTACTAGTGCCTTCAATTATTGAAATAAATTAACATGATGCTTTCTTGCATCAAAACCAGTCACTATTCAGTTTATTTACATGTCATCAATGTGGACTGTTTAAAGTCCAGAAAAAATGACTGAAAAATATGTGGGTAACAGCACAACACAAAATATATATATATAAATTGTTTTGTTTAAAGTCCTTCTATAGGAAAAAAAATGACTGAAAACTATGTGGACAACAGCACAACAAAAAAATATATAAATTGTTTTGTTTGAAGTCCTTCTAAGTAGGAAAAAATGACTGAAAAATATGTGGATAACATCACAACAAAAGAGAATATATAAATTGTTTTGCCTGCTTGTTACTTTAGTTGCAAATATTCATTGTTCATTAGTTCCTGGCTCTCTTTCCAAGTGAGAAAAAGCAATAAACATAAACATTGCAATCAGGACCTGCTGTGTGTTTTCCTCCATTTTCAAATCCTAAGAATGCATGTATACATCTGTATCTGTATCGGTATTTTCATACTTTTGATGAGCATTCAGCAACTGCTTTGTTTTTTCAATTAGTGACACCTTAAATCATAGTAGCTCTTAGAAACAAAACTGGAGAATATTCTTGCCTCTGACTGAATTTAAATATTTATCCTAATGCTGAAAGATGTTATAGATATGCAAAGGATCTCCCTCCAAAACAGCATACTACAATGGTGATGCTTATTGTATCTGGAGTTTATTGTATAGGCCATGGTTGTCACTTTCCCATCCTGTCTTCATTTGTTATGGTAATTGACTTTCCAAGTGCAGGCAAGAGGGTATCTGCCCTGTGAATTATTCTCGGTTGGGGGGTTTTAAAAGCAAACCTGTTTTGTGCTTGAACAAAACCAAAAATCAATGTGTTTCTTTTCAAAGACGGGAGGGTCAATACCATGGTTGTTTTTGTTCCCATCCAGTTATGTAACCGTGGGGACTTGTTTCTTTGCTGTCAGGATTTGTACAAAACACATTAAGGCAAAACAATAGATGGGAGTCATAGGAGCAACCCCTCGAGCTGTGTCTTGGAGTAGGTCCTCCTAGGTTTGGGACTCTCCAGTTAGTTCCATCTCAAGTGCTGACGCTGTGAGTGAGTGAGTGAGTGTGAGTGTGTGAGTGTGTGTGTATGTGTGTGTGTTAGCTGGCACGCAACACACTTCCCTAGGGTTGTGTTTCCTTTTTCCTGAGATTTGGCTAAGAGTAAAGGGTCGGAGTCACATGGATACAAAGCATTTGATTAATATCCAAGTCACCGCTGTGGCTGCCGGAGCCGCCTCCCCTCCAGCCCGGGCCGCGTGAGGCCGGAGCGGCGGGGTTGGGCGCGCAGGTCCCGGGCGGGAGACCGGTCTCCTGGGAGTTTCCTCTGCAGAGCCCCGCGCCTCCGGCGCTGGAGATCCAGCGGGAGCCCCCTCCCCTGCCCCCGCCCCAGCCCCAGCCTCTCCCCAGCATGTAAAGGCGCCCGTCCCTTCCCGGACCTTGCGGAGGCAGCAACTTTCCTTGCTGGCGGCGGCGCCGGGGCAGCAGCGGGCGCGCGGGGTAGCGCGTCCCGCCGCCCGCCATGAGCGACGAAAGCGCCAAGGACCTGGAGAAACAGCTTCGCCTGCGCGTGTGCGTGCTCAGCGAGCTCCAGAAGACCGAGCGGGACTACGTGGGCACGCTGGAGTTCCTGGTGTCGGTGAGGGTCCCCCCGCGGCCGCGGGCAGCGCGAGCGGCATTGTCTGCGCGGGGCCGGCGCCCCGGGGCGGCTTCGCGGGCGCGGAGTCCGCGCGCCGACCCCGGGGAGATTGCTTAATGCTTAGGCATGCCCTGAGTAGCCAGGGCTTTGGAGAGCTGCAGGTTCGAAAAGTGAGCCCGAAGGGGAGAAGCCTTTGGTTCGAGAAGTCCCTGCTGCCCCATCTTCTCTCTCCTTTACTCCTTTCCCTGGCTGCTCGGATTGTGTTACGTTTTTTTCCTTCTCCTCCTTCCCTGGGGATTTTGTTTTAAGACTTTGGCCTGGTGATTAAAGTCAGTGTGCTACAGTCAGGTACATTTAGTTAAAACAAAATCCTGGGTTGTTCTGGAGCTTGAGTTCATTATTCAGATTGAGCGGTAGTGAAGTCCCTTTAGTTCTGAGTCTTTGAAACACAGGATTCTGGTAGTGGGTACAGAAAGAGCAGCGGGGTTATGATCTCGAGCAGCTGTTCGATATTAAAGCCACATGTGGTGTTCACCCCGTCCTAGACCTACAGTCTCCTCTTCCATCCCCACCCCCATCCCCGGTTTAAATCTCTTCCTCACTCAGCTCCTGGGTCCCCTGTCCACACTGAGCCCAGGAGAGCTGTGTAATAAAACTCGTGCCGAACAAGTTTAAGAATTCGTAGAACTGGCAGGAACTGTTTCACAGTTTCAGCTTGACTCACTGGAAGTCCACTTTGAAAACATCTCATTCATTTTGGGACCAGGGGGGTCAAAACTGACTGAAAGAAACTTGTGAGGCCTTCACTCAGAAGTTGAAATTACTATATTCACTGCAGCAAGACAAAGTGTGTGAGGATTGGCTCCTCTCCACCCAGATGCCTGGGAGAGCATCATTCAGACCGACCAGTTTTTAGTCTTTGCTCTCTCACTCAGATATAACCTTCTTTTCCGTCCACCACTCTGTTCCATATCCCCCTGGTCCAAGGGGAAATGTTTCAAAGGCCAAACTTCCTGCTCAGTTTTCTGAAAGAGGTGAACTTTCTGCTTGTAATTATGATAGAGGAAATTCATTTCTTGGCTGTGGCAAGAAAAAAAAAACGGTATCTGAAGGAGGTAAGATGCACAGGTTGGCTTCTGGTTGACTTCTCAAATGAAAATCAATATACTTGAGCCCCAGGGGCCACATTCTTTAGAGAAGTATGGATATCTGAGACTGTAATATAATTGGTGATAAGTAAAATTGTACACTTCCATGCAGCAATGTCAAAAATGCGTTATTTTCAGGAAATTTGACTTACAAAAAAATTGAAGTGTAGTTCGTATATGGTAATATTTTGTTGCCAGGCAGCTGTGTCTGGGGAGATCTCTCTCTCTTCTCTAAGTGAAACCTCAGCAGGATGGGTGAGGATTATTGACTGTGATTCACAAAGAGTTCCTGAACAGGTCAGAAAGTGTAGGTAAGGAAGAAATTCATTATAGTGAAAACAGTAGTGAACGGCAGCAGCCATGCAGGCAGTGAAGAGCAAGAAGAGCAGAGGGAGTAAAGGAGAGTTCATTCATTGAACTCCTGCTTGGTGTAGCGCAGATCCCTTGCCAACTCCTAAAGCCAGGGCCACCTGGCCTCCAGCGTGTACTTGAATCTGCATGGCATGGAAACTAAGCCTCTACTATCCCAGGATTTGGGGGAGCTGCAGAGCACTGGATAGAGTGAGATTATGTTCTGAGAATTTCTCCGAAGCAAAGAAAGGAGAATTAGGGGTAGGCTGCTACAGAGAATGATCATATGGCTGCAGTCCCATCTGGGTCACCCAGGTGATGGGAACTTGCAAACCCAAATTAGGGACCACAGTAGCCCTTCCCTGCTTATCTGAAGTAGAACCCAGAGAGTAAAGACTTCTGCTTAAGTCTGGAAAATTGAATGAAATAACGAAATAACAAAGATGCTTACCACTGGGAAAAGGGGTCTCTTATTAACCTCCCAACAGGCTTGGAAGAGCACAGAGATAAACGCAGTAAGTTGTGCAGCAAGAAGGCTTTATTTAAGGGAAAGTACACACTTGAAGAAAGGGGAGTGTGGGCAGCCTGAGAGAGGAGGCATGCTGAAAGTCTTAGGATTCATGTCTTCTAAGGTCAAGGATGGGGTCAAGGGTCAAGAGAGCATAGTCTTGACATGTGGTCTCATTATGTCTTTCTCCAGTGAGAGACAATATGTCATCATCCATAGTCAGTCCTCTATGTATTTTGTAAGATAAACTTAACAAAAGGAATTTATTGACCCTGTTCTTCTCCAAAATAGTGGTTCCCTCTATCAGTGGGAACATACCATTTAGGACCACTCACACTGCTTTGATATAGGGTTGATGTTGGTTAATTACCTCATATATGTCAGGAATCTTACCTCCTAACTCCCTGCTTTTTAAAATGGAATCTTAGCCTTCAGATGGAGTCCCTCCTGTTCTTACTATGCTATTTATATCTTAGCATTTTTCATCATAGGCAGGAAAAATTAATCATGATGCTTGTCCCATGTTCCTGCTCTACTTCAATATTAGTTTCAGGTGTAGGAGATTTGACTTCTAAATGCTTCAGATTTGGATTTCATGAAACGTTGTTGGTGGCAGCATCTTTTGACATCTGAAGAATTTGAGTCACTTCTTAAATTGTATTAGTTACTCCTTTCTGGAGGTATGTGAAAAATTACTTGGCACAGCCCTACTTTAGAGAAATAGCTAATCTAAGCTAACCTAATTTACCTTATTAATCAGTTTGCTCTTTGATCATGTTGATCTTTATTTAAAATAACAGTTTTTCCTCTAATCGTACCTGATTATTAAAATTGAAAACTTACTACTTTGTAAAGTTAGGTAAGAAATTACTGGAGGTATAAAATAAATTGTATTTTCCTATTTACTAGTAGATCATTTTATGATTTCATATTTTTTATCTCATTCAGAAATTATAGACTCCTGCTTTTCCTTTTCTTTATTTTTGTGCTCATACATGTTCACACACATGTGTGTGATTGGCTTGAATGGCATCCTGAACAAAAGTTTACCTTGACTTTTTAGTCTTAGAGTCATTTAAAACCTAAGATCTACTTATATTTTTATATTTTCCTTTTTTGAGTGTTATTTATAGCAACCTTAAATTCCCATGTCTTTTGCCTGGTCACCTTCAGTTAATGTAGTTGATCGAATTTTAGTTTTAGCCTAAACTAATGTACCAAGAGTTTTAAAAATATTCAGACCCTTTGACCTGCTAATTCTTCTAGGAATCCATCCCAAGGGACCAATCAGAAATGCAGAAAAACGATTAAAGTTTTTTTCTCTTTAAATAGCTGTAGTACTAAATAAGTGCAGTGGTAAATTTATTGTAAAAATTCAATAGTGCATTCCTAAGTCAAATTTAAATATTTGTTAGATTAGTCACTGTTTTAGATTTCTGTCATTACATCACTCTTATGAAGAGCTAGAAAACATATTTTTAGTTTTACCAAGAATATATTTTTACTTACAGGCTCATAAATAAGCACACAAAATATAATAATTTCTCTTGATTAAGTGATCCTATGACGTGAGGGAAAAACCTCTTTCCAAGATCTTTTGTACTTCTCGTTTCTATCTCTTCAAGTTTCTAACCTTTGGCCTTTTAAGGGAGAGCACCTTCCCCCAGGTAGTCCTTGAATATTGCCCTTTTTCTCTATACATAGTATCAATTGGTATGAGCCTTCTCTAGTTACCACCCAGGCACACACTTCTTGATTAACAAAGCTCTGTTCTTAAAGCCTGCTGCTGTCATTTAGAATGGCTTGCTCTTCCAATACTTTCTCAAGCCTCTTTGCTCCTCCCCAGCCTTTACCTACCTGTTAATTCCTTCCGGGCTTTCAAGGCTCAGTCCATCTCCTTCAATAAACCTTTAAAGATATATCCTGTCCTCTCCCCTCCCTAGACTAGAGTACTTACTGCTTTGTATCCACTCTTGCATAGTTTCTTCTTCCTTAGTACACCAAAGGAAGCTTATGCATGTACTTACTTTTGTCTCATTCTTCTAGAATGTAGGCTTCTTGAGGACAGGACCACAGTTTACTCACCTGTGTTTCCCCAGAATTTTGTGCAGTGCTTGGGACATTGTAGGTATTCAGCAAATGCTTTCTGAATGAATAAATGAATCAACAAATCGACCCATTCTCTGATCTCCTACCCAATTTTTAAGGACAGTTCCTCAACCATCTTTAAAATTCTGAATTTTGTTTTTCTTTCCTTTTGT
The DNA here is from genome assembly GCF_040802235.1 of Manis javanica. NCBI lineage: Eukaryota > Metazoa > Chordata > Mammalia > Pholidota > Manidae > Manis > Manis javanica. The sequence continues at coordinate 156,154,682 of NC_133157.1, forward strand.
CTGGATGGGTAGCCTGTAGTTGCTTAAATATCATTCAGGCACATATGAATTTATGTAACCAAAAGTTTTAAATGAAACATGTAAGTACCTAAATGTAAAACAGAAACATGATTTAAATCAGCATTGTGGTATTAAAGACTTTGTAACACACTAGTATTTCGATTCATGGTATTGTAAACTTTCATTGGATATCATGGATAAGCTGTTTTATTTGGATTAATTACTCTTAGGCCATAGATAAAATGGTTGAGAGGGACCAAGTTTGCTTGAATTTATATTCTTGTTTTGCTTGGGGAATGAAATTTGTACTTTATTAGAAATACTGTAGAACATGTCTTCTAAATAAATTGTTTTATGGACCTAATAACCAACATTTAATGCCCCAATCCTGGCCAGTAATAGATGGCAACCCGTTTCCTGTTTGCAACCCAGTCCCAGGGCATGCCAAGATCTCGAGGGTTTCATGCCCCGGCTGGAGAAAGGCAAGCCAGGGCAGGTTGAATGGGTGTGCATCCTGTACAGTTGCTTGGGCTGCACACTCAGCAGGGCCTGGAACTTGGTTTAATGCTCTGCTATCACTGTCTTTGCATTCTTGCTAATTTTTTCTTTGAACTTGTGTTTTACAAGTGTAGTCCAATGGGAAAATGGAGTGTGAGCAGAGCAGGTGTATGAAAGAAAGAAAAAAGCCTTATATTTCAGTACCTTTACTAGCACTTTCCCCTGCTGTTTGAACCCTAGCCCTCACATTTTTGTTTTACATTGGGCCTGGAAAATTGTGTAGGCTCCTTTGACTCTGGCTTGTGGCATTGAGACTGGACGACTGTGTATTTCTTTGTCTAAACTGGGACACTTCTGAGAGTGAAAGGGAGTGTTAATAATTATGCTGGGAAACAGATGTAAATGGGATTGTTCTTGGCAAGTCAGAATGCACGGTTAGGCATACTTGGCATATGCACGTATTGAGGCACACTTAGGCATACTTGAACCTACGAGTCTTGTCAGAAACAAAAGATTTTGAAATTTGCTACCTTCCTGGGCTTTGAAGTTAGATGCCTCAGAATTCGAGTCCTGTCTCCAATTTCCTATGTAACTTTGTACATCTTCCTAAACGTTTCAGACCCCATTTTTGTCATCTGTAAAATGGGGAAACAGTAACATTTCTCAAGGTTGTTGTAAGGATGAGATGATACATGCATTGGGCTCCCCTCAGTGTCTGGCTCTCGGGAGACAGTAAATAGCTACTGTTATTTCCTCTGGCGCTGCAGTTATACAGAGCCACACATACATCATTACTATGCAATATTTATATTTCTTATATCCTCCTCTACCCTTTTCCTATGTCTCTGAGCCTCTGCTTTGTCCCGTGTTTCCCTTCTGTCATGCGGTCCTTCCTATGGCCTCCTTATACATGCTCAGTGGACTTTAAGACAGCGAGAACACTTTGCGTTCTGTGTAACAATAGCCATAGTTAGTATGGGGCTTTACAGTTAATGCTAAACAATTGCATATATATTACCTGATTTGGCTTAATATGTGTCTCTGAGCTCTTTCAAATGGTGCCCCCCCAGTTCTGTGGTTTGGCTTCTGGGGCCCTTGCAGAGAGTGAGGGGGAGCTAAATTGTTTGGCTTCTGTCTCTCCATCCTGGCTTTTCCTAGCAAAGAAGCCTTTCCCCACCCTTCTGATTGGTGTTTTTGCTAAAGTAGTTAGAAAGCCCACCTGTCTAAATGGTAAACTCCAAGAAAACAGGGATGGTGCATTTACTCCTTAGGTATGCTTTTCTTGGCCTCAGCACCCTCAACGCAGTGCTATGTAAATAGCAGCTGCTCAATAAAGCAAATAGGCAAATAAAGGAAAAGCAAATAAAACCAGTTCGAATGAATCTGAAAAGAACTTCTTTCAGTCATGATCTAACTTTTCCAGGTAGATATATTGATCCAACACATTCATGCCCCCGGCTTATGCTGTGGGCTGAGTGTGTCCCCCTCCAGCGTGTTTGTTGGAGCCCTAACCCTCTGGATACAAAAAATCACAATGCCATGTGGGATGTGCAGCAATGGAGTAGTAAATAAAGGGGCCTGGAGGCATCAAGGAGCTCCCTTAGTCTGGGGTCAAGGGAAGTTCTGGGGAGGAGGTGATAATAGCTGGTTCATGAAGGATGAGGAGGAATATGCCAGTGCTGGGAAGGTAGTTACCTGTCCCAGAGGAACAGCATGGTCATTGGGCCTCACGGCATGCTGGGGAGGCTGGCAGGGCCTGGCTTCTGTGTTGCTGAGACATTTCTCATTAATAGAAGTAAAGAGTTCTGTATGCTTTTAGGTATTGGTGGGAGATGAGCTAAGTCCTGTCCAGTTTGAGAAGGATTTCATTCGCTGACTTCAACTGATGGCAATGGAAAATCAATTGTGAGGGGACACTTGCTGTCTTATTAATAATAAACAAGTTTAAGTCCTCCAAGGTTAGCCCTGGGAAGGGGTATCTAACCTTCAACAAGCTGTTATTTGCTAAGGGAGAGCACAGGCCAGTAATCCTGGAATCAGCATGCAACATAAACATAGTCTAGTTTGTGTGATACAGCTTTTTTCTGCTCCCCTGGAAGTGATGTTGTCTCAGGGTCTGCAGACTCTGCCCTGTCTTTATCCTAAGCTCTAGGATGGCTCCTATTTGATTCCCCTGGCTGGGCACTGCTCCTAGGATGACTTGACTGCATTCTTTGTGTTCTAGTCATTAGCCTGAATGTGGACATGAGAATGGCATCAGGAAGGTGCCCTTAATTTGTCTTGACGCATAGTGAATACATCATGATCAAAATGGGTTTCATTCATAATTCTGATTTTTGGAGTATTCATCCTTATGACTGGAGCCATTCTCCCTGCACAGAGGGATGTGTCCTCAGTCTGATGGTTTCATCTGCATAATCATACCTTATTGTAATATGATGACATCAGTGTAAGAATAATACCTGTTGAAATTTGTTTATTAGCAAGAGGATTTTGTCAACAGGGCAGAAGAACAAAGACTGGTGTCTGGTCACCCAAGGGTTTCTGCCATTGCATTGGTCCAGGTAAGAAGTGAGGAATGTTTGATCAAAGGTAGATGCAGTGAAGAAGATTAACCAAACCAAACCACAAAAACTAAACACCCAACAACTGTGGTACATTTCTTGGGTAGAACCTTTAGTATTTGTGTTCACCCAGTCGGGGGTTTAAGTAGAGGTGAGACCATAAGGTGGTGCTTAGCCCTTGAATTTGAGGACAAGATGGGGAGTGTCATTAACTGAGAAGTGGAATGCAAGGGACAGAATAGCATTGGAAGGAGAAGAGTGGGTTTGGTTTTGGACCTGCTGAGCTGCAAATCCTGCCGATTTTTGAAGAAAAGAATATGGAACTAAGAAAGAATTTGGAGCAAAAGTTAGTGATGTACAAATGACCTAATCATATATGTTGATGCCATCAGGTGGATGAGATGACACAAGGGGAACAATTGGAGGGAAAAAACATATAAACCACGGGAAGGTTGTTGGAGAGCCGATTCTTAAAGGCTTGAGGAAGAGCAGAGTACCTTGGTGACGTGGACTGAGCCATCAAAGGCTGAAACAAAGAACCAGGAGCGAGTGATCTCTGAAAAGGCATGGAGGATCCAGGTTCCCAGAAGAAGGGCTCTCTTTAAAGTGTCAGAACATTAAAAGGGTCAGTAATGTGAAAACTAAAGAGGCCGCTGGATTTGGCAGTTAGAACATCCTTGGGGTTTTAGCTGTAGTTAAGTATGTGTGAGCAGAACCTGAGAATGAACTGAGATGTGAGTGGAGGCTCAGGGGGTGAAGACGGTTGGAGGAACTATTCAGAGAGCTTGGTAGTAGATCAGGGGGAGAAACGAGTTAGTACCATAAGGGGATGATTGTGTCCAGGGATGTTTGATGAAGATGAGTATAGCCAAGGGGAAGGGGACAATAAGAGGGGAATTAAAGCAGCTACCATAGAAGTCCAAATGAATTCAGGTAAATCATGCCAAGGGATGGCCCTTCCATGGCTCTGGGAGACAAGGAAGGCATTTGGCAGATTCACTGAGCATCCTGCCATAAAACATGCCCACAGCAAAATGTCATTGCAGAGTCTCAGAATGAGCAAGCTCTCTTGTATATTTTGAAAATTCTTCTCTAGTCTAGAGCTTGTGGATCGTGGATCTGCTGGGATGGCCTTTGTGCCTCCTTGTGAACACTCCCCAGTGTCTCTAATTCCCATACTTGGACAGTGGGTTGAAGAGCATGGTACAGGGCATGGGTATAGGGAATCTGATGACCTGGGTTAAAGTTCTGGCACTGAAATGTACAAACTGTGTAACTTGGAACAAATTACATCACCTCTTTATGTCTAGTTTCATATTTGGAAATACCATATTTTGGTAATATCTCAGAGGGCTGACCCAAAGTTCAAATGAGTTTCTGTAGGTAAAGTCCTGATAGCTGGTAAGCATTCCCTCGTTTTCCCTTCCCGAACCCCAAATTTATCTCCCTCTCTCTGCTTCCCCTACCTCGCAGGCTGTGTCTGGCACTTGCTCATGCCACGTATCCTGCTCCTGACGCCTTTCTCTTCCAAGCCTGAGAGCGCATGGGAGGGATCAGTAGCTTCATAGTGGTCCTGAGGAGGCCAGAGGGACCTTCAGGAATGCAGGGTGGTCTTGGAGCAACGCGAGGGATGGCTTTCCTCTCGGAGGGAGGGAAGGTTATAGGGTCATGGGTTACTTGAGGGGAGAGGGAACTTGGAGGTTTCTACCTGGTGGCCTTTATTCTCTGTGAAGTTGAATTTTTGCTTTCTTTGTGTGCTGTTTTGCTTTTGTTTTGTTTTGTTGTTTGTTTTTGCTGAAAGTGAGGTACCCTAAATACACTGGTAAAGATTTGGAACATGGCACTTTGAGGATAGTAAAGGGCATTGAATTTAGACATCTCAGGTTGGATGTTTGACAATCTTTGTATAATCATTTTTTTAATGTGACTTTCTTAAGTGTAACATATGAATTTAGAAGTCGAAGTAGCGAAGCAGCCTCTTCTGATTTATTAAATATATTATGACTAGGTTCACATCTTGGAAATAATGATGTAATCATTTTTAAAACCATGATACACATTGTATAGAACTTCTGCCTTATTACCTTCAATGAACACAGCAATCATCATACATGTTTTTTAAAAAAGTCAGATTTATCAGTACTTGTCTTGTAAGTGTTCTATTGAGTTCTTCTGTTGTATACCTGGTACTACACTTTAATACCAAATGAAATTGTTATGTGTGAATTTTGAGTACAATTAGTTTGAGCTAAAAAGAGTTGTTTTTGTTTACCTTAATTATTTAAAACTTATTTATAATATTACTTTTCATAGTAGACGAGCTTTTTATAATTTTCACCTTATTAAATTGATTAGCTATATTAAAATGAAGAATTTCTTTGATTTATAGCATTATATTTGCCTCAAAGATTTAAAAAATCCAGAGAAACATCTCTTAGTAAGGGTTCTTTGTTTAAAAGTGTCATTAGGTCACTTTTTGAATGTAATTGAGCATAATCATTCAGATCCTGACACATGTAATCCAAACTCTTTTTCCTATTCTCATGAGCTAGAAGATCCAGGAGTTCCATGATTATAATTTTAAGAAAATTGATACATTAAGTTGAGGTTGTGATTTTTAAACATTTCTAGTTAGTATACATGACTTGTGACTTTGATTCCTTGAGTAAATTTGTTGTATTCTAACCTAGCCATAAAGCTAAGTATAGCTAAGTATATAGCTAAGCATAGTGTACAAAAAAGGACCTGGTCTGAGACTCTGTAAGCCAAGGACATTGTGTTTTGTCATTAATGCAAAATGCATATTTTCCATCAAAAGGCAAGCCCTTCATTTCAAAAGGTTAAATGGTATAATACTTAAGAAATGACTGCAGATGGTTACTGATACAAAAGTATTCTCTGGGTTTTTAGCAAAAATACAGTAATATAGAATGTAAGTAAACATTTTAATTCATTTTAAAATTTCGTTTTTCTGAGAGAGTTAAATAGGGGTTGATGTCGATGTTTGATTTTGTTTTGCCACTTTTGTTTTTTTAGATATCTGTTTAAACTGTCTTCTTGCCAGGAGAGGCTTGATGAATGGCAGTCCCTTTTTAGTGATTGTGCAAGAAATGTTTCCTTTGATGCCTTGTAGTGCCTTAACTTGGCCTTGCTGTCATGTTCTCTTGGATTTTAGTTTTTTTAATTCGAGACTATTGCTCCAAAGAAAGAAGTTTTAGGATTCCAGAAATGACAACTTGCACTTCAAAGTTTTATTTCTGTCTGTAGCACTAGGGGAAGAGCTAAGGAAGGCATTATTTCACCTAAATGGTCGTCCCAAACCCACATATTCCAAGATTACTTTAATAATTCATTATTTCACAATTATGAGAGTAAAGGGGGCTTTTATTTTCTACATGTATATCTATGTTGTATTTGACTTTGTGTTTCTTTAATACATTTTTGTATTTTATGTAGAAATACTTTTATATTTATATATTTTACACATTCTTAAAAATGCTCTGGGTACAACTTTATCCCAATTTTTCTTGTATCTCCTGATCATGAGACCTCTGGCTGAGACTTCCACATGTCCTCAATATGCAATATTCTCTTCTTCTGTAGTGATAAAAGGGTTAGTTCAGTACAAGGTTGTCCAGCTTAAGACTGCATTTCCCAGCCTTCCTTGAAGTTAAGTGTTGGCATATGAATAGATTCTGGGATGTGAGCAGAAGTGGCATGGGTCACTTCTAAGGTGCATCCTTATAATGAAGGAGTATGTACTTTCTCCCTTCTTCCTGGCTGGTATGAGTATGTGATGGCAAGTGATGGGGTAGCCATTTTAGACCATGAAATGGAAGTTACATGTTGAGGATGACAGAACAACAAAATAGGAGTCCATTCCTTTATTAAACATCTGTATCCTATAAAAAATGGGCCTATAAAATAAATCAGTATTTATTGAACCCTGTCCTAATACCATGTTTTTTGAGGTTTTACATTTTGCCTCCAAGTTCTCATTGATTAAGGATTGGCAAATAAAATATATTTTTCTGCCTTCATCTTGTCAAATGGAATAATCTTAACCTTTTAAGTTTATTTTTCTTTTTTAATGAATCTTCTCTAGCTCACCAGTGATTTCTCTGGAATTTGCTGAAACAATATTCTCTTTTTTTGCTATTGGTATATTTTTGTTTTTTTTTCTTTAGAAGAAGAAGAGTATTTCTTTTTACCTGTACTTACGTATTTTTTCTTCTGACTCAGAGGCCAGAATTTTTGTGCTTATTAAATGTTTTATTAAGTGTATCTGTTCAGCTGCTTTCGCAGAGGACAAACAGCAGTAATTTAAACAACACAAAAGGATTATTTGTGAATATGAGAGCCCTTTGTAATCAACCTGGTCTTTTTGCATCCTCTCTTGGAGTTCTGGTCATTTAATTTTTCGATACTGTTGCCCAACACTGTTCCAGGTGCCACTCAGCTCCTTCAGATCCTTCAGAGACACCTGTTCCTTCTACTTCATTTCTCCACCATCCCCTAGGACCAATCACATCAGAGTCCGTAGGAGAGAGAGCCAGGCATCAGGATCACATAGCTTCTTTAGGTAGTTCCAGTGTGCAGAGAAGGCTGGAGAGCCAGTACATTAGGGTGTTCTTGTCTGGTTGAAGCTGGCTTACTGGGACCCCCAACCTGTCCCAGGGGGAACAGAAGGTGGGAGAGACGTTCACGTCACTTTCACTCTCTACCCTGTGGTCAGAACATCATAACATGGTTGAACCAGCTGCCAGAGAGACCAGGAAATATGTATCTAGTTGGGTGGCCATGTGTATAAATGAAACCTGGGGAGTTCTATACTGAAATAAAGAAGTGGAAAATAAATGTTGAGGGGAAAATCATAGTCTTTGCCACCTTTCAGGTTCCAGTCATACCTTAGACTTGCGTTTTCAGAAAATCATTTATGTTAGTTCTTGGATTTCTTTACTTTAAGAAGCTATTATATTTAAGTATAACTTGGTTTATTTCTCCCTAAAATAATACATTCTTGCCCATATAGATATCCATGTCTTCACATATGTTTGTAAGAGCTTCCGAAAGTTATTTTCCCTCATTGGCTTTCACTGCAGCTAAGTGTGTGGGAGATTTGGAGATTCTGTATAATTTAAATTTTTTTTCAGAAGCCTCCAAAGACAAATGTCCCAGGATAATATGGAAATCATCATTTATTATGTGTTTGCTATATATCATGTGCTGCATATTCTTGTATAACTCACGACTCAAAACTACCTTCAAGGCCTGCATTGTAACTCACACCTGCGGGACCCTGTCGTCAGTTCCTAAGTGGGCAGTGGGAATTCTGAGTAGATCTACTGCACACCTGCTCCAGGACTTTGTGCTGGTGACTCACCATCCCTGGGCATGTCCAGATTGTGGCAGCAGTATGATTAATCAGGAGTGGGAAAACCAGGGCAGATGTTTGGGACTGGGACACAGAATTTGTTGACTCCGGAAGCACACAGAAGCTAGAAGTCAGGAAGGAACAGTAGTTCATTTCAGGCAAACCGACAAGAGCAAGAGAGCAACAAGAAGCTCCCAGTCATTCCAGGACAGGGGTCAGAGTCAGGCAGTCACTCAGGAGCCAAAGATGACCTGGAAGTCAGAATTTTTCTTTACAGAAATGAGGAAACACAATAAACCTTTGAAAGACAACCTTACAGATAACCTTACTCCTCCTGTTGGTTGTTGGTTAATGGACATCATTACTGAAACTAGTTTCAGTTTAATTCTTCTCAGATCATTTTGGATCTCTGTGTTAGTTACTTATGTAGTACTTCATAGCAGGTTTGAACTACTAGTTTTGTGTGTTAAATATAGCTCATGTTTATCATATATATGATTGAATCATAAGGTTTTTGAAGCAAGGGTTAAGTAAGTTCCAACTCCTCTATGATAGTATAGAGTTTTCTTTGGTGTTTAATACATGTTAAGTGAAATTTGCAGTAATTTAAAAATAAGTACAGAACTAAAAAGTGTGGTACAATGACCACAAATTGGAATCAGTGATTTAAAAAATTTATTTTCAAAACAAATTAATTTTGTGAAAAATCTTATTTTCAGCACAGTGCGATTTACATGCCAGGTCAGTTTAAATAATACCTCTAATATGCTCAGCATTATATAAGTTAGCCTCTCCAGTGATGGTTTTCAAAAGCCAGATATTTGGATTCATATTGTTTCCAGGGCATAACTACTGAACCCCTAATGTTTGCTAATAACTCTTTTAGGCTGAGAAGAGATACATATATATTACATACCAAGTATATATACATTATGTACAAACACATATATACAAGAAGTCAACATCTCTGCTTTTATGGAGCCCTCACTCTAAACCAGAAAATACAAGACAAATGAGTAAAACATGATGTATCAGGGAGTCTAAATGGCAAGGAGAATAAAGGAAGCAGACTGGGAATAAAAGTCTGTCAAAAAAAAAAGGTGCTTTGACATTTTATATAAGATGAAAAGGCAGGAATTCACTCTTTCCTGCCACACTTCTTTCTGGAAGTCTGTAAAAATAATTGGGGGGAAAAACCTTGTTTTTTACTCTTAACATTAACAGGTAATATCAAAGATGAGAGTGCTTCTTAGTTCTCCTGTTTAACTCTTCAGAGTAATTATAATTTAGAGCTGAAATTAAACCCAGATATACATTGCTAATAAAGTTAATAGAACAGGTAAGCGAAAGTATGGCGACTCAAAGGCTTAACTTAAGGCTTTAGCTAGTTCATTCTTTTTTTTTCTCCTTTTTCTTTTTTTTGAGAGGGCATCTCTCATATTTATTGATCATATGGTTGTTAACAACAATAAAATTCTGTACAGGGGACTCAATGCACAATCATTAATCCACCCCAAGCCTAATTCTCAACAGTCTCCAATCTTCTGAAGCATAACGAACAAGTTTTTACATGGTGAACAAGTTCTTACATAGTGAATAAGTTCTTACATGGTGAACAGTACAAGGGCAGTCATCACAGAAACTTTCGGTTTTGATCATGCATCATGAACTATAAACAATCAGGTCAAATATGATTATTCGTTTGATTTTTATACTTGAATTATATGTGAATCCCACATTTCTCCCTTATATTATTATTATTATTATTATTATTTTTAATAAAATGCTGAAGTGGTAGGTAGATGCAAGATAAAGGTAGAAAACATTGTTTAGTGCTCTAAGAGGGCAAATGTAGATGATCAGGTGTGTGCCTCTAGACTAAGTATTAATCCAAGCTAGACAAGGGCAACAAAACATCCACGGATGCAGAAGATTTCTCTCAAAACAGTGGGGGGATGAGGTTCTAAGCCTCACCTCTGTTGATTCCCAATTTCTCACCTGATGGCCCCCCTGCGACTGTGCCTGTCTTAGGTTGTTCCTCCCTTGAGGAATCTTACCCGTCTCTGGCTAACCAGTCATCTTCCTGGGCCATACAGGGAAATGTAAAGTTGGTAAGTGACAGAGAAGCAATATTGTTTGAAAAGGTTAGCTTTTTACTTTTTTGCAGATTTATGCTCTGTGGCTTCTATGCCCAGCATTTGTCTTGAGGTATCTTTACCACTTGGAAGAATTATGATACTCGGTAATTTCGATATGAGGCATGAATTCTACTTAGGGGTTGTAATTATGAAGGAAGAAGAGAAGCTATAGAAGTAGCAGATGGAAGAAAACGTGGGAAGATTGATTATTTCTTTGACATATCTTCTTGTAGTGTAACATAAGCGTGTATAGGTTTTAAATTACTAATTAAATTGCGTGCACACATTGACATAGTAGGAATACAGCTACATAACCAAAGCAGACCTACAATTACCAGCCATATCCAGTGAAACCAAGAAAACCAGTTAGGCACTCTAGGCATTTGTGAAAACTTATCAATAATATGATGGATATTGTCTAACTGAATTTGAATATTTTGAAAAAAATTAGACAAATTAAAACAACACATTCCTGGGAACTGTTCACATCCCATATGTTCTTTTAACAGTAGATAGTCTATAGTCGCAAGATTTTGGAGCGCTGCAACTCGCACTTCTCCTAATTCTTGGTTGAGTTCCGACAGTATAGAGCCAGTCAAATTTCTTGTTTTACTGTATGCACAGGCCAGCTTAGATATCTCCTAGCTAGTTCATTCTTAACTGTCATTCTCAGGACACTGACTCTGACTTTAGATAGGCATATATGTTTTTGGAGATGCAAACTGAAAATTCACTACCTCATTCTGTTAGATGTTTATACCGTTTATACTGTTGAGTAGCTTATTTTGTAGAGTGTTTGTTTATATGGCTTCGGGTCCCGGTAGCTTTGTGTCTAGTGGCAACTGTAGCCCAGATTAGAATTCATCACCGGGGGGAACCCAGAGGTCCTCGCCATGTACCTCTGCTGAGACGCTTCTGCTTCAGTGAAGTGTCCTGTAGCCCCGAGTGGACCGAGGCATTGAGCGGTGCGGCACGGGGTTGGAGATCTTGAATGTACAGCAGGACCTAAAGCCAGTTACTTTAGATAATCCAGGAGTTAAAAGCTAGTATGTGCTTTCATGCATTTCACTTAGTTTAGGTCTTTCCCTGAGAGAGAACAGGGAGGGTTAGGAGTACCCTGCAACCCCAACCCTCTCCTTTTTTTGATGGTATTGTCTCCCTAATGGCCCTATAGAAAGTGACTCCCTTGAGAAGGGTGGACAGCTGGATGCAGCCCCGTTGTGGCCTATGAAGTGTCACTGGGAGGCACTGCCAAAAACTCTAAGGGGGAGGGGAAAGGTCACTCCAGGACTCTGGAAAACATTCCCTCTCTGTTCAGCATCCTGGGGCCTTGCTGTGAATAGCTTCTGGGAGCTAGGATTCTGTGCTGAAAATTTTTTCAGGGTTGGTTCAGTGAATGATAATTTTAAGCAGCCTTTTGTGGAGCTTCATTTTTTAGTTCACTGAATTTGTAACAAAAAGGAAAGGAAATAGATTTATTACTATTGTCATTACCAACTTCAGAATAGAAATTGGTGAATAATTCCATTAGACTTTCAAAAAGTATAACGGAAGGGAAGGGATTTAGCTGGCTGTAGTTTTTGATAAGGTTATGTGCTTTCCTCTTCCGTTTCTCTTTACAGACCATTCTATGGCTAATACATCACGAAAGTTAAAAGGAAGAACAAACACAGTCACCACAAAGAGTCGAAATCTTTTCCATTCACTTCTTTGTGCTATTTGTGACTTGTCTGCCTGATTGTTTCAGAGTTAGGAAAAGCTTGGCTTTCTTATCTATGCTTTATCAGTGGCACTGGTTTTGAGAATGTGGTGTGTTTCTGACAAAACTGGGACAAAATCAGCCTGAACCCTAACAGCCACCGTAATGAACTAACACAGGAATGTGTACAGAATATATTCAGTGAGCCTTAAAGGCAAGTAGGTTTGTCTAATGAAATAATGCAAGATACAATGCCTAGGCAGGAACCTGATACAGAACATCCCTTCAAATCTGTACCACCTTGTTCAGTCCTGTCAGTACGTCTTCTTTGGGGGCTTTGAGATTTTCTCCGTCTCTCTGCTCAGTGTCTTAGTCCCAGGAGGAGGCAGAACGCTGACGGTGCTCATCCATCACGAGCACAGTGAATGTGGTTGGGATGATTGCTGGGAAGCTAGGCTGGGTTTAGAATTTGGTCTAAGATAACATCTAGAGACATTTCACAGGGGCAAGAAAGGAACTGGGGTCAAGAGTTAACACAGCAGAGGTCTCCAAGTCTGGGACACAGAGCCAGGGAAGCAGCTTCAAGGGATCTCTACCATTTACACTTGTGAAACAGTTTCTGCTGCTCAGCCCCTTTCCATGCACTCTGATCTGGTCCCTTGATACCCTTCGCTTTTAGGATCTTCTGGCAGAACAAATTTGGCCTGGACTGACCGGGTAGCTTAGAGGATGGATTTTAGACTTACGATAACTTTTGAGGGATAGATGGTCCCATATAATAAAAAGATTAGGACCAATATTTGTAACCCAAGGAGAGGTAGATTTTGACTGCTTTTATTAAACCTATTTCCTTAGATGATTAGACTAATCATTTAAGACTATAGGTTCATAGTTACTCCCTTAGTCTATCTTCCACCTAAGAGGGTTATTAATGTTTTATGATTATTGTATAATTTCAAAAAACACTTACCAGACACCAGGACCTTCCTTAATAAATCAAGCTTCATGTTGCCTAGAGACTGAGCCACTAGGAAAAGCTTGAAACCTTTGCTGACAACTTGTTCTAAGGCTGCTATTTGTTTTGATCAGCAGGTTCACTTTGCTATCATTGTGTAAACATTAGAAGGGTCTTCTTTCAGTTTAGGGTCTTCTTTCAGTTTACTTATGGCCCAGGTAGACACAGGTGAAAAGGGTTGCTTCAAACTAAAACTAAAGGAACAGAATTACAGAAACTTTGCCTGACTCCTGTCTTAACATCCTACTATTCAAATTCCTGTAGCCTGACTTGTTTTAATTCCCAGCACCTTAAATAGTATTTGTCCTGGATTGTTTACACTGTTGTTATAATTTCTTTAGAAATTCAGGAAGTATGGAAAAACAGTGAGAGAGAAATCAGTTATCTCCATTTTGGGAAACCAAAGAGCAAAGTGGTTATGTTTATTAACGTGCTGTCGTAATGTTTGAGTAACAATTGTTGAGAGGTTAAGATCTTTTTCTTGGAGTCTTTCTAAATTTCATGTAAAACTGTAAAAGGTCCAGATTCAGTGTAGTCTTCAAACCTCCACCCCAAACCCAAACCAAAAATGAATAAAGAATCCCTAACCTCAAAACCTCAGAAGAGAGCCGTTCCTATTCATATGAAGAGATACTATAATGATCTTCAGTCTTTCAACAACACGGGATTAATTATCCCAGTAAAAATAACAATACCCCTAATCTGTTTTCACACTTCCATTTCTGGATGGAGCCAATTTACGAATAAAGGTTGACATTTCATTCTGCAGTTCTCAGCCCCAGTGACTCCCTACAGAGACTGGGCTGGGCTGCCAGTTTGAGAAAATGCACCAAAAATATTTGGAATTAAGAGTTCCCACACTAGTAGCTACAAACTCATGTTTTCTTGATCAAGAGGTAATCCTCTTTTGGCTTCAGAGTAAGACATGTGAAATAAAATCATTCTCTTCTGAGACTTTAGTGCAATGAATGTCATTTATAAGGCCACTTGGAACCTGCTAGACGAGAGCCCGGAGGGTCAGGACAGAGACCAGTGGTGTAGGGCTCCTTTTGTCTACCTGCGGATGCAGCAGGACTGGACCCGTGCTATTTGAAACTCTTTAGTAGTTATATTTTTATACTAGTTTAGCTAACGCAAACGGATTCTCTTTCTTCTCTCACTCTGGTAACAAAGAGGGAGGCCTGTGGTTTTTAAGTAGATATACTTTTGATGGGAATTATTAGAAAGTGTGTCTCATTCTATGGTTTTGGTTTTATAGAACAGTGATTAAAAATGGTCTGTCTGGAGGGTTGGTACTGGGGAGCGGTGAATAACCAGGGTGGCCTGGTATCAGGTGGTGGATGGCCTTGAATGCTAGAAAAAGTAGTTTAGAACTATGAGTAGACAATGGAGCAGAAGGGGAGGTTTTTGAGCAAGAGAGTAGCAGAACTGAACCTTGGTTCAGGAGGAGTTGACTGGCAGACAGGCTTTTACAGTGATTGTAGGAATGGCTCTCCTGAGCACAGGTGAGACTGGAAGAGACCGACCCATTGAGCCTAACAAATGCCAGAAGGACAAAATCAGTGGGGAATATGATGATGGCCTCACTCCAGACCAGTTCAGTTTTCTCAGGAGGGGGAAAGAGGGTGGAGTGTCAGGAATTAATATTTTAAAAAACCTCCCTAGCTGATTCTATTGTGTAGGTAGGGTTGAGAAACAGGGAAATGGGTAACACAGAGCCACAAGATTCATTGCTCTGACACTTTTTGTTCTCTACCTACCTTTATTCCCTTGGAGATCACCCTGAACTTCGGCCTTGAATATCTGCATCTCCCATGTATGTCTGGTAGGCGTCACCAACATAACATGGCCAAAACCAAACTCCTGATCACCTCCCCTACCTCCCAGTCCACTCTCTCTGCCAAACCTCATCCTTTCGAGGTCTTAACCATGTCAGCAAACGACAACTTAGTCTTTTTCTCATAGCTCACATCTAATAACGGTAAGTCGTTTTAGCTTTAGCCTTAAAAGATCTCCAGACTTTCACCACTTTTTACCACCTCTGTCCACTAACTCTTACCCCGATCCAGCAGCTTCTTTTTTGGTTTCCCTGCATCTCTACAACCAGGGATTTATGCAGTAGCTGGAGCAATTCTGTAAGAACACATCAAGTCATTTCACTCCTTTGTTCTCAGTTCTCTAAATCTGTCTCATCACATTTAGAGTAAAAGCCAAAATTCTTCTAGTGGCCTGTGAGACTGTGTGATTGACATTCTTCCCCTTTACCTTTCTGATCCAGTTTCCTGTGGTTATTCCCCTCACCTTCTAATCACAGTTGCCTCTTTGCTGATCCTCAAACATGTAGGCATGCTCCTGCCTCAGGACCTTTGCACTGTTACTCTCTCTGCTTAGAATGTTCTCCTCCAAGAGACCCTCATGGCCAGCTCCTTTGCTTTCTTTGGATCTTTGCTCAGATGTCCCTTCTCAGTGAGGTCTGCCCTGACCACTGTATTCCATGCTGCCATCCTACCCTTTTCAACCCAACACTCCCCTGTCACCTTTCCTGCTTTAATTTCTCTAAAGCACTTGCTGGCCTAATAAAGACCTTAATTATCTTGTTTGTTTTTGTGTGCTGCTTCTCCCATTAGAAAGTGAGCTCAGGAGGAAAGGGAAGGGATTTATGACCATTTGTTTATTGCTCCTTGCATAACCCCTAAAAGCCTAGCACTTAGTAAGTGTTCATAAACGTTTTTTGAATGAATTGGTGTGAGTAGTACTCAGTATCATCTTAAGATATAGAAATATCTTTTGAAAACTCTTTGTTGAGAAAAACATTCACTATATTCTGGAAAAGCATTCGAGGTCTAGTAAAGGCCTACAAACTCGAGTCAAGTCTGTAAATGTTAACAAAGTAAATGTCATATAATGAAACAAAATATCATAATTGAATGATGTAAAGGAATACACTAACAAAATTAACTCATAAAACTGAGAAGTAACTAAACATTGAAGAAGCAGCTGAAGAAAAATGAAATTAGCCAGGAGACTACATTTATATGGAGATGTCATCTAGGGTTACCCATTCCTTTACGATGATAATGAGAAAACTGAAAGTGGAAAAGATATTGTTAAGCTTCCCCTTTATCTTAGATAGAAAGCAGTCAACAAATTATTTTCTGTGTATTTGAGCAAAGCAATAAGACAACAATGATTAGTGGGAAGTACTCTTGATGTGGGAAAGGAAGTGTGCTACTTTGGGAAATAAGGACATTGTAGAAATTAATATGTTTAAAGTCTTAAGAGGATTCCCATAGGAGACTGATGTATTTTCCAAAGTCCTTTGTTGTGATAGGATATGGAAAGTTATTTTGTAAGCCCTAATTTGTGAACATAAGCATATGTGTACCAAGGGAGATATGAAATGCAAGAACCTGTGTGAAGCCACCTGTTTGTGCAGTGGCCTTGACGGTGTTATTTTGTTTTCATCTCATCTCTTACGTTTAAAGGTATAATTGAAGTTCACTGTTGAGAGTCTCATATGCCTTTTCTTTGGGCTGTAATGGTACTAGTTTGATTTCTGGTTGCAGTAATTCCTGTAGTAAAGTCCACTGGCGATCGCCACAGAACATAGGCTGTTGCTATTACATATGAAGAAGGGGAAAAACATGTCACTTTAATTTATTTCTCTCTCTGGGATTACTTCATGCCAGCAGAGGAGGCAGGTCTTTTGCACTGACAGGTAAGAGTAGAGCTCATCTGGATCTCACTGCCTCTGGTAGCTGCTGTGGAACTTCTCTCCAAAAGCTTTCAGACTCTGAACCACTTTGCTGTATTTATGCTGCATTTATTGTTTCCCTGCTTCCTTGAACGCTTCCTAACCTGGCTTCCTGACTCTTCTCTTTAGAAGAAAGACTTCTGAAGTTTCCCAGTAACTATCTTATCTTAACCATACTTCTACTCTGTCACAATTTTGATTTTCCTTTGCTTCCCTGTGACATTTGAAGTTGCTCATTAGTGTTAGTGTTTTTGCAATTTCCTCCTTGTGGACATCCCTTGGATTCATTGATGAAACTCTATAATTATGTTTGATTCCAACTCTCTTTCTTAACTTCTCATTCCCTTTTTTACACAAGTTTGACTTGTTTTTAGTAAGCTTTTAACTGATTATGGCCTCTACAATTACCTTTACACAAATAAAATTAATTTCAAATATATCATTGCAATTAAGATGATGAATTCCAAGGTCATGTCTTCTGCATATAGGACATTGCTCTGTATGCCTCACTTTTGCCTCTAGCTCAGCATGTGCAAAACAGAACTCATCATTTTCCCTCTCTTTTTCTTCACTTCCTTTCTGTAATTAGCATTCACCCATCTCCCTGAACTAGAAGGCTAGATGCCAACTTTGTCTTGTCTTTCATCCCCTACCTAACCAGTCTCAGGGACCTTTTGATTCCCCCTTCTGAATGTCTTTAGACATTTCTCAGTGTCCCCAGGTCTCTACTGCTTATTCTTCGAATTAATCTCCCTTTGTTCAAGGGAGATGCAATGAGATAGTGGGCGGTGGTATCCATCCAAACAGACATGCTCAGGTTAATCTTCCAAAATATCTTTTCAACTTCTTATTTCTTTTGTCATAGACTGCCCGTACTTGATGCTCCTGATTTCTCAACTTGACATTCTAGAGCCTTTACAAAAAGGTTTCTACCATATCTGTCCAAACCTACTTACTCTAGCTACCCCTGAAGAATCCAGCCCGTAGAGTTCATTTGGTTCTCAAGTGATCCAATTAAACATCTTGTACCTACATTATTGCCTCTGCTTATGCAGTTCTTTCTGCTGGGAAAGCTTTCCCCTCTTCTCAAGTATCCATATTCCACTTGTCTTAAATTTAAGACCCAATTCAGATACCATCTTTCTAATGACATCCCCTAATTTATCCCGTATCATTCTTGCCTTCTGTCACATCCTATATATTTTATTCTTCATTACACAAATTTCATGATCCAATATTACTTGTCTTGCATTACTATTTATATGGTTTTTATAATAATTATTTGGATGGACATCACAGTTTACAAAGCATTATCATATTTGTTCCTGGTAATTCAGCAAGTCAGACATTTTACAGTTGGGAACAGTAATGTTCATAAGAGCCTCTGAACACATAGATAGTGAGTTAAATGTGAAATAGAAGTGGAAATTGAATATTAATGCCAAGTGCAGTGCTCTTCAACTGTTCTGACTTTCAAGGTGCTTTTACATATTGTAAAACTCAACACCTTTTTCCTGTATATTTTCCATAGAACCTACCATATGTTTGTTACATAGTAGGTTTTAAGCATCTCGTTGGCTGATTGTAATAGATGATGCTATGAGAAACCAAGAAAATATTCTTTGAATTATAAAATTGTATTTACATTTACCTTTCTGCACTTAGAAGGGATTGAAAAATTGGAGAAAAGGTGAATTATTACTAAAAAATTGCTTTGGTGTGCTCTTGATCAGCTTTCTTAAAATAACATAAATTATAGGAACCTCATGTTAGAGAACTCCTCAGTGTTGCTTTTGTGACACTATTCTGGACTTAAACTGATGAAATATATTTTTGCTGGTATCTTGGTTAAGAAGAAACAACATGATTGCTAGATCAAAAAAGTAAAAAAAGTGAAAGTCCATAGTTCTTAAAGCATGCTATGATTTTTAAAGGTGCAATTTATAAACATTTTTCATGTCATGTTCTAAAGCTATATTTTAATAGATATATGTTATTTATCTAAATATATAAAATTTGTATTTTAATAGAAACATTTTATAAGATGTCATGAGATCAGTTAAATATAATTCTACCTTGAAATATTCTGTTCTATTAAGTTTTGGAGTTAATATTCCCATGTAAGGTATAACAAAGGGATGAATGAAAGAGGGTTGACTTTTTTTTTTTGAGAGGGCATCTCTCATATTTATTGATCAAATGGTTGTTAACAACAATAAAATTCTGTATAGGGGGGTCAATGCTCAATGCACAATCATTAATCCGTATCAAGCCTAATTCTCGTCAGTCTCCAATCCTCTGAAGCATAACGAACAAGTTCTTACATGGTGAATGAATTCTTAACATAGTGAATAAATTCTTACGTGGTGAACAGTACAAGGGCATTCATCACAGAAACATTCGGTTTTGATCACACATTATGAACTATAAACAATCAGGTCAAATATGAATATTCGTTTGATTTTTATACTTGATTTATATGTGGATCCCACATTTCTCCCTTTATTATTATTATTATTTTTATTTTTAATAAAATGCTGAAGTGGTAGGTAGATGCAAGATAAAGGTAGAAAACATAGTTTAGTGCTGTAAGAGGGCAAATGTAGATGATCAGATGATCAGGTGTGTGCCTATGGACTAAGTATTAATCCAAGCTAGACAAGGGCAGCAAAACATCCACGGATGCAGAAGATTTCTCTCAAAACAGGGGGGGTGAGGTTCTGAGCCTCACCTCTGTTGATCCCCAATTTCTCACCTGATGGCCCCCCTGCGACTGTGCCTGTCTTAGGTTGTTCCTCCTTTGAGGAATCTTACCCGTCTCTGGCTAACCAGTCATCTTCTGGGGCCATACAGGGAAATGTGAAGTTGTTAAGTGAGAGAGAAGCCATATTGTTTGAAAAGGTTAGCTTTTTACTTCTTTGCAGATTTATGCCCTGTGGCTTCTATGCCCAGCACTTGAGGGGGTTGACTTTTTTTTACATTGCTTTTTTGGTGGATTAAAATAGTGTGGTTGGGCAAGGATGTGGGTGAGAAATGTTCCTACTATTAATCATGCAAATCCTGAGAATTTGTTTGGGACTGATTGTACAAAACCAATACAAAGAAGTCACTCAACTTTTCCTGCAGTGAATAGTTATGCCAGTCAGTCCTCCTAACCTACAGATAATACAATGACGCCAGTTTTAAAATAATTGCGTTTCAGATCCACCAGTTGCTTAGGTCTCTTCAATTTTACTGTCTTCATGGAAGGAGATAAACAATTAGATATTAACTTAGTTGTAAAAATAGGTAAAAACATGGACAGTTGTTGTGTTCACACCCAATCTCTGTTGTGTTCTGATTACTGTATCTCAGAAAGAACTCCTGATTCCTTCCTTTCCTATGTATTTCTTCTGTCACTCTTCCGTCTGGGCTTTTGCAACTCTTCCTGGAAGTCTCTGAACTGTTTCTTACTTTATTCTCGCTCAATCTTCCCTGCACTACTAAAAAGCTAAATTTCATAGTGAGTGTTATATATAACTTTTATTTTATCCCTCTCTTTCTCAAAAATGTGTAATGGCTCACCATGACCTGTTAAAAAAACCAATCCTAACTCAAGAGTCTTCACTGGTTGGGGCCTCCTGGTCTTTTGAAATATTATGAACAAATGAACTACTGAATCTGGTCGATGTAACCTGTGCATTACCTGTACTTTTCTATCTCCAAGTCTTACTCATTGTGTTTTTCTCCAAGGATCTGTAAGCAAGAACTGTGCCTTTTCACATTTTTATTCCCTGCATTTAATTCCTAATACAATGCCAGTCCTATAGTGAACCTGAGAATGCATGAGTGAAAAAACACATTTAAAGTGAAACAAATGTTAGTATATATCATTTTTTTATCCTGTATATTTCCAAGTGCATAGTAGTCACTGAATAAACTGCAGAAAATGAGAGCAATGGAATTGAGCAAACGGTTGGATGGATATCATTATGAATAAGTAGTAGGGCAGGAACAGAGTGCCTAAGTATTATATTTTAGCTTGCAGTTATATCTTTTCAACTGTAGTTTATTCACCTCATATGCTTAGTATTTATCAGGAATTCAGTAACAGGTTTTTGATTAGATGAATACATGAATTCTTTCTTCTGTATTTTTAAGCTTTTGTTTAAATGATAATACAGCGGTGCAACTGGTTTACAAAGTTGTCTTCCCAGTTAACCAAAGGATGTGTAGCACCCTTCCTTTGAATCTGGGCTGGCCTTGTAAATTACCATTGACCAGTGACTACCAAGGCTAGGTTAGGTCACAGGAAGCTTTGCAGCTTCTGCCTGGGTCTCTTGGAAGATTTGCTTTTGGGATGCCCTCCCTTGAAGCCAGACACCAGGAAGTGTGACTATTCTGAGACAACCATGCTGTGAAAAACCTGAGTCATGTGGTGAGGCCCTTAAGTAAGAAACACTACAGGAAGGGAACAGGAAGGGGGAGAAGGAGAATGGGGGAGAGGGAGACTTTTGTGTCTCATATCTTTCACTTTTGATTATGTTTGTGCCATTTACCTGTAGTTGTAGTCCAAACATTCTCATTGCTCCCATTCTATGAATGTATTACAATTTACCATTCCACTGCTGATGGACATTGGGGTAGTTTCCCTTTGTTGACTGTTATGGACAGTCTATTAACATTCTTATAAATGCCTTTTGATAAACATATGTACACCTTTCTGTTGGGTGGATTTTTAATTGCTTTATGACTGTTCTATACTTCTTAGTTTTATCTCTAAATAGTCTGTATTCAATTTTAGAATATAATGATATAAGTTTTAGATTTTTTTCTGTCTCATCTTAATGCTCAGCAAGAGGAGTTTCAAGTGGTTATTTATGAAACATATGTTGTTTGGTCATTTAGAAGTTTTAAAGCATATGCTTGGTGTGATTCCTGCTTGTCTGACACCAAATGCAATGGCGTCATCTTTTTCTACATACATGTAAAACAGTAACAATATTATACACAGCAGTAACAGTAGTATAACTCCATTTGGGTTCCCAGATTTGATTCCAATGTGTGTAAGTGTGTGGGAGGGGATCTTAAAATTCATACTTAAAATTCTTGAATACCAGTAGGTATTCGAGAACTCAATTCAATTCTGATGTTATCTGCCCAGAGACAGCACCAGATTCCCAGGTTAAGGGCTCCATCCTACAAGACTGCCCTCCACCTGCCACTCCAGATGCCAGATGCAAACCCCAGGCTTCTGACCTACCGGCTACAGATTGGAGGTTCCCATGACCTCCTCCTTAGGTTTGATTAATTTTCTAGAGTGGCTCATAGAACTCAGGAAAACACTTATGTTTACCAGTTTAATAAAGGATACCTTAAAGGATACAAGTTAAAAGCCAGATGAAGAGATACGCAGGGCAAGGTTCCAGATAAAGGAGCTTCTGTCCTCGTGGAGCTTGGGGTGTGGCTCAATGACATGTGGAGGCATCTGGTTCCCCATGCATGGAAGCTCTCTCCAACCAAGAAGCAGGATCTAACCAAGCAGAGCAGAGATACCAAGAGACCGAAAAGCTCTTCTCATGGGTTTTTGTGAGGGCTTCATTGCATAGTAATGATTGACTAAATTATTGGCCATTGGCTGCTTCAGCCTCCAGCACCTACCCTTGGGTGGGGGGGTCCGAAAGTCCCCCAGTAACATGGCAAAACAACTGTTTCACCTTTAAGATTCTGCAGTGTTTTCAGGAACTGTGAATGAAGACCACATATACCTGGTGTGGGTAAAATTGCAGTATTTTCAGAACCTCTTGTTTGGCCTTAGTGCATCTCTGTATCAATAGGTGTTCCCAAGGGGTGGGGAGAAGTAGCCCATCTCCATGTAAGAAGTGATTACAAAGAGGGTGGAAAGTAAGTGTTCACTGGAACTGGAGAGGTTTGATGGGGTATTTTTGCAGTTCTGTCGTTAGAGGCATGGGCGAGCAGAAGCAGACGACTGCTTGTAAGCAATAAACAGCTTTCTCTCACTCTGTTTCTCCCTTTGACTGATTTCTGCTTCAAAGGTTATTTGCCCCAGGGTGGGAACATATTTTCCCCCCAGAGTTACACCTGGGAAATATGTATTTGGTCATGTGAATGACCAAATATGTATTTCTTATAACTCATCATATCACACTTGGCTTCTCCAAAAAAGTTCTAAATTAATAGAGTTTATACTCCAGCCTTTAAGCACAAAAAATAGGAAATATCCTTTTAATTAGAAATTGCTGTTGAACTATTAACAGTTTACTGGAAAATATTTCATCTACCCAGAGCTATTGTTTATTGTTTTGCAAATAGCGTGAGAAGGAAAATCACTTTGTTTCTTAAAATGATAAAAGAAAGGATACTAATAAACAACTGAAGTTTCTGCATACTATTATACATGTTTTAAGCTTCAGTGAATCATTTAGAAGTAGTAAATTATATTGGTGTGTGTAACTTAAATGTAGTCTTACAGTTCATATTGTCTATTTTGATGAGTTATATATGTTTAGAGCTGCATCATATTATCTACTGTAGTATAAATTATTGGGTACTAAAATTGTAATTCTTTTTCTTCATCACCTCTAACCAACTTGAGGAATTTCTTTATTCTTTGCTTCTGTGCTCTAACATTTGGACTATTTACTTGAAAAGTTGCAATGGTAAAAATATTCCAAATAAGCCAGGTCTGATTCTTTTCAATCGCACACATCTACTTAAATGTCAATACCATATGGAAAAGTTTGACTCCAATGTGCCAGACTTTTTTTTTTTCACTTTAGGTAAAATGTAGCTCTTGGACAAAAAATGAGTGACATGGAGATTCAAATTAATTTCAGATGGTTTTCTAGTTTGTGGTTTGTTTGTGGTTGTTAACTCTGAACAGTCAGGATATATAAAAAGATTAAAGACTCTTTTCAACTACCAAGCTTAAAATATATATGTTTACAAACAAATGCCATGCTTTTTCTAGCTTGGTTTATCCTTGCTCCTTAATTGCTAGTGTGTGTATATATTTAGGACCGTGATGTCTCTTGCATCTTCCCATCCATTTACTTATTCAGCAAACATTTATTGCGTGTTTTCTTTGGGGCAAATGCTATGCTGGGGCCTTCCATTTTTATAGATATGGCTTTTCCCTGGAGGAGATCACAGTTTAATGGAAATCCCAGCTATATAGACAATTAAATTTAGCAACTAATAGATATACGAGCAAAGTAGGATCAGAGCAACTTCTCCTTAGGGGACTTTCACAGAGCAGATAAAGCTGAAACTGAGACTTGAAGGAAGTAAAGGAATTTCAACAAGTGGAAGGAAAGAGCTTCTATGCAAAAGGAGTAGGGGGGTAATAGAAAGAATCAAAGTTGAGAAGGATTTGGCTTGTGTAGAAACACAGTGGTGAGTTCCATTTGCTTAGATCTTAAGGCACTTTGAGATGAAGAGGAGAAGGGAACAGTGGAGATGAGGTAGGTTATTGCTCTGTCAGAAATGAAGAACCAGCCTTCCCTTCCCCCAGGGGGCCCACCCTCTGTTTGAACTTTAAATTCTGTAGTAATATGTGGGAACTGGTGTAACCCTTTGTAGAATTGGCATAAGTTGAGAAAAAAGTCAGCTTTTGTACAGCAAAGAGAATTGGATTGGGTGTTCCAAAAACACAAAAAGGATCTGAAGAATGGGAGAGAACTGCCTGGCACGTTCTCAGATCAAAGAGTAGGTCAGTTGGCTATTTCTAAAGTAGAGATGCTGCTACGTATTAAATGGGAACACCATTGGAGGGATGCCACCATGAGAGTGCCGTGGGGCATTGAGTGTGGTTTTCTGTATTTCTTTGTCTTTGTTTAACAACCTGGGTAAAATCGCAGAGGGAAACTGGATGGAATTAGTGCCAACATTTGGTTGATATCAGAAGGAGGCAACAAAATTATTTTGGATAGGAAGATAAAATGGTTGAAAAGGAGAAAGTAAAATTAAAAGGCATAAAAAAGCAAATTTCTAGAATGCTCCAGTTATTGGGAAAAAAGTATTTGGTGTATAAAACAAATGCCTAGGAGAAGGGAACAGTATTATGAGACTGTTAAGGAAGCAAAATGTCGCCTTACCTGGAGCACCTGGATGAAGGAGGGCACAAGTGTCTCTTTACTCTCCATCAACGCATTTTATTTTGTTCTGGAGGCCTTATTTTAAGAGATAATTACAGGCCAGGGGAGTGTAACCAGGATGGTGAAAGGTATGGGAACAAGACTGCAGACAAAACAGGTAACAAAACTGAGGCTGTAAACCCTTTAATGAATAAAGGAGACAAGAGTCGTTGCAAGAGAGAACTGTCTAGCGGGAAGACACCACCAATAACTCGAAGTCCAGGGAGGAGATTTAATTCTATGATGAGGTGATCTTCCTATTGATTTTCATTGCCAGTAGGGAAGCTTATCATTTCATTGGAATAAAACCTCTAACACTACAGAGTTCCCTGTAGTTGTGAATGGGGGCCAGCTTGTTGGCAATGCTGAGTTGTGGGAGTTTCACCTAATGACCTTCAATGTCAATAGATGTCTGAGTGTGAAGTATGACTCTCTTGATACCCTTAAGGTGTGGTGAACCCGGTGGGCTCAGCTGGGTACATTTAGGAGCCCAGAAGCCAGTGAGCCCTGGGCATGAGGTGGGGCTGTGTTGACAGGTTTCATCAGAGGTTTTGGAAATGACTTAAGTTGCTTGAAGCTGAGATGAATTCAGTAATAATCACAGGCACTAGGAAATGAGAGCCTGGTTGTGCCCAGTTCTCAGCTGGGTTCCCTGTACTTGCAATCTGGCCTAATCATCACAGAACACTTGGATAGTGGGTTTGCCGTCCCTCCTTTTACCAGTGAACAAATAGAGGTTAAATACAAACAGGTATTTACTAGCTTTGTCACTGAGTAACAATATCTCTCTGTACCTCAGCTCCCCCATCTAAAAGTGTGGGTAATAATACTTGCCACATAGGTGTTTTGTGAGGGTGAAATGTGTCTGGTACATAGTAGATGCTTAATTAAAGCTTGCTACCAAAATGTAATTGTTATTATGATTTCAAAGCTCCTACTGCTTGCACTGCAGCACCTTGATTTCCCCCAGGGAGCAACTGATGGAAGGGAAGATGACAATTAGTCAAAGAAATACTGAAAAAATAATAGAAACTTCATTCTTTACAGGGAAAATTTTAAAAAAAGCATGCATTCCATTTGGGAGTTTGGTAAAGAGCCCAGTGGAAGTTGAGGATTGTATGAATAGATTTACATTTTTATGTATAAGAACAGTCTACAATATTTTGACTCTATCCTTCCTCATGCACACAATCTTTCAAAGCCAACCTAAAATGCTACCTACTTCATAAAGCTTATTCTGATCCCTAAATGAAATGGGATCATGTCTTTCTTTAAGCCCCCATAGAATGTTCTTACTTGCTTATTATTTCCTGCCTTATAAAATGATTACTTGTGTACTATCTTACCCTCTCCAAAGGACCTAAATGCTCAGTTTTGGTACAGCTTTTAGCATCTTGCTAGTATTTATTGAATTTTGGTATGCAAATATTCAAGTCTTTGTTTGAATTGAGCTACATTACTAAGCTTTAATTTTTATCCCCCCTTTTCTGATCTCATTAGACAATTTTGAAAAGCAGGTGCAGAACATTTAGTTTCTATGGTTAAATGCATATACTTTGTATCTTTTGAACTTTTTAGGTTTGTGTACTTCAAAAACAACATTAATGATAACAGATTCTGAACCATCCCTATCTGCATACTGATGATTTGTGTCAATGATGAAGTAAAACAAACTTTGTTTCACTCTGGCCCTGCCCCAAAAGGGCTTTCATGAAAAAAGATGAAATGCTTCCTTTAACTGACCCAGCTCCGTGAGGCCTGGATGTGGGTTTCCCCATGCTGTCACAGTGATGCTCGGATGTACAAGTACTCTGCAGTACCTGTCCTGTCACCATCCTCACTGTCCCTTACCTCAATTACTATAGCTGCTTCCTAGTTGAGGTTTGTGCCTCCATTCTTGACTCAGGTGAGTCCTCACCCTCCATGATAGTGAACTTTCTATACTGAGAAGTGTCTATGTTCCCTCTCTGGAAGGTCTACAGAAATTCCAAGCAGTTAAGCTGGTTTGAGGGTCTTCCACGATACCTTCTCAACAAAATTTCCAGCAGTGTCCTCTTCCTGCCTGCTTCCTTGTGCCAGATCCCTTGAATTTTATTCTCCAGAGAAAAAAGTGAGTTTTTGTTGATTTACTCTCTGATCGCCTGTGAAGTGCTGTGTGCTACCTCATAGTTATTAGGGATGTGGGTTCTGGATGCACAGGGTCCGGATTGAAGCTGTGTGATCATAGGAGAGGTTCTTAATTTCTGTCTCCTCTGACTTTGACCTCTGTAAGATGGGGATGATATTAGCACCCAAGGCATAGGATTGAGTTATTGCATGTGAAGAGCTTAGTGCAGTGCCTGGCACCAGCTAAGGAGTATGTCAGTTTAACTCTGTGCTCAGTCCTGCTGGGGGGGAACTTGGTTCATCACACCCTTATTCCTGCTCTTCTTCCTGTCTTGAGTGCTCTTCCCCTCTGTCAGCTTGAAGAGTTTCTATCCATTTTCTAAAACCCTCCTAAGGTATCAGCTTTTCTGTAAAGCCTTTACATATTACCAAGATCTGATTACTCCATCTTCTGTTCTCCTTCTGAACCTTAAAAATATATTTATATCCAATACACCTTAATGCAGTATTTAATGTAAATGTTTTTATTCATATCAGTGTGCTCTACTGGATCGTAAACTCAGGAGACTGATTTGTCATTAATTCCTTAGAAGCTAGCTCAGTGCCTGGCATTTAGTGTTCAATAAATAATTGTTGAACTTTGTTTTTTTTTTTGAATTGAACAGTAAAGCACTTTAGGGCATACAGTGGTGGTGGCAGTATTGAATTTCAAGAGTTTGGACTCTAATCCAGAGCACGGTCACTATGTCGTGCTGATTATGCACACATATATACATAACTGCATTTGGAGTTTGATGAGCATATGCCAGATTAAGTAGAATAATTATTGTTGAGTTGTTCATTTATTTAACTATTTCTGGTAGTTTGTAAGAAATTAATTTCTCTGACTTCCTATGTAGAAATGGAAGCCAGGAGTAGTGGTGATTCGCTGCCAAAGATCTGTTGCTGTTCTCACCTGGAAGTCTTACCTGCCCGCTGGTCCAAGCTGTGCTTTAATAAACAGGAGCTCAGACACTTGATGAAGGGAAGTGCAGCTGAGGGCTCTTTCAAGTGCACAAGCGGATCATGATGAATGCTTTTCTGGGTCATGTTCATTTCATAAACACAGTCAATTCCCAGCCTTCCCAGAAGAGGAAATGCTGAAGGTCCCTAGCTGCAGTGTGGGGTAAGGAGGAAACCATGGACCGGGAGAGGGAGGGGCCCCAGGCCTGTCCTTCCCTTGGTGAGTAACTGCCAGGCACTGTGTGGAACAGGTCCCTACTCAGTGGCTTTCAGGCTGAACTAAGGCTGCTGCTTAAACACAGAAGTTTTTTTTCCCCCTTTTGTAGCCACCATGTTGTTCTAGGGACCAGAGCAATATGACATTGAAGCAGAGAAAACACACCAAGTCTTGCCAGATGCTAAGCATAGAAAATGCTTTTGGATATTTGAAGTATGCTTCCCGTGTTGATTTCCTAATCCTGACTTGTGTTCAAAGCCAAACACAATAGCGTCCTGCCCACTTATCAGCAGTTTGGTAGGCTTTGCTGCCAAACTGAGTTTGGTATAGAGGGCTGAAAATAAAGGGGGTTCTTTTTAATTCCTATCTATTTAAGGGTTGTTTCTAATTTTGAACATAATGTTATAACTATTAATTCTACTGGCCATGTTTGTCTTAATTTTAACACATGCAGTGTTTAAATTATACTTAATATTGATGCTAATGTACTTGCCATGGATATTACCCAAATTATCTTTTTAAAACCTAATGAATTATTAAGAAGGTACTTCACTTCAGATTTAAATGTCAAGAATAGAGTAGTAATCTGTGTGATGACTTACTTGTGCACTGATGAAACAATCTTATTGTCAGGGATGGGAAAACAACTGTTTCCTCTGGAACGCTAAACCTCTCACTGCCAACAGAGCAGCTTGTGCATCCTGAAATCAGAGGCAGAGAATCCCTAAGAAGGCTGTTGCTGGGGTGTAGGAGGCTGAAAGGGAAGCAGGAAGGGGTTCTTTTCCCTGGCTGGCCAGACACATTCGGAGGGAACAGTGAGGCTGCAGGGGCCAGTTTGAGAGTGATGTCAGAGCAGAATGTCTGCACTTGGCTGGTCCTGGGTCAGGTCCAGTGGGTGTGGAGCTGCTCCATCCATGCAAGCAGCCAGTGGTGCTCACCAGAGATATCCTGGGTGACGTCTCTTTAATTCTACTATCGGAACCATGAGGTTTCCAGCAGGCAACACAGCTCTCCTTCAGGCTCTCAGGAAGCTTTGTGAATGGGAAGACAGAAGGAACGGTGGGAAGATCTCAGGCCAGCTATCACTTGAGAGATGGAAGTACAAGGTTAATTTCACTTGGTTGGGAAACCAGTATTGAGAGAAAAGTTCATTTCCATAATGCTGCTTTTGGAGAGAGGAGAGAGGAGAAATGGGGAAAGATTAACACATTTTTCTAGGATCTCTTTTGGGCCAATCAGATTATACTAATGAAAATGATTTAGTGTGCAAAGCACAGTAAAGTGCATGTGTCTGTCAACTCTCTTAATTCTCACAGTAATCCCATGAGGTAGGCTCTTTTATTTTCTCTTTCTTTCAGATGGGACATTGAGGTACAGAGAGATTAAGCAGTTGCCCAGAATCACACAGCTAGTAAGTGGCAGAGCTGGGATTTGAACTATCTCATGATTGAGTCCAGCTCTTAGGCAGTCCACTATATTGCCTGGTTATGCAGGGAGCATGTAGCTATAATAGGTGGATTGGCCCCTGAGCTCTCAACACTTCTGTGGAGCATTTGTTTCACTGGGTTTAAGTCACTAATTTACATTTGTATCACTTCTATCATTCTGTGGCCTTCTAAGGCAGGGGTTTGACTTTGTAACCCTGGCACTTGCATGGTGCCAGACACCTTGAAGTTGCAGGACACAGCACCCCCAATCTGAGGGCTGAGATAACACGAAGGTTGAGACCTTCAAGGGACCCCACGACCCTTTCCAGCTCTTGTCAGGCAACTAGAGATAATATCTTGTGTCAGAGTTAGAATTCACCGAAATCAAAATTGAAGATCATGTAAAAAATAAAATCACTCATTTTTGATGTGTTTATGTTTGCTTTTTGTCATCATATTTCTGTCTTTCCAGAACTGTGTAAAGTTGGTCATTACTCCTTCAAAGTTAAGCTGGCAGGGTGCTTGGCTAGCTATTGAAATGGATCAGTTCAGAGCCACTATTGGCATTCTAAAGCTTGGTTCTTTTTCTGTGTACTGTCTGGGTGCCTTTAGAATATTGTTCCTCTCCAGCAGCTGGCTTCTGCAGGGATTCTGGGGTTCACTCTCCATAGGGAGAGCTGTGTGCTTTGGGTGCAGAGTGTCAGTTACCAAATGTGTCCAGGACGAAATCACAGACTGGTGTGGAAGGGCCACCACAGCTCCTCTCCAGGGGCGTTCCCTGGTTCCCGTGCTGCCGCACTCCCCTGCCCCATCTCATGCACTGGGCTACCTGTCCTCAACAGACCTGCTAGCTGCTGCCTCTGGGTCTGACTTCAGATGGTTCCCTTTGCTAGAAATGCCCTTTACTCCACGTCTTCCTGCCTACGGAAGCCCGTCTTAGCCTGTGATGCTTAATTTAAACTCCACCTTTCTAAGCAGCTGTCCAGGGTATGAGCCCACCCCTGCCCCCAGCTACATTTAACTCGTCTCTTCCCCACCTTTCCCCCACTGCTCTGATAATCTTCATTTCTACACGGTCATTTATGGAGGCAAGCCTCCTATCAGGTATTGTGAATGTGTCTGTCTGCCTCATTAGGAATTCTGGAGCACTGGAACTGTGTGTGTCCCATGCACATACACACAGTGTCCCCACAGTCCCCATAAGGCAGAGTGGCAGGTATTCAAAAGAGGCTTTTTCGCTTTGAATGATTAACCCACCCCCACCCTTCCGTTTCACTTTCTGCTTCCTCACATAATGGATGCCTCATCCGGAGGCCATAGAAAATATCTGAACACTTCTCCCTTCTTGTCTTGCGGTTTTGGTTTGTCTCTCTTCCCATTCTCTCAGTTTCCCAAATGCAGAACCCACAACTGCTTAGCATCTGCCTCCTCTCGGTTCCGGTCAGCTGTCCTCCTCCTGCCGGGTGGAAGCCGGGCCAGATTAGGGCGGTAGGACTGCTGATGATAAAGTCCGTGAGAGTTGCTGGACCCATGGGCAGCCGGTGCTCGCCGGGCCGCGCTCATGGTGTTATTTCAGCGTCCCAGGTGAAGAGCCGCAACGGAGTGCAGCTGGGACTGGGAGCCAGATTTCTCTACCAGAGGTCCCACGTTCCTTCTGCTGCTCCCTAGTCTCCTGAGTGCTGTCGTGTGCCAGGCACAGTGCACCCATGGCTCTAGGGCCTCTTGGAGAGAGAGGTAGATAGCCCCAAGGGGCACAGGCAGAGCCACCCACCCGAGTCTTGCTGAGAGCGGTAGAGCCCGTGATCGAAGCTCAGGTCTGCCCTGCTCTTCTCTTTCCCTTGTACCGCACCCTCTGACTGCCCAGAATACATGCAGGAGACTTTGCCTGTCTTCTTTATTTCTCATGGTTGCTGCCCGCTGTTCACTTTTTATCTTCCAGGCCCCCATCTTAGCTGTGGAGTCTTGGGACAAAGTTAAGGGTTTCTTACTTGAATAGCCTATCCTTTTGTGAAAAAGATGGAGACTCAGAAGCTTCCAGAAGCTAGGCAGGTCATGTACATGTGACAAGCAGGTGGTGGTAACTGTGGCAAGCTGGTGAGAGGCCATGCCCCCTCCAAAGGGGCAGTGATGCTCAGCTCCAACCAGCTGTTGCTAAGAGGGAGTGTGGCCCCAGGGATCCCAGAGCTCCTGCTTTTCCAGAATAAGCTGGAATTCTGGATTTTTATCTGCGTTTTCCAGAGCAAACAAACCAATCGTGTACGGATCAGGTTTCCAGGCTACCATTTTGTGACCCCTGCCTTGGGACCTGACTGCCTGGTGCCTCTCTACTCACTCATACGATCTGCCTGCTGGGCAGATGCCTGGACTTCTGATCTTTGGTTTGAGGAAAGGAGAGAAAAATTAGTAAGTGATATGGATATGGAAAAAGAGATAAGAAAAGAAAGCTAATATTTGATTTAAAATAAAACAACATTCATGCTAAAATAAGTGGCTTGAGTCTAAGTTTACATTTAAATACAGTGGCATTCTAATTTAGTGACTAAGAAGAATATCATATTTCCTCAAAGTGTTTTTCCCTCAAATTAAATAGTTATCTCTCTCTAAATTTTGCTTAAGCAATATTTAAGACACAGATTTCTCTTTTAATGTTCTCATACATCATATGATGGTTTAGGCATTCTTCAAACAGTGCAGTATTTTGCAAGAAGCATCACTGTTAATGGCAATATTACCATAGGACCTGAATGCTAACACTTAAATCAAAAACTTATCTTCCACAGCCTCTGTAATGACAGTTTAGATTCCATTAGTTTGGGTTATTCATCTGAACATAATAGGAACTGTCTTCTTGTTGGAGGAACCAAACGAGTTCTTTCAAAGGGTATAGGGGGTCATAACTGGTACCTTAGAAAAACAGGAGCAATGTAATTAGTTGTTCTTAAGGAAAAACTCAGCTGAACACATTTCAATTGGAAATGTTAAGGTCATGAAAAAAATTAATGCATTTGTTAAAAAAAATAATATGTGCAGATTGTGAACTGTTTATTTCAGAACTAGAACCACTTGAAATTTTCCTTAGCTTAAGTTTGTAAGCAGATTTCAAAATATTTGGATGATTTTTAATGATGAGGGAACAGTTGTTAAAAATGGTTCTAGATTTGTATTTGCAAATGGATGTTCTATTATCTAAGAATTCTATTTTTAAAAAAATACAGACAGGTACTTTCTCCAATTATTGTCTTGCTTTGTCTGTATTTTCTGCCCATGCAGCGTATTTTATAGGTCTCTATCCCTTTTTCCAGATAACAGCATCCATTTGGAATCATGAAAGGTGAAATACCTAATTTGTAGTTTTAATTCTGGTTTCTTAGAAAGAATACTATGTTGTACAGCTACTTTTTGAAATTTTGGAATTTGTTTCATTTCACTAACTATTTATTGAGGGTGTTATATAGTGCCGATAATCAGGCATGGCCAAATATAAGATTAAATGCCATATAAGCATTTTATTCAATAAATTCTATTGGCGATCTCTGTAAGAAAAAGTATAATGACCACAGTGTTGGAGGAAATCTTCATGGAAAATTCTGTAAATTGTGGATTCAGTTCTCATCATTAACACTGGTGATTGAATGAACAAGTGATTGGAGTCACAGTATGACTTCATGGAGGTAAATGACTGAAGATAATATTTTAAAAAGTAAGTTAAGTTCTGTAGGAGTGATATATAGCAATTCTGTGTAATGTTAAACTGGTTATTGTTCATCTACTGTCAATTGGTCCTGGGCGATTTCATTCACTAAAGTGTATGTCTTAATGCAAGCCAGACCATGTTTCCTTCTGCCCCAAGGCCATAGGTGTCTCTGACTGTCTTAGACACTTGCTGCACACTGGTCATTAGTAGGAGGGCTGGCTGAGATCCCTGCTACCATGTGAGAGGAGAAAGCCTGAATTAGTCCTGCCCAGGAATAAGCTAGTTTGCATTTGACTGATACTTCACATTGGCAGAGACACTACCATAAAATTTCAGTTGTTGAAGTTGCAACAGTTGTTGAGAAATTTGAATTAAAAAAATAACAGTGGAGAAAATAGTTACACCCAATGAATTTAACGTTACTTTGTTAAGTATTTATTATTATGTGAGGTTCTGGGCTAGATTCTATGGGAGAATCAGAGAAACAGACTTAATCCTTGTCTTCAAGAATTTTATCAGTAACTACTTTGCTTGACAAAATACTCGGGAGAACTGCCTCTCCATGAAGCCCAGATAATGAGGTGCATACTTACTGAGCTCAGGCTATGTGTCAGGCAGCATAACATCCAGGGGATATTAAAGCAGGAACTATGCCTGGAGAAGAGACACGGGTTAGATCCTAGAAGACATTTTATGCTAAGGAGTTACATAAAGTTTTAAAATAATTCTGTATGGTATGATTCTAACATAAAAGGAAATGTTAAGGGGAATAGTTCCTTTCCTACCTCCCTCCTGCCCTTACTTCTTTCTCTTTCCCTCTTCCCTCCTTTCCCATCCAGAGTGTTCTTTTTTTTAGACTACTTAATTGCTGCACTCTTCATATTGGCCACTCTCCAAATGAAATGATACATACTACATGCTTTATGGATCATGAAAGTATAAATCTTAGAATTATTGTAAGGCCACAAAATAGAATTTACATGGCTTTTCATGATTGTATTAATGATTAATACAACGCCTAACATTTTCTTATAAGCCTTATAATTCTTATATTGCTGGCTTTAATTTTTTTATTTTGACCTAATATGCATCACCAACAGAATATGATACAAATTTATGGTTTGAAGGTATTTGATGATCAACACTTAAACTTATTTTTAGAGTATCATTTATTGTCCTAAATAAAATCAGTATATGTATTTGATTATGTAATACTGCAGTTTGAGAATACTTATCTTTGCACAACAAATTAGTTTGTTGTTTTACTGTGCTTCATTGTCTAAGATACAACACCGTGTTAAAGCTATTTTCTTTTTGAGAAAACGATTTTTACACTGCAAACTTTAAAATTGTCAACATGAGTGAAAAACTGATTAGGTGACATATAAATATTTACTTCACTAGTTAAAACTTAAAATACATCTTAATGGGTGATATTTATGAGAAAATTGATATGTTCACAGTGTTTATAGTACATAGTAAGAACACAATTTGTTTATTCACTACTTGTGATAAATTTTTAGGTTGTTTCCAGTTTTTAATCTGTTATGAATAAAGCTGCCACGGATGTTTGAACATGAGTGTCTGGGTTGACACATTCTATTTTTCTTGGGAAAATTCCATATAGTAGGACTGTTTGGACATCTAGAAAATGTATGTCCAATATTATAAGAAACTGGTTTCCAAAGGGGCTGTGCTTACTGTTTTGTGTTCTCATGGGCAATTTCTGAGAGCCAGTTTCATGTCTTCACCAATACTTGGTATTTTTACTGTATGATTTTAGTTCATCGTATTCAGTTGGTATTTTATTCTCATTTCCATTTGCATTTTCCTGATAACTAGCGATCTCAAGTACCCTTTCGTGTGCATTTTGACATTTCTATATTTTCTTTCTGTTCAAGTTTTTACCTATTTAAAAAAATTGTGTAGTTTTTCTTTTTTCTTACTACTGATTTGTAGGTAGTACTTACATATTGTTCACAAAGGTTTTTAATCAAATATATGTATTACAGATATTTTTTCTCAGTCTGTGGCTTGCCTACTAATTTCTTTAATGGTGCTCTGAAGGGGACAAAATTCACATTTAACATTGTACAGGGGACAGTTAGCTTTCTGGAGAATGAATGCTTACTAATCATCATCATAAACCCCATTGGTCAGCTTCCAAGGAGAGTTTTATGCTACTTTGAATTCATTAGTACATTGTTTTTAAAAGATTTCAAAGACTGTTTCAGGGTTTGAGATTTATCTTAACTCTATCGTAAACCTTTTTAGCTTCTGTATTCCTCTAAGTAGTAGTTGCTTAATACAGTAATTTCCAATTAAAACAAAGTGACCTTTTAAATGTCTGAGTTCTTCAGATGGCAGGAAGTTATTCAGATGGGAACATTTCTCGAGGTGAAACTAGTGGGTCGTTTGCTCATTGGGAAGACCTGGGCCTGTTTCTGGTAACTGCTGGAAATTGTTAACTGAAAAGTAGGTACTCATTTCTATGGTGTTTTTAATGTGGCCTTCTTAATTTACATGCTGTAATTAGCATAAGAGGAAAGGATTTCTGGGAAATTTTCTTCTATAAGCAATACTCTGTTACAGAAATATAAGGTTGCTCAAATTCTGTGATATTTATTCCGTTAGGGAAAAAGTCAGTACAAAGTCAAGTAGCTTTGAACAGAAGATGACTTAGTTTCTCTACTAAAAGATATTAAAGGAATGACATCCTTTTTCAAACCTGAGATAGGAACTTTGGAAATTAAGTTTAAAAATTGAATGTGATTTGGTTTCTATTTCAGCCTCCACATGAGGTCTTCTCACTTGACTATTTTCACTTAGCTATGGGGAAATGTGGGCCTAACACTCCAGCCTGCAATTGGAGAGCTGTTTTGAGTCAAGCAGGAATTGAATTCAGGCTTCTTCATTTCCTGGCTGTTTGACCTTGGAAAACTCAGTTTTTCCATTGCTGTAATGAACTAAGATTATATCCAACCTTATAAAATTATCTATAATTTTCCTATAAAGCATTGATTGAGATAATTGTCTATAGCTACTGAAAAAATAGACACATATCATTTTTGCTCTCTTTGTGATAATACAGTAAGTTTGAATAGTAACTTTAATTATTCTCTAGCTGTCTTTCTTGCTCTTTCTGACAATCGGGCAACAGGTAGTTATTTCATTTATGTGCACTTTCATTACCTAGTGAATGGGCATCAAATCAGCTATGCCTGTCTTTACTGACTCTGACTATTGGGAATTCTAAATTGTTTATACTTCTTGCCATGGGTAAAAGGACCAGGTCAGTTTATATCATACATTCTACTTAGTTTAGAATTTTCTTAGCTTAGTATTGATGCAATTTATGTTTTGATTAAACTAATGTTTAGTGTTTTTCTTAAACATTCACAATCCCTATATAAATATATGTATATGATACTTCTTATTTCTGAATTCATATTCCCTCAAGTATGGACTTGTGATACTGGGTGGTCTTCATTTATGTCATTTTGGAATGAAGAAGAACTATACACCAAATACAGCCACATCTCATTTATTCTTAATTTAATGAAATAGCATATCATAAGAGCAATTGCTAACACTATTTATTAGTAATATTTTTTGATGGCTTCCCTAATTCAGTCTGGGAAGGGAGTATTTCAATGAAAAAGAAACATAAAACACAGGAAATAGCCATGCAGCTATCCCTTAACTGGTGTTTTAAATAATTTTGAGAAATAGAAAAGGTGATTATTTGGATAAGTGCTTATTTGAAATTGTGTTCATGTGGGTGTGTGTAACACATTTCTCATTATGGATGTATTAACAAAATTCATTTCACATAATGAACGATGCAACACCTCCATAAATCATGTTCCTGCTGCTGAGATTACATCCCATTTCTGTTATCAACAACCCACACTTATACTTTTAGAACAAAGGCCAAGTCCTATCACTTCTCAGCTCAAAACCCTCTCCATTTCATATGACTAAAAGTTGAAGCTTTCATAATAGCCAACAAGACCCTACACTGTCTTCCTCCTTACCTCTCTAATTTCGTCCTCTAGCCCCTCCCCTTCTCTATAAATTGATTCTGAGTTGTTCAGGCCAGAAATTCAGGAGGCAACCTTGATTTCACTCTTTCACAGTCTACAGCCAATTCATCAGCAAATCATGCCAGCAATTGCTTCAAAACACATACAGGTTCTGACCACTTCTCATCACCTTTGTCCACAGCACTATCCTCTCTATCCTATTTCAGTAGAAACCCAGCTGGTCTCACCCCTTGTCGGTGCTCCTTGCAGTAGCTTTAGTGAGCTTTTGACCAGCAGCTTGACTACCCTCCAGTGGCTCTTTACTACACTGAGAATGAAATGGCCAGGTCCTCACCATGACCCTCAGGCCCTCTGCGATGTGCCCTTGTCTGTCAACTGCTGCTTCCTCTTCTCCCCTCCTCCACTCTGCCCTTCCTTTGGGTCTGCACGCTCCTGCTTCATCTGTGATGCCTTTGCCTTCTGTTGCAGCTCAGACATTTCCATGTCTCACTTGAGCTCCTTAAGGTTGCTCCTCAAATGATACCTCTTTTGAGTACTCAAATCCTGGCTGTCAGGTCCTACTCTTATACCATTAGCTGTTTTATTTTTCTTCCTAGTGCTCACCAACATCTGAAATCGAACTGTGTGTTTAATGGTTTATCTTTTGCGTATCTCTGTCTGGCACGCATGCTCCTTGAGGGCAGGGAATTGGCCTTTTCATCATTATCTACCTTGTGCTTAGAAGGGAGCCTGGTGTGGAGCAGATACATAAAGAATCTGTGTACCATGAGCATGTTGTTCCTTTTGTCTAGTGACAGGAGGTGAAATTTGCAGGTATTTCAGGACATAGGCATTAGCTTCCCAATGGGATGCCCACTCCCAGTACATTTCAGGATATGTTGTTGAATGTGAGATTTTGAAATCGAGTTCCTGCCCTGATTCTTTGATCAGAATGTACAGTTTCACAGTTTATTAGGAGGGAGCTGTTCATTTGTGGGTTGGTCTGAGTGCCTGTGTCCTCAGCCTCCCCAGTGGCCCCAAGGCAGTCCTGGCCAAGGTGGAAGGAAAGGAGGGTTCCTGTCCACCTGGGAGGCAGGGCCTGGAATTAGTTTTGCTGTCTCAAATCAGTGTCCTGGGATGAACAGGGACACCACTTTCCCCACTGAGCTTCCACCCAGTAATCCACTGAACAGTGTACATCCATGCTGTAAAATTGGGTTCTACTCATTTCTGGTTTTTAGTCCAGTCCTTCATGAGATTTGTGGCCCAAACTTAAATCCTACTGCACTTGGAAGAAGCTGCAGCAGTAAAAATTATTCCCTGTGAGGTGCTACTCACCCTTCATACCCTGTCCTCCCCAATGACACCTATTGGGGTCATCTACTGAGGTGACTTTCAGAAGAGTGACAGTGGACCATATGTTCCCATCCTCCTGAATATTATCACTGCTGCCTGACATTTACTTGCTGAGGTGTTTAGAGCTTCCAGACACCCTGCCCCAAAACATTGGCTATCTCTGATTAGGTTTTAGTATGCGAATCAGTTTATCTTTTATATTATTTGCATTTTCACACTCCAAGCCCTGTAAATAATTGCCCTAAACCATGTTAGTTATCTGCACTCAGCCTCGCAAGAATTTCATTTACATCCCTAAAAGGCTGCTTGCTTCTTGAGGATCTAGGATGATTCAAGTCCTGAAATCAAGAAACTATTGATTTTAGGGGGTATTTGCCATTTTGCAGTAGTTAAGCAAATCTGTTGTATTTTTGTGGTTATTCAACAGAACTCATAAAGTTTGAGCAGACATTAGCTTTTTTCTTCGTTTGTTTTTTTTTTACATAATCTAGGTCCGAAAAGAATGCATACACTATTTTTAAGTTATCATAGCTTTTTTTCCTGGAAGGAAAGTTTTCTTAACATTCACCCAATTTGCCTCATGAATATTCAGCTGTTGTCAGAGCTGCAAGCCAATATTCATGGAAATGAACTCATTAACAGCTTTTTGCTAGCTCCTATTTGATTCATGAAGTATGTAGGAATATTTATAATATTTCACATTTCACTTGTTTTTTGAAATGAAATTTTTTGTAGTAATTGTTCCCCCAGATTTTCATAGTTGGGTTTATTTTTCCTCATATTTATTGAATGTATAAGCAAATGCCTTCAGATATTTGCCTTCTTGGAGGTTAATATAATTTTTACAGAGAAAATTATGAATACAAATTATCAGTGGCTTAAACCATTTTTAAATATTTTATGTTATTTATATGTACACAATACCTGTTGTTCTTATCAATGCATTCATTATAACTTGCTGTGTGGGTGTTGTAAAAAAAGAGCAATTCCCCTTGAAAATCTTCCTTCTAACATTAGAGTGCTAGTTAATGAAAGCAGCATCTGGCAAGTATGTTTCATGATACAA
Organism: Manis javanica; assembly: GCF_040802235.1. NCBI lineage: Eukaryota > Metazoa > Chordata > Mammalia > Pholidota > Manidae > Manis > Manis javanica. The sequence goes on from NC_133157.1 coordinate 156,194,752, forward strand.
ATGAAATAGAAAAAATAGTTACAATAGCAAACAGCTATCTGTTGGTCCCAGTGTGCCAGTTGCTATATGTTTGATTCATGTGTTTAATCTTTACAAGTCTGTAAGTAGATACCATAGCACTCTCCTTTTACAAACATGGAGACTGCCACAGGAAGGTAAATTTCCTTGTGTGATGTCACACATCCAAGCTGGGTCCAGAGGTCAGGCTCTTAACCACTTCTCGTTTTTTATTTTTTATTTTATTTTGGCAAAGTCCCTAACCTGGATTGCCTATTGTCTGGACTCCTGTGCATTCTTTCCTCCCTAATTTAAAGTATCATCTGTTTCAAATACTAAATTCCTTTCTGGACTCCCTGCTGTTCCATTGATCTCTTTGGCTATATTAGCCCAACACTAACCATTTTCATGATTGTATATTAATTTGTTTTAGGAATAGAGTTCGAGTAGAATGAAAAAGGGGAGAAAGAAAACTAAGACTAAGACTGAATCATCTATTGAATATATAGGCATGAGAGAAAGAGAGAAAGGTATATGGTAAGTCAGAAGGGGCAATAGGATTTTGATGGAAAAGTCATGTGTTTTAATGATAAGAGTGGACAGAGTTAGGAGTCAGTTTTAAAGAAGGTAAATTAGATATATGCATTTCCCACTAAAAAAGTTTTCTATATTAGTTGAAACAAGTGTGAAGCAAAAAACTTTTTTGTATGCCTCGTGGGGTTGCACAGTGAGCTAGATCAGAGAAAAGAGGGTGGTGGGTGCCAGGCAGAGACGGATCTTGGTGTTGGGATCCTCATGCATTTCTTTGGGTTGTTTTCCAACATTAAGTATTTTTCCTTCCCCCACTGCTTACATTTCCTTTTCATGGGAACTGGATTCTTGAATAACGACTTAAACAGGAATAGTGTTCTGCACTTTAAATTTGGGAAATGACCAGTTTCCTGTGCCAGAGAAAAATTTGTGCTTGAGAATATTATCTATATAATGTACTTTCTACTTCCCGCTTAGCCTTTTTCTTTCATTGTACTGTGTTTTTAAGTTATCTGATATCAATGTAAATTCCTGAGCAGCGCAATATGAAGTATTATATTGGAGACACAATAGTCTTCTGGAAAGTCTGAATAAATATTTGTATAATATCAAAAATATGGCAATTTTGCAGACATCTTATTAAGGAAAAAATTTCCAAGTATGTTCCTGTAAGCTTATGAACTCCCGTTTAGAAGTCCATTTTATCCCATGTATATCATGAGCTGACACCATGAAACATTCTTTTATCTGAACTGCCACCAAAAACTGTGGGATTTACCTTTTTTTTTTTTGTTATAGTTCTGAACAAAATGAAAAATTTATCATTTTTGTCTGACTTTAAGCTCTTTTATAAATACTATGGCTTGTAACATATAAATGAATAGATTTTAATTAAATTTTGCCACCTTGCCTAATATGCTATCTTTAATGGTTCTATTGGTGCTGTAAAGAGCTGGTAGCATCCAGAAGGGCTAAGGTAACTTCCAGAATGTTAGTCTTTTTTTCTGTTCCTGACTACTCTGTAGAAGTCCTCTCAGATGAGCTTGTCATTTTACTTCATCAGCCTGTGTGATTTTTGTCTGTACCCAGATCATGTAAAAGCTATTGTTTGACCATGTGCCACCATACACTGTTCATTTTATTAATACCTTGTGCTTTAAATCCTCTCCAGGATTATAGAGATAGGCTCCAGTCTTTTCCACCTGAATTAATTTTTTTTTACTTTCTTCTGTTAATTGTAAATTTTTGGGATGATTAGAAAATGTAAATAGAGGGATTGACAGGAACCACACTGGGAGCCAGCCTGGAATTCCGAGCAGAAAAGATCGCATACAATATGACAATATGGAGTATGTGAGCATGTGTGTGTGTGTGTGTGTGTGTGTGTGTGTGTGTATTTTTAAAAAATAAACATAGTAGATTTTTCTCCTGCAAATGCCTTGAATTATTTGTTTTCATATCAAGGAATTCTCCCAAAGTTAGAGTTAGCTGGACTAATCCTCTGTTACTAGAGGAGCAGAGAAGGGGAGGGCAGGGCCCTTACCCTTTATTTCTGTCTCTATGGTGTTATTAATAATTAAAGCCACAGTAGAAGTTACAGAACTATGGTTGTGTTTGTAGCAGTGTGGTAGTAGAGATATCAGCTAACATTTATTTGGTCCTAATTATGCACCAGAACTGTACAAACTGCTAACAAAAATTACCTGTGCGAAGTCTTTTCACCTCTCTGTGCGATAGGTACTGCTATTATTAACCTGATTTAATGAGCAGTGAAACTGAGACTTTCAGCCTTTTGCTTCAAAAATGCTACCACAGGGTTGAATTCAACCTCTTGGAGACACATCCTGCGTCTGTGTAAGTATCTGGGTAGGTGTTTCTAGGTGTTTTGGGAAAGGAACACAGAATATTCATTTTGAGGGATTTCAAAAAACAACTGTGAATATTGGACATTTAATCTTATTTACTTTATTTAGTTGATTTTTCCATAAAAGCTAGTGTATTCCTGACCATTCCGGTAAGAGAATTCCATCACCCAAAACAATACAAGAAGCACAAGATCATCATGAATCAAATGATACTTGGAAGGTATAAGCCAAGAAGCGTTTATTGCCAGAGTCACTATGTTAAAAAAAAATTAATAGTTATAATAAAGGACATAGAGTTTTTCCAGTCTTTGTGAAAACTAGTTGTATACATGGCTGCAGAGTTGTCTCTAGAAAACATCACTTCTAAGTAATAACACCTAACCTAATTGTGAATTCCTTGGTAAACTAGGCGTTAAGTAAATAGGTGCCGATTTTCTCAGTTATTTTATTTAAGGTTTTCTTTCTGTCTCTCATCTTGGGAGAACTTTTTCACCCCATGCTTTAAGGTCAGATGCCACTTTAAAACATATTCTGGAATGATCAGTATTAAAAATTTGAAAGAGCCAAAAGGGCCTTGGCTGAACTGTAAGACTATGTGCTGAAAATTGAAATGGCTACAGAGATGTCTACGTCACAAAACTGAGTAAAATGAATTTTGTGTAAAGAAGATAACAACGTTAGAGTGAGAATAAATAATGACATTTAGCTTTAGTGTAGGGGATAATAAGGAATAATAGTGACTGTAGCAAATGAAACATGCCTTTGCTCCAGCCTATTGCTACCATTCAGGACTGTGGGCCCTGTGTTATTTTTTCCTAGTGTTTGAAGATAGATTAAAATTATTGACTTTAATGTGAATATTTTTATTTCTTTAAATGGTAGCACCTGAATCAATGTTTTAACCACACTGTTATGTTAAAAATACCTCTGCTGCTTTTGACCTTTGCTTTAGACCAACCCATTGCTTTAGGTCAGTGGAAGTTAAATATCTAAGGAAGATGGCTACAATATACCTATTTGTACAGGCTGAGATGCAAGACGAGGTGGTAGAAATCAAAGCTGTGAAAAGAATAAGAAAAAGTTAAACAAAAACTTAACAAAAACTTTAAATATTAACAAAAGACACACTTTAGGAAAGTTTGCATTAATTGTAGTATTTTATTGTAACCATCTCAATAAATTTCCTAATTTTCATTTTTAATTTTAATAATCTTATGCATTACTGTAATCCATTGACAATGGTTCTGATTTCTCTTTCATCTTCTATTTTCACTATTGAATTTCCAGCCACAATATTATTAATCATCTTCTCACATGAAAAGGCACTCAGCTAGTCATCAGGGAAGTGCAAAGCAAAACCACAGCCGGGTATCACTTCACAACAGTCAGAATAGTTAGTATCAAAAAGGCAAGAGATAACAAGTGTTGGTGAGGATATAGTAAAAAGTGGACCCTTGTGCACTGTTGGTGGGAATATAAATTAGTGCAGCCACTATGAAAAACAGTATGGAAGTTCTTCAAAAAATAAAAAATAGAAATAGCATAGGACCCAGTAATTCTACTTATATCTGAAGAAAACAAAAACATTAATTTAAAAAGATACATGTACCTCTATGCTTCTTGCAGCATTATTTACAATAGCCAAGATATGGAAGCAACCAAAGTGTCCAAAGATAGATAAATGGATAAAGAAGATGAGGTACATATATAAAGGAACATTACTCAGCCATAAAAAAGAATGAAATCTTGCCCTTTGAGATAACATGGATGGAGTTAGAAGGTATTGTGCTAAGTGAAATAAGACAGAAAAAGACAAATACTGCATAATACCATTTTTTGTGGAATCCAAAATACAATACAAGTGAACAAACAAAAACAAAAAATAGACTTACAAATTCAAAGGACAAGCTGGTGGCTACAAGAGGGAAGGGGATGGTTGAAATAGGTAAAGGGGATGAAGAGGTACAAACTTCCAATTATAAAATAAAAAGTCACAGGGGTGAAAAGTACAGCATATGGAATATAGGTTAAAAAAAATCTTGTCTCTTGTATGTAAGTAGTGCACTGATCACATGCTCGCAAAGATTAATTCTTTCCCCTGAAAACTTCTGAAGAACACAGTCTGTCATGCTGTCTTTTGGCATAGAGAGGTCATATAGAAACACTAAATAATTATCCTTAAATCCTGGGAAAGTTTAATCTGGGAGTTAAAAAGTCTGCATGGTATAATGAGAAATTATGCTCACCGAGGCTCTCAGATGACAGTGATATTCACTTTGAATTAATAGTTATACTGAAAAAGAGCAAAACCTCTTTTGGTGGGAAATTGAGGGGATGTTAAAAGGCCCTCAACAATTGTGATACAACAAATCCATTTGATTCTCAATCATGAGTAATATCAACATTCAAAGGGCTTTCACTGGGATTCTGACATGCTGTTTAGGTATTACTGTGATTGCATTAGGCATCTATCTGAATAATCCAGCTGTGACATATTTTTTTGATGGTGTAGAGTGATGGATGTCCTTGAGGATGAGTCATCACTGCTGCTGAGCTACTAACAAATGATTTATTATTATATAAGTTTTTGGAGTTCTGTGTGGGTAGAATATTGTCACGGCAGTCTAGAGACAAACTTACATCATCTTCCAAAGGTAAAAAGATGCTTCCCATATTCTGTAGGCACTTACAATCTGGTAGAGAGCAGACATGCACCAACAGTATTTTATAATTGTTGTTCATTCTGTCTGAATGGGAAAGACCTGACAAAGGGAGTTAAAAAAAAAACTACTTCATTATTTGAGAAGAAATTTAAACATAAATTGTCCCTATTTATAATTTTAATAAAAATGTGTTTGACTTACTCATAATCTAACACAATTATTGAGACAGACAGAAATAGAGAAATATGGGACTTAGGTAAAGCTCAGTGAGACATAGGAAATCACTTGCAGTGGAGCTCACAGAGGTTGTGATAATTCAAAAGCTTTTTAGCTTCAAATTTGTGAATTTATTTGGCATTGCTATAGGTATTTTGGGGGATTGTATGTGGCAGTGTTGCTTAACTGTGGAGATGTAGAGTAGGTATATGGAGACATGTTTTGGTTGTGACAATTGGGTGGCAGTTGCATTGCCACTGGTATCTGGTGGGTAGAGGCCATGGAACTTTTGAACATCTTACATGTACAGGACAGTTTTCACAACCAAGATTTATCTGGCTCCATATGTTGATGGTACTCATGTTGAAAAACCCTGGTATATGGTGATGGAAAAGGAAAAGATTATATAGTGTCTTAATATGTCAAGTTGCCTGTGAATATTTGGAAAGATAATACATTAGGGAAATTAATACTAAACAGTCTGGTGGTCTGCTGACAGAAAAACCATTTAGCCAAGAAAAAATTCTCCCCTCATTCCACTAAAGTTTATTGAGAGCTTAACAAGTGCCAGGCATTGTTGGGGATGCCAGGGTGTTCCAGGGAGGAAAACATACCGACTCTGCCTTCACAGAGCTTCAGTCCTAACGTGGGAGCCTAGTAAACCAACAGATACAGAAAATGGGACAAGGTGTGGGAGGTGTTCTGGGCTAAATAAAACAGAATAATGTGTTGGGTGGGCACTTTCAGGGTTGAGAAAAGGAGCATGTCAGGAAAATGGTCATGAGAGAACTTCTGAAGGGGTAGCAGTTAAGCTGAGAACTGAGTGACAGCAGATGAAAGCTGGATGAAGAGTGTTTGAGGTTTTAAAAAGGTGCCAAGGTGGAACTAAGTGTGGGGAGATGTAGGAAGGGTGCTGTTGGACAGTGGTCCAGAATGGGAAACTGGGATGAGACAAAATAGGAGAGGAGTGGGAGGACTAGATTATGTTCATTTCTTTTCAGCACTGAATAATATTCCGTTGTCTGGATCCACAGTTTGTTTATCCATTCACCTACTGAAGGATATCTTGGTTGCTTTCAAGTTTTGGAAAATATGAACACAGCTGCTGTAAACATCCAGGTACCTGTTTTGATATGGATATAAATTTTCAACTCATTCGGGTAACTTCTAAGGACCATGGTTGCTGGATTGTATAGTAAGAATATTTATGGTAAAAATATGCCAAATTGCCTTCCAAAGTGGCTGTTCTATTTTGTATTCCACCAACAGTAAATGAGATTTCTGGATTTCTCAACCTTTGCCTTCCTTGATCCTTGCCAGCCTTTGGTGTTGTCAGTATTTTGGATTTTGTCATTTCTGATAGGTGTGTAGTGGTGTCTCATTGCTGTTTAATTTGCAATTGCCTAAGGACATAAGATTTGAGCATCTTTTTATATGCTTATTTGCTATCTGTACATTTTCTTTAGTGAGGTGTCCAGTTTTTTTGCCCATTATTTAATCTGGTTGTTCATTTTCTTACTGTTGAGTTTTAAGAGTTCTCTGCATATTTTGGATTATCGTTTATCATATATGTCTTTGGCAAATATTTTCTCCCAGTCTTTGGATTGTCTTGTTCTCTTGTCTTTCATAGAGAAGAAATCTTTAATTTTAATTAAGTCCAACTTACTATTTCGTACATGGATTATGACTTTGGTGTTGTTTCTAAAAAAGTCATCACCGTCATGGGGATGGTACTATAGCATGGAGAATATAGTCAGTGATTCTGACACATCTTTCTTTGTTGACAGATAGTAAGCACACTAGTGGGGGTGAGGATTTAATAATAAGGGCAACTGTTAAACCACTATGCTGTTTATTTGAATCAAGTGTACAATTGATATCAATGATACTTCAATTGAAAAAGGAAAAATAAATAAATTTTTGAAAATCACCACACACAAAGTCATCTAGATTTTCTTCTGTGATCTTCTAGGCATTTCATAGTTTCACATTTTATGTTTAGTTCTGTGTTCCATTTTGAGATAATTTTTTTGAGGGATGTAAGGTCTGTGTCTAGATTCTTTTTTTCTTTTTTGCATGCGATGTCCAGTTGTTTTAGCACCATTTGTTTGTGAACAGACTGTCCTCTCTCTATTGTATGTCTTTGCTCCTTTGTCAAAGATCAGTTGACTCTATTTGTATGAGTGTATTTTTGGGCTGTCTATTATGTTCCATTGATTTATTTGTCTATTCTTTCTGTAATACCACACTGTTTTGGTTACTGTAGCTATACAGTAAGACTTGAAGTGAGGTAGTGTCATTCTTCTGACCTTGTTCTTCTTTAATATTGTGTTAGCTATTCGAGTCTTCCATGTCTCTGTATAAACTTAAAATCCTTTTGTTGATATCCACAAAATAACTTGTGTCATTTTGCACCATAAATTTCCTTCTAAGCATTGCTTTTGCTGCATCCCACAAATTTTGGCAAGTTGTTATTTCCATTTTCTTCAAAATATTTTCATATTTCTATTGAGGTTTCTTGTTTGGCCCATGTATTATTTAGAAGTATGTTGTTTAATATCTGTGTATTTTTGGGGTTTTCTAGCTGTCTTTCTGTTTGTTAATTTCTAGTTTAATGAATTACATTGTGGTCTGAGAGCAGCATTGTATAACATCTATTATTTTACTCTTGTTAAGATGTGTTTTATTCCCAGAATATGTTTTATTTTGGTCAGTGCTTGGGGAGAATGTGTGTTCTGCTGTCAGTGTCCATTATGTTCCCATTGGTTGATGTTGCTGTTGATCTCAGCTATGTCTTTACTGATTTTATGCCTACTGGACTTTTCCTTTTTTTTTTTTTTGAGAGGGCATCTCTCATATTTATTGATCATATGGTTGTTAACAACAATAAAATTCAGTATAGGGGTGTCAATGCTCAATGTACAATCATTAATCCATCTCAAGCCTAATTCTCGTCAGTCTCCAATCTTCTGAAGCATAACAAACAAGTTCTTACATGGTGAACGAATTCTTACATAGTGAATAAATTCTTACATGGTGAACAGTACAAGGGCATTCATCACAGAAACTTTCGGTTTTGATCACGCATTATGACCTATAAACAATCAGGTCAAATATGAATATTCGTTTGATTTTTGTACTTGATTTATATGTTGATCCCACATTTCTCCCTTTATTATTATTATTATTTTTATTTTTAATAAAATGCTGAAGTGGTAGGTAGATGCAAGATAAAGGTAGAAAACATAGTTTAGTGCTGTAAGAGGGCAAATGTAGATGATCAGATGATCAGGTGTGTGCCTATGGACTAAGTATTAATCCAGGCTAGACAAGGGCAGCAAAACATCCACGGATGCAGAAGATTTTTCTCAAAGCAGGGGGGGTGAGTTTCTGAGCCTCACCTCTGTTGATCCCCAAATTCTCACCTGATGGCCCCCCTGCGACTGTGCCTGTCTTAGGTTGTTCCTCCCTTGAGGAATCTTACCCATCTCTGGCTAACCAGTCTTCTTCCGGGGCCATACAGGGAAATGTAAAGTTGGTAAGTGAGAGAGAAGCCATATTGTTTGAAAAGGTTAGCTTTTACTTCTTTGCAGATTTATGCCCTGTGGGTTCTATGCCCAGCACTTGTCTCGAGGTATCTTTATCACCTGGAGGAATTATGATACTCGGTAAATTCGATATGAGGCACGAATTTTATTTAAGGGTTGTAATTAGGAAGGAAGAAGAAAAGCTACAGATGTAGCATATGGAAGGAAACATAGGAGGATTGATTATTTCTTTGACATATCTTCTTGTAGAGTACCTTAAGTATGTATAGGTTTTAAACTACTAACTAATTTGCACACACATATTAACATAATAGGAATACGGTGACATAAACAAAGCAAATCTATAATTACCATCCATCTCCAGTGAAGCCAAGAAAACCATTTAGGCACCCTAGGCATTTGTGAAAATTTATCTATGATATGATGGATATTGTCCAATTGTACTTGAATAGTCTGAGAAAAATCAGACAAATTAAAGCAGCCCATTTCTGGGATGGACTTTTCCATTTTTGATACAACTTTCTAAAATCCTTTTGAAGACATGGCCTGTTTATAGTTATGTAATACTCATCTTTACCTCTGATAACTCTTTGTGGTTTGAAGTCAGCTATGTCAGAAATTAATAGAGCTTCTCCCACTTTGTTTTGATTAGAATTAGCATGGTGTATTTTTCACCATACCTTTTCTTTTAAATCTATGTGTCTTTATATGTAAAGTGGGTTTCTTTTAGACCGCATATTGTTGGGTCTTATTTTTTGATCCACTCTGACAATCTCTTTAAATTGGTATATCTAGACCACTGAGTTTTTCTTTATTGAAGTATCATATAAAATCCTATATTGATTTCAAATGTACAACACAGTGGTTCAACAGTTACTCATATTATTATATCCTCACCCCCTCTAGTGTGGTTACCGTCTATCAATGTAGAAAGATGGTACAGAATCATTGACTATATTCTCCATGCTCTACTACCATCCCTGTGACCAACTTATATTGTGATTGTGAATTATTGTCCCCCTTACACCCCTCACTCTTCCTCTCAAACTCCCCAACCCCTCCCCCTGAATAACTTGGTCACTTCTCAGTGTCTGTGAGTCTACTGCTGTTTTGTTTCTTCTGTTTTGCTTTGTTTTTATATTCCACAGATAATAGACCATGAACATTTAATGTGCTTCTTGATATAGCTGTATTAGTGTCTACCATATTTCTTACTGTTTTATGTTTTTCACCCTTACTTTCGTCTTTGTCTTCCATTTCTTTTTTGTTTCTTGTGGTTTTGAGAATTTTATATGATAGTTTTTTTATATACAATTTTTTATTAAGGTATCATTGATATACACTCTTACAAAGGTTTCACATGAAAAACAATGTGGTTACTACATTCACCCATATTATTGAGTCCCCCCATGCCCCATTGCAGTCACTGTCCATCAGTGTAGTAAGATGCCACAGTCACTACTTGTCTTGTCTGTGCTACACTGTCTTCCCCATGATCCCACCTTTTGTTTGCATTGATAGGGCATGAGCAGCAGTACGTAAAACTGCTGGTGCTTTCATATGAATCAAAGCAATGGCACCAAACTGCACTAATAATCACTATATACTTTACTGTTACCCACTCATTGGGATGGTAATGGGGGATGACAGTTTTACTTAAAAAAATAGTCTTCGTAAAGCTGTAAAAAATCACTAATTTTATTAAATCTTGTCTCTTGAGCATTTATCTTTATCATATTCTGTTTGATGAAATGGGCAGTATACCTGAGTACTGCTGCTGCGTACTCAGGTATTTCGGTTGTCTCCAGGGAAATGGTTTGTGTAATTGTTTGAGTTGCTGTGGCACATGATATTTACTTGATATAACTGAGACAAGCTATTGTTTCAGGCATTTTGGTTTTGGCAGATATTTTCTCAAAAAAGAATGAAGTGAGCCTGTCACTTCCAGGAAAACAACTGATATAGTATTTGTTGATTATAAATTAAAAGTTGGAAATGAATTTAGAGTTTTGGAAAAATCATGTATCACTGTGAGCTTGCCAGCTTCCTAATGCTTAAAGAATTTTCTAATGAGTTGGATAGTGATATTAACAAACGTGACTTCTTGTGACTTCTTTATATTGAATAATGAAATGTGTTAGTATTTAGAAGATATGCATAACTCTCAGTAAATCACTGTTAAAAAATTTACAGTTTAATTAAGCATGGATAAATGTCCCTTCAAATGCAATAGAGGTCAATAGATTTTAGTGTAACAGAGTATGAAAATTTGCTGATATGTCTTCAGATTCTATATCTTTAAGAAACTACCCCTTACTGAGTTTTTGTGTTGTAATAAAGAATAGTCACAACTCTGCAAATGTTATAGTAGTAGACATATTTCTCCCTTTTCAAACTATCATTGTAAATGTGTTGTTTTCAAACACAATACATCACAACAGATTGAACTATATGTAAGAATCCAGCTATCTTATATTAAGCTAGACATCAAAGATTTTCAATTATGTACAACAGTACTACACTTCAGAAATTTTTTGGGAAAAGATAGCTATTTTTGATAAGAATATGTTATATATGTTAATAAGTAATGGGTTTATGATTATTAATTTAAATAAATTATAAATATGATTTATTGGATAACAAGTATTAAAATCTTTTAATTTCTAATATGATAAATGTTGATAGATGTAATATGTAAAAATCAAAGTTCTTTGTGGTTCTCCATGATTTTTAAGAGTATAAAGGAGTCCTGATAATGAAATATTTAAGAATCACTGCCAAGAACAATCATGGCACATGGTATAAGTATTACTGAATTTTTCTGTAAATATTATTGAATTTCCTGTAAATTGAAATTTACAGATATAAACACCACAGTATGTGTGTATGTCACTTTTTTCCATTTTAAAGGAAGGGTTCCTACTCAAAAAAATAAGAGGTCTTCAGGGAAGAGTGAGGTCCAGGTGAACCAGAGAAGTTACGAAGAATTCACCAGAACTATATTAAGGGAAGATAAGATGGAACTTTGAGGATAGACTGAGCTTGTATTTTCTAGCCTAAAAATAAACCCTTGATCCAAATCCATCTTTTTATATTTGCCCCCTTTCCCAGCATAAATTTTAAAATGTTTTAACTTTTCTATGGTTACTGGCTCCACTTCCCCATCCCCCATTTCCCCCTCCTCCCATCCCTTAGGGACTGCAATGGTCCAGATCACCAGTGACTGAGCCTGCATTGTCAGGTCATGTGTCTGTTTGCACCTTCCCTGAATTCTCAGCGCCCTTAAAGCAGCTGACCACTCCCTCTTTCCTTGAAACCCTCTCTCACGCTGGCTTTCGTGACACCACACTTTCCTGGTTTTGCTCTTACCTTAATGTCTTCTTTGGTTTCTCCTCTTCTGCTTGACATCTAAGTGTTGGAGTACCCCCCAACATTGTTCTGTGACTTTTTTCTTCATCTACATACTCTTTCCAATAAACTGGGGCCAGTTGTCTCTTCTCTCTGTGTGTACTTTCCCTGAGTTGCATCTCCATGCCAGTGTGACACTCAGTACTATCTTCACCTTCGACCTTCCTCAGAACCTCAGCTGATGTTTACATTGGTGTCCAATAGAGATCTCATGCTCAACATGGCCAGAACAAACTGATTCTCCCAACCCAAAACCTACTCCTCAGTCAGACAGCTCCATTCCAATAAAATGGCAACACTGTCAACCAGGTGTTGAAGGCAAACTCAAATGATAAGGCCTTTTATTTGTTAGGATTTCATTTTTCTCTCAGGAAGACAAAAGAAAACACTTCCCTTCCAAAGAGTTTTGATCTTATAATACTCTTTTAACTCCAGGAGGTAAAAGGAAAATATTTACCCATATTATTTTTTTCTATTTATTTTCATGAAGTGAGTATACATTTCCCCTCAAAAGTGAAGCCCTTCTTAAATTGTCCCCTTTTCACCTTTATATATAAAATTTACCCATCTCCAGTCATACTAAATAGCCATATTCTCAAGGTGTCAGCTTTCTGCTAAGATAATTCTAAATGGGGAATGTTTATAGGAGTAATAAGTTTCAGTGCCTATATGATAACAAAATTCAGATGGTGTCAGGTTATCTAGAATTAAAAGGCACAAACTTAAAATCTGTACAACTTTTGAGAATGATTTACCGTGTGTTCCTGATTAATGAGAACAGTAGGAAGGTCAAAAATGAGTTGAGAAACATAATTTAATACATTTAAATTATAAAATAAGCAAGTGCTTTCTGAGAATAAAACTCAGTGTGGACTTGGCTTTATTTTGAGCTGTCAGTGGCCCAGATGGACTGAAGGGAATTGCCATCATCTCCCCATTATATCTTTTTTTTTTTGGTATCATTAATCTACAATTACATGAGCAACATTATGGTTGCTAGACTCCCCCCATCAAGTCCCCACCACATACCCCATTACAGTCACTGTCCATCAGCGTAGTAAGATGCTATAGAGTCACTACTTGTCTTCCCCATTATATCTGAATCAGTTTTCTTCCTTCTTTTGATTTCTTGGTAGCAAATTTGTGACATCTTTAGCTTTCTGAAACTAATTAATCTATGACATACAACATTTTATCAAATACGTGATAAGAGAACATGGAGCAAGTTGAAGAGAAGGTGAAGCTTTCTGCTCTTTGGGAAAAAAGCCATCTGGGACCACAGTAATATCTAGCACTATATTGTGCAAAGTCCTTGCTGGAGGAATGCTGGCAAACGGTTTCCGGCTAACAGACGTGCAAGCTGAAGGGGTCCTGCGAGCCTCACTTCTCCAAATGTGACTTAGTCTCTCTCATCCGGCTCACCTGTCTCTGCATCTCACTAGCCCTCAGATTATTATGACCTGTTTACACAGGCCTGATTGTGATTTTCATTGTTGGGGGGAGGGTCTCCTAGGGGGGCATCAGAAACCCCAAGTGGTGAGAGTACTGTACACTGAGGGAGTGGAACACGGAGTCGAAAGTCACGGTGAAATAAGTGAACCTGTTTTTCCCATTGAGACTTACTCACGTTTTTCTCAAAGTCTGTTTTCTTCAGTCTTTGAAAGAATAAACATAAACGATTCTTTTTTTTTTTTTTTGAGAGGGCATCTCTCATATTTATTGATCAAATGGTTGTTCACAACAATAAAATTCTGTACAGGGGACTCAATGCACAATCATTAATCAACCCCAAGCCTAATTCTCAACAGTCTCCAATGTTCTGAAGCATAATGAACAAGTTCTTACATGGTGAACAAGTTCTTACATGGTGAACAGTGCAAGGGCAGTCATGACAGAAACTTTCAGTTTTGATCACGCATTATGAACTATAAACAATCAGGTCAAATATGAATATTCGTTTGATTTTTATACTTGATTTATATGTGAATCCCACATTTCTCCCTTATTATTATTATTATTATTATTATTGTTATTTTTAATAAAATGCGCAAGTGGTAGGTAGATGCAAGATAAAGATAGAAAACATAGTTTAGTGCTGTAAGAGGGCAAATGTAGATGATCAGGTGTGTGCCTCTAGACTAAGTATTAATCCAAGCTAGACAAGGGCAACAAAACATCCACGGATGCAGAAGATTTCTCTCAAAACAGGGGGGGTGAGGTTCTAAGCCTCACCTCTGTTGATCCCCAATTTCTCACCTGATGGCCCCCCTGCGACTGTGCCTGTCTTAGGTTGTTCCTCCCTTGAGGAATCTTACCTGTCTCTGGCTAACCAGTCATCTTCCGGGGCCGTTCAGGGAAAATAGGATTCTTAATCAAAATATGGTCTCTGAATCATTGCATCAGAATCACCAGCGGAAGTTGCTCAAAATGCAGATTTCTGGATCCTAAACCAATCTGCCATATCAGACCTGCTGGGGAATCTGCTTTAGGAAGAAACTCTCCAAGTCTTAGACAAAATACAAAGTTTGAGAGCCAATGGCATAAAAAGCTAGTCTCCAGTATGTATTTTCAATCCGTTTGTAGCAAAATGAAGGTGATCTAAGTCAGGTGAAATTTTGAACCAGTGAGAATGAATGAATGCAGAGATGAAACAGTGTATTAAATTACTCAGGTATTTTTGTGATGAGGGTATTAGTGCTGCCTTAGTTGATATGAGAAAGATTAAATACCTCAGTGACCAAAGTCTGAAAGAATCTTTAGATGCTTGTTGTTAAAGGGTGATTCTGAAAATACATTCTTTATCTTCAGGAAGGAACACATACATTTGTCAAAAATGTCAAATAAAAAATTGGTGATTTTGCACTTTCAGCAAACTATTCAAAATTCACTTTCACTGTCACAGAAAACAAGGCTTTTAAGAAAAATAAGTGCTTGGTAAGAAATGCTAACAAGTTCCAGTTTCTTTTTCATACACTAAGCAAAATAATTCTATATTGTCACTGAGTATAAGAAGATAAAAGGTCAGATAAAGATATATTTACTTTATTAGTTTGTATGTTCCCTTCTAATTCATATTTTGATTTATTTTTACTACCTTGTGGATAAAATGAGAGTTCCTGTGGCCAGGATTCTCACCTGGCCCTGGTTGACTAGCTCACTGCACACCTGTGGGCAATACATGGCTGTTGACTCTATATAAAGAGCTCTGCCCAGTGCTCTGCGTGTAACATGGTGGTGGGGCTGCAAGGCTGCATGCAAGCGGAGCAGAGGCTGGAGTGGTGGCAGCGCCGAGGACAGAGGCCCAGAGGACAGTTGTGTGGGACGGCTGTGCGGGCAGAGAGGGCCAGAGGCAGAGACCAGCTTGCTGCATGCTGACTCTCTCTGAGTGAATGGGATTCTAGTGACTGACTTGCCACCTGGAAATAAAGTTGGGTATAATTCACCCCAAGAACATTTTGCTGTCACTTTCTTTGGTCACGTTGAGTCCATAGTGAATTGCCTGGGGCTGAAATGCATTGGCAAGACATACCTCCTACCTTAATTTATTGGTTTCAGAATGTGACTGAGTACAGTTTATGAAGAAAAGGTTTGTACACATAGAGGTGAGATTTAAGCTTTGCTTGCATGAGAGGTTACCTGTTTACTATGTGGTCAATATGAAATGTAAAGTAACCAATTAAATCACCTGTTATTTCAAGGTTAAATGGAAAGGCCTAAGGAGCATTTTTGGAATGAGTGTATGGAAAAATATTCAAGAAAAACTAAAGTAAAAAATTAGACTAACACTAATTAAAATGGGCAAAGAAAATTCATAATCTTTCCATTGCCAATTATACCTAATTTCAGATAGTTCAAAACATTGTAGCACATGTTTTTAAATAAAAAGATTATAGTGACATTCAATGCTTTTTTATTCAATTTACTTACTTCAGCTGTATTATTTCATTCAGTTGAGGCAATTAGTACTGATGTAGCTTTGTAGTTCTAGAATCTGAAATGAACTGATTGAATGAGGAATAAAGATGGTGCCAGAGCTAATGTTAGGAATGAGATCTTGTGGCTCCTTTTGTTTCGTTGATTTTAAACGGTTTTGTTTTTATTTTTTACAAAAGTTACAACATGCCCACAGCCAAGTACTCTGAAAATAATGAAGTATAACAAAAGTCACCTTTCTACCACCTGGAGGTAACTGTTTGCATTTTGGTATATGCTACATATTTTTTTCTTAGTATGAATGCACACTGACATTAACCACATGTATATATACTTACGTGTAATATGCATATGTCTGTGTACATATATATGTATGACATACCAAGTGTGCTGCTGTGTTGCCAATGGGTTTCAGCCCTGGGCAAGTTCACTATGGATTCAGTGTGACCAATGAAATGACAGTAGTTCTTGGAATGAAAGGGTTTATACCCAACTTTATTCCCACAGTGGCAGGTCAGTCACTAGAATCCCATCCACTCAGAGGGAGTCTGCATGCAGCAAGCCAGTCTCTGCCTCTGGGCCTCTCTGTCTCCGCAGCCGTCTCAGTCTCTGTCCTCAGCGCTGCCACCACTCCAGTCTTGTCTCAGCTCTGCTGCAGCCGTGCCACCATGTTGCCCAGAGCACTGGGCAGGGCTCTTTATATAGAGTCAGTGACAACATACTGCCCACACGTGTGTAGTGAGCCAGCCGACCAGGGCCAGGTGAGAATCCTGACCACAGGAACCTTCACTTTATCCACAGCTACTTAGTAAACTTTTTCACCAAACAATATTTTATAGACATCTGTTGTATACACACATATGTATATATAATTTTCATCACATTTCATTTATGATTATACTTGGGCATAATATGCTATAATTTGCATGTGTCATAATATATTAAATGATTCCCATATTGATGGGCATGTAGATTGTTTCCAGTGTTTGCACTTTTGTAATCAGTGTGCTGAAACCCATTGTCTGAATGTTTTCTTAGGATAGATTCCTAGAATTGCTGGGTGCAAGGGAATGCCCATGTAATAATTTAAGATACATTGTCAAGTTGTCCTCAGAAATGTGCCATTTTATACTCTTCCTAGCAGTGTCTTGAGGGTGCTAATTTTGGAACATCATGGACCATCCTGTATTTTGTTAGTCTCTTAAATCTTTGTAAATAGAGCATGTCAGAAATGGGATTCTTACTTTGACTTCCATTTGTTTGATGCAGTATCCAGAGGGTTCCTCGAGCCCCTGTGTCCCTGGGTCCCCAGTGGGCTGTGCAGTCAGTCACACCCTGACTTCTTAGCTAGTGGCTGCAGTTCTGAAGACAGACAAGGGAAGATGTTATCTCACCTTCTCACTAGGTAGTTAAGGATGATGCCTTGAGGACGCAAACCAAATTTGCTGGATATAAAGACTCTTCTTAACTTTCTAACCTCTTTTAAGGCCCAGTATAAATAACTCTTTCTAATTTTCTTTTTCTTTGTAAAAATAATAGCTTATTTAGTCATGGGTCAAAGCTTACTGACCATGAAGAAGAGCCCAGATCTTTGAAATACTAATGAACTTATTTGCCTACCGTAGGGCTCTGGAGAGCAAATTCTGCACATACAAATTCTGGCTTAATAAAACTTGGGGAAGTAGGTAAGAGGGGAAGGGAATCCTTCCAGTCCTTTTTGAAGAGTCTCCCTTCTCCCTCTCTCCATCTCTCTCAGCTCTAAAGGGGTCACTTTAGAATTTTAGTAGCCCTTTTGTTTTTTAAATTAGAAATTCCATGTTTCATTAGGTTTTGATCTTTTGTGTTTTACAAGACTTAGAGGCTTGGGAAACATTTGACTTTTTTATCACAGAGCTTTGAAATCCTGGTGGATAAATTTAATTCATGTATACTGTTGGCCCGGCTCTCAAACTAGAAAGGAAATATAATTTCCACTTAGGAGCAGCAATGCGCAAGGTTTTCACTTTTTACAACAAAACTATTACACTCAGTTATTGGATGTTAAACTTTGGTTTCTTGGAAAAACTTAAATTCTGATCCCAATACTCAGTTATTTTATTAACCTAATGTTGCCTTCATCTTTTCTTGTTTCATGCAGGCATTCCTACACCGGATGAACCAGTGTGCAGCATCAAAAGTTGACAAAAATGTAACAGAGGAAACAGTGAAGGTGAGGAGGTGCAATTGGCCCTTGACCCAGGCACAAGTAACCCTTAGATAAAACGTTATCTGTGGGATGTAATTTAACAGCTCTTCAACTTATGTTCAGCTCCAGTATAAGTTCTGTGCCAGACACTTGTGTGGAATCAGAGAAAGGGAAACTAGGGCTAAGGAAAAGAAATGAGGGTTCTGAAGATGGAATAAAGACAGAGAAATTTTTTTTGCCAAGGCCTTCAGAAAGTTTGAAATAAGGAAGAAAAATCAGCCCAAGAGGCAGAACCTTAGTGTCTTTGAGAAGGAGGGAGCTGAGTTAGAGGTGGCTCAGTGTGCAGGGTGTGGGCAAATGGCACTTCCAGTCTCTGGTTACCAAAGAACAAACAGTTTGGATGGTCCACTGGTCCAGGAAGGAAAATCCACATAATTCCTTCAACTGAGAGACAAATGTATAAGCATTTCCTTTTAAACTGTAGGGAAGGAAAATTGTGAAGAGCTTTGAAAAAATGGGAAAGTAAATGAAAATTAATTGTGCTGTAAGTCACTATTATTCATTCAAGTTGTATAAATCATCACTGATATTTATGATGCTAACTTGTTTTACTTTACTGAAAGTAAAAAAATTCTGAGAATTTTACTTAATGGAAAATAAAATTCCAAGGAAACCTCTATTTCCCCATAAGTTAAATACTAACTTTCAAAATCTCCTTACCATGGAAGTATTTTAGTTTGTGTGCTTTTGGCTGCAAGGAAAAGACCCCTATCTCTCAAACTGATTTGCAGATTGTTTGGCTCTCCATTAGGAGTTCCAGATAGGACAGAAGGCTCAGGATTGTGACTCAGGAGGTCAGTAATATGGCAGGTTCTCTCTAGCTCTTTACTTCATCCTCCAGTTTATCAGCTTTGCCCCTGGGCTGGCCCCTCCCTCAGCTGCAAAACGACCCTGTACCTGACCCATTTCTGGACACAGCCCCTTTCCAAAGGGGAAGAGGGTTGTCCATTCCAGTGTGCCCTTAGGAGCAAAGAAATACTTCCCCTAAAAGCCTCCAGCAAATCTGCCCGCATTGTTTTACCTGCAGCCTAGGCTTGTTAATGAAGTGGGGCTACCATGCTTGAATTGATTTACTTGGACTTTTCCTGAGAGCCAGGACTAGGTTTTCAGTTCACAGAGTTGTGTGGGAGTGGAGAGAATGTCCAGACAAAGTTGGTACTCTGCTAGCCAGGCGGGTGGGAGGGAGAGCTACCTGCTGAGGTTTTCAGCTTGGAGGGAGAATACTCGCATGGACTTTTTAAACTTGCTTCACTGTTGCACTTACGTTTATTTACAGATGCTGTTCTCAAACATTGAAGATATCCTTGCAGTACATAGAGAATTTTTAAAAATTGTGGAAGAATGCTTACATCCAGAACCTAATGCTCAACAAGAAGTGGGGACCTGCTTTCTTCATTTTGTAGGATACATTTCTGTTTATTTTAAAGCTCTTTCCCCTGGATTTGAAGGTTAAGCTTTTTGGCATAGTAGTGTGTGGGAATTCAGCATTAGCAGTACAATCTGACACCAGAAGTTTGGGGTCTTTTAAGGCCAGTGAAATATTCCACTTAGAGCCAGAAAAGGGGAGAGAGCCCCACATCATCCATTTCATTCAGGGAGAAACAGCCTTTTCTTTTTCCTAACCAGTTAGTTCTTCGCATCCTCTGTAGCTTTGAATTCTAATGAATATTCAGGGTGTTCATAATGAATGGATTTTTATGTTTCTCTCAAACATTAGAGCATTTCTCTTTTGAGGCAGAAAATCCTTACTCTTATAATGGTGCTATGAGCCTTTTATTAGTCAGAATGTTCCCTTGTTAACCGACTTGTGACCAACTGGAGGAGGCAAACAAATCCAGTCAGTTTAGGTACACAGACGCCTGCTTCTGAATTTTTCTTAAAGACAGTTTCTCAAAAGGTTGTACTGAGGAAGGTCAGCAAAATAAGGCAGTGCTCAAGTTGTTTCAAATTATGGGTTGTGCTTGTATGATCATCTTCATTTTTTTATGCACACTGTAGCTGAAATTATTTATGCAAAAGATTTGCAAAGTTAAAATCCACCTGTATACTATAGTGAATATCATTTTCAGAACTAGAGGATAGTCATACTAAAAAACAGAAAAATAGTGCTGCTGTTTATACCATTGCACTGATGCTAATTTTCAGAAACCAATTTGAATCTGTTTATCAAAATGCTGTACAATTAATGTTTATTTAAAAATATGTAAGTATTTTATTAGAGAAATCAACTTTTATTTTTTATTTCTAGTTAGTTCTTATGAAGGTAATTCTATGTTGTTCCTAGATCTGTATTTCTATATGCAGTGAACACTCTGTATACATTATTTTTAAATTGCTATATATTTCATAAAGATAATTATATTAAAGAGAGAGCATCCTTGGGTGCAGGAAGATCAAGCTGTGCTTTCCCTGGGCACCACTGGAAGCCACACATATTTGTGTCCCTTTAATCCAGACTGTTCCCATTCAGGAAAGAATTAAAATCTTCTGCCCGCTGGACCAGTTGCTATCTAAGTCCAGGGCTGCACATGGAAATCTTGTACCCTGACATCCATTTCCTCAGTAACACACTGTGAATCTGTCATCTATGAATTTAGTTAAACAATTTCTGAAGTTTGTTTTATTTTGGTTCATACCATTTTTTGAAATAAGTAACTTAGTACATTTTCTACTGGCTATATGAAGTAGCACTCTGTTTCTTTCTAAATGCGTGGCTTTGAAATTTCAGAGGATACACTTCTAATAATTTGATCAGTATATTTTCTGTCTTCCTCTTTTATTGGTACTGCTTTGATAGATATTGATCAGAGCCACATGGAGAAAGTCTTATAGGCAAAAGGGAGCTTAGAGATTATGATGATGAAATTACTCCTTTTCAAAAAGTATTCTTCCTATAGCAAAAATGAAGGGTCCTTGTTTTTTTTTTTTTTAACTTAAATCACTTTCAGTGACATTGCAAATTGTTAGAAAAGTTTTATATTAATCCCAAATCTGCCTATGCCCTTTCCACCTAGTGATCCTAGTTTTGTGTTTTGGAGCTACATAGAGTTGTAATTCCTTCAGAGTTTTTGAAAGTAGCTACCATTTCCTTACTTTTAAATACTTAACAAATTTTCTCTCTGAAATGACCTCTCATTTGTAGTGGTTCACCATTATCTTAGTAGCTTTTTGCTGAATTTTCTTGTTTGTCAGAGTCCCTCTTAATTACAACTGTCCAGACTGGTACATGTGAACTGCAGGGTACTTTCTTTCTCTATTTTTCAATGATCTGGCACAAGTTTTTCCTTCTACCTAAAATACTTTCTTCTCTCTCTCTGCCTGGGAACCATGGATTCATTTCTCTGGACCTTGGTCAGATACTGTTTCCTTCTTAAAGCTGTATCTGAATCCTCCTAGCCATGCTAAGCACTCTCTTCTCTGTGATTTGCTACCGCTTGGTACATTTGCCTATTATTGCGTACATAATATTGGACTGTAATTAGTATAAGTCTTTCTCTTTTCCTAGGCTTTTCTTCATAGATCAGGGAAATTAAATAAATAAAATGTAGTTTTATATATGCACAGTATAGCTCTTGAACCATAGTAAATTCTTAACAAAAATTCTTCCATAAACATCACACAGGGTAGTGTTCCAATATGGCTAATAAAATGGCTCTAATTTAGTCTTCCTTGAATTTGCAGAAAGACAAATTTCGTATCTATGATGAATATTGTAGCAACCATGAGAAGGCACAAAAATTGCTTCTTGAACTTAACAAAATAAGAACAATCCGGACATTTCTTTTGGTGAGTATGTGTTCATGAATTATGGTATGTTTATATGTTACCAGATACTGTTATTGGCTGATAAGCCCCCGAGGGGCAAAGCATGGCATCAGTGTGTTTTAGTAACTGCTTGTGGGTCCTCTCCTTGATCCTGTCCAGGCTAGGAAGTGAGAATCCTTTGAAAAATGTAAGAAGTGAGAGTTGGCAGAAGCTATGTGTGGGAAGTCATTGAAAACGCCCTCTCCCGGTTGTTTGTGAGACTCACAGGTTTCCTAGTGAGAGGAAACATTGATGCCAGAGTTCATCATTGCTTGTATATCCGTCTGCTCCCTAGGGATCCATGTACTTCTGTCCTAGAGCTGTCAGTAGGGCAATAACAGGAAGGAAACAAATCACAGGTACGTAGGAAAGAAACTTTGAGATTGCCCTTTCCCCTACATACATTCCTTATTCAGTTTTCATAAAAAAGAGCAAGAAAGTATGCTTAATTTCTTTAGGAAAACACATGTAAGTGCACGTTTTGGCAGTTACTTGGACAATTTAATTGCCAGTGAGAACCACACTGTGAGTGTCCAATTCAATCACATTTAACAAATTGTGGAGTGGAGCAGCCATCTCCATGGTCCAGTTTTGGAGCATTTCCATTACCCCCAACAGTCAGTCCCTCGTGCCCATCTCCACTTCCACTATTAGCTGCAGACAGTCACTGACTTGCTTTCTGTCTCCATACATTTGCCTTTTCTACATGTTTCATATGCATGGATTCCATCATTATCTTTTTTATGCCTGGCTTTGTTTACTGAGTAAAATGTTTATGAGGTTCATCCTTGTAGCATGTATCCCTAGTCCAGTCATTTTTATTATTGAATAGTATTTGATTTATGGATACACCATATTTGGTTTATGGTACTTGCCATTTGTTTTTTTTATTTTTTTACTTTGGTATCATTAATCTACAATTACATGAGCAGCATTGTGGTTACTAGACTCCCCCTGTTATCAAGTCCCCATCACATACCCCATTACAGTCACTGTCCATCAGCATAGTAAGATGCTATAGTCACTACTTGTCTCCTCTGTGTTGTACAGCCTTCCCCGTGCACCTCCCCCGCTACATTATGTATGCTAATCATAATGTCCCCTTTCCCCCTTATCTCTCCCTTCCCACCCATCCTCCCCAGTCTCTTTCCCTTTGGTAAATGTTAGTTCATTTTTGGGTGCCATTTGTTTGTTAATGGCCAATTTATGAACATTGTGTCAAGTGACTGTGATAATGATGGACCTTGACAATAGTACATCTGGGAGGAAGGTCACTTCAGAGAGAGAGAGATTTGTTAGTATGGAAAAGTCAGGAAATGTCCAGTTTGGGCTGTTAATGAATAATGCTCTTATGAACATTCCTACACAAGTCTTTGTGTGGGCATGTATTTTCATGCTTTTGGGTAGTTACCAAGAACAAAATTTCTGGGTCACAGTAAGTTTACCTTAAGAGGAAATTGCCATGTGGCTGTGTCATATCTACCAGCAATATGTGAGGTTCGCAGTTGCTCTGTATCTCTGTCAACACATAATATTATCAGTTCTGATTATAGCCATGCTAGTGGGTGTGTAGTTATATGTCAAAATGATATTTATTTGCATTTCTCTAATGACCAATGATACTGAGCATGCTCTCATGTGCTTATTAGCCATTCATATATCCTCTTGGTGAAATGCTTATTCAAATCTTTTGCCAGTATTTAAATGGGGATATTTAGCTTATACTGAATTATGTTTTTTGTTTTGAATACAGCTCCTGTATCAGACATATAATTTGCAAATAATTCCCCCCAGTATGGTTTGTCTGTTCATTTGAATATTGTTTTTTAAAATCAGAAGTCTTAAATTTTGGTGAAGCCCAATTTATTAAATATTTTCCATGATAATTATGCTTTTGTTGTCATATTTCCGAAGCCTGTTTTCAGGCCTTACACTTTGTTAAGTTTATTCGAAAGTATTTTACTCTTTTTGCTGCTGCTGTGATTGGAATTGTCTTAATTTCATATTTGGCTTGTTCATTGCTAATATACAGAAATTTAATTGAGTTTTACGTATTCTTGTATCTTGTATATTGCATGTTCTTATATCCTGTGATTTAAATTAATGTATTAGTTCTAGTTTATTGTAAAATATTTAGGATATTTTGCATATGGGATCATGTCATCTGAGACTGAAGACAATATGTACTTTCTCTTATTCAATGTAAATGTTTTATTATTTTTTGCTTGATTTTTGTTCTGGCTAAAATCAGTACAGTGTTGAATAGAAGTGGTAAGAACAGACACTCCTGCCTTGTTTCTCATCTTAGAGGGAAATCACTTAGTTCTACACTATTAAGTATGATGTTAGCTGTAGGTTTTTTTGTAAATATCCTTTATCAGGTTGAGGAAGTTTCCATTATACTCATATTTTGTTGAGAGGTTTTTCTTTTTGAGTCATTATTATAATCTTTTTTCCTTTTCTAATATAGGTGTTTAAAGCTATGAACTGTACCCTATATAGTGCTTTAGTTGCATTCCATAATTGATGACATGTGTTTTCATTTTCATTAGACTTTCAAAAATGTCTAGTTTCATTTCTAATTTCATTGATCCATTTTTAAAGAAGTTTGTCTTGAGAAGCACTTCTCCATGGAACTCTTACATTTCTGCACATTCTCTGAG
The DNA here is from genome assembly GCF_040802235.1 of Manis javanica. NCBI lineage: Eukaryota > Metazoa > Chordata > Mammalia > Pholidota > Manidae > Manis > Manis javanica. The sequence goes on from NC_133157.1 coordinate 156,219,625, forward strand.
CAGAAAAACTGACCTCCTTTGTTCTGGCCTATCTATTAAAGGATGTTTGTATCATGAACAGCTGGCCAAGATGGAGATATTCTCTTCCTCCTCAGCGCTGGGCAGATGTGCCTGCTGCCATTATAAAAGATTCATGCTTCCTAATCTCAGGTCTCCTCTCCTATTGTACATGTGCATGTGACTCCTGGCCCTCTTTGTATTGTAATGTGTGAATTGTGGTTTGGGAACTGGCCCCCCACAAAAGGGTTACTCCGGTTACTGCTGTTGCTGTGAGGAAAAAAAAAAATCTGTCCTGTATCTGTGTCCTTGGAATTTCATGTGTTCTTCTAGCATCCATAAATCTATGGCAGGTTAACTTATTAGCTTGCAAGTAGGATAAAATCTTACAATCATCACAGTTTTAACATTATGTCATTTTATTTCCCAATATGGGTATTTTCCAAATTTCTTCTTGTTACTGATTTTTTTATTTAATTCCATTCTGGTCAGAGAACATTACTTAAATCACTTAAATCCTTTAACATTCATTATGACTTTTTTATAGCCTAGCTCATTGTTTGTCCTGGAGTTTATTATTTCTTCTCTATCTTCTGTATATGCTTAAAATCTGTATATTCTACTGTTCTTAGGTGGAGTGTTCTTGAACATTAAGTCATTTTTGTTAATAGTGTTGTTCAGATCTTCTATGTCCTTTCCTCTGGGTGTTCTGTCAATTATTAAGGGTGGGATATTGAAATCTCAGTTATGTCAGTTTTGTTTTATATGTTTTAGGGCTCTGTTGTTAGATATATATGCATTTAAAATTGTATTTACATTTCTAATTACCATAAAATGTCCTTCTTTGTCCCTAGGAGTATTTCTTTTCTTAAAGTTTTACCTGATATTATTATAGCCATCATTACAGCTTTATTACTGTGTGTATACTATCTTTTTTCATTATTTTTCTTATAAGGTATTTATGTCTTTCAATCTAAAACATGCCTCTGGTAGGTAGCTTATAGTTGAATCTTGCTTTTTTACCTGGTCTGACAGTCTCTGCTTTTTGACTGGAGTAAAGTTTAGTTCATTCACCTTTATCTTAATTATTGAGAGGATTATATTTACATTTACCATTTTATTATTATTTTTTCTGCATTTCTCATGTTATTTTTGTTTCTCTGCTCCTCCTTTACTGCCTACTTTTATGTTAAACAAGTGTTTTTCGTGTGCAAATATTTTAGTTTTACTTTCTCTGTTGATTTTTTAAAAACTGTATTTGTTTAGGTTTTTTTTGTTGCTGGTGGTGGTTGTCGTCGTCTAGGGACAACAGTATTAATATTAACTTATCAAGTTTATTTCCCTGAGGTTGTGTATTATTTTTTGTTTGTTTGTTTTGGTTTGCTTTTAGTAATTTGCCTTCATTCAAGTTGAGAATCCGGATCTCTTGTATGTACAGCTGCCATTATCTCTGCTTGTTTTTTTTTCAGGAGAGCTAGTGAGAAGCTTTTATTTAGAGAGCGAGAGAACAGAGTTCCTGGCTCAGGCCAGGAGGGGATAAGAGAGTCCCAGGGTGGTGTGTGGTCTAGGGGTATTATAGGTAGTTGAGAGACAAAGGATTAGGGATGTACACCTGCTAAGTGGTCCCAAAATGTTTATCTTTGAAGAGACATTAAATTTCTTATTAGTTTTCCTGGTTATTTACAACAGTTTTACTGCTCTGATTTCCTCCGGGGATAGCAGCTTCCTGGTATGGTAGCATATCACTTAAGACTGCCTGCTTTGCTCCCAAGGTAGGCTGAGTTATTGTCTATTTGTTAAGAAAGTTACTTTTTAACTAATTGGGTTTTAAAATGCAATCTTATTTTCAAGATGGAATCCTTGTTTTTACTATGTTGTTTTGGGCTTGCCTGCTACATTGCCCAGGTTGCAAATCATTTGTTTAGGGCTGGAGGAAGAAAAGCAGCACCCGGGTAAAGTCAGAAAATAAGCTGGGCCCCCCAGCAGCAAATCTCACAATGGGTTATCTTGCTTTGTTTTTTCAGGAGGCCCTCACCCTACTCTGTCTACGCCCATGGTCCCTGTCTCATTCCCCCCCTCTACAGATGGAGACCCTAGCTGCTAGGGAAAAGGGGGTGACAACCGCTCTGGCTGCTTCATGCTGAGAGGGGGCGGAGTAAAAGGTACAGCTAGGTCTCCATCACTGGTCAGCTGAGCTCTGCTTGTTTTTTTGTATTATTTACCTTCCTTTTTAAGGGTTACTCCCATGACTGCTTAGCTTAGTGGTCAGTTGGTGATTTGTTAGAGGGCATCAAACATTATTATCCATCTTACCTATGAATCTGTGTGAGAGCTTGGAGGGGAGCATATCTGAAGGGCACGTGGCTTTGAATCAGATTTGGGTATTTCGTCCCATTGGGCTTCTCAGGTCTTCTCTGCCTGTGTACAGTGTGCCCTTGCCCCAAACAGGACTGCAGTTGAAGGCTAGGAGACTGTGGGCATTCCCCACAGTTTTTTAATAGAGTGCACCAATTTTAGTGACAGACCTGAGTGTGGGATTTTTGCCCTCTGCAGCCCCCTCTGGCAGAGGTTTTCAAGGCCAGATGGCACCTGGTGCTATTGTGCTGGCACCACCTGGGAGCACCACCTGATTGATAGCACCACTGCAGGATGAGCTGGGGAGCACAGTAGGGGTGGGACAAGGGGAGGGTGGGAGAAGCCCAGGCTAGTATGCCACAGTCTCTCACTGTTCTTCCCTGAAATTCAGCAGGTGTTCATTAATAAATGCTTCTCAACTCTGTTGTTTGACTTTAGTTGATTTTAGAGCCCTGAAATTGTTGTTTTGCCATTTATGACCTGTATTATGGTTGTTTTTTTGGGAAGAGGATATCCTGATCTCTTCTATCTGCCATGGGCAGGAGAAGCTTCTATGCCACTGCAGTTTTAAGGTTCTTTATGAAGTGTTGTATCTCGGCTGCCTTAGTGCATACATTCTATCTCAGCCCAGGTGGCTGCTTGTTCTCCTTGGTCTCCTTTGTCAACTGAACTGTGTGAAGCCACAGTGAAAAAGCCCCAAGTCAAGATTGCTGGTTTTTAAATGATCTCACAGCAAAGTCTGGTAGGAAGAACCTGGCTTTTAGGGTTTTTGCCCTGGTATGCATGGCCACTAATTATCTGGATGACTTTAGGAAGTTCATTACATCTCTAGGGTCATTTTCTTTATCCATAAAATGGGGATAATACCAATCCCCTTTGGAAAACATGTGAGAGCTTACAGATTTGGGGTGATGATATTATTTGGGTACTGGGATATGCTGCCACCTCAGTAAGTTTTTCTGGTCCCTGAAATCTCTGGGAGCTTATTTAGAAAACATTCAAAACATTCTTTATATATACGTAAGGAAAGAGCAGGCTCTCATAAGCTGAGCTAAAGTGGCAGCCAGCCTCTGCTTTTATGCAGGGAGTTGGTAATCAGCACAGTAATCATGGACAAACAAGTAAGAGTTTCCTTGTGGGCACATTTATAAGGGGTGCTAACTCACAGGGGGACACTGAAACATCACTGGAAATACAATGAGATGTAGATGGCTGGATTTCATAGGATTCCTCTGGGGACAATACCGTATAGAGTTGGAAAGACTATTTTGATAACCCAATTTCTGTAGGGGGTGAAACCCGGAAAGACTATGCTTCAATCAAAGTTATTTGATCTGTCTTCTAACGTGTCTGGGTGAAGTGAAAGCCATGGCATTGGTCTTGCTGATGTGGATACACAACCTGGAGCTGCAACTGAGTTGATCAGGACAGTTGTTCTGCTCCTGCCAGTCTTCCCATGGAACCCCTCCTGCTCAGCATCTGGTCTCCTCTCTCAATGAACACGGGGGAGACAGTATTTTTTAAATGCTTGTATAAAAGTTGCTGAATTATCAGTATAATGTTTGAGGAGCCCTTTTCTCCCTTCATTAAATATTTATTAAGTGCTTCCTCTATGCCAGTCACTCTGATAGGCACTGTGGAAATAGGCTTTGGCACCAGTTTCAAATGTTTAATTTTTGTTTTGCATTGCTGCTTATACCCTTTAAGCAAAGACAAAATGCTTAAGTGGATAAAGGCTTTATTTATCAGAGTTGATTTTGTCTTGACCATCACTTTTTGGTAAATGGAAGCTGCTTCTATTTCATCTCACTCTGACTACAGATTTTGAGATTTTTCTAGTCATCTTGCCTCTTGTGTCATATCTGACCTCCTTCTCTGAGGCTGGCTGGCCAGTGTCGCTGATGAGGTATTACAGCTAAGAGTGACTTAGAGATTGCTTGGTTTAAACATGCCAGTTTTATAAAGAGAAAAATGAGAATTCTGCAGTCAGTCCTAGTTGCATCACATGGGGAGAACCCAATTGTCTTTAGACCTGCTCTTCTTCAACATAGTGCTAATGCCCTTCATAAACAGGATTGACCTATGTATCTAGTATCCATCTGTCCATCCATCTGTTCCTCCAGTTCTATCTCTATTTCTATCTTTTTCTTCAGACTTCATACTCAGGAGAATATATGTTAACCAATTTTCAAGGTAAGATTCAAAAAGCATTTTGGTTTATGTAGCTAATATGAAAGGCAAAGGCTTTTTCTGTCTCTCCTGTACACGTTATTTGGGACTGAATGTGCTCTTCTCTGAGAAAGAAGCTACAGGGAGACAGGCTTTCACGTTTTCAGCAGAGAATTTTATGGTAGAAGAAAGTTTCACAGTTTCAATTTTTTTTTCTATTTTTTTTTATTTTTTATTTTATTTTGGTATCATTTATCTACAATTACAGAAAGAACATTATGTTTACTAGGCTCCCCCCTTCACCAAGTCCCCCCCACATACCCCTTCACAGTCACTGTCCATCAGCGTAGTAAGATACTGTAAAATCACTGCTTGTTTCTCTGTGTTGCACAGCCCTTCCCGTGCCCCCCCTACAATATACATGCTAATCGTAATGCCACCTTTTTTTCCCCCGCCCTTATCCCTCCCTTCCCACCCGTCCTCCCCAGTCCCTTTCCTTTTGGTAACTGTTAGTCCATTCTTGGGTTCTGTGATTCTGCTGCTGTTTTGTTGCTTCAGTATTTCTTTGTTCTTATACTCCACATATGAGTGAAATCATTTGGTACTTGTCTTTCTCTGCCTGGCTTATTTCACTGAGCATAATACCCTCTAACTCCATCCATGTTGTTGTAAATGGTAGGATCTGTTTTTTTTATGACTGCGTAATATTCCATTGTGTATATGTACCACATGTTCTTTATCCATTCATCTACTGATGGACATTTAGGTTGCTTCCATATCTTGGTTATTGCAAACAGTGCAGTGATAAACATAGGGGTGCATCTGTCTTTTTCAGACTGGAGTGCTGCATTCTTAGGGTAAATTCCTAGAAGTGGCATTCCTGGGTCAAATGGTGTTTCTATTTTGAGCATTCTGAGGAACCTTCATACTGCTTTCCACAATGGTTGAACAAGTTTACATTCCCACCAGCAGTGTAGGAGGGTTCACCTTTTTCCACAACCTCGCCAACATTTGTTGTTGTTTGTCTTTTCGATGATGGCGATCCTTACTGGTGTGAGGTGATATCTCATTGTGGTTTTAATTTGCATTTCCCTGATGATTAGCGATGTGGAGCATCTTTTCATGTGCCTGTTGGCCATCTGGATTTCTTCTTTAGAGAACTGTCTATTTAGCTCCTCTGCCCAGTTTTTAATTGGATTATTTGCTTTTTATTTGTTGTATTGGTTACACAGTTCTCTTAATATTGTTTCATTCCTGGGGATCCTTTTATCTCTCTCTGCATCAGCTTCTATATGTTCCTGTTCTCTGTTTTCTATTCCATCAATGGCCTCTTGCATCATATCCATTCTGCTTATAAATCCTTCCAGAGTTTGTTTCCCTTCTGTAATCTCAGACATCTGTGATCTCCCTCCAGACATCTGTAATCTCCCTCTGGACTTCATCCCTTAGCTCTTGCATATTTCTCTGCAGCTCTGTCAGCATGTTTATGATTTCAATTTTGAATTCTTTTTCAGGGAGACTGGTTAGGTCTGCCTCTGCAGATCCTTTCTCAGGTGTAACTATTTTGGACTGGACCAGATTTTTTTGCCTTTTCATGGTGATTGCAGTGGCTGTAGGCAGGTTGTGGGTGTGTCAGCTGGGAAAAGAAAGTCCTTTCCTGCTTGCTGGATGCCTTGCCCTTCTCTGCTGCCTGTGATGGCTACCTGCACTCCTGGAGCAGCCACCGGGTTAATCTCCTAAGATGCTGTGGGCGGGGTGTCCGTCAGAGCAGTGCGGAGCCGTGCGGGGAGTGGCAGGCATGCCAGGTGTGCTCCTCCGTGCTAGCGGCGACCCTGCTGGGCAGCTGTGTGACAGCAGCGGCCTTTGGGTCTGGCCTGGGCAGCTGTGTGTTGGGCTGGTATTCCGGTCAGCTCCTGGGAGCGCACCTGCTCCCTCTGGCTCCGTTGCCGGTGTGCATGGGGCTTTTCTGCGCAGGCTTCTACCGAGCTCTGGCTTCACTGCCTCTGGTGCCCATGAACTGCACCCAGGCTGTTCGTTCACATCGCTGTGGGCTATCCCTGTGGCGCATGGATCTGCTCTTGGTTCCTTCTAGCGCTTCCACCCCTGGCGTGTGCTCCCACTCTCCTGCTACTGGGCCCGTGTGTTGGGGTCTGTGCCAGTTGGAGGAACGACTGGCAGGCTGCCTAGTCCTGTGAGGGGCTTCAGAGCTGCACTGCCTCCGTTGAGGGCGCCTAAGTTTACCCAGTATTCCCAGCTGCCGGGACAACTTCATCCAACTATGGGGTTCCTGTCCCTTTAAGACTTGCAGAAAGCACTCGCTTTTCTTTTGCCTTGGGCGCTGGTTGCGGGGACCTGCCCACAGGTTTTGCTTTTCTGTTTCTCTAATATCCAGCACCCCATGCACCTTGTGTCTGCGTTCCGGGTGCGGGTTTCTAGAGCTGGTTGTTTAGCAGTCCTGGGCTTTCACTCCCTCCCTGTTCCGACTCCTTTCTTCCCCGCTGGGTTTTGGGGTGGGGGAGCATTTGGGTCCCACCTGGCCATGGCTTGTATCTTACCCCCTTCATGTGATGCTGAGTTCTCGCAGATGTAGATGTATCCTGGCTGTTGTACTGCATCCACTGGTGTCTCTTTTAGGAATAGTTGTATTTATTGTATTTTCATAAATATATGTGTTTTGAGGAGGAGATTTCCTCTGAACTACTCACGCCGCCATCTTCCCGTGATCCGACAGCTTCAAGTTTTAAACATGCAATTATTTTTATATCTGCCCCAGAACTGCATGCTGCTTGGAGGACGGAAGCACACGGATGTTCCCCTGGAAGGGTACTTAGTAACACCAATCCAGAGAATATGCAAGTACCCTCTCCTTCTGAAGGTATTTTGTGTGTTTACTTCATTGTAGCATTTTCCTTGTACCTGCATATTTTGCTGATGATATTAAAAAATTTTTTTATTTTAAAATAATTTGACATTCTAAAGGAAGGGCAGATTATATAGTTAATGCAGAGAAAATGGTTATTTGATCACTAATTTATACATGGAGTAGGAAACAAATCTTTTAAGAAAAGATACTTTTAGTTCTCTTTGTAGAAAATACTCTTGAATTTCATTTAGTGTAAATGCAGTAGTTTCAAGATAGATCCCATTAAGTACATTATGACCAAATTATATAGCACTTTATCTACAAGGTTCTTTATCTTAAGTAAATCCACTGTTGGTTTCTTTTTTTATTTCCCCTAACATTGGTGACCTCTTGATTCAAATGAAGTTAAAGGTCAAAGTTACAGTTTCAGAGCCTGTTTTTTTATATTATTATTACAAGGAATGTTGTGGGTCACTTGGGACAATAAATGATAGGATGTGAAATGATAGTGCTAAGAAAACACTGCCTCTGGAAGAAAGGAAATGCTTCATTAATAGTCATAGGTCCAGTGCCTCAGTACAATGACCAAAAGTTTTATTATGAGAAAGATATTGTAGTTTACTAATTATTGCTTGTACTTCAAGGGTCTCTGAGTAGATTAGAATAGCGATTCTGGAAACAATGTTTTTTGAAACTATAATAAAGCATGTAGCCTAAACTAAGCCTTGAGTTTTCATTTATGAAACAATGATGATGATGGTGATAGTGATATTATAGCATATACCTGCCAGAATGTGTATATATGCATATATCTACATGTGTATACTTATACATGTATGTAAAGGATTTATACAAATCACTTAATGTCATATGTACTCCATAAATGTTATCCATTATTACTCATATATATTGATTCTGGTTTATTACATTAATTACTACCTGGTATCTAAATTAAAAAAAGCAAGTGCCACGTACTTATTAAGTGGTACTTTTTTTATTGAAATAGAATTGATACACAATATCATATTGGTTTCAAGTATACAACATAGTGATTAAGCAGTTATCTGCATTCTTAAATCCACACTAAACTAGTGTAGTTACTATCTGTCCACATAAAAAGATGATAGAGAACTATTAACTGTGTCTATGCTGTACTTTTATCCCCATGGCTTATTTATATTATGATTGATATTTTGTGTCTCTTGATCCTCTTCACCTATTTTACCTTTCCAACCCCCTTCCCCGCTGTGGTAACCACCAGTCACTTCTTGGAGTCCATGAGTCTATTGATGTTTTCTTCATTTTGTTTGGTTTTGTTTTTAGATTCCACATATGAAATCATAGGGTATTTGTCTCTCTGTATCTGACTTATTTCACTGAGCATAATACCCTCTAGATCCATCCGTGTTGTCACAAATGGTAGAATTTCTTTCTTTCAATGACTGAGTAGTATTCCATTGTGTATTTTACCACATCTTCTTTATCCATTCATGTATTGATGGACACTTTGATTACTTCCAATCTTGGCTATTGTGGCAATATACACAAAGGTGCATGTATCTTTTCAAATCAGGGAGTTTGTTTTCTTCAGGTAAATTCCTAGAAGCTACTAAGTCATATGGTATTTCTATTTTTTAACTGGTTATTCTTAGTGATTTAATTTCTGAGAAATTAATGTTATGAGTTTGAACTCAGAATACATTTTTTTTGCTATAACTTTTGTCAGATGCATAAATTGGGCTTCTTGTAAAATTTCATGACATGTATTTCTCCTCAGGAAAAACAAGTGAATGTTGGTTGGTTAAGCCATAGAGAGAAGCTAACACAGGGATCTCCAGGGCTCAGAGCTTAGGCTTAGTCTTCAGAGGGTGGACAGGATTGGTGCAGATATTACTCCCATGTTCCTGAGAGGCCCCCCAGGCCTCAGATTTATATGTGCGCCCACCAGCACAGCTATTCCTGCTGCTCCTGAATTTAGGTTCCCAGGGATTTGTTTCTTTCAAGTGTCAGAAGGGATAGTGATATGAAGAGAAATACATCATGCCAAGTGGTTGTTCTAAGTCACTCATTTCGGATAGCAGTGACCTCAGGTGTTTGAGTTGACCTCTCAAAAGACAAGATCACGGACACGGTTTTGGTTAGAAAGAAAGAGGTAAATTCAGAACCCCTTCAAGCACAGAAGAGATGACATCTTTCTGTTTTTTGGAGGATTGTTTTTAGAAAGTAACATAAAAAAATGATTTACCTGGTAAGCAGATACGTTTTCTTTGTTGTACCATAAGCTGGAAAATTGTGCTGATATTCTCTTTGGCTTTGGGTGGTTTTATTTATACAGAGAAGAACCACAGGGGATTGGGCTATGTGTTAACGAAAAGATATGTTGGTCTTATTTGTGGAACTTAGAATTATTGGGTTGGTCAATTGGCAAAGGGTTCACACCAAATAACTGAAAAAAGATTATTGCTACTCATTTCCCTTGCTGTTTCACAGTATCTAAATTCATGTCTCAACTCTACAGATATCCACTGGGCACAATTCCATGCAGACTGAGTTGACTACTTCACATAATTTACAAATATTTCTACACTTCGGGATTTTGGGAGGAGACTGCATATCCCTTTTCTGGATTTGTGATCTAGAGTAACTTCTTAAACTTTGCCTTGGGAGTGATGTAATGTGCTTCTTTGGTGCTAGCTCTGTAGAATGGAGTGTGAATATATTGAATGCAAGGTCAAAGTTTATGGCAGAATTCTCAGTAATAACATCTCAAGAGAGCATAACAACTGCATATTTTCCCACTGTATATTAAGAATTAAGAAAATTCTTTTAAAGTCTTGCCTCAGGATTTCTGTAATTGTGTTAGTTACATGATGATGGCAACTGTAGTAAAGAAACAAATGACTAACCAAAAAGCAATGTGGTCACAACTGTCTAGACAGTGGGTGAAGATGTTTAATTTTGTGCTTCTAAACAGCAAACAAGGTCTCTTAATATATTAAAAGATTAAGGATTACTCTAGTTCTGATATCCTGAATGGAAAAAAGGAAGACGTAATTAAAAAACCAAGAATAAAAAACCCAAATAAGAAAAAGAAGCAATTGAAGGGCATGTGGCAATTAATTCATTGCAGAGAATTAACCTGAATTATTGGTGAAAATAGCATAAATTGCTTTTTTAACGATGGAGTATTGTGGAATTTATGAATTATGTAGCTAGAGTATAAGCTATAATTAAAAATTCTGCTTTCTGACATTTTTATGGTTTCTTATATTAGAAAATAAGGCAATTAAATTATTTTTGAAATTATGGACATATTCTTTTAAAGGTTTATCATTATGTTAAAGACTGTAGGAAAATGAAATGAACACATAATGATACTTTGGATGGAGCAAAAATCAAACATAAAAAACTAAGTGCTACAGGTGAAATACTTGACAATGAAAAAGAAATCTTACTTGGTTTAAAAACAATAATTTTGAGGGAAAAATTTAAATGAGTGCAAAATGTGTTTCTGGGTAACGCATATTCATTGATTCAACCTTCTGTTTTTTATCTTAATCATGGTGGGGTTTGTGATGTCACTTCTGGAAGGGCTCTCACGGTCTTTGCAGTTTTCATTTCCTGGTCAGTCTGAACCTGCTGTCCCAGAAAGCTGGAGATCAAAGGGCGGTTTGTATTTTTTTGTGTATAAACAGGAGCTGCTGAAGCGGACTCCAAGGAAACACAGTGACTATGCAGCAGTGATGGAAGCCCTCCAAGCCATGAAAGCCGTCTGTTCCAATATAAACGAGGCCAAGAGACAGATGGAGAAGTTGGAAGTTTTAGAGGAATGGCAGTCTCACATTGAAGGCTGGGAGGTACATTCACTCTCCTCAACAATCTAGCTTAAAGTGGTTTTATGTCTTAGGCAAGGTGTAGAATTATTGTCATTGGATGGAATCATAAATGATCGTCTTCCAAGACAATGCTGGAGGGCTAAAACCATGTCTTAAATGTGTTGTGATTATTATTTTTCGATGTGGTCGTTTTAAAGTGGCAGGTAGTTGACTTAACCTCAACCTGAAAGCTTTGCGATAGAGCTAATTGATACGGTATGGGTTATGCACTGTGATACTTAAGTATTTGAGTATCGGGATTAACCTTTTTCCTATCTTCATTTTGGTTAATAAATACATAACCTGAATCCTGGAGAGAGTAAAATAAGGCTTTGTGCATGTGCTGTGATATTATTTTCAGACTTTAAATTAGGTATTTGATGATGAATTTCATTTTAAGCCCACTTAATCTTTCTAACTTTGAATTTCTTCATTTTAAAATGAAAGAACTGGATATGATGTGATTTTTAAGGTCTGTCCAAGATGAAAAATTTTATGGTTCCATGATTCATTAAAGAAAGATTGTTAACAAGGACAAAAAAAACAAATGAGTGATATTCAGACTTTGTAGTTAAGTTTTCAGTGATTCTAACTTTGAATTCCAGTTATTTCATGGGGTTTAGCACTAAACTAAATTTTTTCTTTAAATTTCCCTAATTTAGGTGAGCATGAGCTCTCAACTAGAATAATATTTTGTTGTTATAAAGTCAGCATTTTAGATACATTTTTTAAAGTGTAAGGAAGATTTAAAATGTTTCCTATCAAATATTGTATCAATTTCAAGTGGGTTGCTTTGTCTTTAGGGCTTTATAATGATTAATTTGTTTCTTATCTTTAATATGTTGATTTCCATTTAGATTTAAAATCATATTCACTAGTATTTTCAAAGAAACATTGAAAAAAAAAACACTGACTTAATGGAATTCCATTTATCCACTCTTGCCCATCAACCTTTTCAAATGCTAACTGGGATCTGATTTAGTTTTTTCCTCATCTGCATTATTCCATTTCAGCTGTCCAGGGTGACCTCCAATTGCAACACAAATGCTACTTATTCCAATCAGTTAAGATAGTTGTATGTCTTACAGTTGATTCATGGTGGGAATTCTTTTCTTGGGGAGCGGTTGTCCTGCTGGGATGAGAAAAATGGACTGAAGTTTGCTTTTGCTGTTCTCTTGTCATTCCAACATTGGAGGAGCAACCAAACTTGCTTTAAATTGCAGGATTTGTCAGTCACATCTGCCAGGCCTTTTATCAAACCAGAAATTTCACAGACTCTTTTTGGTACTCTAGGGAAATGGAATCTGTCATAATTTTGTTTCCTCCTTGTGCTTATCCTAAAAACAGTCTACTGCAGAAATGAGAAATTCCGTAAAAAGTGTAGCTATTTCTTGTGCTGTACATGCCAGTTACTCAAAGGATGTATGTGAGCCATACGATGTCATCTGTGGTCCACTGCAGTGGATGACTCAACCTCACCAGCCCCGCAGTTCAACAGAAACTGGCTGAAGAAAATCAGACATGACTACAGTTGCAGTGGGCTCAGGGGAGACAGTATGAATGGCAGGTTCCAAAAAGGGTGGCATCCCAGATTCTGCTTGAGCTGTATTTGAAATGACTGCATAAGACCCAACCACACAGTAGTTTGGGAGTTTGGGGACTTTGAGAGAATCAGCTTGGAACATGTCCCAGCCAAGTTGGTTGTCAGCTTGTGATGAAGAACCTGATTCCCCATTGTGGTCCACCCTCTTAGAGAGACAGGGCGAGCTGTTAGAGTCTCTTCTGGAAGTTGAGGAGAAACTGCTCTCTGGTAGGATTCTAAAGATGCACAAAACAGAGGGACACAGTCCTATGGGATGAATTGAGACAGGGCCTCTAGGGAGGAAGTGAGAATGGTGAAAGTGCTTTCTTTAAATTGCTAACATGGACTATTGCTCAGTTTACAGACAACTTTGTGTATGTTTAGAGTGACTTTCCTGGGATTAGGACAGGGACAAGGACAGATGTCAGATGTCATGACAGTTACAGAACACAGAGTTCCTTAAAGAGTTTTTGAGGTTAGGAGCCTTGAGCTAATGCTGGGAAACAGCATCCTGTCTATCTCCTTCCAAGACCTGTGAACCTTTCGGAATATCTTACAGATGACACTCCTGCTGCAGTAACTATAACTCTTTTCAGTGGGCTTTGAGTCTGATACACCATAAATTTCACTCTAAGTGGATTATTGCAAGTAAATCCCCTAATTATCCAGAGTCTTATTTCACCATTAAGCAAATGAAGGCTTTTTATAGTAAAATATCTCAGGTAAGTTGCCTATCTAGTATTTTATGCTGTGAATTATGATTATATTCTTAATGTTAAATTTAGGTGAACAAACAGTTGGTATTTATTGTTCCCAAATCATATGACATAGTGAACAAAGCATGGCTTTAGAGCAGATTAGGTTTCTAGAATGGACTCTTTAACTCTTATTTTGGTGCTAAAGCAAGGGTCAAATGAAATAAGTGAAAGTGCTTTGAATATTGTGAAATGCTATGCAAATGAGAGGTTGTGTTTTCAAGCTTTGTTAGAGTGGTTGGCTTTTATCCTCAAGAAATTCCCCTCATGTGTCTAATATATGATGTATCTATGGAAATTATTATATTACTTAAAATTATATGGTTCCAAGCAGCAGAAACTAAAAGAAAACTAATTTGAGAGATACTGGGCGGCTCACAGAGTCAAGGGGAAGATAGTACTGTCCGACTCGGAAGTCTGTCGAGGCAGCTGAAAGCTGTTTGGTAGTGTCATCAATGCCTTAGCTAACCTGGATAGGCTCTAATGATTTTCTCCCATCCTTGTATTGCTCCATTCAAGACTGAAGATGACAATCCAAGATTCTACTGATCTTGCTTGGGGTAAATTTGCTTAGGGAAGGGCAGAAGCCCTTGATTGCCAAGCATCTAATTTCCTTGCAGGGAAATGCTAATCCACCGTTGTGAGCAAAATTGGTGAGTCTTGTGAAAGTTTGTTGAAGTCTTATAATCCCCATTACACAGAATTTTAAAAATGAGGGCTATATAATTTACCCAAATTCTTACAACTCACAGATGGCAGAGTTTAATTTGAAAATGGGCAGACAGATTCTAAAGCTCATATTCCTTATTCACCATGTAATATTGTACTCACTCAGATAAGAATTTAGCTAATTCTTTAGATTAACTTGGTTTTCTGCTTGCCTTTTAGGAGTAAGTTGATTGTAGTAACTAGATTTTTGTCAGTGTTTACATTGTGACCGCCACCAAGAAGAGCTATAGTTTAATTGTTCATATTTGAGATTCTGCCATTTGTTAGTATAATTTGTTGTATTTCAGTAATATATCTTACCTTACATTCAAAATATTCCACAAGATATTCTGCTGAAGGTAGTTGTAGGGCATTGATTAATAGGCTTTGAAAGGATGTTTATTAACTTTAATCAGACTCACTGATTCATTTTGTACAAGAGGACCATTCTCATTCTCAGTCTTAGTCTGCTTTTTGTTTGCTTGATAGTATGATAATGATAACTATAAGCTTTGGAGTCATACTGAATTGCAGTGACTTAGGAGTATTAATAAACAGTAGGTCATTTAATAGTTCAGCTTTATATTTGTCCTTGACAGTCCTGTTTAGAATTGATCTCTCAAATCTGGAAAAAAAATAATCACATTAAAATATAAGAGGGAGAATTATTAATATATGAAGGTGTTGGAAAAAAGATTCAAGATAATTGTT
The DNA here is from genome assembly GCF_040802235.1 of Manis javanica. Taxonomy (NCBI): domain Eukaryota; kingdom Metazoa; phylum Chordata; class Mammalia; order Pholidota; family Manidae; genus Manis; species Manis javanica. Next base: position 156,234,640 of record NC_133157.1, read on the forward strand.
GTGTTTTAGAAAGTAAAAAAATTAGAATAGAAATTTGACATCTCTTGATTACCTTTTTTTATATGGATAAATGCAATGGTACAAGACCATTTTAAAAATCACCCCTTGTTGATTTTGGAATCTGCTGCTTACATTTGATTAAGTATGTGGCTGACAGTGTATTGATTTCAAGTCATGTTCTCTTGTTATTTCATGAGTGTAAGGTTCTCATCCAAAGGTTGTGATGAGGCCTGTTTCTTTTTGTCTTCTCTATAAGGTGACTTGCTAGATACAAATCTGTCTACTACCTTGAGGTAGAATTGATTTATAGATGGCTGTTGTTATTTAAGGATATGTGGTTTGGGAAAAAGACCATGGAAACCCAATCGATTTAAAAAGGGACCAAAATTTCATAATAACTGGGAGTGGGGGAATGTTTGATTGGGATTTTATCTTGGTAAGATGAAAACATGTTTAGTTTGTTTTACTTGACATATACCAGAATTTAGGTTATAATTTAATTTGAATCACAGGAAGTGAATCATGCTGAGTTTTTTTGGCAGGCATACACTTTATGATACCATTGTAAGATGGAACAGTGGGGTACTCTTCCTTTCACGTTGGACTTTTATAGTATTTCAAAAAGATGTTTTTGAAAGAATATTCAAATGCCTCATTAATTTTCTCAAGAGACTCCTTTGATATTGAAACTGTTCTCTTATGAAACACCCATTTAGCTGTCATTCTTGTCAATTTTCTTTTCTTCTGCAGTGAATGGGTCTAACTAACTAGCTCTGCTAGATCTCTAGATCTCCGGCTGTCAGTGCATTGTATGAGTGGGGAAGTTTCAAGGCCTCATGTGATCTTTCATCTTTTCCAACATTATGTTTCTCTCTGCAGTCAGTTTGTATCTTTCTGATATTGACATTCAAGGTTTAGTTGACAAGTGAATGAGGCGGACCCTAATGATTCTGGGGTCAGATAATCAGTGAATAGTTTCATATTGCAGTGATTTTTGCTACCTCATGGCTGCAAAGGATCAGTAATGTACCCTTTTAAAATTTATATTAAGATAACCTGTTAACATGAAAAGATTTTCCCTTTCAAAGAGTCCAGGTACGGTTTAACAACATTAGTTTTACTGGTTTTGTTGAGAGGAGGGTATTTGTTCTATCAACACAGTTGTTCATAAATCATAGTTTTAATATTTGAAAAAGCACTAGAAATTAGAAAAGAACCCATAAAACAAATACACAAGCTTTTGATTTTCTTTTCTGGCTATTGTCATTTTCTGGAAGCATACTTTGGCACCTAAAAAGTGTCCACATATGAAATTCTTCATACTTCCACATTAAATTCTGTAATGATGCTTTGAAATTTAATAGTTTTTCATGTATGCTTACTGTATAATTACTGATTATATACCTTAAATTATAGATTCAAAAATTATTCAATTTTGTAACAAATTAAATTCTGAATTGTTATGATTTTCTTCCTGGATCTTGTAACATGAGGTTCACACAGCAAGAAGAGTAGCTGATGGTGATGAGAACTGCCAACAGGGGCTGCCTTTGGGTCCTGGTCTTGATGACTGAAGTCATTGTGTGTTCCATTCATTCAGACTGATTTCTTCACTGTATTGGAAGGTGATATTTATATGGTGCACTTCATAAATGTAAAGAAGATTACTGGAGAATGATTAAAAGCTGAAACCACAGCATGGAATGAGCTGTGTAATTAATTATAAGCATACGTAATCATAAACACACACACCATTCCTGTTATTCATTGCTGTTAATTCATGCCAGCTTTCATTCTTTAAACGTTCTATTATTGCAGTGATTGCAATGCATTTAATTCTGTGTTCACATATCTGTTTCTTCCACTGGGATTTGTGTTTCTTGGAAGCTGGGGTCATATCTCGACCTCTGAGTCTCCAGCATCTAGGACCGTGCCTGGTATGTAGTAGATTGAATGTTAATTAAATGCAAATATAATTACACTGTAATTATATATTTATTGTCAGTGGCTTCTCGCTATTTTTGGTACTTTTGGCTCTTTTAATTAATGATGGTGATTCTGACTTGGTTCTGTTGAGAGTTCAATATTTGTTTCATTATTTGCTGCTTTAATCTTCTCTAATCCTTTTTAGAATTCTGTTCTAACTTATGGCTCACAAATGTACCATGTGAGATTTTTTACTTCTTTTTGTTAGAATTGAACACCCTGCAGTTGTCTGAAATTCAGACTTTGTGAAGGTATTTCTATTGTACAGGTTTTATTTCTTTTTTCTAAGGAGCATGTATAGGTGGGCATCCCTCAGTGTATTGTACCCTTTGCACTGATGGTGTAGGAGTGATGGACGAAGAGTAAGATAGGTTTCCACAGGTTGGGGTGGAAGAGAGAGGCTTTTAGAATAAGGGGGACCTGGGTGAGTAAATTGCCACCCTGGTTACAGTTATTTGTGGATGATTTCTTCTTAACTGGGACTAACAGTCAACCTTCTTTCCTTGGTCTAATAAAAGCAGTCAGGATTAGTACTGTCTATATAATTGCCTAGCCAGGGTTTTGCTGTGCTTAAATTCTGTATATGTAATTTGTCCCAAGAAACAATCTCTTAATTTTACATGATAAATGTAGCTTCCTAAAGGAAAGTGCACATTAAAGAACATAAATCATCGAGATGATAAAAACCTTATTTTGATAATTTTTAAAGGAATTGCTAAAAGACAGCAGAAATCTGAATCATATGGGTAAAAACATTATTTAAGAGTATCTTCATTAAGTATGTACATATACATGTTACATTATGCATAATGGCTTTACGGTAGTTTAAAATTAATAAGAGCTTTTTATTTTTTAAAAATAATTCATTCACACCTTCTCTCTCAAATATTGGTTTATGACTTTGATGTATCACCACACTGTTAAATTAGCTTATTTTCTTGGGTAGTATTTTTTTTCAGTCACAGTTTTTTCATAATCCAATAATCTGCTGCCTTTGACATCTACATGGTGACTCATGAAAGAGTATACAAAGCTGACTTAATTAAATACATTTTTTTCCCCTAAAACTTTAGGAATAGAGAGGCCAACTGGCTAGAGATTTATATCAGGAGCAAATGTTTAACACTGTGCCTGGCATATTGCAGAAATGTTAAAAATCTGACTTTCACTTAGGTCAAAGTGTTTATTGTACATGGTTGTTCAGTGACTAAATATGTATTTGCCAAAGAATAGACATCTAGATTTTAAAAATTAGCATGGATTTTCAAAATGAAGGTAAAATACTAACCAGGTCATGTAACGTCATGCAGACTAAAGAGAATATTCAGTGCTGATGAAATATTCCATGGGTGAAAATGTGAACTCAAACAGGATGAATCTGCCTGGACTTTGGGAAGCATCCAGGACAGAGGCAGAGGCCTGTGCTCACCTCTGTCTGCAGGTCAGCAAGTTGCTGTCCTGTGCCCTTTTAGCATCTGGACTCAGGTGCTCAAAAGCTGTGTTGCTTATAGTATTGACAGGACACAAGTCAACATTTGCTGGAATGGTCTGGGACCTTCCCAAGACTTACCCAGTGCCAACCTCTGAGGGTAGTGTCCGGGAACCTGCAAGCTGTAACAGGCCCAACAGGTGTGTCTTGCAATCTGTAACTTTGAGAACCATCGCCCTAGAGGCTTTCACTCTCTTCTGGTGACTTATCTGCCTGGTGGCTTGTTTCATCGCTTCCACCTTTGTGATTTTCTAGCTTACCTATCTGACATTCTCATTTTGATAGATTTCAGTGCTCCTGACCCTTATCTAGCAATCTGATGCTTGTAGCCATGTTTTATTTCAATTTCCCCTGTGAATTTTGTAGCTAAGCTTCTTTACCCCTAACCTTAGCAACTCTCCTGGCATTGCTTGGTAAATGAAAAAAAAAAAAAAATTGCAGGCAATTCTCAAAATATCACAAACTTCATTTACCAGAGATAAACACATGAGTTTTTCCCTTCTTCTTAATACAGAGAAAGGTAGATTTGTCATGTGTCATGTAAGTGAGGGAGAAATATGCCACAACCTTATCTAAAAACAGACAGTACGCGTCTACTTGTAGGTGGGATGGATTTGAAGTGAAAGGTGTATCATAACTACACAGAAGACTGTATCAACACTTGACCACATTTGCCACAACATTTATAGAATCATATACATCTGTGACTCAAAAACAATGATTTCCAGCTGCCATGGTCATGGAGCTACTGCATAGATTAAATCATGGCAAATTAAAGACAAGTAGATACTCTTTATCATCTAAACATATAAACATGGGTGAAGAGAAATGCTGTAAGCCATTCTTTTAGAATGACTTTTTTGATAAATGTGTACGTTTGACAGATTCCTTTAAATATGTAAACAGTTCCCTGGGAATTATTTGATTATTTATTAAAGATAATTCATGTGATGATAGGAGATGATTATGATAGAAGATGTTAAAGTTAGATACTGTACTGATTCTTGATGCCTGCTGTTAAGTATTAAAGACACATCACCTCAGTGTTAGAAATGTCTCAGTAGAATTTAGTAAATATAATCTGAGTGATGTTATGTTTGTAGTGTGAGGTATACTTGGATGCATAACCATGAATTCTAAAAACTGGATGGTTGGGCTTGATGTCATTGCCCATTAAAATTTCATTAATAGGTAAACTAAACAGACACTTTGGGTTGCTTATGAAAAGTAGTCAACCTCAAAGAGATCAACTAATCTTATTCTGATTCTTGATCATGAGCTAAAAGCTAATGGGAACCTATGGTACTATCTTAAAATAATATATCTTAAAATAATACAAAAGGTTTTGAGTGTTTGCTGTGGCATCAGGTTGGATTAAATGATTCAAAAAGTCAAACTTTAAGTATAGGATAGAGGAAAAAAGATCTAGGCACTTTGTTGACTTATAAGTATAGGATAGAGGAAAAAAGATCTAGGCACTTTGTTGACTTACAAGGACACTTGGAGTAAGTTGTAGGATGGGGTTGACATAAATATATTAATATTATCTTCTGGTAAATGAATATATACGTATTGTAGGGAACTGGAGATATAATAGCACTACTATATTCTTCATTTGCCAACTCACATCCGATGGTTATGTTGACTTCTGGAGCTGTTACATATTAAGGGACACCATGACAAACTAGTAGTCCAGAGGAGATCTACTAGAATCTTCCAGATTTCTGGAATCGAACCATATGTTGAGTAGTCAAAGGTGATGAGATATGTAGCCTGGAAAGCAGAAGGGGAATCAGTCAAGTTATGTTCAGATATTGGTGGGCCTATTAGGATGAAGAGGGTGTCTTCCCACTTCCAGGAAGTACAGTTGGTAAGTAGAAAGGGGGTTCAATTTTAACTCTATAGTAAGAAAAATCTTTCTAATAATTAGAGTGCCAAAATAAAAAAATAGACTATCTTATGAGGAAATGAACTTAATTTTATTAAAGTAGTACTATCACTACACATAAAAACAGGCTGAAAGACCCTAAAAGTCAGGGCAAGAGTCAGTGTTCCCTGAGACAGAAAGATCTGTCTGTTATCAATACCTTGAGAGTAAGACAAGAGTTAAATCATAAACTTCAAAGAGTTAAACCATAAAAATCAGCATAGCATGAGCCCACAGCAGAGATGAGAAATAAGTGAAGTCACACTACAGAATCAGATCACCTTCAAAACTAATTGTAAAAATTGTACTAGCCTTTATTGAGTTCATTCTGTGTGCTAGGCATTGTGCTGGGAGTGTTACCTATTTTGTCCTATTAATTCTCACTCTGACTGTATAAATTAAGTACTGTTATCCCCTTTCTACAGTGGTCATTTGAGGGCATGAACATAGCTACAGTATCAAAGGAGCATCAGTCAGCAGTTTTGTTAGTACTAGAAGCAGAGACAAGAGAAAGTAAGAGAGTGAGGGGAGGGAGACAGATAGACTGGATGGTCTTGTCGAGGTGGTAGGTGGAGTCTCACAGACCATTGTTTACAAACTCCCCTAATTCTAGCTCACTCAGATCCTCCCTGCCTCTGTCCCTCCCTCCCTCTTTCTTGTTTTGTCAATGAACAACTCCAGTATCCCATCAATCCGTGTCATCCACGGCCCTCCTCCCTGCTCCTCTAGCAACCCTGGCACGCCTCTGACTTGTCTGATACTACCATCTGAGAGAGGTTCCTGCTACAAAATTGATTTTTTTGTTAGAGATCAAAGGTACAGCTCCTGACAGGCAGTGCTCAGCCTCTCCAACACCTAGCCTTGGAGAATGTTTGGCTCATCAGCCACACCGCTCTGCTGCTCAGTTCACTCATCCTGCAGGACTGGAGGCAGTTCCAGTCAGTGAGCATGATCGGTGAGCATGACGTCATTGGAAAAGTGCCTTTGAGGCACTGACAAGATAAAAGATAGGAACCAAACAAGAACCTGGTGGGGGAGAGCGATTCACTTGACATGCAGGCAGGTCTCAGGAAGACAGAAAAACAGCGACAGGGCAGGCATCAGTGGTAAAACCAGCAGCTGTGGGCCAAGGTCCTCATGCCCTTTTCTCAGATTTTGTTTGGTTGTGAGTTTTTGACTTGTTCCAATCTTGAGACAAGTAGAACTCTTTTGGATAATGATGTGGCTTTCCAAATAGGTGAATTTATAAAGGGAGATTGTTGGACATACTTGTGAGAGCATTCAGTGTGCAGTCAGTTATTTTTATCATCAAAAATAATGTATCCACTTTGTATTTTTACACATTAGGAGCCATGAGCTCTTTGGAGCTTGGACAATATCTCCTGTGAGATTGTGTAAGAGGATGGAATAAAAGGCCTGTAGCCATTATTGTTGGCTCAAATTTATATTCTCCTTTTATCTTCTAATAAAGATAATTACAAATAAGTCAGGAAATGTTTTGTTAAGATTTCTGTCATATAGGAATGCATCTACCAATACCTACATATATTATTTTTGGGAAATTATTTGGAAGGTTGGTTAAAATGCAGATTAGGATAATGTCTTCAATAACCCTTTCATAATATAAGAAATTATTTTCCTTCCTTGTTTCTTTTGGGCTACCTAGAAAACGACTAACAGGAAATATTTTGTCCCGTTTGTAAAGCCTTTTCTCACAGCATTGTATTGGTCCTGTGTGTAAGAGTCCATGTAATGTTTCCTTTTTACACTTCTAATACTATTCTATCTTAACTTTTTTTCTGAGTTAGGGATGGTATTCACTATAAATAAGAACTGAGATTTGATACTCACATTTGATGAAAATTTTTGCTTAATTATCACACGACAAAGTGTATGAGAATTTCTTTTATTAGATCTCCATTGATAATATTCACCCTTTTGATGAAAGGGAAGAAGGGGAAATGTCTGTTTTAAAATGTGTTTGTAATACAGATACTCAAATTCACACATTCACACTCTTAATCAACTTCCCACTCGGAAAGTTTCCTATTAAGAGTTGTCATTTTGATGTAAATTTTTATAATCAGAAAAACTATATCAATGATTATTGTGTAAATATGAAGTTTAAAATTAATGTTCTGAGTTTTAAATGTCCAAGATAAAAACTAAGCATTACATTTAAAAAGAACCAGATATGTATCCCTGGATTTAAAGAGACCATTTTAACACGAAGTTTTAAATATCTTCTAAATTTCAGATATCTGCTGAAAGCTTCCTTTTTTGGGTGTCCATCTTGGTGCATTCGATATGATAGTTTAGGTTCTGCAACATTTATAGTGGCTCAGAATAGACGTTCACGCTCTGCTCGCACTACCGCGATGCCTGTGTTACGCTTGGGGTGGGTGGGTGGGGCCAGGCTCCGCTTGTCTCGGCCCCTCTCAGCTTCCTAGTGGTTAGTGCTTGTGTTAATCAGTTTTGTCGCTAACCATCTGACCTTAGTGGGTGCTCAGTAAAGGTTTAGTGGATAAGGGCCTATGCCAGCTTTTAATAACTAGGGTGAATAGGTCCTTGGAAGTTTGCTCAAGTTTTCTTTTTCCTCTTAATTCTTTTCCCTTCTTCTCCATCCTAGTGGTGGATATGTAAATTGAGACCTGCTAGAAATCCAGACAGTTTCATAGACTTCTCCACCTGTCCCTAGAGCTTTTTTTCCCATTCCAGGGAAAAGGAGAAGAAAAAGAGTATTAGGGACATTAATGTTTTAAATCATCTCCTTTTAAAAGAGCATAGTAACGTGTCATGTATGCTTTTATGTGTGCATGCATACATAAAACAGCCCTAAGAGGCACAGAGTCTGTTAACAGTAATTGTACTGCTGAGACCTACAGCGGGATACTGGGAGGGAAGGAGATCTATATGCAGCGTATAAATATTCTGTCTGAACTTTTATCCTATCCATACATGGCATTGAAAAATAAAAGCAAATGTACTTTTAAGGAGCAAAAGAATTACACAGAAAACTTTCTAGTAAGTAATCACACTTTCCCATCTTTGTTTTTAGGGGTCGAACATTACTGACACCTGCACTGAAATGCTAATGTGTGGAGTCTTACTGAAAATTTCTTCTGGAAATATTCAAGAACGGGTGTTTTTCCTTTTTGATAATCTTTTGGTGTACTGCAAAAGAAAACACAGGTAAGATGATAAACAGATACTTTGGAAACTTCATCATTCTCACAGGTTCAACCTTCGCCTCTGTGCCTCTGGGAACTCACAGTCAGGTCAGTAAACTTCCACCTACACTCAGCCTATTCTCTGACTGTTCTCCTCATCTTCATGTAGAACCTTTGATGACAGAATCTCCCCAGGAGTCTTCCGGAGAAAGATCTTTGTTTTTGTTCCTAACCTACATACCTCAGGCCCTGTAGGAGAGGCAGGAGTGGCTTCTCTGTTTCCTAATGCTGCTTCCCAGCCATTTCATCACCTTCTTCAAGAAGCCCAGCCTATGCGAAATTCACGTGGACAGTCTTTCCTATCCGTTAGTTTTCCCTGTTCTGTTTAACAGAACACTTAATAGCTCCCTACTACACACAATTCAGTGATTGCTTTAGTTCTTGTATCACTTTCTTCCTACCCACATCCTGTCACTATTTTTGGTCTGTTTAAGACTCTCATGGATGGTGTGTCCAATATTTTAAATCAGCTCGTAGTCTCTCCACCTGCAGTGATACTCTCCTTCATTACACCTGAGCCCCCTTTTCTAGGGTTATACCTTTACTTAGTTGACACTAACAGTTATAAAAATTAAAATCTCACCTTTAAGGATCCCTGTCTGCTCCCTAAGCTGCTTGCTAATGCCAAGGTCACCACTGACCTCTGGGTTTCCTAATTAAGTGGTTACTTTTCTGCTGTTTAAGGTTTTACTTGTTTTCTCAGCAGCATTTAGCTTAGCTGAGCCCTTCATCCTTCTTAAAACACTTTGTTCTCTTCACTTTTGTGCCGTCACACTCTCTCGGCTAAATACTGGCCTGCTGTGGGGCTTGGCTTTTGGCTCCCTTTCCCTCTTATTCATGGGCTCTGCTTCGGGGATTTCATCCACTTTCACAGTTCCATTTCCCACATCCATATCAATTGCTCTGAGATCTCTATCTGTAGCCCAGAATTACAGACTCCTATGTCCTGCCTGTTTGATATCTTAGTTGTGATGGCTGTAAGAATTCTCAAAAATAGAATTCTTGATTTTCTCTCCTAAAGCTGCTCCTTTCCCAGTTTTTCCTTCCATTGGGTTTTTTTTTGGGGATTCCAAAACCTAGGGATTAGCCTGGGTTTCTCTCTTTCCCTCAACGTCCCCCCTTTAATCCATTAGAAAATCTTACTGATTCTTCATTCAAAACATACAAAAACCTCCCCACATCTCTTCATCTACCCTAGGCCAGTCTACCCATATCTCCTCCCTGGGGGACAGCAGTAGTCTCCTGACTGGTCCCACCGCATCTTCATTTACTGTTCCATGATTTATACTCTTTACAGAAACCAGAGCATATTTCGTAACACAGATAAGATATGTTATTGCTTTGCTTAAAGGTATCATTGGCTTCCTAGAATAAAACCCAAACTCTGGATCATGGTTTATAAAATTTGTGTGTGATCCAGCCCCTCCCTATTTCTCTGATCTCATCACATCCCTGATGTGATCCCACTTCTCCAAGCCCTGAACCCGCTTACCATTTTTTTTCTCCTGTTCCTTGATTTTGCCATACGTGTTTCCTTTTTAGGGCCTTTGCACTGGCTGTTTCTTCTTGCCTCTGAGGTTTGCATGGCTGGGTTTTTCGTGTCTTTTAAATATCACTTAAATATCACTTCCTCAGAAATATCTTTCCTAACCCACTCCATCCAATGGAGCCTCACAGCCATTCTCTATAAATATCTAGAAAGTGCTTGCTGATATTTTCTTTGTTTATTTTTTGCCACCTTTACTAGTTTGGACTGTAAGGTCCCTGAGGACAAGAGTCTTGCATTTTACTCCCTGCTACTTCTCCAGAGACTGGAGCAAACCTGCCATGTGACAGACATTCAAACAATAGTTGTTGAATAAAGGAAAAAGTGATTGAATGAATAAAGGAATGAATGAAATCCATCATTAGTTTAAATAATTTTATGTATTAATGTTATCAATATGTTATTTGTTTTAAAGAATGGATATAAGGTATTTTTAAAAAATTGCTTTTAACCACATGTGAAAATGATTCTATTTCTTTTATGCTGTTCTAAATTCTTTGTGTTTGGTAGCAAGAATAGAATTAATAGAAATAGGCTTTAGGAAGATGTGCAAGAGGCTATTAATTTGACTTGTATGTGACTCATTAAAAACTAATGTGCTCAGATTGTTTAGGTGCAGTTATTTGTTCCCAGCTTTATTGAGATACAATTAACAAGTAAAATTGTAAGATATTTAAAGTGTTCAATGTGAAGATTTGATATACATTTTGAAAAGATTTCACCCATTGAGTTAATTAACACATCCATTTAGGTGCAGTTAATAGAGGCATCCATTTGAGAACTGGATCTTTTTCATTATACTTGATCTCACTGTTATTTATACATATGCCTGTCTTGAAGTTCAAAGCTTTTGCAAAATTAATGGTGAACAAATGATATCATTTATAGTCTCCTAGCTGTGACTGCTAAATAAACAATAGGAAAACGTTTTATAAAAATAAAATCCTTCAGTTCAGCAAATATCCTTAATGAATGTATAATGTGGACAAAAGACATAGTGATTAGAAATGGAAATCACTAAATAAATCTGTGTGTTCATTCCCTTCCTGAATTAAAGAAGTGAGTACACCATCTGTTCCCTTCATTTTAGAATATTTCATCTCCTTTATCATGTGCTATCTAAGTTCCTAAGATCCTTCAGAAAGTATAAGAAAATTAACTGAACCTTTTCCAAGCTTCCTTAATGTTGTAATTACAAGAATCAGGGACTTGGGGAATTTATTTTAATTCTAGAGTTGTGTTCATTAAAGACAAGAGTGCTAATTAGGCATCCCAATTTTGATACTTTTAATGCTATTAATCCTAGGAGAAACTGGTATTTAAAAAAATAATGAATTGTGTAATATTGAGTACATTTAACATTTATCGTTTATTTGGGCTTGTTTGTGAGCTTTATAAGTTTGTATCATAGTATATTTAGTCTTCTACAACTTGTATTTTGAAAGCAATATGATTTCAAAACTGTATATCTGTATGTATAGCAATAGTTGATTCATTTTAACTGTTTTATAATATTCCACTGGTCCAATATATTATAGTTTAATAACAATTTTTCATTCTCCTATCAGTGGACTTTAGGGTTGTTTCCAGTTGTTCTGCTATTATGAACATTCCTCTATATGTATCCTGGTGACCATTAAGACATAAATAAGAGGGAAATCATAAAGTCAACTTTATAATATGGAGCAAAATTATTTTCAAACCATAGGCTTTCCAATCTTTATATTTCAGTGGAGCCATTTTTTGAAGGGACCAGAGATCTATTTCAGCTGTTACAGTATTGATCTGACACTTACTGGAATTTAGTATCTGTAGGCCAAAAGAAATATAAAAAGCCTGTATAGTGTTCATAGCAGGATCACAATGAAAATTAATACTTTGGAAAATAGGACACGATGATAGATGGCATGCCATAATTGTTTTCCTGTGACTAAAACTGTTATAAAGGATATTAAGCTTTTTAAAATGTGACTGGTTTTAAGTATGATGTACCAACTTACAAGAAATTATCTTTTGCAAGAAAACATGATATTATTTCCTACCTGAGAGACTGTGCTGCATGTTAGTCTGCTCTGCATTCTTCTCTATCTTCAGCCTCCAACTTTCTAACTACCTGGCCTGAATTCCTGTAGCATTTATTTCAACTTGAAAACAGAGGACATTTAGAGATCCTTTCAAAATGAACATGGGAGTGCAGATGGCCAAGGTCTAGGGCCAACAAATCCTCAGTCAGATTAATCAGTTTAGTTCATTTCAGTTAGTAGTGATGAAGGACTGCTAAATTTTGATGAGAGTTTAGACAGACAAACCAAGAACATGTGCTCTTTTCGAAGGAAGGATCTGAGGGAGTGTGATGGCACTCATGGCCCCTGCCTGCACTCACCTCTCAGCTCCAGGGCTGGGCACCTAACTGCAGAGGAGAGAGCGTGGGTGTACATTTACACCTTCACACAGTAAGTGGGCAATTATGCCAGCCTATTAAATTGTTTGCCAGTCTGTTATCAATAAGTCAAATTGAGTGCTTCAGGTCAATTGAAATCTCTTGAGTGACTAGATATTATTTTTTAATCCTCCTGAAACATTTCTTAGAACCTTTCCTCTTTAATTAAAAATACAGGAAAGTTTTTTAAAAAGAAAATCTCTCTTGAATAGTGATTCAGCTGTGAACATAAAATGACTAATTCATTATTACAAATATTCATCTTTACAACTGGATTTTTTTACTTTGTGTTACATGCTTTTTAAAATAAAAGGCTGGTACCAGACATACTACACAAAATGTTTTGGCATGTTTTGGACTATTTTAAAAATGAGTAAGTCCTTTATGGAAGATTATAAATGTATTAAGAGACCTATTCAACAAGCATAAGTTATCACGTCATAAAAACAGTATAGGAAAAATATCTTCAGCTGGAAAACATTCTACTTAAACACCCCCAGTGCAGTCTCTGTGCAGAGGGATCATAAGTCACTGAATTTTACCAGGCCTTGAGAAAATGGGAATTAATCACCTATTTCCTGAAAATGAGGAATGAAGGTAATAAAAATAAAATGAAACTTTAAAATAACTAGCTTTTAGTGTCTGTCAGAGTTTGGGTACCTTTGATGTCCAATATTGAATGAAAGCATGTATTTACCCTCCAACCTGTATATTGTCCTTAGTCCAAAACTTAGGTGTATTTTAAAAACCAGTATGTACGTGTACGTATGTCACATCTTTAAAGCACCCATGCTGTTACGAATAGAGAGCATCGTTAAAAAACCACGAAAAGCCTAACATTTTATATCACTGATTAAACTGGAGTCTTTCCAAGGATTGCTTAAATTATATTGCTTCAACACTTTTTAAAATTAAATTTAGTAAAACATTTTTGTGATTTCATTCATCCTAAGGCGGTTGAAGAATAGCAAGGCATCTACAGATGGACATCGGTACCTTTTTCGTGGCCGAATCAACACAGAGGTGATGGAAGTGGAGAATGTGGATGACGGCACTGGTAAGACGAGTGGACTTTAAATGGAACACCAATAGTAAACTCCCTCCCGAGACAGAATTCTCACTTGAATAATTCTTCTGCATTGTCTGAGAGCTTAGAAATACTTCCTGAGGTAGAGCAGTTGGAGGAGAAAGGGGAGATAAGGGAAAGGAGGACTGTGGTCAAAGTGCAAAACTATTATTTGACCAAAACACACCAGCCTTAAGCACAGAAATACAAAGAAATAGTTGAGTAGGAATGTCCTAGGGCACTCACAGTTCCTGCTGTAGACAGTTTAAGTACAGAAAATATTTAGGGAATGAACTGTTTTTCTTTTAAGTTATACTGTGTTTTAAGTATGTATGTGACATTTTGTTCAATTATTTGCTGTAGAATATAGCAGACTCTAGATTTGTTTTAGCTGTGCGACCATTCTTGATCTGAATGAGTTGTCAATTTGGTCATAATGAAAAGTTGTAAATGGAGGTGGTGCAACTCTAAGTGCTCATTTTAAGCACTTTTTAACTTAAAGATAGTACATTTCTCTGTAGATCTGAAGGTGTAAACTTTTATAAGTTCATGACATCACGATTAGTCACAAACATTAAGTAAAAAGAAGTTAAAATTATCTTTTTTATTTGAAAATATCTATAATATGAATGCTTAATAAATTGAATAAAGTAAACATTTTTCTCTCAGTGATTTTAATTAGAATTTCAAAGGTATGCTTCTAGGAAAAAAGACAGGATGAAATAAATATATTGCTGCTAAATGATTTGTTTTCTCCAATGGAGAAATGCCTTCATGATATTCCACTGAAACATAGGAGTCAGTGCAGATCACTTGCCCTACCCCACACTGTCTTTGCCATTCCTGAGTCCCAGAGGAGAGGACTATGTTTCTCAGGTGTGGGGCATAGATTTTCAGAGCTCCCCTGTGCACCTTTCTCTGTCCCTTGTTAGCACCCAAACAAACAGCCCAGTACTTACAATAGTGACCCGTGATTGCTGCAGGGAAGGGGAAAAGACATGCACCGAGCAAAATTCGGGTGGTGCCTGAGGCAGGGCGCTCTAGTAGGGGACTATGTCATCTTGCAGAGAGGTTCCTAACTGGCCAACGGTGGGATGGAGATATGGAGGTGTCAGAGAGCTGGCCCAGCTAGGAGTCGCGTTCTGTGCTGAGGACTGTAATGTAGTTGCAAATACTCCAGTGCTAACATATGAGACCTAGTGGGCTCTCTTTCCATGGCAGGATTGGCACATTATTTTTGATAAGGTGGCAGTAACTCATTTTAAGACTTTCTAAGGAGACTTAGAAATTTAGAAATGGTGCCTGTCTAAAATGTGAACACCTATCTCACTTCAGTGTCTTGATTACTCAAGAGAATATCCAAAGCTCATGCTATGCCTGGGGTGGGAGGCAGTGGGGGAAGGTACATGCAAATTTCCACCCTGTTCTCTGTTGGCGCTCGTCCTGGCCATGGAACCACCTGTCCCTGTGGTTTCAGCGCTCTGTTTTCTTCCCTCCCACTTTTCCATGCCTCAGATCTTCTGTGTCTCCCTTCCTTCCATCTCCCCTCGATGACATGGTTGTTACCACTTGTACCATCTGTGTGCATAGTCTGAGTGAATTATAATAGTGATTACTATGATTACAGTGCTTATGGGAAACTGGGGCACTAGATAAAGAAATGTAAGAGCCCAGGACCTTTATAGACGTGGGCATGAAATGCCATCCTCAGCATGTCTGTGTCAAATGTAGGGGAGTGACAGCCTGTGAGGGGGATGCAGTGTTTCTGTAAATGGTCCTTCGATTCAATCCCATGAAAAAGTTCTATTAGTGCTGGTAAAATTCCAGTCCTCAAGGCATGAGGACCTGGGGAATAAGGGCATTGTAGAAGTAAGACCTAAGATGCTGGTGGGTATGAATTAATAGGGGAAACATGACATTTCAGGATTTTAGTTGTCTGATGGCATAGACTTCCAAGGTTCAAATTTCATTGAAATATGATGAAGAAATTCATTAAACTTTGTATTACTCAGTTACTCCCCTCTTAAACATACTTAAGCATCATGTTGCAGGAGTTAGGCTGCAAATAGTTGCCAGAAAAATTTTAGAAAATTTAGGCTACAATTGGATACCTTCCCTTAGCTTCCTGCAAAGGAAATTCAGTTTTCTCATGAGTGTGTTCACTAGGTCTTTGGGAGAAGTATATATCCTCTGCCAGGACTTGGAAACCTCAAAAAATAGATTTTTTGAAGATGAATAGGATCTTGAAGATCAATTAATGTACCCCATTAACATTTCAGATGATAGAAATGAGGCCCCATTTAAGAACTAACTTGTTCAACTTTATCCAGCTGTTTAGTACAGAGCAGGAACTAGACTTACATTTGATAGGTTCCCATGTCCATGCCTTGAGAAATAGGGAGCAGAGGCTCTGTATGGGATTTATATGTACAGAGACAACCTAGAGAGTGGTGCAGAGATGAGGCATCCATGTCTAGAGGTTAACTTTGGTTCTTTATTTCTGCTAAGAGACAGTCTAGGTACCACACCAACCTTTTCCTTTCTTGTTTTCTTGGTTATTTCCATCATGGAATCTTCATTTCTTTTTGATGGCACAGGTTTTGAGTGTTCTGAATAGGAGCTCTAATGCTAGAGATCTCAGCAGGGCTAATAATGTCCATATGCCAAGTCCACCCCACATTTGGACTCTGAATAAGTTAAATAAGGGCTGGGCAAAGACAATGTTTTTTTTTTTCCATTGCTAAAATAAAAAACCAATAACTACCACATAGTGAGGTATAAACAATAATAGTGAATTAATTGAGATATATTTTAAAACATGCTTAGAGCATTTGAAGGAAAATTTAATGTTCTCCCATCTATTTGAATGTATTGTAGAAATACTGAGTATTTTTGTGTACTGAAAATGTAAGTAAAATGCTCTTCTAAGTAAGGGATCTCATCAGACATCTAATTGCATTTATTTAGCTCAAATTTGGAGAGTAAATAATTGCATTTGCAATGAGACTGAACTTTCAGTTAATATGTAGCTATTCAAATCTTTTGAAAAATAAATGTGATTGTACTTCATTTATAATGTTAAATGACTAGGATTATGTCTGTTATATCTCAGAATAGATTCAATGATGATATAACATGTGGAAGTATAAATAATATATCCATGTTATTCATTACTTTCTGTGTTCAAGGATGATGGTAGCTGTTGAGGTTGTGGCCAGACTTCCTTTCTACCATTCTCTAGATCCAACTTCCATTTCAGTGAATTCTGACTGAATTTCCCTTCGAAGATTCTTTCTGAAGATGTTAGTTTTACCATGATGCTAGAAAAAATACACAGCTTAAGAATTAAGTAGGAAGGCTGTTGGACTTTCTAGAATTAATTTTCATGGCAATTTTCATAGTATATGCTTGGAAATTCATTCAAAAAGTAGCACCAGATCATTTTGTATGCTCTCATAGGAACTAGTTTATTTGTGTAGTTGGACAGAGAGTAAGAATGTTGACCTGTAGAAAATGTGGTCTGTAGTTTAGTGTTGGGCAAACCATAGATTGCTATATATAGTCAAATTTGAATTTGATCTGATGTAGAATTTTTATTCTTAAGTGAATAGATTCTTTTTAAAGAAAAAGTTAAGCTGTCATTTTTAGTATAAATATTTGAAACTATCTGAAAATACTGAATATACTGTTTAGAAAACTAATTGCTTATTAAAGAAAATTTGAAATTACAAAGAAATAGAAAGATGGAAAATATTAGATAATCTCACTATCCAAAGATAAATAAATGAGATTTAATGAAATATTTCCTTCAATTTGTGTTTCATGCATAGACAAAAAATGCTTAAAAATGTGATTTATATAATTTGGTACCCTTTTTCATTTTAATATGTCTTATCTTATTTATAGTCATCTTTATTTTCATGTTTAATTCCAAATAAACATAATATTTATTGTTACTTAATAGTCATTTGAACAGATAAATCAGTTACCTTAATAACTGTAGTGTTGCATAGGCTAAACTGAATACATTCTTAATTAAAAAGCATAACTTTAAATGATGAAAAGACTATTAAAAGCATATATAATTCTTTTCTGATACACTTAAATGCTATTAATTTAAAGAAGTATTTTTAGGAATTAAATACAGCTACTTTTTAGAGTTTTAAAAGAAAAATCAGTTGGAACCTTTTTTTCTGCCATAAGAACATCATATGCATTTCTAAAAAGATTGAAATACAGTCAATATTCAATATTAGATTAGTTTTATGTGTACAACACATTATGCAATGCTCTTCATCTGTCACCATGCAAAGGTATTATAATATTATTGACTGTATTCTATCCTGTACCTTTTGTCCCTGTGACTGACTTGTTTTATAATTGGAAGTTTGTACCTCTTGATCTGCTTCACCTATCTCACCTATTCACCGAACCCCCTGCCCTATGGCACCACCAGTCTGTTCTCATTATTTATGAGTCTGTTTCTGTTTTGTTTCTTTGTTTGGTCATTTGTCTTTCATTTTTTAGACTCTACATATAAGTGGGATCACATAGTATTTGTCTTTCTCTATCTGGCTTATTTCATGTAGCATAAGGCCCTCTACTTCCATCCATGTTCTTGCAAATGACAAGATCCCATTCTTTTTAATGGCCAAGTAATATTCCATTGTTGTCACATGCTATTTTGGATGCCAGAAAATTTTTCTTCTATTATTTGATAAAATCAAAGATTTATTCCAAAAAATAATTTTCTGAACATTAAATATTCATAATATGGGTAAATTTAAATTTTAAACATTTTTCTTAGAAATTTACACATTTACCCTATTGATCAACAGAATGAGGTTTAATACATTATTTAAACATCAGTTGCTTGATGTTTTGAAAAATATTTTCTGGCAGTTTCTTCTGTTTCCCAGCTTGAGAATACAATACTTGACTATGTTATGTCTCATTAAAATGCAAGTCTTTGAACGGGAAAGAATTTCCCCTGAGATTTATAATTGTATCAGTTTTTAAAAAACCTCCTCTCATATAAACTGCTGACTTAAGAGTAAGGAATTTGTAAGCACTATGGCTTCAGAATAATTAGTGAATTGTTCAGGGCTGCTCCTTGAATTTTTCTCTTTTAGGAAAAGAAATCAATGACTAGAGACTTGTACTTGGATATTCCACACTTAATGAATGGCAATTTTAATTCCATTCCTTTTTGACATTTCCTATAAAATTAATATTTCAGACCCATTGAAACTTGGAAATTCCTGTGTTTGCCACTAATAAATTATTTATTCTCATTGTCAAAAAATATTTAAAATTCCTACTATGGAAAAGCACTATTGAACTTTATTACCATGATCTCATTGTGGGTATTCTTTATGGATAAGTTTCTTATTTTATAGAATAAAGGTATTGAGAAATGTGCTATGATTAAAATTATGAAGTGTTTAAATATTACTAAGTCTTTTGACATAAATGAGAATCAGTTGCTTATTTTGTATAGCGTTGGTAATTTGGTAATTATGTATCATTATGAAATATACTATATTTTGAGGCCTGTTGTATGTATATTCATATATTTGTATATATATATGTATGGATGTATGTGTGTGTAAATGTATGTATGTAATGATGTTAATATGTTTAATATATGTAGATGTTTAAAATTATGATTTTTAAAAAACTGATGATAGAAAGTAGCTAGCACATAAAATTTAAAAAGAACATTATCCTTTAGTTTTAAATTATTAGATCACAAGCTGTTCTTTCAAAATAGTGTATTGGTACAGCAATTAACTTGTTACTTGAGATGGTAGATTATACAGTCAGCTAATAATCTTGCCGTCTATACATGAAACAAGAGCCACATGGAATCACATGCTGACTTGTCTGGTTCTGAGTTTAATCGTACTATCTCCAAGAGCAGTTTGAATGCACAAGAACAGTGTTTAGGCAAGGCTTCAGTGGAAGATGCGGGTACACTTTGAAGAGAAGAAAAAGTTGATGAGGTGGACAGCAGAGTGGGGTATCTCAGTGAGAGCCTCTGCCTGGGGAACACATAAGTATTCACAGGACAAGGGTGAAAGCACCAAAGAGTGGCACACTGACATAATGGGAAGTGGCATTGGTTAGATAGTGTGAAGTTAGCTTATGGAGACTCTAAAGCAAACCTACGTGGTTTGACTTGATTTTGAGTGATGAGCTACCAAAGGCTTTTGAGCTAATAAGACATGGGCTGATGAAAAATATGTAGGAAGAGTCAGCAGAGTCAGGCTCAAGTAATCCAAGGAGGGAAGGAAGGAAGACCTAGGTTATAGAGCGGCTGGCCCAGGGCACATACTGTGCTAGGTCAGGAGCATCACCCTGGCTCTTGAACTCGTGTTCCTCTTGTTCTGTGGGAGTAAGACATTATGTTCGTTTTGAATAAGCCCATTTATTATTTCAGGCTGTGTGTGCCTATTCTGATTTTCTTCATCTAGAGTATTGTTAAAAGGATAATAACATTAGTGGGATCCTTTAAGCTTCAGGGCGAGGCTTCACTTAGGTAATCTTGGCCTGATTTTAGAAGAGGAGAGAGTCTGAAAACTTTGTGCTTGTTGTGATACTGACCTTGTAAGGTGACAGCTTGGGGAAGGAGGGTGTTTGAACATGCACAATTTGATCTTTTCCTACCCCAATTTATCATAATTTCTCAGTGGTTATTTTTATAGGTATTAAGGTGGATTGTAGCGTAATATGAATGAATATTTCTGC
Source organism: Manis javanica (assembly GCF_040802235.1). Taxonomy (NCBI): domain Eukaryota; kingdom Metazoa; phylum Chordata; class Mammalia; order Pholidota; family Manidae; genus Manis; species Manis javanica. The sequence goes on from NC_133157.1 coordinate 156,255,074, forward strand.
TTCCTTACCTACTCCATTAATACTTACCTGACATGTATTCTGAGGCTCTGCTACTTTGTATAAGACATGACATGAAACAAATCATCAAGATAAGAAGAAAAGTACAAAAATTCCCTTTAAAAACAGATTATTTCCTTATGGGGGGAATCCCTGCATTTGGATCTGCATTTGAAAATGTATGTTACCACAGATTGTTACCAAAAATTAATGGGCTCATAGCACATATGCGTAAACTACAGACTAATATCTAGTCTAATTCTATCCTGGATCAAATGTAACTTGGAATTTTTAATACCTCCCAACTATACACAATCATTTAATAATGCATTTTTGGAACAGTTAGTTTGATCAGATAATGTGTGGTGATTTTGGAGCTAAAAAGACTGTGGGAAACAGATTGTGGGTGAATGAGTTCCAACCATGTATATCTCTACTCAGAATTTATCAAATGAAATAAACCATTTGAAGAAAAAGAAAACATAAAAAAGGTGCAGTGCCACAAATTCATTTCTGTAAACCACCTCTAATGTTTTGTGGCTCACTTTTTGTCCACCGACCATCCCTGTTCAGTGACTCTTGGTGGGGGTGCGCAAACAAGTATCACTTTAATTGGTACGGATGCTGATTCAGTCTTTTGTCATATGTTTTCCCATCTTGGAATCTTTGCTTTGCAGACTGTCATGCCAGTAAAGGCTGGATGCAAGTCATGTCACTCTTCTCTACCTGCTGTTAGTTAGAGAACTGCTATAGTGGGTTTACTCTTGATGTTTTCAAATCCAGCATGGCAGTTTAGCCAGAATTATGAAGAGACCTAGAAAAATACAATTCAATGTGCATACGAACTCAAAGTTTTTTGTGTGCATTTCTGTTTATGCCAATTATATGGAATGATGTGGTTTGAAAGTGTGTATTTTTCAGCCATGTGCACTGATAATGAATTGACGTTGGTACATTTCCATTTACTGAAAATTAGGTAAATGCACTCTTAGAATGTTCTATTCACTTGTTCTGATCTTATTGTGTGGTGCATTAGACAATTGAGAATTGTTCTGTGGGGGTACAGTTTGTCTCTGAAACCTACAATCATATTTCAAAGGAATATTAGAAAAGCAAAATGAATCTAACACTTTAAATATTTGATTATTGAGATTAAAACTCTTTAAAAGTTCTTTTTTTATTGCTTTGGGAACTTCAACAGTATTTTTGGATATAGAGGAAAGGAATGTTGATTAGTTTGGATGTGTAATTTCATGCAATGCATTACTGTTATGAATTTAAAATGTTTCATTATTGAGCACTGACTGCATTTAATTTTTAAGAAATTTTTGTGTTCTTTAATACACAGATGTAAATCAAAGATATTTTGAAGAATTCAGTCTTTTTGGAACCTCTGTGAACTGAATGATTGTGTTGACATATTACTAATATGATATTTGTTTGCTCACCTTTATGCATTAATTTCCAGCTGACTTCCATAGTAGTGGACACATTGTTGTGAATGGATGGAAGATACATAACACAGCAAAGAATAAATGGTTTGTGTGTATGGCGAAAACACCTGAAGAGAAGCATGAATGGTTTGAAGCTATTTTGAAAGAAAGAGAGCGGCGAAAAGGTGGGTGTGTGAATTGGACACAATTACACTTTGTGAAGATTCTAACTTAGCAAGAAAGCAAATAATGGCTAAAAATTAGGAGAAAGTCAAAAGGTATATGATATGTTCACTTTGATTTTCCATGTGATGTAAGCCTTGTGCTAAAATTCTTTTTTGAATACTTCCAAAGTTATAAGTTACTAAAAGAAAAGGAAAACTTTCTTTAGCTAGCAAAAAAACGATGTGTGGCTGCCAATGTCTTTCCGTGTCTTAGTCTCTTGCAGGTGCTATAACAGAATGCCTTGGGCTAATGGCTTATAAACAGTGGAAACATTCTTGCAGCTCTAGGGACTGGTGGCCCATGATTTGGTGTCTAGTGAGAGCCCACTTACTGGGTCATAACACAGCCATCTTCTCACTGTGTCCTCGCATGGTAGGAGGGGTGAGAGATGTCTTGGAAATCTCTTTTATAAAAAAGCACTAATCCCATTTTTAAGGGATTCAGCTATCATTTCCCAAAGGCTCTACCTCCTAATACCATCACACTGGGTGTTAGGTTTCAACTTATGAATTTCAGGGCACACAAACATTCACTCATAGCAAACAGTTTTGCTCACTTTAAAATTTGTTCAATTCTCGTTGCACTTTATTCTTGCTATTTCGAGTTTTCCTTTAAGAGATGACCTTCAATAATATAATGCAGTGTTGTTGGGCCTCCAGCAGTTGTTCTCTATATATCTAACAGTACATTGAAAATTCCTTGACTAAATTTGTTAGTGTCCTAATTATAGAATAAGAAGTTGGATATATATCATCTTTAAAAAATTTTTTACAGTGCCATTGAATATTATGTAATGTAACCTAATGAAGAGCTTGGTCACATGAGGAGGTCTAGTGAAAATCTGCATAATTCTTTTTTGCAAGATTTGCAAGAGGTATTTGACCTGATAATATTCAGTTGTATGATGTTTATCTGCAAGTAAGCATATTTCTTTAATTCAGCTAGAACATAGAAATGCTTGTATAACTACTAGTTTTTTTTTAAGTGTCCATATTTTTATTTCTCATAGTAAAACAAGGCCTCAAAGAGGAGATTATACAAAGAAAATTTTCCTGCATTAAAAATGTAACTGCATAGTTGTTATTTCATCATGTCTGTTTGCTCCTGGTCCGTATTTATTTATAATACTCTAAGGACAATGGAAACCAGATAAAGTGCATCAAAATCACAAATGAAAAAGAAAATTTACAAATATACTTAGTTGTTATCCTTAAACTAGCTGAGTCTACTTGCCACCTTTTTCAGGGTTTAAAAAAAAATTATGGCTGACTGTTCTTTGATTTCTGTCCTCTGAGGTAGCCTCTGTCACTGAACAGGTGCATGTGGCCTCCATCTTTACAGTCAATTGTTTTCCAGACTGTCCAGAACCTAGTTATTTTACCAAATAATTGGCAAGAAACAAGACATATTTATGTCTTCTCACAGAGACCTAGGAATAAACCATCTCATTGCTGATGAAATTTCAGAGCACAAAGAGCTCTTTCTTCCATCTTTAGCTATTTTCCCTTGAAGTACAAAGTTCCTACCTTGATTAAGATGTTCATAGTACACATTTGTATAAGAATTTCCAAATACTTATACCTTTGATTGGTCTGGGTTGAAGAACCAGATAGAAAATTTTGAAACAAGGATTATGAATGCATAACTGAATCTAAGTTTTATTGAATCTAGCAGTTAATTCAGATAGCATAGCAGATCATTTAAGAGGCAAATGGAATTATTTATCAAGTTGAACCTTTATTCTTTTCAGTATGGCTATGCATAAAGATAAACTTAAGGCAAAAAAGAAGGAAGGAAGGAAGGGAAAGGGAAAGAGAAAGGGAATGGAGCAGGGGAAGGGAAGGGAGAGGAGAAGGGGAAGGGAAAAAGAATGAAAGAGTAATAATCACATTCTGTAAATCTGTTCATGTTAACAGACTCTATTCTTAATGGATTACTCCCTATTGCTGGCAAACATTAATGGCTCCTCCATTTTAAAAAGTAAATTTTTTGTAAGAAATTTTGTAGCTAGAAGACTAAAAATAATTCAAGTATTTCCTCTACAACAGTTCTCTTCATCAGTCCCATGCACTGGTTGTCAGGGTTCCTGAGATTTCGTCTCTGAACTAGACTCCTTGCCTGGTTATCTATTCCCTCCAGACTCACTTCCACTCTAACTGCTCTTTCTCGGTTTTCATTTCCAGCCTTGCCTCATTCTTGAGCTCCACATGCAAGTATTCCCCTGACTCCTGGGCTTAACCCAGACAACCAAACTCCACCTTCTCAGCTCAGGTTCCTCCTTACTTGAAACCCTTTGCCCAACATGCTCCCTCCCCAGTTCAGTTCTCACATGAGAAGCCTGGAAGGCATCCTGATTTCTCCCCTCCTTTGTACCTAGGTTTAACCCAGTGCTGTGTCTTATCAGTACCACCTCCTAGATGTTTTTCAGCTCCATCCTCTTCACCCTGTAGCCCCTTTATCATCAGCAGGAGCTTCACCTTACCTGGACATTTGAGGTTCCCTCCCAATGCTCTCACTCTTTAAAAACCACCCCTCTTTCAGTTTGTGCCTTACACTATCCTCTGAGTTTTGTTTCCAAAGCAAACAAAACTCTTTCCTCTACTACCCTGCCTAACCTCCCTTTGGTTAAAGCATTTGGCGCTCCCCAGTACCTAAGGAATGGGGTGTGCTGAAACTGTGCTTGAGCAAGGACCCTGCCTGCCCTGCCACATACTTCTGGTGCTCTTGCCTACAACCTGGGCTCCGTGCTTCTGTGCTGCTTCAGCTAAGTTAGCTCATGTGAATACCTTCTCTCTCTCCAGGGATGATTCATCCTCATGCATTCAAACCTAGCTCTTTTATGCAAACTTTCTTAACATTTCTTAGATAGATGCAAGATACTTGAATATGCTTTACTGTATCACATTTTTTCCTCCGTGGCTGTTTCTGTCCCCCTAACCAGTTGTGCTGATCTAATCCTGCAAAAGGTGTACATGGAACCCAAAATACAGCTGCTCTTCCTTCACTGGCCAAACCATGTGCCTTTGGGGCACAGTTTGCACAAAGGTGTCCTGTGGCCCTGGAAATCTTGCCTTGACTGTCTCCCTGGCCTCCCATGGACTTCTCGAAAGCCAAGGCTCTTGTACAGAGCCCTGTGTCTGTAACCACCTGAATGGTAGACGTGCAATACATGTTTGATGATGAAGGCACAAGTGAGTGAAGAGACTTCTTCAGTTATCTGTCCTTTGTTTCATTTTTGATAGGTTTAAAATTAGGAATGGAGCAAGATACCTGGGTAATGATCTCCGAACAGGGTGAGAAACTTTACAAAATGATGTGCAAACAAGGAAATCTAATCAAAGACAGAAAAAGAAAACTGACGACGTTCCCTAAATGCTTCCTTGGAAGGTAGGGCTGGTGATCTGGGTGCATGTGCTCCATTCATATTTTCATTATCTCCTGTGTTGACTTTCCTTTAATTATTTGCTTTTCTTTAAAAACATATCCCCCTAAACATTTTTGGATATTTCTACTGTCAACACTTCCTGGATCATATGGGGATGACTGAATAGATATAGAACCAGGAATCATGACCAGAAAATTAAATCCTCCATCCATTCAGTGGTGACCTTGACAAGGCCTGAAGTACCAGCTTCCGTGGAGGCTGGGGCTGGGGTCAGGCAGGGGCTGCAGGCAGGTGGGTTTGCCTGCAGGGACAGAGCCTGGCAAGCATGTGAGTACAGAGCCTGAAAGTCAGAGAAGTGTCAAGACTGAACACACAGTTTACATGATCACTTAATTCAGAACTTTGACAGCTGAGCTCAGGATGGAGGGTGGTAGAGGAGGAGTCAGAAAAAGTAGGTCATTCAAGTGGCCAGGCACAGGGCAACAGACAAGGGAGGTCACCTCGCTAGTAGCGTGGATGGACTGTGTGTCCCTGGCATACTGCAGTCGGCTGCAGGAGGGAGTCACTCCTGAGTTAGGCATGCAAGGCCAGAGGCAAGGACAGAGGCCTTCAGGAGCCTCTGCTAGGCCAGGTTCTGTGCTGTTTTTCTGCCTGTACTTGATTTCTGATCCTTAAATGCATACTTAGGAGTTACAATTTTTATATTTTTTTAAAGATTGATAAATTTAGGGACTCAGGGAGTTTAACATGCTCAAATTCATACAGCTCATAAATGCCAGTGTCAACTCTATAGAAGCAGACTGTAGTAGTAGTTCAAAGCCCAGACTTCACAATCAGACCGTCTCCATTCAAATCTGGTCCTACCACCAACCAACTGAGAGATTTGGGAAAGTTAAACTTCTCTTTCCTCTCTAAAAATGGAGATGATTATAGTGCTTACCTGTAATACCTGCCAGAATGTCTTTTTAATTAGTTATAAAGACACACAAAATAACCACCCACACCATCAGAAGAACATAGACCGGGAAACTGGGTGCCCGTAAGGCAGTGTGGGGGCTGTCCTTGGCTCATCACGGTCCTCATCGTGGGCCGGACAGTGGTCCTCCAGGTGACAGCAGTTGTGCAAGGGAGAGAGTAGCTGTGAGCCCATCCTGGCTTAGAAGCTCCATGAAGCAAAGACACGATTTCTTTTTAATAGCTTCATGGGCACAACTTCCAGAGACCCGACAGAGACGTTTCAAGCTGTACCTTATAAATATATTCAATTTAACCATCAGAGGTTGTTTTTACCATAAAGAGTGCCTACCTAGTAACACAGATCAGACTCCTAGGGAAACAGAGCTGGAAGGGAAACCCAGGCTTAAGTTTTTCCATATTGAAAGAGAAAGGGCTTTGTCAAACCTCCTTTCTGCACACTGTCTTACATGGCTGTAGTGCTGGTTAGCTGTAATGTTACGTAAAGCATTCCCAGAGCACGTGATATATAGGAAAAACTCAGCAAATTTTAGCTGTGTTAGTTGTGGCCTTTTCCATACGGCAAACTACATCTATGTTACAGCCCAAATTTGAGAGAGTTTCTGACTAGCTCATGATCCTTTTGCAGAGTTGATGGATTCGTGTTACTTGAGTACGTCCCATAATAAAGCCACTGACTAACTTCATTTCCTCCTCCTCCTCCTCCTTTTCCCTCTATACTCCTAATTTATAGCAATACTTAAAATGTGGTGTTTCCCCATTTTCAATTAACTTATTCAAGAATATGGTGACATCAGAACAGAAATTAGACTTTAGCTGCATACCAACCACCTAAACCTGCTTGCCAACCACTCACATTTAATAAGCACTCACAGCGTGCCAGGCACTATGCTGAGTTTCTGACATCTAGTAGCACATTTATTCATGACAGCACTGTAAGGTTGATTTTCTTATTACTTCTGTGGTATTGAGGAAAAAACTGAGGTTTAGAGAGCTGCATCTATTAATCCAGTATCCCACAGCTGGTAGAGGTAGAACCAGGATTTGAATCCAGGTTGTCTTATTACAAAGTACATGACCTTAACCAGTATATATTTTATCTTCTTTTATTTTCTTTCTTATGGGTGGTTCTTACTTAATAGCAGGAAAAAAGCACTTTAACAACTTCTTCTGCCTTCAAATGTGCTCTTTAGACTAGACATCCATTTTTAGACTTCCACAGCCCTTGGTTATTTGACTTCAGCCATATGTTTTGCTTTTGATTTTGAAATAAATGGAAACTTTATTTTCCTGACACTTTCTGTAGCTTTGCTTCTCTCGCCTCTGTGCAAAAACAAAAACGATTCCAAAATATATTCGTTAGCTTGTGTGATAGTTCAAATGTTAGATTTTTATAGCATGAGTATGATATTTTATTTTTAAGTGTCTGTTTATTTAGTGTTCTCATAATGATACCACATGGCCATAAAAAAAAAAAATCACTACCTAGGTGAGGCTCTCCTAAGTGTTACAAAACATCATCCTTCTTATCTTGATATCTGGGGCTCCTCCTCCCACCCCCAAATGGTGAAAGCTGGGAGCTATACTACCCTGTGGCCTTTTACAGCCACAGCAGCTGTACCTGGTAGATAGTTCTGATGGGTGGTTTTGTGCTGGAGTATTACTTGTGGATGACAGTTTAGATATAACTGGTGAGTTTACCAAATAATGTCAAACCTTGAAAACAGTGTAGCAAAACTTTTCTATGCCTTTCAGTGGGTATTAATTTTCTATTGTTGCAAAACAAATTAACATATACCTAGTGGCTCCTCGTTCTGTAGGTCAGAAGTTCAGGTGAGCAACTGTGGGCTCTCTGCGTAGGCCAAAATCAAGGTGTGGGCTGAGCTCTTATCTTGAGTCTCTTGAAAATCCACTTCCAAGCACATACATGCAGGTTGTTGGCAGAATTCAGTCCTTTGTGGTTGTTAAGAATGAGGCCCCCGTTTCCATGCTGGCTGTTAGCCAGGAGCTCTGTCAGCTAGTGGTCGCTGGAATTCCTTGCTACATAGCCCCTCTATCTTCAAAGACTGTGGTGGTACACTGAATCTTTCTTATGATTTTGATTTTCTCACTTCCTTTATGCCACCAGCCTGAGAAAACACTCCCCTTCAAAGGGCTCAGCTGTTTGGGTCAAGCCCACTTGGATAACTCCCATATATATATATATTTTTTTAATGTGTAACTAAATTATTAGATTTAATAAGAGTTTGACAAATTTTCAGGATAGAAAAATCACTGAGGAAAGTTATATTTCTACACACAAGTAAAGTCTGCAAGAAATACAGTCAATAGCAATAAAAGTGAAGTTAAAAATCCAGAATATGGGCTATACTACAGGACAAATTATCTATATTCTTTTTTTCTTTTTTTGAGAGGGCATCTCTCATATTATTCATCATATGGTTGTTAACAACAATAAAATTCTGTATAGGGGACTCAATGCACAATCATTCATCAGCCCCAAGCCTAATTCTCAACAGTCTCCAATCTTCTGAAGCATAATGAACAAGTTTTTACATGGTGAACAAGTTCTTACATAGTGAATAAGTTCTTACATGGTGAACAGTGCAAGGGCAGTCATATCACAGAAACTTTCGGTTTTGATCACGCATCATGAACTATAAACAATCAGGTCAATTATGATTATTCGTTTGATTTTTATACTTGAATTATATGTGAATCCCACATTTCTCCCTTATTATTATTGTTATTATTATTATTATTTTTAATAAAATGCTGAAGTGGTAGGTAGATGCAAGATAAAGGTAGAAAACATAGTTTAGTGCTGTAAGAGGGCAAACGTAGATGATCAGGTCTGTGCCTATAGACTAAGTATTAATCCAAGCTAGACAAGGGCAACGAAACATCCACGGATGCAGAAGATTTCTCTCAAAACGCTGGGGGTGGGGTGGTGAGGTTCTAAGCCTCACCTCTGTTGATCCCCAATTTCTCACCTGATGGCCCCCTTGCAACTGTGCCTGTCTTAGGTTATTCCTCCCTTGAGGAATCTTTCCTGTCTCTGGCTAACCAGTCATCCTCCGGGGCCATACAGGGAAATGTAAAGTTGGCAAGTGAGAGAGAAGCAATATTGTTTGAAAAGGTTAGCTTTTTACTTTTTTGCAGATTTATGCCCTGTGGCTTCTATGCCCAGCATTTGTCTTGAGGTATCTTTACCACTTGGAAGAATTATGATACTCGGTAATTTCGATATGAGGCACGAATTCTACTTAGGGGTTGTAATTATGAAGGAAGAAGAGAAGCTATAGAAGTAGCAGATGGAAGAAAAAATGGGAAGATTGATTATTTCTTTGACATATCTTATTGTAGTGTAACATAAGCGTGTGATAATTCCCATATTTTAAGGTCAGCTGACTTGGGATTTTCATTTCATATGCAAAACCCATTCATAGCACCACCTAGATTAGGATTTGACTAAAAACCAAGGAGGAGTTGGATTCTTGATGGGGTGGGGGAGGTGAGGGAGGACATCTTCATATTTCTATCTACCATACATGCAGTTCTGTTTGTCCTCTTGGAGTTTCAAACCCACTGAGTCTCTATGCCTGGAAAGCCACAGTCAAGACAGTTCTCTTATATTAAGTCATTATTACTTTATCTAGTTCTGTATTTTAGCTATTTTAGTTCTGTATTCTCTTTAGTCCCAAATTTGCCTTTCTTTGGATAGTAACCTTATAATTAAATCTACTCTAAAAATGTCCTTTGTGTTTATTAGTGGTCTCAACAAGTTGAAGAGTAATTTAGTATAGTTTAGGTAAGTCTGAATGGATGGGAGTGGGTTTTCTAGAATAGAGCCCAATTTAAGTAACATATGTGAAAAAAATGTATGCTGAAATGCACTGCAAATAGTCCTTTATATTTGAGACTCCTTTCAAAGTGGCTTGATGTATCCATTGTAGAGATAGACTTTGTTGGGAAAAGATAATTATTTAACTTCTTCATTGGCTTTTTGTTGCAGCGAATTTGTGTCCTGGCTGTTGGAAATTGGAGAGATTCATAGACCTGAGGAAGGTGTTCACTTGGGACAAGCATTGTTAGAAAATGGGATCATCCACCATGGTAATTATTTTATTAATTACTTATTTATTCTGTCTATCTACAGACTGCATCTATCTTAATTCCATTGTTCAATTTAGTTTATAATAATTCTCCACATTATAGGATGCTTATGTTGTTTTAACACTGTTTTTGAGGGTCTAATATGTAGAACCGTGTTTGAAGGAGTACAGGCTTATGGCGATGTATTTGCTAACTTTAAAATGAACAACACAGGCAAGACTTAGAAATAACAGTATTGTGGGATTGTGGAGGAAGGAATTGCGAGTTCTAACTAGAGCATTTGGGAATGCTTTATCATGGAAGTGGCATTAATGTTGGGCATTGGAGAATGAATAGAGCTCTGCCAGGGACTGAAGGGTAGGACATTCTACCCTGAGGGATACTGTAGGGCACCCAGGCACAAGAGTGGCAAGTTCATGGTGGCCTCTTCAGAAACTAGCACAGAGTCCCATGGGGCAAGACAGTATAGTTCATGGATGAATATATACTGGGGGTTGGGTGGTGTGAGAAAGGTAGGCAAAATGTGATTCCAGAAAATTGTACCTCTCTGGCTATGCTATGTGGGCCTTATCTAAAGGGGTTGAATTGCTGATGGAAACCTTTAAGCAGAGGAGTGAACAGAACTTGGTTTTAGTGCCGTCAGATTCAGCAGCACAGGATCTGGAGTGGAGAGCTGCAAAGAACACAGAACATCAGGAGGCCCCACACTCCCCAGGAGGACTGTGGCAGTGGATGTGAAGACAGTCGTCCATTCAAGAGATTTGGGGGATGCTGAAATAGCATATTTGATGACCTTTTGGACATGGGAGATGAGGAGTGAAGGAGATCAGATTATTCTGAGCTTTCTGTCTGGATGACGGAGATAGTTAATTCAGGAGAAGGAGTAGGTTGGAGAGAATATCACGGATTTGCTGTGGACTGGAGATAAGATATCATGGGGGAGTGCTCAGAGGTTGAAAATATGTGAGTCAAGCTCAGGATGGAGAAAGATCAAGAGACAGATTTGGAAATCATTTCAGGAGAGCATCAGATTCCTGAGAACATCAGTACAAACAAGGAAGCAGTAATAATGGGACTTAGAATAGAGGCTGGAATGCAAATGTTAGAAGAGGAGAAAAGACAGGGAATTAGGAGTAAATGTGGCTATTTGGCTGTGGTATTTTGATGTTTATTTTCTTTCTAAATTAGTGTGAAGTGAAAGCAAACTACATCCTTCTAATTTCTCCCCACCACACGGGGTGCTGCCAATAAGGTGTACCCCTGCTTATACAGATAGGAGTCACCTGGAATTCCTTTTTGTCGCTCATGAAGAAAAAAGCCCTGTGAGCTCTACCACCAAAAGAGGCCCTAATCACACCACGCTTTTCCCTTCTAGGATCACCTTCTTCCTAGTCACCATTTTCTCCTTCCTTACTCTCACTTTGTCCTCCGTCCCCGTAGGGCACTCTCCAGGTGACAGGTGAAGAGGCCTTTTAAAATATATTTATGTAAGATTAAGGCATTCTCCTGCTTGTAGTCATCTACTGGCTTCCCATTAAAGTCCATATCTCTTGCTGTGGCCTAAATCTCTCACCATGGCCTACAAGGCCTTATGTGGTAGAGCCCCTGACTTCCTCTCTTAGCTGACACACGTGGTGTTACACCTGCCTCGTTACACCGTGGCCACTCTGGTCCTTAAGCACTCCAAGAGGACTCTCCACTTAGGATCTTTGCTCTTGCTGTTCTCATTCAACAATTACTTATCAATTCCTAAAATATGCTACAGACCTTTCTAGGCATTGGAGATACAGCAGTGAATGAAATGACAAAATTCACCGTATTCATTACTTTGCCTTGCATGACCCTCTAAGTTTTAGAATCCCATCCAGTCCTGTTATTCTAGTAAATTCCTTTTTTAATTATTGAAGTTTTCTTCATGTACTTTAACTATCTGAAATTATTATGTTATTTTGTTTCTTTATTATTTCCCTCTTTGTCTCCCATACCTTTGCTGGCCTCCAGTCAAACTGTAAACACCATGAGTTCAGGAAACTTGTTTGTTAATATATAGCAAATGCCTGGGGTGCCTGACACATGTAAGTGCTCAGTTAATATTTGCTGAGTGAATGAATAAATTAATAGTTTTATTTTGAGCAACCATAATACTAATAAATTGTATGTGACTTTGTACTTGATTCATTAGCACCATTAAAATGCCATTTAGCAGCTAGTATGCTAAATGACATTTTACAAAAACTTATAAAATGAAAAGACATTTAAGTTGGCTTTTCTCTTTGCTGCCCCTCTTTCCTGTTCTCTAACCCCAATTCCAACTATATATTTAGGACAAGGATGGAATATATTTGTGTTTCCTGCAGGCCACTGAACCTCAAGTAGGCAGCATGTAGAGAGGTTTTGCATGTGATCATTGACCTTCAGAAATGGTGATTACTTTCCCATTTAGACTATGTCCTTCCAGAGACTATGTTACCAATAAAACAAAGAAAGAAGTATCTGTTTATGGACACCTTTTGTTTATCCTTATATTAACCATGTCTTTCTTTCACTGTGTAAGGTATTATGCTAGGTATTTTAGTCATGTAAACATGAACTAGCAGCCTTGGTTTCTCGTGTAGTAGATTTAAACCTATCTTTTCACCTTTTCCTTTAAAAATTCCACCTACTGACATATTAATCTCAGAAAGCTGAAATTTGTGAGGATGGGTAAACTAATTATTTAGAGAGGTATTTAGAAGGAAAACTGTGTTGGTTAATACTAGCTGCTATAACGGGGAAACCTCCTCAATGCAGTGGCTTACGTTATAGAAGCCAATTTTTCACTGATATAAAATTCACTCAGTAGTGGAGGAGGGGATGTGGTGTCTGTGCCTGACAGAGGCTCCACCAGCTTCAGTGCAGGGCTCCTAAATACTACCTTGAAAGAGTGGTGGAGTTTTTCATTTGTTTTAAATGGGCCTCCCTGTTTTGTTTTGTTTTAAATACACTTCCCATTGTGAATCAGTTTTGTGCGCATGTCCTTGAACACAACTCAATTTTGACCACCTGTGACTACAGGAGAAAGTTAAAGATGATGTATAGACACATGCCTAGGAAAAACAAAACCTAAGCCACTTTGGTTAACAACTACCCAATTTCTGCTACTGTAGCTCCTATATAAGATCTATGAAATTACATCAAAGAGTAATCATTATGTATATTTGTTAATGTTTTACCATGGTATCTGTATATAATATCCACAAAAATAACTTTTAACATTTTTATCTTCAACTGAGGATTTTTGAGTTGTGTTTTTGATTTGAGTGACTTTAAAACCTTTCAAAATTACAAATAACAGGAAAAAATTATCTTAAATATCTATCATAAATTGATGCCATTTAAATTGCTTAAAAATGACGGGTGTGCAATTTTTTTGTACTTCTATGGGATTACTTACTATATTTCAGAAGGAGCTACACTGTTTGTCATGTTATTTTCCTTTTTGACTATGAGGTACCATGAAATAGATAAAAGTGAATTATAGAAGCTTATTCCCAGCACTGGAAAGAGTCATGGTGTAGGCAGAAGGTGTCTTTCCAAAAGAGCTATAAAATTATTTTCAAGTCGCCTGCCTACTCATGCTTTCATATTTCAACAAGGTGATCTAGGATTGTGTGAGGATTAATTGCTTATTTGCACAGTGATTTGGGTTCTGAAAATCGAAAGCATAACTATATTGGGTGGAATTTTACTTTACAATAACAAGATGGTTATTACTTTGCCTGAAGACATGAATAACTGGTCCAATACATTCAAGTCAGTTGTAAGTTAGTACAAAGTAGACATAGAATAATATTTTAAAAATATTATTTAAAATATCATAATATCATCATGAACATAGTCTTCTAGAACTGGACCTTTTAGTTCATGACTGCTGAAAGACCTTGAAGGAATCAAAAAGTTCCATCGTAAATTCTGTTAAAATGTTTCTCCAAATATATATATATATATTTATTAAAGTAGCATTGATGTACAGTCTTATGAAGGTTTTACATGAGCAAAATTGTGGTTACTACATTCACCCATATTACCAAGTTCCCCCCACACCCCATTGCAGTCACTTACTATCAGCATAGTAAGGTGCTATAGAGTCACTACTTGTTCTCCATGCTATACTGCCTTCTCTGTGACCCACCTACATTATCTGTGCTGATCATAATGCCTTTTAATCCCCTTCCCCCTCCCTCAAAACTGCTTTCCCTTTAGTAACAACCACTAGTCCCTTCTTGGAATCTGTGAGTGTGCTGCTGTTTTGTTCCTTCAGTTTTGCTTTCTTGTTATAGTCCACAAATGAGTAAAATCATTTGGTACTTGTCTTTTTCCACCTGGCTTATTTCACTGAACATAATACCCTCTAGCTCCATCCATGTTGTTGCAAATGATAGGATTTGTTTTCTTCTTATGGCTGAATAGTATTCTGTTGTGTATATGTACCTCATCTTCTTTACCCAGTCATCTGCTGATGGACACTTAGGTTGCTTCTATATCTTGGCTATTGTAAATAGTGTTGCGATAAACATAGGGGTGCATCTGTCTTTTTGAATCAGGGATCTTGTTTTCTTTGGGTAAATTCCTAAAAGTGGAATTCCTGGGTCAAATGGTATTTCAATTTTAGTTTTTTGAGGAACTTCCATATTGCTTTCCACAATGGTTGAACTAATTTACATTCCCACCAGCAGTGTAGAAGGGTTCCCCTTTCTCCTCATCCTCATCAGCATTTGTTGTTCCTTGTCTTGGAAGCTGGACATCCTAAGTGGTGTGAGGTGATATCTCATTGTGGTTTTTAATTTGCATTTGCCTGATAATTAGCAATGTGGAGCATCTTTTCATTGTGCCTGTTTGCCATCTGAATTTATTCCTTGGAGAAGTGTGTTCAGATCCTCCACCCAATTTTTAATTAGATTATTTGCTTTTGGGGTATTGAGGCATGTCAGCTTTTTCTATATGTTGGATGTCAACCCTTTATCAGATATGTCATTTATGAATATATTCTCCCATACTGTAGGATGTCTTTTTGTTCTGCTGATGCCTCCTTGCTGCAGAAGCTTTTTAGTTTGACGTAGTTGCATTTGTTCATTTTTGCTTTTGTTTCCCTTTCATGAGGAGATAGGTTCAGGAAAAAGTTGCTCATGTTTATATTCAAGAGATTTTTGCCTATGTTTTCTTCTAAGAGTTTTGTGGTTTCATGACTTATATTCAGGTCTTTGATCCATTTCAAGTTTACTTTTGTGTGTGGAGTTAGACAGTAATCCAGTTTCATTCTCTTACATGTAGCTGTCCAGTTTTAGCAACACCAGTTGTTGAAGAGGCTGTCATTTCCCCATCGTATGTCCATGGCTCCTTTATCATATATTAATTGACCATATATGCTTGGGTTTATATCTGCACCCTCTATTCTGTTTCATTGAACTACGGGTCTGTTCTTGTGCCAGTACCAAATTGTTTTGATTGTTGTGGCTTTGTAGTAGAGCTTGAAGTTGGTGAGCATAGATCCCCCCACTTTGTTCTTTCTTCTCAGGATTGTTTTGGCTCTTCAGGGCCTTTTGTGGTTCCATATGAATTTTAGAACTGTTTGATCTAGTTTGTTGAAGAATGCTGTTGGTATTTTGATAAGGATTGCATCATTGAATCTATAGATTACTTTAGTTAGGGTGGCTATTTTGACAGTATTAATTCTTCCTATCCATGACCAGAGGATGTATTTCCATTTATTGGTGTCTTCTTTAATTTCTCTCAGGAGCATCTTTAAGTTTTCAGGGTATAGGTCTTTCACCACTTTGGTTAGGTTTATTCCTAGGTATTTTATTCTTTTGGATGCAGTTGTAAATGGAATTGTTTTCCTTTCTCTTTCTGCTACGTTGTTGTTAGTATGTAGGAATGCAACAGATTTCTGTGTATTTTGTATCCTGCAACTTTGCTGAAGTTCTATTAGTTCTAGTAGTTTTGGGGTGGCTTCCTTAGGGTTTTTTATGTACAATATCACATCATCTGCAAACAGTGACAGTTTAACTTCTTCCTTACCAATCTGGATACTTTTTATTTCTTTGTGTTGTCTCATTGCCGTGGCTAGGACCTTTAGTACTATGTCGAATAAAAGTGGGGAGAGTGGGCATCCTTGTCCTGTTCCCGATCATAAAGGAAAAGCTTTCAGCTTCTCGCTGTTGAGTACAATGTTGGTTGTGTGTTTGTCATATATGGCCTTTATTATGATGAGGTACTTGCCCTCTATACCCATTTTGTTGAGAGTTTTTATCATGAATGGATGTTGAATTTTGTCAGATGTTTTTATTGAGGTGATTATGTGGTTTTTGTCCTTCTTTTTGTTGATGTGGTGGATGATGATGGATTTTTGAATGTTGTACTATCCTTGCATCCCTGGAATAAATCCTATTTGATCATGATGGATGATATTTTTGATGTATTTTTGAATTTGGTTTCCTAAAATTTTGTTGAGTATTTTTGCATCTATGTTCATCAGGGATATTGGTTTGTAATTTTCTTTTTTTGTGGTATATGGAGTTTTGATATTAGAGTGATTGATGCTGGCCTCATAGAATGAGATGGCAAGTATTCCCTCCTGTTCTACTTTTTGGAAAAATTTAAGGAGGATGGGTATTAGGTCTTCATTAAGTGTTTGATAAAATCTAGCTGTGAAGCCATCTGGTCCAGGAGTTCTTAGGTAGTTTTTTGATTACTGATTCAATTTCTTTGCTGGTAATTGGTTTGTTTAGATTTTCTGTTTCTTCCTTGGTCAGTCTTGGAAGGTTGTATTTTTCCAGAAAGTTATCCATTTCTTCTAGGTTATCCAGTTTGTTAACATATAATTTGTAATAGAATTCTCTAATAATTCTTTGTATATCTGTGTTTTCCGTAGTGAGTTTTCCTTTCTCATTCCTGATTCTGTTTATGTGTGTAGACTCTCTTTTTTTCTGGCCTAGGGGTTTATCTATTTTCTTTATTTTTCTCGAGGAACCAGCTCCTGGTTTCACTGATTTTTTTCTATTTTTTAATTCTTCTCAATTTTATTTATTTCTGCTTTGATCATTATTATTGTCCCTCTTTTTACTGACTTTGGGCCTCCTTTGTTTTTCTAGTTTCTTAATTGTGAATTTAAACTGTTCACTTGGGATTGTTCTTCTTTCTTGAGTAAACCTGTATTACAATATACTTTCCTCTTAGAACTGCCTTCACTGCATCCCACAGGTTTTGGGGTGTTGAATTGTTTTCATTTGTCTCCACATATTGCTTGATCTCTATTTTTATTTGGTCATTGGTCCATTGATGAGCATGTTGTTAAGCCTCCATGTGTTTGTGGGCTTTTTTGTGTTTTTTTTTTTTGCATAATTTACTTCTAGTTTCATACCTTTGTAGTTTGAGAAGCCTGTTGGTACAATTTCAATCCTTCTGAATTTACTGAGGCTCTTTTTCAGGCCTAGGTATGGGATTTATTCTGGAAAATGTTCCATGTGCACTTGAGTAGAATGTGTATCCTGCTGCTTTTAGGAGAAGTGTTCTGTAGATGTCTGTTAGGTCAGTCTGTTCTCGTGTTGTTCAGTGCCTCTGTCTTCTTACTTATTTTCTGTGTGGTTGATCTGTCCTTTGGAATGAGTGGTGTGTTGAAGTCTCCTAGAATTAATGCATTGCATTGTCTTTCCCCCTTTAATTCTGTCAGTGTTTGTTTCACATATTTAGTTTTTCCTATATTAGGTGCATAAGTATTTATAATAGTTACATCCTCTTGTTGGACTGACCTCTTTATCATTACATAATATCCTTCTTTGTCTCTTGTGACTTTCTTTGTTTTGAAGTCTATTTTGTCTGATAAAACTATTGCAACTCCTATTTTTCTCTCATTATTTGCATGAAATATCTTTTTCCATCCCTTCACTTTTAGTCTGTGTATGTCTTTGGGTTTGAAGTGAGTCTCTTGTAGGCAGCATATAGATGGGTCTTGTTTTTTAACCCATTCTCTAACTCTCTGTGTTTTGATTGGTGCTTTCAGTACAGTTACATTTAGGCTGATTATCAATAGATATGTACTTATTGTCATTGTAGGCTTTAGATTTATGGTTAGCAAAGGTTCAAGGGTAGCTTCCTTGCTATCTAAGAGTCTACTCGCTTATTATGCTATTTCAAACACACTCTAAATGTTTTTACCCCCTTCTTCTTCATCGTCATCCACTCTTACTTTATATATTAGGTGTCATTCTGTATTTTTTGAGTAGTTGGCTTAATTTTGTATTTGCTTAGTAATTAATTTGTCTAATTCCTTTACTGTGGTTTTATTTTCTCTGGAGATAGCTATTTAGCCTTAGGAACACTTCCATCTACAGCTGCCCTTTTAAAATGTTGAGATGGTTTGTGGGTGCTAAATTCTCTCAACTTTTGCTTATCTGGAAATTGTTTAATCCCCGCTTAAAATTTAAATGATCATCTTTCTGGATAGAGTATTCTTGGTTCAAGAATTAAATATTTATTTCTGCTTTGATTATTATTATTGTCCCTCCTTTTACTGACTTTGGGCCTCCTTTGTTTTCTAGTTTTATTGCATTAAATATGTCATATTTGTATTTTTTGAGTAGTTTCATTGCATTAAATATGTCATGCCACTCCCTTCTGGCCTGTAAGGTGTCTGTTGAGAAGTCTGATAATAGTCTGATTGGGCCTTCCTTTGTACATGATCTTTTTCCTCTCTCTGGCTGCTTTTAATAATCTCTCTTTGTCATTGATCTTTGCCATTGTAATTATTGTATCTTGGTGTTGTCTTCCTAGGGTCCCTAGTGGTGGGAGATCTGTGCACCTCCATAGCCTGAGAGACTGTCTCCTTCCCCAGATTGGGGAAGTTTTCAGCAATTACCTCCACAGAGACACTTTCTATCCCTTTTTCTCTCTCTTCTTCTTCTGGTACCCCTATAATATGCATATTGTTCCATTTGGATTGGTTGCACAGTTCTCTTATTATTCTTTCATTCCTAGAGATCCTGTTTTTTCTCTGAGCCTCAGCTTCTTTGTTTTCCTCTTCTCTAATTTCTATTTCATTTACCATATCCTCTGCCTCATCTAATCTGCTTTTCAATTCCTCCAATGTATGTTTCATTTCAGACACTGTATTTTTCAGTTTCTGTCTCTCTCTTAATGTCCTCCCTGATATCTTGAATGTTTTTCTGTAGCTCTGTGAGCATGTTTATGATTATTATTTTGAAATCTTTATCAAGAAAGTTGGTGATTTCAGTTTCACTTAGCCCTCTTTCTGGTGTCTGTGGGATTTTGTTTGTAGAAAATTTTATTTTGCCTTTTCCTATTTCTAATGATTAATAAGGAATAATAAGTTTGTGTGGGTGGCGCCCTCTATTCCCTAGAAGCTCTAGTCTCTGACACTGCCAACACCTGGTGCAGTGGCGGGGGTCATAGGTGCTTGGTGCTTACTCCTGCCAGGAAGAAAGAGCTCTTTCCTGCTTCCTGGCTAAAGTGCCTGCCTGCACTGCCAAGTCCAGTGGGCTGAGCACTCAGGGAGGAGTCTCTGCGATATGCCCCTATAGATGCCAGAGGCAGGGCTGTCCTTTGGCTTTCCTGGCGCCTTGGCTGGGGAAGCAGGTACATGAACTAGTGCCAACCAGGAGGAAGGAGCAGCAGGCTGCATATCTCAGTGGGGAGGTGGGGGGCCTCGGCACTGTATTGCCAGCCAGGGTGATGTAGTGCCTGAAGCTCCTGAAATTTCCCAACTTGCTGGGCTGAGTATGCCAGGACGATTTCTTCTGCCTTTCCTTTCTCCTGAGTGGTAAACTCTGTGTAATCCTTGCCCCTTTAGTTCCCCTCTTGCTGTTGGGAAGCCTTTCAAAATGCCTGCATTTCTTTTGTCCCACAGTGGCCATTTGTAGGTACCTGTTCTCCACAAGCAGCTGGAACTCAGTCTCTCTGAATTTTCTGCCTGTCTTACCTTTCCAACCTCTCTTATCTCCAGAGCAACATGTAATTTGGATTTGTGCTCCCTGAGCCAATATCCATTGGTGTGTGTTTAAGAGTTCTGGACTTCTACTCCCTTTCTGCTCCATTTCTCTTCCTCTGCCTGTGAGCTGGTGTGTAGGGAGGGCTTGAGTACTGCCAGACTACAGCTTTGCTTCTTTACCCTTTTCTGTGAGGTCTTTTTTTCCCCCCAGATGTAGGCAGTTTGTTGCAGTCTTTGGGTCACTCTTTCAGGATTAGTTGTGTTTGCTGTATTTTCGTCTTATGTGTGGTTTTGGGAGAAGGTTTCTGCCTCACTTCTCATGCTGCCATCTTTTTCTCTCACCCAACTCTGCCAATATTTTTAATTTAAAAGAAAAGAAAAAAAATCAACAACATAAGGTTTTTTTCCTTGGAAGGATATCAGAATGGGAGGATTTCAGTCCTAATCAACTTATTCCCCTACCTCAGATACGTCTTTTCTCCAATAATATAATTTTGAAATAGAACTAGTAGATAAGTTATGGATTAAAGTTTATTTTGAAGTTTGAAATTCAAGAACCCATTGACTATTTAAGTTAAGAATTTAAATCTTTTTGAACAATGATATTTGTAGCCTGATTAACTCTCTCTGAGATAAAGTAGTGAATACTTTATTAATATTGTTCTGTTCATCATAGTTTGATTCTAGTGTCCTGTGCTATTACTGTTATCAGGATTTGATCAGTCGTATAGTCAGATCATGCATACAGAATTTTTATTGTGAGAAATATCCCTTATTAATTGGCTGAAACTAACTAATATAGGTTCTCCCAAACTAAGAGAACATATTATGCAATTTCACATTAACATTTTAATTAGAATAAAGAATACCAGTGAAACATGCTAGTTTCATTTGTACATGGTTCCAACTTCATTTTAGTGAGAATAGAATTCCTAAAATAAAGTTTGAGTGAATCATCTGTTTTAAAGAGAGCAAGCAAAAAAAGTTGACTATAATTGCTGTTTTACACAATATATTGCAAATATTATTGAGAATTTCATTACAGTCGAAGCTTGATTATACCTGGACTTCTTGGATTGAGGCTGTATATGCTTTCTCTGTCAGATGCTGATAATATCCATCTTATCTGGCTTTACTGTTTACATTATAAATACTTAATTCAGAGACCTCATCTGTTATATCCATTGGTGTGCTGAAGTTGGCTTGTACAAGCTTGAGAAAGCTGGTAATTAAATTTTTTACAAAATTGCAAGCCAATTGTTAAGCAGTTATTAAAATTAAATTATATAAACATATAAGTACATAAATTATTTTTAAAACAAAGGTAATATATTTTTAAAACTAATCACTTCCTAATTATTTTAGTACACTTTATTGCTATCTGTGCTGTTGCTGTTATTTATACCTATTATTTCTGTATGATTCAAATACTAAATAATCAGGTGTTACTTCATGTCTAACTCCATGTTCAGTGACTTGATTTTTATAGCTTGGAATCAGGTAGTGTGGGAGTATTGAATGCCATAGAAATTGGCAAATACTCTGGATGAGTGCTTCTTCTCCCCCACCACTTAGAGCTAGTTGTTAAACATTTACCAGTCCTTTTTCTGGTAATACCTCAATAATAGCACATTGTTGTTTAAAAGATGGCATTATGCAAACTTTCTTACTAGATGACCTGAACACTCATCAGTTAATAAACTCATTTTTCTTAATCCAATAGTTGGGGGAGTGGATTTGAATGCAGAACTGTTCACTATTTTAACAGCTGAGAGTTGCAGATTAACCCAAGATTAATTATCAAAGTTACAAGTTTGCCTTATAGCTAAGCCCTCCCTTTTGAATAGATTAAACCACTTGTTGTATTGGGACAGGAGACATTTGGGCCCAAGATTTCCTTGAATTTTGGAGTATCAAGACTGTAGTGTATTTCAGTGAATCTTAAGGAATAACAATGGGGCTAGGTAGATTGCATGGAGAAATAAATAACTGGTTTTGAAACAAGCCATAGGATTTAACGTATTTCTCTCCATTTAGTTTTATTTCACAGATGCTTCTTCCTTTTTGGCTTGATCTGGAAAAAAAAAAATGACAATAGGCTGTGTTGTCTATCTTTTTCTGGCAGCAAGCCATGACCTGGTTTGGTTGGGTTGGGGTCAAATAGCTGAAACCTTTTGTGTGTGTGTGTGTGTGTGTGTGTGTGTTGCCCATCTTTTGGCTTTCTTCTGGATTCACCAAATATAGTTCATGAGAATTTTGAAAGACTTTTCTCCCCCTTCACATTTTTGGCAAAAAGTAAAGGTTAAAGTTTTCTAATCATAAAAATAGAGCCCATTGCAGCAAATTATGGAATAAAGAACATTTTCAAATATAAATTTTAGAGCTTTAATTTGAGGTTTTTCCCTTTTTACAAACTCATTTTTTTTATTAGACTGTCTGTAAAGTGACTTCTCCAGTAGAAAAGAAAACTTGAGGAGAAATTTAACAGAAATGTTTATGAATATGAAAATCTATCCTGAGGATGGAAGTGAAGGATGAGCAGTCTCATTTTTCACTGAGAAAAGAGAAATGTTAAGAGGCACCTAAGAAAAGCATTTCTCAGTTTAAGAAAACTGTTGAAATTTTGGAATCAGTTATATAGGGAAATTATATGATCTACTCTGGAGATCTAAACACAGGATAAATGGTCAAGATTGCTGTATGTGTGGTCTTGGCCTGATCACTGTGGGATAAAACAGATAAATGCTAAAATTCAATTTAGGGCTGAGAATCAAATTATAACTTACTAATGGAGTATTTGCTCTTTGAAAGACACTTTTTGCTCAACTTTATGACATTGTGAAGAAATAGAAAACAGAAACTCATTTATGTAAATATAAATATACTATACACACCCACATACAAATACATATACTAATACTATGCCAGATGAATATTGCTGACCTCAAGTTAGTTCTTAAATCATTACATGGAAAATGTAAATGTATTATATAACAAAATCTTCTCATAAACCTTATTGTCAGAATACTGGAAAACATTATTGTGTTAGGAAAACAAAAGCTTTTGGTAAAATTAAAAGTTTCAGTACTTGGGAATATATGTTTCATACATTTATTTGTTATTATCTGCTACTTTTTAGATTGTAATTTAAATATATTGTAATATGTTGTTCCTTTGTTCTTAGTTACTGATAAGCATCAATTCAAACCAGAACAGATGTTATATAGATTTCGTTACGATGATGGAACATTTTACCCAAGAAATGAAATGCAGGATGTGATTTCAAAGGTAATAATCTCTTCCACAACCTTTATCAATAGCAGAATGTCATGTTGTCATACTTCAGCAAGATAAAATGCTGTTGAGAGACTTAAAAAAAATTCTTTTGGTATAGAAAATTCTTAAACGACACACATACACAGGCCTCTCAATTTTTTCTTGGAATTTCAAAAATTCTAGTGTTAGAAAACAGCAGCAGACCCACAGACTGCAAGAAAGGACTACTGGTTACCAAAGGGAAAGGGGGTGGGGAGGGAAGAAGAGGGGAATTAAAGAGCATTATGATTAGCACACATAATGTAGCAGTGTCACAGGGAAGGCAGTATAGCACTGAGGAGACAAGTAGTGACTCTATAGCATCTTACTACATTGATGGACAGTGACTGCAATGGGGTGTGGTGGGGACTTGATAATGTGGTAGTAACCACAATGTTGCTCATGTGAAACCTTCATAAGACCGTATATCAATGATACCTTCATAAAAAAATTATGAATTAAAAATAAAATCATTCTAGTGTTAGATTATTTAAAAAAAGTTTTACTAAGGTATTATTAATATAGTGTTAGATCATTTAAAAAATTCTCTTACCTAGTTCTAAATGAAAGTACTGCTCAAGTTACATCCATTGAAAACTACTTCACATGTAGCAATATATATATATATAAAATACATGTAATATCAGTTTTCTTTGTACACATAACAAAATGTATATGACATATAATGAACAAGTTGCATGAGGTATTACTGCATAGATTTATTTTGTTTACATTGTATCTTGAAATTTTGTATTTTAAGAAAATAATTTTTAAAATCTTTGTATATGTCGTACATAACAAATTGATAGCACAGTTTAATCCTGTTTTTTTCATGATTTGTCATAATATTTTTATGGTGTAATGTAATATTTGAATAACTTTTAATTTAGTTGAGATTGTTAATGATTCCAGAATGCTGACAGTGAATTTATTTCAGAATTTCTCTGTTATGTCATTTGAATGATCTTACTTGCTTTTGACATATCTTTATTTTACAATAGGGTGTAAGATTATATTGTCGTCTGCATAGTCTGTTTACTCCAGTGATAAGGTGAGTCTGGTTTCTAAGTTTGGGGCAGCTTAAATGGAAATATCTATAGTGCATATTAGGTAAATATTATTCAGCTGGAACTTGTTGGCTTATTTTGTTTTTCTTCCAATAGTGAAGAATTTACTTTTAAAAATTATTTTAAATAACAATTTATGTTAAAATATTCCTAAATTTTCTGAGTCTCTAATTATAGTTTTCCCTTCTCTTTTTATTGCGATTTCTAAGACTATTTGCCATTAATTCACAGTAAATTATAGACTTGATAATGAAACAATTTAGTTAATATTTAGTGAAGCATAATTGAACTGGAAGAGGATTTGGAAATACTGTTTACTATAAATATTTACCATTATGATTACTTACTAAGTTTTTTCATTAAACTGTGTAATCAAATATTGAATGTGTGTTTTAATTCACAGTATTTCCTTTTAATATTCTTTTATCCAAAGAAAAAATTTTGCACTTGAAAATTAAGAATTCCTTTGGAGTAGTAACTATAATTTTGTGATTATTTTCACTACTGTATTTTTCCTTCTGAAGAAATATGCCTTTGTTTTAAGAGGAATCAGGATTAATTTTCAATTTATTTCTTTAGAACGGCAGCAAAATAACTGAGTTTTGTGTTATGGTTGCTAATAGAGGAGACTGTCAGGAGTATTACTGAACTTTTATAATATATACTAACTGACAAAATGTAATGCAAAGTTAAACTAATTTCAGATGGCCAGTTATCATTTGGGGTTTATACTAAAACATATTTTTCAGAACAAAAAATGGATATACTGTTTCCAAAATGAGTAAAGAGACTTTCAGTCATGGCTATAGAGGCCAAATATTTGATATAGCCCGTTCCCATTGTTCATTCTAGCTTCCAATTCGAGGAAACTCAGAGCCCCAAAAAGCAATATTCCAGAAGTCACTGTTTAAGTGTATTGGAATGCCTACTAACAGAATACACTGCAGGTCCTGCAGGAGAAACCAAGATCTTACCCACTGCTACTGAAGGTGCCCTGTTCACTTTCACAAGCAGACTTTACAAAATAGAAAGAGGTGAAAAAGCCACAATTTGCTGATCCTCTGCTATATTCCTGGCACAGATGTCTCGTGTATATTCTGAATAACTTAATACTAAAAGACCGTTGCTTAACTCAAAGGCAAATGAGTACTTAAATCTTTTTTTCCTGCTAAACTAATAGAAAACAATAGTGGTAAATTTTTCATGTCATCTCAGTATATATGTAGGTTTTGTATGTGAGAAAATGTGTTCTGAAAATACATTTTAGTCATATGGGATTTCTTATCAAGAAAGTTACATTCTGTAATAACTAATAAGGAATTGTTCTTTGGCTAGAAATGACAATTGTTTATGAGTTGTCAAGGGAAAATTTATGGGAAAAAACATAAAACAGATGGAATGTTTGAAAGTCATGCTTTTAATATGTGTGAACTCAGCTTATGAAAAGAAAAATTACTTGGGTGAAGAATGCACAGACCCACATATGGTCTATAATTAGACCCTTTTCCTTCTTATTGATGCTTGTGGACACCAAGATGAAATGAGTGATGAGCTATCAGAGGTATGGAGATAGATCTAAAAAGATAAAAACTATGCTGGGCATTTATTATTGAAATCTCAAGAAATTTCAACATATTTGGGGAACTTTTTTATGAAAGTGGATAAAATGTTATAAATATCAATTATAATTTACTAACAGCTAGCAAACTGTGAATGTAGCTACTGATTATTCATCACTTCAAGTTTACAGTTTGGATTTTTTGACATTTTGAGAAGACTGTCATTTTCTCATTCCTTTTTGATCCAGTCCTGAAAACTGAATTATGGATTTCTGCCCTCAGGGCCCCGTTCTGATCATGAGTACTTTGTTGCTAACTAACTGAACTTTGAATGATTCTCAGATTTGGGAAGTCTACTGAAAAGAGAGGAGAGTCAGTTGATTTCCTTGGTTCCTTGGGGGCATGGTATCCCTGTGTCCACGCTCTGATGAGGCAGAATGAATGACAAGGTTCTCAGTGTGTTTACTTCAGGGCAGACCTGCGGTCTTCCACTACTGCTGAGACAAACAATCCTCTACTACAAATCCAGCCTTCCTGGAGAATTCTTTATTCTCTATAGTTTAAGGTGATTTTTTTGTAGACTCCATCTTGATCTAAAGGGATCTGTTTTATTATTCTTTTACATGAGATAATTGTATATCTAGCTAAATCATTACCAAGTTACATAGCAGTAATAATCTGGGTATAAAAAATGTGAAAGAAGAAATGTCCTGTTTTGCCATCACTGTAGGACTCCTGGTATGAGCTGATGAAGGAATTTTCAGATGTTGTGTGTATCTTGTAAACCTCTCTTATTTACACATAGTTGGATAATCAATTCAGGTTATGTGGAATAAACTTTGCACATGGATACTAAATAAAATGTTTCACTGCGATCACTTAATGCTCTTCTTGCTTAATGTCTTTGGTTTCTTTTTCCTTTCTAGAGATAAAGATTACCATTTAAGAACCTACAAATCTGTGGTTATGGCCAACAAACTGATAGACTGGTTAATTGCACAGGTAAACAGACATATAAAAGTTGCTGAGCTACATTCACTGCAGCTTTAAACTTTGAGGTGGTTTGGGTACTTTTTTAAAAAAAAAATCCTAGCTTGCAGATGAGGTACAGTGAAATAACTTAGGCAAGTTCATATGGCTAGTATGAAACAGTTAGGATTTGAACCTGGATCATCTGACTTCAGAATCTTCAAACTTAATTTTTATACATATTATCGTTCAAAAGGAAGATGTTCCTATTTTAAAAATACCAGCTGAAATCCATCAAAAAAATAAAGTGTAATTGGAATATCACTGAAGAATAGCTGGGCACGTACACTAATTTTTTTTGCTTTTTTTGTTCACTAATTTGTTATAAAGTATCTGTTTATTAGTCCTAGGAGTTTTCCTAATCTCCCTGTTCCTTTTTCTCTGTTAGATAATAACTGTGCTTTGATCATATGAGCCTTAGTATCTATCTTTATACACTTTAAATAAGAAAGTTGAAAGTTGTCGTATTGTTTGTCTGCTTCTGAGAATGGGGACTGACAACTGCTATTGAGAAAATTTATTTGCAAATCAGGGCATCTAGCCTATCATAATAGATATTCAAATATAAATTTATTTAAATGTTTTTTCATACTAGGTCAACTAATAAATTATCAAATATTTCCCTTTGATTAGAGAAAAGGCTAAGAAAACCGATATCCACTTTGATAGAACTTACTATTTTGGGGAAGGGGATATTGCTTGATTGAAATGCTATCATGTCTGGATATTTGAGTCAAGTTTTACTTTTCTGTTATTAAAGCCTATTTCCTTTGTTACAAGTGGATAATAACATTCCTTTGTTATAAGTGGATAATAATCATAAAAATACTCATTTTTTGTTTCAAGTATTAATGTTTAATTCACCATTTGATTCATCTGTGCACATAATTTTTGAGGTTTTTAGTATTAAATATTGATTTCTAGATTACCCAATTTTTTTCCTTTTTAATAATTTTTTGAGATACATATAGTAAAATGCATAGATCTTAACATACAGTTCCATACTAGGCTACCCAATGTTTATCCAAATAGTCAATGGTGTATCCAAATGGACCACCTATTTTTGAACTTTATAGCACTTAAATTTATTCTGTTTATAGAAGTGAAAATTTTAGATTAAACTAAAAATTACCTTTACATAAAACACTAATGCATACATTTAGTGGGGTTACTAGTGTCAGAGCCTTTTATAAAACTATGGCCCATATATGTCATTGGAATTGATTCTGTACTCCGTATCAGAGTTGGAATTTCACATAGACAGTATGATGATGCAAATTTCACATGAACTGTACTATACACTGATTATGTGAGGAAACTGAAGAAAAATTTTTAAAGCAAAAGCTGGCACTGAAAATATTTAAAGTGCTGACTTGGAAGGTCAGTTATCAGTTTTTTAAAAAAATTTCTTTTTAGCAATTTTGCTTTCCAAATGTGAGCAGTAGCAGAATAGAATAAGCTGCTCAAAAAGTGGGCCAAGTTGCAATTTTTTCCCCAGGTTTTCTTAATAGTCTGTTATGACATCTGTAAAAATTATACATAGTAGAAATTACAAAGGACTCAGGTCACCTGATGTTTGATGACAGCTGTGCTAATAAGCAGTTATGCAAACTTGGACGTCACTTAATCTCTCTAGATTTTATTTTCACAATTGTTTACTAATTACTGGAGTGGCTGTATATCCCATCTCTTCTCTGTCACTCAAACTTTCTGTATAAAACTATCCAAATGTAAGGATCAGACATGATTAACTCTTATTGCTTAGCTTCAGATTAGGACAAAATGGGATAGCTTTGAGGAGGAAGACATGGTCATGGAATAACGAAGAGAATGATAAAATCTTAATCTAATATGGACAAGAGAGTTTTTTAAAAAACAAGGGTCTCTTCTCTCCAAGACCCTCAAGTGATAAAAAAATTTAATTTCTAGTGTTGACCAGGATACTGAATTTATTTGGACAGCTTCAGAGGAAAGAATACAGAGCTGGCTCCAAAATGATGGTCTATATATTATTTGGAGGATATTCTAGATCGGACAGCTCTTTTCTTATTCTGCAGTATACTCCATGATATTATTTTGGTAAACATGATGACAGTTGTTTTCTTCTAAATACATTTTTCACTGCTTTTGTGCTGCTTAGTCTCGTATTCATGAGTTATGATGAAGTGACTTATTCCATGCAGTTAACTCCTTATGTGATAAATGCGCTAGTGTACCAGTAAGTCATTTACTTCACATAGGTTGTGATTTGTTTATGGGTCAGTCATAGTTTATAATTAATCATATCTTCCTTCCTCACACTCAAAACTGTTTTAGTTGTGTCTTTTTAGAATGCACATCAGCTCTATGTGGCACAAGTAGCATTTTTAAAAGGCATATGATACCAACCCATTTTAACTCATACTTTTTACACTATTATATGCAATAAAATGTCAGTGGCCAGTGTAATCAAATGTCAGTTATTAGTATATAAGCTCTTATTGTGAGTTTAACATTTAAGCAATATTTAAATAACATTTAAGCAAGTGTCTGATGATTAAAATAAACCAACAAAACAGGAAGTAGGCATAGTTCCTGCTTTCAAGGGTATGTTAGTTGGGCTAATTTTTATGTATCCTCTAAGATTCTGCTCCGGCATCATCTTTCTGGAAGCTTCTCAGGGCCCTGCAGACTGAGCTCAGGGTTTTCTGTGGCTAGTTCCCTGGGTATATCTGTCTTATCAAATTCCATATTACATTGAAACTGCCCTAGACATCATGTTTCCTGGGTCAGGGACCTATTAAACCTACTACTGGTGCCTAGTGTAAGGCCTGATTGAGAATACTGATCAAATTGAACCATCCCATATGGTATGACCAAGTCCTTCACCAGTTTCAAATTACTTGAGGGCAGGGAAGTGTTTTATGTTTGACTGTTTTACTGTACTATCTCTAGTGCTTGGCACACTACAAGGCAGAAAAAAAAGTATCTTTTGAGAATGCATAGCAGTTTATTTAACAGCTAGATTTTGTATAGGGTACAGACGTGTTGTCCACAGACACAGACTGTAAACGCTGTGTTAGCAGAAGGGTCCTTGAAGTTGACTCAGCATGAGATGGGACTTGTCTTGGTCCTTGATAGACAGATAAGTAGAATTTAAATGGATGGAGAGTAAAGAGGAGAGCACTGCAGGTGTGAATGATTACGTGAATGGAAGCAAGGATGAAAATAAACACAGAGTTCAGGCAACAGTAGGGGGTCAACTTGACTAGAGCCAATATGTGGGTCTTTGGAAAGTGAAGCTAGAGATGCTGAATGAGACTAGGATATGGAAGGCCTTGAATGCCCAGGAGAAAATTTTGATATTTTATGGTTATAAAAAGGAGAGTCTGTTTAAAATCTTGGGACATGAAGTTCCTGTGTAAGAAAGTTTAATTATATACCTTTATATATTGGATAAAGTATAGGGAAAAAAAGTAATTTAGAAGTGAGATGAGGGGCCCTAGATTAGGATATTAGTATAGAAAAGAAATAGAAGCAGAAGGAGGAGAGATTTCATAGAGGACCTAAGTGCTAAAGAAAAGAGTAGGAAAAAGTAAGCTAATATGTGAGAAAGCACTTCTTAAACTGTAAAACATGCAACTGTAAGGTTATAAACACACATATGCATATATACACAGACATATTTGTGTATCTATTGCTCTTTTAGATTCCATTATACGATCTGATCGTTTTTTTAGCAAGATAGTGCAAGAAAAGCTTGCATTTACTGGCTCCAAACAATTTACTCCTAAAGTCTTACAAGTCACCCCAGGTTAGTAGGTTTCTTTAGGGTTTCTTAAAGAGCAAGGTCATTTGGTGGTAGGGAAGTGGCAGCAGAGAGCATGCTTAATGACTTTTACTTATTTTATTTGGTGTGTTTTGAATATATAGCTTATTTCCTTGATGTGCAATTGGTATACAAGATCAAAGAAGTAAGAGAAAGGAATAATTTGTGGTGGCAATAAATTCTTTTGTTACTTGTATATTTTCATGTGTATTAAAGTATGGTTTTTCTCAAGAAATATTAAATCTTTGTTTTTCACTTAATGTCCAAAGATGTTGTCATAATCAAGTGAATGTTTTATAACAGTTTGGTGCATTGGGCTTATGAAAGTAATACATGCCATAATATATGAATAGCTTTATCAACACAGTGCTGAGGATGTCAAATCTAGTACAGACACAACAAAGCCTTTGGTGGCCTATTAACTTGTTCAGTGCTTTTGCGGTTAACAGGGGGATTGCCGCACCAGAGAAGAGGCAATGATATTTGGCGTTGGACTCTGTGACAATGGATTTATGCACCATGGTAGGGGTTTTTACTCTGGAAGCTTACAGATGAATCTCACTGTTTTGTTTTTGTTAGAACACTGCAGTCTCTCAATGTCCCAGTAAAGTCGTTTAAAGATGAACTGGCGAGACTGTCTGGGTCTTGCCATGTGTCTGTGTTGGTTCACCATATCTGCACTCAATTTGACTGTTGGTGCCATTCCTGTTACTTCTCTTCTAGTATTCTAGATGAATATCAGGAGAGCAAAGGCTTGAACTAGCAGTTTAAAAAAAT
Organism: Manis javanica; assembly: GCF_040802235.1. Taxonomy (NCBI): domain Eukaryota; kingdom Metazoa; phylum Chordata; class Mammalia; order Pholidota; family Manidae; genus Manis; species Manis javanica. Next base: position 156,286,742 of record NC_133157.1, read on the forward strand.
ATATAGCTTGTATACCTCTGTGAAACTATTTTAGATCAGACTCATGGTTTTTTTGAATGCCAGTATATATTAAAATGATTAAATGAGAGCATATATGGTTGAATATTTATTGTTACTTTTAGAAAAATGCTTTGATAATTCAGAAAAAAATAAGTAAATCTCTGGTATATAAACAGAAAAATCTGTTTCTTTTTGGATGCTAATTAAAGATTGATTTTCTTTCTTCCTTGATGACTTCGTTTCCCTTAAATTTATAAAAGTAATGAGACTTAGTTTTCCCTTTCTATTTGTACCATCTTACAGGTTCCTTTGGATCTCTGATATATAGGACACAATCTCTTTTCACTGTTAATATATATATGTATAAACACATACAAGTTATTTGTCAGTTACTTTTAGAAGCTTGTTAACCTTTTATGAAGAAAGAAGTATAGCAAAAGTTACAGCAATTTTGGGAGCGTCTTTGGTTATCATATATTCCTTGCTAATTGCATTCCCTTCCACTGTCCTTTGAACACTGTATGAGTTTTGATAGAGAAATATCAGTCCCTGAGCAAACTGAGTGGAAGAAATGACATCATAGGAGTTAAAACTATAATGTCAAGCTGAAATCCTTAAAAAGTTCTGATTATTTTTCTCTTTAAATTAAAGCACCAACAAGCAGTAATTTTATCTAAATGTTTATTTTAAAATACTGAGTTACAATCAAGTTTTCCCTACAAAAGTCTCTGTCAGTAAAGCACAGCCAGCTCACCTCATGCCTGGCCTTATTGATGTCCCCTCTTGCTCCTTTTAGACAGACTATTTGGTGGAGAAAACACAGGTAGCAAGTACACCATGTGAGTTTTGGAAAACTTCTTAGGTCATGTAGATAAGACCGAACTCAATCTCAAATATATCCTCATTTCTGTTGTCAGCTATGACTTATGTTACTTCTTAATTTGCAGCTGATAGTTTCATTTGTTAACTCATGTTGCCAGCTAGTCTTCCATCCATAGATCAACATGTACATCCGTTTGGTTTGGTCAACAATTATTTGGAATTCTGAAAAATAATGAATATGGTAATGATCATTTTTGATTGCCAGGTTTTTGACAATTATTACCTCATTTTAGTTTCACAAAACTTTATAAGGAAGGCTTTATTGCCCCCATTTTACAATTGAGGAAACTGATATTCAAAGAGTTTAAGTAACTTTCCCAGTGTTATACCCAGAATCAGTCCCAGACTTGGAAGTTAAACTTAGGTCTGTCTCATCGTAAAGCCTGACTTTCTACTGTGCCATAAAATCACTATCTTCCCTTTAGCTCCCTACCTCAGTGAGTCAGCCTGTCCCAACAAGTGCATTCCTAGGTATGTTAGATACATAGAAACAGAGAAGAATTCTCTTTTAAAACATTTTAAGAACTGTCAGGATTTCACTGACTACAAATAGTTTCTATCAGCATTTAGTCTTATTTTTATAAAGGCTAACATAATATAAACCTTATATTAGTAGGGCATGCCAGGAATGTAGGGACTTTGGAAGAAAATATTAATGTTCACATGAAAGGGAAAACTGACCTTTGCAGAAATAAGATTAATTGAGAATAATGTTTTTGTACAGAAAAGAAATAGAGAGTGGAAACTAAAATCATGTTTCACCCAGAAGACACATTTCTGGTTTGAAGTGTTGGAACAAGAATGACCATGCTGGGAGTTAATCACACACATAAGGGCAGCTTCACCCAGTTGAGTTTTCCAATAATTGTGCAGCATATTAAAAACATACAATGTTACATACAAATTCAGAACTCTGTAGGTTTCTATGTTTTAGATTCCATGCATTTTTGGATTCAATATAATCTTTTATTTAAATTTGGATTTTAATCTGGAAAGTGACAGATTTGGTTAAGTTTATAAAGTTTAACATTCAAAAAATACTTTGTTTTAAAAATTCAAAATCCTTAGGTAACAGCAGTTAAAAGGAAACATCAGATTATAGAAAGAAATAGAAAACTATTGGAGAGATATCTGTCAGTGTAACTTGTTCTAGGAATATAAAATTGAGGTCATGAGACACTACTGAATGGTATCAGTATAGAAAATGAGTTTGATTTTCAGATTAATTGAAACAATTTGAATTTCTCTCTGTTTCTGTAGTCCTTGAAAAAAGTGAATTCAAAGATGAACCCCTACTTTTCCGTTTTTTTGCGGATGAGGAAATGGAAGGATCAAATATGAAACACCGACTTATGAAACATGATTTAAAAGTTGTAGAAAATGTTATAGCTAAATCATTATTGGTAAGTTTTTTAATGTTATATAAGTTTTCTTCTTGATTAGACATTAGCAGGAGATTGCATAAGTGTGTTTGATGGTGATGCGTATTATTTCAGTCTGTTTGATTAGTAACTTTTTTTGGTAGTTGCTGTATTAATAATGCTAATAATTTGCATTTCAGATTAAATCCAATGAAGGCAGCTACGGTTTTGGGTTAGAAGACAAAAATAAAGTTCCAATAATTAAGTTGGTAGAAAAGGGGTCTAATGCTGAGGTATGTAAATAAGCATTTTTATTTAAATTTGTTGTCCATGACATACAAATATGAAAGCTTTAAATTGAAATCAGCCTTTAAGTAATTTTTTTTGAAAATAACATTTATGAATATTTTCATTCTGAGGTTTACCAACTACTTTTGGGATTTGTGACAGAGTCCATGTCTGAGTACTCCAGGATGGTTGAGGGAGGCAGAGATCTATAGCTATGAACTTCTTGACCTCAAGGGAGGCCAAACAGCTCACTCCATGTCCCTGGGACTTCCCTGTTCCCTAGTTCTAGCCTGGAAACTTGTGGAGACTGCATAGGTAGTATGTATTCCATATGGTTCTTCCATTAAATCAGGGGCTCTGTCTTTTATGTTCCTATTACTTTTGACTGTCAAATTAATACAGTACCATCAGTAAAGTACATGATTTGATGCATCTTCTCATTGGGTTAACACTGATTGATGCTCTCTCACCTCACCAGCTTTCAAACCAAGGAGTCTCCTGATCATTCCTTCAGAAATACTTAGTACTTATTGTATTCTAGGCAGGGTTCTAGGCTCTGGGAATTCCACAATGAACAAAATAGAATTCCTGTCCTATGGAGTCTACCTCTCAAGTTATATCCCAAGTACATCAGATTTCAGGTATTCTCACTTTTCTGCCTTGCTTGTAAGATGTTTAATCCTCAAGCAAACTTCTCGATATATAAATCTATAATAAAGAATGTGAGAATGGAGTATGGATTTTAACTTTGAACCTATTTAAAGTTAGTAGTAAACTGTCACCTTGGTTCCAGACCATTCCTTTCTCCTGCCCTGGAGATGCATATGCTATGGCAGGCTGGCAGTGCATGTTTGGTGGTCATCGATGTCTTTGTAGAGATTGAAACTCTGTGAGTTAATTGAAGATAGATGGAAAACATACTAAAAAAAAATTAATCTTGGGTTTGACTGTAGTTAAAAGGATGAAATAAGAAACAGAACTATAAAAATACAACACTATAAAGGGTCATAGGAGGAGTACAATGTTAAGTTACGGAGGGAGAGGGGAGAATTTCAGTAGAGATGGGTGATCATATTTAAAACTAGATTAAAGAGCATAAGTGTGTTATTTCACCCAGAGTTCTGTTTTAGTGAAGTTGTATAAAAACATTGCAGATGTGTTACATATTAAAATCTGTAAGTTCTATACCTTTTCAGATTTTAATTTTATGAAAAAAGAGACTCTATATTAAAAACATAGTTGGAATTTTTTTTTGCTCTTTCTCTCTTATAGATGGCTGGCATGGAAGTTGGGAAAAAGATTTTTGCTATTAATGGTGACCTGGTTTTTATGAGACCTTTCAATGAAGTGGATTGCTTCCTGAAATCATGTTTAAACAGCAGAAAACCTCTAAGAGTTCTTGTGAGCACAAAGCCAAGGGAGTAAGTTGTATGATTTATGTGAGATTTTTTAAAAATTGTATGTGTGTGAATAAAATAGAAAGTTAACTAAGTAAATGTCTAGAATTACGCATTTCATTGTTTGGAAAGCTTAAACCTCACAAGTATCACTATTACTAGTCCTTAGATGATGGGGAAAACTACATTGCTTATGATAATAAAATGCTTGCTACCCAAATCAGGTACTTGCAGCAGAAATACTACTTTCCTTTTGCTGCCCAAATTTTTCTGGACTGGGTTGGGTTGAGTTTGATTATAAGTGAAGAAAACTAGTAAACACTTTATAATAAAGATTTGTATTCCTGCATGTTCAGCTTCAAGAATTTCAGGGACTATGAGTTGATTAGACACCATTTATATGGTGTTTTCAAATGGTTTTTTAACAGTATTTTATGGTGTTATTAAATGATCCTAGGAGATGAGATCAAGACTTGGTGAAAGACACTTCCATGTTTCCGTGTACTTAGTAATATGTCCATTCTTGTGAAAAAATAGGTCTATTTAGCTATCTATCTATCTACCTATGATTAGGAAAAAAGCTCATGTTTAGTATAAGAAATTTGGAGAATACAGATTTTAAAATTATAAAATTTTTTCCTACAGTCATACATTTTCCCAACAAACCTATCATTTATAAACAATCATTGTTATTTTTTTGAAATTCATTGTTAGTTGACTTTTTAAAGTATTGACACACATATATACAGTCATATATTTAGAAAATGGTATCATGTTTAATGACTTTTTAAAAAGAAATTAACAAGATATAGATGTACTTGGAAGATACTGACTTTTCTTCTGCAAATTATTGATTTTAGTGTTCCCTTATCAGGTTTCCAAGATTTACTTAGCCAATTAATTAATCTAGATAATGCATAGAAAGTGCTTAGCATAAGGTTAATATACTATGATTATATCAAAATTACTGTTTACAATGTACTTACATTATTTATCAATAGTGATAAACAACTTCCTTAGTTTTAAGGTAAATGAAGGTTACCACTTCTTGAATAAGAAGGCTTATTTTAGTTACTTAAGAAAACATGCTAAGTATGTACGGTATAGTAGTCTTCAGTATATATATAGTGTGTGTGTGTGTATATAGTATATATAGTACCAGTATATATAGTACCATTGCACTATTTGAATTGCATTGTAATGGGTAAGATTCTGCAGTACTAAGTCATTGAGATAGATGCTTTAGCTTCTACCAACAGCTTACCCAAGGGTTCTCAAAGAGTGAGTGTCACTCATTAAAGTTACTGATTTAGGAAGACTTTGGGCCACAGGGCAGCAAATAACCATCACGATGTCATCTCTCTAAAGCTAATTGTGGTCTGTTGCTCCATTTTGCCCAACCCTTGCTAGGATAAGGCTAATCTAGTTGTCTCCTGCTGGACATTGTGAGGACATTTAAACAGGAAAGGAGAGGATGGGCTGGAAAGGACTAAGGAAGCAGTATTCCAAAGCAGTCATTAGTCAACATGGCCCCTTGCTCCCTGAGGAAGCCCTGCTAAGACTGTTTCACTGTTCGTAGACATTTCAGCCTAAGAGCACTTAGAAGTTATCAGTGTCAGAACTAAACAGATAGGGGCAAATCCTCCATCCTAGAACTAGTGGCTGGATGAGCAGGGTTGGAACTGTGTCTTCCCTTGATATCTGTTGCACAGTATCTGGAACCTGACATTTCGGGTCCAGGTCAAGCCTGTCCTCCACTCGCTTGCTATTGATTGCTTGAACATCTTCATCCATAAAAAATGGATGTGCCTGTGTCACAGAGCTGCCGAGAACTGAAAATAAATCTAGATTTGTAAGAACTTAGTGATGTGTGCTCCAGTGATGTTCTCTCTGATGCTTATCTGTTCTCCCATTTCATTTTTTTCATTGCTTCTTTATTACATCAAGAACATATTTTACATTGTATTTCAAAATTGTTTTTAGGCTGGAGTACTCATTTTTTCCCTCTTTTAATTTGTTTGAAATCTATAACCTTTCCATTATGTTCTTCTCATGTACAAGTCTTTTAAATCACTTATTTTTTTTTTTTACAATAGCTGCTTATGATTTATATAATGTCTTGTTTGGGAGGAAAAAAAGGCAAAAATATGAGAGGAAAACAATGGGATTTTTCTTTTGAGTCTAGCTGTGTTTTACACTTGAAAACATCAAGGAATTTTTCAAAAGACTTTGTAGTAATTTACTGTATCTTCTACAGGAAACAGAGCATTCCTCTTGTGCAAATTTTATTCTTCTTTTAATAGTCAACATAGTGATCTCAGCAGGAGAAGATGTTTTCTGAAGATCATTATATGAAGAGAGTTTCAATATTATGACGAAAAAGCATCTCATGGTGTTCTGTAAAAATTTTGTTAAGAAAAATATAATAGCCTTCCTGAAGATTAGAGTAGAGTCAACCTTCAGGAGCAATGTTAGGAGGATTGAGGACCTTGCTCAGAAAGAATTATAAGGCCACTGTCAATTCCTCACAATCTGAAAGCAACAATAATTCACCATAGCTGGAAAGCTCCAAGTTACTTAGCAAAAGTGAACTCTCATTCATAATATATAAAAGCATAAGCGATCTCTACTTTTTGTTTCATGCTCACGAAATATGTTTATGCCCTTTTCTTGTCCTTAGTTATTTTCCATTTTCAAGGGTATTTTTGACAGTCCATAGTTACAAGATGGTAGTCAAAGGAAGCAGATACAACAACCTTGTTTAACTAAAAGTATTTAATTAAGAATAGGGATAAATTAGTTCTGTGACCTTTATCCTACCAATATGCAGATCACTTCATAGGGCATAACCTAATTTATAATAATACTTTTAAGGTTCCCAACAACAGGCAATTTTCATTTCTATCTGAATGCCGGATACCTGTCTGGGTTATATTTTAGATGGCAGTGCTGGCCTCTGCCTTCAGGCCTAAACGCAGTATAAGACTTTCTTGAGTGTTCTAAGCACCAACTGCTTCAACAGCTATTTCATAAACTGCAAATTAAGTGCTGTTCTACCAAACTTCTACCACATTAGACTGTCTAATGTGTCCTTAAAATGCTGCTGGCATTTATTTCATGATTAATTCATTACCTTTTAGAAAATACTTTTGTTTCTTGGGCATCAAGGGCTATCCATCAAAATTTTGCATTGTATTCACTTCTCTTTGCTTTCCACTGTAATTTATTATATTCATTATTATTGTTAGGATGTTCTGTCTTATCTCATGTCCTCTGCTTTCCAATGTTGCTATCTGGTCTCTGGCGTCCTTCTGAGAAGTAGCTCATTTTTTTAGTGCCAAATTGGACATCCCTCACTGGCTTGCCGTGACAGCTTACTCCAGTTCTCCATCCCTTCATTTCCATTCTGTGGGGATTCAATGAAAACACTTCCTTTCTTATTCAGGCTTACCTTTTGATGTGTTATTCTTTTAAACCTTTCTCTGAATAAATACTAAAGGTAATCATACTCTTAATATGTTTGACATATTAAGTGTTTGGCAGATCTGTTCTTTATAACTAGCTCTTTGTAGTTGTTTGGTGAAGTTTCCAACAGGTAGAAGTGTTTTGACTCTGTGCTTCTTTTATATTAATCTGTGTGTAACAAAGAAATTACACAGTGCCCTAATGGTATTTTTGTAACAGCAAACTAAGGAGAGATGCTACCATTTTATTAAGTGCCTACATAATTCATAGCACATGCAGGCAATTTACCAAAGCTATCTTATTTAATATCTGCTAACATCCTGCAAAACAAATTTGAACATTATCGTCTTTCTGTGGAAATTCAGGCTCAGAGAAGTTAAGTAGTTCATCCAAGTTTTTACAACTACCAAGTGACCAAATGAGGATGCAAAACTAGGTTTGTCTGACTGTCTGACTGCCCCGCCGCCCAACTCCCCAAGCCTGTTCCTTATGCAGTGACTGTTCAGTTGAGCAACTCTGTACAACGTGCCTGTGAGGGCCCTTGTGAGGGTGCCTGCCATGTCGGTCACTGGCTAGGATTTAGCCAGGTGTCTTTCACATAGTAGACTCTTGATATGCATTTATTGAAAGAATGAATAAAGGGGTGAACAACGGTTGTAACCAATTGTATAGCATTTTAACATCATCTTACCTATTTTCTGATTGACATTAGGACAGTAAAAATCCCAGATTCAGCAGAAGGACTTGGATTCCAGATCCGAGGATATGGCCCATCAGTTGTGCATGCAGTAGGAAGAGGTGAGAAATTCATCCTTTCCAGCATGTTGGAGATTTTGTGCTATGCAACAATATGCTTAAAATGTGCATTGTCTAGTTATTACGACTTTTCTCCATCATGTTCTTACCTTATTAGCTTAATGGTAACTCACTCCTAATATAATTTTTAAAACTCTTAAACATTGTAAGGTATATTTAACATTGTTAAAAACTTACAAGAGAATGTTGTCTCCCAGTGTCACTTTTGTGCTTGTTTCAGTTTAGCTAAAGGATATAATAATTTTAAGGTTGTCTATTTGTATTTTTCTCTGAGGGCAAAAAGTGATATTTTTATCAGTAATTCAAAGAAGTGAGTTTTCAGGTATAAGAATGATCTGTATGTTTTATAGCTTGTTGATATATGATTTATTCAAGTAGTTCTATAAGCCATAAAATATGTTTTTAATTAAATAATTTTAGTGACTGACAACTTGTGTTAATACTTTACTCTTTTTATTGGATAGGCAAATCTACCATTGATGTCATTTGTCATCATATATATTTTAAAATTTTATAATGATAGTAGTAATTTAAGATCCCACATGGCTAAACATAGCAAATAACTTGCTGCTATATCAAATGTCACTATAATAAGCACAAGAGGTTGTGTGTTTGCCTTAACAAGAAACATACATGTTTTTATTACTAAGAAGTGTAAAATATAAAGCATCTTAATAAGATCACCTGAATAGCAGACTGGAAAAATTTGAGAGGGCACTGCTATCAGGATCAAATTTATTCAAGACCCTTATTGGATTATAAAATTGCTTTCATTAGTGTATGTATGATAAAAATCTTACTTCAAAATCTTGTCTTTTCACTTAGATTTTTAAAACATTGTAGGGTAATATACATTTAACACATTTCCAATAACTCATTCATCTTACAAAACTGAAATGGGATACATTTCATACCAAAATGGGGTGGTTGGTACATCAAACACATTCTTTGTTTTTGATAAACCAAAAAGGAGTAAGTCAATTTATCAGTGTTATGAAAAACTAAAAACCTCAGTGGATGGGGCTGTTCCTCTTTCCCTAGTGCAGTATCGTCTATAAAGAGTAAGGTTCTGTCTTTGGAACATGGTGATAGGGTCACCCAAGTTTGGTTACTATGCTTCCTGCTTCTGAAGAATACAAGACAGAAATGCTTGTGTGCTTTTCCTTTCAGATGTTTGTTAAGTGAAAAGATTATTCTGTGGTTTCCTTTGCACTGTAATGTTGCCATGAGAAAAAGAAACTTCTTTCCCGTTTCTCTTCTTCAGCCCTTTCCCATGGTCACACACTACAGTATATCAATAACTGGATTTCACCTGTGGAATCTAAAATTCCAATATGCTGATTTCTGACTGCTATCTCTTATTTTGGTTTCTTGTCATTTTGATATTCACAGGTTGTTTTTCAGTTCATTTGGAACCTCTGGTCTTTGAATCCTTCTCTTTTTCTCCTGGTCAATTGCTCTCCCCTTCTTCCATTAACCAGCCTTGGTGGGGCTGGTTAAGACCCCGTGGTGGGGCACTTCAGGGGCCACTGCCAGCACTGTCAGGGGCCTTGGTCCTTATTCCTCAGGTGCATTAAGGGCATCTCATTTCAGTTTTGTTATCAACCTAACCACCTTCTTTGCTCTATCTCCAGAGTGTCTAGAAAACACTATCATGGACATGGAATTAGTGTCATCCCAATTCATTATCCTATATTTACTGGTCTGTATTACTACTTTTTTTTTTAATGTACTCAACCTTTAATGCAAAACGAAAACATAAACCAAACATCATAGTAAAGGCCAAATAAATAAATAAAAGCAATGCATTTCAGGAGCACAAGTACATGAGCTTATCAATGCTCCATATTAGTAAAGCAGAAACTCTGAGACAAGAACTTAACAGGAGACCCCAACTCTATATAGCTGTGAATATATAGCTGGGAAGGGGCCCTCCAAATTGGTCCTCATTATGCAAAGAAAGTGTGAGAAAGTGCATCAAAAGAAACCCCTTATAAAGCATAAAAGTTGTAACTCTGCAGTATTTTAAAGGTCTATATTTGTTTTTGACATGTAGGACTCACACATTTTTATGTAGTTAAATTTATCACTATTGTGATAAAAATCATTGTTTTAGGAGTGAGGATATTCTCTACCTCAATCTTAAAAATATTTGCCTGTATTTTCTTATACCTTTTGAAAAATGATTTCCAGTTTTTAACAATTCCATTAGGTCATTTACATTATGTTGTTAAAGTGTGTAGTGTAAGGTAAGGATATAATTTTGTTAACTTTTTACAGAGAAAAATTTTCTACACCATTTTGTTGAATAACCCATGCCTTCTCTACATAATATGCTCAAAGCAGAATCTGGAAAAGGTGATATGCCCATCAAGTCAGGTATTAGTTCAATGTAAGCAGTGATTGGCAGGTAAGGGAAGAAGCAGTAGTATTATGTGGGGGCCATGTTGATACAACCACTCCTCACAGCCTATTACGCTTCCTTCTTCCCACTTCCCTGGACCCTTCAGCCCCTTGGCCACCCTTTGCAGTTTGGCAGATAGAAATAACTATTTTCATCTCCTGGGCCTCCACCAACTCCTAACCCCAAACCATTAGCCCCCAGACCACTTTCCCACACCCTTGTTCACTCAGCCGAGGGAAACATGAGGTAAATAAAATTCTTCTGAAGGAAAACTAGAGCCAAGGGTTAATTCTAGGCAAAACCAATAGCAAAAACCAAAGTCTAGGTAAAAATTTCTTCTTTTGGGCGCCGTGGAAATAAAATACCTAGTTTACATTAGATAGAATGAGAGGCGGTGTTTGGGCACAAAAATCGAAATGGTGCCTAAGAAGTTTAATTGGTGGAAAAGGTAGAGTTATGCAGTTATTTCTTTCTTAAATGATATGTGTCCATATATACGTATGATGATGTCTTAGTCGAGTGGCTTCCGTGAAATATGTAAAGAACCATGCTTTCCTCTCTTTTATATTTGATTCTTTAGAAAAGGTGATTATACTTAAAGTTATGCACTGTAAGAATGCCTAGTCCAAGCATTTGATTTTTTTCTGACACCCTTTTACCCCTCTGCTGGATTTTAATGACATATTTATCCATACAATCAAAATGAGTTCGAATTATTTTTTGACATCTCTTGAGATAACCAAAACTCCCCAGGATGTATCAGAATGGCTGGAAGGTCCTCCTTTGACTGGTGTACAGCGAGGAGCACCTAGTCAGGCACCACCCCTTCCTAAATCCTCACTGCGTCTTAAGAGACCAGCTAGAAAGGCGATTGATGGGGGGACCGAATCCTCCAATTTCCAGGACAGTCTCTTCCCAGAGATTTTCAGGTACATGTGTCCGTCGAGAATCAGAGCAAGAAATCTTGGCTGATGGTCTTCCTTCCAAACTTGAAGTGGAGAAGGTTGCTGGGGGAAATAGTTGAACTTCACAGAAGAGTGCTTCCCTCTTAAGCCACCCACCTGGGTCTTCCCGAGACCTAGAATTACTTCCCACTCTTACACACATCTCTAGCGTTGTTGCCCCAGGGGTCGCCGTGGTCCTGCTCTTGCTCGGGTCCTGTGGGTGTAGGTGCGGACTGCAGAATTAGCGCAGCACCGGAGGCCTCTCTGCCGGCAGGCCTGCACACCACCGCTCTGGCCGGTGTCCCCGGGGCCAGGTGGGCGCCGCGTGGGCGGAGGCGGCCGCCCGCAGGCCCTCGAGGAGCGGCGCCGGGACCTTGTGTGCGCGGCTGGCTCAGCGCACTGCGTGGACGTTTCCTTCTTCGCGTGTGTCCTGAGCCCTGAGCCTGTGTGATGTGTGAGAATAATGCTGAGCCCGATGTGGGGAGCGGTGCTGGGCACGGGGCGCAGGAAGGTGGGTGTGGGCGCGCGCGACCCGCTGTCCCGAGCCGCCAAGCCCGCTGTCCGCGCCGCACAGCAAAGGCCCGGCCGTGCGGCTGCCCCACGCACACACCGCCATGTCTGTTACTACTTTTTATGTGTCTCTGATCAGCTATCTTTTTCTCCTCATACTTGCCTCCTATCTCCCCAGTTGAACTTACTTTTTCACCTCACAGACAAATTCAGGCTGCTAGACGTGGAACCCTCAGAGTCCCTTTTCTGCACATGATGGTGGCTCTGCCCCTATCACCAGCTTTTCTCCCATCCTAGAGGCAGTGGTCTTCTTTTTTCCTTTCTGGAGTCCAAGGTTAATCTCTCTAGAAACGTTCTGGATCCCATTCCCTTCCGATATGTCCTCTGGAGTATTGCAGTGTCACATACCGACTTCCACAATTTTCAACCATTTCTCTTCATTGGATTATTGTAATTTAGGCTATGAACATGTTTGGTTCTTTCCCATTAAAATAAAGAAACAAAACCATCTTAAACTAGAACAGCAAACACAAAACTTTTCCTTCTTCCTTGTTTTCCCTTCTAGATCCTTGCTGCTCAGAGTGTGGTGCACAGACATACAGCTGTGGCACCTGGGAGCTGGTTAGAAATCTAGAATCTTGGGCCCACTGAAGACATACAGGGTCAGAATCAGCATTTTAATGAGATTCCCTGGCAATTTGTATGCAAATTAATAAGAATCATAGCTCTGGAATAATGCTCTAATAATGTTTATTTTTGTCGTGGCTGAACTTTCTGAAATACTGGTGTGTATTTTTGTCTGCACATCTTCATTTCCTATTTGAATTTTGGTCCAGAGTTAGAGACATCTTCTCCCACCTTCCACTCGTGTCTCCAGAGTCCATCTTAAAAGAGTTGTCATGGACTTAATACAATGGATGTGGATAACTCTTGTCTTGAGCTTACTCTGGCTCAGTTTTAAACTGGCTTTTCCTGTTTGCTTAAAATACTCACTTCTTGGTTTCCGAGATGGTGCTTTTCAGATTTTTCTCCTACTCCTCCTCTGCCAGCCCCTTTCATCTATTGACCCCTAAATTGTTGGCACCCTCTTCTCTTCTCTGCCTTCTTGCTCCCCATAAGCAATCATATTGATCCCCTTTGCTGGGGATTTCTGAATCTCTATCTTCAGCCCATTATCTCTTTGCTGAGTTCTGTAATCTAGATCTACATGTTTATTAAACCTCTCCACCTAAATGCCTTTTTGGTACCTTTAAACTCAATATTACGATTGAACTTTTCTGTATTTTGCTCTTTATTTGAAGGACTCCTCATTCAATCGCTGAATCCAGAGGCAGAGGAGCTATCCTGGGGACACCGGCCTCTCCATCAACTCTGTCATCAAACATCACATACTAACGCTACTTTAGATCCAACCTGGAAAAGTGTAGTAGCTGCTTGCTGTGATTTTGATTTTTTACTTAAACCCCAATAATCTGTCCTCTATTTGGGGTGGGGGGTTCGTGTTACTTAAGCTTTGCTTAAAATTCTTAAATATTTTCCCTCTTCTGTGTGTAGTAAGGGTCAAACTCTTTAACTGCGCACCGAGCAGCCGTGGACTTCCCAACTGGCTCTGCTCCTCCCTCCCGGGCTTCTCATCACTCTAAGCTGATAGCACCTGCCGACGTGTTCCCCAACAGCCAGGTTATTGCTTGACTGGGTGCCTTTTTTCAGGCTGTTCTTTCTGTTGGTAATGTCCCCAAGACTGAGTTCAATCCAGGAAAAAAAAACACTTAGTATTTCTGGGAATGAATTTTAGTGAGAAGAAAATATATATGTCTTCTTGAATATAAATTGTGTTCTTCAAGATTTTAATAACTTTCATGGGAGAAATTGCTTACACAGGAAGGCTTTTCTCACATACTTAAGTTTTACAATCATTTATATCAATTCATTGTTTATCAGTGGTACTTTTTAAATGTTGATTTGCTCTGGATATCAAATAGTGATAATTCCAAGATTCTGAAAATCTTAACTCACTGGTTAGGGTATGCCATTTCCATATTGAGATCTATATCTATGCAAATAAATGATAGACAGTTGATGTCATCTGATTAATTTTATTCTCCACAAATTCTCTGGTTCCTGACCCTTTGTACATATCCTGCACTCATATTTTTCTGAGCAAATCCAGTCTATTCATAGTTGCTAACTGACTTGATTTTTTTTTCTTCAGAATTTCTTTCAATGTTGTCATTTAAAAAAGTGAAAGTGAATACTTTTTAATATTTAGGGATTTTGTAGACTATAGAAAGAGAAATCAGGCATATGTTTCTGGCTTTCTCATTTTGTCATTTTACATGCATATTTAAAAAATTAGATTGACTGGACATTTGAAAGGGAAATAGCTGATTAGCATTATAAAGGTCACTTTACAATATCCCTTCAAACTAATTCCTAGGGGGAAGAATCAGTGGGAGAATATTATGTTAACCACGGTTTGAATGGCCAGTTAAAAAGCAGAACAATTTTGAGAGGGCATTGCTCTCAGAAGGAAATTTATCAAGAACACACTAACTAGATCACTATTATATTTTAAAATTACTCTCTTTATTGTATATGTGATAAAGATGAATCTCATTCCTAAAGTTAGTTTTTGGCAATTTTCTTACTTGTATTTGAAGGAACTGTGGCTGCAGCAGCTGGTCTTCACCCTGGGCAGTGTATTATCAAAGTAAATGGAATCAATGTCAGCAAAGAGACACATGCCAGTGTTATTGCACATGTGACAGCTTGCAGGAAATACAGGAGACCAATGAAGGTAAACTGCCCTTCAGCTTATCTAGATCTAACTGCAAACTGGCATAGAGAGCCTAGGGGATAACATAGGATAGTAGTGACTTCCACTTCTAGGTTCACATTGAAGCACAGCATTGTAAATCTCATAATGATTATTTTATCTGCATGGTTAGTTTCAGTCAATTTTGCTGAAATGACCACATTTTATTGTTACAGTATTGTCACTGCTTAAAAAGTGCTTTGGGTTGTTTTCATTGTGATATGAGTTTTTAAATAGCTAATGGTTTATTAAATTGAAATCTAACAGTGAACTGTTTTCTTGACCCTTGTGATTGCTTTAGAATATACAATAGTTATTGTGTGTCTGTGTCTGTATATGTGAATTATAAATGCTTATACTTTTTATTATAAGACTTATGTGAAAAGTTGTGGATTTTATAGGGTCTGTAACTGATTTTTGGCTATATTTATTTAGGTAACTGGATTTAGCTCTTAAAAAAATATACCAAAATGTACTTCTTGTTAATTAAATTTTTAAGCATTTTCCTCTGATTCAAATTTCAAGTGCCATAGAGAAATATAATTAGAATCTTAATTTATAAGCAAAGCTTATTGTGTCATGAGGTCAAGTGAACATTGAGCTTTAAGGGAAGGTTCTTTCAAATTAATCAACTAAATGCAGAAGGGGCTTTAGAGAAGAAGAGGCTTTGTATTTTTTTCTGCCATGCACAGTGAAGTGCTCTTCTGAATTTGAGAATATGACTGTGTCCAAACCAGAAAGGTGAATGGCTATTTTCTTATAAGCCAGGACTGACAGCCTGCAAAATACTGAACCTCCAAGAAAATAGCTCACTAATTTTGCTTACTAATCAAGTCAAAACCAGCACAGCAAACTGGAACATATACCTAGACGCATAGGCTATTCTGGTTGATAGTAGTTTAAAATTTATTGAACTGTATTGAATGAATTTTTTAAAAAGACACTTCTAAAATGATCAAATCTTTACCCTTCTATCAGAGATTTAGTTAAGTAGCCAAACTGGTTTGAGTTTCATTCCTTTGCATTTTCCCTGCCTGCCTTCTTGGAGAGGTGGTGATCAGTGAAATGATTAAGAAAAGCAATAAATGGATGGAAAAGTTCACTAAATGAATAACATGCTCTATCAGGTGTCCATTACCACAAAACAGACTCTCCCAAAACTTAAAGGTTTGAAACGGCAGTGATTGATTCTTTCTCTTAATCCCATGGGTTGACTGTGTGTTTGTCCCTGAGAGGGTACCCACATGGCTGCATTCTGCTGGGAACCGTTGGGCACACAGACCTCCTCCCTGTGGTTCCCTCCAGAGTTCTTCCATGACACCTCCCTTTCCAGTGTTCAGCAGAATTTTCCTCTCTGCACATGGTGCCTGCATTTCAAGAGGGGATATAACAAGCAATCACTCTCTATTTACATCATGCTGGGTAAAATCCCTTTGGAAAAAGCAGATCACATGACCAAGCCCAGGGTCAGTCTAGGAAGGAGTATCACAAAGGTATGAATATTGAAGAATGCAGTTCATTGGAGGCCACCACAAGTTACCAAGATATCTTTGAATGATCAAATGCTAACCAGCATTTTAGTGATGTGTAACAATGTAATAATTAAACACAGTGTGAAGTTAATACAAGAGAAAAATGAATAATGCAAATTATATCACAGTTCATTAGTACAATTCAATTTATCATCAGGAAAAATTTATACTTTATGCTTTAGTATAAAACTTCAAAGTTTATACTATAAAGTAATATAACTTTAAAAGTGTTTACTTGATAGTTATTTCATCTTTCTCATTTATCTAAATAAGACTGGAACTGTTCTTTCAATTAAAATATAGGATGATTTTTGACATGAGAAGACTGAAAGATAGATACATCACTTGGGGATGCAGTGAGATGAAAGATGTTCTTCCAGTTTTTTATTGGTTTCATTTTAAAAAGCACTAACTGTATGAAAATATATATGACTTTTAGGGGAGCATTTAAATGGTTTATATTAATACTAACAGATAATTAAGTTTCTTCAGGAAACTGTCCATCTAACATTTATTTATTTAAAAATGTAATTAATAACTTATTTTAAGATATACTTGAGACATTTAAGTAAGACATTTGGGAAATACATTTTATTTAAAAACATATCTCTGGAAGATAAAATTTCGAGCTTAAAAAAGTCAGTTTGTTAAATAATATGATTGCCATTGACTTTCTATTAGAGTTTGGTGTTGATTTTCTTTCTCTTTCAAGTTTTATTGTTTTTAAATAAAAGCTAGAAGCATAATAAGATTATAACTCTCCCTCTAAAGCAGGTTTATGAATTGGATATGCAATACCTCTGAGGTTTCTTTCTCCCCACCATTTCTAGCAAGATTCCATACAGTGGGTTTATAATAGCATTGAGAGTGCTCAAGAAGACCTTCAAAAATCTAATTCCAAACCCCCTGGAGATGAAGCAGGGGATGCTTTTGACTGCAAAGTAGAAGGTGGGTTCCTTCTTTTCTTCCTCACTTGCTTGTAGTATTCTATTTCAGTGTCCCTCTCCTAGACTCAATTATTGAAAATCTTTTATGTTTAAGCCACATTATTAAGAAAGATGTTATGTCAAAGATATAAGTAATGATAGCTAATAGCTAAGATGTAATAACTGCTACACTTTGCTAGGTACTTTGTTATTTGACATGGATTATCATATAAAGTCATCAAAAAAAGAAAATCTTTTAAAAGTATGATTATCATAATCCTTGTTTTTTGGGAGAAGAAACTGAGGCCTATATAGGTTAAGGGATTTGCCCAGCCTAGTAAGTGGTAGAATGAGGGTTCAAACCCAAATTATAATGTGATTCCTTACTTTGAGCATCACCTGGAGCAAGACAGAGCTGCAGAATTTCAGTCCCACCCCAGAGCTCCTGCATCAGAATCTTCATTTTAACAAGATTGTCTGCACATTAGAAGTTGAAGCCCCACTTTAGAAGGTCAATAGTGCTTTGAAAGTACTTTATTGATTCAAATAACTTTGACTGTATTCTAACATTGACAGTAATAAAAGAAGCAAACTGATGATATGAAAATAAGAAGAGAGAGAGAGATCTTTTGCACAGGACTCGTATCATTTTTTTTCTCAGTGAAGCAACCCAGCAAATTGCTGTATTTAGTGACTTCTTCACCAAGGGTGAAGGGACTGAGACAATTTTACAGTTGTGTTTGCACTTGACAAATATCTTGAATTATTGTTTAAAAACATTTTCACAGAAATCCTTGAATCCTTTTTTACATTTTCTTGATATCTCACTCATATTACTGGTAGATGTCTCTGGACATTTTTATTGTATGAATATGATTCTTCCAAGATTCTATATGGATCGTATGGGGTACTTAGGAAAAGCTGTTCACCTCGCCCCTAACCTCCGCCATCTGGAAGGCCACTTGACCATGGACATTAAATATCAGAACCGTTTCAACCTCATTGGAACAGCAAGGTTGTTTGATACATAGACTCTCTTATTTATTTAAACTAGGACAGATCTCAGGACCTTATCCCGAGGTTCTTATTCCTCATGTAGAGTTAGTTTTTCCTAATCATCATTGGTATCACAGTGAAAGGTAGAGTGGGTTAATAAGATGCTCTGAAAATTGATATCTAACTGTTCCTGGATTTATTTTAAGGTAAACATTATTCTGCTTTTGCCTACTTTATATTTACTGCTTTTGCTATTCTAGAACTTAATTGTCTTAAGTAAACTCATATTCTATTTTTGCTTACTTTAATATTTACTGTTCAGTTTCTCAGCAGCAGTTTCTTGAGATTTTAGGTGTTCTTACACTAGCTGATGGATTATAAGCTAAAAACCTGTAGGATGACATTCCAGATGGAAATATTATTACAGTGAACAATAACAAATTTTCTTAACGAGCTATATCTCCAGAAGATGCTGTTTGGGAAAATTCAGGCAAACTCTCTATTGAAAAAATGGTTATTGCATCTCCTTTCTGATTATTCAGTATGCCTTTACATATTTTTTCTGCTTTGAGAAAATACTCATCCAATGTTTGATGGTGGCTTTAGGAGCCCTGACTTCTGTCATGCATGCTTTTAATGAATAAACATCGAATTGTATATATAATGTTTATATTGGTATACGTAGACATACATATGGTCCATAGATAAAAATGGATGTGCAAAGATAGTACTAGTCATGTTAGAGTGGTGAGATTTGGATCACTCATACATATGTTATTTAAAATGTTCTCAATTTTTAAAATGTTAGGAGGAATAGATGCTTCTAATTTTCAGCACATAAAAATTAGACATCCTTTAAAGACATCTTTAAAAATCATTTGAAGAGACTCAAATTCTTTGAAGAGACTAACAACCCCTTCATTGATTTGCTGAATTAAAATTGTCTTTATTCCAGAGGTAATTGACAAGTTCAACACCATGGCCATAATCGATGGGAAGAAGGAGCACGTGAGTCTGACTGTGGATAATGTCCATCTGGAATATGGTGTTGTGTACGAGTATGACAGCACAGCTGGGATAAAGTGCAATGTGGTGGAGAAGATGATTGAACCCAAAGGTTTCTTCAGCCTCACTGCCAAGGTATAAGTGATCCTGGGAAAACAAGGGACTTGGTTCTAAATAAAGCTACTGAAACCCCTCCACCATCACTATAGAAAATGTGAATAACTATATATATTTCAGCTGTCAGCTCATTCAGTCTTTTCTTCTCCCCATGACTCAGTATGTGTACAGTCTTCCTTTTTATTGATCTGTCTTGGAGCGCAGTGTTAAGTCAGATGGGACTCTTGCCTAGGCAAGTGTTAGTAGATTCAGCAAAGGTTTCTCTACATTTAGTAAGTTTGCTATGTTTGTTAATTCAGTACAGAGAATACATTTCAGATGGTAAGTTAGTCTGCAGATGGAATACATTTTCAGATGGTTATTTCAGTGTTTTTTTTATGTACATAATCCTCTGAGTATTTGAAGTCATGAAATAAATATGTCATAAGAAATGAAAAATTATGTAAGCTTCATGTTTATTTCCTAAAATTTCATGAAGCTTAGAGACCAGTTTATGAGTAGACCCTCAGACATTTATATAATTCTTAGTTAGAAAGGATGTATCATCCTTTCATTTTAGACTAAAGCAAGATAGGGAGGGAGGAAGGGGGAGTCTTCATCCAAATGGATAAAACATGTGGTAAGAGGCGACCCTGTGCTTGCTTTTCATGATCCTTCCACAAGGTAAATCAATCAAACTCCTGTCAGACCATTCATAGGTCTGAGCTTAAGTATTTCATCTGCTTTTATATCACCCTGTGAGGATTCAGGTATTACAAGTAAGATATATGACAGACATCTTTGTTGCCTTTATTTCTTCATTTCAATTCCTGTTTCAAATGTAGTTGAGCTACATTTACCATTTTACAGCATGTATTTTAATACAATTTGAGCGAGAAAATAATACAGAAATCCAAGAACACTATTTAAAAAATGATTATTTTACATTTTTGCTTTGTCTTCTGGAAGTCATTCTCATGACTTTGTACCACTCTATGTATTTGTTGAAATAGAATGTATAGTTTCCACATGCAGCCCCTTCCCAACTACAGTATATACTATCAAGGAGATCCATGTAAGAGTTTGGGACAAAGTTACTACTACTGTTTTATCTCCTTTTTTAGCTATTTCAGATTTTCCAAATTACATGGATTATATCAAATATGACAACTGTGTAAGTTAGTATGCAGATATTTTCACTTTACACATGAAGAAAAGAGAGTCAAAGAAATTTAACCAAGATTACACTGCTAATGATAAAGTAAGCTCCAGTTTCCAGACTGATGATTCAACAAAAAACTCACATTCCATATTCTGCAAAACAGGGCAGTGGAGGTGGCAAGGGAGCTTACATCAGTGTAACATCTATGTATTGTATATCTTGCACAATATTATAAAAATGTCAGGTAAGAGTATGATCAGTGTATGCAATCTTTGAATAATTATAAACACTGCAAACAAATGTGACATGATTACTTCTCAACTCATTGGAAATTCTTCTGTGTTCAGTGGTAGGGATGCACACATACACACACACACACACACACACACACAAATGCTGCCTTATAATTGATTGAAAGAGCCAAAAATATTTACTAATTGATTATATCATATGGATGCTTTAATCTGTTGCTTTTAGCAGAGCTCAGATGCTGCAGGTAACATTGATTTTTACTCTAGCACAAGAACTCATTTTTATTCATTTCTTCAGCAAACATTTGCTAAATGTACTCTCTGTACTGGGCTTTCAGTAGCAAGTAAGGATGCTATTCTATTGGATTTCCTTAGTTGTTGTTCTACTACCAAATTGGAAGGAAAAAAAAAGTTCTAAGTAGCTCTGACTAAAATATGGGCAGTGTGTTCCCACATCAGAATGTTCTGATTTACCCATCAGGGAGTCTTTGAAGTCCATTCACCTCCCTCGGGCAAGCTTTTACAGCCACCAGAAGGCCAAACGAGAGATGCCAGCCAAACACACAACTCCACCACTGTACTGCCAGGGTTTTACTGAACATAGAAATCCCAGGGAGCTGAAAGAAGCATGCTGGGCAAAGTCACCCTGTGTATGGAACTGTGAGAATTTTATATGGCTAACTTTGAAGGTTTTGTTTTCTTGTTCTGTTTTGCATATGTGTGTGTGTATCACTACAGATTCTTGAAGCCCTGGCTAAAAGTGATGATCATTTTGTACAAAACTGCACCAGCCTTAACTCTTTAAATGAAGTGATTTCTACTGACCTTCAGAGTAAATTCAGTGCCATTTGCAGTGAAAAAATTGAGCATATATGTCAGCGAATATCCAGTTATAAAAAGGTAAAAATTCTGTGTACATATTTTACATGTGATTATTATTTAGATTTAAATGCCAGATTTAATTCAGTTCTTGATATTTTCATTACTGATTTATTTACCACTTTATTGAAATAATATTTTTATAACATTGCAGAGTTTTTAAAATGCCTTTATATCCATTACCTCATTTAATCTTTGCAAACCTGTGAGCTTGGTCACTATTCCACATTTTCCAAAGTTAATAACCAAGGCCTAAAGAATGAAATTACTTGCAAAAGACAGGGTTGGAATTTAAATCCAGGCCACTTAATTCTGAAGTCAGATTTTTGAGTTTCACTATGGTTCTTTCCCTATTCTTTCAATAGGCGAGCAGAACCCTCAATGAAAAAGTACAGGGAACATAGGCTGCTTTGAATTGCTTGATTGGTTAATTCATTTGACATTTTTATTGAGCACCTTTTATGTGCCAAACTCTGTTCATGGTGCTAGGAATGTGGCAGCAAAGGAGAGATCTTTCCTCTCATGATGCATACATTTGAGTGGGAGGAACAGCAAAGAAGTAAGTAAATCTCTACATGGAGGAAAATCAAGTATCTGAAAAAGTTATTGGGAAATCAAAATAGGGAGCTATGGTGGGCAGTGCCAGGGTGGTAACTTTAGACTGAGTGGCTAAAGAAAGCCTCTTTGAGAAAGCTTGTCTCTGAGTGACAAGTAGAACTCTTTATTTAAATTGGAGGGGGAAGCATCCAGGTAGAAGCAGCAGCAGGTGCAGAGGACCCCAAAGCAAAAATAAGGCCAGCGGACAGCAGAGACTGGCCAGTCCTGGGGTCGGAGGCTTTGGGAGGCAACAGTATGAAGAGCTATGGAAGGTATGCGCCTCTTGGAACTTCAGAAGGAGTTTGGATTTTCTTACATCAGTGAGAAGCAATTCAGAGCTTTTAAACAGTGGATGACTTCTTCTGATTTAGATTTTTAAAAGATCATGCTGCCTCCGTAGGAAGGATTGCAGAGGGCAAGAATGGAAGTATAAAGTTGAGTAGGAAGCTATGGTAATAGTGCAGGTGAGATGATGATGGCTTAGTGGAGGCAGGAAATTAGTGTATTTGAGGATATATTGTAGAGGTATAATTAATTATTGATCTCTGAGTTATATCCTATAGTAGGTTTTAATTTCCTTTCTATTTATAATCAATAGAATCCAATTGAAGACTAATAAAATGATTTCTCTCAAAATAAGGCTTGTTCGTTAAAATTTGGTGCAGCCATACTAGGAAATGTTATTTATTTCAGTGTTTATGAATATGAGCTAACTGTATGTGTTTTATATTCCCGATATAGTAAGTAAATGATAAGCCCATCTCTGTCCAGGTAGGTCCATATGAGAATAGGGAAGTGGGAGAATGAATACTTCCACACTGGTGACCTCAGGTAGAATGGATGGGTTAAGAGGGATCACTGTATTTTTCTTCAAGCACTTCCTATAATGTTGGGCTTGTTAAGTTGAATGCATACTGCACTCAAAATTTTTTATAAGTCCATTCACATAAAGAAAAATGATATTCAACATTACTGCTTAACTGTCACATCTGTTCATTCTTTCCATGATTGCTGAGCTCAGTTCCCCTATCTGAGTTTGGGAAAGATTTCATGAATATGTCTTGCTGAAACTGAAGAACAGAAGACTATCTTTCTACTCCTTTCTTTATAAGATGTAACAGTGCTTTGAAGTAAAATTTAAAAGTTCTTAACAGATACAAATTAGTATTCCCCTTTTGAAGACATTTTGAAAAGAGAATCATTCTACTTCAAAGATGAATCTATATAAAGTGTAATAGGGATTCAGGCAGATTCTGGTTGTCATACTTCTCAATGTGTGTGTGTGTGTGTGTGTTTTCCCTTTATGTTTTTGATTTTCTTCTCTCCATTCATTCAACAACAGGGGCAGTGGAAGTAGCTTAAATAAATATACATGGGAAAAGGTAAACTGTATAAATGGAAACAAAACATGCTAGGATGAACCTTTATTAGGTAGGGTATTGATTCAGCTGCTTTAAGAAGGATCCAGGTAACACAGGTTTAAACAAGATAGAAAGTTTATTTCTCACTCACATGAAAGTCCAACCTGGCAAGAGTCCAGAGAGGCAGGGCTTGATGATCTTCTAGGGATCCCTCTATGTTTTTGCTCTCTCTTATAGGCTCTTACCCTCTTCTACCAGGTCAAAGTCAGCTCATCACCAACATGTCTAAGTTACAGCCCCTCAGAAGGGAAAGAAGAAGTGGAGAGTAAAGAGTTTCCTTTTGAGGAAGTTGTACACCTCATCCTATTTTGCATCATATTAGTCTTCAGTGAAAGGGAGGCTGGGGAGTGTAATCTCTTTTTTTCTTAATTGAATTTAGTTGATATGCAATCTTATATTGGTTTCAAGTATACCACACAGTAGTTCAACAGTTATACACAATAAGTCCTCACCCCATCTAGTACCTTGACTATCTGTCAACACAGATGTGACGGAATCATTGACTATATTCTTCATGCTGTACAACCATCCTCATGATCAACTTACATTATAATTGAGAATTTTTGTGCTCCTTTATCCCTCTCCCTCTCCCCACCCACCCCTCTCAACCCCTCTCCATGGTAACTACTAGTCACTCTCAATGTCTGTGAATCTCTTATTTTGTTCATTTTATTTTGTTTTGTTTTTAGATCCCACAAATAAGTGAAATTATATGGTATATTTGTCTTTCTCCACCTGGCTTATTTCACTGAGCATAATACCCTCTAGCTCCATCCATGTTGTCACAAATGGCAGGATTTCTTTTTTATGGCTGAATAATATTCCATTGTGTATATGTACCACCTCTTCTTTATCCATTCATGTATTGATGGATACTTTGATTGTGTCCATAACTTGACTGTTGTAAATAATGCAGTGATAAACATGGTGATGCATAAATATCTTTTTGAATTAGAAATTTTGCTTTCTTTGGGTAAATTCCTAGGAATGGTATTACTAGGTTGTATGGTATTTCTAGTTTTAGTTTTTTGAGGAATCTCCATACTGCTTTCCATAGTGGCTGCACCAATTTACATTCCCCCCAACAGTGTAGGAGGGTTCCCTTTTCTCCACATCCTTGCCAATACTTGTTACCTCTTTTCTTTTGGATACTGGCCATTCTGACCAGTGTGAGGTGATATCTCATTGTGGTTTTGATTTGCGTTTCCCTGATGATTAGTGATGTGGAACATCTTTTTATGTGCCTGTTGGCCATCTGTATTTCTCCTTTGGAAAAAAGTCTGTTCAGGTCCTCCACCCACTTCTTAATCAGGTTATTTCTTTTTCTGATGTTGAGCCATATGAGTTCTTTATATATTTTGGATGTTCACCCTTTACTGGATAAATCATTTATGAACATATGGGAAAGGTAGTCTTAAAGTAGCATCCATGTACCCAACTAAAACTCAGGGATTTTTATCACTATAAGGAAGAAGTGGGGAATGAATATTCGAGGAAATTAGCAAGTAAATTTATAGGTAAGCTTATCTTAGACTTAATGATACAGGCTACCAGGGAGAATGGGTCAGAAGTAAGCAGTTACGAAGATTATTTAGTTGCCAAAATAGAGTATTCTATTTGGTTTTCAGCTTCATGATGGCCATAATGAACAAGGAAACACAGTCTATTAAATATTTCTCAGAATTCCTGTGACTTAGACATGTTTCTTAAGAAAAGCAAAGCTTTTCTTGGGCAGAGTTCTACAACAAATCTTTTACCCTGGATTTCAAGAAGGTGATACCAGGAAATTTGGCAATGCCCTTGAACAAATCCCTGCAAAAATAGCAGCAATTTGTTTTATGTGGTGGATATTTTTAATGCACTTTTCAGTGAAAGCCAATGGCATAGGTCAAAAACTCAACTTCATGAAAGCAAAGATATTGCAGGATGTAGCTGGAAGGATAGAGAGCTATTTACTAAGTGTGTACCTTAGACAATAGGGGCTTAAGTCAATTACTTTAGGATGCCTGCCCTCCCACACTTATGTAGTACATGACAGTTTATAGGGGTCGCTACAGATATCAGGCATTGCAGGAGATAGTTTACAGTTTACATATATTGTATAATCTTACCAATACAATGATATGAGACACATTATGCATTTCATTGTTGAAGTGGCTAAAGCTTAGGAGTCATTAAGTAACTTGCCCAAAGACACACAGCTGGGAACAGCAGTGGAATTTGAACTTGTGTTCTAAAGCTGGTTGTTGCTTGTTTACCGTATTTGACACTGTGATGCACAGCTTATGTGCCAAGTGGTATGGGTCTGACTACAAGGGCAATAGCATTTCAGTACAGAAGAAATTGTGGATTGAATAGCCAGCAAATGCTAGCTCCTTTGTGTTGGAAGGTTTGCCAGAGTGAAGATGAGGAGAGATGGCCCAGATATCGTAATTGAAGGCAAAGATGTAGAAATGAGCTTCACTGATGAAAAAAATTGGCACATTGTCTGGACTAGAGAAGAGGATTTGAGTTGAATGCAATAAAAAAAGAAAACCGAAAAACTGTGATTTTTCCAGTGATACTTTGGAGTGGCATCATGATCAGAGTCACTAAGAAGTTGGGGTTGATGGTCACCTGGATTCATGTAGAGCATTGGGGACGGGAGGAAAACGATCAGTTCAAGCTACGTGGAAGTTAAAGAATATACAACTTTATAATAAGCTGGTGATGGTGTATGAGGAAGGTGTGATTCCTTGGTTTCTAACAAAAATATGGTTTGCTGTAAACTAAGGCATGTATTGTTGGTGGGGTGTGGAGGGGT
Source organism: Manis javanica (assembly GCF_040802235.1). Lineage (NCBI taxonomy): Eukaryota > Metazoa > Chordata > Mammalia > Pholidota > Manidae > Manis > Manis javanica. The sequence goes on from NC_133157.1 coordinate 156,313,292, forward strand.
GCAGATTAGAAGCATGAGGGTCAGGGCTTTTCCCCAAATGTTGGGTATTTTCCAAAACATCGTCCTGGTGAGTGAGAAGTGTCTTCCATTTCCTCAGGAGTAACTAGTTGTTGGGAGGCTTTTAGTGCGGAGATGGACAAGCTAATGGGCAGTGATTTAAATGATAAAAGCAGTATCACTGAATTGTGGAAAGCCTCGTATGTACATCCTTGTGTGAGCCATGAAACCCCCGTGTGTGCTGAATTCGCAAACTGCTTTCTCAAGGAGATTAATAATTTACTTACGGTCAAATAGCTGGCAGACAGACCTAGGTATCAGTTCTATGGAATGCCTCCCACTTTTATGTAAATTTAGAAATAAAGGGAAACATGTAGTCAACTAGGACTTTAGTGCCTTAAAAGTTTTCTTTAATCATCCCTTCTTGCCCATAATCACGTTTAGATTGATTTAGCCATCTTTTTACTAGATAAACAAGGTTAGCAAGAAAATATTAAGAATCTTTTATATTTGTACAAAATTTGGGTACTTTATTGTCTTAATAGGTTATGTAAGGTTAGTTCCATTTGTATGTCAAATGCTTGTCCACAGAAACTATAGCATTTGTGAATATAAGTAATTCTTTTTTAAATTTCTGCATACTTTTAAGCTATTATTAGCAATGCATTTTCCTCCAGATGAAGGCTTTAAACACCCCTCTTTCCGTAAAATAAAGTGTATCCATAGAAACTAAAATCTCAAAGAGGCTGACTTTCCTTTATTTTGACTCTAAAAGTTTTAGGTTTTAAAAATAGAAACCAGTTGATTTTTACAACTCTTGCCAGGGTGCTGCAATAATAATTGATTTCCTGGCCAGTTGTACAGGCCACAGATGTTTTCAGCATATGTATGAAGTTTAGACTTTACAGGAGACCTGAAGGAATCCTAAGCAGGCATTTAATTTCTGGGGATGGGATGTGTAGGCGATCCTGATGTAAAACTATGCACTAAATTGTCCTTAGAACCCTTTTTAATTCCAGATTCATTCTTGTGTTTCAGAATAATTCCATAATTGGGCTTATTTTGGATACTGGGATACTTCCTTCAAATAAATATTTAATGAGCTGTCAAGGGAAGCTCCTGTTTACACAGAAATTGTACATGTGCGAATCAGTCTTACTTTGAATATTCCAAGTACTTCTAATGATTAATGACACATAATCCATCAACTGACACATGTGTTGGGAAGATTGTGGGGAACATTACTCGCCATGTCCCCTTTCCTTGATACAAAACTTTTATAACTCCATGCTAATGGGGCTTTACATTTAATTGAAATGGGAAACTATCTGAAAAATAATCTTACTTTGTATTTTTTTTTTTACTTAGATAGCTATAATTAGATTAAATGTGTTGTCATGGACAATAATTCATGAATTAACTACTAGGGCATTAAAAAACTCAGGTTCCATTTCCAAGAATTACTTATTCCTGTCAATATGCAAGTATACCTGAATATCATCTATATTAAAAAATAAATATTTCCCTTGACCCCCATACTCCTCTCTCCCTCCTGCTCCATTTCTTTGATCTTTGTCCTGAAGAGAGCTTCCCATATATGCTGTTGACACCTGCTGTCTCACTCCCCTTTCATTTTCAACTCAGGTAAGTTGGGCTCTGGTCCCCTCCACGTTAGTTGGAATGGCTTTTTTAAGGTCACTAGCTACTTGTATTTTGACAGAACTCATTCATCATAGTCCTTGTTTTAGTTGCACCTGGTGCAGTTGGCCTGGTACCCCTTCAGCAGCTTTCTCTGGCACTGTGTATGCCTGGTTCTGTCCTTTGGTGCCTCATTCACAGTGCCCTACATTGGTCCCAGCTTTTTTCTCCAACCCCTTCATGTGGTAAAGTCCTGGGGCTCAGAACTTGGTCTCCTTTTCTCTCTCCTCTGTTAATCCCCTGGCAATCCCATTCAGTTTCCTGGCCCATTTGGCGACACCCCTTCTGCAAGTCTGGAGAGAGGGAATATGCTGTGTTCCCAGGCGTTTGTACTGAGGTGCATGTCGGAAAGTTGTGGGAAAGTGGCCCCACTGCCAAGGAATAGCCCCCTCTTCTGCCTCATCACACCGGTGCCACTTCGTTACTCTGTCCACCTCCTTCTCAGCACTTACCATAGTTTCTAATTATCTGGCAGTTATATGTATTATATAATCCTGATGTAAATACTTACAGTTGTATGTATGTGTTACGTATAGTTGTAATAATACAGTTGCTTTGTGTAACAGTGATATATTGTTCTTACCTGTGTCCCTTCCTAGACCTTGAACTCCATGAAGGCAAGGGCTGTGTCTCCAGCACTTAGCCCGGGGGTGGAGTGGGTGGTCTCTTCATATTTTTGAGTGAATGGATAAATGGCTAAAACGGAAGAAGGCAAGAGAGGCATAACTGCCTGTTATGGTGGGTGCCATGACATAATAAAGTTGATTTCTGTGCCTCTGTGTGTGCCGTGGGGGTCCTAGCTGAAGCTGAGGCTTTTATCTTGCAACTACAGTTGAAAAGAACTTCTGACTAAAACTTCACATTTGGCCTTAAATTCTGAGTCTTTCCCACATACTCTTCAGGCCACAGTTTCTTTACTAGTAAAGTGACACGTTCTCTAAATTCCTTCTTCTCTATTAGTGGTTAGGATATTTTCACTATACATATTATCAAATTTGTTAGTAATCTTGTTAGTAGCTTCCTGCATTTCAATCTAGTTCCATTTAGATTCCTACTATGTGCTAGCACTTTGCTGAGCTACATAGCTTCTGACATGTGATCTGAAAACAATATAATATACATATAGCTCATATTCTAATGGTGAGCTTATATTTACAAGGTGTGATTTTTGATATTGCATCTTTATTTTTGAATTTAACCTAGAAACTAGAAAACTTAGACAGTAGCCACCAGTAGTCTTAGTTTTATTCTCTTCAGTGCCTAAATTACTATTCTACTAGTAGAATAAACAGGTAGGCTCTGGTTATTGTTTTTAAGCAAGAAGAGACTTTTTAATCCATTTCCCTTATTTTACTAAGAATGATAAAAAGACAGTGGCTTGCCCAGCATCCCATCAGTTATTGGGATGACATAACTAAACACAGGTAGCTGGTGGCTCTCAGTCCTTTGCTTTTGCAGTTCAGCTCTATGACATACCTGTGTTTGGTGCACAGGACAGGCGTCAGTATTACCCCTATGGAGTTTACCATCTACTAAGGGAGATGGGGATAAGAAAATTAGGACTTGCAAATGTGTAGGAATAAGTTTAGCAGTGAGGGGAGAAGGTTCTAAGCTCACTGAATATCCTGTATGAAGCCCTAGTGTGAGTAGATGGTATGTGAGAGGAGCTGAGTGAAGGCCTGAAGGAGCTCAGGGAACAGGGGGAGAAAGTTCCAGATAAGTAAGCAGTGTGCAGAGTGGACTGGGTGGCTGAATAGACCATGGCAAGGGTTTGGCCTGCAAGGTTTTAAGTAGTGGAGTGGCCGCCCTTGGAAACTGGCAGATCCCTTGAGTGTCACTTTATGCTCAGTGACCGGAAAGCAGAGCCCACACCAGTCTTCAGGCCAGTCCTGATCCAGGCGCACAGCAGAGATTAGCAGGAGCTGTGGGAAGTACACATTTTCTTGTGCCTTGGTCCTACCCGTCCGGGTCATCATTGCCTCATCTTGCTGTCTAGCTGGTTCACAGACTCAGGTGCGGACTGGCTTTCTGACAATGCTTGGAATAATCCCATCTTTTCCACCCTTCACCTAACAGCTACCCAATTCTTCCACCTTGCCGTGCCCTAAGTATTGTGTTCCTGTCCTGGTGTCCTAGGACGCCGCCTTGGTTTCTCTGTCAGACTCTCAGCTGCTAGAAGCCTGTGGATTTGAGTCAGAGTAAGTGGTATTGGTCACATAAATTCATTTCTTCTAGCATCTAACTTGCAACCAGAGTTTCAAAGGAATTATATACATTTGCTGCCTGTATTGCTTTGCTTTATTAAGAATGTGTGGGTTTTAAATAATTACTTAATTTCTAACAACTTACAATTTATTTCACTTGATCCAGTTGCCATAATTTAATTTCTTTTAATTTTGCTATGGATGTGGAATTGAGACATTTGATTTATCATTGTGTGTTCAACTGCTTGTATTTCTTCTTTAACTTGCAGTTTTCTCGTGTACTAAAGAACAGAGCCTGGCCGACCTTTAAACAGGCCAAATCTAAAATCTCCCCACTGCACAGCAGTGATTTCTGCCCTACCAACTGCCATGTCAATGTGATGGAAGTTTCTTATCCCAAAACGTCAACCTCCCTGGGGAGTGCATTTGGTGTTCAGTTGGATAGTAGGAAGCATAATTCTCATGATAAGGAAAATAAATCTGAGCAAGGTATGTCAGCTTTTGAAACTTAATCAAATCATGAAGGTAATTTAGGCATTCATAACTCTTTTAGCATCCCTGAAATTGGATGGATTCCTGGTGTTATAAAGTGTTATAAAGGAAGGATTCCTCATTTTAATTGTTTCAATAATTATGCATAAGTGAACAAAAATGGAGTTTTGTGTTTCTATTCTTTTTCATCTAAGAATGATTATTCTTGCCTTCCTTACATGTATTAGAGATACATGTGAAAACTACTAATCTGAAATGGCTCTATAACTGTGAGAAAAATATAGGAGGAGCAGCTTCAGGGATACATATTGCCAGTCCGTACCGTCCCAGTAGGGCATGGTACCAAACTCTATTCCTAGTTTTCAGTTACAATGGCCCCCTAAGTTTTAATTCCTTAATGAAATTCAGCATTGGGTTGGCATTTTATTTGATGTAACCTTGGATGTCTAGAGTGAATTGAGCTGTATTGTTACTGCAAGTTATAGTTAATAAATATTACTATGGAATGATTTTAACTCCTTAGGGAAACTGAGCCCTATGGTGTACATTCAACATACAATTACAACCATGGCGGCCCCTTCAGGTCTGTCTCTGGGACAGCTTGATGGGCATGGCCTCCGGTATTTGTTAAAAGAAGAAGACTTAGAAACCCAAGATATCTATCAGAAACTGCTGGGCAAACTTCAGACTGCACTGAAAGAGGTGGAGATGTGTGTTTGTCAAATAGATGAGTAAGTACTTTATTTACTGTACTTTTAAATGTGCCTAATAAAGTAGCTGTAGAAAATGTGACTTAAGGACATTTATCATTCTCTTTTTAGTTTTTAGAAATGTTGGATTTTTTTGTTTACCATAAAGATCCTCTTTATTCCAACATCATAAAATGATATATAGACATACATTTTAAGGAAACATTTAATACCAGGAAAGAAAGTGACAAAATTCTGTGTTACAGAAAACACCAAGTCTCAGTGTGAAAAAATTGAATTGAAAAATATAATTGGAAGAGTGCTAACTGTGTTTAGGGATTTCCTTGTATCCTTTATAGAGCAGAGCACAGTATTTTGTGTATATGCACACATTAGATGTTTATGAAAATATAAAATATAACAAATCCCTAGGCATACTTGTTAAATGAATAAATGCAAAATTATCTATTCCTAGGATTAATGACCAGTTTTTCCTTCTGATTGAATTAATTTTCTACTAATCACTGACCCAAAAAGCTGTGCCAACAATTTGGGAACTTTTACGAAGAACAGGAAGGAGGAGGAAGTTAATTAAAATTTTTCCAAAGAGGTCAACTCTGATTCTTATTTTAGAATTTGGTGGTTGGAGACTTGCCTGAATTCTGTGGGATGATTTACCACATCCTGGTGTGTGGCTGTGCTTCATATCAAATCAAGGCAGCTCTGGACAGTCAGCACAACATGGGTTTGGGGTGGCTCAGTTCTTCATGGGTAGAACAGGATGAATAATAAAAACAGTTATAAGTTTGTGGCGGAAGTTATAAAAATCAATACGAAACGCAATCGGTATAATGCCCAAGATCATGCTTACTCATCATTCAAGGGATTGCAATGTTGGATATACCCAAAGTTGGTAGGATCTGAAAATGGTATAAGCATTGTTAGGATCCTTTTATTTTACTCTCTTTATGAAGTTACAGGTTTAGATAGCTATTGGATGTGTATTGTTTAGTTTGCACACACACACATCATCCCATACTTCCGTGGATAATTCCATTTTGACACAAAATGTTTAGAACTTAATTCTAAGCTTTTTAAATATAATTAGACATCATGTTAATGAAATCTTAATTGACATGATCTCTTATTTTACACGTCTTTGAAATTTAGAGATCAAAACCATTATGTTAGATGCATCAAATTTCTAAGATAATCTTGAGTTACTGTTTAGTATGTTAATTTTTTTGTTTTTTTGAGTTAATTTAGAATTGAAATTGTTTTCCTATGTCTAATACATTAGGTTTTAAAAATTACTAAACAGTGTGAGGTTGCTAAGAAAACAGGTTGCTATTTTAGACAATTGTAATATACTTGGATTGTCTTAGAGTAAACTTATGACAGAGAAGTTAATATTTTAGGCCATTATATCTTGCTTTATATAATAAATTGGATTTTATTATCTGATACATTCTCTTTTAGAAATCAGTTTTTATTTTTCCCCTGAAGTATTAGGGGAGAGCATAGAGGAAGACTTTATAAGGCAATAAATTGTGGCATTGAATCATGCTTCCTAGATCTCAAAGGAATTTTAGGAGAACATCTGGACCAATCCTGTACTTCGAGTTAAGCCAAGAGTTATTTTTCCTACTTTCCAGATGTGTTCATTGTCAATGGTAGGATTATTGATGTGCCCGAGTGGACACTGCCTTGCAAAGGCCTCTAATTCATTGACTGGTCAGTACTGTCTGGCAGTTGTCCAGACTTTGTAAATTTATTGACTTTTTTTTAAGTTCAGCTAATGTAGATATATTTTCAAGAAAATGGTTAGAGCCCAAGGGCTCCTTTTACTTGGTTTAAAACACTTTATACTTAGAGCACTAGATGCAGAAAGGGTGAAGCTATTATTAACTGAAACTCCTTAAAATGATTACCTATTTTTACTTAAGATTTCCCCACTCTGTTATTCTAAAAGCCTTTATGCAACTGTGCATGATTAGGAAAGTAACATGAAATGAGCAAATGATTTGAGAAACTTTCTTGGTCTTCTCTGTGCACCATATAATTTAATTCTAAATATAAATATATTCCACATAATTTATGTGCAATATAATCACTTTGAAACTACAGTTGTCCAAGTGCCTGGGTTCCCCACTGCCCTGTTGAGAGATGCTGCAGTGCAGTTGAGGTTGACAAATTACTTAAAAAGCTAGTTACCAAACAGATTTTCTCACTATGTAGCAATTATTTGTGGTCAGACACAGGTATCTGTGCAGAACAAACAGCTCAGGTGTTTTGCCAAGTGTTAAAGAGAAATTGCCTCACATCTCATGCTAGCTCTCCTTTCTAGTAGTCATTCATTCCTGGGCAGGGCTGCTGCTGAGCTTGTCCTACATGAGGTGGTCTGACCTGTCACCTGGAAAGACTTCTCCTACAAGAAACATATGTCTTGTGCCACATAGGTATTCCACTAAATCCCCCTGCTTCGTTCAGATCCCAAGATGGAACTAGAGACAAACTGACTGTCTAGTAAGGTGAAATGAAGTGATGTTGTGAAGTTAACCAAGACTTTGTGTTTCTTATTTTATTTTAGGAAGCGAAATACTTTTGCCCTTCAATTGCCTATTTCCTGGCTAATGACACTTAAATAAAGGGAAAAATAATTTGGGGGCCATCCAAAGCCTTGACAAGATAAAATACAGGGTTTGTGTATTCCTATGGGGAGGAAATGAATGAAGAGGACTGGAGGCTGGTCAAGATAGGAGATTTGAGAACAGACTTTGTTCTGCAGGTACCAGATGCCCAGGATTTAGTGATAAACAGACTGCATTGTAGGACTGTTAGAGAGTTGGGGAGACAGGAAGGAATGGTAGGGCTGGTGGAGGAATTATCTTTGAGTCTTTCCAAGTATTTTGCTGGTAAACATATGAAAAGAGGCCTCAGCTTCATAAAAACGAGCATTTATTTATTATAGGGGCTTACATGCTAGGCAGTTATATTACTGTAGGGACTGACCTATTTCATTTGCACAGTTCCTCTGTGATTTGGATTATGAACCCCTGGGATGTGTTGCAGACATGTCAAACTTAAATTTGTTTCCAAAACTGAATTGTGGATTTCCTTATACTCAAATCTCCTTCAACCCCTTCTTGGGGAAGTATTCCCCATCCCTTCAGTCAATCAAGTCAGAATGTAGGTATCATCTTGATTCTTCTCTTCCTCCCTGTCCTCTCCAGTACCTCATCAAGTTCTGCCAGTTACACCCCAGACACACCCTCCTGTCACCTCAGGGTCACCGTCCTCCCCTCACTATTGCCCATCCTATGTACCTCCAGTACCTTCTTTGTTTAGCTAATGCCAGAGGGATTTGTAAAGGCAAATCATGCTAGTCCCTGCCTAAAACCACTTTGGTTTTTTTGTGCAATTTTGTATTAAATGCATTATTGCAGCCTGCATGGCCCATCACTATCTACTCCTGTCCATCTTTCCAAACTCCTGTCCTTGAGTGCCAGCTGCACTGGCCTCTCTCAGACCCTGGAACATGACAAGCCTCCGACTGGTTGGCCCTGCTCCCGGGGTCTGCACGGCTGGCCTTCTAGATACTCAGGTGTTAGGCTGATCTGTAGAGAAGCTGTGCCTAGTTCCCCAGGATAAAGCAGACACTGCTGCGTCCCAGTCACTCATGTCATATTTAGACATCTTACTTCTTACATCTGTTTTTTACCCCCTTCATTGTTATGTTAACAAAAACTTCAAAGTCTCACAGACTTAAAATAACAAGGTTTCTTTCTGGGTTATTCTCCATGCCCATCTGAGCCACAGTGTCTCTGCTCCACATTGATGTCACTCTGTGTCCAGGCTGACAAAGCCCCATCAGTTGGAACATCTCTGATGTCACAGCAGGGAGAGGGAATCAGGTGGCCTGCACACTTGCATAAGGGCTTCCACTTGGAAGGGACACAGGTCACCTCCATCACATTGCATTGGGGAAAGCAAGTCAGTGGTCATTCTGTCCTCACTCATGTGCCCAGGGGAACTGGGATATAGTAGACAGCACTGATGACCACCTTCCTCCCTCCAGAGTGTAAGAGTGCTATGTGGGGAGAGGGTTTCCTGCTTAATTTACAAAGTATGTGTATAAAGACTGTATCTCACTCACCCATCTCTAAAGGGAGGGTAATAACAATGGTAATACCTGCTTCATAAAGTGGTTTTAGGGATTGATTGAATGAATACCTGTTAACTACTTAGCATAAGAACTGGCATAAGAGCTCAACAAATGTTAGCTATGATGATCATGGTGATGATGATATTTAACAGAAAAATGCAGTAGCCTTAATATACTACATACAAAAGTCTTTATTTGTCAAGGGCATTAGGAGGAGGCTGACCTGGAATGGCATGCTGCTCAGGATTTTAATTCAGATTTTATGGACCTATTGTAGGTACCTAATATTGTACTTGAGTGAAACTAAGAGAACATATTTCTGTATGCACACATATTAAGCTGTATGCCTTATTGATTTTCAGAATCTAGAAATTTTATGCAAAAGCATGATGTCAAAAACACTTTTTCTATCTATCATTTGTTTGTTAGCTTAACACTTGTTCCCACAGGGTCAGTGCAAACATGATTGCAGCTGTTCAAAATGGAAAGCAAATATGTGACTACAATTCATACAATTTTGAAAAAAATGTTTTGAGTTCAGCCCCCTGACTTCTAATTTGAAAGACGCATAAAGCACAGAGCACTCCTTGCAAAATGAGAACTCATGTGTCTCTCTCCTCTTTGGGAATCAGAGTTCATCTGTGCAGTATAGAGCTTGGGTAATTGGAGTTAATCTAATGTTTTAATCTTCGGGTGGAGGGAGACTTGTAAGACACAGTCTGTCTTACAAGACATAAAAGCATCTTTCCAAATAGAAAAACTGTGTTTAAAATAATTCATAGTTTCACAGGACCTTGAGCAATGTAACACAGCTTCCTGATGTCTAAAAACTATAAAGTGCCAAAATATTATTCAGGTGTCATCTCACCGTGAGACCTTACCTGATTACACTATTTGAAGGTGCAGCTCTGGCTCCTTTCTTCCTTGCCCTTTAACGTTTGTCACCATGTGATACGCTACACAGTTGACTTGATTGTTGTTTGTTTCCTCCATGTAGAAGTTAAGCGCCAAGAGGGCAGAGGCTTTTGTTTGATAAACTGCTGTATGCACAGCACCAAGAACAGTGCATGGTACAAAAAATGAGTTTAGTTAATTAGTGAAATCACTGAGCAAATATTGACTCGCACAGCTCTGGGTTGGATATTATGGGATAGATACAAGAGGTATAAGACATTTTCGTGGTCTTGAAATAAAACGACTGTGACATTGCTGTGGAAAAATGAGCATCAGGTTATGTGCATATGTGCTACAAACTAGATCAGAATGCTGTCAGTGTTTGGTGAATGAGACAACAGTTGTCGGCCAGAGAAGCCGTGCCTGGGCCCTTTGTTCAGGTGTGGCTTCATTCATTGTGCAAGTTTTATAGTATGTTGTGTGCTGGTAAAGACTGGTTTCATTTTTGCATAATTTTGAGCTTGACACATCCAACAGAAACATTTAACAGCCCAACATTCAAGTCTAGAGTGATGGAATCAGTGCCAGTCAAAAATCTGCCAAGTTTTATACCAATTCAATTTAGCCTTGGGCCAAGTGGAAGAGCTTTCCGTTTGGGCAGATTAGTGACATTTCATCATGACTGGATTGTGGATGCCTCCTGTCCTCACATCGCGTGTGACTCTGTCTGGCATCTTATGATCACGACCTCCAGGACTCCAGTTAGTATGAGCAGTGAGGAAGGATTGACCACACAATAGTCTCCTATCAAATAGAGAAAGCCTGGAGACACCCAAGGCAGAGGTGGATGTCTAGGTGGGTTTGGGATATCTCAGGGTAAGCTAGTGAGACTATTTAAGCACATTTATTGCTTGTTTTAATAATTGGGTAGCACTTTAAAGTTTCCCAGGTGTGTTCATATGGTGGTGGTAGAGGTGATAATGGCTAGGGGAGAGAGGTAAAGCCCATTATGTACCAGGATATGTGGTTCTCATTTTATACTCATAGCCACCATGTGGGCCAGTTATCATAGATGTCAAGGAGAATTATTATAGTGTCGCTATGATAGCAGAGCTAATGAGTGGCAGGACCAGGATCTGAATACACAGCTTCCTAGTCTAAACTGTGTGCTATTGCTATTACTTACTCTGAGAGAAAAAAGTGGACTTTGTATGACAGACTCTTTATGCAACAGGGTATTTATTTCACATGAAACAGAGCACTCTAGGAATACTTGTAAGCCTAGTGTACTCAACAGAAAAGGTAGTTTTCTGTAACAACTAGTTTGAAAATGTGCATTTATTCTTTTTTTTTAAATTTCACATTGCAGCCTTCTCTCGTCAATAACATATTCTCCTAAATTAGAACGTAAGACATCAGAGAGCTTTGTACCAACAGACAGTGACAATGAGAAGGGAGAAAGAAATAGCAAACGAGTCTGCTTTAATATGGCAGGAGATGAGCAGGAAGATTCAGGTCATGACACCATCAGCAACAGAGACTCCTACAGGTAATCCAGTAATTCCTTAAACTCATTTCATCCGCGACGTCTTTGGATTCTGTGCTTTCCACAAAGGTCCGGAAAAAAAATCGTTGTTGTTTTATTTTTGCGCTCACAAAATACTGCTGGCTTTACCACCCCCAGACAAAGCACATTGAGACAGCCCACTTTTTCAAATTCTAACCATTTGCAATCTGGAAAAATTGCATTTTTTTCTCCAGCTGTATGGACCTAATTTGGGAAACTTGTTCTATTACAGATTGTGTAACATGTATAGCAAATAAGTAAACTGTGCCTATATTAGCATTTTTTTTCAAAGATCTCTTTCTGATTATTGGACTATTGGGCAGTAAGTAGGAGTTCTTTTTGTCTTGTTTCTCCCCTTTCTTCATATAGTCTGCATTCCAAGCATGGACTAATTGCACTTGCTCACCTCCGTGGCCAGCTTTGTGCCTTTTTTCTTCTCTTACAGGCCTTCTGTATAATTTTGGTAGACCTGTAGCAAATTACCAAGAACTGGGTGGCTTAGAGAACAGAAAATGTATTTATTTATTATCCCACAGTTCTGGGGCTAAAAGTCCAAATTCAAGATGTCAACGAAGGTGGTTCCTCTGAAGGGCTGGGAGGGAAGGTGCCGTCCCAGGCTTCCTCCATGGAGTGCAGATGGCCGGCTTCTCCCTGTGTCTCTTCACATCCTTTTCCCTCCAAGCGTGTCTCTGTGTCCCCATTTCCCTTTCTCATAAGGACACCAGTCATATTGAATAGGGCCACCCTTAGTGACCTCATTTTTACTTAGGGATCTCTGAGGAGACCCTCACTCCAATTAAGGCCACATTCCTGAGATACAGAGTGTTAGACTTCAACACAGGAAATTTGGGGGGATCTAATTCGGTCCATAACACTTTCCCTCCAAACTCTGCCATCATCTTCCTACCAAATTCTCAAATAACAGCCCCTCCAATGAACACCCTCAATTGAAAGTGCTTCCTCCTTGAAGCCTTGTACCCTGGATGCTCGTGGAGACCTGCCGGGCCTGCTGTATGTGCGGCGAGCACAACCTCTGCAGCACCCATTTTGGTTCCATGAATTGAAGACAGAAACTCTTATTCATTCCTATCTGTTATACAGTATTTTACAGTGAAAAGGTACTAAGTTATTATGGTTAAATCAAAGTTATTCTCCTCAGAGATGTTTAGCACAGACTAATAGCTAACATTAAAAACATTATTTGTACCAGACCCATGGGGGAACAGATGATTTCACATAATTCCCACCTCAGCCCTATATAGCAGATCTTGATATTAACTCCATTTTCCACATAAGGAAGCTGAGCCCCCAAGAGTTACATAATTTACCAGTGAAACCAGGTGGCCTGGCTCATAGTTTCTCTCAACCACTCTACAATCCCCAGTTTCTGTATGAAAGGGATTTTAATGAATACATGAATTAATTATTCCTACAGATTTAATATAACAGATTAACCACTTTTACCATCTAGCTTTCTTTTAGCTTCTAAGGATACCACTATGCAGTTTAATAGAAACCTGTGGTTTCTCTCCAGTGGGAAATTAAATGTCTCAAAACATTTTCTTATCAGATAATTACTATTATAGTTTCCCTCCAGCTTCAAATAGAAAATTTAAATATAAATTTAAATTTGTTATTTTTACTTATTCTGAGAGAAAAATAATATGTCTCCTACATTATTTCTGATATCTATAATGTGTCCATATTCATATGCAAACATTTTAAATATTCTTTGCTTCAGCATTCACCATAATTGAGCCACTTACTGTGTGTGACATCTTGTGCTGAGCTCTGAGGTGGAGACAAGGTGCCCCTCCTCCCTGAGGGAGCCGAGAGGGCAATTGATAAAAAATAATGTAAGCTGCCAGAAAGGGTTGAAAGGCAGAGATTATGAAAGAGAGTTTTGTCTCTAGAAGCAAATTAACTTACAGATATATACCATCAAATAGATGATGAAGAATTTTAAGTTTGGTTTCACTGCTAGTCTTACAACTATTTAAAATTTCACTTAGGGTTAGGTTATATGACCTAAGGAAACTTCCAAAGATGACTGAATTTAAAATGCTTTTTTTAAAAAAAAAAAAAAAAAGAAGATAGGATATGATTTGTATGAGTTTATCTTTCATGGTCTTGGTTTTCTCTGAAACATTAATAAATATAACTGTGACATAATAAGTTTCTCTAATGGGCAATGGTGGGAGCTTGGCAGATGTACTCACAAGTAACAGACGACTCATTCTGCCCAGCGACTGCAATAGCAACAGGAATTCCATCGCCTCCTTCACGAGCGTCTGCAGCAGCCAGTGCAGCTCCTACTTCCACAGTGACGAGATGGACTCAGGTGCGTGTGGCAACGGCATGGGTGCTGTCAGAGATACTCCCAAGGGATCAGTTTGTTCATCTGTGTATTTTACGTTTTGTCCTTCGTTCTTGGTAGCCACATGCATTGCATTTCAGGTTTTGGTGCTTGATAAAGTCCATTTCCCAGTCCCATTAGAAACAGTGAATTAACAAAACAGACTAACCTTTATTTCACTCTACAATCTTTCTGTGGTGCTATGATGGATATAGGCACACAGGAAACGCATTTTTCTAAAACATTACACACTTTTAATGGTGCGAGGAGGTGGGGTTGGCTTTGAAACAGGACTTTAAAGACACATGCACCTGAGCTGGCTGTGTTTGTGGGTGACGGGGAGAAGGAGGTTGAGAAAAACACCAATGAGAGAAATATCTATAAATATCTTATTTTGGGTACGTTAAGAGCGAAGACTTTTCATCCAATTAGGATAAATCTTAACTTCGAAATTTGCTGTTTATTTCAACAATTCAACCATCAGAAAAATGCACCATTTGAAATATCTTTAATTGGGCTATGTGGTGTTCTTTCTGTGAGGCCCTCTGCTTTCACCTCTTGTTTTGGGGAGCAGTGATCTGATAGCCCAGGAGCTAGTAAATCATTTAGAACCCTTTTCCTGATCATGAAAACTTACGATGGCCCGGGAACTCATTGTTAGTTATTTTTTGTTTTATTTTTACTAAAATGTTTTGGAATGTTAGCCATAAGGTGAATGATCTTTGTTTATATCTAGGTGATGAGCTTCCCCTAAGTGTTCGCATTTCTCATGATAAACAGGACAAGATACATAGTTGCCTTGAGCATCTGTTCAGCCAGGTATGATTGGGATAGTTACGGGTCTTTCTTTTCCACAGACTCAACTGTCAAGAACCCCGTGTACAGATGTAGTAAAAACACCTTAGAGTTAGTGTGGAAAGGTCTCAACCTGTCCCTCCAGTCCCTTTACCTCAATTTCCACAATGTAAAACGGGAATAAAGATTTTTTCAGCCAACTAATTCAAAGGATTCTTGTGACTATCAAGTATTTTATAGCCTTTGGAAAATTACAAAATTATACACACAAGAATTACTCTTTTATTATATTTTTCTTTGTGAGTTTTCAGAATCCCTTATGACATTTCTTGCTCAACTTTTTTCTACTTTCAAGAAGCACAAGATTGTCTTTGCACTCTTGTTGGTGCTTTCCATTAAAAAAAAATATATATATATATATCCATAACCAAAATTCATAGTGTAGAAGCTCTTAATGCTTTGAAAAGGATTGTGATAATGTCTAGTCTTTTTTTAAAAAATAACTGCATATCAGTGGGGGGACACGGGAAAGGCAGTATATACAGAGAAGACAAGTAATGATTCTATAGCATCTTACTACACTGATGGACAGTGACTATAATGGGGTATGTGGGGGGGACTTGATAATAGGGGGAGTCTAGTAACCATAATGTTGTTCAAGTAATTGTACATTAACAATATCAAAAAAAAACCAACTCTGGAACTGTTCTTTTGTAAAGTGAATTTGTGTTTTCTATTAATACATAGTAGGTTAGTGAGAAATGTCATTGTAAATGTTACCTGGTGAGTTTGTTCCAGTGATTTTCTTAAAGATAGATTTTGTAAGCATCATGAGATTTCAAAAATAATTGTAACTTTAAGAAAAAACTATTGTACAAAATTCACTCTTGGAAATATCTATTATGTATTATAAGAAGTGTGTTAACTCATAGAAATCTCTACTGTTATTATAGGTGGATTCTATTACCAATCTCCTAAAAGGGCAGGCTGTTGTGAGGGCCTTTGAGCAAACCAAGTACCTCACACCGGGTCAAGGATTACAAGGTAAGGTTAAAAAATAGCTATTAGAAGTGACTGGGAGGCAAACGTGGGACACAATAGTCATGAAGCAAATGCATAACATAAGAAGGAAAGTTCTGGTTGCTCATGTTCCATAATTTACTTTGTGCTATTTCTATTTGATAATTTTTTATACACATAAAAAAAATCAGTATAGGACCATTTAGATTTCTTAAGACAGTTCAAAATGTTTAATACCTATAGAGGCTGGACTGAATAGAAATGGGTTTATTGAAGAAATCTAAGTGTTGAGCTGCTTTTGCTGAAATCAAGCATAATGTCCACTTGGTTGTATGGCAGTGGTGAGGGGAGGGGGCTTCAGGAAGGGAGTGGGGGACTCTGAAACACAGAACCACCAAGCAGAACAAGATCTAGAGCTGCCACTTTCTGACATCAGGTTTAAGCTATTAAGAAGAGGTTTTAATCTAAATTTGCTCCTTTAAGTATTTGTATGAAAATAATAAGGTTTAACTTTTTTCTTAGATATAACAAATTTTCTCCTGTGATACACCTAAAGAAATTACCACCATGATAATAACCTAGGACAACAGGAATTAAAGAAAGAGGATTCTAGAGTTCATGGGCTTATAAAGTGCTTGGTAAATCGTTGAGACTTAACAAGAAATTTTCTGCATTTATTTAGAATTTCAGCAGGACATGGAACCAAAGCTGAGTTGTCCAAAAAGGTTAAGACTACATATCAAGCAAGATCCTTGGAATCTTCCCAGCAGTGTCCGGAATCTTGCTCAGAACATCAGAAAATTTGTTGAAGGTCAGGATGAACATCGTATAACGTTAACAATAATCATTTAAAAACCCATTAAGACCAGAAATTCAGTAATGCCCTGATTACTTTTTGGAGTGTTTCATGTTATGAGGAAAATTAAAGGACTAAAAAGAATGAGGGGGGAGGAAGAAAAAGAAGAAGGCCGTAGAACCTTATGCTCCAAGGATGTGCATGATGCAGCCGGTCACATGGAGAATAAATAAGGGCTTATAGTTAAAGAAGACAAATAGAATGTGGAGGGAGTTTCTTATTTTAGAATATGAAACAATATCAGAAAAATTTCTAAAGGATTCACAAAAGACATAAAGCTAAATTTTATGGAAAGTCTAAAAAAATCAATTATGAATCTATGAGATTCAAAATAGTTACATAGGTCATGTCATTAATTTTAAAGGACTTTTTTTCAGAAGCATTTGTCTTAGTTGATTGCTTTTAGCTACTTTGATATTGTTAATTCACATCTTATAATCAGTACAATCTGTAATGGGAGATGGAAGATAGAAGACAGAGATAGGAAGAGCTCCAGTGAGTCTGAGTGCGTGTTATTTAGGGGCAGCATTATAGAGTAGAAAATTCTGAGAACTTCCAAGATGATTATGGTGAAAAATGACAAAACACGAAATTTGCTTAATTTTCTAAAATGCCCGCAACAGTGATTTTCTTCCCAGCATTAGACCAGTGGTTGGCGATGTCTGGAGACATTGTGTGGTTGTCCCAAGTATGGGTGTGCTGCTAGCATCTAAAGCGTAGAGGTTGGTATACTGCTGAACATTCCACAGTGTACAGGACAGCCTCTCACAACAAAGAATTGTTTGTCCCCAAGTGTTTATAGTGCTAAGGTTGAAGAACATATACAATCAATAAAGTTTTCTGCTTGCGTTCAAATTTTTATTCCTCAGTCATTTGTTTGTCAGTTGGATATGGTAAATAGTGTTCAACAGAATCACAATGTAACCCCAGTCACTACCACTGTTTAGAAAGCATTGTATATTTTGCAGACAAAATACAGCTCTTAATCCTGAGGGAGTCTGAGCCTGTGGTATGAATCCTTTGGGCCTCAGTTTCCTCATTTACAAAATGCCAGAGATGGTGTAAACACCCTGTGATTAAAAAGTCTCCACATAGAACACACTCAAATACAACAGCTTAGGTATTGTTTAGAGATCAGTAGAGCAGTTTGTACAGATGTGAAAAATTGCAAATAACTCCCAGCAATTCTATTGTGTGACGAAATCTTTTGTTCTTGGCAGCTGGATTTCTTGGCTCTATTTTTATTTTGCAGCTCGATATAGCGGTTACTTGTGGCACAGTACGATAGCACATTTAATGAAAAGTCTGAATAATGAATAGCAAACATGATAAATATTGTTTTTAAAGGCTTTTAGGTTTAAAGAATTTAAGCATATTTTTTACTGAGTTAAAGGTATGCTTTTGCTGAATAGATGCCAGGATCATAAGACTCCTAAAAGCTATAATCTGTGAATCTAAAAGCAGTCATTCTCATCATCTTTTGAGTTTTCCTTTACATTATATTTGTTTTTAGAGTAAATGCAATACTAAGAGAGAAGTCCTTAAACATTTTTTTTGGTTTTGTTTTTTATGAATAGCTTTATCTTTAAGTTAAAAACTTCTAAAACGGGAGAAAAGGCTTATTTTTTTTAAAGGTGCTCATTTTAAGAATCTTATATTTACCTCAAGTCCTGCTTTTGTACTCTCAATACCTCGTCACAATAAGCAGCAGTAGGAATGACAACTGCCTGTGTGTATTGATTGACATATGTTGTGAAAATCAATGTCGTTCTTGGTCACGGGAGCCCAGCAGCTGACTGTGGTTAGGTGTGCTGAGTCAGTGCTACGCCCAGTGCTTTCTGCTGGATTTAAGTTGTATCCCCGGTTGCCAGTTTCGGTGAGGTGCAGTTGCTCCTTACATAAGAGCTGTGATTGTCACCATATTAAGTGAGTCTAAAAAAACAGCTGACCACTAATTCACCCCAAAGGACATCAAGGGAGAGGGCCGCCTGCCATTTTCCTGGTATCTGGTCCTGTCACATGAGTGGAAGCAGTCGTCATGGAATCCTTGTCGTCAGTGGCTTACTATGTGGAAGTACTCTGAAGTGACCTCACCAGTTCAGCATGAATTTATCCTATTCAATTTAAAGTTAATTTTCATTCTGTTTCCTAGATTGTCTCTAGATGGGGGATGGTTTAATGGATGGTTAGATTTTAGCTGGAAATTTAACATAATGCCACCTTGCCAGAATGTCATGGTTTATATTTGTAGCTGGGAGAGTCTTATTCTGATGTTCCTGCAGAGGATGGAAAAAAGTGTATTTTTCCTTCTGCCCTCTTAGGTTCTCTGACTGGGGTCCTGTAGATTTGACTGACGAAAGACAAATTAACAAGATGACAGCATATAAATGTATTTAGTATAAGTTTTACAGGGCACAGAAACCCTTTATTAGGAAATCAAGGCCAGAAAGATGGTTAAACCTGAGTGGTTTACATACTAAGTTTGATGAAAAGTGGGAAGTCATGGAAAATGTGATAGAAAAAAGGGTATGAGCTAAGGGTGGTAAACTGGGGGAAACGTAGCAAGGCCAGTTCCTCTCAGTGTCCCTCTCTCCTTGGAGATAATGATGGTCCTCTCCTCAAGGTACCTGGAGGGCACCTCTCATATTAAGATCCTATGACCTGCTTCAGGGGAGAAGGAGCAGTTCAGAATCCTTCCTGCTCCTTGTGTTTCTCAAATCCTTCAGCTTAAAATATGCAATGTGCCAAAGTGCCCTGTTTTGGGGTTTTGTGTTCTGAACGTGCCAGCCCTTCATCTCTGATTTAAAACTATCCTATCACACATGTACCATTATGATGTAGAAATATAATAGTGCTATGATCTTTATAAGGGAAGGACTGTTACAATGCCATTCATAAATCACATCACTGTGTGCCATTCATCCACAGCCTGTGAAACTAGCAGTAGAAGAGAGCAGACCAAACAGTGGACCAAATGGGGACAGATTTTGTGGTGTCACTAAGATGATCCCAATCTCCCACTTAATCTCTCAGCTAAATTATGGTCTCATATTATCAGCTGCCTGGTGATATTTTTACTTGACTAGTGCTCTGTGATACTGTGATTTATAATACAAAATATATATATATTTTATCTTTGTCCCCATTCCTGGCACAGAGCTCCTAAAACCCTTGGATTCCCAGGATCACAGGATGAAGGTGTCTTTTGTTATGCTGTTTGGCTCACATCTAAGGGTTGGGGACTGGTTGCCAGGGTGGAAACTTTCAGTCCCACTCCGGACCTCCAGGAGAGGGTGGGACCAGAGACTGAGTCCAGTCACCAGTGGTCAGTGATTTAATCCATCATGCCTAGGTAATGAAGCCCTATAAAATCCCTAAACGAGCTTCCAGGTTGGTGAACCCATGGAGGTGCCGAGAGAATGGTGCATTCCAAGGGCGAGGAAGCTCCCAGCCCCTCCATGCGTTGCATTAAGCATCTCTTCCATTGGCTGTTTCTGAGTTACTTCCTTTTATAATAAGCTACTTATAACCTAGTAAGTAAAATATTTCTCAGAATTCTGCGAGCTTCTCTAGCAAATTAAACAAGCCCATGAGGGGGGGTCCTTGGAACCTCCAATCTATGGTCAGTGGTTAG
This sequence comes from Manis javanica, assembly GCF_040802235.1. Taxonomy (NCBI): domain Eukaryota; kingdom Metazoa; phylum Chordata; class Mammalia; order Pholidota; family Manidae; genus Manis; species Manis javanica. The sequence continues at coordinate 156,333,659 of NC_133157.1, forward strand.
AAGCACAAGTGGCCACATGGACCTTTGCAATCTGTGTCTGAAGTGTGGGGTGTGAGAAGGGGAGTCTTGTAGGAATGAGCCCTTACCCTGTGGGATCTGCCACTATGTGCACATAGATAATGTCAGAATTGAGCTGAACTGTAAGAGACACCCAGCTTGTGTCTGAGAATTGCTTGGTGATACAGGGAAAAAACACACATTGAAATTGGATACAGGGAAAAAAAACACATTGAATTGAAATTTTCTGACTTCTAGGGCAGTGCCTTGACCTATAAATAAAAAATGAAGAATACATATATATGTATTCATATACATACACACACATATATATATATACACATATATACACACACACTATAATACACTATGTAATCTGTGCACTATATCATATTACATATATGCTATATAATCTGTAAATATAATTTATATAAAGCTATATAACCTGTAATTTGGATATATAAATATAAAATATATAATTATATACAACTTTATAAAATCTCTAAATAACTAAGAAAAAATACTGTTTAACACTTTGTTGATGAAAAAATAATAGCTATAAGAGCTTTGAGAACACCATGCAAACTACAGCAGCTGAGGATGACCTCCACAAGGGGCAGGATTTTAGTATTTTTCATAGGCTCACAGTTCAGAACTGGAAGATATTTTAGGGTCTTAAGCAATGAATAAAATTTAATAGGCAAAGGAAAGAAGAGCATGTCAAGTGAATAAGATTCTTATTATCTAATATAATAAATTGTGCTAATTTTTAGTACACAGTTAAAGTGTGATGTTGGTGGCAGAAAAAGACTGAGCATCTAACTGATCTGTTTTCTTTCTCTGCAGAGGTGAAGTGTAGGATACTCCTGGCTCTTCTTGAATATTCAGGTAATATTTTTCATTACTTTTACTATTTGAAATCATGACCCATGACCTTAGATATCTCATAATATGAAGGCAGTGCCTTCAACAGAATAGGTGGAAATATGATCCTTATCTAAAATCTTGCAAAGATTTAAAAAATCCTTGACTTTAATAAAAACACAAAAACATGGCATCTTCAATTACAGGTAAAAATATGAAAAACATACATAATGATATATTTATATAGAATACAATTTAAAAGGAGAAAGGAAGTAGATTTTGGTAAAGTTAATTATGCAAATGGGATTTATTGTAAAACTGTGCCTAACTTTTGTTTTTGGGCAAGGGTAGGTGAGCCCAGATTCAAGGTGTGGAGACATGGACTGTGCTTTTGGTAGGAGGTATCTCAGTCTCAAAACCATACTGCAAGGGTGTGCACACAGGCAGGGGAAGACCTTGGGACCACTTTTACAATCTACCGCACTTGGAAAACTTATTGTAAGTGAATGGATGAGTCAAGTTAACCAGTAGGGCTTTTTTGTTTGTTGGTTGGCTTTTGCCTTAATTAAACAAGTTTTTCCCTTGGTTTTTGACTAATAATAACAAAAATATCTTCGTCTCTTCAGTTTCACTAATAACCACACTTTTGATGGAACTAATTTTTATGGATTTCCTTGGCTCTTCACAGCCATTCTGTGAGAATATTATTTTTCCACAGATTTAGAAGTGAAGAAATTAATGTGCAGGCAGAGTAATAATAACAGCTAGTAAATGGTATTCATTCAACACACATTTTTAAATATCTGGAAGATTAGGCACATAGATGCCTTATTGAATAAATGAATAAGTAATAGGTGGCAAATTTGAAATTATACTCCACTACACCAGTTCCAGAAGTGGTCCTGGAATGAATTGCTTTATTCATTCAACTAGCTGTTTTTGCAAAACCTTATTTTGATTTCAATTGTGTTTTTCTATTACTATCATAATTCTCCTTTTCCTACTTTATTTACTCACTCTTTCTTCCATTTTCCAACTTCGCTGGCATCAAAACAGTAGCTAAATCACTCCATATTGCTGGCCGCGTGTAACTCCAGGGGGAAAATATTTTCCCAGCCCAGGGCAAAATGCCTTTCACATCAAAATCAATCAAAGGGAGAAGTAAAGTGAAAGAAATCCATTTATTGCTTACGAGCAGTAGTTCACTTCTGCTTGCCCCTGTCTCTTCAAACCTGGCTGCAAAAAGGGACCCCACCTAAGCTCTCTGGTCCAGATAAACCCTTCCTCCCTCCTGTAATTACCTATTGATATGGAGATGGCTACGTCCCTCCACCCCTGGGAAACACCTATTGATAAGGAGATATACTAAGGCAAGGAGAGAGATTCTGGAAATATTGCAATTTTACCCACAGCGTGAAATTGTGCTCTTCACTTGAAGAGGGTAGACTTCCTGCTACATATTATTCTTAACTTGCTTTTATTCCCATCTTTTTCTCTCTCCAATCTCCTATTTTCGTTTCTTTGTTTCTTTTGCTTTCTTCTCCCTACAATAGCAGAATAATGCCTGGGATTCCTTGTGTGTCTAGAAACCATCTCATTCTTTTTAACCAGCTAGCCAATTATGAAATTTGAGCTTTTAAACAGTTAAGATTAAATGAAGTATTAATATTTTAATACATGGTTCTAGAAAGTAACTTTAAGTAGGTGCTTAAATGCTGAAACAAAACAGAAGCCTTTGATAAGAAAAATAATCCATTAATTTAAATAATCCATTAAGGATGCCCTAGGCCTGTAGAGGTGGAAAGTACAAAGGAATTCTTACTCTGCATAAAGAGTAAACATGCATGTCAAAAAAACAGAACTCTCTCTGCTTTTCTTCTTTTGCTAGAAGCTAGAAGCAGCTGTTGTGACTCTTGCTGTAGTTCTTATTGAGAAAAATGAGGAGTGAGAATAGCTTTGGTAAAAGATGGATACTTGTGAATTTCAAACAGTCCCGTAATTACAAGGAAAAGACCTGTATGTGCTTGCTGGGAGTTAGCTTATTTTGGTTTCTTTATTTATCATGTTGTTCCTTCTCAATTTAGCAATAAAACTGAGCACACACTAGTGCCAGGCACCATATTAAATGCTAGAAAAAAGGAGAATGACTCACAATAATAATGTGGCAGTTCCACTTTGCTAAGTGCTTTAAACGTGTTTATCTCATTTATCTTTATTGCAGATCTAAGAAATAGTACATACAAGAACTGTACATATAAGAATCTGATACCTAGGATTATATGGTTAAAATTGGTAGAATGGGTAGCTGAAAGCAGATTATATGCCTCTAAATCCATGAGCATTATTCATGTCATATCTACTTCCCTGGTCATGTGCTAATTGATGCTCCCTTGGGGAACTCATACATGTAAACAAACTCTCATAATACTAGTTATTAGCCTTCCAGTAGAAGGATGCCCCAGGCCTCTGGGTGTGGAAAGAGGTACACAATGAAAAGAAGTAAAAAAATTTCCAAGCAAAAAGGACAGGGGACATTTCACAGTGGGAGATAATATTTCAAGAGTTCAGTGAATTTCTCCTGAAGAATGATTTAAAGTTTGCAGGTGGAGAGGGGAGAAGTGCCTGCAGCCAGAGAACCAGGGGCAGGGTGTGGCCTGCAAGAGCTTTTGGAAGGGCATTTAGTGTTTGAGGAACGTTGAGCAGTATTGCGTGACTGGAAGAAGAGAAGTCTGTATAGCCACTGTTCTAGCAGCTTTCAGATACATTGTTTTATTCTATTCTCACACCAAACTCTGAAGATTCTTGCTGGTGTGTGGGATGAAAGGAGGAAGTAATGGGTTGAGAAGCTGTGAACATAGGTTGGGGATAGATGATAAAGACCCCTTTCTGTCACTCGTGAATTTTCTTTGTTACTCACTGTGAGATGAGCTCTTAATGTGTATATATGTGCATTTTGAAGTCTATGCAAACAAATCATTGACTGTTGAAAATAGGAAGGTGGCAACTGAAAATCACCTCAGAAGTAATAAGCATTTATTAAGTGATTTTATTTGAAAATATGTTGGTTTGATATTTAAACAGCAGTGTGGTCCAAGGGCATCCTGCTTATCTACTTCTGTACTGCTGCTGTGATCATAGACAGGACCCAGGCCTCAACTTGGACTTCTTCATACTCCCAGTAGTAGGTTCAATGTTTAATTCCTCTGGGGCATTCAGTGCTGAAAGTTTGAGTTAGTAAACTAATACAACTATTGTTTAATCAGTTCTGATTTGATAATGAAGTTGAATGAGAATTTTTTTTGGCTTAAAGTGCATATTGAATATAGTAGCAGAGAGTAGAATAAACATCTAAGTATTCTTTTTAAGATTAAAAAAATAATAATCCCCTCTCAAAAGAAGGTTGGAGCTAATTTATTTCTTCTTGTGGCAAAGTGACTAACCCTGTGACCTCTTCTAAAAACTTAAGAGTGGAACAGATCCTTCCTTCTCTAGACCTTAGCTTTCCATTCTTGATATAAGCTATTCCTTTCCAATTAGATTGTTATGAAGAAATTATTCTCCATTTATAGGTGGGAGAATGCCTGCCAAAGGTACAGAAGCATTTTTTGTAATTTCCTCAGATTTTCTGCTTTTACTACAGAACAACTAAAAGAGCAAAGCAAAAATGTACAGGGAAGATACTGGGCACTTTTAATTTACTTAATTTCTGTCAGGAGCCTCAGTAGAATACCTACACATCTGGCCTAACAACCATTGTTTAAGTCAAACTAAGTCCAGGCATTTCAAGAGCCAGAGAATGAGCTCATACATTTACATTTCACTTAGTTCATTTGTAGTTGCTATACTGGCTCATTATTTTCTCATTACTTCCGTAAATATTTGTTGAATAACTACACTCTGTTAGAAAGTATGTACAACAACAAAATAGGTGTTTTGGTTTTTCTTAATTGAGAACTGAACACTTCTTTCCCAGTTTAGCCATTTTATAGTTACCTATAAAATACCCTTTTCCATCTTTGAGAACAGGACACATAGTATATAATTACTTAAGGGAAATGTCTAGTACATATTGGTTAAATTCATAAGTTGAACCATATGGAATTGCCATATTCAACCATTCTGACCTATCAAAATAGCATGTTCACATAGTTCTACTTAATAATGAACTTAATAAATGAATATTTTATTATAAAATTAAATGCTTTTCCTAATACAATTTTCATGAGTCTTTTACAAATAATGAAACTGAGTAACAGCGCAGTACTTACATTATATATACACATTCTTTGATGGTTATTAGAAATAGATGTTCACAGTTTTTGGTGAACAGCTTAAAATCATGCCTTTTTATCAGTGACGCAAGAATTCATCACTGAATAAAGGCAGCATTTATATCTATGTTACATACTAATATTGACAATGATTAGCCATTTCAGAAGATTATCAGCCCTTGAAATAGTCAATATGCTTTTGGGAATATGACTCTTTTTACCTTTGTTGTTCCTCAAATATACATGATTTAAATATGTGCAGAATATATGGCTTGGTGTTTATATGTTCATGTAGTTTGTGTATATCTGGCCATCCAATAAGTGAGCCCTTTGTGATCAGGTTCTCAAAGGTACAGCTTCTTTCCGTTAGAAAAAAAATTGTGGCCCAGAAGTGGCAGTTCACAGGGTAAACATACCTTCAATGTGGGTCAGTCAAAAATGCAGCAAACTGCAGAATAAGAATCTCTACAAGAACTGATTTATGCTAAAATTGTAAACACATCACTTATTTCAAAGAAATATGGGAATTTATGAACTGAACTTATTTATAACTCATAAAATTGAATGGGTAGATTCAGGAGATACATGTTTGCTTATTTTCATTAATAATTGGACATCACTACTCTATTCCCCAATGCATTTCACATTATATTTGATGGGATTAGTAGGTAATTTTTAAAATTTACTACTAAGATATTCTACTTCATTTGCTGGCATAAACTGAAAAATTGGACTTCAAGTTTCCTTCAGGAAAGTGTTCTGAAACAAGTGTAAATTGTGTTCCATTGGGAAAAAGAAGTAAATAACTAAGTCTTATTTTACTCCCTTATAACGTAATTTAGTGATTGCAAAATAAAGTCACAATTAAGAAAAATTACTTTAATGTTTCTAATATTTTTGGGTGTTTAATGTTTTCTAAGAAGCATATTTGCTAAAATGTATGTGCTCATTAATAGAGCTCAAATTCACATTTTTCACATGGTATAAGTTTAGTGAAAGGATGAAATAACTGCAAATGTAAATGCTTAATGAATTGATTTTATTCACCTATTATATTTTGCAAAACTGTCTTTATGTTCTCCTTGATCACAGACAGTGAGACACAGCTCCGAAGAGACATGGTTTTTTGCCAAAGTCTTGTGGCCACAGTCTGTGCCTTCTCCGAGCAACTCATGGCAGCCTTAAACCAGATGTTTGACAACAGCAAGGAAAACGAGATGGAAACTTGGGAAGCTAGCAGAAGGTGGCTGGACCAGATAGCAAATGCTGGTGTTCTTTTTCACTTTCAGTCACTTCTGTCACCAAACTTGGTAAGGAATCACAATGCCTCCTACTGTCTGTGTCAACTGTAGCATGCATAACAACATATTCCCGAATAAGTGGTTATTCATCATTGTATCATAAATATTCAGCTACTTCAAAAGAATATATTTTCCCACGGGCAATATAGTTTTAATAAGTATGTAGAAGGCATCCCTTCTTTCCTGATTTTTATTTATTCTCAGTGGCCACTAAAAACGGAGAAAGTCTCCATCTGCTATTAATACCTGTATCCCTAAAAACTGACTGAGAAAGATCATCAGAGGAAAAACGGTCTTTCTGCTATGCTTGCTTATTTCCAGTCTGGAAGAAACGGCCTGTCCTGAAACTCAAGCTCCCACTGAGGTTGATATTCTGGAGCATTCTCTAACAGTTTGCATGCCATACTGTCTGACAATCCTTTTAAAATTTGCATGTGCTAAATGATTTTATTTCCTTCTTTTGTATGCATATTTGTACTGTTAAATCTCAGAATACTGCTTTAATTACTGTAGAATACTCCATGTTAAACCATCATTTTTCCACAGTGGATATGAAGAAATCATCTCAAAATATTGAATAAATAAAACTGTGGTGAGCTTTTTCACATGTACTTTCTGTGATAGTTGTCATGATGCTTAAAGGCAAATATGTCCACCTTTACATACAAACTTAAGGTGCTCATTAAATAGAATTTTGATTTTAAACATGAGATGCTATTTCATCTGTTAAAGTACACATAGAAAATGTAGCTACAGGTAACATGGTTGAGTTTTTAAATAAATGTGTGCATGTTTATACATCAAAATAATGTTTTTCTTCAATTATTTTGAAATAGGGAGGTAATTGCTATACTGTACAGTCATACTAGCTTCTGGAACAGTAAGGTAAATAAATCCATCTCAGTGTAATTCAGAGAAAAGAATTAGATTCTTTTGAAAATACTCTGTGCAATCCATGCGGGTGATCAGTTTTGTATTTATACATTTATACTTGTGGTCTGTGTGTCCCTGAACTCTGAGCAGCTCCCTGGTCACGTGGCTGTCACTTAGCCGTGTCTGCTGGAGTACTGGGGCTTGCACTGTGGCAATCAGATGCCAGCCTGTTTGGGACATTTCTTCCTATATGTGTTCTTCTCAATTGGAAAAATGCTGATTCTTGAGTAATGTCCTCCCAATTCCAAGTTTATGGCATTTTTCTGTTACCTCAAAGGACTTTTAAACAGTTTGGTAAATATTTCTCCGGCACTTACTGTGTACCATACACTGTATACCAAACCAAGGTGCAAAGGTGATGGTTTCATTTCCAGGCTGCCTTTCTTGGGAGATGGGGGCTGCTTTAGTGATTCTTTTTCACACATCAGAGATTCTTTACCATTTCCTCCACCCTTTACTAATACTGCCCCCCACCAAATAGCTATAATCATATAACAATTTTTTAAATTGTGTGTAAAATATGTTAAAATTATTGTTTTAAAGGACTATCGACCATCTTGAGGAAGCAAATGTACCTTTAAAGCAGAAGCTGTGTATCATAAGGCTAATTATTCTTTCAGGAAGAAATTAGTAAAAGACTCTAGATAGTGCACACACCAAACTGCTAGTAGGAAGGCCAAAATATAGTACTACAAAGATGCTGTTGCTGAAACATGCCCGAAACTTGTTACCACATCTGGGCCTTACCTGCTTCAGCTGTAATATAATAGGCTGTAAGAATGAAACAAATGATTAAAATAAATCAGGTCTCATACTGACAAGATTCTAGATGAAGGCCCCATAAAGGCAACTGAGATGAAATGATTCTTGTCCCAAGCTCTTCAGAAGAGAAATCATTACATACATGCAAATTGCTTTTATCACAGTTTTAACAAATTGCAAATTGAATAAGGCATAGGTTACCTTATTGTAAACCAAGATGACCATTAGGTACTGTGGCTTTTCAATAAAACAGTATTTTTGCCTTTCAGCTGTTACATATATGAGATTGTGGAAGTCTAGAAGCAAATAGAATGCTCTTTGTGTACATATTTATTTGTAAATAATAAATGCAATCAATATATTTGAACCAAGCTACAAAATAGACTGAAAAGTTGTGTGTGTAGAATCATTCCAAAATTAGAGACAAGGAGAAATAAAACTATGAAAGAATCTTATAACTTTGAGGGATTTTATAATTTCATTTAAGGCAGAAAAGTCTTAGATAAAGGTCAATTTGGTTTGTGTGTAAACAAAACACAAGTGAAGGTAGTTTTGTTCTAGAGTTATGTTATACAGTTAACCCTGAACAAGATGGGTTTGAAATGTTCAGGTCCATTGATAGGTGGATTTTTTCCAGTAGATATATTTGGAACTGTTTTGGAGATTTGCAACAATTTGAAAAAACATTTTCTTTTCCCTAGTTTACTTTATTGTAAGAATATAGCACATACTATGTCTAACATATAAAATGCGCATTAATTAACTATTTGTTATTAGTAAGGCTTGTTCCAGTCACCAGTAGACTATAAATAGTTAAGACCTTAGGGAGTCATAAGTTATATGTGGCTTTTTGACTGCACAGGGGTACCCTACACCCCCCTATCATTCAAGGGTCAACTATATTATGTTATGTTCTACCCTAGATAATCTTAACGTATCATGTACTATTTTTCTTCTTTCTAGATAGATGAACAAGCCATGCTTGAAGATACACTGGTTGCACTATTTGATTTGGAAAAGGTTTCATTTTACTTTAAACCATCAGAAGAAGAACCACTGGTTGCAAGTAAGTAATAAAATGTTCCGTAGAATTTCTTTGGCATCAGACAACAACCTATGGAATAATTTGATATTAATGTATTTGAAATGAATTTAAATTGTTTTATGTAAAAGATTATATTTAGGATAAAATAACTAACAATAACCAACTTCGGAAGTGATAGAAAGTATATATATAGTTTAAATCTACAGATAATTCTAAATTTTTATTTGTATCTATTTGGCCTCCAAAGCTTTTCTTGAGTATGCCCATCAGATTTTGTGCCAGTAAAGATTTTCCCTCCTTTTTTGTGTTATTGTGGTAAAATGTACCACGTAGCCAGTTTCCAGTGTACGATTAACTGGCGCAAGTACATTTGCAGTGTGATGGAGCTATTCCCACCATCCATCTCTAGACCCATTCATCCTCCCAGGAAACTCCATACTCAATAAACAATAACTCCTAATCTTCCCACCACTTCCAGTCCCTGACAACCTCTGTTCTACTTTCCTTCTCTATGAATTTACCAAAGCTAGGTACTTCTTGTAGGTGGGATCATAGAATTTTTCTCCTTTCTATTGCTTTTTTCATGTTTTTTTTTAAATTAATTTTCTTTTTTTAAAAAGGGGTGCTTCTTCTCAGACCCACCTCCCTGGCCAGGGGCCCTGCAGCTTCCCAGCAAGCCTCTGTCCTGGGGCTGCAGGGCTGCTCTGCCAGGGCTGAGGAGGACTCTTCCTCGGTGAGGAGTGGGTGGCCACGCGCGCCAGGACACTGGTGGTCGCAGAAGGCAGCTCCGACTTGCCGGCAGCCCAGAGGCTCTGGGATGTTCCTCCGGCTACAGAGTCGTCAGGCTGGGTACTGGCCCCACCAACCTCACTTCACTACTACCCCTCTCTACCGCCCCTTACCCCACCATGGTCCACCACCTTGCCCCGACACCCGCACCCAACTCCCCCCACCCACTACCTTCCTGCACCCCTCCCCCCACCTCGCCCTACCTAACCCCACCACCTCACTACAACACCTCTCCACGGCCCCTTCCACCCGACTTCCCACCCCCAGCTCTGTTTTATTTTATTTTTTTTAATAAAAGCACTGTCCTGATATTTCTGGCAGTGTGGATAAACTCTATGACCTCTAAGACTTTTGCTCAAATAAAATGATTACATAACAAAATTGACTAAATTGAGTTTCCACTCCTCATCCTCAGCTGATCCCATGGAAAATATGCTACCGGGCAATGAAAACAAATATTCAGGGCCAATAAGAAACAGAGGGGACCTAAGTAATGCCAAAATATATTAGATTTAGATCTAAACCAATTGAGAAAGACATTAAAATTGTCTGATCTGACAATAATTGATAACAATTATTTGTTAGCTTAAAAACGAAAATTGAGTCATTCCATCTGATGTCAAATTTTAATGTGAATAAATAGAATCACATTAACTATCTTGATTCTTTTAATCATCTGTACATTTTCCAAGATGTCATAATTTTTCCCATCTTGTTCATTGTTGTATCTCCAGCACCCAAGAGAGTGCCTGCAAAAAAGGCAATTTTTTTTCTAGGAAATGGATGAACAAATATCAATTAAGTGTGTACAGTGCAGCAGGGAGAATAGTTAATTATGGTTATAAAAGTAAAAAGAAAAACAAACGATATGAAGAATAAAGCAGAAAATTTCAACAGATCATAGTTTTATCTAATGTGGCAAAGACGTTACTTTATGAATGGAATTGAAGTCTTACAAAGTGGTATCCCTTTGAGCAATTTGCATTCAGTAAGCTTAATGAAGGCATTTTGGAAGTCTACACTTAGAGAAATATCAACATCTAACAATCTCTTCAGCTTTTGGTTTTTGCAAGCTATCATCATCTATCTGCCATTTCATCATTGTCATAAATAGGTTTAAAATGTATCTATCAGTCCAAGAAATCTTTAACAGTTTGTTATTTTTCTTTCTCTTGTTTTTTGTATGTGTGAGGATCCTATGTGTTACGGTAGAAGTGAATGCTTCTTCAAGGCTGGGAAAAGTTCTTATTTATTTTCACATTTTCAGTTTATAGTAACATAAACATGGACTCATATTAATTGAACCTGTGACTTCATTGACAGATGATAATCATTCCTTCATTCATGGAATAGTTCTTAAATGCCTACTTATGGCCAAGCACTATGCTAGGTGTTGGGTAAAGTAGAGAATTAGACAGATATTCGTCATATCCCTCATAGAGCTGATATTCAAGAGGAAAGAGAGAGATAATATGCAGGACAAGTGAGTTAATTCGGTAATAAATTTGAAGATAATACTATGAATGTATGAAGGGAAACAGAAGAGAACAAATGAAGTTTGCAGCTGTTGAACAAGCTCAGGGGGCTGCCTGCCTAAGAGGGAGAGCAAAGCCCTGGAGTGGCTAAGGGATTGAGTTACACAGACATTTGGGCGAGGAGTGTTCCAGACTCATTGGATCAGGGAGAACAAAGCCTCTGAGGTGGGAGCATGTGTCGCATGCTCTCAGGATAGCAAGGAGACCTCTGTGGCTAGAGCAAAGTGAATGGGTAGGAGAAAGGAACAAAGAAGAGGCCAGACCACTGAAAGAACTTTGCCTTTCTGCAAAGTTCCATGATCTGGCTGACCATACTGAAGGCTGCCTCTGACTGCTTTGAGTAGACCGTTTTGGAGAGGGGCAATGGCAGAAGCAGAGGCCAGTTAGGAAGCTACTACAGTGACTTAGGTGAAAAATGATCGTGACTTGACCTTGAGGGGATTCATGGCGATGGTAAAATGAGTTGATTATTTATTAAATTGTGAATATGAAACAGAATTTTATTAAAGTTTCATCGCCATTGATAAATAAGACAGAACAAGAACATTACCATGTGAGTTAGGTCACATTCAAGGTAGAATTTGTCTGGTAAAGGGGATCATTTGATAAGGGTAATATTATTTGAACAAATTATATGGTCTTCTGTAGGCATGTGTAAAACAATATATTTTCATATACTTGAACCATGTAGGCATAGGTTTGCTGAAGGCAGAGAAACTCTATTTTCACAATATAACCTAATGTTTTTTCTTTTACATTTTGCCCGAGGAACTGTAAGCTCACAGATATACTGTTTTCCCTGGTTCAAATATGGTATTCCTGGCAAATGATCTGTTAAGCAAGCAGGAGAGGAACCAATATTATAAGCTTGATAAAAGTCTTATTCATTGCATATCCACATGAGAGATTTAACTTTGGCATATTAAAAATTATACTAAATATTAAAGATAATTAAGAGCATGTAAGTAATATTAGCATGTCAATGTAGGTCTATCTGTGACAAACACAAAATCTGTGATACACATCTGGCAGTACAGTTTTATGTACTTCCGCAGAGCATAACCTAACCTTCCGAAAACAGATCCCTAGTGAAAGGTCAGTTCCAGTGCTGCACTACGAGATATTCCATGCAATTTACAAACAGTGTTAGAGGAATACAATTATCATCTTAAGTTAATTCAGGAAACAAGAGAATTATGCAGTACCCAAGGGTCATCATATCTTATTTAAGTGGTACAAGAAACCTAGGGCTTTATTACTAATTGCATGTGATTTGCTCTTCCTATAAACATAGAAATAGTGGAGTCAGATGACTAATTTGCATCACAAAATGAAGTCTAGTTGGCTACATGTGTATTAAAGAAAAACTGAGAACAGAAGAGAGGAAGCATGAAGACATATTGGCCTTGAAGTCAAGAAATCCAGGTTCAAATACTGGCTCCCTTGTCATCTGCAAACACAAAAATATTAGCTTTCCTTGACTCACAGGATTATGAGGCTTAAGTAAGATGTATTTGAAAGTCTCTAGGGTTCTATATGGCTCATGGCACTATTCAGTAAATATTTGAAATCATCCTGCTCGGTTTATTACTTTATAGTCTTTAAAAAGCTTTTTTTAGCATTATTCATATTCTTAATTTTGCATTAAAGAATAATGAGATTCTGAAGAAATATGGCATGCCAAACAGGTAGAACTCACATGTCTGGATTGAAGACATTTCATTTTCTTTGAAGAGATTATTATTAAATATATATAACATGCTAAGTATTGCACTAAATTTTAGGGACATAACGGTGACTAAATAAAACAAAATCCCTATTAGCAGGAGCTTAGCAGCTAGTGAAAGATTCAAAGGAGAAATGGGCAGTTTGATCCACTTGAGTGCAGGGACAGTACAGGATACTTCCCAAGATATATTGTGTAATTAGTGAAGAGGAATAAATTAGTTAAGTGATTAGGCTGTATATAATTAAATTTATTTAGTGGAAAATCTTCACTAAATGACAGCAGATCTTCCCCTTTTGAATGGTAACACAAGTCATCCTATAGTACTTATTAAGGGAATGATCATATTTGAGCCTTATTCAATATATAGGCCAGGCATTGTGCCTGAACTGTGAATGCATGGTGAATGAGAAAGACGTGTCCCTGTCTTCCTGGAGCTCACAACCTGGTTGGGAGACACCAAAAAATGAGTCAGCTTCAAAGATGATTAGGGCCACAATCAGTCCTATGCAGGATATAAGCAGTGCATAAGGATTAAGGTGAGGTGACCCTTAAGGGGTCGCTAGGGAAGGGATCCAACAGAAGAATCTTTTAAGCTGAAATTTGATGGACAAGAAAGACCCAATCCTGCAGAGGGTGGATAAAGAGCGATTCAGGCAAAAAGAACTAACAACATCCTAGGTCAAGACTTATTTTCAATCTCACTAGACCATTAAATGATCAGTGGCCATGTTTATAAGGACAGGGTGCCACCGCTGAAAAACTCCTCTCTGGAATGAATCCCTACGATGCAACCAGAGACCTTTTCCTCATGTCATCGTGTTTTTGAAGCCTTTAATCATTACATAGCCCTAATCATCATGAATAAAGTAACACAAATAAAAGGCGGAAATTTTAACTCCACATTATTATGCACTTTTACAGGTACACCAAATACTTTGAGAAAAAGTCTCCATTTTTCTACATAATACTCTTAGCTGTAACTTGCTTTTAAATTTAATATATTTGATAATGTTCAGTTTCTTAATTCCTGGCTTAGCATCTTTATTTGTTTTTTGCTAGTCCTATTATACTGAGTTCCAACTGCTTCATTGTTATTTTCCTTTCAATAACATTATGCATTTGGTAGCACAAAGATTGGCTACATTGGTTCCAAAGAGTAAAGAGATGGAATTTAACAAAAATTAAAATATGTATGAAAGACACTGTATGAAAAGGGCAACTAAAAGAAAATGTGGCCCTAATCATCTTTGAAGCTGACTCATTTTTTGGTGTCTCCCAACCAGGTTGTGAGCTCCAGGAAGACAGGGACACGTCTTTCTCATTCACCATGCATTCACAGTTCAGGCACAATGCCTGGCCTATATATTGAATAAGGCTCAAATATGATCATTCCCTTAATAAGTACTATAGGATGACTTGTGTTACCATTCAATATACACAAATCTGTGTTTTCTTTAGTGCCCATGCATCTTTTTTCTTTAAGAGCCAGAAAATAAATGATTTTCCTAATGGTTAAACTGCAGTTCATTTCCAACTTTCAATTGAGAAATTTATTTTCTTTCATAAATTGAAATCTTTCATGTTTCCCTTAAAAATAGAAACAAAAATAAAATAAGCATTATTATATGGCATAAAAGAGACTTGTTAGTACAATGCCTCCTCTGCTGATTTGCATAATTAGATACATTTAATAAGAAACCTATTATCTGATCATTAATGGTATTTTGCCTTGAACTCTATATAGTTTTATATCAAGAAAATTGATAGAAAGAATAAATATTGGGTACAGAATATATCTTCAATGCCTACTCTATTTTAGCCTTAATTTTTAATGGTTAATGTGACTATTCTAGTGTTTGAGGAAGATTTTACATTCTTAAAGGAGCAGAAATTATGTGTCATGGATAAGTATCATAAAATGAAGAGGACTTATGATAGCACTGTGAAATACTACAGCCTTTTAGCTTTTTAAGTTTTGTTTTTTTTTTTTGAGTAAT
This sequence comes from Manis javanica, assembly GCF_040802235.1. Classification (NCBI taxonomy): domain Eukaryota; kingdom Metazoa; phylum Chordata; class Mammalia; order Pholidota; family Manidae; genus Manis; species Manis javanica. Next base: position 156,348,882 of record NC_133157.1, read on the forward strand.
TAAATTTAGGATCTTTGAAAATAGCTTTAAGAATTTAGACAGGTAATTTTCAGTGACTGTAGGGCATCAACAGAGGTAATGTATTTTTGATCTGATGCTCAGGGAATGGGGTTTGCAAAACCTCTGCTAGTCCTGATAATAGTTGCTATGTACTCAGTGCCTTGCGCACCACTTAGAAGTGGGCCCCAAGGACTCAATTCAACTAAAATATGAATGAGGCAGCTGCCCTGGGAGGTTCTGCTTCCAAACCATGTGTAGCTAAACTTCTCATTTAGTTAAGTGAGACATCTGGTGTGTCAAAGTGTAACAAAGCTTCCTATTACAGAATTTTATATACAGTACAGTACTAATCTATTGCTTTAGTTAATGAGAATCTGATTTAATAGTCTTTCACTAGATAGCAATGTATGTATGCCTAACCTGAAGTCCATATACATGGGAATTTTTAATGTATTTATTCCTAGTGATTTTCAGGATTCTTCTGAAAGATGAACAAATATACTATAACATATCCTGATTTTAGGCAATAATATAACATTAAATGTCATTTTAGATGTTCCTCTTACATATCAAGCAGAAGGAAGCCGGCAAGCTCTGAAAGTTTACTTCTACATTGATAGTTATCATTTTGAACAACTGCCTCAACGGTTGAAAAATGGAGGAGGATTTAAAATTCATCCTGTTCTTTTTGCACAAGGTAAACTGCTTTCCTTTTTGTGTTTCATGTGCTTAAATTATTTATCTTTATCAATTTTTTAAAATAAATTTAATCATTTTGTTTTCTGTTAGTTTAGAAATTCCCTCATACTACTTAGGTAATATACTTACTTCTGAGAATATTTATTAAGGAAAGAATCACCTATGGTTTAAGTATCTGCAGCATTATTTATAATGGAGAAACAAGATACGAGTGGCCTAAGTAAATAAAGATAAATTAATTTGGCTTAAATTTATGGTAGAGCCATTAAAATTGTATAGTTAAAAACATTTTATGAAATAGAAGTTTGACAATATACACTTGCAGATTACAAAAAGGATTTTTTTTTTGACAAAAAGACTAAAATAAAATAATAGTCTCAATTATGTCTATGCATATACATATATGTATGTAAAATGTTTTCAATATTGAGTGATTAAATTGATAATATTTTATTCTTTTGAATTTTTCTGTATTATGTCAGCTTTTCATCAGTAAACATGTGTCCTTTTTGTAAATCAAAATATTTTTTGGCAAATGAAAAATGAGTTGACATCAACTGCAGTAGAAGAAATTAAGATAAGTATGAGTAAGAAGATTATGGCAGTGAACTGGTTTTCAAGGGAAAGTCCTGGATGTTTTGTATTTTTGGGGTCACAAATGCTGCCTAGAAAATATCAGAAGTCTGATTACTGTGTAGTTTCTTCCAGTCAATGATCTTTTTAAAAATTCATGCTGTGATCACAAGATTGTATCAATTTCTCTGAGCCTGTACCATAGAGCACTTCATTTTTTTCTTCTTTTGAGTTTTCAAGAACTGTATCGGTTTTGCTGTGGTATTTTTATATTCTAATAAAAAATGAGAGTAGAGGAATAAAATCAGTCTCTGTAACTGAAGAACAGACAGGTATGTGAAATCTAAATTCACTACTAAATGAGAATTTTGCTTTTTCACATGCCTATTACTTAATTCTAAAAAACAGATTGTCCTTCCTTCAATTATCATAGTTTGAAAACAGTAACTACCTCAGATACTTGGCAAGAATACACTTGAGCAGAGGAAATTTTCAGTGATGAGAAATCTAAGGAGTTATTAGAAGGTGTTGTCATTTTTGTTTGGAAGACTGTGGTAGGGTTCATGTAAGTCATACAAGGTTCTGTACTGAAAAGGAATAAACAAGAAAAAAATGAGCAAAAATGAGCAAAAAAAAAACCGGAGAAAAGTAGCTGAGTTTCAGAGCTGTGTTAGGAATATCATTTAGCCTCAAGTATGTTAAAAGATATTACAGAGATACTTTTGTAAGATAGGGAAGGATGCTGGTCTGCAATGTTAACTTTATAAAGGGTCTAACCAGAGCTCACGGTTGTTCAGGTTTCTTCACTTTTTTCTCTTTTCAAAAACTGTCTTTGAAATCATTACTGAGATGACAGATGGCATTAAGCATCTTTTCTGAAAAAATTATTACATGTGTGACACATCAGCCATAAATAGCTGAATATTCATACCCACTAGCAAATGTGCATAGGAAAAAGATTATTTTGCAAGTAACCTTTATTTTTTAATTGTGGCTAAAGCTAATTTAAAAATGATCCCTAAATATATATTGTTTCAGTGAATACATCTTGCTTTTAAAATGTAATTTAAATAAAAGTTATAGCAGGCATTAGGTTTTAGTAGTCACACAGCAGTAAAATATGAAAAATGATTAAAGTAAGCACCAGTGGTATTACTTCTGCAGTTGAGGTCACAGATAGGTAAAGAAGACCGGAAAACATTTGTCTCATTAAAAATGTGTCAGCATAAGGCTGTTTATTTAAAGAGGTTGCAGAAGTTCCTCTGCATTCATACAACTCTCCCGAGGAATCATTAATGGCTCTTAGTAACATCAGATTGAGAGAAGCACAGGAGATTCAGCCCTAGCTTGAGCAGAGATTACCATCTGGTAATTGAAAGTGGTGGTAAATGGAAGAGATTCCAAATGGAGTCTATTCTTGGGAGGAAAGCTCCCTGGAGGGGTGTTAGTTTTGGGTAATGTGTACAGAAGTCTTTGCGACAAATTTAAAAAAAATAGAAAAATTGGATGAATTTGAAAATTTTCTGGGAATTTGTTTTAAAATGAGCCCTCCTAAAGTTGTCTGTGGTACCATATACTTAGAACAGGAAGCAAAAGCACTGCCTTCTTCCCATTTTTCTTGCTTCGTGGATCCGTAGGCAAAGGGTGGCTAATTGATGGGGCAGGCGGCAGAGAGAGTACCAACTGTTAGATCAGAATTCCCATGTTGGAGGCAAGGAGAGTACACTTCAGGGAACATACAGCAGAGGGCCAGGGCTGCTAGAGAACGGAATCTAGGCAGAACAAATGAGTGATACAGATTTCCAAGGTAAGGAACACAGACCCAGCTGGACCAGAATCTATCCCCAAGTGCTAGAGAGTGAAGATCACACTAATACAATCTTCTGAAAGTACTTCCTAGGTCAGGGAATTGATCCTCTTCGATCCCCAAGCCCTGGGTAAGATAAAGCAACTAACTATAAACTTGTTGAAAATGGATGTGTAAGAAGAATGGATATTCAGTGTCCCTTCCTCCAGCTACTCCCCACTGGCTTATTTTCATGCCGTCTCTCAGTGGTGCTCAGGCCTGGCTCACATTAATCTTCTTGGGAAGGTTTTAAAAATATTCATGCCTGGCCCCACACCAAACCAAGTAAGAATGGGCAGGAGGTGGGGCCCAACCACTAGTATAGTTTAGAAATTTCCCAGGTGATTCTAATGTCCATGGAGGGTGAGAAAGCACAGGTCTATGTGGATTCTGAAACACTGTGCACTTACCCAGTTAATCTTTGGGGAATTAGAGTAATCCATTTCACAAATGTTCGACACTTCTACATTCTGAAGAGCCAGGGTAAGGGGGGGTGGGGCCCTTTGGCCTCTTCATTATTAGGTTGTTAGGATGTGTAGGCTGCCCTTAGGAGGTGTGATTTGGGTACGACAGTTTTCCTCAGCAAAGGTTAAAGATGCCCCAGAAAGCTGGCCACCCAGGGATGTCTTCTGGTTATCACTGTAGCTGGACCGCCTGAAAGGGGATCTGAATGGGGGACTCTCAGAGCATCCCCCATAGTCCACATCTGGCACCCTCAGATCCACTCCTTTGTGTAAGGACTGGGTGTGCTCTGTCAGGCCTCTGATGGGCCTCCCTTCCTGGGTGGCAGGTAAGTCAGAAGAAACATGTTAATGGGACAGCAGTAGCCCGGTGGTGGCAGCTGGTCTTGGGGCTGCAACAGATTTTCATTTTGCCTCTTCTGTTCTCCAGAAAGGATTAGTCTTATTCTCAGCCTGAACCTCTGCTGGTCTCAGTGACGTTATTCAGACCATCATCCTCAAGGGATCTGACCCTCAGTCACTGTGCCCTTGGCAGGCTGGGGTTACTGCCATTGTCCATTTACTGTCACATTTGGGCAAGGGAGCACCAAGAGGTGGATTACCTGGGTGCCAAACATACTCCTCCCTGATCTCATTATGTCGCTGAAGTCTTACTTCTATGATCAGGGTCGATTAGCTTTGCCAAGAAGGTAATGCCTCTTTGGGGCTGCTAGTACCTTGGTGCAAGGAGCCTCAGTACCCAGGTAGCAGCTGTGGTTTACAGGTCAGTGGGACCCCTGCTTTGTCTCCTAGGGAAAGTGCGTCCCTTTGGGGATCAGGACCTTTAAACCCACAGAACCAGTTTCAGGGATGGGAATGGCATTGCCCCAGTCAGGCTCTGGCGCTGATGTAGCATTAGGTCCCCAGGCTGCTGTGGCACATTGCCACAAACTGGGTGGCTTAAAACAATAGAGATGCATTCTCTCAGGGTTCTGGAGGCGAGAAGTCTGAAATCACCATGTGGGTGAACCTTGCTTTCTCAGGGCTGTAAGGAAGAATCCTCCTTACCTCTCCTGGCTCCTGGTAGTCACCAGCAGTCTTTGGCATTCTTTGGCTCGTGACAGTGTTGATTTTCTCTGCCTTCATCTTCTCGTGGCCATCTACCCTCTGTGAGTGTCTGCCTCTGTCTGTGTCCACATTTCCCTCTTCTTGTAACAATACCAGCCATTGGATTCAGGCCCACCCTAATGCCATATGAACTTCTTTTAATTTGATTGCATCTGCAAACACTGTATCAAAGTTAGGTCACTTGCAGCACTTACCAGGGGTAGAACTTCGTCATATCTTCTTGAAGGGCACAATTCAACCCCCCAACAGATGCTCAGAATGTCCATTTCTGCTTCTACCCTTGGTTCCTAGGCCCAGGTATTCTACCTCTTAGGGACATGGTATCATATAAAGATCTTTGATTTTGTTGTTTACTGTGTCCTGAAAATGGCATCTCTTCCCAGTAAAGTGTTACCTGCCTGTTCCCTGGGTCTCTGGTGGTGGCTTTCCTTAAACTAAATAGGATATGCAATGCTGGTCCTTTCTCTGCAAGCACACTCTTGGTTATATTTGTTTTTTTCACCCCTTATGAAAAGAGCTGGCCTCAAAAACTTACTTCTAACTTTTACCTCTTTAAAAGATATCTTTCTATTCTCATAGAATAATAAAAATCACCCAGAATCTTGAGCATTTTCTCTTTTAAACAAAAGGGAGCATTTTGTTACAAATATTGTTACTTTTCTAAATTACCTTCATTTTGAGTATTATTTTTTCTTGCAAAATTCTTTAAGGTCCTTTTGAGACAGATACCCATGGTTTAGACAGAGTAGGGTGAGGGTCTCCGGAAAAAACAAAGCAAGGTAATCCATCGTGGGATTTGCTTTGGCCTGCTGGGGGGCCCAGCTTGTTTTTCTGACTTTACCCAGGTGCTCCTTTTCTTCCTCTAGTCAAGTGATTTGCCACCTGGGTAATTTAACAAGCAAGCCAAAAACAAACAGGAAGAATTCTATCTTGAAAATAAGACTGCATTTTAAAACCCAATTTGTTAAAAAGTAACTTTCTTAACTTACGCTTTAACAAACAGACAGTAACTCAGCCCACCTTGGGAGCAAAGCAGACAATTTTGAGTGATATGCTCCCAGACCAGGAAGCCTCTATCCTGGGAGGAAATTAGAGCAGTAAATTTCTTGTAAATAACCAGGAAGACTAATAAGAAACTTAATGTCTCTTCAAAGGTAAACATTTTGGGACCACCTAGCCCTTTGTCTCTCAACCGCCTATAAAACCCCTAGACCACCACCCCGGGCTCTCTTGTCCCCTCCTGGCATGAGCCAGGAGCTGTGTCCTCTTACTTTATCTATAAATAAAAGCCTCTCACTTGCTCTCCTGCCTTGACTGTGAAGTTCATTCTTTGACTCCGTGATCAAGAACCCCGGCATCATTTTAAAAGATGTATCCTTTAGTTTTTAGTTTTCGGTTTTATAAGTATTCATAATCAAAACAATAACTGTCTTTTTAAAAAAGGAAGGAACAATTCCTAGAATTAGTAGTTCCTAAATTTTAAGCCAGTCTATGAACATGTGAAGTCACCTCTCTTTAAAAGGCAACACAGACTTTCCCATATATTGGTCACAATGGGATTGACAAAACTTGCTTTCCTCACAGAAATTGTGGCCAGTTCTGAGCAATTCTGACTAACTGTGACCATTTCTGAGTGTTGGTACCAGTGCATATATTGTGTCTTATTTAACCAGTCAGGTGTCATTCTGCTAACAGAAGAGAGTGTTAGTTGATTGAAACTATTCTTAAAATTGTTCTTAAGAGATTCTGTATTTTTCTCGATCAATGATTTTCTTGGAAGAGCCTTGAAATGTATTTTGAGCGAGTGGAAATGCAGCTCATTTTTAGCCTTAGCATAATTCAGTGTTCAATTTTTTTCTAACATTCATTACTTTTCTCCTTTTGTGCAGACTACCTAAGTACAATGGAATGTTTTACTTCCTAAAATTCAAGAGTGGCAGAAGTAAAACAAGCAAATAAACAACTCAAGTGGTATTTTAAATACTGCTTTAATTAAATGCTATTGTTAAATTAAATATGTATTCAACGAAATATGCCAATACTACTTTAAAGAAATATATGGATGAAAATTGAGGGAACTAAGAAAATGCTAAGGAGAGGTCATACTTTAAAGTTGGTACATTATCATATATTTAACCTACATTTGATGAGAATAGATTTTAATTTGGTAAAATGTCATTCTGTTTCCTTCATAAATAACCAATCTATTCACCTAAAACAGGGAATGTGTTCTCCTTCCTCTTTGCCATACAGTTTACTTTTTGAATATAGAACTCATCATTTTTGTTCCTTAACTCACAACTCCATACACACATGCCATAAAGTTTTTCTAAGACCTCTGGCAAAATCGCTTCTTTTTTCCTGTTTCAAAAATGTTTTTTACATAATTCTGAATTTTGACTGTTACTAATTTGGAAATGTTGTCAAGAGATGTAATGAAAATGTCAATTTGTTTTTATATATAACAAACTTTTAGAGCAGAACTAGATATTCTGTCCAAAGTTGAGCCGTTAAGATTTTATAAAAATTAGGTCCCAGGTGTTTTCTTGTCCCACTAGGCCCCTACTTGCCCCCAGCCCCCCTACTGCTCCTTCCTAGTATTCTCTTTTCAGTCTTTCTGGTCTTAAATCACAAATTGAAATTTCAATTGACCCTTCAATTGAGTGGACCCTCTTCTTAATTCCCAGAACTTTATTTGGCTAAACACAGTAGTGCATAATCTATATCTTATGAAAATTGAATTAAGTGATGCCTCTAGGGCAGTGTTCATGTTGCCTAATGAACAATAAATGAATGGTAAGGATAGGCATGGCTCTTTTAATACTATAATTTCTTTCCACAAAACCATAATTAGTCGGTACTCTTATTTTCCATTTCACAAATGAGAAACCTGAGGATCTCAGATATTAATGTACATGCCTAAGGTCACATGGCTACTATTAAGGAGTGGAAGTTGTGGTTTTACTCCAATGCAAAGGCTTTCATTATTAGCATCACAACTTGTAAAAGGAATTCAATTGGTTAGACTAAATCTTCCTGGAATATATGCTTTTCACAAATAGCATCCCGTTAATGGAAGTGAATGTGGCATGTCTTTGAGGATTATTTTATCAGGAGTAACTTGCTGAATCAATTGCAAATATTCTAATTAATGCAGAAGTCATAGAAATGAATAGACAATCCTTGTAACAAGCCCACAGATTTTAATTTCCAATACTGAAGTAAATATAGTAAGCTTTCTAATTGTCCACAAATGCTTTTCTCAATTATATGTAAATAATACCATTTAAAAAATTTCAAATTTAGCAATACTCTAAAATTTGTGTTATTTATTCAATGCTGTGGAAATTCTTACAAAGTTAGGAAATACAGCATAGCAAAAATTAGCAGTGACTTTCCTATTTTTAACAAAAAAACTAGGAAGTTTCAATTTGAGGAAACCTTGAGATTTGGTTTAGAAACTCTTATATTTAGGAGTCTTGAAAGGTTAATTGTTTTATCAATTTTGAAATAGTCTACTAAAAAATTGAGCTCATTAGTATTAATAATTTCAAGTGAAAATAATTTACATTTCCAAATTGAGCCCATTCCCTTTCCTATGGCTGGAACTCTCCATAGGAAAACCTTTCATGCAATTCGTTTCTTCTTCAGAAGGTTACAAATACCACTTCATGAAGTTTAAAGGAAAAAGAAACAATCAGAAATGCTAAATAAGAGGGAAATCTATATTCATCAAAAGACATTTAAAATTAACAGGACGTTATATATGTTTATGCTTATTTATTTTTTCACTAATTTAACTGCCCATTGGAGTAGAGGTAGTGTTCTAAGATTTTACTTTATTTATACTTTTTATTTATTACACTATTTCATAATTTAATTTCAGCTACAGTGAATATGCATGGAGAGTGACAATTCCAATTTTTTTTACTCTTACCTATGTTAATACACAGTCCTGCCTCTCATTCATTTGTATATATATGTGTGTGTGTGCGTGTGTGTGTGTGTGTATAAGTAATATATATGAAGTTTGAGTTTAGCTTCACAAAGAATATATATAAAATGTTTTAAAAATAGAAGACAGTTTAAATAAATTACCTTTGCCTAACTTACTAGAGATAATCACCAAATGTCTGATACCTACTTTGAGAAAAGCATGGTTTTCATTTATTTTTGACTGAAAGATAGTTTCTTACATGTGTTGTCATATTTGCTGCTGTTTAATTCATTTACAAAAATCAGTAAGATTGCACTGAATATGGAGCAATTGAGTTATAAAATCATGTGAAAATACATTTACTTGTTTACACAGCACTGGAGAGCATGGACGGGTATTATTATAGAGACAATGTGTCAGTGGAAGAATTTCAGGCCCAAATAAATGCAGCCTCCTTGGAAAAGGTCAAACAGTACAACCAGAAGCTCAGGTATGTAATCGTTCAATTTTTTAAAAGATTAAGTTTCCGTATTTTGACAGGAGCAGATGAATAAAGTTTTTTACCTTATTCATTGTATTATAGGATCAATGATGATAATTATTTTGATAGAAAGTCTTCTCATTTAAGATTTAATATTTCAGATATTCTAATGGGTATACTTTTTCCCAGATAAAACAGAAAAAAATCTTTGAAAATTTCCATTCTGTTGTCTTAATTGCTGAAAAAGATTGAGATTAAATATTCAGTAGACCATTTTTTTGTGAAGAAAAAAACATTGATACTTTAGTGGTGTCACTTAGGAGGTCCAGTGGGATTAAGGGAAGAATAGCTTCCTTTATAAAGGTATCATTAAAAAACTGGCACTCTCACACAGAGAGAAGAATATGTTTCACATGGCAGATAAGGCACAACATGTACATGGGTTTGGAAAAATATCTACTTTCAAATACATACATTAATGTTTGCATTTTACTATTTTTTCCTCCTAAAAATAATGTTACTGGTACAATGATCAATGGCAGGGGAAATTACCCATTAGAAGTGAAAGAGAAATGTGTAATGGTTTAGAAGTTTGCATTTTCAACAAATTATCTCTGTGTGTATCTCCCTCGTTTATTACTCTGCCAAAGATTACCTTTTAAAATGACTAAGAGATTACAGCTTTTATTTCTGAAAGAAAAATAATGTTCTTCTACCTTAAGCCTTACCCCAAAAGTACTGTTGTGACATTTTTAGGGTTTTGTTCATGGTATGGCTAAACAGTGAATATAAATTAATTCCTAAAATTCCTGACACAAGGATGTGCTGGTGCTTGTGGTTCTGACCGGTTGGTAGGCCCTCTTTTACTAGGAATGCTTTGTCTCTGCACCTTTGCTTCACAAACCTGTCGCGTTTCCTTGGTTCTTTGCTTCATTCCTTCATGTAATTATCTGAAGCTCTCAGCCTCAAAGCCCCAATATCTTTGATTCCTCATTTTCTCTTCCTCCTACAGTGTAGTTGGAGATCCTGAAGATTCTGACTCAAATATTTGTCTGCTCCTATTTTATTCCTTGTTTGGATCACTATTTCTCAAAGGCATATAATGTGCTGACTCCTTTCACAGGAAAAAAAAAATTAATCATGATTTCTTAAATAGTATTTCCACTGACTTGAGAAGCTTAAGTCCAATCTTGTGAAAAATCTTTCAGTTGAGTACTGTTGTCACCACAGAGAAGTTTTTGCTTCAGAGCTGATAAAATGTATTTTCAGGTTATCTTTGAAGTAAAGATACAAAAATGAAAGCATTTGTATAGAATATGTGGGCCCTCGAGAATACATCCCTCGAGTCCAGTCTGAGACAATAGGCCTAGACCATTGCAGTAGGGCCCCATTAATCTCCTGCCTCTAAGAAACAGTGTCATTTTAATCTACTCAGGATTTTGATTCCAGATGATAATTTTAAGCCACATGTCTACCATGTCACTCCCTTCTCAAAGGATTTCATTTGTCATTGCCTCAAAAAGGAGTCCCAGGGTCCTTAGCGTGGCTGTCAAACTCTTAGATGACTTGGTGCGTGATTTCCCTTCCCTGCCTGTGCACCTGTCTTGCCGCGCTCTCCTCATATCTAACCATGTGCTGTGCTTTCCTTCTATGATTTCCACCCTTTGCTTAGCATCTGCTTCCTCTACCTCCAGCTGTTTATAAAATGAGTATTCATGTGATTTAATGTCCAGCTCTAGTAGGGTGTCCTTCATAAAATATTTTTCTTCTATCTTTGGGCTGGGATGAGGCCTGGAAATTGGATTTTTTTTAGAAGCCCCTAGGAGGTTCTAATGTAGAGCTAATATTGAAAACCAATTCCCTAGATCCATGAGTTCTCAGAGTATGATCCCCAAACCAGCAGCCTGGGTATCATCTGCGGACTTGTAGAAGAGCTGCAGGGTGGGCCCAGTAATCTGTGGTGTAACAAGCCTTTCAGGTGATTCTCATGAACACTCAACTTTCAGAACCATGACCCTCGGCTAAATGAATATCAGATCACTCTTAGAAGTCTTTCATTTTTATTTATTTATGGCTATTACAGAATTCAGTTTTTCTCCCTGATGATACAGTTACATGTACAGACTTCTCATCTTTCTATGATAAGCTCTCTGAAATGAGGGATATGTTATCTTGGTGTTTCCCATTGTGCTTATCACAGTATTTTACATAAGCTGTCCATAAATGTATGGTTAGTTGCATTAGATTGGTTAGGTATATCTAGCAGAAAAAAGTGGGGATGTGGCATAGCATTCACACCCCTGTAGATCCTCTTTAAACAAAAACAAAATGTATAGTCACATAGAACAGTTCCTGACAAGATGTTTACAATTCTGTTAAGAAAAACAGCCTGTGTAGTAATTGCATGCTATATATGAGAAAATATTTTAATGTGTCTTTCCTGAAGAAAGCATTTTTAACAGTACAAACTCTTCAGTTCAAGTTAGGTGCCCTTGTCAGTAATTACCAACTATATATCCTACTTGCTGCATATTAGATTTCCTTTGCACAGGAAGACAATTATCTTCCTCTTTACTTCCAACAGTGCCTCTCTTCCTGCTTATTTCTTGACTAAGGGTATTAATTTCTTCCTTAATTTTTCCTGTTACATTGTAACCTCAAGTACTCCCACCAATTCTGGGGCAATCTGTTCTTACTTTTTCAGAGCCACAGGCCAACATTAACCATTTAGTTTAAAGGGATTTTACTGTCTGCCTGAACAAAAATGCTCCCTTCCCCCCACTGTACTGCTAGTTCTTCAAAGCAGTTAACACTCACTGAAAAATATTTCATTCTGAATGTTAATTTGTTTGTTTACTAATTAGACCTGAGAAAAAGACTTTTTCCCCCTTATTCTTTTACAACAAACTTACATACATAAATACATACATACATACATACATACATAAACTTATTTTATTTGAAAGCATTCTTTACAACTTTCAGAAATCAAACTCAAATTGGCATAAACAAAATGGTGTGTGGGCTTATATAACAGATATATCGAGATGATGTGGCTACTTCAGGTATAGCTGGATCCAGGGGTATGGACTTCAGGATGCCCATTCTTTCTCTATCTCTTGGTACTTCTTTCCTCTGTGTGGGTTTCACTTTCAAGCAGTGTTGTTTCATATATGGGTAGAGATGGTCACTACAGACCAGTGTTGCATTCAAAGAAGAGATGTTTCCCTTCCCGCCCCAACCATCTGAAAAGCTCCAGCAAAGAACCTAGAGAGGCTCTTATTCACCAGACCCAAGTCATGTGCCCAATCTTGGGTGAATTTAGCACCAGAGAAGACCAACAGACTGTCACAAAAGTGGAGGGTAGGGATGCTGGACAAGCAGAAACATTGGTTCCATTCCAGTTACAGAGATTTCTTTAATATGACAAAGAATAGTGGAAATAATTCTCTACTTAAAAGAAAAGATAATAATAGCCATAATACCACTTTTCAAGAACATTGACTCACTTAACAATGCTAGATGAGCTATGTGGGTTATTTAATATGCCAATGAGTTCCATTTTATTCATTTCCACTTTAAAGGAAATTTACATAAATTCATTCAGATAATAAACAGTAAAAATAGGATTTAAGTCAAAGCCTTTTGTTTTTAAAGTCTATACTTTTTTGTACTCTATTAGGCCACCTCAGTGACAGGAATGAGCACTGTACACTGATAGCAAATTCTCTATTACTGTGTTTTGGCATCAGATATTATCAAGCACTCCCAGTTGCTGTGATTCTGTACCATCAGTTTTTCATTCTGTGTTCATAAAGTTTCCATTCTTAAGAGAATGGAAAAGCAAAGTGAACAAATAAATCCATAAACAAAGTATTACAGATTGTGAAAAATATAATGTAGAAAATCTACATACTATACTAAGAGGTTGGTCATTGATAGTATGTAGTTAAGGATGACTTAGGTACTAGGTAATATTTGATCAGAGGTCTGAATCATATGGAGACATCCTTGCCAAAATCTGGGGTAAGATCTTTTTCAGCACAGTAAAAATGATGCATATAAGTCATGGGAAATGAGCTCATGTCTGAAGAAGACAAAAAAGGCTGGGGGGCTCTAGCACACCGAGAAGGATGATGCTTGTTGAGAGACACTTGTAGAGGTCTGGTTATGAGGGCTGTAGGATGTTGTAAGGGTTTCAATTTTATTGTAAGTGTAATGCAGAGACCATTGGAAAGTTTTTACTTCCATCCATTTCTATCTCATGCTTCTATTGCAAATAATATTCAAAAAAGTGGTTGAAGTTTTCGTGAGGCATTAGTGAAGCCAGCCAAGACCAGCTGGCTGGTCTGTCCATTCCTCCTCCAGACTCTGCGGGGATCTGGACCGGGCAGTGCATCTGGGGAGTCTTTGCAACATTCACCATAGCTCTGACACTGGTGGCCTGGAGACACTGTAAGGGGGCAGAATTTGCCGTCCAAAATGTGTCTCTTTGGCTTGTGGGTTATTTTAGGCTGATTATTTTTAGAAACAGAAGACTCCAGAAGAAATTTTGACCTCCCCCCTAACTGTCTAAAAGAATTTAGATAGAGGACCTGTTCTAGGAAGGGGGCTGGTGCCACATAACAGCAGTGGATGTGAACTGGAGGTGGTAGACTGGACGGAATGTGTCAAAGTCTGTTACAATTCCTCTCTGTGTCTCATTGTTTCTGTGTGACCCAGCAGATACTTGTTTACCAAACATTTATTCTTTTTCATCTTCCTGTGAATTGCTTTCCTTTCCCTAGAACCCCCAAACCCTACTGCTTTCTCCTTAGTCCAGAATGATGCGTAGACCTCATTTTGCCTGTCCTTGAAATCTCTCCTGTAGATTCCTTGTACATACATAATTAAATTTGATTTTCTCCTGTTAATCTGTCTCATGTCGATTTTATTTGTAGGCCAGCTACAACAATCTTGAAGGGTAGAAGAAAAGTTGTCTCCAGCAACACACTGGTTTAGTTGTTACTTCCCAAAACAAAGTTAAGCCAGCAAAAATATCTAACAACTGTACCTAATATATACCTTCCTGTGCTGAGTCAGATAAAATGCTTGATTGATTTCCTTCTGATTTTTATTAATAGCATGTAAATAACTCAGAAATTCTAGCCAAGAAATTCAGGAGGAAGAGCATTTTTGTTCCCTACCTTTACCATCCTCACACTATTTGATTCTCTTTTCTACCTCAGACTTTTCTTTTTATTGCCTCTGGCCTTAGGCCATCATCCCTGTTAGCCTAATTTTTTCCTGCCCTACATAAATGTAATTTATCATTACCAAACCCTTTAATTTTAATGCATCCTGTTTATTGACAAAAAGTACCACTGCATGGTGACCAAAAAGATAAAATGTAATGTAAATGTGAGCAGTATTCCTTGTGTTAAAGTACTCCTTTCAGTTTCAGAGGTCTAGGTTATTATTTTTTAATATTTTTGGTATAAAGTCAGTAAACAGTAAAATAAAACAGAAAAATAAAAAGGAAATGTGTAGCATATTAGTTGCCAAGATCATTTATTGTTTTTTGAGAAATAGCTTCATACAGGGTTTTTTAGGGCATATGATTTTGTAAATGTAAATTCATCACTTTATAGCAAGAAGACAAGAAAACTATTCAAAACATATGTTCTCTTATGGTGTACCTTTGTAGATAAAGAATGACACATTTTTTTAAAGATTTAGAAAAGCCACAATATGTATATTATAAGTAACAAGTAGAAGAAAGATATTTTATTTATGTTAAGAAATGCTACACAAGTACCAATCTCAGATGCATATGTTTTGAATAATTTCTTCAACTGAGAAATGTCTGGCTGGAAGCATGTATATGTTTTGGCTCTTCCCAAGATAGCACCTCCATGGCATGTGTCAATTCTCTATACCTCTGGGGGAAAAAAAAAATGTCAGTGAATATGTTCTCCTAGCATGAAATAGATATGAAGGATGGCATGGGCTTAACTGCTATTTTATGTCTGTAAGTACAGCCATCAAACAGCATGAGAAAAGGGAAGGACAAGAGGACCTCAGCCTTTAGAGCCCATCTCCATCCTAGGCACATGGCCCCATTCCCATCTCTTTCTTCCTTCAGAGTCTTTAATCCATAAAACACTCCTCCAAATCCTTGTTTGGATAGCAAACAATGTATCCAAGCTTGAAATGGAAAATTTTGGTCATTCTGTTGATGAAGAGCTGTGGAAACTACCTTAAACCAGCAGGAGTATGGACATAATAAAGTCTGAGAGACAGACAGAAGGAGAGAGAGAACATTACTTAGAATATAAATAATGCCATTTTCCTTCAACTGTTTTTCTTTATAAAGCTGAAGCTTTTAGACTTATTGAGCGATGTGATTTCTTTGTAAATTAATGGGAAACATTCCAGATGCATATTTATCTCCTCTATAGAAGTTTATTTTGGTTTTCCATTCTGTCTTTCAGCTGAATTCCATTTTTTTATACCTTAAGATGTATCCTTATTTCTGTTTCTCTAAGACAAGCTGTAAAGTAAATCCATATATTCAGTTTCTTTCTGTTTTCAGGTGAGGAACACAGAGTTTTCAGAGTTGTAAATTTTGATTTGTATTATGCAAAGAAGTAAAAAACTAACCCTTTCAAACAATAAGGCTTCTCTCTCACTTACCAACTTTACATTTCCTGTATGGCCCCGGAAGATAACTGGTTAGCCAGAGACAGATAAGATTCCTCAAGGGAGGAACAACCTAAGACAGGCACAGTCGCAGGGGGGCCATCAGGTGAGAAATTGGGGATCAACAGAGGTGAGGCTTAGAACCTCCACCCCCCTATCCCCCCACCCCCCCGTTCTGAGAGAAATCTGCTGCATCCGTGGATGTTTTATTGCCCTTGTCTAGCTTGGATTAACACATAGTCTACAGGCACACACCTGATCATCTACATTTGCTCTCTTACAACACTAAACTATGTTTTCTACCTTTATCTTGCATCTACCTACCACTTCAGCATTTTATTAAAAATAATAATAATAAAGAGAGAAATGTGGTATCCACATATAAATCAAGTATAAAAATCAAACGAATATTCATATTTGAACTGACTGTTTATAGTTCATAATGCATGATCAAAACCGAAAGTTTCTGTGATGACTGCCCTTGTACTATTCACCATGTAACTTATTCACTATGTAAGAATTTGTTCTCCATGTAAGAACTTGTTCGTTATGCTTCAGAAGATTGGAGACTGACGAAAATTAGGCCTGGGGTGGATTAATGATTATACATTGAACATTGAGTCCCATATACAGAATTTTATTGTTGTTAACAACCATTTGATCAATAAATAGGAGAGATGCCCTCACAAAAAAAAAAAAAAAGTACACACTTCCAATTGTAAAATAAATAAGTAACTGGGATGTAATGTATAGCATAAGGAATATAGTCAAAATATTGTAACAACTTGGTATGGTGATAGCTGGTACCTAGAATTATCATGTGTATAAATGTTCAATCGCTGTGTTGTACACCTGAAACTAATGTAATACTGTGTGTCAACTACCCTTCAATAAAAACTCATTATCTAAAAAAAATTTTTTTATTTGTATGAGAAGTGATGCTTCAATAGCAGGAGAAAACAACTAAGTCTACAAAGAATTTGAATTCATTTATAATGTTTAAACATTTTCTAGACTTCTTTCCTACATATGAAATATATAAAGATCTAACATTTACCAAGTATGTTCCACTAACTGCCAAATTCTTGGACAACGTTAAACTAAAGGAATGGCCAAATGCTTATCATTTATTCAACAAATCCTGTGTGCCCATCAAGTACCAGGGTCAGCGCCTCCCACTGGGGCCATCACAGTAGACAGGAGTGTTGCCTTCCAAGGAAATTTTGCCTCTGGGTTATGATAAATATTAAACAAAATTTTTACTAGTAATTTATAGCAATGTGAAAAGAAATTACTTAGGGAAAGTGTAGGTGCTATGTATGTGTATAAGAAGGGAATCAGTCCTCACTGGGGTGAGATGGGAAGATGTTTGGAAGTTTCAGGAATGGATTTTGGGAGGAAGTGACATTTATGCAAAGATGTGAAAGAGGAGCTGGGTTTCCAGACTGTTTGGGAGAGGGAATGGGAGACAAAGTGTGGGAAGTGGGTGTTTTCTAACAGAGAGAATAGCATATGTGAAAATCCTTAAGGGGGGAAGGAGAAATTGTAAAGTGTCATAGAGGCTGGAATTCAAGAGGGAGAGGGCTGTGGAACAGGCATACCAGCAGAATCAGCGTGCCCTCCCGTCCCTCCTTTACCCTTAGTTCTTCCTCAACTTTTAACCAAGCTGTTACCTGGGTCACACTTCAGCTCTATTTCCATTTGCTGAAAAGAGTTTAATTATTTTAAGACCCATCTCAAATTTATCTTCCTGCAGGAAGCCTTCAGTTATAGCTTCAGCTAGAATTAATCACTTACTTCTTTAAAACTTAACAACTTACTTGATTTCATGTGTTTTGTTTTGACTTGTGGGTTATTTACCTGCCTGGCTCTGTACATGTGAGGGCAGCCAGGTTCTAGTTCTCTACTCTGCTTGGTGCATAGTCAGTACCAAAAAAATAGTTGCATTGAATTGGAAATCAGATTAATTGCAATGTAATGGTCTTCTTTTTTTTGTGCTGTTATAATTTTATTGCATTTATTCCAGTACCCAGTCTACTTCTTTTTATATCCAGAAAATTCTGGGCCATTTCAAGGGTGCAGATGCTGACTCTGTTGGAGACCTCTCAAGAAAATTCATCTGTGTAGCCAAGGTTCATAAATTTCACATAAGACAAGATCAGATAAAGAAGAAATTATAGTGACGCTTTTGAGAGCAACATAGCTCTTCTCTATTTGAAGAGTACTGTAATTCTACTGAACATTGCCACCACTGCTTTCTGAAAATGTGATATAGCTGCATATACATTTATGCATGTAATCGTATTTCATTTATCTGGACTGTACTTATTCTTATTTGCACACAGAGTAATTCATTTGCCCTTGAGAGGCTGTAATTACATCTAATATTTATTTTACTTGTATATTAAAGGAATTTTTACTGCAATTTTTAGATAAGGGCAGCAAATGAAATTATAATTACTTAATTCTGTGTCTTCACATTTTTATGGTAAGTCCTCATTGTGATAATATTTATCAAGGATGAATAGATAGATATTCTAGCTGACAACTAGAAGATACAAATCATCTTCAAAAAGAAACCTTTGAAGAGTATTACTCCTATCACAAAGCTAAGAAAAGCCATTGTTTTACCAAAGCAAAGGGAAGATGAAAGTACTCTGTGCTCACTACTTCCTTTGGAATAAATGCGAGCTGAAAGTGTCAAAGAGAAAATGAGCATACTCTGAAGAATCAGGGAAATATACTCTGTGAGGAAAAATTGTCAGTGCTTATGGAAGCAAGATGGATTTTTATTTTTAACTCCACCGACTTTTGTAGCTCATCACAAGGACAGTGTCTTAAAAAATATATTTGAGGCATCCTTGACAGGCTCTTTCAGTGAATTCTTTTTCTATTGCTTTTGTTCAGTTCCCTTTTGCTGACATTTCAGACTTCTTTCATACCATGGAATGTTAATGAATGTTCGATTATTAATTATCCTGTCAAAGCTTTACCCCTACACCAGTCAGGAAATTTAGCTTGGGCCCAGAACTTTCGATTAAAAAAACATAATTGTGTCTTAGAGGAAATTAATATAGATTTATGAAAACCACGATTTGAGTGAAGAATAAAGAAAGCATTATGTCTGTAAAATTAGCTGTCTGGTTTCATGGACTATCCAAATTCAAATGAGGGCAAAATTCTATTTTATGTACACTCAACGTTTGTGAAGTTGACTCTGTCAGTCACTCAGGAAGAAAATCAAATACATCTTTGCTTGACTTTTGGTAGTTTCAGCCAGAATGACTCTAGATTTAGTTGCTTTGGCTAATTCCTACCCATCTTTCCTGACATACTTCAAAATCTATCCCTCCATGAAGTCATCCCATGTCTCCTAAGTTAGTCTTTTTCTTTATATTCCCTTATGTGCCTCTATTACAGTACTTACCACATCATGCTTTATATTCTTTTTATGTGTATCTGTTTCTCCTTTTACATTTTCTTTGTTTGTTGATAGGTATCTATTAATAGACAAGTAATAAGTGTTTGTATGTATATAAATGCCCCAAAGTTAGGACAACAAAACCAGGACACAGAATGTAAACGGTGTTGGGCTCCTGACTGACATCATGATGACTTCAGCAGACTATCTGAAGAATGGTATGGGCTCTGATGTCTGCTCTGAATGGGTCTGACTAGCCACTCCCATTCTGTTTGCAGAATGTTCTTTATGGTTCAGTGATGTCTGTTGTGCACTTAAATGTACAAAAACTGTACAGCATTGGGAATATAGAGATGAATCAGACAATTTGTCCTTGAGAATCTTCAAGGAGAGGAAGAGTACACGCAGTGAACAGGTTATTTTGAAACACTCTCTAGACTCCATGGAGAGGAAACAGGATGTCCGAGGGGCACTTAGGAAAGACAGGACAGGGTAGTTCTAACAATAGTGGTCAGTGGGCCAGGTGAAGGAGGAGAGAGAAGCCATCCGGTGGGAGGGCACCTGATGAGCAAAGGCATTGCAGAGCCACAGAGGGTGAGGAGCAGCAGGAAGGAAGGAGGATGGTGGGCAGGAGCCCGGCTCGGTGAACCTCTGATACCAGCTGAGGAGTTTGGGTGTGAGCCTAGGAGGCACTTGTGAGTTCTAAGGGATGCAAGGGGAGCTGGGGTGGGTGGGAGGTGGGTTTAAATTAAGCACCCTGGTGGTACCACTGAGAACAAATCACGGGTGAGAACAAACTAGCATCAGAGAGACCTGTTAGGCAACTATTTAAATAGTTCAGACAAGTGATAATAAGAATCCTAAAAAGGGTAGGAATGGAGACAGAGAGGAAAGCCTTCATTTTAGAAATATTTGGGAAGTAGGAAACACCTTCTTCATTGACTATGTAGTGTGCTGAGAGGGAGACAGAGACTCATTGGACTGGGCACCTGAATCATCATCTGATATAGTGATGATGCAAGACAAGCTCTTTCAGGATTGGGAGTGGCAAGATACTGAATGGAATTGGATTTGAGATGTGGGATTTGATGTCCAAGAGGCTCTGACCAGTAGGCTAGAGTCATCAGTTTAGAGGCAATAGTTAAAATCAAAACAATGCATGAGATTCCTCACATGATAGCACCTCAGGCAGGCAACCTGCAGTGATGGAGCCAAGACTCAAACCAGATTTTTCCAGCTTGAAAGCATATGCTTTCCTTACGGTGTGCCATTGCTCCTCTATAGCAGTGAATGCTCTCAGTACTAATGCATTTGGCTTGGGAAAATGATTTCATGCAATTTTAATCAGTTACAGTAAAATAATTAAGTACAACACATATACGTGAGATCTTTGATGAAGTGAGAATTTCAGTGTTTTTAGTGATGAGGAAGCATCCTGATTTATTTTCTCCTGAAAAGGGAATGGCTCCATAGCTATAGAACTAGGAAAGAAGACATGACAAAGATCAGAGTAAGAAAAAGGCAAAAGGGACTGAAACAGTTGTAATCTTATTTTTGTTTGAAACCAAGAGAAAATATCCCTGGAGTTTGATTCATGGACAGATTTTTGCCCTCATAATGAATGTACCTCATAGAATATTACACATTGTTGGGGAAGAGCAATACATCTGCATAGTAAATGCCATCAGAATGTATTACCAGCCACATTCTTTGCTTCAAATTCTAAAACAAACTATTGACATATATACTATATAATATTATACATAATACATAATTATTAATTATTATGATACACTCATTAAATGTGAACTGTTTTAATAGAATAAAACTGAATATGATATTCAAATCTATTCAGATAATAAGCCTTTTTAATGCAAAATTAAGTCAGTAGTTCCTTTCATAGCATATTTCATACAATCACACATTAGTAAGTTAAAAGCTTTTTAGATGTCCTCTAGGTTCTGTAAACGTTGAACATCTACTTGAGATATTAGTGAACTCAGATGTAAAATCAGATTTTCAGAAAACACAATAGAGGATAATAGGTGGACACATACCTTGCTAGTCTTAAGGAGAAGCAGTTTTAGTAGATCTGATCTGATATTCATTGCATTCCTTATGAGCCAAGTGAGGAAAAAACAAATATTCTTAATAGACCAAGTGACATTTAAGTGATGGGGAAATTTTTTTCACTTGGTTTGAGGTAAATAGGGAATTTCTACAGTGACATGAATGAGAAGAAACAGAAGGCTAATGGTCTGGAATTGCCTGCTGCATTAGTGTAACCGAGGATGGAGAGTCAGCCAAATTTTGAGTCCCTACCCATTCTCCATTGACCCCCTGTGTGATGTGGGGCAAGTTATTAATATCTCTGAGCACTGATTTCCTTATTTGTCCATAGGAGCTAATGATGCTTTATAGGCTGTCATGAGTATTAGCTGGGAGGGGTTTGTAAAATCCTCAATATTTGCCTAACATACAGTGTAGCTAATCAGAAAGACTTGTAACTGCAGGTGGGTTTTCATGGAACTTCCTGGGAGAATAAAATGAGTATCAAAGACTTTTGCAAGGTGTTCAGTGTTGGGGCAACTGACCTCACTCACTGACCAGAGAACATGGAGGCAACTTGCATAGAACAGCTATGCAAAGTGGAGCTACAAGAGCCTTATTTGTGCACAGAGATACTCTTAAGAAAGCCTAGACACTGCATTTGATTTCACACCAGAAAAGCATGAGGATAGAGATGACTGAGAAAAACTATCCAGAGGGATGTGCAGCCTTAGCTGTGCTTCCAGTCCTGGATTGCGCCCAAAACAGAAAAGATTAGGTTGCCCAACTCTGTTATGAACAGATTTGCAGAACACTTGCAAGTAACTGATGAGAATGCTAAAAGCAGGAACCTAGTTTTCTTTCATTGAAGTGTAGTTGATACAGAATATTATATTGGTTTGAAGTATAAAACAGTGATTCAACAGTTACCCATATTATTAAATCCTCAACTAGTGTAGTTACTATTTATTAACATAGAAAGATGGTACAGAACCACTGGCTATATTCCCCATGCTGCACTTCCATCCCCATGACCAATTTATATTCTGATTGAGATTCTGTGCATCTTTATTGGTGTCACACACCCCACCCACCACCCACAACCCCTCCCTCATGGTAACTACCAGTCACTTGTGTGTCTGCGTCCACTACTGTTTTGCTCATTTTGTTTTTATATTCCACATTTAAGTGAAATCATATACTACTTGGCTTATTTCATTGAGCATAATACCCTCTAGGTCCATCCATGTTCTTGCAAATGGCAGGATTTCTTTCCTTTTTATGGCTGAATAATATTCCATTGTGTATATGTACCACTTCTTCTTTATCCATTCATCTACTGATGAGCACTTAGGTTGCTTCCATATCTTGGCTATTGTAAATAATATGGCAATAAACAGAGGTACATGTATCTTTTCAAATCAGGGATTTTGTTTTATTTGGGTGACTTCCCAGAAGTGGAGTTACTAGGTGATATAGTGTTTCTAGTTTTAGATTTTTTTCTAGTTTTCGTTTTCGTTTTCTAAGTGGCTGTACCAACAGTGTAGAAGGTTGCCTTTACTCCGCATTCGCACCAACACTTGTTATTTCATGTCTTTTGGATAGTGGTTATTCTAACTGGTGTGAGGTGATATCTCATTGTGAGTTTGATTTGTGATTCCCTGATGATTAATGATGTGGAGCATCTTTTCATGTGCCATCTGTATTTCTTCCTTCCTATTTTTTAATTGGGTTTCATTTTTGGTATTGAGGTGTATGCGTTCTTTATCTATTTTGGATGTTAACTTCTTACTGGATAAATCTTTTACAAGTATATCCTCCCATACTGTAGGATGCCTTTTTGTTTTGTTGATGGTATCCTTTTGCTGTACAGAAGCTTTCTAATTTCATATAGTCCCACTTGTTGATTTTTTTTTAAATTTTATTTTGGTATCATTAATCTACAATTACATGAAGGACATTATGTTTACTAGGCTCCCCCCTTCACCAAGTCCCCCCCACCCCATCCCTGTTCACAGTCACTGTCCATCAACATAGTAAGATGCTGTAAAATCACCACTTGGCTTCTCTGCGTTGCACAGCCCTCCCCGTGCCCCCCACCACACCATACATGCTAATCGTAATGCCCCCTTTCTTTTCTTCCCCCCCTTATCCCTCCCTTCCCACCCGTCCTCCCCAGACCCTTTCTCTTTGGTAACTATTAGTCCATTCTTGTGTTCTGTGCTTCTGCTGCTGTTTTGTTCATTCAGTTTTCTTTTGTTCTTATACTCCACATATGAGTGAAATCATTTGGTACTTGTCTTTCTCCGCCTGGCTTATTTCACTGAGCATAATACCCTCTAGCTCCATCCATGTTGTTGCAAATGGTAGGATTTGTTTTTTTCTTATGGCTGAGTAATATTCCATTGTGTATATATACCACATCTTCTTTATCCATTCATCTACTGATGGACATTTAGGTTGCTTCCGTATCTTGGCTATTGTAAATAGTGCAGTGATAAACATAGGGGTGCATCTGCTTTTTCAAACTTGAGTGCTGCATTCTTGGGGTAAATTCCTAGAAGTGGAATTCCTGAGTCAAATGGTATTTCTATTTTGAGCATTTAGAGGAACCTCCATACTGCTTTCCACAATGGCTGAACTAATTTACATTCCCACCAGCAGTGTAGGTGGGTTCCCCTTTCTCCACAACCTCGCCAACATTTGTTGTTGTTTGTCTTTTGGATGGTAGCCATCCTTACTGGTGTGAGATGATATCTCATTGTGGTTTTAATTTGCATTTCTCTGATGACAAGCGATGTGGAGCATCTTTTCATGTGTCTGTTGGCCATCTGAATTTCTTCTTTAGAGAACTGTCTATTCAGCTCCTCTGCTCACTTTTTAATTGGATTATTTGCTTTTTGTTTGTTGAGGTGTGTGAGCTCTTTATATATTTTGGATGTCAAGCCTTTATCGGATCTGTCATTTACAAATATATTCTCCCATGCTGTAGGATACCTTTTTGTTCTATTGATGGTGTCCTTTGCTGTACAGAAGCTTTTCAGCTTGATATAGTCCCATTTGTTCATTTTTGTGTTTGTTTCCCTTGTCCGGGGAGATATGTTCAAGAAGAGGTCACTCATGTTTATGTGTAAGAGATTTTTGCCTATGTTTTTTTCTAAGAGTTTTATGGTTTCATGACTTACATTCAAGTCTTTGATCCATTTTGAATTTACTTTTGTGTATGGGGTTAGACAGTGATCCAGTTTCATTCTCTTACATGTAGCTGTCCAGTTTTGCCAGCACCATCTGTTGAAGAGACTGTCCTTTCCCCATTGTATGTCCATGGCCCCTTTATCGAATATTAGATAACCATATATGTTTGGGTTAATGTTTGGAGTCTCTATTCTGTTCCATTGGTCTGTGGCTCTGTTCTTCTGCCAGTACCAAATTGTCTTGATTATGTGGCTTTATAGTAGAGCTTGAAGATGGGGAGTGAGACCCCCCACACCCCACTTTATTCCTCCTTCTCAGGATTGCTTTAGCTATTCAGGATCTTTGGTGTTTCCATATGAATTTTTGAACTATTTGTCCAGTTCATTGAAGAATGTTGCTGGTAGTTTCATAGGGATTGCATCAAATCTGTATATTGCTTTGGGCAGGATGGCCATTTTGATGATATTAATTCTTCCTAGCCACGAGCATGGGATGAGTTTCCATTTGTTTGTGACCTCTTTAATTTCTCTTAAGAGTGACTTGTAGTTTTCAGAGTATAAGTCTTTCACTTCT
Source organism: Manis javanica (assembly GCF_040802235.1). Taxonomy (NCBI): domain Eukaryota; kingdom Metazoa; phylum Chordata; class Mammalia; order Pholidota; family Manidae; genus Manis; species Manis javanica. The sequence continues at coordinate 156,373,905 of NC_133157.1, forward strand.
TTGGTTAGGTTTATTCCTAGGTATTTTATTTTTTTTTGATGCAATTGTGAATGGAATTGTTTTCCTGATTTCTCTTTCTATTGGTTCATTGTTAGTGTATAGGAAAGCCACAGATTTCTGTGTGTTGATTTTGTATCCTGCAACTTTGCTGTATTCTGATATCAGTTCTAGTAGTTTTGGGGTGGAGTCTTTAGGATTTTTTATGTACAGTATCATGTCATCTGCAAATAGTGACAGTTTAACTTCTTCTTTACCAATCTGGATTCCTTGTATTTTTTTGTTTTGTCTGATTGCCATGGCTAGGACCTCCAGTACTATGTTATATAACAGTGGGGAGAGTGGGCATCCCTGTCTTGTTCCCGATCTCAGAGGAAAAGCTTTCAGCTTCTTGCTGTTCAATATAATGTTGGCTGTGGGTTTATCATAAATGGCCTTTATTATGTTGAGGTACTTGCCCTCTATTCCCATTTTGCTGAGAGTTTTTATCATGAATGGATGTTGAACTTTGTCAAATGTTTTTTCATCATCTATGGAGATGATCATGTGGTTTTTGTCTTTGTTTTTGTTGATGTGGTGGATGATGTTAATGGACTTTCGAATGTTGTACCATCCTTGCATCCCTGGGATGAATCCCACTTGGTCATGGTGCAAGATCCTTTTGATGTATTTTTGAATTCAGTTTGCTAATATTTTGTTGAGTATTTTTGCATCTACGTTCATCAGTGATATTGGTCTGTAGTTTTCTTTTTTGGTGGGGTCTTTGCCTGGTTTTGGTATTAGGGTGATGTTAGCTTCATAGAATGAGTTTGGGAGTATCCCCTCCTCTTCTATTTTTTGGAAAACTTTAAGGAGAATGGGTATTATGTCTTCCCTGTATGTCTGATAAAATTCCGAGGTGAATCCATCTGGCCCAGGGGTTTTGTTCTTTGGTAGTTTTTTGATTACCGCTTCAATTTCTGTGCTGGTAATTGGTCTGTTTAGATTTTCTGGTTCTTTCTGGGTCAGTCTTGGAAGGTTGTGTTTTTCTAGAAAGTTGTTCATTTCTCCTAGGTTTTCCAGCTTGTTAGCATATAGATTTTCATAGTATTTTCTAATAATTCTTTGTATTTCTGTGGGGTCCGTCCTCATTTTTCCTTTCTTGTTTCTGATTCTGTTGATTTGTGTTGACTCTCTTTTCCTCTTAATAAGTCTGGCTAGAGGCTTATCTATTTTGTTTATTTTCTCGAAGAACCAGCTCTTGGTTTCATTGATTTTTTCTATTACTTTATTCTTCTCAATTTTATTTATTTCTTCTCTGATCTTTATTATGTCCCTCCTTCTGCTGACTTTAGGCCTCATTTGTTCTTCTTTTTCCAATTTCGATAATTGTGACATTAGACCATTCATTTGGGATTGTTCTTCCTTCTTTAAATATGCCTGGATTGCTATATACTTTCCTCTTAAGACTGCTTTTGCTGTATCCCACAGTAGTTGTGGCTTTGTGTTGTTGTTGACATTTGTTTCCATGTATTCCTGGATCTCCATTTTGATTTGGTCATTGATCCATTGATTATTTAGGAGCGTGTTTTTAAGCCTCCATGTGTTTGTGAGCCTTTTTGCTTTCTTGGTACAATTTATTTCTAGTTTTATGCCTTTGTGGTCTGAAAAGTTGGTTGGTCAGATTTCAATCTTTTTGAATTTACTGAGGCTCTTTTTGTGGCCTAGTATGTGGTCTATTCTGGAGAATGTTCCATGTGCACTTGATAAGAATGTGTGTGCTGTTTCTTTTGGATGTAGTTCTTTAGATGTCTATTAGGTCCATCTGTTCTAGTGTGTTGTTCAGTGCCTCGGTGTCTTTACTTATTTTCTGTCTGGTGGATCTCTCCTTTGGTGTGAGTGGTGTGTTGAAGTCTCCCAGAATGAATGCATTGCATTCTATTTCCTCCTTTAATTCTGTTAGTATTTGTTTCACATATGCTGGTGCTCTTGTGTTGGGTGTATATATATTTATAATGGTTATATCCTCTTGTTGGACTGAGCCCTTTATCATTATGTAATGTCCTTCTTTATCTTTTGTTACTTTCTTTATTTTGAAGTCTATTTTGTCTGATACTAGTACTGCAACCCCTGCTTTTTTCTCCCTATTGTTTGCATGAAATATCTTTTTCCATCCCTTGACTTTAAGTCTATGCATGTCTTTGGGTTTGAGGTGAGTCTCTTGTAAGCAGCATATGGATGGGTCTTGCTTTCTTATCCATTCTATTACTGTGTGTCTTTTGATTGGTGCATTCAGTCCATTTACATTTAGCGTGATTATTGAAAGGTATGTACTTATTGCCATTGCAGGCTTTAGATTCGTGGTTACCAAAGGTTCAAGGTTAGCTTCTTTAGTATCTTACTGCCTAAATTAGCTCACTTATTGAGCTGTTATATACACTGTCTGGAGATTCTTTTCTTCTCTCCCTTCTTATTCCTTCTCCTCCCTTCTTCATATGTTGGGTGTTTTGTTCTGTGTTCTTTTTAGGAGTGCTCCCATCTATGGCAGTACCTGTAAGATGCCCTGTAGAGGTGGTTTGTGGGAGGCAAATTCCCCCAATTTGCTTGTCTGGGAATTGTTTAATCCCTTCTTCATATTTAAATGATAATCGTTCTGGATACAGTATTCTTGGTTCGAGGCCCTTCTGTTTCATTGCATCAAGTATATCATGCCATTCTTTTCTGGCCTGTAGGGTTTCTGTTGAGAAGTCTGATGATAGCCTGATGGGTTTTCCTTTGTAGGTGACCTTTTTTTCTCTCTGGCTGCCTTTAATACTTTGTCCTTGTCTTTGATCTTTGCCATTTTAATTATTATGTGTCTTGGTGTTGCCTTGGATCCCTAGTCATGGGAGTTCCGTCTAGCTCTGTGGTCTGAGAGGCCATTTCCTCCCCTAATTTGGGGAAGTTTTCAGTAATTATTTCTTCAAAGACACTTTCTGTCCCTTTTTCTCTCTCTTCTTCTTGTACCCCTATAATGCGGATATTATTCCATTTTGATTGGTCACACAGTTCTCTTAAAATTCTTTCATTCCTGGAGATCCTTTTATCTCTCTCTTCATCAGCTTCTCTGCGTTCCTGTTCTCTGTTTTCTAGTCTATTAATGGTCTCTTGCATCTTGTCCATTCTGCTTTGAAGTCCTTCCAGAGATTGTTTTTTTAATGTTTTTCTCCCTCCTTAGTTCTTGCATATTTCTTTGCAAGTCCATCAGCATGGTTATGACTTTTGTTTTGAATTCTTTTTCAGGAAGACTGGTTAAATCTACCTCCCCAGGTTCCTCCTCAGGGGAAGATGTAGAAGATGTCGAAGTTGTCTGGGTTAGTCTTGTCTGGATCAAACTTTTTTGCCTTTTCATGTTGATAGGTGCAGTGGAGTGCTATTGACACGTTTATCAGCTGGGAGAGTCAAGACTCTTTCCACCTGCCTCCTGGCCTTTCTTTACTGGGACAACTGCGACCCCTAGTGGCTTGTGTTGGGCAGTTGCGTGTAGATTGGGTCGCTGTATCTTGCCCGGCTGGTATGGAGGAAGCTCCCTTGTTGAGGGGGTGGCCAGCCTCAGGCTGCTTCTCTGCCATGGCGGGGCCCCGGAGGGGTATTGGAGGGGGGGCTGTTTGGCTGTTTACCTCCGTGAGGGGTCTCAGAGCTGTTGCCCAGGGGGTTAGTGCGCCCGGAGGTTCCTGGAATTTCCAGCTGCTGGACTGTGACCCGGGATGCTTCCGTCCAGTTGTGGGGTCTCTGTCCCTTTAAGACTTTCAAAAAGCACTCACTTTTCTTTGTCACAGGGGCGCTGGCTTCAGGACCTGCTCAAAGGTCTTACTGTCCTGTTTCCCTAGTATCCAGCACCCCACGCATGCACTGTGTCTGCGGTCTTGTGCGGGTGTCTAGGGCTGGGTGTTTAGCAGTCCTGGGCTTCCTCTCCCTCCTTGCTCCGACTCCTCTCCTCCCGCCGGGAGCTGAAGTGAGGGGCCTCGGGTCCCACTGGGCTGCGGCTTGTATTGTACCCCTTTCACCAGGTGCTGGGTTCTCGCAGGTGTGGATGTAGTATGACTGTTGTCCTGTGTCTTCTGGTCTCTGTTTTAGGATTAGTTGTATTTGTTGTATTTTCAAAAATATATGTTTTTCAGAGGAGATTCCCACTGTCCTACTCACGCCGCCATCTTGGCTCCACCCAAGACCCATTTGTTAATTTTTGCTTTTGTTTCCATTGCCCAGGGAGATGAGTCCAGAAAAATATTGCTCATGCTATGTTCAAGAGATTTTTATTTCTTTTCCTCTAAGAGTTTGTGGTTCCATGTCTTAACATTTAGTTCTTTAATCTATTTCAAGTTTACTTTGTGTATGGGATTAGACAGTAATCCAGTTTCATTCTTTTGCATGTAGCTGTCCAGTTTTACCAACAGCATTTATTGAAGAGACTGTCTTTTCTTCATTATATATTCATGGTTTCTTTGGCATATATTAATTGATCATATATGTGTGAGTTTATTTCTGGGCTCTCTATTTTCATGCATTGGTCTATATGTCTGTTCTTGTGTCTGTGCATACTGTTTTGATTACTGGAGCTTTGTAGTATAGCTTTAAGTCAGGGAGCCTAATATCCCCAGCTTTGTTCTTCTTTCTTAAGATTGCTTTGGCTATTCAGGGTCTTTTGTGATTCCATGCGAATTTTAGGATTATTTGCTCCTCTTCATTGAAAAATGCTATTTATATTTTCATAAGGATTGCATGAATCTATAAATTGCTTTGGACAGGATGGCTATTTTGACAATATTAATTCTTCCTATCCATGAGAATGGGGTAGATTTCCATTTATTGGTGTCTTCTTTAGTTTCTCTCATGAGTGTCTTATAGTTTTGAAAGTATAGCTCTTTCACCTCCTTGGTTAGGTTTATTCCTAGGAATTTTATTCTTTTTATCCAATTGTTAATGGAATTATTTTCCTGACCAGATGGCTTCATAGCTTAATTCTACCAAACTTCTTTAAAGAAGAATTTATACCCATCCTTCTTAAAGTATTACAAAAATAGAAATGGAGGGAATACTTCCAAACTCATTCTGTGAGGTCAGCATCACTCTAATACCAAAACCAGGCAAAGACACTACAAAGAAAAGGAAATTATAGATCAATATCCCTGATGAACATAGATGCAAAAATCCTTAGCAAAATATCAGCAGTGAATTCAAAAATACATCAAAAAGATCATCACAACCAAGTGGAATTTATTCCAGTGGTGCAAGAATGGTATAATATTCGTAAATCAATCAATATGATATATCCGATTAACAAAAGAAGGGATAAAAATTATATGATCATCTCAATACATGCTGAGAAAGCATTTGATAAAATTCAATATCCCTTCATAATAAAAACTGAACAAAAAAGATAGAGGGAATATACCTCAACATTATGAAGGCCCTATATGACAATCCCATAGCTCACATCATACTCAATTGTGAAAAGCTGAAAGCTTTTCCTCTAAGTTCAGAAATAAGACAAGGATGCCCACTTCTACTCAGCATAGTACTGGAAGTCATAGCACAGTCATCAGACAAGAAAGAGAGTAAAAGGCATTTAAATTGGTAAGGAAGATGTTAAACTATCTCTATTTGTTGATGACATGATACTACATACAGAAACCCCTAAAGACTCCACCAAAAAGCTATTAGAACTGACAAGTGGATTCAGCAAAGCTGCAGGATGCAAAATCAATATACAGAAATCTGTTGCATTCCTGTATGGTAACAACAAGCAGGAACCTTTTATACAATGTGTAATTAAAAGCTGAATGGAAAGTTCCACATTCAGTTCTGCTCTGTTACACCTTCAATGCTACCAGATTCCTTAGGCAATTAATAAAGGTTGCCATTAAAGTAATTTTTGTTATTCTTCAGCCAAAAATAACAGTTCAAGTAAAATTGTGGTTTTCCATATTCAGTATTTTTACTGTGAACAAACAGTACATACACCATTACTTAAAGTATTTAATGTGAAACATGACCTGATTTCTTGCTTGATAGACTAATCTAGGCTGGAATGGCAGTATGGCTTACAGGGAAAAATGTACCCCTAAGTTCTTTTCTGTGTTTGTTTTAATAACTCTCATAGTAGAAGAAAATTGGTCCCACAGAGATATGTTGATGAGAAGGAGGAAAAAGATTTAAAAGCAGTTTCTTAACAAAACCCAATGAAATTTTATTGTCATCTACAAATTATGGGTAACTATTACCAATTTTGTTTCTTTATTTTAGTTAATAATGTTAAACCATCAATTTAAAAAATTCTGAATAATGATGAAAATGACTGTAGAGATGATAAGTTTTAAATGCTTGTGTTTGTTTTCAATTTTTATACATTCTCAGTGTATAGTTGATAAACTCACCTTCAAATATCACTCTTTGTGATATGGCCCTAGCTGGGCACAACTCTTATACAACTCATAGCATGTATGACTTCCTGTGCTGGTCTATGCCCTGTTCAAGAAAACCAGTGGTTTTGAATTATTAGGTGTGGGACAGTGTAAGCTGTTATACAATTTCTATATTTGTGCTGACAAGTTCTTTACTTAAAGTTTGCAAACTACATTTTGAGTGGCACTGAGCTAGAGGACATAGGCTGGCATTTAAGCTACATCACTGTTAGATGGGAGATGTAACATTGGCTTTTTATGTGTGTGTGTGCTCCCTGAACAAGGATAGAAATTGGGAAATGAACCGAGAGCAGATTCTTAAGGAGGGAGAGCAAGCCTGTCTTATATCTGAGTGAAGAAATGTCATTGGAAACAACACTGGGTACAGGGCCACATATAATGGGGAAACAGACATAGGAAGAACCAGCATTAGGAGTTTCTAGTTTCCCACAAAGAAAACCTGCTGGGATCAGGTTCTTCAGACATTTTCCAGGGAAGGAAGGACATGTTTATACCTCTTGTGTTCCAGAATGCAGGTTCCCAGAGGGCAGGAGCTTTGTTTCTTTGTTCTGTGCTGTATTCCAAAACATGGCGCGTTGCTCAACAATACTTGAAGTAACTGATTGAAAATATTAAGAATACATCCTTATATACAGAAAACCATAGTGTAAGATTATTAGTATTTTCTATGACCTTCAATCCCTGTTGTTGAATGTTATGAAAATTTCAGAAAGGAGACAGCTTTAGAGTAGTTTATCCTCCTTAGGAACAAGGGAAAAAAATCTTAAAAGTTTCATATCATTAACCTTCACCTTAAGTTTCATCATTAACCTTATATAGAATCCATGACAGATAAGGCACATGGCATTTATGTTCATGCTGTGTCTCTCTCTTTCTCTTTGGTTTATTCATTCATTCAACTGTGGTTGATATCTGATGAGTAATCCTGCAAATGCCATTTCTCATGCATTCCTCTCTCCAGGGAATTAGGCAGCTTGCACAGACTTAAGTTTCATGAGTTCAGTGGTCTATTCCTCTTCTCACACTTAAGGTTCTCCTTTATGCCTTCAATTCCTTCACCTAATACCTACTTACCCTAATGCATCACTAATGGTTTTAGAACCCTGCTAAACCTTTTTAGAGTACTCATCACCCTGGACTATAATTACCTATTTATTGTTCTTTCTCAAACAGAGGTTCTTTGTAGGTAAATATTGTCTTATTTTCACCCCTTTATCCCTAGTGCCTGGCACTGTGACTGACAATTTAAGTATTTGTTTATTGAACAGGTAAATAAATATATAAATCTGGAGTTGAGAGAAGTACAGATTTGAGTCCCTGACAGGCAAACAGATGACCCAGGAGAGTGTTCAGAGTGACAGTAGGGAGGTGAGGCAGAAGAGAGATGTTGAAGGGGCAGGTGAGGAAGAGGGGCTCATGGAGGAAGCAGAAAAGGCAAGGTTAAGGAGGTGTGTCAAAGCCACCAAAGCACCAGGCCAGTGTCAGGAGACTTACTGGATAAAGAATAAGGAGGAGGAGAACGTTATCAAAAGTGTTGTATATAAGAAGAGATTCGGAAAACGTTGCCTGGACATGCCCATGGGTTTTAGTGCAGAGTGCTTGGCATTGTGGGGGAGAATGGCTCAGTAGTGTGGTGGGTAGGGATCTGACTGTGGTCAGCCAAGGGAATGGGTTGGAGGTTTGGGAGTGGGATTAGCAGATGAGACTTCTTGGGGAGAAATTTTGATTGAAAGAGGAAAGAGATTATTGGATAGTATCTAAGATACACATGGAGTCAGTGAAGATTTATTTACATTTCATCAATCATTAAAAATGAACTTGATCAAACTTAATGGTTCTTTGTAGGAAGGGCTCAGTAGTATGAAATTATTCCTTCTCAGTCAATACTGATTTTCATTTATCCTTAAGTTATTTACTTATTGATTCATTTAACTAATACTTACTGAGCAACTGCTTTGGGTCAGGCAGTGTTCTAGGTGCTGGGTATATAGTGACAGATATGATACAATTCCTGGCCTCACGGAGATGGTAGTCAATTCCAAATAGTTCTTTAAAACTTACCTTTGACTGGTTTGCTCTTCTGAGGAATGAAAGTATCAAAAAAAGACCCCCAAGGGAGTTTTAATTACTTAATGAATTTTCATTTACCATATTCTGCTAATGACATCTAATTTCTGTATATCCATATTTCTAGTCATATTTTCCCTGACTTTCCTTTTAAAGCTGATGCCTATAGTTACTTCTAAGATAAGACTCATTTCTGAACAGTTGCCTACCTTAATACTTTAGAGACAGTGATAATGCCACTGTGCTTCAACTGATTTTAATAAAGCACTTTGACAGTTTAAGTTAGGGCAGTGACTTTATTTGTCTTTTTCATACACTTATCTTTTTTCTATTATCAATAAGGCTTATAAGCAAAATAGTGAAGGCATATGTATGTTTGTGACAGAGAACATTTATTATGCTTGGCAATGTTTTTCTTAACCAATAGCTACCACTGGTGTTAGATAGTTTCCACTACTTTTTGACACAGAATATGTCTTGAAAGAAGACACATTCTCCTTGGAGATGGTTAAGAGCTGTCTTTATCAATAAGTTTAGGAAGTTTAATTATTCATTTATTTATTCAACTAAAATATATTGTGCACTCACAGTGTGTAGCACTGCGTAAGGCGATGGAGTTTAATAAACTATGCATTGTCTCTGTCTTCAAGGTGCTTATGGTTTAGTGGGGAAAAGAAATGTAAGCAAATTCTTGCAATACACATCAGTAGACACTGATATTAAGGAATGTACTAGATGCTGGGGTTATGGAAGAGCCTGATTCTAAAATTCTGAGAAAGTTTGAAAGAAAAGGTGACGTTAAAAATGAGTCTTAAAGAATAAACAACCTGTTAGGGGGAGTAACAGCCTCAAGAAGATGGTAAAGCAATTCCCAGTGCCCCTCCCCTCATAATTTGAACAGTTATCCATGAACAAAAATATCTTCACAGGAACTAAGGATTCCATGTGAGAGACTACAGAAACTGAGTAGAGCACAGAAATAAGAAAAGATATGTTTAAGAGGGTAGAAAAGACAGTTTTCTATACCTGTCCAACTAACGCCTTGTAGAGAAACGGCTTCCCCAGGGGAAAAGGAGAGTGCAGGAGCACACACCTCACCAGAGACCCCAGCACCAGTCCGTCCTCAGGGACCTAGGCTCCAGGTGGACTCCTGCAGAATCAGGTACCACACCTGCCCACCTGTTGACCCAGGCATCAGCCCTGTGCACCCACAGACTCCACCAGATGGTCCTCCCAGAATCTCTGGATGGGCTGACTGGTGGAAAGCTTTCCCTGATATAGCCCGTTTGTAGAGACTGGAAGAGTTGCCTATTTCTTGCAATGCACAGATGCCAACCCAAGAGAACATGTCACCACCAAAGGAAACTAATAATGCTCCAATAACTGATGTCAAATAAATGGGGATCTATAGACTGTGGTGAAGAACTCAGAATAATCCTTTTAAAGAAATTCATTGATCTACAAGAAAACACAGGCAACTAAACAAAATTGGGATAATAATTCATGAACAAAATGACATGTTCTGAAAAAGACACCATTAAAAAAAAATTCCAGAGCTGAAGAATACAATGACTTAACTGAGGAATTCAATAGAGAGCTTCAATATCAGATTTAACCAAGTGGAAGAAAAAATCAGTAAACTTGAAGAGAGGATATTTGAGATTATCCAAGAACAAAAAGAATATAAAAGCGTGAAGAAAGCTACGTGAATTATGGGACACCATTAAGAGAAACAACTACCCATTATTGGAGCCCCAGAAGGAGAAGAGAGAGTATATAGTTTAACAAAGATAACAGAATGAGTGCAACTCAATATTATATGAGATAAGTTTGTTTCAGTTGGGAAGTTCTCAAGAGGATGTCATATTTGAGCAGGGTTTTGAGGGATCCACAGAATTTTGCTAAGCTGAGGAGGTGAGAGGGAATGCTAGGCAGAAGGAATAATATAAGAAGATGGGAGGTTTTCATGCGGATGGTGTGTTGGGGAATGGAGCATGAACATGACAGAGGAAAAAGGTGAGCGATGGGATGGGCTATCTGTTGGCAAATTGTTAAGAGAGGCTCTGAATGCCCAAATTGTAGATTTTGGGTGCTGGGGAAATTTGAATAATCTAAGCAGGTAAAGGTAAAGAAATGTTCATATCTATTTTAAAAGGTAATTTTGAAGGCATAGATCAGGAGTGGAGAGGAGGATGTGGATGAGAAGGAGCCGGCTTGCCAGCATTATGTCAGTGGGCCTTTGTAAGACTTACGATTTTAAACCTAAAATAATCCTCTAATATAGAAGTGCCAAACTTTCTTGATACATAATTGTTATCAAATCAGAATTAGTTTAGAAATAGATTATTTGAGTTGACTGTTTTTCCTGGGTGTAATGAGAGATTTTGTTTTTAATGTAGTTCAACTTTAGTTGTGGAAAGCCTTTCTTATTTTTATGGATTTGCTTTTTCTGCCCATTTCTCTTCATTGAGATTGTGTCCCATAATCGAAGGCCATTGTATTGTCATTGGAAAATACACATATATGCAATATTTTAACAGTAGATGGTGACTGTGGTGATACACACTTGTTGCAGGGGCAGGAAAGGAGTATCATGCTGGCACAATCAAGAAAAAAAAGCTAAAGTGGAGCAAAGGACTGTTTGGAAAGGAGATAGTGGAATTTTAATCCATGCAAGCACTGATTTAAAAAGTTGTCAAAGGAGAAGCATGGAAGAGGGTATCGACAGCAGTAGAGAGTATATTTCTATTGTCAGGGCATAAGAAAACTCTCTTTTTTAATATTGGAAAATCTTGCCCTTGTGGTCACACATATTGTCTTGTTAACCGTCCAAGAATTTTTTTCACCAACATTCAAGTAGAAATGGAGCTGTTGATTGACAGTAGGTCATTCTATAATAACTATAACCTTATGTTCTCCATTTTTGACAAGCCAAAGACAGATTTATCTAAGCAAATCCAAGTTTATTGCATTATTCAGGATTTCTCTTCATTTAACTTTTAAGTAAAATGGACTCCAGGGGAGTTAAGGATAAGGCATGAAGGGGGGTGAAACTAACTTTATCCCACTTACTTACTCATTATGCACTCTACCCATATGTGCTCACAGGTTGAATTTATCTGGTGTTTCATTTATACTAGAGATTAGTATCTTTTAATGAGGATTTCTGTAGAATTCTTTTTCCTAGTTTAAGTGCTGTGGTTGTCAAATGCAGTTTGACAATAATACTCATCAGACACCCAGTCACGCCTATAGTCATCTGCTCTGCCATTGTGACAAAGACACATCTAATCAAGGCCATGACTAATGTCCATGATGGAACAAACAGTATTACAGTTCCTTTCTGAAATTCAGAGTGACTGCTAAAATCCAAAAGCTACCTGATACAGCTTAGAATATTTTGGGATAGGACATGATCTTAGGGAGGAGTACAGATGAGTCTGGCCAACTGAGAAATTTCTGTAAATTATTATAAATATAGAGATGATCTCACAAGCAATGATCTGGAGGAGAAAGAAGACTATAACAGAGTTCTGAGATGAATACTGCAGTCATTCCTCCTTATTTATAAAAACACCAGTGGCTCTTCTGCCTTAATCATCTCTCTTGGAAATTGGATATCCTCCAACATTGCCAACAAAAGGGAAAAAAACAGTGCCTAATGAGAAGAATGTCACTTTTGTCATTGACTTAACCTGTATACCTCCTATACAGAAATTAATAGGCTTGAATATTTTACATCAAGCTGTTGCACTGTCTCTCTTTTTGTAGAAATTTGACCAGCCCTGGGGCACCAGCCTGACCAATAGAGCTATGGTACTAATTCTTTACTCACTGAGAAAGCCTTTTCCTAATTCTTAAATTATATATTATATTATATATGCAAGTATATTAACTTGCATACCTCTACATAAACTAATGTCAGTGTTCCCCAGATTCATTTTCCTTCTCTCCTGGCAAACATCAATTCCTTGTATCAATTACTGTAGTGTCTTTATGAGTGCTGAATTTTTCTTTCAATTTCTGGGGTCTCTGCATCTCTAAATCCCCTAAATTTTCATATCTTATTTTCATGTATTTATTTCCTTTTATTCTTGCTTTTTTGCTGGTAGCTAAGTGTTTATAGCATTGTGCTTCTTCACTGCTTAGCAAAGTAATTATAATTCTTTAGTTTGGTGTTTAATTTCCTCACAGTATGGACCCACCCTCCCTACCTATCATTCTCTCTCCCTACCTTAAATGAACCCTACTCTTCAGCCCACTGGCTCCATCCACTTCTATATCTTTTCTGCTATTGATAGTGTTGCTGCCACTTGAAGTGCTGCTTTCCCCTTTCGTCCTGTCCAGAATCTCATCTGTTTGTCAAAGTCTAGGTCTTGTGACCTTCCTTCTTCCTTCATCATGTAGCTATATCCCAATAACTTTTTTCACCTTTTAACTTAACCTCTCAGTTCTGCCTTGCTTCATAGATACCTGTGTACTTGTCTACATTATGAGATTATATGAAATAAATGCCCAAGATTAGTTTCATTGTAGTTAATTGATTAACACATTTTTATCTCATTCCTTATTGTGACTTATTACATTATCACCACTTTTATTGATGTTTTATTCTGTAGGGACTAAATGAAAAATATTATCATAATGTATCCATTTTATATGACAGAGTTAATTTACAAGTTGTGACAACGAAGCCTAATATATGCCAACAGGAAAGTAAACTTAACTGTTCAGCCTACATAAAATAGAAGCAGCACTTGCAAAATGATCTTAGTAAGATTTGCTATATTGAGACAAAGGACCATGACTTCATTCTAACCTCAGATGCCTAATAAACTATGGTCAGTTTGGGCATTAATCCAATTTTACCATTAACTTTCTCATAAATTTTGATTAAGGGGCATTATAAGACTTTTGTAATTAAGGGAAGTGCATGATAAATTTATCTCCTACCCACAGTTTGTCATATTTTGAAATATACTGAAGTTCTATGAATGCCTGTAAACCTTAGGGATGGCAAAATATCTGCTGAACAATCTTTTTTTTTTCTGATGGAGAATACCTGAAATTAGTTGCTGCCTCAAGTCCAAATTTTATTTTAACAAATAATTGCTTGAATTGAAATATTTTTGGCTATGTAAATTTCATAAGACTAACAAGATGGGTATATTTTCATGGTTTTTCTCTGGACTTTATCAGCACATAGATATATCTTCTAATAGTATTTTGCTCTCTTTAATCATGGATTAACAAGTAGGAACTACTTGGACAAGTCCAGATCAGTAAATATATTTAACTGTGATTTTGCAGGAGGCCTTTATCTTCTAAGAGTATTTTGAAGGGTGCAGTTTTATCACTAGATAATTTTTCTATTTTAGTTACTGCTGTATAATGGCTTACAAAAGATGAATTTTCTGAATAAAGTTTCACTTCATGTGGGCATTTACAACAGTTTAAAGCCATAAAAGCTATTTTTCTACTGGCTCCCTTCAGCAAGTATGTTTTTTTGCTCTGAGGATTTTGCCCCATTGAAAATTTGAAGATTTCTGCCAAGTCACTTTAAGTGAACATAGCAGATAGATCAGCATGATTCTGCTTTAACTGGCTGAATCAGTAACAGCACTTTTTTTATTGAAGGAACATCTCTCAGAAAGTAGAAGAATGCTCAGCGTGGCCAGCTGTAGGGGCAGGTTTCTGTAGTGAAGTTTTCCTTACGTAGTTAATGTTCTATGGACTGCTTTTACAGAATATTTTTCTTTCCCAAATGATTCAGGTGTAGAAGAGCTACAATTTCTATAACCAATGCATTTGATTAAACCATTTAAATAACACTTATTTTCTTTAACCTGAAAATAAAGGTTCTTTTCCTTTTAGAGCTGAACCACTATTTGAGCACTGATCATAGGATTATGTAGATTCCACATATCTACTTTAATTTTCATTTTTTACATGTATCATGAAATATTTTAGATGGCTTTAGGGCAAAGCAGGAAGTTTTAACCAGATTTTTATTCCTTGGTATGGCTAAAAATGCTCCAAGAGATACCTCTCACTGTGTGCACTTAAATAATAATAGTTACTATTTTCTATTGAATGAGTCCTATTTGCTTAACACAGTACTGAGCACTCCATATGCATTGATTAATCATCAATGTTATGCTCTCTATATGTTAGACAGTTCTAATATCTGCTATAAAAATGAAGTGCTTGAGACCCTGGGAAGCTAAATAATTTGTCCATGGACTTGTGGACTCTTTTTAGCTGCGTGGATTTTTCTACCAAGCACACTTGAGGAAAGGCCTGGGAACATCTGATCAAGGTATCTATCTCTGTAGTTTCCAGCTTTGAAGCAACACGACCATTCCGAGCATGTGGTAATGCTACATAAAATATAAAGACATAAAATGTAAAAGTAACATCTGAGCTCATAAATTTCATGTGAGTGGCCCATGAATCAAAAGGAAATGCAAGCGATGATTGTAAACTGTGCTGTGGCCTCTGGAGGTGGACAGGAGCCAGGGGCCAGTATAACTTCTTCAGGGTAGTGAGAAATTTAAGTCATTCTACACTAGATGGAGATCCAGAGCCAGCCTCACAGTTTGAAACCAGAGCACAGAGAAGGACACCTCTACTTCTAAGCAAAGGATGAAAAATCTGCTCACTATGGCTTGAAAAACTATAGATTTTGTGGGCTTAAGATAGCAGGAATGGCTTTAGATAGCAAGAAGAAACTGACACAGCCATTCAACTAGGAACTGAGCCAAACCTCCCACCGTTCACTGATGTGACTGGTACTAACCCAGATCTCAGCACAGTGGAATACTCAAATCACTAGTATGACACTGATTATAGATGGGTGACACTGGGCACAAAACAGGCACAAAATCATTTGTAAGAGAAGGATGATGAGAGACAGAGGATGGGTCTTACCAAAAAACTAAGTGAAACTAAATTTAAAAATCCTCCCACTTCAAAAGAGCTTGCAAAGCAAAATTCCAAAGCATGATGAAGCCACCTGATGCTAAAAAAAGGGCCAACACAATTGATCATTGAAAATAAGTTTGACCCAGAAGAAATTAATATGCTGAAACAGCCTGACAAAGCATATTTTGTATGCTCAAATACAAAGGACTGCCATCCATAAAAAAGGTCGAAAATCCTGAAATAAAAAAAGTTACTGAATTGTTTATTTACAAATATTTATTAAGATCAGACTATGTCCCACACACTATTATAAGCACTAGAGATACAGCAGTGAACAAAAATAAATAAAATCCATTGACAATAGAGTTCACATTCTTGGGGTGGGGGAGAGTTACCTTTTAGTGGTAGGAATGCAATAAAAATATGTGGAAATCTTGGAAATGAAAAATTTAGTTGTTGAAATAAAATTCTCAGTAGAAAGGATAAACTCTAGACTTGACAGTTTTTTCATTTGGGAAATATTACTTAGGAAACCACCGAAAACGCAGTAATGGGAAAATAATATCTTAGAAGAAAGCGTGCATGTGTGTGTGTGTGTGTGTGTGTGTGTGGTCTGGAGAGGGAGAGAAAATGAGAAAGAAAACACATGAGATTATGTGAAGAGAGAATAGCAGAGATTATTTTAGAATTAGAGACAGGACTCCTCAAGTTGAAAGTAAACTCTGAGAACCTATCTGGATAAATCAAAATAAACAAACACTTAAACACTTCGTGGTAAGACTTCAGAACATCAAGGATAAAAAGAAAATCTTAGCCTACCAGAGAAAAAAAATTTAGCCTCCAAGGCAAGACAACTAGATTGAGAGCAGAACTGAGGGGAAAAAATCCCTGCAAAGCTAGGTTCTAGAATTTTGTGCCAGAGTGTACCACTGACAGACACTGACTGAAAATATTAAGTGTGTTATCAGCTTTAAAAACTGAATATTCTTGAGGAAGCAGGCCTTGAAAGTGTGGGTAATAAAAGAGAAGCAGAAATGTTTAAATGTCATCAAATTTAATTCTTGCTGTAAAAGGTAATAACTGATTTCTATGTAAAAAAAAATGTAGGACTACACAAAAGAAAGAAATAGAGGTAGGCAATAAAATAAGAAGAAATACAGATGGCAAGCAGATTAGGCAAATTATAAAACAAAACAAAACACCAAAGCTTGAAATTCTCATAACAACATGGTGAACAGGGTGTGGAGGAATGATGCCAGCTATTCTTTAGTGTCTCCACTTGGGCCACCATGTCAGTGACTTTGTGAAGCATGAAAGTGAATGCGTTTACCCTGGGGAAGGGGAGTTTGGAACAAAAATGGGATTAGAGAAGGGTTAGAAATAAGGCGCTCATCTGTACCTGTAATGTTCATTTTCTTTCAACGGTGAAGCAAAAGTACAAAATAGACAACTTAAGTATGGTGGTGCATACATGGGTTTCCGTAGTATGTGCCTACCCATGACTGTATGATTGAAATGAAAGGACACTCAGAACCTTCAGGGGAATGTGAATTTTTATGCACAGAAATAAAATTTGTGAAACAGTCTTTAAAGAGGCAAGTTAAAACCCAAACCCTTTATCAGAGTCTAATTTAAAGTATAAAACTTGATTAATCCATGCTACTTATCTTAGAAAGACAAACACTACTCCTAGCTACAGTAATAAGTGGAATCGCAGTGTGTGTGCTCACGCCACACACACACATACACACATGCAATAGGACTCTAAAAATAAGTGGCATAATGTTCTCCCTCACTGATTTTTCCCATTACTATTCATGCATTTGATAATACTGTGCAAATATTTTGAGGTCCTAAAAGGTGCACTGAAGCACCAATCTAGTCAGTGCATTTCAATATCTAATGTTACATTATGAAGCTTAGTTTGGTACATCAATATTAAGTGTTCATGTTTTGAAAATAATTTCACCTCATTAAAAATGGATACTAGGTTAAAGATACCTTAAATATATCCTGTCTTCATGGATCATTTCCTTACAGTTTTTGTATTGAGCCAGTAGCTAAGCAAACTCAGCAATAATTCTTTGGATATAGCATTTAATTATTGCAAGCCACTGGGACTCCACTTAGTATATTAAAAGAGTTGTTAGCATATTGCATCCTGGTGACAGAGCCACTGTATCTCTGAAGAGGGCTTAATTTATAATCTGAGCATACTTTTGTGGCTGAAAGAATATGGCTCAGAAGTGTGTTTAAAATTAGCTTTTTGAGTATCATTTTCATAATCTCACACTTGCACGATAAATGAAAACAATAATGTTCTCTAATAGACACAAGAAAATATAGTTCTTCAACTTTTGTAACAATATTAATTATTGAAAATATTAATGAGCACTTATTCTGTCCTACATACCGTTCTAAAAGCATTTTATTTGCATTAACTCATTTAATATTGGCAGTCTTGTGAAGCAGCAGCTAATATTATCCCCAGATTACCAGAGGAAATTGAAGCATATACAAACAAAATAATCTCTGTAAAACCACATGATATGTGATGGAGCTGGTGTTAGCTTTCATTATTTTTTCTGAATGGAAAACTATTGTTTTGTTTTTGTTTTTGCAATCCCACCAATCCTAGTGTTCAACACTTTTGTTTATTCATTTGCTTTAAAAGGAAGTCACTGAAACTTGTATGTCTTCATGAGTTTTAATTTTTCTCAGACCAAAAGAGTATTTATTCTTTGGAATTTTACAGGGCATTCTACTTGGACAAGTCAAATTCACCACCAAACTCCACCTCCAAAGCTGCCTATGTAGATAAGGTAAAAACAGATGCTTGCATTATTGATGCTTTGCCTTTTGTATACCTCCCTTATTTACTTTTTGTGCTGTTACTCTGGAGCAATGTGTAATTATAAATACTGGTCGTCTTCCAATTCTGTGATCCATAATCAAATAATTTAGACTAGACATTAAAAGCCATAACAACTATGAATAGTATCCCATCTAAAAGGATTTCTTTCTACTGAACCTGTTGAACTTTATGTTCACCACTTTTTTCTGCAGCTAATGAGGCCTCTCAACGCTCTGGATGAACTTTATCGCCTCGTGGCGTCGTTTATCAGATCCAAGCGCACAGCTGCCTGTGCAAACACAGCCTGCAGTGCCTCCGGGGTTGGGCTGCTGTCAGTTTCCTCGGAGCTGTGCAACAGGCTGGGGGCCTGCCACGTCATCATGTGCAACAGCGGCGTGCATCGGTATGTGAACCTGCCCCCACCTTGCCTGCTTCATTTGGAGGGTCTGGTTTACATTTTGGCCACATGAGATTATAATTGGAAACATCCCAGGGACATATTTGGAATAAGATTCTGGAAATTAGGTTATTCTTACACAATACTTTCTTGCTTTAGTTATATTATCAGTGGCCATTTATTCATGCAAATGAATGCAATCCCACATTTGTATCATGTGGCCCAGAATCTTACCATCCTCAAATTTGTATCACAAGATTTAAAATTTAGGTACAAAATTGTGGATTGAATGGTTTTCCACTGTAGGAACTTGATTAGCAACTTGATTGGTAGAAGCTGGCGATTAACTAAACAAAGTTTTTCACTGCGCTTCAGTGGTTTGGATCCCTAGTACCCATTTGTTGTGATTTAGGTGCTGCCTTGGGGTTACTGATGTCTTCCTACTCCTGGCAAAATTATAATCCAGGTGTCATGCAATATGCTTTTCCTGAAAATGTAAGGAAAATCTTCCCTGGGTTCTGTCCAGATGGTCTGTTGGAGGCAACTATGCTCTGTCTGGGACAGCCAAGGCCCAGGGCCGGTGCATGAATTCACATCAAGTGCATCAGATGCAAAATATGGGTGGAGAACCTCAAGTCTAGTACTTCCTCACAACCACTTGCTTTTCTCTGTCACCCCCTCATGGAAGTGAGGACAAGTAAGTGGAAATAACAGGGCAGAGTTTAGTCCTCATTGTATGCATAGGCACAGTGTCTTCTGTCACCAGTTTCTTCTTAGCACTAGGCCAGTTAGAATTTGAAGACGGTGGTTATTATTTACCCACAGTTAACTTGGTACTTAACCCAACCAAGGATGCTGTTGGTGCTAAGGGCTGTGTATCAAAGTCAAAAGTAGTGACGCTCATGTTGGAGACATAGAACATGAGCAGCAAACAACCACAAAAGTAACAAAAAGAACAATGAAAAATAATAATATAACATAGTAAGATAAAAAAATAATAAGAATTGGCAAAAAAAACCTAGACTATAAGAAAATGTAAATGACCTAAGAAAGTTACAGCTAAAAAATGATTGAGAAGGAAGAGAGATCTCTGAGATGGTTAGAACTTTCCATAGAGAAAGTGATGTTTGACTGGGTTTTCATGGGTCTGAGTAAAGAGGTAGAAAGGAGGAGAAAGACAATTCAAGGCAGCAGATTATCATCCATAAAATTCTATTTCAGCTTGGTATACTAGGGTTTGGTTTTCAAGTCCTACACAGCATATTCTTGCTTATGTATTGGGACAAGACTTTTATTTCTCTGTAAGGAGCATTATGTTTTCATGGTTGACAAAACATGTAGAATATTTCTCATTATTTTAACGGCTGTGTTCTTTGCCCTCTATTGCAAATTTATTAAGAGCTTTATTGAAAATATCATCTGCCACTAAATGAATAAAGTAATATTTCATTACTAGCAGAGAAGTGATCGCTCCCTTCTGATCAACTCATGTTCATTCATTCTGTTCACATTCATTCATTAATTCATTTATTCAGTAACTATGCTTTGAGCACCAATCATGTGGCATCACTGTTCTAGTTGCTGAGGATACAGCATTGAAAAAAATTAAGTTTGTGTTGTGTTGTGTTAGGGGGAAACAGATGATAAAGTAAACAAATAAATATGTAATGTGGTAGGTGGAATAAACACACAAAAGAACTGAAGTCAGAGTGATAAAAATTGGCAGAATGGGAGGCAGAGGGAACACCTTCTGATGAGGGGATTTCATGAGAGACCTGTATGGGATGAAGGACTGTGTTAGGCAGATTATCTCAGAGAAAGAGCCCACAGTTGTGGGGAGCAGTGGTGCAAATGGTGGGGGCTCAAGTGGGAGCCTGCATGATGTTTTCAAGGAACAGCACACAGAGGCCGTGGTGGCCTCAGAGAAGTGTCATCACCTTGATTATTTATGTTATCTCACCTTGGTGCAAGATCATAATTATCTGAGGACTGATACACTGTGACAACCAAGGAGACCTTCAGACTTTGAAATGACAAGCATATTCTCTTAACTCCACATTATTTTACTGAAATTTAATGCAGTTCAATCTGCATTTAAACCTAGAACCATGACCAAGTTGTCTAAATTATTCCCTTTGATGTCCCATGAGCAATTTTAGAATTTGACTAATATCATATAGGAAAAATAGATTGATGTTCCACAACTGTTTTATTATTGCTGTATTTGTTGATGGGTGTATGAGGGTCACAAGTAACATTGAAATTTCAGAGTAGTTTAACTTTTTCCATTCTACAATTTGAAAAGAGAAGCTTTAGTTAGCTCATTTCAGAGACTTCAGAGATTTACTGAGGTGTATGCACAAAGTATGCAGATGCTGACTTTAAAGTTAAAACTATTTGAAAATGGTACAGTTTTATTTTTCCATTATGCAGAATAAAATGAAAGTTTGACATCTTTAATCTTTTAGTGAAAGCTAAGCTTAGATTTTTCATAAAATGTGTGCTAATTTATATTGGAATCAGAATCCCACATAAGACTATTATTCTTCAATAATTCTTTAGTAATTGTAATTCAGACAGCTAGAGAGGAACCCACGTAGATCCACACCTGCACTGAACACTGAACCTGGAGGTTTACCCTCAGGTTCTGATAAAGGGGAGAAGTTCACAATGTGAATCAGAATATTACACAGATTGTTTCTGTCATTTACTTTTAAAATCAAGATGAAAAACATGGTCAAAACTATGCTTTCCACATTAGCTAATCAAGTTCCTGCCTTTTCTGATTTTATTTGCAGAAAAAGTGGATTTAGAATGTTTTTAAAGCATTCAATTATGCTGTGTATATTTGATGTTAAGGAGAAGAATGTGGTTTTTCAGAATGAAAATACAGATTTAATTAGCATAAATGTCTAGATGTTTTAATGCCAAACTGAATTAGATGGTAGAGCTGCATACAACAATGAATGTGAGATTAGTAGGAAATAGAATTCAGGATGAATATTAAAACCTTCTCATAGCATTTAGCCTGGCTTCATTTTTATTAAAATCTCTGGAGTAATACTTTGTGTATTTTACAATCCTACTGATGAACTTTGTTGCCCATGCTCTCTTCAGTTATGTACTTACATTAAATATCTCTGTTGAATAATGCAAGAAAAATAGGACTGTCTCTTTGTAAGGTAGGATTTTTGCCTTTTAAATAATGCAAACATGATACTAAAAGTAGTTTAATAAATGGAAAACTCCCAAAATTTCCTATTCTGACACAGACTTATTTTCATTTTGCATCATCTTTTGCAACTTCAAAGAACACACATTTGAATATAAGTCTTTACGTATAGTTTAATAATCTGCTTTATACTCATAACAACTATATGTATGTCTTTTCAAAATTTACATAGACTTTCTCAAATACCACTTTTACTTGCTACATAATATTCCAACCAGTTAATGTACCACAATTGACTAACCTATTAGTTTTGTGGTTTATCTTTCTCCATTGCACATAATGCCTGCAGGCAGAGAGGCATCTTTCTTAATGTAGTTGTTCAGATTTCTCTTTTATTTTCCATTCAGCTCAAAGAAAACTAAAGTATCCTCCAGATAGAATTACTGTATCAAAGAATTTAAAGCTTTTGTTATTATTTAAGTACCCAAAAGGATTGTCCTCATATACAACACAGCCAGAAGGTTAGATGGTTGTGCACTGCTTTCACCTTTTCCTTGCCTGCACCAGGGTCTCAGAATCCATTTATACACTGGACTTCTATACCAAAAATGCACAGATGATATTTCAGTAGTGCCTGAATTTATACTTCTTTGATTAACAAATATGAGCATTCAAATAATATATTTTGACTTTCCTTTCTTACAAAGATTTATGCTATGTTGTCTGTATACTTGCCTTGTAGGCAAAATTATTTTTTGCCAAATTGAACATTTTAAAGAATTGGGTGAGCGCTGTGGCTTTGGAAGTTCTCTTTTGCACTCATGCCAGTTATTTGTTGCAGGCAGTCTAAAGGCATGCTTCAGGGATTTCTAATTTCCCTTTTATTTCACACTGCAGCATCCTTCCATTCAATGCAGTATTTTGTTTTGTTTTTGTTCTTTATACCCACCCTGCTTAATAGCCAACTGCCTTTCTGTAACTGATACAAATCAGCAGACTGCAAATGTTATAAAATCTGAAGAATGAGGCTCACTGCGTCCAAAAACAAAGATGTCATTTTACTCTCACTACAATAGCTTCTGCTTCCTTGGCCAGTCAGAACAAGTGGATGGAAATTTCCAGAGGCTACCTGAAAGGATATGCCAAAGAAATTTGTAATGAGGGCAAGAAATCTGGAATCACAGTTTTCCCTCTAAGGACTTGTTCCGGAGAGTTTTTGTCCACATTCTCTCTGTATCTGTTCAGCATGTGTTGTCAGTGGTGTTGGATTCTTGGTATGGCCTTGGCAAGGAGGTGGGCGACCTGACCGCAGCATAGGCCTCACGTCTGTCTGGCTTCCAGCGATGTCTTTGAACCCGAACCTTAGAGTTTTGTGCATGTAAATCACCTTTTATCTCCATGCTTTGTTGTGGTGATGACACTCTTCCAAGAAACAAGGCTCTCCATTTGTAACTAACAGACTTCATGTTCCGTCATCCAGTGGGGGCTGGGAGTAGCTCAGCAGGAGGGACCCCTGCATCAGGGGCTCACCAGCACCGAGCACTGATGAACGGCATTTGCTGTCTTCTGCTTAGAACCCCACACTGGGGAGAAGGAAATGCTAAGGCAAGCCCAGCCTACCATCTACGTACTCAGTGTTAGACTGCTTTTCCTCCTTTAATACAGGGTAGGAATTAGTTTTGACATGCATGAAGTTTTAGGAACTATATATATATATATACACACACACACACACACACACACACACACACACACACACACACATACATGTATATATTTTCTAATGTTAAAGGGGTCTATTTCCAAAATGCATTTCTTATTTGGAAACTGAGAGATATTTTCACATTTGACAGCATTACAAATGGTAGTTGAATTCTCAGTCATCTCTCTTCCCCTTCCCTGACCAGCAGAAACTTATATAACCCATCATGTGACCATAGTATAGGACCCAAAGTATGATTATAAGCATTTGTTAAAAAAATGAAATTCAAAAATTAAAATATAAACACACCTAAAGAGATATAGTACCAGTTTAGCTCACAGAACTGTCTTCATTTCAAATGAAGATAGTTCGTACAAACAGTAACTCTCAGTTCATATAAGCAATTTTAAAAAATCTTTTTCAGGTGACTACCAATGAACAATCTAAAAAATCACTTTTGTTTGAGCTTTAAGAACTCCTACTTAGTAATATTTTATTGTCATCACCATGGCATTGAAGGACAAAATGACAAATAGGCCCAGATTGAGGATGCAGAATCTTTTAAAGATGGAGCACTTCAGGTAACCTGACGTAGGTAATCAGAGAGTCCTAACAGCACACAGTGCAGCTGCATCTTTCCCCACTGTGCAATGAAAATATCAAGTAAGATAAGTAGATTTCTCTGGGGATTTCTTTATGTAAGTTAGATTCTATGTATAGGACAGGGGAAAAAAATTACTGCAGTAAGCAAACACAGGTTTCAAATGTAGGCTTTTTTTTTCCCAAAAATGATTTGAGAGATTCAGTAACAAGATAGTACAAATACTTGAATTTTAAATCTCCAGAAAGACAGATAAACCATTTCTGCTAGCTCATGATCCTAGGATACTCCTGTACATTCCCAATAACTTTCAAAATTATGCTCTGTATAGTCAGGAATCTGAAACACATTAGTCTAAAATACTTTTTATATAAGGGTAGTAGTAGCAATGACAGAGGAGACATTTAAAATTGTCATTAAATATAGTGGTTTTCATTATTTTTCTTTAGCAGTTATAATTTGATTAAATTAATGCAACTGTTCTGCTTATATTGTTTAATATCCAAAAGAAATTAATGAATCAAAACAAAAAGAAAACAAAAAATGAACCTACAAAATTTGTGATAATTTTTAGATGGGAAATAAAATGCTGTGGGGTTCTGGGAAAAGACAATACATACCATTCACAATAGGATATAAGTATAGTTTAGTTACTCAGCTAAACTTAGAAAGCAGAGATTAGAATGGTGGCTACCATGGGCTAGGAAGAGGGGGAAATGGGGAGGTTTTGGTCAAGGGGTACAGAGTTGCCGTTACAAAAGATGAATAAGTTCTGGAGATCTAACATACAACAATGTGACTATAGTTAACAATACTGTATTACAGGTATACCTTGAGGATAGTGTATATTCAGTTCTAGATCACTCATCACAGTAAAGCAAACAGTACAATAAAGCATATCAAAAGAATTTTTTGGTTTCTCAGTGCATATAGTTATATTTATACTATACTGTAGTCTACTAGGTTTGCAGTAGCATGTCTAAAAAAACTATGTACATACCTTAATTTAAAAATGCTTACTGCTAAAAAATGCCAACCAGCATCTGAGTTTTCAGCAAATTGTAATTTCAGGTAGAGGACCTTCCCTGACATTGAGGCTGTTGACTGATCAGGGTGCTAGTTGCTGAAGGTTGGGATGGCTTTGGTTATATCTTAAAATAAGACAATGATGAAATTTGTGGCATTGATTGACTCTTTGAATGATTTCTCTGTAGCACGTGATGCTGTTTGATAGCATTTTACTCACAGTAGAACTTCTTTCAGAATTGGAGTGTGTTATCTCATACCCTGCTGCTACTTATCAACTAAGGTTATGTAATATTCTAAATCCTTTGTTGTTTCAACATCTTCATAGCATCTTCACCAGGAGTAGATTCCATCTCAAGAAACCAGTTTTTTGCCCATCCATAAGAAGCAACTCCTCATCTACTCACGTTTTATCATGACATTGCAACAATTTCAGTCATATCTGCAGGCTCCATTTCTAATTCTAGTTCTCATGCTACTTCTACCATCCCTGACCTCTGCAGTTACTTCCTCCACTAAAGCCTAGAATCCCGCAAAATCACCCATGAAGGTTGGAATCGATTTTCTCCTAATTCCTGCTAATGGTGTTATTATAACCTCTTCCCATAAATCATGAATATTCTTAATGGCATCTAGAATCAGAATCCTTCCAGAAGGTTTTCAAATTACTTTGCCCAGATTCATTAGAGAAATCACTATCTGTGGCAGCTGAAGCCTTACAAAATGTATTTCTTCAGTAATAAGACTTGCAAGTCAAAATGACTCCTTGATCCATGGAATGCAGAATGGATGTTGTGTTAGCAGGCATGAAATAACATTATTCTTTTACTACATCTCCATTAGAGCTCTGGGGTGACCAGGTACATTGTCAATGAGCAGTCATATTTTGAAAGGAATCTTTTTTTTCTGGGCAGTTGGTTTTAACAGTGGGCTTAAAATATTCAGTAAACCATGTTGTAAATAGATGTTCTATCATCCAGACTTTGTTCCATTTACAAGCAGAGTAGATTTAGCACAATTCTTACTGGCCCTAGGATTTTCAGAATGGTAAATGAGCATTGGCTTCACCTTAAAGTCACCCTTGCATTAGCCCCTACCAAGAGAGTCAGCCTGTCCTTTAAAGCTTTGAACTCAGGCATTGATTTCTCCTCTCTAGCTACGAAAGTCCTAGATGGACTCTTCCGATATCAGACTATTCTGTCTATGTTGAAAGTCTGTTGTGTAGTGCAGCCACCTTTATTAATGATCTTAGCTAAATCTTCTGGATAACTTGGTGCAGTTTCTCCATCAGCACTTGCTGCTCCAATTCGCTTTGTGCTTTTCTTTTACAGAGATGACTTCTTGCCTTAAACCTCACGAATCAACCTCTTCTAACTTACAACTTTTCTTCTGTAACTTCCTCACCTTTCTCAGCCTTCATAGAATTGAAGAGAATTAGAATTGATGGGCAGCTGCATCTGGGGAGATCTCTCCCTGTGCACCAAGTGAAACCTCAACCTGGGCGGGGGAGGGTTCTCCACTCTGAGTAAGAGACAATTCTCAAGCAGGTCAGAAGAGTGTAAGTCAGGAAGGAATTCATTAAAGCAAGAGTAGCAGGGAATGGCAGCTGCCTTACAGGCAGCAGAGATCAAGGAAGAGCAGAGGGAGGAAAGGAAAGTTCATTGAACTCTTGCTTGACATAGGGTAGATCCCTTGCCAACTACTAAAGCCAGCATCACCCTGGCATTTGTGTCTGCTTGCAAATGCATGGCATGGGAACTAAGTCCCTACCACCCCAGAGTTTGGAGGAGCTACAGAGCACTGGATGGAATGAAATTATGTTCTGAGAACTTCCCAAAGGCAAAGAAAGGAGATTTTCAGGCAGGCTACTAAGGAGAATGATTGTACACCTGCAGATCTGTCTGGGTCACCCAGGCAATGGGAACTTGCAAGCCCAAGTCAGAGCTCTCAGTAGACCCTCCCTACTTATCTGGAGTAGAACAGAGACAGAGTAAGGACTTTTGCTTAAGTCTGGAAAAATAGAATGAAATAGCAAAATGATAAGGACACTACAGGAAGAGCATAGAGACAGAACACAGTAAAGTTGAGCACTAAGAAGGATTCATTTAAAAAGTTCAGACTCGAAGAAAAGGGAGTGTGGGCAACCTCAGAGAGGGGGTACACTGAAGGGCTTAGGATTCTGTTTTTTAAGGCTTTCAAGAATGGGGCAAAGGGCGGGGGTGGAGGGTATTGGGTGTAGGCTTGATTTGCGGTCTCATGATGTCTACCTCCAGTGAGAGACATCGCCACTATCCACAGTCAGTTCTCTAGATAATTCTGTAAAATAAACAATGCAAGGAACTTATTGATCCAGTTCCTCTCTCTCTAAGATAGTGGATTCCCACAAGTACTGGGAAAATAGCAGTTGCTTGCCCTGCCATAAGATATGGTGGATTTTTGGTTGATTACCAAATAATATGTTAGAAATCTTACTTCCTAAATCTCTGGTTTTTAAAATAGAATCAGCCTTCAGATGGAGTCCGTCCTGTTCTTCTTATTGTGTTTATATCTTGGCATTTTTTATTATAGGCAGATAAAGTTAATCATGACTCTTGTCCTGTGTCCCTGCCCTACCTCATTAGGGCCTTGCTCTGAATTACGTTTTGGCTTAAGGAAGTGTTGTAGCTGGCTTGATCTTCTATCCAGACCGCTGAGACTTTCTTCGTATCAGCAATAAGGCTGTTTCAGTGTCTTATCATTCATGTGTTCACTGGAGTAGCTCTGTTAATTTCCTTGAAGAACCTTTCCTTTGCCATAACAGCTGGGCTGGCTGACTGGTGCCAGAGGCCTACCTTCTGGCCTCTCTCAGCTTTAGACCTGCTATCCTCACTAAGCTTAATCGTTTCTATCTTTTGATTTAAAGTGAGAGACATGGGACTCTTCCTTTCACTTGAACACTTAGAGGCTACTGTGGGTTACTAATTGGCCTAATTACAATATTGTCATGTCTCGAAATAGGGGGGCCCAAGGAGAGGGAGAAGGATGGGGATTTGACTTGTGAATGGAACAGTTAGAACACATACAGCATTTATTAATTAAGTTAGCCATCTTACATGGGTGCAATTCATAGCACCCTAAAACAATTACAATAGGAACATCAAAATCACCTATCACAGATCACCATGACAAATATGATAATAATGAAAAAGTTTGAAATATTGTAAGAAATACCAAAATGTGACACAGAGACACAAAGTGAGCAAATGCTGTTAGAAAAATGGCACCAGTAGATATTCTAATGCAGGGTTGCCACAAACTTTCAGTTTGTAAGAAACCTAATATCTGTGAGGTGCAGTAAGGCAGAGTGCAATAAAATGAGGTGCACCTGTATGTATTTGCCATTTGCTAGGAGGGTAAATCTTAAGTGTTTTCACTAAAAAAAAAAAGAAGAAGAAAAAATGGTGACTTCATGAGGTGATACATTAAATAGCTTGATTGTGATGAGTGTTCCACAGTGTATGTATACATTATCAAATCATCAAGTTTATACCTTAAATATGTACAATTTTTAATTGTCAGTTAAATCTCAGTAAAGATGGGGGAAAGCTAAAAGTCAGAATTTCCAGTTACACTGAATTGTAAAATAGGCAGATAAAACTCCATAATTTATGCTAATTTAAACAACCATATAAACAACATAAGTATACTTCTAAAATTATAGGAAGAAATCAAGTATTTCAAATATGATAGAAGTTTCATTCTTTCACCTGTTTCCATTATCTTCTCAAATATTTCTTTACCTTAAAGGGTGGTCAAATTTGCATATATACTTGTTTTGTTATCTAGATTTTTCTTTGCAATTGATATGACTCGATAAATTAGTACATCAAATTATTTTGTTATTTTAAATGTTCATTGTTTTCATAAAATTAGATTTCTGTGAAAGAAGGGTAACAGTAATTATGACAGTGGCTCCTTATGGTAGTGGTTTCTAGTTCTGACCTCCAATAACCACATGATGTTGGCCAGATCAGCCTTGATAATCAGCATGTAAAAGCAAGAGCTTTTGTATGATTACCTTTCATCATTAAAATGGAAAAGTCTAATAATACATTAAGTGTATCTTGATAAAATAACCAA
The DNA here is from genome assembly GCF_040802235.1 of Manis javanica. NCBI lineage: Eukaryota > Metazoa > Chordata > Mammalia > Pholidota > Manidae > Manis > Manis javanica. The sequence continues at coordinate 156,403,207 of NC_133157.1, forward strand.
ATGCATAATTGTTATTTACATTTCATCTGTATTCTCCAAACTTTGTTTTCCTACTTGAACATATTAGTAAAATTTAAGAATTTACATTACTCAATTTCATTTGTATTTAGATATTTAAAAATAATAAATACAGAATCTGCTTTAAAAGTTTAAGCAGGACATGATTCTTCCAAATTTGTTTTAAGCAAACTGAAGTTACTGTTTTTCTGAAGCCTGCAAAATTATATTAAAAGCAAAATGAAACTCCAGTCATTTTCTGGGATATGTTCCTGAGGGCTTCATGGTTAGTGATTTTATAACTACTCTAATGAATGTCATAAGCCAAATTTTCTATCCTGCAGAGGAAGGAAGAAATATGGGTTTCTCTTTTGTCTGCACTTTGCCACCTTTTACCTGTGGACCCAGAGCAGGAGAGCAGGTGGCTTGGAGGAAGTTGAAGGAAGGAATCTGCATTTTCTGCCTTTATGGTGTTAATCTTAAATTGTCAGTAGGTCGTCTAACATAGGAGGAGCAATACAAGTGAATGAGATTTAAGTCTGTTAAGCAGGAAGGGTGTAACACCTGTTAGAAGTTTTAAAGCATGAATAGTGTTTACCCGGTGATGGAAATGGAGAAGGATGGTTCAGTGTAACGGAATAGTATGAAAATTCAACACTGAGGTGTGAAGTAGCAAACAACTGGGTAAGGGCCCAGCCAAGTGTCAGCTGTTTCTGGGCAGTGAAGTGAGAGGGAAGCAGTGCTGAGATGAGGCTAGTGGGGCAGACAGACAGGGGCTGGAGAATGGAAGGTCCTGCCACTAGGTGAAGGATTTGGGACTCCCTCCACTAGGCCTTAGGAAACCCATGAAGGATTTTCAGTAAATGAATAACATGATTAGATATTTTTTTAATACTTTTAAATAAAGATTACTCTCATGGTCTATGATGGAATAGGATGGAGGGTGGGAGACAGCTAGGATATTACAACAGTGCAGTAAGAATTGATGAGATTCAAAACTAAGGATTGGCTCAGAGGTTAGAAGGGAGAGGATAGATGGGTAGATTCTAACTGTCCAGCTTGAAAGATGGGGGGACTGCCACAGGACAGAAAGGTGTATTTTTCCTTGAGGGGATTTGGAGAGAGATGTTGAATTAATCTGTTAAACATTGAGTCTTTTTTATTCAAGTATCATTAATATACAATCTTATGTTGGTTTCAAATACACATCACAGTGGTTCGATACTCCCTGTGATCAACTTATTTTGTGATTATGAATTATTGTGCCCCTCTTCCTTGGTAACCACTAGTCACCTCTCAGTTTCTATGAGGTACTTCTGTTTTGTTCCTTCTGTTTTGCTTTGTTTTTATATGCCACAAGTAAGTGAAATCCTAACTACCTTGCCAGTGGGTTTCAGCCCCAGGCAAGTTCACTATGGATTCATTGTGACCAAAGAAATGACAATGGCACATTCTTGGGGTGAAAGGGTTTATACGCAACTTTATTCCCACTGTGGCAGGTCACTCACTAGAATCCCATCCAGTCAGAGCAAGTCTGCATGCAGCAAGCCAGTCTCTGCCTCTGGGCTTCTCTGCCCACACAGCCGTCTCAGTCTCTGTCCTCAGCGCTGCACCACTCCAGTCTCTGCTCTCCTGCAGCCATGCAGCTGTGCCACTGTGTCTCCCACAGCACTGGGCAGAGCTCTTTATATAGAGTCAGTAGCAACGTATTGCCCACACATGTATAGTGAAGTAGCCGACCGGGGCCAGGTGAACCTGGCCACAGGAACCTTCACTTTATCCACACTCCACCCCTCCAGGATTCTCACCTCTCAATCTATGTGCCTTCAGTCTTTTTCAGGGGTCCCTATGTGAGGAAGCTGGAACATTGTAACCAAATTCCATAACAACAGAGGCTATGACAATATACGAATAACAAAAATTGTGACAAATTATAAAAATCCTCAAGCCTCAGGAGACCTATTGCCACCAAGTGGTCATCCTGGCTGTATTCTGTCTTGCCAATGGGTTTTAGCCCCAGGCAAATTCACTATGGATTCAATGTGACCAAAGACGTTGACAGCAAAATGTTCTTGGAGTGAAAGGACTATACCCAACTTTATTTCCAGGTGGCAGGTCAGTCACTAGAAACCCACTCTGCCTCTGGGCCCCTCTGCCTGCATAGCTGTCCTCTGGGCCTTTCTGCCCGCCCAGCTGTCCTCTGGGCCCCTCTGCCCGCATAGCTGTCCTCTGGGCCTTTCTGCCCGCCCAGCTGTCCTCTGGGCCCCTCTGCCCACACAACCGTCCTCTGGGCCTTTCTGCCTGCCCAGCTGTCCTCTGGGCCCCTCTGTCTGCACAGCCATCCTCTGGGCTTCTCTGCCTGCACAGCCGTCCTCCAGGCCTCTCTGTCCGCACATCTATCCTCTGGGCCTCTCTGCACAGTTGTCCCACACAGCTGTCCTCTGTGCCTCTCTGCCTGCACAGCCATCCTCTGGGCCTCTCTGCCTGCACAGCCATCCTCCGGGCCTCTCTGTCCGCACAGCCATCCTCTGGGCCTCTCTGCCTGCACAGCCATCCTCTGGGCCTCTCTGCACAGTTGTCCCACACAGCCGTCTTCTTGGCCTCTGTCCTCGGCGCTGCCACCACTCCTCTGCTCTGCTCTCCTGCAGTCTTGCAGCCCTGCCGTGTCATGCCCAGAGCACTGGGTGGAGCTCTTAATATAGAGTCAACAGCCATGTATTGCCCATAGGTGTTCAGTGAGCTAGTCAACCAGGGCCAGGTGAGAATCCTGGCCACAGGAACTCTCATTTTATCCACAATTCAAACCAGTTCTTCTCAAATGAGTTAACCAAAAGGACCATGGGTGGGCCTTACAATACCCGCCTCCTCCTGCCTCTCCAGCAGAAAGTCTTGCAGACAAACAAGGCCGATCTTGTTGCTTTGTCTCTGGCTTTTGCTTCTTTGTCCTCTGTGGCTGGAACTGCTGCTCTGGTTTCGATTGTTGCCATAGCTCCAGTAAGATTCTATTTGACCTTCCATCTAATTTCCTTCTTTCTGCTCCTGCCTTTATCAAATCAACCCACATCTGAGTCCTCATGACCTTCACGGTCCCTTTAAATTCTTCCATCAAGTAGCAGACTGTATTTCCTTTTGTGCTTTCATTCCTTGAACATGAGTATAGGAGCAGACTATAGATAGAGTGCTCCCAATGTGGGGACAGGGTTGCACCTCTCCTGGAGGAATCTGCAGTCACCAAATCTTTATTTTCTTCTGTGCTTTCCACCAACTTTCAACTGGGTGGGCTTTCAACCGAGGAGGGGCTGAAGCCTCTGGCACCGGCAGGGCCTCCACCCCCACTGTTCATCAAATCTGCGCTCCTCCATTTCTGGGACCAACAGCTCCACTACATCCTTCACCTGCCCCATGGCACCAGGCAGCCTGCATTCTCAGGCTGCTTCCTCTTGGGTCACTGTTCCTTCTCATGCTGCTTCCTCTTGGGCCACCACAACATCCTTTACCATTTCCACAGCATATCAGAGTGATGCCATTTCAGTCACCAATAAATTTTTTACCTCTTCAATGGCACCTCGCAGCTCATGTTCTTGTGCTGCTTCTTCTCGTGCTTCCTGCAGGATGACGTATGGATAAAGTGAAGGTTCCTGTGGCCAGGATTCTCACCTGGTGCTGGTTGGCTAGCTCACTACACATGTGTGAGCAATGTGTCATTATTGACTCTCTATAAAAAGCCCTGCCCAGTGCTCTGGGAGACATGGTGTCATGGCCTCAAGGCTACAGGAGAGCAGAGCAGAGGCTGAAGTGGTAGCAGTGCCGAGAACAGAGAGTGAAGACAGCTGTGCAGGCAGAGAGGCCCAGAAGCAGAGACCAGCTTCCTGCATGCAGACTCACTCTGAGTGGGCGGGCTTCTAGTGATTGACCTGCCACCATGGGAATAGAGTTGGGTATAACATAACCCTTTCACCCCAAGAACGTTCTGCTGTCATTTCTTTGGTCGCATTGCATCCATAGTGAACTTGCCTGGGGCTGAAACCCATTGGCAAGACAATTGATGACAGCAGGGTTCGTTGGTGACCAAGGAAAAGAACAGGCTGCCCTCATGGAAGGAGTGTTTCAGCAGGCTGCATCTATGGGTGGGGAGACACTCGAATGTCCCCTGTGGACATGTACTGTAAAGGGGTGGAGGACTGGGGTCCACCCCAAGCGAAAGGACGTTTCTTGCTAACTGCAATGGCGTCATTATGAGGTGCTGTGGAAATAGTAAAGGATGTTGTGGTAGTCCAAGAGGAAGCAGCACGAGAAGGAGTCGCACCGTGCAGGCTGCCACGTGCCGTGGGGCAGGTGAAAGATGTAGTGGAGCCGTCAGCCCCAGAAATGGAGAAATGGAGGTTTGACGAACAGGTGGGGGTGGAGGCCCTGCTGCTGCTGGAGGCATCAGCCCCTCCTCGGTTGAGACCCCACCTTGTTGAAAGCTGGTGGAAAGCCAGAAGGACTCGGCAACCGCCGGTTCCTCCAGGAGAGGCACAGCCCCCTCCTCAGGTTGTGGAGCCCTCCATGCTCTGCCTCTGTCCTCAGGCTCAAGCACAAAGGGAAATACGGTCTGCTTCTCGAGGGAAGAATTTAAGGGGCCCTGTGAAGGTCACAAGGACCCAGATGTGGGTTGGTTTGAAAAGGTAGGAGCAGACAGAAAGAAATTGGACTGGAGCTGTGGCAACAACTGAGACTGGAGCAGTGGTTCCTGCTGCTGAGGACGAAGCAGAAGGCAGAGATAAAGCAACAAGAAAGGCCTGTTTGTCTGCAAGACTTTCTGCTGGAGAGGCTGGAGAAGGTGGGTGTTGTAAGGCCCACCCATGGTCCTTTTGGTTAACTCATTTGAGTAGAACTGGTTTGAATATAGCCAGGATGACCACTTGGTGGCAATGGATCTGCTCAGGCTTGAGGGTTACTATAATTTGTCATAATTTTTGTTATTTGTATATTATGTTATTATGGAATTTGGTTTCAATGCTCCAGCTTTCTCACACAGGGACCATTGCAGAGGATCGAGGGCACATAGATTGAGAGGAGAGAATCCTGTAGGGGTGGAGTGTGGATAAAGTGAAGGTTCCTGTGGCCAGGATTCTCACCTGGCCCTGGTTGGCTGGCTCACTACACATATGTGGGCAATACGTCATTATTGACTGTATATAAAGAGCCTTGGGGAGTGCTGTGGGTGACACAGTGGCACAGCTGCAAGGCTGCAGGAGAGCAGAGCAGTGGCTGGAGTGGTGGCAGCGCCAAGGACAGAGACTGAGACGTCTGCGTGGGTAGAGGCCCAGAGGCAAGGCAGGGACTGGCTTGCTGCATGCACATTCGCTCTGAGTGAATGGGATTCCAGTGACTGACCGGCCACCATGGAAATAAAGTTGGGTATAAACCCTTTCACTCCAAGAACATTCTACTGTCATTTCTTTGGTCGGTGGGCAGACATCTTTTTCCCTTATGGCCCCTCTCATTACTGTGAGAAAAAAAATTCCCCACCGTTCCTGTCTCCTCATGGGTGCTCTGTTTCTCCAAGAAATTCTTTATTTTGCTGATGATCAACTTAACTGCTTCAGGTGTTGCCTCTACCCCTTCCCAGTCTCAGGGTGGTGCTCAGTCTCCAGGAGGCAAGCCATGTTGGACCACATGTCCACGGGGGAACACTCCAATGTCTACCCACCCATAGGCGCAGCCTGCTGAAACACTCCTTGCACGAGGGCAGCCTGTTCTTTCCTTGGACAACAGTGAATCCTGCTGACTTTGCCACTTGTCTTGCCAATGGGTTTCAGCCCTGGGCAAGTCAGTATGGATTCATTGTGACTGAGGAATGACAATGGCACATTCTTGGGGTGAAAGGGTTTATACCCAACTTTAGTCCCATGGTGGCAGGTCAGTCACTAGAACCCTGTCCACTCAGAGCGAGTCTGCATGCAGCAAGCCGGTCTCTGCCTCTGGGCCTCTCCACCCCCGCAGCCGTCTCAGTCTCTGTCCTCGGTGCTGCCACCACTCCAGCCTCTGCTCCCCTTCTGCTGTGTTGCCCATAGTACTGGACAGAGCTCTGTATATAGAGTCAACAGCAGCGTATTGCCCACATTTATGTAGTGAGCTAGCCGACAAGGGCCAGGTGAGAATCCTGGCCACAGGAACCTTCACTTTATCCACAATACACGTTGAGTTTTAAGTGCCTGTGGTATACCTCTAAGGGAATGGAACATAGCAAGGAGTAAAGTATATTAATAAGTGATAACGTATACATGTAGTAATTGTATATATAAATATAGTAGGACACGTATAAAATGACTGTGGGAAAATGAGGTGTGGGTGATTAATGAATATAGGGAGAAAAAAGGAGGCTACCGTGTTGAAGAAGGCTTCAGAAGGCCTGGGTTTACCACATTACCGAGGATTTTCTGGGAATATACTTGAGGTGGTAGGAGCAAGGAAGAGGTATTCCAGAAAAAGGCATTGACGTGTCAGAAAATCACCATCTGCCAACCGTGGAAGTTGAGGACGTACCACTGATCCCCGGGGAGCACATGTAGAGAATGGTTCCCCGTTTCCTCTACCTTCCTGCCCTCTGTGCTCCCTGATAAGGGGAGCAACAGAGGAAGAGCCCCTGGATAAAAAACACTGAAGAATCTCCTAGAAAGGTGTGGAAAATATCCCAACACAGCTCTACTGTGTGGCTTGGATAGGCAGGTCAAGGAAAAACAGTTACGGGACAGTGTCAGGGAACTGGGGAGACATGAAAATCACATGCTGGACGCCCTTCAGTGTTGGGGTCATCAAGGAACCACCCAGGAGTAAGGACCAGTCAGATGGCAAAGCAGAGAAGATGGGAATCAAGAAGGTAGTGTTCAGAGATCCAGGGAGGTGGAATAGGTACCAGCCCATTCAGTGAAGTCCCAAAAACAAAACAGGAGTGAAATAAATTGGTGAGAGAGTTCAGGCTGAAAAATCTGAGGTTGTGGAGAAGCAGATTCAAACCTGGTGGTTATGGTTTAAGGTCCTAATTTACACACAGGTGTTTCATTTTCATGCATGTTTTCAGCATAACAAATACCTCCTCTAGTGCCTAAGGGCTCACTTCCTATCCTCAGAAGGTCTGTAACTGCCTCCATGCTAACCTCAGCAGTGAAACCATGCCAAAGAAAAACTACCTTAGTGTGCTTGAATAGAAAGGAATGAAGGATGTGGAATATTTTTGCCTGGCAGTTGGTGTTTAAGCCTAAGTTTAAAGATAAATGCTGAGAACTTTGAGAGACTATATTGAAAGTTGCATTATCTTTAATGTGAATTTCATGGCTAATTCCCTGTGCAGTGCTGAAAATGTGCGCCTTCAACTTGATTGCTTTTTTGCCTTAAGATATATGGAATTGGCGGAGGATTCAACTTGGCTCTGCATCTGCCACCAGGATCTTACTGCAGCTGCTGCCATCGCTCTGCATTCTGTTTGGTTGTTTTGCAGTACCTCTCTCTGCCTGCCATCTCTGCTTTCTTTTCAAATACTTATTAACCCCTGTCTTTCAGCTCTCAGACCAAGAAACAGGGGAACCCAGTACAGACATGGGAAGATTTCGTCCATACTATTTAACAAGAGTCAAATAATAATGTCAAAAAACATCACTAGACATCCGGGGATTATTGCTGTAAAATATACTGGCAACTTGATCAATGGCTTTTGGATTATAGCTATTGTTAGACTGTCATTCAAATTTTCCAGAAGGGAGAATGCAAATAATTAATATTTTATCATATGTGTGTGTGTATGTGTGTGTAAGATAAGTATATTTTTATTGTTGAAAACAAGTATCTGTTGCCCCTTTTTCCACTTAGAAATACTTCTGTGTTTCATTAAGAAAAGTGTCTTTTCTATTACAGGGGAACAAGGACATAGGTGTTGGGTCTTGGAAACCACTGCTGACTTGTGGCAATTTATTCAAGCTTTTCATTTGTCATAAATGCATTGCTAAGTGTCACCAAGATGGGAAAGATCAATAGGTCAGCAGTAGGCCTTTCCCTACTAACCTTGCAGACTGCCTGTATAGGACCACAGTAGCTACTTTAATATTGATGGGCATTTTACATATTGCACTAGCCCTTAGGTGTATAATTCTTCCTCAGTGTGAGGTAGTAACAGGGAGCAGGGAACACAAAACATTAAACAACCATTCAGATGCTTTCTTCTACTTGTCAATAGATTTTTCACAGTAGTGCTCTGTGCTCAGTAGTTAAAAGTAATTAGATGCCAAAATAAATGAGATCACTGCAGGGATGATCATGCTTTACACAGAACAGTGCATTTTATATAGAAAAATGCAAATCTGTAGTACAGAAGGAACAATCTCCTTTCAATTTATTTTTACTACTTGATTGCTTTACAATCAATACACTTAGCATGCTTCAAATCTAATTCCTTTTGAATCATAAACACGTTTTAGTATGATGAGGTCTACATTCATAGCGAAGTGGTTTGGGATGGTTGAATCAATCTCTATCAAAACAATTTATTTAAAGTATAAATGCTGAGACCAAGATTATGATTGTTGATTTACTGTGTGGGGAGCTACACTTCTCTAAATGTAGTAATCTATGTGATGTGATATGATTTTGGTACAATGTAAAGAGCCTGGGATTTTGAATCCTGTTGCTTATTTGCTGGGTGACTGAGATTACGGTGTCTCAGAGACTTATTGGTAAAATGAGAGTAATGATTTCTTTCTGAAAAATTTGACATGGAAACTATATGAGCAGTATATGTGAAAGGACCTACTACAGTATCTGGCAACAAATAGTAAACACTTAGTTTATTCAATCTTAATCTGTGTTTCTGATAGTGAATCCATCTTCTCTTTGCAGAGTTAGAAATACGAAATGGCATCTGTTTAAAATCACTAGATAATACCTACTCAAATAGGGGAAGCCTTGTAAGAAATATTTTTAAAATCGCAGTAATCCTTAAGAGTAGATCCTAAATGGTTTCACCGCAAAACAGAAATGGTAATTATATGATGTCATGCGACTGTTAGCTAATCTAAGGTGGGAATTGTTTTCTTTTTTTTTAAATAAGATATCATTGAAATACACTCTTACGAAGGTTTCACAAGAAAAACAATGTGGTTAATACATACACCCTTATTATCAAGTCCCCCCCATACCACATTGCAGTCACTGTCCATCAGTGTAGTAAGATGCCACAGAGTCCCTACTTGTCTTCTGTGTGCCAAACTGTCTTCCTTGTGACCCCACACACACCATGTGCACTATCATAATACCCCTCAATCCCCTTCTCTCCCTCCTCACCTGCTCTCCCCCACCGTCCCATTTGGTAACTGCTAGTCCCTTCTTGGAGTCTGTGAGTCTGCTGCTATTTGCTTTGTTGTTATGCTCCACAAATGAGGGAAATCATTTGGTATTTGTCTATCTCCACCTGACTTATTTCCCTGAGCATAATATCCTCCAGCTCCATCCATGTTGTTGCAAATGGTAGAATTTGTTTCTTTCTTATGGCTGAATAGTATTCCACTGTGTATATGTAACACATCTTTATCCATTCATCTGCTGATAGACACTTAGGTGGCTTCCGTGTCTTGGTTATTGTCAATAGTGCAATAAACATAGGGGTGCATATGTCTTTTTCAAGCTGGGTTCCTGCATTCATAGGCTAAATTTCTAGGAGTGGAATTCCTGGATCAAATGGTATTTCTATTTTGAGTTTTTTGAGGAACCTCCACACTGCTTTCCACAATGGTTAAACTAGTTTACATTCCCATCACAGTGTAGGAGGTTCCTACACTGCATATAATTCTTCACATCCTCGCCAACATTTGTTGTTGTTTGTCTTTTGGATGTTGGCCATTCTAACTGGTGTTAGGTGATATCTCATTGTTGTTTTAATTTGCATTTCTCTGATGATTAGCGATGTGGAGCATCTTTTCATGCCCCTGTTGGCCATCTGAATTTCTTCTTTGGAGAGGTGTCTGTTCAATTCACCTGCCCATTTTTTGATTGGATCATTTGCTTTTTGTTTGTTGAGGTGTGTGAGTTCTTTATATAATTTGAATGTCAACCCCTTATCAGATATGTCATTTATGAATATATTCTCCCATACTATAGGATGCCTTTTTGTTCTACTGATGGTGTCATTTGCTATACAGAAGATTTTTAGTTTGATAAAGTCCCACTTGATCATTTTTGCTTTTGTTTCCCTTGCCCGGGAAGATATGTTCATAAAGAAGTTGCTCATGTTTATGTCCAAGAGATTTTTGCCTATGTTTTTTCTAAGAGTTTTATGGTTTCATGACTTACATTCAGGTCTTTGATGCATTTTGAGTTTACTTTTGTATATGGAGATAGACAGTAATCCAGTTTCATTCTCTTACATATTGCTGTCTAGTTTTGCCAACACCATCTGTTGAAGAAGCTGTCATTTCCCCATTGTATATCCATGGCTCCTTTATCATATATTAGTTGACCATATATGGTTGGGTTTATATCAGGGCTCTCTAGTCTGTTCCATTGGTCTGTGGGTCTGTTCTTGTGCCAGTACCAAATTCTCTTGATGACTGTGGCTTTGTAGTAGAGCTGAAGTTGGGGAGGGTAATCACCCCTGCTTTATTCTTCCTTCTCAGAATTTCTTTGGCTATTCGGGGTCTTTTGTGGTTCCATATGAATTTTAGAACTATTTGCTCTAGTTCGTCAAAGAATGCTGTTGGTATTTTGATAGTGATTGCATTGAATCTGTATATTGCTTTAAGCAGGATGGCTGTTTTGATAATATTAATTCTTCCTATCCAAGAGCACTGGATATGTTTCCATTTATTGGTATCTTCTTTAATTTCTCTCATAAATGTCTTATAGTTTTCAGAGTACAGGTCTTTCACTTCCTTATTTAGGTTTATTTGTAGGTATTTTATTCTTTTTGATGCAATTGTGAATGGAATTGTTTTTCTGATTTCTCTTTCTGCTAGTTCATCATTAGTGTATAGAAATGCAACAGGTTTCTGTGTATTAATTTTTTATCCTGCAACTTTGCTGAATTCAGATATTCTATAGTTTTGGAGTGGATTCTTTAGGGTTTTTTTATGTACAATATCATGTCATCTGCAAGCATGGACAGTTTGACTTCTTCCTGGCCAATCTGGATGCCTTTTATTTCTTTGTGTTGTCTGATTGCCGTGGTGAGGATGTCCAGTACTATGTTGAGTAAAAGTGGGGAGAGTGGGCATCCTTGTCTTGTTCCCGATCTTAAAAGAAAAGCTTTCAGCTTCTCGCTGTTAAGTATAATGTTGGCTATTGGTTTGTCATATATGACCTTTATTATGTTGAGGTATGTGTCCTCTATATCCATTTTTTGATAGTTTTTATCATGAATGGATGTTGCATTTTGTTGAATGCTTTTTCAGCATCTATGGAGATGATCATGTGGCTTTTGTCCTTTTGTTGATGTAGTGGATGACGTTGATGGATTTTCTAATGTTGTACTGTCCTTGCATCCCTGGGATGAATCCCTCTTGATCATGATGGATGATTTTGTGATGTATTTTTGGATTTGGTTTGCTAATATTTTGTTGAGTATTTTTGCATCTATGTTCATCAGGTATTGGTCTATAATTTTCTTTTTTTGTGGTGTCTTTGCCTGGTTTTGGTATTATGGTGATGCTGGCCTCATAGAATGAGTTTGGGAGTATTCCTTCCTTTTCTACTTTTTGGAAAACTTAAAGGAGGATGGGTATTAGGTCTTCACTAAATGTTTGATAAAATTCAGCGGTGAAGTCATCTGGTCCAGGAGTTTTTTTTCTTAGGTAGTTTTTTGATTACCAACCCCATTTATTTCCTGGTAATTGGTCTGTTCAGATTTTCTGTTTCTTCTTGGGTCAGTCTTGGAAAGTTGAATTTTTCTAGAAACTTGTCCATTTCTTCTAGGTATCTAGTTTGTTATCATATAATTTTTCATAGTATTCTCTAATAATTCACTGTATATCTGTGATGTCCATGGTGATTTTTCCTTTCTTATTTCTGATTCTTTTTATGTGTGTAGACTCTCTTTTTGTCTTGATAAGTCTGGCTAGGGGTTTATCTATTTTGTTTATTTTCTTGAAGAACCAGCTCTTGCTTTCACTGATTCTTTCTATTGTTTTATTCTTTTTGATTTTATTTGTTTCTGCTCTATAATCTTTATTATGTCCCTCCTTCTACTTACTTTGGGCCTCATTTGTTCTTCTTTTTCTGGTTTCAGTTAATTGTGAGTTTAGACCATTTATATGGGATTGTTCTTCTTTCCTGAGGTAGGCCTGTAGTGCAATATGCTTCCCTCTTAGCTCCGCCTTCGCTGCATCCCACAGATTTTGCATTGTTGAATTATTGTTGTCCCTTGTCTCCATATATTCCTTGACCTCTGTTTTTATTTGGTCACTGATCCATTGATTATTTAGGAGCATGTTGTTAAGCCTCCATGTGTTTGTAGGCTTTTTCATTTTCTTTGTGTAATTCATTTCTAGTTTCATATCCTTGTGGTCTGAGAAGCTGGTTGCTACAATTTCAATCTTTTTTAATTTACTGAGTGTCTTTTTGTGGCCTAGTATATGATCTATTCTTGAAAATTTTCCATGTGCACTTGAGAAGAATATTTATCCTGCTGTTTTTGTTTGGAGTGTTCTGTAGATGTCTGTTAGGTCCAACTGTTCTAATGTGTTGTTCAGTTCCTCAGTGCCTGTATCTCCTTACTTATTTTGTTTTGTTGATCTGTCCTTTGGAGTGAGTGGTGTGTTGACGTCTTCCCCTTCTTGCATTCTTCTTCCCCCTCTAATTTTGTTAGTATTTGTTGCACATATGTAGGTGCTCCTGTGTTGGTTGTATAGGTATTTATAATCGTTATATCCTCTTGTTGGACTGACCCCTTTATCATTATGTAATGTCTTTGTCTCTTGTTACTTTCTTTGTTTTGAAGTCTATTTGTTCTGATACAAGTACTGCAACTCCTGCTTTTTTCTCCCTATTAGGTGCATTGAATATCTTTTTCCATCCCTCTAGTTTTTGTCCATGTATGTTTTGGTGTTTGAAGTGAGTCTCTTGTAGGCAGCATATAGATGGGTCTTATTTTTTTATCCGTTCAGTGACTCTATGACTTTTGATTAGTGCGTTCAGACCATTTAGGGTGATTTTTCAATAGGTGTGTACTTATTGCCATTGCAGGCTGTAGATTCATGGTTACCAGAGGTTCTAGAGTAACTTCCTTACTATCTAACAGTCTAATTTAACTCACTTAGTATGCTGTTATAAACACAATCAAAAGGTTCTTTTTTTTTTTTCTTTTTGCTCCTTTTTCTTCCTTTTCTATTCTTTATATATTAGGTATCATATTCTGTACTCTTTTTCTATCCCTTGACTCACTTTGGGAGTAGTTTATTTGATTTTGCATCTGCTTAGTAATTAATTGTTCTATTTTCTTTACTGTGGTTTTGTTTCCTCTGGTGACAGTTATTTGGTGTTAGGAACACTTCCATCTATAGCAGTCCCTCCAAAATATACTGTAGAGATTGTTTGTGGGAGGTAAATTCTCTCAGCCTTTGCTTTTCTGGAAATTGTTTAATCCCCCCTTCAAATTTAAATGGTAATCTTTCCGGATAGAGTATTCTTGGTTTGAGGCCCTTCTTTCTCATTGCATTAAATATATCATGCCACTCCCTTCTGGCCTTTAATGTTTCTGTTGAGAAGTCTGATGATAGCCTGATGGGGTTTCCTTTGTATGTAATCTTTTTTCTCTCTCTGGCTTCTTTTAATAGTGTGGCCTTATCCTGTACCTTTGCCATTTTAATTATTACATGTCTTGATGTTGTTTTCCTTGGGTCCCTTTGTTGGGAAATCTGTGCACCTCCATGGCTTGGGAAACTATCTCCTTTCCCAGATTCAGGAAATTTTCAGCAATTATCTCCTCAGAGACACTTTATATCCCTTTTTCTCTCTTCTTCTACTGGTATCCGTATAATGCAAATATTGTTTCATTTGTATTGGTCCCACAGTTCTCTCAATATTCATTCATTCATAGAGATTCCTTTTTCTCTCTGTGCCTCATCTTCTTTGTATTCCTCTTCTCTAATTTCTATTCTATTAATCATCTCCTCTACTATGTCTATTCTGCTTTTAAATCCCTCCGTTGTATGTTTCATTTCAGATCCTGAATTTCTTAATGATTGAATCTCCATCCTAAATTCATTTCAGAGTTTTTGAATGTTTTTCTGTACCTCCATGAGCGTGTTTATGATTTTTATTTTGAAATCTCTTTCAGGAAGATTGATGAGTTCAGTTTCACATGGCACTTTTTCTGGTGTTTGTGGGACTTTGGTTTGAACCAGGTTCCTTTGGTATTTCATATTTGTATGTGGTGCCCTGTAGTGCCCAGAAGCTCTAGTCTTTGGAGCTGCTCAGCCTCTGGAGCAAAGTTGTGTATGCAGGGGAGCGGCTCTGGTGCCTGGGGTGAGGAAAGAGCTGTTTCCTGCCTCCCAGCTGCTGTGCCTGTGTCCATTGTCAGAACCAGTGGGACCAGCACATAGGTGTAAGCCTCTATGGTTAGCGTTTGTAGCTGCCATAGACTGGGCCTTCCTCTGGCATACCTGATGCCAGGGCAGTGGCTGCCAGTTTGTAAACTTGTGCTGTCCCACTGGGAGGAAGGTGCAGTGGGCTGCATATCATGGTGGCAGACCTCAGAGCTGTGTAGCCAGCTAGGGGGATGGAGCACCTGAAGTTCCTCAAAGTTTCCAACCTCCTTTGTAGAGTGTGCCCGGACAATTTTATCCATCTGCCCGGACAATTTTATCCATCTGTGCTTTCTCCTGAGCACCAAGCTCTGTGCAATGCTTGTCTCTTTAGCAGCCCTCTCACTGTTAGGAAGTCTCTCAGCCTGCCTGCCTTTCTTTTGTCCCAGAGCAGCCAGTTGTGGATTCCTGTTTCCCAAAGGCAGCTGGAATCTCAGTCTCTCCATGTATTCCACCTTTCTTAGCTTTCCAACCCCACTAATCTCCAGAGCACTATGCAATGTAGGTTCATGCTCCCAGAGCAGATCTCCAGGGCTGGGTGTTCAGCAGTTCTAGGCTTCCACCCCTCCCTGCTCTGTTTCTCTTCCTCTTGCCAGTGTGCTTGTGTGGGGATGGGCTTTGGTCCCACTGGAGCATGGCTTTGGTATGTTACCCTGTTTTGTGAGGTCTGCTCTTTTCTCCAGGTGTATGCACTCTGGCACAGCCTTCTTTCTGTTGCTCTTTTAGGATTAGTTGTATCAACTGTATTTTCATATTGTGTGTGTTTTTCGGAGCATGTCTCTTGTCTCAACTCTCACACTGCCATCTTTGATCCTTCGGAATTGTTTTCAGATTAACAAATTATACACCTTAAACTTACACAGCATTATATGTCAATTATATCTCAGTAAAGCTGGGAAAAACCACAGTAATGAGTCAAGATAGGATATGAAAAGAGAGTATGAAAAATATGAGCACTAATTCCTCTGATGTGCAAGAAATAGAATGCACAAATCACTGGATTCTACTATAGCTTATTTTTAGAATATCTTCCTTTGATAGCTTATAGAAAGTCATTCAAGAGAAGAACAGGATCCCCTTGAATTCAAGGGTGGGAAATTTTCTGTCCTAATGTCAAAAACCAAGTGTATATTTTAGAATAAAGACAAATAGTTAAGACTTGAAAAGATTCAGGTGCTAGCATTTGTTCATTTATTAATTAAATGGAGGAAAAGGAAACTATGCAGCACCACTATATGACATGCTCAGGGTACACCAAAGTCAATTATATCTCAGTAAAGCTGGGAAAAACCACAGTAATGAGTCAAGATAGGATATGAAAAGAGAGTATGAAAAATATGAGCACTAATTCCTCTGATGTGCAAGAAATAGAATGCACAAATCACTGAATTCTACTATAGCTTATTTTTAGAATATCTTCCTTTGATAGCTTATAGAAAATCATTCAAGAGAAGAACAGGATCCCCTTGAATTCAAGGGTGGGAAGTTTTCTGTCCTAATGTCAAAAACCAAGTGTATATTTTAGAATAAAGACAAATAATTAAGACTTGAAAAGATTCAGGTGCTAGCATTTGTTCATTTATTAATTAATTGGAGGAAAAGGAAACTATGCAGCACCACTATATGACATGCTCAGGGTACACCAAAGCCAGGAGGAAAGAGGGTCCTCGCTCTTACTGAACTTAAGCTCTTAGGTCTTGACATGGAAGCCACATTGGAAAGCCAGACTGCCATAATATGCAGCACCAGTTCTCCTTAATAGGATATAGATAGTCCAAGGATTGCATTTAAGTGAAGTAACTCAAAGGAATGGATATGTTCTTTCCAAACTACAATAGAGAGGAAGAATATATAAGATGTCATTTTGACATTGTGAAAGAACTGATTCTATTAGAGTTTCAGAGGTAGTCTTTTGAATCTGGAAAAAGGGATAATTGGACAGTTTTGATTGGGAGAATAATTGATATTAGAATTAATGTAAGAATAATTAATCAATATATTATAACATATAATACATGAGTATTACCAAAACCTATCCAGAGTTGTTAATCAGAAGACATGGTAAGAGCAGTGGTTAAATCCAGAGAAAGGGAAACGCAAGCCATTGTTCAGGAAAGAAAAGCCATATACCATTTATAACCCAAAAGGGAATCTGTGCTTGTTTTTTTATTAGTATTTATTGTCCCTATAATGTATTTATACTTCACCAAGCTTATTTTTAATGTTTGAATACTTCTTGAACAAATAGATGGCAAATGCAGACTATAAAGAAATGAATCCTCTCGTTTAGCAGGGTACATATAGTACCACACTGGCACACATGAGAAATTCATGTAACTTTTTTCAGTAAGTATGTATTGAATGATTACTGACTCCTGGGAAGTATGGAAGTGTCTAGGAAGGCTGCAGTCAATACAGATACCAGTGCAGTCTATTGGTGGTGGTGGTGGTAGTAATAAGGAAAATCACTGATATTTGTTAAGAATATATCACGTGCTATGCCCTGTGCCAAGTACTAAACATGAATTATTTCATGTAATCCTTAAAACAACACTCTGGGGTGCCTTCTGTCATTAAACTGTGTTTAAGGTAAGGAAACAGTTTTGGGAGCTTAAGTAACCTGCCCAAGTTCACACAGTTAATTGTAGATCTTGGTACCTCCAGTGTTCTTCATTCTTACACCATTCAGAAAAGTATGTTAGAGCATGATAAGAGGTATATGTAATCCAAACTAGGGCATGTGTGATCATGTAAGTGGGAGAGCAGCATGTGAGGACTATGAGAGGTGGCGGTTTCAGAGAACTGTTAACAGTATTGGTTGAAGCATGGAGTTAGAAGTATGGAAACCGGGGACCAACCATGTTGTGAAGATTTCATATTTCATGTTAAGAAATGGAAGCTATTCAGATGTTTGCATTTTCATCTGCATTTTGTAAAGATCACCTTTGCTGTTGGGGAAGAACAGTGGGAGGAGACAAGACTACAAGAGTCAGAGTGAGGTTGCACCAGTCTAGGCAAGAGATGAATTAGCAATGCAGCCAGAAAGGAGAGATTTGAGAGATAGTAAGAAACATGAAATTAGTAAGCATGAAAGGTACTCTAGTAGGTATATTAACACATGGATTGGCACACATACATTAATCACTTGTAATCGGTGAGTTTAGTTTGATGGCTTGTGGGCTTATAACATTTCCCCATCTGGAGGTGATGCAGTTGGTAATCATAAATAACAAGACAAAGATTTTAGGAAAGCAATCATTTAAATCTTGACCACACCTACTCAAGGAAAAAATGGGAAGATTTCAGACACCGAGATTAGCATTGCACAATAAGCCATTAGATAATTTCTACATCTTATTTATTCTAACTACTTTCTTATCAGGGTCAGTGTTAATGGAGAATCTCTAACTCATCTATTTCCTATAGCTGCTTGTTTTTGTACAGTTGAATAAAATAGGATCGTGAGAAAAGTACAGAGAAGATGTAAAAACACTCAGAAACTGAGCAGAATCATGTAAATTTTTTCCAATGGGGAGAAATGTATCTAGTTCAAAGATTGTTGAAACTAATCTGCCTTAGGCTGCCCAGGACAGAAGTTCAGATGATGCTGCAGAATTCATAAAATGAGGCCATCAGCAGTACCTCCTATCTGTCATCAAAAGCTCTGGTGTATAAATAAGTGGTGTGCAAATAGCAATATAAGCTGCTATGTTCTAGCTTATTTCACCTACTTCATTTTCCTGGGAATGAAATAGATGGTTATTATTCCTCTCCAAAATTTAAATGCTGCCCAGGTAATTTCGGCTTAGTAAAGGGTCATGAAGAATCACAGCTAATTAGATTCCTAATAATTTGTCTGTGATGGTCATGTGAACAAGGATAACAGACCTTGCTTTTGATTAAAGGAGCGAAAAATAAGACTCACAGAAAAAGGGAAAATGATTTCATCTTTTACGATGTAAACCTGTAAGATTCTAAATACAAACACCTATAACTGTACAAAGACATATAATTCATGTGAAGAGTACAATCAAAGTAATAGGTTCCTCATGATGTCCTTACATATAGACTCCAAACAATACATTTGCCCTAAAGGGATTTTCTCTCTCTTGTTTCCATGACTAAGGCAGCATCATAGTTATAAAGGATGGTGACTATGAGACAATACACGTGGCGGTCCTGAGCTAAAAAAACAAAATCAGACTCTAATCACTGACTAGAATTCTACATCAAGGCAAAACTCACCGATTTCAGAATTGTTAAATATTTATTTCTCTTTGTATTTATTTAATACAAAGTCAAATGAACTTTCATATTAATGCAAATGATTCAAAGTGAGTTTCCATATTTAGCCAGTTTATATTGACTGTGAAGGAGTCACGTCTAATGCTGCCCTTTTCAGAGTTGGTCAAAAATGTTCTCTGAAAACCCTGACACCTGCCTTTAGACTGTGGGTGTGTGCTTTCTCTATGTTATGTTTTTCTAACAGGAAATAATTCTGCTAACTACACTGCACTAGCACAAAGAAAAATGAACATACTTATCCAAGTACCTCAGTTCTCTTACTGCACAAAATAGTTTTAGATCACTGCCTGACTGACTTTGAAGTTGCAACATATATCCCTAAATTCTGTGAACCAGTGGGTTTTGTTTTGCAGATAGTTTTCATTTGGAATTGAGTATGTAACATTATTGAAGCGTACAACAGAAATTTACAAAATAATATTCTATCTCATGCTCAATTTTAAAAATATAGGGAAATAAAAAAAGAGAGGATCTCTTGCTAAAGGCTGCATTTGCTTTTTTATTACTTCTTAAAGTTTTTTACTTCAGCATCTACATAATGTTAATTTATGGCAAGTTATTGTGGCTGCAAATCCAGAGGTCTTCATTACACTAGTTTTTCATGTGTTTTTATTTCACTTGTCAGTTTATAACTAGAATCTGAATGGCCCTCCTCCACTAGTCGTGAGAAAGTTTGGGATCACCCCCAAGAGATAGCAATGTACTGATCAGCTGCCACGAAAAACATCAGAGTTCTTGACTGAGCATGCTGAGAATCAGCAAATAAACCTACAGTCAGAAAACCGAGCTCAAAGCCATAAACTTCATGTCGTTCTGCTTTCCCATGTCAGTTGTACTGTGAGTTACTGCATCACACTTGTGGCCCAAAAGGGGTGATGCATCTCCCCAAGCATTCAATTTAATGCACTTGAACCCTTGGGAGGTTGGCTTCCTTGTGCAATCTGAATCAACATTAAATGAGGCATGAGAGCTCTGCTTTAAAATGTAATTAGAGTAAAAAAAATGTAATTAGAGTAAAACTGATGTTTTTGTCTATAATCATGGTACATGGCCAAATACATAGAATGTCCTTGGGTTTTGAGAATCTTTCATGTAATTTATTATAGAAATGTCATGAATCATCTCAAAGAGAAGAATTCACATGTTTTAAAAAAGGATTAACATGTAACTTGCTTCAGGTTAAGATTCTAAGTCTTATGTAAAGTGAGCTAAATATAGGGTAATAGATCTGTTTAAAAAATGGTTGAAATGCAACGTGTTGCATGCAGACCAATTTTGGAAACTAAGCTTTGTCTCTCCAATGATTCTTAGCTGAGGGGGAGGTTTGGATGTTGGTTATGGTGTAAACCTTGCATCTAGAAATAGCACTGGTAAACAGGCAGCTGTTTCACATGTATTTCCTGACCCTGAACTTTACAGTTTGGCATAAAATAAAGTTGAAACCTGATGCCTAAGATCAGGTGAGACATACATATGAGATAAAAATCACAAAGCATCATATTAGCAAGTGCCAAAAATTATTGTCAGTGAACTCTACTCAGCTAGTCCCCAATTTATAGAAGAGATACTGGTGACAGTTTTGTCATTAACTTTATGTAATCATCATAATTTTTTAACATCATAATTTTATAAAGGAATTTACCACAGGGTTTTTTTAATGAACATCTCTTCAAAAAGTTAAAAAGAGCCTCTGTAAATAGTTCAAATACAATGGGACTTGAGGAATTGGGATTTACAAAAGCTCATATTCCTCAAATTTTGCAAATAATGTGCTGCCCATAGTGAGCTCTTTTAGACAGATTCACAGTATGAGCTCAGTAGCGAGGAGAAATGGAAATGGCATTTGAACCGGCGTAGCTCAGCGAACACACACACTGCTTCAGGTGATTCTCTGGCACTTTCTGAGGCCAGTACACCAGCTTTTGTCATTTCACAAATGAGAAAATTGAGGCTGAGAGAGAGAAGTAACCTGGCCAGGTCCAACAAGGCCGTCCTCAAAGCTCCATACCTCTGGTTGTGGCACCCCTCTTGTCCACTGCTATTCTACACTCAGAAAGAGGTTTTGTGACATTTTGAAAGTAGCAAAAGAGACTCCCGGAAATGGACAGACATTCCTGGTGTGTTGAGAGGTTCGTGCAGTTGCACCAAAATGGTGACTGAAAGCAGAAAAGAGTTCTGGGTAGGGTGAATAGGCGAGATGCCCGGGAGGTAGGTGGCATGTGGGAGAGCAGTTGGTAGAAAACCTTAAGCATCAGGGTGAAGCTTTTGCTCTTGCAGTTGTTGCTTGGAAAGCACCTGAAGATGTTTTGAACATAATATTGATAGCATGTTAAGGTTGGGTACTTAGTAAATTACTTTGATGATTTGCTTAACACATTATTTGTTTATACCGCATAATAAAAACGTTGAAACTTTTCATAACAATCAAAGAGATAAAACAGCGACCCACTTACTCCTAAACTCCGACCCTGAAGGTCATGCATGTTGGGGCCCAGACTACTTCTCTAACTTCATCTCTTTCTCTCTGTGTGCCCCAGCATAGTGTGTTCCAGATTTGTTGTTAAGCAGACAGAACAAGCACTAACCTCAGGGCCTTTGCGCTTGGTCTCCCTGAAATGGTCTTCCCAATAACAGCACCTCTCCCTCCCCCTCTGCCATTCCACCCCGTTCACTTCTATTCCTCTAAAAATTGTATTTTTTCTGGATAACTCGTCACCACCTGGTATTTTCTACTTGTTTCTTTATTTTCTTTTTTCTCATTAAAACTGGCCACCAAAAAGGTGGAGACTAGGTTTTGATTGTTCTTGCTTCCCCAGAGTGAATGAAGATTTTGAGGTCTGAAGTCAAGGGCCTTTTTTAGGAAAAAGAATAGAAAATTACAAAACAAAATTGGGATGATAGTTAATATTTATTTAGAATGTGGGAAGAACAAATTGCAAAGTTTCAAACGCTGAGAAATGCCACAAACATAAAATCTGAAAATAAAAGAATGTTTATATTACTTTATTGGCTGGCCCAACTCTATACTTGCCACCCACATTTTTTGGTGATATACTCTTTGACTGACTCTTCAAATTATAAAAATTTTCTAATATAATCTTCTATAGAGAGAATAGAAAAACAATTCTGTCCTTTCTCTAGTATGGCTGATCAAATTTGTAAATTATTGATAGTTTAGAAAAGCCATTCAACACTAACATTATTGCTAATCTCAAGTTTTAAATTGTCAAATGTGAAAACATCTATAAAGTTCTTTAGCATGTGAACCATAATGTTTGGAAGAATATTCCACAGGGTAGCTTCTGGCTCTGTGCTTTTCCAACCTTTTTTCTTCCCCACTGCACATAGTCCTGGGTGCACCAAGATATGAACATACTGGATTATACAGGATATAATCCTGGAGCCTGTACCTCCTTTTCAAGATGGGGTGAGTTTGTAAAATGGGCAGTAGGAATGTTCTGGAATCCATTTCTACTCTAGGATACTATAATAACCCTAATATAAATAGAAGCAACTGTGCATCATATACATAGGTCCCAGTAAACCTAACCTAAATACATTCCTAATTCTACTTCCTTTAGCTCAGTTCCAGAAATAAGCACAGCCATTTGAACACTCCAGAACATGACAGAGGGAATATAAAAAGACAAAGACAGCAGTTGTAATCATTTGAAATTAAGGCATTTTGCTTCTGCAAATTTGTAAAAACATGTGACTATGTACATGGGTTACTAGGGATCCTTACAAGTAAGAGACCCTGAAATTCAAACCTTTTTTAGCTTGAGGGTAAATCCACTTAATACCAGCACTGAATGGTGCTTGTAGGTACAAAGTAAACAGTCAAAAAATATTTGTTGAATGAACAGATGAATGAATTAATGAATGTACTTCCTATGACTCTTCCGTAGCATTGTTACATCAAAGTGCCCTTCAAATGAAAGTGGACCCATTAACTACAGGCTACATTTATCATATTAAAACTATGCTAAATTTCTGAATGATATGGGATCTTTTCTTAATACGAAATGTGTCAAGATTTGTTCATTTTAAGCACAGATGTATTGACCCTTTCCTTTTTCTTTCTATGGATAGATTCACAATTTGTGCATAATTTTGCAGCTCTGTCAAGTGCACTTTCTCAGGAGTATGCCCAAAGCAGAGCTGTTACTTGGAATGTCTCATTATTAAAATTATGGAGCAACTTTCTTCAGTGTGTATGTTAAATTTGCCTTTTTATGAAGGACAAATTCTACTCTGTGATCTTTATTTTTTTATTTTTGTGATTCCCAGGGAAAAAGTTGTCTAAATGTTTTACGTGATATTACAACTAGAAGGGCCTGAAGCATTGAAGGCTCATCTTTACCAGGACAGGGTGAAAATATAGATTTATATAAATTTTAATTTAACTGCCTAATGTGAAACAGAGATAGTGAAACAGAACATTGGCAGGTCAGAAAAGAAATCTTGTACTGAATGGGATTTGTTTAGGATTCCCAGCCTTTGGTATGCTTCATTCTCTTGCCCAAGATTAGCACCTCAGTCTCACTGGTAAGAAGAGAAGTACTTATAAAATTAAATGATCTCTTGTAACACCCCACTCTGAGTACACGTTCAGGCACCATTGAAAAACCATGTGCTATTTTCTAGATCTGGAATCTTTCAGAGAATGCCAGAATCAAAATGATTCTTGGAAAGGATGAATTTTTCCACTTGACATTCAGATTGAGATAATTGAGAGAGGAAAAAACAAACAAACAAACTACAAGGCAGATTAATGGTATTTTGACAGCAAAGTTGAAGGCTTGGTGCTAGGCTTTCTTTCACACTCACAGTGTAGGAGAATGAAATCCGTGAGGCTGTCCTGGAAAAGCTGTCAGCTGTGAATCAAATACAGGCAGTTTCCCACATGACTGCTGTCTCTTTTTAAAGTTTTCACTTTAAAACTTTTCAGGTTACTCTTGGGACCTACTTGGAATACACACAGTGGTTAGTGTGACAAGAGTACATATAGACGAAGCCATCTTTTTCTGATATGTGGTAAAAGAAAACATGTATCCATTTTAAGGTAGATTTTCTGTTAGATGGTGTATGTACAATTGGTTCTAAAAAAGTGACACTTCGAGGTACAGTACCAAGAGCATATTCCTGGACATGTCGATTGGTCAGGGGCTTAGAGTAAAATATTTTAAAGTCTTTGGCAGGTAATTTGCTGCTCTACTGCTGTTTACTGCAACTTGAAGTAGGGAGAAATCCATTTAAAAAGATTAAGGCAGATAAAAATTATAGGCTGCTCATTAAAAAACCTTCGTAATGTGTGTTGTAAGTAGAGGAGAACAAGTGATGCTTATCAGGAAGCACAAACATTTCATTGTGATTAGAAAAAGGTAATATTTTCTCAGCTAGTGTAATGAGCATTATTGATGAAAATGTTAAGATCGATAACAACTTAAAATTGGAGTAGAGGAGGCCTTAAGGAGGAGGACAAGGCTCACCAATAACTGAATTTTGGGGCTGAATTTGAATTTTCTTGGGGCTCTCTGAGCCCCATATTCCTATATAACTAATTAAAAGTTCCTTTTGAAATTTTAGTCTTTTAGTTTGGGTCCAATAAACACACTTTAAAAAAAAAATCAATTCTGATCTCAGTGAATGTTAATTTCACTGCTTATTTTTCCAAGATACTGGGCACAAATCAGTATTATAAGTTGATTAATTATTGATATGTAGACATAAATGAAAAATATTAGGAAGTCATTTAAGTTACATGAAATGTCAGTCAAGAATATCTGATATTAAAATTATATTATGATTCTGCTTATTTAATTTTCTGTGTGTAAACTCTCTTATTAACATAGTTCATTATGGGTTTATTTTAAATTTAAATAGCTAATTTAGGACCGTAAGTATAGCTCTATAATCTATTTTTTGTATTGTGTACATTTTTCTTTTTTTTTAATTGAAGTACAGTTGATAAACAATATTACATTAGTTTCAGGTGTACCAATAGTGGTTCAACAATTATACATTGCAGAATACTCATAACCTGTTTTTAAACAAGCGTTCTATGTAGCAAAATTTTTCATTGTCTAGTTACTTTGATTTTGGCTGGCACTTTTTGATTTTGAAATTAGTGTAGGGGAAGAAAAATAATTTTCTCTGTGTCCTTCTGAGTTCTCAGCTGGGGTGCCTCCAATAAAAGACGGATTAATGTGAGAAAAATAAATAGAAGTTGATGAACGGTGTATGTAATGTATATGTGGAGATACCCAAAGAAAAATGAGTACTCTCCAAGGAGGCAGATTTTGGGGTGGTATATTCTGCTACCCTTCTTTAGTAACCCAAACTGTCTCAAAGTGCTTAACGGGAGCAGGTGGTATTTGACTTGCCCTTGGCTTTTCTGCACACACAGGTGCACTCTGAGCGTGACGCTGGAGCAGGCCATCATTCTAGCCAGAAGCCATGGACTGCCTCCTCGCTACATTATGCAGGCTACCGATGTGATGCGGAAGCAGGTAAGTCTCACACACATTTTAGGGAGTTATTTTACAGGACCTTTGTTTGAAGGTTCCTTTGTTCATTCATCAGGTTCTGACAGGTGCCTTGATGTGATGGGCACTTTTCCTGTCTCTAAAGGTAAGTGTGAACCAGGAAAATCTCCCAGGAAAAAAAATAGCACAGACATCTATTTGAGGGTTCTCCAAGAAATAGCCAACCTGGAAATCAGAATATCTAAGAGGTAAAAGAGGTAACCTAAAGAAGGAAAGCGAGTCGGCCAGGCAAAATGGGCAGGAATGGATTCAGGGCTTATGTTAAAGGACATGATAAAGGGATGCATTTTCTGGGAATTGGAGATGATTATGTAAGGCTTGGGAATAGATTGGGGAAGGGCGGGGTGGGGCAAGAAAGAAGAGGAAAGAATTGAGGGTCCTGCTTACTTTTGGAGGTCTCAGAACTTCTCAATGCTATGTTTGTGTATCATTCTGAAGATAAAGCATGTAACTCAAATATTCCTTTATAGGATGAAAAGCACTCTTTGGACTGTCTTTGAGTACAGGTCACTGAAGTATGCATAGGTGAAAATGTATTTTCTAACAAAGAGAATGAACTTACAATATCCCAATGGTTAAATGTGGTAATTTAATTTTTAATCCTTAAAATTCTTAAAAAGTTAATAAGAAATACACTAACCTTCAATTTACTAATCATTAGAAAAATGTGCTCGATCTAGTAGAAAAGACACAACTTCCTTAAAAGACAAAAGAAGTTGGAAAACATTGATCTTATATTTTATTTCACCACATTTTCTCAGGGCTCCCACAGAAAATTGATTTAATGAATCTCTGTACTTGCTGACTTAGTTCAAACTGCCCAGTGATAGTGAGTACTTAATTTTTAAGATACGCTTTTATAGCAATCACTGATTTATTTACTGAAGATTTGGTTTATGGCTGTTAGGCAAACATACAAATCCCCGGGGCTTGCTCCCCTGATTACACTACAGAATGTCAACCACACCATGAAAAAAAAATTTCCATGGAAACAGTCATAAGTGGAAGTGGCTTAAGAACATTCTGGATTCTGGAACCAAACAATCTCCGTTTGAGTCCCAGCTACAGTGTTTCCTGTCTGTATGATTTAGGGCAAGATTGTTAGCCGCTCTGTTACTTAGTTTACTCATTATTAAAACAAACATAGCAATAGTACTTGCTTCACAGTGTTACTGTGAGGATTAAATAAATACTTTATTTAATGCACTTTAAATTAATGCACTTTAAAACAATACCTGATACAATGAATGATCAGTCAGCTATTAGCTAAGATGATAATTTACTTGGGCCTTATAGGATAAAATGATACAGGCAAGAAGGGAAGGGGACACAGAAGGCTTTTAGGTAGAGGGAGTGACATGCACAAGAGTGTATGCAAGTAGCTGAGTATATGAAGAGCTATAGTTAAATTCAAAGTGGAATATGCCAGTAGTTGTGGTCAGCATGATGAGCACCAATTTTATCTGAAACCTTTTAAGGAAGCAAAAGTCTTTATAAATTATTTAATGGAATGTTATGAGAATACAGACAAAATGAATTATACACAGTTACTATATTCTAGTGAGTAAATCTATTTCTCACAGGGATATGCTTTAAAAATGCTGAAGCTAGTTTATATGCATACTAAGAGGGAACAAATTAACTAAATGTACTGTAAATAATGAGAGTCAAGTTTCATAACTGTCTGGGAAAGGAGTTACAAATAAAGAAAAGAAGACGTTATTATCTGGAATTGAGGTTGTTATTTGGAATTTAGAATGAACCTTGTGGTATTGGACTGGAATCAGAGGTGTCAGGTTGAACCAATGAACACACACACACACACACATGCACAGATACAGATAGATGTAGAAATAAATACAGATGTTTGAGTATGTTTGCATAAATTAACTATGTGCACTGGGAAGACCTAGAAATAGTTAGATGCCAGTCATAGTAATGAGCATACCCAGCACTCAGATCTGGGATTCTGAATATTCTCCATGAAAAAGAGCCAGTGATTTGGCTTGGAGAAGTGGTTAATTCCCAGCTGAGACTGGGAAGATGAGCCAGGAATATTTTAGGTGTGAAAAAATAAACAAATACCCCAAAATGGTGGTGGTTATATCAGCAGGACGGAAGAATCAACCTGGAAGAGTTCCCAGTGGCCAAACCTGAAAAATCTGTACAAAAAAGTATTTAAAAATCCAATAAAAATATTGGATTATAACTCATAAAATAAATATCCATGAATCCACACTGATTTAAATAAATACTGAGTCAATAGATAATCTGGGGAGAAGGGATAACTCTTCTTTGCAGAAGCATTCCAATTCATAACACTACAGTATTACTGATGCAGATATAGTATTACTGTTGCAGAGAAGATGCACCAATAGATGCTAAAATCAGTGAGCAAAAGTTTGAAGAGAAACAGGATGTGTGCATAGTCTCACGGTATCTCTCCCAACATATTTGTCACCTACAAAAAAAAAGACAACTTTACAATGGAAAAATCTGGTAGACACCACCTTCGCCAAGTGATGAAAGTATCACCAGTGATAAGACCTACTGACGTTGTGTGATATGATACGTTGCATATCGTCTATCTAATCAGAAGGAGACAGGTGCCACTCAAATTGAAAGGCATTCTGCAGAATAATGAACAGTACTCATCAAAAGTGGTAAGGTCAGGATAGACAAAAGGAACCTTAAGGAGCTGTCACAAGTTGGAGGAGACTAAGGAGGCAGGAAACCAAAGGCAGTATGGGGTACTGGATCAGATCTTGGCACAGAAAAGGGACATTAGTGGGAACAATGGTGCAATTTGAATAATTGTAGCTTCATTAACAGCATTATACCAATGTTGATTTCCTGGTTTTGATCATCATACTATGATCAAGTGAAAGGTTAACTTTAGAGGGAGTTTACATACTAGGAAAATTATGTGAACTTTCTTTTCTGTTTTTACAAC
The DNA here is from genome assembly GCF_040802235.1 of Manis javanica. Taxonomy (NCBI): domain Eukaryota; kingdom Metazoa; phylum Chordata; class Mammalia; order Pholidota; family Manidae; genus Manis; species Manis javanica. The sequence continues at coordinate 156,431,559 of NC_133157.1, forward strand.
TTTTCTCTATGTCTGAAATTCAGAATACAGCGGTGTTTTTTAACTGCTTAACTGCATTTCTTAACTTCCTTCCTATCTTTTTACCGCCCTCCCATACCCCACCTCTTCTCCCAATTTGCTTTCCTTTATTTGGTCCATTTTGAGAGAATACATTCTTTTTTTTTCTTTCTTCCTTTCCTCCTTTTCCATAGGTAAGAATTGGGTAGTAGTAAAGAGAGTTTCAGAGTTTTAAATCACTCTCTTTCATCTGTTCTCAGTCCCAAACCCGGTATTTGGTTCTGTGTAGTAACTACTTCCCATTCGGAACTGAACAATGATTATAGCTTCGTTCACGAACTTAGCAGAGTAGACAGATTTTTCATTCCTTAAGTAGATTGTCTTTGTACTATAAAGTTTGGGGCAGAATTCTTATATTTAAGATATCCACATGTACATGCCTGGTCCAGAAAATTGCTTTAGAATTATTTAAGAAGATACTTTCTTGATAAATACTATGAAGTTTAAAATAACAATTCGGCTAAGAACAAAACAGGCACATGAATGTGATAGAGCTGTGATTTCTGTTCCATGGAAGTGGGGACACAGAATATTTCTAGCTGGCTCATTTCCTATTTTCAACATCTTAAGTATTGCTTGCTTCTCGGAATAAAGATTTAAATGACATAGTGAACAGGAAGCTGTTATTTAAACTCACTTTGAATGATTTAGATGGCTGTTGAAATAAAAGTTAATCCTCTGAAACAATATATCAGTGTATTTTGATTATAAAAGCATTAATTGTGAAAATGCTCAGATGATTTCTCTCTTCCTCTTCATCTAGTCTCTCGATATTAAATCTATTGTTGAAATAAATATTCTACCCCCAAATGTTAATGGTATGCTAAATAATTATTAATACAATATAGAGCTGAAAGTGATTTTCCTTATTTCTTTTAGGGAGCACGAGTTCAGAACACGGCAAAGAATTTGGGAGTCAGAGACCGGACCCCACAGTCTGCTCCAAGGTAAGGGACTCACCAGGGCTGCACTTCCCCAAAGGGCTGGCCACCATTTCCCAGGAGTGCCACTCACAGCTAATGTGACTGCTTCAGGGCATGCCTAGTGAAGTACTGACAGAAACCATGGAAACTGGCCTTGCAAACACTGTGGTTAAATGGGAGTAGGCATAAATGCTCTCAGAATTAAATGGAATTTTTGGTGAAGTAAACTTAGAGGTAGGTAGCAGATATAAGTCTTGACATTATTCTGTTTTGCAAGTTCCATCATGAATTTAAAATCAAAAGTCCACACAGGTACTAATAACATTTGTGTTGCAGCTGTACCAAACGACCAGAATGCCATTTTCATATGTACTTCTGTCACTACACATGCTCTTCCTCTGGCGTAATTGCCTTTCCCATCTGTATCTGTTTGAAAAACTCCTGCTTAACCACAAACCCACTTTAGATATTATTTTGAAATTTTGATTGAGTTCCCTTCTTTGAGCTTCCTTAGCATCAAGTATATTGGTGTGTTATAGCCTTTATCATATTGTGTTGCCATATATTGTTACATGTCTCTTTCCCCAACCTGAATATGAATTCTTTGGAAGCAAGGAATATGTTTTTTTTTTAAATCATTGCTCATTATAGTATCATATGCTTGCATAGTAGACATTGAATATCTGAACTGATTTTTAGAGTGTGTAAATGGATAAATGAATAAATGAGCTTAGTTTTTATTACCATATCAAATTTTCACAGTTCACATATCATCATAAGAAAGTACTCTAATCTACCTTTACGGTGAGATGAACATGGAAACATCTGTCAAAGAAATGTGAATTTGATTTCCCTGGTGACATTAGGGTAGGCAGCCATTTTGAAGTAGGTCCAAGTTAAATAATTTCTTTTACATTTGATTATTTTTATATATTTTCATTTTAACAAAACAGGCTCATCCACACACTGTCACAGATAAGACACTCTTTCTATTTACAAAACAGTTACCAGAGTGAGAATGATGATGGCAGCACTTAACAAAGTTATATTTCATTCTGAAAAACTATGTGGGCGGGAAAGTACTTTCAAAAGAGAAAACATGTTTTCCCCAGAAAAATGGATGGAACACTCATGTTCTAAATGCATTTATTTTTAGTGCTGACTTCCAACTCTATTTGATCCTTAAGCCTTGTTAATGTCATCTTTCACAGTTGATGAGACTAGAGTCTAAGATGTTCTGTTGCTAAAGAATCATTTCACAGAGGCATTCTCTCTAGCACTTTGAAGCAGGCAGGGTGTATTTGGATATCAGACCCAGTGAAGTGTTAGAATTCCAATAAGAAAGCAAGATAATGGCTCAGCAAGGTCTTCTTAGCTGGAGCTTATAAAAACTAATAGTGGGGTTAGGATAAGACTTCAGCATCCAGATCAATAAGCCAATACACAAGCTGAATGCGAGAAAAGACAGTGATGAACTCACATTTTTCTTTATTGGGTTACTTTTTAAAACACTAGAAATGAAACAGTAAAATGTGCTGACATTTTTTAACAAAGAAATAATAGCCCTAAGTGAGAAATCTAGAGTAATTTTTGAAATCTATAGTTTATTTCATTCATTCTACAAATATTTGCTGAGGACCTAAGAAATGCAAAGCCCTCTGCTGTTGTCTGATGGAGAATGTAAACTGGAGGCAGAAGTAGTTCCAGCCCTCAAGGAGCTTTCAATTAAAGAGATGAGAAGCGTGAAACAGGACCCCAAGAAAAGGCAGAAGGCGGGAAGCACCCATGCTGAGGACCTCGGAGGGCCTGGGCGCCCTCCCCGCTGGGCACCAGGATTCCTGCCCCAAAGAGTATAGTTGGCTCTCCAGGGCAAGCATCCATCGGCAAGTCTGGGCGAATGTCTCTGAAAACAGCTGTCTCTGCCTAAGATAACATTTGGTTCAAATCCCAGCCAGCCTCTTCTAAGTTATCCTTTCACCATTCAATCTTTTCATTTTTAAAAATGCCCTCAGCAAACATCTATTGAATGTCTGCTATGTGTTTGTAGGTGTCAGGCACTTTGTTAAAAACTGGAGAGAGATAAAGATGAAATCCCTTCCACCAGTCAGTGAGGTGCAGTAGAGTGACCCTTGAATAAAATGAAAATAGTATGTAGTGCCTAAGAACGGTGACAGACATAGGCACAGGTGGCCGTGAGAGCACAGAGGCAGGCACAGAGCTCAGCCCGAGGAGGGGGAGGGAAGAGCGCGCCCATTCCTGGTGCTCTCCGCATGGTGGTCACCATCCTCTACGGCGGATGCACGGCCGCCAATACCTAGAGGATGCATCCCCTCCTCAGAACTACGCCTCAGTCTCTGACTGATGGTTGAATGTGATTTAAGAATGATACAAGCTGAGGCTGGAGACATAGGCAGGGCTGGGTCAGGAAGAACTTGTATCAGGTATTTGATGAGTGTTGGTTTTAACTTGATGACATTATGGAGGCATTAATGAAAAATCTCCCTATCTGGACAATTTAAATTTTAGAATTTATCTCTGGCTACATTAGGAGGATCCATTTGAGGTCAACTCAAACCGAAAGCAGAAGCTTAAAAGGAAATTATTGTAGTATTGAGGATGAAGATGAAAGGATGGAGTACAGAGATATTTAGAAGACAGAATTAATAGTCTTTGGACATTAATTGGAAGAAGGAGGTGAGGGAAAAGGAAGATTCTAGGTTGACCACAAATCTTTGGCTTGGGTGACAAGGGATGAATGGTTCTAATCACTGATGCAGGAGAAAGAGCACATGTAGGGAAAAGATGAAGAACTCATCTTCGTAACATGGACCCTAAGTATCAGTGGGACATCCACGTGGAGATGCCTTCATGGGTAGTAAAGCAAGTTTCTCCCATCTTCTAACTTTCATGTATTGGCTCTTCAGAGCAGTAAATGCACCTTCATCAAGAACCAAATACTACATTCCAGATGTAATGGCATACTGGCCTAATTTCCTATTACGTCACAGAATCTGGAAACTGTTATACTGTGATAGCTTGATTTCCTTTATTTATTTAATTGGGAGGCAGCACTGTATAGTGGTTAAAAGTGAAAACATGGTTTTTGAGTCCCAGCTCCTACAATGTGACCTTATTCAGTCAGGTTATTCATCTTCTCTGAGACAGTTTTCCCATCTGCAAAATGGGGAAAATTGCCTTGGGACAGGGTATTGTAGATACTTTAGCCTTGAGAACAGTCATTTGCTTTGTGGTCCCCTTTAACACAGCTTTTATTTTTGCCACGTAGAAAGATCAAGGGCATGACCTATAGAGTGAAGTTTGAAAATTCTACTCACTGAAGATTTAGATTTGGGTTGGAGATGCCAGCTCCAAGATGGCTGCCTGAGCCCAAACAGGCAAAGAAGAAAGTGGAGCCAGGAGCAAGCCTTTTTCATGCGTGGTCACCAGTCTGTATGCATGGAATGAGAATACAGCAAGGGCCCCAAAACGTTGGGCAAACAAAGGCCTCCCGTTACCTGACAGTTTAGCTGCCAAAAAGCAGATGCCTCGGTGCAGAGTGAAAGTCCAGCTCTTCCCTGTTATATTTTACTTCCAAATGTCATCTGCCTGTTCTCAATTCCCAGAGCCCCACAATTTACATTACAAATATGTCTGAACTCAAATAACCCTGAGTCGCTTCCAAGAAGCCTCACAGAAGCTTAATCTGCCCAGCTCCACAGTACCTAGAGCTATTATTTCATTAGGTGACCACAGGGAGCAGCCTTTTCACCAGTTTGCAAGACAGACATTGCAAAGACTCCTCAACCGCCCAGGGATGTTTGTCGCCTTCTGTGGGAACATGTGGGGCAAGGTAATGGCCCAGAGGGCTCAACCTGTCTCACGGGGCGAGGTGTCTACCATGCAGCCTACTGCTTCTCTTCTACTTGACCAAGGGCTCTGTGCCTTTTCACACATTAGGCTGCACTGTTGGGGAAATAAGAGGCTAGAAATTAAAGAGGTTTCCAGTCACTGTATTATTTTAGCGCTGGGAATGCAGTTTGAAGCAACACCATATTTTTCATCTGCAAAGACAGCTTTGAAGTCTGTCAGCTTAATTTAATGTATTCTTTTCCCCAGGAAGGAGGAAATAAGCTTTTCTGTGCGGTGTCCCTATTTCAGTATTCATTTTCTTCCAGGAATATGGCTTGTAGAGTGTTAACCTTCTAGACTCAAAACACATTTTACAAATCTCCAAAGGCAATGCCTTCTTTTATGTTTCCAGACCAAAGTTCATTTTTTTAAACTAGGTTTCTAACTCAATAGTAAATCTTGCTCATTCTTCCTCCCTTGATTCAGAATCATCATGGGGTGAAATGTTGAAGGGAGAGGAAATTACAATCTACCAAATTTGTCAACAACTCATTTAAGCTGTGTTCAATTTAATCTGTGAAAGGGAGTGAATCACTGCAGCTACCCCTCTAGGGTTGGAGTGCTTTTAGAAAGGAGTGAGGTTGAAATCCACACTTCATATTGTAGATCATCAGACAACGCTCTGAAGTCGGGCCAGCGTGGCCAAGGGCACTACTGAAGATTATTAGGATAGCTCCACAGCCAGCAGCTTCGCTCAGGCTGTACCTTCAGTAACGGGTATCCCCTGTCCTGTCACTATGGCTATCTTGCGGCTGTTCTGTCCCCTTTACTTTGGCTCTGGACTTAGGATTTAACCCTAAATGAGAACATGGAGCCCTAGAACTTACATAATTCTTGTTCAGTCCCCTGAGCTTGGCCTTAATGCTATATAGTCTTAAACAGCTAGACGTGGAATGCAAAGATGGAACATTTCCAGGCATCTCCACTAGTTCAAGTAGATTCCTCAACCCACTTGAATTCCACCTAATTCTGCTGATAAGCGAGTGAAGGCGTGGGCAAAGCTGAGCAGATATTCTTTAGGAAACACCAGCTAATTGTGCCTTTGAAATTCAGGCCTCAGAACTCTGGCACTTCAGCCTCTCCATAACCAACTGCCTGAACTACAGGGATGGTACAAAATGAAACAGATTTCTGAAACTGGTCAGGAAATCAGTGGACCCCTGTGAGATAAGTTGTCTTGCCAATGGATTACAGCCCTGGGCAAGTTCCTTATGGATTCATTGAGACCAAAAAATGACAATGGAACGTTCTTGGGGTGAAAGGGTTTACACCCAACTTTATTCCCACTGTGGCAAGTCAATCACTAGACTCCCATCCACTCTGAACAAGTCTGCTTGCAGCAAGCCAGTCTCTGCCTCTGGGCTGCTCCGCCTCCGCAGCCATCTCAGTCTCTGTCCTTGGTGCTGCCACCCTCTAGTCTGCTCTCCTGCAGCCGTGGGGCAGCCAGAGCCCTGTGCAGAGCTCTTTACATAGAGTCAGTAACAATGTATTGCCCACAGGTGTGTAGTGAGCTAGCCAACCAGAGCCAGGTGAGAATCCTGGCCATAGGAACCTTCACTTTATCCACATAGGTGCTATCCTGCTACAAGATAATCATGATAGACAAGATGGAAAATATCATAATAACATCATCATCTAGAATTTAGATAATCAATTTTGCTACCAGCAAGGTGAACATCTGGGGTTGGCAGCACTGGACAGAAGCAGCTGATGTAAAAAAAGGCAGCTTGCTTAATCAGTAGTCATCAAGGCCTCAAAGAGACACTGATGTTTTCTTAATATTAGAACAAAACTTCGGGAGTCTGCTAATTCATAAGTGATTTTTAGTGAACTAGGGAATGTGATCATGACTCCTGAACCAAGAAATTATGCCAGTGTATTTTTTATAGCAGTGAAAACCTCTCAAGTAATGGTAATACACCAGGCCACTGTCTCAGTTTTCCATGCATTTTCTAGGCTGTACAAGCTGTGCGAGCCGCCTCCCCCAGTTGGAGAAGAATGAAGAAGATCCCCAAGGAGCCAGGCAAAAGAAGCTTCTGAACACAAGACAAGAGACATGCTGGCCAAACATTCTCCATTCAAGAAAAAGAAACGATGTTTTTTTCTCTAAATCTTTCCCTATGGTGTAAATAACTTACATTAAGCTTGTACTTGGGTATTTGTGCTGTAAAAGAACAGGAATTCATGCAGACAATTCAGCTTCATTAACTAATCCCTCTATGAATTGGTATTAATATTCATTTTTAGGGTAAAATTCATCCCTGGAATTTATAGAAAAAAAGTCAGAGATAAAAAATTAACCATTGTGCCTCCTTTCTCATTTACTAAAATGAGTTGATTGTGTTTGTTTTGATCTTCTCCAAATATGAACATGTACTCATTTCACTTGATGAAATCTGTCACTGAAAAAGCATGGCCACAGGTCCCAATCATCATACAGAAATGTCACAACGTAGACCGAGTGTTCTAGCGATGAAGTCCTCACTTTGCATCAGAGAAAGTAGTTTATATGTGAAAGGAGAAGAGCAAGTGTTACTCTTTTTCCCAAAGGGTCATTTCTCAGTACCGCAGAGAGCTGATTGAGGCTTCTAACAAGACCTCCGCCCAGCTGTGTTTAAGTATCTTTTTCTTGTGACTGGTTCCAGCGAGCTGGTGTGGTCCTTGGTCTCTGAAATGCGCATGGATGTCTTCTTGGCCCATGTGCACCAGTCTGTGCAATTTGTGGCCCCAGGTGGAGGTGAGGGGGGTCAGGGTGGTGCGGGAGGGGAGACTAGGGTGAAGGAGGAAGATATAAGCCAATTTAAAAACTCAACATTTAACTTCTAAAGCTATCTGAAACGTTTAATTTTACTGAGGCTTGCATATAAGATGTCAGACTCTTAAGAGATTACACCATGCTGAGTATTTTTCTATCAAGTTATATGTGTAAGATATGGAAATAGAGATTTATTCTTGAATTTTAAAGTGACTGTTGGAGACCTTGATAATTTATGGAAGCACAAAGTGTATTCTATTTTCATTCTAAAGTATGTGTAATGTTCATCATTTCTACACTGATAAAATAACATTTTTAGCATAATGAATATAGTACTATTGATTTTAAATCCATAGTTTTCAAAACAATTAAAATGCCCTCACTGTGATTTTGATAATTACATAGATTTAGGCTAATTTCATATGAGCAATGCTTTTCACAACTACAGTATATATTACAATCATACTAAATTTTAACTTATGAAATTTCATAATTGTTTTCAAACTATCATTAAAAACCTTCATCACTAGAAGTAGTGTATTGAATAATAAAAATACTGTGTTGCATATGTATAAGGTGTTTATATACTGGGCAAAATAATAATTGTTATTTGGCGCAAAAGCACTTAAGACTTTGTGATAAGTCCATATTTAAGGTGAAAAATAAAGAAATCAACATCAGAGTTTTCAAAGAATAAGTTGAACGCTTTAAATTTTTAAGGGAGACATGACCTTAACATAAATATCAGTATTAGGCATATCCTTAACTTTCAGGGATTTAACATTCTTAATACTATCAGCAAGTGATCCTGAAGGTCTGTGACAATAGTAAATTATGATTTTCCTGTACTGAAAATTTGATTACATTCAATGCAGGGCTAATGAGTGAGCAAAACTGATTAACCAGCAAGTTCTCTGCATATTGTTATTACTGTTTCCTAATTGCCATCCTGGAAGCGGTAATCCTCATCAGAAGGGTGAAGGGTTCACTGAAACATTTCAGTCGTGCTTTGCTATGCTCCATTGGGGAAGTTATCTGCTATTGTAATATGTGTAATTAGCATATTTTTAAGAATCTGATCCCTGTATAATTAGATATGCTTAATATTATTTTAAGGGTTAAACATAGTGTAAGTGTACCATCTATCAGAGTGCTTGGCACTTATTAAATGCTCAAAAGTTAGTAATGATTTATATTCTCATCAGCTACTATAATTTTTATTGTAGTAAAAATCTGTAGTGAAAACTTTATGCCCAGCAATACTGTATGTCAGCAATACTTCCAAGTGCTTTCCTCATAATGTGCTGTCATTGGTTCACTAAACCTTTGAACAATGACCTGAGGTGGTACTCTTTTGCATCACACCCATTGTATAGTTGAGAAACTGACGCAGAGATGGCCAGTGACTTGCCTATGACTGACGGGGATCTAAACCCAGGAAGTATGCTGCCTTAATATACTTTACTGACTCTCCGCATTAATACAAGAAGAGTTGTCATATTGCCATCTATTTGTTAGTGAAACGAATTACATGGTATGTGTTGCCATTAAATTAGACATCTTATATTGAGAAAAAAGTGAATGGAAATACATAAAATGCTTTTGAAATGTAAAAATTATAATATTTCCTGGATATTCTACTATTCTGGACACACATTTTGAGGTGGCCCAATGCTGCTGCAATCCAAAAAATGCATTCCTCAAAGATAACAGTTTTAGATATGTTTTGAAATTTTGGGAAAGTACATCAAATGAAATTTAAACATAATTCCAAAACATTGGTAACAGTAAAAAATGTCAAATGAATGAATAAAGACAAATTTTCAATACTATAATGTACCTATGTATGGTATTAGACATATATCTGGCTTTGAGTTTTTAGAATGTGTTTACCTAAATGCTCATATATTCCCTACAACTCCTATAACTGTTATAAGGCCTAATAATGGTTCTTCCAAGTTTTGAGTTTGGACATTTGCATCTCTCCACTTAAAAGGGAAGATCATACATAGACATTTTGGTTCTTAACATGGGATCTGACTCAAATATAATTGTTAACTAGTAATTAAGAGTCAATACATCTGAAATATTCCATAGCTTATAAAGTTTTCTAATATTAAATATTATAAAATATAATATATTAAAAATATGAGCAATTTGTAGAGACTAGAATTTTGCCTCTATTTCCATTACTATTTAGCAAGCAAGCAAGAAGAATTTCTATACTAGTTATACTTACGTTGAATATGTAATGTTGAATTAGAGTGTAAGCTTTATTTTATGAGCCAATAAACCCACCTTAGGGGTCTCATTCTATTTTCTATCTCATTAAATCACATTCTTCCCAGTGGCTTAGATTCTGTGTGCTCAGTGGCAACTGTTTCTTGCAGGAACAATATTCTATTTAAAATTAGATTGATTTCTTATGGAGAGTATAATATATATAATATTATAATAACATTGGTTCTGTCTCTAATAATTAAATTTTGTGATAGTTAAATTCAGAATGAAATGAAACTGACCTTGGCACTAACTGTAAAGGCCAAGATAATGAATGGATAAAAAAAGCCTGAGGGGCATAGTAACTAAGAAAACAAACTATTTAAAACCCTTTGGGCACATACATTTTACAGAAAAAAAAATATTTATTGACTTGGAAGCAGTCAGTTGAAAGTTATACTATGTATTTGAAAAATAACAAATGACACATTTGTATTTAATTTTAAAGGTCATTTTTAGATTTTATTCACTAAATATTTACTGTTACTGAAACCAATAGTATGTGACTGAATTGCTTCTGAGTTTTTGGGAAGTATGTTTAATTTTTAAAGACTTATTTTAAGTGAATTACTGTACTTAATTACAGTTTATTTACTTTCCCAAAGCCAGTAGTTATTTCATTAACGTGTATATATTAACCAATTTGCTGAATGAATGTTTAAGTATAAAGGAAAAAGCTTTTGGAATGGTGTAGGATGAACTGAGCTTTGATTAAGAAAAATATTCTGTTCTCTATCAAGTTTTTGAAGCTTTAGGGATGAGCCTCACAAATGTGTCACCCTAAGTGAAACTGAAGAGATGGAGAGAAGTTCCAACACTAGTCTGGGCCACAGATAGGCTCAAGCTAATTCTAATTCCTTTTACATAGAGTGGCCACAGTCTTCCCAGGTGCTACAATTCAAGAATTGATACTACACTTAGTCTTTGGTTTTAGGGAAGTTTTACTACTTCAAAGCTTTGCCTTTAACAGTGATCTCAGCATTCATATTGTCAAGTTGTGCATGCATGGCCAACTGTTAAAGTATGACCTGTGCATCCTCAGCTGTAGCTACAGACACACATGGTCTCCTTCACTCAGGATAGCTTGCTTCTCTCACTGGGAATAGACATCTGCAGTCTATTCTGTCTACTAAGATAGCTAGAGATACAGATACAGACATATAGATACCTATCTATATATACATTTCTATATACATACATATTTACTACTTTTTATTTTTATGATAATACCTTATAGAAACCGCTTAGTTTCCTAAGTCTTCTTTTGTGTGAAGATATGAAATACGGAGTTGTTCAACATATTAAGTGTTCTGTAGACATGAGAGCTGTCTACATAGACAGTAAGCATACTTACTGCTTGACATCTTTTGATCACTGACACTAGTTTCCTGTGCAGTCTTGAGTCAGTTTACCTGATTGTCATCCAGAAGTAGTTAAGAGTAAAATTGATAATCTTTAAGTGACATTTCTACTAAAAATAGAAGGCCTTAGGTAGTTTATTTCTGATGCAAATAATGGAACAAATATCAATCATTCATGTATTCATTCAACAAATGTGTTTGAGAATTCACTTATACAAGGCACAGCCATTGGACCTTTTTTATATGTTGGATGTGTTTGTTCAGAAAAACTTCACATTATCTCTTATATGTTAATTGTCACCTATGTCTTTTACTTGAAATTATCTGTAATGCAACCCTATTCTAATACCATGTAGATACATAGATATATTGTATGGTTAAGAATACTAAGTTGGTAAAATGCTTTACAAAACATTCATTTAAATTTGAATATCTAGTGCATTGAGCAAATTTATTAGTTTCAGATGAATATATATTTTTATAACTGCCAAGTGAGTAGAACATAGCTTTTGCTTTAAAAATATTTTATAACTATTCATTGACATTTCATTATTTTAAATAGCAAAATATTTTGCTATGTTAAATAGTAAAAATATTTCAAATAATAAAATATTAAATTCATTCTGATAACAGTAATTCTTTTGAATATACCCATATTTAATATAGTATTGCATTCAAAATATAATGGCAAATTTCATCTGAATGTGTTATAGTATTTTTTCCCCTTTGTAAAATATCCATGTAACATAGTTTCAATTATTCAGTATTTTGTGTATGGTTAAAATAATCAAAGTATATTATGTTTTTGATATCATTTATTTTTGACTGCCTACCAAATGAATAGTAACATTGTATCATAGATGTCAATAATAATCAAGTAAAACTTAGGATAAACATTTCAGTGAACTTCCATTTAAATGTAACCAATTCCTATTATGTTCTCACCTGTTTCAGAGACAAAAATCCATGGAACACAGATTTTTTTCACCTCTTAAGAGTTCACAAGCTTGATAAAATAAGCTTGATACACATATGAAACAAATCTACAAATATGAACCAAGGTGAGTTACAGAGATACTAACTGCTAAGAAGGTGTCAGGAAGAGGGGCTTACTATGGGCCATAGCAGAGCTTTGTGGGAAATTTGGGACTTGCTGTTCCCTTGAATTAATTAATTAACAATATACCAAGATCTGTTCAGAATCTATTATATATAAGCCCCTGTCCTAGTTGCTAAGGGTGTTATAACTGCATGTAATTCCAAAATTCTGCTGTTAAAGAACTTTGGTATATGTAGATGATTAGTGCAGTACATGAACCAAAATGATAACTACCAACCTAAGCAATACACACTAATGCAAAGTGAGACATAGGTAGTGAGAAATGTGTATGATAGAATTTAGATTTAATCCAACATCTCTTTATTGGGCATTTATTACTTACTAGGTACTAAGCTAGGTTGGATATTTAGTAATTAGAAACACATATATAGCCACTGCCCATGTGGAACTTAGAGTCTAGAGGAGGAAAACATTGACAAAAAAATACAAAAATGCTGCAAGAAGGCTGGGTCAGCTTTCAGGATTTGTAAAATTAAGCAACAGAAAAAGGGTATGGCAGCCTTGTCATCAAGAACATCATGAAAACTTGCACAAATGTACCAGATATATTGGTGGGATTGTGAGAGGATCAGTCTAGATAGAAGATTGAGATTTGTAGATGTGATTAGAAAGAGAGATGAATAGAAAAGAAGGTCATATCTGGGTAGTGTAGGTCTCAGAATGCCAGGCTAAGAAGTTTAGGCTTTGTACTCCTATGTTGAGATATCTACTGGATCAAATGATAAAGAAATCCAAGTGAGGAATTTGAAAATTTGAAAATATGTATGTTGTTGATTGTGTAGGCTACCTCAGAAAAGTCCAAAGAAATAATCATTGGAGAAAACAAAATAAATAAGTAAATTTCACTTTTTTGGAGATTGCTGGTGTACTCCAAGATTACAAATTTAATACAGTAATAAAAAGAAAATGAAATCAGCAAGCATAGGCTATTTGTTTTAGAACCATTTTCCAGACACTGGTGTTCCAGAGATGCTATTAGGTGACACAAAGTTCTTGTGGTCAAAATAAATTTAAAAAACAAAATTATTTATCATATCAGGGTTCTTTATCATAGGATTTCTCCAACCTTCTAACGTACTTATAAAATCATGGCTTTGGAGGAGAGGTGGTATAACATGTCTCCCAAATTTACTAGAAGAGAGGGCATGTTTCACTTAAGATTTGTTAATATTTCCTTGGAATACAAATATTCAACTGTATTCTAGAAATCTCATGATAACATGAAGGGGGGAAAAAGTAAATACATAAATAGGGGATGGCACAGACTTGAAGGCTCAAAGGAAAAAGTTACAAATATCAGCATAAATAATAAAAAGTAATTGGATTAAAATAAAAAGATACTGTAACTTTTATTCTCTCACCATTCATCTATGTTCAGGATATTAGGGGTGGGAAAGAGCTTATTCCATAGAGAAATGCAAATGTCTCCTCTCTAATTGAGACAGGGACCATGGGCTTAGAGTAGGGGGAGGGCCTCTGGAAAAAACAAAGCAAGATAATCCATTGTGGGATTTGCTTTGGCCTGCTTGGGGGCTCAGCTTGTTTTTCTGACTTTATTCAGGTGCTGCTTTTCTTTCTCCAGTCCTAAACAAATGATTTGCAACCTGGGCAATGTAGCAAGCAAGCCCAAAACAACTAGTAAAAACAGGAAGGATTCCGTCTTGAAAATAAGATTGCATTTTAAAACTCAATTTGTTAAAAAGTAATTTAACATACTCTTTAACAAATAGACAATAACTCAGTCTACCTTGGGAACAAAGCAGACAATCTTGAATGATATGCTTCCAGACCAGGAAGCTGCTATCCTGAGAGGAAATAAGAGCAGTAAATTCCTTATAAATAACCAGGAAGACTAAGAAGCATCTTAATGTCTCCTTCTTCAAAGATAAACATTTTGGGACCACTTAGCAGGTGTACATCCCTAGCCCTTTGTCTCTCAACTGCCTATAAAACCCCTAGACAATGCACCACCCCTGGGACAAGGGCTCTCTTGTCCCAAGGCTAGGAGCTCTGTTCTCTCGCTTTATCTCTAAATAAAAGCCTCTGCCTTGCTGTCCTGCCTTGAGTGTTTGTGAAGTTCATTCTTCAACTCTGCAAACAAGAACCCTGGCATCATAATCATTTAGCCCTGTAATATGGGCAGTTAGAATAGAAAAAAACAAATTTATTATGTCAGAACTCAACTCTAGTGTACCATGTTTCTGAACTAACTTTTAATTCTCAATGGCCATGTCCAGAGTGTCTTGAATTATATGACTTGAAAGTAAAAGATGAAGTCTTTCTTCAGAAAAAAGTATTTAAAAGCATAATATAAGTGTGAAGCTGCTTAGACTAACTTTGGCCATTTGAACATGATTTAATGCAGTAATACAAACATCTCACTAATTTTTTGAAGCTACGTCCTGATAATTTCAAACCACCAGGTTTCCATGGGATCAGGAATTTTCCACATCTAAATGTTGACCCCTTCACTATTAATTAAATGGGTATGTGGGAGGAGGTTTCAGTACAAGACTGTAGGAACTCAGCAAATCATAGAGTTCTTAGACTCTCTGCCCTTGACTCACTACACTGCTTTTATTTAGGAGAGACCTGTGAACTCCTTGTCAGAAGAGTGATAAGATACATTATTCCAGGGTTATATACTCAGAGAAAAAGGCAGTGATCACCACATGATATAACAAAGGGTTCTGTTCAGGGCACAGGGCACCTTTTGTTTAGTTCAAAAGGATGAAGACAAGTGATGATACAAATGATGGTCAAAGAATGACTAAGGACGTGCAGGGATTGACTGCCAGGAAATACTAAGTCCACTAAAAACTAATGCCATTCTAACAGCCCACATATTGACTCACTGTTAAAAATGCTTGCCTCGGAGGTTAGACATTAGAATGTTGCCTAACTTGAGCAATGAGGGACCTGGAAACTAGAACCAAAGACAGAAATAGGCGGAATAATTATGTGAAAAGAGACTTTTACACAGCCTTTGAAAAACATATTTGAAATGTGTAAAATATTGGTCGGAATGTTAGCTAGGATAAGCTCTTTTATCAACAAAGTGAAATTCATGTAAAGTTAATTGACATTTGCATTCATAATGTTATGTAACCATCACCTCTGTCAAGTTCCAAAACATTTTCATCACCTCCAAACAGATTTTTTTTCATTAAACTGTTGAGATAATTTCATTATATATACTTTACAAAGTTGCAAAAGCAGCTCAGTGATCTTTGAGCTCAACATTACACCTCATACAAAAATGAACTCAAAACTGATCAAGAACTTAAATGTAAAACATTAATTGCAAAACTTTTAGAAAAAAATACAAAAGAAAGTCTTCAGATCTAGGGCAAGATAAAGCTATTAGTTTCAGCAGAAAGAATGATCCTAAAAAGGAAAAGTTAATGCGTGAGACCTTATCAAAATTTATAACTTTTTCTATTTTAAAACCTACATGAAGACAGTGAAAAGACAAGTTATGGATGGGGAGAAAATAGTTGCAAACTACGTATCTGACAAATTACTACTGTCATAAATCATGAAATGAACTCTGATAAATGCTAGTTGCAAAAGGTCTCACACTAAATGGTTCCATTTACGTAACAGTCTTCAAATGCCAAAATTATAGAAAGGGAAGAACAGATTGGAGAGAAGTGGACAAGAAGGAAATGGGTGTGGCTGTGCAAGAACACCAAAAGTGGTATTTGTGGCAGTGGAAAGTTCTCCAGCTTTCCACTGTAATGATATCCAGTACAGTGAAACTGTACTGTTGCTTTTCAAGATGTTACTTTTCAGGGAAACTGAATAAAGGTACATGAGATTTCTCTGAATTGTTTCTCACAACCTCATGTAAATCTACAATTATCTCAAAAATTTATATTAAGAATATTTAGAATGAGTTTTAAATTCCTCTCAAAATGGTGGTTTTAAAAGTAGTTTTATTGATAAGGAAAATTGTAATAAAAATACCACTTACTTCCCAGGGCTGTAGCTTGAATTAAATGAGATAATTTAGGTAAGAATTTTAACACTGAGTCTTGCACCTGGAAACATTCTATAATGCTCACTAAGTAATAGAATATTAAGTGTAATGATGAGGTTGAACTAAGATCAAAGTAGGAGGAAAGACCTACTCGGCCAGAGACATTTTCTGCAGACAGATAGCTTATTTGGGAAATAGATGAGTTGGAGGGGTTAGCTGCAGATTGAAAGCACCATATGCCATGGTAAGGAGTTTGTAGTTTACCTGGGTAGTGGTGAACCTTCGGAAGTTTTCAAGCAGATAAACCAATGAAATGATCTAAATAGTTACATATACAGCAGGGTGTTTAGGAGACTGTTGGCAATAAGTGAAATAGTGTTTCTCAAGGTGGGGTTCTTAGGCCAAATTCATCAAAATCTCTTGAAAGATTAATTTTAGGGATTTCATTTTAAATAAGGTTCTTTGTGCACACTTGGGTTTGAGAATCCTGACCTGAAGGAGAAGTGATAGAATTCTTAACAAAACAATATCAGAGAGAATAGAGAAAAAGGGAAGTTTTGAGAAATATTTAGGAGGTAAATTAACAAGGTTTGTTAGTCCTCAAGATACGGGGAGTAAATTAAAGAATCAAGGATGTCACCAAAGTTTTTAGCTTAAATAATTGGCCTCCATAATAAGAGAAAGCATGGTGACATGCAGATTAAGGAGAAAAGAAAGTGTGTGCACTTTTGAATTTGCAGACATGTTGATTTTGAGGACTTCCAAATGGAGGCAGCCAATAGTGCAATGCAAAAATCCATCTAGATTTTAAGTAAAAAATGGCGACTGGAAATCTAGGAAATGTATGTGAATCATAAGGCCACCTTCAAAGAACACATCAAATTAGAAGACTAGAGAGCTGAAGATACAATTCGGAGACACTAAAAGTTTAAGTGAAAGGGAAGAGGCTGTGAATAAAATTCAGAAGAAATATTTGAAGTGGCTGGGAGGAGGTTTAAGAAATTGGGTGCTCATGGAAATCAAGAAAATACAAGTTCAAAGAAGAAATTATCAAATGATTTAGTGATTGTAAGTAGAATGAGAGGCAAAAAGGATATTTGGCCCTTGAATTCATTTTTTATTTTTAGCATTTACATTTAGTTGCATGAGCTTTTCATGGTTTTTGTAAAATCAACATTTTTTTTCAAGAAAATTATAGCAGTTAACAACCCCATCAGAGTCCCTTTTGCCCAGCACCGTTACCAACACTAGGTGACACCTATATTCGTCCAATTTTTTTAGAGTAAGTGATAGAAACCAAAGTCTGACTGGTTTTCATGAGCAAAACAAAGCATAAAAGGATGAAGCAAATTAAATGTTTAAGGTGGATTTTCTGAGCAGGAATAGCCCCCAGGGTTAAAATTGATGTCATCAGAAATTTTTTCTTCATTGCTTGAGTTTGCTTTCCCTTGTTTTGGCCCCTTCCTCAGACCAACTCTCCCTTAATGATTGCAAATTGGCCACCGGCATTACTAAGCTTTTATTTCACACAATTTACTAACTTCCCAAAACTTGTAGCAAAATTCCTGCATTGCTACTGATTGGCTTAGTCTGAGTCATATGATTTCCCTGAAACCAATCAATCACTAGAGCTACATAAATACTGTACTCTCCCTGACAAGACCAGGATTACGTTATCTGTCTCTTGACGAGTTGGGGCTGTCAGAATTCACAAAAGAAAATCAGGGTTATATTAACAGAGGTAGGAATGGATTCTGGGCAGGCATAAACAACAGATGGCCACCAGAATAGCATGAGAGTATTCAATTGCCAATCTTAATTACATGCTTTATCTTGTACTGACATGTTTATCAGTGTATTTCCTCTTCTGTGAATTTCCTGATCTTTTACAACTGGAACAGGAAAGTAGTTTTCTTTAAAATGGATGCTTGATCCAGAAGCCATGTTATATATATTGAGCAGGGGAAGAGGAAAACAAAGCAGCTATAGATGACTTTTCTATAAAGTTGATGGAAAAAAAAGGGAGAGAGCTGAAGATGCAATTTAAGTAGTAGGCAGTGTAAGCTGAGGTGTTTTTGTTTTTAAGCTTGCAGGCAAGGGATCAATAAGGATTTAGTTTTCTATGAAGAATAAAAAATAGCTTTTTTCCATGTAGCTGTAAGGTAAAATGCTTTTCATAATGGTGTATATTCATATACATATCCTGGACTTCTTGTATTTGGTTTTGACCCTTGGAGATATATTACTTAACTGTAAATTTCCAGTGTGATATTAGCTGCATTAGAGACTGTATTTTGTGGGAAAAGGGGTTTAGGAGTCCCAGTGTGAATTTGGCAGATTGATGATGTGAACATGAACTTCATATTTTATATAAGACATCCTCCAGAGTTGAAAATCTCAGTATGGCTTTCTAAACAATGCAGATTTTTATGTTTAAGTTGAACACATTATTGTCCATAGAATGAAAGTATTCTTTAAAAGTAAACAGAATGAAGGTCTTTGGCACACTATTTTAAATCCAGATCTAAACAATGGATGGAGTGTGTAAGTCTGAACTTACTCCTGAACATTGCTTTTAGGATAAAATAAAAAATCAAAGATAGAACTAGATGATCATTACCAGAGTAGAATCACTGCACGACTTAATAAATAATTATCAAGGGTCTTGAACTTCAACTTTAGAACTGAAATCTGGAGAGAAATATGTCTTGTGCCATTCTGAGTTAAAAAGATGATGAAAAGCTATTACACAGTGTTTTGACATCAGACATCATAAATCGTGAAAAGCATGGCCTGTAGCTTTTCTTGAGCATCTAGGATACATTTCAAGCATCTTTTGGAGTGACTTTAACCCACTGTTGTCACTTTATTCTTCAGTCAGAGTAGGAAAGGGCTATGATTAAGTTTCATTTTTCCCAGGACCATTTTATCAATGTCTATAACATGAACTAAGGAAGTTATCAAATGCCTGAGCCCAGGGAAACAGACTATAGATGATGCCAAATTCACCTTTCAGAGAAGAGGCAGAGTGAAAGTCATCTGAAATATCTTAACCTTTTGATATTACTTAAGGGAATGGTTGAAAAAAATCAGTTGTTTAAGAAAACTTAGAAAGTGAAACTTTGGTTGCAGTTCCTGCAAGTGCTCACAGGAATAATGTCATTTGAAATGCTGAAGTTGAATCACACCTCTGTTTCCAAAATCATGATGATTACATTTAGTATAGAGATGGTGGAAAATGGCATGCCAGAGAGAAGGGAACAATATACAGGGATTGTGTACATATAAGGCAGTACTAATTCTATGATTGTCAGAAGGAGTGCTTCTGATTAAGGCTGACTGAGTGTGGTGGGGCCTAGGAGGTTGTATTAATATTAACCATGAATTTTTTTTCTGCATTCTGGTGTTCTGATATCTGTGACCTTCCCGACCCTGGAGGAACTGCTCTCCCAGGTTTAGCCAATTCCTTGAGATAGTAAACACTCACCAGCTGGTGTGCTTTTCAAATATAAACCCACCAGTCCAGGACCCACATCCCCACCTACCACTTTTATCAGGCTCTCACACTAAGGCCACAACCCCCTACCCTGATCACTCCAGGGCAGGTGTCAGACAATGAGGCAGTCGTCACATCCCAGAGCCTGCTGGGATTATTCCACGTAGACAACCTTAAGCCTCCTTTCCCTTCCTTGATTATTCCTTCCACAGAAAATGCAGTAAAGCCTCTTGTCCCCATTTTTCCTCTTCTTCCTCTGCATCCTGACTGACTGTGGTGCTTCCCCATATGGCCCCTCTTGTCATGACTTGCCCCTCCTTTTAGAACTGTGAATAACAAAATAGCTTTTCAATGACAGTTGTCTCATGCTCTGTGGGCCCCACCATACCTGCATAATAATAAAATCTATTTCCCACAGGGATGGGAATGAGAGGGGTCCTGGTCAGACTGCCCCCAAAACCAGGTCTTGAGAGTCCTAGGCAAGGACTCCTTTTCAACTACTTGAAAGCACCTCCTTAGGGGCCAAAGCTCACCAGTATCATCAGCTGTACCTCAGAGTCTATAACTGGTTGTGCTGCTTAGGTAGTTACTTTTAGTTGATTGGTTAGTTTGTCGATAGTATGCTCATAGCTTTGAACATAGAACTGGATGACTTTTTTTTCCAAAGGGCAAGGCCTCATTCTGTCTTTAAATCATGTAGTATAGGCTTGTCTGTACCTGGGAAATAGGAGTCAACTGGTGTTCCCTAAATCTGGCCTCCCTGTTGGAATCACTCACAGAATCAGAAGACATAAATATACCTTTTCTCAGGCCTCATGCAATTTTACTAAGTAATTCTAAGTGATCTGCCAGGTTTGAAAATTCTGAGAGAGTATAGCTTAAACCAGTGTTCCTTAAACTTTAATGTGCACATGAATCTCCCCTGGGACTCCTGTTCAAACACAGATTCTGATTCAGTGGGGTTGAGTGGGGCCTGAGATTGCATTTCCAGCAAGGTCTCTGGAGCCACTCAAAACCACATTTTGAGTAGCAAGGCCCAGTACACAGATGACAAATGGAAAAAGAAACTCCCCAATAAATAAAATGATTCCACAGAGGGATGAGCACTCTAAAGCATGGTGTGGAGACAGCATCCTAAAGAGTCACTGGGCAAGACAATACCAAGAGCAAGGCAGCTATATAATGAGGACAGTGAGCATGTGAGGAGCAGATTTTACAAGTCTGGGAGTGTCGAGGCACTTTGCACAGATGATCCTGCTTCCTTCTCATAGCAAACTTATGACAAGTCTACTATTATCTTTATGCTCAGGTAAAGCAGCTGAGGTTCTTTTAAAATTTTATTTTTAGTTGTGGTGAAATATGCATCACATTAAATTTACTGCCTTAACCTTTTCTATGTGTACAGTTCAGAAGCATTTAGTGCAGTCACACTGTTAAGCAACCAATCTTCAGAAGTACTGGAAAACTGAAATTCTATACCCATTAAACACTAACTCCCTGTTACCACCCCACCCCACCCTCTACCGCCTGCCCCTGGCATCCATCATTCTACTGTCTATTTGTATGAATTTGACTACTCCATGTATCTAATGTAAGTAGAATCATTTGTGACTGGCTTATTTCACTCAGCACAATGTCCTGAGGTGTAGCATGGGACAGTATTTCCTGCCTTTTTAAGGCTGAATAATACTCCGTTGTATGCATATGCCACATTTTGCTTATTCACTTTTTTGTTGATGAACACTCCAGTTGCTTCAACTTTTTGGCTATTAAAATTGGCTGCTATCACCATAGATGTAAAACTGGTCTTCTTGCCTTTTCAAACACACCAAACTCACCAAGGCCTTCCCTGCCCCCAGATATTATCGCCAGGCACTCTTCCAGGAAGGCCTGTCCTCAGATCTCTCATGATTCAGTCTGACACTTTGCTCAAATCTCTGTTCTCACATTACCTCATAGGAGAAGCCTACACATCTAAAACTGCACCTCCCAGGCTACAGCTCTCTGTGCCCTTATCTTGCCTTACCATTCTTCAGGGAGGTTGTCAGTGCTTGGCATTATGTTATGTACGGTATTTATCTGTTTGTTGCCTGCCTTCCCCAATCTTCCAATATTACCTCCAAGATGATAGACTTTACATGTTCCTATAATGCTCTAGCCTCAATGCCTAGGAGAGTATCTGGCAACGAGTAGGTGTAAATACTTATGAATGAATGAATGATGGAATGATGATGGAAAAAAAGGAAGGAAGTGATGAAATCCATATTTGAATTCAGACCTTCTGCTTCCAAAACCCTTGCTTGGATGCTGCCTTGCCCAATCCCAGGGATGCTTATGGGTTTAACTGGATGGGCGGGATGTGGGAATGGAGTTTCTAGGTGGAGGAAAACTTGTGGTGTTGATGAGTGGTATCAGTGATGAGGCTCCAGAAGTATTATCTAGATTCTGAAGGTAGAAGAAACCAGATCCACATATAAGAAATCATAGCTGAAACAAAATCCTTATAGTAGTTGAATGGTGGCCCCAAAAATATATGTCTGTGTACTAACCTCTGGAACCTGTAAATGTGACCTTTTCATGAAAAATGATCTTTAAAGATGTAATTAAGTTGAGATGAGAGCATCCTGAGTTATGGGAGTGGGCCCTAACTCCAATGACACAGGTCCTTATAAGATAAAACCAGAGGGAGATTTGAGACACAGGAGAAGGCCGTATGAGGACAGGCAGAGACGAGTCAGGCAGACACAGCCCAGGAACTCTGGTGGGCCACCAGAAGCAGGAAGCATCAGGGGAGGTTTCACCCCTAGAGCCTTTGGAGGAAGTCCACCCCTGCCAATGCTTTGATTTCAGGCTTCTATCCTCCAGATCTGTGAGAGAATATATTTTTATTGCTTTATGCCACCAAGTTTATGGTAATTCTTACAGCAGCCCTAGAAAACAAATACAATCCTAAACTTAGCAAGCCGGAAGAGTTCAGGAGAGGGCTAGAGTTTGGTATTTAGCTAGATGTAGGACCTGGTTTAGTCACAGTGAAGACATACCTCTTAGGGCACCAGGTGTCCTTGCAGTCCCCTGAATCCACAGACGCATCCAGGTTGGCTCTAGCACTGGACTGGGCAACATCTTCACTTCGTGCTGCTGGGTGAGGAGGGTATGTAGAGGCAGCAAGGGCTGACTGCACCGTGCAGTGAACTAAGCAAGCTCTCTCATCTCTTGGGTTCTACCATCTATATGGTTTTATATGATTTAACCAAATGGCAAAGAATTAAGGATGTTAAAGATGCACAGTAAGTAGGAAAAGATTGTGGGTGTTGGATATACCCCCCAAATCAATTCTTGTCCAAGTGATTAAAAATTGTCCATTTCTAAGTCTTACCAAATATACCCAACACTTTGCTGAAGGAAGATGTAGCATTTTCTTTGTTTTTCTAGAGATTTTGAAGAGCTCAGAGAGAAAGTTTATTGGGATGCATTTAAGTAAAGTCCTTTATTTAACAGAAGAAAGATGAATTTAATAGCCTTCTACATTCCCTTATAGCCTTACACATCTAAATTTTGCTCAGTACCCATATTTCCTTAAACAACATTTCATATAAAAAATTTATGGCTTTTGTCATATCGAATTTACCGAGTATCATAATTCCTCCAGGTGGTAAAGATACCTCGAGACAAGTGCTGGGCAGAGAAGCCACAGGGCATAAATCTGCAAAGAAGTAAGAAGCTAACCTTTTCAAACAATATGGCTTCTCTCTCACTTACCAACTTTACATTTCCCTGTATGGCCCCGGAAGATGGCTGGTTAGCTAGAGACGGGTAAGATTCCTCAAGGCAGGAACAACCTAAGACAGGCACAGTCGCATGGGGGCCATCAGGTGAGAATTTGGGGACCAACAGAGGTGAGGCTCAGAACCTCACCCCCCCTGCTTTGAGAGAAATCTTCTGCATCCGTGGATGTCTTGCTGCCCTTGTCTAGCCTGAATTAATACTTAGTCCATAGGCACACACCTGATCATCTGATCATCTACATTTGCCCTCTTACAGCACTAAACTATGTTTTCTACCTTTATCTTGCATCTACCTACCACTTCAGCATTTTATTAAAAAATAATAATAATAATAATAATAATAATAGAGGGAGAAATGTGGGATCAACATATAAATCAAGTACAAAAATCAAATGAATATTCATATTTGACCTGATTGTTTATGGGTCATAATGCGTGATCAAAACCGAAAGTTTCTGTGATGAATGCCCTTGTACTGTTCACCATGTAAGAATTTATTCACTATGTAAGAATTCGTTCACCATGTAAGAACTTGTTCGTTATGCTTCAGAAGATTGGAGACTGACGAGAATTAGGCTTGAGATGGATTAATGATTGTACATTGAGCATTGACCCCCCTATACTGAATTTTATTGTTGTTAACAACCATTTGATCAATAAATATGAGAGATGCCCTCTCAAAATAAAAAAAACAACAAAAAAAAATTTATGGCTTTTGGAGTTACAATCACATCAAATGAAGCTGTGCATCTTGTGAATAGTCTTACTTTGTATTTCATGTAATAACATTTCATTCCTGAACTTTGTATTTAGTATTAGAATTAAATTTTAATTTCCTTTATGCCTACACTAGTTTAATGATAGTGTTGGGATTCTAAAGCAATAGCAAAAGCCTGCTACTATTATTATCAAACTAAGCTTTCAACTTGTGAAATTCTCCCAACTTTTCTTCTCTAGCCAGCTGACAGGCTTATACTGTGGCCATTTGCTATGTAGACTGAATGTTGGTGTCCCTCCAGAGTTCATATGTTAAACCCTAATCCACAATGTGATGGTATTTGAAGGTGGGGGCTTGGTGATTAGGTCATGAGAGTGGAGCCTTCATGAATGAGATTGGGGCAAAAGAGACCCCAGAGAGCTCTCTCGCCACTCTGCCATGCAAGGACATGGCATGAAGTCGGCCAGCTATGAACCAAAAAGCAGGTTTCTCACCAGACACTAAATCTGTTGGCTCCTTGATCTTGGCCTTTTCAGCCTCCAGAACTTGAGAAATGAATTCCTCTCATTGGTAAGCCACCGAATCTCTGGTATTTTGATGCAGTAGTCCTAGGGAATTGAGGCACTGCTCTTCTTGGTCTGGCCAGGCACGTAGTGAAAGCCTTGCCATCACCAGAGCGCTTCCCTTATTGCTCATATTTGTTGGTTCTTTAGGAAAATAGTCTATTTTGCATCTTCATGTAGGCAGTGTTTAAGTAGTGGAAAGGATAATCACAAATGTACCAAAAATTATTGCCCAGCAGTCTGTTTAACCAACTAAGCAGATACATTAACCAAGTCAACCCCTTTCATAGCATGGTAGTGTGAATTAAGTAAAATGACATAAACTGCTTAACATAATTCCTGACACATTGCAGCATTTAATACAAGCTTTCTTCCACTACATCCCTTTCCTTTTTACCACGATAATTTCATTTCCCTGTCAACTTTTGAAAAAGCACCCTTTATTCCTACTTATTCGTGTATCCAGAGTGTTTTTAAGAAATTCAAATTTTAAGTCCTCTTAGCCCAAACTTTCATCCACGGTCAGCCAGTTGCTAACTTCCTGTTTATCAGAAATGTCTAGACTGTCAACCACCCCATCTTAGGACTCTAGTTACACAGCATTAGCAGTATTTCTTCTGTTTTCACCAAAGTATTTCAGCAAAATAGACAGCAGCAAAAGCAGGCTCAGCAGATCCCAAAATATTTATGCCTGGTTCATGCTGTACCCCGTGCAAGGTCCATCCATCCCCTAGGATTCAGCAGGTGGAGCAACCACTGCCGACTGATTTGAGGAGGAATTCTTTGGGGTCGGTCATGAGCTTGGCTGCGCCTTGAAATATGAGTATGATTTTGCTAGATGGAGTTAATAAGGGAAGAGCAGACAGGGTTTATGCTAAGATGTTTAGAAAATAGAAGAAGCAAGGCTCTGTTAGAACAATGACACATTGACTGTTGTCATTAGGTCCTCTTTTGGAAGAGGCCCTGAATCAATCTTTGCTGGTAATGGCACATAAACAAAACATGTTTACAGGTTAAACCGAAGAGAGAGGCAGCAGGGTGGTAATGGGAGCAATAAAGCAGGGTGGGGGTCACAAAGTAAGTACTTTGCTGCAGAAATGCCTCTTCCACCTCTGCTAAAAGCTTCTACCATAAAAGCTGTAGTTTGGTTGAGAAAATGATTTCAGTGCTAGATTCTAGTTTAAAGGCTCATAAAAACTTCTCTTTGGAGATTAATATCGTCATGATGTAATCAGTTTTAAAGGGTTTTTAAAAATATTTATAGAATCAGGGTGAATATATTCAAGTTGTATGAAAGTGCAAAATGCTTTTCAAATATTATAATCATAAATACAGGTGTATTTCACTGTAAATATTTCTGATATATCTTAACTTACAAGAAAAATGCCTGTTAAGCAAAGGTAATCCTCTCCAGGAAGTTCAACAATATTTTTCAAATTGTAAGAATCTCTACTGTGATCATTTATATTTACTAGCATATCCATACATCCATCAGATGAGTTAGAACTCAGCTGATAATGGTGAAGTTGGCTATCTACCTTAGAAGGTGGCCTTGTCCAGGGGGAAGAGCACAGGAGACTTGACTTCCAGGCTGTGTCCTGCACTGAGTAGAGTCACCCATGGGAAGGCCCTGTGTGCCTCAGGGCCCTGTTTCTACACATGTCAAGAGAGTTGGATCAAATCAAATTTAAGGTCCCTTATTCTAAAAATATATAAAAGGAAGTGATCAAATGTTCAAGAGTCCCAAAGAGGAAGAGAAGATGAAGAAATGCTTCTCAGAGAAGGTAGAATTGAAAGTGGACATGGAAGGATACATAATGGAAATCAGGCATATGGGGTTTGCATTCTCTGAGAGGAGCCCTGTCCTCTATAAAACCTGTAGGTGTCAAAATTGGGAAATATGGAGCCTTTAGGGAAATAATAAGGGTCTGGTTGGGCTAGAACAGGAAAAATGCCTAAAGAACAGGCAGATTGGGACCACTCAGTTTGTTTATTCAACAGGTATTTATTAAGCACTTACTTTGTGCCAGACACTATCCTAGACGTAAGATACATGGTGAGCATCATAGGTAGGGTTTCTTTAGGTGAATTTCTATAGTCTCTTGGGGAAGAGCT
The DNA here is from genome assembly GCF_040802235.1 of Manis javanica. Lineage (NCBI taxonomy): Eukaryota > Metazoa > Chordata > Mammalia > Pholidota > Manidae > Manis > Manis javanica. Next base: position 156,458,623 of record NC_133157.1, read on the forward strand.
GTCTGCAGCTGTGGTAGGAAAGCATATGACAAGAACATCTAATCAAGTCTGGAGCTGATAGTCTTTGAAGATGTTACATTTGAGCTGAAACCTAAAGTTTGAATCAGTGTCAGCCAGCAACTCTTTGGAAGACTGTTACAAGAATGAAGTATCTGCCTTTCCTAACCCTTTATATATAAATCCTGTTATCAAATTATGTACCATGTGACCAGTCCCAATAAAAATGAGCTAGCCTGTAAGCAATTGAAATTGTCATGAAAAAGAATTGATTTAGCATCCCTGGTCCAAGAGATACAGAAAGGATGCTTTCTGTTTAAAAGGTCTCACAAACAGTATTTGTGAAAGTCAACAAATAGAACCTCAACAACAAATTGTTCATTCAAGCTTAGCCAAATTGTAATAAAATTAAGTAATTTAAAAGACTAATATGTGAAACATATGTGGTAAAATAGCTTCTGATTATGTGTTCAACGTGTGATGAGCACCTAGAGATAGGAGTCTCTCACTTTTGAATTTGTAGTTTCTTTAGCCAGGTCTACCAGTTGGAGAATGTAATAGGAGATTCTGTCTAATGCTTGGATTCATCCAAGGCTGCATAGAATTGATGACAATTGTGAGAAGAGGTCTAGGCTGAACAGAAAAAAAACATGAAGCCAGAGAATTGCTCATGAAGTGGGAGGAAGGGAGCTGACAAGTTCAATAAGGCTGAAGAATATATTGGGAGTGAGAGGAGAATGAAAAATAGGCTTAGCCAGTGCTGGTGGCAAAGGAGTAGGATATTGAAATGTAAAATGTCAGAAAAGGGGTAATTCTGGGGGATGGCATCATTTAGCGTGTGACCATGGGAGTTGGGGCTGATAGAAATGGGAAATAGCAAGTGATTGTGAGGTCATGATTTTGATTGAATGCTGACATGGGAATTTAAGCCATCCAGGGTGATAATGGGAAATGGAGAAGGGTCAAAACTTTAAGCCCTGTGTCAAAATCTTCAAAGAATTGGGGTCTGTCTGACTTGTGCCTGATTGCCTGTCTTAACAATTGAGCTGCCTGTGAGGAAAGGTAGGCATAGTCCAGACAGGAGCCAAGGGGAACTCAGAATTCTGTGAGGACACAAACAGGTTTCTGGAAAAGGAGAGATACAGTATTTAAAGACTACTAGACAGGGTCAGTGTTGGCACTAACTGGGTGGGTTGGAGTTAACAGGTTATCTAGGCTGGAATTAATTTAGGATTGGCCACTCCATGTAGCCACAGAAAGCCATACATACAGGAACCAGACCCCTGTCACATTGGTTAAACATTTTCAAGTCTAGCTTGGCCTTTTTGCATGACCGGGTGTTATTAAGGCAGCAGGACAAGAGAGGCATGGACCCACACAATCACGGCTCTGAACACAGGGACTGAAGCCACTTGGGCAAAAAAGTCCTTTAACAATTACTTCTCTGACAGCATATTAATGTCAGGGACAGGTTATTGTGCCAGCTAAGAGAAGCAAATTCATCCCCTCCTCTGGAAAGTGAAGCTTCAGGTGTATACTTTTTACCTGCCCTCCCTCTCCACTTTGAAGAGCAGTCTGAAGGGGCCTGGGGGTGATCACCTAACAATGTGAGCCATGTCCTGAATCAGATGAAAACACATGCATGTTATGTTATCAACATAAATCAGCAGGGTCATCAAGCCATGTCTCCTTGAAGCATCTTTACGAAGGGTTTTCCATGAGCATGGTATCCTTCAGAGCGCAGGAAACCAAACAAACATCTGACTGAATTCAAGAAAATAGAATAGGGGGAAATGTGGAAAAATCTGAATAAAAACTAACCTTTTAGACCTAATAAAAGACAAACGTGCTATGTAAAGGCTAATAATAATAATGCAAATAGTATGTCACCCTCTAAAGGATATAACATCATGACATTAGTAATACACATATCACACTGGGAACATAGGTTACGTTTTCTTTATAAGTAATTTTTTTCATGACTTTCATAATGCGAGAAGAGTTGATAATTCTGTTTCTCAATGGTAGCTTTTCTTTCTAAGTTAGTCTTGTAAGGCAATCTATTAAGGTTCCAGTATTTTTCAACCAGTACTTTAATCCAAACAAAGATGAATAGAATGTGATTGTAAAGCTCTTATATTTGATATCATAATAAAGTTAACTTTCCCTTTTTTGGGCAAATCTATAGCTTTTTCATTTCGATTCATACAATTGCCTTATGAAGCTTATTTTTTCAAACAAGAATAAAAGTATGCAGAGTACTTTATGTTCTCTTTTTTTTAAGTGGAACATGAAAGAGGAAAGGATCAAAGAAACCACTCAAAGGAGATGTCACCATGTCCCTGTGCCCCGCCTTTTTTTTTGCCCCTCCTTCTAAGTTGGCAGATGCATCTCCCCTACCCAAAACCTTGCCGCCTTTAAGATGGATTCTCACAATTACAAACCAGATCTTAGTGAAATGAAATGACAATTTGACTCAGGAAGGGTCCACAGCCACCAAATAGGATGGATATCTGCCTTCAAAAGTTTCAATTTTATAAAAAAAAAAATTAGGGTAGTCCAAATTCCGACTCGTTTTAAAACATTGCCACAGAAATGCTTTAAATATTTTGTACATATTATATATATATATGTGCATGTGTGTGTGCATAGTTAAATATACTTTATCTCATATAGAAGTTCTTCCTATATTTAATTTACATCCTTCCTTTTATTCTTAATCATTTTAACCCAATCCTTCCAGACTCAATTAAAGCCCATTTCCTCTATTTTACTAGTTAGTGAAAAAGAAAACTGGCCAATGGTTCCTTCCTAGGCTGCGTATCTTTTAGTTATCAGTTTTTTTATAATGTGAATGAAAACTCAGATGCAGACTTAGCAAACATGGATATTACTGTGTAAATCTCAGTTTATCTTTAATGCATTACTCAGTCTCCCTTTTTAGAACATCAGTTAACTTAGGAACTTAATAACAAAAATCAATTCTAATTTCTATTAACTCTCAGCAAAGCTGATGTGTTAAGATCTATTGAAGCTAGTGTTTCGACTACACAAGTTCAAATGTAGCTGATTCTTATCAACCATTTTGATACTGGATGTAAAATTCATGTAATACATTTTTCTTTTCCTACTGCCATTTACAGCACTATTTATTTTGAAATTTTGGGAATCTCAGATATGTGTTTTTCAAGCCCCACAGCTAAGATGTGCAGTAGGGTTTATGTGCTTTTTGAAGACAGTTATTTTTTAAAGTCTGGTTTTTATCCAAGAATTATTTTCTTCATGAAGCTGTAATCATGAAACACTTTTCCCAATAAAAATCCTTCTGTGGTATAACAGGAGCTTTACAACAGTTTATTACTACAAAAAGAGGTCATTTAGACCCAATAAAGTACCATCCTCATTTAAGCTTATTTATGAAAGGATGAGCTTAGCTATTACAAAACATCTTTACATGTTTGGCCTTAAAAATAATCATCCGTATTTTAAAATTACCCACAATTTGGCATCAGGTAAAAGCATGGGTTTTGCATTCAGAAGGTTTGAATCTCTGCTTTTTCATTTACTCAGCTGCCTAAACTTGGGAAAATTAACTCTTAGTAAGTTCCCCTATCTGAGAAATGGAGGAATATTGAACATCAAATGGTGCTTGTGACGAATAAATGCCATAATATATGTAAAACACCCCAAACTGCAGGCATTCAACACGGGGTGACTCTTTGTATCAGTTAAGTTAGATGAATTTGTAGTTGCAACCTTTCCTTTTTTTTCTTTTCATTTATAAAAATACCCCATGCAGAAAAAACTTTCGCAATGAAAATAGGAAAGTTTACTCTCTGAATTAATAAAGTTCAAAAATTATATTTATTAAATTAATCATTTTATTATATATATAAGATTATAATTATGTATCACATAATTTATACAATATACATATTAATATATTAATAAAATCTATATTTTATAGATTTATATACGTAAAATTTTTTAGCTTACAGCAAATATATTAGTATTTAATTTCCAAGTGGTTTCTTACCTGATATCATTGTACTTCCAGTCATAATACATGTTTTACAATATATGTACATAATAAAAATTTTATAACATTTAAGGTTTTCTGGACACAGAGTATTAAAATAAAGTAGTAATTATATGTGACAAAGTTGCAAATAGATGCATATCCAATACATTAATGAAGTTTTGTAGAACAATTGGAATTAATGCATATACCTTAAAGTTCATTATTCCTATGATAATATGTGCCTCCTGCAACCACCTATGAATGAGGGTTAGAGTGTGAGCACCAGGAAATGTGGCAATCAGCAAGGTCAGTTTAAATCTAAAAAGTTCAATCTTGCAATTTCTTTAACAGTGGGAGACAGAAAAGCACCTTGCTTTTTCTTTCTTTTTTTTGATAATTGTATTGGTCACATTGGTATTGTGTAGGCATGCTGGTCTGCTTTAAAGGTACACACTAAAGAATTGGACTTTTATTCTGTGACAATTATATTACATACACAAAATAAGTTTTGAGCAGAAGATCATATGAAAATTTGAAATACTCATCTGTCAATAACATATAGGCTCAATTTAAAGCCAAGGTTGGTAAGTTGAAAGAAGTAATTTCTATTTAGTCAAACTGTGACTTAGTTATGAGGGATTTACTATTACTCTACTGTTTTCTTAATTTGTAAAGGCACATTCAATAACGTGGAATATGCTATAAGAAACATTTTGTCTTTTACGTGTTTTGCCAAATACTCTCCTTCCTGTTTTGAGCCAAAAGCCAAGATTCTAAATGTTAGGATACTGAACTATGACCAGGTGGTAAGTGTGGTCCACATGTGAGTATCAAATGCCAGGAGTGTAGAAATCTAGAAAGAATAATCAATAAGATACACAATTTAATATTAACTGGGCAAAGTAGACATAGTATTGCATTTGCTTCCCCTGTCCTTTGACACATTTTTGGTTTTGGATTCATGGTAACATCATTTGGGGTGCCTGAAGGTGAGGGTCAGCTTTCTGTTTCCTTTTTTAAAAGCATTTCTGTTTCCATCTATAATGTTATAATGAGCTCTGATCCCACAGTTCAGACCCACAGCTATATAGTTTCTAACTGATTTCAGCAGGAGCCCTCCAATACCTTCAGACAGCACAGGAAGCCTTGGCTGGTTTCTCTTGTTATGAGCAAAAAGGGATCTTAGTTTTATTTCCTCATCATTGCCATCTTCCATCCACCTCTGTCCGTGCCTTTGTCTTTGAAGGATAAAGTCAATTCATTCCCTTTCTCTAGATTTTGTCAACATTTAAACCCTTAAAGATTTCTCTGCCCATAAGCTCCATTACTGCTTCTTTCTAACCTATGTAATCTTACAATACTTAGGTGTAACCATTTTCCCTCTTCATTTATAATAGTTTATCTGTGGGGACAAGCACTGCCTGCTTGTAACCTTTTGTCCAAGCATAAGCATGTGTCCACATAGTCCCCTTCTTCGGCACCATGCATACCTATGCACAGATGGTATGTTGATGGCCTAGGGCTGGCCTAATCCAGCCTCACCTTATGGATAGAAACATCTTATTGGGAGGTAGACCCTTCTGACCAAGGTTTTGTTCCTTGGGGTGCTGGTTGCACAAAAATGATCCCTTCTAGCTACGCACATAGTTTCTGTCCCCTCTCCCCTGGCACACACATAGTCTTTGCCTCTTCTCCACACAAGCAGATCCCTTCCTGTCCGCTATAGTGGAGCACAGCCTCATCCAGCCAGCCACTCCTGGGCTCCCTGTATGTAAGTCCCAATAGACTCTCAGGTCTCATATGGTGTCTCTGTATCTTTCAAGCATTTTCCCATCTCAACTTGCCCACTTGGGCATGTCATCAGACTTGTGGTTGCACATCAAACATCATTGAGTTTTGGACTTGGAGTGCTGATTAAAATCAATGGAAAACATTTCCTGCTTCATGGAAGTGGAATCTAAATTCCAGGTTCTTGGGAGAAGTAGTCTAGGGAGCTGGCTGTCCCGCAGGAGAGGCAAAGAAGCGAGAGGGCAGGGGCAGCCACCTGCAGTCATCCTGGCACTTCTGGGTGGTTATGTGTTGGCAGACGGTGCCGTGATAGATGTGTGTTCACTGTGGTGTTAAATATGTGGCACTAAGCCAGAGGCAGCTTTTCATTCCCCTTATTTCTGAATTGACAGGAAATATCTTTTGTCTCAGAACAATGCTGCAGATCCCCTGAGATTGGTTTAAGAGTGTACCTTTGGCCATTCTGGATTTCTGCTCCTTTGAAGTAGAACTACAGGGTTCAAGAGACTGCTCTATCACCTATCACCTATCTATCTCTTTCTATCAAATTGATTTATTATTTCAGAAGACATCACCTAATTCTTTTTTCATTAGAACTTTTGAACAGTGGAATATTTTTTGTTTCCGAACTAAAAATGAGAACATATAAATAAGTATATGTAAATAAAGACTTCATTAGTAGTAATCAGTTTGGATTGACTAATTTCTCTTGGCCACAAGCAGTAGCCACCTGCCTGTCTTAAACAAGTGACACCAAATTCTTCTTAAGCAAAAACTGGCTAGGGAAGCCTAAGCAGGTATACTTGCAAAAGAGAGTTTGTTTCTTTTGTCCTTCCCAAGGGAAGTGGTTTGAAGACGGAAGGGTTGGGTGACAGGGCCCAGGTTTTTTCATTTTAAATACTTTGTAGATATTAATTTACTTCAAATTTCTGTTTCTCAGGAGTCTTTGAAAAAATGTTGGGAGCAACATAACTAGGTATTGTTTAATTTGCCTTCAGAGGCTTTGGAGCAGAGTGAAGAGAGAACCAGTAACTGTAGATTCTGTCCAATTGTCTGCAGCTTGGACAGTTTTCCTGTGTTTATTGTGGGGAGGATGCACCAGGCTATTCCATGAGTTTCCCTAAATTTTCTTCCCTCTTATTTTCATATAGAATGTTCTGTTTCTGTGCCTGTATTCTTTCATTGCTTTATACAAAGTCACCTGTAGCATTTATCACGTCATTTCCCAGTTATCTTTTTATACAGAAAAAACTACTGCCTTGTGTGGCATGGAATTTATAAATGAGAGAATTCTCCATCCTTAATTATAGTATACAAAAGAGAGACAGCAGAAGACATTTTCCTTCATGGTTCCAGTGTAATAATGGGGATCTGTCCATTCAAATTTGACTATAAAGACATATTATATAATTCATTGTCAAGAAATATATAATTTCAAGGGCATTTCTGACCATTTTGTGAGGTGACGCACCCAATTTGGAATTGATGCCTGCCCTATAATATAGAATTGAGATGTGTCAGAGAATCTCAATCATAAATAACAGTAGTATTACCTGAAGATTGCTAAAGTAAGCTGGAAGACCTGACTCCAAATCTCAATTCTTCTATTTTGTAGCTTTGTAAACACAGATAAATTTTTGAGTCTTCATTTTCTCACCTTTAGAAGGAACCAGCAATAGGAACTGACAGAAAGGATTAATATAGGGATCAAATGAGAGTTTATATAAAGTGCTTAAAAAAAACTATTGTGTAATCATTTGTTGTTGGAACAGTTGAGTAGCCATGGGTCTTTAGCATCATGCTTTGCAAAAATTATCTACTTCTTATATCTTCTGTGATATGCAAATGAAAGTTGATCTTTCAGGTGACCACATCTCCAAAAAAAAATTTTTTTATTTACTCAGAATGATAAAGGATTCAGAAATATTTAGGAAGGGAATATCAACTGTCTTTTCATTCATTCATTCATTCATTCATCTGTTTATTTATTTACTTACTCATTTATTTATTTATTAAGGTATATTTATATACACTCTTACGAAGGTTTCACATGAAAAACAATGTGGTTACTATATTCACTATATTATCGAGCACCCCTTCCATACCCCACTGCAGTCACTGTACTTCAGTGTAGTAAGATGCCACAGAATCACTACTTGTCTTCTCTGTGCTACACTGTCTTCCCCATGATCTCATCTACACCATGTGTACTAATCATAATACCCCTCAATCCCCTTCTCCGTCTCTCCCTACCCACCCTCTCCCACCCCTCTCCTTTGGTAACCGCTAGTCCCTTCGTGGAGTCTGTGAGTCCCACGCAGTTTTGCTGCCTCAGTTTTCCTTTGGTGTTATACTCCACATATGAGGGAAATCATTTGGTATTTGTCTTTCCTGACTGACTTATTTCACTTAGCATAATACCCTTGAGCTCCATCCATGTTGTTCCAAATGGTAGGATTTGTTTCTTCCTTATGGCTGAATAGTATTCCATTGTGTATATTTACCACTTCTTCTTTATCCATTCATCTACTGATGGACACTTAGGTTGCTTCCATATCCTGGCTATTGTAAATCGTGCTGCAATAAACATAGGTGTGCATCTGTCTTTTTGAATCTGAGAACTTTTTTTCTTTGGGTAAATTCCTAAGAGTGGAATTCCTCAGTCCAGTGGTAATTCTATTTTTAGTTTTTTGAGGAACATGAATATTGCTTTCCATAATGGTTGAACTAATTTACATGCCCACCAGCAGTGTAGGAGGGTTCCCCTTTCTCCACATCCTTGTCAGCATTTGTGGTTCCTAGTGTTTTCAATGCTGGCCATCCTAACTAGTGTGAGGTGATGTCTCATTGTGATTTTAATTTGCATTTCCCTGATAATTAGTGATGTGGAGCATCTTTACATGTGCCTGTTGGCCATCTGAATTTCTTCTTTGGAGAATTGTCTGTTAATGTCCTCCACCCATTTTTTAATCAGGTTGTTTGCTTTTTGGATGTTGAGGTGTGTGAGTTCTTTATATATTTTGGATGTTAACCCCTTGTCAGATATGTCATTTACAAATATATTCTCCCATACTGTAGGATGCCTTTTTGTTCTGCTAATGGTATCCTTTGCTGTATAGAAGCTTTTTAGTTTGATGTAGTTCCATTTGCTCATTTTGTTTTTGTTTCCCTTGCCCAGGGAGATACATTCATGAAGAAGTTGCTCATCTTTATATTCAAAAGGATTTTGCCTATATTTTCTTCTAAGAGTTTTATGCTTTTATGGCTTACATTCAGGTCTTTGATCCATTTCAAGTTTACTTTTGTGTATGGGGTTGGACAATAATCCAGTTTCATTCTCTTGCATGTAGCTGTCCAGTTTTGCCAACACCAGTTGTTGAAGAAGCTATCATTTCCCCATTGTATGTCCATGGTTCCTTCATCATATATTAATTGACCATATATGCTTGGGTTTATATCTGGGCTCTCTGGTCTATTCCATTGGTCTGTGGGTCTGTTCTTGTGCCAGTACCAAATTGTCTTGATTACTGTGGCTTTGTAGTAGAGCTTGAAGTCAGGGAGCGTAATCGCCCCCAGCTTTATTCTTCCTTCTCAGGATTGCTTTGGCTATTCAGGGTCTTTTGTGGTTCCATATGAATTTTAGAACTATTTTCTCTAGTTTGCTGAAGAATGCTGTTGGTATTTTGATAGGGATTACATTGAATATATAGATTGCTTTAGGCATGATGGCCATTTTGACGATATTAATTCTTCCTATCCATGAGCACAGGATGTATTTCCATTTACTGGTATCTTTTAAAATTTCTCTCATGAGTGTCTTGTAGTTTTCAGAGTATATGTCTTTCATTTCCTTCATTAGGTTTATTCCTAGGTATTTTATTCTTTTTGATACAATTGTGAATAGAATTGTTTTCCTGATTTCTCTTTCTGCTAGTTCATTGTTATTGCATAGGAATGCAACAGATTTCTGTGTATTAATTTTGTATCCTGCAACTTTGCTGAATTCAGATATTAAGTCTTATAGTTTTGGAGTAGATTCTTTAGGGTTTTTTATCTACAATATCATGTCATCTGCAAACAGAGACAGTTTAACTTCTTCTTTACCTTTTATCTCTTTGTGTTTTCCGATTGCCTTGGCTAGGACCTCCAGAACTATGTTAAATAAAAGTGGGGAGAGTGGGCATTCTTGTCTTGTTCCCAATCTTAAAGGAAAAGCTTTCAGCTTCTCACTGTTAAGTATAATGTTGGCTGTGGGTTTTTCATATATGGCCTTTATTATGTTGAGGTACTTGCCCTCTATACCCATTTTGTTGAGAGTTTTTATCATGAATGGATGTTGAATTTCATCGAATGCTTTTTCAGCATCTATGGAGATGATCATGTGGTTTTTGTCCTTCTTTTTATTAAGATGGTGGATGATGTTGTTGGAGTTTTGAATATTGTACCATTCTTGCGTCCCTGGGATGAATCCCAGTTGATCATGGTGTATGATCCTCTTGATGTATTTTTGAATTTGGTTTGCTAATATTTTGTTGAGTATTTTTGCATGTATGTTCATCAGGGATATTGGTCTGTAATTTTCTTTTTTTGTGGTGCCATAGCCTGGTTTTGCTATTAGAGTGATCTGGCCTCATAGAATGAGTTTGGAAGTATTCTCTCCTCTTTTACTTTTTGGAAAACTTTAAGGAGGATGGGTATTATGTCTTCACTAAATGTTTGATAAAATGCAGCAGTGAAACCATGTGGACCAGGAGTTTTGTTCTTAGGTAGTTTTTTGTTTAACAATTCCATTTCATTGCTGGTAATTGGTCTGTTCAGATTTTCTCTTTCATCCTGGATCAGTCTTGGTAGGTTGTATTTTTCCAGAAAGTTGTCCATTTCTGCCAGGTTATCCAGCTTGTTAGCATGTAATTTTGCATAGTATTCTCTAATAATTCTTTGTATTTCTGTGGTGTGTATAGTGATTTTCCTTTCTTATTTCTGATTCTGTTTATGTGTGTAGACTGTCTTTTTTTCTTGATAAGTCTGGCTATGGGTTCATCTATTTTGTTTATTTTTTCAAAGAACCAGCTCCTGCTTTCACTGATTCTTTCTATTATTTTATTCTCGATTTATTTCTGCTCTAATCTTTATTATGTCCCTCCCTCTACTGGGGAATGTCAGGTTTTTTTAAAAGTATTTGGTATTACTATAATTCAGTAGTTTATGTATTCTACCTATAGTTCTCCTCAGATGTAATTAAATATGTAGAACATAGAAGGCTTGTTTGCTTTTGAAATTTTTTAAAGGTGACTTACTCTTTGAAAATATTATAAATATGGATTGATTGGTTCACAAATAGGTTTCTCTGAGAAAACTGTAGAGATTGTATTAGATATATATTTCAAACAGTGAATGCATGTGTGAATTGCTTGGAAATACATTTACCAAATTTAATGTCAAAAGGTATCATAATTAATCTTTCTTTAGGCATTCTTGGCTGAAAAATGGATCTGATTATTGTACATGTATGCACATATTAATTTGAATTTATTTTAAGTATCATTGTTAAAACTTACACAATATCTTCTTACCCTAAGTTCTGACCAAAACAAATGCTATTTGATTTTCAGATAAAGATATAATCCAAGTGATCTTGATTAGTTTGACATTATGTTTTGTTTTGTTTTATTCCTGGCATTGGTGTGGAGGGTTTCATTTTGTTGGTTCGGCCTGATACTGGTGTCGTTCAGCCTGGTCAGTTTGTGGCTATGTGCTGTCTTTTTGTCCTCAGAAGGAGATGACAGCAATGACAGATTGCTCTTATTCAATTTGTAAAATGTTGAGTGTTGCTCTGAGCTTGGAATCAAATTACTGTGACCTTGCAGAAAGACTGGGACATGGGACCAGTACTGAAGCAAAATAAAGACCTTCCCAAGACCCTAACAAAGTGTCCCAAGCCACCATGGCAAACTGGTCCCCCCTTTTCCAAGATGGCCCTGACCATCCTGATCCCTCCATCAGCAGCCTTTTTCAGTCTTCCTTGCTCATTATCTCTTTGGGATGGGGGAATGGGGAATACCCTCTTTTTTGAAATTACTTTGTCAGTAACTTGCCATGAGTATGAGTCCAACTTTTGCCTAAAAGAAAACTTCATATCAAGGTGTGAGGTTTTGGAAAACAACTTAACGGATATGTTAAGAGACAAAACTCAACCAAGTAAATTTGTAGATCTCGTTGGCTTTATTAAACATTTCATGAATTGGGCAGCATCTCATCTAGTAAGTAGAGAAAGCTACAAGAAGCCATACAAAATGGAAGTTTTTATAGACAGGAGGGTGGAGCAAAAAGTTATTATCAAAAGAAAAGAAGGATTATTTCCATCAAGGTCACCCCGCATCCCTCTACTTAGGAGGAAGAGTAGGAGGTCTTATTTTGCAGATTACCTCATCTTTTTTGGTGGGGGCTGGATATGTTGGTGGGTGAGAAACTGGGCTCATGTGACATATTACCTCATCGGTGCTGGCCAGAAATTCCTAATTGACAAAGACTGCATTGCTGGGGGAGAATGAAACTACAGTTAGGCTAGGCATTAAGGCCCAGTTTGGTGACCTGGCCCAGCACTTGCCCTTGGGCCTGTGGCTTTCCTTTCAAAGGGATAATCTTAAACTATACTTAGAGTCTGAAATAAGTACTTAGTTCAGCACTAAAATGGACACAGTATGGATAGTAATAGCTCCATAGATAGCCAAAAATAAAAAAGATGCTCAGCAGGTTCAAAGGGCTATAAATCAGAAGGTGATCTGAATGTGCAAATTGTGCTTACCACAATTTTTTTGACTTTGCTGTCAATAGCTATTTTTAAACATGAGAAGAAGCAATACTCTTAAATGCTTTGGAATAAAGGAATGGTTTACATTTTATGGCCAAAAGCCTAGGATAAGGTCAAATTTTGGTATTAAGCCCAAGTTTAACTAATGGTGGTTCAGGGTATACAGTTAGTGACATACAGAAAATATCTGACATTTTGCAATATGTTCTCTTGGTTAATACTTCATATGAAACATAGAAGCTTCTGGAAGAGAAATGATCTAGTTCTCCAATTTGAGGAATGGAATGCTTTTAAAAAGCATAATGTTATTGCCTTCAACCAACACAAAAAATCCATGTGACTGTGATAATTTAATTAATATATGAAATGTGGATAAACTCTAGGAAGTTGTATGTACAAGCTATGAAATTTTTAATGTCTTTAACTGAAAGGTTTTAAAATGTAGTTGGGACTGAAATATTTTCTGAAATATGCTTCAATTATCTTTTATTGTTTTATAAAACAAATGATGGGAAACTAAACTTAAGCTCTGATAATGTTTTTATCTCTGTGAAAACATAAATCCCTTATTATTAAGCAACTACCAAATCCTTTTATGTGTTTAATGATGTGACTGTTATAAAACTAGATAGAATAAACTGCTTATTGTTTGTGTTTCCCTGCGAGGTGGTTTTATTAAGAGCAGTTAAGTTTCAGTGTGTGAAGATATGATAAAAAATATTCCTCTTTTCAATTGTAAAATGGTTGAATAACATAGTATTTGGGAAAGTTGCATGCAGATTAGTTAGAGACCTTAGTTTCCACTCCTGGATTTTTAGCAAAAATATTTTCATATTGTCTTAATCTAATTTTGCATCCTTAGCTTATTCTTTACAGCAGTATTATCTCTCCAGGTTTATTATTAGAGACTTGAGTTCTGACAATAACTTAATATGGTGCTTGACATTTAATAAACTTTGCAAAAAAATGCATCTTGTTTTTACTACAGGTGGCCTAATGTTGAGCAGTTAGAACTAAGGAAAAGTTTGAAGACAAAGTTTAGGGCAACATTAAATGTGTCAGGAGAGGTGGGTGAGTGTTAATGGCTCCAAAAGTAAAAGGACACAAGGCCAAGGCTGCAGAGCACAGCAGATGACCCCATAAGACTGGGTGAAGGAATTGTGGGGGTTCCACGAATGCCTTGAAATCATTAAAAATTTTGTTTGGTTGGATTTATTTGCCTTCCCTGGGAAAAGTACCCATAGCTATCATCGGCTTCTGAAACGAATATGTAAGTTAAATAAAGAGCTAGGAAATGTCAGTGGACAGTTTCCTTCTCTTTCTCACTGTTAATGGAACATTTCCTTTTCTTCCTCACGGCAATGGAAGACAAACACTATACTCGTGTTATTAGGGTGCTGCCTTCCTAGTGCTGCCTTCCAGTTCAGTTTTGTACTGTGGACAAGGGCATGGATCTGAAAGCCATGTTCATGGCGACTGGGTGGGACCTCGAGCTTCTCTGCAGGAAGCAGTCACCTGAAGAAGGAGTAAGTGACCGAGAAGGACCGAGATGAATAAATGTATTATTTATTTTTTGGTATGGTTAATATACAATCACTTGAACAACAATATGGTCACTAGACTTCCCCCATTATCAAGTCCCCACCACATACCCCATTACAGTCACTGTCCATCAGCATAGTAAGATCCTATAGAATCATTACTTGTCTTCTCTGTATATACTGCCTTTCCCCTGTCCCCCACCCCTACGTTATGTGTGCTAATCATAATGCCCCTTTTTCCCCCTTCTCACCCATCCTCCCCAGTCCCTTTCCCTTTGGTAACTGTTTGTCCATTCTTGGGTTCTGTGAATATGCTGCTGTTTTGTTCAATCAGTTTTTCTTTGTTCTCATACTCCACAGATGAGCAAAATCATTTGATACTTGTCTTTCTCCACCTGGCTTATTTCACTGAGCATAATGCCTTCTAGCTCCATCCATGTTGTTGCAAATGGTAGGATTTGTTTCCTTCTTATGGCTGAATAATATTCCATTGTGTATATGTACCACCTCTTCTTTATCCATTTATCTACTGATGGACACTTAGTTGCTTCCATTTCCTGGCTATTGTAAATAGTGCTGTGATAAACATAGGGGTGCATATGTCTTTTTCAAACTAGGCTCCTGCATTCTTAGGGTAAATTCCTAGGAGTGGAATTACTTGGTCAAATGGTATTTCTATTTTGAGTTTTTTGAGGAACCTCCACACTGCTTTCCACAATGGTTGAACTAGTTTACATTCCCACCAGCAGTGTAGGAGGGTTCCACTTTCTCCACATCCTCGCCAACATTTGTTGTTGTTTGTCTTTTGGATGTTGGCCATCCTAACTGGTGTAGGGTGATATCTCATTGTGGTTTTAATTTGCATTTCTCTGATAATTAGTGATGTGGAGCATCTTTTCATGTGCCTGTTGGCCATCTGAATTTCTTCTTTGGAGAAGTTCAGCTCCTCTGCCCATTTTTTAATTGGATTATTTGCTTTTTGTTTGTTGACATGCATGAGCTCTTTATATAATTTGGATGTCAACCCTTTATCAGATATTTCATTTATGAATATATTCTCCCATACTGTAGGATGTCTTTTTGTTCTACTGATGGTGTCCTTTGCTGTACAGAGCTTTTTAGTTTGATATAGTCCCACTTGTTCATTTTTGCTTTTGTTTCCGTTGCCTGCAGAGATATGTTCATGAAGAAGTTGCTCATGTTTATGTCCAAGAGACTTTTGCCTATGTTTTTTTTTCAAAGAGTTTTATGGTTTGATGACTTACATTCAGGTCTTTGATCCATTTTGAGTTTACTTTTGTGTATGGGATTAGACAATGATCCAGTTTTATTCTCTTACATGTGGCTGTCCAGTTTTGCCAACATCAGCTGTTGAAGAGGCTGTCATTTCCCCACTGTATATCCATAGCTCCTTTATCATATATTAATTGATCATATATGTTTGGGTTTATATCCAGGCTCTCTATTCTGTTCCACTGGTCTATGGGTCTGTTCTTGTGCCAGTACCAAATTGTTTTGATTACTGTGGTTTTGTAGTAGAGCTTGAAGTCAGGGAGCATAATTCCCCCTGCTTTATTCTTCCTTCTCAGGATTGCTTTGGCTATTCAGGGTCTTTTGTGGTTCCATATGAATTTTAGAACTATTTGCTCTAGTTCATTGAAGAATGCTGTAGGTGTTTTAATATGCATTGAATTGAATCCATAGATTCATTTAGGCTGGATGGCCATATTTACAATATTAATTCTTCCTAGCCAAGAGCATGGGATGAATTTCCATTTATTAGTGTCCTCTTTAATTTTTCTTAGGACTGTCTTGGAGTTTTCTGGGTATAGGTCTTTCACTTCCTTGGTTAGGTTTATTCCTAGGTATTTTATTCTTTTTGATGCAATTGTGAATGGAATTGTTTTCCTGATTTCTCTTTCTGCTAGTTCATTGTTAGTGTATAGGAATGCCACAGATTTCTGTGTATTAATTTTGTTTCCTGCAACTTTGCTGAATTCAGATATTAGATCTAGTAGTTTTTGGGTAGATTCTTTAGGGTTTTTGTACAATATCATGTCATCTGCAAACAGGGACAGTTTGACTTCTACCTTGCCAATCTGGATGCCTTTTATTTCTTTGTGTTGTCTGATTGCCATGGCTAGGACCTCTAGAACTATACTGAATAACAGTCGGAAGAGTGGGCATTCTTGTCTTTTTCCCAATCTTAAAGGAAAAGCTTTCAATTTCTCACTGTTAAGTATAATGTTGGCTGTGATTTTGTCATATATGGCCTTTATTATATTGAGGTATTTGCCCTCTATATCCATTTTGTTGAGAGTTTTTATCATGAATGGATGTTGAATTTTGTCCAGTGCTTTTTCAGTATCTATGGAGATGATCATGTAGTTTTTGTCCTTCTTTTTGTTGATGTAGTGGATAATGTTGATGGGTTTTCGAATGTTGTACCATCCTCGCTTCCCAGGGATTAATACCAATTAATCATGATGGATGATCTTTTTGATATATTTTTGAATTCTGTTTGCTAACATTTTGTTGAGTATTTTTGCATGTATGCCCATCAGGGATATTGGTCTGTAATTTTCTTTTTTTTAATTGTCCTTGCCTGGTTTTGGTATTAGAGTGATGTTGGCCTCATAGAATGAGTTTGGGAGTATTTATTCCTTCTCTACTTTTTGAAAAACTCTAAGGAGGATGGGTATTTGGTCTTCATTAAATGTTTGATAAAATTCAGCAGTGAAAACATCTGGTCCAGAAGTTTTGTTCTTAGGTCATTTTTTGATTACCAATTCAATGTCGTTTCTGGTAATTGGTCTATTCAGATTTTCTGTTTCTTTCTGGGTCAGTCTTTGAAGGTTATATTTTTCTAGAAAGTTGTCCATTTCTTCTAGGTTATCCAGTTTTTTATCATATAATTTTTCATACTATTCTCTAATAATTCTTTGTATTTCTGTGGTGTCCGTAGTGATTTTTCCTTTCTTATTTCTGATTCTGTTTATGTGTGTAGGCTCTCTTTTTTTTCTTGATAAGTCTGGCTAGGGGTTTATCTAGTTTGTTTATTTTCTTGAAGAACCAGCTCTTGCTTTCATTGATTCTTTCTATTGTTTTATTCTTCTCAATTTTATTTATTTCTGTTTTAATCTTTATTATTTCCCTTCTTTACTGACTTTGGGCCTTATTTGTTCTTCCTTTTCTAGTTTCATTAATTGTGAGTTTAGACTGTTCATTTTGGATTGTTCTTCTTTCCTGCGGTAGGCCTGTATTGCAATATATTTCCCTAACATGGCCTTCGCTGCATTCCACAGATTTTCTGTTGTTGAATTATTGTTGTCACTTGTCTCCATATATTGCTTGATCTCTGTTTTTATTTGGTCATTGATCCATTGATTATTTAAGAGCATGTTTTTCAGCCTCCATGTATTTGTGGGCTTCTTTGTTTTCTTTGTGTAATTTATTTCTAGTTTCATACCTTTGTGATCTGAGAAGCTGTTTGGTACAATTTCAATTTTTTTGAACTTACTGAGGTTCTTTTTGTGGCCTGGTGTACGATGTATTCTTGAAAATATTTCATGAGAACTTGAGAAGAATGTGTATCCTGTTGCTTTTTGACAGAGTGTTCTGTAGATGTCTGTTAGGTCCATCTGTTAATATGTTGTTCAGTACTTTTGTCTTTTTACTTAACTTTCTGTGTGGTTGATCTGTCCTTTGGAGTGATGGTGTGTTGAAGTCTCCTAAAATAAATACATTGCATTCCGTTTCCTCCTTTAATTCTGTTAGTATTTATTTCACATATGTTGGTGATCCTGTGTTGGGTGCACAGATATTTATAATAGTTATATCTTCTTGTTGGACTGACCCCTTATCATTATGTAATGTCCTTCTTTGTCTCTTGTTACTTTTTTTGGTTTGAAGTCTATTTGGACTGATTCAAGTAGTGCAACTCCTGCTTTTTTTTCTCTGTTAGTTGCATGAATTATCTTTTTCCATCCCTTTACTTTCTGTCTGTGTATGTTTTTGGGTTTGAAGTGAGTCTCTTGTAGGCAGCATATAGATGGGTCTTGTTTTTTTTATCCATTCAGTGACTCTATTTCTTTTGATTGGTGCTTTCAGACCATTTACACTTAGGGTGATTATTGATAGGTATGTACTTATTGCCATTGCAGGCTTTAGATTCTTGGTTACCAAAGGTTCAAGGGTAATTCCCTTACTAACAGTCTAATTTAACTCACTTAGTATGCTATTACAAACACAACCTAAATGTTCTTTTTTATTTTTTCCTCCTTTTTCTTCCTCCTCCATTCTTTGTATGTTATGAATTGTATTTTGTACTCTTTGTCTATCCCTTGTGTGATGACATCTATTTAGCCTTAGGAATACTTCCATCTGTAGGAGTCCCTCCTAAATGCACTCTAGAGGTTGTTTGTGGGAGGTAAATTCTCTTAGCTTTTGCCTCTCTGAAAATTGTTTTATCCCTCCTTCAAATTTAAATGATAACCTTGCCGGGTAGAGTAATCTTGGTTCAAGGCCCTTCTGCTTCATTGCATTAAATATATCATGCCACTCCCTTCTGGCATTTAATGTTTCTGTTGAGAACTCTGATGATAGCCTGATGGATTTTCCTTTGTATGTGATCTATTTTCTCTCTCTGGCTGCTTTTAAGAAGCTGTCTTTATCCTTGATCTTTGCCATTTTAATTATACTATGTCTTGATGTTGTCTTCCTTGGGTTCCTTGTGTTGGGAGATCTGTGCACTTCCATGACTTGAGAGACTATCTCCTTCCCCAGATTGGGAAATTTTTCAGCAATTACCTCCTCAATTACACTTTCTGTCTCTTTTTCTCTCTCTTCCTCTTCTGGTACCCCTATAATGCAAATATTGTTCCGTTTGGATTGGTCACATAGTTCTCTCAATATTCTATCATTCTTAGAGATTCTTTTTTCTCTCTGGGCCTCAGCTTCTTTGTATTCCTCTTCTCTTATTTCTATTCCATTTACTTTCTCTTCTACTATATCTAATCAGCTTTTAAATCTGTCCATTGTATGTTTCATTTCAGATATGGAATTTCTTAATGATTGAATATCTGACTTAAATTTGTTCCTTATTTCTTGAATATTTTTCTTTACCTCCATAAGCATGTTCATAATTTTTATTTTGAACTCTCTTTCAGGAAGATTGGTGATTTCAGTTTCATTTGGCCCTTTTTCTGGGGTTTGTGAGATTTTGGTCTGAACCATGTTCTTTTGATGTTTCATTATTTTGTGTGGTGCCCACTAGTGCCCAGAGCTCTAATCTCTAGAGCTGTTCAGCTCCTAGAGTGAGGTTGGAGGTCATAGGGGAGTGGAGCTGGTGCCTGGGTGGAGGATAGATCTGTTTCCTGATTCCCATCTGCTGTACCTGTCTCCAGTGTCAGAGCCAGTGGGCCGAGCACTCCTTGGCATCTCTAGCTGTTGTAGGTGGGGTCTCCCTTTGGCTGGCCTGACACCAGCCCAGTGACTGCGGGTTTGTGAACTGGTGCTGTCAGGCCAGGAAGAATACTTGACAGGCTGGATATCACAGTGGGGTGCCTCAGAGCTGAGCAGCCAGCCAGTTGATGGAGCATCTAAAGCTCCCCAAAGTTCCCAACCAGCTGGGCAGAGCACACCCAGACAACCTTGTCCAGCTCTCCCTTTTCCTGCGCAGCAAGTTCCGTGCAAACACTGCCCCTTCAGCAACCCTCTTGCTGCTAGGGAGCCTGTCAGACTGCCTGCCTTTCCTCTGACACAGCAGCTGGATGTGGATCCCAGCCTCCACACATGGCCTAGAATCTCAGTCTCTAAAGCACCCCACCTGTCCCAGCTCCCCAGTGTCCAGAGCACCACACAATGTAGGTTTCTGCTCACAAAGCAGACCTCCAGGGCTATATGTTCATCAGTCCCAGGCTTCCACCCTCTCCCCGCTCTGTTTCTCTTCTTTCCACCGGTGAAGTGGGGTGGGGGAAGGGCTTGGGTCCCGCCTGATTAAGGCTTTCGTATGTTACCCTGCTTTGTGAGGTCTGCTCTGTGCATGAGGTCTGTGTGTGCAGTCTGGTTCAGCCTTCTTTCTTGTTGTTGTTTTAGGGTTAGTTGTATTAATTAAGTATATTTTTGTACTATTTGTGGTTTTGGGAGGCGTTCTCCGTCTCACCTCTCATGCCACCTTCTTGAATCTCTCAAACAAATGTATGTTGGCATTTGTAGAAGAAACATTTTCCCAGATTCAAAATCTGTGGTTTCATCTGAATCTCTTACAAAATTTAAAATTGTGAACTCAGGCATGGAACTTATTTTATTTCTAAATTATTCTTCTGAAATTTATTCAGTGCAAGAGGTTGTCAAATGGATCCCTCTTGTGAGTTGAAGATGGTATTTATTTCTGCCAGCTTCAAGCACTTTAGGATGGAGCTGAATGTCAATATATAGCAAATATAGTTGCAGTAACTTGAACTCGATAGAAAGAAATTGGATCCGATACTTTGAACCATAATTTCCAGCTCATAACTCCACTCCTCAGCTATGATTCCACAGATATTTTCTAATAAAGGCAGATCATGTTAATCTTTTAACTACTATATAAAATTTACTGAAGTATTTTAAAGATTTTTTAAAATTATTTTTGTTTTTTGTCTTATCAGATGCCAAAATAATACAGGTATCCCCACTTTTTGAAAATTTGCATCATGCTGCTTGGCTTTTAACAAAAGGCCTGTTTTTGCTAACCAAAAGAAATATGAACATCTTCACTTTTAGGAGAAAAGGAGGGAAAAAAAGAAAATAGGGTTCAGTGTTTGTATTGCAACGAGCTCTAATAAAGGCAGCGTGCACCTCCAGCAGTGAGAGTGGCACCACCAAGTCCCTTCCCCGGGAGCCACACTTAGCATCTCAGCTTCAGCCTCCAGAACTTTCAGCTGTGGGAGCATCTGTGTTTTATCTTGATTTATTTTGTGCATCCGTTAGCAGAATGTGTTCTAAGGTGTCAGAAAAGCCTAAGAAGTTATTTTGGAGGTTTGGGAATGCTCACAAATTTTTCCATGTAATTAATGGTAATTACTTCTTCAATTTACATCATTTCAGTTTAGGAAGGTTTTCCTAAGAACACTGTACTTTTGGATAGCAGAAGAAACTTGTATATGAGTTCTATTCAAATGGAAAATAATTCAGATTGTTGCTGATAATAACCATTTTCTTTTCAGTGCTATAATTCAGGTTTTGTTTCTTTACAAATACGAAATCTCTGCCAGCAAAAGCTGAACTCACAAGTCTGTGGCTATAACTGGAAGGAAAGGCCAGAGCCATTCTGGACTGGAGCTGCTTTCTCATGACTGTTCAGTGGGCAAACACGTGGCAGAAGCAGACAAGTGGGTGAGCGTTCTGGAGCTTCTGCTGGTACAGGAGACACTGGTTGCCGGAGACACCAGGGGTGAAATCAAATTAAGTAATCTGGTTTAGGATTAAATTGAGATGATATTTCTTAGCAACTGTTTTGGCAGAAAGTTATGCATAATGACATCCTAATAGCTATTAAGGTAGTAAAAAGCTCACTATCATTTATCAGTATGTACAGCATCCAAGGAGAATTCACTGAGTATTGTGCATTTTCATTAAATTGGCATCTTTGATCCAAAGGTTCTAGTAGAAGAATTAACAAGAATAAAAAACATCTCTTCATCATACCAAAAAGTCCATGACATAGATCTCTCTACATGCCTTCATATATACCTGGACAATGTTTTTCTTTTCATTAGAAAATTGTTCTTTTTTTACATTAATATATTTTATTTTGGAAGATTGTTCACATGTATTTAAATGTTACTAGTTAATAAAATCCCTATTTATTCAAAGTGGCAGGAAGTTCAAAACAAGTCATTTAAAAATTTCCTTGCTTTGCTGAGAAAGGGAATATTGACATCAAAAACACGTCACTACAATCCAAAACAAGTTTTTTTTACAGTCTTTCCATCTACAATAATATTTTTGATGACAAGCTGAATGATTGATGAGCCTAGCACAGTGTAAGATCTGAAAGTCTTAATCACCCGAAAATGGTTAAATTATTGAGACACAGAGGATATAACATGAAATCAGAAGAGTTGTTTTAGACTATTGATGGGGCCATGCACTCACTCATAGTGATATGGTCAAATATTTCCATCTCTCTGCACTTCATTTATAAAATTGAATAGACAATAGCATTAACCCAATGGGCCATAAGAATCAGAATGTATAATGGATATACTGTGCTTCATAAATTATATGAAGAGCTAAGTAAATATATGTTGTTTGTAAAGCAGATTAATGACTAGCTAGGGTGACTGAGTGGTACCAGGTTAAGGTCATGAAGTTTCTTTTTGGGCTAATAAACATGTTCTACAATTAAAATATATATATATATATATATGTGTGTGTGTGTGTGTGTGTGTATGTGTGTGTGTGTAGCTTTAGAGAGAAATATTTCTCATATTCCAAAATTTTGAAATTGGTAACCCAAGAAATCAGTCCTGTTACATCCACTGTAGGTTAATTAAAACTACCATTTTAACTTATTTTAATTAAAATATTTTTTGAGGTCATTGTAGCTTCACATGTATCTACAAAATAATAATAAAGACAGATCCTTTGTATACTTTCCCCAGTTTTCCCCAACATTACCATTACATAAATAATGGTACATTATCATCACTAAGATACTGATTTGGATTTATTCAGACTTACAGTTTTACTTGCACTCCTTTATGTGTATATGCATTTAGTTATACACACTTTCATCGCGTGTATAGGTTAATGTTTTGATCACTGTAGTCAAGATAGAGAACAATTCCATAACCACAAGGTTCTCTGTTGCCCTTTATTACCAAACCCATTTTCCTCTGCCCTCCCCTGTCACTAACTTGTTCTCCATTTTGAAGTTTTGTCATTTCAAAATTGTTATGTAAATGGAGTCATACAGTTTACATTTTAGGTTTGGCTTTTTCACTTAAGCATATTTCTCCAAAGATACACTCAAGTTATTGTTTGTATCAATGTTCATTCCTTTTTATTTCTGAGTATTTTTCTGTGGAATGGATGGGGTGCCCATCCATTGGTATACCATTCATGTAGAGGTTTGTTTGTGAACATGTTTTCATTCCTCTGAGGCTAATGCTCAGGAATGCAATTACTGCATCATATGGTAATTGCCAAACTGTTTTCTAGAGTGGCTGTACCATTTTACATTCTAACAGGCAACATATGAGTGATGCAGTTCCTCCACATCATCACGAGCACTTGATATTAGCATTATTTTTTTAACTAGAACAATTATAGTTGTACTTAGCCAGGAGGAGCAGAGAAAAACGAAGTCTATGCCCTCTTGTCTGGGCTGTTCCAAACTGACTAAGGGCGTGATTTGAAATTTAGAGATTTTTTTGCTTCCCAGTCAGATGACTATACACGTGTGTGTCTGTTTTTGCACTCTGCTATGTTCCATGGCTCTATGTCTGACTAATCAAATCTGCCTCTGGTTTTCCTTAGTGCCAGTTATGCCTCTGGTCACTGCCCTACAAAATCCCAGCTGCAGTTTATGTGTATTTCTGTTGCTGCTTGTCTGTATTCAGCTGATACATTCTTGAGCAAATCAAATCGTCAAATTGTTTCCTGGCTCATTTACTCATCTGTGAAAATAGGGAGATCCATCAAAAATATGTCTCTGAAATCTATTATCAAATAGACTTCCAATGACATGAAAAATGTAAACCGACAAATGCGGGAGGTAGTTGCATGACACCACTCCTTATGGATTTCCCATTCTGTATTCAGATTTTTTTCTTTTTAATGGATATCTAAAGATTCTTCCAGTTTTCTTTGACTGTGTTTTGGGTGCTCTATTCTGGACATTATGTCAGACAGAAAGATTCACATTGTCTTATAAGTGTATGAAATATAGTTACAGATTTAAGATTTATAGATGTATATTGTTATCCAAACCATATTATTAGAATTAAGTTGTGGTCAGATGTGTGAATGAAATCTTGGTAGAATATAAGCTCCATAAGGGGAAGACTGAGTTGATTTTTATGCACCATGTATCCCCAGTACCTAGAGAAGATGCTCAGTGAACATTCACTAAATTAATAATAGGTAACAGAAGTACAATTTTAGAACTTGCAATTGATATGGCACAGTTTCCAGTGAATAAAAACATGTAGCTAATGAATCGGAATGGATCCTGGCTGGTGTGCTGTACCAGTGTGCACCATTGGGTATGAGCCATGGGTGCAGGTATAATAGAGGGAGAGACTGTTGGTGGCTAGAGGAGGGGCCACCAAAGTTGGGCTTTGAAGATGTGTAGATTTCAAGGGGAGTGGGGATGAGGGTATTTAACTAGGAAAAATGATTTAATTAAAAGCTTCAAGGTGATTTGCTCCAGAAAATAATAACAATCTGGTTTAACTGGTGAAATGGAATAAGTTTTTAAAAGTAGCTTGAGAGGAAAAGATATTAGTGAGTGTCTGATTATCTTGATTTGGTCAACAGTATACACATGTCAAGATGCATCAAACTCTACACTAATATTTATGCATTTTATTGTATGAACCTCAATATAAAAAAACAATAGCTTAGAGTCCAGATATTGAGATATTGAAGGGTCTGATATTTAATTTTTTTATTCTCATCTAAATATACAGGGCTTTTTTGTTACTTCAAAAAATAAGATAACAACACTTTTGAATATATTTTTCTGTCCTCTTCCTTTTTGTTATTATTGAGTTAACCCATTTAATTTCTAGAATTTTAAAAACCAATTGAACCATTAACCTATAATCAGTAGCATTTAAAATTTAATAAAGGCATAAAATGTAGAAATTAGTTCATTTATTATAGCAATTCCTAAAAGTTCTCAAAAAATCAAATGAAACCTATTGTTTATATTAAAAAACTAAAAGAAAGAAATTGGTATATCTTGACCATGTTATGCTTAGAGCCAGTATCTTTGATCATATCTTTTTTATGGCAGAAATAAAAAATCTATTAAATTTTTTATGCAATATGAGTAACCAAGCGAGTGAGAGGGTCATCCTACATGGTCATAAATAAATCACATTAAGATTCTGTCATATGTCTTAGAGCTGTGCTCGAACCTGTTCTCATCTAGGAGGCATTGAAGATAATAGCAAGTCAGAGCCATTATTTAGTTATATAGAAGAAACAGCCTATAAATACTAAGTCCACTACTCGGCCTCTCTTCTCTCCTTGTATTTTCTCAGCACTATCAACTGGGACACACTGTCTTCTATTAGAATCTAGAAAAGTGACAGAAACTTAACCACTGTATATTTGTATATATGTATATTTATATGTATATAAGAGGGTATATTTTGATTATTATTATTATTTTTTGGTATCATTAATCTACAATTACATGAGGAACATTATGTTTACTAGACTCCTCCCATCACCAAGTTCCCGCCACATACGCATTGCAGTCACTGTCCATCAGCGTAGTAAGATACTGTAGAATCACAACTTGTCTTCCCTGTGTTGTACAGCCCTCCCCATGCACCCCACACACATTATACATGCTAATCATAATGCCCCTTTTCTCTCCCCCACCTTATCCCTCTCTTCCCACTCAACCCCCTAGTCCCTTTCCGTTTGGTAACTGTTAGTACATTCTTGGGTTCTGTGAATCTCCTGCTGTTTTACTCCTTCAGTTTTTTCTTTGTTCTTATACTCCACATATGAGTAAAATCATTTGATACTTGTCTTTCTCCACCTGGCTTCTTTCACTGAGCATAATACCCTCTAGCTCTATCCCTGTTGTTGCAAATGATAGGATTTGTTTTCTTCTTATGGCTGAATAATATTCCGTTGGGTGTATGTACCACATCTTCTTTATCCATTCATCTACTGATGGACACTTAGGTTGCTTCCATTTCTAGGCTATTGTAAATAGTGCTGTGATAAATATAGGGGTGCATATGTCTTTTTCAAACTGGGTTCCTGCATTCTTAGAGTGAATTCCTAGGAGTGAAATTCCTGGGTTAAATGGTATTTCTATTTTGAGTTTCTTGAGAAACCTCCATACTGCATTCCACAATGGTTGAATTTACATTCCCACCAGCAGTGTAGGAGGGTTCCCCTTTCTCCACAACCTGGCCACATTTGTTGTTGTTTGTCTTTTGGATGGTGGCAATCCTTACTGATGAGAGGTGATATCCAATTGTGCTTTTAATTTGCATTTCTTTGATGACTAGCGATGTGGAGCATCTTTTCATGTGCCTGTTGGCCATCTGAACTTCTTTGGAGAACTTTCTGTTCAGATACTCTGCCCATTTTTTAATTGGATTATTTGCTTTTTGTTTGCTTTATATATTTTGGATGTCAACCCTTTATTGGATATGTCATTTATGAGTATATTCTCCCAGAGTGTAGGATGCCTTTTTGCTCTATTGGTGGTGTTCTTTGCTGTACAGAAGCTTTTCGGCTTGATATATTCCCAGGTATTCATTTTTGCTTTTGTTTCCCTTGCCCGGGGAGATATGTTCATAAAGAAGTTGCTCATGTTTATGTCCAAGAGATTTTTGACTATGTTTTTTTTTTATATTTTATTTTGGTATCATTAATCTACAATTACATGAAGGACATTATGTTTACTAGGCTCCCCACTTCACCAAGTCCCCTCCACATCCCCATTCACAGTCACTGTCCATCAACATAGTAAGATGCTGTAAAATCACTGCTTGTCTTCTCTGTGTTGCACAGCCCTCCCCGTGACCCCCCACACTATACATGCTAATCGTAATGCCCCCTTTCCTTTTTTCCCACCCTTATCCCTCCCTTCCCACCCGTCCTCCCCAGTCCCTTTCCCTTTGGTAACTATTAGTCCATTCTTGGGTTCTGTGCTTCTGCTGCTGTTTTGTTCCTTCAGTTTTCTTTTGTTCTTCTACTCCACATATAAGTGAAATCATTTGGTACTTGTCTTTCTCCGCCTGGCTTATTTCACTGAGCATAATACCCTCTAGCTCCATCCATGTTGTTGCGAATGGTAGGATTTGTTTTTTTCTTATGGCTGAGTAATATTCCATTGTGTATATGTACCAAATCTTCTTTATCCATTCATCTACTGATGGACATTTAGGTTGCTTCCATATCTTGGCTATTGTAAATAGTGCAGTGATAAACATAGGGGTGCATCTGTCTTTTTCAAACTCGAGTGCTGCATTCTTGGGGTAAATTCCTAGAAGTGGAATTCCTGAGTCAAATGGTATTTCTATTTTGAGCATTTTGAGGAACCTCCATACTGCTTTCCACAATGGCTGAACTAATTTACATTCCCACCAGCAGTGTAGGTGGGTTCCCCTTTCTCCACAACCTCGCCAACATTTGTTGTTGTTTGTCTTTTGGATGGTAGCCATCCTTACTGGTGTGAGATGATATCTCATTGTGGTTTTAATTTGCATTTCTCTGATGACAAGCGATGTGGAGCATCTTTTCATGTGTCTGTTGGCCATCTGAATTTCTTCTTTAGAGAACTGTCTATTCAGATCCTCTGCCCATGTTTTAATTGGATTATTTGCTTTTTGTTTGTTGAAGTGTGTGAACACTTTATATATTTTGGATTTCAACCCTTTATTGGATCTGTCATTTATGAATATATTCTCCCATACTGTAGGATACCTTTTTGTTCTATTGATGGTGTCCTTTGCTGTACAGAAGCTTTTCAGCTTGATATAGTCCCATTTGTTCATTTTTGTGTTTGTTTCCCTTGCCCAGGGAGATATGTTCAAGAAGAGGTCACTCATGTTTATGTCTAAGAGATTTTTGCCTGTTTATTTCTAAGAGTTTTATGGTTTCATGACTTACATTCAGGTCTTTGATCCATTTGGAGTTTACTTTTGTATATGGGGTTAGACAGTGACCCAGTTTCATTCTCTTACATGTAGCTGTCCAGTTTTGCCAGCACCATCTGTTGAAGAGACTGTCATTTCCCGATTGTATGTCCATGGCCCCTTTATCGAATATTAGTTAACCATGTTGTTTGGGTTAATGTTTGGAGTCTCTATTCTGTTCCATTGGTCTGCGGCTCTGTTCTTGTGCCAGTACCAAATTGTCTTGATTCCTGTGGCTTTGTAGTAGAGCTTGAAGTGGGGAGTGAGATCCCCCCCACTTTATTCCTCCTTATCAGGATTGCTTTAGCTATTCGGGGTCTCTGCTGTTTCCATATGAATTTTTTAACTATTTGTTCCAGTTCATTGAAGAATGCTGTTGGTAGTTTGATAGGGATTGCATCGAATCTGTATATTGCTTTGGGCAGGATGGCCATTTTGACGATATTAATTCTTCCTAGCCAAGAGCATGGGATGAATTTCCATTTATTAGTGTCCTCTTTAACTTCTCTTAGGACTGTCTTGGAGTTTTCTGGGTATAGGTCTTTCACTTCCTTGGTTAGGTTTATTCCTAGGTATTTTATTCTTTTTGATGCTATTGTGAATGGAATTGTCTTCCTGATTTCTCTTTCTATTAGTTTATTGTTAGTGTATAGGAAAGCCATAGATTTCTGTGTGTTAATTTTGTATCCTGCAACTTTGCTGAATTCCGATATTAGCTCTAGTAGTTTCAGAGTGGAGTCTTTAGGGTTTTTTATGTACAATATCATGTCATCTGCAGATAGTGACATTTAACTTCTTCTTTACAAATCTGGATTCCTTGTATTTCTTTGTTTTGTCTAATTGCCGTGGCTAGGAGAGTGGGCATCTCTGTCTTGTTCCTGATTGCAGAGGAAAAGCTTCCAGCTTCTCGCTATTCAGTATGATGTTGGCTGTGGGTTTATCATATATGGACTTTATTATGTTGAGGTACTTGTCCTCTATACCCATTTTGTTGAGAGTTTTTATCATGAATGGCTGTTGAATTTTATCGAATAATTTTTCAGCATCTATGGAGATGATCCTGTGGTTTTTGTCTTTCTTTTTGTTGATGTGATGGATGATGTTGATAGATTTTCGGATGTTGTACCATCCTTGCATCCCTGGGATGAATCCCACTTGGTCATGGTGTATGATCCTTTTGATGTATTTTTGAATTCGCTTTGCTAATATTTTGTTGAGTATTTTTGCATCTATGTTCATCAGGGATATTGGTCTGTAGTTTTCTTTTTTGGTGGGGTCTTTGCCTGGTTTTGGTATTAGGGTGATGTTGGCTTCATAGAATGAGTTTGGGAGTATTCCCTCTTCTTCTATTTTTTGGAAAATTTTAAGGAGAATGGGTATTATGTCTTCTCTGTATGTCTGATAAAATTCCGAGGTAAATCCATCCTGTCTGGGGGTTTTGTTTTTTGTAGTTTTTTGACTACCGCTTCAATTTCGTTGCTGGTAATTGGTCTGTTTAGATTTTCTGTTTCTTTCTGGGTCAGTCTTGAAAGGTTGTATTTTTCTAGAAAGTTGTCCATTTCTCCTAGGTTTCCCAGCTTGTTAGCATATAGGTTTTCATAGTACTCTCTACTAATTCTTTGTATTTCTGTGGGGTCCATCATGATTTTTCCTTTCTTGTTTCTGATTCTGTTGATTTGTGTTGACTCTCTTTTCCTCTTAATAAGTCTGGCTAGAGGCTTATCTATTTTGTTTATTTTCTCGAAGAACCAGCTCTTGGTTTCATTGACTTTTTCTATTGTTTTATTCTTCTCGATTTTATTTATTTCTTCTCTGATCTTTATTATGTTCCGCCTTCTGCTGACCTTAGGCATCATTTGTTCTTCTTATTCCAATTCGATAATTGTGACATTAGACCATTCATTTGGAATTGTTCTTCCTTCTTTAAATATGCCTGGATTGCTATATACTTTCCTCTTAAGACTGCTTTTGCTGTATCCCACAGTAGTTGGGGCTTTGTGTTGTTGTTGTCATTTGTTTCCATATGTTGCTGTATCTCAATTTTGATTTGGTCATTGATCCATTGATTATTTAGGAGCGCGTTGTTAAGCCTCCATGTGTTTGTGAGCCTTTTTGCTTTCTTGGTACAATTTATTTCTAGTTTTATGCCTTTGTGGTCTGAAAAGTTCGTTGGTAGGATTTCAATCTTTTGGAATTTACTGAGGCTCTTTTTGTGGCCTAGTATGTGGTCTATTCTGGAGAATGTTCCATGTGCACTTGAGAAGAATGTGTATCCTGTTGCTTTTGGATGTGGAGTTCTGTAGATGTCTATTAGGTCCATCTGTTCTAGTGTCTCGTTCAGTGCCTCTGTGTCCTTACTTATTTTCTGTTTGGTGGATCTGTCCTTTGGAGTGAGTGGTGTGTTGAAGTCTCCCAGAATGAATGCATTGCATTCTATTTCCTCCTTTAATTCTGTTAGTATTTGTTTCACATATGTTGGTGCTCCTGTATTGGGTGCATATATATTTATAATGGTTATATCCTCTTGTTAGACTGAGCCCTTTATCATTATGTAATGTCCTTCTTTATCTTTTGTTACTTTCTTTATTTTGAAGTCTGTTTTGCCTGATACTAGTACTGCAACACCTGCTTTTTTCTCTCTGTTGTTTGCATGAAATATATTTTCCATCCCTTGACTTTAAGTCTGTGCATGTCTTTTGGTTTGAGGTGAGTCTCTTGTAAGCAGCATATGGATGGGTCTTGCTTTTTTATCCATTCTATTACTCTGTGTCTTTTGATTGGTGCATTCAGTCCATTTACATTTAGGGTGATTATTGAAATGTATGTATTGCCATTGCAGGCTTTAAGTTTGTGGTTACCAAAGGTTCGAGGTTAGCTTCTTTACTATCTTACTGTCTAACTTAACTCACTTATTGAGCTATTATAAACACGGTCTGATGATTCTTTGTTTCTCTCCCTTCTTATTCCATCTCCTCCCTTCTTCATATGTTGGGTGTTTTGTTCTGTGCTCTTTTTAGGAGTGCTCCCGTCTATAGCAGTCCCTGTAAGATGCCATGTAGAGGTGGTTTATGGGAGGCAAATTCCCTCAACTTTTGCTTGTCTGGGAAGGAGGCTAGGACCTCCTTCATATTTAAATGATAATCGTGCTGGATACAGTATTCTTGGTTCAAGGCCCTTCTGTTTCATTGCATTAAGTATATCATGTCATTCTCTTCTGGCCTGTAGGGTTTCTGTTGAGAAGTCTGATGATAGCCTGATGGGTTTTCCTTTGTAGGTGACCTTTTTTTTTCTCTCTGGCTGCCTTTAATACTTTGTCCTTGTCTTTGATCTTTGCCACTTTAATTATTTTGTGTCTTGGTGTTGTCCTCCTTGGATCCCTTGTCATGGAATTTCTGTGTACCTCTGTGGTCTGAGAGGCCATTTCCAACCCTAGTTTGGGGAAGTTTTACGCAATTATTTCTTCAAAGACACTTTCTATCCCTTTTTCTCTCTCTTCTTCTTCTGTTTCCCCTATAATGCAGATATTGTTCTGTTTCGATTGGTCACACAGTTCTCTTAAAATTCTTTCATTCCTGGAGATCCTTTTATCTCTCTCTGCATCAGCTTCTCTGCGTTCCTGTTCTCTGTTTTCTAGTCCATTAATGGTCTCTTGCATCTCGTCCATTCTGTTTTGAAGTCCTTCCAGAGATTGTTTTATTTCTGTACTCTCCCTCCTTAGTTCTTGCATATTTCTCTGCAAGTCCATCAGCATGGTTATGACTTTTGTTTTGAATTCTTTTTCAGGAAGACTGGTTAAATCTATCTCCCCAGGTTCCTTCTCAGGGGAAGATGTAGAAGATGTAGAAGCTGTCTGGGTTAGTCTTGTCTGGATCAAAATTTTGCCTTTTCATGTGGATAGGTGCAGTGGAGTGCTATTGACGCATCTGTCAACTGGGAGAGTGAAGACTCTTTCTACTTGGCTCCTGGCCTTTCTTTACTGGGACAACTCAGACCCCTAGTGGCTTTTGTTGGGCAATTGCGTGTAGATTGGGTCTTTGTATCTTGCCTGGCCGGTATGGAGGAAGCTCCCTTGCTGTGGGTGTGGCCAGCCTCATGGGGCTGTTTGCCTGTTTACCTCCATCAGGGGTCTCAGAACTGTTGCCCTGGGGGTTAGTGCACCTGGAGTTCCCTGGAATTTCCAGGTACTGGACTGTGACCCGGGATGCTTCCATCCAGTTGTGGGGTCCCTGTCCCTTTAAGACTTTCAAAAAGTACTCACTTTTCTTTGTCCCAGGGGCACCAACTTTGGGACCCACTCGAAGGTCTTACTGTCCTGTTTCCCTAGTATCCAGCACCCTGCACATGCACTGTGTCTGCGCTCTGGTGCGGATGGCTAGCGCTGGGTGTTTAGCAGTCCTTGGCTCCCTCTGCCTCCCCGCTCTGACTCCTCTCCTCCTGCAGGGAGCTGGGTGAGGGGCCTTGGGTCCTGCCGGGCTGCGACTTCTATCTTACCCCTTTCACTAGGCGCTGGATTCTTGCAGGTGTGGATGTAGTCTGGCTGTTGTCCTGTGTCTTCTGTCCTCTCTTTTTGGATTAGTTGTATTTGTTTTATTTTCAAAAATATATATGTTTTTGGGAGAAGATTCCCACTGTTCTACTCATGCCACCATCTTGGCCCTGCCCCCTCTGCCTATGTTTTCTTCTAAGACTTTTATGGTTTCATGGCTTACATTCAGGTCTTTGATCCATTTCAAATTTACTTTTGTGTATGGGGTTATATGACGATCCAGTTTCATTCTCTTACATGTAGCTGTCCAGTTTTACCAACACCAGCTGTTGAAGAGGCTGTCATTTCCCCCATTGTATATCCATGGCTCCTTTATCATATATTAATTGACCATATATGTTTGGGTTAATATCTGGACTCTTTACTCTGTTCCACTGGTCTGTGGGTCTGTTCTTGTGCCAGTACCAAAGTGTCTTAATTACTGTGGCTTTGTAGCAGAGCTTGAAGTTGGGGAGCATGATCACCCCTGCTTTATTTTTCCTTCTCAGTATTGCTTTGGCTCTTCAAGGTCTTCTGTGGTTCCATATGAATTTTAATACTATTTGTTTGAGTTCATTGAAGAATGCTGTTGGTATTTTGATAGGGATTGCATTGAATCTGTAGATTGTTTTAGGCAGTATGGCAATTTTGACAATATTAATTCTTCCTAGCCAAGAGCATGGAATGAGTTCCTATTTGTTAGTGTCCTCTTTAATTTCTCTTAAGAGTGTCTTATAGTTTTCAGGGTATAGGTCTTTCACTTCCTTGGTTAGGTTTATTCATAGGTATTTTATTCTTTTTGATGCAATTATGAATGGAATTGTTTTCCTGATTTCTCTTTCTCCTAGTTCATCATTAGTGTATAGGAAAGCCACAGATTTCTGGGTATTAACTTTGTATCCTGCAACTTTGCTGAATTCTGATATTAGTTCTAGTAGTTTGGGAGTGGAGTCTTTAGGGTTTTTCATGTACAATATCATGTCATCTGCAAATAGTGACAGTTTGACTTCTTCTTTACCAGTCTGGATGCCTTGTATTTCTTTGTTTTGTCTGATTGCCATGGCTAGGACCTCCAGTACTATGTTGAATAACTGTGGGGAGAGTGAGCATCCCTGTCTTATTCTCAATCTTAGGTGAAAAGCTTTACACTGTTAAGTATGATGTTGGCTATGGGTTTGTCATATATGGCCTTTATTATGTTGAGATACTTGCCCTCTATACCCATTTTGTTTAGAGTTTTTATCATGAATGGATGTTGCATTTTGTTGAATGCTTTTTCAGTATCTATGGAGATGATCATGTGGTTTTTGTCCTTTTTGATGTTGATGGATTTTCGAATGTTGTACCATCCTTGCATCTCTGAGATGAATCCTACTTGATCATGGTGTATAATCTTCTTGATGTATTTTTTTTTAGATGCTTTAATGACGGTCTTGCAAGTTTGGGTGTCTGATGGTTAGGTACCTTCTTGATGTATTTTTGAATTCGTTTTGCTAATATTTTGTTGAGTATTTTTGCATCTATGTTCATCAGGTATATTGGTCTGTAATTGTCTTTTTTTGTGGGGTCTTTGCCTGGTTTTGGTATTAGAGTGATGCTAGCTTCATAGAATGAGTTTGGAAGTTTTCTCTTCTCTTCTATTTTTTGGAAAACTTTAAGGAGAATGGGTTTTATGTCTTCTCTATATGTCTGATAAATTTCATATTGGTTTTTCCTTTCCCATTTCTGATTCTGTTGATGATGTGTGTGTAGACTCTCTTTTTCTCTTAATAAGTTTGGCTAGGGGCTTATCTATTTTGTTTATTTTGTCAAAGAACCAGCTCTTGGTTTCATTGATTTTTTCTATTGTTTTATTCTTCTCAATTTTATTTATTTCTTCTCTGATCTTTATTATGTCCCTCCCTCTGCTGACTTTGGGCTTCATTTCTTCTTTTTCCAATTTCCATAATTGTGACTTCAGACTATTCATTTGGGATTGTTCTTCCTTCTTTAGATATGCATGGATTGCTATATACTTTCCTCTTAGAACTACCTTTGCTGTGTCCCACAAAAGTTTCAGCTTTGTGCTGTTATTGTCATTTGTCTCCATATAGTGATTGATCTCTGTTTTTATTTGGTCACTGATCCATTGATTATTTAGGAGCATGTTGTTAAGCCTCCATGTGTTTGTGAGGCTTTTTGTTTTCTTTATACAGTTTATTTCTAGTTTTATACCTTTGTGGTCTGAAAAGTTCATTGGTAGAATTTCAATCTTTTTTAATTTACTGAGGCTCTTTTGGTGGCCTAGTATGTGGTCTATTCTGGAAAATGTTCCATGTGCACTTGAGAAGAATGTGTATCGTGCTGCTTTTGGATGTAGAGTTCTGTAGATGTCTGTTAGGTCCATCTGTTCTAGTGTGTTGTTCAGTGCCTCTGTGTCCTTGCTTATTTTCTGTTTGGTGGATCTGTCCTTTGGAGTGAGTGGTGTGTTGAAGTCTCCCAGAATGAATGCATTGCATTCTATTTCCTCCTTTAATTCTGTTTGTACTTGTTTCACATATGTTGGTGCTCCTGTATTGGGTGCATATATATTTATAATGGTTATATCCTCTTGTTGGACTGACCTCTTTATCATTATGTAATGTCCTTATTTATCTTTTGTTATTTTCTTTATTTTGAAGTCTTTTTTGTCTGATACTAGTACTGCAACACCTGCTTTTTTCTCTCTGTTGTTTGCATGAAATATATTTTTCCATCCCTTGACTTTAAGTCTGTGCATGTCTTTTGGTTTGAGGTGAGTCTCTTGTAAGCAGCATATGGATGGGTCTTGCTTTTTTATCCATTCTATTACTCTGTGTCTTTTGATTGGTGCATTCAGTCCATTTACATTTAGGGTGATTATTGAAAGATATGTACTTATTGCCATTGCAGGCTTTAGATTCATGGTTACCAAAGGTTCAAGGGTAGCTTCTTTACTATCTAACCATCTAATTTAACTCAGTTTTTAAGCTGTTATAAACACAGTCTTATGATTCTTTATTTCTCTCCCTTCTTATTCCTCCTCCTCCATTCTTTATATGTTACAATATTTTATTCTGTACTCTTTTGTGTTTCCTTTGACTGCTTTTGTGAATAGTTGATTTTATTTTTTGCCTTTAGTTACTATTTGGTTGGTCTGCTTTCTTTGTTGTGATTTTATTTTCTTTGGTGACATTTATTTAGCCTTAGAAGTCATTCCATCTAGAGTAGTCCCTTTAAAATATCCTGTAGAGGTTGTTTGTTGAAGTCAAATTCCATCAACATTTTTGCTTGTCTGGGAATTGTTTAATCCCTCCTTCATATTTAAATGATAATCGTGCTGGATAAGTATTCTTGGTTCAAGGCCCTTCTGTTTCATTGCATTAAGTATATCATGTCATTCTCTTCTGGCCTGTAGGGTTTCTGTTGAGAAGTCTGATGATAGCCTGATGGGTTTTCCTTTGTAGGTGACCTTTTTTCTCTCTCTGGCTACCTTTAATACTCTGTCCTTGTCTTTGATCTTTGCCATTTTAATTATTATATGTCTTGGTGTTGTCCTCCTTGGGTCCCTTGTGTTGGGAGATCTGTGGGCTTCTATGGTCTGAGAGACTATTTCCACCTCCAGTTTGGGGAAGTTTTCAGCAATTATTCCTTTAAAGACACTTTCTA
The DNA here is from genome assembly GCF_040802235.1 of Manis javanica. NCBI lineage: Eukaryota > Metazoa > Chordata > Mammalia > Pholidota > Manidae > Manis > Manis javanica. The sequence continues at coordinate 156,494,855 of NC_133157.1, forward strand.
TCTCTTTTTCTCTCTCTTCTTCTTCTGGTACCCCTATAATGCAAATATTTTTCTATTTGGATTAGTTACACAGTTCTCTTAATATTCTTCCATTCCTGCAGATCCTTTTATGTCTCTCTGCCTCAGCTTCTCTGTATTCCTGTTCTCTGATTTCTATTCCATTAATGGTCTCTTGCAGCTCATCCAGTCTGCTCTTACATCCTTCCAGAGATTGTTTTATTTCTGTATTCTCCCTCCTGACTTCATCCCTTAGCTCTTGCATACTTTTCTGCAGGTTGATCAGCATGGTTATGACCTTTTTTTGAATTCTTTTTCAGGAAGATTGGTTAAATCTATCTCCCCAGGCCCTCTCTTGGGGTTTGTCTGGGTAATTCTGGACTGGACCAAATTCTTCTGCCTTTTCATGGTGATAGAGGTAGTCATAGGCAGGTGGTACGTGTGTCAGCTGGGAAAACAAAGTCCCTTCCTGCTTACTGGTTGCCTTGCCCTTCTTCACTGCCTCTGCTTGTTACCTGCACACTGGGAGCATTCTCCAGTTTAGTCCCCTGAGCTGCCACGGGCAGGGCCACTGTTAGGGTAGCCCAGAGGCCTTCAGGGAGGGGAAGGCATGCTGGGTGTGCTCTTGTGCAAGAATGGTGCCCGTTTGCATCTTGCCCCAGCTTCCTCTGCCTGCTCCGGGCAGTTGTGTGCCTGCGGCAGACCCTGGGTCTGGCCCAGGCATCTGCGCACCTGGAGGAGACTCTGGGCAGTTGCTGTGGCTGCTCTCCAGCTGCTCTGCCACTGTGGCAGGGCTGCCCCTGGCAGTGGGGGAATGAATGACAGGCTGCAGATTGCTGTGAGGGGCTCCAGAGCTGTGTTGCCACTCGGGGGGCTGGGGCACCTAAGTTCCTCAGGATTCCCAGCCTGCTGGGCTGAGTGTGCTGGGATAATTCTGTCCAGCTGTGAGGCTCCTGTCCCTTTCAGACTTTCAAGAAACACTCGCTTTTCTTTTCTCCCAGGGGAGCTGGCTGCAGGGACCCATAGATTTTACTTTTCCATTTTCCTAATATCCAGCACACCACGCACTGTGTCTGCGGTCTCGGTATGGATGACTAGGGCTGGGTATTTAGCAGTCTTGGATTCCACTCCCTCCCCACTCTGATTCCTCTTCTCCCACTGGTGAGCTGGGGTGGGGGGAGCGCTCGGGTTCTGCCGAGCCACAGCTTGTATCTTACCTCCTTCATGAGATGCTGAGTTCTTGCAGATGTATATGTAGCCGGCTGTTGTACTATATCCTCTGGTCTCTCTTTTAGGAATAGTTGTATTTGTTGTATTTTTAAAAATGTATATGGTTTTGGGAGGAGATTTCTGCTGCCCTACTCATGCCACCATCTTGGCTCCTCCTCTCATATTCTGATTATTATAGAAATATAAAAACACTCATGTTATTATTTGATTTGGACCTGGAATCTCATCATTTACACTGTATACACTGGCAAAGAATGGTTGTAATGCATGAGGTACCAGAATGCCATTCTCTCTTTAGCAGTACACAGAGAGAGGTTTCAAGAGTGTAGTATTATATTTTTTCCCCACCCAATAACACAAATACTTTTTTCAAAAAAGTTACAGGGATGCTTCCATGTGAATATGGTGCATACATGGTGTTATGGGTTATATTATGGTTATGTCTTATAGTAAGTCTTATGTAGTGTATATTATATATTATCCTTTCCCTCAAATTGGCAAAATTTGACCACTTTGACCAAAACATTCACATTAAGAAATGTTTTTAAGCCTTTAAAATGTTTATTGATCATTTCCTAATTAATCCAAATTCTCCCTCTGAAGGAACATTGCAGTTTATTGAAGGATCACACAGAAGCGTTTGAAATCCTCCCCTTCATTAGTTTTAAAGAATGCTAATCTCAGTGATCTCCACAGGCCAATTTGTTAAAAGAAAAATTAGTTTAATATTTGGTGAGGGAACCTCAGAGCCTAAATTAATCAGTTCAGCACCAACATCATTGTGGTGTTTGATTAATTACAATCATCTTACCTTTTAAATCATTTTCTTAGCTCCTGTATCTTCCCAAAGCTCTTTAGCATTCTGTGACTTTTACTATCATTTCTTTCTTTCTTGCATTCTTATCTGTGCTACATGGTAAATTACACTTCTTTGCAAGTCATTAAAAAAATTTTTAACAATAAATCCAAAATATTGTTATTTTAAAATGTACTTCAAAAATGAGGAATATAGTTTATATTCTTGATTTTTCTGAGTGTTCAAAACCCAGTATATCATTTTACCCTTACCACACATCTTGATTTAAAAGTTAAATTTTATCAGATGTATTTGATCTGTATTTAGATTTCATAAGATTTAGAGTTGAAAAGGAAGATTCGCATGCCCAAGTTGTTCCAAACATATCTTAAAAATTTCCAGTAACTTGAACCAAATAGCACTTAAATTTACACTAATTGAAATTAAATAAAAAAACATTCTTTTTCTTGCTGAGTAGTATTTCATTGTATGGATAGACCACAGTTTGTTTACCCATTCATCCAAGGAAGGACATTCAGGCTGTTCCCAGTTTGGGACAATTGTAATTTACACCTATACACATTTGCATATAGGTTTTTGTATGAACATAATGATTCACACTTCTAGGGTAAATAACCAAGAGTGGGAATGCTAAGTCATATTGTAAGTCTCCACTACATGTCTTGAAAACCTGTCAAGTGACTTTTTAGAATGGTTGAATTATTTTGCATTTCCCCCAGCAAGGTACGGTGTTCCAGTTGCTCGTATTTTGGCCAGCCTTTAATGTGGCAAGTAATTTTAGCCATCTAATGTGTGTGCGGTGAGGTGCATTTCCCTCACAGCTAGTGATGTTGAACATCATTTTGTGTGTTGAATTGCCTCCCATATATTCTCTTTGGTGAAGTGTCTGTTCAAGTATCTACACGCATTTCAGAACTGAGGACCTGGAACTCTGTGGGAAATAACCATGAACTAGAGCTCAGGTCTTTGTACAGGGTCCTTTGCCTTTAGTCTTAGAGACTATTAATTTACAAAGTTACTTGGGTCAGCACCTTTCCCCCATCTCAGTTATTTTATACATTTCATTCCCCCAGTGAGACTGTTTCATGTATTTATGTAACTGTTAAAGGATAAACTAAGGCTTACTAAAAATTTTAGGAGTTTACTTGTGCAAAAATCCATTTGGATCAGGCAGTGCCAAACTCGAGGTGGTTAGAACTGCTCCAACAGGAGCCTGAAGAAAGACTTTCAGAGAAGAGGTGGAAGCAAAGCAAGGAAATTATTTGATTGGCTATAGCTTAAGCAGTTGCCTTATTTGGGAAAGCTTAGTTGGCCATTAGTGATTGGTTGTGCTTAAGTTTTGATTTCTTAACCTTGAGGCATTGCAGGCTTAGGTTTTGGTTTGTTCATATACGGAAATACTGTGTAGGCATCATGTAGGCTATTAAGTTTGTTTATTTGCTTACATGGGTACCTCGATCTAATGGCCTCCTTGTTTAATTAATTTGTCAGTTCAGTTAGATTATTTTGTCGTCATCTGCATTTCTCTCTGAGATGTCTGAATCCTCTAAATTACCTTCTAAAAACTTGCATTCATTAAGGTTCATTCTTGGGCTGTAAAGTTCTATGGGTTTTGATAAATATATAAATACATAGCATCTTATGAGCCCACCTTACTGTATCATAAAGAGTAGTTTCACTGCCTTAAATAAATCCTCTGTGCTTCATCTGTTGAAATCTCCCCACCCCCAAATCAAACCACTGATATGTTCACCATCTCTACAGTTTTGACTTTTCAAGAATATCATATAACTGGGATCATAAAGTACATAACCTTTTTAGACTGGCTTTTTTTTTACTTAGTGATATGTATGTAAGATTCACCCAAGTCTTCTAGTGGCCTGATAGCACATTGCTTTTTATCATCAAATGGTATTTCATTGTATGGGTGTGCAATATTTTGTTTTTCTATTCATTTGTCAAAGAACATTTTTGATCACTTCTAGGTTTTGGCAATTATGAGTAAAGATTCTATAAACATTTGGATGAAGGCTTTGAGTGGGCACATAAATTTTCAGATCAGTTGGGTTAATACCTGGAAGCACAACTGCTGGATAGTATAGTATGACTATGTTTAGCTTTGAAAGAAACTCCCAAATGACAATATGTATCATTTTGCCATCCCAGCAGAAGTTAATGAGAATTCCTCTTGCCCTGCATCATCAATGGCAACTAGTATTGCCAGTTTTCTGGAAAAAAGTGGGAGACATTAGCAATACATGCATGCAGAGAAAAGATGACATGAGGTTCCCATTGAAGATAATGGTCTGGTAGCTAAGGAGAGAGGCTTCAGGAGAATCCAACCTCCAACATCTGTTTTGTACTTCCAGCCTCCAGAACTGTGGGAAAATTAATTTCTGTCATTTAAGCCACCCAGTCTGTGGTATTTAGCTTTGGCAGCCCTAGGAAACTAATATATACTAGATAACATAGATTTTTCTCCTAGAAATTTTATATTTTTGAATTTGATATTTAGGTCTGTGGTCCATTTTGAGTAAATTTTTTGACAGGTTTAAGAGTTGTGTCTAGGCTCTTTTTCTTGCATATGGATGTGGAATGGAATCAGTACCAATTATTGGAAAGTTTATCCTTTTTCCACTGAATAGCTTTTGACCTTTGTCAAAGATCAATTGACTGTTTTTGTTTGGGGTCATTATTCTTTTAATATTTAAATTAGTAAGAATTAAAATTTAAAACTCAATATTTCCTGCAGATATGGTAATGATCCATTTAGCTCAATAATTTTTTTCCCGATTTGAACTTTTTTTTTGTATCATTAGTGTACAATTACATGAGCAACATTATAATTACTAGACTTCCCATTATCAAGTCCCCACCACATACCCCACTACAGTCACTGTCCATCAGCATAGTAAGATGCTATAGAATCGCTACTTGTCTTCTCTGTGTTGTACAGCCCTCCCCGTACCCTCCCTCTACATTATGTATGCTAATCATAAAGCCCCATTTTCCCCCTTATCCCCCCCTTCCCACCCATCCTCTCCAATCCCTTTCCCTTAGGTAACTGTTAGTCCATTCTTGGGTTCTGTGAGTCTGCTGCTGTTTTGTCCCTTCAGTTTTTTCTTTGTTCTTATACTCCACAGATGAGTGAAATCATTTGATACTTGTCTTTCTCTACCTGCACTTAGATCAATATTAACTATAAGGCTGTAAACTGATTTGTATAACTTATTGAATAACTTATCTCCATCTTGACTTTTCTTTTCATAGATGAGTTCAGACTGATCTATTCCTTAGAAAAGAACAGTTTAATTTAAGGAAAATACCAGTAATTTAGATTGGTTTTAGGGGAGTCCAGCTCCAGGCCAAAATTTTATATTTGATCTTTCAGGTCAAACCATAGGCAATTACAAAGTCCTTACCTGAAAGACCTCGCTGGGGAAAGCTGCGCTCACCAACACCAGACTCTGTGGGTGCACAGCCAGTACATTCCTTCTGCAGCAGGTTGCAGTCAAGAACTCAGCCCCCATCTGGCTCCCCACCTCCCAGGTGGTCATGCACTTACCATACCTCTTATGTTCACCCATGTAAAACTTCAGCAAGTTAGATTTGCTTTGATCATATTTTATCCTTTCCTCCTGCTTCTTTGGTTCTGTAGGACTCCATCTGGTTAAGTAAACATCCTTGTGTTTTTAAATTTTCATTTTCTTCACATATGTGGTGAGAAAATTTGTACAGATTCTCAGGAACTTAGTGGCAAACTTATCTGCAGAGATATGTCTCATGTGAGTGTTATGAAACTTATACTAAGTACACTTAAAATGAAGATAGACTCCTTATAATTTCACTTTCATTTATTTCCAGGATCTCTGAGGTTGTTAGTTCATTCACTCTTATTATTTTTGTAGAATGTTTGTTTCCTTAGCATGTCAAGTTTCTTGTAGTTATGAGGCATTGCCTCTACGTGCCATCCCCCAAAATTCTATAGAATTTTAAACTAAATTTACTTGGAGAAATTGTTTTCCTAATGTTTCAGCAGATTCACACAATAGCTGCTGGACTCTTCTTTAAACAGTTTAGTAACATAAAGATATGGAAAAAATACTGTTCAGCGCTTACTGTAGATATGAGGCCTCGAGTTTGTCACTTGTATGTGAAACATAAGCTTCTACAGATTATTTTATAAGTAGTGATTCCATCTGTGTACATCTATAATATATAAAAACGGTTAAATGTTAATCCAGCTGACACCTGCACACATGAATACATAACATTTTGAAATGAAAACACATTTGTAAATTCATTATAGAAACAATCATCTCTTTCATTAAATTTCATGATGGAAATCATAATAAATTAAAGGGTAACAGATTCTGTGCTACCTATAATGCATGCATTTGAGTTCACAGAATAAGGGTCTAAATTATCAAAACTTAGAATTTTAAATACTCAAATATAAAATAGTTTTAACTAATACTTCCCTAAAATGTTGATAATAGCACCCATATGTATATGCTATATACACGTACTTTTTAAATTAAATGCTAATCCATAATGAAAGTATAAGCTCTCAAATGGGGGCAACCTGACTCTTACCACAAAGACAGTATGGAATGTGATTGATATGGATCTCTATGGTAGTTAGTAGGGATGATGTCAGTTGGTAAGATTACTTCATAAAATTAGGTGAGTCCCTGCCTTTATAAAAGTCACAAACTAGTAAAGAAGATATATAAATGAAGTTATCATAAGAAAAACCAATAGAGGCAAAGGCACTGTTTTAGTTAAACATAGAAGGGATAAGTCAGCATGGGTATATCTCGAAAAGTAAGTGGCACTCACAGGAGAAGAGACCACTATGCTGGATAGTGAGGGAAATGAGAAGTTCTGTAGCCAAAAAGAGAAGGAAAAGGCACATTTTAGCAAGAACAAATACATGAAAATGTGGAAGAATAAGATCTGTTTGACAGAATGTAAAAACTTGGGTATGGCCATACCATAAAATATGTGTGAGGAAGAAACCTCTTTAATGAGGATGAAATAAGGCCCCAATGAAAATAAAGGTGATTGGAATATCACGTTGTCATCTAGCACTTATATCAGACTTTGAAGATTTGGGAGAGTTTCTGCTTCTTTGTTTTCATTTTTGATATTTAAACTAAAAATTTTAATTCAGTCAATAGGCAAGTGTTCATTCAGAAAAGCAAAAGAGAGTACAAATAAAGTATATGCAGTATATTTGAAGAAGAAACTTCTTAAAAGATCTGTATCTACATGATTAACAACCACCTAATTAATATATTTTCAGAATGAAAATGTTATTGGGGATATCTGACTGTATAACTGACCAGCCCCAAAGAAATAATCTGTAGATGTGTACATTTGAGGGTCCCCCATCAAAATAACCAGAAAATCTCAGCAAGATTACCCTTAAGAACAGTCCACCACTCAGTAAGCTACAGCTCCCAGAGTGGATCTCCAATCTGCCTTTTAGTGAGTCACTGTTAAAAATGAAAGTGTAACCAAGGATCAGCAGACATTTAAGAGAAGTTTTAAAATGAAAGAAAGGGAACCCAACAAGTAAATAGGAGAAAATCTTCAGAGGAAACAGAGAGGATGCAGAGAATAGTAGAAAACTTTAAAAATAAATAATTGGGGACACCACTTCCTTTACAATATCCAAGAAATATCCTATTAGATTGTAGTTCCTATAGATTAGGCCTTTAAACCTTGGACAAAATATAAGAAAAAATCTGAAAACACTAAAGAGTGAATTAAGGTAAGCAGATTATGAAGGGAGATGACATTTGGTAGAAGGGACCCCTGACCTATTAAAATGGCTTTTAGCCTAAGAGCAGTCTGAAGTTGACACCACAATGAGTGGCTAAAATTATCAGAAAAAAACCTGTAGTCTTTCTGTCCTGAAGAAACAAAGAATAGAGTTCAGAGCCATCAGAGACACTGGAGAGTGATGGAGGAAATCCTGAAAAAGTGAGCGTAAGCAAGAGGGATCTCCAAATTCTATGTTTAAGTTTTGCAAAAAATCTCTGGTTGACTCTTATCCATGTATATGTGGAACAGAATCTGAGAAGCACAGAGTCCAGTATGAGACAGACCAAATTAATCACCTGCAAAACAGAATTCGACACCATTTGAAGGCATAAAGCAGAACTCAGAGTTTCTAAATTACAGAATTTCATGATGTGAGTCTACAACAAAGAATTATGAGCAACAAAGAACAGGGAAATAGCACCCAGTCTCAAAAGAAAAGGAAAAAAGAAGAGACTGAACCCACAAATGATCCAGATGTTGGAAACAGTACATAGGATTTTAGAATGGATTTTACAATTATGCTGAATAAAGTAAAGGAAAATGTACTCAAAATGAATGAAAAGATAGAAATTCTCAGCAGAGAAATAAAATTAAATGATAATTGTACAGTTTAAAATGCAACATTTGAAATTAAACTGAATAGATTTAACAGAATGATAATGGCAGAAGAAACTTAAGGGACCTTGAAGGTAAATCAGTAGAACTCATCTAAACTGAAGAAGTAAGAGAAAAGGGGAAAAAGAGTGAGCACCTCAGGATCTGTGAGACAATACCAAAATGTCTAATTGAGTCCCAGGAGAAAAGAGAGAGGAGAGAAAAACAAAATGTGAATAATAATGGCTGTGACTTCCTCTTCTGGCTAAAATGGCGTAACAGTGACCTGATTTATCCTCCTGTCTGAGGCAACCAAAAAATTTAAACAAAATACATGAAATAACATGTTTCAAAACATTGGGCATCAGACAGTAAGGACTGTGACGTCTTAGAGACAGGAAAGAAATGGGTTGATTGCTCTAACTTATTGCCCTAGGAGAGTTTACAGACTTCATTGAAGGAATAAGGAATCCAGCTGGTCCAGTGGTCTCCTTAAGTTGATGAGACAGAGCTGAGAGTCGGAGGAACAAAAGAGCTAGAGTTGGTAGGACAGAATACATAAAGAGAAAATAGCTACAGAGAGAGATTATCAGGGAGATTCACATATTGGACTTTACATGAGGCCAGAGAAAAAAATGATCAGAAAGGATTTAGAGGGAACAGTACCTGGCACTCACAGAGAACTAGGAATAATGTCTGACTTCATCATTCAGACTTATATTCTGAAAACATTGTTGAGAGAAATTAAAGACCTAAATACATGAGAAGATACACTGCACTTATGATCAGAAGACTCAATGTTGTTAATATGTTAATTCTTCCCAAATTTACTAGTTTCTTAAAAAATTAACTATACTCCTACCATATGACCCAGCCATTCCAGTCCTAGGTATCTACCCAAGAAATATGAAAAGATTGCACATAAATGTTCATAGCAACTTTATTTGTAATGGCTCCAACATGGAAATAGTCTGAAAGTCCATCAAGAGGTAAACAGATAAATATATGTGGTGTATCATTATAACAGAATACTACTCAGCAATGAAAAGGACTGAGCTTTTGATACACACAATAACATATGAATAAAAAAAATTTTGCTGACTGCAAGTAGCTAGACAAAAGTGTATACATATTGTATGAATTCATTTATATAAAATTTTAGAAAATGCAAAGTAATGTATAGTGTTAGAAAGGACATCAGTTGGACTGTAGTTGGGAAGAAAGATGAGAGAAATTACAAAATGCGAAGAAAACTTTCTAGGGAAATAGATATGTTCATTATTTTGATCGTGTGATGGTTCCCTGAGTATTTATTTATATCTAAATGTAGCCAAATGTACACTTGAAAATGTGCTGATTATTGTATGTCAATTATACCTCAACAGAGTACTTCAAATAAATCAAGGAACTCCAACTAAGAAAAATAAAAATAAAACCAAACTTCAGCTCATTATAACGAATTTACTGAATACCAAAAATAAGAAGAAAACCTTGAAAGCATCCAGAGAAAACAATACATTTTATATAGGTGAACAAGAAGAGAAATACACAGAGTTCTGAAAAACAGACAAAAAATATCTGACAACACAAAATTGCATATCCAGCCAAAATCAAGAAGGCTAATAAAGGCAATTAGAAATGAGGAAAAGAGAATTTGTCACCAGAAAACATGCCCTTTGAGAAATGCTAATGGGAATTCTTCAGGCTGTAGGGAAATGGCACCACATTGAAATTCAATCTTCAGGGACTTTTCATAATGCTAAAGAGGTCAGATCATCAGGAAGACATAATTTTCATAATTTTTTTCTCTCATAATGGCTTCAAAATTCATGAAGTAATGACAGATTAAAAGGGAAAAATAAATAATTCTGCAATCATAGTTGAAGACTTTTTATTATTTTTTCAGCAGTTGATAGAATTAAATGAAAAAATCAGTAAAGACACAGATGGATCTGAACAAACCATCAACCACCTTGACCCAAATGATATTTATAGAACACTATCCTCAACAACTGCTTAATGCACATTCTCTTCAAGGGCATGTGGTACATTCACTGGGGTAGATCATATGCTGGACCATCCAACAAGTCTTAATAATTTGAAAGGATTGAAAGCATACAAAATATGTTTTCTCATCATATCAGAATTAAATTAGAATCTAGAACAATATAACATCTGGGAAAAGTAACTGAAATTACAGAAAAACCTTCTAATTTCTGTAGTGAAGAAATTGCCAAAGAAATTAGCAAATGGGGGTGAAGATGAATAGCCATCATGAGCAGTACTCACAAATTCTAAAGAAAGAAAGAAAGAAAGAAATTAGAAAATATTTTACCTAATTAATAATGAAGCATAAAACCATAAAACTTTTAAAAGGAAACATAGCAAAATATCTTTGTGATTTGTGGGAGAACAAAATTTTGAAATGTAAAACAATAACCATAATAGAAAAAATGGGTAAGTTAGACTTATGAGAATTAGAAACTGCTTAGCAAAAGGCACCATTAATAAAGTAAACAGCCATGCCATAGATTTGAAGAAAATGTACCTTGCAAAACATGTGTCTGACAAAGGACTGGGATGCAAGGTATATAAGGAACTCGTACGACTCAATAATAAAACAGATGGCTCAATAAAAATGAGCAAAGAATTGAATAGACACACCTGAAACACATGAAACAAATATATGAAAATATGCTCAACATCATTAGTTATCAGGGTACCGCAAATTAAGACTACACATAGGCATACCACTACATACACATCAAAATGACTAAAATTAGAAATAATATTAATACCAAATTTTACTAAGGATGTGCAGCAACTGGAAATCTCATACTGTTGGGAATATAAAATGTGACAATTATTTTGGCAAAAGATCTAGCATTTCCTCATAAAGCTAAACATACATTAACCTATGATTCAACAATTCCATTTCTAGATATTAAAAAAATTAAAAGATGTATGCACACAAAAAAGGCTTGCACAAGAATATTCAAATCAGCTTTATTCATATTAGCCCAAAGTGGAAAATATCCCAGAGAACCTAAAGTAGGAGAAGAGATAAACAAACTGTGGTATATTCATAAAATGGAATACTACTCAGCAGTTAAAAGAATCCACTATTATTATGGAACATTCTGACTAAACTAATAAATATTATGTTGAGCAAAACAAGTCAGACAAAAAGATGCACATGCTGTACTATTTTTTTATTAAGTTCTGAAACAATCAATGATGGAAAAAAATTTGAACCATGGTTTTCTGGGTGGGGGTGGGGATTAGGATTGGTGACTGGGTAAGGGCATGAAGGTTCTTTCTGGGGTGATAGTAATATTCTATAATGATGGGTTTGAGGTTGTGCAAACTTTTGAATTTTTTGGAACTCAGCAAAATTTGTGCATTAAACTGTATGTAAATTTTATATCAAAAGAGAAAGAACAAATACAGAGTTCTAGTTAATGACAGGAATGCTGAAGTAGCTAAGAAAAGCATACACTTGTTTGCAGTTTCCTTTAAAATGCATAAAAACATGCAATGCATCAATGTAGAAATACATATGTGAAAAAGTTAAGTATAGTAAAATGTTAACACTAGAATCTAGGTAATGGACATACTGGTGTTCACTCTAAAATTCTTTCAATTTTGCTATATGTTTCAAATTTTGTTTATAAAATATTTGAAAAAGTCTTATACCCACCATCTTTACAGAGAAAAGAAAACAGCATAAGGGTATGCTGGGCCTGAAGGGTGCCCGAGCTGGAAGGGTCTCTGCTGGTAGCCAAGACCATATTAGGGATCTTGGAAGCACTGCCAACATGTCTGATGTGCATGAAGTCACTAACCAGTTCTTGGATGTGAACCTTCATGAGAACCAGAGGTCTATAAAAATGACAGAAAGTGTCCTCAGAAGTGAATCTGAGCATCACCATGTCACTATTGGAGCCACTGTTCCTACTGGCTTTGAGCAAACATCTGCAGATAAAGTGAGAGAAAAACTGAGGACACTGCGCAAAATCAGCAAAGACAAAATAGGATCTCTTTTGATACTTCAGTGAAAGTCTGGCTTAGGTTCATTGTCTGAGACCAGTTGATAACTTATTTGTTGTTATTCAATAGGTTATAGATTACAAGTTCAAAGAAATGAGAAAAAGTTATAAAGGATTTTGAAGATTTGGCTGGAAAACTCCCATGCTCAGACCCTTTAAAAGTATGGAAAATTAATACCAGTGTCAAGGGAAAAAAAACACAAAAAGATAAATCAAAATTCAAGTAAGGGTGGTATGTAAAGTAAAAGTAAAAATTTATAATGGACAAGAAGACAAAATAAATGACAAAGATGTTCAAAAAAAGAGTTGCCTAACAGTGCTTTAGATTGACATATGTTAGAGTATTATGAAAATCCAGCCATTGATGAAATACCAACATTAGCAGGTGATGATTTGTCATCCTGCAAAGATGAGACTCATGAAAGCTCAAAAGAAGACACTAATCCCCAAGTGCTAAAGTTTAGAGTCACGTGTTACAGGAAAGAACTAAGTGCCTAGAACAGCGATTACAGGAAAAAAATTACACTACCAGGAAATTTCATAATACTTGGGATAAAGATGACTTGGAAAAACTTACTAGGGGAGGGTGTGGGGCTTGAGGTTGACAAAGAGGGGGAGCAGAAGTCTCCATACAGACCAGGGATCACAATGATGTTTGACTTCTCAACTGCCACTGAATTCTGAGAAAATCATTTCCAGTCTAGGATTTTATGGTCATTCAAGTGGTGAGATTAGAATAAAACATTTTAAAGGATACAAAATACTGATCTTCATGCACTGTTTCTCAGAAATCTACTGGATGATCCTGAACCAAAACGAATTTATAAACCAAGAAAGGAAAGATACAGAATCTGGGAAACAGGAAACCCAGTTAGAGTCAGGTGAAGTTAATTTTATGATTATGAATTTAATGAGGTGATGGTAAAGGAAAAGCCTAGGATGGTGGCAGGGAAGCAGGGCAAGGAAGCCAAGGTACCCCAGGAGGGCAAGAGCGTCCAGGGATTCTGGAAGGGCTGTTCTAGGAAACAAAATAGCACATTTACCTGCTGTTTATATTTGTGGGGAATATATCTTATTCTCTTTATTTATTTAGTTTTATTTATTAATGGAAGTGATTTTGGGCATGAATTAGTGGAAGGTACATCAGAAATGAATTAAACAAATATGAATCATTGATTGAAGCCAGGTAAATCAAGTTATACAAGAAAATGTTTCCCACTGGTAATTACATGGTTCAGCTGTGATTACTGCATGACAATATTAATGTCAAACTTTATATATATATATATATATAATGTCAAATTAAAACCCAAAGTAATATATAGCTACATTAGGTGAGTGGAGAAATGGGTCCATTAGAAAACTGAACTCTCATCTTCCATAGTATGAAGTCAATAGGTGTTAGTGTTGAAAGAATCAAGAAACAATAATGTATGCTATAATTCAGGAATATGATGGTAAATACCAGAAGAAAATAACTTGAACATCTTTCCTCTGGAAAACACAATCAGGGGTGAGGAAGGGACCAGAAGACAGTTTTTTTTTCATTATAAGCCTTGTAAAATGAATAGACTTTTTAAGAAATAAATAAGAAATTAAAATTTAATATGCAATGAGGGTGAAGAATGATATTCAGATGAATACTTGAGAAAATTAATTTCCAACTGAAATTCATATCATTAAATATAATAACCTTAATGTTTTTCCCTATGGCAATTACTATGGAAAAGTTAAGTCTATTAGCCAGAAACTGAGTATAATTTGAGTGAAGCAATGCACATTTTTCAAAAAATTCTTTTTTTGCATGTAAGAAAACTAAATAATGTTTTCTAGAGGTCTCTGTCCCCCCAAAATTTACACAAGAGTACTGAAGATTTGAGAAATACACAAATAAGAATGAGAGAAATTTTTATGTAATATCAAATTTATTTAGAAGGGTTATAAAACATGCTTTCTTGTGTTCTGTATACATCTAATAAAATAATGCACAGACATAAGTCATTGCAGGATTGATTTCCATAAAACAAAGCTCTGAACACATCACCCGAAGCTCAAAAAATATCATTTTTGTCCCATCACCTACAAAATAGGACCTTTCTTAACTTGACATTTAATGCTTTCTGTACTCTATTCCTAACATGTATTTCCTAAGAGATTTATCACCATTCTCTTTTGTGTCTCCTTCAGTAGAGCTAAACTGAGATCCCAGCAGTTGCTCATAATCAATCTTTTTTCTTGTCTCCATGACTATTTTTTGGTTTTTTGTTTGCCATTGACTGCTAGGTATTGCTCTTCCCTCATCTCTAAAATTATTTTATCTCAAAAACTATAATTTTATTTTAAAAGCATTTTTAGATTAAATTCTATATTGTTAAATTAAATGTAAATATATTCATACTTAAATTTATAATATACTTATACTTAAACTTATATTATTTTATCCTAAAAATTCTTAAAGAATTAAAATTCCTTTACCTTAAAAATCAACTGTCTGTTAACCTTATTTCTGTGTCCAGTCATTATCTGATCGAGATAGATTCTTTTACACATAAGCTTCTTGAAAGGACTGAAAGACGTTTATTAGGTTTCCTTTGGTCTTTGGCTACCTTAGTGAGAGCAGTGGCAGTGGAGCTCTAGAAAGTTACAGAGATAACTCTAGATATCTAATAGAGATACAAGAAGTCAGAGAAAGAAAATGGAGATTTTTTAGGCTAGCAGTCCCCAAGCTTATTCTGTAAAGCGCTAGCTTTCAGGCCCCTCCCTGCCTCCCTCCTTCCCTTCCCTTCCTTCCATATGGATGGATCTTAAGGGCATCTTTCCTTCCTTCTCTCCCTCCCTCCCTCCCTCCCTTCCTTCCTTGCTGCCTATGCTAAATGAAATAAGTCAGACAGAGAAAGACAAATACTGCATGGAATTACTTATATGTAGAATCTAAAAAAAATTCAAACTCACTCATAGAAACAGAATAGAGAAGTATTTTCCAGAGACAGGGGCATGGGGGAAATAGGGAGAGGTTGCTAAAAGAGTAAAAACTTTCATCTATAAGATGAGTAAGGTCTGAGGATCTAATATAAAACACGGTGACTATAATTGATAACACTGCATTGTATAACAGAAATTTGCTAAAAGGATAGAACTTAAATGTTCTCACCACCCCCCCACAAAAAATCCAGATAAATATGAGGTGAGCTGAGGTGTTAGTTAACTAGGTAGGAGGAATCCTTTCACAATATATACATATATCAAATCTTCATGATGTACACTAAATAGCTTAAAATATTTTGACAATACTTCAGGAAACCTGTAATTCCTCTATGTCTAGAATAGGAGTGTAACAGGTATATCTGAGTCATGAGTGCTATGTGGTAGAGAAGTATAGAATTAATGGTTGATATACCCCCTGTATAGATCAAACCTGCTTTGGTAAGAGCTTTCCTTTTTTGTCCTCATCTGTGAAATAGGGTAACACTCCCCTACTTCCCTGTATAACTATAAATGGGTCCAAAAGTTTAGTCAAGTAAAATGTAGGGTTGCAAACCATATTGCAAACAAACTTTTCTAGTCTTCCAGGTATGGTGTGAAGTAAAGGGAAAAAATGACCTTTATTAGCTGTGTAAGAAATTGACTGTGTGTTATTAGCAGAATACACCCCTTTCTGCGCATGAGAAAGTTCAGAATGGTCATTACGTGATCAGTCCCCCTCACTCCCCCACAGAAAGGAACTTAACTTTGGCCTGCCTTGCTTGAGAATGGGTGACAGCAGAGAATGGGAGTTAATTGCTTATCATGTTATATCCAAATCCATATTATTGTGGGGATTATTGCCAGGTTTATCTTATGGCCTGTGTGGTAAACCTCAGTCAGTTTATTTCTTTTCAAATAATGTTTGTATTTGACAGTTTAAAGATGGCTCAGAATGTAAGTTCAACACACTCTGATGTGTGGACAGCATGAAACTCTCAGCGGATCAGGACAACCCATGACATAGATAGTGTCAAATGGGTTTTTCCAAAGTTTCATTCTGGGGGAGAAAAAAGAAAACTCTTACCAAACCAGGTTTGATCTATATTAACCTTTGGGTTGATTGGGTATATCAACCTTTAATTCTGTGTTTTCCTACCACATAATATTCATGACTTAGAAATAAATACCTGTCACACTCCTATTCTAGACATACAGGGATCACTATTTTAGACGATCTTGGGATTTTTTCCTATGGTTTCATTCTTGGGCAGGGTCATGTCACTGAGACAGTTTCTCACGGCTTGGACATCCTCAGACATGCAAATTGTTTACTCCAGATGAAGGGAAAGCTTTTTGCAGTATTTTGCTCTGGTTGCCTCTTTCAACCTGGAAAAGCTAATGTTCAGGCTTATGTGGTGAGCAGGAAGGTGTGGAGAAGCGAGTGCGGGGAGCAGGCAGGGAGGAAGGCAGCAGGCTGAGAAGCACCCCCAGCACTGTGGCCGTGTCCCATGCTGAGAGGAAGAATGTGCCTGCGTTTCTTTCCTTCTTCCCCTTGTTTATTTACTTCTCCCCTTTACCGCCTCTTCACATCCTTAACTCCCAATCTGTGTAACCACTTGGGTAGGCAATTCTTTCTCTGTGACTGGACCACAATCGACAACAATCTTGCTTGTATCTGGGGACACAGACATGCTTTTTGGTAAAATCCATTTATCATCAGAATCATTAATCGTGAAAAATTGTGCCTTGATGTTGTCAATGTTAGATCGTGCTGCTGGGGACTGAAGGATCATTATTCAAATATTCACAGGTAATACAAAACCAAATTTCTAATATTTATTATTTCACTTTACCTATCACATGATTACATAGTACATGTGTGTGAGATATAGTTTTAAGCATTTTTATGAATAGTAACTCATTGGATCCTTATACCAACCCTACGAGGTGGGTTCTATTATCTACATCCTCATCCTGCAGATAAAAAATGGAGGTCCAGAAAGACAAAGTGCCTAGGGGCCACACAACTAGCAAGCAACAGACTTGGGATTCAAACCCAGATAATGTACATGTAGAGACCCTACTGTTAATTGTTATGCAATGCTGTAGTATGCTGACTATGACTACACATGGGAAGGGTTCAGCAACTCATCGTATTCGCTAATTTGATTTCATGTGTTTTCTTTATGGTGTCCAACATCTGGGGAGTTCAAAGTTTAAAGATGGCTCAGGTGCTGAAAATGTTGTCAGGCATGTAAGGGTCTGGCAGCACAGATAACTTGAAAATCATCCAGCTACAAACACCAAGAATTGCTCAATAAATTATAACTAACATCCTTATAAATGCATGGCTGAACTGCTAAGAGAGGCAGGGAAATTACCTTGGGCCATAAATGAAGAAGGAACTGAAAATCAGCACAGTGAACTGTGGAGCTGACACTCTACTCTAGGGGTATTTATCCTGTTTAACAATATAGGGGCTTGCATTTAGTACCAGCACAGAGTTGGCTCTGATACCCACACATTTTATAGTATTAGTCCTTCAATATGACTGAGTGTTCAGGCAAGGGGAATTCTCAAAAATTGTGGGAAGGATTATAAATTTGTACAACCACTTTGGAGAGCAATGTGACAATGTCTCACTAATTTGAATATATGTACCCTGTGACCAAGCAATTCCTTTGCTAGCTTTATATAGTGGAGAAACTCCAGGCCATGGGAAAATCAGATGTGAACAAGAATTTTATTGCAACGCTACTTGCATTAGTAAAAATTTGGAACAAGAGAGTGGATAAATGAATTGTGTTGTATTTGCATAATGGGACAGACACACAGGGCAGTGAAAATCAATGTACTGTGCACGTGCATTATTAGGGAAAATTCTCAAAAGCTTCACTTTTGTGAAAAACTGAGGTAAGTTGCAGACTATTTGCAGCATTAAGCCTAAGTGAAAAATATAAAGAATCAGAAAGAATTTTTAAAAATGTAAAAATTTTTAAATTTTTACCCCATGAAAGAAAGAAACCAAAAGGACTTCTCTCAAAAATGAAAATGATGCCAGTATTACAGATGTAGCTGACCTCCCTTTGGCTCAGCACCTATCTTGCAGACAGACCCTCACAACAGATCCCACAGGATAGCAAAGAAGAAGGAATGGTTGTTTTACTGAATATTTCCTAGGAAGGAAATATTTTCATATTGTCAATTATTTCACCAAAAATTCAGATCAATTCAATATAGTCATAACTCTTCTTTTTCTCTGCACTGCATCTTTGCCTCTTTTTGGTCTTGCCAAGTGTCTCAGATTTCCTGAATCCACACAGATGCACATAGTCTCAAACTTGTGCAAAGCCGCTTAACTCCCTTTGCTTTTTACCTTGCATTTGTAACCCATCATGCCAGTCATCAAATAAGCGTTCCTTTTTAGGATCTGTTTATAATTGTGTTTGTATTTTATAGCAATATTTTTCTCTCTCACAAACAATTAAAAAAATAAAAACTAAACTGGAGTCCAGGAGGACTTTGGACCAATAAAATTTAACAGTTATTGTTATTTCTTAAAACAACATCTTCATTGAGATATAATTCACTTACCAATTTACCAATTTAAAGTATACAATTCAATGGTTTTTAGTATATTCCCAGAACTGTGCAACCATCAGCAGAGTCATTTTTAGAGCATTTTCATCACCCTTTAGAAAAGCCCCATACTCAATAGCAGTCATCCCCCGTTTTCCTCACCTTGTTTCTGCCCCCCACCTCCACTTCCTCAACCCGTCTCCCTCTACTCCCTACCTCCTGCTTTCCCATCTGCCTTAGCAAACCAATAATCCTTTCTGTCTCTATAGATTTGTCTATTCTGGATATTTATTATTAATGGAAGCATATAATATATAGTGTTTGTGACTGGTTTCTTTCACTTAGCTTAATGTTTTCAAGCATTATTAGTACTACATTCATTTTTATTACCAAATCATATTATATTGTTTGGACAAACCACATTTTGTTCAGTTTTTCATCAGATAATGGACAGTTAGGCTATTTGGATTATTCCTACTTTTCAGCTATTATGAATATTGATGCTATGAATTTTCATGTATAAGTTTTTGTGTGGTCACGTGCTTTCATTTCTCTTGACTATACACAGTCAAGAGGACTAGAAGAAGCAAGTGAGAATTCTGATGGGACTTGAGTTGAATCTGCAGCTTGATGGGGTGATAGTACCAACTTAACAGCATTCAGTCCTCCAGTCTATGAAGACAGGATATCTTTTATTTTATTTAGGTCTTCTTTAATTTCTTTCAACAATACTTCATAGTTTACAGAATATAAGTGTTACACCTCTTTTGTTAAATATGTTTCTAAGTGTTTCATTCTTTTTGATGATATAAATTTAATGGTATTCATTTCCTTTTTGAGTTCATTTAAATGTATGGAAATGAAATTGATTTTTGTATATTGATCTTCAATCCTGCAACCCTGCTAATAAACTTATTTATAAGCTCCAATAGTCTTTTTTTTTAAGTGGATTCCTTAGGATTCTATATATACAAGATCTGTTATCTGCAAATAGAGGTAGTTTTACTCTTCCTTTCTCATTAGGATAATTTTTATTTCATTTTCTTGCCTAACTGTGCTGGCTAGGACCTCTGATCAGTGTTGAATAGAAGTGGCAAGATATTCCTTTTTTTTTAGACTGTGTTTCACTCTTTTTTTCTTTCTTACGAATTATGGTAAGATAGTAAAGCAAAAGAGCCTATGTCTTTTTTCCTTAAAAGTAAGGAAAGAGTGATTTGGAGGAAACCAAACACTGCCTCAGGGCTATTGTCTGAGAACAATTAAAAGGGAAAAAGACCAAATGGTGACCGTTAGCACTATGAAAGAAAAGAAAGCAAATTGGAACAAAAAAAGGGGTGCAGAAGACTGGTCTGGGCTTGGTCTTGGGAATCAACAATGTGAAAGCTTGTGGTTTCTTGACAAAATAGAAAGTTTATTATTTTTAGAATATGTATCAATTTATGCAGGATTACTACACAATCAAGAGGGCTTTAATGCAATTAGGTCTCAAAGTTTTGGACCGAGAAAAGCTTCATTTAAAAAAACAAATATCTGTCAGTTGTTTTGTATAATTCATGTGCATCAAAAATCAAATTAATCAGTATCAGGTATTAAATGATTTACTTACTTATTTGTTACTTCTTATTTATGAGGAGAGAATATATTGTTTAATCTAGGCCTAGGCAGATTAAGTGTTAATTTTTCTTTATCTTGAGTTTGGAAATGGATATGTATCATCTAATAAAATTTTGAATATATTAGTCTGTCAACAATAACTTTAAAGTTAGGGGTTTTTTGTTTGTTTTTCTCTGTATTCTGTTCTTCTTGTGATTAATATTGCATTTGAAGTCCATTAAAATATTGAACACTAACCAGTAAAAATACATCATTTAAATCTTTAATTTTTCATAAGTGGTAGAATGGTGAAATGGGAGCTATTTTAGACTAAGAAGTAACACAAATGAGGAAATGAGTCTAGCTGTTTTGGCCAGGCATTACTTACCTTTAAAATGTGGAAAAAGAAGAGGAGGAAATATGGATTATCTGTGAAATATCCTCCAGTATAATCAATAACACAGTTAACGTTTAGTACTTATCCCTTGGCAAGCACTGTGCTAAATACTTGACGTATTCTCATACAAACCTCAGAACGACCCTACAATACAGGTTGGTTAGTATTGTCTGATTGTATGACCAAGGAAGATGAGACTTAAAATCCACAAAGTTGCTATGTACTAGACCCAAGTTTCAAATCTATGGAAGTCTGTTCTGTGTTCTTTTGTGAGATGGCCAGTCAGATGCAGCCACAAGGACAGACACAGGAGAGGCTCAGGAAGACAAAATTATTATACTTACAGGTTGTAGAGACAGGAGGCACACCTCACAGGGCCGCATGGGAACTCCTCCCAGCGGTGAGGACGTAGAAAGGGGAGCAAGGTGAGAGCAGAACCCTTCAGGGTTTCAAGCAAAAGTCAAGGCAAGGCAGGGTAAACATTTTCTGATTGGCTAGTTGAAATAATGTCTTTGGGCTGGGCTATAGGGGCAGTCCTTAGTTGCCTAGCACCTGGTCCTCAGATGATTAAGGCAGAGAAATATTGCCTCCTGGAGTGTATGGGTCAGATAAAGGAGTCTGGCTCCGAACTGTTTAGTTTGCATATCAAAACTGTGCTGCTGGCTGAGTTCTTTAGTGTCTTTAAGAACGGGCTAGCCCAGGAAGGGGCAGAAAGGTTTTTAGGATGTTAAAACATTATATATAGAGAAATAAAAAACACGAACAGTACAAAGTCTAATTCCAGAGCCACTTTTAAACATTCTCCATTATTGCCTCGTGTTCTAAAAACAGTGAGAAATCACCAAAAAAATATTTAATTTTCAGTTACATACCTCTCCCTATTGTTGAAACATGAGTTGATCAATTTCATATCAAGCACATTAAATGACACTATTATTCTTCCAGATAAAAATAGCTATGAAAGTAAAAGCATTACAAAAATAATAGAAGTACTTTAAATGTTAATGTATATTCAAAACAATGACAATTAAAATTGGTCCTATGAAATAAAATGAAAGAACACATGCTTCAGGATAAGACAGACTTGGATTTGAATTTTGACTTTTCCACTAATGTGGTATGTTATTAAACAGTTACTGGCTTAGGTTTCCTATCTGCGAAATGCAGAGTGGTAATGATGGGCATTCATGATCACACAGTTGTTGGTAAGTAGCTGACCCATACTTCAATTTCAGGTTTGACACCACAGCCAGTTCAACTACCTTTAAGAAAGGTGTATTCTAAGGGAGATACAAATGTCAAAGGACCCTTGAAGGTGTAGAGAGCAGTTCAAACACTGAACAAAGACGAAGACCATTTATTATGGAGAGAAAATGGGACACATATTAGAAATAGTCAGTCTTGCACATTTTATTTTATAAGGTGCCAATCTGTTACTGCTCAATTTTAATTTTTCACTGAAGATTTTCTTGAAATCAAATATCAGTAAAATGTAGAAGGCTGAACATATTTCCTTGTTCCCTGCTTATATTCTGAAATTCTTACTGTCATTGTTTTATTAAGACACATTTTTTATAGAATGCCATCTTATTCAAGATAATGAAATCAAAAGGAGAAAAAAATGTTTTTCTTTTGACAATAATTTGGCAAAATAGATCATATGAATCAATATATGCTGAGAGTAAGGAATAACCATCCTAAGATATATGAAATCTTGGGTTCAGTGGCAATGATTTGATACTAAATATGCCTAGGGATATGACTGTCAGTGGCAAGCATTTACAAACAAAGGCATCATAAATATAGGCGCTGCAGAAAACATGTGTCATCAGTTCTAGTCCATTGGTCTTCACTGACCACTGACAACTGTGCACTCCTCTTTCAGGACCAAACTGCAAGATAAACAGCACTCCTTTAAAAAAAAGAGAAGAAAAGTAAGAGGGAAAGAAAATTGGCAAATTGAAGATGGGAAGCTCAAGAAATACATAAAGTGAATCAATGCTGTTACTGAAACACTGTACTTAAATACTTTATACGTACATGGAAGAACATTCTATTGAACAAAATTAATTAGATTTTTTTATGCATGTTAAAAGGGGATTTAAACATAAATGACTTGACAACCTGCTTATTGGAAATGCCTAATGATTACCTAATGAAGTATCAGCATTTTCTTTATTCTTTCTTGAATTCATTTATTCTTCCATCTGCCCACTTATTCATGCATTCATTTAATTTTTGGTTGTCTATTTCTCCCAGGTGAAGTTAGAAAGTTTAGCTGCTGCTCCTCATGATCTCATCATAAATCTTTTTTGGTAGATATATAATAAGTCAGTGTCGTCTTCTGACATTTGTGGAAGCTTGGCATATACTTAGACATAAAATTCTCTGTCTCTCAGGACCAAAACCAGCTGAGTAGTGGAGGAATGGGTATTATCCATAGGAAATGGGGCAGCATTTGTTTCAGAAGGAGGGAATTTGCTGACTACTTTAGGTACTATAGTATCTAGAGTGTTTTGCAAAGAGCTGTCCTCCTTTTTTTTTAACAAATTTCCTCTAGGTAATGTGGTTCCACTAATTCTGCTAAAATGTGCCTTTAACCTTTAGTGATGAGGTTGTTGAGATGTGCTGTGCCGCATTATGTCTAAGCATTAGCTAGCATTTACAGAGATGCATGTTTGAGAAATAGGTCCAATGTTACTTATTCCTTGACAGCTAGTCTGGAGCATAGCACATACTGTCCTGGGCAGACTGCCTGTGTTCCCAGAGCATGCACCAAGTAGAATTGTTTTTCCTTACTAAGTCTGTTGCTCTTTTCTCCTTCCTTTCAATAAATTCAGTGTCATGTTACAGTATTCTGTAACATTTTTCATATTTTACATTTTTTTTCTCTTCCTAACAAAGACTTTCACTTATTGGGATGAAAAATCAAGATAGTGTCATTCTGGAAATTATAAGTAAAAACCATGCCAGAGTTGGTGTCTGTAGATGTACTTTGAATGATTCATGATGTAACTCAAACATGTTATAAATAGTTATTGATGTAAAGTATTTTAGATGATTGCTTATAAACATGCCACATATTAAAATTTAAATATTAAAACCCAAGGTTTAAATGTGGAAATGAAAGAAATAGAAATGTCATTTGAGAAAGCTGGATGGCAGGATTTCATAAGCTGGCAGCATCATTTGAGTTCTCAATTTAGTGGGCCTCGTAAGTTGATGTTATCAGCGCAGTTAGAAACAGTACTAATGTGATTAATTATCATTATTCAACTCACAAGAGACACATATAAGCCAGTTTGCTAATATATTCATTTAGTATGGAGCCAGAAAATTACCCCGGTAGGTGCCACCCAGGCTACCTCCATTCTCATATAATCACACTAGGGAAGTCAAATTATTCATCAAAATACCTCTTGGCCAAGATGAATTCAAAGCAAAGGGGAGTGGTACTCTTGGAACACTGCAAAGCTGTGGGAAGCAGGATAGTAGTATTTAGGATGCTACCCTGGTTCAAATATGGACTCTTGCTCCTTACTAGCTGTGACCTTGGGCAAGTTACTTACCCTCTGTGTGCCTGAGTTTCCTCATCTGAAGACATGGAGGTAAGAGCAATACCTACTTCATGATATTGTTTTGAGAATTAAATGAGTTAAGGCAGTGGATAAAGTGCTTGTAACAGTATCTGGTACCCAGGAAATGCTGTATATTGCTCATAATTTGCATTAGTCTTGAGAGGCATTTAAGCAGAGATGAAAAAGACAAATGCTCTGTGACACCCCCAAGACCCCCAAGATGAGATTACTCCTGTGTGCTGGGTCCTGTAGCCTTTTTTAAAAAACTGAAGTATAGTTGATACAGTATTATAATTGTTTCAAGTGTAGGACATAGTGATTCAACATTTATATACATTACAAAATGTTCACCACTACAATTGTAGTTAACATCTGTCACTATACCAAATTATTACAATATTATTGACTACATTTCCCAGGCTGTACTTTTCATTCCCATGACTTACTTGTTTTATAACTGGAAGTTTAAACCTCTTTATCTTCTTCACCTATTTTGCCCATTCCCTCATTCCCCTCCCCTCTGGCAGTCACCAGTTTGTTCTCTGTATTTTTGAGTCTGATTTTAGGTTGCTTAGTTGTTTGTTTATTTGTTTTGTTCTTAGATTCACACATAAGTGAAATCTTATGGTATAGGTCTTTCTCTGTCTGACTTATTTTACTTAGCTTAATACCCTATTGATCCAACTGTGTTGTCAGAAATGTCAAGATCTCATTCTTTTTTATGGCTAAATAATATTCCATGGCATATATACCACATCTTCTTTACCCATTCATCTATAAAGGGACATTTAGGTTGCTTCCCTATCTTGGCTATTGTAAATAATGCTGCAATAAACAAAAGGGTGCATATATCTTTTAGAATTAGTGTTTCTGTTTTTCTTGAGTAAATACCCAGAAGTAGAGTTTCTGGATCATATGGTATTTCTATTTTTAATTTTTGAGGAATCTCCATACTGTTTTCCACAGTGGCTGTACCAGTTTATACTCCCACCAATAATATAAATTATATACTATTTATAACATAATTTGTATTATATGAATGTGCCCTTTTCTCCACATCCTCACCAACACTTATTATTTCTTAATTTGTTGATATTAGCTGTTCTGGCTGGTGTGAGGTGATATTTCATTGTGGTTGTGATTTGCATTTCTGTGATGATTAGTGATGTTGAACATCTTTTCTTTGTCTATTGGCCACCTGTATATCTTTGGAAAAATGTCTATTCAGATCCTCTGCCCAGTTTTTAATTGGATTATTTGTGTGTGTGTGTGTGTGTGTGTGTGTTGAAGTTTATGAGTTCTTTGTATATTTTGATATCAACCCCTTATTGGATCTATCACTTGAGAATATATTCTCCCATTCTGTGCTGGGTCCTTTAGCTTTTTGTCCTGGTAGGCAGGTATGGATAATCACCAAGAGTTTCTGTTGCTTTTCCATTTTCCAGGCTTCATGTAGAAAACTTTTTTACTATTATAATTTTTTAATATGGAGTAATATACTTGAGTAGGTCATTTTATATTCTAATCTATATTTACCTTACAGCTCTCTTTTTGCATCCAGTACTATACCTTCCTTTAATTAGGGGAAAATGATACCCTGACTTACTACTTTGATTAGCAAGATTTTCTTTCCACCTAGGCCTTCTTCATGTAATTGGTTTAGTAGAGTTTATGTGAACTTTGCAAGTCTCAGTCTCAGGGAATTGAGAATGATAATGCTATGATGACAATGGTAACAACTGAGCACTACCCTTCTTGAATCTTTTCTGTATGCTTGACTGTGCAGAATGCTTGCTGTTATCTCATGAAATGCTTGTGATAAACGGATGAATTAAGAACTATTTTCCTTTAATTTACATATAAGAATACTGAGAATAGAGAGGTTAAGTAACTTGTGAAGATCACATAGCTAGTAAGTGGCAAAGCCTGGCTTCTAGTTCAGGCTGGAACTCCAAGGTTGGTATTCTCAGTGATTATGCTGGGTAAATTCCCAAATGTGTCCCTCCCTTTCAGCTGGGCTTAAACCACTACTTAGGAGTAAACAAGAAAGCACTTCCTAAATGTTCCTGGGGAGCTACTGAAGAGAGTCAAATTCATTGGACACCTAAATGACTTCTCACACACGCAGAGATATGAGGCACCAAGTTATGCACACAATTAATTAAATGGAACAAAACAGAACCTAAATGCCATGTGTCAGAGACAAAGTTAAGCCCAAAGAACATTGATTGAATCAATGTAGTAAAATCTAATTCATTCTTTCAATTGCTATTTATTGAGTGACTACTATGTGGTGGGTCATGAGACATAGCCCTTTTCACTAAGGAACACTGATATCTGCAAACTAAATTCTTGACTAATTTTCAAGATAAAAGTTAGAGAATGGAAATAGCTTCAGCTTTGGAGTTAGCAAAACCTGAATCAAAACCTAGTCCTATTATTCACTGGGTGACTTTGGGAAGTAATTTATAATCTCCTAGTCTCATTATAGAAAGAAGGGGGTCATCTTTGATTCTCTTTTCCAATCTCATCCTACATACAGTTAATCAGCAAATTTGTCTTTAAATATTTCTTGAATATATCCCTTGTGTCTGTCCTCACATCCCCCATCCTAAGGCTGGATTTCATGATTTGTTTATGGATTCTGTAAACCAGTTGGTTTTGCTACCCCCATATTCATTTTCAATCTATCATGCATGTTTGTAAAACTTTACCTCACTGAAACACATCTCTGCTCAAAACCCTTTAGTCACTTCTCATATCCCTGAAGATGTAAGACTCTACTTCTTAATAAGGTATATAAAACCTTTAATGAGCTGAACCCTGCTTAGATTTTTAATCTCCTATGCCAATCTCCCTCCATACATACCCAGTATTTCTCCTAACCTGTTTTGTGCCTTTGTGACTTACCACATGCTATTTTTTAATGCCAAGCCTGAGACATTATCCCCATCCTCACTCTACCAATACCATCTGAAAAACTAAAATTTTACTCCTCCTTCAATGCTTTGCTCAAATACCATCTCCTTTAAGGAGCATTCCTTGAGGATCCCAAAATAGGTAATTTTTACATTATCAGTATGTGTACAGCATGTTTTATACATGTATATTAGCACAATGCATTCAAATGTCATTATTTTTGTATTATGCCAATTGCTTTTAGAAAACTGAACACCTGAGAATAAAGACAGCTTTTCACCTTTGAATCCTGAGTCCTAATGTAATGTCTGCCATGGAGAGGCTGTGCAATAAATATTTATGGTAGTAATGAAGTCAGGTTTGCAGATCAATGGAAAGAACCCAGAAATGCTTTGTGGAGCAGGTGGTATTTGAAGTAGGTCTTGAAAAACTTCTGAAATATTTCCTGAATTTAAAAAATATTAGGATGATCAGTATTCTAACATATACAAATGTTTACGTCTTCATCCCTCTCCTGTTAGTACATAAGAATTTTCCTGTGTAGCTTTGTCTTTTCTATTCAAGGCCCTAGGTGCAGTGCTCAGAGCATGCTGAAGACTTAATAAATATGTTAATTATCCAATTTGAAGAAGCATCTTCCTCATGTCTCCTAGAAGAAGGTTCCACACTGATTTTCCAGTACTATATGGTATCAAAAATAGACCCAGACTTTTTAGCTGGGTCATTGATAGCTCTACACCATACCTTAAAGCAAATAAAAATATTGATACTTTGTATATTTAATTTCTTCTGAACATATTTAAAAATATGTAAGGATAAAAGAATGAGTAAGTATTCCTTTGATCCACAATGGAAAAGGTCTGAAAACCCTGGGTACCTCACTGCTGTTCAGCTTAACTCTCCCTGGGCAGATCACTTGAGTCTGATTGGAAAAGTAATAGCTGGGCATCTTTCTACTCCAAATGGTGTCTATTTCAGGTTATCAGTGATGGTTAAACTCTTGGGTATTCTGACAGATTTCTTATCTGAATAATTAAATGGAATAACAATACTTTCTGGGCTATTCCCTTCTTGGCTATTGCATGTTTCCACATAAGTAGTTAATTTAAGAAGCCATGCAGATGAAAAAACACTGACATCAATAAAGAAATTATGAATTGCAGAAATCTAGAACACAGTGGAGAAAGAAAAATCTATACTGTTGCAGTCTGTTTTAAATACAAGTATTCCCTTCATTTTAAACCTTCCTATTTAACTAACATAAATATTTTGTCCTGGTAGGTATATCATGGTTAGGAGCCAGGGAAATCATCATTAGGGTCCTCAGTGTTTTTCATTTGTTTGTTTAAAGAAGTCTAAGAGCTCTGTGAAGAAACCTCGTTGTCTGCAGATCTTCAGCTCAGAAATCCCTGCATAATAAGAAAAGTTTGGCTAACTTTCAGGAGCTCATGTAGAATCTAGAGGAAACATCGTGAAGTGGAACAGGGTGGCATCTGGTTGTGGATTATTGTATGTGGATTAGGAAGGCAGATTTGGAAAGAAGAGTTGGCTCGCATTTATCTCTTTTTCCTGTCAAAAGCTGCGTGTTTCTCTCCCAACCTTTGGGTGTCTGCACGTTGGGAGTTTTCAGCTGAGTTCTCAGCCTACAGTCGCCCGTCGAATTGATCGAGGCCAACGCCAAGCCCGATTTTCAACCTAAAGACAACTTCATTTTAGCGGCAAACACACCGTCTCACAACTCTGCCCTTCTCGCACCCTGAGCTAGTTTAGCCAGAGCAAGAGGTGCCGAGGAGAGGTTCAGAGGGGCGGTGGCAACGACCCCCCTTGGCACTGCATTTTGTAGCTGCCAGGAGTAGCCAACAAGCACCAGATTTATGTGCACTTTGAAAGAAGCATCTCCACCATTGGCTTTTTGAGCGGCGCTGTCGCTAGGGAGCGGCAGGCAGGCGAGCACAGCCTCCGGGAGAAGCCCGGGCTGTTTGTTCCTGTAAGCCGGGAGAGGGGCCCCCACAGTCCGGCGGGCAGGTACACACACGCACGCACACGCACGCTCGCGGCGAGTTCGAGCCCCGCGGCCGCTGTCCGCCCGAGGGCGCCCCCCGTGCCTCTCTAGGCGAAGCAGCGCCCACCCCTGATTCCTGCTGCTGCCGCCCAGAGGAAAAAGGAGCCTGGAACCTCCACCTCGAATCCCCCTCCGGCGCCGGGCGCGGCGGAGAGCTGCGGGGTGGGCGCCCAGGGGAGAACGCGGGGAAGAGTTCGCCCTCGCCGAGGAGTTGTCTGATTGGGGGCGCGGTGCCCGGGCTTCCAGCTCTCGGCGCCCCACGCGCTCGCGCCTCCCGGGGCTGCAGCCCACGCCCGCGTCCGGGGCCCGGCCCGCCGCGCCCGGGAAGCCGAGCTCTCGCGCTCCCGTCCCGGCCCGGCCCGGGGGAAGGAGGTTGTCCCCGGCCGTGGCGCACGGCCGCGCGCTCTTCCCGCACTCTGCGGCCGCAGCTGCCTCTCCATGGCGTCTCATCAGCAGTCCCGGATCCAGGCTTACCTGGAGAAGAACAAGATCGGTCCCCTGTTTGAGGTAAGGCGCTGTGGCAGAGGGCGGTCCCGTTTGTCTTTTGGGGAGGGGGTGCGGAACACCCCGCAGGGAAGGAGAGATGGAGAGCAAACGCGCGGGAGGGAGCGGCTCTGTGAGGGCCAAGTGTCCTGGAACTCGGCCGGGAGGGCACTTCGCGGCTTACCTGAGCGCGGACAGGTGCGCTCGGGAGGGCCCAGCCTCAGCCTGGCAGGGGAAGTTTGGGCCGTCACACTGTCCGGCACCTCGCTGCCGCATGCACAGGACCCGTGCAGGCTGGGACGGACGGATGCACACACTTAGACTACCTTACGTACGCACCCTTCCCAGAATTCACACACTATCTGGCGTGTTGGATTTTTTTTTTCTTTCTTTAACGTGGACAGTAGTAGAACCCGAAAAGGTGGTGGAGGTGTTTGGCAGTGGGAAGCTTAACTGGGAGAAAACTGAACTGGTAAGGATTAGGCTTCAATAAGTGCGGGAGTGTGTTGAGTGGAATTGTCAAACTGAGATGCTGACATTGGTCTCTGGACGGCAGGAGCGTCCTTTGCATTGCAGCCCCTACATGTGCTAGGAGGAGAAAGGGGCGGAGAAGGGTTCGGGAGAAGCACACACGTATTTATAGGAAGGAGACACGTAGCTCTGAGTTATTTTCTCTCGCCATCAAAGAATTGATGATCAAATTCAGTAGGAGAAAGGAAGAGCGGGAGGACACGAGAAAATGAGACCTGGAGACCGAAACCCAGCCCCGGCAAAGCGTCCCGCCGGTTGCCGGGGCGCTGGGCAGAAGCGGAGGCCGGCGGGGAGGGACACCCA
The DNA here is from genome assembly GCF_040802235.1 of Manis javanica. NCBI lineage: Eukaryota > Metazoa > Chordata > Mammalia > Pholidota > Manidae > Manis > Manis javanica. The sequence continues at coordinate 156,525,783 of NC_133157.1, forward strand.
CCGTCCCTTCCCCTCCCCGCCCAACAGTCCAGCGGGCCAAGGACAGGCAGCGAGAGGACGTGGGAGGGTCGAGATGCGCCCCCCTCCACCCCGCCCCAAAGCTGCTGTGGCCACTCTTGGGGATTTACATGTGCTTGGCGTCTAAGGTTGAAAGGCGGCAGGGGTAGAGGTAGCGAGGAAATGGTGCTGCTTCTATAGGACTGAACAAAAGAGCATGGAACTGCAGAGAAGCAAAATAATGAGATTAATGCCCTAGCTGGAGAAAGAGGGAGGAAGGCAAAGGTGTGATCAGGTCTTTTCCCTCGGGAGGAAGGGTTTCAGATAACCAGGATTTGCAAGATCTCTTAGTCACCCCCCCCCCCCAACTTAAGTTAACGTTGTACTTGTCTTGAAAAATAAGAACATTGTTTCAACCGAAACTCGTTGTATAGAGTCATAAAGTCCCGCGGTGCTCGTATTGATTCTTGTTTCTGCCAGTGTTAGCAAAAGGAGTCTATATACATTCTACTTCTATTTTTGCTTTCAGTCTAGTGACTAGAGACTAAATAATCATTCAGATGATATATACATGTGTGTGCCTACACACACACACACACACACACACACACACATATTTTTTTAAAACAGAAACGTAATAACGCTTTGTGGTTCAGTGTAGTAATTGCATCAAAAGAAACATAAATACTTGAGTGTTTCTACTCTCCTAGAACATAAAGTACAATTTACAAGGGAGAATAAGTGCATTGTTTTTAAGAGACTATTCGCATTTGTTAACTTTTTAAAAAATTCCCCAGATTCTTCCCAAGTGATAATAATAGAGTTTGGAATATATGTAAACTTTCTACAATAATTAGAAAAGAAACCAAACTTAGTTTTTATCAAGTGCTCATTTTTAAAAATGCTCACCAGTTAGTTCTGCATTGAATTTAAGTGATGGCCAAATTTTCTCATAAAATCGTGACCTTTTCATGAGCAAACAAGGACATACACTTTGTACATATTTTATTTTTCTGGTGATGTATTACATACATTCCCATTAGCTTGCTTTGCAGTGATGAACAGTTAATTTTTAAGAGTTGTTGTGCACTTTAAATAATTGATTAGAGAAAATAGATAAGTTCTCTTCTACTAAAAACAGGTCCATATGCAACAATTATGATCATGACAGAACTTGGTTCTGAGAGTACACATTCTTTGCAAAACCGGAAAAATCTCGCTAGTTTGTAGACTGTCTCGCCTCATGCTGGAAAACCAGTGAAACTAGTGTAAAATGGATATTGTGGATCTAATATTCTCCAAGCATGCAGGATGTTGGGCAGTGGTTCTCATAGGAATTTTTCAGGAGCTCAAAAGAGGAGGCCAAGAATCTGAACTTAGTATGAAGTGGCACAATGATTGTTACATATTTAATTACTGGAACACATTATAAGAAACAGTGACATAAGCTAAATTCTCCTTTTACCAGTCACAGAGTGAAATAGGTGACTCCAAGTTTTATTATCTGTGCTTTGTTGTGACTTTTCTGTGTAGAGACACTGGAGTTGTTGACATAGGCTAACTTTACTTTGAAAACATATGAGACCTGACAATATGTCCCCTTTATGGATTTTGTAAGTTAGGAATGTTTTAAGAAAACTTATTGCAATGAGACACTTTAAAGAAAGAATGTGAATATTATTTAAAACAATAGCAAAGGCAACATATTCTGGTATTGAGAATCCTTATATCCTGTTTTTGTTTTTAACCTGTAAGCATACTTAGTTTATTACTAACATTTTATTATTTGAGAAGCTTACCAAGTGCTACACACAATATGGTGTTTTAAAAACTACTTTAGATTAAAATTAATCTCATTTCTGGGTCATTTAGGGGTATAAATTTGTACTACCTTTAGATATGACTTAAGATGTTGAGGCGTTACAAAACCATGCCTAGAAATCATTGCACTACAGACTTCCACTATAGACATTGATATTTTAATTAAATAATATGAGTACATAAGGTGAAAATGGTAATATTAACTTAACATTCCACAAAATCTTTGAAATTTTTATGTGATACTTTTAGTATTCTTATTGGCTTATTCAGGGCAGGCAAGTAGTGAACACCAGTCTATAAGGAATGCTTGGTATCATTCCAGTAAATTATAACTATGATTCTATTTAATATAGATTTCCACACATAATTCCTTAATTGACTGGGAAGATGTGAAATGGTTTGGCTTCCATCAAAGTAGAACACTTTTGAAACATGAAGAGGCAAGATGCATGGCATGGTGCAAACACAAAACTTATCTCAAACAATAAGAACAACTATTGTAAAAGTTTTACTTAGTTCCCAAGAGGGTATATGATGTGGAACATCACAACAAATTCCTTAATTTCAGCATAAAGAAGTATGCAATTTTCAGTTTCTTTTGTTCCCATTAAATAAATAGAATGATTATTTGAAATTTTTTCCTTGGAACAGTGTTCAGTGTATTCATATACCTTGGCTTTTAGGCCTGATCACACTCATAAGAGGATGAAATACCAAACAATTGAAAAGCAGAATAATGGGTTTTCATAAAGTCGCCATCAAATTTTTAAGTCTCTGTGTACTGAAGTTATGGCAAACCAAATTTACTACATTTCTCTAAATGTGGTCTGACCTACTCCAAGTAGAATGGAACCACTTTATCACCTTCTTTGCTTGGTTCAAAATACTTATCACGTGGTCTAAATTTATGTGAACTGATTTAGCATATCTGTTATGAGGTGGGCTTATATCAAATGTGTGGTGAACCATAAGCCTGCATCATTTAGCCACTTAACTACTGCACAGCTCATTTTTCTCTGGTATCCTGCCTCACATTTCCCAGCCACATCCACAGTCCTGAACTCCAGTTGGCCTGGAAAGGTCAGGAGATTTGTTACATATGAGATGGGGGGATGTTGAGAAAACAAATATATTGAAAATAATGCAACCCAGCTCTCTCACTGATGAAGATGTGAGCCACAGATAGAAAAGGAAAAATGTAGAATGAACCTTGTGGTGGATTGAAATTGGAGGCATTGGTATGATCTCATGATTTCAAGAATAGAAATAGATGTAGATATAATAGAAATAAGTATAGATATGTGTGTATTAACATATGTGTAAATCTATATGCTTACATTTATGTCCTTACTCTGTGTACTGTGAGGGCCTGAGAATAGTAACACCCCAGTAGCAATGTGCACATGTAATGACTAGATTTTGGGTTCTAAATACCATGAAATGATATTTTCCATGAAATGAAACCAGGTGTCCTTAGAGAAATTGCTGATTTTTAGGCTTGAGGCTGGGAAAGTAGAAGATGAAACTGGAACATCTTTTTATGCAGGAAAGTAAGGAAGTGGTTAAAGAATGACAGAAACATGACAAGAGGACATAGAGTTCAGCTTTAAGAGGCTAAAATTAATCAATTTTATTAATTTATTAATTTATGCAGGAAAGTAAGGAAGTGGTTAAAGAATGACGGGAACATGTCAAGAGGACATAGAATTCAGCTTTAAGAGGCAACTAATTAATTGTAACAGATTATCTTACTGTATAAAACAGCAATATTTTATTTCACGGGGATATAACAGGATACATGAATTTATTCACTTCATGGGAGAAGAGAAAGCTTTACCTTATAATAAAATGCCAATTAATAAAGGTAGAAGATATGATGGAATTAGGGAATCACTTGTTGACAACCATTTAATAATAATTCAGGCAATTAACATTAACTGATGCTAAAACCAATGGGTAAAAGTTGGATGAGGAATGAGATATTACATATTCTTTAATATCTTTCTGCAAAAGAGTTAATTACAAAGGGGAAAAAGTAACTTTATAGTGAAGAAATTTGATACTACTTTACTCAAGTGATGGAACAAACCAATATTGTGTATACCTTGATAGGATGCAGTTAAAATAACATGACATCACTTCTGTAATATTCCTGTCAATAGTTGAATAGTGAGAAAATAGCTCATAAACCTGCTTTCCTGGAGTCTTCAAAAATGTTAAGGTCGTGAAGGTCAAGGGAGGTCTCAGACTGAAGGGACATAACAGCTAAGTACAAAATATGGTCCTAGAATAGAAACTTTTGGTATGTAGGACATTATTGAGAAAGTTGGCAACCCTTGAGTGGGGTCTCAAGGTGAAGGGTATATTGAGTTCTGTGGGCTGTTCATATTCTTTTTTCTGTAAGTTTAAAATTATTTCAAAACTTAAAGATAATAAAAATAAAAAGAGCATGTAGGAAATGAGTATTTACAAAATAGTTTATCCACTGGGTTTCTTTAAACATTAAATTATGTGATTGCAATTAAGAATTGTAGCAATGGTTTATGCATGGAGACCAATAAATAACAAGCTGAAATTCTGTGTAAAGACTATTTACATTCTGGTTAATTAAGCATATGTAGTTTCCTCTTCTTCCTGTCAAAGTTTTATTGAAATATCAGCAAGAATATGTAAAAAAATAAACACATAGGAGTGCTGGAATACAAGAGAAGGTGCTAGGGCAAAGACACTGTTTTTCCTTCTTTACAACAGAAGTTCTTTATTATAAGTGCTGGCATCTCTTTTGTACCAATATGCCATCAGGTGAAATAGAGTCAGTGATATGTAGTAAGAGTATTTGCAAGGCCCTCAAAGGTGCTTTAAAATAAATGGACTCCACTGGGGCAGGCTTCTCACGTGCTGCTGCTTCTTCCTGCTAGTTAGAATGCCCCTTTGTAATTCCACCCTTATTTACTCCCTCCACATCCTCTGATAACCACTGATCTCCTCTTTGTGACTATGGAATAATTTTCCTTTCTAGAGTTTTGTATAAAGTGAATCATACACTATGCACTTTTTTTGGGCATATCTTATTTCATTCAACATAATTAAATTTGCAGTTCATTCCATGTCATATTATGTGTCAAACATTTATTTCTTTTTATTGCTGAGTAGTTATTTTATATGGACAAGCTTTCAGTTCTCTTGGGTAAATACCTGGAATGGATTGGCTGCATCATGTGGTAGATGTATGTTTAACTTTTTAAGACTTGAGGCACTAGTTTGGAAATGTGTATGTACAATTTTACATTCCTACAACAGTGTACAGGAGTTCCAGTTCCATATTTTTACAAAAACTTGGTATTGTCTGTCTTTATAAAAATAGGCATTCTAGTAGGTTTGTGTGGTTTTAAAATAATACTTATTTCTCACTTTATTTGTTCACTTCTGTCACACATTTAAAGTGTCTCAGAGACTAAAATAAGAGTGACTTTCTGATGGAATGCAGAGCAGTCATACATGGGATATAAAACTAGGGAACTCTGTCTTCTCATATATCACACAATCTCATTTTGTGGTTTTAATTCACATTTATATTGTGGCCCCATCCTTACTCCACCATCTGAGGCCAGGGTCAGTGGAAGACTTCTCTCACCCCTGTGATAATGAGGCATCACTGAGATAATGTCACAGGAGGCCTAGAGAAGAGTCAGGATTTTCATCATCATACAGTGGCAAGGCAGCCCCGCTGCCATGAGATCCATGCCAAGATACATCATAATTAAAGTTCTGAAAAAAAAAAGACAAGAAATATCTTGAAAGCAGCCAGAAACACCATACCTATACAGAAAAATGATTTGAATGACAGCATATTCTCATCAAACCCATGGAAGTTAGAAGGAAGTGGAACAAAATTTCCCAGTGCTGAAAAAAAAGAATCTATAATTCTATACTCAGAGAAAATTTTCCTCAGTAATGGAGGGGAGATCAAGAGAATGTGTTGCCAGCAGGACTTTCCTAAATGTAGGCTAAAGGAAGTTCTCCAAACAGAAAGGAAATGGTGCAAGATAAAACATTAGGACATCAGGAAAAAAGAAAGAGGATGGAAAGAACAAAAATATGAATAAATATGATACATTTTTCTTCTCTTGAGTTTTCTAAATTGTTTGATGGTTGAAGTAAAAATTATAACAATGTTAGATGTGGTTCTAATATATGTAGAGGAAGTATTTGACAATTGTATTATAAGCAGGGATAGGTAATGGGGCACAAAGGTGATAAGATTTCTATACTTCACTTGATCTGGTAAATGACAACATCTACTGATAAATTGTGTGTGTGTATAATGTAATACCTAGAACAGCCACTAAAAAGAGCTATACAGAAGCCCTCAAAAACTATAGATAAATAAAAGTAGAATTCTAAAAAATGTTCAGTAACCACAGGAATAGGAAAAAGAAGAACAACACAAAACAGAACAAATATCAATAACATGATAGATGTTAGCTCTACTATGTCAATAATTAAATTAATTACAAATGGTCCAAATTCACCAATTAGAGAACAGAGATTGTTAGAATGGATTAAAAAACATGACCCAATTATATGCTGTCTTTAAGAAACTCACTTCAAATACAAAGATATAAGTAGGCTAGAAGTAGAAGAATGGAAGAAATATATTATGCAGACATCAAAAGAAAACAGGAGTGGTTATGTTAATGTGAGATAAAGTAGACTTCAGAGGATGAAAATGACCAGAGACAGAAACTGTATAATAATACAAGGGTTGGCCTGCCAAGAAAAATAGCAATCCAAAGTGTGTATGCCCTGAACAGCAGAGCTGCAAAGTGTGTGAAGCAGAAACTGATAGAACTAAAAAGAGAAATACACAGATCTACAACTATAGCTAGAGACTTCAAAACCCCCCTTCTGACAATTGAAAGAACAACTATTTAGAAAATCAGAAATGCTATATTGGAACATATCAGCCAACAGGATCTAGGTGACATTCGTAAACCATTCTACCCAACACCAGCAGAACACACATTCTTTTCAAGTGGTATAAAATGTATATAACGATGGACTATTCTGTAAATCATAAAATAAACCTCAGTTGAAATCATACAAGGTGTTTTTTCTATCACAATGGAATAAACTAGAAATTGATTATAGAAAGAAAACAAGAAAATTTCCAAGACACTGGGAAAATACACAACAGAGTTCTAAATAAACTATGGTCAAAGAAGAAATCTCAAGGAAATAAAAATACATCATACAATGAAAAAGAAGGCATAAGATAATAAAATTTGTAAGACACACTGTAAGTCATAACAAGAGGGAATTTTGTGGTATTAAAATGCATACGTTAAAAAAGTGGATTGATGTGACTGTTCCAAATAGGACTCCTGCTTTTTATGCCATTCCTCTCTGCCCTCCCTGTAGGAAAAGACAATCGATCCAGCTAGACAGAGGAGTTTCTACAGTAAAGGATGTCTGAGTATTGGTAATCTGCTGACAGTAGGTATTTGTTCATTTATTATATCATATTTTGTATCTAAAAGTGGATCTTAAGATCTCAAAGGTGGGAAACAAGTGTCTTGCCTCATGCTCTATTATGCATCCACTATATTATCTAGTGGAGCACAGACTATAAAATAGAAGCTCAGTAGGTATCTGTTGAATTAAAACATTGACTTTTGTATTTTATCTTTCTATGAAAAAAAAATTGAAGATAGAACTAGAAAATGGCACCTTAATATTTATTCCTTTAAGATGTAGAGCGAAACATCCTCCATCACATTAATTAACTTCTATGAAGAGGGAATAACTTTAAATTAAGTACTTAATTATCTAATTTCCTTTCAGTCATATTTTTCCCATTTTAATATCCGCTTTCAGGAAAGGGCCTGATAAATTAATTCACACCACTGTGCAAAGTGTAATGTGTAACTCCCCACCAAGCATGTTTGCATTGAATAGGGAAGAAGTGCATAACACATTTCTGTGGAATGAGGCAGGTGATCTTTGGAGATGACGCTGAGCAAGGTACTTGATCTGTTAACATCAGTGTCCTCATCATAGCTAAGAGGATTTTATGAGGAATATCTGAGGTGAAACAAAGACTGAAGAACTCAGTCCAGTGCCTGGCACTTGGTGGATACCTAGTAAATTCTGGCTGTCATTACAGTAGATGCTATTTATCTTTTCTGTTAATATTGATAACCTAGTGACAGACCATGTGGGGAGATGTTTTTGAAGGTTGGCCTCCTAGTGTCTTAAGATTAGAAAGACCTCAAAGTGTGCATTTGCCTCTTTAGGTTGTAGCTCTGGTATCTGTGAAAAAGTATTGTGGCACAGGTGAAAAGGGAAGTAGCACTTTATTGAACAAAGTGTGTATATGGTATGTACGTGTATGTGTGTTCATGTTTGCTCATCACTGGGGTCAGGGGAGGCCTTGTTTGTTCTGTATCACAAAACTGACAATACACTTTGGCTAAATTTGGAAAAAATTATATATAATTAGAAGACAATCAAGAAATCTCATTGTCTTAGAGAGGCAACCTGGATCACCCTTAACTAAAATAGCACACACAGCTCCAACTCGCCTGTCACTCTTGTAGTATGATATTCTTTTTCTTCATATGCCTTATGATAAACCTGACTTCAGACTATATTGTTTATTCTACTAGAATATAAGCTCCAGGTATTTTATCATTTGCATTCATTCGGCACATATTTATTGTTGCTACATTATTTATCAAAAATATAAATTCAAACAAAACATTTCCTGTTTTCAAAAACTCGTATGTATTTTGAAAAGACTGATATACTTGGAGCACTCTCAACCATTATATTCTGATAATATTTCAAAAGCCTACCTTGGTTTTCTATTTATATGTCATTTTCATATTCATCAATACCTTCCATCATTATTCTAGTAGAAGTAAGACATTCAATTTGGAATTCAGATTTAGAGATCAGTTTTTGAGAAAGTCGCCATAAAATCAAGTATGTGAACTGCATAAGGTCAGAGGCAGATTTGTTAAATAGAGTAGTTTCTGTTGTTTTGTCCTTGGAAGTTCTTAGCAACAGCAAGACATCTAACCATGAATTATTAAAAATATTGAAATAATCTGCTTGTTGGGTAGTGTTCTACATGAAACATACTAATAGTTTTAAGTTGTAAGTTGTTCCTTTAACATAAAAAGGATAATTTTCTTTTTGAAGTATAGCCTGGAGCGTAGATGAGTATATAACTTCTGCTTTTCCTTCACTGCTGAAACATATTAATCTAAATTCATAGTGACAAGCTATATTGAATTAAGAATTCATTTTATTTGTCCGTACATTGAAGTATCTATTCGTATAAAGCTAACTTGCTTGCAAAAGATGTATTGTAGCTGTAGGTTTTTGAGATATATTTAATTTAATGCTCTTTACTTCTGTGAATTCTCTCTAGAGGACCTGGTATTTTTTTGGTTTCATTTTTTCCTGTTACATTTTAAATTTATAATATAATTATCTTAACATTAAATAAAATGGTAACTAATACCAGCTACAATTTATTAAACACAGAATATTATTCTATTCTGACTGAAAATATTTATTAAAACATTCCCTTATATCCTTCCTCTTACTGGGATAACAATGATATGAAAAACAGTTAAAATAGACAGATGACAAATACTCTGCCTTCTGGAAGTTCATAAAAACTCCAAGCTTTCATAGAATTCTTTGAAATCTAACCCTCACTGACATTCAGTTAAAACACTGAGGTAACATCCAATAGCTACAGTCTCTAGATTGGTAGGGAATCCAAGAGATCAGAATTACTAGGTTTGTCAACAGTTTAGTTTTGAGAAATAGTATTCATGAAGGCCATCAGTGTTAAGTTCTCAGGTTATTAAAAAATGTAATTTTGGATAAGGTTAGTTGAACAGTGACTTACCCATTCTGTATTAGGTTGGCCCATTGAAGAATTACTTTCCCTAAGTAGTACAGTGGAGTGATTTAAGAAGCCTCTATTGAGAATCAGTATAAGAACCAGACCATGCAGACACAGTTTTGTCATCTATTTAAAGGTTGTTGTGAAGGGGCATGTTCATTACATTAAGCAGCATCTTTTATGGGAACTACTACTCAATTTTATGTCAAAAGTAATATTTGAATACTATGAATTGTGTAACTAATAGCATTCCTTTTCTCTCTCTCTCTTGTTTGTTTTTTTGCATTGGCTTCTGGAAAACTCATAGCCTAGGATAGCCAGAATATAGGCCATCATCATGAGCATTTATAGCCTCACTCTTTTTCTCACATTGTCTTAACTTGTTTTATTTTCTCTCTTCCCCTCCACTTTTTTCTTTATGCTATTTGATCATAATTTATACTTCTTTGGAAGACACCTTAAATTCTTTCTGAAATAATTATTTAGAAATTTATTTCTAAAAAATTTTGTTATGTAAATCATAAAGTGACCTACTCTTGGTCCAAATAATTTAGGCATATAATAGGATATATATATATATATATATATATAAATCATGTCTCCTGTTGATACACACTATAGCCAGCTTTTTTTCTTAAAAAAATATTTAGGCTCATTCTAGATTGTTGAGAAAATATTTGCAGGATGATGCCTTCCATTTGTCTTAATGAGTAGCAGAGAAGAAGCTTGCTGAAAGGCAAGCTTTGAGATTCAGGGCTTTTCCAAGATCTGATTTCTCTGCTTGAAAGTCCCTCCTTTCCTGCTTCAAGTGTCTGTTTCCTCTTCCATTCAGATCACAGGTTTGAATATGTTGTCAGAGAGGCCCTCATAGGCAATTCAATCTCACCAGCTTCCTTGCCAACCTCCATAATGCTAGTTGTATTTCCACAACTGCCCTCATCAAGCACTGGCATTTTCTTATTTGTTTCTTTAGTAGTTGGCTTCCCCTCTTAAATACAACCTCGTGAGGAAAGGGACTGTCTCACCTGAGCGTAATTGCCCCTGGGCAAGTTCAGTCTGAATTTGGTGAGACCGAATAACAGCAATGGAAAGTTAGGTGTAAAAGGGTTTATACCAAATTTCATTCTCATGTTGGCAGGTCAGGTGCTGGAGTTATGTCTGTCTCCGGCAAGACTGTAACCATCTCCATCTCTGCCTATGGGCAGAGCACTAGGCAGATCTCTTTATATAGTAACACTGACAATAATGGCTCATTGCCAACGGGTGTGTAAGCATAGCTTACTCAGTAGGCCAATTGCATCATCAAGTAGACTAGGGTCAGGTGAGGATCCTGGCCATGGAACTTCCATTTTCCCTACAGGTACTTTGCCAAGCTTGTTCTCCAACATATCTCCATGATGTGCCATAGCCCACTTCCTGCAATTAGCTATTTGTTCTTATTCTTTTTATCAAATATATTTTTTAAAAGGTTATATAAACTTTCCCCAGATGGGATCTTAGGGAAGCACTAAAATGTAGAGGAGATAAATTCAAGACTGTATGTGAAATATTATTACAATTGCATTAGATAATGCAAAAAGAATGGAAAATAGGAAGTTTATAGCTTTTATATGAACTACTGAGTTAATAGGCTATTTTTGCTCCTACCACTCTTTCAATTTTCCAAACTCTCTGTAGTATTGCACCATTGTTTTTAGTATTGTGTCTTGCCTGAGGGTTTCAGCCCTAGGCAAGTTCACTATGGATTCACTGAGACCAAGAAATGACAATGGAACATTCTTGGGGTAAAAGGGTTTATACTCAGCTTTATCTCCTGGTGGTAGGTCAAGCACTAGAATCACATTTGGATCCAGCAGTCTACAGGTCTGTTATCCTCCTTCCTCTTTGCTTCCTCCCAGAGCACTGGGAAGAGCTTTTTATATAGTGACTCAGTCAATAATAGCTTATTGCCTGTAGGTGTGGAAGCAGTAGCCTAGCAGTAGGTCTATTACATCATCAAGTAGTTTAGGGTCAGGTGAGGATCCTGACCATAGGAACTTCCATTTTTCCCTTACTCCACTCCTCCAGGATTTTTGCCTCACAGTCAACATGCCCTCAATCTTCTGTGATAGTCCCTGTGTGAGAATGCTGGAGTATTGCAACCAGATTCCACAACAGCAGCAGAGGATAATGACAACATACAGATAACAACAAAAAATTATGATATAGCAAAAATTATGACCCCAAAATTATAAAAATCCTCAAGCCTGGGGACATTATTCCATCTGTATTCATACCAATTCTACTCAGATGACTTCATGACTTGCACTTTCCACGGGAGGCCAGTAGTGGTCCTGATAGGGAGCTCCATGCACCCTAGCAAGTAGCATTTTTTTGCTGGGGTGTGTGCCCAATCCATAAAGATGTTAGAGGAGATTAACCTTAAGGGTGATAAGACATATGTTTTAATGAAACCAAAATAGGCAAAACTTGTCCATCAGGCAGGATGCATGTGAGAGAGTGGTCCTGTGATAGGGCTGTTGCAGGAAGGGGGTCCTGTCCTGGTCTAGTATACCATACCTTTACTCCTCTTCCTGTGGGGGTTACTGAAGGGTCTATATATAGTGCTATTGGAGGTGCCTGCACTGGCCTTAATGATAAAACAAAACTCCCTGGTGAGATGCTCCTACCTTCTGGCTGTTCGGAATATATGACTTTGATCTTGGGGGCCACTCTGCTGTTACTCCAGGTATACACAGGAGGCCAGCTTCTAGGTCTTGTTTCCAAGGTGCCAGGAGGTCCAGCTATCACTGGTCCATGTGTCAAAATGTCCAAGGCCACATCCACTCAGTGGAGTCTCCAGGGTTTAGTGCAGTTGGTGCTGGCAGCAAAATATTATTCTGGTGGCCAACCCTTCAATTCAATGATTCCTCCTTAGTTTGTACTTTCAGTTGTATAGGGGAGGCAGCAATATGTGTTCGCATGTCTGCATGGCTCAGTGCTCCCTTCTTGGGATTCTCATTTAAATGCTGTAGACCGTCCATAAGTGGACTGACCATCCTCATAGATTATTGGTGTCTGAACTTCAGGCCAGATTTTAACAAACATTGTATTTCCCTATCATACCTGCCATGGTAGGATTATAAGGTACATGAAGCTTCCATTTGATTCCTAATTGTTGTACGCATTCTTGTAGTGCATGTACAGTAAAGTGGGTGCCTCAATCATTCTCAATTATCTGTGATTGGCCACGGGCTGCAAAGAGATGCTCCAGGCCTCTTTGGGTTGCCTGCTGGTCTGCACAATGCATAGGAAAAGCCAACCAGAAGTCTCGTAGCTGTGTCCACACAAGTCATGGCATATTGGTACCCTTCTGACATGGGCAGAGACATAATATAGTCTATCTACCACTTGATCAGGGATATTTTCCCCTTAATTATTGTCCCTTATTGCTGTGGGACTCCGTGTAAGTCCCTTTTAGAGCATAAAATGCACTACTGCTGGGCTCTGCTGACTCCTTCAAAGGTCAAAGTCAGATCCTACTGATGGGCTACAGCCCACATTCTCTTTTGCCCTGCATGCAACACATGTTGCTGTAAGCACTGGGCCACATAAGAGGCATGCTTTCCTTCTAGCCAGTGCACCTGGGCCATTTCATCTGCTTCATCATTTGGTGGGGATGCCAGTGGCAAGTGACCTGTCTAGAATTGTTCTAGTCTGACCATAGGCCCATAAGTCTTGCCACAACTCTTGCCCTCAAAGGAGTCACTGACCAACCAATCAGGTGGCATCATACCATGTTGGTAGCCACAGAGTCAAGCCTTAATAGACGGCCCAGTTGTCAATGCAAACAATATTGGGGAGGGCTCCTAGATGATCACAAGCCACACTGCCCGGAACTGTGCCCACTGGCCGCTCTTCCCCTCACCATCTTCCATCCATATTGTCTCAGTCTTAGGATGGAAAGCTATGGCCCTCCATTTCAGGGGCTGCCCATGGCTGGAGCCATCTGTGTACATGCATCTTCAGGTATAGGGGCTCTTCCTTCCCGAAAAGGGCTCTCTGCTACTAATGGATCTAAAGTAAATTCTTCCTGCCTTTCACTAGTATATGTTTGTCTTGCCAATGGGTTTCAGCCCTGGGCAAGTTCACTATGGATTCAATGTGACCAAAGAAAATTGACAGCAGAACACTCTTTGGGGTGAAAGGGTTATACCCAACTTTATTTCCAGGTGGCAGGTCAGTCACTAGAATCCCATTCACTCAGAGATAGTCTGTATGCAGCAAGCCAGTCTCTGCCTCTGGGTCCCTCTCTCCACACAGCTGTCCTCTGGGCTTCTCTGCACAGCTGTCCCACACAGCCATCCTCTGGGCCTTTGTCCTTGGCGCTGCCACCACTCTAGCCTCTGCTCTGCTCTCCTGCAGCCTTGCAGCCCTGTCACCATGTTGTACCCAGAGCACTGCGGGGAGCTCTTTTTATAGAGTCAACAGCCATGTATTGCCCACAGGTGTGCAGTGAGCTAGTCAATCATGGCCAGGTGAGAATCCTGGCCACAGGAAATCTCATTTTATCCACATGTCATTGGCCCCAATAAACACTGGAGTTATTCACTCAAGGGGCTAGTAGACAGGGTGCTACACTGTTGTAGGCACACACCGCACTTGGCCAGTGTAGGCATCTGTGCCACACCCATCTGTAGCTTTTTGGTCCAGTCTCAAACCCCCCCACAATGGGATAACTGGTTATTACCTTTATTGAGGCTATTCCAGTGAAGAGTTCTGTAGCCAGCAAGGTGTGATACATGACAGCCAATTGTTTCTCTATTAAGGTGTATGGTACCTCTGCTCCTTTCCAGAATTGTGACCAGAATCCATAGGTTGATGAGTTCGTTCAAGCCTCAGCGAAAACCCCAGCCACAACCATCTATGGTTACAAGACCATCCAGCTCACAGGGCCTTGATGGGTCTATCACACTCAAGACCTGCATGGCCTTGACTGCCCATTTTGCTGTCTTATCCCAGTTGTGGGGAAAATTGAAGTTCCTATGGCTAGGATTCTCACCTGACCCTAAATTACTTGATGATTTAATTGGCCTACTGCTAGGCTACTGCTTCCACATCCATAGGCAATAAGCTATTACTTAGTGAGTCACTATATAAAGATCTCTGTCCAGTGCTCTGAGAGGAAGCAGAGAGGAAGGAGGATTACCTACATGCAGACTGTTGGATACAGACGTAATTCTAGTGCTCGACCTATCGCTGGGAGAACAAGCCAGGTAATAAACCTTTTTACCCCAAGAATGTTCCATTGTCATTTCTCAGTCTCACTTCAACCATAGTGAACTTGCCCAGGGCTGAAACCCATTAGCAAGACACCAGTCCCACCTGATGCCCTCTTGTACCAAATGGTATAAGGGCTTCAGAATTTGTGCCAAGTGTGGGATAAACTCTCCAGTAGCCTAGAAGACCACAAAACTCCTGTAACAATGCCACAGTTGTAGGGATAGGAAAGTCCTGGGCTTTATCTATGACTGATTCTGGTATAACTTTAGTCTTACCCAACCAGACGACCCCAAAGAATTTGGCTGACAAATCAGGCCCCTGAACCTTCGTACTGTTCACAGCCCATCCTTTCTCTTGTAGATGTTGCAGCAGTCTAGGTGCTGCACCTTCTAGATCTGAAAGAGAATCGGACGTGAGCATGACATCATCAATATAATAGTACAGCTGCACTGTTGACAGTTTCTCCTCTGTAGCCAAGTCCTGGGCTATAAGTCCATGACAGATGGTGGGGCTGTGGAGGTAACCCTGTGGAAGGGTAGTGAAAGTTCATTGCCATCCTTCCCACTTGAATGTAAACTGTTTCTGACTTTCCTGCTCTATGTCCATGGAAAAGAAGGCATTAGCAAGATCTACAATGTAATGATATTTTCGTAGTTTGTGACTGAGGGTATCTGTCAGGCCTGCAATATTGGAGACAGCAGCATGCAAATGGAGTATTTTATTCAATACTCTTTTATCCATGGTCATATGCCAGGAACCATCTGGCATTTTTACTGGCCACACTGGGGAATTGAAAGGACTGTGGGTAGGCTTTATAATACCCACCTTCTCCAGTTTCTGGAGCATTTCTCCAATATATTTATGCCCTCCAGGGAACTTCCATTTTCTCCACAATTGTTAAGACTTTTTAGATGATTTTGTTTCCTAGAGGCCCCTATATACTCCCCTGTGAGTAGTATGTTTGCATATTAGTACTGAATATCTTGTCAATTAAAACTTTAATGAGATTTTTGGCAGAGGCTGATTAGGAAAACCCATAATTGAGTAAACCAGATCAGGAGCATTGGTAATGAGAGAACAGGAGCAGGTAGAGAAATGAGCATCACATGAGTAAAAATGGTGCCAGGTTGGGAGGTGGAAGAAATGAGTCAAAATTTTCAAATACAATCTGACTATCATGCTGTAGGGAAAATGGAAGTTCCTATGGCCAAGATCCTCACCTGACCCTAAACTACTTGATGATGTAATTGGCCTGCTGCTAGGCTACTGCTCCTATACCCATTGGCAATGAGCTATTATTGATTGAGTCACTATATAAAGAGCTCTTTCCAGTGCTCTGGGTGGAAGCAGAGATGGAGGCTGGATGCAGATATGATTCTAGTGCTCAACCTACTGCCCTGAAAATAAAGCTGGGCATAAACCCTATTACCCCAAGAACATTCCACTGTCATTTTTCAGTTTCACTGAATCCGTAGTGAACTTGTCTAGGGCTGAAACTCCTCAGGTAAGACTATGCCATACCCACCTGCCTCTTTTATAAACCCCTTTTAAAGAGCTGGAAAACACACTGAGCATTGTGTCTGGCTTCACACAGCTTTGCATTATTTCATCTCATGCCTGGATCTTTGTAGGAATACTCAGGAGTCAGGTACCCTAAGCATAAAAAGACACAAAAACTAAGGTGTCCGAAGAAGGTGACTGAAAGCATTGTAAAGGAAATATGTTGAATCTCATTTCGCTATGTCTACAACCATGCTGGAATCTTCTAGAACACCCACATAGTGACAGTATGTACAGGGCATTTCCTATGCTACAAAATGAGTGCATACTATTTGAAAGACTTCCCTTGTAAACCGTCTTATATGTAAGATAAATGAAAATTAAATTACAAAAGAAAATACAAAACAATACAAGATGTTCCACTTTCCTTTCCTCTTTGTTTCAGCCATGGTTTAAAAATTCTTCCCACGATGTAGTTCACTAGCTCTCTCTTCTCTGTGCTTAAACAAATACAGCTGGTAAATTATCAAATCCTTTCAGTTAGTTCTTTGAAATGCTTTTTGTGTCACTCTTCTGCTCTTGTAATCATCAGCAACTTAATCTTGGCACCCACGCAACTCCATCAGTTTGTCCTGCCCCAGTCCATTCTGCATGTGGCTGACACACTGACCATGACAAACTGATATCTATCATGCCATATCTCCACTAAAAAGTAAACACATACTGTTTCTCCACTCACTGGGTCCTTGCTTCTTAAATAAGAATATGCATTCATTATGACAAATGCCAGTAACTTTTGACAAAACTCAAGGTTCATTTAAATTTTAAAGATAATCAAACTTCAGAGAATTTTCATGCTTGTTTTGTCACTTTTAGCTCTGTGTCCAGACATCCAGGAGGATGAATGAACAGTCCTGGGCCACAGAAAATGCAAAGGTTTTGAAATACTGAGTTATGGGATGAAGTCCAAACTAGAGTGGCATTCAAGATCCCCCAAACCTAATTTAACCACAGTTTTCACTTTCCCCACATGCTGCCTTCAGTGTCAGCCAGGTTAGTTTGTCCCATTTCCCCAGTATATATACTTGACAGTCTTTGCTTGATATTCTCCCAACATAGAATATTTTTCCCTTTTTTCTATATGTCTTAGACTAGGTTCCTTGAGAAACAAATTCGGAGATGGAGATTTGCATGCAGAGGGTTAATTGTGGAGTGTTCATGGGAGCAGTGCCCTAAATGGAATGAGGAAAGCTGGTTTGGGTAGAGAAAGAAGTTGAACTACAAGGCAGTTAATAGGAGTCCTCAGTCAGATGGGGGGGGATCACCTTGAGAGCCCTGGGACTGACAGGCCCATAAGGGGTTGTTCCAGTAGAAGCATGGAGGTCAGGCCTTTGCACTCCAAGTCATTAGGAGCAGGCTTCCTCCAGAGAGAATGGGACCTTAGGTGAAGTAGCTGCCTTCTGAGGAAGGACAATGCTTGACAAGGCCTCAGGTGAGAGCTTCCAACAGCTAACCCTCCTGGCAGTTGGTGAAGGAAGGATCTGGGCCAGTATTTACATTTCTCTATCCAACTGTCAACCACTCAGTAGGGAATAGTTCATGTCTTGCCTCTTCAATTAAATATTTTTTAACTGCTCTAGCTTCCCTAGATTTTCTATTTCCGTGAACATCTGTTGCTGTGCCACTCATTTTTGTGGTTAGCCACAATGTTACTTAACTATTTTCTGGGTTATGGCTTGTCTTTCTAACTATATTGTTGACTTTTTTATCTAATGTTCCTTCTTAGTATCTGATTTTTAGTGTATGCTGCATAAGACTATAATTCAATAGTTGCTGAATGAATAAATGCTTAAAAATAGCATGGTCTACAGAAACACAAGATGATCTTTCTTTTTTATACGAAGCATGCTAAACCTTTCCACAGTTTCCACGTTTCACAAATGAAAAATATGCAAAGGCCTCAAAGAAGGTTAAAAGATGATCCTCAAAAGTAAAAGGAATTAAGCTCTCTATAGTCAGTTATTTGAGTCCGTGGACTCCCTACTTTGTGTAAGACAGACTGATTTGGATTTTCTGTTATTTTAACATAAAAGTCCTAAGTTATTCATGTAGTTGCAAATACTGTGATTTGGGTAAAGTAAAAACACAACTATTTATGTAACTACTTTCAATTTATGCAAGCATAGGTAAGATGCAGCTTAAACAGCATCTTTGTGTTTGTTTAATGATTGCCTTCTCTCTCACATAGGGTGTACATCTGGAGTTCTTAAATGGAGGGCTTTTTTCATACTGGCTCATATTGACTAAATAATGAAGATTATTCATTAAAATCACAGAGTTTGTACAAATTAATTCTGAATTTGATGTTTTCTTCATTAATACCAGGATTTTATTATTTAATAGGTAGCAGAATCCACATTTGCTTTTCATCAGTGGACAGCAAATGCATCACTGAGCTAAAGAGATCAACTGATCATTTTTTACTGTACTCTGGACCAGTGAAGGTGTTATACAATCTATTTTATCAGTTAGATTACTTTCTTCTTTATTTTAGTATTCTTGAAACTGTGATTTTGGAGGAACATTTAGCTCAATGAAGTCCTGACGCAAAAGGGTTTCAGAATGCTAACCTACTCTGTGAGAGCAACACAGAAGGTTTTGCCACAGATTATTCTCTGAGATTGGACTAGCAAGAGAATTTAATTATGATAAAAGGAAAATTTTCATTTTGATTCTAAAAATGTGCATCTGGAAATATGCTAAATTATCTTATGTATTCTTACTTATCCTGAAATTATTTTGAATTTTTCTATGTAGAGAGAGCCTTTTGATTGTGAAAATGACAGTTGCTTCTTTATATTATTCCCTCTTTTTTGGTCTCCATTTCATGATATGATGGCTGTTATTAGTGAAAAATAGGAAAAATGACAGTTTTGCCTCATTTCAGTCCTGATAGCTTTTATGGCTTCTTTCTGGTGTTATTTTCCTGGCTAAGACCTTTAATACAATTTTGATTGGAAGTGGTTATACTTTGTATTTCTTTGTGTGGTTCCTGATTTTTAGAGGAACAATCATGGCAACATTAGAAGTTTCTGTTGTTGTTGTAAAGCTAGGAAAGTTTCATTCTCTTAACAGTTTGCTAGGATTTTTAAATTGAAAGTTGAGTTCAGTAATAAAGGTCTCTTTTTATATTGAGGTTATATAATTTTGCTCCTTTATTCTGTTAGTGGGAAGAATTACATTAGGGGATTTTTTAAATGTTAAGCCTACTTTGCATTTCTTAAAGACATTAATTCCGATCAAATGTACAATCATTGTTTTTTATGTTGCTGGATTTAGATTGTTAATCTGTTATTTAAGACTTTTCCCCTCTCCTGTGGGAAGTCTTAAACTTATTTTTTTTTGTGTGGCTATCTCAGAAATAGTAAGATGCATGTTTAACTTAAAATCTGAAGTTGAGCAATATCTTCACCTTCTTCCTGAATAATGCAAGGACTTGAGAGTGCTTTGCTTCCAGCCAGTTTAGATGCTATTATTCCTTATTTCAATTCTATCTTTTTGTTGTTGTTTTTCAGACCCACAAAACAGGTAGGTAACAAATACCTTAATCCTTTATGCACGTTTTAAGAGTTCTTTTACATACTTCTCCATAAACATCCTTGAAGCCAGTCTTCCAGTTCTGTTCTTCTCAAATCTCTGAGCCATATATTATCCACTGTCCATAGATCAGGGGGTCTCTATATTTGATAATAGATCAGATAAGTTGACAAGTAAATATTCCTAAAGCTTGGAAACTTTTCTACCCGTCTTTCTAGAAGATGTCTGAGTAGACCTATTATGCTGAAATAGTCTACTTTGATTTTATGCCAGCATGTAATGCAAGACTGGGTCTAAACCAGTTTCAAGGTTTTTTTCCTTCTTTCTCCTTAGTTATGGGTCATAATGAACTCCCCATAAGGATATGCATGTGGATTGAGGGAAAGGAGGCAATGTAGCAGAAGTATGTATTTAAGGAGTCTGACATACGTGCATTGTGTGTTCTGGATTACTACCATACACATCTAGTCTTATGGTTTGGTGAGTCAGAGAATATCCATTCATGATGGACAGCTCAGGGTGGATGGCCAATTCATGTCCCAAAGTGAAGTGTTCTTCCAGGCCAAGAAGCAAACCAAGAAGCAGGCCAAGAAGCAAATATCTGAAAAACAAAAGCAAAAAACAAAAACTGGTTATCTAGGGAAACAGATAGGACTTTACTAAAAATCCCTCGGGTCTGTGATGATTCTCCTATGCAGGCTTGCCAGCCTCTCATTTGGAATAGCACCTCAAATATAAGGGCATAAGGATCAAGTACTCGAACGGCCTGTACCGCAGCGGGACCTACTGCAGAGTCTTGTCTTGCTCCGGGCCCCTCACAAAGATGGCAGCCTAATGGACTGTTCAGGATATTGTGGTATATGAAGCCTCCAAAGTCCAAAAAGGGCATGCCCCTTAGTAGTGCAGTGTAGTGTAGTATAGCTGTGTGCAGCAGCTTTGGAGAGGGTATATTCTAGGTGTAATGGGCCCTAAGAGATTTCAGCAACTTGAGCCATCCCTAAATTTTCATGAGGTCAGACTCTCCATTGTGGTAACTCAAGTCAGGTTTCATCTACCAGATTTAGTTTTTTTTTTCCCCTGCTATACAGATGAAATTATATTTCCATAGGCTGCCCATCTATTCTACTTCCATGATTAATTACCAGGCAATATAAAAGATTACTGCTGGCCCACACATTTTGCTTATCATTTTGTGCCTGTTGCGCATTATAGTAAATGTGTCTGTCTGGTCCGTGGAAGTTAAGCACTACTGCCTGACCACTGCTTCACTGGAAGCCATCACCTTAGTTGAAAGTGGAGCCTATTACAGTGGCAAGAATTCTGTCTTCCCTGGCCTTCAGAAGATGGCCACCACAGAGCTTTTCAAAGATACTGTCTTGGTCTCCTCACCAATGTGTTTCCTAATATTTAGTAAACAGAATGTCCCTTCGGCCCTGTCTAGAATTGGGGTGAGTGAATGAGCAGTTTGTGCATAATAAATTCACTCCCCTATTCTTGTCATTCTAAGTCTTTGGATTCTTTCCTTTGTACCATGGTATACTGTGGCATCTCAGCCTCACCTGAATGCAGGACTCTTTTGAGACCAAGTGTCAGTTAACTAACCCAGCCAATTGTTATAACATGAGAGTTCACATTGTACATAGAAATGTCTACATTCTCCCATATCAATTAATCCAGCCCAATCCAGTGTTGTATTCCATTGGTCTAACATCCTGAGATTTCATTTCTACACATATTTCTGCCAAAATGAATTAGGGAAATTATGGAGTATAAGTTATCCCCTACAGGATCACACCTTTTACCTGTTTCTCAGGAAAAGCTGGTATCTGACTCTAGTTATCAGTCTAAAGAAGAAAAGAGGTGGTTGGGGTGAGTCTTAAGGAGAAAAGGTATCCCACTGCAAGGTGACTGCCCAGGTGAGCTTATTTAAGGGCCCCAAGCAAAGTAAGACTGTCTCCTTAACAAGAAGGGCAAGCTGCATCTGCTGGCAAGAGAAGCCCAAGAAAGCTTGGGGGTCCGAGGTTTTTGGCATCTTTTGTGTCCATTACACGTTCTAGCCTTATATTCTGATTCCTTCTACATCAATGCTATTACTATCATATATTGGGAATCTGAATTCGTATTGCACTGTAATTCTACAACTTGGAATTGAGAAGCTGTAAGCTTCTCAAGTTCTAGAATTTCAAAATAATGTGAATTCACAAATTAAAATTTGGTTTGGATTTTCCATGAAATAATAATATAGGTACAGAAATAAAAGATTGTTTTATGGCTGGTGTTGAAGCTTTGTGGTTCTCTGTGGTTTGAGCTGATAGTTTAAAGCATAGAGCTTGCCTTTATTTCTGTAAACTGTCAGTTTAGGAAGAATCTGCCTTCTGATCATCTTTATGTGCACTCCTGAGGCTCACCATTACTATGATAATGGTCAAGAGCTGCAGCCACTCAGTTCCCCAAGGTGCTGGCTTCTATAAGTAATTTATCACAGTCAAATGTAGGTGGTAAGTTGTGATGTGCCTACATGTCATATATTGTTAGTATCATAATTCTCATTGGCAAAGAGGTAAGCTTTGAAGTTCAAGGCCAAACACTGACTAAGATAATCATAAAGTTCCATCTCTGAGGGTCTGGATCCTGAGGACTTTATTAATTAGGAGGCAGTTGGAAAACAGAAATTACATTTGGTATTTCAATAGAGATCATTTATTATGGGGAATTGGTGGACTAGGAGTTGGAGGACTGAAAAATCAAATAGGGAAAAACTGGGTAATACAGTAACAATAGGAACAGCTACACTGAGCACTTTGAGAATCAAGAGAGGAAACTGGGATTATCAGAAATCAGAATCTCAGCAGAGAGGCCCCTCCTCCTGCCCAGAAAGCTTAGTCTAGATGATGCTGGTACCTCTGCAGAGTCGTAATAAGAGTGGCTCCCCAGTACCAACAAAAGCTGGAGAGAAGAACCCACTGGGCCAAGGGGTTATATAGACACAAATAGCAAGCAATCAGGATGGAGTGCCTTCTCCCCTCTTTTGATTTTCCCTAGGTTCCCTCTATTGGTGAACTTAACAGGAAGCCAGCTGACAAAGGAAATAAAGTTTTCACAGTTCCACCCCCTGTGTTATGAAGCAAAGTATAGAAATATGGATTTGTTTAGAAATGAAAGTTTCATAATTTGTACAAAGATTGTAAATTCCCTCTTGGCTTGGGTTGGAGGAGTATCACAAAACGAAGGAAAGAGAGATGAAACAACCTGGCTCTCTCTACTTACAGGAATTCCCTTCAAAGAATTTTCCTCTCTAGCTTTACCCTACATTGGCTATTGGAGTAATGGTGATTGAGCTAGTTTGGTGCCTCTTAAGCCTGGAGAAAATGTGTGTAGTGCTTTGTATTTACGTGAGGGTTCTTCAAAGAAGCAGAACCAATAGGATCTGTATCTATTATATCTGTATCTATATTGATATCATCTATCCATATAATCATCTACTTATGTCATCCATATCTATCTTACATACATACATATACATACCCACACACACATACACACAAGAGAAGATTTATTTTAAGAATTGGCTCGTGATTATGGAAGCCAAGAAATCCCATGATCTGCTCTGCAAGCTGGAGAATCAGGAAAGTCGATGATGTAATTCATTCTTAGTCTAAAGGCCTGAGAACCAGGGGAGTACCGGTGTCCAAGGTCAGGAGAAGGTGGATGCCACAGCTCCAAAAGGGAGAGCAAATTCTCCCTTCTTCTGTCCCTCTGTCCTATTCAGGCTCTCTGCGATTGGATGATTACCATCCATGCTGAGATGAGGACAATCTCCTTTACTCAGTCTACTGGTTCAGATGCTAATCTCTTCAGGAGGCACCTCACTGACACATTCAGAGATACTGCTTTACCGGCTGTCTGGGCATCCTGTAGCCCTGTCACGTTAACACACAGAATAGTTATGACTGTATGCAGTGTGGTTTATTTCTTATCACTGTTCTCAGCTCTAATGCTTTAGCCAAGAATTCTGAGACAGCTGGAACTTGTCTTGGTCCACATCCTATTACACTGGTTAATTTATAACAGAATTTATTTCCTTTAAGTCATAGTACATTTTATTTATAGTAGCGTATGGTCAAAAACGAAAATATATTTTCTCTACATTCATTCTGAAATAACATTTTGAATGAACTCCATATCTTGGAGTTTATTGTACAGTTAGTAGTCTTGGTATATCACATAGTTAAGATAAATATAGATAGCCACATGATATTAGTAGCAAAAACCAAAATGATGTATTACAAGTCTTCCTTACTTAAATGGTGGCTATACTTTAGAATTTTTTATTTGAAGATTGTATTATAAATATATTTGTATCTCCTCTGGTGTGTTTTAGGTAAATCTACAGCAAACACAGGAGGGGAACTCTTAATCCTTGATACTCCATTTTTCTTTTCATGAAATCCAATTTAAAATAAAAGTTTTCCCCCATTTCTGACTATGGCATAGCAGATGTGAGCTTATTTCAAAAGCTGACCACACATGGATATGGTTTGGAGACCCACCTATCCCCAAAACAGAGATAAAATATTACTTGAACTTCTTTGTAATTATTCAACATGAGCTTTGAGACTCAAAGAGTGAAGCCATCAGGACCACACATAGCTTCTAAAACATTAATGTATTTCTCCCAGTGCTGTGAAGAGTCCATACGTAAAACTAGTAATCAACTAAAAGTAGTTATCTTCATCTTTCCCTTTTAAAAAATAAATGATCTAGGTTTAAAGAGTTTACGTAATTTGCCCAATATCCCCTCCAAGTGCTAAAACTGGGATTCTGCCTTAGGGAAAACATGCTTGGTCTTTGCAGTTGAAAATTGTTCAAATACCAGTTTCTCCTTTTACTAGAAGCATGACATTGGGAAGTTATTTAACCATCTTAACTTCCATGTAATCAGCCATGAAGTAGGGTAAATATTTCCTGCCTTAGTGGGTTGTTGTGAAGGTTAAATAAAGATGTATGTTTTGGCCTGGGGACCAGTGTAAACCAAGACACGATAAATAGTAGTAGACTTTCTCCATGTAGGAAAAGGTATTATAGAGTTAACATCAGTAAGATTCAGTGAGATGTTTTTCTAACTCTAATGGAGATGGTTTTATGATGACTCATCCACATCCTCTTAATTGGACTTAATTTTATGTCCTATAGGAGAGAGATTTTATTTATGTCCAATAAAGTAACATAGGAAATTCAATTTTGACATGGGCTTTGCCTACATCATGTTCTCACTCAGTAGATTCCAGATAATTTGATTGTATAACTCTATCCATAAAAAATGTTTCATTATGCACCTACAATGTTTATGTGCATATATAAACTATAGGCATGTACAACTGTCTTAATAAATTTTATACATAATAAAACACATGTAGACAAGGACATTTTCAAAAGGTGAAATAAAAATAAATCTAAGTAGAAGTTGTTATATTTTCTTCCTCTTCTCTAGCAGGTGGTCATGTGCACCCCTTGAGGAAACTGCTCCAGCCAAATAAGTGGACACACGTAAGAGTTGCTGGGATAAAAACTCATTATAAGATATTCATATGTTCCTTTTTGCTTCTGTTGGTATTTTGGAGCCTGTCAAATCCCAGTAAAGAAACATGACCCAAGACAAGGTGATCTTTTAGCATGAAAGATTGATTCATGAAGCATTTGCTAAGAGAGTGGGTCCCCAAAAGTATTATTTTGTTTGGAAAAGCTAAGCACAAACTACTTAAAATACTTACATGTCTTGACCTATTGTAGGAATTAGTCAACTTCTATTTAGGGAATTCTTATTATATGCCCAGCACTGGGCTAGGTGTTAATTTGTACCAAAAGTATGACTGGCCTTGAAGATGCTACATGTTATAAATAATAAATAGATGCATTTGGCTGGAAAGCCAAGTAGTTAAGAAAATGGGCTTTAGAATCAGGCACATTTAGGTTTGAATCAAGTCCTGAAACATACTTATACCCCTAATCTCCCTCCATCAATCCAACATCATCTACCTTTCAAACTTCATGGAGTGTCTACAGCAAACCACTGACTGTGCTAGGTGCTGAGGACACACAATGCTGCATGAGGCAGTGTGTCAAGGTCAGTGGTCTTTTTCTATTCTGTTCACATTTGTATCCCCAGGGCCTAGAACAATGTATATATTTATTGTGCAAAAGAAGGAAGGTAGGAAAGATCATATGTTCTATCAGAAAGGGCAGACATTATATTAAAAAAAACTTAAATAAATATTTAATTTTGATTGTATTGAGCAGAGAAGGAAAAAGTACAGCTATTGTGAGAGCTTATGAATGGAGATGTCTGAAGCCTACATAGGCTATGGAAAGTTTTCTTCAGGTAGTGGCAATGAGGCAGAACATAGATTTAGTAGGTTTAATGGATTTAAGTTGAAAGAAAAAGTGGGAATAGGATTTGGGCAGAGGAATAACCTAACAAGGTGGAAGAATGCCGTGAGGTAGTGAGATGCTTGGCCCGACTGTTGCTGGACTGAGGCTCGCTTGCCTCAGAGGCAGAGAAAGGAGGGAGGAATGGTGTAGGATGTGGCTGGGGAGTGGTCAGGGGCCCGATCATCCAAAACCTAGAGGGTCATTGAGCCGTTCCTTTTGGCTTTCCTGCCTTTCCTTTCTTGTGTCTTTTTTCACTTAATCATTTTTCTTCACTCTGTCTAGGCCTATGTATTCAACTATATTTTAAGTTAACAGAAAAAAACAAACAAAACCCAACAATCTTGCTCAGTATGTTGTACATTTTTTAAAGGAAAGCCATCCTGAGTTCCTTGTGTGTTACTTCTTACTTTGTAAGCGTAGTTAACATGGTGTCCACAGCACTCAGTGGATGTAAGCTAATCCTTAGATTCTGATTTGCGTTAGCCATGGCATTTTACACAGGACAGGTCTATTTCCAAATTTCTAGTGAGGAGATACCAGTAGAAGGACCATGCTCTTAGAGACAGAGGCCCGGTAGAAAAGTGGTCTACAATCTTAGGATTTGGGTCTCAGAGTTCCAGATTGTCCAAAGGAATTGCTAAGGTCTGAATGTATGTATCCCCATAAAATTCATATGGTGAAATCCTGATGCCCAATATCATGGTGTTAAGAAATGGTGCCCCTGGGAGGTACTTATGTCAGAAGGGTGAAAACTGAATGAGATTAGTGTTCTTATAAAAGAAACCTCACAGAGGTCCCCTGCCCCTTCCACTACTTGAGGACACAGTGGAAAGATAAGCTGTCTTTGAACCAGGAAGTGGGCCTTCATCAGACACCAGATCTGCTCATGCCATGATTTTGGACTTCCCAGACTCCAGAATATGAGAAATAAATGTTGCTTATAAGGTACCTACTCTGTGGTATTTTATATCGTCCATACTGACTAGACCTGCAAATTACTGTTTTGTTCTGCCTTGTTTGTTTGAAATGTCAGCATTAAACATAAGAAAAGGAATCTAATGGAAAATGGTAGAAGAAAGAAGCAAGTGGGGTGCTTTAGCAAGCTTGCTGTTAGGAATGAAGGCAGATGGCAGAAGTGGTTTAATTACAATCTCTGTAAGGATTTTCTAAGATTCTCCTATTCACAATTATATCAAATGGCATAAGTCTCATTGAACAGTGCCCTACATTAAATGTGAGTCCATAGAAAACAATTCACATGACTGCCCTCCCCCACCCTTTTTTTGTAAAGTGACAGTGATTAGTGGTTTTTTTTTAAGGCTTGGCTTTGTTTTTGTTTTGTAAGGCCCTATCTGTTAGTGTGCTGAGGCAGAAACCTTATAAAATTGATTTGGAATCACACTAATTTATTTCCTGATTAATTCAATTACTTGTTTGTTTAACAAACATTTAAAGGAAAACCCTATATTCCATGTTCTATGTTTTTTATTCGGATACTCTTCAGAATAAATTCCACACCCTATGCATTTTCCCATGTCCCGGTTTGGTGGGCAGGGTTAGGTTTAAATTTCTCCTACAACAATGTAGGGAGCCTGTTTTAGGATCTAGCCCACAGTGTGGATAGCAAAGCAGAGAAGCAGAAATGACCAGGTTCCTGCCAGGTCCTTCATGATGTTAGGGAGGCCTTCAATAAACTAACTTGAAGTCTGTCAAGCTAATGACTTGCTAGCTCAGTAAGCCAATAAATCCCTCTGTTATTTAATCTAGTTAAAATTGGGCATTCTGTTACAACCGTTAACATCTTAAGCAGCACACCATGTATGATAAATACCTGGGGGATAACTAATATAAAGGATTAGGATGTCTGTGTTGTGAGGAACATCCATCTTTAAAGCTTGAAGTCTGGATAAATACATAAAGACTGACATTAAGGCCATCCAACTAAAAATAGAAACCTAAACTATAAATTTCAAAATGTAAAGGATTGTTTTTGAAATGAAAAGGGAAAATGAGGCATCAAACA
Organism: Manis javanica; assembly: GCF_040802235.1. Lineage (NCBI taxonomy): Eukaryota > Metazoa > Chordata > Mammalia > Pholidota > Manidae > Manis > Manis javanica. The sequence goes on from NC_133157.1 coordinate 156,554,336, forward strand.
TTTATATGAATTCCTGTATATTATTAAATGTATTTTTTTTGAGGGGATATCCTTTTTTTCCCATTTTTTTATTAATGGCATTAAATACATCATGACACTCCCTTCTGGCCTGTAAGGTTTCTGCTGAGAAGTCTGTTGTTAGTCTGATGGGCTAACATCAGACTATAAGGTTAATATGCAACCTTATATTTGTTTCAAATACACAACACAGTGGTTCAATATTAATTGCCTTTTTAAAGTTGGTCCTTAGGGTTTTCAAAGAAAGAAAACTTGCTATGTGAACATTATTTATATTAATAAATCACATATAGTTTTGAATGTTGGACTAATTTGTAAATTAAACAGTAGCCTATATAATAATAATAATAATAATAATAATAATAATAGTAATAATTGGAGAGAGAACAAGATGATAGAATGCTTTAGCTCTTCACAGATCTTTAAGAATCAAACCTTTTCATCTCTAGTAAATTCCTATGTTACTTCAGCTGTCAGTCCCTGCCAGCAAGAATCAAGCTCTTTTCTGAACAAAACTGCAGGAAGCATCTCTATTATCACAAAGGAAAAATGTCTAATACTGTTTTCAGATTTCTACCAGTAAATTAACCAAGCATGTTTATTTCCCTCTACCTCAGCCTGCCCCCCTTTTTAGCACCATGACTCAGATTAAATTTATTGGAATATCGTTTTAACCATTATTGCTACTCTTGCTTTTTTTTCTTACTTTGTTCCCACTCTTGCTGTTGCTGCAAGTTCATCTGTTCCCTCTCCTTCCATTGCTTCCATGGCCTGGACCTTCCCTTCCTTTCTCTGCACAACATAATCTGATAGCTTCCACATGTCATTGATTCCTGTCCAAACAAGGAAACATGCAAAAATCCAAATATAAAAAAACCAGACCACTGTAGGTCACTTTCTAGGAAATAAAATTCGTGTTATTGTTTTGGACACACATGTGCTAAGATCCCCTTCTGTTCCTCCCAGGCACACACATACACATCTCCCTCTGTCTTATTGCATGTTAATCTGAGGCTCTGCCTGTAGTTAGAGAAAGTACCTTCAGGGTCATTGAGATTTATAATATGGCTCAATATGCCTTTAAATTCACTTGATAAATTTAAAAAAAAAGGTAGTTTCATTTTGCCCTGACAAGAACAAGATGTACTTGAAAGAGGAATTGAGTTCAATCCAGAAAAGGAAGTTGTAGAGAATGAAAGGAGCTTGAAGAGAAAGCTAGCATTTAATTATGTTTAATTGTCTCTGTGGAAATGTCTGTTTACAGTTTTGTCATTTTTAAAAAGATATTTTCAGAAATGACATTTTGATTTAAGATAATTTCCTGCTTTCAACATAGTATGTTCTTATTATTTGGCTCCTTGACTGTGAAGCTGGCAAAACTGTTGACAGGTTTTTTAGATTGGATAAATGCAAGGCCCAAATGTCTTGATTCTTACTGGGGCTTACTGAATGCATCAGTATTTCATTAACATAAAAAACTCCTGTATGGAACACTGGGATTAAAGATGGTGGTGTGAGAGGAGAGACAGAGGCTTCCTCCTAAAACTGGATACAATTAGAAAATTTAATTGGCGCAACTAATCCTGAGAGAGCAACAGGAAAGAGGATGGCATCAGACTGCACACACCTGGAGAAAAGAGCAGACCTCACCGAACTGGGTAACATACCAGAGCTGTGGCTCCGTGGGACCCAAGCCCTTCCCCCACCCCAGCTCACTGGTGGGAGGAAGACAAACGGAGCAGGGAAGGAGTGGAAGGCTTGGGACTGCTGAATACCTAGCTCCTGAGATCTGCGCTGGGAGCACAAACCTACATATCATGGTGTTTTCATGAGACTCGCATGACTACCGGGTTGGAAAGCTAATGCAGGCAGAGTTCCTGGTGAGACTGGGATTCCAGCTGCTTGTGGAAAGCAGGGATCCATATCTGGCTGCTCTGGAACGAAAACTTATACCTGTGTACCTGGCCCACTGGCTCAGGCAGTGGAGACAGGCACAGGAGCCAGGAGGCAAAGAACTGCTCTTTCTTACCCCCAGTACCACTCCCCTGCGACCCCTGACATTGCTTCAGGGGCTCAGCAGCTCCACAGTAGAGCTTCTGGACACTAGAGGGTGCCATATCCAAACATGAAACGCCAAAGGAACCTTGTCCAGACTAAAATCGTTAATACAACTCCCGAGAAAGATTTAAATGATATGGACCTCGTGACTCTTCCTGAAAGGGAGTTCAAAATAAAAGTAATCGACATCCTAATGGAGGTACGGAAAGACATCCAAGAACTCAGGAATGAATTCAGGTCAGAGATCCAATCGTTAAAGAACACTATGGAGGGTATTAAAAGCAGGTTGGGTATGGTGGAGGAGACAATAAATGAAATAGAAACTAGAGAAGAGGAATACAAAGAAGCTGAGGCACAGAGAGAAAAAAGGATCTCTAAAAATGAAAGAATATTGAGAGAACTGTGTGACTAATCCAAGCAGAACAATATTCGCACTACAGGGATACCAGAAGAAGAAGAGAGAGAAAAAGGGATAGAAAGTCTCTTTGAGGAGGTAGTTGCTGAAAACTTCCCCAATCTGGGGAAGGAGATAGTCTCTCAGGCCATGGAGATCCACAGATCCCCATACACAAGGGACCCAAGGAAGACAACACCAAGACACATAGTAATTAAAATGGGAAAGATCAAGGATAAGGACAGACTGTTAAAAGCAGCCAGAGGCAGAAATAAGATCACATATAAAGGAAAGCCCATCAGACTAACAACAGACTTCTCAGCAGAAACCTTAAAGGCCAGAAGGGAGTGTCATGATGTATTTAATGCCATGAAGCAGAAGGGCCTGGAACCAGGATTACTTTATCTGGCGAGATTATCATTTAAATTTGAAGGAGGGATTAAACAATTTCCAGATAAGCAAAACCTGAGAGAGTTTACCTCCCACAAACCATCTCTGCAGTCTATTTTGGAGGGACTGCTATAGATGGAAGTGTTCCAAGGGGTGGATAGCTGTCACCAGAGGTAGTAAAATCATGGTAGGAAGGGTGGAGCAGCTGATTGCAAGGCAAATGCAAAATTAAATTGACTATCCCCAAAGCCAATCAAGGTGTCGCAACCCTTCAGGGACCGAAGCAACACACCCAAGGTCTTGATTCTTCTCTAGTTATGATTTAGATGGACTACGTTGCTAATTCCGCGAACCTTTTGATTTCGTCGCCACTCTGCGAACCTTTTTATTTCGTCGCCACTCTGCAAACCTTTACTGGTGTCTCCTCATTCCATATATGATTATAATAAACAATGTCACAAACACTAACAGGACACACACACTACACATAAACACCCACCGCAACTGCCTGCCATCTGCCCTGCCACGTATACTTTCAACTCCCACCCCGGACCAAGCCTTTACAGCATCAAACACTGTCATAGCTAATTGAGACATGGAGATAACATTAACAGTGTTAGAGCTAACATTCATGATTTCTAATCTTAGCTGTGCGGTAAGCTCCTCGAGTTCGCTAGACCAGTTTGTGTTCAGCAAGTGTCCCAGCTGTCAGGATAGGTTTGCAGCCCGAGAGAAGTTGTCGAACGGAATGCTGGAAACACACAGTCCAGTGTAGGAACTGACACAGCCCAAATGCCATGTCTGACCAAGCAAATCCAGTTGTTCCTGGAGAAGGTCCACGCGCTGGTTCACCAAGACTATACTGTTCTTCAAGTGTGTATTAATAAGGTTTTGCTGTGTCAGCGCAGAAGAGGTATCTTGCTACAGGCTGTTCAAAATCTCTGCTGATAGGTTACTCAGGGGCAGTGGCAGTGGCCATGGCTTTACTACTCCCCATAGCTGTCTCTGCTCGGGTCTCGCTGGCGGCAGGGTCCACCCTAGGATTGTGAGCGCTATCAGCATCAGCATTCTGTTCTTCCGTCCTCGAGTTTTCCACTCGCCTCACGTATTGCTCCGGTACCCAGATAGGTTGGTGTTGGCCCTGCGGGAAAACACAAACAGAGCCTCGGGTCCAGATAAGTACTGGGTCCGGGCCTTTCCAGTTACCTTCCAGCACGTCTTTCCACAGTACTTTGGGTTTCCTGTCAGGGTCGGCAGACTGACTGTGTCTTTCAGCCGCACTCTGGCCGTTTATGTCCAATGTCAAAAAATTTAATATAAATAGGATGATATTAAGTTTATCTTTAGGGGATTTGTAGTCTGCCCCTATTCCCCCTTTTTGTTTTATTAGAGTGGCCTTGAGTGTTCTGTGTGTGCGCTCTACTACACCCTGTCCTTGAGGGTTATATGGAATACCCGTTGTATGAGCAATGTTTAGAGTCTGAGTAAATGTCAGAAACGGTCGGGATGTATATGCTGGTCCATTGTCAGTCTTCAGGTGTTTAGGCATGCTCCAGGCAGAGAATGCCTGTAGGCAGTGGAAAATAACATCTCGGACTTTTTCGCCCGTGTGGCAGGAGGCGAAGATTACTCCTGAGCATGTGTCAACGGACACATGAACATACTTCATGTTCCCAAATTCGGGGATGTGTGTGACGTCCATTTGCCACAGGTGGTTTGGTAGTAGTCCTTTTGGGTTTATGCCTTGAGATGGTAGGGGTAGGAGAGCAATGCACCATTTACAGCCGAGGACTATGGCTCTCGCTTGCTCCCTTGTAAAAGGATATTTCATCCATAGGGTGGTGGAATTAACATGAAAGAGCTTGTGGTAATTAGTGGCCTGTTCTACCGGGTCGGCTAAAGCTAGGATGTACGGGCTGCGGGTTAGTTTGTCCGCTCTCCTATTTCCTTTGGCAAGCGGGCCTGGGAGTGGAGTATGAGCCCTGATATGTCCAATAAAGAAAGGATGGACCGGATCCCAGATAAGGTGCTGCAAGCTTCTAAGTGTTCCGGCGACCGGCGATGTCTGTCTAACGTGCCCTGCATTTTCTATAATGGTAACTGAGTTAACTACATATTGACTGTCTGACAGGAGGTTAAATGGCTCGTGGGGAAATAATTTAAAGGCCTGCACCACTGCCAGCAGCTCTACCTGCTGGGCGGATGTCGCCGGGAATGTGAGGGTCCATGATTGTTCATTGGTAACTATTGCGGCGGTGCCATCCTTAGAGCCGTCGGTAAAGATTACCTTAGTCCTAGGAATGGGTTCCCTCCTGGTAGTTTTAGGGAAAATGATCAGGTTAGCTAGGCAAAACTGGAGCCAGGGGGATTTTGGATAATGATTATCGAAGGTGGCACTAGATATGGTGCAGGCTATAGCCCATGCATTACAGCAGGTGGTAAGACATTCAATTTGTTTTGCAGTATATGGGGTAATGATGGTATTTGGAGGGGCACCGAACGTCTCTGTGGATACCCTGACACCTTTCAAGATCAGCTCGGCCACACTCTGGGGATACCAATCCAGGATCTTCCCGGGCGAATGTGCCAAGTAGACCCATAGCATAGGGCCCTCTTGCCACTGTACGCCTGTGGGGCTATGATTGCTAGGGAGCACTATGAAGGCAATTGGTTTGGAGTAATCAATCCACTCGACTTGTGCTAACTGCAAGCGTGACTGAACCAATGTTATAGCTTTTCTCGCCTCTTCAGTGAGCGATCGAGGGGAGGCCAGATCAGGTTCTCCCCTCAGGAGGTCATATAAGGGACTTAGCTCTTCATTGGTGATTTTCAAATATGGACGAACCCAATTAATGTCTCCCAGTAGTTTTTGAAAATCATTTAGAGTTTTCAGGTGATCCGTCCTTATGGTTACCTTTAATGGCCTGGCCATTGTGTTTCCCAATCTCATTCCTAAATATTCCTTTACTTTGGGTGTTTGGATCTTTTCAGGGGCTATTTTAAGGTTTCACTCCTCAAAATGTTCCTGCAGGAAACAGAGAGCCAACTCCAGTTGTCTCTCCTCTTCACTGCACAGCAAAATGTCATCCATATAGTGATAGATGATTATCAGGGGAAACTGTTTCCTGAAAGTTTGTAAGGCCTTCTTTACATACATCTGACACATGGTGGGGCTATTAGCCATGCCCTGTGGCAATACTATCCACTCATATTGCTCATCGGGACAACTATGATTCACTGCTGGCACGGTAAAGGCAAACCTTTGACAGTCTCTGGGGTGAAGTGGGATGGAGAAGAAACAGTCTTTGATATCTATCACTATTGAATTCCATCCTCTGGGCAGGGCCACAGGGAGAGGAAGGCCTAATTGTACAGGTCCCGTAAGCTCCATCTGTCTGTTCATTGCCCTGAGATCATGGAGTAATCTCCACTTGCCAGACTTTTTCCTAATTACAAAAATAGGTGTGTTCCATGGCGAGGTAGAGGGCTGGAGGTGACCAGCTGCTATCTGTTCTTGTACTAAAGTGTGGTTTGCTTCCTTCTTTTCTTTGGTGAGGGGCCACTGAGGTACCCACACAGGACTTTTTGACTGCCATGTTATTTCTAGAGGCTGCTTTCCCTCAGTGGCCCTGAAGAAAAACCCAATCCTGGTCCTCCGGGCCCTTTGGGTGGTCTCCCTGCTAAAAGGATTGGTTGTTCTTTCCCTTGGAGATCCTTCCCTAGTCCTCCAGTGCCTGCATACCCCTGTTTTTTCATTATGGCATTAGACTGCTCACTGTAAAAAGTCTCTGTGGTTAGTTTAAAATTCATTTGTGTTAACACATCTCGTCCCCATAGGGACATAGGCATTTTTAGGATGTATGGTTGAATAACACCGTGATGCCCCTCTAAGTCCTTCCATGGTAGTGTGGCTGCACTGTACATTGGTGCCTGGGCTATCCCCAGACCTCTCAGTGTTTGTGCAGCTCGATTTAGAGGCCAGTCTTTAGGCCACTCTTCTTCCCTGATGATGCTGCGATCTGCCCCGGTATCTAACAGCCCCCACAAACTCCCTGCCTCTAATTTGGATTACATACATAGGCTAGTCCTCTAATTCTAGCGTGACACAAGCTAGTGGAGCCCCGGACGACCCAAAGCCGGAGGTCCCCCTTATGACCTTCTTATTGTCAAAATTGTCATGGTTACTGGGAAGCATGAGAATTTGAGCAATGCGGTCTCCTGGATTTATGGCGGTAATGCCTCACGGGAAGGAGACCATCACCTTTACTATTCCCTCAAAATCTGGATCTATCACTCCAGGATGGACTATCAAGCCTGCTCTAGTGGTGGAACTGCGGCCTAAAAGGAGTCCCACCACCCCCCTCTTTAAGGGCCCCCTGTAATCAGACTCCACTACCTGAACTCCCATTTCTGGGGTCAGTACGAGGCGGGTGGTGGCACGGATGTCCAGTCTGGCACTCCCTGTTGTGGCTCTCCTTGGTTCTCCACCTCCTTGTGAGTGCTCTGATCGGTCATGTGATAATGTGTTTGGGGGATTTTCTGAATCACCCCATACATTTGCGGGCCCTGAGGTGTGGGGCCCTGCCTCCCATTTTTTGGCTGCTGTGGAGGCAGTGGGCATCCTTCTACATCGGCCACTGATCTACACTCATTTGCCCAATGGTTCCCTTTTCTGCACCTAGGGCACAGTCGAGGTTGCCTGATGGGTGTGGCATTACCTCCTGGTCCCCCTAGCTTGGGGCAGTCCCTCTTCAAGTGACCTGGCTGCTTACACTAGAAGCATGCCCCTGGAGGGGTGGCTCCACCACGTGCATTGCGCAGTCCTTGAGTTATTGCAGCGGCCATCACTTGCCCTTGAACTACACTATTGTTTATGTCTCTACATACCTTAATATAGGTGTTTAAGTCTTTATTTTTCCATGGCTGAATGGCTTCCTTACACCATTTGTTTGCTTGCTCATATGCTAACTGTTTGACTAAGGGCATGGCTGTTTCTGCATCTCCAAAGATACTACCGGCAGTTTGCATCAACCTCGCGAGAAAATCTGCATAGGGCTCATTAGGCCCCTGCAACACCTTAGAAAGCTGACCTTGTAGATCCCCTGTGCCTTGTAAGGTCTTCCAAGCTCTGACCGCAGCTGTGGAAATCTGTAAGTAAACCGCGGGAGGGTAGTTGACCTGATTGTGCTGCCCTAAGTAGGGTCCAGAGCCCATTAACATGTCTAGATTCCATTGATGGTTCCCTGCTGCAATATTACGCCATGCAGTATCCTGGGAAAACTCCTGCCACGTGGTTTTAAAAGTCAGATACTGGCCTCCGGAGAGAGACGCCCTGGCGACATTGGCCCAGTCATCTGGGGTTAGGTTCAAGGAGGCCACTGATTCCACCATAGACACTGTAAAGGCGGCCTGAGGCCAATAGGTGGTGGCGGCCTCCTTCAGGCTTTTGATTATTTTGAAGTCTACAGGTTGATGATATCTTTGCTGAGTGTTCGGGTCTTCTATTACAGGGAATGCTGCCTGCCCTTCTCTGCATACCCACCTCGCCCAGCCATCTTTTCTCGCTTCCTCAGGGAGCCAGCCGGTACAGTGACAGTGCTGATAAGGTGGTGGCTCGGGCCATGAAGTGAATGGTCCTGGTTTTAATCGCGAGGGTTCGATGGGGGCTGAGGGAGTTACTAGCCCCGCTTTGGCATTATCTGCCTTTAGGGGAGGGGGTGAGCCTCCCCCTCCTCCCTTGGCTGGAGTCTCAACGGTTCAAGGGAGGGATATAATGACGGGCGTGATGCTCTGCTATTAAATCTGTTCTCTAGCTCGTCCCCCGAAAGTTCCCCATCTTCATCCTCATCAGATGGCAGTCCCTGTTCAGATCCCCCTTCCGATGCCTTTGCGAAGGCACGCTCTTCTCGTACTTCCTCTAATATTTCCTCCCCCTCTTGGATGGCCTCTCGGCAGCTTGGCTTCTGTCCCTTCAGGCAATTTTTTACTAGACCCCAAATAGGGATTGTCCCTGGCGGAAGGGGCTCCCTCTTGTCTGCCTGGCATAGGTCATCCCCCAGCCTGTCCCATAAATGGCTGGTGATCTTTCCTTCATCTAAGAACCATGGGGCATGATTCTCTATAGTGTTCAGGAATGCCCTGGCAGTCTTCATTTTCAAAGGGGTTCCATTAGCTCTAAGGAGCACTTTCAGAGGTTCCTCGGCCCTAAGCCTAGAGGCCTCCGTCCCCATCCTCTCTCTAAAGGGGCAAGAATCCTAGTTATGATTTAGATGGACTACGTCGCTAATTCCGCGAACCTTTTGATTTCGTCGCCACTCTGCGAACCTTTTTATTTTGTCGCCGCTCTGCAAACCTTCACTGGTGCCTCCTCATTCCATATATGATTATAATAAACAATGTCACAAACACTAACAGGACACACACACTACACATAAACACCCACCGCAACTGCTTGCCATCTGCCCTGCCACGTATACTTTCAGTTTGCTCGCCGATCCACTCACCCTCCTCGGTTCCCTTTCCTGGTCTGGCCAGCCGACCGAACGGCGTCCAGTGACGTTCCTGAAGAGTTACAAGCTCTACTTCATCGGCAGGCGCCAGGGTCAGCGGATCAGGTCGCGACGAGGTTTAGCGATTCCTGGGTTTTGTCACCACTTGTCACGACCCTTTAGGGACCGAAGCAACACGCCCAAGGTCTTGATTCTTCTCTAGGCTTTATTGTCTAATCTCTCGCGGCAGTTACAGCAGTTGTCAGGAAGCTCCTCTCCCTCCCGGTGGGCTCCCTTATATTCAGTCACCCAACCAATCTGGGACAGTATCATGCGTGACCTTTAAGCGGATAGGTGTCACGCGCCACTCTAAGCGGGCAGCACGAGCTGTGCACGGGTATGGAAGTCTGCTGGGCCAATCCCCAACAGGGAAGAGGGGAAAGGGTGGTGAGCAGGAAATGGGCAGCATCTTCTCCAGCTGGTGACGAGGCTAAAATACCAGGTCTTAGAACTACCACTGGGCAAGGGAGCTGCAGTGGATCAGCCCCGGGACCGAGCCCTGGCCAGGGGCCCGGCCCTCACACAAGGGATAGAGAAAAAGTATAGAATCTGATACCCAATATATAAAGAATGAAGGAGGAAGAAAAAGGAGGAGAAATAGAAAAGAACCTTTAGATTGTGTTTGTAACAGCATGCAAAATGAGTTAAGTTGGACTCTTACATAGTAAGGAAATTAACCTGGAACCTTTGGTTACCACGAATCTAAAGCCTGCAATGGCAATAAGTAGATACCTATCAATAATCACCAGAAATGTAAATGTACTGAATGCAATAATCAAAAGACATAGAGTCACTGAATGGATAAAAAAACAAGACCCACATATATGCTGCTTATAAGAGACTCACCTCAAACCCAAAGACACGCACAGACTAAAAGTCAAGGGATGGAAAAAGATATTTCATGCAAACAATAGGGAGAAAAAAGCAGGTGTTGCAGTACTAGTATCAGACAAAATAGACTTCAAAACAAAGAATGTAACAAGAGATAAAGAAGGACATTACATAATAATAAAGGGCTCAGTCCAACAAGAGGATATAACCATTATAAATATATATGCACCCAACACAGGAGCACCAGCATATGTTAAACAAATACTAACAGAACTAAAGGAGGAAATCGACTGCAATGCATTCATTTTAGGAGACTTCAACACACCATTCACTCCAAAGGACAGATCCACCAGACAGAATATAAGTAAGGACACAGAGGCACTGAACAACACACTAGAACAGATGGACCTAATAGACATCTATAGAACTCTACAACCAAAAACAACAGGATACACATTCTTCTCAAGTGCACATGGAACATTCTCCAGAATAGACCACATACTAGGCCACAAAAAGAGCCTCAGTAAATGCCAAAAGCTCAAAATCTTCCCAACCAACTTTTCAGACCACAAAGGTATAAAACTAGAAATAAATTGTACCAAGAAAGCAAAAAGGCTCACAAACACATGGAGGCTTAACAACACGCTTCTAAATAGTCAATGGATCAACCACCAAATTAAAATGGAGATCCAGCAATATATGGAAATAAATGACAACAACAACACAAAGCCCAACTTCTGTGGGACGTAGCAAAAGCAGTCTTAAGAGGAAATTGTATAGCAATCCAGGCATATTTAAAGAAGGAAGAACAAACCCAAATGAATAGTCTAACGTCACAATTATCAAAATTGGAAAAAGAATAACAAATGAGGCCTAAAGTCAGCAGAAGGAGGGACATAATAAAGATCAGAGAAGAAATAAACAAAATTGAGAAGAATAAAACAATAGAAAAAATCAAAATCAATGAAACCAAGAGCTGGTTTTTTGAGAATATACAAAACAGATAAGCCTCTAGCCAGACCTATTAAGAGAAAAAGAGAATCAACACACATCAACAGAATCAGAAACCAGAAAGGAAACATCACGACGGACCCAACAGAAAAACAAAGAATTATTAGAGACTACTATGAAAACCTATATGCTAAGAAGTTGGAAAACCTAGAAGAAATGGACTACTTCCTAGAAAAATACAACCTTCCAAGACTGACCAAGGAAGAAACGTAAAATGTAAAGAAACAAATTACTAGCAAAGAAATTGAAGCGGTAATCAAAAAACTACCCAAGAAAAATCCCCTGGGCCAGATGGATTTACCTCGGAATTTTATCAGACATACAGAGAAGATATAATACCCATTCTCCTTAAAGTTTTCCAAAAATTAGAAGAGGAGGGAATATTCCCAAACTCAATCTATGAAGCCAACATCACCCTAATACCAAAACCAGGCAAAGACCCCACCAAAAAAGAAAATTACAGACCAATATCCCTGATGAACATAGATGCAAAAATAGTCAATAAAATATTAGCAAACCGAATTCAAAAATATATCAAAAGGATCATACACCATGACCAAGTGGGATTCATCCCAGGGATGCAAGGATGGTACAACATTAGAAAATCCATCAACATCATTCACCACATAAAGTAAAAGAAAGACAAAAACTACATGACCATCTCCATAGATGCTGAAAAAGCATTCAACAAAATTCAACATCCATTCATGATAAAAACTCTCAGAAAATGGGTATAGAGGGCAAGTACCTCAACATAATAAAGGCCATATACGAAAAACCCACAGCCAACATCATACTCAACAGCGAGAAGCTGAAAGCTTTTCCTCTGAGATTGGGAACAAGACAGGGATGCCCACTCTCCCCACTGTTATTTAACATAGTACTGGAGGTCCTAGCCATGGCAATTAGACAAAACAAAGAAATACAAGGAATCCAGATTTGTAAAGAAGAAGTTAAATGTCACTATTTGCAGATGACATGATATTGTACATAAAAAACCCTAAGGACTCCACTCCAAAACTACTAGAACTGATATTGGAATACAGCAAAGTTGCAGGATACAAAATTAACACACAGAAATCTGTGGCTTTCCTGTACACTAACAATGAGCCAATAGTAAGAGAAATCAGGAAAACAATTCCATTCACAATTGCATCAAAAAGAATAAAATACCTAGGAATAAACCTAACCAAAGTGAAAGACCTATACCCTGAAAACTATAAGACACTCTTAAGAGAAGTTAAAGAGGACACTAACAAATGGAAACTCATCCCATGCTCTTGGCTAGGAAGAATTAATATTGTCAAAATGGCCATCCTGCCCAAAGCAATATGCAGATTTGATGCAATCCCTGTCAAATTACCAACAACATTCTTCAATGAACTGGAACAAATAGTTCAAAAATTCATATGGAAACACCAAAGACCCTGAATAGCCAAAGCAATCCTGAGAAAGAAGAATAAAGTGGCGGGGATCTCACTCCCCAACTTCAAGCTCTACTACAAAGCCATAGGAATAAAAACAATTTGGTACTGGCACAAAAACAGAGCCACAGACCAGTGGAACAGATTAGAGACTCCAGACATTAAACCAAACATATATGGTCAATTGATATTCGATAAAGGAGCCATGGACATACAATGGGGAAATGACAGTCTCTTCTACAGATGGTGCTGGCAAAACTGGACAGCTACATGTAAGAGAATGAAACTAGACCACTCTCTAACCCCATACACAAAAGTAAATTCGAAATGGATCAAAGACCTGAATGTAAGTCATGAAACCATAAATCTCTCAGAAAAAAACATAGGCAAAAATCTCTTAGACATAAACATGAGTGACCTCTTCTTGAACATATCTCCCTGGGCTAGGAAAACAAAAGCAAAAATGAACAAGTGGGACTATAGCAAGCTGAAAAGCTTCTGTACAGCAAAGGACACCATCAATAGAACAAAAAGGTATCCTACAGTATGGGAGAATATTTTCATAAATGACATATCCGATAAAGGCTTGACATCCAAAATATATAAAGAGCTCACGCTCCTCAACAAAGCAAAAGCAAATAATCCAATTAAAAAATGGGCAGAGGAGCTGAACAGACAGTTCTCCAACGAGGAAATTCAGATGGCCAACAGACACATGAAAAGATGCTCCACATCGCTAGTTATCAGAGAAATGCAAATTAAAACCACAATGAGATATCACCTCACACCAGTAAGGATGGCCACCATCCAAAAGACAAACAACAACAAATGTTGGCGAGGTTGCAGAGAAAGGGGAACCCTCCTACACTGCTGGTGGGAATGTAAATCAGTTCAACTATTGTGGAAAGCAGTATGGAGGTTCCTCAAAATGCTCAAAATAGACTTACCATTTGACCCAGGAATTCCACTTCTAGGAATTTACCCTAAGGATGCAGCACTCCAGTTTGAAAAAGACAGATGCACCCCTATGTTTATTGCAGCACTATTTATAATAGCCAGGAAATGGAAGCAACCTAAGTGTCCATCAGTAGATGAATGGATAAAGAAGATGTGGTATATATACACAATGGAATATTATTCAGCCATAAGAAGAAAACAAATCCTACCATTTGCAACAACATGGATGGAGCTAGAGGGTATTATGCTCAGTGAAATAAGCCAAGTGGAGAAAGACAAATACTAAATGATTTCACTCATATGTGGAGTATAAGAACAAAAGAAAAACTGAAGGAACAGAACAGCAGCAGAATCACAGAACCCAAGAATGGACTAACAGTTACCAAAGGGAAAGAGACTGTGGAGAATGGGAGGGTACGGAGGGATAAGGGCAGGGAAGAAGAAAGGGGGAATTATGATTAGCATGTATATTGTGGGGGTTGGGGGAAAGGGCAGGGCTTTGCAATACAGAGAAGACAAGTAGTGATTCTACAACATCTTACTATGCTTATGGACAGTGACTGTAATGGGGTTTGTTGGGGGGACTTGGGGTAGGGGAGAGGCTAAAAAAAATAATGAAAATACAACTTATCAAAATTTGTAAGATGCAAAAAAAAAACTGTATGCCACACTAACTGAATTCAGTAAACAACTTGGTAAATAGACATACATAAGACTTTGAAGAGCTCAGCAAATATTTTATTTGCAGACCATTTAGAATGAAAATTAGGGTTGCAACTAGGGATTGTAAGAATTTACATATAAATTCTTTATACTTATATATTTATGTAAAAATGTGTATGTATGTATGTATTTATATGTATATGTGTATATATATATTTAACTCAATTCAAGGCAATAAACATTTACAACACACGTACTTGATTCAGAAGATTCTTTTGGGATAGCATTGACTTCTTTTTCTTGAATAAGAAGGGAAAATAATAAATTTTATGAATCCATATTCAAAAGCTCTACTCTAAGTTTAAATCTTCCAAAGAAAACACAGTTTAACTAACCAGCCTCTAATTAGTCCACTAAATCCATGCATTTCATATGCAATCAATATTATACTTTCACATTTGCAAATGTTGCTGTTTGAATATTCTGTCGTCATTGGAAGATCTCCACCATTTCTATCCTACGTTTACAACACCAGAAAAACTTAAAACAGGCAGTTAAATGGGTTACAAATTACATGTCTTATACATGTATGTGTGTGTTCCATTGAAAAAGAAATAGCCATTGATTAAAAATAAAAAAATAAAAACAATCAAAATAGTTATAAAAGTTCTCCATAACCCTATTATCACAAATAACTTTTCTTAAAATTTTAATACACATTTTTCAGTCTTTTTTGTGTATGTATGCTTATTATTTAACAAAATTGAATCATACTATACAATCTGTTTGGCAACTTGACTATTTCCATTAGAAGCACATCTCACATAAAAATTCCACTGATATCATTTAATGGCATTTCATTGTATAAATACATCATAACATATTTAACCAGTTTCTATATTTTGTGGATGTACATAGCTATGAGTACTTCGTAGGGTAATTTCTGGTTGATATATTTGCTATGTAAAAAGATGTGCTCTGTTTAAGGATTTTATATATATTACTAAAGTACTTTGCAGAGACATTTTTACAGGTTATAATCCCAGCAGTGTTGTAGGTCATCCTTTTCTTCATATTTTTTACTTCATTTCCTCATCTTTAAAACAGGAATAATGATAACATCATTCTTTCCCATAATCTAGGCTTATTGGGAAAATAGATGGATAAGACATGTAAAAATGGTTTATGTAAAGAATTGGAAGCTGAAGTTCCAAGCTCCTGATGGAGTGTTCTCCAGTAGCCTCCATTAACCTTCTGACCGTGGCTTCCTTCAGCCTCTCTGTTGCTGGTTACCATTCTCTCTGTCTCTGTCTCTCTTGATCTCTCGTCTCTCTCTCTCATTGCTTTACTATGTGCTAGACATGGAGCCAATTGCTTTGCATTCAATAGAAGTAAGATAGTCTGAAAAAGTGATGTTGTGACCTACTCAACAAAACAGCTTATGCGATTGTTATCTTTTTCATCTACTTAATCCTTAAAGCCCTGCGCGCCCTCATAGTTGGAAGTAACCTATCTCCCTCCCAAATTTTGCAGCCTGCTTTGTCTAAGGTCCAAGAAAAACCCAAAGGCTTATGCAATATGAAGGAAGGGGAAGCATCATTTCATCTCTTTACATACTGTAAATACAAAGGGCTTGATTTATAGACTGTGAGCTTTTTCTTCTTGAAGAGGCCATTCTCTTTGCCTACGTGTGATTTACCTTCTGCAAAAGACTCCATACGTGATTCCACAGGGTCTTCCCATCTACCCATCTAAGTGGGGGTTATCCTCCATAATTCCTTGAGGGCTCCTAATTTCACATAATTTCTGAAGTAGCTTAAAACTTTTCTTATTAAGAAAATATGTAGGTATAATCTCTGGCAGGAAAAGCCTGCCATTAGCACTTGTAGCTAAGTAGTAACCATCAGAGAATATCATTTTAGGAAAAGCCTTGGTTTGGAAAATCCAGAGAACAGTTCTTGATTCCTCCATGGATGACCAGACTCTGAAAAAAAACAATTTACTCCTACCAAAATGTATGCCAGTTATGGGAGGACAGCAGAATGCCAAGTTTACCTTACAGAAAGAGACTGATAGCTGTCTCCTGGACCAGCAATACTGGCAGGCCTTATCAAAAGGATTTTCTGTTGGAGTCAGGCTTTATCAGAAGAAAATTATTATTCAAAAACATTTTATCTATTTCTTTCTATGAGAAAGCCTTATTGCTGGGACTGAAAACAGGCAAACAGCATTTTTTCTACATAAAGCTAGAGCTATGTGACTCTCAAAAGATTTCTTAGGGACATCGTTGGAACAGTAGGAGCTCGACAGACTGGCATCAGGCTAAGATGGCCTGATACATTAGTCTCATAAAAGAAAGGTTTAGTTTTTGCAATTAGATATTTAGATACATACTTACATTTTTCTATTTGATTTCTTTCATTTAGCCATAAGGCCTTCAAGTTTTTTCCATCCATAATGCCTTCAAGTCATCACAAATGGTAGGATTTCCTTTTCTCATGGCTGAAAAATATCTTCCTTTGTGTATGTGTATACTACAGCTTTACCCATTCATCTATTTATACACATTAGGTTGTTCCTGTATCTTGGCTGTTGTGAATAATGTTGCAGTGAACATATGAGTACAGATATTTCTTCATGATTCTGTATTCATTTCTTTTGGATATGTACCCAGAAATGGGATTGCTGGGTGATATGATAGTTCTATTTCTAATTTTAATCTAAATTTTTGAGGAACTTCCATAAATTTTTAAGGAACCTCCATACTGTTTTCCATAATGTGGTTGTACGAATTTACATTCCCACCAACAGTGCACAAGGGTTCCCTTTTCTCCACATCTTCACCAGCACATGCTATATCTTGTCTTTTTGCTGACCAGAGCTCATATTTTTAACTAATAGGCTAGTTTGCCCTCTGTCTCCTTAGTCTCTCTACACTGTCCAGTACAGCAGCCACCAGCCACATGTGGATACTTAAATTAAATTACATTACATTAAATTAAAAATTCAGTCCTCAGTTTCAACAGCTACACTTTAAGAGTTCAAGTAACATGTGGCTACTGTACTGAGCATAACAGACAAAATATTGCCATCATAGCAGAAAATTTTTTTGGACAGTGTTGCCTTAGATTTGGAGGCATTTATATTTCCTACTCTCCCTGGCCTCCCAGTTCCCTACAAGGAGATGCTGTCTTCCCTGTGCTCCTGTGGCACCACCATCTCCTAGTTTTCCTCCTTTTTCAGGCCATTTCTTCTCAGTCTCTTACCTCCACCTACTCTTTAAAAGTTGAATATTCTCAGAGCTCAGTCCTAGAGCCCACCCACTTCTGTGAATTTGAATGCTTTCTATTCACTCACAATTCTGAATTTTATACTCTCCATATCATGTTTTCTGGTATGTCTACTTTACATTCTTGCTGCTTGGATTTATTGCCAGCTCTATCTTCTGGGAAAGAGAGGACTCCTTAGACAAGAACCAGAAAATGAGAGGATGACTGTAGTGATTGGAAGAAGAGTGGACAAGACACAGGATACCTATGAGGCTATTCAGTGTGGCAGAGGTTAGAATCAGGCCAAGAATTCAGAAATCAAACCACAGTCAAGATGTAACCGTCATCCTAGGTCTAATATGGTCTTAAAAGTAAAGTTATCCAAGGTGATTATCATGACTGTGTTCATATTCTTTTCTTACTTCTTAGTCTTTAGTAAAATTTTATTGAAAATTCTGAACTTATTTCAACTGTATTATATAGAAAACATTAAGGAAAGAACCTTTTGCCTAAATCTGGGCAAGTGTGTTAACCATGAAATTGTGTCCTTCATCCCTCTAGCCCTTCATTCCCTAGCTCAGACCCTTTAAATGATGACTATGATTATTCATGAGCTGCTGCAAAGATCTGTGCCTCGTTTGCATGGTTCAGACCTTTCCCCCTCATGAAATGAAATTTCCCTTCCAGTGTTGACATTGAAGTTTATAGTTTTTATATAACTAAAATCTTACATTTCCTTCAGGCTGCCAACTAAGAGGAAATATATTTGGTTCTGGAATGTTCATTTAAGGTTTCAGATCCAATATATACATCTATACTGGCAATGTATGAATAAGCTTCTAAGTCACATTCAGATTTATATTTATGCCTCTAGCTGTAGAGTGTGCAACAGTGCACCTTTCTGGAAAAAAACAAAGAAAGAACTCTCCACCCAAAACTTCAGCCCATCCTGATTCTATAACTTGTGGTAAGAATTGTTCATATCCTCGCATTGGTCATTGGCATCTCCATAAATATTTTGCAAAACTGTGCCCAGCAGATTATCCTGGCAGTTACTAGGTACTGAAAGAATATTTGTTGAATGAAAGAATCGAGGTTTGAATCATTAAGCAGTTTAAATAAAAACTACGACTTTCCAGGTAGGGTGGGAGGAGTATTTTTCTATTCCATTTTTTTTGCAAGGCTTTAGGGTAGATATGGATGTATTTCAGGTAGTCTGCTATTCAGATGTATGTCCTATTTATAAGTAGATACTTAACCACATCTTTCTTAGAAGATATAATAGTAGGGAGGGAAATTTTACTCTTTTTTATAACTTGAACTAAAGTGAAATGCTTTATAGATGGGAATTTGACTTGTTCCAATTACATACATTTCCTGAAACTATTATTTAAAAATTTTGTTTGCATCTTGCATAAGTATCTATGCAAGTATCTAAAAAAAATTTAGAGTTCTCAATGCTCTATTTTGAAGTTTTAATACATCTTTAATTATAGAGGGAGAAGATATCAACAGCAAAACAAATGGATCAAAAGAACATGCTTTCAAGGACTTTTTTGCTAATTTAGTATTCAGAATGCACATACGTGCTATTTGCATTAATTCTAGGTGGCTTGCTGGATGGTCCCAACATTATTTTTGAAATGAAGGGCAGTCTGTGTAATAAATGGAACCTGCCTCTGCTTCTGGCTCCATGCTCTCATTGCCAGTATATCACTTTACTTGTTCAATGAAAGAAGACAAGATTAGTCAGTTAATATTAAAATTACAAGATTTATGGTTAAATAGTGTATAATAAAAAGCATTAAGTACTTAGGAAGAAAAAAGATGCTCAGTAGAAGCCAGATGAGTTTATGTATAAAGACACAGTTTACCCTCTGCTGTTGTTAAACTTCTGCTGTTAATAGTGATAAGATTAATAGACTAAAATTGGTTGTTTAAATACATAAAAATACTTTGACAGGGAAATTGAGTCAGTCATTCTGTGTAGATGTAATTTTTACTTCCATTCATCCAAAGGTGTTCTCTCTCTGCATGTATTTTGAAAGATTGGAAATGTAGAATCTAAAATATGATTAGAACAAAGCTCATGGTGGGAGCAGATGGTGAAATTTTAACAGATGACATGGAGAAAGTAGAATAAGAAAACCTTTATTTTGGTAATATATTTTGTATCTTTAAATACCACAAAATAGGATGTTCTTAATTAAGGAAGCTAAAGACCAAGAAATGAGAAAAATAATATACTATGCTTTTAATGAGTTAAAGGTCTCTTGGCCTAGAGGGGTTATATCTTTGTGAACTTAAATGATGATTGAGGTCATTGAACCGTGGTGTACCATCTTTAAGTAAGCTGACATCTAACCATAATTACTATGGGCCAGTCACTGTTCCAAGCACTAATATGTTATTTGGCTCTCTCTACAACCCTATGTGGTAATTTTGTTGGCTCCATTTTAGTGATAAGGATATTGAGGCCTAGAGAAGTTGACTCACTTAAGGTCACATGTCAATCAAGTGGAGGGAATAGGATTCAAACCCAGGTACTTTGATACTAGTAACCATGCTTGTAATCCCCGTGCCATCAATTGCCAAGCTGGCTAACACAGAAGTACCAAACTACTGGAGGCAGGAAAAATCTTTTTAATTTTTAAGATAGTAGACTAGGCACATTCTGGAATCAACAGAAGACAATATGAATTGATATATAGCTAAACTATAGAATTTAGACTAAATGTTGAATAATAAAAAACAGTGTATGCTTAGAGTAAGAAACATGCTCCACTGAAACCAGTTTGAGAATATTGAAAACAATTCTACACAAGCTTAATCTTACTTTCTGATAGGATAACTAGGCTCACAGGATCCATGTAGGAGACATAACTTATATGAGATTTTTTTCCAGTTGACTGGAAGAGTCTTTGATATGCATAAGATAGTTATATGTAAGATGGGGAAATGGGACTGAGTAATAATGCAGTCATCTGAAGCTCACTGAACCACCTACTCATGAGGATGGATTGGTGGTTGGTATGATCCTGAAGGGCAGTACTCAGTGATTCTCTGGTGCCTGAACATGTCATGGTCAGTATTTTTACCAATGACTTAGATGATTAAAGGTAAGCCATGTTTTTGAAGTATATAGGTGATGTAATCCAAATTTTGAAAAACAGAGCCAGACCTTAAAATCAACAACATGAAACTTCATTGGGATAAATATGAAGTTCAACATTTGATTAGAAGTATTCTAAATGTAATTGTCATTTCCACAATGACTGGCATAATGAGAATGTTTGAAATATTTAGCAATATTAAATTAAAAAACTTAAGGAGAACATCACGTCTTCAAGCACATGAAAGATTGTATGGAACATATATTTATTCTGTATATGTTCAAGAGACAAAACTGGAATCGATAGGTTAAAACAACATGGCAACTTCCTAATGATATTAACTGTTTAAAAATTGAATGGATTGTCCTTTCTTCTTACAAGCTCCTGAATGTCTATGATACACAGGCTGACCTTAGGTAACTGCCAGTTCTGCTTAGATTTGTATTATGATTTGAGAAATGTTAAGGGGTTCTCTTCACCTATTTCTAAAATGCCTTTTACCACAGATCTTGCCAAAGACCATAGGTCCTTTAAACTTCCATGTTATCAATGGCACTAGGGCAAGGGGTTCTCAGCTATCATTTTGGGCCAGATAATTCTTTGTTGTTGGGGAATGTGTTGTAGGATGTTTGGTGTTTCTACCCATTAGATACTGGTATCATAACCCAAGTCCTCCCCATCCCCGAACCTTGACAATCAAAAATGTCTCCAGACATTGTCAAGTGTGCCCTGAGGGCAAAAATCATCACAGATTGATAATCACTGCTTTAGGAAAAGGCATTAAGATTCTTCTTAAAATGTGAATGTTAGTAGTAGGTATATAACCCAGTTACCAGTCACTCCTTTGTTAGCATGGGCTAGTTTGTCATTTAGCACTTTCAGTAATAGCCAGAAGGAAAAGGTAAAGTTCATTTTGATCTTTGGACAAGAATCACCCAAATATAAGTACATGGGGTGTCTTAGGGGAACATAAGCCCAAGTTGGATGATCCATCAGGTGTCCTTATGAAGTCAGGGGGCAAAATGCTTCATTTTCCTACTTGGCATGTATCACATATTGTGCATCTACATGTAAAAAATACAAGATGAAGAAGACATGATTTTTCCTTTTGATCTTAACAGAATGAGCTATCTCCTTCTCTAGCCTGAAATCTTTTGCTTTGTTCTTTCAATAGGTCTTTGCAATTTTTTCTTTGTATTACTGCTAATTATGTTTTCTCCTAGCCCTTAATTGAATTACAACTTTATTGAGAACAGAAGTTGTTCATATAATCACACTGCCCTCCACTTCCTGCTCCACATTAGCAGCTCCCACATTATCTTGCCCAGAAGATGCTTGAGAAAATAGTTCTTGAATGAAAAAGTGAATGAATAAATGAATGAAGTTGTGGTTGAGCTGCACCTTGAATTATAAGAAGATTTTTTTTACAGGATTGTAAGAGATCTGGGAGGTGGTTCAGGCATTCCAAGTTGAAAAATGACATAATACAAATATTGGCATGCCAGACACTGAAATGGAATGTTTTCTTGGAGGAGGCTCATGTACATATGTGGAAGGATGGTGGAAGATGGTGATAGGACAGTAGACTGGTTCTAGACATGGAGCAACTCCCATGTCAGGCAGAAAGTGGGTATGTACTTTGGTAGGCAAATGGGAATAGCGAATAATATTGGGCAAAATAGTGTACCAAATGCTCCTTTAGCAAGATACATCTCGCAGTGGTGTTTGGGATGAGCTGGGTGTAGAAGGCACTAGTTAGTGTTAATTACTAAGGGAGAGATGGTTATATGTACAATGGGAGGATGGTAGGTGGAATTGGAAAGGAGGTAGTGGGTGGAGCTTTTAAACAGCATGTGTAATTGAATGGTTCTGGAGTATGTGAGGGTTGGTCAGGGATGATTCTAAAGTTTCAAGCGAGGATTAAAAATGTAATGTTAGTTCCATTAAAATACATAAAGGAGAGGCAGCCATGGTGGTGGAGAGAATGATGAAAAAGGTCTTGAAGGTAAGTTGAATTTCTGTGGAAGAAGACAGAGAAATAGATGGAGATTTGACAGAGGTAAATAGAATTTGCTTCACTGTACTGTGTCTATATTCTATGATTTTTTAAATAAAAATGTTTATGCAGGATCAAAACTGATCAAAATAGCTCATTCTTAGCATAATAGCCTCTAGGTCCATCCATGTTGTTGCAAATGGCAAGATTTCATTCTCTTTTACAGCTGAGTAATATTCCATTATGTGTATGTATTTATACAAACATATACACTACATCTTATACTAAGTGAAATAAGTCAAAGATAAATGACATATGATTTCACTTCTGTGGACTCTAAAAAATAAAGCAAATGAACAAATAAACAAAACAGAAATAGACTCATAAATAAATGTGATTGCCTTGGGGAGGGGGTGGGAGGATGGATGAAAGAGGTAAAGGCGATTAAGAGATACAAACTGCTAGTTATAAAATAAATAAGTAACAAGTGTGAAAGTATAGCACTGGGACTATAATCAATAATATTGTAATATCTTTGTATGGGTAGCTACACTGATTGTGGAGAGCATTTTGTAATGTGTATAACTGTTAAATCACTGTTATACACCCGAAACCAATATAATATTGTCTATCAACTATACTTAAATAAAAAAAAAAAACCCCAGCTCATTCTTTGAGATATATACCTTGTTGTTTACTGAAATCTAAAATAAACCCCAAATAGGCAGTGGAGCATGAATGTGACATCTCTAGTTAGTGTCTCTTTTTCTTTTTTAGCTTTACTATGTATGTTATTTCCTTTAAAAAATGTTATTTCCTTTCATCCAATGTTTGGGCATATAGATTGAATTACTAAAAGACACTTAATCATCCACAAATTTAAGCTTTCTACAATTGTCGTATGATGTCTTTGCTGTTTAGAGAGCTGCTTTCTGATAGCATCGATTGTGCATTTCCTGGTAGCGCTTCTCAGTGCATACTTGATTGCTTACTAGTGTTGATGGTTATTTTCCACTGATCATTTCCAATAACGAATTCTATGAAGAGTGCTTCTAATTTCTGTCCCCAAGACCAATTTTTTTTTCCACATAAAGCAGATACTCAATTTACTGTTTTTTTCCTCTTCTTTACTTGTTATTTCATAGGGAAAAGTCTTCACAGATTTTGTATAAAGGTCTTCAGGATGAAATACAATTGGTTATATTTTGTATTTAGCAACTTCATCCTTTAAGCTTGTCAGCCTCATTGTATTTCAGTCCAGAGCCTCTGTGGAGTGTAACATAGCTTGTCTTCTCTCTAGAGTGTATAAAATGTCTTATCCGATCATCTCAGCTAGCTGGGGATCACCCTTCCTCTGAATTATATACTATTTATAACCATTTACTACCCAAGTCAGTGTGATGTGCATTTTGATGTAAATGTTTTTTCTCTTCTATCAAATATTAAGCTCCTTGGGAGTAAGGACTGACTCTTCTCTCCCTCCTGCCTCACCACTCATCCCTCCCCCTACCCCCTACACACATACACACACACACACACACACACACACACACACACACACACACACATACACACACACACACACACACACACACACACACACACACACACACACACACACACAGTTTAGCAGGCTGAGGCAATATGTTATCTTGATACTGAATGTATTGAGAAATGAATAAATGAGTATTTGTAAAGCTGTTTTTTAACTTTTCTTGACATAGGTCAGTAGCTTGAGGCCAAAACACAGTGTAGGCCAAGTATGCTATGGAGAGCCAAAATAATGTGGCCTGTGATTTACACTATTTAGAAAAGTGGAAGAACTTTGTATCTTTCAAACCGTCTTCTGTGGATGCTGTCTCACTAATCTAGGAGTTCTCAAAACTTTAGCGTACATCAAAATCATGTGCAGGGATTTGTTAAAGCACAAATGGCTGGGTCCCGTTCTCAGAGCTTTTTCATTGGATATGAAGTGTGACCCAAGAATATGCACTTCTATTTCCCTAGCATGTGGATTCTGGTGGCCCAAGGATCCCACTTTGAGGACTGTTGCTCTAAACTCAGCTTTGGAAGAGTCTTGTAAATTTCATATTAGTGTTTTCTGGCTAGGAACAGTTTTATATTTATCAACTCTTTTGAATTTCCACTGATAAAGAATGCAGTTACAAAGCGTAGCTATCCAGCAGATGTTCAGTGAGTTGAAGCTTTATCATTGCTGATAAGATCTGGCATCCAGACTTTAGTATGCATTTATTATACACTTATTAAATCCTGTCATTTTTGCTAGAAAATGGAGATATATTAGTGAGCACAATGTTGTCTTCATGGAGCTTATAATGTATTGAGGAAAAACAATAGTAACTAGGCAATTATAAAATTCAAAGACATAGTTTGCATCTATCTCAGTGATCCAGCATGATCTATGATCTTGATTGTGCTCCCCAGTTCCCACATCTGTGATGAGGTGATAATGGTATTACTTGCATAGTTGCCATGAATTAATGGGTTATCACAAGTGCCTTGTATACTATAAAGTGCTACTTAGATATGAGGGGCAAACTAAAAAAAAAAAGTTCCTTGTACATATAAGAAAGACCAGGAACAAAAATGATGACTGTAAGGCATTGTAATGATGACTTAAAGGCACATTTTGAACACATCCAACACCTGCATATACTTGTTAGCCACATTGTTGTACACAGCATGAGTTTCCCTCTTTAAAGTTATATGTGTATTTTGCAATTATTGAATTGTAAAGGGCCCAAGAGACAGTATCTTTTTCAATTGTTTCAGAACTCAGAGTTTATCAGGCACTTGGAGACTTATTCATCCAAGGAGTTATATATTAAAAATCTGAAGGTGAGACTGAATGAAAGAAATGAAGCGATCCTTTGATATATAGAAGAGAAGATTTGACAATTTACTTTCTATTCATTTTCTAAAAGGCCTGGTGAACTTCTGTGGAGAGAAATATATTTACTTTTCACATAAGAAGCAAAATCTGGTTCAAGGACAGTTTCTATAGATGACAATTGCTGTTAGGTTTACATAAGCCTGATGATGACCACTCTTCTTTTGACCTCTTTTCTAAGGTGCTTATATATTATATTAAGGTATGTGAGTAAGCATTTTGGTGAGCTACCTTTACTCTTGAAGTGATCACCACCACCATTACTATTAGTGAAAAGGTGATTCTTCCATTGCCCCAGATTCATGTATCCTATTTCAAATTTGAGTCTGCTTTGCCTTCTTCCTCACTGTTGTTTATTTCCTTTTAACGTGGGATCTTTTACCATGGAAGGAATGAGAAAGAAGCAGGATGCAGAAAGCATACACTTGACTGGGGATACGAGATGTGAGTTCTGCTTCCGAGTCCACCTGTCTGTCCCCTGGACTAGTCTCTGGAAGTTTTAGCACTGTGGACATCATGTCTGTGAGTTGAGGACCAGGAACTGAGTTTCTTTTCCTTGGAAAACAAAAGTCTGAGAGGTAGCTGAATTTAATTATTTAAATCTATAGAAGTTTTCGAACTAAAATGTAGTGGCTATTTGTTCTCTGTATAAAGTCTAAACAGGTCAAGAAAAAATAGCTTGTATGAGATAATATATACAAAGACAAATGCTCTGGTAGTGGAAGCTAAAACAATTATAAGGGATTGTGAATGGAGGCCATATCACGTAGAGTTCTCTGAAAGTAGGGCAGACTCTTTCCATCCCTATATCTTTTTTCCTTTTTGACTATGAGAATTTTACCAAGTTTTGAAGGTCAGCTTGTATATCTTCCCCAAGGCCATCATGGGCTTTGGACCCAGGGGATCTGAGTTTGAATTAAACTGTACCACTTCTCTGCTCAGATTTTAATCTATAAAATGGAGATGAAGGTTACCTCTGAGTATAGTTGCAGTCTATGTAAGTAAAGATACTCTGGAGAAATGGATCCACTAAGGAATTGACTAACGCAATTGTAGAGGCTGCAGGCCTAAAATCTCCTGGGCAAACCAACAGGCTGGAAACTCAGGCAGGACTTGGGGTTGTATTCTGGACACAGAATTTTTCTTTTAGGAAACCTCTGTTTTTGTTCTTATGGCCTTCAACTGACTGGATGAAGCTCACCTATATTATCAAGGGTAATATCCTTTACTTTAAAATCAACTGATTGTAGATGTTAACCACATCTGCAAAGTACCCTTGCAGCACTACCTAGATTGGTGTTAAACTAAATAACCAAGTACTAGTCCTAGCCAAGTTGACACATAAAACTAACCATCACAGAGTTGTCATATTAATAATAGCTAGTATATACTTACTCTGTGAGATAAGTGTTCACATGGAATATTTCATTAAGTACTGATAAAAACCATAGTAGGAAATACTACCTTAGAAAGGATAAAACTTGCTGCTGTCCCACTGTTGTTTGCACATGCATGGGAACCAGGTCTAGCCTGTGTCAACTAGAGTCTTGTCACAAGTTTTCAAATTCCAATTGGAAAACAGAATGTTTTTCTTCAACATCTCAAAGCCCAGGCTGTACTGACATGCTGGTGTCCATATCCCCCATGCCATGATAAGGGCTGGTTTAAAAGCATGATGCCAACCTGCTCAGAGAAGCAATGCTGAGAGTCAGAGAAAGGTAACCATGAATATCCAAGAGGTATTTCCTCTTCTACAATTTGACTTTGTTAACTGATTGTTGCTTCTCTTTCCTTAGGCAACTTTGAGTTTTGTCACCTATCAGAGTCCTGAGTGATACTGTCATGTTATTATCAAAATGATCAGTTACAATCAACCACCAAATGGCTATAGCTTAAAACTTTGCAGAGCAAATCACATGGCCAGCCCAAAATCTAAGGAACTGGGAACATGCAATCCTACCACATGCAAAACCAGGAAAATCGATGAACGTCACTAATAAATACTGAATAGTTTATACACCTTTTACTCATATAGAACACATTCGATGATTTTGTTGGTAAAGAATTACTGATTTGAAGGGAATATAAGTTCTGATTCCAAAATTATCACTATTTCCACTTTTTGCAAGAGTTTTGTTTCTTATCTACAAAATATTTTTCTTCCCTGATGTCATATTTTCTCATATTTTCTTCTCAGAGTTTTTTTTTTTCCATCTAGGCTTTAATAAATATAAAGTTTATTTTTGGGTAGGGTTTGAATTAGGACTCTAGTTTATTTTATTTATATAAAGAAAGCAAATTGTCCCAGTACCCTTAATGAAGTAGTCCATTTCTCTGCTCCGATGTATAATAGAAATACCCCTAAAATATTTTAAGTTCTCGTATTTTCTTGGGCGATTTTTCTTCACAAAGTTCTTTTAAAAACAAAACAAAACAAAACCTCGAAACTAAAGTAATGTATGTTACTTTTGAATTTTGAGCACAAGAATGTTTGCTGGATTAGTCTTTGTAACTCTTGGTATATGTATTTCCCAAAATATGAAGAAAAGTAATGTTCTACCAAAATTATTATTTTTCCTTGTAAAGTTTTTAAAGGCATTGTAGGTAAAACTACATTACAAAATAACTTGCTCACCAAATGCTTTTTATCTCCAATTATGCCTTATTAAAAAAAACTTTTTATCCCCAGTTATGCTCTACTTTACAAAAATTATTAATACAAGTATTCCAATTAAATTTATAAAAAGTGGATAGCTTCTGAGAACCCACTAAAGGAGACTGACCCTAGTTCATCCTCAATTTATTCTTGGTTTGAAGAATATGTCTGTGTTAGGGACTGCAGTGATATTCTCTTTCACATGTTATAATGATTTTGAAAAGTGATAACGTTATATTCTTGGCTTCAGGGATTACAGGCTAAGCTTTGGAAAAAACCCAAGGATTGAATGTTGACCTTGGAAGTATTTCCTCAGGGAATATATTAGAGAAGTACATTACTTTCTTAATTCTGTCTAATCCATTAACTAAACTTTCCTTTCATTTGTAAAACAATGCTGTAGATCTTACTCATGCTTTAAACTAATTATTTTGGGCTGACAAAAGAAGGAAATGATGAGGACTGAGTGGATGTATGTGTATGTCTGCAGTGAATAGCCTTTTATAAGTAACGTGAATTGAATTCAGATATTAGTGGTGGTTTGTCAAGTCTAGTGCATCTGAAACTGAGGGATAGTCTCAGTCTCAACCCATGTACTATAAGGAATGTTGACTATATTAATATGACCTGATGAAATATAAAACCATACAGAATTGAGACATTCTTCTCATCGGAGTTGTTCATTGTTGCAGAAAATAAATGGAGGATACCCTGAAGCAAAACAAAATTCACCAGTAACTCACATTTTTGGTAGAATAAGGCACGGGCATGTTAGCAAATAAGTGAAAAGTGGGGAATTTCACATTGAACCTTCTTTCCCACCATAATGCAGTGGTACTAGGCTGCAGTCACAATTGGAAGCTATATCACAGCTTTAAGAGGTTTAAGGGTGACTTTTTCTGTACTTGGCTTCCAGGATTGGCATGGAGAAAGAAAATGGAGATTATGGCAAAAGTTAGAGAAAGGGCAGCCTTCCAAATATTTTACCAGAGGAAACAAAATATTTCTGTGTAAAATTTGAGAAGAGAGCAGTGGCAAGAAATGAAATTAGAGAATTAGATTCTGAAGGTGACAGCAAGCCACTGAAGGGCTTTGAACAGGTGAGTAATATAATTGGATGAGAAGTAAAGATGTATTTCTGCTTCAGTTTGAGAAAGGAATTGGAGAGGAACAAGGCTGAAGGTAGTGATACCTGTCAGGAGAGCCTTTGTTAATCCAGGGGAGAGATGACGGTGCCTGGGACGAGGGAGTGGCATCTGAATTGGAGAGGACTGACTAGATTTGAGATCCTGTTATGAAGCGTCATCCATCAGGCCCGACTACCTGTAGGGATGAGGGTGGGGGATATTCAAGAATAATGCCATAGATAGTTTAATTGAGTGGGTAGGCATGCTATTTTTGAGTGAGGAAACAACACACATCCCTTGGCAATTATTACCTGATTTTTAAGTGTCAAGTATTCAAAGTAATTTTGTTTCTGAATTTATAATATTCACTAGAACTTTAGTGATGGATTCCATCTTGATTTGGACTCATGTGCTTTACAGAAAGTGCATAATTTCTCATTTTAAAGGAATGCAGTTACCTCAATAATTTAGTACCAGAAGTAATGACATTTCTATTGTTGCCATCTAGTGGTCACTATTAGTTATGATACCTTTCATTTGATTTTGTGATTATATTTCTCCAATTATATTGCTCTGAGGCCGCAGTATAGTAAATATTAATTATCAGAGAGTCAGCCTCTTTGAAATTATAATTGAATGAATACTATACTATAAATATTATAATTGAATGAATCAGTCTATTGAGTGTTAGTGATGTGAAGATACTGTTAAATTTTGTAGCTTAAATTTTATAGTTTTTCTAAAGTACAACTTGAAACAACTTATTTTAGCAGCTTTAGGGAGAATTAAAAAAAAATTCAGCAATAATTTGAATTTCTCCACACAAGGTCAACTAAGTGAATGTCCCTTCATAGCAAATACGTGGAAAACGTAAAAAGGGATTTGTATAGTTATCAGTGTGTAAATACCTAGTAAGCAACTTTTCCATGTCCCAGGATTAATGTCATCACACTCTGAGGGACACAAATAAAGTATAGGCCATGGAGTTTTCCCTGGAAATACAACTTTACTGGAGGAAGGAAGCAAAATATACTGCTTGTTTCCACTTCTCTCTGAATCCAATTGCACACACACATGCTCTAACCAATAATTCAGGATTCTGAACATTGTTGGAATGAGGCCTCATGTTCCTTTTGATAATCACTGGTCACCTACTAATTGTGAACTCCTGATGTCAAGAAACATGGCCTCCATGGCCTCCTTCTGTAGCAACTGGATGATGATAATTAAATTATACCAAAAAAAAAAAAAAAGAAACATGGCCTGTTTTATACTTAATTTGCCTCACCATGTCAAACCAAAAATATTAAAAATAACAGTATCATCCAGTCAGGACAAATTATTGATTGTACTATGACAAATTTAGAAATATATATGAGCTCAGATCCTTGTGGTTTAGGAATTTAGTAAAGGGGAGACGTGGACTACTATATTAGAACTATATTGAAACAACTACATAATAGCAGGCAAGGGACATGGGAGAAGGGTATTGGGAGGGCCAAGTAGTCACTGAAACCAGTCAGCTTCAGGTGTCTATGCTGGCATTCAGTGTGGGGTAGGAGACTGACATCCGTATTTAGTCCAAAGTGTTCTGTGATAAGGAAAGCTACAGACCCTGAAAGTCGGGAAATAGGAAGTGTGCCAGGTACTTCGAATGGAACTTTACATGTAATAAAACCATACTCTTGCTTCTGTATCTGTTTCTAAGGAGGCAATGTGTATAGAAGTTTAGCAACTTTTATACTAAGTGGCAACTTTGGGGACATATATCTGTCTTAACTCTGTGCTCTGGACACCAAACGTTGGGAGACATGTCCTATTCGTTCTTATATCTTCCAGACCCTAGCACAGAGTTTGGCATGTGATTTAAAAAAATGTTTGAATTTATCAGCATGTTTCTAAATTTACATTTCCTACAATTTTAACGATGAGTTAATTAATTGTTAATCATTAGCCATCATTGTAAATTAACGATGAATTGCATCCTGTACAGAATACAGCACTTAGGGGCTTTGTAAACTTAGACAAGTTAGGTCGTCTCCATGGTCTTCAGTTCCCTCTGTGAAGTGTGTAAGTTCTAACAGTCCCTGCGATTTAGGCGTCACTCTTGTTGCTCCTGCCTCTACCCTTTCATTGTTTTTCCATTCTGCAGTCTCCTTTCTCCCAGCTCCTCCCAGTATTTCCCAATTCTCATTTCAGTCTCCATTTTTCTTAGATGCTATCCTAATTAGGCTCCCAGCTTCCAGTTTACTGGATTATTTTAAAAATCATGAACTCTTTGTTTTCTTTTAGCAATCTAACTTGGGGAAAGAACCCTATCAGTGTTTATAAACTGCTTTATTCTGTTTAAAAATTGCAAACCATTCCAAAGTGGGTGTGTAATAATTTATTTATCCAAAATCGTATCAATGGATTTTTATGTTGTTTATAATCTTTGTTATTTTAAGTGGTGCTCAATCAATATCCTTATCTATTTGTCATTTTTGGATTGCTAGATCAGGATGCACATTTTGACTTCTGAAATGCTTCTTATTTGTATTTCACTGTTTAAGAGTCATTCCTTTTGTCCTGTGAACTATCCCTGTATATATATATTAAAAATTTTTTTTGTATGTTATACATACACACAAATATATATATATAAATATATATTTTTTGCTTTTTTTTAGTTTAATTTTTTCTTTATTTGTGACATATCTCCTAAGGACAAGCAAAATATATGTGCCACAAATAAAACAATTTATACCGGGAAACATAGGTTATAGAAATACAAAGAGACTAAAATATAGCCTATGATTTTTCTGTAACCACTTTTAACTATTAGACATCCACAGGGCCCCTTAATTAACTTAAAACCTAATAGGTATGCTTAAAACAAAGCTAATTAAAATTCCCTTGTGATTGAACTAATGATTAATTTCTGTGAAGACTAGTCCATTTATAGTAAATATATAATCACAGGTGATTAACAGCTTGAAAGGAATAATGTAATCAAACATTTATAGGGAGGAAAACCTGGGATACTGAAATATTTAGAAAATCCAGTAGTTCTATCACAAAATAGAGTTACTTTGTTAGAACAGAAGAATTCACTTACATAATCTAACGTCCCAAAGAAATGACTTCATAGCAGTTTGAGAAAGTTTCAAGTTCTCTTGAGATATTCATGTTGTATTTGAATTGTTTTGCTAAATATGCAGTTTTAGCTTTGGGAAAATTTACTGAGAAAGCAGTTTATAGCAGAGCAGAATCTGACTCAGCAACTTTTTTTTTCCTGGCATTAAATTTTTTTTCTTTCCATAAGGTATCACTGATATACAATCTTATGCTCAGGTTTCAAATGAGCAACATTGTGGTTACTACATTCTCCCCTATTATCGAGTCCCCACCACATACCCCGTTACAGCCACTGTCTATTAACATAGTAAGATGCTATAGAGTCACTACTTGTCTTTTCTGTGCTATACTTCCTTCCCCGTATCCCCCCTACATTATGTGAGCTAATCATAATACCCCTTAATCCCCTTGACCCTCCTTTCCCACCCATCGTCCCCAACCACTTTTCCTTTGATAACCACTAGACCATTCTTGGGTTCTGTGAGTCTGCTGCTATTTTGTTTCTTCAGTTTTTGCTTTATTCTTATGCTCCACAGGTGAGTGAAATCATTTGGTGCTTGTCCTTCTCAACCTGACTTATTTCACTGAACATAATACCCTTTAGCTCCATCCATGTTGTTGCAAATGGTAGGATTTGTTTTCTTCTTATGGCTGAATCATATTCCATTGTGTATATGTATTACATCTTCTTTATCCATTCGTCTGCTGGTGGACACTCAGGTTGCTTCCATGTCTGGGCTATTGTAAATAGTGCTGCAATAAACATAGGGGTGCATATGTCTTCTTGAATCTGCGATCCTGTTTTCTTAGGGTAAATTCCTAGCAGTGGGATTCCTGGGTCAAATGGTATTTCTATTTTTAGTTTTTTGAGGAACCTCCATACTGTTTTCTACAATAGTTGAACTAATTTACATTCCCACCAGCAGTGTAGGAGGGTCCCCCTTTCTCCGCATCATCACCAGCATTTGTTGTTGCTTTTCCTTTGGGTATTGGCCATCCTAACTGGTGTGAGGTGATATCTCATTGTGGTTTTAATTTGCATTTCTCTGATGATTAGCGATGCTGAGCATCTTCTCATGTGCCTGTTGGCCATTTGAATTTCTTCTTCGGAAAAGTGTCTGTTCAGATCCTCTGCCCATTTTTTAATTGTGTTATTTGCTTTTTGGGTGTTGAGGCATGTGAGCGAGCTCTTTATATACTTTGGATGTCAACCCTTTATTGGATCTGTCATTTATGAATATATTCTCCCATACTGTAGGATGCTTTTTTGTTCTACTGATGGTATCCTTTACTGTAAAGAAGCTTTTTAGTTTGATGTAGTCTCACTTGTTTATTTTTGCTTCTGTTTCCCTTGCCTGAGGAGATATGTTCATGAAAAAGTTGCTCATTTTTATATTCAAGAGAGTTTTGCCTATGTTTTCTTTTAAGAGTTTTATGGTTTCATGACTTACATTCAGGTCTTTTATTCATTTCAAGTTTACTTTTGTGTATGGAGTTAGACAGTAATCCAGTTTCATTCTCTTACATGTAGCTGTCCAGTTTTGCTAATACCAGTTGTTGAAGAGGCTGTCATTTCCCCATTGTATGACCATGGCTCTTTTATCATATATTGATTGGCCACATATGTGTGGGTTTATATCTGGGCTCTCTGGTCTATTCCACTGATCTACAGGTCTGTTCTTGTGCCAGTACCAAATTGTATTGATTACTGTGGCTTTGTAGTAGAGCTTGAAGTTGGGGAGTATCTTCCTTTATTCTTCCTTTTCAGGATTGCTTTTGCTATTCGGGGTCTTTTGTGGTTCCATGTGAATTTTAGAAGTATTTGTTCTGGTTTGTTGAAGAATGCTGTCAGTATTTTGATAGGGATTGCATTGAATCTGTAGATTGCTTTAGGCAGGATGGCCATTTTGACAATATTAATTCATTTCTAGCTTACAGACAGCTAATAACCCCCATTCACAGAAGGTATGCGTTGAGCTCTGTTTATATATGCTTTATAAAAGGTTTTGTTGAGTTACATGTTTTGATAAAAACAAACACCATGTGTTTAAGACTAAAATTCTTAACAAACAATAAATAGCAATCAGTTTCAGCAAACCCTTACTGAGTCACACTGAGCTCACTGCAGCTGGTAAACCACAAGGTGACTTAGAAAGATTCACAAGAGGATGGGATGAAATGCCATTTATTAGTGTCCTCTTTAATTTCTCATAAGAGTGTCTTGTGGTTTTGAGGGTATAAGTCTTGTCTTTCAGTTCCTTCAGTAGGTTTATTCCTAGGTATTTTGTTATTTTTGATGCTATTGTGAATGGAGTTGTTTTCCTGATTTCTCTTTCTGCTAGTTCATCATTAGTATATAGGAATACAACAGATTTCTGTGCATTAATTTTGTATCCTGCAATTTTGCTGAATTCAGATATTAGACCTCGTAGTTTTGGAGTGGACTTTTTAGGGTTTTTTATGTACCATATCATGTCATCTGCAAACATGGACAGTTTAATGTCTTCCTTGCCTGTCTGGATGCTTTTTATTTTTTTGTTTTGTCTGATTGCCATGACTTGGACCTCCAGAACTATGTTGAATAAAAGTGGGGAGAGTGGGCATCCTTGTCTTGTCCCTGATCTTAGAGGAAAAGCTTTCAGCTTTTCACTGTGAAGTATGATGTTGGCTCTGTGTTTGTTGTATATGGCCTTTATTATGTTGAGGTACTTGCCCTGTATACCCATTTTGTTGAGAGTTTTTATCATGAATGGTTGTTGAATTTTGTCAAATGCCTTTTCAGCATCTATGGAGATGATCATCTGATTTCTGTTCTTCTTTTTATTGATGTGGTGGATGATGTTGATAGATTTTCGAATGTTGTACTATCCTTGCATCCCTGGAATGAATCCTACTTTATCATGATAGATGATCTTTTTGATGTATTTTTGAATTTGGTTTGCTAATATTTTGTTTATTATTTTTGCATGTATGTTCATCAGGGATATTGGTCTGTAATTTTCTTTTTTGGTCGGGTCTTTGCCTAGTTTTTGTATTAGAGTGATGCTGGCTTCATAGAATGAGTTTGGAAGTATTCCTCCTCTTCTATCTTTTGGAAAACTTTAAGGAGGATGGCTATTAGGTCTTCTCTAAATGTCTGATAAAATTCATTGGTGAAGCCATCTGGTATGGGGCTTTTGTTCTTGGGTAGTTTTGTGATTACTGGTTCAATTTCATTGCTGGTAATTGGTCTGTTTAGATTTTCTGTTTCTTCCTTGGTCAGTCTTGGAAGGTTGTATTTTTCTAGAAAGTTGTCCATTTCTTCTAGGTTATCCAATTTGTTAGCATATAATTTTTCAATATTATGTAAAAATTCTTTGTATTTCAGTGGTGTCCATAGTGATTTTTCCTTCTCATTTCTGATTCTGTTTATGTGTCTGGAATCTCTTTTTTTCTGTTAAGTCTGGCTATGGGTTTATCTATTTTGTTTATTTTCTCAAAGAATGAGCTCTTGGTTTCATTAATTCTTTCTATTGTTTTCTTCTCAATTTTATTTATTTCTTCTCTGATCTTTGTTATGTTCCTCCTTCTACTGACTTTGGGCCTCATTTGTTATTTTTGCTATTTCAATAATTGTGAATTTAGACTGTTCATTTGTTATTTTTCTTCCTTCTTTAAATAGGCCTGAATTGCTATATACTTTCCTCTTAGAACTGTCTTTGCCTCATCCCATAGGAGTTGGGGCTTTGAGCTGTTGTTTTCATTTGTCTCCATATATTGCTTGATCTCTGTTTTAATTTGATCATTGATCATTATTTATTTAGGAGTTTGTTAAGCCTCCATGTGTTTGTGAGCTTTTTTGTTTTCTTTGTACAATTTATTTCTAGTTTCATACCTTTGTGATCTGAGAAGTTGGTTGGTACAATTTCAATCTTTTTGAATTTGCTGTGACTCAGCAACTCTTAACATTCCTTTAGCCAGAGTTGGCTTCATGGGCTGACAACCTGTGCAGTCATGTAGACCCCCATGCCCAGAAGTCCCTACTCTTGGTTTAATGTTCTATCACTGTATTGAAATTTTTAATCATTTTAAAACAAAAGGCCCCACACTTTGATTTTCTCTTCTCCCTGGTCATGGAGAAGCAATAGGCATTGGAAACCCCTTAATGAGATGCTTTATTACTCTGTGGGCAAAATCCCCAGCTGCCAACAGAGTCCTTTAGAAGAGGGAGATGTAATCCCAACTAGCCCAACTTGGGGGGAATGCAGTTCTTCAATGAGTTAACACTGATGACTTCCCCTTGGCCTATGGTTTTGCATTTAACTTGAATGTTCTCTCTGGCTCTCTTGGAAAGAATAGACCTTACTTCTGGTGTCTTGTGCTACAGTGTCTGTCTCCCCTGCTCTCATGTAACCATTAGTCTTACCCCTCATGCTTTATTCTTTATGTTTCCAGTGTTTCTCAAAATTTCTAGTCCATTTATGACAGCCTTTCTTGTTTTCCCCTTCTCTTGTGTTTTCATTCTTTAAACATCTCTTCTGTTATTTTTAAAAGTATTTTGTGGCATGAGGAAAGGGCTAGTCAGTGTGTAGTTATATTACACAAGAAACCAACATGTATTTAAGTTGTTGCACAAATGTTACAGAACTACATGGCTGCCAAATAGTATCTGTGGTCTGGATTTAGTGTTGGAGAAAATGTTTTTGGTCAAATCAAAATATATAAGCATACACAGCATATTTCATATGTTAACAGTCTTGAAAACAGCTGGCAAGATTATTCTTTGCCTCAGCAGAAAATGAATTTTACTGAAAGATTGTGAATCTTTCTAAGTCACCTTGTGGTTTACCAGCTGCAGTGAGCTCAGTGTGACTCAGTAAGGGTTTGCTGAAACTGATTGCTGTTTATTGTTTGTTAAGAATTTTAGTCTTAAACACATGGTGTTTGTTTTTATCAAAACATGTAACTCAACAAAACCTTTTATAAAGCATATATAAACAGAGCTCAACACATACCTTCTGTGAATGGAGGTTATTAGCTGTCTGTAAGCTAGAAATGAATTATAAGCAATTACTGATGGCATCAATACACTCTTTTGCTTTTCATAAACCATAGGGAATATGTGATGTCAGTACACTACTAAATTAATTTATGTAAGAATTTTTGTCTATGCATAATGCCATGACTTTTACTTTACTGTTGTGGATTTAGTACTAAAAGCCTTATCAAAAGTCAACAAAAAAGTTGACTTTTTTGTAACTTGACTTTGTGTTCTGCATATTAGGTGTAATTTTTCTTTGAAATGAATATATAAACTTGAATATTAATGTAATGTTTTATAATTTTGAATTATAATAGCAATAGTATAGTTTTTTGTAGCTGAGAAAGTATTTCTAATAAAGAGGAAAGATTACTACTTAACTGTTTTAGTCCTGCTGGATTTAAGAGATATTTTTAAAATAGTCATATCTTTCAACTCTGTTATCAGATCATACTGCCCACCACCCCTCATTGTTACTTTTATCTATAGACCCCTGGGTTGTTCCCTTGTCTTTCTCAGTAGTTTTAACTCCTAATTATTACTACTCTCTCTCATACTATGCCTATATTCCTTCTTGACTGTTCTCATATACATGCAGATGGCCTTTTCATCATCCTGGCATCTTTGTTAAACTCCACTCAACCAATGATTTTCTCCTGATTTCCTGTCTCAGCTACTCCCATTGCTGTTACCAGGGACTACAGACTTCCTCCAGAGTCTTACTTTGAACCTTCCTTCTTCCCAACCATCTCCTCCTGCCCTTCTCCATTACTGCCTCTAGTATCCCAAACCCAGCTTTTATTTGACCCTACCTGGACCTCCATCCATTGATCTACCATGTTTTCTTTTCTCCCTACCCTGTGGATGTCCTCACCCTGCTTTCCATCCTGGGACCAGTGACCAGTCATTATAATTGCTCCCTGGCTTGTACTTCCAAGGGCCTTGCCCCTCTTTCAATTCTTCCTATGCAGTCAGCTCAACCGTAACCTACCCAAATGCACATTTTTACCTCTTTCATGCCTACAGCTGTGCAGCTGAACACCGCTGGGAGGAAAACACTACCACATTAACTTGTCTTTCTTTACTTTTGTGACCACAAATCTCAAGTGACCAAACAATCATCACATTCCCAGTCTAACCACTGTCTTACATTCCTGGGTCACGGTTTTACAGCTGTTTGCCTTTTCTCAAAGCTCCCAGTCCTCATCTCCCATCCTGTTTCTGCTGTTGACCTTGTTTCCTGCTCTTCTGGGATAATCAAAGCAATCTCAAGAGGAAATCTGCAGACTGTCACCACCAACTGCATAGCAGGAGTACCTTTCTGTTTTGTTCATTATCTGCAACACACAGTGCCTGGTTTCCAGTGAGCGCTCAATAAATATCTGTGGCACAAATAAATAGAGTCATTTATAGTCTAGAGAAAGCATTAAAAGGACTAATTTAAAAATTGCTGTGAGACTGTCTCTTTCATCTACCTGACTACTCACAGCTGCTTTTATCATGCCCAAATTGGAACTCTTGGTCTTCCACCCCTAAATCATCACTTGCTTATTGTTCCCTATCATAATGAATGGCGCTGACACCAACTCACTCATTCAAGCCTAGCGTGTAGGTGATTCATTCTTCAGGCTGCTTACCCACTCCCTCCCCAGCTCAGGTCTGTTTCTGAAATCTGTATAAAGTTGGGGTCATGGCTTTGTACCTTCACTTAGACCACTGTAGTTCAGTAGTCTCTGGACAGTTCTTCTGGCTTTCTCTCTTGACCTTTTGATAATGGCCAAAAAACAGCTTTTAGTAGGGTAAATCATTGATGCTTCCTTTCTTAACAGCACTCATTGGCTTCTCACTCTATTTTGAGTAATACTCAGACTCTATGCCTTAGTTGATAAGAATCTGCAAGGTATGGCATCTGCCTACCTTTCCATCTCCCATGCTATTCCAACCCTACTGGCATCTTGGCTGCTCTTTAAATGTACCAAACTCTTTAATGTCCATGGGCTTTTGCATTTATTGTTCTTTCTGCATGAAATGTTAGCTTTTTGAATGTCTGGTTCTAGCTTTACCCTTAGAAATCAGATCAAGTATCACCTCCTCAGAGAGACTTTCTCGATCACCCTGTGTAATATATCCTGCCCTCATTTTTCTCTAGTACATTACTCTGCCATTTTTCCACAGGGCTTTCCAGATTCTCTCTTTATGTTATATGTGATTTGATTTTGTTAATTTTCTTACTGTTCCAAAGCATGTAAGCTCTCTGGATTCTGGACCATATCAGTTTTGTTTGTCCTGACATAAGAAGCTATTATAAATATGTGATATGAAATTGCAAAGGGTATAAGGGAACCTTTGCTATCTATGAAGTTGAGAGCATTATTATGATAAGAGATGAAAGTGCAGGTTTGGGAGCAAGTTTTTAGACCGTTTTGAATGCCGTGACAGGAGGGATGTATATTTTTGTTTTGTTTTGTTTTAGCAGGTATTATGCAGGTACAGAAGGTTTTGATAAAGCTTTTGACATAGATTATTCATTTTTTCCTGCTTTTAGCAAATGTGCCAAGAACTGTTCTTTGATCTTGGGAAACAAGGATGTCTAAGACATGTTTCCTGGCCTCAAGAACTCTGCAGAGAGCTGCACTGTTAAACACAGGATTTAACATGGTGGGATAAGTGTTGTTTAGAACTGTATTCATAATGTTATTCAAACACTTACTATGCCTAACTAACTCTGCTTGGGGCTGATTAGACTTTTTTCTTTTATTTTAATTCCACATGGTTCCTATTGTGGTGGTCACTTCTTTGAAGCTATAGTTAGTGTGCATCTGCGATATCATTTGCCCACCATTTCCTTTTCTCTTAATAACTGCCATTTTCTCCATTCATATGGCTAATTAAAAGGTTATGGTGTTCTTTATGGCTCACCACTCTAGCCATAGTTGATAACTCAAGATGGGAATCGGATCAATATGTCCACTCTATCTTCTCTTTGGGAATTTTTATATGTGAGACCCAGAGAGTCAAAGTTCATTTCTATCTATGGAACTGAGTAGGAGCTAAACAGATTGGCTATATATATATGGCCACATAACACCACAGCCCTGGGGAACACTGATTGAGTAGCTGCCAGGAATTGTGTTTTCTAGCATGTGAAGGAAGCAAGCTGCAAAGAATGACAAAGTATATGTAGAGATGAAAGATGGAGAGAGATATGTAATGAATTCAAGCACCTGCCTCTAGTTTTTCCTGAGGCCCAGTATCATTACTCCACTCCCTGTAGATTTGTTATTCAGCCCATTCTGGAATCCATAAGCCAATGAGTCCACATTTTTTCCTCAAGCTAGAGATTTGACTGAACCATACCTTTTTTTCCCCCAGTTTTATTGCAATATAATAGCCATACAACATTGTATGAGTTTAAGGTATACAGTATAATGACTTGACATACAAGTATTGTAGAATGATTACAATAAATTTAGTTTATATCCATCACCTCATACAGTTACAAAAATGTCTTTTTCCTTATGATAAGAACTTTTAGGATCTACTCTTTCAGCACCTTTCAAATACACTGTACTGCAAGGTTAACTATAGCCAGTATGTTGTGTATTTTATCACCAGTACTTACTTATTTATCTTACTACTGGAAATTTGTAACTTTTGACCACCTTCACCCCAGTTGCCCATCCCTGCCTCTGGTAACCATCCTAAGTGAAATAAGTCAGACAGAGAAAGACAGATACTGTATGATCTCACTTATGCATGGAATCAAGAAAAAACAAACTCATGGAAAAAGAGATTTGTGGTTACCAGAGCCATATGTTTAAAAATATTAACTACAGAAAATTCGCCATCTGTCAACTGTGTAGTTTACACAGAGTGATCATCATATACATGGCTTCATCTATCCTCTTTGCAGTGATATTAAGGAGAGTTGTTCTTCAACTCAGCATATGCTGCAGCAAATAGTATGTACAGCTGCCAGCGCTGCTCGAAATGACTTCTCTATTTGTGCTGTTACGTACATGTGGAACCTGGGTGATACCCAAGAAGACTTCTTTTTTTTAATCTTACAGGATGAACTTAGCAATTACATAGTATGTCTTGGGAAAGTCACTTAAAATTTCTCTATCTCAATTTCCTTATTTTAACATGAGCAAAAGAATACCTGTTTCAAGGATTATTGTTGTGAGCATGAAAAGAAATCATATCTAAAATACCTAGGACTGTGCTTATAGATGAAGTTTTTCTTTCCTCATTCCCTTAAGTAGGCTGTATGATTAGGAAGTTGTATCTCATATAGGCTTTGGGTTCTTAGTAGCAAGAATAATGTTAAGGTGGCAAATAATCTTTAACCAACTCCCCTAGCTGGTTAAAACTAATTAATTTATATCATTTTCTGTGTAAATTGTTAAACCATCCCCACTCCTGGCAGCACCTGACCCATTTCCCTGCTTTATTTCTCACCACAGTACCTATCAATGTGTTATGTAATTTGCATGTTTATTTTATTCATTCTTTTCTATCACTAGAATGTAACCTCTCTGAGAACAGGGATTATTGTCTGTTTTGTTCACTTCTTTATTTGAAGTATTGCAAAGACCAGCATACAATAGATGATAAGTAAATATTTATTGAATAAGTTAATGAATTAATATTTTAAAATATGTCTTATCTGTGTTGTATTTCTTAACATCAATTTATAAAATAATTATTTATAGAATTTTTTATTTTGTATTCCTTAAGTATTACACTATTACTTTCCCCAGAGCAGACATTCTAGAACATCTTAAGACATGGGAAAATGGAAGGAGGGAGGAGAGATTTAGGTACCATATGGAATCAGCTTCAGTCTTGATAAAAATGGCTCATAGTTTTCAGCAACTGCTATTAAAGCTACTGTTTCAATTTTTTGTATACATAGTAATTCCTGAGATTCTTTTGGAGGTCCCTCCTGCCATTTTTTGAATTAAGATATTTCTAACCGAAGTTTTAAAAATTAATAGGCTTTATTATTTTAAAATAACAGACTTTATGAATAGACTAAGAATGTACTTTATTTCTCAGAACACTTGCAGGTTGTTAGAAAAATTTAACAGTAAGTTCAGAGTACCCATATACTTTTC
Organism: Manis javanica; assembly: GCF_040802235.1. NCBI lineage: Eukaryota > Metazoa > Chordata > Mammalia > Pholidota > Manidae > Manis > Manis javanica. The sequence continues at coordinate 156,596,959 of NC_133157.1, forward strand.
CAATTAAAGTTTAAATTTACTTCTAAGTCCCTTGGTAACTTATTCCTCGGATATATTAGCACATGTACAAAATTGATCACATGTGATTGCAGTTTGATTGCAATTTGTATTAGCAGAACATTGAAATTAACCTTGTGTCTCTTGATAAGAGACTGATCAAACAAATTTTGTACATCCAGTGGAATATTATACATATTATTTTCATTCTATGTAGTGATATGAAATATCTAAAGGATATGTTGTTAACTGACAAAAGAGAGGCATAGAAAATGTTACTTTTATGTGACAGAAGGGAATAAGAACATGCAGTATTCTTGAATACATTTTTATAAATAATATTGAAAGAATTTATTAATAGCAGTCTAGAGAATTTGGATCAAGCACTCAACTAAGGAAACCTGAATAATTGGTCCAAATATAGAAAACGTCTATTTGACAGCTTCAAATAACTAACAAGTTAGTGAAGGATGACTGGGCCAAGATCAAGGAGATGAAAATTCAGCGTATTGATTCATGACTTTGGGGCTATTTTTGCCCTGGGAGCATCGGTCCTTTCAAAGAGACTATTGAGAGGTTTTGAGTAGTACTTTTGATAGCCTCACAGGGAGAGGAGGCAACAGTTAGAAACCAGGGTTTTCCTGGAGTCAAGATACCAGCAAATCCACTTCACTTTAGGTTGAGGCCCAGAAGAATGTTGCCCTAGTAATAAAGGTCCAGCAAACTAATTCTTACAAAGACTGCAACCCAACTTTGAGTTATCTGGAGTTCCAGAAAAGTCTAAATTCTTGAAATAGAGTCAAAGTGTTTGTGGATCATTATTATCCACAGATAGCTCACACCTCCTCCTACTTTTAGGAGGAAGGTCACACCATCCTAGGCTTCAAATAACTACTGAAAACAAATTATGAAGCGCAATATCTGACATACAATAAAAAAAATAACCAGGCACAACATCAAGAGGAACCAGCAGAAATAATAGACAAACAAGCAGAGTCTAGAGGTGTTGTCAGACAGAAAATAAATTATTGTTAATTTATTATTATATGGTTGTAATGATTACTATGTTTAGGGAGATAAAAGGCAATATGAAGATTTCACCAGAGAACTTCTATGTTAAAAAATACATTGACAAGTTAAGAAATTGCTAGCAAGATTAATATACCTGAAGGGAAAATAAGGAAACTCAATGATAAGCTAGAAGAAAATATCCAGAATGAAGCTCATGGGGAAAAAAAAGAAAAAGAAAAACAGAATAAAAACTGACTCAGAGTTGATGCAGTGAGAAAGCAGTGAAAAATTTTAATGCATATTTAACTGGGATCCCAGAAGACAGAATGGAGCAGAATTATTATTTGAGGATGTCATAGCTGAGAGTTTTCCAAGATTGTGAAATACAGTGATCCATAGATTTAAAAGGCTTAATGAGCAACAAGCAAAGAAACTAAAAGAAAAACCCATAAGAAAATGTAACATAGTAAAACTTCAAATTAAAAACAAAATAAAACTTATACTTCAAGTTTTAGAACAAGTTGGTGTAGAATCACTTTACCTGCTTCTCCCTTCTAAATAGAACTAAATATCTTGACCATTATTTAACAGACAATGATAAAAGTCTTTAAAATTTGGAAGGAAGACTGGCTTGGAAGAATAAAAATATGATGAGTTCCCTGGATTTTCTTTTTATATCCCATATCCACTGAGCGAGCAGCCAAACCATCTTGAAGCTTGGAGCCACCAACAGGCACAGATAAAACAAAACAACTACTACTGCAAAAGACTGCTCTCGCTGGCCAAAGTACTCAGAAACCCCAATAGAAACCACTGCAAAACCAAGACACCTGTGAGTAGTTTGGTCTGTCAGAATGGTATCACCAAAGCCCTAGGCCATTGCAGTCCCTGCTATACAATTAGGGAACTTGTGGATGGTTTGATATTCCCACATGGTAACAGCAAAGCTGTAGGCTGACCGAGCCCTGGCTCCAAAGTTGGGGCATCACCAGCCAGTCCCATTCACTTGCCTTCTATCAGATGGCATAAGAAGATCAAGGGCCTGAGACTTCTTGCCTCCCCACTGCCCGCGGTCACCCGTTGATACTAATCTCTGGGAAAAACTTCAGATTCCACTGATGGCTATACAAGGGACTTAGCAGGAGTTCCAGCCAGCAGCACCAACCTGGAATAAGCAAGGATTTAACAAACACCTTTCTCAAAGTGAATATATGTTAGTTGGGTTGTGCATGCTGTATACAACCGTTTAATTTATAGCAAATGTTTAAATCTATGTAAAGTACTTGACACATATGCATATCAGATTCAATAAAGGAATCATATTTTTAACTATTGCCATTTGCATTGCTTCCTTTCCTGTTGAGTTCAGTCTTCCAGTGAAATCTTGGTTGGGAATGAGAAAACTGGGTTTAGGCAGGTGTGGGCATTGTCCTGAGGTGGAGGAAGATTAAACAACCAGCAGACAATCTGAGTTTTCTGAACGGAAGGATCTGACAGGAAAACATTCGATGTCCATTCTCTTCTCATTTGTTTCTCATGGAAATCTGCATGCTGCATTGGAACCAAAGCCAAATCTCCAAACAGAGTAGAGAGATGTAATGAGGCAGACAAACAAACAAGCAAAAAAATCCTCCTCATTCTACTTTGATTCAGAGAAAAGGAATGAGAGAAAAGGAAGGCATGGATTTTGGTTGGGTGGAAAGCAAATAGGATTCTATCAGTTGGGAATGGTGACATCAATATAAAATTATGCTATTTCAAATAAAGGGTATTTGGGATACAACTGAATTTTAAATGGACTTTCTCTCATTTGTTGACAACCCGTTAGCTGCCTATTTCTGACATACAGTTAGGGTATGGGGTAGGTGTTTGAAAGATTGGGATTTCAGATGCAAATTTTTAATAAGACTTCATTAAAAACAGAAAATGAAACATGCAGATTTAGAATGAATTAAATCAATCATCAGATCTTAATGCCAGTTTTGAAAATAACATTCTACAGATGATAATGTGCCATATGCAATTAAAATTTAAGGTAATTATAGGTGTGAGTAAAAAATATATTTGATTAATGCCACCTCCATTACTAATAGAGTGTAATGTCCTGAATATTTATTGATTTAACAGAAAAGACTATATTATGGTAGTCCTGAGATTTTGGAAATGGTTTCAATTTTGTTTCCTGATAACTTGCTCCTAAGGTTAAGAGGGATATGAGTAGTACTTATCTTTCAGTAATGAAGTAAAAAGTAAACTTACTTCCAATTAAGTAAATAATTCTTAGGCATAATGCTATGCTGTCTGTATGCTGGGAGACCCACAATCAGGGTTCTTAACCTGGAGTCAAGAAATCTTAGAAGGTCAATCCATGGATGGGCAATCACCCAGGAATATTATGTACAATTTTATGTCTTTTGTACACATGTGCTTTTTTGCTTGTTTTTTGACTGAGTCCGATAGCTTTCATCAAATAAAATGGATCTTTTATTAAGATAATTTCTACTGTTGCCTGGTTACTGATTAGTTTTAATAATGACTCTATGATGAGCTACCTACTTACTCATGGTTTTGCTTTTATCTAATGGACATGAAAATTAAAATGTATTTTGAGACAGTCATCGTTTAGTTAGTATCACTCTCCAGCTCATTAATCATGCCAATCAATGTTCTATATAGTACAAGGTTGTCTGTTGTTGGTTGTAATAGCCTGAATTACAGTCCTTACATGTTGTATAATACAAATTTGCACTCAGTAATTACTTAATGACTTACGTTCTCTAAATTATTTTTCAAAAATTTTTAACAAACGTTTTTTCATATATATTTGTATATTTTTAAAAAGATTTGAATTCGTAGCAGTAACAAAATCAAGAAAAACGGAAGCAGGTACTCTCAATGCGAGGCACTCTCTCAATACACAGTATATTTATGAAGTTAAAGACTAGTTGACAATAAACTACACTAAGAGAACATTTATTAGTTTTATAATCAGAAAAAATAAAGTCAATAAAAAGATAAAATATGCATATATGGCATCAAGAATGTAAGCTATAAAATGTGATGAAAATGGTAATGATAATAGTAGTAATAATAAATGCATTATTATATAAAGTATTTTCATATAAACATATAAAAGTAATAGTAAACATGGAAATATTAGATAACATGTCTTTTGGGTAGATCATAAAGTTCAGTCAGAAAAACAGAAGCTACTGTGTTGTGCCTGGGACATGTACGATTTATACAAATGACTTGACATGATGTAAAGTTAGGAGGCTGTGGTATAGAAGCCAGGGAACGGTTACTGAGGGTTTGTGTGGCCTTCTCCGAGGGCGGGCGGAGCTGACCCTGAAAAGCTCATCCTGAGGCATACAAGCAGGTGACCATCCAGCACTTTCCTGGAAGCTGCTGTGGTTCTCTGATAGCTCTGTAGAGCTCCCACAGCTATCCAAGTCTGCAGTGGAGGCTCCCACAAATTTGCTGGGAGGCTGCCATCAGTCTCTCATCTGCCCTCACGTCTGCTGGCAGTCAATTTCAGAGAATTTCTTCTGCCTCTCTGTAATACTACTTTTCAAATCTCCCGTGAATTCCTCATATTGGGGTAACTCTAACCCAGATCATATAAAGGAGATTCTGGGAAGCAGTTCCCAGTCTTAGAAGGAAATGTTAGACAACTCGTCATCATAGGCTTTGTATATCCCAAGGACTTTATAAATGTTTAATTTAATGTCTTCTTTAATCTTCCTGGCAACCCTATGATGTAGGTACTATTATTGACATTTAGTAGAAAAAGTATTGTATGTTAAAGTGATTAAGTGCCTTGCCCAAAGTCATACAGCTAAGTAGAATATGAGATTTAAAAAGTGTCAATCTGATTGCAAAGCCTCTGTGTTTAATCACTGCTTTATCCTGTATCTTCTATTGATTTTCACTATGTAAGTAAAATTACATTATTGCTATCAGTATGAGTTAAATCCTCTGTTGGTGACAGTTGTTATATTTTGTTTGCAACTTGAATGCCCAAGTTTAGCCTCTGAGTGCAAATAAGATCACATTAAAATTAATAATTTATTTTATCAGTCCTCAAGTCCTTAGCCTAAAATTTCCACAAATGTTTTGTTCTAGGCAAGAATGCTATTAGCACTTCCATTTTGTCTCAGTTCATCTGTGCCCACAGCCAACATCTCCCAGGGATCTTTGTGTAAAGAAAAGTTTGAAAACCACTGAAGCAGCAAATGAAGAGGCTATCCCGCACTATAGCCTGATTTCTGGCTGAAAGAGGGGCAGGCAAGGCCATTGGTAGAAGATGCCCAGGCAGGTCCTCTCCAAATCTTGCCAAAGTTCAAGGCAGCCACTGAGCCGCAGCCCCGAGCTCTGGGAGCACCTGTGCACCATGGCTCTGGCATCCCTTTGGTTCTGAGGCTGGAGTTTCTGGTATGCTGGACTGGGCAGGAGCAGTGGGGTTTTTTGGCAAGAGACAGGACTCCGGAACACAGAGATGGTCTACTGCGGCCAGCTACGGGGCTGCCTTCCAGGGCGTGGCCTGGTTCCCAGGCACTGGGGTTGGGGGTTCTGCATCCCAGGAGAAGCTTGGGGAGGCGTCTGAGAGCGGTATTGGTGGCTCTTCCTCGGGACAGTTGCTAAAGCAGTTGCGTTCTGGGGAAATATGGAGATGTCAACGAGGGACCTATGTCAGGGATCATTTCCTAGGTGTTCTGGCGTCAACTACGGCCTAGGCGCAGGTGGGCAGGTACCACCTAGACCACGGGGCGCAGACGGCAGCGCCCAGATCTGGGTGGGCACGCCTGCACTTGTGCCTGCATCTGGGTCTGCACCTGCGCAGGCTGCCATCGGGGCTGATCCAGAAGGCGCGAGGGAGCGCGGTGTGGCTGTGCTGCCAGCGTCCGCACTCGCGGCACAGCTGACAGTGTCTGGTGTAGTGGATGGCCCGGCACGACGCTCTATCTTGGTCACGTTTTAAAACCCAGGGAATTTCATGTCGCAGCTCTTGCACTGAGGGTAAGAATCATGGACAAGCCCCATCTTTCATGGAAGCACAGAACATTCCCTAGTGGTGCTCGGCCTCCATACCGACACCGGTTTGTTGCTCTAGAATCCTTTCCCAGTGAACAATCCCTGTGAAAGAGTGTAGTCAGGTTTTGGTCTCTATCTTGCAGTCCAGCTCCTCAACTCCTGTCCCATCTCTATCAGCTCCTAGGTTCTGTGTGGGGGAAAAAATCAGTCATTTATTGCCAGGAGCATCTTTGCAAATCTAAAAATTTAAATTTTTATGTCTGGAAAAGAGGTTTCTGTCAAGTTAGTCCTTAATCAAGTCGAAATGCCTGTGGATATGTGGATTGAGTGAGGAAGGACAATTTCTCTTATAATCACAAATCCAAAACTAAACTCTTGGCCAACCAAGATACCCAACATACCCTATTGCAAACTTTAACTATTTTCATTTTGCTTATGACTGAATTTGTCCTGTGCTTTTATATAATATATTCACTAATTGAATATAAGGGTACTCAAAATTAGTTACTAGACTTACATTTTTTTTTTATTGAAGGGTAGTTGACAAACAGTATTACATTAGTTTCAGGTGTACAACACAGTGATATTTAACATTTATATACATGATAATTCTAGGTACCAGCTATCACCATACCCAGTTGTTACAATATTTTGACTATATTCCTTATGCTATACATTACATCCCAGTTACTTATTTATTTTACAATTGGAAGTGTGTGCTTTTTTTTTTGTGAGGGCATCTCTCATATTTATTGATCAAATGGTTAACAACAATAAAATTCTGTATATGGGGTCAATGCTCAATGCACAATCATTAATCCACCCCAAGCCTAATTTTCGTCAGTCTCCAATCTTCTGAAGCATATCGAACAAGTTCTTACATGGAGAACAAATTCTTACATAGTGAATAAGTTACATGGTGAACATTACAGGGGCAGTCATCACAGAGGCTTTTGGTTTTGATCATGCATTATGGACTATAAACAGTCAGTTCAAATATGAATATTCATTTGATTTTTATACTTGATTTATATGTGGATACCACATTTCTCTCTTTATTATTATTTTTAATAAAATGCTGAAGTGGTAGGTAGATACCAGATAAAGGTAGAAAACATAGTTTAGTGTTGTAAGAGAGCAAATGTAGATGATCAGGTGTGTGCCTGTAGACTATGTGTTAATCCAAGCTAGACAAGGGCAAGAAAACATCCACGTATGCAGAAGATTTCTCTCAGAACGGGGCGTGGGGGGGGGGGTTCTAAGCCTCACCTCTGTTGATCCCCATTTTCTCACCTGATGGCCCTTCTGCGACTGTGCCTCTCTTAGGTTGTTCTCCCTTGAGGAATCTTACCTGTCTCTGGCTAACCAGTCATCTTCTGGGGCCATACAGGGAAATGTTAAGTTGGTAAGTGAGAGAGAAGCCTTATTGTTTGAAAAGGTTAGCTTTTTACTTCTTTGCATATTTTATGCCCTGTGGCTTCTATGCCCAGCATTTGTCTTGAGGTGTCTTTACCACTTGGAAGAATTATGATACTCAGTAAATTTGATATGAGGCACAAATTCTACTTAAGGGTTATAATTAGGAAGGAAGAAGAAAAGCTATAGAAGTAGCAGGTGGAAGAAAACCTGGGAAGATTGATTATTTCTTTGACATACCTTCTTGTAGAGTAACTTCAGCATGCATAGGTTTTAAACTACTAATTAAATTGCACACACACATTAACATAATAGGAGTACAGTTACGTAACCAAAGCATACCTGTAATTACCAGCCATCTCCAGTGAAACCAAGAAAACCAGTTAGGCACCTTAGGCATTTGTGAAAACTTATCTATAATATGGTGAATATTGTCCAACTGAACTTGAACAGTCTGAGAGAAATCAGACAAATTAAAACAACCCATTCCTGGGGACTGTTCACATCCCATATGTTCTTTTAACAGTAAATAGTCTGTAGTCGTAAGATTTTGGAGCGCTACAATTTGCACTTCTCCTAATTCTTGGTTGAGTTCCAACAGTTTAGATCCAGTCAAATTTGTTGTTTTGCAGTATGCACAGGCCAGCTTAGATATCTCCTTCTTCATTCCCATGGCAAGTCCAGGAACTGGTGGGATGAGTGCATCTACACCTGTAGCAGTGCATGGATCTTTGTTGGGGTTTTTTGATGGTCATCTTCTGGCATGAGTCTTCCCGAGAGTGCTGATGTTGGAAGTTCTTTTTCATATCGTATCTTAGTTCATTAGACTTACATTTTAGAAAATATAACAGTGATTACTTGGTTTATTGTGACTTTAGTATGATCCATCTTCTAAAGATAATACACATAGGAACACTTCAGCTTACTTTAAAAGACAAAAATTACCCACTGAAACTTTGCATTTAATTTGAAACATTAAAAAGAAAACAGTTCATGTACTCTTCAGAGGCTTTGGGATATAAATTGCTATAGCTTTAAATCCCCGTTATTTGGTGTAATTTGCTTTATGAGTGCCAGGCCTTCTGTGACAAGAGTAATCTAGTTGGCCCTTCTGTTTATCTTTTTATTTTTCCATAGCTTTTTCAATGTACAGTGAATTTAAAGAGATCATAATACATCTCTTCCACAAAAGCAAAATCCAAAAAACGTTTTAAATGGCATTTCATGGAGGTGTAATTGGGGTTTTAATTGGACTCTGCATTGGTTTACCACAACAGAGGAATGATCTCTTTAGTTACAACTATAATAATTGAAAATTTAAATAACAAATAAAGACCTGTGCTAACTAGTTGTTTGCCAACTGGTTACTTACTTACCTGTTTTTCAGAAAAGTAGAAAAAATATCACACTTCTCTGATGAATATTTCCCTTCAGAGTATATTTACGGTAGAAATCCTTTGCTCTCTTTAGTTACTGTGTATTCAATCTGCACATTTTTGAGATGCCTTAAATTATTTTATCTATGTCTCTGAGATCACCTTGGAATCTTGTCATCTACAAAATCCATTTAGCCTCTACTCAGATAAATCTGTGTTTCTAAACTATTACAAATGCCAAGAAATATCCCTGAGATACCATGACAGCAGTTTCTTGAGAGTATTCAAGAGCAGTTCAGAGAGTATATTTTGCTGGTTAAGAAATCTGTGAAGGCTTTGTTGTTTATTAGGACAATAAGGTTAATTGTTAATTATCAGGACAACAATTCATTACTAATATTTACCTGTGATCAGTAAACCAAGCATTCATTCATTCATTTATTCATCCAACACCATGTATGAGCTAGGGAGAGTTCCAGGCTCTCAAGTAAGAGTTGAGATCAAACCAGGCCAGTCTTTGTTTGTGCTCTAGTGGGGGAGGAGCAGAGACAGGAATAAATAGATGAGCAAATATTAAATGAGATAATTCTGGAGAACACTAAATTTTGTGAAGAAAGTACAATAATGAAGTGATAAAGACTCATGAAGATGGTTAGGGTAAGCCTCTTTTTAGAAGTTACCATTAGAGACAGATGATGATAAGCCAGCCATCTGAACATCTGAGAGAAGAGCTTCAAGGACAAAGAAATAGGCCACCAATAAAAAAAGATAATGGGATAGGGAATTTATTGTATCCTCCCATTAATACTCCTAATATCTGATTTTCTGGTTTACTCATAGGAACTATTGCCTCTCAGAGAATCTGAACTAAAAATGATAATTTACAGACAAGAATTCTGAGCTAAAACCAACAAGATGAGATGTGACTGATACAAATCTAAAATGGTTTATGCAAGTTCACAGACCCAGTTACACAGCATAAAATGATATCCACGTGGCTTGGCAGCTGTTCATATGAGAACAGTCTGGGGATTCTAATTGACCACAAATTGGAGCTTGCTCTTTGCTGTTCCTACCTGGAGAAATCAGTGTGTAGATAGTACCCCAAGGCAGATTTCTGCCCAATTTAGGGCATCATTAGAGATGGGATAGCCTCCTTGGGTAGGTAGAGAAATCTCCATACTTTACTCATTAAAAAAAAAAAGATAGAATGCAAACCTATCAGGGCATTTGTAAGTATTAAAATAATGTAGATTAAATTTCTAGTATATCTTGGCCAAGTAGAATAATAAAAATTAAAAAAAATAAATATATATTGTCTTTGCCATGTAGTATCTGTGTAACATACACAATTTGCTTTTCTGTACTTCAGTTTCCCAAAATGAGTACAGCAAGTTGTACCTGCTTGAAAAAATTGTTATTAAGATTAAATTAATATAAAGCACTTAGGGCAGTGCCTGGCAATTTTAACTGCTTTGTAAGTGTTCACATTATTATTAGATAAAAATATATTCTCTATTCTGCCTCCAGGAATTAATGACCAAATTAATAACTGAGACACCTGACCAGCCAATCCCATTTCTCATTGACCATCTTCAGTCTAAACAAAGAAACCGTGGACAACTTCAAAGAACTTTATCTGGATCTGCAGCTCTTTGGGCAGAAAGTGAAACATCAGGTAAATGAAAAGAATATATTTTACGGTTAATTGTTTTACATTTAATATAAAAAAGTATGAAAGTCTGATTATAATTAGATAAATTTAGAGGGTTACCAGGGGTTTCATGCATTCATCTGTGAATTCACCCATGTACTAAAATTTGTCGTAAAATATTCTTGAATTTGAGTATATTTGAATATATTAATATGTTATGTATTATGTTTCAAAATATGAGAATCTGTGTATTCAATTTTAATAGAAATGAGATTCAGATTTGCATGAGAGGATTCCACTCTATATAAATTCAAGCTAATTATTCTAAAATTCTTTTTGTGAAGAATTTGAATTAAATGTATAGCTCATGTATAGAAAGGTAAACAATAGATTTCTACAAAGTTTCTTTGGTGCCCAAACTGATGGTCACTCTCTGTTTCCTCCAGCCCCAGTTTTAACCGATACAGTAAGTTCAACCTTAAGAAGATTCATTTACTCTGGGCATTGGGGACATTTACCTTAGCAAATCTGCAGTAGCCTCGTCTCCCCATTAAGCACTGGTGAGATAAGTGGGTAGACTTAACTTCAATCTTTACTTATAAAATATGGTATGGGTCTGACAGCTTTTTTCTTATACACAATGGTCTGTTGGTTTGGCATTTACTTTCAAAACCAAATCCTCCCATGCCTTTTGCTTCAGTAGCCAACTCCTTGCCTGATGTCCATGGGAATCTGACAGGGCTGTAAGTGCTTTCCTGGAGTGACACCTTCACTTCTCTCATCCTCTTCATGCTATATGGGATCTATGGAAGGATTTTGGTCTTTGGCTGTGTTTTCATATTGGTACCTTTTGAGACGTGGTTATTGCTGGCCTTATTTAAATGAGTTTAAATTCTAAGTAACATGGGTAAATAGGCATGAGCTCTCGTTTGACACTGTGTGAAGGCAGACCAGATAAACATCTCAGAGCCCAATGAAGCTCCTGTGAACCTATGTTTATAAATTGTAGTACCTGGAGAGATAGTAGTGTATTCTTCAACACATGTTTAGTATCTCAGTTTCTATGGGTCACATGTCTGCACACAGCTTAACTAGGTCCTCTGTGTAATCTCACAAGGCTAGAAATCAAGGTATTGGCTGGGCTGTGTTCTCATGTGGAGACTGGAATAAGAAAACCTGCTTCCAAGCCTAAAAATGATGGACCTGAAAAACCCAGCCTGTGCTGGGTACCACATAAGGGAATGAACACGCTCCATTCCAGGATGCTGCAGAGGAAGGAGTGCTCCTGTGGAAAGAAAGGGGTGTCTCTTCAGATATAAAAGGGGGGGATTTTCAGGGTAGATGAATTTTTGTTTACCATGAAAAGTATGTCCCAGAAGGAGGAGGAAAAAATTAGAAGGAAGAGTATAGCATGAGAGAAAAGGAAAGCATAGAAAAATTCTTGGATATGAATATAATTGAAGAGGTTATAATTTGGGTAGCAGTAAGCCAATTTAAACCTTGAGTGAAATTTTGGATTGTTTCTTTTGGTGCATGTTCTAGTTAGCTAGAAATTGTCTCAGTATTCAGAGTATATAAGTGTAATACTTTTTGAAAATATCTGCAGAAATCATCTTACTGCCTTTAAATGTATCCAGCAACTTGGGACACAACATATCCTCAAAAGTCTGTCACTTAATATTGTCAAGGAGAAACCTGACAATATTTTTATTGTGTTTATATTTATTTTTATTCCTTTTTAGATATTCTAAATATTCTTAAATACTGTGGGATTTGTTTCTTCTCTATTTCTGAATTTCAGAAGTTTTACTGGGAATGCATTGATATGATTGTCTCTTTTTTTTAAATGTTACCTTATAGTTAGTGAAACCTTTCAATCTGCAAATCCAGGTCTGCAGTCTAGAACAGGTTTCCTCTTGTGTACTTAGTTATTGCTTCTGTTATATTTATTTTGACTTCTTCAGGAAAATCTATTATGTGTAAATTGAGTTTCCTTTACTGTACTCCATTCCGCTCATTTCATTCATGTTATATTTGCCTTTCTTTATTGAATAACTTCTAGGGAGATTTGTCAAGTGTGTTCTCTGTGTGATTGGTTAATTTTCTACAGTGTCAGTTTTCTTTTGGGCTTTGAACACAGTTTTAAATGTTGCCATTGCATTTTAGTTTCCTGAAAGTCTTTCCTTAACTCATCTTTTTTCATTTCTGTCTGCGGTTATATTTTTATCATAGGTTAGTTAGCCTTTCTCCTCTCTCATTTCTTTTTGTATCATAAAAAACATTTTCTTTTAGTTTTATTGAGAAGACAAATTAGCCACATTCTAAAATTTAGTTTTTCATAGTAACTCTTTCCTAAAACTATGCATTTCCTCTGTATCTTGAATGCTGTATTCTTGTATTTTGTATTTATTATTTCTTTCTTAAAATGATGTTTTCTGTTTATTCAAATTTAAATAAGGGGTGTTCTATCTAGTTGTAGATTTGTCAGTAAACAGTGTAGGTAGACTCTTTGTCCTCACCAAAGAGCTCAGAACTATTTGGGTCCTTTGTAAAAATTTTAAAGAGACAGATAAAATCAGATAAAATCATGGCTGCTACTAAAATTTTCAGTATCAGTTGAATCCTGTGAGTCTCTGCTACACTGATGAATGACTTTTTCTCTCATTTCTTTTTCAACCAACTAAATAAGAACAATATCATTGATTGATTATTTAAGTTAATGTGAATTTTTCTCCTTACCAGTAGTGGTGAAGTAAAAAAGCTGTAAACTCCAATGTACCATTCCTCTCTGGCTCCTTTTACTTTTTTTTTGTATCAAAAGATGCTGTATTTTAGGACCAGGGTTCTTTCTTCTTTTAGCCATGTTGCATCAGAAGATACTATGATACTAGGATGGATATAGGAAGACAAATTCTGATAGATTGCAAAACAACAGAAATAGATGACTGACGTAGAGGCAAGTGTAGATGCCTAGAAATCTTCCAGTCTTGTTCTGTTTTGCCTATCTTTTGTTTTACTCTTATTTATGGAAATACATCATGGGTTGGGGTAGACCACAGACCAGTATTTCTGTTCCTAGTGTTTTAGAATATTTATGCCTCTTTTGGTATTTAATGGCATGTTAGATGTGGAAAAATTGGATTTAGCTAATTAAGTACAACTCTTACATGAAAATTTGAGGAAACCAAATATTGTTTCATAATGTCTATTTGGTATTTGTAAGTGGATAGCCAGAGAAAGATTCATGAGCTACCCATAAATCAAGGATTACTTGACAAGTCGTAAATTTAAACAGGAAGACAAAATGAAACTCTAAGGAATATTACACAGATGAAAGAGTAAAATGAGTAAACACTGTATAAGACAGAGAAGAAGTAGTCTGAGAGGTATGAGTAGAATGTAGTACCCTGAGAATAAAATAAAAAATCCACAAAGATGGGTTTGTCCAAAAATATGAAATGCTTGCAAAGAAGTCAAGAGGGATGAACTCTTGGAAAGATAATTTAATTTGGGAATTAGTATGACCTGGACCACCTTTGAAGGATAATTATAACTTTAAACAAAGTTGGTTCAATTACTCTTTCTTAAATAAAGAAGTGGAAAAAATGATGCTATGCAAGAAATGTAGGTGAATGTCAAAGGTGTTCTGTGTCATAATGAATCATGGATAAGTTAAAATCAGATGAACAAACTTCACTTAAATGTTTGGTCATTTTTATTCACAAGAAAATATAGTGCTTTATTCTGTGACACCAATTTAAAGGAAGTTATTTTAAGCAATGGTGATCCATTCCTTAAAAGGCCTTTCAAATAATTTCACAGTTTAATCATATTAATATACAAATTGAATCACATCAAATTCAAAACTAAAATTTACTGGGAAAAGTAAGCCAGAAGTACCTTTGGATATTTGCATTATTTTTGATATAAGGTGACCTATAGCTTTTGCCAGGTGTATCTAATGACTTCATGGATTTAGTTTTTGATCAATCTTGAAATCACTTATTATTGAGCTTATATATGTATTTTTTTGTTTTAACAGAACATAAAGTAACAAGAAGGGATTTCAGAAGTTATGATAAGCCCTGGCAGTTAAATGCAAAGAAGCCTAAAAAATCAAAAAGTGACCTTGCTGTGTCTAATATTTCTCCACCATCACCAGAATCCAAATCATGTAAGGAAGCTTGTCATTTAAATGTTACTTAATGTTTGTAAGTCTGTGTGTTAACAAAGTGTGGAAAAAGTTAGAATTTGAAGCCAAACTTTTTATCTGATATTTTTGGCTATTAATCTTAATGAATCATTTTCATGTTCATTTCAGCATTAACACTGAGGTTTATTTATATATGTCTACTTGCTCATAATCTTAGGCATTTTTAATTTAGACCTTTTTGAGTGTAGTGTTCTTTTAAGAATATTACCTTGCTGGAGTGTCCCTTGCCTCTCGTCCAGGTGCAGCATTTCATCACATCTAAGAAAGAACAACTCTACATGTAATAAAGTACATTTAGGGAAAGCACAGGAGATTTCTATCCAAAACATTTAACAAAATTGAAAAATCCTTCATTTCCCTTAAGTCCTTCTCATTATTAATTAGAAAGCCCCTGTATGTTTTCCCTCTCCCTTTATGATAACTACCCTTTCCCTATCAATACCCCTCCAGTTTTTCAGCTGTGTTAGTAGCCATTGGGTTTCCCCAATGCTTTGCTATCACTATGTGTACAAAAATACCAAATAGCTTCCAAGTCTTTATTAAGTCAGTTATTCTCGGAGGACAGAAGAGTTTGAAAGCAGTTATTACACATCAGTTTCTGTGCTTGTTGGAGTGAGATATTTAATTTTAATTTCAACAAAGAAAGGAGTAAGTAGAAAATAATTACTTTTGATTGTAAATTTTGAAAAACCATTAGGTGCTAACTAGAATATGAATTTGGATCATTTGTGAAAGTGACTAAAACTAACTCTTTAAGTTTATTGATCTATATAGTTGTACTTTAAAAGTATTGTATCAACCACAAAGTTCTTATGAGAATTATGTGAAGTATTAAAAACTTCAAATGTTATTTTAAAATTGTGATTTTTGCTTAATTTACCAGTTAAATTATGAGCTTTACCCAGTTAGTTTATAGAATTAGGTCCCGACCTTAAAAACTATATATACAGGTTTAAAATTTTCATGTGTTGCTCATACCCATATCCTCAGTAATGTCCAATGCAGTATCTGCTTCAATTAATAAGTGATAAATTTTAGTAATAGATGAATAAAGTAGTAAATGGAAAATGGAATGAATCAAGGCTCAATCTCACATTTCCCTTTCTATCCTGAGTTTGTCAGATCTGTCTTTTGTTTCTCTATTTTTCTCTCTCTTTCCCAGATAAATCCATAACTCTAGGGGGTTACAGTTCTAGATCCCATCATCTCAGAAGTGGAATGCTAAAGGCCCTTCAGCCTACAGAGCCAGTGCTCTTTATGGGACGCTGTCAAGCCACAAAATGTTGTTGGTGTGTTTGCATCTGATGATATTTCATCCTTTTCAGGTGGCCTACTCCTAACCTCTGGTTTCACCTGACTATTAGCTTTTTAAAGCAAGATTAATAACAAAGAGCATGAATTTTTATAGTATATGTAGAGATAATATATATATATATATATGACAAGAACACAGGATTAAGAGTTATTAATTGGAAATATACTGTCCAAATATATTAAATTGTTCCTGAAGTAATAGACTATCTTTTGAACATATATTGTGACAGGTTAAAGATGCTTATTGTAATATGTAAAGAATCACAAAAAAGCACAAAAAGACAAATAAGAAAGTCAGTATATAAGTTAAAATTGGATGCCAAAACAAAAATAGGATTCATTCTCCCAAAACAAAGTCAGGAAAAGAGGAATTGAGAAATAAAAAATGGGTTGGAAAAGTAGAAGTCAAGCACCAAGAGTGTAGACTTAAGCACAACCATTTCAGTAATAAATGTAAATGTACTAAACATCTCAATTAAAAGGCAAAGATTTTCAGGTTAGATTAAAAAATGTATAGACTGTTTACAGAAAACACATCTAAACAAAAACACAGTTTGAAATACTAAGCATAAAGAAACCTTAATGGCTATGTTAATATCATAACAAGTATAATTCAAGATGAAGGGTATTACTAAAAATGAAAAAAACTCAGTAGTAAAGTTCCCAACTATATTTAGGGGAAAGATTACAGCACTATAGAGAGAGATAGACAGATAGAATAGACCAAAAAATGAGGGAGGGTATAGAAGATTTGAATACTGTCAACTACCTTGACATTTTTATTTTTTACCACTACCCAAAAAAGTTAAAATACATGTAATTCTCAATTCCAGATGGAATATTCATCAAGATAGACCATATACTGTAACATAAAAAGTGAGTAAAATTATATGAAGTGTGTTTTCTGACAGAATGGTATTAAATTTGAATTAAATTACAATAACAAACCTAGTAACTGCCTCCTAAATATTTCAAATTAAACAATATATTTCCAAATAATGCATAACAAAAATTACAAAAGAAATTAGACAACATTTGAAAAACAAAACATTAAAATTTGTAGGATGTTGCTAAGTCTGTGCTTAAGAGGAAATCTATAGCTTCAAAAGCCTATGGAAGTACAAGGAATGGTATACAATCAATGATCTTAGCCTTCATTTTCAGAATATAGAAAACAATGATATGTTGAGAAACATGTCATTAAGACAGGGATATGTTGAGAAAAAGAAATGATAAGAATTATAGTAGAAGTTTAAATAGAAAACAAAAACAGTAGAGAGAAGTCAATAAATCCAGAAGTTGGTTACTTGAAAAGATTAATCAAATAAGCACCTAGAAAGACTGATTAAAAAAAGAAGAGAGAAAACCCAGGTACAAATGTTAGGATGAAAGAGGGAAGAAGACTACAGATTATGAAACCATTAAAAAGATAGGGGATAATTTGAACAACTCTTTGCCAACAAAATCGACAATTTAGATGAAAAGTATGAATTCCTTGATAGAAATTACCAAAATGGATTCAAGAAGAAATAGAAATATTTAAATGTCCTATGTTAGTTAAAAAAAATAAATTAATCCTTACATAATTTTCCACAAAGAGAGCTCTACACCAAGATGGTTTCCCTGGGGAATTCAGACATTTGAAGAGAACGTAATACCATGTGCAACTCTTTCAGAAAATAAATTAGCAATATTATTTATAATTTCATTTGGAAAGTGAAAGGACCATGATTTTCTAAAAAAAATCTTGAAAAACATGAACTAGTTGGAGAATTTAGTCTTCCTGACTTCAAATCTTCTTATAGAACTTCGGTTGTAAAGACAGAGTTATTTTGGTAAAAGGTTGAATAACAGATCAATTGAACACAGTAGAGTCCAAAAATATATCTACAAATGCAGTCATAATTTTTCTCATGTACAGAAAAAATAGGAAAAGAAAAGTCCCTTCAACATTGGACATTCATTTGGGAAAAAAAATCTTAATCCTTATATTAAATCATACTGGAAATCAACCTGAGACCTGAAGGTGAAAAAAAAAACACTAAGACTTCTGAAATAAAACATGCCAGTATGTGACTAGGAAAGACAAAAAGTTTTGGAGATGTTCCAATTACTATGGCTTCATAAGTAGTCACTCCAAAACATTTTTAACTTAAATTAATGTATAAAATTAACCATTTTTAAGATGTACAATTCAGTGGCATTTAGTACATTCAAAATAGTGTGCTGCCATAACTTCTGTCTACCTCCAGAACATTTTCATTATAAAAGGTAACCCTGTAACTAAGCAATCAATTCAACATTCCTACCTCCTGCCAGCAGCCCCTGGGAACTTGCTTTCTGTCTCTATTGATTTACCTATTTTGGGTATTTCATATTAATGGAATCATATAATGTGTGACCTTATTGTGTTCAGCTTATTTCACTTAGCATGTTTTTCAGGATTCATTCCCAGTAAAGCAAGTATCAGTACTTCCATTCTTTATGGTTGAATAATATTCTATTGTATGGATATAATAATATTCTATTATATACCACAATTTGCTTGTCTGTTCATCTTTTGTAGGATGTTTTGATTATTTCTATCTTTTGGCTATTATAAATAGTACTGCTATAAACATTAATGTACAAGTAGTTGTTTGAACATTTGTTATCTATTATTTGAATATATACTTTGGAAAGGAATTCCTGGGTTATATCATAATTCTATGTTTAACTTTTTGAAGAACTGCCAGTTGTTTTCCACAGAGTCTGCACTATTTTACATCACTGCTAGCAATGTATGATGGTTCCAGTTACTCCACATTCTCACCAATACTTTTTATTTTCTCCTTAGAAAAAAAGTTATTATAGCCACCCAAGTGGATGTAAAGTGTTATGTCATTGTTGTTTTGATTTGCATTTCCTAATGACTAAGGATATTGAACATCTATTCATGGTCTCCTTGGCTGTTTGTGTATTTTCTTTGGAGAAATGTCTACTCAAGTCCTTTTCTTATAGTTTAAAAGGGTTGTAATTCTAGTTCTTTGTATATTCTGAATACTACACCTTTATCAGATATATGACTTACAAATATTTTCTCTCATTTTG
Source organism: Manis javanica (assembly GCF_040802235.1). NCBI lineage: Eukaryota > Metazoa > Chordata > Mammalia > Pholidota > Manidae > Manis > Manis javanica. The sequence goes on from NC_133157.1 coordinate 156,616,064, forward strand.
TAGATTGTCTTTGCAATTCTTGATAGTATTGTTTGATGTACAAGTAATTAAGTTTAATGAAACTCAATTTATATAAATAGGTAGGTAGGTAGGCAGATTTTGTTTATGCTTTTGGTATCACATCCTATAAACCCTTACCTAATCCAAGGCTGTAAGATTTACTCTATGTTTTCTTCTGAGAGCTTTATAGTTTTAGCTCTTAAATTAAGCTCTTTGATTCATTTTGAGTTAATCTTTGTATATGGCAGGAGGGTGGGGTGTAAATAAATATTTTTTTTACATGTGGATATACAGTTGTCCATTTGTTGGACAGCACCATTGTTGAAAATACTATTTTTTAACGTATTAAATGGCCTTGATACCCTTGTTAAAAATCTGCTGTCAATAAATGTAAGGATTTATTTCCCAACTCTCAATTTTATTTCACTATATGTCTCTTTATGTAAGTAGTGCACTGTTTTCATTATTTTGGCTTTGCAGTTTTAAAATTGGGAAGTATGATTCCTTAAACATTACTTTTCTTTTTTAAGATTGTTTAGGCTACTTGGGGTCCCTTGAAATTCCTTATGAATTTTAGGATCAGCTGTTCAATTTGTGCAAAAAAATGGCTATGGAGATTACCTCCTTGGTGAAATTTATTCCTAGATACTTTATTCTTTTTGATGCAGTTGAAATGGGGTTGCTTTTTAAACTTATCTTTCTGATAGTTTGCTGATAATGTATAGAAATGTAATCAGTTTCTGTAAATATTGTATTCTCTGCCTTTACTGAATTCATTTATTAGTTACTATAGTTTTTTGGTGGGGTCTTTAAGGTTTTCTATATATAGTATCATGTCATCTGTAAGTATTAACAGTTTTACTTCTTCCTCTCTGATTAAATGCCTTCTATTTCTTTTTCATGCCTAATTACAATGGCTAGGACTTCTTATCCTATGTTAAATAAAAATGGCAAGAGTGGGCATCCTTGTGTTATTCCTAATCTTAGAGAAAAATCTTTCAGCTTTTTACCATTGAATATGATGTTAGCTGGGTTTGTTATATATGCCCTTTTATGTAGATATATGCCTTCTATGCCCACTTTGTTAAGGATTTTTATTATATATGAATGTTGAATTTTGTCAAATGCTTTTTCTGCATCTGTTGAGATGAGTTTGCTTTGTTAATATTTTGTTGAGGATTTTTTCTTCTACATTCATCATGGATATTGATTTATAATTTTCTTTTCGTCCCTTTTTTTTCAGTGTCTTTGTATGGTTTTTATATCAGGGTAATTTTGGCCCCATGAAATGAGTTTGGATGCATTCCTGTCTCTTTGATTTTTTTGGAATAGTTTGAGGAGGGGATATATACTAACTCTTCTTTAAATGTTTGGTGGGATTCGCCATTGAAGCCATCTTTTCCTGGAACACTGTTTTGGGGGGAGTTTAAAACTAGTGATTGTATTTCATCACTTGTAATTCATCTATTCAGATTTTCTATTTCTTCTTGATTTAATCTTGAAAGATTGTGTGTTTCTAGATATTTATACATTTTTCCGGGTTTTTGCAATGTGTTAGCATGTAATAGTTTGCAGGAGTCTCTTGTAGTCCTCTGTATTTCTGTACTGTCAATTGTAGCTTCTCTTCCTTCATTTATGTTTTTATTTATTTGGGCCCTTTCTTTATCATGATGAGTCTGGCTGGAGGTTTATCTATTTTATTTATCTTTCACCTAACCAGCTTTTAGTTTTACTGATCTTTTCTATGTTTTCTTAACTTTTTGTTTAATTTATTTCTACTTTGATCTTTATATCCTTCCTTCTACTAAATTGGGGCTTTTTTTTCTTATTTTTCTGGTTTCTATAGGTATAAAGTTAGATTGTTTATTTGGCATTTTTCTTATTTCTTGATGTAGATGTACTGCTATGAACTTTGCTCTTAGAACTGCTTTTCCTGTGTCTCATAGAGTTTGGAATATTGTGTTTCCACTTAACATTTGTCTCAAGGTATTTTGTGATTTCCTCTTTAATTTCTTCATTAACCCACTGATTGTTTAGTAGCATGTTATTTAGTCTTCATGTTTGTGACTTTTCCATGCTGGAAAAGATGGTTGATATGATTTCAGTCTTCCTGAATATATTGAGACTTGTTTTGTGGCCTAATGTGATCTATACAGGAAAATGTTTCATGTGTACTTAAAAAGAATGTAGTTGATTTTTTGTCTAGATGATCTATTCATTGATCTAAGTGGGATATTAAAGTCCCCTACTGTTATTGTATTACTGTCAATTTTCCTCTTTATGTCTGTTAATATTGGCCTTTTATGTTGGGTGCATAAATATTTACTAATGTTATATCCTCTTCTTGGATTGATCCCTTTATCATTATGTAATGCCCTTTTTTGTCTTTTGTTGCAGTCTTATCTTGAAGTTTTGCTTGTTTGTTTTGGTCTGATATGATTGTTGCTACCACAGCTTTCTTTTTGTTTCCATTTGCACTGGGTATCCTTTTTTATCCCTTCACTTTTGGTCTATGTGTGCCTTTAGATCTGAAATGAATCTCTTGTAAGCAGCATGTGCATGGGTCATTTTTCTTTTTTTTAATCCATCCACCCACCCACCCCTATCTTTTGATTGGAGTCTGTTTATATTTTGGTCCATTTACATTTAATGTAATTATTAACAGGCATGTACTTATTGCAATTTTGTTCATTGTTTTCTTGCTTTTGTAGTTATTTTTCGTTACTTTCTTCTCTTGGTCTCTTGACCCTTGTGGTTTTTGATGGTTTTCTTTAATATTATGTTCCTTTCTTTTTATTTTTTATGTATCTGTTGTAGGATTTTGTGCTTAACATGAAGTTCACATTTATCAACCTATGTATTTAGCAGTCTGTTTTAACCTGATAGTTGCTTATGTTTGAACACATTCTTACAGTACTACATTTTTACCCTCCCACCACCATGTTTTATGTTTTTGGCATCACATTTTACATATTTTTATCTTATGTATCCTTTAATTACTATAGATATAGTTGATTTTACTGTTTTTGTGTTTTAACTTTTTAAATGGCTGATCCTCTGCCTTTAGTATATATTTGCCTTTATGCGGTATTATTTTTTCATGTTTTCTTTTTCTAGTTAGGGCCTTTTCTTTTCTGCTAAAAAAGATTATTTAACATTTCTTGTAAGGCCACTTAAGTAGTGATGAATTCCTTTAGTTTTTGCTTATCTGGAAAACTCTTTGTCTCTCTTTGAATTCTGACTCACAGCCTTGCCATGTATGTATTCTTGATTATAAGTTTTTTTCTTCCAGCACTTTAAATATATCCTGTTATTATTTCTTTCTAGCCTACAAACTTTCTGCTAAAAATCAGCTGATAGTCTTACCATGTTTACCTTTACTTGACTATTTTATTTTTTTCTCTTGCTACCTTTAAGATTCTCTCTTTATCCTTAATTTTTGCTATTTTAATTGTAATATGTTTTGGTGTAGGTCTCTTTTGGTTCACCTTGTATGGTACTCTATGCTTCCTGTATCTGGGTGTCTATTTCCTTCCTCAGGTTAGAGATGTTTTCAGCCATTATTTCTTCAAATAGTATTCTCCTTTTCTCTCTCTCTTCTGCTTCTGGAATTCCTATAACACAAATATTAGTAGGCTTGATGTTGTCCTAGAGTTCCATTAAGTTATCCTCATTTTTTAAAACAATTTTTTTCTTTTTGCTGTTTTGATTGGATGATTTCCAGTATTTTGTCTTCCAGATCTCTCATCTCTTCTTCTGTGTCATCTAATCTACTATTGATTCCCTCTAGTATATATCTTTTTTTGATTTCAGTTATTGTATTCTTCAGCTCTGATTGGTTCTTTCTTATGTTTTCTAACCCTTTGTTGAAGGTATGTTCCTCCATTCTCTTCCTAAGTTCATTGATCATCTTTATGACTATTACCTTGAATTTTTTATTGGGTAAATTACTTACCTCCATTTTACTAGGATTTTTTTCTTGGGTTTTTATCTTGCTCTTTCATTTGGAACATAGTTCTAGGTCCTCATTAGTTTGACTTTTATATTTGTTTCAGTGAATTAGGCAGAACAGATCTCTTCTGATCTGGAAGGAGTTTCCTCATGTACCATCATCCCTGTGTAGACTGTGTATGCCTGGCAGCTTTGGCAGGCTGGCTGGAGCTTGAGTGGGTATAGGCCCTGCCTTGGGGCTACTGTGGTGGCATGGCTGAAGCTAGAGTGGTTGTGGGCCAGGGTATTCTGGGGTACACTGCCCTGAGGCTTCCTTGACAGGATGGTTGGAGCTGGAATGGACACAGGCTGGGGAGTTCCCTGGGTGCACAGTGTTGGGGTTGCCTTGGCAGGATGACTAGAACTGGGACAGATATGGGCAGGGGGCCCAGGGCATGGCATGCTGGGGCTCCCTTGGGGAACAGCTGGAGCTGATGTGATCTGGGGGTTTGGGGCATGCTGGGACAGCCCATGTAGGCTGACTAGTGTGCCTATACCCTGCTTTAGCCTGTGCTGTCAAGAGAGAGGGAGAACATATAAAGTGTTACTCACCTATGCCTCTGACTCTGGAGAGAATTCCAGCAGTTCCCTGACTGGTAGATGCTCTAGGGTTAGTAAATGGATTTCCTTCACTTTTAGTCTAGCTGCCCTTTAAACTGCCCCTTTTTTTTTTCCAGGTAGGGTGAGTCTGGATGATGTCCCTTGGTGATATCCATAACCTTTTAGCCTATCAAGTAGATTATGAGCTTCAGTAGAATGTAACTCCATGAGTGCAAGGAATTTTGTTGCTTCTATTTCCAATGATTTATCCCCAGAAGCTAGAACAGTGCCTGATACAGTTTGTACCATGTGAATGATTGAATAAGTAAATAAATAAATGAATAAACAAGGAGAATTTAAGAATGGGTTAATGCTAAAATGTGACCTACTCTCTGAGACAAGAATTTAAAAGCTGTGCACTTTTGAATAACAAAAAATGGCACTTATACAATGCAAGCTGGTATAGGTACAGAGATCTGCAAAATAATATTATCAACATTCAAATGTTATTTGTCATAGAGGAAAGATACAACACATAGGGTTAGATGAAGGTTTTGCTATATGGTATTAAGTATTTCCACTAGTTATCTATTGGAATGGTGGTTCCACTGCATGATTGAGGATGTTAAGTGGAGAATTGGTAGGAAGGACCGGAAGAGCACTTGTGTATCAATCCCCTGTGCATGACAGTGCATATTGATTCTTTTATGCCATTTCAAATTCATGATCCAGATGAGGTTTTTTGTTTTTGTGTTTAGTGTTGTTTTTAGCACACTGTACACAAAGAGGAATAGCTGTATATTTTACTAGAATTTTTGGAAAAAAGAAAGGACAGTGAGTATGTATAGAAAACACAATTTGTATATGTATTAATTAAAGAATGCAAATTAAATATGAAAGAATGAAGATGGCAGCACAATATCTAAAATATTATATAGGAATGCAGAAAGCAGGAGATACAAACGAATGAATTTACTACCAATTTTAGATATAACAGTAGTACTGGGATATTTCATGGCATATTTTAAGTTCAAATATAGTAAGTAGGAGGTACTTTCAGGAAAAACCGTTAGTATTTATTGAATTTTAGAAAACAGTTGAAAAATCTAAATAATTGACATTATTTTGGCTCAAAAGAAATGGATAAACAGTATTTCAAACATCGTTTGGAGGAAACTAAACCCATTGGCAGTGTGTCAGAATTTGTTTAATGTAATAAAGAATTGATCAAAATGAGCTCTGCTTAATATACAGTAGACTATTTGTGCAGTAGTAACCTCCTTATGGATAAATGGAGGATGCCAAACTCCATAATACTGTAGAGGTGCTCCTGCATTGGGGGTGATCTTTGCTTCAGTGGTGTCACTGATTATCCCTAATCTCAGATTTTATCACCTCGTGTGGGTCATATTATGTTGCTGGTACTGTTCTGCTATTTTCCATTTATCCTGAAGACATTTTTAAAAATGTATTTAAATTGTAGCACTAAGTTTTAAGATTAAGTACCACCTAAGTAAGGTTTTTTGGAATCTTCAAGAGATTTTTCTCATCTGAAGATTGTATGCTGGGCTGATGACATCCCAGATTTCCTTCCATTATTTATCAAAACATCCATTGAAATCAACCAGTGTAGTTCATTAAACAGTGGTCCTTCTGTGGCTCCAATTGTCCTAGATTTGGTTCTCATGATAAGTTGTGTTTCATATAATGTATGAAGTTGTCACGAGCAACAAAAATATAGAAAGAAATCTGCCTTAGTCCCTCTCTTACAATGCTGAGGAAAAGTCGTTGCATGTAGCCTCTGCATCACTCAGTGGCTTGAAACAACCATAATTATAATTTCTCATGACTCAGTGGGTTGATAGGTTGTTCTGCTGGTATCACCTGGGCTTGCCCTTGTTGAAGCACTCAGGTGGTAGGTCTGCAAGGGCTGGGATGATGGGCAGCTGGATATGTCTGGTGGTTATCTGGAGATGATTGATTGTTTTTTTAAAATCTATACTCTTTTATTTTGTAAATAAAATAAAAAGCAAAATGTTGATAGCATACAGAAATTTCCAGGAAAATTAGATAATGCAATGATGTAGATTAGAAAAATTATTCAAAGAAGATTAACAAAGGAGCTAATCAGTGTTTTGATGCATATAGTACCAATATAGTTTATCTGTTTCCTCTTCTGAGTTTCTCTTCCTTGTGCCTGGACTTGTCCCCAGGGATCCCTGAAGAATGACCTGCGGGATAATAGTGGTATGCCTGGAAGGCTTTTCTAGAGCCACTGATCACAGGCACTGCTTCTGCTCTCCACTGCTTGAACACTGATATTAGCTACATCTCCATTTCAGAGTGTTAGGGTCCAGGACTCCGGGGTTTCCCAGAGAACAAGACACTCGGACACGGAGATGAAAATCCAAGCAAAGTATTTATTCAGCCAGCAAGCTGGGGTCGACAGCACCTCCGCTGACACGCAGGCCGAGTCCAAGCTGCCGACCCCCGAAGGAAGCAACTTTAGGTACTGATTATATAGGATCTTCACAGCCGTTACACCAAAGCCCACGCAGTTCTACAGCCAATAGGTTTAAAACACACTCTATATTGTAACTAATGGGAAACATTGTAACCTTTTTAGGGAATGCGCCAGTTGCCTGCCTGCTTCAATTGTTATCTCTTGCTTACCCAAGCATGTCTACGTGACTTATCACGGGTTACATCCCCAGGTGTTCCCAGGCTGTTGCCCACTCCTAGTTATCTAACTTAGAGTAGGCGCATTTCTCAGAAGCCTCGGGTAATTTACACAAGAAAAAAACTGGGTGGCTCTTGCTCTAGGCAGTCAGGTTAAGTGTCATTAGTTCTTTTTCCTGACTCTTGATGCTCTCTGCACTCCGTTACATTTCCCCCTTTTCTTGATCAGACTAAGGAATCTTCCACAGCGGTGTCTAGGGCCTGATATTTTTGGTGAAGGACCAGGAGTTGGATGGTGTCAAACCTCTCTTGCACAAACTTAAGCAGCCTGTTTATTATACACAGGCCGATGGTAAACAAAAACAGCAGGATGACCAATGGCCCTGCAATGGCCGAGAGGAGGGTAGCAAACCATGGCTTGTGCTTGAACCAAGACTCAAACCAGCCTTCGCTGCTGCTGCTTTCATATTCTTTACGCCACCTGTCAATATCTTTTTTTAGTTTGGCTAAGGAATCTCTGACTGCACCTGTCTTATCTACATAGAAACAGCATTCTTCTTTTAGGGCTGTGCATAGCCCACCTTCGTTTAAGAACAAGAGGTCCAGGCCTCTTCGGTTCTGTAGGACCACCTCCGACAAGGAGGTGAGGGATTGCTCCAGGCCTGATATTGACTGTGAGAGTTGTTCTAGGTCCCTGTCGACTGCCAGCCTCAGGGCTGTGAGCCCTTTTTCCCGTGTCACAAGGGCTGCGACCCCAGTGCCTGCCCCTGCTATCCCTAGGGAGAAGAGGGTCCCAATGGTCAGGGCGGTAACAACCTCCCTCTTGCTCCAGTGGGGGCTTGGCCTTTCTTCCCAATAAGAAAGGAGAAATTCATGAGAATGATACATTAGGCGAGGTAGAATGGCCACCAGCACACAAAACTCACTGTTAGCATTGAACACAGAGGTGGATAGGGCCGGAGAGAGGCCTGTCTTTGAGCAGAGCCACCAGCCCGAGGAGGGTATAATCTACTTTCCCTGCTCCCATGTAGTGTTATTATAGGAGGAGCATAACTGGCTCTGGGTCGTCGGGACTGTGCCTACACACGTACCAACGACTGAGACTTGAGCGATCGTAAGTCCCCACGGTCTCCAGTCCCAGTAAGTGGGATGGGAGTTGTTGATAGTGTAGGAGCCATTTATCCCGATTGCCTCATAGAAGGGGGGTGAACCTGGGTAGCATAGCCAACAGGGATTGGTGAGGGAGGAAGTGGTGTGGTTAAGAGTCTCTACTACTGCTTGCACCATTTCCCACATGGGATTATCTAACCCGGAGGGAGTGTGCTGGGCCCATAACCCAGAGGTTGATGGACCCGGTCCTCTCATGGGCTCTGGAGCAAGCATTCTGGTCGGCATTTTCTCATCCTTTTTTCTCAGGCCCTTGTCCTGGATTGAAGGTTTCTGGGGATTTATAACCGGGTTGGGACCTACGGCGGTGGTGGGAGTTGACACGGTTAATTTAATGATGAGGGTCGAGCCGGCATGCCCCCCATATTTATAATACACCATTCCCCACGCTAGTCCGTTTATCCAGCGCGATACTTCAGTTTTTTTGCCCATCTCGGTGAATTGAACTCTTACCCAATCCTGGTCCATTTTGTCACAAGCCTTGGTTTTGTAAAGGGTCATAGGCTGGTGATGAGGGCTGCCCTTGTTGACATAAGTAAATTTGACAGAATCGATTTTTGTAACTGTCCATCTCCAATCCCCATCGTTTGAAGTTACACAGTCCCAGCTGGCACAAAAGAAGTCATTCCCCCCCCCCCCAGTGCCTTCCTTTACTTGTTCCTGGGCAAGCATAAAACCCATGGGAGCGAGCCAAATTTGGAGGGATGGATCGGTAAACGGGGTTGATCTGCCGAAAGCAGCAATACAGGTCAGGCCACCAGGTTCCGATTGGCGCACTGTGTTGTGTGGAGTTGATGACTTCCCCATTGTCGCTATCAATCAGCATCCAGGTCAGGTTCCTTGGTTGATGGGGGTTGTGTCTCTGATCCCCACAGATGTGGCTCCCTTGAAGATCCATACTAAGGAGCTTATTAGCAGGATCTCTTTCATCTTCGGCTTAAGTGTAGTTTTAGGGGATTGGCAGGATGCTGCTGCACCTTCCACTCTTCTTTTCGGTTCCTTGGATCATTACGAGGTAGGATCCGAATGTGGGTGTGGTGCACCCATGGACCGATACCATCAACCTTGAGAGCAGTGGGGGTGGTAAACAATACAACGTAAGGTCCTTTCCACCTGGGCTCGAGAGTCCTCACTTGGTGTCTTTTGACCCATACCATATCCCTTGGGACTATGCCATGTTCCGGGCTCGGAATTTTCCCGCCCTCGTAATATGCTCTGATCAGGGGCCAGATTTCCTGCTGCACTTTAGCAAGAGCTTGCAACACATTCAGATAGTCAGGGGATGGGTCCTTTGCACCGGGAAGCTGCACTCGCTGGGTTATGGGTGGAGGGGCTCCGTACATTATCTCAAATGGAGTTAAACTATGTACATAGGGGGAGTTCCGAGCGTGGAAGATGGCTAAGGGAAGGAGGGTCACCCAGTCCCCGCCAGTCTCTAATACAATTTAGAAAGGGTCTCCTTCAGGGTCCGATTCATTCTTTCTACCTGCCCAGAGCTTTGTGGGTTATAAGCACAATGTAACTTCCAATCTACTCCCAAAGCTAGGGCTAGTCCTTGCAGGATTTTGCTAACGAAAACCGGGCCATTATCGGAACCTATTGCTTCAGGGACCCCATATCTGGGGATGATTTCCTCAATTAATCTTTTTGCTACTACCTGGCTAGTCTCATGCTTGGTTGGAAAGGCCTCCACCCACCCAGAGAAAGTATCTACCATAACCAGCAAATACTTCTATCCATACTTCCCTGGTTTTATTTCGGTGAAGTCTATTTCCCACTTACTCCCTGGAGCCCTCCCCCTTTCCCGGTACCTGCCAGGTGCAGCCCTCTTGGGGCTGGTCTTAGCATTGCACAGCTACTGCATCCTTTTGTGATTTGAGGAGCTGCCTCATTCTGGTGGGGAAACACCAACTGCGCGGACTGGAAAAGGCTGAGCAGCTTTTTCCAGCCTAGATGGGTGGACTTATGCAGATCAGCAAGCATGTACTGCCCCAATGCTTCTGGCAGGATCAACCTACCTTCTTGGTCCCTACTCCAATTTCCCTCCCCAAACAATTTCCCTGAGACTTGTTTCTTAATCCACTCAAGATCCTGGGGGGAATACTCAGGTTTGGGTGGCAAGGCGGGCAGTTCAGGTATGGGTATTTCGAGGGCTGCAAGTACAAGGGATTCCGAGAGGGCTGCCCTCTTAGCTTCCGCATCAGCATGGCTGTTGCCGATGGCCTCAGGTGTCTTCCTTGATTGGTGGCCCAGTACATGTATAACTGCCACTGCTTTGGGTTTTTCGACAGCAGCTAGTAGTCTTTGGACTTCTTGCAGATTCCTCAGTCCCTTCCCTTCCGCGGAACAGAATCCTCTTTCTCGGTAGATGGCACCATGGACATGGACAGTGCCAAAGGCATATCTGCTATCTGTGTAAATGTTGGCCCGCTTGCCTTCTGCTCTTTCCAGGGCCTCAGGGAGAGCAATAAGTTCTGCCTTCTGTGCTGAGGTGCCAGGGGGCAGAGCTGCACTCCAGACAACTTCCCCTTCGTGGGTTACTACTGCTGCCCCTGCTCTCCTGACCCCCTCCTGCACAAAGCTGCTCCCATCCGTATACCAATTTAGCTCACAGTTTGGTAACGGTGTGTCTTTCAGGTCTGCTTGCACCTGGATAATTTCGGAAAGGATGTCTCTACAGTCATGGATGGGGGTCGTCAGATCTGGGTCCGGCAGAAGGGTGGCAGGATTTAGGGTTACCGGGTCAGAGAAGGTGATTCGTGGAGAATCTAGTAGGAGCCCTTGGTAGTGGGTGAGTCTTGCGTTCGTCATCCATTTTCCTGGAGGATGCTTGAGGATCCCCTCTACGGTATGTGGGGCTGTTACTCTCAGGTTCTGGCCAAAAGTCAGCTTGTCTGCCTCCTTTACCAGTAGAGTGATAGCTGCTAGGATACGCAGACAAGGTGGCCACCCGGAGGCCACTGGGTCTAGCCGCTTGGACAAATAGGCCACAGGTCTTTTCCACGGGCCCAGCTGCTGAGCCAGGACTCCTTTAGCCACTCCCTTCTTTTCATCTATAAACAGAATAAAGGGTTTTTCTGGGTCTAGCAGAGATAGGGTGGGGGCCCGGAGGAGAGCTTCTTTTAGTCTGTCAAAAGCCTCTTGTTGTTCCTGAGTCCATTGCCAGCCCGGCCCTTCTTTGGTCACTTCATATAGCGGTCGGGCTATTTCTGTGTACCCTGGAGTCCAGAGCCTGCAAAACCGGGCTGAGCCAAGAAATTCTCTTACTCCCTGGGGTGAGGAAGGGACGGGGATAGTCAGGACAGTTTGTTTCATGGCCTGCGTTAGCCACCTGGCCCCATTAGATATTTTGTACCCCAAGTAGACTACTGACCTCTGACAGATGTGGGCTTTCTTGACGCTGGCTCGATATCCCAGTTCGCCCAGTTCAGCCAGCAAGTTCCCCGTGGCTTCTTCGCACTCTTCATGGGTTTCTGTGGCCAGCAACAGGTCATCCACATACTGCAGCAGTGTCACATGGTGGTGGCTCCTGCGAAAGGGCTCCAGGTCCTGGCTTAGGGCTTCATTGAATAAGGTGGGAGAGTTCTTGAAGCCCTGTGGTAGTCTAGTCCAGGTAAGCTGCCCTTTTCTTCCCCCCCCCAGGCTCTTGCCACTCAAAGGCAAACAAAGGCTGACTAACTTCAGAGAGTGGGATACTAAAGAAGGCGTCTTTCAGGTCCAGAGTAGTATACCACACATGCGTGGGTGGCAGGTGGCTGAGTAGGGTGTAAGGGTTGGGCACTGTAGGATGGATGTCTTCTACCCTCTCATTGACTTTTCGCAAGTCCTGCACTGGTCTGTAATCTCTACTGCCAGGCTTCTTCACTGGAAGCAGGGGCGTATTCCATGCAGATTGCCAGGTTTTAAGGATTCCTGTCTCCAACAGTCTATGGATATGGGGTGCTATCCCTTTCCTAGCCTCTTCCGGCATTGGATATTGCTGGACCCAGATGGGTAGAGCCACGGCTTTGAGTTGAACAACGACCGGGGATAGGTGTCTAGCGAGACCAATTCCTCTGGTCATGGCCCATGTGGAAGGGAACCTCTGCAACAAAGAGTCCATTTCTCCCCAGCCCCCCTTTTCTTGATCTGCCTGAAACAGACGATGTTCGTCAGCCAGGGACAGAGTTAACACATGCGCCAGTTGTAGGGGCTGCCCTTCTTTGTCCATGATTTTTATCCCTTCGGGTTCAAAACGAATGCACGCCCCAACCTTGGTTAGTAAGTCTCTACCTAACAATGGTGCGGGGCTCTCAGGTACGACCAGAAATGAGTGAGAGACCTGATGCCTTCCTAGGTCCACTTTTCTGCTAGTGGTCCAGGCACATTTCTTGGACCCTGTTGCTCCCTGGACTATACTTGTGCATCCTGGGTTCAGGGGACCGTGGCCCTGGTTGAGAACTGAATATTGTGCCCCAGTATCTACCATGAACCCAATGGGAGTCCCCTCCACGCACAGAGTTACCCAGGACTCGGGGAGGGGTGCCGAGCCCCATCCCCATCAATCCTCCTCTCCTAGGTGCAGGGTCTTAACAGGGTTCCCTCCTCCTTGTTTCCTCCTTTGGGGGCACTCCCTCTTCCAATGTCCATATCTCTTACACAGGGTGCATTGATCTCGTCCTAGTCGGGATTGGCAGGGTCCTGTTCCTCGAGGTGGCCTAGGGCCCTCCTTCACCCCAGCCAGGAATATCCTGGCCATCTCCTCCCTCTGCTTCTTGTTCTCCCTCTTCTGAAATTCTCTGTCTTCCTTCCTATTTTTCTCCTGCATTACCCATTTTTTTCCCCTCAGCCTTTCCTCTCTATCCTCCGGAGTTTCCCTAGCATTGAAGACCTTCTCCGCCTGCTGCAGCAGTTCCCTAATAGAAATCTCCCCCAGGTCCTCCCGCTTGTGGAGTTTCCTCCGGATATCGGGGGCTGCCTGGTTGATGAATGAGAGGACTACAGCTGATCTATGTTCCTCTGCTTCTGGGTTTATGGGGGTATACTGCCTGTAAGCATCAAACAGCCTTTCCAGATACGCAGCTGGGCTTTCCATTTTCCCCTGAACAATAGTTTTTACCTTAGCCAGGTTAGTGGGCCATCTGGCAGCCACCCGGAGACCGGTCATCAGAGTCTGGTGGTAAACCCGGAGACGTTCCCTACCTTCTGCAGTCCCGAAGTCCCAATCCGGGCGCGTAAGTGGAAATGCCTCGTCGATGATGGGCTGGAGGGTAGTGGGTCTTCCATTCTCTCCAAGGACATTTTTCCTGGCCTTATTGAGGATACACTCTCGCTCTTCTGTCGTGAAGAGAGTGCAGAGCAATTGCTGGCAGTCATCCCATGTGGGACGATGGGTAAACATAATGGACTCTACTAGACCTATAAGACACTTGGGGTCCTCTGAGAAGGGAGGGTTCTGAGTCCTCCAATTATAGAAGTCACTAGATGAAAAGGGCCAGTATTGATATTATTGAGCGATGCCTGTACCGATGGCGCGCACAGGCAGAACTGGCACTGCTCCTTCTGAGGTGGAGGAGGGAGCCTCCCTTCTTGTTCCCTGGCCCCCCGAGGCCTTAACTGCATTCCTCCAGTTCTACCTGGCGCCCAGCGTGGGGCCAGGGCGGGGGAGTGTGAGGAAGCTCTTTCCGGCCTCCCGCCTCCCTCTGCTGAAGAATCTGGGGAAGCTGCAGCTGCCTGGTTCCCGCTGGGTTCCCCAGCCTCATTTTCTATCCTCCTGGCAGCTTCACCCCTCTCCTCCGCATATGGGGGTGGCTGCTCAATTGGCAGAAGGGGGTAGAGAGGAGAACTGTCAGGGAGGACAGGCAGCGCACTCGGGCGCACAGGATTTCTGGCCCTGCGATCAGGGGGCTTTAATTCTTCCTGAGCAACTAGGACGGAGGTCTTTAGTGGATTGGTATGAGGTTTCCCCACCAAAAAGGGCCTCAGCCAGGATGGAGGATTCTCGGCTAGATTTTCCCAGACCAAGATATAGGGGAGTTGGTCAGGGTGGCCCTCAGGGTCTGGTCGGGAGATAATGGTTTTGACTTTGCCGATAAGGTCCAGGGAAAGAGACCCCTGGGTCGGCCAGCCTACTCCAAAGGAAGGCCACTCGACCTAGCAAAAGGTGTCGAGCTTACCCTTCTTAATGCCAAGGCTCATATTTAAGGCCTGTTCCTTGACCTTCGGGAAATGGGAAAGTATCAGACTCTTAGGAGTAGCTTGAGTCTGACCCATAGTGAGAAAGAAGAAGAAAAAGAATATGAGGGAGACAAAGGCAAAGGATGAAGATGCCACTTCAAACAAGATGACTGTTGTATGTGCTTTTGAACGGGTGCCTGTCGTTGCACAGTTTTTCTTCTGCGGAGGATGTGAATTTATCTGGGATTTGCGGCTGTGACCCCCTTATCCTGTCACGGGAGTCTTCTAGCGGCAGGCGCCCTAATGGCTCTTAATTGCCCAACCCGTGCCCGCAGGGAATAATGTAGTGGCAGAAAGGAGGATCAGAGAGAGCAGGAGAACCTTAGAACAAGGAAACTTAAAATGAGAAGCGCAAAAAAATATATAAACCGAAACCAAAACACAATAAAACAATCAATGATAACACCAAGCACACACACCACATCTGATTGCACTCGTTTGGACCAGTCCTTCTTTCACTCTGGTGCGCACCACCCTCACCACTTTCAGGATCCTCAAAAACTCTCGTGATTCTCCCGAAAGGTGTCCACTCGGATTGCCACAGGGTGACGAGCTCGATCCTTTCCTCCTCGGGCGCCAGGTTCCTGCTGATCGGACTTGCTTTCCTAAGGCTGAGTTACTCAGACCCTAGGGCCAGGATTAGTCACCTGGACTTCACCCAGGGTCACTAACCCGGGGGCTGGAACTACCAACCCGGACTCTCTCACTCGGGGTCACTAACCCGAGACCATGCACGGGATGGCGACTCCCGCTTTATAATGGATTTATGCAGACACGAGGGGGCGACCCTCGAATTATACTGCTCCGTCTGGACAATTAGACCTTGCCTCCAGCCGTCCTTTGTTCTCAGGGAAGTCGCACGGATCCCGGACGAGCCCCCAAATGTTAGGGTCCAGGACTCCGGGGTTTCCCAGAGAACAAGACACATGGACACGGAGATGAAAATCCATGCAAAGTCTTTATTCAGCCAGCAAGCTGGGATCACAGCACCTCCGCTGACACGCAGGCCGAGTCCGAGCTGCCGACCCCAAAGCAACTTTAGGTACTAATTATATAGGATCTTCACAGCCTTTACACCAAAGCCCACGCAGTTCTACAACCAATAGGTTTAAAACACACTCTATATTGTAACTAATGGGAAACATTGTAACCTTTTTAGGGAACCTGCCAGTTGCCTGCCTGCTTCAATTGTTATCTCTTGCTTACCCAAGCATGTCTACGTGACTTATCACGGGTTACATCCCCAGGCGTTCCCAGGCTGTTGCCCACTCCTAGTTATCTAACTTAGGGTAGGTGCATTTCTCAGAAGCCTCGGGTAATTTACACAAGAAAAAAACTGGGTGGCTCTTGCTCTAGGCAGTCAGGTTAAGTGTCATTAGTTCTTTTTCTTGACTCTTGATGCTCTCTGCACTCCATTACAAGAACCCTTTATATGAAGACACACAGAGGAAGCAGCTGTATTTGACTTAAAAAAAAATTAGAATTAATATTTGCTCATTTTGACAATAGAAACATGCAGAAAGATAGTGTGTCTCTCTGTTTAGCCCTTTCAAATTCTACTCCTTCAGACATAGTTTGTATCTTTTCACCTCCTTTGAAACATAGTTTTCATCTTTTTACATCCTTTTTACAAACTAACATATAAAATGTATGAGAGTTGATTTGCTTTTAAAACTGGCTTTAAACTGTATCCATTTTTAAGCAACTTGCTTTTACTATTTTAAAATATATTATGGACATATCTCCATGCTGGCAAGCTTAAATCTAAGTTATACTTTTTAATAAATGCATACTATGTCAGTGTGAATATATTTAATCCACTGTTGAAGGACATTTAGATTATTTCCAGAGTTTTGCCATTACAAATTGCTGAAATAAATAATTATCTTGCACTTTCTGTTAAAGAAACCATGTACATGTATATACAAATATAGGTGTTTTCATTTCTTTGTGGTAATTTACTAGATATAGGATTGCTGGGTCAGAGGGTAAGCATATTTTTTTAATTATAATAAATATTTCTGATTTTTAAGGGGCGGCAGGAAAAATATTTCAGTGGTCTGAGACTATTTTTCCCAGCCTTATCATATAAATATTTTTTAAATTCTATTTTTATCAAAAGAAAGATATACAGGGTTTAAAAAGTCAAGTGGCACTACAAGGCAATCAACATTTTTTTTATTAAAGTATCATTGACATACAATCTTACAAAGATTTCACATGAACAAAATTATCGTTTCAAAGTTCATCCATATTTCAAGTCTTCACCTCCACCTCCCATTGCAGTCATTAATAGTGTAGTAAGATGCTAGAGTCATTACGTGTCTTCTCCGTGCTATACTAAGGCAATCAATTTTTATAAAATGATCTCCTTTTCTAATGTGGAACCACTTTGAACTTATAGATGTTTCTGTCCACAAGTCTATGTATCTAAACACACAAGGTACTTACACAGTTCCCTTTTACTTTTTAAATTTGAGGGATCATCTCTTGACATAAGACTGCATCATACCCCAGGCCCATTTCATCCTTGCAGCACAGTCATGCAAGGATTTGAAATACTGGTTGACTACATACTTTGCGTTGATATCATTATGACAATATTCTGCCTTTGTTGCAGTAGAGCCATAAGATGCACAACTGTAATATCTTTCTAGAATTAATAATTGTATTCTTTTTCTGTTTGCTTTATTTTCTATGTGTCCATCATTAATGCTTCATCAAACCCTGCCTTAAAGTATTAAACACACTAAGTAATCCTAACTTCTGTCTTATTTTTATATTTGCTACTTTGCTTCATTTAAAAGTTTTTAGAGATGTCTCTCCTGTAGTCCTCTGTCCTCTTGCTCTGATCTTGGGTCCTTGGTTTCTAGCCTTTTTCTCCGCTGTCTTCTGAGACTGTCCTTTACTATTCTCCTGAGGAGCCCCTTTTCCTTTTTCTTAGGGAGGATCACCTGTTTCCTGAATCCCAAGTATTTCCACTTCTGGGGTTACTTACTCATTTTGGTGGAGCACCCATACTAGGACCTTCCTGAAAAAGAATGTTAGCAAGATAAATTTTTGAGTCCTTACAAGTATCTTGATTGGTTCCTAAGTTGGGTACAAAATTCTAAGTTAGACGTAATCTTCAGTTAGAATTTTGAAGGAATTTCTCCCATATCTTCTGGGACCAAGTGTTTCTGTTTAGAAGCCTGATGGCAATTTGATTTTTCATTTTTGTCCCTGATGAAGATCTTTTCTTTATTTCCATTGTTGTAAAATTTTGTGATAATGTGCCTTAATTGTATTGGACATTTAATGAATCCTTTCAATCTGAAAAAATTATGTTTTTGTATCTTTACTACTTTGGCACTGGTTCTTTCTGATGCTTTAATTTTTAAATATGGTATGAAATGTCCATTTTTTGGGGGGCATCTCTCTCTTCAGGAACTAGGTCTCAGTATCCTCTATCTTGCTAAATCCAGTTACCACTTGTCAAATTCATTTTGCATCTTCCAAAAGTATATGTTTCTATTTCTTACCTAATATTTTCCTGATCAGCTTATCTTCTTGCTCAGCTAATTCTTTGAGAAAAACATATCTTTACTATGATATAATCTTAGTAGGGATTTTGGGGAAAGTGAAGGTAAATACATATACTCTGTGTTCTGTGTTTTATCAGAAGACAGCAAGAATGTCTTCAAAATGTTTACTATTTGCTGAGGAAGATGTTAGTAATTATTTTTAATCTTCTAAGAGATAATACAACAATATAGTTGGCTTCTGTGATTTTCCCTAAGACATAGAAATTACTAGTTTTAAATCAGTATCTGAATTTTCTTTTTTCTATAAACACTGTTACACTTCTTTTTTCTATAAACACTGTTAGTTGTTCAGTTAAAACATTTTTTGGAACTCAGCTTCATAACTTCCCCTTTGCTCACAAGAAGACCATTTCCAAGACAAATATCTTTATTCTATACATTGATTTTCATACAAATTTCACATAATGATGAAAAGTAAGTTTTTATCATTATGTACCATGCTTATGAAGTAATCATTTTTTTTAAACATAGTGCCATGGTCAGTAGATCATCCTAAGTGGAACTGGCGGATTAAACCAGAAAGCCGTGATTTTGATGAATTGAACCACATCCTTCAAGAGAGCAAGAATCTGGGAAAAGCCCTTGAGAATCTGTCTCGAAGTAAGTTCATTTAATTGATTATAATTGAAATTCCTAGCCAATATTAAGGTAGAAATAGTCATTACTGTTGCCAGTAACCCACTTCCAGCATCCTGATTATAATAATTGTGTGAGATTGAGGCGTTCTAATGGTGTGAGATTAGAAAAGAGGTTTGATCTTGCATATTACACAGATTCGTGGGAAGATGGGTTATATAAAGTAGGAGTATTAGGTCCGCTCCTGCCACAGTTGTTTCATCTAGTCTCTCTACAGAGTCTCTGTTATCTCATTCAACTGTGTGTCTCATGGAATCTTACTCATTCTTCTCTTTTGAACCCCTTTGTTTTCTGTCATCCTAATTAATATACATACTTCAATGAGTTTTTCATGTCTCTAAACTTCTTAAAAATGGCAGCCGGGCGAGATTCTTCTTAGAACCTTTCAGAGCCTAGCAACGTATGTTTTTCTGAAAGCATTGATTCTCTAACCGAAGGGCCTGTGTTAGAGGTTTTGCTCTGCCACCTATCAGGTGAATAATCTCGGGTAAATCATCAGATCTACATGAGTTTTGGTCTTCTCATCTTCAAAGCAGGAGGATATGATTCTTTCTCCTTCTGGTAGGTGTGATGGTTTAAAGTGATATGTCAAGTAAAAAGTCTGATTGCCTTCTCTCATGACAATAACATATAAAACAAATATTTGATAAATTTTCTCTCTATATAGATATAAATTACACTTTATGGTTTTAGTTCAAAGCATTCTTCTCTTTCTGGTTCTTAAATATCTCAATTTAAAAAATTAAGTACTTTTAGAAGCATATTACTGTCATGAGTTCACTAAAATTTTTTTTGGTACCATGGAATATTAAAAATTCTTAAATGAAAAATAGAACAGTAGCAAGTTCTAGTGGTTTTTATCTTAGGATCTCTATTTTTTTAGGTGACATAGTTTCACTAGTTTCATAATTTATATCAAAGTTAAAGTTGCTCCTTGGTGTGTTTTGGGAGAAGTGATATATAAATACATGTATATATATGATATATATGTATGTGTATGCTGTACAGTAACTATGTATAATTTATATATTGTATCTTACTGCATTGTAGCTATATATATATATATATATATGTATACACACACAGGGAGATTTTTTTCAGGTATCTTAATTTATAACTCACTAGAGCCTTTTTTAGACTTTCATGCAGTGAACCCATCTAAAAATTAACTTGCTTTATGACAGTATCTTATAATTTTGCTATTAGTAGAAACTCCCTGGTTGAGATTCAAGAAAGCCCTGCTTTTGGCTAGATTCATTTTTTGGAGAAAACAATGATGAGGAGTTTTCAGCTTATTACTTTATTATGTTCATGAAAAGAGCCTTCTCCTATTAATATGTTAAAGGATTTTATTAATATGTATAAATTTTGCCTTTTGAGCAGAGCCTGTAGCTCTTTATAGACTCTCAATTTATCAAAAACCATGAATTGGAAGAAACATGACCAAAAAATATGCCCAATTATTACACAGATCTTCAAGTATAGTAATAGTCAATTTTTGCCCTTTAAAAATAACAACTGCCTTGCAAACATTTGTTATATGATTGTTTATTTGTAAGAAAGCATTTGTCCCTAAGACTTTTTAATAAAAGAATTTGATTGCATTTCAATGATGTACTTGACCAGATCTGTAGCAGACGTGTCAAGGTTCAAGTTATGGTCTGTCCCAGAAACCTGAGTGTGGCCTTATAGTTGGGGCCTCTAACCTGAGTCCCGTGATCAGAATCTAGTAGGAGGGTATGACTTATTTAATCTTGCAGGAAAATCTGGAGAAACAAATGGCCAGGGGGCAGTCCTTGGTCAGGAGAGCAGAAGATGCAGATATGGCACATTACTCTTACGACAAAGTCAGGGTCAAAGAAGCTACCAGATTGGTCAGCAGCTTGGCCAGGATGAGGTGTAAATTTAGCTTCTGTTTATATGATGGAGAGTTGCTTTTTACTCTACTTAATGGTTTTATGGGGGCTCTATTTTGACAGTAGTGGTGGGGCTTATGTGGGTTAAGAGAGCAGTTGGACACATAGGGAGGGGTTGCTCTTTTCTCCCTTTAAGGTTTTTTGAGTCTCTTGGAACAAAATGCTACTTTTTTGGAATGGCTTGAGTTTCTGTGATTTTTGCTGAGATTTAAATATTAACTTCTTGTCATATGCCCACTTCTCCTAGGATAACATAATTTCGTAGAAATGTACCATTTACTGATGTTTATTTAGTTGATCTAGCTACCTAAATTTGAACTGTATAAGCACAAACTTAGTTCTTCCATCATCCTGAAGCAGAATGTCATTAATTCTGTTTCATCTTGTTTTGCTCTCATAATAATTCCAGGTTGGTAACTCTCTAATTTTATGGTAACTTTATTACCCATTGTTTTATGTTCTAGAAAGACATAGTGAACGGACTTTCTTCTCCAGGTAAAGCCAGAAGGGACATTCATTGTCTTGTTATGGTGGACCTTTCTCTCCAGTGCCACAGTTACTGAAAGGAAAGGTTGAAAGTTTTAGTGTGCTCCTAATTTTCATACAGTCTCTGAAAAGGTTGATCTTTGCTCCATCTTAGTTGTACTTCTCAAAAGATACAACAGTTTTTAGAAGTGTTTGTTATTTATCTCAAATTGACAGCAAAAAGTCACTTGTATCCCTCAAAATAATAGAATTATCTCAGCTCTACAGCTATCACCTTATCCAGACTTAAATTCCCTCTCCCCTCTTCTTTGGGTCAAATATAACAGGACAAAGTAGATATTCTCTCCAGTTTGCCAACAAGATTTTTGTTTCAGTAACAGCTGTGCTATGCTTTTTACAAGTTTTTCAATGTAATGCTTTATTTTGAAGTCAGTCACAACTTGTGACACTCTTCATGCTGGTTTTCTCATAAATGTAGACATGTGAGAATAACTTGCAGTAGCCTGTTATGCTATATAGTCATGATGTGGTAGGCAAAGTAAGTTTCTGGTGCTGAGATCCGTCCATTTGCAGCCTTTCTGACCTTTCTTTAAAACACGACTTCTCACCTGGACTCATGTCTATTCCTTCAAATGTTTGTTTCCATCTGACTCTCAAGTAGTGAGAAAAGATTGTTTTAGAATAGGGAAGTTGCAAAGATTATCACATCCCTAAATAATGCGACTCTCCTAGTGGTTGTGATTGAAGCGCCTTAGGGGAGTATTCTCTGTGCATCATCCTATTACTGGTGCTATTACCCTGAATCAGTTGGTTGAAGCAGTGTCTATCAGGATTCTCCACTGTAGGGTTAATTCTGTTCCCTTTGTAGTTAATGCATATCTTGGGAGAGATACTTCAAGGCTTGGAAATATCACGCTTCATTTTCACATTTGCACCCAATAATTGCAACATCCATTAGTGAATCTTGCATGAAACAATTACCACTGTGATGTTCTCAAGGGTATTTTCTGTTTCTCTCATTCCTTTATTCATTGTAAGCCTTTAACAAAGAGAAGGGAAGATGGACTTGTAACCACCCCCATAATAACAAGGCCTACTCACATTTGCTTGTGTCTGGTTATATTTCTGTTTATCTAATATTTGCATATGGGTATGAATATGTGTGGATATATATATATGTGTGTGTGTGTGTGTGGATATGGAAATGATGTGATTATAGATATAAACATTTTTCTATAGATATTGATGTAAATAGAATAAAATATATATCCCAAAGCTAATTCACACTGATTTTTCTTGGTTTTGAAAATGCTGTATTCTCCAGATTAAATTTATGTAATACCTTCTTTAAGAAACAATATCTGGAAGGGACAAATTTATTAAGAGACCTTGATATTGTCTTTTCCATCTACATTTTCATGGCCCCACTCTCTACCTAGGTCAAAGACAATTCTAAACTCTAACAGAAGTTCCTAGGGATTTGTGCTTCAATAGAAATATGAGGTATCATTATTGTAATTACTGTTTTGGAATGGTCTAGTGTCCATCAAAATAAATAATTTTGCTCCCTACTCCCTACAGTGCTTTTTGGAATAAGTACATGTGTATATGTAAATAAGCAATCAGTTATTTTAGGAAATTTTTTCAGAGAATTGAAGAAAATGGTGTACTTCTACTAGATATTTATTATTTCATTCAGAATTCCTCACTGTTGGATGACCTCTCATTTTAACTGTATTTCAGTCACACACACACACACACACACACACACACACACACACACACACACACACACAACGTATATGTCTGAGCTTGCAATCAAAGTGTAAATTCAACCAGTGTTAAGTACATATTTTTTAAAGTGTCAGTTCTTGAATATTATATACACTTTGTGTTCTTAGTTATACCCCTCTCTTTTCTTAATCTTTGTTATACCTTTCAGTTACATCCTTTTTCCAGGCCATAATATATAGTATGTAAAATAGATACAAGCTCTGTCTTGCCTGAAAGTGATTTGGGTCCTGCCCTACTAATCGGTTGCTTCCAGTTTTGAGAATACCATTTGGCCTCATTCTTCAGTTTTATCTTCTCTGAAATGAAGTAATGTATAATAGATTACCATAAAGAATATCTCCAATTTCTCAAGTCGTTAATGATCTGTAATTCATGTTGCAATGTTAAATTGCACTCATGGCTTACAGATTGTGGTTCAACCTGCTTGCATTTTTTCTGGCTTTTTCTTAGCCTCACTCTTCTTCCTGCATTGTAACCTTCCATATATGGGAGTATCTTCAGTATATTGACACTTTATTCTTCTTTTTTAATCTTTCTTTCTAACTTCTGATCTCCCTTTTTCCCTGCCCATACTAAACTATGGGCCAATTTTATCAATTCCCTACTCTCATGGAATGAATTACACTAACTAAGCTGTAAAGAATTGTGACAAGTTGCTCCTTCCATTTCTTGTGGGTACAACCTGATTCTAACTATAGGGCTAAGCTGATGCCTGGGAAGATTGGAATCCTGATGGAGCAGATAACTTTTTATATGCTTGATAGAGCACAGTTCAAATTTGTGAATGTAAGAACTGTGCTTTGGAATAAATTCTTGACACAAGTGAGACCTCTTTGGAGACTGGAATAAATGGAAACTTGCATAAATTGAAGGACACAAATGGAAAACATCCAGATCGATTGCAGTGCAGCAAAATCAGGAAACAATCTCTAAAATGCCTGTGGGAGCCCTTGCCTCTTCCATGCCTACAGCTGGGCACCATTGCTCTCCTAAGCCGCATCTCTGGCTACTCTAATAGATGAGTGTTTCCTTTAAGGTCTCTGTTTGGCTTTTAGGAAGATCGTGTGTTCCAGTATGCATCAAGAGTCCCATAGTCAAATCCTGGACCTTCTTTCTTTACAACATATTATAGAATATATTTTCTCTTGTATATTGTTTGTTCTCCACTGCTTACCAGTTCCTGAAAATATAACTTAAGATATGGTAGCTTTTAAGATTTAATGAAATGCTTAAGATTTTTTAATGTCCTCTCAGGAAAAAGCTATGAATGCTCTGCTAGGCATGAGGAGAAATATCCTGGCTATAAATGGTTCTATTTAGAGATTCATACTTCTGGAAAGAAGTGTTTCTTTAACATTCATTTTTTTTTAAAGTCTGGATTTTTAATTTATTTTAGCCATTTCACTCACAAATAATTATGTATATAAAAGATGGATTTTAAATAATTTTAAATATTGTACATTTTAATTTACTTTTGATATATCTTTTTATAGAAGTATAGTTGAATATAATATTATATTGTTTTCAAGTATAAAACAGTGATTTGACAGTTATCTATATTATTAAATATTCACCCCAATTACTGTAGCTACTATCTGTCCACATATAAAGAAGTATTGACCATATTCTCTATGCTGTTCTTTCATTCCCATGACTAATCTATATTATGATTAAGATTTTGTGCCTCTTGTGATTTGCAACAACATGATGGGTCTAGAGAGTATTATGCTCAGTGAAATAAGCCAGGCAGAGAAAGACAAATACCATATGATCTCAAGTATTTGTGGAATATAAAAACAGAGCAAAACAGAAGGACCAAAACAGTGTTAAATTTATAGACACTGGTAAGTGACTAGTGGTTACCAAGGGGGAGGGGTTCGGGTAGGTGGCAGGGAGGGTGAGGGGGATAAAGGGGCACAATAATTCACAATCACAATATAAGTTAGTTATGGGGACATAGTAGAGCATGGAGAATATAGCCAATGATTCTGTAATGTCTTTCTACATTGATAGATAGTAACTGCACTAGAGGGGGTGAGGATTTAATAATATGGGTAATTGTTGAATCACTGTGTTATGTATTTGAAACCAACATAAGATTGTATATCAATGATATTTCAATTAAAAAAAAGATTTTGTGCCTCTTTATCTCCTTCACCTATTTCACCCACCTACCACAAACCCTCCCCCATGGTAACTATCAGTCACTCTCAGGGTCTATGAATTTAATGCTGCTTTGTTTATTTTGTTTTGTTTTGTTTTTAAATTTCACATATAAGTGAAATAACAGTGTATTTGTCTTACCCTGTCTGGCTTATTTCACTTAGCATAATACCTTCTAGGTCCATCCATGTTGTCATAAATGGCAAGGTTTCATTTGTATGGCTGAATAATATTCTATTGTATATATGTACCCATCTTCTTTATCCCTTCATCTATTGATGGACACTCTGCTTCTGTATCTTGGCTTTTGTAAATAATGAGGCAATACACATAGGGGTGAGTATATCTTTTCAAATCAAAGATTTTGATTTTTTTAGGTAAGTTACTAGGAGTGGAATTACTAGGTTATATGGTATTTCTATTTTTATTTTTTTGAGGAAACTCCATACTGCTCTCCATAGTGGCTGCACCAGTTTACATTCCCACCAATAGTGTAGGCAGGTTCCCTTTTCTACACATCCTCATTAACACTTGTTACTTTCACAATCCAAGTTTCTCATTTAGCTAGATTGAGTTTTATTTTGGAGCCCATCTCTTCGTGTTACTTTAATATGTCTTCATTGTAACCTTCTTCTTCATTTCCATTTTCCACTGGTAAACTTTCTTGGCCCTGTAAAATGGCTCCTGAAGCTTCTAAAATTGAGAGTAATGGACAGTGGACAGAGGATACAAGGAACTACTTGCACATCACTTATGATCTAGTGTCTGACACACATTTTGACTATTCAAAAGCCTTTTAACTTACCTGGTAGTTCTTGGCTACATTCTAAATAGTTAAAATATTATTGCTATCTTTATGAATATAATAATGGACTCATAAATCTGAGGTGCAGAAGAAATTTAAAGGTTAACTGATAGTTTTCTAAAAATTGAATGAAAAAAACTCTTTTCAGGGCCAAGGGATTAATGCAGAAAGTTGAACAAAAATCAAGTGAGTTTCAAAAATTCCAGACAGTTGAATCATGGGTTATTTAATTCCAGATATCTAAGTTTTATGGCTTCAGCTGAGAAAGAGAATCTTGTTTTATATATCTACTTTCTCTTTTACAATAGTCTTTTAAATATTAATTTTTAAAATAATATTTTCATTTCTTTATCTTGAATTTATGTCAGAGAGGAATATTTTATAGTATTGTATTAAATGTAAATAAAAGTATTTAAAATGCATTTGGCTTTTATAAAATGGAATAATATATTTTGAATCTATAAACTGTGATGTAAACCATTTGGTACTCTATGAAACTCCTGTATTATCTTGAAATCTGAGTTATTCTAAGTGACCATTTATATAATTTTATTTATTTTTTAAAATGAAACATTCATCAATGAGTGACTTGTGTTAGGCCTTTAGAAATGTTTATAATTGCCTGAAAGCTTTGGGATCTCTGAATTGTCTCACATATACTCTTTTTCTGCAATAGCATTCTGCTCAGAGTTCTACGCCACACACTCTCAGTTAGTGATATTGCCCAGCTCTAATGATACTCCTTCATAAAGCCTTCTCTCCTTGAATTATTTGAAGGAGATATCTTCATAATATGTAAAATTGTATATGTACAATTGATATTTGTGTAATTTATAACTCTTTATGTATAGCTGGTTCATTAGGTTAGTGGAGTTGGGGATTGTATAGGACTTAAACTCCCTGTAGGGGTGGCTAGACTCTTAGTGTAGTAACACTTAAAAATTCTTAATTACCAATAACTTTTACCAAAAAAGAGTTTTCATAGAATATCACTATGAAGAATATGTCTCAAATACACTGGTGTTTCTAGTTTATCTGTAAGGAGAAGAATGGTATAATTTATTGAGATGAAATAAGGCATATTTTTTCTGCTTTGTGTATAACTGATTCTTTAGGTTAGTGGAGTAGAAGATGATATAGAAAACAGTAAAATACCCTCTATAGACATTCAGTACCTGACCAGGTGAGGGGATCTTTATTTATGCTTATATATATTTTTAAATTGAAAAACAGTTTATATACAGTATAGTATTGGTTTCAGGTATAGAAAATAGGGATTTACTAATTATATAGTATACATTACTGAATGCTCATTATAAGTGAATTACCACTGTCCACATGCAAAGATATTACAGTATTATTGAATATATTCCGTATGTTTTACTTTCATCCCTGGGATTAATTTATTTTACAATTGGAAGTTTGTACCTCTTTATTCCCTTCACATATTATGCCATTCCGCCACCTCTCTGTTGCAACCACCAGTCTATTCTCAGTGTTTTTGTGTCTGTACTCTGTCTTGTTTTGTTTAGATTCCACATATAAGTGATATTTTTATGGTATTTGTCTTTTCTGTGTGACTTATTTCATTTAGCATATCCTATAGGCCTATCCATGTTGTTGCAAATGGCGAGATTTCATTCTTTTTTTAATGGCTGAGTAATATTAGAGTGTGTGTCTATGTATGCACATATATATCACATCTTCTTTATCAGTTTATCCTTTGAGGGATGCTCAGGTTACTTCCATATCTTGGCTATTGTAAATAATGCTTCAGTAAACATAGGGGTGCATATATCTTTTCATATCAGTGATTTGTTTTCTTCAGGTAAATTTCCAGAAGTAGAATTACTGGGTTGTATGATAGTTTTAGTTTCTTGAGGAACCTCCATACTGCTTTCCACAGTGGCTGCACCAATTTACATCTCCACCAACAGTGTAGGAGGGTTCCCTTTTCTCCACATCCTTGCCAATTCTTGTTATTTCTTGTCTTCTGTATAATAGCCATTCTAACTGCTGTGAGGTAATAGCACATTGTGGTTTTGATCTCTATTTCCCTCATGACTAGCAGTTTGGGTGGAGTATCTTGGGTGGAGTATGTTCTTGTTGGCCATCTGTATGTCTTCTTTGGAAAAATATGTATTCATTTTCTCTGCTCATTTTTAATTGGATTATTTGTCTTTATGGTGTTGAGTTGTGTGAGTTTTTTATGTGTTTTGGATAGTAACCCCTTATCAGAAATACAGTTTGCAGGTATCTTCTCCCATTCTGTAGGTTCCTTAGGATGATACATCTAGAAAAAAATTACTAATTATGATGTTCAAGAGTTTACCAGGCTTATTTTCTTGAGACTATTTTCAGGTTTCTTTTCCAACCCAGCTCATTCTTTCTTGTGCTTTATAGACTGCTGAGCTTCAGCTTCAATTCTGATTATCTTTGTGTTCCTTGGATTTCAAATTTTAAAACTTCCCTTGTCTCTTGGCCTATCCCATGCTGGGGTTTGACATCAGCTTTCATTTGCCTTACGCTCCAAACCTGATGGGTGATTGCACCTGCCCCATTGTTCAGCCATAGGTACACACTATTCAAAAATAGTGACAGGAGGATGGTGTCATCATTCTGACATGTTCAGATTGAAATGCCCACAAGGATTCAACAATTAGCTCAGGAAGAAAGTTTGTGCTGGCAATAAAGGTTTTCTGGCCATCCCTGTATAGAGAAATAAAAATGTCTGGGTATGGGTGTGGTTATCAAGGAAAGTGCATGAATCCAAAAGAAAAAACAGCTCCAAAAAGAGCCCATGGTACGTCAGGAAAGATTCCCTTCTCCTAAAGAAGATTCCTATTGAAGGAGTCAAAAGAGAATAGAAAAGAGAGGGGAGCATTTCAAGAGAGCAAGTGGGGTTAACAGTCTATCAGAGAAATAAAATAAGGACTAAAACTTTTTTTGTTGCTGGTTTAGAAAAGTTTTGGAGGGATGGTAAAGAGAAATCAGACTGATGTACAGTGAGGATTGTGTGATGGTGAGGAGAGGAATCGATTATCCATTGGCTTAAGAAGTTGTCTATCTGAATGAAAGTGGGACAAATTCCTTAAACTCTCTAGTCGGTGTCCTCATCTATAACATAAGGGAATTAAAATAAATGATCTCCAGTCCCATTCTGTGTTAATATTTTATTGCTTTAGGAGTCTGATTTCTTAAGAAGAAACAATATTGTAGCAGGCTAAATTGTACTTGATTGTCATTATAACATAAAGACGACATAACATCTCTGGGATTGTTTTGCAAGTGTGCTCCACATTTAACAACCTACAAGCAGTATGGTACTTACTTTGTTTTTGTTTAATCATTTGCATTGTTTCAGCAGTTCATGCTGTTATAATTGACCTCAATTCCTAATGTGTTTTCATTAGTAAAAAGGATGTACCACATTATTTTGAAGCACTAGAAAAAAGAAAAAAGTGGAATGGAAAATGCACCAGTTTTACAAATAGAACTTTTGTTTTTGTCTCTAATGTTGGGTTATTAAAGATTGTTCCTAAAGCCTTTTTATAAATCTCTTTTGAATCCTAGGTATTGCAATTTCAGATGAACTCGATAAGGTAAGTTGGACTCTTCATCTAATGAAAAAAAATACAGAAATTTCATTTTAATCCACTGTGTAATTGAGTTTCTGAAACATAATGTTCAAATGTAATTTCTTTGGTCCTAACATTTTAAAACTTTCGAAGTTATATGGTTTGATTCTTTAATGACAGTTATTGCATATCACATACTCTTCTGAATCAGGGGTTAGAGTTTGGTTAGAGAAAACTGAATCACTGTAATCACTATATTAAAAAATTAAAACTAATAGTATTATGTAAACTATTCAGGTTCTGCCTGTATCTATATGATGATGGTGATGGTGATGATGATATATTGGAGACACAGTAATTTTCTGTAGCCACTCACCTTACTCAGTGAGTCTTACTTTATTTTTTTAATTTTAAAATGCCAAGAGAATTTAGTGCTGTAAGAGGGCAATGTAGATGATCGGGTCTGTGCCTATAGACTAAGTATTAATCCAAGCTAGACAAGGGCAACAAAACATCCACGGATGCAGAAGATTTCTCTCAAAACAGGGGGGCTGAGGTTCTAAGCCTCACCTCTGTTGATCCTCAATTTCTCACCTGATGGCCCCCCTGCAACTGTGCCTGTCTTAAGTTGTTTCTCCCTTGAGGAATCTTACCCGTCTCTGGCTATCCAGTCATCTTCCGAGGCCATACAGGGAAATGTAAAGTTGGTAAGTGAGAGAGAAGCAATATTGTTTGAAAAGGTTAGCTTTTTACTTCTTTGCAGATTTCTGCCCTGTGGCTTCTATGCCCAGCATTTGTCTTGAGGTATCTTTGCCACTTGGAAGAATTATGATACTCGGTAATTTTCGATATGAGGCACGAATTCTACTAAAGGGTTGTAATTAGGAAGGAAGAAGAAAAGGTATAGAAGTAGCAGATGGAAGAAAACATGGGAAGATTGATTATTTCTTTGACATATCTTCTTGTAGAGTAACATAAGCATGTATAGGTTTTAACAAACTACTAATTAAATTACATACACACATTAACAGAATAGGAATACAGATACATAACAAAAGCAGACCTACAATTACCAGCCATATCCAGTGAAACCAAGAAAACCAGTTAGGTACCCTAGGCATTTGTGAAAACTTATCAACCTTTATCTTGTATCTACCTACCACTTCAGCATTTTATTAAAAATAATAATAATAATAAGGGAGAAATGTGGGGTTCACATATAAATCAAGTATAAAAATCAAATGAGTAATCATATCTGACTTGATTGTTTATAGTTCATGATGTGTGATCAAAACCGAAATTTTCTGTGATACGACTGCCCTTGCACTATTCACCATGTAAGAACTTATTCACTATGTAAGAACTTGTTCACCATTGTAAGAACTTGTTTGTTATGCTTCAGAAGATTGGAGACTGTTGAGAATTAGGCTTGGGGTTGATGAATGATTGTGCATTGAGTCCCCTATACAGAATTTATTGTTGTTAACAACCATTTGATCAATAAATAGGAGAGATGCCCTCAAAAAAAAATGCCAAGAGAATATGATATTGCCTTGTGCTGGAGTGATGGTTATCAAGGTGGTGCGAACTGATGGAATTAGGAATATATTTTAATGGCAGTGTCAATGGAACTTGTTAATGGATCAGATGTGGGGAGTTGTAGGAAGAAATTGGTGATGATTCCTAGGTTTGGGAGATAAGCAGCTAGATGAACTGTGGCATCATTCACCAAAATTGGGAAAATGAGGCAAATAGCAAATTTGGCAGGTTGGAATAGCATCAAAACTTTTTTTTTATTCTTTCTTTTGAATTGTCTGTTAAACATAGTTAAATGTATGTTTGCTCATGAGAGAGATTTGATTTAGAGTTAATTCCAGAGACATTAGAATAGAAGTCTCATTTTTTTTCCCATCTTGGGACACCGTCGCACTTCTAAAAATTATAGAGGACCCCTGAAAGTTTTGGTTTATATAGATTATATCTATCAATACTTATTATATTAGAAGTTAAAGCTGATAAGAATTTTACATGCTTATTCATTTAAAAAAGAGCAGTGGTAAAGCCATTACATTAACAAAAAACATTTCTATGAAAAATATTTTATTTTCCAAGACAAGATGTTTGTGAGAAAGTTATATCATTTACATTTTTGAAAATCTCTTTAATGTCTGACCTAATTGAAAACTTCTGGATTTTCATATCTGCTTTTGTATTCAATCTGTTATGATATGTTGTTTTGGCTGAAAAATATCTGACATCAGATATGTTGTTGGAAAAGGAAGAAGCACCTAGAATAGCCATCAATATTTGATGAACATTCATTCAGATATCTCTCTAAAGAGAAAACACATTGAAATTTGGTATGATGGCTAGATATGTAGGTAGAAAGAAAATGATAGAAAGTATTATACAAAAAATGGGATGATTTAAACCATGACATTTTAAAATAATAAACTATAATGTAATAATTGTATTATTTTTACAGAAACATTAAAATTAGTGTTCTATTCCAAATAGGAATAGACCTTTTGAATTTTGTACCATAAAAACACATTTCTGATTCACTGAACAAGTAAATATAATCTATGAATATACTCAAATATGATCTGTTTAATTAACCATAATATATTTTTACATTATTTTAATTTCTGTCTGTACTAAGTGTGTGCAAAACTAGATTTTGACTATATCCAATAGCAAGCAGAATAAGTGGCAGGTGTGGTTCCTGACTTTGTCCTGCTCTTCTAATCCTTCTCTGAGGTGTGGCCACTGTTGTCTTTGCACCAGCTGGTTTCTTTCTTAGGCTATGACCTTCTTTACAATTTGCAGAACTTTCAGAAAGCTAAACTTGCATTTATATTCTATGTTCATTTTAAGTACAAAGACATAATCATCACTATTTCTATCTAGGCTTATTTACTTCTGCCAGTACATTCTGCAAAGCCCTGTCTGTCTGAGCCATAAATTGGTTTAGGTGACTCTGATTGGCCCGTGTTCTTCCTTTTTCTCTGGATTCTTACTTACAGTGGGGTAGTGTCTATACCTTTTTTTGGTCAGGTGTAAAGAACGTACTAATTGTTCTTAAAAATAAAAGTGGATTTCACCCTCACCCTCAGTGGATGCTCTGACACTTGGTTGGTGTCATTCTCAGGACACATCCCCTCCGCCCCTGTCTTCCAAGTATGAGATCAGGGGAGTTTCCATTTAACTAAGTGAAATGCACACACTGCTGATTTTCATTTGCTTACTTAACAGTCCTATTATTGAAGACTTCATGAAATGGCTGAAATTTATCACACATTTAATATTTTTAAAAAATTTTTGAGGAAGATGCCAACAATTGTCATAAAATTATTGAAAAAGTATTTATGTCAGTGCAAAAATATTGTTCCCACTCTCACACCTAATTTTGAAGAGTACTGGATAATAAAAAGGAAATACAGGCTTGGAGAGCCATAGGCACTATCCTTTGCCTGCCTGGAAAAAGCCTTTAGTGTGAGGGAGAGCCTGCTCCATGGCGCCCTCTGCTGACCATGAAGCTCACAGTTCTGCATTTTCCTCTAAGAAAATGTGAATCCCAGGCAGGTACTAAAAAAACCAAACAGAATGATTCACAGTTTGTGTTGACCTGACACTTATGTCTTTACTTTAGTAATAAAAATCAATACAGCTTCTTCCTTTTAATCTTCCATTAGGAATTTTGGGGTCCACTAAAGATCTATTTTCTTAACCTTTATAAACCATTTATCTTTTACAATCATTCTAATTCAATAATAATTTCATTGAAATGATCTTTTCTGTGACTTTAGTTTGTGAATTATGATAAAAGGAATAAGAATTATTCTACTTAAAATTGAAAGAAAATAAAACACAGACTAGTGTTATTTTTAAGGCTTTTAAAAAAATTATGAGAATTCATCAATTTCTTATTCATTAGTCTTGTCCTTTCCCTTTCTTTAGCCACTGTATTGGTTTTTCTATTGCTGCTGTAATAAATTAAAACAACACAAATTTATTGTCTTACAATACTATAGTTTAGAAGTTCAACATGAGTCTTCCTGGGCTGAAATCTAGGTGTCACAGGGCTTCACTTCTTCCTGAAGTTCTAAAGGAAATCTGTTCCCTTGCCTTTCCCAGCTTCTAGAAGCTGCTGCTTTCCTTGTTCTGCATCTTCAAAACCAGTGACAGAGCTCTTCTCTAAGTAAACTGCAGCCAAAAATGTCCCTCTACTGTTATGGAATCATATGATTAGGTTGGGGCCACCAGGCTAGTCCAGATAATCTCATTTTAACATCTTTAACATTAATCGTGCAGTGTCCCATTTGCCATGTAATATAACATATCCACAGGTTTGGGGATTAGGACGTGGACATCTTTCAGAAACCATTATTTTGCCTACACAGCTACTTTTCAAGTTTGGATGGCATTACCATTTGTATGTGTATGTAGTTCTTCAGGCTCCTACCATTCCAGTTTGTCCTTCAAAATGCCATAGAGCAGACATGGCTGGTGCCTGCACAGTTACCCTACACAAGGGCAGTGCAGCCATCCTTCAACTATGGTGAGTGTTGGGTGCTTACGGGCTCACCCTTCTCCGGAGGATTGGATTGCTTCAATCCAATGGGAACCGTCCTGCCCAGAGATGCCTGGTTGGCTCTCTGCTAATGATTGAAATAAGGCTCTAAGTTGTCATTCACATTTCCGAGCTCCCTACAGGGTAAGGCTGAGAGTACACTTTAGCTGAACACACATCTCTGCTTAGCTTCTTCCCCTATTTTCTACTGTTTCCTTCACTCTCTTACAGGTCTCATTTGAGAGACACCCTCCCCACTCCCATATATCATTTTTTTAGCCTCTGGTTCTGGGGAACCCTACCTGTGAAATTTTTCCATTACTCTCTGCTACTTACCATAGTTCAAATTTTTAAGACCAGAATTATCAGTCTCTATTTTGTCACTTGAATCTGTATCATATGCTTTATTTCCTTCTTTTTCTTTACTCAGTCTGTACTGTGCTTAACAAGGAATAGTATAAGGTAGACTGCAGTACTTCCAGGTCATACTTTTCATTTTCACAATTTTGCTCATTGTCATTCCCTCTCCTCTCCTGATTGTTTTCCATCCTTCAAGCTTCAGCTTTCCCTGGTCACTCTTGCAGAAAGTAACCTCATGTCCTGTGTGCTCTTAGAGAGCAGCAGCCACATCACAATGACACTTGTCTCAAATCATGTAAACATTTGTTCAGTGCTGAAAAAGTATTCTGGTGTTCTGGAAAAATCCAAGATAGGCTTTGGGTTGAATCTTGGCTCCTGCCAATTAGTAATTATTTGGACTTCAGAAAGTAATAAATGCTGAGCTTCATTTACCTTCTTCATGAAATATAATGGTTTCAGTAACTGTTAAAAAGAACATCACTAAAAAGTCATTTTAGGTACATTGCTAAAATATCCAAAATAGGAGTATTTTAAAGAAATATTTGGGAAAATCATTTCAAAGGGAACAGACCGTAGGGAAAATATGAATCCTCTGCACAAAATTCCATCTTAAAGTTTGTTAACACACTTCAGTTTGAACCATAGTTGAGCTTTTGTTACTTGGTATCATCACCACCCACAGGATCTTAGCAAATCAGCTGTTCACATGAAAACTATTTCTCTACTGAATCCTAACAAAAATGTCTATCATTTATCCTCAAGAAGTAGATACTATATAATGTGCAATGATATACTCAAATATATTTTTATACTATACACCAAAGGACATAATCAGACAAAGGGCAACTTTTGGAATATGAAAAACATTTGCATATCATATATTTGATAAGAGGTTAATATCCAGACTATATAAAGAACTCCTACAACTCAACAACAGTAAAACAAATAACCTGATTAAAAAATGGGTAAAGGATTTAAATGGGCACTTCCCCAAAGGTGATGTACTAATGGCCAGCAAGCATATGAAAAGATGCTTAGTATCAATAATTGTTAGAGAAATGTAAATCAAAACCACAAAGACCTACCATCTCATACCCATTAGAATGACTACTATCAAAAAACCCCCAGAAAATAATAAATGTTGGTGAGGATATGGAGAAATTGGAACCCTTGTGCACTGTTGATAGAACATGAGATGGTACAGAAACATTGGAAAGAGTGTGGCAGTTCTTAAAAAACATTAAAAGTAAAATTACCAGATGATCCAGCAATCCTATTCCTAGGTAAATTCGAAAAGAATTGAAAGCAGGAACTTGAAGATATTTTGCACACCTATGTTCATTGTAGCTCTGTTCATAATAGCCAAGAGGCATAATCAACCCAAGTGTCCATTGATGAATTAATAGATAAAATGTATATATACATTTTATCTAAAATGTATATTAATCTAAAAATTAATAGATAATAGATATATACATACAGTGGAGTATTATTCAGCCTTTAAACAGAAGGAAATCCTGTCAGGTACTACAAGATGGACGAACCTGAGGAGATAGTTGAACTAAGTGAAATAAGCCAGTCATAAAAAGACATACTAATTCCACTTATATGAGGTATCTAAAATATTCAAATTCACGCAAACAGAAAGTGAAATAAATGATGGTTGCTAGCGGCTGGGTGGCTGGGGATGGGAGTTGTTCAATGGGCATATGGTTTCAGTGTTGCAAAATGAAAGAGGTCTACTCCACATTGGCTTGCACAGAGATTGTTTGCATAGCAATATTAATGTTAACATTACTGAATTTTATATGTAAAAATTGTTCAGATGGTAAATTATATGTTACTTTCCTAACCACAGTTTACAAATATATTTACAGTAAATAAGATAATTATTTTTATAGGAATTTTTTGAATATTATCTACTGACTTAGGTAGGTATCATGATGTAAAAACAAAGTTCAGGTAGAATAATTCCATAGGAAGTCTTATAGTGAGATACAGGACAGAGCTCCCTGATATTCTGGGGAATTTTAGGGTCCTTAGACTTATGGACAGTCTGAATATATTTTAGACGTTCATCAGATTGTTCTCTTTAACTAGCTCTCAATACCTATTGAATGATAATGAGTTCAAATTTCTAGTCCTTAAATCTTTAAATAGATACATAATAATAATGAACTATTTTGTGAATACTGCATTCTAGATCTTGGGCTAAGAAATTTTTGTAGATTATGCCATTTTATACTAATGAAAAAATAGCTAATTTATTGAGAATTTAATATTCAGTGTTCTAAATTATTTCCTTGCATTATCTCATTTAATATTTACTAATATATGCCGAGAAAGTTCTATTATATCCATTTTGCAGGTGACAAAATTGGGATGCAGAGAGATTAGTTAATAAATTTGCCGGAGGTTTTATATATATGTAGAAAGCAGAGATGGAATATATATAGAAAGTATTTTATATATATATATATATATATAGAAAGTAGAGGTAGAATACACACCTAGGCACATTAACTCCAAAACTTGTGCTCTTAACAACTACATCATACTTACAAGTACTGTCATTCAAGTCTAAGAGATGAAAATATAGGAGCTCTTAAGAATTTCTTAAGTTCTCCTTGGTCTCATAGTAAATGGAGAACTGGAACTCAAACCTAGATAGTTTATTCTCCAAAGTCTATGCTCTCAAACTCTCCAGCATTTTATGCCAGTATAGTTCCTATTCTAGTGCCTAGTCCAGAATAATCACTGAATTTACAATTGCTATTTGTAGTAGAAACTCTTTGTTCACAGTGCCTATTAAGCCTGCACTAAGCCTTTGGTAAATAATTATTGAATAAATAAGTAACCAGAACTAAAAACATTTTATTTGTCTAATCCTATTTTTGTACTTTCTGTAGACTTCTACTTTTTTCTCACTAAAGACATCTTTGGGTTATTTTGTTACATTAAGAGCTCTAATTTCTAGTAATCTGGAAAAGAGACAGTGTAGTGTTCATGCTCCCAAATAATGTTTCAACGTGGAAGTGAAATAGACCAGGTAAAAGACTGACCAGGCAGGTAATGATAGATTGTATTTATCCAGCACATGGTGTGACAGCTACTGGGCCAAGTGCTTCTCACCAGCCCTATGAGAAAGCTCTTACTATCTCCATTTTATACATAGGACAGTTGCAACCCACAGTTTGGTAATGCGCACAAATTTACTGGTATACTGCAGAGCTCAGATTTAAGTACAAATTTAACTCCAAAACACATTTTCTTAATCACCATGTTATCTTGCCTCACTAACAAGCAAAGAAGCTCAAAGAGAGCCTATTTTATATTATTACAGATTGGCTATATGTGTAGCATTGAAATCTGGTGCATACATAATGTGCCATGGGTTTCCCAGCCACTTGATGGTTGTCGCACAAGTATATCACTAGAAGGGATGGAATCTTAACTCCTTTAAAGTAAAATATTTTTCATCAGATTGCTTTGTTTTGCTATTCACTTTCCATTTTGATACTTGCCTGTTCAGGCAAACCAATCTGAATTCTTTTCCTCTTTTTGTAACTGTTTGGAGAATGGTTTTGAAATATCTTGGTTTTAGTGAGACTTACTTACGCTGCTGTGATCCTTTTGTCTTGCTTCTGTGTTTCAGACTGTCTTGCTTGCCCACAAATGTATCACGTGATATTTTTGGCAGCAGATGAAAATCCATGAAACTTTTTTTTATTAAGGTATTATTGATATACACTCTTATGAAGGTTTCACATGAAAAAACAACGTGGTTACTACATTCCCCCATGTTATCGTGTTCCCCCCACACCCCACTGCAGTCACTACAAATCAGTGTAGTAAGATTCCAGAGTCACTATTTACCCTCTCTGTGCTACACTGTCTTCCCCATGATCCCCCCCATACCATATGTGCCAATCATAATGCCCCTCAATCCCCTCTCTCTCCCTCCCCACCTGCACTAACCATCCCTCCCTCTTGGCAACCGCTAATCCCTTCTTGGAGTCTGTGAGCCCGTTGCTGTTTTGTTCCTTCAGTTTTGCTTCGTTGTTATACTCCACAAATGAGGGAAATCATTTGGTACTTGTCTTTCTCCACCTGGCTTATTTCATTGAGCATAATGTCCTCCAGCTCCATCCATGTTGTTGCAAATGGTAGGATTTGTTTCTTTCTTATGGCTGAATAGTATGCCATTGTGTATATGTACCACATCTTCTTTATCCATTCATCTACTTATGGACACTTAGGTTGCTTCCATATCTTGGCTATTGTAAATAGTGCTGCAATACACATAGGGGTGCATATGTCTTTTTGAATCTGAGAAATTTTATTCTTTGGATAAATTCATAGGAGTGGAATTCCTGGGTCAAATGGTATTTCTATTTTGAGTTTTTTGAGGAACCTCCATACTGCTTTCCACAATGGTTGAACTAGCTTACATTCCCACCAGCAGTGTAGGAGGGTTCCCCTTTCTCCACATGCTCAACAGCATTTGCTCTTCTTAGTCTTTTCGGTGCTGGCCATCCTTACTGGTGTGAGGTGATATCTCATTGTGGTTTTAATTTGCATTTCCCTGATTAGTTTTCATGTGTGTTTTGGCCATCTGAATTTATTGTTTGGAGGCATGTCTGTTCATATCCTCCGCCCATTTTTTAATTGGGTTATTTGCTTTTTGGGTGTTGACGCATGTGAATTCTTTATGTATTTTGGATGTTAACCCCTTGTCTGTTATGTCGCTTACAAATATATTCTCCCATACGGTAGGATGCCTTTTTGTTCTGTTGATGGTGTCCTTTGCTTTACAGAAGCTTTTTAGTTTGATGTAGTCCTGTGTATTCATTTTTGCTTTTGTTTCCCTTGCTTGAGGAGATACATTCAGAAAAAAGTTGCACATGTTTATATTCAGGAGATTTTTGCCTATGTTATCTTCTAAGAGTTTTATGGTTTCATGACTCACATTCAGGTCTTTGATCCATTTCAACTATACTTTTGTGTATGAGGTTAAACAATAATCCAGTTTCATTCTCTTGCATGTAGTTGTCCAGTTTTTTTTTCATGTTTTCTTTCATTAATGATATCATCTGGGGAAATGCATTTCAAAAGCATTTTAGAAATCTTAGTATTTACCAATTTAAACTATTGACATATTGTTAGATTACACAAAGGCACTATCCCAAACATTATAATGATGATTCATGATTACAAATATTAGGAAAATCTTAAAATGAAATTGCATTTCCAAAACCATCTTTTTCCCTACATGGTACCATACCCATGAAATAGATACCTGACTGTAGGAGAAATAATGACTTCAGCAAATACAATTTTCTGGGACTTGGAATACAAGAAACAAACTCCTACCTTCACCTGGGCCCTCAGACTTATACAACAAGCCAGTTTGCCATTGTACCGTCCCAAAAGGAAGTGCACACTTAAATCTAGGTAGGCCAGTAGCTGTCCAGTTTTACCAACAACAGCTGTCGAAGAGGCTGCCATTTCCCCATTGTATGTCAATGGCTCCTTTATTGTATATTAATTGACCATATATGCTTGGGTTTATATCTGGCCCTAGTCTGTTCCATTGGTCTATGGCTCTGTTCTTGTGCCAGTACCAAATTGTCTTGAATACTGTGGCTTTGTAGTAGAGCTTGAAGTTGGGGAGTGTAATCCCCGAGCTTTATTCTTCCTTCTAAGGATTATTTTGGCCATTCAGGGTCTTTTGTGGTTCCATATGAATTTTAGAAGTATTTTTTCTAGCTTCTTGAAGAGTGTTATTGGTATTTTGATAGGTATTGCATTGAATCTGCAGATTGCTTTAGGCAGGATGGCCATTTTGACAATATTAATTCTTCCTATCCATGAGCATGGGACATGTTTCCATTTATTGGTATCTTCCTTAATTTCTCTCATGAATGTCTTGTAGTTTTCAGAGTATAGGTCTTTCACTTCCTTTGTTAGGTTTATTCCTAAGTATTTTATTCTTTTTGATCCAATTGTGAATGGAATTGTTTTCCTAATTTCTCTTTCTGCTAGTTCATCATTAGTGTATAGGAATGCAACAGATTTCTGTGTATTGATTTTGTATCTGCAACTTTGCTGCATTCAGATATTAGATCTAGTAGTTTTGGAGTGGATTATTTAGAGTTTTCTATGTATGATATCATGTCATCTGCAAACAGTGACAGTGTAACTTCTTCTTTACCAATCTGCATGCCTTTTATTTCTTTGTGTTGTCTGATTGCCATGGGTAGCACCTCCAGGACTATGTTGAATAAAAGTGGAGAGACTGGGCATCCTTGTCTTGTTCCCGATCTTAAAGGAAAAGCTTTCAGCTTCTTGCTGTAAAGTATGTTGTTGGCTGTGCATTTGTCATATATGGCCTTTTTTATGTTGAGGTACTTGCCCTCTATACCCATTTTGTTTAGAGTTTTTATCATGAATGGATGTTCAGTTTTGTCGAATGCTTTTTCAGCATTTATGGAGATAATCATGTGGTTTTTGTCCTCCTTTTTGTTGATGTGGCAGATGATGTTGATGGATTTTCTAATATTGTACCATCCTTGCATCCCTAGAATAAATCCTACTCGATATCCATGAAACTTCTTTATGTGCTATGTTTGTCAAATGTTTGTTTATGAAAGATAACAGCCCTAATATAAAGGGAGTCAGCTATTATGATTGTCCATTTTTGCCTTAAAAACTTGCCTCTCAAATATGAAATGTGGAAAGTCACAAGGAAAATATTTGCAGTTTACATTGCAGACAAAGCTTACTAACCCTAATTACAGGGCACTTCTAAAAAAAGACAATAAAAGACCTAAATTTCACTAAAAATTAGTCATGAATAGATTGTTCACAGAAAAGAATGAAAAATGCTTAATTATATGAAAAGATGCTTAACTTCATTCAAAAATAAGATAAATGCAAATTAATTACTACTGCTTACCTATCAAGATTTATTTTAACAAAATCTCCAGATTCCTTAAAATACTCTGTTGGCAAGGCTGTGGAGAAACAGCAGTTTCACACATTGCTGATGGGAAGGCAAAATCATTCAAACGGTATGGAGGAAGACCCTCACTAGGTAAAAAATCATATGTTGTTATTCTTTGATCAAATGATCCTATGTCTCAGTCTCTTCTAGGGACACCCTAGCAAAAATATGAAAGACATATGTATATGACTGTACATTGTGCTATTTTAGTAGCAAAAGTAGAAACAACTAAATGTGTATTAAAAGGAACATAGGGGATAAATTATAGTACATCAACACAATAAAGTACTATACAGCTATGGAAACTAAAGAATATGGAGGCTATGTAATGATCCCCAACATACATTGTTAAGTGAAAAAGGCAAGGAGGAGAAATGTGGTTATAGTGTGCTAGCATTTATCTAAGTAAGTGTATTGAAAATACAGATGCACATTTGTTTATGTTAAAGCCAAAACAACAATAGCAAAACCTGTCATACTCTAAAACACAGAGACACAGACACACACGCACACACTTGTATTTTAAAAGTTGCCTGTTGAAGAAGGGAAGGTATAGAAATTAGGAGTAAGGAAAGTTGTAGAAGGTAAAGGTTAGGGATAAAACCTTGATTTCTTAGAACTTCAAATATATGATTTTTGAAAATATTTAAATATTTCATATGATTTTAAAACAAAGTTAAATCTTAAAACAGTTATTTCTAATAATCAAAAGTGAAATTAAGCAGGTAAGCACAACTTTTTCAGGTTTATGTTGTTAACACACTGAAAAGAATTACTCCAAGTGTTTATAAACATAGTGATTGATTGTTCTCTAGTGGGGTATATCCTAAGGCCAGAGGGAACAGCAGTATCCTCTTAAACTGTTTTTAGTAACCCTGTTATTAATGATAGTGTTGATATCACAAAGAGAGTGTGTTGTGTATGCTCTGTGTGACATAACAAAGAAGTAACTATGTTGTTATCCTTAAGAACCAGTATTTTTGGCATAAGAGAAAGGAAAATGCAGATGTAAGGTCAATAAATAAAAGTAAAAATCTTATAATCCTGTTTTGAATTGGAAGTGTCTCTAAGAGCTCTACCCTCTCTACTGGCATTGAGCACAACCAAAGGCCAGATACTTTTTTCTAAATATTATTCTCTATTAAAAGGAACCAGGGGGCTCTTGAGAGAAGTGGCCAAATCTAGGGCTGCAGCTGAGAAAGTACAAATTGAGTCTGGAATATCTTTCAGTGTCAGAAAGTAAAGATGCAATCAAAGAATGATGGAACATGTCCAAAGGACACATGAATCTACTTGTAAGGGCTCCTGGGAACAGTAAAGACTAAACATAAATAATGATAGTAATGTGTTGTAATCCACTGAATAAATTACTACTCCATAAATTCATACTGATATACTAAAATACATACATACATAAATGGAAGTGAAGTAGAAACTTTTTGTCACAGTAGAATATCAACAAATTAATCTAGAGGGAATGGTGAAATTAGAAAATCTCAAATTGGCAGCCATCATAGTAATTAATGCAGGTAAGAGCCAGCAAAAAATGTTAAAATTAGTGGGTGAAATTTTGATGAATTACAGGATATCTGCATAGTCTCAGTTACTCCTCTGAAGATATTTAATGACTAACGAGAGAAAAGTAGCAACTTTACAGTGGAGAAACATGGAAGACACCACCTTGCCCAAGTGATCAAGCTAGCATCATTAGTGATAGGGCAAGTCAACATCACGTGCCTTTTGACATGGAAGGAATACAGTGCTTCTGTGTTATTCTTGCCAAAAATGCATGACATGAATGTAATCATGAGGAAACATTGGAAAGATACAAACTGAGGGACCTCCTCAAAAATAACTGACATATATTTTTAAATACATGAAGCTTATAAATGTTAAAGAAAGACTGAAAACTGTTCCACATTAAGGGGACTAGAAAAAGACAATTGAATGCTATATATGGTCTGGGATTTTCTTTTGCCTTAAGCAACATTATTCAAATGGGAAAATTTAAACAAGCTTGGAATATTATTGTATTAATGCCAATTACTAGTTTTGATAATTAGTGACCATATAAAATAATGTCTTTCTTTATGGGACATATACCCTGACTTGTTTAGGGGCAAAAGAATCTTATATCTGCAACTTTTCTTCAAAGAGTTCTGGGGAAATGAATATATATGAAAGAGAGAGAAAAATGATACAGCAAAGTGTCAGTCAATAATGTTGACATTATCACATTAACAAAATTTGGACAATCTAGGTGAAGAGTATACAGGAATTCCTCCTTTTTTTATTTTCTTGACTTTTCTGTAAGCCCGAATTATGTCAAGCCAAAATATTTAAACCATATGTATTTTTCTTAGCTCTGTCAACTACTACCACCACCAAAACAGTGAGTAACCCCAGTGTCCAGATTCTAGTCTTAAAATGTATTTCCCTCTAGAAGGGATTGGAGTCCTTTGGAATAATGGCTTATTCCAGGTTGCGAGCAATGTACAAAATGAGTCAGAAGGCAAGAACACTATAAAAGACCAATAGGTTTGTGTCAAAAAGCTCAGAAAACAGCTTAAATAGTCTCCTACCAGAAAGAGTTGAGAAAATTTGAACATGAGTCAAGAATAACAGCTGCAGTGCAAAGAATTATATTTAATATTTTTAAATACAAAATCAGTAAGCTTTAGGTGATAGTAGGGGACCAACGTCATTATTTTTATAAACTGGTAAAGTAAAGGGAAAGAATCAAACATTTAATCTTCCTTTCCTGTACAAATGATACTTCATTGTAACCAATATTTGATGACAGGAAGATACTCTTTTCAGAAGTATTCCAGCAAGTAAATGGATATGCAATTATAAAATTAAATAATCACCATTTGGTAATTCCTAGTGAATTAGTGGATCTGAGCAATAATTATCAATGCTTCCAACACCACTAAACAAGAGTCAATGGTATATTATGTGCCTCCAGATGAAACTACAGTAGCCTCCCCCTCTTTATCCTCAGGGGGTAT
Source organism: Manis javanica (assembly GCF_040802235.1). Lineage (NCBI taxonomy): Eukaryota > Metazoa > Chordata > Mammalia > Pholidota > Manidae > Manis > Manis javanica. The sequence goes on from NC_133157.1 coordinate 156,660,568, forward strand.
GTTCCAAGAATCCCAGTGGATGTCTAAGACCACAGACAATACCAAACCCCATACATATATGTACATATATATGCTATGTTCCTTTCCCTTATATATATATGATAAATAAAGTTAAATTATATATGATATAATTTAACCACAGTAAGAGATTAACAACAATAACTATTAATAAAATAGAAGTTATAACAATAAGCTGCAATAAAAGTTATGTGAATGTGGTCTCTCTCAAAATATCATATTGTACTCATCCTCCTTGCGGTGATGTGAGATAAAATGCTACATGATGAGATGGAGTGAGATGAATGATGTAGACATAGGGATGTAGCATCAAGCTACAGCTGACCTTCTGAAGGTAGGTCAGAAGGAGCATCATCTCCTTCTGGACTGCAGTTGACCACGGGAAAGTGAAGTCAGATGAGTGGGGACTACTGTCTAACCATTCTCTCTGAAGCAGTACTGGTGAAAACAAAAAATAACAGCAAAAATACTCTATCCAGAACTAACTACTAATTTATGTAAATTACAAGGGGAAGAGGAACATTTCAGACCATATCAGAAGAATACAAAGGGGAATATCCAGATGGGAACACTCACAGGACAAACAACTCGGGATTTTTTGGAGAGCAATGACAAAATTCCAAGAGAAAAAGTGAACTAAGAAAAGACTGTGTAGAGACATGTAAAAGAATGTCAATTAGTTACATCATATAGAGTTTTACTTAGAGTCTGACTTGTATGAACAAACAGATAATTTCCCTGAGATATTCAGGGAAATTTGAAAACTAAGGAGATATTTGTTGATTTTAAAGAATATTGTTACTAGTGTTAGATGTGGTAATGTCATTGTATTTCTTTATGATAAAAGTGGTCTTATTTTTGAAGACACATATGAGACTATTTATAAATGATATGATATAGTGAATGGATTTTCTTTGAAATGATCTGGACAGGGAAGGAGGGATGTAGGCAGAGATAAGAATGAAGGGAGTTTATCCATTAGTTGATAATTGATGAAAATGTGTACAAAAGACTTAACTGTATTCTTCTTTCTACTTTTGTGTTAACATGAAAGTTTCCATAATGAGCAAAATTTTTAGATCATGGGTAGAATGAGGAAGAAATCAGAGGAAAGGAAGAGGGATAATATTGGGCACCTCTTAGGGCTAGAAGGTATGTTAGGTGCTTTTTGATATGTTATTGAATTTGGTTATTGCACAGTCCAATAAAGTGCTTATGCTTTTCCTGTTTTATAAATAAAGAAACTGAGGCTAGATTGATTAAGTGATTTGTTGAAAGTCTTGAATTAGTACATAGTAGACCTAGAATAAATACTCCTCTGATGGCTTCTGATTCTTTATCTGACTCCAGATCCATGCTTTTCCCTAAGGGGAGAATCTGAAAATGGGCTTAACACTGCATCTTAACAACTTTATTGAGATATAATTCACAAATAAATGGATCTTTTAAAAAATATACCTTTTTAAAGTTTACAGTGTAGTGATTTTTAGTATATTCACAGAGTTGTGTAACCATTACCACAACCTAAGTTTAGAATATTTTTACCCTCCCAAAAAGAAACCCCATGCCCACCCCCCATTCCCAATAACCCTTTAGCTCTAGAAAACCACTAATTTATAGTCTCTATAGGTTTGCCTATTCTGGGAATTGTATATAAATGCAGTCATACAACATGTGGTCTTTGTGACTGTCTCCTTTCACTTAGCTTAATCTTTGCAAGGTGCATCATTGTTGGAGTGTTTATTAGAACTTTTTTCTTTGTTACTGCTGAGTAACAGTCTATTGTATGGATTTTGTTTATTTATTCATCAGTTTATGGATATTTAGTTGTTTCCACCTTTCAGCTAAATGAAGTTTCCATAAACATTCATATGTAAGTTTTTGTGTGGATATACGTTTTCATTTCTTGGGCATATGTGTACAGAATGGAAATGCTGGATCATATGGTATTTTATGTTTAACTTTTTGAGGAACTGCCAAACTTTTCTACAGTGGCAGCACCATTTTACATTCCAATCAACAAGTGTGAGGACTCCAATTTCTCCATGTTCTTACTAATAATGCTTGTTCTCTGTCTCTTCTCAAATGATAGACATCCTCATGATTATGAAATACAATTTTATTGTAGTTTTAATTTATATTTACATAATACAGTGACTAAGTGTTAAAAATAGATTACTGAACATTGACTCATACAGTATATAAATTGTGTCATTCTTCTATTCACTCTGCAACTGTTTATGAAGTACCTTCTATATGTCAGACCTTAGAAAAGAAGAAATGATGGTTTACCTTTTCTAAATGAAAGCAAGAATGCTAGTAGCTGGTGGGTTTGGTGGTGAGAAGATGAACACGGTTTTCTTCTGATTGCTTTCATTTTCTCACTGAAGTAAGCAACACTATCAGCTGAGACTCAGGAGACAGACAGGAGATACTGAAATTAACTGAGGAATGAAAATATGGCTGAACTGAAATAGAAAAACCTGGTTGAACTTTATTATCCTAGCAATATGGCATCCATATTTTTAACTTTACTAGATAATACAAAATTTCTCTTAAAAGAAGTTGTATCAATTTATACTCCCACCAATAGTTTGTAATAATATTTTTTGCTCCTGATCCTTATTAACACTGTTATCAAACAGTTTAATGAAAAATAGTCTCTCACAAATTCAATTAGTGATTTTACAATTTTTAATAAGATTGAATACCTCCTTGTCTCTTTTGCCAATTTTTACTTGTCCAGTTTTTTTTTCTATAGGCTTGTTTGAGTTTATTATATATTTCTGGATGTCAACTCTGTTGGTTATATGTGTCTCAGATATATTCTATAATTTTGAGGCTTGTCATCACTTTAAAAATCTTTCTAGTAACAAAATTTTAATATTAACTCGTAGTATTGTTTTAAGAAATCCTTTCCTACTTTTTGCCTTGGAAATATTGTTTTATTTTCTCCTAAAATTTCTGTTTTTCACATTTAGGTCTTTAACCCATCTTAATTTTTTTTAATATGATAAGAAATTGGAACACATATTCTCAGAATCTCATTTCTGTTCCTTGGGAGTGGGAATTGGGTTCCCTCAGAGTCCTCATGTGTTTTACATAGCTTATGGGCTCCATCCTTTGTAAGTTTCTTTCTTTTTAATTAACCTCTTTGGCCACTTCTGAAGAGGCCATTGGAAAAGAAGCCTTTGAGCAACTGCTTCCGCTTTTTTCCTTCCTAATAAATTTTGTATAACTATTTATTGAAAAGTTCATCATTTGTCCATCAATATGCATGCTTCTGTCACTAATCTGGGCCCTCTATTTTCTCCTATTGGCCTATTTATTTCTATTATTCCATTGGGTTAGGAGTTGCATTACATTTTAGATTGGTATGAGAGAATTGGCATCTTTACATTTCTGAATCTTTTTATATAAGAACATGGTATATTTCCATTTAATTAAATATTATAATACTTTACATATAGTTATATAAAAAATACCATGAAAATTTTTATTTAAATTGAGTTCTAAGTACCTTGTAATTTGGTAATTACTGTAAATGGTGTCTGTTTTAGAAGTTACACTTTAAAACTTGCTGCCATATAGGAATGAAAACTTTTTAATTTTATCTTAAATTTAATAAATTTGCTGAATTCAGATTAATTTGTAATGTTTTTGAATTCTCTTCATTTTTCTATATAGAAAAATATGGTGAATGGTGATAGTTTTGTTTCTTCCTCTCCATTAAGTGATGAGACTGAAGTGGGATAACCACATTAAACACTCCCACTAGAAAAGGGAAATAATGAGAGGTTTTTAGAAAGTACTGATTTCTAGCAATTCTGAAATCACATTGGCAGTTGTCATCAGATATTCCTATCCAAAGGGTCAGGAGGCATTCTTTAATTGAATCCAGTTCTGTTCCCTGGGAGTGGGAATTGGGTTTCCTCAGAGTCCTCATGTGTTTTATATAGCTTATGGGCTCCATCCTTTGTAAGTTTCTTTCTTTTTTATTAACCTCTTTGGCCACTTCTGAAGAGGCCATTGGAAAAGAAGCCTTTGAGCAACTGCTTCCACTTTTTTCCTTCCTATAGAAAAATGGGACCCCAGTTACACCTTCAGTAGTCTCAGTCTCTTTTACTTAAGGCTGGTACTTTTACCAATTCAACGATCTCAAATAATCTGTGGGTTTCCTGTATATATGATTCCTCTCTTCCTCTTATGCTAAAAACTATATCCATAATTCTTTTCAAGATATGCCTCTCTCTCTCTCTTGATTTAGTTACTTGTATCTTAGGTGTTATAAAACAGCATCCTTAATAGACACCATCTTAAGTTTTTCACAGGTCTCATAGCCATATTCTTGATTTCTTCTTTACCTTGAGGCTTTGTCTTTCTGACATGGCCATGGAGTTAATATTTGTACAAGGATTTACCTTAATTAAGAAATTTTGAGCTGTCTGGAAAGGCTGCAGATGAGAAACCCAGCCAGACTCAATATTTCTTCTAAATTGATGCTTGCGAATTATTTGGTTATTATCTACACTTCTCTGTTTCTTGAAGAAATTTGTTATATGTAGCTAAAAGCAACTTATAAAATTTTTCCTGGAGATCTTCTTGCCCAATTTTGAAAGTTTGTTAGATAATATTGTGTGTCACCAAGTTACCATAGATGATAGTTTTGCCAAATGTTTAACACCACATAAAACTGGTTGCCATTTTTCCAGCATCCTACAATAATTTCCTCATGACTTTTACATCAAATACCTGCCAGCATGTTCCCAAGCCAGTGACATATATTTTAGGTTTTTATTAAGCAACACTACTTCTACAATAAATTTGTCTCAGTTACCTATGGCTATGTAACAGTTTACTCCAAAAGTCAGAGGCTTGAAGTAGTAAATATATTACCTGTTCTTGGGGGAGGTCAGATGATGTAGGCTGGTTCTTGGCTAGATCAGCTCAGCAGATCTCAGTTGGATTTTCTCATGTGTCTGGAGGTTGGTTCCTGTGTATTAATATAAACTGGGCTTGTCTGGGGTCACTCAAATCTATTACAAATATTTCTCATCTTCCTGTTGTGACTAATGGACTAGTATATGCACGTCTTTCTCATGAGGATGGTAGAAACAGAAGAGAACAAGTGGAAACATTTAAGTCCTCTTAAGACCTAGGCTTATAAAAGTCATGCAGTAGCTTCTTCCTACTCTTTGGCCAAGTCACATGAAGAACAATATATACCACCTTTTAAGAGAAACTATAAAGTCACATGATAAGGGGTATGGACACAGGAAGGACACATGGACACAGGAAGGTTGAACAGTTAGGATCACTAATGCCATCATGCCAAGACATAATTATTAAAGCCAAAGGCTGTAGGCTACTCTGGCTCTGTTGAAATACACAGGGCAGCTGCTTACACCAGCTAGTCCCACTTTCTAGTCTGGCCCTAGACTTTCCCTTCCTATAACTTCCTGTTCTTTTTCACAAGCTCCTTTCTCTCAGATTTGCATTTAAAATATGTTTTATTCCATTTTATATAGCATTATCAGACACTTAGAAGATGGAGAATTTTCAGTATAACTAGCCAATAATATGAGTGTACATTTTACAGAAATTATTTTAAAAGACTATAGAATTTGTATATCTAGTCCACAGGATATCCTAACTGGGCTTCTGTAATCCATAGGTTTCCTTAGTTTTCATTCAAATTATAAAAATTCTCTAAATTGTTAGAGGAGGGGTAGTTGTGGACTAGGCAGAACCTATTATAAGAGGAGTAAAAGAAAGAAGTTTTATCAGAGGAATGAATGTTCGTAATATGAGATAATTTTAAGGAAGAGAGTGTGGGAACCAACAAACAGAATGGAACAAAGGAGAATGGAATGGATATGAGTTATAATTAGCATTGAAACACTAATGGCATACACATGTACAAGGTGCTAAGTGTACATAATAAAAATAGTTCAGTTCTTCGGGAAGCCTTTCCAAACAAGGTACATAGGGAATAAGATCTTAGTTCTCTTTTACCTGACCTCATCAATTAATTTTAATGTTGTTTTTTTCCCCGCTAATGGATACAAACCTCTCCTTCTTTTTCCAGATACTCTGTGTAAATTACTTTGCTAAGATATATAGAGAATAGTATCTCATCTTCACCACATACATGTGGGTAGATACAAATCAGGGAGATTGGCCTATTTTTAAAAAACTAACTTTCCAAAGTTATCACCTAAACCAATATAAAATGAAACTATCTTTATATTCTTACACTACATTTATAATTTATATGAAAACCTATGTGCAGACTACATTGAAACTTAGAATGAAACTTGAGAGCCACAAGCACCTTATCAATAAGTTCTGAAAAAATGTTATATTCTTCTTTTATATTATTCATATTACAGGTTTCAAATGACTAATAACAAATGGATTGTCTTAGTTTTTTTCACAGAATGTAATATAAAGCTTTTGAGAAAATGTGGTGATAAACATTTTAAGGATTAAAACAAAAAAATGTTCTTGTTTTCCTTACAATTGCTGATGTATCAGCTTTCAGCACTTCACCCTAGTGACTTTGGAAGAATAAGGGCTACAGTGTTAGCAGAAGGAAGGCAATAAATGAAATAAAGAATAGGACAAAAATATAGAAAGATTAATGAAACTTAGAGTTCTTTGAAAAGATAAAACAAAACTGAGAAACCTTTGGCTTGACTAGCCAAGAATAAGAGGGAGAGGATTCAAAGTAAAATTGCATGTGAAAGAAGAGATATTAAGATTGATACACACAAAAGGTCATAAAAGATTATTATGAACAAATACATGCCAACAAATTGGATAAATAGGGAAAAGTAGAAAAGTTTCTAGAAACATACAACTTACCAAGATGGAATCTTGAAGAAATAGGAAATTTAAACAGACCAGTAATGTTTAAATGGAAGCAGTAATCAAAAATCTCCCAACAAAGGAAATCCCAGATCAGGTGGTTTCACTGATGAATTCTACCAAAAACTTAAAGAATTAACACCAATCTTTCTCAAACTCTTCCAAAAATTTGAATAGGAGGGCTCACTGCAGAGAATCCTCATTTTACGATGCTAGCATTACCCTGGTACCAAAGCCAGATAAAGACATTGCAAGAAAAGAAAACTACAGGCCAATATCTCGGATGAATCTACATGCAAAATTTCTCAACAAAATACTAACACTGAATTCAATGGTACATTAAGAGGATTAAACACTGTGATCACAATCAGTGGGATTTATCCCTGGAATGCAAGGATAGTTCCATATATGCAAATCAATAAATGTGATGTATCACATTAAGAGATAAAAGATAAAAATCATGATCTTCTCAGTAAATATAGAAAAGGCATTTGACTAAGTTTAACATCCTTTTATGATAAAAACTCAACAAATTGGAACATACCACAACACAAAAAGGCCATATGTGACAAGCCTTCAGCTAATACTATAGTCACCAGTGAAAGGTTAAAAGATTTTCCTCTAAGATCAGGATTAAGACTATGGTACCCACTCCTACTGCTTCTATTCATCAAAGTCTGAAAGTACTGGCCAGAGAAATTAGGCAATAATAAGAAAGAAAAGGCATCCAAATTAGATAGAAGTAAAATTTTCTGTGTGCAGATTATATGGACTTGTATAAAGAAAACCATAAAGATGCAATCAATAAACTGTTAGAACTATTAAATTTAGTAAAGTTTCAGAGTACAAAACATACAAAAATCAGTTTCTATATAGTAACAATGAACAATCTGTAAAAGAAAGAATTCCATTCACAATAGCATTAAAATACAATAAAATATTAGAAATAAGTTTAATCCACTAGGTGAAATAACTATGTACTTTCTTTGATGAAATAGATGGAAGAAGACAGAAATAAATGGAAAGATACCCTATGTTCATAAATTGGAAGAATATTGTTTAAATGTCTGTACTATCCAAAGCCACCTATAGGTTCAAAGCAATCCCTTTCAAAATTCCAAAAGCAGACTCCAAAAAAAAAAAAAAAGAAGACTGCAAGGTGGAAACCTTCTCCCATGTATACAGCAAGGAGGTAACTACAGCAAATGCACCTAACCTGAAAATGACCTGAAGACTGCAGAGCAGACCATTATCTTTATCTGGTGAAGAAGAGAAGACCAGATTGAGAAGGGTAAAGTGGCAGAGCCAGGACTGATCAAGACCCAAGCCCTTCCCCCATCCCAGCCAACAAGTGAGAGGGAAAGGAATGGAGTAGGGAGAGGATAAGCACTCCAGAATCTAGCACATCTGGCTCTGGAGATCTGTTCTGGGAACATGAATCCACATTGCATCAGGCTTTGGTGATTAATGGGGCTGGACACCAGGGAGAGTTGGAGCATTCTAGGAGGCTGAGACTCCCGTCGTTTGTAGGAAACAGGCATGCTCCGTTGGTCTCCTGTGAGATCCAACACAGAAGCCGCAGTTTGAAAGATGGCACCAGCAGTGGGAGGTGTGCCAGAGGAGTGGGGATTGGATGGAGCTCTCTCCAGAGGAGAAGGTGTAGGTGGATTACACTTCCACAGCCCTCCATCAGGTAAACCAGCTGAGAGCTCACAGGAGCCAGCTCCACATGCTCCCTCTCCCTTGCTGGTGGCTCAACCCTGAGGTGCTTCCCTCCGCATCTACCCTGCCCAGCCTGCTTGGCCCAGCAGTGGTCCAGCTTTGCTGCCTGGCAGGTGGAGGGAGGACCTGCCTCTTTAATCCAGGTTAAACATTTTCAGGTTAGGTGCATTGCTATAGTTACCTCCTTGGTGTGTACATGGGAGAAAGTTTCCACCTTGCTGTCCTACTACTTTTTTTTTTTTTTTGGAGTCTGCTTTTGGAATTTTGAAAGGGATTGCTTTGAACCTATAGATGGCTTTGGATAGTACAGACATTTAAACAATATTCTTCCAATTTATGAACATAGGGTATCTTTCCATCCATTCTGTCTTCTTCCATCTATTTCATCAAAGAAAGTATGTAGTTCTTTCACCTACTGGGTTAAAGAGGGAAAGCTTGATCAGTTTTCCCAACCCTCCTTCAGCTTGACTAGTGGGGTACTTGCAGAAGCCAGCTCTAAACTGTCCATCTGCCTCACTCGTGGTTTAGCCCCATGGCTGAGCTCCCTTGCACACCCACCCTGCCCAGCCTTCCTCTCCCGGCAGAGGCCACCATTGCTGACTGGTAGGCAAAGGGTAACCCTGCCAACAACAAATCCTAATAGAGGCACCTCATGCTGCACAAAGGGCCAGCTGATGCAAGGGGACCAGCCACTGCCAGCAGAAGGCAGAAAGGCAAGCCCTGCCCACAGCCTACCAACAGCAACTGCAGCTCCACCACAAAGGGGAACCAGGCACTGGTGGGCAAAGAGTCTTGAGATTCTGGGCAACACAGGATGCCATCTTCATAAAGCCATTACTTTCTAGACCAGGAGGCGTAGATGACTTATAAAAAGGAAAAAACCCAGAAACCCAGACAAAGTGAAGAGGCAGAGGAATATGTTTCAAACAGAAGAACAAGATAAGATACCAGAAAATGAGCTAAATGAAATACAAATTAGCAATCTTGATAAAATTTTCAAAGTAATAATCATAAAGATGCTCACTGATATGGAGAAAATAGTTGATGATCTCAGTGTCAACTTCAACAAAGAGGTAACAAATTTGAAAAAGAGCCACTCAGAGCTGAAAAATAAAATAAATGAAACATACAATGGAGGGAAGGAATAATAGACTGCAGGAAGTAGAGGAAAGAATCGGTGTGATGGAGAACTAAGTAACCAAGCTGAGGAACAGAGAGAAAAACGATTTTCTAAAACTGAGCAGATGCTAAAAGAGCTAAGAAGAGATAAGCTAAGAAGATGTGACAGCTCCAGATAAACAATATTTGCATAATAAGGGTCCCAGAAAGAGAAGAGGGACAAAGAAGTAGAAAGTCTCTTTGAGGAAAAGAATAGCTGAAAAATTCCCCAGTTTGGGGAAGGAAATAAACACCTGGGTCCTGGAAGCACAGAGAGCTCCTAACAAAGGGAACTGCAGGAAGACAACACCAAGGCATATAGTAATTAAAACTGCAAAGATTAAAGGTAAAGAGAGAATCTTAAAAGCAAGCAGCAAGAGAGATGCAGACAGTTCCCTCTAAGGGAAACTCCGTGAGGCTGCCAGAAAATTTCTCAGTGGAAACTTTACAGGCCAGAAGGGAGTGGCATGAAATATTTAATGTACTGAAAGGGAAAAAAAAAAACCTACTACCAAGAATCCTCTACCCAGTGAGGTTATCATTCAGAAATGAAGGAGAGATTAAAAGTTTCCCAGATAAACAAAAATGAAAAGAATTCACCACTACTAAACTAGCCTTACAGGATGTATTAAATGGACTTATGCAAATGGAAAAGTTTTTAGTCTAAATATTTTTCATCAGTGATGATAAACCTACAGTAAAGTTAGTAGACTAATTACTAAGCAAGTATGAAGTTAAGAAAAGTAGTAAAATCAACTTACAAAAAGTCAGTCAAGGTATACACCAAAAATGTAGATACTGATATACATAAAGTGGAGGAGGAAGAATTTGCTTTTGAAATAGAGCAACCATCAACTTAATATAGACTATTACATATTTAGGAAACTATGTACAAACCTTATGGTAACCACAAACCTGAAGCCTATGATAGATACAAAATAAAAATAAAAAAGAAATATAAACACAACACCAAAGAAAACCACCAAGGAACAAGAGAAGAGGCAAAAGAGAGGAAGAAAGGCACAGAGAGGAATTACAAAAACAACTAGGTAACAATAAACAAGTGAGATTACATCAAACTAAAAAGTTTCTGTACAGCAAAGGACACCATCAACAGAAGAAAAAGGCAAACCACAGTATGGAAGAATCTATTCATAAATGATTTATCCAATAAGGGGTTAACTTGCAAAATATGTAAGGAACTCACATGATTAAACACCCAAAAAACAAACCACACAACTAAAAAATGGGCAGAGTACCTGAGTAGACATTTTTCCAAAGAAGAAATACAGATGGCCAAGAGGCACGTGAAAAGATGCTCCACATTGCTACTCATCAGGGAAATGCAAGTCAAAACCACAGTGAGATATCAGGTCACATTAGTCAGAGTGGCTGCTATCCAAAACACAAGACGTAACAAGTATTGGCAAGGACATGAAGAAAAAGGGTACCCTCCTGTTCTGCTTTTGGCAATGTAAATTGGTGTAGCCACTTTGGAAAGCTGTATGGGGGTTCCTCAAAAAACTAAAAGTAATTACTGTACAACCCAGTAACTCTACTTCCAGGTACTTCCCTGAAGAAAACAAAATCTCTGATTCAAAAAAGGTATATAGACCCCTTTGTTTATTGCTGCATTGTTCACAGTAGCCAAGTTGTGGAAGCAACCAAAGTGTTCATCTATAGGGGAATGGATAAAAAAGAGGTGGTACATATACACCATGGAATATATTGTTGAGGTATAAAAAAGAAAGAAATCCTGCTATTTGTAACAACATGGATGGACCTAGGGGGTATTATGTTAAGTGAAATAAGCCAAATGAAGAAAAACAAATACAATGTGATTTCAATTATATATGAAATCTAAAAACAAAACAAAACAAAATGAACAAAACAGCAGTAGACGTAAACACTGAGAAGTGACTTGTAGTTACCATGGGGGAAGGTTTGTTATGGGTTGGTTAAATAGTTGAAGGGGATAATGAGGCTCAAAATATCAATCACAATATAAATTAGTTGGTGTGAGGATTTAATAATCTATATAACAGTTGAATCACAACTTTGTACACTTGAAATCAATATAATAATGTATATCAACTATACTTCAGTAAATAAAATAAAGTAAAATGCAGTTAAGAAAATTCCAAAAGCTTTTTCACAGCAACTGGAAAAAAAATACTAAAATTCATATGAATCCTAAAATTCAGCAATCTTGAGAAAGTAGAACAAAACTAGAGTCACTAAAGTTCTTGATTTCAAAATATGTTACAAAGCTAGAGTAATTAAAATACAATAATGAGATAAAAATTTTCATATAAACCAGTGGAACAGAATTAGGAACCCAGAAATAAACTATGTGTTTCTGGATAACTAATATTTGACAAGGAAACGAAAAATACTCATGGGGGAAAGGTTAGTCTTTTCAGTAAGTATGTTGGGAACACTGGATATTCACATGTGAAATAATGAAATTGGACCCTTATATCACACCAAATAAAAACTTCAACTCAAAATGGATTGACTTAAATATAAGATCGAAAACCATAAAACTCCTAGAAGAAAAACCTTGACATTGGCCTTGACAATGACTTTTTTTTTTAACACCAAAATCACAAAGAACAAGTGGAAGTAAAAAACTTCTGGACAGAAAAAGGAGAATAAAAAATCAACAAAACAAAGACAACTTATGAAATGCAAGAAAATATTTGCAAATTGTATATATAATAAGGGCTTAATATCCAAAATACATAAGAAATTCATACAACTCAATAGCATAAAAACAATCTCATTTAAAAAAACTAGGGCAGAGAACCTGAATAGACATTTTTCACAGAGAAGATAGACAAATCTCTAACAATTACATGACAAGGTGCTCAACACTCTAATCCTCAGGGAAATGAAAATCAAAACCACAATGAGATGTTACTTCTCATCTCACAATGAGATGTTAAGATACCTGTTATCCAAAAGAGGAGATAACATGTACTGGCAAGTATGTGGAGAAAAGGGAACTCCTATGCATTTTGTTCATGGGAATGTAAATTGGTGCAGCCACTGTGGAGAACAGTATGGAGGTTCTTCAAAGAACTAAAAATAAGACTATCGTATGATCCAGCAATCTCACTTCTAGATATTTATCCAAAGGAAATGAAATTACTATCTCAGAGAGGTATCTATCTGTACCTCCACATTCATAGCAGCATTACTTACAATAGCCAAGAGTGCCTGTTGATAGATGAATGGATAAAGAAAAGGTGAGAGAGAGAGAGAGAGAGAGAGAGAGAGAGAGAGAGAGAGAGAGAGAGAGAGAGAGAGAGAGAGAGAGAGAGGGAGAAGAGAGAAGAGAGAGAGAGGGAGAGAAAGGGAGGGAGCTAGCTATCTTATCTAAAGTGAAATACTATTCAGCCATAAAAGAAAGGAAATCCTGCCATTGCAATTATATGGATGGACCTTGAGTGAATTATGCTAAGTAAAATATGTCAGACAAGGAATGACAAACACTGTATGATCTCACTTATTTGTGGAATCTCAAATAACCTAACTCAAAGAAACAGAGTAGAATAGAATGGTGGTTGTCAGAGGTGAAGGCATGGGAGAACTGGGTACAAGTTTTCAAGGATACAAACTTCCAGTTGGAAGATGAGTAAGTTCTGGGGATCTAATGCACAGTAGAGTGACCATAGTTAACAATATTACTGTATATTTGAAAGTTGCTAGAAGAATAGAGCTTAAAAGTTCTCAAGATTAAGAAAGAGGTAATCTTACTGTGGTAATCATTTCACATTATATGCCTATATCAAATCATCATGTCGTACAGTGTAAACTTACAGAATGTTATATGTCAGTATATCTCAATATATCAAGGGAAACAAAAACAAGAAGGATCAGTAGGAAAAGAGCTTTTAACTCTATATTACTTTCTTTAATCTCTAATTCAAGTTCAATGTGTGGATTAGTTTAAGGATGGTTATCTTCAAGTCCAAATATTCAATGTAGTTTTGTGTTAAATAACACATTTAATGTGTGATTATGTGTTCCAAAATTAACCTTTTGTGAACTGACAGGCTTAAAGTAATTGACTCAAAAGTTCAAGAGTCTGTAAGAAATATTTCATTATTTCAAATTGATCATCTTGTAGACTTTGTTCTGATATGACATAAAAATTTATTCATCAGTGTTGTCCATGAATCATTTACATGGTTTTTAGTCGGACATAAAGATACTTCATAACTCAGCACATCTGCATTGCCTTTCATTCTTTCAATTATTTTAATCCAATCAACACAAATTTGTTTGCTTATTTTATGAAATCATAATTGTGTTCATTATTGTGGAGGAAATAAAGGAATTTAAGACACGTGCCCAGCCTTCCATGAATATCTTGTAGAGAAAACATTCAAATAACAGAGAGTATAATCAAATGTGCTGATAACCAGTGGTGAGAGCAGTTAAATTCATTATGTGTTAGCCACTGGGTCCAGGCTACTGGGAGAGTGTAGGTGTGGTCTAAGGTAACTACTTCTTGGATAGCTATGGGAAGTACTAAACCAATTTGGAACATTTTGGAGACATTTTGACTGGATGTGCTTTTCTTATTAAATTTAAGCATACTTAAGAACCTCAATAGCTATGGGAAGTACTAAACCAATTTGGAACATTTTGGAGACATTTTGACTGGATGTGCTTTTCTTATTAAATTTAAGCATACTTAAGAACCTCAACATCTAGAGACCTCTACCCTTAGGAGCGCAAAGGAATATGTATTTATACATTTCTAAGGATTAATTAGGATTTACGCTGTTTAGCACTGAAATTTTGAATGATTTGTTTACCCATGTATTTAAAATATTTCAAAATATTTGTATTCAATGTACATTAAAAAACTTTTGCCATGTACATGATGTTTGTAGTGTGTTATATGTAGTATTAATAACTGTTTCTTTACTGAAATTCATAAAGATTTATAAAAAGATGTTTATCTAACTTAATCACATATAAGTAATATATCCAAAGAAAAATCTGGCATTTTAACCTACTACAAGTAAGTAGACTATATTCAAGAATTTTTAGAAATAAAACATTTTTAAAGAGGGGTAGACATAAAAAGAGCTTTGTGCATTCTGAAAAATAAAAATAGTTGAGTCCCTTTTTTACCTGGAAAATATTCACTTCCTGACTCCTCTGACCCTGTTTGCAGCTCTATGTATTGCTTTGCTTATCTGCTATTTCTCACTAGATTTCTGCTGCCGGCTGGAGTTAAACAGGCTGCATATCAAACCATTTGTTTTGCTCGCTGTTCTATACTTTCCAACAGCAGTGGCTTCTATCATTTTATTTAATTTCGCAGTCAGCAATCAAGGTGTTATTTCTGCAGTTCTCAGATTTTGATCACACTCAACTGTAAATCTTACTTCACTTTTTTATTTACAATGTCTGAACCTACTCATTTCTGTTCTTACACTGGTAAATTTCTTTGCATTCCTGTATGTAAAGCTTATATAGCAAGACAAATCTCCAAACCTAATTCTGCCCCATTACATAAATGAGATTGATAAAATTGAATTAATTATCCAACCTTTTTAACATACTATCTGTAAAATAAAACACTGTAGGATGAAGACCTTTCCCACCAATTCTCTCTTCTGTTACTCTGCCCATATTATAACCAGGCATCTGTTCTTACCCAACTCACCCATTCTTGCAGTTCCATTTACCATTTTTTTCCCAGATTTTTTTTTATAGATAATTATTTTTTATTGAAGGGTAGTTGACATACAGTATTACATTAGTTTCAGATGTACAACACAGTGATTGAACATTTATATACATGAAAATTCTAGGTACCAGCTATCACCATACCAAGTTGTCACAATATTTTGACTATATTCCTTATGCTATACATTACATCCTGGTTACTTACTTATTTTACAATTGGAAGTGTGTACTTTATTTATTTATTTATTTATTTATTTATTTATTTATTTATTTATTTATTTATTATTTTTTTCCTCTTTTTTTTTTTTTGGGAGGGCATCTCTCCTATTTTTTTTTGATCAAATGGTTGTTAACAACAATAAAATTCTGTATAGGGAACTCAATGCTCAATGTATAATCATTAATCCACCCCAAGCCTAATTTTCATCAGTCTCCAATCTTCTGAAACATAACGAACAAGTTCTTACATGGAGAACAAATTCTTACATAGTGAATAAGTTACATGGTGAATAGTACAAGGGCAGTCATCACAGAAACTTTCAGTTTTGATCATGCATTATGAATTATAAACAGTCAGTTCAAATATGAATATTCATTTGATTTTTATACTTGATTTATATGTGGATACCACATTTCTCTCTTTATTATTATTATTTTTAATAAAATGCTGAAGTGGTAGGTAGATGCAAGATAAAGGTAGAAAACATAGTTTAGTGTTGTAAGAGAGCAAATGTAGATGATCAGGTGTGTGCCTGTAGACTATGTGTTAATCCAAGCTAGACAAGGGCAATAAAACATCCACGGATGCAGCAGATTTCTCTCAGAACAGGGGGGAGGGAGGTTCTAAGCCTCACTTCTGTTGATCCCCAATTCCTCACCTGATGGCCCCCCTGCGACTGTGCCTGTCTTAGGTTGTTCCTCCCTTGAGGAATCTTACCCATCTCTGGCTAACCAGTCATCTTCTGGGACCATACAGGGAAATGTTAAGTTGGTAAGTGAGAGAGAAGCCTTATTGTTTGAAAAGGTTAGCTTTTTACTTCTTTGCATATTTTATGCCCTGTGGCTTCTATGCCCAGCATTTGTCTTGAGGTGTCTTTACCACTTGGAAGAATTATGATACTCGGTAAATTCGATATGAGGCACAAATTCTACTTAAGGGTTATAATTAGGAAGGAAGAAGAAAAGCTATAGAAGTAGCAGGTGGAAGAAAACCTGGGAAGATTGATTATTTCTTTGACATACCTTCTTGTAGAGTAACTTCAGCATGCATAGGTTTTAAACTACTAATTAAATTGCACACACACATTAACATAATAGGAGTACAGTTACGTAACCAAAGCATACCTGTAATTACCAGCCATCTCCAGTGAAACCAAGAAAACCAGTTAGGCACCTTAGGCATTTGTGAAAACTTATCTATGATATGGTGGATATTGTCCAACTGAACTTGAACAGTCTGAGAGAAATCAGACAAATTAAAACAACCCATTCCTGTGGACTGTTCACATCCCATATGTTCTTTTGATAGTAAATAGTCTGTAGTTGTAAGATTTTGGAGCGCTACAATTTGCACTTCCTAGTTCTTGGTTGAGTTTCAACAGTGTAGATTCAGTCAAATTTGTTGTTTTCCTGTATGCACAGGCCAGCTTAGATATCTCCTTCTTCATTCCCATGGCAAGTCCAGGAACCGGTGGGATGAGTGCATCTACACCTGTAGCAGCGCGTGGATCTTTGTTGGGGTTTTTTGATGGTCATCTTCTGGCATGAGTCTTCCCGAGAGTGCTGATGTTGGAAGTTCTTTTTCATATCGTATCTTAGTTCATTTTCGGGGTAGCCAAATTAGGCTTTCATCCTCTGTAAAAGCACAAACAAACCCTTTGCCTACGCTTTTATATGTCCTTTATACCATTGTGTAGATCTCATTGGAGGTCACCACACAGGAACTGCTTTTTTTTTTTTTGTTATCATTAATCTACACTTACATGATGAATATTATGTTTACTAGGCTCTCCCCTATACCAGGTCCCCCCTATAAACCCCTTTACAGTCACTGTCCATCAGCATAGCAAAGTGTTGTAGAGTCACTACTTGTCTTCTCTGTGTTGTACAGCCCTCCCCTTTCTCCCACCCCCCATGCATGCTAATCTTAATACCCCACTTCTTCTTCACCCCCCCCTTATCCCTCCCTACCCACCCATCCTCCCCAGTCCCTTTCCCTTTGGTACCTGTTAGTCCATTCTTGAGTTCTGTGATTCTGCTGCTGTTTTGTTCCTTCAGTTTTTCCTTTGTTCTTATACTCCACAGATGAGTGAAATCATTTGGTATTTCTCTTTCTCCACTTGGCTTATTTCACTGAGCATAATACCCTCCAGCTCCATCCATGTTGCTGCAAATGGTAGGATTTGCCCTTTTTTATGGCTGAGTAGTATTCCATTGTGTATATGTACCACATCTTCTTTATCCATTCATCTATTGATGGACATTTAGGTTGCTTCCAATTCTTGGCTATTGTAAATAGTGCTGTGATAAACATAGGGGTGCATCTGTCTTTCTCAAACTTGATTGCTGCATTCTTAGGGTAAATTCCCCCTTTGCGAGGCGCTGGGTTCTTGCAGGTGTGGATGTGGTCTGGATGTTGTCCTGTGTCCTCTGGTCTCTATTTTAGGAAGAGCTGTCTTTGTTATATTTTATATGCATAGATAAATCTGGTTTTGGGAGGAGATTTCTGCTGCTCTACTCACGCCGCCATCTTGGCTAAATCCTTTTCCCAGATATTTTTATCATATATATAGAGGTGGCTTGAATATTGTCCACAATCTTAGATGATTGTATCTAGCACACATCTGAATTCTTTGATTTAACTTTTAAACTCTACCTACTAACTCATTTGATATACAGTAGTTTTTTTATTTCTATCACCATTTTACTGTTGGAGAAAATGAAAGTCAGAAATAAGTAACATTTCAAAGACACAATGAGAACTGTTTGTGAGGCTGTAAATATGTTTATGGATTTTTAATTTTAATTCTAAAACATGTCTTTGCCTCAATTTGCTTTTAAAACCAACTGTAAGTTTAAAGTTTACCAATATTGCTGTTAATTTTAAGTTTTATACTTCGAATGATAGTAAATTGTGGCAGAAGTAAACTGTGCTTTCCTACTAATTTCAAAACATTAATTTGATTGTGTGATTTCACAGCTGAAAGCCATTATAGTGTTTTGATTTCCAAACTCTGGGAAAATACACAGGAATTCAGATTAGTTGCTAAATTATGCAATCACTATTACTAAAATTGATCTGCTGTATTTTCATGTGGGCTAGGGAATCAATATTAAGATACCATACTACTTTCTGTTCCTTGTTATCCCTTGGATAAATGTTCGTCAGATACATCTAATATTTCACATGCTGTTTTTGGCGTGGTATTTATATTAATTAACATTATAATGTAGATATTGTAATATTGTATTGTATTATATTTGTATAATATTTGGGAATATTGTAAAGGATCAGAAGACCAGGCCTGAATTTTTAAGGAATTATTTAAGACTCTTGTAAAACTAAAAACTACGGTTAAACATAATTTAAGTAAAGTCTGTGTTTCTCAGATCAAGATATTAAGATGCATTTTTTCTCATTATAAGTACATATTTATCATATAATTTTAAAGAGACAGGGAAATGCCAAGTGAAGACATTAAAATTACTGTTAGTCCCTCCATTCAGATAAAAACACCAAATTCTGGTCCTACTCATCATTTTTCCCAACAAATCAGGCAGTAGCTAGCACATGGTAGTCTAAATAAATGTAAGAAAATGAGTAAATGAATGGATTGGTGTATGAATGATATGATATAGTATAAACCCCAACGAGTTTTTTTTTCCTTGCTGTAATGCAAGTGTCTGACTTGAGCTCTGATTGCCAAGGCATCCGCTTCAGCTGTGGCTGTCTTGAATAAACAGCTGCCAGCCCCTTGCCTAGGTATAGCACCAGGCCACCTCTCCTGACTGAGGCTCTTTTGTTTTAGAGATCTTGGTTGATTTCAATGACATTACTGTGGGCCCTTGTTTTTTTCCTCTCTCTACTTTAAATTCCTGCTCTTAATGTTTTAAATTCACCATTAAAGAATGAGCCTGTAAAAACCTAGGTCCCCTCCCTCGACCTAATAAAAAATAAAACCCTTGACTGTGAGCCACTTTTTCTCTCTACCCACAACCTCACTGTGTGGCCCCAGGTGTGCTGGGTAGTTTCTAGTTCCTATAAATAGTAAACCTTTACTTTTTCAGTTTCCTCATGGTCATTGCTGAGGGTATCTTGTAATCATAATTAAGAACCACAAGGGTTGGTCCAACTTAAACAATGAGATATTGATAGGCTGAGACCAGCACAAAATATGATATACACTCATAGGAATTTTTAAAACAAAAATGAGATCATACAATAGGTGTTGCTTTTTAAGCTGCTTTTTTTCCCTACTCACTGTGATATCCTAGGCAATTACATGTATTTAGAATTCTCATATCCACTTAAAATAATAAATGATTTAAATATGTAAAGTATCACCTTAAGAGCCACATCATATCCAAGTCTATGAAAAGAGACCACTTTAACATTTTTTGAACTAGCATAGCATACCTGTTATCAATATTCCCTGATTCCAACATCTATTAGATCCCTGAAGTTCCAAATGCTTCACAATTAGAGGCTATGCATTCTTCTAGCCCTCTTTCTTTTTTTTTAATATATTTTTTTATTAAGGTATCATTGATACACACTCTTATGAAGGTTTCACAAGAAAAACAATGAGGTTATTACATTCACCCTTATTATCGAGTCCCCCCTATACCCCATTGCAGTTACTGTCCATCAGTGTAGTAAGATGCCAGAGTCCCTATTTGTCTTCTCTGAGCTACACTGTCTTCTCTGTGACCCCACCCACATCTTGTGCACCAATTATGATACCCTACAATCCCCTTCTTCCTCCCTCCCCACCCACCCTACCCCACCCCTCACCTTTGGTAACCGCTTGTCCCTTCTTAGAGTCTGTGAGTCTGCTTCCAGCCCTATTTCTTGACTTTGATCCCTGACCCCACCCCAGTTTCCTCCTGAGAAATTATTTGCTGATTCCCAGCATCACCATAACTCTTTCACTATGTGGGCCTTAACCACACATCTTTCTATCGTAAATACTGCGTCTCCTTGCTGAGAACATGCATGCAGCCTTTCAAATCCAAATAGAATATTTCATTCCTGGATCCTTCATCACAGTGACCTTCAGAACTCAGCACAAATCACAGACTAAATCATCTAGTAGAGATCGAGAGAACTGAATTTTTAAGTCAATTCAGAAAGAAAAAAAAGATTTTGATTTGAGGCAGCAGTTGAAACTGTAGACAGGATTATTTCCTTGTTGCCCTATTAATAGGAATAACTAATGTAAGACTGAACATTATTTTCCCTTCAGGAATCTGCAGCATTTAATTCTTCTCTTCTGAGACCCCGAGTGATTGGAGAATGGATTGGTCGAGAAGAAAATGATGCTGATCCACTAGCCTCTGAAATGCTACAGCCCCCAGTTCCAAGAAGTAAAATTGAGCAATGGGAAAGTGAAGATAGTAGCTCCAGCCCTGCAGGAAGGTGAGATGAAATGAATGTCTTCTGAGATTCTGAATATTGTTAATCCTTAAAAGGTAAAGGGAGAATAAACTCAAGGGCATGATTTTGATGAACTCACTCAGTAATTTTATATAGAAAATTACATTGGATTCTACATAAGATAAAAATTAATTTCTCTTTTAAAATTAGTTTGATTAAATTTGCTTTTAGATTTTGGGTCTGGTTTTTCTTTATGTCTAAGAAGATGACCCTCTTTTTTGCTACTAGAAGCAAATAGAAAAATAACGACGTTATTATTTTCTTTCAAGCACATAAGCTATCATTTGAAACCTACTATAATACTGAGCAGGAGTGGCTGGCTGACTGCTAAGAATTGGAGAGGGTGGACACCTGATCTGCCAGAGGAATGCAGTTACTCAACAAGAGGAAAATTATTAAGTGTGTAATTCAATACACAAGACAGAATTAATGTGGAATATAAAGAGAGAAAAGCCTGGGTTTAGAACCATTTCAAGTTTAGAGTTGGTAACTATGATTAAGTTATTTACATTTTCTAGGTTTAACTTTTGAAACAATTATTATTTGTGAATTTGGAAGTCCATATTTCTTTTACTCAGCCTTGTGATGCTCAGAATGGTGGTGGGAGATTTTCCTTAAGTTTTCATATGCTGATCAAAGTGGGGAATTTGGAAATATCAATCATATTTATAGGAAAAGTATATTCAAAATGACCTTTTTTTTGTAATGGCAACTACAATGAATAAAACTCAAAAATGAAAATTTCTGCAAGAAAGTTGAGAGTGAAAAGCATTTTTGGAGGCATGGCTTATATGAGATTGAGAAAATGGTTTTAAATACTCATGAATTGAAATACGACATCTTTCAATTAGAAGATATCAGGTCTTAAACTTTCTTTGAGGGTAACCACCATAGAACAGTTTTTCCTATGCATAGCATAGCTGCAGTAACTTTGTATTTCCTACATTAAATTTAGCTGCAACCAATGACTAGTCTTTCTCAAGGAGAAAATTGTGTTTTCTACGATGTAATAGATTTCAGGGTTTTTTGACTTATCACTTGGTTGAGGGAAGGCAATTCAGAATACTCATTAATGTGCTTCAGGCATATAGAAAATTGATTCTATTTCGTGAGAAATAACTTTTAAATTATTTAAATTGTTGAAGTGTCCTGTATAAGGAGAAGAAAACCACTTTTAAAAACCCATTTACCTTCTTTTGTGAAGTGCCAGATCAATTTCACCTGTCAGTGAAGGTAATTTGATTTTTAATACCTGACTTATGAAACCCACTAGACCTTTATCTTTATTCATTGCTAGGTCTTTAATGTAAAATAGAGAAATGTCAACTTTCATTTTGCTTTCATTTAGTCAATGATCAGAACTATATTGCAAATGTTAGTGCTTCTATTTTCTTCCCAACTTCAGTGTGTTCTTATTCACTCTTGAATACCCATTAAAGGGGAGTCTTTCCTGTAATCCTTACACAGAAATCTCAATCCATGAAGATCTCTCTCATATATTTGTTTTGAAAAGCTGTTTTCAGTTTTATTTTTCTCTATCTTTAAATTATGAGTTGAAATATTACCTATGAAATGAAGAAAGTGTTGAAATTCTGTCTTGATGCCCCATTATTGCAGAAAGAATGCATGCCTATCTGAACTAATTTAAATAATAGCTGTTAACTATTGGTTAGGAACTATTTCCCATCTTCTAATACAGAAGAGGATTTCCAAATTTATACCATGAACTCACATAGCATTAAATTTGATTTGGATGAATAAGAATGGATTGGGAGAAGTTTTCTAATAACTATAGAGTCTGTAACTACGGAGTATTAGCTTTAGACTTAAAGTAGCAATGACCTTGTATTATAACTGTAGGGAAGTTGGGGTTCCTATGGCCAGGATCCTCACTGAACTTAAACCACCTGATGATGTAACTGGCCTGTTGCTGGGCTACCACTTCCACACCTTTAGGCAATAAGCTATTATTGTGCTATATAAGAGAGCTCAGCCCAGGGCCTAGGCAGAGCTGCTAGTGCTCAACCTACTGCCGACCTAGTGCTGGGAGAACAAGCCGGGTAATAAACCCTTTCACCCCAAAGAACGTTTTGCTGTCAATTTCTTTGGTCACACTGAATCGATAGCGAACTTGCCTGGGGCTGAAACCCATTGGCAAGACAATAACTTAACAGCCTTAAACTTTAACAGACTAAATGATATTGCAGACTCCTGAAAGAGTAGACTTAATTTTCAAAGATGTCTTCCAGTTTTCACTCCCCAGTTGGGCCTGGCATATTCTCATTGTCAGTAGACATCTGCTGTGTGAGTGAGGGAGGCATATAGAAGACTGTGATAGGCATCTGAGAAGCTAAGATTATTTAAAAGAGGGATTGTTTATAGTCTTTTTGCCCCTTTTCCTATCATAGATTTTTCTATTGTTAATTGTTCAAGTCTTTTTCAAATGGCTGTTATTACAACGATCCATCTTTGGTACATAACCAACTTTCCCTTTCATCCAGAATAATACATACATGATAGGATGGACTTTACCATTAGTTTAGAGAGGATTAAATAAATGGCATAATAAACCTTGGGAGTCTTATGAGTAGAAACCTATTTTTTTTTTCCTGGAACCTTTCAAATAGTATACCTTCCCTGAATTTTCTTCCTTAGGTCCTGTAAATACCATACTGTGTGAAGAGGGTCAACAATTTTAGTACATATAGCTGTTACCTAAAGGGCTGAGTACTGGTTAAAATGAAGGCAGTTACGAGGGTAATATGGAGAAACTAATAGAATGAGACGAGAGTTACTAACATCAAGTCTTTGAATCCTTCATT
Source organism: Manis javanica (assembly GCF_040802235.1). Classification (NCBI taxonomy): domain Eukaryota; kingdom Metazoa; phylum Chordata; class Mammalia; order Pholidota; family Manidae; genus Manis; species Manis javanica. The sequence goes on from NC_133157.1 coordinate 156,684,526, forward strand.
GTCTCTGGATGGACCTGAGCTCTGTGAATCTATTGCAATTATGTGTATAATGTTCTGTGTATGTACATGTGGACCTATTCCTGCCATATCTTTATTAGATTTTCCAAGAGGTTCTAGATTAAAAGAATTTAAGAAATAAAGTAAGTAAGAAAAGAAGAGGGATTCATAAAAGATAGAGGTGAATTTGTTTGGGAATGATTGAAGGCTTTCTGCAACTGCCAGACACTACCAATTGGCATCAGCTGCTAGGGCTTGTCTAGCTATTAAGTGCGAAAACATATATATATATATATATATATATATATATATATATATATATATATATATATGTTCATTGCACAGAGTTGTTAAAAATAATCACACATTGATAATATAAAAGTAAACAAAAAATGAGTTTAATAAACCTATATAATTACATATTAAGCCATCTTAATTAGACTTTGCAATAGCTGGGTAATGGATTTCCTAAAATTACTTGCTAAATCATAATGTGAATTTGTAAATAGGCTTATTGAGCCTTGAAAGCCTAATGAAGCTCCTCTAAGCTGAATCACTTTATTAAAACAAGAATAACAACAATAATTATTATAGATCTGGTAAATTGGCTTTGTTAAGTGAGCATTGTTATTAGATGGTAAATATTCCATAAAATGAATAGAAAACTTAAAACTTAGAAATATGCATTAAATGTTAAAATGAAAGCTAAATTCACTTCCCATTAAAAAGTGTTCCTTTTCATTAAAGCTCATAATTGCTTCTGATATATCTGTTAATGCCTGGAAATGTTTCCCTCTCTCCTCTTAGAGCTCTCTCTATTGACAGCAAGAGACAAACAATGAATAAGTGAATATACAAATATATGCCATAAATTCAAGTAGTGATGAATGGTATGATGGGAAATAAACCAGAATAAGAAGGAAAAAAATGTTTGGAGGACACTCTTTTACATAAGAAGCCCAAGAACAAAGAAATAACCCAAGTATTTCAGATTTTGGCTATTGTAGACAAGGTAGAAAATACAGATAACATGTATGGCAAGAGACTAAATCAAATTTAGTAATTTAGGGATATTCTGACATGCAGATTTTAAGCATAAAGAAAGTTGATTAATCAAAATCAATCTGCTAAAGTAATCAAAAAACAAAAACCTTAAAATTATTTAAATATGCAGAAATTTTACTCTATGACTCACAAATTTCTCTTTAAAACCAAAAAAAGTATATCACTAAATTATATATTTATTTTAGAATTTTGATGAGGTTATTTTGATATGTTTAAAATTTGTTCCTTCTCTATTTAGAAATGTATTCATTTACTTAGGAAATGCATATCCTAGTTCAAATAATTATTTTATAAAACACATGGCTAGTCATCTTTGGACTCATAGACTCATAGATGGACTCAAGACAGGCAACATTTTGAATTAATCAATGTCTAGGATTAAGACTAGGAGTTAAGACACTTGCTTCAACCTTCATGAATCATCTTGGTCGTTCTTGGCTGATGAGTAGGAATTTTACCTTTGTAATCTGCTGTTTGTCACTCATCTTCCAAATTCTGATCTACATGTTTTTCCTTTTTCTGTTTCATGACCAATCTTTCTATATGCCTAGACTTTCATTTCTCTCAAGTTGAAAGACTTACATACATCTACTTAAATTAGTTCTTTTTTATTGTGTTAAAAAAAATGAGACTAAAAAAGTGATTTTGTTAAGTATTCATTGAACATTAATGCAAGGTAAGGTGCTATATACTGGGTGAGATCAGCATGAAAAAACAAATCAATTCTAGATTTAAAGTACTTGCTTTAAAGAGAGGGGAATCACAAGGAAATAATCTTTTTTTCTGTAGCTCAGTGCCCAAAATGCCTGGTATATAATAAGCACTTAATAAATGTCTGTTAAATTAATTATAAAATGTCACATTTTAGGTGTGTAAAAAAAAAAGACAGAACTCACACATAAATCAAAAGGCAACAGTTAAGTATGAAACTTCTTAGGATCTCTTGGACAACCTGGAACTTGATGTCAAGAGAACCCTATAATTTCTGACTAGAATCAAGAGAAAGAGCACAGATTCTGCCTTTTGGGCTGCAGTGGTGAACTAAACAAGACTAGGAAATAGATCAAGAGAGCAATCATCTGTTTTCTCCCAAAGAGAGCACATAAGAGTTTGATAAAACTAATAACAATATGTGTTCAGAAACAGCATAAAACAGAGTAAGGTCAGGTACCTTTGCCACATTCTTCACCTGTGCCTACCTGGGGAGTTGTTAGTGAAGCACCAAAGAATGTCTATGAAAGAAAACAGGCTGTATTTACATTATCCTTGGGAAAAATTTTACTCATGTCCATAAATTGCATAACAAAATATTTGAATGGAAATTTGTAGGTTTTCTTAAGTTGCTATAACATTGATAACGTCATCATCACTGAAAATTGACACAAATATTTCTTCAGCTTAAAGGTGGAGCCCAAAACGAAAGGATTAAAGCAGCAGCAGCAGCAACACAAGAAGCTCCTGGCGGCGATGCTCTCTCAGGACTCTAACGAGTCTGTCCATGGCCCTGCCCTGCCTGTAACAGAAGAAGAAATTGATAATGAAGATGATGCAATGGAATTGCTGGGTAATTTTAAAAATTAATAATTCCTCTTTTTATTTTTCTCTGACATTGTAAAAATGTGTAGTGACTAAGAGATTTTAAAGGTATTGAATAGTTCTTAGGGGAAAGAAACCACTGAACACATGCTTTCTTTGCGTTAGACTTTCATGAAGTTGTGTGTAAGAACTGAGTTGAAACCACCTATGAATGTGAAATATTTATTAGCTTGTACTTTGTGCTTTGTATATGCAGCACTTTACGTTCTGACTATTTAATCAAGCTTTATTCTGTGTGCAATTGTTGAAAAACATTCAAGTCTATCTGCTTTACAAGTCTCTCATTATGGTTGCCTTGATCATATCTTTTGTCTATAAAATATGTCCAAAGTACATATTTAAGCCCTCATTTCAAGATGTCTCCTGTTGTTTCAAGAATGATTTAGGAAAAATAGAGTAAAACTTACAGGGGCATAAGTAAATTGATGCTTTATATCTTCTATAAAATGACATAATTTTGCAGAGGTTTCAGTGTTTTTTAGGCCCATTGCTTTCATGAAAACCTTATTAATGTTGTATATGTAGGAGATCTTTTTATACCTTTTAATGAAGTACATGAATGCTTTTTATCATTAGAAATCTCTGCACTCTGCAGTTTTTTAAACATTGAACTTCCCTCTGGAAAACCATTTTTCTAAAAGAAGGAAATTAAATTTTATTTCAGAGTCATACACATATGAAACAATGCTTTTAATTCCATGATACCAGTTATTCTATCCTAAGTAATTAGAACAATTTTCAATTAATTCATGACATTATACTAGAAAGCAGGTAAATAATGTAATTATTTGAAAGTTTCAAATAAGTTTAACATACTGTAGAATGAAGAGTCCCAGAAATATAAAGACTTTTTTAAAATTCTTTTTTTCTAAATCAGCTTTCTGTATTTTAAGTGGATTATGTCAGTAAAATTTTATTGTAATAGATGATATAGGTCTCCATACATAGACTTACAAATGTGTTATTTTATCAGCAATGGAAATAGACCAAGATAGCAATCATCTGTTTTCTCCCAAAGATAACGCATAGAGTTTGATAAAACTAATACCAAGCTGTGTTCAGAAATGGCATAAAACAGAGTAATGTCAGGTACCTTTGCCACATTGTGTTTTCTGATTTTGTAGTAACTTCATTCATTTCAGCATTGAAGAGATTATGTCATGGTATTTTCACTTCATGCTGTTCATCTTTTATTTTTTAAGAATAATTAGGTCTGGGTATTCTTAAGGAATCTTTTCTCCCCACCTCAAGTCATTAATGTGGCAGATGTGCCAGATGTAGTTAGTGGTAGCACCTTCATTCAACTTTCATTCAGCAAACATTTTTCTGAGCACTTACTATGTGCTAAGCACTAGGCTCAGTCCAAGGGACATAAAAATAAAGTAATCATGGTTTCTGTTTGCAGGAACTTTATATTTGAGTGTTGAAGATAAAAATGTAAATATGTAACTCTAATAGCTTTTGCTGTAAGTGCTAATTTGATTAAGTACACAGTTGTTTATAGGGATAACACCTAAAGCAGAAGCAGGGGACAGTGATCAGGGGATGTTTCCTAGAGAAACTGATTCTGCAGGCCAGTTGAGTATTGGAGGGACAAGATAAGTTTCAGCAGTCTGTGGTACTTATCCCTATAGGTTTGTTCTCATAAGAATGGACTCTAACGCAGTTGTGTTCTATGACTATGCCTGTAAATTGTTCCTCTGCTTCAGTCAGTGAAGGGAGCATGTCTTGAACAGTGACTGTCAATGGAAGGGCCAGGATATTGCCCATGTCATATCAGCGTTGGCATTTTGGTATATGGACATTGGGTTGTACTCATACATTTCTCTCCTTTCCTTGAAATAATAGACAGCTCATGGTCAGCTGATACCCACAGGCAGGCAATTTTATACTCTATCTTGCAAAGAGAATCTTTTGAAGAAAGCCATACATGATCAGAATCACTTGGGGATTCCTGATAGCCTAAGGAATATCTAATCAGAGTAGAGGAAATCATATAACCAGTGATATCAAGGGATTTTTTTAAGGAAGCTATTGTGTCCATGCAGTATTGGTACTCCCTAGATTTTAGCTCCTCTATTCTGTAGTCTCTAGTATCCCAAGCTGAAGACCAGAGGACTGGGTTTTTGAGACTATCTAATATGAGCAATTATTAGCTGGTCCTCATTACCTTTTTTTCATTTTGACATTTTAATATGTGTTCTAAACAAATTTCAGAATGATTGTCGAAAGTTTGGACTTTCTCCATGTAGTTCCACGAATCTCTTATCTCAGCATGGGTTACTGGTGATGTACTGAGACTTGTCTCTAGTTGTGAGATTTCCCTGCAATAACATGGGATATTCTAACTTACTGGGCTCTCCCCTAAAATACTGCCATATGCAACCCTATTGCCTCATTGTTTCAGTGAACAAAGGTCATATAGCAGAAGATTGTGTACAAAAGATTGTTTTGCCCAGAAAGTTCATCAGTTAAGTTCAGTGTTATTTGGATATGAAATATTTTTATTTTTAAGGCCCAAATAGTTCTATTAACATGACTCCAATATTTTTAAAATGTTTTTAAAATATAGACTAGTGTATTCAGAAGAAATGTATATAAAAATTCATGACTTATAATGTTACTTATGCCTTTAAATACAGTAATGGCTCATCTCTTACATGAAATCAAACAAATGTACATGACTAATATCAGTTAATACAACAGTTAAGAGTTTTTTCAGTCATGGTATAGTAATGGATAAATATGTGAAGTATGGGTATAAAATAAAATTGTTATTAAGTTATTTGATTTTAAGACCTGCCATCTTTAATAGCTATGTATATCTCTATTAATGTCCATTGGATTTCAAGTCCTACACTAATTAACTGATGAAATATTCTTAAATCAGCTTAGAAACTATACAATACCTACTTTCCTAATCCTTTTAATATTAGAGGTCCATCATTTTGTTTAGTATTAAATAATTTTAAGACAATACTTTTGAAACTCTGATTCCAGAGAAACATATGTGATTGTACATATTTGAGGAAAATACAGACACTAAGTTCTTGAAATTTTATTAGAAATAAAAATTTAGAGCAAAGAATCTTTGTAAAATACAATACCAGATATTTGGTATTTAAAATATATTTTTTAATCTACAACATTGTGTAAAATGAGTTTGTTAAAGGTTATGTGTTTTAAGGGTTTAATTTGTTATTGTTGTTTATACAAGGTATAACTAGCTGAAACATTTCTTTCTTATGCATAGGAAGCAGTCTGTATACTTTGTGAAGTGATAATAATTAAAAAGTATAATTTTTATTTAATGTTAATATAACAAAGAATTATTCCACAGTAAAATTGGTTGATTTGAAGAGGGAAAAAAAGCCTTATAGTTAAATTAGTAGAAGTTAGCAAAACTGTTGACCCTTGTTTTGTTTGGTAAAAAATATAACATTGTTAATAATATAGATTAGTATTTAATTAATATTGATTAATATTAAATTCTTCAGAGTTTAATTGTATATTTGTGGATTTCTTTTCTAAGTGAATTGGGCATGTGAAAATACTATAGAACCTATAATTTTTTAAGTAGATTAAATATTTCCTATAAGATTGTTTTAAATACTACTTATAAATTCATAGTACAAAAATAGTTTAATAGTTTAATAAGGAATTAATATATTCCAGAGAATAAAATATCCAAATTTATGGAATTTTATGATACAACAATTTTAAGCACCTCTGAAATTGGTGCTCTGAGAGATATTAATACAATATCTGCTAAGTTACCTCAAACTAAATAGTTCTCAACTTCAAATATAAGAATAAGATATTCTTAAATATTTTAGTAATTAGGCTAGAAATTAGTGATCACAATGAATGAGACATTACATAGGATCTTCACATATTTTTTAAAGTTATGAAAATCAGTAATTTTCAAAAATGGAAAGACAGTTTGCAATGGTGCAACAAGAGATTTATAAATACTTTTAATATTTTACTCCATTAACTTTGATGGAAAATTTGAAGAACTCTACTAATTTAAAAAATAGCTTGTAAATGTAAGCCCATTTTCATCATATTATTTGCATTTTTCATCTTATTCTTAATGAAATTGCAATTATGTGTTTGATTATTCTCTAACTTATACTCTCTTTAAAATAGAATTATTTGAAAGATACAACTACTTTTCTTATACAGTTTGGTATGACATACTCGTTTTACAAGTCTTTTTAGACTTTCTCAGAATTGATGATGAGGCAGATCTCTAAAAATCACATTCCAGATATGCTAGAAGAGAAAAACTGCATCCGTCATGCTTTATACTTTCTGGTCTATCTCATAGTCATATAAAAATTAAAAGTAAAATTATATTACCAAAAAAAGTAATTGCAGATATATTTTATTTAAGTGTAATAATAACAAGTACAATTATATTTGTATACTTTGCAGAATACAGTAATTGAATTTCTAAAATCCCAGTATCTTACCAAATAATGTAAAATATAACTTGATTTCCTAGAGGGATTCAGTACATTAAGGTGATCCCTTGGCAGATTCTTTTGCATTATTACCAACCTTTATACAGTAAACAATTCACTTTCTGTTCTGTTTTCTATGAAAGTTGGGGGCTTCTTAAAGCAGAAAGCACCAATATTTGGAAAGTAAGAACATGTATTTCATCTAATGAGAAATGGATGCTCTCAATCAATGATGTTTAAAAAAAAGGGGGAGAGAGAGGGCCTGAAATGCTTTTAAAAAATGATCTATCTATGCATATCTATATCTGCCTTTTAATGATCTAAAGTATATGAAATTATCTAAAACATAGGGGAACATACATGCAAATTTTGATTTCTTTGAGTATTGATGATTGGGAATATCAGGATAACAGGGAAGTTGTCACATTAAAATGAAGATTCTTTGTATGAAAGATTCTTTTTAAAAGTCTAAGGACTTTCAAAAACTAAATTTATGGATCCTTTATTATTGTCTGTAAGATTGCTTTAAATACTGCTTAGAAATTCATTCAGCATAGTACCATAATAACTTAATATGAAATTAGTACATATTATAGATGAAAAAAATCCAAATTTGTAGGGTATTAAGATAAGATGATTTTGAGCACTACCAAGTGGTGCTCAAACTCTAGAACATACTTAATAAAGTATCTTCTAAACCACTTCGATCTAAGTAGCTTTCATTTTTAAATATAAGATATTCTAAAAAATTCCAGTAATTATACTGGCAACTGATGACCACAGTTAACCACATATCATAGAAAATCTGCACATATATTTGTGAATGTTCACTAAATAAATTAGTATAATTAAAATCTAAGATCATTCAGCAAATATGTACCTGCTATGTGAACAGCAGTTCATACTAATAAGACTAATATGCAGCACTAGGAATATTGGCATCTTTTTTTTTTCCTGATTATTTGGATCTGAGAGAACAGTGAATCTGCTGAACATTGGCATCTACATAGAATCAAACAATTTGTAGGTCTTTGCTTCAGTTCCCAATTAGTCCATTAATTCATTCATAGATTTATTACTTTTTCCATTTACAAAGTGACTCTGCTCCCTGAAAGTTCAAATTTGTACAAATCCAGGCACGTTTCATGAAATACTAATTATTCAGGGATGATTATAAAAATACGGTTTGCATAAAATATCTGAGGAGCTTATTTAAATGCAGATTCCAGTTCCTCTACCCCCAATTATTTTTTTCTTAGATTTTGATAGAGCCCATGAATCAATATTTTTCAACAGGAATGCCCTTCCTCTCATCCTTCAAAAGCTTCTGTTGGAGTTATCTGTAGAAAATACAGTGAGAACCATAGTAGGCATGGTCAATGAGATTTTTTGTTGATTGTTGTAATATGTCCTAAAGCAAGAGGAAAAAAAACACTATAGAGAGTCTAATTTTTACAACAAAAGGAGCATAGAACAGAGATTTCTGAGGAAATGAAACTCTTTTGAAGTGTCTCTTGGAAACAAGGAAAAGTCTTGCTACGAAGCTTGGTTAATGCAGTTTGTATTGCCTTATTATTCTATCTTCTTTCCCAAAGATAATATTTTACAGGAGAACTTGAAAAATGTTAGAGTAGAAAGATTACATATATGATGAAATAGTTCTAGCATAGACCTGAGGATTTGGCTTAATTCAGATTCTGTGTTATCATATTACCATATTAAACCTTTATTTAGGATTCTTAATTTTGCTTTCATTTGATGTGACTCATAGCCCCCTTGACTGTCTTCTAGAAGTACTTTTTTTGTGTTTGGAATTGTATTTGTGTTTCATTCTTCATTTGTTTTTCTTTTCCACAAAATATCTGAACATTTGCAAATGATGACCAAGGTTTGTATATAGGTACTGCCTTTTAAATAAATATAAACTTGTATGCCACCAAAAATACACATCATTCTATATAACTTAATTTTATGGTATTTAATAAGAAATGTTGCTTTTTTTCCCTTCAACATTTTTCTAACAGTGAAAGTAGATCAACATGGCAAAATAGTCAGTCATTTGAAAATAAAATGTAGACCCATAAACAAATTATTGGCAATTATCCTTCATTCAACTATATACCTATGTGAAAATTCCTTTATTTGAGAACTGTTTTCAGTATATTTGTGGGTAAGTTGTTTAATGCATATTTCTCACTTTGCTAAGTTACAAGTTATTTGACATGTAATAATAACTTAAGTTAATGTAATTTTTCATATTTAGGCCATAGCTTTTCACTGAGTATTTTTGAAAAGGCAAAACACATTATGACAATGGCGTATGTGGTCTGTGGCCAAAGTACTGGGTCACAAGACTGACTTTAGCCATCCTACTGTCTCTTGCTAGTTTTGTCACCTGAGCTACAAATAATTAATTGTAAAATGCTGATAATAACATTTGACTTCCTATCACATAGGGATGTTATGGAGATAAAATGGAATATTCTCTGAAAGTGCTTTTAATTTTTTTTCTTTTTATCATGCATAACAGGAGTATTTGAAAAAAGACTCTAGAATTTATATACAAAACTTCCCTTCTAAATAAATGTATGTCCTCCAGCCCACATACATTTTATCCAGTAATAGAGCAAAGAAAAAAAAACTCCCATGAACTTTAAGAAATTGCCTACTGACAGTAAAAATTGATGTTTTTCACAAGATAATAAAAAAAAGGCTTGAAGAAAAGAAGGTAAAGCTACAAATGTATTTTCAAGCCAAAATATTTGACATATCAATACAAAGCATTACATCTTTCATTTTTAACATGTATATTTAGGCAAGGGCAAACATTGATATGACTCAGTTAAGGATATAGAGCAAAGTACTCCACTGTCTTTAATTTTCTTCAGTATAAATATATACTTTCTAGAAGGAAGAAAAAATGTTTTGTGCATACATATGAATGTCCAATTATAGAATAAAAAACTAGCAAAACTAACAAATGAGAAAACCAGCAAAAGTTGGGCTTGGTGCAAGAACTGGAAGGAGAGGTGAGGAGATAAAAAGAACCAGAAATTTATACTGTATGTTTACATGCTTCTGTGTAAATAAAGCCATGAAAGTGTTGAATAATCCACAAGCTTTAAAAACTGTTTCAGTTATATTGATAAGCATGAAAATATTTGAAACAGCACAGTTTTGATGGTTTTACATTAATTCATTGTATAAATAAATGACAACCAAATTGAAAATCAGTGTTAATTATTATTAGGGTTTTGTTGCTTCTGAAATAAACTTGCCCATTTCAAATACTTAATAAAATGGTGATGTTATACTTCAAGATGATTTTTTTAGCTGTGGCAACAATGATTTTCGTATGATTTGACTGAATATGAATTAAGTTTGTACTCTATGGAAGAGCCATCTGAAAGCGGTACAATATCTTGACTTGATTGGGAGGTTTTTCAGCTGGAAATGTGCAAACAAGTGTAATTAATTCAGCAGTTATTTGCATTTTAACAGAGAAACAATAGATATTAAAGAGGTATTAAAACTCTTCTGAATTGTAGTAATCTGTTTAGATTTCCATATGTTACAATATGTTATTTAATCATGTCTGAATAGAAACCTTAAAATTATTGAATGTGAATGCTGAATACACATTAACTGAGGAATGGTATAAAACTTTCCACTTACTTTCAGTATCAGAAAACAATAGTTATTGTGAAGTAAAGCTTTATTCAAAGTTTTAAAAGGTATTTTATAAAAACATTTTTCAAAAGCTGAAATGTTTAAACTTTTCCTATATATGAATTTCTTTTGGAATGAAAATGCTATGATTTTCAATAGTCTTATGTTCAGTAACTTCAAAGAGAAATATTCTTAACAATAGTGTTTTTTTTTAAGTTGCTCTAAATCTTTTAAATAGAAGAGGCACTAAAGAACACAATTGTAAAATAACATAATTGTTCTAATGGAAGCAAATTGAATCTATTGATTTTATTTTACTTTTAAGTGTTTTAGTTTCTTTAGGCAAAAGCTGATTGAATGCCTACTATTAATGTAAGATGAATTTGCTTATATCAGAATATTAACTTAAAACTTCATATCCAACTTTAATTTCTTTAAAACTTTCTTTTCCATGAATTGTCAGCTGGGCTTCATTAGGGCCAGCCATTTTTCATCTTTTAGGTGCTGCCATATTTACTTTTTAATTACTGACATTTGTGGTCATTGTATTTCAAGAATTCAATGTAGGTATTATTAATATGGTAAAACAAAATCTAAGCTAACCTTATGAAATTAATTTTACAAAAATATTATAGCATAGTATTAGAAATAACAACAGCTTATGTTAGCTTTGTATTCAGGTAGCCCTAGCTGCAGAGTTTACCATTGCCTCTTGCTGATTCTATGATTTGAAAATAGTAACTTTCTTCTTCCAAATATCAGATTCATCAACAGAAAAATAGGAATTTTAACAATATGTGTATCATAGGGTTTTGTGAAGATTAATATAGTATGCAATTCATGTGAAGTGCCCAATGTATCTAATAAAGGGTTAGAGCTAGAAAAAGGATTTTGTAGTTTTGTTTCAAAAGATCTTGAACTATAATTCATATCATTTTTATACCAGTTCCTTTCCTGTTTCCATCTGGTACATGAGATTTAGTAGATGTGAAAAAGAAATTAAGACCATAGGAATTTGGCTTTAGGAGTTTAAGTGTTTAGTCTTTTATCATAAATGTCTCATCTAGATATGCTCCACATATTTAGAAATTATTTCAGTATCTTCTACTTGATATTTAAGTCCTGCTCCTATGTTTTTCCTTCTGAAAATCAGAAAGAACTTTCTCAAGAGGTCATGTCACATGAACCTAAATTTTCCCCAATGTGTTAAAAAAAGAATCCTGTTCTTTTCTTCATTTAAAGATAGTGCCCTGGTTATTGGAGACCATTATAATGTTTAATTTTTCTAATAATTTGAGAGTTATTTTCAGTGATTTGAAATATTAAAACTTCTTTAAAAAAGTATTAATAACTAAAAACCTATATATGATTTTCTCGTGTGCATTTATTTTTGTTCTGAGGTTACTGCCTCCATGATTTATAGTCTTCGACATTCTTAGGTCCTTCTATATGGCATGGAGATGGTGATCCAGAGATTAACAGAGACAGACACTTTATTGGCCCATGCATTCCAGCTTATCATGGGCATAAGATATGCAGCATTCAAAGAAGAGCTCAAAAAAGTAATCATTGGGATGCCGAGGCAGGGATCTGCGATAAAAGGCTGTATGGATAAAAAAAAAAAAAAAAAAAAAAAAAAAGTAATCATTTCTCAAAGCTTGTACAGGCTAAATGCATTATCATATTATAATGCCTTCTTTTATCTCTCACAATTCAAGAGAATCCATACCAAATAATGTAAGCAAAAATATCAAGAGAGAAAAGGGGGAAGATTCATTCTTTTTTTTCAGGCCATAATCTGATGTTCCTATCTTTTTAAATGGACTTTTGACATTTATGATCTGAAACTTTCTCAAATAACATTGTTAATATTTTGGTACCATCTGATTCCTAATATCTTGGTGCCTGAGTTTAAGACATTTTTTACCAAAGTAGTTTAAGATAAGAAACGTATCTTGGCACCTATAGTCGTCTAAACACAAAAAAGCCGAACAAGCTTCTAGCAATTCTATTTTGATAAAATTAAGAAGATAAGTTATTCTACAATGTAAATGCTTTTAACTGAGAGAAAGCAAATCCTAAGAACACACATTTTAAATAATAACAAAAATAACATTCCTTTTACAAAAGAGTTCTGATTATTTGCTCATGGAGCTATTCCTTTTTCTACCAAGAAAAAAACTTGGTTGTTCCTTAAGAAAGGTTATCTTTGTTTGCTTGAAACATAGTTTCTAACCACAAAGTATAATGCCATCATAATATGCACATTATAAACTTATTTTCTAAATTGTATCAATGCTCTCTCTAGTAGTCATAGGCTTATAATTCTCAGTTCAGAGAAAAGGTAAAAAAGTCATGTGCTCATTACTGGTATTATAGTGGCTTCAGGATCTTAGCATTTTTAGTTCTCTCTGCCATTGAATGTTTTAATTGGCATGCTATCAACATAATTTCATTGTTTTTTATCTTCTTGATAAGCAAAAAAAATTAGAAATTTAAACAAAATAATTCTTTTTCGGAAAAGCACTAACACAAGTTAATGTAAGCTAATTTTAGGAGCTTTCAATGAAATCTAGGAGTCGAATTTCCTCTAAAATAATACTTATTTTTGATTATTCAAAAATAGATACTCAGTGCAAAGAACATGGAATTACAGAAGAATAAATGAATACATAATTACTCAGAAATAGTTAAAATGTTTTAGTGGTGTCCTTTCAATATTTTTACATATAATCTACAAAGAATAGAATAACACAATGTGCATTTAAAAAATACAATGCACATGCTAACTGCTTTCTATACATTACTTAATGATTTAAAAAATACTATGAAGTAGGCAGTCAGACAGAAAGGGACACAGATCCTTGCAAAACAAAATTTACCTAGTTGGCACTCGAGTCACATTCCTAAGCCTCAGAATTAAGCACTATGTAATACATACACATTAAAATGCCCATTTATATTAATATATGTATATTTACTTGTATATATATGTGTGTGTGTGTGCATGTGTATAATATTTTTTCATACAATAAAGTTCAAAATTTAACACCAGGAACTTATGCTTACAGTCATGATGGAATAACTGGTATTGGTCTTATTCCTCCACATTAAACAATTATAAAACTGGACAAAGTATATAAGGTCAGCTTTTCAAGCACTGGACAAAATGTGGCACAGGACTTTGATTTTTAAGGGAAACAAGTGAGGTGAGCCCTGTGTTTCACCCTGGCTTTCTTGACGGTGACACCTCCCCACCCAACTTGTATTAAGGGGAAGCTCAAGTATTAAGAGTGGGGAGTGGTGATCTCAGTGATCTGAGGAGGAAGAGATTAGAGTGTGAGGCTGTTAAGGAGGCTGGAATTTGTGTGACAGTATGACAAGAGAAGGAAGCTCAGCATAGGGAGTAGACAGAAGTCAAAAGGTTTGATTCCTTGGATCCTGAGCTGAGAACTGGGCTGCTCTTGCACAGGGCAAGACTACCCAAGACCTGAAAATGGTTGTTGTTTGTGAACTGATAGAGAGGGTTCAGACAGATCTGGGACACATCAGAGTTCCAGCCCTGCTGGAGAAAGTAAGCCTTCCTGAGTTCCTTTAGCATTCAGAGAAGACCTTATAAAAGTCAAACATTAGGAGTGATGACCACATACTGAATTAGGAACCACTCCTAAGAATGAGAGAAAAATGGAAAGAGACCCAGCTTAAAATAATGACTACAGAGGTGAAGTGGATCTGCCAGTACTTTAATTCCTGACAGAAAACTCAGCATCCCTTGAGAAGACAACATAAGCCAGCCACTCTACAAAGAATCAACTGTAATTAAAAAATTATTAATCATGAGATAAAGCAGGAAAACATGAACCAAAATCAAGACATAAAGCAATTAGTAGGAAAGGACCCCATTTTACTCAAATGCTGGAATTAGCTGACAAGACTTTTTAAAAGCAATTATTATACATATTTTATGGAATTAATGGAATGAAAAACAAGGAGTAATCAGACAAGAAATCTCCTTAGAAAATCTGAAACTAGAAAAATAACCAAAGGAGTTTATCATATAAAGGCAGGTCTAGAATATCTGAAATTTAAAAAAAAATCACTGAATAGTATTGACAGCTGATTGAACAGTACAGAAGGAAGGCTCAGTGAACCTCAAGATAGGCCAACAAATTATGCAAACTTAAGGTCAGAGATTAAAAAGACAAAACAGAATGAAAGGGCTTTGGAGACAGGACTTTTAAGAGGTAATCAAGGTCATAAGTGTGGGTTCCAAATCCAGAGGACTGGTGGCCTTCTAAGAAGAGGAAGAGAGAGCTCTTTTTCTCTCTCACATGTGTGCACTAAAACAAGGCCCTGTGGAGACACAGTGAAGAGGTGGCCATCTGCAGTGTAAGGAGAGAGCTCTCACCAGACATCAACCCTTTGGTACCTTGAACTTGAGCTTTACAGCTTCCATGACTGTGAGAAAATAAAGTTCTGTTGTTTAAGCCAACCAGTCTAAGATATTTTGTTATCGCAGCTTAAGTAGACAAAGTCATTAACATGTTGAACAAAGGAAACCAGGCACAAATGATAAAATGCTACTAATTTAATCATAAGAAATTCAAGAACAAGCAAAACTAATCCATAGTGTTAGAAATCAGCACATGGTGTGGTGAGCATGAAGAAACGTTCTAGGGTGATAGAAATATGTTGTATCTTGACGGGGTGTTTATTACATGGGTATATGCATTTATCAAAAGTCATTACATTGTACACTTAATATCTGTACCTTTCACTGTAAATTTGAATTTTTAAAAAATAGTGATTTTCACATAAAGCATGGCTACATAATGTTACATCATGAGAATATTCAAGGAGTCAAAATTAAACTTGATATTTGTTACTCTTAAAATGATTAAATTTTGTAAAGGCATATGAGGTATGAAAAGCAATTATGGGCACTTGCTACAGAAATATTTCATAACCATGACCTCTGATAAGTTTTCCAAAAGTGTGTACCTCTTGTAAGCCTGGTTTTTGAATAATCCTGAGCAGAAACAGAAATTGTTATTTTAATTTCACAGTAGCACTTCAAAAAACAGAATTTGATCTTTGATGATAAATTTTCTAATTTTGAATATATATACTCTCCCAATGTGGTCACACTATCTTTCATTTGATATACTGAAATTTTCTTTCTCCTCAATTTGTGATATAGAGCCAAAGATGTGGGGATTTGACCAGAAACTGTCCTTACTGTCAACTGAAAAGGTGTAGTACTGTAACATGAATCTGCTTATATTCTTTCTTTAAACATCTTTGAGATATGCATGTGTCATAAAGTTCACCCATTTAAAGTGTACAATTCAGTGGTTTTTACTGTATTTACAATTGTGTAACCATCCCACAATCTAAGTTTAGAACATTTTCATTAACCCCAAAGAAACCCGATTATCAGTCACTCCTTGCTCCTGACAGCACTCACTCCCTCACTCCCTTACTTCTAGGTGATCATTAATTTATTTTCATTCTTAAGGATTTGCCTATTCTGAGTGTTACGTATATGTGGAGTCATAAACTATGTGGTCTTTTGTGAAGAGCTTCTTTTACTTAACATAAGATCACTGTGTAGCATGTATTAGTATTTTATTCTTTTTTAAAAATAATTGACACTGGGTTTTAGAGCATTTTTAGATTCACAGCAAAATTGAGTTTCCATATATACACAGCTTTTCTTACGATTAACATCCAGCACCAGAGTGATACATTTGTTATCACCCAAAGTCCATACTTTACACCAGCGTTCATTTTTGGTGTTGTGCATGCAGTTGATTATGAAAAATGTATAATGACATATATTTGCCATTACAATATCATACAGGGTTTTCACTATTTTCCAAATCCTCTGTGTTCCATCTATTTATACCTTCCTGTAACCCCTGCACACCACCGATCCTTTTGCTGTCTCCATAGTTTTGTCTCTACCAGAATATCATACAGGTTTATTCATACAGTATGTAGGCTTTTAAGATTGGTTTCTTTCACTCAGTAATATGCAGTTAGGGTTCCTCCATGTTCTTTTATGGCTTGATAGCTCATTTCTTTTTACACTGAATAACATTCCATTGCCTGCATGTACCACAATTTATTTATCAGTTCAGCTACTGAAGGACATCTTACTTGGTTCCAACCCCTTGTCGGTTATAAAAAATACTACTGCTAAAAACATCTGTTTGCAGTTTTTTGTGTGGACATAGTTTTCAACTCATATGAGTAAGTATAAAGGAAAATGATTGCTGGATTGTATAGTAAAAGTATGTTAGATTTACGAGAAACTGCCAAACTGGTTTCCATTTCTTTTTGTTACACACCCTCATCAGTATTTGTTGTTATGACTTTTTAAAAAAATTTTAGCCATTATAATGGGTTTTCAATGATACCTTGTTTTATCTGCAATTCCCTAATAATATAATGATGTTGAGCACATTTTAATTTGCTTATTTGCTATCTATATATCTTCTTAGGTGTGATGTCTGTTAAGATCTTTGGCCCATTTCTTCAATTGGCCTGTTTTCTTATTGTTGAGTTTTAAGAACTCTTTGTATATTTTGGATAACAGTCCTTTATCAGATATATCTTTACAAATACTTTCTCCCAGTCTGTGGCTGTCTTCTCATTCTCTTAACATTATATTTCACAGAGTAGAAGTTTTTAATTTTAATGAAATCCAGCTTATTAATTATTTCTTCTTGGATTGTGGCTTTGTTGTATCTAAAAAGGTATCACTCAAAGTCATCTTGGTTTTCTTTTATGCTTAATTAATTAATTAATTAATTTATTTATTTATTATTTTGGTATCATTAATCTACAATTACATGAAGAACATTATGTTTTCTAGGCTCCCCCTTTCACCAAGTCCCCCCCACACACCCCTTCACAGTCACTGTCCATCAGCGTAGTAAGATGCTGTAAAATCACTACTTGTCTTCTCTCTGTTGTAGAGCCTGCCCCGTACACCCTCCACATAATACATGCTAATTGTAATGCCCCCTTTCTTATTCCCACCCTTATCCCTCCCTTCCCACCCATCCTCCCCAGTCCCTTTCCCTTTGGTAACTGTTAGTCCATTCGTGGGTTCTGTGATTCTGCTGCTGTTTTGTTCCTTCAGTTTTTCTTTGTTCTTATACTCCACATATGAGTGAAATCATTTGTTACTTGTCTTTCTCCACCTGGCAGATTTCACTGAGCATAATACCCTCTAGCTCCATCCATGTTGCTGCCAATGGTAGGATTTGTTTTCTTCTTATGGTTGAATAATATTCCATTGTGTATATGTACCACATCTTCTTTATGCATTCATCTACTGATGGACATTTAGGTTGCTTACATTCCTTGACTATTGTAAATAGTGCTGTGATAAACATAGGGGTACACCTGTCTTTTTCAAACTGGGCTGCTACATTCTTAGGGTAAATTCCTAGAACTGTAATTCCTGGGTCAAATGGCATTTCTATTTTGAGCATTCTGAAGAACCTCCATACTGCTTTCCACAATGGTTGAACTAATTTACATTTCCACCAACAGTGTAGGAGGGTTCCCCTTTCTCCACAACCTCTCCAACATTTGTTGTTGTTTGTCTTTTGGATGGTGGCCATCCTTACTGGTGTGAGGTGATACCTCATTGTATTTTTAATTTGCATTTCTCTGATGACAAACGATGTGGAACATCTTTTCATGTGTCTGTTGGCCATCTGAATTTCTTCTTTAGAGAACTGTCTTTTCAGCTCCTCTGCCCATTTTTTAATTGGATTATTTGTTTTTTGTTTGTTGAGGTGTGAGTTCTTTATATATTTTGGATGTCAACCCTTTATTGGATCTATATTCTCCCATACTGTAGGATACCGTTTTGTTCTATTGATGGTGTCCTTTGCTGTACAGAAGCTTTTCAGCTTGATATAGTCCCACCTGTTCATTTTTGCTTTTGTTACCCTTGCCCGGGGAGTTATGTTCATGAAGTAGTCACTCATTTTTATGTCCATGAGATTTTTGCCTATGTTTTTTTCTAAGAGTTTTATGGTTTCATGACTTACATTCAGGTCTTTGATCCATTTTGAATTTGCTTTTGTGTATGGGGTTAGACAATGGTCCAGTTTCATTCTCTTACATGTAGCTGTCCAGTCTTGCCAGCACCATCTGGTGAAGAGACTGTCATTTCCCAATTGTATGTCCATAGCTCCTTTATTGTATATTAATTGGCCATATATGTTTGGGTTAATGTTTGGAGTCTCTATTCTGTTCCACTGGTCTGTGGCTCTGTTCTTGTGCCAGTACCAAATTGTCTTGATTACTGTGGCTTTGTAGTAGAGCTTGAAGTTGGGGAGTGAGATCCCCCCCGCACTTTATTCTTTCTTCTCGGGATTGCTTTGGTTATTCTGTGTCTTTGGTGGTTGTGTATGAATTTTAGAACTATTTGTTCCAGTTCATTGAAGAATGCTGTTGGTAATTTGATAGATAGTGCATTGAATCTGATATTAATTCTTCCTAGCCTTCCTAGTATTTCCTCCTCTTCTATTTTTTGGAAAACTTTAAGGAGAATGGGTATTATGTCTTCTCTATATGTCTGATAAAATTCCGAGGTAAATCCATCTGGCTCAATGGATCAAAGACCTGAATGTAAGTCATGAAACCATAAAACTCTTAGAAAAAAACATAGGCAAAAATCTCATGGACATAAAAATGAGTGACTACTTCATGAACATAACTCCCTGGGCAAGGGAAACAAAAGCAATTCATCCCAGGAGCATGGGATGAATTTCCAT
This sequence comes from Manis javanica, assembly GCF_040802235.1. NCBI lineage: Eukaryota > Metazoa > Chordata > Mammalia > Pholidota > Manidae > Manis > Manis javanica. The sequence continues at coordinate 156,704,123 of NC_133157.1, forward strand.
TTGTTAGTGTCGTCTTTAATTTCTCTTAAAAGTGTCTTGTAGTTTTCAGGGTATAGGTCTTTCACTTCCTTGGTTAGGTTTACTCCTAGGTGTTTTATTCTTTTTGATGCCATTGTGAATGGAATTGTTTTCCTGATTTCTATTTCTATTAGTTCATTGTTAGTGTATAGGAAAGCCACAGATTTCTGTGTTAATTTTGTATACTGCAACTTTGCTGAATTCCTACATTAGTTCTAATAGTTTTGCAGTGGAGGCTTTAGGGTTTTTTATGTACAATGTCATGTACAATATCTGCAAATAGTGACAGTTGAACTTCTTCTTTACCAATCTGGATTCCTTGTATTTCTTTGTTTTGTCTAATTGCCATGGCTAGGACCTCCAGTACTATGTTGAATAACAGTGGGGAGATTGGGCATCCCTGTCTTGTTCCCAATCTCAGAGGAAAAGCTTTCAGCCTCTCGCTGTTTAGTATGATGTTAGCTGTGGGTTTATCATATATGGCCCTTATTATGTTGAGATACTTGCCCTCTATGCCCATTTTGTTGAGAGTTTTTATCATGAATGGATGTTGAATTTTGTCAAATGCTTTTTCAGCATCTATGGAGATGATCATGTGGTTTTTGTCCTTTTTGTTGATGTGGTAGATGATGTTGATGGATTTTACAATGTTGTACCATCCTTGTATCCCTGGGATGAATCCCACTTGGTCATTGTTTATGATCCTTTTGATGTATTTTTGAATTCAGTTTGCTAATATTTTGTTGAGTACTTTTACATCTATGTTCATCAGTGATATTGGTCTGTAGTTTTCTTTTTTGGTGGGGTCTTTGCCTGGTTTTGGTATTAGGGTGATGTTGGTTTCATAGAATGAGTTTGGGAGTATTTCCTCCTCTTCTATTTTTTGGAAAACTTTAAGGAGAATGGGTATTATGTCTTCTCTATATGTCTGATAAAATTCCGAGGTAAATCCATCTGGCTCAGGGGTTTTGTTTTTGGTAGTTTTTTGATTACCACTTTAATTTCGTTGCTGGTAATTGGTCTGTTTAGATTTTCAGTTTCTTTCTGGGTCAGCCTTGGAAGGTTGTATTTTTCTAGAACGTTGTCCTTTTCTCCTAGGTTTTCCATTTTGTTAGCATGTAGATTTTCATAGTATTCTCTAATAATTCTTTGTATTTCTGTGGGGACCGTCGTGATTTTTCTTTTCTCATTTCTAATTCTGTTGATGTGTGTTGACTCTCTTTTTCTCTTAATAAGTCTGGTTAGAGGCTTATCTATTTTGTTTATTTTCTCGAAGAACCAGCTCTTGGTTTCATTGATTTTTTCTATTGTTTTATTCTTCTCAATTTTATTTATTTCTTCTCTGATCTTTATTATGTCCCTCCTTCTGCTGACCTTAGGCCTCATTTGTTCTTCTTTTTCCAATTTTGATAATTGTGACATTGGACTATTCATTTGGGATTGTCCTTCCTTCTTTAAATATGCCTGGATTGCTATATACCTTACTCTTAAGACTGCTTTTGCTGCATTCCACAGAAGTTGGGGCTTTGTGTTGTTGTTCTCATTTGTTGCCATATATTGCTGGATCTCCATTTTAATTTGGTCATTCATCCATTGATTATTTAGGAGCATATTGTTAAGCTTCCATGTGTTTGTGTGCCTTTTTGTGTTCTTTTTACAATTTCTTTCTACTTTTATAACTTTGTGGTCTGAAAAGTTGGTTGGTAGGATTTCAATCTTTTGGAATTTACTGAGGCTCTTTTTGTGGCCTAGTATATAGTCTATTCTGGAGAATGTCCCATGTGCACTTGAGAAGAATGTGTATCCTGTTGCTTTTGGATGTAGAGTTCTATAGATGTCTATTTGGTCCATCTGTTCTAGTGTGTTGTTCAGTGCCTCTGTGTCCTTACTTATATTCTGTCTGGTGGATCTGTCCTTTGGAGTGAGTGGTGTGTTGAAGTCTCCCAGAATGAATTCATTGCATTCTATTTCCTCCTTTAATTCTGTTAGTATTTGTTTCACATATGTTGGTGCTCCTGTATTGTATGCATATATGTTTATAATGGTTATATTCTCTTGTTGGACTGAGCCCTTTATCATTATGTAATGTCCTTCTTTATCTCTTGTTACTTTCTTTGTTTTGAAGTCTATTTTGTCTGATACTAGTATTGCAACACCTGCTTTTTTCTCCCTGTTGTTGCATGAAATATCTTTTTCCATCCCTTGACTTTTAGTCTGTGCATGTCTTTGGGTTTGAGGTGAGTTTCTTGTAAGCAGCATATAGATGGGTCTTGCTTTTTTATCCATTCTATTACTCTGTGTCTTTTGTTTGGTGCATTCAGTCCATTTACATTTAGGGTGATTATTGAAAGATATGTACTTATTGCCATTGCAGGCTTTAGATTCATGGTTACCAAAGCTTCAAGTTTAGCTTCTTTACTACCTTACTGTCTAACTTATCTTGCTCATTGAGCTATTATAAACACAGTCTGATGATTATTTCTCTCCCTTCTTATTCCTCCTCCTCCATTCTTCATATGTTGGGTGTTTTGTTTTATGCTCTTTTTAGGAGTGCTCCCATCTATAGCAGTCCCTCTAACATACCCTGTAGAGGTGGTTTGTGGGAGGCTAATTCCCTCAAGTTTTGCTTGTCTTGGAATTGTTTAATCCCTCCTTCATGTTTAAATGATAATCATGCTGAATACAGTATGCTTGGTTCAAGGCCCTTCTGTTTCATTGCATTAAATATATCATGCCATTCTCTTCTGGTCTGTAAGGTTTCTGTTGAGAAGTCTGATAATAGCCTGATGGGTTTTCCTTTGTAGGTGACCTTGTTACTCTCTCTGGCTGCCTTTAAAACTCTGTCCTTGTCCTTGACCTTTGCCATTTTAGTTATTATTTGTCTTGGTGTTGTCCTCTTTGGGTCCTTTCTCTCAGGAGTTCTGTGTGCTTCCGTAGTCTGAGCAACTATTTCCTCCCCCAGTTTGGGGAAGTTCTCAGCAATTATTTCTTCAAAGACACTTTCTATCCCTTTTTCTCTGTCTTCTTCTTCTGGTACCCCTATAATGTGGATATTGTTCCTTTTGGATTGGTCACACAGTTCTCTTAATATTGTTTCATTCCTGGAGATCCTTTTATCTTTCTCTGTGTCAGCTTCTATGCATTCCTGTTCTCTGGTTTCTATTCCATCAATGGCCTCTTGCATCTTATCCATTCTGCTTATAAATCCTTCCAGAGATTGTTTCATTTCTGTAATCTCCCTCCGGATGTCATCCCTTAGCTCTTGTATATTTCTCTGCAGCTCTGCCAGCATGTTTATGATAAGAAGAAAGTCCTTTCCTGCGTGGTGGATGCCTTGCCCTTCTCCGCTGCCTGTGTCAGTTAACCACACTCCTGGAGCAGTCACTGGGTTAATCCCCTAAGCTGCTGTAGAGGGGGGTCTCCATCTGAGCAGCACAGAGCCCTGCAGGGAGTGGCAGGCATGCCAGGTACACTCCTCCTCAATAGCGGTGCCCCTGTCGGGCAGCTGTGTGCCAGCAGCGGCCTTTGGGTTTGGCCCGTGCGGCTGTGTGTCGGGCTGGGATTCTGGTCGGCTGCTGGGAGCATGGCTGCTCCCTCTGGTACCACTGCAGTTGCGCGTGGGCCTCTCCCTTGCCCCTCTGGTGCTGTTGCCCCTGGCACATGCGGGCTGCACTCAGGCCACTTGGTCACACTGCTGCAGGCTTGCACAGACCTCTCCCAGGCTCCTCTGGCGCCGCTGCTGTCGGCACACGTGGGCTGCTCCCAGGTTGTTCGGTTGCCACTGTGGCAGGCTTGCACGAGCCGCTCCCGTTCCCCCCTGGCACCGCCGGCGCACGCGGGCTGCTCCCGGTCCCCTCTGGTGCCACCACTCCTGGCATGCGCTGCCACTCTCTAATTACTGTGCCGGTGTGTCGGGTTCCGTGCCAGTTGGGGGAACAACTGGCAGGCTGCTTTGTGTTGTGAGGAGCTTCAACTGTGCTGCCATCCAGGCAGTTAGGGCGCCTAAAGTTCCCTAGGATTCCCAGGTGCTGGCTAAGTGTGCTGGGACGACTTCGTCCAGCTGTGGGGTCCCTGTCTCTTTAAGACTTGCAAAAAACACTCACTTTTCTTTTGTCTCAGGGGTGCCAGTTGCAGGGACCTGCCCGCAGGTTTTGCTTTTCTGTTTCTCTAATATCCAGCACCCCGTGTACCTTGTATGTGTGCTCCAGGTGTGGATTTCTAGAGCTGGTTGTTTAGCAGTCCTGGGCTTTTACTCCCTCCCCGTTCCAACTCCTTTATTCCCACCGGGTTCTGGGTTGGGGGAGTGTTTGGGTCCCGCCTGACCGCGGCTTCTATCTTACCCCCTTCATGTGATGTTGAGTTCTTGCAGATGTAGATGTATCCTGGCTGTTGTGCTGTATCCACTGGTGTCTCTTTTAGTAGTAGTTGTATTTATTGTATTTTCATAAATATATATGTTTTTAGGAGGAGATTTCCACTGAACTACTCATGCCGCCATCTTTTTTAATGCTTTCTTATAAAAGTTTTATAGTGTTGTATTTTACAATTAGGTCTGTGATCCATTCTGAGTTATTTTTTGTGAAAGATGTATGGTCTGTATCTAGATTCATTTTCTGCATATGGATGTCCAATTGTTTCAGTACCCTTTGTTGTAAGGAGCATCTTTTTTCCATTTTACTGCCTTTGCTACTTTGTCAAAGATCAGTAAGTTATATATAGGTGAGTCTATTTCTAATCTCTATATTCTGTTTCATTGACCTGTTTGTCTACTCTTGCACCAATGCTATACTGTCTTGATTACTTTAGATTTATGGTAAATCTTGAAATTAGGTACTGTCAGTCCTTCAACTTTGCTTGTCTGTTTCAATATTGAGTTAACTACTCTGGACCTTTTGCCTGTCCATATGAACTTTAAAATCAGTTTGTTGATATCCACTAAATAACTTGATTGGCATTGTACTGAATCTCTCTATCAAGTTGGTAAGAACTGACATCTTGATAATAATGAGTCTTCCTATCTATGAAAATGAAATACCTCTTCATTTATTTTTCTTTTTCTTCATCAGAGATTTGTAGTTTTCCTCATCTAGATCTTATATATATATTGATAGATTTATACCTAAGTATTTCATTGTTTAGGCTGCTAATGTAAATTTTTTAAATTTTTTTAAATTTTTTAAATTGTTTAAATTTTTAAATGTTTTAAATTTTTTTTCAAATTCCACTTGTTCATTGATGGTATTTAAGAAAGCAGTTGACATTTGTATACTAACCTATATCCTGCAAACTTGCTCTAATTACTAATTAGTTCCAGGAATCCTTTTTCAGTTTTTCACATATTTTACATAGACAATCATATCATCTGCAAACAAAGGCAATTTTATTTCTTCCTTCCCATCTATATACCTTCTATTTCCATATCTTAATGAAGTACCTGCAACTTGAAGTACAGTGTTGAAAAGAATTGATGATAGATAACATCTTTTACTTGTACCAGATCTTAGTAGGAAAGTTTTAAATTTCTTGCCATTAAGTATGATTTTAGCTGTAGGATTTTTTAAAGATATTCTTTCTTAAGTTGAGGATGTTCCCCTTTATTCCTAGTCTACTGAGGGTTTTTATCATTAATGAGTGATGGATTTTGGCAAATCCTTTTCTTCATCTATTGATGTCATCATGTAATTTTACTTTTCAGTCTGTTGAAGTTATAAACTACATTGATTTTTGTATGTGGAGCCAGTCTTGCATACCTTGGACAAATCTCATCTAGTCATGGTTTATAATTCGTTTTATACATTTTTGGATTCATCCTTTTATTTAGGATTTTTATGTGTCTATTCATGAAACATACTGATCAATTGCTTTCTTTTCCTGTATTGTCTTTATCTGCTTTTGGGATTATTGTAAAAAAAATGCTGGCCTCAAAGAATAGTTACGAATAGTAGGAAGTTAGGAAGTATTTTTTTTTGCTTTTATGTTCTGGAAGAGATTGTAGAGAATTGGTATAGTTTATTCCTTAAGGGTTTGGTGTAATTCACAGGTGAGGCCTGGTCTTCCTGTTTTAGATGATTATTAATTATTGATTCATTTCATTAATGGATATAGGCCTATTCCAGTTGTGTATTTCTTTCTTCTTCTCAGTTTTGGCAATTTGTGTATTTCAAAGAATTTGTGTTTTATCTAGATTATCAAATTTTTGTGCATAGGTTTGTTCATACTGTTGCTTTTTATCTTTTTATTGCTTTATTATCCTTTTAATGTCCATATTATCTGTAGTGATGTTCCTTCTTTCATTTCTGATTTTAGTAATTTGTGTCTTCATAGTTTTTTCTTAGATAGGTTAGAGGCTTATTAATTTAATTCAGCTTTTCAGACTTCCAGATTTTGGTTTTGTTTATCTTCTCTACTGATTTCTTGTATCAGCGTCACTGGTTCTGCTCTAATTTTTGTTATTTCTTCTCTTCTCCTTACTTTGGATTTAATTTGATCTTTTTTTTCTAGTTTCTAAAGGTAGAAGCTTAGATTATTGGTTTTAGATCTTCTTTTCTTACATATATAAATTCAATGCTGTAAATTTCTCTCTAAGCATTGCTTTTGCTGCATCCACAAATTTTGAAAAGTTTATTTTCATTTTCAACTAGTTCAACATTTTTAAGTGTTCTTGCTTTTTCTTCTTTCATCCATATGTTATTTAGATATGTGTTGTTCAATCTCCAATTATTTTGTAATTTTCCATCATTTTCCTGTTACTGATTTCTAGTTTAACCCTGCTTTATCTGAAAGTAGACATTGCATGATCTTTATTTTTTTTAATTTTATTTTTTAAAACTTAAAAAAGAAGTTTTGTTTTATGACCATGAATGTGGTTGATCTTGGAGAATATTCCATGTGAGATTGAGAAGAATGTGTGTTTTGCTGTTATTAGATGAAGTAGTAATAGATGTCAATTATATACAGCTGATTGATGGGGTTGTTGAGTTCAGTTATGTCCTTACTGATTTTCTGCCTGCTGAATCTGTCCATTTCTGATAGAAGGGTGGTGAAGTTTTCACTTTTAACAATCAATCCATCTATTTCTACTTGCAGTTATTTCTGATTTTGCCTTATCTATTTTGATACTCCTTTGTTAGGCATATACACACTAGGGATTATTATGTCTTCTAGGATAATTGACCCTTTATTATGATGTAGTGTCCCTCTTCATTCCTGATAATTTTCCTTGCTCTGAAGTTTGGTCTGTCAGAAATTAATATAGTTTCTCTCATATTCTTTTTTTTTTTTTTTTGAGAGGGCATCTCTCATATTTATTGATCAAATGGTTGTTAACAACAATAAAATTCAGTATAGGGGGGTCAATGCTCAATGTACAATCATTAATCCATCTCAAGCCTAACTCTCATCAGTCTCCAATCTTCTGAAGCATAACGAACAAGTTCTTACATGGTGAATGAATTCTTACATAGTGAATAAATTCTTACATGGTGAACAGTACAAGGGCATTCATCACAGAAACTTTCGGTTTTGATCACGCATTATGAAGTATAAACAATCAGGTCAAATATAAATATTCGTTTGATTTTTATACTTGATTTATATGTTGATCCCACATTTATCCCTTTATTATTATTATTATTATTATTTTTAATAAAATGCTGAAGTGGTAGGTAGATGCAAGATAAAGGTAGAAAACATAGTTTAGTGTTGTAAGAGAGCAATTGTAGATGATCAGGTGTGTGCCTGTAGACTATGTGTTAATCCAAGCTAGACAAGGGCAATAAACCATCCACACATGCAGAAGATTTCTGTCAAAGCAGGGGGGATGAGGTTCTGAGCCTCACCTCTGTTGATCCCCAATTTCTCACCTGATGGCCCCCCTGCGACTGTGCCTGTCTTAGATTGTTCCTCCCTTGAGGAATCTTACCCGTCTCTGGCTAACCAGTCATCTTCCGGGGCCATACAGGGAAATGTAAAGTTGGTAAGTGAGAGAGAAGCCATATTGTTTGAAAAGGTTAGCTTTTTACTTCTTTGCAGATTTATGCCCTGTGGCTTCTATGCCCAGCACTTGTCTCGAGGTATCTTTACCACCTGGAGGAATTATGATACTCGGTAAATTCGATATGAGGCACGAATTCTATTTAAGGGTTGTAATTAGGAAGGAAGAAGAAAAGCTATAGATGTAGCATATGGAAAGAAACATGGGAGGATTGATTATTTCTTTGACATATCTTCTTGTAGAGTACCTTAAGTATGTATAGGTTTTAAACTACTAACTAATTTGCACACACATATTAACATAATAGGAATATGGTGACATAAACAAAGCAAATCTATAATTACCATCCATCTCCAGTGAAGCCAAGAAAACCATTTAGGCACCCTAGGCATTTGTGAAAATTTATCTATGATATGATGGATATTGTCCAACTGTACTTGATCAGACAAATGAAAGCAGCCCATTTCTGGGATCTGTTCACATCCCATATGTTCTTTTAACTGTAGATAGTCTATAGTCATGAGATTTTGGAGTGCTACACCTTGCACCCCTCCCAACTCCTGGTTGAGTTCCAACAGTACAGATCCGGTCAAATTCGTTGTCTCACTGTATGCACATGCCAGCCTAGACATCTCCCTCCTCATTCCTATGGCAAGTCCAGGAGACGGTGGTCTGGATGCAGCCACAACCGCAGCATCGTCCGGATCCCTGTGGAGGCTTTTTGATGATCATCCCCCGGCACAAGTCCTCCAGAGAGTGCTGATGCCGGAAGCTCCTCCTCATATCGTATCTTAGTTCATTTTCTGGGTATCCAAGCTAGGCCTTGATCTTCTGCATAGAAACAAACAGACCCTTTGCCCACACTTTGACATGCCCTCTATACCACTGTGCAGAACTCTTTGGAGGTCAGCACACAGGAACTGCTTTTTTTTTTTTTATTAAGAGAAAGGAATATTATCAGAAAAGAGTACCTCCATAGCTGATCATCTGACACCCTTTAAGTGATCAACATTAAGGATATTTAAAGCATGCGTTGATCTTTGATTTACCAATAGTTTTATCCTATCAAGGAGTAATCCCCCTTTCTTTCTTTCTTTCTTTCTTTCTTTCTTTTTTTTTTTCTTTTTTTCTTTTTTTCTTTTTTTTTTCTTTTTTTTTTTTTTTCTTTCTTTTTTTTTTTATTTTTAATCTACACTTACATGAAGAATACTATGTTTACTATGCTCTCCCCTATATCAGGTCCCCCCTAACAACCACATTACGGTTACTGTCCATCAGCTTAGCAAAATGTTGTAGAATCCCTACTTGTCCTCTCTGTGTTGTGCAGCCCACCCTCTCCTTTCTCCCTCCCCTCATTCATGCTAATCTTAATACCCCCCTTTTTCTTCCCCCCCCTTATCCCTCCCTGCCCACCCATCCTCCCCAGTTCCTTTCCCTTTGGTACCTGTTAGTCCATTTTTGGATTCTGTAATTCCACTGCTGTTTTGTTCCTTCAGTTTTTCCTTTGTTCTTATACTCCTCAGATGAGTGAAATCATTTGGTATTTCTCTTTCTCCACTTGGCTTATTTCACTGAGCATAATACCCTCCAGGTCCATCCATGTTGTTGCAAATGGTAGGATTTGCCCTCTTCTTATGGCTGAGTAGTATTCCATTGTGTATATGTACCACATCTTCCTTATCCATTCATCTACCAATGGACATTTAGGTTGCTTCCAATTCTTGGCTATTGTAAATAGTGGTGCGATAAACATAGGGGTGCATCTGTCTTTCTCAAACTTGATTGCTGCGTTCTTAGGGTAAATTCCTAGGAGTAGAATTCCTGGGTCGAATGGTAGGTCTGTTTTGAGCATTTTGATGAACCTCCAAACTGCTTTCCACAATGGTTGAACTAATTTACATTCCCACCAGCAGTGTAGGAGGGTTCCCCTTTCTCCACAGCCTTGCCAACATTTGTTGTTATTTGTCTTTTGGATGGCAGCTATCCTTACTGGTGTGAGGTGATACCTCATTGTAGTTTTAATTTGCATTTCTCTGATAATTAGCGATGTGGAGCATCTTTTCATGTGTCTGTTGGCCATCTGTATTTCTTTTTTAGAGAACTGTCTGTTCAGTTCCTCTGCCCATTTTTTAATGGGGTTATTTGTTTTTTGTTTGTTGAGGTGTGTGAGCTCTTTATATATTCTGGACGTCAAGCCTTTATCGGATCTGTCATTTTCAAATATATTCTCCCATACTGTAGGGCTCCTTTTTGTTCTATTGATGGTGTCTTTTGCTGTACAGAAGCTTTTCAGCTTAATGTAGTCCCACTGGCTCATTTTTGCTGTTGTTTTCCTTGTCCGGGGAGATATGTTCAAGAAGAGGTCACTCATGTTTATGTCTAAGAGGTTTTTGCCTATGTTTTTTTCCAAGAGTTTAATGGTTTCATGACTTACATTTAGGTCTTTGATCCATTTTGAGTTTACCTTTGTATATGGGGTTAGACAATGGTCCAGTTTCATTCTCCTACATGTAGCTGTCCAGTTTTGCCAACACCATCTGTTGAAGAGACTGTCATTTTGCCATTGTATGTCCATGGCTCCTTTATCAAATATTAATTGACCATATTTGTTTGGGTTAATGTATGGAGTCTCTAATCTGTTCCACTGGTCTGTGGCTCTGTTCTTGTGCCAGTACCAAATTGTCTTGATTATTATGGCTTTGTAGTAGAGCTTGAAATTGGGGAGTGAGATCCCCCCTACTTTATTCTTCTTTTTCAGGATTGCTTTGGTGTTTCCATTTGAATTTTTGAATTATTTGTTCCAATTCATTGAAGAATGTTGCTGGTAATTTGAGAGGGATTGCATCAAATCTGTATATTGCTTTGGGCAGGATGGCCATTTTGACAATATTAATTCTTCCTAGCCATGAGCATGGGATGAGCTTCCATTTATTAGTTTCCCCTTTAATGTCTCTTAAGAGTGACTTATAGTTTTCAGAGTATAAGTCTTTCACTTCTTTGGTTAGGTTTATTCCTAGGTATTTTATTCTTTTTGATGCAATGGTGAATGGAATTGTTTTCCTGATTTCTCTTTCTATTGATTCATTGTTAGTGTATAGGAAAGCTACAGATTTCTGTGTGTTAATTTTGTATCCTGCAACTTTGCTGTATTCCGATATCAGTTCTAGTAGTTTTGGAGTGGAGTCTTTAGGGTTTTTTATGTACAGTATCATATCATCTGCAAATAGTGACAGTTTAACTTCTTCTTTACCAATCTGGATTCCTTATATTTCTTTGTTTTGTCTGATTGCCGTGGCTAGGACCTCCAGTACTATGTTAAATAACAGTGGGGAGAGTGGGCATCCCTGTCTGGTTCCCGATCTCAGAGGAAATGCTTTCAGCTTCTCGCTGTTCAGTATAATGCTGGCTGTGGGTTTATCATATATGGCCTTTATTATGTTGAGGTACTTGCCCTCTATTCCCATTTTGCTGAGAGTTTTTATCATGAATGGATGTTGAATTTTGTCAAATGCTTTTTCAGCATCTATGGAGATGATCATGTGGTTTTTGTCTTTCTTTTTGTTGATGTGGTGGATGATGTTGATGGATTTTCGAATGTTGTACCATTCTTGCATCCCTGGGATGAATCACGCTTGGTCATGGTTTATGATCCTTTTGATATACTGTTGAATTCTGTTTGCTAATATTTTATTGAGTATTTTTGCATCTACATTCATCAAGGATATTGGTCTGTAATTTTCTTTTTTGGTGGTTACTTGCCTGGTTTTGGTATTAGGGTGATGTTGGCTTCATAGAATGAGTTTGGGAGTATTCCCTCTTCTTCTATTTTTTGGAACACTTTAAGGAGAATGGGTATTATGTCTTCTCTGTGTGTCTGATAAAATTCCGAGGTAAATCCGTCTGGCCCCGGGGTTTTGTTCTTGGGTAGTTTTTTGATTACTGTTTCAATTTCTTTGCTCATAATTGGTTTGTTTAACTTTTGTGTTTCTTCCTTGGTCAGTCTTGGGAGGTTGTATTTTTCTAGGAAGTTGTCCATTTCTTCTAGGTTTTCCAGCTTGTTGGCATATAGGTTTTCATAGTAGTCTTTAATAAATCTTTGTATTTCTGTGGAGTCTGTCGTGATTTTTCCATTCTCATTTCTGATTATGTTGATTTGTGTTGATTCTCTTTTTCTCTTAATAAGTTTGGCTAGAGGCTTATCTATTTTGTTTATTTTCTCAAAGAACCAGCTCTTGGTTTCATTGATTTTTTTCTATTGTTTTATTATTCTCAATTTTGTTTATTTCTTCTCTGATCTTTATTATGTCCCTCCTCCTGCTGAGTTTAGGCCTCATTTGTTCTTCTTTTTCCAGTTTCGATAATTGTGATGTTAGACTATTCATTTGCGATTGTTCTTCCTTCTTCAAGTGTGCCTGGATTGCTATATACTTTCCTCTTAAGACTGCTTTCGCTGCATCCCACAAAACTTGGGGCTTAGTGTTGTTGTTGTCATTTGTTTCTATATATTCCTTGATCTCTATTTTGATTTGTTCATTGATCCATTGATTATTTAGTAGCATGTTGTTAAGCCTCCATGTGTTTGTGAGCCTTTTTGTTTTCTTTGTAGAATTTATTTCTCGTTTTATACCTTTGTGGTCTGAAAAATTGGTTGGTAGAATTTCAATATTTTGGAATTTACTGAGTCTCTTTTTGTGAGCTAGTATGTGGTCTATTCTGGAGAATGTTCCATGTGCACTTGAAAAGAATGTATATCCTGTTGCTTTTGGATGTAGAGTTCAATAGATGTCTATTAGGTCCATCTGTTCTAGCGTGTTGTTCAGTGCCTGTGTGTCCTTACTTATTTTCTGCCTAGTTTATCTATCCTTTGGGGTGAGTGGTGTGTTGAAGTCTCCTAAAATGAATGCATTGCAGTCTATTTCCCTCTTTAGTTCTGTTAGTATTTGCTTCACATATGCTGGTGCTCCTGTATTGGGTGCATATATATTTAGAATGGTTATATCCTCTTGTTGGACTGAGCCCTTTATCATTATGTAGTATCCTTCTTTATCTCTTGTTACTTTCTTTGTTTTGAAGTCTGTTTTGTCTGATATTAGTACTGCAACCCCTGCTTTCTTCTCACTGTTGTTTGCCTGAAATATGTTTTTCCATCCCTTGGCTTTTAGTCTCTGCTTGTCTTTGGGTTTAAGGTGAGTTTCTTGTAAGCAGCATATAGATGGGTCTTGCTTTTTTATCCATTCTATTACTCTGTGTCTTTTGATTGGTGCATTAAGTCCATTTACATTTAGGGTGACTATTGAGAGATATGTACTTATTTCCATTGCAGGCTTTAGATTCGTGGTTACCAAAGGTTCAAGGTTAGCTTCTTTAGTATCTTACTGCCTAACTTAGCTCGCTTATTGAGCTGTTATATACACTGTCTGGAGATTCTTTTCTTCTCTCCCTTCTTATTCCTCCTCCTCCCTTCTTCATATGTTGTGTGTGTGTTTTGTTCTGTGCTCTTTTTAGGAGTGCTCCCATCTAGAGCAGTCCCTGTAGGATGCCCTGTAGAGGTGGTTTGTGGGAAGCAAAATCCCTCAGCTTTTGCTTGTCTGGGAATTGTTTAATCCCGCCATCATATTTAAATGATAGTCGTGCTGGATACAGTATCCTTGGTTCAAGGCCCTTCTGTTTCATTGCATTAAGTATATCATGCCATTCTCTTCTGGCCTGTAGGGTTTCTGTTGAGAAGTCTGATGTTAGCCTGATGGGTTTTCCTTTATAGGTGACCTTTTTCTCTCTAGCTGCCTTTAAAACTCTTTCCTTGTCCTTGATCCTTGCCATTTTAATTACTATGTGTCTTGGTGTTGTCCTCCTTGGATCCTTTCTGTTGGGGGTTCTGTGTAATTCCATGGTGTGTTCGATTATTTCCTTCTCCAGTTTGGGGAAGTTTTCAGCAATTATTTCTTCAAAGAGACTTTCTATCCCTTTTCCTCTTTCTTCTTCTTCTGGTACCCCTATAATACGAATATTATTCCTTTTGGATTGCTCACATAGTTCTCTTAGTGTTGTTTCATTCCTGGAGATCCTTTTATCTCTCTCTATGTTAGCTTCTATAAGTTCCTGTTCTCTGGCTTCTATTCCTTCAATGGCCTCTTGCATCTTATCCATTCTGCTTATAAATCCTTCCAGGGATTGTTTCACTTCTGTGATCTCCTTCCTGACATCTGTGATCTCCTTCCGGACTTCATCCCATTGCTCTTGCATTTTTCTCTGCATCTCATTCCATTGCTCTTGCATTTTTCTCTGCATCTCTGTCAGCATGTTCATGATTTTTATTTTAAATTCTTTTTCAGGAGTACTGATTAGGTCTGTCTCCTTCTCAGGTGTTGTCTCTGTGATCTTTGTCTGCCTGTAGTTTTGCCTTTTCATGGTGATAGAGATAGTTTGCAGACCTAGTATGAGTGTCTGCTGGAAGAACTTCCCTTCTTGTTGGTTTGTGGCCTTCCTCTCCTGGGAGAATAACGACCTCTAGTGGCTTATGGTTGTCAGCTGTGTGCAGAGAGGGCTTCTGCTACCTGCCTGTTTGCAATGGAGTTTATCTCCACTGTTGCTATGGGCGTGGCCTGGCTGGGGCTGCTCCTCCAAAGTGGTGGAACTCCGTTGGAGGGGGAGCGGCCTGGAGGCTATTTATCTCCGTAAGGGGCCTCTGTGCTCCCTGTTGCCCAGGGGGTTAGAGTGCCCAGAGATCCCCAGATTCCCTGCCTCTTGTCTAAATGTCCTGTCCTGCCCCTTTAAGACTTCCAAAAAGCACTCTCCAAACCAAAACAACAACAGCAACAATGAGAGAGGGAACAGAAAAAAAAAACAAGAAAAAGGAAAAAACATGCAATTTTTTTTTTTTCCTCAAGCGCTGGTCCTAGGCACCCGCTCACTGGTCCTGCTGCCCTGCCTCCCTAGCACCGGTGTCCCGGTGCCTTCAAGGCTTCCAAAATGCTCCCGCCCACCGGTCCTGCAGGGAAATATGCGCGATATTCTTTGTCTTCAGGCGCCGGTCCCAGGCACCCGCTCCCCGGTCCTGCTGCTCTGCTTCCCTAGCACCGGGGTCTCTGTCCCTTTAAGGCTTCCAAAAAGCACTCGCCAAAAAGAGAAAAAAAAAAAAAAAGGAGAAAGTCGCGCGATTTCCTCCATCCTCAGGCGCCAGTCTCAGGCACCCGCCCACTGGTCCCTCAGGGAAAAATGCGTGATATTCTTTGCCCTCAGGCGCCGGTCCCAGGCACCTGCTCACCGGTCCTGCTGCTCTGCCTCCCTAGCACCAGGGTCCCTGTCCCTTTAAGGCTTCCAAAAAGCACTCGCCAAAAAGGGGAAAAAAAGGGGAAAAACACGCGATTTCCTTCGTCCTCAGGCGCCGGTCTCAGGCACCCGCCCTCCGGTCTTGCAGGGAAAAACACAGGATATTCTTTGTCCTCGGGTGCCAGTCCCAGGCACCCCCTCACTGGTCCTGCCGCCCTGCCTCCCTAGAACTGGGTTCCCTGTCCCTTTAAGGCTTCCAAAAAGCACTTGCCAAAAAGAGAAAGAAAAAAAAGGGAAAAATGCGCAATTTCCTCTGTCCTCAGGCGCCAGTCTCAGGCACCCCCCCACCGGGTCCCATAGGGAAAAATGCGCGATAATCTTTGTCCTCAGGCACAGGTCCCAGGCACCCGCTCACCGGTCCCGCCGCCCTGCCTCCCTAGCAACGGGGTCCCTGTCCCTTTAAGGCTTCCAAAAAGCACTCGCCAAAGAAAAAAAAACCGCTCTGGTTTCTTTCCACCCGCCCGGAGCTGGGGGAGGGGCGCTCGGGTCCTGCTGGGCTGGGGCTTGTATCTTACCCCCTTCGCAAGGCGCTGGGTTCTTGCAGGTGTGGATGTGGTCTCGATGTTGTCCTGTGTCCTCTGGTCTCTATTTTAGGAAGAGTTTTCTTTGTTATATTTTCATAGCTCTATGTGTTTTTGGGAGGAGATTTCCACTGCTCTACTCACGCCGCCATCCTGGCTCCCTCTCATATTCTTTTGATTATTGTTGTCCTGGTGTATATCTCTGTTTACTTTTAATCTATATGTGTCTTTATGTTTAAGGTATGTTTCTTATAGACAACATATAATTAGGTCTTGTTTTTTGATCCAGTCTGACAATATCTGTCTTCTAATTGGTACATTTAGATCATGGATATTTAAGTGTTATTAATATGGTTAGATTAATATCTGCTCTATTTATTACTGTTTTTTGTTTGTTGCCTTGTTCTTTGTTCCTGTTTTTGTCTTCCACTCTTTTTTTGTCCTTTGTGCTTTTAATTGGGCATTTTGTATTTTTCCATATTCTCTCATTTTTCAGATGTCATTTTTTTTACCCTTTTTTGGTGGTTGCCCTAGAATTTGCAATATATATTTATGATTTATCCAAGTCTACTTTCAAGTAACTGCATGCCATTTTACAGGCAGTGTAAGTACATAAAAAAATAATTCTGATTCCTTCATCTCATCCCTTGTATAGTTTCACTTTTTACATAGGCAAACATAAGAGTATATACATTATATATACTATATATATATATATATATGTATACACACACACCATAATATATATGTATACACACACATTAGTGAGTACATTATTGCTATTATTCAAACAAGCTGTTATTTGACAGATCAATTAAGAAAAAGAAAATTAAGTTTCACTTACATTTTATTTTTTTTTGACTCTCTTTTTAATTTTCTTTGTGATTCTTACTTAGATTTGTGTCTCTGCTTAAATTGCTTCTCTCTTCTTGCATGCTGTCTTCTTTATCCATTAGAACCCTTAGCATAATGATCATGGCTTTAAATTCTTGGTCTGATAATTCCAAAATCCTTGCCCTGTTTGAGTCTAGATCTGATGCTTGCTCTGTCACTTAAAACTGTTTTCTGCTTTTTAGTATGCCTTGCAGTTTTTTTCTCAGTAGCTATCCATGATATATTTGGTAAAAAGAACTGTGGTAAATAAGCCTTTAATAATCCAGTGGTAACTTTTGGGGAGAGAGAAAATGTTCTATAGTCCTTTAATTAGGTCTCACTCTTTAAATGAGCCTGTGATTCTGGACTGTGAATTTTATAAGTGCTTCTCATTCCCCTGTCCCTGCCCCCACCAGTTGGAACAGAGTGGCTACTGGGGGCTGACGTTTAGTATTTCCCTTTCCCCACTTGGAAGGCTAGAGTGGGCTGGGGTTGGGTATTTCTCTTCCCCTAAGTCAATTAGACTCTGAAAAAGCCTTAATAGTTTAGATTTTAGTAAAACAGTTGTCTTGAAGACAGGCGTTGTTAGGAAGAACAAAATACTCTGGCATATTTCAAGAGGGTTACCTTTCCCCTTCCCATTTCTGATATTGACTGTAAGAATCTGCTAGAGCTCCTGGAAATAAAACTCACAAAAATGTCGATGCCCCCAGTGACTAGTTCCCTCTGGAGTTTTTAACACTCAGACTTGTCCACACTGAGCCTAAGGAAATACATAAAAACTTGCTAACTTTTAAAAACAAGTAGCAAACATTATGTATGTCATTTAATTTTTGAAAAAGATTCATCAAAAATTGTATACACATATATTTATATGTATACAACCATAAATACCAGTTTATAAGATATAAATTTATATGCCATATTTGCATGATATATATATATATACACACACACACACCTGTCTTTAATGAAACTATCTGTGGTTAACTTAGGCGAGCAGAATTTAGGTGGGAAAGATGTTTCATTTTGCTACTTCATGTATTTCCTTAGTGGTTGATTTGGTACATAGGCATTCTAATCAAGGAAAAGATGCTAGAACTAATAATAATATTAAGATGAAGTGTCTTGTAATTTCCTTGCTTAGGATTTTGATAGTAACAATGAAAACCTTGTGAGCCCAAAAGACAGATTGTGAACCTGTTTCGCAGACTAGGTTTAATGGGTAACTCAGGATGTGTAGCCAGTCTTGGCGCAAATGCCAGAATCTGGGCTCAGGAACAGGTGGAGGAAGTGACCTAGATCAGATCTCATCTGGGACACCTGCTCGAGATGTGGGCTGAGCAAATCAGACCATGACCGCAACCACCTGCTGGGGAAGTCAGTGTAAGCCTGGGTCCTCCCTGTTCTGTCAGCCTTATGGTATTTTGAGTTTTTTATAGAGGCCTACAAAGTTTTTGTGGATTTTACAACTTTTACCTATAATGTAGGTTATAGACATGATAGATACCATCCACAAATGGCATTTAAGAGTCAACTGAATTTCCCTCTCACAGCGAACACCAGTTTCAATTCTGATAGCCATATATTCCTTTTTTAAATTTTTTGTTCTTATTCAATCTTCCACAAGCCATGTTTAAGTCAACATAAAATAAGAAATAAGAATGCCCAGTAAGTTTTCCTAAACCTAAGTTTTCTTATTTTTGACTTTACTAATAGGTCATTTCTACCATACATACAACACATCAACAGAAACAATGTGTTTTATTAGATTTAAATGCATCAGTGGAACCAAGGAAAAAAATTCTTGCTCTCTCAACATACTAATTGAAGATTACTTCAGAACTACATCATTTCTCTACAGGGTAGAATGAAGTTTGTTAGCTGCTGTGTTTTGTAATTAACTTGCTACCCATTTATACTTGGCATCTTAATCTAGCACTTAGTTTTAGGCAAATAATTTTACACTGAAAAAATCCATTAATCTTCTCGGTGGTGGAAATCATTTTTTTCTAAATTAAAATGCCTAATTAATTGATCCTTTGGAAACTGATTCTGAGCTTGATCCCCAAAAGCTTACCCAAAATATTTATACTTTTAAAATAAGCTACATACAGATAACTTCATCAAGATACCAGATTCAAATTAGACCAACAATGAAGCTGCTTCTCTCAGGAATTAAGTGACTCATCAAGACAAAACTGTTATTATATTTAGTTGGTATTTATTTGCTGTGTACCCACCCAGATCTTGCATGTAAGTAGAAACACCCCACTTTGCATGTGGGCTGTCCGATTTGTGCTTTGGTTTCCTTACAAACTGCCTTGCATCAGCCTGTCACAAAAAATGGGACTTTTATCAAAGCAGCTTTCCACAGCAATAAGGAATAAACATACCTCCAAAGAGTCTTGAGAGGTATCGTTATTCAGGGAATATTGTTGTCTTTCATTATGGTTTCTACTTAATATTCAGTCTGTAATGACAGGGATATTTTCCTATGTGTTGTTTTATTCTAATAGATATGAATGATGATGCCTTGCCAGACCAGGTGCTCACAGCCTAAACATCAGAATAATAATGGACGCTGTTGGCAGTCAGAGATGAGAGGCTAAGAATTAACAACAGATGTGAGTTAGTAATGGGATGTTTCAGAGTGTTCTTTGCCTGGATTTTTGGCCATTTGAATAAAATGCCCTTATAACTGGGAAAAGAAAAAGTGGAATTTTCCACTGAAAATCTAACAGATGCTAAAAAGCCTGTGGTTCAGAAGGTGCTTCTTTATGAATCTGGTTCTCGTCTACTGGTTTTCATTTCTGAGTTGTGAAATTTTAATAGATACAAATTAGAGGAGAGCAGATGAAAATTACACATTAACACTCAGCATTTTTTTTCTGAGTCAACATAGAACAAAATGGAGTTGTCCAATATTCAGCAAACATGGTTGTTATAGACACCTAATTTAAGATAAAGTTAGAAATTAATCTTTCTTTACTTCACTTTGAGTGTAATTTTGACAACTAACTTGAAATATTAAAATTAAACTATTGTCATTTTTTAAAATGTTGGAATGCATATATATATATGTATATATTTCCATTAGTTTTTTTAAATAATAAAATGTACCTCTCTTACAATAAATTAAATTGTTTTTACCAAACAGAAAATTCCTTACCTTGTAGATTCTCTTTTTTCCTCCTCATAGCATGTAACAATGTGTAGAATATAATTATTTGAAAAATTTTCATAATTGTTAGGGATATGATGGTAGAGGAAGAATGAGGGGGTAGATGGGGAGAAGAGAGGTTGAGGGAGAGAGATCATAAGTACAGGAAGAAATTTTCGGTGTTCTAGTAAAATATAAATTGTTAAACATGAAAACAGGCTACTTTTCTTTGTGATTATAGCTTGATAATAATGCCAATAGAAGTTTATGGTTATATTTCCAATGAGCTGTTTAGGTCACTGATTATGCCATGATCTGTGTTAGGTACTGAAATATGGAACCAAATGAAGTACAGTCCTACCCAAATACAGCAACAGAGAAAAAGATAAAAACAAAAAACCAAAAAGCAACAGATATAGACCCATGTGACATATATAATATCAAAAATAAGTTCAAGATAAGATGTGATTCAGGGAGGGGATGATTGATTCTGCCTGTTGGAAAAGTGGTAGATAAATAGGGTATTGACTGATAAAAATGAGCTTTCTTGCAAGAAGACAGAGTGGGAGCGGGTATGCCACTAAGAGTGAACACTAAGTGCTGCTTTAAAAGTAGTAGTGTGTAAAATAAGAAAAGACCAGATTTGCAGTTTTGAAGTCATCCTGATGATGTGGGGATTATTTGATTAATGGGAGTTATCTCTGGATTTGGAGACCAGGTAATTCATTGCAAGAATCCAGATGAGAGATGACAATTACATTAGGCACGTGAGGGACATGGAGATCTGAAATGACTTCCATATGTCTGGCCTGGGTGAATGTTGGTGTCCCCAGTCTAGAAGAGGAATGTAAGAAAAAATTTTCAGTCTTGAGATGAGAAATAATTTCATATTAAAGCAAGTTTTAAAGTGTTTTTTGACATAACCTGTAAATTATAATGTATGAAGCTAAGTCCTTAAGTTAGAGGTGGGGTTAATGAAGAAGATAGGAGAGGAAATTTAGTTTTACAAATTAAAACTGCTTAGAGCTATAAAGTAAAAATAGAAGGTTACTAGTGGAGGCTTGAGAAATGGTAGCATTAATTATAAGGCAAATAATTGTTTTCCTTTAGTTGTCATGTGACCTGTGTTAGAACAAAATAATCATATAAATGAAAAGATCTTCTGTATTTGTTTCTATTCATACATGTCTACAAACATCTCAGCTTAAAAAAATAAAACATGATATAGGTAGGAAATTAAACACATAGCCAGGAACGTCAAAGAGTTAAATTAGTAGGTTAGGTGAACAGTTAAAACATACCAAGTGATAATGCGTATGATACAGCAAGAAGCTGATGCTGTGGGAACATGTGGATGGGCTCCACATGAGCGAAAGAGGGTGGAGGACGAAGAAAAGTATTCATATTGCTGATGATGGAACAGAGTGAAAATCAGTTAAGTACAGAGAGGAAAACTGTTTTAGATGAGGACAACAGAACATGGAAGAATTCATGCTCAATGGTTGGGAAGCAGGAGGTGGATCACTGAAAGTGCTGAAGCAGACAGATTGGCTGAGGTCCAATAATGGAGGGCTTTGTGTTTCACGCTGAGTGGCTTGGATTTTCTTCGGCAGTCAGAGGAATATTATGGAAGAATATAAGCAAGGGACTCTCATGATTACATGTTTTTTTATGAAACATTACTCTAGTGGCAGTCTGATACTTGTATTGGAAAGCACTATGACCAGAAGTAGGGAGAAACACACAGATACACATGTATGTAGAAAAACACTTCACAAATACACAGTAGGGGAAAGAATCAGGAACTTTCTTTTCTGACCTTTCACTGTGTTCACTTAGTTTTCTATTAAAAAAAAATTCAATTTGTAATTGTAACTATTTGCCTTCCACTATCCTGTGCTGTTTCCTGTTTGCCCTGAAACCGGGACCTGAAGTAGCAACAATAGATTTGCCTTCATTTAACTATTTGGTAGGGTGAGAGCCTGATACTAAAATGCATCTGTTACTTGGGAAACCCATTCACTTTTGTGGCTTTCCATCATGTTTTAGCTGCTCTTTTAAGCCAATAAAGGGATTTATTTTCGTCTAACATTCAGTAAGTCACTGCTTCAGTCTCACTCTGTGACAGTGTGATAGGACACTATTCATCAACCTTTGAGCCTGTGATTATTTGGAAGTTGGATGGACAATGTATTCAGTTCCAACAAACATCGTTATTTGGAACAGTAGTGGGGAGGCCGGAGAGGCTATGGGAAAAAGTAACATGATGCATCCGAACGCTACTAGGGAAACATTGTGAGTAGCTCCTTGTAAACGGCTATATTGCATAGAGATGAAAGAAGGGGAGGGAACATGTTTGGGGCAAAATGGCTTGGTGCATAACTATATTGTGTAACTTATTTGTGTATTGTAAGTATGTCTCCAATCAGATGGGGAGCTCCTTCAGCTTGAAGAATTGATCTTTGCTATTTTTTATATCCAGTAATCTAGCATGGCATCAGAAACATTGTTGGTATTCCTAATACTTGTGAAATGTTGACATGTTAATCTTTCCTGTAAAGAACTTAAATTTCTGTTCACACCCTAGTCTTGCTAGTTGTGCATAATTGGTGGACCTGTATCTAAAACTACATTCTGTGGCATATCATTGTGACTTTTTTAAAAGATGTATTTCCCAAATGGCACAGTCCATTTTGGTTTCAGTTACTGTATTAATGAAGTGATGCCTTTCAAAGCAGTGTAAAACTTGTTTTGGGAGGACTATTAGCCTACAGAATGTCCAGTATCAATCTCTGTCTACTGGATCTGTTTGACCCTTTCTAATACCATTAAGGCCCTAATACCACTAACACTGCCACATCCTTGATACGTCCATTAATTAACAAAGTTTCAGGGAAATAATCTAACCTCATTAGACAGCCAGGGAAATACTTATAAAACAAGGAATTTAATTAAAGTACTGACTTCTAATTCAAAGTAAAGAGGTATATAATCATGTATGAAGCAAGTCCTAGGGCCATAGCTCTCTATATGTTGAAAAGCTGTTCTTTCAGATTCTATGGTTGTGGCATCCCTGAATATTCCCAGATCTATTAGAGAGGAGAGATTGACATTGAGTCAGGAAAATAAAAGCATTGAAGAAATGCTATGTTTATTGGAGCAATAATATGAAATGGTTATGTCAGTGACCTTAAAAGCCTATGGAAGTTTAAAATAAAACCACAACTTTTAAAGTGCTTTTTAAAAAATCTTTTTCTTTAATGGGGTGGTCTGCAGTTCCAAGTGCCACAAATGAAAGCCAGCTAGGAGATTTTGGAAGGCTCCTGTTTCAGATTTGGAATTATCTGGTTGAGACAGAGCTGAAAAAAAAAAAAAAGACATATTAGCTCCATCAACACTCAGTATGTGTCTGATGTTATATTATGCCACATTGATCCTTAAACAAATAAAATAGTTTCTATCTTTAAACTTTTGCAGATTAGTGAGGAAATTGATATGCAATTGAATAATTACATTACCTGATGAGTGATATAACAAAATCATGTGCAAACTTCTAAGGGGAATAGAGGAAGAAGTAACATTGTCTAAAACAAAATCAAATGGATGTATATTGAAAAGGGGAATTGCTAAGCACAGTTTAGCTTCCGAAGATCTGCTAGGAGCTTTCCATACCATATTTACTGTTGCTAGATAAGATAAACGGCTATCTGAAAAAGAAATACCTGTAATTTATTTACATTTCAAAATAAAATTTCTATCTTATGTAACTACAGAGTCTGTATATCCTCCACTACTTAAGTTTGCTGCTAACACTTTCTTCCTAAGAAAACATCTTTATGCCCTACATTTTGTCACTGTGATAAAAATGCCATGTATATATATTTTTTCTGAAGCTTTTTTGTTTTAGAAATGAACAAAACCTCCAGTTTTCATGAACTTTGAAAAATGTCATTTGCATGCAGTATCTTTCTCTTAAAAAAGCAACTACTATATTATTTTATAAAACAAAAATTAAACAAAATACAGTTGACCTAGTTACAACTTCAGTCTGTTGAAAGATATTTTGATTAAATATTTTCTCGTCTTTTCTCTCTGGGATGCTACCTTTGAAATTAGATTCCAAAAGTGGATGTAGAACCTGCTGACTCAGGATTCACCCTGGGAAATGTAAAATGTTTATAAAGTAAGAAACTTTCTGTTATTACATATTTTGCATGTTGGTCCCAAATGCAGAAGTGGGTCTAGACTAGAAATACAGTGAAGAAATAGACTAGAAATGTGTGAAGTAGGGAGTTCTAAGCTTGCAGCCAGTGGGCTGACTGACAGTTGTGCCCTTGGCTTGGGTCCCCTTGACCTTAGGCAAGTCATCTCATCCTGTGGGCTCTGGTTTCTTCCTCTGTAAAGTGAGGGAATGGCAGGAGGGATCCCTAAGGTTTTTTCCTAATAGAGGAGTATACTGTTATCTGAGAATAATTGGTACCAGAAAAGGATCACTTAAAATGAATTAATTTTAAATGATGTGCACAACTTAATAGTTAATATTGGAAAAAAGTTGGACTAGAATGTTTCCTAAAAAATTAAACTAATAATTATCTTTAAAATTATATTTTGTGTGTAAAATTTAGGTTGCTATCCCACTATGTATTCATTCTCAAAATAATGGATAAGTTGTGTAGACTTTTTTGGCATAGTCACTTTAGGATAAAAATGGTCACTGCAACCTAATACGACAGCCTTCATTGACATTGATTTTTTGATACTTTGATAGAAATGACCACAGTTTTACAAAATTATGTGAAGGCTTCAATGATTTTTCCAAGCTACTCTCTCAGTCCCTTGATAGTCTAGTACTCCTCTTCTGAAGCCCCATCATTTCTGTCTGTGTTTTCTTTTTCAGGTGTTAAGTGGTTCAGCTCACCCCCAGCCTCACTTTCTCAATGGCTAAACAGAGGACTCCAAGTCTACCTAGTCTGCTTATAACACCTCATGTTATCCTTTCTCCTTTTCAAGATTTTCATCTTGAAATTTGTAATTTTATGCTGCATTGCCAGATTCCGGCAAGACTGGCTTTAGTTAAAGAAACAGGAGAATAAGGCTGAGAGGGATTATCAAGTGGGGGTTGATTTGTATGTGTAGCTACTTCATTGCCAAATATTTTTGAGTTACTTATATGCATACATACACACATACACACATACACCCCCCCCACACACACACGTATTTTTCCCTTTTCAATGCTGAAATGTGTGGGCTGATATAATGAAGGCTGGGATAGTGCAGCCTTCTTATGGATCTTGTTTGACCCTGGTCCTTGTGTGGCTAGGGGCAGGAGTCTTATCCTGGACTGGGATGCTACTCTTTGGAATATTTTTCATCAAGAAACAAGGTGTGGGTCCAGGGAGGCAGTTGCTTCCAAGCACCTCACTTGTGCTTGCTCTAGACCTGTTTTCCTCATTGGTCCACTCTCCTGGTCTGTGATCTGAGGCCACCAGGACAAAGGGCAGAGAGGGTGAGAGAGAGTCAATGTAAGGTGGAGGCAAAGCAGAAGATAACAGATTTGCCAGAGAAACTAAGTTCCATGGAAGTTGTTATGAGCTACGTATTTGAATTTAATGTACTCTTCAGGGTTAAATTATTCTGGAATGAGAGAGAGAGAGAGAAAGGAGGAAGAGGAGGAAGAAGAAAATGGGTCAAGAGGAGAGGAGGGAGACTTAGATTGAGAGACAAAGAGACTGACACCTCTAGATTTTAGTAGGTACATTAAAAAACAAATGTTCAAAGGCTCGTAGAGTGTGTTATGTCTCTGCCCACCTCTGGAGGAGAAGCTGACTGCTGTGCACATGCTCTTGGCGCTGGGTGAGGGGCAGGGTGCCTGGCATTCCAGTCACAGAACCACTCATCTCACAACAACATCTTAAGTATCTTTTTCTTGTATTTGGTCCAGTGTAATAGGTAGGAACTATGGTGGAAGGTTCTTCATTTTACTTTCCTTAATTTCTTTTCCTTTCATTTCCATATATCTTTTTTTCTCTGCTTTATATTATGTCTTACCCCTTTCTATTCTGTCCTTGTCTGTCCATATCAGCCTCATTCTTTCTGTGCTTTTGGTTATCTCTAGTAAAATAGTTGTGATATTTTTAGGAGCAGATATTTACTCTGGGATTTTGTAAGTTTTGTAGGTGCCTCTTAGATCCAACTTAGTTAACTTACATTCCCTACCTTTTAGGAAGAAAGTCAATTCCCCCAAAGGTAAAGCTGCTAGCCCAAAGATTAAAGGTCAGGATGAAGCCAAAATGAATCAGTGCCCTCATTCCCCAAATAACCTCTCAACATACCCTGCAAAGCAGTTTCTTCAGCCCTGTTTCCAACCGAGAGAAGAAAGGGAAAAAGAAGAGAGTGGTGAAGGAAAGAAAGAAAGAGAGGATGAGCACTTAAAAGAAAAAATAGAAGCACAAGGTGCATTTCAGAAAGTAAAATAATCATAACGGCAGAATGGGCCCATGTTTTCTATCCCAAAGCCGAGTGTATTCTAACCTCAATAAAGAGCAGTGATAATACTGTATAAAATTTACTATAACATTGCTTCAACTCTTATGTTGTCTGGCAGCATGGACTACAATTTACTCAGATTTTAGTCTTACCTTTAAACAGAATGTTTGAAATAGGACTTAGTTGGTTAAGAGATGAATTTTTGAAAAAATGCAATATAGCTATATTGCTATTAAGGATACTTTTTAACAATGAGGTTAGTGTAGCCAAAGCGGATAGTCATGTAAGAAACAGGAATACTTAGAAGAAGGTAAATACGCATGAACAGGTGAGGAGAAGTTGGCAAGAAGAATCTTACTCAAGATGCTATTAATAAACATAGCATTGTTTTTTGTTATTCTGGATTTTCATTATATTTTTAACTGTTAAAGATTTCAGAGACATAACTTCCTATCTGTAGTTCATTATGTGTAAAGTTGTGCTTTTATTTTTCATGTAAGTATATCAAATATTGCTTATTTCTGTTTTCATGAAATATTTATTGAACTTTAGTCAGTAGTAAGACTAATAAAAAGTTAACAAATATTGCTAGGAGAGGCATTAAGTTTGAAAGTTAGAATTTTTGTTTTAATATGATTCTGTCACTCTAGTGTGATTCTAGGAAATTTAGTAGGCACTTTAAATTTGATTATTAATCTGTAAATGTACTACTGCATAGAGCAATTGTAATAATGTATTTTATATTTAACAGGGTCCAGTACAAAGTAGATGATTAGTATATGGTTATGTACATTATAACTAGATCTGTGGATTTCATAAAGGCCCCAATTTTCCTTTGTTGAAATATTTTTACATAAGAAATTCTAACAATATAGTTTTTAAAAATAGAAAATGATAATTTAATATTGAAACTGATAAAAAGGATTCTATCTTTAAGGTCAACCTTGTTTTTATAAAACAACCTTGTTTATCTTTAAGGTCAACCTTAAAGATAGATCAGAAAACATTTTCTGTAAAAGGCCAGGTAATAAATATTTTAGGCTTTGTAGGCCATGCATTCTCTCTTACACAACACAAATCTGCCATTATATCACAAAATCAGTCATAAGCAATAAGCAAAAAAATGGACATGGCTGTGTCCCAATAAAATTTTTTTATAAAAACAAGCAGTAGGTCAGATTTGGTCTGTGGGTTTTTATTTGTCAGTCCATGTTGCAGACTGTCTGCTTTTCTCTTCCCTTCATCTGCTTATCTTCTCCTCCCTTAAAAACAAAAATCAACCACATGGTTTATTTGCTTTCAGAAACAAGGTTCAGGTTTCTATGTCAAGATCTTCAATGTGTACATACTAACCCTCACTAAGAAAAGATCATTTGGAATTAACCTGGCATCACTTCAAGTTTGCTCAGAGAAACAAAAGGTCTAAAAGTGATTTAAAAAATAAGGGCTTTATCATAGGACTCAACCACAAATGTGGAAGGAGCTTGTTAAACAGTCTCTGTGAGGTTGTTCTTCTATCTCTGGTGTTGGGCTAAAGTCAGCTGAGCGGCAAGTGGAGGAAAGATGGACATGAAGTAGGAGAGAACAAAGACAAATGCAACCCATGAGGACCAACTGAAACCCACGCCAGCCCCTCCCCACGTCTCAGCCTCCAGCATCAGTGATGTAGCTGCATATGCTCTTGACTGATGGGGTCGCAGACCCCCAAGGCAGACATCTGGCAGGAGATGGAGTGGCTGCAGGTCCCTCTACTGCTCCCAAGACAAGCACGCTTCAGCCTGCCTCCAGCTTCCTAACCTCAGGGTGGCCGCTTCCTCACTTTCTCTTTCCAAATCTCCTGCAGCGTTCTTAAACCTCAACTATACTAGAAGCCCTCTCACTGAATTCCGTCTCTTCTGCCAAGGAATGCAGAGGACAAGGGCAGTCAGTGTTGTTAAAGCTTCAGCATGTTACCCTTACCTTGGCTTTTAAAATAGCCTTGAAGATAAATATTGCTGGCATTTGTATTTTAGAAGCTACCTCCATAGAGAACCTACTTTCCCTCTGTACTTATAGCCTGTCTATTTGAATAATGAATAAACATCAAGAAAAGATGAGGTGAGGTCATCAATCAAGCCACCAGCACTGAAGCTTCTGTTCAGGGTGCTCTTTGCTTTATGTCTTCCCTACACTGAGTCTCTTCTCATTACTCATTCCCTCCTGTCCAATCCCCTCATATTTTATATCACTTTCAAAATAATTGGCTGGAAGCCCATGTATCTCTATATTGAAGATGATTTTCTCTTTAAAGTATCAGAACCATAACCAGAGGGCAAACCTGAACATTACTTGAACATTGAGTCACTGACTAGTGGGTATAATTCTGAAGCTGAATCTGATTAAGAACATTGTAAGAAATTTTGGGATGATCTTCATGGTTTATCTTGTTTCCTTATGTGTATATATATATATATTTTTTCTGTATTTACTGTCTCCTGCTTATCCTTGTAAAGTCTCTCATCAACCTGTTTCCTAACTATATCATGAAACTAGTTAATATCCAAACACACTCAACCATAGGAAAAATAATGGGAGACAGGTGTCCCACCTAGATTAAAGCAAGACAGAGATATCAGGTATTCAGCAGCACAGCCTTAGAACCCTCGTGGGGTAAAGAGGGCAATCCTCCTGCTAATAAAAAAAATACAAACCAACTTCATTGTAATTGAAGCATCTAATTCTAGTGCAATTCCCTTACATAATGCATACACAGCTTGAAATATACCTTCAACTACTATCAGTGGCATAACTTTTCTCCTACTAAGTACAAATCCTGTGAAATGTCACTAAATCCTTGCTACTCAAATGGTCCTCCTGAACCAGCAGCCTGGGCATCACTTGGGAGCATACAAGCAATGTGGAATTTGGGTTCCAAATCCAGAGCTGCTGAACCATAATCAACATTTTACTAAGTTCCCTTATCATATATGTTTATGTTAAGGTGTGAGAAGTGTGGCATAACTCAGAGTCTTCTCATTCAACTGGAAATCACAATACTTACACAAATGCCTGAAAGTTTTAAATGAAATGGATATACTGAGTGTCTGGGACAGAAGCCTGGTGT
Source organism: Manis javanica (assembly GCF_040802235.1). NCBI lineage: Eukaryota > Metazoa > Chordata > Mammalia > Pholidota > Manidae > Manis > Manis javanica. The sequence continues at coordinate 156,733,612 of NC_133157.1, forward strand.
TTCTAGTAGAGGAAAGGAGTTTGAATGGAATGAGCACTGTCATTGCTCTCTGACTGATCATAAAGGCTGATGGAAGATTTGACTATTTAAGAGAATCACTGGGAAAATGGCACTGTCCCTCAGAGAAGAGCAGGGCCCTGCAGAAACTCATCCACCTTTGGGAATTAGACACTGAGAGCATATGTGGGTCCACCTCGGCCATCTCCAGAAAGCCATTCCAACAGGCCCCCCTCCTCCTGTAGAGGTAGTGCCCTGTGCCTTTGGTTAGACCTAGAGGCATTTACTAACAGGCCTACATTTATGTTTGTAGGTGCCCTTCCCATTTAAGAAGGCTTTTTTTTTTCAGTTGTGCCTTAATTTGTTCATATGTGAATCCCCAGAAGGAAATTACCCTTTGGGACCCTGGTCGTTGAGGTAGACCATAGTCAGTCTTCCAGCCTGGAAGTTGAAGACAACTATGACCATGGATGGATACAATATCAAATCCATCAGGAACTATCCATCATTTTTCTCATCTCAAAATAGTTATGTAGGACCCTTTGTCAAATGCTATAAGTCCCTCTTAATCCTGCTGTGCCTGCTGTGCTGTGGTTGAGCTCACTGTAGGCAGACACCCATGTGCCTGTGAATAGTATAGAAAGAGATAAAGAAAAATATTTTCTGCATGCAAGCTTAATTATTATGACTGATTAATAACTAGAACTTACATCACAGTAGGAAGTAGCACAGAGAAATTATGACCTGGCCTTTTTATACTATAATGCCAAGGATAGCTAGTTCACTTATATTGCTTACATGGATTTCTTGTATGAACTTATTGACTGAGAGCTCTGTCTGCTTTGAAAAATGAATGTGTGGATTTCTAATACAACGATAAATATAAAATTATATATATATGTGTGTGTGTATGCATGTGTGTGTGTTTACACACACATGCACACACACACTTTGACACTATAAATGCATAAAGATTTTTGGAACAGTGTTGTGGTGTACTTATAATCATTATTTCCAGAATATACATACATATAACAGTGAAGATACAGAAAAAATTCCATTTCATTTATATGCATTTTTGATTGGTATGAATTGTGTTTTTGTTTCTTAACAGGTTATAGAAATATTGCGCTACTTGAAACTGTACATTGGGGTGCTCTTAAATGTATTTTACTCTTTATCCAGATTTGATTACTACACTTTAAGGCACCATAAACAATATGTTCGGGTTTTATAGCTGCTCTCTGGATCCTGAAAGTGCTAAGCTTTGCAGAATTGCACTGTGGTGATAATTGCTTTGAATTTGACAGGTTTTATGTGTTTCAAAACAACATGGATAATGATAATGCGCCTGTTTTTTACATAGGGCTGGAATTTGCCTTTCTGTTATTTCAGTTTCTTGGGCAACCCTGAGTGATTCTGGGCTCTCTTTCATACTCAGCCCTTAGTTGAGTATAGTTATTATGGTTGTGTCAAGTCTTCTTTCCTTCTGCTATCCATCCTCGTTTTCTACAACTATGCAAAATATCTTGTTTTTAGGGCTTCTTCTATCCCTGGCCTCTCTTCATGGTCTACTGTAATTAAATTAATGAATGCACATCTTATATGTTGTTTAGGGTTGCATTTGATTTATTGTGTGTTCACGTAACAAACATATTCTTGGCTCATATAGAATGGCTATGGTAGATCTTGTTTTTTACTCATTTGGTTGACCTTGTTGAATATAAACTTATGTAATTTTGCATTGATCCATATTAAATTTTAGTTTAATCATTTGACCCCTTGTTTTGGACTGTCAGAAGCACCTCTCATGAGTTATTAGTTCTATATGTTTCTTATGAAAAAAATTCTATGGTCAAATCAATTTGTAAAAATATTTATACTACCCTCCTGTGTGCAGATTTTCAATGATCATTAGATAATCAAAACCTCTGAGTTCTACAGTTAAGAAAGAAATTTAAATTTTGTTTATGCAAAATTTCCTAAATTTATTTATCTACTGAATTGTTTTTGAGTAATACTAGTGACACCAGTAAGCTGGTGTTCTGCTTAATACAGTTTTTGAATTGCTCACTTAGTCTGTTGGATTTGTTTAATTTTGATTTGACTTTCCAATAATATTAGCTGCTGTTTTCAACATCTATATAAAAATGTAAGTATTTAATAGGAGTGATGTGTTTTTCTTCATTACAGATACTGATAAAAAAATGGTGAAAAGCGAGTGCAATGACAAGCTACTAGAGATTTTACCTCAACTTACTATCCATCCCATGATTATGTGATACTTTCTGAATATGATTTTTTAATCAAAATTATTCACCTACCTGACATATGGTGCATCCTACACTTCTTCATCTTGTTCACAAAACTAGAATAAGAATATTATCCAGTGTCTTAAAATCAGGACTTTTTTCCCCAATTTTTAAAAATCTAGTGTAGAGCAAAGGTCATCTTTGGTGTAGTTCATTGTGCTTTAAAATTTTGGCACTGAAGAGTAGATAACACTTTTACAGAAAAAGTTAGGTAGTCTCCAACCCATAGTGGAGATCAGAGTAGCAGAACATGAATTATATTTTTGTCTTACATGTAATAATATAGACATGCATTTTTCTACCATTTCACATGAACTAAAACACCTGCCTAAGGAGCTACTGTTCTACCTGGTGGAAGATCTTATTTGAAACTCTACTAGATTTTATAGTTCTATTTGTCAAAAATCTGACAGCAGTGATGATTTAAACTAGTCCATGTGAATCCATATTGGAAGATCTGTGCTTGCTAGGGCTTCTTCAGTGAAATATTTCCTCTTAAAAAAGAAAAAGAAAGGAAACAAGATCTGAATTCTTACTTTCAAATGTAAAAGAACTTTGAATAAATATTAACTCCATATAGCTGAAAGCTATTCTAGGTAAAATAAGATGCAAAATCTAAACTCTTAATGACATTTCAATATCAATTATACTAACTCTTAATGACATTTCAATATCAATTATACTATGTCTGCAAAGAAAGAAATACAAACACAAACCCTTAAAAGCTGGAAATGTCATTAGGAGAAAAGCAGAAGAGTGTCATAAGTTTATAATTTTTCACTTGTAAATATGACTTGTACTTAGCTAATGTGATACATTCATTCTTTGTGAATTATATTAAAAATGTCAATAAAATGGTTATACACTTAAGTCGGTATAAACTAAATATTTAAAGCTAAAAGTAATTTGTAATAGCTGCTTCTTAATCACTCTTTTTGTCAAACTGTTACTCTTCAGTTTATATTGCTACTTTTGGCACTATAAACACTGTAGCTTTCTAATTCCTCATACTGTCACTTCTGAAGTGCTTGTATTATATTATTGCCTACTCATATTTTCAATCCCATATGTGTAACAGACTGCAGTGGTACGTTGGACAGGAGTTTAAAATTGCTATTGGAGATGGATACTCTTTTTTTTTTGTCTTATGAAATAATTGATGTGGAGGAAAAAAAAGATAGTTTGCCAGAATAGAGATGTGCAGTCTATTAAAGCTCACACATAATGATAACATCCTAAACCTGTCTTCAGTCTGATGTGCTCAGCCCGTACTGTGGTTACTGACTGCCCAGCAATGGTGGCCTTGTAATGGGGTTCTGTGTTAAGAGTGAAGAGAGGAAATACGATGTGTCTTCCGTATGCCGTATGTCCTAAAGGGTTACATATATTAAAGAGCTGTAGTTCTGATCTTCAGGAGCGTGTTGTTTTTATTGAGACTTAATCAAGTGCTATCATTGGCTCCAAGTGAAAAGGTAAGTTATTTACCTCTTTGAACTTTGATTTCCTAATTTAGACAAGAGAGGTGATATACATGCTTACTTTTTTTATATGATGTACTTATATATGATAGGAGGTTTTTCCCCTTTTTCTATTTTTTAATAAAATTGTGTTATTTGGATATCAAAAATGACTGTTATTCGCAATGTTTCCTAGGACCTGTACAGTAATCTTGCTTTTATCTTTATCCCAGAATTCAAAGTGTTAGTTTATTTAGTTATTGTTGGATTCCCCTGAGGAAGGCGCCGCCCCAAATCACTCACCAAAGACGTTTCTTGATGCAACAAGCAAGAGGAATTTATTCAGAAGCCAACTAGTTGGGGTCCAAGTCAGCCCGTCGCAGCGGGTCTCAACGAGGACCCTGAGCACTTACAACTAAGTGGTTATATAGGATTTTCTGAGGCATTCAGCCCTAGAGGATTACCATGGTTACAGATTATTTTGTAATAACAAGATAACAATACTACATAGCAAGATAACAATACTACAAAGGCAGTAATTTTTCAAACCTACGATTTCTGGGTTAGTGCCACGTCCTGGGGGTGTAGCAAGGTAGGGTCGGCATTTATGATTAACTAACCGAGAGGTTAGCGCTGCCAGCAGTCATGATTGATTAACTTGTTTTTCCAGAGGAGTTACCTGGTTTCAGTTGTTCCCTCTGAGTCATATATCAGAATGGCTTTTTGGGTTTCAAGATGGCCACTCTTAGGCTAACTTATTTCTCAGGGAGGTTGGGGTCCTACAGTTATCATCAGTTTTAATGTTCTTTTATATACACACACATCACTCTATATGTTATCTATCTGCTTTTCTAGAAATACATATTATTAGAATAATATTATAAGTCTATGGAAATATTTTAAAAGAAAGAGTTATCTTTCCTTGAGAATTTAAAACTTTAAATACTTTTTGGTAAAGGATACAACATGAACAGTAGAATGTACTCAGCTAACATTCAAGTAGTTTTTTCCTTCTTCTAAATGTGCTAAATTAGGGATGGAAAGTTATTGAAACCAAGAGTCTTTAAAATAGCTGTTGACTGTCATAGGTGAGAAACAGAATATCACCTAGCAGAAGGATGCACCACTATGCAGTTACTTTTTCTTGGTCACAGTTCCTTCAATATAAAGTGTTTTTCTTTTTAAAGTGCAGTCATCTCCCAAAGGAGTGTATCCTTCTGTTCTTGTAGAATATTTATAAATATTTTTAAACACTTTAGATAAAATATCTAAGTACTTTTCTCTACCTACTTACCACTCAAAGTGTGCTGTTAGAACCAGCAACATTAGTACTTTCAGGGAGCTTAATAGAAACACAGAATGTCAGGCTCCACCCAAGGCAATGGAATCATGATTTGCATTTCAACAAAACCTCAGCTGATTCATACACATATTTGACAAGTTCTGTCTTTCCTCTAAAAAATAATTCTTTTCTTTTTAGAAATATGTTATAGGCATAGGTCATAGAAAAATATAGTGTTAATATAAATATGTAACATTAAGTTTTTATTTAAATCAGTAATATTAATGTAAAATCATATTACTGTTAAATCAGTAAAATTATCACTGATTTAATATTTTTTGACTGTTGTGCATTTTCACTTTGAAATGGTTATTATATATTTAAAATTATATGTTACATAAGAGATTTAAATTACTTTATGCATTATTAAAAATGGAATGAATGAAAAGAATTGAGGCAAGTTTAAGGAAAACACTCCTTTGTGCTTAAATTTTTTGTAATGCCACAAGGGGGTGCTAAAGCTTTTGATTTGAAACTGAAATTTTGAAAATCTAGATGAAATTGAATTTTCAAAAAGAATGAATATATGTAATATATATATAAACCTCATACAGGATAAAATGGTGTAGATTACTAAAATGGAAACCTGGATTGTAAATTAAATTTGTGGTACAATTTTTATGTAAAAATAATAATTAAAAAAACTTCATATATGTATTCTTTTTTGAACTTCCTGCAGACTTTAAAGAAAATATTTAGCATAAAAACACTGAAGAAAGTATGCTGAAATATGAACAGTGGCTATCTTATGAGGTAGCATTATAGGAAATTGTTATCCTCTTCTATGTTTTTGAGTATTTTCCATTTCATTTTCTCCCATGCTTATGGGAGATTACATTTATAACTAGAAAAATATTAGGAAGGAAGGAGGGGAGGAGGGAGTAAAGATTCAGCACTCATTTGCCAAGCTGTAATACTCAAATTTTGCTTGAGACTTACAAATGATCTAAGCATATTTAATACACAAGAAGCAAAGCATCTGAAGTCTTGTGAATAGGATTAAATATATTTGTGATGCCAGCATGCCCCCTGAACTTTCCTGTCTTCGTGAGGCCTTCTGAGGATACAAGGAGAGTAAGATGACTTCATTTGGGGTTTCTGCTTTAATCAATGCAACATTAGACATTCTTTTAATAGAAACTTCTTACTGAGACTAAACCTAAACTAGTACAAATGTATTCCTTGGGCAGCATATGTTAATGCTTTTAAATCAGGAAGCTACACTTCATGTGTTTGCCATACTTAAATCTAGAACAAACTTGGTGGCCAATTGAGGTAGATTTTTAAGAGGCTTCATTAATGTGCCAATAAGTAATTTAGCTTCAAGAGAGGGAATAAAAAAGCTATGGCAAAATATTTAGTGAAAGATATCTGTGATTCATTGAGATAAAATATGATATGTGAATTTGTATCTGTTCTCCAATACTGATCTACCGTCTGAAGGAAAATTTAATTAGCAGGTTTTGCCTTGGTTTGCCATCATTTCACCACTAGTTTATGAAACATACTTGAATATAACTAATATATTTGAATTTTATGCAGTTACCTTTCTAATCAAAATTTAATTGATTGCTCTTCTAATTTTTGCACAAGATCTTGCTCAGGAAAAAAATACTATATTGTTTAAAAATTAAAAGCAAACAACTGACTATAATTCCTAAACACTGCTACATTTACTTTCCTATTTGGAGTATTTGCCAGTGTCAGTCCTCAGTTAGCTAACATGCAAAATAATCAAACCTGTTCTTGGTTAAGGGGTAGAGCTCTTAAGATGCTCATAAAGCATAAGCCTTATTAAAAGAACATAGCACAAGTCTTCAGATAATGCAGAGAATAAAAATTTTAAAATGTCCAAATGAGAGTTAAGGAGTAACACCTATTTAGGGGGCAGATGTTCCAGACTCAGTCCCTCTGAGCTCTTGTTCTGTGAAGACTCTGCAACATGATGTCTTAGGACCATGACTGTGTACATTGATCTGCTGCTCGCAGATGCAGAAACTGCTTTGCCTTCATTCATCTTGACATAAGAGAGAATTCCTAAATGATTTTATTGAATTCTATGGGAACACAAAATGGAAATAATTTACGAAAGCAGAATTTTTAAATAATTCACTTTTCCAAACCATCTCCTCTCTCTTCTTAAAGATGCAAATAGACTGAACAGGTGTTCTTAGACCTAACTTAATTTTTATCATAATATAAAGGCACATTAATTTCAAAGGACCTAGTAGTTTTTAAAATTCATTCTGCTTGGTTTTGTTCCTTCTCGGACTATACCTCTGAACTAGGTAAACATTGGCTACGATCTTGTCTTTTATTGCCTTCAAGAACTAGTTTGATGATTATCTCATCCCTATAAAGAAGAGTTGCAAAGTAAACACTTTCTTTTTATTAAACGAAGGCTCGCTGCCTTGCTGTCCCATTTTCTGTAGATACACAGCAGCATCACTGGTGAGCTTATTAGAACACACACCTGCCTCCCGTTACCATCTGTGATCTGAACAGTATACCTAACTGGAAGCTTATCCTAAAGGCAGGGATGACTGAATAAATGAATTTTAGATAAAGGATGGCAAATGTATAGCATACATGCTACTACTTTACTGTATTACAATATAAATTCATAGTAAGTATAGAAACTAGAACAAATAGTGTATGAGAAGAGTATAGTGAGAGAGAGGGTTATTCATTCCCAGAGCTATAAGGAATATCTAGACAATCTCTGCAGACCAACAGCTTATTTTTCTCTTAATAGAGAAATAGAATATTAAAGGATATGAGAAATCATCTAAAGCCCTGCTTTTTAAATTTATAAGAAGAACATGAGGAAGAGGAAGAAGAAAGGAAGGAAGGGAGGAAGGACAGAGATCTAAAATGCTTATTTGACTTGACAGTATTTTATTTATTTTTATTATATTAATGCATAATCATTAGACTTAGGATTTTATTTATTTAATTGGAAGTTAAAAGACAGATGATTTATAGTAAATGCTATCAATACAATTGTAACATATGGCCTCAGGTTGATTCAGGTTCAAGGTGTGAGGTATGTTCTGCTTTAACAGTTAGGTTGCAAAAAAGGGTGGAGGTCATGAGGATGTTAAGTGGTAAAAAATATGAGTTACTAGCTTATTTCTACCAGTATAATTCATACCTAATGCTAGTATATCATAAGAAGATAGGCTTAATTACTTCTGAGAAAATGAGAATTTGTAACAAGCTATTAATTTAGTATAAAATATAGTATTCTCCAAGAATAGCTTTCCTTGTAATGAAACTGATACTGGTTTTCTGATGATGGAGTTGCCTACGCTCTAGGCTTTCACATTGTTGAACTCAGTCGTAAAATAATTTTCTATTCTAAATTCTCAGTGTCTAGAACACGTTCGGTACCTAGTCAAGATTCAGTGCAGAAAACTATGTAGCTATTTTGAGTGCAGAGTAATTTAATATAGGGTTTAGGTACTAACAAAATTCCTGGAAAGGATGGAGGAGTAAAAATCAGGATTTCGGATTTTCAGACTTCCTGCTCCTATTGCTATGGTCCAAAGTTCCTGCAGCAGCTATTACCACCCGGAGATCAGGGAATGTCATGAAACTCCTGAAAGGTTAGCATTCACCTGCAAAAGCTGGTAACTAGCAGTGAGATCGGGAGTGGAGGCTCAGCAGAGCAAAAATTTACATCCCTGAAGCATGCTTTTCAGGCATTACTGCTGTCTGAGAGAAAAATGTGCTATGTCACCCCTGTCTTCCCCTTTCTTGCCAGTGCATCTCATTGGCAGAATCAAATTGTATCCAAGATCCTAGCTGCAAGAGAATCTTAGTAAAGTAGTTCTCAGCCCACCAACTCCTATGAAACTTAAGGAAGCATATAAAAGGGTATGAAGGGGTGCTGAGCAGAAATAGACAATAGCAAAAAGATGGGAGAAAAGGAATAATTTGCAGGAAGAAAAATAGTACATACATTAGTTGCCTAGCATAAGAAACTCTAAAAGGCTTTACTTAAATTATTTAATTTAAGATTTCCAAGAACTTTTAAAATATTATCCCAATTTATACTGAAGCTTAGAGAATTTTGGTAACTTGTCCAAGTTCATATAACTAGTAGTGATAGAGCAAATAATTAATATTTGAGCAAGTTTTCTTTGAATCTGAAATTGAATTCCCTATTCAGTATATGGCGCTAATCTCAACTCATTCTTCAGATAAGCAATAGCTTGATATATTTAAATTATTATCCAATTCCAAATTCCCTCAGTGAATATTATCAATATATTAATCCAATTTCATTTCTTTAAAAATCAGTAGGTCACATAATATACATGGTTCCCAACCAAAGAACAAATCTGTGCTATTGAGAGCTCTGAAGAATTTTGTAATTTATAGCTAATAATACTTCAAGAATATAAGATAAGTGATGCCTTTTTTCAAATTTGAAGATTTTCTGAAGAATCAGTATCCCACTTCCATTTTAATTTTCATTCTTGAGAGGTAGAGATGAAATGGACATCCTAGGAAAGCTATACTATTATCTAACCAATCCTCCTCTCATTGTGAGTGGCTTTTTAACTAATGGTATAATTTTCAAGTGTGCTTCCTATAATTAAGTTAAAAATTAAGTACAAAAATTTTCAAAAAATTTTGGATATACATATAAGGAGTATGCAATCTGAATCTGATCTGTCATGTGAAGATAACATTTTTTATCATGGAAGAAAAAATGGCTGAAAATTGCTGATGCAGAATACTGAAGATGACTTCTAGCTGTGCACTCATAAGAAATCACTTGGTATATTATTTTAATTATTCAACAAATATTTATTTTATGTGTACTGTTTGTAATGTGTTGCATGGGTAAAATTAGAATGTCCTGACATGATTGCCCCCCAATGTCATTCGAGATTGTTGCCAAAAGCCCTCTATCCTTGATAGAATTCTCTAGGAGAAAATGAAGTTCAATGGAATCTGATCAAAGAATAAATGCAAAGAAGGAGAGATGAGCAAAACAGAGCATTCATATAGGCATACGTTTTCCTCGGTAAGGGAGCTATTTTGTCCCACCAACTGAGATGTATATATCTTTCTGTGGAAATCCTACTTACATGCATATAAATATACATGTCCATATTTTCCATGTCCAATCTCTTAGGCACCAAATTCCCAGAAGGAGCAAATGCAACACAAAGAGAACAGCTGGGAGTCACTAGTCATACGTAGCATAGCAAGGATCAAGGTAAAAAAGCTGACACGTGGAGCCTTCTGACAAAGTAGCCCAAAATCTGGAAAGAGAAATTGTTTAAAACATAGGTCTTAAAATAAATCATGGCTGTAACTTCCTTTGGCCTTTTTTTTTTCTTGAAAAAATCTGGTTCTTATTGCTTTAAAATGGAATATTTGGCATAATAAAAATAATAAACATGAATTGAGTTGTGACGGGACTTAAAGGATTCCATAAAGAGCATAGAGTTAGATAGAACTTCACTTCCCTCTGCCTCTGCAGTTTATTAACTTTCATACCAACATCACTTTTTGTTTTAAAATGTTGATGTGGAAATAGGACTAGATGATGATGTAGAATTCTTGGAATCTAATGCAGACCTGTCACTATGTAGGTTTGGGGAAGTTGCTGTTCTCTCTAGACCTTAAATATTAAGACTTCTGATTAAGATCCTTATTAATTATAAAATTCTGTCTTTAAGCTTGATGTTCAGTGTCAGACTGCAGGCAGCAACTTGAAAACCTGAGATGTGGACTTAGATTGCCCTGAGGATGCTCACAATTTAATCTATTGAGCAAAATGTGCAGAAAATAATAGTGCTGTAAGTATATCTGCCGAGGAGAGAGAGAAAGAAATGTTCAGTGTAGCTTCTTGGAAGTGATGAAACTGTGAAAAAAGCTTTAAGAGGTAGGGAGGGATTTTATGGGATAATATCTGGATATAGTTTGATCAAGAATGGGATAAAAGACATTTTCAATATATGAATAAACACAAAACTGGATTCTCATATTGGATAAAAGCTGTATATTAGGTAACATTGAAGAGACAGTTATGCAGTAGTTTGTATTTTGTTATGAGTAACCATACTGTATTAGTTATCTATCATGACATAACAAATTATCCTAAAACCTAATGGCTGAAAACAACAAGCATTTATTATCTTACAGTTTTGATGGGTCAGGAATTTGGGATCAGATTAGCTGGGTGGTTTTGGCTCAGGGTCTCTTACGAAATTATATTCAGAATGTCACACAGCTTTGACGGAGGGGCTGGGATTTTTGCTTCCAAGGAGGCTCACTCACATGGTTGTTGGCAGGAGGCCTCAGTTTCTCATAATATAAACCATGCCATAAGCTGCTGAAGTGTCCTCCTGACATGTTTGCTAACTGCCCTCAGATTGGGCAATCCAGGAAGGGAGAAAAAGGGGGAGAGAGAAGCAGACTAAAACAGAAGCCACAATGTCTCGTATGAGCAGCCTCAGAAGTAACGCAACATCACTCCTGCCATATTCTTAGTCACCCATCACCCAGGTCAAAGTGATACAATGTGGAAAGGGATAGAGTGTGAATACCAGGAGACATAATCATTGTGGAGCATCTTGGAGGCTGGCTACCACAAATACTAAAACAATATACCATACTAAGAACTCAAGATGGGTGAGATTTTGATTTTAAGTACATATATAAAAAGGAGAGGAAAGATTTTACAGAGGAAGATATTTAATATATCCTTCATTGTGCCTTTTATTATTTGCTGAGAAGAATGCAAAATGTTACTAAGTAGTTAATTGACAGTTGAAGAATAAATCTTAAACAAATGGAATGTCATGAATGGGCTATGCATTCAGATATGGTATATATTTGACCAGTTCAGCATAGGTGTGAAAATTAAGTGCTTTAAACCCTGAAAGATATAAAGTATTTCTGAAACACAGCAGAAGTCTTGTGAGTCAGGAAGCCTTCAAGTTTCTTTCTTTCAATGATATTACATTAATATTTGCTATCATAGAATCTATGCTTTTGTAACACATCTGTTACCCTAAGGATCTTGCATTTTCTTATTTGCAAAGTTGTAATGATGATTTACAGGGCTTAAATACAATGTAGTTTGTTTCTATATGAACAACGAACATAAGATGCCTCTTTCCACCTTGATAATTTTTCATGGTCAACTTAATATTCCCAGGATTAGTTTCTGATTATGTAAGTAATGCTGTATTGCTTGCCTTCTTGCCATGAGCCTTTAATTTAAGGGTTGGAGTATAGAAATAAGTGAACTAAGGTTGTATTTTTGCATTAATTTCAACATTCGAAATATATTTTGAAGTGTGTGTTCTGTTCCAGGCACAGTGAAAGACACTGGGTATGTAACTATGGTCCCTGACAGGAAGGACCATTAAATCCTAGTAGGACAGTCATTTCCAGCTCTTTTTGGTTATTTCCCTCTCTATGTTAGAGGGGGGAAAAAAGGAAGATCAATGCATGTATATATATAATTCTTTACAAATTGTCTACATCTCTTCTATCAATAATATCTCAATGAAAGATACTCATTTATGTAAAAATTCTTATTTTAAGATGTGATTAGAAGATTTTTTTTCTACTACTTAATGTGGCTAACAAAAGTATTGTACAATATGAAGGAGAAATGGCCATTTTCTTGTTATTTCGCTCCATTTTCATTATTAGTGTTATCTTTAATCTGTGGCTTTTATTCAGCATCCTTTTAAACTATTTCTCGATTTTGTGAGAACTGCTTAGTTAAAACCGGATAATAAATCTACTAATCTACTTAATCAGGCCAGATAAACTGTAATACCTTTCAGCCTACCAAGAGCAGCTGATGAAAGACACATGTGGACTGCTCTGCTGGGTGAGAATCCCACTGGCCCTCTAGGCGCCTCAGGTTCTTTCCTTGTCAGAGAGACAAGTGAGGCCATCAGCTCTGACTTCAAATAAAATAAAGATTAATGTCTTTCCTGTATGAAAAACAGAACAATACAATATAGCATGTTTACTATTTCTTTCTGTATTCACTGAACTTATTTCATGGCCAAAGAGTTTCTCAAATCTCTTTAGGAGGATGAGTAAAGAAATAAGCACATGCCATCTAGATCTGCGAACTACAGCCCAAGGTCTAAATCTGACTTTGCCTGTTCTTGTAAGTGAAGTGTGGCAATAACTCAGCCATAGACATTTGTTTACATTTTTTTCCATGGCTACTTTCATACCACAGTGGCAGAACTGAGCAGCTGTGACAGAGACTCTATGGCCTGCAGAGCTGAAAATACTTATCATGTAGCCCCTTACAAGAAAGTTTACTAACTGCTGTTCTAAGTACTTTAAATAAGTGGCCAGGATAAATAAGTGTCATGGAAATTTGAAGACAGTGCAACCTAGTGTTTGAAGACACAGACTTTAGTAATCACATCTCTGTCTAAACTAGCCCTTGCCCTCTCTGATCTTAGGAACTTGGGCTTAATTTCTTGGAGTCCCAACATTTCCTATAATCTATCATAGGATTTTTTTTTTGAGGATGAAATGTGTATAAAGTGCCTAATATAGCACAATATGTTGGTGTTGAACAATGGTAAAATTTTAAGATAGATTATTAAACAGATGACCCATCAGGTATAGAAATAAATGGAATGAGAAATTCAATGTAAATATCTCTGAGCATAAGTATTTAACTAGCTATTTTCATTACATTAAATTATTATTTTGTAGAATCTGTGTTGGTTAATTGACTTCATCTAAACCTCAAGCAGACTTCTGAGGGATTGTCTGAGTCCTTTTTGAACATTTTGCCAAAACTTGAATGATGCCAGATAACATGCTTATCATAAATGTGAGTGATTCAAAGACCAGAAAGATCGATAAGCATTATATAAAACATATAGACTCAAAAAGGCTTAGAATAAAACTAAGGAAATGAAATTTCAGTGACATAAATAAAAAAATCCAATTTAGATTTAGTCACAACTATAGAAATACAGAATTGAGCTGCTCAGCTTAACTGCTGTTCATGTGACAAGAATGAACTGAGCAGCATGGCTACATGGAAAAAGGAAAACTGGCCGAATAGTAGGGCTATTTGTCAGAGGAGAAAGAGGAGTGTGAGAAGGATCATGAGGGAAAGATAGGGACACTGTGTCATCTCAGGATCCATTAAAAGAATGCAAGGTACAGACCAAAGAATGCAAGTCAGGCCAGTCATATTTTAAGCATTTATGTTCAGTTTTAGATGCCATATTTTAAAAGGAATATTTATTTCACAATAGGAAAAGTTAAATTACATTTACATAGATTGTTTTTGTAAGTATGGTTATATCTATATATGTTAGGAATTGTACTAGAGCCTTTACATACATTGACTCTCTGCCCTTCTCTCTCAAAAAACTGTGGTGTTTTTTATAGAAGTCTAGCCAGCTTCTAGCTTTGCACCTATGTATATATCAGAGATAGGCATTATTTTTTTTTACATATGAAGACATCAATTTCATGTGGATAGATTATAATGTAAAGACCATGATACAATATTGCAGCAAAAAATTAGGTTAAAAAGCATGCAGCATAATTGTGATATACAAAAAAATCTAATGCAGAATAAAATAATACAGTGAGATACACTAAAATATTAGCAATTTTCCCCTAATATTCTTATATTAATTTCTTATATTCATTTATTCACTTAGATACTGTTCAAGGCTGTAGAGATACAGTAGTAAACATGTATTCTGTGAATACTGGGAAAAACAAGTTTCCCTAGGAATGTATTGGAAAATGTTGAGAACAAGAAGGTGATCTAGAAATCCAGTTAATGAAGAAGATCAAATGAGCTGTAGATATTAGTCCGTGCCACAGAAGCCTTATGGGTGCTTATAAACAAGGTCTTTGTGAATAGAAGGACTGTCATCTGGGAAAATGGACAGTCCCATTTACATTGTGCAATGGGAGAATTAGGACTAAAGACAAAGTTGCTAATGACTGATTTCAGTTATGTACTAAGAAAAACTTCTAAAAGTTTGTGCTCTCTAACAATCCTAGGCCAGAAACATCTTCTGTTAAGGACCAGGTAATAAATGTTTTAGACTTGGTAGGCCATATGTTATCTGTCACAAACCCCTCAGCCCAGCTGTTGTAGTGCAGAGCAGCCATAGACAATATGTAAATGAATGACTGTGGCTGTGTTCCAAAAATACTTTATTTGCAATCCAGGCAACAGGTTAAATGTGGGCTGCAAACCATTTTGGAAGCTCTGGACTAAGCTAATTCACCTGACTGTGCTCTGCAAGTGGCCAAACCAAAAAGTAGGCTATCTGTCAGTCCCACTGACCACAGATTTTGAAGATGAACTAAAAAACATTACCTAAGTTTCCTTCAAAATGAAGGATGGTGTAACAGCAGCTACCCTTCCCTATCTATAAATGCATTCCTCTTTTTCCCATTTCGTTGTATGTTACCTCTCTCTTGTTTGGCTAGAGATGTCTATTCATATTAGAGAAGTTACGATTAATATAGCAGAAATACAGGAAAAGGAGGGAAGGAAGGGAAGAAGAGAGGGAGGGAGAGGGAAAGGAAGAGAGAAAGGATTGGAGGAGGAAGTAGCAGGAGGGAGGGAAGAAACCAAAACCTTTAAGGTACCGAGTATGATTTCAATTTCTCAGAAACAATTTTATTAAGAAAGATTGTCTTATTCCCATTCATTTTCATTAATCTAAGGAGCCTGGCCTTTGAAGCAGATCACAGAGTTTTACTAAAAAGCCTAAGTAGTGATAGCTCAGGATATTAATTAAAAGAAGTTTCTGTGCATAGGAACAGGAGGAACACCCAAACACAGTTGGCAGAGAATGATGGAAGGCGTAAGTGAACAGGTGGATGAAAGATTCCTAATTTTTATCCCCTCTTGAAGCCAACTTCAAGGGATTGAAATCATTCAGTCAGTAAAATTGGAGTTGATGAAATGACTAAAACATCCAACTACATATATAAGCCCCAAGGATTTGAGCCTGAGTATCTATAATTAGGGTAAGAACCCAGGCCTCTGGGAGATGCTCAGCCCTTTGCTCAGAGCTTTATCCGATATCTGTGATAATAATGGGGCTGCATTGGCAGAAGGAAGTATCTAGTGGTAGACCCGAGGCAGCTCTGTCTTCCCATAGCCAGCAGTATTTCCATGAGCCCAGGGATGGACCTTAGCACCAGCTGAGATAGCTGATGCCCTGGCAGAGCCTGGAGTTAGGATAAAGATGCCATAATGCATAGAGACTGTCACTGGGGTCAGTGGGCATCAGCATGACATTCGTAAAAACCCAGATGAGACCTATCCCATCACCAAGGATACCCTGGACACAAGGCCAGGGTCAGACCAGCCAACTACAAGAGAAACCTATGAGAAAGAACCATGTAAATTTGAGGCTCCTCCTCCTATTGCTGCCATAAGATTGTGAGTTTGTATGAGCCCCCCATGTACTATTACCATCTTGGATCAAGAGGAGGGGAGAAAATCTGCTAAGTTGAGACAGTGCATGAAAGAGTATAAGTCATTCAAGAGAAAATCCTCCAAGTCCTTTATTTGATGAAATATGTTATCCATGGTTGTTTGCTTTTTGCATCACACAGTAGAAACTTTGAAAAGAAGATTAAATGAAAGAGAAAAAGAAAGCAGCTACATTTTCTTTGCACATTTGGACAATGTCAAGTAAAATTCTAACATTCAACAAGATTTAAAGTCTGAAAAAAATCTTACATTGCTGCTTTGAAGGTAACTCGTCACCCCACCTCACTGATTATATGAATTGTATTAGTTTTACCTCTGTCTTAAAGCAGGATGGATGGGGAAAAAGACATACCTAACATGCCTAATATTTTATAGTTATAGGTCCTCCAAAGTTTTGTGGGCATGAGATAAACTATAGGCTAACTTAACATACTTCCCCACATGTTATAATGTATTCTCACAGTTAACCCAGAGTTGACTAAAAATATATCCTACTAAGATACTGTAGATAATACCTATCATATGTGAGGAAATACTATTTCCCAAGCCCCTGTGCCAGCCACATTAGCTTCTTTTACATGTATGTGCTTATGTGATTCTCATTAATAAAGTATCTGCTACTATTTGCATTTTTCAGATGAATAAATTATGACTTAGAGAATTTTAGAATGTCAATAAATTGACCATAATTGGGTAGTTACTACACACTGACACCAGGAACTTTGTAATTTCATGTCTGAGCTCCCTTTACATGAGTAAGATTGTTTGTTCTTAAATTGAAATATGTATAGCTATGCATGGGGGTGAGATTACTGCTAAAAAAGAATCCTGCAAATAAACTAATCTTCAAAGGTTAGTAATCCCTCCCTGATTTAACTTTTTTTCTTTTAACTTTTAAGTATATAAATTTTGGAATGGATCATTTACCTCAGTTCATAGCACAACACATTCTCACATGGGTCCCTGCAATATCCCTCTTCATTTACTTTGTAACTTTTTTTCCTTTTGACCTCTATGTTTTTTTAATTCACATTCTCTGTGTAGGCATTCACAGTAATGTACTTATTTTTTTAAAATTATGATTAATTTTTCAGGTTCATAAAAATTTCCTTTTGGTGGTTGATTGGAATTGTTTTTAATCTATAGTGTTGTTGTTTACCAACTCATCTATAATTTATTTATAAGTTTTTATGTTTCTCCATAACATCTTGTTTGGGTAAAGTATTGGATAAATATAAGTAAGAAACGTTAAGTAGAAAATTATAGAATGCTAAAGGTTTTATTAGCAACTACATGCCGCCAGAGAAAACATTTTCAAAAATAAAGTTAAAAAAAAATTACTAGACTAAAAAGTACTAAAGAGATTGAAAAAAAAATTCCCCAAAACCTCCCAAAAACCTTACCCAAAACTTTGGATAAAGTGTTGCTTGGGTTTTCATTGTGATTGTATCTTACTTTATGAAATCTTATTGGTTATTGCTAGCATAGAGGGATGGTTTTAAGTTTTACTGGTTAATATTTTATTTTATAAACCTGCTGAATTATTTATTCTAATTCTGTATTAAATCTGTTAGACTTTTTCTCTAGTTTGTCAAATGCATAATTGCATTTTTATCTCTTCTTTTTTAATCCTTATACTTCTTGTTCTCTTTAATATTTGAACAGCAGCTATTGTGCTGGGTGTCGTGGTCTGTTCCCAGGCATAGAGAAAATGCATTTACAGTTATCTCTTTAATGTAATGTTGGCTATAAGGTTTTGGCATTAATCGTTTATCAAGTTATGAAGTCCTTCTATTGTGATTTTTTCCTGAGATTTTAAAGATCAGGAATACTTATTCAATGTTATCAAATGCTTTTCCTGATCTTTGTAGTGCTGAAGTTTTTAAATTAAAACTTTATGTTTTTATGATTGTCTTAGAACAGTGTTATAATCAAATGACTCATGTTTAGCAATTTCATATACCATATTTATATGTGAAATTAAGTTTGTGAATTTTGTTACTGCCTTATGTGTTAGTCTTAAAAAATGAAATGTATTAACCTTTTTTTTCTTCTCCTTTTTCTGAGGCAATTCTTTAATACAGGTAGAGATTCTCTATTGGTTCCATTAAAATTTGGTGGAAGCACGTGTGAAACTAATACTCTGGGGTTTTCTTGTTTTCACTTGGGTGGAGAAGTTCTTGGATTTCTTTTTCCAATCTCTTTAGTACTTTTTAGTTTAGTAATTTTTTTCTTTTAACAATTTTATTTTGAAAGTGTTTTCTCTGGTGGCAAGTAATTAATAAAACCTTTGGCATGCTACATTTCTCTATTTACATTTTATATTTTGTTCATTTCAAACTTGTTGCTTTTTTCATCTTCCATGTTGCCAAATTGTTATCTATCTCATTAGTCTTTTCAAAGAACTATCATTTATTTTTTTTAATCATCTCTTTTGATGTTGTTTATTGTTCTTGATGCTGCTGATTTCTGACCTAATCTTTGTCATTTTACTTCTTCCAGTATCCTATTGTTTATTATCTCAACTTTCAGTTCTTTCTTGTTTTCTAATAAGCATGTTCAACTCTCTACTCTTCTTTAAATGCTGATTTAGTTGTGTCCCACAAATTTTGACATACAATGCCTTCATTTTAATTTGATTTTAACTACTGTTAATTTTCCCAAAATATTCTTCCAGCTAAGCATTATTTAATAGTGGTTTGTATTTATTATAGATACAAGAAGTTATGTATTTTTTTCTTTAAGGTATCCCTTTTTTTTGGATATAATTAATCTGGTATCCCTTTTTAAGGGCATAGTTTCAATGTTCATTCATTGGTATTTATTGAATGTCTTGTGGCCATGAAAGATGTTTTAAACTGTTTAAAACATGACTATTCTCTGCTTGGAAATATAAAGTTCTCTATATCCATATTTGTGTGTAGTAAATATGTTCTCATAGATTCTGCTGCTTTTCTTGTCCTCTTGATCAATCAGAGTCTGCATTTATCTATCTCTTCCTACAGTTCTCTAAGATGTCACTTTATATCTTTAAAGATGATGTTGGACCCGTATATGGGAATAATGATTAAGTCTTCTTGCCTTATTGCTCCCTTTATTTAAATATGGTTCCTCTTTTCTTGTTAACATGTTTTTCCACATTAAATTCTCTTTTATCTAAAAACATTAAAATGGATGCTCTAGAATCTGTCTTCATGGTGCATTATGTTACATCTTTATGTTCCATTTTCCTGAACTTTTTTTATATTTAAATATTTTAGCTATTATAATTCTATATCTTTAAAAATTCAAGCTGGGAGTGTTGGACTTTTGAGCAGTACCATGCACCTTCATAGTAATTACTCTTGTAATTGTAAGGAGTATTTCTGCTATCTTGTTTTAAATTTTTTGTTCATCATTATTTTTTCTTCTTTCATACATTCAGTAAGATAGATCAGTTTTACTCCTGCTGGCTTAAAATTTATGATTCTGTTGTTACCTTCTGGTACTTTCCTCTACTTTATTAAGATTAATGCCTATTTTTAACTTTCCCTACCAATTGTTTGAGATAGAACAGGTATATGTTTCTTGCTTTCACTTCCCTCAGACTTTCCAGCTTTACTCACTGGCTAATTTCATCTATAGTTTTTAATTCTTTTTATTTTTCGATTTTTAGTTACATTTTTTGTTTGTTTACAATAATAAATTTTTCTAAGTGATTAACTTGCACTCATCTCCTAAACACATTTAGCATCTTTTTGATTCATTTATCTCTTTACAGAGTATTTTCTCTAACAGTTCTTTCCAAGAAGATCTTCGGTTGATACATTGTAAGAGCTTGTATTGTCTAAAAAGATAATTTAAAAAAAGTTTTCCCTTAAATTAAAGCAGTGATGGATATAAAATTTTAGTTTGAATTGTTTTTCTTCAAAAATATGTAATATTATTGCTGTTAAGTTTGATGCTATTTTGAATGTTTCTTGTAGATAATTGACCTTTGTCTCTCAAAGCTTTTAGAATTTTCTTTGTCCATGGGGTTTTTATATTTCTCTCTGATGTTTCTATGTGAGGGGATTTTTTTTCTTTTTATGTATTCTTTAGATAGTTCCCTTATAAATAATTTGAATCTGAGGACTTGTATGCTCAAGGGAAATTTCAGGGATTATTTCTTCAATATTGACTCCTATCCATATTGTTTTCTCTTCAACTAAGACTTCCATTTTACAGAAATTGATACTTACATTTATAATCTTCAATCTCTTTTTTTTTGTCTTATTCTTTTCACATCTTTATCCTTACCTGAAGCATTCAGGCAGAGAGCCTTAAAATTATTTTCAAAACTCTGATTCTTTGCTTGTATCTGTGCTTATATTTAACAAATTTGTTGTTTATTCCAAATGCCTCATGCTTTGTTTTCATATATAGTATCTTCAAATGGTCTTTATGTATATAGCTGCAAGTTGGAATTCAGTTTCTTTATTTTTAATTAAAATATTAATGTTTAGCAGTCCTCTTTCTCCTTGGAGACATGCCTACTTTCAAAACTACATTTCAAGTGGAAACGAAAAGTTTATGGTTTTGCTAGGAATATTAATTAGAGCACCATCCTCTTCACAAACATACCATTATGCCTACAGAGTAAAACTCTAAAAACTTGGTCATTGCTTAAAAAGTCAAAGATGAATGAAATCTGAAGCATTTCAAAGAGAATTTTGCTTTTCAAAAAGTGCAGAAACACAAATGAAACTCAGAGGGAAGCTCTCAAATGAGGATTCTGATCTCAGAAACATCAAAGATGTCAGAAGATATCTCCGACAGGATTTTTGGTGAACCTTCCCTCCTGAGTATACTCCTGAGGTCAGAACAGCCCCCATGGAACCAGGAGTGAGGTTGACACAAAGAAGCATTGTGTCAGCCGAGGGGCAGCCATCTGGTGTCTCCCATGTGAGAATGGGTCACACTCACACTCTCCTTTGGCCTACAGATTGGCTTTCTGACTATATTCTAATGACTGAAATTCCTTTCTTATACATATGAAATAACAAGATGTTTGTTTGAAATGATTTTATTGGAAATATTTTTACCCTTTAAACGAGGGACCTCATCCATGTGCTTTGGAGGAATGGTTGAATTATAAAGGCATGAACTTTATATTGAAAACTCGTCTGTCTATTTTTCTAAGGACAAATCCTCGGAAATCAGAACTTAAATAAATTCATCCCACAGTTCAGATAGTACATATGCCATGCCACATCAGTATGTATGTGGAAGTGTGCACACTGATTAAGGAAATTTAAATGGAGTTTTTTCCCCTCATTATTTTGGCATCCAAGGAAGAACCCCAAAGGGACTCTCTTTGCTAGAAAATTGATACTGTAAGAGCAATTTTTCTCATGTTTCAGATAATATCTTTAAACCTCCTTTAAGCCTTAAAGTAGTATAACTACTAGAAAGGAGTAACTTTATTCCTGTTTCTTGTCACAGTCTGACAGCCAGTAGCACATATGTCTTAGTTCTAACCTTGTTCATACTGATAAAAAAAATGAAGGTGGTGAATACTTCATTTTAAAACCAGAAAGGTTTTTTAGTTCCCACAACTAGTTACACACTTTAGATATATCCTCCCTTTTTTCTTTATTTACCTTCAAGAAAATTAATCTTTGCACAACTGTGATAAAAAATTCACAAATTCAACACAAAGTTAATCATTGCTTGTAAAAATTAAAAAGTAATGTTAAGCTAAGGTGACTATTTGAAAGTATTTAAGCAACTTTCTCTTTGCTCATTCCCTCCCATACCAATTAAAATAAACAATACATTACTAGTGACAACCAAGGAAGAGGACCACCAATTTCCATAATCCATGGGGTGTTTCTGCTAGAAATAATACAGGGCAGATCAACAATAATAATCAAAAGTAAAGGCTCCACAGATCAGCTTCAACTCCCCTTCCTAGGCGGAAGTGCACTATCCCATTAGTGTCCCCAAAATGTCTAAAGGGAACATAAGACATACAAAATTCTAGCAATATACCATTTGGGATTACATTTGCTACTACAGATCAAAAGGGATAGGTACCAGTGGTTCTTGGGAGCTCAAGGTTTATAGGAATTAATTATTCAAACAGCAAAAGCACCAGTGGGAAGAATCCATGGCACAGCCAACTTTGCTGACATGGATAAAGAAACCTGGATCATGGCTTTAAGGTCTCAACAAACAAAAGGAAGTAACTAGAAACCAGATGAAGAGATTCCTTTCCTGTGACTACCTGTGGCTCCAGCCCCCTCCCAATTTTAAGATTGTTGATTCACCAAATATATTACAGAAATTTTCTTCTGTTAAGACCTTTCTTTTCAGATGTGCAAAGAGGATTCTAACTGTAAATTAAGTGCAGAATGAATGAATACAAGAACTTACCAGTTCTCTTGCAGGGAAAATATCAGATCTAAGTAGAACTCCAAAACATTAATTTAAAGACAAGTGAAAATGCTTTAGATAATAAAATAAACAGGAGAACCTGATATACAAGGAGGAGGATTTTCTGTTGATGAACTGACAAGATTTATGATATAAGAGATGGGTAAAACTCAGACATTTGCTTTGTACTCTCAACATTGAGAAAATATGGTGTTTATGAAAAAGATAAAAGAGAATGTAAAAAGACAACATGGCATTTCTGTTTAGAGAATTTCCTTTAGCCGTTATTTAAGGATAGGTTTGCTAACAAGAAATACCTTTTCTTAATTTTCCTTCATCTTAGAATGTCATTATTTCTCCCTTAGTCCTAAAGTATATTTTTGACTGATTTAGTTTACAGTTAACATTTCTTTTCTTTCATCACTTGATAAATGTTGTGTCACTTTCTTCTCACATTCATGGTTACAGGTAAGAAATCTACCATCATGTAAGTTGGTGTTTTTCATAAGTAATATGGCATTTCTAACTGCTTTCAAGATTTTTTCTTTCTCTTTAATTTTCAAAAGTTTAATTGTGATAAATCTTGATTTGAATTTCTTTGAATTTATAGTGTTTAGGATTTGCTCTATTCTTGAATCTGTAAGTTTATGTTTTTTTTACCAAATTCGGAATGTTTTCAACCATATTTCTTCAAATACTCTTTTAGTCCCAGTCTCTCTTTCTTCTCCCTCTGGGACTCCAGTGGTATACATTTTAACATTTTGTTAGTGGTCCACAGATCCCTGAGAATCTGCTTTTTTCTCCCCCAGTCTATTTTTTCTCTCAGTGTTGTTCAGATTAGATGAATTCTATTGATCTGTCCTCAAGTTTACAATAACAGATTCTATCCTTAAATCCATCTACTCTACTATTAAGTCCATCCAGCAGGTATTTTTGTTTGTTATTATATTTTTCCCTTCTATCATTTTTTGATTTCTCTTTTAACTAGTATTTCTTTGCTGAGATTTTTTTTTTTTTTCATTTCATTCACAGGAATTTATGTTGAATCATTTTTATGATGGCTGCTTTAAAATCTTGGTCAGATCATTTCAATATCCAGTTTATCTTGGTGTTGGCATTTGTTCTCTTTTCTCATTCCTGTTGTGATTTTAGTGGTTCTTGGTATGAAGAATGGCTTTTTTATTGTATCTTATACATTTTGTGTGTGATACAATGAGACTGTGAATCCAGTTGTATCTTGTTTATCTAGAAGGCAGTCTCCCTGTGAAAACGTAGCACAGGCATATATGTTCAGCTTCCCACAACGCCTGGCAATGCCATCCCAGCAAAGAGGAGCACTGGCTCACACTACCTCGTGGCCAATAGGTAGAACAGAAGCTCGGCCATCCCCTTGGCCCTGCTGAGTGGTGAGAGAGTGGGAGGCTGAGTCACACTGCCTCACTGATTCCAAACGGGGTATAAGCTTACACTCCTACCAGGCCCGCTGGCACCGTGGAGGGGAGGCAGAGGACTGACTTAAAAAGCCTGTTGCCATTTGGTGGGAGCAGAACTTTAATCCACTGCTGTGTGCTGCAGGCCCGGGGAAGAAAGGGGGATGTGCACCATTGACTAGTCCCAATCCCACTGCTTTCTTTTAGCTCACTGCTGTGGGTGGGCTTGGGTGGAGGTTCAGCTTCTCGCTCGGCCAGGCTGACACCACTGGGAGTGAATGAAGCAAAGTGAAACAAATCCAATCTCACACCTCCTTGGTAAGTGTCATTGTGGCTTAGGGTTTCGGTGGGGGTGGAGGCTCAGCTCACCACGGGCCCATTGACAGTGCTCTCGTGCTGAATGGGGAATCAAAGGTCAGTGTCCGACAACCCCCATCCCCACCACACACATGCACGCACTGAAACTACGAGGGCAGGGAAGTTTTTGGCTACAGAAAACAAACTTCTGTTGGGGCTTTTTAAACGTCTACCTGTTGGCAGTTCTGGATTTAAGCCTTCTGTAATATACCCTGTCCAGAATACATAGAAGGCAGGATGGAAACCCAGGGAAATTATTGCCCTGCCATTCCTCAGTTCCTACTTAGCCTACCCTCTTCTTTCTGCCTCTCAAAGTTTTCTATGCTAATAAAAATTATATTTCCAGGGTTTTTTATCTATAAGAGGAAGGACCCAGGAGGAACGTAGCTGCTTCCATCTTAGCCACAACCAGAAGTCTTATCATTACTGTTGAGAGTGTAGAATGGTACAATCCCTTTGGAAAAAGGCTTAATAGTTTCCCTTAAAGTTAAAAACACACACTTAGCCTATGGCCCTAGCAATTAGGCATACACTTACCATAACAATCCTCTTCTAGGTATATACTCAAAGGAAATAAATTATATGTTACTAATTATATTCATAACATTTTATTTATAATATTCCAATTGGAAACCCAGATGTCCGGTAAAAGAAAGAATGGAAAAACAAATTGTGGTGTATTTATGCAATGGTATGTTTTTTAAATTTAAATTGCATAGCAAATTTAAAAAGCTCCATTACTGGTACATTCAATAATATGGATGAATCTAAAATGTTAACTGAAATAGGCCTGATGAAAAAGAAACCTTATTATATGATTCTATTGATGTGAATTTCAAGAAGAGGAGATTTTAGCTTATGGGAATACAAAATCAAAATGGTGATGGGGATAATGGTTGCTGGCTGGATGGGCAAAAAGGAAGGAACTTCCTTGGGTGATAGAGACATTTCTATATTTTGATTGGAATGTTGGCTACAGACTAAATCGCCTACTTTTAAAATTACTAAAAATCTGTACATTTCAGTGCATGTAAATTTTACCTCAATAAAAGAAGTAACAAAATAGTAATACACATGTTCTGAAATTTTGGGGGAAAAAGATCTCTGCATTCTCCTGACAAATAAATTATAAGTCAGAAAAGATATTAAGAAAAATAAAAAGTAGACCTACAGAATTAAAGTTAGCATTGGAAATAAAGGAAGGACACCATGGAAATTCAAATCATTATATGGAAGGCACTGTTCATAAGCTTTTCATAAAATGCAGAGGATAGGAAAGGAGGACTGGACATGATAAAGAGATCATTTAATATGTGAAGTAAAGATAAAGGATATGTAACATAAAGAAAGAGACAGAAACAAAGGGGAGAAAAGTAAGAATAAAAGATGCAAGTGAACTAAAATAATCAGCAGACGTAATGGGCTTTATATGTACCGTGCAATACAGAGTTTTTAAAAAGCCAGCATATAGACGAATTTAAGAACACTTTTTAAGTTTCAGGAATAAAGGATTTTAGTAGAGAAAGAAAGAATGCCCACTTTTTGGCAAATGACAACAAATCATTCTGTTAGAAAATATAAGTAAAAATAAAATACAAACAGGTTCTAGATTAACACATAATACAATTATGACAAATGTAAGTTTGACAATAGGAAAACTTTTTAATGACAACAATTTTTATGTGTTTAAAAATATAGAATTCTTCAAAGTCAGGAATAAGACATAGTCTATTTTTCTTCTATAACTTTCAACTAATACCATATGAAGCATAACTGACAGAGAAAAACACAACCATGGTTATTTGAAATTAATTTTGTTATCATGAAAAATCTAGGAAACAAACTACCATAATTAAAAAGAATTTGATAGAGTGACATATATTTGGTAGATTGGCTTGTGTTAATATTATGAAGAAAAATGTCTTTAGTAAATGAGTTCAGGAATTGGATTTTATTGTATTTATATCCTAGTACCTAGAATAATGAATCCAACACATATTTGTTGGTGGAGAAGATCATCTCTAATATACACTGATCAGCTATTAGCAAAATCATAAATAAACAAAATATTTATCAATAAAAGTTGAGTCATAAAATTATTGAGAGAGGGAATAGAGTAAAGGATTTTATGATCTACTAATAAACTCTTTAATAATCAGAAGTTGGCTGTATTTTAAGAGCTTTGATATCATTTATTACCTCAGATTGCAAACATTTGAATGAAGCTAAATTTCATTTGTTGGTATTTAGTTTAAATCTAGTGAAATTAATATGATGCAATAAATCTGTAGCTAGGTCAACACAGGCAACCTGATATCCTGCCTCCTAATCTTTACAATTTGTTTGAAAATGTTGTAATGGAAAGGCAGTGGTCATGGATTTTTTGTAGGATTGGTTGGTGGGTGGATGCAGGAAGTGAGTGAAGGAGGGCATAGTTGAGGATCATGCATAACATCTATTAAGCTAAAAATGTTTCAGTACCATATTTAATTAATTACCTGTATTAATATAGATTTTTGGTTGGAGTTTACTTGTTTCTTGGATATTTTGAAATGAAAATAAATTAGAGGAACTAACTTAAGATTTCCACGTTTCTACCCTCAAAGCACTTCTGGCCAGAAGATTAAAATTTAGCACAGTAGCATCTCAGGAAACATTCACCCACAGACTACACATCTCCAGATGTTTACCATTTGTAAGTGTTTGAAAAAATGAAAACTACCATCTGCGTCTTTTACAATCAGAGAGTATCCCCAACTGTGCTGAAGGTATTCCTAAAGTTTTCTTGGTCAAATAAGGCCAAACAAAAAAGATTAATTTTTTCCTTTCCTGCTTCACTGGCAGCAAGATTTATGTTTCCCTGCAATGAATATTCTTTATTTATTATAATAAAATATTCAAGACTAATATTGTTACTACTATATTAGTTTACTAGGAAATAATAACTAAGTGTAGACTGAGTGTCTTGAACAACAGTTCTGAAGCTGCAAGTCCAAGGCCAGGCGTCTGTAGGCTGGTTTCTTATGGCCTCTCAGTCTGGTTCGTAGATGACCATCTTCTCCCTGTGTCTTCATGTCATCTTCCCACTTCATATCTATGTCCACATCTCATCTTCTTACAAGGACACAAGTCATAATGAGTTAAGCCTACCTTTAAGATCTCATTTTTCACTTAATTACCTCTTTAAAAAACCAGTCTCCAAAAACAGTCACATTCTGAACTACCGGGCATTAGGACTTCAACATAAGAATTTTCAGGGAACACAATTTCACTCAGAACACCTCCTTATTCATCTATAGGCCTGAAAACCCAAAATTATTGGAAAGTTAGGAATCATTCCTAGAGCAGTATAAATGAACTTCCACATCTGTTGAATACAAAAATCTGGAGAATCTCTATTCTATGAGTGCTCATTTAAAAATTTTGGCTTTAAGGAGAGCCAATGAGTAATGTCATTTAGAAGGTAGTAAATGTGTTTAGTTTTTGTCATGATTTGGCAAAGTTTCATGCCTAAAATATGTTCAAAAGAATATCGTTGAAATGTTTAACAATATTCTAGTGAATATGAATTGTAGGGCAACTTTGGAAGTCTGTGTGGTCAGGGAGACCAGTAAAGTTCCTAATGGTGAGGTGAACAGAACTTTCTGGTCAAGGAAATAGATGATAGGAAGCAATGTAGTACCTTTTATTACGTTATTCATTCTCTTACTCATGCAAAAAGTCTATTGATGCTCTATTTAATGTGCTGGACAGTGAGCACAGACACTGAGCACAGAAAGAGCAATAAAACATGGCCTCATCCCTCAAGTTTTTCACTGTTTTTGTGGGAGAGAAATATTTATCAAACAAAAATTATACCATATGGTAAAGGAGAGAAATATAATAGGAACTGGTGATCCAAACCACACCAGGGTTGAAGAACAACATTGAAGAGCCTTACCTTATGGGTAGAATTCCTCTGGTAAAGAGGACAGAGATGATGAGAAACTGAGAAAGGATTGTAAAGCCCAGGGAACAATATGAGCAAAGACAAATATTATTAACAAATAGGTGCTAAGAAGCAGCATGATGTATGAAAGAAAATTGGAAGCAGCTAGCTATCCAGTGAAGCTAGATCATAGTAAGAAACAAGAAAAGAAACTGAGAAGAAGGAAGAAGGCAGGCTATTGCATCATGCAGGACATTGAAGGAAGTCATGATGTATTCTGCAGTCAGGGAAGGTCTGGGTATGACATGATCAGATGCACATTTTCTCTAGCTTATATGGCAGCTGTGTGGACGATAGATGTGAGGGGACAGGACAAGGAGTAGGGGACAGGACAAGAAATAGGGAACAGAGTTGAGGTTTTTGCCACAATTTAAGTCCTTAAACCCAAGGCATCAATAGTAAAATGGAGTGAAACAAGTGAATACAAGAAATATTTGGGAGATAAAACTAGCAGACCTTGATGATAGGTTGGAAGTAGAGGAGAAGGGAGTTGAGAGTGGAACAGGAGTGAAGACAGATTCCTGATTTCTGTGTTATAAATTCAGGTGCCTGTTGACTACATGGGGCTCAGCAAACTGAAGATGTACTTTGGAGTGAAACCCATAGGATTTAAATTGATCTTCTAGAAGAGAACAGAGAGTAAGAAGAGAAAAGTAGGAATGTAAGCTAGAGGAACTTCAAAATGAAGGCCCTGAAAGAAATAATTAACAGAGAGCTGCAAGGGAAACCAAAAATTGGCTGGTCACAGAAGCCAAGTGTGTGAAGAATTTTAAGAAAAGTTGGTGATCATTGGTATCAAACGAAAATGGGGACTGAGTAGTCTTATTGGGTTGGACATTTGGGAAATCACTGGCTCTATTGAGAACAGTGGTATAGTGATTCAAGCATACATATTACACTGAATAGAAAAATTAATGGTGGGTAAGAAAATGGAGACAACTCTCTTGGATAGCCTGGATTACTCTTCCAGGGAGAGTGATTAAGCTCTTCTTGTACCATTAGTTCCCAAGCTTTGGAGGCCTATGGACCTCAAGGGGAAGCAGGCCAGGTAAGTATCAGTTATGGTCCAACTACTGGCCTCCTGGAAGAGGGGAAGTAACACGATGAAACTCAGCAAAGATAAGGATGTGGAGCCAGATGGATATATAAAGAATGGTGATGTAAAGGAAAAGGAAAAGAAGGAATACAAACTCAATAATTCAAGCAGGTTTATTGCTAAACCTGAGAAGGTCCTCTCTGTTCTGGCAGGCAGAACAAAGAAGGCTTGTCTTACAGGCTAAGAGGCTTTTTATGGTAGGATTTTTTGGCAGGATTTTGAGGGGATGGGTCAGCGAAAGGGTGGGCTTGTGGCTTGCTGTTGTGTCCTCCAGAAAATGCTTATGGTCTAAGTAAAATGAAACCTACGTCTCCCTGAGATGGTAGATGGGCTTATTCAAAATGGCAGTACTCCTGTCTGGGCTCTATCATAAAGAAGGTGGAACAGAAATCAACTAATCAACAGAATCAACTAATTTACTGGGAATTTATGCCATTTCCAATATTCTTCAATTGCAATTTGGGATAAAGGGCTGAGAGACTGAACATGGAAACAAGTGTGCTATGATCTCAATATTCACTCAGGTAAAAGAACAAGAGTATAGAATTGAAGATCAGCTTCAAGCATGAATTCCCAATTATTGCATAGAGTATACTTAATGTTTGATATACAAGCAATATAGTTTTTAATTAACAGAAATAAGCCTCTTAATTTTTGCTAGAGTTATTGATATGCAGTT
The DNA here is from genome assembly GCF_040802235.1 of Manis javanica. Taxonomy (NCBI): domain Eukaryota; kingdom Metazoa; phylum Chordata; class Mammalia; order Pholidota; family Manidae; genus Manis; species Manis javanica. The sequence goes on from NC_133157.1 coordinate 156,764,163, forward strand.
CAGATAATTCTAAGAGTTTTGAAAGAGTGAATACATGAGAGAGGGAGGTAGGCAGGGAGACAGTCATCCTTGAAACTAATTACATGGAACAGTATCTTGAAGAATGTACTATTTGTGGCACTTGATGTACCAAGAGTTGGTGATGACACTTGTATATAAACAGTGGTCATATTATTTATGTAGTGATTCTTTCTAATGAGGTAGTGCCTATGAGTTCTGTGATTGATTCCTAGGGGATAATCAAATGCATGTTGGTGTTATAAATCTATATTAAGACCACATAAATATGTATGATATTAAGGTCTAATGTAACCATATTTGGATTTAAATAGTTAAAATAGCTAGTCAAGGTTTCATATATCCTGGCCTTCATTCATATACTCAGCAAAGCCTCTTCGGTATCTACTAAGCTTTGGGAGGTAAGTAGTTACTAAGGCAACGTTCTAGGAAGAGGTAGAAGATATTATTATACCTTCCTTAATTTTAAACTTATGTGAAGACACCTGAAAACTTAAGAAAAAAAATTAAGTATTAAGTTAAAGGTAACTAATGGGGACATATTAGTGTGATACATTTAATTTATTTATTCCAATGATGAATAAATGGGGGTTTATTTGAGGAATATGGATCAAAGTTTTCTGGTTAAATTGCATCTTCAGACATGTCTTCATAGGAGGGGCTGATACACAGATAGCAGGGAAATAGCGAGCAAAGGAGTGGGAATGAAAACAAGCAATATTCAGGTAGAGATAAGGGAACTGATGAGCTTTTTACAAGAAGGATAGAACCAACCACTCACTGTATTTATTCCTATTCTTAATCATTAATTCAGTCCAGTTGCATTTCTTTTGGTAAAAAGAAAGTCTAAGATTCTAAGCTCTAAGGTGAAATACCTGGAGATCTCAGTTGTCCTTTCTTAGGTTGTTAGCTCAGACTGCTGAAATGGATGCATTTTTAAGTAAGTATCTTTAAACTGTCAGAGTCAATTGAGGTTTAAACATAGGGTACTCATATCGTAGAGGTTAATATATAGCATTATATAAGTCAGATTGGAAGAAAACCTGTTACTTAAATTTTTTTAGTTTTTAAAATTAAACTGAAAGATTGCACTGTTTTTCTTCAAGTTCTGTACGTTTTCATTTTATAGTGACACGAACAGTTATTATCGACTAACACTTCAAAATCTTCACTTCAGAGAGATGGTCGTATATTACTTGGCACCCACTGTTTATAGATTTTGAGACTGCTAACAATTTTGATTAAAGGATGAACAAGAATCAATGGTAGTTTAGTCTCTGACTTCAGTTGTCACGTACTTAGAATCAGCAGAGTAAGCAGAGGCCCAAGAGTTAAAACACCAACAAGAAACTCTTTCTTTTCTATGAGTCAGAAGAGAAAGGCTTTGTTTTTCACATTATTTTCAGATTAATGTGGTTTTGTTACCAGATGGCCTATGGTAAGTTTGATGTGTGTTGCCTTTCCTTGGAGCGTTCAGAAAATCAAACTTGCGAATGGCCACTTTGGAAGTGAAATATGCTGGTTGGTTTGTACCAGTGAAGTGAATATGAAAGGTGAGGGAGTGTTTTCCCCACAGCTTAAGGGAAATGGGACAGTTATCTGCAGGGCCTCCATTCTGATCAAACTTTATAACTTTTCAAACTATTGATAATGTAACTACCATTTATTGATTGTTATCTATGTGCCAGACACTGTTTTGTTCTTCTCATGGGCTGACTCATTTTATCAACATAACAATCCTGAGTTAGCCACTGCTTTCCTTGTCTTACTTACGGGAAAACAGATTCTGAGACATTAAACCATTTGTCTCAAATTACACAGCTAGTAGGAAGCATAATCAGAATTTGAGTCTTCGTAGTCTGGCTCCAGAGAGAACACTGTCAACGACTAAGCCATTTCATCCCTCCAGTGCTCCAAATACTGTAAGAATCATGTCATGTCCTGGCTCGACAAACCTTTGCTTATCTGATGAGCATTTCAACTGACATTGCTATTCAAGACCTTTCACAGTTAAATATCACTTTACTCATCCAACTGTAACTCTGATAAGGACCTTTTATTTATACATTCAACAAACACTTATTAAATATTGCAACAAGTATGCATGGTACTGAAGATACAAAGGTGAATATGATATATTTTTTGATTCTCAGGAACTTAAAAATTGATGAACACTGACAAATAAATTGATAATTCTATTTTTCCCTTCCTTTCCTCATTACTTCTGCTAAGTTGTTGCTCTGCTTTTTGTGCTTCTGGATCTTTTACTAACATGATAGTCTTATAGACCTAACTGTGAGTCTTATAGATTAATCAGACAGTATCCAGAATAAAATGCCCATGTTTAAAAAAGTTCAAGTTCCTGGCTACCTCATAAGGTGTTGTCTAGCCCATACCTGGCAATTGGCTCACTTTGGTTCTAGCCCCATTTCGTGCTTCATTCAGGTATGTATTAGTGGCTTTGCAGTATGCAAAGTATTATTATTTTCTTATATGGAAACATTAAAATGTTAATTTTTTATCTTCCAGAAAGGTGTATATGCAAGTACAGAGCCTGTACATTATAAATGGGATCAAAATCTTTGGTAGGATAATTGAATTTCAGTGAGATTAAAGGGAGGTGTCATGGATGTTATTGGGATTAAACTCAAGAGGTACAATGGGGAGAATGGAATTCTTGTCATATGGCTTTAATTTTTCTGGTGATGAACATTTTTTTATGATTATTTACATTTTTACAGCTTTTTTTGCTACATGGTTTTCTTACTTGGACTACTTACCCTTCTCTATTTGCCAATCTAAAAATCAGTCTTCAAAGCTTACTATAAGTTGTGATCTTGAATATTTCAAACAGATGTTGATTTTTAAAAAATAATTATGAGGGATGTTTAAACTCATGGTCTCTTTATTTTTTAATAAAATGACAGGTGTGATGATCATCAAAAGTAAGCCCCTGAAATAAATATCTAATGCCCTTAATTCTACTGTGAGGATGCAGTTCATGAATTCATTAGATTTTTTTTCTTTTTTCCATTTCTTTACCTAGATACAGTTCTTTGCTTTTTCCAAAGATTCAACATCTATTTCTTCATTTAAGAGGTCAAAATCAAGTGGACAAAATTAAGAACTATCAGCCTGTAGCTTGGAAAAATCAATCTGTAGCTTGGAAGCTTTCTATTGAGCGGGTAGGAGTTGAATGGACATGGTGAGAAAGAGGCAAAAGATGGATGGACATCTATGTGTCAGTTTTCAATCACAGATGTATCAGTCAATGAATGAGCAAATAATGAAAATTAGATAATGATGCAAAGCAATGTATTGTTAAGTCTCAAATACCATGGAAAATGTGTTGTTGAAGTGCAGTGGAAATAAGTAATTACTGTGAGCTAGGGTAATGAGAAAGTCTTCACTGAGGAAATAACATTTGAGCTGAACATAAAAGAAGTGGTTGAATTTTTATTGGTAGAGAAATCATGAGAGGGCTTTGCAGATAGGAAAATTTGAGTGAGGACACATAGGCTACAATAAACATGGCATGTAGGGAATAAAGTTATCATGAACAATAGGGATAATATTTTGCAGTTGGACCAATGTGCTTTTTAAAATTTTTTAATTGTTTTAATTTTAAATTATGTTCCATTTATTCTTCCACCACAGTGAAGCAATCACCTCAGGGAAAAGAGATACCACTTAAAAGAAAGAGGTCATTTATTGATAAGCTTTGTATTTCAAAGGTAACTTGTTTGAGGGTAAAGGCTTAGTCATCTTTTTTTTAAATTTTAGTATCATTAATATACAATCACATGAGCAACATAGTGGTTACTAGATTCCTCCCATTATCAAGTACCCACCATATACCCCATTACAGTCACTGTCCATTAGTGTAGTAAGATGCCATAGAGTCACTACCTATCTTCTCTGTGCTATACTGCCTTCCCCATGATCCACCCCCCCATGATATGTGTGCTAATCATAATGCCACTTAATCCCCTTATCCCCCCCATACACCCTCCCTAGTCCCTTTCCTTTTGGTAACTATTAGTCCATTCTTGGGTTCTGTGAGTCTGCTGCTGTTTTGTTCCTGCAGTTTTTGCTTTGTTCTTATACTCCACAGATGAGTGAAATAATTTGGTACTTGTCTTTCTCCACCTGGCTTATTTCACTGAGCATAATACCCTCTAGCTCCATCCATGTTGTTACAAATGGTAGGATTTGTTTTCTTTTTATGGCTGAATAATATTCCATGTGTATATGTACCACATCTTCTTTATCCATTCATCTGATGGACACTTAGGTTGCTTCCATTTCTTGGCTATTGTAAATAGTGCTGCGATAAACATATGTCTTTTTCAAACTGAGCTCCTGCATTCTTAGGGTAAATTCCTAGGAGTGGAATTCCCGGGTCAAATGGTATTTCTATTTTTAGTTTTTTGAGGAACCTCCATACTGCTTTCCACAATGGTTGAACTAATTTACATTCCCATCAGCAGTGTAGGAGGGTTCCCCTTTCTCTGCATCCTCACCAACATTTGTTGTAGTTCGTCTTCTGGATGGTGGCCATCCTAATTTGTGTGAGGTGATATCTCATTGTGATTTTAATTTGCATTTCTCTGATGATTAATGATGTGGAGCATCTTTTCATGTGCCTGTTGGCCATCTGAATTTCTACTTTGGAGAAGTGTCTGTTCAGCTCCTCTGCCCATTTTTTAATTGAATTATTTGCTTTTTGTTTGTTGAGGTTCATGAGCTCTTTATATATTTCAAATGTCAACCCCTTATCAGATATGTCATTTATGAATATATTCTCCCATACTGTAGGATGTCTTTTTGTTCTACTGATGGTGACCTTTGCTGTACAGAAGCTTTTTAGTTTGATGTAGTCCCACTTATTCAATATTGCTTTTGTTTCCCTTGCCTGGGGAGATACGTTCATGAAGAAGTTGCTCATGTTTACATTCAAGAGAGTTTTGCCTATGTTTTCTTCTAAGAGTTTTATGGTTTCATGACTTACATTCAGGTCTTTGATCCATTTTGAGTTTGCTTTCATGTATGGAGTTAGACAGTAATCCAGTTTCATTCTCTTACATGCGGCTGTCCAGTTTTGCCAACACCAGCTGTTGAAGAGGCTGTCATTTTTCCATTGTATATCCATGGCTCCTTTATCATATATTAATTAACCATATATGCTTGGGTTAATATCTGGACCATCTATTCTGTTCCACTGGTCTGTGGGTCTGTTCTTGTGCCAGTACCAAATTGTCTTGATTACTGTGGCTTTGTAGTAGAGCTTGAAGTTGGGAAGCAAGATCCCCCTCTGCTTTATTCTTCCTTCTCAGGATTGCTTTGGCTATTCGGGGTCTTATGCAGTTCCATATGAATTTTGGGACTATTTGTTCCAGTTCGTTGAAGAATGCTGTTGGTATTTTGATAAGGATTGCATTGAATCTGTAGATTTCTTTATGCAGGATGGCCATTTTGACAATATTAATTCTTCCTATTCATGAGCATGGGATATATTTCCATTTATTTGTGTGTTCTTTAATTTCTCTCATCAATATCTTGTAATTTTTAGGGTATAGGTCTTTCACCTCCCTAGTTAGGTTTATTCCCAGGTATTTTATTCTTTTTGATGCAATTGTGAATGGAATTGTTTTCCTGATTTCTCTTTCTGCAAGGCTTAGTCATCTTAAAGCAACATCTGTGGAGAGAGAACTGTGCTTTTTAAATTCCAAAAGCTTCCTTTTGCATCTCCAAAGCAAAGCTCTTCAGAGGTTTACACATGAGTCACATTCATAGTAGAAAATGGGATTTAGAAATAGTACACAGCTGACAAAAAGTGGAAAAGATAAGTCTGTGCAATCCTGGATAGTAGAAAAAGACATAGAAAGACCCAGTTAGGAGGTCAAGTATTCAGGCTAACCCTTTAGGGCAGAAATTCTGGTTGTGTGATCCAGGTGGATTAGGGGTAGAGAAAAAAGTGACAGAATCTTTACTCAAAAACCTTAGACTGGTTGACAAAATCTGGGAGGTCTTGGGCTGTCAATGTCCATTCTTCATCCATGCAGCATGGAAGTGTAGAATAGAAAGGAGTGGAGAGGAGGGGACAAGCAAGATGGGCCTCTGACAGCACTTCCTATTCTCCGGGGCTCCATGCTACCAAGGGAGGACCTAGCAGCTGAGAATTGAGGGACATGCAGGACAGCTGAGAACCGAGAGTAGTGGGGCTGTCTTAGTGAGGGGCAAAGAGACCCCACAGCAGACAATGTGATTTGCCAGGTTAGGCCAAGTCCAGGATCCCAGAATAAAGGTGGGGCTGGATCAGTGGTGGGGAGCTGACCACAGGTTCCCAAACATGCCGAGAACAAGCTGTGTCCAGACACCACGCTGGATCAGAACAAACTTCTGAGCCCAATGGGAACACAAAGGAGAGCACCAGGGTCCCCACAAAGAGTAGCTGCCTGCTAGCCATTTTCCTAAGGACGCATATTCTTCCTCTTGTGTCCAGGTGTCTCCTTAGGTGTCAGGGGAGGAAAGGAAATGTGAAAAGAAGAAAAAAGTCTTTGGGGAACTTGAACCTAATATTGATTGTATCTGTATTAAAAAGAAGATCAAGTTTATTGAAACTTTAAGCCAGAGGCAATTAAAATACCTTTAAAAGGCAAATTTAAGGGTTTATTATCATCATCATTATTGTTTTGTTTTGTTTTCCATATTACTTAAAAGGGTGGAGGTTCAGATCACTTTACAGAAAATAAAGAATGCTCTTCATCTTAACTGTAATTAGCTCTGGAGCAGTCTACATGTGTTTTGGAGGCTATGAATAAACCAAGACGCCGACAGTGAAATGTTTGTGTTAGGATATAGTGATCCATAGGGTTAGGAATATATAAATAATTGTCTGGATGTGGGAGCACCAATATATTGAAGTTGGATCTGGAAATATAATCAATATGATTTATATGAAAAACATGCTCTAATTTCAAAAGTTCTGGAAGATGAACCCCAGAAGAAATATTAGACGAGTTTTCCTCTGACTCTGGTTTTATCTGAGCCTTGGCCTTAGTCCCTGTGGACATGCTGAGCTAGGACAGTGTGGAACATAATGAGTCTTTTGTACTCCAGCAGTGTGTGTGTGTGTGTGTCCATTTGTATGTATGTACGAATACGGGTATGTGCATGTGTGTATGTGTGTGTCTGTCTGCATGTATATACGCGTCTTCAATGAAAAGCTGCTATAGGCTGATTCCATTCTTTTGTCAGAATGTATTCATGAAAACCGCATATTGGATCTGAGATTCACAAAGTTGATCATAGTTTTCCTAACCAAATGATGTTACAATTTTGGTTTGAATTTAAGACACAACATTGAATTAATCATAGCTTAATCAAGACTATAGCTGCAAAAGGAAAAATTCAGTTATTACAAACCTTTATAACAATTTAAGATAGCAAAATTATGTTAAGAACTGTGGATAAAATATTCTGTAAAATGATTATAAATGGCTCTGAAATGTAATGTAAGCTATTATAAAATACCCTATAGATAACTGAGCTATATCACAAACTTGGCCAAATGTTAAATTATGGTAACTATTAATGTTTAATTCACAATTTTTCTTGCCATTTTGAAATTGGGAAAACACTTGAAGAAAGAAGAATGGCTAACCCTCTTAAAATAATATGGTTTGTCTTTTATATATTTTGATGTCTCAACTCATCTTCAACTCCAGTTACTTAATGTAAAATTATCCACTAAAGTGATTCTTTAAGACTTCACTAAGAATTTTCTTCTAAATAATTTGAAGAAAAAAAAGCTGCTTGAATGTTGCATATTGTTATCTATAACAGATTGCTTACACTTAATGTCTTAAAACAGCACATGTTTATTATCTTACAATTTCTTTGGGTCAGAAATCTAGGCACATCTCAGCAGTGTCCTTTACTTCAGGTTTTCTTACGAGGCTGTACTCAAGGTGTCAGTCAGGGCTCCTGGGGTCTCTGCTGAAGCTCAACTTGGGTGGGATCTCCCTCCAAGCTCACTCAGTTGTTGGCAGAATTATGTTCCGCAAGGGTTGTTGAACTGAAAGCCTCAGTTCCTAGCTGGTCATTGGGCAGAAGCTACCCTGAATTCCTTGTCATGTGGGCCTCCAAACCATGGCAATTTGTTTCACCAACATGTGCAAGCCAGAAAAGCAATATAGAAAACATGCTGGCAGGATGGAAGTCACAATTTTTGTAACCTAATCATGGAAGTGATATCTAATCAATTAGCTTCATTCTAAGAGTTAGATGTCAAATCAGCATGTTCAGCCAATTTTTAATGGGAGAGCATTATCCAAGGGCATGAATACCAGAAAGCAGGGATCATGGATCATCTCAGAGGCATCTTGCCGGAGCTGCCTTCAGCATATTAATCTTTACTTATCTCTTTCTCTTGTTTTCTTTCTCAGGTGCATGTTGTTGAAGGGCAAAGAAATCACAGTGTTGTCAGTAGAAAAGGGACCAGAATGTGCTTTTTTGTATTATTTATATAGCAGAGTGGTAGGTTGATGATACGGCTATAAGCCTGAGGCTTTCATAATACTAAAAGGAGTAATGAATGGCCATGCCAGAAAATATTTCATAAGGAAGATGAATCTCAAGGGAGAATCTTTGTTTCATTCATCATTAATCATGGTGTTGAGTGGTGAAAGTTAATTCACTTACACTTTAAAAGCACAGTACATGAGGCTGTAGTTAGGAAAGGTGAGAGAATTAAAAAAGAAAATGGGCTGCAAAATACAGATCAGTCATAGGGAGCACAAACTGGTGAAAGATCCAACATGTTTAAAGGTGATTTGGAAGAAGTTTTGCTGTGCAAAGTGCATTTAACTATGTCTTCCATAGTTTTATGACATTTCCAGTACAAATCTGCATTAGTTAGGGTATATGAGGAGATACTGAGATCGCTGTTAACATAAAAACAGAGCAGCCATCACCAACTAAGTTGTCTTTGTCTATGACATAGAATTAATTAGTAATGTAGCATGAACAGGGTATTGTGCTATGGTTGGAAAAACATCTCCTTAGTGTTCAAATCCAAGCTGCACCACTTACAATTGTGTGACTTGATCAAATTCTAACTCAAATGTCATATCCCATGGGCTGAACATGATCTATGCTGTTGTTTACCTACACTTTAAGTTCCTTCAAAAACTGTCCAATCTCCAGCTAATACTCTATTTTCTTAGACCTACCCATTTGATACCTGCCTGTAATACAGATAAATAAGGTATTTAAAATGTCTTAGAGCAGGGATTCTCAACCTTTGTACCACTGAGATTTTTTGGGCTGGATAATTATTTGTTTTGGGGGCTGGACTCTACCCACAAGATTCCAATAGTATCCACCTCCCTGTCCCCTCAGTTATGACAACATAAAATGTCTTCAGACATTGTCCAATGTCTCTTTGTGTGTGTGTGTGCGTGTGTGTGTGTGTGTGTGTGTGTGTGTGTTATGGGGGGAGCACAGGGAGTAAATCACCCATGGTTGAGAACCACATTAGGGTGCAATATAAGGTGTAACATTTGAATGCACCGAAAAGAGTGATTAAAGCATAATAGACACTCAACAGACAAGAGTTTTCTTCTAAAAATTTAACATAGGAGAGTAGTATCTTATACAGGGAGTTATTTTGATATAAGTACTGAAACACAGAAGACAAATAATACTGTATTAATAATAATAACATATAAACACTAATTTGAGAAATCATTTGTTGTAGATATTGGTGTATATATTATAAAAGCTGACCCTCAACTCTAAAGTCTGACCAGTCAAGCTTCAATTTTGCTGTCTCTTAAAATAAATACTGTGTGCCGTGGAGAAGACCTTCACACTTTCTGAGGGATCTTATCTTTAATATACTTTATCTATGAAATGAAGTGATAATGATGTATATCTCATGGTGTTGGCATGATTCATTCACTCTCTCATTCAGTATATACCTGAGCATCTATTATGTTCCAGGGACTATGTATTGACTGTGAGACAGTCTCTGCCATGAAAATTCATTAGGAAAGAGTCACATGATGAACAAATAAATGTAATATGTAATTCTGTAATGTAACAAATGGAGATAAAGAAAGATAAAAAGGATAAAGAATGATAGAAAAAGCTCTCTTAGATAGAAGAGTCAAGGAAAACTCTTCTCAGAAGGTGATATTTGAGCAGAGACTTGAATGGAGGGAGAGAAGCACATTATAGTCCTATGTGGAAGAAGGGGACCCAGGTAGAAAACACAAGTGCAGATACCCGAAAACATTAATATTCTTGGATTGCTCCAGGCACAGAAAGAAGCTACATTTGCTCTAGGGACTATACTATAAAGCCAATTCATCTATTATTATATTTTTTTCTTATCACCAAATACTGTTTTTTAGGAAACTCAGGAAGTTTATATAATGTAGAAAGTGAGATGAGGTTCTTAGGTGATATCATGCTGCATGATGTTATTAAAGAACAGTTCCAATAAAGGCAACTATCCAAGAAAATGGAACAAAGTTGAAAATGGTCTTGTAAAATTTCATTTTGTGGTTTGAAGTGTAAAGGAAGAGAACAGCATGTGGATTTCAAGAAAACAGCACAGAATGGAAAGTGGATTTACAATGCGTCAGACAGGGTGGCAACATTTTGTGGCATGCGGCTTGCATCTCCGCGATGGGAAAGGTATGTCCTGGGACTGCTTCTAGCCTGTGGCGTACCACAAGGGAGACTGAGTCAGCAACCACAGCCAAAACACATCAGCAGCAGTTTTAGCAAATGGCCAGCCCTGATCTTCTTTTTGATTTTCCTAAAATTTGATTCTTTTTTTTATTTCCTCCGAAGTGCTGAGCAAAAGACAAAAATAAAGGGAGTTTGGAGGGGACAGGAAAAGGGGATAGCTCTGATTAATGCCATTTTTAGACTAATCATACTAGATTTGGAATCCCAACAAACGTGATGAGCATAATGAAATAATGTTTTCCTAATTTTTTTATTTTTAATTTTCTAGGTGCACTTAGTTGGTTAAAATTTGCTTCTTTGAGAATACTTCATGATGATTTGAAAATCTCAGTATCAAAGCACAAAGTTCTGAGAGTCAGGGTAGCAAAGGACAGAAAATGAAACAGTTGAAATAATTAAAGACTACAATATCAAGGAGCTAGTGAAGGAAGAATGCTGTCAAAACTTAAAACTTAAGCAAAAATAAAGATAAAACACAAAAAAAGGAAAGAGAAAAGGAGAGTGTTGGTGGGAGATGTCAACTATCCAATACTTGTTACACTTGAAATCCAAGAAAAAAGTAAACTAACAATAAATCCTGAGTTTAATCACTAATATGACATCAGTTTAGTTTTGTGTATTTGTGCCGTGTAGATAAAGTAAAGTGACTTGAGGCAAAATCAACTTTACTAAAGGTAAGTTTAGAGCATAGATACTGAAAACTAGCTTTGGGGTTGTAGCAATTAGCATATAAGTATCATACTCTCTCCAAAGGGCCTATTCTGAGTTGGCAATTATGTAATCAGTTCAGAAATATTCATAAAAATGAGTTCAGTTAAATACTTGGGATCTGGGTCAAGAAGCAAAGTATCATCAAATATGGACCAGAGTCAAAGGTCATTAACAATCAAATTAATACAGTGCCCACATCAGGACTTTTCAACATAGGACCTTATTTATTTAACACAGAGCCTGACAGAACATGAAAATTATATTAAATAGAGCTAACAATTAGTTATGACACAAAAAGAATAAATGTATATTACCTGTAGCGGCTGCAATAATTGCTGCAACATAATGGTACAGTAGAACCAGCAAGTATTCCACAACTAAACTACTTGGATGAGAAATGTTTTCTCACTATTGAGAGAGATTAACTACATGAGTGCTTTAGCCAGAGGCATATCCCAGGGGAATTTAAATGGAATAAATACACTTTTAAACAGTAGATAAAATGATAAGCTTTTTCAAGATTTTACAGTGGTTTTCTGATTTTAAAAAATTATATACTTTTACTCATCAGCCTATGAAAATTAATAATTTGCCTAATCCCAGTCTTCTAGATTAACCAATTTTTCCCTACCACCCTTGCCTCACTCATGTCTACACACTGAACATTTTGCTTGGTTTGCCTCACTTCCTGTTTTCCAGTTGTATTCCTCAACACCTCTACTTCTAAGCTCTATGCTGAACTCTTGTCTGTGCCCCGCTGCCCCCACTCTCCCTCAGATCTGGTTCTTGATATGCTCTTCTTTGTTGTTCACAATGCATCATCACTTCAATTAGGGCTATTACTGAGCCTTCAGATATACCAGGCCAGCATGCTTATGTAGCTACCTGACATGAGTCCACATGCATGGAATATCAGATACTTTTATGAAACTTTTCAGAGGTTGACAATAAGTTTTAGGAAAAAGTCAATTTTTTTGGTTTGTTTATACAGTATAATCTGTTGAATTTGTGGTGGGTCAAAATTAAAAATAAAGATGCACTCTGATGAAGAAACCAGACTTTGGGTAGTGTTTGGATTTGAATTTGCTAGAAGCACTAGTATTTTCTTGCAGACTGAAAAAAGAAAACCATTCCCAGATGTCTTAATTTTTCTAACAGAAAAAACTTCACAATTTATATAATGATGGGTTCAATTAGCACAAGTCTTGTGATTCATTTGCAATCTAAGCAAACAAATTTCAGCCTATAAATTTTTACAAGTGTCTGTGATCGTCATGTGATTGGCTATTGACAAAGAAATTAAATAGGAACTAAGTAGCTAACAAAATATTACAGGAAGTTTTTTGTTCCTTTGAGTTAACATTAGAAGACAAAGAATATATGTAAATTTAAGGTCCCATAAGTATTTTTCCTAACTGGTCTAATCACTTTCTTTGTTTATTAATCTCATGTGGTCAAGGAAATGCTCTGTAATCTACTTTCTCTTATGTTATTAAAAAGAAAAATTTAGACACAGAACTTAAATTCTATAAGACTTTTTTTTTCAAATGCAATTCTAACTTAAAATGTTAAGACTAAAGTTATTCTAAAAAATTACAGCCTATAATATCTGCTATCTACCACTTTTTTCTTAGGCTTCATGAATTTGGTGAAGTTGTACTACTCTGATGTACTGAGAAAGAATACTGAACTCATACTTAAGGCATGATTGTAGAAATACAGAGGCAATACAAGCATAGCCTTAATATCCTTCTTTCATCTTTCAAGCAGAATTTGTCCCAACAAAGTGAATTATATTTTGCTCTCCATTCTTTCCCCCTTTTAAAGCTGTATCACAGAACCAAAAAGTTTTCATAAATATTTTACTTAAACTTCTCTAATTTCATATATGCTTTCTTAACACTTGTTTTATTTTTAATAATTCACTTAGAATATGTAACATCTGCTTAAAATATTTGACCAAATCAGTTCTATGAACATAAATCAACAAAGTAATTGCAATGCAGGGAAAAACTGCCATATAATTTTTGTGCAGCCCATCACTGAGTCCCTGTGAAGGGACTTATGTTTGAAAAGCTTTTAATTTTTGTTATAAAGTTCCTAGAAACAGATGTGAAAATTCACTAATATCCACATTGTCTAGTTCAGGCAGCTGTAAATTATTTTATGGATTACACATGAATGAAATGAAAGCCCTGGGATTATTTCATCTAGGTAGCTGCTAGTTTCTTAAATTCAATCAAAGCAATTCTTTGCTTGATTACTTCTCAGTTATTTAGACTGTAAAAGTGCTCAGATGCCATTAGTCATAACTTAGTCCATTTTTCTCAGTAGAGTCTCTGTGATTCAAAAAATATTTCATAATTTTATAGGCTAACTTTAAAAATAGGTAACTGTTTTGGGCTTTCTATTGTGAAAAAGGGTAAGTGCGGTACTTTCTTCTTTTAATTAAAATATTCATATAACATACTATTGCACTTGAAAAGAAAGTTACACATGAGAAGTGTCACTGCTTGACTTTAACTGCTAGGCTGATAATTTTATCAGCGTTTCTCAACCACATGTCTGTAGCTCCATTCCACACTCTCTTCCCAGCTCCACATTTGTCCCTGTAACTGTCCACTAAACATCCACATGGATATCTTGAAGATAGTGTCATCTCAGCATTCACCGAACCAAAGATATTCTCTTTTCCTGTATTCCCCTAAAATGGTAATATGGACAAACCTGCTAGGATTTCATATTCAGTCACCCAAATCTATGCAATCCTCCTCTGAAATAACCTTCCAATACATTTCTCTCTCCTTCCTTACTTCAGGCACTTAGAAGTTTATACGTGGGCTACTGATAAAGACTTGCAGCCTTTACTTTTCCAAATGGTTATTAACAAGTACAACAAATATATTCCACCAAAAGCTAATTTTCCAAAAGCCAATCCACTTAAAAATTTAATTTGTCAAATAATAAATTAACCAAGTTTATCAAATTATACAAAAATCTTACCTTGAGACTGGTGTTGGATAAATGCTTTATGTAAATTCTCACAAGAGCTCAGGGCCATCATTTAAAGAAAAAATAAAGTCATAATCACCAAATATCAACAAATGCCTCCTCTGTGCTAGATACACTTTTAAATCACTGGGATTATATGTATATAATTTATGTGTATATTATATATATGTTCAGGTACTGAAAGGGGCTATGGGAAAAAATTAAATAATGAAAACAAATATTCTCTTGAATAGAATCAATAAATTATTATCATTATATTATTCCCATGAATATTATTCTTGGATATATTCAGTGTACGTGTTTTTATTTTCATCAGTTTAAGGAATGGTTAGTCTAAAGCTCTAAGACATACTATAGTTGATTAAAAATATAATTTTTATTATTATATTCATGAAATATATGTTCTAGAGTGGCACTCTTCAATAGAAATATAATGTGAGCCACAAATTGGAGCAAGATACATTATTTTAAAGTTCCTGGTAGTCACATTAAAAAGAAGGAAAATGGAAAGGTAAAATTAATTTTAAAAATAAAGATTATTTAACCCAGTATATCCAAAATGTTATTTCAACATGTAGTCAATATAAAAGTTACAAAATAGATGTTCTGTATTATTTTCTTCATACTAAGTCTTCTAAATCCTGTGTATATTTTACTCTAACAGCATATCTCAATTCAGACTAGCCATATTTCAAGTGCTTCACAGCAATATGTGGCTAGTGACTAGTTGGGCAGTACATTTCTAGAGCATATTGATTCTGTTGACTATATTAAATATATTCCTGATATTTGGTACCATATATAACTGTATACTCTTGTATAAGAACATATTAATGATAAATGCATTTATAATTATTAGTAATATATTTATGAACTCATTCATGGATTAGTTGAATATGTTCATTTCAATGAAGAATATTTTAGAGATTATATTATTCATAAATTGATTGTTAAAAGAGAATATTCCTTAAGCTAATTTAGAAAATTATTTCAATAAATACACCTCTTTTAAAAATGGATTTGATCACTTCATTCCCCTTAATCCTCTGAGAGTAAACTTTTTGTCAGTATTACATTGCTTTCCCTATAGATGCAAGTTATAGTCATATAGCTACATAGATACCCAAAAATGCTAGGCAGTTTCATATTTCTGTGCTTTTTCATGTTCTTCCATCCTTCTGAAAAGTCCTTTGCCACCTAGTCTGGCTTATATACTTTTACATGCCTGTTAATTAATTAATTCAATTTTCTAATAATTTCTTTATCATTCAGGTTTCAGTTAGGAAACCAAAATTATTCTACATAATTAAAATAGAAGAGTGCCAAGGGCTAATAGATAAGCTCTGACAGTATTCATTTTTTTTTGCTTTTTTTTTTAACATCAGTTGCTTTCTCAGTTGTTTTACATAACATTTAAAACATTTGCTTCTGCTTTTTTTCTGGAATAGGGCTGATCCATGGTTACTGCTCTTTTAACCAGACATTAACATTCACTAGCTAGTTTAATTTCAAAGTACAAAAATACAGCAAGTATATTTTTTTAAATTCCCATCAGGTTATTTTTACATAATCTTTCTCCACCATTATTATCTTGAGAATCATGAGCCTCTGGTGAAAAAGAATTCCCAATTGCTGAAAAGAAATTTCTAGATGGCTGGAGTCTCCCCTTAAGATGTAACAGGGAAAATGAAAGTTCTTATGGCCAGGATCCTCCCCTGACACTAAACTACTTGATGTAATTGGCCTGCTGCTAGGCTGCTGTTTCCACACGTGTTGGCAATGAGTCATTATTGTTAGTGTTAGTATATAAAGAGCTCCTCCCAGTGCTCTGCCCAGAGGCAGACACTGAGATGGATGGTGAACTTGCCAGAGGCAGACGTGATTCCAACACTGACCTGCCACAGTGGGAATAAAGGTTGGTATAAACCCTTTCACCTTTTAGTTCTGTTGTTGCTAACCCAGAGTGAAATTGCCCAGGGCCAATCCCCCCGAGGCAAGACAGATACTGAATTTGTATTTCCTTATCACCGTTGTTGTTGTATCTACTTTATTTATAGCATTGAGCAGAGCCTTGTGGGGGAATAACTTGGAGAATATTTTATTTAGGAAAAAATGCCCAAAAAAGGGAAGGAAGGGAGAAAGGAAAGAAAGAAGAACGGGAGGGAGAAGCAAAGATGAATAACATTGATGTTCTAAGATTCTAAATTTTATTTTTTATTATGTGTATATGTATATTTTTAATTAAGGTATCATTGATATACAATCTTAAGAGGATTTTTACAACATTCACCCATATTATCAAGTCCCCCCCCACACACGTACACCATTGTAGTCACTGTCTATCAGCATAGTAAGATGCTATGGAGTCACTACTTGACTTCTCTGCCTTGCCTGTAGTGGAGAAAGTGAAGGTTCCTATGGCCAGAATTCTCACCTGGCCCTGCTTGGTTATGTCACTACACACGTGTGGGCAATACATTGTTATTGATTCTATATAAAGAGCTCCACCCAGTGCTCAGAGCCGTTGCATATCTGCAAGGCTGCATGAGAGCAAAGAGACTGGAGTGGTGGTAGCACCAAAGACAGAGACTAAGATGGCTGCAGGGGCAGAGAACCCCAGAGGCAGAGACTGGCTTGCTGCATGCAGACTCATTCTGAGTGGATAGGATTCTAGTGACTGACCTGGCACTGTGGGAATAAAGCCTGGTATAAACCCTTTCACCCCAAGAACGTTCCAGTGTCATTTCTTTGGTCTCATTGAATCCATAGTGAACTTGCCCAGGGCTGAAACCCATTGGTAAGACACCCGTGACCACCCTACATTATGTGTGCTAATCATAATGCCTCTTAATCCCCTTCTCCCTCCCTCCCCAACCCCTACCCTTTGGTAACCGCTATTCCCTTCTGGGAGTCTGTGAATATGATGCCGTTTTGTTCCTTCAGTTTTGCATTGTTGTTACACTCCACAAATGAGGGAAATCATTTGGTACTTGTCTTTCTCCACCTGGCTTATTTCGCTGAGCATAAAATCCTCCAGCTCCATCCATGTTGTTGCAAATGGTAGGATTTGTTTTCTTCTTATGGCTGAATAATACTCCATTGTGTATATGTACCACATCTTCTTTATCCATTCATCTACTGATGGAGACATGGATTGCTTCCAGATCTTGGCTATTGGGAATAGTTCTGTGATAAAAATAGGGGTGCATATGTCTTTTTGAATTTGGGATCTTGTTTTCTCTGGGTAAATTCCTAGGAGTGGAATTCCTGGGTCAAATGGTATTTCTATTTTTAGTTTTTTGAGGAACCTCCATATTGCTTTACACAGTGGTTAAACAAATTTACATTCCCACCAATAGTGTAGAAGGGTTCCCCTTTTTCCTCATCCTTGCCAGCATTTGTTGTTCCTCATCTTTTGGATGTTGACCATCCTAACTGGTGTGAGGTGATATCTCATTGTGTTTTTAATTTGCATTTCCCTGATAATTAGCAATGTGAAGCATCTTTTCACGTGCCTGTTGGCCATCTGAATTTCTTTGGGTAAGTGTCTATTCAGATCCTCTGCCCATTTTTTAATCAGGTTATTTGCTTTAGTGTGTTGAGGCATGTGAACTCTTTATATATTTTGGATATTAAACCCTTTTTGGATATGTCATTTATGAATATATTCTCCCATACTGTAGATTGCCTTTCTTTTCTGCTGATGGTGTCCTTTGCTGTACAGAAGCTTTTTAGTTTGATGTAATCCCATTTTTCATTTTGTTTTTGTTTCCCTTGCCCGAGGAGATGTGTTCAGAAAAAAAGTCGTTCACTTTATAGTCAAGAGATTTTGGCCTGTGTTTTCTTCTAATATGGTTTCATGACTTGCATTCAGGTCTTTGATATATTTTGAATTAACTTCTGTGTATGGCGTTAGACAATAATCCAGTTTCATTCTCTTGCATGTAGCTGTACAGTTTTGCCAACACCAATTGTTGAAGAGGCTGTCATTTCCCCATTGTATATCCATGGCTCCTTTATCATATATTAATTGGCCATATATGTGTGGGGTTATATCTGAGGTCTCTGTTCTGTTCCATTGATCTATGGGTCTGTTCTTGTGCCAGTACCAACTTGTCTTGATTGCTTTTGGGGTGTTGAATTGTTTTCATTTGTCTCCATATATTGCTTGATCTCTGTTTTTATTTGGTCATTGATCCATTGATTATTTAGGAGCATGTTGTTAAGCCTCCATGTATTTGTGGGCTTTTTTGTTTTCTTTGCATAATTTGTTTCTAGTCTCATACCTTTGTGGCCAAAGAAGCTGATTACTACAATTTCAATCCTTCTGAATTTAGTTAGGCTCTTCTTGTGACCTAGTATATGATCTACTCTGGAAAATGTTCCATATGCACTTGAGAAGAATGTGTATCCTGCTGCTTTTCGGTGGAGTATTCTGTAGATGTCTGTTAGGTCCATTTGTTCTGTGTTGTTCAGTGCCTTTGTCTCCTTACTTATTTTCTGTCTGGTTGATCTGTCCTTTGGAATGAATGGTGTGTTGAAGTCTCCTAAAATGAATGCATTGCATTCTATATCCCCCTTTAATTCTGCTAGTATTTGTTTCACATATTTAGGTGCTCCTATGTTCGGTGCATAGATATTTATAATAGTTATATTCTCTTGTTGTACTGACCGCTTTATCGTTATGTAATGTCATTCTTTGTCTCTTGTGACTTTGTTTGTTTTGAAGTCTATTTTGTCTGATACAAGTACTGCAATTCCTGCTTTTTTCTCCCTATTATTTGCATGAAATACCTTTTTCCATCTGTTCACTTTTAGTCTGTGCATACACAGACTTTGGGTTTAAAGTGAGTCTCTTGTAGGCAGCATATAGATGGGCCTTGTTTTTTTATCCATTCTGTAACTATGTGTCTTTTGATTGGTGTATTTGGTCCATTTACATTGAGGGTGATTATCAATAGATATGTACTTATTGCAATTGCAGGCTTTAGATTCACAGTTACCAAAGGGCCAAGGGAAGCTTTACTATCTAACAGTCTAACTTAACTCACTTATTATACTATTTCAAATACAACCTCAAGGTACTTTTTTTCCCCCCTCTCTTCTTTTTCTTCCTCCTCCACTCTTTATATTTTAGGTGTCATATTCTGTACTCTCTGTGTATCCCTTGACTGACTTTGTGGTTAGTTGATTTAAATTTGCATTTGTATAGTAATTAATTGTTCTACTTCCTTTTCTGTGGTTTTATTTTCTCTGGTGACATCTATTTAGCCTTAGCAGCACTTTCATGTAGAGCAGTCCCTTTAAAACACACTATTGAGATTGATTGTGGGAGTAAAATTCCCTCAACTTTTGCTTCTCAGGACATTGTTTAATCCCTGCTTCAAATTTAAATAATAATCTTGCCAGGTACAGTATTCTGTTTCATTGCATTAAATACATCATGACACTCCCTTCTGGCCTGTAAGGTTTCTGCTGAGAAGTGTGATGATAGCTTGATGGACTTTCCTTTGTACGTGATCTTCTCTTTCTCTGGCTACTTTTAATACACTCTCCTTGTCCTTGATCTTTGCTGTTTGAATTATTATATGTCTTGGTGTTGTCTTCCTAGGGTCCCTTGTGTTGGGATATCTCTGCAGTTCCATGACCTGAGAGACTATTCTTTCCTCAGATTGGGAAATTTTCAGCAATCATTTTCAAAGAGACTTTCTATCCCTTTTTCTCTCTCTTCTTCCTCTTGTACCCCTATAATGTGAATATTGTTCTGTTGGATTGGCTGCATAGTCCCCCTACTATTCTTTCATTCCTAGAAATCCTCTTTTCTCTCTCTGTGCCTCAACTTCTTCGTTTTCCTGTTCTCTAATTTCTGTATCATTTACCTTCTCCTCTACTTCATCTAATCTGCTTTTAAATCCTGCCATTGTATGTTTCATTTCAGATAACTGTATTTTTCAAAGTTTCTTTTCTTGAAATCCTCCCTGAGTTCTTGAATATTTTTCTGTACCTCCATGAACATGTTTATGATTTTTACTTTGAAATCTTTATCAAGAAGAGTGGTGATTTCAGTTTCGCTTAGCACTCTTTCTGGTGTTTCTGGTTTGTAGGGATTCTGGTTTGTAGAAAATTCTTTTGCTGTTTCGTAATTGTAATGATTACTATGGAATAGTAACTTTGTGTAGGTGGCACCCTCTAGTGCCCATAAGCTCTACTCTCTGGAGCTTCTCAGCACCTGGAGTGATGGCAGGGGTCACAGGCTCAAGATGCCAGCACCTGCTGGGAGGAAAGAGCTCTTTCCTGCTTCCCAGCTGCAGTGCCTGCTTCTACTGCCAGGGCCAGTGGGCCGAGCACACAGGGAGGAGCCTCTGCATTACGTCCCTGTAGCTGCCATATGTGAGGCTGCTCTCTGGCTTGCCTGGCAAAATGGCAGGGTCAGCAGGTGTGTGGACCGGTGCCTGCCTAGAGGATAGAGTGGCAGACTGTATCATGAGACAGTGGTTGGGAGGCCTTGGCACTGCTTTGCCAACAGTTGGATGTAGCATCTGGAGATCCTGAAAGCTCCTAACCTGCTGGGCTTATTGTGCTGGGATGATTTTGTCCACCTGTCCTTACTCCTGAACAGCATGTTCTGTGTAATCATTGCCCCTTTAGCACCCCTCCTGCTGTCAGCAAGTCAGTGATAGTTACTCTAAGCTGGTAAAACAAGACCTGATACTCAAGTCTGAACAGGGTGGCTAAGTAACTTTCAAAAAGTCTTATGAAATGTACTTCTTGAATTTGCGAGTAAAAAAAGAATTCTGGCATGGAGTTTTTACTGTTCATCAAAATGTAGTCATAAAATTTATGTCTTGTTACTTTGTCTACATATGTCAAGCCATCTACAAATGCTTATGTAATATCATGAAACTCCATGCCCCTACCCTGTATCTTATTAGTAGAGAAATGGTACAGAGGCAAATAGATAGTTGAGGGTTTGGACTTTGAACCTATCTTCAAAGGTAAGGGGTTGGCCATCTTGTCTGGCTTTCTTAGCCCAGAATGAACCACACAATCATGAAGAATAATTCAGTTCTCACCCATTAATAATTCAGTGTAATGTGCTTTGCAACTTTAGGTTTAATTCATAACAGGTTGGCCCCAAAAGGTTGTTTCCTCATTTAAAAAATCTTTTAATAATTCAATTTCTTCTTTTTAAAAGTACCAGATATAACATAAATCCTTATAGAATTCTAATGAGAATTCTTGAGAGGAGGTTAGATTTGGAAAAAAATTGAGAGATCACTTAGTACAATGCCTCTGCAAAATTCAAAATCATCCACCGTAAATATTCAGCCTCTGCTTTAAACACTTCCAGGAATAGGATACTCACCTCTCCCACACAGCACTGTACAATTTGCCTTTGAACAGATGGAAATGTTAAAACATTGTTATGTTGACTCAGAAATGTGCTTCCCTGTCCTTAGACCCATTCCTTCTCTGGAGCCACAGAAGGAACTCTGATATCTCTTCTATATGACAAACATTTAGATATTTGGAGGTTTCCATTATGGAAACAAATGAAGACCATACAAATGAGAACAAACAGAGGTTATTTATTCAGAGCTTCTTATAGCAATGGAATCAGCTACCATTGCTTGCATCACTTGCCAGGGACACAAAGGCAAGTAAGGTAAGCAGGAAAGCTTTATAATGGGGAAAAAAGGAAGGCTTGAGGTGTGTTCTGATTGGAAGTAATTCACATGGGGAAACTGAAGTCAAGCTAACTAGAAGCAGACTACTGTATGCAATTATTTTGGGAAGCATATTTGGCTTTCTCTGGTTGATTCTGAGTTGGAAATAGGGACAAAAGGAGGGAAGCTGGCCTTTATTATGCATTCTTGAATGTTTTGAGACATTCGCTGCAGAGGTTGTGGTTTGGCTTCACTGGTTGGTTCCAGCAGAGGTAGTGGGTCAGTATTCTAATATCAAATAATTTTTTCTATTGTCTGTATGTATATTCAACCTCTCAGTCCCTTCTTTTGGTCATTCTTTCTCCCCTGGCAGCAAGTTGGTCAAAAGGTAAGACTAGAGATACAGATTTTCACTGCTTGCTGATTATTCACTTGTCTCCATGATCAGTTGTATCACAAGAGCTTCTTAATCTTTTTGATGTATCATCATGGTGATCATTTGATGACAAAGTGGCTGTCTAGAATCATTTAAAACCCACATTAAGCATTAAGATTAAGATGATAGAATTCAATGGATAAGCATCATAACCACTGTAACAAAAACAAGAACAGTTAAAGTCCATTCACGTTGCTTCAGAACTAAGAACCTAAATTGTATAATCAAGGCCTAGAGAAGAATTCCACAGGTCATAAAGATCATCCTTAGCCAAATAACTTTTTCCTTAAGACAATGCATAGCCCCTTTTCTCCCCTACCTGTTTCATTGAGCCAAGTACAGCAAGAAGTATTAACAATGACACAGATACTATCATGACTAATGAAAGAGAAACCTAGATGGTCCACCACACTATTGCCAAGAAGTTGAGAACAATCTATATCCCATTTAGGGTAGAGGTGGTATAATTCATAACTTCTGCCAGAGTTAAAATGATACATGTCTTACAGTATTTTGTTTGTATGATTCCTATTTTTGGCCACACTGCTTTGATTGTTTGCATAAACAATCAGTAACTGCCCCAGGTAAAGTGCTTAAATAATCAAGGGTAGGCTTATTTTGTAGTTCACATCTGAATTGTAATTTACAGCCTTTGTGACTTATAGAATTAGGGTGTCTGTGTTTGGGTAAGTTTTATAATACTGTTCCCAATGTCTGTGAGATATTAGTATGAGACAAGCAAGACTGGCCGTCACAGCTGTGATGGAAGCAGTATCTGGTAGGAACACATGGACATCCAAGAAAAAGGAATTGTTCATGACATGAGGTTGGAATCAAGACCTTATATTAGCTGGTTTACACATTTGTCTCTATTAGTCCCGATGGCAAGTAATCGGCCCATTGTTTTAAGAAGGTCATTGAATTCAAATTTAGAATTATCTTGTGTCTAATTGACAGACTGTAATAATTCCTTCTGTGAGAGAGGGACACTAGCAAAGTAACAAGTCAGTTTATTTAAGGCCATTTGTCCATGTAGGTGGGTAAAAGGCCATTGGCTGTAATTCTCCTTTGGTCTCATTTGTTGAGATTAGAATTTAGTGAGGAATGGGATATTCATCAGTCAGCAAGCTTGAAGGCTCCTGTTTGGGATAATCTGAGACTGGTGTTAGAATGTTTATGCTCAGATCTAACAATTTTAGTAAGAAGAGTATAAAAGAAAAGCCATTTTAGGGTTTGACAACCAGGGGTCTATAGAAAATGAAAAGGAGAATGATTTTAAGCAGATAAACAATTAAATAGTAATTGGGCAGCAGTTTTGATCCAACATCTTGTGTAGAATCTAAGGTCGTCAGATAGTTCTGAATGTCTTGGGTCATCTGTCCACTGTGAAGATGATCTGCTTCTATAGAATCTCATCTGAGAGTCTTCAGTTTGAGGCCCATTTTGGAAGAGCAGTCTTCCAATTTTGATGATTCTGGTTTGCTTCTTTAGTTGTGAAATATGAACCCAAGAATTTACTCCAGGGAGTTGTACTTCTGTATTTGTTGTTAACAGTTCAGTGAGGTTCAAGAGTAGTTTTTTTCTCTGAAATAGTCTTTCAATAGATGAAATCTCATAGTTGAATATCATGAAAAAGCTGTTTAAGATATTCTAGCAACCTTAACCTGTTGGTGATAGTATTACTGGTGGAAAAGTTGCTATTCTTCCCAGGATCGTGTCTTGGAGGTAATGAAGAATGAAGTGAAAGGACAAGAGTACAGAGAAACCAGCAAAGCTTTTAATGAGCAAAAAGAAAATTGATCCACTAACCGGGCAGTGATCCAAGGAAGGATGCTGTTAGGGCTACAGTGGCTGGGGTTTATAAGCACAACAAGAAGGAAGTCCACATGGTTACCTAGGACTTGTTGCTAGGTTTGACCAGGCCTTGTTGCTAGGGTTGAGCATGATATATTGGCTCCCTGTACTGAGTCCTTTAGGATGGTTTTTTACTCTTCCACTTGACTGGCCAACCACAATGCCTAGCGTCAGCGTCCTGCTTGGCCGACCTTTACTGGGCAACATGTCCTGTTCTACCTACCCCACTGGCTACCTTCTGCCACAATAGGACTGGGTATAGCACATGAATCTCCTGCAGTATTTTGCTATGTCTATGTGCCTCACAGCAGAGAATAGTATCACAGGCAAAATCCTGAAACACGAGTCTTTAGGGAAATAAAGAGTGTGGAATATAACTGACATAAGAATGGGTGGAAGTACCTTTGACCAAGGGAGCCCAAGAGTTTCTGAAAGTTTTATTATTTTATTGCAAGGATGTCACTGACATTTCTACCTTTCCAGAAGTTTGTAGGTAGTAAGAGCAGAAAGAGATGTTTCAGTCCATCCTGAAATTAGATAGACATATAATAACTAAAGCATATTCAAATCTCATGGAAATAAGCTGTATAGAATCCATCAGAAGTTGTTTAAAGGGCCCTTAAAGCTTCAGTTTCTGGCCATGTCCCACATTTAAAATTTTTAAAGAATTACGCTGGTGACAAGCCCACATGACTTAAAAATGACTTAAGCTGTCATTTAAAAATTTTCCCAGCCATGTTGATTTAAGATAGTAACCAATTTATCTGTTGTACCAAGATGAATAGTTTCATGGAGAAATTTAGCTAACTTGCATTTGAAACCCTCCACTGCCACCAAGCAGCTGTCTTGAGAGCACCAGAGTTTATCTAAGTGAAGCTAGAACCATATATATTTTTAGTTTTTTGCTTTTCAAAATGGGTGACCAAATGATATTTTATAGTGGCCTCTTTGAATTCTTTTAAGGATTTATCCTTTAAGAGTTTAGATAGGATTAAAACCTTGGTTAAGGATGTTGTTTGACAAAATGATCTGCTGAAGTATTTCTTTTAGCTTCCACATTATTTCATTTTTCATAAGGCCTAAATTTTATAAAACCTACCTTTTTATAAAGTAGGAGTGCATTTAACAGTGTCTTAAACTTTTTGTCCATTTTTAATGAGAGTTCCAACAGAGTTGACTCCTTTGTTTTCAAAACATCTCAGTTATATTTTTTAAAAAGCATACCTGTATATATGTTTACTCTCTGGTCTTTGACTGCTTGACAAGCTTGGATAAGTGCAGTAATTCTGTTATCTGGGCTGATTTTATCTCAGGTAGACGACTATATTCTAAAGGCAAGCTTAAATTGGTGATAGCATATTCTGCTCTAGTTTCAAGTTTTGTGGTATAAGCCATCAACCAATAATATAAGTCAGAGTCTTCAGTAGGAATCCTTTAAGCTGAGTGAAGTATAACAAGTTCCCTAACTAAGCTAAGCAAATCACCAGGTTCCCTTCTTTTAGTAGGGTTAGGCTAGTGGCAGATTAGGGTGTTGCAGTGGTAATAGTAATGTGAAAGGGAGAGACTAACAGAATCTCATGACAGCCTACTTAGCTAGCTGAAAAGTGTATATTCTGAGGTAGTAGTAATGCCTGTGTTGCATGAAGAATCATAAGATCAAGAGAGGAGCCTCTAACTAGCTCAGCAGAAGCACCCAGGTTTGAAGTAGTGGCTATTGCCCTAAAACAAGGGGAATGAAACTTTGCAATAAGGCCAAGATAATGAATTTTTATGACTCTCACGGAGTTGATTTAAAACTAAGGGCTTGCCCAGATTGCTCAGGTGTAAGTAGACATAAAAGATTTTAGTTGAGGTTGCATCTGTGGATAAAGTGAAGTTTCCTATGGCCAGGATTCTCACCTGGCCCTGGTCGGCTAGCTCACTACACATCTGTGGGCAATACATTATTATTGACTCTATATAAAGAGCTCCGCCCAGTGCCTTGGGCAGCACAGTGGCACGGCTACAAGGATGCAGGAGATCAGAGATGAGACTGGAGTGGTGGCAGCACCGAGGACAGAGACTGAGATGGCTGTGAGGGTAGAGAGGCCCAGAGGCAGAAGATTGGCTTGCTACATGCAGACTCACTCTGAGTGGACGGGATTCTAGTGATTGACCTGCCACCATGGGAAAAAAGTTGGGTATAAACCCTTTCACCCCCAGAACATTCCATTGTTATTCCTCGGTCTCATTGAATCTATAGTGAACTTGCCCAGGGCTGAAAACCATTGGCAAGACACTGGGTTTCTTCAAATAATGGAAGGCCTATTTATGACTTAGGCTAAAAGTTGTCACAATCTCAGGAAAATTTGATACTTGTTTGCAATATACATTTAAAACTAGAAATCATCTCTGTTGTTTTGCGAGGAACCTAAAATGTTTAGATAATCTATAGCTAATCAGGAGAGAGGGATTTCCCTCTTTTCTCAGGCTATAAGCTCAATATTGGATTATGTTTTAGCAAAATTATAATTTATCTTTTTGAAACTTAATATCACTCTTTTGGTAAGGCTGAGTGCAAATAAATGAAATCCTTTTTTTTTCTTTTATACATGATTCCGATTCCTTGTTCTCTGCATAAAGCAGGAAGCATATCATGTACATATTGAATCAGGACTGAATGACCAGGGAAACTTAGATCTTTTAACTCTTGATTTAGTATCTGGGAAAAATAGAAGGTGGCATGACTACAGTTGTCCATACCAAGTGAAGACAATAAAGAAAGGTTTAGAGTGGAAAAAAAGAGAGGGCTTCAGATACAATTGGAGCTTGTTGAGTGGAGAAAATGAAGGAGAGCTAGTTAGAAGTGAATGATATTATGTAACTAGTTTGGGAACCTATTTGTCTATCTCTTATTGGTCCTATGCTGTAAACAAACACAAATATAGAAAAGCTGGTGGTCATTGACCCAGTCCTGACTATTTAGGGCAATTGCTGCAGAGATGTGGTTTTTCTTCCCTGGATGGTATCAGCAAAGGCTGTGGATCCATGTTCCATGATTGAAGATGGTCTGCTTATTATCCAAACAGATTCAGTCTTTTGCCATTTTGCTTTTGTAAATCATCTCATATAATTTGTCTCCTACTACATCTAGAAATGATTTGAAAAATAATTGATTCATGAGGTTGGATTTTTGAAAAGTGGAATTATAATGTATTTTTTAACAAACTACTGGCAGAAACCTGAAAACATGGACTTTCATCCTTTATTAGAGTTAATATTTATTTTTGCAATTGTTTATGTTGTTACAGAGGATCTTGATGATTTAAGAATGGAGGGAGTAACTACCCTGCTACCTTCTGGGAGCAAATTTAACCAAGGTCGTGCTACTCACCCTGCTGAACTTCAGGCCAAGGTCACACTGAACATCTGTTCAAGGTGTGCCAGGTAAAACAAATAATTGGTATAGTTTGTATAAACATAATGTTGATTTTTAAAATCTAAGACTTTGATCCAAAGGGTGTACTCCTCTGTGTTAAGAAAGTATTTCTTCAAGTTCTCTTTTGTGCTGACATTGTCAAGGGAGCTAGCCGTGCAGTTTATCCTTGTACCCAATGCCATGCGGACCGAGAATGAATCAGAATTTAAATTGTTTTCACTTCCAAGTTTGAGACTATTCTAAATCTGTCTCTGAATTTCATTTGCTATTTGCTCTTCTGTTCCCTTTCAAAGAAGATTCAAGGGCCTCTAAAAGTTCAAAGCTACTTTTAAAGCACCTTCATAAAGGACGACTTTGCCCAGGTATAGTTCAAGATCTACTATTATTGGCCTCTTAACCTGTTCCTCATCCTGTTCACCTCCTGGAAAGAATTTAATCAGCTTGACACTTTTTAGTTTTGGCAGCTGGAAGCAATCTTTGTATATACTGTATGTGGCCAAAGAAGTAGCTTAAGTTACTGCCAAGTCAGCTCCCAGTGCTGGTATAGCAGAAACGTGCCAAATAGCTAGAATTCATTCTTTTGTAGGAACTAAATCTCATTTGCAAAGAGGCTTTTAAGCCTGTTTAAATGATAAAACAAGCCTTCTAACCCTTATGTAAATGCTGCAGATTAGCAAGAACAGTGCACTGGCTGGCCAGTTTTATCTCCTTTCCATTTTGTCTAGCTGTTCCATTGTAGTGTTTGAGAGGGGATTAGCTGCTTGGGTATTGGGAGAGGGGTTCAGTGTAGGAAAATCAAATCAGATTTTTGAAGATTTCCTCTTTTACCCCTTTGGAATTTTAATTTTAATTTTCCAGGCTTAAAAAAATAGAAAGGACACTTCTTAGAAGACCAGGGGATGAAATTTGAGACCATTAGGAGAAATGCCATAGCATAGTGAAAACACCAATGGGAAACATGCTTTAGATAAGTAATGTTTTGGTGAATTGGCTTTTTGATTAGGGCTGTGAAGAAAACTTCTAATACGTGATAATATTTAGCCATTTTGATTGTACATGGAAGAGTTGTTTGGCGTTTTTTAAAAAACATTTATAGTATATTTGTTCACATAGAATGTGAATGGAGGGGCATTGATACATGGTGCTTCATATAATTTGTAGAAGATCGTTTTTTTCAAAAGGGAAAGCCTATAAAAATGATATGTTTCTAAACAATTTCAAGGATTTGAAATTGGGACCAAGCATACATGTAACCTTAAATATCTGCCATTCATTCAGCTTTCCAATGATAGAGTTAGATTGTAAATTACAAAAAACCTGCATATAAGGTGAGCTGTTAACTAACTTATTGAAGAAATATCCAACTGAATAATAATTGGTTACATTTATTGCATTCTCAGTATGTACCACATACTATTCTAAGCACACTAAATATATAAACTCATTTAATATCAAATAATGCTGGGAGTTCATTACTATTATTCTTATTTTATAGATAAGGAAACTGAGGCATAAAACAAATAAAACAAAATTCAACCAAGGCATATAAAACAAAATTCAACCAAGAAAATTTGAAGATTTGATTGGCTTTATTAAGTGATTCATGAGTTGGGTAGCATCTCGTCTAGCAAGTAGAGAGATGCTCTGAAGGAGTTATAAAAAATGGAAGGTTTTTGTAGACAGGAGGGTGGGGAAGAAGTTATTAATGAAAGAAAAGAAGAGAATGCTTCAGGGAAGATATTCTTCCCTGAAGAGGAAGAGCAGAGGAACATTATCACACAGATTACCTCAACTTCTTTCTGGGGAATGGAGAGGGCTCACGTGACATATTACCTCATTGGTGCCAGCCGGAAGATTCCTGATGGACTAAGACCGCATGTCTGGGGAGGATGAAACTGCAGTTAGGCTGGCGTTAAGCCTGGGTTTGGTGACCTGGCTCAACCCTCACTCTTGGACCTGTGGCTTTCCTTTTTAACAGGCATGAGTTGGTTAAATAACTTGTCCAAAGTAATCCAGCTAGTAGGTGGCAAAACAGTTTCTAACCCAGGCGGTACAGTCTGACAGTCTGCCTGCTTAGTGACTGTTTTATTGCTAAGCACAAAGCTATTTTCTGAAGGCAAAGTTGAAAGCCTAAAATAGAAACAATGAGAAGCAGGTTTGGGTATTTGATGTGATGGGAGTTCATGATTTTTTGGTGGAGAATAAGGCAACGTTGTACTTTCAAAAGCAAGATAGACATGCTGATTGAGGGAAATGTGGTAAACCATATGGAAGAAGACCCTAGGCTGTTGAGTTTAGAGTAGCTGCTCAGTGAAAGAAAAAGCAATATTTTGTCAAAGACTGAGGAATCTGAGATTTTACCTTATTTGCAACCTGACATGTTCATCTACCACTGTTTCACAGGTGCTGGAAGAAAACAGAACTCCTGGGTCAGAGCGCAAGGACTTACTACCCACAACAATAGCAAGGGGCAGAGTAGTAGCATTTTCACTGGTTCCTTGATCCACACATCTCACAAAATGATACAGATAGGGCAGTAGATTATAGTACATGAGAGGAACCCTGAGTTTGAGAAATCTGTTTGTAATGGGAAGTTAGCATTGCTGTAGAGAGAGAGAGAGAGACTCCATATTTATCTTTCAAGGCTGTTGGCTATAGAAACATCCCCAAACAGATTTTCTGAAACAAAGGCTGTCAGTGCTCATGAGATATGTAGAAATGTGAAGGATTCATGGAGAATTGTCTCCAAGTACTACTTAGAGTGGGCTACTTTTGTAATGCATTAATGTGGTTATAAGTTTTCCGTAATTCTCAAAAATATTGTTGGCTCGAGTGGTGGCTATATTGTTGGCTAGGTACAAGTAAAGGTTTCAAGACTGAGAATTCTCCTTTTTAAGCCAGGGCTGAACAATCATCTGAGGCAGAAGTCAAAAACTGGAGGACTGTGGGTGGTATCCAGTTGTTTTCTGTGTCCACGTAATATTTTAAAATGCTGCTCAGTTACCAATTTACATAAAAACTGGGATTTCTACTTTCTCTTAAAAATCCATACAAGTGGTAACCCTAGGCCCACATTCTCAAATGGTTGCACAGTAGCGTCTTCCCCTTCTAGACCCTTAGACCCAGCAGTTGTGCTCTAGTTCACTTCAGGTGGTCTGCCCAGCCTTACACATTCACACAACCTGCCTGAAGTCTGAAGACCTCTGTTTATGACTTCTGATCTGTAGAAAGGCTGGAACGCCAAAGATAAGCAGTGAATCAGGACTGAGGAATGCACACTAAGGAACCTCACTAGGTGTAACTCCAGAGAGGGGAACTTCCCAGGCAAAATACTTTTGAAACCGAAATCATTCAAAGGGAGAAATAAAGTTTAAGAAACCCATTTATTTCTTACAAGAGGTTGTCTAGTCTCTCTCTGGACCAGGATGCAGCAGAAGAGAGCTCCACCCAACCTTTCCCATCCAGATAAGCCCTGCATGCCCTTGTAATTACCTATTGATATGTAGATGACCACTTCACTCCACCCCTTGAAATAACTATTGATATGCAAATACCCTAAAGCCAGGCAAGAGATTCTGGAAATACTACAATTTTACCCACAATAGGCCTTTGAGAGAAGGCTGTGGTGCCCAGAAAAGGGAGAGCCTACTGTCTCAGGGTACCAGGTTATGGGCAGGAGTATGGTAGGCAGGCTTAGTCGTAGAGTGACCTGATAATCCCTTGCGACTCAGATTGAGTCAGTGAGAAATCCAAAGCTGCAGACTGGACCAGCATAGTGAAAGTGATTGCTTCATTTAGAGAACTGTGCCCGTTCTCATTGCTCTTTGTGGGCACTAGTACCCAGCCTGGAAGATAATGAAAGATAATATAGGCTTTGTACAGGAAGCCCAGACTTTGGAGTTTGGGCCTGGGATCAGGATTTAATTCCAAATCTCACTGGACTGCAGATGGCAAGGTACTGATAGATAAGAAAGTTTAGCATAATCAATGTTAGGGTATATCATACCTTTCAAGGCTTTACAGCAAGGGAAGAATACAAACAACCTCCTTTGAAGTCTGACTAGGGACCTAATGTGCACACTCTAAATGACCTCCTGTGTTATCTTGGAAAAAATTAACACAAATATTCAGAAAATCTGGACCTTCCTCTTTGAAATGGGGTTCCTGTAATCATGGAAGTAACCTCTTAGACAATTGAGCAGTCTGGAAGGATGTTTGGAAAGGCAGCTGGCAAAGTGTTCACAGTGAAGGTGCTGAAGGAACAGGGGCTTTCCTCTTTTTCTCTCCCTCATGGGATAATTACAATGTAAATACTTGAGCAGTTTCAAATGCTTTGAGGGTTCCCCCTGCCTCAACTTTTTGAGAAGCCCACAGTAAGGTGCTCAGATATTGAAGAAAAAAAGCCCTAATTTTCCTAACATCGAGGAATTTTTTCCTGCCTGATTAGGGAGAAAGCTATGGTCCATTTTCCAGGATTTCTCTGTACAATAAAACAGTGAAGACAGCAGCATTTTTGTTTGCTTGTTTGTTTATTGTTTCTTAGAGTTTCGAGGTCAGGAAACCATTTTTCCCATAAAACTGGACGGGAAATATATGAAGTGAGCTTAAAGAGTGTGCTGTCATCTTGAAATAATACTGTGGTCCCAAGATACTATCAACAACCTCAATATAGAGTCGACACTCAAGTGATGTTCAGTTTCTACAAAGAACCCATCAATGATCAAGTTAATGTAAAGAGATGGAGTCTGGTCTTTAGATTGTCATTTCCCTCAGTGTCTTTTTCAAATACTGTACCACCTGAGCTACTTATGGGGTCAGAGCATCCACAAGTGTGTTTGCATATATGTCCAGAACATTACTGCTCTTACCAAGCTGAGGGTTTACAGACAAAGCCCTCAGTGCCCCTCTCATTCAGAACCTGTGTGGAAGACATGACTTGTAATGAGACTACATTCTACTGGGAATGATTGAGGTATGTAAGATACACATGACCACTAGAGGGACTGCAGGAGAAGAGGAATTTGGCTCACATTATATTGCTCTGTAGGGTTTCCTGTGCAACAAAGTGAAATAATAAAGAATGTCAAAAAGTATATTGATCAGCGTAGTTACAAGAAATAAACAGATTATAAAACTTGGGTTTTTTTTCATAAATATTTCACACATGCTAGAAAAGTATAGATGGAAGATAGCTTGTGTTTCAAGCTGGAAAGTAACCACAGGGTAGTGTTACTCCTATGGCTCTTGATGGCCTTAGTCTGATGTGTTGGTGCAGCAATTTCTGTGATTTAAACAAAGAGATGGCATCATCTGGCAAATGGAAAAATGTGTGGCTAGTAGATATCTGAACACCAAGATGTATTAGGATTCTAACCCATAATATCTCTTTTTCTGCTCATAAGAGAAGGAAGCCATTATAAAATAACAATTTTAAGTAAATAAGAATTTTCTGTTTAGGCAATAGCAGTGTCCATATAATTGGTGATTTAATTCATTACAAGGTAGATTTTTAATATATTCATTAAGCATTTTGGCTTGACTTTTAGCAAGAGTCCAACAATACAGCTACAAATCCTTGCATGATAAAGGCAAAACATATTTCATTTGTTGCCAGGAGTTACACTAAATCATACTGACTAAAAAATAAAGTTGGTAGGTCAGTAATGCAAATTATCAGTAAATAGCAGCAAAACATTTGTGGTTTTCAAAAACAGTGGTTTTCAAAATTTCAAGTTTCAATTAAATTTCTCTATTAAATACTCTGAATTTTCATTTAAGGTAACAGAATACCAATAACAAGCAGACAAAAGCTGATACTAAGACACCAAATTACTATTTCACTGAAGTTTATAAGCTATTTTTCTGGGAAGACCACCCATTAATTCTGTCTATCCACTGCCATTCTGTGGAGTTAAATCTTGTTTATTTGGACTCCTGCCAGGGCATGCCGGGTGGTAAGATGCTATTTGTTTTTGATGGTGCAAGTGTTTGCATTCATTCATGCTGAACATCAATAGTGCACAAAAAAGGAACGGAAAGCCATTTTAAAAGAAATTGGATTATAGAGAACATACATTGATACCCGCTTAGACGTTGTAGCATGAGAATGCTGGGAGACATTTGTTTCCAAAAACCCTGCTGACTTTTAACTGATTTGACTCATGTCATTGTACCAAAAACTGTTCATCATTTCTCCTAAACATTATGCCATTAAAATATTGAGTTTAATTATATGTTGACTTGATAAACAAAGAGCAGATCGTCATTAGTGATGGCATGCTGAAAATAAAATGAATGTCAAACCTTGTAAATGTGAACTAATTTCAAACTGTATTAGGATTTACTAAATCCTTATAATTTCATATGTAGGATTTATGAAAATTTGATTTGATTCGAGAAAACCTACATAATTAATCATACATTATATTCTGTATCATTTTCCTATGCATTTTTTTCTTTTTTCCCCCAAGTGTTTTTAGAACAAAAAGTCAATAGAGTAAATGTAAAGATTTGATGATTTTTGAATCTCGGGCAGCATCGAACTGACAAATAGCAGGGTACTCTGAGTAGTTACAAAAATGGAAGGCTTTTATAATCAGAAACAAGCTGTACAAGGAAGTTAGTAGCAAAAGAAAAGGAAGGACTGTTCAGGCAAGGGCACATTCCCTTGGGGTGGGGGGCAAGGAGTCTTATGCAGATTACAACACTAGTGCTCATTAGGAAATTCCACACTGAATGGTTTAAAATTTCATTCCTGGGAAAGGTTGAAACTACAGTTAGGTTTAGTATTAAGTGTTCTTTCGGCTTAACATAGTGGCTCCGTTTTGGACCTGTTGTTACTTTGTAACATTTAAATTCAGCAAGTTCCTATTGGAAGGAAAAATAAGCAAAAGTGACAAGAAGGATGCTATCATTTGTTTAAAGTTAGTTAAAAGATTTTCATAAAACTGATTTCCTATGTCTGCAGGTTTAAAAGGTTACATTTGAGTCGTGAATACAATGCACCATATTTTAAATAACTGACATATTTAATTTGAACCAAATGAATTTATGGAGGACATGCTCTGTGTTAAGTACTGTTACTTAACACCCCTGGCCACTAGGAACTTATATTCTAGCTGGAAATAGAATGTGAACAAATAGTACAACCAAAAAATGGTGATAGTGCTAGAGAGAAAATATATCATGGTAATATGGCTAGTTTATGCCAGACGTAATTGGTTGTTATTTTACCAGGGATATTACTGTGAGAAAAGTTCACACCCTTGGAAATACTGATATATGGCTTTCATTGTTCATTCAAGATCTGATTCAAGGAAGAAAGGAGAGCAACATCAGTCAGAATCTAGGGACCACTTTATCTCAGTTCTTAGCCCATTAATTTCGTAGTTTTGCTTTTACTTCTTAATGAAAGATCCTCCCCTTTCCCACTTCTTTCAACAATTGCTTTATGATTCATAGGGGAGGGAGGGCTTTGGATGTATGTGTGTGTGTAGACACACACACACACACACACACACACACACACACACACACACACACACAATCTGAAAAGCTATTTTCTTGTTATTGACAAAAGACGGGCTTTAAAGCAAAAGAGACCTAGGTTGGAATCTCAGTTTGGGCCCTGAACAATTTTGGGAAACCATTTAACCTTTCTAAAGATCAATTTCCCATTTGTAACATGGTGGTAATAATTTTTCCCATGGGATTATTATAGAGTGGCTAGCTCAGTTTTGTGCATACAGCCTATTTTGAAAAAAAATTTTAGATAAAAATAATAATATGCATTTATTTTTTTACTATTGACTTTTAAAAATTAAAGTATTAATATACAATCTTATGTTGGTTTCAAATGTACATCACAGTGCTTCAGCAGTCCCTGCGATCAACTTATATTGTGATTGCAAATTATTGTGTCCTTTTATCTCCCTCCCTTTCCCCCACCCCTGCAATTGCCCAACCCCTCCCCCTAGTAGCCACTAATCACTTCTCAGTGTCTGTGAGTATACTGTTGTTTTGTTCCTTCTGTTTTGCTTTGTTTTTATATTCCACAAATAAGTGAAATCATAAGGTATTTGTCTTTCTCCACCTGGCTTATTTCACTGAGCATAATAACCTGTAGTCCATCCATGTTGTTGCAAGTGGCAGTATTTCTTTTCTTTTTATGGCTGAATAATATTCCATTGTGTATATGTACCACATCTTCTTTATCCATTCATCTACTGATGGACACTTATGTTGCTATCATTTCTTGGTTATTATAAACAGTGTGGTGATAAATATTGGGGCACATAGTTCTTTTTGAATAAAAGAATTTTCTTCAGGTCAATTCCTAGGAATGGAATTCCTGGGTCAAATGGTATTTCTATTTGTAGTTTTTTAGGTACCTCCATACTGCTTTCCACAGTGGTTGCATCAACTGAAGTCCCACCAACAGTATAGGAAAGTTCCTATTTCTCTGCATCCTCACCAGCATTTGTTGTTTCTTGTCTTTTGGATAGTGGCCATTCTAACTTGTGTGAGCTGGTATCTCATTGTTGTTTCAGTTTGCATTTCCCTGATGATTAGTGATATGGAGCACCTTTACATGTGCTTGTTGATCACTTGTATTTCTTTGGAGAAGTGTCTGTTCAGGTCCTCTGCCTATTTTTTGATTGGGTTATTTCTTTTTTTGGGTGTTGAGGCATATGAGTTCTTTATATATTCTGTGTGTTAACCCCTTATCAGATGACTTATTTACAGATATATTCTCCCATGCTGTTGGATGTCTTATTGTTCTACTGATGGTGTCTTTTGCTGTACAGAAGCTTTTTAGTTTGATGTAGTCCCATTTGTTCATTTTTTATTTTGTTTCCCTTGCCCCAGGAGATGTGTCCAGGAAAAAGTTGCTCATGTTTATGTCCAAGAGATTTTTGCCTATGTTTTCTTCTAAGAGTTTTATGGTTTCATGACTTACATTCAGGTCTCTGATCCATTTGTTTAACTTTTGTGTATGGAGTTAGATAATAATCCAGTTTCATTCTCTTACATGTAGTTGTTTAGTTTTCCCAACACCAGTTGTTGAAGACGCTGTCTTTTCCCCATTGTATAATCATGGCTCTTTTATCGTATATTAATTGGCCATATATGTGTGGTTTTATATCTGGGCTCTCTATTCTGTTCCATTGATTTATGGCTTTGTTCTTGTGCCAGTACAATACTGTTTTGATTACTGTAGCTTTGTATTGGAGCTTGAAGACAGGGAGCATAATACAGTTGGCTTTGTCCTTCTCTCTCTCAGGATTGCTTTGGCTATTTGGGGTCCTTTGTGGTTCCATATGAATTTTAGAACTATTTGCTCTAATTCACTGAAGAATGCTGTTGGAATTTTGATAGGGATTGCATTGAATCTGTAAATTGCTTTAGGCAGGATGGCCATTTTGACAATATTAATCCTTCCTATCCATGAATACGTGACAGATTTCCATTTATTAGTGTCTTCTTTAATTTCTCTCATGAGTATTTTGTAGTTTTCAGAGCACAGGCCTTTCACCTCCTTGGTTAGGTTTATTTGTAGATATTTTGTCTTTTTGATGCAATTGTAAATGAAGTTGTTTTCCTGATTTCTCTTTTTGCTAGTTCATCATTAGTATATAGGAATGTGACAGATTTTGTGTATTAATTTTCTATCCTGCAACTTTGCTGAATTCAGATATTAGTTCTAATATTTTTACTGTGGATTCTTTAGGGTTTTTTTATGTACAATATCATGTCACTTTCAAACAGTGGCAGTTTAACTTCTTCCTTACAAATCTGGATGCCTTTTATTTTTTTGTGTTGTCTGATTGCTGTGTCAGGACTTCCAGTACTATGTTGAATAAAAGTGGCGAGAATGTGCATACTTGTCTTGCTCCCAACCTTAAAGGAAAAGATTCCAGCTTTTCATTGTTAAGTATGATGTTGGCTGTGGTTTTGTCATATATGACCTTTATTTTGTTAAGGTACTTGTCCTTTACACCCATTTTGTTGAGAGTTTTTATCATGAATGGATGTTGAATTTTGTCAAATGCTTTTTCAGCATTTATGGAGATGCTCATGTGGTTTTTGTCCTTCTTTTTGTTGATGTGGTGGATGATGTTTATGGATTATTGAATGTTATATCATCCTTGTATCCTGGGATGGATCCTACTTGATCATGATGGATGATCTTTTCAATGTATTTTTGAACTTGGTTTGCTAATATTTTGTTGTGTATTTTTGCATCTATGTTCATCAGAGATATTGGTTTGTAATTTTCTTTTTTTGTGGTGTCTTTGCCTGTTTTTGGTATTAGGGTGATGCTGGCCTCATAGAATTAATTTGGAAGTATTCCCTTCTCTTCTACTTTTTAGAAAATTTTAAGAACAGTGGGTATTAGCTTTTCTTTAAATGTTTGGTAGTATATGGCTGTGAAGCTATCAGGACCTGGCAATTTGTTTTTGGAGAGTTTTTGTTTATTAAAAATTCTATTTCATTGTTGGTAATTGGTCTGTTCATATTCTTTCCAGGTCAGTTTTGGAAGGTTGTATTTTTCTAGGAAGTTGTCCATTTCTTCTAGGTTGTCCAATTTATTGGCATATAGTTTTTTATATTATTCCCTAATAATTATTTGTATTTATGTGGTATCCATTGTGATTATTCTTTCTTCATTTCTGATTCTGTTTATCTGTGTACACTCTCTTTTTATCTTCATATGTCTGACTAGAGGTATATCAACCAGCTCCTGATTTCATTATTTTTCCTGTTGTTTCATTCTTCTCTATTTTATTTATTTCTGTTGTGATCTTTAATATGTCCCTTCTACTAACTTTGCATTTCATTTGTTCTTCTTTTTCTTGCTTTATTTTAATTGTGATTTTAGACTGTTTACTTGGGATTTTTCCTCTTTCTTGAGGTAAGCCTGTATTGCTATGTACTCTCCTCTTAGAACTGACTTTGCTGCCTCCCACTGATTTTGGACTGTTGTGTGTTGTTTTCATTTGTATGTATTGCTTGATTTCTATTTTAATTTGTTCATTGATCTATCGATTATTTAGAATCGTATTATTCAGCTTCCATATGCGTTATATATTTTTGTTCTTTGTGTAATTTACTTCTAGTTTCATACTATTGTGGTCTGAAGAGCTCCTTGATAAAATTTTAATCTTTTTTAATTTATTGAGACTTTTCTTGTGGCCTAGTGTGTGATCTATTCTGGAGAATGTTCCATGTACACTTGAGAAAAATGTATATCCTGTGCTTTTGGATGGAGTGTTCTGTAGATATCTGTAAAGTCCATTTGATCTAATAATATGCATTTCAAAGGAAGTTTAAATATACATTTGAAACACAAGGAAGTCATGTTATGTTCTTAGATAAACAAAAGACATATTAAATTTCACAGGAAGTTTAAATATACATTTGAAACACAAGGAAGTCATGTTATGTTCTCAGATAAACAAAAGAAGTATTAAATTGAAGGTTTATGAAAAGGTCAAGAAGGTTTAGGGAATAAAAATATTAAGGGTAATTTGAGTTGATTTTTAACTAGATACATATAAGCATTTTGATAGAGAGCTTTCCTTATCATTCCTCTTTGTTGATGTACAAAATATTATGTAATTGTCCTATCTATCTATCCCATTAACCCCTTTCCCAAGATTGTGATGTAACAGACACATAAAGGAAATGGGTAGAATAAGAGGCAGAGAAGGATT
Organism: Manis javanica; assembly: GCF_040802235.1. Classification (NCBI taxonomy): domain Eukaryota; kingdom Metazoa; phylum Chordata; class Mammalia; order Pholidota; family Manidae; genus Manis; species Manis javanica. Next base: position 156,803,760 of record NC_133157.1, read on the forward strand.
CTTTTCCTAATCATTTTTGTTAAAAAACAGTAACCTTGATGACAACAGAAGACTATTTATCAATGCTATAATCAGCATTAGTACACTGGTTTTCCAGTTCATACCAATAGACCTGAGGATTTTTTTTTTTTGTTTTCATCTCCATTCCATTTAGTTTATCAAGCTTCGAAGTGGTCTTCATTCGTGGTAACCACCTTTTCCTTTCTAGGCTTTCTGGGCCTTACAAAGAATCTGTGATTTGTGGAAGAGTTATTTTGAGGAAAGCCTAAAACTACCCAGAAAATAAGCATCCTATCATCAGGGAGTGCAAATAGCATATGGCCTAGAGAAAGTCAATGCTGTCAATTTGCAGGTGGCTAAAGAGTCCTAACTTTCCACTGGAGTGCTAAATAGTACCTATGGACTACTTCCCCGCATCATAATAGGCACAACAGGGCAGGACACGCAATGAGAAGTAAACTTATTAGGAAATCCAGGAACAAACAAAATATTTGTGGTTGTCCCACAATGTCTCCTTTATCCTATAGTTCTCTGAAAGGATACCTGAACCAGTTGAAGGAAGCAGGTTAGTACTTTGTTCTTATTCCTTTATCAGTTGATGGATATTTGGGTTGTTTCCACTTTTGCACTATTATGAATTATGCTGCTAGGAAGGTTTCAGTACAAGTTTTAGTAAGAACATATGCTTTCATTTTTTTTGAGTACATATGTAGGAGTGGGTCACAGGGTAATTCTATGTTTAATTTCTAGGAACTGCCAAACTGGTTTATAAAGTGGTTACACCATTCAACAATCCTACCAGTAATGTATGGGAACTCCAGTTTTCTATCATTTTTGTTGTCTTTTTTGTTATTCCCTATTTTTTTAAAATTTTAGCCCTCCTAGTAGGAGTAAAGTATTATTTCATTGTGATTTTGATTTGCCTAGTAACTAATAATGTTGAGAAACTTTTCACATGCTTATTGACTATGCGTATCTCTTTTTTGTAGAAATGTTTATTTCAATTCCTTACTCATTTTTTTAATTGGACCATTTGTCTTTTTTATCATTGAGTTCTAAGTATTATTTATGTATTCTGGATACTAGAGCCTTATCAGATATATCATTCACAAATATTTTCTCCCCTTCCAAGGGATGTATTTTCACATTTTTAATAGTATACTTTGAAGCATGAATGTTTTTAATTTTGATCAAGTCAAATTTTTCTATTTTTTCTGTTGTAATGTAGACATTTTAGTGTCATAGCTAAAAAGCAACTGCCTAATTTAAGGTCATGAAGATTTATGCCTATGTCTTCTAAGATTTTTGTAGTGCTAGCACTTATAGAAAGATCTATCATGCATTTTTAGTTAATTTTTATATACAGTGTGAGGCAGGGATCCAAGTTTAATCTTTTGCATGTAAATTTCCAGTTGCACCAGCAACATTTGTGAAAAGATTATTCCATTGAATTGTCCTGACACCTTTTTCAAAACATCATTAATTCTAAAAGAACCCTTGCTTTCTGATGTAATATTTTCAGATCTGTCTTATCCCTTCTAGCACCAGAGTTGGAATCAGCCATTTCTCCAGGGATTCCTGTTTCCTTTCAGCAGAAAATTTATAGTGGACAATAGAATCTGCTCACTAGGGTACATTGTGGGAATGGCATTGCCTTTTAGCCATTTTACTGAAAAAGATTAGAACAGAAAAGTACTTCATTAAATAAATATGTTAAGGCATGAATTCATAGTAATATTTCTAATCCAATTATAACAGTATAGTGTTCCTACTTAAACTCTTGGTTCCATAATTGAAGCTTATTTTAATACAAAAAAATCTTATGAAATGCATAATTATTTGTTTGCTGTATTAACAACTTAAGAGAATAGATCATAGGTAAAATATGAGGTGTCCCTAAATTTTTAGTGTAGTTAAATTATTAAAACTTAAAACTAACATCTTTGGAATACTTTATACAAAGTTATGCCAACAATTATACTAGTGAATTAATTTCAGAAATTCTATGTAGATTTCCTCTTGTTTTTAGTTTTTATTGATTTCACCAAAGATTGTAGTGAGAATATTGATTTTAGAGTCTATAGAATCACTCATTATGCCTTACTCTCTGTTGGCAAGGTAATAATGAATGATTGGTGAATAACTGATTCCACTGTTTCAGTTCACCTTTAATTTGAGACCGTTACCAAACATTCTAATATCCTAAAAGGCTTCTCCTTTTTAGTTACTAATCTTCTCTTGGTTGGGATTGTCTACAAGAAATCACTACAAGTACTACAAGAAATGAGTCCAACTTTAAATAGAGATATGGAAAAACACTTTAAAATTATGTAACATGGTTTTATTTCACTACCATCTTGTTTATCCACAATGTTTTAATACATATCTATACATACAAGAGTCATATATAATTTTTGGTTGAATAAAACAATTCTGTTTCATATTACTATAGTATTTACTTTCTAGCAATTTAGAATTACTCTACCTTCATTCACTCGGTACTGTTTTTAACTTTACTAAATACTGATGTGTTCTACAAATTTATAATTTTTCTTCTTTTTCTAATTGAAATACAGTATATATACAATATTACATCAGTTCCAGGTGCTCAACTTAGTGATTTGTCGATTATATACAGTACTAAATGCTTATCACAGTAAGTTTAGTTACCTTTAGTCATCATACAAAGATATTATAATATTATTGACTATATTCCTATGCTGTACTTTCATTGCTGTGACTCATTTATTTTATAATTACAAATTTATACCTCTTTATCCCCTTCACCTATTTCACCCATCCTCCCATCCCTCCCCATGACAACCACCAGTCTGTTCTCTGTTTATGAGTCATTTCTGTTTTGTTTGCTCTTTTGATTTGTTTTTTAGATTCCACATATAACTGAAATCATATGGTACTTATCTTTCTGTGTCTGACTTACTCTACTTTGCATAATATCCTCTAGGGTTCATCCATGTTCTAGCAAATGGCAAGATTTCATTTTTTTTATGGCTGATTAATATTCCATTGCATATATGTAACACATCTTCTTTTTTCCATTCATCTATTAATGGACACTTCAGTTGCTTTCATATCTTGGCTATTGTAAGTAATGCTGCAGTACACAAAGCAGTTCATATATCTTTTTGAATTAGTGATTTTATTTTCTTTAGGTAAATTCCCAGAATTGGAATTACTGGGTTGTTGTGGTATTTCTATTTTGGTTTTTGACAAAACTCCATACTGTTTTCCATAGTGGCTGTACTAATTTATATTACCACCAACTTCTTTTTTTGATCTACAAGTACATCTTCCATTATAATCAAATATATCAATTTATACGTATAATATAAATGATTCTTCCAATTTTCTTTTCCCAGTGAACATCAGTCTCTTGGTTTTCCACAGGAATATGATCAAATACCTTGATTTCTATATGATTTCTGTATTTTTATGTCAGTGGCAAAAAACCATACAGGTAAATGTATGAAGTACTTAAAGTTTTGCCTAATATTATTTTGATCTTCGGTCAGAAAGTTTACTTTTTGGCTAATATTTTCCTCATAGGTCACAGTTTACTTTGTAAAGTAAATATAAATTCAAACATCTTAATGCTAATTAAGAATGTTATATGTTACATAACCAGAATACAATTAGATTTTTTAAAAGATAACTGAAAAATATGTCAGCTGTAATACCTGTGGACCACACCTCAAATATTTTCATAAAATATTTTCTAAATATTCAAGTTCTAGATTACCTGGATTTTCTAGGAGCATTTATATTTTTAGAGTATGCATCACTCAGATCCAACCCAGGTTATGTCACATTTGTTGTAGAAAAAAGACCATGGACTCATTGTCTTGAAATATGGTTTATGTCATTTCATCAAGATTCCAGGCAGGAAGAACTGAAGTGATGTACTCCCCTTGAGAAAACAAAAGACATATATTTAAATTTCTTAGTCTTAGACCAGGGCAATAGCAGGTAGAGTTGGTGAGATATTGTCAGATTTAAAAACCTTTTGAAGATAGCACTGACAGGATTTGCCAATCTATTACAGTGTTGCATACAAGATAAAAAGAATCACAGGTGATTCCAAAGTATTTGCCAGAGTAACTGGAATATGGTATACCATTTGGTGAGATAGAGAAGATGGGAGAACAGTTTGTTAAGGATGATGAAGAGTCATGAGTTTTTTCATATGTTAAATTTGAGATGCCCATTGGATATATATGGTCAAAATCTCTCAGCAACAAAACTGACAGTTAATATAGTATGAAAGACTGTATTCTCTTCCAACAATACGAAAAAAATGAGTTTGCCATATGTTCCCAGAATAACCTTTGTGATTGACTATAACTGGTTTTGGGGTTAATTAGCTATATTTATCAGAAATCACCTCATGTCTCATAACTCTTCACCTCTCCCAGTATGCATAGTTCAAGATCTACAGTAATCTGCTTGATTTGAATTTTCTTTTTTTTAAAGTGTTTATCATTCTCTCACTCTCACTAGAATATTAACTTATTTGAATATTACCTAATTAGAATGTTATGTTAATGTTCTAATGAGAGTAGGACCAAGAATGTCTTGGATCACTGATATATCCTCAGTACCTTAAATCTTGACCTACGAGAGGTAGTTATTAAATACTTGGATGAATGAAAGATTGGAAAAATAACAGCTAGAATGTCTCTATCTTCCAGTCTCTGTGTCTCTTTCTTTCCATTTGTATCTCAATCTCTATCCAGACTCATCTTTCTTTCTTATTTCATCTTTAATTTTACCTCAGACTCTATTTTCTATTGGGCTGCTCCATGTGGTAGGAAATATGGTGTTTATAACATCTTAGAGCTTAGACACATAATAAAGGTAAGTCATGGGGAAGGCAGGATAGCATGGAGAAGACAGGTAATGACTCTATAGCATCTTACTACTCTGATGGACAGTGACTGCAGTGAAGTCTGTGGGGGAGACTTGATAATATGGGTGAATGTGTGACCATAATGTTGCTCATGTGAAACCTTTGTAAGATTGTATATCAATGATACCTTAATAAAGAAAATATCTTAGAGCTTAGATGCTTTCTCTCTCAGAGTTCATATGGTAATCTTTAAAAAAACACTCTCCCCAAGTAATGTGCCTACCAGAGATCAGGCGTTGCATAGGGGTGATGAGATCTCTAATTAACCTTTGGTTATAGGCTCACCCCAATGCTAAGGGAGAAGATACCATTTGGTTGACAGTTTCACCAGTATCATGAGAATTTGGGGAGACACATTTACCAAAAGAAATTCAGCACAGACAAAATAATAGCATAACCATCACAGTAAAATAAAATTAATAAAATTTTCTATTTTATTTTGAGAGCTTTAAATTGTAGAAAGTACTTCTGCAGACATTAATTAATTTAAAACCAATCTTCATAATTTTTACATTAACTGCACAAATGATGAGACTTAACCCAGAGAATTTAAATGACTTATACACACAGTTAATACATGTCTTTGGTGGGCATGAACGCAGGGCTTCTGAATCAAACCTGGATATTCTTTCAGCTACAGTCTACCTAGCCTCTGTAAGTCACTCTAAAACTAGTATCATTCCTAATCTTCCATTTCCACCTTGTAATTAATAGCCCTTTATGATTTTCTTTCCAGTAAGTTTGTATCCCTTAGGACCTTCTTCACAGTTTCCAGTCTTACATCCAGCACACACTTGAGTTGTTGTCACCCAACAGCTACCTTGATGATACTTTTCCTTCCTCCTCTCTCATTGCCTAACCTCTTTCCTCCATCCCAGGCTCTGGAGATCCTGGAACCCTCTGCCTTGCTGGATCCAATCTCTTTTCAAAGTAGTTTTCCCCTTCTTCAGATGTAAAAATTCTTACATTCTTAGCATGACTAGATTCTTTCAGTACCAAATCAGCATAACAGATGGGCTAGCAGTTAAGTCAAAAAGTGGCATCTTTTTAGATTGGGTAGTGAGAGTAAAAGACGAGTATGGGAAAACTGCTTGAGAAAATCATTTTTGTCTGTATATCTTTTTATATTTCATCTTATGCTTTAAGTCCCAGATAAACTGGGACTCTCTCTTTTCTCCATGAAGGTACTGTATCTCCCATATACCCCATATTCTCCTTTCCCAAATGAGCTCACCTCACTTGGCATGGAAGGACTTCTGTCTTCCTCACATTCCCCAACATATACAAATATTTTCCTTCAAGCACAGCTCATATTTGCTTTCTCCCTACCAAAGTTCTTTCGGTATTTTTAATTGAAAGCAATTACTTGTTTTGTCCTGGCTCATTTTTTATTCTTGCTTCTCTTCTGCCATTGTTTACTTTCTCACTAATTATTACATACTTATATTCTCTCCTTGTCTAGCAGAAAAGGCAGCAACATATGCATTAATTCATTTTGTATGTTACTCAGAGCTCCAACAGTTTATAGGGGAGATGTTTGAAATCGGACTGGAGCAGGTGTCACTGTAGCCACATTGCCTACATGGCTAATAAAACAGGGTGGTTTGGTGCCAAAATGTAGGGCTAGGAAAAAAAAATAAAAATTTTGTGAGGAAGTCTGAAAGTTGGGAAGTTTTCCATTATGGGTGGCCTGGTGAGTACACATTTCTAACTGATGATCTGAAACTATGTCACGGTTTGAAATTTTTATTATGTTGACTTTATTTACCTGCTTCCAGCAGTTTACTTCATTATGAGCATGCATAGGTTAAGTCCATGTTCTCTAACTGACCACCTCCCTTCCCTCACCACCCCCACATACATTTTTTTCCATAACAACAATATTAAAACACTTTTCTTTGGATCTCAGAATATTAGGAGATTTTACCATTAAAAAAAATCACTTCTTGAAATTTACATTTTTTTCTTACAATTTACTTTTCTTCTTGCTGTAATAGATAATTTAAGAATTTCTTCAGTGTGTCTGCAGGTAGTAAACTTTTAGTTTTTGCATCTGAAAATGTCTTGAATTCTCCCTCCCCCTTGAATAATGGTATACATAGTGATTAGTGTTCCATTCCACTTGTAGATGTTACTCCAATGTTTTTCCCATCATTGTGGCTGATGAGAACTCCAGTGTCATATAATTGGTATTCCTTCATAGGTAATCTTTCTTCTTTTCTCTGGACACTCTTAAATTCTTCTCTTTTTGCTTAATATTCAACTTTTAAACTCCTATTTAATGTAAGGCCAGCAGAAATGAGTGTTGTCCACCTGAGATCATAGCTCTTCTACTTTAGTAATGTGCTCAGCCACTCTCTAAATATTTATTCTCTTCTATTCCTTCTTTTCTCTCCTTCAGGCACCCCTCTTGGATGAATGTTAGAGCTTCTCAATCTATTTACCACATCTTCTTATATATCTTTGATATTTTAAAATCTCATTTTTCTTAGGTCAGTTCTTTTTTAGTTGCTTTATTGCTTTCAAGTAACCAAATGGTCTCTTTATGTCCGATTTAGATTAAATATCTTCATGTTCTTAAATTATGTAAACTCCTTTTCTTCTGGCAACATATGTTTTAAAATATCTTCCAGCTTTTTCTTTCCTTCTTTGAGATTCTTAAATATACTTATTTGAAGTCTTGGGTTTTTTAATTTTGTTTTTTTAGGCTGGATATATTCTTAATATTTTATTCTTAGTTAGTTGACAGTCTTTCCTGGCATATATGTTCTTCATATACTTTAAAGTTCTTGTAAACTCATCTAGAAAGTAACTCTTTCCTTCTTCCCCCCTTCCCTACTCCTGTCTGTTTTCTGGCTTTTTGATTTCCTTCATCCACACCTCTTAGGGGTGTCTAGGATAATGCTAGTATAGATGCCTTCATGATGAGATTAGCATCTTTATAAGGAAAGCAAGAGTTGGGAGAGGTTTAGCTCTGTGTGCAGACAGAAAAATCTATAAGCACACAGTGAGTTGGTGGCCCTCACCAAGCTAGAAATGGAACCCTCACCAGGAGCCAAATCTGCTAACACCTTAGTCTTGGACATCTCAGCCTTCAGAACTGTGAGAAAGAAATGTCTCTTGTTCAAGCCACCCAGTCTACAGTACTTTGTTCTAGCAGCCTGAGATAAAATGTCTATCTTTATGATCACATCTTTCACTAAATCTTGTCTACAAATTCCCAGAGAGGGAATCTGATTGAGTCCAGTAATTACCACTCAGTATCATGTATGAACCTGAGAGACAAAGTTCTTGTTCTAAACCATCTTGGCATCAGTGCCTCAACTTTGAGAATCCATGGTATCATCTTCTGAAACCACGGAGCAGGGCCACTTTGAACAAAATGAGGATACTTAGGTTTCAGTAGCCTTATGAGAACCTTTCCCAGAGCAAATACTTAGAGTTTTACATTTAGTAGTCTAGACCTCTTAGACTTGTTTTGTTGAACAGAATGAGTAATTGCATTACTATTTGTTAGTAATCTGATGTTCATTTGTAACAAGACTAACCCGATGCCCCTTCCTGATTCCTGCAGCTTGAATGCATTAGTGTACACTAGTCCATCCTCAGAGAAAGCACCAGGGAGTCCATAGCATGGCATGTCCTCTGCATCAATGAAAGTTTATGCTGGTGGCAGAGTAGCTGCTACCCTGGGAGAGTCATACTTCTATATGAATTCACAATGCCCATTAGCTATAAAAATATTATACGATGCAGTAAAATTATATTTTAAATCATGCCAAGTTAGAATTGGAGAACTTCCCATATAGATCTTAGAATATCCCACATGTTTTTACAATGGAGAGAATACCTAGAACTTAGATTTATGAAAAATCATTCAATAAAATAACACTCAAGGAATAGGTTGTGTCGTAAAAGTTAATTCTCTACAGCCATAGATTCAGCCAGGAAAATGTGAGTTCAATTTAGTGATGTTATAAGGTCGGGAAAAAAATCATTACCAAGACAAAATTCACATTTGTGTCATGACTAGTCCACTCCTCCAAGTGAGTTTATATGGATATATTCATGGTTTGTTTTTGTAGACCAATTTTGGTTTACAATGCAGTTGGAAATAACAAAGTCAACTTTTGTGCAGCAGTGAGGATGCCCGAGTATCTGGGTGTTTTAGGAAAGAACCTATCATGGCGGAGAGGGAGGATGGTCCATTAGAGCCAGTCACCCCCATCTTATTACCTTCCCTGAAGGGACTTCCTGAGGTAATTACTTGATCTCTACTCAGAACTGGCTTTCACAGAAGCACGTGGAAAAGGGTGAAGTTTCCTTCCTCTGCAGCCTTCCTTTGCTGTCGCATAAGGGCAGCTGAGAGATATGGGGTGCAGCCAAGGCCTCCTTCCTACATTTGCCAGAAGTCCCGAATCCTGCCTAACTGGCCGCAGGGTGCAGGTACTTCGCACCGTCTTCTCTTGGCTTGTTTGTGCTGTTCCCCTCTCGCTCATGACCAGCAGTCACGCTGGCCTTTTGGCTCTTCCTCTAACAGGTGAAGTTCATTCCAGTTTTGCTTTTCTTTGGCACTTGCCATTTCTCCTGCCGGATATGGGCTCAGACCTTTGCATGGTTTCCTCCTCCATTTCAGATGTTACCTCATCAGAGAGTTCTTCCCTGATTCTGACTCCATTACACTGCCTCTCCTTACTCAATTTTTTTCTCAAACTTTCATCATTGACTGTTTATTTCACTATGTGCTCCCTCTGTCTCCCCCAGAACACCAGTTGCATAAGATTAGGGATCTTGTTGTTTTGTTTACTGCTGTAATTCCACCACCAAGAACATTGCTTGAACATAGAAAATTAATGAATGATTGATAAGTTAATGACAAGTCCATGAGAAACATTACTTATTAAAATTAGGAATAAAAGCTAATCTTTTATTGTGGTCCATGCCACATACATGTTTTAAGTACTTAATATGTAGTAACTCATTTAATCCTGACAACATCAAAGAGGTTGGGTGCTTACCCAGTGTTACACAGCCCATAAGTAGCAGAGCAGAGAAATTAGCTAAGAGGTCTTGCTCCAGAGTGGATATTCTTTCCTCCTCTGCTGTCAACAATAATAAAGGGGAAAGGTGGGTGTGGGAGCAGGCCAGGAAGGGGAGGGAATGATGTGGCTGTGTGGCATGTGGTTATCATAATGAATTGGCTTTTCCATAGTAAGTTATTCCATCACTTCCTCATTAGCATGATGAACTATCAATAAGAATGAATTTGCTGATGTTGCTTTATATCCTCTGGTCCTAGCTAGCCCCTATTTTTAATCTAAACAGATATTGCTACTTCAAGTAGAATGAAGGGATACGTAGAGTTACGAAAAAGCCTGAAATGCTTCCAACCAAGTAAATTCACTGTAATTCTTTAGAGAGGTAAGTGTGTATGAAAAAAAGAATTGTATCTTCAAAATCACTTTGCTAGACATTGTGTTGGTAGTAGAGATTCATAAGGTATTGCGTCTTCTTATCATAAGATGACCAGAAAATCAGAACAAACAGACCCCAGTTACATTTGACTCAGATGGATTTGAAATAAAATTTGCTTGCATGACCTTTTCTTGTGTAGGTGTATCCCGCATTATATTTTGGCTTACATAAAAATAGAAACAAATAAAGAAAAAGTAAATTATAAGTGTTTCTCTTGGCTTTAATATGATTGTCCTCTTTTCAAAGTGACTTAAATTTGGGTCAAGAAATTGCTATTTTTCATCCCCAGTATTCTTTTCATCTTGCCATGATAAAAACAAAGTAAGCCTCTAAGCCAGTCTAGGAAAAGAGGAGAGAGGACACAAATTACTAGTATCAGAAATGAAAGAAGGGACATCATTAGAGATATATGGTTATTAAAAAGATAATAAAGGAATACTATGATAGCTCTCTCCCCACAGTATATAAAAAGCCTTTTGGAGCCAAAATTTGATTGATTTTCTTTGCAAATAAATCAAAGAATACCTCTGTTTATTGGCTTATTTAAGTAGTATACATATAATAAAATAAACATAGAAGTTTTTGCTCTTTGGTCCATCAAAATGGACCTGATTTTCTTCCCTGATTTCCAAACTCTTAATTTCAGTTTTAGAAAATGTCTTCAACAGTTCAGTTGTTATCTCAGTGGCTATGGACTTTTTTCTCTTCTGTACCAGATTTTACTGCTAAGTGAAGTCCAGCAGCAGATGTGGTTACTGCAACTCGGTTAAATTCGATCTATATTTATTGAATTGCCTACCTTTTACAAGAAATGGTGGTACTAGCTACATAAAAAGGGAGAGCTCATCTGGGTTGCAGTCTAACAGGCTGGATGTGAGAAATACTTCAATGACTGTGATTCAAAAAAAATGACTTAATCCAGTGTTTTGGGTCCATTTTAGCTAATTTTATACCAATATTTTAGTCAATTATACTAATAAGTGAATAGGTGCTTCTATTTGAGCCAATTTTCTGGTGACTAGAGGATTCTTAGGTGACTGGGGGGAGAACTATCCAGCGTAAATGTTTCTGCTTAGTCTAAAGGAAGCTGAATTCTCTATCTCAGCTGATCAGCACACTTTGAAAGAGACTTTGTAAAGATGAGAGATCGAATCACTTTGTGAGCTTAATTGAGTAAAATAAAACCAAAAGAGAAAAATGAAATGCCTTTCTGAAACATTTAGCAGCACAAAGCAGAAATTTTAGGTGGGGAGTTATCTAGTAATTTGGAAATAATTCAGACCTCAGAAATTCTAGAAAATAGTAATATAAATATTAAATAGATAACAAGGGAAAATGCTTTTTTACTTTGATTTTAACATAAAAGGCATCAATTTTTTTCTTCATGTCAGTACATAGCTACTATTTTTAGTCTTAAAAAAAGCTGATTAAAAAAATGATTAAAAAAAATTTTTAACCTCCATTAAAAAATTGCCTTTAGGTCTAAATACCAAGTTGTCCAGCATGGGAGAAATATAAAATTTTCCTCAGCTCAAAAGTTTAAGAAAATAGGATTTAGGGAGTTTATACTGGAAAAGAATAAATAGAGCTATGCATATTTAAAGGGCAATCCCATGGAAGAAAAAATATACTTATTTTTGTTGCTCCAAAAAGCAGTCCTGGCACTGAACTAAAGGACACACAGGCTTGACTTCAACTTCCAAAAAGACAACTAGAGTAGAAGGAACATGGAGAGGTCCAACACCCAGCAGGCATGGGTCTCTAGTGCTTGAAACAACCAAGCAGATGCTAAATAACTACCTGGTGGAGAGTTTGTGTGGAGTAAGACAGTGGGGAAAATGACCTGGCAGGCAAAGCCTCCACACTGTGAGAAATAAATTTCTGTTGTTTGTTAGCCAGCCACCCAGTCAGTGATATTTTGTTATAGCAGCCTGAATGGACTCAGACAATATTCTATCCATCTTTTTGAACTATAAATAAAGCTCTGAGAGCTGAGTTTGAATCCATGTATCTATTAGGTGCTGAGTCAGCTCCTCCTGTCCAGCCAGCTGGGCTCCTTGTCATATCAGTGGAAGAGCTCTGAGGAAGGGATGCAAACAGTAATGGGAATGATGGAGTGTTATGTCAAGTTGAGTTATCATCTCGGTTCTGTCACATCAGGGCCCCTCTTCTCAACTCTGGGATGGGTGTTTGGTTTTCCAAAGAATTGAGAAATATGCTTTTCATTGTTGAGAACAAGTAATGTGAGCTTAATAAGCTGCTTATCTCTAACAATAAGGCAAAACTGAAGGAAAAAAATAGTAGCAGACTCAGAGACTCCAAGAATGAACTAGTGGTTACCAAAGGGGAGGGGTGTGGGAGGGTGGGTGGGGACGGAGGGAGAAGGGGACTGAGGGGTATTATGTTTAGTACACATGGTGTGAGGGATCACGGGGAGAAGAGTGTAGCACAGAGAAGGCACATAGTGGATCTGTGGCATCTTGCTGCACTGATGGACAGTGACTACATTGGGGTATGGTGGAGACTTGATAATATGGGTAAATGTAGTAACCACATCATTTTTTCATGTGAAACCTTCATAAGAGTGTATATCAATCATACCTTAATAAAAAAAAATAAAAATAAATAAATAAATAAGCTGCCTACCTCTGTCCCCTCAGCCGGCATGCCTCTCAGGCAGAGGCTTGAGCTTACTGCTGTGGCTCTGACACAGTGGAGCTTCTGTGCAGAGAGTGTGTTGTTGTCCTCCTTGGTGGGCAGCTCTGCTTCTGTCTTTTTTTTCATAATTTCCTGGCTAGGTTAGGACAACCAGTTATATTAGGTGACTCAGCACTAAGACTTCTTCTCATAGCACTTAAAAAAATTGTGACAGATCAATTTGCCATTTAATTATCTGTCTTTTCTTCTCTTTTTAGAAAGTGGGCTCCATGTAAAAATTAGGCGCTCTTGTACTTTCTTTTGTCCTCCACATCTAGAGCAACCTAATACACATAGTATGTGCTCAATAATGTTTTGAATAGCTAAATAGATAATTACACCAACCCTTTCCAAAAGCTAAATTGTTGTGCCATGGTCGCAGCTGACACCACCTCTAAAATCCTGAGTGGTCCTGAGTTAAAGGGAAAAAAGTATGACAGCCATTGAGATTTCATGGACTCATCCAGCGTTTTTCAAATTAAACTTTAATTTTTGAATCCACACATTTTCCTTAAGAGCTAAAAAATGTCTGTAATTTTATTTTAAAGATGAATAAAAAATTATGAACATATTCTGGATCATATGGATGGCCATCTGATCACAGAGGACTATCATGTGATTTCTGTGCCCACAAGTATTTTGATTGTCCTGGTGCCACTTAGTTCCAAGTTACTGAGAAGAGGAACAGCTGTTCCTAATAATGACATGTTAGAGCTGAGTAAAGGCCAACAGAAGTCTAGGTTCACTCTAAGAACGAAATTCCTTAATAACGCAAATGGAGTAGAGTAGAGGGACATTGGAGGACACACATAACACAGGCATCCAGAAGTGCTCACATTGTAATTGTCAGCACCACATTTACATTAGTAGTTTAGTTTCAGCCAAACCCACACCTATAATTGTATTAAATTATTGCTGAATATTTAAATTTCTATTATTATATAATTTTTATTTTATTTAACTTGTAATTTAAAACTTTTGTAATTAAGAATTGTCTAAGGGGTTGAAATGTAACAGTCTGGTTTATTTCTCATTATATTAACATTTTAAATTAATTTAAATCAATACTGGACTTCTGGAGAATTCTTTTGCTGTACATAGTTCGCTGAAGTTTGAGATTCAACCATTGGACTAGTGCATTCAGGATACAAAAATCACTGTGCTGGAGGCAGTTTAAGTCATTAGCAAGCAGTTGTTGCAATCAATTTGTACCAAAATATTAATTTGTAAATTAAAAAATTAAGTTTCAGAGCATAGATGTATTCACAATATTTTCTAACCTAAAAGAATTTTATAATAGCTTCATGAAAATATTTTTCAAATCTTGTTTAACTTTTTCCAAATTAAGAAGCAAACCATTATATTTCTATGGAGTTTTCAAGAGGAAAAAAAAAATTGTGCAACTTTAGTTGGAAAGACAGTCCTGGAGATCACATATCTTATAGACTCACTCTAGTAATGCCAGCAAAGCAGACTGAATGCCAGGTGTGCCCATGGAGATGTAACATTGATTTTGGACCCAACAAAACTTTTTATATTGAACAGAAAGAAATGAAATAACTTACAGTTGAATTTGACAATAGTGAGAATTCTGAACTCTCAGGCCTATGTACTAAGGCTCATTAATCGTTTAGTTGACTGCTGTCAAGTGATTTTTTTAAGTCATGTGGAATATTATTTGGAGAACTCAGATTTTCTTAAAATACAAGATTTAGAAAAAATTATGGCTTATAATTGATTTGTGAGTATCAGTCCTGCTCACTGTTAAAGTTTTAGATATGGAACCAGTGGTCAGGCTCCATTAGATGGTAAGGAGCTTAAAATAGATTCCTGTGAAGTGGAACAAAGACCCCATCATGACCTATTAGGCAGTATTGATCAGTTTCTCTTTAACTACCTATTTCTGCCTCCCTTTTGTTTCACCATCTGAATGAAGTCCCATGTGACCAAGTGAACCCTTGTTTATTTAAAACTATTCAATATGCTAATAAAAAAGCCTTCTTTTTTCAGTCAACAAGCAGTTGTTGAATTAAATCAGTTTGTATCAAAGTATTAGTTTGTAAATTAAAAAATTAAGTTTCAGAGCATAGGCATATTCACAATATTTGCTGACTAAAGGAATTTTATAATGGCTTCATGAAATTCTTTTTCAAATCTTATTTATTTTTTCCAAATTAAGAAGCAAACCATTCTATTTCCATGGGGTTTTCTTCTGAGACTCAGTGTGTGTCACTATTGGCCTGAGATGTGTCTGCTTTATTGCAAAAATAAAACATAAGATTGCCAGTCAAGAAGAGAAAAAAAATTGGAGAGGACCTAAGTACTTCCTAAATAAGATGGCTCCAAATCACAGAAAGAAAATCTTTAATACATAAAGTATTAGGATTTAGAAGCTGGTTTGGGTAGATTTGGGATTGCAAAAAAATTCAAATTATAAGAAATATGATTAAATTCTGTAGAGGAGCATATTGCTCTGAATAAGAGACAATTCATTTAGATACCTAGACATTCTCCTTTCTCCAAAGTTATAAATTGTCATTACACTTTTCTAAACTTGCCTAAGTTTAGACATGAACAGGTGTAACTAATCCTGATTGGCTAACTTTAGTCTCTGACATTATATATGATTCCTGAGAATGACTTAAAACTTACCACCATATGTAACCTTTAATGTTCTATAACTAATAGCAATAAGAAATC
Source organism: Manis javanica (assembly GCF_040802235.1). Classification (NCBI taxonomy): domain Eukaryota; kingdom Metazoa; phylum Chordata; class Mammalia; order Pholidota; family Manidae; genus Manis; species Manis javanica. The sequence continues at coordinate 156,819,559 of NC_133157.1, forward strand.
ATGCTAATAAACATGTAAATTGAACTTATTTCTTTAAAATGCTCATCTAATGTGTAGCTTTGTAGAATATTTTAGGAAAAATGAAACTTCATAACCTGTTTAAAAAATTTTTAAAAACTTTGTAAGATAAGAGGAAAACTGTTAATGTGGAATTTAGTAAAATAGGGATAAATATTTAGAATAATTACTGTTTTTTATATAGTATTATTTAGTATAATATAATTTTTACTATTACTAATATATAATAGATAAAATGAGAATAAGATCATTTAGTAAAATATTGATGACTTAATAATTATTGTCTATTATATAACATTTATTATTATATTGATTGTTCTTACCAATATACAATAGATAAAATAAGAATGTGATGATGTACATAAATAATTATGGAAATTTCAAATACCCTATTTCAGTAAATCTCAAAAAAATGAGAGATTTTTACCAATTGTTTTATCATTGTAATACTTTGAAACTAAGATTCTGTATAAGCAACAGAGTAAACACTTTTTTTATAATGAAATGATCTATGATAGTGGAAGTGGTGAGAGAGTCCATGAAAAAATACAATGCATGTTTAATGTCTGAATTTACTGTTATCCCAAACTTTCCTCTTTCACTATCCTTTATTCCTTTTTGACAACCAGAACTCCTCTGCATTATTACTTTCATCAGAGTTAATGTAAAAACTGCAGAAGCATAGAAAGTTCAGTTTAAATTCAACAGCCTGTTAAATTCTCAAAGTGAAACAGTCAGAAAAAAGATGGGAAGGGGGAGATAAAGGATGTGGCAATTCAGAGCTAGAACTGACATTTACTGAACAATTAAGACTCAAAAATCATATGTCTGCAGAGTGCTAAAACTGATGTTCCATTCAGTAAAAATTCCTAAAGAATGAATTCAGCCAAATCAGTCAATTCAGGGACTTTATAGGTAGTACTGAACAAATAGGTACATTGATGTTTGGCTTGGGAAATTGGCTCAAAAAGCCTGGTGAAAATATCTCTTGCTTCACAGCATCTTGAAGCTCTGGTTGTCACAAAGAAGCAACAGCTGCATACCAAATACAACATTATTTCTAACCCTCACAAACAACTCTTCCAAGAGGCTGATTTTTAGCCTTATTTTGCAGATGAGAAATGAAGTTTAAAGATACTAAGTAAGCTGCTTAAGGTCAAAAGGCTAGTAAGTGGCACAAGTGAATTTGAACCCTGCTTAGTCTCATTTGAAAGCCCCAATTCTTGCTATTATACAGTGCTGCCTCCTAGTTTTAAGGCAGTCAAATTGTTGGTCCTGTTTTGGAATTTAGACACATTTTTCAAAAAATTTATTGTACTGCCTAATCCATTTTTGGGATAAAAAGCTAGTGGGGTAGAGTCAGGTATGTTATTTGTAAGATATTAAAACCTATTTGTTGGCAATATGAAGCACATTTTTTTTCTTATATTATTTGGATGAAATAATTAGCCTATTTTTATAGGTTATAAGTTTTGTGATTTAGATACTACACTAGAAATTTGGGATCATTGCAGTAATAATTTCAAACTGAGTTGATTATTTAAATACCCTTTTTGTAGCTATGTATTTAGTTGCTATGGTGGAATGAAAGTGCAAACATTATATAGGTGTTGATTCTAGATGTTACTGTGCTTCATGTAAGGGGAAAAAACCTTGGTTCTCGTTCTTACAAGGTTCATCTAAAGTTCAAATTCTATGTTTCTTCTCATAAACATTATCTTGTCTAAAGAATATTTAGGTGCTATGGTTGAATGTTCATGTCTGCCTCAAATTACTATGTAGAATCCTAACCCCCAGGGTGATGATATTAGGAAGTGAGATCTTTGGGAAGATCATGAGGATGAAGACTTTATTTTTCAGATTGAATTGCTATGTTTGGATAACCCAGTAAAATGGTGTTTCCATTTCACCAGTTGAGGCCATGAACGTGAGTACAGCATGATGGTTAAAATCTTGAACTTCAGCATCTAGCAGTGTCCCAGTTTTGCCACTTACTGGCTGAGCATCCTTGGGCAAGTTATTACATTCCCCAGTGACTAGCAGAGAAGTGACTACATAAGCAGGACCTAGTGTTGCCACTCTGATGACATTGTGAATGACTTGCACCTTCTTAAGGTGGTGTGAGGGGGGAAAAGACAGTGTTGAAATGGATAAGCTGCTATTTTCTATTCAAATGAATAATCTTCCTAAATATAAGCAGTATCTCCAAACATCCACTGATTACTTACTTAGATGCCCCTGAACTTCCAATTTTTATAATCCTTTTTTTTTTTATGTAACTCTAATTCGACTTTTTTATTGACTGTTTTCTAAGAGTTATACTTTTGGAGATAGGAGGGCAGTTGTTCCATCAGCAAATTTACTAGGAAAACAGGCTGCCATCAGAAATCTTAGGGAAATAAGAACAATAGGCCTTAAGTGCATTTGGCAATTTTTTTTTTCCTTTTTGGGAATATAAAAGCAAGGTAGTTGACAGAATGACACACAATAAAAACAAGTTGTTCAAATGATTTGGGAAATTATGGCAGTTTGGTTGAGAAAGGGTTTTTGCTTTATATGCTACTTCTATGGATACAATAATCATAGAAATTGCTGACAGAAAATCATGAATCCTTCAGTTTTCTTTTGTGTGTGTGTGTGTGGGTATATATATATAAAATCAAGAATATCAAATAATAATTATTGAAAGTATTCTAATATACCTGCTTAAATACTGCTACTAATAATGTAATAGTGATAGCACTGTTGGACTTTATTTTATTGCCTTAATATGTGAAGACTGATTTAAATGACTTTTACTATTTTTTTCCATTTTCTTTTCCCTACTGTAAAATGAGAAATAGGAATAAAGAGTGAAAAAATTAAATTTGATATTATTTTATCCACATCTGGAAACTTATTTATGCACTTGCTTGACATTCTGGACCTCCCTAGTACACTTTGTAGTAAAATTGAAATTGCAGTTCCTTTCAATTACTTGTTATGGTAATTACCCTTATAATTGGATCACAGTTCCTAAATGACCTGCATAAGCCATATCAAAGATATAATTATATTTATTTTATCTCTATGAATGTCTTCTATTAATGATCTCCATAGTCACTGAACAGTTAATGAACCTCACCACTATAAAATAAATATTTTAGAATCAAACCAGACTGAAGGTATTATTACTATTAAAACAAAGCATATGAAGTATCATTAAATTTTGAATTTTCTTATAATGTTTCAAACTAAACCAAAATTCTCAGAGTATGCATTTATTTTCAGTTATGTACATTAGTGCTCAAAACAGTATGAAATACCTGAAAAGAAAAGCAAATAACTTTGATATCAATGCCTTCATGTATTACATTTCAATAAAACTGTATTATTAGGAATGGTCATTTGAATTTTTGGTTAATAATTTCTTCAGAATTTTAAATATAATAATCTATTTTCTCACTTAAACAGAAGTTTTATAATATCTAAATCATGCCATATAAAAGCCAGAAAAATAAATGAAATTTGTGAAAGAATAACTTATAACTTGAAATATGTCAATTATATAGCAATGAATTAAATTAGGAAATAGTTAAGTTTGCTTGGAAAAATCTTATTTAAAAGCTAGGTCTGGTTACTGATGCAAACCATTTTTAGTTTCTCGAAACACAAGGCAGAGAGAAAAAAGTGCCACTCCAAATTCTATGATCATTTCAAAAAATCAAATGTACACATCAGAAAAAATAAATTCTAGACTAAGGTTGTTAAAATTTCACAAAGCAGTATTTATATTCCCTAGTAAGTTATTGAGTGTATGTAGTTCTTCTTCTAGAATATTAAACCAAAAGGTGAATCATCCTAACCTTTTTATACCTTATTAATTTTTCTAATTATGCAGACCTTTGTATTCAGTATTGTCCTTCTTAAGAACTTTAAAAGCCTTGTTAAAAGATGGCCTTTATCTTTTCTACTATAATCTCTTCAAGGATTCCACATATTTAACATTTTCTAAATCAGTCTTGTTTTCCAGATCATCAACTTGCTTATCAGCAAATTTTAATATGTTGTCAAAATGCTAATAAACAAGGGACTTTAATATTGAGTCATTCAAAAACCATTTATTATCTATTTGTATTTATTACATAGGGTTATGTTAAAAACAAACTTAAGCCAAGCTTCCCTGTCACAACAAACTTAAAACCTAGAAAAGTTATCAAGCTTTTCTGGGTGGTACTAAAGTAAGGCTTATTCAGTTGGCAGCTGTTTATTGCCTCTTATGGGTCATCAGTGGAGTATTATCTTTACGGAGAAGTCCTGTCACAAAATCCCCACTTGGGGCAGCCTTTCTGTTTGCCATCCTTAGGCTGGAAACAGTGGTTTCAAATTTCTAAGGGAATCTTCTCAGATTTTCACTGTCTTCCATCCTCTATCCCTCCTAAGTAGATGGAACTTGGCGGGGTTTGCTGGGACTTACTTTGTTTCCTCCTCACAAAAATGCACAACTTCTCAAGAAGAATCGCTTTGAGGCTGCGCATGGTTTCACTCCTTCATGTTGGTTCCGCATCAGTTTCTCAGAGTTTGTGAGACTGCATATTACTGGCAACATTCTCTCAATTGTGATCTGTGGGCAGATAGAACCCTACTAAAATCTCACCTCTCTCTAGCACAAAGTAATATTACTTATAATTTGGGAATTTTAGTATACCTCATAATTCTACAACTTAATTATCATGACTTAATTTCAATTATCCCACATTTTGTAAAATGGAAAAAACAAAGAAAGGAACACGAGCCATCTAAGGCAGCATGACGTTTTTGTCACTTCCAGTGTTCTAGCAGAGAAATCTCACGGTGTTGAGCTTGCTTTGAACCATCAGAGGAGGGAGAGAGATTGGCTACATACCAAAGAACTCAGACATCTAACAGATGCTTCCATCTGTTCTACGAAATAAATACAGGATGTACAAAAGAGAGGGTGGTCTTCCATCAGGTACACATGTGAGGCAGCCTTCCATTTCAGTACCGTGTGTAAGGGGTCTCTGATTAAAGGGAGGAGTGGGTAAGGAAGGAACAAACATTTTGGCCGGTTTCCAAAAGAGTGTTTTGGATCCCCACAGAATCGCATTCTTTACCCTGTTAGAAATCAGCACTTTAAAAAGACTCTTCACAGCTGCTGCTCCTGCGCTAGATGCCTGCTGACCAAGCAATTCTCTGAATCAGGTTAACGTTGCAGGATCCTGAGCCCAAGTGGGGCCCAACTCTGAGATTTTTCACCTCATTAAGATAGAGTTCTACATATTTGGGGATAAATTTAGTGTTCAGCTGAAAGTCAGTAATCATCAAGTTAGAGAAAGGAGAATACTAACACCCCCTGGTAGAGTGTTCTCTATTTTTGGCATTCCAGGCCTGGTGCGATACTATGACCATTGTGAGGACGGATGGGGAGGTCCATCTCCCTCTTTAGCCATAAAGAGGAGGCCATACAGAGGCTGTCCCCGGGCCGTCAGTATCAGCCTCACTCAGGAACCTGGCAGAAACCCAAATTCTTGGGCTGTATCCAGACCTACTGAATCAAACTCTAGGGGTGGAGTCCAGCAGTCTGTGTCTTATGAAGCCTCTAGGAGATTCCAATGCATACTAAAAATTGAGAACCACTGGTCTCCTGGTCAAAGAAGAATCCCAACTGCCTACTTCTATTTAGATAGACAGATTTTAAAAACCATCCTTCCTAGAGATGATGGCCAGCTGAAAAAATACCCACACTTTGCCAGGTAATGTTATAGCATGAAATCAGTTTAAAAATGTGTATGAATTTTTGTTTCATGAATGTTTGTGTTGAAGGAAGCTTGAGGATTCTAATACTCAGGGCTGCCTCCAGCTCATACATTCCATGTTTGGTTGCTTTCTTGGCACTTCTTCAGCTCCCAGCAAACTGGCAGTTTGAATTTAATCCTTTCTCATGGCTGCCTCAGATTCAGGAAGATTTGAATGCCTCCAGAGTCATCCTTTGTGTGTGTAATAATGTGGCCACAGTGGGGGCGTCCCTGGCCCACATTCTGGTTACATCGTCCTGGAAAAGCTGCCTTCGTAGTCTCAAGGTATGGTAAGATTCAATCCTGCTTCACGCCTGATCTTCTCTCTTATTTTGTGTTGACATTTTTGCATTTGAGTTGAGGTAAAGCAGAAGAGACTGAAAACAAAACATCTATTCTCCATGTGTACTTTCCTTGGATTTGGTTTTAAAATACTTAAGCCTCTGCCAGGAGAGTAATTAGCAGCCCAGATAAGAGGCCACCTATGGCAGCGGCATGTCTGCAGTCAGGCCTGTATGAGAGAACTATAAATTTGATTAGAGAGGTACAGATAGTGTTCAGGCCCATATCTCACTTTGAGGAGATAGGAAGTTAAAAGGAAAATTTAACAGGAAGGAGCATGGTTTTTATCTCCATGTCACCATCAATCATTATATTTTAGAGGTTAATGTTCAGAGATTCTTATGAATGAGGGAGAGAATTTAAAAAGCAGAATTTAAGGAAAGCCCTTTCAATTCCATTCTGCTCTCAGGAAAAAGTACTTCATCTTGATGTATTGTTACTTATTCTCAGATGATATAAACAGCAAGAGTCAAGAAACAAGAGCATCTACCAATGAATGCCAGAAGGAAGACTTTTAAATGAATATACTAAAATAAGGGAAATCTGGGTACTATTGTGAGTGGTGTTTTTGGAGGTTCTGAGCTGTCGGGCTGTGTCTGGGAGCAGAGAACGCTACTAGGGGGCCTGAGAGATGACGTCAAATAGCCAGAGTCAAAGTAAGCTGACCCCCCACCAGAGGGTCACACTGGAATGGCCGGAGCTAAGGGGAATGCACAGGGATGTCAGGGATTTTGGAAAGGAGAGTGGGAGGAAGAATGCCCAGGAAATTCCCTGAAGAACCGGAGCATGAGGATGAGGGAGGCCAAGTTCAATAGGGCAGCAGTGACCTAGGAAAGGAATTGTGAAATGTGTTTAGTGCATTCAGATAGATGCCTTTTACCTTAGATAGTTATTCTGGGGGCATAAATACAGTTTAATATTCTAGGCCCTGGTTTATTAGCTCTGACGTCGGACTTGGGCAAAGCTTGCCCTGTAATTGGAAAGGTCATGCAAACACATGCAGGTCTCACACCAAATTTTGGGCCTGGTGCTCCATGGAAGACTTTGCCTTTGGAGATGCCCAATAAATGTTTTATGTTGATGACAGTTTGGGATTGTTAAGTCTTCAAGATTAGGTAAGTGACAATTAATTGTTAGAATTTCCATCAAAAAATAATTGTGCAGAAATATACTAGAATCCTAAAATGGAAAATCAACATCTAGAGAATGACTTAGAAATAACTCAATGACTGATATTATGAAAGAAGCTTTGTGAATTAAAAGTAGATTTTGGAGGGGAAAGATAAGTTACTTTTCTAACCCTTTGAAGAAAATGGTTAAAAATTTCTTAGAACCAAAACTGTTTATTGTGTTTCCCTACTCTGACTGACATATATTATGATAATACTACTTATTTTCCAGTGAAACAGAATATCATATTCTTCAACATAGTTGAATTAAGTAGTAGTGTAGCATATTCTCAAGTTCTTTCTAGAGATTTTAGTCCAGAAAGGGAAAACTTCACCCTGTGAGTATTCAGCTTTCCACATGTTTATCCAATTGCCTTTCTACACTACCTACATGTCCAAAATGCATTTTAAATTTACCATGTCCCAACTAAATTCCATTTAATCCCCACCAAATCTGCTTTCCCCTCAGTCGTTCTTATTTTAGCAAATGGCAAAATGAACATTTCAGTTGCTTAGGCCAGAAAAATGATGACACTGCTTTTTCTTTTCTTGCTCTCACACCCCCAAGTCTAAATTATCATATATCCTGTTGGCTGCAGCTACGTAATTCATCCAGAATCAGTCCACTTCTTACCACCTCCACCACTGCCACCCTTTGGCAAGTCTTGCTCGTCTCTCCCACGATTGGTGGGTATAACCCTCTAGAGAATCTCCCGGCTTTCACGCTTTGCGCCCCCTGCAGTCTCAGCACATAGGACGGAGTGATCCTTAAAGCTGAAGTCTGATCATGTCACTCCCCTGCTGCAAAACCATCCACTGGCTTTCCATTTTCATCAGAGAAGACGCGTAGATATTTCAGCATCAAATTTCCAGGTGACACTGCACAGCGTCCTACTTGATCTAGCTTCAGCTACCTCTCCGACAACGCGACTTCCCGTTCACCCCTCTTCGCTCCACTCCAGTCAGTGGCCTCAGACATTAATGTTTGCTGCTCCCTCTCCCTGTAATGCTCTTGCTCAGGGATCTATTGGATTGCATCCTCACTTCTTCAAGTTTTGGCTCACATATTACCCACAAGTGAGGCCTTTTCTAGACATACTATATAAAATGTCATGCTACCCCTTTTCAGACCCTCCCTAAATGCTTTCTCAGCTGTACTTTTCCATCCTTGGTTTGTAACCAGTTATCTTATTGACACCCAGCTCTGTGTATACTACTTGTTTGTTGGCTCACCATCTTCAGTCAGTAGAATGCAAGCTCCCTGAGGATGGGAATTTGGTGGGCTTTGTCCACTGCTTCACCTCCAGCACCTGCTAAGTGCCTGGGCCTCTGTAGACACTTGCATTACACTCTCCTTATTCCATGCTTTTGATTTTTCTCTTTCTGGATTATTGCAAAAGCTTCCCAAATGGCCTCTGAGATTTTACCAATCCAAAGAGGGATATTATTTTCTTGGTGCAGCTTGTATCATATTAGGTATATCATGAAAAACTTTCAAAGCTTCCTGCAACATTAGGTCTAATTCCTCGTGTTTAGTTGGCAAGATCCCATCTGAATCCATTTTATAATCCAGATGTTTTGTTTGCTGCTCTCAGTATACTTCTTTCACTGAAACGATCAGTCAGTTTTTCTTATACTTTGTGTTCTCTCTCTCTCTTCTCTTTTATTTTTTTCTTTCATTACTTTTTCCCCCCAGCAAGGCTTCTTTTTCCAAAGTATGTGTAGTCTTTTACTCACTGCTCTTTCTCTGGAATACCCTTTCTCTTTTCTTCACCTAATTAAATCTTAACATTTTAAAATCTCAGTTCATATACCACCTACAGTACTAACATTTCTCCAATTGTTCCAGATTTTGTTTATAATGTCCTCTGAACTATATAAATTGAAAATGTTAGCTTGGTATTCAATTTTAGACAAACTATCATGTATTCAGTTCAAAGAAACATTTGATCAGTATCTACTCTTTAGTTAGATACTATTTTCTCCAAGAAAGTATTCAGGGAAGATTAAAATATGTAAGACATAGCATGATAACAGAAAAGCAGAAAACACTCATGAATTTGAGTGTTTTCTAGGCCAATCTGAAAAATTAAAAGAGTTCACTTATTTGAATCTTCTTTCATCACATCATGTGGTTCAATTGGATTGACACTCAATACAGAGATTTTTCTAAAAGGAAAATGTATCTCCTGATTTTTTAAATTGTTTAAAAAAGTATTTTAGGAACTGGCCCTAGTCACCTTCCATATTCTCCCACTGTTTACATTATTCAAAACTTCTTTCTCAGAATGGGTATGGCTAGTGGTAGTGTGTTTCTGCTGGCTGGCTTAGACTAAGACCAGGCTGCCACTTGGCTGTGGTTTGGGATTCCTATTTCTTCTTACAGAGTTAGACTTGGGGATCGACTGAATCTCAAAACAAACAAACCAACCAAACAATGTATAAACTGCTACAGCTACCATCTCCTGAATGAGCTTCAGTCTCTCTTTTCTCAACTGGTCAATCTTCCTTAGGCAATTTTGTAAAACCCTAAATATATGCAGGATGATTTTAAAGAGAATTAAAACTATACTACAGTGTAGAAAATTCCTCATACATAGGTTGGATCCTATTTTCCTTTCCTTATCTCCAAAGTGAGCTTAATCACTAAAAAATGCTGTAAGAAATCACTGTTAGAGCGTATAGTGTACCAAGCTCAATCTAAGCTAGAATTTAGGGACATACAAATATGAAAAGTAAATTTTTTGCCTTTAAGACACTTGGTGTATATTGACAAACATAGTAAAGTAAGAGCTGTGGCAAAGATTGCATAGGTGCTAAGGCTTCTAGAAGGAAAGCCTCTGAAAAGAGGAGAATCTAGAATGAAAACTAGAGAAGCCAAATACTAAGAAGGAGAAAGATATTCTTGCCAGATGTAATTATAGAATGACACAGAGGCTTAATTACAAAATATCTGCAGTGAAAGCAGTAGAGTTTATGGAGTATAAAATCCATGGTGGAATATCTAGGAAGGTAGATGAAATTTGTATTTTGAAAAATACTATTGTGATATTCTTAGAGGATAAAAGAGGTGTAATGTAAGAGAAAAGGGTTTCAGTTGTGACAAAGAGGGGCAGCAAATGTTTAGGGATTGAGACATAGAAAAGTGTTTAATGTGGAAGAACAGTTTTAGAAAGCAAAGAGAAAGGTTTGGGAGTAGGAGTAAAACTACTTTGCTATATAAAATTGAAGATATAAAATAGCTGAAAATTTTAACTTTTAGCCTGGTACAGTTTTGAACTGTACTTGAGTTTGTATTTTTCAAAATACTAATGCTATATGTTCTGCAATTATTATTACTCAGCTTTGAGGGCACTTTGCAGGTGATAAAACCAATAAAAATGGTAGTTTTTAAACTCTTTTCAAACAAGGATTATTTGAGAATCTGGTTGAAGTTATTGTCTCCCTGTCCAAGAAAAAGCACACCAGCCAAAACCTTTTCATTCCATTCATTGTGAATTACTGTGATTTCCTTAAACCTGTCCATGGACTCTCTAAGACTACTCATGTTAAGATCTCTTGCACTAAAGTATTTAAAGTATGAGAGTAAAATGGTTGGATTTGTTTTGAATATACAAGTAGCCATATGGAAAATAGGTTCTGGAGGACAAGTTTCCAAGTACGAATATCAGTGAGGAAACTCAATAATAATCTAGGCAAACCAAGATGAAGGGCAAAGTTATTGTAGTAGTAGAAAGAAGAAGTGATGGATTCCGGAAATCTCCTTAAGAGTATAATTAGCAAGACTGGGGTTGATTAGTCAGATGTAATGGAAAACAGGGTGGTGAAGAAGATGAGTTTGCTTTTGGACATGCTTCCTTTGCGATGCTATGGTGCATCAAAAATGACCTGGAAGAATTTGGGAACACAAATCTTGAGCTGAGGACCCCAGATAAAGATCTGAAAAACCTCAATCTATATATGGTTAAAATCATAAGCATGGAGGGGCTGATTCAGGGAGACAGAGTAGATTAGGAAAAGAGTGTTCATACAAAATGCATCTGAAAGATAAATGAAAACAAGGTCTAAAAAATTTCTGTTGTATGCAGCAACTAGAAGGGCAGGCAGTTTCAGTGTAAGCAGTCATCTTAGAATGGCAGAGGTAAAAAACCAAATTAGAATAGTTTGATCAGTGAATAAAAAGTGTGGAAGCAAAGACATCAAATGAAGAATATTTATGGAGTTGGGTTCCAAAAAGAATGAGCAAAAAAAGCAACAGTTAGATGGTTTAGATAATTATGGAAGGGAGTTTGTTTTGTGTGTGTGTTTTTTTTTAAGACTGAAAGAGAAGTGTGCATTGGAAAATGAGCAGTGAAGATGAACTGAATGTATGGTGGCAGATAAAGTCCAAGAAGGAGATAAGATGATGGGATGCAAATCACCAGCCTAATGGAGGGTCTAAGCCTTACACAGGAGAGAGGGCTCTCACCTTCTGTGAATTGGAAAGGTGGAGAATACAGGTTGGGGTGAAGATAATTCTGTAGGTGCTGTGTGAAGGGGAGTAGAAGGTCTTTCTTGCTGATGACATAACATTTGGGTGACATAGAAGAGAGGTGATATTTTTAAAAATACTTTGAAAGGAATGAAAGAAAGAAATACAACCAAGAAACCCAAGTTTAAAGTTGGAGACCACTGCTTTGTATTCACCAGTCCTGGAGTGTCATGACTTTCTCCAGTATTGTTCAGGTGCACAAGTGCAGGAAAATGATGGATTCTGGTTGGTTATGGTCTGGCTGGACAGTAATGACAGAATGGCATGGGTGCATGGGGAATGAGATGACAGTAAGTCACAGCTGAGTAGGGTAGAAAGGGAATAAGGAGAGGCTGGATACACAGGAGAAAATGGAAAATGGAAATTTATATTTCATTAAAAAGAAAGTGTTAAGATCACTGAATTTGTGAAATGGCGTAAAATAAGCAAATTTGTTTTCAGAGAAGAGAACATTGAATTTAAAGATCTCTGACCTAGAGCAATTCTGAGTCATCTGGCTGTGGTTTAGGGAAGGTGAAGTGGAGGGGAATCTCCAGATTTGAGATTGAGCCGCTTTGAAATTAGTGGGTGGGCACACATGAATACAAAAATCATTCAAGATACTAATGACACTTGAGTTGAAGAAGAAAACTTTGAGCCTGAGCAAAGTCTTCAAAGGCAGAAAGAAGAAAGATTTGCATTTAATAATCCTGTTGTTGGGTAGCCTCCTTTGGAGCTGAGGTACTGACTGCACTGTGATATTCTTAGAGGATAAAAGAGGGGTAATGTAAGAGAAAAGGGTTTCAGTTGTGACAAGGAGGGGCAGGAAATGTTTAGGGGCTGAGACGTAGAAAAGTGTTTAACGTGGAAGAGCAGTTTTAGAAAGCAAAGAGAAAAGGTTTGGGAATAGGAGTAAAACTCTTATATTGCAAAAAATAAGTGACTTAACTTTTATTAAGACTGTATTTCCTGGACTTGCCTACACAACCCTTGTTTGTGTAGCACCTACTAACCTCTTACAGGAGTGGTGCTGTGTGATTACAGCTTGGGAAACACTGGCAGAGCATCTGAGAATAACAGGGCCGAGAAACATTCTGACATGGAGTTGGTGCCAACCCATGGTAAATTCAGCTCATAAGGTATCTGGAGGGTGGTCTGTGGACAAAGATGAGCCAGCTTCAAGGCCACCCAATTTGTTGGCTTATTTTCATGGCCATTTATCTTTGCATCTCAGCTAAACTGATAACTCTGAAGTCAAGGACAGTTGTAATTTCTTTACTTCTCTACAACATTTGGCTTATTATTAAGCATATTAATAAATGCTAGGATAATATTTCTTTTTATTACAGCTTATAATGAGTGAAAAATTTTACAACTTAGTTTTTATTTCTTGCTTCTTTCTGCCTTTACTAGAGGTTTATATTCCACATAGGTTTTTAACCCTCTGTTAAATACCTAAATGTGTTGGAGCTCACTGTTAATTTTTAACAATAATTTCCACTTACACCTTTCAAATTCTTATGTACTACATACTTTCTCTCTTTGATAATTTTGATGAAATGGTCTTAGACAAAGAAAATCCAAAAAATAGTGTTTGGTATTACTGATTAGTGAAGTATTTATCCTGATTCTTAAAAGTAAATGAAACAATAAAAAATGGGCAGATTTGAGATGTAGCTAAATCATTCATTTTAAAGTGGTGTTTTTTTCAAAATAAACTTTGGAAAATTGAAAGTATAAAATCATGTGTATTTGAGCAAAGATTGTTATGACTTTCAGGAAATTATCCTTGAGAATTCTAATTAGCTTATGTAAGACAGTAAATATGGTTTCATGTATAGAAAGTAATTTCTAAGTATAAATGTATAACATATACAGAAATGTGCTATAGGAAAAAAATGAAGATATAACCCTCAATATGTTTAATTATCAAAAGGTGAAGAGAAAGTGATCTATATATGCTTGAATATGCAAAAGTCAAAAGCAAATTATTCTGTGATTCCACTGTGCTATTTAAAATTGAAGATATAAAATAGCTGAAAATTTTGACTTTTAGCTTGGTACACTTTTGAACTGTACTTGAGTTTGTATTTTTAAAAATACTAATGCTATATGTTCTGCGTTTATTAATTCTCAGCTTTGAGGGCACTAGCCATCAGCTAAATGCAAGAAAAAAGTAGGGGTGCTGGTAGAACTTCCAATCTCTGGGTTGTTTAATATTCTGTCCTCCACCATTAGCAGACTTATTCTGCTGTTATTAGGAGAGAGTTCCAGCATTGATGACCTCTACTCCTTTGATAGAGTGATTTCACGGTATGAAATAAAGCCACATTGTTTTACTTAATCATTGCTAGGACATTATAGAGATGAGTACACAGAAGCTCAGAAATACATCGTCATGAAAGTACCTACGAAATCTTCCTCCCCTGATGGAGACCCAGTGTCTCTGAGAACCCTTGGCAGACACATGTTAGGATTCTTTCCTTCTGCTTTTGAGACTTAACTTGACCTGCAGGCCTTTAAGCTCAAGTTTGGTACATTTGGAGAATTATGTTTGATAAACCTCTATGTAGTCATGGAAACCTTCTCATGCCGCTGGGCCCAGAAGTCAGGCGAGAACACTGTGTTAGACCCTTGCTCTTTTTCCATTCACTTCCCTGTCATAGTTTCAGTGAAAACATTTGCTTATAAACCTTCCTTCAATTAGGCTAAGATGAAAAGCAGATTCTACCCAGACTAACCTTCTCATGTGTACAGGAGAAAAGATGAATGACTTTTTTTTTAAAGGTTAGAAAAATAAAAATCCTCTATTACAAAGGGTTTAGTAAACCTTTATTTCTACTCTGAAGAGGCATGTCTGACGCTAGAGTTTAGAAGTTCATACTCATATCCCCAGTAGTATATAGTACACATTTACAATTCAACATTGTTAGAGTTTTTAATGGCCATCTTTAATTATTTAGGCTTCAAGGAGACAACCTGGCAGAAAGAACAGAAGAAACATCACAAATCTTGCATTCTCCAGATGAAATAATTCCAGATTCTCTGGGTAAGTTTTTAATCCAACATTTATTGTATTTGTAGTGGCACTTGAAGATTAACAAAAAAGAAACTGAACCAAACATCATCCCCTGCACCAAATCACTGTTGGTGCTACTCTTATAAGTCTACCATTCCTTTAGGCTGTATGTCAGGACATTAAGGGCAAAGGAGAAAAAGAAGCAAGCATTGATTCTGAGGAGCAGACTCTTAATGCCTGTGCCTCGTTAAGGTACACTTAGTAGTCAACTAAATGTTGGCTACTCCCAATTTACCCGAGCCTCAATTTAATACCCCCAATTAAGTCACTGATTCCAACTTATTTTTGGAACTTACATTGCCTACTTCCATTCTCACTTTCAGTCTTCCTAGGCAGAAATGTCAATTTCATTCTTGATTTTCCTCCCTCTCTTTCAGTCTAATATTGAATTGGTCTCAAATCATGTCACTGTCACTTCAGAATTTCCTCCCTGAGCCAGCCTTCTCTTCATTTTCCCTGATACTGACTCATCTATGCTTTTGTTCTCTTTCTCTGTCTAGTGTAAGAGCTTTGTAAATAGTTCTCCTTGTATTATCTCACCCCTTTCTAGTTCATTCTCCTTCTAAAAACAAAGCTGCCTATTACATCCCCATTTCTAATAGGGCAAATTTCAGACTCTAGTTTAGCATATTAGTTCATGTCAGGGCCTTCAAAATATTTGCTGAATAAATAAACACATGTAATACCACTGTAATGTCATCAAAGGTATATCACTACTTTATCATTTGGTGTTCTAGCAGGAAGTAGACAGTAATCCAATTAGGATAATTAGAAGAGAAACTATAGGAAAACATTTTCCTTACATTTGAAGAGAGAAGGACATCTTAAATTAGATGCCAAAATTACTAAACATAAAATAAAAGCAAAAAATTCAATTATAGAGTGTTAAAAATTTCTGCTCATCAAAAGATGCCAGAAAAAAGTGAATTGATAAGCCACAAAATAGGAAAATAATCTGTAATATATTTATCATTGATAAAAGTTTAATATTCAGAATACATAAAGAGAATTTACAATTTAATAAAGAAAAGCTCACCAAACCAGTAGAAAAATAAGCAGCATATGTGAATAGATTTTCACAGAAGAGAAAACACAAATGGCCAGTGAGTACATGAAAAATGCTTAACTATTATAGCAATCAAGGAAATCAAATTAAGATCACAGAGAGATGATTTTTCACAACCCTTTATTTGGCATTAATTAAGAAATCTGGCAAAACCAAGTGCTGGTGAAGACAGAGATGAAAAGAAATTCATACACTATAGGGGTGGTATAAACAGTTTTGAAACAGTTTTTCATAATCTTAAAATCTTAAATATTTATATAATTTAAAGCCCTGAAATTCCCCTTCTAAGAAAACATCTTACAATAACAAGTCTCATATACCATGAAATATGAACAACTTGTTAGTATGCTGGTGGATAGGAAAATAGATACATTGTGGAATTGTTACATTATAGGAAACTAAGTGCATTTCAACTACACTCAAAAAATGAATGAAATTAGTGGTGTGCTGGTAAATGTTAACAATTGTTTCTTTAAAAAGGAAAGCCCTGATTTGTAGAGGTTGATGGTTTCTATGTTGTAAGTACTACCCCCATGGCTGATTTCAAGCAGTCAATCTGAAACAGCATTTGGGTCTCCCAGTCTGGTATGAACAGGTTGTAGCTCACAAATGAATAAATCTTAAAAGCATAATCGATCTAACAAAAGCAAGTCATAGAATGCCATTTTTTGGTGAAGCTCAAAACTAGCAAATCTAAGTAATATATTCTTTAGGAAAACATACATAAGTGATAAAACTATATTTATAGAAGGGAATGAAAGACTCAAAATGGTGGTTGTCTTATGGGGGTAGTAGAAGAAAAGAGATGGGTAAGGAAGGAGCTCACGGGTTTGTGCAAGTTCTAATTCTTAGGTGGTGGTTTGGGGTGTTTATCATTGTAGCTTAAATATAATATCTATATTTTATTATACATAATAACATGCATATTATTATAAGTATACTATGTATGTTTTATTATACATGTACTTTTTATATGTCAAATACTGAAAACATTATAAAAAAGCATTAAAAAATAAAGTGTTTTGGGAACAGAAACCAATGCCAGTATAGCACAATATGAATAAATGATAATAGTTTCTACATAACCCAAATCTCTTGTGGTACGAATGAGATGACACACTCTCATGATGGATCTTTAACACTGACAATAAACTTGAACGATGTGTCTGTCCCTAACAACACGGAGGCCCCAGCTGGCCATTTGTTGATACTCACTTAGCAGTCAGGCCTGCTTCTCCTCACTGGTGTTCTTGCCTGTCCACCTTTACTTGGCCGTTCTTCCCTGACTCCCAGTGAGTTCTTCCTCCTCCCTTCGCCTCTTCACATCCTGTGGCCAATATCAAGTGTCCTTGATGTCCAGCCCGCACCGTGGTTCTTTTTCTTCAGCCCCTAATTGTTCTTGAATTATTTCCTGTGTGTTTGTTGTTCTCACATCAATTGAATTACATGCTTCTGGAGGTCTTCTCATGTTCCTCATCATGCCCAATGTAAAACTAGACACAAAACATGTATTATTTAACTACTAGCCTGTTATTATTATTATTATTATTATTATTTTTTTAGGAGAGCAAGTGAGAGGCTTTTACTCTCAGTTCAAGCCTCAGTTCAAACAATCAGTTCAAATATGAATATTTGTTTGATTTTTATACTTGATTTATATGTGGATACCACATTTCTCTCTTTATTATTATTATTTTTAATAAAATGCTGAAGTGGTAGGTAGATGCAAGATAAAGTAAAAGGAAAGTAAGTGAGATAAAGTAAGAGGAAAGAGCTCCTGGCTCACAATAGGAAGGGACAAGAGAGTCCCTCTAGCCCATTATTTAAAAAAATTCTATCAAAACCACTCCTATCCACTAATCTACAGATATATATCCTTTAGTAATTACAATTATATAATAATTGAGTATCGTAAGGATTTCAATTTTGGGGGAAATTAAACAATGCTTCAGTGATTATGTTGTTGACTTACTTCCATCCACTGGGGAAAGATGTATTCATGAAGTTTAAGCTCCTTTCTTAAACTGTTATGTCCTGCATTCTTCACATTCAGATATTAGTACAGATCTTCCTTAACTTATGATGGAGTTATGTCACAGTAAATCCATCATACATTGAAAATATTGCAAGTCAAAAGTACATTTAATATACCCAACATATATCATAGCTCAGCCTAGTCTACCTTAAATGTGTTCAGAACACTTACAATAGCCTAAAATTGGGCAAAATCATTTTTAAAAAAGCCTATTTTATAATAAAGTATTGAATATCTCATGTAATTTATTAAATGACATTCTGAAAATGAAGAACAGAGTGGTTGAATGGGTATAGGACAGTTCTAGTATTGGTTGTTTAGTCTCATGATTACATGGCTGCCGGAGCTACAGCTCACTGCTGCTGCCCAACATCATGAGAGTATCATACTGCCTGTCACCAGCCCAGGGGAGGATCAAAATGCAAAATTTGAAGTAGAGTTTCCACTGAAGGCATATCACTTCACACCATCTAAAACTGAAAAATAAGTCAAAATATTTTAAATCAGGGTCTGTCAATAGACGACCTAATCAGCAAATTCCAAAATATGAGTTTCTGATTCAGTACCTTCCTTTCCAGTTAAGCTAGTCAAATCACTATATCCAGTAATTGAACATTATTGGCATTATTCAAAAGTTCTAATGTGGTTTTTATGTCAAGCGTGCATCTACATTGAGTTTGGCTTGGAACGTAAATATTTCTTTGATATGAAAAAAGTTGAATGAAAGTAAACATGTGATAAACTACAGATTTCTGAGTCCCTACCAGCATGTCCAATCAACCACAGAGGCTAAGTTTCTAGTTCAAGAGCTCCCAGATACCTTTGGATTTTGACAAAATGACTTTATCTTTCTTTTTTTTTTTTTAGATAATTATTTTTTATTGAAGGGTAGTTGACATACAGTATTACATTAGTTTCAGGTGTACAACACAGTGATTCAACACTTATATACATGATAATTCTAGGTATCAGCTATCACCATACCAAGTTGTTACAATATTTTGACTATATTCCTTATGCTATTACATCCCGGTTACTTATTTATTTTATAATTGAAAGTGTGTACTTTTTTTTTTTTTGTGAGGGCATCTCTCCTATTTATTGATCAAATGGTTGTTAACAACAATAAAATTCTGTATAGGGGAGTCAATACTCAATGCACAAGCCTAATTTTCATCAGTCTCCAATCTTCTGAAGCATAACGAACAAGTTCTTACATGGAGAACAAATTCTTACATAGTGAATAAGTTACATGGTGAACAGTACAAGGGCAGTCATCACAGAAACTTTTGGTTTTGATCATGCATTATGAACTATAAACAATCAGTTCAAATATGAATATTTGTTTGATTTTTATACTTGATTTATATGTGGATACCACATTTCTCTCTTTATTATTATTATTTTTAATAAAATGCTGAAGTGGTAGGTAGATGCAAGATAAGGTAGAAAACATAGTTTAGTGTTGTAAGAGAGCAAATGTAGATGATCAGGTGTGTGCCTGTAGACTATGTTAATCCAAGCTAGACAAGGGCAATAAAACATCCACGGATGCAGCAGATTTCTCTCAGAACAGGGGGGGAGAGGTTCTAAGCCTCACCTCTGTTGATCCCCAGTTTCTCACCTGATGGCCCCCCTGCGACTGTGCCTGTCTTAGGTTGTTCCTCCCTTGAGGAATTTTACCCGTCTCTGGCTAACCAGTCATCTTCCGGGGCTGACTTTATCTTTCTATGCTTCACTTTCTTCTCTAAAATGAGGAGACAAGATAAGTTCTCTAACATTTAACAAATTAAGAGACTCATTCTCCCACCCTGTGATTAAAATAAGCTCATTGCTTGTAATGTGAAAATCATTTATATTTATAAAATAAATTGCTCTGGAGTAGACAGAACAAAATAGCTGACACATATGTACTGACCGATTGTAGTTAATAAGCAGTGTACTGAGAACACTTAAAATAATGGAATATGCCCCTCTGAACATTAAATACCAAGGTTTTATTTTCATGATGTCTGTTGTCCCTACTAGTTTGTTAGATTGATATTCTATGATTGGATTTGGATTAATTAGAAGGGCCCTTTCAACTTAATTTCTAATGGGGTCAAGTATGTAAATTTGCAAGTAGTACTTCACAGTTGCCCCTCTATACTGAGCTGAGTGGACCTTACTATATTGTAGATCTCACTGGGTATGGTTGGTCCAGATGATTCAACCAGAACCAGAACAGAACAGAATGTAAAACAATAAAGTTACATGTATCTTCCTTTTATAAATGTTCCCTGAAAAAATAATACTGTAAAGGTATTCAAGCAAATTCCAAGAGAGAGTCATAGAAAATTATCTCAACTTATTTTGAAAACACCTAGTTGAGGGCCTGGCATATAGTATTTGTTGAATAAATAAATACACAAATAAATGGATGAATGAATTATTCATTCATAATGCATAAAAAATATCAAGCAGAATGACATCCACAAAAAAAAATAAACAAAAATACATGCATAAAAAAGTCAAGCAGAATGACAATACCTCTTTAAAACTACTAACTACTCCCTGAGAGGAGATTGATTAAGTCCTTATAGTAAGCATTCCTAACTTCAAAAATATCAGCAAACACACAAGTGGGTGTGCGCTCATCTTCTATATGTGAAATAACTTGCAAAATAATATAGAATAAAACATTCTCATATTATTTGTCAATATTCTACACAAATAAGAATTTCAGCACATAAATAAAACAGAAAAAATACTAAATGAATGCTAAAATCACATTAGTATTTGCTCACTGTTCTGTAGAATATAACTTATTCTTGGAGGATTTAAATTATGCTAACTTTTACATCCTAATTTTAAGAATATATCTGTTGTCATTCTTAAAACTGGGTTTTAGTAGATAGGGGTTCAAGTATTCACAAAAGAATTAATATTTTTCAATTTGGTATAATTATCATCTCTCCTGCTTTTATCAACAAAAATTTGCTTTTTAATGTCTGTGTTCTGTTTGGAAGGATCGTAGGTAAAATTTTTAAATTTATCTACAACTTGAGAGTATGTGTGATTCTCTCAAAGTTAGTTTTATCATGGAAAGACTTCTGTGTTATAAAATGAAGTCTACATCTAGATAAACTATGTGCTCTGAGATTTAGTAATTTTTCTTCTTGAAAGTAAAATTCTGAATTATCAGAGATAAGAGTCCCATGATTCAAGAGCTATGATTATAGATTTGCACTAAGCTTTCTATTGTCTCCCTGGTCTTGGGTGCCATTAAGGGTTTGAAGGAGGTAATGCTTTCATTTTCTTCCCAGAGTACACATTTTAAGTAACAGAAGTCTGTCTCTGTATGTATGTGAACCTGAAGGAAAGTCTTTGTTAAGGATCCATATGGCTTCTTCAAATATTAATAAATAGAAGAAATCAATTCAAAAAGTTTCCAGTTGCTTAAAATAACTTTCTCTTAACTGATTTTTTTAATTTGAAAAGGTGTTTAAACAGACTACTTCTAGATGCTCCATCTATCTGTCCTTATTGCAGAATTCTTTCTAACCCATAGAAACCCTTATTGTTATTATCAATTTAACTCTGTAGACATATGGAAAGGGTTGCCATCATTTTATTCACATATTTGAAAGTCCTTACCCACTCCTCAATCCATTCAGCTAAATAATTACAACTTCTTGCTTGATACATTAAAATGGAAAACCTATCACCATTTAATAATATGCACCTTTCTCTAGACTTTTCAGAATTTTCTATCCCACTTAAAAGGGAGAACACAAACTGGTTAAAAAAAGAGAGAGTTGTTGGATAAAACAAACATAAAATTACAAGACAGAAAAAAGGACTTTGAATATAAATTCTAAAATTCCAATAATATGCCAAAAGGATTGCTCTGACTAAAATAACTGGAGCTCCAGAACATTCTTGACTTCAAAGTGCCCTTCTATATTAGAATAATTTTAACATTTTCATACATTGTCTTTAACCTAAATAAATAACATTGTACACTCCATTATCACTTACAGACACTATGATTTCTCAACTACCAGTTTAGTCATTTTAATATCCTTCTCATAATAGGTTTATATACTAGAGAATTAGTAAGCTGTATGTCATTATAATTTATTCATTCTTCTGGTAAAAATAGATTCTTTACCTGGAACTGAAGAAGCATTAATGGAAGAGGGTGAAGAATTTGAGAAAGCATCTAAATTAACAGGACCTGTAAGTATAATTCATTTGCTTTTTAATCTCTAAAACTGATGTAAATCACTAATAGGAAAATCTGGAGGGAACTGAAAGGAATATGAAACAATATTCTTTGAAGAATGTTTTACTGTGTGCATCCAGTGCATTCCAAATAGTCCTGCAGAGTGCTTGTGTTAGTATGTGGCCATCAGGATTACAGGTATGCAGCAAAGTTTCACTAAACACTTTTCAGCTATCTGTGTAGAAGATTTGAATGGAGCAGTTTTTAAGTTCTGGTGCTAGTAACTGCTTGCTTATGCACATGAACATTCTGAAAGATTATGAGCCACCATGTTAAAACTTCAGTAAGTTTATACATATCATGATAAAAAAACAAATGTTATCCTGAAAATTTACATATAATTTAAGCATGATATTATTTGTTATGAAGTCCTTGTAATATTTTTGTTAAACTGTGTTTCTTCATTAGAGTATATTGGCAGAAAAATATTAGATTTAAGATTATCAGTGCAATATAATGTTAAAAGAATAAACACAGAGAAACTGAAATATACATGTAAATTCTGATATAAAGTTTGTCAAAGAATCTTACTTGGCATAAAAATGACTGTGCCATCTTGAACTATCCCAAACTTAATACTTAGCCTGGCTTTATGTACTACAAGCTTCTCTGTATTAGCTTACTGGGGCTGCTTAGGTGGCTTAAACAGCAGAAATTTGTCTCATGGTTCGTTTCATCTGGTTAGTTGTTTAGTTTCATCTGAAGCCTCTCTCCTTGGTCTGTAGATGGCCATCTTTTCCCCATGTCTTCACATCATCATCTATACATGGCTGTATTCTAATCTCCTCTTTTAATATGAACACCAGTCATGTTGGGTTAGGATCCATCCTAAATGATCTCATTAACTTAATTAGTTCTTTAAATTTATCTCCAAATATAGTCACTTTCTGAGGTACTGGAGGTTAAGACTTCAACATGTGAGTTTTGGGGGGACACAATTCAGCCCATAACACTCTCTGATGAGATTACATTATTTGGAACATTATTTGGATCACCGGATTTATTTGAGGGCACTGTATTTTCTAATGGATGTCATAATAAGATTAACTTAAAAATTACTGATGAATTTACTTTATCTGTTATCTGTCACTTTTTCATTAAAACTTTCTTGACCCTATTTAAAATTTTGAATTTCTCCTCATTTTTTTAAATATAGGTACTTATTATCTTCTACTACACCAAATAATGTATTTGTTTTGATTATTGTCTCTCTCCTTCCACATCGTATAAGGTCTATGAGGGCTAGAATTTTTGTGCTTTGTTTTTTTTCATATCTATTTCCCTAGAAGAGTGCCTGTACTTAATAGGCAACAGTACATATATGTCAAATGAATGACATCATCTAGCAATTATTTCTTACCATGAGAAGAAAAATATCATGTTCTTGTTATAAAATGTTAGAACCTTAGAACGAGCATGGTAGCCGTCTGGTTCTGACTTTCCCCTCCCATACCTCAGGATTCTGAGCTGCTATCCCTCTTTCTCCAATATATGGATATCCATTTTATAGATAAGGAAACAGAAGGCCAGAGAAGTGTGGTAACTAGACCAAGTTCCCAAGGCTAAAAGAGGGTTGAGATCAGGAGTTGAGCACCAAGTCAATGCCCTTCTCATACACACTCTTTGTATTTCTAGTGCTCTCCTATTTCTTTTATAAAGTTTCTTCCTCTTTGTTAGACATTTTCTTATATTCCTTATAACCACTTGTAACTACCTGTTGGTCTTACTTCAACTCCTGGGGTAATGGTCTGAGTCCAGTCCTTCCTCTTAATTGATTTCCAGATATTGGCCTGTCTCATCTGAGACTTTTTTCAACCAATTCCTACACTGTGTAGTTTTCAAACACTTCCATACCTCTGATGCTTTCTCTGATGGTGGTCTCATTTGCCAAGTTCCCTGTGAAGTGTGGGTTATGCCACAACCAAACCCAGGGTTCAAAATAATGTTCCCACATCAGAGGATATAATGCGGTATGTACTTGATATAAATGTCATTTTTGGATTATAATAACTTTTTTTAAAGGAACTTTCTGACATTTACTTCTGTATGCTTTCATAACCTCATGATGAAAAAAACCATTCAGGTTGTGATCATTTATCACTTCCTGCACATTTTTTTAATCATCTGTGAATGATTAAAAAAAGGCAATGTATTTCCCTCATATCTAAAAGGATGCCATTAGATTCTTTTTCTAGTCACTTTCTAAAGTCAAGATATATCCTCTCCATAGTATTTGGCTTACATAATAATACCTAATCACCCAAAGGCAGAAAAAAAGAAATTTACTTTTCTCGACTAACTTCTTTTGAGTGATTTCAAACTGACCTTTAGAGATTTTTTGCTTTTTTTTTCACAGCATTCACACAGTGCTTTCCTAATATAAAAATGTTCTCTAAGCTAATTTTACTTGTTTTCATTTATCATTCATTAGATTTTTGAATTCTTAAACATTCTACAGTTCTGTTTTATGTCAAATTATCCATTTAGTTCATTTTGGAAATATGTGGAATATAAGCAATACATGGATAAATTAATTTCAGAACCCTTATTATAATTTCTAAGTGGTGGCTATTTTTATTATAAAGAAAACATGGATTTTTAAAAAAATTGTCAGATTAATGATGTTTTAGATGCAATTTCCCTAAATATTTCTTAGGATGTATTTTTGGAAAATTAAAAAGGAAATTGTGGCTTCATCTACATATTAACAGGGAATTGGAACAAAACAGAACTTTTTTCTTTATTACTGTAAGAAATGCAAAATACTTCAAAGTACATTTTGAGTCACATCCTGCAAAAATATAAACATGCCACAAATGTTGAAAACCATTTATAGTAGTTTCAACACATGCTGTCTCTATTTGCTAACTTTCCATGTTGGGTATTGGATATTAATAAGTGGGTAACAGACTCTTGGAAACTTTTTTCCCCAGTGGTTTAATCTGTGTTTAACAGTTAGATTTACATTTTTATACTTCCCCAAATAAGCAAGTCGTTCTTTCGGGATTTTCTTTCCCGCCACCTCCTGTGTTTTGAAATGTCTGTTAGCACATCTGCATTTGTGAAGATAAAAACTGGGTTTGTCAGATAAATCCATTTATCAAAATGCACCAACAGGAAGGAAATCTTAGGAAGAAAAGACTAATCAGCAGATGTGGATTATGACTTTTTAGTTAATAATACAGTACATAAATTTTTTTAGATCAGTAATCCGTGAAGACTTAATATTGATCATTTTTTAATTTCACAATTCCTATAGCTGTCTTAGTCCCCAAAATTATATTTTGTTTTTAAAATACATGAGCATAATGGGAAGATAAAAAGATAATTAAGAAAGACATTTAACATTCAGTATCTTACTGACATTTTTTGTTCTCCTTTGTAAATCTTTTATTCATTTTATTGATTGGCCAATACTGACCACCACATCATAAGCTTGTTACGGAACCTGGACTGATCACCCACGGAAGAACCAAGCGGCACTCGGAGATCTTGGAGGGGGGGAGTTTTACTTCACACCGGCGGGCTCAGAGGAGAGTGATCTCCAAAGGTCTGAGTTCCGAGCACAGGCAGGGGGAACAGTTTATACTTTTCTCCTTCTGTACATGTGGCATTTTGGAGCGCGCAGCAAGCAGGGTGGAAGAAGAACCCGGAAGGGTCCTAAGTAGGGGGGCTGAGATTCTCCTGTTAGCCCTATCGGCCGTGTTGAAAATCTCATTTTCCTTATCAAGCTGACTCCAATAAGACTTATGTAACTGGTCATCATTTCTTAAAGTAGAAGAAAAATTAAAAGAAAGTGAAAGATTTTCTAAAATTTCTAGGAGTTACTAAAATATAAGTTGTATTTTTAGTACATTTTCCTTATGAAGAGTTTTACCTATTTGAGGAGATATGTAAAACTTACTAGGATGATAGTAGTTATAATAATGCTATCACGTATTTGTATAGAACTTTTTAATAGTTAAGCATTTTCACATAACATCAACAGTCTCTGAATTTTGCAAGTCCCATGACTTATCACTTATGCTTGACAGCCATCCTGTAAAAAAACTGTACTCTAAATTGTAGATGAGCATACGGAGCTTCCAAAAGGTCTGGGAATTTGTCCCGGGTCACATAGGTAGGGCAGAACTCAGTCATATTTCCCAGTGCCCAAACTCTTTTTCCCAGAACTTGTAGGGCCCATATAATTATTAAGGCACGAAGACCACTGTCAAATAGCACATACATATAGAAAGGATAAAAATTGGCCATTATCAGTAGTCAATATCAAAGATAGAATTATTCATTAGATCGGCTAGATAGTGAAAAAGTAGAAGTTTGAGGGACTGGATCATAGAACAGGTAGAATTTTATGAGAGGGAGGAATCAGTAGGTTTGGGGCATTAAAGACTACTCTTGTTTGGGTCCTTAGCAACTGGAGGAGTTGGAGAAACCAGGGCAACATGACAGGAAGGGGATCTTAAAATTAGAAGGAAAGTGAAATGGAAGATAATACATGTCTCAGAAATAATTCCTCAAATAAACTTGATCCAAAAGTGAAGCTCAGGTGATTCCAGAATCATCTTAATATGGAGTCTACTTAGCTGTATTAGAGGTAAATTTTGATTATTTTTAAGCTTGACTAAAAATATGTGCTTTGTTGATTAGTAAATTAACAAATCATTTTGTTTATTGGTGGTCCCACAAGCGGATGGTTTTCTTTTTGCACTCTTCACCCATGCTTTCTACTTCCTCTTACATGTATTAAGGAGTGGATCTGATTGTCTGAAGTTGGAATTTCCCACACATACCACATTTTCCCAAGATTCCATGAACATGAACGTTAAAACAATACATTTGGGTTAGATGCAAATATAACATGCTTTTGATACCAACTATAATATGAAAACATAAAGATAAACATTTATGTGCATATTTTCAGTAGCACATATGACTGAACTTCAAATTGAGAAAAGAGTTTTGACAGTTGTTCCCACATGAGTTCCTTTTTATTGGAAAGAAGTGAATTTTTTTGTTAATTCTTTAAAAATTTTCTGTAGCCAGTGAAGTCTACCTGTGTTTCTATCCCCAGTTCACTGTTAATTAGTACAGTGAATTCTCTTATAACAGGGTATCCGGGTGCTTTTGAAAATTATGTTAAAAGAGAAATTCCATTACACACAATGAGCACTGATTGCTGAAACTTAAGGGAAATTTTGCAATCTGATGAAATCATATGACTTTTTACAATATGCAGATTGCACAAATGCCCTTTATTCCTCTACTCTGAAACCCGCATACTACTTTCAAGCCAAATAGTGTGTGTTTCTGTTGGAGATTCACTCCTTTCATTCCATTTCTTCTTTCCCAGATCTTTACCTCTTTTCTCTAAGGCATGTCAAAAAAGACCTATGCACTTAAAAGATACAAAATTATGAAAGTATCGCTTATCTTGACAATAGCACAGAAAGAATTGTACCTATAGGTTTCCAGTATAAAATATGGCTATGAACTTTTAGTGGACCTTTAGACTATTTCATTAACTATGAATTGTGATTCCCCTGCGTTCTACTTCTTTTCTAACAATATTGTTCCATCCTACATACAACCCTCCCCTCATAAAAATTTTGTCTGATTCATCATCCTTACAACTTGACATTTTAGATGTATCCAATAAAACATCCAAATTCTTTTTCATACCCAAGTATAATTTTATGATAAGTAAATTGTTGGACCTATTTTAGAGCATTTACAATTTTATGTAAATTGATTTAAATAACTTAATAATGGAAGCAATGTTGAATGAATAGATTAATGAACAAGGTGCAGTTTTTCCTTGCAGTATGTATCTAGTGTGGAAAAATAGGTACACAACTAGCATTTATGAAATTAAGACTAAACATTTCCCAATTGTACTCTTGCAAAATGAAAAATAAATTAATGTTCATTATCATCTTGCCAAACAGAAGTAATAAATTATGGTGGATTTGTCTCTTAAAAGATAGTATTGACCAAGTGCTGGCAGCTATGTAGCAATGAATTGTCTGCTAAAGAAGAGCAATTGGTACAAATTTTGCTCAACCCTGAAGGTTTTTACTATTTCTTTTTCCTTTCACTTGTGAAATTTTGCTTAGCTTTTATCACTCATAGATCTGGGATTACAATAAAACTACTAAAAGCTAAGTACTATAGTGTGCAAGTTATCTAACTGATTTTGGAATCTGTTGGTATTTTTTTTTCCTTTTGACATTTTAGATTTGTTGATTTCTAATACATTGAGGATGCAAATATAATTTTTTCAAACTTTTATGAATTTTTAAAATATAACTTCTAAATGTAATACTGCATCAGAAAAAAAATGGCCTAAGATGATAAAGTATGACATAATAAATGTTAAACCATTGATTGTAGCTTTTGTAATTAATCAGTCTCCTTACATAATTTCACTGATTCCCCATTAGTAAAAATAATGAAATTATTTCTTGGGATTAGTTAAATTCTGCATTTTATTGCTAAGATAATTAGGAGAAAGAGTGGCCTAATATGCATTGATGTAGAACAAGAACAATTGATTTCTAAGCAAATAATATCCAAGAGGATATATGACAGCATGCTGTTAGTGTCCTGAGATTCCAACTAATGATGAGTCTATTAGTTCTTATTTATATAATGGGCAAAAGAGAAATGTATTTTGATGTTTTTAGTATTTTGACATTATTGCTAAATCTTTATTAAGATGATTGCTAGAACAAATTTCATTTGATTGGCATATAAATAGACTGAAGAGGAAGAAAAACAAGATGAGTTATGTTTATGTAGTGAGGTAAAAACCCTGTATGTACTCTGAATATGAGCTATGCAAGGTATGTGCTGGAATGGCCTTTTTGTATGTGAAACACATTAAGTTAATACAGGCATACCTTGATTTATTGAACTTAGCTTTATTGCACTTTGCAGATATTGCACTTCTTACAAAGTAAAGGTGTGTGGCTATTCGGTGTCATTTGATCACTTCATGTCACAATTTGGTACTTTTCACAATATTTTGAGCTTTCTTATTATTATCGTATTTATTATAATGACCATTGGCATTACTATTGTAATTGTGGTGCTATGAACCACACCCATACAAGATGGTGAACTTAATGAATAAATGTTATATGTGTCCCTGAGACACATCAATATTAAAATTAGGCCAATTAATAATCCTACAATGGCCTATAAGGGTTCAGGATAAAGGAAGAGTCACATGTCTCTCACTGTAAATTAGAAGATAGAAATATTAACCTTAGTGAGGATGGCATGTTGGAAGCTGTGGAAGGCTGAAAGCTAGACCTCTTGTGCCAAAGTTAACCAAGTTGTAAATGTAAAGGAAAAGTTCTTGAAGGGGATTAAAAGTGCTACCCCAGTGAACACACTGATAATAAGAAAGGGAAACAGTCTTACTGATTAGATGGAGGAAGTCTCAGTGGTCTGGATAGAAGATCAAAGCAATCACAATATTCCCTTAAACCAAAACCTAATCTGGAGCAAAACTCTAAATCTCTTCAATTCTGTGAAGGCTAAGAGAGCTGAAGAAGCTGAAGAAGAAACATTTGAAGCTAAAAGAGGAACCAGGAGGTTTGAGGAAAGAAGCCATTGTTCAAAAGATCAAAGTGCAAAGGGAAGCAACAAGTGGGGTTGGAGAAGCTGCCGCAAGTTATCCAGAAGATTTAACTAAGATCATTAATAAAGTTGGCTACACTGAACAACAGATTTTCAATATAGATTAAAAAAAAAAAAGCCTTCTATTGGAGGATAAGGACATCTGTGACTTCGAAAGCTAAAGAGGAGGAAACAATTCCTGGTTTCAAATCTTCAAAAGCAGGCTGCTTTTCTGGTTAGGGGCTGATGCAGTCAGTGACTTCAAGTTAAGCCAATGCTCATTTACCATTAGGAAAATCCTAGTGCTCTTAAGAACTATGCTAAATCTACTCTGTGCTCTCTAAATGGAAAACAAAGCCTGAATGACAGAACATCTATTTATAATATGGTTTACTGAATATTTTAAGCCACTGTTGGGACCTACTGCTTGGAAAAAAAGGATTCCTTTAAAAATGCTACTGCTCATTGCCAGTACACTTGGCCACTCAAGTGCCCTGATGAAGGTGTACAGTGAGAGTAATGCTGTTGCTCATGCCTGCTCACACATCCATCCTGGAGCCCATGGACTAGAGTCATTTCAACTTTCGTCTTATTTTTGAAGAAATACATTTTGTAAGGCACTAGTTGCGATAGATAGTTACTCTTCTGATGGATCTGAGAAAAATCTATTCAAAACCTTCTGCAAAGGATTTCTCATTCTAGATGCCATTGAGAACATTTACAATTCATGGGAAGAGATCAAAATATCAACATTAACAGAAATTTAGAAGAAGTTGATTCCAACCCTCATGGATGACTTTGAGGGGTTCAGTATTTCATGGAGGAAGTAACTGTAGATGTGATGAAAATAGAAAACTGGAATTTGAAGTGGAGCCTGAAGGTGTGACTGAGTTGCTGCATCTCATGGTACAACTTGGACAGATGAGGCATTGCTTTTTATGGATGAGCAAAGAAAATGCTTTCTTGAAATGGAATCTACACCTGGTGAAGTGGCTGTTAAGACTGTTGACATACAACAAAGGATTTAGAATATAACATAAACTTAGTTGTTAAAGCAGTGGCAGGGTTTGAGAGAACTGACTCCAATTTTGAAAGAAGTTCTGCTGTAGGTAAAATGCTATTAAATAGCATTGCATGGTACAGAGAAATTTGTGAAAGGAAGCGTCAATCAACGTGGCAAACTTCATGCTGTCTTACTGTAAGGAACTGCCACAGCCATTCCATCCTTCAGCAGCCACCACCCTGATCAGTCAGCAGCCACAAGACTGAGGCAAGACCCTCAACCAGCAAAATTATTAGAATTTACTGAAAGCTTAGATGATGGTTAGCACTTTTTATATTTTTTAGTTAAGGTATGGACATCACTTTTTTAGACGTAATGCTATCACATTCTTAATAGACTACAGTATGTGTAAACCTAACTTTTTCATTGACTGGGACACCAAAAAAAATCATATGCTCTTTATTGCAATAGTCTGGAAGCAAACCAGCTTCTCTTTGAAATATGCCCATATTCAGTCACTTAGTGGGCAGGAAAATCATTAAGATCCCTACAAAGAAAAGGTTTTCCTTTACATGTTCAACTTCTTCAGCTATGAAAACTATAGATTACATAAAAATGATTGGACACAATGTGCTTTCCTACTGAAACTTAATCACTTTGGGCTTCCTTTCTCCCTCAACCATATTCATTTAACCATGATAGCTTTTTTTGCCTATTATAAGAAGTGGTCACATATAAAGTTTGAGTCTCAGATATGTACTGACTCCAACTGGAAAAATATTATGTTTCTGCTATTATGTCGACTAACATGTTGTATATTAAAAGAACATTGGGAAAAAATTTTTTGTAGGAACTATGTTAGCAAAGTTGCTATATTGAATAACCATCCCTTTTTAAGATACTGAATTCTCTTTTCCTCTTTTCCATGCATCATAGATTTTAAAAGAGATTTCCAAATGTTAATAAAATATATATTTCATTATCAATGTTAGACTTGTAAGACATTTAAAAATCTAGTTTGGTATAACTTCCTATTATTTCTGTTACAGTTTTTAAAATTTCAATTAAAAATATTTTTGTTATAAATATAATAGTATTTATTGTAAAATTTTTGGAAAATTCAGTGAAAAATATAACTTAAAAACCAAAAATCATAACACAGAAAGATGAATTTCCACATTTTGTTTTATTTTTCCAGTGTTTTTATGCATGTGTTTCTGTAAATATGTCATATCCTAAATCAAATTGTGGACTATAGTCCATAAGCAACTTTATATTCTGCTTCACTTTACATAACATAATAACTGTAGCCTCACATAAAATCATCTGTAAACCTAATTTTAATGCTTGCATATTATTATAGCCTTACCTGTTTTAGTATCTGTTAAACCAAATATCCTCCTAACTTTTTAAAGTTTTTAAAAACTTGTAGTGTCAAACCATAATACAGAGTTGTTATATTTGAATTAGTTAGATTTTAAGTTGTGTGTTCACAACTAGCTTGTCCCAGACTAATGATGGTCATAAATTGATTACAGATGTGTTGGGATCAGGCATTCCAAGCCTCCCGGAAACTGGGGTCCTGTTCTGGTGTAAACAGTCTATTCCAGGCCCTGCTGCATGTTGTACAAATATTTTTTTCTATGTTTGTTTTGATATGAAAAGGCCTGGGAAACCTGGTGTAGGTTGCTTCTGAGATTTTGGCCTTAGAAGTACTACTTTGGAGACAAACCATGCACAAAATCATCATTAGTGTCTCAGTGTTTTCCTCAGGCTGGATTCCTAAGGGTCAAAGAGTACAAACCATTTTAAAGTTCTTGATACATGCTCAAAAAAGTCCAGGTGCCACTTTGACCAGGAATTTCCCAAATCCTTTCCAGCATTAAGTATTCTCAAAATGCATAAATGAACAAAAAATTCACAAAATTAATGGATCATACTGATAAATGTAAAATGGAATACTTTTCTCCTTCAAGTTGAGTTCCTTTATTTACAAGTAAATTTCTTTGATTGTGAACAAAGAATTAATTAAATTAATGAACAATTTTTATGTGTATTTATTAGACTCATGTATTTCTGTTTTTTTATGAGTTCTTTCTTTGTCATCAGCCATATTTCTTTTGGGGTATTTTTTTTCTATTGACTTGTTAGTATTCATTATGCATCAAAAACAATTACTTGTTCCATTTTCTATTTGTGGTAAATACTTTTAGTAATTTTCTTTGACCTTTTAATGTGGCTTATGATTTTTAAAAATTTTTTTGAAACTATACATTTCTTTTTCTAAACTCTTTCATTCCTTTTAGGTAGAGCTTTACCTTCCCAATATTTAGATAAGTATTTACCTTAAAGTTCTTTACATTTTCCCTTTAAATTATTCACTAATTTTGAGTTTATTTTGTGGTTATTTGAGTCAAGGAATTAACTTAATATATTCTCAAATAAATTTTGTCACTGTCATTTGTTTTTGAGAACCCATTGTTTTGAGAATTTTGAGAACATTCTTTTAGTGTGAATTTTTCTTTCCATCTTAATTTATTAGGTATAATAATGTCAAAACTAATGTTTATTTAATATTAATTTTTGTCAGGTACTTTACAGACATTATCTCTTATTCTTTGCCAACAGTTCTCAATCATTACCTAACTTATAGATGAGGGCACTGAGATTTAGGGAGATAGGATAACTTGCATTGGGTCCCTCAAATTCTAAGCCAAGGAGCCAGGAATGCACTTACCCCAAGTGGCTCAAATCCAGGGTCAGCTCACAAAACCAACCTACTATTTGGGCACTGGAGAGTTCACCTCCATTGATTTGTGTATTATTTTTGTTTTAGTTATTGTAGCTTTAAATGTTTTAATACAAGTAAAATCCTCCCTTTTATTCTTCATTTACAAAATCAAAGAATTTAACTTTCATACAATAACTAGCTGCTCTTTATCACACCCTGAAAACTGACTTCTGGTATGATTTTGTTTAAATATAAGTTTAACATTTTGATCTTTTGAAAGAAGCTTGGTATATCATCATTTGCCAGAATATAGGAACCTACTCATCAGTTTCACAAGTGATTTAGTTTGCTTATATAAAAAGCATTTCACCTAGTGATTTTTACAGAGTTTCTGAACAAAGCTTCAATATTCACAAGAATCTTATAAATTAGAAACAGAATTGTTATCTTAACTTTTAGTTATTTTGTTAAGTGTATTGTGACATCTTGGTTAAGAAATAAATACAAGCTTCTTGAGAAAAAGAGAAGCTGAATAATATTTAAGTAATATCTCTCTGGGATGTCACAACTATAAAAATTATTCGTATTTCTTAAGAACCATGAATCAGATGCCGGTGTTTATTTTGCTTAAATTTGAATTTCTGGAACTTTGTCGTTTCCTTTTTAGGTTTCACTGATGCTTTTTATCGGGAAAGTATTTGCATTTCAATAGCAAGAGAGTCGGCTTGTCACAAAAGTGGAGGACAAGCCATTTAGGGTGCCAGGCCTTCCTGCTTGAGATTCACTGCTGTTGCTATTGATAGATGTGTGCAAGGGGAAATGTGCTGAGAATGACTGGCAACTCTCAGACTAGATTCCCCTGGAGAGCAGGGACCCTGCCTGTAACCCTGTGAAATGCTTTAAGTTTACCTACAAGAGTGAACTTATTCAAAATTGTATGAGCACACTGTAAAGTAATTTGTTTATCTTTACTTTTAGATTAAGAAACTAAGTCTAAGGAAGTTAAGTACACAACTGGAGGTGCAGTTGGAACTGATAAAGATTGAATGTTTGTGTCCCCTCAGAATTCATAGGTTGAGACCTATTCCTCTAATTCCTCATATGTTGGTGTTTGGAGGCAGAGCCTTTGGGAGGTGATTAGGTCACAAAGGTAGAGCCTTCATAAAGCGATTAAGGACCTTATAAAAGAGAGTCCAGAGTTCCCTTGCCCCTTTTGCCAACCGAGGACACAAGAAGACAGCCCGCAGCGAACCAGGAAGGGGGCCAAACGGGACAACACACAGAATGTGCAGGCGCCAGGATCATTGACTTGCCACAGCCTCTAGAACTGTGAGAAATTTCTGTGTTCTTAAGTCACCCAATCTATGATATTTTATTTAAGAAGCCTGAACAAAATAAGAGAGAACCCAGGTTTGTCATACGTCAGAGCCGCAGTTGCTCACTCTGTGGCGCTGCTGGGGATTCAAGTCATCGCTTTTCCTCCTGAGATTGGAGGGCGCGGAACGTGCACTTCCACCTCAGGGGGGGCGCCACTTTAGGTCCTGCTCCCCTTCAACTGGAGCAGTTCTGTGTTACCTGTCTTCAGGTGTAAGATTGGTTCGAAAATAAAAATTGTCCTGCTATAGACAAAGATTGAGAATTACTGTTCAGATTATTCATAAATTTGAGTATGTCTTCTATTTTCTTAAAGACCACTTACATTAACATATAGCACTCTGTTCCTTTTGCATCATGTAAATGTTTTGTCTTTTTCACTGAACACATTTAGGGCCCAGGATTGAGAGAATTACAAAAACTATATCTTCACAAGAAAATTTACGTTAGAGATCTTGCATGCCTTTAAGGTCCTAGAAATCATATTTGGTTTGGTCAAGTAACAAATAAAAATAATTACATTAAACAAAAGAATATTAAACTTTTTTCAGACTGATACAATTAGATACAGGAGGCTACAGTTAAAATTTCTTATTCTTAAAATTGTTTGCAAGTATGTCCAATATAATTCAGACCTTATAGATTTAATAAGTATTTGACTGCATTTTTTAATCACTCCTCAACTTGAGGGCGAGAAAAGAAATAAAATCCCATAAATGCAGTAAGTCATGAATAAATGAAAATTGTTAGAAATTTCTAAGGAAATATTTTATAATCTGGGACTGACCCTAGCCAAGCATATCACTTTCACTTGTAATGGACATTAAATTTTAACTATATTACTCCTCATCCAAATTTGCCAAATACCAAATTTCCACTTCTCTTTTTGTGAGACTACTTAATTATTTAAATCTGTCCTGGGAGGCTGATTCTGGAGAATGGAGTTAGCTCATGACCATCAACTCAACAGCACCTCTGTAACATTTGGGAAAACCTTATTCCACTCTCGACTGCTTTTCTGTCAGACATCAGAAGACAAATGGTCTCCATTTCTTAAACTAGTGACTTTTTCATAAAGCTATTGACATAAAAGGAAAGCAAAGAAACTTACTAAATAATCTTTTGTATATTACAAATTCAAGCATAATACTCATTTTATCTGTCGTTTTCAGTCTTTTCTCAGTCATGTTGCGCAAATGTCAAATAGTCAACTTTTGATGTGTTTTCACACAGTAAAAGAAACCAGCAAGGCAAACTTTTTGCACATGGTTGTAGCTGAGTTTCAGAAATCAATAACATTTATATGTACATTTCAGTTTAAAAATGTTCTTACATTTTTCTAACTATCCTGGAAATAGGTACTGCTGTTATCCTCATTTTAAAGATGTTTAAGGAAACTAAGAGAATAAGTTGCCCCAAACCGCAAAGAACTAGAATTGCTTTAGGCTTGTTCTGAATGTCCTTTAAAATTTTAGCAAATAGATGGCAGTGTAGCTTGCAAAATAATCAACCAAATTATTTTACTGGAGTTTGATAGGAGTCCGGAGTTGTCCATGATATGTACTCTTTGTTTGTCAACATTAAGATATTTTTACCAATAATATAATAAAGTAGAAAATAAAATTTCTATCATGAGTCATATTCATCTCAGGATATTCACAGTACCCAGCACAGCGCCAGGAGAAGGAGATGCTCAATTAATGCTTGTTGGATTGAATAAAGAAAGAGGAGAAATCACTCCAAGAATATTTGGGTGTTTTTTATTCATTAGCCACCTTTTCCAAAGGCCTATCATCCTAAATAGAATATAAGGGTACACTTCAAACATAGTAACTATTTTAACTTCACTTAAAGCCACAGCTTTTCTGTCTGGAGGACCTCTCAGATTGTTGGAGCCTGTTGCTCAGGCTGAAATGAAGGTTGTAAAATGATGTACTGAATAATTTCCATTTTGTGGCCTTTAATTTCTTTGACATTTCTCCTCTTATCTAAATAACAGTACCTCCTAATCAGATGTTTGATTATGATGTGATATTATCATGGTGGTTATTATGTCAGTATAATTACAGGTAATGGAGTTGTGTTCAGATTGACACTAGAACCAGTTGTCTTAGGACCTCTAAGACATATCCTTCCTGTTAAAAGAGGCTTGCAAAGTTCTTAAATTAGAGTCCCCTTAAAAGTCTTCTTTTGAACTCTTATCCTATGAAAAATAAAATACCTCATGTTTTCAACCTCTTTGTTGCCTGCATTTTCTGTCCTTAGTGGAGAGCTAATACAGATGGTTCCCTGCTTAGGATGGTTCAATTTAAGATTTATCGACTTTACTATGGTGCAAAAGTGATATGCATTCAGTAGAAACCATACTTTGAATTTCAAACTGTGATCTTCTCCTGGGCTAGTGATACATGGTATGATGCTGTCTTGTGGTGCTGGACAGGGGAAGCCAGCTCCCAGTCAACCATGCAGTCAGGAGGCTGAACCACTGATAGACCTGTCCTGTACCCATTCAATAAATCACTTGAGATATTTGAGACTTTTTTGTGAAATAGGCTCTGTGTCAAATAATGTGGCCCAATTGAAGGCTAATGTAAGTGTTTTGAGAACTTTTAAATTAGGCCAGGTTAAAACTATGATGTTTGGTAGATTAGGTGTATTAAATGTATTTTTGACTTAATGATATTTTCAATTTATGATGGGTTTGTCAAGACATAACTCCATTGTAAGTTGAGAAAGATCTTTACTCAGAAATTTCTTCGCTTGCCCTTTTATGCAAATACTTATTGTTTTCTCATACCAGTTATAAGAGGCAATATTGTGTTTATCCTAGTTCCCCATTGCAAGTTAGTGACTATTCATTTTCAACTCTGAAATAAAATTCTTCTTCCTCTGTGGTTCCTATCATCTAGCACAATGTTAATTTAACTCTCACATTCCTCAGGACACTTGGCATAGCCCACCTATTCAACATGCTAGCCTCAAAATTTCTTTACATCCTATTCTTCAATAGCTTCCAACCAATGTCTGACACCTATGGCCACACCCTGGACCTTTTCAGACCTTGTTCTGCTTTATCTCTGGACTCAAACTCCAGTGTCTACTAAAAATACCCTCCTTTCCATTTTCTCATAGCTTTAGTCCCTTTCTTTGACTTCCCTAAGAACTTAACATCACCTCCTTATTGCTTCCCTATCTAGCTGAGACCTCAGGGGTGCACCACACAAATGCCTTGCCCATTTAGCCTTTTTTTGCCCTAATGTCCAGCCTTGGATCCTTACAACCTGTTTATGCTACATTTCTATCCACAGGTTGACGGGCACTACAAAAAGAAATCGCCTAATTATGGAGATTGTTGCAATGCAAGAGTAATGCCCTCCAATTTTATTCCTCCATTCACTGTGGCAGTCCATTCATCTGTCCTTAATCAGCTTCCATTCTGTTTTTCCCAAACCTTCCTTTATAATCTTCATTTCAGCCTGAGCAACAGGCTCCAACAATCTAAGAGGTCCTCCAGGAGAAAAGCTGTGGCTTTAAGTGAAGTTAAAATAGTGACTATGTTTGAAGTGTACCCTTATGTTCTATTTAGGATGATAGGCCTTTGGAAAAGGTGGCTAATGAATAAAAAACACCCAAATATTCTTGGAGTGATTTCTCCTCCTTCAGTTCAATCCAACAAGCATTAATTGAGCATCTCCTTCTCCTGGCGCTGTGCTGGGTACTGTGAATATCCTGAGATGAATATGACTCATGACAGAAATTCTATTTTCTACTTTATTAAATTATTGGTAAAAATATCTTAATGTTGACAATCACAGAGTACCTTCCTAACTCCCTCCTTCTCAAGACAGCAAAACCAGCAGCAAAACCAAACAAACAAACCTTAGTTCCGCGAAATGTAAAGCCTCTTAACATCACGTAAACCTTTACTCATGTATAGGTTTCCTATATTTTCATCCAGTCTCAGAGGGGAAAAGGCTTGAGTTTCCTATTCAGGGTTGCTCTTGAGAAAATCTTTTCTTTCTTTCCTAAAAACATCCCTTCTCGTTCTTTGGTTCCTTGAACTATCCTCTCCTGCTTTCCTGCAGTCTGTGGACATTCTCAAACAGCTCCCATTAGCAAACAAATATTTTAATTATTTCTTGGTTCAGTTAGCCCCTGTCCCTCTCATGCCCTTTACCTCAAAACCCTGGAGAGACCCAGCTTCCTTCCCAATCATGAGTTCTTTAATCCACTATAAAGTGAATATTTATTTCTTCATATCCAAATCCAATGAACTACTCTCAGTCTATTTGAAATTTAATCTTTTAATGGAAATTGATGTAGTTGACTTCCACTTCTTTATTGTTGAAGCTCCTGCTTCTTTTGTTTTCTGAGACACTATTCTTTCTGATTATCTTGCTTCTGACCATCTCTCTCAGTCCTCCCCTGCTATCCCTAAGTTGTATCTCTCTGTTTTCTCTTCTTTTCTTGAATATTCTCTCAGATGTAATTAACACCCATGACTTCTGCTGGCTTGAAGTCCAGTTCTGCCTTTTGGAACCAAAATGCCACCACTACCAGGAAGAAGAAGAAGAATAAAAACACCAGCAGAGAACCTATCCACTGGATGCCCTATTGTGTTTCAGTCTTAAAAAGCTAAGGCTGAAATCCTTAAACTTACCTTCCTTTTTACCTCAATTCAAAATTTTCAACATCATCTATTTTGAAAGCTATCCTTCAGTCTTATACTCCATTAATCCATCTACTCAAAACCTAAAGAAATTTTTCTAAAATAAAAATCTGATGATATTACTGTTTCTAGTAGGATAACATTCAAACAATTGTTAGTTTGGCATTTATGAGCCTCAATAATCATCTCTCCACCTTGTATCCTGCCCCTCCAGCCACTGTGAATGACTTGCCACCCTTGGAACCACAGATACTAGTTTCAAGCTTTCATAGTTCAACAGTCTATATTTATGCTTCATGGAAAAATGTCTTAGCCTCCTTTTCACTTCTTAATCACTGGAAAAACCTCTATCTTTTACTACTGTTATACTTTCCAGATCCTTTCCTGACTCCCCTTGTGTCTCTTTGTGCTCCAAAAGCTGCTGCATTCTAATGCCCATCTTAGTCTCACGTGCTGTGCTTCTTTAAGGAAGGTTATGAATCTGTCTATCTCAGTCTATAAGAGCCTAACCCCTGAGATTAGAAACTGGTTTTATTTAATTTTACCCCACAGCATAGTAAGGACTAAATGGGTCTCTGAAAATAAAAATGTATTATTTTTCTGTTTTCTGATGGAGAACACTGTGTTGCTTCATGTTGCAGTTGCTCTCTGACTGTTGTGTCCATGCACAAACAATCTCAAGAAAATAGACATTCAGGCAGAACTGGAAAAAAAATAATTCTGTAACACCCAGCATAGGTGCAGAAACTCTGTTGGTCCTTCAGGGTTTTTTTTAAATGATTTGGTAAATAATTAAGAATTCAATATTATGTCTAGTGTAGTAGAGAACACAAAGATATATTGGGTATAATTTCTATTTTCAAAATCTATCATCTAGTTAGGAATTCTGCATTCACTAGAAATCAGACTAAAACTTAATCTAGGAAAAATAATAAAATTTGTAATAGGTATTGATATTTGCTGATTTCTTTCAATGTGCCTGTTGTGTTAAGTGTTCTCATGCACGATATATAATTTTCACAACAAATCAGTGATGTTATCTCATTTTATTAATGAGTAAATTAATTAAAGGTTAATTAGACTTTCTCAGTGACACAATATACTAATGGTCTAGTGATAATCCAAGAATCTGGTTCCCAAGCTCTTCATAGCCAAATACTATATATGTCTAAGGGTAAAAATGAAGGTTAAGACAAATATTACTAAGGACACAGAACTTGAGGAAATCTTAAATGTTGAAATGGTTTTCTATATACAATGAGAAGGGATAAA
This sequence comes from Manis javanica, assembly GCF_040802235.1. Classification (NCBI taxonomy): domain Eukaryota; kingdom Metazoa; phylum Chordata; class Mammalia; order Pholidota; family Manidae; genus Manis; species Manis javanica. The sequence goes on from NC_133157.1 coordinate 156,860,515, forward strand.
ATACCTTAGATGAGAAAGTGACATTTGATGAAGTTTTAGAGTTTATAATAAGTGGTTTTACTGCAAGGGCCATAGAAGCCTTCAATGTTGGAGCAGATGATTTGTTATTGAGTTGTAGAAATACTGGTAGATTATGGATTCTGAATGCTAAGTTGAAGGTAGTAGAGATCTCTGGTCACCTCTGAGCATGTTATATTAATTTTGGAATACTAGAAGGCATAACCTGGCTGGCTACTTGATGTGGTTAAATTTGGATGGAGAACAATTATGACATGACAAGGACACCAGTTTGTAATCCTTGACTATGATGTTGAATTTCTGAACACAGAATAGAAATGGATAGCAAGGAGTAATAGCATGTTTTTCTACATTTCTACTGTTTTTCACTTTACTGAGGTAATTTATATATTGTAAAATTTGCCCATTTCAAGTATATAATTTAATGATTTTTGGTAACTATCATGAGTTGTGCAGACATCATCATAATCCAGTTTTGGGACATTATCATCACCCCAGTAGGATTCCTCATGCCCCGTTTATAGTTAATCGCCATTTCATGCCCAGTCCCAGAAAACCACTAATCTACTTTCTGTCTGTATAGATCTGCCTATTGTGGACATTACATATAAATGGAATCATGAAGTATATGGTCTTTTGTGTCTGGCCTTTCGCTTAAGATAATATTTTTGAGGTTCATCCATGTCATAATATGATTGGTAGTTTATTCTTTTTTATTGATAAATCATAGTATTCCATTGCTGGATACACCACATTTTGTTTATCAGTTCATGAATTGATGGACATCTGGGTTGTTTCCAATATTGGACTATCATGAATAATGTTGCTATGAAGATTCACATGCAAATCATTCTCTGGATATATGTTTTCATCTCTCATGGGAGATTCCTAGGAGTAGAATTTAATTTCTGAGTCATATGGGCAGTTTATACTTATTTTTTAAAAATTTCTCCTTTGCAATTTTTAAGTGACAAAATTAAAGCTGTGAAGAATTACCATATGTCCCAGCAATTCCACTACTAGGTATGTACCCAAAATAATTGAAAACAGATGTTCAAAGAAAAACTTTATGACTGTTCATAGCCGCACTATTCACAGTAGCCAACAGATGGAAACATAATGTCCATTAACCTAATGAATGGATAAACAAAATGTATTACACTGATAAGTGGAGTATTGTTCAGCCATAGAAAAGCAAAGTCCTGATACATGCTACAACTTGGAAGACCACTGACAATATTATGCTAAGTTAAAGAGCCAAACACACACACAAAAATCATATTGAATGATTGTATTTATATGAAATATCCAGAATAAGCAAATTCATAGAGACAGAAATCAGATTAGGAGTTGCAGGGGGCTGAGGGGAGGGGAGAAAGGGGAGTCATTTCTTAATGGGTTTTCTCTTGGGAAGATGAAATATTTCTGTCATTGTACAGTAGTAATGGTTATATGACATTTTGAATGTCATGTATTTAATATGGAGTTGTATACTTTAAAATGGTTAAAATAGTAAATGTTATATGTACTTTACCACAATAAAAAAAATAAAGCTTTGTATGATCCACAAACTAAAAATTCTAAAACACCCATGAATAGAATAGATAAATTACTTTGGTACACTGCTTTTGCAGAGTCAGAATGGCTAAGGAAGTTTTTTTCTTACACTCAATTAATCATTCTCATCTCCATAACTCACTAATTCATTATCCATTGTGTCCCCTACCTTGGTCTAAGAGCTTTACAGACATTATATGTAATATTCATAGTATTCCAACTAGGCATATTATTATCACTGATTTTCCAGATTAGGAAATAGAAGCTCTAGAAGCTTAATATATCCATAGTTACAGAGTTAGTAAATGCTGGAACTGAAAGTCATGAGACATTCTGTTTTACTGTAAAGCCTATGTATTTTATATGGTGTTTTGTTCTACTGAAATTATTTGAGCAAGTACTAGCTGGAAGGCACGATGCACAAGAGAATAGTAAACCAAAGCATTATTGGAGAAGGCAGAGGAACCTGGAAAGGGACTCTATTATTGGAAACCCCAGTGTTTTAGGAAATTCACGTTATGTTTAGGGCTAGTCAACCCCTGCATAAACTGGAACAATGACCATAATTTATCCCACATTGTAACATGACAGTCCATAGCTCAATATGTGCTTACTATAAGCTGATTTCAAATATTCTGGCTTCCTTCCAGGACGAACACAGAGCTTGTAATTTCAATTACATGGCATTTCAAGTAGAACCATGTCCTAATATTGGACAGAGGGATTAGAGTTGACTGCCAGGACAACAGTAAGGTTCAGAAAAAGGATTATGATTTTTAGATTACTTTAAGTACCATGTGGACCAGCTTACCCCTGTGCTTGAAAACATTGCAAAAACTAAAGTACTTAATACTTGGTGAGCCTTAATAGAAAAATATAGGTTGTGTGAAGTGTTTGTATAAAGGTCTTAATAGAAAGTTCAAATTCTCGCCCTCCACATTGTATTAGGGGTTAGAAGCTTGGGTTACAATCAGCCTCTGTAACTGTGAGTTAGGATTTATTTGACATAAAAATTTACCAATAGTTGCCAGAAAAACATGAAATTACTTCAGAAATTATTTGGCTATACTAAAACAAACAAAATCTCCAAGCTTGAATAGACTGAATATAACAGTTAGAAGATAGACATGAATTTTTATTTTGACATTGTTTCCTGAAAGTATTAGTAAAACATATTGGATTGACAAATTTTAAATATAAATATATATGGGACTTTTGAAAATTTTATTACAAGTAACTTCTCAAAATTTCTTTTATAAAACAAGTATGTACATACCCACAATGCCATGAACTTCCTTCAAATCACAAGGTTAAGGTTAAGGCTCTTTATGTTTTAGTTTAAATGCAGTGCCAGCTTCATAGGCTCAAACCTTAACAGCAGTTCTCAAACATCTCTGACTGCTTTCAACCTTTCCTCAACTTTTCCAGGTTAAAGGAAACTAAGACCTCAAGATAAAGAACATACCTCTTTTAAACTTGTTAGAGTTCTTCCTTAGAGTGATCACAGTTTGGTCCCTTTTACCATCCACAGATGGTGTTGATGTCTTATTAAATTCAGTTTCCCTCCCTTTGAATTCTATGAATGAGCAACTCCTTGAAACCTTTTTAATTATTTGCCTGGCAAGATTTATAATTCTAAGTTCACTCCTTATCACCTAGGACATTCTGTACCTTTGAGCAGACTGTTAGAAGTAGCATTTTGAGCGGGGTGCTGGAGCTGGCTCACAATGGCTCCTGGAGCTGACAGTGCCTTTTTTTCCAACTCTGTGTTCAATGACATCACATTGGTAGCTTGAAATCAGCCTTGTGGGAATATTTACACCATAGAAGTCAGCAAATGCTGCATAATAAGACCTGTAATTTTTCCCCTACAGAACTGGTTGTTAAACTTTTGCCAGCACATCACTGATAAAAGGATTCAGGTGAGAAATAGAGAGCATGATGCTGTAAAAATTGAGAGATCACTTATTTTGGGTATTGCTGGCAAACTTTATTGTGGATGCACAGCTCTAGAGCCTGCCTCTTAAAAACTTGTATCTTTATAGAAACTTCCACAGACTTGTGTTTATAATGTGTGATTAGGATTTTCCAAATTTAATTAAAGTGGGGAAATTTTCTCCCATTCTTACATAAAATATCAGTGAGATGCCCTACTTTATGGATCAGAGACAGACTGGTTGAGTTGGAAAACATTTCTTAATTTTAACACTAAATGGTTATGTTTAGACCATTTCTCTTTAGTTAGTTCTTAAAAAATTGTAGTTTTTAATATCAGGAAACTCTCCGTATATTTGTATGTAGTTCTTTTTGAGAATACTATGGATCCAATTTCCCATCAATCCACCAGAGAATGTTGATATTTGAAAATAATAGACAGTATCTTGTGAAGCTCTATACTGCTGTATATTATTTTGTTTTTGAAGGGATTTTTAAAACAAAATGGCAACTAACATTTTATGAGCATAGCACTGGAATATTGAAAACATGTTCTCTTAGAGCAAATGATCTTTATTTTGTAAAAAGTGAGCTCCATTGGATCACGTAGATGTGCTTGTGAATACTGAATATAAAATTTAATGCATTATTAGATCATATACCCTGCTTTGTTAATCAACTGAGAGGTACTTATTAAGTTAATTATATAGCCCTTTCCACCACACTGATTGCATAAAATCTCATGGAAGAAAAGTGGAAAATGAAGTGGTTTTAGCCCTAAAGACATTCTGGCTCTCTCAGGAAGATTATCTAAATGCACTAAGATGAAAACCATTAAGTCAATTATATGATACAGACTGTATACATAATGTCAGTTTAGAAACAGGAGAGCTTTCTATAGGTTGGAAGAGTTAAATAAGATTTCAAGGGAAAACTAAGGTTTATCTTTCTGCCACAGAAATGATTTTTGAATATTTGTTTCACTACTTGACATTTTATCTCTTTCTGTCTGTGCAAAGTGAAAGCATAAAGAAGACAGGAAACTGCCTCAAGTTAGAAATGTGAGGATATAGTTTACTTATGATTCAGATAGACCCTGTCCTACAAATCATACTTTCAAAACCTTTTTCTTTCTTTTTTTTGGGGGGTGGGGGAATGTGGTTTCTAACATGATAATGAGTATTCTGATGTGTGAACAACATGCTCCATATTGTTGAAATTGACTAATAAGTTTGATCTGTCATGCATGGTCCCTACACAAATTTCTTGGTGTGTGTTCTGTTCCTGGCAAGGAACGATCATGGTCAGTGATGCCAAGACCTTTCTGTGGCTGAGGGATGGGTCAAATCAGGAGCTGGAAACTGTGAATGCACCTCCCACATTCTGTGGAAGTTCCTATCTCTGGTTGCTGTCTAGCATTTGGTTACCATGTTCTTTCCAGCAATTCTGTGCAAGTATTAACTAAGAAAAAAATCACTTAAAAAAATGCCAGGGGTAATTTGGTTAAACAAGCTGATTAAAAAATACAGAGCTACAAGGGCCATATTATGCTATGGGAAAAACCAAACTAATAAATCATACTGTAAACTAATAACATACACCATTGGCCTTAGAAATGGAAAAGTATATCCTGAAAGTGTTACTTTTACATTTTTTTCTAAAGCTATATTAAATTGCTACCTTAGTTCAAAGTGGGGCAAAGAAGCCAAAACCTGCTTCTGGGAGTCAAGTTGACAAGTATGTTTTTTCATGATTACTTTGTGTTAAAGCATAAAATTCCTTTTTGATGTAAACAGGGCTTTTAAGAATCTGGAAAGGAATGTTAAATAGCAGGTGAAGTTGGAACCTTGAGGCCAATGAAGACTTTAAGTAAACTTAACCCATGAAAATTACCTGGAACTTGAATAATCTAGGTCCTGGTAAAGAATACAGAAGCCTCTCCTGGTCACAGGGAATTATATGTCTGAGTTCATTGAAGCTGTGCTATTTACATGGAGAACTTCTGGGATTTTTAAGAAAACAGAAATGCAAAGACAACCCTAATAGGCTTTACCTCTAAGAGTCTACTTTTGGAACTTTTAAGGGGATACGAACATCATAGTCTATCTACCAGCAATAGAAAAAGTAAACTTACAAATGTTTACATTTGTTTACTTTTACACGAAAGACAAGGTAGAACAGATTTTTCAGGACAACTACACTGTATTTATCTATGTAATTCAGCTAGCCACAGCATAAACACATTAAAACAGTGTTTTATTGGTTACTTGACCTTTAGTTAATAGATAGTATGTTGGTATATTTTTCTGTATTAAGAATCTTCTTGGAAATATTTAACCTCATAGGAAATTCCTGAATCTATAAAACTGAAAATTCTATAGAACAGTTAAAATGTGCTTTTGAGTTGCTTCTGATGTAATAATGTGTGCTATGTCATTATAAATAGTCACATCATTTTGAATGTCTTCCAACTTGCAGCAAATATTTCTTACTGGGCTTGTATAAAATTATTTCTAGAAGATAACAGTAATACTCAGGGTCAGTGACTTCAAAAGAGAGCCCAAGTTCTACCCTGGAAGAACTGTTAACAGTTTTATTCTCAAAGGACAATTGTATCCAGGTTATTGAGGTCTCCTATTGAAAGTCTGCCAGATGTGAAAAATAGTGTATCTTCTATAACTCCCTGTGGACTCTGACAGGAGAAACTAGCAAAATGGCAGTGTCAGAAATAACAGTAATAGAATAAAAAGACAGCATCATAATGAGAGTTGCCTTTACATACTGAAAATATATTATTTGCTAGTGACTGTGCTGTGTTTTTCACAGATAGTAGCTTTGAAAAATCTTCATATGCCATAGGTATTATCATGCCATTTTCACAGCTGTAGAAACTGCTGCCGGGAGGCTGTAATCATTACAAAGCTAGGAGGTAGCAGTCAGCTTCGACACAGGACCACTGGGCTACACAGCCTGCACTCCTGATTCTAGAAAACTGCTGCTTCTCTCTAGGTGGCCAGCTACCACGATTGCCCAAGCCACCCGGGTACCCTAGCGGAAATACACCTTTGGCCTTGTAAAAAGTCCCTGCACACACAAGTACATTTGTGACTTAAAATGAATAGTGACTGTCCCCAGTGTAGACAGAATGCACGTGAGAACTGCCAGCAGCCCCGCATTGACCATTAAACCATTAGATAACCCCAGCATCACATACATTCCCTGACACCGAGTGTGTTCTTGGTTGGAGTAATGAGGCTAGCTGGGGGACTTTATTTTTCATACCTTTGTGGCCTGAAAGAGACAGAAGTACTTCTATGCTATAGACCACTTACACAGAATTATTTCAATTAGGATCTAATTTATTCTATTTTGAAAAGCATAATTCTTCCTAATTACTGGCTTCATATTCATAATAAATGTAGAAAATGTGCTGTTAGTTTTTTGAAAAATTATCATTGACACTAAGTCATTCATTTATTATCATTTATGTCACTGACATATTCACATCCTAAGTATATGCTAAGCACCTATGCTGGGCATTGTCCTAAGTGGGGTATGCATGGGAGAGGTGAGGGCTATGGGTAGGTGGACAATTCTGATTCTAAGTTGAATCTTTAAGGAAGGAGAGGAGTTCTCTATGCTTAAGGAAAAATAATCGTTTTAAAAAAAGTTAAATAACATCTTAGTAAGTACCCTGTATTTTTTTGTTTTATATTTATTTTTTATGTTCACCAATGTCTTAATTGGAAGGATGTTAAGAAAAGCTAACTTAAACAGATGAGTATGGGAGTGAATCTGCACACCACAACACTCCAAAAATCCTGTCTGTAAATAAATATCCTGATCAAAATCTTGAATAACTTAAATGGTGTTGATTGATATGATTTTGAACAGAACTACTTTGTTTCTCTCTGAAAATCTGGAGTCTTCAGAGATGGATATTTCTTTCTATAGATGAAAGAGAACTCTTATTTAAACACAGTTGACAGAAGGCTTAATAGAAGATTTACACATAGGGTGATCAGATGCATACCAAATATCCTTTACACAGATTGAAATAGTTCCTCCTCTGTAACATAAAAGAAGCATATTATCAGCATACTTGCATTTCATAGTCCAAATGAGATTGTTAGAGTGGAAGCAAACTTGATTGCATTTTAAAGTCTTGCTATGCCATTCAAAAGACAAAAGTTGGTCATTATTTATTTATTTTTGAATTTTTGAATTTTTTTTCAATCAGGATCCTTCAAGCGAGCTTAAAGTTAAACCCTTTAGTGTCAGTAGGAAAGTTCTGTGTCCCTCCATGTGATCTACTGTTATCTACCATCTGCTGTTACTTCAGCAGGTTTGTTTGCAATGTTAAAAATAAAAATGTTGTTTTCATTGAATATTATACTTAGTCTGAGCAGTTTTTTCAAAATTTAAGGCCAAGCCAAATCTTATGTTTGTTTTGAGAAGTAAAGACAATGCACAATAGATAGAACATGGACTCTGGAGTTGTACATACCCAAGGTCAAATTTGGTTTTACTGGTTTTAGATCTAAAATATTAGGCAAGAAATGTGATGTCTGTCAACTCAGTATTTTCACTCACAGAACCAACTTTATACAGTTGCAGGAAGGATATGTAAAGTGCTACAAACTGTACCTATTGAACTTGTTCACAGTTGTTCCAGATTGTCCTTCATTCTTGGATAGAAATAGTCCCACAGAGCATCAGTCAGTCACTAAGTACATATAGCATGGCTGCTGGGTGCCAAGCATTCTGATAGCACTGGAAACACAATTGTGATGACGCTCAGCCTTCATCCTGCGGTGGCTTCCTGTCTGTCTGCAGAGACTGTGAACTGGTGCACACTTTGGCCGGTGTAGGGTGCATGCTGGGCCAGCAGCCGGGAGAGTCACAAGGCAAGGCTGCTCAGTTATTTTTGTTTTTGTCTTTAAATTCTCTCTTTTTCATACGAACAATAAAACTGACTTGCTCCCCTGCCCATATAGACTTGGTTTGTTTTGTTTCCTGGCTCAGTGATTTTTGGAACACCCTCTTTGTATTATAACAGCAAATTCTCAAGCTAAACTAGAATCAGAAACACAGGATGGCTCTTTTATGAAGTTGAATTCAAGCCATACTCCTTCATCAGCAGTTGACATGGCTGGGACTGTCTGGCCAGGATAGCCTCTCCCGAAACAAGTGATATATGAGCATATTTACTTTAGTTCACAGAAATCAGGGAGTATAGTATGATTATTTATAGCTATCTATCTTTAATTAAGCTTTTCAAGTCTGCTAACTTTATTCTGAATTCAGATAGAAGGAGCTATTAGGGATTGTGGTGGTTTGCTGTCTGCCAGGGATGGGGGGCTGTTCAGAACTGCACTTCTTTTCACCCCAAACAAAGATAATATAGGGCATGCAAATTATTCTTAGACTTATTTTCTTGTACTGTTCTTATAGAGTCACCCATTTAAATAGTAAATTATATTTAATAGGTAGACTTCCTTCCCAAATGGTCATGACTTTCTTCAAATGTAGAGTCTATTGGATTTATTTTTCCTGTGACTGTTAGCAACATTGGCAAAGCTGTGATCTTGTTGTCATTCCATGAACAATAATGGTAAACATAAAACTAATTATTTTAGCTTTATATTTCCAAGGGGAACATCAGAGCTTTAGAAGAAAGCACTGTTTAAAAAATCCAATTAGACGTGCATGCACTTATGCACATACGTATATAACAGCCTGTACTCCTCTAAGCCATTTTAACTAAATATTTGCATATGTCCAACCAAATTCTTTTTTTTTTTTACTCATTATATACACATCCATTTTGCTTAAGGGAGGAAAAACATTAATTTATCAGCGCAACTTAAAGTTAACATCTACTAAGGTTACAAGACAATAGTTCACCTTCTTTCAGATGAAAACAGCTAGGGACGATCAGCCTTCCTTTGTGTAGAAGCAGTGACAATAAGAAAAATGTCATTCTGAATTTCCTTGTTCCTCCAGACATGCCCTATTACCCCTATTTATTTAGTTTGCCCCAGTGTAGGACTTCAATAACCAGTCTGTTAGAAATGAGAGCCTTCCCAACTTAACTTGAAACTCTTAAAAGACTCCCTGGCTGTGAAATAATTACAGTGTGGACAAGTACCTTGTGCCTATGTGTTGTGTCTATTAAATATGCATATGTATATGGAAGTGAATAAGTGGTATCTTCATTTCATTATTACTGGAAAATGCAGAGAAATTTTGATTTTTCTGAATGCCTTTCAGGTTGTCTTGTTGCTGTGGTCTGAATGTGTTCCTCCAAAGTTCATGTTGAATCCTATACCCAATGTGACAGTACTAGGAGGTGGGGCCTTGGGATGTAATTAGGTTATGAGGGTAAAGCCCTCATGGTGGGATTAGTTCCCTTGTGAAAGGCAACCAAGAGAGCTCCCTTGCCACTGTCATCATGAAAGGATACAACAAGAGGTCTGTGACCCTGAAAAGGGCTCTCAATTGACCATGTCAGCACCTGATCTTGAACTTCCAGCCTCCAAAACTGTAAGAAATCAATATCTGTTTATAAGCTGCTCAGTCTGTGGCATTTTGTTATAGCAGCCTGAATGAGATAAGATACTAATAAATGCATGCTTGTTTTAAATCTGTTGAACTCTTAAATAAGATTTGGAGAGGACTGATAGATAAAACTATTCTTAGAAAATGATTTAATATAGCATTGAAACAATATGCTATACTGATTTTCTAGGCTTAATACCCTCATTCATGCAACAAACCTTTATGGAGCATCTTCTGTTACCTTCTACTAGCACCTTCTGTGAGATACTAGTAATCTGGAAGTGAAATATATGCTTTACGCATTAGAGAGCTTACAGTATGATAGGAAGGGCAGTTGAATGGACAAACATGAAGGATCACAGAAATGCTTTGACAGGTGTCTACACAGCATGCACATATGAGGGGAGGCATCAAATGTAGCCTACAGGGTGAAGAGTGATCATAGACAGCTTCCAGGAGAAGGTGGCCTCTGGGTTGATGGCTAAATGAGTCACTGTGAAGGTTCCCTACCACAAAGGGAGAGAACAGCCTGCTTGGGAGCCCATATGCAGTTTGGCACAGCTGGAGAAGGGGGTGTGCAGAGGGAAGGCTATGATGTCAGGGTGCTGGGTTATAGTAAAAATGAGAACAATGTATTGAGTGTCAAGAACTGTACTTTATGATATTGCCCCTAATCTTTCCATTGAGAGTATTCTTACTCTTTTTGTTCTCTCTTCACAACTGAAGAAGAGAGACTTGGGGAATCTGAGTGACTTGACCTGGAGGCCATGTGCCTAATGAATGACACACAAAAAAAGATTCAGAACCAATCTTGTTTCCAAAGGCAGTACTCTTTCTATTGATTTGGGGGCTTAGTTTCTCAGAGCTGTTGAATATGTTTATATCCTAAAAGCTTTGAGGAGACATGAAATGATTCCAATCCTTGCCCTCATTTCCTCCTGACAGAAAGGAACTAATTTATCTGGGTGTTTTGCAATATTATTTATTGACTTCTTCTAAGAACCTAACACAAGCTTTGATGAATCACAGTGTTTTTTTTTTAAGTTAGTATACTTATACTTGAATGGGTTAATTGTCCACAATAATAATTTTACATTTAGGTTTAGTGTAAATAATTTGTGGGGCTGGCCCTGGACTAGCAAATCCAAGAAGTAGAAAATAGAGCGACATTATTGACAGATAACTGGATTAAGATTCCAGATTGGGGCTTAAGTCAACCTCTGTCACAGTGTAAGCATTCAGTTTGACTAATGCAACAGTTCATTTTATTCTCCATCTTCTAGAAAGATTATAGGATTCAAGACCCAGCTCTACTTTGGAATTTTCTTAGTCTCAGTTTCTTCATCTGTAAAATAGAGATGATTGCTTCACAAGAAAAGTGTGAGGACTGAGTACAAGTTACATGTGCTTGGTCAATAGCAGCTACTAGATAAAGGCTATTTTCCTTTCCTTTATTCAGACAACACAGTCGAAAGTAAGGCTAACTACTGAAGACTTTCCCACCACATTGTCCTGAATTAAATGCAACAAGGCTATAACTGTGAGAAGCAAAAGTCAGTCTAATTCTATCCCCTCAGTTCCAATCTGCTTCAGTTTAGATGCCCAACTTTAGAAATTTAGGAAGAGATCAAGTTTCCTAAGAGAAGGAATTTAGCAGATGTTTAGTGTAAGAAGAGTACCAGGCAATTTCTTCCTCAGTGAGGAACTTTGATAGCTACTGCCCAGTCTTGCCCCCAAGATTTCCAAGATTCCAGCTCCCACCTATATTTTGTTACTGCTCTAGAACAATGCCTCCTTGTTTTGAGAGAATATCAGTCTTCATGAAATGTTCATCATATGTCCTAATTTTGCTCTCCGAATCAAGAAAGAACTCGAATTTCCTCTCCATCTTTTAAATCTTCTGTTAAACATCTCATTCTCCCTTAAGTCTTCTGTGCTTCTGATCAAAAAAGAACTTCAATCATCCCTTAAGGTAAACTTTCTAGGCCTTTCTAGTCCTCTCTCCATTATAATCACTTCTTCCAACATACCAACCTAAGCGCAATACTCTAACCCAATGAGCAATGTACAATTCAACTATTAACCCTAGAGGAATTTATTGTGCTATGATTAATGAAGCCAACTATTGAAATAGCTTTTTTAGTAGCTTCTACTTTACTGGCATACACTAAAGTTGTGTACCTAGAGTTCCCCTCTTCGTTATATGAACTGTTTTTGGACTATGTTTCTGTAATTCTATATTTATGTGACTTTTTTAAAGCATAGTTGGGTTTTTTATAGTTAATTTCATTGGATTAATTTCTGCTTCTTAAAAATTTTGAGAACTTACTTTTGTGCATTTTTTTAAATCTCACTTGCTGCTGAAGGTTGTTCTCTTCTACAAATAATGGCCAACATTTGCCTCTACTCACCTCCTTCGCTGGGACACACTCTGCATAACTGTATATGGTGGTCAGCCAAATGAGTGATCAAAGAGTCTCCCAATAAAAATCCTGTGTGGCAGGTGTCTTGATTATTTTAATTTGTTTTGTCTCTAGGCTGCAAAGGGCATTCTGTAAGAGTAAAGTGAACACTTTCTCAAGAGACTTGGGTTCTTTAAAAATATTTAGGCTGCTTCCTCATGACTCAGTTTTATTAAATTGATGTGTTTAAATAACTGAAAGTGACCATAGTATGAATTATATTAACCAACCTGCAGTAGTGCTGTGGGTTTGAGATAGGGCTAAATAGTTTGACTAGGAAGTTCTTTGTCTAAAAGTATCCAGGATTTCAAGTGTTTATCTCATTTACCATTGAGATTATGTAGAATTAGGCTACACATGTTGTTAAAAGGTTTTTTTACTCTTGAAATTTCTGACTTTTAGATTCCCAGACCTGGCAGGAAATCTTTTTGACTCCTCTGCTTCTGATTGAGCTGTTTTCACAAAATGCAAACACATGCAAAAACATTGTAATAAACCTCAGCATTCAGTCATGTTCAGTAAGACTTCAAAAGATGTTTGCTTTGAACTTGGTTCTAAAGATGGGCATACCTTCATGAGAATGGAAGATATCTTCTGACTCTCTATGATGTGGTTTGGCCCTTTTTGGGACCCCAAAGTAAGTTTTATTCTGTAAGACACAGTAAATTCACTTTCTGGGCTCAGAATTAGCATAGAAATTCCTTCCTATAGAACATCTTGGGCCTCTAGTCCCCAAGGTGGCAAAGGCTTTTGACCACAAAGGAAAATCTGTACTCCATCAAAGAGCCGTGGAACATTATCATGAGTTCCGCACACTGTGTGCTCTGCTTTAGATTTAATAAAGCATTTGAATTGTGGTTCGTAAGGTCATTGGGTGTGGGGTGATCCATGTCAACCCTGGTATCACTTGATAGTTTACAAAAATGTGAGACGAGGCTAAAGGGATACCCTATAGTATATACTCTGTAGTTAACAGTGCATGATTGCAAAGATAACCTCAGTAAACAGGTCCCTTCACATCCTTTCCTACTTTGTTTCCTTTCTAAGTTTTATCTAGCTTCCCTGATAATTACACTGCAAGTTACTCTGCCTGTCCTAGCGAGAAGCTTTGCCTTTGATCTCTCCTCAGACCAATTCAGCTGGTGTGCGACTGAAGGCCTCTTTTTGATAGTTTCACTGGATCTTACTCCTTTATTGTGATTCTATATTCTACCTTGTTTATTTTTGTTCATCTGTGTTTGGTGGCCAATATCCAGCTCAAAGCAAACATAATCAATTTGTTAAGTGTCTTTCTTCAGTTCATATTTGGACTATATTTGCTGTGGATTCTAAGTGGATCTAAAATAGGACCCTTTTCCCTATTTCTTTCTGCAAGAGTGTCCCTGATTCTGTCACTTCTGAAATAGTCAAAACTTTCCATTCTTTGTTTTCTGTGTTTCTAACCACACCTTCTAATATCTTTTGATTATTCAGCACCTTAAATTAGAAATTTGTACCCTCATAATAATCCTCATTCATTTGATAAATATTTTGGACTGACTCTCAGATACCAAACCCTATGCTAAGTGCTATAGACAGGAAAGAGGAATAGATCTGTCTACTGTTGGAGAGCTTCAGTGAGATCCTTAGACCAGCCCAAGGTTGTGCCTTCTGGACGGGATGAGGAGTCCCTGGGGTCAAGGGGATATTCACCTGGAGCTTGACCATGTGCTAGGTACCAGGATACTGGAATCTCCTGCCCAAATGATCCCAAGCCTGCTTCCTGGACCTGCATGGGGCTCTTTCCTTTGTCCTTCCCAAGAGCTCCAAGTCTAGGTCTGAGGAGTGGGCAAAAGGCAATGGGGGGAATGTGTAAATGAGATGCAGGCAGGGATGGCCACCTGTGTGCTCACAAAGCCCCTTGTCATACAGTGTGGGGAGGGGAAAGAGGGTGGCAAGGATATGGTATTGAAGGCAGCACTGTCTTCCTGCTCTCCCTTTTCTGCCAAGTTACAGTGCAAAACTTAAAGGCCTTGTTCTCTTTTTTCAGCAATTAATTTTCCTTGACTGGTGTTATTTGCTTCTTTCTCTTTCTGATTTCCCAGGCTTTTAAAAATCCCTTTTACCTCACCATCAGTCCACTTCCATTTACCCTTAACTTTACTGCTGAAAACATTTATGTGTGCAACCAGACATTCAATAATTACCTATCATTTAAAATGCAAGATTCTTTTAATTAAAGTGACAAAAATAGGAATAGATAAATTAGAAAGTAGCATCTGATTTCCTTGCAGTCTAGTCCCCTTTCCAGCTGTATTCTTGAATAATTAAGCATATCTCTCATTTTGCTACATTACATAGCATAAGGTTGGTTTTCTCTGTCTTTCACTCTCTAGAAACCTCCTAATACTAGTACTAATACTCAGTATCCTGATAATAATGTTGACAGCCAGTGTTTCATTCTTGTCTTCTATGCTTTACAGAGATGATTTCAACTAATCATCACAATAACCTGCAAGGCACATATGTGTTATCACCATTCACAAATGAAGAGATTGACACCCAGGGAAGTTATGTAACTTGCCTCAGTGCACATGAGCGTTAGGGTCAGGTCTGGGGTATGAACCCATATATGCTCGACTCTAAGGCCTGTACTGTTGCCTCTCGAAGACATCACCACCTTTTGCTGCCTCCTGATAGTACATGGAATAAAGGCCAAGTGTTAGTCCAGTGACCAGCCCATATTAAGCAGAAGAAAAAGTGTGCATAAACACAGGTGGTAAGTTTGGATCCACTAGTAGGAATTGCCTGTCTAAATTATCCCAAAGATTATAGATAAAACTTCACAGTTAGTAATTCTGATCTCTTAAATAAGATAAACACCTGCTGTATCTTCCCCTCCAAGTTACTTCTCTTATTTATCTGGAGGTCACTTTCTTTTGATTATGCTTCTACATATTTCCACCAAGCAAGTCACAACTTTCCCCCTGACACTGTTTATGGCCTCAGATGCCAAGTTTGTAACAGGCCAGATAATGCTAATTCATGTATTTTGTTTATCTGGTTTGAACCTTAATTCTTCAGACACCTTTCTTCCTGGACCACTTGAGGAATCAATTAGAAAATAAAAAAATTAGCCCCTTTCAAGTAAATGTGTTAAGGATTAAAAATACACTTTGAATGTAAATGTACTTCTGCATTATACTGACTGCATTTATTTATAAACGAGTGAAAACAAGTTTTTCTTACAAAGTTCATACACTATAGTCCTCTAATGTGTATTAAATAATGCAAAGGTGTCTGAAATGCGAAACTGGTCTTTTTGTTGTTGAATAAAAAATTCGGAGATGTATGTTAAAAGAAACAAAAAATTATTTGTGTTCCATGCATCTGTCAAATATATTTTCCTATATAGAGAGAAATGCCTAGTATTTTTACTTATCTAAAAAAATCAATCATTTTTTATTTTTTTAATTGAGGCAACATGAACTGAGAGCAAAAGAGACGTAAAAGTCTTGGTATTTCATGAGCACTGGGTATCACTTTTCCTGCACGCTGCCATCTGAGGCACAGTTCAGGAACTTGGTCACCTTATCCATTTAGCCATTTTGCAAAGACACTGGTTAATTTAATTTTAAAAGAACACATTGTATGTTTGGTTTAAATTATGAGGCTGACATTCATATCTCACTGACCTTGGAGAATTTATACAAGTACTTTACAGATTCCAAAGTGACATCTATTGATTTTTTTAAGAGCCTAATGGAAGAGAGTTTAAAGGCTTAATTATTTCAAATGGTAAAATTCAAAATTGCCGGCTGATTTTTATGAGGTCAGTGTTATAATTAGATTAGCTTAAGATTAAATCAGAACGGTATGAGCGTCCTTTAACTACTTTTCAAGATATATAACCAATAATTACCTCTTTACGTAAACCAGACTTGAATCAATGAGGGAGTAGATATGTGACCATGGGGGTGTAGCCAACAATAAATAGAGCATAATTACATTTCAGTCTTATTTTTTAAAAGTTTCCTTTGGATCTTACAATTATGTCTGTAACAATATAGTTTAATATTAGAAATGGCTATTTATCTTTAAATATGTTTTATTACAAAATAAAACACAACTGTAGAAAATCACCCAAATCAAACATATGGTCTAACTGTATTATAATGAGTACATTACCTGGGTCAAGAAACAGAACTTTGCGGACAAAACTGAGCTTCTCATTACTGGCTGTGTACTCTGATTTTCTTTTTTTTACATTGGATTGAAGGAAAGGAAAGAATAATTTTTTTTTTCTGAAGAGTCACTTTTCAGAAGGTAACAAAGAACATTAAATGCCTTAAATGATTTAAATTTAACATTATTGGTAATAATCATTAATTCTGTAACTGCTCCTGCCTTTTTCCATTTTTTTAAAGTAAGTCTCTAAGGCAAGGGCATTCCACTCCAGGAACTATTTAGTTTAACATAAAAAATTAGAAGAAGAAAAATGTAAATTGTTTCCATTTTAATATAAAAGTTGGTTATGTGCTCAAGGATTGAGTATTGTTTGTCTCTCTGAGGGGACAAATTTGGCTTCTGACCATGCCTCAGGTTGCTTATTCCTGGTATAGACGTAACCTGCAGCATCAGCTGAACTTAAAGGCAGAATGAATCATAACATCTTATCTTCAGATGCCACTGTTTTTAGCCCTTAACAATACTAAAGCAATCAAGTGTCTTCTCTACTGGATATAAAGGTGTCATTTTCAGAGAAAGCTGGTCTGTAGTGGTGCTATGTTTGTTCATAAGATCGTGGGCAAAGTTTTCAGAAAAAGTATTTAACTTAGTTTGTATAGACATTGGGGCCAATTAGAAACAGCATCTGTTTATGTATATAAGTCCCCAAACAAGCATGACTATTAATTTATTGAGTACATCAATAAAGGATTTGAAACACTTTTGGGCTTTCCAAAATTTTCTGAGTTTCTAAACTATTGCACCCAGTTTTTTGCTAAATGGAAGTAGACTGCTGCCTATTCTCTCAGACATCAGTAATAGTTGCTGCATATAGAGTTTGCTAGAGTTTGGAAAGCTGAACTTTAGTCTCTGTATCATCTGTCACAAATTCAGTAATCCTGTGTAATAATGCAGTTAGAAAACACAACATATAACCATGATATCAGCAGCCATATTATAGGAAATTATAGTATAAACTTCGGAAATAACAGAATTTTAGTATTTCTATATCTAAAAATATGCACATTTCAGGACTCTTCATTGATGCTTGTGGTTTCATATATTTGCTCTATTGTGTCTGGACCCTTGTACAGAATTTTCCTTCTGCCTGATATGAATCCTCCTAATTCAGTTCCTTCTTCTGGCTAATTGACTAAGTCTTTAGGATTAAGCCTAAAAATAGTTTCCTCAAGTTTTGATACTCCCCTTTTGTCTTATTTACCACATATATGCTGTGACTACAACAGTTTCTGGCCCATGGGAGTTCTCTCAACACAAGCTTGTTAATTAAATGAAAGGCTAGATGCCTTTTCCTCCTGTTTTTTTCCCATAGCACCTTGGCCTTACCTATGTCAATCATGCTCTAAATTCTATTCACTTGTATGTCTGTTTTCTCAAGATGAACTTTTTATGGTAGGGATTAGTTCTTGTTCAGCTCTTTGTTCCCATACCTAGCTCAGTATGTGGGACAAATAGGTACTTAATAAATTCTTGTGTAATAAATAATGGATGATGTTTTATGGGTCCCTTGGCTTCAGATTAAGTTCCCATTTGAAGAAAGACAGGAAGAATGAGCATTCTGGTAGAAGTAGGGTTTTCATGGAACTTTCTTTGGAGGAAATTAACACCAGAGATCTTAGACATAAAATATTTGTGCATAAATGGGCATACAAGTGCAAGTTTGTATGCAGTTTGTCTAAGGATTAGTAAGAGATGAACAGAAAATACTTGCTGATTGAAACATGAGGGCAGTATAGTGAGAAATGGCGATAGATTCAGGAGAGTGTGCGTCTAGTTTACAGACTGTTCCATCTCACTGAGACTGTTTTCTTAACTGGAAAATAACTAGGGTAGTGACAAGAGCCTTCATCTCTAAACAGCCATGATCCCATGTTATATGTTAAGCAGTAATCATATCAGCTCCTTTTTTTCTCTCTCTGAGTTTATATTTGCCAATTCACATTTAAAACAGTTTTATCTCAAGTGTAGTTATACTAAGATTCATAAGTGAAACCACATTTCAGGAAATACCTTGTCTTCCTTTTCTTTTAAGGCACAGTTTCTAAACTTTCTGCCCTTTCCCTCCTTCACATGCTCCTCTCTGTGTCCCTTGAATAATCTTTCTTTTTTTATTTTTCAAGGGAAATTGCATATGGGTATTCTTGATTCATTTCCATGTGATTACCAAAATATTATGTTGTTAGAATGACTTTTTATTTAAAATACCAATTCTTTAAAACTCAGAGAAAGATGACTAAGCTTTGTGCTTTGCAAGGGATTTTATTTCATTGGTGCCCCCAGTGGGGGAAGGAGGGAAGGCCATCATTGCAGCAGTCCCAGGTTGGAAATGGGGAACCTGAGACAGCCATATTGAATCAAACCTCTTCACTGGGGCCATTTCTGCTGACTCTAAGAAGCAGAGGTCCTCAAGTGTTATGCTTTGCCTTGACCACCTGGCCTTGTGTCACCTTTGTAATCCTCTCTGCAAAGTGTTTCCTCTGTTTGTTCCTCCTAGAGTCTTTTACTTCATGCTCCTCATTCGTTAGTGACAACCACTCAAGTGATTTATGAATGGCAGTTACAGCCAAACTCCAGTCTGTGTGGCCTTTGAAATACATGGTGGTGTGTGGGTTTCTCCTTTTTCTGTGGTGTAGATACTGAAAATGACTTAGCTTTGTGGGAAGAAGCAGGACTGTCAGGAAGCCCTCTAGTGCACACAATGCTTCAGTTATATCTGAGCATCCAGAAAACCTTCAGTCATCATCAGGTCTTAGCATAAGCTGCAAGTGTCCAGACGGACTAGGCAAACTACCGTACTCTAGCACCAAGGAAACAGAAAACCCTCCAGTGAACACCCAGGGACTGCTCCACAGTGTCTCAGGGCTATCCTCAGAGGTCCAGAGGCCAGTCAGGCAAACTGCATATGTTGGCCTCTCTTGAAAGCAGATCTGTAACAACAATCAGTTTGCCACCTTATCCTCTTACCCTTAGCAACCCAGGCAAAGGGGAAGGGATTATTAGCACATAAGGACTAGCTCTGTCCCTCCGAAGAACCACATTTAAAGAGTCCTCAGCATTTCTTCTAGACTTGTCCAAATGAGGGGAGATAGTATATCAAGTTCAACTATTAAAAAGGAGTTTATCTAAAGAACATTTCCAGCCTTCTCTGTATGCTCTGAGTTAAATCCCTCACAGTTTCGAGGATTTTATGTGAAGTCACGTTTTCCTAATAGTTAATGTTTTAGCTTAAGTAAATGTAACTACCCTATCTCTTTCACTATCTTATCCATTGAAAACTTGGAAGCATTTGGACACATTTAAACTATAGCACATTAATTTTTTGCTAGTGGAAATCATTTGGTAAAAAAATATTACCACATCTGTGATTTCTAAGTTTTGGGAATACCAGCACTTAATTCCTAGCTTAATGTTTGCTTTGAAATAAGCATTTTTAAAAAGTAAAGTAAAAATTATTATGTTTTAAAATGTTTATTTCAGCAAGGTAGAAGAGTGTCAGAGTTGAATCCAGTCCCAGCAATACTTTGCCTAGCTCCTTGACCTTGACCATTTCACTGAGCCCCTCCTGGCTCCAGTTTCTTTATGTGTCAGATTGGCCTCAAACTGTAGTGAAAAACCAATCAAATGAGGTAATATATGTGAGGGTCTTTGAAAAGTTAAAAAAGAGGGTCCTTGAAAAGTTAAAAACAAATGTAAGCTTTATTCATACTTATTTGGTTATCTTTTAAACACATATGTTCTCCTAGGATTTATCATTTCATGGTATCTCACAATTTATTTCCAAATGTCTCTGGCCATGGAATATAAAAATACAGCTTATCCAAACTAACAAGCTGTTTGACAATTTCAACCTCCAATGTTTAGGCGGGTTTGGGATATATGTTTCATTTAATGTTTTAAATTCCAGTAACTTCAATCTCAGGGATTACTAGTGCCCAATGAAGTGCTAGTACTAAAAGGCACAAATAATGGGAGGTGACTAATAACATATGAGGTAAGAAAGACTGGATAGCAACATTTGGAAAAGGACAAGTTAATGATCTCAACTCTTTCCATTAAATATTTTAAATCTGCACATACACTTATAGAATATAGACTTAGTACCTTTTTTCTGAATCTAATTTTAAGAACACATTTGTGAAATTAGTAACAAAATTTTATAATATTCATTTAGCATTCCATCCTAAGATTTAGTTAGCTAGTCTAGGTGGTTATCATTTATGTGACCTAAAATCTACTTAAAAGGCATATCAAAAAAATCCATTTAAAAGGTATATAGTTGCCTTGAATAATGATTATCCTCTTCAGAGTAAGAAGCTGACAAACTGATAACCTCACAAGGGTTAACTGAGATGGTGGGGAAGGGATAGTGAAGACTGGTGTTGCTCCCGCTTCTATAATTCTTTCTCTCCCTTTCTCCTGACTTTTTCAACCTCTCTTCCTCTTTACCTCCAGGGAGAAGCCTCCAGTGGAGGACAGTCATTGAAAAACTACATAGAAGAAGTGAGTTTTAAGGTAGCCTCATAACACAGTCTGAAATCAGTCTGTCATACAGGTTGAAACACTTGGGCTTCTTCCATCTGTCTTCCCAGAGGGTTTTCAGGCTGTACCTGTTCACTAGTCATGCCCACCAAAGCAAGATAATAAATGATATGTTATCAAAATTGTTTTTGTTCCTCATAGATAAATACTCTGTACCAATTCAGTTATCCTGAGAATGGAGATCAAACTGCATAAGCCTAGTGCTATCTTATATTTTCACTCACATAATTTGTTGATATCCTAATAAATGAGAAGTGCATGTTTTGTATGGGCCATTGAACAAAATAATAAGACATGATCGTTGCTCTTATGCAAAGGACAATCAAAACCAAATGGGCGTTCATTCATGAGACAAATGTTCATCAAGGCTGTCAGTGCTGCAAGCTGTTAAGCAAAGTGGTGTCTTCGCAATTAGAATGTACATTAGATCTTTGTTGAAAATCCCTTTGGACTTCTGGATTTATTCTGGAGGTATCCAAGGGTGCTCTGTGTCACAGGATGTGCCTTTAGGCTGTGTGCAAATGATATGTGGGGACTTCCAATAAACCAGTGGATAGAATCCATAAAACCTGATCTGAAGCAAAACCACAGTTGTCACTAAATTAGCCATGTGACTCTGCTGAAGGTGAAGAAAACAGGGAAACAGTTTTCTTCAAAGTGATGTCACAAAGTACCAAATATTTGGTTTGAATGTTGCTTCTTATCAAGACAGAATCTGTTTCTGTAAATATTTTATTCTTGCATGCATGAATTCATTCAAAAACCATTTTAAGTGGTCTACTGAATGTGCTATGGGTCCATACATTTATTTATTATGCACACTTACACTTGCTTCCAAATATTATTTGAAGAGGAAAATCAGAGTGCATAGTGCCCTTTAAGTTTCTAACATTTCTGGCTTGCACACTTGTTTGGGCTTGGTTGAAATTTTGCCAAAGGCATGTGGAGAAGAGGAAACAAAAGAAAAGAAATAACCAGGTAGATTTTCTGAGCTCAGGTTAGAAAAATCAAAACACATGGGACAAAAAATTGGAGAGTTAAAGTACCAACTTTAAATTTCAATTTAATGAATTTGATGCAGAAATTGAGTAGAATACATTAAAGCAACCAATGTTGCCAAGGAGAGACAGACACTGTTTTCAACATGTACACCAATAGAAGTTCCCTTTGGGATTCTGTGGTTGCTCAAGTCTTGGCTCAGCGTTCCCTACTTGATGGTGAGAATGTGGGTAATGGGCCACCTCCACAAGAAGGGTACCTGATGCTGCTTGTAAGGTGTCCTGTGGAGGTCTAGCATTGTGGAGGAATGAGAGCAATGAGATGCTGGTATAGGATACGGGCTGCACATAGATGAAAGAACTTTTAAGATAAGTTTTATTCTAATTTTGTGGTTCTTATCCAAGTAAAAGATCCTTATTTTCTCCATCATTACAAATGTGTAGTCTAAATGTACGTATTTTACACAATTGTAAATGCCTAATGTAGTATGAAGGTTGAGAATTTGTACCTTTTCTCTAAAGGTGCTGGCAGGGCTTTGCTTCTCAGTGTAGTCCTCTGACTAGTAACATTGGCATCATGGGGGGTTTCTGAGAATACAAAATTGCACCAGATGTAAAGAGTCAAATCTTCATTCTAACAGGTTCCCCTATGGTTCATAAACACCTAACATTTGCAAAGCACTGCCCAGTGTTATATCTAGAAACCGCATACATCATGGAAAAATTCCCAGTTTTGTATAATAGAAGAGGAAACCTTTACTAATACATTTATGAGTTTTGTTTATTCATTTACTTACAAGGATAATAGTTTTCATCGATTGAGGATGCAAAATCTCTCTAGCTTATGAGATTCATTAACTGACTTTCAGTCTGAATTTTCAAGTATGTGCGAACTGCCCAAAAGCCTTGCCTTTTCTAGGAGTTTGGTATCACATAGTGTTTCTATCTAATGCTGGTTGATATTTAGATTTTAGCTCTCTTTTAAATCAACAAGTGATCATCCTTCACAGTAAAACTGTAAGTATAATCTTAATGAGTAAATTATTAACTTATTAATAGTTTGTTTGCAGACATTAATTCATTTGGTCTTTAGGAAATATATATATATTCAAACTTCTCTCCATTGAGAGCATATCAAGAATGTGAACTATAAAATGATTGTTTTTTTTTTCACTGCTCTTATTTCACTTTTGCCCTCTTTCTTCATGTTAGTAGAATCAGCAAACAATAAGAAACAGTATTTATAAATGGAGAAGCACTGAAGTTAAAACTGAGCTCACAAACATTTGCTTCTATTTAGTATACACTAAAATTCAAATAAACCATAGTGTTCACATTTTTAATATATTTAACATTTCTTGCTAAAGTTTGAATAACTCTGCAGATCAAAGTCTCTGGTTTTATTTTTTATTTAGACTTTTAATTAGATGGAATCATAACCACATGACATTAGACAATTCTGTTTAGAACTGTACCAACTAAAGAAATAATACAGTCACCTCTAAAAGTAAAGCTAAAATGGAACTTCTATTCCACATTTTCTATTTTTTAATCTATTATTTTTCCAGAATAGGATTTGTATTTGTCATCAAATAAAAAAATGAGAAATTTTATGTCTATGTTTCCTAATCCTCAAAGTGTCTCTGTTAGTTAAATTTTAAAAATTATGTGTTCTTTATATATAAGGCACTAGATAATTTAGGCAGAAAGATTAATTTCAAATTGCAGCAATTTCAGCTTTTAGGATCACACTATTAACATTCATTCAAAATGTATATGTAATTTAAAACAACTTATGAAAATCAAGTACTTCCAAAGCTTGATTTTTACATCTTTTATAGAGATGTCAATCCATTTAAAATATCATGTTTCAAAGGTGAATAATTGGGAAGCAGTATACTGTGCTGGTTAAAAATTCCTGAATCATTAGAGAAATGTATTAATTAATTTAAATGTACATTCATCAGATAAGTATTCTCAGCTTAAATGGCTGAAAAACTATAAAGAACTAAACACTGAAGTTAACTATTTTTAAAACTTTTTAAAGAGCAGTTTAGAGCAGTTCCTCACAACTCCAGGAAATTGGTTGTTGAAGGCTGGAGGCAACAATTCATAGGAGTGTGAACTAACTCAGGGTGTCAAGTTGAGGCTTCACAATCTCTAAGAGTGTCAGACAAGAAAAGAAGCATGTTAGCAGGCAGGCCTTTTTCAAATCTGTTGAGGTTGGTTTTGCCAACTCTACCATCTGAACTAGAGACGGGATCAGTTTTATGCACCAAAATACCTGACTCACTTCTCATAGCAATTTTGACCTATCTTGTTTCTCCTGTGTTGTATTCTGTGATCGCTGGTATAATGAAGTTTCACCTATACCCCTGGTGGAAAGTGCCTGACAGTATTTCCAAATAACAAATAAGATATAATTTACTTTTTATCATGCACCAGGATATACTTTTTAAAAATTGAGGTAAATATTATATAGTCTTACAGTCTTATTCTACTTAAGAAACTAGGAATTAGGGATTTTTTTCAAGAAAACCCCATTTTGACTGATTCATTAGGAATTGATAAATGTTGTTAACAGATAACAATTTTTTAAAAAGTTGTAATTGTGGCTCCTGTACAGATATAAAATGAACACATCAAAGATTTATTTAATTCATTCATTAACAGGGAACTCAGTAAGATATTACAGACAATTCAAAGGAGAATTCAGACCCTCACATATATAGTCACATAAAGAATGCAGAAATGAGCTTATAAGTAGATGCAAAAATTGGCAGAACCGATCAATGCCATATGATAATAATCAATTGCATTCAGGTGGATTTAAATTTATGGGCAAGAATCATTTGTACGACTATCAGTTTCTATAAATTACACAGTTGTTAAAAGCTCAAAGTCAATGGAAGACCCAGAGCCTCCACAGAATCAGACAGCGAGAGGGCATGCTAGTGAAATGACTTGTTTTTCATTGACTGTATCCAATATTTCATCCATTTCAGTCTTTTATAATTTTATCCTAAAATATCATTGGAGTTTAGCCACCAAAAGGAATGAATTAGGAGATAAAATAGAATGCAGTCTCAATGCATAGTGCAGTGTAACAAATTTGTCATATAAATTTACGTAGCAACTTGCATTTATTTTGTAATGTTTTTTCACAATCTACTATATTTTTCTAACTTCATTATTGCTCCCTCTTCTTTTCCAAAATCCTATTAGTTCAAACTGTACCTTCCCAAACTTATTGCTTATTCCCTCCTCTATGTTTTAACTATGCTTTAACAAGTCCCAAAAGAACTGTCTACGGAAATACAGTATACTAAAAGAAGTATATTGAAGTACATTGAAGTATACTAACTTCTGTTACCATATAGCTAATTACGGATTTCAGCCTAATAATACAAGCATTGCATTAACAAATACAAGCAAAAAAAAAAAAGGTATTTCCAAAGTTCACTAATTTGAGTATGTAAATTATATATAGAGAAATTCATTTTAATGGAAATATAGGGTTAATTCTTTGTCAGCAGAAGCACTCTAATAATTGTAGCTGTTGTGGAATGTAATTGGGTTCCTCTTTATGAGCAAAATGCCTCAGGGATCTTTATTTTATAGGGATCCTATGGTATAGAAGTAAAGTGAAAGTAATTAATCCTTTTTGAAAGATGGAAGTTGATATTTTGTGTGTTATTTTCATACTTTACCAAAAGGAGAGACATATTTAATTGTCTTAGAATTAAAGTATCCAATGGTGAAAGTTTGAGCAAAGGAGGATGTTTTTTTTTCTCTAAGTGCACTGAACTTCCATGGCCACACATGACATAAATCACTGATTGATTACATTTAGAGAATCCAAAAATAAGCTATCCATGTGGAATAACAATACTGCTGAAGTTTATAAAGCACTTACTCTGTTAGCAGATGAAATGATATGTTGATACAGACCTAGCAACTGTTTTCCTTATGATACATGTCACTATTTCTCACCACTCCTAGTCCCTGGATATTTAAATACTTATGGTGAAAGTGTTTTGGAAAAAGAATGAATGACATTTCTTCTAAAAGCAACTTTAAGAACTTTCTCTTGGGAATATGAACGAGTTTGTACTATGCTCAGACACAGCTTAATATTCCTATAGAAAATTTTTTGAATAAGTTGGCAAAGAGGAATATGTTTGTTCTTGCTTTTTAAAAATGTTCAAGATTTTACCTCCTTGACCCTATCAAAAAAGAATTATAAGTGTTCTGATGGGCTGAGGTTTGAACATACATAGTACTGACTGTTGGCATTGATAAAGCAAAACAGGTGCATTAAGTTATTACTAGCTGTGTTCAAGGAAAAATCAAAGTAAAATGTTTAAGCGATCTATTAATAGTCATTTCTGTATTGTCTCAACATTTTGTTATTCCCAAACTACATATTTTACAGAGCTAATGTTCCATTCATACTTTATATAATTTGCAATTAGTTGAATGCTACTTATCTGTTCAAGAATAAAGCCATCAAAACATGAAATCAATCAGTATGATTGCTTAAAATTCTGTACTATTGTGGTAAAAAGTAACACAACTGATTTATTACTCATATCTTTTCTTATGAGAACAGATTTTAGTATCTGGACCAAAAAGCTAAATAACCAAAATACTTACTTAATTAAACTTTTTTTCATATATACTTTAAATTATTCTGTTTTAAATGAAGAGCTTTAGCTATTTGACTTTACCTTATGAAACCAAAAAGACCATGTAGTATTTCTTCTTTAAATAATCAGAGACCTGTGTTTTATTTTTGATAAGCTGCAAGAATATGATTTCCCTTTTTGTTACATGAACACTTTTGAAATTTCACTTCTGCTGTCCTCTATGCTGTCAGGGAATTTTAAATCTAAGATATTTCACATTTATTCTGCTTCTTTAGTATAGCCCTATAAAGCCAAATCCAATAATTGATACATTTGAAAAAAAAAGTTAAACCCTAAGAATAAACATTGATTTATACCTAACTCATACATTCCAAGATTGACTATCTTGATTATTTTGTTAACTTTCTCTGCAATAGTCCATTTAGTGCCTCTCACATTCCTAAAGTAATGTACACCTATAAATTTGACACCTGTGCCATATGAGAGATCATCAGTACTTTCACCAACTTCATTGCATGTTCTGAGAGGAAGTGACATGCCTTAGATTGACCAGGATAAAAAGCTGTGACCCTTGACCCTTGGGGTAAAGACTGTTTACTGTGAAGCCCACCTCTCATATGATAGGAATTCAAATTCTTGCTTTTTGTTTTGTAGTTTTATTGAGAAATAACTGACATACATCATTGTTTAAGTTTAAGGTGTACAGCATGATGGTTTGATTTACATATATTGTGAAATGATTATCACTGTAGTTGTAGTTAGCATTTATCATCTTGGATAGGTACAATGCAAAGAAAAAAAAATCTTGTGATGATACCTCAGGATCTACTCACTGGACTTTAAGTTTTAATCCAATTCACAGATTATTTTGAAGAGTCAGTGCTAAAAAAAGATAATTTTAAATATAAAATTGAAAATAAAAAACTTTGCTTATTTGAATTTTTTAAGAAAACTTTTTATTTTAAATAGTTCTAGATTTACAGAACTATTGTTAATTAATACAGAGATTATATTCCTCTCACCCAGTTTCAATTATCATTAATACCTTATATTAATATGATACACTTGTCACAATGAACTAATATTGGTACATTATTTATAACTAAATCCATACTTTATTCAAATGTTCTCAGTTTTTTGCTAATGTCCTTTTCGTGTCCCAAGATCCCATCCAGGATATCACATTACATTGAGCAGTTATATCTCGTTAGGCTCCTTTTGGTTGTGACCATGTCTTAGACTCTCTTTGTGTTTAATGGCTATAGCAGTTTTGAAAAGTATTGGTTGTATATTCACTCAGTTGCAGTATGTCCCTCAACTGAGATTCATGTGATATTTTTCTCCTGATTAGACTGGGATAACGTGTTTTTCAGAGAAAACCATAAAAGTAAAATTCCATTTCCTGTCATGGGTTCATCCTGTCAATATGGATTGTTGATGTTGTTGTTGACCTTGATCATCTAGCTTTCAGTAGTGTTTGTCAGCTTTCTCACTGTGAAGTGAGACTTTCTGCTCTCCCTTTCCATACTGCAGTCTTTGCTAAAAGTCACTACACAGCGCACACTTAAAGAGTGGGAAGTTATTCTCAACCTCCTTAAGGGTGGAATATCTACATAAATTATTTGAAATCCTTCTGCATGATGTGTCTGTCTCTTTTTATCCATTTGTTTGTTTACTCAATAATGTATTTTTATCAGAATGGAATTGTAGTTATTTATTTTATATTGCCCGATAACCCAATGTTACCTTATTTATTTTGTTGCTTAAATTGTTCTAGCTTTTTCCACTGAGAGATATTTTGGTTGGTTTCTTTATCCCTTTAGTGTATGTATCCCCATCATAATGTGTGGGGGAGACGTAGCACTTTCTTGCTTTTTGTCACTACAAGATGCACCAGGCTCGTCTGATATATTTCCGTGTCAGTCCTATAATAAGTAATTTCTCCATGAGTCTTGGTGTTTTCACTGGAGAATTGTAGTAGAAACCAAGATCAGGCTGGTAGTTGTGTTCACTACTACTGGGATGTCATTGATTCTAAATCCTCTCAGCTGCCAGAGCTGGGACATGTATATGTATATGGTAACTCAAGGATGAATGAATATCTATAAATATTTCTACATAAAGCTATCTGTATATATAATAAGCTAAACATGAGTTCATACTGATATCTCCAACTCCAATACATTACACAAGGATCATTCTATCCTTGCTTATCTGTAAACTCCCACTTTATAGTGAGAAACTTGACTCCCACCATCTGCCATCCATTTATTTCATTGTTCAATTCTAAACTATATGTATAGTGCTTTCTGAGTTGTTCACCTGTATGTCCACGAGAAACAACTGTATCAACTGGTGTACAGTATTTATGTACAGTTCCTTGTGCTTTTGGTCTTACAAACTCCACTCATTTTCAAAGTTACTTAGCTTATCACATTATTCCCTCAACTCCTTCAGTGAGGATGTTTCGTCCATCTGTAATGTACTTAGATTCTTTTTAAGTATTTGTCTTCCATCCTGGGATTTCCTCAACCTCCTAATTGATACTTTTATTTGCATATTTTAAGGTTTATTCTGCGGGGCAAAGTTCTATGGGTTTTGACAAATGCTGCTGTCTTGTATTTCCCACTATAAAACCACACAAAATAGTATCAAATATCCCCTGTGCTTCACCTATTCACCCTTTAATCCCCATCCAAACTCTTGGAAAAATGTGCCTTTTTAAATTCTAGTATGGGAGCAAACATCTCCAGTGATAACAATTACAATCAAGCGATGGCAAGTAGAATGTTTTTCTAGTACAGGAATTGCTTTAAACAAAGTGGACATTTAATATTTAGTGATGTCATATAACTTAGAGATCAGAGATTGCAGATCTTTATTTTTATCTTGTTAGTATTTGTCTGAACAAAGTAAAATATCTCAAGTTAGAGGAAAAGATGATTAAAAGAGGGGGAAGATGATGAATTAATCTTATAGGTCAAAAAGTAAACTAGTGTGTCATACTGATTTGTTTTTAATTTTCAAAATATATTTGAAAAAGTTTTCTTGAATCATGGCTCAATAAATTTGAAATTTAAAGGTGAAAAAAAGTTATCCATGTCCTCAAGGGCTTTCTATTCATTACTTTTCAGTCAGGAAGGTATGATATGACAATTATTATACAGTAATTGTCACTAAACAGTAATTGTTATACTGGTGCAATAGGCACATAAAGGAATAGAAGATTAATTCTGTCTTGGAGGATCAGGGAAGGCTTCCAGTAGGAATGATATCTGAGCCTTGGGAGGAAGTTAATATATGATACAAATAAATGTAGTGTACTTTAGTCAGGAAGTATAACAAATGAAAATGTCTTGGCAGATCAGACAGAATGACAAAATTGAGGAGCTAACAGAAGCTGCTGTGGAAGTGTCAGTCGAGGCAGGAAGGAGATAAAAACAGTGGTAGTTCAGGCTGACAAGCATGGATTATGAAGGACTTTGACTTTAGATTTTATCCTGTGAATTAAGATGCCACTGAAGAATTCTGAGCAATGTAATTAATATGTCATATGGCATCTTAAAAAGCACACTCTGGCAAGGACCTGGTGGGCAGAATTAATGAGGGTGTAAACTTGATATGAGACAACTTCATAGATGGCTACTACTACAAAGTCAGAATGGGAGATGATGAAGTCTGCTTTAGGTCAGTGACAGAAGGCAGAGAACACCAAAGAAGGCATGAGAAATAAAATAAGTAAGAAGATGAAAGAGACAGTGAAGTAGTACTGAATGGTAAAATTGAGAATGTTCTTGAAATCCTATTAATCTTTATTCTCATTATATGAAATTTGAAACCTTGACGGCAAAGAGGCACATCTTGTGCCATTTTATATTGAATATTTCATTACTGTATTTCCAGAAATAAGTGTCAGGACTTCCATAAAAATATTAATTCAGTAAGGAACATAGTCTAGATAGTTCTTCTTATTAAGACATTAAATTTTAGTAAAAGGAGAATGTAAAAAATGAGTTTAGAGTCTGTGGTGTGTCTATGACATGAAAATGAATCTAAATTTATAACTTCTCTGTGTTGTAAGGAAATTCTTACTGTCTTTCTTTGGACTTGTAATTCATGGAGACTAAAGTGCTCACAGTATTGGTATTCCTGCTATTAATCCAGAGCTTAATCCAAAATGATTTTTTTTCTTTTCTTTGGCAGGATGAATCTTTAAAGCAATTACAGGTAGTTCATCAGCCCTGGATCTTGCCAAGTGACACAGAAAGTGAAGGAGTGGAAGCTGAACAAGAGAAATGTGAGTAGGCACAGCTGTTCATTGACAGGTTGCTTTTAGCAAAGGAAATCCATAATCAAGGTATTTCCTGTTCATAACATTAAACAATGTCTCCAAAAATGCAGGGTTTAAGGAGAATATGTAAAGATAAACTATACTTTAGGCCTATAAATCCTGATACAGTGATGTCTTAATTGTGCAGAGGTCTATAAAAGAACTTTATGAAAAGAAGTGTATGCAGCACCTTAAAAGAAGGAATTATTCTTTCTGAAGACAAACATGGAATGTTTCTTCAGAATGTAGAATCTTCTATAAATTTCATGGAATTTTATCAATGATAACTTGTGATTATTAAAAAATTTCAAATTGTTAGAATCAGCTCATTTTTATATATGAAATCTTCATTATTGGTAAGTGAATACATTTATGTATGTAGTAGCTGCTCTAGGTTCACAAAATATTATAATGGTACTCAAGATAAATAGACTATATCACTCTTGATTTAAGTTGCTCCATTATGATCATAACAAGAATGGATTACTATACTTAATCATTGTAACTCCACGGGGTGGGAGTGGGGGAGAGGGAAATTCCGAGGCAAAATACCTTTGAAACCAACATCAGTCAAAGGAAGAAATAAAGTGGGAGAAATCCATTTATTTCTTACAAGCAGTCACCCACTTCTGCTCTCCCCTGTCTCTTGCGACCCAGCTGCAGAAGAAGAGACCTCCCCACCCAACCTCTCTGGTGCAGAAATGCTTGCCCTTGTACTTACCTATTGATAAAGGTCGGAGATGGACTACTTCTCTCCACCCCTTGGAAACACCTACTGATATGCACTGAGGCCAGGCGATAGATTCTGAAAATATTGCAGTTTTACCCACAGTCATAATTCAGGGCCTTCTTTCCGGCTTTATTGACATATGGGTTCAACAATTTGGATGAGAAAAAGTCTAGATTATATAGAAATAAGGTCATTTAAAAAAAATAATAACATATCAAAGTTTATGGTATTTTAAATCGTAGCTGACAGAGAGAAATAAAAGCTGTAAGTAATTGATGTGGAGTGATTAATTAAACTTTCCCCTGAGCCATAACCACTGGAGATACTTAATATATTATACAGGTAGCACTATGATTCTGTACCCAGCAGAATCCAGTAAATTACACTTCCAGGTTAAAAAGCATTTAAAAATATTCTTATCCCGCTTCTATAGCTGCAGGCTTATACGGCCAGAGGGAGCCTACCAGGAAGGGGACGTAAGAGTCAGAGTGCCCAGGTGAAAGGTCGAGGCATGGAGCCTACGTCTCATTCCGAAGCACATGGTGGTATTTTACAGATTTTAGTGGAGGGAAGCAACACCTATAGAAAACAATCGATGAAGACTCACAATGCAAGCTGTACCTTAAGCAAGTACAGAAAGGGTATTTTTGAAGATCTTTAATGCAAGGGATCCATTTGGTCTAGGGAAAGAGTAGCGTGGGATACAAATGAAAGAATCCCACAAATCTGAAAGAATTAGTAGTGGCCCAGGACTTTTATGAAAACAAATGCAAACACACTTATACTCCCCCACTCCCTATACTTTTAAATATACATAAGCTCTCATTCTAGAGTTATGATTTAATGATTTTCACCAAATGTTCTGAGGCCTTCATAAAATTTGTATTAACAAAACAGCCTCCAAGCTGATATGTATGTGTTTTGTAAAGGACAGTATATGTAATTGTGCTAGTTTTGCTCTGACGGTTAGTTTCAACCCAATGTTGTTGAATCAACACAAGTTGAAATAAACAATATCCTTATAGGATGCACAGTAGGTTAATTCTATGAGAATACTTTAACCTAAAATGAACTAAAACTTAAAAGCAAGAAAAGAATCCATCAAAACAGTGTATTTAATCCAGGTCCAAATTCAGACATTTCTGTCACATCCACATGTCTTCAATCAGTATTAAGTCTGAAAAATAGCTTAATAATGCAAAGGAGATAAAAATCCCCAGAAGTTTCTTCAGCCATTGTCATCTAACTGTAATCCCTATCTGCATATACTTTTGCAAGATTTTGATAAGTTGCAATCATCTTCTCTTGACTAGGATCCAAGGTGATTGAAAAAAGGAATCTGTTTTTCTCATCTTGTTGAGGTATATAATAAGTAAATAACAGAAGAATTAATAAATGAATGAATAAATGAATACATTTCATTGGTACTTGCTAATTTGTTTAACAGAACAGTTGGACATTTAAACAAATAATAATTATGATTGAACAATTGTCATAAAAATTATTTATAGTTTTATTAAAATTTAAAATTGCATTTATAGTTTAATCATGGATTTCACCAGATGGTCTATCAATTACCCCAAAGAAGCCATTCTTAAATTTTCCTAGCCAGAGACCTAGAACCCAAAATACTTGATTTCAGCAATGTTGTGCTTGGAGGTGACCCTTGACAATAGTAAATTGTTTGAAAAAAAAATCAGGGTTTAAAATAATTAGGTAGTAATAGGAGCCATCTGGAAATGGAATGCTACCTAACATTGTAGCCAAGCTCATACCTACAGAGATGCAATACTTTTCAAGACCAGCATCCAATATTCAAGTGCTAGAACAAGTGTAAGATGGAGCCACTGAGGCAGCAGTATCTCCACTGATACCTTACTCATTGCATGTGGTTTGTGGAACAGCTGGTAAGGTTTGGATACATCATCTACCTCTTTATTTTCTCAGTGAAAGGAAGTAAATGACATAAATCTATGTGAATCCAGCATCTGATTTAGAGTCTGTAGGTTCATATGTTAGAAATTTATGAGTGAGGAAAAGGATAAGATTCATCATTCCAACAGTAACACCTGTTTCTTGACTCAGCTTTCTATAAATTTTACCTAGGTATTTTTATGGAATTTTCTGATTTCTCCTGAGATAAAATTATTGTGGCAGAAAGTTTCAAAATAACATCAAGATCTTTGTAGTGGTGCATATATCTTATTTCATCATTTAAAAGTAAGACTTTGCTCAAATAGGTTTTATAAGAGTGGCATTATGATTAGCATGTATAATGTGGGTGGGGAGCATGGGGAGGGCTGTACAGTAAAGAGAAGACAAGTAGTGATTCTACAGCATCTTACTGCGCTGATGGACAGTGACTGTAATGGGGATTGTGGGGGGGACTTGGTGAAGAGGAGAGCCTAGTAAACATAATGTTCTGCAGGTAATAGTAGGTAATAATAACAACAACAACAATATATATACATATATATATATACAATAAAAAAAAGATTGTGTATCAATGATACTTTAATAAAAAAAGAAAGAAGCAAAAAAAAGAGTGCTTTAGAGGAAAAGATGTCTTTGGATAATTAAATGGGAACCTTTAAAATATTTTATTATAAATAAGATAAGCAGAAATCTTTAAGTTCTTTTCTTTACTCTGTTTTTTTGTATAAAAATATAAATCACAGGCTTAAAAAACTCAGGTGTGGGTTTGTTTTTAATACCTCAGATTATGGTCCAAAGTCCCTAAATAACTCAAATCACAGATATTTGAATCTACTGGGGTACTTGTTTAATACTTATATTCCTGCACTTCACTTCAGACCTATTGAATCAGAATTTTTGGGCATAGAACTCTGAATTCTGCATTTCTAATAAACTCCTCAGAATGAAAAGTCCAGTCTCTCAGAAGGTTGTATTTCAGAACTATCTTCATAGTGTTAACTTCGGACCTTGTTTCTCTAGGCTGCTTTTCTCATCTGTAAATTGATTTTGTATATAAAATGTGAGAGTGGAGAAGAAAAAAGGCCAAAATTTGAAGGAATAAATATGTAATAAAATTGAGGGACAGGCCCTCCAGTCAGTAGGTTCAGTATCTACAAACATAAAACAGCTGTAGTCAAGCCAGCACTCTCTAACTGTATTTTGGATTTTAAAACATGAATAACCAAGCTAGAAAGAAACAAGCAAACAAAAACCAAACCAAACAAATGAAACAATAGAAATGCCCCAAATAAAGATATAAGACCCAGAGCAAGTGGGAGGTCATATGCTATGGTGACTCATTGAGATTTCAGATTTGGATTTAGGTCTTAGACACCCTGGGGTCTAAGGTCTTAATATGTATAATAATTGGTGATTTGGCTCTGCATCTGCATAAGGCAGAGGAGCTAGTATGGTGGTACTGTATAAAGCCTGGCCCCTGGAGGAGTTGCCTCAGGTATGAAAAGGGAAACAAAATACCTATATTTTCCAGCTGTGGAAAATAGCAAAGACATTTACGAGCTGTTGTAGGGTTTGGATGAAAAATAGACATTTATTCATCAGAAACCATACTGTCAGGTCTGTACTTTGGTGGTTGGGTCCAAACTTAAACACATACATTATTAGGAATCCAAAATTATAATAAAACTTGGGCAGCATCATCAGAATTCACAGGATCTTCTCATAGGTAAATGCAAGAACTGGGGCACTTACACTGCCAAAGATTTAAAAATTAACTCCTGCTGAAGATGAACTCCCAAAGAAAAGTTATAGACTACATGAAAAAAATACAGCGACGCAAGAGAGAGTCAGGAGATGCCATAAACAGGAGACTTAACATGATCAATATTGAAAGCAATAGGATAATCAGAAAGAGATTACAATAAAAATATATTCAAATGTTTAGTAATATAAAAGAATGAAAAGAAACCATACTGATAAAACAGGAAAGTAAGAAAAAAGATGAACATATATTAACAGATTATCAAAGAATTCTACAAGGAAAAAGATAGTAATAAGCTAAAATTTCAATTAGTGTGTTAAATACTACATTTAAAAAATCTGAAGAGAAAATTAGAGAAATGAAAGACAGGTCTGAGAAAGACAGAAAGTAATAGAAATATGGACAATTTGAACTTACAAATTAAGAAATGTGAAATATGTGTAAAAGGTATATAAAAGGCTTATATATGAATATAATATATATATATATAAAATAAGCTCCAGAAGGAGGAAAAAAAAAGACAAAAATGGGCAATGGTGAAAGATATAACAACCTAAAAGTTTCCCAAATTGATGGGAATTTTTAACCCTCAAATTAGGAAACATATCAAACCCTATATAACATCCACATTATATAAACAGAGAATATCACAAAGAGAGAAAACCTTAAAAATAGACTATACACTAGAAAAATATACAGGTCATATAAAATAATAAAGGTAGAATTAAAAGAGAATTTTCAGTAATTAAGATTATATATCTTCCACAGGCTAAGAGAATATCCTGTGCCCAGATAAACTGCCATTCATGAGTGAGTCCAGGAGAATGGTCAAGTATGAGCAAATGGTCAAGAAACAAAGATGAACAAAAATTTTTCAAACATGTTGGAAGTCCTTAAGAATTACTTATTAAAATTTTAAAAAGATTAATTTCTAATAGAAAATAGCAAAGGGGAAAAGGCAAAGAAAGTTTTTTTTTTCATTTTAATTACAGAATTCTTTATTTGTTCCCCTTTTAACTTGTATCTCTATTGATAGTCTGCATTTGTTGAGAGTTCATTCTATGCTTTAATTTATTGGGCATGATTTCCTTTAGTTGTTGAATATATTAGTAGTTGATGAAAAGTCTTTGTCTAGTAAGTCCTTCATCTGGCCTTCCTCAAAGAAGGTATCTATTGATTGCTTTTTTTCTTGTTTATGGACCACACTTTCATGCTTATTGACATGTGTGATACCATCATTTATAAAGCATTTCACTTATTTTGTTGTCATTTGCCAAAAACTGGACATTTATATAATGTGGTCACTCTGGAAATCAGATGACACCACCTCCCACCCCCCCACATATACGGGTTTGTTGTTTCTGATGTTTTTCTTGTATTGCTGTTGTTGCTTTTTGTTTAGTTACTTTGTTGAATTAATTCTGTAAAATTTGTAGTATTTGTTGTATTCAGCTACTATAGAAGTCTCTGCTCAATAGCTTAGTAGTCAGCAAATTATGGGGCAAGGTATTAAGCTATGCCATGAACATGCCTACAGTTTACAGCCCTGCATAAGCAGCACCTCTAGGTCAACCAGCAGTGAGAGATGGCACCTAATCAGGTCTTTCTTAGGTAGGTACACAGCACCACAAACCTGTGTGGCCTTCTAGATTTCTGGGAACATGTGAGACCTTTTTAAAGCCTGCTGTGGACATCTCATTCACCAGATTTTCCTTTTAATTGTTTTGGTAAGCCCCCTTTTTGCCCCAACTGATATCAGTGCCTCAGGCAGGCTGCTGATATGTAAATATATTGCCCTTGATTAATTTTGACAAACATCATAGGGACAGGTTTCTCACTGAATGAGCTCTAATTCAGGTCAAATAAAGAAAAAAACATTCAAGTGGGGATTTTCCAGGCAGCTTCCATTTAGGTCAAATAGTGACAATTCTCTAGACTTGGGACATTTGAGAAGACTCCAAACCTGTCTGCCCCCTCTAGGGGATCACAGGCTGTTTTTTTTTATAGTTACTATCATTGTGAGGCTGCTGATTCTCAAAGCTACTGCAGAACTGGAAAGAAGGATATTGATATTGGATAAGCTAAAACCCCACACAGCTCACTGTTGTTATTTATATATTCTTTAGATCTTAAGAAAAGATTCTGTTTTTCTTAAATAAATATTCTGTTTTTCCAAGCCTTTAATTTCTGGAGTTCTGAAAAATTTGACTTTGGTGATTTTTGCTAATGTTCTCACTGCATTTATTGAGGAGCAGATTTTTGGTGATTCCTACACCCCCATTCCAGAAGTGCTTCTCCTCTCCTATTTTTCTTGATTTCATCAGCCTAGTTTTCTCTTTGTTTGAGAAGTGGGAATATGATATCTTTATAATGGGTTATAAAGTAACATGATATATGCTGCTTTAAATCCTGGTATCATGAGAAGCTATTAAAAATAATACTGTGGAAAGATAGCAGCATGAGAGGAGAGACAGAGGCTTCCTCCTAAAACTGGATACAATTAGAAAATTTAATTGGCACAACTAATCCTGAGAGAGCAACAGGAAAGAGGGCGGCATCAGACTGCACACACCTGGAGAAAAGAGCAGACCTCACTGAATGGGGTAACGTACCAGAGCTGTGGCTTCATGGGACCTGTGCCCCTCCCCCACCCCAGCTCACCGGTGGGAGGAAGACAAATGGAGCTGGGAGGGAGTGGAAGGCTTGGGACTGCTGAATACCTAGCTCCGGAGATCTGCGCTGGGAGCACAAACCTACATTTCATGGTGCTTTCATGAGACTCGCATGACTACTGGGTTGGAAAGTTAATACAGGCAGAGTTCCTGGGAGACTGGGATTCCGGCTGCTTGTGGAAAGCAGAGATCCATATCTGGCTCCTCTGGTACAAAAACTTATACCTGTGTGACTGGCCCACTGGCTCAGGCAGTGGAGACAGGCACAGCAGCCAGGAGGCAGAGAACAGCTCTTTCCTACCCCCAGGCACCAGTACTGCTCCCCTGCAACCCCCAACATTGCTTCAGGGTCTCAGCAGCTCCAGAATAGAGCTTCTGGACACTAGAGGGCACCATATACAAACATGAAACGCCAAGGAACCTTGTCCAGAGTAAAATTGTTAATACAACTCCTGAGAAAGATTGAATGATATGGACCTCATGACTCTTCCTGAAAGGTAGTTCAAAATAAAATCATCAACATCCTAATGGAAGTATGGAAAGACATCCAAGAACTCAGGAATGAATTCAGGTCAGAGATCCAATCGTTAAAGAACATGACGGAGGGTGTTAAAAGCAGGTTGTATATGGTGGAGGAGACAATAAATGAAATAGAAACTAGAGAAGAGGAATACAAAGAAGCTGAGGCACAGAGAGAAAAAAGGATCTCTAAAAATGAAAGACTATTGAGAGAACTGTGAGACCAATCCAAGAGGAACAATATTCGCATTATAGGGATACCAGAAGAAGAAGAGAGAGAGAAAGGGATAGAAAATGTCTTTGAGGAGGTAGTTGCTGAAAACTTCTCCAATCTGGGGAAGGACATAGTCTCTCAGGCCATGGAGATCCACAGATTCTCCCAACACAAGGGACCCAAGGAAGACAAAACACCAAAACACATAGTAATTAAAATGGGAAAGATCAAGGATAAGGACAGACTGTTAAAAGCAGCCAGAGGCAGAAATAAGATCACATACAAAGGAAAACCCATCAGACAAACATCAGACTTCTCAGCAGAAACCTTATAGGCCAGAAGGGAGTGGCATGATGTACTTAATGCCATGAAGCAGAAGGGCCTGGAACCATGATTACTTTATCCAGCAAGATTATCATTTAAATTTGAAGGAGGGATTAAACAATTTCCAGATAAGCAAAAGCTGAGAGAGTTTACCTCCCACAAACCATCTCTGAAGTCTATTTTGGAGGGACTGCTATAGATGGAAGTGTTTCTAGGGTTGGATAGCTGTCAGCAGAGGTAGTAAAACCATGGTAGGGAGGGTGGAGCAGCTGATTGTGAGGCAAATGCAAAATTAAATTGACTATCCCCAAAGCCAATCAAGGGATAGAGAAAAAGTACAGAATTTGATATCTAATATATAAAGAATGAAGGAGGAAGAAAAAGGAGGAGAAAT
Organism: Manis javanica; assembly: GCF_040802235.1. Taxonomy (NCBI): domain Eukaryota; kingdom Metazoa; phylum Chordata; class Mammalia; order Pholidota; family Manidae; genus Manis; species Manis javanica. The sequence continues at coordinate 156,900,341 of NC_133157.1, forward strand.
AGAAAAGAACCATTAGATTGTCTTTGTAACAGCATACTAAGTGAGTTAAGTTAGACTCTTAGATAGTAAGGAAAGTAATGTGGAACCTTTGGTAACCATGAATCTAAAGCCTGAAATGGCAATAAGTACACACCTATCGATAATCACCCTAAATGTAAATGGAGTAAATGCACCAATCAAAAGACATAGAGTCACTGAATGGAAAAAAAACAAGACCCATCTATATGCTGCTTACAAGAGACTCACCTGAAACCTAAAGACATGCACAGACTACAAGTCAAGGGATGGAAACAGATATTTCATGCAAACAATAGGGAGACAGAAGCGGGCGTTGCAGTACTAGTACCAGACAAACTAGACTTCAAAACAAAGAAAGTAATAAGAGATAAAGAAGGACATTACATAATGATAAAGGGCTCAGTTCAACAAGAGGATATAACCATTATAAATATATATGCACCCAACACAGGAGCACCAGCATATGTGAAACAAATACTAACAGAACTGAAGGGGGAAATAGACTGCAATGCATTCATTTTAGGAGACTTCAACACACCATTCACTCCAAAGGACAGATCCACCAGACAGAAAATAAGTAAGGACACAGAGGCACTGAACAACACACTAGAACAGATGGACCTAATAGACATCTATAGAACTCTACACCCAAAAGCAACAGGATACACATTCTTCTCAAGTGCACATGGAACATTCTCCAGAATAGACCACATACTAGGCCACAAAAAGAGCCTCAGTAAATTCCAAAAGATTGAAATCCTACCAACCAACTTTTCAGACCACAAAGGCATAAAACTAGAAATAAATTGTACCAGAAAATCAAAAAGGCTCACAAACACATGGAGGCTTAACAACACGCTTCTAAATAGTCAATGGATCAACGACCAATACATGGAAATAAATGACAACAACAACACAAAACCCCAACTTCTGTGGGACGCAGCGAAAGCAGTCTTAAGAGGAAGGTATATAGCAATCCAGGCATATTTAAAGAAGGAAGAACAAATCCAAATGAATAGTCTAATGTCACAATTATCAAAATTGGAAAAAGAAGAACAAGTGAGGCCTAAACTCAGCAGAAGGAGGGACATAATAAAGATCAGAGAAGAAATAAACAAAATTGAGAAGAATAAAACAATAGAAAAAATCAATGAAACCAAGAGCTGGTTCTTTGAGAAAATAAACAAAAGAGATAAGCCTCTAGCCAGACTTATTAAGAGAAAAAGAGAATCAACACATATCAACAGAATCAGAAATGAGAAAGGAAACAAAGGAAACATCACGACGGACCCAACAGAAATACAAGGAATTACTGAAGACTACTACGAAAACCTATATGCCAACAAGCTGGAAAACCTAGAAGAAATGGACAACTTCCTAGAAAAACACAACCTTCCAAAACTGACCAAGGAAGAAACACAAAATCTAAACAAACCAATTACCAGCAAAGAAATTGAAGTGGTAATCAAAAAACTACACAAGAAAAAAAGACTCGGGCCAGATGGATTTACCTTGGAATTTTATCAGACACACAGAGAAGACATAATACCCATTCTCCTTAAAGTTTTCCAAAAAATAGAAGAGGAGGGAATACTCCCAAATTCTATGAAGCCAACATCACCCTAATACCAAAACCAGGCAAAGACCCCACCAAAAAAGAAAATTACAGACCAATATCTCTGATGAATGTAGATGCAAAAATACTCAATAAAATATTAGCAAACCAAATTCAAAAATATATCAAAAGGATCATACACCACGACCAAGTGGGATTCACCCCAGGGAGGCAAGGATGTTACAACATTGAAAAATCCATCAATGTCATCCACAACATAAACAAAAAGAAAGACAAAAACCACATGATCATCTCCATAGATGGTGAAAAAACATTCGACAACATTCAACATCCATTCATGATAAAAACTCTCAGCAAAATGGGTATAGAGGGCAAGTACCTCAACATAATAAAGGCCATATATGATAAACCCACAGCCAATATCATACTGAACAGCGAGAAGCTGAAAGCTTTTCCCTCTGAGTTCAGGGACAAGACAGGGATGCCCACTCTCCCCAATGTTATTTAACATAGTACTGGAGGTCCTAGCCATGGCAATCAGACAAAACAAAGAAATACAAGGAATCCAGATTGGTAAAGAAGTTAAACTGTCACTATTTGCAGATGACATGATATTGTACATAAAAAACCCTAAAGACACCACTCCAAAACTACTAGAACTGATATGGGAATACAGTAAAGTTGCAGGATACAAAATTAACACACAGAAATCTGTTGCTTTCTATACACTAACAATGAGCCAATAGAAAGAGAAATCAGGAAAACAATTCCATTCACAATTGCATCAAAAAGAATAAAATACCTAGGAATAAACCTAACCAAAGAATTGGAAGACCTATACCCTGAAAACTATAAGACACTCTTAAGAGAAATTAAAGGGGACACTAACAAATGGAAACTCATCCCATGCTCGTGGCTAGGAAGAATTAATATAGTCAAAATGGCCATCCTGCCCAAAGTAATATACAGATTTGATGCAATCCCTATCAAATTACCAACAACATTCTTCAATGAACCAGAAAAAATAGTTTAAAAATTCATATGGAAACACCAAAGACCCCGAATAGCCAAAGCAATCCTGAGAAAGAAGAATAAAGTGGCAGGGATCTCACTCCCCAACTTCAAGCTCTACTACAAAGCCACAGTAATCAAGACAATTTGATACTGTCCCAAGAACAGAGCCATAGACCAGTGGAACAGATTAGAAACTCCAGACATTAACCCAAACATATATGGTCAATTAATATTTGATAAAGGAGCCATGGACATACAATGGGGAAATGACAGTCTGTCTCTTCAACAGATGGTGCTGGCAAAACTGGACAGCTACATGTAAGAGAATGAAACTGGATCACTGTCTAACCCCATACACAAAAGTAAATTCAAAGACATGAATGTAAGTCATGAAACCATAAAACTCTTAGAAAAAAACATAGGCAAAAATCTCTTGGACATAAACATGAGAGACTTCTTCATGAATATATCTCCGTGGTCAAGGAAAACAAAAGCAAAAATGAACAAGTGGGACTATATCAAGCTGAAAAGCTTCTGTACAGCAAAGTACACCATCAATAGAACAAAAGGTTACCCTACAGTATGGGAGAATATATTCATAAATGATAGATTCGATAAAGGTTTGATATCCAATATATATAAAGAGCTCATGCACCTCAACAAACAAAAAGCAAATAATCCAATTAAAAAATGGGCAGAGGAGCTGAACAGACAGTTCTCCAAAGAAGAAATTCAGATGGCCAACAGACACATGAAAAGATGCTCCACATCGCTAGTTATCAGAGAAATGCAAATTAAAACCACAATGAGATATCACCTCACACCAGTAAGGATGGCTACCATCCAGAAGACAAACAACAACAAATGTTGGTGAGGTTGTGGAGAAAGGGGAACCCTCCTACACTGCTGGTGGGAATGTAAATTAGTTCAACCATTGTGGAAAACAATATGGAGGTTCCTCAAAATGCTCAAAATAGACTTACCATTTGACCCAGGAATTCCACTTCTAGGAATTTACCCTAAGGATGAAGCACTCCAGTTTGAAAAAGACAGATGCACCTCTATGTTTATTGCAGCACTATTTACAATAGCCAAGAAATGGAAGCAACCTAAGTGTCCATCAGTAGATGAATGGATGAAGAAGATGTGGTACATATACACAATGGACTATTATTCAGCCATAAGAAGAAAACAAATCCTGCCATTTGCAACAACATGGATGGAGCTAGAGGGTATTATGCTCAGTGAAATAAGTCAAGCAGAAAAGGACAAATACCAAATGATTTCACTCATCTGTGGAGTATAAGAACAAAGGAAAACTGAAGGAACAAAACAACAGCAGAATCACAGAACCCAAGAATGGACTAACAGTTACCAAAGGGAAAGAGACTGGGGAGAATGGGAGGGTAGGGAAGAATAAGGGTGGGGAAGAAGAAAGGGGGTATTATGATTAGCATGTATAATGTGGGGGGTGGGGAAAAGGGGAGGGCTTTGCAACACAGAGAAGACAAGTAGTGACTCTACAACATCTTACTATGCTGATGGACAGTCACTGTAATGGGGTTTGTGGGGGAGACTTGGGGTAGGGGAGAGCCTAGTAAACATAATGTTCTTCATGTGATTGTAGATTAATGATAACAAAAAGAAAATAAAAAAAAATAATTCTGTGGCAAATTACGTTTTTGGGAATTCTACATATAACAATTGTAAGACATACCATTGACATAATGACTTTTTAAGAGGAGCAAAGGAGGTGTACAATTTTAAATAAGCATGTCAGTTTAACAGAGACCCTGTCTTAAAATAGGGGAATATATTTTTACCTGTTGACCTGAAGAAATGCTATAGTGTTTCTTCTAAAATATTTACATATTAAAGCCACTAGGTAGTCCTGCTGCACAAGATCTGCTCACCTGTGTTTAACCTAGGTCTTTTGCATATTGAGTTCATTTTACAGAATGCCTATTAACTCCTTATTTCAGAATGTCCCAAATTGCAAATTCCTATTAACTGCTGGAAGAACAAGTGTTCTGGGATTTTAGGAAGTGCTAATCTAATCTATCTTCTCAATTCAGTGAAGAGGAAATTGATGCTTAAAGAAATAATAGGATTGTTCATGTCACACAGTTAGTAGCAGAGTCAATAGCAGGAACCAAGGGCTATTGTTTCGCCCCAGTAACATTTATCCACTGTTCATCCTTCACTCATGACTTCTCTTCAGTCTCTTTACCAGAAAATGACACAGTTTATGCTGTGACTTTTGAGAGCCAAAGTGCCTTAAGGCAGTAAGTGGGGCTATGGGATTCTATTGTCCACCTGGGAGGAGGCCAGGTTTTTCACCTTGAAGAAAAATAAATTTTATTTTGTAGTTTTAGGTCTCCTTAGCCTAACCTTGGGTGATTTCTTTCCAGGTTAGTCTCCCAAGATTTATATTTGAGTAATGCTTGAAGGCAGTTATGTTAGGATACCACTGCTGATTATCATACCAGGCCCAAGATAAGATACTAACACTATCAAAAATGGGTGTGTGTGGGGTCAGTGGAGTATAGATAATATAAAGATTAAAAAAATTAATAGCCAAATAGATCAGAAAGGTGTCAGGGCTTCTTGACCCTTAGGGTTGTGGCATCAGAAATAGGGATTCGGAATGAGTCTATACATATCTCAGGAGATAAGTGAGAAAGGATTTAGATATTTTGTTTTTATTTAAAGATCAACTAGATTATCAACATAGCACACATATTTGTAGAAAAGACATACAAATACTGGAAACAATAAAGAATAAAACAATAATAGTAGTACAATAAAAATAACCTGAGGATAATTAGAAAGATGAAATCTTAAAATTAAAAAAAATAAATAAAACTTCTGGCAAAATTGTATTAGGTTATTTTTTTTTTTGAGAGGGCATCTCTCATTTATTGATCAAATGGTTGTTAACAACAATAAAATTCTGTATAGAGGAGTCAATGCTCAATGCACAATCATTAATCCACCCCCAGCCTAATTCTCGTCAGTCTCCAATCTTCTGAAGCATAATGAACAAGTTCTTACATGGTGAACAAATTCTTACATAGTGAGTAAGTTCTTACATGGTGAACAGTACAAGGGCAGTCATCACAGAAACTTTTGGTTTTGATCACTCATTATGAGCTATAAACAATCAGGTCAAATATGAATATTTGTTTTATTTTTATACTTGATTTATATGTGAATCCCACATTTCTCCCTTTATTATTATTATTATTATTATTATTATTATTATTTTAAATAAAATACTGAAGTGGTAGGTAGATGCAAGATAAAGGTAGAGAACATAGTTTAGTGTTGTAAGAGAGCAAATGTAGATGATCAGGTGTGTGCCTATGGACTAAGTATTAATCCAGGCTAGACAAGGGCAATAATACATCCATGGATGCAGAAGGTTTCTCTCAAAACAGGGGGGGGGTGAGGTTCTCAGCCTCACCTCCATTGATCCCCAATTTCCCACCTGATGGCTCCCCTACGACTGTGCCTGTCTTAGGTTGTTCCTCCCTTGAGGAATCTTACCCATCTCTGGCTAACCAGTCATCTTCTGGGGCCATACAGGGAAATGTAAAGTTGGTAAGTGAGAGAGAAGCCATATTGTTTGAAAAGGTTAGCTTTTTACTTCTTTGCAGATTTATGCCCTGTGGCTTCTATGCCCAGCATTTGTCTTGAGGTATTTTTACCACTTGGAGGAGTTATGATAGTCGGTGAATTCGATATGAGGCACGAATTCTATTTAAGGGTTGTAATTAGGAAGGAAGAAGAAAAGCTATAGAGGTAGCAGATGGAAGAAAATATTGGAAGGTTGATTATTTCTTTGACATATCTTCTTGTAGAGTAACTTAAGCATGTATAGGTTTTAAACTACTAATTAAATTGCACACACACCTTAACATAATAGGAGTACAGTTACATAACCAAAGCAGATCTATAATTACCAGCCATCTCCAGTGAAGCCAAGAAAACCAGTTATGCACCCTAGGCATTTGTGAAAATTTGCCTATGATATAATGGATATTGTCCAACTGTACTTGAACAGTCCTAGAGAAATCAGACAAATTAAAACAACCCATTCCTGGGAACAGTTCACATCCCATATGTTCTTTTAACAGTAGATAGTCTGTAGATGTAAGATTTTGGAGCGCTACAACTTGCACTTCTCCTAATTCTTGGTTGAGTTCCAACAGTATAGATCCAGTCAAATTTGTTTTACTGTATGCACAGGCCAGCTTAGATACCTCCTTCTTCATTCCAATGGCAAGTCCAGGAACCAGTGGGATGAATGCAGCTACAACTGCAGCATCGCCTGGATCTTTGTTGAGGTTTTCTGATGATCATCTTCTGGTATGTCTCTTCCAGAGAGTGCTGATGTTGGAAGTTCTTTTTCATATCATATCTTAGTTCATTTTCTGGGTAGCCAAATTAGGCTTTGATCCTCTGTATAAACACAAACAGACCCTTTGCCCACACTTTGATATGCCCTTTATCCCATTGTGTAGAACTCATTGGAGGTCACCACACAGGAACTGCTTTTTTTTAAGAGAAAGGAATATTATCAGAAAAGTGTACATCCATAGCCGATCATCTGACACCCTTTAAGTGATCAAAATTAAGGATATTTAAAGCATGCATTAATGGATGATTTACAGTTAGTTTTATCCTATCAGGGAGTAATCCCCCTTCTCTTTCTTTCTTTTTTTTGTTATCTTTAATCTACACTTACATGAAGAATAATATGTTTACTAGGCTCTCCCCTATACCAGGTCCCCCCTATAAACCCCTTTACAATCACTGTCCATCAGCATAGCAAAATGTTGTAGAATCACTACTTGTCTTCTCTGTCTTGTACAGCCCTCCTCTTTCTCCCACACCCCGCATGTATGCTAATCTTAATACCCCTCTTCTTCTTCCCTCCCCCCTTATCCCTCCCTACCCACCCATCCTCCCCAGTCCCTTTCCCTTTGGTACCTATTAGTCCATTCTTGGGTTCTGTGATACCACTGCTGTTTTGTTCCTTCAGTTTTTCCTTTGTTCTTATACTCCACAGATGAGTGAAATCATTTGGTATTTCTCTTTCTCCACTTGGCTTATTTCACTGAGCATAATACCCTCCAGGTCCATCCATGTTGTTGCAAATGGTAGGATTTGCCCTCTTCTTATGGCTGAGTAGTATTCCATTGTGTATATGTACCACATCTTCTTTATCCATTCATCTACCGATGGACGTTTAGGTTGCTTCCAATTCTTGGCTACTGTAAATAGTGCTGTGATAAACATAGGGGTGCATCTGTCTTTCTCAAACTTGATTGCTGCATTCTTAGGGTAAATTCCTAGGAGTGGAATTCCTGGGTCAAATGGTAAGTCTGTTTTGAGTATTTTGATGAACCTCCATACTGCTTTCCACAATGGTTGAACTAATTTACATTCCCACCAGCAGTGTAGGAGGGTTCCCCTTTCTCCACAGCCTCGCTAACATTTGTTGTTGTTTGACTTTTGGATGGCAGCCATCCTTACTGGTGTGAGGTGATACCTCATTGTAGTTTTAATTTGCATTTCTCTGATAATTAGTGATGTGGAGCATCTTTTCATGTGTCTGTTGGCCATCTGAATTTCTTCTTTGGAGAACTGTCTGTTCAGTTCCTCTGCCCATTTTTTAATTGGATTATTTGATTTTTGTTTGTTGAGGCGTGTGAGCTCTTTATATATTTTGGGCGTCAAGCCTTTATTGGATCTGTCATTTACAAATATATTCTCCCATACTGTAGGGTTCCTTTTTGTTCTATTGATGGTGTCTTTTGCTGTACAGAAGCTTTTCAGCGTAATGTAGTTCCACTTGCTCATTTTTGCTGTTGTTTTCCTTGCCCCGGGAGATATGTTCAAGAAGAGGTCACTCATGTTTATGTCTAAGAAGTTTTTGCCTATGTTTTTTTCCAAGAGTTTAATGGTTTCATGACTTACATTCAGGTCTTTGATCCATTTTGAGTTTACCTTTGTATATGGGGTTAGACAATGGTCTAGTTTCATTATCCTACATATAGCTGTCCAGTTTTGCCAGCACCATCTGTTGAAGAGACTGTTATTTCCTCATTGTATGTCCATGGCTCCTTTATCAAATATTAATTGACCATATATGTTTGGGTTAATGTCTGGAGACGCTAGTCTGTTCCACTGGTCTGTGGCTCTGTTCTTGTGCCAGTACCAAATTGTCTTGATTACTGTGGCTTTGTAGTAGAGCTTGAAGTTGGGGAGTGAGATCCCTGCCACTTTATTCTTCTTTCTCAGGATTGCTTTGGCTATTCAGGGTCTTTGGTGTTTCCATTTGAATTTTTGCATTATTTGTTCCAGTTCATTGAAGAATGTTGTTGGTAATTTGATAGGGATTGCATCAGATCTGTATATTGCTTTGGGCAGGATGGCCATTTGATGATATTGATTCTTCCTAGCCACGAGCATGGGATGAGTTTCCATTTGTTAGTGTCCCCTTTAATTTCTCTTAAGAGTGACTTGTAGTTTTCAGAGTATAGGTCATTCACTTGTTTGGTTAGATTTATTCCTAGGTATTTTATTCTTTTTGATGCAATTGTGAATGGAATTGTTTTCCTGATTTCTCTTTCTATTGGTTCATTGTTAGTGTATAGGAAAGCTACAGATTTCTGTGTGTTAATTTTGTATCCTGCAACTTTGCTGTATTCTGATATCAGTTCTAGTAGTTTTAGGGTGGAGTCTTTAGGGTTTTTTATGTACAATATCATGTCATCTGCATATAGTGACAGTTTAACTTCTTGTTTACCAATGTGGATTCCTTGTATTTCTTTGTTTTGTCTGATTGCCGTGGCTAGGACCTCCAGTACTCTGTTAAATAGTGTGGGGAGAGTCGGCATTCCTGTCTAGTTCCTGATCTCAGAGGAAAAGCTTTCAGCTTCTCGCTGTTCAATATAATGTTGGCTGTGGGTTTATGATATATGGACTTTATTATGTTGAGGTACTTGCCCTCTATACCCATTTTGCTGAGAGTTTTTAATCATGAATGGATGATGAATTTTGTCAAATGCTTTTCAGCATCTATGGAGATGATCATGTGGTTTTTGTCTTTCTTTTTGTTGATGTGGTGGATGATGTTGATGGAATTTTGAATGTTGTAACATCCTTGCATCCCTGGGATGAATCCTACTTGGTCATGGTGTACGATCCTTTTGATGTATTTTTGAATTCAGTTTGCTAACATTTTATTGAGTATTTTTGCATCTACGTTCATCAGGGATATTGGTCTGTAGTTTTCTTTTTTGGTGGGGTCTTTGTCTGGTTTTGGTATTAGGGTGATGTTGGCTTCATAGAATGAGTTTGGGAGTATTCCTTCCTCTTCTATTTTTTGGAAAACTTTAAGGAGAATGGGTATTATGTCTTCTCTGTGTGTCTGATAAAATTCCGAGGTAAATCCATCCAGCCCGAGTGCTTTGTTCTTGGTTAGTTTTTTGATTACCATTTCAATTTCTTTGCTTGTAATTGGTTTGTTTAACTTTTGTGTTTCTTCCTTGGTCAGTCCTGCAACGTTGTATTTTTCTAGGAAGTTGTCCATTTCTTCTAGGTTTTCCAGCTTGTTGGCATATAGGTTTTCATAGTAGTCTTTAATAATTGTTTGTATTTCTGTGGAGTCTGTCGTGATTTTTCCATTCTCATTTCTGATTCTGTTGATTTGTGTTGATTCTCTTTTTCTCTTAATAAGTCTGGCTAGAGGCTTATCTCTTTTGTTTATTTTCTCAAAGAACCAGCTCTTGGTTTCCTTGTTTTTTCTATTGTTTTATTTTTCTCAATTTTGTTTATTTCTTCTCTGATCTTTATTATGTCCTTCCTTCTGCTGACTTGAGGCCTCATCTGTTCTTCTTTTCCCAATTTAGATATTTGTGATGTCAGACTATTCTTTTGGGATTGTTCTTCCTTCTTCAAGTGTGCCTGGATCGCTATATAGTTTCCTCTTAGGCATGCTTTCGCTGCATCCCACACAAGTTGGGGCTTTGTGTTGTTGTTGTCATTTGTTTCTATATATTCCCTGAACTCTACTTTAATTTGTTTGTTGATCCATTGATTATTTAGGAGCATGTTGTTAAGCCTCCATGTGTTTGTGAGCCTTTTTGTTTTCTTTGTAGAATTTATTTCTACTTTTATACCTTTGTGGTCTGAAAAATTGGTTGGTAGAATTTCAATATTTTGGATTTTGCTGAGGCTCTTTTTGTGGGCTAGTATGCAGTCTATTCTGGAGAATGTTCCATGTGCACTTGAGAAGAATGTATATTCTGTTGCTTTTAGATGTAGAGTTCTTATAGATGTCTATTAGGTCCATCTGTTCTAGTGTGTTGTTCAGTGCCTCTGTGTCCTTACTTATTTTCTGTCTGATGGATCTGTCCTTTGGAGTGAATGGTGTGTTGAAGTCTCCTAAAATGAATGCATTGCAGTCTATTTCCCCCTTCAGTTCTGTTAGTATTTGTTTCACATATGCTGGTGCTCCTGTGTTGGGTGCATATATATTTATAATGGTTATATCCTCTTGTTGGACTGTGCCCTTTATTATTATGTTGTGTCCTTCTTTATCTCTTGTTACTTTCTTTATTTTGAAGTCTATTTTGTCTGATAATAGTACTGCAACCCCTGCTTTCTTCTTGCTGTTGTTTGCCTGAAATATGTTTTCCATCCCTTGACTTTTAGTTTGTACATGTCTTTGGGTTTGAGGTGAGTTTCTTGTAAGCAGCATATAGATGGATCTTGCCTTTTTATCCATTCTATTACTCTGTGTCTTTTGATTGGTGCATTCAGTCCATTTACATTTAGGGTGAGTATTGAAAGATATGTACTTATTGCCATTGCAGGCTTTAAATTCGTGATTACCAAAGGTTCAAGGTTAGCCTCTTTTGTATCTTACCACCTAACTTAGCTCGCTTATTGAGCTCTTGTATATACTGGAGATTCTTTTCTTCTCTCCCTTCTTATTCCTCTTCCTCCATTCTTCATATGTTGGGTGTTTTGTTCTGTGCTCTTTCTAGGAGTGCTCCCATCTAGAGCAGTCCCTGTAAGATGCCCAGTAGAGGTGGTTTGTGGGAAGCAAATTCCCTCAGCTTTTGCTTGTCTGGGAATTGTTTAATCCGCCATCATATTTAAATGATAATTGTGCTGGATACAGTATCCTTGGTTCAAGGCCCTTCTGTTTCATTGCATTAAATATATCATGCCATTCTCTTCTGGCCTGTAGGGTGTCTTTCGAGAAGTCTGATGTTAGCCTGATGGGTTTTCCTTTATAGGTGACCTTTTTCTCTCTAGCTGCCTTTAAACTCTTTCCTTGTCCTTGATCTTTGCCATTTTAATTATTATGTGTCTTGGTGTTGTCCTCCTTGGATCCTTTCTGTTGGGGGTTCTGTGTATTTCCATGGGCTGTTTGATTATTTCCTCCCCCAGATTGGGGAAGTTTTCAGCAATTATTTCTTCCAAGATACTTTCCATCCCTTTTCCTCTCTCTTCTTCTTCTGGTACCCCTATAGTACGGATATTGTTCCTTTTGGATTGGTCACACAGTTCTCTTAATATTGTTTCATTCCTGGAGATCCTTTTATCTTTCTCTATGTCAGCTTCTATGTGTTCCTGTTCTCTGGTTTCAATTCCATCAATGGCCTCTTGCATCTTATCCATTCTGCTTATAAATCCTTCCAGAGTTTGTTTCATTTCTGTGATCTTCTTTCTGTCATCTGTGATCTCCCTCCGGACTTCATCCAATTTCTCTTGCATATTTATCTCCATCTCTGTCAGCATGTTTATGATTTTTATTTTGAATTCTTTGTCAGGAAGACTGGTTAGGTCTGTCTCCTTCTCTGGTGTCTCTGTGATCTTGGTTTGCCTGTAATTTTGTCTTTTCATGGTGATAGGAATAGTTTGCAGAGCTGGGACTAGTGACGGCTGGAAGAACTTCCCTTCTTGTTGGTTTGTGGCCTTCCTCTCCTGGGAGAATAGCGACCTTTAGTGGCTTATGGTTGTCAGCTGTGCGCAGAGAGGGCTTCTGCTTCCTGCCCTGCTGCTATGGAATTTATCTCTGCTGTTGCTGTGGGTGTGACCTGGCTTGGGCTGCTGCTCCAAAGTGGTGGAGTTGCATTGGAGGGGGAGCAGCTGGGAGGCTATTTATCTCCATAAGGGGCCTCCATGCTCCCTGCAGCCCAGGGGATTAGAGTGCCCAGAGATCCTGTGATTCCATACCTCTGGACTAAGTGTCCCACCCTACCCCTTTAAAACTTCCAAAAAGCACCTGCCAAAACAAAACAATGACCACAAAAAAAAAAAATGGCCACTTGTTTTTCTTTATTCTCCAGCACCAGCCTTGGGCACCCGCTCACCGGACTTGCTGCCCTGTTTCCCTAGTATTGGGGTCCCTATCCCTTTAAGACTTCCAAAAAGCACTTGCCAAAACAAAAAAAAAAAAAGAAAAGAAAAGAAAAAAAGGTGGCCGCTCGCATTTCTTTTCTCTGGTGTCAGTCTCTGATACCCGCTTGCCGGTCTTGCTGCCCTGTTTCCGTAGTATTGGAGTCCCTGCCCCTTTAAGACTTCCAAAAAGCACTCACCACAACAAAACAAAACAACAACAACAACAAAAAGATGGCCGCTCACTTTTCTTTTGTCCTCCAGCGCTGGCCTCCGGTACCCGCTCACATTCTTGCTGCCCTGTTTCCCTAGTATCCAGGGCCCCATGCATGCACTGTGTCTGCACTCTGGTCCGGATGGCTGGGGCTGGGTGTTCAGCAGTCCTGGGCTCCTTCTCCCTCCCGCTCAGACCTCTCTCCTCCCGCCAGGAGCTGGGGGGAGGGGTGCTTGGGATCCGCTGGGCTGGGTTTGTATCTTACCCCCTTTGCAAGGCGCTGGGTTCTCGCAGGTGTTGATGTGGTCTGGATGTTGTCCTGTGTCCTCTGGTCTTTATTCTAGGAAGAGTTGTCTTTGTTATATTTTCATAGATATATGTGGTTTTGGGAGGAGATTTCCACTGCTCTACTCATGCCACCATCCTGGCTCCACCTTGTATTAGGTTATTTTTGAGGACCAAAGGAAATCTTGATAATTTTTTATCTCATTTTCCTTGTGCAATCTTCTGTAAGTGCTCAGAAAATTCTAAAGCTTCTCCTAAAAAATTCAGGCTATCTGAACTCATATTAGGCAATATTTGGCATCTGCTATTATAAATAATTAAGGATTAATTTTGACCAATAAATATAAAACTTAATAATTACTATTAATTCTCTGTTAGAAGCAAAACATTCTAATGTCAAATTGCAATTTTTTAAAAATTAATTATTTCCCTCCCTTTCTCCCTTCCTTTCTCCCCAGTCCCTTTCCCTTTGGTAACTGTTAGTCCATTCTTAGGTTCTATGATTCTGCTGCTGTTTTGTTCCTTCAGTCTTTCTTTGTTCCTATAGTCTTTGGGTTTGAGGTGAATCTCTTGTAAGCAGCATAGAGATGGGCCTTGCTTTTTTATCCATTCTATTATTCTGTTTCTTTTGATTGGTGCATTCAGTCCATTTACATTTACGGTGATTATTGAAAGATATGTACTTATTGCCATTGGAGATTTTAGATTTGTGGTTGCCAAAGGTTCAAGGTTAACTTCTTTAGTATCTTACTGTCTAGCTTAACTCACTTATTGAGCCATTTTAAACACTGTCTGGTCATTCTTTATTTTTCTCCCTTCTTATTCCTCCTCCTCCATTCTTTATATGTTGGTTGTTTTATTCTGTGCTCTTTTGTGCTTCCTTTAACTGCTTTTGTGGGTAGTTGATTTTATTTTTTGCCTTTAGTATTTGGTTGGTCTGCTTTCTTTGCTGTGATTTTATTTTCTCTGGTGACAATCTGTTTAGTCTTAGAAGTGCTCCTTCTAGAGCAGTCCCTCTAAAATACCCTGTGGAGGTGGTTTGTGGGAAGCAAATTCCCTCAACTTCTGCTTGTCTGGGAATTATTTAATCCCTCCTTCATATTTAAATGATAGTCATGCTGGATACAGTATTATTGGTTCAAGGCCCTTCTGTTTCATTGTATTAAATATATCATGCCATTCTCTTCTGGCATGTAAGGTTTCTGTTGAGAAGTCTGATGATAGCCTGATGGGTTTTCCTTTGTAGGTGACCTTTTTCCTCTCTTTGGCTGCCTTTAAAACTCTGTCCTTGTCCTTGATCTTTGCCATTTTAATTATTATGTGTCTTGGTGTTGTCCTCCCTGGGTCCCTTCTGTTGGGAGTTCTGTACACTTCCATGGTCTGTTTGATTATTTCCTCCCCAGTTTGGGGAAGTTTTCAGCAATTATTTCTTCAAATACTCTTTCTATTCCTTTTTCTCTGTTTTCATCTTCTGGTACCCCTATAATGTGGATATTATTCCTTTTGGATTAGTCACAGTTCTCTTAATATTGTTTTAATTCTGCAGATCCTTTCATCTCTCTCTGCGTCAGCTTCTATGTGTTCCTGTTCTCTGGTTTCTATTCCATCAATGGCCTCTTGCATCTTATCCATTCTGTTTATAAATCCTTCCAGAGTTTGTTGCATTTCTGTAATCTCCCTCCGGATGTCTGTAATCTCCCTCCGGACTTCATCCCTTAGCTCTTGATTATTTCTCTGCAGCTCCATCAGCATGGTTATAAGCTTTATTTTTAATTCTTTTTCAGGAAGACTGGTTAGGTCTATCTCCTTCTCAGGGTTTGCCTCTGTGATCTTGGTCTGTATCAATTTCTTCTGCCTTTTCATGATGATAGATATATTTGTGGGGAGCTGGTGCATGTGTTGGGTAAGAGAAAGTCCCTTCTTGCCAGTTTATGGCCTTCCTCTCCTGGGAGAACAGCAGCCTCTAGCAGCTTGTGCTGGGAAGCTGCATGCAGATGGGGTTTCTGATCTTGCCCGGCCACTGTGGAGTTTATTTACCTCTGCAGCTGCTGTGGGCATGGCCTACCTCAGGCTGCTGCTCCAATATGGCAGAGCTGCATTGGAGGTGGAACAGGTGGGAGGCTGTTTAGTGCAGTGAGAGGCCTCCAAGCTGTACTGCGGGGGTTCAGTGCCCAGAGGTTCCCCGATTCTCAGCTGCTGGGTTAAGTGCCCCAGGGTGCTTCCATCCAGCTGTGGGGTCCCTGTCCATTTAAGACTTTCAAAAAGCACTCATTTTCTTTGTCCCAGGTGCACCAGTTTGCAGGGACCTGCTCACAGGTCTTACTGTTCCTTTTCCTTAGTATCCAGCACACCACACACTGTGTGTCTGCGCTCTGGTGTGGATGGCTGGGTGTTTAGCAGTCCTGGCCTCCCTCTTCCTCCCCTCTCTGACTCCTCTCCTCCCGCCAGGAGCTGGGGTGAGGGGTGCTCGGATCCCGCCGGGCTGTGGCTTGTATCTTACCCCCTTCGCAAGGCACTGGGTTCTCGCAGGTGTGGATGTAGCCTGGCTGTTGTCCTGTGTCTTCTGGTCTCTCTTTTAGAATTAGTTGTATTTGTTGTATTTTCAAAAATATATATGGTTTTGGGAGGAGATTTCTGCTGCTCTACTCATGCCGCCATCTTGGTTCTCTCCGCAATTTTTATTATAACACTGATTATAGAGAATTATTTTGGTTACAAATAAATTTTTGCAATATCTAAAAGCCAAGTGCCTCTGAATTACTCATGTATTCTTATTTGGAAATGTTTCCCATGTCTGTGGTAAAACTCTCATATTATGAATGGTTCAATTGATTTCTAAGCTCCTAGGAAAAAATTTAAAGGATAACATTTAATAACATAAAGTTTAATCCACCAAATAAACTGTTACTAAGTGTAATGGAAAAATGTGTTCAGTTGCTCAGCAATATATAAGATTACATGCTTCAGACTACCTGCTTTGTTTATTAAAACTTCCTTGTCAAGTGCAATAATAGTCAGAAAATTGCCTAACAAGTATCAGAGAAGGCTTATTTCAACAAGACAGCTGAACTGTTCTTTTGCAATGCAAACTCTTTGGATTAGAGTTGTAAGGAGTTCAGTGCTTTAAAATTAAAAATAGGAGATACACAGTCCAATTTTCTGTAATTGTAAAAAATCAAAGTTTTATGTGAGTAGCACATGTTTTTAATCCTTTTACCAAACACTTTTTGTTTGTCTTGGAATAGTCTGATATTTGCTCTAAGTGTGACCTAAAACTACAAAATAAAATAATGAAAACAAAAGGAAAATCTAGTTCAATCTTTAACTTTGTTGGATTTAGCTTAGAGAGCAGCCTTATGTGAGATGGGACATCTTTCACAAATCAGAAGGATGTATTGGCTGGCCACAAATAAGGCCTATTTGTTTGTTCTCTATAGATTTCATGGTAAGGGAGACATAAAACAAATTTCAAATATATTTTCTCTAGTAAGTTACAGAGAGGTGCATGAGCATCTGTAGCATGAAGCATACTATTTCTTAAGAAATACAATGTTAAGGAAGCTGAAGGAGGGAAATAGCACATTGAGTTGGTACATGGGATCAGAGAGATCTTCATGAAGGAAGTGGTGTTTGGAATGAGAGATGAGGATTTGGAAGAGCAGGGTGAGAATGTCATACAAGCAGGAACAACCCCATGGACAAAGACAGAAGGACAAGAAGAACATTAGTTATGTTTGGTGCCCTAGAGAACATAGCAATTAATACTGTTTGGAGAAGATACTGAACACTTACAAGGGATTAAAGAGAAGTAAGTCTGGAAAAGTAAGTCATGGAAATAAAAGATAGGGTCCAGATTGTAAGGATAAGAAATGTGAATTGATAGAGTATTGACAGTGGCGAAATCTTTACATAGGGAAGCACTCTGCTGAAAACATTCATATCCATAGCTTTGGATAACATTAATTCAAGTGATGAGGAAGCCTCAGAGTTTGTCCCTTTACATATTTCTTAACTTGATGAGAAGAAAACTAACTGTTCACTAGTGCAATATCAAACAGATCTTAATCTACCTCAGATATGCCATTTATAAAATACTGATAAAATAAATGATTTTTAAAAAATGACTAGGCAAAAAGGTAAAGATGGAGCAATAGTGCAGACTAATAAATTATAGGAGGAAAAATAAATCATTGTGAAATTCCTTTTTATTATTATTTTTGTATATTTTTATTGACATATAGTTGATATACAGTGTTATATTGGTTTCAAGTATACAACAGAGTGATTTGTCAGTTACACACATTATTAAATGCTCACCCCAACTAATGTAGTTACCATCTGTCAACATAGAAAGCTGTTACAAAGCTATTGACTAAATTCTCTGTGCTGTACTTTCATGCCTGTGACTAATTTATATTATGACTGAGATTTTGTGCCTTTTTATCCCCTTCACCTATTTCACCCAACCACTCCAAACCCTCCCCTGTGGTAACCACCAGTCATTTCTCAGTGTTTATGAGTTTATTGTTGTTTTATTTATTTTGTTTTGTTTTGTTTCTACAATCCACATATAAATGAAATCATAAGTTATTTGTCTCCAACTGGCTTATTTCACTTAGCATAATACCCTCTAAGTCTATTCATGTTGTCACAGTGGCAGAATTATATTTTTATGGTTTAATACTATTCCATTGTGTATATGGACCCATCTTCTTTATTCATCTGTTGACAGACACTTTGGTTGCTTACATATTTTGGCTACTGTAAATAATGCAGTGATAAACATAGGGGTGCATGTATCATTTTGAATCAGGAATTTTGCTTTCATCAGGTAAATTCCTAGAAATGGAATTACAGGGTTGTATGGTGTTTCTATTTTTAGTCCTCTGAGGAACCTCCATACTACTTTCCACAGTGGTTGTACTAGTTGACATTCCTACCAGCAGTGTAGGAGGGTTCCCATTTCTCAACATCCTCACTTCTCTTTCAGATAGTGGCCATTCTAACTGGTGTGAGGTTATATCTCATTGTAGTTTTGATTTTCATTTCTCTGATGATTAGTAGTGTGGAGCATCTTTTCATCTGTTGGCCATCTATGTTTTTTTGGAGAAATGTCTGTTCAGGTCCTCCACCCATTTTTTAATTGAGTTACTTGATTTTTGATGTTAAGGTGTATGAGTTCTTTATATATTTTTTTATGTTAACCCTATTGTATGAATCATTTATGAATATATTTTCCTATGCTGTAGGTTGCCTTTTGTCCCTTGCTGTACAGAAGCTTTTTATTTTGATGTAGTTCCACTTGTTCATTTTTTATTTTATTTCCCTTGCCCAATGAGCTGTGTCCAGGAAAAAATTGCTCATGCTTATATTCAACAGATTTTTGCCTATGTTTTGTCCTAAGAGTTTTATGGTTTCATGACTTACATTTATGTCTTTGATCCATTTAGAGTTAACTTTTGTGTATGGAGTTAGACAATAATCAAGTTTTATTCTGTTACATGTAGCTGTCCAGTTTTCCCAACACCAGTTGTTGAAGAGGCTATCTTTCCCCCCTTGTATATTCATGGCTCCTTTATCATATATTAATTGACTGTATATGCATAGGTTTATATCTGGGCTCCCTATTCTGTTCCATTGATCTATGGGTCAGTTCTTGTGCCAATTCCATACTGTTTTGATTACCATAGCTTTGTAATATAGCTTGAAGTCAGGGAACATATGAATTTTAGAATTTGTTCTAGTTCATTGAAGAATGCTGCTGGAATTTTGATAGGGATTGAATTGAATCTGTAAATTGCTTTGGGCATGATGACAATTTTGACAATATTAGTTCTTCCTATCCATGAGCATGGGATAGATTTCCATTTATTTGTGTCTTCTTTAATCTCTTTCATCAGTGTTATTGTTTTTCAGAGTACAGTTCTTTCACCTCCTTGGTTAGATTTATTCCTAGGTATTTATTCTTTTTGATGAAATTGTAAATGGAGTTGTTTTCATGATCTTTCTTTCTGCTGGTTCATTGTTAGTATATAGGAATGCAACTGACTTCTATATATTGCTTTTGTATTCTGTGACTTTCTTGAATCCACTTATTAGTCCTAATAGTTTTTTGGTGGAGTCTTTAGGGTTTTTCTATGTATAATATCATGTCATCTGCAAATAGTGAGTTTTATTTCTTCCTTACAAATTTTGGATGTCTTTTATCTCTTTGTTTTGTCTGATTGCCATAGCTAGGACTTCCAGCACTATGTTTAATAAAATTGGTGAGAGTGGACATCCTTGTCTTGTTCCTGATCTTAGAAGAAAAGGTTTCAGCTTTTCTCCATTGAGTATAATGTTAGCTGTGGGTTTGTCATACATGGCCTTTATTATGTTGAGGTACTTGCCCTCTATACCTATTTTGCTGAGAGTTTTTATCATGAATGGATGTTGAATTTTGTCAAATGTTTTTCTGCATCTATTGAGACAATCATGTGGTTTTTATCCTTCTTTTTGTTAATGTGTGTCATGTTGGTTTATTTATAAATTTATAAATATTGTACCATCCTTGCATCCCAGGAATAAATCCCACTTGGTCATAATGGATGAGCCTTTTGATGTATTTTTTAATTTGGTTTGCTAATATTTTGTTGAGGATTTTTGCATCTATGTTCATGAGGGATATTGGTCTATAATTTTCTTTTTATAGTATCTTTGTCTGGTTTTAATATTAGAGGGATGTTGGCCACATAGAATGAGTTTGGATGTACTCCCTCCTCTTCTATTTTTTGAATACCTAAAGAAATATGGGTACTAGCTTTTCTTTAAATGTTTGGTAGAATTCAGCTGTGAAGCATCTCATCTTGGAATTTTGTTTGTTGGGAGTTTTTTGATTAGCAGGTCAATTTTGCTACTGGCAGTTAGTCTGTTCAGACTTTCTGTTTCTTTCTGGGTCAGTCTTGAAAGATTTTTTTTAGGAATGTACTTTTCTAGGAATGTTTTCATTTCTTATAGGTAGTCCAACTTATTGTCATATAAGTTTTCATAGAATTCTAAGTCTTTGAATTTCTGTGGTGTCAATTGTAACTTCTTTGTTTTCTGATTTTGTTTGTATCCTCTTTTCTTGTAAAGTCTGACTAGGAATTTGTCTATTTTGTTTATCATTTCAAAAAACCAGCTCTTTGTTTCATTGATTTTTTTCTATTTTTTAAAAATTCTCTATTTTATTTATGTCTGCTTTGATCTTTGTTATGGCCCTCATACTAACTCTGGGCTTTGTTTTTACTTTTTTGAGTTGCTTTAGTTATTAGTTTACATTATTTATTTGGGATTGCTCTTATTTCTTGTGGTAGGCCTGTATTGTTAAGTACTTGTCTCCTAGAACCACTTTTTCTGCCTCCTACATATTTTGTACCATTGTGTTTCTGTTTTCATTTGTCTCGACTTATTGTTTGTTTCCTCTTTGATTTGTTCATTGACCCATTGATTATTTGGAAGCATATAATCATTGTTCAGCCTCTTTAAAAAATTTTTTTTTCATATAATATATCTCATTTCATATGATTATGGTCTGAGAAGTTGCTTGATACAATTTCAATCTTTTTTAATTCACTGAGGCTCTTTTTGCGTCCTAATATGTGATCTATTCTGGGGAACATTCTATGTACACTTGAGAAAAATGTGTATCTTATGCTTTTGGGTTGAATGTTCTGTTAAGTCCATCTTCTCTAATGTGTTTTTAGTGCCTCTGTCTCCTTGTTTATTTTCTGTCTGAATGATCTGTCCATTGATGTAAGGTGTTAAAATCCCCTAATATGATTGTGTTGCTATCTAGTGTAATTGCTTCTTATAAATTTGTTGTTATTGGGTAGTTATTAATCTATCAAATGTTAGTAAATATATGTAGTTCTGCTTTCCATAAAACATAATTTTAGAGTAATTTCTTACCTGAAGTCCCAAGCGCACATAATTTATGTATTTTGGACATTAACTGTTTTATCAGAAATGTGGTTTGTAAATATTGTCTCCAATCATAGGTTGCCTTTTCATTTTGTGGATTTTTTTCCTTTACTGTGCAGCATCTTTTTAGTTTGATGTAGTCCCACTTGTTTATTTTTGCTTTTGTTTTCAAGAAGCCTGAGCTTTTGATTTCATATCCAAAAAACCATTGCCAAGCTAATGTCAAAAAGCTTTTCCCTACACTTTATTTTAAGAGTTTTACAATGTTAGGCCTTACACTTAAGTCTTTAAAACATTTTGAGTTGATTTTTATGTGTTGGAAGATAAGGTCCAATTTCATTATTTTGCATTTGGATATAGTTTTTAAAACACAGATTTTTGAAGAGGGGATCCTTTCCCATTGTTTGTTCTTGGCATCCTTAGTTATCAATGTATGTGTTTTTACCTCTAACTTTGTTCTTCCTCAAGGTGGCTTTGGCTATTCAGTCTTCTGTGGTTCCTTAAGAATTTTAGAATTGTTTTCTTTTTCTGTAAAAATGCCATTAGAATTTTGATAAGGATTGTGTTGAATCTGTATATCACTTTGTATAACATTTTAGCAATATTAGTTCCTCTATTCTATGAGTATGGGTTATTTTTCGATTTATCTGTATCTTCTTCAATTTCTTCACCAATGCTTTATAGCTTTCAGTGTACAAATGTTTCACCTCCTTGGTTAAATTTATTCCTAAGTCTTTTATTCTTGGTGCTATTGTAAATCTAATTGTTTTCTGATTTTCTGTTCACATGCATCATTGTTGATATAAAGAAATGCAAATGAGTTTTCTATATTGCTTTTGTATCCTGCCGCTTTATTGACTTGATTAGTCCTAAGAGGTCTTGTGTATGTGTGTGTGTGTTTATGTGTGTGTTTGTGTGTGTGTATGTGTGTTAGGATTTTTCTATGTTTAGGATTATGTCATCTACAAATGGTGATGATTTTACTTTCTTTCTGATTTAGATGTCTTTTATTTCTCTTTGTTTTCTGATTGTTCTTCCTAGTACTTCTCATACTGTGTTGAATAGAAGTGGTGATAGTGGGCATTCTTGCCTTGTACTATATATTAAAGTCAAAGCTTTCATTTTTTTCCCATTGATTATGATGTTATCTATGGGATTTTTCATAAATGGCCATAGTTATAATGAAGAAATTTCCTTTTATACCTATTTTATTGAGAACTTTAATTAAGACATATCTGATAAGAGATTAGTATCTGAGATATATAAGGAAGTCATACAACTCAATAATAGATGACCTCAAATAAGAGAATTAAAAATGGGCAAATGACATTAATAGACACTTTTCCAAAGAAGAAACACAGATGGCCAACATAAAAGGTGCTTAGTATCATTAATAAGCAGGGAAATGCAATCAAAACCACAATGAGATATATCACACCTTTTAAGACACCTATTATCAAAAAGATAAAAGATAACAAGTGGTTATAAGGGTATGGAAAAAAGAAAATCTGGTATCTCATTGATAGGAGTGTAAATTGCTATAGCTACTAAGGAAAACAGTATGGATAATCCTCAGAAAACTAAAAATGGAATTTCCTTATGATCCTGCAATCCCTTTTCTGGGTATATACCCAACGGAAATGAAATTAGTATCTTAAAGAGGTATCTATGTTCCTATGTTCTTTGCAGCAGTATTTGCAATAGCCAGGATATGGAAAAAACCTAAGCAACTGTCAGTAGATGAATGCATTTAAAAAACTGTGGCATATGTACACAATGGAATATTAACAAGCCTTAGAAAAGGAGATCCTGCTTTGAACAACATGGGTAGACCTGGGAAGATATTATACTAAGTGAAAAGAGCCAGACACCAAAAGAAAAAACTTGCATGATCTCACTTATATGTGGAATCTAAGAAAGTCAAATACATAGAGACGAAGGGTAGAATGGCAGTTACCGGGGCAGGAGGTGGGAGGAATGGGGAGGTGTTTGTCAAAGGGTATCTAGTTATATAGGATGCACACACACACACACACACACACACACACACACACACACACACACACAGTAACTGTAAAAAGATGTTAATTAGTTTGTAGTAATCATTTCACTGTGTATACAATGTATTGTATAATAATGTTCTATACTTTAAATATATACATTTTATGTTAAAAATAAAATAAGATAAAATAAAGCATTCATGATCATTTTCTATAAAGAAATTATAGATGTTACATGGGTAACTGTCTTCTCACTGTATCAGTAGACTCAAAGATACATAAAATTTCAAAGATGGGAAACATCTTGAATATCATCCATCCAAGCTCTTAATTATATAAGTGAGGAAAATGAGGCCCTCTCATAACTCTGGTACAAGAATTTCCCAGAGTTATGTAAAAGAAAGGACACCCCCAAATTGGATGGCGTTTCTTTTATGTCACTCTGGGAAATTCTGGTAACAATTTCTGCTGGAACAGGGAACCAACAGAACCAAAGATTCATCAGCATTGTGGGGAAAATCACTGGTGGCCATTCCCTGCCATGTGGTATGGGGTGGCTCACCTGCTAGATTGCTGAGTGAGCAAGGGGTTGCCCCCAAAAATGCCAGTGGGAATAGAAAATCTTTTGCACTGCATGAAAGTAGGGAATATAGGACAGGATTGCAAAAGAACTATGGCAAACGTTGGGTGGCCCCTGCTGTGGGCACTAAGATATGTCACAGAAGCTAAGCAATCTCCCAGGAGGGAAATCACCCACTTGTAGGAGGAATTACAGTTAGAAAAAGACATGTGAATAGTATCCTCTGCCTTAGCACATAATGTCTTACAGTGTTGGTAGAATTAAGTCCACAAAGTTCACATTCAGAATTTTATGTAAATTAGGGTTATCTGATGGCATTTACTTGATACTAAACTTGAATCTATGTAATGGAATGAGAAGTTGTGATGCTTTGATTTAGAAGGCTTGTGGAAAAGGTATTTAACGTGTGGTCATGCTGACGAGATTGAAGTAAATAAGGTTTAATAACATTCTAACCACAAGATTAGAATGTTGTTTTCTCTTTGTTAAAAGGACAAAGTTCTCTTGACCTATTGGTCTATTCTTAATACTGAGATTGTAAAATGTTCACACCATTTGATATTTTTGACAAAGTTCCCCTGGAACATGTCAGATTTTCTCATAAAAGGGAGATATTGAACAAATTAGACTTATTTATTTGATATGTTAAATTACCTGGGAGGCATTGTCAAATAAGTGATGGTAATCCTTAGATTCTATTTGTCTAGAAATGTGTTATTAACATAAGTGTTCTAGAAGTCATATGAAAGTCCTAGAAATCTGGTATGTCCTGGTATGACATCACTTGTAATTGTAGTTATTGAAATGTTCTGTTACAGAAATAGCCAAATTTCCTTGACAATTCATTATGATGAACTCTCATCAGATCTTTAATCATGGCCATTTTTAAGTCTTTTGTCATTTATCGATAGGTATTGTCAGATCCTATAAAAGTGTCCCTGCTAAAGAGCCTCATCTTCAAGAATATTTATGGAAGGGATGTCTGACAAACACAGCTTTCTGGTAACCTTAAGATTATAAGAACTGAGACATTTACCATTTTTTACATACTGATCCCTCCAGAATTTGAAAACTTTTATGGTACTATATATATATGTATTTATTTGTGTAAGTTCAATGAGACTCTGTTCTTATTACAGGACACAATCAGAAATATTGGTTATATTAGCAAGGCTTTGACTGGAATGTCATATTTGAGAGAGAGATAAACTCAGATATGACCAGACAGCTCTAAGGAACTAAGGGTGACTTTATGGAGCCCTTGGAAGTATTTAGCCTGGTACCTTGCATATAGCATTCTTAGCAGCCTCACCAGGTGAGTAAGGAAGGTCACTTCCTGGCAGGTGCAAGAACCTCAGGCTATTTTGGAGACCTCAAGAAAGGAAGAAGTCACCCAAACCAAATAGGTATTGCAGGCAAACACTGATGGCAAATTTCTTGGTTTGGTTTTTCTAGTTTTAAGAGGCCTTTTAAAAGTTCAATCTGAGGTTCCTTATGAAAAATTTCCAGCAAAGCAGGTTGTAAAAGCATCTGTATGGTTGATCACTATTCTTGCTGCACATATGTAAATAATTTGGCCAAGTTTGTTGGATTTAATTTGCAAACAGATGGTTATCTCTTGATGAAAATTAGGATGATCTTAGAAAAATCATGTTTCATTAACACACCTTTTTGGATATTAGATTCAAACTCTGATTGTCTCTGAGGGTTTACTGTTTGCCTGTAAACTGGACTGGATCCTGAATTCTGGTTTCCTCAAATATCTGACTACAGCTCTCCAAAGTAACATTTCTGTTGTGGAAGGATAAAGCTGCTCTATTCCCTGAAGCCCCACAAGCAAAAAAGCTTAAACTAGGTGACCTGATACAGACTTAAAAGGAATCACCACAACAGCCCATGTTTAGGAAATTTTATGCCTGTCGCTGTGTGGGCCACTCACAAATATCACCAAAGACATTCAGATGGCTAGCCAGGAAAATCTGTCAGATTGCCACTGCTTACACTTGCTCTGTCTAAAGATACTTGGAACCTGACATCTTGAAATCATCTCACTGTCAGCACTCAAGACTCAGATAATGGGTTTCTGATTTCTCCAACATTAACTTTGTCTTTCTTTTGTCTCTGTAGAAATACCTCTTATTAATTACTTGATTGCTTACACAGTATAGACCTAACTTCGGGAGTCCACCTTACCTGATTGCTTAGAAGTATTTTTCTCTTGAATCAAGAAATAACTCAAATGAGTAAGGTAGTTTTATAGAGGATGGCACCAGATATTTGCTTTCTGCTCAAAGGGGTACTTGTGCCTCTTATTGGTACTACCTATTGTGTATACATTCCTGATAATGAAGCCAATATAACTACAAATCATTTGTCCCAAGATAGTGAAAAAAATTGATCAGTCAAATATATGTGACTCTTTTGCACATTGGTTGGGGTCTTTGCTCCAAAGTACAGGATCCATGTACTACAATCAGTGTGTGTGTCCTTCTGGGAATAAACAGACACTGATGGGGAATGTATTGCTGTTGTGGAATAGCAGCCCAGTGCTCTGCATGAAAGAGTAAGAGTATAAGCTCCCTCCAAGGACTCAGGGACCATTGAAGAAGAGAAGGCAGAAAGATTATAAGAGTTGGAGGACAAGGTGGAGCATAGTACAGATAAGCCTCCTATACTTGGCCTGAGCAAAGTCATTTTGTTCAAAGACACCATTTTAGAGCCAGTTGCCAGGCTGCATCCTCACACTACAGTTTCAGGAACTCCTCCCTGTTCCTGTAACGCAGTGAATGCAGAAGTGCTTTGTGTCTGAGGAGAAACTCCAAGATAAGGAGGAACTCCAGGACTTGCCTGCTTGTCTACACACAATGATTTGCTTTTCTGCAGGTAGCTCCCTTCTCCCAGTTCTCTGTTAAAAGCAAGCCCAGCCACAAGGGAGTGGCGACTTCAGTTGAGCATCTGCGCTGAGTGCTGTGCACCGCGCAGTAAGTAACCCCGTGATAGAACTCATTGACTCGCCAAGCTGGGCGTGTCTGAGTCATTCTTTGGCCTGTTGGGTTCCCTCACATTTTGGGGGATGGTGTTCCTTTTATGTCTCCCAGGGAGTTCTTGTAACACTCTCAAAAAAACTGTGCTATTTTTTAATGGTTTACTGCCTTTGTTAAGAGCCTGTATCTGAGCTCAACTTTGTATCTAAGGCCGTGTTTTCAAAGGACACTAAGGGATTGTTTATCCCTACATAGTAATATTTAAGGGCAAGAGACTATGAACTAGAGCCTACTGGCTGGATCTACCTGCAGCCATGATTTGTTTAGCTAAGAGAGCATTTTAACATAAAAATAATTTAAGCTAACATTTAAAAATTAGGAGATCTCAAGTAAAAAAAATCTAGATGTTCTTCTGGAAAAGCAAATGACAGCAATATTAGGCTTGCATTCTCCCATAGCAACAATCAGCTTGAGCTGGATAGCACCATTAGACTGGGAACATCCCCTTCGGTTGCCACACCCTTTACCACTTCCTAATGTCCCCTGGCTCAGCTTGCTTCACTTGTTTACATTCCATTTTTGCTCTGGTCAGAATTTTAGGTTGCCAGTTCTGCTCTCTGATAGGGTCATGGGATTTCTCTGTTAGCCAAAATTATACCCTTCTAGCTGCCCAAGGTTTTTTTCTGTTTACATTGTCATACCGCCCAAAGTTACCAGTTCCTGAATCCTTTCTGCTAGCTGGCAGGCTATATTGGTTAGAATATTCACATAATGTCTTACAGTGTTGGTAGAATTAAGTCCACAAAGTTCACATTCAGAATTTTATGTAAATTAGGGTTATCTGATGGCATTTACTTGATACTAGACTTGAATCTATCTAATGGAATGAGAAGTTGTGATGCTTTGATTTAGAAAAGGAATGTCTTTAAAAGTGAAAAAATAATAAAGTACAAAAGAAAAATGATCCATAATCTCACCACTTAAAAATGTTGTTAAATATTTTGGTAATTTTTATTCAAAAAATAAAAAATATTTCTCATGTGCACTTTCTCTCACATACAGGCATGTATGCACACACATACACACCTGAGATCATCTATACAGTTATATATGATGATATACATCCTATATATAGTTTCATAATGTGACTTTAACATTATATTTTCAATATTTTCTGCATTGTTAAATACTCCTTTATAATATTTTAAAAATAAATGCATAGTATTTTTTATTGGGATGTACCATAATTTATTTAATCACTCTTGTACAGTTGGACTTACAGTAATATCCAATTTTTTTATCATGCTGAAGTATACTGTAAAGAATATCTTTGGACATTCATGACACATTTTAAAGTTTACTAGGTAAACTGCTAAATTTCAACCTAATGTTTTCTTAAGTTCTATGTTCAATTAATGATGGGTAATTTTTAACTTTAATATATTAATTGGTGAAAATAGTATACTTTTCAAAAGTTATTTCTAAAATTTTTGCATCTGACTTGATTCATAAATTATATCATTTAGTATTTAGCTATTACATCTCTAACCAGGATAATATGTAAAAACAGATTGAGAAAGATCTGGTCACTGTCCTCAAAGACACTTTATTTTAACTAGGGGAAATATGAACATGTATGATAAAACTGCAAAAGTTTGAAGATGAAAATTCAGTTCTTAATTGTGAAGTCTCAGTACATGGGGTATTAAATGATAAAATGATTTAACAAAGCTGAGGAAATTGAGTTGCAGTACAGTCAAAGAGGATTTTTTGGCAGGGGTGATTAAATTGCAGTTATTTCTGAAACTAGATTCAGTACCACTGCAGATACATTGAAGATGTTATTGATGATTTTCAAGAAAACAATTGCCACTTGATAGAATGAACCATTCATGAACTGCAAAAATGAAATTCTCTATAGAGAAATGTTTTTAATAAATTTTTATAAGTAACACAAAAAACACTGTGAACTATTAGAATATCAAGAACATTTTCAACTCTGCCTATATTTCAATTATGAAATATAATACATGTGCAGAAAATTGTAAGAATACTCTATAATTAAGTAAAAAAATGACAAAGTAAACACCTATTAATAACCATTCAGTTTAAGAGATAGACTACTGCTAGCCCTAGAAACTGTCATTCGTTTATCACAATCTGTGAAAAGATAGCCATTATCTTATAGGTAATCATTCCCTTGATTTTTTACATATTTTAACAGCATGTTAATACATTTTAAACAAAATATTTTAGGTTTTCTTAGTTATGATGGAAATTCTGATCTCATTCCTGACATTAGAAGGAAAGGTTTCAATTTTACAGCATGTCTGATATTTGCTGTAGTTTGCTTTTTATTTTTTTGTTTGTACAGTTTACCCTCAAACAATGCAGAGGGTTAGAGAAGCCACCCCCACCCAATCAGAAATCCATGTATAACTTTTGACTCTCTGAAAACCTAACTCTAATAGCTTATTATATACTGGAGTTCTTACCAATGACATAAATTTTCATTAGCACATATTTTGTATAGTATATGTATTATATACTGTATTCTTACAATAAAGTAAACTAGAGAAAAGAAAATGGCTTTTCAAATTTTTGCAAATTTCCAAAGTATTTTCCAGTATTTTTATTGAAAAATACCCATGTATAAGTGGGCTCATACAATTCAAAACTATGCTGCTCAAGGGTCAACTGTACACTTTTTTAGATTAAGAAAATCTTATTACATTCTGAATCCACTGAGTTTTTTTAAATCATAAATAGATGTCAAATCTACCAAACATTTTAATGCATTTTTTGATATTATTTCCCTCATTTATGTTAATGTGGTTAATTCCATGGATTGATTTTCAAAAGTTAATCTGGTATTGCATTCTGCAATAAACCCAACCTGGTAGGGATATTGGTAAAAGTTTGTTTAGGATTCCTATATCTATATTCCTAACTCAAGTGGCTTATTTGGGCAAAAATGTTTTCTTTTATTGTTATTCTTCTGTTATGTATTGGAATCAAAATTAGTTAGCTTCATAAAATATGGTGGGGAATATTTCCTTATGGATTCTCTGGAAGTGTTTGTGTAATATTGAATGATTTCTTAAATGTTTGGAAGAATTCAGTGGTGACACCGTATGGGTCTAAAAATATCTTCATGTGAAGAATTTTTAATTGTGTACTTAATTTCTTAATAGTTACTTGACTACTCAGATTTTCTATTTCTTCATATGTCAGTTTTGGTAAGTTGTATTATTCAATATTTGCTCATTTCATTTAAATTTTCTAATGCATTGTCACAAGTTGTTTATAATATTCACTTACAGCTTTTAGAAAAATGCATTCAAATTCTGTAGGGATGTCACCTTTTTGTTCTTGATATTGCTTATTAATGCCTTCTTTCCTTTTCTCTTTCAGTCAGAGGTTTATCAGTTTTATTATGTTAATATGTCAAATAGCCAAAACAAGCCAAAATTTAGCTTGTTAATCCTCTCCATTGTATGTTTGTTTTCTATTTTATTGATTATATATTTTTCCCTTCTTTCTCTGGGCTTTATTTTCCATTCTTTTTCTTCTTACATTATAGATATGTATTCATCAGTAATGCAACAATAAACAAAAAGCATACTCAGAGTAATTCAAGAAGGGTTTTCAAAGGGACTAATAACAAACATGTAAGTGAAGGGGAATCACAAGGAATAATGAAATAATTTGAATCCAATATCAGCTGAAGAGACACACCTAAATAGACAAAATGAGAAAGCAGTTATCAAAACCAAAGTAGAGGGAAATGAAGTCATACAGAGTACGCTGCCTCATGAAGAACACTAACTTTTAATTGAGGGACAAAACCAGATTAAGATGAGGGAAGGAACCAAGCAGAATAAATATCCTAAATTTACTCTCTTCCATTCGTCCAGTCCTAGCTGGGGCTCCATGTTGGCAATCAAAACATGAGCAGTGGACTTGGGAGCTCTGTTGGTACATACCATGTACCTCAGCTTCCTGGAACAATAAGGTAAATACTGAATACAAAGAGTATTTCTGGCAGGAGAATAGAAGATATATGACAGAGATGGATGCTTGTGGTTAAGTGGAATTTTCTTTATGTGTCCATTAGATAGAATTGGTTAATTGTGTTGTTCAAATTTTCTATATCCTTCCTGAATTATTATTATTGGTGTTATTCTATGAGTTACCAAGAGGTATGTTAAAACTTCCTATTGTGATTATGATTTGGCCACTTATCCATGTTAATTCTTGCTTTATAAATTTTGATGCTATTAGGTGTATACAAGTTTAGATATATGTAAATGTAGAAATGTGTCTTCCTGGAGAATTTAACCTTCTATAATCAGGAAATATTCCTCCTTATCCTTATGAATTCATTTTGCTTTAAAGTCACATTATGTGATATTAATAATGCTATGGTGGTTTTCTTTTGGTTGGTGTTTGGGTGGTATATGTTTTCTATTCTCTAATTTTTCAAGATTTCTGGATTCATACATATAATTTTCTTAAAAAATAGATAATGATATTATGGTTTTTAAAAAATAATTTCAACACTCTTTTTTATTTAACTCATTTAGTTAATTTAGTTGTAATATAATTATTGCTATAGTTAGGTTTAAATATACCATCTTACTTTATATTTCGGTTTCTCCACTATGCTATATTCTCATTTCTCCCATTCTTGTCTTCATTTGGATTTTTTATTGTTCTTTTATTCTCTATTATCTTGAAGATTACATACTCTTTTAATATTCTTTCAGTGGTTTTTCTTGAGATTGCAGCATGTATTATTTACTTATCAAAGCCTAACGTCAATTGATCTTCTCATACTTTTTATTTAGAATTCCATCCTAAGTTGTTCACTACTGTTGCCATGTATTTAAATTCCCTATATATTTTAAACACAAAAAGGTGTTTTTATTGTTGTCATATATAGCCATTACCCATTTACATTTTCCCACAGCTTTACTCTATTTGTTGGTATTCTTTTCCTCCTACCTATCTGGGATTGCATCTTGAATAACCTTTTTTCAGCCTAAAGAACACTAATTAATTTTTATTTTAGTTTGTGATTGTTGGTGATGAATTATCTTTGTGTGAAATTTCTTAATTTCTCCTTTATTCTTGAAGGATATTTCAACTCGTTATAAAAATCAAGACATTTTTTTTTTCTTTCAGCACTTTGAAGGTGTCATTCCATCACATTCAGAAGCCACCTTTCAGTTTATTGTTACTTCTCCAAATGTTTTTAAGATTTCCACTTTGTCTTTTATTTTTGCAGCTTTAGCATGATATACCTAGATGTTGCTGTTCTCAGCTTAACCATGGGTTCTTTGTAATAAACTTGGGTGATAAGAATGCTTCTAAATCTATAGGTTTTATATTCTGGCAGCTTTGGATTGTGCCATTTTCTCTCCCTTTCTCCAGCCTTTTATGCCTTCTTTTCTAGTCACCTACTGCTGCATGACATATCAGTGAAAACTTTAGTGGCTTGAAACAATAATCACTTGTTTAATTCACATATCTGCAATTTGGACCCAGCTCACCAAGGAATGCTTATATCTTTTCTGTGAAGCATCAGCTGGAGTGGTTTAATTGGGGTTGGAGGGTGTACTTACAAGATGGTAACTCACATGACTAGCCTGTTGGTGGTGGCTATTGCCTAAGAGTTCATTCAGGGCTCAAGGTCAAGGACCTCAATTTCTCTCCACGTTTCCTCATGCATCTTCTATAGAATAATTAGGCATTCTCATATTATTGTAGCTGGCTTTTAAGTGTATCTCAAAACACAG
Organism: Manis javanica; assembly: GCF_040802235.1. Lineage (NCBI taxonomy): Eukaryota > Metazoa > Chordata > Mammalia > Pholidota > Manidae > Manis > Manis javanica. The sequence continues at coordinate 156,933,176 of NC_133157.1, forward strand.
AAAGTAGTTCTCTGAGCCTAGCAACTCACAAGATCAGTTCTATCATTTTTGAGGCTAAGCAGCCACAGGTTATAGACCCAATCATTGGACATGGTTTTACCCAGTGATGGGAAAATATAAAAGAACTCAGGAGTTGTGTTTTGAAATTTCCATAGCCACCAGACAATATATGTTAGATATTCTAACTATGCAAAATGTACGCATACCCCTATTTTCTATTTGTTTCTGTGCATTACTCTGGATATTTTATCCTAATTTATGTTCAAGCTTATTATTCTTTTAATGCTATCAAATATGCTATTTAACACACACATTGATTCCCAAATTTCAGTTGTTACTTCTTTTATTTTAGCATTTTCACTGGTTTATTTTTAATTTCCAGTTCTTTCCAAAAATTCTAGCTAGTGTCTTTCATTTCATTATAAAACATAGTTATTTTAAAGTCCATGTTTAATAAATCCTTGTGGGTCTGTTTCTATTGTTAGTTATTTTCTCTTACTTTAATCACACAGTCTTGTCATCATGTAACTCTGCTTATTATTTTTTTTTAGATTTGAAATTGTTGTAATCAGAATTATTAACAGTTTCACCAGATATGACTTCAGGGATATTGCAAAAAGTATACTTTTTTAATTTTTATTTTACCATAGTTGTTTATTTTATTTATTTATTTTTTTTGAGAGGGCATCTCTCATATTTATTGATCCTATGGTTGTTAACAACAATAAAATTCTGTATAGGGGACTCAATGCACAATCATTAATCCACCCCAAGTCTAATTCTCCACAGTCTCCAATCTTCTGAAGCATATGAACAAGTTTTTACATGGTGAACAAGTTCTTACACAGTGAATAAGTTCTTACATGGTGAACAGTGCAAGGGCAGTCATCACAGAAACTTTCAGTTTTGATCACGCATCATGAACTATAAACAATCAGGTCAATTATGATTATTCGTTTGATTTTTATTCTTGATTTATATGTGAATCCCACATTTCTCCCTTATTATTATTATTATTATTATTATTATTATTTTTAATAAAATGCTGAAGTGGTAGGGAGATGCAAGATAAAGGTAGAAAACATAGTTTAGTGCTGTAAGAGGGCAAAAATAGATGATCAGGTGTGTGCCTATAGACTAAGTATTAATCCAAGCTAGACAAGGGCAACAAAACATCCACGGATGCAGAATATTTCTCTCAAAACAGGGGAGGGTGAGGTTCTAAGTCTCACCTCTGTTGATCCCCAATTTCTCACCTGATGGCCCCCCTGCGACTGTGCCTGTCTTAGGTTGTTCCTCCCTTGAGGAATCTTACCCGTCTCTGGCTAACCAGTCATCTTCCGGGGCCATACAGGGAAATGAAAAGTTGGTAAGTGAGAGAGAAGCAATATTGTTTGAAAAGGTTAGCTTTTTACTTTATTGCAGATTTATGCCCTGTGGCTTCTATGCCCAGCACTTGTCTTGAGGTATCTTTACCACTTGGAAGAATTATGATACTCGGTAATTTCGATATGAGGCACGAATTCTACTTAGGGGTTGTAATTATGAAGGAAGAAGAAAAGCTATAGAAGTAGCACTAAGTCTGCTTATTTTTGATTGAGTGTTGAAATTGTATGTGAAAAATTTCAAAGATAATTTGAGCTTTAGGATGATGATATCTTCTTCCATGAAGGATTTTAGTTTGCTTCTAGAAGAAGTACTAAGGCATTAGAAATCCTAGATTATTTGAATTCAACAACAACAAAAATGAGAATGTTTTAAGTTGGGCTTTATTCAATGAGAAGGCTCGCTTAATTCCATTTGTCTTTATTCCTATAGTGTGGCCCTTCACATTAGCAACCCAAAACTTAGGGGATTTATTCAGGTCACTTTCCTCAGTGACTGGAGTTCCAATTTTTGTCCTGCCAGCTTACGAAACGTTTGTAATCCTTTTTTACATTGTCAGCTTCTCAGGGGTTTCTTCTATAATGGTTAGATACCTTTGAAAAAAGTATGCCCCCAAATTCCATGCTCAGTTCTATTTTTATTTCCCTATTCTCCTGGATATTGGCCATTTAATGCCTTATTGTTTTGCTAGGTCTCTGATGCCCTAACACAAGCTTTTAAAAATATTTATCCAGCTTTTGTACATGTTTTTAGTGGGATGCTTTATCTGAATAATTCGCCCAACCATTAATAGATGGTAGATTTATCACTCATATATTTCAATAAGTTTGGGTAAAACTTGCACATTTTCAGATTATTGCATTTTGTTTGCATAGAGTAAGAAAAGATATACTTTTTCACTACTTTAATTTTTTCAAACATAGTGCCAGATACAGAGTATGTGCTTGGTGTTAGTCAATTCTAAGTCAGTATTAATTTATCTTCTATTCCACAAGGACTTCTGTCTCTTACTTATTATTAGATTTCTATTTACCATTACTGATGTTATTATTAATGAGATTGTATTCTTAGTCCTGCATGAAATTTGTTCCCAGACACTTGCTAGGTTCTCACTGCAGTTTACTAATGAGCTCACTTTTTTATTGTGAGCGTCCATATGTGTCATTTTATTATCTCAATGGGAGGCTAATTTCCTTCTTTTAAAAGCTGTGATGGAGTAAGAAAATACTAGGAGTCAGGAGACTCAGTCTAAGGTCCTGCTTCTTCTCTGTGGTCCCCAGGCTAGTAAATTGTAGAGAAGAGGCTCACACTCAAGTTCATTTACAGTTGCTCAATTCTCAGAGTTTAGCTATCAGAGACACATTAACTACATGGAAGTAAAGTACTCTCCTCTAAGATTCTCTATCAAATATTTTCTATCTTTTACCTACTAACCAGGAATGATTTATATTTTCATTTGTGAGGTTACAGATCATTTTCCTGTTTTTCTCATTTATTCTATGGGTTGTGCATTTAGTTTGCTATGCCGTGGCACTGCAGAGGAGAGAAGGATTTTATAGTTCTAATTGGGGGCAAAAGAGTGCCCTCTCCATTGGGTGGGCTTATGTGGGTGGTACCGTCATCTGGTGCAGTTCTTGTGTGTATTCTTCTAGGCTGTAAGAGTTCATACCATAATCTATTATTTGGGGTACCTAAAGCCATACCATCATTGATATCAACCTGCCAGATTATTTCATTTCTCCTTCTTCAGGCTCAAGCATTGATTTTTCTCAAATAAAGAAAAAAAACAATCAAAGAACAATTTATTCCATTCAGAAGACACTATGTTTCCATTGTCTGTAAAAGGTGACTGGCATAGACTCTTAGAAGGTAGTAGATTATTTATTGTGAAGCTCTGGCAAGAAATCCTAGCCTGGTAATAGACATTGTGGCTGAAAAAGCTACTGGTGTAGGCATGAAACAGAGGGTATATGAAGACAGAAAAGGAGTTCTAAGTAGAGAACTTAAAAAATATGGCATACTAAATCTTTTACGCTGAGAGTGTTAGCCTGTGTTCTAATATATTTATAATTTAATAATGACTTGGGACAATTTTTACATGGCCAAATTTAAAATAAGACTACAAAGTCTATTTGGGGGTATATTTAGAATTATAGCATTCCATTTCTCCTTAATGCCTGTTATGAGTAATTGTCCTTTTAAGGCTTATAGAAATGATGCATCTCTAAAAGAGCAGGAAATGGAAGAGGGATGACATTTATTAAATTTTTATTGTTATGTGTTATGTGGTATCTCCATTTATCCCTGTGACAACTTAACATGTAGGTGATCTTACTCTGATTTTATAAATCAGATTTGTTAAATATCCTTTACCAAGGATATATACAATTAATAAGTGCAATTTAGTAACTTAATCCAAAGCCATATGTTCTATTCTGAAATGTCATTCCATCTCTACTAGCTAAAAAAAGGAATGAGGGGGAAAGATTGTGTGTATAGATAATATCAAGAGAGGAATTATTTCACTGAGCACTGAAAGAGTTTGTATCTTAAAGAAAACACTATAAAACATGAAAATAAGGAAAAGTGACATATAAGGAAACAAGAGTAATTTGGGGTAGGAAATCTGCTTTTAATATAAACTTCAACTTGATTTAGTTATATTTACACTGTGTTCCAAATTATTGTCTACAGGCAAAGTCATCCAGAAAATTAAGGGAGGCATATATGATAAACATAAAAATTAAATCTTTGACAGTATAAAACAAATAACATTTAGTAATTACATTAAGCATGTTTCAATCCCATAGTAAAGTATTAAAAATAGAACTGAACTGTTCAAAGCATGCTGTCAAATTTCTTCAAAATGGCTTGTTTTGAAATGTTGGGTAAATATCCCAAAACTGTATATCAATTTTAGTATAATAAAACATTCTTCAGACCAAAAACATAGCTTTTTTAAATACTCTTAAACATAAATCATACATGACTTTTTCTTTCATATTAGGACACAAAGGATTATCCATTTGTTAACATTTAAAATAATTTTCAGATAGTTTCTACTAGCTATACATAGTTTTATAATTTATAAATTGCTTCCACATACTTAATTCCAAAAAGTAAGCTATTAAGAAAAATTGCCTTAATATTCCTACTTCACATCATAAGTGTTCAACACATATCTATTTAATGTAATTTTTTACATTTACTATTTACTTAATAAGTAACTACTGAATGAATTGAATAAATGAATGAATAAACTTAGTTCAAATTGGTTAAGTGACTTTTAAAGATCATTCAAGAAGTGATCATGCTGGAAGCCTCATTTTCTTATTATTCAGGGCAGTCATAATAGATAAGCAGACAAGTATATGTTATAAATGGTTTACTGTATACAGAAGAAACCATGATATGTTCAGTGACATTTCCTATGTTCAATGCGGTGTTCCTTTGTAGTAATGATTGTTCAGTCAGAGCCTCAATCTGTGGTACATTATTAACAGGGTATTGACATTAGTCCCTACAGATGCATTTAGGATGCATTGACTCAAGTAGTTTGTGTCTTTTTTTTTTTTTTCACTTAATCAACCTGAACCTATAGCACTCTAGAATAAAAGAAGAGGATTTTAACCTGTAAGCAAAAACATTATCTTCATTTCTAAACCTCACAGCTACTCTCTCACTTGCTTGTTTTTAACTCTTCTAAAGCTGCTTTATTTCTGATATTCCTACAAGTATGGGAAATAATGGTCTGTCCCCTGTGTATGTAGTCCTACTTGGCAGAGGGAAGCAGAGTAAGGCTGGACACCTAAGTCAATTGCCATGCAAGAACAACATTATGCAAAAGTTCTGTTCAGAAGCTTGAGATCAGTTGATTCTATCTTTTATTCCTGTTATCCTTGGCTACCCAGCTTCTATCGAAATAAATTATTCTCATATATTTGTGTTCTTCACCACTGTTGATGTATTTCCAGGATCTTTCTGCTGTACCTGATGGAAATGGAATTTCGTTTGCACACTGACTGCCTTTCAGTCTGAGAACACTGTCCATGCCTTTTTTGCCTTAATTTGAAGTGGGTCCTAGGAGAAATTGCTTCTCTTTTCGCCTTCACCAGGGTAGCTGCTCCTTTCTTCAGTCGCTGTGTATTCAACACCCTGACATAGCATTAACATTCTATATGAAATTCTTCTGTTTACGTCCATGCCATTTATCCTGCTGTCCTGTTTCTTTCCTTGTCACTATAATCTTAACAATCACTTCTGTTACTTCATGTGGGTGCTTATATTTGGGTCATTGTTTTCCTGTCCACCACAGCTCTTATCATTAGGAAATTTTAATTCCTACTTGTGACTTATCTAATGTTCTTTCATCCTAATTCCTTGGCCTCTCAAATCTAGTGATATTCTAAGGAAATGTATGATTATTTTTGTCAAATGTGAAATAGCATCCAACTCTAAAGTCTTAGATTACTATAAGCTATGCTCTGTCCCAAGCCTCCTACCCTTAAGGGTCTCTATTTCCTGATAAATCTATGCTTCAGTCTTGTTTTGGTACCTACACACTTCAATACTCTTTTTCTCCAAGTATGTCAGACCACAGCTGACTTCATCCCTTACTCTGAAGTCCATACTATATACAGCAGTGATTCTCCACCTGTCCACAAACCAGAGCAGCACCATCTCTTGGGAATTTGTAAGAAATGCAATTTCCATGGGTCCCACCCCACATCTAGTAAGTCAGATACTCTAATAGTGGAGCCTGGCATCCTGAGTTGAGAAATTGAGAACCATTCATATAAAGCATTAATGTAGCTTTCCTCTCCTTTAATATCTTTAGGTGGTAAAGAATACTCATATATCATGTCATATTTTATTCAAAACCCTTCCATGTGTAAGATTTTAAACATTTCCCAAGTTCTCCAGCTTTATTCAGCTTCTACTTTCCATATGCAATCACTGCCTTCAGTTCAAAGGCTTTCTGTAGTTCATTCACTTAAATTTGAGTACTGTAAAACTGTCAAATGCTCACTGCTTAATGACACTTCTGATGGTGTTTCCCTTATAACCACCCTCTCTGGAGGGTGCTGAGCAAATGCTAACTTGCTCAAGGTATATCTATAGGAAGGAGTGGAGTTAGAATTTGAACTGAGGTCTATCTGAATACAAAACCCAGGCTTTTTCTATTTTGCTGCTGAATTATACAGGCAGCAGCAATTGCATTGATATGCTTCTGTCACTCTAGTTGAAGCAGTACTTACCAATGGCTCTTTTAATTTTTAAAATTAGAATAAAAAAATGAGTCATACATGAAAATCTATTATCAATAACTTTGATACATATCAGGTTGAATACTTACCTTTAGTGTAGAGCTTCTAAAAATGTTTAATATGCTGGTGTGTGTTTTGATCCTCTGAAAAGCAGAATAGTACATCATTGTCAAAAGTTCTTTGACCAAAGGACCAGTTGTTGTGGCTCGTCTATATTAACACCCTGTAGGACTTCCATTCCAAGATCTGCTTTAAGAAACTCGGACTTAATCTATTTCTTCTCCAATAAATTGCTTACCTCATTTGATTCCTTTATTTCATCTGCTCTAATCCTTTGTTTTACTTCCCCACTCTTTTAAATTAAAATACTCATGTCCCCTGTCCTTTTCCTTTAGACACTGCTCTTCTGCCCCAGGGATGCATTCAGAGGGATTAGGTAGCACATAATGTTATGTGCCAGCCATTATAAATATAGTATATATGTATATGTATATGTATATGCACTACTTTGTGTAGATCTCATAATGACTTTGTGATGATGACATTAAACTACAAGTGTTACTGCATCACAATACTGTGAAGTGTGTAGAGCCAATGATGAAAAAGCTGTGTTAGGGTACCATCTGTAGAACATCACTTTCCTGCCTCAGCCGTGTGGGACGGAAGAATTATGAATGTGATTTATGTGGGATCTTCCTGCAGTCCACATATATATTTGTGATGCTATCTGGGGGATGTTTTGCCCCAGTTTTATTGAAAAATCAGCAAAAGTCTAAACTGAAATTGACTGAATTTTAGAATGAGAATATGCACACTATTAAACAGTTAACTTACTGGTAATTGCAGCTCAATCTGTACTAAAAATGTATTAATCTGCACTAGAAGTTGGTTACACCTCTAGGGGATTGTGTTTAACATTTTTTTTCCTGCCAGCATAATATCTCTTTTTTTTCCCTTGTGCAGGTTCTGCTGATCTTCTTCTCTGTGTCCCATGCTCTTCTTGTCCTACTCTGATCTACTCTGGTATGCTTGCTCAGGGCACCTAACAGCAGCGTCAGGTAATGTGGGGATTATCTGCAACTTGCTCAGAATTTAGACTTTTACTATACATAGGCCTCATGACCTATAATGATAGAGATTTTAGTCCAAGTACCCTGCGAATGTTTCCATTTTCTTTTCATGGTGTTCTGTGGATCTCAGGCTCCTTACAGATTCTATATTCTCCTATCCTGGGGAAGTGGGGTGGGAATTTAAAGCCCCTTCTCCTTGGCAGGAAAATTAGTGTTGGATATATGTGAGAAGAAAACATATTTCCCCATGTGCAGACCATGGACTCTATAATAGCACTACATACACCTGGGAGATATGATATCTCAGAACAACTTCACATCCATAGACATGAGGCTACTACATGAACTGGACATATAAAGATGAAAAATTCACAGTATCTTCTCTAAGTATGTCACAGACAGAAGCAAAAATTTGAGTTTCTTCTTAACATTCATAGAATCACAGAATATCAAAATTAGAATTTTAGGACCATCTGCTTGTCTTCCAATCTAATACTGTTCTGTTCTCTGCAGTGCCTCTGCCAAAGGGCCAACAGCCTCTACACAGACACCTTGAGTGTGGGAGGTATGCTACTTCCTGTGGCTGCTCATTCAGTTTTGTTCTGCCCTAACTTCTTGTTGACCTAATAGTTCCATATTAAGAAACCACCTTAAAAATAATAACTGCATTGCACCACTGTGTAGTTATCAGAGTATTATTATGCCCATTGAACATGTTTTATAATGACATGGAAACTATTTTATATTAAAACAGAAAACATATAAAATATGAAAATGACCTAATGACCAAAAAAGGAGGATTGATTTAAAAACTATAATCTATATAATGGAAGACTGTGTATCTTATTATGAAGGATGAGATATATATTAACTGGATATATACATGTATTTATTATTACTGATATTAACTGGATCCACATATCTATATCTATTCTGATGTGGAAACATTTTTGCAATATTGTTATTGCAAATAGTAAAGAATGAGTCACAAGACATTACATTAAGTATGATTCATTTTTTTGTTATATATAATGCATAGACATATATACAATCATATATATACATGTGTAGAATGCTGTCTGGATGATTACAAACAAAAATGTCTTGAAAAGGTAGATGCGACCCCATGTTCACTGCAGCACCATTTACAATAACCTAGATATAGAAACAAGTATCCATTGATGGGTGAATAGATAAAGAAAATATGATATATGTATACAGTGGAATATTATCAGCCATAAAAAAGAGTGAAATTTTGCTATTTACAACAACATGGATGGACCTTGAGGTAATTATGCTAGGGAAAATAAACTAGACAGAGTGACAAATACTGTACAATCTCACTTATTTGTGGAATCTAAAAAAAATTAAGCTTGTAGACACAGAGAAGAGATTGGTGGTTGCCAGAGGCAAGGGATAGACAAAATAGGTGAAGGGAATCAAAAGGTACAAACTTCCAGTTATAAAATAAATAAGTCATGGGGATATAATGTACAGCATGGTGACAAAAAAAGAAAGAAAGAAACTAACAAAACCAAACCAAACCCGTGTATTTCTTAAGTTGTGAGAAATATTCAAAATCTAATTTAAAAGAAATTATTCTCTTATTTTGCTTCAAAATCTGAATCCTCAGATTTGATATTGTTTTTTTCTGGTTTTGTCTTTCTATTGTCACAGACAAAAATTGTACTTCTCTTCCACATAATAACTATCAGTGTAGGAGTACAAAGATCGCGTTCTCTTCTTTAGTCCTTCAAATGTTCTTTGTATGACCTAGTAGTCAGAAGGCCCAAACAAAGTGGTATTTAAAGCTGCAACTTAAAGGAGTATAGGAGTCAGATTAGGGGCTGGCTGGGGTTGGTTGAGATGTGTAAAGCATTCCAAATGGGGGAAAGGTACGTGCAGAAATGACGTGACTCCCTTCTTCCCTCCTCTCCCTCTCTTCCATCAAACAAATATTTCTTGAGCAAACACCATGTGCGAAGTATTCTTTCAGGTCCTGTGAGTAATTGGGAGATTGACATTCTGCTTTCAAAGTGTTTATAGGTGAATCAGAAATATTAAATAGAACATATCAAGCAGGAAAAACACATAAATATAATACAAAATATCCTAGAAGCATGGATATGTCCCCTTGCCATCCTAATCATATTCTTCTAAGAAAATAATTAAAGAATTATTTCCAATCTAGCAGTGTGGACAAATAGTTTGTAAGCTAAAGTAGGAATTGTGAAGCCTGACCTACCTTATGCCACTCTAGTTTTCTAAATTCAGTTTCATAATTCCTTTCAGGATAGTAATTGTGTACACATCTTGGAAGTGTCCTAATGATTTCTCACTGTCCATATTTGGAGAGAAGCCGATCTATTTTAATAGTCCAAGATGTTTTTAGAATATATACTTCTACTTACATATACAAGAAAACATTTTATAGAGATAACCAGAAATTGACATGTTGGCTGCAAAGAATGGATAATAGAAGTAGTAGTCTAAGGTGAAGGCCACTGTAAAAGTTCATACAGAGTAAGGGAAAGCACTATAATCCCTCTTTCTTTTTAAAATACTGCTCTATAGATATATCATTAAGCACAATTTTCTTTTGTTCTGTTTCTCCCCTACAGGTCTGTGAAGCAGGCAGAAGAAATTGCAAGTGGTCCTTAAAGAAATTGCAATTATTCAAATCATTATGTATAGTTCTAATTTTATTTACTACATGTAATCATTTAGAGAATGATTATTTTTATAATATCAATAACAAACAAGTACTGTTGCAACCAGGGGGTGCCTAATCAGTGTGTAATCAGAAAATACTAACCCTGGCAAAAGATTCTGGGCTGATCAGGATGCTTGCTGCCTTTTGGCCTGGTTAGTGTCCTGGGTTTAGACTACTTTATACCTAACTATTAAGATTACTCTTTGATATTTAAAGATTGCTTGAATTCAAATAATTTTGCTTAAAATTTTTCTGTATTTTAACTTGTGTAGGGTTTTCTACTTCTTATATTTTTATAATATTTTCTCATTTTTTTAGATTAATCAACATTATATTTACCAACATGTGCCAAGATGTGCCATTTAGGTCTCTCTGGGAATTATAGCTCTTTGGTATCATCACCTGTATATGTGTTTTGTGCAGCAGCAAGAGACATATTCTCCACCACTGCTCCTTCTTATGATGACCTTCCCAGTTCCTATCAAAACAAATAATTGGTATGTTAATTCAGTAAAGCAGATCCGTAAGGAATGAAATGCATGCCCAAAGCCTATGCCATGAAAATTGTTTGACCATTTATCCAGTTATTGAGCCCAATTAAGATTATCCATTTAAAATTTTATATATGCTCGCTTTTGAAATGTGTTATGCATTGATACTAAGTGAATGGATCTAAGTAAATCTATTGACTAGCTCTACTGTCTTTTTTATCTTTGTCTTAATCTAAGTTTGCTTTCTGGACCTTTAAGGCATGCAGCTAAATTATAAAACTGCCTGGATAACTGTCAAAGAAACAAATGTTACAGACCAGAACATGGCTAAAGAATAAACAAAAAAATTCTGATTATATGAATAAAGTCGTATTCCTAAATCAAATAATATAATAAATTTTCTTACATTAACATTTTCATGTGCATGGAAACTCTGAGACTAATTTTCACAAAACTCACTGCTTTTTACAGGTAGAAACAAATTAAAGGCTTAGAAAACAAGTATGTTTTTGAGAAGAAAAGAGAAGGCAAGAGAGTAAGTTTATGGGACCAGAACACACCTCTATTTAAAAATGCTTACCATGGAAAATATCTTTGAAAATATTCAACTAAAGATCCAAATGTTTTCCCTATTCAGAATAGTCTTTAAAATACGTCACATCTAATGCCCTCATCTGAGCCATGTTTTCCTCCAGTCATCACTTTGTCAGGGTTTGTTTGTCCTGGAGATACTCACCCTACTGAGCACTGCATCAACTTCAGGAATCCAAACCACCAGGATATCAGAGCATCTATTGCTGAAAATGCCATCCAAGACACACAAAGCCAGAAACTAATTAAAGTGGTAAGGATAGATTTTAATCACTGTTAAAACTATTGGCAATAGAACATGTCCAGCAGAACTGAACTCAACTTTGATTTGTGCAGAGGTGACTAAATGTTCTATAGGGAGAGAGAAGGAGGCAGGATGGGAAATCGCCAGGGCTTGAGCAGTCAAGGAAGTGGAAATTTATGAGGGCAGGAAGGGGGTTGCTCGGTATGAAACTCAGCTGAGTTTGCTGGCTTACACTGATGGGAGTTTGATTTCTGTCATCCACAGAGACTGGGAGACAGGGGATCCATCTTCAGGTGTTGGCTGAAACAAACAGTAGATTCTTCCGGCAGCCTTGAGTTTTCCCATACAAGAACTTGATGGGCTGGAATCATCATCCTGGGGATGCTGCCCTGACTGATACGAACTATGTTTGTGTTGGTTCAAGTCTGTTAATGTGGAAGTGGGGTAGATGAAGTCATTTATACTCAGATTCTGCATTCTTTATAGGCCATGGTTGAGGCCAGATCAAGAAGAGACCTCACAGGGGCCAGGCTAGATTTGGTCAAGGAGAGAATCTTCATCCATGCCAACTCAGCAGGGATCACACACACAATCTCTCCTTCTCTTTGACAGCTCCTATAGCCACTTTGAGGCCACAGATAGAGACCAAGGCGAGTAAACAGCTACAGCCAAAATCAGGAAATTTCTCCAGGCTTCTCCCTTATCTCCTCTGTCAAATTTCACCCATGAACTCTGAACCTCTGGCCCCCATTACACATTCTGCCTCATTTGTGTTTCTTAACACAGCTCCAAAATTATTACAGTATTAGGCTGAAAACCCCATGCAAAAGGGCTTTTAGAAGTGCTCCTTAGATTCGCCATTCCAACATCAACCCTATAGGCAGATAGTTGGGTGCCTTAAGTCATGCCACAATCCCCAGGTATCCCTGGCTGGTAGCCTCTGACCTTCTGGACAAAGAGCCCAGACACTTGCTTTCAAAGGCATCACAGTCTAGTGGGAGAAACATGCATATGAACACATAATTTAGATAAAATGGGATAATGTGCAATGAAGAAAATATTTACAAGCTAGGCTACTATGGGAGCACAGAAGAGTAGTTGTGAACCTATCTTGGATGTGGACTTGAAAAAGGAGGAATTGTGGGGTGGGTAGGAAGTAAAAGAAGTTTCCATGGAGTGCTAATGTCTTGACTGGTTCATAAAAGATGAAGTGAAGTCAATTGAGCAACAAAAGCCAGTAAGTAGGTCTTGGAGCAACAGAGAAGCCCAGGTGGACAGGAGTGTGTGTGAGTATGAGAACAATGGATGAGTGGTATTTATTAATAGAACATGTACAGTGTGATTTGCCATGGCAGTTGATAGGGCAGAGAAGTGGTCATGGGGCTGGGAAAGATCCCATATGCCATCCAATGGTCTTCAACTGTGGCTGCTCATCAGAATCACAAATGCTTAAACCTTACTCTCTGGGATGAAGATTCAGTTGATTTGAAGTGGACCCCAGTCATCAATATTTATTAAAGAGATTTTACTTGATTCTAATGAATAGGCAAGGATGAGAACCATTGCTAAAGAGAGCTACTAGGGAGTTTCAGCAGTGGAAAGAAAAGAGACACCATCAAATAGATAGTGAGGATAGCTACTCTGGCAGCTGTGAGAATAATGGCAGAAGTGGGAACCCAGGGAACTGGCAAACCTGGAAATGGGAAGACAAGATACAATTGCGGGAGCTAAAACAAAACGAAGGCTTATTTAGATTTATTAAGGCATAAGATATTAAGAATGTAACTGTGGTTAGGATATTTTGGAGGCAGGGAAGTAGATAAAATCAAAACCTATTTAAGGGCTAGAATTTTCAGCTTTTATGGAATTATTGCATATAGTTGGGGACTGTAGGTACTGTCAAGAGTGCCTCACAGGTTTATGGCTTGGGACTACGGGTGACTGTAGAACAATAAAAGGGACAACAGGGCAAATCAGCTGCTAGAGATAACTGCAGTGTAGCTATGTGGAGCTGCTTATAGGACATTTGATCTAAAATGTCCAGCAGGTACTGGGGCCAAAGTGCACAACTAAAGATACAAATTTGTCATTCATGGGCATAGTTTATGAAATTATAAATATGGATCATTGCCTGAGGGGGACCTACATATGTCTCTCTAGGGAATACCTAAGCATAAGGGTCAGGCCAAAGAGATGGAAGGAAAGAGACAAAAAACACTGTTGAGAAAGATAAGAGATAAAACAGAGAGGGGAACAGCTACCAAGAGAAGAGGCAACCATGATTTTTATGCTGTTTTCATGGTAGTTTTTCCCCCATTAGGTTTAAATCTTTCATCAGAGACTAGACACATACACTTCCTAAGATGTGCTTAAGCAATGAGTTATTCTTCCCTTCACTGAAAGGCCAGGAAAATGTTCACCTCAGGTGGAGCCTCCAGGGATGAGACAGTCAGGGACTATGACTCTCCTCATGTAATGTCACCACAGGGTACACTCAGAAGCATGGGCCGACTATGGCTCTGCCTTCTTTCTTTAGAAAAAGGGGGTATCTCCTCCACAGGCCTCTGAGAATGTCAAGCACCCAGTCTGCTTCATCCAATACTTATTCAACAAGTATTTGTCAAACACCCACTAGGTATCTAAGAACGTATTAGGCTCTGGGGACTCAGCAACAGCAAGACAGACATGGTCTTTGCATTCATAAAACTAGGTGACTAGCATGGGTGTAACACTAATAATCATTTGCAACAGAGCTCTAAGAGAGAAGTACAAGATGCTAAGGGATCATAGCTGAGGAACATCTGATCTACACTGCAGACTAGGTTTAGTTAACCTGCAATATAGAGGATGAGGTGGTGTGTTCAGGTGAACTTGGAAAGGCTTAGGGGAATTAAGGATAGTAATGAAGGAGCTAAAGAATACTTGGAGAGAACAGCATGTGTAAAGATCCACAGACAAGGAAGAACATGGCCTACCAGGTGAAATAAACAGTTGAGTTTGGCTGGACCATAAGGTGTGTGCAGTATTGACAAGTGAGGCAGATGAGAGGTTAGGAGCTGCTAAACTGTAGAGGGTATTATAAGATATAATACCTTCAGAGGGAAGGTGAGACACAAAGGAAAGTTTTGAGCAGGTGAATAGTAAGATGTGCATTTTAGAGAAACAGCATTTGGCTTCAGTGTGGAAGATGGATCATAAAAGGACAAAATGGGGCCAGGAGAATGGTTAGGACACTGTTGCAGCAGTCAACATTAGGGACAGGGACATGCATGGAGAGAAGAGGAATCTAGACAACTGATGATTGGAAATAGATGGGAAGTGTTACAGATAAAGGTCAGATATCTGGCCAAGACACCTGGTAGAATATGTTTGGAATGAGATGTTTAGTTTACTTGGGGAAATGTTGAATTTAAAGAGACTGGTGACATAGCCAAGATATGAGATCATCGGCATAAAAATGGTCAGAGCATAATGGAAACCAAGGCAGTAGATGGCGTTACCCAATGACAGTGTTTGCAGCAAAAAGAGGACAGAGCCTCAGAAACACACAGTACTTAAAAGGCTGGAAAAATAGTTCCAAGAGTAAAGATTGTATGTACACTGGGCAGAGTGGGTGGCCCACAGACTGTTTCTAGGAAGCAGAAGGTCAAAACCAATGCACTTAAAGGTCCCCGGTTCCTGTAAGCACAGCTGGATTTCAGGGGAGGGCCAACCATGGGCTTATTTGTTGAACGACCTTTCATAGTCTAGTTTAATGAGACTGGAAAAACTTCCTGTGGATGGACAGGCTAAAAGGCAGCTCTCTGGGAGTGGGAGGTGGAATATAAGGAACACAGACTTACTCTTATTTAGGAAGAAAAACTAAAGCATTACCCATTTGGAATCCCTTTAGTCAGTGTGCAGAGACATCTACCTTGAAAATTCCTTTTTCTTTGGTTAATAGCAATGAAGAGACAAAATCTTTAGGAGAAAGCTTAAGAATTAGTCCTGCTGTGATATTTTGTCTTCTTTTATTTTTCCCCCTTCAAACTAACGAAACAAGTTTTGGGTGGTTATAAGGAAAGTAACTTTTGCCAGCTGCCGAATTCAGTCTTATAAGGCACTGCTTTGAATGAGAGAAGAGAGCGTCAATCATTCTCCTTGGTTAGAGGACAGCGCCGTTCCCCTGCTGCCCATCATGGCTTGTCTGCACTATAAATATTTGCTGGTTTTCAGCTTACATTTGGCTGTCTTACTACTATTCTGTTTGTTTTTTTAAATATTTATGGTGCCTTTTTGTATCTTTTGTCTGGTGCCTTATCTCTGGTCTGATGTTTACAGAACCCATCTCTGCAAAGCCGGTGAAAGTGGATTTGGATATGAGCAGAAGCCGTGATTTGGCAACTCTTCTCACTATTGTAATCTTTTCAGATGTGCCTGAAGTTCCCTGAGTGCTCTGTGCATAAAGACAATAGTAATACGACCCAGTGTCTAAAAAGTACAGCAGTCACACAGCAAGTTTCTCTTAGAAATTGTCTAGCTAATTGCAAAGGAAGTGAATGGCTTTGTGGTTATACAGTGGACATGGCTTCTGGGGGAAATGGCCAATGCATGGTTTAAAAATGAAGGGTTGGAAAGAGCTTGCAACTAACGTAGTATACTTGCAGTTTCCAATGTAGCACCTTGCAGCTGTATCTGAGGGGCCCCTTGTAAACCACAGGCGTTCGTCTGAATGACAGTCCAAGGTTTACCACCTGGATTCTGAGAGAAAAGGGAACCACTGTGCTTGTGGTCATTTTTATTACTATATTTTACAAAACATTTTAGGTAAAGATAATGAGAATACATGGAAAATTCTTTATAGTCAAGATCATAGTAACAGTGGCTTAATTTGAGCTATGGAAATTTGTGTTTCATTGTGGAAAACAAATGTGTAATAGCTAAGTAGATTACAAACTAAGGTTTTAGCATCTTTTATATACTTGTTTGAATTCACTGTGAAATATCTTTCTTCGGGTCTATGATAGAGGTTAGTATTGGTCACCTTGTCTAGTTCTCTTTTTTCTGGGCCTCTGGAAAGATTTCCTAGCCCTGAGCAGTTGGGCAGGGTTACGTGACTAAATCTGACCAATGGGCCAGTGGTAGAAGTGATATGTAGGACTTCCAGTCCAGGGCATTTGGGAGGTGTGAGAGTTTTCTATACTTTCTTTCCTTTTGCAGTGATCCTGGATATTATAAATTGAGACAGCAGTGTCTAAAGATTTTGGGGTTCTTACTCTGTGGAGTAGAGTTCCTGCTGACCTATATTTGAAAGGTAATATAAATGAAAAATAAATCTTTATTCAGCCACTGAGTTAAGAGGTGTATTTTTTATTGTAGCAAAGTATGACTTATTTTGAATAACATTAGATCAAATTCTCTCCTTGCTGAAGATATGGCTCCACACTATGCAGTGCTAGGCCACGTTACCCTAGATTTTGGAGATAATCCTGAGCTTTGAGTAGGTATGACTGATCATGATTCTTCTCAAGAAACTACCAGCTGTACTTCGAGAAAAGTAGATAGCAAGTAGATGCATTCATAAACTAGATTAAAATGTCTATCTGTAATACATCCTACCTTGACTTAGTCTACATTTTGTTTGCTTAAGATATTACAGAATTTAACACATATTTAGACATATATGCAAGACACTCTTGTTATTTCATTTAGGATTATATTCATATATCTTTCTGTGATTTTGGAATTAAATGACTCTAGAACATCAAGATAGAATCAAGTTTCAGATGGAAAATAAGGGAGTTGGCCTCCCAAGGCTATGAAATGTTATCAAGTAGAATAAATGAGATATTACATTTGCATACATAGATCAAAGCCATAGAACACCATGTTTAATGGAACTGATTATATAATTTCATATGCATTACTGATATGTCTTTAATACCTTACTTTCTATTTTTGATTTATTATGTTCCAAAAACAGAGTTGTATGCTTTGGAAAACACTTTTGGTCCATGAAGTTATAAAAATCATTGAAAAATTAAGTTCACATAGTGGATCTTTGCCAATGGCAGCCAGTTTTAAACATAGCCTTGCTACTAAAAGAAATATTACTGTGCCAAACAGATATCTGTTGAAGGGGAAAGTGAAGGATAGTGTATTATAGTGATGAGACCATTCGGTTAGTTGTTCAGAAATATATGTTTGAACACCTGCTGTATTCCTCAAAATATGTGTAAACTTAGGTACTGTAACTAATCTGTCTGAGGATCAGTACAATAATAATGTTGCTACCACTGTAGTTAAGATGCTTCACAGAGCCTCGTGCTGTACTGTGAATGCATTTTCTCATGTAGTCTTCGGCACAGTTCAGGAGACTTAGGGGAGCTGAAGGCCACACCCCTGCCATTGCACTCAGTGTGGAACAGGGCTCAGCCCTAGTGCGTCTTAGTCCAGGGCTACCAATCACTTCACCAGAGGGCATATTTACCTGTATAATAGTAATAGCCACACTTAGATGAGGCTGAAAATTCAAGGTCAGGGTGCCAGCATGATCCGGTTCTGGTGAAGGCTTTTTTCCTGGTTTGCAGATGACCAATTTTTCACTAAGCCCTATGGAAGGAAGAAGGAAAGGGCTCTGGTTGCTCCTCCTCTTCTGATAAGAACATTAAGCCAATCATTAGGGTCCTTTCCTAGTGACATCATCAACCTAACCACTCTTATAAGGCCCACCTTCAAATACTATCACATTGGAGGGTAAGGCTTCAACATTGGACTTTGGGGGGTGGACACAAACATTCAGTCGGTAGCAGATAAAGTAAGTGATGAATAAATGGTAGTTATTACCTCTTGGGGGAGAAATAGTATTACTGTTTCTCATTTTCTTAAGAAATGACTGTAGAAATATAGGTGTCAGAAATAGAAACCTGGATGTTCAACAGTCTCTGAGGATTTAGAAATTAGACATGACCATTTTAACATTTCTTACATCAGAAAATTGGAATCCAGTTTCAGAGCCATGTTTTTCAAAATAACCTCTTGACTATGACTTTCCATGGTCATCCATAGCAGCTAAACTACAGAAAACAACAAAAGATTGGAACATGTAGGTCCAGATGAACTCGATAAGGATCATCTTGTCATTCTTCTAACCCAAGTTGTTCTCAAACTAATTGGACCAATTAATTGCTTGGAGAGATTTTTCTTTTTTTAATATTCAGAGCTGGGATCCAATCCAAGGACAATTAATTGTAATAGTAGGTGAAGGAGCCGAGGCATGACTGTGAATCTCCTCAGATAATTCCTATATGTAGCCAAGGCAGAGATACACCATAGCCAAAAGTACTGTGAACAGGGCAGCAGCCTATTAAAGAGATATGAAGCTTTCATGTGCTCTTTAAGCAAAACATAAGCATACCTACAATTTTCTTCATGAAAGATTTGTAGTTACACATTTAACATCTTTTTATGATCACTACTTTTCTTTTTTGGTATCATTCATCTATAATTACATGAGGAACATTATATTTACTAGACTCCCCCCATCACCAAGTCCCCCCCACTCCTAGGAATTTACCCTAAGAATGCAGCAGCCCAGTTTGAAAAATACATATGATCACTACTTTTTGTTAGTAGTAAGTATCGAGGGTTTCTTGCATATCAGCTACGTCCCTAAGCCCTCTACATGCATTAGCTCGTCCAGTCTTCACAGCAGCCTAAGAGGTAGCACTGTGATGATTCCTATTTTATAGAGGAGACGGAGACAAAAGGAAACGTAGTTAACTAGGTTTTTGGTAGGTTTTTGGACAGGCCTGTAAACCTCGAGACTCCAGAGGCCAGGTCCATTGTACTGCACAAGGTTGGGGGTGTAAACTTCCCAGACTTTATTATAACTTCATGAAGTTTAGTTATGGAAAGGTTGATGGCTTGACAATTCTAACAAACAACCTGAGGCTGTGTCATGCTGCCATTTGTGCAGGTTGTGTTTCCAACACACTGACCCTTGCCTTGACTTCCATACAGTGATAAGCAGACAGTCTCAGCCACTTGGCTCTGAGAAACTTCTCTGGTGATGGTGTCTCACTCATGTTTATATCCCTAGAGGTAGCCTTGGGTTGGCTCATAGTAGGAACTCAAAAAAAAATGTACAATAAAAAGAACCAATTGCCTTGAGGATTTTCCTACGCTTGGCTCTTTCTTTGGAAAGCAATCCAGAGTTTCTTGTCCCTGGAAGGGAAGTGAGGGTTACCTCATCTTCTCCTTTAAAAATACAGCAACTAGACTCCAGGCAATATGCTAACTTCTTATGTTGAAAGGGCTAAGGACAAGAACAAGCAAAAGGATACTACTAACAATATTAATAGTCTGAATAGTAATTAAAAACAAATAACAGTAAACCAAAGAGCTGGAGTTGTGAGGGATACTCCTATTGTCAGTGGGGTTTGCCCCCTAGCACAGACCCAGGAAAAGAAGCAGGTTGTGATGTTAAGAATGACACTCCATGTCCAGAAGCAAATGAGTCAAGTCAGGCACCCTGAAACCTGGGCCCCCAGTGAGTAAGCCTTGCAACCTGCAGGAATTTTATTTCATAAAATCATCTTGGGAAAGGCTTAATTTGATACATTTAGCAATAAGAATAACTCCCCATATTTAGCACTTACTATGAGACAAACCTTGCGCTGAGTGTTTTACAGGCATAACTCAGTTATTTCCTCACAGCAAATAAATCAGTTATTCCTCATTTGATGAATGAGGAAACTGAGAGTTGACTCTTTTAGTATTCGCTCATGCCAAGAAAGGTGGAGCCGGGATTTGATCCCTAGGTGTCTGATGTGTGAAGCCAAGGGTGAGCACTGTTCTCTGCCCCCCTTCATTAGTGCATGTAAGTACCTTGGCTTGGCTGCAAAGAGTGGGGGATCAGATGTACAACAATCCAAGATACGGCCCCAGTTTTCCTCTCTCTTCCTGTAAGAGCCTACTGTCCTACTTTTCCCTTTGAGGAGGCTGTGTAGCATGGAATTCAAAGTAAATGTTTCCAATCACTTCTCTGGTCTCTAGAGAGAGAATTCTAGATTCTCTCCATTTCTTTAATTCAGACTTTTTGACAGACTTTGGATGAATGTACAATTCGAGGCAAGTCAAAATTGTACAAGTATTCAAAGGCAGGCCATGGAGGAAAGGTGTGGTAAATGCCTCCCTGCGGGCAAGCAGGCCAAACTCTTTGCTGTGCAGTAAAAGCAAAGGATTTCCCATGTGGAACCTCAGCCAGGCTTCTTTGAACTTTGATCAGTCTGAAGAAAGACATTATGGCTAATCCTGAAAAATCTCCCAACTTGGTACCTCATTCCCTGACATTCTGGGCTGCCTGCCTCTCTCCAGTTAAACCCCCTTTTTTTTTTCTTGACAATTGTGGTAAATTACTTAGGCTTTTTTTTGTTTCCATGTAGAAGTTAATGCAGCATTAGAAAGGACCTTTAATTGGGAAGGTGGAGCAATGAGTTTCTGAGTCCACTTCTGCCATTCTCCTCTGTTGTGTATGCCCTGCTCTGGGGGGAGCATCTTTGCCAGAGGTACAATGGGCTCGTAAGGTTATTCCTTGATTGTTTTTAAGTTGCATTTCAACAGAGCAGATAAACTTTAAGAAGAAAAGAAAGAAAGAAAAAAAAAGCCTTGTGTGTTCAGATCACAGATACATGGGAAATGCACCAGCTCAGCTTTCACCACAAGCTGGAGGTCTTCATCTGCCAAGCTGGCTGGTTCCCAAAGCAGGTTCACTGTTGCCTGCCAGGGTTCCTCGTATGAGCTGACAGAAGCCAAAGCAACAGATCTATGGCATCCACTCTGTATCTCTGCACTGTGATCCTGAGGAGTGGAATGTGAGGAGATGAAAAGGAATGGGGAGCTTGAGTCCGTCTAAAGTACACGAGGACATTTGACGTGAAAATCAAACCAGACCCTTGCTGAGGGTTGAAGTCATTCATTAAATTCCCTTCCTGTTTTCTTTCTCACGCTCTGTGTTTTGTTTGCCTAATCCTTTGACTTCATGGCTCTCATGAAATTGGAAGCAAAGCAGTGCTGCCGACGAAAGCGGGCTGAGCTTTTTGTGTCCCTGACTGAGCCAAGCCCAAGAAACGTTGGAAATACCCATTGCCAGCCCGAATTTGCAAGATTTCCAGCCTGATAGCCAGACCAAACAAGTTTGGAGTGATTTGTGGGCCTCCTTGATTTAAACCTTTGTAAGTTTGTGGTTATTTCACTCATCTGTCAGCAATTTTTTGGGTGAGCTTTTCTTTTTTTCAGAGTCAGTAAGTAAACACATTTCCAATAATCCAAAAGATATAACTTTACAGGGTGTGAAATATCATACTAATTCTTTTCCCTCAAGCAGATATCAAAGGCCAGTCGTAACCAGTCTGCATTTGTTACAGATTCTTAGGCTGGTGTAAGTCCAGGGGATAAGGATATGGTAAGGTCATATTCGGTGGTGTGCAGGTAAACATGTAGTAACCTGATCTCTCCTAATAAAAGGCCCCAATTTGTAGGGTATGCCCTCCATGTAGTGCACTTCCATGATGGCTGATTCCAGGCTACCAGAGAGTCATCACTGGCCACACAGTAGGGAAGAGATGTGCATAGTAGGCCCCCGCCAGGCGCCATAGCTGGCTCAAGCATACCACTCACACATCGCACCTGGCATTGTCTCTATAGCTGATGCCAGGAGACACTGAGTTCTGTGGCTCTCTTGCCAGTCAAATTGAGAGAACTAGGGATGGAAGGGAGGCTTGATGACTCTATGCAACCTATGTATGAATTGTCTATGACACCATATACAAACACTGTGGTTAACATGTAGCTTATGAAAAATGAAAGCAGAATCAAGATGTATCTCTACTTCTCTCTTTGCAGAATTATTAAAAAGCTAAGGAAAGGTTTCCAATTTGGGGCAGGAGAAGTTGACCATTTGAAGGTAAAGTGGGACTGACTTCTGAAGTGCTCCCCAGTCCTGAGGGCAGGGCAGATGGCAGCTCTTACATGGTCACATGTGTGTGATACAGGCACTCAGAGGCATTTGTCTGTAGTAAACAAGATAAACTTAATAAACTTTGACCTGATATTTGAGTCCTTTTAGTCACGAACCTACAGTCTTTCCCCTTAACATCTGAGGCTACTCAATGTGGGAAATTGCATTTCATAACCCATCTCCCGGTAATAGTTCTGCTTTACTGACTTCCTATGCCAGGTAATGTCCCAATCTCTTAGTGTCCATTATCTCTAAGTCTCTTTCATCCATGTAAGGCAAAGATCATCTGAGTTCTATACATGAAACTGAACCCAGAGAAATTAAGTTGCCAACATTTATATTGCTAATTAAACCATGGCTGGGATTCAGAGCCAGTTCTCTCTGAAGTCAAAGTCTTTCAGTCTCTTTCTAAGAACCTGTTGTCTCTTGTGTGTATTTATGTGTATAAAGTGCTCCTTTAAGCCAAATTCTAGGCCAGAAATAAATACGGAGTGTATCTGGCAGCCTTTTGCAAATAATCAAGTCCAAGGGAGAAGAATTAAAAGGAATTCAGAGTCAGCAGAGGCTGCCTGTTAAAGGGTTCAGGCCCACTGATGCTCTGAGCACCCAGAGCCTCTCCTCTGGGGAGCCTGGGGGGCAGCTCCTGCTTCTGACATTCTCCCTGGCCTGAGACTTACTGTTACAGTTCAGGATATGAGAAGGATACTGCACAATGGATCCAGGGTCAGGTCTGTGTCTGAAAAGTACAGTAATGCAGGCCTCAGAGACAATGATCATTTACACTGAGGGGAGAGGAGACCATGAGTCCTTAGCTTCAGGGGCAGCACTTAACTCTTGGAGTGGCTCTGACTTACACAAACTCTTCAAATACTAACGTTGCTTTGATGATGACTCAATGGCATCATATAAAGCCAGGTGAGTATGTTTTTTGCCACATCAGTGTTCAGTTACCTTTATTAGAAATCTTTCTGTCTGGGGTGGCAGCACAGGCTTATTTTTGTGGTTGCATCATTTGAAGGGTAGCTAGAAAATGCTTGTTCTACTGAACATAATATAGTAAATGTAGTTGAAAAGAGATTTGAGGAGTCAACCTTAGAGCTTAAGCTTAGTGCTTTCACTAACTAGTATTATTTTGGACATAAACTTCTCCAAGGTCTCATTTCAACTTTAAAATAAGATTAATGTTACCTATCAAGGTAAACTAATGAGACTCAAATTAGTTATTGTACATGAAAATGCTTTAAAAATTATTGATAGCTACGATACAATGAAGATTAACATATATGTATTGACTACATGCTAGGTGCTTATAGAATATGGAGAGATATGTCATAGTCCCTGACAGCAAGGGCCTTACAATTTAGTTACAAAGAAATGGTACAAATACTTAAAAGGTTAAACAGCAAAAGTGACAAATAACATCCAAACACTAGAAAGTCAGTGCAACACTTTATGTTTAATTTCCAGATGAAATGCCTCTGACATCATCCTAGGAGCCCAGAGAAAGGCAAAAAAAAAATTAATGAGTGATATGTGAGCTGCTTTGGAGGAACAATATATAATTTGACAGGTGAGAGAAAGAGAGAGAAAGACATTGATAAGTCAAAGGCAACCCAGAATAGATCCACAGGTACTGTGAGACTGAACTGCATTCCCCAAAACTCATCCATGAAGCCTTCATTCCTCATGTGACTGAATTAGAGATGGAGTCTTAAAGGTGATTAAAGTTGAGTGAGATCATAAAGGTGAGGGTTTCATCCAACAGGACTGGTGTTAAAAGAAAGATGTACCAAAGATTTCTCTGTCATAGAGGACACAGTGAAAAAGCTGCGTAAGCAAGTCTGGAACAGAGCTCTTATCAGATACTGAACCCCACCAGAACCTTAGTCTTGGGCTTTTCAGCTTCCAGAACTGTGAGAAAATAAATGAATAAATGTCTGTTGTCTAAGTCAGGCAGTCTGTGATGCTGTGGTATGGCAGCCTGAGCCAAGGCACCAGGAGCCACGTAAATAAATGAGAGGAGGAAGGGATGTGCATACTCCTCAAAAGATTTTTTTGATTCACATTTTGACCAGTAAGTAAATAATCTTGGAGAAATATTTAGAAAACTAGAGAGTGAAAGGGACAGAGGACAAATCAGAGTCAGCCCTGGAAATGACTTTGATGCCACTGAGCAGTCTTCTTTATCCTGTAACAAATGTGAATGCATCTTAAGTTTTTGAATAAGAGACAATGTTCAATAATAAAGCAGCATTTTAGCAAGAATGATCCTGTAGGAGTGAAAGGATGAATTTTAAAGAGCAGAGAGACAAGGTAGAAGGTTACTGGAGCAATTCTTTTAGAGTTCAATACTAGATAAAAGATCATTTTTCAATCTCTATCAAAAGTGAGCTTTGTGACACATCACATTCCTGCATTTCTGCCAAGAAAATGCAGCAATTAGTTCCATTTTCTCATTTATATGTTTCTTTCACTCCATTACATGGCTTATCTGTTTTTTAATAGTTTTATTTATTATTCAACAAGCATGTATTAAAGCCTGCTAAATGTCAAACTCTGTATTCAGTGAACAAAACAGCAATAGAAAACAAAGATTCCCCGCTCCTGTGAGTTTACATTCTAAGAGAGACAGACATTGATAAACATAATAAAAAAATGTTTTGTCACATATTAGCGATTTACAGTACAGAGTATATGTAATATATAGCATATACTGCTATTTTATCCCTCTAATATATACTAGACAGCTTTTCCATATCTTATATAGAAAAAAAGAAAAATTAGAGCAAGATAAAGAAGATCAGGTAGTGTCAGGGGAGAGTGCACGTGTACCTCATAGATATCACCGGTTCAGTCCCAGACCACCACAATAGAGCAGATAACACAAAAAAGCAAGTCAAATGAATTTTTTGGCTTCCTCAGTACATATATAAATTTTGTTTATACTCTACTATAGTTAATTAAGTGTGCAATAACATTATGTTTATAAAAACATTATATGACCTTAATTTAAAAACACAGTGTGGCTAAAACATGCTGACCATCATCTGAGCCATCAGCAGGTCGAAATCACTGATCACAGATTCACCAGAACACATTTAACAGGAATGAACAAGTGTGAAATACTGTAGGAATCACCAGTATGTAACACAGAGGCACAAACTGAGTAAATGCTGTTGGAAAAATGGTACTCATAGACTTGCTCGATGCAGGGTTGCCACAAACTTTCAGTGTAAAAATAAATGCAGTATCTATGAAGCACAATAAAGTGAAGGGCAGTAAACCAGGTGTGCCTGTGAATGGCAATTTTAAAAAGGGTGGTCAGGGTCAGCCTTACTGAGAAGGTGACATCTAAGCAAAGATTTGTACCTATGTTTCATATTGCAAGTCAAGATGAATGTTTTTTCAAAGAAGGAGGTTTTAAAATAATACAGACAAAAAAAATTTCAGCAGTCATGCATGCAGCGATAAAGGCCTAGATTAGTGTTTAGTGATACTGAAAAAGATCGATGTAAGGGAAATTGTTAAAAATAATTGGCTGCCAAATTACTAACTCACACTCTCCACATTTGGGAAGGTGGCTGAGGTTTCAGACTTGGATAACTGAGACTTACAACTTCATTTATAGATGTAGGATTTTCAGTGAATGATAGTAATGTACTTGTTAAATCTATGATCTTTGCTGAAATCAATTCAAAAGAACAAACTGTACTTTTGTTTATGTAAGAAATATATATATGTGTGTGTGTGTGTGTGTGTGTGTGTGTGTGTAAATTCTATTTGCAGTGAAGATGGAAAACAGCTACTTCCCTAAACCACAGTCTATGAAGTATACCTGCCAAACATTCTGAAATGCAGATGAATTGAGGAAGGTTGCTGAAAGCCAAAATATATGAATGCCTTCCTATCTTGAATGAGGTATAGAATTATTTAAAAGTAGATGAGAATCCTACAGGAGTGTGTAATAGGGAGTAAAGTAGTACATATCCTGTGAATATAGGTTTCTTTGAAATATGAGCTCCTAAATGGGAGAGATCATCTGGATGTGTAGTAAAGTTAAGAAGAAATAGATAATACTAGCTTCTAATCAGAGTTAATGGAACATAAGTTAAATTCAACAATCTGGCAGAAGATAAATAGGATGCTTAATTTTGAGCTATGCTAACCTGTCTGGAGGATCTGCTCACTTCAGGACAAATGTACCCACAGGCATAGGATAAAAATGATATGATGGTGGTGATGTGGTTGAAATAAACACATCTCATTTGAAATTGCTGGCAGCCCCAGATTATTTCTCCTACTATTCTGTAAACTATTCTTGAACAAATAATGAAAATAGAATAATAGTCATTCCAAAATGAGTAATAAGACTGCCATTTCTGGCCCATGTAGGTTAACAAGGACCAGATTTAACCTCCCACCTGAAAAAATAAAACAGGGCAAAATATGTGATATAAGGGGTTTCGAGCTGTTAGACGTCAGGCAATGAAAGGTAAAGATCACTTTGAGCCAGGAAACAAGCAAGAGAAACCCTACGATTGTCCCAGTTTACTGCCTGGAGAACGTTTCCAGTTTCTAGACAGTGGCACATCGGGGAAGAACCCAGGCAGAGGCTGCTCGTTTCTCTGAACTGAGGAGTCAGAACCAGGAGTCTAGGGAAGATGATGAAGTTTGAGTTCACAGGAAAGAGGAGAGAGGAGAGAACCGGCAAGAGTGAAAACTCCAGAGATTTCCAGAGCATTTCCTTCAGGTCATCAGCTGAGTACCAATCAACACAAGCACGTGAAGAAACTACCCCAGACCAGGAAAAGAATAGTCCCAAAGGATTAGAGGGAACCATTCTTGGAGCTCCCACATGGATTAGAACATTTCCTATTATGAACAGAATCCCAAACTGCATTAGGTAGAGCACTCAGAAGGATTTTTCCTCTATAGTGGGCAAAATTGAAGAAAACTGACCACTGCTGTGGTTTTGTTATTAAAGTTTAAAAGCAGGACTTGAAAGGATCAAATTATTTTCCAGTAACTTAATTATGTCCCAGAACAAAGTTGAAGAACATAAATATTCAGTCCTAGTAAGGTAAAATTCAGTCTATCATCCAATTAAATATTATCAGATTTTCAGAGAAGCAGGAAAATGTGACCCACAAAGAAGAGTAAAATCAATCAAGAGAACTAAGAAGTAACCCAATTATAGAATTAGTAGGAAGGACATTTAAACAGCTATTATAACTATTTCATATATCCTAGGATCTAGAGAGAGGTTGAAAATGTTAAAGAGAGACTTGGAAGATATAATAGATGACAAAAATTGACAATGAATGGTAAAAAATACGCTGAGCAGTTTAACAGCAGTTTCAACATTGCAGAGGAAAAGTTTACTAAAAGATTAGTAAAAATGTTGAAATGGGAGAAAAAGAGGAGGAGAAAGAGGAAGAACAGGAAGAAAGGAAAAAACAATGAGTTGCTAAGCTGTGGGATAACTTCAACAGTTTAATATATGTGCAGTCAGAGTCCCTGAAGGGGGAGAGAGAGGAAAACCTAGATAAAAAAAAACAACAGTTAAAAATATTTGAACATTTTCTAAGTTTGATAAACCCACAGATCCAAGAAGCTCAGTGAACCCAAAGCCCAGAAACATGAAGTTAACATGCAGACACATCAGGATCAACTTGCTGAAAACCAATGACAAAGGAAAAATCTTAAAAGAAGCCATAAGGGTAAAAAGATACATTGCATAGAGGAATAACAATAGGATGATAGCATAGTTCTAGTCACGAACAATGTAAGTTATAAGACTGTGGAATAACATAATTTACTGAATTCAAAACAAAACAAAACCTGTCAACCAATAATTATATAACCAACAAAAATCTCTCTATAAAATAAAGACTTAGCAAAGACATTTTCAGACATATAAAAGCTGAAACAACTAATTTCAGGAAAAATTGCACAAAATAAATATCAATGGAAGTTTTTTAGGCAGAAGGAAAATGATTCCAGGTAGAAATCTAGGTTTACACAAATGAAAAAGTACACCAGAAAGAGTAATTGCTTAGGTAACCATACTTTTTCTTATTTATATCTCTTTAAAAGATAATCAGTTGTTAAGGCCAAAATAAAAACAATGTACTTGGGGATTTATAATATATGTGATAGGGAGGGGGGATGGCGGCCTGTTGGAGTCCCAAGAAAAATTGTTCGGAGGTTCCCGCAAGCATTCCCATGGTGATAGGGATTACAGGGTTGGTGCCTTGATTCCTCTCAGCTTGTTGCTAGCATTCCTCTTTATACAAAGCACATCACTTAATATAGAGGGGGCCAGGGAGAACTTCCCGGGCAAGAGCCCTCCAATCTGCGGCGGTGCATGGATGGTGAGCAAGTCCCTGGAGGATGGTCTCAGTCCAAGGAGTGTTGGGGCCATCCTCAAGAACGACCTTCTTTAACTCCTTAAGGTCACCTGGCTCCCAAGGGTACCAGGGGGCAGGGCCCTTACCTCCAGGATTAACATTGACAGGAAGTAGCTGACATGGCCCTGGGACGGGATGAGGGTGGAGCCCTGAATTCTCTTGAGGTGGACAACCAATAGGAGAGCACAAGTCCTTATATGGGAGAGGAGCTGAAACCCCTGCCCGTTGGTATGGGGGAGGAGGAGCTGATGGTGATTTGAAAGGGTTAGAAGGGGAACTAGCACTAGGAAGTGGTGGGTACAAGGGGGCTGTGGATTTGGGAGGCCAGGGGGCAGCATCGAAAGGGTCGAGGACACCACTGCCACGATTCTCCTCTGGCTCTTTATGTCTTTCCTGTCCTACTGGTGTGGACTCAGACTGAGGAAGGGGATCAGAATTTCCCCGGGAAGGGGCTCCCGACCCGGTGGCCTCCCCATCTACTAGGTTCTTGGCAGTCGGCTTCAATGGTCAAGGAGGAAAGCAACTCTTAAGGGCTGCTAAAGTGGGGAAGGTCCCCAGAGGGGGGATATCCCCTTGATTAACCTGGGTTTTGCATACAAGTTGCTCCACCCTGTCCCAGGTATCCCAGTCAAACAAATTACTCGTGGGCAGCCATGGGGCGACCTTAATTAAGGTCTCCCAGGTCTTGATAGCTTGGCTGTAGGAGAGCTCTAGGACCCTACTTCGGAGGAGGACCCTAAGGGATTCAAGGGAGGGACCAGACTTGGAAGAGGAATGTCCCATAGTTTATGGGATTACACTTACCCGTGGCCCGATTAGCTCATCAGTGAAGCGAGAGATCTTCACACAGGGCACCAGTTGTTGCTCTTTGCAACAATGGCGTGAAAAAGATGAACAGGACTAGCCTGTTGCTCCCTGGGGCTGAGCAAGAGGGCAAGTGTCGACGACTTGATCCTCCCCCTCCTTCTGAGGCAGGGGGAACACGAACCACACCAAGCCAGGAGATGTGTCAGCCTTGGAAGCACAGCAAAACTCAGCTTTATTTCATCAGAAGCCCAGCTATATAGGGGAAGATAAGGAAGTAGCAAAAGCCAATGGGATTTGATTATCTCATCTGTCACTAGGGTCTTAGGCAGGTTTCTGCTCAGGTGGAGAGGCGGAGTTAGGGCTAAGAGTGCACGCTGCGGGAAGCTAGTTAGGCCACGAACACAGAAGTAACAAGGGAGGATGGAAACCTCCAGTCTGCGGCCATCACAGGCCTAAAAGAGGCAAAAGGTCCCAACATATATGTAGAAGTAAATTTATGAAAATAAAAACACAAATTCCAAATTAAAACACAAGATGCCACTACAAACCTATTAAAATAGCTAAAATACAATATAAAAAATTGACAATAACAAAGAGTGATGAGGATGCAGAGCAACAGGAACTCAACTCATTGCTGGAGGGAATGCAAACTGGTACCACCACTTGGAAAGACAGTTTGGCAGTACATTAAAAAGCTAAACATAGTCTTACCATACCATCTAGCAACTGGGGTCCCAGATATTTTTAATTAACTTGAAAACCTATTTCCACATAAAAATATGAACATTAATGTTCATAGTAGCTTTACTCCTAATCACCAAAAATCAGAAGCAATCAAGTTTTTCTTCAATTGGTGAATGGATAAACAAACTGTGGTACTTCTATATAGTGAAATATTATTCAGTGACAAAAAGAAATGAGCTATCAAGTCACAAAAAGATATGAAGGAAAATTAAATGCATATTGCTAAGTGAAAGAAGACAGTATGAAAAGGCTACAGATCATACAATTCCCATTACATGTTTATTTTTTTGAAAACAGAAATAATGAAAGGAACAACAAATGCTGGTGAGGATGTGGAGAAAGGGGAACCCTCCTTCACTGCTAGTAGGAATGCAAAATAGTTCAACCTTGTGGAAAGCAGTATGGAGGTACCTCAAAAAACTCAAAAGAGAAATACCAATTGATCCAGGAATTCCACTCCTAGGAATTTACCCAAAGAATGCAGGATCCCAGTTTCAAAAAGACATATGTACCCTTATGTTTATCACAGCACTATTTACAATAGCCAAGAAATGGAAGAACCTAGGTGTCCATGAAGAGATGAATAGATAAAGAAGATGTGGT
This sequence comes from Manis javanica, assembly GCF_040802235.1. Lineage (NCBI taxonomy): Eukaryota > Metazoa > Chordata > Mammalia > Pholidota > Manidae > Manis > Manis javanica. Next base: position 156,964,501 of record NC_133157.1, read on the forward strand.
ACATATACACAATGGAATATGATTCAGTCATAAGAAGAAAACAAATCCTACCATGTGCAACAACATGGATGGAGCTAGAGGGTATTATGCTCAGTGAAATAAGCCAGGTGGAGAAAGACAAGTACCAAATGATTTCACTCATCTGTGGAGCATAAGAACAAAGCAAAAACTGAACAAACAAAACAGTAGCAGACTTACAGAACCCAAGAATGGACTAACAGTTGCCAAAGGGAAAGGGATTAGGGAGGGCAGGTGGGAAGGGAGGGAGAAGGGAAATAAAAGGCATTATGATTAGCACACATAATGTGGGGCAGGGGGTCATGGAGAAGACAGTATAGCACATAGAAGACAAGTAGAGACTCTATAGCATCTTACTACACTGATGGAGAGTGACTGTAATGGGGTATGTGGTGGGGACTTGATAATGAGGGGAATCTAGTAACCACAATGTTGCTCATGTGATTATATTAATGATACCAAAAGAAAAAAGGAAAATAGAAACTATGAAAACAATAAAATCATCATTGGCTGCTAGGAGTTTGGGGAGAAGATGGAGGGAAAAATAGGTAATGCTCAAGATATTTTTAGTCAGTAAAATTATTTTATATGATACTGTAATTGTGCATACAAACCTTTATGTATTTTTCATAGATCTGTAGTAGGACTTAATGTCTGCAAATTTAAAAGTATCTTGTAGGAGTTTGGAGGATTCCAAGAAGAAATGCAGACTGTGCAAATTGTATCTGTTTTGCAAGTATATAAAAAACCCTCACTGACATGGATGAGGGGGAAATGTGCTGATCTAAATATCTCTGGAAATAAGTATAGTCTATGAAACTAAAGGCAAAAGGAATTACAAATAATTACTGTATTATAGTTAATAAAGTTATTTCCCATAGGATTATGGGTTAACCATCTGATACTGTCATACATGTATTCTGAAATGAGACAATAAGTGGATGACAGATGGTGGGGTCCATATTTCTCACAGTTGGAGGGGGACATTACAGATTAGCAAAGAAAAAGTCTGAATGAGCCACATAGCAATGGATTAGATTTGGAGACATAAATATAAACTCATGTTTAGCTTACTACAGATATATATAGTTACATACAGAAATATTTATAGATATGTGCATATACACAGATTAATATAAACACACATTTTTTGCTGTCACCTGGGAGGGCCTGAAAGAAATGACACCCTAATAGCAACAAGGACATCTAACACTAAGATATTGGTTTCTAATACTAACTTCTAATAAAAGGAACCAATACTTCATGATGAAATGACTGATTCTAGGACTGGGCAGCATATATTCATGATGAACATAGAACATCTTGCAGTGCCAGGGAGTAAAGAAATACTGAAAAACCCACACAACTGATAGGTTATTTCAAAAGATCCAAGGAGACATTTGAAAGAGCCCTCAATGGCAAAACTGGAACAAGTTGAGCAACAAAATAAAGCAGTGTTGGAGTATAGCCTAAAGTATAAAATAAATATACATATACTAATACATGTAAATAATTGCATAAAATGGCAAATGGGGGAGAAGAGACAAATCTCCCATACATAAAAATTCCAAATAGTTTATTATTTGGAATTGTCCTAAAGGAGGTGGAGCATATGTACATAGTGACTTCCATCCAAAGTTTGCAGTATGGGAAGGGGGAAAATTGAAGTGACTACAAAAATAAACCTGACAACCATCTCTCTCCCAGATCACAAAGGCCGATGCAATATAGTCATCATGTTGATGGTATGTACACTTGATATGATACAATGAAAATGGTACTTTACTTCTGTGGTCTTCCTCCCAATAACTCATAACTCCAGTCTCATCGTGAGAAAATCATTAGACAAATCACAGAGGTGGAACATTCTACAAAACATCTCACCAATACAGCTCAAAACTGTCAAGGTCATCCAAATCAGGGAAAATCTGTGAAACTGTCACAGCCAAAAGAACCATGAAAAGACATAACTACTGCATGTAAGATAAAATCCTGGACAGGATCCCAGAACAGAAAAAGTTCATTAGTTAAAAACTAAGGAAACATAAATAAACTATGGATTTATTTAATAATAATGCTTCAACATTAATACATTAATTATAAAAATGTACCAGAAAGTTGGCAGCATGAGAGGTGAGATGGAGACTTCCTCCTAAAACCACATATAATATGAAAATATAATTAAGATGACCAATCCTGAAAGAGCAACAGGAAACAGGGCTGTACCAAACTGCATACACCTGGAGAAAAGAATAAACCTCACAGAACAGGGTAACATACCACGCCATGGCCAGGTGGGACCCAAGCCCTTCCCCCACCTCAGTTCACAGGCGGGAGGAAGAGAAACGAAGTGGGGAGTGAGTAGAGGCCTGGGACTGCTGAATACTTAACTCTGGAGATCTGCTCTGGGAGCACAAACCTACATTTCATGGTGCTTTCATGGTATTCTTGTGATTAGGGGATTGGAAAGCTAAGACAGGCAGAATACCTGGACAGACTGAGATTCCAGCCACTTGTGGAAAGCAGGGATCCATTTCTGGCAGCTCTGAGACAAAAGAAAGGCAGGCAGTCTGAGAGACTTCCTAACAGCAAGAGGGCTGCTAAAGGGGGCAAGGATTGCACAGAGCTTACTGCTCAGGAGAAAGGACAGGTAGACAAAGTTGTCTGGGTGCAATCTGCCCAGCACGTTTGGAACTTTCTCGATCTTCAGGTGCTCTAGCTCCCTGGCTGGCTACACAGCTTGAAGGACCCCCTCCATGATATGCAGACTACTGCACCTTTCTCCCAGCCAGTCCCACCTGGCTGTCAAATGGGCAAACCCTACCCTAGTGTTGGCCAGCCAGAGGGAAACCCCATCTACAGCAACTACAAATGCCAAACAGAGAGGCTTATACCTGTGTGCTTGGCCCATTGATTCTGGCAGTGGAGGCAGGCATAGAAGCCAGGAAGCAGGAAACAGCTCTTTCCTCCCCCAAGGCATCAATACCACTCCCCTGCAATCCCCAACATTACTTCAGAGACTGAGCAGCTCCAGATAGTAGAGCTCCTGGGCACTGGAGGGTGCCATATACAAATATGAAATACCAAAGAAACCTGGTTCAAAGTAAAATTATGAATACAACACCTGAGAAAGATTCAAATGAAATCAACCTCAGGAATCTTTCTGAAAGGGATTTCAAAATAAAAATCATTAATATGGTCATGGAGGTACAGAAAAATATTCAAGAACTCAGGACTGAATTCTGGTCATAGATCCAATCATTCAAGAGCACAGTGGAAGGTATTAAAAGCAGATTAGATATGGTGGAGGTGACGATAAATGAAATAGAAGTTAGAGAAGAGGAATACAAAGAAGCTGAGCCACAGAGAGAAAAAAGATTCTCTAGGAATGAAAGAATATTGAGAGAGCTGTGTGACCAATCCAAACAGAACAATATTCACATTATATGGGTACAAGAAGAAGAGAGAGAAAGAAATGGATAGAAAGTGTCTTTGAGGAGGATATTGCTGAAAACTTCCCCAATCTGGGGTAGGAGATAGTCTCTTAGGCCATGGAGGTGCACAGATCTCCCAACACAAGGGACTCAAGGAAGACAAAACCAAAACATATAATAATTAAAATGGCAAAGATCAAGGATAAGGACAGACTACTAAAAGCAGCCAGAGAGAAAAATAAGATCACATACAAAGGAAAGCCCATCAGGCTAACATCAGACTTCTCAGCAGAAACCTTACAGGCCAGAAGGGAGTGGCATGATATATTTCATGCAATGAAGCAGAAGGGCCTTGAACCAAGAATACTTTATCCAGCAAGATTATCATTTAAATTTGAAGGAGGGATTAAGCAATTTCCAGATAAGCAAAATCTGAGAGAATTTACCTCCCACAAACCATCTCTACTTGAAAGGACTGTTATAGATGCAAGTGTTCCTAAGGTTTAATAGCTGTCGCCAGTGGTAATAAAACCATAGTTAAGAAAGTAGAACAGATTCAAGATGACAGCATGAGAGGTGAGAGAGAGAACTCCTCCCCAAATCACAAATAGTATGAAAATATAGTTAATTAATACAACTAAACCTAAAACAGCAACAGGAAAGAAGGCTGAACCAGACTGCATACAGACATCACGAATAGAGCAGACCTCATGAAACAGGGTAATGTACCAAAGCCTTGATCCCATGGACTCAAGCCATTCCTCCAACCCAGCTCACTGGCAGCAGAAAGAGAAACAGAGTGGGGAGGGGGTGGAAGCCTGGGAATACTGAACACCTTGCCCTGGAGATCTGCTTTGCAAGAAGAAACCTACACGGTGTGGTGCTCTGGAGGTTGGGGAGCTGGGACAGGCAGACTGCCTGAGAGACTGAGATTCCAGCCACTTGTGGAGGACAGAATCCACATCCGGCCGCTTTGTGACAGAGGACAGGTAGGCAGTCTGAGAGGCTTCCTAGCAGCAAGAGGGTTGCTGAAGGGGCAGGTTTTGCATTGAGCTTACTGCACAGGAGAAGGAAGAGCTGGACAAGGTTGCCTGAAGATGCTCTGCCCAGTGGTTTGGGAACTTTGAGGAGCATCAGGCACTCCATCCCCCTGGCTGGCTGCTCAGCTCTGAGGCCCCCCACTGTGATACGCAGTCTGCCGAGACTTCCTCCTGGCCTGACAGCACCAGCTCGCAAACCAGCAGTCACTGTGCTCATCAGGACAACAAGAGGGAGGTCCTGCCTACAACAGCTAGAGACCCCAAGCACAGAGGCAAACAACTGTGGGCTCAGCCCACTGTCTCTGATACTGTACACAGGCACCTCAGCTGGGAATCAGGAAACAGATGTTTCCTCCACCCAGGCACCAGTTCTGCTCCCCAGTGATGCCCAACCTCACTCTAGGGGATGAGCAGCTCCAGAGACTAGAGCTTCTGGGCACTAGAGGGCACCACATAGAATTATGAAATGTCAAAAGAACCTGGTTCACACCAAAATCTCACAAACCCCAGAAAAAGAGCCAAATGAAACTGAACTCAACAATGTTCCCAAAAGAGAGTTCAAAATAAAAATCATAAACATGCTTATGGAGGTTCAGAAAAATATTCAAGAACTCAGGAATGAATTTAAGATGGAGATTCAATCATTGAGAAATTCCAAATCTGAAATGAAACATACAATGTAGGGATTTAAAAGCAGATTAGATGTAGAAGAAGAGATAGTAAATGAAACAAATTAGAGAACAGGAATACAAAGAAGTTGAGGCATAGAGAGAAAAAAGAATCTCTAAGCAAGAAAGAATATTGAGAGAATTGTGTGACCAATCCAAAAGGAACAATATTCGTATTATAGGGGTGCCAGAAGAAGAAGAGAGTGAAAAAGGGATAGAAAGTGTCTTTTAAGAGGTAATTGCTGAAAACTTTCCCAATCTGGAGAAAGAGATAGTCTCTCAGGCCATGGAGGTGCACAGATCTTCCAACACAAGGGATGCAAGGAAGACAACATCAGGACATATAATAATTAAAATGGCAAAGATCAAGGATAAAGACAGACTTTTAAAAGCAGCTAGAGAGAGAAAAAAGATCACATACAAAGGAAAATCCATCAGGCTATCATCAGATTTCTCAACAGAAACCTTATAGGCCAGAAGGGAGTGGCATGATATATTTAATGCAATGAAGCAGAAGGGCGTTAAGCCAAGAATACCCCACGTGGCAAGGTTAACATTTAAATTTGAAGGAGGGATTAAACAATTTTCAGATAAGCAACAGCTGAGAGAATTACCACCCACAAACTACTTCTACAGTGCATTTTGGAGGGACTGTTATAGATGGAAGTATTCCTAAGGCTAAATAGATGTCACTCAAGGGATAGACAAAGAGTACAAAATATGATTCATAACATACAAAGAATGGAGGAGGAAGAAAAAGCAGGAAAAAAAGAAAAGAATCTTAGGTTGTGTTTGGAATAGCATACAAAGTGAGTTAAATTAGGCTATTAGATAATAGCCTTTGGTAACCATGAATCTAAAGCTTGCAATGGCAAAAAGTACATACCTGTTGATAATCACCCTAAATGTAAATGGCCTGAATGCACCAATCACAAAGAGTCACTGAATGGATAAAAAAACAAGACCCATCTATATGCTGCCTACAAGAGACTAACTTCAAAACCAAAGACATACACAAACTGAAAGTAAAGGGATGGAAAAGATATTTCATGCAACTAATAGGGAGAAAGAGGCAGCAGTTGCAGTACTTGTATCAGACAAAATAGACTTCAAAACAAATAACTAACAAAATACAAAGAAGGACATTATATAATAATAAAAGGGTCAGTCCAACAAGAAAATATAACTATTATAAATATCTATACACCCAATACCAGATCACCTACATATGTGAAACAAATACTAACAGAATTAAAGGGGGAAATAGAATGCAATGCATTCACTTTAGGAGACTTCAACACACCACTCACACTGAAGTACAGATCAACCAGACAGAAAACAAGTAAACAGACAGAGGCACTGAACAACATATTAGAACAGATGGACCTAACAGACCTCTACAGAACACTTCATCCAGAAGCAACAGGATACACATTCTTCTCAAGTGCACATGGAACATTTTCAATAATAGATCATATACTAGATCACAAAAAGAACCTCAGTAAATTTAAAATGATTGAAATTGTACCAACTAGCTTTCAGATCACAAAGGTATGAAACTAGAAATAAACTTCACAAAGCAAATGAAAAAGCCCACAAACACATGTAGGCTCAATAACATGCCCCAAAATAATCAATGAATCAATGACCAAATAAAAACAGAGATCAAGCAATATATGGAGACAAATGACAACAATAACTCAACACCACAAAATCTGTGGGATGTAGAGAAGGCTGTGCTAAGAGGGAAATATACTGCAATACAGGCCTACCTTAGGAAAGAAGAACAATCCTATATGAACAGTGTAAACTCACAATTAATGAAACTAGAAGAGGAAGAACAAATGAGGCCCAGAGTCAGTGGGAGGGACATAATAAACATTAAAGTAGAAATAAATATAATTGAGAAGAATAAAACAATGGAAGAATCAATGAAAGCAGGAGCTGGTTCTTCGAGAAAATAAACAAAATAGATAAACCTCTAGCCAGACTTCTCAAGAAATAAAGAGAGTCTACTCACATAAACAGAATCAGAAATGAGAAAGGAAAAATCACTATGGATATGACAGAAATATAAAGAATTGTAAGATATTACTATGAAAAATTATATGGTAACAAACTAGATAACTTACAAGAAATTGACAACTTTCTAGAAAAGTACAACCTTCCAAGGCTGACACTGGAAGAAACAGAAAAACTGAATAACCAATTACCAGCAAAGAAATTGAATTAGTAATCAAACAACTACCTAAGAACAAAACACCTGGACCAGATGGTTTCACTGCTGAATTTTATCAAACATTTAGTGAAGACCTAATAACCATCCTCCTTAAAGTTTTCCAAAGAGTAATAGAAGAGGGAATACTTCCAAACTCATTCTATGAGGCCAGCATCACTCTAATACCAAACCAAGGCAAAGACACCACAGAAAAAGAAGATTACAGACCAATATTCCTCATAAACATAGACTCAAAAATATTCAACAAAATAATAGCAAACTAAATTCAAAAAAACATCTAAAAGATCACCCATCATGATCAAGTAGGATTTATTCAAGGGATGCAAGGATGGTACAAAATTCAAAAATCCATCAACATCATCCACCACATCAATAAAAAGAAGTACAAAAACCACATGATCATCTCCATAGATGCTGAAAAAGCATTTGACAAAATTCAACATCCATTCATGATAAAAACTGTCAACAAAATGGTTATAGAGGGGAAGTACCTCAACATAATAAAGGCTATATATGAGAAACCCACAGCCAACATTATATTTAACAGCAAGAAGCTGAAAGCTTTTCCTTTAAGATTGGGAACAAGACAAGGATGACCACTCTCTCATGAATAGGAAGATTTAATATTGTCAAAATGGCCATCCTGCCTAAAGCAATCTACAGATTCAATACAATTCCTATCAAAATACCAACAGCAATCTTCAATGAACTAGAGCAAATCATTCTAAAATTCATATGGAACCACAAAAGACCCCGAATAGCCAAAGCAATCCTGAGAAGGAAGAATAAAGCTGTGGGGATAATGCTCCCCAACTTCAAGCTCTACTACAAAGCCACAGTAATCAAGACAATTTGGTACTGGTACAAGAACAGAGCCACAGACCAATGGAACAGACTAGGGAGCACTGATATAAACCCAACCATATATGGTCAATTAATCTACAATAAGGAAGCCATGGACATACAATTGGGAAATGACAGCCTCTTCAACAACTGGTGTTGGCAAAACTGGACAGCTACATATAAGAAAATGAAACTGGATTACTGTTTAACCCCATACACAAAAGTTAACTTGAAATGGATCAAAGACCTGAATGTAAGTCATGAAAGCATAAACATACAAAAACAACATAGCAAAAATCTCCTGAATATAAGCATGAGCAACTTCTTCCTGAACGCATCTCCTCAAGCAAGGGAAACAAAAGCAAAATGAACACATGGGGCTACATCAAACTAAAAAGTTTCTGTACAGCAAAGTCACCATCAATAGAACAAAAAGGCACCTTGCAGTATGGGACAATATATTCATAAATGACATATCTGACAAGGGGCTAACATCCAAAATATATAAAGAACTCATACACCTCAATACCCAAAAAGCAAATAACCTGATTAAAAAATGGGCAGAGTATATGAAGAGACAATTCTCCAAAGAAGAAATTCAGATACCCAACAAACACATGAAAAGATACTCCACTTCACTAATCATCAGGGCAATGCAAAATAAAACCATAATGAGACATCACCTCACACCAGTAAGGATGGCCAGCATTGAAAAGACTAAGAAGAACAAGTGCTGGTGAGGATGTGGAGAAAGGGGAACACTCCTACACTGCTGGTGAGAATGTAAGCTAGTTTCAACCATTGTGGAAAGTAATATGGAGGTTCCTCAAAAAACTAAAAATAGAAATACCATTTGACCCGGGAATTCCACTCCTTGGAATTTACTCAAAGAATACAACTTCTCAGAGTCAAAAAGACACATGCACCCCAATGTTTATTGCAGCACTATTTACAAAAGCCAAGATATGGAAACAACCTAAGTGTCCATCTGTAGATGAATGGATAAAGAAGATGTGGTACATATACACAATGGAATAGTATTCAGCCATAAGAAACAAACAAATTCTACCATTTGCAACAACATAGATGGAGTTGGAGGATATTATGCGCATTGAAATAAGCCAGGCGGAGAAAGACAAGTGCCAAATCATTTCCCTCATTTGTAGAGTATAACAACGAAGCAAAACTGAAGGAACAAAATAGCAGCAGACTCACTGACTCCGAGAAGGGACTAGTGGTTACCAAAGGGGAGGGGTTTGGGAGGGCAGGTCAGGAGGGAGGAAGAAGGGGATTAAGAGGCATTATGTCTTGTACATATGGTGTTGGGGGTTACGGGGAAAACAGTGTAGCATAGAGAAGGCAAACAGTGAATCTGAGGCATCTTATTATACTGATGGACAGTGACTGTATTGGGGTATGGGTGGGGACTTCATAATACTGGTAAAAGTAGTAACCACATTATTTTTTCATGTTAAATCTTCCTAAGAGTCTATATCAATAATACCTTAATAAAAAATGTATCATCATTAGTAGGGGAAATTGTATAGGGTATATGAGAACTCTCTGTACTCTCTTAATTTTTCTGTAAATCCAAAACTGTTCTAAACAATAAAGTCTATTTAAAAGTAAAAACAATCAATGACACAAAGCCCATGAGAAGAAGAATGTACACAGTTGTAAGGTTCTTATACTGCGTGTGATGTAAAATCAGTTAAACATATGCTGTAGTAAGCTAAAGATGAATTCGTTAAACCCAAAAGGATTCACTAAAATAACATAAAGACTTACAACTAATAAGCCAACAAAAGAGATAAAATGGAATCTTTTTTTTAAAGTCAATACAGAAGAAGAAAGAAAGGAAAATGGAACAAATAATACATGGACACAATAAAGCCACAAATAGCAAACTAGTAGATTTGAAATACATCATACCCAAATCACATTAGATGTAAATGTCAAAACTGATTTAAAAGTATTAGATTACAGATTAGACAAAAAGCAAGCTCCAAATATACGGTCTTATAAGGTTGTATTTAAAATATAAAGATAATAGGCTAAAAGTTAGAAAAAGATATATGTTGACAGCAGTTTTAATAATGGTAGAGTGGTTGCATTAATATCAGACAAAGTCATTTCTAGGGGCAAGAAAGTTACCAGTCATAATGAGGAATATTGCCTAATGACAAAGGGATCAATTCATCAAGAGGACTAACAATTTTAAATGTTTATGGACTTAATAACAGAGCTTCAAAATACATAAAGAAAAAAAGTGAGAAGTTTTCATCCAATATTTCTTTTACTACTTTTTCAGCCCTGCCCACTTTTTCCTCTCCCTCTGGAACTTCTGGAATGAAGGTTAGATCTTTTGTAACAGTATCATAGGTCCTGGAGGCACTGTTCAATCATTTTTATTTCTTTTTTCTCTCCTTGTTCAGATTGGCTAATTTCAATTCCATTTTTCAGTTCACTGATTCTTTTCTTTGCTCTCTCCATCCTGCTTTTGAGCCCATTCACTGAACTTTTTATTTTGGTTATTGTATTTTCCAATTCCAAAATTTCCATTTGTTTGATTCTGAAAGTATTGAGAGGTTACACATATTCTCATTGCACACTCACACACAGTACTGTAAATAATCTGACATGGTGGTTTTCCAAATGTGATACCAGGCCGACAGAGATAGTCACTGAGGACTTGGTAGATATTCACATTTCAGGCCCCACCCTAGACCTATGCAGTAAGGGATTCTGAGGTTGGAGCCCAGTGATCTTGTATTCCAACAAGTCCTCCAGTTACTCTGATCTAAGCTAAAATTGGAGTCCATTCTTCTGGGGAATTAATTTCTAATATATTCCTCCAGATCTCTTCCTATTCTTCCTAACACACAGAGATGCATGGATATGTGCGCACACACACACACACACACACACACACACACACACAGATATGGAATGGCTTCTGCTGAACCTTGAGTGATACCCACTTGACTGCCAGCCGGAAGATGTCCTGCTCAAACCAAAAGAAAGGATAGCTAGAAAAGACTTCATAATGGGACTAAAAGCTGGTCTGGCTCACATATAATGACTAAACACAAATGAGAGCTTTTATTCCTCTCTCACCTACACTCTTCATATGCTGCACATGCCATTAACAATACTGGGATTTTGAAGGGACTGACTAAAAAAAAATCACCCTTCTTCCTCTGACTGCTTCCTGCTTCCTGCTGCCAGGTTCTGTGTGATTTGATAATATGCAAGGAAACATGAGCAGATGGAAACCAAAATCAACTTTCAGAGGTCTTTCCTAGTGTAAGCACATAAGTGCTTGTTCATACCTTCCCCTCACAAGCAGACCTGGGATCTGCCCATCCAAGCGGAAGTTCCCATACACAGAACAGGTCCACTCACTCAGCTCTTTGCCTCCCCCTCGTTCAGATGAGGAAGGAGAAAAGAGACCCAATGCCCCTGCTGGGGATTATTGCTAGACCAGCTGCTTTCATGTGAGAAATGTAAACAGTGACTATTGCTCACTTCCTAGAAAAACAGTATTCACACCAGGAACAGGCCTGAACAGTGGGGCAAAGATCCCAGAGTGTTTAGGGAACATCCACCTTGTGGAAACTAATATAGCCTGGAAAGCAATAAAATAATTAGTGACATTTACAGATAGCTTATTCTGGGTAAGCTACTTTTCTTTGTGGTTTATATATATTTACCTTTTTGATACTATTTTTATAAACCCATAGGTGAATGTATGGTTAAGTCCATTTTGTAAAAGGAGAGACTGGTGCTAGGAAGTTACAAATAGCTTCTGCCTGGGTTTGGAAGTGCAGCTATGGAAGAGAATACAGTGGATTCTGCTTTTACAGCAAATTGAATGTTCACTCACATAAATCATGGTAACCAAATGAACAAAATAAGAGTTTATTATTAAGGGCAAATAGTATTTTGAGAAATCTGATTAAAGTTTTTTGGTGTGTGTGTCCTACTTTTCTTTTTGGTATCATTAATACAAATCACATTAGCAACATTGTGGTTACTAGATTCCCCCCATTATCAAGTCCCCACCACAAACCCCATTACAGTCACTGTCCATCAGCCTAGTAAGATGTTATAGAGTCACTACTTGTCTTCTAGGTGCTATACTGCCTTCCCCATGCCTGCCCCCTATGTTATGTGTGCTAATCATAATGCCCCTTATTCCCCTTCTCCCTCCCTTCCCACCCATCCTCCCCAGTCCCTTTCCCTTTGGTAACTGTTAGTCCATTCTTGGGTTCTGTGAGTCTGCTACTGTTTTGTTCCTTCAGTTTTTGCTTTGTTCTTATGCTCCACAGATGAGTGAAATCATTTGGCATATGTCTTTCTCCACCTGGCTTATTTCACTGAGCATAATACCCTCTAGCTCCATCTATGTTGTTGCACATGGAAGGATTTGTTTTCTTCTTATGGCTGAATAATATTCCACTGTGTATATGTACCACATCTTCTTTATCCATTCATCTACTGATGGACACTTAGGTTGCTTCCATTTCTTGGCTATTGTAAATAGTGCTGCAATAAACATAAACATAGGGGGTGCATATGTCTTTCTGAAACTGAGATCCTGCATTCTTTGGGTAAATTCATAAGAGTGGAATTCCTGGGTCAATTGATATTTCTATTTTTAGTTTTTTGAGGAACCTCCATACTGCTTTCCACAATGCTTAAACTAGTTTACCTTCCAACCAGCAGTGTAGGAGGGTTCCCCTTTCTCCACATCCTCACCAGCTTTTGTTGTTCCTAGTCTTTTCTATGTTGGCCATCCTTCCTAGTTGATAAAAGTTTTCTATTTAAAATCTGATTCAAATTTTTTGAATCATATTAGTGTTTTGAATCATAGTAGCATAAGCTTTTATTTTATTGAGAATATCTTACTGCTTTTAGATATTCTTTTACTTTTCTTCTCCATAAAAGGATTTGACTGATTAGTTACAGTGTAAATATTCTCTAGTGTTGTTCCTGTTGTTAAACCTTTGAGTAATTTATGAAAAGACTGGGGGCCCTGTGAGAGAAGGGTCTCTGTCCTTACTTTGGTGTTCCCAGTGTCCAGAACATACTTACTAATGCTTTTTTGAAGTGTACATACTTTCTAAGAAAATAAGAGCTTCTTATGGAGTTTATCTTCATAGGTAGCCCCAGAAATATAGCTGACCCTCAAACAACATGCAAGTTAGGGACCTGACCCCTGCATAGTCAAAAATATGCATATAACTTTTGACTCACCACAAACTTAACTACTTATAGACTACTGCTGACTGGAAGCCTTACCAATAAAAAGTTGATTAACCCATATTTTGTATATCTTATGTATTATATCCTGTATTCTTGCAATAAAGTATTCTAGAAGAAAGAAATGTTATTTAGAGAATCATAAGGAAGAGAAAATACATTTACAGTACTGTAGAGTATTTATTGAAAAAAAATCTGCATGTAAGTGGACCAACATAGTTCAAACTTGTGTTGTTCAAGAGTAGACTACTATTGTTTTCTCTGATGAGCCTAATCCACCACTGTGTATTTATGATTTCAGCTGGAATCCATGATAAGTTCCTCCTGTTATAATTAATTGAACACAATGTCTGAGGCTTCAGACTTGCCTAACCTTCAATTCCCTTTATTGCTTCAGCTTTATTGCTTCTAGAACAACTATCTCTACGTGTTTGCCCACTGGGAGTGCTCTCACATAATTTAGCTCTCCCTTCCCAGAACTACAAGTGCTGAAAACTGGAAATGATCTTGTCTGGGGCATGTGAATATATGTGCTCATGAGAAATCAACCAAGCTGGGAATATCCACTCAGGCCATTACTTTAAATCCACAGTGTGCTAAGAAAAACAAGGCTCTCTGGTAAGATGAAGGCTGCACATGCTAACGAAGCCATTGTTTCCCCAAATTTCTGATTCTTATCCAAGCAAACCCAGTCTGTTCTCATATATTATGTTGTCATAAGAAATGTGCAGCATTACAATCTGGTACATCTCTAAGTGTCTTTAGAGTATTCTTTGTTTCTTTGTCAATTTCCTAGCTTTTTCCTAGAAGTCAGATGGATATAAATACTCAAAGCAGAGCTCCTTGGGAAATCTCTTATGACCAGACTTGTGGGAAAGTTCAAGACCAGATGAAACTAAAAAATTATGATAGTTTTCCTCAGATGCCCTTTAAATAAGGCCAGTCTTCTAGAATACAAGAGGAATTATATTTGTGTCCTAACCCTCTCATAGTTGGGTCTATAATTCTAATTCCAGAAACACAAGGCATATGTGTGTGTTTAAGGTACTTCAGAAGTAAAATTACCAGCACAGAACCTCTCTTCTTAGTTTCTACCTACTGTCATCCAGTGAAACTTTACATACATACATACCATACATATATGTGTGTATATATATATATACACATATATATATACATATATACACATATATATATGTATATATATGTATATATATAAACTTTTGTTTGTAATTATATAGCTTATCCCTAAAAGAGCCTTTGTTGTGTTTCTGAAATTCTATGAACTTTTCACCACCTCTTGTGGCTTAACAGCCAGCTCTGATTCCACTAACAAAACAACTGTATACATGACCCATCTCCCTTATCCTTTGCAGTCAATTGGTCAGAAAATTCTAGTTAAGTTTTTTAATATTTTTTTTATTTTGGTATCATTAATCCACAATTACATGAAGAACATTATGTTTACTAGGCTCCCCCTTCACCAAGTACCCCCCACATACCCCTTCACAGTCACTGTCCATCTGTGTAGTAAGATGCTGTAAAATCACAATTTGTCTTCTCTGTGTTGCACAGCCCTCCCTGTACCCACCACACACTACACATGCTAATCGTAATGCCCCCTTTCTTTTTCCACACCCTTATCCCTCCCTTCCCTCCCATCCTCCCCAGACCCTTTCCCTTTGGTAACTAATAGTCCATTCTTGAGTTCTGTGATCCTGCTGCTGTTTTGTTCCTTCAGTTTTCCTTTGTTCTTATACTCCACATATGAGTACTTGTCTTTCTCTGCCTGGCTTATTTCACTGAGCATAATACCCTCTAGCTCCATCCATGTTGTTGCAAATGGTAGGATCTGTTTTTTTCTTATGGCTGAGTAATATTCCATTGTATATATGTACCACATCTTCTTTACCCATTCATCTACTGATGGACATTTAGGTTGCTTCCATATCTTGGCTAATGTAAATAGTGCAGCGATAAACATAGGGGTGCATCTGTCTTTTTCAAACTGCAGTGCTGCATTCTTAGGGTAAATTCCTAGAAGTGGAATTCCTGGGTCAAATGGTATTTCTATTTTGAGCATTCCAAGGAACCTCCATACTGCTTCCACAATGGTTGAACTAATTTACATTCCCACCAGCAATGTAGGAGGGTTCCCCTTTCTCCATAACCTTGCCAACATTTGCTGTTATCTGTCTTTTGGATGATGGCGATCCTTACTGGTATGAAGTGATATCTCATTGTGCTTTTAATTTGCATTTCTCTGATGATTAGCGATGTGGAGCATCTTTTCATGTGCCTGTTGGCCATCTGGATTTCTTCTTTAGAGAACTGTCTATTCAGATCCTCTGCCCATTTTTTAATTGGATTATTTGCATTTTGTTTGTTGAGGTGTGTGAGCTCTATATATATTTTGGATATCAATCCTTTATCAGGTCTGTCATTTATGAATATGTTCTCCCATACTGTAGGGTACCTTTTTGTTCTATTGATTGTGTCCTTTGCTGTACAGAAGATTTTTAGCTTGAAACAATCCCACTTGTTCATTTTTGCCTTTGTTTCACTTGCCCAGGAAGATATGTTCATGAAGAAGTCACTCATGTTTATGTCCATGAGATTTTTGCCTATGTTTTTCTCTGAGTTTTATGGTTTCATGACTTAGATTCATGTCTTTGATCCATTTTGAATTTACTTTTGTGTACGGGGATAGACAGTGATCCAGTTTCATTCTCTTACATGTAGCTGTCCAGTTTTGCCAGCACCATCTGTTGAAGAGACTGTCATTTCCCCATTGTATGTCCATGGCTCCTTTATCATATATTAATTGACCATATATGTTTGGGTTAATGTCTGGAGTCTCTGTTCTGTTCCACTGGTCTGTGGCTCTGTTCTTGTGCCAGTACCAAATTGTCTTGATTACTGTGGCTTTGTAGTAGAGCTTGAAGTTGGGGAGCGAGATCCCCCCACTTTATTCTTCCTTCTAAAGATTGCTTTGGCTATTCGGGGTCTTTGATGGTTCCATATGAATTTTTGAACTATTTGTTCCAGTTCATTGAAGAATGCTGTTGGTAATTTGATAGGGATTGCATCGAATCTGTATATTGCTTTGGGCCGGATTGCCATTTTGACGATATTAGTTCTTCCTAGCCAGGAGCATGGGATGAGTTTCCATTTGTTAGTGTCCTCTTTAATTTCACTTAAGAGTGTCTTGTAGTTTTCAGGGTATAGGTCTTTCACTTCCTTGGTAAGGTTTATTCCTAGGTATTTTATTCTTTTTGATGCTATTGTGAATGGAATTCTTTTCCTAATTTATCATTCTATTAGTTCATTGTTAATGTATAGGAAAGCTTCAGATTTCTTTGTGTTAATTTTGTATCCTGCAACTTTGCTGAATTCTGATATTAGTTCTAGTAGTTTTGCAATGGGGTCTTTAGGGTTTTTTATGTACAATGTCATGTCATCTGCAAATACTGACAGTTTGACTTCTTCTTTACCAATCTGGATTCCTTGTATTTCTTTGTTTTGTCTGATTGCTATGGCTAGGACCTCCAGTACCACGTTGAATAACAGTGGGGAGAGTGGGCACACCTGTCTTGTTCCCAATCTCAGAGGAAAAGGTTTCAGCCTCTCGCTGTTCAGTATAATGTTAGCTGTGGGTTTATCATATATGGCCTTTATTAAGTTGAGGTACTTGCCCTCTTGCCCTCTATGCCCATTTTGTTGAGAGTTTTTATCATGAATGGATGTTGAATTTTGTTGAATGCTTTTTCAGCATCTATGGAGATGATCATGTAGTTTTTGTCTTTCTTTTTGTTGATGTGGTGGATGATGTTGATGGGTTTTTGAATGTTGTACCACCCTGGGATGAATCCCACTTGGTCATGGTATATGATCCTCTTGATGAATTTTTGAATTCGGTTTGCTAATATTTTGTTGAGTATTTTTGCATCTACGTTCATCAGGGATATTGGTCTGTAGTTTTCTTTTTTGGTGGAGTCTGCCTGGTTTTGGTATTAGGGTGATGTTGGCTTCATAAAATGAGTTTGGGAGTAGTCCCTCCTCTTCTATTTTTTGGAGAACTTTAAGGAGAATGGGTGTTATGTCTTCTCTGTATGTCTATAAAATTCCGAGGGAAATCCTTCTGGCCCAGGGGTTTTGTTCTTGGGTAGTTTTTTGATTACCGCTTCAATTTCTTTGCTGGTAATTGGTCTGTTTAGATTTTTCTGTTTCTTTCTGGGTCAGTCTTGGAAGGTTGTATTTTTCTAGGAAGTTGTCCATTTCTCCTAGGTTTTCCAGCTTCTTAGCGTATAGGTTTTCATAGTATTCTCCAATAATTCTTTGTATTTCTGTGGGGTCTGTCATGATTTATCCTTTATCATTTCTGATTCTGTTGATGTGTGTTGACTCTCTTTTTCTTTTAATAAGTCTGGCTAGAGGCTTATCTATTTTGTTTATTTTCTCAAAGAACCAGCTCTTGGTTTCATTGTTTTTTTCTATTGTTTTATTCTTCTCAATTTTATTTATTTCTTCTCTGATCTTTATTATGTCCCTCCTTCTGCTGACCTTAGGCCTCATTTGTTCTTCTTTTTCCAATTTCGATAATTGTGACATTAGACTATTCATTTGGGATTGTTCTTCCTTCTTTAAATATGCCTGGATTGCTATATACTTTCCTCTTAAGACTGCTTTTGCTGCATCCACAGAAATTGAGGCTTTGTGTTGTTGTTGTCATTTGTTTCCATATATTGCTGGATCTCCATTTTAATTTGGTCATTGATCCATTGATTATTTAGGAGCATGTTGTTAAGCCTCCATGTGTTTGTGAGCCTTTTTGCTCTCTTGGTACAATTTTTTTCTAGTTTTATACCTTTGTGGTCTGAAAAGTTGGTTGGTAGGATTTCAATCTTTTGGAATTTACTGAGGTTCTTTTTGTGGCCTAGTATGTGGTCTATTCTGGAGAATGTTCCATGTGCACTTGAGAAGACTGTGTATCCTGTTGCTTTTGGATGTAGAGTTCAATAGATGTCTATTAGGTCCATCTGTTCTAGTGTGTTGTTCGGTGCCTCTGTGTTCTTACTTATTTTCTGTCTGGTGGATCTGTCCTTTGGAGTGGGTGCTGTGTTAAAGTCTCCCAAAATGAATGTATTCTATTCTATTTCCTCCTTTAATTCTGTTAGTATTTGTTTCACATATATTGGTGCTCCTGTATTGGGTGCATGTATGTTTATAATGGTTATATCCTCTTGTTGGACTGAGCCCTTTATCATTATGTAATGTCCTTCTTTATCTCTTGTTACTTTCTTTATTTTGAAGTCTATTTTGTGTGATACTAGTATTGCAACACCTGCTTTTTTATCTCTGTTGTTTACATGAAATATCTTTCTCTATCCCTTGACTTTTAATCTGTGCATGTCTTTGGGTTTGAGATGAGTCTCTTGTAAGCAGCATATGGATGGGTCTTGCTTTTTTATCCATTCTATTACTCTGTGTCTTTTGATTGGTGCATTCAGTCCATTTACATTTAGGGTGATTATTGAAAGATATGTACTTATTGCCATTGCAGGCTTTAGATTCATGGTTACCAAAGCTTCAAGTTTAGCTTGTTTACTACCTTACTGTCTGACCTCACTCACTTATTGAGCTGTTATAAACACAGTCTGATGATTATTTCTTTCCCTTCTTTTTCCTCCTCCTCCATTCTTCATATGTTGGGTGTTTTGTTCTGTGCTCTTTTTAGGAGTGCTCCCATCTAGAGCAGTCCCTCTAACATACCCTGTAGAGGTGGTTTGTGGGAGGCAAATTCCCTCAAGTTTTGCTTGTCTAGGAATTGTTTAATCCCTGCTTCATGTTTAAATGATAATCATGCTGAATACAGTATGCTTGGTTCAAGGCCCTTCTGTTTCATTGCATTAAATATATCATGCCATTCTCTTCTGGCCTGTAAGGTTTCTGTTGAGAAGTCTGATGATAGCCTGATGGGTTTTCCTTTGTAGGATGGGTTTTTCTCTCTCTGGCTGCCTTTAATACTCTGTCCCTGTCCTTGATCTTTGAAATTTTAATTATTTTGTGTCTTGGTGTTGTCCTCTTTGGATCCCATCTCTCGGGAGCTCTGTGTGTCTTCGTAGTCTGAGCAACTATTTCCTCCCTCAGTTTGGGGAAGTTCTCAGCAATTATTCCTTCAAAGACAATTTCTATCCCTTTTTCTCTCTCTTCTTCCTCTGGTACCCTTATAATGTGGATATTGTTCCTTTTGGATTGGTCACACAGTTCTCTTAATATTGTTTCATTCCTGAAGATCCTTTTATCTCTCTCTGCATCAGCTTCTATGCATTCCTGTTTTCTGGTTTGTATTCCATCAATGGCCTCTTGCATCTTATCCATTCTGCTTCTAAGTCCTTCCAGAGTTTGTTTCACTTGTGTTATCTCCCTTCAGATGCCTGTAATCTCCCTCCAGATGTCTGTAATCTCTCTCTGGACTTTATCCCTTAGCTCTTGCATATTTCTCTGCAGCTCTGTCACCATGTTTATGATTTTTATTTTGAAATCTTTTTCAGGGAGACTACTTAGGTCTCCCTCTGCAGATCCTTTCTCAGGTGTTGTTTGAAGTATCTTGGACTGGACCAAATTTTTTGCCTTTTCATGGTGATAGCAGTGGCTGTAGGCAGGTTGCAGGTGTGTCAGCTGGGAGAAGAAAGTCCTTTCCTGCTTGCTGGATGCCTTGCCCTTCTCCGCTGCTGTGACGGTTACCTGCACTCCTGGAGCAGCCATCAGGTTAGTCCCCTAAGCTGCTGTGGGCGAGGTGTATGTCAAAGCAGCGTGGAGCCCTACAGGGAGTGGCAGGCATGCCAAATGCCCTCCTCCTTGCTAGCAGGGACCCTGCCGAGCAGCTCTGTGCCAGCAGCGGCCTTTGGGTCTGGCCCGGGCAGCTGTGCCTTGGGCTGGGATTCCAATCAGCTGCTGGGTGCGCCCCTGCTCCCTCTGGATCCACTGCAGGTGCGCACAGGCTTCTACCGGGCTCCTCTGGCTTCCCTGCCACCTGTGCGCGCGAGCCACACCGGCGCTGTTCAGTTGCACTGCTGCGGGCTTGCACAAGCCTCTTCTGGTCTCCTCTGGTACCGTTGGTGCACAGATCTGCTCTCGGTCCCTTCCAGCACCGCTGTCCCTGGCACACACTGCCAGTTTCCTCCTACCGGGCTGGTGTGTCGGGGTCCATGCCAGTTGGAGGAACAACTGGCAGGCTGCTTAGTGCCATGAGTGTCTTCAGAGCTGCACTGCCTCCCCGGGGTTTAGGGCGCCTAAGTTTCCCTGAGATTCCCAGCTGCTGGCTATGTGTGCGGCGACAACTTCGTCCAGCTATGGGGTCCCTGTCTCTTTAAGACTTGCAGAAAGTACTTGCTTTTCTTTTGTCTCAGGGGTGCCGGTTGCGGGGACCTGCCCATAGGTTTTGCTTTTCTGTTTCTCTAATATCCAGCACCCCATGCACCTTGTGTCTGCATTCTGGGTGCGGATTTCTAGAGCTGGTTGTTTAGCAGTCCTGGGCTTTCACTCCCTCCCCGTTCTGACTCCTTTCTCCCTGCCGGGTTTTGGGGTGGGGGAGTGTTCGGGTCCTGCCTGGCCACGGCTTGTATCTTACCCCCTTTGTGTGATGCTGAGTTCTCACAGATGTAGATGTATCCTGGCTGTTGTACTGCATCCACTGGTGTCACTTTTAGGAATAGTTCTATTTATTGTATTTTCATAAATACTTATGTTTTGGGGAGGAGATTTCCTCTGAACTACTCATGCCACCATCTTCCCATGATCTCCTCTAGTTAACTCTTTAATGTATCTTTTCCCTTTCCAACCAAACTGCCACCACCTTAGTTCACACCTTACCATTTCTCTTCTAGGTCTTTTTCACAGCCTCCTCCCTATCAGTGCTAATCCACATCTTCTTTCATGGAGTTGTCAGTAACTTCCCTCAAACAAACAAACACAACTCACCATGTTACTTCTGTGAGAAACACTCTTAGCAACGTGTTGTCAATGCCTATTGTGCATCTCAATCAGAGGCAGCATGGGTGTATCCAGAGACAGAGCAGATGTGCCCAGAGGGTCTGCAACCCAGAGCCTGGGACACTGTCCTGGAATGTCAGTTACACCAAAACTCAGATCCAATATATTGCCTGCCTCTTGTGCATCAGCTTTACTCAATGCATGGTAACTTCATGTTATCAAATTAAAAACCATAACATAAAATTTTAAGATAAAACAGATGATCTCAGATAAATCTGACTTCTTCATTGAGAAAAGGTAGGCTACTCTCTCAGATTCCCACAAGCATTGAATTACACGTCCTCTACTTATGGAGTATTAGGAGCACTTCAGAAAATTATAAAAACTCGAATTCCTTCACTGGGACCATAGAGTTCTTCAAAATGAGACTTGTAATGACACGTGCATTGTCATATAACAACTTTACACTGTTTCACAGATGTCAAAGAGATCCCTTCACAACATGAATCCCTATAGACGTGATATCTGTGATATCTGCTTTAAATGTCCTTGACCTTCCTTTTCCTATCTAAGCCACTTTCATTCTTCAACATTCACTTATATATCATTTCCATGGGAGCTCATTTTAATTATTTCAATCAAATTAGTTGCTTGTTTTTGCCTCACAGGAGAAACTTTATCACAACTATTCTGCAAATTCATGTCAGGAAAAACTGTGACAGACCTGGAATGGGGCAAATTGAGGTGGGGGATCAGCCGTGTCTTGCATAGAGCACACTTCCTGGGTTATCTGTGCTTTCTACTGTCTTTGAGCTATTTAAGACTTGCAATAATGCTAACAATTCTTTTCAGGAAATGCAAAAAAACTGGGTCCTTGTGGAATGCAATTAACTACTGCCCTGTGGACAGCCCCATTTTGCATTGATTTATAAATTTGTTTTATCATTCCTTACTGTCCATGTTTGTGTAGTTTTTAAAAAGTTCTGCTCTGAACTGGTCGTAACATCTTACTGATTCCCTCATTAATTAATGAATGTAATAAACTCTTTTACATGTATTCATTTTGTATTTTTTGAGAACTATGATTTCATTTTTTAAAAAGCATTATCCTTCTTTCACGCATATAACCTAAGTATTATAATTACCATGTCTTCCATTAAATCACAATTTCCTGAGGGAAGGATGACATAAGTACTCAATAAATGTTAAATAAATACAAAGAATAAATGTCCTGTCTTCATGCTTTTGGAAATGACCTGAAATAAAGAAAATCAGTAATTCAGTTGGCCACGTTTTTTCAAGTACAGACTTCTCTTGAGAATCTGTTGAAAGTGTGAAACCTCTTACCAGAAAAGTGCACATATGTGTAGATAAACACAGGACAATGCATGCCGTTTCAGTGGTGTAATGGTACTTCCATGTCCGTTCAGGTCCCACCTCCAATCTCTTGTTAAAAACTGCTTTATGTGCTGTGAGTTTTGATAGCTCTGAAAAGTAAGGTACATTTTTAACCCCTCATTCTCAGTTTTATCTCTTACAAACCTTTCAGCAAAAACAAGAGCATTAAAAAATCCCATTAAAAAATCATTGTATCAAAATAGTCATGACAACAAACATTTTTCTTTAGTTTCTAGCAGTAAAACCTTAAAATATTCCTGTTCGTGGCCACTTGCTTCACAATTGCTAAAGCCAAGTGAGTAAATATCATTCAAGTACATGGGTAAACATGATACAGGCACAATATGGATGTCATAAAAGGATACAAATAGCTATATTTTGGAAAGCAATCTGCCCCAGTTAGAAGGGACTGGGGGACATTTGCCTCTTCAAGATGTCTTATTTTTGTAAGAACCATGTCAGGGATTTTATGTATGCTGTTGTGGGAAATTATATTCTCTATTAAGAAAATAAAAGAGTAGTCTATAACTTACAATACAGGCTCTGCTCACTATCATTACCTCAACATGCTATTCTTGTTTATAATAAAGATGAATATGCAACATCCTAGGGGGAGTCTTAACCAATACAACTGAACAGTAACTGCAGCCTGACTCAAGCTCCTCATTTCCAGAGGATGCTAGGTCTTTTGGTTTAGTGGAACAGACAACACCCGTTCCTTTTTGTTGGAAACAAACAGTTCCTATACTGTTAACTCCATAAATTTCATCTATCATGTTACCTTTTATTTCCTTTGATTAAAATAAAATGTATAAATATATATTGAACTTCATCCTGAGCATGGCACTATGGCATCATTTTCTATTCTTAAATAACCTTGAGCTGTAGAGCTGACGAGAAACAATTCAAGGGTAGAAAAATGCAACAGCTCTGAATGGGGAAAATTATGCCCAGGAAAAAAACATCTTTTTAGAATTAATATAGTCCATTGAAACTAACTTCATGTCCTCACTGTTATGACTCAATTATAGGTCTCTTTAGCAAAATCTGTAACTACAGGGCTTATTAAATCATGTAGGTTAGTAAAGCCTACTTTCAGATTTTGATGCATTTTTCTTAATCGAGTTTGAATCCATCAGATCACTTATTGAATTATGATTTAATTTGCTATGGTCATTTCATTGACTATATTCAATGACAGAATATATAATTAGAGACTATTCATTTCTCAGTGCCTTCTAATACCTAGAGAGTCAATGAAAGGATCCTTCCTTCCTGGATCTTTTGCTAAATGTTTACTACTGAAATGTAAAAATGTTAGTAGTACATCTATTCATATACATAATTGGCCAGTTTATTTGAAGTTTCATTCTTATTCCCCCTCTCTCCCAAGTGCTGAGTTCAGGCAAAATAAGTGAAAGATTTTTCTCAGCCTTGGAGAAGGGTGAGGAGGGAGTTGGGTGTTCTATGTTTGTTTGTTTGTTAGATGCCTGGGATACCAGAGATAATCAGATAAGCAACTGCTGGTCCTTCAAGTGTGGTTCAGAGGTCAGTTTTTAATAAAAGTGCTCCTAAAACAGAAATGCTCATGGTCATTCATTCCTTGGTCTGCCTTTACCCATCATTCCTTTTTCCCGCCCTCATCCACTTGTTCAGAAACTGCCCGCCAGGTGAGCCACTTCCCTCAGCGCTCAGGTAATTGTTGCAGTAGCCACAGTGGTATGTTGTTAGTTGAGTGACCAATCCACTAGCTGCATTTACTGTGGTATGGAATTCTAGTCTTCTTAGATTTCTAATTTCTGGTTTCATATAATTTTGTTATGTGGGGTTCCATGTATTTTATTATTACCTCTTATCTATGTTTCCTTTTATACTTATTCCCTTAGCATTTTCCTCCTACTTCATATTTTCAACTGATACCTTATGTTGAGTTGGTTCTCAAAACTACAGTGTTATGGACTGAATTGTGTCCCTCCCACACTTCTGTGCTGAAGAACAAATTCCCAGAACCTGAGAATATAACCTGAGGTAAGGTGTTTAAAGAGACAAATAAATTAAAATGACACTGTTAGGTTGGGGCGCTCACCCAATGAGACTGATTCTTATTAGAAGAGGAAGAAACATCAGGTGTGTGGTACACAGTAAAAGGTCCGTAGGCAGACATAGCAAGAAGGCCCCTCTCTGCAAGCTGAGGAAGGAGGCGTGAGAGGAAATCAATGCTCTGCTATGATCTGAATGCGTCCCCCCAAAACTCATATGTGGAAATCCTAATCCCTGAGGTGATGATGAGGTGGGGCTTTTGGGTGTGTTAAGTTGGTAGTGGGTAGTTAGGTTGTGAAAGCAGAACCCTTATGAAAGGGACTGGCTCCCCCAAAAACAGACCCCAGACAACTTGCCTACCTCTTCAGCCACCTGTCCTCTGTCAGGACCCAGCAAGAAGTCAGCAGTCCTCAGCACGCAGCTATGCTGGCACCCTAATGTTAGACTTCCAGCCTCCAGGACTGTAAGAAATAAATTCCTGTTGTTTGTAAGCCACCCCATCTGTGGTATTTTGTTTTAACAACTCTAGAAAATTAATATAAGTAATAAGCTGTAACTTTCTACTAAAGGAATCTTCTGAGTATTTTCAATACCTTTGAGTGCAATTCCAGATTATTTCTATATTTTTGGTTTTGTCTTTATCATTATCTTCTTAAATAGGACTGAAATTCCTAAGCAACTATTCTGACACCAGTTGGTATCCTGCAATATAGTTCTGGCACTAACCACCTGGTTTAACATGTTTCAGACTCCACCCATTAAAGTACTGCCTCCAGTAAAACTACCCTTACTTCAAACATCAGCCACACTCTAGGGGTCCCAGGTGACTCACACTTCTATCCAACTGGATACAAACTCAGGCACCCTCCTGTTCAGTATTTGCTAGAATGTCTCAGAGAACTCATGAAAGTACTGTACTTACAATCATGATTTTATTTTAAGTGATACAAATCAGGACCAGCCAAAATGAAGAGACTCATAGGGTAACACAGTATAGTGTTTATTCGAGTGACTAGAATCAAACATATCTTGATTCAATAGGAAAGATTGAATTTATTTACTAGCTGTTTCACCTTACTTAACTAATGTTCCCTGCCCATGCCTTGTTTCTCTACTTTACAAATGGGTAAAATGCTTACTGCACAGGACTGTGTTAGTATTAAATGATATAAAATATTTATTGGAATGTCTGGCATATAGTAAAATGTCAACAACTGGCAGCTATTTTTATACAAATTTTTTTCTCCTAGAAGGCTTTTTCTCCATCCCCACATGGAATTTCCTTTTCTCTCTCCCTATATCTTTCTAGATCCAATTTAAAGATCTCCTCCTTTCTGAAGTCTCCTGATTTCCCCTACAGCCAGATGTGAACTTTTTTCTTTCAAATTCCAAAGCACACTCAGTTCCTCTCAGGTAGCTGTTATGATGTTTTGTTTGTAAGTCTTCATATTATGATGTCCTTACCCTTTTCTCTCACATCATTGGGTCATACGGCCATTGAGGTCAAGTCCCTTCCAACGTGTATTGAGTTTCTCATGGTATTTGGCACCATCCTCACACTTGGTCATTGTTGGATTAAGTCATCTGTAAAGCAAAATTTCTGAAAGTCTTTTCATATGAAATTATATTAATTTAAGTGTTAGAATAAAAAAATCCAGGAATATCTTATTCTCTTCCAGTAACAAGTATTTTTCCTTTTTTTCCTTAATAGTTCCTCCTTTTCTTTCATTCTTTTTTTTTCTGCCCTTGGACTGCCCATATGTGATTGCCCTTAAGCAACTGAGACTGAACTCCTTCTGGGGTAGCCACAGCCAACCAGCAGATGCTTACCACGCTGGTAATAAGTCAGAAATTTTTCTGAGAATCTCTTGCTTTAAATGCATATATACCCATAAACAAAAGAGCTAGTTACTTTTAAAAATAGGCTAGATACATGAGTTTATTTCTAATTTTCAAAATAGTTATTTAATTTAGAGTATGGCATGTGCAATTATAAATGCAAAAATAAGATTTGGGGAAGTTGAGTAAATTTTCCTAGGTTGCTCAATAAGTGAAAGCAGAGCCAGCTTTCAAATTCAGGTCCGTCTGACCCTAAAACCTGTCCCATTTCCAACATTCATTATATTGCCTCTTGGCAAAATTCCTACATACTTCTGTATAGCACATGTAAAGGAAACAGCCTTTAGGCTAAAGGCTCAGTTAAACCTCTAAAAACAAACCCGTCAGGAGAGTGAGTGACAAAATAAAAACAGAAATGCAGTAATGCTTCCCAGGGCTCACAGTGATATTGTGTAGACATGAAGTCATTAAATACCTGCATCCTATAAGAAAGGCTGAATTCATTTAGGGAACACAGGACTAATGTCTTGGGCATAGCCTTGGCTAAAGGCCAAGTCTCTGGAACTCTAACACAATGAATATATTGATTGAAAACTATCTCTGCTTTAGAAGCACTGAGTTCCGTTAGAGCTCGTAGGAAGGAGACTGGTTTTCTTAGCATGCTGATGTGGTAAATATTATTAGCAATATTCAAGCAAGGTAAATATTTCAAGCAAGGTAGCTGAAGCTTATGAATTGCTGGGCAAGTTATTCCAACTATTTCTATCTCTCTGGTTAGGAGCATGTTGGGTCAGTCTAATGAATTATCTAAAATTCTTTTTGAGCAGTGTTAGAGAACCAGTGGGATATGGCATGTCTACTTCATAATCAACTCACTTGGCAGTCCTGTTAATGGTTATACGTGTATGAATGTAATAGAGTAGTGAAGTGAAGACACACTTGTGATCGGCACACTCAGACAGCAGAAGATAACCTTTGCCTCTCAAAGTCCAAGCTAGGACTGACCACATGTGACTTTTCAAGCAACTGAGACTCAACTCCTTCTGAGACAGCCACAGTCACCCAGCAGACATTTAGGTTTCCTTGACGCAGAAAGTAAAACTCACATCCAATTTTGGTGGTCCGAATTCCAATCCAAGTTAACCCAAAGGCATTTTTTCCCAGGGTTACAGGAGATGTGAAGAGGTCCTCGAGGAAAAGACAAACCCATTAGAAACTGCCGTTCTATGTAACTCAAAATGAAAAGTTTGCAGTTAGACAAGTAGTATAGATTGTACCTCTCGACTGTATGTCAAGCTGTCCCGAGAATGTGTATTTAATTAATTATTTCTAGTGAGCAAACAAATGTGTATATATAGCACTAGGCAGGTGAAGCTAAAACAAACCATTTTTATTTCACTTCACAAATATCTTTGTCTTACAATACTTTCTTGCAACATTGTTTTATATATATATAACACTAATGATATAATTTAAATTTATGTATTGAACATATTCTATAAGAACTGAGTTATGTTACTTTTGTACTAGTTAATTTATTTTCTGTGTTGTATAGGCCTTTATTCTGTCTAAATTTCTTCTTAAAATCCTTGGTTAACTCTTTACTGAGTATGAGAAAATCTCCTCACCTTTTGAAATATATTTGTTTTCAAAGAAACATGAAATTCTTGTTGGATTTTTAATTTTGAGAATCTAATATACAGACAGTTCTACCAAGTGAATATCTCTTACAAGATTACTCCTAAAAGCAAGAGAATGAGAAACACACATACACACAACATAGACAAAGGTAAAGAAGTTTGTAGAGATTAGAGAGGTAATATAAATAAAATTGATTCCTTACTTTATAGCCAAGAATCAGTCCATTAATTTAAAATCTGATTAATCAGATAATTAAAGTGTGTTTTTTTAACAGCATAAAGTTAAATACTACAAAAACCAAGAGAATAGTATCAACTGTTATGTTGGCAGCAGTAAGAAGAAAGGAAAGTAGGAGATTTAAAGAAGTAAGATGTTAATTTCTTGTGATCTCAGAGTAGAAATTTGGTTGGTACTATCCAAAGAAATAGAAGATTAAATATATTATATTTGGTTATAGTTTCAGAAGTAACTTAAAATGTTCTAAAAACAGAAAGCAAACCTCCCAAATTTTAACAAAGTCATCTAATAAACTTATAAAGCGTAAATAAGGGGCACACCTACAACAAAGTGACTAAGAAGAGTGGAAAATTGAAAAGATGGAAAAAGCATTTCAAGAAATTAAGAGGGAGAAAAAAATGGTGACCATAATTTCAAATCAGACAAACAGAATTCAGAGTGAAAATAATGAACAAGTAAGGAACACTTTTATAATGATAATGAGCACAGTCTACAAAGACTATCTGACTTTCATTAGTATCTAAGCACTGGTTACTTAAAGTCTAAATTCATGAAGCATATATACACACATACACATACAGAGCAACAGAGAGAACATATTAAGTTATTAAAAGCAGAACATGTTTGTTTCTTATTTTATGACAAGTCAAGTGAAGAAAAGAGAGAAAATGTAAGTAATATAATAAAAATTACATATATATACATGTATATATATACATGTATATATAATTTTATAAACTAAAAACAGAGAATGTAACTTCTTTTCAAGTTTTTAAGGAGTAACACACATTGACCAAATATTAGACCATGAAGGAGATCTCAGCAAATTCCAGACTTATGGCACAGGCATATTCTCTGAGTATATTTAAATTGACTGGAGGACTTATACTAATAAAAAATAGAAACAAAAAAACCTGTCTATTAAACAACTCATATCAAAGATAAAAGTTGAAATAAAAAATATAGAGAAAATAACCATAATGAAAACAAATCAGAACTGTAAGGAAAAGCCTTAACTATTTGCAGCAATTAATAAGAAGGATTAAAAATTAATAGATCAAACATTCAATTAAAGTGGTTTGAAACATGATGAAAAATAGAAACAAGGGAGCATAAAGAAGACATTAGAAAAGTAAAAGACATTTATGAATAAGAAAACAGGTAAGTAGAAAATGGTAAGACTAATAAAACCAAATAATTTCTTTGAAAATAATTATCCATATAGTGACAAAAATTCGTAGCTAATCTAATTAAGGAAAAAGAGGACAAGTATAAAAATAAAATGTAAGAATGGGAAGATAGCCATGGATGCAGAATTGAAGGAATTATGAATGAAAACTTTCCTCAACTCTAAAAAAACAAATTTGAAAATCTTGATAAAATAGATGATTTTCTAGGAAAGTGTAATGGATTGAAACTGACAAATAGGTCAATTTTCCACAGAAGAAAAAATGTTAGCAACAAGGCACTCACTCATCTCCCCTAAAATGCATCAGAATGACAGAATTTGTTTAAGAAGATTATATAAAACCTTTAAAGAACAGAAGAGAAATAGCTATTTAAACTTTCAGAAGACAGACAAGGACAGCTTCCAATCCTTTTCATGAAACCAGCATAATGTTGATTTTCACATTCAGGAAAGTAGCACATGGAAAAGATTTATGGATATTAATTTAATAATCTGAAATATTAGCAAAAACATTTTCTCCATTTTCATATTTATACTTGACAAAAAGTCTTCAAATAAAACAAGAATAGGACAAACTATTTTTAATATAATGGTATAATTACTATATACTTTATCTGAACCCAAGGAAATTGAATAAGACAAGGATTTCACTATCACCACTATTATTGAACATTGTTTTAAATGTAGTATTTGATATAATGGACAAGAGGAGAAAAGAGAGGAAAAACTGGAAAGGAGAAGATAAGAACTACCATTGTTTGCAAATAATGCTGGTGATACCTGAAAAATAATAAATCTGAAACATTATTAAAATCAAAGAAATCCATAAAGTTTCTGGGTACAAAATTGACATATAAATCAATAGTTGTATGTGTGAATAGTACAAAGTAGAAAAGATAATGCAAGAAAAACTTATTTTTAATAGCAATCCAATGAATAAAATGCCTGGAAATAAGCTTAAGAAGAAATAAGAAACACCTCCAACTGCCCAAACCTTTTAAATGCATCCAATTTATACAAAAGAATATTAAATATGTAAAAAAGTATATGAAAGAAGTTTTCAGACAAGAAGAACAAAAATTCAGAGTAGTAAACTCTTTCAAAATCAATCTGTAAATTTTAAATGTAATCTGTAAAATATTAATGAAAATAAAGGGGTTTGTTGTGTATGTTTTAAACCCTACAAGGTGATGCTAACGTTCAGTATGTATGTGTATATGAGTTTATGTATATATATTTTTTATAGAGTGAAAAGACCCCCTATGACTTAAAAAGCAGAAGGCATTAAATCAATAGATTTTTGTCCTAAAATGCAACACCAGAACACAAACGACTAGCTCAGAAAAAAAATCTGCTACCCATAAAACAGTAAAATGGAGATTCAAGATGGCAGCGTGAGAGGTGAGACAGAGAATTCCTCCCAAAACCACATACAGTGTGAAAATATAGTTAATACACTAGCCCTAAAATAGCAACAGGAAAAAAGGCTGCACCAGACTGCATACAGACCTCATGAACACAGCAGACCTCGTGAAATAGGGTAATGTATGAAAGCCTTGATCTGACGGGACCCAAGCCCTTCCTCCACCTCAGCTAACCAGCTGGAGGAAGAAAAATGGAGTGGGGAGGGGTGGAAGCCTGGGACTGCTGAACACCCAGCCCTGGAGGTCTGCTTTGGAGCACAAAGCTACATTGTGTGGTGCTCTGGAGGTTGATGGGGTTGGGGAGCTGGGACAGTCAGAGTTCTTGAGAGATAGAGATTCTGGCTATCTGTGGAGGACAGGGGTCCATTCTGGCCACTCTGCGATAAAGGAAAGATGGGTGGTCTGAGAGGCTTCCTAGCAGCAAGAGGACTGCTGAGGAGGCAGGGTTTGCATGGAGCTTGCTGCACGGAAGAAGTGATGGATGGATAAGGTTGTCTAGGTGCACTTTGCCCAGCAGGTTGGGAACTTTGAGGAGCTTGAGGTGCTCCATCCCCCTGGCTGCCTATTCAGCTCCGAGGACCCCCACTGTGGCACATAGCCTGCTGCACCTTCCTCCTGGCCTGCTGGGACCTGCTTGCAAACCGGCAGTCTCTACTCTAGCATCAGGCCAGACAGAAGGAGGCCCCGCATACAACAGCCAGAGATGCCAAGCACAGAGGCTTACACCTGTGTGCTCAGCCCACTGTCTCTGATACTGGACACAGGCACTACAGCCAGCAATCGGGAAACAGCTCTTTCCTCCACCCAGGCACCAGCGCCATTCCCCTACCATCCCCAACCTCACTCTAGGGGATGAGCAGCTCCAGAGACTAGAGCTTCTGGGCACTAGAGAGCACCACATAGAATTATGAAATCTCAAAAGAACCTGGTTCAGACCAAAATCTCACAAACCCAGGAAAAGGACCAAATGAAACTGAACTCACCAATCTTCCTGAAAGAGAGTTTAAAATAAAAATTATAAACATGCTTATGGAGGTACAGAAAAATATTCAGGAACTCAGGGATGAATTTAAGATGGAGATTCAATCATTAAGAAATTCCATATCTGAAATGAAACATACAATGGAGAGATTTAAAAGCAGATTAGATGTAGTAGAAGAGATGGTAAATGGAATAGAAATTAGAGAAGAGGAATACAAAGAAGCTGAGGCACAGAGAGAAAAAAGAATCTCTAAGAATGAAAGAATACTGAGAGAAATGCATGACCAATCCAAACAGAATATCCACATTATAGGGGTACCAGAAGAAGAAGAGAGAGAAAAGGGATAGAAAGTGTTATTGAGAGGGTAATTGCTGAAAATTTCCCCAATCAGGGGAAGATCGTCTCTCAAGCCATGAAGGTGCACAAATCTCCCAACAAAAGGAATGCAAGGAAGACAACATCAAGGCATATAATAATTAAAATGGCAAAGATCAAGGATAAGGACAGACTATTAAAAGCAGCCAGAGAGAGAAATAAGATCACGTAAAAAGGGAAGACCATCAGGCTATCATGAGACTTCTCAGCAGAAACCTTATAAGCCCGAAGGGAGTGGCATAATATATTTAATGCAATGAAGCAGAAGGGCCTTGAACCAAGAATAACCCTACATAGCAAGATTATCATTTAAATTTGAAGGAGGGATTAAACAATTTCCAGATAAGCAAAAGCTGAGAGAATTTGCCTCCCACAAACCACCTCTACAGTGCCTTTTTGGAGGGACTTCTACAGATGGAAGTATTCCTAAGGCTAAATAGATGTTGCCCAAGGGATAGACAGAGTACAGAATAAGATTCCTAACATATAAAGAATGGAGGATGAAGAAAAAGGAGGAAAAAAAGAAACCTTTAGGTTGTGTTTGTAATAGCATATGAAGTAAGTTAAATTATACTGTTAGACAGTAAGGGAATTACCTTTGAACCTTTGGTAACCACTCATCTAAAGCCTGCAATGGCAATAAGTACATACTTATTGATAATCACCCTAAGTGTAAACAGTATGAATGCACCAATCAAAAGACATAGAGTCACTGAATGGATAAAAAAGCAAGACCCATCTATATGCTGCCTAAAAGAGACTCACTTCAAACTCAAGGACATATACAATCTGAAAGTAAAGGAATGAAAAAAGATATTTCATGCAATTCATAGAGAGAAAAAAGCAGGAATTGTAGTACTTGTATCAGACAAAATAGACCTCAAAACAGAGAAGGTAACAAGAGACAAAGAAGGGCATTGCATAATGATAAAGGGGTCAGTCCAACAAGAAGATATAACCATTATAAATATCTATGCACCCAATACAGGAGCACCTACATAAGTGAAACAAATACTAACAGAATTAAAGGGGGAAATAGAATGCAATGCATTCATTTTAGGAGACTTGAACACACCACTCACTCCAAAGGACAGAACAACCAGACAGAAAATGAGTAAAGAGACAGAGGCACTGCACAATGCATTAGAACAGATCTTCATAAGAGACATCTACAGAACACTTCATCCAAAAGCAACAGAATATACATTCTTCTTAAGTGCACATGGAACATTTTCAAGAATACATCATATACTAGGCCACAAAATGGGCCTCACTAAATTAAAAAAAAATTGAAATTGTACCAACCAGCCTCCAGATCACAAAGGTATGAAACTAGAAATAAATTACACAAAGAAAATGAAAAAGCCCACAAACACATGGAGGCTTAATAACATGCTCCTAAATAATCAATGGATCAATGACCAAATAAAAACAGAGATCAGGCAATATATGGAGACAAATGACAACAATAATTCAACACCGCAAAATCTGTGGGATGCAGCCAAGGCCATGCTAAGAGGAAAGGAGATTGCAATACAGGTCTACCCCAAGAAAGAACAATCCCATATAAGCAGGCTAAACTCACAATTAATGAAACTAGAAAAAGAAAAACACATGAGGCTCAAAGTGAGTAGAAGGAGGGACATAAAAAAGATTAGAGCAGAAATAAATAAAATTGAGAAGAATAAAACAATAGAAAGAATCAATGGAAGCAGAAGCTGGTTCTTTGAGAAAATAAACAAAATAGATAAATCCCTAGCCAGACTTATCAAGAAAAAAAGATGTTCTACGCACATAAATAGAATCAGAAATGAGAAAGGAAAAATCACTATGGACACCACAGAAATACAAAGAATTATGAGAGAATACTATGAAAAATTCTATGGTAACAAACTAGATAACCTAGAAGAAATGGACAACTTTCTAGAAAAATACAACCTTCTAAGTTTGAGCCAGGAAGAAACAGAAAATCTGAATAGACCAATTACCAGCAAGGAAATTTACTTGGTAATCAAGAAATTACCTAAGAACAAACAAGTGTACCAGATGGTTTCACTGCTGAATTTTATCAAACATCTAGTGAAGACCTAACACACATCCTCCTTAAAGTTTTCCAAAAATAAAAGAGTAGGGAATACTCCCAAACTCATTCTATGAGGTCAACATCACTCTAATACCCAAACCAGGCAAAAACACCACAAAGAAAATTACAGACCAATATCCCTGATGAACATAGATGCAAAAATACTCAACAACATATTAGCAAATTGAATTCAAAAAAACATCAAAAAGATCATCCATCATGATCAAGTGGGTTGGGATGCAAGGATGGTACAACATTAAAAAATACATCAACATCCAGCACAACAACAAAGACAAGGACAAAAACCCCATGATTATCTCCATAAATGTTGAAAAAGCATTTGACAAAATTCAACATCTATTCATGATAAGAACTCTCAACAAAATGGGCAGAGAGTGCAAGTACCTCAACATAACAAAGGCCATCTATGACAAACCCACAGCCAACATTATACTTAACAGCAGAAGCCGAAAGCTTTTCCTTTAAGATTGGGGACAAGACAAGGATGCCCACTCTCTGACTTATATTCAACCTAGTTCTGGAGGTCCTAGCTAGACAACACAAAGAAATAAGAGGCATCCAGATTAGTAAGGAAGAAGTCAAACTGTCCCTGTTTGTAGATGACATGATATTGTATATAAAAAAACCTAATGAATCTACTCCCAAACTACTAGATCTAATATCTGAATTCAGCAAACTTGTGGGATATAAAATTAATACACAGAAATCTGTTGCATTCCAATGCACTAATGATGAACAGGCAAACAAAGAAATCAGGAAAACAATTCTATTCACAATTGCATCAAAAACACTAAAATACCTAGGAATAAACCTAACCAAAGAAGTGAAAGATCTATACTCCGGAAACTACAAGACACTCATGAGAGAAATTAAAGAAGATACTAATAAATGGAAAGGCATCCTGTGCTCATGGGTATGAAAAATTAATATTGTCAAAATAGCCATTCTGCCTAAAGCAATATACAGATTCAATGCAATTCCTGTCAAAATACCACAGCATTCTTCAAAGAACTAGAGCAAATAGTTCTAAATTCATATGGAACCACAAAAGACCCCGAATAGCCAAAGCAATCCTGAGAAGGAAGAACAAAGCAGGGGGAGTTACGCTCCCTGACTTCAAGCTCTACTACAAAGTGGCAGTAATCAAGACAATTTGGTACTGGAACAAGAACAGACCCATAGACCAGTGGAACAGAATAGAGAGCCCATTTATAAACCCAAGCATATATGGTCAATTAATATATGATAAAGGAGCCATGGATATACAATAGTGAAATGACAGCCTCTTCAACAGTGGGTGTTGGCAAAACTGGACAGCTACATGTAAGAGAATGAAACTGGATCATTGTCTAACCCCATACACAAAAGTAAACTCAAAATGGATCAAAGACCTGAATGTAAGTCATGAAACCATAAAACTCTTAGAAAAAAACATAGGCAAAAATTTCTTGGATATAAACATGAGCACCTTCTTCATGAACATATCTCCCCCGGTAAGGGAAACAAAAGCAAAAATTAACAAGTGGAACTATATCAAACTAAAAAGCTTCTGTACAGCAAAGGACACCATCAGTAGAACAAAAAGACATCCAACATTATGGGAGAATATCTTCATAAATGACATATCCGATAAGGGGTTGACATCGAAATTATATAAAGAGCTCATACACCTCAACAAACAAAAAGCAAATAAGCCAATTAAAAAATGAGTAGTGGAGCTGAAATGACACTTCCACAAAGAAGAAATTCAGATGGCCAATAGGTACATGAAAAGATGCTCCATGTCCCTAATCATCAGAGAAATGCAAATTAAAACCACAATGAAATATCACCTCTCACCAGTAAGGATCGCCACCATCTAAAAGACAAACAACAACAAATGTTGGCAGGGTTGTGGAGAAAGGGGAACCCTCCTACACTGCTGGTGGGAATGTAAACTAGTTCAACCATTGTGGAAAGCAGTATGGAGGTTCCTCAAAAAACTCAAAATAGAAATACCATTTGACCCAGGAATTCCACTCCTAGAAATTTACCCTAAGAATGTAGCAGCCCAGTTTGAAAAACACATATGCACCCCTATGTTTATCACAGCATTATTTACAATAGCCAAGAAATGGAAGCAACCTAAGTGTCCATCAGTAGATGAATGGATAAAGAAGAGGTGGTACATATACACAATGGAATACTATTCAGCCATAAGAAGAAAACAAATCCTACCATTCGCAA
The DNA here is from genome assembly GCF_040802235.1 of Manis javanica. NCBI lineage: Eukaryota > Metazoa > Chordata > Mammalia > Pholidota > Manidae > Manis > Manis javanica. The sequence goes on from NC_133157.1 coordinate 157,001,458, forward strand.
CAACATGGATGGAGTTAGAGGGTATTATGCTCAGTGAAATAGACCAGGTGGAGAAAGACAAGTATCAAATGATTTCACTCAACTATGGAGTATAAGAACAAAGAATAAACTAACTGAAGGAACAAAACAGCAGCAGACTCACAGAAGCCAAGAATGGACTAACGGTTACCAAAGGGAAAGGGACTGGGGAGGATGAGTGGGAAGGGAGGGATAAGGGGAAAAACGGGCATCACAGTTAGCACATATAATGTGTGTGTGGAGGGATACAGGGAATGCAGTATAACACAGAAAAGACAAGTAGTGATTCTATAGCATCTTACTACGCTGATGGACAGTGACTGTAATGGGGTATGTGGTGGGGACTTGATAATAGGGGGAGTCTAGTAACCATAATGCTGCTCATGCAATTGTACATTAATGATAGCTAAAAAAAACCCAGTAAAATGACCACTTTTCATTATATGAAAATGCTCTGTAAAATAATATTTTAGAAATTAACAATTGAATCAAGAAAAATGCTAAAGAACAAGTGCAGAAAATACAAATGACTCTGAAAGTCAAATTAAGAGACATAAATTTAAACATAGCAATCAACTGTTGTTATTCATCAGATTGGTAAAGACCTTTATTTTTTTAATAATAAATGGCAATGGTCAAGTTGTAGAGAAAGGCATTCTTTTTCCTGGCTCATGTTAAATTGGTTTGACAGCAACTATCAAAATTAAACTATGCACCAATATTTTGATTCTGCATTTCTGTTTCTATGAGTTTATCTATACGTTTAGCAGAAAATGTCTGAAAGCATATGTACATGTGCATATGTAATTATATACCTGCTCACTTACATACACAAGAATATTAACTTGTTAACATGATAAAAACATTTTGGAGTCATTCAAAAATCCTTAAGTATGAGACTGGTTAAATAATACATACTATGGAATATTTTTTTGGTTTTAAGAAGTTACAATCACTGATATTTTAGGAGTTATTTCTATAAGTGTTTTTTTGTGTGTGTACCCATCTGTTTTACACACCTTTCCCTTGCTCCTTTTTTGTTTTCCTTTTCTCTATTAGGTTAATCTGATTTTCTTTATTACTTCCCCTACACCATAACTTTGAAAGTTACCTATTTTCTCTTCCATCCTTTTTTTTTCTTAAAATAGCAATCTGTCTAAGATGACCTCTACCCTGCCCCAAAATACAAGTATTTGAGAGTACACAACAGCAGTTATTATGAGTTCCCCTTCTTCCTTTTGGGCTGTTGCAATTTTAAACATACTATGATATAAATCAGATCGCTGCCACTGCCATTTCACGAGGCACTAATTATCCTTTGTTGAATATGCTGATTCAACCTCATGTTTTCTCCTGTGGCTGTGAATCTAGATCGTGAACTAATCTTCTGCAGGATCTGCCTTGCGCCCTGGGCTGTGACGGCGCTCTCATAAGGCAGTTTGGCTTTGGATTCTGCTGGTTTTTCTTGATTTCACTTGACGGAGACAGATTCTATGTTGACAAAGTTGACCTAGCACCGCACAGGCCGAGGTCATTTGTACCACTTTATCGAACATAGAACTGGCTGGGTTTCAGTTTCTTGCTGGTATATTTTTCCTTTGTCACTCATGGCCCCACATGCATGGCAAGATTCATTTGTAGCTGTACTGAAGTGATGTATGGATTTTTTTCTGGTTCCTTTTGAAACAAAACCAAGAAAATCATTTGAGGCCCCAGCCATACGCAGGGTTCTCTGCATCAATTCCTCTTCTGAGATTGGTCTGTCAGCTGTGATAAAAATCTAATCCCAGGCCACAAAATATATTTCCTTCCAATACTGCTCTAGATTGTATCAGAATCTCCCGGGCATACACACACACACACACACACACACACACACACACACACACACACACACCACACACACACACACACACACACACTCTCTCTCTCTCTCTCCAGGTAGTAGTTCTTTGTTTATGATTTTTTAGGGCCTCAATTTGCTGATATTTTGTCAAAAGTACTTTTTTAACAGTTAGAGCATACCAATTGTTCCATTATTTTCCCCAACTTTGAGTTCAAATTTTCCAGTTTGTTGCTGTTTTTTCCCCTCTGATGATGGTGCATTTCTTTCTAAGGCATGTGTGTGTATGTGTGTGTGTATGAGCTCATCTTTGGTAGAGCTTGCTTTTTGTGAAACTGATGAACTCTGAGTTGTTGAAATATTTCTACACATTTTTGCATTCTTCCTGGCCTTAAGACCCAGTCCAGTTACTAATACTGTTTTAGTCTCCAAAGTCATAGTATCATAAGTTCACACCTCGCTACTGCATGTATCATTGACTATGAGTTTCAATTTCTTTCTATGCCTCTTAGAAGTTCCTGAAAATATCAAATTCCTTAGACAGTAGGCAGGCAGAACTTTCTAGCCCCAGCTTTGTGGAAGGTATGTCCTCTTAAACCTGCACTCTGTGATTTATTCTATCCCCTCCAACACCCTGAGACCTCTTCTCCTATCCCAACTTGGGTCCTAAAATTCCGCTCCTCAAAGACCTTTATCCAGAACTGGCTCCTCTGAAGTTACAGCCTTTGGTTTGCATTCACTCTTCATTTCTGTATTGAAGAGATTTCTTTTTCTTCTTTTGAACTTGACTCTGTATTTAAAATTATTTTCTTATTATACTTTATGTGGTGCTTTTGTGTGTTTGGAAGGGGTACCAATAGTATTATTTCTACCTTCCACAGTGCTTGGAAACAAAGAGACAAAGTTCTTTCAAGATCTGAAAGTGATATCATCCAATCTTTCCTAAGGCAGAAACTTCCATTTGTTTTCCTGAAATGTAATTTTTAATCACATAACCATTAAAAAAAAATAAAGAGAGTAGAACTGAAACAGCCAATGACTTCTTGCCTTGATTATAGTGCAAAGTAAAATATGAAATCATTTGTGAATGTAAGCTGGGAAAATTTATTTAGCACCTACTGTGTGCTAGGCCCTGTTTTAATCCCACTAGGCTGAGAATATTTAAATAACTTGATAAATATCATGGCCCATAAGTATCTGTACTGAGATTCAACACTAGGTATAATTAAAGTTCACTTTTTTCATTTTAATGTTTATTCGCAAGTCTGGGAGTTAGCAGACATAGTCTGAGAATCTAACAGTGTATATATTATAAATACCAACTACAATAAAAATTGAAAGCCATTTGCACAGAATACATCTTTTCTTAAGTCAGTGTTTCTGTAACTGGGATCGGAGAAGCCCTGACTATAAGAGACAATGTCTTCAGATGCTCTCAGGGATTGGAGAGAAATTTTCCCTTAAAATGCTTCTGTGCTTCATTCAAATTTTAGAGACCCCACTGCCTCTCATACTTGTTCCAAGATGAGGTCAGCTTGACAAACTTTTATGGGCTCTTTGTTTTGTTTTTCCAGATAATTTTTCTTTTTTGAATTCCAATATTGTCAGTGTTGCCATAGGTTGAAATGGATTTTCTCACATCTCTTTCTGGTTTGGAAGGGAGATCAGTGTCCCCAATGACCAGCCGGCTAGTTTACAGAAATGCTCAGGAAGGTCCTGTGCTGGGGGAGCCATCCCACTCCAGGGGTGTGGGGAACCCAGGAGGCACCCCAGAGCCTTTCCTGCCTCCCCTGTCAGCAAGCAGCTGATTTCTTGCCCTGCAGGAAGTTCAATCCTTGGTCTCCTCACCCTTTCTCACTAAGAGCCAGCAAATACATTTCTCGAGACCCACAGACAAGGCCAAATTTGTTGATTCTTAAGTATGTAATCTAATCTTGTATCTGAACTAAAATTTTTTCTTTATAGTCTTTCTTTCTGTGTGTGGTTTCCTTTCCATGTTGTTGCCATTATTGCAATAGCTTGCCTCCCACCCTCCCTTTTTTAAGCCATAAAGATATATAAGATTGGGGGATGCTCTATTTCTATTTAAAAGGAAATAACTAAGATAACTGAGGGGGTGGATTTTCATATGAGAAAACTGAGACTGGAAAGAGTCCTGTCATTTAATACACTCAAAAACCTTCTACCCTCTGGGGGGATTTAAGAAATAAATAGAGCAATTTTATTGTTATAGTTGCTGGTTTTGGGGGTTATAGATTTCTTAGATACAGTTCAAATGTCTATGATTTTCAAAAGCTTCTAACTTACATTTGCAATCTTTCTGTTTTTCTACTAGTTCTTCAAAAACTTGAGTTTTTCTGAGAGACGGAAATATGTTCCCAGCCCAGGGCAAATCACCTTTAAAGCAGAAATCAGTCAAAGGGAGAAACCCATTTATTGCTTACAAGCAGTCATCCACTTCCGCTCACCTGTGTCTCTCATGACGTGGCTGCAAAAAGGGACCCCACCCAATCTCTCTGGTGCACATATGCCATGCAATCACCTACTGATATGGAGATGGACTACTTCTCTCCACCCCTTGGAAACACCTATTGATATGGAGATGAACCTAGGCCAGGTGAGAGATTCTGGAAATACTGCAGTTTTACCCACAGACCCTCATTGAGGAGATGAGTCCATTTGGAATCGTACTCCATGCTCTGCTATCTAAACCTTGTGCCTTAGACTGGCACAGAAGACTACCTACCCAAGAAAAGGGTGACTATTTCTTCTCAAAATGCGCCTTCTTTTTCCAAAGGTGGTGTATTTTTTTTCTCATTAAAGGGGCAGCATAGGCTAGAATAAACCCTAGTTAGAACTCTATAAAGTAGTCCCACCCAAATGAGAACTTTGAGGGTGGGTAGAGGGTAGAGGGTAAAGATGAAACATAGCATCTGTCAATTTCAGTCAATGTTGTAATCATTCCACTAATTGAACTCAATGGAACAAAGTCAATGCATTTGTTTCTTAAGTACAGGTATTTTCTAGTATCTCTTCAAGCTGAAGCTGCTTCTAGACAAAGGTTCCCGGACAAAGGCTATCCCATCGCTCCATAGTGCCCTGTCTTTTCTTATCCAGCCTGACAGCTATTTGAGTTTTCCAGCTGGTTAAGAGTACTTAATATGGACTTTTCACTCCCTTCCTGGTAAGTCAAAGTCTATTTGCCTTATGTATGAGGATGCTGTCCTAAATTACTAATCATCTAACAAATAAATCCATGTTGAAGATCTGGCAGATAATAATCAAGTAAGATGTTTACGTTCCCATGATTGAATCCTTTTGGATAGTGCCAATTTTCAAGTGCCAATTCCTAAAAGTTAGGACTTAACCTCAGAAAACAAATCTCTGATGCTGGAAATAAAGGCATTGCATGTGGATGTAGTTAAGGACCCATCTAAAATAACTCCCAGTGATCCCTATTCTCGTACTTTCACCACTGTGTTATCTCCCTGTAAGTGCTTTGCTTCTAATAGATAAAGTGATGGGCTTTCACTTCTGAGTTAGCATATAAAAGACTCTGGCATTTCTCTCTGCTCGCTTGTGTATTTCTCCTGAAGGAAAGGACCACCTGGCAAGAAGCTGAGGGCTGCCTCTGGCCAACAGTCAGGAGGCACTGAAATCCACAGTCCAACATCCTACAAGAAACTGAACCCAACCAACACTTCATGAGGAACTTGGAAACTGAATCCTTTCCCTATCAAGCCTTGAGATCAACTACAGATATGTCCATTGCCTTGATTGCAGCCTCTTGAGGGGCCCCCAAGCAGAGGACTCAGATAAGCCATGCCTGGATTCCTGACCTAAGAAATTGTGACGTAGTAAATGCATGTCGCTGCTTAGTTTCAGGGCAATTTGTCATACAACAATAGATAACTAATACAGTGGGCATATAGAAAATACTTAGATCAGTGGAGCTTTTCTGACATCCTGTCATTTAGAAAGATGCTACTTGGTGGGGTAGCTAAGTTCTTGATTCAGATTAGGAAATTTCAGATAGCTCTTCTGAGGCATATTTGAAACTGGCATTTAAACTAAGGCATACCCTGCAGCTGGCTGGTTTGTACACTTACAGTATCTAAACTAAGGCATATTTTCAGCGACCTTATCAAGATTATTTGAAATAAGACTGTTGCTTTAGAAGTAAATGTGAGAGTTTGGATTATTGCTCATAAAGGAAGATAAAATTTGTAGAGAAACAAAAACTAATAGTGATAATGGAAAAATTGCTGAACCTTTTAGAAAGTTCAGTTTTCTTACATAACAAAATGAGGCAATCAGACTAGAAGATTGCCAAGTCTTCTTACAGGTTTAAATTCTGTTGTTGAATTTTAGCTGCTTTCAGAATCACCAAAAGAAAGGAAAAACAGCATTTCCCTATGGGCCACTTATTATCCTTGGGAATTCTGAGGCCTTCCTGGAATTACCAGATACAAGTATCCACATCCCTAAGTTGTATACATGAGATATTAGATGACCAAAACCAGATCACTCTAGAAAGGGGGTTACTTCTAGCAAGAAAGAGACAAGAATGCTTAGACAGCATGAATACTTAAAAAGTAGTACATAAGAAGCACAAATCATAAGACAAACAAAAAACTGATAAAATGGGCTACTAAAATACAAAAATATTTGGTCTTTGAAAGACTACTCAGAAGAGAAAAAGTAAGCTATAGAATGGGACATAATATTCACAATACATATTTCTGATAAAGGACTGATAGCCAGAATATATGGAGAGCTCTTAAAAATCATTCATAAAAAGACTAAACCCAATGACAAGATTAATAAAAGATTTGAACACGTCTCACAAGAAAATACACTAATGGCAAATAAGCAAATGGAAAGATGCTTAATAACATGTAATCATTGGGGAAACACATTACAGCCATATGAAATGCCATTTCACACTCATTAGAGTGTCTAGATCTAAAAAGACTAAAAATATACCAAGTGATGATGAATATTTAAAGCATCTGAAACTCACACACTGATGACGGGAATGTAAAACTATATATAGCCACTTTGGGAATCTCTTTGGCAAATTTTCAAAAAGAAAAACATCCATTCATCTGATGGCCCAGCAGTCCTGTTTCTAGATATTTAGCCAGGAAAATAAAATCATGCCTATATGAATCTGTATTTCCAAAGCTATAAACAATTCAAAAGCCCATCAACCAGTGAATGGATACACAGAAGTGATATATCCACAGAATAGAATACCACTCTGCCATAAGAAAAGAAGTAAAAAGTTTGGACATACAAACAATTAGATGAATCTAAAATCTTTGAGTGAAACAAGTCAGAAAGAAAAATGAACAAATTACATGATTCCATTAATATGGAATACTGAAAATGCAAACTAATGTAAAGTGATAAACAGCAAGTCAATGGTTGCCTATGGCCAGAGACAGCAAAAGGGATGGACGGCAAAGAAATATGAGAAAACTTTTTGGGTGATGCTTATATTTTGTAATCTAATTGTAGCATGAGTATCTGACAAAGCTTGTTGAATTATACATTTTAAATGGCAATCATATATTGCATGTAAATTATATGTCAATAAAGTTCACTAAAAAATAACCTAGAGTCAGGACACAAGGGGCAAAACATAAGCAGAAAATGTAGTGGTTGAGTGGGATTTCAAATGAAAGATCTTGTTTAACAGGCAGTAATACTGAAATGGATTTGGTTTTGAGATTTGGAAAATGCTATTCAACTTCCAGATGTAAGACAGAGGTTTTCTTTACCTCTCAAATGTCTTTCTATGTAATTGTATTCCACAGGCCCTGTTCCCACACCTAAACAAGGCAAATTGAGGATAGTTATTCTACTTTGTTCACTGATTTACTTTCTACATAAGAGCCTACTGCTGAAAGAGATCAGACTGTTCCAGATCTGCAACTGTTTGTAGTCTTGGACTTACTATTTGCAATATTAACAGTGAGAGAATAATAAAGCCACCAGGAAAGGCAAGTGATTTTCCAGGTACCTATGATCTTTGTGTTTGAGACAAGGAAGATAAATAGCCAACATATTATAAAGGAGAGAGTAAGAGAAACAAGATATTAGTATTATCTTAGAGAGGAAGTTTTTTGACACTTCCCCAGAGAACTGGATCAGTTAAGTATACAGTACTCATTTTGGCCAAGCAGAGCATTGGAAGCTGGAATTTGGAAATGATCCAGACATAGACCATGAGCAAAAAGAAGTCTTGTTTCTTTATTACATGAGAAAACATTGGTTTGCCTCTCAAGCATTCAACTCATACCAAACACCACAAGAATTGAGCATTTTGAACAGAATCAGTTTTTAAACCTGAGAGTGTGTGTGTGTGTGTGTGTGTGTGTACATACGAAGGGAAAGCACTGTGCATACTTTAGCATCAGTTTCTGCTTCATCATTTCACTGCCCTTCTCCCACCTAACGTGTTTGGCTTCTTTGAAAATCTGCCTGGTTTAAAACATAGTTCTATGGGAATGATATTTAGACAGGAATAGCCAATTTCAAAATGATAGCATTAGTACAAATAGAGCAATAGGAACAGGTAATATTTTATTATTGCTTCTAGTTCACACTCAGGTCATAAAACCACTTGGTGTGGGAGCCAACCTTTTAAGTCATTTGGACTCAATAGTTCTACTCACTGGGTGATCTTGAAAGAGTAGGTTTGAATTAATTAGGCAATGGAAACCCTGGCTGGATATAATGGGGTTCCTGTGTGCATTTGGATAGCTTTGATAGGTGCCCCTTGCAAGAGAACAGGAGATCCAATGTCAGCTAAGAGAGCCTGAAAATCCTGGCCATACAAAGCAGGTGTGACCATTGCTTTTCTAACCTGGCACTTTATAACTTTTAATCAGTCATCAGTTTAATGAATTCTGAGTATGTTTGAAACATTGAGTTAGATGCTGATATAGATTACAAAGGAATTTATGGTATGGTTATTGCTATTAATGAACTTATGTGAATGGAATAATATGAGAAAAATACAAACATATTTAAACCATAACTACAAGAGCCTTTATAAATTCCCAGTGAGTGTTAAGAGTTTGTTAAAGTGTTTTAAAAGCTGAATGAGGGTTGCAAATATTTAGATATTCTTCCTAAGATAGGAATACAATTGATCTGACTCTACCAGAGGTTTAGGGAACCACTAGGAGGTATTTATTTCATTGTGTCTCCTTTAGACAAAAAGGTCTCTCCAGACCTATACAGCATGTTTATCTTCAAGCCATAAATGCTCCCTGGTGAGTTATGAAAATGTTCTCAGAACTGGTTGTTCCTTCAACTAAGAAAGTACAGTATAGAATACTTTGCATGTGTAGACATAGTATCAAGCTGATCTTTCAGGAAGGAAAACAATGGGAAGTTGGTGGATTTGTTAGAAGTGTTCATGTCATTTGTAAATATTTTTGACTCACGATACACATGGAATTTGGAAATTTCAGGACTTATATGCTAATATTTTCCTCAATATTCTTGCCATCATGTTTCCCTTGGTTATACAAGAAAATCTAGATTTTTGGAAATGTGAGGAGCATTTCTTCCTCAGAAGCCCCAGTACACCTTGTAGTCCTTGTAGGTCGGGACTGTCCGAGTGCCGCGCTGCAGGTAGAGCTCATACCGGTTCTCCCCACCACCCACTCCTGAGCCCATGTGGCCATTCTTATGAAAGAAAAACCTCCTCAGCTGGTCTTTTAAGGGCTTCCCAACACCACCCACAATGCTTCTATTGGCTGCTTTCATCCTCATCCCCTATGTGCAATGAATTTTCATATCCAGATATATTTCCTCAAACAATAAAACTTTTATTACCCTTTTGTCTTCTAAAAACACTTCCCCTCTGAAGCCCATGTCATTTGACTGTTATCTTCTCCCTCATCCTCCCATTTCCAAAGGCACTTGCCATGCTTTTCTCTCCAGTCAAATGCTTTGGTCAGCCTGTGTGACTGTCTCCACAGGGGTGACCTTGCAGGACCCCCCAGTCTTAGTCCACTCCACCTCATCACCTTAGCTGAACATCCCCACAGTCACTCCTGGGCCTGTATCTGCTGCATAGCAAAACCTTCCTTATAGTATCTTTGTTTATCTGCCTCCTTGACTAACTTTCTATGAGGATATTTACCTTTCATCTAAAAAGCCCTCATTTCCTCAAATCCATTATCCCTCTCATTTCTCCACTTCCTTTTCCAGAAAAGAACCCATTGTCCATCATTTCAGCAAACTGTTTTCAATATTCTGATTTCCTTGGGCTTTAGGCTAGTGGTCACTCAAGTTTAGTTTAAATTTGGATTTTTGTGAGTATAACTTTTTAATTTCTGTCTGCTGTGCATGAGGGAAATCACTGGTTGATAAAACTTCAGTATAAATTTTTTGACACTATTCTACTTATTGATGCAAAAAACAGGTATTATACTGTTTCAGTTACCCTCTTGGTAGACTACAGTTGCTGAACTATATAGATCATTACTGAAAGGTACCACTGAGCTTAAACATGCAAATGGATGCCCCATTCATTTATTTGTTCAACGAATATTTATTTAGAGTATACTATGTCATAAGTACTTTGTTGAATGGTGACAATTGAATAATGAATAAAACCAGACACTTATCCTGCCTGCCTGCTTCTATGAAGCTTGCAATCTAATGGGAAAGATGAATGTTTATCAAGTAATCCCCAAAATAAATTTATATAATATGAAAGAAAAGTCAACATTGCTAGGAGGGTATAAAACATGCAGACAACTCTTATCAGAGAGGGTTCTATGGGAAAATGACATTTGAGCTTAGATGTGAAGGATGAGGGACACCTGCACAGGGCAGGAGCTGTTGAGGGAAATTGCTACTTGTCATGTGCTTCCAATATTAGACTGATGAAATCATACAATATTTCCATTTTTGATTTACTGGAGTTATGGAAATATTATTTATGTCTGAGGAGTATTACATGAAAAAATTGTGGGTGCATTGAAAATAAAATTTAGAAGTTATTAATATTTAATTAATGCATAGAAAATCCTCTTAAATTGGCAAGAGCTTTCTGTACAAGCACTGACAATCTGTGTGTCAGAACCTAAGATTATCCCATTGTCACTGCATGAGCTGATAAAACTTTAACTCTGAGGCAAGTGCTTGGAGCCTGGGGCTAATTGTTGGCTGTGAGGATCTCATTAGCTCAGCTCAACTCTAAAAGCTTAAAATAATGGCCCGAAAGTGGAATGTGTATCCAGAACAGGCCTGTGACAGTCATCACAGGTGTGGTTCCCAAAGGAAGTCTAGGACTCTGCTCTCTGTTTCCTGGCCAGTTCAGCCAGTCTCAGGGAAGGCTTCCTCATCCTTGTTACCACTGAGCTGTGACTACATACCTTTCCCAGCTTTTTCCTTCCCCTGGCTGTGAGCATTAGGGATGTTGATGGGTGATAACACTAATTATCACTGCCTACTTCCATCTTTGCGTTCTGCTTGCATACAACCTTAAAAGAGATGGTGTCTGAATCCATTAAGTGAAAAATGACTAAGGGGCAGCATACAAACTCTGAAGGTCTAAAATCTACCATCTCTAAAGCAGTTAATTTAATGCATGACTAGGCATTGAGAGGAAGACTTTGAGCCATTCTCATAAGGTTGTGTGCAGACTCAGATAATTTTTCTCTGCTTATAGTATAGTAGTTGACCTGGTAAGCATTCAATTTTATTATGAAGCAACAAGTTTGTTCATGTCCAGAAATGCAGTATAAGCAGATGAAGCCCATTTTTTCATTTGACAGAAATATATTTATAAGTATGTATTGTATGTTTATACTCAGTAGGTCTACAATGTATCTGTAATGTAAGTATAAAATCTTAGCCTTTGTTAGTTGTCACTAGGACATTTTTTCAGTAAGTACTTTGATGTAAAGGATGTCACTTAATACCTGTTTAAAGACTCTGAAATTGTATAATTTAAGGTCATGGTTCACCTACCTTCAGAAATGGAGTTACAGACCAAGAATCCCTTGTGGCACTTTACATGCTACTGTGGGGTTTTTGCTTTGTTTGCTGTTGTTTTGGGAGGAATAGAGTGTTTTCAGGGAATGGGGCACCGAAGCATACAGGGCAAAAGAGAAGTTGTGGCAGACTATGGCTTTGAGGAACCATTGAAAGGTCGGAAATTCCTGAGATGATCATGCAGGAAGACCAATTTGCCATCAATATAATAACAACTTGGGGCATCTGTTTTCTATTAAAATTTTTAGCTGTGCTTAAGTTTCTCTAAACTGATACATGATCTTAGATTTTGATGCACAACCTGGATGTATCCCAGTGTGAGTAGCACAATGACTCAGTGATTTTTTCATGTCCTATCCTGGATAGCAGTAGTGGTACTGTTTGAGAATATTTTAATATTCCCATAGTGCTTTGCTCATTATACGTTTATTGAATGGAATGGCCATCATCAGCAGAGAGATATCCTCATGGGTCTGTCCTTCTTATTTGCTTTTAAGTGACCCTCTAACAGGAAATCATACACTTTCCTGCCATGGGTTGCTTTGATAGGCTGGTGGGAAATACAAGCCTTTTCTCAGAAAAAGTTCTTAATGGCTCAAAATAAAATATCTAAGGCTACAAAAGAAAAAAAGTACTGAAATATAGTTATCAAAACATCAAAAAACACATTTCTGATATGGCCATCTATAGGCTTCTTATTAACACATTAAATAATGAGAGGTAATGATAGGTCAGGTAATTCCTAAGATATTTCAAAACATCTGCAACACTGTATTGACACAACAACAAGCCATTGGTAGTAGTGTGGTGGTTTGTTGCCTACATTTAAATTCGTGAAAGCTTTTAATCTTCTCCATAGACTTTTGGCTCCCCCAACTTACAAACGTCTTGGGCTTAGGTTAAGGGCCACAGCTGTACCCAGTAAGTTATGTAAGTTTGGCCCTTCAAATCTGTGTCAGATCATAATGCCCAAAGCTCAGAAATTAAGGGATAAGGAGAGCAGGTCTGCAAAATCAGCTAACTAATGGTCACATGGTTTACTGTATCTGTGTTGAGAACTTAATCTACATTTTTTTCCGAATAGAAAACATATGGTAAGTGAGTGGCGAAAGGGGTACAGATCCTGCTGACATACTCTGTAAGGAATTCAGAAATCAGCACTGGAAGACTTGTGGGTAGCCCAGATATATCTTATGCTTATAAAATTGTCATTTGGAATTAATATGCTCTGTGTTTTGGACAATGACCACACCCCTGGAACTTAGTAACAGCTTGACAAATGTTTGTTAAATGTCAGAAACCTAATAATGAAACTTATTAATAAGAAGAAAACTAGTAAGCAAATAGCCTTATGAGATACAGAATAAAATTCAATTTCATTTGATTCAATCTAGACATATCATTAATCAAGAGCTTGAAAATAATATAAATTAAAAGAGTGTGGATGAACACTGGACTACAAAAGCCCCTACCATTATAATCACAAGGATTTGTAAACTGGTTCTCAAATGACAGTTATATTTTCAATACCCAAGAAATGAACTAAAAAAGTAAAGTATGTGCTTGCATGTATATTTCTCATAAAAGACTATTTCAAAATTGTGTTAAAACATGGTTATGGTATTTCAAATAACTGGAGACTATCCAGAGAACCTTTTAGCTAATCTTTTAGCTCATAAAAAGATTTTTGAAGTAAACCCAAGCTAAGAAATTATTCAGCTCATTGGCAAACAGGTAAAGTACTTCTCCCTCAAGGGGGAAAAAAGGAATATTTCAAAGTCTGGATATTTATTTTCATTGAAATCTGATGGTTACGTACAATTGCTTGATTCCAAGATGTTCTGCCATATGAAAATGCTTCCGACGTTTTATCTTCTGAAAGGAGATACCATGTAATGCTGAAGTCGTTTGTAAGCGCTTCAAAGACAGAGTGCATAAACATTTAATTTCTACATAACAGATATTGCTTTCATGGGATGAATTATCAACAGTCGCTCTCTTTTGATCACAGGACACCAAACAGCATTCCTGGGTCTTCAAATCCAAACTCTTTCCTGTGCAATACTTGCCTTTAGTAAAAGAAAAAAAAAGTTGCCAGCCCCTTACCTTGTCCTATCTGCTTCTACTCCATTATTAAATAACCTTTCTTACCAACCCTAATAGAATAATACTCATAGTTACAGCCATTTCTCTTGCCTATTCCCTCCACTACCGAGACAAGTAGACAAACTTTGCTATTGCCAGCACAGACCTGATCAAGAAGAATGTGATGTAAATAAGAGATAGAGCAACAAGTAATTTTTTGTTTATAGAACTTGTTCTATATTAGTTACTGGTTAAATGACAGGTTCAACAATAGGAAAAAAAGAACAAATTTGTAGATGTAGGTTAAGTCATCATTTTTTTATCAAAACAGGTTTTATAATTTAGTAAGAGCTCTGTGCCTTAATAATACCCTTCTGCAAGGGAAGGCATCATCTAAGCTTAATAGCCTGATGGCAGTTCACAACTTAGAAAATCAAACTGCTTATTTTCCTGTCACAGGTTAATGTGTCTTCTTTAGAAAGCCTTCCAGTTAGAGGGTAATGAAAGCTATAGACAATGCATGAAAGTCTTGTTGGTTTTGGCTTCAGTGTTAGAGGCATTTCTTGTAGATTATTTTGGATGGATTCAGAGCAGCATAACACATAGCCTCTCAGTTCCAGCCTCTAGAACTTCCTATGCTATGCAATACAATTTAGAGCATTAAAATAGATTTGGCTTTGTTGAATGTTCTGCATTCAGTATCTCTCAGTTCTGCAATACAACTTTGAGCATTAGAACAGATATGCCATTATTGAGTGGTTTGTTTCTTTCTGAAAGTGGATGAAACATTACAAAGAAAAAGATATGTATGTACTGGGTACAAATGGAAATCAAATGTAGTATGTTTTCAATTAATGTAATTATTGTAAAGGGCATTAAAAATGTTTTCTAGAATACAAAGAGAGGAAACATCATGCAATTTTAATTTATAGTCATCTACGAATTCTATAAATCTTAACTGTTAGTGGCAGAAATGCCTGTCTATTTTACTTATGGTATTTGTTTTTCTTTGAAAACATGGTACATGCAAAAGTATCTGGGCTGGGTTTTGCAGAGTGGAAAAACAGAAATGAAACTAGAAAAATAGCTTGTGGTGGTGAATGCTGCAATATGTAAATTAAATCCCTAGTGACATAATTTGGTGTGTTTCTTCTTTTTCAACAAGTAAGCTGGCATGGAGTAAGCTTTATTTTTGTGGAAACTTGGCACATTCAGCAATTTGCTCATTTTCTTTTACCTTCCAATATCTGAGTAGGTTTGAGCACTCGGATATGGGTTTCTGTTACATGAATGTCTAGGCACAGATGGAGTTAGCTAACGGCTGCTGTCGATGAAACTTGGCTGCTGACAAGAAGGGGTATTTTTTTGTTTGTTTAATAGATATATATCCTCATTTGGAGTTATTGACAACAATTTCTTCTCATTTAATTTTGTATATAACTATACCAATTAGTATTTTTCATGAAGACATTCAACTCCACTAACTTTCTTTTTTTGGATCACCATATGAATAATGGCTTTCTTTGCATGAAGGATAAATGGACTAACTCAGGCTGCAATTTTTGTTGGAGGACAGTGGCACTCTCTACTGATTTTTTTAATAGATAATCATGCTTCCAGTTCTAAAATAAATACAAATCATGAACAGGTAAGAGGACCTACTGAATGATTTTTCTCATAAATCATCTTTTATATGAACTCTTAAGAACCTGGAAGTATGAAGTTTCAACTGCTCTATAACTAAAAAAGAAATGTCAAATTCTTCCAGTTTCTTGAAGTCAAGGTTGAAACATTTTATAAGAACTTTGTAAATGTCTATGAACTATGTTATCCATGCCATTTTAGTTTTATTGGGAGGAAATGAAGCATCCAAAGCTTAAACTCTCTGACATGAAATACAGCCACAGTCCTTATTGCCCATCAAACCCTCCCAGAGCCCTATTGCATTGATCTGTTCAGATCAGTCAGAACACTGGACAGCAGGCATTGTGTTTAAAGTATGATCACTCATACACCTTTATGATACCTTCATTGTGTTCTGTGGTCTCAAACTGTCCCTTAACTCAGGCAAATTATTTGGCAGATGGGTAGTGTTATCACTAGTAGAAAAAATAATTGGTGCATGCATCCATTGACAGGTCAGTGAATAACTTCTGCTCACAAATAGGCTGATACAGCTTGCACATTTGCTATTGATATACACATTTGCTATTCAAACATTACTTTAAGCAGTTTATACTACTAAACTTACAGAAATAATAAACTCTAATCTGTAAAAAAAAAGCTTTAAAAGAACAAACTTAATTTTTCTTTCTTTCCCTTAATAGAAAAAAGTTAAGAAACCTATTGCAATTATATATAAAACTTATTTGTAAACTTCTTGCAAGCTAAGACAAAATGTGAAACTCACAATGTTGCAAAGATTTCATGGTATAACAAAAGTAAGAATAAATTTAATTAATGTTTCTTTAAATGGCACCTTGAACTCATGAACAGTTTGAAGAAATTGTAGGCAGAAAATCTTAATGTGTATGAAAATATGCCCGTGCATGACATAGAATTCCTTAATTTATTTTTTTTCAAAATGGTTTAATAGCCTCATTCCATAAAGCTGTTCCTGAGGATATCACTCTGAGGAGCACACACCTCTCTTGGATGGGTCATCTACTTTCACATACTATATATATTACATTTATTCCACATAGTCTACCTGCAAGAATGTACTTGCAATCTGCCACTGAAAACCTTTCACAGAAGCTATAGTGATTTGAGAGGTTACAGATAATTTAGTTGACTGGCCATGTTGAATACAACATACTTGGAAAAGTTTTTGTATGTCACTTGAATATTTCACTTGTCTCTGATGTCATTTCAAAGATTTCTATAAAAAATAATTCGTGCTTATATATTTTTAAATAGTTTATGTAATATTTATATATAAATTATATATTTTATACAATTTTACATATAAAATATAAAAATAATGTAGACATATGGATATCAGAATAGCTTTGTTATCATTTAAAATATTGCATACTTCAAAAATATGATGTAGTGCTAATTATAAGCTTGGAAGAAATGACAATTTCAATAAAAATCAAAGTAAATGTAATAATAGTTGCCCTTTAAGAAGTGCCTATGATATCCATGTATATATTTGTTAATTTAATCTTCAGACACATATTACTCAGTATTACTATTTTTTATTTTTTACTTTTATCTTGAATTTATTTAAAATTTTTTTCTAAATAAGTGAGAAATGCTGAGGCTCAGAATGGTTAGGTAACTTATTCAAGGTCACGTAACTAGTGAAACTAGAATTTAAATCCCAGGCTGTTTTTTGCCCCTAAGACTCACATCCGTCCCTTCATGTTTTGCTATCTCACACTATTCTTTTGTGTAGTGGATGGGAAATAATGCAACAGTACTTTCACTCTTGACTATCTGACCTGAAAACTGAAAGTTTTGTTGGTATTAACACGTTCTTCCTACCTGTTAATGCCTTTGATATGAATCTCTAAGCTGACTGCCTAATGCAGACTTCCTCAACTCTTTATGATTTTGTTATGAAAAGAAACTAATGGTGGTTGGTGTACAATGTACCTACCAGATGAAGAGAGCAGGTGTCACCCTTGAAATATGAGTTTTTTAAACTTTCTGAAGTGGAAACTTCCAAGACACTTTAGTTTCTGCTGAAAATTTTGTTTTGCCTTAAACTGTCACTCCCAACCCATTGGATTGGATGGGAGACTGAGGGAGAACATAGATAACATCCTAAATAATAGGTTCTTTCCAGCCAGTCCTTGTCCGAAGTGGGCTAAAAGCATCCCCCCAAGAACTGGACCAGGAACTCTTGTGATGACATTGATGTGTGACATCTCTCCTTAGAAAACTTTCTCTAACTACCTTTGGGCCAGATGGAATGCTGACATCCAGGGAGGACTTGCTTAATTCTTTTTCTTTGATATCTACTTTCTGGTCAAGTAATGCACACTGCTGTTTATCTTTTTTAATACTTAGATATCTTAGTTTTATATGAGTTTCCTAAAGTTCAGCCACATGGACTATGGGGCACTTAAGTCAGCATAACATCACAGTGTTTGCATCCGTTGTTGCATTTGAAGTCACAGAGGGTGACTCACAGGCTCCTTAGCTGTCCACGCCCTTTAGTCTTCACACACACAGGGGATCAAAACTCTACCCGTAGTCAACTCAGCAAGGAAATAAAACCCCACAATCTTTATTGAGCTGTGTTAAAATGTCGGACATTAGTTTTTATTCTCTTTTGTTATGGGATGTGGTCTAACTACAAATGACACTTGACCTAATATATTAGAAACTAAAGGTTTGATATTTAACACAGAACTTTGTTAATGGTTATTAATACTTCTTTCCATTAGGCTATATTGCTCACATATTATAATAAAATAAATGATTATGCAGTCACCTTTTTAGTCTTGGCATTTATAAATATTTTCCATTATCTCTAGAAATAATGTCCAAGTCTGCTTTTGTCAGCAATGGACTCTAGGCAAGATCCCAATGATCTCTGAATGGCCTCTCTTATAAAAAAATATAAAAAGTTAATTTGACAGTTCACTTGAAGAGGATTATCTGCAGTCTCAAATAGATTTGGAATATAAAAATCCCATTAAATGTTTCTGTTTCTACTTAGTCTATATTATATATCAATGTAGTTTAATAGAGCAGTCACTCTTTCCTTGTGGAATACAGACTTTGCTCTTTGTGAGTATTAGGACTGAAGTGTTGGAAACATAAACCAGCATTCTCACTGGGCTGCTTTTGCTCAATTGTGACATTATCCTAAGATTTGCCAAATAAAAAAGTGTAGTAATCATAGGAAAATTGAGAATGTTTGTCTGGTTCCCAGCTAGGGTAAATCTCAGGATGTATGTGAGACTAAGTCTGTATCATAACATTTTTTTTTTGCCTGATCAGTCCTTAACTTCCAGCCAGAGTGTGTTCCTAATAAGAAGGAGAGGCCCAATTATCCTGTATGTCCATATGGCTATATTTGGGATTGATTCCTGCCTCAAAATCCTGTCCAGTGTATGATATTGTTTTGAGGAACATTTTGAAAATGGGGATATCATTTGAATGATAACATAACTCTTACCTCCACCTATACTGGGAACTGTATCATGGCAGGAACTCTGTCTTCATATCATTGTCACCAAAGTATCACAAAGTTTTCAATTTTTATGCACTCAGGAAGCTATATGTTGTATAAATGGTGAAAGTTAATTTGAATGGAGGAGGAATCCAGCAGTATGCTCAATCTTTCATTTGAAAACATTTCTTGTGCACTTACTATATAGGACAGGCTCTATACCAGGCACAGGACATATGGTGAATGAAACAAACATGGTAATGTCCCTCGTGTTGCCTACAGTGCCTGACACTAAATTGCTTTACCAATAAGACCGTGAAGAATGCCGTTCAAAATCAAGAGACCCCTTTGACTTCCAAGGCCAGCCAGAAACAGTCATCCTTACCCTGAGTATGGCTATGGATTCCCCTCTGCTCATTGCTCAAACTGAAGTATAATCTAGAGGTGGTTTGGAGTTTTAAACTTTGAAGGGGAAACAAATATTACCAGAGATCCCAGGAACATAAGTGCTTTATTAGAAAATGCTCTAGAAGCTATTGTGTCAAAATAAGACCTGCATAGGATGCTGTTTAGATGTTGCATCATCCTCACTCCAACACCAAGGTCAAGGCATGACCACTTTTGCATGTTTCCAAGCAAGGGTTCATTGCCAATGTTTCAGCATTCCAGCTCTGGCCAATGTCTCCTTTATACTTATTATTTGGTTCTGACCTATTGACTTTAAAATATCCTGAAATCCAACTTCGTGTATCTCCATTCTCTGGAAAATTATTTATGACCACCAATTCAATTGTTCCATCTGGTTTGTGTACTAAGAATAAAAAAGGCCATCAGGAACTCATTAGGTTTTCGGGTTTTCTTTGGTTGGTTTTTTTTTTTTTTGCAACTGGATGCTGTAAACGCTGTTGGCATTTTATCAGTTAGAAAAGTGTCGTGATATGGTAAAGTGAGTTAAACTGATGCAGTTTCACCTTCCTACTCTCCAGCTTTCATTTGCTTTCTCTAACTGCTGCTTTACTGAAAGCATGCAAAATCTGACCAGACATTGCCAATTTCCTGACACTTTTAACATAAGTGAATGCTGTGCTGGTTAAAAGTTCAACTTAGCCTACAGAAAACACACAAAACCATAAAAGTAAATAAATTCCAGTGTCACATTTTAAAATCCTTCAGAACGGTTATAGAAATATAAAAAGAGTAATAACAATATGGTCTAAAGTAAATATTTTCATGTAGAAATTTTAAATTGCTGGAAGGAAAAACAAAATGGATCTTAAAATTAAGAATTAAATAATAAAGATTTATAGGTACTAAGGATCTTAAGAAAAAAAATTGTTCTAAAAATATGAATCACACACACACACACACAAAAAAAAGAGTGGCAGAGAAAGAAAATAGGTGCAAAGGGAATAGCAGTGATGAATTCCAGCCACCATCCACAGTGTTCATGGGCCATATATGACCACAAGACATCATTCTTAGGAGCCTGGGAAAAATTAAAAAGAACTGGAATGAAGACATTGTTTTTCTTCCTGAAGTGATCACTTGCTGAGTGCACCACTCTGGAAAGAAAGTATGTTAAAAAGTCAATTTTGAGTTAATCTGTTGAGGGTAAGGGTGGAGAACAATGCACATTTCAATCATGAAAGCTGACTGAGAGCGTGACCAGTGCTCAGGGCAGAAAATCATCCCCAAATTACTTCAAAATGTATTATTACCCAAACCAAAAATAAGGCATGGTTTAATACAATAGGAAGTACATTTGAAATACATTAGTTTATCCATTTGCCTCAATCTAAATTATAATTTGCAATTTTAAGATTTCATTAATCAGTTAACAAAACATATGTATAAGGCACAGTAATTCATAGGTTACAACAGTAAACAGACTTAGTGTATTAGGCATCCTTGGTTCTTTAGCAAGAAAAGCCATTGCTATTTATTCCAGTGCTTGGTTAAAAAAGTCTGAACAGCCTCCTGGGATTTTGTGTTTTGTGATTGCTGCAGGTGAAATACCATGAAGATAATCCATCTTTGAAACAATACTATAAGAAAACAATGAAAAACATGAGGATGAAAGTAATAAAATCTTATTCCTGTTCCTGCTGACAGAAAAGCCACATGTCTCCTATCAACATTATTAGTCACTTAAGAATACATAAATAGACAGAGGATTAAAGATGGCAACATGAGAGGTGAGAAAGAGGCCTCCTCCTAAAACAACATATAATACGAAAATATAATTAATACAACTAATCCTGAAAGAGCAACAGGAAAGAAGGCTGCACCAGACTGCATACACCTGGAGAAAAGAGCAGACCTCACAGAACAGAGTAACGTACCAAAGCTGTGACAAGGCGGGACCCAAGCCCTTCCTCCACCTCAGCTCACTGATGGGAGGAAGAGAAATGGAGCAGAGAGGGAGTGGAGGCCTGGGACTGTTGAACACCAGCTCTGGAGATCTGCTGTGGGAGCACAAACCTACATTGCATGGTGATTAGTGGGGTTGGAAAGCCAAGACAGGTGGAATACCTGGAGAGACTGAGATTCCAGCTGCTTGTGGAAAACAGGGATCCATATACAGCTGCTCTGGAACAAAAGAAAGGCAGGCAGTCTGGGAGACTTCATAAAAGCAAGAGGGCTGATAAAGGGGCAAGGATATCACAGAGCTTACTGCTCAGGAGAAAGGACAGGTAGACAAAATTGTCTGGGCACACTCTGCCCAGCAGGTTGGGAACTTTCAGGTGCTTCAGGCGCTCCAACCCCCAGGCTGGATACATAACTCCAAGGACCCCTGACATGACACGCAGCCTGCTGCACCTTCCTCCTGGCCTGCCTGCCCCTGCCTCACAAACTGGCAGCCCCTGCCCTGGCATCTGGCCTGCAAGAGGGAAGCCCCACCTACAGCAAATACAGTTGCAAAGCATAGAAGCTTACACCTCTGTGTTCAGCCCACTGGTTCTAGCCATGGAGACAGGCATAGCAGCCAGGAAGCAGGAAACAGCTCTTTCCACCAGTGACCCCCAACAACACTCTAGGGGCTGAGCACCTCCAGAGAGTAGAGCTTCTGGGCAATAGAGAGCACCACATACAAATGTGAAATGTCAAAGGAACCTGGTTCAAACCAAAATCATACAAACACCAGAAAAAGAGTCAAATGAAACTGATCTCATTAATCTTCTGGAAAGAGATTTTAAAATAAAAGTCATATACATGCTCATGGAGGTACAGAAAAATATTCGAGAACTCAGGAATGAATTCTGGTCAGAGATCCAATCATTAAGGAATACAATGGAGGGTTTTAAAAGCAGATTATATATGATGGAGGAGACAAAAAAGAGAAATACAAAGAAGCTGAGGCACAGAGAAAAAGAGATCTCTGAGAATGAAAGAATATTGAGAGAACTGTGTGACCGATCCAAATGGAACAATATTTGTATTATAGGGGTACCAGAAGAAGAAGAGAGAGAAAAAGGGATAGAAAGTGTCTTTGAGGAGGTAATTACTGAAAAATTCCCCAATCTGGGGAAGGAGATAGTCTCTTAGGACATGGAGAGCCACAGATCTTCCAAAACAAGGGACCCAAGGAAGTCAACATCAAGGCATATAATAATTAAAATGGCAAAGATCAAGGATGGTGACTTTAAAAGCAGCTAGAGAGTGAAAAAAATCACATACAAAGGAAAACCATCAGGTATCATCAGATTTCTCAACAGAAACCTTACAGGCCAGAAGGGAGTGGCATGATATATTTAATGCAATAAAAAAGAAGGGCCTCAAACCAAGAATACCCTATGTGCCAAGGTTATCATTTAAATTTGAAGGAGGGATTAAACAATTTTCAGATAGGCAAAAGCTGAGAGAATTCACTTCCTACAAACCACCTCTACAGTGCATTTTGGAGGGACTGCTATAGATGGAAGTATTCCTAAGGCTAAATAGCTGTCACCAGGGGAAATAAAAGCAGAGCAAAGTAGTATAATTAATTACTAAGCAGATGCAAAATCAAATCAACTACCCCCAAAATCAATGAAAGGATAGACAAAGAGTACAGAGTATGATACCTAACATATAAAGAGTGGAGGAGGAAGAAAAAGGAGGGGAGAAAAAGAACCTTCAGGTTGTGTTTGTAAAGTCATACTCAGATAAATTAGACTGTTAGATAGTAAGAGAATTACCCTTGAACCTTTGGTAACTATGAATCTAAAGCCTGCAATGGCAATAAGTACATACCTATCGATAATCACCCTAAATGTAAATGCTTTGAATGCACCAATCAAAAGACATAGAATCACTGAATGGATAAAAAAGCTAGACCCATCTATATGCTGCCTACAAGAGACTCACTTCAAACCCGAAGACATACACAGACTAAAAGTGAAGGGATGGAAAAAGATATTTCATGCAAACAACAGAGAGAAGAGAGCAGGGGTTGCAGTACTAGTATCAGACAAAATAGACTTCAAAACAAAGAAAGTAACAAGAGACAAAGAAGGACATTACATAATGATAAAGGGGTCAATGCAACAAGAAGATATAACCATTATAAATATCTATGCACCCAATACAGGATCACTTACATATATGAAACAAATACTAACAGAATTAAAGGGGAAATAGAATGCAGTGCATTCATTCTAGGAAACTTCAACACTTCACTCACTCCAAAGGACAGATTAACCAGACAGAAAATGAGTAAAGAGACAGAGGCACTGAACAACGCATTAGAACAGATCTTCGTAAGAGACATCTACAGAACTCTAAACCCAAAAGCAACAGAACACACATTCTTCTCAAGTGCACATGGAGCATTTTCCAGGATAGATAATATATTAGGCCACAAAAAGAGCCTCAGTAAATTCAAAAAGATTGAAATTGGACCAACCAGTTTCTCAGACCACAAATGTATGAAACTAGAAATAAACTACACAAAGAAAATGAAAAATCCCACAAACACATGGAGGCTTCCCAACATGCTCCTATATAACCAATGGGTCAATGACCAAATAAAAACAGAGCTCAAGCAATATATGGAGACAAATGACAACAATAATTCAATGCCACACAGTCTGTGGGATGCAGTGAAGGCCGTGCTAAGAGAGAAGTATATTACAATACAGACCCAGCTCAGGAAAGAAGAACAATCCTTTATGACCAGCCTAAACTCACAATTAATGAAACTAGAAAAAGAAGTACAAATGAGGCCCAAAGTCAGGAGAAGGAGGGACATAGTTTAGATTACAGCAGAAATAAATAAAATTGAGAAGAATAAAACAATAGAAAGAATCAATGAAAGCAGGAGCTGGTTTTTCGAGAAAATAAACAAAATAGATAAATCCCTAGCCAGACTTTTCAAGAAAAAAAGAGAGTTGACACACATAAACACAATCAGAAATGAGAAAGGAAAAATCACTACAGACACCACAGAAATAGAAAGAATTATTAGAGAATACTATGAAAAATTATATGCTAACACACTGGATAACCTAGAAGAAATAGACAACTTTCTGGAAAAATACAATCTTCCAAGGCTGACCAAGGAAGAAACAGAAAATCTAAAAAGACCAATTAACAGCAATGAAATTGAATTGGTAATCAAAAAATGACCTAAGAACAAAATCTCTGGATCAGATGGCTTCACCAATGAATTTCATCAAACATTTAGTGAAGATCTAATACCCATCCTCCTTAAACTTTTACAAAAAGTAGAAGAGGGAATACTTTCAAACTCATTCTATGAGGCCAGCATCACTCTAATACCAAAACCAGGCAAAGACAGCACAGAAAAAGAAAACTACAGCCTAATATACCTAATGAACAAAAATGTAAAACTACTCAACAACATATTAGCAAACCAAATTCAAAAATATATAAAAAAAATAATCCACTATGATCAAGTAGGATTTATTGCAGGGATACAAGGATGGTACAATATTTGAAAATCCATCAACATCATCCACCACATCAACAAAATGAAGGACAAAAACCACATGATCACCTCCATAGATGCTGCAAAAGCATTTGAAAAAATTCAACATCCATTCATGATAAAAACTCTCAACAAAATGGGTATAGAGGGTAAGCACCTCAACATAATAAAGGCTGTATATGACAAACCCACAGCCAACATCATACTTAACAGCAAGAAGCTGAAAGCTTTTCCTTTAAAATTGCGAACAAGGATGCCCACTCTCTCCACTTTTATTCAGCAGAGTTCTGGAGGTCTTAGCCATGGCAACCAGACAACACAAAGAAATAAAAGGCATCCAGATTGGCAAGGAAGAAGTTAAACTGTCACTGTTTGTGGATGACACGATATTGTACATAAAAATCCCTAAAGAATCCACTCCCAAACTACTATATCTAAGATCTGCATTCAGCAAAGTTGTAGGAAACAAAATTAATACACAGAAAAACCTAACCAAGGAAGTGAAACACCTATACTCTGAAAACTACAAGATGTTCATGAGAGAAATTAAAGAAGATACCAATAAATGGAAACACATCCTGTGCTCATGGATATGAAGACTTAATTTGTCAAAATGGCCATCCTGTGTAAAGCAATCTACAGACTCAGTGCAATTCCTATCAAAATACCAGCAGCAGATTCCTTCAATGAACTAGAGCAAATCATTCTAAAATCCATATGGAACCACAAAAGTCCCTGAATAGCCAAACTATCCTGAGAAGGAAGAATGAAGCTAGGGGGATTATGCTCCCCAACTTCAAGCTCTAATACAAAGCCACAGTAATCAAGACAATTTGGTACTGGCACAAGAATAGAACCATAGACTGAGGGAACAGACTAGCTAGCCATGATATAAACCCAACCATATATGGTCAATTAGTATATGATAAAGGAGCCATGGACATACAGTGGGGAAATGACAGCCTCTTCAACAACTTGTGTTGGCGAAACTGTACAGCTACATGCAAGAGAATGAAACTGGATTATTTTTTAACCCCATACACAAAAGTAAACTAGAAATGGATCAAAGACCTGTATGTAAGTCATGAAACCATAAAACTCTTAGAAGACAACATAGGCAAAAATCTCCTGAACATAAACATGAGCAACTTCTTCCTAAACGCATCTCCTTGACCAAGGGAAACAAAGGCAAAAATGAGCACATGGGACTACATCAAACTAAAAAGCTTCTGTATGACAAAGGACACCATCAACAGAACAAAAAGGCATCCTGCAGTATGGGAGAATATATTTGTAAATAACATATCTGACAAGGGGTTAACATCCTCAACACAGGAAAAGCAAATAACCCAATTAAAAAATGGGTGAAGGATATGAAGAGACAATTCTCCAAAGAAGAAATTCAGATGGTCAACAGGCACTAATTATTAGGGAAATGCAAATAAAAACCACAAAGAGATATCATCTCACACCAGTAAGGATGGCCAGCATTGAAAAGACAAAGAACCATAAATGCTGGTGAGGATGTGGAGAAAGGGGAACCCTCCTACACTGCTGGTGGGAAGGTAAGCTAGTTCAATCATTGTGGAAAGCAGTATGGAGGTTCCTCAAAAAACTAAAAATAGAAATACCATTTGACCTGGGAATCCCACTGTTTGGAATTTACAGAAAGAATACAAGTTCTCAGATTCAAAAAACATATTCACCCCTATGTTTATTGCAGCACTATTTACAATAGCCAGAAAATGGAAGCAACCTAAGTGTCCATCAGTCGATGAATGGATAAAGAGGTGGTACATATACACAATGGAATACTATTCAGCCATAAGAAAGAAACAGATCCTACCATTTGCAACAACGTGGATGGAGTTGTAGGATATTATGCTCAGTGAAATAAGCCAGGCGGAGAAAGGCAAGCACCAAATGATTTCCCTCATTTGTGGAGTAAAACATCAAGGCAAAACTGTAGGAACAAAATAGCAGCAAATTCACAGACTCCAAGAAGGGACTAGAGGTTATCAAAGGGGAGGGGTGTTGGAGGGTGGGTGGGAGGGAGGGTGAAGGGGATTGAGGGTTATTATGTCTAGTACACATGGTGTGGGGGTTCATGGGGATGACAGTGTAGCACAGAGAAGGCAAATAGTGAATCTGTGGCAGCTTACTACACTGAAGGACAGTGACTGCAATGGGTTATGGGGGGCACTTGATAATATTGGTAAATGTAGTACATGCATTGTTTTATGTGAAACCTTCATAAGAGTGTGCATGCATACTACCTTAATAATATAAATAGATCACATAAAAGTGTTCCTTGTTGGTGAGCTGTTGCTGACAAGGGCAAGGACTCTGGGGCAATGTCTTCTACCACACGGGCCAGATGACCTGGGGCTCTTGATAGCCAAAGAGTCTTAGCTTTTCTGGCTCACACCCTTCCCTACTTCCAAAACTCACAGTTTTCCAGTTCACTCTTTCTTAACTTGTATGTTTTCCAGTGATGGAGAATTGGGATTAAACAAAGTAGGTAGATGAGAAAGGAAAAAAATGGCATCTTAAGCAGAAAAAAAAGAACAGTCATAAAATGACAATTTCAAAACAACTTATAACTAGGCACCCATGATCAATTCACCATGTTTCTGTGTCCAATCTATTCCTAACACTTTGAAAAAAAATCTAATTTTTCTAATTAAAAGTATGGGAATAGAGAAGTGAGTCAAAATTAAGCCCTTACATTTATTGATTTTTTTTGACAAGGGTGCTAAGATGATCCAATAAAAAATTATAATCTTTTCAACAAATGCTACTGAGACAATTGAATATCCATACACAAAAACAAAAATTCACATAGATTCTTACCTTACAACATACATAAATATTAATCCAAAATGGATTATAAACCTAAATGTAAAAGCTAAAACTGTAACATTTCTGGAAAAAAACATGTGAAATATGGTGACTTTACATTTGGCAAAGATTTCAGTTATGAAACCAAAGCAAATTCCATAAAAGGAAAAAAATGGATAAACTAGACTTTATCTAAATTAGATATTTTGTTCTTCAAAAAAATATAATTAGGAAAATGAAAATACAAGGCGTGCTTGGATAAGATATTTGTAAGTCACGTAATTGCTAAAAGACTTGTATCCATTAATGTAAAAGAATTCTTACAACTCAATAATAAAGATAATTTAAAAATAATCAAAATATTTTAATGGACATTTCACCAAAGAAGACAGGAAAGATAATTACCTGAGGAAATGCTTAATATCATTAGTCACCAGGGAAGATGAAAATTTAAACTAGAATAAGATACAACTTTATAGCCACTAGAATGACTGTCATCCATAACACCGAAAATGCCAAGTGTTCATGAGAATGTAGAGAAACTAGAAACCTTATACATTCCCTCTGGTTGGAATGCAAAATGGTATAACCATTTTTGAAAGCACTTTTGCAGTTTCTTAAAAGCTTAACAGGTTCTTACCATACAACTCAACCATTCCTCACCTATTATCTACCTGAGAGAAATGAGAACATAGGTCCACACAAAGGCATGTACATGGGTGTTCCTAGCAATAATATTTATAATAACCCAAACCTGAAACCAATTTTGATATGTCTATCAACACTTGAATGAATATACAAAACATGGCATATCATATAATGGAATATTATTACCAATAAAAAGGAATGGACTACTTATTCATACAGCAACATGGATGAACATCAAACACATTATGCTAAGTGAAAGAAGCCAGACACAGAAGAAAACATATTATATACTTTAGTTTCTGTGTATTTTCTAGAAAAGGTAAATTTGTAGACAGAAGGGAGGTAGTTGCCTGGAAACGGTAGTGGGAGCACTAGTGACTGCAAATCACTTTGCAACCCTTTGGGGTGGTGGAAATGTTCCATATTATATCATGGTGGTGGCTGCCTATTTGTATAAATTCAATAAAAATCACTGTGATAGCTACAATTAGTGAAATTTACGGTGCATAAGTTATACCTTAATAAAAGTATTAAAAATGTTTTAAATTATGTAGAAGGCAAATCTCTAGTAGCATAACTATTGTTTTATACTTATAAAAGCAAGCAAACATTAAGCCTATTCTGAGTATATTTACAGAAAAGGAAAGTGATTTACTTGTGCCTGTAAAAATTACTTCAAAGTCTAAGGTTGTCATTGTTTCCTAACAGATGGCAAATGAGCTTCAGTGTCACATAAATTAAATTCAAGGAGCATTGTCTTTACCTTGGTTTCTCTGTAAATACATAGTAAATCCAACAATTTAAAAGATTAATGAGTTTGTTCTTAGTATCATGTACCAAGGATTATTTGTATTTGTGAAAAACAGTTATTGAAGTGTTACATACAGATTACCTGCACATCAATCACTGAATAATCCTGAATAAAGACTAGAAAGGACTAAGCATCAGAAATCCCTGATTTAGAAATAAAATAAAATAAATAAGAAAAAATCTTAATAATGATTAAGCACAGAGAGAAATCATTTTTTTTCCTCCTCAGATTCACATTCTCTTTGTGTCTCAATCCAGTGGAAGAACTATGAAAGCAGATGTGAAGAAGGGAAGGAGAAAAGGAGGGGCATGGGGTGGGGTACATTTTGGATAACCTTCAACAATAAGTAATGCAACTTATTTTAGTATCTTTCATTACTAATTCCTTTGTTGTTTTATTTAGTTGTCTTAATTCAGTAAAACAAACTATATCCATTTTCTAATATTAGACAATGGTTTTGTCATACCCATAATCAAATGAACCTTTAACTATTTTTTATTTGGTTTTAACTAGCCAAGGTCTGTTGAAATGCAGTTCAACTCAGTGTTGGTGGAGATTCAGTGTTTGACAGGAGAAAGCAGTGTGTGTTACTCTATGTTTAACACAGATGTTGCTCTGGCTAATAAAAAGGGATCTAATATCAGGAAAGATTTAGCCAGTATAGAATCCATAAGAAAAAAATAAAATAACTTTCCTATGAAAATGTTCAGGTTTGAGATACAAGCTGATGGAAATTACAGAGATCGGAGGAACAAAGTAAGGAAACATTGGTTCCAAAGTCTATGGTTAAGATTCAAGGTAGGGAATGTGTACATTTCAAAGCTTTATTCTAAATAGAAGTGATATTTGGAGACTGTGGAAAATAAGGACTTTCACTGAGGTTCAGGTCCTTGGATTCTGATTCAACCTTGTATTGGGATAGAGCTTGTTGTTGAAGTTGCCATTGCAATTATATCATTATCATGCCATAAAAAATGTGTGTCTCAGATAAACTTATTGAGTAGTTAAATCTATTAACAGTTAATAATCATTTGGCCATTTAAATTCTACATTTCTTCCAGACCTTTCTAAAGCGAGTTTTCTACATCCTAATTTCTCATGTAGCTAAAAAGCACAGAGCATGAACCTAAGAGTTCCCAAATTTTGAAAGCTAATCGATGCCTCCCTTCTACATTTTCTGCTAAATCACATGAATTGACTTTTACCATCGTAACATATGAGGAATTACATGTAGCATAAAAGCTGAGAAAAATTCTACCTGGTATTCATAAATTAAATTAATCCATGTGTTTTGAGTTTTCTTCTCCTATCACTTGGTTCTTAGAAATCTTCCTGCAAAAGAACATACTGCTTATTTGCTGGCACATTAAAAAGTTCAGAATTAGAAGTAGGTTAGTCCGTGTTGTGCAGAAGCAATTTTAAGTAGTGTTAATAAAAAACATTTAATTCCTGCCAAAACTGCTCCCAAACATTTGTTATTAGATTGAAATGTGTTTTCCAGTCTTAGAAATCAGAATCTGTCAGTGATCAGGGTTCATGATATCAGAATAAGAGAAGGGAAGACTCAAGGAAGTAGGAACAGAGTTTCCTGAAATTTATTTCTAGGAAAATACTGTTCTTTATTTTCAAAAACAACTATTGTGCATGATAGAAGATTTTTTGATTTATTCAGTGAAGATGCAATAATTAGGATCAAACTACATATTCTATAGTAGAATTAATCACATTTTTAAAGCTGGCTTGTGAACAATAAGCATTTTCTCACCTGAAACACAGAAAGAACTCTGAAAATTTCAAAACTGAACTTTACTCCTCAGCAGTTGGAAAGTTAATTGGTGAGAGGAAAATGACAAGGTAATATAGAATATCACACAGTTTTCTGGCCCCATCTAAGCTTTCTCTTTGCTTTCTAAAATATTAACCTATATAGAGCTAACTGTCCACACTGGATGTTCTTCAATGGTTTATTACTTTCTTTAAGCCAACAGAAAGACATTTTGGCAGTTTATACAACATTAAACTCTAATGGTCTTAAGTCTAAGAGAAGTTGGTAATTGCTTTGCAAATGTTAAAGCTAGAGATGACATTTTTAAAGTCTAGGTTTTATTCTTTCTGATTATGTATTTTACCCATAGTAGACTTTTTAAGAATTATTAGAGTTGTAATTTTTCCAGGAATGTATTTGTGAGCATAAATTGAAAGAGATGGGATGATAGAACAGTGTTTATATTTTAGGAGAGAATAAAATGAAAGTATGTAGGGGTGTTTTCTTCAGGGTACAATGCTTCATCTAGTGAACAATTGTTAATATGTTTTGCAATACATGTTAATATGATATGCAATCTATCATCATCATTCTCCTAGAAAATAAAATTAGTTGTCTATGTCCAGGTGATGTTTCCAACTCATAAATTCATGAAGGAAACTGTCTACTCAGTTGTAACATAGGCAGATGTTGTTACTAAAAAGGAATTTGATGTAAAATGAAGGGATGGGAGAGGTAAGTGTTAGAAATGAAAGGAGGGTGTTTGTTTTATTTAGATGTTGTATCAGTCAGGCTGGACTAGATTATGCTTCAGTAATAAAAAAAAATTAGCACACGGAAGTTTGCTTCTCATGTGCATTTCCCATCTAATGTTGGACCACAGGGAGGAAGTAAGTTCCACCATCTCGATCACTCAAGTATCTAGAATGACAAAAGCTTCACCTGGCATAACTACACTGCGACAGTGGGAAGAAGGATGTGACAAACCTCAGCGTGGTTCTTAAAAGTGTCTGCTTGGATTCACTGGACAAGGCAGATTACTTGTCCAAGTCCAACTCCAAGGAAGTTAGGGAAGCACAGTTTTACCCTTTGGCCCCCCAAAAGACAGCCAGAAGTGATGAGTAGCACTAAGGACTTGAACAGTATGATCAATGATATTCAAGGAATGACTTGTGGGAAACCTAATCAATCACATCTTAGAGACAATCAATTTTACTTTCTACATCTTCAATTTCATCAACTAGTTC
This sequence comes from Manis javanica, assembly GCF_040802235.1. NCBI lineage: Eukaryota > Metazoa > Chordata > Mammalia > Pholidota > Manidae > Manis > Manis javanica. The sequence continues at coordinate 157,033,802 of NC_133157.1, forward strand.
TGTTTATTGGAAAAAGAAACATTGTCATGAATTGAAAAGTCCCCTGTGGTATGTACGATTTGCAGTTGGTTATGTCATCAGGAGTTATTTTGATTTCTAATTGAAGAGAAGAAAGCAATTCTCAAAGAGATTGGTTTGCCTTAATAATTTCATTAAATTTTCTGAAATAGGTCTGATGGCATGAGAAGGCTCTTGAACATCTTGCTTTGCACAGATAACTCTTGTAGATTATAAATTATTGTAATTATGTTAGAGATGGTGACTTGTGTCCAGGTTTTTATCCTTAAAACCAAACCAAATTACAACAAACAAAATAATTATCCTATCTTGGTTGTATCTGTCTATTAAATATCACATCATATTCCTATTATGGGCCATTGAACACTGCCAATAGGAAGTTATTGCTCCACAGCCACACGCCTACTCTGAGTGCCAAAATATGGTCACAACAGGTCAAGGTGTTGACAGTATGGATTATTTTAATACTAACTACAGTTACTATATTTTTCACCCTGGTTGTTAGAGTGTTTGGTATAAAGGATGATTTTTGTGTCATGTCTATATGCATAAGAGGTAGTCTACAAGATATAACTTGGATGCTAAGAACACACTATGTCTTCAATAGACTGAAAATGGATGTAATACTGATTCTCTGAAATATTTTCTTTTCTGGGACAATGCAGTACTTGAAAGTTTATGATTATCTCAGAAAGTACATGACTAATACCTGTTGCAACATCAATCTGTTATCATTGCTAGTGAAGAAAAATGTAAAGAACTCATTTTCTGGCTGATAGGTCAATATTGGAAGGAAATCTGAGGTCAATTATCCATATATCCTCACAGTAGTTGTAGAACATTGGGATAGAAGAACACCCCAATTTACCACTGTTACTTTAGGAAGTATATTTTTTTAACAAAAGGAAAGAAAATACACTGTGGAATCTCTCGCCTGGCTCTAGGGCATCTCCATATCAACAGGTGTTTCCAGGAGGTGGAGAGAAGTAGTTCATCTCTATGTCAATGGGCAAATACATGGGCAAGCAAGGGCTTATCTGGACCAGACAAGTTGGGGGTAGTATTTGCTCACTTCTGCTGCAGAAGGAGAGACATGGGATGACCGCTTGTAAGCAATAAACGGTCTTAAACTTTATTTCTCCCTTTGACTGATTTTGGTTTCAAAGGTACTTTGCCCTGGGATTTCTCCTCCCCAGAGTTACAGACAAAAAAGCCAAAGCCTGAGTTCAGAGATAGTATATTTGTGTGAGATAATGATGGCCTAAACAAAAACATCCTTCCAGAAAGGAATATAGAAGCAGGTTTGGAGGAGATAATGAATTTATTTTAGTACATTTCAAGTTTGAGATACCAGTAAGATAGCTACACAGAGACATCTCTTACCAGATAGTAAGAACCATACATGGTTCTGGGGCTCTGGCAAGAGATCTTGGTTCAGTGCAAACATTAGAGTCACAAGTGATTAGGTGTTAAGTAAAGCCACGGCCAAGATTAATATTTGCCTACAGAGAGGTCAACTGAGAAGAACATCAGCAGACAATGCATTCCTTTAAAATGACAACATCAAAAAGACAGGCAGAAAAAGAACCTGAGAATAAGGAACTGGAAAAGCATGGAACTAGGAGAAAAAATAACCAGGACTGATGGGGAACTGATTCTTTTACAGGAATGTAGACTTTATATAAAGCAGAGTAAATCTAAATAAGTAATCTTTCAATTCCAATGAGAAATCTGGAAAAATTTTTGTGGCTTGTTTTAGCTTGATTTGGAAGAGAAAGAGAAAAATGTACTTGTCTTAGATCTTGGGAGAACATGATCTGGTTATGTTGAGTTAACTATAAAGGAAGCCCATTTAATAAAACAACAGAATCCACATGACTGAATTCTCACTTAAGAAAATTTGAATTCTCCTGAGTCAAATTGACAGTGAAGTAATCACTTCATGTGCCTGCTTCAATGAGTTACTGTCTTTCAATGTGTTTATGAAATTCTATCCTAGCATTTATTGTGAGATTCTTAAATGGCAAAACATAAAAACCAGGACTTCTTAGCTTGATAGTCAGAATAGGTTGATTTTGAGAGGATCAGCTCACTAAAGATAGGATTTAAGCAAGTAAAAATGGACGCAATGAAGAGGTAGCAGAAATGTGTCCAGTAAATTAGTCAAGCTCAGAGACTAGATCAAAGGATCTAAGGTGTTTCAGAAAAATGCCTTATTAAGGTCTGCCTATATAGGGAACTGAAGGCAAAACTCTTCTTGAGGACCTAGTAAGAATTTATTCCTATTGAGATTGATATTTGGATTCTGTCTTTTAGGAATACCATGAAAGTTCCCCAGTGAACACATGAAATGTCTCACTTATAAAATCCTTTCTTATCAAAGTTTCTCCATCTATTTTCCTGCTGGCTTCGCCTTGTACTTTGTATTTTATTAATATACCATTTACTGATTTTGGTCCTGAATTTTGCTAAAATTCAATTACTTTTGTTCTCCTGGTTTTTTCAATCTCTCCAGCTCCTTCACATTTATCTATAATATCTGTTCATTGGCCATCATCTAAGATTAGACCTCCATTGAGGTAATTTGGGCGAGTGTTTTTCAAAGACAGCTCTATATAAAAAGTGGTAGACAAGTAAAATTATTGTTGGCTCTTTGCCATGAGAAAAATATACAGAGTTGTCCACAAATACCAACTCAGACCTCATAATATTTCTGTCAAATGAGGTGTGAAGCAGTCAGTTAGTGTGATATACATCAACTAACAGAGAGTGACTTTAGGTATTTTATTTTACCAAAAACATAAGAATGCTATGGTTTAAATCGTGAAACACTGAATGTTCAGTCCATGTATTAATGATGTCTTTGCCAATTGCAGAAGAAGTTTCAAGTTTAATAGTGGATCTGTGTTACTAATAAAGTAATAATAACACAGTAACTTTTTATAACTGAAATATAATGCTTGTAATTTTAGTGTTTTAGAACATAGGAATTGAAAATCATCCCAATTGTCTTATTCAAGCAGAACAGACTATTTTTGAATATACATTCTAAATCATCTTTTGTAAAAACTACACAAGGTGACAATTTTTTCCCTGCCAGACTTACTGAAGTATAATTGACAAATAAAATACGTATGTTTGAAGTATACATGATGATTTGATATATGTGTACATTGTGAAATGATTACCACAATCAAGTTAACCAACACATCTATTGCCTCATATAATTTTTTTTTTTTTTTTGGTGAGAATGCTACTCGTTGAGCAAATTTCAATTATAAAATACATATTATCAACTACAGTCACCATGCTGTACATCAGATTCTCAGAACTTATTTCATCTTATAACTGAAGGCAGTACCTTTTGACCAGCATCTCCCCATTTCCTCAACTCCCCCAACTCCTAGTAACCACCACTCTACTCTGTTTCTATGAGTTAGACTTCAATTTTTTTGTTATTGTTAGATTTCACCTATAAGTGAGATCATAGAGTGTTTGTGTTTCTCTGTCTGGATTATTTTGCTTAGCACAATGCCCTCCAGTTTCACCAATGTTGTAACAAATGGCAGGATTTCCTTCTTTCTCATGGCTGAATAATATTCCAAGTTAGATAGATAAAAGATAGATGATAAATGGATAGAGATGATAAATGATATAGATAGATATGTATCTTCTTTACCCATTTGTCTGTCAGTGGACACTTAAATTGCTTCCATACATTAGCTTTTTAAAAATAGGCTATTTTGAACTGGATAATATTGAGTAACTTCAGAAGTGTGCCATTAATTTTTTAAAAGATTGCTATAGTACTCTCATTTTCTCTACTTGATGTTTGTGCACTTATCTATAAAGGATTATTTATTATTATTATTATTAATGGGTATTTGTGTTTAAATATTTGTATATTTTAGATTGGAGATTCTTAGTTTATCCTGGCCCTGTACCATAAATATCATTCATTTGTAATTACTGTATCTACATCTGAGTCTGAGTGTTTCACTATGGCCTTTATAAAATATGGGTTTGATATATACTCTTAAAATTGCTAAGTTTTACCTCCTGATGACACTAATTTTCAGTTACACTCTGGAATGTCCACTCTGGATGCCCTGGACTTTTCTCTTGTGTTAGTTTAGGGAAGAACTGAGCATGAGGATTCTTAGAAAATTCCTAGAAACTCGGCCAGCTCTGGAAATGAATTACTCTGGCTATTGAAGTTTTTTTTAACAGCATCTCCATAAAGCTCAGGTAGGTAGGATAAAGCTTCTACTTTCTAAGCAGCCAATATGATTTTCTGAATTCTTGTGGAGTCCCCTATAACCAAGCCAGCAGGCTGGAGCATTTCAGGCCCCTCTAAAAGTGCTCTGAGGCCATATTGACTGCTGGATAGTGAAACACTCAGACTCAGAAGTTGGCTCTACTCTCCCAACTGAAGTACAGTTCCTCTTATTTTGAATCTCTCAACTGCCTCCCTTTCTCCACCAGATTTCTACTTTTAGACCATTCTTTAATTCATTTCACCTGTCATTTTCCTAAGAAAAATAGTTATCAACATTATGAAGATCTTAGTAATTTAAACTTCAAGTTCACCAAAGTTTCAGAATTTCATTTACATAGCTTTCTAATGACATCATATTAGAAGAGAGAGGTCTATTTGAAATATTTAAATAGGTGACAATGAACATAAATTCCTTGTATAGGTTCAGAACTTACTTGGTGTATTTCTCAATATCTGTCACATGTTGGCTCTAGTTATGTTTGTTGAATGAATGAAATGTTAATACTTACTTCAATAATGAAATTATTGTTATTTAAGTGTGATAGGAGGTAAAACTTAGAACTTTATTTTTTAAGTGTGATTAATTTAATGCTCTATGTACTCAATTGGAATTTTAAAGAATATATTTTGGGCTTCATTGTTTCTGACAAGTCATTAAACAGTTGTGAGAATGACAATGACTGCCTCAACACTAAAGAAAATGAGAGAAATTTAATAATATTCTATTATCTAAGTGTTGCTTTTCTCCAAAGGCAATACAGAGATACTGAGGAATTACCACATCTAACATACCGTACTGTCTTTTTTTAATTCAACATGCCCAATAAGAATAATTTTAATTATTTTTTTATTGTTTATTATTTAATAAATGATACCAAAGTTTATCCATCAAAATGAAATCTGAACACCAAGGAGTAATATCAGACAAATGTGAATAGTACAATCAACTCCAAAAAATGTTGTTTGAATGATGAATAGTTTCAGATTCTTGTAAGTGCCACAAATTAACATCTGTTTTAGAGGCTATACCAACTAAAGTTGTATTTCTGTATTTCTGCTCTGTTCTGAAAGGAGAAATGAATGGAACACAAATGTCCAAATACTGAACCTATGGGACATTTGATACTGAGCCCAGGGACTGCTAAAGTTAGGATTTCAGGCTACTGGAATTTGGATAAAGACAGATCAGACTTTAACAGAGGCTTGAGATCTTTGTGGATCTGAACAAATGACCCTAAAAATTCACACATGGACTGATTTAATCAAAGGTTGCTTTTTTTTTTTTGTATGTGTTTAGAGAAAGGAATCTGAGAAGAGAGGAAGTATCAGGTCAAATGGTAGAAGCACTTGGGAGTTTCAAAACTCTAGGATATTGACAAATATACAATGCTTCTCTGAGGGGTCTTGTTGGGGCTCAGGAAGCATAAGTGAAGGTTGACATGGTGATGATAACAAACGTACAAATGTATGAGGAATCTACTTAAGTTTTCAAGGTTGATACCGTTGGTTAGGAAGAACTGCAATCTAAAGTTGAAATCTAAACTTTTTCCTATTGGATATGATTTTAGAATTACATCTAAAGGTGTTTGAAGAATTATCAATTTTTATAGAATGAATTAAATGTTTGCAATGAATTTGTTTTGAGAGATATTAATACCATTATCTTGTACGAATTTAGAGTGCAAAATGCATGAATCTAATTGCATATGAAGATAAACACAACCTGCAGGCTTGTGTATGTGTGTACTGATGGAGATGAAGCTATATACTTTAATAGATGGATGTCAAACAAAAGTACATTTAAGTCTTGAGAATTCCTGGAGACTTCAGCTCTTGAGTTTTTCACCTCCCTATCACAATGAGATTAGCACTTTAGGAGTGTGAGACGAGGTGGGCTGAGTGTCCTGACTGCCCACACTTGACCCATTTCATCTCTTCTGAAGAATTCAAATGCAGACTCTATTGCTGGGACTTGGAACAGAAGGAAAAGAACCATTTTTGTTCCTGAAAATGAAATCCTTGGCTTTTTTGCAGTTCCTCTAGCCAACTCATTTAAAGCTAAGAAAAATTTTATTAAATACATATTATGTGATGGACAATAAGGGATGGCACCCTTAAAAAATCAGATGGAGAAAGAATAAATGCTGCATAGAAATCATTGATGATCACTGAACTTAGGGAAAATAGTCTTATTCTAAAGAAGCTGGAATGGTGCCCTAAAGCCTAATGAATAGGCAATAGTAAAATGCAGAAAGTGATGAATTTTGTGTTTATTACTTTTGTTTTTGGTGTATAATTTACTCATTAGTTTTCTTTGATATGCAAAAAAGCTGCACATAATATACAACAAAAAATTTGATGCATTTGGAGATAAGTGTATGTCCATGAAACCATCACCACAATTTATGCCATAAACTTATCCATCACCTCCAAATTGTCCTCCCTCCTTATTTTATAATAATAATAATTATTATTATTATTATTCTGTGGTAAGAACACCTAACATAAGAGCTACCCTTTTAAAAAATTTTAAATTCTTTTCATAGTTTCATTTTTGCAATGGCTGTGTTGAAGAATAGCTTGCAAAATTCCTGAAGGTTGAGCCAGCAGCACAGGGAAGCCACTCAGCACCAGCTCCAGCACAATGCTGAGGCAGTGGAGTCTGACAGGTCAAGCTCTGAGAAGGTGTGGAAAGAACCTAGTGCCTGTCTGGAGGAAAAGAAAACTGCCAAAGTGGGAACTGGGATGTTCAGCCTTGTGAGCCTCAGTTTTGAGGGGGAACCAACTTACCTTCATTGTTTCTGATGTTAGGACTTCTAGAACCATATGCAGGAGGCCATTCATATGAACCCCACTGAAGAAGTAATGTTTTACAGAGTTCTGTGAATTGTGGGAAAAATACATATGGTTCTCCAAATTGGTTTCAGTTCAGTTGAACAAATTATCAAAACGAATAAAAAGCATTTTTGTGTGTGTGGTAGAAATTATGTTTTAAAATGACAAGTCCCTGACAGCTACCAGATCCTGCCTGCTCTTCAGTCTGAAAATGAACTCCTATAAATAACTGAAATATGAGAGAATAAAATCAATTTCAGAGTGTTTGTGTATCTGCTCTACTTAACTTGGTGCATTTCCCTATAATCTTTCAGTGTCTAGACATATTTATTTCAGTAAATTAAAATATAAGTTGACTTCTATTGGTGAAACATAATGAAATGATGTGAACTGGACAAAAAATGTGTTATCCATTAAAATTTCATTCATGAAATTCTATACATGTTCATGACATAAATAAGTGCTTGTTATAATTTGTTCAAGTTTACCTGAATTCAAATGAATCCCAGTAAAACTGAAGTTTGTAAAATATTTTGCCCTATATTTTATGTTAGTAGTGGATGCCCTCAAATAAAAGTAGAATTTTGAGTCTAAATATTTCTCAGACAGCATCTGTTGCACAGATATTTATAGAAGTTCTGCATCAATACTGTGTACAGTATAACTGAAGAGGAAGTTCTTTGATGCTCTTATTGTTGATTCTTGTAATCCCAGTTACACCTTTCTGCTTTTGTTTATTTCTAGTTAGCAGAGTTGGGTTCTTCTCTCTCCTCATTTTCCTTCAGTTTACATGCTGACTTTTCCATGCAAGATATATTCAGAGATTTGTTTTAATATCACAAAATAAAAGTCAGTTTTTCAGATATCATTTGCGATATTTTTTGCAATTAATTTCAGCAAAGGTGTGTTTACTTTTGAAAAAAATTTGGTTAATAACAAGTGATTCTTTGACACAAATCAAAAAGCATACAAAGACTGTTTCTGTGCAGAAAGTGCTAGTGTAGTGAGGCAGCTTATATTCGCATCTGAGCTAGTATACCATTTAAAGCTATGGGCATTCCCATTTGAAAGTGGGCACTACTCCTAAAGGTGAATGGGTCTTGAAGGTCCAAAAGAGCCAGCTATAATGGTAGAGCGATAGGCAGTGAGGCTTCTATTTTAGTAGCTGGGCCTTGGTGATAATCGCTCAAGCAAAATAACATTGATAGTCACCTACTTCCACAAATAAGATCACCCTTGCCTGAACCCAATTCTGTGACCACTGAACTGAACTGGCTAGAACACAGTGAGGGGTGATGTAGGGGAAAGATGCAAGAGCATATTAACAGAGGTTGGACTCTTTGTCCTTTTGTAGAATCTTGGGAAATGGCTCTTTTCTGAAAGGTCATGAAATGAGTCTTTCTAAATTATTTTTTTATTGGTCATCAGCACATGTTTAAAATGATTTTTGTTGCAATGACTAAGATCAGAGTCATTTTGTTCTGATGGCTGGTATTAAAGTACAGCTCTGGGAGACTGACAGGAGAAAGAGCAGTGCTGAGATATGGTTGGTTGAATTCATATGTGGTCCCTTGCTCCAGACAGTGATCTGGATGCATGTGCACAAGAATATATGCTGTGGTCCCTCCTCTTGTCATGAAGTGTTTTTGTGTGAATTGCTATATTTTATACAGTAGGTATTTATTTGTTCTAAATAATCATGAGATGTCAAGTCTTAGAGGCTCTGCAGATATCACCGAAAGAATATCTCCCCATGAACAGCAAGCAGTGCCAAAGAAAGAACAACAATTATCTATTTCTTATATTCTCAAGTAGCTGGGATGACTTTTCAGCCATTAATGAGTCCCCTGCATGAATGAGAAGCTGTTCATGCCCCCCATGTGGTACATAGATAGTTGCTCTTCTGAGGCAGGGGATGTCTGATTCAATTTTAGAGCAGTGGGGCAGTGGTTCTCAAAGTGTCATTCTCCAAACCAGTAGTACTATCATGATGGAGCATCTTGTTAGAAATTCCCTAGGCCCCACCCCAGACCTACTAAATCAAATCTCTGGGGTTGAGACCCTGCCACCTGGGTCCTGACAGGCTTCCTGATGATGCTAGTATCTGTCAAAGTTTGAAAACTACTGCCCTAGAGCTCCCCTTTCCATCAGGAAAAGAGTATGAGGCAGTTAATTGGCAGCCAAAGTATGTGTTAGGAGTGAAGGTGATTGGACAGCATTGACCTAATGCAGGTTTAGACTTCAGCTTGAAACTCAACTCACTTCTTATGGCTCAGACCTTCTGTTCATTCATTCTCTTCATGGTTGCTTGGTGGGTTGAGAATTTACCGTAGCTTAAGCATCATCTTCACCTTGAAAATCCAAGCCTTGATTTAGCCCCCAGTTCCTGCCATTTTGTCTATCTCTGATCCTGGCTTAAAGAGTCTTGCCTTGTACCAGCTCTGCTGAAATCCCAGTAAGCAAAACTTTAGATTCCATTTCTTTGCAGTTTCTCCCTGGTCTGTCACTGCAAAAGTTCCATTATCTTGGAACACACAGCTTGTAAGGGTAATTAAGCCACATCTGGCTGGGGGAATCTAGGAAGGCAGGAAGCTTATCAGTTGTGTCCACCTCTCTATCCAGTGCTTTGCTAGTAAATCTTTATAATAGCTGACTCTGAAAAAGACGAACCCTGATTGTAGTGCTGCTGACTACTGTGGTATAAATATCCCACCATAGCCAATTTTGACTTACTAAACATAGAGCTGGGAAGAGATGAGCACAGCTGGATCTCACACATCTGTAGGAGCTGACTCCAGGACACCACAGCCTCTATTCCCTGTTCCTACCAGGATCCCCAGTTAACAGTAGATGCTCAATAAATAAATATTTAATAAGCAAGTGAAAATGGACAGATCAGTGTGACCCTTTCACCACCACTGGAAAAGTCAGTGGTATGCATGTGCCATTGTTGAGGAAATATGGCATCTACATATGTGGGTAGCACATCTCTGGTTCAACATTCTTATGCAGCCTTAAGATATAAACAGCTGGTAGCAAATTACATAAACTTAGTCCCATAAGCAAAAACAGCTATGTTCTTGTAAGTAGGTATAACTGAACTCTTCTAACTTATCTCAGAATAATTTAGTACATGTACATTAATAGGAGTATATATATTCAAAGCAGAAATTGTCTATATTTTAACATTGTTAAAGTGTTTGAACTTATCCTTGAAAAGGGATAATTAAATTGGTGAAACTGGCATTTATAGACATTACCTATTTTTTTTCCTTTTTTGCTCTTATTAAGAATATGCAATGTGATATGAAACCCACTATTTAATAAAGCCTTAACTTACTACATTTAACATTACCAAGTGCTATGTGCAAAGAAGTCATATTTAAAATTTTAGTAATATCGGTTGTAGGACTTTTTCCCTGAACTATTTATTAAAGACAACAGAATTTGTCAAATGTCTTCCGAATGAATGTTTATTGTCTAATACAATTTTACAACCCTATTTGGAAAGAAAACTTATGCCCTTTTTTCCCAATAAGAATAGAGCTGATTTTTCTGACTTCCACCCCTTTATTTTGATGACAGTTTTTGTTAAGGCCTCTGTAATTAGATAAATGATAGAAATCATTGCAGTTCCTCATTTCCTTGCTCTGTTCTTCACTATTTAAATGCTCCCTGTGGGTGTTCATGTTCACTGGTATTTGCTTTCAACAATTCCTGTAAGTTATCCTTTCTTTGTGAATAAGTAAGAGTTTGCAAAACTTTACACCCTTATTCTTCAATTAAATACTGACATGGAGCGGCAGTGTGGAGCATGCTAATAGCAGGACCTCCCTGTGGGAATCTGTGCTAGGAGACTGGTTCACACTGAAGGCAGACAGCGCTGTTGACACTGGCTGTCAAAAAGACCTCACGTCTTTGAAAGGAAATCTTAATCTTCTTTATTCATGTGTGAACAGGTCCAGGCCCCCATCCGGAGATTCAGATGCATTGGCTGTTTAAACTCCACGTTGCTAGGTTTTGGGGTAGAGCCTGTTTGCTGTGTCTAGTTCCCCCGAATGGATGAAGACTGAAAATTAAAATCTGTCTGACACAGACCATGGCTTTTCTGTCTCTGTTTGAAGAGACATGGCAACCTAGGGTGAAATGAAAAGGAATTTTATTGAGCGAAAAACCACTCAATGTTTAAATGTTGGTTAGGAAAACCGAATGGTGATTTGAGGCAATGGGTAGATTGTTTATAGACGGTGGGATGGCTGTCAATCAAAGCACAATGGCAAATTTTGTGTCCCAAAAAAAGTGCTTTTCTAGTGGCTGACCTCTCATTTCCTGTTGAAATGCTCAACTCCAAGAATAAAAAGCTTTTTTTTCCTTGAAGTTTCCAAGCACAAAAATTTCCAAGTAACAGATGCTGTTACTGTGAAAGATTGTTTGATCTGGGTGGCACGGTACTTATTAACAGTTAAAAACGAAATTATACCCAAAAGATCTCCTATACCGTTTCTCTGTTGCATTTGACATTTCTTCCTCTTGGTTTTATCTGTTCTTTCCACATTTTTCACAGATAGGAAACAGAAGAAACGAAGATGTAGCCATTAGTTGAAAATCATGAAAGGTGTCTGGGAATAATATGTACTGTTAACATTTTAAAAAACTAATAAATGCCTTTACAAAAAGATCTTATGCATACATTTGATTTATACGGTGAACCCATTTCTTTCTAGGAGTCTGAACTTTTCTTGAATGCTCTTTTAGATAATCTGTGAAACATTTTCATTGCTGGTAGTGTTTGCAAAAAGTGTACATAAGGAAAATTGTATGTGTGTGTGTGTGTGTGTGTGTGTATGCACACACACACACACACACATATATGAACTACCAATTAGTAATGCAAACTAGATTTTCAAAATTATTTTTGGCTCTGTGTTTCAGAGAAATTTTAGGGCATGCAAGTAACATATATTACATTAACCTTGTGTATTAGTCAACTGAATCTCTTCATTTAATTTTAAAAAATCAAGATTGGAGATCTTATTAGATATTATCAGAACCCAATAGAGTCTCTAATTCTCTGAACATTTCTTAGGCTTCTATGAATGTATAGCAAGCTTTTCCTTTATATATGGAGACAGTAGTGCTGAATCACCAGTGAGGAGATACACATCTTTTAATGCAATTCTAGGAAGATAGTAAATTTGCTCTATTGAGTCAATGACAATTCAATCCAGGTCCCTTTTGGATTCATGTTATATATTTGTAAAATGACTATTCAGGGATTTGAATCCCATCCTTGACAAGGGAGTGGAGCAGACCTAAAGGAAAGAGGCCAGTATAAACTCTTATCATTTTTGGTTTTGGGGAGTGCTTATTCCCTACCAGCTCTGAATAGTTTGGAATTGGAGAGCATGGTTTATTCCCAAGACTGAATCGAGCTTGCTACTACTTTCCTTGACAAAAGACTTTCCCTAGCACTTCCCTGAGTAGATTAAAATGTTGGTAGGATTTTATACTTTACAGCCCTGAGTAGGCATACCCGATATAATAAGAATTTTCTAACTCGAAAAATTTTATGAGACAAGGCTAAGCATGAGGCTGGGGTGAGAACAAGGGGAGATAGCACATCCTAGGAATATTTCAGTTGTTTTGAGCAATGATCAGAATCACTGGAAAATTGAATATATATTTATCCAATTGGGTCACTTTCACCCATCATAAAAATAACAATGATAAAATTGGAGCTGTATACCTGCAGTGTGACTGTCCCCACTTAGGGACTCACACCCAGATGCCACCCTTCCTGCCACCTCAACCTTTCCTACCAGCTATCTGGCTGGAAGAAGTAAGGACACTACCCTGTTTCACCAGAAATCAGAGAATTATTGGCTCCACTACTTTGACAATTCACCTAGATTCTACAAGTGAAGGTAGGTTTCTATACAAAGTCTCAATGCTGATAAGAGCTGCAGGATGGGGTCTTACAGATATTGCTAGAACCAGAGCCACAAAGGACTGAAAGATCCTTGCAATTTTCCGTAGCACCTTCAGACTTCAAGAGTAAAGAAAATTTAAATGACCTGTGCATACATATTCCCTTGGGAACTAGGAACAGCAGAGTTACCGTGTCTTCATGTTGGCATTTTGGATTATTCACTTTGGCTCATTTAAAGTTACTAAATCACCTTGAGCTTCAAGGAGGGCAAAAAAAAAAAAAAAAAGAAACCCCCAAGAAACTTAAATGTAACCCTAAATGTAAATAATGTTAATACTGTAATAATAATGTGGATACCCTGGAGATTAGGAGGAAATATTTGAAATTCCACTAAACTAAAAAGGTTTTGAAACATACATTTCTCTCTAGAGTGAGGGGCATGGAGGGGGTGTTATTTAACCAAACTGTCCTCTGCAGTTCAATTTTCTTGTTCTAAAGCTATCACTACATCTTTCCAGTATTTTACTTACTACCACTTACTGCTCCCCTGAAATTATAATTCACTGTGTCATTATAAAGAACTGGGAGAGGCTTGCAGAGTGGCACAGGAAAAACACTCATCTTTTTTCTGGAACTCTTACGTCTGTCATTTATAGACCTGTGTCACCTTCCTCCACCCTCAAGGAAATGGAAAATTTTTGAGTGATGTGATGACCCTATCTCCTGGGCTTCTCCAGATTTCAGCCTTTGATTATAAATCAACCTTAAAAAAAATTAACCCAGCATTTGAAATTGTCTATAACATTACTACTGATTTGATCCCATTCTGCAAAGGTTACTTTTTTCCCATTCTAAACATTTCAAAGACCTTCTAAGTAGCCACATGAGGGCTAAAATGAAAATCAAAATAAACTACCCTAAGTTCAAATGTTTCTAATGTTTCAAATCAAATGCAAAATGTTTGTTTTAAAAAGAAAAACTGGAAGTGAACTTCTGTTTATTTCAAAATTGTAGAATGCAATAGTTGAATAATTTTAAAGCAAAATGATAATTCCATTGAAGTAAACATGCATCTGTGGGGAAATAACCCTGACCCCACTCCCCTTCTACCTCCACCCCCACCCCAAGTCAGAATCCCCTGACAAGAAAAGGAGAAGCAGAACCTGGGCATTTTCTTTGACCAGAGATCACATTTATTCAGTTAGTTGGTTATTTGTTTCTTCATTTTTTTGATCCTTGTTAACTGTTTCTTATAATCTGCTTATTTTGAAGCAGCCAGACATCAGGTGATAATACTGTCAGGTTTTGCCTGCTTTGGTGAGACAATAGCACCATTTCACAGATTCAGCAGATGTCTAGTTGGTTCTTAAAGAAGTCCTGTTGAATCCTGAAATGAGGAAAGACACTTTTTTTCTCTGTGTTTAATGGAAAAGAAGTGAATAAATAACTCTGGTTTAATGTCACTACTATCCTAGTGATCAGACTTTTCCATAGATAAAATTTCAGATAGGTCCTGGGATTTTCAGGTTCTTTACCACCAAGAACAGTCTCATTTCAGTGATCAAGTCTCATCGTGATATTAGCAGTTCAGTTTTGAGCTAATGGAAAGCTTGTCGCTTCCCAGCTTGAGGTGAAAGCCTGAGGTGAGTGAGGGATGACAGCACCCCACCCCTGAGGAGGTGATCAGCAGCTGGCATCCGCTGTCCTCCTGGCCTTGCCCTCTGCTGCCAGCGGCTGTAATGGTTTGGAGTTGGGTGTGTGTGTGAGGGCTTAGCTGAAGGGAAGGGTGCTGGCTCTTACCTCATGGCCGTTCTCCCATTCTCATGGGTGCACTGCAATTCATGTGGCAAACTCAAGACTACAGTTCCTTTGTCCCAGCACTGCCTCTCAGGCTGGCCATTTCTCCAGTCTTTTGGCATCTAGGCTTCTGGATGTTCTTACTCACTTAGATCCAAGGGCTCACAGCCTCCAGGGATGGGGCCTGGGCTTTGAGGGGTTTTATAAGCTCCCAGGAGATTCTAATCTGTAGTCACACTTGCTTACCTCCACCCTTGATACCGTACCCCTCCTACACCTAGAAAGCAAACTCTCACCTCTATGTAATGGTTCCCTCTCAACTACATACAATCATTTTCATTACCAAATAGAACACTGAACTCCTTCTAAAACCTCTACACTCAGGTTAGTGACAGTGCTCCTTCCCCTCCATTACCAAGGTGATCTTAAAGAAGTTTTTTTAATATTTAATATGCTGGTTTGGGTAGCTTCCTTAAAACAAATAAACAGTCACTTTTAGGGAGAGCCAATTGCTTGCAACATTTAGCCCCTCTTCCAACTGTCAATGTTCCAACCACTGTTGATAAAGTTTTTAAAAATTCTGAGCCCCGAGAGCACTCCAAACTAGACAGCTTATGACTGGGTGCTAAAGGACTACCTTCGCTCTTCTCTCAGTTACGGAGTGATGAAACTGCATCCATTCTGCTTTCTGCTAAGCAAGGAAGCCAAAGAGAAACTATCAGCTTAACTGTAAGTCACAGAAACAATGTGTTTGATCAAGAAGCAGTATCTACATCTTCTGCCTAATGAAAAAGGAACATTGGATGAACCATGACTCATTTAAACCAGGTATTCTTATGGATGACCTCCTTAAATGGCAAAGTTAATTAAGATTAATTGACTCGGAATGCCAAGAGAATCTCACAAGCTATGATCACCGTTCTGGAAATGCCAAGTGAACATAAACCTTGTGTCCTTTAAACTATATTTTTAGTGTGAGAGTGCTATGTCAGAGACGGCATCAATACTGTTTATTTTCTCAAATGTGGGTTTGCAGTGAGCATTTTAAGTACCTTAAACAAAGGCAGAAGAAAAAATATTCCCATATACACATATTGCTTTTTCCATATGGTTCTAGGCTATACATGATTTTTAAAAGCATATAAATTGCTGGCAGGCTTTAAAGTGGATTGATGATAACTTTGTAGACAGCTGAACTGAGCTGTTCAAACACTCTCTCTTTGGTCAAAACTTCAAATGAGAATTCACGATTTGTCAAATTAGGATATTTCTAGAAAAGAAAATACAGTAAGAAATCCACTGAGTTCAAAAACAAAATGGAAACTCTGGTTCCTGGCAGGGATGACTCAGGTGGATACATTTTATAGAGCAAATCAAGATCTGACTTTTGGTTATGATGACATCAACATAAAAGAAT
The DNA here is from genome assembly GCF_040802235.1 of Manis javanica. NCBI lineage: Eukaryota > Metazoa > Chordata > Mammalia > Pholidota > Manidae > Manis > Manis javanica. The sequence goes on from NC_133157.1 coordinate 157,050,077, forward strand.
GAACATAGGTCACGGGATGTCTGGGCAGGAGATCTAAAAAGAAAGCAGACTATGGCACCGTGGTCATATGTGAAACTGATAGCCGTCTTTTTCCCAAACATTCCTTCCTTTTCTGTCTTCTCATGACAACCTTTTCTTTGCCACAGACATCTGCTTTTGTGCAAGAATAAAACTTGGGATTTTTTTTTTCAGAGGTGGTTGGATTTAAGTGGAAAGTCACGCCAAACCTGATCCATGGTGCACTTACTCAGCTTGAAAAGATGCTTTTCCTGGACAGGCCAGACTACTCCCTAATATACAAAGAAGCCAACCCTCAAGTATTTCATAACATTTAAAGGAAAAGGCATACATTACCAGGTGCTTTTACAGAACAAGGACCTAAACAATGAACTAATCCTTCTGAAACCATGAACAGCTGGAGCCAGCTCAGTTGGCCGTGGCAAAGCCTAGTACCTCTCAGAAAAGGCTAATTGTTCTTCCTTTGGGATCATTGTTCATCTTGCTATTTGCTCTGGTGATATTATTTGACAGCTATCTGTTTTCTTTCTCTATACCCTGGAAAAGCTTATTTCCAAAAATGAGGAGAGTTGCATTGTCTCAGATGCCCACTCCAGCTCCAAGACTGAGGAAGAATTGGGTGAAGTCCTCTGTAAAGGTCTCAAGGTGAATATGTCTTCCTGATTCTCCTTTTCAGACTGTTGTGTTGTTGAGTCTAATATTTCATGGCTTTTCACAATTACAGTGTTAAGTTCTTCCAACAATACGAAGTGTTGATGAGTCAGAAATCACCTCCCTGCTAAATAAGCAGAGGAAAACTACTATAAAGAAAAATGGAAAATTGTTTTTGGTTGGGAAAATGTAGATATTAAATAGAGAATAATTCCATATATTGGCACATACTTTGTGCCAGTGGTGGGCACATTATCTTAAGTGTTTTATATGCTTTATTTATTTTAGTGACTAAAATATCAATGAGATAGATACTTATTTGCCATATTTTACAGGTGAAAACATGAGGTCTAAGAGAGTTAACTTGCCCTATGTGATATGTTAAGGAGATACAGAGCCATGATTTGATTATAGAATCCAAGTTCTTAAAAATCATGCCCAATCTGGTTGTGATAAAGCAACTCATTTAGGGTGTTCTATAAGTACAAGCTTTAGCTTATTCTTAAAATCGGAGAGAAGAGTATATCTGATACATAAGTTCATTGTGAGAATAAAATAAGATAAAGTACTGTTCCTGGCTTAGTAAAGAGTAGCTATCAGCATTTTAGAAGAAATAAGCACTTCCTCACAAAGAGTAAGAGTGACATTCTCGCCTAGATTATAGTTATTGGAAAGCTTTGATTCTTCACTTATTCAAAGATGCATGGCTGCATAGAGAGTATTAGCTGTGCAGAGATGAATGGAATAGACATACTTTAAGGAGGAGGACAGAGAAAGGAGAAGAAATAAAAGTGTGTATTTAATCACAAATTGCAAAGTGCTAGGGAAGACAAGAATCGGCTGAGGTCAACCTTCCAGTGCTCCTGGGAGAGATGCAGTGCCCTCTTCCTTGGAGCATGAGACACCCTGTACAGCTCCCGTTATATTCATGGGGCTCCCTGCATGTGCATGCTGCATGAAAGAGTGATTACAACAAAGGACAGCGTGTTATTATATTTTCCATGTGACTTAATGTGGTTAGGGACCTTGTCATTTGATCTTTCTGTACAAACTCGAATAAACCTGTGAATCCTGCTTAACATTCTTCTGACATTCATACAGTTTAGGTTCTTCCTCCCTCCCGTGCCCTCCCCAACTGTCACTGACAGCTCAAAGACCTTCCTCTCTAACGGAAGTTGGAAATTTGCATTTTGAAGACAAAGGTTTATTTGGTTTTCCATTAAAATTTAGAAGTTTTGAATCCATTTGTTCTCCTGATGATTTGTGGAGGGTTTCTTTTAGGTCTTCAGATGAATCTTGCCTGGACTGAAATATTAACCACAACTATGAACATATACACTGATCTTCTAGGCACTTATATTATGTTTCTCATTTAACTTAGAAATGAAATGTAGTAACAGATGATTCACAGGTTCTAATAAATGTAGCAAATAACATGTCAAATTCCTGCACCAGACTTACTACTGAAAGGAAAATAGTGGCTTCTGAAAAATTACTGCAGTTAGTTGTTTGTAACTTTGTTTTATTTCCAAATATCCCTCATTGAGTTGAAACAAGTTGATCTGATGCTGTAGTAATAAATTTTGAATTATCAGTATCCAGTAGAAGATCCAATTTTATTATGTACCAGAATAGTATACTCCCTAAGATACAGGCTCAAAGCCAAACCAATCATCAATGGTTGTTCCAGAAATTCTGTAACAGTTGAAAGGGGTTGCTTAGAGCCTGCAATTGGATGGCAGGGGATCTTGGGACTTTCTTTGAAGCTGTGTTAATAATCACACCAGTTTTAAGTAAATGTTTGTCAGGGTAGATGGGATAATGGAGATTATGATGACTGAAGTCACTGTCCAGCCCAAATCAGTTTCTGATTCTATAAATTCTCAAAGGTCCAATGTGTGGGAGAAACCATAAATGAGAGGTTGCAAAGGATGTAGTCGCATCCCTCTCTCTGATGCTGAGAGTCTGGGGTGACATCTGCTTTAGTAGCATCAGGGTTATGTGAAAAAAATGCTGCCAACTCAAGGATGCTTGTGAAGCTATAGAGTAAGGAAACTGGGACAGAGCTGAAGTCTTGCCAGAATCATTGAAGCTGATTTTCCTTGACTTTGCCAGACCCTGACTATATTGCTATTGTTCAGCCACAGATCTTTATTTTCTTTTTTAGATGAGTTATCCTGAGTTTCCTGTATTTAGTAAAGCAGATGTACTTTACCAAGTATATCATGAGCATACAACTGTGTTTGTGATGAAAATGATGCTGTTGAGAATAACACCTGTAAGTCCCTAGCATAAAATGTTACGACTGTCGCAGTCCATGGCTCAATCTGTGATTTAGCAGAACCTACCTCTACAGTCAGTTATGTCTAGTTTAACATTGGCTCTCACCTTCCTTGAACATTCTGATGCTCTTAGGCAAGTTATTTGATCATGCCAAATGTAGTTTACTCATCAGATTAAACAGAATTAACAATATCCTGATGGATGAAGCCAATTCATGCTCACTCGTGAAAGTGAGTGTAAAATTTTCAGGAATTTTGTGAGCTGGTTGATGTCACTCTGGCAGCTCTCAATGGGCCATGATGGGAAGAGTTATATCATAGAAACTGGTGATGCTCAGTTCAGGGCTTCCCTCCTTCCCCTAATAGAGTGAGTTGTTAAAGTTTACCTGTAGACCACTGGTAATATCAATCCTGTGGGACTGCTGTGAGAATTGAATAAGATAATGTATCTAAAGCAGTGTCTAAGCACAGGCAGATCTCCAACAATGAGTCATTTTATTAGTATTAACATTACTATTCAACATTAGCTACATTACTGACTTTTGTTTTCCTAGTTTTTTTTTGTTTACCTGGTTACTCATTCTCCCTGCATTAGTTTCCCATGGCTACCAAAACAAAGTATCACAAACTGGGAGTTTAAAAATGACATAAATTTATTGTTTCATAGTTACGGAAGCTAGAAGTTGGAAGTCAAAGGTGTAGGCAGTGTCAGCATGCTCCTTCTGAAGCTTGTAGAGGAAACTTTCCTCTTCTTCAGTTTTGGTGGTTTTGCAGGCAAATTTTGGCATTTCCTTGCTTTCAGCTATGTAACTCCCATCTTTGCCATCATCACGTGGCATTCTCCAAGTGTGTCTCTGTCTCCCACCCTTCTCCATTATGGCCTCATTTTAACAATTATAATCTGTATTGACCCTATTTCTAAATAGGATTACATTTTGAGATAGTGGGGGTTAGGAATTAGACAGATCTTTTTTGAGGGGGCATAATTCAACCCACATCACCTATTTAGCATCATTTGAAGTTGTCTTTCAATCTGCTTTTACATCACTGCTCAGCTCATCTCTGCTTGTATTCAGTCTGTTTCAGTTTGTTCTGATTGTTTATCATAACCTGATAAAACGTTAAGTAGTTATAAGATGTATTTTAATGCTGAAAAGTCACCATCACTTTAGGTCACTACTGAGGTGGTCTCACTGAAGAAACTAAAATACACTGATAAAGCATTAAATGTTAGACATTGTCGTGTATGTACAAATTATAGAGATGCATAAAGATGGATTAACCTTCTAGGAGCTGACATGGGGAAATGGATGTACAAGCAAACACATGCACGTGGTATGTTTTGGTAGCTACATGCCAGTGTATGGGGCCTTAGGAGCACATAATGTAGGGCCTATGGACCCCAGAGGGGAGACCAGAAAAGCTTCACCAAAATGATTGAAACTGGGTTAGAAGGAGAAAGAGCAAAGGATGGGTATTCAAGTTCCTTAGCTTCCAGAAGATACACTGATATTTTTTAATGTATGTAATATTCCCTTAATTTTAATATTCCTTAAAATTATGTGGTATTCCTTTATTACACAAACCTCTGGAAGTCATGCTGCCCAGAAGCAAACACAAGTGGCAGTTTTTATCTTTTAAACCAGTGAAATGTAGAGATGATCAGGCTTCAGAATCCAGGCTGGCAGTCTGAGTCATGGGATCATTAAATTGCACCCTAAGGATGCTTTTTAGGGCTTTCCCTATATTTATCAGAAGCATAACCTGCAATTATTGGCTCCTCTATACCACCTCAAGATCTTTAATAATTTTCTTAGTATATTGAGTTAAGTTGTCAAGAATGTTAGAAGTGTTAATAACCATCTTGTAGGAATGGGGAAAAAAATACTGGATAGCACATACTTAACAGGCAATCATGAAAGAGTCAGTAATAACATAATGAAAAAAAAAGAGGCCTTTTTTCTCAAAGAGATCAGAACTTGAATTCTGTCTCTGTGTTTTATGAGCTTTGTGACCTTTTATATCATATGGCTGCTGCAAAATTAAAATTAAATGGCATGGAGAGAGAGATTGGGCAGCAGAATCACAGTAAAGCTCAGATTTCATTTGCTAAGTTCAGTTTCCATATCAACAAAATGAAGGTAAGGAACACATATTATAGATAAATAAGTATGAGTTGATATAATCCATTCTCATTTCACAACCTGGTCTTGACCATGAAGTATCTGTCACAACTATTTAGCCCTGTTATTATAGCAAGAAAGCAGCACAGACTATATAAATAAAACAAATTTATCTCAATACCTACATTCCACGAAAACCTTATGAGCATTAAAATTTGTATTTCATGTAATTTTCATGTGTCATGAAATACTATTTTCCTTTCCTTTTCAGTCATTTAAAACTTTCATTTAAAAGTTTCAGTCAAACTTTTTTAACCTCAGTTTTCCAAGCTGCGACCCATAACATAGTGCAACAATGTTAGGATCTATGGATACCAGAGATATTGGCTACTAGCATTGGCATTGATATTGGCTACTAGCTTTGGGTTTTTGTTTATTTGTTTATAATATTCCTGGAGTATTTGCCATATTTCAGATCATGTGATAATACCTACATTATCTTACTTAACATATCCAAGGACACTATAGGAGGTAGGCATTCCTTCTTCTTAGCTGATGAATAAATTTAGATTGTAATGGTCAACTAGATATTTATATCATACTATATTCCAGGGAATTCTTGGTAGGGTGCAAGAGTTGGACATATTAACAAGGTTACTTACTGACTTTAGAGAACCCTCATTCTTGGAAGCAAGTGATATAGGGAGCAAATGAAAAATCAAACCATAAGATCTGTATAAATTATAATGAATTTTATGAAGGAGATAGGAATATTCAAGATCCACAGAACAAACCAGCTGTTAGATGAGTCAGGGCAAGCATACAAGGATGGCATTTGCTTGAAAACACAGATCAGTGTGACAAGTATAAGATACGGAGAGAGTGGGGAGAGGTGAAATCAGAGAGATAGGGCAATTTATGTAGGGCCAATGAGCCATACCAATGGATTTGCTTTTTTATTATAAATGTAGCAAGAAGTCATTAAAGTGGTCTGAAAAGGAAAATGACTGCTGTGCAGTAAGTGGTTTATACAGATCAAATTCGGGAATTAGGAGTTTAGTGAGGAGGCTATTGTAGCAGTCCTGCAGAGAGATAATGGTTGTTTAGACAAGGAGGTGACAGTGGAAGTAGAGAGGAGTAAACTGGATTAAACATAGAGTTTGGATATAGAATTGATAGGATTTGCTGACAGAGTGAATTGGGGAAACGGAAACAAGGAAGAAATCAAGGATGAGCTATAGACTCTGGTTTACATACTTGGGTGGATTGTAGAATGATTATTGATGTTTTAATGGAACAAATTGAGGTGAAAGTTAAGACTATTTACAATGGCATTAAAGATGCCAATTATATATTCATGTGGGTATTCCAAGACAACAGTTGACTATATGATTATAGAATTAAAAGAGAGGTTAGAACTAGAGATATAAGTTTGGGAGGCATCAGCTGGTGGATGATGGTAGGAATCTTAGGACCACATAATATCATCTAGGAAAAATACAGGTGGAGGCCCAAGGAAAAGGCTCATGATATTTTAAATTAGCATTTGAGAAGTGAGGATTGGCCAATGTGGTAAGTTTGTGGTGTCCCAGAATCCATGTGCAGAATGTGTGTCATAGAGGGAGAGGGAGAGAATGAGTGAGTGAGTGAGTTCATGCTGTTTGGAAACATGCACACCAGGGGTATTAATAAGAGGATGAGATAGTGCTTAAAATCATGCTCTCTCTATATAATAAAGGTTTTCCACAATGTCATGTTCCTGAATTAACTAACAGATTTCCCAATTCACCCATGTCCACAAGTTCTATAATTCAAATTCTGATTATCCTCTTAATGTCCACAGTTGCCTCTCAAAACAGTTGATAATGCTTTATTTTATTAAACATCCCAAGTTATGCAGGATATTATGGACTTTAGGTCATCTTTCTGCCTTTGAATGTGGGGTTCATTATGCTCAAATATTGATGGATTATCAGAAATCATTCATGTTCATCTATTCCTCTAGCTTTTTAAAATTTCAAGATAAAAGAAAAATATTTTTATATGCTTTTTCCAACTTCATAGTTTTATTGCCCTTGGATATTTAAATTAAGAAATATGGAATTGGCTCATATTCCTTTGTTATAAAGGAAACAAATAAGAAGTAATTAAAATTATTCTAGGAATACAGGAAAAAAAGAATTTTGGCATTGTCTTAAAGAATAAAGCTTATATTTTCCAGAATAGATCACATACTAGGCCACAAAAAGAACCTCAGTAAATTCAAAAGGATTGAAATTGTACCAACCAGAATCTCAGATCACAAAGATATGAAACTAGAAATAAATTATGCAAAGAAAACAAAAAAGCCCACAAACGCATGAAGGCTTAACAACATGTTCCTAAATAATCAATGTATCAATGATCAAATAGAAACAGAGATCAAACAATATATGGAGTCAAATGACAACAATAATTCAACAGCACAAAATCTGTGGGATGCAGCAAAGATCATTCTAAGAGGGAAATACATTGCAAAACAGACTTACCACAAGAAAGAATAACAATTCCAAATGAACAATGTAAACTCACAATTAGTAAAATTAGAAAAGAAGAACAAATGAGGTCCAAAGTTGGTGGAAGGGGGGATGTAATAAAGATCAGAGCAGAAATAAATATAACTGAGAAGAATAAAACAATAGAAAGAGTCAATAAAAGCAGGAGCTGGTTCTTCAAGAAAATAAACAAACTAGATTAACTACTAGCCAGACTTACCAAGGAAAAAAAGAGAGTTGACACACATAAACAGAATCAGAAATGAGAAAAGTAAAATCACTATGGCCACCACAGAAATACAAAGAATTATGAGAGAATACTATGAAAAATTATATGCTAACAAACTAGATAATCTAGAAGAAATAGACAACTTTCTAGAAAAATACAACCTTCCAAGACTGACCCAGGAAGAAACAGAAAATCTGAACACACCAATGACCAGCAATGAAATTGAATTGGTAATCAAAAACTACCTAAGAACAAAATCCCTGGACCAGATGGCTTCAACACTGAATTTTATTAGACATTTAGTGAAGACCTAGTAACCATCCTCCTTAAAGTTTACAAAAAGTAGAAGAGGCAGGAATACATCCAAACTCATTCTATGAGGCCAGTATCACTCTAATACCAAAATGAGGCAAAGACACCACAAAAAAAGAAAATTACAGACCAATATCCCTGATGAACAGAGAAGGAAAAATACTCAACAAAATATTAGCAAACTGAGTTCAAAAATACATTGAAAAGATCATACATCATGGTCAAGAGAGATTTATTTCAGAGATGCAAGGATCATAAAATATTAAAAAATCCATCAACATCATACACCACATCAACAAAATGGACAAAAACCACATGATCATCTCAATAGATGCTGAAAAAGCATTTGACAAAATTCAACATCCATTCATGATAAAAACTCTCAACAAAATGGGTATAGAGGAAGTCTCTTAATATAAAAAAAGACTGTATGTGACAAACCCACAGCCAACATCATACTTAACAGTGAAAAGTTGAAAGCTTTTTGTCTAAGATCAGGAGCAAGACAAGGATGCCTACTTTCTCTACTTTTGAATAGCATAGTACTGGAGGTCCTAGGCATGGCAGTCAGACAACACAAAGAAATAAAAGGCATCCAAATTGGTAAGGAAGAAGTTAAATTGTCACTGTTTGCAGATGACATGGTATTGTACATAAAAACCCTAAAGAATCCACCCCAAAACTACTAGAACTAATACTAAATTCAGCAAAGTTGCAGGATTCAAATTAATACACAGAAATTTGTTGCAATCCTATATACTAAAGATGAACTAGCAGAAAGAGAAATTAGGAAAACAATTCCATTTACATTGCATCAAAAAGAGTAAAATACCTAGGAATAAGCCTAACCAAGGAAGCGAAAGACCTATACCCTGAAAACTACAAGACACTCTTGAGAGAAATTAAAGAAGACACCAATAAATGGAAATACATCCCATGCTCATGGATAGGAAAAATTAATATCAAAATGGTCATCCTCCCTTAAGCAATCTACAGATTCAATGCAATCCCTATCAAAATACCATCAGTACTCTTCAATGAGCTACAAAAAAAATAGTTCTAAAATTCATATGAAACTTCAAAAGATCCCAAATACCAAAGCAATCCTGAGAAGGAAGAATAAAGCTGGGGGGAATTACACTCCCTGACTTCAAGCACTACTACAAAGCCACAGTAATCAAGACAATTTGGTACTGGCACAAGAACAGACCCATAGAGAGATGGAACAGAATAGAAAACCCAGATATAAACCCACACATACATATATGGCCAATTAATATACGATAAAGAAACCATAGATATACAATGGGGAAATGACAGCCTCATCAACAACTGGTGTTGGCAAAACTGAACAGCTACATGTAAGAGAATGAAACTGGATTATTGTCTAACCACATACACAAAAGTAAACTCAAAGTGGATCAAAGACCTGAATGTAAGTCATGAAACCATAAAACTCTTTGAAGAAACACAGGCAAAACTCTTTTGAATATGAGCATGAGCAACTTTTTCCTGAATGCATCACCTTGAGCAAGGGAAATAAAAGCTAAAATAAAGAAATGGGACTCCATAAAGTTAAAAAGCTTTTGTACAGCAAAGAACACCATCAGCAGAACAAAAAGGCATCTTGCAGTATGGGAGAATATATTTGTAAATGACATATCTAACAAGGGTTAACATCCAAAATATATAAAGAACTTATACACCAAAACACCCAAAATACAAATAACCTGATTAAAAAATGGGTGAAGAAATGAACAGAATTCTCCAAAGAAGAAATTTAGATGGCCAACAGGCACATGAAAAGATGCTCCACATCACTAATTATCAGGGAAATGCAAATTACAACCACAATGAGATATCACCTCACATCAGTTAGGATGGCCAGCATCAAAAAGACAAGGAGCAACAAATGCTGGTGAGGATGTGGAGAAAGGGAAACCATCCTACACAGTTGGTGGGAATGTAAATTATTTTAACCATTGTGGAAAGCAATATGGAGGTTCCTCAAAAAGTGAAAAATAGAAATACCATTTGACCCAAGAATTCCACTCCTTGGAATTTACCCAAAGAAAACAGGATCCCAGATTCACAAAGACAAATACACCACACTATGTTAATCACAGCACTATTTACAATAGCCAAGACATGGAAGCAACCTAAGTGTCTACCAGTAGATGAATGGATAAAGAAGATGTGATACATATATATAATGGAATATTATTCAGCCATCAGAAGAAAACAAATCCTACCATTTGCAATAGCATGGATGGAGCTGGAGGGTATTATTCTTGAAATAAGCCAGGTGGAGAAAGAAAAATACCAAATGATTTCACTTATTTGTGTAGTATAACAATAAAGCAAAATGAAGGAACAACTGGAACAGTAGACTCACAGACTTCAAAAATGGACTAGCAGTTACCAAAGAGAAAGGGGTTGAGGAGGGTGGGTGGGGACAGAGGGAGAAGGGGACTGAGGGTCATTATGATTAGCACACATAATGTAGGGGTCATGGGAAAGGCAGTATAGAACAGAGAAGATAAGTAGTGACTCTATAGCATCTTACTACACTGAGGGACAGTGACTGCAGTGGGGTGTTGCAGGGGACTTGATAATATGGGTGAATGTAGTAACCACAATGTTGCTCATGTGAAACCTTCATAAGATTGTATATCAACGATACCTTAATAAAAAAATGAATAAAGCTTAATTTATACTACTCACTCATAATTAGAAATGTGTATCTTGGTTTTATAATTAAACTACAACTGTGATTTTATGATTTATGATTTTGGTTATGTGAGTTATGTGCATTAAATATGGCAATTCAGTTTAAAGATGATATACTTATAAAATAGATTCATAATTGGAAAGTAAGGCTAATTGTATATAAGAGAAGTGGGAAAGGAGAAAATTATGACACTGTAATAAAGACTTCATGGGCTATTGTAAATCTAATACGATAATGATGTAACATGATGCTTCAGATCTAAAATGCCATTAAGAGATTCGAGTGATCCAACCAGGGAGCAAAATGGATTTAAGCTGCCAGTAAGTTACTATTTAGTTTAAAATAATCTAAATATATATATTAAAATACTAACAATTAATAATATAGAAAATTCACAATAAATGCATGAAATAACTGGGTAAAAAGCTTAATAGATTTTTTTAAGAGTATGTAAAAAAATCACACCCATCCCCACATTTACATTATATGTACACATGCACATACATACACATACACAACTTTAGTATTTGTTTAAATCACTAACATTGATCAACTGGGAAAAAAATTTAAGAACTCATGCTCACTATCTCCATTCACATCCCTGTTGTGTATCTTTGCATGTAGTTTAAAAAAATGTTATTCTATTAAAATTCTAAATTGTCTTTTACAAAAATGCTTTCTAAGTCATTGTTTATACCTCTATTCTTTACACCTCTATTTTCTATTTTTACATTTGTGCTTCCATATAAACTCTAAGTTTTAAATATTTAATCTGCTTTTCTTTTGAAAAGCTTTATGTCTACATTAATTTTTTTTTCCAACATAGGATTTTTCTTTCAGCCTTTCAAAATAATCTCAGGCACTAGTAGGGTTTTATAGGGATACATTCCAGTAGTAAATGGGATTTGCATCATTTAATTTCTGCACTTTAGATATAGTTGCAAGAGAGGTAAACTTAAGCCAGCCAAAATTTATTTAAGGTCAGTCAACATTTATTGACTCTCAGCCAAGAATACAGATATCTTGTCCTTGGCCTCAAGTTTACACAATCTGTGCAAGCCACCAAGACCCATTAAACAGCCGAGGGACACATTTACTGAGCAATAAATTAAAAACGTCACCTAATAATGTAGCTGAGAATCTGAGCCCATAGGTACTGAGGAACATCAGACAGAAGAATAAGAAACAGTTTATGAAGGTATCCAGGCCCCTTTGAAACTTCCTGTGCCATATTTGCATGTATGTTGAATTGTTGATAAATAACAATGGGAATTTTCTCTTTTTCATGCATACTTAACATTGGGATGATAAATCTTTGTTATTAAAGAAAGATTTACTATGAAATTGCCACACCTTGATTTTGTTAAATATTTATTAATTAGTCTGTTTAGATTTTTCCCCAAGGATAGTTTAGTAATTTAATGTTTTTGTGCAAACGTAAAAAAAAATGTGTATTTTGTATATGCTTTAAACTAAGAGGTAGAAATATTTATCATAAACTCCCTGCACAAAGGATCTTGCAACATACTATCTAAGAAATACTTAAAATTATGGCCATGAATCACACAGAGCATTGTGTGTTTTTTATTTTAGAAAAGGAGGAGTTTTTATTTTAGAAAAATTGAGAGAAATTGAGGATTCGGAACTAGTATTTGTGGATAATTATTGATCTACATAAAGTAATATCTCAGGAATATAATGCAGTGAGCGGTTATGTCCTAGAGAAAGAACCTAAGCAGCGTTGATATTGTGGAATATCACAGAATTACAGAGCTCAGAATAAACTTGATTATAAAATGTGACTTATCTTATAGGTGAGAAAACTGAGACACTCACAAATAATTTGCATTTTAGAATTGGGATTAAAACTGAGATCCTTTATTTCCAAGTCTATGATCTTTTACAGTATTATGTTATCAGTAATAAATATCTGGTTAAAACTGTTAATTAAGGTAATGAATGTTTAATATAGTTTTTTGTCCCAGACAGGTTAACAGTGAGATTTCTTTTCAATCTGTATTATTTTATTAAGTTCACAAAGTGCACTTCTATTCCAAAATGCATGTTACTTTTCCTTTAAACCTTATAAATGTACAAAAACATTTTGTGAATTTCAATATTTAATGCTACAGATTCAAAAGCTATGAACTGGCACAGATCTGTAAACACAAAAAGAAAGATGGTCATGATCCTTGAGTTCAAGCAATGATCCTTGATAAATTACCTTGCTTATATAAAATAAACCACTTTCCACTTAAGATCCTGTCAGTGTTAGGCAGACTGAATTATCTAAAAGCCCACAATATAGGTGAGTTAGTGCTGAACTCACCCACATGGGATTTCCATGAAGGGTGAAGGAAATCTCATGTACAAGAACAGTGGCAAGTTCTGTTTTATGAAGAGCCTCATCAAATTCAGTGAAGATGGCTACTGTCACTATTTGGGGTCATTTTCTTAAAATATTTTACCATCTTTGTAAAAAGATATTTCTTAGAGTTCTGATGTTGTATTATTTCTGATATTGATGTTGTGTTTTTGTATATTTAGTCTTTCTATGCTTGTTGGAAAGACTTAGGGAGGCAAATATTCACAAACAATTTTGCAATACCAACACATCACCCACCACATTTTGCTAAAAATTTACTCAACCTTTACCTTTTAATAGCTATGGACAGACCATTTCTGGAAGTGAGAGTTTATTCTTCTTTAAAAATGATAAAATACCCAGGAGTACATTCATTCCTGTATACCCATGATGAACAATTGGTAATGACCTCTCATCCCATTTAAGAGTCACTGAGGAATTTTATGGTGTACAACCTTCTCCATGATTAGAAGAAAAGAACAAAAACCCATTAAAGGTACTCTAACTAGAAATATGATTTACATCTGATATGTTTGGCAGGTCTCCAAAACCACAATAGAATCTCTCTTCCTCTGATCACCTTCTGGTGCTGATCTAGCCATCACTGAGTTATTCAAAGATTTAAATGCTCTTGGCAAAGGCACACTGATCTGTATCAGAGCTGCTCTGTGTGATTCATGGCCATAATTTTAAGTATTTCTTAGATAGTATGTTGCAAGATCCTTTGTGCAGGGAGTTTATGATAAATATTTCTACCTCTTAGTTTAAAAAATCAAGACACATTCAAAAGACTAAGAAATTACCATAGAAATAAGACCGCATTTCTATATTTCAGAACTTCAAGATGCATTTGTTAATGTAAGTGCTATACATAAAGTGTAAATGGAGTCAGTAAGCAAATGGCCAGTCCATACAGTCAGTAGGACTTAACTTGACACTCACTTAAGTGGAGAGTAGGGAAATAGTGAAGGACAGTTCTTAGAGCTTAGAACCTGAGTCAAATGATCACTAGCTGCATCATCTCAAATACATGTCTTAAATTCTTTAAGCCTCCATCTACTTATCTGTAAAATGAAAAAAATATTACTTGCCCAACTCTGAAGATTATTGTGAAGCTAAATGAGAATATATTTTTTAATCAATTATCATAATGCTTGAAACAGAGTAAGGGCACAATAAAAGTTGGTTTTATTATTCTTATGAACTTGTAGATACCAACTAGATATCCAGTTTCATATTGAATGCATATTGCAAATTAAAAAGAAGAAAAAGTCCATTTGAACAAAAAAATTTTAATTTGAGAGAAGGTGGTTCTGAAATGGTTCTCTCATTTAGTATCAAGTATTCTAGTTTATTGATGAAAATTCTAGAATTACAAGTTATTCAGAAAGCTCAGGACAGGTACTTATTTTTGGAATACTTCAGTATAGGCAATAGTGATAAAAGATTTTGAATACAAGAAGGTTTTGAGCTTAGGATGGAATTGACTATAACATAGCAATAATCAGAAAATATGTCTTTGAGGATAATTTTTCCATAATTGCAGAGGCTGTAATGCAGTTTTCCAGGTTATAGGGGAAATTTAATTGGTGGTACTTCATCTCAGGGCTGACTGGATAGACACCTGTACATATCTGTACATATATGTTAATTACTGTCTAAATGTTCCTCCTGGATTGTTGGAAGGAAATATCCCATAAAATAACATTTCCTGGATGGTTTCCAGATTCACAAAACAGAGAAAGCATTTTTCTCTGTGGAAAGCATTTACTGCTTTCTGTTTCTACACCAATAAGTGTGGTAGTTGGAGAAGTCTCTCCCACCACCACCTAGCCCTTCCAGGTCTCTGACCCAGGATAAGAGAATTATCTCTGGTTACAGGGCAAAAAGAGAAAGATGCAGCACAAGCAATCAATGGTAGCCAGAAAAAGATTTGCTGTGCTTCATTCAGAAGAGAGGACTGGAAGGTCAGCATTTCTTCAATCCATCCTCCAAAGATCTGAAGTCTGCTCTCCATCATCCCACTCCTAATTTCTACATGCCCACCAGTTCCCAAAGGTGAAAGCTGGTTAGAATTGATTAACTGAGAGCCTGAGCTAGAGTCTGAAAAAATAAGCAAACAGGACTCATAGGGGAAGACATAGTGGTAGAAAGACAATCAGGACTTTAGAGGAAAAGAAAAAGAAGATGGAATACACTAGTGGGGAATGGCTTTCTGGTACCAACCAGAGATAAATGTGATACAGCCTGAAAGGTGAGTAGTGGGTATACATAAAGGAAATTGGCATCATTAGGATCCCTTGCACATGTACTTAATTTTTATGAATGTAGGTAACATTTTCTTGTCCTTCCAATAATGAAGAACATAAGAGAATAGGGACTTTAATTTGTATTGTTGTGCTATTAAGCTCAGGTGCTAGAACAGTCCCATAGACTGGGTGGCTTAAGTGACAAACATTTATTTCTCAAAGTTCTGGAGGCTAAGAAGTCCAAAGAGAGAGAGAGAAAGAGAACTCTGGTCCTGCCACCCCCTTATAGCACTAGTCCCATCATGGGGTTCTACTACCATGACCTCATCCAAACTCAAAGACCAGAGCAGAAATAAATAAACCTGTGAAGAATAAAAGAATAGAAAGAATTAATGACACCAAGAGCTGGTACTTTGAGAAAATAAACAAAATAGAAAAACACCTAGCCAGACTTATCAAGAAAAAAAGAGAGTCTGCACATGTAAACATAGTCAGAAATCAGAAAGGAAAAATCACTACAGATGCCACAGAAATACAAAGAATTATGAGAAATACTATGAAAAATTATATGCTAAAAAACTGGATAATCTAGAAAAATGGACAAATTTCTAGAAAAATACAACCTTCTAAAGACAGAAACAAGAAGGAACAGAAAATCTGAACAGACCAATTACCAGCAATGAAATTGAATTCGTAATAAAGAAACTACCCAAGAACAAAACACCCAGACCAGATGGCTTCACCACTGAATTTTATCAGACATTTAGAGAAGACCTAATAAACATCCTTCTTTAAGTTTTCTAAAAAGTAGAAGAGGAGGGAATACTTCCAAACTCATTCTATGAGGCCTGCATCACTCTAATACTAAAATCAGGCAAAGACACAACAAAAAAAGAAAATTACAGGCCAATATCCCTGATGAACATAGATCAAAAATACTCAACAAAATATTAGCAGACCAAAATAAAAAATACATCAAAAAGATCATACATCATGATCAACTGGGATTTATTCTAGGGGTGCAAGGATGGTACAAGAATCCATCAACATCATCCACCACATCAACAAAAATAAGGACAAAAATCACATGATCATCTCCATAGATGCTGAAAAAGCAGTCAACAAAATTCAACATCCATCCATGATAAAAACCCTTAACAAAATGGGTGTAGAGGGCAAGTACCTCAATATAATAAAGGCCATATATGACAAAAACACTGCCAACATCATATTGAACAGTGAAAAGCTGAAAGCTTTTCCTCTAACATCAGGAACAAAAACAAGGCACAAGCCCACTCTTGCCATTTTTATTCAACATAGTACTGGAGGTCCCAGCCATGGCAATTAGACAACATAAAGAAATAAAAGGCAACCAGATCATAAAGGAACAAGTTAAAGTCTCACTGTTTGCAGATGACATGACATTGTACAGAAAAAGCCCAAAAGAATTCACTCCAAAAATACTAGAACTAATAATTGAATTCAGCAAAGCTGCAAGATACAAAATTAATACACAGAAATAGATTTGATTCCTATATACTAACAATAAACTGGCAGAAAGAGAAATCAAGAAAACAATTCCATTCATAATTGCATTAAAAAGAATAAAATACCTAGGAATAAACCTAATTGAGGAAGTGAAAGACCTATACTCTGAAAACTGCAAGACACTCTTGAGGGTAATTAAAGAGGACACCAATAAATGGAAATACATCCCATGCTCATGGGTAGAAGAACTAATATTGTCAAAACGGTCATCCTGCCTAAAGCAATCTACAGATTCAATGCAATACCTATCAAAATATCAACAGCACTCTTCAACAAGTTAGAACAAATACTTCTAAAATTCATATGGAAAAACAAAAGACCCTGAATAGCAAAAACAATCCTTAGAAGGAAGAAGAAAGCTGGGAGATTATACTCCCCAACTTCAAGCTCTACTACAAAGCCACAGTAATCAAGACAATTTGGTAATGACATAACAGACCCACAGACCAGTGGAACAGAATAGAGAGTCCAGATATTAACCCAAGCATATATGGTCAAATAATATATGATAAAGGAACCATGGACATACAATGGGGAAATGACAGCCTCTTCAGTAACTGGTAAAAACTGGCAAAACTGGACAGCTACATGTAAGAGACTAAAAATGGAATATTTTCTAAATCCATACATGAAAGTAAACTTGAAATAGATCAAAGACCTGAATGTAAGTTATGAAACCATAAAACTCTTAGAAGAAAACATAGGCAAACTCTATTGATTATAAACATGATCAAAATTTCCATGTACATATCTCCTTGGACAAGGGAATCAAAAGCAAAAATAAACAAATGGGGCTACATCAAACTAAAAAGCAAAGGACACCATCAGTAGAACAAAAAATCATCCTACAATATTGGCAAATATATTTGAAAATAACATATCCGATAAGCTGTTAACGTCCAAAATATATAAAGAGCTTATATGCTTCAACACCCAAAAAGTAAGTCACCCAATTAAAAAATGGGCAGAGAATCTGAACAGACACTTCTGCAAAGAAGAAATGTAGATGCCCAACAGGCACATGAAAAGATGCTCCACATCAGTAAATATCAGGGAAATGTAAATTAAAACCACAATGAGATATCACCTCACACCAGTTAGGATGGACAGCATCAAAAAGACAAGGAACCACAATGCTGGCAAGGATGCAGAGAAAGGGGAATCCTCCTACATGGTTGGTGGGAATATAAATTATTTCAACCATTGTGGAAAGCAATATGGAGGTTCCCCAAGAAACTAAAAATAGAAATACCATTTGACCCAGAAATTCCACTCCTAGGAATTTACCCAAAGAAAACAGGGGGCGGAGCCAAGATGGCGGTGTGAGTAGGACAGTGGGAATCTCCTCCCAAAAACATATATATTTTTAAAAATACAACAAATACAACTAATCCTAAAGGAGAGACCAGAAGACAGGACTACATCCACACCTGCGAGAACCCAGTGCCTGTTGAAAGGGGTAAGATACAAGCCCCGGACAGGCGGGACCCGAGCGCCCCTCACCCCAGCTTCTGGTGGGAAGAGAGGAGTCGGAGGGAGGAGGGAGAGGGAGCCCAAGACTGCTAATCACCCAGCCATTGCTATCCACACCAGAGCACAGACACAGGGCATGCGTGGGGTGCTAAAAACTAGGGAAACAGTGCAGCAAGATCTTTGAGCGGGTCCCGAAGCCGGCGCCTCTGTGAGAAAGAAAAGCAAGTGCTTTTTGAAAGTCTTAAAGGCACAGGGACACCACAGCTGGACGGAAGGATTCTGGGTCACAGTCCAGCAGCTGGAAATTCCAGGGAACTCCGGGCGCACTAATCCCCTGGGCAACAGCTCTGAGACCCCTCATGGAGGTAAACAGCCAAACAGCCCCCCGTCCATTACCCCTCTGGGAGCCCGCCAAGGCAGAGCACCAGCTGGAGGGTGGCCACGCCCACAGCAAGGGAGCTTCCTCAATACCGGCTGGGCAAGATACAGAGACCCAATCTACACAGAATTGCCCAACACAAGCCACTAGGGGTCGCAGTTGTCCCAGTAAAGAGGCCAGGAGCAAGTGGAAAGCCTTAGCTCTCCCAGCTGACAGAAAGCCAATAGCTCACCACTGCACCTATCAACATGAAAAGGCAAAAAAATTTGATCCAGACAAGACTAACCCAGACAGCTTCAACATCTGCTACATCTTCCCCTGAAAAGGAACCTGGGGAGATAGATTTAACCAGTCTTCCTGAAAAAGAATTCAAAACAAAAGTCATAGCCATGCTGATGGACTTGCAGAGAAATATGCAAGAACTAAGGAGGGAGAATACAGAAATCAAACAAGCTCTGGAAGGACTTCAAAACAGAATGGACAAGATGCAAGAGACCATTATTGGACTAGAAAACAGAGAACAGGAACGCAGAGAAGCTGATGCAGAGAGAGATAAAAGGACCTCCAGGAATGAAATAATTTTAAGAGAACTGAGTGACCAATTGAAATGGAACAATATCCACATTATAGGGGTACCAAAAGAAAAAGAAGAGAGAAAAAGGGATAGAAAGTGTCTTTGAAGAATTAATTGCGGAAAACTTCCCCAAACTAGGGGAGGAAATGGCCTCTCAGACCACAGAGGTACACAGAACTCCCATGACTAGGGATCCAAGGAGGGCAACACCAAGACACATAATAATTAAAATGGCAAAGATCAAAGGACAAAGTATTAAAGGCAGCCAGAGAGAAAAAAAAAGGTCACCTACAAAGGAAAACCCATCAGGCTATCAACAGAAACCCTACAGGCCAGAAAAGAATGGCACGATATACTTAATGCAATGAAACAGAAGGGCCTCGAGCCAAGAATACTATATCCAGCACGATTATCATTTAAATATGAAGGAAGGATTAAACAATTCCCAGACGAGCAAAAGCTGAGGGAATTTGCCTCCCACAAACCACCTCTACAGGGCATCTTACAGGGACTGCTCTAGATGGGAGCACTCCTAAGAAGAGCACAGAACAAAACACCCAACATATGAAGAATGGAGGAGGAGGAATTAGAAGGGAGAGAAATAAAGAATCATCAGACTGTGTTTATAATAGCTCAATAAGCAAGTTAAGTTAGACAGTAAGATAGTAAAGAAGCTAACCTTGAACCTTTGATAACCACAAACTTAAAGCCTGCAATGGCAATAAGTACATAGCTTTCAATAATCACCCTAAATGTAAATGGACTGAATGCACCAATCAAAAGACACAGAGTAATAGAATGGATAAAAAAGCAAGACCCATCCATATGCTGCTTACAAGAGACTCACCTCAAACCCAAAAACATGCACAGATTAAAAGTCAAGGTATGGAAAAAGATATTTCATGCAACAACATGGAGAAAAAAGCAGGTGTTGCAATACTAGTATCAGACAAAATAGACTTCAAAACACAGAAAGTAACAAGAGATAAAGAAGGACACTACATAATGATAAAGGGCTCAGTCCAACAAGAGGATATAACCATTACAAACATTATATGTACCCAATACAGGACCACCAATATATGTGAAACAAATACTAACAGAATTAAAGGATGAAATAGAATGCAATGCATTCATTTGGGAGACTTTAACACAACACTCACCCCAAAGGACAGATCCACGAGACAGAAAATAAGTAAGGACACAGAGGCACTGAACAACACCATAGAACAGATGGACCTAATAGACATCTACATAACTCTACATCCAAAAGCAACAGGATACCCATTCTTCTCAAGTGCACATGGAAAATTCTCCAGAATAGACCACATACTAGGCCACAAAAAGAGCCTCAGTAAATTCCAAAAGATTGAAATCCTACCAACCAACCTTTCAGACCACAAAGGTATAAAACTAGAAATAAACTGTACAAAGAAAGCAAAAAGGCTCACAAACACATGGAGGCTTAACAACATGCTCCTAAATAATCAATGGATCAACGACCAAATCAAAATGGAGATCCAGCAATATATGGAAACAAACGACAACAACAACACAAAGCTCCAACTACTGTGGGATACAGCAAAAGCAGTCTTAAGAGGAAAGTATATAGCAATCCAGGCATATTTAAAGAAGGAAGAACAATCCCAACTGAATGGTCTAATGTCACAATTATAAAAATTGGAAAAAGAAGAACAAAAGAGGCCTAAGGTCAGCAGAAGGAGGGACATAATAAAGATCAGAGAAGAAATAAATAAAATTGAGAAGAATAAAACAATAGCAAAAATCAATGAAACCAAGAGCTGGTTCTTCAAGGAAATAAACAAAATAGATAAGCCTCTAGCCAGACTTATTAAGAGGAAAAGAGAGTCAACACACATCAACAGAATCAGAAACAAGAAAGGAAAAATCACGACGGACCCCACAGAAATACAAAGAATTATTAGAGAATACTATGCAAACCTATATGCTAACAAGCTGGGAAACCTAGGAGAAATGGACAACTTCCTAGAAAAATACAACCTTCCAAGACTGATCCAGAAAGAAACAGAAAATCTAAACAGACCAATTACCAGCAACGAAATTGAAGCAGTAATCAAAAAACTACCAAAGAACAAAACCCCCAGGCCAGATGGATTTACCTCAGAATTTTATCAGCCATACAGGGAAGACATAATACCCATTCTCCTTAAAGTTTTCCAAAAAATAGAAGAGGAGGGAATACTCCCAATCTCATTCTATGAAGCCAACATCACCCTAATACCAAAACCAGACAAAGACCCCACCAAAAACGAAAACTACAGACCAATATCCCTGATGAATGTAGATGCAAAAATACTCAACAAAATATTAGCAAACTGAATTCAAAAATACATCAAAAGGATCGTACACCATGACTAAGTGGGATTCATCCCAGGGATGCCAGGATGGTACAACATTTGAAAATCCATAAACATCATCCACCACATCAACAAAAAGAAAGACAAAAACCACATGATCATCTCCATAGATGCTGAAAAAGCATTCGATAAAATTCAACATCCATTCATGATGAAAACTCTCAACAAAATGGGTATAGAGGGCAAGTACCTCAAAATAATAAAGGCCATATATGATAAACCACAGCCAACATCATACTGAACAGCGAGAAGCTGAAAGCTTTTCCTCTGCGATCGGGAACAAGACAGGGATGCTCACTCTCCCCACTGTTATTCAACATAGTACTGGAGGTCCTAGCCATGGCAATCAGACAAAACAAAGAAATACAAGGAATCCAGATTGGTAAAGAAGTTAAACTGTCGCTATTAGCAGATGACATATTGTACATAAAAAACCCTAAAGATTCCACTGCAAAACTATTAAAGCTAATATTGTAATTCAGCAAAGTTGCAGGATACAAAATTAACACACAGAAATCTGTGGCTTTCCTATACACTAACAATAAACTAATAGAAAGAGAAATCAGGAAGACAATTCCATTCACAATAGCATCAAAAAGAATAAAATACTTAGGAATAAACCTAACCAAGGAAGTGAAAGACCTATACCCTGAAAACTATAAGACACTCTTAAGAGAAATTAAAGAGGTCACTAACAAATGGAAACTCATCCCATGCTCTTGGCTAGGAAGAATTAATATTGTCAAAATGGCCATCCTGCCCAGAGCAATATACAGATTCGATGCAATCCCTATCAAATTACCAGCAGCTTCTTCAATGAACTGGAACAAATAGTTCAAAAATTCACATGGAAACACCAAAGACCCTGAATAGCCAGAGCAATCCTGAGAAGGAAGAATAAAGCTGGGGGGGATCTCACTCCCCAACTTCAACCTCTACTACAAAGCCACAGTAATCAAGACAATTTGGTACTGGCACAAGAACAGAGCCACAGACCAATGGAACAGAATAGAGACTCCAAACATTAACCCAAACATATATGGTCAACTAATATTCGATAAAGGGGCCATGGACATACAATGGGGAAATGACAGTCTCTTCAACAGATGGTGCTGGCAAAACTGGACAGCTACATGTTAAGAGAATGAAACTGGATCACAAAAGTGAATTCGAAATGGATCAAAGACTTGAATGTTAAGTCATGAAACCATAAAAATCTTAGAAAAAAAACATAAGCAAAAATCTCTTAGATGTAAACATGAGTGACCTCTTCTTGAACATATCTCCCCGGGCAAGGGAAACAAATGCAAAAATGAACAAATGGGACTATATCAAGCTGAAAAGCTTCTGTACAACAAAGGACACCATCAATAGAACAAAAAGGTATCCTACAGTATGGGAAAATATATTCGAAAATGACAGATCCAATAAAGGGTTGACATCCAAAATATATAAAGAGCTCACACACCTCAACAAACAAAAAGCAAATAATCCACTTAAAAAATGGGCAGAGGAGCTGAATAGACAGTTCTCTAAAGAAGAAATTCAGATGGTCAACAGACACATGAAAAGATGCTCCACATTGCTTGTCATCAGAGAAATGCAAATTAAAACCACAATGAAATATCATCTCACACCAGTTAGGATGGCTACCAACCAAAAGACAAACAACAACAAATGTTGGTGAACTTGTGGAGAAAGGGGAACCCTCCTACACTGCTGGTGGGAATGTAAATTCGATCAACCATTATGGAAAGCAGTATGGAGGTTCCTCAAACTGCTCAAAATAGAAATACCATTTGACCCAAGAATTCCATTTCTAGGAATTTACACTAAGAATGCAGCACTCCAGTTTGAAAAAGACAGATGCACCCCTATGTTTATCACTGCACTATTTACAATAGCCAAAATATGGAAGCAACCTAAATGTCCATCAGTAGATGAATGGATAAAGAAGATGTGGTACATATACACAATGGAATATTACGCAGCCATAAGAAAAAAACAAATCCTACCATTCGCAACAACATGGATGGAGCTAGAGGGTATTATGCTCAGTGAAATAAGCCAGGCGGATAAAGACAAGTACCAAATGATTTCACTCATATGTGGAGTATGTGAACAAAAGAAAACTGAAGGAACAAAACAGCAGCAGAAGCACAGAACCCAAGAATGGACTAATAGTTATCAAAGGGAAAGGGACTGGGGAGGACAGGTGGGAAGGGAGTGATAAGGGTGGGAAGAAAAGAAAGGGGGCATTACGATTAGCATGTATAGTGTTGGGGGGTGGGCACAGGAGGGCTGTGCAACACAGAGAAGACAAGTAGTGATTTTACAGCATCTTACTATGTTGATGGACAGTGACTGTGAACGGGTATGTGGGGGGGGACTTGGTGAAGGGGGGAGCCTGGTAAACATAATATCCTTCATGTAATTGTAGATTAATGATACCAAAAAATAAAAAAATAAAACAGGATCCCAGATTCAAAAAGGCAAATACACCACTGTGTTAATCACAGCACTATTTACAATAGCCAAGAAATGGAAGCAACCTAAGTGTTCAACAGTAGATGAATGCATAAAGAAGATGTGGTATGTATGGTACGTATACATAATGGAATATTATTCAGCCATAAGAAGAAAACAAATCCTACCATTTGCAGCAACATGGATGGAGCTAGAGGGTATTATGCTCAGTGAAATAAGCCCGGGGGAGAAAGGCAAACACCATATGGTTTTACTCACTTGTGGAGTGTAGCAAGAAAGCAAGAATGGAAAGAACAAAACAGCAGCAGGTTCACAGAACCCAAGAAGGGACTAGCTTCTTCTTCACAGAACCCAAGAAGGGTTACCAAAGAGAAAGGGGTTGGCAGGGTGGGTGGGAAGAGAGGGAGAGGGGGACTTCTTAAAGGGTATTATAATTAGCACACATAATATGGCAGAGGGGATGCACTGGGAAGGCATTATAGCACTGAGAAGACAAGTAGTGACTATAGCATCCGACTACGCTGATGGACAGTGAGTGTAATGGGGTATGGGGTGGGCACTTGATAATATCAGGGGGATGTTATAACTACAATGTTGCTCATGTGAAACCTTCATAAGATTGTATATCAAGGATACCTTAGTAATATACATATATATTATATGTATATATACACATACAATATACATATATATACACATACAATATACATATATATATACATACAATAATATACATACATATATATATAGAGAGAGAGAGAGACAGAGAACATATGAGCTACCTGAAAAAAAAATGTTTTTAGCAGAAAACATTTAGTTTCTTTTGGTGTAGTGGAAATGTGAAAGAAACCAACAAATATTCATTGTTTTCCCTTCTTGCCTACCTCAAAATCACTGTTTCTTGTTATCTAAAAATTAGCATAGTAAACCCTCCAAACCTAAACCCTTGAAGTAGTTTTCACGTTTTGTTTTGTTTATTTGCATATTGTATGAATTCTTATAAGCACATGTTTCTTTCATAGTCAGGAAGTAATTTTTCTTTTTGCTCTTAATTTATCATAACTGTGTTAACTTCTAAGGAAGTGTATTCTCCCAATAAGACCCTAACTAAATCAATGCACACTTCTGCAAGGGCTGAGAGGACCATAGAAAGCTGAGGGGTCTGGAATAGGAAAGAAGGAATATATGGTGATAAAAACCTTTTTGCCTGATACATGCCAAATCAAATAAAGTTGCAAAATTAGGAATCCTACAAAATCAGAAGTGTTATCAGACACACACTTTTATTTAGTAAGTGAAAATAAATGACTATGACCATAAAAGTGATATTTCTTCCTCCAACTATGAAGGAGTACCTAGTATAGAATCTGCCCTCTGATTGTACACCAAAACACCTGGACAGTAATATACTACACAGATGTTTTAGGAGTTGGGACAATAGGCAAATTATAATTATGATTTCTGAGAAAATGGTGGCTGAGGAGGCAGGTCATAAAATTTCCAAGCTTACTGCTGCAGACAGTTTTTGGACTGTGATCCACAGAGAGAATATACAAGGGAGAGTAAGGTGTTCTAAGTTGATGAAACAGTGAATAAAATATGGGGAGGCTGAGGCTAATGGAATTTTCAGGGCAGAGTACTAAGAGGTATGACCTATGGAGAGAAAGAATTCCAGAAATCTGCAAAAGGTTCCCTGGAGTTATTAACTACTAATCTGGACATGTTTAGGGTAAAACTTCATGAGGCCAGACAACAAATGCCAAAGAGCTATAACCTAAAAATTTCCTAGTGGTCACACAGTGCTAGGAAGTAGTTGGATTCCAATAAAGTATTAAAAAAGAGATATAAAACTGGATTCTTGGAATATTCAGTGGAGACCACAGAAGGTAACACTCTAGCAGTAAAGTTAAAATTAGCCCTATGGAATGACTACTCGAGACCTACCTTAACAAAGCTTCAAAACAAATGTCAAAAGTTGATGCTGAGATTCAAATAATTTATCTGCCTGCCAAAACCAGCTTCAACACTTTAAAGGAAGGAAGCAAAATACAACCACTCACCCACTTAACATATACAATGTTCAGCATCTAAACATAAATTTCTAGATATGCAAAAAAAGCACCAATCTGTGATCCATAACTAGGAGGAAATTTATCAAAGAAAAAATGTTCATCATTAAGATGATGAAATTTTACTTCTAAATAAAGAACTTTAAAAGAGCTATTATAAATATGGTCTAGGATTAAAAGGGAAATATAAATGTAAGAATAAAAGCAGAAGATATAAAAAGAAACAAATGTAACTGCTAAGACTAAAATATACCATATCCAAGATGAAAAAAAAGATCACTGTTGGGATTAAAGCTGATTGGACATTTCAGAAATAAAGAACTATGAACTTGAAAACATACCAATAGAAACTCTCCAAACTGAAGATCAGAGAAAAAATAAAAGTAAAATATATGAACAGAGTGTCTGTGACTTGTAGAATAATACCAAGCAGTGTAACATGTGTAATGAGTGAGATTTCTTCTTCCAACTATGAAGAAAGGCAGAGACAGGGCAAGAAAAGTATTAAAGAAATAATGTTCAAAACCTTTCCATTGACTCTTACCCAACACCATTCATGGCAATTAATTCAAAATTCAGCATAGACCAATATGTAAGAGCTAAAGCTAGTCAACTTCTAGAAAAATAGGAAAATTTTGTGACCATGGTCCAGTCAAAGATTTCTTAGGACACACAAAACAAACCATAGAAGAAAAAAAATATGTGTGTATATGTAAACTGGACTTTAGCAAAATTAGAAACATATGCTCTTTGAAGGAAACTTTGAAAGTCAAGCCACTAACTATAAGAAAGTATTTGTGATACATGTAGAGCTCAGGAAGAACCTGTGCCCAGAAAAAAAAACTCTCACAACTCAAAAAAAAAAAAAAAAAGATAACAACCCAATAAAAAATTAGACTGATGATCTGAACACTTTACAAAAGAAAATATAGAAAGGCCAATAACCATGTAAATATGTTGAACACAGTCATCAGAGGAATTCAAATTAAAATCACAATGATGTAGAACTATACTATCAGAATGTCTAATATTAAAAAGTCTGATATAACAATACTAAGAGTTGCTGAGGATATGAAGGAACTGAAATGACCTCATATTTCTAATAAAAAAAATGATAAAACCACTTTGGAAAACAATTTGGCAGATATTTTTCATTTAAACATATCTACTTGTATGATCCAGCAATTTCCCTCTTTGGTTATTACCCAGGTAAATTAAGCATATGCCCACACAAAGATTTGTACACAAATGTTCATAGGAGCTTTATAATTCCCCAAAAAAACTGTAAACAACCAAAGTGTCCATCAACAGGTGAATGAATAAGCAGTTTATCCATGTGATGGAATACTCTTCAGCCAAGAGGAACAAACTACTGACACATGGAACAAGGTAGATGAATCTCAAAGTCATTATCCTAACCAAAAAGAGAGAGAGAGAGAGAAACCAAGAAAAAAAGACACAAAGTCCACCTGATTTCCTTTATATGAAATTATAAACTCCATATCAATCTACAGTGGTAGAACAGATCACTAGTTGCCATGGTCAGGGGTTGGGGAGATTGACTACGAAGAGGCAAGAGGAAACATTTTGGATTGATGGTGATATTTATATGATTGAGGTGGTACTTCTATAGTGTATATATAAGTCAAAACTCATTAAACTGTGCAGTTAAAATTGGTGCATTTATTGTATTTAAAATAAGACTCAGTAAAGTTGATTAGAAATAAGATTTTAGAAATCCGTGAGAGAAAACTAATTACTGAGATTAAGATCTCATGATAAAAAGTGAATTTTCATTAAATGGTCAGATACTGATGTGAATAATTGCCCCAAACCATGAGTAAGTGTGATACTTAACTAAAGTTATGTTTTGTTTGCCAGATGATGCTAAACTCTACATAGTCCCTCAATCCAAACCTGATTCTAACTTTCCCACTATATGAGGGTCAGGCAGTAAGATTAGACATAAGGATGGTTTGGCATTACCTGGGTATAAGTAAGGAAAGTGATGATGCTATGTCTTGTTCAGATTATTATTATAATGGCACAAATGTTCATATTGATTTAAGTGTATTTCATTTATAGGGACCTCATTCATAATAATTCCTACATGTTTTCATACGCAGGTAAGCCTTTATTTAAAATAATTTATCATTGATATCTCACTCAAATATAAAATTAGCACAATTTCAGCAGAGTTTTAGGAATAGCAATGAAAGAGAAAATAGAATATATTGTACATGATCCAGGTGGAGAGTAACCATTTTTACATGATCTAGGTGGAGATACACAAATGAAAGCTTTGAAAGGTTAATTCCTGTCTGTTTGGTAATTCCAGACACCCACCCAACCCCAATTTTAAACCATCACATTTAAATTTGGCATTTAAAATGACCCACCATAGTGCCTTTGATAGATGAAAAGAACCATGAATAATGAATGCTTATAATAAGTACATGATGCCCATCTCACTTTACTTTTGTAGTCACTATTCTTATCACTTACCAGGGCTATCTAATTACATCACAAGTGCTCAGTAATGACGATGGTAGTGAAATATTGCACAGATTATTGGGAAATTAAATATGATGAACTAAACACTTTTAAAAAAAATATTGATATCAAAGAAAACAATGTAAGTTAATATAAATGAATTCATATGTATTTCTGGGGGAGAAAAAGGACAAGAAAGCCAGTATTATACATAGAAATCATCAGAATTCATTTAGGGTGCAAATCTAGTTTTTGCCCAGCTGACTTTTGAGCATAGTTATAAAACATGCAGTAATAATGTTAGAGTGGGATAAAAAGCCTTTATTCCCATTTTGTGGTATGCAGTAATTTCTCCAAGGAGACGCTGAACAAAGTATACTTAAAAACCATTTAAATATTGGTCTTGATACTTCACTAAACTTCTGGGTTTTAATAACTAAGTCATGAATAGAATATGAGAATTCAGGTGTTTTAGATTCAATTAGCTCCATATTAGGACTGAATTCTGATGGAAATTCTTATAATATTCTTTAGGCTATAAAATAGAATATGTGGCCTTGGTTATCACTGAGACTTTTTTCTTGAAAGGTGAACATTCAATCACTCCTTCATGGTAAACATAAATTCACGGTATTACAATGTCTTATACAATAATGGAGTAAATATACAACCTTAGGGTATGTGAAGCCCTTCCATGACATCTATATTAATAAGCCATGGTTTATAAAGAAGAGTGTGAACTCATTAATCAGAAAAATAGTTTTCAGAAGGAAAGACCCTTCCCATAAGCCAAAGAAGCAATTACGTTGGATGGTGAGAAGGAGGTACTCTGTAGAACTTTGAGTTACTCAATGTTTCATTAATTGGGAATGGACAACTTTTAAGAGACTTTAACAATATCTCCTAAACAATAAACTTTTGCTAATAATTATAGTTGGTACTTCTATCAGGAAGGTACCTGCAGCTTCAGGAGGAAGAGGGTTCCCCACCTGGGACAAATTCCTTATGAATCTGATATGACTGAAGAGAGACAAGGGAAAGGGTAAGTTGGGGATTAAAGGTTTTTTTCTCTCAGGGCTCTGTCTCTTACCCCGACCCACGCTCTCCTCCAAACCCCTGCTGCTGAGCTCTCTCTCTCTGCCTGCATGCTCCAACACCTTCTCCACCTCCAAGCCCTGTCTTTCTCACAGCAGCATATGCTCTGCTTTCCCCACCCATCAGTGCCGGTCCCCAACCCACCTCCCACCCCTTCCTCTAGGAGGAACTCCAGTGTGCAGATCCCTGGTGACTAGCTGATGTTTGACCAATTACATATGAGCACCCCAGAATGGAGGGAAGGAGAGAATGGGTGCTGCCCTGCACAGTCAATCCCATGATTGATTAATGGCTTTGCTGCAGGTAAACATCCCATTGATGTGCAAACAGGTTCTTACAGGTGTACACCATAGGCACTATCAAGACCAGGTGAGACTCCTCATTAGAAAGTCTCATTTACCCCACAGTACCCAAAGTACAGGGACTCAACTGAATAGATTTTATTTTTTCATGAAACAAGAATCCTAGAAGTAGGCCACGAAGGTTGCTGTAGGTGACTCTATAATACCCTAAGTGACGTAGGCTCTTTCCAACTTGCTACTAGTTCAAGGTGCAGCATTCATATGTGTGGCTGTTGCCTCGTGTCCACAGGGTGGATTCTCCACATCCAAAATTTTAGGATGGTAAAAGTGGAAGAGCAAAAGTTATATACAAGTGGAACTGAGTTTCTTTTAAAAAGTTTTTTTAGAGCTCCCTCCCAGAAAGCTTCCCTTTCATTTCATTGACCTGAAATATCACATTGCCACTTGTAGCTGCAAGGGAGACTAGGAAATGTAATTTTGCATCTGGATATGCATTGCCTCAAGCAAAATCAGGTTATGGATATTGTATGGAGGCAGAAGTATCAAGAGTCTTTCATACTTAAAATTTAATCTAAATTATTTGCTGGCAAGGCAATGCTTTGTTGTTTAGCTTTACTAGTCAAATGAATGGGTTTGGACACAGTTTGTATGCTAGATTGGAAACAAAAACTGAAATACTATGTTTTGGAAGCACACACACCTGGACCAAATCTATTTGTAATGTAGATGGTCACTTTTGCCAACTGATCTCATAATATTTGATGTAGTTAGTGAATATTTTATCTAAAAAAATTTGTATACAATATTCCAAATGGCTTGTATTCATTTAAAAAAAAGCACTGTTAAATGGCTCTGGTGTACTTGTAGGATGAGATATTTTCAAAATCCCTCATAGCTGAAATATAGCACTTATAATTGATCCCTTTAAAATGAATCATACATATGTGTGTATTTGCATTAAACTTAATTAGTTAACCACAGTCCATAGTTTATGTCTGTAATATGTTTATAGAAAAGAGCAGATGACATAATGTAGATTTTGGCAGTAATCACATTCTCCTTCCACAAACAACATCTGAAATGATAAAAACAATATAGGCATGAATAGCTCCCAATAGGTAAAATCATTATAACCACCATTTGCCAACACAATTTTAATCCCGTTTTGCTGGTCAAATATTTTGAGAGGGAGGTATGTGATTCCAGCACATGGCTCAATATTTCAGTTTAATAAGAGAGTAACTCTCAGGCATCAAGAATGTGGGATGGGGAAATCCTACAGTTGGAAAGCTGGGTGAGGGGCTGAGTCACATGCTCCGGATTACTCTTGTTGAAAATGCCAATGCCATGATGATTCCACACACAGTCTTTACCTCACTGTGCCCACTTCCTTATCCTTTGAAACACAATTCCAATTACAGGAAACCTCCACCTTCAGCTTCACAAAAAAAGAATGTCATATAAAGATGCAGAGTTCTCCCTCTGCTCTGCTTCCTACCACATAAGAGTGTGGAAGCCCCATACCACATGTCCAGCATGGAAGGGCAGGTCTCTTCCCTATGGAAGATCTTTATTCAGAGTGATGAGTGTATTGCTATTAGTCACTGAATTTTCAATATATCTTTTTAAGATCCCAACTACTCTTAGCTGGATTCCCAGTTACTTTCTCATAAATAAAGTATTTCATTTTCTAAAGAGTTTTTGTGAATATACATGTATGTTTTATAAATTACTGATTATAAAATACTTCCTGTTCACTATAAATTATTTCAAACAACTGGAAAGATAATGAGAGGGACATTTTAAATTGTCTAAAATAAGAGATTATAAATGTTACCATTTTTATATGTATCTCCTTTTTAATATACATGTGTGTGTGTGTGTGTGTGTGTGTGTGTGTGTGTGTGTGTATAAATATATTCAGGCCCTATACTCTATATACAATAGAGAATTGAAAAAAAATTAAAATCTATTTTCCACTGCCATTAAATAGACTTTGGAATCTTTAGGGTCCATGTCATTCCATAATCACACTAATCAGATTGCTCATTTTTGAAATTATAATTAACAAAGCAATCTTCACCCAAACAAATAATATCTGTGTTTCTGATCATTTCTTTAAGCTTGATATATCAGTTGGGATGTTTTCATTCCATAATAAAAGAAGACCAAATTCTAAGTTTTTTTTTAAAAAAGACTTGCTGTCTCACTTAACAAAGAAATCTTACTGTTATAGGGTGGCCTTTAAATATTTTGCTTTTCCTTAAATCTTTACTTCAGGCAAAAAAGAATGTGAGATATACTCTTTTAAGTCTGGAAAATAGACAGGATTCCATTTCTCATCAATTGTTCCTCACAAGCACCCAGAAAATGTATGTCATGCCAGAAGGTCCACTTCCCGCAGGGGCTTGCAGGTTATTCCAGCATCCCCCACAATGAGCCATTGGGACCTCTTCTTGAGCTATCAGGTTAATTGTTCATTATACTTCCTATCCTAATTGTTTCAAACTTCCTGGCATCCAATGATCTCGTGAATATCAAGTAATGATTTTATACGTGTCTTATGCCTTCAAGAACCTTGAGGTCAAAACATTTAACCTGATTGGCGTTGTCACTATGCACCAGGTGATGACCTAGCTAAGACTCTCAACAGCTCTGTAAGGTATTTAGACATAATCCCCCTTTTTAATAGAAGGAAAACTCATACATCCAAGTGGTTTACATGAGCAAATTGCTTATGCACTCTACCCAAACTTTATGGTTCATTGTTCCCATGTGGTAACATTTTGTGCTTTTATTTTCATAAAGATTCAGTGAATTTGGGGTAGAGCCCAGAAACAGGCAGTTTTAACAACCTCTCGGATTATTCCTACCAGTGAACCATCCTTTGAGAAACCCTACTTTGAGTGAGCTGGCTACTTTACTTGTAGCTGTTTTTATTTCCCCGTGCAGGCAAAACAGACAGAGATGGAGCAAAAGTATCTTTTGAAAAACATGCTGATGTCTTTGGTTTCCCAAATGGTCTGTTCAATGTATCTAATTAATTTCAGAGCTATGGAAAAAAATTCATGTTTTTCTGTTTTTCAGATCAGTTCTGCTCCCTTATCCTACAAAAGATGGTTTGTGAGATGTAAACAATTATCATTGTGGAAGAAAGGTGGTAAACATAAATTAGTGTGTATGTCCTAATGGAAAATAAATTTAAAGGCTTCCTTTGTATTTGGAGAGAGTAACCAATCTAGTATTTATCACCAAATTACTGTTCATGTATGTCCAGACTCTAACAGTGTTTTTTATGAAAGACTATTCATATGGGACATTTAAAGAAATATTTCTCTTTCTGTAAGTACTACATTAGAGCAAGGCAGAGTGACAGAGTGATTTCCTCAACACAGCATATGCTGTTTAATTGGTCCTTGCTTGGTTTTTCTGGAAGGGGCTTTTAAATATTTTAAATATTAAACAACTTCGGAAACATGGGTCATCTAATGAACAAGTAATAGTTAGGTTCCAATTAATGCATAAAGATTATAGCAATATCCCTTCTTCTATATGCATTTAGACACAAGTGCAAATTTCGGAATCAAGTCTCCAATTTTATTTTATGTTAATATGTTAATAAAAAAAGTAGAACAAATTCCAAAATAACCCAGTTCTTCAAGAAGGGCTTTCCCAAGTTTAAATTAAACACTAATAAAATCCTGTAGCCTGCATTACTAGCCAACTTGTACTTGTTTTCTTCAGATCCTGGAAAATCTTACTGTAAGATTACTCATTACAAAATAAATTGCTACACTAGAAATCATCTTTTATTTAGCACTTTCCTTTTGTTATTTTCCTTGATTAATTCTTGGGCTGCAATGCTAATCTCTAAACAAATGTCTATCATATCCTAGCTCCCAGCATGGTCCTTTGAATTAGGTATAAGAAAAATTATAATATACAAGTATCTTCCTATAGTGACACATTTCACCGTTTAAAAAGTGTGTTTATTTCTAACACATGCTTTCATAATATTTTTAAATGATACCAGGCATAAACACTCTAAAGGCCCTATCTAACTGAAACAAGGTCGGAAAACTCCTTTTTCTCCTTTTTTCCTTTCAAGTCAAAGTTCCAGTATCACTGTCCTATAGAAAATCAGGCAGCTATTTCACATGTTTAGGTGTTTGTCTTGTATATTTCATTCAGGTTATCTTGTAAAAATTATGAAGCAAAAATGCCTCTCCATTTTGAAATGAGACCTGGAGTCAAATGCAGGCCCAGGAAGAAGACCCCTGAATCTTAAGCCCACATTTACCCTAAGATAACCAATTGCAATAACCTCATATCACTTCATTTTTAGGATGAGAAAAGGGGATACAATTAGGATAAGAACCTTGCTTGAACCTACAATGTGGCAATTAGAGCACATTAAGGACCAAACAACATCTGAGCTATGTCCTACTCTTTAATCTTACTTGTTATGCTTTCAGAGAACCACAATATGTGAGTATCTCAAGACAACGTCAAACAGTATCTTCCACTGCTGAAATGTCTATACCTGGGTGTGAAGGCTGTACTGAGGGGCTACTTATGTTTGCCCTGTTGACTAGTGCTGCTTGTACAGTGCAGTGGTGAGGTACTTGGAGTCTAATAGAGGTGGTTCAGACCTCAGTTCTATCGCTTCCCTGCTGTGTGACGTTGGACAGGCTGGTTAACTTTTCTAAACCTCAGTGTGATCATAAGTACAATGGAGTGTTAGAATCAACTCACAAAGTACTTGTGAAAATAAAGTAACAATCATATAATGTTCTAGACACAGAGATCTGGCACAGAGAGAACTTTGAGAAAAGTCAGCTTGTAACTCTTCATTGTAATAAGTATGAATATTATTATTCTTAGTTCACAGAAGAGGAAATTGAGGAACATCAATTAATTCACCAACTACCCTGTCTAAAACTATGGAGATAAAGAGTGGATTGAAATGAAATGTATGACTCCATGTAAACAGGATGCTTAATACTTAATCAGTGTGCTAAACTGTCACCAGGCAACTGCATGCAGATTTCTCTACCTGGAACATGCTTCCCAAGCTCTCTCCCCTTCAGGAAATTCAACTTTCCCTTGGCCTTTAAAATAGCCTGAAACATAAACTGGCCAAATCTCATTTACAGCTAAGTTGGAGGTGATGGGAATAGCTCCTGCCCATTCTCAGTGCAGCTCAGGCCTTCAGTTATTCCTGAGCTGAGGCAGGACCTTCTCCTTGCTTTCTGTCTCTTTCTTTGAAGTTCTGGAAAACAGATTTATATTAGGCATGATAATAGCTGTGTGACCATACCTCTGGGGCTCTCCCTATATGTATTCCAACTTAAAACACAATACTGGGGAAGAGGGCACCTCCCAGAGTACAACAGGCCACCATCCATCTTCCCCATGCTTCTTCCTTCCTTGAACGTTTTCTGGGGTTGCAGTCTCTGAACTGGCATAGGAAGAAAGACCCAAGGATGTGAACTGCAGCTCTCTAGCCCCCTTCAAAGGCAGCTGCTGTGCATGAGTGAATAACTACCTGATTTTCTACAGGTCACTGAGTCTGGGACTCTGAGTTGGAGGAAAATAGGAAAATAAGGTATTCTTATTTCATGTACTCTTAGTTCTCTAGGGTACTAAGGTATCTTGCTTCATGAGACAAAAAACATGGGTGCTCACACATACTTGCCTTCAGATGTGGTCCAGGGCTGTGCTCAAGTTCTTGAACAATGCTGGAAAGTAAGTTGAGGGGACCCCAAGGGTGCTGAGAACACAGAGTCAGGTGTTTGTGTTTGTCTCTCAGGAGGACAGACGACTGCATGGACGAAGCTGGCCACGATGCTGAGCGCTGCCACAGAGATAATACAGGGGCTAAGGAGACGCAGGGGAGAAGTAGGTTGCTCCACTGCTTAGACAGTATTTGCTCAGAGGCAAAATGAAAACAAAAAGCAAAAACAGTTCAATGGCAGGTGGCTGGTATGCCAATATTGCAGGTAGCTTTGCAAGATCTAAGCTAGGTTCATAGACATGAATGTGATCCCACAAAGAAAAACAAAATGATACTCACCATAAAATCTTCTATGAAGCATAAAGAATGACTTTGGGAGATTTTTGGAGAAAGAAGATGGAAAAGGACCTTTTAACCCAAAACACATAGAAATGTGAACATCCAGGTGGGAATATGATTTAACTTCTCTCACTACTCAGTGTATATGTGTAGAGAAAATGAAAGTTCCTATGGCCAGGATTCTCATCTGACCCTGGTAGGCTTGCTCACTGCATACATGTGGGCAATACATTATTATTGACTCTATATAGAGAGCTCCACCCAGTGCTCTGGGCTGCATGGCTGCAGGAGAGCAGAGGCTGGAGTGGTGGCAGTGTAGAGGACAGAGACTAAGATAGCTGTGAGGGCTGAGAGGCCCAGAGGCAGAGACCAGCTTGCTGCATGCAGACTAGCTCTGAGGCAGATGGGATTCCTGTGCTTGAACTGCCACCCTGGGGATAAAGTTTGGTATAAACCCTTTCACCCCAAGAATGTTCCACTGTCATTTTCTGGTCTCACCAAATCAAGAGTGAATTTGTCAGGGCTGAAACCCATTGGCAAGACAATATGTCAAGTTCAGTCACATCTCTGGACCTCATCCCTCAGCCATGAAGCAAGATAGATAGTCAAGACGAACTCTGGAAGCCCATTCCAGCTCTTGTGTTCTCTGATTCTGTATCTTGGTCCTGGAAAGCAGTAATAGAGGCAGGTCCAGTGAGACAGTCAAGCAGGGTAGTACTCACCTCTACTATCCAGAAGTAAGGAAGCAGTCAAAAGACTGACAGGCCCCTAAAGGGGGCATAGCCAGTGGGTGGAGATTTAGAAGTAATAGATATTGCGTACATTTAAATGTGAAGTCAGCCTGCTATCATACCAAAAGTAAATGAAGTTAAGTTTTTCCTGAATTAAAAGTAAAAAAGATTAGTTCTAGAAAGGAAAAGAATGAATTTGCAAATAAAATGAAACTAAAAAGAATAAAATGAACAGAGATGATATTGCTCAGTAGTTGCCTGTTTGTAAATCAGTGGTTAGTAATAATCTAAGACTTTAAGTTTATTAATTATTTTACTGAGTTGCCTATTTTTTTGAAAATAGTTTACATCAAATAGTTTGAAAATGGACCCAGATCCAGATGCAGTTGTTTCTTGCCATTATTGTGAATGTACGGACAAACAGAAGAGAGATCATTTGATTCAAAATAACTAAAAAGTCAATTTGTATTTGAAATACCTGAAACTGTCTCAGTGTTAAAAGCACTATATGTAAATTTGAAAGACAATTAGCCTATTTGTAACAATGGAGGAACATATTGGTATTATTGCTAATTATTGAATATTAGTATATTTGTCATAACTTAACTTTGCAATTAACTGGTTACTTCTTCCTTCTAAAAGAGAGTAGAAATGGGTGGAATTGTCATGAGTCACTAACTCTGAAAAGAATGTTACAATAGGTCTTTGTTTACAGAGACAAAAAGATGATGAAACTTCACAGTAATTGGAGAGAGCATTTATTTAATTATAGATATCTTCACTATAATATTAGAGGAAATACTACATGATTACATAAACACTGAACATAATATCTTTTTAATTTGCATAGTGTGTGGTTAGATCTATACTCTAAAATAATCCAGTGCCATAATTACATATACTTTTGAAGTTAATACCTAATCTTTTTACCAAATACAGCTATTATTTTATTTATAAATATATTAGCATATCAACACATTTTAGCCACTAATATATGGTGATTTCTTGAGAATAATTATATTCCTCTACTCTTAGAAATATCACATAATTTTATCTGGTTAATCGATGAATGCAATTGGCAACATTTAAAAAAATTCCATGTTTTAAAATTGTATTTAATGTTCTATGTAGAACACACTGCTTACTGTTTGCGATCTATAAGGCTTTGTTTCAAGAATTTTTCTTTCCACTCTGAACCCTAATTGATATGTGTATGCTATTTAACAATTTTATGCACACTGAAGTGATTTTTTACTCAGT
Source organism: Manis javanica (assembly GCF_040802235.1). NCBI lineage: Eukaryota > Metazoa > Chordata > Mammalia > Pholidota > Manidae > Manis > Manis javanica. The sequence goes on from NC_133157.1 coordinate 157,088,457, forward strand.
GTATATAACTTACATAATTTTACAGTTTTTTCCATAATACACATTTTTGTAACTGCTAGATCAAAGAATTGATTTACTTGTGTGAATCTTCTACAATATACAGTGGATCTTTGGGGGGGAAAAAAGGTCTATGTTTTAGCCTAAATTAGTTTCTGGGAATTACAGTGCATTTCATTTTCAACAAGTTAATTCTCTTAATTAATTCATTGATAATGTAGTCTGATCAAAGCATAGAAACCAGCATGAACTCAGTCTTTGGGGAATTTACAAGCTCTGAGGGGAGCTAGGACACATGTACCATTATACAGGATAAGAAACAAGATACAAAGTCAGAAGTTTTCTAACAGAGGAATGAACAAGTTTAGGAGAAAATGAATCTTCAAAAATGTTAAAAGATAAGAAACAAAGGGGTTTTAGGCCCCTTTTATCTTCTCACTAATCCTCACTCTCAGCAAAACGCTAGCTGGCTTCCTTATTCACTGAGAACATTGAAGCAATCAGAAGAGAACCTCCACTAAATACCAGCACCCCTAATTCTCACCTCCCTGCCCCTGTGCCTTAGCATGGCTTCCTAGGGGTGACCTGTGTCTCTATTCAAGGTCAATTTCTCCATTTTCTGCCTAGATCTCATTTCCACTTTCCTCACCAGGACAGTATTCTAGCAGTTATCCCCTCTACCTCCTGCATTACCAAGTTGCCTCTCTCTCGATCTTACTGATCAGCATACAAACATTCTGTTATTTCTTTTATTAGAAAGTAAACCTCATTGACCTCATTTTCTTCTCTAAGTAATGGCATATTCCTTTTAAGAACTCCTTGAAAAAACTGTCCCTATTTTCCATCTCCAAAGGAATTCTGAATGTACTCTTAGTCAGATTTTCCCATTCACAGCCCAGCAAGAATTGTTTTTGTCATTAAGGGTATCTTCTCTGATGCATCCCTTCTCAGTCCCCATCTTCATAATCCTTTACCTATTAACAGCAATAGGTGCATCTGATCACTCTTATTTGAAACCCTTGCTTTATTCCAGTTTACCACACACTGGCTTCCTTCCTAACTTTCTGTTCTCTTCTTCTTAGTGCTTTCTACTGTTTTTCCCCATCACCTGACCTCCATACTGAGGGCCAGGACTCAGTTCTTAGATCAATTCATTGCTGTCTGAGCTCACTTCTTTGATGATCTCATACAATCACATGGTTTTAAAAACGGTCCTTAGGTTGATAGCTCCAGCCTAGGACCTCATTCATAATCCAATGCCCACTTGATAGGACTGCCAGATATGTCAAACAAAAATATGGGACATCCGGTAACATTAGAATTTCAAACAATATATTTTTTTTAGTATAAGTATATAGTATGAAATATTTGTTTTGTATTTATGTAAAAATAGTTTTGCATTTATCTGAAATTCTAATGAACTGGGTGTCTTGCATTTTATCTAACAACCCTACCACTCAAAATCTCCATAGCTCAACTTTGATGTCCAAGAGGCGTCTCTAATACACAATGCCCAAAATCGAGCTGCTGACATTTCCTCCCACCCCTGTTCATCTTGCCGTCGCCTCAGTGAAAGGCAACTTGGTTCTCTTAATGGTTCTGACCAGAACTTGCCGTCATCTTGACTCATGTCTTTTACTCACGTCATAGTTAACGTATCATCACATCCTATTGGGTCTGACCTCATTACTGCCTATTTGACCTTTACTCATGGCCCTACCACTCTTGCCTCCTCATAGGTTTCCCTGCCTCTGCCTATCCCCCCCACCTCTGTTCTCAAAAGAGCAGCCAGAATACAGAAATTGATGGATAGATAAGTGTCTATGTAAAGTGGGCGTTTGTTGTAAAAGATAGCACTGATTTGGCATAAAAAAGCTTTAGAAAAAAATACAGATGTGACCAGATTGTTTTAAATAACATTTTACAAATAAAACTTCAATTGCCCACTAAAGGTTTTTCTTCCAAGGCTGATAGGAAGGCAAGTCACCATTATGTAGCTTGTATTTGCATACTTGGAGTTATGTCATATTGCAGGGAAAATGCCAAAAAATCCTGGCAGTGTAGCCAAAGGCTGAACTCTTAAAAGTCTTGAGAAATTTAAAAGATCAACAATTCATATAGATGTTAAATCACAGTTTTTTTCTTTCTGTTTTCTACAAAATAATAATAGATGACATTTATTGATGATTTACTGTGTGCCAGACCCTGTTCTAAGTATTTTGCATGGGTCTGTACTACTCTATCCTCATTTACATATGCAGAACGGAAAGATTAAGTGGCTGGCCTGGGGCCAGCAGCATAGCTGTGGAGCCCAACACACTACACATAGCTCACACTGATCAAGGATTTCTTTGCCTGAATTATTTAGAATCCTTTTTATCTTCTGGAAGATAGAGGTATGGTGAACATATCCATGCTTTAGTTATTTGGGAATTCTTCCTTCCCTTAAAAATTCTCTTTGCCATAATTTACTTCTGCTTTATGTCATCAGAGAAAAAGATATCAATAACCCTGAAAATATAAATTGGCTATTGAAATTCACATACCTTTCACATACACACATTCCCAGAGTTTGAAAAGACTCTTATATTGACATCTATGGTCCCAACCTGCAATTGTGTTTGGAAGATTAGAACTTTGTAGTTATGCTTCTCTGCAATTATATTGGCTAAACAATGCAACTGCATTCTGAAGCCCAATGGCTATTACTGATGAGTTAAATACTATGGCTTAGTATTACTGGGGGGGTGGGGGGGGTGTCTCTCATGTGGTGCTTAGGAGGATCAGGCAGCTGTCCTGTGTCTCCTGTGGAATCTCACAGACCCAAGAAGACAGCTGGCAGAAACCCATAATGGAATGCATCCACTGAGAAGCACTGCAATCCTCACATCTTTTGCTGGCCACATGGGAGAGACGCTTTTCCAACCTGAACAAAGACATTAAGAAAACAATCTAACGATGAGTCAGCATTTCTGGAGTTTAATCTTGACTGTGTTCATCTCTGGCTAGTGGAAAGGTAGTCTCCAGTCTTCGCTTAGAGGCCTTGGATTTCTCAATGAGAGCTCCCAGAGTTGCTTATAGCTCACATCACAGGCTGACAACCAAGGACAGTGGCAGTGGTCATGTGGGCATTTGGCCTCGCTTTCAGACAGGCTTTGTTTGTTTTTAATAAAAGAAACTAGATTAAATAAAGCTTGGTCTCCTGGATGCAATTTCACCCAAGAGGGCTAAGAAAGAAAGTGTTGTATATTTGATGTCAAAACATAATTTTGATTCACTTAAAAGACAGAAATGACCAAACTGATTTTTAGTTCTTCATAATATCAAAACAACCAATTAATAGACTGGTTTTTGTTCACTTTTCAATTGATTGAGCAATATATATTCTTTTGGGCTCAAAGCAGAGAATAACTATCATATTGACTAGACTTAATTAACATCTTGGTTTTTTAACTAAACTGAACACATGTTCTTTTTTTTTTTTTACAGTAAAGTAAAACCAGTAGTTGATAAATAAATTCATCAAAAATCAGGGACCAATTATCCCTATTTTTTTTCTTGTAAAAGAGGCTTTGGCAGTATCCATGGGAAGATTTAAAAAATCAAGATGATACTTAACAATTCAGAATATTTAGAAAGACATCGTAGCTGCATCATTACTTCACTAGTCACCTTGCTTACCATTTAGCACTGTTGGTGTTTAGAAAAATGTTTGCTGCCCTGTCCATACTCACTAACAAACCCATAAGGTAAAGTTCTTGCAAAGTTTATTGGGTTATTTATTGAATGTTTCCTGTAGCAAAATGAACCACATTCTAGCCCAAAGTAAATGTTTTACTCAGTTCAATGTTTATGCTGATTGACTTTTCTGTAAGAGTTTATACTCAGTTATAGCAAAATGTTTTAGGTGTAATGAGATGAAAAATGCATTCTAGCATGAGAATTTTTTTAAGAAGAGTGATCATATTAAACTATGTCCACAAATTCTTTGATACTTCTTCCTTCAAGCAGTGTAATACAATCCCCCTTCCCTTTAGACTAAGGTGTAAATAGCGACTTGCTTCTAACAAATAGAACATGACAGAAATGACAGTGTGGAGCTTTTATAGGACATAAAAGGCATTGGAGTTTCCTTTCCAGGACTGCCCACTCTGGTGGAAATTGCATGCCATGCTGTGAGGATACTCCCGAAGCTCTATGGGAAAGTCCATGTTGTGAGGACTGAAGTCACCTGCCAATAGCCAGTGAGGACCCGAGGCCTTCTGCCACTAGCCGTGTGAGGGGACCATGTGAGAAGTGGACTCTCCAGCCCCAGTCAAGCCTTCAGATGACTGTAGCCTCAGATGATGCCTTCATGACAACCTCATGAGCAATCTGAGCCAAAACCACCCAGATAATCTGCTCCTGAATTCCTGACCCACAGAAACTGTGAGGTAATATTTCTTATTTTAAGCTGTTAGTTGTGGGAGCAATTTCTTACATAGCAGTAGATACTAATACAGATAGGAAGTAGTCTTTGTTCAAGAGAATACATTAAAGGACCACTTGGGGTAAAAGACAGAATCCTGAAGCCATGGGTGACAGTCATATCCCAGGAAGCCAATAATGATTGTTGATTTACTCTGCATGGAAAGAATAAAGGAATTTGGTTTCACTTCCAATGGGAGCATGAGAGGGGAGAAGAGAAGGGAAGACAGGAGTGGCCAGCAAATTATACAGAGGCCATGCAACCTACAGGGGCAGACCAGTGAGGAACCTCAGGAGCTTGGAAGCTGAAAGCACTGTTGAAGAACTGGAATGCCTGATGTAATTTTTCTCTTTGGGTGTGTATGTGTGTGTGTGTATATGTGTATCTGGAAATGAAACTCAAGATTAAGTGTGAGCAAAACTGAACATGGAATAAGAGCCCTCAATTGCTTCTTTAAACCTCAAGGAGCTATTTTAGGTGCCATAACATATTTTTCTTAAATCTCAAGAGTCACAGGGGTCTTTAATTACATAAACATTCAACAAAACTTAATGACCCTCCTATAAATGATTTGTCCTAGCCTGAGACATATCAACTGAAACCAGGGCAATAAGGTATATCATAATATTTTAAATGTCTTCCTATGATGCTAAAGGAGTAAAACCTAAATTGATAGGTCATTTGAACTAAATCTGTTATCTTTCTATCCACCTATTTCTCACACAATTGAACTCTAGAGGGACAGTGCTTAGTACCATTTAAGCTTAACATTTTAAGTCTTTTAAGAACTTCAGTATTCATAAACATGAGAATGCATTCCAGTAACGGCTAAAGTAAAACCTGACATAACAAGATTTACGTAATATTGATAGAACTATGCAGTTTTATGCGAAACATGGACTTTGATGTTACAGAATTTTTCCTTTTTTTTTGTAAAGATGGCTTACAGTTACTCTTTGCTTATCTGACCTAAAGTACCCTGTGTTGCAGAAATTGACTCCTCCATACCTTTGTACTATGTGCTTTAAGAGATGATTCCTAGCCTTAAGGCAGGTGAAAAAATTCTTGAGTTCACACCCAGAAAAATGTTAACCCAGAATTGTCAAATACTGGAAGTTTTAGCATACACTAAATACAATTATGGGTAGCTTTTACTGAAGTCTTTCACCTAAGTAGTACTATAGGAAGTTACAATTTTGACCAAAGGAAGACATATGTTACTCATCAAACTTTTGTTTTAATGGTCTCAAATTCTGTGACAGATTTTGGTCAAGTTGTTTCCATTAAAAAGTACTGATTTTAAAAACTAATAACTTAAGACTGCTACACATACAAAAAAAAAGTGGCCCACAAAACATTTACCTTTCCTTCTGATGCATTGTTTTCATTAGCCAGTCTTTTACTATTAAACTTAAATGGCCAATTGAGACACAGTTCTGAGACCATTCTTCCACCACTGATTAAGACTGGAGTGGCAGGACTTGGGGGTAATATTCATTTAGCCTTTTGAGCTTTCTGGGCGGACTTGGTGCCCTTGCTAACTCCAGAGGCCTTCTTGTCCACTGCTTGGACGGCACCACAGCAACTGTCTGTCTCATGTCACGAACAGTGAAGTGGCCCAGAGGAGGATATTCAGAGAAGCACTCAACACACATGGGTTTCCAGGAGCCATATCAATGATGGCAGCGTCATCAGATTTTCAAGAATTTGGGCCATCTTCCAGCTTTTTCCCAGAATAACAATCAATCATCTCCTTCAGCTCAGCAACTTTTCAAGCTGTGTGACACTCCAGCACAGGAGCGCAGCCAGCACTGATTTGGCCTGGATGGTTCAGGATAATCACCTGAGCTGTGAGGCCAGTTGCTTCCATTGCTGGGTCATTTTTACTATCACCAGCCACACTGCCATGACAAACATCTTTGACAGACTCGTTCTTGACATTGAAGCCCAGATTGTCCCCAGTAAGAGCTTCTCTCAAAGCTCCGTGGTGCATTTTGGCTTCAGTTGTAACACTGACTGTAGTAAAGGTGACCCTCATGCCAGGTCTGAGACCAGCAATCCTCACTCGACCCACAAGGATGATCTGCCTGTTCTTGGAGATCCCTGCTTCAAATTCACCAACACCAGCAGCAGCAATCAGGATAGTGCAGTCAGCCTGAGATGGGCCTGTAGTCATGTTTTGGATAAAGTCTGTCCCGGGGCATCAACGATGGTCACGCGGTACTTGCTGGTCTCGAATTTCCACAGAGAGGTAGCAATGCGGATACCATGCTCACGCTCAGCTTGCAGTTTATACAAGCATACCTGAAGGGGACCTTTCCAATCTCAGCAGCCTCCTTCTCAAAGTTTTTGACAGTTTTTTTTTGTTGATCCCACCACATATGTAGATCAGATGGCCAGTAGCGGGAGATTTACCCAAATCTGTGTCCAATGATGATGATATTGATATGAGTCTTTTCCTTTCCCATTCTGGTTTGATGTAATGGTGGTTTTTACACCTGCATTCTGGTGACAGACCCATTGGGAAGAAAAAGTAGTACAGCGCTTAACAAAAATTTTTTAACCTGTCTATTTTTATTATTATGATGGGACTTTTAGTACTTACCTTCCATGGTTCTGGTAAAGATTAACTGAAATGATATACATAAAAGTTTTGTTCAGGGCTTAGTTGCAATAGGCAACTCATATACTGGAAGGAATGGTTATTCTTATTATTAAAACTTTAGACTTGCTCTTGGCTATCTGCCCCTACTAAAATGTAAGCTGATGAAGGTGTAAGTTACCACCTATGTATATTATACCTGAACAGAGGCAAGCAGAATTATCTGGTGAATTACCCTGAAATCTCAGGTTGCATAGCAATGAGTCCTTTGAGGTTTGGAGGTTTGTCTCCCTTAGGTCAGGGGAGATGGGTTTCCACCTTTTTAATGGAAGCAGCTACTCCCAAATTCAACCACTGAACTCCATTTTCCATCGGAATGTTATAATGACACCTTACTCCCCCTTCAGTCTAAAGCCTCTTCTCACAAAATCTTCAGGCACAGACACCTAATGCTATTAGACAGACCATTGCCTCTACTCAGGCTTCTTGGTGCCAAAGCCCTGACTGTTGACTAATAGACATACAGAAGACTATTCTCACTAGAAAAGAAAAGACATGACAAGGGGCCAAGATTCATCCTGTTGCTTGCAGCCTTATTATGTGCCCAGAAATATCTTGAATGCCCCTCTGTGGCATACATGATAAGACAATGGGAATTGTGTGCCCCCTCTTAATGATTCTGGGCTTTCACGCTTCCCCAGTAAAGTCTGACTTTTTTACATCCATATTTCATGATGCAATAATATTTGTCATCACATATCTTGTCTGTATTGAAAAAAATAGATAGAAATCCTTGTCCTTGGATTATATATACCACTGAGAAAAAGAAAAATGAAAACATAAAATAAAGGAACTGAATATGTAAAATATTATGTATAATATATATATATAGGTAAAATACATACCTATGTTAAAGATATATGTGTATGTGAAAAACTTGCATTAGGTGAAGATAAGTACTGTGAAGAAAAATGAAGCAGACAATAGGGGGTGCTGGGAAGATACACATATATTATAAACTAGTAATTTACTTACAGGTATGCCTATGGTTAACATATGCTCTAGAAGATGTACATAGTAATGTTTGTTTCAGTACTGTTTAGTTTTAAAAAGAGGAAGGATCAAACTGTCCATCAGAGAGAGGGTATCTGGTAGCAATGGGTAGTGACGGGTAGTTTATAAGTAGTATAAACAAAAACAGTAATGACAGGTGATAGTTTTGGGTGCTTAACATGTGCTAGGCAATGTTCCAGGAATTTAACATAACTCATTTAATTCTCATAACAACTCTATGTCATAGATATTATTTTTGTCTCTTTTACAGATAAGCAAACAGAGAGAGATAGAGTTAAGTGATCTTCCCAAGATCACACCTTAGAGGTGAACACAGGCTTCCAACCAGACAGTCTGCGCTCAGAACCACAGTTCTAATTCTAATTATAATCATCTACATGACATATGTTCTCAGTAACCATAGGCAGAAAAAGCACGAAAAATTCCCACAGAATTTTTCTGGGAAAAATTCTATCTCCTTGTACCTAGTGACCATCATTTATGTTCTGTGATTCCTGAGAAAATGTGTGGTATTGAGAATATATGAAAGGAATTCCAATGATAACATTTGAGAGGGTAGTGTTCAACTGCCATATATTCAGTGGGTACAACACAGTTCCAGCTTCATCAATATCTGCTTAGAGAAGTTTGTCTGCTCTCCTGATTAGGTTTTAGAACCATTTGGAGGAAAAGTACAGGAGTTTTCTATATATCGTAAAAATGTAATTGTTTCCCATCTGTTTTAAGAGAGAAATTTCATTAAGTGCTGAATTATGAAGCCTAAAATTATGAGATATTTTTTTACTTAGTGCTACCTCATGCATATGTTTTTGTGTTATTGTTACTAGCCCTTGATTTAATGCCAGATTGTAATTTTTTTAGTTATTCCATTATCATTTTGAGTGTACATCATAAATGTAGCATTTTCATGAGATGGCAGTGGCTTAAAATCAGGCACTAAGTGTTCCAAATTATAATGTGCCTGGACTTTTTTTATTGCAAACATTCTTTTTCCCTCAATTGTGAGCTCAAGTGTGGGCTACTTCATGGGGTCATTAGCTCCAAGACTAATAAAATTGCTACCCTGATACAAAAATATCAGAAATCATTTTGTACAATGTCTTTATTAAGATCATTGATAATTTTTAAAATGGTAAGCCTTTTCTTAGTTTCTGCTTAAAAAGGCTATTATCTTCTTTTAATAGATTTATCTTTAGATAGAGTTTATTTCATTACTTTGCTGTAAAAAGAAAATAAAAGAAGCTTTCAGATAGATTATTGGATTTATTGGTCTAAGCAAATCCACTTTGGAATAATAAAATGCTATTGAGTCATTAAAGACTGAAATAGGGTATATTTGTCTTTACAATTTTACCTCAGGAGCTTTGTGCTACATAGACATTTATAGAACTTCATAAACTTTCTTACCTTGAAATAACTATGCTAGTCAGCTATAAAATAGCTTTACTTCTTTCCAGAATGTCTCAAGCGCATCAATAACCTTAAAATCCTGTGAAATTTTTCTTTTTGTAAGCAGGAAGTATCATAACTTAAATGTAAATTCAATCCAACCTAGTCATTGGGACAACTGAGAAATTTACTCCTCTATGAGTAATAAGTGCCAAAACATCCACGAACTATGGAATAATCACTAAGACTGGTTTCTATTGCTTTTTTGTGATCACTTGAAAGGAAGGGCAGAACTTGGTGACAGAAAAATGTAAGTTCAAGGCACATCTTTACCCCTTACTCTGTCCTCTTGAAAATTTTTCAGTAGGCTTATTTGTTTGACTGCATTCATAAATAGGGGATAAAAATAACACCTACCTTGGAGAGTTGTGATGAGGATCTAATAGGGTAGAGTGTGATGCCTAGAATACACTAAAATACCCATAAATGGCAGATCTCATTATATGTACTCCATTATTTCATCTCATCCTTCATGACATCCTGGGGTTCAGTTTTTCATGCATGCATAATGAGATGGAGAGGAATATTGTCTCTCCAAATGGAACACATTACTTGAATGTCCAAGCAAGACAGGTACTACGCAAAAAAAATCTAAGTTCTTGACTTATAGGCACAGTCACTCTAAGAAGCATGAACAACTTATCAATATTACATGAGTCAATATGCAGATATTGTTCATATTGGATTTCAGTATGTATCACATTGTAAATGAACTCAGCTTACTGAAATCAAAAGGATTGTAAGAGAACACTATCAACATCAGTATGCCAACCAGTTAGACAATATATGATGAAATGGATAAATTTCTAGAAATATGAATCTAATTAGATCTCTAATAAGTAATGAGATTGACTCAATAGCAAACACCACCAAAGAAGAGTCTAGAACCAAAGAGTTTCACTAGCAAATTCTACTAAACATTTAAGGGCAAATTAACACCAAACTTTCTCAAATAATTCCAGAAATAGAAGAGAAGGGAACAATTCCAAATTCATTTTTTGAGGCCAGCACTAATGACACCAAAGCCAGAAAAAGCAACCACAAAGAAAGAAAACTGTAAACCAATAACCCTTATGAATATAGATGCAAAAATTCTATAGAAACTACTAGTAAACTGAATCCAACAACAGACCGAAAGGATTATATACCATGTGCAATAAGACTTATTACAGGAATGCAAGGGTGTTTAAAATACAAAAAACAATCAGTGTAGCATATCACAGAATAATCCATCAATAGAATGAGGGGAGTGTTTTCTCTTACACTTCAACAGTATTACACACAGCAGTAACACAACTCCTTTTGGGATCCTGGACCCATTTCCAGTGCATGTGTATATGGGAGGGGGTCTTCCCATGCACAGCACCAAGCAATTCTTGAATACCAGCAGGGTGTCTGAGAATTCAACTCAATTCTGATGCTATCTGCCTGGAGAAAGCACCAGAACCTCCAGGCTAATGGCTCTGTCCTATAAGACTGCCCTCCACCCTCACACTCCAGATATCAGCCTTAAGCCCCAAGCAGTTCCCTGTGCTTCTGACCAACTGGCTCCAGATTGAAGGCTCCAACGACCTCCTTCTATGGTCTGATTAATTTGCTATGACGGCTCACAGAACTCAGGAAAACACTTATGTTTACCAGTTTAATAAAGGATGTAAATTAACAGTTGGATGAAGAGATACATAGGGAAAGGTAAAAAATAAAGGGCTTCTATCTTTGTGGATCTTGGGGCCTGGTTCAGTGGCACGGGAAGCTCTCTCCAACTGAGAAGCAGGATCCAAGAGAGAGTGATACACTCTTCTCAGGCATTTTTGTGAGGGTTTCATTGCATAGTCATGATTGAGTAATCATTGTCTATTGGCTGATTCAACTTCCAGCCCCTGCCCTTGGGTGGGCTCCAAAGTCTCTCATTAGCATGACAAAACACCCATTTCACCTTGAAGTGTTTTCTGCAACTGTGGATGAAGACCAAATATACCTGGGAAATACATATTTGGCCATCTGAATGACCAAATACATATTCCTTATAACTCATTTTATCATAGGGGGAAACCACATAATCATCTCCACTGATGCAGAAAATCATTTGACAAAATTCAACACCTTTTCATGATTAAAAACACTCTGCAGACTAAGACTAGAAGGGAACTTTATCAACATGGCCAGGGACATTTATGAAAAAGCCATAGCTAGTATCATGCTTGTTATGAACTGGACTGAATTATGACCCCTCAAAATTCATATATTGAAGCCCTAACCTCCAGTGTAACTGTATTCAGAGACAGAGAATATAAAGAAATAATTAGCATTAAATGAGTTCATATGGGAAAAATAAAACAAAGTTGGAGGGCTCACAGTTCCCAATTTCAAAACTTACTATCAAGCTATAAAAACTGAATCATTGCAGTACTATCCTAAGAATAAAAATAAGGAACAGTGGAGTAGAATTGTAAGTCCATAAATTAACCCATACTTCCATTGTCATTTCATTTATGCAATAATGTCAAACTTATCAATGGGGAAAGAATAATTTTTTCAATAAATGTGATGGAACAACTGAATATGCACATGTAAAAGTACGAAGTTGGACCTCTACTTCATAACATATGTAAAACTAAACTCAAAATGGAACTGCCTAGCAATAATAGTTGAATAGGCACAAAAGGTCACATATTGTATCATTCCATTTATATCAAATATCCAGAATAGGCAAATTCACAGAGATAGGAAGCAGATCACTGATTGCCAGGGGATGGGGGAATGGAGTCAAGAGTGACTGCTAAATGTGTGTGGGATTTTCTTTGGTGGGGGTGATAAAAATATTTTGGGATTGGAGAGAGGTAGTGATTGTATAATACAGTGAATATACCAAACCCATTGAACTGTCAACTTAAAAATTATTGACTTTATATCATGTAAATTTAACCTCAACTTCTTTAAAAAGTAAAAAAAAAAGAAAATTTAACCTTACTCTAGAATACCACATCTGATGGAATTTTCTATAATCAAAAAACCTGTAGGAATCAGCATCCTCCTCATATCAAAAGGGCAAACTCTAGTCACTACAGCCAGAGGCAGGACCACATCCAGCTGATTTCTCAGATTTCTGGGCTCTGAGTCAGCCAGCACAGCCCCAAACCCCCTTGAATTAGGCAGCTCTCCTGGAGTCTCCAACAGTGTCTGTGGCCTGTGTTATCCTGAACCTTACCACCGCCAATCCACCACAAGACTTGAGGAATCTGTTTCATTTGTAAGCCTCCAGTATTAAAAGAGAAGCCTGAAGGAAAATAAGCCATTCTGGGTCATACACATTTATCTGTATCTATATATCCATATGGATATGTATATATATCCATCCTACTGCCCAGCATTCACTCTGCAGTCTAGCTAGATAAGCTTAAATATCCTTTTATTCCTAAACCCAGAGTGACTCAACCAGATTATGTGGTTTTACAGCTCTGCTCCCAAGCATTAATTCTTTCTGAGACTAAATATATTCATTAGTATTATTTAAAATCTTCTTGGCTTAAATTAATTTCTGATCCTCTTCAATGAGTTTCTGATCTTGAGCTTTAATTAATCTATGGTAAGAATGTTAAAGCCCATCCTTGCCATCCTCATTTACATAAGACATCCTCATTTACATCCTCCCTTATTTTAATAAGATATAAAAATGCTAACCCACATTCGGCCACTCCAATCTATAGCATTCTGTCTGTGTCTAAATATTTGGTCTGTAAGAAGGATAGGAGAAAGGGTTGGGTAAAGGCAGGGCAGAGGTTTTGAACTTCATGAAGGAAATTACTAAAATGTAAGATTGGAAAGATGTAAAAGATTTGGTCCAGAAATCTGGGCCAATATTTTGCAAAGTGAAAGTTCTAAGCATCATTCATTCACCAAGTAGTAGACATCACTACCCTCACTGAGGCCTTTAATTTAGAGAGAGTCCTGTAGGATAAGAAAAATGGATAAAGTCAACCCATATAAAAAGATCCCTTTTACCTTTCCAATTTCACTTTTTAAGGACTTTGTCCCCTACCTAAGCCCATTTAAACATACAGTACTGCAACTCATAAACTTACAAAAGACTTGCTTCTAGAGTCTTTTATTAGCATTTATGTGACAAAGCACTTTCACACACATTGTCTCATTTGAGAGAGTAGAAAATATAAATGTTATTACCCTCATTTTAAAGATGAGCAGTCTTAAAATCAAACTCTTTAGATACAAAACTGATAGGGCACAGATCTGGAAGCCAGACCCATATCCTCTGAGCCCCATGCTCTCTTAAATTAATTTTGCTGTTCCTCAAATTATATGTTACACCCGATTCTCCCAAATACCTGTCTGTCCCTATTGTTCATATTTATTTTTTTTTCTGGTAGGATTTTAGTTACATACAAAAGGGATACCACATATATCACAATTTTGAATTCAAGCAGATGATGTTTTTATTAATTAGCTAACATATAGAAGACATTGCATAAAACATGTTGGAAGATTAAAACCAAAATAAATGAATTGACATTGAAATGAACCTAGTGAGTGATAAGATTTACACAAATTGCTAAAATATGCATTAATAGTGTTTTCCAATGTTCCCTTAATTCACATGGGGGTATTTAGAAAGCTTAGAGAGTCCCACAGTCCTCCTCTGAAGATTCTGATTGTTATCAAGCAAATGTTATTAAGTAATTCTAGGTAATTCTTATGATGGGAAACACTGAATTACCAAAAGTTGACAGTAATACAGGAATAACTGAATTCCTATGGCACCTCAAAGAACATAGAGTTTACCTCCAGTTGTGGAAATCTATGAAGGCCGTATGGAGGAAGTAATGTTTAAGTCTTTATAGCTGCGTAGGATTTCAGTAGCAGAGGAACTCAAGGGCAGAGACAAAGCATCATGAATACATACAGTACATTTTGGAATGGAAGTTATTTCAGTATAACTAATGCCTGCAATGTGTAAGAAGAGATACCATATTGGAAGGGGTCTTTGACTACTTATGCTGGAGAATTTTTAATTAATTCAGTGTGTAATGAGAAATAATGACAGTATAGGTTTTTGGAAGCTGAACCAACTGATTTTCTAAAGTCCTCCATGTTGTTTTTTATTGACTCCAAAGTGAGCCTAAAGTGATCACTTAACTTTGTCACTTAAAACCAAAACATGATTTAAAAAGAAAAAGAAGAAAAACAGTTTATGTACTTTGCTATGCAAATGAACAAATACTTTATATAAATGCAAACTTATGTGTGTAAATATAATAATTATTATGTTTTGTGTATATTTACAGATATTTATAAATCTCCCCTGGTAGACTTGAGCTAAATTTATCACACTCATCTTTGTACACTGATTTATTAATTGTATATCTATTTTGTTTCCTTTTCACTTCCTAGTGTAATTATTTCTTTAGCATCCATCTGAAAAATCTTATTAAGGTACTTTGATTAAGTAAAGTATTTTGGATCCCAGGTTTATTTTTACGATATGATTGGTTCTAAAGGGACACAATAATGGAAAAAAATTCAACCCAAATATTCTAGACTAAGGCACTAGCAAGGGACTAGTTAGCAAGGGTTAGCAAGGGACAATCCAATGAGAAGTTTGCATTCTAATAAAGGGAGACAGAGATTCTAATAAACTGGAGCAATAACTTGCTACAGTGCTGTAATAGAGGGAAAGGATAGTAAAGAGGTAAAGAAGGTATGTTTAGTTTTACATGATGAGGGTGTTTGGGGGTGAAAATAAATGAGTGAAAAGAGCAGACTAGAGATAAGAAAAGCTTCATAGAGCAGGTGATACTTGAGCAGACTCCTTAAAGACAATTACGTGTTCACAGGCAGGAAAGAAGACATCAATTTGGCATAAACAAAGGAATAAATACGCTGACATTTCATAAGACAAAGGTAGCTTAGTATGTTCACATTTTGAAGTACACTGTGGCTTACTGTGGTTAGGTAGCTTGCTCAACATTACAAAGTTTTATTAGGTTGTACAACTCAGTAGACAGTAGTTAATGCTCATAGCCACAGTCTATGCTGTCTCTAACAATTTGAATTTGGTCAGTAGCACTGAGGAAAGAGAAGATGGGATAGATTTCAGTGCTAAGCGCTGCCCTCATACATCCAATATTTATGGAATATCTACCACGTGTCAGTCACTGTTTGGTGTTGAGGGTACCAGAGTGAAGGAGACACCCAGAGTCCCTGCCCTTCTGTTGCTTACATTCTGGTAGAAATAAAGACAAATCTGCATAACTAGAGCAAGTCTTAAGGGCTGTGAGAAAGACTGGAGGAAGCCTAAGCTATATGGACTGAGCACACTTGGAAAACACCCATTCATTCCACAAACACTATTGAGTCCCCACTGTGTGACTTGCAGAGTAACATGCATGGTGCTGGCTGCTGAATATACAAAGGTACAAAGGCTACAGCACCCCCATCCCTTAGAAGCTCAAACTAGTTATTCTAGGCAGCAGAGCTTAGGAGAATCAGCAAGCATCAGTAAACACATAAACTCTTGCTTCTAAGACTTACCCAGGTGCATTCAAACCAGGTTTGCCTTTTGCACAAATAGTGACCTGTAGCTACTCAGGAGAAAATATGCTTGTCTTTTTGAAATACTCACACTGCTCCTCCAGAGTGAATTTTGCATTTATAATCATGTCTATACTTTTATATTTTAAAGGCAGACTATTCTGAAAATACTCTCTAAACATAATGAGATATATTAAGCCATTTTTGCTTAATGAAGTTATAGACAAAACATGTTTATTATATATAATCACAAAAATAGGAATAAATTATTTAAAAAATTGAATATGTTAAGTGCTTCTAAAATAGTGAAGAGAGGCTGGGAAGTTAACATTTGTGATAAACATGCACCAATAATAACAACAGGCTGTAAATTTCTACAAAGTGCTCCCTTTTTAAGTAAAAAGTAGTTTGGCCAAAGTTGTGTGTTAGGAAGCTTCCTCTGGCACAGCATGGATGAAATGAGGACAGAGAAGAGCTGGGGTGACTGCTTAGGGTACCACTGCCAAATAGGGAGTGCTAGCAAGGACCCCTGATAATGGGACAGCCAAGGGAAGGAAGGGAGAGAGGGATGTGGGAAGCCTGGTAGTGGTGAAGGCGAGGCTTCCATACTGGTATGATGTGAGGAGACAAGAAAGGAATCCAGGATGACTCTGAGGTGTGTGGTCTGATCAGCTGAAAGCCTAGGAGTGTCATTTACATAAGGCAAGAAGAGAGCTAGCTTTGAGGGAGGGATGACCAATTCTATTTTGACTTAAAAATATGACAGCAAGTGATTTTGGGTAAATGTTGGTTCATTGAGCCATATGGACTGCTATCACTTATGACAAGAGCCTAGCTGGGAAGATCAATAACACCTTCTGTTGGGAACAGGAGAATGTCACTATGGTATTTGATCAGCATATCCAGTGACACATGAATTCTACCCGCAGACAGCCACCTTTCCAGTAAGAAAGCTGTGAGAGATATGTGCACAGAGCAGTAGTAGGGATAGGAATGTCTACAGGGATATTGGCTCCAAAGTGAAACTGTAAACCTGTATGGAGCTAGGCTAGACTGCAGAAAGCCATAAAGATATCTTTTGCTTAAATAGCCTCCTCTCTCTCTCTGCTTGGCTAGAGACAATGGTGTTGGAGGGGGTGCCAGTATGTATGTGTTTGAGTATCTGTGTGCAGTTCTTTGTGTGTCTACGGCATTTATCTTCAAATTGGAGAAATCCCTAAATCTTAATTGCCTCCAGTTTGGTGACAGATGGTAACAGTGATATGTAGCATTTACTTCAGTTATCTAAGAGTAATATAGGAAAGAATTCTTTAATTCTTACAGCAACCATATATTACTATTTCTACTTTACAAAGGGAAAAACTAGGGCATAGAGAGATTAAGTAAGTTAACCAAAGTTGTACAATTAGTAAGTGGCAGAATTAAGACTCCAACCCAAGCTGTCTGGCTGTCACACTTCTTCTTAGTAGAAGATCTTCTAATCAATTTCAAATCAAGTAGCTAGCCAGATTGACCAGTGTTCTCCCTCCCCTCCCTAAGGTCTAACGATGGCCGGTGCTCTCCACGTGTAAGGCATGCTGACCAAAGAAGGAACATACACAGGGTGATCATGACTAGCAAGTGAGAGATTGACAAGCTTAAGTATTGGTGGAGAAAGGAGGGTAGATGAGAACTCATTTTAACCAATATATATATGTAAAATTACTATTTTCAAATGGGCTAGTAGGGCCTTATCTCTGACTAAAAAAATCTTCTGCTAGCCTCATGTAAAGACAGTAGTTGTTGAAATGCTTTTGGGATATTAGGAAAAGCATAAACTTAGTGAGAAAAGGAAAATAATCAGAGTTCTATGGCAAATGATCCTTATTTGTGAAATTTGACTTCATAAAAATTCCTTGTGCCTTTAGAAGAAATATTTTATATGGTTAAAATAATGATTACCTGCATATCTAAACATTTCATATCAAAGATTAGACTTAAGACAGAGGGTTACTTGAGATAGAACATGTCCTGTCTTTTCCTTGATTTTTGAGTTTATTTTCCTTTGAGTCTGTCAATTACAGGTTTAAAACATGGGTAAAAATGTCTAATTATCCAGTTTTCATCCAGTCATGCAATTTTACTAGAAATGGGAGAATAAAAGGAATGCCAATGAAATAAATAAGGACCTGAGTGAGGTAAGTGAAATGTGGCTGCCACTGTGTAAGTGGCTTCCGTGTGACGTGTGCCTTGTAAGTGGATTTTGTAGTGGGAACATCATGATGCCAGGTAAAGAATGTGGCTCCCCTTGGCTTCCTTTTCAAACCCAACATTTCTTTTTTAGCTGTGTGGAATGGAATCTCCTCACTTTCCTCTACAATTCCAAAGCAAACTCATACATGACTACAGAAAGATTAAAATTACTTAAATGGAAAAATGCATGTGCAGTTTAAACATTTGTTGGTGAAGTGGAATACATCACTCACTCAGAAAACATGCTTAGTTTTCTGGCAACTTAATGGCACAAGTAACTGACAATCCCATTTCTATAACTTCTAAAATTTTTTTTTAATATTTAAAGGTATTTTTAATTCAACACACACACAAGTCACTTAGAGGTCAAACCTGCCCATTTAGTACAAATGCTATGATTGTTAAAGCCATCAGAGCACTAGATAGTGGGGACCCTAGTCCTGATGGAGTGACATCTCATTAAAGCTGCCTCCTATCTGGCTGAAACTCTTGCATGTTTGGCTGTCATAGATGGAAAAGAAGAAAGACTATCTAGTTGATGTTTAATCTGTTTTCTTAAACCTGAGATCTCAACCTTTCCCAGGAATCTTCAGGATTTTTTGTGTGTTTGCTTTTTTACTTATTTTTACACAACATTAATTGAAACTCTAACTTTTCATTCTTTCTTCTCTATCATGGAGGGCTGCAAACCCAAGACCCCTGCTCAGTAAGCAGTATGTAAAAAATCACAAGGAATGGTGATTTGATGTCATGAGCAATCATACTGAAGAAGAGAATGCCATATTAAAAGCTATCAGAACTATCCCTTCCATCTTTGTTTCATTCTTTCATTAATTTTTTTGTTTGAAATTATTTTTGAGCATATGGTATGATAAGCACAAGGGACATAAGAGAGCTGACAGGAGACAGAGGGACCAAGATGTCAACATAACAGGCTCCTGGACCCCCCTTCCACGGACACACTGAATGTCCAGCTGCACGTGGGCAGTTCTCTCTCAAAGAAATACAGAAGTTAGCTGAGTGATTCCTACACGTTGGCAAAAGAGAAAATACCCATGTTGAAATGGGTAGGAAAGTTTATGACACTCTTGCCTTAAACCCCACACCTGGCATAGTATCATTCAGCTGGGAGGGGACCCCCCAACTCCCTGCTTCTCCCTAAGAAGGGAAAGGTTTGGACCATATATCTATCTCCCCAACTTTTAAGATTGCCACTTGAGGGAAGGGTCTCCAAAACACCTCACTCTGAAAGCCAACAGGACTTGCATCTACAAGACCCAGAAGATGGCAGCAAAAAAAGGGGCACTTCTTAACAGGTACATAAGCACTGGCTAAAGCTATCCGCCAAGACTCAGCACAGAGCGAGTGACTGAATGGATTAAGGAAAAAAAGAATACTCAACTATATGCTGACCACAAAGGATGCCCTTCAATTTTAAAGACACGTGGAAACTGAAAGTGAAGGGGTGGAAAAACATATTCCAAACAAAGGAAACCCAAAGAAAGAGGGAGTTGCTGTACTTATATCAGACAAACTAGATTTTAAGCTAAAACCTGTAACCTAAGACAAAGAAGGTCTTTATATAATGATAACAAGTCAATTCGCCAAAAGGGTGTAACAATTGTAAATATTTATGTACCCTACATCAGAGCACCTAAAATATAAAGCAAGTATTAACAAATTCAAAGGGAGAAGAAGCAGTATAATAATAATAGAGAATTTGGACTTCAATGCCTAACTTTCAACAATGGATAGATCATCCAGACAGAAAATCAAATAAGGAACCATTGGGTTCCCACAGCACATGCATTCTTCTCAAGCACATGTGAGGCATTCTCCAGGATAGATTATGTTAGACCACAAAAACAACCTTATTAAATTTACGAAGATTGAAATCACATCAAGCATCTTCTCTGACAAGAATAGCATGAAACTAGAAATCCATTGCAATGATTTTTTTACAATGAGAATTCACAAATATGTGGAAATTAAACTGAAGTAATGGGCCAATGAGGTTAACCAAAAGGGAAAGGAAAAAATATCTTGAGACAAATGAAAACAGAAACACAGTATGGAGATTCCTTAAGAAATTAAAAATAAAACTACTACATGATCCAGCAATCCTATTTCTGGGTATATATCCAAAATCAACAAAATCATTATCTCAAGGAGATTTCTGTATTCCTATGTTCACTGCAGTATTATTCACAATAAACACGTGGAAACAACCCAATATCCATCAATGAAATGAACAAATAAAACAGTATGTGTGTGTGTGTGTGTGTGTGTGTGTGTGTGTGTGCGCAATGGAATATTATTCAGCCTTAAAAAAGAAGGAAATTCTGTCATTGCAATAAGATGGATGAACCTGGAGGGCATTATGCCAAAGTGAAATAGGCCAGACAGAGAAGGATAAATACCACGTGGCATCAATTATATCTGGAATCTTAAAAAAAAGTTGAATTCATGGAAATAGTAGAATGGTGCTTGTCAGGGGTTAGGGTTTGTTGGAAATAGTAAGGTTAGTAAAAGACAAACTTTGAGTTATAAGATGAATAAGGTCTGGGGATCTAATGTATAACATGGAGACTGTAAGTGATAACACTATAGTGTATAATCAAATTTGCTAAGAGAGTAGAACTTACATGTATTCACTAAAAAAAAAAAAGGTAAACATGTGAGTCAATGTATGTGTTAATTACTCAGTGGGTGGAATCCTTTCACATTGTATACATATACCAAGTCATTATGTTGTACATTTGAAATATCTTACAGTTTTATTTGTCAATTATCCCTTGATTAAGCTGAGAGAAAAGTAAAAAAGAACCTGCTGGATGAGTTCACAGAGCCGCAAGCCCCCAGCTTCAGCACCTTTATGATCCACTTCCCCAGTCACATCAAGGCCGGGTTCTCCTAGGTCCCTGGTGTCCAAAGGCTGAATGTGGTGCAGTGCTAGAGTCAGGCCCTTCCTGCCCTTGCGGGATGCCTCCAACAGGCAGTCTTTGCTCTGCAGCCCCACTGGCCTGGCTGGGTCTCTAAGAGCTCTGGCATCTACTTCTCAGAGGATCCAAACTGACATGATTCCAACATACATGATCCTGAAGCACAAGAGAGATCCGGGCTGGAGATACACATTTGAGAAGCATCAGCACACAGCTGACAGCTGAGATCTGAGAGTGACCGACCTCACCTCACCAGCAGGAAGTGACCGAGAGAAGGACCCCACATGGACACTGAGTCGTGGCAGGAGAGGTAGGGGAGAACCAGGAGATTCTACACTATGGGAGCTAACAGGAAAGCATATTTTAAGAAATGTCGACTGGATTCAGCAAAAAAGAGATCATGTGTATACTTAGCAGGGCAGTTTTGCTGGCAGAGCAGTATGGGAAGCTAAATTTCAGGAGCCTGAAGAGGTAAGTTGGAGGGTCTAATGGACAAGGTGCAGGAGGAAAATAGTCAGAAGTTACGCTCTCAGAGGAAAGAAGAGGAATGGGGAAGTGGCTGGAAGATGACTCCGTTTGAGGGAGAGTGAGCCTGTGTGTGTTCATTTAAGATGGGAAATTTGAACATTTCACATTACTGTGTTATTTATCTAAATTATTAAAATATCCTACTGAATGGTATTTGTGCCTCTTCTGTGCTCCCTTACTGAATTTCATTCATCCATGCTCCATATCAGACTAGCCTTCCCGAAGCCCAGGCCGCCTACCTCTTTGAAGTCTCTCCATTGCTTCCTTTTTCTTATAGAACCAACTCTAGGCTTCTTCCCAGGACCTGAGGGGCTGTCCACATTTCTAAATGAGTTTCCTCATGAATCACGAAACCTTACCTCCATCAAATCGTCTTGCCTTCTTTCTCTGTCTTTGAATGTTTCCTGCCAGCACAAGTTTGTCCCTGCCACGCAGTCTGTCTGAAATTCCATCTCCCTTTCACTGCCTCTTTCAGGAAAGCAGAACTCAAACACCAATCTGAAATGCCACCTCTTCTCAATGACCTCATCTGGAAGTGGCCCTTTCTCCACTCTGTCCTTATGACCCACCGAGCCTCATAAATTACAAGTTACGCTTTACCTTGTGTTTATTTGCGCTATAAATGTCTCCCTTACTGGTTGGGATTTTGAACTCCGAGGAAAAAAGGACAAATTCTTAATCTCACAGCACTTTGCATAAGGCCTCATCTATGGCAGATAGTGTTCAATAAGTGTTCATTGAATTAAATTGAATTAAAATTACAAATCAATAAATATTTAGTGTCTGCTTACTACTAAAAGCACTAGGTTAGGCTTGGATGAATAAACATATAAAATACCTTTAAGACATGCTGGGGATAAAAAAACCTAATAATAGGCATTATAAAGCAAGTGATTTCCTTTTGTTATGAATTACTTCTAATGGGATCAAGTCCTAGATTTTTTAAAGATCCAGAGATTTAATAATATTGCAGCAAAAGACAAAACAATCACTGGGAAAAATTATCTTAAAGCCTTATAATTTTACATGGTACAATAACTAGTGATTTTAACTGATCATTTCTCTCCAACCTAGAACAATAGATTTTTAAGTCCATTTAACAGGTGTTTAAGGTTTTTTATTTTCTTTTAAGGCAAAAGCTTAGAAACTTTTGATAGGAAAAGATGTGTTAATAGAATCCCTAACTCTGCTATGTTTCAAAGTGAGTCTGAACAAGTACCAGAAGCAGGTATTTTTTGGAGGACGCAGGTTTTCTACTTTTGTCTTGATAAGATGCTTTTGGGGAATCCATGTTTCCTATTTGCTCCATTCATAAATATGAATTATATTTCTTTCACAGATGGAATGTTAGATTATTAAAGGATTTAAATGAAAGGCACACAAGGTTGAAATACCTGTTCTGCCTCTATCAGCAATGTAGAGAATGTCCAGAATGCTTTTGAGTGTGGCCTAGACTCTCTGGCTCTGTTGTGATGTTTCTATAGAAAACAAAGAATCACCAAATGACAGCAACCTGCAACAAAAACTAGACTGCCCGTCAAGAGT
Organism: Manis javanica; assembly: GCF_040802235.1. NCBI lineage: Eukaryota > Metazoa > Chordata > Mammalia > Pholidota > Manidae > Manis > Manis javanica. Next base: position 157,111,840 of record NC_133157.1, read on the forward strand.
CAGGTATTACGTTTCCAAAGAGTTCATTCTCAGATGGATTATCACATTTGAATTTAGCACGAACAAGTGGGTTCAAAAGCTTTGGAAGAGATCCCAAAGTTTTTGTTTCATGGTTACCGTTTATGGGCAAAGAAGTTTATTCTCTTCTGAGCAGTGGTCTTATATTTTAGATATCAAAATTATAAACACTTTCAGGGTCACACCAAGCTGGCACTTACTCTGTCAGAAATAGGTCTAGGAAACCATTAGATAATTTCTTAAGAAATCAGAATACAAATATTAAAGTAGATAAAATTAAAGATTCTAAAAAAGAGACTCCCACACTTAGGCTAAATAAAAATAAGATGTACTTCCTCGTCACACCAAGGTACACTCATTCTGTGGAAATTACTATAGAGACTAAGAATTAAATTCTTACTTAAAATGAAGTGATTGAATTTTCAACATAGGGTAGTCCAAACTATGGAGGGAAATGAGAAAATATCTTTTTGTAGGCAATGGGAGAAACTCAGATATTCTAATCCCATGAGTTGTCTCAGAATAGCAGCTTCTAGGTCAGCCACACTACATTTATATGGGTATAAAATGTATTGTCTTCTTATTCCAAGTTTCCGAACAGTAGACTGAACCACACTTTGAAATTTTTCTCTTCTCACCAAACATCGTGAAGAAATCTTAATAGGTTCTCAAAGAAGAAGTCAAAAAAAAAGAAGGCTTTTGTGGTAAGGGAACAAGGTAGTTATATAAAGAGTTACAAAACAGGGCATATAAAGTTCTCAGTGATTTTTGGATGGAAAATTATTTTCCACCAATTCTTCACATAAAAATATCCACACAACAGTATTATAATACACCAAGGAGGAAAAAATCACACATGTCCTTTTAGAATATATTCGTGTGCTCTTAGGATATAATTTTCCACTTTTTGAAGTCTTATAATGGAAAATAGACTATGACTGGATTTTTCTTTTTTTTTTCAATGTTAGCCAAATAATGAACTTGACAAGGGATTGTCAACATAGTCTTTCCCATCTTTCTGTGTTGGAACTGACACATCAAAATGGAACTTCCCCTGATAATTTCTTTCTCCCAGGCCCTGGGGATTTGTTTTCTTATTTTCACATTTTTACTAACAAATAAGCAACTGTCAATTAAATTTGGTTTAGGGGGGATCTGTATTCTCAAATGGTATTCACAGGATTCTGTTATCCTGCTAAAATGTTTTACTTCATGTATCTCCTTTGCATTTGTCTAGAAGTGGAGAATTAAAAAAACAAAGTTAAAAGGCCCGTCAGTGAAGTATATAGAATGGGAACTTGGTACTTTGTAAACTGAAGACAGAGGAAGAAATCACTATAAAGGATAGAATTTTCCTTAAAGGAGTGCATAAGAAAAGTTGAAAATGGATTTTAAAAAAAACCTTCTGGTTGTATTTTGTTTTAGTAATGTAATAAATTAGGAATGTCATTGTTACCAGTTCAAAGGACTTTTTTTTCCTTGTTTCCTTGGAGTTTTTAAAAAAATAAAGAGAAAGAGTGAGCCATTTCTCTGGTTGCAAAGCTCTCTTTTAAAGGATAATTTTCTACTGGATGGCCCTTTATTTTTGCATGACAAAAATAAAGAGGAAAAAGTGAGATGTCAAGCATGCATTATTAATATAAAAGTAAACACATTCATAAAAGATGATAAAAGTCTGTAGACATATTAGAAAAATCTGGTAAAAGAAATGTTTTAGAAATCAGCTTCATGAGGAATAGAATATATGTCTAAAACAAATATTTCTGAAAGTTCAAGGGTTTTTTTAGGCCCAATAAGAGAGGATAGACTGCAAGATTTTGTCTGTGTAAGAGGGACTCTCTCCTACTCTGAGCACGACTCTGCCATTTCTATCTTTGGAGTCCTAATGTAAAATGTCACTTAACATCAGCAATGCAATAGAGCCATCTCTTTTTGTAGTTGATTATAAGAATTTCAAATCTGATTCCAGAAGTACATATGACTCATAAGATAAACTTATATGAACCATGAAGTCTATAAAATTCACAGTCTTTTAAAAATTATGCCATTTTCATAGTCAGCCATCACTTAACTGAAAAATAAAACTTTTATTTTATTTTTTTAAGAAAGACAAGAAATAAAATACCTGTTCAATAAACTGTCATGTTTATGATAAGGTTCATTATCCTTCTATGTTCCTGGCTGAATACTAACAGCTGTAGGGCAATGGTCTGCTTTGTTTCCTTCCTCCCTCGGTCCCTTCCTTCTTCCCTTCTTTCTTTTTCTCTTTCCTTTAAATTTCTTTTACTGATAGACTGTGTTTTAAAATTGTACTCCAATATGAGAAACAGAACAGTGGAGCAGGTTAAACTGAAGTTTGGTAGGGGCCCTAGACCAGGCCTCCTTTTTCCCTTACGTACCCCTGCTATGACATGTACAAGAAAAAGATCTCCAAGTCCTGGCACAGAAAGCACACAGTGTAATCACACAAGTAAAACAACACACATGAAGCAATTACAAAATGCCCAGTACCTAAAATGTGCCAAATTAGCCCATTGGGACTGTGCCATTTATAGATGCATAGTTTCTTAAAAAAAATTAGCAAGTATAATACAGCTATAAATCATGTTTTTTAAGCAGCACGCTCTTTACTTTATGATAATCATTATGTTGGAGAAAATGTCCTGGAATTTCACAAGTGTATGCAAAATTCAAATATTTTCATTTTCCAAAAGGAATTGCCTTGGATTAATATTTTTAGGGAAACAGAGTTCCAAAGCAGGCATGATTTTTTATTTAAGGTAATAAGTGACTAATTTTCACTAGATTACTACAAATAGAACCCTAATTAATGAATTTGCTAATGTATGGCTTTTTTGCTTGAGGACCATGAGCAGCCACATTTATAGAACAGCTGAATAACAAAGAGCTAGCAGTCAAGGACAGAAGATAGACAAGAACAGATATTCATGAAGAAGCCGTTCACAGTATTTTTATAGAAGAAAGTTAGTTGTTAGCTTCAGACCCTCTGTCTTAATACAAATTGAATTATGCAAATCAGTGTGTGAAGCTGGATCCCTGCCAAGAAATACACCATATGAAACACGGACATCCTTGTAGCAATTCAAGTGCATGTGCCTAATTTATGGATGTGTATGATTGAACTAAAGTCGACTGTTCAAAGAACAATGTTTACAAGTCATACTGAGACATCATCAGAGGATTAAGTATTTTTCTAAAATTGTTTTGCTTTGTGTTATATCCACAATCAGGTTTGTTTTACAAACCTTACTGGTGTTTGCATCAACATCAACATCCTAGCATCGATAATGATCAAGCCTTTAGCCTTAAAATATTCCATTCATCCTCACCATTAGGCAACCATTACTTTGAGTTTGTAATCTTCATTGAAATGCAAACATCTCTGAAGGGAGTTATACATATATGATACTAATCTCAGTCTGTAACATTACATTATTCATCCTTTATTAGAGTATTTCAAGTTCACTGAAAATAGGTTTTGTCCATCAAAATCAAGTATTTACCAAATCCTGGATGAATTTTTATAGATGCATTCCCAAATTTATATTACCTAAAACTGATTTATATGTCATTTGTTGAGAGTCTAGAAAACATTTTCCCGGAAAAACAGTGCTTTATATTGTAAATAGGAACGTGATCCAACCCTGAAATTCTATTTAAACAGTGTAGACAATAGTAACTATCAAGTATCTATTGCTACATAACAAACTGTCCCCAAATTTACCGAGTAGGAGCAACCTTTTTATTCTTTCTCACAGTTCTATGAGTTGTCTGTTTTTTCTGCTTCATGCGATGCAATATCAGGCTGTTATCCAGGGTGTGGATGGGCAGAAATGTCCAAAGTGGGCACTCAGCACCAGTGGCCCTTATGCTGGCTCTTGGCTGGGAGCTCAGCTGACTGACAGCCAAAGCACACACGGCCTCCCATTAGGCAGAGCTTCTTATAGCATGGGCTGCTCGTTCCAAGAGGGAACATACTGAGGTAAGAAGGCAAGACGCAGAACGGAGAAGCTGCTAGGCAGAACTGGCAAAGCATTACTTCAGCCATACTCTATCAGGCAGAGCAATCACAAGTACAAAACATTCCATGGGGTGGAGAAAAAAACTCTGTTGAGAGAACGGTAAAGTCACATTTCAAAAGAGGATATGGAATTGAAGTCATCTGTGTGGCCATATTTGGAAAATAAAGTCTGCAAAGACTTCTACTATCTACTAATACAATATAAGTGGATTTAAAATTGCATAAAGAAATAGCCCTGAAGCATTGTTCTAAGATGAAAAACCTTTAGACTTCAGCCCTTCAGCATTGCCCGGAGACGAGTCCACGTCCCCTTGGAGCTGAAAGGGCGCTTTGAGAATGTTGAGAGCCCTCGTGTCCTGCAAATTAGGGAGGAAGATATCCTCAATTCCTCGCGGCAAGAACCCCCTCAGGTGGCCCAGTCTTGACTTCCAAACGGAACAGCACATCTACAAAAGGCAAAGTGGTGTGGCATCTACATCGTGAATCCGAGGAGAACCTGGGAGAAGCCTTGGCTGGCAGCTCATGCTGCTGCCACTGGACACCTGCCTGGTGTTAGTGTCACGTTGTCCAGCGAGCTGTGCTGAAGTGTGCTGTCATGGGGGCCACTCCTATTGCTGGCCACGTCACCCCTGAAAGCGCGCAGAGCCAGATCCAAGCACCTTCCAGGAGCCGAGACTTCCGGTGGTTTCTGATCCCGCGACCGACCACCAGCCTCTCACGGAGGCGTCTGTGTTAACCTGCCTACCATTGCTCTGTGTGCCGCGGATTCTCCTCCACACTACGTGGGCATTGCCATCCCTGCAACACTAAGGGAGCCCACTCAGTGGGCCTGATGTGGCCAGGGATGTTCTACTTATGCGTGGTACCATCTCCCATGGACACCCATGGGAGGTCATGCCTGATCTCTACAGAGATCTTGAAGGGATTGAAAAGGAAGAGCAGGCCAGTGCTGAAAAGACTGACCAAGGAGGAATTGCAGGGCGACTGGACCAGTTCCTGAGCTCACTGATGCTCAGCCTGAGGTGACAGATGGGCCTGAGGGCATGAGGGGACCCCTGTGCCTATGAACGGTCCCCTTCTGAAGATGGGAGTGCTCAGCCTGCCACTGAACACTGGTCTGCAGCTCCCACTCAGTGGGTGGGAACAACTGCTGAGTGGTCTTAAGATGTTCTTGCAGACTCTTAAACAAAATGGAAATAAGGTTGATGGAAAAGAAACAATTAAAAAAAAAAAGAGCTTTAAGACTTCACAACCAGCTCTACTTAGGCTCTCTAAATTTTAGTAACCTTTTTAAAAACATGGGCTATTATAACATTATAAAAAATGTTTACTTAGCAGCTACTATGTGCTAGGTTCTTTTGAAATGATTTATGCTCATTCATTTATTTAATCCTAATGACAGCTCCAAGAGTTAAGGTCTTTTATTATTCCTATTTCACTATTTTAGGGATAATGAATTAAAATAAAAAGGATTAAAGAATTTTCCCAAGGTTATTTAACCAATAAATTACAAAACTGGGATTTTTCAGTGTTTTCAGAAGGATTAAATCAGGTAATACATGTAATTGTGGAATGAAAGCATGTATTATTTATCATCATTGTATTAACTAATTCATAACATTTTAATTAAACACATTTTCATTGTGAGGTATTCCAAACATGCTGAAGAGTTTAAGAAACAATATAACTGATACATAAATAACTATCCTATACATTTTATTTTTCAATTACCTGACATGTTAGAAGCTCATAAGCTATAGCTAGCATTGTATTATTATAAGCAGTCTCCTATTTGTATAAAAATTATAGTCTTTATGTGCCATGCAGTTTGAATTAATCATTTGGGAATTACATGTGAATATTCTCTCATGATCTTAGCAGTTTTCTCCACCACACTTTCACAGACCAGGAAAATGTAAAGTGTGGAATGAACTGGTTAGTTTCACCCTGTGATCAATTATTGTATGCTTTTCCCATAATTAGATGACTACTTTAAATGTTCAATATTCAAACTAATTTGGGGGGTAAGGTGAAGAAAATAATTCTTTAGGCAGTCCCAAGAAACCAGAAATTAAAGAGAAACCCACATCTAAGAGGGATACATGGGCAGTCAAAGAAATTACGCTAAAGAAGTAAAGTGCAGGTTTCCTCCACTCTCTGAAAAAGGAGGGGTCCTATGAAACCTTTCATAAGCTGAGATGGCTGAAAAGCAAAAAAGAAGCAATTACCACCAATTTACATGGAAAATTCTCAAGGATTGCCAAACCCAAGAAATAACTTCTCTTAGGCTTTTCTGATACCTTATGACACACACATCTTGCTGCTGGATGCACAGAGTGAATGGAGATAAAGGCCGGATGCTCACAGACACACTTTAAGGCTATTGGTTGATGCTGAGATGCCGAGTGTGGTTCTAGGGAAGGAGCTTAGCAGGGCCCCTCTCACTGCTCAGGTTCACAGGGCCTCTAGAAGCGCTTCTTGCAACACAAACACTGAATGCTATTTTCACTTTTCACCTTTTTTTTTTTTTGGTAAAGGCAAAAACCCTCTTGGTATTTATTTCTTTCAGTTAGCAAAAATGGATACTAATGTAGGTCTGTCATAAAAGCAAAGTGGAGTGAAGTGGACTTTCAAAAAGTGGGGAATACCTATATCCTCAGCTAAAAGACATCAAGTATTTTTAAATGAGGTGCCTTGGCAAGTTAAAGAAGATAGATTTTTATGCAACAGGGGGGCTTTTTGTAGTCTCTGTATGTAGGAGAAGCTAGAATGTACACCCAAGTGTACTGGGAAAAGGCCTACTTACTCTTGAGTCATCAAACAATAGCACACTTTTTCACTCAAAAATGCCCCAATCTGGACAATAAGTCACCCGGTTCACCCTACCTAGCTTTAGTCAATGGAACTATCATTTTTCTTTAATCCAATCAGAAACCTGAGTTTTGCTTTTATTCTCTTGGCACTCATTTATTGCTTCATTCATTCATTCAATCAGCAAGAACATATGGACTAACTGCCTAGGATTGCTCTTGGGGCTAAGGATGCAGAGATAAATGGGACAGAGTTCCTATTAAACAAACAGAGAGATAGTATTAATTTTCTATTACTTAATAACAAATTACCACAAACTTAGTGGCTTTAAACAACTCGCATTAATTATGTCATGGTGTCTGTAGGTCATAAGTATGGGCACGGAGGGGTTAAATTTTTTGCTCAGGGCCTGAAATCAAAGTGGCAGTCAAGGCTACCATTCTAGCTGAGGCTTGGGCTCCTTCTCTGAGTTCGCTGGTTTTTGGCAGAATTCACCTGCTTGCAGCTGTAAGATTAGGGCCCCCATTTTCCTTCTAGCTAGTGGCCAGAGACCACTCTCATCAACTAGAGGCCACCTCAGTTTCTTCCCATAGGGTAGTTAAGCCAAATGTTCTTTCTTCCAGGCTAGAGAGTATATCTCTCTGACTTCCTGATCTGTGATCTACTGGAGAAAATTCTCTTTTTTCTTAAGGGCTTCTGTGATTAGGTCCTTCCTAGGGCCACATAGCGAGGAATGGAATTGCTGTTATAGGGCATACACAACCTTTATTTCAGTAAGTGCTATCAAATTTGTCTTCAGAAATCTTACTCTAGTTGAACCTCCCATCAGAAGTACTTGATGGCGTTTGTTTCCCTACATATTTCCCTATAGTAGGTATTTTTTAAATCCCATTTTTGCCATTCTGGTGGGGCTAAAGGAGTATCTTACCAGTTGAAGTACATTTATCTGATTGTTACTGAGGCTGAATATTTCATGTTCTTGGTCCAGTATTCTTTTCAGTATTGTGTCTTTTCCTTGCTGTTTTACAGGAAATTGTGTATTTTGGCTTTTAAATCATGGTCATGTTATAGATTGCAAATGCCTTATTACATCACTTATTTGTTAATTTTGGCCTGGATATCCTCAGTTGAATAGAATCTGTACTTTTGATATAAAATCCCTCACTGTTTACATTATATGTACTTATGGTCAAAGAGTTATTATACATTTGGTCCCTTCCACTCTTAGTTTTATATATGTGACTTTCACATTTAGATCTCCATTTGGAGTTACATGTACTTGTGATGTGGGGAGCTAACATTATCTTTTTTCCATATTGTGAACTTACTATTCTATATCCTTTGCTGAATCATTTCTCATTTTCAAAACTTACAAAATATCATCTCTATCCAAGTCGCCATATATAAAAAGGGCACCTGACTTTGAGTTCTCTATTCTGTTCAACTGGCCTATTTGACTGTTGCTGGGTCAGAAGCAGTGTTTGAGGTATGACAGTTTGTAGCATGCCAATAGCTCATAGGGAAGGTCCCCTTCTCAGCTTTTTTTTTTTCAAAATTGCCTAAGGACTTTATTCATATACATTTTAGAATCATGTGGGTTTCAAAAGCAAACAAATATATAACTCCTGTTGGGATTTTACTGTATTGCACATATACAGTAATTTGAGGAAAATTGAAATTGTCCTCCTTTATTAGAGGTTTTATAATTTTATAATATAGGTCTTGTGAATTTTTTTAGGTTTATTCCTAGACATTTTTTGTTGCTGTCTTTTAAGTTATAGTTTCTTGTTCTTGTGACTTGTGTCTTGTTTTCCACTACACTTTCTACTGCTTGTTTTTGATGTAGATAAATGCTAATGATTTTTCTTTAGTAATCTAGTAACATTACTGAACTTTCATGTGTTCTCACTGTAACAACTCACGTTTCACATGTTCAGAAGAACAATTCAGGATAATTCCAGAAAAGATATACTTAAGAAGAGAAAATGTATTAAGCTGGCTGCACAGTAATCTGGATGAAAAGCACCTTTGATAGGAAAAGAGAGAATGGATCACACATTACAAAACTTTTGCCAAAACTTGCTACACAAAAATATCATTTCTTCAATATCATTATTTTAGGTGTCATTATAAAATAAAAATAATACACTTCTATAACACATTGTGTATTAACTTTTATACTATTACTTTTTTAAATTGTGTAATACTATATATACTTCTACTTTTTCACTTATAATGTGAAGTTTTCACTTTATTGATATTTTTTAAAATATGGTTTTTAAATACTTAGCCATTTTCTTTTTACTGTTACATTTTATTTGATATAATATGTATGGATGGAACACTGAACAAATAATTATTCTACAGTTAGATAAATGTTCCGTGAAGTGAAAACACTCATATAACCAGCAGTCAGACTAAGAAACATACAAAAAAAGCATAATTTTGACTATTTAGGTTGTTTCCAATTTCCCAACACATAAAACTTTATTTACAATTCTGAGTTTATTTCCTTTGGAAAGATTCCTAGAAATCGAGTTACTAGTTAAATAACATGAGAATGTTTAAAGTTCTCTTTACATGTTGGTAAATGCCTGTAGGGAAAAATTAGATCATTTTAGAGATCTAATAAAGGAGCCCAGGGAGGAGCATCTGTGCCAGTGGAGAGCACTATTGCTTTGTTAATATTTTCCCATTTGATTGTAAAATAGCTCGTTATTGTTTCAATTTACATTACTAAAAAAAAATTGTACCTTTTGCCATCTCTTACCCTGGAAATTTTCTCTCCTCCAATCATTTTTCTTTTTGCTACTGGAGTGTTACTGATTTTTATAATTAAATTAAAAAATAGCTTATATTCTAAGGATATTAACCTTGGGTAATACTTGTTACAAATTGTCTTTTACTTCTGATTGCTGTTTTTCAATTTCTTGATGCTTTAAATTTAGTTCTAATTTTTTGAAAGATATGCATATGCAAATAATTTAGGGTTAAGTAATTCTAGAAAACTTAATCGTTCTATCACCTGTCATCTATCTGTGTCTGTCTATATCTCCATCTCCCAATATAAATGTCCCTTTCTAAGATGGATTAACTCTTTCTTTTGGTATACATATCTGTAATTTTAAATAGCATACTCATGCTTCTATTTGTTGACTTTTTAAAATGTCAGTCATTACCTTGTGATTCCCTATTATGAAAGATGAAGATTCATTCTCCTTTCATTGCCCCACTGCTATCTACTGTACACAAACATACCACCCATCTTCCCAGTACCAATAGAGTAAGAGTATTTCTCAGGTCAATATTTAGTGTCTACGTATCATCATGAGTGTGCAGTGGTATTCATAGTTAAACCATGCACAGATTCTAAGATTACCTTTACTCCTCAACATTTTATGCCAACAATATTTTGTTTCCCCTGCAGTTAATTATTTATTGTTTTTCGTTTATTTATTTTTCTATATGCTTCCATCTAATTCTTCCCCCAATTCTCTCTAAATTGTGTAAATTTCTTCCTAACATGTTATAAAAAATTATAGGTATTCTATCAATTTAATCTACCAAGAGATATCTCCCCCAGAGCCTCTGAGCACCTGCAGGCTGCACATGCTGTTCCCTGGGGCTGCTGTGCAGATGCCATCCTCCTAGGCCTTCCTTCCCCTGCACTCATGGGTTTGAACTCTGGTTCTCTGGAGTCTGGACTTTCTCTTTTCTTTATGAAAGCATTTTTTTAAATTGAAAACTGCCTTAAAGTAGTGCATATTTAAGATTATCTTCATTTCTTCTCCATACTTCATTGATTGTCTTGCTATATGAAGAATTTTCAGTACTGAACAGTGAGATATTGCTACACCCAATCATTTCCCAAACTCAGCTCACAGAATCTCAGCTACTAGGTTATCTCTTCCCTCCAGGCAGGAGATTTGAAAATTATTTTCTGTGAAACCTTGAGCAACTCAAGAGAAAAACTAAAAATGCTGACTTCCTGGGCTCCTCAATGAAATTAAAAAAGAAAAAAAATTCTTAGACAATCCCACAGTTGACACATTTTAGTTTAACCTATTTTTCAGCAAAAGCAATATAGTTGCTTAAAATAACATAATGTCATAACCCAATGACCAGTGCAAGCTGAATACACCTGTGCTTGAGCCCTATAAAAAGAGCAAACTTAACTAAAATATAAGCATGTGTTAAACCTTAACTATATTTTTTTCATAATTAATGGAAATGCAAGCTTCATATGGAACCAAGTCTCAGGGAATGGCTCTGCCAAGAAAAATAGATCTTTGAAGGGTAAAAGCAGGTGGGAAACAAATGCCTTTCTAAAAATCATTCAATCATAACCTACTTAGTGAAAATATTAGTGAAATTTGATTGCTCGAACCCAGCATATCCTTTTACCCAGGTATATCCTTTTATACCAAAGGTATGGCCTATTCTAACAGACGATGTTTTATTTCTGATAGCCCCATAATAATACAACTAACCTTATTCACCTGTGTTTAGTCATCTAAACACGTGTTTATGGGATTAAATGTTTTGTTTTAAGCAAGTCCTCTTTCAAAGAACAGTTGGTTTTTCGTTTGAGTCTTGAAGGCTATATAGGAGTTCACTTGTCAGACATCAAGAAGAGTTCATTCTAGCCAGAGAATAGGGTCAGTACTGACGGGCTCTTTGCCTGATAACAAAGCTTCTCATCTTGTGTTTCTACCTCGTTGCTCATCTTGAGCCATTTCTTCCATTCCTCTATTTGTATCATAATATCTGATCACACTCGGTTCTTAGCTCTTTTCTTCTCCTTCTTCACCTGCTGTTTGCTTGAAAACCACACTCAATCTTTAAAAATAAATTCAAGCTATCATTTCTTCATTGAATCTTTCCTTGCTCCTGTCCCCTAACCCCAATATCCTTCTTGCATGGCACTTTGTTTATATGTGATCTTTCCTTCCTGCCCTTTTTGTGTAGAGCCTCTCTCTTTAACAGTCATGGATCCTGAAGCATAAGACAGTGCCTGGCACAGTGGAAAGTCAATAAATATATTAATATGTAGAATTATTTATTTATTTATGGAAAATACTTGAAGAAGTATTTTCTTCAAGTATCAGATACTTGAAGAAGCCCATCCTTCCCTATAATTTGAAAGATTGTTAAATGAGTCAAATTAAAACAAGCTATGAAAAAGTTTCTCAAGCTAGTCTAGGAGAAAAGGATTTTAAAGGTTAGTGATTGGGTTCCATGAACTTCTCTATGCATAACTTAAAAATGTTCAAGTGTATCATTTCTAATTCAAAAAGGAATGGTGCTCTGCATTTAAGGATAATGGAGACGCCACTTTCTAGTCCTTATTCTATATTTAATCTAATATTAAATATTGTGTGTAGTAAATTAGATGAAATTAGATGATTTTTGTGAATGACTCAAAAGACTTTGAGCAGTTAGTTATGCAATACCAGTTATCTGTATCATACCATATCATATCACATTATATCATCATAATTTGTGATCAGGGATAATTAAATTTTACATTCAGGTCCACTTTGAAGAATCTTTAAAGAAAAATTGCCTTTTCTAAGCACATTTTTTAAAATTAAAAGTTATATGTTTTCTGCAAAATAAAATCAAGTACTATCCAGTAAAACATAGAGAAGGAAGCCAATATTTTCCCAAATTTCCCCTCATGTGTATCAGAAATAAACACTATTAATGTTGATGTGTATTCTTCCTAATTTATGTGTTCTCTCATGTATTCATATGTACACAAACATACACACACAGATATAATGCAAGAGAAGATGATATTTAAAATAGTAACCATAAAGTTATATTTTTTGAATTACTGTTTTAAACATCATCTTCTTTCTGACTGCATTGTTCAATATTCCCAATGTATTGTGGTTTTCTTTGTTTATCCCTGTCTTTAGCAAGAATAAGTCCAATGTTTCCAAATTATGTAAAGTATTAGCTTGGGGGCTGAGGTACATATGTTATGATGTCAAGAAAGGAATATTCTTGAATGCTTTCTCACTATCTATAGATTTAATGTGTGGTTTTCCTCCTTAGAAATATTAATATAATAAGTCAAACCAATGGATTTCCTAATACTGAACCATACTTGCAATCTTGAAGTAGACACAATTTTTAATTCTTTTTTTAATGTGCTACAGGATCCTGTTTGCAACTTTTTATCTTAGAATTTTTGCATTGCTATTCATAAGGGTAATCTGTAGTTCATTTTGTGCACTTTTAATCCAATTTTAGTACTAATATATAAGAAGTTATTTGTTTAAATGGAAAATTGCTTAATATGTGAAAAAAATGAAAAATGTCCAACAATAATGATATTCAATACTGGGCATAGATGAAAGAGAAAGAATGAAATTGAGAGTATTCTTCTAAGATTCTTCAAAAACAAGATATGTATCTATCAAAAATGATGTGTAAACTCTGTCACAAAAATTGGGCCCTCACTGAAAATTCTTTCCGTGGATATTTTTTACATCTTATGTAAACTTCGAACTTTTGCTTATGACACGTTTTACATTCATAATTTATTAAATTGTATCCTTGTTATTTAATGTAAAAAAATGTTAAATCCAGTAAAGTTACAAGAATATTCACAGACCACAGAATTAGTAAAACAACCAAAACACTTCAACACTTTATGATTCTCTTTGTTGCTCCTGAAGCTCAACATAAAAGTCGAGTTTTCATTTTACTTGGCTCTAATATTAACATTATCATTGTATTGAATTCCATTGTGTCTTGCAAAGCTGAACCTCAAGATGTAGGATTATATGACCATAAATTAGAATTATTTGGCATGTGTCAATAAAATAACCTTGCCAAGTACTAAAACACTTTGGCTTTGTGTCAAGTCTGAGGTCAGGATTTGTAAAAATGACATAGTCCTTTTCCTTGCCTGCTTATTGCTGTGGCCCTGAGGCTGCAGTAACCAGATGTCTGGCACTTGGCATTTAAAGGTCTCACAGTTTTAGCATTAAGCCCCAATTTTGCCTTCTTTAACTGAAAGTTATACTGTTCCCATTAAAATACACACTTTTTATTAATCTTATTTTTTTCTTTTTCCATAATCTGTCATTAACAATGAAAAATAAGAAAATTATAACTTGTACATTTGCATTACTCTTTTTACTAAAGAGTTGAAGGGATAAATACATTTAATTTGTCCTTATGCTGCTTAGTTATTGTGTTGAGAGTTATCTAATCTTAGATACTGTTGCTTAGACACTAATATACTGTTTGAAACTTAATCTTCTCATGTAATATCAGCAATTTGATGGTATATTTCTTATCTTCATCTCTGAATTTCCAGCTTCCTATACACTTAGGAAGTGTGCAATAAATACATTGAAAGAATAAATAAATAGATGAATCTGGAACTAACATAATTTTAAATCAAGATTTTCTTAAGAGTACCTCCATATTGTGATTTCAAAACAAAACTCAACTAAAAAAATTGGCCTTCACTAGTTTGTTGAAAGATTGTTGGCTGAATCTCTGTAGGGGAAAATTTATAGTTGGACCTACTAAAAGTATTGAATCTCATAGGTATTCAGCTATACCTTTAGTGGTATATATGACAATCCAAAATGTACCTTTAGGGAGCATAGCAACTTCATCATTTAAGTTCCCTTTAGTAATTTTTAAAACTAAAATTTGTTGTGGTTAATATGACCATCCATCTGGGTTTTATCAGAGCAACTCTAAGACTATGAGGGCTCTTTTGCATCTACAATAATCTGTATTTCAGGAAAAAAAAAAAGCCCTTCATAACAGTATAGGAAGAGGTTAAAAATACTATCAGATGGGCAGTTGAATCCCAGAAGCCCTGTAAAAATACAGTTAAAAGAAAATGACCATGGCAGGACCAGGGCTCATTAAGAACTGACTGGTTTCAGGTCAGGCACGGCAGATGCACAGAGGAACCTGGGGCCCTGTGTTGCATGGGAAATCAAGAAATCTACTGAATTCCTTCATAGATATACTAGAGGGTATATCAAAAGGACTCAGGAGTCAAGTTGAAAAGGCTCCTACTCAAATATGGGATTATTTGAGTATCCATACAATAAGTACAGTGTATTAAAACAATATGTTTAAATCCATGATTCATCCCATATGCACACACACACACAGATATCCATCATTGCCTTTATTGGACACCTTAGAGGTTGTTGAGTAAACCATCTAAGCACTTTAACAATTGTTAACAAAAGGAAATAAATAAGGATTTGTCCTGTCTTCCCTATATGAACTGTATCACAAAGTAACCCAATAGTGGATAAAAATAATTTTCTAATAAATGTAAGAACCTAATAAGTGGAGAAGGAATGATAGGATTCTGTTCTATTTTACAACCACTCATGAACTAGTAAATCTAAGAAATAATTACTAAATGGCAGCTAACACCAAAAAGAAGATAACCAGACATCTGTGCCTTCTGGTAGAAGTATACAACACTACTTAGGAAGTCGTCTTGCCAAACAATTTAATTCTGAGTTTGATCAAGGTATTACATGGCCTGCCAGCCCACAGGAAATATAGGACACAAAGGATCATGTTAACTGATATTCTGGGAATACAGTGAACAGTACCCAGATAGTAGTTATACTCCCAAACAGTGATTCTCCAAGTGTGATCTCCAGAGCAAAAGGTTTGGGAACTGATTTTTACCAGTTCATGATAAGATATAGAGCTTGTTCCAGAAGGTTAGTCAGTGACATCACTTAAGCACATCTTTAGTTCAGCTGAAGGAAGCTGTGTATAATTGTCATTCTGGAACAATCTCCTTCCAGACCAGCTCATTGACTAACATAGCACGCCTGCACAAATGACCTGTCTCTTACAATTTAAACAAGACAGATCAAATGAAACTTACAGATCAGAAGACATTTAATAGAAATATCAACTAATTACAACATGTAAAGGATGTTTTATGTGGATGTAAATAAACTATAATGAAAATGTATAAGAAAATTCCAACATTGGATATTTAGTAAAATGAATTATCTGATTTAAAGGTGGGATAAGGGAATTGTTGCTGTATTTAATGTTTGGAGATACTTTTTGGAATATTATGGATGTAATGGTATAATGCCTGGGATATTTGCTTCAAAATAATATGTTAGGAGGGATTTAGGAAGTAGGAAAAAGGTGTAAAGAAACAGGATTAGATTTGCGGTAAAGTTAAGTTGGATGATAGACACATGCTCTCCTATTATATTGCTTCCTCTACTTTTGTATATGTTGAAATTTTCCAATATAAAAAGTTGAAAACTTATGAAAAAGAAAAAAGAAAAAAAGCAATAAGTGAATTTTACATATATAAATAATATAGAGTTCATAGAAAGTAAGAACTAGAATTAGGACCAAAAAACCCAGTCATTTTTAAATAGGCAGAAATAGTTTTGTAGATACATAACATATATGCTGTATGCATGCTTAGTTTTCTTTGCCAAAAAATTCATTTTCTAACATTGAAATTCATCTCTTATACAGGGACATATTCAGAATGTCCGTATAACTCACTATTTGGATTGAATTATGTCCCTCACAAATACATGCTAAAGCCCTACTCTAGTACCTATAAATGTGACCTTATTTGGAAATAGTCTTTAAGGACATATTCAAGTTAAGACAAGGTTATTAGGTTGGGCCCCAATCTCATAGAGCTGGTGTCCTTACAGGGAGAGAGAAATTTGGATATAGAGACACAGGAAGGAAATCACATGAAAATAGAGGCAGACATTGGACTGATGTGTCTAAATCTGAAAAATGCTAAAATTTGTGGGCAACCGCTAAGGGACAGGAAAGATTCTTCCTCAGAGCCCTCATAAGGAACCAACCTTGTTAACACCTTGATTTCATACCTCTCCAAAAGTGTGGGACAATAAATTCCTATTGTTTTAAGCCACCTGGTTTATAATGCTTTGTTACACTGACCCTAAGAAACGAATATATCCACTGAACTCACTGAGATTGGTGTTTACCTGTCTGTATGCTGAGACGTCAAGGCAGGGAGAGGATGGTACCATGTGTTTTTAGATCTTTGTATCAAAAGTAATGTCATCTTTTAATAGTTGAGTAAGTCGTTGACTTTCTTATTTTTAAATTTGTAGCTCTGTGTTCCCTTTTTAAATCACAAAGCTTAAGAATAGACAGTTACGGGACTTATCATGATTAAAGATGAAACAAAATTCAAAACTTTCACCAAACAAATGAGCACTTTTTCCTGCAAAATAAACCATGACTATCCAAAAAACACCAAAACAAATAGCCATTCTGGATGAAAACCTGATTATTTGGTGAACTTTTAAAAAATGTGGTCAGCTACTTATATGGGTATCATGTAGACCAATGTTTTCTGGTCCAGCATTCTACTAGGTACTTCTAGATGGCCACCTTCTGAAAAACTTTGTAATGAAACTTGATTTGTTTGTGCATAGAGATCCATTGAACAGGAACCCTTTTTAAAGCTGTATTCTTTACTACAATTTGAGGACAAAAGAAGAAAAAGAGGAGAAAAGGGAAGGGGCTTTGAAAAAAAAGAAAAATTAAAAGTGAAAAACTTAGAATGGGTGGCAAACAGATGACCTTTTTTGCTGCCTGGCCTCACCTACAGTTAATACTGGTTTACTTTTTGGTGAATAGATTCAATGTTACGTCTGGTGTACATTCTCTGGAGTAACTAGAGAGTTACTTCTGTGATCCAGCTAGGACCTAAGTAACACAGACCTCTTTCCTTTACAAAATGACAGTAGAAGAAAACGAAAATGAGATCATCAGTCCTGAGAAAATGAGGACTCAAGTTTTCCTAGAAGAGGATCCCAGGGAATTAAACTCAACCTCCAGTAAGTTTGTCTGATGTGCACAGTCATAAGTTTGTTGGGAGTTCTAAACTCTTCGCACCACGCAAAGTTTCATTGGTGGTGAGATGTGAGGGCCCGGCCTATGGCCGAGGCTGAGCCCCACTCTAGCTGGATAACGCCCTAAAGATGGCGCCTGCTTCCTGCTCACCACCCTTTCCCCTCTTCCCTGTTGGGGATTGGCCCAGCAGACTTCCATACCCGTGCACAGCTCGTGCTGCCCGCTTAGAGTGGCACGTGACACCTATCCGCTTAAAGGTCACACATGATACTGTCCCGGATTGGTTGGGTGACTGAATATAAGGGAGCCCGCCGGGAGGGAGAGGAGCTTCCCGACAACTGCTGTAACCGCCGTGAGAGATTAGACAATAAAGCCTAGAGAAGAATCAAGACCTTGGGCATGTTGCTTCGGTCCCTGAAGAGTCGCGACAAGTGGTGCCGAAACCCGGGAATCGCTAAACCTCGTCGCGAACTGATCTGCTGACCCTGGCGCCTGCCAATGAAGTAGAGCTTGTAACTCTTCAGGAACATCGCTGGATGCCGTTCGGTCGGCTGGCCAGACCGGGAGAGGGAACCGAGGAGGGTGAGTGGATCGGCGAGCAAACTGAAAGTATACGTGGCAGGGCAGACAGCAGGCAGTTGCAGTGGGTGTTTATGTGTAGTGTGTGTGTCCTGTTAGTGTTTGTGACATTGTTTATTATAATATATGGAATGAGGAGGCACCAGTGAAGGTTCGCAGAGCGGCGACGAAATCAAAAGGTTCGCAGAGTGGCGACGAAATCAAAAGGTTCGTGGAATTAGCGACATAGTCCATCTAAATCATAACTAGGATACTTGCCCCTTTAGAGAGAGGATGGGGACAGAGGCCTCTAGGCTTAGGGCCGAGGAACCTCTGAAAGCGCTCCTTAGAGCTAATGGAACCCCTTTGAAGACGAAGACTGCCAGGGCATTCCTGAACACTATAGAGAATCATGCCCCATGGTTCTTAGATGAAGGAAAAATCACCAGCCCTTTATGGGACAGGCTGGGGGATGACCTATGCCGGGCAGACAAGAGGGAGCCCCTTCCACCAGGGACAATCCCTATTTGGGGTCGAGTAAAAAATTGCCTGAAGGGACAGAAGCCAAGCTGCCGAGAGGCCATCCAAGAGGGGGAGGAAATATTAGAGGAAGTACGAGAAGAGCGTGCCTCCGCGAAGGCATCGGAAGGGGGATCTGAACAGGGACTGCCATCTGATGAGGATGAAGACGGGGAACTTTCGGAGGACGAGCTAGAGAACAGGTTTAATAGCAGAGTTAAACTAACCACAGAGACTTTTTACAGTGAGCAGTCTAATGCCATAATGAAAAAATGGGTACGCGGGCACTAGAGGACTAGGGAAGGATCTCCAAGGGAAAGAACAACCAATCCTTTTAGCAGGGAGACCGCCCAAAGGGCCCGGAGGACAAGGATTGGGTTTTTCTTTGGGGCCACTGAGGGAAAACAGCCTATAGAAATAACATGGCAGTCAAAAAGGCCCGTGTGGGTACCTCAGTGGCCCCTCACCAAAGAAAAGAAGGAAGCAGCCCACACTTTAGTACAAGAACAGATAGCAGCTGGTCACCTCCAGCCCTCTACCTCGCCATGGAACACACCTATTTTTGTAATTAGGAAAAAGTCTGGCAAGTGGAGATTACTCCATGATCTCAGGGCAGTGAACAGACAGATGGAGCTTATGGGACCTGTACAATAGTGATAGATATCAAAGACTGTTTCTTCTCCATCCCGCTTCACCCCAGAGACTGTCAAAGGTTTATTGCCACAGGGCATGGCTAATAGCCCCACCATGTGTATGTAAAGAAGGCCTTACAAACTGTCAGGAAACAGTTTCCCCTGATAATCATCTATCATTATATGGATGACATCCTTTTGTGTCATGAGAGCAGCAGGGAGCTAGAGACAACCCTCAGGGTCAGGGTATGGTGGAACACACCCACCTCACCCTCAAGAATGCCTTATATAAACAAAAAGGGGGAATAGGAGAAGATTTTAGAACATTGTACAAAAATGGCCGCAGTGCAGCAGAGCGGCACAGCCAACAATCCAATCCAAAACAGATGCCTAAAGTTTTGTGGAAGGATGTGTTGGAAGGAACATGGAAAGGCCCGGACCCAGTGATAATCTGGACCCGAGGCTCGGTTTGTGTTTTTCCATAGGACCAGCAGAACCCCGTTTGGGTGCCTGAACGTCTGATACGCAGAGTGGAAAACCCCAGAGCAGAGGTACAAGATGATCACACTGCTTCTGCTCCTGCCGTGTATCCTACAGCAGGCGACGGCGGAGCCGAGCTGCAGCTGCAGCCACCGCCGCGCTGACTATCACCATTCCTACAGCAGAGACACTGAATGGTCTGTCCCAGGCCACTGAACCTTCTTCAAGAACAATTGGACCTCTTGGGGGAGGTTTTGTCTGTGGGCTGCATCCATTCTTATACGGGGGTGTATTACTGGTATTCCTTTTCATAATTATTCTAAAGCTGCCAACTTGTCCAGACAGTTAGGCAAGATGTTAAATGCCACCAAAGCCTGGTCAGGTGTAGGTGTCATAGGAATATTGCTAATTGTGGGCCTCTCCTGCTTGGGAGGAAAGTCTGTTACAAAAACAGCAATGGGGAGAATGGAAGGTCCTGTTGCAGGCCATGGCAGCGCTAGAGGAAGGCATCTCCCCTAGAGTATGGCTTATGCTGGATCAGTAGTCAAGGACGGGTAAGATCGGAGCTGTGCATATCAACCTAACACAGGGCGCAGACCTAAGCTGTCTGTTGCCTGAGGAAGGGTAAGAATGCCGCAGACTCCGGATGACCTAAGACAGGCATGATCCCAACAGCCCTTTGGTTATAAAACAATAAAGGGAGAGATGTGGGGGCCCGGCCTACGGCCGAGGCTGAGCCCCACTCTAGCTGGACAACGCCCTAAAGATGGCGCCTGCTTCCTGCTTACCACCCTTTCCCCTCTTCCCTGTTGGGGATTGGCACAGCAGACTTCCGTACCCATGCACAGCTCGTGCTGCCCGCTTAGAGTGGCGCGTGACACCTATCCGCTTAAAGGTCATGCATGATACTGTCCCGGATTGGTTGGGTGACTGAATATAAGGGAGCCCGCCGGAAGGGAGAGGAGCTTCCCGACAACTGCTGTAACCGCCGCGAGAGATTAGACAATAAAGCCTAGAGAAGAATCAAGACCTTGGGCGTGTTGCTTCGGTCCCTGAAGGGTCGCGACAGTGAGACAACTCATTGTCATCCTCACTGCCTCCTCTGAGAGCAGTGTAAACACTTTCCTGTGCCTTCTGGCAGCTGCTGTCATGCTCCCCAAGAAGGCTTCCAGGTTCTGTAGTGTCACACCAGGGAAATAAACTGAGGATCAAAAAATGTCACTCCCCTCAATGTCCCAGAGCCCTTCAATGCCAGAGGCCTGATGTTTAACCCAACAGCATCCTGCAATGTCCTAAAGATACAGAGGATCCACATCACTCACTCAAGGGCAGGTAGGGAGGTATGTATATTTAAGAAAACATGTGAAAAAGCATTTTGGTTTAGGTAATGTTATTTCTTAAAGAAATATGAATTATTTCAGCTCAGACAACTTTCACAATTAGATCAGGGGTGATAAAATTTGACTCAGAAGTGTGGTACAGGGATATAACAACACCAGCTTCAAGCTTTTTCAAGTTATGGTGGAAAAGAGTCTAGATGGTATGAAAAGGCAAGGAAAAGAACCACGGGGCCAAGAAAGATGAAGTAGAAGAGGGAGAAAAAAAAAGAGGATCCATAAAAAGAGAGAAATTGGGAACTAGGAAAAAGATTCAGCTCAGTAGGTTTTGAGGTGAGTGCGAGTAGATTTATTTGGGTTACCTGGAGTTACCTGCAATGTTAATTAGATGATCAGTCATTGCCGACTAATTGTACTTCATTTAAACTTAAGGTGCTCAGTTCTGAATACATACTGTAACCACATGGAAGTTTTAAAAAATGCCAATGTCTGGATCTCACCACAAAGATTCTTTTTTTTATTTGATCTGAGTACAACCTGCAATTGTGGTTTTTAAAAGCTTCCCAGATGATTCTAATGTGTAGCTAAGGCTAAAGTTACTCTTTATCATGGGAGCTGTGAAGCTCCCATGATTGATAAAACCAGAATCCTCCTCCAAAATAAGGAGGGAACAGCAGCACTGGCAGAACTCTGGGATCCACCCATATTTTAGAGCAGTGATTCTCAGAACAAGACGTGCGCCAATATCCCAATGGAACTGTGTATGAATATTGGTTTCTGATCCCCATATAGTGATTCTGACTCAGTAAGTTTTGATGTTTTTCCTAGGCATTTGTGTTTTGAAGAACCTTCATGGACAACTCTGATATAAAACAAGTATATAAAATCACTGACTTAAATGTTTAAACATCAGTTCATTCCAATGGTGAGAGAAAAGTATCAGAAAAAGAGAGAATCTTTATCAAACAAATGTTTGCTAAGGCTGCCGTAACAACGTATCACAATTTAAACATTAGAAATGTTATTGTTTCATCATTCTGGAGCCTAGAGGTCAGAGACTGAGGTATCAGCCTGCTTTAGGTGTCACCCTCCTTTTGATGGTGGCGAGGGGCATCGGCTCCAAACTCTCCCCGGTTGTTGGTGGTTTGCAGACCATCTTTGACATTCCTTGGCTTGTAGATCACTACCTTCCTCTCATGGTGTTCTCCTTGTGTACATGTCTATGTCCAAATTTCCCCTTTTAAGGATACCAGTTATATTGGACTAGAGCCCATCTCAATGATCTCATTTTAATTGATTACCTCCATAAAGATCCTATCTACAAATAAGGTCAAACACAGAGATGTGGAGGGGTAGGGGTGCCGTTTGAAAGCCAACGTGAATTTTGGTAGCATACAATTCAACTGGTAAAATCAGATGTCTCTTTTTTTTCTTTAAAAATACATTGACATTGGAGGCGGAGCCAGGATGGCGGCGTGAGTAGAGCAGTGGAAATCTCCCAAAAACACATAGAGCTATGAAAATATAACAAAGAAAAATCTTCCTAAAATAGAGACCACAGGACACAGGACAACATCCAGACCACATCCACACCTGCAAGAACCCAGCGCCTTGCGA
Organism: Manis javanica; assembly: GCF_040802235.1. Lineage (NCBI taxonomy): Eukaryota > Metazoa > Chordata > Mammalia > Pholidota > Manidae > Manis > Manis javanica. The sequence goes on from NC_133157.1 coordinate 157,134,741, forward strand.
AGGGGGTAAGATACAAGCCCCGGCCCGGCAGGACCCGAGCGCCCCTCCCCCTGGCTCCCAGCGGATGGAAAGAAACCGGAGCGGTTTTTTTTTTTGGCGATCGCTTTTTGGAAGCCTTAAAGGGACAGGCCCCCGTTGCTAGGGAGGCAGGGTGGCGGGACCGGTGACCAGGTGCCTGGGACCGGCGCCTGAGGACGAAGAATATCCCGCATTTCTCCCTGCGGGACCGGCGGGCGGGTGCCTGAGACCGGTGCCTGAGGACAGAGGAAATCGCGTGTTTTTCCCCTTTTTTTTCTCTTTTTGGCGAGTGCTTTTTGGAAGCCTTAAAGGGACAGGGACCCCAGTGCTAGGGAGGCAGGGTGGTGGGACTGGTGAGCGGGTGCCTGGGACCGGTGCCTGAGGACAAAGAACATCCCACGTTTTTCCCTGCGGGACCGGTGGGCGGGTGCCTGAGACCGGCACTTGAGGACAGAGGAAATCGCGCGTTTTTCCCCCCTTTTTTTTTCTCTTTTCTGCGAGTGCTTTTTGGAAGCCTAAAAGGGACAGGGACCCCGGTGCTAGGGAGGCAGGGCGGCGGGACTGGTGAGCGGGTGCCTGGGACTAGTGCCTGAGGACAAAGAATATCGAGCGTTCCTTCCCTGCGGGACCGGTGGGTGGGTGCTTTTTGGAAGCCTTGAAAGGACAGGGACCCTGGTGCTAGGGAGACAGGGCAGCAGGACCAGTGAGCGGGTGCCTGGGACCGGCACCTGAGGACAAAAAAAGAAAAAAAAAAATCGCTTGTTTTTTCCTTTTTTTTTTTTCTTTCTTTCTGTTCCCTCTCTCATTGTTGCTGTTGTTGTTTTGGTTTGGAGAGTGCTTTTTGGAAGTCTTAAAGGGGCAGGACAGGTCACTTAGACCAGAGGCAGGGAATCTGGGGATCTCTGGGCACTCTAACCCCCTGGGCAGCAGGGAGCACAGAGACCCCTTACGGAGATAAATAGCCTCCTGGCCGCTCCCCCTCCAACGGGGCTCCACCATTTTGGAGGAACAGCCCCAGCCAGGCCAAGCCCACAGCAACAGCGGAGATAAACCCCAAAGCAACTGGGCAGGAAGCAGAAGCCCTGTCTGCGCACAGCTGCCCAGCACAAGCAACTAGAGGTCGCTATTCTCCCAGGAAAAGGCTACAAACCAACAAGAAGGGAAGCTCTTCCAGCGGTCACTTGTACCAGCTCTGCAAACTATATCTATCACCATGAAAAGGCAAAACTACAGGCAGACAAAGATCACAGAGACAACACCTGAGAAGGAGACAGACCTAACTAGTCCTCCTGAAAAAGAATTCAAAATAAAAATCATGAACATGCTGACAGAGATGCAGAGAAAAATGCAAGAGCAATGGGATGAGATGCAGAGAAAAATGCAAGAGCAGTGGGATGAGATGCAGAGAAAAATGCAAGAGCAGTGGGATGAAGTCCGGAAAGAGATCACAGATGTCAGGAAAGAGATCACAGAAGTGAAACAATCCCTGGAAGGATTTATAAGCAGAATGGATAAGATGCAAGAGGCCATTGAAGGAATAGAAGCCAGAGAACAGGAACGTATAGAAGCTGACATAGAGAGAGATAAAAGGATCTCCAGGAATGAAACAACACTAAGAGAAATATGTGACCAATACAAAAGGAATAACATTCGTATTATAGGGATACCAGAAGAGGAAGAAAGAGGAAAAGGGATAGAAAGTGTCTTTGAAGAAATAATTGCTGAAAACTTCCCCAAACTGGGGGAGGAAATAATCGAACAGACCATGGAATTATACAGAACCCCCAACAGAAAGGATCCAAGGAGGACAACACCAAGACACATAGTAATTAAAATGGCAAGGATCAAGGACAAGGAAAGAGTTTTAAAGGCAGCTAGAGAGAAAAAGGTCACCTATAAAGGAAAACCAATCAGGCTAACATCACACTTCTCAACAGAAACCCTACAGGCCAGAAGAGAATGGCATGATATACTTAATGCAATGAAACAGAAGGGCCTTGAACCAAGGATACTGTATCCAGCACGACTATCATTTAAATATGATGGTGGGATTAAACAATTCCCAGACAAGCAAAAGCTGAGGGAATTTGCTTCCCACAAACCACCTCTACAGGGCATCCTACGGGGACTGCTCTAGATGGGAGCACCCCTAAAAAGAGCACAGAACAAAACACACAACATATGAAGAATGGAGGAGGAGGAATAAGAAGGGAGAGAAGAAAAGAATCTCCAGACAGTGTATATAACAGCTCAATAAGCGAGCTAAGTTAGGCAGTAAGATACTAAAGAAGCTAACCTTGAACCTTTGGTAACCACGAATCTAAAGCCTGAAATGGCAATAAGTACATATCTCTCAATAGTCACCCTAAATGTAAATGGACTTAATGCACCAATCAAAAGACACAGAGTAATAGAATGGATAAAAAAGCAAGACCCATCTATATGCTGCTTACAAGAAACTCACCTTAAACCCAAAGATAAGCATAGACTAAAAGTCAAGGGATGGAAAAACATATTTCAGGCAAACAACAGTGAGAAGAAAGCAGGGGTTGCAGTACTAATATCAGACAAAATAGACTTCAAAACAAAGAAAGTAACAAGAGATAAAGAAGGCCACTACATAATGATAAAGGGCTCAGTCCAACAAGAGGATATAACCATTCTAAATATATATGCACCCAATACAGGAGCACCAGCATATGTGAAGCAAATACTAACAGAACTAAAGAGGGAAATAGACTGCAATGCATTCATTGTAGGAGACTTCAACACACCACTCACCCCAAAGGATAGATCCACCGGGCAGAAAATAAGTAAAGACACACAGGCACTGAACAACACACTAGAACAGATGGACCTAATAGACATCTATAGAACTCTACATCCAAAAGCAACAGGATATACATTCTTCTCAAGTGCACATGGAACATTCTCCAGAATAGACCACATACTAGCTCACAAAAAGAGCCTCAGTAAATTCCAAAATATTGAAATTCTACCAACCAATTTTTCAGACCACAAAGGTATGAAAGTAGAAATAAATTCTACAAAGAAAACAAAAAGGCTCACAAACACATGGAGGCTTAACAACATGCTACTAAATAATCAATGGATCAATGAACAAATCAAAATAGAGATCAAGGAATATATAGAAACAAATGACAACAACAACACTAAGCCCCAACTTCTGTGGGATGCAGCGAAAGCAGTCTTAAGAGGAAAGTATATAGCAATCCAGGCACACTTGAAGAAGGAAGAACAATCCCAAATGAATAGTCTAACATCACAATTATTAAAACTGGAAAAAGAAGAACAAAGGAGGCCTAAAGTCAGCAGAAGGAGCGACATAATAAAGATCAGAGAAGAAATAAACAAAATTGAGAAGAATAAAACAATAGCAAAAATCAACGAAACCAAGAGCTGGTTCTTTGAGAAAATAAACAAAATAGATAAGCCTCTAGCCCAACTCATTAAGAGAAAAAGAGAGTCAACACAAATCAACATAATCAGAAATAAGAATGGAAAAATCACGACAGACTCCACAGAAATACAAAGAATTATTAAAGACTACTATGAAAACCTATATGCCAACAAGCTGGAAAACCTAGAAGAAATGGACAACTTCCTAGAAAAATACAACCTCCCAAGACTGACCAAGGAAGAAACACAAAAGTTAAACAAACCAATTACAAGCAAAGAAATTGAAACAGTAATCAAAAAACTACCCAAGAACAAAACCCCGGGGCCGGACGGATTTACCTCGGAATTTTATCAGACACACAGAGAAGACATAATACCCATTCTCCTTAAAGTGTTCCACAAAATAGAAGAAGAGGGAATACTCCCAAACTCATTCTATGAGGCCAACATCACCCTAATACCAAAACCAGGCAAAGACCCCACCAAAAAAGAAAATTACAGACCAATATCCCTGATGAATGTAGATGCAAAAATACTCAACAAAATATTAGCAAACAGAATTCAACAGTATATCAAAAGGATCATACACCATGACCAAGTGGGGTTCATCCCAGGGATGCAAGGATGGTACAACATTCGAAAATCCATCAACATCATCCACCACATCATCAAAAAGAAAGACAAAAACCACATGATCATCTCCATAGATGCTGAAAAAGCATTTGACAAAATTCAACATCCATTCATGATAAAAACTCTCAGCAAAATGGGAATAGAGGGCAAGTACCTCAACATAATAAAGGCCATATATGATAAACCCACAGCCAGCATTATACTGAACAGCGAGAAGCTGAAAGCATTTCCTCTGAGATCGGGAACCAGACAGGGATGCCCGCTCTCCCCACTGTTATTTAACATAGTACTGGAGGTCCTAGCCACGGCAATCAGACAAAACAAAGAAATACAAGGAATCCAGATTGGTAAAGAAGAAGTTAAACTGTCACTATTTGCAGATGATATGATACTGTACATAAAAAACCCTAAAGACTCCACTCCAAAACTACTAGAACTGATATCGGAATACAGCAAAGTTGCAGGATACAAAATTAACACACAGAAATCTGTAGCTTTCCTATACACTAACAACGAATCAATAGAAAGAGAAATCAGGAAAACAATTCCATTCACCATTGCATCAAAAAGAATAAAATACCTAGGAATAAACCTAACCAAAGAAGTGAAAGACTTATACTCTGAAAACTACAAGTCACTCTTAAGAGAAATTAAAGGGGACACTAATAAATGGAAACTCATCCCATGCTCATGGCTAGGAAGAATTAATATCGTCAAAATGGCCATCCTGCCCAAAGCAATATACAGATTTGATGCAATCCCTCTCAAATTACCAGCAACATTCTTCAATGAATTGGAACAAATAATTCAAAAATTCATATGGAAACACCAAAGACCCCGAATAGCCAAAGCAATCCTGAAAAAGAAGAATAAAGTGGGGGGGATCTCACTCCCCAACTTCAAGCTCTACTACAAAGCCATAGTAATCAAGACAATTTGGTACTGGCACAAGAACAGAGCCACAGACCAGTGGAACAGATTAGAGACCCCAGAAATTAACCCAAACATATATGGTCAATTAATATTTGATAAAGGAGCCATGGACATACAATGGCAAAATGACAGTCTCTTCAACAGATGGTGCTGGCAAAACTGGACAGCTACATGTAGGAGAATGAAACTGGACCATTGTCTAACCCCATATACAAAGGTAAACTCAAAATGGATCAAAGACCTGAATGTAAGTCATGAAACCATTAAACTCTTGGAAAAAAACATAGGCAAAAACCTCTTAGACATAAACATGAGTGATCTCTTCTTGAACATATCTCCCCGGGCAAGGAAAACAACAGCAAAAATGAGCAAGTGGGACTACATTAAGCTGAAAAGCTTCTGTACAGCGAAAGACACCATCAATAGAACAAAAAGGAACCCTACAGTATGGGAGAATATATTTGAAAATGACAGATCCGATAAAGGCTTGACGTCCAGAATATATAAAGAGCTCACACGCCTCAACAAACAAAAAACAAATAACCCAATTAAAAAATGGGCAGAGGAACTGAACAGACAGTTCTCCAAAAAAGAAATACAGATGGCCAAGAGACACATGAAAAGATGCTCCACATCGCTAATTATCAGAGAAATGCAAATTAAAACTACAATGAGGTATCATCTCACACCAGTAAGGATAGCTGCCATCCAAAAGACAAACAACAACAAATGTTGGCGAGGCTGTGGAGAAAGGGGAACCCTCCTACACTGCTGGTGGGAATGTAAATTAGTTCAACCATTGTGGAAAGCAGTATGGAGGTGCATCAAAATGCTCAAAACAGACCTACCATTTGACCCAGGAATTCCACTCCTAGGAATTTACCCTAAGAACGCAGCAATCAAGTTTGAGAAAGACAGATGCACTCCTATGTTTATCGCAGCACTATTTACAATAGCCAAGAATTGGAAGCAACCTAAATGTCCATTGGTAGATGAATGGATAAAGAAGATGTGGTACATATACACAATGGAATACTACTCAGCCATAAGAAGTGGAAAAATCCAACCATTTGCAGCAACATGGATGGAGCTGGAGAGTATTATGCTCAGTGAAATAAGCCAAGCGGGGAAAGAGAAATACCAAATGATTTCACTCATCTGAGGAGTATAGGAACAAAGGAAAAACTGAAGGAACAAAACAGCAGCAGAATTACAGAACCCAAAAATGGACTAACAGGTACCAAAGGGAAAGGAACTGGGGAGGATGGGTGGGCAGGGAGGGATAAGGGGGGGGAATAAGAAGGGGGGTATTAAGATTAGCATGCATGTGGGGAGGGAGAAAGGGGAGGGTGGGCTGCACAACACAGAGAGGACAAGTAGTGACTCTACAACATTTTGCTAAGCTGATGGACAGTAACTGTAATGTGGTTGTTAGGGGGGACCTGATATAGGGGAGAGCATAGTAAACATAGTATTCTTCATGTAAGTGTAGATTAAAAATTAAAAAAAAAAAAAAAAGAAAGAAAGAAAGAAAGAAAAGGGGGATTACTCCTTAACAGGATAAAACTATTGGTAAATCAAAGATCAACGCATGCTTTAAATATCCTTAATGTTGATCACTTAAAGGGTGTCAGATTATCAGCTATGGAGGTACTCTTTTCTGATAATATTCCTTTCTCTTAATTAAAAAAAAAAAAAAAAAAGCAGTTACTGTGTGCTGACCTCCAATGAGTTCTGCACAGTGGTATAGAGGACATGTCAAAGTGTGGGCAAAGGGTCTGTTTGTTTCTATGCAGAAGATCAAGGCCTAGCTTGGATACCCAGAAAATGAACTAAGATACGATATGAGGAGGAGCTTCCGGCATCAGCACTCTCTGGAGGACTTGTGCCGGGGGATGATCATCAAAAAGCCTCTACAGGGATCCGGACGATGCTGCGGTTGTGGCTGCATCCAGCCCACTGTCTCCTGGACTTGCCATAGGAATGAGGAGGGAGATGTCTAGGCTGGCATGTGCATACAGTGAGACAACGAATTTGACCAGATCTGTACTGTTGGAACTCAACCAGGAGTTGGGAGGGGTGCAAGTTGTAGCGCTCCAAAATCTCATGACTATAGACTATCTATGGTTAAAAGAACATATGGGATGTGAACAGATCCCAGAAATGGGCTGCTTTAATTTGTCTGATGGTTCAAGTACAGTTGGACAATATCCATCATATCATAGATAAATTTTCACAAATGCCTAGGGTGCCTAAATGGTTTTCTTGGCTTCACTGGAGATGGATGGTAATTATAGATTTGCTTTGTTTATGTCACCGTATTCCTATTATGTTAATATGTGTGTGCAAATTAGTTAGTAGTTTAAAACCTATACATACTTAAGGTACTATACAAGAAGATATGTCAAAGAAATAATCAATCCTCCCATGTTTCCTTCATATGCTACATCTATAGCTTTTCTTCTTCCTTCCTAATTACAACCCTTAAATAGAATTCGTGCCTCATATCGAATTTACCGAGTATCATAATTCCTCCAGGTGGTAAAGATACCTCGAGACAAGTGCTGGGCATAGAAGCCACAAGGCATAAATCTGCAAAGAAGTAAAAAAGCTAACCTTTGCAAACAATATGGCTTCTCTCTCACTTACCAACTTTACATTTCCCTGTATGGCCCCGGAAGATGACTGGTTAGCCAGAGACGGGTAAGATTCCTCAAGGGAGGAACAACCTAAGACAGGCACAGTCGCAGGGGGGCCATCAGGTGAGAATTTGGGGATCAACAGAGGTGAGGCTCAGAACCTCACCCCCCCTGCTTTGAGAGAAATCTTCTGCATCCGTGGATGTCTTGCTGCCCTTGTCTAGCCTGGATTAATACTTAGTCCATAGGCACACACCTGATCATCTGATCATCTACATTTGCCTTCTTACAGCACTAAACTATGTTTTCTACCTTTATCTTGCATCTACCTACCACTTCAGCATTTTATTAAAAATAAAAATAATAATAACAATAGGAGAAATGTGGGATCAACATATAAATCAAGTACAAAAATCAAACGAATATTCATATTTGACCTGATTGTTTATAGGTCATATTGCATGATCAAAACCGAAAATTTCTGTGATGAATGCCCTTGTACTGTTCACCATGTAAGAATTTATTCACTATGTAAGAATTTGTTCACCATGTAAGAACTTGTTCGTTATGCTTCAGAAGATTGGAGACTGACGAGAATTAGGCTTGAGATGGATTAATGATTGTACATTGAGCGTTGACCCCCCTATACTGAATTTTATTGTTGTTAACAACCATTTGATCAATAAATATGAGAGATGCCCTCTCAAAAAAAAAAAAAATACATTGACATTGGTAAATTTGCATCATCAATTCTCAAGGGATTAGAATGCAATAAAATACAAGTAATGTAAATGGTCCTGATCATACAGTTTTTATATGCAGTCTTAAAGATTCTAGAAATTGGATTTTGTAGTTCATCTATTGGCCATTTTCTGATCAGATAAAACTGCATTTAAGACATTCTACAACTGCTTCTTTGTTTACAAAACATCAATGAGGACTCTATAATGTGCTAAATGTTAAGAGTGCACTTGGCTTGGAGATGTTTAACACTCAGATGGTTGTGATAGAACAGTGTAATCTTATGCTAAAAATATCAAGCTTTTCCCTAATAAAAAGGTTTCTATTACTCATGTGTTCTTTTCCAAGCTTGAGATAAATTTTTGCGGAGAAATCCATAATTCATAGGGTGACATATTCTCCGTGATTCTTCAGTAATCAAACTCATTTTGGCTCCTGTTCTCTTTATTGACACCCACCCACCCCTTTTTTTGACAGCTGAGTTTCAGAACCTTGGGCATATATGGTTATCTGAGATAGTAAGATTTGATCTCAGTAGTCAGCAAACCACCTAGCTGATTAAACTGATCCTCTTTTTAAAAATATGCAGTAATGCTGGTGGGAATATAAATTAGTTCAACCATTGTGGAAAGCAGTATGGAGGTTCCTCAAAAAACTAAAAATAGAAATACCATTTGACCCAGGAATTCCACTTCTAGGAATTTACTCTAAGAATGCAGCAGCCCAGTTTGAAAAAGACATATGCACCCCTATGTTTATCGCAGCACTATTACAATAGCCAAGAAATGGAAGCAACCTAAGTGTAGATGAATGGATAAAGATGTGGTACATATACAGAATGGAATATTATTCAGACATAAGAAGAAAACAAATCCTACCATTTGCACCAACATGGATGGAGCTAGAGGGTATTATGCTCAGTGAAATAAGCCAGGTGGAAAAAGACAAGTATCAAATGATTTCACTCATATGTGGAGTATAAGAACAAAGAAAAACATTGAAAGAACAAAACAGCAGCAGACTCACAGAACCTAAGAATGAACTAACAGTCACCAAAGGGAAAAGGACTGGGGTGGATGGGTGGGAAGGGAGGGACAAGGGAGCAAAAGGTGCATTATGATAAGCAGACATAATGTAGGAGGTGGGGGGCACGGGGAGGGCTGTACAACACAGAGAAGAAAAGTGGTAATTCTATAGCATCTTACTATGCTGATGGACAGTGACTGTAATGGGGTATGTGAAGGGGACTTGATGATGGGGGGAGTCTAGTAACCATAATGTCCCTCATGTAATTGTATATTAATGATACCAAAATACATACACACACACACACATATATATATATATACACATATATATATATAGTAATATCCTCTTTTCCACCCTACAATTTCTAATTATAATTTTTTTTTTTTTGCAAAAAACTGAGAACCTGTCAACCTGTCTAGCTAGCATATAAAGTCTGGATAAAGTTATTCAAACCCCTTTAGCATCTCAATTTTCATAACATTTTGGGGGGGAAATTGGAAAATAACACTCCCTTTGTAGCAACAGAGAACAATCTAATTGTAGCATGTTCAATTGTAGAGAAACCACCTAAATTTGAGAATTCAACAAATGAAGAAACCCTAAAAGTGGTTCTGTTTTATTGGCAATCTGGGAGAGAAGAGCTATGGGGGAAATAAGAGATGAAGTTAAGATAAGAACTAATTTCATGGCAGTTTCACCAAGAACTGTCACCATTTGTTCATGTAGAAAAGGATGTTAGAGCAAGAGGCCTTAAAAAAGAAATAAACAGATAAGCCAAAACACTAAAGCAGTGGGATATGGGTTTGTTCTGGATTTTCACAATTTCTCTTCTGAGACTTGACTTTAAGGTGGAGTTCTGTCTTAAGCAGTCTTTCTCCCTGAAGTGATTCCACATTTTGTAAGATCGGGAACAAGGTGTGTGTGTGTGTGTGTGTGTGTGTGTGTGTGTGTGTGTGTGTGTGTGTGTGTGTGTGTGTGTGTGTGTGTGTGTGTGTGTGATTTTTGGATTGTACCAGTGTTGCCTTTCCTCTGATACACAAAAGCAGCATAGTTTATATGCACATATTTTCCACCTAAAGAGAAATGAACCCAGAATTGAGGGGACGTTTTGGCTGAGAGCCTTAGTTGGGATGTGGAAAGCAAATAGAATAAGGTTAGTTGAAGGTTAAGCTGTGTTGTATTGATGTAGTAATGTTGTCTTTAGAACAAATTAGTTCGCTGGGACTTGGTGACACAGTGGAGTATTAAACCCTTCTTTATAAAAAAAACACATGCAGGTTGTTTCTAGCTTGAAAAATGCCAGTGAAAAATTAGACAAAGATCAAGCTTGAAAAATGTTTACTTTGCAGAAAATCATTTAAAAATGGAATCACAATTTGGTTGGCAGCTCAGTTTTTTAAAAAGCCTATTTATTCTAGACTCCTGCAGTATATGGTTTATGGCGGTTTATATGGCGTATTGAAATTGCATGAACTTGACCACCTTAGGGAATGTTTGTTTTGATTTTTTTAAAGGTGGTTGGACTGAAATTCAGTATGAATCATAGGAGACATTTAGAAGCACGTGAAGATAAATGTTTCCCATGTGATACCAAACAGCACATCTGGAAAGCAACCCTATATAAATAAATACCTGAAAAGACCATAGTTTGAACAGATATCAATAAAGAATAGGACTGCACATTTTTCCTTAATTTGAGAAGGAAATGTATTTTTTATATTAAAAGAGTATCTTCTCATATAAATTTCTGGAAGCTGCATTAGTGCAGAAATAGTTCTGTAATTTATCTTTTCACTTACTAATTCACTCACTTATTTGCTCAACAAACATTACTGAGTATGCACCTATTGGTGCTGCTATTCTGCTAGATTCCATAGATAGAAACATGAGAAAGACACACTTCTAAAATTTCTTGAGTGAGTCATCAAACAACTTTTTTAAGCACATGGTTTGCATGCATGCCAGGTGATGCCTCCCAACATAATCATATGTATTAAAATCCTACTATAATCTAAAGAATTATTCCTAACCTCTACCCAATCTTGTGAAGAATCTCTCTTTTTTCTTTCACATCATTTAAAAAATTTCACATTCAGTTTCCCTCCCTGTTGCCAGGAACATTTGTGTATCACTTGATAAGCCTTTAAATGTAGTTTTTACTCTTGTTAAAAATAAAAAAATTCATGAAGCGAAATAAAATTTCATTTTGGGTTTTAACCAAAGGATCTTCCAGGTTTTTTTCCTTCTTAATCTTTTTATTTCTTTGTTTTCCCCTCCTTTTTTTTAAACACTGTTTTTTTAGAGTAGTCTTAGTTTACAACCAAACTGAGAGGACAGTGTAGTGACTTCCCTAGACGTCCTGCCCACACAGGCCTGGCTTCCCCCAGTGTCAAAATCACTCACCCAATTGGCACATTTGTTACCAAGGATGAACCTACACCGACAGGAAGTAATCAACCAAATTTCACAGTGTACCTTATTGTTGTTTATTCTATGGGTTTATTCTTGGTGTTTATTCTATGGGTTTAGACAAATGTATAATGACATATATTCATCATTATAATATCATACAGATTATTTTCACTGTCCTAAGAGATCCTCTGTGTTCCACCTATTTATTCCTCCCAACAATTCCACCCTTGGCAACCACTGATCTTTTCATTGGCTCTAGAATTTTGCTTTTCCATATCATACAGTTGGAATTATACAGATTGGCTTTTTCACTTAGTAATATATATTTTAGGTTCCTCCATGTATTTTCATGGCTTGATAGTTCATTTCATTTTAGTGCTAAATAATATCCAATTGTCTGGATGTACCACTGTTTCTCCATTCACCTACTGAAGGACATCTTGGTTGCTTCCAACTTTTGGCAATTATAAATAGAGCTGTATAAACATCCATGTGCAGGTATTTGGGTGGACGTAAGTTTTCAACTCCTTTGGATAAATATCAAGGAGTACATCACTGGTTTGTATGGTAAAAGCATGTTTAGTTTTGTAAGAAACTGGCAAACTGTCTTTCAAAGTGGCTGCACCATTTTGTATTTCCACCAGCAATGAACAAGAGTTCCCATTGCTCCACATCCTCACCAGCATTTGGGGTTGCCAATGTCCCAAAATTTGGCCATTCTAATAGGTACATAGAAATATCACATTGTTTACCTTGCATTTTCCTGATGACATATAATGTGAGGAACCCTTCTTAATGATTTAAGAATATATATACATACAGCTGTGATTTTAGTTCAGATAGAAATCATGATTTTATTGCTATTATTGTTGTCATTGTTATTTTATTTTAAAAATCAACTAAATATTGGGCTTTTGGTATAGTGAAAATACACACTTGTATTTTTTTAAGTATGACATTCAGTGTTTCCCAGTATACAATTTCCACAGTCTAGCAAAGAATTTGGAAAGCACATAATGCCTTCATAAAGCATTCAACAAGGAACTGACCTTGAGGACACTGGAGAGCAGCCTTCTTGCCTTTAAAAAAGATTACCTTAAATACATTTGAAATATAGCCAGATAATCAATCTGCAATTGTATTTGGAGTCATTGAATACCAGTAGGTAATCTATTTTTTCAACATCTCCCTGACCCATTATTTCAGTGACTACAAGGTACCTAGTATATAGTTGTAGGTATTAAATAACAATTTTTTGGATGAATGAATGGTTGGATGGATGAATAAATTACTGTAAAACCTACATGTTTTACAATTGTCACTTCTTCAATATTTATTACTGATTCACTTAATAATTACAAAAATGTAAATGCTCTCTTTTTAAAGTGTTTGACAGACTAAATTTATTGATCCAGGGCCTATAAAAGAGAAATTCTTTGAAAAAATGCATAAAGAAAATAATTAGAAGAAGGGGACAGTTTCTATGAAAGCTTCACTTTCCCTTCATAACCTATAGGTTAATAGCTTTATTCTCATTTTGTCTAGAACTCTGTCAAAGTTATTTTAAAAAGTTTCTTAGTTCTAAGCAGCACTCTTTGGCCTCTCTATGGCCTCTTTTTTGTTTCCTTACTTTTTCTTTAAATAATAGCAGGTAACAGAGAAAACCATTCTCTTTATTGAGCTGCCAAGAATAACATTAATGCAATTAATGTAGTTTATTTCTTTAAATAAGTAAAACCCATCTGAAAGCCTTTATATATTCTTTTCTAATATGTCTATGTTTAAGAATACTGTAAGCTTTTTACTGTAACTTATATTTCATGTTCTTATTTTTAAAAATTAAAATTAATTGAGTTATATCTACTATTTTTGACATTTGTTAAGTGAGCCTGATAAAGGGAAATTTCTTCTCTAACAATATCATTCCTTACATGACAGTACCTCATTGTTCTAAGTTTTTCATAATGAAGAATTCCAATTTTACAATTCTTAGTGATGAGAAGTGAGGTTGATTCCTAAAGAAGTGTATTTCATTGATTTCATCACAGACTTCCCACTAAAAGCACTTTCCCCTTAGTAATTTAACGTATGATATCTCATTCAATACATTTCTATTTTGTTTATTTGCATTTGTTGACATGGTCTGTTGCAATTTCCCTCAAAGTGTGGTCATTAAGGAAATGACCTACTTTTTCATTTTAATTACATATAAAAACTGATTTACCACATAACTTTGAGGTCTAAAGACTGAATTGAGTTGAGTCATTTTAGAGAAGCATTTCTCTATTAGGGTAGTTTATATTTTTAATTGCACTCACTTTCAATTATCTTCGATGGTCTTTATTTTAATGACTATTGCATCTATTGTTTCTTATTCATGTCCTCATTTCTTCATCAGTAAAAAGCAGGCAATGATAATTATCATTTCATAGTGTTAGAGAAGTAAGCATGTTCATTCATGCTTGGCACAGTGTCTGGCACAAAGTAAAGAATACTCTTTGTTATTTTAATAAGATTGCCCAGTATGATTCCACTTCACAAGTGTTGTCACTAAGATACAGAAAGGATTGGAAAGGGAATTTTGTTGTGTAGTATTTATACTGCGTGAACTTCTCTTCTGGTGCATTAAATATTATCTTTACTTTTAACCTCAATACTTCTATTAATTTTATTTGCCAAGATAGGCTGGATACAGTATGTAGCCTACCCCAAATACCAGTGGGTAATGTACTGTGTGTTGCCTTCCCATTTCCTCATAGTTCAAAGCAGATCAGACAGGAGATTCTACTCCACTCAGACATTAGGAGAAACACGGCTTGTTCTGCAGAGTGGCTCTATCCTCTTTCATAGTCCTCATTTTGATTTTATGTTTTCAGAAAGCAAATAGGGAAGAGAGGACCAGAGTAAAGGAAACTGTGGGATTCAAACTCAGAGTCAAGATTAAAATAATAACCATATACTTCTATAACCTTGCTACTAGCTGAAATAAGATAAATTCTAGCCAAAATAAGCAGGTGAAGAGAGGCAACAAAGGGCCAGGTAGAACGCAAATTCCTGGGTGATGTTCCGCAGTCTGGCTCTCACAGGCTGGGGAAGTCACACCCGGTTGGGGAGGTGGGGGCTTATAAGGGATTAGGAGGGGGAGGAGTGGGCAAGCTATCCTAGGGGGCATGGAGAGAGAGGTATGATTGGCTAAAGGTGACATAATAGACAACTAGAAACTTTTTTCCTTCCAAAAGGGAGGAGGCTGACATCCAGGTCTTAGTTGGCACATCAGAAGGATGGAATTCAGGAAGAGCTGTCCGCTTTCCATATAAGGCACGGACCTTGGAGTCTGGTCTGTTCTCCCCCTATGGCATCTCTCTGTTCTGTTTGCATGTCCTTGTTTTTCCTTCCTCCCGCCTAACAGCTACTATTCAATATTCCTTTTTGCATCCCTATCATTTCATATTAAACATTTGTTTATTGAATTATTCATTCAACAAATTACCCCTATTGGTCCACACAATATGTTAGCTGAATTAAATATTAAATTTCCTAACATAGGTAATCACTGATTACTTATAGATATCACTCAGAAAAAAAAGTTTCTAAAACATACGCTCTATTGGCAATTTCCTCCATATCAGTTTTACTCTATCATTTCATAAATTTAATGTCATAGAATAGTTTAATTATGCTAAAGTTTATTGTTTGAATTTAGAATTATTTCATTTCTGATAAAAATGAAAAATAACAAAATATTGGGTTGTTCTTTTTTCTGCTTTTCTTTTGAAGCAAAGAAGGGAAAGCTAGTCTTCACTTAGATTTAAACTTTAAAAAAAATAATTTCAGATCAAATTTACCTTTTGCCACCTAGGAAAAATTTAAATGTTGAAATTTCTGATCCCTAATAGTAACTATGAAGAACAGGAAAACTTCTTTCTTTAGACTGGAACTGATACAGTGGGCTTTTAGATATAAGCACAGGAGGGAGACTGAAACAGAGATGAAAATTTGAGATTATAAATTTTCGAATTATTTGTAATGCCAAAAAATCAGGCTGTCTTAGACCTATGAGTAGACTTAGAATAAGAATAACCAGAACTCCAGAGAACATCAGTGTTCTCTTGGTAATAGGGCCTAATGACCTAAAACTTCTATTTAACATTTTCACTTAGACTGTAATTCTGCTGCGGTTTCAATTATCAAAGCAAAGTTGTGAGATCTCCAGAATTTCATTCTTGCTCACTCATAGAAAATCACAGGTAACTGGCTTTTACATTCCTGATAGCCCACTTTTAAAAACTGTTGACAGTTTGCTGATTTTGAATTGTTCTCAACGATCTGCAAAACATCTGCAAAATCCAAGCAGCTGCATACCCACCAAGGGCCAAGCTGGGTATGGGAGTGCATGACCTTCCAGTGGATACCTCAGGCCAGTTCTTGTTCTGAGAACACATTTCCACGGAGTGTTTCACTGCATTCAATTTAAAAA
Organism: Manis javanica; assembly: GCF_040802235.1. Lineage (NCBI taxonomy): Eukaryota > Metazoa > Chordata > Mammalia > Pholidota > Manidae > Manis > Manis javanica. The sequence continues at coordinate 157,151,043 of NC_133157.1, forward strand.
GTAGAGAATTGTACGAAGTAGTAGATGAGAGAGTTTAATTATCAAAGTTAACACGAAAATTCTAAAGACACTAAGTTGCAGCAGCAGAAAACAACAAGCAAAATAACAATTTCTTACATTCCCTCATTTAGTATTTAGTTACCATTAGTCATATACTTTTCAAATTATACACATGAATGTATGTACACACTACACATTTAATGGTATCTTTCATTTATGTATCATTTTGCAAAGCACAGAGCAGTTCACAAGTGCTTGGCAGAGCGTCTGTCACAGGAGAAGGGCAGACACATACTGGTTGTTGTTTTATGTTACACTCTTTGCATGCATTATCCCATCTAATTCTCACCAGCCTGAGTAGATGGTATTATTGCTGCTATTTTAGAGGAAGAAAATGAAAGGTAAAATATCTAAGCAATTTTTCTCTGTCGATATACTCATACTAGTGTTGGAAATTCCTTTCAAGTCTTGTGACTCTGCATGACTCTTCTTTAGTTTATCTCTACCCACCATAATCTTCATCTGACGCTTTTCTCATATAAAGGCATGGTCCTTACTTAACCAAAATTTATTCCTGAGCAAAGGATATACCTTAAAAAACAGGTGTGGCCATTTTAATGTGAAAAATAATTAAAGTATAGGGTTTTTATTAGCATCCGATAAGAAGAAGGCTCAAAACGCATATAGGGCTTGCTTGGATTCTAGTAATTTCTTCTTGAAAAATAATATGTCCCAGGTTTTAATGATCATTCAGATTAAATCTTCCTATAATCTTATTTCGGCTAATGACATATGAAATCACTTCCTGTTACAGCAGCCATTTCCATAAATGTCAATATTTTTGTTTCCGGTTTTAAAAAGAAATCACAACCTTCTCAGTCTCAGTGTGCTCGAATTTAGTACCAGGTTGCCAGATGAAACCTTGAAATAGCACCTGGCCACCTACCTTAATTTGTAGACCAATAAAATCAACAGCCTTAAACATGCCATCACCTTGTTTGACTGCACTTGACTGTGAAACCTGGAAGAATGTGGAAACCAGAACAGGCTGCTAAAATGAAGTCATCTTGTTAAAGGGACAATTTGTAATAGGGTATTATGCTGACAGGTCTGCACGCCTATCGTCTAGAGTCAGCGTGTATGTTTGAGCTCAAAATAGACCATGTGTGTGACAAAAACAGCATTATTCTCAACAGTTGAGGGAACTTGATGGATGTTGCTTCTCCAAAGTCTGGAAAATTAAAATCGAGGCCCTATTCATTTAACATGTTCTGTTTTCTTAAAGAAATGATGGGATACATAGAAAGAATGGTCTACACATGCTTGCTGACATGAAGAATGATCTGTGTTTATTTTCCAAATTAAGACAACAGAATATATGTTTGGCAGAGTTTTATTTTTTTGTCTCTTGATCATTAAAAAGGTTTACCTCAGTTTAAACTCTAAACCTTATTTTATAATGCATTGCTTTAGGTGAAAATATTAAAATTAAATTAAATAGTATTGCTCTGAAAATCTGGGTAGAATATTTTATCTGGAACCTGATACTTTGTTGACAGAAATTGCATAGTATAATATGTTATCTATATGATCAATGTAAGGTGGATTTTCACTTTGATTTTTTAAAATTGTTAAGCAGAAAGTTGCATGTGCGAAAAAATTCATCTTTTCCAAAGATTTGCCCATTGTAGATTTCCATACGCAGGATGTAGGATCATATTAAGCATTTGCGATCTCAACTTGAAGACAGCTCCTTTTTCTTTTCTCTAAATCTTTTGAAAAGGTAGAACTGATCTATTTCTTATACTGACGACTAAGAAAAGAGAATGGACCTACCAGTTTTAGAAAGAAAATTTCTGGGAAAAAATGGAGGAATAAGACAGCCTACTTTCACATTCAAGTAGTAGCTTTTTTTAGGTAATATATCACTTTCTTTCAACTTGCGTAGTCCAGCATTGGAAGATACAGAAGACAAACAATTTGATAATTTTCAAAGTTGTATCTTACAGGAGCAAATTTGAGGTGAATATATATATATATAGATAGATAGATAGATAGATAGATAGATAGATAGATAGATAGATGTAATTAATTTTATGGAATAAAGCTTTGTGGAGTAGATGAATAGTTAGTAATTTAGATGGCTCCAAAACCTTGAAGTACCCCAAATCACACACTCAATTAAAAACACTAGTTCCGTTAAATGGAAATATTGGCTTGACAAAACTTTACCCTAGTAAAGCCAAATGATTATTTTGTACTCTATTTCTGAAAAGCAAAATTATCAGTTATTATTAGGCTTAGAGAAAAGTTCCAAATTAGCATACATTTCACATTTCCTACCTCTTGCCAGCTCCAAATGGAGACCCTCAGCCCGCCTGTTCCATGTGTGTTCACACTAATCCCTGTCACTCATCCCGTGACGCCCACCTACGCCTTCCCATTCTCCTGTCTTGCTTCCTCTAACCACAGTACTTAAAGGAAACAAGTTTCAAAGGAGCAAATTTACTTTCTTTTGGGCATCTAACTTCTACATAACAGAAACAAGGAAGCTTCAAAATTCTATTTGTTTTATTACAAGGTCAGTTATCCTTCAGTGAGATAATTGAACCTTTATGGTTCATGTATTTAATGCCATCTTTAGTTAAAAGACAAATAAAATGAAGCACAGTTTCCAAAATCATATCTTAGGAGTTATAAAAGGCTTCTCTTAACTCCCTTCTCTGTCAATACTGATGTTCCTCCCACTGTTTTACTTTCAGTATCTTTTAGCATGAGAACCATACACGGCATTTCACTTACAGAATAATGAGCAACAAGACTTTTTTTAATGAAAGGAAAATAAATGATAGTCTTATATTCTTCATCTCTGGGTAGTGAGTTTCTCTGTGGAGGAGGCAAGATCGATGAGCTATAGAAATAAATAAACTATGGTGATGGAATCTTCATTGATGACAAAGCAGGTCTGAAAGGGTAGAGATCAAGGCCTCTGGTTAAATGGAGGACTGACCTTATCAGAAATTCTCAAACAGAAAAATCTGTTAGAAAATAACATCACATCATGGAAAACAAAGCAGAAGGAGCTAATTCTAGGCTCTGAAGAAAGGGAAGATTATTAAATAAGGGTAATAGCACAGTTTGTTAACTATTTGCATAAAACAAATATAAGTTACAGCTTTATTACATACACAATTAAATTCCACATGGATTAAAGAATTAAATGTAAAAGTTAATCCATACCAATAAATCAAAAGTGAAAACAAAACCCAGAAAAAAATTCACTAAAAAATTATTGGTCATAAATTCATTAGTTTAAAACAGTGGAAGAATTCATAAAGGATAGCTATTATAGACACTTTCTCACAGAGAGTTTTAAATTTTATGTGGCTGAAAAATACCATAAATAATATTAAGAGTCAAATAAAAAATTTCAGAAAATATGTGCTCATAAAGGACAAAAGAGCTAATAACATTAATGTATAAAAATTTCCTCAAAATGATTTAACTAAGGACCATCTCAGAAGAAAAAATATTCCAAATAACAGTTAAATAATAAATATAAAGCCTTACTAGAACTGGGATGACTTCTGCTTCTTGGAAGATGGTCTAGATGTATTTTCCCTATTCTATTGCCTAAGTTCAACTAAGAACACTGGACAACATCTATGAATTTTTAGAATGAAGAAGACTGAAATGTGGAGCAAAGGCAGACCAGCTAGGGACCTTGGTCTCAAAGAACGGCATGGTGGTGAGATTCCTGGGTTTTCTTTTTCTCTCATACATCCCCGACTTGAAGCAGGAAAGCCAGCAACCCAGAAAAAACAATGGATTCAGGAAAAAGCTCCAACAAAAATTGTTTTCTCCAGCATAGGACCAGGAAAGAGTCAGCCTTTAAAGACAGAAAACTTTCACACAAGAACCACCCCACCAGAGAAAAAACTGTGACCCCATTCATATCCATACGAGCAAAGACCAAGTGGGAAGCCTATACTTCCAGTTTCACAAGGTTATAAATAGGTGTCCCCACACCGTGCAGGGGAGTGCCTGCGGGTGCCAAGTAGGGAGCTTGGACTTGCATCCTCTGTAGCCAGTAATACGATCCCTTTGTAGTATAAAAGGAGAGCATCTGGGAAGCCTGGACTTCCATATCCTCCCTTGCCCCATAGGGGGTGGTGTCATAGGAGGCTCAGTGAAGAGCGAGGACCCCCTCCACCACTCAGTAATAATGAGGCCGTTTCCATCATGGTGTCAGTGGTAGCACAAACATCCTTGCCCAGTGGTGATGAAGAGTCTCTCCTAACCCCAGTCAAGGGTCAACAGAGGCAGAGTTGGGAAGTTGAACTTCGACCTCCACTGGGCAGTACTGGGACAGCTTTCCCCCCTTCCAGAGAAGTGTCAAACAATGTCAGTGAAAAGAGAACTTTTAAGTAAGATCCAGAGACTTATTACATAATGAAAATACCCAGGTTTCAAGCAGCAATCACTCATCATACCAAGAATAAGGAAGAGCTCCAAGGCAATAAGAAAATATATCCACTATATGTCAGTATTGGGATAACAAGAGTTGTGAGAATAATCTGACAATTTTAAAGCAACTGCAATAAAAATGCTTCAAAAAGCACTCAAAAGCCTGCTTAAAGCACGTTACTTAAAAATAGAAAGCCTAAGAAAAGGAACAGAAAATTTCAGCAAAGATACACAAGATACAAGAATCAAGTATAAATTTTAGTACTGAAAAACAGTAAAATCAAAGCTTACTGGATGAAATCAACAGCAAAATAGAGGGGACAGAGGAAAGAATCAGTAAAGTGAAAAATAGAACAAAAGAAATCATCCACATTGAACGACACAGAAGGAAGTGAACAAGAATATGAACAGTTTACAGGGACCTGTGGACTATATCAAAATATCTGACATGTGTATCATCAGAAATCTGGAAGGAGAAGGAGAGAGGGTGGGTCTAAAACTGTACTCCAAGAAATAATGTCTGAAAAATGTCCAAATTTGACAAGGGACATAAACTGACAGATTAAAGAAGATGAGTGGAACTCAAACAGGATAAACACCAGAAATGCATACTAAGGTGCATCATAATTAAAATATCTGAAAACTGAAGACAAATGTCTTCAAAGCAGCCAGAGAAAAAGACACTTTACCAACAGAAGAAAAATAATTCAAGAGCAGATTTCTCATGAGAAACCATGAAGTCCAGGTGGAAGTGACTCAACCATTTTCAAGGGATGAAGGAAAGGAATTGTCAACCCAGAATCCTACACTCAGAATGAAGGAGAAATCAAGACATTCTCAGAAGGAAAGCTAATTTGTTGCCTGTGACCAGTCCAAAAAGTATAAGGTCTCTAAACAGACAGGGAACAATAAAAGAAGGAATTTGGGCATGTCAAAAAGCAAGAGCAGAGTAAGAAAATATGAGTAAATAAAATAGGCTTTTGTTTTGTTTTGTTTAAGTTCTCTAAATTATTTGATAGTTGAAGCAAAATTATACCACTGTTGTAATTTTAAATATATATAGAGGAAGTATATAATAAAATTATAAACAGGGGACAGTAAAGGGGCAGAAAGGGAGGTAAAGATTCTGTATTTAGGCTTCTTTCTCTCAATCATATCTCATCCATCCTATCTGCCTTGAACACTGTCTTCCATAATTGAAACCAGCCAATCTCTTGTTTTGCAAGAAAGTGTGTTATTTACTTAGGAGCAATTCTATCTCTAGTTATTAAACCAGAATTGTTGCGTTCTCTCCAGTATGGGCACACTTTTTTTTAAATTTTAGTATCATTAATCTACAATTACATGAGGAACATTATGTTTATTAGACTTCCCTCATCACCAAGTTCCCCCAACAAACCCCATTACACTCACTGTTCAACAGTGTAATAAGATGCTGTAGAATCACTACTTGTCTTCTCTGTGTTGTACAGCCCTCCCCGTGCCCCCCACATTATATATGTTATCGTAATGCCCCGTTTATTTACCAACCCCCCTTATCCCTCCCTTCACACCCATCCTCCCCAATCCCTTTCCCTTTGATAACTGTCAGTCCATTCTTGGGTTCTGTGTTTCTGCTGCTGTTTTGGTCCTTCAGTTTTTTCTTTGTTCTTATACTCCACATATGAGTGAAATCATTTGGTATTTGTCTTTCTCCACCTGGCTTATTTCACTGAGCATAATACCCTCTAGCTCCATCCATGTTGTTGCAAATGGTAGGATTTGTTTTCTTCTTACGGCTGAATAATATTCCATTGTGTGTATGTACCACATCTTCTTTATCCATTCATCTACTGATGGACACTTAGGTTGCTTCCATTTCTTGGCTATTGTAGATAGTGCTGCTATAAACATAGGGGTGCATATGTCTTTTTCAAACTGGGCTGCTACATTCTTAGGGTAAATTCCTAGAAGTAGAATTCCTGGGTCAAATGGTATTTCTATTTTGAGCTTTTTGAGGAACCTCCAAACTGCTTTCCACAATGGTTAAACTAATTTACATTCCCACCATCAGTGTAGGAGGGTTCCCCTTTCTCCACATCCTCACCAGCATTTGTTGTTCTTAGTCTTTTCGATGCTGGCCATCCTTACTGGTGTGAGGTGATATCTCATTGTGGTTTTAATTTGCATTTCCCTGATGACTAGCAATGTGGAGCATCTTTTCATGTGTCTGTTGGCCATCTGAATTTCTTATTTGGAGAACTGTCTGTCCAGCTCCTCCGCCCATTTTTTAATTGGATTATTTGCTTTTTATTTGTTGAGGTGCATGAGCTCTTTATACATTTTGAATGTCAACCCTTTATCAGATCTGTCATTTATGAATATATTCTCCCATACTGTAGGATGCGTTTTTGTTCTCTTGGTGGTATCCTTTGCTGTACAGAAGCTTTTCAGCTTAATATAGTCCCACTTGTTCATTTTTGCTTTTCTTTCCCTTGCCCAGGGAAATATGTTCATGAAAAAGTCACTCATGTTTATGTCCAAGAGATTTTTGCTTTTGTTTTTTTCTAAGAGTTTTGTGGTTTCATGACTTACATTCAGGTCTTTGGTCTATTTCAAATTTACTTTTGTGTATGGGGTTAGATAATGATCCAGTTTCATTCTCTTACATTTAGCTGTCCAGTTTTGCCAACATCAGCTATGAAAGAGGCTGTCATTTTCCCATTGTATGTCCCTGGCTCTTTTATTGTATATTAATTGACCATATACGTTTGGGTTAATGTCTGGAGTCTCTATTCTGTTCCACTGGTCTATGGGTCTGTTTTTGTGCCAGTACCAAATTGTCTTGATTACTGTGGCTTTATAGTGGAGCTTGAAGTTGTGAGGCAAGATCCCCCTTGCTTTCTTCTTCCTTCTCAGGATTGCTTTGGCTATTTGGGGTCTTTTATGGTTCCATATGAATTTTAAAACTATTTGTTCCAGTTCACTGAAGAATGCTGTTGGTATTTTGACAGACATTGCATTGAATCGGTAGATTGCTTTAGGCAGGATGGCCATTTTGACAATATTAATTCTTCCTAGCCAAGAGCATAGGATGAGTTTCCATTTGTTAGTGTCTTCAATTTCTCTTAAGAGTGTCTTGTAGTTTTCAGGGTATAGGTCTTTCACTTTCCTGGTTAGGTTTATTCCTAGGTATTTTATTCTTTTTGATGCAACTGTGAATGGAATTGTTTTCCTGATTTCTCTTTCTGCTAGTTCATCGTTAGTGTATAGGAAAGCAACAGATTTCTATGTGTTAATTTTGTATCCTGAAACTTTGCTGAATTTGGATATTTGTTCTAGCAGTTTTGGAATGGAGTCTTTAGGGTATTTTATGTACAATATCATGTCATGAGCAAATAGTGACAGTTTAATTTCTTCTTTACCAACCTGGATTCCTTGTATTTCATTTTGTTTGAATGCCATGGCTAGGACTTCCAGTACTATGTTGAATAACAGTGGGGAGAGTGGGCATCCCTGTCTTGTTCCAGATCTTAGAGGAAAAGCTTTCAGCTTCTCGCTGTTCAGTATGATGTTGGCAGTGGGTTTGTCATATATGGCCTTTATTATGTTGAGGTGCTTGCCCTGTATACCCATTTTGTTGAGAGTTTTTAACATGAATGGATGTTGAATTTTGTCGAATGCTTTTTCAGCATCTATGGAAATGATCATCTGGTTTTTGTCCTTCTTTTTGTTTATGTTGATGGATTTTCGAATGTTGTACCATCCTTGCATCACTGAGATGAATCCCACCTGATTATGTTGTATGATCCTCTTGATGTATTTTTGAATTTGGTTTGCTAATATTTTGTTGAGTATTTTTGCATCTATATGCATCAGTGATATTGGTCTGTAGCTTTCTTTTTTGGTGGGGTCTTTGCCTGGTTTTGGTATTAGAGTAATGCTGGCTTCATAGAAAGAGTTTTGAAGTATTCCCTCCTCTTCTATTTTTTGGAAAACTTCAAGGAGAATGGGTGTTATGTCTTCTCTATAGGTCTGATAAACTTCAGCGGTGAATCCATCTGGCCCAGGGGTTTTGTTCTTGAGTAGTTTTTAAATTACCAATTCAATTTCTTTGCTGGTAACTGGTCTGTTTTTAAATTTTCTGTTACTTCCTTGGTCAGTCTTGGAAGGTTGTATTTTTCTCAGAAGTTGCCCATTTCTTCTAGGTTTTCAGGTTGCTAGCATGCAGATTTTCATAGTATTCTCTAATAATTTTTTTGTATTTCTGTGGGGTCCATCATGATTTTTACTTTCTCATTTATGCAGTGTTGAATTGTTGTTGTCATTTGTCTCCATATATTGCTTGATCTCTGTTTTTATTTGGTCATTGATTCATTGGTTATTTAGGAGCATGTTGTCAAGCCTCCATGTGTTTGTCAGATTTTTCATTTTCTTTGTGTATTTAATTTCTAGTTTCATACCTTTGTGGTCAGAGAAACTGGTTGGTACATTTTCAATCTTCTTGAATTTACTGAAGCTCATTTTGTGGCCTAATATATGATCTATTCTTGAAAATGTTCCATGTACACTTGAAAAGAACATGTATTCTGCTGCTTTTGGCTATAGAGTTCTGTAGATGTCTATTAAGTCCATCTGTTCTAATGTGTTGTTCAGTGCCTTTGTGTCCTTATTTATTTTCTGTCTGGTTGATCTGTCCTTCAGAGTGAATGGAGTGTTGAAGTCTCCTAGAATGAATGCATTGCATTCTATTTCCCCTTTTAATTCAGTTAGTATTTGTTTTACATATGTACATGCTCCTGTATTGGGAGCATAGATATTTATAATGGTTATATCTTCTTGTTGAATTGATCCCTTTATCATTATGTAATGTCCTTCTTTGTCTCTTGTGACTTTCTTTGTTTTGAAGTCTGTTTTGTGTGATACTCGTGCTGCAACACCTGCTTTCTTCTCTCTATTAGTTGCATGAAATATCTTTTTCCATCCCTTCACTTTTAGTCTGTGTATGCCTTTGGATTTAAAGTGAGTGTCTTGTAGGCAGCATGTAGTTGGGTCTTGCTTTTTTATCCATTCAGTGACTCTATGTCTTTTGATTGGTGCATTCAGTCCATTTACATTTAGGGTGATTATCAATAGATGTGTACTTATTGCCATGTCAGGCTTTAGATTTGGGGTTACCAAAGGTTCAAGGTTAACTTCCTTACTATCTAAGAGTCTAACTTAACTCACTTAACATGCTTCTCCTCCTTTTTCTTCCTCCTCCACTCTTTATATATTAGGTATCATATTCTGTACTCTTTTCCTATCCCTTGGTTGACTTTGGGGATAGTTAATGTAATCTTGCATTTGTTTAGTAATTTGCTGTTCTACTTTCTTTACTGTGGTTTTATTACCTCTTTTGACAGCTATTAAACCTTAGGAACACTTCAATCCATAGCAGTCCCTCCAATATACACTGTAGAGATGGTTTGTGGTAGGTAAATTCTGTCAGCCTTTGCTTATTTGGAAATTGTTTAATCCCTCCATCAAATTTAAATGATAATCTTGCAGGATAAAGTAATCTTGGTTCCAGGCTCTTCTGCTTCATTGCATTAAATACATCATGCCACTCCCTTCTGGCTTGTAAGATTTCTGCTGAGAAGTCTGATGTCAGCCTAATGGGCTTTCCTTTGTATGTGATCATATTTCTTTCTCTAGCTGCTTTTAATATTCTATCCTTACCCTTGATCTTTGGCATTTTAATTACTATATCTTTTGGTATTGTCTCCCTTGAGTCCCTTGTGTTGGGAAATCTGTGGATCTCTATGGCCTGAGAGACTACCTCCTTCCCCAGATTGGGGGATTTTTTAACAATTGCCTCCTCAAAGACAATTTCTATCCCTTTCTCTCTCTCTTCTTCTGCTGGTACCCCTGTAATGTGAATATTGTTCCATTTGGATTGGTCACACAGTTCTCTCAATATTCTTTCATTCTTAGAGATCCTTTTTTCTCTCTGTGCCTTAGCTTTTTTGTATTCCTCTTCTCTAGTTTCTATTTCATTTATCATCTCCTCCACCGTATCCAATCTGCTTTTAATTCCATCCATTGCGTCTTTCAATGATTGTATCTCCAATCAGAATTCATTCCTGAGTTCTTGAATATCTCTCCATACCTCCATTAGAATGTTAATGATCTTTATTTTGAACTCCCTTTCAGGAAGAGTCATGACCTCCAGGTCATCTTTCTGAGGAGTAATATTAATTTTACTCTGGATCAGGTTCTTTTGGCATTCCATATTTGTATATGGCACTCTCTAGTGTCCAGAAGCTCTACTCTCTGGAGCTGCTCAGCCTCTGAAGCAATGTCCAGGTCACAGGGCAGTGGGATTGGTGCCTGAGGGGAGGGAAGAGCTGTTTCCTGCTTCCTGGCTGCTATGCCTGTCTCCATGGCCTGAACTAGTGGGCCCAGCACACATGTATAAGCTTTTGTCCCAGAGCAGCCAGATATGGATCCCTGCTTTTCACAAGCAGCTGGAATCTCAGTGTCTCCAGGAATTCTGCCTCTGTTAGCTTTCCAATCCCGTAATCACAAGAGTATCATGAAAGCACCATGAAATGTATGTTTGTGATCCCAGAGCAGATCTCTGGAGTTAGGTATTCAGTAGTCCCAGGCCTCCACTCCCTCCCTGCTCAGTTTCTCTTCCTCCCATTGGTGAGCTGGGGTGGGGGAAGGGCTTGGGTCCCAGCAGGCCACAGCTTTGGTACATTACCCTGTTCTGTGAGGTCTGCTCTTCTCTCCAGGTGTATGCATTCTGGCGCAGTCCTCTTTCCTGTTGCTCTCTCAGGATTAGTTGTATTAATTGTATTTTCGTATTATATGCAGTTTAAGGAGGAAGCATCTGTCTCACCTCTCATGCCGCCATCTTTAATACTCTCTCCAAAATGTAACTGATTTTTAATGGGCTTTTTTAAATTGTGCCTTTCTATGTGAGGATTTTAACTCATTCAATTTATTGTTTACTGATATGATTGACTCTTGCCTGCATTTCTCTGCAATGTTTCTATTCACTATATACAGATTGCATTTCCTATCATGAGTTTGACTGGTCAATTTGTTTTATTCCTTTTGTCATCTCATGGATTGAAAACTCTACATATAACTGTTTTTTTCCAGATGCAACCCTTACTTTTTTACAGCTGCATTTTGTCTTTCAATCTCAAGGATTAAACTATTCTCTATTGAAACAAGACATCCATTTATCTTATTATCTACCCTCCTGTCATATTTTATTAAAATCAAATTGAAATTTAGTTCCAGATTGTTTTTATTTGTATGCATTTACATAATGTCTCTACCATTTGAGAAATATTTTCTTACATTATATTAAATTTCAGATTTCCATTGGCAGATGGCGTCTATCCCTACAAGTTTTCTTTATCTTTGCTCATCATTTTTTCTTATCCTGAGTATCCCCTTCTTTCTTTTACTCACTTTTCCATTCAGAATACTTTATAGTTAAATAATTCTGTTCAGAGAGCATATGTTTTCTAAGTACCAGTATATCTGCAAGAGTATTTTGTGCATATGTACTGTTGTTTTCCCTTAGTAGTTTGAAGACATGTTTGCTTTATCTTCCTGCATTGTGAATTTCATAGAAGATGATGTGAATTCCATGGTCAGAAGCTTGTTGCTTGGTTATTTTGGTTATTCTCAGAGCACATAAATTTTGGGAGGTCTGCTTAGCACTCTCCCTGAACATGTGAGTCTTACTCTCAGGGTATTTTTTTACATCTTACCATTGATTGTCTTCCCCTACTTTCTTTTCACTTTGTTCTCAAAATCCTATTTGAGTGGCACAGGTATGGCTTTCCCATATCAGTATTTGGTGATCTTATGTTTTATCTAATATTTTTCTTCTGATATGTTCCCTTCACTCTCTGGAAGATACGTTTATCTATCGTTTTTGATTCAGTCTTTGTTTTAGTCAGCTCAAGCTGCTGTACAAATGTGTCATAAACTTGGTGGTTAATAAACATAAGTTACTTCTTACCATTCTTGAAGCTGGGTGTCTGAGGTCAGGGTGCCAACATAGTCAGGAGAGGGCCCTCTTCCCGGCTGCTGACCATTGACTCCTCCCTGCATCCTCACGTGGTGGAGGGCAAAAAGGGGAAGCAAGCTCTCCATGACTCTTACAAGGGCACCAATCTTTATCTAATTCTAAATACTTTCCCAGAGGCCCCCACCTCCTAATACCATCACATTGGGGGATAAGGAGTCAATGTCTGAATATGGGGGAAATACAAACATTCAGGCCACAATAGCCTTCAAAGACAGACTCTTTCTATTCAGCCCTTCTCTTAAATTTTTAATTTGGGCCATCATATTTTAATATCTAAGAACTATTTTGTAGTTGCCAATTATTCTTTTTCATAGCAGTCTATTTAAATTTGATATATGTACAATACTTTGATTTTCCCTAAAAGTATAAATTAGGTTTTCATATTATTTTTTCTATTTTTGTTTTTCATTTTACATTATCCCTATTTCTTCGGGGTTCTTTGTTCTTTTCCATATTACTGGTTTTACAGAGGTCCTTCTGGCTATTTTACTTCTCTGCTTCTTAGGCTCTCTTTTGATTGATCCTCTGCCAATAGCCCCATATTTAATTACTTGATACGGACAACTTTGGAATGCTCGTCTCCAAATTCAGCATTTTTCTGCAGCCTTGATAGAAAGCACTAATCTTAATCTCTTTAGTAGTACTCTTATTTTCTCTGTTTCTCTCTTTCTCTTTCTTTTACAGTTTTTATGTTCATCTGCCTTTGATCGCCCAGAAATATATCAATTTTTTTTACCTAGTCATGATAATATTTTTTCCCATTATGCCTCTATTGTTGATAAATTTCTTTAGTAAATACATATTTTATATTAACTTTTTAAAGGAATTTTGTCAGTGAGAGATGAGACGTAAAAAATGAATGAATTTAATTGGCCAAATTGAAACAGAAGAATTGAATTGCATATTCTCATTATCTACAGTTTGCCTTGAGAATTACACACACAAAACTAAAATACGGTTGCTTCATTTCCTGAAAAGGAAATGTTTCTTCTCCAGGTTAGTCTTGAGACCCTAAGAAGCAAAGCTAGCAATGTTAAGTTATACATTTTATCTTCAAGGTGGTGTCAACTTTTACAAGAAAACATTGGAAGATTGAAAACTTGCTATCTGGGAGCTTTGGGGAGGTCAAAGTCATTTTTATTTGTTTGTTTTCCTTTATGTGACCAGCACTTTACTAGACTGTAAGCTGTCTCCTTTTGGAAAAAATATATCTTTATAATCAATAAATTTTACTTATAAAAAAGTATCTAAAATTGGAATAGAAAAATGTTCCTACTAGAAATAAATCAAAATATGTAGTCTTTGAGGGTTCCTTTCTTTCTGTTTTACTCTATTTTCTAATATTTTTGGTCCAATTAACTTCGTTTTTTAAAAACTTGAAACTTTCTAGGTTCAATTGTACAAAATGAAATTAATAGTGATCTACACTGCTGGTGAGATCCTGGGTATCAATGCTATGGATGGCATTGTCATTCACATGATAACCTAGTGCAGGGAGGGTTACCTCAGGATTCATCAATCCAGATACAGCAGTTTGGAGACCTGAGTAAATTATTTACCATTTGAAGTTTGACACAGGTGATCAATAAGTGACAGGAAGTCTAGATTTAATAGAAAGGACCAACAAGCAATCACTATCACCAACATCCATCTTGTGACCACCTCATGCATTCTCTTGTGAAGCCACCTAATAGCCATTACCTCTGTGAGAAAAATTAAGTGATAGGAATGATGCTGCCCCAAGCCCAGGCTGGTGAGACAGGCAACATTTTTCCATTTTCAATTTGTAGCTTTCTCTGAAGGAAGAAATGGTACAGAATTTCAGTTCCTCACACACAAAAACAAATTACCAACTATGCTTCAGTTGTTCTCTGTCCAAGTCTGTAGCATTCCAGTTTCTCATATTTGCTCCTTGTTATATTTTCACCTGAAAGACACAAAATCATGTTTTTTCTTAAAGAAATGTAATGCTACATCTATGATTTAAAATGTTACAAGATTATTAATCATGACCTGATATTTTTAAAATCAAATACTCTAGTCTTTATGCCCCTGTTGTGATATCTAACTACCTGTAGTATTTCAAAATGCACATTAGTCATTTGACCTGGGATTTCCCTCCATGTTTTCCATGAACTTCCGTCAGCATTTATGCTATGCTCTTCCAGTGATTTAGTTTCCTGTATTTTCCCCTAGTAGTTTGTATAAGGAAATGTCTCACAATGGACAATATGTACTCGTGCTTTGCAAAATACCTGTCCTTAGTACAAGACAGCCAAATAACTAAATGGATATTGGCACATATTTTTTGTCTTAATGAAGAGATAACATGTTTTAAGGATTTATTTTTGGAAAATGTATCTGGAAACATAATAAATCAGCAACTATCAAAAATTTCACATCAGAGAAAACTTGTCTTCATTATTGCAGTGTTTCATTATATTTCACTACTTCACAGTTAAAAAACAACAAACAAAAAAAGTCACTTCATTATTTGCTTTTAGCATTTCTCTGAGTTTTGTCTCTCAAAGAAGCTCAACATTTGCCATAGTAACAAATGACCTTTTTCATGCTGGCAAAATTACTACAATCTATATTACAAGAACAAATTTTAATTGAGTGAAAAATCGAGACATAAAAGGTCTTAATGATTTTATCATTCCATGTCAGTGTTGCAAGTGATTAAAAACAGAGGGAGAGACACTGGCTGATGCAAGCCCTTCATTTTTTTTTTCTTCAAGAAGTCTACAAAATCTCATTATTTCGACCAAAAATTATTCTCAAGGTTTATGTTCTGTGTTTAATGCTTTTTCTCTTTTGTAGTACCTGAAAGGGTTTTGTAGGTTGTATTTTTTCATTTCCTCTGGAGTAGGAAACTCCTCTCTTTATATGTTGCTTATGATGTTTATTTCCATTTGCTAAAAGAACTCTCTAGGACAATAACAGTAAAAAATAAGCACCAAGAACAAAACAACACTTGTGTGCTAACATGAATCTAACATCATGTGTATACAAGCCCAGAGAGCACATCTTGGTCTGCTGTGCCTTCAGTTCAGTGCAGGAATACCTGATTCAGCAGAGGTGCAGATGTGTTCTGTGCTCTCAGTGTTCCTGTCCTAGAAATACAGCATTTTAAATTCTTGTCAATGATGCTTCATTCCATACAACAAGCAGGAGAGTCTTGCTCTGCCTAAGAAGAACTTTGTAATAATTCATGCTGTAAAATAATGAGATGGACTACCTCCATGATCCATAAATTCCATGTCCCCAGGGGTGTTAACAAACTGTCACTGGGAAAATTGCAGAGTTAAACAAGATGATTATGGTTCTCTAACTGTTATTTCCATTACACATTCATCATGCACGCAGTGGGAGATAGAGAAGATAAGGATATGAAATATACATTTAGCAGTCTCATTTCATTAACTCAAAGAATTTACTCTTTAGCCTGGTAGACAGAAAAAAATACAGCAATAGTTTCAATGCTAATATTAGTATTGACCAGTGTTCTAGGATTTCAGAGGGAGCCAAAACTAATGAGAAGTGAAGCAGTCTGGTAAGAATTTCAGTAGAAACTTGAACATTAGCTGGTGTAATAAAATGGTAGAATAATTGGACAGAATTGAAGAAACCATCTTCCAGGTAGAGTAACACAGAGAACCAAGCAAAGAAGGAAGGAGCATTGTATTCAAGAAAATCTGTGGAGGTCAATTGGGAAGACAAATACTATGAATAATTTTTACTCTTAATAATCCCATTCTAATATCAGAGACAATAAAATTACCTGAAACAATTTCTGAAACAACCAAATTTGGGGGCTTTCCCAAAGCATTGCATTAGAGCTAATATTCTCCTATGTTTACCCTTTGGCCTCAACTTCTCAGGCCCCAAGTTAAAAAGGATAGTACTACCGCCATTCATAAAAGTTCACTGATCTCTAAGTTTTATCAAGTAGATTACTATACCAGTTCGTGTTGTCATTTTTATTGCACAGCCATCTACAAAATTGTTGACAACATGGTTGAGCACAAGAAAAGTAAAAATAAATAATTGCTGAATGGATGAATAAAAGCTGTGATTTTGAAACTGATTACAAAAAGAAGTCTTTGCTGTCAAAGCTTCAAATACCCCTAACTAAGTATGATCAAAACACAATAGCGATCATGTGCTATGACTCCTTGTTATTTGAAGGATTAATTAGCTATAAAACAGTGTACTGAGATTTTAAATACAGGAAAAATTGTGCACATCCGATTATGGTTTGTGTGCTCTTTTTCAGCTTAACGAATCGCTTGTTTTTCCTAAAGTAACTGGCCTTTGAAATCATATTTTGTCAGCCACAAATTGGTGTTAGTTTACATGTAAGCCAGACGTCCAATGCTGACTTCAGAGGTTAACTACTGAAGGGTGAGTCAATAGAAGCCTCTGTATGAGAACACTATAATAAAAAGCAAGTCGCAGAGATCAGATTCTCATTAGGAAAACCTCCATCTCTTTATAATTTCTGTGAAATGTTGTTTTGAGTAACCTTTGAAATCCTGATGGGAAAAAAACAAACCAGGCTTTGGCTGACATTTACAGGAAAATCGGATCCTTCATCACAACTGGAGTGTGTATAATGAGTGGGTGTTTTAGGTTAGACAATGGAGGGTGTTCTTCAAGTCTGTTTCACATCAGCTAATGTTGGCAGGTAATGCCCTATTGCTGCCACTGTTTTGTTAAGAAGGAAGAATGTAGTGTAAATCCCCTTAAAATTAAAAATAAGGCACTAAGGCCCCCACCCCGCAATATGAATTCATTCCATTAAAATGACTTCTTGTAGAGTAGTTAAGGAAGGTCTCAGGCCCACACCTTTCTCCACCCAATTACTGGAAGTCTTTTATTTATTTTTTCCCTTTTGGGCTTCATGGTGACAGCCCTAGAGTGGAATGTGAATGCCTTTTCTATAACCTAAGTAATGAATCACACCAGATTTGTGAATAATGGCTGGGCTCAATATGAGACAGAGGCAAACAAGTCAGAAAAACCAGTGTGAAGGAAACTGACCACAGGAGACAAGATTACTCACTGCCAGTGTTGGAATCAAAGGCAGCTGAAATCCAAGGTGAGAGCACACTGCCCCTAAAGAGTACAGTCAGACACTGAACCAAAACCAGTTCCTTGTATTTCTAAATCAATGTAGTTATGCAACCTCTCTGATTTGTGCAAGTGTTTGGCTAGTTCCAATTAGGAGATCATGAGTTTCCACTGAAAGTACATGAGATAATAATCAACAGCTTTTGATTGGAGAGGAAGAATGAAATCCTCCCCACAGCAAGCTAAAGCCATTCTAAAGCCACCTCTGTGTTCTGAGGACACAACAAAGAAAGCAATTGTCTTTTAAGACTAATGTAATAAATTTCATCCAACTGGTTTTTAAAAGGCTAAGAGAGTCTAATGATGATCTCTGAAGTAATTCAAATTTTACAAACTTCAGGCAAGAATATTTTGATTCTGAACTAAAATGGTTTATTGCTTTTAAAAATGTATACAACAAAACCAGGGGTATGTGCATCTTGTCCTCAGTTGAAGCATAGCATAAAAAAGACAACTCTGAAAAAAAAAAGGCAACTCTGGCTTTAAATGCTTAGCACACAACTTCCTATAGTGATCATAAAATTAGAAAGTAAATGTATGGAGCTAATCACTAACTTATTTCTGGTCTCCAGTTTTTGGCTTTTCTAGACTTTGATGGATTGATTAATCCATCCAAGCTCTCATCACTTCAGGCACCATAAAGTACATGCAGAAGTGGTCAAGAAGCCGAAGGAAAGAGCATAAAGCATTCCCTCTATGTCTTGCTCTCTGTTTCACCCTGTCCCTGTGGGTATTATTATTATCCTGAAAGGGATTTGTGTGTGTGTGTTTGTCTCAGGGACCCTTAGATCATCTGACTTCACAGGATGGGCAATCCTCTAGAACAACCATCACTAATAAGGACTATCACTTATGAGACCCTCAATATGTTTAGGGCAAAATATGAGCAGTTTATATATGTTGTTGCATTTATTTCTCACAAGAACCCTAAGAGGTGGATCTTATTATTATCCTTAGTTGATGATACAGAAGTAGGATTAGAAATCCTCAGCAAATTATCAAGGAAAATAAAATAAGATAATGAAGGAAGAGAAAAGTCAGGATTCAAATCTCAATCCATCTGATTTGAGGGTCCATACATATTATTACATGTTTATTGCTACAGAATTTGGTTGCTTAGAGTGAGTATGAAAGTGGTATGTGTAAAGGAAGTGTACTTTAGACCCATTAGTTGAGTCCACACATAGTTGAGGACAGAAAGATAATCCAATTTGACTAGAGCGAAGTATGATGTATAGAAGAACGAGGAAAAAGAGAAAGGTTTTGCTATCTTAAGTAAAAAATGATTAACTTATTGCATAGGACTGTGAAAAACTGGCCACAAATCATCTATCTATGCTTTTCCAGCCGCAAATAACTGTTTATTAACTACTGTATTCTGTGGGTCACCACAGATGACATAAGGATGAATCTAACAGGGTCACTGCCTGACCTGTAGAGCTGGGCTCCCAGAGAGAATTTGCCCTCTGAGAGGAATAAGCAAACTGACAGCGAGAAACCACTTCTCAATGTGACATAAGTAGCTCCACTAAAGAGACATGAGAAAGAAAGAAGAGACTAAAAAATAATCAGTACAAAGAGACTGAATGAATTTAAGCTTGAGTGGAATTGAAGACCTGAAGAAAGAGAACAACTTAAAATGGAAATGGTGTCAAATAGCAAAACTTTGAGAAATACTCAAAAAAGATTAGTAAGCAGTTATCATTTAGTTGTTCCTGTAAAATCTGAAGAGCATCTCTTAGAACAGAATTGTTCCTGTGCTGTTTTAACTAATTTCTTATTCATAAGACTCAAAATAAATAGGAAGCGGATGGAATTAATTGCTCCAACACACTACTTGGGTGGGCACATTCCGGGTACCACGGGTCACGCTAAGATAAACACATCACAGTCGCTGTTTTCAAAAGGTTCCCACCTCAGTAAGAAAGATACTGCCAAATGCACAAGTCACTCTTGAGGACATAATAGAGAAAGTGCCACAGACGGGTAGAAAGTGTAGTAGATCCTCAGAAATACTTGCCAAGATGACAAGAAGATAACGTTAAAGGGTTGATATTTGAGCAGTACTTGAAGGAGGGTTGGGGGAGAGTAAAGAGATGTAGATGGTAAGAGAGTTTATCATTTTGAAAAAGAAATTGGTAAAGGCAGAAACACCAGAAAACAGATATTTTGAGTACTATTTGTGTTACAGTTTGGAGAACATAAAAAACATGCTGTGAAAAAGAAGTCAAAGAATTCATCTGGAAGGACTTTAAATGCTAACTTAATAAAGTTGGATTTCCTTAGCAAATTATTGCTTTAGGTCCTTTAGAACCTGGTGTGGAAGGCAATCTTCTCAGAGAACATTAAAATGTAATTCATGTTTGCAACTACTTAAGTTAACTAAGATGTGCTTTTTCAACTAAAGGCACAATTTTGAGTACTTTGATTGTTGTGAATGTGAGAAATTTAAATGGATCCTCATTTTATGACAAGTACACAATGCTAAGCAACAACTAGATTAGGCTTTCTAAACACATTTTAGACTGAAAAATAGATATATGAAACATGACATGTGTTAATTAATACATTAAAGTCAGTTCATGGAATGTGTAGATTCAGAGAATGATGAAAAATTTGGTAATAAATGGACCATTGCCAAAAGAAAGGAGAGGGATTTTTTTTTTCAGTCTAGTTCTGGGAAACTAGGATACATTATTGAATAACAAGAATCTCAGAGTAAATACAAGTTGTAGCCAAAACTGGATTTTCATTGTATATGTGAAGAAAAATCAGGCAGCTCTGTTTAGAAGTATATTATTAGTATATGGAGGTGTTTATATGTGTATGTGAATATAAGCACTCACAAAGCAGTATTTCCCCATATGCTGGGATTGTTCTATTACATAATAATCATCCTACCACAGACAAACAACATGGGAAGAATGGAAGCCAGATGTTTACATGAAGTCCAGCCAAGGAAAGATGTCCATGATCAATTGTTTTGACTGTTTATATATAAGAAGATATTAATTACTCTCTGCAAGATAAGACTCAAAGTTAATTGGTTTAAAAAATTATAAATCCATACAATCCAAGAAACTAAACTGATAATTTCCTTTATTATTTCCATAACTAAACCACCAGCAGTATTATAATTTTACATTTTTTGCAGAAGCAATTATTAGTAAACATATTAAATCTTATTCCAGATATAATATGAACTTCATGATAAACATTCTGTAACTTAAACCTGAGGGTCCTAAAATGAAACCTGAACCTACCAATCTTCAAATTGACATTCAAATCTTACAAATGTGTAATTAAAAAGTAGCCCAATTTTCTTCTTCAGATTTATTACTAATGCAAAATATGACTGTACATGTAAATCTCCATCAATAATACTTTTTTTCTGC
The DNA here is from genome assembly GCF_040802235.1 of Manis javanica. Classification (NCBI taxonomy): domain Eukaryota; kingdom Metazoa; phylum Chordata; class Mammalia; order Pholidota; family Manidae; genus Manis; species Manis javanica. Next base: position 157,172,118 of record NC_133157.1, read on the forward strand.
ATAGACATACTGTCTTAACTATAGCTTATGCTAATACAACTCTGCCTTTGGCAAATATATTTGAGATGTAAAAGGTATACACTGCTTTTTGGTGTAACTCATTATCTGTATATTTTAAAGGATGTTGATCTACCCTAGTCTACATAGTTAGAGAGAAAGTAGACAGACCAAAACCTAAGTATTTAAACCATGTGAAACTCCAAAGTGTCAAGGCGAACTAGCAAAGCTGTGGCAGGGCATCAAGGGACTCATGCTGCTAGAGGAGACACCAACATCGTACAACGAAAGCCAGCCTGGGTCAGATGCAGGCTTAAGGTGTTTATCCTGCCTGTTTGACCCAAGTCTGCCCCAGTTTGGGCACTGAAATCCTCATGTCTCTGGAAATCCTTCCCATGAATAGAAAATGCAATGATAGTTGTGGAAATCTGGGGGAAATTACCACACCTACATAGCGGCTCAAAAACTAGGGATTAAAAGCACCACTGTTTGTAATATCTAAAAGGACAACACTAAACACAGAAAACTATCTGGGTTTGGCATGGTTAGAAGGGCATGTGAAGGCACATATGAAGACTGAATCTCACAAGTCCAGGCTGAACAAGCATGTACTTCTAAAGCCATCAAAAGTTCTCTTTGTTACCTCCTCAAAAGATACCATCCTCAGTCAAAAAGAGAGGCCATTGCATTAGCTTGGGCATACTTTACCACCAAACACAGATTATCATATCATTCCTTTGACTGCTCTATGATACTGAGTGAAGTTACATTTGCTGATGCAGAAATACCACTTAAAATGTCTTATGGGTAAGCAAAAGGGAATATTTTACTAACAAATGTCTTGGCCCTTTACAGGGTAGTGTTTTGTCATATCTTACCAACAATCATGCTTTCTACAGTATACCAAGTGATGTGTTGGATCACAGCAACAACAAAAAAAATGTTTATTTTAGTTGTTTGGTACTTTGATTTGAACAATGGAGTTAACAATACAATTAAATCTACAGAATATTGTATTAAGTGAAATAAGCCAGTCACAGAGGGGCAAACAACCCATGATTCCACTTACATGAAATATCTGCAATAGTCAAACCTGTAAGAACAGTGAATCGAATGGTGGTTGCTAGGAGCCAGGCAGAGGGGGAAATGGGGAATTGTTGTTCAATGGGTATAAAGCTTCAGTTATGCAAGATGAACAAGTTCTTGGCATCCTCTGTACAACATAGTGCCTATAGTTAACAATAAGGTATTGTGTACTTTAAAATAAAGTAAGAGGATTGATCTCATGTTAAGTGTTTTTGCCACACAGAAGAATACAACGAAAATTTTTAAGGTGATTGATACCTTGACTGTGGTGATGGTGTCATGGTTGTATGCAATGTTCAAACTCAGCAAAATATTAAATGTGTGCAATTTCTTGTATGTAAATTATACTTCAATGAAGCTTTAAAAATCCAAATCTCTGGACTTCTGTGAAGATTTTAGGGGAGCCACAGAAAATGCAAAACAAAAATTTTTGATATCTTGTCCAAATACAAACTGAACTTCATTCATATATCATCTGCCTAGATGGTGGACATGGTAAATGAAACTTTGGCAATTTCCATTTAGTCTATAAACATCTTACTAAAGAAAAAACAATCTTACCTGAAAAGTTATTTATACCCCTTACTTTTCAATTTCTTCAACTTGCAGAAGCAATTAACAACATTTTGACTTTATAGAAATGGAAGAAGATGGAATCCTTTGACATGTGCCTAATAAGATGGCTATCATTGTTGCTAGACATAGAAAAAATATTTGTGTGGTCCAGCTGTATTATATTTTGAAAATGTGGGCTATGAAGAATATTTTCTAATTTGGAAACACTTAATAAGAAGAGGATGCAGAAACATAGTAGTAAAATATAAATATATATGCTGTATCTCTAAAATTGCTTGTTGATTTTTGAAAGGAGTGTAAGAGTATAGAAAACGATGAACTGATTGTACTTAAGTTGTTCAATATTGCATGTAAGTTGCTAAACTCACACAGAAAAAATTACTTGTTTTGTGGAAAAAGGTTGCTTCAGTACTCAAAAAAGTAGTAGCAAAAAACAGTCAAAATAATCAGTACTTTCTCAATTTCTTTTCTAAAACTCCAACTTTAATTTCACGAGTTTAAATTATCTATGTAATAAAAACCATTTTCACTGAGAAAAAAAGTTTAAGCTTAGGATGACATTCAGTGTGCCTCCCGGGGTTTAAAAATGACAGACATTTTGAACATGGGGAGCCTTTAAGATGTATTTATAGACCCAAAGGATGTGACTGACAAACAGCTGGTCTACCAAAACAACCTGTAAAGTGGAAAGCGTTTTTTGAGATCTGAAGACTAATTTTATACAATTCTAAATTCTCCATTACTGCTATGAAGTCAAATCCTCAGTATTCCTTGCTCAGATGCTTTCATTGAGAGGCAATTTAACCTGATTTCATAATACTGGAAGAAATATCAGGAATCAGCATGACTGGGCTTGATAAGAACAGAGCTACAAGTCAACATGGATTTTATTTTTTACTATATTCAATTCACCACTACACAAAAGAGAAGAATATCCTAAGGTTGCAGGCAGTTCAGAGAAGTTTTTTAGCAGAGGAAATACAAACAATAGAAATATCCTACTCTATCATGTGTATGAAAAAAAATTACTAAAATATTGCTAAATTTTTCTCACACATACCATATTTTAATAAGTCCTACTACAAATTACCGCTGTTAACTAGTCTTACTGTTGACTTTTAAATAACAAATAATATATCATTTCAAATTAATACCGATTTTAATGACATGTATGCATAATTCTTTATTATATTCTATATTGTTATGTTCTTTTTTGTTTGGTATGGGTGTGTGCCAGATTAGCTCTCTAACAAGTTGGTGATTCTATATCCAAGTCTGAGTTCTGGCTTTGCCATTTACTAGCAATGTAGCCTTGGAAAAAATCCATTAATAGAATTAACATTCCTCAGCCAAATATCCTCATCTTTCATAATAATTATAAATAGTAATAACCCTTTACAGGTTGTCAAGATGATTAAAGATTGTGGACTGTCCCACAGTAAATAATCAATAAATATTAACATTACTTTCAGTGTAATTGTCCCATCTGAATCTATAAATTCCATGGTGAGTTCTTCCATGGGTTTTTGTTTGCATTATAAAGTTTATCTTTTCTTCCCTCTATGGCCTCATGGTCCTCAGATTACTTATTGTTCAAGTCCTTCTCCTACAAGAATTTCAGTGCAGGCTGAATCATGTCTGATGCCTCTGGTCAGTTCTTTAGCCCATTGCACAGTAAATTGTCCAAACCAATGTATGCCTTTTTAACATTTCTGAGTGCTTCCCATTCAGATCACTTCCTCTCAGGAAAACCCCGATGATCTATTTCTGACTCCACCACTTTGGATAGAGTAGGTTTGCTCTGTTTTGTCTACCAAAACTGTGTACAAAGGACACCCATACATCATGTGCAGAAAGTACTGAAGGCTGGGAATTACTGAATGGCTTCTCTTCAAGAAAAGCAGTGATTTGTCTGAAGCATGGCTTTTTTGTTTCTTAACCTAAGTGTCCTAGCAAGAAACATTTCTAAGTGGAGAAACAGGAAAACACCGGAGATTGTCAGTGTGTTTCCCAAAGGGATCATTTTCTAGTGTCACTGTGCCAGGAAACTGATCTTTCCCAGGGTCCTTTCCCACCCCTCAAACACAGTTAGAGACTGTATGTAGGGCCGATGCAAACTGTGTCATCAGTCAGAGAAGCCAAACTGAAGAGAAATGTGAGGCTGGCTTGTGGTTAGTGTGGCCATGAAGCCAGACTGATTGGTGGTGCCAGGAGGTTCAGTGTGGTACAATCAGAGGAAGGCAAGGATATGACCCATGTCATTACTTGCTTTATGACTCTCAGAACAACATGGGATCTTTAGAAGATGAAGTGGTCTGAAACCTCTCTTAAGGGAGGATGTGGACAAATTTTTTTTTAAGTAAACTCTGGAGAGATCAAATAGAGTACACTGCACAACAGAATCTCATAGAAGGAAGAACTGGAACAAATAAATATAATGCAAAAAATAGCTAGAAAGGAAAAAGTACATGAATTACTAAACCCATGCCCTCTTCCAAATTTAGATATGAACAAGTCAATGGAAAATCCCATGGTACAGGCATGAGAGGCCCTTAGAATGTTAAATCGCTGTTCATTAAGAGAAGGTAGGTTCTTCCAGAAGTGTTGGCATAAGGATTTATGGGGTCACTGAAGGTGGAGGCAGTGGTTATAAGTTTCACTGATGAGGAAATGAATGTGTATTACATTCTATTTAAGGACTTAAATTTCCAGGTCTTAGGATCTGAATCTGGGGATGGAGGTAAGTTTGAGAGCCTCAGTGTATAAGAGACCATATGCTCATTCACTGTTCTGGGGACCCAGTGCTGCCTTGGGTGTCTGGTTGGTGGTGATGTAGAAGAGGGCACATATGGGGAGGTATGCGACCAAACATCAGGAGTTGGAATTTACTTAATCCTTTGTTTGAATTCAGTACTGAGAGAGACGAGACTATTATTTCAGTTCATGAAAGTGACGCTATGCGGCAGCGCCCTTGCTGTGCTAGGTGTCCCCACAGCCGGACTTCAGCACCAGCCTGAATCGGGTATGGAGTCAGTTACTACCCCATCTTCCACCTGGGGATGTGTAAGACAGAGGAGGAGGAGGCACTAGAATTCTTGCCATCAAGGTAGATATTGAACAAAGCGATTACAGAGAAAAATAATAGAGACAGGACTGTATTTTCACCCCAAGTATTAGAGCATACATTCAGTCTGCAACAAGTAGGAATTGTTAATATTTGGGTGAATTTCTACCTTTTTTATAAACTAGATTTTAAAGATATTGTCAGATCTCCTAGTGTTCCACTAGTATCCAAAAGTTTCATAAACATAAAGATGTCAGAGCTCTTTTGTTAGAACTTGGGACTGTAGTACACTGTCAAAAATATTTTTGTATAAATGAATAAAAGATCTATTCATTATAATAGTTTGAGCTTCTAAGTAGTAAATAAATAATTAGGTCATTAAAATGAACAGAAAAAATACAAACATGTTGGTTGGTTTTCTTAACATATTAGAGATAGTTAAATATTATGAATATATCGAGGCCTAAGAAAATAAAACATAATTCAATTGAATTTTTATAAACTTTTCTTGAGTATTTACATTATGCCTGTGTTAACATACTGCATTAACATATAATTGAAAGAGCAAGTTCCTTCTCTTAAGCAATCTATTGAAAGATGTACAACCTAAGGAGATATTGCAATTCCTTTTGACAGTGGTATGTCGACAATATTCTGGAGGACTGCAGGGATTGATTTAAACAAAACTGAAATAAAGGAGCTATGATAGGCTCTGTGGGAGCTGTGATTAAGCCCACTCTCAAGAGTGGGGCAAAGAATAGTCAGCAAAGAACAGATCTAGGCACGCAGTATACTCGGTTCATGGCTAGGCAGAGGACTTCGTTTCAGGAGGGCTGAAAGGAGTTGGATGGGCAAGAGAAAAAAGCATGTATCAGTCAGAGGCAGAACTTCTAGAAGATGACAGAGGTTTCCTATGCTGTGGCTGCTTTATCATGCTCGTGGGCCCTCCTCAGCACCTGGGCTCTGCCCTCTTCAGCCAGCCACTTGTTCCTCTTTCTTTGTCACTCATGTCATTTGTCCCAGCCTGAGCCCTCCCAGTCCTTCTTTCTGCTCTTCTACTTTTCCAGCCTAGGATACCACCTTCAGTTTGCTGCTGTCGGGAAAATTCTTACGGTTCCTAAGGAACTTGGAATATATTCCACATGGAACAAAATTTGAAGGAAATCATGTGAGTGTCTTAAAAGCCTTATCCCCACTGATAATCACCGATATGTTAATTCAGGCATATGTGGTTTTGGTTTGCCATACAGTGGTGAGAATATCCCTGTTTGCTAGGGCACTTGTCTCCCCATCCAACAGCCAATCCCCACCCTCTTCCTCACAGCTCTTCGGACATGGGGACAGCCACTTATCCCTTTGCTTGAGAGTATCAGTTCTAATACCAAAGGCTTATGATTTATTCCCCAAATCCCTTACATGCATTCAGTGAGTCCTTCTGGGAGTTCATGGTTCTGGAGGCAAGAAAGTATGCAGATTAACCCAGATCTCACACCACTCACCACCAAACATCACCAGACATTCAATAAGCATGTATGTCCATTAGCCCCCTCAATCTTTGTTTCTTTAATCAGTGTAAAAGTTAGAATTACTCTTTTATATATAACCTCTAGATTCCAAGACTTTTCTACATTTAGAATTCCCCTCTGGAATTTCAATCAAATAGTTATATTTACCCCCTTTCTCCATTTAATTTGTCTTCAAATGCCAGTCATTCAAGATTAAGTTTAAAAAACCAGTTTATTTTCCTACTATTGCTTAGTTTTGTTGCTGTGCATTTTTTTCTTTCTTATTATGTTCTTATATTGTAATATTGTTATTAACATTATTTTCAAGTATTTTTTGTGGCAAATGTAATGTGGCTAGGAGACATATATAAGATAGGAAAATCTTTGGAAAATGTATCTCCATATGTAGACAGCTTTAACAAACTTTTGCACCAATCTTCTTTTAATGTGACTATTTCCTGTAGTTTTTTTGAAGACTATATAAACTAACAGTTGAAAAACCCTAAAAATGTTAATACCCCCTGAAATTTTCTTATCATCAGATAAAAAATGGTGGTATTTTGAAAGTGGAGTCAAGGTTTGGGGACAAATATAAAGGGACAGTTTTATACAAGAGAGGAATGCCATGGAACTTTTTATTTGAAGGAAATGTCCACCGAGTTCAACTATTCACTATGTGAAGATTCCCTCTTCAGCAAATAAGATTTCTCTTTTGAACGAAAGACTATGTTGAAGATGACCTGAATTAATTAGTTTATAATTATTAATTCATTATTTTGCCCATAAATCCCACTCTGTTTTATTCCCTGAAAATTTTGTTGGGTCTTATAATGAGATAAGTCAGTATGATCAAATACATACACACACACACATACACACACATGCACACATACAAACACATAAACACACACACACACTGTTAGACCTATGTGTAGCAGAAAAAATGTGCCTTCTTTTTAATCCAGTAAGTAATGTTTAAAGGTAAAATTCTTAAACCTCCTTGACTAAAGTTAAATAAAGCCTAGTCTGATTTTTTTAATAAAGGTAAAAATAACCCCTGACTACAAAAATGGCTCAAATTATAGAAATAAAAGATTTATATTTTTTAAAAAGAACTAGAGCCTTTTAACTTATTTGAACATAGCATTTCAACTAGATCAAATCCAGGTTTTTACCACCAAGAAAAGGTATCCAGTGCATAAAACAAATTGTTTTTTATATATTCATAACCATTTTAACAGTTTTCCTTTCAAATTTACAATATGCCACTCTTCTGAAATGTATAGTCAGAAACTCCAAGCCATTTTGACATAGATCCAGGAGGTAGTGAATATTCCAGATTAAAATGGAATCAAAAGCCTTTGATAGATCATCAAAGTATTTTCTATTTCATTTTTCTAAGTGTAATCTTGATATCTTGCCAGATGTCAGTTTCAACAAATTGCTGTTTAAGAATTGGGAGAAAATTGAGAAATTAGCTACAGAAACTTTTCATTCTTAGTAATTAATAATCTTAGGTATGCTAAACAGTTTCTCAGAAAGACTTGAAATTGTAGGTTTTATTTACTTTCCTATTTTTTGACAGCTGGAGCCAAAAATATTGTGTGTTTCTCTTCAGGGGCTTTTCAAACTGTACAAGCAGAAAAATAAAAGAAAGATAAGGGAAGTTTAACCCCATAAATAGTTTCCATTTCAACTTGCTTCTTTATTTTCATTTAGTGAATATACACCAATCTGGGCCTTCAGGCTGTGTACAGAAGAAAATTTGGATCCTAGTATGTTGCCAGGCAATATTTAAGAGACTTTAACTATTTTTTTTCCTTTGGAACACTGTCACAGTGAGAATTTAGGTGAAGTTTGATTTTGTATTGGATCATCATATGTATAGATCCAATCTTTCCTTAATTTTGCCCACCTATGCAGAGGAGGTAAAGGTAACAATATGTCCTTTACAGAAGAAAAATAATCATAATTTAGAGTCATGCCATAAGATAAAGTAGAATGCAACCATTAAAAAATCATGTTTTGAAACATATTTTGTAACATTAAAATTATATAAATTTAATTGAAATCATCAGGCTATGAAAATATGATATACAGCATGGTCCCTAAAAAAGTACCTGAAATTTGCTCAATAAAGGTTTGAATGATTCAAATGTTTCTGTTAAAGAACTCCTCCCACGCACATGCATCAATTTATTGCTGCAATAGAATTTTAACATAATCTTTGAAACAGTATGAGCTCTATGAGACAGCACAGAACTTGATAAATGTCAGAGCTTGACACATGTTGGGACAAATCATAGGAGATGTCAGGAAACAAGAGTCGAGAGAGTGATGTGGGAAAAGGAAAGCAAACAGACCTCAGAGACAAACTTCCGCATGGTTAGATCCCTCTGCGGCAGATGAACAAGCCTGGGAAGGCATTTGCAAATATGGTTACTTCTCCCATTAAGAAGGGAAAACAAAAAATTCTCTATTGTTGGAGGGGAGAATGCAAAAAAGGAAAGAAGTATCTAAGGAAAAGAATCCCAGTGAGGCCAGAAAGATTGCCTCTCTTCCTTCTTAGGAAGGAACATTTTTTGCACTTTCCCCCAACATAGAGAAGAGAAATTTTTCCCTTAATTGTATAAACGTTAAGTAGTATTAATGTTCTCTCCAATTTGGAAAGAAGAAGCCAAACATTATTTCTCTAATATTCTGTATTAGGTTCTCCAGAGAAATAAAACCGATAGGATATATAGAGATAAATATGAGGATATTTACTATAGGAATTGGCTCATGGTTTGCTGTAGGAATTGGCTAAGTGGTTATGGAGACCAAGAGGTCCCACAATTTGATGTCTGTGTGCTAGAGACCCAGGGAAGTCAACGGTGTGGCTCCCAGGACCAGGTGAAAGCTAAGAAGTGGGGGTCAGCTGGTGTAAGTCCCAGAGTCCCAAGGGCAAAGAATCAGGAGCTCTAAAGTCCAAAGTCAAGAGAAGAGGAGCATTCCAGCTTGAGCAGGGAGCTAACTCCCCCTTCCCCAGCCTTTTTGCTTTATTTTGCCTTAGCAGATTGTATGATGCCCATCCACTGTTGATGAGGGTAATCTTTACTCAGTCTACTGATTCAAATGTTAATCTCTTCCAGAAACACCCTTACAGACCCACCCAGAAAATAATCATTTACCAGTTATCTGGTCATCCCTTAACCCAGTCAGGCTGACATATAAAACTAGCCATCACAGCTCCCTTCATTTTTATTTCGTCTATTCCCCATCTTAACGTCAATTTTTACTTTCCCAAATCATGATATAATCAATTTACCTCGAACTTCTCTGTCTTTTCTACATCAAGATAAAGCGAAGAAACGCTTGCTGGTAGTCCAGGTGGCTTAGCAAGGAGAAGGAATGGTAGCTGTTCTCTGTTGTCATGACAATGAACTCTGGGCTGCTGCATCTTGTTGTCCTAGGAACACTCTGCAGTCACAAAGAATCTGCTGGTGCACCCAGCATCGTTCTTGAACAGGCCAGTCACTGAGGCTTTGAGGGCACGGTTTAAGGATTTCTGATGCCGGCAGTTTTATTTCTTTACAAACAGGTGATTTTACCCGAAGTGCTTACATCCCACCTTCCTTGTTCTTATCTATCAAGAAGATGAGAAGAGTGACTTTGGGTCATGAAGGAAGAAAAAAACACTGAGTTCAGCTTGTAACAACCCTAACTTCCAGAACTGAGAAAAGATTCCCTTGAGATGATAAAGTTGGCTGGAAGATCAATTATTTAATAGAATTATGGGAGGAGAGGATTCTGCTTTTTTTGTTTTTGTACTTAGGCATGATCTGTGGTCATGTAAAGATTACTGTGTCGAAGAAACTTAGATCTGAAAACAGAGCTGATTTTAAGCCCATAGGAAGCGCAGTACAGGACTCGCTGTAATGGCGAGGGTCTCTTCTGATTGATTGTGTTTGAGCCATCATGAGATGTTTTGAATATTAACTTTTCATATAAATCAAATCCAAATCATGTTTAAGGATGCAGTTAGCTAAGTTCTTTATCATGTATATTTTTGTCCTGAAATATTGCTGCTTAAATTTATTACATAGATATTTTGCTAGACATGTGACAGCTTAATAGTTGTGTAAGCTTTTTAGCTTAGTGCTTCATAATTTAAAAACAGCCCTGCCCAGAAACTCTTACTTTAACTGTGTACTATTTACAGAGTGGGAAAAATAAGAGTTTAATTACCAATTCACCCTTAATCACCCTAATTCAGTTTTACTTTTTTAAAAGGCATTTAAGTTTATTTGTCCTATTAGGAGGTCAATAGCAATCATTACTTTGTTTTGGCAAGTATCCCAATCCATTTGACCTTACCTCACAATACCATGGTTGCTATGAAGACATAAATTTGATGCCTAATCTAAATTTTTAATTACAAACTTTAATTATAAATTGTACATCTTAATTGTAAATTACAATATAATCTATGCATGTTGTAAAATGATTTCACATAGATATGAGCACACACACATACCATGTCCTTAATTGTATAAAATACAAAGTAAAACCCCTCATTGTTCTGCCTATTCCATATTCCCCAGAGAAAGCCACTGAAGGAGAATTTCGGTAATATAATGTTTATCAGAGAAAATCGATATTTTGGTTGATATTTTGGTAAATATTGCTTTACTTTATTGGTAGGGGTACACAGGTGACTCTGCACATATCCACACAGGCCACATGGGCCAAGGCTTGAAGCATACCTTATCTTAGTCTTGGCAGGAATCCTGTGATCTCCTAGAACCCAAGAAGATAGGAGGCTTGTGAGGAAAGACTAGGAGGCCATCTCTCACTCACTCCCTTGGTCCCAAGGGGAGGCTGTCATGAAACAGTTTCTCCTCACCTCCAGGGTCCGGAAGCTATGAGCTGTTCTCCACGCCATCTACTCCGACTATAGCTGCAGACTACAAAGCTGTTTAGCTGTAGTCTAGAACTGACTAGCACTCTAATAGTAGAGTGTCTCACAGCTTGAATGGCACTCATGTGGCCCCCTTTGCTATGGTGTCATCCATTCTGCATGTGGGACAAGGACCAGGTTGCTGGCACCTTTGGCCACTCTTCCTTATGCTATCTGTGTAAGTGATAAAATGCCCACATTTCAAAGTGCCTCATTGTTTCTTTACCAGCTGAACCTGTCAGGTCTTGGCCTTGACCTTGGTCTTGCTTTTATCTTGTGTGGTTGGCATGTTAAGTAATATAATCTTCAAAATTACTTTATGAAGTAGTGCTTTTATAAGGATGAATAAATTGAGTGCTATGGATTGAATGTCTGTGCTCCCCCACTCCAACATTCACATGTTGAACCTTAACTCCCAATATGATGGCATTAGGAAGTGGGGAGGGAGGTAGATTTAGATGGGATCACAAGGGTGGAGCCCCCATCATGGAATCAATGCCCATGGAATAAGGAGTAGAAAAGAAACCAGAACCCTTCTCTCTATTCAGGCACAAAGATGTTAGGTGAGCACACAGAAAGTGGCCGACTGCAAGCCAGAAAAGGGCCCTTGCCAAGAACCAAACCTCCCAGCACCCTTGATCTTGGTTTTCCAGCCACCAGAACTGGGAGAAGTAAGTGTGTGTTGTTTCAATCACCCAGTCTCTGGTATTTTATTATAGCTGCCTGAGCAATCTAAGACACTGGTAACATAGGACATCCCAGCAAGTGGTGGAATCCCAACTTAAACAAAGACAGTCTTTCTATGGAGACTGTACTCTGAACCACTCCGCTAAGCTGACTTTTACAGGTGTCCAAAACTATATAAAGAAGGAAAGGAAAGAAGGAAGGAAGGAGAAAAGAAAGAAAGGGAGGAAGGGAAAACAGAAGATGAGAAAAGTAAGCTAATCCACTAGTATAGCTACAATCTAAGATACAGATAATAATAAATATTGATGGGCATGTGGAGAAACTGGCACCCTCGTGCACTGCTGGTAGGAATTTTAAATGGAGCAGCACTTTGCTAAAAAGTCAGGCACTTCTTCAAAAGAACTCAGCAATTCCAATCCTAGGAATTCCAAGAAAAATGAAAACGTATGTCCACACAAAAATTTGTATATGAGTATTCACAGCAGCATTATTTGTAATAGCCTAACCTGTAGAAATATCCCAAATATCCATCAGTTGATGGATGGCTAAATAAAATGAGGCATATCCATACAAAAAAATATTATTCAGCCATAAAAGACAATGCAGTACTGTACATGCTACAACATGAATGAACCTGAATACATTATACAAAGTGAAAAAAGCCAATTGCAAAGAGCCATATATGATTCCATTAATATCAAATATTCAAAGTAGGTAAATCTATAAAGACAAAAATAGGTTAGAGTGTGCCTAGGGCTTGAGTGGGGGATGTTGTAAAAATGGGAAGTGACTTCCAAAGGTTATGGGGTTTCTTTTGAGGTTCTAAAATTGTGGTAATGGTTGCACACTCTGAGAATAATCTAAAAATTATAAGTTTACCCTTTAAATGGGTGAGTTGAATGATGTGTGAACCATATCTCATAAAGCTATTATGAAAAAAAGAAATCTAGGTTGTTTTTTAAGGTTTTAACTGCTTTACTTTTTACATTTAAATATTATACACATTTAGAATTTATTTTGATGTAAAAGGTGATATAAAGAGCTGGCCTTTATTCCTTTATGTCTAGCCAGTGTTTCTTGCATCATTTATTGAATAACCCAAATTTTTTACATGATTTTGGAATTCCACCTTTATTGTTTGGTAAACTACCTGAACTATATACTGGCTTAGTGTGTTACCTTGATGTGTCTATTCCTGTACCAATAAAATATGTTTTAATTATCACCATTTTACAATATATTTAAACTACTATTGCTTCTTCTTTTTCTCTTTACTATTTTTTTGGATTTATTGACTATTTCAAATAGTTTGTTTCAATTATTTTAAAACATTTTTAAATAGTATTTTACTGACATCAAGAATATACTTAGTATTTTTATAAGCTCATATTGAATTAAGATAATTAACAGACCATAAAAAATATTCATTTATACTAGTTTTATTCATGCATGTCTTTATTTACATCTCTTAGTGGAGTTTTTAAAATTAAATTTACCATTAAATTTTTTAATTTATTTAAATTAAATTTAATACTAAATCATTTGTTATTGCTGATATTTTAGTGTATGATATATTTTCTTCTATTAGGTTGACTCCATTTTTGTATAAAATGTAACTACATGACTTGGGTGTCTTAATTTTATAAAAAACTACTTACTGAATTTTATACCTATTTCTGTTTATAGTTGGCTCTTTCAGTCAAACCATAATGAAACCACCTAGAAATAATGGTGTTTTGATTACTTCTCTCCAATATTTGTGTCTCCTTTTCTTGTCTGTTTCCACTGACAGTTTCATTTTTTTTTTTAACAACTCGAGAAGCAATCTTTTAATTAATTAGCAGTTGAACTTTTTTCATCATGAGCATAGAAAAACTTAATTTAACATTATACACCAGTACATGTATATCATTAAAACAAGTTTCACAAAATACTGCATACTATGTGCTCTACTATTTTCTATTATATATTCTACTCTATTTCTTTTTTTTTTTTTTTTTTTTTTTGAGAGGGCATCTCTCATATTTATTGATCAAATGGTTGTTAACAACAATAAAATTCAGTTTAGGGGGGTCAACGCTCAATGTACAATCATTAATCCATCTCAAGCCTAATTCTCGTCAGCCTCCAATCTTCTGAGGCATAACGAACAAGTTCTTACATGGTGAACGAATTCTTACATAGTGATTAAATTCTTACATGGTGAACAGTACAAGGGCAGTCATCACAGAAACTTTCGGTTTTGATCACACATTATGAACTATAAACAATCAGGTCAAATATGAATATTCGTTTGATTTTTGTACTTGATTTATATGTTGATCCCACATTTCTCCTATTATTATTATTATTTTTATTTTTAATAAAATGCTGAAGTGGTAGGTAGATGCAAGATAAAGGTAGAAAACATAGTTTAGTGCTGTAAGAAGGCAAATGTAGATGATCAGATGATCAGGCGTGTGCCTATGGACTAAGTATTAATCCAGGCTAGACAAGGGCAGCAAGACATCCACGGATGCAGAAGATTTCTCTCAAAGCAGGGGGGGTGAGGTTCTGAGCCTCACCTCTGTTGATCCCCAAATTCTCACCTGATGGCCCCCCTGCGACTGTGCCTGTCTTAGGTTGTTCCTCCCTTGAGGAATCTTACCCGTCTCTGGCTAACCAGTCATCTTCCGGGGCCATACAGGGAAATGTAAAGTTGGTAAGTGAGAGAGAAGCCATATTGTTTGCAAAGGTTAGCTTTTTACTTCTTTGCAGATTTATGCCCTGTGGCTTCTATGCCCAGCACTTGTCTCGAGGTATCTTTACCACCTGGAGGAATTATGATACTCGGTAAATTTGATATGAGGCACAAATTCTATTTAAGGGTTGTAATTAGGAAGGAAGAAGAAAAGCTATAGATGTAGCATATGAAGGAAACTTGGGAGGATTGATTATTTCTTTGACATATCTTCTTGTATAGTACCTTAAGTATGTATAGGTTTTAAACTACTAACTAATTTGCACACACATATTAACATAATAGGAATACGGTGACATAAACAAAGCAAATCTGTAATTACCATCCATCTCCAGTGAAGCCAAGAAAACCATTTAGGCACCCTAGGCATTTGTGAAAATTTATCTATGATATGATGGATATTGTCCAACTGTACTTGAACCATCAGACAAATTAAAGCAGCCCATTTCTGGGATCTGTTCACATCCCATATGTTCTTTTAACCATAGATAGTCTATAGTCATGAGATTTTGGGGTAGCACAACTTGCACCCCTTCCAACTCCTGGTTGAGTTCCAACAGTACAGATCCGGTCAAATTCGTTGTCTCACTGTATGCACATGCCAGCCTAGACATCTCCCTCCTCATTCTTATGGCAAGTCCAGGAGACGGTGGGCTGGATGCAGCCACAACCGCAGCATCGTCCGGATCCCTGTGGAGGCTTTTTGATGATCATCCCCCGGCACAAGTCCTCCAGAGAGTGCTGATGCCGGAAGCTCCTCCTCATATCGTATCTTAGTTCATTTTCTGGGTATCCAAGCTAGGCCTTGATCTTCTGCATAGAAACAAACAGACCCTTTGCCCACACTTTGACATGCCCTCTATACCACTGTGCAGAACTCATTGGAGGTCAGCACACAGTATGACAGTTTCATTTTTTAAAAAATACATTATCTTCATCCTATTCCTAACATTAGTCGAAGTCTTTTTACTGCTTTTCTAGTCTTACTTCTGCCTTTGGTAGAGGAAAAAAATATCATTCCTCTATCTGGAAAGAACTTTCTGGACTGGGGGACAACATGTATAAATTCTGTGAAGTGAAAATGCTCTTGACACAGTTGAGTAAAGAAGTCAAGGTCGTTGAAGGTAAGGCAAGGGCATGGGAGATGAGACCCAAATTCAGGATGCAGGTGAAGGCATAGGGTGACTACCTGTCATAGTTTGGCACATTTCCCTGGTTTTAGCTCTGAAAATCCTGTGTCCCAGAAAACCCCTCAGTCCAGAGCAAATCATAAGCACTGAATTACCCTAACAGATGGAGGACTTTGTAAGCCATGGTAAGGAATTTGAATGGTATTCTCAATGCAGTAGGATGCAATTGCACAATTTTGAGCAGAAGTTTACATTCTGGAGCAATTTAAATTGAAATAGTCATATTCATGAAATTGCCTGGGTGGGTGTCGCACTGTTGAACAGGTGGCAGAAGCAAATTATGGATGGTTTTTTAACAGTTTCCCAATTCCTTACATGAATATTGTTGTGTTTTAGTTTTCTTTGTTCTGTGGTGAGTTTTAGTATATAGTATTAGCCCAATTAGCCCAGGTTTCTGTTTATTTTAGTGGATTTGTGTGAAATACATGCTAATAGTTTTAAACCACCTTGCATCGGTATTTTTGGTTCTACTTCACCTTTAAATGTGATGTTCCTCTCTGTTCCCTTGCTTATTGATTGTGGTGGCAAATACTTTGTATCAATAAGTTATTTTCAATGAAACTAACATTTGCTTTAGTATTTATTAGTTTATTTTTCTGCTTTTCTTTGGCTTATTTTTCTTTTTCTGGGTTCTTACATCAAATTCATTTGTTTGTCCTTTTCTTATTTTAGACTATAAATTGAATGAGCATGATGTTAGCTTTTCCCAAAGACTCTGAGCATAATGGTTTTAATATAATTTTCAAGACATTCTGCAATTTCATTTTGAAGTCCTATTTGATCTGAGGGTTACTTTAAAGTGTGGATTTTAATTTTGAAATGGCTACATTTTTGTTTTGGTTTATCATTTTTAATACCAGTTTTATTGTATTGTATTTAGAAAATGACTGCTTCTTTGAGGTCTCTTTTTAAAAAACATATTAGCACTTGTAATGAATTACATTATTTTTTATTTATTCATTATTAATTCTACTCTCTTAGTGAATTTCAATTATTCAATGCAGTGTTACTAACTAAAGTCACCACATTATGCATCAGTCTTCAGACTTCATTCATGTCCTAACTGAAAGTTTGTACCCTTTTACCAACCTCTCCCTATTTCCCTGTCTCCCACCCGCAATCTCTGGCAACATCCATTCTCCTCTTGGTTTCTATTAGTTTGACTTTTTTTCTTTTTTCTTAATTCCATATATAAGTGATGCCATGCACTACTTACCTTTTTCTGTGTAGCTTACTTCACTTAGCAAAATGCTCTCTAGTTCCATCCATGTTGTTACAAATGGCAAGATTTCCTTCCTTTTATGGCTGAATAATATTCCATTGTATATAAGCCATTTTCTTTATGCAAACATCCATTGACAGATATGTAGATTGTTTCCATACCTTGGCTATTGTGAATACTGCTGCAGTGAACATGAAAGCATAAATATCTCTCCAAGGTAATGACTTGAGTTTTCATTTTGGTCCCCAATCTGTTATTCTTTATTTTCATGGTCCTCAGGTAGTTGCTCTAAGTATTCTATCCCAAGGTTTTAGTTGTAATCAATAGCATAGGTGAAATGGAGTGTACTTATTCCATTTTAGCCAGAACTGGAATTGTACCAGGGCAATGTTCACACCCCATGGTGGAAGGTGAGATATCCATCCACAACCTTTATAATAACTTCTTATCATAAAGGTTATTTATAACAAGAGGGCAGGGAAATGCCTTTGCAATTTTGTTTCTTTTATACCTAGTGCCACATTCAAAAGGCCACTTGGTAACTGCATTTTAATGAGAACTAGGTAACAGACCTCTATTAGATGGCACTTCTAAGTAGTTTGCATCTCCTTCCATTTTTGTGTGGCCATGTATGAAATGCTTTCTAGTCTCCTATTTTCTCTATAGCTTGACAAAGAAATGGAGGTATGGAAAAGGGTAATTTCAAATAATGGAGAAACAATAGTATTATTGCAATTTTAACATTTTTAAAAAGTTTATAGTACTAATATATTATCTGTGGATGCTGGAAATTCTTAATGGTAACCAAATTGTCAAAGCCAAAACTAAAATGTATGAATCTCACAGAGAATAGAGAAAAATCACTTCCACTGTAATCAATCTATCATGTCTTTGTTAGCAAAGTATCATTTTTGTATGTATCTACTCTAAATGAACAGTGTATGCATTAATTAATGCTAGAGAATCAGCTTTTGAGGCTGACAAGAAACGATTTCAGATAAACATAGAAATGAACAACTTTGGTGAGGATAGCAAAGGAAAATGAGTGAATCAGAGAGGGGAAGAGAAATCATTTCATTTAGAGGCTGAAAAAATAAGAAAAAACCTCAAGAGAATTAGGTAAGAGCAACTGTGTACAAAAGCCAGAGATGCAAAATGAGAAATCAGGTTTAGCAACTGCTTCCTTGAGACCCAGTGGAAATGAATCAAAAGTTGTCATTGTATCTGAGGCAGAATCAAGGTGGCTTTAGGGAGAAGAAGCTTCCTAGAGATCTCTGGAGAGAAACACCAAGGTAGGAAAAGGGTAGATTTAGGAAAATCAATTTGGCAGGCTGAACCAAGTAAACACTTATTTATTCCTCTTAATTCTGCCTACCTACCTACATACACATGTTTTCTGCTTTAAAATAAGAGATGTAAGATGGTGCTTCTATTCCAGACATGTGATGGTGTGGGACGGGGTGAGGGTTAGGGGAGAGAGTTGGGCTGCCACTTCCAGTAAGCAAGTAATCAAAGAGTGGTGACTGCAGAAGGGACAGCAAAGGCAGGGACCCTGGATTTCCTGTACCTGCACACCTTCCTTGAAAGTGTTCATGATAATGAAATAGTAGTGGGAGATTCTAAAAACATATTCTGCTTTGATTTGGCTTTCAATGTGTGCTTCTTGTTTTAAAGTAAAACTCTTTAGCATCAACTGAGAGTGGATAATTGGAGACCATTTTGTAATTTTGGTTATGCATTCATACCACTCTGTTTTCCAAATCATATGTTAGAAGAAAATAAATGGCTGCAAATAAGCTATAGGTAATATACATAACACTTGACTCACCACTAGAGGAATGATTTCCACTTTGTAACAATATTAAGTCAATATTAAGAATTTGAGGTCTTATTAAAAGATTTTCTAAAAATGACAGCTCTTAGAGATAAATCTGTAGCCACAAACTAAATCAAATAATGTGATTTGACAGGCACATAATGGGAAATTCACTATAAAGTATCCACATGAAATAGTGCAGTGAGGAGAATACATTATCTTTTACTATCAAAAATATGCTTTGTTCAGCACTGTAGTGTAGAGTATCTTATTGGCAGGAAAAGTAAAGGCTCTTGGGTTTGTCCCAGATGTGAACTTAGGAAGGCCCCACAGCTGCTCTCTTAGATCGTTTGAGGTAAACCATTTAGGAAGAGACAGAGAGTGTTTTATCATAAACATTCTTATCCATGTTTTATCCTCAATTATTTCTTTACCTCAGATTTCTTTTCAAGTACAGATCTTGACTTATTATCATAAAGTAAAGAAACTAAAGTTTTGCAACTAGAATATTAATAAATATTTTGGACTTTAAAGTCTACCAGTGAAGCAGAGAGTGAAGCAGAAGCCAGGGACCAAGGGAGAGGAGGGAAGTTCCCCTCCTGGATCCCACCTGGTCAGAAGCCTGCTTGGCAGTGCTGGGAACTCCAGAGTGACAGCTCAGACCCTCCCTCCTGGGAGCGACTCTGCTCCCCAGAGTATGTCTGTGCAGGGGGTCAAAAAAGCCTGGTCATGTGTCAGTGCGAATTGACCTAAGAGAGATACCTCAGAATTTCTGGGCTACTCAAGATTTTTGACCACATGATATCCGAAACGAGAACAATATATGGAAAGCTTCAAAATTTGTATGGGGAAATCCACATAAATTGGGGGCAATTCCCTCTTCACTGAAACTAAGATTATCATAAAGCTTTTGGTGCAAATCAAAAGCAAATATTCTCCCAGAATATTCAAAACAGCCCCACCAGCTTCTTTGTTTTGCTGTACAAAAAAGACTCTTGAAGTAGGCTTCCTGGTGTTGCTCCCTTTTGCTCCTTGATTAAACTGTGAAGTCTGAGCTCTGTGATTTCTGGTTCATGCTGCTCATTTCATGCTTTCAAATTGAAAATAATAATTTCCTGACCTTCTCCTTTTCATTCTTATTCATTTTTCTCCAGCTAGTAGAGTGAGGGTGAACTTTGACAATCTTGGATCTTGCTCTACCCCCAGAAGACGAAGCTACCAGCTTTTGCAAGCTATTCAGGAGTTTGGCATCTGCTTTTTACAACTTTGCTGGTTATTTCCTGGTTTTCAGTTTTTTTTATTGGAAATTGTGACTGAGATCATGTATTGCCTTAAATTTATGATAAGCAGTATACTCTTCCAAGGACCTAGAAACATCGGTAGCCAGATTATGGAGATTGTAAGTTAACTACGTTTCCCTACAGACCAGTAGTTCCTTCTGGCTTACATAGAATCCTATGCTGCCACCACTAGTAGAAGATATTCAAGATCTTGGAGAGTTGTGCAACAAATCACACAAATGCTCTCTTTTTACTGGGCAGTCAGTTCTGTTGGTCAGCAGTTTGGTGGCAAGGGTAAAATAGTGAGAGTGGAGAAAGAGAATGGAAAGTAGCTGAAATATATTAAAAAGAGTCATTAATGAACTTCTGCCCCTCACATCTTTTGACAATAAAGTTTGGGTCTCACAGTTTTTCTCATTAATCCCAATAGCAACTACAGAATGGCTCAAAACACATTTAAAACCTTTTCTTATATGGGGAAACAGAAATTAACTTCAGTATCCTACTCTCAGAGGCATCAAAATATTAATAGCATTTCAAATACTCAGCATGTGTATATTGGGATCTTATCAATAAAGTGACACCACAGTCAATGACATGATAAGTAACTTTAAATATATAGCTGAACTTCCTGAGTATAAGGCTTACAAATGTAGTCAATTACTTCCTTATTTAGTTTGATTTTTGTCTGGATATCTGCTTTTATGGGTAAAGCTGAAGTGTGTTGCCTACTTATCCTAGAAATTATGGAAGCTTAATAGAATTTTTTAAGTTATTTACCATTCCATTATCCATTTTTTAATATGCCTTATATTTTTGTTTTGCACAGTTTTGACTTACTAAAACTATCTAATAACTTTTATATAAACTGTAAATTTTGGATCTAGTAACATGACAGGCGATACCAATTGTCCAATGATGAACAATTGATGGCTTGGTTGCTTGATTATTTTACTCATAACTTATGTAATATTATGTATCCAGAATTTCAAGAAATCCTGGATAAATCAGGCAGTTCTTTACTTCAAGAGCTAAGAGATTAGTAAAGAAGAAATTTGTACCAATAACCAAGGTATATAGATGACTAGAAAAAGAATTCTTTGCTAATTTGTACATGTGAGTTAGTAAGAAAAAGCTACTTTAGCATTATGTAATTGGAAAAGGTGAGCTAATTAGGTTCACACTGCAGGGAAATTGTTTGAAAGACTACATTATTTAAACCACTTAAAGAACCTCCATACTGTATGCGTTATTCTAAAGTTTTTTTAAAAGCTTTATCTATATTTCATAAATCTTTCTAAAATTCATAAATAAAATCCCACACAGAGAATAAACATAAAGTAAAAAGTAAAGGATATCTTTTAGATGTCTATAAAAATATTCTTACTAATTTTGATTATTATAAAAGGTGAAGATTCTTTGCAAAACTCTGAATATACAGAAAGATTTCATATAGAAGGTGTAATTTGAGCTGACAGTAAAAAATGTATAGATGCTAAGTGTAAAAAGAAGAAAGGCAGTGTTAGGAACACTGTTGGCAGCCGCGCTCAGAAAATAGCGCCCAATGCAGGGCAGCCGGAAGGCCCCGAACTTCCTAATGACAAATCATCCCACACCACTAAACTACATGCTAATTGCGCCTTGGCATAAGGACCAATGAGACAAAAAGAAGAAAGGCAGTGTTAGGAACACCACATAGACAGCAAAGACATGGCACAGGAAAATGTGATGTGCATGGCAATTCAGGGTAGGCTTGTAGAGCCTGAGGGGGACTGATGGTGGATTTGGTAAGTATGTTGGGATGACAATGTAGAAGAATTGAATTCTGGGCTACCTGGTATGGCT
Organism: Manis javanica; assembly: GCF_040802235.1. Classification (NCBI taxonomy): domain Eukaryota; kingdom Metazoa; phylum Chordata; class Mammalia; order Pholidota; family Manidae; genus Manis; species Manis javanica. The sequence goes on from NC_133157.1 coordinate 157,194,065, forward strand.
ACTCTGAGATGACAGTAGGAAGCCATCAAAACATTTGAGTAGACAAGTACACGATATTCAAGTTGTTTTTTAGGAAGATTAAAGTAGCTGTAGAGTTTTGAATGCACTGGAGTGAGGCAACATTGAAATGTTGCTGTAGTAGTCCAGATGAAGACAATAATTAAATATATAGTGATTGAGTGAGTGACAGAATGACAGTAATAATAGTAGGAAAAGAAAGAAGGGGACAACTGCAAGATGATATCCTAGTGACAGAATTAATCATACGTTAAACAGTGTGAAAAATTCTACCCCTTTCATTCACTTTCCCTTGAAATGTAAAAATGACCCTTGCTTTGGAAGACTGTTGCACAAGCACTAAACAATCTCAAATAATGGATCAAATCCTGAAGCAGCTATAGTTAGTACACCACATGAATTTGAGTTTCTTCTTGTTCTTGCATAAAAGTTTAAGGCCATGTACTCAGATCACTTTTAAGAATACCATGCAACAGTCAAGTTGACTGAAAGCACGTATTTCCATCAGACTTTCTGCCAAGCTGCAACTTTACAGTGAAACTGTAGCATGCCAAACAGAGATTCAGAGCACTGCATTCCTTCTGAATTCAGGTGCCCCAGGTGACCTGTGGATGTATATTGTCCCACCTTTGGAATTAAAGAGGAGTCTCACTGAAGTATTTGGCTTGCAGAGCAATTAAACCCATGCACATGTTTATGTTTATGTCAGTGATTTACTGGGCTGTCTCTTCAAATTAAGCTTCGACTATCCTACCTTCCTTTATGTCCGTTGTTCTTGCTGAAGTCTAAATAAAGGAGATTTAATCCAATTAAACTATAGACTGAAAATAACACTAAAAGGGAAAAGTAAGCAATTATTGAAATTCCAAGAGCTCTTTTAGTTCATCCACCTCTACTGCTATTGCGGAGCCCCCGGAGGGGCACTTGGTAAGTGCATAAATAAAAAGCCAAGTACTATCAAGTAATTGTCTGGCAATATCAGGAAATTTCCATCTTATTTCAGATAAAAAGCGCCCATTGGTGTCAGTGAGCATAACATAACAGTGAGGAGGTCCATACTGGAATGCAATGGCTTTTCCCCAGTAAGCTGTAAAGGGCAGGCTGAGTTATTATGGTCATGCCTTGCCAAACAAGTTTCAGCTGAAGTCAGGAAAGTGGAAAATGCCTGGGTATTTCATTGTTTAATGGAGAACACCAAATATATTTAGAGGCAAGCAAGAGGCAGCAATTTATTGACTGACAGACATGCTCAAACGGAAATAGTGAACTAGACTGCTGGTTGTAGAATAGGTTTTCCTATAATAGGTTACAACTGCAAGTCCCTGGAAAAGACCACCCTCCCGAAGAATGGAGCAACTAGGCATGTGTGCATAAGCACAGGCAATCAGAATGGCCCATATTTTCAAACCAGACAATTTAGGAAATTATCTGACTGGAATTTTAAAACCTGCATTTCTACTTCATATATCACAAAGCACCATATTTCTTATCCTGTAATACTTTAAGCATGAAATTCCACAACAGAAAAGTTAAATGAAAATTATTCTTTTCCAACCTTTGAAATCCTTCCTTATTAATTTTAAGTCACTAGGACTATTGTGAATTACTAAATAGTCTGGAACATAGAACGTTTCTAAAACAGTTGTTATATTAAAAGAGAGAGGAGACAGAGAGAGAGACAGAGACACAGCAGAGAGGAGATGGGAGAGAGAGGCAAGAAGAGATGGAGCAAAAGAGAGAGAAGCAAAATATTCTTCACTGAGGGACGGAAAGAAAACTAACTTACCAGTCCTTTGTGCATGTTCTAATTTGTGCATTCCACTTCTCAGAGTAGCCATTGTGGTATTTTGGACCCCAGCTGAATAAGGAGAGACAAAGAGAGGTTAAATACGTTGTCCACAGTCATGGAGATAGAAGAAACCTGAAGATGAGCTTTTTTTCACTATAAACTTCTGATTTATAAACCCTGGTGTTCCCCACTATATCCTCAGCATCCCAAGAGTTGATAGGGAAAACTCCTTGAGAATTAGCTCAATGACAAAGTGAAATTTATTTCCATTATGTCAATGTTTGACATTCAAGTGATTGATTCTAAAGTACTTAAAAATAGTATATTTCACAATTCTCCATATCATTCTGGGATGAAGACATGTGTCCTATTTCTACCACAACTTAGCTGTGTGAACAGTGAGAAGCATCAGAACTGGAAACCCAGTAAGACCCTCCATTAAACTGAAGACCTCCTTTCTTATACACTCTTCATGCACATATCCCAATATCCGAAAGGTAAATATTTTTATATTTGCCTTATCTCTCTTTCTCCCTTCCTCTCTTCCTCTTCTTCCCTCTCTCCCCACCTCTCTATGTATATACACATACATATATATTTTCCTAGATTTGACTAGTAGAAGCACTATTAAGCTGATTTCTGTATTCTTTTGACATTTTCCCCATCATTTTTTGAGCAATTCCTACTTTGTTACACAAAATGACGTTTAAGGCTATTCTATCTTTTTCCTGCCCTAGACTTGGAATTTCTATAAAGACCTCTCTTTCCTTTTAGTGGGAACTGATATTTAGATCTGTGTTCTCAGTGTGCTCATTGCTTCTGGGATGTCATTGTTTTCTAAGGCTCCTCAGAGACTAGAAGCAGGACATACTCACACTCACAAATTCACCTATATGGGTGCTTGTTTTTAAATCCATTTATCTGCCTCTATCTATATATACATATATATTAAAAATCATGAGTTCCCATCTCTACATCCAATTTCAATTCAATTTCACAGGGTTTATGCTGTATCCTTCACCTCAATCTTTCTGATACGTTGAACCCACTGTTCTTGCCCCAGGTCCTCAAAACCCTATTTTATATCATAAAATAATTTGGAAATGATATTAAGAATTGAAAGGAAAATATTTCTTTTCACATGTAGTCTCATTTTATTCATAGCAAAAATATGGAATACCAACAGTCAGGGCTGGAGAAGGGTGAAGATTTTCAGGTCTAGTCAGTGTTTTATGTGCTCACAAATTTACAAAATAGGAAAAGAAATAGTTTCTTAGTGCAATTTTTTTTTATCATTTTGTTGCCAAATCATATATAAGATCTCCCTAAAAATGTAGGGGACATGTGAAGCTTTCCACTAGCACTGAATTTATTTCATAGGGGTTTTTCTTGGTGTGTGTTATCTATATGGGACTTCCGACTCCAGCCAACATCAAGGAGACTGATTCCTCCCAGTTTTTCTCTCTAAAAAACACTGGATGTAACACATACAAAAACAAGCCTAGGGAAGCTCTGAAGGGTGGAAACATGACAGGCTGCCTATGGACCTCAGGGCTTCAGGAACAGCACAGTGGTGAGTCACCTAGTGCTCCTTTGTTGCCTCCTCCAATCCAAACAGAGCACTTCAGAAGCTGTCAAACTTCAACTGCCAACAGCACAGGAGACAAAAACAGCACTTCAAGAATATCCTATTCCCTATCAACAAAGAATGGAGGACAAATTCCCTGTCATCAGAATATCTTTTTTCCTATTCTAAACAAACATCAATAAAAAAACTATACCATTGTTTCAGTGGGGCTGAGCAAGGAAACTGTTCTTCCATGTGTGTAAGCAAGCATGGTGCTCTATTTTCATACTGGGTGGTATCAGTATTTCCAAAAGAGGAGCTGAGCCTCCACCCTGACCCAATACCAATAAGACTAGAAAAGGATGTGCAAGGCAGGGCTCATCACCATGGCTGGTGGCCCAGGAGAAGCTGGATGTCTGCACCCACCCAGCAGTCATGAGTTGTCTAACTGAGGAGGCACAAAGATGGCCTGATATAATTAGTGCACCACTTTCCCCGACCCTGGTAGCTTCAATCAGGCAGAAAAAGATGGTGGGAGGCAAAGCTACGTGGCACTCCACTGAACTTCTCCACGCCCTTGGTGCCCTGAGGTTCTGTGGGGAGCTAAACCTCTAACCCCCCTCCATAGCAACTAAGTGTGAAGCTGAGCATTAGCACCTACTGGACCCCCACACTACACATCAACAGGGTGACAGTCTCAGGGGAAAAAAGGACTAAATAAAATTCGTTCATATAATATAATATCCAAAATGTCCAGCAGACAATTGAAAAATCACAACAGAGTCCCAGCTTGAATGAGAAAAAGTCAACAAATACCAACACCCAGATGAATCAGACGGTGGAATTAGTGACAAGGATTTTAAAGTGTTATCATAAAAATACTGCACTACACAATTATGAATTCTCTTGACACAATTAAAAAGGGAAATTTTAGCAAAGAAATAACACTTATACAAAAGACCCAAATAGATGACTCTAGTTGATAACTTGATGTTACATAATTGAAATTGCTAAGAGAGCAGAATTTAAATGTTCTTGACACCACCAACAACAAAAAAGGTAAGAAAGAAAAAAAAAGGTAAATATGTAAGGATTGATATGTTAATGACCTTGATGGTAGAATCCTTCTACCATGTATACATATATCAAATCATCATGTTTTACACTTTAAATATCTCACAATTTTGTGAATTATGCCTCAATAAAGCTGGAAGAAAAGAACCAAGTAAACAGTTTTGAGCTGAGAAATATAATAACTGATAATAAAAAAGAACCCTATTAGATGGGTTTAGTCATAAAATAGAGATGATAGAGGATAGAATCAGTGAACTTGAAGACAGATCCGTAGAATTTATAAAATCTGAACAATAGAGAGAAAGTAAAACACATACATTTTTTATTGGAAAAAATGAACAGAATGTCAAAAACTTATGAGGCACAATGAAAGATCTAATAACATTCATATCATTGTAGTCTCAGAAGGAGTGGAAACAAAGAATGGGACTGAAAAATTGTTCAAAGATATAGTGACTGAAAACTTGCCAAATATGGTGGAAAGCATAAACATTGTTATGTTTATGTTTACATTCAGAAAGCCAAGCAAACCTCAAGCAGGATAAACCCAAATAAATCCATGCCAAGACATATGATTCAATTTGTGAAACTAAAGACCAAAAAGAACTTGACAGTAGCAGAGAGGAAAACCCATTATCTATAGTTAAACAACTACTTGTTTAGGGCAGATTTCTCATCTGTAACCATGGAGGGCAAAAGGAAGGGACACAACATTGTTCAAGTAAAAGAAAGGCACTGTCCATGGGAAATTCTATACCAGGAGAAAATATCCTTCAGGAATGAGGAGGAAGTCAGGATATTCTCAGAAAGAAAACACAGAATTTATTGCTAACATGCCTAACCCTAAAAAAATGGCAAATGGAAGGCCTTTAAACACCCAGGTAATAATAATTGTTGTCAACTGCTTCTTTTTCCCCCTGTAGGTAGATTCTTTGGAGAAATGTAATAAATACATTTTGTATTGAACAATACTGTTATCTGGAGACCCTCCCGGAGATCTCGGTTCAAGAGCAATGTTGTCTGTAACAAGCTAGAAAGTATGAGCTGTACATGTGATCCTGATTTTCTGCTGCTGGATTGTGATAGAAATGTGGTCCTACTGTGGAGCCTCAGCACAACTGCTCCCAGATGGAGACTTAAAGACTGATGACAGAGCATTTCTCAGTATTTGAATACAGCTGATATGGCACCAAGAAAAAAACTCCAACTGCCCCCAGAAGAGAAGAAATCCCATTTAGAAATATACTTGGGAGAACTCTTCTCAGGAGAATGCCAGTGATGAAGACTTTCTGAAACTAAACCCAGGACTATTCTCATGCAAGAAAAGAGTAGGAATCTTTGATTTTGTTCAAAAAGGTTAGGGATGAGGGTGGAGGAATAGTAGTTTGGGGGGTGATTTAAGGGAAAAAATAACTTTTCCATTAGTCTTCTGTCTGAATATTCAAAGTCTGGAACACATCAAATGCAGTTAAAAATAAAGCAGATTGTTTTGCTTATCTGTCATCCCAGTGCAGTTTCCATATTATTTAAAATAGCAAGCTATCTTTAGGTGACTTTAGCCTTAGTGATGTGAATTGTAGTTTTCTTTATGATGTCAGAGCTTAGTTATTTAGTAAGCGGGAGGAAAACTATCTAACAGAATGTACCTTAATAGGAAGAAAATTGGTTGAACTGAATAAACTAGAGTTTACATTCCCTCAGTGTCTATTTTTCATATAATATTATGCCATGCTACTGGAGCCTCAGCCAAGAATTGAATTTTATTCTTTCTGGCCCTGTAATTTCTTTTCAGTAAGAAATATCCAGGCTAAGACACAATAATACATTCAAATAAATTTAGCAAGTACTTGCTTGGCTTATTCTCAAAGGGATCAAGAAAGGAAATGGAGAACCCCAATGATAAGCTTTTCAAAGTAACATTTTGAAATCTGCAAATTTGAAGTAATAATGTTTTATGGTGGTTCAGATATATAATATATTTTATAGAATGTTCAGAAAAAGAAAATGATCAATCCATAGCCTTTTAGACATAGATGATATGGCAATGTGTTTGATATATAGTAAATATATGAAAATGATTTCAATTCAAGTATAGTATAGAATAAGGTTTGTTAAAGATCTTTATAAAGCACATGGTGGTATTTGGGGTTAAACTAGGTTTCATTTGTGATGTAAGGGAAATATTCAATAATTTTTTATGTGTTAAGGAGTTATTGAATTACCAGTAGGTAGTTTACTGCTTTAGTCTCTCATGATCACTAAACATGTATTAAGCATGGAAATTAGACATTTTTTGTTATGTGACTTGTTAATACTACTCTTTCCCAACAAGGATTTGTGATGAGAAATGAGTGCCATGAGAAGTAGCCCGGAGGACACCAGTTCTGAAATTCTGCTACTCATTAGTACTGTATGGGGATGCTTTACAATAAGCATCTTAAAGGAAAGGGACATATTCAAACTCAGTATTTCTTATAAGAGTGCAAAAAATAAAATATAACAAGCCTGAATGTAATATGCATTAGTGGAGGGAGGTTTCAGAATGGCCAGTGTTTTTATCTTTTTGTTTATTAATTTAATATGGCTTTTTCATTTTATTTTGCTTTGTTTTAATTCCTTAGGTCTTTGCCAACCATAATACTGAAATCGAGAAGCTAAATGATATTATTTCCAGGTTGCCCAAATAGGGAAATTGTAGAATGCTCACTGTGTTTGATTAATGTAGTTTCCATATCAAGTAACTATAGGCAACTGAAGGAAATTTCACAAACATGAACTACTAGAATTTTAGAGGAAGTGAATGCAGTGAACCACCAAATCTCAGGGGTTTGTTTTAACCTCAGAAGTAATTCTATCTTTATAGTTAATCAGTGACATAGTTAAGAATTCAAGAGAAAATATCCCATTTTGCCAAGATTGTCTGTAGATGTTTAAATTCAAGTAAACAAGAAAAAAAAGTGACCCAAAGACAGTAACTTTCAAGGGTTTCACTGTAATTCAAAAAAAGCCTTCTCTTAATCTTCTGTATCCGTGGATGTTTTATTGCCCTTGTCTAGCTCGGATTAACACATAGTCTACAAGCACACACCTGATCATCTACAATTGCTCTCTTACAACACTAAACTATGTTTTCTACCTTTATCTTGCATCTACCTACCACTTCAGCATTTTATTAAAAATAAAAATAATAATAATAATAAAGGGAGAAATGTGGGATCCACATATAAATCAAGTATAAAAATCAAATGAATATTCATATTTGACCTGATTATTTATAGTTCATAATGCGTGATCAAAACCGAAAGTTTCTGTGATGACTGCCCTTGTACTGTTCACCATGTAAGAACTTATTCACTATGTAAGAATTCGTTCACCATGTAAGAACTTGTTCGTTATGCTTCAGAAGATTGGAGACTGACGAGAATTAGGCTTGAGATGGATTAATGATTGTGCATTGAGCATTGACTCCCCTATACAGAATTTTATTGTTGTTAACAACCATTTGATCAATAAATATGAGAGATGCCCTCTAAAAAAAAAAAAAAAAAAAGCCTTCTCTTTAACCAGGGCTGTTTTTGACTAGCTGTATGGTCTTGGAATTTGAGTTAATGAAGGAATGGTCATTGGTAAGTGTTCTCCCATTTTAGATGAGTCTTTTGGAGTCCATGAGCTAGAGGGAAACAATAGGAGGTGGTGCTGGAGCTGAAAACGTTCTCTTTTCTCTAACTGATGTGATGCAACAGGTTTTTAGAGAAAGTGACCTTGGAGTTAGACCAGCCAAACTTCAGGTCAGGTGTTCTCACCTACTCCTTCATGACCTCATCAACTTCCTGAGCTCATCAACAAAAGGAGGCCTGTAATACTTTCTCTGTTTATTTCACATGCTTGTCGTGAGACCATGATGAACTAATAGATATGAAACTGCTTTATATACAGTAAATCATTATACTAGGAAAATATGTTGTTTTCTTTCATAACATCAAGGTGAGCTAAATTAAAATGATCCTTGTTATCCAAATTGGTTAAACATGACCAAGTAGTAGTATCTGGTCATTTTTCACACTTAGAAATGAAAAACTCACTGTTAATGTATCAATATCATGACTGAATCAATGGCTTTGAGGTCTTACAAGAAAATTACAGACTACAGATTGGCTTACCCTTGGGGTTTAAATACTATGCTCTCTGGGATTAATAAATTTTATAAGAAATATTTGCTAAATGAAGTGATGAATGAAAAATCATGTCCATAGAAATAAATCCAACCCTGTAGATTCTAGAGTTTCAGGAGAGCTACTCACCTGAAGGTCATTGCCTTAGAGAAAAGAGAACGTTTTCAGCTCCAGCACCACCTCCTATTGTTTCCCTCTAGCTCATGGACTCCAAAAGACTCAGCTAAAATGGGAAAACACTTACCAATGACCATTCCTTCATTAACTCAAATTCCAAGACCATACAGCTAGTCAAAATACCACCTAAAACAGCTTTGAATTTCTGTTATTAGAGAACCTTATATGTTAAGACATTATCCCCTTATGAGCCCATGAAAATAGATAGACATAACAGCCTTAGTTCATTTATGATGAATGCTTATTGTTTTTAATGTTGCCAACAGGAGAAACTAAATGAAATTTTGAAAGGGATCAATCATTCTAATGCGTGGATTTTGATCACCTAAACAGACAGTATGTCCAAGTGGATTTCTGAATGTCACGCAAGAACTCCATTGGACACTTGTTTCTCTTAAAATAATCTTTTTGTTTTTCATAGAAAATGAGTCATTTTAAATGCTTATTCATATACCAGTCAAGACTTGTGCACAAAGAAGTCAAAATGAATATCATTATGTTCTGATATTATCACTTTTACTAATGGAGTACTAAGAAATCTGTTAAATAGGAAGATATAGTAAAAGGTTTCACAGTCCAATAGTTACAGTCAACGTGGCTTTTTAAATGAGAATAAACTATATCACTAGATGACTAAAAGTAAGCAGAAAAGTCCTAACTGGCACTCCATTCTGCCAGCTCTGCAAAATAGCATAGCATTCTGGCTTGGTATCTAAAAAATAACTGGGTCATTCTTAAGGAATATAAACTTTAAAGTTTCTAAAAGTAGGAATTCAGTAAAATGTAGTTCAAAATGCTTAACTATATATAGTGTTTCTCTATAAGTAGTCTCCAAGATTAGTCTTAAAGCTTATTGTCAATGTGACAGTAATCAATTTGGAAAAGTCTTGAGAATATTTTTTCTGCTGAGTTACTTTTTTCCTCTCTAAATATCACAAAATGTAATTATGTCTCAAACTAAGTTAAAATCAAAATACAAGATTAGAAATCAATTACTTGGGGCAGTTCATATCTTTTAAAATATAGCCTCATTGTCAGAAGTAAGCAACATTCTGGTGACTGTAATTGTGCTCTATAAAGAAGAGCTCCTGGCTAGAAGGAATGCCTGATTTCCATCTCTTTCTGACTCAAGTATTTACTTTTCTATCTGACCTCGTTCTACGGGCTTTTTATTCACCAGTCTCTGTTTGGGGCCCTCTCTGCCACTGCAAATGACCTCTACTGGTAAGTTGATATAACTTGCTTTCTTGGTTGAGAATTGAACAAACTCTTTTTATCTTGGTTGAAATTATTGATAGGTTCTTTGCAAACAAATAAGGAAAAATGTGCCACCTCTCCTTGCATCATCCATTGTCTTTGTCTACCCAAAATATGTCCCTTCTTTTTTTGTCATTAGATCTTGCCACTGATTTCAAAGATGACGCGTAACCCAGGGGAAAAACTGATGTCTGTGGCTCCAGTGATGGCTTCAGGAAGGGGCACGGCTAGACTGCACAAGTGTTTCCTGGGATTTTGTATCTAGAGATTGTGAGAAAGAACACTTTTCCTCTCTGGGGATGGAAATCTTGGGGTGTGGAGCCATGATCTCCATTTGGTACAGTGAAGGAGAGAAAATAATCCATATGCCGAAAGAAAATATGAGGCCAAGTAGAAAATGCAGAAAAAAAGAGAGAAAGAGAATTCTGATTTTGTCTGTGGCCCAAAGCCAGCTCTTCAGCTACCCTTTTGCAGGCCGATAAATTTCTCCTTTTAATTTATGATTGTTTGAGATGACTTCTTTCAACCAACAGTGCTGACCAATTACTATGTACTTCCCCAAGTATTAGAAAACCATTGAAGTAAGAAAGACAACAGAGCACAGTTTCTTTATGTGAGAATAACAAAATTTTGCCAAGACATTAACTTGACAACTACATTTACCAGGTCCACAGGTTGCTGCTGTTGTTCAATGTCTCTAATTCACTCTGACTTGGATATTTAACCAGAGCACTGAGTATTTGGTCCAAAACTAATTTAGGTGCCACTTTCAGGAAGTGTGCAGAGAGATTCCAAATACTTTGCTGATTTTTTTATTCATTCAAATGTTCACTTCCTCAATAAACATTGATAGTTCTGCTGTGTCACATTCACTATTGTAGTTACGAATAAGCAGAAGAGCAGCCCACTCTACAAGTCCACAGTGTAGTAAGGAACAACACCCATTCAGAGTTATAGGAACTCCGAGGACACAGCTAAGTACTCTGGAAGGGTGGGGAAGTGAGAAACTTTACATCAAAGCTGACATTTGAACTATGTCTCAAAGAATGAGTGGACATTTCCCCACATTGTCTTTCACCAGTTGTCAATTTCTCACCTTTCTCGTATCTGCATTTGAAAATGGAGATGCAACATTAAAAGCAGCTTCACTGCCAATAATTGGAGTTTAGAAAATGTTGGCTTGGAGTATACACTAACAGGTGAGAAAGACTGTAATGCTCAAAAACATATTTTATGCTATAAAAATTGGAATCAGATGAAACACTATGAAAGCAAGATGAATAGAAGAAAGATATGTTTTGTATTTCTGAGTAGAATTTGAATTTTTTGTTCCAGGCCCACTTTTTAGACATTATTAATAATTCTGACGGCCGTGCATAAGTCCAGAAATGTTGCCAGCATTTCTGGGTATGCAACGATGAATCTCTTCACCATGGTTTTTTAATCATTTCAGTTCTGAAATTAACTTACCACAGACTGTTGGTATTAGTGACTAGTAATTCATATGAGCTGATCAGGAAAGCAAGGTTTCAGATGATGGTATTGTTTTCAAGTGTTAGCTTCTCCCAAGGAAATAATCATTCACATGCTACCAAAATTAATTAGTAATCAAAATAATACTCAAATTGTTGGGAATTTCAGAACTTGTATTTTGATTATTGCTTTTAAACCCAGAAAAATATATACACTTTAAGTGTCTTAAATTTCTTTTATTGGATTTTATTTTATCTGGAGCTGAATTCAAATAATTTCATCTAGCGCTGAATTTAAATAATTTCATTTGAGTACATGTACCACCTCCTAGAATGCATCTTTACAATACAAAGTCTAATTTTAAAATTGACTTGGATTAAAACCACAATGAGATATCACCTCACACCAGTAAGGATCGCCATCAGCCAAAAGACAAACAACAACAGATGTTGGCAAGGTTGTGGAGAAAGGGGAACCCTCCTACACTGCTGGTGGGAATGTAAACTAGTTCAACCATTGTGGAAAGCAGTATGGGGGTTCCTCAAAAAGCTCAAAATAGAAATACCATTTGGCCCAGGAATTCCACTTCTAGGAATTTACCCTAAGAATGCAGCAGCCCAGTTTGAAAAAGACAGATGCACCCCTATGTTTATCGCTGCACTATTTACAATAGCCAAGATATGGAAGCAACCTAAATGTCCATCAGTAGATGAATGGATAAAGAAGATGTGGTACATATACACAATGGAATATTATTCAGCCATAAGAAGGAAACAAATCCTGCCATTTGCAACAACACGGATGGAGCTAGAGGGTATTATGCTCAGTGTGCTCAGTGAAATAAGCCAGGCAGAGAAAGACAAGTATCAAATGATTTCACTAATGTGTGGAGTATAAGAACAAAGAAAAAACTGGAGGAACAAAACAGTAGCAGAATCACAGAACCCAAGAATGGACTACCAGTTACCAAAGAGAAAGGGACTGGGGAGGATAGGTGGGAAGGGAGGGATAAGGGGGGGAAGAAAGGGGGCATTACGATGAGCATGTATAATGGGGGGGGCATGGGGAGGGCTGTACAACACAGAGAAGACAAGTAGTGATTCTACAGCATCTTACTGTGCTGATGGACAGTGACAGTAATGGGGTTTGTGGGGGGGACTTGATGATGGGGGGAGTCTAGTAAACATAATGTTCCTCATGTAATTGTAGATTAATGATACCAAAATAAATAAATAAATAAATAAATAAATAAATAAATAAATGACTTGGGTGTCTGCTGATTATTGAGATTGCTCATAAACTTCAAAATTTTCTTCATTGTCAAAGATAGAATAAATATTGTGGCTTTTTGTATGAGTTCTAGGAGGAATTGTTTATGTACAAATTATTTCTATGGCACCATTTGCATTAAGAATGGAGCTGGATACAATTCAGACACACCAAAGATGGGGAGGAACATTGAAGAAGGGGGACAAAAGAGATAACACTCGACTAAACAAATAACAGAAAAGTGGGAGCCCACATTTGTATTTATATGCAAAAATAAATAAAGGGAAAGACTAGTTCTAGGAGTCGAAATGTTCTTATGGAGAAAGGTAGGAAAGAAGTACAGAGATCATTATTAACTAATTCTAAAATAGAAACACTTTCCAATACCACCACGAATTTATAATCTTATTTTGTGACACAAATCTGTATTTTAGTAAAGCATTCTGGCATAATACTAATTTTGTCTGCATTCATTGGAGTCATCTTTCCATACACTATGAATCACAGATGTATGCCAAGGGGCTTTTTGCTAGTGGAGAAAGATTCCTCTCCCAATCATTCCCCACCCAGTCTCTCTCTTTTCTCTGCTATCCACTTATTTACTGGAACATCCAGTTCATTGTTAAATGTTGCTTAAGGTCAACAGCTCTGCCAGTAAGTGGTTAAGGCCAGTGACCTTACCCTTTCTCTTCCATCATAGAGTTACTTTTGACTGATTGTGAAACTAAATAATGTGACTTTCACATATTTTTCTAGTTGTTTACTGTCTGTAGACAAATTACTGAAATTTTTATTTATTGAGTAATCTTCCATCAAGATTAAGCTGAAACACTCTTAATAAAGTTTTATAGATAACTGTAGTTCTAGTAAATTCTCCTGGGTTTGCCTCTGCTTGACGACTAGTAAGAACATAGTTTTGTTTTTTTTTTTAGTTTTACAGACTGAAGTCTTCATCTCTTCATATTTTTCAGGCAAAAACAGATTTAAATATTTCAACAGACTATACCTAGATATAGTTTCTTATATGAATAGAAAATGATGTGGTGTATATTTGAACCCTCCACTTTGTGCCTTTGTTGTCAAGGTTTGAATATAAGACGTGGAGACACACCATTAGTACATGAGTGCTTGGTAGTTTACTATCAGTTAACTTTCAATATATTTTGTGTGGATTTGTTTTTTAAAATCACTGTCCCTTGAGAATGCTCATTTTTTTCCCCAAACTACATGAAAATATAATTATGAATGTGATTTAGTCAGAAGAAAAGTGAAAAAGAGCAAATGAATTTCTGAAAGTTCTGTTTGCTTTGGAGATTCTGAAGATAGCCGAGAAATTTAACTTGGAATTTTTTTAGTTCCCACAAGGATGCCTTAAATTATCACAAGATTATCACTTCCACATATAAAGGTCATTTTTCTGAAATAGTATTTTAAGGGGCTTTTCAAAGAGACTCATTTCAGAAAACAATAGTGATTCTGAGTTAAGTCTTCAAGGATCCAAAGTCAGGAAATGATCACCTTCTCTTCAGCTCTGTTAATGGCCTGATACACACAATGCTCAGAAGATTATTTTTATCCTTCGCTCTCTCTACTGGTAAAACCAACTGCTTTAAAGGTATTGTAAAAGCAAATACTTGTTTGATACTGCTAAATAAAAGCAAAATCATGTTGGCGGTTCGAAATATCACGTTCTTATAATCAGTTCTTTGTAATCATTGTCAGTCACATGAGAAGAGTTGACATATTGTTTCTGGCAATATTCATTGGTAAAGTCATCTTCCCATTTCTTCAAAACCTTATCTAGGAATCTTGGAATATCAGTTCTTCAGAAAGTAGATAAATCTCACCATCCTGCCAACAAAAACTAATGTTATGTGAGATAAGCATGGCAATTTCCATACTTCTTTCTTGAAAGGGCACATTAGCCTATCTTGGTATCTGGCATGTTCTGCACAATGAAAGTGAATGTCTTATCCCTAGAATAGCACCTCTTCTCTTTCAAGAGCAGTAATGTCATTGCTCTTGACTGCCACAAAGTGGCAGTGTGCCCACTAACTTCTCCGTTAGCAAACCCAACGTTGGCCTTCAGAATGAACCAGGAGGGAACGCGAACTATATCGCAAGATTAGGGTTGCCAGGTAAGATAAAGGAAGTCTGGTTCAGTTTGAATTTCAGGTAAATAACAGTATGCTTATACTAAAAAATTACTTGGTGTTTATCTGAAATTCAAATTTAACTGAGTGTCTTATATTTTTCCATACACTGCAAATCACAGATGTATGCCAAGGGGCCTTGTGCTAGTAGAGTAAGATTCCTCTCCCAATCATTCCCCACCCAGTCTCATATTCTCTCTCTTCTCTCTGCTATCCACTTTTTTACTGGAAAACCCAGTTCATTGTTAAATGTATTTTTATTTGTTAAATCTGACAACTCCAGAGATTTGACTCTTGCAATCATATAACCTTTTCAGGTGGAAATATATTTAAACTTACAGTTTTATTTAGGTATTTATATTTATCGAATTTTAGAAACTCTTCTGTCAGGGGAATCTATATTTCCCACTTCTACTTGACTTCTGTTTATAATATAACCAGATTCCTATCTTTAGTCTTGTAAAAATGAATGTGTTTGAAGGCATATTTGTAGTACATTTTGAATGCTGGTAGTATGTAGTATATTTTTTCCATCTTTAATCCACTTGAAATTTTCTCCTCTACTTTTAATGAAATCACTCCAAGCTTTATCAAATTTCAGCAATGATTATAACTACATCAATCCCATGTAGTTTTTTATATATAAAATTATATACTAGTTGTTTACTTCAATATATTGGGTTGAAAATAGAATATTTTCTTTGTTTAATATATTCAAAAGTCAATTTAAAGTTAAAACTTTTCAATTCAATACAAAGTATCCCATAAAGCTTTGCCTTCAATCTCACTCTACCAGAAATTTTGCATCAAAGATATGGTCTGTAAGCTATCCTTTCCATTTTCCAGAGAATTGAAATTTATACCCTAAATCTGAACTCTTATAAGACTGCATTCACTATGCTTGTAATTCTCATCAGGTGTATTCTTTGTAGAAGGGCTACATATTTTCTTATAAATCTATAGGGTATATAAATTGTGCCTTCTTATTATAGGGAGGAGATAGTAAAAGAAAATCTACAATTGCTGTATTTAGAATTGTGTATCAATAATTAAATCTACTTTGATCAGCAGATATTGCCTAACTTTCTTCTCTAAAAATTTAATAAAACCATATGATAGTAATATAAAGTTAAAAAGAAAGAGAGAGAGGTAGTGTAAAATGACAGTGACAGTGGAGAGGGAAACATCTAGTGTCGATGGTGTAGACCATTCCAGAGGAGTAGCTGGGGGGCTTGAGGATGGTGGAGGGCATGAGTAAAAGGAAACAATAAGGATGATGACTTTTTTGAGGTGTTTGCTGTAAAAGAGACCAGAGAAATAGGAGAGTATCTCAAGGGAATTAGGGAGTAAAAAGAGTTTGGTTTATTATTAAATCAAGGAGAAATATGAAGAACGTATACAATATGTCCCATTTTAAAAAATTTTTAAGGTGATCTATAGAGAGAGAGGCTTATATATGCAAATGTGCAAATATTTCTGGTAGGATTTACAACATACTGATTACAGTGTTTGTTTCTAAGAGAGGAAATTAGATGTCTGGATGATGGGAAGTAGAAGACGGTTTCCTTTCTGCATTTCAACTTTGCACCGTATTCTTGAGTCACCCGTACAGAAATAAACTATAATTTAAATACCATATAAATTGTGCTTAACTTTGAACACGATTTAATTGTTCCCATTCAAGTTCTTATATCCTCACAAATTAAGTTAGAAAGGCTGAAAACCATGTGTATATCTTCTTAAAACCAGTTTAATAACATTAAGAAAACAACAATCAGAAAAAGTCATTAATCTTAGAGTCATGTGTGGACTTTATGAATTAATAAATATCTTCCTTATCATAATCTATCAGCAGGAATCAAAAATATTTTTTCAATTGTCTTGGGTTGAATTGTGTCTCCTAAAAAAGATATGTTCAAGTCCTAACCTCTAGTGTGTGTGAATGTGACCTTGTAGACAAGTTCTTTGCAGATGTAGTCAAGTTAAGATGAGGTCACACCACATTAGCGTCGGCACAAACCTAATGACTTACAAGACAAGGAAAATTGGAGACAGAGATACACAGAAAAACACCATGTGAAAATAGAACCAAGATTGATGTGATGCACCTGCAAACCAAAAAATGCCAAGATTGCCAGGGAAGTGCTCAGAGAGGCAAGGAATTGCTCTTCTCAAGAGTCTTTAGAGGGAATGTGGCCCTGCCAATACCTTGATTTTGGACTTCCAACATCAAGAACTGTGAAAGAATAAATTTCTGTCATTTTAAACCACTCAGTCCATGGTATTTTGCTAAAGCAGCCCCCAAAGTAATATAACAATAGAATCATACTTTTTTAATGATATGGGAAAATGTTTCTTGGAAAAACAGTTGGAATTTCAGAAATACAGGATTATATGCATTCATAGAAAATAGAAACTGGAGCAGTACAGAATATTCTTTAAAGGAACAAGATGCCAAATCTAACCAAATTAGTTGAATAGGAAAGATTAAAAAAAGAGACAGATAATTGATATAGGACAGGTTTCTACAGAAATGTGAAGTAGATATAAATGTGCATAATTCATCTATCACAGGACAAAGATGCTAAATACATAAAAATAAAGAAGAGTGTTTTACAGACATGACTTTGTAATTATGGTTGACTATTCTGAGAGTTTGTCTATCAAGCAATCTGGCTTAAAGAAAGCACAAATGGCTTTACTCCTGTAGAAAAAGTATAGTTGGAAAACGTGTTGCAAACAAATACTGAATACTTCAGAATTTTAAAAAAAACTATGCAACTGTAATCGCTCAGTGTTTTACACAGGACAATGAGTAATTGCTGTTCTTTTGTTTATTTTTAGATAAAAGATCTGCTGCCATAGAACTCTTCTCCATGACATTTTCACAGAACACACTATTTAAGATTTACATTATTTCATCACTCAAGGTAATTTATTTCTTAAGAATACCATAAAATCTATTCAAGTCATTTCCTGTCTCCCAAAGAAATGAAAGGCATCTCCAAAGGGATTTCAATGTATCCTTTTGAGTGTGTGTGTTTTATATTTTTGCATTTTCCCAGGAAGAAATGGAGACAGTGACTCAATTAATACCTTATGCTTATCCTCTCATTATTCCATTCTTGGTTTTGGTGATCATTTGAAATAAATGGAGGTTGTTTGCTCAACCATCTCATTCCAGTGCTTGTGAAATAAGAGCCCTCATCTGCCCTGTGATGTTTCTGTAGTCCAATTATGAATAAATAGGATGTCAATTCTCACTAAAGTAATCTTTGGAAACTAATTTTTCCTTTTTTCCTATTTATTTCTGCTAACATTAAAAAAAGAGAGAAAATTTTAATGCTTATAAAGCTAAAGTTCATGTTGTCTTAATAACACTGATGAAGATCCTCAAGCATTTATTTAAAGATGATTTGTCAACTCATCAGAAATACTGGACTGGCTCTGATGAATTTTGTGATGCCCTCACTGAATTGTTAAGGACTTTTGACTAAGATACTTTAAAAATCTAGGTATTATGCTCATACTTTTATGTGAAGGTGATTGTGGATTCACATCCAGTTCTAAAAAATAATATGGAGAGATCATTTAGAGACTTTACCCAATTTCCCCCAATACTGTCATTACATTATGCCATCATATATTATAGCCAGTATATTGACATTGATACAATCCATTGATCTAATTCACATTTCTCTAGTTTTACTAGTACTTGTATATGTGTTTAAGTAGTTTACATAAAATTTTATCACATATGTAAGGTTATGTACCTACATTCACAATCAAGATGCTGAGCACTAAATCACCAGAAGGACCAAACCCTGTACTCTTTTAAAACCAAACCCACATCTCACCTGCCCATCCCCAGCTGCCCCTGACTCCTTCCCCAGTCCCTGACAACCACAAATCTGTTTTCCATTTTGACAATTTTGACATCTCAAAATGTTTTATTAAGGGATTCATATAGTATGTGAACTTCAGAGATTGGCTTTTTTTGCCTTGGAGATTCAAGAAAGTTATTGCATGTATCAATAGTCTGTACCAGAAGGATTTAAATATGGCAGCATGAGAGGTGAGACAGAAGCTTCCTCCTAAAACCATATATAATATGAAAATATAATTAATACAACTAATTCTGAAAGAGCACCGAGAAAGAAGACTGCGCCAGACTGCATACCCCTGGAGAAAAGATCAGACCTCACGTAACAGGGTAAAGTACCAAAGCTGTGGCCCAGCGGGACTCAAGCCCTTCCCTCACCCCAGCTCACAAGCGGGGAGAGAGTGGAGGCCTGGGACTGCTGAGTACCTAACTCCAGAGATCTGCTCTGGGAGCACAAACCTACATTTCATGTTCTTTTCATGATACTCTGGTGATTAAGGGATTGGAAAGCTAAGACAGGCAGAATTCCTGGAGAGACTGAAATTCCAGCTGCTTGTGGAAAGCAGGGATACATATCTGGCTGCTCTGGGACAAAAGAAAGGTGGGCAGTCTGAGAGACTTCCTAACAAGGAAGCCCTTAGCAAGAGGGCTGCTAAAGGGCAAGGACTGCACAGAGCTTACTGCTCAGGAGAAAGGACAATTAGACAAAATTGTCCAGGAGCCCTCTGCTTGGCAGGTTGGGAGCTTTCACAATTTCCAGGTGCTCCAGCTCCCTGGCTATCTACAGAGCTCCAAGAACCCCCTCTGTGATAGGCAGCATACAGCACATTTCACCCGGCCAGCCCCACCTGGCTTGCAAACTGGCAAACCTTACCCTGGAGTTAGGCCAGCCAGAGGGAAGATCTGTCTATAGCAACTATAAACGCAAGACATAGAGGCTTATACCTGTGTGCTTGGTCCACTGGTTCAGGCAGTGGAGACAGGCATAGCAGGAAACAGCTCTTTCCTCCTCCTAGGAACCAATTCCACTCCCCTGCGACCCCCGACATTGTTTCAGGGTCTGAGCAGCTCCAGAGAGTAGAACTTCTGGACACTAGAGGGTGCCATATACAAATATGAAATGCCAAAGGAACCCGGTCCAGAGTAAAATTAGTATAACTCCTGAGAAAGATGACATGGACCACATGATTCTTCCTGAAAGGGAGTTCAAAATAAAAATCATTAACATGCTAATGGAGGTATGGAAAGATATTCAAGAACTCAGGAATGAATTCTGATCAGAGATCCAAATGTTGAAGAGCACAAAGGAGGGAAGTAAAAGCAGATTGGATATGGTGGAGGAGATGAAAAATGAAATAGAAACTAGAAAAGAGGAATACAAAGAAGCTGAGGCATAGAGAGAAAAAGGGATAGCTAAAAATGAAAGAGTATTGAGAGAACTGTGTGACCAATCCAAACGGAACAATATTTGCATTACAGGGGTACCAGAAGAAGAAGAGAGAGAGAGAAAGGGATAGAAAGTGTCTTTGAGGAGGTAATTGCTGAAAACTTTCCCAATCTGGGGAAGGAGATAGTCTCTCAGGCCATGGAGATCCACAGATCTCCCAACACAAGGGACCCAAAGAGGACAACACCAATACATACAGTAATTAAAATGGCAAAGATCAAGGAAAAAGACAGACTATTAAGAGCAGCCAGAGAGAGAAATAAGATCACATACAAAGGAAAGCCCATCAGGCTAACATCAGACTTCTCAGCAGAAACCTTACAGGCCAGAAGGGAGTGGCATGATGTATTTAATGCAATGAAGCAGAAGGGCCTGGAGCCAAGGTTACTATCCAGCAAGATTATCATTTAAATTTGAAGGAGGAATTAAACAATTTCCACATAAGCAAAACCTGACAGAATTTACCTCCCACAAACCATCTCTACAGTCTATTTTAGAGGGACTGCTATAGATGGAAGTGTTTCTAAAGTTTAATAGCTGTCACCAGAGGTAACAAAACCACAGTAAAGAAAGTAAAACAGTTAATTACTAAGAAAATTCAAAATTAAAATAACTATTCCCCAAGTCAATCAAGAGATAGATAAACAGTACAGAATATGATACCTAATATATAAAGAATGGAGGAGGAAGAAAAAGGAGGAGAAAAAGAAAAGAACCTTTAGATTGTGTTTGTAAGAGCATATTAAGTGAGTTAAGTTAGACTCTTAGATAGTAAGGAAGGTAACCTTGAATCTTTGGTAACCACGAATCTAAAGCCTGAAATGGCAATAATTACATACCTATTGATAATCACCCTAAATATAAATGGACTGAATGCACCAATCAAAAGACATAGAGTCACTGAATGGATAAAAAAGCAAGACCCAACTACATGCTGCCTACAAGACACTCACTTTAAACCCAAAGGCATACACAGACTAAAAGTGAAGGGATGGAAAAAGATATTTCATGCAACTAATAGAGAGAAGAAAGCAGGTGTTGCAGTACTTGTATCACACAAAACAGACTTCAAAACAAAGAAAGTCACAAGAGACAAAGAAGGACATTACATAATGATAAAGGGGTCAATTCAACAAGAAGATATAACCATTATAATTATCTATGCTCCCAATACAGGAGCACCTATATATGTGAAACAAATAGTAACTGAATTAAAAGGGGAAATAGAACACACTGCATTCATTCTAGGAGACTTCAACACTCCACTCACTCTGAAGGACAGATCAAACATAGAGAAAATAAGTAAGGACACAAAGGCACTGAACAACACATTAGAACAGATGGACCTAACAGACATCTCAGAACTCTACACCCAAATGCAGCAGAACACACATTCTTCTCAAGTACACATGGAACATTTTCAAGAATATATCATGTAATAGGCCACAAAAAGAGCCTCAGTAAATTAAAAAAGATTGAAATTGTACCAACCAGTTTCTCAGACCACAAAGGTATGAAACTAGAAATAAATTATGCAAAGAAAATTAAAAATCCCACCAACACATGGAGGCTTCACAACATGCTCCTAAATAACCAATGGATCTATGACCAAATAAAAACAGAGATCAAGCAATATATGGAGACAAATTACAACAATAATTCAACACCACAAAATCAGTGGGATGCAGCCAATGCTGTGCTAAGAGGAAACTATATTGCAATACAGGCCTACCTCAGGAAAGAAGAACAATCCCATATAAGCAGTCTAAACTCACAATTAATGAAACTAGAAAAAGAAGAAAAAATGAGGCCCAAAGTCAGTAGAAGGAGGGACATAATAAAGATTAGAGCAGAAATAAATAAAATCAAGAATAAAACAATAGAAAGAATCAATGAAAGCAAGAGCTGGTTCTTTGAGAAAATAAACAAAATAGATAAACCCATAGCCAGACTTATCAAGAAAAAAATAGAGTCTACTCAGATAAACAGAATCAGAAATGAGAAAGGAAAAATCACTATGGACAACACAGAAATACAAATAATTATGAGAGAATACTATGAAAAATTGTATGTTAACAAACTGAATAACCTAGAAGAAATGGACAACTTTCTAGAAAAATACAACCTTCCAAGGCTGACCAAGGAAGAAACAAAAATCTGAACAGACCAATTACCAGCAATGAAATTGAACTGGTAATCAAAAACCTACCTAAGAACAAAATACCTGGATCAGATGACTTCACCGCTGAAAATTATCAAACATTTAGGGAAGACCTGATAACAATCCTCCTTGGATGTGAAAGAAGAGGGAATACTTCAAACTCATTCTATGAGGCCAGCATCGCTCTAATACCAAACCAATGCAAAGACACCGCAAAAAAAGAAAATTACAGACCAATAACCCTGATGAACATAGATGCAAAAATACTCAACAAAATATTAGCAAATCGAATTCAAAAATACATCAAAAAGATCATCCATCATAATCAAGTAAGATTTACTTCAGGGATGCAAGTATGGTACAACATTCAAAAATCTATCAATATCATCCACCACATCAACAAAAAGTACAAAAACCACATGATCATCTCCATAGATGATGAAAAAGCATTTGACAAAATTCAACATCCATTCATGATAAAAACTCTCAAAAGAATGGGTATAGAGGGCAAGTACCTCAACATAATAAACACTATATACAACAAACCCACAGCCAACATTATACTTAACAGCAAGAAGCTGAAAGCTTTTCCTTTAATATCAGGAACAAGACAGGGATGCCCACTCTCCCCACTTCCATTCAACATAGTACTGCAGATCCTAGCCACAGCACTCAGACAACACAGAGAAATAAAAGGCCTCCAGATTGGCAAGGAAGAAGTTAAACTGTCCCTGTTTGCAGATGACATGATATTGCACATAGAAAACCCTAAAGAATCCACTCCAAAACTACTAGATCTAATATATGAATTCAGCAAAGCTGCAGGATACAAAATTAATACACAGAAATCTGTGGCATTCCTATACATTAACAATGAACTAGCAGAGAGAGAAATCAGAAAAACAATTCTATTCACAATTGCATCAAAAACAATAAAATACCTGGGAATAAACATAACTAAGGAAGTGAAAGACCTATACTCTGAAAACTACAAGACACTCAGGATAGAAATTAAAGTAGATACCAATAAATGGAAACACATCCTGTACTTATGGATGGAAAGAATTAATACTGTCAACATGACCATCCTGCCTAAAGCAATCTATAGATTCAATGCAATTCCTAACAAAATACCAACAGCATTCTTCAATGCACTAGAGAAAATCATCCTAAAATTCATATGGACCCACAAAAGACCCCGAATAGCCAAAGCAATCCTGAGAAGGAAGAACAAAGCAGGGAGAATTACACTCCCCAACTTCAAGCTCTACTACAAAGCCATGGTAATTAAGACAATTTGGTACTGGCACAAGAACAGACCCATAGACCAGTGGAAAGACTAGAGAGCCCAGATATAAACCCAAGCATATATGGTCAATTAATATATGATAAAGGAGCCATGGACATACAATGGGGAAACGACAGCCTCTTCAACAGCTGGTGTTGGCAAAACTGGACAGCTACATGCAAGAGAATGAAACTGGATTATTGTTTAACCCCATACACAAAAGTAAACTCGAAATGGATTAAATACTTGAATGTAAGTTATGAAATCATAAAACTCTTAGAAGACAACATAGGCAAATATCTCCTGAATATAAGCATGAACAACTTCTTCCTGAATGCATCTCCTCAAGCAAGGGAAACAAAAGCAAAAATGAACTCATGTGACTACATCAACTAAAAAGTTTCTGTACGGCAAAAGACACCATCAACAGAAGAAAAAGACATTCTACAGTATGGCAGAATATATTTGTAAATGACATATCTGACAAGGGGTTAACATCCAAAATATATAAACACCTTACAGTCCTCAACACCCAAAAAGCAAATAGCCCGATTAACAAATGGGCAGAGGATATGAAGAGATAGTTCTACAGAGAAGAAATTCAGATGGCGAACAGACACCTGAAAAGATGGTCCACATCACTAATCATAAGGGAAATGCAAATTAAAAACCACAATGAGATATAACCTCACACCAGTAAGAATGGCCAGCATCAAAAAGACTAAGAACAACAAATGCTGGTGAGGATGCAGAGAAAGGGGAACCCTCCTACACTGCTGGTGGAATGTAAGCTAGTTCAACCATTGTGGAAAGCAGTATGGAGGTTCCTCAGAAAACTAAAAACAGAAATACCATTTGACCCGGGAATCCCACTCCTTGGAATTTACCCAAAGAATAGAACTTCTCAGATTCAAAATGCACCCCTATGTTTATTGTAGCACTTTTTACAATAGCCAAGATATGGAAGCAACCTAACTGTCCATCTGTAGATGAATGGATAAAGAAGATGTGGTACATATACACAATGGAATACTATTCAGCCATAAGAAAGAAACAAATCTTACCATTTGCAACAACATGGATGGAGCTGGAGGACATTATACTCAGTGAAATAAGCCAAAGGGAGAAAGACAAATGCCAAATGATTTCCCTCCTTTGTGGAGTATAACAATGAAGCAAAACTGAAGGAACAAAATGGCAGCAGACTCCGAGACTCGGAGAATGAACTAGTGGTTACCAAAGGGGAGGAGTGTGGGAGGGAGGGATGGGGGAAGGGAAGGAGAAAGGGATTGACGGGTATTATGTTTAGTACACATGGTGTGGGGGGTCACGGAGAGAACAGTGCAGCACAGAGAAGGCACATAGTGGATCTGTGGCATCTTGCTGCACTGATGGACCGTGACTGCATTAGGGTATGGGTGGGGAATCGATAATATGGGTAAATGTAGTAATCACATTGTTGTTTCATGTGAAACCTTCATAAGAGTGTATATCAATCATACCATAATAAAAAATTTAAAAAAAATAGTCTCTACCTTTTTTTTGCTATGGTATCGTTGCAGCACAGTTTCTTTAACCATTCACCTGCTGAAAAACACCTGCAATTTCCAGTTTGGGGCTACAATGAATAAAGCTGCTATGAACAGTCATGCACAGGTTTTTATATAAACATGTTTTTGTTTCTCTGGGATAAATGCCATAAGTGCAATTACTGACTAGATAATGGCATTTTTTATTTCATAAGAAAATTAGAAACTTTTTCCATAGTAATCTACCTTTTTACATTCCTTCCAGTAATTTATTAGTTAGTAATCTACTGTCATTTGATGGCTGCCAGCAATTGAGTTTTCATTGTTCTTTATTTTAGCTATTCTGCTAGGTTTGCAATGATATCTCTTAGTGGTTTTAATTTGCATTTACCTGATAGCTAATGAGGTTGGCATCTTTTCATGTGCTTATTTGCCATTGTGCATCCTCTTCAATAAATGTCTGTTCATGTATTTTGCCAGTTTTCTACTTGGATTGTTTTTCTTGTTGAGCTTTGAGAGTTCTTTTTGTTATCTAGATACTAGTCCTTACTTGGATATGTGGTTCTCAAATATTTAATCCCAGTCTGTGGTTTTCATTTTATTAATTAATCCCAATTTACCATTTTTTCTTTTATGGATCAAGTCTAGGAATTCTCTACCTAGTTTTAGTTTCCAATACTTTTTATTATTTTCTTCTCTAAAATTTTCTAGTTTTACATTTCACATGTAAGCCCATTATCCATTTTGAGTTAATTTTTATGAAATGTATGGAGTGCTTGGATGAAAAGACTACCTCCTTGAATTGTTCTTGTACCTTTATCAAAAAACGTGTGGGCCTAGAGGTTTGTTTTTTATGAGCTTTTCAGTTCTACAATTTCTATTTGGTTCTTATTTATAATTTTCATTATATTGCTGGGGTTTTCTTCATTTGTTTCTAGAGAATTTAGAGTTGATCATTGAAGCACTTTCATATTGGCTGTTTTAAAGTCTTTGTCAGATAATTCCAAAATTTGATTCATCTCAATTTTGGCCTTACCTTTTGTTGTTGAACCTTTTCTTATTCAGGTTGATTATACTGGTTCCTGGTGTACGAGGTGATCTTGATTGCATTTTGCCTGTTCCGTTAGCAGGCCTTAGATCTTAATTTTATTTTTCATTTTAGCAAACAGCCATATTTTTTATGCTTAGCCCAAGGTCCTGCCCTCCTTTCCTGGTTTAAAAGTCAGTTCAATTTCAGACCTTTTGCTTTGTTAATTTCATTTGCTTGGTTTATTTGGTGCCACTGTGGCCCCAGCACTTTGGCGCTGGTCTGCCTGAGTGGGTAGAAGTAGTTTCAGCAGGCCAGAACAGCAGATGTCTCTGAGTATGGGAGAGGAATCTCAGGCCCATAAAGACAAATCAGTTCTCAGTTTCATCTTACTGGGCCTTTGCAGAAACATTTACTACAGTTGATTATGCCATCATTTAAAAACTCTTTACTAACTTGGCTTCTGGAATAAGAATCAGTTTTGGTTTTTCTCATTGCTTGCCCTTTTCTAGACTTGTTTGCTAATTTTTCTTCTCCTCAACTTCTAAATACTAAATACAATAGAGATCAGGGATCAAAAAATTTCCCTTCACTTATATGTGATCTGAAAAAGTTAATATCTTTGAATACTATCCACATCTTCAAATTTAGATTTTCAACCCTAACTTCTCCACGAACCCCAAACTCACAATTCTAATGCACTACTCAACATCTTCAATAAGATAGCTAGTAGTTTAGTATTCCAGTGTTTTAGTTGCTGAACTAAAACCACAGAGTATTATTGACTCCACTCACTTTCTTCATATCCTACATCCAATCCATCATTAAATTTTGTTGGCTCTCCTGTCAAAACATGTCCATATCAATACCTCCAATACAAACATCTTGGTCACAAACAGCTACTAGAAGCTGTTTCCTGGATTGCTGTAATATCTTCCGTACTACTTTTTTTGTTTTCACCATTGCCTTCCTACAGTGTTATTATCTACCACAAATCATGTGTTTCCTCTGATCAAAACTCTCTAATGTCCAAAGATTTCCCTTCTCACTGAGAGTAAAGGTCAGGGACCTTACAATGCCCTATAAGGAACTTAATGGATGACTCTTGATTTCATACTTCTTATCACTCACCGTCCTCCACTTACTCTGCTCCAGCTGTTTTTCTCAAGCAGTAGCAGTCTGCCCCTGCCTCCCCACCTTTACACTTGCTGCTCCTTTTGTTTAACATCTTTAACCCTGGATTATTACATGGCCCACTTCATCTTCAGACATCAATTCAAATATCACCCATCATGAAGTATCTTCTGATTACCTCATAGAAAACAGTCACACACTCACAGCATTCTCTGTACTCTACCCTGCTAAAATTTTATTCATAGCACATAACACTGGAATACACCCACACACATATACATCATAATAAATCAATATATAACATATATATTATTATTTTTTTTTCTTAAACCTTCCCATGAGAACAAAAGCACCATGAAACCAGAGACTAACTGTTTTTTTTCATTTGTTATACTTAGTGCCTAAAAAAGTGCCTGGGACTCGGAGGTATACAAAAAGTATTTGTTGAATGAGCAGTTAATGAATAATCAATAGAATAAATGACTAAATGCATACATAAACAATTCATTTGTAAGAAAAAAAGTCACATAATACACAACAGATTCTACCATTCTTTCTCAGCAAAGGACTGGTGACAAAACTTGACCTTCCTTCTTAGAGTTTGGTCTCTCACACCTACTCTGTCCTCTACTTTGTTCCAGTCATTATGGTTCTCCCACTAGGCGCTGTTGGAAATCTGTATTTCTTTTCACAAAGTTTATTAGTAATCACAGAGAATCTCAACCGATCAGTTTGCTGAAAGTCATAAACAGTTTATTTCCTCTCCAAATTTTCTTTCCTTTCAATATGCATAGTTCATTTCTAGCTGCCTGCTTGATTTCTTAACAGAGAATGCATTTACTCATTTATTAGACAAATATTATTGAGAATCTATTGTGTACCAAGCAATGTTCTGTTCATTTCTCTTTCTAAGGTGAGTATTCTGTACAGTTTTTCCGGGCAACTGTGTTTCCTCTAGAGGATAAATGTTCCCTCAAAGATCAGCATTTTCCACATGATCTTTTGATGAAAGGACTTTCAGGAAAGAAAAAAAATAATAATCATTTTTGTGCAGAGTATATGATGAAAATAGATGCCCCATTTTTCAAAAACATTACCAGCCTGACACTTCTTGTGCACACCATGAAATAAACCCCTGGAAACACCAAGTGAAGTATTATTGTTTCTTCTTATCCAAGAAGACATCGGTTATAGTCTCATTAGGTTTGTTTAAGAACAAAAATAAAGTTACTTCATAAGCCAAATATTAGGAATGACAGGTTTGGAAATAATATAAAATAAGTAGTGGAGAAAACATTGATTATGCAGAAATAAATTTGGAAAAGAGACAAAAATAAAAACAGGAGCCTTTTCAGAATGGCTGTCTTGATCCTCTGTAAGACACCTTAGATCATCGGACTTTTATCTTCCTAGTGAGGTAGCCTTCAGGTTACCAGGCTACCACTGGTTTCCTGCTGCTATAGAACTTAACTATGCCCACAGTGCAACTTCTAAAGATAAATAGAAATTTTTCCTTAGAGCATAAACAGGGACCATATTAAAGTGTAACTGGAATTTAACTCCAACTGGTTGATTAGTTAATACATAGCAATTAATTTAATTTTATATGATCAAGATGTCATATTATGCAAAGCTCTCTCTTTGCTTCCTGCAGCAATACAAGCTGTACTCTCTGCTTTCCATATGCTTGAGTTCAGGTTTAAATCCATGGATGGATGCATTATAGGATTCCAGAGTGGCTCCTTACATCCTTGGCACATGGGGTAAGCCATTGGCATTTATTGTGCCCTACCTGATTCTGGGCAAATGTACTTCACATCCTAAGTATAAATGGAATAATATGATTTATGATACAATGAAACAGTAATAATGGCATATATGCCAAATTTAATGCAAATAGCATAAGGCTTAGGGAAAAAAATTTATTCATTCATTCATCCATTCATCTAAAAGAATATTATTTGAGAGACTAATATATACCATTCTAGAAGCTGGAGATTCATCAGAGATGAGATAGTCCTCAACTTCATGCAGCATACACTCTAGAGGGTTATCAGATTATAACAAAGCAATAACTAAATATGATTCTCCCAGACTGTGATGAGCATCATTAATGAAATAAGGAGAAGGTGGAGATATGATGTGACCAGAGGAGAATATTTTTGCTTGAATGATCAGAGACCTCTCCAGTGGTATTACAGAGCATCCCAACAAATAGAGTCCTCCATCTACAAGAATAAGTCCAGACCCTGGGAAACCTGTGTATCATAAAACTGCTCTGTCATTAGCTCTAATTTATCTGGCCTTTAATTTAGTGTGAAAGTATAAGTATCAAAATTATCTTTTAAATGCTAGTACCCAGATTTTTCTGCACCATTTAAAAATTAGGCATCCTTCCTAATTAATCTGTGATGCCTCCTTCATCATTATATTACATACTGTAATTTTAAGTACCAGTAATGTTTAACTCTTTGATTATCAGGAATATATTTTGGTATAAGGCAGACTGGATAATCATTCCCCTTCTTCCATGTAGCTCTCTTGTCCTGTTTGGTGATAGCACCTTTGTCATGTCTCAAACTCTTATGAATAATATTCTAAGATTTATTTCAATAATTCTAATTTTATACTTACAAATAAAGTCTAGTTTACTGTTCTGGATTATCTTTCCCCAGTTTTGGATTATTTTTCCCTAGTTGGTTCTACCAATTTTATAAAGGAAATAAAAGAGATTCCTTTATTCTTCTAATTCTTGAAACAACTTACTCAATAGAGAAATCTTTAAAAAATAAGCTCATCAACAGTCTAACAAGAGACTTCTCAGAATGAAATTATTTTATGAACAGTTTTTATATTTCTTCTGTGATTATCAGTTAATTCAGGCCTCTATTTTTCGGTCAAGTTTGCTAGTTTATATTTCCCTACAAAATGTTTCATTTCTTCAAGATTTTCAAATATATTGCCATAGTATTATACACGCTATAATCACGAGCTATAATAACATTTTGTATTTTCTGTTAATCTCATTCAAATGTTTCTACTCTTGAGTTGTTGTCCTTTTTAAAAGCATTGTCAGAAGTTTGCCTCATCTGATTGTTTTCAATAAATGGCAAGTTCCCAAATATATCTGTAGTAGTTTTCTGTAGCTGCTATAACAAATCACACTAAGTTGGTGGCTTAAAGCAACACAAATTTATCATTTTATAGTTTGGTATGTCAGAATTGTTGTAGGTCTCTGTGAACTAAAATCAAGATGCCTGCAGGATTGTGCTCCTTTCTGGAGGTACCAGGGTAATTATATTTCCTTGATTTTTTTTCCAGCTCTTAAAGGTCATCACTATTCCTTGTCTTGTGGTTCTATTAGACTTAGTTTTTCTCACATTGCATCACCCTGACCTTCTGTGGCCCCACCTCCCTCTGACTCTTCTCTTGTTTCCTCTTCCACTTAGGGACCCTTGTGAAGACACTGAGCTCATTCAGATTACCTAGGATAATCTCCCTATTTTAAAATCATCTAATTAGCAACCTTAACTCCCCCCTTGCCCTGCAACCTAACATATTCATGGATTCTAGGAATCAGCCTATGGACGTCTAGGAGGTGTGGGGAAGCACATTATTTTATTTGCCAAAATACCAATGACACTCCTGATGTTTTACATCTCTTTTCTGCTTTTATTTTTACAGTTTCTTCTTGTTTCCCTGATGTAATTTTATGCCATTTAAAAAGTCTTGGTCTAATATTAAGCTTATTTATTTTGACTAACAAAGGAATTTAAATCAATGAATTTTCCTTTTGGTAAAGCTTTGGTTGTATCCCTGAGGTTTTAATAATCATGTCTAGGTAGTTTCTAAATACTAAAAATCATAGATTTAAATTTATATGGCTTTGAATATCTTTAAATAAGCCTTTGTTATTTATTCCTATTTTTATTGTAACTGGTTGTGTTGGAGAGGAATAATTTTCCTCTACCCTTCAAGGTTCTTTTAGCTGGTCTGGAAAATGAAGTTGACATGAGACAGATTAACAGAAGAAAAAAAACAAATTTTAGTTACATGCTTATGAGGAATCTATAGGCATAGATTCCAAACACAGTCAGGGAAAATTAGGTATATATGTCCTTCCAAACTAAGACGTGTGTGGGGCATTTGCAACAATGTGGATGGAGCTAGAGGGTATTATACTCAGTGAAATAAGCCAGGCCGAGAAAGACAAGTACCAAATGATTTCACTCATCTGTGAAATATAAAAACAGAGCAAAAACTGAAGGACCAAAATAGCAGCAGACTCACAGAACACACAAATGGACTAACATTACCAAAGAGAAAGGGACTGGGGAGGGTGGGTGGGAAGGAAGGGACAAGGGGATTAAGGAACATTATGATTAGCACACATAATGGAGGGGAGGCATGGGGAAGGCAGTATAGCACAGTGAAGACTAGTAGTGACTCTATAGCATCTTACTACACTGAGGCACAGTGACCATAATGGGGTATGTGGTGAGGACTTGATAATGGGGGAAATCTAGTAACCACAATGTTGCTCATGTAATTGTACTGTTTACTGATGATACTGAGACAGGGACCATGGGCTTAGACAGAGTAGGGTGAGGGCCTCCGGAAAAAGCAAGACAAGATGTTCACAGTCAAAGCAATGTAACAATGTAAAATCCCTATCAAAACTCTGTGTTCAGCATTATGCAAAGTCAAGGTCACACTAATTCTCTAGAGTAATGATACTAGACTAGGAATATAGATATCTTCAGTGAGATCAGTTAAAGGTCAAAAGGCCAGGAGCAACTTGGCCTGGAGTGTTTAAGTGTTCCACAAGGGTATCTCAGCATAACCTGTGACTTCACTGTAAACAGCCCAAACGAACAGACAACAACCCAGCCCACCTTGAGGGCAGGGCAGGTGGTACAAGTCCACACTCTAAGCCCTCAATTCCCAAAAACGCTCAACTGCCTATAAATTCCCTAGACAATGCACCACTTCCAGCTCTCTTTTCCACTCCTGGCCTGAGCCAGGAGCTAGTTCCTCTCACTTTAAAAGAAATAACGTGGGAGTGCCCTGGCTCTCCTACCTTGGGTGTTTGCTAAATTCAATTCATTCTTCGACTCCGCAAACAAGAATAAATAATAAATAAATAAATAAGTGTGTAGGAGTCTTGGATTTTAAAGGGAAAAAAAGTAATTCACAGGAATATGGACAGTAAATGCTTGGTAAACAAATGTTTGCTGGGCTCTCCAGAAACAGTGGAAAACAGAAAGGACTTTTAACAGACTTTGCCACATTCCTCCCTATCTAACTGTGGATAAAATTGCAATATTTCCAGATTATCTGACCTGGCCTTAGTACATCTCCATATCAATAGGTATTTCCAAAGGGTGGAGAGAAGTAGCCATCTCCACTATCAATAGGTGATTACAAGGTGGGTGGAGAAGAAGCATGCATTGGTTAGGAGAGGTTTGGTGGGGTCTTTTTGAAGCTGGGTTGCAAGAAAGAAGTAGATTAGCAGAAGTAGATGACTTCTTGTAGGCAATAAATGCATTTCTACCACTTTATTTCTCCCTTTGACTGATTTTGGTTTCAAAGATTTACTTGCCCGGGGCTGGGAAAATATCTCCACCCCCTCTCACCCTGCCCCTGGAGTTACACTAACGTACCTACTGATATGGAAATGCACTAAGTTCATATTATAATATTGTTATCTATGGTGATAGTTGCTTTCCTGGATCAATTCCTCCATCTAAATTCTTTTTATGTAACTGTTGGGGGAAGGTCAAAGATTCTTTCTGAGTCTTTGGTCCCTTCATTGTTTTCAACTCTGACATAATCTGCATGCCAAAGGGGCACATCTTGGGGCAGGCTAACCTTGGCCCCTACAGTTGGTTCAATTTTTCTTTACAAATTTCCTTTGTTGCATAAAATGAGAGGTCTATTTAGGAACATTCCACCTATATGCAGAATGAATGAGTTTCTATTTGTAGTAGACAAGCTTTTTCTTACAAATAACAATAATGATAATAGAATTTTTAAGAGTTTACCTGGTACTGTGCTATGCAGTTATATATTATCTCATTTAACCTTGCTGGGCTATCCAGAAGCAATGGAAAACAGAAAGGAATTTTAACAGACTTTGCCACATTCAGAATGATATTGTGAGTAGACATTGTTATTATCCTCAATTTACAGAGAAAGAAACAAGTCACATAGCTAATAGGAAAAATAATACCTAAAGTTAAATTGTTATATCTATTACTCAACTTTTAAAGAAATACATCATTGT
The DNA here is from genome assembly GCF_040802235.1 of Manis javanica. Taxonomy (NCBI): domain Eukaryota; kingdom Metazoa; phylum Chordata; class Mammalia; order Pholidota; family Manidae; genus Manis; species Manis javanica. The sequence continues at coordinate 157,227,769 of NC_133157.1, forward strand.
AATGCTGTATTCATATATTTCTGATCTGCTTTAATTCTTTAAATCTGAGGGCTGAGGAAGGAAGTAAAATTTATCACAATTCTATTTTTATTGATTTCTTTGGGCTTATATAGACTTTGTTTCATATAGTTTGATGTTAGCTTGGTCAGCATATGCTTTCTCATGGGAATTTATCTTCAATTATAAAGTTAAGCTTTTCTGTAAGCTTTTGTTTTTAACCCTAAAAGGAGCCTACTCTGAATTATTACCTTTTCTACTTGCTCACAGCTACTATTATACCCACACTTCATACATTCTTTGTTTCTTTCCTCTTCTCTTATATATATGCCCATTTGTTTTTAATATTTTGTATCACTTTCTGTTAGATTTTAAAACTATGCTTAAGTTTTTGGCTGGATATTATATAGTAATTCAACCTGAGAATCTTTGTTTTTAAATAAAGTTTTAAAATAATTTACTTTTACTTCCATTACTAATTATTTCAGCCTCACTTTTATCAACTTACTTTATACTTCTGGCTCCTTTGTTTTCCTATATTCTGCTATGTGAACTATTGAAGAATGTTTTCTTAGCTTTTATTTTTTCTAGCATTTTAAAAAATAATCTGTTTTTAAGATCATTGGTAGTTATCATTATCTTCCAAAGACATTCTTAAGGTATAGTCCTTTAATTTTCAAAGTTTTATACAAATATGATTGTAACTCCAGGGAAAGTCCCAGGGCAAATACCTTTGACATCAAAATCAAAGGGAGAAATAAAGTAGGAGAAACCTGTTTATTGCTTACAAGCAGCCATCCACTTCTGCTCTCCTGTGTCTCTCGCAACCTGGCTGCAGGAGAAGGGGGGCCCCACCCAACCTCTCAGGTCCAGATAATGCCCTCATTCCCTCATGTAATTACCTATAGATATGCAGATGGACTAATTCTCTCCAGCCATTGGAAACCCCTACTGATATGGAGATGCACTAAGGCCAGGCAAGAGATTCTGGAAATATTGCAATTTTACACAGCCCACCCCTTGAGAAATCTTGCCTCACAATCCACATTCCCCATCTTCCACAATGGCCTCTGGACAAGAAAACTGGACTAATGACATATAATAACAACAGCAATAAAATAATGATAATCCTCAAGGTGGAAGATTCAGCAAGGTTCAAAGTTCTATGCAGATTAAGTCCACAGCTTGACCATTCCACAGGCAGTCAGTAACTGAACAGGTAGGGAATTGAAAGCAATCATCACACAGCAGCTGCAGCCAGGAGGAGGGTCCAGGCCACAGGGACTGTAAAAGAAAATAATCTTAAGGGTGAAAAGATACATGTTTTAATGACACCAGCATAGGCAAATCTTGTCCATCAGGTAGGATGCACGCAAGAGAGTGGTTCTGTCATAGGACAATGGCAGGAATGGGATCTTGCCCTGGTCTAGTATACCAGACTTTCAACCCCTCCCTGAGGGAGTTACAGATAGGTCAGTATACAGGGCTATGGGAGGTATATGCACTGGCCATAAAGATAAGACAAAACTTCCCTGTAAAATACTCTTACCTCCTGGATGTTTTGGGTACACTACTATAATCTTTGGGGGCCACTCTGCTGTTACTCCAGGAATACACAGGAGGCCAGCTTCAAGGTAAAGACCCCAAGGTACCAGAAGGGCCAGCCATCACTGGTCCATGTCAAAATGTCCAGGGCCACATCCACTCAACAGTGTCTCCAGGGTTTAATGCAATTGGGGCTGACAGCAGGATGTTGCTCTGCTGGCCATATTCTAGCTTCAATAACTCATCTTTGACTTGTACATACAGTTGTATAGAAGAGGCAGCAATGTGTGTTAGCATATCCACAGGGCTCAAGGCTCCTTTTTGGAATTTCTCATTCAAATGCTATAGCACTGTCCATAAACGAACTGACCAGCCCTGTAAATTATTGGTGCCCAACTTCAAGTCAGAATTCAACAAACCATTGTACTTCTCTATCATGCTTGCCCCAGGATATATGGTACATGAAATTTCAATTGCTGCACCCAATTTTGTAATGCATGTCCAGTAAAGTGGGTGCCTTGATCGCTCCCAATCACCTGCAGCTGGGCATAGGCTACAAAGAGACACTGTAGGCTCCTCTTGGTGGTTTGCTGATCTTCACGACATGCAGAAAAAGCAACCAATAGTCCAGTAGCTGTGTCCACACAAGTCATGGCATACCAATATCCTTCTGCTATGGGAGAAAGCCCAATATAGTCTATTTGCCACCTGACCAGGGGTATAGGCCCCCTTACTATTGTCCCATGTTGCTTGGGACTCAGTGTAAGTTCCTCTTAGAGCACACAAGGCTCTGCTTCCAGGCTCTACTGACTTCTTCAAAGGTCAACAGCAAGCCACACCAATGGACTACAGCCCACATCGTCTTTTGCCCCATGTGTAACAAATGCTGATGTAACCATCAGAGGCAGGCTTTCCTTCTAGTCAATGCACCTGGGCCAGTGTGTCTGCTTCATCATTCCCTGGGAATGCCAAAGGCAATGGCCAGTCACATGATATACAATATCACGTATATATATGATATAGATAGCTTAGTCTGACCAGAGGCCCATAGGTCTGGCCACAACTCTTGACCACAAAAGGGCTGGTGACCAACCATCCAGTTGGCCTGGTACCATGCCGGTAGCCACGAAGCCAAGCTCCAATAGACAGCCGAGATGTCAGTGCAGACAAGCATAGGGGAGGGCTCCTGCATGATGACAAGCCATATTGCCCACAGCTCAGCTCATTGGCTGCTCTTCCCCTCGCCATCCTCCATCCATATTGTTTAAGTCTTAGGATGGAAAGCCACAGCCCTCCACTTCAGGGGCTGCCACAAATGGAGCCATCTGTATACCAAGCATCTTCTAATAGAGGGGCTTTTCCCTCCTGATAAGGACTGTCATCTACCAATGGCTCAAAAGCAACCTCTTCCTGCTTTTCACGGGTATATGTCACTGGCCCCATAAAAGTTGGAGTTCTCCACTTATGGGGCTAGTAGAGAGGGTGCTACGCTGCTGTAATTATGCACTACATTTAGCCAGTGTAGGCATCTGTGCCATACCACTCCGTGGCCTTTGGATCCAGTCTCGCATCCACCCTGCGACAAAATAGGTGGTTATTACCTTGGTCAGAGCTGTTTCAGTGATGGGCTCCATAACGAGCAAGGCATGGTACACAGCAGCCAGTTGCCTCTCTATCAAGGTGTACTGGATCTCTTCTCTTTTCCACAGTTGTGACCAGAATCCAATAGGTTGGTGAGTCCATTCAAGCCACTGCCAAAGGCCCCTTCCATAACCATCTTCAGTTACTGACCATTTAGCTCACAAGACCTTAATGAGTCCATTATACTCAAGGCCTATACAGCCTTGACTGCTCTCTTAGCAGCAGTAAAAGCAGCTGCAAATGTTTTGTCCCAGTCCCACCTGATGCCCTTTTGTACTAGCTGGTATAAGGGCTTCAGAATTTGTGCCAAGTGCAGGATAAACACTCTCCAGTAGCCCAAAAGACCCAAAAACTCTTGTACTACTGCCACAGTGGTAGGAATAGAGAAAGCCTGGACCTTGTCTATGACTGCCTCAGGAACAACTTTAGTTTTACCTGACCAGACAATCCCCAGGATCTTTACAGACAAACCAGGTCCGTGAACCTTGGTGCTGTTCACAGCCCATCCTTTCTCCTGTAGATGTTGCAGCAGTCTAGGAACTGCCCCTTCTAAATCCGCAAGATAATCAGATGTAAGCATGATATCATCAATGTAGTGATACAGCTGCACCATTTGTGGTTTCTTCTATGTGGCCAAGTCCTTGGCTACAAGTCCGTGACAAATGATGGGACTGTGGAGATATCCCTGTGGAAGGACAGTGAATGTCCACTGCCAGACCTTCCACATGAAGGCAAACTGTTCTGACTTTCCTGTGCTAATGTCAGTAGAGAAGAAAGCATTAACAAAATCCACAACATAATGATACATCTCTAGTTCATGACATAGAATGTCACAAGGGCTGCTATAGAGGGGACAGTACCATGCAAAGGGAGTATGACACTATTCAATTCCCTGTAGTCCATGGTTATATGCCAGGAGCCATCTGGCTTTTCACTGGCCACACTGGGGAATTAATGGATTCTGAGTGAGCTTTATGATGTCCACCATCTCCAACTCCTGTAGAGTTTCTCCAATTTCCTGTGCACCCCAGGCAATTTATACAGCTTAGTATTTGTCACTCACCAAGGTACAAGAAGAGTTGCAGGTGGGTGCTTAGCATGTCCCCTCAGAACTGCCTTTACCACACATATCCTCACCTACACTGGTCTATAAACACAGGCCCTGCAGAATATCTACCCCCAAAATATATTCCAGGATGGGAGAAATGTACACAGTATACTCCACTGGGAGTAAACACCCTATCCCCAGTGGGATTAGGGCTTTTTCCATACTAATTGCCTTACCCCAAAACCATCTATCACAGCAGGAGTCCCAGGAAAATGCTCAGGGTTGCCATAAGTCAGAGAACATTCAGCTCCTGTGTCCACCAGCACCAGGACCTATTGTAATTCACAGGAGACCAATGAATTGCTAATTCTACATGTGGCCTCTGGGCCCCTTCACATCCCCCAGGGTGGGGACCTTGACCCCCACCTCAGTCGAACCGCAGTTGTTGTGCTCTTATTTTCTTAATTACAACTGGGCGGGCCTTTAATATGGAGAGGCTGGTGCCTCTGGTGGTGGCCTCGGCAACAGATCGGCCCTTGACTACACTTTCTCACCCTCTCCCAATGTCTCCTCTTCCATCTCTGGGCCTGAAGGCACCACTCTTTCCTCCTCCTCCCCCACAACCTTCTGCAACACATCTTCTGCTGCCTTCTCCATTGCTGCTAAAGTATCTTCTAGGAGCACAACTTATCTTCTCAATAACTGTCTCTCTTTCTTCATGGCATCCCATGGGTCATCACCCAGCTCCTCCAAGCATGCTGAACTGTGTCTTTCTCCTGCTGAAGTCTCTCTCCTTGAGAACCCTCTTTCTCTCCTTGATAACCCTCTTTCTCTCCTTGATAACCCTCTCTCTCTCTCTTCTATAACCTTTTCCACTATCTTGAGGAAAAGATGTACCACATTTCCAGCTGCTACACAGCCACTCAGGGCCTCTAAACAGGCTTCTATCTCACAGAGGACTAATTCTGCAGCTTCACGTGTCTCCATCCTTCCCTAATTCTGGGTAAGACCTCACCCCTCTAGGAGGTGCTTTACCCTAGACCAATTCCCCACTAGGGGTTCCTCAATTAGAAGCTCCACAGACAGGGGGCTCCCACTTGAAGCTGCACCCTCTGCCGCTGCAGCCACTGGGCCCTCCCCACCACCCATGGGGGGCGGGGGGTTATGGGCATCTCCCACCATCTATAAAGGCGGCCCACCCAAGGGTAGCACCCGTGTAGACAGATTTGAGGTTCAGAGGTGCTGCCAACTACATCCAGATATAACTCCTGGGGAAAATCCTGGGGCAAAATACCTTTAATGCAAAATCTGTCAAAGGGAGAAATAAAGTGGGAGAAAGTTGTTTATAGCGTACAAGTAGTCATCCACTAATGCTCTCCCGTGTCTCTCATGACCCAGCTGCAGGAAAAGGGTCCCCTCCCAAACTCTCAGGTCCAGATGTGGCCCTGTTTCTCTTGTAATTACCTACTGATATGGAGATTGACTACTTCTCTCCCTTGGAACCACCTACTGATACGGAGATGCACTAAGGCCAGGCAAAAGATTCTGAAAATACTGCAGTTTTACCCACAATATCTTCAGGTTATTTCATTTGCGAGCTGAGGATTTTACACATTTTTATTTACTCCGATTTGTCTCTATGTCTATTCTTGCATTTATATGTATTATCATGTGGAAGTATTATAAAAACATCCACTATTTAGATTTTTCTCTTTTTTTATCAGTTTTAGTGTACAACACTCATCCTTGGTCAATGTTCTTACTCAAAAGGTGGAGGTTGAGGGGACTAAGTGCTCATACAGGGCTTTCCTTCCTACCACTTCTCATCTGCTAAAAGAAGGAATCACTGTTCTGAGAAAAAGGAAAATTAAAAGAAAAAAGAACTATCCTCAAAGTTCCCAATCTTTGATTTTCTACTGGAGTTTAGTAACTAGACTCTTTCTTGGATTCATTCCGGAGGAACTGGCAGAGGGCGGAGCACAGAGTGGGCCATGTCCTGATCTCTATGGCCCCATTATCCTGCTCCATGTGTGGAGCACCTCCTCCCCATGCTCACCCCTGTTGCTCAGTTAACTCTTATTTATCCTTCCTATGGCAGGTCTCAAATAGCTCAAATACAATATTCCCAGGGATAATTTCCCCACCTCCTGAATAAGTCAGTTTCACTTAAAGTTTATAATTACACATTTATTTGTCTATTTGTTTTATATATGCTCCACTAAATTATAAGTTCTGAAGGGAAACAGAATATGCCACCCCAAACTATGCCTATTTGGCATGGAATTATTTTGAACTGGTTATTTTTTAAAAACAGCAGACACGGAGAAGCTCTGCAAACCCTGTAGAAGCTACCCTTTTATAAGAGACATTTGCTTTTATAAGGGAAATCTCCATTTGTAAGGGTGTCTTCTTCTCTTTTCCAGAAAGAGGAGGATGACAGTCTCTAGAATCTCTTATCAATGAAGAAGCAGAGACTTAAGCAGAACAACCTTGCTCCCTGTTACTGTGCTTTGCCTGAAGACCTCCCCACACTGGCTCCCCATCCCACAAAGATTTCTTTTGTTTTTAGCTGGTGATGGTTTGGGCCATTTCAGGGAGATAGTTTTCCTGGGTATCTCCCATGTATACACAAGGTATACATGTTATTAAACTTCTGTTTGTTTTTCTCTTGCTAATCTGTCTTTATTACAGGGGGTGGGGTCTCAGCCAAGAAACAAGAAAGGAAGAGGGTAAATTATTTCCCTCTCAGCAGTTCCATGCATACATGGAAGATGTCTTTTTTTCTGGCAGCTATGTTCTTAATCTTTAACAGTATCAAGCACATAATAGAGGAGTACCTACATTCATTGATTTATTCAATACATATTTCTTTAAGATTAACTACATGTCATATACTGTTTTAGCTGCTGGACTTGCAGAAATGGTCTCATAGAGCTTACATTCCAATGGACAGAGGTAGAAAATAAATACAAAAATCAATGAGATTTAATGATAAGGGCTCTGAAGACATTAATAAAATAGGGCAAAGCCAGTAGCTAGAGAGAAGGGGAGGCTACAGTTGCTGGAATATGCAGGAAAAGTCTACTTAAGAATGTGATAGGAAAAATGAGACCATGCCCAAGAGCAGAAAAAAGCCACATGAAAATCAAGGTAAGACCTCCCCAGCCAGCAGGAAAACAAAAGAAAATGTCCTAAGACACAGCTTATTCTTGTCTTTTCAAAGACCTGAAAGGACAGGAAAGTTGCTGTAAAATCATGAAGGACAAGACTGATAATAGTTAAGGTATCAGAGTAGGAAATGAGAATGAATCCAAGGAGAGAAAGGATAGAACTTGACTGCAGCATAGTAATGAGAGGGAGGGTGGTGGAAGATCAGCATCTCCAAGTATTGATTATTCCTCTATTAAGTGATAGACATTCCATTAAGTATTTTACCTACATTATCTCATTTACTTCCCACTCATTGTGATTATCACTCAATTAAATGGAAAAGGAACTGGAAATTCCAAGAGTGTTAACAATTTGCTAAAGATGAAACAAATGATACAGGGCAAAGTTAAGGTCTAATGTTATGCCTGCCTGATCCAGAAAATTTGTGCCCTGAACCACTATCCCATATAGAGTGGACCTCAGGCAGATAGACCTGTTCATAACAACTGGAATAAAACACATTATGTGAAAGTACCATAAGACTGAACTCTCCTTTGCCTCCCTATAAAAATTGTTTTTTCCTGACATCACTCATTCGTTCTTCATCCTAACAACAAACTTTTCATTCAAGCAAGAACACCAATGTTTTTTAGCTGGTGAGTGAATGCCTGCAGTAGGAAGCTATACACGACACACAACTCCCTAAGCCAAAACTCAAGCTCTAGTGACACTCTCTACAGCTGCCATAGTAAGTCACTGTTTGCTGGCTCTGCCCATATCATCCATCTCCAAACAAGCAGTAATTAGTGTAAATGCTACCTGATAGCCTTATTTATCTTAGGTTTTAGCAGCAAGAAGTATTAGTTTGTTCACAGGTGTCAGCAAAATCTTCTCAACCACTCAACACACACAATGAGAATCCAAACAGAATGACAAATGGCCCAGATTTCCCTTTAGTTGTTTCCACTTCTTTTGTTATACTTGTTTGTCATGCCTCGCACTCTATAGCTTAAACACTATTTTCTTTGTCACTAAGGGAAGTGAGTAATTATATTGAGGAGTGATGAGAGAGAATGTGCCTATCTATTCACTCTGCCTTCAGTTGTGAAGTAAACTTGTTTATAAAATATTCTGAGTAAATAAAGTCAATCACTTCTTCTTTAAGTGAAAATAACCTTAAATATCAGTGTAATTATTAATTATATTCTCAGCACTATCTTTTCCTTATTGTCCGTTGGGACATTGTATATTTTGAGTACTGTTATTGAAAGAGGAATTTTGAATTTCTCAAGGCCCATCATTTATTTTAACATGAAACAGATTACTCATTACATTGAGAAATATAAAAAAAAATCAGTTAATTGATCATGAAAAACTCCATCTCCAAAACAGAGACATAAATCAGTCCATGCTCTGAGTATGAAATATCATGCAAACTAGTTTTGGCTTTAGCATAGTCCCATGTATCTATTTATTAGTGTCATTTTGGGAATATTATCAATATCAGTAACTTTTTACCAGTGGTGTTGCTTCTGCTGAATCCCACTGAACTTGGCAATAGCCCAAGAATGATGGAGTGATGGGAGAGAGTGGGTAAGAAGCAAAACAGCTCTCATTAGGGCTCTAAAGATACCCATTTGTAATGTCATTCGTATTCACAGTCCTTGGTCTTACCATTTATTTTCCATGCTCATGTGCCAGTTGACCATGTGTTCCCACTTAAAGTGGCATGTTAGCACTTTAGTCTCCAGTTGCCTGCTTGCTCTTCATTTTTAATAGCTTATATATTTCACTCAGTACATCATTTTTGGAAGAGTTTGAAAGAGACTATAGGCATACTGTAGTCAATACCATTAGTTTCAGCAGACTGATTAGGTATAGGGACTCTATGACTCACATTTTTGAAGTGGTTCATGCTTTTGATGACATGTCATGGAAACATCTCTTTCTGGCCTTGATGACAGTACCAAGGGAGACAGAACCCTATTACTTGCAACATATTCTCATCGGTGATTCTACTGTGACAGGAAAACATAAATAGAACATGTATATATATTTCCCAGTTAGTTTAGCTCTGCTGACAATTCTACTTAAAAATGAAGTTGTTCTGTCTTATCTATAAGAACCTCAATGAACGTAGTGCAGTATTATTTTTCCCAAGGAAATCTTAGATGTAAGACCTGATCAAATCAGGATTTTTGTGGTTTGAATGGTAGTGGAGACTCTGAAATCCACTTTCTCACCCTCTCTCTTGGCACTTCACCTCAACTCTAGAACCCAGAAAGCCAGAAACAAACACTGATTTAGCAGTATTTCTGACAGCAGGTGCATTTGAGAAAAATGGGTAGAATTAAAAGCTTGGTTTTGAATCAGCCACTGAATCCCTCTGGGACTGGCAGGAGATTCAGAAGTGTCTCCTCAGCTTCTCACAAGTAATCATCATGAGTCTGAGTGGACGACCTCAACAAACGTTGTTGCACATACTGCTCCTAACCATTTACAGAGATCACATCAAAATGGGAATTTGCATCGACTGGAATGTGAAGTTAGTACTTGGAGGCAGTAGTTTCCAAGCAGCAAATCAAGGACAGTTGAAGAACCGCTGGTCTGTCTGATGTCAGAAAGTCCTGGCAGCCCCTTTTACTGGGGCATTCCTCTCCAACTCTTCCCCCATTGCTGTCCACAGATGCTGCTTGGAATGACCAGCGGAATCTAATTAGTCATATTGATAGATGTTAAAAATTATGAACAATTAATAGAGTCCTTCTGACTTGAAGAAACAAAGGGGAAGTAGAAAATCTTGAAAAGACAGAAGTAAAAAATCTGAAGCACTTTATGTCCAGAATAACTACCATAATCTCTTCACCAGGATCACTAGAACCTATGCCATGAATTAAGTCTATAAAAGTTCTTGGGTTAAGGAGAAAAGGACTTTGCCGTGGGCTGGACTTTTGAAAACTGGATATAGTAAGTCATCAAGAATGTCCTCTTCAATTTGAGAGGCAGCAGTGCTTGTGTAAGCAAATGAAAACAGACACCAGCCCAGCCCTCGGGGAATTTTAGATTTCCCTCAGTACATTTATAAGATGGATTCATTGTAATTTTCCCATAAAGTGAATAATGGTAAGTGATATTTCCAAGAACACACAGTGAGACAGTAGACAAGGAGTCTAAGAACCAGACCAGATGTCATAAAACATGAAATCTGTTCTCAACCCTTTCACTAACTCACTGATGTGGCTTAAATTAATTTATTCAATTTTTAAACCTTTATAAGTAAAATACTTCCTGTTTACTTTTGGAATCATCACCTCAAAAACTTCAAGAGAAGTTGAAACTTTATTTCAGGTTATCATGACATCCACTTAACTGGGAGGGAAGAAAAATCATCAGACTGAGGATACTACTGTACCAGATCAAACACCAGCAGAGAGCATGGGTGTGGAACACACGCTCTCTTACCAGATTGCTACAGGCAGGCTGGGACACAATGACCCTAGTCTTCATCTATCAGAGGGCAGCCATCAATGGTAAATTACATGAACTAGGTCAGATTTCAGACTAGGGCTTTGCAGGTTGTTTGCTAATGGCTCTGTGCCTACAGCAACCTGGGTCTGAATGCAGATGCCTGAAAACTGCAGTCAATGAAAAAGTCAGAACTCTCTGGGTATAAATATCTATACTGAATGTAGCATCTTCAGCCGACTTTCAATCTGGTGACAAGGGTAGGCATTGTCTACTTTAGGTCAATTGCTTTTCTAAGAGATGCCGAGCTGACAGGGAAGAAATGTTAGCATCCCTGAGACCTCTTCATCATGATTTTGCCAATCATTAGCCATAAGTTTATGGAGTCTTTTGATAAGTTGATACTTAACCTAACTAAGCTGTGCCAAGGGTGTGATGGGGCCTTGACATCCCAAGCTGAATTCATCAAAACTGTCCTAAGGGAAGAATCAGGCCCCAAGATTAAGCTGGAGTTAAATTTAAAAGCAGTGAGCTTGAAGACATGATGGTAAATAAACAGGAAGGCAAGAAACACAGGACACCTAATTTTAAGGTTAAAGATACGTGTCTGACAAGAAGATAAAGAGGAAGAAAGGCAGGTGCTACCTCCAACTACAAAATTCCTTTTCTGTGACATTTTACAGCCTCATGAAGAGGCCACCAAAGGTCCAGAGCAGGGTCACAAAGTATCAGTTACCCTATGTGTCTCTACTCTTTGCTAACATTGATAGGCACACCATCATAATACTCTTCCCTGTTTCTCATAACTAGCATGTTTACATATGCAAAATAACAACAACAATATTATTACCCAACATGTTTTTAATGCTTTTTTATCAGAGTCAGATTCAAAGATGCATTAGGATCTCTTCTGGTCATCCTTGGATATTCCGTAGTTTGGGGAAAGGAAATTTAAGATCCAAAAGGAGTGAAAGGATAAATGTTTCAGTGTCTGAAAGCAGTATTTGAAAATTGCTCACAAAGAAGGAAAAATCAGCACACACAGCTGTGGGAACGCAAGGGATCTGTAACCCCGAGTCATTATAGTAACAGAAGGGTTTTGATATGATTAAAAAAAAAAGCAGTCACACAAACCCTCTAAATTTTAGTCAGAACCAAGTGTAATATTTAAAATAAAACATTTGATAACTTGCAACCAGATACCTATATTTTAGAAACCATTTCGGTTGATTTTCATTTTTGGCATTTCTGCTTTTTTGAGCTGCTCCTCATATTCCAAAAGAAAACACACAAAAAACAAAACATCACCTGAGTTGATCAAAAGAAATTGTCCGGATGTGTTAGTTGGACATTAAACTCATCAGACACTAGGAATGATTTATAATGCCCATCATTTTCAAAACATTCTAAGGTTGCTAGAATTTATCATTCATTACTAGCTACCAGATATTTAGTCACATTTTATATTCATTATTTGGAATATTTTTTCTCACTGATTTGGCATGTTTTGGTAGCTAAATATATATTAAAAATGTGTTTACTGGGTTCATAGTAAATAATATTGAACATCTGATTAACAGATGGATCATTTTTTCAACTGCTGAAAGACTGATAGTGTCTCGTGGTAGCTGTAGGAAAGATAAGGAAGCAACGTCAGATCTGAATTTCATCTATCATAATAGACATGATACATAAATATTTAACATTGTGTAATATAGAATATTATCTAGCTTAAAATTGCCTTTTCCATAAACATTTGAAAATAAATCCATGTAGACTTCAAGCATAAGAGAACTTTATTTTGAATATATGTGGTTTTCCACAATACTTCACTAATCCATTTCCTGAAGATTTTGTAAAAGAAAGATTTCAGAAGGCCACCTGGTTAGTGTAACATAATACTCATTCTGATAAAAGCATTATGGAATTAAAAAACCAAAGAATATTTTTCCCAAGTGACTTTTTTTACCTTCCATTTTTTGATCCTCCTCCATTGTTATTTGACTATTAGAAACATACAGAACCTTCTCTGGGTTTTTTTCCGTGAATACTTAATGAAAGACATGTATTTACTCTTTGTTAATTTATACTGAACATATCTCCCATTTGCAATACATTTTTTTCATACTGTAGGATGAAGACTTCCAGACTGTTCCAAGAATTTTTGCTAGAATATTTAGAGGTAAACTCATATCATGACCAAAATTTTGTATTTTGTAACCAGGAAATTAGACAACTCCTCACAGTTTCTCCTTAATATTTGACTTTGAATGGAATTCTAGTATAAAGCAAGATTTAAAATACATGCAAAACTATAGCCAAATTACTGACTCATACTGAAATTTTCTTATCATTCATTCATTATTCATCAATTCTTTTAAAATCTCTTCCATGTCACATTATGTGTTAGTTTGCATTCCTTGAAAACAGACCCTGATACAGGGATTTAAATGCAAAAGATTTATTGCAAAAGTGTTCTCAGGAAATATATCTGTTATGAAGTGAGAAAAGCAGGACAAGGAAAAGGGAACAGCTGACTCGTAATGGGGCTGTAGCTGAAACCTGAGCCAATCAATACTACAGGGACTTCTGGACTTAAGAAGGTCCTTCAGAATTGTCCCATGTAATTGGCTATAGGCAAGCCCCTGATGGGATAGAGGTTGGACCATAAACTTGGACAACGCAGTTTTTTGCAGACAAGTGACAAATCCAAAACTCTAGAGATGGAGCGGTCTCTGAAATAAAAGGGTTTATTGAGCCGTTACAGATGCTAACCAAAAAAGGATTAAGTCCTGGGACAGGAAGTTCCTGCTTCACCAGCAGAAAGGCCAGTTAACAGAAACAACTTGTCTGCCAGACTCAAGAAACAGGTCTCAAGGGAAGAAAGTTCTTTAAATTTAAATCCTCTGTAGATAAGGAAGGTGGGTTTGTGCAAAGAAGGGGAGATCTGAGTTAGGTGGTTAGCCAATAGAGAAGGCTCATGGACTGGTTGTTGATGATGGTCAGTCACTGTTCACTTACAAGAAGAGATGCAGTGGTTCTGGAACCTTCTAAAAAATAGTTGTAACAACTTTATCCAGGAATATGGGGTCTCCAATTAGCTATGGCCTGTGCCTATTGACTGATTATCTTCTCTTTCCTCTCTCTCTCCCTTTTCCTGGCCCTTATGTTGAAAGCAAATTCTGGCACGCTAAGACCCCCATCCCTTAAGATGGAATCACCACCAACCAGATGGTTGTCCACCCCTTAAGATCCAATCACCAATGCAGAACACACCCTATCCCTACTCCTTAAAAATGTGCTTCCTCCCCCACCAGCTGCTGCTCCCTCTCTCTGGGTACAGCCATTTTCTCTTTCAGATAATAAAATCTCTTGCTTAGGCCCATGTCTCCTAAGTCATTCTGGGGTAAGGAGGGTTGCAGTGAGATATGCTTTCATTGGTGCCATGACTCAGATGAGGTTCTCCCATTGATTTTGCTCTTCCTCCAGGAATCTGAGCTGCTTTGGGAACCCTCACTGCCCGCTCCTCCTCCACAGGCTCACCATCCATTACCCCAGTAGCTCATCTTCTCACTCAACACTGGCCATCAATTTGGTAAGTCTCCCCTTCATAGTTGATTTAAATGTCCCTTTGGAACCTGGGAAGTGACTGTTGAGTTTCTGGCACCCCCAAGGGCTCCTCCAGGACAGGGGCACCCCCAACCATGACTTTCAGAGTCACAGTTGATCCCCATAGTCAAACCTTCTCTGCCTCCCCATGGTGAGAATCCTCATTCACTGAGAACCGGTCTCCTTTTATCTACTCCTAAACTCCTGGTACCAGGTACCTAGCCTCTTTGGTGTTTTTCACCTCGACCACTCGGTTAGAGGTGGTGATGACTCCCTAACTGTGTCTGGTCTTCTCCCCGACCTTCTCAATTGCTCTGGGATGCCTCAGTGACTTGTGAACAGTCTCATTCTCACCATGGGATCTGACCCCTCCATTCCCACAGATTAACCGCTAGGGTGCTTATTCAATAATCTAAAACCCCTCCACCTCACTCCAGACCTCAAACCTTTTAAGCTTACTCAGTACTGTAATAAGATCTGGCCACTATATTCCTTGGACAATCAGTCTAAATGGCCTCCCAATGGCTCTTGAGATCCTAAAATTCTCTGCAACTTATGCAACTTCTGTGAGTGCACGGGCAAATGGAAAGAGATCCCATATATCCAGGCTTTCTCGTACCTCCGAACCAAGCCCACTCTCTGTCTCCCGTGCAATCCTAAACATCTTCTCCATTCTAAAAAACTTCACCCCACCACCCACCAATTCCCACCACATCCTCTGACTTTGACCCTGCTAATGAACCTCTTCCCTACTGATCTCAAACCCCTACAGCTCCCCCTCAACCACCAGTTCCTCTCCTGCCCCAACCTCCTTTTCTGTAAGATCAAAATCTCAACCCTCCCAGCTCCACTAATGCCATTGCAGGAGCCACAGCACCTCCTCCTCCTCCACAACCAGTTCCCCTTCCCTCACTGAGTCCCATGCCAAGCCCTCCAGTCACTCACTCTCAAACCCAGATCCTAGCCCCACTACAGGAAGAAGCTGGTACTGAGGGAGTCATACGGGTCCATGTCCCTTTCTCTCTCTCCGACCTATCTCAAATTGAGAAAAGATTAGGCTCTTTCACCTCCAACCCAGCTACTTACATAAAAGAGTTCCAGTACCTAACTCAGTCATATGATCTTACCTTTCATGATATTAACATGATCCTGTCCAACACACTTTTGCCCAAGGAGCATAGGTGAGTCTGGGAACAGGCTAGAACTCATGCCAATGAGGTTCACCAAACTACTCCAGCTCATCCAATTGGTGCTGAGGCGGTTCCTGACTGAGACCCTAATTGGGACTATAATATGGCAGGGGGAGTCACCAGTCAAGATCAATTCATCACCTGCCTCATGGCGGGTCTCAGGAAGTCAGCCAATAAAGCCATTAACTATGAAAAACCCCAAGAGGTTTTTCAGGATAAAAATGAGAATCCCTCTATGTTCCTAGACCATCTCACCAAAGCTCTTTTACAATATACAAACCTAGACCCTGAGACCCCAGATGGGAGACAATTATTAATGACCTACTTCTTCACCCAGAGTTTCCCCGACATTAAGGCTAAATTTAAATGTCTAGAGAAGGGACCCTTAACTCTTCAGGCAGAAGTACTGGCAGTGGCCTTCAAAGTTTATAATGGAAGAGATGAAAAGGCCCATAAACAAAAATATCAATTGCTGGCTAAGGCCTTTCAACCTACCCCAACCACTGGTGCTCGGGTATCCTCACCTCCTAAGAAGCAGCCAGGAGGACCTCCTGGTCCATGCTTCAAATATGGCCGAACAGGTCATTGGGCTAGAGCCTGCCCAAATCCCCAGAAGCCCCCTGGTCTATGCCCTAAATGCCATCAGGAGGGACACTGGGCTGTTGACTGTCCTCACACACCGAGAGGTGCCAGGCCATCCAGCTCTAACACTCCACACATAGACCTTCTGGGTCTGGCAACTGATGATTGAGGGGGCCCAGGACTCCTCCACCCGACCACTACCATCACCATACAGGTGCCCAGGGTAACCATTGTGGTAGCGGGTAGGCCCATCTCTTTCCTTTTGGACACCAGGGCCACCTTCTCAGTCCTGAAGGAGTTTTGGGGACCTACCTCCCTCTCACAGTCCTCTATGGTTGGGGTAGAGGGCACACCTCATCAACCTTTACAAACTCCCATGCTTCACTGCACCTTTAGAGGCATTGCCCTCTCTCACTCCTTTTTGGTGATTCCCCAGTGTCCTATCCCCCTTATGGGAAGGGACCTATTACACAAGGTTGGAGCTTCCATTACTTTTGCTCCCAGACCGCGCCTCAACCCTGACTCACCCTCAATCCCACTTTTACTCGTCCTCCAACCTGCTGCAAATGCACCTCCCTCTCCTTTTCCTCTGCCACCCCATCTGGTCAACCCTGTAGCCTGGGGTACCCTCACTCCCTCTATCACCACCTGCCCCCCAGTAATGATCAGACTTAAAGACACTGCCTCTTTATCCTTTCAACCTCAGTATCTGCAGCCTCTCAAGAGTTTACTGGGCCTGCAGTCAATTATCCAGGAACTTTTATACAAACTGCTACCACAACCCGCCAGTTCCCCTTACAATACCCTGATACTGGCTATCAAAAAACCCAAAGGCTCTTGTAGGCTAGTTCAAGATTTAAGAATTATCAGTGCAGCTGTTATTCCAATCCATCCAGTAGTCCCTAACCCCTATACTTTATTTTCACTATCCCCACCTCTTCTACTTACTTCTCCATCCTTGACCTCAAAAATGCATTCTTCATGATTTTCCTCCATCCCAATGGGACCACTTACACCTTCAACTCCACAGACTACAAATCCTCCAGTAACTCTACAACCCAGTCAGGACCTCCTTACAGCTGCATAAGGTGGCATAAGTGCCCTACTCCAAGAACAATGCTGCTTCTACACCAACAAATCTGGTCTTGTCCGGGATGGTGCAAAACACCTCTGTGAACAAGTCTCCAAACTCCTAGAAAACTACCCTAACAATCTGTTCCCTTACCCCTTCAATTGGCTCCTGCCCCTCCTGGCCCCTATTACCTTTATTATTATTATTATCCTCCTTTTCCTTCCCTGCTTCATTAACCTATTCCAAAAATTCATTCAAAATCAAATTTTGAAAATTTCTAACCATACTGTCAACCAGTTACTCCTCCAGGGTTATCAAGGCCTTCTCACGAAGAATAACGAAACCAGCTAGATGACATCATGAATCATCTCAGGATGCCCGCCCTTCCCCAACTCTACAGCAATGGCCTTGCTAACTCTAGAATCTGCACCCCCTTACAGCAGGAAGTATCTAGAGAATGAGATTCTATGCCTAGTTCCCCAGAGGCCCAATTAAGAAAAGAAAAAGATGGGAATGAAGGCAAATTCTGGCACACTAAGACCCCCACCCCCTTAAGATCCAATCACCGCTGACCAGATGGTCACCCATCCCTTAAGATCCAATCACCAATGCAGAACACACCCTACCCCTACTCCTTAAAAATGTGCTTCCTCACCCACGAGCTGCTGTTCCCTGTCTCTGGGGACAGCCATTTTCTCTTTCAGATAATAAAATCTCTTGCGTGAGCCCGTGTCTCCTGAGACATTCTGGGGTAAGGAGGGTCATGGCAAGATACCCTTTCATATGTCACTTAATCTTAGAACACCTCAGAAGTTTCCTTGTCTTCAGTGATTCCTAGTGAAGGCAGAACTTAAAGCCATCAGCAGTTGATACTCCTGGAAGTTGGGGGATGAGTGCATAGGCCCTAAAAGAGATTACGACAAGGCACCAAACCATATTTTGGTTAAAAACCTTTTCTATAGACTAAATCATTCAGGCAAAATGTGGTAAAAGGGGTAAAATTATAATAAGAGTAATATATTAATCTTGTAAATCAGGATGATGTCTACATTTGTTTATGCTCAAATAACCCATTTTGTTTTCTTCTCAGGGTTATTTGTGCAACAGATACAGCTTCCCAACGAAGATAGGGCTCATTAGAAATACATGTTCAAATCACTTTAGCAAATAGGAGAATATGTCATCCTCTCTCTACACCAAACATTTTCTTCCTAGGCACATAGTTGTGCAGCTAGATACAAAGTGTCCCAGCCATCCTGTAAATAGGTGTTGTTTTTGACTAAGTTCTCATCATTGGGGTGCAAGTAGAATTGATTGGGGAACTTTCAGGTCCTTTAAATTAAAAAACAAACAAAACACAATGCTTTTCTGGAACTCTTTCTTCCCTTTCCCTTTCCTGGATGGAATGGAAATTACTACAACATTCTTAAAGTTAGCAAAGATGTCTCCACTCCATGGAGTAAAGTCCACCTCTCTGCCCTGGATTGGTATGTATACAGGGTATAGATGTCTATCTCTTGTAAACTACTTGATTTTTTAATCTGCTTAGGTGCACCTTTTCCTACACCGTGGCTTTTGCTGATTGCCTTCTCTTTGTGTGCTTTTCAGCTTATAGTACCCCATGCAAACTACTGACTTGAATCGCATTTTAACTTTTTAAGAGAAAGGTCTGATTGGTTTCTGTGGTAACTGTTACCCCTGTTGGGAAGAGCACTCATTCCACACCACCTGATGGGCTTCTGAAGAGTCTAGAGTTGGGTGGCCCTCCAGTCAAGTACTGTTGATTTTGCCAATATTGGCTGCCCTTCATCCAACCTCCTTCCTATTTGTTTAGATTTTCCACTCTGTTTGTTTTTAGAAGCAGCCACAGGAAGCCAGAAATTCCTCCTCCTGTTCCTTGGCTTAAAGAATGGTCACATGACTATGCTTAGAAAACCAGGTGCTTCCACCTAGCGTTAAAATCAAGAGGAAGTGACACAAAATTCCTAGGGCCAGTTAGAGACTGATTGCAATGGTGGCAATATGGCCAAGAGTCCAGGAGCCTAAGCAGTGTTATCCTAAGTAGACTCCACCTGAGACATCCCCTTGGCAACGTCCCCTGCTGTCCCTACACTGCTGTTTTCTAAGAATGAAATTTTCAAACTTCCTACATATATCTATTGTGCCAGTAAAGTTTCCTGACAAGTTAGCAGTTTATCTTTCTTGCATCCAAGATCCCAATTGTGGTGGGTGTTGTCACCCACACATGATCCCATCACCTGTGGTGAGGTTGGCACAGCTGTGTGATCCACTTTCCTCGCATGTGGTTGTAAAGTCAGACGTATCTGAGGATATTAGGGTACATTAACTCAAAGTTACAGAAAGACAAAAAACTAAAGGAGAAAGAAAAGCCTCTTTGCATGCACTAGTTTACTCCTTGTAAACAAAAAACAAAGGTGCAAGAACTTTGAAGAGATAATAAATTTATTGTTACTAAAGTCTTTCTGTTAGTGGAGCCTGAATCCAGGACAGGAAAGAAAAGCCAACGTCGCTGCTGCTTCATTCAGCAGTTCTTCCCTCTACTCACCAATGGCTGACCAGAGACAAGCAGAGCAAAAGCTATCCCCTAGCCATGGCTTTAAACCTAAAATGGTGTTCAGAAATCCATTGTCTGGAGAAGTCATACTAATGTATTTCAATATTTTTCTTTGCAATTTTATGACTATATCAACTCACATATTTTCTCAAATAGAAGCACTAAATCCATGTTTAAATATATGTTATATATAAACATAGTTAAATATTAAAATAAAATATTCTACTCTTAAAAAATAGGCATAATGGCCATACAAACACATCCTTCCTCCTGGGATTCCTGAGAATCATCGTTATAAACTTGTGGTGCTCTAATGTAGGTAAGTGAAGGATATGGCACTTTTTAAAAGCTTTAAATGAGTGACATGGAGTCTGTAAAGAATTTTAATGACTGCTCTTTTTGAGTCTTAATATTATACAAAGTAATTGAACTAGTAGCACACTGATTAATCAAGGTTTTCCTTTTCTTTCCCTTTTATAAATCCTTTTATTTTTTCTTTTAAAAATCTTAAACAATATTCACTAAGCAGTGAAAAATTACATTACCTATTAATGATAACGTAAACACTACTCATTTTCAGTTTTCAGACTCAACCTATACATAAAACACATAAGATATTTGTTTACAGTTACAGAACTGAATATAACATCCTGCTAATTATGCAGTAAAACCAATAGAAAAGAAACGAACGTAGGACTCAAAGAAGAGATAGAGGTAAAGGTGATGCAATAATAAAACCACATTTACCAAATGGAAGTGAAGGACACTGAAGAGAGCTGAAGAAACAGGAAGTAGAGGTTTGTTTTTCAGAGTTACAGAGCTTATCAAAGAAGGAGCAAATCAATGCTGGAGGAAGGGAGAGTGAAGACTTCAACTAAATGAAATTCTCATCTTCTATTGATACATGAATAGTAAGAAGAATCCAGAGTACATAGATCTAAATTTGCTTTTACTTCTCATTTCAACATGGCTTGGTAGCAGGTACTGAGACGTAGATGTCTTGCTTATTATCCACATGCTTCCTGATACAACGGGGTCTGTAATATGGTCTTTTGCTCCACTGCATTCTGTAGGCATTGAAATAGTGCAAACTGGCATTCTACTATTTACAGCAATTCCTTTCATTCTTTTTATAATCCCTCTTTCTTTCTCTCCCTCTCTTTTTTTTCCTTGTTTTTCTGTGTGTTTGTGCCTCCTGCAAGCACATTGATCAACAGATTGTACTTCCTCTGGAGTGGGGACCGGCTGATAGCAGGCCCTCAGGAGCTACTGAAGTCCCAGTGGGTTGTATTTTGTTTTGTTTTCTTTGTTTTTATCCTCTTGTCCATCTCATTGCCACCTTCTTTCTATTCCTATCATGATGACTTCAAGGACTGTTGAAGTCCAGAGATTTTCACAGTCATCTTCATTTCCAAATGCAGAGATCTTCTCTTTGTCACTGGCTATCTTCTCTGGGAATACCATGACTTTTTAATGTCATTTCTAAAAGCTCTCACTCCTGTAATTTAAACCCTCCCTTTTTTTTTTTAATTCTTTCTTTTCTCCTCTTTTGGCTCTCCTCTTGCTTTTCTGTTTTCTTGTAATAAGGCTGATAATACATACACATCATGTGCATATACACATACATACACATATATATATACACACACATACACATATATACATATTGCCCACATTCCCTTGTGCACCACCATTAGGGCATTTTTACACATAGTAATTAAAGATTGTTGTATTTCAACAAGGATAGAGACATTATTTAAAATACATTTAAGAAAGATAGGGTTGTGGAGTATGATAAGGTGAAATCAGGCAGAAAAATGCAAGCTGACACATCTGGATACAGATATTTCACGAAAGGGAGAAACTTGGCTAAACTTTCAAGATAGGCTTTAAATGTAATCATTTGACGAGAGGTGTTGAGTGGTTCTGATGTCAACTTTCAACAAAATATGTTGAAACCACGGTACAGTGTGTAGCTCTGGATACCTCGTTGCAAAATATTGTTTTTTCTGATAATGTGTAATAGTTGAAATTACACAGTAATATCATAGAGATAAGCTAATGGTCATCTAAAAGATTACAGTGATGGTTCTAGGTTGTACACTCCCGAAAAGCAGAATTTGTTTAATTCACTCCAGGATGCTTAGCATTGCGAAGTTGTGGCATAGGCCCTTTATTGATGCTTTTAAATAAAAAGCATATCTAACATTAGAAATGGTGCTTTTTTATGACAGCGGGAAGATCCACCAGAATGTTTCCTTAAGAAAGGATAAAACTCACAACCATTTCTCACTGTGGCTTTTAAAGGTCTTCAAAGCCAGACAGGGCTGCTGTAATAAATTGGAAGACAACTAACAAGTACAGGCAAGGAAATAACTGGGGGAAACATTTTGAGAGAAAGCAAATATGCAATTATTTACTTGAAAGTAAATACTGAATGCTTATCAGCCTAAGTGTGGTAGCAAGCCAAGCCAAGAAAAGGGACAGTGTTTCTTTAAGGCTTTAAGAACACAGAGGAATACCAGGGTGCTTGAGTTTGAGGCAATATAACAATGTACCCCCTGCCCCAGGACGCTGTGATATGGAACAGCTTGTTGATCATAGTCATGTAGATCCATTAGTTTACAATAGAGTATCCAGGTGCCCTTCCCTGAGATAGATTAAAATATAACTAGCATTCTGGCTGAACCTATAGTACACTAACAGCCCCACTGCAACATTCTTGGGGGCTGACTCTCCTTCACCCTTGCAGTGAATGTATAAAAGGCTTGGCCCCTCTGCGCTTGGAGCTCAGCCTTTGGATATGAATCCGCTGAGCCAGTGCCGGCACTAATAAACTGCTTCTTGCCAAACGCCTCGATGTCCCGACTCCTTGTTCGTCGTTCCCGCAGTTCCTGCAATAGAAGTGAGAAAAAGAAAAACGTTTTGTCTCCTTTTCAGAATCTGCCATGTGACAACAGCCCTCGGTCACCACTGTGGAGGACAGTGGTTATGCAGTTGCCAACGGCTCATCGGGCAATCAGGTTTGCAAACTTGGCAAATGCGTTTGAAGTTTTCACAATATCACTTCCTCATTTAAACACAGAAAAGACACTGCTTTATTTTCCTCTGCAGGAGTTTTAACTGTTTGTTAATTTCCCTAGAATGGCTTTATTCTAGGTTTTCAGCCTCCTCTCTAACCACTGAATAGCTGTCCCTCAATGCCATCTCCTCCCTGCCTAGATAAAACAGCAATCCAAGAATGTTCTTTACAATTTTACCTATTCCCTCAAGCATAGCTCAACATTTATTTCCTGAAACGTTTCCTACTGTAACTCTGGGGGGAAATTCTGGGACAAAATACCTTTGAAACCAAAATCAGTCACAGGGAGAAACCTGTTTATTTCTTACAAGCAGTCATCCCACATCTCTCTCATGACCTGGCTGCAGAAGAAAAGCGCACCACTCAACCTCTCTGGTCCAGATAAGCCCTAGTTTACCCTGGTAATCACTTATTGATATGGAGATTGCTTACTTCTCTCCACCCCTTGGAAACACCTATTGATATGGAGATGAACTAAGACCAGGTGAGAGATTCTGGAAATATTGCAATTTTACCCACACTTACTCAGCTGCATTACAAATGAGTCATGAATGCCACCAAGATGTGAGAACTACGAATTGTAGCAGATGTATGTTGTCGTGAATTAGTCTACAACACTTTTCATATAAGTGCACCTTGTTTGCCCAGCTAGAAAATAGATCTCTTATTTGCAAGCACATTACATTTTATATATTCTTGAGCTACCGCTATTAAGAAAAGAACTGCCAGGCAGTCAAAGGCCACTAATATAGACACCCAATACATTAATATGATCTCATAGATTTATCTGGCTCATTTATATTGTCTGCTATGTTCCTCAGCACATCCAATGCCTAGAACTGGGCCCACAACTAGAACAGTTTGTGGAACATTACAAACGCTCAATATATATTTGTTGAAAGAAGGAATGATATATATTTTTCCAAAGATTTTTATTATTTTAAGAAAGATGATTTTTTTAACATGGACAATCTCCTTTCCTTTGTCTGGTCACCTTATCTTTTCCCAACAGATCATAGGGATCTGTGTAAGAAAGAGTTAATTCTACATTTTACTTCTTGGAGCCAGATGCTTTTTTCATTGGTTCTCAATTCAAATTTAATTTTGTGGTGGGATTTGGACATGGTTCTTTTGGCACTTGCTGTAAACACTTCAGCACTCTGTCCTCAAGTGCATAATGATAATAGGTAGGTTTTCACTTTATACATCCTTTTTTTTTCTGTTGAAAGTATCTAAAACCATTCATGGTGGGATGCAATTCACAAGCCTTTGCTGTGAAACACACAACATTCTATTTACACATAAGATTTTTCAGAACGCCTCATGGGAACCTAGAAAGAGTGTTCACCAAATAAGAGTTAACACAATCCTGGGGTAGTCTCCCTACCCTATTCTGATGCTTTAACAAGCTTAAAAAATAGCTGATTTCTCAAATGTCCTTCTGACTTGGAAACAGAAAAAATAAATTCATACTAAAAACACTAATAAATTCATTGTCCTTTGCCTTTCATTGTAACATCTAACCAGTCTTAGATTATTTATAAAGTCATGGTTTGATTGGGTGACCCCCTTCCATCTTACTGGTAATTAGACTCTGGCATATCCATATACCCCTCTGGACCCTAAGTAAATATTTTGATTACATACAGAGACTGTTTATAGTAGTACATTTAGCTTGGTACCTCTTGTGAAGACATTAAGTTAAACCCACTTTGCAGCAATTATGAAATTTCAGTGATTAATCTCTGCTGTTGGATCGGGAAGATTTGTTCAAATAAGATGTAAATTGTCCAGAACTAATAGTCTTCAGACAGACATTGTTTGTGTAGCAGTCCGATAGTCCAAAGGACAAAGTGATGACCTAAATTAGAAAGTGCGGTTAACTAAGTATTTGGTTCACACACCCAAACAATGCAGGCAAAATGAATCAGGTAATTTTAAGGAGATAGAAACCTAGTTAATCCCACCAGCACCCAAGGTGTAGAAAAACAAGTGGTTTGCCCAAGGGCACACTGCAGAGAATGGACAAGCCAGGGAAGACTGACACTCCTGGCATCCAGGGCGGCCTTCTTTCCCCTCCACACCACACTGCCTCCTACCCAGGATGAGCAAAATGTTCTAAATCAGATGCAACTGAAAACCTGCAATTCCCAGTCAGCACTCACCTCCAACATTGCCTCCTCTCACCAACAGAGGGTGATTTGCCCTCATCACCTGCTGTATAACCAGACACGCTCTCAAGAAAATGCCCCGCAAGCCCAGGGCCAGGGGGATTGAGCTGCTTGTGTTACCCTCTTAGTCATGACCATTAGCAGGATTTCCACACCATGGTTCAGGAAGCCACTGCTGAAAAGTTCCTAAGTGAGATCAGAGAACTGGGAGACCTTGAAATGAAAATTTGCCAGTTCTTTTGGGAAAAAAACCGTCGTTCCTTCCTTACTTGTGACCCGCAGATTTGGGGGAACGCGACAAAATGCTGAAGATCTGAAAGGACCAGCCAGGGGACTCAAGGCACTGCAGCACAAGAGTAATGCCGAGAAGGCACTCCTCATCTTAACATGTATAGAATACATGCAGGGGTTCAAGCGGGAATTCAACACTATCAGTTGGTAACTCTGTGTTTAGCTCTTATGCAGTCTCCAGTCCTATTGAGACGTGATGTTCCCAAGAAGTATTTACTTATTTTAGAAGAACACAAGGGGAGTCCTAAGACCTATTGTATGCCTGGCGTTCCCGACACACTCGGGTGCGTTCGCCTTCTGGTCTTGTTTTTCCCCTTTTCAGATCAAGGATCTGGAGACTCTGAGCAAGCCTCACAAAACAAGAATTCTGATGTGTTTACTATATTGTATATTAATACCACAAAAAACAATGTTACCACCAGTCTTTTTAATTCAACAGACACTCCCTGAATGTTTAATGTATGCCAGATCTCATCCTACTGAAACACACCAGCCCGTGGCCACAATCAAGGACATGCGACTGTGGTAACCTGAGTAGTGCTCTCCTGGCCACTTGAGGATGACAACCCTGATTCCTGATTCCCTGGATCCTTTGCCCTGCAAGGCAATCTCCAGGAGAACAAGCTGCCCCTCACCTCTGCCCAGCCTGCCCTGGCGCTGCTGCCTCCTTCTCTGTAAAGCACACCATGACACTCCCACATTCAGAGACCCTCCTAGGACCTTCCCATCACATTTACAAGAAGATTCTCAGATCGCTGTTCTGGCCTGCAAGGGCCCAGCAATCTGGCCCTGGCCTTCCCATCTGACATCTTTCCGCCCCCTGTGCTGTTTGGCAATCACACAGCTTTATTCTTTCATTCGCAGGTGGCACTCTGATTACTGCCTTAGACTCCTGCATTTATGGTTCCCTCTGCCTAGTGCATTCTTCCTTCACGCAAATGAATTCTTCCAATTTCAATTCAATATCATAGTCAGAAGTAGCAACCTGATGGTCTAGTGGTTAGGATTCAGCACTCTCACTATTGTGGCTTGGGTTCAATTCCTACTTAGGGAATGTCTTTCTTTGCTACTCAATGAATATAAATTTTCAGTTATGTAAGATGAATAAATCCTGGAGATCTGCTGCACGACTAGATGGCAATCCTACATGGCATACTAAAACACATGTCAAGAGGGTGAATTTCATGATAAGGATTCTTACTGCAATAATATAAAATTAAAAAATACATTAACTACTCCATTATATCACCCATGACCCCAATTTATTTTCTCACATCTACCACTGTAATAGAGCACTTTCTAAGAAAAATATAATGCAAACCACATAGGTAACTTTAAAGTTTCTAGTAGTCTCCTTCAAAAAAAAGTGAAATTAATTTTAATAATCTACTTTATTTAACCTAATAATATATCCAATTATCATTTCAACATAAAATTAATATTAAAAATGTTAGTGAGATATTTTACATTCTTTATTTCCTAACTAAGTCTTTGTAATCTGGAGAGTATTTTATACTGACAACACCTCTCAATGTAAACACTAACTTTTCATCAGTAATGGTTGCTCTGTATTAGATTTCATAAAATTTACTGTTGAAAAAAATAGTTTCATATACCCAAGTTGTTCCAAAGATACTTGAAATTTCCCTCAATAACTGAATTGATTGTGTTTTAAATGTTAAATATAAATTAGTTTAAATTAAATTACTGTAGATTTACAGATCAGTTCTCCAGTCACACTGGCTGTATGTTGCCAGTGGCTATCATATCAGCAGAGCTCTAATGTTCCATTGCTTAATTGTTCATGTTTTCTCCCAAATTTTCTCCTCATTTTCACTTGAGAAGGGATCTCATTTATGTGTTCACTATTTTATTCCCTGCACAGAGAAGAGTGGTTCGCATAGAGTTTAACAGATACTTATCAAATGACTACATGAACCTGCAGCCAGACAATCATATTTCTCAGATGACATACCCTGGGCAAGGAGCACAGGCTCTGGAGCCAGATGCCTGGCTTTGAATCTGACCTTGCTACCTACTCGCTTTGGGGCTCATGTGGCTCACTCAGCCTTTCTGTGCCTCAGTCTCCTCATCTGTGGATGAAGGGAGCACCAGCACCTAGTGGCGGGGGCGCTGTGAGGACTCAACGAGTGAGCATTTCTCAAATGCTTAGAACAGGGCCTGGCCTCAGAAGTGCACTCTATGTTAAGTATACTCCACTGAGTCCAGGCCCTCTAGGTTAAGATGTGTTCCAGATGATCACCCTGCATCACCCCCAAGCTCCCCCGCCTCACCCTCTCTTTTCTGCATTTGTCTTATAGCCCCACGGATTCAGCCCTAGCTGCCATCACCATTGTCCTCACCTGGGGTCCATGCTTTAGTGTTCTGGATGCTCCTTATCACTCATCTGGGTTTCTGCCCAGACTTGATGCCCACATGTGACCCTGGTCCTAAGGACCACTCACCCTCTGCTGGGAGGTGGAAAGGAGAATAATGACTCCCTCTTCTCTGTTAGGCTGCTCTGGAGGGACCCAGCACTGTGCTGCTTGCCCCAAACTCTTCTTTAAGATTCACACCTATACCTTCTGCCATGGTTTCTGTGCTCACAATATTGCTACTGCTTTATTGCTTACTTCTTATTTTGCTGACATATCCAGACGCCATGAAGCCAGACTTGAACATTGTTTTTGGTTTTGTCTCATGGGGATGATGATTTCTCAGTGCTCCATCCCATTACAAGAGCATAATGAACTTTCTTAAGCATCTTCCACTCTCCCACACTCATACCAGACTAGAATTAGATGGAAGCAGATGAAGACATCTCAAACCACTGCCACCCAGACTAAGCAAGGGTGTCTGAGGGAAACAGAATTGCCTACACCTTGCCCCTTATCCTGTTCCCTTAACTATGTCTAGGAACCTGGCTGACTACCTCAAATCACAGACAGTGCCCAGGGGGAAAAAAATAAAGATGCACACCTATGTAGGTGTGCATGAATATAGAGCAGTTAGGTCAAGATAGGTTTACATGCCAGCCACAGACTGTACCAGGAGCCACTTGTCCCCACCACAGCTCATGGCCAAGTCAGCTCACCAGGCCATACTCTCTCCATCTACATAGCTTGCCTCCTTAAAGCCCTGTAAGCTCCCCTAATTTTTTTTTACTCTTACCCTCCTGTACTATTTAGGGTTCTACAAAGGAGAAACAGAACTAATAAAAGATATGTATTTATATATCCCAAGAGATGTATTATGAAGAATTGGCTCCCACAGTTATAGAAGCTAAGAAGTCCCATGATCTGCTGTGTGGAAACTGAAAGCCCAGGAAAGTCAAGTGGTGTGATTCTAGTCTGAGACTGAAGGCCAGTCTGAGTCAGAAGCACCAGTAATGTAAATTCTATACAGGGCAGGAGACTAATATTCCAGCTCTAGTAGTCAGGAAGAGAAAGACAGAATTCCCCAATCCTCTTCCTCTTCATCCTATTCAGGCTCTCAGTGGACTGGATGGGATGCACCCACAGTGGGGAGGCCTGTATGTTTTACTCAAATGCTAGTCTCTGTCAGAAACACCCTCACAGACACTCAGGAAATAATGTTTAACCAGATATCTGGGTATCCCATGGCCCAGCCAAACTGAAACAAAATTAACCGTCTCACCTCCCATATTTGTATATATCTGAATTTCAATTATTGGCATTGTCTAAATTCTTTTCGTGGGAAGAGTGGTATCGGCAGTCATTAAGAAATCATTGTGTGAAGCATTCAGCACACTACCTGACACACAGTGGGCACTCAATAAATATCTGTGGATAGAAGGAATAGGTGAATAGATGATGTTCCTTAGGCCACATGTACATCACCTGGGGAAGGGGTGGCCATGTCTGTCACTTCCTAGGTCGACCTCACCCTTACATACATGGTATCATGAGCTCATGAGCATACAAAGTAAGCAAGCAAAATGAAGTCCTTGCCCTCAGTTGGATTCTAGTTGGTAGAGGTGACATATATATACATTGATTAGTATAAGGCCTGAAGGCCCAGAGAGAGGAACAGGTGTCCCAGATAAGGATGGGCAGTGTGGTGAAGCAGGAAGGCCAAAGAAGTGGGGAGTCCATAGAATGGGGTTCAAATCCTGCCTGCACTGCTGTGTAACTCGCAGCCAAGGATAAACTCTCTTCCCCTGGAGGGACGAGGCTGTTGGCATCAGCTCCCTTCTCTCTTACAGCTTTCTCGTCATTCACAGCTCTCTGATAATAAGAATGTACAGACTGCTTCTCAAGAAAAATAGCACAGAACTACTCTTTCCCTATGCCCTCAAAAACAACTCGAAGAAGGATGTTTTTACAGGTGTCGCCTTAAAATATCTCACCATAAAGGAAAGCTATTTTACGGAGGTTTCTATGGGGATTTCTTTGTTTATAGGCTGGAACAGTTCTGAAAAAGAAACCATCTATCTGGTTGTAAAATGATTTACTCTGCAGCTGATTTAATAGCAGAAAATATGTATTTGCATGATGCAATAAAATTTCTCTCTGTAAGAATATGAAATTTCAAAATAAATATTTCCTTCATGTTTTATTCTTTTGCACTATTAGCAAAAAGCAGTTTCAGTAGGAAAAAGCATATTCTGTTTATCTAGGCTGAACTTCTACTTGGAGGGGTAATATTTTTGTTCTCTGGTACGAAAGTGAAGTTATTAAAATTAGTTTAAATAAAAACTAAGCTGAAACCAAAAATCAACAAAAAAAAAAAACAAAATCTAACAAAAAACAAAAAAAACACCTCTATCTGTTGTATCATAGTCTGAGGTAACCAAGTTGACAGAGATTTCTTAAACTTTGTGAATGCAAACTTTGTGTGGACCCTCACAGCTTACCAGGCAATTCTACCTTGTGATTCACACTCCTCTCCAGGCCAACTATTTTGCATTTTCCTCCTATAGGTTGACTTGTGTCCCTGCAAAAAGATATGTTGAAGTTGACTCCCAGTGCCTCAGAATGTGACCCTTTTCAGAAACAGATGTAATTAATTAAGATGAGATCATACTAGAGTAGGGTGGGCTCCTAATTCACTGGTTTCCTTGTAATAAGTGAGAGAGACAGACAGACACAGACAGATACAGATACCATGTGATGAAAGACGATGGAAGTGAAGAATTTACGAGCCAAGTAATGCCAAGCATTGCCAGAAAACCACCAGAAGCTAAGAAAGAGTCAAGGAAGGTTTCTCTATAGGTTTCAGAGGGAGCACAGTCCTGTGACACCTTGATTCAGACTTCTAGCCTCCAGAACTGTGAGACAATATGTTTCTATTGTATTAATCCAGCTAGTTCATGGCACTTGGTTACAGCAGCCTTAGGAAATTAGTACACTTCTCCTTACTCTCCAAACATCCATCATTGCTTCAACTTCTCACTCTCAATTACAGTCAACTAATGCACTTCAGTGAGAAAAAGGTAATCCTAAAGAATAGCCACATATCCCCTCCTCCACCTCAATCAACACCACTTCACTGGTGCCTTCCCTCCAGGTCCAAGGAATGCACCGTCCCTGCCCCAGTCTAAGGCTAGTCTCCCCCAAACTCCATCTGTGCACTGGACCTCACTCTTTCACCTATGCAAGGACTTTGTTCTTGCAATTATATCCATCTGCTCTTACATCATCAAAATTTTCCTCTTAACTGCATAATTCTATCAGCAAACACACATGCTTTAAGTTACCCAAGTGTTGGAAGGAAGGAAGGAAAAAAGGGAAGGAAGGAAGGAAGGAAGGAAGGAAGGAAGGAAGGAAGGAAGGAAGGAAGGAAGGAAGGAAGGGAGAAAGAAAGAAAGAAGGGAAGAAGGAGGGAGAAAGAAAGAAAGGTCCTTTTCTTGATTCTGCATTTCCTTCCAACAACCACCTCATTTCTTAGTTCCCTTTCTAGAAAAATACTCAGAATAGTTGTGCAATCCTCACAGACTCCACTTCTTCGATATTTATTATCCATTAAGGTAATTCTTTACAAGATTAAAAAAAGACCTCCACCTTGGATCTTCAGTCGTCATCTACTTGACTTCTCAAGTATTTGCCATAGTTGATCACTCTCAACATTCTTGTCACTTGGCCACCACACTCTCTTGATGTATCTTTGTCCTCACAGGACATTTCTTTTCAGTGCCCAGTGGTGGCTCTTCCTCTTCCAGGTCTCAAAATTTTTGAGTCCCCAAACCTCATACCTTAGGAGATTTTATCCAATTTCATAGCTTTAATATACTATTGATATATTAATAACTAAAATTTATGCCTCTGGCCAAACCTCTTCTGTTAGCTACAGATTCATATATTCAGCCATCTACTCCACATTTTATTGGATTACTAAAAGAAATTTCAAATATGGCACACCAAACCTGAGCCTCATTAATCCCCAAACTCTTCCTGCCCAAGCATTTCCCATCTTGTAAATGGCATCCCAGTTGCTAAAACTAAATGCTTTCAATTATTATTGACTCCTTTCTCTCTCTCTCCTCTCACATCCAATCCAAAAAGAAAACTCCTGTTGGGTCTGCCATCAAAACATAAACTCAATCTGCCACTTTTCATCACCTCTACTGCTTATACCATAGACCAAGCCATCATCTTTTCCCTAAATTGTTGCAGTAGCCTTCTAAATGACTTCCCTACTTCTCATTCTGCAGCATCATTCTTATGAGGAAGTATTTGTTTTATAACTTATATCTCATATCTTTCCTGCTCCTCAATAGCTTCCTATTATACTTCAAAGAAAATCCAAAGTCCTTTCCATGGCCTAAAGGCTCAACATGATTTGCCAATGTTCATCACTCTGAAAAATCTCCTCTCATTCTCCTCTGTACATACTTGACTTCAGCTGCACTTGAAGACACCAAGTTTATTCTTAAATTAGGATTTTTAACTTGCAGTCCCTGAGCCTGGAAAATGTTTTATCCAGTTATTCACCTGCATTATTACTTTAACTCAGGTTTCCTGTCTTATGGGCACCTCCTCGAAAGAGCACCTCCCTGGTCATCCGAAGGGAAGACTGCACTCTATTCTCACTCTATCTTTGATGCGGCCTTGGTCCACATTCTGTCAGTTGTCACCAAAAGGCACTGTAAAAATATTAACTCATTTGTTTATCAACCCCTCCACTAGAACATAAGCTCCATGAGAGCAAGGACTTTGCCTTCATACTGTCTTATCCCTTATAACTAAAGCACAGAGTATGTGTGTGTACTTGTGTACATTATCAGTACATGGGTGCTGATAAATGTCTGTGACTTTTCCTCTTTTTGATATTTATAAAGACTCAATGGCATGTCCTGCAGAAAGAAAAAAGTAATGCATCTCACTAGTTGTGATTAAAATAATGGAGCCTTATGAAACTGTATACTAAAAAAAAGGTCTCTTTTTCCTGTGAACAATTGTTAGAGAGATGCTTTAAATGCTGTTGAATATTAAAGTAAAGGAAAGAATAAATGCATAATTTGCTTGATGCCAAATCAACACTGACCATATGTGGTAAAGTTGTTGATTTGAATAAAATACAACAACACAGGTTAAAAATATAAGAAAAGAAGTAATAGAAGAAAATAGGTATTCTTTGCATTTGCCATAGATTAACTATGATAACATTTGTAAGACAGGCTTAACTGAGCAGTTTGTTTTTAGTAACAATAGCACTGATGTTATAATCATTTCATAAAGGTCTCTTAGGACTAAGAATCAATCATGTAAACACTACCTATATACATTTGAGATTTTTTTCATCTATTATGGGAAAAGTATGAATAAATAATTCTGAAACACCAGAGCCTTAATATATTGAAAAAATTAAAGACATTTGAAAGCTCATAACCATAAGTTTAATGCTTAATAGAGTAAATAGTTCAAGCATACTTATCCCTATAGGCCCAGGCACAATAAGTACATTCAGTTTAAATTGAAATTTTTTCTTAATTAGTATCTCCTGGTGTGGTAGGAGACAACCAATTAAACTGTCTTGCAGTGATTTGTAGATACCAACTTCTTTTTGTCCCTAGATTCCATATTTATATTGAGTAAGATTTAGAGTCAGAGAAAATTTTCATTTATAGGAAATGCATAATATTCAGCTTTCAAACGATCAGGAGCTTCCCTTACACTTCCTAAATACCTGCTAAATTTTGAAGTTACCATTATTCTTTTATTAGTCCTCTGTGACTGCATCACTCCACTGGAAGACGTCCATAGGAATTGCCTTTTCTCGATCTGTAATTGAACCTGGTCCATCAGTTGAACTTTGGCCCTCAGTAAGATTTCAAAACAGCATCATTCAGGAGAAAGTGCTTTGACTTTAGAGCCAGACAAAAGTCTCTGCTCAGCCACTTACAGCTAAAGCTCAGTTATTTCCTGGAGAGTAGAGATAATAATCTTAAAGATACATTGAAAAAATTTCTGAGTACAGTTAAATCACTTAATTAAAAAGAAAGCTTAAAGCAAAAAAAGAAAAATCTATTGAAAATATTTGACAGACCATATGTAGAGACTCTAGAATGATATATACTCCATAAAGGAAAGTTGTTACTTATTTTTTTTCATCATTTTCCAACAGCGCAAGAGGAGGTGAGTTCATTTCATCTCTATCTGCAATGGTTCTAGGCTTGTTTCTGAGGCATTTGGAGCAAACAGGCTAATTAGGTACTTGAAATTCATGGTTGTATTCAAAGAGCAGCAGACCCATCATTTTCAAAGAACCCATCATCATTTTATAGATGATGATGATACAAAATATTAGATTGCCTGGTTAAATGCCAAACTACTTCATCTGGTTCTATGGCATTTTCTAAGCCAGATTTCTTAGTCATATTTTTCAGAAACACATTGAGGAGGGATGACGTCTACCATTCCCTCATGCGCATACTGAGAATAATGCTTAACTCCCTAAGGACACGTATATAATTCCAAATCCTTCTGTCTTATCCAAGAAGGAAAATCATGACACCATTGAGATAGTAGATGATACTGTAAAAATGATGTTTAATTTTTTTTAAAGTATACCATCTGCAAACTTAATACCATGGTATTCATTAAAAAATCACCTTTGTCGTATCTCTGCTGATCATGACACTTTAGGTTGTGTGACATATCCATGGAGAACTACTACTATAGCACAGAACCTTGTAGCAGAAGGACTGGAAACCTGGAAGCAAATGGACAAGCAATGATGTTTGAAATATATAAAGATAAAAGGGACAGACCAAGAGTGCTAAGGCACCAGTGCTCTGATTAGGGGACTATGTGAATATGTGCCTCATCATGCAAATTAATGGCTCTGTGAACTGGCAGCCAAGGACAGATCTGAAAATAATCTATGCCAAGACGAAAGCAAAATCACCAATTACTCAGAAATTTGTCATAACTGTTGCCCTGGTGAACAGCCATAATCATCACCACAGACACATGCAGACACATTCACACACACTGTTTGGAAGCTGCTCAACTCTGGATAACTGGGTTCCGATTTTTCACCCTAATTTCCTTCAACACTCTACAATTTATTGGCTGACTTCAGCACTGTAAATGATTAGCACCTTGATTAGACAACCTTAATATTGGTTGGCAAGAGAAACAGAATTGTGTTTATGTGATTGTCAAAGATGTACACTTCGTTGTTAGAGAAAGAGAATAATTCAAAACAATTTTCTTTGCATCTATGGTCATTTTCTACATGAAATTGTCACAAAAAAACCTGAAAATATGAGATTTGAAAACATTGAAAACCCTAGCCTTAACCTATTTATTGATTTGTATCTTTGCTTGCTTCAAATTTAATCTAATGGAAACCCTAAGGAATCAGTTCTCATCTCTTAAGGATGACTGTTTAGCATATCATTCATCACCACCCTCACATGCATAAACTCCCTATTTGATTAAAGATACCAGGTGCCATATTACCACGGATCCAAACTGGAAACTAGACTCCCAAAAAGAATATGTTTTCCTTAATGCTTACACAAGATTCCCATTATGTTAGTGTTACTTCAAGTGTTCATATTAAGAAAGAATATAGCCCTAAATGTTCATTTATGAAGGCTTTCTTTTCTGAAAAGGAAAGGCTTTCTTAGTGATATTTATTTCTACTACATAAAAAGCAATAACCATTATCATCATTGGTGATTTTCCCATCATCTTCACAAAATAGTTAAATCACATTTGCTTCTGGAAGTCTGGATTAAATAAAACTATTGTTAGTCCAACAGTTCTACACTATTGGTGACACATTATTTCTATGCTCATTCCTTAGGTATTTGTCAGGAATTTCTGATATATTTGAAAATTTGAAACATTTGGAATGTATATCACTTCTTAAAACATTTGTCTAGCTTCATGTCTTCCCCTTTTTCTTGTCTCAGCTCATGTCCTTTTAAAATCAGAATGTATTTATTTGATGAAATGAATCATAAACATGTTTTAATAATTTTCGGTAACTCCATACGGGTAACATCTGACTGTTTACATCAAAAGGCAAGATCTGTTACTCATAAGAGTTTATAAATAATATATATTTTAGATGAGATGAATTCTCTGTCTATGAAGTTTCACTCTTCCACTTACTGTGAACATATAATATTGAAAGGTTAATAGAATATTCCCTAAGTATGAGTAAGTAAATTCTTATTACTTAATGCTGCAACATAGGTTTCCAAATTAACTTCCACTTTGCATTGCAATTCCATGGGAATCTATCTCCATTACACTAATGAGTATAGTAGTCGATGGGGTCTCTTCATGACCAAAACTACTTTCCAGAGTAAAGTACAAATGTAACACACTAAAACAGTCACTAAATGATTGGTTAGTGGTTGAAAGCAATTGCTTCATTTTCTAAACATAATTACTTTATTTCTGGGGCTGTTTTAACCCTCTAGGAGAAGAAGCCCAACAAATTTTGATTGAAGTTATTGGGTAAATGTTTTTTGTCCTCTTTCCTCTGATTTGTGTTGAAGATTTATTATGGACATGCCATTATGCAGATATATTAATTAGAACCAGTTGGTAAGCTGGTATATATGTGTATCTTTTCAGTAATTGCAGGAGTCAAAAACCTGACTCAAACATTTCTAACTAGGACTACTGGACATGACCAACAATTAGTGATTCCACATACAGGACCCAAAAGCCCTGCCATGACACGCTGCCCCTGCCTGCTCCCCCTGACCAGCCTCTCTCCTCCCACTCAGAACTGCTTTCCTTCCGTGCAGCTGCTCTCACTCAGGTGGAAGGAAGAAAATTCATTAAACCAGTCTATATAAATGCGAGCATTTTTCTGTCCCTGAAATCTGTCCCCTAGATATAGAATATGATAAACAAATACTTACTGAATGTACAAACTCCTTACAAAGTTTTTCTTTTTAGCCAAAATAAATAACTCCTCATACTAATGGAAAACCTGCACACACTAACATTCGTCAGGGGTCCACTTAGGAACTCCTCTGACACTGTGTGCCTGACTCAGTTTCTATGTCTGTGAATGGAAATAGTAATACCAACTTCACAACTTGTGAGCATTAATTCAGGTAGTATATTTAAAGCACTTCAACTAGGGCCTGGCACTCATTAAGTACT
This sequence comes from Manis javanica, assembly GCF_040802235.1. Classification (NCBI taxonomy): domain Eukaryota; kingdom Metazoa; phylum Chordata; class Mammalia; order Pholidota; family Manidae; genus Manis; species Manis javanica. Next base: position 157,264,787 of record NC_133157.1, read on the forward strand.
TTCCACCAGGTAACAGTTTTCACGACTATTAGGTCAGTGGCCCTTTTGGGAGTGATGTGTTAATGAGCGCCTAAATCTCACCTCACCAGAGATAAAAACTCTGAAAAGGAGTGGGTCACATACTAAAACTGAACTACTTGCCTTCCTGGAAAGCTTCCCATTCTCCATTTGGTTTTTGAAAGACACAAGCCCAGGTGCCCAGGAGAGAATACACTCTCCCAAGAAGGAGACAGGAAGAGAGGGAAGACCACAGAGGATGAGAATGACAGCAATTTAGTAACATGTTCCCACTTGTGCTCTGGCCACCCAGCACCTATTTCTCAATAGTTTTTGCCTGAAGTCCAAGTACTGCCAAGCCTCAGGGATCAGTCCCGTACCCTCTTCTACTGTCCCCCAGATGTCAATGATAATCATGGATTTAAATGTCATTGTAATGCTCATGATCTCCAAATTTATGTCTCTAACGTTACCTGTTATCTGAGTTCTGAACAGGCATATCCAGTTCTCTATCTTACATCTGTCCTTGACTCTTTCACAGTATTTCAAAATTGATGTGTCCAAATGGAGTTTTAAATTGTTCCTCAAGTTTGTCTTGCCTATAAGTCTTTCCCATAACCAAAAGTGAAGCTGTTACCCACCCAAGCCCTTAAGCCAAAACCTGGAAATATCACTGATGCTTTTGTAATCATTACCCCCACATCTAATCTTTCAGCAAATCCCATCAAGTCTATCACCAAAGTGTACCTTGAATAAGCTTTTTTCTTTCAGTCCCCAGTGTAATTCCATAAGTTCCAGTAACCATCACCTCTCATCTGGGTTACTACAACAGCCTCCTAAAATGTCTCCACTCTAGCTCCTGCTGATCCATTTTCCAAAAAGAAGCAAAATTCATCTTCTTCCTAGTAAGTTTCAGAAGGTCGGTCCCATAACTCTATGGGTTATTGAGCAAAATTAGCAACAAGAAAATAAAATTATCCTACAGCATATGGCCTATTGCTTTTGATAATTGGGACCCATCGTTCTGCAAATGGTCCAGTTTAGCAGTGGTACCAGTTTGGAGTCCAGAGTCAAAGAGCTCCCTCAGAAAAGGTTATGGCAACTCTGTCAACTATCTCAAAATGTGACCCAGACAGAAATGTGCCCATTATACCACCTGGTGTGTAATGACAGAATGTCTAGACTGTTCACTGAAAGGGAATAATTTAATCCCATCCAAATGTCAAACTTTTCTTCATGTCAAATGTGTTCAGCAAGTAAAAACATTGTGTTGGATGATTGTGGACTTTAAGGAACCCATGCCAGGCAGCAATATTTTAAGAGTCTCTGTACAAAATCCAGGTAGACAGAATTAAGTGTAAATGTCACAGCACAGCCATAGAAAAAAAAACTTGAAGTATAGACCCTCCTTAAATCTCCTCTACACACATAGCAACACCTTGACCTGAGAAATGATGTGTATCATAAGACTCCAATGACAGTCTTGACACTCTTCCGTCTTCCGTAACCACACATTTGCTTCTGTTCACAGATATGTTTGCCTGCAGGACTTATCTTTGGGCTTTTTTATTCCCTAAAGCAATGTAAAGAACTTTAATTGCGATTTTAATGTTAAACTTTCTGGACATGTCCTAAATGAAATGATGTATACATAAAGTGACATCCACATGTTTATTTACTTCTCAGCTTTCACCCTGCAAACTTAGTGTCAGCTGAGCTGTCAATCTTAGAGGAAATTTCTGACCCCTTTTCTGAATGACTGTCAAGCCAATGTGTAGAGTGGTATAGAAGTTCAGCACTCAGCTACTTCCACATCTGGTGACAGAGGATGGGACAGCTCCGAATGGGAATTGGGCCAGTGTTCAAAGCAGTAGACTATGTATGTGTTACCTTTGGAGACTTTTGCTTAATTTTGGTTGCTCCATCTCACAGAGAAGCCTCTCCTTATCGCCTCATATCTCCTCCATGATGATTTGCGAACTCTACCTTTACTCTAGTCCAGAGAAACTCAAGGGACCTCTCCTCCACTTTCTAAATCATGGAGAGCTGAAGACTGAGGTCTTAGATTCTTGCTCTGAGAAGAGCAGATTCTTGAGCATCTAAAGAGTTGGGAAGAGGGGAGGTGTGGATAGCAAGACAGTACAGTCCACCTTTTATGTATTTATTTCCTGGTTTTTTTTTGTTCAGCCTAACACATTTTCCCTTGTTGTTGTCAAGGACTGAATGTCGCGTGCCCTCCAAATTCATAGGCTGAAGCCCTCATCTCCCTGTGTGGTAGCCTTCAGAGGGGAGGCATTTGGGAGGTAATTAGGTATAGATGAGGTCATGAGGGTGAGGCCCCCGAAATGGAATTGGTGTCCTTATGAGGAGAGGTAGAGCCACCAGAACCCCCTACAACCCTCCACCCTTGCCATGGGAGGGCACAGCAGGAGTCCGTCTGCAAAGCAAGAAGGAGGCTCTCACCTGGTATCAGATCTGCCAGCATCTTCATCATGCTCTCCCAGTCTCCAGAACTGGGCGAAATAAACATATTTGTGTTTTAAACCATCCAGTCTTAGCTATCTTGTTATAGGAGTCCAAGCTCAGACAGTCATGCTGCAATATATATCAAAGTAATTATTAATAGCACCCTCAAATTCTGTTGAGAATATAACCATACTGTGCTTTTTATTTAATCATTTTTCTTTTGGGGGATATTTATGCTGTTTCTAGCTTTTCACAAGTATAAATAACTGTAATGGGCACTCTTTACATAAAACTCTTTCCATATTTAGTAATATTTTTCTTTGAGTTCATTCCAAGAATCAGAATTTCTGATTCTAAAGAAAAATGTAAGATCCTTAAATCCTATTTCCAAATTGCTTCCCTAAAAGTTGTGACAATGCATCCTTCTATCAACAGGGTGGCAGTGGCCACTACCCTTTATATTACTGTCTTCCAATGTTTAAAAATGATGTGATAGATGAAAAAGTGTTAATTAATTTCATTGAATTTGTTTCCTTAATTATCAATAAATGTGAACATTCTTCAGAGTCTTATCTTACAATAACCTAAAAGCTCATCCCATAGCTGTGTTTTTATGGGAATTTATTTGAAAAAATTGCAATCAATATCAAATCATTGAAGAGAAGTTTCAGTCTACACACTACTTCAGGCTCCTGTAACATGGAAAGAGGAAACAGAATGTCTAACTAGAGGGTTATACACAATGTGATAAACACGGTGAAAGTGTCATCCCTCAGAGTTATGCAGCCCCTCACGGTAGAGGGGAGCCTTTTTAGAAGAGGACATACTTGATGGGTTGCTTGAGGAGAAGGAGTTGGGCAAATGAAGAAAGTAAGGAGGTAGCAGGAAACAAATGGCCATTCAGGACACAGGGAAAGGAGTGGACGGAGGCACATCAGCTGTAAATAGTACAGCTGAGGGCACAGAGCTGCAGGCGGGCACTGGGGCTGGAGCAAAAGAGAGAGAGGAGGCTAGAGACCTACACAGGCTGGATCAGGAAAGGCCAGGTGAAACATTTTCTTCTACATTTTTCTCTTCCTGGGGATCATTTCACATTTTCCCTCTGCCTGGACTGCGCTTCCAAGCTCTATGCTCCCAGCAAATTCCTCTTCATCCCTTCACACCCAACTCATATCTCCTCCTTACCTCTTTGCTCAGGGCTACCCTATCCTATCAGGCAGCTTGTCAGCCCTCTTCTGGGCTCTTGAGATGCACTTCCCATTATAATATGCATTGAGATTATGTGTTTAAATTTCCAAACTATACAGCTCATAGAAATCACTAAACTTAAGCTAACTGGTTTAAAAGAAAGCTGAAATACAGTGTATTGAAAGACACTTTCTATTTTAAAGGCAACACCTTCAGAGAAAACTAAGTCAAAACATGAAAGGATGTAGCAATCTTTGTCATCCTCTAAGAAATCATTGTAACTAGCAATATCATCATTTAGTTTGAGGATTCTCTGATGTACTTCTGCAAAACTAAGGTTTCAGTTCATTCCATTGACAATATAATAGTTATTTTTTTAAAGAAGATTGAAACTTTATTTGGGTTTAAAATGTAGTTGAAGAAAAAATACCTTTACATTCGTTTCATTCTAAAAGTTTTCTTTTCTTAAAATTCATAGTAACTTTAGAGTGGCTCTGTCCCATAGGACCTTCTGCAATGGCATAAATGTTCTATAGGTGTGCTGTCCAATGCAATAGATAGTAATTACCTGTGCCTATTGGGCATGAAATGTGGAACTAAACTTTTAAATGTGGACTTGAGCACTTGAAATATCCTTTAATTCACTAATTTTTTATCCATTCAGTGAGTATTTGCTGAGTGCCAACTCTGTATAAAGCTGTGTGCTAAGTTGCAAAAATAAATAGGATTTTGTTAATAAGAGCCTAACAATTTAATTGGAGATTTAAGATATATCTGAATGACTATGTGCATAGTTGGCCCATGTAGCATTTGCTGAAATGAGAGAACATGTAAGTCCCCTGTGATGATTTAATAAGGCTGCATGAAAGAGGTGGCATCAGAGCTGGGCCCAAAGAGGAACTGGGTTTCAGCAAGGGATCATAAATTCATTACATTCAGATTGGTGAGCATGAATAGGCTGGAAGTCGGCTTGTTCAGCGATCACATGTTTTGTGGATCAAAGTAGAAAATAAGTGTTACTAAGAGAAGTGTGTTGGGACAGATCAGTGGCCACTGAAGGGCAGCTTAGTGTTGGGTCCTCATTTTGGCAGAAAATGAGGAAATGTGAGAGTATTTGATGGGAATAATGACATTGGCAAATTTGGTCTTTGGACAGATTCATTTTGGCAGTGTTGTGAGATGGAACTTAAAAGAAGGAAAAAGCAGAACTGAAGTGATCAATATAAAAAAAAATGATGCAGTAATTTAGGCATACAATAATGAGGCTACAATAGTGACAAGAGATTGAAAATAATTTACAGAAATAAAAGAAACAAACTTCCAAATATGTCATTAAGAACCCTACAAAGTCATTTACCATACTGCTGGTAAATTCTGTCATTCTTTTGTGTGATTATTTTCCTCCCTAAATGCTCTAATCATATGATCAGTCCCAGGTTATGCCAGAAGTATTCAACTAATGCCAGAAAATGACCCATTCCTCCTAAGAGTCCTATGAGAAGAACCATGAGGCCAATGTGTTTCTTTCAGATGGGTTTGTTTGCATTCCTAAAGTTGTCCCAAGATACCCATTAAAGAGCAGTCTCAGAAAAGAATGGATACTGTGTAACCATTTGGATACTGTGTTATATTTTCAAGTCACTGATTTTAAAGGTATAAGATAGATTCTACCCATAAAAATCTTGCATATGCAAAAAAAGCCTCGATCAGACCACTGCCTTATGAGAATAGATCTTTCCAGCAGGCTGTGCTTCCATCTGGAGCTATGTGAATGAGCCTGAGTCAAACAGTTACCACATAAAAAAAAATTTCCCACAGTATGCAACAGAAGATTTTTTATTCAAGTATAACATACACACATAAAAGTGCACGTCTCATAACCATACAGCTCGCTGAAGTTTTCCAAATTGAACACACCTGTGTAACAGCACCCAGCTCAAGAAACAGACTTCTGTTTCTGACTTCTAGCACCATAAGTTAGCTTTATCTATCTTTGCACTGTATATTAACAGAATAAAAAAATATGTACTCCTAACTAGGGGTTCTTTTACTCTATGATTTGTGAGATTCATCCACTTGGCTCCAAAACGTTGTAGGTGACTTTTTCTCATTGCTGTATAGTATCTCACTGTGCATACATACATGATTTTCTTTATGCATTGATGTGTAAAGGGTTAGCAAACTATGGCTTTTGTTTATTTTGTAAATAAAGTTTTATTGAAACACAAATTTTCCATTCATCTGCATATTGTCTATGGCTGCTTTCATGCTACAGTGGCAGAATTCAGCAGTTGCAACAGAGACAGTATGGCCTGTAAACCTAAGATATTTATCATTTGACTCTTTACAGAAAAAGTCTACCAGCCCCTGTTTATAGCATTCTGTTGTGGGAATACAAAATGTTATTTGAGTATTTCCCATTTTGGACTATTACAAACATTGCATCTGTGAACATTCTAGCTCATGGCTTTTGGTGGGCATATGTGGAATGGAAATACTGTGTCATAGAGTATGCATGTGTTTGGCTTTAGCAGATGATGCCAGACAGTCTCCCAAAGTGGTCTTACCAATTTACCTCCCCACTGGCAATATGTAAGTTCCAGTTTCTCCAGTTCCAGTATCACCCACTAGCAATATATGAATTCCAGTATTCTTGCTTAAACTTGGGTGCATCTTTGTCTTTTTAGTTTTATCCATTCTGGTGGGTGTGGACTGGTATCTCATTGTAGGTTTAATTGGAATTTCACTAGTTACTAATGAAGTTCAGATTCTTTTCATATGTTTGTTGGCCATTTGGATATTCTTTTTTGTGGAATTTCTATTCAAATTGTTATCATTTTTTAAATAGCTATTTTTTTTCTCCTTATTTGGAGTCATTCTTTTTACATCTTAGATATGAGTCTTTTATGGGAGACATGCATTGTGAAGACCTGTCTCACTCTGGTTTGCCTGTCACTCTCTTAATGGTATCTTAGTGTTTTCATATTTAACAAGTCTTTTCCTATTTCAGAAGCATAAAGATGTTTTCCTCTTAAAGCCCAATTATTAATTTCTGCATTTATATCTTTAATCCATCTGGAATTGATTTTGTGTGTGTGGTGTATGTGATATGTGTAGTGTGAAGTAGTAAGTCCAGATAAGTTTTTCTCCAAGTGAATATACAGTTAACTCAGCACAAAATATAATCTATTTATCAACTTGCACACACATGCACACATACATACACAACTACCAGGATTTCTATTGGGAATGCTTTAAATGTATAGATTGATTTGGGAGAGCAGGTATCTTCACAATTACAGAGAACATGTATGTTATACTTCTCACTACTCAAAGGCTACTCTGACTAAAAGCCAAGGAAACCTGTATTTATTCTTCTTTATTCATTTATTTAAAAAATGCTTATCTGGATTTTATTGTGGTAATCATCTCACAAATATATGTAAGTCAAACCTTATGCTGTACACTTTAAAGCTGATACAGGGCTGTAAGTCAAGTAGATATCAATAGACCTGTGCATATTTAATTAAATATATTAGTTATAAAACAATTTATGGAGTATCTATTAGTTAAGTGGCAAATTAGTCATTTCAGAGGTGTAAGAATAATTTTAAAAATTGAGAACAGTCACAATAGAACACCTAAGAGAACTTTGCTGAGAAGTCTAACATTTTCTCAGGGCAGAATTGAGGGAACAATATGAAACCACAACATTTGAAAGGAAAATCCTAAACAGTTGTAGTATCTTTGCCAATAAGTTATGAGGAAGGTTGACAGGTTCATCCTAGGTAGGGGTTTTACTAGCAAATGCTACAGTAAATATTGAAGTATGGGATTGGAGGACAATGACTTTGAAATGATTGAAATGATAGATTATGAAATCTGTCATTCCCAGATAGGAAATGAAGGCAGAAGTAACAGACAAGGAGGCAGTAAGGTGCAGAAGGTCTTAAAGCCCAAGAACAGGTACCGTGAGTGGGTGTGACTAAATGAAAGAGCTGGAGTGGTCAGAAAGTGTGACGTTTGAAGGATTCCCACTGTGTGCAGTCCCAGGAAAGAATGCATTCCAAAGTATGGAAATGGAGTTGAAGTAAGGGTTACTAAGGATGAGGAAGCCAAGGATATGAGAAACCAGGGACTGAACGTTGCATGACCCAACATGATGGAAAGAGCTGGGGATGGTGAGCCTGATGCATAAGCATTCAATAAAATTAGAAGCAACCTGAAGACCAATAGAGGGCAGTGAGAAGAGAGGGAAGCTCATCCTTTGCATGAAGAGCATGACTTAAAAGAGAAGGGTGTTGAGGAGTAATGACCTGCTGAGGATTGGGTTGTGAGGGGCACTGGACACCCCGTTGATCGGCCGCATGCGCCATGGGCAGCCTTCGCTGGGAAGAGATGCAGTGCTTCTCCAGGAGTGAGTCAGGGCTCAGCTACAGGAAAAGAAGGAAATAAGAGCATGTCGGGTGATTGAAAGTGAAAGATTGTGTTAACCATGGAGAAAAATTCCAAGGCATTCAGTAGAAAGGTTGTTGAGGGAGACAAGTCAGGTAGTGAAGAGGCCTCCCGCTGTGTGATGAGAACCACCCCTGCCTGGAACAAAGAGATGTAGGTGCCTGTCGCTTTGCCTTAATGTTACCATTAGAACTGGTTCTGAAGCTGCTCTGCTGCCATTTACATAGTGATTCACCGATTATAAGGGAACCCATTTACTGTATTTTATATGAACCTCTAAATAAGAGACAAACATAAAACCTAGGTAGAAAATTTTTTAGAAATAGTATAAATTGCATTTTTCAATATTTGTACCTTATGACAATGAACTAGTTTACATGTGATGTTTATAATATATACATAAACAGAAGTCATTATCAGCTTTTGCATCTGTTAATTCTCATGTTCCTGTTTTATTCCATGATGTAAGCCATTTGTGCATTCTGTCTTCACAAGTACAGCTTAAAGAAAATATATAAATTGACCTGTTTACTTAAAAGTAGTTTTGTCAATGATAACCCTAAATGTTGGGTTTCATTTGATGTCCTTAAGGAGTGGTAAGTTTCTAAGAAGTCATTCCAAGACTTATTTTTACTTTAACTGTATATTTCAAATAGCTGAAGTAGGAATAAGGACTTTTCAAAATCCTTCATATATTAAGGGTTAGCTTTTTCCTGAGAAAATTCAAAGAATTTAAAATTACCTTCCATTGAAGAATATACTGGACAGTGACTCAGAAAGGAAGCAGCTATACAAATCCATCATCATCAACAATGAGAAAGGTCAGTAACAAACTCATGTGTTTCTTTGCACTTGCTTTTTACCTGCTATAGGGTGGCCCTTCTTTTTTTCTTAATATATCATAAGAATAATAATAGTGTTTAGAAAGTTTTCTTTTTTCCCCAAGATGGAGAGAGTTCACAGTAAAAGCCTGTTAGGCCTATCACTATTCTCTTTATTTAGAATCAATCAACCAACATATTTTTAACATCCATTATTTGGTATTTGTTGGGGGCTTTCTGCATTATGAAACACTGAGCATAGGAAGTTTCATTTTCTTTTGGTTTTTTGACATTAGCTGCAAAGTTAAGGAAAGGAACATAAGCATCTATTATGTGAGGCATAATTATCTTAGCCACATATTAGCTTTGTGTTTTTTCCCTCTCACTGAAAAAAATAAACTCTGCATGCTGGTGGGCGTGCTCACCGAGCCGAGGGGAGGCCAGGGCAGCGGTGGGGAGAATGAGCTTTTGTTAGTTACCCCTTTTTTGTTTTCTTACAGGCTGGTCTTGACTATTGCTTCCTTCTTTGTGCCTTATCTGTGGGTGAAACAATCCTCTGGAAAAATGACGGGTAGCTTGACCCCACATTTATCTTTGTCCAGAGTCCACTGTCACCAGACTGATGAAAAGGAGGGAAAAGGGTCCGTCAGCAGAGCCTGCTAATTCTAAGTTCGCTCTCCGACTGAGTTTGTTTTGGAAGTGTAGACTTTCTTTCTGTTAAGTGAACAAATTATTTTCTTTCTGTCCAGCTCAAGCTCTGGAATGATTAGGGCCCCTGAAGAGTAAATTAGACTCTGATGACCGTGGTAACAGAGAAGTCGGAATGTCAACAGAATTTTAAAATCACTTTCTTTCCAAGTGTCATTTTGTGTGCCAGAGCCAACTGTTTGAGACAGTGCTGAGAAGTAGACAGGGACTGATAAGTCTCCCATTAGATTTATTCAAATCAAGGGGAAGAGCTAGCTGAGATATGGATAAACCAGACAGCATAGGTCCGTGGAGACCATCAGAGTTGGCCTTTGATTGGAATGTATAAGGCATATTTTTGCCAGTAATGTGAATTCCTTTCTGAAGTCCTCTTTGCTTTTCTCCAAAGTTGTTTTATGTGTTGATAACCTACATCATTTTCCAGTATTTTCCTTTTCCTTACACTGCAAACCCTGAAGATCTCTGAACACACACAGAGGAAATTAAATGTGTAGAAGTATTTGTTATCTTAGAATATGTTCACAGACACATTTTAGGCCACATATGATAACACTGGAGACTGTGCTGAAGTGGTTAAGGTTAGAATCTAGTGGTTGGTGTTAATCTTACCTTGAGAATTCAGGGGGTGTGGGTGGGGAGGTGAAAAATATGAGTACAGTCCAAAATGACAATAAAGAACTCTAATAACTGAAATGAGAAAAATACATACAGTATGTTATTCTTCAGTGGGGGGGAGCAGAGAAGAAAAAGATACGATCCCAATTTAGTATATACACATATATTTTCACACCAAATGACTGCAGTAACTATAAAAGAGTAGCAGGATTATGTTCTATTTTTAATTTTTATGTGTTTGTTTTTTAATTTTACAACACAGTTAATGATATAACTGGCATCAATTACTTTGTAAATTATATTGCCATCTGCAAATAGGGAATAAATATTTCATTAAACTGCTTGAAGTGTGAATGAGGTGAACTGTGTTAACAGGATAGATAATTATTCACCATATTGTAGGGAGTCTGTGGGAAGCTGATGGAAGTGGAAAGGGGACTGACTAGCTGAGAGAGAAGCATGACAAACCAGAGGAGAGAAGCCTATAGCTTGAAATCTGATGAGTGTGTGCGGGTTGTGGGCAGGTTGGGGAAGAGCCTGCGGTTGCTCTCCAGGTGATTCCACTCCACCTCTTGCTATGTCACTGCCTGAGTACCACAGAGCCCTTCTAATTCCCTGTTACAGGGCCTAGTGAGTTCAGGGAGTGCCCACAGCCACATCTTTCCACACCCTCTCTGGTCACTGAAGTCCATTCATCCATTACCAGCCCTGACAAGCTCTTGAAAGTCAAAGAGATCCACCTAGTGTTTGCTTTGCCCCTCCTCTGGGTCACTCCTTCTTTCATCATCTCTAGATTTTTATTTGTGCTTTCAATCTCAATCTGCATGTCCATGGACTTGGGTATGACTCTTTACCTGCCTTCTTGAGTAAGGATGCTCCAGTCTGGACACATGACAGTTAATTGTTAAGATGTAGTTGAGTTTTTCAAGTAAGAGTCTTGATAAACCATGTATGGGTCTCTGGGGACAATGGAAGTTCCCCTAGCCAGGATCCTCATCTGACCCTAAACTACTTGACTATGTAACTGGCCTACTGCTAGGCTACTCCTTCCACATCCATAGGCAATAAATTATTACTGCCTGAGTCACTATATAAAGAACTCTTTTCAGGGCTCTGAGTGGAGGCAGAGACAGAGGTGGATTATGGACACAGAGACTGCTGGATGCAAACATGATTCTAATGCTCGACCTACCACTTGGAGAATAAAGCCAGGTATAAACCCTTTTACCCCAAGAACATTCTGTTCCATCTCACTGAATCCATAAGGAACTTGCAAGGGTTGAAACCTTCAGGCAAGACAGGATTAGGTTGTGAATCACTTGCCAGTTGTACTTTATGGAGATTATTTTATGTTTAGAATATTGTACTGTACATAGGAGATATATTACCTTCTCCTTATTTATCTATCATATACTTTGATATTTGAAATGTTATTTGCTGGAAAGCCCACTTGTATTTTTAGAACCGATTGGATTTTATGCAACCTTTTCCTTGAATTAACAGCAATAAAAATAAAAACAAAGAAACCATCACAAAAGACAAAAGACACACACACATACACACACACACACACACACAAACACAAAAACTTGTACCATGCTGTCACTTACATCGCTTTCACCAACCCAGAGCACAATTTAGGCAAAACTGGATTAAACAACAGTTCAGCAGTCGAAACAGAGTAAGATTCTGATTTGTCTATTACCTTAAAATATTAAGCTTTTTTTCTATTTGACATCTCTTTGTTTTGATAGTCTACTTATTATGGACAGAGATGTTATTAAGAGTCTTACAGACATAGTTTGATAATTACTAGTTTTGGTGGCATGTGAAACAAAAGTAAAATGAGCCATGAAAGACTGAAGCCATACAAATACTTTTGTTCTATATTTTCCCTGAATTATTCATAGCTAAGATGTATCTTAACTAAGTACTTTCACAAGCATATTTTTAAATAATAAGAACAGAAAATCTTATCATAATATTCTTAGTATGTGTTTGTTCATGCCTTCATCTTCTTGAGGGTCTATTTTTTAACTTTGGTTTTTTGGTACACATTTATGGCAGTGACACTGTTGCCAAGTTCAAGATTTACTGATCCTAAAATTAAGGTATTTTAAGAGTATATTGATGATTTTCAAATATGGAAAGACATTTGGACATTTACTTGAAGAAAACAGATTTAGTTTACTTAAACTTTAAAATGAGAATAAAAACAAAAATTAGTAGCAGTTATTTCTTTTAAGAATAGCACTGTGAGTCTATGTTTCCAAGAAGTCATTTGCTCTTTAGTGACCACTGCAAAGAATAAAAAATTCTGTCATAAAAATATTGCACTTTGTGAGTCCCTTGGGCAATTAGTTGAGTCATTGCCCTAAGAAAGAGAGCCCAGAATTCTCTTTAAAGTCCAGGTTTGGCTCACTAAATGTTTACAGCTGGGCCCTTCTCTTCAGAAAAAGATAATCCTTTGTAAGTATCTAATCCATTTCTAAATGATAGAAATAAGGTCTTTTCAGTATCATAAATCTTTTAAAAAATGCTACTTTAAAACTATGGTGATATAATATCCATTTTGAAATACATGTTTTATTATAACTCTTTGATCTTGTCTGTTTTCCAAAGCATAGTTCTAGGTAGTTTGTCCAATCTTCATATTGAAAACAATTAGTAAAGTCATTTTCCACAGAAGCATTTCTAAGAATCACCTAATGAATTTCTGTCTTTATTTTTTTACTTAAGTTTACACCTATGTTCTTACTATTACACTAACAACATAAAACTTCAAGAAAACTATAGCTTTAGTTGATAGCACATATTCATTTTGCGAGCAAAGGTAAATAATTCCTTTCAGAAATTTATTAGTGCTAATTTAGTATCAATTTTATTTTTCAAGTTCAATGCTTATCTATAATAGGAGCATATACTTTCCGTTTATCTGCTCACTTCCTTCTTTATCACATCTGAGAAAGATCTACTGATGAGCAAGTACCCGAGTACCTGCTGTGTATCTTGTACTGTGTTGAGCACCAGAGGGATGTAGAAGAATATCTGATGTGATCTCTGAACTAAAGGATATTCAAAGGTAATTGGGGGTGGTGGTGGTGGTAAATACCTATTAAATTAATCAAAGAACATTACAGTAAACTATATGTAACCTCTGATAAACTCTCTAGGTATCCAGTAGCAGGAATAGTTTACATAATTCAGAGCTCTAGTTCTCAAAATATGCTCTAGCATGGTAAGTAAATTCAGAATATTTATTTACTTGAATATTTAATATGTTTTATTCATCTAAGAAAATCTAATACTGTATTAATCCACCTATTCAAATTATGCTTATTGGACATCCAATGTTCCTCAGGCACTGGCAGTTGAGCAGTAAGAAAAACAGGGCTGTCCTTCATATGGAGCCTTTATGTAGGCTTGGCTGCTAAGCCCTCACCAGTAGTGTCAAATCTGAGCAGAGGCCTGAGCAAGAGAGAGGCCAAGTGGACTGGTTACGTGCGGGGAGGGCTTTTAGAGCAGAGGAAACATCAGGAGGCCAAGACAGGTGCACACGTGTTATGTTTCAGGAATGGCAAAGAGGTCCTTGCGCTAGAGCAAAGGTAAGGAGAAGAATCACTAACTTGCCAAAAGGATGTCACTTTTTCACGTGTATTTGGCCACCAAACGCTCACCTCTTTTCTTGAGAGACTCTAACAGGGCTAAGGAATAGCAGAACAGTACGTGCAAAGTAGCCAAGAATGATTAGGGAAGCAGGGGCTGGGTGTGCTCTAGGCATTGGAACGCGAGGGAGTTTCTGGGTGACCATGTCGAGCAAAGACATTCCAGGAAGCTGTGACGGTGAGAGAAGACCATCAGACAGGAGGCACAGAGGAGCAGAGCTCTGGCATGAGACTTGAGACCAGGTAATTAGTGGGTCTAGTTTATTTATTCAGACTAAATGTCTGGAACATTGAGCAGATTATTTGTAGGTTTCAAGCTGAAATGTATTTTGCTAAAGTTAGTGTGTGGCTTAAATTGGCCAGAAACTTGTTTCATTTCTGACTTTGAATGAGTATGTGTCATTTTCATTGAACAGGACAATTTTAAGTCATGATGTCTGTGTTTTGGGAAGAAATGCCAGGCATTGTTCACAATGATTTACATGGAATTATTTAGTTAACTCATTCAACAAATCCCTCATTTATTCACTTACTTGATTAGTCAGTGATTCAGTCAGTTAAGATTGATTAAACATCTACTGTTGAGAAAACACTTTGTCAAGGGCTGTGCGGCTCACACCCCAACTGGAGATCCAGTCACTGCCCTCACGGAGCGTGTGGTTTTCCATGGAGACTGGAAATTTGACTGACATTTGCTTTTTGGGAAAAAATCAATGTATCAACACAGAAACGTATACCAGACTGGCTTTCATTGTAGATTTTCTCAACGAAAAGTGGCCAAATGAAAATCCATGATTGTTGAGCTACTCCTATTGCATATTAAATTGCTGCCCTGGATTGAATGTAAGTTGAGCCTGAAGAAACTAAAGACTTGATCTTTAAAAGTTTAGTGAGCTGGGGTTTATCTACTAAGATCTTGTAATAACACTTGATTTTGTGAAGAGAAAAAAAGTGGAAATTATGAGCACTTGATGTTGACAAAAGTTGGAAAATAAACTTGTTTATGTGCTTGGCAACACGTACCTGGCCATTCTGCTGTCAGGTTGTGCTCGGTCGGGAAGGCTTGGTTTCAGGAATAGAAATTGCTAAAATCAAAGCCACTGATGAAGCAGCTTCAATTCATCCCTTCTACATTTTCCACAATTAAAAACAGAAACATATGAATCTTGCTCATTTTACTGTTTGTGTGGGCTATACATCTTTCCTTTTTAGTTTCTTTGCTCCATTTCCAGACAATCTCATTCACTTGCACTGTACTTTCAGGACATGATCTCTGACATGAGCAGGCTCCTTCAGTTTCCCTTAACATAATACAACATGGAGAAAATGATGGAAGAGGGTTCTTGGAGAAGTGACTTCTCAGCTCTTGCTTTGGTTTCCTCACTTATCAAAAGAAAAAAAGCACATTAATTCTTCCATAATAGTTGAAATTCTATAATTCCACAATAGTTTAAAATAAGAACTATTAACACATTGGTTTGGCCTTGTCCTGGCAAACAGTGCTTAGCACAGTAAATCATTTTTCTGTACTGAACTGATTGGGTCTTTTTTTTTTTTTACTTCCTGTTTTGAAATAACTTTAAGTTTACAAAAAAGTAACAGATATTACAGAGATCCCCAAATACTCCTCAACATGCTTCTCCTAAGGTTCACGTCATGGATGATCACAGTATAATGATCAAAATCAAGAATTAACTCCTGACTGAGCTACAGAGTTTATTAAACTTTCACCAGTTTTTTCCCCCTATTATTCTTTCTCTGTTCTGGAATCCAATCTACATTACATTTGGTTGTCATTTTCTCCCAATTAGGTCTTTTGGCTGTTTGGAAGGGATACTTGTGGACTGTGCTACTTCTGAAACCATTCCATGGCTGCACATGGAGAAAACTACCATCTGGTTCTTTTCCTATTAACAGTGCTTTTATTTTACCCTTTTAGTTCCTTGTCTTCTCAGACACAAGGTGAACCTGAATTGTAAAATGGAATTTTTCATTTTCTTCTTTTCCCCTTAAAAATCATCTCTACCTGGGAAACCATCCACGTGGTAACTGAAGTAGCTCTTTGTAGAGAACAGCTTTGTGTATTCTGAACTAGTGCCAGGAAAGACTTTTAGTAGGTTTAGCAAGTGTAATGAGCTGAAGTGGGTCCCGAGAAAGCAATCCTTATCTGCAGGAAACATGGATCTATAGCATTATATGATTTTCATTCTTCTATTATCAGTAGAAACGTGCTAAGATCTTTGGCTCACTACTGAACACAGACTCATTTCACAGTGGACTTTTTTACCTTGAACTTAAGCAAGATTATCATCTCAGAAGTTCATGTGCTCTGAAGTTAGGTCTGGGGACGCATGCCGGCACACCACCAAAGGTTGCCAAACTGTACCCCTGACAGTTAGGGATTGGCTCCTGCTCTAACAATTGACCACTCTAAGGCCAACAATAATTGTGAGGCACACCTCTGGTCTCCTGCGTGCCAGGTTTTCATGGCTAACTGCTGAGCAGATGTCTCAAGTGAAACATTCAGCCTGGATAGTAATTGGGAACTGCTGAAAGCCTCCTCCGTCAGGGGAAATTTTGGAAGACGTGCATTTCCCTCCTACTGTTTAAGCATTGCAGATTGTCAAATTATACATGGCAGATGGATTACAGTTTGTCCTTTTAGTGACAGGAAAAGCTGTTTCTATACCCTGGCAAAGGCATCCACTTACATCAAGATATGATTCTACAGCTCCTCAGCTATATTTGGGAAAATGTTTTTTGGTCTGTTTTAACAAGTGACTATAAAAGCTTTTCATTATATTATGCCATAATTAAATAACTGGCTTTCCTTAATATATTGTGCTAGAAATGCCATAGGCATCCTACAATTATATGAAGACTTGGCTAGTATTAGCTCAACTGTGTTGTCTCTGCAGTGTAGGAAAATTACAAGATACATCAAATTGCTTTGTGAGTCATCTTGGCATTGTTGGGAAACTGTTCTTCTTATTTAAAAGCAAAAGGCAAATGTATTTTTTTTCCTGTTGGAGCCATTAGAGAAACTCAGGGTCTATTCTTTTAGTTTCCCATACCTCAGTTTTTCTTAAATTTTCATGCCCTCTGGTTTTTCTTGCTGTTTCCCTCTTGCCTTCATATTTTCTATATCTTTGTTCTTTCTGTAGGTGCCATTGATTTCTTCCCCAGCAGTCATTCTTCAGGAAGTCTTTGACTGGGCTCCAGTTTGGATAGATGAACTTCAAAAATGGTTGTCACTAAGCTTTGTCATCTGTTGAATGAATAAATGAAAGAGAAGAGTATCAAATAAAAAATCATTTTTGATAATTTTGAGTGAATCATCTGGATGTTCTCATCTCCCATTTAATTTCTCCTTTATAATCTATTCTATCCTGGAAAGAAATTATACCCAGGATGAGAAGGAAAGTCTTAAAAATCCACCTACTCTTTCCTTCATGGTTCACTGTTTAATCTCCTACTTTCCCTTACCAATTTCCTATTGTATTTCTGCTGCTTTCCTCAAGGGCCAAACATCCAAACCCAAAATGATCTTTTTCTCCCAAATCTATTCATCTTGCCTTCTCCTGGGATATCAGCAACTTTATCATAGCCTAGTGCTCCAAATTCCAAACTTCTCAGTAATCCCTTACTCCTCATCACCTTAGTGTCATGGGAAAAAGGACTCCTGAGTCCTGCCACTCAGACATTAAACTACCTCTGGATTCCCTCCTTTCTTTTCCTTCATTTCTATCATTGCTCAATCCATGTTCATCTCCAGAGATCTAGACCCTTGCAACAACTGCTTAACTGTTCTACTTGCTCCAGATCTTTTCCTTATGCCTGCACCCCTCCACCTGAATTTCCACCTTAAATTCCTGCTTTTATCATCAGACTTTCCTGCTCACAAACTTTCATTACTCTCCAGAAACCTTAATTTAACCTTTATTTGCAGGAACAATTGTTAAATAGTACAGGGAATCTTCTGCCCTTCAACAAGAGGTCCGTTTCTCTGACCTAATTTAGCTCCCAGTGTCCCTCTCAAATTTAACCTGTTTTCACTGTAGGTTATAGCTTTTATGACTTGTTCACATTCCTGTGTCCCATCCCACCATCCATAGGTATTACTGAGACACAAGCTGTCATCTCTTCAATTCTTTCTAAACTTGTTGTCTCCCAATGTTGAATAGAGACTTTTTTTAAGTTGAACTTAAGGCCTTCATGGAAAAATAATGAGTAATATAATGAGATACAAGAATATCTAGCATTATTTTAGAGTGTTCTTTATATATCTCTTCATATCCTAGCCCAAATCCTCCCCCCACCAGATGCAGATACTGTAGATTTTTCAGTATGGTATAGCAGAGGTCATGGCCAAGGGACTTTAAAAGCCCCCATACCTGAAGTGTTATATCTCAGGGAAATCCCAGTTAAGAGTCTTCAGTTTTAATGCCAGCCCTTTCCTCCTGGCTATTTTGTATAGGAAAGTCACTTTTGGTTATTCACTAATAGTGCTCTGACTTCAAATGACCTTTTCAATCATGCCAACCCTTAATAACACACTTTCATTCTAGCTCTGCTCTTCTCATATTCCCCATTAGTACGATGCTCATTACCATCTACATTTTTGCTTCTTACTAGAAATGCCCTCATGCCTTCTCTCTGCCTAACTAATCCTTTCTCATATTTCAAGCCTCAGATCTTGTCGCAATATATTCTGTAAAATCTTACCACTTATGCAAGCCCACCATGGTCTACTTGTAAATCCTATCACCCTTATTGTTTATAGCACTTATTTACTACCTAATTCACTATACTATACTTCATTTTATGTATGTCCATGTTTCTCTTATTTATATCTTATTTCCCAAGTATACTGTAAAACCCTGAAGGGCTACTCATCTAAGCCAATGTTTCTCAATCTCTTGGTCTTAGTCACAGGCATCTTTGAGGAGGAGTGCAATTGGGGAGTTCCAAATTCTTGCAGTCCATATATCCATGAAAACACAAGAATTCTCAAAGACTAAATAGATTGTATATGGCTTACAAATAGGCATGTTGATATTTAATGCACATATGGATGATGCGATTATGATTATTACACATAAAAGGATGGTATGATTAATGTAAAAGCAATTTATTTGAAGTCTTATTGAATTTATCCTACTTGTTAGTCATTTTTTGTCAACCAATATATACTAAATATAAGTTGCCATGAAAGAATCATCAAACCTATTTTACATTAACTATGACATAGCATACTTGAAAAGTTTGTCATCATCAGTCAACCATGTGCACACATAGGCCAACATAAAATACTTTTTCCCTAATTACCTCAACTTTAGCCTACTTTCTACAGCTTGGCAGGGAACTTCATTTTGCAGCTAAAATGTTCTACCAACTTTGGATATTCCCACCGTGTGAGTCCCTTGATAGGTGGGACCAACTAGTTGTTGAATAAATTACCTACCACTAACTGCTCACACATGAGGCAAACCCCATAGGAAGTTGCAAGGTAGACAGTGGATGTGCCTATGGGGGAAATACAATGTTCCACTTCCATAGGAACATGGAAGAAATGGCACCAGGATCCTTCTCTTTACAACCTCATTTCAGCAACCACCACTGAGAGTTTTCCTGAGTTTCCTTTCTAGTTTATTCTCAGAGAATTGGTGTCTTTATAAAGTGGAAACTTAAGTTACATTTCTAAAATGTCCTAGACAGTGGAATATTATTGCCAAACAATTTATTCAGCTTTCCAAAGGTCTATGAACCTCCAAGAAATAGCATGGTGACACTTTAAGGATCACAAAGTTAACAAATGAAGAATGAACCACGTTAAAAAGGCAAGATAGGAAGACATCAAGTGTTTAAATTTAGAAAAGCCGCTTCATCTATATGTCTGTTAATGAAACCCTTCTTCTGCTCTTATGCTTGTATTGGGTGACACCTGCTAAAGATCAGGGTGCCCAGCTTCCTCTATGAATAATTTTGTACATGTCATAAAGCAGAAATATTGGCCATTAGAGATCAGTGTTTCTCCATTAAGAATTAAAATGTGTTAGGACTATGGCTGCATTAACTGTCATTGAATTAACAAAACATTTCTGCATTTCTGTTGCTGACATTGTAATTAGCTCATTAGTTATATTTTTATTATCCATTGTTCATAATCTACAACTGTCAGCAACTGAATTTTCAGTCATTGACATTAATTACATATTCTGTAATGACTCTGTAGTCACAGTCTACAGCACTTGGTACAAATTAGCCAATGTAACAAGCCAGTGCTTTACAACCGATTAACCCCCATGAAGATGAGTATAGTGACTACACATAAGCAACTTCCATGCTTATGGTAATTACTACAGTGAATAATTTAGAATGTGGACTTCAGTTAAATTTAGCATTGATTCTTTTTTCATGTACTCTTTAATTATGGGGACCATACACTGAAATAGTTTCATCAGAAACCTTGACTACAGATATCTCATCACTTTAAAAATAAAAATAAAAGCTTAAAAAAGTAATGTAGCTGCCACTTGACAACCAAAAAATAATTGGACACTGTACTGCCAAATGTCCAGAGGACTAAACTTGTCCTAACCACTCCATCCCCAATGTGTGTGATTTGAGAATATCCAGGAGCCCTCTTCCAAAAATATCTGTAAATGTTATGTCTGTTCCAATTACCTGCACCTTATTTCTAAGACAGTGCATAAAAACAGTCTGAAAAAGGATTTTTGCTTTGCTTATTTGTATATGACAAGACTTGTAAAAGCAATGAAATTAAATTACATTTTGAAGAACTCTAATGAGTCCTTTTTATTGAAAAGGATAAAACCCTCATAATACCTGGACTGAATATGTAGGACATGTGGTTTTCAGAAATAATGTTTTCAGTTTCTGCATTAGCATTTTATTTCTTAGAGCTTTGAAAGTATTGAAATCCTTCAAAGGCACAAATTTAGATGCAACACTTCCTAGGAGTAGTAATGCCGTTAACATTCATCAATGAACACTGTAGTGAAAAATCGCCCACAGTAAGTGAGAATTGGTGAGAATTCTTACAGCATATGGGCATGGGAAGTGCCAAAGCTACTTCACTTATTTCACTCTTTTTTCTCTGGAGGTAAGAAGATAAAGTAAAGAAACCAGAAAGAAAAACAATACTTAATTCTTAAATGTTGCCTTATAAAATACACACACAATGTAAATAAACATATCTATGCTTTTTCTGAAATGAATAAAAATTTGCTGGCTCTCTGTGATCTCTAACCAGCATTCACATTGCCTGTCAACACAAATAGAAGACTGCTGTACAGTAATTATTCAGATTCATTGTATTTCTCAATTATTTTAAGCCCCCATCTTCTGATGGCATGAGTCAATATCTGGAAATGTTCAGACCAAATCAGGAAATGTATTCATCAATGAAAGTGTAGGAGAGAAATTTTTAACATTTGAGGGCATATAAGATAAAGAGAATGCAATTGATAAAATGCAAGTTGCTGAAAATAACTTCTCAGAAGATGCACTGAATAGAAAATATTGTGTATATATATAAAGATATGTACTCAATATATTTAGGGCATATAAGTCTATTTCCCCTCACTCCCATCCTTTTATTAAATGCTTTCCATTTCCCTTTGATAGAAAATTTTAAAGGCTAAGGGCATATTCCAATTCTGACTCAAATTTTGTTTTTTTTATTGTTGTTCTGCTTCTTATAAACTACTAACCTCTAAGATTCTTTATTATCGAATTTTCAGTAGTTTGTAGCCCCAGTGATGCAGGGGTTAGGTGGCAGGATGTCAGAATTTCATGACATATTGTTCACCGGAGAATACCTCCAGATGCTTATAGGACCCTGGTCTGAAAGGGCAAGACAGAGTTTAGGCTGAACCCACATCAAAAGCTCCCTTTACCTCGTCAGATGATGCACCTGAGTGTGGCTGCACCATTTCCTCAACGTTCTGTACATGGTCATTGTTGGACCTTGTGCTTGAACACAAGTCTCTTGTTTCCTTGGGTCATGCTCATGAGCTCTGCCTGCTCCCTTTCATTTGTAAGCAATCATTACTTTTTCAAGTTTTAGAAATTTGTTTTTGCTTTCCTTGTTATTGCAGTCATTTTGTTTTACCCACTGGGCTTCCTATAAGAGTACCTCTACAATTGATTTGGCTTAATGAGCCTTGGAGAGGGGTGTAGATTTAATTATGAATGAAGCAGAGCTTTAAGGCTTTTGGATCAAGTCCTCTTCTAAATGCCTATCTTTTTATTTTTTAATTTTTGGTCATAATAAAAATTATGTTCATGACTATATTGATGAATACATTAATTATGAGGCATTTTATTTCATTATATTAACCTATAAATGAAGTTATATTAACTTCGATTATTTGGCAACTTGACAATTGTCTGCTGGAAGCAAAAAATTTAGGAAGGAAAAGCAGGTCTCAGACAGCATACAGGGAACTAAACTAGTTTTCTCCTGGAGAAAAGTGGATTTATGATAACATAGTATGCCCAACATCTCTGGGGGAAATAATTGCATCCGCAGTCTTTTCAGCAGCCCAACAGAAAGAAAGCAGTTAAGCAGACACACTCAATAATCAGTTCTTGCTGGGAAATACCTAGTAGATTTGGGTTTCTCATTTCAGGCCCACAAACTCTTCTCTCTTCCTCTTCCACCTTATCAAGTCAGCAAAAACAGAATAAGTAGGTGGTGTTTCATAGACTCTATAACTATTTAAATATGTGTACTTCAGTCATTCAGCCTCGGCTCATAACATTTTACTGGAGCATACCTAAGAAAATATAAGTAGACATTCCAAAGACTTTGCTTTCCCCTTGCTCTATGCTACCCCCAACCAGCGTATTGTGCTAGTTGTGTTATATATGGTGCTTTGATGCTCAACCTGTGGAGTGCTTTGTCCCTCAAGACACTCCCCCAAAATTGTTTGAAGACAATTAGAAAGATACTTGTACCTGATAAATTTAAGTTGTTCACCCTAGCCAGATGTGATTTTGTGATGAAAGCCATTTATAAAAGCAGATAAAGTAATCCAAGAATCCTGATAAAACATTATTATAATCTGTATTAACTTCAACCTGACATCTTTAACTTAGTAGCTTTACTTTGTTATCATTTTTGGAGAGTGTAATAAGCAATACAAACCACAACTGCAAGTATAAGTCATTTTTAAAACAGAGATGATTTTTGCATTTACTTATACTCCAAAGTGATGCCCAAGAATCGGCTTAAGAATAAAGCATTATTGTGTTTTTTTTGAAATCTGTTAAGAATTAATAATCTACAAACATTAGAAGTCCAATGCTAAATTTACTTAGATGGACTTAGTCTAATACACTTTTGTAGCACACACCCAATTTCGTTTACATCCTAGCTTCACATGTGGAAAGACTAACCCTGGCTGTTCTCTGTAGTCTTGGATTAGAATTAGACTATTTCATTCTCCATTAAATCTTCCATTAAAGGAAGATATTTTTTAATCTGTTAAAAACTCTTAGGCTATTAGATGAGCTCTGAAACAGAGTGACAGTTTGGCCAGTGCATTGCTGAGATGATGAATGGAAATCACTATTCACCACCTGTTGGAAAATGTTAGTGTTCATGTCCAATCATGTGCCTAATTTAGTGTGTAATTGGAAATGTAGCGCTTGCAAGGCAGGCAAATCTTTTTGAAGATTTAGCTATTTATATTGAGTGTATTAATTACATTGAAATAGAGGAGAACACAAAGTGATCAGGAGAACAGAGACTATTTTCAAAGTAGCTGCTCAACAGGACACATACTGGTTACTTAGAGAGATAAAAGCAGTATGCTGTCTGAGTAAGTGTGAAATACTTCAGGGCTGCCATATTATCACCATCACAAATTGTCAGCAGATGTTTCTTCTACTCAACTCAAATGGGCCCTGGTTCTTAACCCTATAAAAAAACATGTATCAGTGGTTTTAAAGTCCTTGTGTTTTTCTCTGTCATATGTTAACATTAAAATTTTCCTGCTGAGTTTATTTATAAACAAAATTTAAAATGCTATGCACACAGGGTTCCCAATATTCTCCAATTTTCTGCCGGTGTCCAAACATTCAACAGGATGGTCCTAAGAACTTTTCTGACTGATTCTTTTAGTTAAAGTGGTCTGTTTGCCCAGCATCACCATGAGGAGGACCGGGGCCCCTCATGCATGTGCTTGAACAGTTTTACAGTTTTGTGCATGCCAAGGAGAAGTTGGTACTTAACATTAAGCCTGAACATTTAAGGCCCTAAGATCCACCAATCGAGCTCTGATGCAGTGAGGAAAGGAATTCAACATCAAGAGGAATTTGGGGGCTAAGCAGATTCCCTGCCAGCTAATTACATGGCAAAGCAAAGGGGGTATGGGAGGAAATGAGATCAGGGAAGGTAGCAGAAATACTAAATGATAACTTTGAACAATGTGTACGAGAAGGGATTATTGGCCAGTTATTCTAAAACACCTCATCACACAAAAGTGTAGAAACCCATGGAAACCTGGGGCTTCCACAAAAAAAATAAGTGTACTTTTGTTACATTGGTTCATTTACAGAGACACACTCAACCAACCACACATAAAACTCTAAAGGGTCTGAAGAGTAATGTAATGTTACTCTTTCATTAGAAAAGATGGGGAGCACAGAGGGGGGGATTGGCAAAACTTAAAAAAAAAATTCTCGTGATCAAAACCGAAAGTTTCTGTGATGAATGCCCTTGTACTGTTCACCATGTAAGAATTTATTCACTATGTAAGAATTCGTTCACCATATAAGAACTTGTTCGTTATGCTTCAGAAGATTGGAGACTGACGAGAATTAGGCTTGAGATGGATTAATGATTGTACATTGAGCATTGACCCCCCCTATACTGAATTTTATTGTTGTTAACAACCATTTGATCAATAAATATGAGAGATGCCCTCTCAAAAAAAAAAAATTCTCTTTACTGTCCCTGATTTCTCTTCTCTGATTTTTTTCTAAACACTGCAGCCCATAATGAGCAACTCCCTCCTTATCTGTCTCACCCTGCTATCCTTGAGAATACTCTTCTTTGGAGGAGAGTAATCTCCAGGTCCCATCGTACACAAACATAACTTTTATTAGCATCTTTCATTCCCCTTCCCTTACCAGCATCCCAGTCAGCTGCCAAGACACAAGAACTAAGAAGTAAGATGTGAGAAAGGCTGTTCCTAATATTCTCCAATTTTCCCTGACTTGTTTTGACTATTGCACTTGTATTTGCAATGTAGTTTCTTTGCAAGCAAAGTACAGGAAACTTGACCTGGAAGGTGATATAATTGGCAAATTCAGAATAAATAAAATATAATAGTGTGTCTTTAGAGACTGAAGCTGACATGATTTGACCAAATGCATTAGTACATAGTTACACAATTGTTAATATAAAGGATGGAATTTTGTTCTTTGTCTCCTTTATAGAATATTTTATAAAATACTATAATAAGACAACATTAATAACTTCTAAGCAAATAGGTATTTCAAATACATATATATTCTATAACCTGTGTCCATTTAGGAAAACTTTAAGTTAACGGGATTTCTTTTAGCTGACAGCTAGTCCGAAAATCAAAATTAAGAGTGGTAACCAAGTTCCACAGACACAGCAATTTAATTACTACATTGAATGTGTTTCCCTCAAGGTATATAAATAATTTTCCATTCAAAGAAATATATTTCATAATGACATTTCTTGGAATCATTAATGTTAAACTGTGTTGTTTTATTTTGTTTTAGTTTGGTTTGGTTTATATTACACCATCCCACTGCAGGTACCAATTTTAGTGATAGTTTAAATAATGCTAGCTGCACTAATAGATACATCCCCATATGCCTGAAGATTACTACAACACAAGTTTATTTTTTGCTCTCTTAAGGTTTAAATGAATGTTTCACCTTGTGCCTCTGCCTCTCCAAGGACCTCAGTGTCTTCCACAGTCATCTGGCTGATGGAAAAAAGAGAAATCACTATGGGGGGTGTTTTTATCTGCCAGGACTCATAATGGCACACATCTTGGCCTGTACATCCCACTGGCTATAACCAAGTCACATGACCCCACCTAACTGTGATGGAGACTGAAAAAGGTAGTCTAGTTTTGTGCCCACACAAAAAAGAAAGTGGATTTGGATATCAGCTAGTCAGTCCCTGTCATAAACAAAATCTACAAAATAGCTTGAGAACCAGACTTCAGGGCTACACCCTCGGGAACAGCTTTAGGTTGTTGTACTTCAGAAATGGTAGAGACGCCATCATTGACACTGAACAGAATTTGCAGCCAGAAGCAATAGGACTGGTCTTTTCACACTGCTGCTCAACAGCCACCGGTACGTTTCTGAATACTGAATGCAGCTGCTGCCTGCTTCACTTGACTTGATTCTTCAAACTCTCTACCTCTCTCTATTAACCTGTCAGTGTTAAGAGAAGTAAATCTGTTTGGTGGATCTTGGTTAAGACCAGAAAAGCATGTTCTGGCATTTTCAGCTTTAATGAAAGGTATCAGGCTCTTCTTCAAAAGGCAAGGAAGTCCCCAAACATGGGGGAAAGTTTCAGACAATGAGTAACCTCCTGCCAAAAAAAAAGGACAAATGTGTAACATACCGAGAAGACACAGGGTGCCTGGAATTGTTGAAACTATTGTATGAGTCTCACAACTATTCTGAACTTTTCGTTACAGACAAAAGTCTACAAGCATTTGCTCTGTCATGGTAAAAGTACAATTCATCTCTTTTTAAATGCTGAAACTCAAAGATGAGAACTGCTATCAGTGATGAAAATATGGATAAAAAAATGAAAGGTAACCTGACTGAATGGAACCACTTCCTAATTTATACAGGGTTGCTCTATGCATTTTGAGAATGAAAAAAATAAAACAGAAAATTATTCTTTGAGGAAGTACCCTTGGTAATTTCAGAACAGCATAGTTTAAACAGTTCTCTGGAAAGAATTGGGGAGCACACTGGTAGTGAAATTCTGAAGCACTGCCTAAGGACTAAGCAAATGATGTCAACATTTTTCAGGTATTGAGGCTAACATGTTTTGCTTCCTGACATCTACCTGCCCAATTGCCATAGGATGCTGAGTCATTCAAGATGAAGCTTTATGATCCTGATTGTGTCCAATGAGTTTTTCTTTTAACTCTTAAGAGAAATGATGATTGAGCACAGTCAACTTCATATGAAGGACTCAGGATTAAGAAGCTGAAAAAAAGTCACTGCTCATGAAGTAAAGTGAAAATTATCAACCCCAGTAAAAGAAGTATACACATCATTAATATTGACTGCATACCTCGCCCAAATGAAAACATCATTAGATAAATGCATGGAAATGCAAGATGAAAGATGAATTAATACACACTTCATAGGTAAGAAGAATTCCTATGACTGAGAGTAATGCAGCTAATAGTTGTATAATAGTAAATAGTGTCGGTTATGTTTCATTACTGTTTTTGCTTGTTTATGAGTACACACAATGGTTATGAACATGAGCTCTTGATTCTCCCAGTCACTATTTTGTAACCTTCAGTGATTTGGTTAGCTGCTCTGCTTTCTGTGACTTCTCCATCTGTAAAATGGGAAGATAATAGTGCTTCTCTCATAGGATTATCATATTTAATAGCATTTGCCAATGCTTATGATAGACCACAGATGACTCTAAGTGCTAGGGATGTCTCAGTGAATACACCATGCAAAACCATCTTTTATCTCATGGAGCTCACATTCCAGTGTTTTCTAGAATTAAGTGAGATAATACATATAAAGCATTTATATATATAAACTCATGGTGCAAAATCAGAGTTCAATAAATATCATCTATTGTTATTTTTTTCATCAATGTTCTGTCTTCTCAAACTATTTATAGTTTATATTGGTTAAGAAGAAGTATCAAAAATTTTTCAGCCTATTAGATCAATCTCCTAGTCTTTCTTTTGTTTAAAATTCACTTCAGTCTTAATGTTTCTGAATTGCCCTTCAGTTCATGGAAATCTAACGATCAAATAAATGTAGAGAAAATACAATTTTGTTGTTAAATAGTACTCATCTCCTTTCCTTCATTAAAATGTATCAGTGAGTAACAGTAAACCCAGAATTATACAATTACATGCACATAAAATACAGTAAAGGGTTTTAGACTACTTTGGTTGACTGTTAAAAATTAAAAGTATTGAAAGCTCTCAAATTTTCTATTGATATTGTTTAAAATATCTATGGAGTCCTTTCATTTATTCCTTATTGATGTGCATGGGAACATACACCCAGAAGAATAGATCAAAGGGCAAAAAAATGTTTTTCAGATACAGAAGAATCATATCTATAAACTATTGGATTGATGGATTGCAAACACTCCACAGAGGATAGGGAGAATTATCTATTATCTTAAATGACATGTGTTTTATTTATGGCCACTGTTTCCAAAAGATATTTTGTCCTTTCATAAGCTTTTTTTTTCTTTTTAATTAAACATCTTTCCCCAAATTTATTGTGTGTGAGAGATCCTGTT
This sequence comes from Manis javanica, assembly GCF_040802235.1. NCBI lineage: Eukaryota > Metazoa > Chordata > Mammalia > Pholidota > Manidae > Manis > Manis javanica. Next base: position 157,293,250 of record NC_133157.1, read on the forward strand.
ACTTGCTAGATGTAGATGTAGAAGTATAAACAAGTACATATCTTTCCTTTGGCATGTAACAGTTGGGCATGTCAGTATCAAAATGACTTAGGTAACTTGGGAGTATTTTAGATCAGTCCAGAGGGGACTTTCATTTACCTCCTTCCTCTACTTACGGAATCCCAGGAGTTCGAAATGATTAAAATGATTAGGTAATTAACTCTCCCTCAATGGGTAGTTTCTAGAGTACTAACTATATTCTTAAAAATTAGCTTGGCTTTAGAAAACTGATGTGATAAGTCTTTGATGATTACCTCAGGAGACATTTTCTTTATTATGTCAAGAAAGAATACATAATCGTATACACAGATGGGCACAGACAGATGTTAAAGGAGCTTAAAATGTAATATTAGATATACTTAGACATTTTTCTACAGGCGCTAAACAGGGAGAATTCAAGAATCTACTGTCAATGTTTGATTTATAAACATGAAAATAAAATTGGTTGGAATAAGAAGAAAAATAATTCTGATTCATCATCTAGAACCACAAATTCCAAGACATTTTAATAAGAAAGACTTTTTTTTTTTTTTTAACCTTAACAGTTCTGAAAACCTCAGCTTCTTTCTGTCCTTAGGTTTGGCTGTCATCGGCCCTCCGCGCATGATTTCAGGGGCCTCCTCTCCGTCCTCTGTGCTTTGCTCATGGTCGTGGCCACCTTAAGTCTACTCTCTACTATTAAAGAACAAGTCAAATTCATCCAAGTTCATTATTACTGCAGCACCAGCCTGACCACAGCACTTTCCTGCCATGGCTCTCCATTACTTTATCAAGTTCAAGTGTCTTGCCAAAGTCTTTCATGATCTGGTCCTTGCTTAGCTTTCACCTTCTCTCTTGTCCATTACTTTGTCCCTCTTCCACTCTAGGCTACATGCAACCTTGTAAAACCTCTGCACTCTCATCTCCAAACTCTTGAATATGCTGTTTTTTCTCCCTGGAGCACCTTTTTCCAACTTTGCCAAGCTAACTTCTATCCCTCCATGAGGAATCTGCTAAAGAAAAGAGCATCCTCTAAGAAAAGTTCTGCTACCCATCCATGGCCCACCTCCCCAACACTAAGACTTGGATTAATAGTCTCCTCAATATGCTAAAACTGCAAAACCAAATTACCCTATCATAGTGTTTGTTAAATAACTAGAACAAAAGGTAGGGTAAGGAAAAGCCTGTTTCTGCCTGTTTTCAAGCTGGGGCATTGGTCTCCTGTACTTGGGTGGGATTTACACCAGCAGCTCTCCTGGTTCTGTTCTCATGCCATTGGTCTCAAACTAGAATTACATCACCAGCTCTCCTAGGACTCCAGCTTGTAAGTGGCAGATCATGAGACTTCATACCCTCCATAATCATGTGAGTCAATTCTTATAATAAATCTCTTTTTATATAGATCTCACATTGGTTTTGTTTCCTTGGAGAACACTGACTAATGCACTTTCTCTGCAAAAGCTAAATTTGTTTCTCACTAGAATCAGACAGGGTAGAACTTTTCTCCCTCAAAATGATGTAATGACTAAAAGGGGAAAAGAAGACTCAGTATCCTTTCCTAAATTCACCAGTATGTGGAATTCTCAGCAAGTCATTTTTCCTTCAAATGCTAAACCCAATTAAATATGCAATTTTTAAAAATGGAGATGGAGACTATACTGTGAGGCTAAACTCTTCTTCAGCTAACAGAAAGCAACCCTGTAAGTGATGGAGTGCAGGAACCAGAACACTTTCTTCTGTAAAGGGCCAGTTAGTTTGCTTTGTTAGGCTTTTCAGGCCACACCACCTCTGTCACTACTCAGCTATGTTTTTTGGTACACAAGTCACCACTGGCAACATATAAATAAATAAGCATGGCTGTGTTCTAATAAGGTTTTATTTGTAAAAGTAGATGGTTGACCAGTTTTGCCTACAAGCCGTAGCTTACTGACCCCTGGGGTAGAGGCTTAGATAGATCATAGACAGTAAAGTCATACAGCCTGGGATCCAGTTCTGACTCCACCAATTATCTGCTCTGTAGCCATGTGTATGCCACTTCAACACTATAAATAAAATACACACCTCTGAGGTTTGTTATGAGAATTGAGTAAATATATATATATATATATATATATATGGATAAGTGCTATAGAAGTTTAGTTAATCTTTTCAGCTCATTTTCTTTGGCTTTTGAAAGTTTGGGGTTTTTTTATACACCACCAATTTTCCAAAAAGAATTTAAATAGCCTGAAATGAAATTGTAGACATTATGTAGAAGAAAGTTTTCAGTAACACTGTTGATGTGATCTGTAACTTTGGAAACTGTTATTGAAAATATTTTTTAATAATTGCACTCTCAGTAATGTATCCTTTTTAGCAACAAAGAACATTTTATTGCAGTGAAGACTGAGAAATTGTCTTGAGAAAAAAATAGTTTAGATAAGACCTGTGGGAAAATAAATTTTTAGCTGCTTCTTGTGTTGTTTTCTTGTATAACATCTCAAGATTTTGACATTTAGTTTTCCTCAGTTACCCAATTTTGTCTTTTTCAAATTTAGAACCTTTCAGTTTTAACTGATAGGAAATAACCCAGTAGAAACATGGCCAAATTTATTTCTCCTTAAGGTCAGTCATAAATAGTTCACCCAAAATAATCTTTTCTTTCCACCACTTTGATCATTTTACACTCATCCTGAAACACCCTAAAGTAGCTTTTAATTCTCCTACATACATCATGACCAAGTGCTTCATCTCAGAGTTCACAGCTCCACTCAGGCTTCTCAGGACCCTCCCTCACCATCCCTACTCCCCCACTTACCCATTCCCCTCCACTCAGATAGGGAAGCAAGTCAGCCCTTTCATCTGTGCATTCCCAGGCCCTGAGCTATGTCTGGAATGCCTTCCTCCTCCCATCTTGATGGGTTCCCTCCCTTTTGTCATTTATGGAGCTTATCAGATCACACTTGCTTCTCAACCTTTCCCAAAGAAATGAAAAGGCAGAAGTCATTTCCCACCCCCACTGTGCCTTCAGAAGACACGAAATTTTGCCTACAAGTGTAAGAGGGCATGCACCACACAACATCTTTGCACTTTTCTGCTGTGATGTCCTAATCTTTGCATTTTATGAATTGAATGTCATTCTTTAAGGTAGTGATCTACATTATTGATTGCTAATTCCAATTAGATAGGTTGGGATTCTTGCTGTGACCCTGGTGGAAGTATTTGCTCCCCAGGAAGTAGGTCTTCTAGACTCACAGAGATGCAAGGACAGGAGACACAAAAAGCCACTGGTAGTAAAAGTGGGTAACAGTGAGTGGAAAACAGAGCAGCCCCCAAAGATGTCCACCCACTAATCCCTGGGACCTTTGAATATGATGTTACATAGCAAAAGAGATTTTTCAGATGTAATTTAAGTTATGAAGGGAGATAAGGGAGTAAGGAAGAGAGATAACCTTGGATTATTTGTGTGGGTCCAACCTGTGATTCCATGTAATCATGTAATTACATGAGCCTTTAAAAACAGAAAATTTTCTCTGGCTTGAGTAAAAGCGAAGCAACAAAGGAAAAGTTAGAGAATATCAAGGTACAAAATTGTTGGAGAAGAGCCACATGGAAAGTTTCAGAAAGAATGTGTGCATTCGGTAGGAGAAAAGACCAGCCCCCAAGTAACAGCCAACAAAGAAACATGGACTTCCTAGGTCTGAAGATTTGAATCCTCAAGGAACTAAAGTCAGCCAACAACCTACATGAGTTTAAATGTGAGTTCATCCCTAGGGCCTCCAGAAAGATGTATAGGCCTGCCGATACCTTGATGTCAGCTTTTTGAGACTCTAAGCAGGGACCAAGCCTATAGAGCTGTGAGATAAAAAATTGGTTTTGTTTAAAGCCACTAAGTTTTTGGTAATTTGTTATGGCAGTAATAGAAAATTTGTACATGGGGCCACTCCTAATTGAAACCTTCGGTTTCTCAAGTTCTGTGTTCTACTTATTGTAAACAGAGCACCATAAAGAGGTTGATGATTGAAGGTATATCCTGTGTCCTGGAGCACTGTTGTTACTGAACCAAATTGGGTCCATTTGCCCATGTATACTGCAGTCACCAAACTGGTCTTTTCAGAGAAAGTTTTATTGCACAGTGGCTGAGCAAAGAGGCAGGAAGCAAGGCTCAGATATGTCTTCCTGAGTTCAGATGAAGTACAGAATATATACAGGTGCATATTCAGCAGAGGCTGGTGTAATTAACAAGGCTGGGGAGGAGTTTCTCATGCACCTGCACGGCATGTTCACATGTTACTTCATATACTACATGTTCCAAAAACGGTGGCTAACCCCACCCAGTGCAGAGATTTTAGTATGGCCATGAGGAAAGGTAACTTGGGGTCATCTGAACCTGTTTCTGCACAGGCTCAGGTGAGGGTCTGTTGGCTAAGCCTGTTTGGAGTAGTCTACTCTGGGCAAAGCTGACTCCAAGGGTCGTGCAAAGTATCTTAACCAAATAATTCATAATTTCCATGTCAGAGAGGTTAAGGCCACTGGTTTCACTGCCCCTCCCAGGGTTACCCAATTCCTAGAGAGAGTAAACAACCTAACCTTGAGCACAATTTTCAAATGCAACCCAACCAATCCAGAGCCTACACATTTAGTGCCTCCTCTATTGGCACCCCCCTGCTCCAGGCCACTCTTCCCCTGCCCAAATCACCCCAGGGTGACCACTGCTAGGAACAGTCCCTCCACCCCCCAGCCTGCTGAAGTTATTCAGGCTGGCCAAATCTTAAGCCTGCTTGCCTCACTTACTCCTTTTTGCAGAAATCATGATAATCTTGGCCACATTTCTCTCCTGCTCCTCCTGCCTCCTGATGCACACAGTGGTGCCCCTGTGATCCCTCCTGCACAGCATGTGCCATGTCTCCTATTTCTAGGTGACCTCCCAGACTTTAATTTTCCCCTTGTTCACAGAAACACCTTCCTGCTTCCTCCATCTGTAACTTTGTCTATGTTATTCTGTGCCAGTTGCAGACACCAATCTCATATCTTGCTTACATCTGTCTTCAGTGAAATGGACTTTAAATCATAAGATTTTTCCTCCTTTTAACATGGAAATATCTGCTTTATAATGTACTATACCTTCCTACTATTGACAAGTCAGGGAATCCTAGTTTATCCATTTGGTAATCCACCGAAGCACTTAGTGCAATTTGGTCGCACATTCATTTATTCATTCATCAAGCAATATGCATTGATGACATACTAGTGTTAGATATTATAGGGAATGAGTAAATAAGACAACATTCCTGAAGGATTTCAGAAGAACCACATGAATAGAGTTCTTTAGGATGAGGGGGCATTCTCCAGGGAAAGAAGTTCTTCAGGGAGGAGAAGAGATGAAAAATTTGAGTTTAGGCAGTATAAACAACATGAGTAAGATATACAGAGGTGAGCTCATTAAGTTGTTTCAGGACTGTAGTCAGTCTGGTGTGCTTGGATCCGTGATTCGTAGTCAGGAATGCTCATTACCTTCATCTATGAAATTTATTCATAATACACAAGTTCAGGCCCAGCACTAGGAATACTAATTTAGTAGAAGTATCAGTTAAGATCCCAACAGAAAAGGGTTGACAAAATAAAAAGGGATCATTTTAAGAGAAGTTAATTAAGGTCCTCTTTCCCAAAGTATTAGCAAGGCTAAACCAACAAGGAAGGAAGAGAGAATACCCCCAGCATCTCAGGACTGCTAAAGAGAGGTAAGAGAACCCTAACAGGGAAAGAGAGGAATTGTTGCCAGAACTCAGATTGGTTACTTTGAGAGAAGGGTAATAACTTCTAATAACCTGCCTAATAAGCTTCAGCAAGAGTTTGAGTCAGTGTAGAGTCACATCACAGGGAAAGAGGCTGAGGCTCCTTACCCTCCCCCTGGTCTGTTTCCAGTCATACACCGAGAAGCCAGAGGGCCAAGAAGTCTGTTGTCACCATCCACAAAGAACACTTCCCAGGGTGCGGACCACGGTGGAGAAATGTCAACAGTGCATCTGGATGGGTAAAAGGAAGATCTCTAACACAGGTGTGGGAGGAGCCTGGGCATATATGTTTTGACTCCTGAGTGATGGTCTCCTTTTATGTTCCATGGCCAACTGACTCTTCCATTCATTTATTCATTCATTCAAGAAATATTTCAGTGCCTACTGTTTGGATGACCCAATGCTGGTTTCTGGGGAAACAAGAGTTGAATAAAATAGGTAAAATTCCTTCTTTCTACCATTTCATAATCCCTGGAGCTGTAGCCATTGCCTAGCCCCAGGTATTGCACAGGTGTTTTCCAATCATTCTACCTGTGTGCCTGGCATTTGTTTCCAGACTGACACAACCCACACTGCCATTATGCCTCCAGGCCACATTCTTCTATGTGGGTCACTGTCACCAATGATTCTACTACTGTCACACCATCGCTCTGCTAGGACAATTCCAGATCAAAATGGATAAAGAAATACCTCCTCTGTTGTTAAGCTCATTTAGAAAATTCTCACAGCAAGAGTGCTTAGAACTTGTGTTCTAAGAATATACCTTGTCACTAGATGACAAGATGATATGAAGTTGAGGTAATGGCCATAACACCATACCTGAAACTATCACTGCCTCTGTGGCTTAGTCTGATTCTTCATGTCAATCCTTCTTCCTTCAGGTTGGATTTTTCTCCCAGGCACCAAACATCCTTTTTCTTTCCTCTGGAGTTCTTTCTAAAGGTACTTCAGTTGATACAAACAGACACATCACGGAGAGGTAGGGAGAGGTCACCCAGTCTTCCTTCCTTTCAGTTGGGACAGCTGGTGACTTACACCATACTCAGTAATGTTGGCTTTATCCTAGAGCGTAAGGAGCCATAGCGTAAAGTCAGAAAAAGATCTGGCAAGCGCTCATGTTCTATCATTTAGTGGTGTGAGTAAATTTTTGTCTGGGAAATGTTGACATTGAACATATTGTGACAGTAAAAAGAAGTCTCATATTTTTAATCCTATTCTTTCCCCAGAATAAATCACCAATTTTGGTGATGGTTAGGGGACCTCAAGCCTTATGAAGATGAATTTGTCCAAGGGACTCCCAGGTTTAAGGTTTAAGTAATAGGGAACACCATAACTATTGATTCTCTCTAGTAAGTACTAGAGTAGAGTCCTGAAATCAATGGGGTCAGTGGACTGTTTACACAGGATATAGCCTGGAAACACCTAAGAGCCTGGTGAGGGTGGTTGTTGGGAAGAAATCCCTGAAATAAGAAGTATCAAGCAACAGGTTTGAGGGGCAAATATTAGGGTTAAACAGTAGGAACAATGGCTGTTTAAAATGATGAAGACTTTGGAATATTGTTTTATTTATTAAGTTTCTATTGTTTTGTATTTATGAGTCCAATGCCATACAAGTTACCAAAGGTTATTTCATTGGATGGACCTTCAATTTTAACCTAGCATGTCAATCCTAAGGCACCTCTAGGGCAGGTTCTTCCAATTGGGGTCACACAGTCTTCTAATCTTAAAATGCAAAGTCTCTTCATGTATATTTGATATTCATACTGTAATATCCTCTCAAATCTTAGTTTATCTTTTACAAATTCTACTGTCTATATATTTTCCTATGTATTTTTACATCCAAGACTCCCTCAAAAAGCAGAGTCTCCATGTGTTTTATCTAGTTTACTGACAATTGCAATTAAGAATTGAATAAGTTGACTGTGATGGAAAATGAACACTGTGCCCCCAAAGCCATCCAATTGCCTATTTTGGAGACTCCACACGTCCAAGACCTAGAGCAATACAGGCTCTTTGTCTACACTAAGTCATTCATATCTAGCCTGTACTGGTTGTCTCCACGGTAGCACAATCAATACTATTTTCTGTTAGTTTTCAGATTAGTTTAACACATATTCCAGTCCTCAAAATATTGGTATATGAAATTCTGGTAAGCATTTCATGATCCTAAGCATTTTAAAGTCCTTATTCCTTTCAATAATATTGATCAAACATTATTATCTAAAGTCACTTGTTTTTACCTTTTGCAATTTGGTAATTCCCAGAATCCATTAACTAGAGCTATGAGATTAGGATGTTTTTGTAGTAAGATAGCAACGGACTAAATCATGATTCTTTTTGCTGCTAAAATGATAGCAAGCACCATATCCAAAAAATTTAATCTATAAATGCCACATGCCTTTTGGTTGAAATGAGAACTTAAATGAAAAATAAGTGATTGTGATGCTTTCATTTACAAGGATTATAAACTTTTCATGGACACTGTTATTTATCAGAACATTAATTAGCAGAACTAAAAATATTCTGTAACTGAAATTTCATCAAGCAAGTTTAACAACAGAGGCAAAAAGATTTAATAATGCAGGTTTAGTTTACTTACAAACCAAGCATAAATTTGCTCCTGTTTTCCATTCTTTTTGTTTTTTCTTTTTTTTCCCCCTTTTAAAAAATTTCATTTTCTTCCTCGCCAATGGCTCATAATAACAGCTTTGTCTGGCCTCTGAATTCTTCCTTGTCATTTAATGCCAGCTGGAGTCTTGAGGAGCCCTGGCTTCAGTTCTAGCTTTTAAATTCTCCAGACTGTAGGTCATTAATTGTTCAGTAAAAAAGCTGAAGATCAGATAAAGTTGCTTAACCCCTCCCAGGCCAGCGGCCCTCGTAGCCTGTGAGCTCTATTCTGCTTCCCTCACAGCTATTCTGTGGTCAGCTCTGCAAGGTTTCAAAGGCTACCTTTTGTTGAACTCTCTCTTCTTTCTCTAGGGCACTAAAAGGGTTAAGCAACATTAAAATCAAAATTTATTTGCCCTTTGCCCTTTCCATCACTAGTGCTTCGGTTTGGCTGTATATGGCCTTTCTGCTTCCTTGCTTTCCCTCCCAGAGCTTCACTTTTATGGTTAATGGATCTATTAAAAAGGAGGGCAATTAAAGAGCAGGGTGTTATACACTTAAGCTGTAATTTAATATAGGTCTTCTGTTTTAATTAATTAACTTATTAACTCCCTCTTTTTCCCCAAATTGTTCATGGTGACTTATAAGAATACATGCTCCAGAGACAGTATTGGAGGATGTGTGTGTGTGTTACACACTACCGAAAAAAGTACAAATACATAATGCACAATATTAGAAGGGAGAAGACAGAAATATACATACATACATATAACTGTGTAATTAAAATATTAATAACATTAATTATAGTAATTTTAAAGTTGATTATATAAAATTTGTATATATTTATGTACAGATATAATTAAGGACATGTGGAATAGAAATAGAGCATAAGAAAGTATAATAAGGCCTGTACAAACCAGTTCTCATTTGAGATGTTGAAAATTAAGTATTTGTTCTACCTAAAGTAGATTTTGATAGTGCATTGGAGTTACTTTTTTAACAAAAAAAAAAATATCAGGAAAACCTATATAGGACAACTTAAAACAAGAGACATGCAAAGCTGTCAGAGTTCCCCCTCACCTACTCACAATTATTTCCTTAATGGTTCTACTTTTTTAAAAAAAGTTAAAGGACTTTGTAAAGATAAGAGTACATTAGAGCCCATTAACACCATTAACACAAGTATGTTAAAAATCTGCTGAATATAACAAAAATGCTGAATTTCTACTCTCAAGTATTTTTTCTTTTTTTCGTTTAGCTAGTAGGACTACAACCAGGTGGGGTACATTTCAAAGCACCTTATTACCATTTCTATTTTACTTGTGGGATATCATGACGAGAGATAAACCTTGGGAAGACAGAACTGTTCAGTTAAACCTTGCATTGCGCCACATGACATAAACTGCACACAGACAGTTTCCAGCTGGGAAAACACTTAACTTCCATTTACAGCTCTAAACTGTGATCCTGTCTTTGAAAGTCCCCACTAGGCCATCCCTTGGCACAGTCATCATGGGGCACCTATAGGAAGCCTACAGCAGACAGCACCTTCACCTTCCTTTCTAGAAAATTTCATGGAGTCTTAGGTTTGCTGTTGTCACAGGACTATTGGTACAAGGTCTTCATTTAATACAATGAAAGAAAGCAAATGAAGTTACATAAAGGGAACAATTACAGTGAGACTCTTCTGTTTACTGCCACTTCCCTCCTTGTTAAAAACCACAAACCAAAAAGTTTTATTTTGACCTCTAATAGAAGGCCTATAAAATGACTATCAAATGTCTATGGGGATTGGAAACTCAAAAGAAAGAAAGGAAATTTTAAGGAAGAGAATGGATACTCATTTACACTGCCAGAAGAAAAAAAAATTCATGTGAGTATTAAAATACCTCCTTGAGTAGATAAGAACTTACCTAGATTTATTTTAACCCCAATACCTGGCATCATCATATCTTTTGTTGTTTGCTTAGGTTGCTCTTGTATTTTTACTATTTTATCTATTATTCTTTCTGCTATAAATTTCTTACTAATCTTAAGACATTCATAACACAGTTTAGAGTATTTGTTCACAACCATTTTCCAGAGGTCACTCATTAAAGTTTGTGTGCAAGAAAAATTTTCATGTAACCATCATTGACTCCTAGATAATCCTCACACACAAAAAAATGCTATATACAAATTAATAAAAGTAAGAGGGGAAGAGCCTAGAATACAATCTGGTGTCTTTTTCATAAATGATTTACAAACTTCATTTCTTTCATTTGTAAGACATTCCCAAGGTAGTAATACAAACCCACCATATCATGACAATACTGATGAAGAGTATCACAGCACTGGGTCTGAGAGCCACCTGGACAATTTGCTAGATGTGGGATCTTGGACAAATGACTTAATTTCTCCCATTTTTTTAGTCTATAAGATGGGAACAAGAATAGAACATACATGAAAAGATTCTTGAAAAGACCAAAGGACTTCTCACACATAACATGCTAAGCCTGGCACATACTAAATAAATGCTCTATTAAGATCCTCTGGTTTAGAGAGGTTATAGCATTAAGACCCTTAGTTCAAAAATATTTGGGCATTGAAAACCTGCTTCTGTCCATGAGGGAGAAACAGTCTGCTAATATTCTTCTACCATAACCAATTAAAAACCTGGGAAAAAATATATGAAACACCCATATTCACACATCAGTCAATAAGCAACACAGGACTGATCTTTGAAAGAGGGGGAAAAAAATGAGGTGAATCCTCTGATTGTCCCAGCTATTGACCTAGAGATATTTTCCAGACTGTAGCACAAGTAAGCAAACTAAGCAGAGGATGCTCAGTTGAAAAGACAGAGTTTGGAGCTAAGTGTCAAAGAGGCTGGAATATGTGGGTCATATTACTTGAGAGGAAGAAGCTATTCAAAGAAAGAGATCTATAATTCTGCATAGTGTTCACCTGTCTCTTTGGCTGATTACCAATATGTGCGTGCTTAGAGTGAAATCCTATGATGCTGGTCAAAGAACAACATCTGGTGAAAGAATATTACCCAAAATATATAAACCAAAGATGTCCTAAAACTTACACAAGCCCAGGAATCTTTCCAGTTTTCACCATCCAGAGTGGAGATACCACATAGAATATATATAGGACAATCTGTGGAGACTCCCCACAAAGTCAAACCATGGGATAGACCTAGAGTAACATCAACTCAGGACTTTTCATAGCCTCAAAACAATCAAACTGATTTACAAGTAACTGCCAACTCAAACACATTAAAAGTTTTTTTAAATATTCAATAAAATCCAGTACTAAAAATGTACAATTATAATGGTTAGCATCCAATTAAAAATTAGTAGGCATCTAAAGAAAATGTGACTCATAACTGCGAAAAAAATTTTTTAATAGAAATAGGTGTGGAAATGTTGGAGATCATGGAATGAACAGACATGGAAGTTAAAAATGCTATTGTAAATAAACTCAAAGATTTAAAGCAAATGATAAATTTAGGAGACAGAACCTAGTGGAAAAAATTGAACTTTTAAAACTGAAATATAAAATTTCTGTAATAAAAATTTTATTGGATAGAATTCATTAAAAGTCAGACACTTCAAAAGAAAAGATCCTTGAACTTGTAAATATCTTGTAAAAATAATAAAACTACCTAAAATGAGACAGTGAGAAAAGAAGACTGAACAACAACAAAAAATTGAACAAACAAAACATAATCTAAGTGACTTTTGGGACAATATCAAGCAATCTAACATTTGTGCAATTGGAGTCTTAACAGAAAAGGAGAGTGGGAGACAGAAAAACAAATTGATGAAATCATGGGTGAAAACATTCATAATTTGACAAAAATTACAAACCTACAGTTGAAATGAGCTCAGTAAACTCCATGCTAGAGAAACAAAGCAACAAAAAAATGAAAAGAACACATCAAGGTATATTATAACCAAATTACTTAAAACCATTAGTAAAGAGAAACTCTCGAAGGCAACAGTAGGTGGAAAAGGCATATGACATATAGATACAAACCATACATTAGAAACTATAAGATCCAGAAGATGATGAGACAACATCTTGAAAGTTTTGAAAGAAAAAAAATTAATCTAACCTAAAAGTTATTCAAATATGAAGCCAAAGTGAAAGTTCATTTTTCAGAGAAACAAAAGAAAATTTATCACTAGAAGAAACACATTCAAAAAAATGTGAAAATTTCTTTAGACAGAGGTAAAATGATGCAAGGAAGATACTTCAGTCTACATAAAAGAATATAGAGTGGCAGAAATGGTAAATACAGTTTTTACTATTTTTTACTTACTGAAAAGATAATTGCTTAAAAGTTAAAATCAATATGTGTTGGGGTTTATTATATATGCAATATGTGTGATAACTATAGCACAAAGAGGGCAGAATGAAATGGAAGTATTTTGTTGAAATATTTTATATATATATATATGTATATATATGAAGTAGCATAATGTTATTAGGAAAATAAATACACAGTAAAATAAAGTTGTATGTTATAAAACTAACAAAAACTAGGATTTAAAGAAAAACAAACAAAGAATGATAGCTAATAAGTCAACAGTGAGAATGCAATAGAATCTTTAAAATATACTCAATCAAAAAAGGAAGAAATACAGACTAAGGGGGCAGAAGAACAAATAATACAAATGGAAAAAAGTAAATAGTAATATAAATAAAATCATATCAGTAATAATTTAAACTGTAAATAGTTTAAACCATAATTAAAAGAAAAAATGGTCAAATCAGACAAAAGATTGGACAAAAAATCCAACTTAAACTATCCATAAGAAATTCACTTTAGATGTGGAGGCACAATTAGGTTAAAAATTAAAAGATGGAAAAATGTATGCCATACTGCAAACACTTATCATTAGAAAGCTACACTGGCAATATTAACATTTGACAAAGTGAACTTCAGAACAAGGAAAGTTACCAATGACAAAGATGAACATTTTATAAAGGGTTAATTCAACAAGAAGACAAAACAATCCTGAGCATGTATGCACCCAAAATGGAATTTTAAAATTGTTACATCAAAATCTCTCAGAACTGATACAAATACAACTAGATATTTCAGCATTATTTTTCTCAGAAACTGAAAGAAAGAAAATAGGCAGAAAATCAAAACGGTCAAGAAGACCTAACCAACACTAACAACCAATTTGATCACAATGTCATTGAGCAAACCACTCTACTTCAAAACTGAGTTATATGGAAACTAGGTAGACTATTCACTATGACTGAACATAAGCTGGGCCATAAGATGTTTATATTAGAAAAAAAAGGTACTATAGCAATGATACGCTTCAACTTTAAGAATCTATAAAATTAAGTCAAATGAAGGCAATAATAAAGAGGGCCGGAAGAAACAGAGAACAGATAATATAGAAAATTTTAAAAACCAAAAGCTGATGCTTTGAATAAAAATAGTCAAAAATTATCAATATGAGAAATAAAGAGAGAGCACTACAGCTCCTAGAGACATTAAAGCATAAGAAGAGAATATTATGAACCACTTTGTGTCAATAAATGTGACAAACTAGATGAAATAAACACATATCTTGAAAGATACAAATGACCAAAACTTACCTAACAATAAATATAAAATCTGAAAAATTAAATTCTGTATCTCTTAAGTAAAATAATTTGCTTTAAAAACCTTTCTCCCAAATCAAGTTTAACACCTAGATGGCTTCACTGGTGAATTATAAGGAGCTTTTAAGGGAAAAATAAAGGTGCTGTGAAAATTAATAGCTGAGTTATTAAGTTCATGGGATAAAAAAATCAATTTATAAAATTCAATTGCATTTCCATATACAAACAATGAGCAATTGAATATTTCAATAAAAATACCATTCATAGTAATGTCCAGTCACAAAGACTTAAGAATAAATTAACCAGAAAATATGTGTAGAGGTCTGTACACTGAGAAAAATTAAGGAAGACCTACATAAATGGAAAGATAAGACCATGATCATGGATCTGAACTCTGAGTATGGCTAACATGTCAATTCTTCCCAAATTTCTACCCAGATTCAACACAATCTCAATCAAAATCCAAACCCATCTCCTTTTTTTGTAAGATTTACAGGGTTATTCTGAAATTTCTATTTAAACAATTAAAGAACCAATGTACCTTGTAAAAGAAAAACGAAGTTGGAGAACTTAGAACACTCAATTTGCAGACTTACTAGAGAATTACAGTAATGAAGATGGTGTACTGTCATAAGGATATGTAGGTCAATGGAACAGAATAAAAGAATAAAGAGATCCATGCATATATGGTCAATTGATTTTTGCCACAGGAGCCAAGATAATTAAATAATGAGAAAACAATGGTCTTATTGTTGAAAAAATATGTTGAAACAACTAGATATTTATAATATTTATATGGGAAAAAATAAAATCCATTCTTACTTTACATCTTATCCATAAATTAATTTGAAATTGATCACATATAAAACATAAAAGATAAAACTATAAATCCTATAGAAAAAATTTTAGAAATTTTTGGAGCTTGGGGTGGCAAAGATTACTTAAATAGAATGTAAAAAGTTCATAATATAAAAGAAAATGATAAGCTAGATTTCAAAATAAAAACCTCTTGCTCTTTGAAAACAAAAGACTGGAGGAAAATACTCATATTTTTCTGACATACAGCTTATATCAAGAATATAGGCACAAAAACCCAATAAAAATAAGGTCTGATGATTTGGATACCCATAAAAGGAATATCTGAATGACCAATAAATACATTAGGAAACGATCAACATCATTAGTTGTTAAGGATATGCAAAGTAAAACCAAAATGAGATGCCACAATATACCTACTGAATGATTAACAAGAAAAGGACTGACATTACCAGATATTGGTAAAAATGCAAAACAACTAGAAATTTTGTATGTTTTGGCAGAAATTTAAAATGGTACAACCACTCTCAAAAATAGCTTGGCAGTTTATTTAAAAATTAAATATACTCTTACCACATATCCCAGCATTTCCACTCTTGGACATTTATCTAAAAGAAACAAAAACATATTCATCCAAAAACTTGTACATGAGTATTCACAGCAAATTTATCCATGACAGCAATGGAGAGGATGGATTTTAAGATAGCCCTTGTGATCCCTAATTGTGATCCCTTTCCTCTGGGGTTCACACTCTGCTTGAGTACAGGTGGGACCTGTAACTTGCTTCTAACCAATGGAACATGGCAAAGTGATGCAATAGCATTATTGTGATTACATTATGTTATATAAGACTCCTTCTTGATAGCAGACTCTTTCTGCAGAAACTGGTGTTCTTTATTTCTTGCTTCAAAGAAACAAGCCACCATGTCTTCTGTAGCCTCTAGGAAATGAGTTCTGCCAAAAACCTGACTGAGTTTGGAAGACAATCATTCCCCAGTCAAGTCTTCAGATGAGAACCCATTCCAGGCTGACATCTTGATTGCAGCTATGAAGGGGACCCAGCTGAGCTATGCTCAAACTCCTGACCTGTGAAACAATAAAAGTATGTTGCTTTAAGCTACTTAGTTTGAAGCAATGTGCCACATAGCTGTGGAAAACTAATACAAGCCCAAACTTAGAAAAAAATTAAATATTCAACAAGTATGTGGATATGTGATATATCTATACTATATAAAGGAAAAATCTGCTGATATACATAATAACACAGATGAATTTCAAAAATATTATACTAAACAAAAGGAGCAAGAAACTAAAGAATGCATACTGCATAATTCCATTCATATGACTTTATTCAAAGAAGATAAATCTTACCTATTCTAACAGAAAGCAGATCAAAATTCATCAAATTGTCCCCATAAATCACACCTCAATAAATATGACTTTAAAAAACTTTAGCACAAGAACAGACCCATAGATCAATGGGACAGAATAGAGAGCCCAGATATAAATCCACACATATGGTCAATTAATATATGATAAAGGAGCCATGAATATACAATGGAGAAATAACAGCCTCTTCAACAACTTGTGCTGGGAAAATTGGACAGCTATATATAAGAGAATAAAACTGTATTACCATCTAACTCCATACACAAAAGTAAACTCAAACAGACCAAAGACCTGAATGTAAGTCATGAAACCATAAAACTCATAGAAGAAAATATAGGCAAAATTTTCTTGAATATAAACATGAGCAATTTTTTCTTGAACACATCTCCTCAGGCAAGGGAAACAAAATCAAAAACAAACAAATTGGGTGATATCAAACTAAAAAGTTTCTGTAAAGCAAAGGACACCATCAGCAGAACAAAAAGACATCTCACATACAGGAGAATATATTCATAAATGACTTACCTGATAAGGGGTTGACATCCAAAATATATAAAGAATTCACATGCTTCAACACCTAAAAAGCAAACAACCTGATTAAAAAATGGGCAAATGATCTGAATAGACATTTCTCCAAAGAAGAAATTTGGCCAGCAGGCACATGAAAAGATGCTCCACATTGCTAAACATCAGGGAAATGCAAATTAAAACCACAATGAGATATCACCTCACACCGGTTAGGATGGCCACTATCCAAAAGACAAGAGACAATAAATGCTGGCAAGGATGAGGAGAAAGAGGAACCCTCCTACAACTGTTGGTGGGAATGTAAATTAATTCAACCATTGTGGAGAGCCACATGGAGCTTCCTCAAAATCTACAAAAAGCTACTACAAAAAAAATAGAAATACCATTTGACCCAGGAATTCCACTCCTAGGAATTTACTCAAAGAAAACAAAATCCCTGATTCAAAAAGAAATATGCACCTCTATATATATCACAGCACTGTTTACAATAGCCAAGATATGGAAGCAACCTAAGTGTCCATCAGTAGATGAATGGATAAAGAAGATGTGGTACATATACACAATGGAATATTATTCAGCCATAAAAAGAAAACAACTGCTCCCATTTGCGACAACCTAGATGGGGCTAGAGGGTATAATTCTCAGTGAAATAAGCCAGGTGGAGAAAGACAAGTACCAAATGATTTCCCTCTTTTGTGGAGTACAACAACAAAGCAAAACTGAAGGGACAAAACAGTAGCAGACTCAGACTCCAAGAAGGGACTGTGTTTACCAAAGGGAAGGGGTTGGGAAGGGTGGGTGGGGAGGGAGGGAGAAGGGGATTGATGGGCACTATAATTAACACTCACAATATAGGTAGGTCACAGGGAAGGCAGTACAACACAAAAAAGACAAGGAATGACTCTACAGCATCTTACTAGGCAGATAGACAGTGATTGCAATGGGGTGGGGGAGACTTGATAATACGATGAACGTGGAAAACACAATGTTGTTCAGGTGAAACCTTCATAAGATTGTATATCAATGATACCTTAATAAATAAAAAACAAAACTTCAGGAACTCGTAATGGTACATCTATTTCTGAATAATTAGACTAACAAAAAGAGAAACAGTTTATATTCCTGTATGATATACTATATTTGACTGCATATAATATTTTAAGACTAGAAATCTTGCTCCTGTTTAAGAATGAGTACTTAATCAACAATCACCATAAAAGAATTTTAGGAGTCCAGATAAAATTCTGTATTGACTTCAGCTACACAAGAGCAAATACCTAGGAATCTCAAGAAAGGTACGGGATTTCACTTAATCTCATTAATTAACAGTGTTCAGATATGATTTTTGTCCCTATTATGTGCGAGGCACACCAGATCATCTGGACCATGAAAAAGATACAGAGCCTGTGCTCCGGCAGTCAAGAGTATTAGGAGATAAGAGGCAGTCAGTGCCAGAAGCCCCTGCAAGGTCATGTAGAGAAGTGGGGGAGAGATGAAGTCCTAGCTAGGTACATTCACAGGAAGTAGTGTTTGATTCGGGGATTGGGAGCTCAAGCCAAAATGATACAGCAGCAGATGTTTGAATTACATTTTAAAGGACATATAGAATTTGGAAGTTTAGAAAAAGAGAGAAACCAAATGGAAGAATGTTTTTGTTTAAGTACAGGAATACTGAGAATAAGAAAAACATTCATTTTAAGGATCATAGTATAAATAGTGGGAAATAATGCAGATTGTGAAAGAATTTGCATGACTGCTCAAAATACACTCCCTCTAGGTGATTTTATCCAATCTTGTGGCATTAAAAAACATATCTATGCCAATGATTCTAAATTATGTATCTTTATTTGACTTCCAAATTTGATATCAAACTGCCTCCCTGATGCTGACTTGAGTGGCTAGTGTAATCACAACCTAACATAGTAAAAAGAGATTTTGATTGCACATGCTCTCAAAACCTGTACTCCCAGTCTTCTTGAAAATGGAACAATTTTGTGCCTATCTGTCAGGGCAAAAAAAAAAACAAAAAACAAAAACAGCAGTTCTCCTATTCCTCCCTTTCCTTATCTCCATATCAAATACATTGAACATTTCTGCCCACTTTCCTTGAAAATATATCCTAAATATCCGTTTCTAATAACCCTGCCCTAGTTCAAGCAGACCTACTCTCTGGTCTGAAGCACTGCCTCAGCTGCTAACCGGTCCTGCTCCTCCCACACAGAAGCCAGAATGAGCTTTTGTAAAGTTAAATTAGATTGTGTTACACCCATTAAAACCTTTCATCAGCTTCTCATTGCAGTTGAAATACATCCCAGATTCACAATAATGCCTGCAAAACCCTGTGTGGCTAGGCTGTTGGCTTCCTCCCTATCTCATTTCTCACAATTCTGCACCTCACTTTCTCAGCTTTAGACACACTGGGTCTACCTCAGCTCCACTCAAGGCCTTTGCCAGGCTTTTTCCTCTATGTAAAAAACCTGGGCCCCGTTTCTTCAAATGGCTACCCTGTCTAATCATTGTGTTCTCTTTCTGATCAATACATTTGATTAGTCCCCTACCTAAGACTGACTCCAAAATGTAGATTGTTTTTGGAGGTCCCCTTTAGAATCAAAATAGAATGAGACAACTAGAGTAAAAGATCTTACTCTGGTAAATAGGAACATGTGAACAAATCTGCAGAGCTCTCCAAAGGGTGGGAAAGGGCCTTTGTGATGGTGCGAGCCCGGAGCTCCAGCTCTATCACTTCACAGTGGACCTGCCTCCTGTCCTGCCTGGTCAATCTTCACATCACTGTTTCATTCTCTTCATAGCATGACTACTTTTCAAAATTAGCTTTCCAATTATTTGTCTACATTTTAAAGATCTCTTTCCCTATTAGAATGTAAATTTCATAGGAGCAAGGACCTTGTTGAAAGTTTACAACTGCCACATGTGAACCTCATCAGCCAGAAAAAGGAAGAAGCATTTGCATAAACATAAAACAGATGATTCTGGTTCAATAAAACAAAATTAAATATTGATAAGTAATAAGGAACCTGAGATGGAGTCTCAATAGGTCCCCATACAATTCATAGTTTACCCATGGCATTTGAAGGAACTATTGTTCCATCTGTCTCTTCTCAGACCCTGATCTCACCTGTAAATTATGAATATACAGGGACTCTAGAGAAGAGTTACTAAAATATGTCCCTACCTTAGAGACTCCACTTCCACAAAAGACCTTTCAAATGGAAGTGGTTTCTTTTTCCATCATGTCCCAACACTATTGGATCACAGAGCCAGCTGCCTGGCCTTCGTGAATGCCTCCAACTTCCCTTTCCGGGACATGATGCTTCCAGGACACGCCCCTCCGTCACTGAGATCCCGTTCAGCTGTGTATAAAGAACCTACGGTAATCTCTCCTGTCTCCCCCATCTCCACTCCCAGTCAATCTAAGATGTCATTCATCTTACAATCTTCTGCTCCAACAAGGTCCAGGTTTCATCACGAATACCTCTGAATGCACATGTACAACTCCCCTAACTCCCTGGTCACAAAACTTGCTTTTCAAGAACTAATGAATTTCATCTTCACTCCACTTCAGCAACCCAGTCCCTTGAGCTGGGATTTCAGCCAGAGTGTTAGGTTCTAGGAGCATACCTCTCATTCCACTCTCTTTCTCACTCCTTCAGTCACAGTACAGGACTATTCACAAGACAGATAACAGGGACTGATACCCCATGAATCAATAAAAAAGGGTCAAACTACCAGGAAAAAATGGGCAAATTATTGAAACAGGCAATTTAGAGAAAAGGTCGTCAAAAGACCTCCAGTTACTCGATTCTTCCCTTTTCTTCCTGTCCATCATCCTCACCCTGTAGTTGAAATCCTTCCCATTCTTTTATTTGCATACTCAAAACCCTCACCTCCATCTGTTCTACCAATCACTACATCTTCTATTAACCCATCTATCATTTTTCCCACTTTACCACTTCTTGCTGATGGCTGCTGGGTACCATACAAAACCTTGCGGTGTAATACACTACAAACTTAAGGCTTTGAACCTCAGGCAGGGTTATGGGTCTCACAGAAGCCATTCTAGGCTTTTGTCACCATACTAAAAATATTTACTTGCAATCAGCAGATTATATTTCATGCTGTCTCAGGGAAAAAAAATTGTAACTATCAGGTGGGAATGCCCTCCATTTCCTTATCATAAATCAGCATTTTATATCCATTCAACAATGTAAACAAAGTGAGTTTTCCTTAAAGAATCCCACACATTCACATCCTCAGCTTCAGAGAAAACGACTTTTATTTAGTCTTCTATCTTTAGCATTTTCAAAAATATATATGTGAAATATATTTTATATGTTTACTTTTTTTACCTGATTAGTATTTGTCTTAGTCAATTCAGGCTGCTGTGACAAATACCACAGACTGGTGGCTTATAAACAACAAAGCTTTACCCTCACAGTTTTGGAGTCCGGAAATCCAAAGTCAGGGTGCCAGCATGGTCATGTGACCCTCTTCTGGATTACAGATTTCTTATTGTATCTTCACAGGGCAGAAGGGGGTGAGGCATCTCTCGGAGCCCTCATGACGTAATGACCTCCCAAAGGTCCCACCTCCCATCACCACAGAGGCTAGGTTTCAGCATATGAATCTGGGGGGCCACAAACATGCAGACTGTAGCAGGATTTTATACCTGTCTCTCTTGATACTTCCTTTTTTTCACTCACCCATGGAGTATGAAGATTTTGCCATTTCAGTGTTTTGTAGCTTCTTCCTTATATTTCACTGTATAAATATATCACAGATTATTTAGCTGTCATCCTATCTATGGATATTTGGTTGTTCCTAATTTCTTAACTATTATAGCAATGCTATAGTGAATATTCTTTTACCTACCTCTCTGTGCTCTGGAATTATTGCTCTCTGGTAAATATCTAGAAGTGAAAAATGCTAGGGGCAACTTACACTCCTATAATCAATGACTGGAGGTAACTGTTTTCCCACACCTTCAGCAACACTTGATATTTTGTGCTTTTTTGCTAGCCTGGTAGGTGAAAATCACTCTGTTGATTATTAGTGTGCTAACTTCAATTATTCACTGAATATTTATATTTTCCATCCTGTGAAAAACCAGTTTATATCCTTTGGCCATTTTTCCTTTGGAATGTACTTTTTTTATTGATTTGTTGTAACTATATAATGGATACATAGCCTTTGTGTATTTAAAATATTACAAAATCTTTCTTCCAGTTTGTCATTTTTCTTCTACTCTGTTCAGAGACCTGTCTTTAACTTTGTTTATGCTGATGGTTGCATGGAATTTAAATTTTAAATTTTGATATATTAGACAATTTTACCTATCTTTTCTTTTAGGATTCTGCTCTCTGTTGAAAGAAAACTTCTTCTAGCTTGAAATAAGAAGCATAAACCTACATATTTTCTGCTAATTGCACACACACACACACACACACAGGCACATATTGGTTAGGTTTTACCTCAATTAAAATGTATATAATTAATGGTATGTGACAGATATTTGACTTCATTATTTTTACCAAATTGTCACAATACCATTTACTGAAGAATCCATCCATTCCACAGCACATATTCTAAGATCTGTTTATACAAGGATCCATTGCTAGTTTTTGTACTATTGCTACTCCACTGATTTATTGTTTTATTTTTACACAACTGCCATCAAGTTTTAATTGCTATATCTTTATTGCAATTTTTGTAATCTTATGTTTCAAAATTTTCTTAGGTAACTTTGCTCACATTTTTCTTCAGATAAATTTTGAAATTTCCTTATCACATTCCTTTAAGAAATCCTGTCCAGTTTTCATTTGGTCTGCATTGAGTTTATAGATTATTGTAGTGACTATTGAAAAATTTAAACACTGTGTCTTCCCAACCAGGAACAAAATATCTTCTCCCATTTAGACTTTCTTTTGATAGCTCAGTTCAGTACTTTTCTTGTGCATTTTCTTTTTTTCATGACATTTTATAGTTGTGCTTTTTGTGAGTGAATTTGCTAGTCACTGCAGTCTCATAAAAATGCATCTCTAGGATGGCGGCGTGAGTAGAGCAGTGGAAATCTCCTCCCAAAAACACATAGAGCTATGAAAATATAACAAAGAAAAATCTTCCTAAAATAGAGACCACAGGACACAGGACAACATCCAGACCACATCCACACCTGCAAGAACCCAGCGCCTTGCGAAGGGGGTAAGATACAAGCCCCGGCCCGGCGGGACCCGAGCGCCCCTCCCCCCGGTTCCCGGCGGGTGGAAAGAAACCGGAGCGGTTTTTTTTTTTTGGCGAGCGCTTTTTGGAAGCCTTAAAGGGACGGGCCCCCGTTGCTAGGGAGGCAGGGTGGCGGGACCGGTGAGCAGGTGCCTGGGACCGGCGGCTGAGGACAAAGAATATCCCGCGTTCCTCCCTGCGGGACCGGCAGGCGGGTGCCTGAGACCGGTGCCTGAGGACGGAGGAAATCGCGCGTTTTTCCCCTTTTCTATTTCTCTTTTTGGCGAGCGCTTTTGGAAGCCTTAAAGGGACAGGGACCCCAGTGCTAGGGAGGCAGGGTGGTGGGACTGGTGAGCGGGTGCCTGGGACTGGCGCCTGAGGACAAAGAATATCCCACGTTTTTCCCTGCGGGACCGGTGGGCGGGTGCCTGAGACCGGCACTTGAGGACAGAGGAAATCGCGCGTTTTTCCTCTCTTTTTTTTTTCTCTTTTCTGCGAGTGCTTTTTGGGAGCCTAAAAGGGACAGGGACCCTGGTGCTAGGGAGACAGGGCAGCAGGACCAGTGAGCGGGTGCCTGAGACCGGCACCTGAGGACAGAAAAAAAGAAAAAAAAAAAATCGCTTGTTTTTTCCTTTTTTTTTTTTTTCTTTCTTTCTGTTCCCTCTCTCATTGTTGCTGTTGTTGTTTTGGTTTGGAGAGTGCTTTTTGGAAGTCTTAAAGGGGCAGGACAGGTCACTTAGACCAGAGGCAGGGAATCTGGGGATCTCTGGGCACCCTAACCCCCTGGGCAGCAGGGGGCACAGAGACCCCTTACGGAGATAAATAGCCTCCTGGCCACTCCCCCTCCAAACGGGGCTCCACCATTTTGGAGGAACAGCCCCAGCCAGACCAAGCGCACAGCAACAGCGGAGATAAACCACAAAGCAACTGGGCAGGAAGCAGAAGCCCTGTCTGTGCACAGCTGCCCAGAACAAGCAACTAGAGGTTGCTATTCTCCCAGGAAAAGGCTACAAACCAACAAGAAGGGAAGCTCTTTCAGCGGTCACTTGTACCAGCTCTGCAAACTATCTCTATCACCATGAAAAGGCAAAACTACAGGCAGACAAAGATCACAGAGACAACACCTGAGAAGGAGACAGACCTAACTAGTCCTCCTGAAAAAGAATTCAAAATAAAAATCATGAACATGCTGACAGAGATGCAGAGAAAAATGCAAGAGCAATGGGATGAGATGCAGAGAAAAATGCAAGAGCAGTGGGATGAAGTCCGGAAGGAGATCACAGATGTCAGGAAAGAGATCACCGAAGTGAAACAATCCCTGGAAGGATTTATAAGCAGAATGGATAAGATGCAAGAGGCCATTGAAGGAATAGAAGCCAGAGAACAGGAACGTATAGAAGCTGACATAGAGAGAGATAAAAGGATCTCCAGGAATGAAACAACACTAAGAGAAATATGTGACCAATACAAAAGGAATAACATTCGTATTATAGGGATACCAGAAGAGGAAGAAAGAGGAAAAGGGATAGAAAGTGTCTTTGAAGAAATAATTGCTGACAACTTCCCCAAACTGGGGGAGGAAATAATCGAACAGACCATGGAAGTACACAGAACCCCCAACAGAAAGGATCCAAGGAGGACAACACCAAGACACATAGTAATTAAAATGGCAAGGATCAAGGACAAGGAAAGAGTTTTAAAGGCAGCTAGAGAGAAAAAGGTCACCTATAAAGGAAAACCAATCAGGCTAACATCAGACTTCTCAACAGAAACCCTACAGGCCAGAAGAGAATGGCATGATATACTTAATGCAATGAAACAGAGGGGCCTTGAACCAAGGATACTGTATCCAGCACGACTATCATTTAAATATGATGGTGGGATTAAACAATTCCCAGACAAGCAAAAGCTGAGGGAATTTGCTTCCCACAAACCACCTCTACAGGGCATCCTACAGGGACTGCTCTAGATGGGAGCACCCCTAAAAAGAGCACAGAACAAAACACACAACATATGAAGAATGGAGGAGGAGGAATAAGAAGGGAGAGAAGAAAAGAATCTCCAGACAGTGTATACAACAGCTCAATAAGTGAGCTAAGTTAGGCAGTAAGATACTAAAGAAGCTAACCTTGAACCTTTGGTAACCACGAATCTAAAGCCTGAAATGGCAATAAGTACATATCTCTCAATAGTCACCCTAAATGTAAATGGACTTAATGCACCAATTAAAAGACATGGAGTAATAGAATGGATAAAAAAGCAAGACCCATCTATATGCTGCTTACAAGAAACTCACCTTAAACCCAAAGATAAGCATAGACTAAAAGTCAAGGGATGGAAAAACATATTTCAGGCAAACAACAGTGAGAAGAAAGCAGGGGTTGCAGTACTAATATCAGACAAAATAGACTTCAAAACAAAGAAAGTAACAAGAGATAAAGAAGACCACTACATAATGATAAAGGGCTCAGTCCAACAAGAGGATATAACCATTCTAAATATATATGCACCCAATACAGGAGCACCAGCATATGTGAAGCAAATACTAACAGAACTAAAGAGGGAAATAGACTGCAATGCATTCATTGTAGGAGACCTCAACACACCACTCACCCCAAAGGATAGATCCACCGGGCAGAAAATAAGTAAGGACACACAAGCACTGAACAACACACTAGAACAGATGGACCTAATAGACATCTATAGAACTCTACATCCAAAAGCAACAGGATATACATTCTTCTCAAGTTCACATGGAACATTCTCCAGAATAGACCACATACTAGCTCACAAAAAGAGCCTCAGTAAATTCCAAAATATTGAAATTCTACCAACCAATTTTTCAGACCACAAAGGTATGAAAGTAGAAATAAATTCTACAAAGAAAACAAAAAGGCTCACAAACACATGGAGGCTTAACAACATGCTACTAAATAATCAATGGATCAATGAACAAATCAAAATAGAGATCAAGGAATATATAGAAACAAATGACAACAACAACACTAAGCCCCAACTTCTGTGGGATGCAGCAAAAGCAGTCTTAAGAGGAAAGTATATAGCAATCCAGGCACACTTGAAGAAGGAAGAACAATCCCAAATGAATAGTCTAACATCACAATTATTAAAACTGGAAAAAGAAGAACAAAGGAGGCCTAAAGTCAGTAGAAGGAGGGACATAATAAAGATCAGAGAAGAAATAAACAAAATTGAGAAGAATAAAACAATAGCAAAAATCAACGAAACCAAGAGCTGGTTCTTTGAGAAAATAAAATAGATAAGCCTCTAGCCCAACTTATTAAGAGAAAAAGAGAGTCAACACAAATCAACATAATCAAAAATGAGAATGGAAAAATCACGACAGACTCCACAGAAATACAAAGAATTATTAAAGACTACTATGAAAACCTATATGCCAACAAGCTGGAAAACCTAGAAGAAATGGACAACTTCCTAGAAAAATACAACCTCCCAAGACTGACCAAGGAAGAAACACAAAAGTTAAACAAACCAATTACAAGCAAAGAAATTGAAACAGTAATCAAAAAACTACCCAAGAACAAAACCCCGGGGCCGGACGGATTTACCTCGGAATTTTATCAGACACACAGAGAAGACATAATACCCATTCTCCTTAAAGTGTTCCACAAAATAGAAGAAGAGGGAATACTCTCAAACTCATTCTATGAGGCCAACATCACCCTAATACCAAAACCAGGCAAAGACCCCACCAAAAAAGAAAATTACAGACCAATATCCCTGATGAATGTAGATGCAAAAATACTCAATAAAATATTAGCAAACAGAATTCAACAGTATATCAAAAGGATAATACACCATGACCAAGTGGGATTCATCCCAGGGATGCAAGGATGGTACAATATTCGAAAATCCATCAACATCATCCACCACATCAACAAAAAGAAAGACAAAAACCACATGATCATCTCCATAGATGCTGAAAAAGCATTTGACAAAATTCAACATCCATTCATGATAAAAACTCTCAGCAAAATGGGAATAGAGGGCAAGTACCTCAACATAATAAAGGCCATATATGATAAACCCACAGCCAGCATTATACTGAACAGCGTGAAGCTGAAAGCATTTCCTCAGAGATCGGGAACCAGACAGGGATGCCCGCTCTCCCCACTGTTATTTAACATAGTACTGGAGGTCCTAGCCACGGCAATCAGACAAAACAAAGAAATACAAGGAATCCAGATTGGTAAAGAAGAAGTTAAACTGTCACTATTTGCAGATGATATGATACTGTACATAAAAAACCCTAAAGACTCCACTCCAAAACTACTAGAACTGATATCGGAATACAGCAAACTTGCAGGATACAAAATTAACACACAGAAATCTGTAGCTTTCCTATACACTAACAATGAATCAATAGAAAGAGAAATCAGGAAAACAATTCCATTCACCATCGCATCAAAAAGAATAAAATACCTAGGAATAAACCTAACCAAAGAAGTGAAAGACTTATACTCTGAAAACTACAAGTCACTCTTAAGAGAAATTAAAGGGGACACTATTAAATGGAAACTCATCCCATGCTCATGGCCATCCTGCCCAAAGCAATATACAGATTTGATGCAATCCCTCTCAAATTACCAGCAACATTCTTCAATGAATTGGAACAAATAATTCAAAAATTCATATGGAAACAACCATATGGAAAGACCCCGAATAGCCAAAGCAATCCTGAAAAAGAAGAATAAAGTAGGGGGGATCTCACTCCCCAACTTCAAGCTCTACTACAAAGCTATAGTAATCAAGACAATTTGGTACTGGCACAAGAACAGAGCCACAGACCAGTGGAACAGATTAGAGACCCCAGAAATTAACCCAAACATATATGGTCAATTAATATTTGATAAAGGAGCCATGGACATACAATGGCAAAATGACAGTCTCTTCAACAGGTGGTGCTGGCAAAACTGGACAGCTACATGTAGGAGAATGAAACTGGACCATTGTCTAACCCCATATACAAAGGTAAACTCAAAATGGATCAAAGACCTGAATGTAAGTCATGAAACCATTAAACTCTTGGAAAAAAACATAGGCAAAAACCTCTTAGACATAAACATGAGTGATCTCTTCTTGAACATATCTCCCCGGGCAAGGAAAACAACAGCAAAAATGAGCAAGTGGGACTACATTAAGCTGAAAAGCTTCTGTACAGCGAAAGACACCATCAATAGAACAAAAAGGAACCCTACAGTATGGGAGAATATATTTGAAAATGACAGATCCGATAAAGGCTTGACGTCCAGAATATATAAAGAGCTCACACGCTTCAACAAACAAAAAACAAATAACCCAATTAAAAAATGGGCAGAGAAACTGAACAGACAGTTCTCCAAAAAAGAAATACAGATGGCCAAGAGACACATGAAAAGATGCTCCACATCGCTAATTATCAGAGAAATGCAAATTAAAACTACAATGAGGTATCACCTCACACCAGTAAGGATAGCTGCCATCCAAAAGACAAACAACAACAAATGTTGGCGAGGCTGTGGAGAAAGGGGAACCCTCCTACACTGCTGGTGGGAATGTAAATTAGTTCAACCATTGTGGAAAGCAGTATGGAGGTGCATCAAAATGCTCAAAACAGACCTACCATTTGACCCAGGAATTCCACTCCTAGGAATTTACCCTAAGAACGCAGCAATCAAGTTTGAGAAAGACAGATGCACTCCTATGTTTATCGCAGCACTATTTACAATAGCCAAGAATTGGAAGCAACCTAAATGTCCATCGGTAGATGAATGGATAAAGAAGATGTGGTACATATACACAATGGAATACTACTCAGCCATAAGAAGTGGAAAAATCCAACCATTTGCAGCAACATGGATGGAGCTGGAGAGTATTATGCTCAGTGAAATAAGCCAAGCGGAGAAAGAGAAATACCAAATGATTTCACTCATCTGAGGAGTATAGGAACAAAGGAAAAACTGAAGGAACAAAACAGCAGTGGAATTACAGAACCCAAAAATGGACTAACAGGTACCAAAGGGAAAGGAACTGGGGAGGATGGGTGGGCAGGGAGGGATAAGGGGGGGGAAGAAAAAGGGGGTTATTAAGATTAGCATGCATGGGGGCAGGGAGAAAGGGGAGGGTGGGCTGCACAACACAGAGAGGACAAGTAGTGACTCTACAACATTTTGCTAAGCTGAGGGACAGTAACCGTAATGTGGTTGTTAGGGGTGACCTGATATAGGGGAGAGCATAGTAAACATAGTATTCTTCATGTAAGTGTAGATTAAAAATTAAAAAAAAAAAAAAAAAAGAAAGAAAGAAAGAAAAGGGGGATTACTCCTTAACAGGATAAAACTACTGGTAAATCAAAGATCAACGCATGCTTTAAATATCCTTAATGTTGATCACTTAAAGGGTGTCAGATGATCAGCTATGGAGGTACTCTTTTCTGATAATATTCCTTTCTCTTAATTAAAAAAAAAAAAAAAAAGCAGTTACTCTGTGCTGACCTCCAATGAGTTCTGCAGAGTGGTATAGAGGGCATGTCAAAGTGTGGGCAAAGGGTCTGTTTGTTTCTATGCAGAAGTTCAAGGCCTAGCTTGGATACCCAGAAAATGAACTAAGATACGATATGAGGAGGAGCTTCCGGCATCAGCACTCTCTGGAGGACTTGTGCCGGGGGATGATCATCAAAAAGCCTCCACAGGGATCCGGACGATGCTGCGGTTGTGGCTGCATCCAGCCCACCGTCTCCTGGACTTGCCATAGGAATGAGGAGGGAGATGTCTAGGCTGGCATGTGCATACAGTGAGACAACGAATTTGACCGGCTCTGTACTGTTGGAACTCAACCAGGAGTTGGGAGGGGTGCAAGTTGTAGCACTCCAAAATCTCATGACTATAGACTATCTATGGTTAAAAGAACATATGGGATGTGAACAGATCCCAGAAATGGGCTGCTTTAATTTGTCTGATGGTTCAAGTACAGTTGGACAATATCCATCATATCATAGATAAATTTTCACAAATACCTAGGGTGCCTAAATGGTTTTCTTGGCTTCACTGGAGATGGATGGTAATTATAGATTTGCTTTGTTTATGTCACCGTATTCCTATTATGTTAATATGTGTGTGCAAATTAGTTAGTAGTTTAAAACCCATACATACTTAAGGTACTATACAAGAAGATATGTCAAAGAAATAATCAATCCTCCCATGTTTCCTTCATATGCTACATCTATAGCTTTTCTTCTTCCTTCCTAATTACAACCCTTAAATAGAATTCGTGCCTCATATCGAATTTACCGAGTATCATAATTCCTCCAGGTGGTAAAGATACCTCGAGACAAGTGCTGGGCATAGAAGCCACAGGGCATAAATCTGCAAAGAAGTAAAAAGCTAACCTTTGCAAACAATATGGCTTCTCTCTCACTTACCAACTTTACATTTCCCTGTATGGCCCCGGAAGATGACTGGTTAGCCAGAGACGGGTAAGATTCCTCAAGGGAGGAACAACCTAAGACAGGCACAGTCGCAGGGGGGCCATCAGGTGAGAATTTGGGCATCAACAGAGGTGAGGCTCAGAACCTCACGCCCCCTGCTTTGAGAGAAATCTTCTGCATCCGTGGATGTCTTGCTGCCCTTGTCTAACCTGGATTAATACTTAGTCCATAGGCACACACCTGATCATCTGATCATCTACATTTGCCTTCTTACAGCACTAAACTATGTTTTCTACCTTTATCTTGCATCTACCTACCACTTCAGCATTTTATTAAAAATAAAAATAATAATAATAATAGGAGAAATGTGGGATCAACATATAAATCAAGTACAAAAATCAAACGAATATTCATATTTGACCTGATTGTTTATAGGTCATATTGCATGATCAAAACCGAAAGTTTCTGTGATGAATGCCCTTGTACTGTTCACCATGTAAGAATTTATTCACTATGTAAGAATTCGTTCACCATGTAAGAACTTGTTCGTTATGCTTCAGAAGATTGGAGACTGACGAGAATTAGGCTTGAGATGGATTAATGATTGTGCATTGAGCGTTGACCCCCCTATACTGAATTTTATTGTTGTTAACAACCATTTGATCAATAAATATGAGAGATGCCCTCTCAAAAAAAAAAAAAAATGCATCTCTTAGTGTCCCTAAAAGAAGTCTCATGATACTACTGTGTCTGAGCTCTTCTCTGGGCACAGTTGCTTCCTTTACAGCTATTTGTCTACCTCTGGATGTGGAGGACGCACCACACTGGCCCACTGCTGCATTGCTGAGCACAGGGCTTGCCACACTTTCCTCTGAGCCATCTCAGAAATGCAACCTGATCGTGGAACTCCCCTGCTTGGAATCCTCCAGGGATATCTCATCACCTACAAGATTATGTCAGAAATGTTTGTAGGGCATACACATAAAACTTTCCACTTTCTGGTTGCTGTTTTCTGTCTATCTTTACTTCTAGCTGTGTCCTCTGTGGTAGGTACCTTGCAAGGCGCCAGGCCCAGCAAGCTCCCTGCACACCCCTGAAGACCCTATGCTCTTTGGCTTCTCTTTACCTTGGCACACATTTTTCCTTCTCTTTGAAATGCTCTTCTCAGCTTAGGTCACCTGCCTTACTCCTGTTCATCTGGAACCTATTTCATCCAAGAAGCTTTCCCTGCTACTCCCAGGATTTCCCTGACTTCTCCCCACCCCTCCTGCCCCACTGGTCTGGATCTGTATTCCTCTTTCAGCACCTGTCTCACTACTTGCCAATATTGTTTATGTATCCCACTCATACTAGACTATGTCTCTGTGTCTTGCATAGTGCCTGACAAAGAAAAAAATCATCTGTTGATATAACATTTTGAATGTGTCCTTTTGATAATATGTTATTGTTTACAAAATGCTTTCATGTATAAAATTGATGAGGCCCAAGCTCTTTCTACTGCTTAATGAAAATAGATCATAACTAAAATAATACCCTTAAACTGTAGTATTTCAAAACTGGTCACAGACAAGTTACATTTTTCTTAACATCTTTTTTTCAGTCAGTCTGAGAAACTTCAGGAGTCTGAGTATCCCTGCGCCGTAACAGGTATTGGTTCTAGGGAAGGACTCTCACTTGAGCAGAGTTCCTCCGTAGGACAGGGAGAAAGAGTACACTGTTTTACATGGTAAAGAGACCTTGCCTGAGGTTTCCAGATCCTTCTGCTTTGTAGAGCACATTTCTCTGCAACACAAGTAGCTCTGTACCCATTCCACTGCAGGCGGCTTCGAACTCCAAGCTCTGCTGCCCATCTCCTCACAGAAGAAAGAAAAGATTTCCACCATGTGAGCAGCTCTCTCATAGAAAGATTACTTACTTGAACTCTTTGGACCTTTACTTTACAGCACAGCCATTTTTCTCCCAGGTCACACATGCATTCCAGGAACAAGGCAGGGTGGGAGAGCAAGAACAATATTAGTGTCATGGCGGAGCACAGACATTCTCCTACACCTCAGTCTTTACATGGGCTGTCTGGTCTCAGACTATCACTTCTTCATTCTCGGTGATTTTATCTTAGAAACCTGAATGACTTCATCAGAAAAATAGGGAGATGCTGGTGCCCTGTACCCAGTACTCTACTTATGTGAAGTGAAAAATCAAAAAGATCATGAAATTCACTGGATCCCAGTTATGCTTGACACTATGAATAATTCACTGTAACTGGTATTTTTATGAACTCTGAAAAATAGACTGCTGATTATTGAGAATTTGTCACATATATACCACAAGTAAAACTGACAGAATAAACAGTATTATATTCTTGAAAAAATCATTAACCCTTAATACATAGGTAGCTATCTAAAATTTGGCATATTCTAGCACCACAAAGTTCTTTAATATCCTAGCCCAGCTCTGATCTAATCTTAGGTTTAAAAATTCACACCATGAAATCAAAATTACCATAGATGATTGCAGTTCCAGCAAATTGCCCACAATTAAAGACAGGAGGCTTTACGTGCCTGCAGTGAAAAAGGAGGCCATACACTGAGTCCCACAGGCCACTCTAGATCCCTCAGGTCCACACCACCAGTTCTGTTAATCCTCCAGGTGAGAGATCTGTAAGGACCATCACAGCTGAACTACCTGCCAGATTCAGACAAGCCCTGATTGAATCTCATCTCAAAAGATGAAGTCTAGATTCGAATCTACTGTATCTGAAGCAGGTTATGTGTGCCCACCCAAATCAGTGAAGAAAGAGTTCCAAGAACCTGTTTGGTCCCTGAATTCTTTTAAATGTCACTAAGTTAAAAGTACTATCTTAAGTCAAGTTGATGCTTTAATGATCCCTTGAGAACCACGCATCCCTCCTTATGACTTAGGATAAATTGCTGTAGGAAGTTCATATTTATGATACACGACATGGTGACTATCACTAACACTGCCATATAATATATTGGAAAGTTAAGAGAGTAGATTCTAGGAGTTCTCATCACAGGGCAGGGGAAAATGTTTTTCTTTCTTTTGTTTTTATTGTATCTATATGATATGATGGATGGTAACTAAGCTTACTATGGCAAAAGTTTCACAATATATATGACAAACCATGATGCTGTACACCTTAAACTTAGACAGTGATGTGTGTCAATTACATCCCAGTAAAGCTGAAAAAAAATAATAAAAAAGGAAGTTAATATTTAGCAAGCAATCCTCTTTACTCAGACCAATAGTAATCAAATCTGATAAATTCCCAATATGAAGTATCCTCTCAAACAATTTCCCTGGAATAATTAGTTGTCTGTTAAAATGAAGCATGAATAACAATGTTAGAAGATATCAAATTCCTTACTAGGCCAGGGTGATGTCAGGGAAAGACATTGCCATCTCTGAAATAAGTCTTACTGTGAGAAAATGCTTGTAAGTTAAGTTTCCCCAGTGAGTCTTTCAGGAATTTCAAAACCACCCGATGATTATAAAATGTGTCTCTAATTTAAGAGCAAGCACCAAGGCAAATTTGCTAATTTTCTCAAAACAAGTTCATCTACATGGCTTTCTCTCAAATTTCTTGAACTGATTTAAAAGTTAAGAGAGTCTTTTCTTGACTTCAGCTCATGGGCTTCTAGCAATGTGATTTAAAAATACATATATATAAATATATATATGTAGTTTCTTTTACACTGGCTACCATTGCCATAAAGGTCAGTTTGTTAACTGTGGTGACAGCCTGCCCCTCATGGCACATGTTCAATAATGTCAGTAAGTGAACAAAGAGAGGAGATACTGGGACACTCTTAGCATTAATAAACTGAGAAGGTAGTAGTGGACTGAAAGTTAAATTCACTTAGAATAAAGGAGCCTTTAGAGTCAGTTTTTCTGGTTGAGAGATCAGAGCAAATGAATCTAAAACCTAAAATAGAAGTTGTTTTATTCTCATGGGTTCTGACATTTTAGTGGTGAGCTGCAAGTTATAAAAACTGCTATTAAAATCCAATTGCTAGCACCATATGGAAAAAGATCCTGCAATATGTCTTTTATCATTGTATATATACATATATATATATATAGAAAGTCATTGCACTTGAATTATGTCAGAATGCTTTTTTAAAATAAGCACAATGCAGGAGGGTTGAAATATTGGGAGGCCATACAGATTATTACAAATGAAGGGATAACTACAGGTACCATGTTTACATTGGACATTCAATACTTAGTGACACTGGTGAGTTTTAGAAGACTTGTTACATCTCTTAGTCAAACACCTCATGGTTAATTTATGTCAGATTAGATAAAATTTAAGGAGTTTGAGCCTATATTTAAACCATCAACAGCTAGAACTAGAATTAAATAGATGGCTAATGCCCAAATGAGCGTAGTATTTCCTCAGCAAATATTAAATATTTTGAAAACTGGATATATTTTCTCCTTGCCTTATTTTACTAATACAATAAATAAAGACTCTGAAATGGAACTGCACTTTGAGATAATCAGGACAACGGTGCACAGATTAGAATTCCAGAAAGCAGGTGTAGGTAGGAGTGAGTGTGTACATGCAGAAATCCCATTTGATGCTCCTTCTCTTTCAAAATTAATGGCACCTTATTTCTGTATAAGTATAGGGCCCAGGGTCTTAAACACTTTGTGAATACCTCCTCCTACTTCAGTATATAGTTGGGCCAGATTCTAAGTCATCATTATTATCTTCATGGTGACAATATCTAGAAGTTATTGAGTTGTTAGATGCAGTAGTTGCTGATGAGGGAATAGGCTCAGAGTTCCCAGGAAATCTCTAACTTTGCTGTACATTGGAATCATCTAGGGAGCTTTTAAGGTATCAGTCTGATTCTCAACTCAGAGCTAAATCAGAAACTCTGGGAGTGAAACCTAGGCAACATTACTGTTTAAAAGCTCTCAGGGTAGTTCCAATTTGCAGCTTAGTTTGAGACACATGAGGTTAAAGTAATTCGTCAAGCTAGTGAGTAAGCTGGGGATGAAATGTTAAGTTTATGTCACTGCAAAGCCCTAGGTTTGCCCCAGGGATTTCCCACAAAACCTCCTTAGGTACGCCTAGGATTAGAGCCAACATCCCCAGCACACCTACAGGACACAGCAGTCAGCTACTGGCCTTGCGGAAAATTAGGATGACTTGTGTATCCCCATCAATTTCATCATCCATATCACAGTAAGGCAATTTCTAGGCCAATGTAAGGCAGCATATATTTCCCAGAGCTGTTTTCATAATATATAAGATCATCGGAAAAATGCTTTGCACACCAAGATCCTACCATCTGATGCATTTTGATTCTTTCCTACCAAAACATTTGTTTATCATTGTGCAGACATTGCCAGAGGGTTTCTGTAGGGTGGCTAATGTTCCTAACTTAAAAGTTTATTATTCAGGAGTGGCATATAGCTACAATGGGACAATGCTGAGAATGGAAAAGCTGTGGTACTTTTATGCAACTAGCATAAAACTTTCCATATGATGGAAATTCAAAATCAGGCAGTCAAATTACTAACGGCTGAAGACAATAAAGCTAATTAACTTTATTTTCTTTAAAAGAAACAAGCTATATCATTTCTGGAGACAGTCTGGCTTTCAAGTATTTTCTCTAAAGATATAGTATGGCTGGATTTAACAAAAACTTCTCAATATCAGTAATTTTCCTGTGCAATAGCACAAAAATTAGCAGACATAGAATAGCTATTCCATTCGCAAAACTGTACAAGAATGCAAAAGAATGAGGAAAAGAAACTTTTTAATGCATAGGATCCATGAAAAGATAAAGATGTAAGTGAAGAGCCATACATGAGTGGAAGAATAAATATTGAGACAATATGAATACCTCCCAAAGTAATTTTTAGTGTTCGTGTAATTCCAATCAAAATTCCACTCTGTTATTTTTAGAACAAGAGAAAATTTTTAGGGTTTTTAAAGGCAAAAAGGTATTCCAAGGGTGCTTACATTAGTTGTTTTGAAAGAATTACAATTGGCTAAAGCTATTGCAACCTACATTTGGCTATACATAA
This sequence comes from Manis javanica, assembly GCF_040802235.1. NCBI lineage: Eukaryota > Metazoa > Chordata > Mammalia > Pholidota > Manidae > Manis > Manis javanica. The sequence goes on from NC_133157.1 coordinate 157,329,742, forward strand.
TTTGTTGCTAGGGCTGTTTGCTGGGCCAAAAGTGCACAGCAGATGGTTGTTCAGGATGTTTACAGTTTGACAGAATACAATGTTTACTGTTCATTGGAGAACAGTCAGGTACAGAGAGGAGAATATGCATAGACCTGATTTCCTTAATGGTCCCCTGACTGTATTTTACTTTACTCTCATTGTCAATGTTAACTCCATTTTGCCTATATTTACAAAGTACATGTGATGGCGTCTCCAACAGAGCATGTCATCTAGTGGCCTGTGCCCCAAGGGCCCCAGGTGTCCCCAGCATCATCAGAGGGGTCATGTCATCATCCCTGAGCCCAGGATGCCAAGTGCAGTGGCACAGCTACAGCTCTCCTATTAAGCAAGAGCTCTCTGCTTTTGTGGCAAGTGGAGAATTATCTAGAGCCAACTGGGCTTGCTGGTTATTTTCAGAAACACAGCGAAATGTTAAAATCAGATTTATTTCCACATTCCTTATTTGACAGTTTACTGATGGGCTGACTGATTGATTGAATTCTTGCCTTGCAAAAGTTACAACTTTATTCACATGCAGATTTTAATAAATTATTTCTAAAAAAAAAGCCTTTAGGATTTGCTGAATAACAGCTTAGAAATATGGGTGTTTTTGACCTCGTTCCAAGTGAACATAAGATAGTTCACCTTTTAGTGATCTATTTTCTTAATGCTTTGTAAGATGCATACTGGTTGCCCTCAAATTTAAACTTCCTAATTACTTATGACCCAAGTGTTCCAGTATATCTATACTAACTTCCTAAATAGATGCCAAATTTCTCAAAGGCAGACAGGAATTATTTAGTGTCTACTGTCTTTCCACTTTACTCATCGTGATTGGATGCAGTGTTACTTGCCTAAATATTTTCCTCAAATGAATGCCACCTGTCAGGAAATTTCCACTACTGTTTATTTATTTATTGAGTCAGTCATTTATGAAACATTCATTGAACACCAAGTATGTATCAGGCACTATTAAACAAACTGGTGATACCAAGATGAATAAGATATGACTAAACCTTGGTCTCTGTCTCTGGAGGGTCCACATCCAACTCACTCCTATATGTTTGGCAGGACCAAAAGACAGTATCAGAATGCATGCACTCATTCATTCAGCATATGTAATTGGACAACAAACATGAGCAAAGTGCAGTATAATTTCCTCTTACACTTGCCCTGTCCTAGTTCCATTCCAATCATTTAGGGGACAAGCATATCAATGTTCACTGACTTTGCTTTTCCTTCTTGTAGCCAGTTACAGAAATCTTAGCTACTCCCAGGCTCTACTGCGATTTTTTAATGAGTTTCATTTGCCTGGGCTTGAAAACAGTATGAAAGGGTTAAGAAATGTTGCTAACAATGGTGTAGAATTGGGTGGAAACCTCTGGGTAAGTTGAGTGCACCACACTTTAGCTTGTGAGGCTTTCAAACCAAAGCAGAGGGCCAGCGAAGAGCCCACTGATCCAAGTACGAATCGCCATATCTTGAACCAAGCCCACCTATTTACCTGTAATCACATAGACAGTGAGAACTACAGACAGATAGATGCTCAATTGGCCTCTGGTTATTTTTATGAAGCCACTGTACTAATTTGCCAGCTATTGTTTTGGAAAGATAAAAACAAGATTTTTGAGTAATGGATGGATCAATGAACTTCTTTTGAAGGGGAGGCACTCAATGGAAAGAAAAGTTGACACAGTTAACAAAAAATGTTAATCCTTCCTGAGTTAATAAAGATTTTAAACAATCTGGAAAACATATTTCCTAGACATGTACAATTTAATGATTCTAATTAAATATATATGGCCTTTCACTTTAAAAATTCTGAAATACAGAGATACGCACATGTACACATATATTCACACACATTGAGATGTAATTGCATGAAAATTTATTAGTTAAAATCCTAAACTAGCTAATGTTATGCATTTTTTAAAAATCAATACATTATACCTATGTTTACAGTTCTATCATAAACCTGAGTTGTTGCTTATTTTACTAAAAACTGAACATTTTCACATGTGCAGCAGATGTCATCCATCAACATATGTTCTTTTCTCTTCCATGGTCTTAACCATAATAAGATAGCTAGGAATTATGCCATGCTTATTATACACCAGGCCCTGCTCTAAGAACTTTATAAATATTCACTTACTTAGTTAATAGTAATGGAGGTTTGCCTGAATATATGGCTACCAAGCAAAAACTGTGTTTCCCAGCCTCCATTGCAAAGTGTAACAGTGAGACTAAACTTCTGTCAATAGTATACATGGCACTTGTGGAGTATTCTCATTAAACAAGTGGGCACAACCCTTTCCGTTTGCCCCTTTATGCATCAGAGCATGGACATAATAGTGCGAAACAGGCAATCTATTGGGCTCCATAATAAAGTGCATGTTGAAAATATCAGAGCAAAAAGACCAGGGCTAGTTTATACCTTAGTTGGCACTGTATGCAGTAGACCCACAATACTTCTAGGGAACCATTAAAATGTTTCATTTTAATTTCTTCTAAGCCAAAAACAATTTTAAAATAACAATGAAAATATAATAAATCCAGCCTGGATTATACTAAACTTTATAGCAATTAATTGTAAAATGTAATCTGTTTTAATTTTTTTTGGAAGAAGCCCACAGGCCAAAGTGCTTCAGAGCCCTAAAATCATCATGTAACCCTGAAAAAAGATGGGGGAGGCTACATACCTGGCAACCTCCAGAACAAAGCCATCCTGCCATTCCTGGACATCTACCTAGGGACAATTATTCAAGAAAAAAAATTCATTTATGTATTTTCTGGTCTCTTTGCTTAGTTTTTACCTTTACTTATAGAAAAGATTCTTTTCATTAAAAATTACTAAAATTAACTGAGAGTCAGAATTGATACCTTCATATTTTTCAAAGTGCTTTCACATATATCATCTCACTATATTGTTACAATAATCTTGTAGGACTGGCAGGGCAGCCATCATTATACCCCCATTTTATTAGTTTTCTAGGGCTGCCGTAAATAAACACCACATACTGGGTGGCTTCAACAGCAGTTATCTGTAACATCCATTTTACAGATGAGAAATTCAAGGTTGAAAAATGGCAAAAGGCTTATACGAAGTTGAGCAGTCAATGGGGGGCAGAATCTTGACATATGGTAAATGGATGAAATCTAAAGTGAATTTTAATCTGAAAGTGCCTGTGTTTGGATCTGAAACATTACTTCAGTTTTGGAACTATTGACATTCCGGGCCAGGTGGTTCTTAGTCATGGGGGCTTTCCAGTGTATTGTGAGATGCTCAGCACATCCTTGGCTTTTACCCACCAGATGTCTGCAACTCCTCCTATACCACCAACCTGGCAACCATAAATGTCTCTGGACATTTCCAAATGTCCCCTGGTCAGGCATGGTGAAATCATTGCCGGTTGAAAACTATTGCAATAAGTACAGAGTAATAGGATATGGAAGAAAAGATTTTAGGATTGGAACTATCAGCAACCTTAACAATATAATGCAACATCCAAGAAAGCTAGTATGATATTAGGCTATGTTAAAGGTAGGATCTATATTACAATAGATGAGACTGCTCCTTCCCCTTGGTGAAATAATGGGCAGGTTATTATGTAAAGTGGTAGATACTATCTTAGAGAGGCAAGATCATTTAGTGTGCATGGAGAAAATGACTGAAATAGTAAGGGGTCTCTAAAAATGCTCAGGAAGATGGCTCAATAAATGAAAAAAGACTTATTAAGAAAGACTCAGAGATGCAAAATCTCTTCAGATACTAAGGATTGGATTTTTTTCTTCAATGCCAAGAGGTAGAAAAAGAAATCAGTAAGCGGGAATTATAATCAGATAGGTTTATAAGAGATGTCTAAGGAGAGAATGAGATTCTTCAGAGTATCACTTCTCATTACCTGGTGAAATTATCATATGGTAAGGCTGGTGAAGAAGGTAAAACATTTATTTAAGGCATTTGGGAATTCCCTTTTCTATGAATAGGACTCCAATCTAAATCCTCTGCAGATGCCTACTCATGGCTAATTCTACTACTATACTAAGAAAAAGGTGCTTCTGCCAGAGCTAACAAGTATACACGGCTAATGGGCTAAATTCACCCAACCACAGGTTACAAAAGCAGATCATTTTGTTACAACCAGAAATGACAGCATAGGCAAAGGGTGCCTGTTTGCTTATTGATGGCTATCCTCTGTCTGGCAGAAGGAGTTGTACTGTAATCTTCACAGGTGATGGGGGCCCATCAGGGTTTTGAAGTAGAGAGCAGTTTTCTCCACCAAAAGGAATTCAGAAAATGACCCTACTCTATGATTAGGAATGTATTATCTTCATTTCTCCTAAATGGAGTCACGTTTTAAAATCACATCCTACCCAGTCCTTAACCCGACCTACCACTTACACTTTTGGTGTTGTGTGCACCACTTCTGTGACACTTGTGTCTCTCAGAGCACACTGATCGACCTACTAGTCAGCTACTCTAGAAGAGACAGCATGATGCAAATCAATGTCATTTATTTCTACATCCATTACAGTAATAAGATTCAAATAAAACCTTACACCTTGGGTACTCATGAAACTACAATGAATCATTTAATCAATTTCTAAGATAATTGCTTTTTCTTAACTTTTTTCCTGAAACAATTTCAATTTCAAATGATCACTCCTTTGGGATGGCAAAACCTAAATAATTTCTGTCAATCATACCTGTTTCCCAGCCCGGGATGCTGTCTAAATGCTAAATTTTATCTATGAAAAAGATTTACTAAGAAAATTAACAGAAGACTAAACAGTGGAGCTTATTCTACTTAAGACTTGATATCCTAATCTAAATTCACTTCTATTTATCTGTAGGAATGATTTCTGAAAGACCATAGTCATCCCTTGTTAATTTTTTGGTAATTCTAACTCTTTGAAATTCTAGCAACCACTTTTTCTCAGAAGAAATAAAACACCAGCTATATTCATTTATTTAATATTTTAATGTTGTGATCAAGGATTTCAGTAATTTTCAATCACTGTATTTTGAACCAATGGGTTTTATTTTAACAGCCACCATCATGTTGTGCCATGGTACAGTGATAACCCTATAAAAATGAGCCCCTGAGAAGCAGACTCCTAGATCTCCTGGATTCTTATAATAAATGATTTGTAGTTGTTGTTTCAATAAAGCCACCAAAGTCCTTAAAAATTCTATAAGGTTTGTGGGAATTCAAGTACCTATAAAGAGCACTTACAAATCGGTAAGGAAAAGAAAGACATCTCCTATGTTAAAAAACATGGGCCAAATGACATCGAAAATAAATGTCCAGCTTCAAAACAATGAAAAGATGCCAATTGATCCACAAATGTAATAGTATTTATTCTTTGCATAAGAAAAATGCATTTTTTCAAATAAGTACACGCCATGTTTACAAGGAAAGGGAAATCTCTGATATTTGGGAAAGGGAGTTTACCAGTAGGTACAGACCTACTTAGGACAATTTTCAGAAGTTTAAGATTTCAAAAAGTTTAATGTCTTTCAGTCAATAAGTTCCACTCCTGGGAATTTTTCCCATAGGATCTTAAATGTGGGAAACCAGACTTTAGGGCAAATTTATGGTAGCATTAATTATAATAATACAAACAGAAATAATTAATTTGAAGAAACTGATTAATTTCAACCAATCAATCAATAAATTGTGCCAGGCATTGTGTTTTGGTCCCTCTGCCCCCCCATCCTGTGCTGTTTCTCATGACACAGGCTGGGGTTCCCACATGGTAGTGATGATTGGCATAATCTTCGTGAAGTCAATCTCAATTCCCACTGAGTATCTTCTAACCCACAGCTTCTGTGCTGACTCCATTATGAGGGAAGGAGGAGTGGGCTAAATGGTGCAGTTTCAGAGCTATCTATCTCTTCATTACAAAATTGTCCTCCTAATGGAGGGCTTGAACCCCAATCATGTAAAGACAACCAAGACTGGTAAGATGACTCCCGCCTTCATTGCTACAGTTAATTAGATAGTCTGACTTTCTGAAAATATCCCCCAACCTCCCTTTCTCCTCCTGGGAGTATCTTGTACATCTTGTGCTTAAAATAGTTTATTGAAGCATTTGAGGCATGTGGCTGGATTGATGGGAAATAAGGAAGCTTTCCTGGGCTTGATCTGTGATTCTTTCTTGCTCTCGGTTCTCCCTTATTTAGCAGTCTTTCCCGTTGATTTGTACCAGGCTTCTGGCTATTCCTCTGTTTTTCCATGTGCACTGACAAATTTTATAGGGTACTAGCTACATAATTGCCCACCACTTTTATGAGCTCAGTCAGAGCATTGTTGCGACCAGGTGCTTTTCCCAGCTAACTTTTTTTTTTTTTTTTTTGCTGTGGGTTTTAGATGTGGTTTCAATTTCTTCCCTAAGGCTTCAGAAGCAGTGTTTCTTTCAGAGTATTTAGCTGCCTCATTATTGATCATTTTCCTTGGAATATTTAATATGTTTCTCTATTGTCTGTGAGTTTGAGCCATTCTTTCAGGTGTTTTCTTTTTTAAATGTAAATACCTCTTTGCTTCAGACACAGAATTCAAATGTATGGAGTCAGAAACTTTGCATGTCTCAGAAATGACAGCCATCCACTCCTAGGTGTTCTTGCCCTGAGTCTCATCTGTAATTGGAGAAGCAAATCTAACAGCAAGGAGATCTGGATTTACCTGGAAATGTCTTTTTATTGCACCTCAGTGGTTACATTTTTTATAATTGGTGTATATAAACACACAGATCTTTCACATGGGATATAGCTTTAAAGAGGGAAAGTTTTACTTGAATAATTACTTCTTTTTAAGATAAACTATCAAAGAACACTTACTCTCTTTTGAGCCAACCATTTTTAAAATTTCTCTTGTTGGACCTTAAAAAAGGGCAGAAAAGTTGTATTGAATGCTGAAAATTAGCTGAGAGTAGATTTCAGGTGCTGTCATTACATACAAAAAATTGGTAACTACGTAAGGAGAAGATATGTTAATTAGCTTGACAATATTAATCATGTCACAATGCATATGTATATCAAATCATCATGTTGTACACCTTAAACACATGTACTTTATCCTCAAATGAAATGCTAGACAACTTGGAGCATTTTTCTAGATTAAAATTATTTCTTATATGCTCATTATAGCCTATGTCATCCCTTATTCAAGGTAACTTTTCTTCATACTTTCAATTTTGTGAAAGAAATTCATTTGTTTGATACTCATTATCTAAATTTTTGTTGGTTAAAAATAATCATGTATTTAAATCTAAGAAAAGAGGAAACAGTTCTAAGAAGAAAGGTGTATATTTTCCTCCAGTCTATCATGTAAAATGAGAATTGATTTATATACTACTTCACCAGGCTTAAGATAAATAGTTATTCTCAGGGTTAGGGGATGGATGGGACAAGCTGGGTTTCCCCTTAAGGCAACTCAGGATCACCCTTAAGGAAACTTCTCCTCAATATGCCTCCCCAGAGAGATTCCAAAACATCACATCTCCCTGGCCCACTTGTGAATTACTGCTGCCATGAGCCAATATTTCTCACTGCAGTATACCACATCCATCAAGTGGGTTAAAGTGGAAAACAGTTGATAACCACTGCCTGTAGGCATTAAAAAATAACAAAGCCTACTTTGGCACCTATTTTTAAATGTACAGAGAAGTGCTAGGGAAAACTGATTTAAATTTTTTTGTAAGAATGAAAAAGTAATAATAGAGTCACAGTGTTCTAAATTTGTATTTCATTTGAGGATAAAATACATTTTAAATATTCTTGCTTAAACGTCCATAGTACAAAATGCACAACAAAGCTTAGAAACTGAAATGGAAAACTTCCCATCACAGTAAAAGCAGAGCATAATAAAGCATAAGGCAGGGTTTAAAAACAAACAACCAAACATGGATTTGGGGTATATAATGGGCTGAGCTTCATCCCCCAAGAGATGTTTTTAAGTCCTAACCTCAGTTACCTTAGAATGTAATCTTATGTGGAAATAGGGTCATTGTGGATGTAATTAGTTAAGATGAAGTCATACTGGAGTTGCGTGAGCCCTTAATCCAATATGACTTATGTTTTTATAAGAAAAGGAAAGAGACACATGGAGAAGCAGCCATTTGACAATGGGGGCAGAGATCAGAGTACTGCATCTATAAGCTAAGGAACAACAGGGATTACAGGCAAACATAAAAAGCTAGAAAAAAAGGAAGGATTTTTGGCTGCAGGTTTTAGAGAAAATAGGACCCTACCAACACCTCAGTTTTGGACTTCTATCCATTACTTGAAGCCACACAGCGTGTATTGTTACAGCAGCCCTAGTAAACTAATACGACCTCTGCTCTGTCACTTACTAGCTCTGTGACTATGGGAGGTTCCTTCCCTTTTCTATGCCTCAGTCTCTTTTAATGTGAAATAGGAATGATAGCATTGATATTCAATAGGAATAATAATTATTTTATAATAGGAAGTTTTTTACTATCTCAGATGAATCTTTTGTCTTTTGTAACAGATAAGTCTTTTGAGGTTCTATACATATGTATTTATTTTGCAAATTTTGAATTGTGAGCTTCTCTCTGAAGACTGCCTTTGGAGAACCCATGCCTCACTACCCAATTGTTGGGTACAGCACATGGTATTTAAACTTACTCGACTACTTGACAAAGAAACCCTTATAAGATCATTTTCCAGTCCTACCACCACCACTTACAAATAATATTCATTTCACAATTTAAATCCATAGAAACCTGGGAATTTGTATTTTGAACTTTTGAGTTCCTGTTCCTTCTATAAAGAAGTTTGAAAGTTGATGGAATTCTTAATTTATGTAAATGTTTACCTGATGTGACCACACATGAATATTTTTTAAGAACCTTATGATCTCTTAAAAAATTAAGTACCTTTTGATAAATTTCAGAAATTAATTCCACATTATACATAATATCAACTATTAGTAAGTTAACTTTACTTTTATGCACCCATGATTTCTTGCCTCTAAAATTCATTCAATATACATACATTCAGAAAGCATTTATGGAATTATTTTGTACAGATCACTGTAGGGGCAGAAGAAAATGGAGAAATGGTCAGAAACTAATACTAAAAGGAAGAACAAAATACATAATAGCAGCAAATGTGTGTCATGAATTCCTCCTGGGGCAATCAGTAAAGACTTTATTGTGGATGTAGCATTTGATAGAACTCTTAGTGGATATGAATTTTAAAAACCTAAATTTTTCTTTTAACTTTCATGTTTTCTGATAATTGCTCTGTTTGGAAGAACTGCAATAAAAAGCTAAAACATTGATAATCCAAAGTAGATAAAATGTGTCCATCATAAATATAAAACATTTGTCAGAATCCTATTGAGAACATTTGAGTTCAGAGCCTAAACGAAAATCTATTCCTGAAAAGATGAATATTTGAAAGTAAGGGATGGTGGAGTGGGAGATGAAGGAGGGGGAGCAAGTCCACCATGTGTCTGTGAATCCAAGCTGGCCACAGAAGAGTCTCCTGACATGTCTTCACATATCACCTGAAGGAGTTATGAGAGCCAAAGAAATGGGAAAGTTTATCATGACTTTAATTCTAGTAGTGTTTGAAAAGTTAATGTGAAAGACACTGTTTTAATACACTCTTCCACTTGAAGTTTGACAAAACAAATCCATAAGACAGATACTGGATTTATTTTCTTTGGCAGGGAGGTACAGTCTGAACTTCTTTCATCTGAATCTCTTTACCATCTTGGAGGGAGAGCAGCTGAGATCGCCAACTTGTGCATTCTCCAAGGGGCCCAAAAGGAAGCTGGAACCATCCCTGAAAACACTGATTTTCAGTAGGAAGCTCCAAGAGCCATTACCAACAAAAAAGAGAGAGAGAGAGAGAGAGAGGAGAAAAAGTATATAATGCATACATTTAGATATACCGGTATATTGATAAAACGCCTTTAAATTGCAACATTTGTCTCTAAAAACGTCCAAATACAGCATATTCATGGAGCCACAGAGAGCTGCTAGCCACTACCAATTAGCTGCTTAAAGTATGGCTTCACAGCTAATCACATTACCCTTAAGGAAAGCAGACAATGCTTTCACAGTGCCTAAATTTTACACAGGCAGAATTGAGTAATAAGTGAAGGCAATCATATAGTTAAACAAACAAATACCTAAGTAAAGAGTCTTGTAATCTGAAATTCCTATTTTGTCCATCTACATTTATCTACATATATTGATTTTTTTGTTGTTGTTCAATTTTTAATTTCGAGTTAGGGCTAGATAGGATACCTTAATGAAACAGGTCCTCAGAAAACACAGGCACTGGCTTCAAACACAGGCTTGGCTATTTACCACCACACAGCCCTGGTTGATTGCTTGACCTCTCCAAGCCTCAATTTTCTTGTCTATAAAATGGAGTAAACAACACCAAATTCTTGAGTGCTGGTGAAGGGTGAAGTACATTGCACTGCTTAATTGATGAGAGCCATTCTTATCACTGAATGCTCAAGTGGCTTTTCAACTTCCTGATTTAAGTACCCCTCACTTCAAGTTGGAATTAATGTCATTTTTTTTTGGTCTGAACTAACTTAAGTAGGAAACAAAAGAACATGTTTCAGCTACTTTTCTAACAACCATCTAAAAACCTCGGAAAGGCCTCTCAATTTTAGGCTTGAAAACTGGCATGAAGAAAGATTTTTTTTAATAATAGAAATTATATGAAAAGCAATCCTTCTCATGCAGTCTCACAGGCTTTGGCAGACACTAATGATCCTGGGAATGAACACATTCCTAGAACCGGCACTTTTTGCATTTTGATACAGCCACCCTCCACCACTAGTAACAAAGTCTAGGAAGAAATCCGTGAGGTCACAGTAGGATATACATAAATGCCTCTCAGACATGGTATTTCCTTTGGATGGGACATTAAAGGTGGGGCTTAGCAGTGAACTCATTGAAGACACTGGAATGCCTCACAGGTGAAGATTTTAAGTAATCTTCCATATAGGTTTTGGATGAGAAAGCTAGGCAGAGCTCTTTTTGGACTGGTTTGGAAAAAGTCCCTTGAAAAAGATACAGTTAGGACTGGGATACAACTTGTTGTTTCTTCTAATACATTACTCTATAAATGTTATACATATCTTTTTGGACATAGGGTGTTGTCTTAGATCCCATCCAAAATGTCTTCTTAGCAGGCCTTTTCTGTGGATGGCTGGGTGCATGTGACTGTCCACTCTCCTGTGCTGCCTTTTGACTTAGAATAGTGGGACAGAGACCAGAAGAGTGGAGTAGAGTAGTGCCACCCACCTCCCCTAATGTAAGTACTGTAAATACTGACTCATGACGTGTTTCACCAGTCTTGCAGAAAGTATCAGTTGCCTTTAAAATTGCATATAACCAAGGCATTGTAGTAAGTTACGGGACTCTAGGGGTGAGCAAAAAACTGACCAGCAGACCCAGCTCATGCACTGAATGAGCATGAACCATACCTGTCTCCACAAGAATAGAGCATAGTCCTCAGTTTAACCAGTACACAATGCTTGGCTGTAATGATGAAGCTCTTCATGATTGTGATGAATCAAGGGAAATGGGAAAATGACCACCTAGCTTACCCACCACGATGAGAGTCAGAGCAGACTGTCAAACTATTCATATTGCAATGGAAAATATTTTTAAAGCAGGACAATTTCTAATCACCATGAATTCTGATCTACATAATTAGGCAACTCCAGATTTAGTTAAGGATTGTATGATTTTCCTTTGTAGTATGAAAGGAATTTTTGCTCAAAAACTTAACATTTATCAAAAGTCTTCTTTAATAATTTTTTTATATTCTTACCTCTAAAACCTCTCGTAAACAAAACAAATACAAAACAGAATTAGTGATTCCACTGGCTTTCTTCCCAGGCTAAGTACTCACAGCAATGGATTTTTATGTTTCTAAACATCTGCATTTCATTCACATCTTCTCCCAACTAGAGAATTTGAAACAGGATAAAGGAGCAGCTCTCATCTACAGAAGTAGGGTATCCTGGCTTGAATGGGCCAAATGTTTTAGAAAGTCCATCCACTGGGAGAAAAACTGTAAACCACACTTCACACTTGTGTATAGTCCTGTGTTTCCTCCTACACAGCAGATTGTCCTGGGTAACTGCTTAAATTCTTTAGATTTGGTAATAAACAGTTGCCATTTTGACCATTTCCTTTTGTAGACCCACAAACTACAAAATAAATGAATTGCTCCTTTGCTTTGATGGCCTTGCCCAAGGGCTGTTTTAGCACCCCATAAATCCTGTAATTGTATAGGCTCATTTGGCAGCCTGTGGATTTTTCTGCTAAATCACAGTGAGAAGAAGATCAGGAGGAAACCTGAAAAATAAAGCATTATGGTGGCATTAGAAGATTTATAGTGGGAGCAAACAGCACTGGCAAAACCCCAGCAAGGGCTTTATTACTGGTAAGGAGGAGGCATGGCTGAGCATTAAGTATCTTCTGTGTTAGCTGGGAGTAAAAGTTCGAGTTAGCTCCGGGTCTTTCTTCCTCGTGCACACTGCTGGTGTGAGTGAGGGTGTGATGTAATTCCAAAGAGGGCTTAGCCATCAAGAATATCGACAAAGTTTGTTTCTCTATATAGATGTCCTGTAAATGGACTTACTACATGGTAGTGGGGAAAACAGGCTGGAAACAGAGAGCATTTAACCAGTTGTGCATGTGTTGCATTTTGTTTTGTGTATGTGTGTGTGTTTCCCAGAGGGTCTCTGTCAAATAAATGTGTGATAAAGCACTGTAGTATTCTGCCAATTTTTTATCAACTGTATTTTCATGACTCAATAAGATGTCAGTGTGGGGTTGAGAAGGTTGGGGTTTACTAAGCTGTACCATGCTGGTCTTAGGGGGGATGTTGACTGTGGGTTGGATTAAACTAAAAATCCAAATTTAATTAACTTTGTGCTATTCCCTGGATAAGAAACTATAGTTGCTGTATTTATAAATGATTCGAACAGGGAAGTATTTAAAAAAAGGATGTAATAGAGCATTTCCCTTAATGGTATAAAATTCTAATATTTTTTAGCAAGTTGAAACCAGTATAAAGCTTCAGTAATTAACAGATTAAGATCTATTGACAGACTCTTCACATCAGAAATTAAAAGGAAAAGTACAGGTCCCTCAAGAAGTTAAGGCTTCTCACAAAGCAATGGCAAGAAATAATTGCACATCTTCACAGAAATTTTTCGTTTGGCAGAATAAGCAGTACGAAACAATATGGAATGTGTAGTTCTTTTGAACTGTCTGAGACTGAAAATCCTATAAAATAGAAGTTTCAGGTTTTTGAAAGTGATGGCTAATATGAAAGGAAATATACTGGAAATGACTAATAATAAAGATCGCCTGCACTGGATCTTACCCAGGGCTTAGTTCAGGGACTCCTTCCTATCTATCTATATTTATTCCCCCACTGATCTCAAGCACTTCCAGACCTCCAAAGACCATATATGTGTTACTGAAACTCATTATGCTACCTGTGAGCTCCTTTCTGAGTTCCAAACTGATGTGTTCAGTTCCAAGCTTGACATATCTTATGTCTAGTTTATCTCACAGCTCAATATTGACTTGTCCAAAACAGAATTTTTGGTTTTCATCTTCACTGCATGTACATGCACATGCACACACACACACACACACACCAATTAAAACAAAAACAGTTCCTGTCTTGATCTTACCCATCTCATTAAGTAGTATCATGTTCTTCCCAGTTGCCCTGACCAAAACCTAGGAATTTCCCACAATTATTCTCTTCCTCTCACCTCCCAATTATTTATTTATTTTAATTAATTTTTTTATTGAAGTATCCTTGATATTCAATCTTTTATTGGTTTCAAGTGTACAACATAGTGGTTCAACAGCTACCATATTACTAAATCCTCATTCTCACTAGTGCGGTTACTATCTGTCCACATAGGAAGATGCTACAGAATCATTGACTGCATTCTCCATGCTGTACTACTATCCCTGTGATCAACTTACATTATGATTGAATTTTTGTGTTCCTTTATCCCCCTCACCCCACATCCATTCACCTTAACCCCTCCCCCTTGGTAATAACTAGTCATTTCTCAATGTCTATGAGTCTACTGCTGTTTTGTTCATTCTGTTTTGCATATTATATTCTATAAATAAGCAAAATCATATGATATTTGTCTTTCTGTGTCTGACTTATTTCACTGAACATAACACCCTCTAGATCCATCCATGTTGTTGCAAATGGCAGGATTTCTTTTATTTTTACAGCTGACTAATATTTCATTGTATATATGTGCCACATCTTCTTTATCTATTCATCTATTGATGGACACTTAGGTTGCTTCCATATCTTGGCTATTGTAAATAGTGTGGCTATAAACATAGGGGTGCATATATCTTTTTGAATCAGATTTTGTTTTGTTTGGGTAAATTCCTAGAAGTGGAATTACTGGGTCCAAAGGTATTTCTATTTTTAGTTTTTGAGGAAACTCCTTATTACTTTCCACAGCAGTTGCACCAACATACATTATAACCAACAGTGTAGGAGGGTTCCCCTTTCTCCACATCCTCATCAACAACTTGTTAGTTTTTGTCTTTTGGGTAGTGACCATTCTAACTGGTGTGAGGTGATATCTCATTGTGGTTTTCATTTGCATTTCCCTGATTATTAGCAAGGTGGAGCATCTTTTTATGTGTCTGTTAGCTATCTGTATTTCTTTGGAGAAATGTCTGTTCAGGTTCTCTGCCCTTTTTTAACTGAGATATTTGATTTTTGGGTGTTGAGCTCTTTATATTTTTTTGGATATTAACCCCTTATTGGATGACTTGTTTATAAATATATTGTCCCATTCTGTACATTGCCTTTTTGTTCTGCTGATGGTGTCCTTTGCTATACAGAAGTTTTAGTTTGATGTAGTCCCACTAGTTAATTTTTGATATTGTTCCCCTTGCCTGAGCACATGTGTCCAGGAAAAAGTTGCTCATACTTAGGTTCAAGAGATTTTTGCCTGTTTTCTTCTAAGAGGTTTATGGTTTCATGTCTTATATTCAGGTCTTTGATCCATTTCAATTTTACTTTTGTGTATGGAGTTAGATGGTAATCTAGTTTCATTTTCTTGCATGTAGCTATCCAATTTTCCCAACACAAGCTGTTGAAGATGTTGTCTTTTCCCATTGTATATTCATGGCTACTTTATCACCTATTGATTGACCACGTATGTGTGGGTTTATATAAGGGCTCTCTATTCGGTTCCATTGATCTATGGATCTGGTCCTGTGCCAGTACCATACTCTTGATTATTGTAGGTTTGTAGTAGAGCTTGAAGTCAGGGAGCATAATCCCCCTAGTTTTGTTCTTCTTTCTCAGGATTGCTTTGGCTATTTAGAATCTTTTGTGACTCCGTATGAATTTTAGAAATTTTTATTCTAGTTAATTGAAAAATGCTGTTGGTATTTTGATATGGATTTCACTGAATCTGTAGATTGCTTTGGGAAGGGTGGCCATTTTAATAATATTATTTCTTCATATCTGTGAGCATGGGATAGATTTCATTTATTGGTGTCTTATTTAATTTCTCTCAGGAGTGTCTAATAGTTTTCAGAGTATAGGTCTTTCACCTCCTTGGTTAGGTTTATTCTTAGGTATTTTATTCATTTTATGCAATTGTAAATGGAGTTATTTTCTTGATTTTTCTTTCTGCTAGTTCATTTTTAGTATAGTGGAATGCAAAATATTTCCGTGCATTAATTTTATATCCTTTGACTTTGCTGAATCCAGCTTTTAGTTCTAATAGTTTTTTGGTAGGTTCTTTAGGGTTTTCTGTTTATAATACCATGTCATCTGCAAATAGTGATATTTTAACTTCTTCCTTACCAATTTGGATGCCTTTTATGTCTTTATTTTGTCTGATTACTGTGGCTAGGACTTCCAGTACTATGTTGAATAAAAGTGGTGAGAGTGGGCATCCTTGTTTTGTTCTTAATCTTAGTGGAAAAGCTTTCAGCTTTTCTCCCTTAAGTATCATGTTGTCCGTAAGTTTGTCATACGTGGCCTTTATTACATTGAAGTATGTACCCTGTATACCAATTTTGTTGAGAGCTTTATCATGAATGGATATTGAATTTTGTCAAATGCTTTTTCAGCATTTATTGAGATGATCATGTGGTTTTTATTCTTTTTTTTAATGTGGTATATGATATTGATTGATTTACAAACATTGCACCAACTTTGCATCCCTGGAATAAATCCCATTTGGTCATGATGGATGATCCTGTCAATTTACTTTTTAATTCTGTTTACTAATATTTTGTGAGGATTTTTGCACATAGGGATAATATCTGAAATTTTCTTTTTTGTGTGTGGTGTCTTTATTTTGTATTTGGTATTAAAGTGATGCTGGCCTCATAGAATGAGTTTGGAAGTATTCTCTCCTCTTCTACCTTTTTGAATACTTTGAGAATAATGGGTATTAGCTCTTCTTTAAATGTTTGGTAGAATTCAGCTGTGAAGCCAACTAGACTTTTCTTTGTTGGGAGTTTTTTTTACCAATTCAATTTTATTGCTGGTAATTGGTCTGTTCAGATTTTGTTTCTTCCTGGATTAATCTTGGAAGATTTTATTTTTCTAGGAATTCTCCATTTCTTCCAGGTTGTCCAACTTATTGGTTTCATGTTATTCTATAATACTTTGTATTTCTGTGGTATCCCTTGTGACTATTCCATCTTCCTTTCTGATTTTGTTTATTTGTATATTGTCTCTTTTTCTTACAAGTCTGCTAGGGGTTGTCTATTTCATTTATTTTGTCAAAGAACCAGCTCTTGGTTTCACAGAATTTTTCTATTGTTTTATTCTTCTCTATTTTATTTATTTCTGCTCTGATCTTTATTATGTCCTTCCTTCTACTAATTTTGGGTTTCATGTTCTTTTTCTAGTCCCTTTAATTATCAGTTCAGACTATTTATTTGGGATTGTTCTTATTTCTTGAGGTAGGCCTGTATTGCTATGTGCTTCCCTCTTAGAACTGCTTTTGTGGCATCCCACAAATTTTGGACTGTTGCATTTTTGTTTTCATTGGTCTCCATGTATTACTTGATTTCTGTTTTGATTTTTTCATTGATCTATTGATTATTCAGAAGCATGGTGTTTAGCCTCCATGTATTTTTGAGCTTTTTGTTTTCTTGTGTAATTTATTTCTAGTTTCATACTATTTTGGTCTGAGAATTTACTTGATCTAATTTCAATCTTTTTGAATTTATTGAAGCTCCTTTTGTGACCTGGTATGTGATCTATTCTGGAGAATGTTCCATGTACACTTGAGAAAAATGTGTATCCTGCTGCTTTTGGATGGAATGTTGTGTATATATCTGTTAAATCCATCTCATCTAGTGTGTTGTTCAGTACCTTGTTTCCCTATTTATTGTTTGTCTGCTTGATCTATTGATATGAGTGGTATGTTAAAGTCTCCTAAAATAAATATGCTGCAATCTATTTCCCCTTTATTTCTGTTAGTATTTGTTTTGCATATTTAGGTGCTTTTATGTTGGATGCATAGATATTTATAATGGTTATTTCCTCTTGTTGGACTGACCCCTTTATCATTATGTAATGGTCTTCTTTTTCTGTTACTTTCTTTGTTTGAAATCTTTTGTCTGATATAAGTACTACTACTTCTGCTTTATTCTCTCTGTTATTTTCATGAAATATCTTTTTCCATCCCTTCACCTTTAGTCTGTGTATGTCTTTGGGTCTGAAATGAGTCTCTGATAAGCAGCAGATAGATAGGTCTTGTTTCTTTATCTGTTCTGCCACTCTTTGTCTTTTGATTGGTGCATTCATTGCATTTACAGTTAAGGTAATTATTGACAGGTATGTACTTATTGCCATTTTATTAATTGTTTTCTGGTTGTAGTTATAGCTCTTCCCTGTCACTCTCTTCCTCTCTTATACTCTTCACTTATTATTTGATGGTTTTCTTTAGTACTGTGATTGGATTTCTCTTTCTTAATATTTTTTGTATCTATTGCTGGCTTTAGTTTTGTGGTTACCATAAGGTTCAAGGAGAGCTTCCTGACTATATAACAGTCTATATTAAGTTTATGATTGCTCTATTTCAAACACAAGCTAAAATTACTTTCTTTTTCTTCCTCCTCATCCACACTTTATGTATTAAATGTCATTATCTGCACTTTTTCTATATCCCTTTATTGATTTTGTTTATAGTTTGTTTTACTACTTTTGTTTTACTTTATACTTTCTTGGTAATTAATTGGTTTACTATCTTTACTACAGGTTTGTTTTCACTGGTGGAAATTATTTAGGCTTAGGAGCATTTCCATCTACAGCAGTTCCTTTACCATATCCTGTAATGCTGGTTTAGTGGCTATTAAGTCTTTGAGCCTTCAATTATCTGGAAATTGTTTAATCCCTGCTTCAAGTTGAATGATAATCTTACTGGGTAGAAGTTTCTTGGTTGAAGGTCTTTCTGTTTCAATACATTCAATATTTCATGCCACTCCCATCTGACCTGTAAAGTTCCTACTGAGATGTCAGTGCTGATAACCTGACTGGGTTTCCCTTATAAGTAATCTTTTTCTCTCTCTGGCTGCCTTCGATACTCTATCCTTATCCTTAATCTTTGTCTTAGTGTTTTTTTCCTTCTCATCTCCCATTTATAATCCAAGAAGTGCTGGCCCTACGTTTACAATATACCAAATAATTCCACTTCTCTTCCTTTCCACCACTTCCTTTTCACCCTATTCTAAAGCATGATTATTTCTCTTTGCTTCCTTAGAGGTTCTCCTACTTCTACTCTTGTATTAGAATCCAAGGGAAAGGATTTGGAAAGTCTTATTCTATAAGAATAAGGAACCAATTGAAGGTGTTTGAATAAGGGTATAAAAATTTTATAGTCAGTAAAATGAATTTGCAGATTGAAAGGATATTACTGTCACACAGGACAATTGAAAAGGCACAAGGATAAGGTGGGCGACTGGCAATTCAATCATTGCTAAAAGAGCAGAACAACTTCACTTAAATAAGAGGAGTCAACCAAATTAAGATAGTCACAGACATTAAGACATTAACCGATCCAATCTATCATGTGGCTATCGTTCAACTGGCAGGCATTGCAAGCCCCATTTGAATACTGTGCATGTATGCATTCATTGATGTTGTCGGTTAAATTGTCAGTCAACAAATACTTATTGAGCAAGTCTACACCAGGCATGATGGTCTATCCTAGCAGTTCAGAAATGAACATGGCAGAGAACCCTCTAGAAGCTCTCAGCCTAGGAGTCAGAAATGCAAGTAAATAATTACAATTCCATGTGACAAGTGCCATGATAAAAATGGTGACAAGAATTAGTATTTGGAACATATAAGACTTCATTGAAGAAGTGACATTTGACTTGAGATGTGAAGGTTGAATGGGGGTTTTCTAGGTAGCCAAAGAGGAGAGGAACATTGTAGGCACAGGGAACAACATGTGGAAAGATAAAATCAGTGTCTTGCAGGATTATTAATGACTTAGTGGTCAAAAAAGAAAATATCTATACAACTTTTTTTTAATGGTAAGAGTACTTCTTCTTTGGGTTTCAGGGAAAAATCAGTATCTTTTTGAGTATTCTAAAACGATGTTTTCCAGCTCAAAAGTACAACTTAATAGCTCTATAGCCAATCACATATTGCATATTGATTGTACCTACCATGTGCTAGGCACAGAGGAGATACAAAGATGTGCCATATAGCTACTGCCCTCAATCAAGTCAAAATTTAAATAAGCCATCCAGAACAGCAAGACATATTAGAAGAAATCACATTTTTCTATCAGAAGCAAACATATAACCAAGTTTTAGAAGAAACTTGTTAATGGTGTGTTAGTAAGAAAGAAACTGATGAATGTTAACATTTTTACCCTAGGAAGGAAAGACAAGCATCATGCTTTTATAGCAGATAAAAGAATGTAATGTCAATTTTGTAGCTCCAACCTACTGCTTGCTCTCTTTTATTGCCAAAGGTCCCACCTACTCAGACAAGGTGGGCTTTAGAGAGCCCCTAGGAAAGGTGGATGAAGCGAGATGGGTCTCTGGAGTCCACAACTATCTTTTCCTCAATCTTTGAATTGCAGAAGCAGAGAAGCAGATCTGAAAATGTCCATGTAGCTTTGGAAAATGAGCTTATCAATAGTGATCAGCATAGACCAACACAAAATTGAAAGTTTACTGGGATCTTATTATCTTGCGGTATTGTTCTAAGCAATTGACCAACTTATTTATCCCCATAACAACCCAATGAGGGGAGCATTAATATTATATCCTAATAAGAAACATGAGGAAACTGACACAGAGAAGATACCCAAGATCACCTGGGTAGTGACTTGCCCATGGTTCCCCCTGTCATAGTTTTCTGTGGTTACTATAACAAACTACCACAAGTTTAAAACAACATAAATTTGCTCTCTCACAGTTCTAGAGGCCAGAAGTATGAATTCCAGTGTTGGCAGAGCCATGATCCCTCCAAAGTCACTGTGAACTTGCCTTGCCTCTCCCGGCTTCTGGCAGCTCCATGGGCTCCATGGCTTAAGGCTGCATGTTTCAATTTCTACCTCCATCATCACGTGGCCTTTTCCTCCATCTGTGTCTCCTTCTTTCCTTCTAAGGATGTTTGTCATTGGGCCTAGGGTTAGGATGATCTCAGCCTGAGATCCTTAACTTAATGATATCTGGAAAGACCTCTTTTCCAAATAAGAACACATTCACAGGGCTGGGGTATTAGGACATGGGCATATCTTTTGGGGAGACACTGTTCAACCCACTAAAACTACCATCAAGAAATGGAGCTGAAATTCAAGTGCAAGCAGTCTGGCATAGGATATGCACTCTCCAAACCACTCCAACATACTGCTTCTCAAAGATCAAGAAAGGGGAGGAGGACTGGAATCAAGGGAACTTCTGCCAATGTTCTCTATTGCTTAAGATCCTTGAAATCTTCCCTTGACTCCAGTGAGGAAGAGTATCTCAGTAATGACAAATATTTAATTCCTTGCCAGCTCAAGAGGATGGGGGCTTATAAAGTTTCATTTTTTTAAAGGTAAGATGACATATATTTTACCCAGTATTGTGGAGGAAAGTTCATACCCACGAGTACAGAGGATTAACACATAAGCCTAGGTCATTTTTTCCCTTTTCCCAGGGAATTCCAGTAAATGTTTGAAGATCAAAATTCACACTATGCTTCCTAGGCAGTCCAAGTAGCCAAGTGATTTCCAATCTTACTGAAAGAGCTTCTCTCAGATGATGGAAAAATGGAGTCTTCCAAGTTAGGAAGAATTCTCAATCTCCCAAGGAACATGAAGGCTTATATTAACTAACTACAAGAATTCTAGTTTGCGAATTAAAGCCCCTCGTTTTCCAGGGACTTTGCTACATGACCCTGGATACATCTTAGCTTTGGAGCTTCAGTTTCCTCATCTGTAAGGTAAGATGCTTAGAATAAATAACTACAAATTTTATGATATGCCAAAATTTTGTAGGTTTTTATGCCTTGCTAGTTTCACTAAGCAATAAGATCTTAAAGAAAAACCATTATATTTAAATATTCATTTGTCCATTGAGTTTTATCATATTCTACTTCATTTTTAGGAATACACTTCAAACAAAATTTTCTCTGGAAATTCCTTGCAAAACTTAAAACTGACTTCGTTACATCCACTTTTCTCTGCATTGAAAGTTCACCAAAGAATTCCCTCATAAATTAATGATTTTAATATCTTCTGAGAAACTTCAACCCTTATTCATCTTCTAAGATCACTGGACAATTGGTAATAGTAAAATTCATACTAATAGATTGTTTTGAGTGATAGGAACTCCCCCTTCTGAGAAGTCATTGGTGATTCAGTTTAAGTTGCTAAAGTATTTGTGTAAGAAATTGCAAAAGATTTCTGGAACTATTTTAATGCATTTAATCCCTTCATTTTTCCCCAAGTCTCTTATAAATATCTTTTGAGAAGAGGATACACCTTGAATGGATCTTGTGCGTGTGACTATCAGCTTCTCTCATTTGAGGCTATAAATAGTGACTTCACTGAACCCAGGTCACTAGCTTTAGGAAATGGTTCTTATTCCTTTCCAGGACTACTGGAGAGAAATGTTTAGTAGAATGGTCATGTTTCACTCTGCAACCCTCATCACACTGTAGGAAATCATGATATAAGATTCATAAAATGGTCATTAAGTGGAAAATACAAAACACATTTAATCTGCAGCTAACATATTGGGAACAAAACTCCCCCTCCGCATTATCTCTGGATGCAATCAGAACTTCAAAACTCAGCCTGAGAGAAATGAGAAAGAACAGAGAATGAATATTTTCAATCCTAGGAACCACTTCTGAGCTAGTGGCTTCATTACTAATGTGAAGCTTGCACCAGCCCAGGGTTCCCAGCAACAAACAAAACTCACCAAGAAAAATAACTTTATTTCCCATGAAACATTTCCTTACTTATCTCACAATGTTTATAATTTCACCACCATTTTTTAAAAATTATAATTTTGCCCAGCATCTCACCTTGATCATCCTGTCAACTTCTTTCATGTTAACCTCCTGTAAACCGTCCACCTTCCTCCACCTTCCACCACTTCTCCAGAGGGAAGAGGTAGAATTTGAACTCTGTTCACTTTCTTACCAGTTTTGCTGTCCAGCTATATTATTCCTATTTATGCCTGGAAGGAAAAAGTAAAATAACACAAAACATGTTATCATAATCTATGGATTGGATCCATAGTCAAACCTCTGCAGACTGATTCTTTTTTTCCTTTACAGTATATACATCCCCTAGAGTGAGATTTACTTTTTTTGCATCTAAAGTGACATGACAGGAATAGGGAGTTGAAAATTATGCCGAAACTCATAGCTTGGTATAGTTATGCTTTGGAATCTTGGTCTCTGCCTGTGAGAACTTAATGACCTCCCTGTGAGAGACAGCACACCTCTGTGCCAAGTGGATGTGCAGCAGGGAGAATGCTACAAAAAGCACAGCTGAGAGAGAAAGCACAGTGGGCTGCATGGTTAGAGGAGGCTTCCTGCAGAAAGTAGCCCTGGAAGACTATTCATGAGACTGGGCGGTCGGTGGTGGGATTTAGTAGGAGCAGCGCGTGCTGTCACCCATCCTGAAGTTTAATCTGCCCTCTGCCAGTCTCCGTTTGACTTCTGCCAGTTACCATAAAACTTTGAGCCTCTGTTCTTCATCTGTCAGGTAGAAATGCCAATATCAATGCCGTCATTTTAAAATACAGGTAATGTTCTTCACTTGTGGTATTAGTTGGTCTTTTGGTGACTTTTAGTATTGTTAGACAAGAGCTACTGTTTGGAATTTTCTTTTCTCTTGGCTTTTGAGATATTACTGATTTCTTGATTTCTTCCTAGTTCTAAGGAGCCATCTTTTCTTTCTCTTAAAGATCAGGGCTCCCCAAAATTCTCTTCAACCCTTTTCTTATTCCTAGAGTATTCTCATGCCTACCCATGGGTTTTAAATATGGTTCCCAGATTCCCATTTTCTCCTCTCTCCTCCACTCCATGTTTTTCTTTCCACTTTTATTGAGAAATAATTGACATGCATCACTATAAATTTAACGAGTACTGCCTGATGGCTTGATTTACATGTATTGTGAAATGATTATTGTAATAGGTTCTGCTAACATCTGACTTCTTATGTAGACACAGTAAAAAGAAAAGACATGAATTTTTTTCCTTGTTATGAGAATTTTTAGGATTTACCTTTAACAACTTTCCATGTATTATACAGCAGTGTTGACGATAGTCAATGTTGTCATGTTGTACATGACATCCCCTAAGAATTATTTATCTTATAAATGCAAGTTTTTATTTTTTGATGACCTTCTTCCAATTTCCCTCCCCCAACTCTCAACCTCTGGTAACCACAAATCTGATCTCTATCTGAGTTTGTATTTTTTTGGTTTTGTTTTTAGATTCAAAATCTAAGTGAGATAATACAGTCTTTGTCTTTCTTTGTCTGACTTATTTCCCTTACCATAGTGCCTTAAAGGTTCATCCACATTGTCATGAATGATAGGATGTTCTCATTTTTTATGGCTGAATGAGATTTCATTGTATGTATGTTATACACATACAGACACACACACACTCACAGACATATATGTGTATATACCACAACTTCTTTATTTATCCATCAATGGGCACTTAGGTCATTTCCATGTCTTGGCTATAGTCAATATGCTGTTTTGACCATGGTGGGGGAGGGGGCTACAGATATCTTCTCAAGTTAATGCTTTCATTTGGATATATTCCCAGAAGTGGAACTGCTGGACCACATAGTAATTCTATTTTAATTTTTTGAGGATCCTCCATACTGTTTTTCATAGTGGTTGCACCAATTTGAATCCCACCATCAGGGCACAAGGGTTCCCTTAGTATCAGTATGCTCTGACTTTTTATCATATTCTTTTGGGTAATTACTACAGGATTTTCCCTGTGGTTTACTTGAAATACCTTAAACTCATAACACCCTATTTTAAACTGATAACAACCTAACTTCAAAATAATTCATTAACTTTACACTTTTGTTTCTCCTTCCCCTCACAATTTAGGTTATTGCTGTTACAATTTACATGTTTTTCAAATTGTATAATTAATTACAGGTTATTGCAGTTATGGCTATTTTTACTACATTTCCTTTCACTTTTAAACTAGAGTTATAAGTGAATTATGTACCACTATTAGAACCAATGAGATTTCGACTTCCCTTTTATATTTTTATATTGTTAATTGGCATTCTTTTAATTTCACTCAGAGATTTCCTTTTAGCATTGTAAGGCATATCTGGTAGTAATGAACTCTCAGCTTTTGTTTATTCAGTAAAGTCTTTATCCCACCTTCCTTTCTGAAGGAGAACTTTGCCAGTTGACTGTTATTTTTTCTCAATATTTTGACTGACATCCCATTCTCTTCTGGCCTGTAAAGTGTCTATTGAGAAATCCACCAATACTCTTATGAGGATCCCCTTATATGCAACTTCTCTCTTTTTTCTTCCTGCTCTTAAAATTCTTTGTCTTTGACTTTTGACAATTTCCTTATAGTATGTCTTGGTGTAGCCCTATTCAAGGTTCAGCTTATTTCAAGTCCTTTAGGCCTCATGTATTTGGATCTAAATTTCTCTCCCCAGGTTTGGGAAGTTTTCAGCCATTATTGTTTTAAATATACTTTCTGTCCTTTTCTCTTTCTCTTCTCCTGGAATTCTCATAATGTGAATGCTGTTTCATTTCATTTTGTTCCCATAGGCATTTTTCACTCCTTTTCATTCTTTATTCTTTTGGTCCTCAGGGTAATTTTCAGTGTCTTATCCTCCAGGTCACTGATTCTTTCTTCTGTATTGTTGAGTCTACTTTTGAAATTCTATTGAATTCTTTAGTTGTTGTATTTATCAAATATAGAATTTCTGGGTTTTGTTTTTGTTTTATTTTGTTTTGTTTGTTTGATGGTTGCTCTTTCTTTGTTGAACCTCTCATTTTGTTCATGCTTCCTAATTTTATTTGGTTGTCTGTCTGTGTTTTCTTGTAGTTCACCAAACTTCCTTAAGAGGATTATTCTGAATTCTTTGTCTGACAGTGCACAGAGCTCTATTTCTTGAGGGTCAGTTTTTGGAGCTGTGTTAGTTTCCTTTGGTGGTGTCATATTGACCTGATTTTTCATGATCCTTCATTCCTTACATTGGTATCTGCACATTTGAGTAATCGGGCTCCTCTTCCAGACTTTACAGGTTTGTTTTGGCAGAGACAGTTCTTCCCCAGTCAGTTCAGTTTGAGTTTCTGCTGGTAATGTCTTTGGGAAGATAGGTCCTGTTACTGTAGCCTTATTTTTTGACTGGCAGCTATTTGAACTCTGAGGCCAGGAAAGGTGTGTGTGTGTGTGCCACTGGCTGAGAACAACTGAATAGGATGGTTGGCTTAGCTCCCTGGTCAAATGAGGCTACAGAATAGGCTCCACGATTTGCCTGAATTATCTGGTCAGGCTTACTAGATGGTTGGGACTGGATACTATATTCAGTAATACATAGAGCTATAAATTAGCTTCCCAGCTCTGGCAGGGCATCAGGATAGACCCATGGACCTGTATACCTTGTTATATGGGAATCCAAATCAGGCCAGAGTGTGCACTGAATTCAGGTGAGGCTGCTGGTTTTGTTCTCAAGATGAAGGAAACCAAATGCTACTGTATGTAGGACTGCTGACTGGGCTGTGCTCTCAGTAGGTTCCCTGTTGGGAAGGCTGAAGGCTGTCTTCAGAATGAGTGGGGCTACCTATTCTACTCATCTATGTACATCTCCATCTCCCTCACTGGACTAAGCAAACCTTAGTTTCAGTAACTGTGTGTTTCAAGTTGGCATCCCCAAAACCCAGAGGATAGCTGTCACAGTACATGAAAGGGACATATTTCTGAAGACTTGACATAACTTAAAATTGTCACAGTAACAATCTTAAGAAAGAATGGTTGATATTTTTGTTCCCAGACAACATATCATAGCATTTCAAACCCCTTAACCTTTGGAAGTATACCATTTTTTTTAAATTTGGGAGACCTACATCATTTCAATTTTGCATAAAATGAAAGTGTAACATGTATATAATGTCACTTCAAATTTACAATAATTCACACAAAAATTGCAATGCCCATATTCAGTACCTTATTTACAATAAATACTTAATGCTTCTTTCCTTCCCAACCAGTCCTTCTGTCTATCATTATAGCTTATTTTACTTTCTTAATCAATTTCTTATTCATCACCATAGTTATCACAAGTATTATTTCTTAAGATCTCAAGAAAATGGAAAATGTATCTTTTCTATCTTCTCTTCCAAGTTACTACATTTTCTCCAAAAAAATATAAGTGCAGAAATACAAGCAAAATATTCCATTTTTCACATTTTTAAGATGCAGGTCATTATGTCTCCTTTATTCTGTATGGTTTAGTTTAGAATAATCATCAGAGAACCTGCTTTTAAATGCCATTATGAACCATATAATATAAAATACAATTTCAGTTAGTGAGAACACATGATTAAATAATCTAATTCAGATAAAACCGTATCTAAAAAAGTTGGTTTAAAGAGCTTTTGGATTTCTGCTAGTATTTGCATTATTTTTACTGATTGTGGGTCTAGAGTTGCTGCAATGTATTGTAGCACAGTAATTTTTTTTAAATAATAAGCTTTTGTCATCAAGAACTTAGAAATGTATAGATCTCTTCAGCCTCAGCATGACAATTTTCATTCACATTACAGGCCTCTTTAGAAATCAAAATATTCTGTTTTGGTTTTATGGCTGTCTGGCAGAGAAACAGTATAAAAATTGGAACAAAGAAAAAGGGTTGCTGGTTGGTTTTTTTTTCCTTACTTTTTTAGCATATAGATTAGTATTAATTACTATGTAATGAGCTGAAAATTCCTGCCAAAAGCTGAGGTTTGTGGTTCCTTTAATGAATATTTTCTTTCCACTGGGTGAAGTAAAATTTCTAGTGTTAGGGATTTGCACTTGGAAAACATCTCTAAGCTATTTATACAAGCAAGTCAATAGGAAAAGCACATTTTCCATTTATAGCCTTTGTAGTGCATTCATGGACCCGTTTCAGGCAGTGTGTTGCCTTTAGCGGTGGTTCTGAGTTGCGGAAACGGGCAGACCCCAATGTAGCAGCAGTGAGCCCAGCCTTCTCCCCACCCAGCCTTGGGCTGGCTGTGACCTAATCTGTGTGAAAAGTTCCCATTTATTCTCCAAACCGGGAGAAACCACACAAGTGTGCTTTCTTACTCTCACCTCCTAAATCGATTCAGCCTATAACAGGTCCCCCAACCATTGAGAGACACGTAGTAACAAGGTGCCACCAATGACACAACTTTTGGGTTTGTCCCAGTTAAAATGGTTTTGGATAGTTTGCCACCACCACCAGCTCCCAGAATATTTTTGAGGAAGAGGGGTCTACACATAAACAGACATAAACAATATCAAACCACTGTGGAGGCCTTAAAAATGTACCTTGACCCTTTCTACTGTGGGAAATGTGACTGACAAATGCTCCGCTTCTGTGCTCTGAGTCTACCCCTGCCCTCATTGCTGCAAGCCATCCCTGGGGTACTTGGCAGGCTATTCCTGTGAGGGACGCTAGAGGACCAGGGCTGAGAGATGCAGGCTCTTCCTATGGGCGGATCTGGCCTGGCCAAAACCTTCTAGAACTACACCTCAGACTAAGATGACTGGCCCCCTACCTTCCTTCTCTCTTTCCAGAGCTTTCTTGCTACCCCTGGCTCTCTCCCCGATTTTTCCTTCACAGAACTTGACCTTCACCACAATACATGTCTTACATTTCAATCTTTCTTGGTGTCTGCATCCTGAAGGACTCAAACTCATGCAGCTATTGTTACCAGTTGGGATTATATTACCTTGACTATATTAGAAAACCCAAAATAACACTGTCTGCGTGATCATCAAATTTCATTTCTCTCATGTCCAGGGGTGCAAAGTCCAGTACTGTGTAACTAAGGCATCATCTATCTTTTTGCTCCAGCATCCTAATGTTGGCTTTCATCCCTATGGTACAAACGGCACCTGGAGCTCTAATCATCCATCTTCTCCAGGCAGCAGGGGAGAGTAATGTCAGAAGGACCAAAGTGGTCTTCTTCCTAATGATCCAGCTCCCCCTTCAGAGCCTTCTTAGAAATTCCACACAGCTGCCCCTTCACTTCATTGTTGAGAACATAATCCATAATCCCACGGGCTCGCCTAGCTTCAAACGTGGCTACCAGAGCTAAAATACTGCAACCACTGACACCCAGAAGGGCGTTAGATGTTCTGTTATTCAAGTACAGTGAAAGAAATCGATACTGTGGCTTCTCTCAGTGTCCTCCACACTGCTTTCCTTCTCCATTTCATGCAGACATGGAGAAACAGGTGATATCTTGATTTTTTAAAGAAGGACTCCTGACCATGAACCTACTCATCTTTTCCCAGGACAGTAGGAGCACAACCCTGAGTCCCCTTTCCTCCTTAGTCCTTCAAGGGCCGACATCAGGATTTCAGGGCATAAGCTAAAGTATTTAATCATCCTGACTAGACACAAGTACACATTCTATGTGCCCTCAAAATTAGTGTAGTAGTTAAAAACAAATGGTCTTGAATGTTAGGAAGAATTAGAACCAAATCCCTAGTGATGTGAACTAACAATGTGAACTAATTACCAATTAAGCCTTCCTGTCATACAAGTGCTCAGTAATGTTAGTTAGGTTTTGGTTTGATATTTTTACATGAGGTTAGGACTGAGCTCTTTAAGAATGGGGTAGGGCATAGAAAACTACTGTAGAAGTTCTTTGGTTTTTACTTTAACTCATCCTAAATTCTATCCCCTAAAACACCAAACCTAGTTTTTTAAATACACTTTTTCAGTTACAGATACCTTTCCTGGTAGCTCTGTTTTAAATATTTCCAGTCCTTTTTCTCTCTTTTTTCTATCATTCTCTTATTCTCTGTGTGTTTATTTCATTCTCTGTTTTTGTTTTTATGAGACTTTTTTCCTTTTATGTTTTTACTTTTTTAGGCTCCCTGAACTTCTAGAATGTTCACCAGATCCTTTTCTGACCTCTGCTAATCCTGCCAAGCATTCTTGAATTTCACCTGGTCCTTCATGCCCAGAGCCATAATGTGGTAGCACAGACTCATAGAGCCTCCAGCCCTTCCTGCAATCTGTAGCTGTAGAAACCATCAGCAAATGGCATTTGGTAAGCATGTATTTCTTGCATATTTTTAATAATTTCAATACTCTGAAACCAGAATACATACTTTTATCCAATTAATTCAGATAATGTAAACATGTAGCAGTGCTTAATTTGAACTTAATTCTAGATCAGTTAATGAAGAGATTAGAAAATCTCCTTATCCAAATAGCAAAAGTGTCTTGTAAAAACCACATAAAATAATCTTGTAATCTCTAGGGTTGTAGATGGAATGTTTACTACATTGTGTGTTCTAATGGCATATGATCACTCAGAATACTAAATTCATTTGGATAACTCTGGCTGAAATATTTTTTAAATTTCATGTTTATAATACATATTTCAGAGGTTCCTCAAAAACCTAAAAATAGAAATACCATACAACCCAGTAATTCCACTTGCAGGAATTTACCCAAAGAAAAAAAATTTCTGATTTGAAAAGATGTATGCATCCCTATGTTTATCACTACATTTTTTACAATAGTCAAGATACAGAAGCAACTTAAGTGTCCACTAATAGATGAATGGATAAAGAAGATGTGGTACATGTATAGAGTGGAATATTATTCAGACATTAAAAAAAAGAACTCCTAGCATTTGCAACAACATGGATGGACCTAGAGGGTATTATGCTAAATGAAATAAGCCAGGCAGAGAAATACAAATACCATACAATTTCACTTATTTGTGGAAATAAAAATAAAATAAAATAAAATGAGCAAAATGCAATAGATTCATAGACTCTGAGAAATGATGGTGGTTATCATTGGGGACAGGATGGGGTAAATGGTGGGAAAGGTGTGGAGAAAAGAGCACAAAAATAATCATAATATAAGTTGACTTCAAAGACAGTTACAGCATGGAGAATATAATCAATGACTCTGTAACACCTTCCTATGTTGACAGATAGTAGCTACACTAATAGACACAAGCATTTACTAATATGGGTAGCTGTTGAACCACTGTGTTGTACACTTGAAACCAATATAAGATTGTATATCAATGATACTGCAATAAAAAATAAATTAATATTTCATCTTTCTCTGCTACTAAACACTGTTGATAATCACTTGCCCTCATATCAGAGTTTATCCATTCAAAAGATTTTTTTTTTTTTTTTGGTCTTTTTAGATACCTTATAAAGAAATTACATTAGAAATAAACCATACAGTATTATAGCTTTGTCTACCTATGACACTGAAATAACTTTTCATCCAGAGATAGTTCTCTAGGATCCCATACTTTCTACTTTTGTGACCTATGATAAATTGCTTGACTTTCCAGGCCTCCATCACCTCATTTGTTAACAGGAGTTAATTATATCTACCTGGTAGGATTGTTGCAAAGATCAGGCAATGGATATGACACACTAAGCCCAGTACCTCCTATTAAAAGGAGTTCAATAAATGGGGGAGCAGTGGTGACAACACCAATGACGGCAACCATGACTGTAGGCAGCGATGGACACAGAGGAGACAGAGGGAATGCAGAAGGATGTCTTCGTTTTCTGTTGTTACAGTAACAAATTACCACAAACTGTGGTCAGAGGTGTGTGAGCTCAGCTGGTTCTGAGCTTTAACACAAGGCTGAAATCACAGTGCAGCAGGGCTGTGCTCCTTCTGGAGGCCTTAGCGGTGAATCTATTTCCTTGCCTTTTCCAGCTTCTGGAGGCCTCCATGCATTCCTTGGCTCATGGTTTTCTCCCTCCATCTTCAAAGCCAGCAGTGGTACCCTTCCGGGGCTATCCTCCCTGTCTCATCTCTCTGACCCACTGGCCTGTCCTGTTCTTCCACTTTTAAAGGTTGATGTCATTAGATTGGGCCTACCCAATAATCTCTGTATTTTAAGGTCCATAACTTTAATTCCATCTGCAAAGTTCATTTTGCCATATAAGGTAACATAGATTCTAGAGAATAGGGTATGGACACCTTTGGATGGCCTCATTCTGCCCACAAAGAGGGAAAAGGAAAATGTTGACCATAATAGGAATAATTCATAAATTTAGACACTACCTTCTAAAGGATTCAAATTTCATCAGTATTTTTGTTTGTTTATTATAGCAACACTTTTCATTGGGATTTCAATTTAAATTTTTTAAATAAAAAACTCTTGACACATTAAAATGAACTGAAAGGACCAAGAAATTAAAGCATTATAGATACAGGAGAAAGTCCTCAAATGAGAAACAACTAAACATTAACATAAAATGGAGACAAAAAAATCAGTTGGCTGAATTTCCTGAAATGTTATATATAACAGAAATGCGCTTTGAACACATGGTGCTTTTTATTCTGATGGCAAGATCTTGTCTACCTTATTGCGGCTGTTTGAACATATAGCTGTTCTCATGATGGTTGTTCACCTCTGCCTCACCAGAAATGACTTTCCTGAACCTGTACTAGCAAATCTCATCCACCTTCGTATGCAGTCATTCCGATACTGTACCAGTTACTACATATAAAATAAAAGCATTTTTAAGCTTTTATTTTGAAGCTGTAAAAATACAGTTTTACATTTAGTTGATAAAGTCAACTTCTTGTAGCAGAAAGAGCACCAACCTCAGTTCCAGCCCTATGGTCCTGTGTCAGTCATTAAATGGTGTTGGATTTCTGGTTGCTCATCTATCAAAGTCAGTTTAATGATACAAAAGTTTTTCGAGGTACAAAATTCTACCATTAAGTTAGAATAAATTTACTCTCCAAGGAAAAATACCTCCTGAATCTTACCAAAACTAAAAATAAACATGGGATTTCACCTTGTGGTCCCTGACCCATGTGGAGAATTGTAATGAGGACGAAGCCCAGGTCTGGTTTTTAATGGGTTAGAATTCCATTGAAATGCATCACATTGTCCTGCTATTTGTCCTTCTTTTGAAAGAACAGGAAAGCCAAGCAAAGCATGGTACAGAGCTAAGCCTGAAAAGACAAGAGACATTATATGCACAGATCTATTACTTCAGATACAGGAATGTAATAACATGTGGAAAAATATAAAAAGCAGCTCCCTTAGGAAGTTCCTGAGCATAAAAGTATGCCATATGGGGGATGGATTTTTGGCTTTTATCCACTCTTCTTTAATTTTCCACTTCTCTTTTAATATCTTTTCCAGAATTGATGTTTTCTATATTAATAATTATTACTATATTTAATAATTATATTTATAGTTTCATACTTATATTTTATTATTATTATTATGAAAGAGGTAACTGCCACCACAGTAATATTTACACAATTCAGAGATAACTCATGAACAGAGTCAGGGAGATGGAAGCATGTGAGGGAAGTTTCAAAGAAGTGGTTATATGTAAGCAGGTTTTTATTATGCTAGGTGAACAAACTAAGAGTATTTTATACAAAATTAACAACAAAAGAGAGAAAGAACATACGTGTGTTTAAAAATTCCTTTGTGAAATTCCAGGGCACATTAATTTGCTTCTATACAATTACTTTGGCATTCACAGGAAGTTATAGCCCACTATACAAAAATTGCTAGATTTGCAAGTTATTTCCACTGGTGATAATTCCAAAAAGATGGAACTGAAGTTTGGATAATGATAAACTATCTGGTAGAGGAGGAGAGACATTATATTAAAATCTTAGAGTGTATAAAAGAAAACAAGAAAAAAATACTGCACTTCAGCCCAATGGCTTGTACAAGGTTAGGAAGCGAGCTGTGTAAAGTAAGCTGACAGAAGCAAAGCCCAGGGAGATGGATGGCAGTGGAATAAGGAATGAAGGAAGGACAATGAATAAAGGATGATAACTGAGCAGTCTCCATCATCAGTAATCTGTTATTTCATTAATGCTACTTTTATTTAGCCTTTTGTTTTTATAGTAGTAAATATTATTGGAAAGAAGACCTATATACTATTTTTTCTTTTTTTTTAGAGTCATCTACATTATTAAATGCTCACCCAAAATAGTGAGTGTAGTTACTATCTGTCAACATAGAAAGATATTTCAGAACTATTGACGATATTGTCTATGCTATACTTTCATTCCCTTGGCTAATTTATATTATGATTGAGATTTTGTGCCTTTTTATCCCCTTAACCTATTTTACCCACACACCCTAAACCCTCTCCCATGGTAATTACCAATCACTTCTCAGTTTCTATGAGTCTATTGCTGTTTTGTTTGTTTTAATTTTATATTCTACATAAGTGAAATCATATGGTATTTGTCTTTCTCTACCTGACTTATTTCAGGAGCATAATATCCCCTAGGCCCATCTATGTTGTCACAAATGGCATGATTTCTTTCTTTTTTTATGGTTAAAGAATATTCCATTATATGTATGTATGTAGTATGCTATATAGTAGTAAATGTTATACATTTACTGTAAATACTATATATACATACAGTATTTCTATATAGTAGTAAATGTTATTGAAAAGATGACCTTACATACTATTTTTATTTATTTTATGTTAATTTTTTGAAGGATGCTTCAGGTTTCTTTTTTGCTTGCATGGATACAAAAACCTACCTTGGAGCCGACTTTCTTCTCTCGTCCCTGCCTCTTGAGTGCTCCCTCTTGGCTGTGATGAACAGATTGCATCAGGATAATTCGTGGCCTAAAAGAGACTATGTCTTTCAATACCAACATATGAAAAGCTTATGGGGAAGAGGAATTAACAAATCTTAGTAACACCCAAGAAACATTCCGGAAAAAGAAAATTAAGAGCTGGAGCAGGTTTTTTTAGTGGTTCCATATTGTTAGCATCTCCCTAGCAGTGAATTCTCATGGTATTAACTAAGTTGTGCTAGTAAGAAAGAAAACGAAGACCCCAACATAAAATTCACCTTATAGGTTTCCAAGGTGTAAACACTTACAATACTCCCACCCATGGTGGATTTCAGGCTCTCACTGTGATGCCACTGACCTCAGAATGGGGAAAGGCACCATCAGTGCATTCTTGCAGGCCCATATGATCTGGCTTCTGCACACTACTGACTACGACCCTGAGCATCCCTCTTGGGACTAACGCAGCTAGGCTCTCTCCATATCTCTTGCCCTCTGTATACTAATTTGATGGTAATTCTAGGTTCTGTCATTCTAGGTTGGGTAGACACAGTTCAACACATGTGCCTAAAGGTTGGAAGAGAAGAGCTAGTTTTGCCATCCATGCGACAGAGCACTCTAATAGAGCTGTCACAGCAGTGAGGATATGAGGGTACATTGTTTCAAAAGCTGTAATGTCAGGAGCTCAAGGATGGAGCCCCACTGCAGCTATGCAGGTAACTATACCTGTAAGGTCAGCCCCAGTGGACAGGAATACACCAAACTAAGTCAAACCACATTTTCATCAGCAATATCAAGGAATCAGACTGAATCAGAGGTTCAGGTGTGGGTGGTTTATTAGGATTGCCATCTGTTGGGACAGTGAGGGAAGTAGAAGACAGAGAAGGGAAGAGAAATGTGATACCATCTCAACAGAGCCTCAACCAACTCCACAGGGAGCTTGGGAGCCATGTGGTCCTTCAGTGTTGTCCCATGGAGTCAGAGGCCACACCTGCTTTCACTGGATGTGGGCTCTCTTGGGAAGGCATGGTATAGCAGAGAGAGGAGTGAGTAGTTGGTGTGAGGCCTTGAGTGGGGTGGTTCTCACTTGCCTGGGCAATCTCCACAGAATGACTTGGGTGACTGCCAGCAGCCCTGAATACACTGTCACTACAAACAGCTGCAAGCACCAGGGTCTAAGAAGCAGATGATCCAGCCTCTTTCACCTGCAAAATGTCAGGAGATAAACTCAATAAGTGGTATAAGCAGGATAGACACATTTAATTATTTTATTTCTGATAAATATATGGGAGTTAGGATACATAGGAGTAGTGTTCTTTGAGATCACTCACTGGTTTGTTTTCTATAGGTCTAATAAGGACTAAAACTTTAAAGAATTTCCTGTAATTTTCCATGATACCTCTCCAGACTACGAAACAAGCTGACTATAAACCATGGCTCTTTTTAAGCTCTTTTTTTGTGATTTTTCTTTCTATCCATTGGCCCTGTATCTTCCACTCTATTACCTCCTTTCCTTGTACCCCAATTAGGCAGCTGCACCTTGCCCCTCTCTATCTCAGCCCTATAATAAAAGTAGGACTGGGAAAGGCTTACAGTGAAATTCTGCAAACCATTGCTCATTTCACATGCCACTCTTTACCCTAATTGTTTCTAGTGCTCAGCCACCCTTTTTCAAGCAGCTAACAGGTATGATCCCTGCACAATGATCATCTCAAGTGTCAGATGGAGATTCACATTAAGCCACATGGTACTGTCATACAACAGATAAAGCTGTTAGAGAAATGGAAATGGTGCCAATGGGTGGAAGGGATGCCATGTGGGGAGCTCTGATTAGAACTCAATGCTGCAGCCCATGATAAAGTCCTCCCTGAAGTCCCTGGGCATGACTGAGACCATAGACAGAAGGTTGAGTAAATAAGCATTGGAATGCAAGCTTGGGTAAATAGGCATTATTACAATTATAGCTAAATAGCTCTTTGCATTCTCCTACATTGGAAACCACAGAACAAATGCGTATTCTGTTACATTTCTTAGCATCTGCACTTCTCATAAGTTGCCCTCTTCTCACAGAATATCAATAGTTGCCTGCTCGACTATGAAAAGAAAGCCCCAGTTCAAAACTGAGGAAACACTCACTTCATATCCAAGTTCTAAACATAAAGCACAATTTTATCTAAGCTTATTTTTATAAATAAAATATGCACAAAGGAGCATTTTGAACTATATTTATTTATAAATCTATTAAACATATTTTAATCAAGTGAATTGAATTAATTCTAAGAAGAAAAGATACAGTACCTTGCTTCAATAGTCAACATATGTCAGGATATTTTCATGATAGTGTTTTCATAAAATCCATGCATGAATCACTAATCTATTTGCCTTGGAGGGAAATGGATGAATAGTTGAGAATGTTATAAGAGTTGACAGGACTCTGGTCTAAGCATACTTATCATATAAAGAACAAGATGAAAATAATTCCACATTGGAAGATCTGCTTTATGTTAGGTACTTACATGAATTCTTTTTCTGCCTTATATATCACTTTCTTAATTACCATGCTGAATTCCTGGCAACCCAAGTTATTTTGTCTTTTTTATATTATCTAGAACTAGAATTTTATGGTGAAGTTTTCATTTGTGCACTACAATAGTATAATTTAATTAAATAATCTGACCACCCCTATTTTTTCTGCAATGTTCCATCTTTTTAGTGGTACCTTTTTTTTGTTGTTGTTACTCATGAAAAACCTTTTAAAGTTTAAAATTCATCTTTCCAAGAATTAAGTAATGAATGTCATTCTAGTAACACACACACACAATTTGCTTAGGTATTTTTATCCAGAAACATTTCATTTTCCTAATTGGATCAATGCTCAGTTACATAAAATGAAACCATGAAAAAGAAGAAACAGATTAAGAGCATTATATCAATTTAGCCTAAGAAAAGAGGTATTTATTTCACAATGTTGTACCCAACACATAACTTTATTTAGTTATAGGCTGTGTATCAAATGGGTAAAATGTATAGTCTCCTTTGACAGTAAAAATCATTTCTCCCTGAAATTATTTTTTGGTTTAGAGAATTAAAGAAAATGAAAGCTTCAAAAAGAAGAATGATCTAATGAAATCAGTGTCACCCTTAGACCTAGACAAGAGAGGCAAGAGTGTTTCAGAAAACTCTGCATATGAAAAAATCAAGAACAAAACACTTATTAAAAAACATTGCATACTACTGTCAGTCATGAAACAGCACCTGGAGCCACCCATACCCAGTGCTGGGCTGAGGCTTACCAACCAGCTCAAGAGGTTAGGAGGAGCCTGATTTTTAGAATGTGCTGATTTCCAAGGTGTAAACACTCCCACTGTGATGCCACTGACCTCAGAATGGGGAAAGGCACCATCAGTGCATTCTTGCAGGCCCATATAAGCTCGCTTCTGCACACTACTGACTATGACCCTGAGCATCCCTCTTGGGGCTAACACAGCTAGGCTCTCTCCATATCTCTTGCCCTCTATATACTAAACAAAAGATTACTGTATCCAGATGCTGTAAAGTTTCCTGTATTTAGTTTCTTATGGTCAAAAGATAGACTTTAATTTGGACTGTGGGCAAGATTTGGGAGGTGGAAGCTTTTAGGTAAGATAATGAACAAATTAATTTGCTTAAACAGAAGGAACAAAATAGCAGTAGGCACACAGACCCCAAGAAGGGACTAGTGGTTACCAAAGTGGAGAGATCAGGAAGGGTGGGTAAGGAGGGAGAAGGGGATTAAGGGGCACTATAATTCGCAGTCACAATATAGGTAGGCCACAGGGAAGGCAGTACAGCATGGGGAAGACAGGTAATGACTCTATAGCATCTTACTACATTGATAGGGAGTAACCATAATGGAGGGGGTGAGGACTTGATAATAAGGTTGAATGTTGAAACCACTGTGTGTGTTTGTGTGAAACCATTGTAAGATTGTATATGGATACTTCAATTTTAAAAAATTAATTTGCTTTTCAAGTTCTTTCTCTCTGATAGCTTGAATGCAATAGATTCTTGCATAGAGAAATTTCATAATTCAAGCAAAAATAATGTTAGTGATTTTGCTCAAAGAAAAAATCATGTGGATTATTTATAATAATTTATAGACTGTCTGCTTTTTATTTGATCACTCATCCAAATATCACTAGCCCATCAACAGAACATTTAGGCAAGCACAAAAATAAATCTGTCATCTCTGATATTTTGCCAAATTTCATTCAAATTAATAATATAACTTCATACATATATTTCATTGTGTTACATTAAGTCCTATTTATCAAGGTAGAAAGCTAGAATGTATTTTACTTAAGTTTTACTTAATAGTTTGATTTATAACTTCAAATATTTGGACATTACTAATTAATCAGCTTTGTTATTTTTGCAATTGCTTTTCAATATTATCACATTCAATATTATGCTTGCTGTGCAAAGGGACCACAGGTTAATCTTTATGGAATATTTTCTTTTTAACTTGTGAAGTATTGTAGAAACACAGATTTGAATTTTTAAAACACATTTCATTTTTTTCTCCACAATTATTAAGCTTGGTTATTCACTATAAATGCAGTCATTTACCCATTTATGTGGAGAATTTTGATGTTTGGAACCAGATTAAAGACTTTGAAGATAGGCAGTATTTTTATTCTTCAACGATTTTCTGAAGGCCCAGCTCTTCTCTCTTGAAAAATGTTCCACTCAAAGACTGGATTTTCTTCATTTGAACGTAAGTCATCCATGACTGTGCTATAAAACTCAAATCAAATAATTGACCCTCCTTGAGTTGTAATACCTGAAAATAGGAATTAAGGTTTTTGGTGCTTTGAGAAATGACATATTACAGCATCTAGCCCAGGATGGATCTTCATGAAAAGCTTGTTACCGCGTACCCTCTAGAATGTAGTTTATCTGCAATCATTTAGCACGTCTCTGTAGTCCCATATTCCTACTTAATTAGACTTAGATCCATGGAAGACAGAGACTATGACACATCACTTTTAAATCTCCAACCTTAAGCTTGAGACCTAGTACAGCCCCAGTGTTGAACGATGTCAGCACCTTAAAAGTAAATCTGTTTTGCCATGTTTGTGTTGTGGCACCTGAAGCATCAACCCACAGAGAGGCAGCAGAGCAAGTGAACACCTGTAGGATGTAATGGGATTTGAAGCACTCCAGGTTTTTTTTTATCACAATTCTATAATGTCTCACATTCTCTCATTAGAATTTAATTAATTTGAGGTTTCCTTGCTTTAGTCTTCTTTTAATAAACAAGGAATCCTAAGAATTTAAAGAAGAAATCATCCTCTGTGAGGATTCAGGGGCAATAGTACCAGAGTCTGGCAGTGAACTAACAGATGAAAAGAAAAGATTTTTCTAAGAACTAGCTCTTGGTATTTATACATGAGGATTGCAAACAGCCCATCATACAGAACTTCACAGTTGGCAACATTGAAATTTTTTTTTAAGTGCACTTTGGAAGTCATAGTATTTACCGGCATCTCAAACCAAAATGACTCTTTTGTAGTCTTTATTTTTATTTCCACATGGCAACCACTATGTGCTCCTCCTTCTTTCCAGAGACATAAAAAGAAGCTCAAGGAAATAACTCTTCATCCTCACTCATCACTCTTACTCTCACCTTGTACAGAAATGCAAATCAAACAGGAAGATAAAAAATGCAAGACATAAAATATCTGCCAGGATCTGGAAAATCACAAAAGTTCACAGGAAAATGACAGAATAAATGAAGTGAATGCAAACTTCTTTGTCTTGTGGGGGTGGGGGAAGAGTAGAGAACAGGGAGATGCAAGGGGAGGAGGCTGTCCAATGGACACAGACAGCGCAGAAGAGATCCAACATATTTTAAATCAATTCAGATTAAATTGTGCTTTCTTCTTTGT
Organism: Manis javanica; assembly: GCF_040802235.1. Classification (NCBI taxonomy): domain Eukaryota; kingdom Metazoa; phylum Chordata; class Mammalia; order Pholidota; family Manidae; genus Manis; species Manis javanica. Next base: position 157,370,025 of record NC_133157.1, read on the forward strand.
TTTTTAAGTTGCTTATGTTGTTCATCAAGTTCTTTAAGGCAAAACCATTACAGACAATCTTTGGTTTACTTTGCACAAGAAGAAATGAGGCTTTGGCAAGGAATGACCCTATTAATATCATGGGGAATGGAAATGTCTTATAACCAGACCAAACTGAGTCCTCTTAATGGAGCTACCCTCTTATGTGGAAACACCATGTCAGCCATCTAGACTGTGGCTGTTCTGTATGCCTATTTGTCATTCTCTTTGTTTTGCTTCCCTGTTATAGCCTAGTTTTAAGAAATTATTTCAAGCCCCCAGGCTCAGCAAACTTTGTAAAAGTTCCTCTCTGGAGGTAATCAGTAAGAAAAATGTAGAACTTGGTGGGATACTTCATCTTGATTTCATTGTTTGCCTCATAAAAGCAGATAATCTAAAAGGCAGCTAGAAAATTCTCAGAGGTGGTATTGTAGTTATTTTGTGTAAAATTTTAGATAAAAGTAGAAGTATTGATGTAGGCCTTTCTAATTCTCAGTGCATTTCCATGTACACTGCCTAAGTTCAGTCCTCACAACAACCCTGTAAAATATCATGAAATGTTTTATTTTGCAAAAAAAGAAAACAGAGATTTGAAAAAGTGATTTGGCAAAAGCTGCAGATGCAACACAATTCAACCCTCTTTTCAGGGGTTCTGTCTGTCCTCCTTCCACCATGACAGATACCAAGCCATCCTTCAACCTGAAAGCGTTTGAGAACTTTGTTTTCTGCCTTTCTTTTCCAAGTTGAAATCAACTCAAAAACCTGTATTTTACAATGGATCTATAACCAAATAAAATGAGAGATCAAGCAATATATGGAGACAAATGACAACAGTAATTCAACAACACAAAATCTGTGGGGCACAACGAAGGCTGTGCTAAGAGGGAAATATATTGCAATACAGGTGTACCTCAGGAAAGAAGAACAATCCCAAATCAACAGTCTAAACTCACAATTAATGAAATTAGAAAAGGAAGAACAAATGAGGCCCAAAGTCAGTAGGAGGGACATAATAAAAACTAAAGCATAAATAAATAAAATTGAGAAGAATAAAACAATAGAAAGAATCAAGGAAAGCAGGAGTTGGTTCTTCAAGAAAATAAACAAAATAGATAAACCCCTAGCCAGACTAATCCAGAAAAAAAGAGATTCTACACACATAAACAATCAGAAATGAGAAAGGAAAAATCATCACAGACACCACAGAAATACAAAGAATTATGAGAGAATACTATGAAAAACTATATAGTAACAAAGTGGATAACCTATAAGAAATGGACAACTTTCTAGAAAAATACAATCTTCCAAAGCTGATCAAGGAAGAAACAGAAAATCTGAATAGACCAATTACCAGCAAAAAATATAACTGGTAATCAAAAAACTACCTAGGAACAAAACTCCTATACCAGATGGTTTCACTGCTAAATTTTATCAAACATTTAGTGAAGACTTAATACCCATCCTCCTTAAAGTTTTTCAAAAAGTAGAAGAGGAGGGAATACTCCCAAACTCATTCTACCAGGCCTACATCACTCTAATGCCAAAACCAGGCAAAGACACCACACACAAAAGAAAATTACAGACCAATATCCCTGATGAACATAGATGCAAAAATACTCAACAAAATTTAGCAAACCAAATTCAAAAATACATCAAAAAGATCATCCATCATGATCAAGTGGGATTCATCCCAAGGATGTAAGGATGGTACAACATTCGAAAATCCATCAACATCATCCACCATATCAACTAAAAGGACAAAAACCACATGATCATCTCCATAGATGCTGAAAAAGCATTCAACAAAATTCAACATCCATTCATGATAAAAACTCTCAGCAAAATGGGTATAGAGGGCAAGTACGCCAACATAATAAAGGCCATATATGACAAACCCACAGCCAACATTATACTTAACAGCGAGAAGCTGAAAGTTTTTCCTTTAAGATCAGGAACAAGACAAGGATGCCCAATCTCCCCACTTCTATTCAACATAGTTCTGGAGGTCCTAGCTACGGCAATCAGACAACACAAAGAAATAAAAGGCATTCAGATTGGCAAGGAAGAAGTCAAACTCTCCCTGTTTGCAGATGACATGATATTGTACATAAAAAACCCTAAAGAATCCACTCCAAAACTACTAGATCTAATATCTGAATTCAGCAAAGTTTCAGGATGCAAAATTAATACACAGAAAGCTGTTGCATTCCTATACACCAATGATGAACTAGCAGAAAGAGAAATCAGGAAAACAATTCCATTCACAATTGCATCAAAAAGAATAAAATACCTAGGAATAAATCTAACCAAGGAAATGAAAGACCTATACTCTGAAACTATGGGACACTCTTAAAAAAAATTAAAGAGGACACTAATAAATGGAAATTCATCCCATGCTCTTGGCTATAAAGAACTAATATTAATATTGTCAAAATGGCCATCCTGCCTAAAGCAATCTACAGATTCAATGCAATCCCTATAAAAATACCTACAGCATTCTTCAATGAACTAGAGCAGATAGTTCTAAAATTCATATGGAACCACAAAAGACCCCGAATAGCCAAAGCAGTCCTGAGAAGGAAGAATAAAGCAGGGGGACTTCAAGCTCTCCTATAAAGCCCTAGTAATCAAGACAATTTGGTACTGGCACAAGAACAGACCCATAGACCAGTGGAACAGACTAGAGAGTCCATATATAAACCCAAGCATATATGATCAATTAATATATGATAAAGGAGCCATGGATATACAATGGGGAAATGACAGCCTCTTCAACATCTGGTGTTGGCAAAACTGGAGAGCTACATCTAAGAGAATGAAACTGGATTATTGTCTAATCCCATACACAAAAGTAAACTCAAAATCAATCAAAGACCTGAATGTAAGTCATGAAACCATAAAACTCTTAGAAAAAAACATAAGCAAAAATCTCTTGGACATAAACATGAGCAACTTTTTCATGAACATATCTCCCAGGCAAGGGAAATAAAAGCAAAAATGAACAAGTTGGACTCTATCAAGCTGAAAAGCTTCTGTACAGAAATGGACACCATCAATAGAACAAAAAGGTATCCTACAGTATGGGAGAATATTTTCATAAATGACAGATCCAATAAAGGTTTGACATCCAAAATATATAAAGAGCTCACACACCTCAGCAAACAAAAAGCAAATAATCCAATAAAAAAAATGGGGACAAGATCTGAACAGACACTTCTCCAAAGAAGAAATTCAGATGGCCAATAGACACATGAAAAGATGCTCCACATCGCTAATCATCAGGGAAATGCAAATTAAAACCACAATGAGATGTCACCTCACACCAATTAGGATGGCCAACATCCAAAAGACAAACAACAAATATTGGCAAGGATATGGAGAAAGGGGAACCCTCCTACACTGCTGGTGGGAATGTAAATTAGTTCAACCATTATGGAAAGCAGTATGGAGGTTCCTCAAAATGCTCAAAATAGAAATACCATTTGACCCAGGAATTCCACTCTTAGGATTTTGCCCTAAGAATGCAGAAGCCCAGTTTGAAAAAGACATATGCACCCCTGTGTTTATCGCAGCACTATTTACAATAGCCAAGAAATGGAAGCAACCTAAGTGTCCATTAGTAGATGAATGGGTAAAGAAGATGTGGTACATATACACAATGGAATATTATTCAGCCATAAGAAGAAAACAAATCCTACCATTTGCAACACATGGATGGAGCTAGAGGGTATTATGCTCAATGTAATAAGCCAGGTGGAGAAAGACAAGTATCAAATGATTTCACTCATATGTGGAGTATAACAACAAAGAAAAAACTGAAGGAACAAAACTACAGCAGACTTACAGAACCCAAGAATGGACTAATAGTTACCAAAGGGAAAGGGACTTGGGAGGATGGGTGGGAAGGGAGGGATAAGGGGGAAAATGGGGCTTTATGATTAGCACACATAATATAGGGGGATAGGGACATGGGGAAGGCAATATATATAGAGAAGACAAGTATTCTATAGTATCTTACTATGCTGATGGACAGTGACTATAATGGGATATGTGGGGGGAACTTGGTAATAGGGATGTCTAGTAACCATAATGTTCAAGTAATTGTACATTAACGATATAAAAAAAAACCTGTATTTTATTATTCCATTACTCATTCATCTTTTTATTTCCTTGTTTTCATGCCTCATTCATATTCTCATCTATAATAGTGGTCACTGTATCTAAGAGCTTTCTGTAGGATCTGTAAACCAGTAAACTGAGAAGAGGCATGCACTATAACTGCTCTTTTCACAGTTTATTCTTTGACTTTTTTTTCATTGAAAAACTTATGACACTAAATAACAAACTCACTTTTGACTCTCTTCATTGCCTGAGAGGGCCAGGAAAAGTAGTGGTCTCTGCATAACCAACAGGTGCAGACAGGGGTTGTGGCCATGCCTGTTCAGGGCAGTCCTAGGTCTGTGTAATTGGTAATTCTTACCTTCTTACTCTCCAAGCTGCCCCAATTTTAACAGTTAATTTATGTCTTGGGCCCAAGCAAAGCAAACCACCTTCTGCATCAGTGGAGGATATGGAAAGACATTCCTTCTCCTTTACAAAATCCCTCAAAGAACTTACCTATACAGGGTTCTACCAGCTCCCTGGTAACAAAGATACCTTCTCCTTGATGGGAAGCTGCCGTACTGATACACTGGGGTGTGCTTGTTTTAATTTGATTAACTGCAACCATGAAGGGAGGGGACACCCATATTACTATTATGGAAGGGAGTGTTTACCAAGGGTCATATATATTTGACCTTCGCATACAGCACAGCTGTTTTCGCACTGTTATTCTTTGGCAAATCTATCCAGATTCCATTCCACAGAAGTCCTGAATCCAGTAACATGTTAATAGGTGTTCTTTGAAAGCTGTTCCTTGATTAAGCTTGGGAGACCCCAATTTAAACAAGTTTTTAAAATACTTATAAAAACATCTAGTATTCTAACATGCAGTGCATCTTTGAGAGTGGAAAGATAGCTTATATAGAATGTTTACCAATTAACTGGACCATGGAAAACAGTTTGGGAAACAGTGGAGAGTGCTTAGATTTGGGACAATATTAAGATATTACTGTGGTTTTAGTACAACAGTAAAATGTTTGGCATATTGTCGTAATTAATAAAATTTTTACTTTATTTTCATTTCTAACCAGTCAACAACATATTAGCTTGACTAACAGGGTTTTCAACTGAAGGAGGAAATCTGCCCTATGAAATCCACTTAGAAAATCTTCAGAAATCATGAGGAAGAGAAGTCTTCTGTAGTCAAATGAAGAATAAACTGCTTATCTTTGTATAATAATTATTAAATACATTTGTATTAAAAACAGATGCTCCTCAGAAATTATTCTGTTAATATTAACTGCTGTAGAACAGTAACTGGCTAAAAGTACCGAGAGGTGATATGCCTTACCTTCAAATTCGCAAATGAAGTCAGATTCAGAACCAATAAACAGTTGACCCTTGAACAATGTAGGATCAGGAGTGCTGACTCCCACACAGTGGAAAATCGATGTATAACTTTGGACTCCCCAGAATCTTAACTACTGATACCCCACTGGTGACAAAATCTCTACCAATAACATAAGGCCAACTACACATATTCTGTATGTTAGATGTATTATCTACTGTGTCCTTACAATAAAACAAGCTAGAGAAAACATGTTTTCAAGTTGTTGCAAATCTCCAAAACAATTTTCCAATGTATTGGAAAAAATCCATGTATAAATGGACCCACAGCAGTTCAAACCCATATTGTGCAAGGGCCAACTATAATTTATTCACGTGTGTGTGTGTGTGTGTGTGTGTGTGTGTGTGTGTGTGTGTGTGTGTGTGACAGCACTCTACCTGCTTCAGTTTTGTAGAACTTATCTCACTTTTGTGAGTTTGTTGCTATGTTGTTAGGGTTTCTTTCCAATTAGTCTGGAACAGATTATATCTTTTTTTTCATCTTGACATTTACCCAAACCTACACCAGTATCTTCCACAAAAGCACATATATTATGTGGCTGTGCCAAGAATCTCACAAACATTTTTAGGGTAAATAAAATGGCTAATCCTTGTTTGTTTGTTTTTTAAAAATAGTACCTTCTGGTCACAGTTGAAGATGACACAAATCTTTAATAAATGTACATCTAAATTCCCCTTTTTTGTTATATCTGTTTTTATTAATTTGGTAAAGAAAACTTGTCTTTCACAAATATTAATCACATTGATATCTCACTTATCTAATAGTCTGTGCTTTGTACATTTCACAGTGAGGGATTTTGGTACAATGCTGAATTTTCTTGGTGCCCAGAACAATTGCCCAAGTTAAACTTCACAACTACAAAACTAAGAGAACTTTGTTAAGATAGATACTTCATCAGTTTTTATTTTTCTGCAAAGCAACTCAACATATCTTACCCTAAGTGAATTAGAACTCTTCATATTTATATTTCTAATATATTTTGCTGTCCCATCTTTTTTTGTGCAACACATTTTTATTTCCATCATTTATTAAGCCAAATTTTAATCTTATAATTACTACCTCATATTATTTTTAGAATGAGGCTAGACATAAATAGATATATAAATAAACAGAAGAACAAGTAACTATTCTTAAATATTTTTCTCATTAAAACATTTCCAACCAATTATGCAACTACACTTGTTCTCACAATCCCAAATACACAATAGCATCTGTCTGAAATTTTCTCTAGGAATTCATAAAAGTATAATCACAAATACAGTAAGAAATCTAAATGTGAAACATTTACTCACTTATGACCATTCCAGATAGTTTATAAAAAGTAGTAGTAACTATTATCTTCCATATATGTTCAGCTTAGCTTGAAGAGTTTATTTTGAGCTTTCAGGGGTTTCATAATTTTCTGATTAATTTTCTGCTTAATTTTCTCACAGTAATCATGAGAGTAGTGCAAGAGTTATAGGACTTTATATGTATGTCCCAATAACATATGTATATTCTCTCAATTCTCAAAACAAGCCAATGAGATAGATGTTATCATTATCTTTATTTTACATATAAAGAAAATGAGGCTGTGAGAATTTAAATAACTTTCCCAATGTCACCCAACTTGAAAGTTTTAGGGCCAGGATGTGAATCTCTGAACCCATATCATTATCATCATAACCCTAACAAGTCATATGAATTCAAGTGCCAATGGTTATGCTTTTCAAATAGTCTTTTCAAGAAGGATTTGTTATGTTTAATTTTTACTATCTCAGAAAGAGGATTCTTGTCTCCTAAAAAAATACATAAAACCATTTAATATCCATAAATTGAAGGAAATGCAGTTTCAATTAGAAGACCTTTTACTCAATAGAGTAACTGAAGTCAAATTTTTCTTTCCCAATAAAAATGTAATTACATTGAAAAATTATGCTTCCATAAAATATTAAGAATAAAATGGCTCATAAGAACTTTTTAATACATTGTCAAATTGGTTGCTAACAAGATTTTTTTTTCATTCAGCTGAGAAAAATTTCATTTTTCCATCAAACACTAATGTTAGCTGGGTTTGAATTTCTTGGTGAGGGAATTGGATTAACGTGTTAGAGACTTAGGGCTTTGCAGCAGGTAGATTCAATATCATGTTTACATACTAGGCCCTTCAACTTCATTTTGAAAAGGGAAAAAAAGCCCAAGGCATTCAGATCTGGAAAACTCATGCAAATAGAGATAGTCCAGCAAAATAAAATTCATTCATATGAAAACAAAATCCTCTATAATCCAAAATTATTATTCTGAGTCCTCAAAGACTCTTTTGTGTCAAAATGCTTACCATCTACAACCTTCAGCTACATTTCCAAGTGGACAGTACCCAGCATGTAGAAAACATAGCTTTCTTCTTCATTTTTGCATTTGGAATATTTTGTATGCCAATCTGTGATTTACACATTTTAAACTAGGGAAGGAAAACACAGAAGTAAAATTTGTCACACTAGAAAATGTAACAATTCTGTTACTAAATTCTGAGGGAGCATCCACATTATTTATTATGCAATCACTTTATTTCTTTCCGGGTCCTAAATTTTTGAAATGGGATGGCAAAGGCCATGATAGGGGAGGGGAGGGATGGAGTGTCACGGTATTTGATAACATTAGCCAACATTTCCTTCTTGAAACTCCCACTTTCCAAATGGGGACATCAGATCATCATGCTCTAGAAGAACTTAAGAGTTTGCCGTGTCTGACCACCATGTGCTTATGAGAAATGTTCTTTCTAACAGCCGTAAGAACTGCCCAAAATCAAACAGGAAATGGCAGTAACAGGATAAACTCCAAACCCAATCTTCTTACGCTATGCTGTCTTTCTCTGATTACTCTGCCTCTTTTTCCATTACTGGCTCTCTTCATCTGTATATCACCAAATAACTTGGCCTGAAAATTTGGTTTCCAAGTCCGTCCTTCAAAGATGATCAGATACACCTGGGTTTCTGCCTGCACTCCAGTCACTCCCAGGCTGTACATCTCGTGTCCTTTGGCACCTGCGTCACACTTCAGCCAATATATGAGCCTAGCATGTGGAAAACTCAAAAAGTTATTTTATTCCCCAAATCAGCATTCCTTCCCATTGCTTTTTACTGCTAGTTTTATCAGTATTTCCCCAGCCTCTTAAATTCATAACCTGTGATGCTATTAGGGATATCATAGCATGAGTTACGTTTTCAAAGAGAAGCAAGAGTTTAGTCTTCATGATGTTATCTTACCAATAAGGGTATCACAATAAAACTGAAAAACAGTTCCCACATACCTCAAAATAATTCCATAATGAAGTCTTTCCACACATTTTCCATTAGGTCTCTCAGATTCAACCAAATGGTTGAACTTTTCTTTCCGTTCTCACAGTCATTTCCCTTGCCTTTTCAGATGTTCATGACCAGCTCATGACGAAGTCAGCTGTTCTCCCTTCCTTTAAACCAATGCCTGACTGGCTGAGATGACTATCCTTAAACATCTCTTTCATTTCATCACTTTGTCATTAAAGGACTTCCAGAGCTACATCTTGCCCACCAGAGAAAACTAAGTTTTCAAGCCCCTAACTTAACAATTGCTTCTTTCCTTGCTTGTCCAACCACTCTTCTCACTTATGTCCACCATGACCCCTCTCAGCTGGAAATAATTAGACAGACAAGAGGACTTGTAAGTGGGAGTGAGAAGGGAAAAGATGAAATTAATTGGCAAAGTGAGGACAATGTGTCCTCCTAGAAAGAGCATAAGGTTTACGGACAGACAGAACTCGGTCTGAATATGTGTTTATGTTCATGTGTGTTGTTTTTGTAAAATCAGGAAATTAATACAAGCTGTATGTGGTTGCTATGAGCATTATATAAATACCAGGCACAAGGGAGGCACTCAGTGATAATGACAACTGTTAGATCAACACAAACATTGACAGCATTCACTTTACACCAGGCACTGTATTAAGTACTTTAAGTATATTAGCTCAGTTAATCCTTAAAACCACCTTCCAAGTTAGCATAGGAAGTACTGCTCATTGTTCCCCAGTAGTCATTTTTCTCTCTTTCATTGAGTAAGAACCACCATACCCCAAGCATTATTATCCAGGCACATGATGCCCAGCTTCAAAACATATTTTCCAGTCTCCCTTGCTACTAAGTATAGTCGTATAACTAAATTCCAGCCAATGGGATAACAGTGGAAGTGATAAGAAAATCTTCCTGGTCCCATCCTTCATAAAGAACTTCTTTGCTCTCTATTTTCCCTCCCACCACCTCCAGTGGGCTACAGCATGTCATGGTTATAGATCGTTAAATGAGGACAACATTCATGATGATAGTGAAGCAACAAGAGAGAAGAAACATGGTTCCCTGGGATGACCTTGTGGAGCAGAGCTTTTACGTAACATGGACTACCTTCCCCTCTAGCCTGCTAAATGAGAAATAAGTAAACACGATCATGTTAAGCTTCTGTGTTCTAGGGGAGCATCTCTTTGTTACAGCAGCTTAGCCAAGTAATAAAGGTAAGTACTGATATTTTTATTTTACAAATAAGAAACCTGAAACCATTACAAGAGACTTTGGGAAAGAAAAAGACAAAGCATAGCAAATCTCAGTCTCAGATGAGCACTCCTGACTCTGTGAGCAGGGAGAATACTGAGATTTGCCTACGGTGCATAGAATCCAGTCAGGCTGTTCAGATGCTTGAGAAACTGTGGCAGGAAGTCAGTGTGTGGACTGCTTGGTAGGGAAGGAGAATTGAGAACCATCTTTGTGTGCAAGTTTCATTTGGTGAATTGCCCACTGACAGGAGCAACAAGCTTTTAAACATGTTCGTATTCAGCTTCCAGGTTAGTTTGAGTTTCTGCAGTTACAGTAGTGAGATTCAGTGGGAGGATTTAACATTACTCTGTACCTGGTAGCCAACTTTGATCTCACCTGTACTTTGCTTTTACCAATTTCTCATGTTGCCTTGCTTTTCCTCTGCCAATCTGAATCCATCAGTTCTTTAGACTTACCTTTCTGAGCAAGCCTGATTTATTATACTCAATCCACCAGCAGGAAATTTTGTTCTTTGGTGGAGACATCAACAAGGATTATAATAAAGTTCTAGAAGACTGTCATGTAAATGTATCTAATACAAAATGGCCTTTGTTATGCCCAAGGAGTCCTGCCTTGCATACCACTTATCATTTGCTCAGCCAAACTTTATTGTCAGGTAATATCAAAGTGAGTAAGATCAGGGACCCTGTAGTAACACTGCATCCTTAGTTGTGTTATCTGGGGCAGTTATTACCTTTCTATGACTTAGTTTCCTATTTGTACAACTAAGGAGGTGTAGATTGGCATAGGACATTTGTGAAGAATAAATGAATTAAGCAAAAGTACTTAAAGTAATTCATATCACATATGAAGCCCTCAGTAAGTGTTAGCTATTGCTATGATTTATTTATTAAACACCTGCTGTGTACCAAATCTTAAAGTAATATGGATGTATCCTGCATAGACTGCAGAGTAGAGTTAAAAGAGACAGATACACCCATAAATGTGTGCAGTAATATGTTTTGGGTGTGAGGCATTATGGGTGGCAGAGCCATCTTCTTACATATAAGTCACAAAGGGCCTCATGGGGGACAAGCATTTCTTTTTCCAAGTAGACATCACTATACCCTTAGGGCTTTTTCCTCTGACTTACTTCTGCTAGTATATTTATGTGGGCAGTGCTATAGTAGATAGGACACTCAAGTCTGCATTTATGGAACTGGTTTCTACTCTCAGGTATGAAACACAGTAACTAATGACTTGAAAAAGTCACTCAAGAGGCACGCTAGGATAGAATCCTTCTCGGTTACCAAGAGAAGTTTGTGACTTTGGGTACAGCTCTTCAAATAAAAGTTACAGCTGTTCCACAGATTGGGTGTGACCCTGTGGGGATGGGTTTTCCAATTTCCCTTCTTGCTCCTAAAAAGATATACACATAATATGTTCTCTCAAGACAACTTACATAATTTCTATTTCCACCAGTAAAGTAGCAATAGAATAACTACTCTGTTTTTGTGAAGTTCAAATAAAATAAGTATGAATACACTTGCTAAGCTGTAAAACACAACGCAAATAAAGATGTTAATTATTATTTTTTAAAGTCCATAATAATTTTTACTCAGACGAGTGTCAACTTCAGCTTTCTGGAATGACTGCCTATAGCGCTGGATGCAGATGTGAAGCTACGTCAGATCCCCCCAGGAAGAGGAGCCCTAGATGGCTATGGCCCCATTGGTACAGGCTGGACAAGAGAAGCATATGTTGTCTTGTATTAACAGATTTTGTTTCATACAATGTCAGGGTTAAGACAGATAAATGGTTCTGTGGGAATGTAACCTAGAAAAAGGAGTATAGTTTCACTACACTATTAAGCAATCAAAGCTGTATGTGTGTGAAAAATAATTGGTTTTTAATGGTCTCAGGTTGTCATTTGCTAGAAGCTAATAAAAATTTCTGAGACCCAAGTGAACTTTATTGGTTTTAAAAGGCTAAAGCTTTTCAAATCCTGCACAATGTGGTGAAGCACTGATTACCCTAGAAATAGCAGTAGGCTGGGGAAATGGAAGGCATTCTGTACTGTGGCATTCTTTAGTTCTGGCGTCCTTCCAGCATATAGTGGTCTGCAGAGAAGGGCGATCGGATGGGAATCGGTAGCACAAGAACCTGGCAGCAGTAGAGGCTGCCAGAGGCAGGGCAAATTCCCCTCTCCAGCAAGTCAAGACGAAGTTCTCTCTAGTGGTCAGGAAACAGGGAGCAGTCAGCAGGCCCAAGCACTGTGAACCGGTCGGTGCGCAGGGAACGCGAGCCCCTGGAGGGACGCAGCCGGAGCCAAGCCACGGTGACGGGGTCCCGGAGCTCTGGCCGGAGCTGCTTTACCGCGCCATCCTCTGTGTTTGCTGACTGGGCAGGGACAGGTACGGGAGAAAAGGGGAACGTGGATTCAGGATTAAGCTGGGAAGAAGTTACCGCTTACGAGGATTTGAAAACAGTGTCTGCTTGTCAACCCAGATGTCTCAGGAGAAGAAGAGAGGAACCTTTGACTATGGATAGAGAGGTTCTAACAGATGCTGCAGTTTTGGAAGTAGAGACAATGTGTCATTATATACATAACAGTTTGCTTGTTTGTCAAAAATTGCAAATGAATTAGCTTATCTCTTTTTTCCAGTAGACCACAACTAACAGCAGGTTTGTGCTGTTCTAATTAAGCATGACTGTTTATTAATAGAAGCCCTCTGAGGTGCAAATAACGGTATCTAGGAGCAATTTGGAACATGTTTACTCACACACTTCAGGGCAGGAAAGACACATTAGGATAGGTTCCCCCTCCGTTACCAAGAGAAGTTTGTGACCTTGGTTAAAGCTCTTCAAATACAAGCTACAGCTGTTCTGCAGGTCAGGTGTGACCCTGTGGGGATGGATTTTCTAGTTTCCCTTCTTGCTCCTAAGAAGATATGCATATAATATGTTCTTTGGACACAATTTACATAGTATCTGCTCCCTTCACTTTTTTGTGTCCTTCAGGAAACTATCTGTCTAAGAAGAAAAAATAAAGAGTTATAGCCATAGTGTTCATGTTGACTGATCAGCATAAACACTGGGAAATAACATTTTTCCCAATTTTCAAGAGACTCCAGGTGAAAACTGAACCCTAATTTAACACTTCTAGTTTTGTGTATCATCAGAGCATGAGAAAACGAAAAGTGCCAAATAGCATTTTCTTCAGGAAGGTAACAGCAGTCTCTGTCAAATGATTACATATCTATAGCATGCACCTATAAACTAAATGGTTTTTTATTGTGAAAAGTTAGACATTGAGTCTGGGAATGTCTCCTAATGAAAAAGGACATTGTGATGAATAATATGTTTACAGATATCTTTATCCTTTTGCTTTTTATTCTCACTTATCCTTATAATTATTTCCTGCATCTTACAACATTAACTATGTTTTCTTTGTGTTTTTTTCCCTTAATTTTCTGTAGCAAAATGGCACATACACTTACAATGGTATATAATGAGGATGGAGAGGAAGGCAGGAGCCAGATCAACAGAGTGGCCATATACATTCTCATCCAAACAGGGACACTTTTTGAAAAGGGGTAGGGGGAGAGCATCGATAATTACATTGGGATGACAGACACAAAACCTGATTACATGACAGGCAACTGGGATAGGATACAGGGTCACTCTACTCACAAGACAGGATTTATGTGCAAGGGCAAGTCCCTCAAGTGTTTGAAGTCAAGGTAACATGATCTAATTTATATTTTAAAAGGTTGTAGAATGGGGAGTGACAGGAGTGGAAGAGAAACACTAGGTCTAAGACAAGTGATGGTAATATTTTTTATTAAATCAGTGAAAATGGAAAAATGGGGAGGATTTTCAGTGTGACAAATGAGAAGGAAAAGAGAGAAAGATAAAGCATAGGTTTGTGACCTATGCAATTTGGTGAATGAAGGTGCCTAGTTATTATGAAGATGATGGAAGAGGGAAACCCAGGGACAGGGGTGGAATGTGGACTCTGCATTGAACACACTGCCCTGGAGACGCCCTTGCAATGCACAAGTGGACTTACCCATTATGGGTCAGATAGCAGGTCTGCAGCTCAGGGGAGAAGCTTACACTGTAGAACCTGGGAATCATCAACTTTTAGATGGCATTTCAAGCCCTAGTTCTGTCTGAAATCATCCAGAGAGGAAACAGAAAGGAGAGACGAGGAGGAAGGGAGGGAAGACAAGAGACCTTAGAACCTGGCACCAAGGTGCCTTGGACATGAAAGGCTGGTCAAGATGCAAGAGCCATCAGAGGAACCTGATAAGGATGTTGGGTCAGGAGAGGGCTTGCTTTGGTCAGTTGGTTTTGTCTGCTTTCTAGGCTGGGGCATCAGAATGTAAGTGCATGCTGTTGGAAATGATGAGGTAGAGAGAGCACAGCTGATGACTTAGGAGAGGGGGAAATAAAGGAACAAACTTAGAAAGGCAAGAAGGTATGGATCCAGAGAAAAAGAGGTAAAATTCTCTCTTTATCTTAATCAAGTTTGAAAAAGTATCTTTGGTAGTCCCAACACAAAAAGTGATACATTAGACTCTCCTTAACCTACCCCTTCCATGAACTTCCAAACCTTGTTAATATGATATATGACTTTAAACCTAATATTGCATCATTTAATATTATATCTATTTGCTTTTAAGGGAGACTTTTTCAATTTTTATTTTTATCATTTAGGCCTAATTGCAAATTAAAATAATTTCAATTACCAACAATTTTGTATAGACACCAAAGGAAGTATTTTACATTTATTGCACCATTGAATACCTAATAGTAACAAAGCAACACATGCATACATATTTTGTTCTTATCAGAAGAATGGAAATGTTGCACAAAGGAGAAGAAACCATGGGTTGCCCTATCTTTCCCAGTTCTGTGTCATCATTTTCAGTATAAGTGACTGGCTAATACAGGAAAGTAACATGGTAAAGGTATTCGTCTGCGAGGGCCACCATAACAAGCACCATAGACAGAGGGGCTAAAACAATATTTACCTTCTTACAGTTACAGAGGCAGAAGTTCATGATCAAGGTATCATCTGAATAAGTCTCTTCTGAGCCCTCTCCTTGGCTTGTAGATGGCTGTCTTCTCTCTCTCTCTCCAGATGGTCTTTTTGTGTGTGTCTGTGTACAAATCTTCTCTCTGCATAACGTTGTCGGCTTAGGACCTACAGTAGGACTTCATTTGACCTAATAACCTCTTTAAAGACCCTGTCTCTAAATATAGTCATACTCTGCCATATTGGGGGTTAGGTCTTCAAGATAGGGATTTAGAGGGACACAATTCACCTCCTAACAGTGAAAAAGGATATGATATACTTAGAATGGCATGCTTGCTTTCTGTATTCAAAGCAAGTTGTGGTTCTAGTGGAAAGTATGGCCTCCTGGAGCTGTCATCTTCTCCACTGACTCACCATAACACACTTCCTTGTACCACCTCTGAGTCTTACTGGACAGTTACACATTGTGGGTCCACTGGAGTTTTGTGCTCCTGGGGCATTAAGAAGGCAGGAGGACAGTGGTGTAGCAATAAAAAGCAGACATGTTGCATGTATCTCCTCTGCTCACACACATGCTCCATTGTGCCTTACGAAACACAGCTTCAAATGTGAAGTTGTTAAGAATTTCAGGAAGGCAACAGCAGATCACTAAACCAAGTGTTTCTGAGCACGTGGCCCCATGTAATTGCACAGGCTGCATGCCCATGAAGCTGGACTTGGAAACAGATGTGGCCACCCACAGAAAGTATCAGCCATGTGGTACAGTGAAGGCTCCTCTGCATAACCTCACCCCTAAATTGGCCCAAGACATGGCATAGTTGGAAATCTTTCTCATCCTTAGAATTGCCATGTGGTTTCAGCAAAAATACCAGACACACCTGATAAAAATGTGTAGACTGAAGTGCATCCATAAAATGTATAGATCAAAAATATACAATCTACAAACTATATTAATAGCAGCCCATATTAAAGCTTCTGCCTAAAATACTGCATATTACATATTCATAAATATTAGACAAAACAATACGCTGCATGGTACTGACTGTAAATCATGCTATAATAAAATTGTTTTAATTTTTTAAATGGGCTTTTTTTATATCTTGTCTTTCTTTCATCAGCATAAAGCTCATAGACTGTCAATTTCCAAACTGGACTCCTGGGCACCCTAACCTTTTCCTGTCTGACCTTGCTCTTCTGTTTCAGCAATTTCAAAGTATGTGTCATCCACTAATGGTTTGTCAATCGAGCCCCGTCCGTGTTGTGGTCACTGAAATTCTCCTTGGTGTCTGGCAATCCATTATTTGACATTCCTAGTTTCCAGTGTCGTTGGAACTCTGCATCGGTTTTTATGCTTCCAAGAATATTCAATGGGAGTGGCAGGAAGGGCAAACCAGCCAGCTACCTTCAGAGCCAATAAATCCACCTGCTCTATTGTCATTTAAAAAAGAGTCATGATTTTCCTGTGGTCAAATAAAGCCCATGCTGCACATGACCTTGTAATACTGGTTTGGAAAACACAAACACAAATTAGACGCTATTCATGTGAAAGACACAGACTCCAGGATACAAGCAGAATTATACTCAGTTCATCTCCCACCCCCAATACTGTCTGTTGGGTTCTGCTTTAGGAGCTACGGTCCCTGCTCTTATGGGACAAGACAGAAATATATAAAAAATATAATATGTCAGAAGTTGGAAGTGTTATAAAAATATTAAACAAATGGGCTAGAGGGGGCATGGGATGTGGGGTGCTATTTTAGGTAGAGTCCCCCTGGATATTCTTTCTGATAGGGTGACATTTGAAAAGAGAGCAGAGGGAAATGAGGAGATAGCCACACAGATATGTGGAGGGACTGAGTTCAGTGGGAACAAGAGAAAGGCTCTGAGGCCAGAGCTTCATGTGTCTGAGGAAGAGTGCGGAAGCCAGTGTCCCTGCAGGACAGTAAGAGGAGAAGATGTTTGAGATTTCTCCTAACTGTGAGTAAGATAAGAACCCATTGGCATGTTTGTAGCAAGGAGTAGTTGCCTATTCATTTAGAAGGCCAAGGGATGAGGCAGGGTGGCCACTAGGAAAAGGCTACCGCAGTAGTCCAGGAAAAAGGTTCTGGTGGCTTGCACCTGAGCAGCCGTAGCAGTGACAGCAAGGCGCGGTCAGAGCTGGGATGTAATCAGGTGGATATGTAAATGAATTCGATCAGATATATGGATAAAAGGGAACAATCAAGAATGACTCCAAGTTTTTAGCCCAAAAAGCCAGAAAATACTTGACAACTATAATGCCATAGTTTTCATTTCTCCATCAAGAAAAGTACATTATAATGCAAGTAAGCATTTGATGCGATAAAAATGAACAGCCTACAATTTATTCCAATTTGTAAAACAAAATAACATTTTTAAATTCTGGTGTTCTTACTATTGAATAATAAAGTGCATGTAGCATACGTTAAAAGTGATAGTTGTAATGCTAGTGTTTGCAAGACTGAATTTAGATTTTCTCCATGCCCTTTATTTGAAGACTTAAAGAATAAACAAGCATTCTGTGTTCCTCAAATGCAAGCTTATTTTTAGGCTATTGTTTTCACTGGAAGCTACTTTGGAGAACACCAATTATTTTTTGTAAAAATGCATAGTCAGAGATGATTTGTGAATAGAGTGATTATATATAATTCATCATCCAAACTAAGAGATTTTTAAGCATGAAGGGAAGTATTGTAATAATTATGCTGTAGTAACAGACATAAACAAGGGCGATCCCAGGCGTCCAAGTTGTAGAGTGTGATAGGTAGACACACACAAACAAGGTGATAAGTGGCTTCCAAAGGGCAAGCTGCTGCAGAGAAGGCCAAGATGTGTGACAGATCAGACTTGATCTTGGCTGGTTTCCTAGTACAAGCCCATCTGCCTTAACGTGGGGTGTGACAAGGCAGTTTCTAAGCAGAGGCAGTGATGACGATCAGATGGTAGGAGAGCCACCTGGTTGGAGCAGCACAGTGTGCAGGAGAGAGAACGGAAATCGCAGTATCAGGATCTGGCCAAGGAGGCTATGATCCAGGAAGAGACTGTCATCTCAGCTGCAGTCAGGGCACCAGGGTGGAAGCACAGTCCCAGGCACTGGCTACACAAGTGTCACAGTCCCAAGAGGAGCCCTCATATGGCTTAAGACAGCTGGACTCCCAAACCTCACCTAGTGATTGAGGGGTGAGCTCCTTCGTGCGCTATTTGCCATGTCTAAATGAGCCTTGAGAAAGCTGGAGGCCCAAAAAGAAATAATGCCTGAAAGAGACTCACAAACTATTACATCATGCAAATAGAAATAAGCCATGGGACAGGTCCTATAAAAGGCATCAAAGGGTACAAGCAGAGGACAGTTAAAATTGGCATTACGAAATATTTTTCAAATAAAAAAGCATAGAGAAAAAAATAACAGCTGTGCACCTACCAATCTGTTTCACAAGATATATTTTGAAATACTTGCTTCAAATCTTTTGTTTGTTTTTGAGAAGGAAAAAAAACTATAGAATGCAATTGAATTCTGTTGTTTATCCTCCCTTAACCCCTCACATTTCTCTTCTTCCCTCCCCAGATGTAACCACTATCCAGTCTTGGATGTTTCCCATTCCCGTGCATGTTTTTATGTTTTTGCTAGATACAGATTATACATGAAGATACACTATTATTATGAATGTTCTAAAATTCTGTTTAAATACTGTTATACTACTTATAGTACTCTGTACCTTGTTTTTTCTTACCATGTTATATTTTGAGTTATGTTTGTTTTGATAATGTAACTAATTTATTATTTGCATATCTTAAATTTCATTACATGAATATATCAAAACTACACATACACACATAGATACGTACTTGAGAGATGGATAGATGATGATGATAAAATATATAGATGTGTAAATAGAGATAGATTGATAGGAACTATTGTTCTGTTAATGGCTGTTTAGATTGTTTCCAATTATTTGCAATTATAAAGAACTTAGCGATGAAAATGCTAAGGTGGAAATGATTGGGTGGCTCTTTTGGCATTTCCTGTGCTGATGCCATGGGAGCACAAAGAATTGCCCTGCATCCTGCAGTAGGATATTCGTGTAAATCTAAAACCTGTATATAAACAACCCAAGCCTAGAACCTTACTCATGCTATTGATTAAACACAAACTATTGTTCATGTACACTCAGTTTTCAAGGAATATAAATAACTACTGTTTAAATTGAGGAAAGACTGTATTTTGTTCACAACCGCATTAATAGTTGCTTGCCATTTTGAAAAATTTTATCACCAACAGTAGCATCACATTCAAATGGCCAATACCAGTCTTTGTTTTTAAAAGCCCCATTCATGTGAGATATGCAGGCATGTAGATACTCATCATTTGTTCTAGTTTCGTTGTGCCCAAGTACGTACATATTGAAACACTTATTTCATATGCCATTTTATTCCTCCTTGTATGTGATGGCCTTAAACGGATTTCTGTTTGGAATCACTGGGAGTTATGTTAGAGCCGTTACAAAATATTTATTGTAAGAAGAGAGCATTGGGTCTGACCAGGGAGAATCGCTACCGTAGTGAACATGCCACATGGTGACCCCCACATGCATCCTCAACTTTACTGTATTTTACCAATTTTCCTTCTAGGGCTGCTGTGCTAGTTTATGATTCCACCAGTAGTGGTGGAGAACTTTGTCCCACAGACTTACCAACTCTGGCACTGCCACTTTTAAAAAATTACTACCTGTCTAATGGGCGTGCCATAAAATCCGATTGTTGTTTAATTTTCATTTCCCTGATACTAACAAGACTGAGAATCAATTTCACATGCTTGTGGGCCTCTCAAGGTTCATCTGAGAATTTCTGGTTCACATCATTCACCCACTTTTCTACAATTGTTTTTATATATTCCAGACCCAGTCATTTTTTCATTATCTGCTTTACTAATGCCTGCCACTCCCTGGAATGCCTTTTCACTTTGATTTTTATGTCTTTCATTCTATGAAAATTTTTCATTTTAATGAAAATGAATTCATCAAAATATCTGTTGTTGTGTATGCTTTTGTATCTTTTCAAAAAATATTTTCCTATTTCAAGTTTAAATTTCTACCAAAAGTACTAACATTTTGCTTTCTACATGGATGTCTTTAATCCACCTGGAGTTCATTTCTATGATTCATATGAGGTAAGAATCTAATTTTTTCCCACTGAAATAACTAATTTTCCCCAGCATTATGAATCAAATCATTCATCCTTTCCCTACTTGTAATGCCTCCTCTGTCAAATATTCACAGAACTATTCTGAACCCTCTCTTCTGTTGATTAGTTCATTTTTCTAGTCTAGACCCAATATCACTCCCTTAATTTGTTCAGCTTTATAATAAGTATCAATATTTGATAAGACAAATTCCCCTGCTACTTCTATTTTCCATCTTCAAAACTGTCAGAGTTATTCTTAATCCTTTGTTTTTCCATGTGAATTTTAAGGTCAGCTACTCATGTTCCGTGAAAAAATCTGCAGGAATTTTGACTGGAATTGCGTGAAATTGATGTATAAG
Source organism: Manis javanica (assembly GCF_040802235.1). Classification (NCBI taxonomy): domain Eukaryota; kingdom Metazoa; phylum Chordata; class Mammalia; order Pholidota; family Manidae; genus Manis; species Manis javanica. The sequence goes on from NC_133157.1 coordinate 157,390,692, forward strand.
TTTGTAGAAAAGTGACATCTCTGTAATATTAAACCTTTTCATCTATGCAGTTGTATCTCTTTCCTTTTAGTCAAGTCTTCCTTTATGTTGTGGCAAATTCTGTTACTTGCCTTTCCCAATAAATTTCTTCCTCTTCCTCCTTAATAACAAACATGTTTTAGAGATGGCTACATGCCCTGCCTTGTTGGGTAATGAATACACAATAGGCATTCAGTAAATGGCAGGTACTTACTATCACCACCCCGTGGTCACCATTTAGTAACCAAAACAAAATAAAGCTTTATGCAGAGGTCAGCGAATTATGACCCACTGGCCAGATCTGTCCCACTTCCTGTTTTTGTAAAGAAACTTTTATTGGAACAGAGCCAGGCACATTTATTTACATGTTGTCTATGTTTACTTTCTGCTATAGCAGCAAAGCTGACTAGTCATAACATCTGTGTATATGGCCACCAAAGCCTACCTGGTGTTTCACAGAAAAAGCTTGCCAACCCCTGGCTTAGACAGTAATCTTAGACAAATTTTGTCCTGGATGGCTCTATCCTCTTTTCCAGATGCTTACTGTTCCATCCTTTTTGTAGCCTAACGTGTCCAGGGGGCCCAGAATTGACTGAATGCTTCTGGAAAGATTTTAAAATTCCTAATAAAGGCAAAGACCATGAAAGACAAAGCTTGCTCTCACCAACTCTTCCACCTTTTTCCTGCCTCAATTACAGACTTGATGGCTGGAGCTTTGGGTGCGACCTTGCAACTATGGGGCAACTGTTAGGGGAGGAAGCAATAAGCTGAGGATGCAAACAGAGCCAGCTATGTAGTTTGCAGGGCTCAATATAAAAATGAAAATGCAAGGCCCCTTGTTCAAAAAACAGAACAAGTACCATTAAGGGTACTAAATTATAAATCTTTTTCCTTCCTTCCATGGTCTCTCTCTTGACTTGCCATGGTATTTTGTATTTGCTACTTAATAGTGCTCTTTGTAAATAAAAATTAAAACTCAAATTGCTGGCATGAATTTTCCATGTCCTCTATATTAGGCAATGCCAGTTTTAAGGGAGCATTCAGCTTGTATGCAGAATCCCTAAATTATACAATTTGTATTTCATAGCTCATACACACATATGTATTTCATTCTTACCAGAATTATGGAAGCACTGCACAAGACTAACTCAGTTGTCTTTATTTATGTCTTAATGATTTGCACACCCTCTACCAACACTCTGTTCCTTAGACTTGCTGGTAAGTAAGGAATGACTGAAAGGAAAAGATACATTGGGTGGCCAGTTCTATCTTTCCCTTTCTTCTTATGTCATAGTTTTCAATATAAATGAAGTGGCTAATGTAGGAAAGTGACATAAGTAAGAAAGGACGTGTTAGGCTTCATTGATTGTGTTTCTTGGAATGCTATTGCCTTCTTTCTGTATTTGAAACCAGTTCTGGTTTGAGTGGGAAATGTAGCTTTTCCAGGGTATCATCTTCTTGACTTAGTCACAGATGTAACATGCCTAACTAGTCCTTACTTTGAATCTCCCTGAACTCCCGTGCTTCATAGGTCCCCCAGAATTCTGTGTTCCTGGAATATCACAAAGACTGTATGTTAATGGGGTGGCAAGGAACGACAGACACACATATCACACATATCTCCTCTGCTCACACACAGGTCCCATTGTCCCATTGAATTTCATTAATGAAACACAAGTTCAAAGATAAAATCATTCAGACCTTCCAAACAGCCACAGCAGAGCACTAAATCAAACGTGGAGCCCTTATGGGTGGGGTGGCCTGTGTGACCTTACAGACCTCACTCCCATGCAACCAGCCCTGACAGCAGAGCAAAAATGTGCAGAAAGCCTCCATCATTGCTAACATTGTTGCTCTGCCAAAACAAACTACCATCAGATGTTTTTCACACTGAACGATAAATGTCCTTATGATGTAAGTCTGATTTTCTCTAACAAATGAAACCAGTCCATGTCTTCTGTTATATTTATTTCTAGACCCATTAAAGTTTTTATTGCTGTTGAAAAATACAACCTTTTAAATTATATGTTCTAATTATTTGTTGCTGAGGTATGTTAATACAACTGGTTTTTGTATATTAGTATTTTATTTGAGGTCTTTGCCAAATTCTCTTATTAGTTCTAGTAAGAGTCTCTTGGATTCTCCTAGATTCTCTTGGGTTTAATCACAAATATATATAAATATAATATGTAAATATCGGAAGTGTTGCTTTGTTTTTTCAATCTCTCTGGCTTTTTCTCTACCCTGAGTACAACCAACTTATATATATCCAGCACAATGGTGAGCAAGATTCCTGCTCTTATTCCTGACTTCAAAGGGAATTATCTGTTCATCATTCAGTATGCTATTTGCTATAGAATTTTGATGAATTCCTTTTATCAAGTAAAAGAAATTCACTTCTATTTCTATTTCACTGAAAGTTTTTATAATGAAAGGAAGAAGAGTTTTATCAGATGATTTGTCTGCATCTATTGAGATAATCAAGTTCTGTCATTTAACATTTAATGTAAAGAATTATCAAAAAAAACCCTTTAATTTTAAGCCTGCATTATATTCCTGAGCTAAATACAACTTGAACATGATGCATTATAATAGTACATGCACACACATATACACCCATACACAAAATATAAATATAAATATGAATCTAATATGAACATCTGTCTCATGAATATTATTAGATATAATTTTCCTTTCTTGTGCTCTTCTTGTCTTATTTTGTTATCCAGGTTGTATTAATGCATTTCCCTCTGTGCTTATTCTCCTTATTTTTTCAGTAACTCACATTAACAAATGTTTTCTTAGAACATGCTGTGAAATACAGGATTATCTGTTCCTTAAGTGTTCGGAAGAACGTACCTATAAATGTCCTGGGTCTTAGGTGGGTGTTTTCTGTATTTCGCTTTGTTGTTCTTGTTATTTTTTTTAACTGCTGATACATTATCTTTACTGGTTTATTTCTTCTTGATTCTGTATTAGTAAGTGATATTTTTCCTAGAATGCTTCCATTTCACTGAAGTTTTTAAATGTGTTGATGAAATTTTCCATAACTCCATCATATCAATGATTATATTGCATTCATTCATAAGTTTGTAAATTTGTATTCCATTAGGTTATAAACTCCTTCAAGCCAGGCACTAGATCTATCTCTCTGTGTATGCCTGGAATCTAGTACATGGTAGATGCTCATGTACTATTTGTTGAGTGAGCAAATGAATGAATGAATGTCTACTTGAAGAACACCGTGGAAAGCTCCTTTTTATCTCCATTTCGTGCCCTGTTTTGGTGTACTCTTCTATTTCTATAATTTACTGTCTTATAGTGCAGGAATTAAAACATCAAATTTGAGTAACAGATTTAGGAAGATTTTGCTGCATCTAAAGACTAATTGAAACTTATTTCAAACTACCATTTTATTACCTTATGTAACTTTAAGCATTTTAATAACTTAATATTCCAAAATGAAAAATCAAAATTTCCCTGCAAAACATTCAGAAAGTTTTCTTTCTTTCATGAAAATTGAACCTTCCTAACCAAGTAACAGTTGCTAAGGGATCTGGAATGTAGATTAGCATAGATTTGGGTAGCACAAATGATTCTTTGTGCATGGTAAACAGTCTACTTTTCATTTAAAAAATTAATAACCGTGTCTGTGATGTTCACTAAGACTAGTTTGAAAATAAGCTAATTATAATCCTCTTCTCTTTAATTTCCATGAGGCCAGCACCACTTGATCTGATTATGCAATGTCAAAAAACTCATTTACTGTCTTAAGCGTGTAGAGCCTCCATGTCCTAATGCTGACAATCTTAGGCAATAATTAAACTTTTATTTATTTAAAGAGATTCTGAAAACATGTTCAGGGGAAGGCAGTCAAGGACTCTTAATGTGGAGACATTTTAATTTTGTTGCCTAAGACTTTCAGAAATTACTCAGATTGTTTGAAGTCTGTCGTTTTTTTTACAGACTTCCACACTTCCCACCAATCTCCTTCATGCTAAATTCTCATCACCTTTTCTCAGGGACACATCCCCTCTATCCCTATTGTTACCAGCTACAAATCTGTTGTACCAAGCACAGACCCAGCAGCAGCAGAAAGGAATTCTACCTGGCTGCTTCTCATTCGGGTCTCTCAGAGAAGTCTGCTTTGTGACAAGGTAAGCTGTGCAGCACAGCCCATGACATTTCTCTGGCAATATTTCTAGGGTTCATTGTATACTTCTAACTTTCCCTCTGTCTGGAGATTTCCAATCTCATGACAAATCTCCAAATAATTCAATTTTACCAATAATATCTTTTAAATATGCTCTTCAAAGACTGCCTAACTAGAGCCAGAAAGGCAATTACGTGAAGCACAGAACTTTAGAGTATCAACCAAGAGATGATAAAGCTATTGTAAGAGGCAGATTGAGAGCTAAGAACCCACTAGTCAAGGTAAATTGCTAATCAGACAGTGCCTAATGTACCACTTGAATGCATATATGTATGAGAGGAGCAATATTATGGAGTATCTGCTATGTTGGCATTCTAGCAGTTCTTGGGAGGGGTATAAAAAATCATGCCTTTATGGCTTCCACTTCCATTGAAAGTACAACATCTCCTATGATCATATTGAAAAAGACCTCATTTACTTTGACTCTTTCCATTTATCCTCATACCAGAAAAGCAGTTATACACACATGCTTCTATATTCTGCACAGCTCTTAGATTTCCAGCCTTCTTACATACTGGGAGGGCAAGGGGGTGGTTAAGGAAATAGTTACATTCTTCTCAAGTAAACCAAAAGTCACTGAAGTACAATGAAACACAGTAACATTGGAGAAGAGGGAGAGATCTTTATACCATGTAAAGTTTGGATTAAGTCAGGGATTCTCAAACTTGACTCTATATCGGTAGGGATGCCTACATAATTCATGGGCCCAGTGCAAAATAAAATGTGGGACCCTTCATTCAAACAGTAAAAAAGACACTGAAGATCAAGTTTTTTTCCTTTCTCCCACATTCTCTCTCTTGACTATTAATAGTATTTTTTTTTCTATTTAATAATTTTCTAAGTAAATAAAATTTTTAACTATAAATTTTTATCATGAATTTTGTCATTTTTTATATTGTTCAATGCCAATTGTACATGCAAATAAAGGAGCATTAGTTCAGATGTAGAATCACAAAAATAATACAATCTGTTTCATAGCTCTTACAAACCGACACATTTCATTCTTACCACAATAGTGGAAATGTGACACAAAAATTAATTCTCTTTATTTCATGTTTTCATTCATATACATTCTACTAATACTCTCTATATCTTTGTCTTGCCAATAATAAAGATGGTCTAAAAGTCAGAGTTTTGCCCTACCTTTCCCTTTTCTTCTATCCAAGAGAAAGTCTCAGTGTAAATGAAATGGCTAATACTGGGAAGTGACATAAGAAAGGGCATGAGCTTTCTTGGCCATTTGTAGCTCTTAAAAATCATGGCCATCTTTCTGTGTTTGAAGCAAGTTCTGGTCTGATTGGAAGGTAGCTTCTCTGGGCTGTCGTCCCCCATCTTACTGAGTCATGTATAACGTGAGGTCATACATGAATGGTATGCTCCACTGTCCCATCAAACTTCACATAAAAAACACAATTTCAAAGATAAAACTATTAAAAATGTCAAGAAGGTAACAGAAGAACCTTAAACAAAGCCAAGCCTGGGGTCCTTCTGAGCACCAGCCCATGAAGCCAACCACACACCCTGGACTCATGTGAGGAGCTTTAAGAAGGACTGATGCCTGGGAGTTGCCTCCAGAAGTTGTGATTCAATCATAGCTTCGGCCTAAACATCAGAAATTTTACAGCTCTTCTAAGAAATTTGATGCACAAGCAAGGTTAGGAACCACTGGGGTTGAAAAGTTCTAGCATTATTGTTCAAAGTGAACTGAAGAACTCACTAATGTTCAAAGAAATACATATTGGGACCATAGTTACTACTTTTCACATTACCATTAGAAGGATTTTTTTTTTTTTCATCAAAACCATGCAGGGTACATCACTGTGTTAGAGGACATATTGATGGTACTTATCAACCTTCCGAATATAATTAAAGAAAAACTATTTGTGAAAAAAGGCAGAGAGAAAAGAAGGAGGAAGAAGAGGAGGGAGGAAAAGGAAAATAGAGAAAGAGAAAACAGCTTAAATGTCCAAAATAAGAAAGTGACTAAATAAATTATGGTACACCCATGTAATGAATTGCCATGCAACCATTTTTTCTTTTAATGTAGATCTAGATGTCCTGACCTAGTTTTTTTTTTAAAGTCCATGATATATTGACAAGGAAAAAAATCTGATGAGATATAAAACTTATAGGAGCTCATTTACGTAAAATATAAGTAAATAAGTCATCTGTATGTCTATGATTGTGTATATAGACTATGGAAAGAAATCGGCAAGGATATTACTTAGATAATAGTTGTCAGTTCTGGGTAGTGGAATTTGTGTAACTTTCACTTTTTGCTTTATACATTTCTTTTTTATTCAGTTCTGTTACAGGTGTGTATTAGGAAAGATTAAGAAAATAAAAAATATTACTGAGACAACAAAAAGAAGAGTCATTACATTTGGATTCCAAAAACATTATATGTATTCCCACACATTTGTTTCCCACAGATCATGAAAAACTTCCCTTAAGTCTCTCGTGCCTTAGTTTCTCCATCTAAAAAATGGGTGTGATGGTTCCTGCCACTTCTCAGATAAATGCTATATAAGGTATGAGTGAAAGTGTTATTTATTGTCCCGAGATTGAAAATGAATTCAAGCCATTATGTTTACAAATATTTAGTATACAACTTAAGTTTAAAATGTATTTTTTATATATAAAATATTATGGACATACCTAATATGGGTTTCCTAGTTTTGTTCTCTTGACAAAATCAGTCATACCCCTTAGAGAAAGGCCACCCTTAAAGACCTTATGCTGTACATAGAAAGAAGAGGGTGATATTTTAGGATATTTAACATGGAACAGTCTCACTCAAGTCCTTGTTATTGTTCCCAAAGATGTCTTTATTCCTTCAGAAAAAGATAAATGGTTGCAATTGTCCCTGTTAGGATGGAGAATAATCAAAAGGAAAGCACTTCCTCACTAATTCCCATCTCCATAGAAACCACTCAGCCTCCCAGGCCCTTGTCTACAGACATCAGTCCACAGTTTTGTGATACTCGGCAGTCTGAGGCCAGAGCCTGCGTTCTCTCACACTGAGACACCTTGAAGGGTGAGTTGAAAGAACAGAAAGACTTGAGCCAAATTTTTAAAGGCTCCACTGCATCAAATTTTAATCTTTCCTGTATTTTTTTTCAAGTTTCTAAGAAACTGTCCCAAACATAAATGAAAAAGTCCTACGTAAAATGTGCCTGTTATCAGAGTGCCCTTAATCAGCAATATCCCGTTCTGCTATTTACACTCAAATGTTGCATTGATAAGAATTTCCTCTCTTCCCTAGTCCTTTTTAAATATGTATATCCTCAGAAGAGTGAGACCAGGCTGTGGGAATGTTTACCTGCTGTGTGAATAAGGCCCTTTAATGTAAAAGTGACAGATGAGTAGAATTCACTCCCCAAGTCTCTTTGTTCCTATGCACATCACAGGGGATGGAGGGTAAATAGCCGAAGGCCGATTGAAGATAATTTAACTCAGTGGCTAATTGAATTTAATAATTACACCAGAGCCTTAAGTGCATTTAAGTCCAGTGACTGAAAAAAGAATTATCAAACTAGGATTCTAGGGTTAGTTGGAGTGATAGAATTTAAGAGATAGAACTCGAGATATCATTTAAGTCAGGATTCTAATCCAAGCTGGCACAAACTAGGGAAATTTGGAAAGAAAAAAAAATGGAATCAGAGACCCCAGTCATGTCCACTGAGTCAAAATCCACATGAGTGGGGCCCAAGAATTTGTATTTTTATTAATATGCCAAATTATCTCTATAATCAAATAAATTTGGAAACTGCTTTTTTAGAATCACCTGTCACCCTCCCCACTGTCCATTTTACAGATAATAATACTGATATATTGATATCTAGCTCAGAGATTGAAAACTCAGTGCATTCCAAATAGAAATTATGAATGAGTGGACACCCCAGAATAAGGCAATAGAGAGTGGTAGGGACAGGGGCCAATGAGGTAGCACAGGTTCCAGCTCAAGGGGTTGGTGGTACTCAGCTCTGGTCAAGTGCCATGGGAAATGGAGGTCCAAGGTTAGTGGGTTATTTCATATTGTTCTTGTTTTAAGGGAAACAGAAAATCCAGATTTTTAGGTGACACTTTCCAATTTTTTAAATGCTATGGGAAAAACAAAATAAATGTCTGGGTTGAATCTTGGCCTTTAGCTTCCAGTTTACCACCCCCTTATAGAGAAAAGTGACTCAGGCAAATGGAGTGCAGTACAGTAATGAGAGAATAATTGAGGGTTTGGGATTTTTTAATTCCAATCCAAAATTATTTCCTCTACCCTGTGCTCCCATTCCTTCAAGTGATGGCAACTTACAAAAGTCAAAGGGAGGGTGATCTTTAAATTTCCTCCCAACACTAAAGTTTGTGTTTTTATCCTACTCAACTTCTAGAGGTCTTTTTTAAACTGATTTTGCCTCCCTCTTTTAAGAGACTGTCTTGGCATGTAAAAAGGCACAGTTGACACACTGATTTAAGTCAAACCCAAAGGCTTAATGAACGCATAGGACAATCCTCTAATATCCTCTGCTTCTGACCAACACCAGAAGCTGACTGCCCAGTGGCTTTCTTTTCATTAAACTTGTCTTGAAAGACAATGATTTTTAAAGTTTGTCATTAGAAACCTCAGTAATGGGCTTCAGGGAATATTGTTCACAGAAACTGTAGGTAAAATGCTTAGACACAAACACTGGGCAGGTTAAAAGCCTGCAGCCATCACCTATATGTGAGCATTTGCATGTCACCGTGTGCCACCAGGTCCTGCCCCACCAGCCCCCACAGTGCCATTTCCTTCAGTCCCTTCCGCTTCCCTGAGTGACAGGAAACCCAGCAGCAATGATCCCCAGCAGAGAAGTGGCTGAGTAACAAGGGACTGAGAAGATTTCCAAGGCTAAAAGTGTCTTTCTCCAGCAGAGGCACGAAATTCCACACTTCACTTTCTCACACCCCATGAACTTCTATCCCTTAGAAATGCATTTTGGTTAACTTGCTGACCTCTTTGCAAATGTGAAACCTCCTGGGAGGACAGCACTCTAGGGTGAATTTGATTTGCAGTTAGCTTTAGATGAGGGCAGCTGAAAAACCACATGGTTGTGATACAAAGAGAAATAGGGGTGTGTCACTTCAGAGGGTCATGGACTAGGTAAGCAGGGGGACAGTGGGACACCAAACAGCCAAAATATCTGGACACTTGGATATGAAGGAAAAGATAAGAAAGGGAACTGGGAATAGACCCCAAAACTTTGTTACCCCGAAACTTTAATTGAGGTGACCCTCTGGAGGAGTCGGGAAGTCAGGCCCACTGGACACTGTGGCCACCCAAACTGGGGAAGAGCCTTACAATTGTGCTCTTTTCTTATCATACCTACTTATTTATCTCCCCTCCACCAAATTTTTCCCCATCTTGTGTTATTAATTACTTTTTAGTCATTTATGTTGGAATTTTATGACAACTGACCAGAATTTGTTTTCAATTCATATAAAAAAGTTAGGGTTTTTCTACTAAAACCCAAACCAAGAAAATTGATGACACACTCACATTGAATTCATTTTTTAATTCATTAATAATTTTTTAAAGAACATCTCCATAATATTGATATGTACAAAAAGAAAAAAGAGGCTCATTGTTTTGTTGTTTTAATACTAACAAATGTTTAAATTTCATCATTAAGAGTAGCTGAATTAGAGAGCTGTTTCTTGCTTGGGAAGCCAGCTCAGCCTGGACTCTTTTTTTTTTTTTAAGTGAAGTATTATTGATATACAATCTTATATTGGTTTCAAGTATACAACACATTGGTTCAATAGTTACCCAAATTTTTAAATCCTCATCCCTTCTACTGCAGTTACTTTCTGTCAACATAGGAAGATGTTACAGAATCAGTGGCTATTTTCTGCATGCTGACTACCATCCCCGTGACCAATATATATTATGACTGAGAATTTTTGTGCCCTTTTATCCCCCTCATTCTCCCCTATACCCATCCTCCTTCATTCAACCCCTCCCCCATGATAACCAGCAGTCACTTCTCAGTGTCTATGAGTCAACTGCTGTTTTGTTCATTTTGTTTTCTTTTGTGTTTAGATTCCATAAATAAGTGAAATCATATAGTATTTGTCTTTTTCTGCCTGCCTATTTCACTTAGCATAATACCCTTTAGGTCTACCCATGTTGTTTCAAGTGGCAGGATCTTTTTTATGACTGAACAATATTGCATTGTGTATATGTACCATTCATCTATTGGTGGACACTTAGATTGCTTCAGTATCTTGGCTATTGTAAATATCATGGAAACAAACTTAAAGGTGCATATGTCTTTTCAAATCAGGCATTTTGTTTTCTTCAGGTAAATTCCTAGAAGTGGAATTGCTGGATCATATGGTATTTTTATTTTCAGTTTTTTGAGTAGCCTCCATACTGCTTTCTACAGTGGCTGCATCAGTTTATATTCCCACCAATGGCATAGGAGGGTTCCCATTTCTCCACATCCTCAACAACACTTCTTTTTTCATGTCTTTTGGTTAGTGGCCAATCTTACTGGTATGAAGTGATATCTCATTATGTTTTTGATTTGCATTTTCCTGATGATTAGTCATGTGGAACATCTTTTCATGTGCCTGTTGGCCACCCATGTTTCTTCTTTGGGGAAATGTCTGTTCAGATCCTCTGCCCATTTTTCAATTTTGTTATTTGTTTTTTGGGTGTTGAGGTGTATGAGCTCTTTATATATTTGGGGTATTGAACTCTTATCAGATAAATCACTCATGAATATATTCTCCCACACTGTAGGTTGCCTTTTTGTTCTGCTGATGGTGTCCTTTGCTATACCAAAGCCTTTTCTTTGATGTAGTCCTGCTTGTTCATTTTGATATTGTTTCCCTTGCCTAAGGAGATGTGTCCAGGAAAAACTTGCTCATGTTTATATTCAAGAGATTTTTGCCAGTATTTTCTTCTTAGTTTTATTGTTTCATACCTTACATGTAGGTCTTTGATCCATTTTGAGTTTACTTCCATGTATGGAGTTAGACAGTAATCCAGCTTCATTCTCTTACATGTAGCTGTCCAACCTTCCCAATACCAGTTGTTGAAGAGGTTGTCTTTTTTCACCACTGCATATTAATGGCTCCTTTATCAAATATTAATTGGCCATATATGCATGGGTTTATATCTGGGCTCTCTATTCTGTTCTTGATCTATGGGTTTGTTCTTGTGCCAGTAACATACTATTTTAATTACCATAGCTTTTTATTAGAGCTTGAAGTCAGGGAGTGTAATCCTCCACTTTATTCTTCTTTCTCAGGATTTCTTTGGCTATTTGGGATTTTTTGTGGTTCCATATGAATTTTAGAACAATTTTTTCTACTTCACTGAAGAATGCTGTTGGTATTTTGATAGGGATTGGATTGAATCTGTAGATTGCTTTAGGCAGGATGACCATTTTGAAAATACTAATTCTTCCTATCCATGAGCATGGTGAAGATTTCCATTTATTTGTGTCTTATTTAATTTCTCTCATGAGTGTCTTATAGTTTACAGAGTACAGGTCTTTCACCTCCTTGGTTAGGTTTATTCCTAGGTATTTTATTCATTTTATGCAATTGTAAATGGAGTTGTTTTCTTGGTTTTTCTTTCTGCTAGTTCATTGCTGGTATAGTGGAATGGAACAGATTTCTGTGTATTAATTTTGTATCCATTCACCTTGCTGAATCCAGTTTTTAGTTCTAATAGTTTTTGGTGGGGTCTTTAGGGTTTTCTGTGTATAATATCATGTTATCTGCAAATAGCAACATTTCAACTTCTTCCTTACCATTTGGATGGCTTTTATCATGGCTAGGACCTTTAGTACTATGTTGAATAAAAGTGGTGAGAATGGGCATCCTTGTCTTGTTCCTGGTCTTAGAGGAAAAGCTTTCAGCTTTTGTCCCTTAAGTATAATGTTGGCTGTAGGTTTGTCATAAGATATGGCCTATATTATGTTGAGATATGTATACCCATTTTGTTGAGAGTTTTTATCATGAATGGATATTGAATTTTGTCAAATGCTTTTTCAGCATCTATTAAGATGATCATGCAGTTTTTATCCTTCTTTTTGTTAATGTGGTGTATGAAATTGATTGATTTACAAATATTGCACCATCCTTGCATCCCTGGAATAAATCCTACTTGGTCATGAAGGATGATCATTTCGATGTACTTTGAATTCAGTTTGCTAATATTTTGTTGAGGATTTTTTTTTCATTTATGTTCATCAGGGATATTGGTCTAAAATTTTCTAATTTTGTAGTGTCTTTGTCTGGTTTTGTTATTAAAGTGATGCTCTCCTCATAGAATGAGTTTGGAAGTATTCTCTCCTCTTCTACCTTTTGGATTACTTTAAGAATGATGGGTATTAGCTCTTCTTTAAATGTCTGATAAAATTCTGCTGTGAGGCCATCTGTTCATGGTATTTGTTTGTTGTTTGTTGAGAGTCTTTAAATTACCAATTCAATTTCATTGCTAATAATTGTTCTGTTCAGATTTTCTGTCTATCCTGGGTCAGTCTTGGAAGGTTGTATTTTTCTAGATTGTTTATTTGAGATTAGATTGTTTATTTGAGGTTGCTCTTTTTCCTTGAGATAGGCCTATATAACTATGTACTTCTCTCTCTGAACCACTTTTGTGGTGTCCCATTAATTTAGACTTTTGCTTTTTTGTTTTTATTTGTCTCTATGTATTGATTGATTTGTTTTGATTTATTCATTGATTCAGTGATTATTTAGAAGCATGTTGTTTATTCTCCATGTGTTTGTGGGCTTTTTTGTTTTCTTTGTGTAATTTTTTTCTAGTTTCATACCATCATGGTCTAAGAATTTGCTTGATAGAATTTCAATCTTTTTGAATTTATTGAGGGTCTTTTTGTGGCCTAGTGTGGGTAAAATTGCAGTATTTCCAGAATCTTTCCTGGCTTTAATGCACTCCATATCAATAGGTGTTTCCAAGGGGTTGAGAGAAGTAGCCCATCTCCATAGCAACAGGTAATTTACAAGGGGGAAGAGAGAGCATATCTGGACCTGATAGGTTGGGTGGGGCCCCTTTTTCTGCAGTCAGGTCATGAGAGTCACAGGCAAGCAAAAGTGGATGACTGCTTGTATGCAATAAATAGGTTTCTCCCATTTTATTTCTCCCTTTGACTGATTCCTGTTTCAAAAGTATTTGTCTAGGGATTTTCCGCTGTAGTTATACCTAGTATGTGATCTGTTCTGGAGAATGTTCCATGTATACTTGAGAAAAATGTGTATCCTGCTGCTTTGGGGTGGAGTGTTCTGTAGATGTCTGTTAAGTCCATCTCATCTAGAGTAGTGTTCAGTGCCTCTTTTTTCTTATTTGTATTTCCTGTCTGCTTGATTTGTCTGTTGATGTGAGTGGTATGTTAAAGTTTCCTAATATGAATGAGTTGTTATCTATTTCCCCCTTTAATTCTGTTAGTATTTGTTTTACATATTTATATGCTCCTGTGTTGAGTACATTGATATTTATAATTGTTATATCTTATTGTTGGACTGACCCCTTTATCACTATGTAATGTCCTTCTTTGTCTCTTGTTACTGTTTTTGTTTTGAAATCTGTTTTGTCTGATATGGCAGGAGTTGTTCTATCTTCTTGGAATGTAAAGATGAATAAAACACTACTACTGTTCTTAAGGATATATATAAGTTGAGAAAAGTCACCAGGTCATTTGTTCATTCCAGAAAGCATCAACAAATTGTTATATCAGAGAAGAGGAGAGAGTGATGAGCTCACTACCCACTGCAGTAGTCAGAAAAGCCTGCCAGGAATACATGAGAGCCATCCTAAATGACCAGAGGGGTTTGCTAAGTAAAAAATGAAAGTGTCATTAAAGCAGGAGGAATAGGCTATTGGAAAGGCAAAGAATGACGGTGGAAATGTGTGTGGGTCCCATGTGACTGCAGATTAGGTCGAGACAAGAGAAAGTGAATTGAAATAGCAACTGTAGATTGGGAAAGAAATTGCAATGCAAGGTGAGCATGTCATGCTATCCACTGGAACTTAATTCTGGAGAAAATGGGGATTCATTAACAAATGTTAAAGAAGACCAAATTTGTACTTTACAACATTCTTTCTAAATGATGGGGATGAGACAGACTAAAAGCAATGTTTTCATACACATCTATTTTAATCCACTAAAGAGCTTTCTGTAGTCTCCGTACAGGTATGAATTCAGGCTATAAGAGGTTAAGTTACTTGCCCAAGGCCTGTGGCAGAATGAAGATTCAAACCAGACCTTCTGATTTTCAACCTATGAGAATCCTTGGCCCCTGCTGCCTTCCTTCCCAGTGTGATAGCAATAGCTACCATTTAAAGGGCACTTAAGTGGGCCAGGCACAATAGTGGGCATATTGCCTTTATTATCGCTTCTAAATCACAATCAAATCTGTGAAGTATCATCTTCAATTTATAAATAAGGAAACTGAGTCCTGGAGAGAATAAATGAGTACACAAGGACATTAGTGAGCCATGAAGCTGGGACTTAAAACTGATTCTGATTCCAGTGAACTGCTCTTAGCTGCTATGCTGTAGTTCTTCCCAACATTTCAGAAGAAAACCTACAACACACCATTAGTCGGCCACATAAAAGGCATTAAATGTTAAATGAAAGTTTGAGTCACCCAGCAAATTAGTGGCAGGGCTGGACCCAGAAAGAAACCAGGTCTCTCCACCAGCATTCTTCCCATGACCACACTTCGCAACAATCTACTTTAGACCTAATTTAGACAGACAAAGTTGTCAAACTCACATGGAGAAAAGTTACAGAATGTCTGACGTTTGGTTGAAATCTCCGGCCTCTGAGATAAATCTTTCAAAACCTCATCTCCTTTCCAGGACGCTGCCAGCCCAGTGGGGTTGTGCAGGCAGGAGCTGACCCTCTGAATGGCCTAATAATCAGACCTTGAAAAGTCCACAAAAGCCTCAGAAAGCCAGATGAGATGTGAACAAGGATCTGTGACATTAAATTAAAGAACCTTAAACAATTTTTAATTTTTCACATAAAATGAGCTCAGCAAAATAATAGACAATAAAAACACTTTATCAGATTTTAAATCAGATTAAGAAAAAAGAGAGTTCTTATTTTTTACCATACTCTGAACATTACCTAAAATGCAGTTTCTCATCAAAACAATCTAGAAAAATGTGATTACACCAGAAGGAAAATGGAAGTATTTACTGAGGACACTTTTGTCTTACAGGAATTTAACTACAAAATAATTAAATTCAATGGAGTGTGTAATTACACCAAAATGAAACCTGATCTCCCTAGAAAATGTCTCCTATACTACCTCAGGGGAGTGAGTCAGTCCCTGTTTTTTCTTGTTTGCATTTTCTGTATTAATGTTGTCATGATTTATAGAAAAGGATCCCAGTATTAACTTGAGATAGGTTCCCCATCTTCTGGAGTTTCCACCCAGGGAAAGAGTCTGTTTTGCTGTTGCCCCACTGTGCTTTCAGGGACCTCCTGGCAAGCAGAAGGGGCCAGAGGCAGAGTGGCCCTTCGGAGGTGAACCACCTCTGCACCTGAGACCATGGCTTTTTGCAGAACAAAGGCTTTTCTCATTACAGTACAGAACTGATAAGAATGGCCTTTTTTTAAGCTATAAAATTCAGATAAATCTCTTTAAAATACTCGTGGGCTAAACACTTTAACTGACACAAAATATGTCTTCTGAGAAGTACAGTTTGCGATAACCTTGTTTTATTAACATTTAGTGGCTTATTAAAATGGTAAGGAGATAAGGAGGGAATGCATTTTTCAGATTCCAGTCAGACTTTTTACCCTTCTATAAAATATGTGAACCGTATACATAAATCATGTTTCAAAGTATAACTTGATCTGCTTTTTCCTCCGTATTTTCACCAGTACTTTGACAAAGAGTCTTGGTAAGTATATGATATGAACAATATTCCTGAATATAGTTGCTTTGAGTTAGTTTATTACTTAGGAATTCGTTTTTAGGCTATTTTTTTCCCAGCTAAGTTTTCAGTCTTCATGTAAGGAAGTGTGCCGCCTCCAATAAATAGGCATTTCCCTACAGGACATTCTTGGTTATGTGACAGTAGCAGGTTTAACAAGAAGAGACAGATCCACATATGCTTTTTCTCTGCCCGATTCTTTCCCTATCCATTGTCCATGTTCATTTAGGGGACTTGGAGCAAAAAGACCTACAATCCCAGCTGCCATAACTGGAAAATCTCAGGTACCATCACTCTGACCTTGCATACCCATCCATGTATGTCTTTTGTCATTTTAAAGGATTGGTTATATAGCAAAAGCAGCATCACAATGATTTGCTGCACCTAGTTGTCTGGTTCTCTTGCTCTTGCTGAAAACATCACAGCAATTTGGGCATTCCAGAGGCTCTCCAGTGCTGAGTGTTCATAGAACTCATTCCCCTCTTTACCAGAACTTTACTCTGGAGTCACTGTACCGTTTGCTTTTCAGGACCCTACCTTGGCCAAGACAGATGTGAATCAGAAGTTATAAATTCAGAAAAGCATGAAAAATTTCCCATTTCCCTCCCTCCCTAAGACAAAGCACCATCGCGGAGCAATGCTGCAGTACCCAGGCACCCTGCTTTAAGGGCCTATCAGATCCAGAAGAAACTGATTTTTTTTTTTTAATTCTGTGCTATATATTTAAGGCAAGACTTGGGAGTTCTCCAGAGTGAATTTTCATGCGGATGTTTTAAACCCAATAGAAGCATTGATTGGCCTGGAGCATTTGTGAATATGCTACTATAATTAACACCCAATACAAAACCCTGCCTCTCTCCAAGAGTCCTGTGGAATTTACAGGTTAATTCAGTTGCAGAGTTGGGATCTTTACTGTGATCCTCTTTAAAGCAGTAAAAAAGGCAGGAGCCTTTTGCTTTAGACTATCAGAGTAGGAACAATAGGTCTTACTGAAGTTTTTGTTTTTTCAGTTTTAGTGATTTATTTTTTACTTGAACGCAGAAAGGTTTCGTGAAGAATATGGAAAAAAAAATTTTCGTTCTATTTGTGTACAGGCACGTGTATATAATGATTGCAGGTCAAAATATATCATAAAAGCTTGGTGTTTGAGGAAACGGCTGGATTTCAATCTAAAGAGGATGGTCAAGAGACAGAAGTGGTGTTACTACAACATTCTATTCAGGTTTAGTTCTTCAGTCTGGCGGGTGGGAAATCCTGGGGCAAAATATCTTTGAAACCGAAATCAGTCAAAGGGAGAAATAAAGTTTATGAAACCCATTTATTTCTTACAAGCAGTCCATTTCTGCTCTCCTGTGTCTCTCGCAACCCAGCTGCAGAAGAAGAGACCCCACCCAACCTCTCTGGTCCAGATAAGCCTTTGCTCGCCCTTGTAATTACCTATTGGTGTGGAGATGGCTACTTTGCTCTCTCCCATGGAAACACCTATTGTTTGGGGATACACTGAAGCCAGGCAAGAGATTCTGGAAATACTGCAATTTTATACACACCCCTCTTCTCAAGAGATCACACCCGCTGTCTCTGCAGGCCGAGAGCAGAAACTTATCTCTGAGCTGGCAGCAAGGGAAAAGGGTGGTTTGTTTTCTTCTTTCCTTTTTCCTTTGTCTTTTTTTTTCTTTCTTTTGATAAAGAAATAAAGTAATAAGCAAAGTGGTTGTTGCACAGATATCAACTGACTTTTTCTGACTACAGGATATCTGTGGGCTCCAAGCCATTTAAATTTCAGTTACTCACTGCATATTCCCTACATAACAAGGTCTACATTTACCAGACTCAAACAGATAATTCCTTATGCTAGTTCATGATTTTCATACCAATAAATATATTTGTTTAACTATTTTTCATTCATGATCATTTCTGGCTAGAAACACAATTTCCACATAGAGTTGGATGAAGCTGAGCATTACATTTAACTGATTATAAACTAGATAACCAAAATTAATAATAAACTACTTCAAACTATTTCATTGCTGGATACTCTTCTAAAAATAATAATTTTCTTTTTCAGTGTTTTCAGATTCTAAAATAACTACATTTTATTTTCTTTGTCCATAATTACATTTACAAATGGTAAAACTTATGGTCAAAAATGAGCATCTGATTCCTTTAAGCTTAAAAAAAACAATGGTATATTTCCAATCTGCACACCGAAATAAATAAATAAATCCATGTTTTTTTCTTTTTGGTTATTTGATTTAAATGCTAAGAAGCTGAACAAGAATTTTGTAAGGTTTATTTAAGCTTCATATGTTTGGAATAACTTTCAAAAATTTGTTGATGTTGATTAAACTTAAAGGACAAGAAAAGGAAGGTACTGATTACAGAAACTAGAAATGTGCTCTATAGACAATGATTTCCCGTTGGCCTGGATGAAGCTATCCCTGCCCAGAGCCCTGGGGCTATCTGCCCACTCCTCTCTCTTGCCCCAACATACATTCTTGCCTTTCCTTCTCCAAGCTTTTGTTCATATCAAAGGACAGAAATAAACATTTGCCAAGTCCTTGTGTGAACTTTATACTAGATGAGTTACTTGTACACACCATCCTATTTAGCTTTTAAAACAACCCTCTACAGCAGGAATCTCTATTTTACAAATAAAGGATCTGAGGCTCAGAAAGATGTGTTTACTTGCCAAAGATCACAACACAAATGAATGTCAAAATGACAAATCTTTAAAAATGCTGTAAAGTATTATAGTTGATGTATATGTAGTAAAAGGTAGGAATGCAATACGGGTTGGTTCTTTCTACCTGGTGGAAGTTGAAAGGAAAGGAGTGACACACAGCAGCAATTCACCGGAGAATTCCCCTTTATTAGGGAAAGGTGCTGGGTTATATAGGAAGGGGCATGAATTGATTGAGGTGTCACTTCTACGGGGCTGGTGGCTGTTGGCTAGGTGCTGGGATTGGGAGGGGGGCAAGAGGTGATTGGGCTTCAGGTGGCGCCGGCGGGAACTGAGGACCCCAAAGAGAAGCTGGAAGTTTGCCATCTTACTGGTGGGGGCCCTTTATTCCCCCCTTTCTCCTCTATGGGGTTGTGGACGTTGCTTTCTCTCTGGCTGCTTCCTGCTGAACGGGGGCGGAGAAGGGAGTGAGGGCTTGAGGACTGGGAGGAAAGGGTTGATAGGACTCCCCACAGTAAGGACGGGTAGATGTGGACTTCTTCAGGTTGGAAATCAATGAAGGTTCCCTGTAACCATAGGTCGAGGACCTGTTGATTCCAATGGTGCCAAGAGGATATGGGTGTCAGGAGCCAGGCGTCTGCGGCCATTGTTTCCAGGAACAGTTTCCAGCGGAGAGAGGGGTCCATCTCAGCGTGTGGTGAGGAGGTCACGTGAGGGTGAGGGATCTTCTGTGGCCAGAAGCTGGTAGTTCCTGAGTAAAAGCTGGTTGAAAGCTTGATTAGAGATTTTTCCGACTTGGGATTTGATGAACTTTATTATACAGGGTAAGAAGAGACAGGCGATAAGAATGATTATTATGGGGCCTGCAATGGGCCAGAGCCAGGTGAGGAGGGGGTTTGTTAGTATCAAAGAGAATGGGTTGGAATTGGAAGCAGAGTGGAGGCTGGAGGCAAGGTCGGTGAGTTTGGTAATGTCAGTTTCTACAATGCCGGATTCGTTGATGTAATAGCAGCACTCTTCCCAGAGGAAGACGCAGGTGCCACCCTTCTTGGCTGTAAGCAGATCTAAGGCCCGCCGGTTTTGAAGGGTGACTTTAGCTAGCAAAGTGACCTGTCTTTGGAGAGAGGCTAGAGAATCGGCAGTGGATGTCAGGGTTCCCTCAAGTTTGGCATTGAGATCTCTAACTGCCCATAGAGAGTGACCCAAGGCTTCTCCCAAAAACCCTGCCCCAATGGCTGAGGTGATCAAAGAGATACTGACCATGATGGGAAGGAAAGCAGCCCTTTTTGTACGTGAGGGCAAGGGAGGTTGGAGCTCAAGGAATTCTGCCATGCTGTAAAGTGTAAGCTGTGGGATTAGGGTGATGAGAATGCAGGGTGTGCTGGAGTTGGGAGGCAGTGAAGTGCCCTGGAGGGGGGTGGAGTCGGGACTACACAGTGGTGGATGGTGAGATTATCTGCATATTCTGGTTCTCATAGGGGTATGTCTGCCAGGGGGCAGAGGGGTTGTCTTTCTGCATGGAAGGAGTAGTTGGAAATATTAAGGGCCACGGCAGCCAGCAGTGGGTGCTGTAGTGATGCACACAAGAAACAACTGGCGGTATTAAGGGTGTGGTTGAGAAAGATGGTGGTGTCCTGAATGAGCTATAAGGAAGAGTAGGAGAAATGGGAAGAGAGGCGGGGATAAGAAGATGAAGAGGCGCTGTCAAGAGTTTGGATAATGACTTTTTCAGAATGTCTGATATCTGATGCAACTTGAGAGATCTGGGAATGAGAGGGAACATACTTTCGAGAGATATGAAGGGTACCATGGGGGGTTGAGGACCCCCTGTAGTAAACTGAGGCTGTGACTCTGGCAGCCCATCGAGAGTCCCAGGGATCTGGGATTGATAAGAAGAATGAGCTGTTGGGATATTTCATGAAACAGTTAGAGGAGTAATACTGTGGGTACTGGAAGTTACCCATGTAGTGAATGGCGCAAGACCAGTAGGGACATCTCCTGTAGGTGTCTGGCCATCACCTGCAATAGGCTTGTTTTTGGTCATAGAGGAAGCAGAGGTAGGGAGAATAAAGGTAGCTGCTAGTGAACACTTCGGTGGAGGGAGGAAAGTGGAGGTATAAAGACTCAGAGCGGCTTTTTAGAGGGCTATCTGATGTGGCAATGAGGGCAGTAACTTTTGTTTGATGCTGTGTGTAAGTCTGTCTGACTTTGAATCACCATACAAAGGAGGCTGGGGTGGTGGGGAAGACAATAGGAATGAGGAAAAAAAGCGAGAGAGCAGTAAAGGAGGAAAAAGTCATGATTCGGGTATGGATGGCAAAGGGGGTGAACGGGATTTTGGAGGAAAGAGGACAGTAAGGTCAGGAGTCTGGAGGGAGGGAGGGAGAGTCTGTAAACTTTTGTAGGTTAAGAGATCTTTTAGGTGATGTGGGGACAGAATGGTAAGGGGCACCCTGAATGTCAGTTTATGAGCTTCCTTCTGCAAAAGCTGTCTAGCGGCTAATATTCATAGGCAGGGGGCCCATCTCCGAACTGTGGGGTCTAATTGCTTGGAGAGATAAGCTACTGGGGCAAAGGATGGGCCATAATATTGGCCTAGGACTCCTAGAGCTTGACTGGACCTCTCATGAATGTATAATGAGAAGGGCTTCGACAATTCAGGAAGATGGAGAGCTGGGGCTTCCACAAGGGCTTGACGGAGCTTAATGAAGGCGTGTCGGGGTGAGGAGGATAATGGTTCTTTAGGGGGGCCCCTCCTGAGGTCATATAGGGGTCTTGCCAACAGGGAGAAGTTAGGGATCTACACTCTAAAATATCTAGCCAGGCCTAGAAAGGAAAGGATTTCTGTCTTGGTTTTGGGAATGGGCAGGTCAGAGAGGAGCCATTTTCTGTCTAAGGTAATGGACTTTCTTTGTTGAGATAGAAGGAATCTGAGGTAAGTGACAGGAGGGGAAGAGATTTGAGCTTTGACGAGGGATACTCGGTAACCTCTGGAAGCTAGAAGGTTAAGTAGGGAGGCAGTGTCAAGTTGAGACTGTTCCCATGAGGGACTGCAGAGTAGAAGATCGTCCACATATTGTAGTAAGGTGGACTCAGGGTGATCATGATGAAACTGTTTGAGGTCCTGAGCTAGGACCTGTCTAAAAATATGGGGACTATCTCGGAAGCTTTGTGGCAAAACTGTCCAAGTGAGTTGTTCAGAATGTCTTGTGTATGGGTCCATCTAGGTGAAGGCGAAAAAATCTTGGGATGAGGGGTCCAGAGGGATAGGAAAAATGCATCTTTGAGATCTAGGACTGAGAAGTGGGAGGCCAAGGCAGGGATCTGCGATTAAAGGGTGTACGGATTTGGAACTAAGGGATTGATAGGGACAACAGCCATGTTGATGAGGCGAAGGTCTTGGACAAGGTGGAAAGATCTGTTGGTTTTTTTAACAGCTAATATGGGGGTATTAAATGGGGAGTGAGTGGGTCTGAGGTAATTTTTGTTTAAGAGATCTTGAATGATGGGTTGGAGGCCTATGAGGGCTGAAGTTGTTAGGGGGTATTGGGCCTGACAGATATACTGAGAGGGGTCACATAATTTGATAGAGGCAGGAGGACATAGAGCCATGGAGGAGCTTGTAATGTCCCAAACTTTGGGATTTACAGGGTGTATGAGGGCGGAACCAGAGCTTTCATTGGGTAGAGGGGGGTCGTCGGCTATGAGGGCCATCAGAAAGGGAGTACTGGGGGCTGTGGGAGTGGATATAGTTATGGAAATGTGGAGGAGAGAAAGGATGTCCCGTCCTAGTAAAGGGATGGGACACTGGGGCATAACCAGGAAGGAGTGGGAGAAAGGTATGGGATTGTCTTGGATTGTGCATAAAAGGGGGGATGTTTAATGGGAAAATCTGTTTACCTCTTACCCCGACTATAGGAGTAATGGCTGGCGTGGTAGGGCCCTGGTATTCTCGCAAGACTGAGGTGGCTCCTGTATCTAGGAGGAAGGAGATGGGGCGACTGTCTACTGTTAAAGTAACCCTGGGCTCCTGTTTGGTGATAGAAATGGTTGGGCCAGAAGCCCCTGGGCCCCGTCAATCTTCTTCTGCCAGCCCCACTATGGCAGGCTTAGGATGGGGGTTGTTTGTCCAGCCTCCCCTTCGGGTGGTTGGGCAATCAGACCCCCAGTGGCCCTTTTTGTGGCATCTGGGGCATAGGGTGGTAGGAGATCTGGGGGAGGGGCACGCCCTTGACCAATGTCCCTCTTTTCCGCACTTGAAACAAGCTCCTGGGAGGGGCTTGTTTGTAGAGGGGCGCCCAGGTTGTGGTTTTATCAGCTGGGCCAACATTTGGAAATTGGCCTGAACAGCCTTTTGTTTACGGCAGTCTTTCTCCTCCTTCCAGTTATGGAAGACTTTAAAGGCCACTGTTAGGATCTCAGTCTGTGGGGTAGCGGGGCCCTGTTCTAACTTTTTGAGTTTAGCTTTAATGTCGGGGTAGCTTTGAGTTAGGAAGTATGTCATAAGGACATGTCTTCCTTCAGGTGTTTCTGGGTCCAGGCTGGTATACTGTAATAGGGCTTGAGTGAGTCTGTCTAAGAACTTAGAGGGGGTTTCATCTCTCTTTTGAATTATGTCTTGGAGCTTTTGAAAATTGACTACTTTATGAGCTGCCTTCTTCAGACCTGCTATTAAGCAGGAGGCAAAAATATCTCATGAGCGGAGACCCATGGCAGTGTTATAATCTCAGTGTGGGTCTTGTTCGGGGACAGCAATGGGGCCAGGGGAATAGGTGGGGTCAGTCCTGTGGGTTTCGGTAGCGTGCATTTGGGTGAAGTCCCAAACTCGTCTATGCTCTTCAGGGAGGAGAGTATTGGCCAGGAGCATGAAAATGTCATAATGTGTGAGGCTGTAAGACTGGAGGGTCCATTGAAACTCCCTGATGTATGTCGTGGGATCAGTGGAAAAGGAACCTAGGCATTTCTCTAGTTGGGCTAAATCTCCTAAGGAGAAAGGGACGTGAACGCGCACGATGCCTTTGGATCCTGCTACCTCGTGGAGGGGGGCGGTAATTTTGGGAGGCCCTTGGGACCAAGTCTGAGGGAGACTGAAGGGTTCTGGCTCATTCTGTGGGGGAGTGACGTGGTCTAGCCACGCCTAGTTGAGCAGGTCCTGAAGTGCGGAAGGGGGGCAAAGAAAATAAAGAAAGATAGAATCGGACCCACGTGTTGCCAGCCAGCAGCCCAGCTGCTTGCCTCTGCCATTCTAGTTGGGCTTGAACTCATGACTCTGAGGTTAAGAGTCCCATGCTCTACTAACTGAGCTACAGCAGGGCTCCGGTTAATTGCTTATGGAATGCGTAAACAGAATGTTCTTTGTTCTCCATTCCTGCCACATTGGCAAGTGGGGGAAGGGCATAGCTAGAAGCAGGGGCGGTGTTTCTACACATCTTCAAGGTCTCCCTATTTTCAGAGTGAGGAGTCTTGGCTCATCTTCGAGGACAAGATATGTTTTTGTGGACCGATAACTTCCAAGGACTGCACCAGTTGTTCTCTAGCTTGTGCTTTCCATGCTGCTTTCAGACATGGGGGAAGGTGCTTTCCCATTCTCCGTACAAACAAGTGAAAAGACAAAGGTGGTCCCTAACAGGGGAGAAGCAGGTGATGAGGGCAAAGATGGAGGAGGCTCCCGGGACCTAGTTAAAGGGATGCTGAAAGGCTCAGGCTTAATCTGCGGGGACGAAGGCGGAGGAGGTGAGATGGGGGAGGAGATGGTGGGGGAGGAAGGGAGAAGGGTTGTTGTAGGAGAAGAAGGGGAAGGGAGTGAACGGGAGGCTTCTGTGGGGGTGGCAGCTTGCAGGCTAGGAGAACTTGGGAGGGTGCGAGGGGAGGAGGAGGTGGAAAGCTTCGATATAGGGAATCTCCTTCCATTTTTTCAGGTGCTGGCAGTAGTTATAAAGATCGCGAGTGATGTTAGGATCAAGAGTTTCCCCTGCGGGCAATTGGTTGTTATTGTCTAGGGGGTATGTCGGCCAATCTTGGGAGCAATATTTACGGAGAAGTTTTGGTTTTATATCAGGTGTCAGGGAGAGGGTAGCCAGATGCTTAAGCAGGCATTCAAGAGGTGAACTTTCAGGGAGGGATGAGGAGGCTCCCATGGCTAAAGGACAGAGAAGGAGACAAACAGGGGAAGATGAACGGAGATCCTTGGACTGGAAGCAGACCGCAAGGAGACAAAGGGCGTCCCCAATGATCCTTGGTGGTCTGCGGAAACTCGCATACGAGTCAGAATTTCTTAGGAAGTGTGGGTAGTCACCCAGACTTCTCTAAGAAGGCAGATTGCCAGAGTCACGAGGTACCTAGTGCTAGGAGTTTTCGGCAGACAGAACAGATTTCAGCAGACAGAGCAGAAGGAGGGGGGGAGGGGAAGGGAGCATTCTCATCCGCAAAGGAGTCACCTCGTTTATGGCTGTTGGAGGGGGTGAGCCTGAGAGTCTGCCTCAGCCATGAAGACCTGAGGCAGGGATTTATGGCTGTCGGAGGAGGGGCCTGAGGGTCCGCCGCAGCCGTGAAGGCCTGAGGCGGGGATTTATGGCTGTCGGAGGAGGGGCCTGAGGGCCCGCTGCAGCCGTGAAGGCCTGAGGCGGCAAGAGTTCCCTCCTCGTCCCTGAGCATCAGGGCCTTGCCGGACAATCATGGTCAATGGCACTGCGATAGCTCGGAGAAGAGTGGCCCACGCCAGGGAAATTTTGCTTAAAAAGTTTCAGCACTGATGGAAGGGATGGTGAATGCGTTTATGACTGTCGGAGGAGGGGCCTGAGGGTCCGCCGCAGCCGTGAAGGCCTGAGGCAGGGAGAGTTCCCTCCTCATCGCCGAGCGTCAGGGCCTTGCCGGATGATCACGGTCAATGGCACTGCAGGGAAGAGTGGCCCACTCCGGGGGGAAAACTTACCTAAAGGCCAGAGAGGAGTGGTGAGTGTGATGAGCCAGTGCCGGAAAAAGAGGATGAGGGCAAGCTGCTGCTGGTGTCGGGGGAAAGACGGGGCCCAGTTGGGGTGTCCCGTCTCCCGGGTTTCGGCACCAATGAAAGGAAAGGAGGGACACACAGCAGCAATTCACCGGAGAATTCCCCTTTATTAGGGAAAGGTGCTGGGTTATATAGGAAGGGGCATGAATTGATTGAGGTGTCACTTCTATGGGGCTGGTGGCTGTTGGCTAGGTGCGGGATTGGGAGGGGGGCGAGAGGTGATTGGGCTTCAAGTGGCGCCGGCGGGAACTGAGGACCCCGAAGAGAAGCCGGAAGTTTGCCATCTTACTCGTGGGGGCCCTTCAGAAGTAAGAGGGAATGAAGTGATAATGAAGACTTCAGAGAAGAGTTGACCAGAACAGAGCTCTGAAGAAGAGGAGTGTCTTGGCAATGGCTTTCAGCCCGGGCAAGTTCGCTATGGATTCAGTGTGACCAAAGAAATTGACCACAAAACGCTCTTTGGGGTAAAAGGGTCTTACAAAACTGCCGTCTGGCCCATCTCTCTCTCCTGCTCCAGCAGCCACAACACAGGCCCTCCCCCTCACCTCTCAGGTACAGATAAGCCATCTGTTGCCTGTGTAATTACCCACTGATATGGAGATGAACTTCTCCACCCCTGAGGAAAGATGCAAATGCACTAAAGCTATATTTCTTTCCACCTCTGAATGCCTATTGATATGCAGATATACCAAAGCCAGGCGAGATATTCTGGAAATATTACAATTTTACCCACAAGGAGAAACCCAGAGTTTTCTGATCCTAAAATCAAAACAATTTGTACTATTCACATTCATAAACTTCTCATCTTTGTTGTCTATCCAAATAAAGAAAGCCTGTCCTTTAGCACCAAGCTCAGATTTTGCTACGTCCCTAAAAACTTGCTGACAACACTTTGAATGATTATTTATTAGGTGATTTAATTGATGAATAACAACATGTTACCTTATGAAATCCCTTTGTCATCAAAATGTTTATGTTATAAATTCTAGTATGTCCATATTTGTGACTAATCACATCAAGCACACAGCAAACTTTCTTTATCATACTTTCTACTGTTTTCTTATAGTGTCTTGGAAATTGCCTCAAAAACATTGTTTAATAGATTTTTCATATAATTTTAAGTCTTCTTCTATAGTCTTAATTAAAAATAACAGTTACAAAAGTCCTAACTGCATATCTCTTACTACTATACAAATATGGTGAAAACATTAACAATTTAGAAAATGGAGAAGAGGAGATCAAATTATTAAAATATTTAAATTATATAATATTTTAAATTAATGAGATTTTATGCAGTAATCCAAACTAAGCAAACATGAAGAGCTGTTCAGTTGCTAAACAATTCTTTCAGAAATCAGCATGTGGTTTCTGCCTTCCCATGGAAACTAACAGGATTTCAGCAGATTGCAGCTTTTGTTCTTAGGCAAGTTATTCCAGGATCTCTGTCCCATTTTTCAGAGAAGACCTGCTTATATACTAAAAAGAGGAAGCATACACTATCTATAGGTGTCTTACATAAAATTCCTTCTGGATTTACAAAGTATACCCTTATTTATGTTTTATCTTTTTAGAATAGAAGCAGCCAAAACAACTTTTAAAAAGAACAAAATTAGAGAGTTTATAATGCCTAATTCCAAGACTTACTATAAAGCTACAATAAACAAGGCAATATGTCAGTGGCAAAATAAACAAAGATATTTAATATACTGAAACAGAATGGAGTACATATATAGATCTACACATATATAGTCAATTGATTTTTTGACTAAAGTACCATGGCAATTCAATGGAGAGAAAATGTAGTCATTTCAACAAATGGTGTTGGACTCACTAGAATACACATAAAAAAACAAATGAACAAACTTACCTAACATCACATACAAAAATTAATTCAAAGTAAATCATAGACCTAACATTTAAAACTGAAACTATAACATTTCCAGAGGAAAACATAGGAGAAATACTTGTAACCTGGGGTTAGGCAAGGATTTCTTTGGTAGGAGCTAAAAAACATAACTCGTAAAACCATGAAAGAAGAAGAATTGACAAATTGGACTTCATCAAAATTTTCAACTTCTACTCATCAAAATACTTCTACTCATCAAAATACACTGCTAATAAAATGAAAAGGCAATCCACAGACTGGGATAAAATATTTGCAATACACATACATAACAAAGGGCTTGTGCCCAGAATAATAAAGAACTCTCAAAATTAAAAAAAAGAAGACTAACAACCCAAGTACAAAATTATAAAGTAAAATAAAGGGTTTGAATGAATATTTCAATCTTGAAATTATGTAAATAGCAACAAAGCACATGAAAAAATCCTCAGCATTTTTAATCATTAGGAAAATGCAAATAAAAATGACAAGATATCACCAAACACCTACTGAATGGCTAAAATTTTTTAAATCTCTATCTAATGCTAGCAAGGAAACAGAACAATTCCTGGTAAAAATACAAAATGATTTAGTCACCTTGGAATAGTTTGGGAGTTTCTTATAAATTGCTATACAACTCAGCAATCTCATTTCTAGATATTTAACCAATAGAAATGGAAATATATGCCTAGATAAAGATCTGAATACAAATGTTTATAGCAGCTTTATTCAAAAGTGCCAAAAACTGTGAACAGCGTAAATGAGCACCAACCAGTAAAGGAATAAACAAACTTGGTATGTCCATACAGTGGAATACTACTCAGCAATAAAAAGAAGCAAACTACTCAGTGGAGTATGGGGGGACTTGATAATATGGTTGAATGTAGTAACCACATTGTTTTTCATGTGAAACCTTCACAAGAGTATATATTACTAATACCTTAAAAAGAAAAAGAAGCAGACTACTGTGTGACATGGGCAAATCTCAAAACCATTATGATTAGTGGAAGAAGACAGATATGAAATGCTTTATGCCATATGATTCCATGTATATGACATTCTGGAAGTGGCAATACTATAAGCACAGAAAGCAAATAAATGACTTCCAGGGATAGAGGTGGGGTAAGGGAACTGACTATAATGGACATGGAGGAACTTTTTAGGATCATGGAGTTTTCTCTATCTTGATTGTGGTGCTAGCTATGCAACTATATCTGTTTGTGAAAACTCATCAGGTTGTACATCTAAAACAGGTGAATTGCATTGCATATAAATTACATCTTCCATAAAAAGAGAGAGAAACCTGTCTTAGCATCCCAACATAAGTTGAGAGAGTAAGAATTAGATTATACTATGGCTATTCAATTGCTGTCCTGAAGAAAATACAAAAGGGATCTAAGACCCTTCTTTCATTGTTGTCCCTTGGCCATATTGGGCTAACACTCTTATCTACCAAATATTTTTACTGAGCCCAAAAGAACTTGAGTGAATGAAAACACCACTTTAAGTAGAAGGCATGGTTTTAAATACCTAAACTCTAACAAAGCATAATAGCAATAATAGTCAAAACACTCTGACTCATTTCCCAAGTCTTCTGGATGCAGACTTCAGTTTTATTTCTATTACATGGACTTAGGATTGTGATATATGTAGTGTACACACACAATTGTAATGCAATACACGGAATTATTATCAGACTAAATCATTATCACTTGTGTGTTTCCAGTGTGACTGCCTTCTTGTCCCTGTAATCGTTGTTTATGATCTGCACCACTTGTCTATATTGTGTGGACCAAGCTAAAACAGCATTATTAGCAGTCATTTGCAGCCAGGCCAATCAGATCACGTTATTACCATACTGTCAATTGTCTTTTGTTCATTAAAAAGATGTGATCACAAAATGGAAAACTACTAAACAATTCCATTAGAATATTGCTCCTGTTTGGATGCCTCTGGTATTTAGATTCTGGAATAAATCATTTTGTACCATGGGTTAACACCATAAGAGTGAATCAGAATGCCTCAAAAAATATGTTGAGAAGCAAGAGCAGTAGACCCAGAGCAAAATCCTTAGAAACACCAATGAACAGAATAAATGGAGGTATGAATAGGACCAAAAAATGAATGATCTGAGAAGCAAAACAGAAGAACTAGGTAGGATCATAGAAGTCAATGGAACAGAGTTTCAAGGGCTTACTGGTCTATACTGTCAAAAAATCCATCAGCAAGGTAAGGATTGAAAAGTGTCCACTTGAAATGGCAAGGTGGTGATTCAGGGAAATATTTGCTGAAATGATTTTTTTGTTGAGTCAGAAGCAGAACTTCTGTGGTAAAGGAAGAGACTGGCCTAGAAAAGGAAGAAGAGAGATTGGAGTGTAGCTAGAATGGTTGCAGAAAAGACAGTCTATTTTTAGATGGTAAAAAGTTGAGCAAGTTGACAGACTTGGGGTAAAGGGCCATGAAAGAGTGAGAGGTTAAAGTCTTAGAAGGGAGGGCAGACACTGATTTATGCAACCAAGTCCTTGAAGAAGATAGAGGATTTAGGATTGGATTAAAAGCAGAGGCTGCATGTTTTCATGTATATCTCCCCCTTCAATTAGATTGTAAACTCCTTTACATAAACTATATTCTTCAGTTCTACACAACTTAGCCATGGTAGGAATACAATGAACAAGCGGCGGTTCATTAAATGAAACCTCCTTATCTAACCAACATAACATCTTCAGTTTCTTTTGGTTCAAAGTCAACAAGTTTGAAACAAATCCAAATCTAAATAGTCCTTATTTCTACCAGTTGTTATAATGTTGGCTGTAAATACTTTCAGTTCTCACTTGGTATTCACCTTAAATATGATAAACTAAAGTCAAACATTTGGATTGGAAGATACAAACTCTTATCTTCCTACAGAGCTTTTTAATGGGCCTTGTATATAGAGGGTGCTTCATTTGTTGTGGAAATCTACCTATGTGCTTGGATTCCCACAAGCCTTTATAAAAACCAAGAGCGTTTTCTGAGAATCAGAGCAATACTACACATGTCCAAATTAAGAATGAACAGTGTTAGATTAATTACCACAATAGGATATTTATCACAAGGGCTTCACCTGAGAGCAGTGTGATTAAGAGTAGCACATCTGTGAAAGCTGAACCCAGAACTGCCCTTTTAGCTGCATGTTGGAACCAGTAAAGGTGACAGCTGGTCACTGGAGTCTGTGCCTATCCCCACAAATGGCTTCACTTTATTTAAATATTGTTTTTTATACTTTTTAAATGGACTTTTCCAAAGCAGACAGGTCTTCTTCCCATTAAACCTTCCCTATTCTTCTCTTTTTAGAAAATATAATCACCAAAAACAACAAAAAGAGGTCTTTTTACAAGAAATAACAAGTGTCAGCAAGGATTTGGAGAGAAGAGAACCCTCATTATACTGCTGGTGGGGATGTGAATTGATGCAGCCCCTGTGGAAAACAGTATGGAGGTTCCTCAAAAAACTAAAAACAGAAATACCACATGATCCAGCAATTCCACTTTTGGGTATTTTTCTGAAGAAAACAATATTGCTAACTTGAAAAGATTTATGCACCCCCATATTCACTGCAGCATTATTTACAATAGCTTACATATGGAAACAACGTAAGTGTCTATCAATGGATGAATAGAGAAAGATGATGTTATATAGGTGGAATATTATTCACAGTGGACTATTATTTGGCCATAAAAAATAATGAAAGCATGTCATTTATAACAGCATGAATGGGCCTTGATGGTACAATGCTAAGTAAATCAGACAAAGGAAGACAAATTCCATATGATCTCACTTATATGTGGAGTCTGAAAACAAAACAAAACACTGAGCTTATAGATATGGAGGACAGATTGGTGGTTGCCAGAGGTGGGGAATTGGTACAAGGGGGATGGGTGAACGGTTTCAAAACATAAACTTCCAGTTGTAAAATAAGTAAGTCACTGGGATATAATATACAGCAGAGTGACTTATAGTTAACAATACTGTATTGTCTATTTGCAAGTTGCTAAGAAAGGAGATTTTAAAAGTTCTCACCACATGAAAATTCATTTTGTAACTATGTACGGTGATGAATGTTAACTAGACTTAATTGTGGTGATCACTGTGTACTATATACATTTATCAAGTTATTATGTTGTACGCCTGAAATTAATATAATGTTATACATCAGTTATGCCTCAATTTTTTTAAAAAGTCTTTTCAGTGGTGATATGTTCCAAAAGGGAGTATTTTCACCATACCTTTTTCCTCTGTGATTAGATTTTAACAGTTGCAACAGGAAGTGCAGCTAACACTGGGCAGCCCATTTGACAGGCCTTTCTGGCTATGTTCACATTTGACATGGCTGCTTTTGAATATCCCAGTGAGATATAGTTCTGATTTCTTTATTCTATAATTTTTCACGTGTAAAGGAGAGAAACATTTTCTCCTTCAGGAGCCAAAATGTCATTGTTTTCTGGTTTCCATTTCACTTCATAAAAGTGAAGTGGATGAAGTGCCGAGGGCTGATAATTTTATACGCAGAGTAACTTGTAGAGGATTAAAATGGTGCGAGCCTTTTGGAAAATAGTTTGGCAGTTCCTTAAAATGCTAAACACAGAGTCACCATATGATCCATCAATTCCACTCCTAGCTACAAATTCATGAGAAATGAAACTATATGTCCGCACAATAACTTTTATGTACTTGTTTATAACAGCCAAAAAGTAGAATCAACCCAAATATCTAGCAAATGATAAATATAATGTGGTATATTATTCATACAATGAAATACTTAGCAATAAGAAGGAAGTACTGCTACAAATGGGTGAACCTTGACTACATAGTGTTAAGTGAAAGAAACCAGACATAGAAGATTACAGATTATATGACTCCATTTCAGGCAAACCCAAAAAGACAGAAAGTAGATTAATAGCTGGCAAAGATGGGTGGAGAGGAAGGAATGGGGAGTGACTGCCAATGGGTATACAGGGTTTCTGGCTCTAAAACTGATGATGGTGATAGTTGCACAACTCTGAATATACTAAAAATCACTGAATTGTACACTTGAAATATGTGGATGGTATGGTATGTGATGATTATATCTTCACAAAGAGGTTTATAAATAAAGTAAGTTGACCCCTTAGCCACCATCCCACTCAAAAAAGCATATGACTTGAAAGAATTTCATATGGAGCATTGACTTGGGTGCTGGAGAGAGAATTATGAAGGCAATTAAAAGCTTAAAAGTTCACATTGGAGTTCTATGAAAAGAGGTTTACAAAAATCTGTAAATATTCTGAATCAGCCTTTATAAGCATTTTTGTTATCACTCTCATGGGTGATTCTGGGCTTTCACCTTTGTATAATGTGAAAGCAAATTCATAGGTACAGTCTGCTCAAACCAGTAAGATTCATAATGTATCACCACTTTGGCAGGACTCCTGTCCTGGATATCTGTGTTACAAAAGTGATTTTTTTTTTTTGAGAGGGTATCTCTCATATTTATTGATCAAATGGTTGTTAACAACAATAAAATTCTGTATAGGGGAGTCAATGCTCAATGCACAATCATTAATCCATCTCAAGCCCAATTCTCGTCAGTCTCCAATCTTCTGAAGCATAACGAACAAGTTCTTACATGGTGAACAAATTCTTACATAGTGAATAAGTTCTTACATGGTGAACAGTACAAGGGCAGTCATCACAGAAACTTTCAGTTTTGATCACGCATTATGAACTGTAAACAATCAGGTCAAATATGAATATTTGTTTGATTTTTATACTTGATTTATATGTGGATCCCACATTTCTCCCTTTATTATTATTTTTATTTTTATTTTTAATAAAATGCTGAAGTGGTAGGTAGATGCAAGATCAAGGTAGAAAACATAGTTCAGTGTTGTAAGAGAGCAATTGTAGAAGATCAGGTGTGTGCCTGTAGACTGTGTCAATCCGAGCTAGACAAGGGCATTAAAACATCCACGGATGCAGAAGATTTCTCTCAAAACAGGGGTTTGAGGTTCTAAGCTTCACCACTGTTGATCCCCAATTTCTCACCTGATGGCCCCCCTGCGACTGTGCCTGTCTTAGGTTGTTCCTCCCTTGAGGAATCTTACCCATCTCTGGCTAACCAGTCATCTTCCAGGGCCATACAGGGAGATGTAAAGTCGGTAAGTGAGAGAGAAGCCATATTGTTTGAAAAGGTTAGCTTTTTACTTCTTTGCAGATTTATGCCCTGTGGCTTCTATGCCCAGCATTTGTCTTGAGGTATCTTTACCACTTGAAGGAATTATGATACTCAGTAAATTCGATATGAGGCACGAATTCTATTTAAGGGTTGTAATTAGGAAGGAAGAAGAAATGCTATAGAGGTAGCAGATGGAAGAAAACATGGGAGGATTGATTATTTATTTGACATATCTTCTGGTAGAGTAACTTAAGCATGTATAGGTTTTAAACTACTAACTAAATTGCGCACACATATTAACATAATAGGAATACAGTTATATAAACAAAGCAGATCTATAATTATCAGCCATCTCCAGTGAAGCCAAGAAAACCAGTTAGGCACCCTAGGCATTTGTGAAAATTTGTCTATGATATGATGGATATTGTCCAACTGTACTTGAACAGTCTGAGAGAAATCAGACAAATTAAAGCAACCCATTTCTGGGAACTGTTCACATCCCATATGTTCTTTTAACCATAGATAGTCTGTAGTTGTAAGATTTTGGAGCGCTACAACTTGCACTTCTCCTAATTCTTGGTTGAGTTCCAACAGTATAGATCCAGTCAAATTTGTTGTTTTACTGAAAGCACAGGCCAGCTTAGATATCTCCTTCTTCATTCTAATGGCAAGTCCAGGAATCGGTGGGATGAATGCAGCTACAACTGCAGCATCGCCTGAATCTTTGTTGAGGTTTTTTGATGATCATCTTCTGGTATGACTCTTCCAGAGAGTGCTGATGTTGGAAGTTCTTCCTCATATCGTATCTTAGTTCATTTTCTGGGTAGCCAAATTAGGCTTTGATCTTCTGTATAAAAACAAACAGACCCTTTGCCCATACTTTGATATGCCCTTTATACCATTGTGTAGAACTCATTGGAGGTCACCACATAGACACTGCTTTTTTTTTTTTTTTATTAAGAGAAAGGAATATTATCAGAAAAGTGTACCTCCATAGCCGATCATCTGACACCCTTTAAGTGATCAAAATTAAGGATATTTAG
The DNA here is from genome assembly GCF_040802235.1 of Manis javanica. Classification (NCBI taxonomy): domain Eukaryota; kingdom Metazoa; phylum Chordata; class Mammalia; order Pholidota; family Manidae; genus Manis; species Manis javanica. The sequence goes on from NC_133157.1 coordinate 157,425,683, forward strand.
AGCATGCGTTAATCTTTGATTTACCATTAGTTTTATCCTATCAAGGAGTAATCCCCCTTTTCTTTCTTTCTACAAAAGTGATTTTTAATCTCTGTCTGCACTGATTCAGTGTGGATGGCTTAGAATAAACTCACTACCACATTTGAAAAATACAGCTAACCAAGGTCCTCCCACAGTGGGCCAGTATGCCTTATTTTATGTTAAACAACAGCACATAATTGAGGATTCAAAAATTGGAGATCACAGAAACAGCATCTTAATTCTTCATTAATTAGCTTATCTAATTCACTACTACTTTACTACTTGATTTTGACCCTTAAAAGACCACAACAGTTTCAGGAAAACATTTCTTTCATCAAGAGATGTAGAATGTCAATTGATAACCTTCCATTGTAACAGCCATTTCCAGTTTTCTTTTGGGGGAAGAAAGGGTAAATAGGCCACACTTCGCGAAGCTGGTTCCTGCCCTTCTGTTTAGAATAACACCTCCCCCTACAGAATGTGTGTTCCAGGCCTTCAGCCCCACTGTGGTCTTCTTGTCCATATCTGCTCACCTCTCTTTCCTGTCATCATAATCAGTCATAATTTAATTCCACTTAGAAGGATTTAAAATATTCCTTTCTTCTTCCTGGGACATGGAATACTCAGACTGCATAGCTGGTCAGGCACCGTTGTAGGCACGTGGACTGAAAGAAGTCACTCTTCATTCTCAACTGTCACACCATCCCCAAATGACTGGCAAAGGTTAAAATCTCTCCTCCTCCCCTAGGTAGCATTCTTATGCATGGGCCAAGCCCAGTGAACTCAGAATTAGCAAATACTCCTTCAAAGAAAATGCCTGGCCATCTTCAGCTAATTGCAGTAGGATGCCCTATCTCAAGAATGCCAATTCATCTGTTCTTTGTTTCCTCTTCAGTTCTCTGCTGTCTTTAGAACATTTTTATATTTGTCTGATTCCCCTGGCTGTTGTAAGAGAAACAGCAGACTGCAATAAACTACTACATCTATCCAAAGTGGAACTTTAGAGTGACCTTTTTGATATGCAAATCTAGACACACCATTTTCCTATTTAAATCCTTTAATGACTCCCAATTACCTTCAAGATAAAAATCAGAATCTTTAAAAGACTTTATGAAGCCTTCTAAGAGAAGACCCTTGTTTGAATGTGCCATATTCTCTCATATGCCTAGACCTTTGCATCATTGCCTGTTCTTACTGGAATGTACCTCCTTCATGATCCTCTCTTAAGTAAGTCTTACTTGCCCTTCAGGACCCAGGTCAGTCCCTCCTTCTTCAGGAAGGTCATTTAGAACACACAAGACTTATTTAGGGGTTCTTGCCCAAATTCTCTTGTCCAACTGCATTGTGTTTATCTGTTTACTATGCTGCATTCCCTGCTAAATTCTTATCTCCTCTGATGATTGGGAAAATATTCTATTCATCATCAGAGGAACTTTTGACAGTAGAGTTTAGCAGCATGGACCCTGGAGCCAAACTGCCTGGGTTCAAACGTTAGCTCTGTTTCTTTCTAGCAGTGTAGCCTTGGCAAGGTTTTGAATCCTAGAATCTCCAGTTTAAGAGGAAATAGCAAAAGTGTTTATCTAGTAGGGTTGAGTTGGTCAAAAAGGGAGTAAACCCTGGGAAACAGACAGACTGTCCCATGCAATAACAGAGTGCCATAGAAAAAGAACCATAGCAAGTAAAAACAATGTCAGAGAAAGAAGAAGGGGGAGGAGAAAGAGGCAGGAATTATTGACTTATACCATCCTCCCACATTTTAGATAGACAGATGGGGGGGTCCTTATAATGTAAGGTAACTCCAATCAGGGTTTTATCCCCACCATTCTACCAAAATTATTCTTGAATACCACCTCTGCAATGGTAAATTCAACAGCCAATTCTCAGTCCTCACCTTATGAACCTATCAGCAACATTTGACCCAAACGATCATTCATTCCGCCTCTCTCTACTTGGCTTCAAGGATACTGTATTCTCTTGGCTTTCCTCTTGTCTCACTATTTTCCACACTATTTGTCTCCCTTGCTAGTTTCCCGTCCACCCCCTGACCTCAACGCTGCAGAACCCATGGCTCAGTCCTTGGTGCTCCCTGTTGTCTTCTTACTCAATCTTATGATGACCTCATTTGATTCTTAGCTTTAAATACTATCTATATGCCAAAGACTCAAAAATACCTCTCCATTCTAGACCTCTCTACTGAACTCCAGGCTTGTATATCAAATTGCCTACTTTATATCTCCCCCTGGATCTCAAATACATACCTCTAACTTAACATGTCCAAAACTGAACTTATGTTTCCCCAAACCTCCGCCCACAGCCTTCCCCATTTCACTTGATAATATATACAGCCTTGTAGTAGTTCTGACCAAAATCCATGTAGTAGGTCTGATCCAATGAAGGATCCAAATCCTTCATTCTTATTCTTTTCTCACATTCTGCATCATATCTGTTAGCATATCCTGCTGGCTCTACTCTTACAGGCCACTGTAAGAAACTTATCTTTTTAAAACAATTACCCAGAGGACACAGAAAACAACTTTCATTTACATCTCATTGCACGGGACTCAGTCTCATGTCCAAGCCTATGTCCAAGGCAGATCAAGAAATATAAGCCTCATTGTTACCTGAAGACAACTTCAGATTTCTTTTACTTTGGAGTGGAACAGGTTCTTGGAGTCAATCCCATCATATATTCTAAAGGATTCTGAACCTCTTTAGACTGATGTATATGTAGGCTGATATTTAAAAAAAAAAAACTAGCACTGAAGCCAGTTTTCTAAGTACCAGGTATAATACTATGTTGATAATATTGTATATCCAGGATGCCATAAGACACTTACTTCTCTATCTTGTCCAGCCAAGCTTCATACTTATTTCACTCAGGGGTCTGTTTAAAAGAATAGAATGTACTCTAGCTGGCTTATTAAAGGTTCACTGAAAAATCTATTAATGTTTATGAAATGGCTTATGGAATTGTCAGAACAGCTAAAGAAACATAGGTCTAGGTAGACAGACATTCCTCAGAATTAAGCCACAAGGGGAGAAGCTGTGCTCTGTGATCAAGAAGCCAACCTGAAAGCTTAGCAGCCCTGGAGCCACACCACTACTGCTACAATCAGAGAGCTGCCAAAGAAACACCAGTCAGCCCCCCACAGTGTCAGCTGAGAGACAACAGCAGGAACCGCAGAAATACAGGTGTTGTCTTGCCTCCAACTCACAAAAGCATCTGAACCTACGATTAACAAACCTAAGTGACATGCAGAATCTAGATGAAGAGACTCTGAAAGGAGGCTGGATTTCATGAAATGAAAAATCTTACGTAAAAGCCACGATTTGCAAATTTACGTCTATTACAAATGAATCTTGTTTATTTCTGTGGACAGCTAGAACAAGGCAACATGGATAAATGAAGTCTACAGGTAATTGGGAGAAAACTGTTTTAACTAGCATTTAAAAATCTCCTTTCCTTGATCATTTTAGTGGAAGTTATAATGAATAAGTCATAAAGTAAGTGTTTTGGGTTTCATTTTTGATTCTGCTTCCCTCCCATAGTATACTAATAAGTAGTAAAAGAGCTGAAAGGAAGACAGCTGTCAGGAAGACAAACACAATGCTTATATCACTCATTTACTGGAGAATCAGCCAAGGGAAAACTGAGCTTTGGTGGCATGTTTCCATACTGTGATGTTTATACCAACAATAAAATATTTAAGAATATGGAAAAAGACAGACATGCAAAGAATAAAAAATGTTGAGCCTTTGGAGTAAGGTAGTTCAAAATAAATCTTTAAATAGGCCTTTTAAAGCATAGAGGAAAAATGAGGGACAAAGGCCCTGAAAGGATATTTTCTATGAATCACAGCATTTGATTGAAAATGTTTGCAGTGGAACTAATTTGAGTTCCAGCCCAAAGAACATCAGCCAAATTGGATCTAGCCTATCTTTGCATTTCTATGAGCCTTGACTGGTCATTTTGGCTGGACCATAAATAAGGCAGGTGTTGGGCCTCATGCTAGTTGAACCTTCAGCGTTCTTACCTTATGTGAGACTTGGCTTTCTCCCCTTAGTCCCCTGAGCCTTGGGATTCAGCTGCTTCACCTCTCCGTTTAGCCTCCAGCTATACTTTTTCTTGAGGTTTACCTCCTCCCCCTAAGTTGGCACATAGTTGCCTTCAAATGTTTATTAGGATTGATTAATTACTTAGAGAATGATTGAATAGAACAGCCTCCCAGCCTCACATTTATTTGCTGTTTCCAAAATTAGACACACCAATCTTGAAAATATTAGTGTGTCTTATCCTTATGATAGGTGAGAGAAAGTGACAAGGCTCTAGGCCCTTAGTCAGTCTGCTTCATCACTGTCCCTATTCTCTAATTCCTGAAACTTTGTTTGTTAGCTGATACCTAATAGTGCCTCTCAGCTAGAAACTTCTTTTCTTGATCCTGGATTTTGGGCTGGGCTGCTTAGACTCACCTCCAGCCTGGAGTACATCAGGACTAGCATCAGTATTGAGACTGGCAGTGACAACTTGGAAAAAGACAGTAACTTTTTCCCCTCAGTCCACTGAGTCTTCCCCTGTGCTCCAGACCTGTCCAAACAAAGTTTAGACACTCCTGTCTCACTCACTCCCTAGCACCAGGAACTAGCACCATTGTGGTGGATTATTTTCCAACAATGCCTGTGATAATACTTCCCATTCTGCACACTCTTACAATGTGATTCTGACTCTTCTCCCAGGTTGGGCCTACGTTCCCTTCGTTTGAATCTGTGATTAGGGTGGAAGCAGTGTCATGTGACTTCGGGCCTAGGTCATAAAAGGCGATAGAGCCTTTTCTGGGGTCTCTTGGGTTGCTTGCTCATGGAAGCCCTACTGTGAGACAGCCTAAAGTTGGCCCACTTAGACGCACCACAAGGAAAGGTCAGGTGGAGTGCTCCAGCAGACAGCCCCAGGTGAGGTGCTGGCCACAAGGCATTTCCAAGCAGGAAGTGAAGATACTTCCAGATGATTCCAGACTCTATCCCTTAAGACATCCAAACTTTGACAACCCAACTCCCCCATGGCCTGTGCAAATTCTTAATCCTCACAATCCATGAACTTAATACAATGATTGTTTTATGCCACCAAGTTTAAGGAGCATTTATAATGCAGCAATAGTTACTAGAACAACCATTCATCCATTAAAAAAAAACTTACTGCATTTGTAATACATGTCAGATGTGCATTTTCAGTCCCTATGTGGGACTGCTGGCCATTTCCTGTGGAAATCTGAAAGATCCTTTCCTGGTCTCCAGAGAACTTGCAACTGTCCCTTCCACTCCTCCTAGAAGTCTGTGTCACTTTGGTCCTCAGAAAATCTTCCCCTTGGTCCAGTTCTCACTGTACTATGTGTGTTGTCTGCAGCACAATAGCTGTGTGCTTGCTAAGGTGCCCACACTTCATTGATGCTGGGATTATTCACCTATTATTCTAAATTAAAGTCTAAGCCAAAGCTTCCTGCTGCCATTTGGTTCAGAGGGGGAAACTCTACCCAGGAGCTTATGTGTCCAGCACGTTGCCTCCACAGCAGCTTCTATCTCACCAGCCTTCTTTGGCTACATTTGGGGCATAGTTACAACTACATTATAGGGTTATTTTGAAGGGTCAGTAGGACAAATGTGTTACCTGAAATATTGCCCAGCATACTGTAGGTACTAGTGCCTACCAATTTTTTTGACAGCCCCCTCTTTTGTAGTTCAAAAGGTCTTAAATTCCCAGAGGATGTTCCAGAATATTCTTGTTTCTAATCTGAGAAATATTCTAAATTCAAAGTCCATTTTGAAAGCTAAAATGATTTTCATGGTCTGTGACTGGTATTCAATCTGGATATATATATTTTTTTAATCTGAAGGGTCCACAGTTCATTTTCCCATTCTTACATGATACAGAATAATTTAGTTGATCTTTTTCTGTGATATTTCTAGCTTTCAGATGCTATTTCTTCTCTGAAGGTTCAGAAGTCCACAGACATGTTCTCAGGACCCTGGAAGAATTGTTATTATAGTTGTTATAAAATGGATCTTGATTATTTAAATATAATTTTAAAACAATGGCTTCAAATTCGTGGTCACTAATGTTTGCTGAGGCCATATCAGGGGAGTTTGTGAATCTGTATAGGTCCATCAGATTTTTGACTTGAATAAATGATAGATTGTAAACAGCTTTTCTGTTATCTCCAATATATGTAATACTATTCTAATGATCAATTTATTTTAAAGTGCTATTGAATTCATTTATATCAGTTTTGGCAAAATTGATTTTCCCAACCAGTGGCTATGGAAAGCATAATAACTATGATATGGAAATACAGAAAATATTTTCCTTGTAAAATTCCTTTTGCTCAAAAAAGTTCAAGTGTTATTTCCAACCATCTCCTCCTGGCATTGAAGGTGATGGATTTAGGCAGTCACCCTAGGGAACCAAGGGAGATTTTGGAATTACAGCGCCTAATATGAAGATTGCTTAACCATACATAATATTCATAATTTCTACCAAGGAAAAACAAGAGCTATTTCATAACATAGGCCCATTATACTGTAGCAATTCATGGGGAAGGGGGTGTTTCACAGAGTGCAATGGCTATTTTTGCACAGACCTCTGATGTAACAATATATAATGTGATGGCCAAGTAACTGGAGCACATTAATCAGTCTGTGACTGCCACCCAACCTCAAGTTGATTAAGATATTCTTCATAGAAAATATTCATTTCTAATAAAAAAAGGATTACTGTAAGAACAAGTCTTAGCTTCAGAGAGTTTTTATTTCCCCACACTTAACATGGCAAAGAATAATTTAGCTAATCTTTTTCTGTGGTATGTCTGGCTTACTTTTTAAACAGAAGGATTCCTGTTTCCAGAAAATCCATAAATGTCCACTTTTCTTTCAAAAACCAGGGTGACCTCTAATATGATTTCAATTTCACAGAGGGTGGAGGAAGGAGTGGCCAGGGGAATCACGTAAAATTATTGGTTCACTGCCATTATAATGAAAAACATGTGTACAGGGAAATTTCGAGCCATAAATCTCTCAGTGCACATAACTTCTAATTAAAACCTCATAACAGTCTTTTCCAAACAATGAACACAATTTTGAGTTCTAGTTCAATTTCATTATTTCAGAATGGACGTGAGAACTGTGTGTCTGGGAACATGTTGCTAGCATACTGTCACCAGTATAGCAGAAAAGAACATCGTAACTACCCTCTCTCAAGAAAATGTGGGAGGAGGGAGGTTGCTGGCTTTAAAAAACAGTATTTTTGGTACAGAATTCATATGCAGTGGGTCTCAAATATCCTGTTTGGCACCGAATTTAGATAACTATGTTGAATAAAAATTATCTGAGCTTTGTCTAGAATACATCTCACAATATATGCTGTTGTGTTGGTCCTGGGGATGGAGAGTATGTGCTGATGAAACCACAGTCCTGCTCTTTGAACCTTGACATCTCACACAGCCCTGTTTGCCCTTTGGCAACACCTTCTGGCTCATCTAAATAGTGTTAACAAATTCCAGGGAGTGAGTACAAGTGTTTTTCCAGAGGGAGACAGATTGCATTAAAAGGAATGAAATAAAGAGTCAATGATTCCAGTTTATGCCAAATTTCAAAAACATTCCATGAACGATGAAGAAAATATTTCCTTTCAGTTAGAATTGTAAGGAGAGAGCAATTATTTGGCCCTTAAACTTGTGTTTGAGGATTGTTTCTTGTCTCAGTTGGACAATATTGATAATGGTGAAAAACATGTTTAATCTATTAGTTTAAATGGAGCACTTACTCTGCCCTAAGGAGTCCTCTTTGAACTCCTTTTCCTTCTCCTGAAAGTCATGGCTAATCAACAGGCATTAATCTCTATTAAAATACAGTAAATCTAAAGGGTGTATTACTTGCCTCTTAACATCAAGTTAATTTATCAACTATGTATACACTCTAATGATAGTAGATAGAAATTGTAAATGGTACTTTTATTGAAGCAAAACAACATTTAACTGTAGGTACTACAGGTGATAAACTTCCAGCACTAGCTCAACTCAAAAACATATGCAACTGCCTGTGTGCCAACTCAAACAGTTTTATTGAATGCACCTGATTTTAAGTCCCCGTTTTAGCATTCCCTTTTAATATTTTAATAAGAACCAGTTATAGCCTAGCTAGCTTGTGCACATGTGTTTAAAATTCAGAAAGTTACATAGGACAAGCTTATCAATTAATAGAAACTCATCAGAAGCAGCATAACATGCATTTAATATTTTTAAAAAAACTTTTAAAATTAACTTGGCCCTTTGTTGTAAATGATTCTCACAATCTGCTTACAACATCTAAGGCCGGGTCTATCAAAGGCTTCCCAAGGCCCTTAATTCAGGACTGGCCTTTATGTTAAAGAGCTCAAGCTGCTGCCTGCAACAAGGACTCCCGGATCTCGACTAAACGAGGGTACCTAAGAGTGATCATTCTTCGCAAACATCTGTAGCCATTGAGTTGCAGACCTGTTCGCAGGGCCGGGAAGCAGGCCATTATGGCCTGGCCCTCTGTGTCCCCTCTCAGCTGCAAGCACACATAAGCGCCAGGTGCAAAACCCTCACTCAAGAGACTATAGATGAGTGTAATGGTCACAGCGATTACGAACTGACAATTATTCCCTCCCTATTGCCTCCTTTCAACCAACTGGTTGCTTCACTGATTATTTTCTCTTTATTGATGAAAATAGTATCTTATGGCTAGGGGCTGATTATATGTTTCTTTCTGGCAAGACTTGTATTTCAAAATTATGTAGCATGTAGTTTGTTAGATTGTACCTATTAGCCACAAATTTGAAGAAATCACCGTATTGAATATTTCACAATGTAAAGTTAGGGGGAGCTATGCAAAATTTATAGTCTCAATATTCCTTTTATTTGTTTTAACTGAAACTCCATATGTGGTCCTCTTGATTTTTTCTTTCAATCTGTTTGTATTGGTTGTATCTTTGTAGAAGTTTTCCTCATTTTCACTGACACAGACTTAAGAAGCTGAGTTATTTTATTTCCGTACACCTACCAAAGCCCACCATTATGCCTGCATTCACAAATGTGGCACAAATTTTATGATACAATAAAATAAGCATTTTTATAGTCATGCACCTTACGGCCAAACACTAATTAAAAATAGGATGGAGCTTTTATTTCCCCCACTAGAGATGTAAGGGCCAAAGTGTTTCAGGAGAACAATGATTTTCATTGCTATGCAACATAGTTATTAAAGGCTGTCTGAACACAAGAGTTTCAAGTGAGTATTGTGCAAGTAATAGGGGCTACTCAGAGATGTTAACTGACATGACTCCCTGCCAAAAATAAGTTCTGTAAAAGAAACTTGAGTTAGATGCTTAAAAATTATATAATTGAAACAGTTGTAAAATGGGCACAATGCTCTCACACAAGTGAATATAAATCTTTTCATCCAGAATCTCAAAAATTACCAACTTGCCAAGTTTTCATTAGTATGGAAAATTCCAAGTCTCATAGAATATTGCAATCAACGAGAGTGACATCTTAAGCAGAATTTGGACATTTCTGGAAATTGTAAAGCCATGAGGGGTAAAATATTGTTTTCCATCTTTTTGTTCTTTCCTTCAAAGGGGAAAGAAAAAAAAGGAAAAAATATCTAGTGGGAATATTAAAATAATGCAAATAGCCAAGTATATTTTCAAGATCTAAGATAACTCTGAATATTACCTATATTATATAGAAATTGGTTTGCTCACAAAATTATCATATTTGTTATATTAACATTTAAAATAAACCTTATCAGGCAGTATAAAAGCTACTATTTGCATTTCTTTCTTTCTTTTTTAATAAATAGAAGCTCATGCTGCAGAACTTAATGGAATCCAGCAATTCTTTCTTACTGAACTTTTTCTGAATATGAGAAGCAGAACAAGACTATAAAGGAGAAGAATCAATATTTTTAAATGTACCCTACTGAGTCACATGACTTCACGAAGCACTTTTGTGTTTTAGAAACAGATTTGAGAAGAAAAGAGGGAGGGATTCAAACTTCATTCTCACTTCTGCTGTATGAAATATTATCTAGAACGCTCCATTGGAATTGTGTATTCCATATGAGAATATTTTGAAGTTTCATTCTTTTTCTCTTACCATGCGGAAATGTTTCCATATGTTAGAAGATGGTCTCACCATGTCACTGAGGGAAATAGATAAAACAAACAACTCTGTGGCCAACTTAAACATATACAACCAAGTAACAAACATTAGGTACAGCCAGCACTCGGGGCTCCTCAGAGTTAACTGTCCCGAGCTCCCCAATTCCCTGGGCTTGGCTCAGGTAAGGCTGGCTTGTGAATTTTCCACATAACACCAGATTATGAGGAATTCCACTAGGAACTATATGTTAAGTGGTAAAAACATCTATTATTGAATAAAATATATATATTTTGAGGATCTAATTCATATAGTGTATCTACCATGATTTAAATGTGTAAGTATTTTCACACACCTATTAGCCTAAGGTTGAGTGTGATTAAAAAGTTGCAAAAGGCACTTTTTTGTTTTTTTTTCTTAATTAAAAACATAGTACATTTTACAAATACCATGTAAGACACTAAGCCAGGAGTACTAAGCTTCTATTTATCGTAATATTTGCTCTTTTTTCTGGGTCATTTTCAGCAAACAAAACAATGTTTTTAAAATTCTAACTTCCACAAGAATATACTCTTGCTATACATCTCAGAGGGTTCTAGATCCAAGGTTAGGACACCTATAAGTGCTCTGAATTCTTGCAGCTTCCTTTTATAGTGCAGTGTATCATGTTTAGGCAGAAACACTGGCTACACAATCAAGACCTCCGCTCTAGAGCTGTTAATCATTGCCTATATCTGAAACCATTCATTATTTTATGAAAGTGGCTTCCTAAGGCATGCCTTTTGGACATTTTTGTTCTTTTCTATTACCCTTTCACCCTCTTATTATCTCATTGTGAACCAAACTGGAGATAACATTGAATCTATTCACTGTGTGCAGAGTTGTTTAAAGCAGTACAAACAGTCATCTAAGGGCACCCAAGTGCCTGGCAGGCGATTTTGCAGCTGGACCAATAGCAGCACACCATGCCAACAGAACCTGATATCCAGCACCATCTACTCCCCAGATCAAATTTGGCTACTTCTGCTCCCCAGAACTCCACTCCCTCATAATTGAACAATTACCCTCAACTACTTTTTGAAAGTAGTATATGCCTTGCGTCACATTATTTTTGCTTTTTGCTATCATCCAGAGGATGCCCGAGGTGTGGGATGCTAAACACTCTAAAGTATGAAGAACTTCAAAGGGAAATTCTATTTTCATTTGTTTGTTGTAAAAGTGTTCACTGGCTGCTAAGAATGCTAATAATAAGGGAAAAAATTTCCAGAAGTTTTTGGTAAAATTCCAGGTATATAGAGTTAAAGAGATTCAGTTATAGGAGTCAAGTACAGTTCAAAAACAAATATTGTGGCTGTGGGTGTGAGTTAGCTAGCTGGTATTTAAAGAGACAGTGTTAAGTGGTAACTCTTCAGTTTAACCTCTCTTAACCTCTTCACTATGTGACTTGCAGTTTTCTTAGTCATAATGTTGTCACAGTGTATTTTTCCTTTAAAGTCTCAAACCCAGATGCATAATTATATTATACTACCTTCTCTCTCCACCCTAGAAGCACCCACACCATACCCTATTTATGAAAAACAGAATAATTACTTTGCTTACTTTTTTTTTTTTTTGTCCCTATCTGGGCTGTCTGGAACTCTATTCAAACTAGTCGTGTGTCTTTTTTTTTAACATACTCCCATTGTTTCTTTGATCCCTTCCTTTATTTTGCTTACTTTTTAGCTAGCTTGATGCCATCAGTTTTTACATTTACTCTGGAAATTCAGTTTTTTAGATTCCCAAGATTTTAATTTTTCTGAAAAAAGATGCATTAGTAAGGTCCTTGTTTAATACAAATTTGAATTTTATCCTTTATTTGTTGGTGATCAACATTAGAATGAACTTAAAAGCTGAGATTCTGGTGTTGTGGACATCTGCACCACTGTCGGGCCAGCATCCCACTTCTCTTAGAGTTGCTCCCTCCCCACTTCCAACCAGGTGCTGTCCAAAGAAAAGCAGTGATGATCTCACAGGACACTACACAGCCACCTCAAACACAGGACCACTGTGAATTAGTTCAAAAATGGGCACCTGACCCAAAATGGCCAAGCAGATTTCTTCCTCAAGCCTTTTGAGCTGAATCCAATAGTGAGTTGGTCTGTCTCTAGTGGGCTACACAATGAGAAACTCAATAGTTTTTAGTGATCATGAGTATCATGTTCTGCAGAGAAGCATGATTAGCCATTAGAAGTGATAAAAGTAACAGCAGAGAAATAAAAAGGTGAGAGATATAATAAAAGACACCCTCAGCATTCACACCCCTGGTTCCAGTTGTTCCTAAGACCCAGTCATGTCTTTACACTTCTTGTGGTTTTTAGCTCTTCAACCCTTCCCTTCAATAAATCTCTCTGCCTATCTGAGCTACTTCGGAGAACCTTCTGTCACTTAGAACTAAAATAAACAGAACTAATACATTTGTGTTAAATCCTAAGTAATATTTTTTTGACATTCCTAACACAGTTCCTAGCATGCAATGGGTATTTAGTGACTCTCTCTTCTTTAAATAGTTTTATTGAAATACAGCTGATATTCAATATTTTATTGGTTTCAGATATACATATAATTCAACAATTACATACATTACTAAATGCTTATCTCAGTAAGTATAGTTATCTGTCAACACACAAATAAATTGCAATATTATTGGCTATATACCTTATACTACATTTCCATCTTCATAACTAATTTATTGAATTTTCTCTTTCTTTATCCCCTTCACCTATTCACCCAACCCCCCGACTCCCCTCCTTTGTGGAAACCACCAGCCTGTTCTCTGTGTTTATGAGTCTATTTCTGTTTTGTTTGTTTGTTTGGTCTTTTTAGATTTCACTTCTAAGTGAAATCATACAGTATTTGTCTTTCTCTGACTTATTTCACTTGGCATAATGCACTCTAGGTCCATCCATGTTATTGCAAATGGCAAGCTTTTATTCTTTTTTTATGGCTTAGCAATATTCCATAGTGTATATATATGTATATGTATATAAATATACATATACATATATATACACATATATGTGTGTGTGTGTATACACATATACTATTTTTTAATCCATTCATCTATCAATGGACACTTATCTCCCTCCCCTTCCCCCAGAATCCAACTCCTTCCCCATGGTAATGACCAGTCACTTCTCAGTGTCTATTAGTCTACTGCTGTTTTGTTTTGTTTTTTTTTTAGATTCCACAAATAAGTGAAATCATATGGTATTTGTCTTTCTCCACCTGGCTTATTTCTCTTAGTGCAATACCCTCTAGGTCCATCCATATTGTTGCAAATGGCAGGATTTCTTTTCTTTAATGGCTGAATAATACCCCATCATGTATATGTACTGCATCTTTATCCATTCTCTGTTGTTGGACACTTTGGTTACTTCCATATCTTGGCCATTGTAAATAACGTGGCAATTAACATAAGGGTGCATATATCTTTTTGAATTAGTGATGTTGTTATCCTTGAGTAAATTCCTGGAAGTGGGATTGTGGGGCCATATTATATTCCCACCAACAGTGTGCAAGTTTCCCTTTTCTCCACACTCTCACCAACAATTGTTATTTCTTGTTTGTTTGTTTGTTTTTGTACTACCCATTCTAAGTAATAAAGATTCTGAAAATAAGATTATGACTAAAATGGAAACTGAAAAACTTGACATTGATATTTATTGTCATTTACTCTTAGGCACTATAATAAAGGGAAAGGCTGTGAACAAAGCCTAGAATTTCCAAGTAGTCCAGCCCATTTTGCCCTCATCTTCTAAATTCTGTATCATTATATTAAGGATCAATAAATCAGCAATTATTTGGTATTTTCTATTTTGTCAACACTGGCAGGGATATAAGAGAACAAAATATGTCCTCTTTGATTTGCCTTATGTTACTCACTTAGTAAGGACTTACTGCCTTAGTAGTTTGGCTAAAGTCACATGGATAGTAAATTTAAATTTAAGCCAACATTTAAGTATAGGGATTATTTCAGAGTCTAGTTTTTTGAAAAACTACCAAGTAAGCATTGTCCCTTTCTAACCAAGAATATTTCTTTCCCTTCCACCTCAATATTTTATTTTGACCATGTCTCAAAGTTGAAAGAATAGGACAATGAAAAATCAATGTACCTTTCATCTAGATTCAACAATTATGGTGTATTTGCTCATTCTCTTGATAGATAGATAGATAGATGATAGATATATATAGACAGATAGATAGATAGATAGATAGATAGATAGATAGATAGATAGATAGATAGGTAGGTAGATAGATAGATAGATAGATAGATAGATAGATAGATAGATAGATAGATAGATAGATAGATAGATATAGACAGATAGATAGTAGATGCTAAGCCATTTGAAAGGTAGGTGCAGATATAATACTTCACCCCTAAAAATTCAGTGTGTATCTCTGAAGAATCTAAGCTGAACAGATTCCCTTCACTGACTGTTTTGCCTTTCTTAGCATTTACACTTATGAAAGTTCTAGGATATTGTCTTCTAAAGTGCCCTACAGTCTGGGTTTATGTGCTCATTTCTTCATGATTAGATTCAGATTAAACATTTTTGATAAGAATACAGCATGGGTGGTATTGAATGCTTTCTCCTGCATCACTGCAGGAGGCAGTGATCGTGGTGATGCTCAATTTGATCACATGGTTAATGTAGTTTCTGTCAGCTACCCATTCAAAGGTACATTTATTTCTTTATAAGTAATAAGTCACTTTAGCATCAATTGCTAATCCTTACCTCAATGATTATGCTGATGATTTTAAAATAGTAATTTTCTAATTGTATTCCACATTTTACTAACTAGAATATTTCTGCAGAGAGGAGTTTCTGTCCCTGACTTCTCACCTTTTTTTGACTGTCATAATAGATTCATGGGTTACTTCTTACTGAATATGTTATGAACCCCTGTTACTATTATTCATTTTGACAATTGAATTATTCCAAATTTGGTCAGTGGAATACCCCATTAAGCCAATTCATGTGTCCTTTTGATATGTTTCCCATTACTTTGTGAGCATTTTCTTTCTTTTATAGCACAAAAGTTTCTAGGTTCACCTTGTGCCTCCCCATCCCACACCTGGAATCAGCCCTTTTTCTTTTTACTGGGGAATGGTATTAGACATCAAGATATAGATGCTAGATGTGCTCATTGCTTCTGGGGTGTCATTCCTTCAGGTGCTTTCAGTGGACTAAACTGTGAAATGAATTTTTAAAAATAAGTTGGTACTTACATCTCCAATTCAAATTCTTCACCCCAGGGTTTTTCATTTTTCCATGACATATTTGTGTTATCTTCCCAGATCTTTGGTTGTTGATAAATCAGTGTTATTTATTCATTTGCTTCCTTCTATAATACATGTAAAACAAATTAACAACTTCAATGCCAACAACAAACCTGCTAAATCCAAGTTTTCTTTGCAGTTCTTATCTTAGAACACATACTACTAACATTACAGAGCTAGATTCTACTGTGTATCCTGGCTGACCATGCCCTCTTTTTGAGATGCAGTTGGGTTCACATGTCCATCACCATCCTTTGACATCATGGCTTCCTCATTCTTGAATTCCAAACTTTCATCTACCTTTATTTTGGCTAAATTATGTAGCCAAAATAGCTTTTTTCAGGGTGATTATACTTTCTGATACCTTACCATATCTCTGAATTCTATCTGCTTTCTTTATGCATAAGTGAAAACTTGCATCTCATCATCCATTTATTAAGTTTATTCCAATATGCTATAAATCTGACACTTTGGTAAGTTGAATTCTATCCTGTTGTTTTTCTGATTATAATAATAGATATTAGTGTATTTGTTTTGGAAAAGGTCACATTATTAAATCATCTTATAGTTCAAATAGGTTTAATTTATTTTTCTTTTTTTTACTTTCCTAAAAGATAATATATCATCTGAAAATACAGAAGCTCCCCTACATAAGAATAGGTTCACTTCCAAAAAGTTGTTCACTAGCTCCAATGTTTGTTAGTCTAAACTAACGGCATATGAACAGGTGTTAGCAACACCCAGTGATGGCAAGAAGAGTTGATGTACTTTTCTTCAGGTGTATTCAAACCAGTTAACACATATGAAGGGGATAAAGAGATACAAATTTCAAATGACAAATTAGTCATCAGAATGAAAGTATAGCATAGAAATATAGTCAATAATACTATAATCTTTGTATGATGACAGATGGTAACTGCATAATGTGGTGAGCATTTAGTAGTATATCTAATTGTCAAATCACTGTTATACATCTGAAATCAATATCATGTTGTATTTCAACTCTATTTCAATAAAATCAAATAAAATCAGTTAACATGTATAGCACTAAGTTTAAATACATGTTATATCTGCAGAAACAAAATCAAATGTAAATGCTAGTAATAAATTTTGAGAGGAATGCAAGATAAAATTAGGTTAATTATTTAGCTACAATTGCCAGTGTCTTTAATAAATTAAACACTGACAAACTACTAGAGTTAGGAAGAATAGCAAAATAGAAGCAAGCTAAATAATTTCCCAAACATTACAGGTATATTCTTGAATTTGGCTGCTAAAGAAATATAGGCTTAAAATCCTTTATCTTTCAGATCATTGTCAAGTATCAATAAAATGTGTTTTTGCTGTTTTGCTTAAGAATATTCAACTATGCTGCAGAAAAATACAAGCAAAAGTAATGGATGAATGAAACCCATAAGAAGGATTAAGCACAGTCATTAAGGAGGCAGTTTATAAGATATAGATGAAACTCACAGGATGCATTAATTGTAGATAATGAGTAAGCAGGAAGCTGGAGAGACATAGTATGCACAAGATTGATTAAATATAGAATAAGTTAGTAACCTCTAAGACATGTTAAAAATACACAAAGTAAATGGATCATATGCTAGAACACACAAAAATGATACTTACAGATAGAAAGGAATGGAAAACTAAGTAATAAATAATAGCTCTTGTCATCTCTATGCTGACAGCTATGTCAGCTACAAACTGGCTGCCCAGTGGTACCACCAATCATGGTCTCACTCTGGCCTTACACGGGCTTCATTCAAGAAATTCAGATAAAAATCATTTGAAATTTGTATCTATTTATCCCCTTCATGTGTGTTAATTGGTTTGAATACACCTGAAGAAAAGTACATTCTTGTGTGTTCTAGTGCTGTTCAGTAGGCTAACTGGAAAGTCACAGCAGACATCAGGCATATTTACCTGCTTCTCTGATGTAGCAAGTGAGTGTGTTGACCCTTGTTAATTTCCATTTGCTGGGCTTCTTCGTAATCACTCCAGCAGCTGGGAGGACATAGGCGTCAAAAAGGGACCAGTAATCAGGCAGTATGACCTTTCCACACTGCTTGCACTCTATCCTAAATGTGTTAGCCTGTCCTTTCTCTCACTTACACTTCTCCCTATATGTTTTAAAATGATTTAAGAAACAATGTGATTTGAGAATTTTACTTTGGTCTGTGAGTTTTTCTGTTCCATGATTGTTAGGATAGTTTGCCTGGCTCATATATTTGGAGGTATTGCTGCCCAAGGGTAATTTCCCATGTGACAGCAAAAGTAAGAACAAATATATTAATCCATATAATTATTTTAAATCATTTAAAAGACAAAGTCTAAACCAAGTTCAATTAAAATAATTTAATCATTCCCTTAATAAGACAAACAAGTTATCATAGAAAGTTAAAAGTAAATGCTTGGGCAAACATAAATCAAGCAAATATCAACCAAAGAAAGCACAATTGTAACCTGGATAATAAACTCAAGTATTAGCGAACTGACTTCAAGAAATGAGTAGCTCTCAAATCCTTTATCGTGTCTCCTAAATTGTTGTGTGAGAAAAGAATGGAGTTACATTGAATGTGTCCAGGGTTACACATAATTTGCTGTTTTCTCCAGGCAGTGGCCAGTAGCAAGCAATTCTTTCCAATGGAAGGAATGCCTGCCTTCAAAATGCCACCTCTTTTGCACTGGAAAAACATGTAAGTTTAATCCAACTGAATTTTAGAAGAATCAGAGAAATGTAAGAATATTTTAATATCAGGAAGCTTAATAACATTATAAATCAGCTGGCAACACGAGTAGATAAACCCACCAGGTGAAACTTTTCGTAGAAACAACAGAAAGTTACCTGATGAAAATATAAGACACATACTTGATTTAGAAAATAAAAACTTATAAAAAAATCTAGGATCAAAACTTTTGGTAAGTGTATCGAGTAGAACTTTTCTTATTGCTCCAGAATTAGTGATGATCAAAGTCTCAACTGAAAATACAGCGCAAAGTACCCACATTTGAATGAGAACCATGGCAATTGGGCCCAGACAAGCCCCCGACACACCTCCTTTACTAAGAGGTGGAAAAATCCACCTGACTGAAATCAAACATCATAACCCCACCTCACCCTAACCCCAAAGTCAGCCTAAGGGAAGGCCAGGACAGAGAGAAAGGTCGTTTGGATCATCAGCTTAATGGAGTGGCAGAGTGCATGAAAAGAGACTGCCTTTCTCCTCCGGAAGGCGGAGCCCTGAGGTAGAATCATAGGTACCATACAGATACCAAGTCTCCAGAAACAGATGGACCCTCACTTAGCCTCAGTGAGGTCTGGGAATCCTCCCTAGATACCTTGCTCAGAGTGGGCATTCTATTTTTCTTAAATAATAAATGAATGACCAGACTACCAAATCACTTTCTGATACACCTTTTATAGGACTTTCATTTCAATACATTAAATTTTGTGTTTACTTCATATCTCTTCTCCTACTTTATAATTTTCTTGAGACTTTGACCAGTTTCTAATCTATTACTGTATCCCTGATAAATATTTTAAATGAGTGTTTTGACAGGGATATTAAAAAGTGTTCCTGAATGAGTAAATAGATGAACAGATCAATATTGTATCAAATAGCCAACAAATTTGCCTGTTCAACTTCTACTAAACACTGGCCCCACATTCCAAACTCAGAACTGATACTGCAATTAATACTCTTGGTTTTATCTTTTAATCCTAGTATAAAATTTCAGATAAAAGATCACTACTTCCAAATGACAATAATGCCCCCCTAAGGCCTCCCTAGGACCCATATCTCTTTTAAGATGTTGTCTTATCCCTCCCCAGCCTTGTCAATTTCTTGAGGAGTTGTCTACAGTTAGATGAAGTGGTGACATTTACTGTGATAGCAAAACAAACAAACAAAAAAAATAAGTTGTAGGGGGAGATCATACATTCATTGGATGTGTTGGATCTGAGATACCTATGCAACATACAGAGGGAAATGCCAAGTGGGCTGCTATGTAGTTAGCTTATTCTCCCAATTCTTCACTCATTCTCAATACACCCATAAACCTGGGCCAATTCTTGCCCTATCCTTATTTCCACTCGAACTGCTACATAACAGGCATCAAGTAAGTGTTCACTAAATAAGATAGATTAACTTAACATTAGTCATTATCCCCTCTTCTAATATCTTATTATTGTTTTCCCTTTTTGGGGGTTATTTTCTCCTTACCTTCCTTCTTTTCTTTTTTTCCTCTTTCTTCCTCCTTCACTGTGTATTTATCTGAGCATCTATTTTATGTCAGAGACCACACTGAGTTTCAAGAATATAGTTTTAGCATGAACAGGTAGTTTCTTTCTCAGAACTTACAATATGGGGCTAGAGATGGGCACTCATTAAATAAGCCCACAAATAAGATTTATAATGACCAATGCTGGTGAGTGGCATGGGGCAAGAGCCCACGGTATGTGACATCAAGCAGGGCTGATGCATCCTAGCCTGGGCCAAGGGTAAAGGGGAGGTTCCCCGATGCCATGGGCTGAGAGCTGAAGGAGCACCAACTTGAACTTGGGGCCGAAGGGCAAGAGCCACGGGGACCCTGGTCAGAGGACCAGAGGCTGGAGGGAGGGGCTCCTGGTGTTCAAGGCCCTGAGAGGCGGGTGAGGGTGATGAGCAGAGGAGAGGCAAGTGTGCTGCTGCCTGTTTCTATCCAGTTATTTAGCTTCTTCTTTTTTTTTTTCTTTTGATTTTCATTTTTGGTATGTTCTTTTATCTTTTTTATTTTATTTTATTTTTATTTTAAATAGCCAAGTATTGGATAACCAAGATAAGAGCAATGCTTTGAATTACCTTCCCAAAATGTAGATGTATAACTAAATGAAAATTTGGGAAATACTGGGAGTTGGAAAAGAGCTCAAGGGGATTTACAGTCTTAAAGGCTGAAATATTTGAAATATTTAAATAATTTATCCCTTAAAGAGAAACAATTTAAAATACCCAGTATATATTTAGTGAGAATGCATAGTAATTTAGTGAAGGAAAACTTAAAAACCTCTATGTTTTCAGTCTCTTCAGATAGACTGCCCACTGTGTGCCATTAGCTACCATGGAGCTTTTGATGATTAGGCAGATTTTACTTTGACTCCTAGCATAGATGGTTCAATTTATACCCATAGTGGACTATTGATATATATAAGAATTGTAAGAAACTCATGTTCAAATATAGAACATTAATGAAGACATATAATAATAAAATTTCTGCACAATTACCCCAATAGACTATTCATTAGATCTGTAAAAGGTTAATCACCTAATCAAATTCTTTACATCAAATTGTCTCCAGTATTTCAGAAATAGGATTAAAAAGTACATATAGTGATGAATATATCTAAATTGACCTTCCATTTATTGTAAGTAAAAATGATATATATGTACAGTATATAATTTATGGATAGGTGCTTACAAATACCACATTTGCATACATTAATCTTTTTTTTAATTTAACTTTAAGAAATGTTTTAACCTTTAAAAAATTTTAATTTTTAAAATTTTGTACAAATTTCTATAACTAAAAATTTTTTAATGTATGAAAATAAATCAATCACTCAATTAAAGTTTATGGCAGAAATTTCAAAGACGTCATAAGAGCAGTTTTTGTCTATTTTGGATGCTGAAATATGTCAATTATATTTCAGTCTACTTTTTAAAAAAATGTGTTAAGTCACTAAATTCTAAGTGATGTCATGTTATGTTTGTTATGTCACTCTTTCATATTTAAATAAAACTAAATTGCATGGGTCACTTGAAAATAGATAAATTTTGAAATTTACTTTTAGAATGTTATTAAATATTAAATAAATTTATAAATAAAATTTTAATGTGATGATATAATTTTTTTTACCTAGATTAGTTTCTTTATAAATCACTTACTAAAAATGGTGAAATGATTATGAAATTACATAAAGCAGGTCTGTGAGGTTATATATTACAGTAAAAGGAATTGATTAATCAAAAATGTTTGGAAACTGTTTTAATCTGCTTTAATTATTTCCAAAGTAGTTTGAATACATGTAGTAGATGTATTGTTCAAGGAACAAACACAGCTTCTGGGCACACATTACTACTTGTTTTCTTACCATGATTTGTCTTATCTGGTATTAATATTTTACAGTTAAAGTGTTAATACACACATGCATATACACCCACACTTAGGCGATCAGTGAAACTTACATTTACAGGTCTCCCCAGTAAATTGCATATGCACCTTAGTAAATAAAAATAACATCTTAGGTTTTTTAAGGGAAGAAGAATCCAGGAAATCTTTGAAAACCTAGAACAACCATAGAACTGATTTATGCTCCAGATATTCAAGCTGACAAGGTCAAAGTCAGCCTTGATTGGCATTTATGTATTTCAAATGTGTATAGTTTTATTTATTTCAAAATGTATATAATTTTAACTAAGTCCTTAATTATTTTAGATGGAAGTATGCAAACAAAATTATTTTCCTACAACAGAACCACAGGAATTTAGCTTAGCTCCCTGAGGTCTGTACAAATCACTTAATCGCTTTCCTCAGTTTCTGGTTGGGAATTACATCTCTACTAAATAAGAGATGGAGTGATCAAATACTCCATCTTTAATGAGCTTTGAAGTTCAGTAATACGGATGTACTGGTTGGCGAGCAGCACTGCAATCTCACTGCGTTTCATGACTTTCCTGATTCAGGGTTTCCACTGATGTGAGCCCGCAACAAAGCGCTCCCAGTGCATGTGTCTCAAACTGCTGTTTTAGTAGCTGCTTGTGTTTATATACAAAACCTCCACTTGTGGGTAAATTAGTGTGAACTGTTATTATTTGATATTTTTCAACTTTTCCATTCTTTTAACTTACCTTCAGAGTGAACAGAATTATTTCGTGAACACAGGTCAGAAGTGTTCTTAATGCACACATACTAATTGGAAAACAATTCTTATTTCACAGACTTAATTTTGACAACAAACACACACAGAACTGTGGGATTTTATAGCCTGCCAAATGAATAAGTCATTAAAAGGGCTGATATTTAAAATATGTATACATGATGAGATCAAATATTGCCAAATCGATGTGACTTCCTGAAATCCAGTAAAAATGAGACTAGGAAGACTATTTCATTGACATACATTAGAAGAAGTAACGTAATAAAATAAGACATATCTCTCTTTTCTTTTCCTTGTCAATTTTCATTTCAGAATGATGTGAAGGCTTATGTCCCAAACTGGAACTAAGAAACACCTCTTTATTACTATTGAGGTTTAAGTAATTTGCCAGACCTTCTGCAGAACTCACACAATGTCTTTATCTGCAAAAAAATGATGTAAATCTTATAAAATGAGTTTGTCACACAAATAAGGACTTATTTGAAATATTAATCTATTCAAAATACTATTGCTTTTCCATTCCTACATCACATTTACTCTGAAAATTTTTAACTAACTAAAATTAAAATTGCTTTTAGTTAGAATATGAACATAGAGAAATGACAGTACAATAATATGTATGACATTGAATGCATTCCACATAGAAAAATGGAATCCACTCACATCAGTGTAATCTTATTAGGAAACAACACATGTATTCAAGTGGTACAGTATCAAATAGTTTTACAGGTCTTGCTTTGTAAATTATTAGGTGTTTATTATTTGCTAAAGGCCTAAACTATGAATTGCTTTTAGAAACCACATAATACATTTTAATATAAATTATGGTCATAAATATTGATCAAAAATAGTTTCAGAAAAGTCTAGACCATTAGAAGCACCTTTGGTGAATAATAAAGATTGGGTAAACAGTGGAGAAAGTATAACTGTTTGCTAAGCACCTACTATGTGCTTCCCACATAGTAAAACCGCTGATTTCTAACCTTCTGTTTCTGCCTCATTCCCAATTTTGTTCTTTATTCCCCTTTTCTCCTATAGATAAAAAACAAAGTCAAGTCAATCCCATTCTCAGATTCCAGGATAGCCCTTCATAAATCTAAGGAGCCAGTGCACCCATAATTGCCCTACTACCTATTATTGGGTAAAGCATGGGAATATCATTGTAGCCCAATTAAACTAACTAAAAGGATTTATAAGCCCTGAAAAGGAAAGATTTTCTCTTCCTCCCTCTTAACATCAATGAAAATGAGGCCTGTTTTTGCCTGGGCTCCCACCACCCCAAAGTTAGGAGGGAAACCAGCCAGAGCCTGAACTTGAGATCTTGAATTTCATTATTTGTATGAATTTTCTATTCACAATTAATAAACATATTTATCATCAATTTGTCAGACACTTCATATATACAATTTCTAATCACCAAGTTAACATCCGTGAAATGAGAATAATTGTCTTGAGGCAAAATACAAAGTATGGAGATTTTCCAAAATCAGCAAGTGACAAGAAAAAGATGAGCGAAGAGCTCCCTACAAATACCCTGTTTGTGCCTCAGATGTGTACCCAGAACTCTCTGGCAGTCCTGTAGACCTAAGCATTGAGTCAGGTGGTAAAAACCAACAAAATCTGTGTCTTAAATGGTTAGCGATTATGAGGACCATTGTTCTTCAACCTCCCTCAGTGGTGGCGAACAGCAACACGGTCAGTCAGGCCCTTGCGCCATACATACCTCAGAAAGAAACTAATAAAAAAAAAAAAGCAACATAAATTTTAAACCAGAGCTAAAGGCACAGTTTCATTGTGAACTATGGTTCATATTCCAATTCAATAAAAGGATAATTTTGCAAGTATTCATTGTCTATTAACAAGCTTGGACTTGAAATTAACTTTAAAATGAAAAAAATCATAGGAGTAAAGTGTCTAGTTGCACAGTAGTACACAGAACGAATCTAGAGAAGGTATATGGACTATTTACATTTTGTTTCTATGACAGAATTCTTTTATCCTTTACAGCTTTATGGATGAGCAAGTTGTTCTTTAAAGAACATTTTAAAAGTTTGAAGATGATGATTTAAAAAAAAACCTTTAAAATCTCCACTCATTTCCATTCTATTCTTATTATCATATTCCATCTTGAGATCCTAGAAACCATAATTACCAAGTAAACCAATTCACATTCACCCTGTATAAAGTAAAAAAGGAAAGTGATAGAGGGAAATACACACACACACACACACACACACACACACATACACACGCACACACACACATGCACACATGCACACACGTTCATCAAACCAAGGAAGAAAATATGACACTGTACCTTCATTCCCTAATAGTCATGAAGACATATCTCATATTTTATAATTTTATAAAATTCTTCCTCCATTACTCATTCCATGTTCTTTGTCTGTAAAATATATTCCTTGTTCACAATCAGTGTCAAGTGATCACAAAGTTTCTTGCTCATTTGCTGTCTTATTCACCAAGACATTAAGATAAGCAATGATTTTAAAGCCAAAAGTACAGCAAGCAGGAAAAACAGGTGCATGCCTAAAATATGCATTTATTCTACTGAATACAATTCCTCCAAAGAGAATGCATCTAATATAATCCATCTCATGCCAGAATATGATACCCTACTCAGGGCTCATCTTTGATATTTGTGACTGACAGATTACGCATTAACAGTAGTAGCTTGATCAGCCTTCATGAGAGAGACTTCAAATTCTTAAGTCCCTCTCCTCACCACCACAACCACCCTGTTCATGAGCTGTAAGGTAGCTGGAAAAAAGACTACACTCACAGAGCAGGTCATTTTTTGCACCAGATTACTGAGAACCTCTTCTACCAGGAAGCCTTACGATGAATACTCATTTGGAACACAAAAATGCACTCACCCTAAGGAGCCTATGTACATACCTTTTCTTCAAAAATTCTTTTCACCAATTTTCTGATGGTGTTCTCCCCAAGTCCCTGACCATCTGCCCAAATGAATAATCACTACCCGGGAACCAGTGGAGCTTCAAACCGAAAGCAGAAGCTTCTAGGCAAGTGGAGAAGCAGATGACGCTTTCAGTATCTTTATTTAGAGGCTTTTGCTTGCCCAATATTCCTCAGAGCCAGGATGGGCACTCTAATGCTGCAGCAGTCTAGTTCTATCTCATGCTGGAATGCCATGCACGACTAGTCACCTGCCCTAGGGTACTCCCTGTGGGGCCTGCCTATAGACTGAAAGATAACAAAGGAGTATGTGCCTGGTACTGTGAGCCACTGTTCTTAGAAGGAATTTGTCTTTAAGACCTGTTCTTGCCACTGGATGGAGTGTTGTCATGCAGACCATACAAGTTGACAATTTATTGTCTGCTGAAATCAGAAGACCTCATGCACTTTTTACCATATGACTCAGACAAATATCTAAAAATTAATAAATTTTGGATAGCTCACACAGTTTTGTCTATTATACAGTCAGAACTTCTTATTCTACTAAAAATAATAGTTTTTCACTTAATAAGATAATCTATAGTTTAGCCTACTAGTTCTTATTGCCTTTATTCAATTATAACATTTCCATCAAATATATTATTACCTCTTTAAAACAGTCTTCTTATCTAGGCTTTTTTAATTGTTTTTTGAAACAGATTATTTTTATGTAGGTTATATGTTACATCTTCATTCAAATTCATTTATTTTTATTCCTGCCATTGCATTCTCCTCTTTATCATTTTTGTGCTCTGATCAGATACTATTCAGAATCTGCCAAGAGCTGGTTTTGTGTTAAGTATTCTCATTGATATTGATTTGATTTTAGCAATTCAGCTACTTAAATAGCACTTGAAGATTGTCTGAAATAGCACTTCATCTGATACAAAGTACATGATCTCAGTTTAGATTCACAGTAAGTCTAGGAGGTGAGGAAAGCAGGGAAGGTATTCTTTCTTTCACCAATTTTCTCTGTTTTTTTAAACTTATTTTATTAATAGGCTATTTTTAAGAGCAGTTTAGGTTTACAGAAAGTACAGAGTTCACATACCCTGCTCTTCCACATACTCTGTCCCCTATTACTGACATTCTACATTAATATGGTATATTTGTTATGACTGAGGAATCAATATCAAGACATTATAATTAACTGAAGTCCATAACTTACATTAAGTCTCATGCTATGTGTTGTTCAGCTCTGTGGGTTTTGACAAATGCATAATGGTTTCTGTCTCAGTCAGCTCAGGCTGCCATAACAAAATACCATAGACTGAGTGGATTAAACAAAAAAATGTATTTTCTCCCAGTCTGGAGGCTGAAAGTCCAAGATCAGGGTGCCATGGTCAGTTTCTGGTGATGTTCTCTTCTGGGTTGCAGATAGCCACCCCTCACTGTCCTCTCATGGTGGTGTCTCTTCTTATAAGAACACTAATCCTATCAGAACAGAGCCCACGCTTAGGACCTCGTTTTACCTTATTTATTTCCTTATAAGCCTTATCTGCAAATGCATCACATTAAGGGGGTTAGGACTTCAACATTTGAATTTTGAGTGGGGCACAAACATTCAGACCATAGCATCATGTAGCCACCACTACAGTATCATACAGAATAGTTTCATCAACCTGAAAATCCTGTGTGCTGCCTATTCATCCCTCCCTCTCCACCAAACCCTGACAATTGCCATTCTTATTACTTTCTCCATAGTTTTTCCTTTCCCATGTGAAACTTGCTTTTTTCACTTAGTAATATACTGTTAAGCTTCCTCCATGTCTTTTTGGAGCTTGGTAGCTCATTTCCTTTTAGGACAGAATAGTATTGCATAATCTGGAAGTACCACAGTTCATTTATTCTTTCACTTACTGAAGGACATCTTGGCTATTTGTGATTTTTGGTGATTATGAATAAAGTGCCATAAATATTTGTGTGTCAGCTTTAGTGATCTGAGTAAACACCTGAAAGCATAACTGCTAGGTCAAATGGTAAGACTATGTTAAACTTTCTAAGAAACTGCCAAACTGCCTTCCACAATGCATGTACCATTTTGCATTCTGAACATTGAGTAAGATTTCCTGTTGCTCCACATCCGCAGTAGCATTTGGCATAATTTTTTTGTATGTTAGCCATTCTGATAGGTGTGTAGTGGTATTTCATTATTTTCATTTGCAATTCCTTAATGAGCTATGATGTTAAGCACCTTTTCATATACTACTTGTTATGTCTGCATCTTCTTTGGTGAGTTGTGTAATTCAAGTTGTATGCCCATATTTTAATTTAGATGTTTGTTTTCTTATTGTTGGGTTTTAAGAGTTGTTTGTATGTTTTGGATAACAGTCCTTTATCAGATATGTGTTCTGCAAATATTTTCTCCTAGTCTATTGCTTGTCTGTTCATTCTCTTAAATGTCCTTTGTTTATTGAGACCATTATTTAACCGGCTGCATAATTAGACACCAACACTACAAAAATAGATAAAATATAGCAACTGCCCTCAGGGGGTCCATAATCAAATTGGGAAATAGGCATTAATAATTAATACCTACATTGTGATGACATAGTGCTCTGAAAATATTAATATGATGTACTTTTGGCATAGAAAACAAATGACTATGGATCATCGATATTCTTCACAGAGAAGGTAAAATATAAAGTAAGATTTAAAGAATGAGTCAGCATATCTTAAGTAGAGAAGGGAAAGGACCATTATAGAAAAGAAAAGAGAGTGTGCTAAGGCATGGAAACATGAGAGAAAATGGGATGTTAATGCTAATGCACATATGCTTACAATCCTAGGAGTGAAGGATAGCCCATATCGTGAAAGGTCTTGAGAGCATTTAAAAGAATCTCAGAGTTATCTAGCAGTTGACCAAAAATACTAGAAACATGAACTTGTTTTAGAAGAGGGAAGGGATATGGTCAAATTTGTGACATGTAGAAGATAGGATTATCAAAACTAAAGTAATAGAGCAGCCATTTAGGTCTTAGGTATGGTGAGGTGGATTTATTGTTTCATTTATTGTATTTTTAAGGCACATACAATAAAACATGCAAATCTTAGTGTGCAGCCTGATGAATTGTGACACATGTATACACTCACATGTATTTTTTTTTTTTTTGAGAGGGCATCTCTCATATTTATTGATCAAATGGTTGTTAACAACAATAAAATTCAGTATAGGGGGGTCAACGCTCAATGTACAATCATTAATCCATCTCAAGCCTAATTCTCGTCAGTCTCCAATCTTCTGAAGCATAATGAACAAGTTCTTACATGGTGAACGAATTCTTACATAGTGAATAAATTCTTACATGGTGAACAGTACAAGGGCAGTCATCACAGAAACTTTCGGTTTTGATCATGCAATATGACCTATAAACAATCAGGTCAAATATGAATATTTGTTTGATTTTTGTACTTGATTTATATGTTGATCCCACATTTCTCCTATTATTATTATTATTTTTATTTTTAATAAAATGCTGAAGTGGTAGGTAGATGCAAGATAAAGGTAGAAAACATAGTTTGGTGCTGTAAGAGGGCAAATGTAGATGATCAGATGATCAGGTGTGTGCCTATGGACTAAGTATTAATCCAGGCTAGACAAGGGCAGCAAGACATCCACGGATGCAGAAGATTTCTCTCAAAGCAGGGGGGGTGAGGTTCTGAGCCTCACCTCTGTTGATCCCCAAATTCTCACCTGATGGCCCCCCTGCGACTGTGCCTGTCTTAGGTTGTTCCTCCCTTGAGGAATCTTACCCGTCTCTGGCTAACCAGTCATCTTCCGGGGCCATACAGGGAAATGTAAAGTTGGTAAGTGAGAGAGAAGCCATATTGTTTGCAAAGGTTAGCTTTTTACTTCTTTGCAGATTTATGCCCTGTGGCTTCTATGCCCAGCACTTGTCTCGAGGTATCTTTACCACCTGGAGGAATTATGATACTCGGTAAATTCGATATGAGGCACGAATTCTATTTAAGGGTTGTAATTAGGAAGGAAGAAGAAAAGCTATAGATGTAGCATATGAGGGAAACTTGGGAGGATTGATTATTTCTTTGACATATCTTCTTGTATAGTACCTTAAGTATGTATAGGTTTTAAACTACTAACTAATTTGCACAGACATATTAACATAATAGGAATATGGTGACATAAACAAAGCAAATCTATAATTACCATCCATCTCCAGTGAAGCCAAGAAAACCATTTAGGCACCCTAGGTATTTGTGAAAATTTATCTATGATATGATGGATATTGTCCAACTGTACTTGAACCATCAGACAAATTAAAGCAGCCCATTTCTGGGATCTGTTCACATCCCATATGTTCTTTTAACCATAGATAGTCTATAGTCATGAGATTTTGGAGTGCTACAACTTGCACCCCTCCCAACTCCTGGTTGAGTTCCAACAGTACAGATCCGGTCAAATTCGTTGTCTCACTGTATGCACATGCCAGCCTAGACATCTCCCTCCTCATTCTTATGGCAAGTCCAGGAGATGGTGGGCTGGATGCAGCCACAACCGCAGCATCGCCCGGATCCCTGTGGAGGCTTTTTGATGATCATCCCCCGGCACAAGTCCTCCAGAGAGTGCTGATGCCGGAAGCTCCTCCTCATATCGTATCTTAGTTCATTTTCTGGGTATCCAAGCTAGGCCTTGATCTTCTGCATAGAAACAAACAGACCCTTTGCCCACACTTTGACATGCCCTCTATACCACTGTGCAGAACTCATTGGAGGTCAGCACACAGTAACTGCTTTTTTGTTTTTTTTTTTAAATTAAGAGAAAGAAATATTATCAGAAAAGAGTACCTCCATAGCTGATCATCTGACACCCTTTAAGTGATCAACATTAAGGATATTTAAAGCATGCGTTGATCTTTGATTTACCAATAGCTTTATCCTGTTAAGGAGTAATCCCCCTTTTCTTTCTTTCTTTCTTTCTTTCTTTTTTTTTTTTTTTTTAATTTTTAATCTACACTTACATGAAGAATACTATGTTTACTATGCTCTCCCCTATATCAGGTCCCCCCTAACAACCACATTACGGTTACTGTCCATCAGCTTAGCCAAATGTTGTAGAGTCACTACTTGTCCTCTCTGTGTTGTGCAGCCCACCCTCCCCTTGCTCCCTCCCCCCCATGCATGCTAATCTTAATATCCCCCTTCTTCTTCCCCCCACTTATCCCTCCCTACCCACCCATCCTCCCCAGTTCCTTTCCCTTTGGTACCTGTTAGTCCATTTTTGGGTTCTGTAATTCCACTGCTGTTTTGTTCCTTCAGTTTTTCCTTTGTTCCTATACTCCTCAGATGAGTGACATCATTTGGTATTTCTCTTTCTCCGCTTGGCTTATTTCACTGAGCATAATACTCTCCAGCTCCATCCATGTTGCTGCAAATGGTTGGATTTTTCCACTTCTTATGGCTGAGTAGTATTCCATTGTGTATATGTACCACATCTTCTTTATCCATTCATCTACAGATGGACATTTAGGTTGCTTCCAATTCTTGGCTATTGTAAATAGTGCTGCGATAAACATAGGAGTGCATCTGTCTTTCTCAAAATTGATTGCTGCGTTCTTAGGGTAAATTCCTAGGAGTGGAATTCCTGGGTCAAATGGTAGGTCTGTTTTGAGCATTTTGATGCACCTCCATACTGCTTTCCACAATGGTTGAACTAATTTACATTCCCACCAGCAGTGTAGGAGGGTTCCCCTTTCTCCACAGCCTCGCCAACATTTGTTGTTGTTTGTCTTTTGGATGGCAGCTATCCTTACTGGTGTGAGGTGATACCTCATTGTAGTTTTAATTTGCATTTCTCTGATAATTAGCGATGTGGAGCATCTTTTCATGTGTCTCTTGGCCATCTGTATTTCTTTTTTGGAGAACTGTCTGTTCAGTTCCTCTGCCCATTTTTTAATTGGGTTATTTGTTTTTTGTTTGTTGAGGCGTGTGAGCTCTTTATATATTCTGGACGTCAAGCCTTTATCGGATCTGTCATTTTCAAATATATTCTCCCATACTGTAGGGTTCCTTTTTGTTCTATTGATGGTGTCTTTCGCTGTACAGAAGCTTTTCAGCTTAATGTAGTCCCACTGGCTCATTTTTGCTGTTGTTTTCCTTGTCCGGGGAGATATGTTCAAGAAGAGGTCACTCATGTTTATGTCTAAGAGGTTTTTGCCTATGTTTTTTTCCAAGAGTTTAATGGTTTCATGACTTACATTCAGGTCTTTGATCCATTTTGAGTTTACCTTTGTATATGGGGTTAGACAATGGTCCAGTTTCATTCTCCTACATGTAGCTGTCCAGTTTTGCCAGCACCATCTGTTGAAGAGACTGTCATTTTGCCATTGTATGTCCATGGCTCCTTTATCAAATATTAATTGACCATATATGTTTGGGTTAATTTCTGGGGTCTCTAATCTGTTCCACTGGTCTGTGGCTCTGTTCTTGTGCCAGTACCAAATTGTCTTGATTACTATGGCTTTGTAGTAGAGCTTGAAGTTGGGGAGTGAGATCCCCCCCACTTTATTCTTCTTTTTCAGGATTGCTTTGGCTATTCGGGGTCTTTGGTGTTTCCATATGAATTTTTGAATTATTTGTTCCAATTCATTGAAGAATGTTGCTGGTAATTTGAGAGGGATTGCATCAAATCTGTATATTGCTTTGGGCAGGATGGCCATTTTGACGATATTAATTCTTCCTAGCCATGAGCATGGGATGAGTTTCCATTTATTAGTGTCCCCTTTAATTTCTCTTAAGAGTGACTTGTAGTTTTCAGAGTATAAGTCTTTCACTTCTTTGGTTAGGTTTATTCCTAGGTATTTTATTCTTTTTGATGCAATGGTGAATGGAATTGTTTTCCTGATTTCTCTTTCTATTGATTCGTTGTTAGTGTATAGGAAAGCTACAGATTTCTGTGTGTTAATTTTGTATCCTGCAACTTTGCTGTATTCCGATATCAGTTCTAGTAGTTTTGGAGTGGAGTCTTTAGGGTTTTTTATGTACAGTATCATATCATCTGCAAATAGTGACAGTTTAACTTCTTCTTTACCAATCTGGATTCCTTGTATTTCTTTGTTTTGTCTGATTGCCGTGGCTAGGACCTCCAGTACTATGTTAAATAACAGTGGGGAGAGTGGGCATCCCTGTCTGGTTCCCGATCTCAGTGGAAATGCTTTCAGCTTCTCACTGTTCAGTATAATGCTGGCTGTGGGTTTATCATATATAGCCTTTATTATGTTGAGGTACTTGCCCTCTATTCCCATTTTGCTGAGAGTTTTTATCATGAATGGATGTTGAATTTTGTCAAATGCTTTTTCAGCATCTATGGAGATGATCATGTGGTTTTTGTCTTTCTTTTTGTTGATGTGGTGGATGATGTTGATGGATTTTCGAATGTTGTACCATCCTTGCATCCCTGGGATGAACCCCACTTGGTCATGGTGTATGATCCTTTTGATATACTGTTGAATTCTGTTTGCTAATATTTTATTGAGTATTTTTGCATCTACATTCATCAGGGATATTGGTCTGTAATTTTCTTTTTTGGTGGGGTCTTTTCCTGGTTTTGGTATTAGGGTGATGTTGGCTTCATAGAATGAGTTTGGGAGTATTCCCTCTTCTTCTATTTTGTGGAACACTTGAAGGAGAATGGGTATTATGTCTTCTCTGTGTGTCTGATAAAATTCTGAGGTAAATCCATCCGGCCCCGGGGTTTTGTTCTTGGGTAGTTTTTTGATTACTCTTTCAATTTCTTTGCTTGTAATTGGTTTGTTTAACTTTTGTGTTTCTTCCTTGTCAGTCTTGGGAGGTTGTATTTTTCTAGGAAGTTGTCCATTTCTTCTAGGTTTTCCAACTTGTTGGCATATAGGTTTTCATAGTAGTCTTTAATAATTCTTTGTATTTCTGTGGAGTCTGTCGTGATTTTTCCATTCTCATTTCTGATTATGTTGATTTGTGTTGACTCTCTTTTTCTCTTAATAAGTTGGGCTAAAGGCTTATCTATTTTGTTTATTTTCTCAAAGAACCAGCTCTTGGTTTCGTTGATTTTTGCTATTGTTTTATTCTTCTCAATTTTGTTTATTTCTTCTCTGATCTTTATTATGTCCCTCCTTCTGCTGACTTTAGGCTTCATTTGTTCTTCTTTTTCCAGTTTTAATAATTGTGATGTTAGACTATTCATTTGGGATTGTTCTTCCTTCTTCAAGTGTGCCTGGATTGCTATATACTTTCCTCTTAAGACTGCTTTCGCTGCATCCCACAGAAGTTGGGGCTTAGTGTTGTTGTTGTCATTTGTTTCTATATATTCCTTGATCTCTATTTTGATTTGTTCATTGATCCATTGATTATTTAGTAGCATGTTGTTAAGCCTCCATGTGTTTGTGAGCCTTTTTGTTTTCTTTGTAGAATTCATTTCTACTTTCATACCTTTGTGGTCTGAAAAATTGGTTGGTAGAATTTCAATATTTTGGAATTTACTGAGGCTCTTTTTGTGAGCTAGTATGTGGTCTATTCTGGAGAATGTTCCATGTGCACTTGAGAAGAATGTATATCCTGTTGCTTTTGGATGTAGAGTTCTATAGATGTCTATTAGGTCCATCTGTTCTAGTGTGTTGTTCAGTGCCTGTGTGTCTTTACTTATTTTCTGCCCGGTGGATCTATCCTTTGGGGTGAGTGGTGTGTTGAAGTCTCCTACAATGAATGCATTGCAGTCTATTTCCCTCTTTAGTTCTGTTAGTATTTGCTTCACATATGCTGGTGCTCCTGCATTGGGTGCATATATATTTAGAATGGTTATATCCTCTTGTTGGACTGAGCCCTTTATCATTATGTAGTGGCCTTCTTTATCTCTTGTTACTTTCTTTGTTTTGAAGTCTATTTTGTCTGATATTAGTACTGCAACCCCTGCTTTCTTCTCACTGTTGTTTGCCTGAAATATGTTTTTCCATCCCTTGACTTTTAGTCTATGCTTATCTTTGGGTTTAAGGTGAGTTTCTTGTAAGCAGCATATAGATGGGTCTTGCTTTTTTATCCATTCTATTACTCTATGTCTTTTAATTGGTGCATTAAGTCCATTTACATTTAGGGTGACTATTGAGAGATATGTACTTATTGCCATTTCAGGCTTTAGATTCGTGGTTACCAAAGGTTCAAGGTTAGCTTCTTTAGTATCTTACTGCCTAACTTAGCTCGCTTATTGAGCTGTTATATACACTGTCTGGAGATTCTTTTCTTCTCTCCCTTCTTATTCCTCCTCCTCCATTCTTCATATGTTGTGTGTTTTGTTCTGTGCTCTTTTTAGGGGTGCTCCCATCTAGAGCAGTCCCTGTAGGATGCCCTGTAGAGGTGGTTTGTGGGAAGCAAATTCCCTCAGCTTTTGCTTGTCTGGGAATTGTTTGATCCCACCATCATATTTAAATGATAGTCGTGCTGGATACAGTATCCTTGGTTCAAGGCCCTTCTGTTTCATTGCATTAAGTATATCATGCCATTCTCTTCTGGCCTGTAGGGTTTCTGTTGAGAAGTCTGATGTTAGCCTGATTGGTTTTCCTTTATAGGTGACCTTTTTCTCTCTAGCTGCCTTTAAAACTCTTTCCTTGTCCTTGATCCTTGCCATTTTAATTATTATGTGTCTTGGTGTTGTCCTCCTTGGATCCTTTCTGTTGGGGGTTCTGTATAATTCCATGGTCTGTTCGATTATTTCCTCCCCCAGTTTGGGGAAGTTTTCAGCAATTATTTCTTCAAAGACACTTTCTATCCCTTTTCCTCTTTCTTCCTCTTCTGGTATCCCTATAATACGAATGTTTTTCCTTTTGTATTGGTCACATATTTCTCTTAGTGTTGTTTCATTCCTGGAGATCCTTTTATCTCTCTCTATGTCAGCTTCTATACGTTCCTGTTCTCTGGCTTCTATTCCTTCAATGGCCTCTTGCATCTTATCCATTCTGCTTATAAATCCTTCCAGGGATTGTTTCACTTCTGTGATCTCTTTCCTGACATCTGTGATCTCCTTCCGGACTTCATCCCACTGCTCTTGCATTTTTCTCTGCATCTCATCCCATTGCTCTTGCATTTTTCTCTGCATCTCTGTCAGCATGTTCATGATTTTTATTTTGAATTCTTTTTCAGGAGGACTAGTTAGGTCTATCTCCTTCTCAGGTGTTTTCTCTGTGATCTTTGTCTGCCTGTAGTTTTGCCTTTTCATGGTGATAGAGATAGTTTGCAGAGCTGGTACAAGTGACCGCTGGAAGAGCTTCCCTTCTTGTTGGTTTGTAGCCTTTTCCTGGGAGAATAGCGACCTCTAGTTGCTTGTGCTGAGCAGCTGTGCGCAGACAGGGCTTCTGCTTCCTGCCCAGTTGCTTTGGGGTTTATCTCCGCTGTTGCTGTGGGCTTGGCCTGGCTGGGGCTGTTCCTCCAAAATGGTGGAGCCCCGTTGGAGGGGGAGCGGCCAGGAGGCTATTTATCTCCGTAAGGGGCCTCTGTGCTCCCTGCTGCCCAGGGGGTTAGAGTGCCCAGAGATCCCCAGATTCCCTGCCTCTGGTCTAAGTGACCTGTCCTGCCCCTTTAAGACTTCCAAAAAGCACTCTCCAAACCAAAACAACAACAGCAACAATGAGAGAGGGAACAGAAAGAAAGAAAAAAAAAAAAAAAAAAAGGAAAAAACAAGCGATTTTTTTTTTTTTTTTTTTTTTTGTCCTCAGGTGCCGGTCCCAGGCACCCGCTCACTGGTCCTGCTGCCCTGTCTCCCTAGCACCAGTGTCCCTGTCTTTTCAAGGCTTCCAAAAAGCACCCACCCACCGGTCCCGCAGGGATGGAACGCTCGATATTCTTTGTCCTCAGGCACTGGTCCCAGGCACCCGCTCAGCAGTCCCACCGCCCTGCCTCCCTAGCACCGGGGTCCCTGTCCCTTCAAGGCTTCCAAAAAGCACTCGCCAAAAAGAGAGAAAAAAAGGGGAAAAACGCGCGATTTCCTCCGTCCTCAAGTGCCAGTCTCAGGCACCCGCCCACTGGTCCCGCAGGGAAAAACGTGGGATATTCTTTGTCCTTAGGCGCCGGTCCCAGGCACCCACTCACCAGTCCCGCCACCCTGCCTCCCTAGCACTGGGGTCCCCGTCCCTTCAAGGCTTCCAAAAAGCGCTCGCCAAAAAGAGAAAAAAAAAAAAAAAGGGGAAAAACGCGCGACCTCCTCCGTCCTCAGGCACCGGTCTCAGGCATCCGCCCGCCGGTCCCGCAGGGAGAAACGCGGGATATTCTTTGTCCTCCGGCGATGTTCCCAGGCACCTGCTCACCGGTCCCGCCACCCTGCCTCCCCAGCAATGGGGGCCCGTCCCTCTAAGGCTTCCAAAAAGCGCTCGCCAAAAAAAAAAAAAAAACCGCTCCGGTTTCTCTCCACCCGCCGGGAGCCGGGGGGAGGGGCGCTCGGGTCCCGCCGGGCCGGGGCTTGTATCTTACCCCCTTCACAAGGCGCTGGTTCCTTGCAGGTGTGGATGTGGTCTGGATGTTGTCCTGTGTCCTGTGGTCTCTATTTTAGGAAGATTTTTCTTTGTTATATTTTCATAGCTCTATGTGTTTTTGGGAGGAGATTTCCACTGCTCTACTCACGCCGCCATCCTGGCTCCGCCCCTCACATGTATTTTTTAAATAATTATGAGAGAAAAGTGAAAATATTTAATAGCCCATTGAGTGTGAAAGTAAAGAATGAATAGTTGCAGGTGTCATCAGGGTTTTAAGTTGGAAT
Source organism: Manis javanica (assembly GCF_040802235.1). Taxonomy (NCBI): domain Eukaryota; kingdom Metazoa; phylum Chordata; class Mammalia; order Pholidota; family Manidae; genus Manis; species Manis javanica. Next base: position 157,462,822 of record NC_133157.1, read on the forward strand.
GATTGATAGACAGTGCTGCATCTAATGAAGAAAAAAATTATTCTTGAGTTGAATTGAGATAATTCCAATTTTCCAAACATTGAAATCAGATGCTTTTGGAAATTTGTCTAGAGATATTTCAGTCAAGGTCCCAGTACAAAATATATGGTGCACTCAAAAAAAAAGTACCCTCCTACACTGTTGGTGAGACTGTCAGTTGGTGCAGCCATTGGGGAAAGCAGTATGGAAGTGCCTCAAAAAACTAAGAATAGAAATACCATTTGACCCAATAATTCCACTTCTAGGAACATACCCAAGGAAAACAAAATCCCTGATTCACAAAGATATATGCACCCCTATGTTTATCACCACATTATTTACAATAGCCAAGATATGAAATCAACCAAAGCATCTATCAATAGAGACTGGATAAAGATGTGGTACATATACACAATGGAGTATTATTCAGCCATAAAAAAAAGGAAATCCTGCCATTTGCAACAACATGGATGGATCTAGAGGGCATTATAGTAAATAAAATAAGCCAGGTGGAAAAGACAAATACCATATAATTTCACTTATTTGTGGAATCTAAAAACAAAACAAAACAAAGTGAACAAAACAGCAGTAGACTCATATACACTGAGAAGTGAAGTATTTACCATGGGGGAGGAGCTGGAGTTGGGAGAACGGGGAAGGGGATAAAGGGGCACAAAAATTCTCAATCATCATCTAAGTTGGTGAAAGGAATCATAATAGAGCATGGAGAATATAGTCAGTGATTCCGTAACATCTTTCCGTGTTGACAGATAGTAATTACACTAGTGGGGATGAGGATTTAATAATAGGAGTAACGGTTGAACCACTGTGTTGTATATCTAAAACCAATATAAGACTGTATATCAACTGTACCTCAATTGAAAAACAAGACCATGAAAAAAAAGTTTGAATAGACTATAAACTTGTGAGTAACTTTAGAAGAAATCAGTAAGTGGTGGAGGTCCCCAAATCTAGCAATGAGTCAAGGCTCTACCATTCCCAGGCTTGAAGGAATAATCGGAGGGAAGAGTTACCAACCCAATGAGATCTTTAGCTATAGTTATAGACAAGAACTGTGACCACTAGGACAGGAACACAACCATTTATAACCCACTGGCTGAGTGGAAAGGACCAGGGAATGAATATGCTTACCTCTCTTTCTGCTCTCTCATAATCCCTTGCCAGTGGTTTTCCCGGACCATCACAACTAAGAGTCAGAAGCTAAGGGAGCCTGTTCATGTATCCACAAAGACAGGCCTCCTGGGGCTCATTGCTGCATCAGGAAGGGGAAATGTGGATCTGGAGATACAGAAATCTGTAGAATGTCTTCCAGAGAAAATATTCTAGAATATTCTAGATTAGAGGGCAATCTAATCTAGAGATTAAGTTTGGGGATTTATCACTATGTAGGTTGCAGCTAAAACAATGAATCAGAGATAAAGCCTATTTCACAGATTAGAAAACTTAACTCACAAACAATTAATTCATAAGGCTTTTAAGTCATAAATTACCATGTTTATAATATATAATATAATACATAATTATAATTAAAAATTATGAATATGATTCATACAGTTTTTTACCTAAAGACTAATAAAATAAAGGCTATTTGCCTAAAGCTAATAAATAGAACCTAATCTTCTGAATTCTAGTCCACTCACTCTCTCTCTCTCTTTTTTTTTCACACCAGTAATCTTAACCAATGATAATAGACACTGATCATCAAACTCAATGATGCAGCCTTTTATATTATGTATTATAAATATTTTTCTCTTCTGTCCTAGTCTTCCTGGTTCAGAACGAACTGTGCCTATGTCCCAGCTCCAAGGAGAAGCACATGTCCCAGTTGTGGCCAATAGAAATATACATTCTTCTGGACATGGTGATGGATTCAGGGATTGTCAATCCAAGGTTATGGTATGTAAGAGGCTGTTATTCATTAGTGAGCCCTATAATTATGACCCACTAAAGGAAATCCACATAAAAGTTTGAACCTAAGTGAACTATCCCAAAACTTCTGGGCCCTTTCATTCAGGCAGATTTTGTAATAAAAGAGAAAACAGAGAAAAAAATTATTATAGGAAATTTGTACTTTAAAATATTTTGATAAATCTTTCCATTTTATTTTCACTCTTTCATATTGTTTTGACAAGCCATGACTAAGACTGTCAAAACCTAAGTAATACAAAGCAAAACATCGGGTAAGAAAAATTCTATATCATTAACTGTTACTTGTAGAATATTTTAAAACTCAAATTAATGGCTCAGTTTTCCATTTGCTTTTGTTTATCAAAATGCAAATGGACTCAGTCGTTAATACATCATATTGTATAATTTATTAATTTATATATAGGAATAATTCATGATATTCAAAATTGAAATATAATGCTTGATACAGCAGTTCTCATGACAGCAAAATTACTGTAGGTTACAGAATGTCTTTTAGATTTGCAGTGCAAGGTTATTTCAGCATTATAAAAATAGAATTTAATTGAATTTGGGTAGAATTAATTTCCAACATATGTATGAGACGATTTCAAGATTTGGGGGGAAGGGCATAAAACAAATGTTTCTCCAAAGATGTTTTCCTTCCAGCCCTAACAGTGACAGCATGAAGCCTGCCCTCTGCAAATTGTATCATCTGGTCCTTGCCAGGAGAGGCCCTTACTCGTGGCTGCCACTGGTCCTGGGCAGGGCTGTCCTTCTCTTCATGCCAATTTTCTGGTTTGAGCACACGTGTTCTGAGGCGTATAAACTGCTTTACTTCCTTTATTAAGACATTGACATAGTGTCCCTGGAGTAGTGCAGAAAGACTTCAAAACTGAAATGAACCACCCTTGGGGTCCAATGTTCTTGTCATGTAGGGTTTCTTTTTTTCTTCCTTCTCTTTATTCCATTCTTTTTTCCTTTCTTTTTACTTTAATAAAGACTGTAACAGCAGGGACTATACAGACCCTGAAATCGCTAGAAAATGAAATGTTTCCGCAGCACTGAGAGGCATTTAGTGCTGAGGCAGAAATTTAGGTCCTTCTATTGTTCCTTTGTAAGGAGCAGTTTTTTTAAAACCCAAATGACATCAGAATAATTTCAGGATTATGGGAGAGCCTCCTGCTTCAGGACACACTGTTCTCGTACCATTTTTCAAAGTGTTTGGTGATAAAAGAAAATGAAAGAAAAGGGAAATTTTTCTAATCAGAGTTCCATCAATCAAGTGGATAAACTAGAGAAAATGAAAATGGTCAGTGTGTACTCATTAAAGTGACTTTTCAAAATGACAAATTTCAGAATCAATGATACTATTGCTAAACTAATCATTGACTGTAACTTAGAACTTTTTGTTTTATGTACTTTTCTCTGTTTCCTTCTGTGACATAGCTTCATAAACATACATGATCCACAATATAAATACACAAGCTTATATATTTATGTAGTTGTGCTTTTTATTCCATTCTCTAAACTCAGATTACTAGTATTTCATTGTTCTGGAAAATCATCTTCAAAAGAAATTTTAGGGATTTTTAATTCAAACAATGCAATGAATAGTTCAATAAATACCTACCTTTTTAATTTAAAAAATAAAAAATAAGTTATACTCTTTATACATGTATTCTTTTTATCATTAAAAAGCTGTTTATTAATATTTTTAGAGGATAACGGTATTATATGATTGCTGTAAAGAATTAAAAGAATATAAATATGTAGAAATACAAAAATAATAACCTTCCATACACTCCCCCCATCCCTACATCACCCACCTACCATCACCTCACTTCAATGAGTTAACCAATGTAACACACTTGGATATATCTTTTCATTCTGCTCAGTGCATTTATCCTATACGGGCATATATATGGAGATTTGGGGGTGATTGTTTTTAATAAAAAATAATCATATATATTTTTGAAAATTGTTCTTTTCATTTTGAAAACAAGTATTAAAATTCATAAGGTTTTAGTTATACAGTTTAAAACATTTTATTATATAAATTTCAAATATATACAAAAGAAGACAGACTAGTATAATGAATACTCATGTACCTATCATTCAGTTAAATAATAAACAACTAGAAGATCACATTTATCTCACACTCCCTATTTGATTATTTTGAAGCAACACTTCTTAGGTATGGTTATATTTTTGCCAGGAGGCACATGTCTGGTGGTCTTTAGCTTCTGAAAGGGTTTAGCTATAATTTTAATTATAAGCTATTAATAGGATTGCTCTAACAAAAGATCTCTTCTCCTTCAGGAATCCTTATTTATTTTGAGGTCAATGGTATTGTTGTCATCTACCAACATGATGTTGTCTTTCTCTTTGTTCATCTATCCCTTGTTTTGTTCAAGTGTCTGCCTCTGTTTCACATGACTCATGAGTAAATCCTCATTAGTCCAAACCAATCATGGGAGTTACATTCCTCTTGATAGTGACTGGTTTAGGGCAAGTGTAATTCTGTCCACTGAAACATGAAGGATGAAATAAAACCAAAGTCTGGATGTATCACTTTGAAGGGATGAGAAATGGTGAAGCCAACCACTCTAAGCCTTACTTTCCTGATTTATACAAAGGCATTATAATAGTATTTATTCCATGCATAGTTATCAGAATTAAATGAAATAATGTATAAAACACCTCAGCATCTACTGCCCAGCATGGGGACTACACCTAACAGCAATTCATTGTATACTCTGAAGTTGCTAAGAAGCTAAATCTTAAAAGTTCATGTCACACACACAAAACAGATAACTGTGAGGTGACGGATGTGTTAATTAACTTTATTGTGGTAATTGTTTCACAATATGTACATATATCAAATAATCACACTGTACACCTTAAGCTTATTCAATGTTATATTTCGATACAGCTGAAAAGATAAAATAAAATTTAAAAAGATATAAAACAAAAAAATCCTCAGCATAAATGTTGGTGTTTTGCAGTAGAAATACGAGTGCTCATCAGTATCCTTGTTTTTTCTTTTCCATTTTGGGCACATTTCTAACCTCTGCTCTGTAACTTAATAGAACTCTTGTGAACTTCAGCAAGTTACTTTAATAACCTGTGCCTTTGAACTGAGGCACAGGTTATTTGTCTATGAAAGGGGAATAGCACTCACCTCATAGAGATTTTTGAGGGTTAATAATTTAATAAATGTGAAATGCTTAAAAGAATACATGGTAAATAATAAATACTGAGGGTGAACTGGTGGTGTTAAGATAAAAATATTTTTTACACATTCTAACTATTGAGCTTTCTTTTCCAACATTAGAATTCTTAACTTTGCAAGTTTATTTTGATCACAACTACCTCAATCCTTTCCTGATCTATACATATTTGTGCAATCATTTTTGTCATAGAACTGTATTGGATTCTTAATGAAATGTGGTTTGATATCAAAACCAGATAAAGACACTACAAAAAAAAAATCATAGGCTTTATCCCTGATGGACATAGATGAAAAAATTCTCAACAAAATATTGGCAAACTAAATTCAACATTACATTTAAAGGTCAATATACAGGCTAAATTTAGAATACTCTGATGTAATGGTGGTGGGAAAATTGCTTGTACAACAATACATTTAAAAGGATAATGCAACATGATCAAGAGGGATTTATTTTAGATGGAAGGATGTTTTCAACTTCACAAATCAATAAATGTGATATACAACATTAACAAAATGAAGTATAAAAATCGTATGATCATCTCAATAGATGTAGGAAAAGCATTTGACATTCACATTCATTCATGATTAAACTTTCAACAAACTAGGTACAGAGAGAATGTATATAATAAAAGCCATATATGGCAAACCCACAGCTAACATCATATTCAATGATGAAAAGCTGAAACATTTTCCTCTAAGATCAAGAATAAGAAAAGATGCCCACTTTTGTCATTTTTATTAAACATATAACTACTGGAAGTCCTAGCCAGAGAGGTTAGGCAATAAAAAGAAATAAAAGGCACCCAAATCAGAAAGAAAGAAGCAAAATTGTCTGTATTTGCAGATGACATGATTTTATACATAGAAAACCTTAAAGACTCCACAAAAAAGTAGGATTCTGACACAAATTTCAATGTGTATGTGTGTTTTTTTTTCCATACCACCAAGCAATCAACTCAGTTTTGACACTATCTGAAGATAGCATCAGATCCCACAGTTCATAATCTCAGTCCTACAAAACACATCCCCACCCCACTTCAGACACCAGGAAAAAGTCCAGGTTATCACCTATGCTTCTGAGTCGACTAGCTATAGGTGAGAGATTTCAACAACCCCCTCCTTGAGTTCAATTAATCTACTAAAGCAGCTCACAGACCTCAGAGAATAATTTTTCTTACTAGATTACCAGTTTAGTATAAAGGGATTTGAATAAGGAATAGTCAGATGGAAGATATGCATAGGGCAAGGTAAGTGGGAAGGGATGTGGGGCTCTGAGCACACCACTCTCCCAAAATCTCTATATATTCATCAATACATAAGCCTCTGAACCCTGTCACTTTGAGTTTTTATGGAGGCTTCCTTATGAGGGCCTGATTGATTAAATTATCAGTCATTGGCACTTGCTTCAACTTTCCAGCTCCTCTCCGCTACCTGGAGATTGGGTGGGGGTTGCAGGTGACTGAAGTTCTAAACCTTCTGATTATATGGTTGGTTCCTCCGACAACTGGCTCCTATCCTTAAGGTCTTTTAAAAATTCACCTCATTAACATAAACTCAGGTTTGGTTGAAAGGAATTTGTTAGAAATATCAAGACACATTTGCCACTCTCATCACTTTGGAAATTCCAAGGGTTTTAGTAGCTCTGTGCCAGGAATGGGGACAAAGAACAAGTATACATTTTTTATTATAAATCACAATATCACAACTGTAGGAGCTAATAAATGAATTCAGTAAAGTAGGATACAAAATTCAATATACAAAAACTGCATTTTTATACACTAAAAAGGAATTATGGAAAGAGAAATTAAGACAACAATCCTATTTTACAATGGCATCATAAACAATAAAATACTTAGAAATAAATTTAACCAAGGGAGATGAAAAATCAGTACACTGAAAACCATAAAACATTAATGAAAGAAATTGAAGACACAAATAAATGGAATGATATTTCATGTTCATGGATTGGATTTTAGAATTACTATTGTTAAAATGCCCACACTACCCAGAGCAATCTAAAAATTCAGGGCAATCCCTATCAACAATCCAATGACATTTTTCACAGAAATAGAAAGAACGATTTTAAAATTTGTATGGAACCACTAAAGAAGCCAAATAGCCAAAGCAATCTTTCAATAGAACAAAGCTGGAAGCATCACTTCCTGATTCCAAAGCGACTCAAACAGTATGGTTTTGGAATAAAAATACACATAGATAAGTAGAATGGAGCAGAGTAGGGTTTATTTTACCAGAAATAACCCCATGCATATATAGTCAAGAAATTTTTGACAAAGGAGCCAAGAATATACAATGATAAAGGATAAATAATAGTCTCTTCAGTAAATGGTGCTGAGAAAACTGTCATCCATGAGAAAAGAATGAAACCAGGCCCCGTTTTTTCACCACACACAAGAGTCATGTCAAAATGGATTAAATTTAAAGACTTAAACATAAAAGCTGAAACTATAAAACTCCTGGAAGAAAACATAGGGAGTAAGCTCCTTGACATCAGTATTGGCAATGATTTTTTTGGACACGGCACCAAAAGGAAGGGCAACAAATACAAAAATAAACAAGTGGGACTACTTCAAACTAAAAAGGTTCTGCACTGCAAAAGGAACAACCAACAAAATGAAAAGGCAACTTATGGAACATGGGAGAATTCTACTGGAGAAAATATTTGCAAATCACATATTCAATAAGGGATTAATATCCAAAATCTAAAAGGAACGGATACAACTCATCAGCTAAAAAAAAAAAAAAAATACCCACAAAGGACCTGAATAGACATTTTTGCAAAACAGACATACAATGCCCAACAGGTACATGAAAAGGTGCTGAACATCACTAATCATTAGGGAAATGCAAGTCAAAAGCATAATAAGAGAACAACTTACACCTGTTAGGTGTAAAAAGATAAATAATAACATTCCCTCATTTGTAGAGTATAACAATGAAGCAAAACTGAAGGAACAAAACAGCAGCAGACTTTGGACTCCAGGAGGGGACTAGTGGCGGCCAAAGGGGAGGGGTGGAGGAGGGCGGGGGTATTAAGGGACATTATGATTGGCACACATGGTGTGTGGGGGATCATGGGGAAGACAGTGTAGCACGGAGAAGGCAGATAGTGACTCTGTGGCATCTTACTATGCTGATGGGCAGTGACTACAATGGGGTATGGGAGGACACGATGGTGCGGGTGAATGTGGTGACCACATTGTTTATACGTGTGAGACCTTCATGGGTGTGTATATCAATGGTACCTTGATGAAAAAAAAAAAAGACAAGTGAAAACAAATCTAGGAAGGATGTGGAAAAAAGGGACTCCTGTAAATTAGTAGTGGGCATGTAAATTGGCACAGCCACTAAGGAAAACAGTATGGAGGCTCCTCAAAAAATTGAACATGGAACTATAGTATGAACCAACAATGCCACTCCAAGTATGTATTCAAGAAATAAAATCATTGTCTTGAAGAGACATTTGTGCTCCCATGTTCACTGCAGCATTATTCAGAATAGCCAAGGTATGGAAACAACCTAAGTGTCTATCAGCAGATTAATGGATAAAGATAATATGGTATATATATATATATATATATATATATATATATATATATATATATATATATATATATATATATATATATATATATATGTATGTCAATGGAATATTGTCCTGCTTTATAAAAGAAGGAAATCCTGTCATCTGCAACAACATGGATTAACCTGGAGGACACTATGCTAAGTCAAATAAACCACACAGAGAAGGACCAATACTGCATGGTATCACTGATGTGTGGAATCTTAAAAAAACAAAAAAACACTCAGAGTAGATTGGTGGTTGCCAGGGGCTCCAGCATGTGGGGAGTGGGGAGAGGCTAGTAAGAGTGCAGACTTTCAGAGGTAAGAGGACTCAGGTCCAAGGGTCTGATGTGCAAATATAATATCTATAGTTGATAATATTGTATTCTTCTTTACCCGAAATTTATTGAGATACAATTGGCATATAACATGTATTAATTTAAGGTGTGCAACATAATGATTTCATATATGTATATATTATGAAATGATTACTACAATAATTTTAGTTAACATTCATCACCTCACATAGTTGAATATTTTTCTTGGGATAAACACTGAAAATTTACTCTTAGCAAATTTCAAATATACAATACAGTATTGTTAACTATAGTTAACACACTGTACGTATGTCTCCAAAACATATTAATTTTATAACTGAAAATTTGTTCCTTTTAACCATCTTCACCCATTTTGCCCACCCCTCCTTACCACCTCTGACAACACCAATCTGTTCTCTGTATCTATGAGTTCAGTTGTTTCAGATTCCACATGTATATGAGATCATGCAGTATTTGTCTTTCCCAGATAATACTGTATTTTATAATTGAAATTTGCTGAAAGGATAGAACTTAAGTGTTGTCATAAAAAGAAGTAAAGATTTTAACTCACTAGTGCGAATCCTTTTGCCATGTATACGGATATCAAATCATTACATTGTATAATTTATTACAACTTTATTTGTCAATTATACATCAATAAAGCTGAGAAATAAAATGTACTCTTGTGGGGCACAAAAAAAAATTATAATGGAACAATTCCTTCAAACCTCTGAAGGAAAAGTGTGTCAATCTACGCAGAACTCTATCCTTAGCCAAACTACAAATCAAATCAGAGGGCTAATAAAAACATTTTCAGATAAACAAGGTTTCAAAAATTTTACTCTGCTTGTATCCCTTCTTTAAAAATTACCGGAGGATACACTCCAGAAAGACGAGGTCATAAACTAAGCAAAAGGAAGAAACGGAAGACAGGAAAAAGGAGACCCCATACTGAAAAGAGGTGGAGGAATATGCAGAAGGATGACAAGAGCGGGTGGGGGGGATAGGTGAATAGGTGAGGGGGATGGAAATTAGTGAGAATGTTTGATATCTTGATCTGGGTGTTGGTTACATGAGTGTATACACATGTCAAAATTCATCAAGCTTACTCTAAGATTTGTGCATTTCATTGTGCCTCCATAAAAAAACTTAAAAAAATTTTAAGTTAAAAAATAAAAATATTCCTCACATACAAATCAAATAAAATTAAAAAAAGAATTACTTAGTATATGGCTTAGTTGTACTTTCAGTATTTCACTTATGTTGTCATGATAATATCAACACCAAATAACGATGACACAACAATGTGGGGGGGATGAAGCAGTGTGAACTATACATGTGCGGTGAGAGTAGGAAGATGCAAGAGAGCTAACTGTTCATCTTCTATAGAGGGAGAGAGATGATACCTATGCTAAAAGGCAGAAAAAGCAAGAAATTCATGGGATTTAGAGATACGGAGTTCAATTTAAAAATCAGCTAAAAGTGTGCCTCTGGAAGGAGAAATCTGGGGTAAGGTCAAAATAATTACTCTTTTCCTTGTAACATGGGTAACTATTAGCTCTTTCAACTATATGTATACACCATTGTGATAAAAGTAAAAGAAAACAAAAATCACTTTTATGAAAATACGATTACTAAAACACATTTTAAAATTATGATTTTGTGAATGAAATAAATTTATTTCATTATTAAATTATTTTATTGTTGATAGAGCCTATCCTGTCTTCCTTAAAGAAAATTAGAATTAGCACAATTCACGCATTTATTTATTCAATCAGTAATTACCTATTGAGGTATCTCTCTTAAAGGACCTCCCAGTACCTCAGAGGAACATCAAGTCCCACATCCTTGCTTGGTTGCTATAGGAAAGGAGCATAAAAAGTGCTATCAGAATACAACACAGAGAGGGATCTGCCTGAGAGTTCCTCAGAAAACTCCTCAGAGATATTTTATCTAGGTCTGAAAGGGAAGATAATGTAGGGTTTTATTTTACTTTCTAGATTTTCTAAGTAATTCGATATAATGAGTGCTATTGAGTACATCTCTGTGCAGATCACTCTACCAGGGGCTATAGGAAATATGAAGGTGAATAAGACATAGCTCTCTACACCCATAAGGCACAAAATACAGAGTAAGAGAAGCACTGATGTTGAAGTTTGGAGAGTCATTCCAGATGGGGCGTCTGGAGTTTTAGGAGAGTGACATTCAGGAGGTGCATCTGCTTCACTGAATTCCAGGAGAAGAATGTTTGCTTTATCTGTTCACTCATCATTTTTTATTCATTCAGCTGAATTTATTAAGCTCCAACTATTTGCCAGACACCAGGCTAAGTATTGGGCACAAGGGATACCTAATCACAGGAGACGGGCAAATCCCAAACAGGTTCAAAGACAGGAGAAGAAGGTGGGTGGGGAGAGTGAGGGGGATAAAGAGGCACAAAAATTCTCAATCGTAATATAAGTTGGTCATGGGGATGGCAGTACACCATGGAGAATATAGTCAATGATTCTGTAACATCCAGCAGGGAGTAGCAGAGAGGTAGCATAGGAAGGGGAGTCATAAAAATTAAAAAAGAGTAGACTCATAATTCCACACTTCAGGATTTATCTTTTCCAAGGCCCTCAACCCCCTAAATTACTCACTGACTGTTTTTAGGCATTACTAAAGCACTTTGAAAGAACAATTCAAATTCTTAAAATGAGCCTATGCAGAGTCAGGGTTGCTTCTCTCAGTTTTACAGCTGGAGCCTCTGACATCCTGACAGTGCTAAGTGGATAACCTCATTGGAACCCTTAAGCAGAGCAGAAACTCTTCCCAGACCCCAGGCTTCTGGACCCTTGTGGGATATTCTGCCACTCACATTCATTCTTTCCAAGAATAAAAATGGAAAGTTCAGTGTTTCAGGGTTCATCTGTGTTTTTTATTGCATATATACTGTTGTATTCTGTTCCTTTTTATGGCTCAGTAACATTCCATGTTATGGGTATGCCACCTTTCATCTATCAATTCATCTGCTGATGGATATTTGGGCTGTTTTTACCTTCCAGCTCTTGTGAATAGTGCTCTGAACATTCAGAAACCAGTTGCCAGGGGCTAGAGGAAGAAGGAGTGGGGACTGACAGCCTAATGCATTCAGGCTTTCCTTTAGCAGTGACGAAAAATTTCTGAGACTAACAGGATTGCACAACACTGAATATACTTAATGCCACTGAATTATGTATTGAAAATGGATAAAAGAGTAAGTGTTATGTGCATTTTACAATAAAAAAGAAGCAGCAGCTCACTTTTTCATCTCTCTGACAGCAGGCTCATTTCCCTTCTAGCCCCACCACCTCGCACTTGCCCAGGCAACTTCCTCTTGCCTGCCTTTACTAGAGTAAAGCTTTGCCCTGGGACAACACTGGGACTTGAATTGAAACTGTATGAAGAAAAGCAGCCAATTTTACAGCTGAGCTTACCTGGCCTGGATTCTCTGCAGAAAATCACCTTGGAAAACCCACTCAGTCCCATCTCCACATCTGTTTTTGTTGGTCTCTCTTCACATTGCTGAAATCATTCACAATTTCTGTTAAAATTGCCCCTCAAGTACAGTTAACTGCAATCTCATTCCAGTCCACTCCCTATCCTTGACTTCAGGCATATACACTTGGCATCTGTACTTGGAGCACCGCATGTTCTCCTTGCTCCTTTTTGGGAGGAGGGAATTCTTTCCAGGCTGTATGTGCTACTAGACCCAAATATCTTCATCAGAATGAGAAGCTGGCAGAAAGTCCACTGGTGAGGTTCCTGAGGATGAATGAGTCTTACATGCTGCCAATGGAAATGGAAGAAAGAGATGGACTTTCCTCAGTTATTAGGAGTACATCAGATCTAGCAACTTCCTCCCCACCTTAACTCCACCTATAGTTTCTTGAGAAAAGTGACAGTGAAATTATTCTAGTAGCTCTGTTTCTCACTCTTTGCCTTCATCTGCTGACTGTGTGAGACTTACCTTCTTTCTAAGGGTGTTTTGTGGTTTTTGTGTTTTTTAGACCACCATGGGTAAGATTTTTCACATTGCCTAATAATTAGAACAAAACTAGTTGGTAAGAGTTACAAAAGCATCTGTAGGAACTTAACATTAATGAATAGATAGATAGATCATTTACAGTTACCTGCTACATAAGTGTAGATGAAATCAGATTAAAATAAGTCTGTAGGGGAGGTTTTCAAGACAAAAATATATTCTAAAACAGAAGTCAGAGGTCCCATCATGGGACATTTGTGTGTCTATAAGGGAGGGAAAGGTGACTAACCATTGCCTTAGAGGCTCACAAATTATTTGGGTTGGTTCTACTGGTAGAGAATTTTGTCTTTAGGAATTACAATAAAGTATTTTGAAAATGTAAATTTAGTGAAGAGCAAAAGTAAATGGTCAGAATGCTCATACCAGATTCATTTTCATTTATCTCTAGGAAAAAAACAAGAACACTTGATATAGATTTGTTAGGCTGTTCACTAATTTTTAGAATGAACATTTCAATTTGTCACCTAACCCTATTACAAAATTCAGTTGTTGATATTCTCTTTCTTTTGTCTCCATTCCCTCTGAAATGATTTCTTCTGTCCTCAATAGATGATACCAAAGATGTATTCCTTACGATGTTTACTGAGAGATATTTTTAGACAAGCTAGTTTTGTGTCACAGGAAGCTCAATAGAAATTTACCTAGATGTTAGATGAGTCATCATTTTCTTCTCTGAATCTTTTTCAAACATCTTTTTTCAACAGCTTTAGAGATATAATCAACATACTGTATAATTCATCCACTTTAAATGTATACTTTAAAGATTTTTAATATATTCACATTTATGCAACCATCATTACAATATTTTAGAATGTTTGAATCAACCCCAAAAGAAAGCCCAAAACTATTAGCAGTCACTCCTCAGTCTCCCCTCCCCCAGATTCTGGCCACCACTAATCAACTTACTGTCTCTATGGATTTGTTTATTCAGGATATTTTATACCAATGGAATCATGTGATATGTAGCTTTTTGTAACTGGCTTATTTCTCTTAGCATGTTTTCAAGGTTCAACCATATTGTAACATGTATCAATGCTTCATTCCTTTTTATGGCCAAATAATAGAGCATTGTGTGGATAGTCTACATTTGACTTATCCATTCTTTGGTTGTTAGACAGTTGGATTGTTTCCACTTTTGTTTATTATGCATAATGCTGATCTGAACATTTGTATACAAGTTTTTGGATGGACATGTCTTTATTTCTCTTTGATTCAGATATAGATTTTAACATAATAGAGCTTGACTTGACTCTGAATGACCTGGGTAGATAGTCTGAGTATGTGAGTGGGTGGCAAAACATATTCTGCCCATGTTCCTTGTCCTCCCACTATCAGTTGCCGTTTTCATAGGTTATGAGTTTTACGCAACCCAAAAATGGAACATTGTAAACTGGGAATGTCTTGTTTATACATTTACAATTATGCTTAAAGACAAATATGAAATCATGCCATTTCTAGATACAATTACATATATGCTTCCCAAATTATCAACAGAAATAAAACAAGCAATTGCTGTTTGAACTCAAGTGCTAACTCCAATCAATTGTTAGTAGCTCCTAGATACTACGTTGATAAGGATTCTGAAGACTTGACCATGTTCAGAAGAAGAGTGTAGCCATCTGTTTATGAACTTCCACTGGTATGGGACTGAGGCACACAAAACGTGTGTTTGCCTTTACTGGGTGTTTAAAAGATTCTCACATCAAGTTAAGGATAGTAGAATGTGTTTCTGTGTATGTTTCTTGTAACTGTTAGTTTTTCCATAGTCTGACCACTTGTTGAATTTTTACTTTAAAAAATAAACTTCTTTTGGGGTTTCATGTGGGGCATATTGTAGTTAAATAAGGAAGAACAAGAATTCAAGGGTTAGAAATAAATATTATATTAGATAAGAATGCCTTCAAAAGAATATCATCTATGGTGATAAGAGTAACAGCAACCAATTCAGAGGTAAATCTTTTTGGGCATATTTTGGTGGCCAAAGGAAGTTTAGGAACTAGTACAGTGACCATATTTTCCAAACCTAAATTGGAAGATACAATCCCATACTGATTTTTTTAAATGAATGACTAAATTTATATAAAGATATTTTACAAAATACATCCCATGTTCATGGATAGGAAGAATTAATATTGTCAAAATGGCCATTGCCCCTAAAGCAATCTACAGATTTGGTGCAATCCCTACCAAACAACCAACAGCATTCTTCAGCAAACAGTTCTAAAATTCACATAGAACCACAAAAGACCCCAAATAGCCAAAGCAATCCTGAGAAGGAAGAATAAAGGTGGGGGGATTATGCTCCCCATCTTCAAGCTCTCCTACAAAGCCACAGTAATCAAGACAATTTGGTACTAGCACAAGAATAGACCCATAGACCAATAGAACAGACTAGAGAGCCCTAATATAAACCCAACCATATATGGTCAATTAATAAATGATAAAGGAGCCATGGACATACAATGGGGAAATGACAGCCTCTTCAACAGCTGGTGTTGGCAAAACTGGAAAGCTACACGCAAGAGAATGAAACTGGATTATTGTTTAACCCTATACACAAAAGTAAACTCAAAATGGATCAAAGACCTGAATGTAAGTCATGAAACCATAAAATTCTTAGAAGACAACATAGGCAAAAATCTCCTAAAAATAAGCATGAGCAACATCTTCCTGAATGTATCTCCTTGAGCAAGGGAAACAAAAGCAAAAAGGAACTCATGGGACTACATCAAACTAAAAAGTTTCTGTATGGCAAAGAACACCATCAACAGAACAAAATGGCATCCTACAGTATGGGAGAATATATTTGTAAATGACGTATCCACCAAGGAGTTAACATCCAAAATATATAAAGAACTCACACGCCTCAACACCCAAAAAGCAAATAACCCATCAAAAAATGGCAGAGGATATGAACAGACAGTTCTTCAAAGAAGAATTTCAGATGGCCAACAGGCACATGAAAAGATGCTCCACATTGCTAATTATCAGGGGAAAAAAAAAAGCACAGTGAGATATCACCTCACACCGGTTAGGATGGCCAAGATCCAAAAGACAAAGAACAACAAATGCTGGTGAGGATGCAGATAAAGGGGAACCCTCCTACACTGTTGGTGGGAATATAAATTAGTTCAGCTACTGTGGAAAGCAATATGGAGGTTCCTCAAAAAACTAAAAATAGAAATACCATTTGACCCAGTAATTCCACTCCTAAGAATTTACCCAAAGAAAACAAGATCACAGATGTACCCCTATGTTTATTGCAGCACTATTTACAGTAGCCAAGATATGGAAGCAACCTAAGTGTCCATCAGTAGATGAATGAAGAAGAGGTGGTACATACACACAATGGAATATTATTCCTTTAGCCATAAGAAGAAAACAAATCTGACCATTTGCAACACCATGCATGGAGCTAGAGGGTATTATGCTCAGCGAAATAAGCCAGGTGGAGAAAGACAAGTACCACATGATTTCACTCATTTGTGAAGTATAAAAACAAAGCAAAATTGAAGGAACAAAGCAGCAATAGACTCACAGACTCCAAGAAGGGACTGGCAGTTACCAAAGGGGAGTGGTTGGGGAGGTTGGGTGAGGAGAGAGGGAGAAAGCGATTAAGGGGCATTATGATTAGCACACATAATGTAGAGGGTCATGGGGAAGACAGTATAGCACAGAGAAGACAAGTAGTGATTCTGTAGCATCTTACTACACTGATGGACAGTGACTGCAATGGGGTGGGGGTGGGGACTTGATAATATGGGTGAATGTAGTAACCACAATGTTGCTCAAGTGAACCCTTCATAAGATTGTATACCAATGATGCCTTAATAAAAAAAAGGTATTAAAATTAAACAACATTCAAGGATGTTTTAAATAAATCACCTTTATATGAAAGATTATATTAGAAAGATATGTAAATATATTATATTTGGAAATGGTCCTGAAAATTGTAAGACTAGTGATGTATACAGGAAAACAGTTTTGGAGCTGTTGCTCCCTGATTTCTCCAAAGCAAAGCCCTTAGACCATTCCAGATACATCACTTTCCTGAAATTCACTCACCTTGTGCAGCTTCTGTCTGAAATCCATTGATAGGTGAAATCGACTGTTCCAGTCAGCTAGAAACAGGTATTTCTCTCCAGAATAAGCTAATATTCTTAAGAGCAAACTGTCAGGTTCTGAGAGTGCAGTTTCTAGAAGCACAAAGATGTCACTTCCTAGATTAGCTCTAATTTCAGGGTCATTCACATTAAGATTCTAGGTTCTTACCCTTTCATATGCTGGAAGTCTTCCTCTCATTAGCTGCCTGCTCTCCAGGGGTGGCTTACTTTTACTTTGACTTTTACTTATATTTTTAGTTTTTGTTCTCTCTGGTGACTAGGTGATCTGTTATTTTAGTAAGTGGTCTAGGGATTCTTCAGTAGAATATGAATTCTCCTAAATTCCAGGTCTATTGTTCTCGGTTTTGACCTTTAGCTCCAGTTTGAGGCTTTTTCTGTAGTCTGCATTTTGCTTCAGGACACACACTGCCAATTGCAACCTTACAAAGTCTTTTAACTTTGGCGTCACTTGTCAGACTCACCCTGGATAACTGTTTTTCCCTTTTTCCTGCAAAAAATATAAAAATAGATGCCAGGATATTAGCTCAGTTGAACTTCAAGGTAAACCAGCACTTTTACTTTAATGCCCATTAATAATCCTGTCACTTTATCGTGTTTTCTTGCCTCTTGCTACCCTGTTAGCCATAAGAAGAAAAGGTATTTGTGTTTAAAGGTTAATTCAAGCTTCTACACTCCTTAATTTTTTTCCTCCTATTCTTTGATCCTATATTGAAATCATAATGTTGGATTTATGACGTCATTCTAAATTGCTTCCAGATGGTTTCTCAGGCTGATCAAAAAGAAGGTAAAGCCAATATATGTTAGTAAAAAGTAGATCTTCAAACAGGGAGATGGTTCAGGAAAAAAAAAGAGTATAATAATAACATTGAGAATACAAAACAACTATAGGTAAATTACTTTTTCTTTCTGTCTTTAAATAAAGTCTTTGATCAATTGTGCCAATGTATGAAAATTTAATTTCTAAACCCAAACATCAAAAGCTTTGCTTCCATTAGAAAAATTTAAACCCATGATACTTTGAATGGATTTAAAATTCTCTAAGATGAGCTCTAATAATAACCTTTACAAACAGAAAGGAAAAGAACAGTAGGTTATGTGGCTTCGTGCTACCATTTTCTCTGGTACATTAGTTTTCCAAAGATGGCATTTTGGCTTGTACCAAATAAAAGGGCAAAGGTGACCAAATGCAAGCCTGGGGAAACCAGAAGAGAGAAGGGCTATTACAATGGAGGGAGAAATCCAAGCTGTCAGCTCTGAATGGATAGAAATAACATGTGTGAAATTGACAACCAGCAACAGCTTGGCACCTTGGAAGAGCCAGGAAATGAATTCTACCAGCATTCCTCTTTACTGTAGCAGAGCTGCAGTTCTGTAGAGGCTTATTCAAGATTCACAGACCGAAATGTCCTAGTCTTTGGTAATTTTGGTAATATTCAGTTGCTTTTTCAAAAGCAGTTTAAACAAATGAAATATGAAAATGAGAATGGATGAAAAATGATGCAGAAAAAAACATAAATTAAAAATAAAAAGCACCCATCATCCAGCTTCCTGAGAGGCACTGTTAAAAATTTTGTATATTTGCCTCCTCTTACATGCCTTGTTTTGCAAAGTTGAAACAAACATAATTTTAGTATCTTCCTTTTATTTAGTATTATATCATAAATATTTGTTCATGTCAGGCAAATGTCATCATAACCAGTGTTAATGTTTATAGAACATTCTGTCATATGTATACACAAACCTTAATTTACTTCACCATGATTAATTCAGCTACTAAGTCTTTGCCCATTCCTTTGTCCTCATCTCATATATTTTCCACTGAGAAACTAGAGTAATCTTTTAAAAACTCAAAGTTGATCTTGTTACTCTTCTTTTTTAAACCATTCAATAACATCATTGGTCTTAGAAAATATCACTATCCTTAGCAAGCTCTTTGGAGCTTAACGTCCTTACTATTACACCGAGAAATACAGAAATACAGAATCTCTGCCTCTTCTCAGATCTCTTGAATCTGAATCTGCACATTTACAAGACTGAGTGATTCCTATGCACATTAGGGTTGGAAAGCCGTGGTCTTCGTGGTCTGGCTCTCCTGCCCTGCAGTAGTCTCACCGGGACCAGAGCCCCTTTGACCCAGCAGCAGAGATGCTCCCTCAGGGCCTCACTTGCCATGCTTCTCCCCCACAGAACTTTCACAGTTGCTATGGACTAAATGTTTCTGTGTCCCAAAATTCATATGTTGAAGCCCTAACCCTCAGTGTGATGGTATTTGGTGATGGGGCCATTGGGAGATAATTAGGTTTAGATGAAGACATGAGGCCACAACTCCCAAGATGGGAGATAAAAAGAGATTCCAGAGAGTGCTCTCTCACTCTCTTCTTCTTCCTCCCTGTTGTGAGGACACAGAAATAACTCCACCATTGGAAACCAGGAATAATTTTCACTAGAACCTGCGCTATAGCTTCTTGATCTAAAATTTCCAGCACCCAAAACTGTGAGGTCCATTAATCTCTGTTCTTTAACCCCTTCCAACCCCCATGTCTACAGTATTTTCTTTTGGCAGCCTGAGCTAAGACCTGAGGCATGCACTGCACTCTCCACCCAGAAAGATCTCCCTATGACTCTTTACCAAGTTAGCTTCTACTTTTCCTTTAGAGACCAGTTTAAAAGGTGGGAGGTGGACAGGGCCTAGTATCCTGAATTTATTAAGAACTCTTACCATTCAATAAAAAATATCAAATGACCCAATTTAAAAATGGACAAAAGACATGAATAGACACTTCTCCAGAGAAAATCACAATTGTCCAAATATATGAAAAGGTGCTCAATGTCATTAGCAATCAAAGAGGTGCAAATCAAAACCACAATAACATTACCACGTCACACCCACTAGATGGCTAGAATAAAAATTAAAAAAAAAAACAAGCATTGGGGAGGATATATAGAAAATGGAATGTTCGTACATTGCTGGCAAGAAAATAAAATGGTGCACTCACTGTGGAAAACAGCTTGACAGTTCTTCAATAAATTAAATATAGAATTACCATACAACCCAGCAATTCTACTCCTATTGTACCCAAGAGAAATGAAGACATATGTCCATAGAAAAACTTAAATACAAGTATTCAGAACAGCATTATGCATAATAACCAAAAGGTGGAAACAACTCAAATGTCTACCAATTTATGATTAGATGAATAAAATGTGGTATATCCATACAATGCAATATTAACTGGCTATAAAGAGGAATGAAGTACAGATACACACTACAACATAGATAAATCTTGAAAATATTATGCTAAGTAAAGTAAGCCAAACATAAAGGCCACATATTGTATGATTCCATTTATATGAAATATCTAAAATAGGCAAATCCATAGAGACAGAAAGCAGTGTAATGGCTGCCTGGGGTTGTAGGAACAGGGTAATAGGGAGTGACTGCTTCATTATGTATTGCTTCTTAGGTATGGAATTCTCTTTCGGGGTGATGAAAATGTTCTGGAACTAGATGTTAATGACGGTAATTATGAATGTAGTTAATGCCACTGAACTAAACAATTAAAAAGTGTTAAATGGTGAATTTTGTTTTGTTTATTATACCAAAATAATTTTTTTAAAGAAGATGGAGGGAGAAGCAGAATGAAAAAAAAGCAATAGGCCAAGAGACAAAAAGAAACAAAGCGATGAAGACAAAGATAAAAAAAGATTCTAAAAAAAGTACTTATTCACTGTGAAACCCAATCATCTTCATTTTTTTTTTGGACAACTCTTAATATTTCATGCTACTAGTAATCAGTTATTCCTAAATGTTCCTGGATTCTCCCATGTTAAAAAGAAGTGCTGCTTCCAAACTCAGTCCTTGGGCACAGACTTGCTATTTACATCCTTCCTACTTCAGAAGCTTCAACTTTCCAAGGCAACTATCCAGCATGTGTTTTTAGCCCTCACCTCTCTCTCCTGAGCTCAGACACGGGCATTTACAACTCACCACCATCTCATACTTCACATCTTCACAATTCCTCTGAAAAAAAATATCCCCCTCTGTGTTCTTCCCTTGGATCCTTTTGGCCACCATCTGAATTTATAGACTCCAAAACACAGGAGATGTGACTGAGTAATTAAAGCCATGTAACAACTCTGGAAAGCTACAGTCATCTTTTACTCAGTGTTCCATCCAAGATCTCCTGTCAGTAAATTGTGTTGCTCTTTCCTTCAAACAGTTCTTGTATTCACCTGTATCTTCCATCCCCACTGCCAACCCCCAGATTTAGGTTTTCAACACCTCCCGCCTCAGTGCCTGTGGTGGCCTCCTGGCAGGTCTCTGGAAATGCACCCTGCACAGGGCAGCCTTGGTAGCCTGCCTGAAACCACAGCAAGTCTGCGTGGAAAGGTTTGAGGAGATCATCAAACCTGTCGCACCACACAGAGAGAAGGTGAGAGCCAGCAAGAAACTGTACATCCTGCCAAAGTCCGTGTGGATTCCCTGACTATTAGGATAAGGTAAAAGAATACAGGATGAATTTTGAGGTACTCATGGCTCTCCACAGACTCTCAGCAGGGCTAATCTCAAGAAAGGGAGCAAACAAGAGTAGAAGCCCATAGGATCACACAGCAGGGAGCCCAACCACCGTCTGGGGACTGCAGAGCCCCACAATCCAGGTACCATCTGCCCTCCTCTCCCACATGGGACTACATTATCAGAACAAAGGAAATAAGGGATATGACCTAAAGTGAAGGTTCCAGGATTATTTCTGGGGTTTTGGGGAGCCACACTTTGATAGTATCTGACTGCCCAGTGGAGGATCCTTGAAGGCCATGGAAGTAGCAGAAGACTTTAAAGTGGACCTTGAAGCATTCAAACATTCTCATTTCATGGCATTCTCAAATCCCCAGCATGCACAGTAACTCGTTCAGGCTAAATCAAACAATGGTGATCAGAGCAGAAAAAGAATTAAGATTAATTGCTTCCAAATTAGTGCTTGTTTTCCTTCTCATTATGCCTGCCATTAGTGTCTTTTAAGCTCCCAATAGGATAACATTTGAAACATATCAAAGCAGCACCATTATTTACAGTGTTCTACTCTCCACAAACTCCACTCCCACCAATCCTAGGGGTGAGACAACTGTCAAGGGTCTGGCACACTTTTAATCACAGGACCCTCAGAAAGCCTCCCTGGGGATGGATATCATGGTATAGGGAAAATGGAAGTTCCATGGCCAGGATCCTCACCTTATCCTAATCTATACCCTGTGTACATGCAATGATGTAATACTTAGCCTACTGCACAGGCGCATGCTTGCATACCCATTGGTGATGAGCCATTATTCCCTGTGTTACTACAAAAGGAGTTTCACCTGGTGCTAAGAGAAGAAGAGAGCAAGAGATCAAGAAAGCAGGAGAGGAGAGCAGAGGCTGGAGGCAAGGGCAGAGGCTGGAGCAGAAGCAGCACCTGAGATAGACTTGCAATTTGCAGACTGCACAAGGAGGTGGATTGGATTCTAGTACTTGACCTGCCACTGTGAGAATAAAGCTTGGTATAACCCCTTTTTACCCCCAACATTCCATGGTCATTTTCCAGTCTCACTGAATCCAGAGTGAACTTGCCTGGAGTTGAAAATTACTTGATCCTGGAACTACACAAGGGTATTCATTGTCTTGCACACTGCACAGCCCAGAAATATAAGATCTGTTCTGAGCTAGCTGTCTTAGTAAAGGAGACCTCGATGCTGCACATCATTACCTTACTGCCCAATTAAGTATGGTAACAGGTATAAATGAGGTGGCATTAAATATGGTAACAGGTATAAAAGAAAGGCATGATTGTCTCTGTCTATGAGGGTAGAAATTATTCTCAGAAATAACACCTGAGCAGAACTTCCCAGGATAAACAGAAGTTCTACAGATAGGCAAAAAGTGTGTGTGTTCTGGTTACGGGCCAGCATTTTAACTTTGGACCTCACCCCAGCTCTGGGAGTCGGCTTACTGGAGAACAGTGCTTGCTGCTCAAATTCCTGTCCAAGAGCATTGCTTCAATCTGTACAAAAATTCCCAATCCTTTTAATTCTTATCTGCTATTTTCATGGAAGTGTTTAAAATCAGGGCAGAGAGAAGAAAATCTCTGGCATGGCAACCATCATATACTAATTAGACAAACTTAGATACTCATCCAAATTCTGAAAAGGTTTTCTGTTTTTCTCATCTGAAATTATTTTTTCTCTCCAATGATCATAACGTCCAAATCCAAGCCAATGCAAGTGTATTCCCTCTAGCCTAGCTTAGATGTCTAGATCTCCATGGTGCTTGACATCTTGCCAATCCACTTGAATTCTGTATCTTCTCTGATTAGTGGGACTTCAAACTCTGATCTCTCTCTGTCTCACTCTGTTTCCCTTTTCCCTGCCTGTATGGCCTCATGTACCCTAAAACTTCCTCCCTATCTTGACTCTTCCCATACGTCATTTTCCTCAACTGCATATGGCCTTGTTCTGCATTGGGCATCCACAAAGAAATCGAAATTCAGACTTCTGATAATATCTCTAAATTTGATTATACTTACAGACCCAGAAGTATTCTTAAAAAATTGGAAAAAGATGTTTGCCATTTAATTTAAATGTGTGTTCTCTTTCTGGCCCTGCTCTCTGTTGTACACTAAGAATTGCTATTTTTGATAAATCTTATAATGATAGTATGAGTGGCACAAGTATATGGCATATAATATTTGTGTGTTACAAGCATAAAGTTTCAGTGTAACTACATATCACACTTAGCATACACCACCAGGATGTATTATATTTTGGCAGTCTCTTTAATTTTTAATATGCCAGAAACTTATGAAACTCCTATAAATATTATAGAAAGCCCAGAGTATCCAGGTCACCTTGGATTTCTGGTGTCTGGAAATGTGAGAAAACATCTTTTCCAGTGAAATTATGTTCTGAATGTGGTTATCTTTGAGACACGTGTCAGAAGCCTAATTGATCCTCAGTGCTGAGGAACAGTGCTGTGTAGCTCAGTAAAAGTCAATTCCAGGCACAGCCTTGGAACCAGCAAAGATTTTAACTGATGTCTTTCCAGCCCTCTTTCTGTGTTCCCTGCCATCCTTCCCACTCCACCCTCCCTGGGCAACCTCCCCTGGAAACTCCAATATCTTCATCATGAGTTGGCAAATTTCTTCTCTGAAGAATAAAGAGCAGGTGGTTTTTGTTTTTAAAATGACACCTATTAAACCAGATAAATCTCCATCAGAAGTATTTCAATTATGAGAGAGGGCAACAGGGTTAAGAGTTTTCTGTTAAGATCAGGTCTCCGAAATTTCCACTTTATAATTCTCAGATTACATAGAATTTCTAAGTTTTCACAATGATTCTCAGGGCTTTCCAAGTTAGGGGGTTTGCAGTGCACTGTGTGAGGGGAAACATCAGGTCAATCTTAGACACCAAAGGGTCCTATGTTAAAGACTGCCTTCTTCTCCTCTCTTTGAAGACTGGCCTTCTATTTTGAGTTTAACATTATGCTAAATTTATTTTAATGAGGCTCAGACAGCATAGATAGAGCCCTAATGAGATTATTTTGTTTCTTTGTTTTTTTTCCCCCCAGATTGCATCCACTGCAAACCATGAGGAAAGTTCCCTTCCACTACAGGCTCAGTCTGATACTTACAATTACATACTACCAGAAACATCAGATACCAGTAGCATTTAAAGCAATAATAAAACAATTTAAGCACTGCCTTTTAAAGACAACTGCTTTCTATGGTAACAAAATGCAAATGGTTGCTTGACACTTCCGTTCTGAAAGATAATCAGGAGACAGGGATTTGGAACCTTTCCCTTTGTCGCTCTCCATGTGTGTAGCATGTGGAGCTTCTGCAAGGAGATGCCCTGTAGGGGGCATTTCTCTAAAAACAAATTTCCCCTGACCTCAGTCTTTGAATTTATTTAATTTTAAATTACCACCTCAACAAAGTATCCTAAATTTATTCAAATAACTCATTTCAGAAAAGAATCTCATTTATGACTTTATGGTCAAATGCTAAAATATGCATTGCTAAACTCACTGAAGTACTTTGAAAATCAAAGCCCAGATATATTTCCTCAAGGAAAAACTTTTTTAGAAAAGTTCAGTGAATAAAGGAGCCTGTGATAAATGACATATTTACTCAGGAGAACTTAAAAACCAATAAGCAAGTTTACTCAGTTTCCTACATGACTTAGCCAGGTAGTAAAAGTGGAAGAAGATCCCATACCATATTAAATTTTCTTTTTGAACATATTTTGACACACCATTTCTTAAAATATTCCTGGGAAAAAAAATTGAAACTGTAGAAAACCTTTTCAGAAAATGCTCAAGTCCTTTACATTTACCCTTTCGGTACTTTCAAATCTAATTTCTAATTCCATAATTGAATTCACCCTGGTTTAAACTGTTATCACATATCTTTTGGGTATTACAACTCACTTCTGGTTCAAATGAAGCATCAGAAAATCATGCAAGGTGTCGTCCCAAGAAAGTAATGCATGTCAATTCAAATTCTCCTGAGATTAGTTAAAGGAGTTGGAAATGACTGATTAAGAATGGTATATAGTAACTGCCATGGGAATACTTACTGTATCAGAAAAAAAAATCAAATGCATATGGCTATTAGGCCCTGCAAAAGATGTAGAGGCTTTGGAAAATGAAAGATGATCAAGGATCTGAAATAGGGAATGTAAACGGATGGATGCATCTGCCTCAACCTATGGACTACATAACCTAAGCACCTTGGGTCCCAAGTGCTCCAGTGTCTGTGGGTTGGTGGCATGAGGGAATGAGCTCCCTTCCATTAAAGACAAGAGATAGATTGTAAGAAAATTTTTCTTCAGGATTCACTTTCGTCTCTTATTTCAGAGCAAAAATGAGAAGTTATTTCTACAACTGTTAGAAACGTCTCCTTGTAGATGGTATCCTTATAATTCATAAATACATATAAACATGAGAGCAGGGAGGCTATAGCGAAATACTAAAGCCTTTTGGTGAATGCTCCTACCTCCTGAAAATTCTCATGACTGGGAATTAGAGAGCTGAAACAAGGACAAATTCATAAGTGATATAAACTCTGAAAGCAGACGTTCAAATCCAGAAACTGCTTCTTACTGGATGGATGTTTGACCCAGAATGGAACACTATATACCTAAACTTCAGTTGTCTTGTCTGTAAAATAAAAGAAAATAGTAGGATCTTCCTCAATGGAGTATTGTGATGGTTAATTAAATTAACCTGGGTGACCATATTACAAAGCTTCACAGTGAGTGTTCCACAACTGTTGGCTATTATTTTTATTATGGTAAGAACTGGAAGAATCAACAGTCCTCTTAATGGACTGGGTCAGAAGAAAAAAGGGCTGGACTAAAAAGCAGTTATCTTTAAATTAGAAGATATGTCAGTGCTTGCAAGATTTACTTTAAGCAGGAGAAAATCAAATAATTTTTAAAAATAAAATACAAAAACTCCTTTCAGCAAATAGAGTTTAAAAAATTAATTCTGTTTGTGTTCAAAATAAACAAGAATCATGGTGAGGGACCTCTAAAATGTATTGTTTTATAGCTGTTGGCTTTAATATTGTAATTAATGACATTAGAAGCAATTAAACCATAATTAGAAATGTGCATTAATGCAAAACAGAGAGGAACTAAACTACTTCAACTTTAGCTGATATATTTACATTTGAAATCAAAGCTTTTGTTAAACTAAACCACAAAGAGCTATTTAGCATAAGAAAGAGTTAACATGGGTTTAGGGGTATCCTACTTTTAAAAAGAGGTTTGTTGGAAAATACTTGACAAATCTGCCTTTAAAATTAACTGCAAAAATATTGTGACTGCTCTTTCGACAGTCTTCCTAGGAAACTTAGCTGATGCGAAAGAAATCATGCTTGTCAAAATAATAAGCAAAGTACATTTCACAACTATCAAGAGAAATAGCAGCAGAGTTTTCTGTTACACAGTTGTGTTTGCATATCCCAGTGTGATCACTACGAAAGTCTAGCATAGGGGTAGGTTAATAATGTTCATCTGTTGGGTATCTTTCTAGAAGAAGCTAACAAAATCCAAGCTTTTATTTAGCTTGCAGAAATTACATTGGCCTACTGAGTAAGCAAGTGAAGATTGCTGCTCATTTAAAGAACTATATATTCATGGAAATGAACATTTTTTTTATTAACATCTGTAAGCTCTGGTTTCTTGGTACAGACTGTAATAGTAGTATGACTGTGCAGCTGTTTTCCATCTGCTACTCAGAAATTTTTGCACAACTACTTATTTCCCAGTACTGTTAAGTGAGTACTAGAGCCATATTACCTTCCTTAAAATGAGAAGGGAAAGTATGTCAGGGGACTATATTGTGCTCTTGAATAGCTATGTACTCTGAAAGAAGGGTCTTCAAGCTAACTAATTACTTAGTCTCCTCAGACAAGCAGAGCTATGCTGGTCAAAAAGCAGGACTGGTAAATTCTACCAAGACAAGCAAGCCACTAGCCTTGGAAACTTACTGAAGAGCTATTACGTACATGCACTGTGCTACATTTTCGAAAAAAGGGATAAAAAATAAGCAATACACAGCTTTTGCTCCCCAAGAATTTGTGTTCAGGGGAAGTAAACGCTTCTTTTTCCCACTAACAACAGTTCCTGTTATTTTTGATAGAATTGCTTTTGCCCTGTGTATCCATTTTTCTATTGTCTGCTATGGTTTGGGGTCAGTGACTATTCTTTGGCCACTACATTTTTTACTTCTTCAACTTGTCTAAGGCTCAGCTTTGCATTTTAAACGTTTCAAATAAATGTCAGAAAAGCAGGGAGCTCTACTTTTTAAAACACGATCCTGGTTGAAGGCCAACATACCTGTGTTAATTTCCCAGGTATTAGGCAAGTAGCAGAGAGCTAGCCCTGCCCGTGTCCCACTTGTCTTATGGCCCTAGCAAGGAAAATGCTAAGTTCAAGGTTGGATGTCCATTTCTTCCAAAACCAATAGAGCCTTAATCTTATTGAGATATCCCAAATTCTCTAATCCTGTATATCGAAACAAGCAAACATAAAAGTAAGAATGGGAGATGCTGTGTTCCCTGGGATCTGTCCCACTTTTTATAATGAAGCATGGTCACAAGAAAATCATACTACCCAATAATTTTTAAGTAAAGCTCTGTTATGATTACATCTACCTAACAGTTTTCATGCCTTTAAGAACTCCGGTGGCTTAAAGAAAAACTGTGTAACCAAATGTATTTCATGCATGTGAATTACCAGTAACTACTTAAACTATGTAACGCAAAATACAATTACTCCAGTTTAAGAGAATCTTTGCAGTTCTTAATTTTATTTCTAACAAAAGTGCATGTTGCTATTGAGAGAAAAATATGTGTGCTAACAGACTGAATCTTGGAGTTTATTCCCGGTTCCACCAATGACTTAGACATCACTCTTAATTTCCCTGGACCTCATTTTCTCATCTCTAAAATAAGGGGATTCGATTTAATCTATGAGTCTTTCCAAAAGCAAAATTCTACTATCTGCTCTGAACATGAGAGGCACCCATCCCTGCACGGTCTTCTACCTTCCTTCACATTATGAACCTGAAGTGGGCAGTGTGCATATTGCCAATGAAAGATGATTATTGGATTCATTAGGTTTAGGATACACACCATCTCAAACAGTCCCAACCTCCCCTCCAGGTGGATCCAAGAAAAACTCAAGTTCTTATTGCTGAAATTCACATTTTCTTCTCACTTGATATCCCTACTTCCTAATATTGGGTCTCATAAATTTAGTTATCTACTCAAATGAAGACTAATACCCAATGCCCCAACCACTGATCTCCACAAATCTAGGTTTAAAAGAGATTTGTTTAAATGTTTATTATCCAGTTTACCGAATTCTATTGAATCCAGTACTTTCATTAAATTAGACCATTTGTGGGTCACTATTTTGTCCTAAATGGTTTACCACCTCACCTCATCCTCCCCAAACTATTTACAGGGCAGCTACACACCTTTTTCAGCATCTGTGGGCTTGTGCTTATGGAGAGCTCTGCACTTCGTTGACAAGACCGTTCATCTGGTAGAAGGCTGCCACTGACTTCAGTGTCTCCTCTCACACAGCTGTGACGTCACCTGAAACATGAGCAGGTGTGCTGCATGTTGTGCAGCATGTAACTTCGTTGAACAAGCAAAGATTTCCCCTTCTCTTCCTGACAGTGATTTGCATCAGTGTGAATAAAGTAAGTCACGTTTAGTTGAAGGAGAGTAGCAAATGTCTGAAGCTGGGTAGCCCTGTCATTTAGAGGTGCAGGATGTTCTGAATGACACGATTTGTTGTGCATCTACGGACTATATGCTATACATAGCAATGGGCTAAATGTTAGACATACTGCTATTGTCATAGGTTTTAAAGGAAATACCATTTGTTTTCAAGGAAAAAACGTAAGGGAATATTACTGTCAAAGATAATAATTCATCTGTATAAGGAGTTTCACAAATTCCATATCCTATCATATTAAAAATCGGTGCTCAAAACTATGTCCTTTTCTAATACTTAGATTACAGTTGACACCCAGAGCCAACCTCAGAAACTGTTTTAGGAATAAAACATTTCACCAGAACTTGGAGGGGGAGGGTCTTATTTGTATGTTAAAACAGTTATTGGGGAAATGGTGGTAGCAGAGGTAATATGAAAAGGAGAAATCGAATGCTATCACTTGATTTACTCTTATCGACATTAAAATATGGCATCACAAGATTGGTTTCTATGCTATTGGTATCTTCTTAATTCTTATAAGGGATGGTTTCCCTCAAAAACAACACTGAATGAAAAGTGAGTTATGTCCAAAGAAGTAAAGTCTGCACACATCCTGAAAGCCCCTGACTTTCAGCCCCTGCTCAGTTCTCACCATTTAAAGCATTGCCGATGACCCGCCTGCACTCTACATCAGATTCTACTGTGGTCCCGTTAACTTTCAGGGACTCCAGCCTCATCACCTGCCCGCAGCCCCGGGGCATAGCCAGGATGCTGCAGAGCCTGGTTCCCTCCCTCCCTACCAAGTGTCTGGAGCCCTCAGTGACCTCAGCCTCACTGATCATTTGTTTACTGAGCTCATGCTGGAATTCTTGGCCAACTGGCAGCAGAAGGGGGAAAGAACCATGGTATCTTAAGTGCATTAAATCTTCATATTAGCCCCCTAGCTTTGTCAACCTTTATGTTGTCTTTGTTCTCTTTTTTCCAAGCATGACAAACAAGTGGTTTTTCTTTTTCACTTTAATGATTCTTCAAACAAAAAAGGGGTAGTTTAGGGCTTTCTCCAAGGCTGATAGGTGTTTCTGTTTAATGAGGTTTTTATTATACTGTATTGGCTTCCCTGAAAAGAAATTACCAGCAGCAAACAGCTGATAATAGAACTAGACGGGAAGAAACAATAACCGAGAAAGGGAAAAATTAGTGTGGCAGCAGATGCATGCATTGTAGCTCGGGGATTAAATGCCTCTTCCATTCTCCCTTGGCCACCATTGTAGTAGTAATAAAGTGGATGTGGGCACTTATGTGCCAGTTATGTGGGCGCGAGATATGGATATAGATATAGGCCCAGCTAAACTGCCATCTGTGGAGGAAGAAGGGTGGTGAGCTCGGTCTAGACAAAGATGAGTGAAGCTCAGAGTGCGGGTTTACAAGGGCTGGTCGGTTACCATGGAAACTAATTGGAGCTAATAAGTAAAGGGACATTTTAACTGTGGGAACAGAATAGGAGGGGCTATTTTTCAATATCACCGTTACCTACAATTAATCTTTCATTTTAGGAGTGTCTAATTCTTATGATGAAACCATTCCCTCCGCACGCAACCTCCCTCACCCTGATCAACATTACATTCAAATGCTAAATGTCATCTTTTAGAAGGTGCTGCATTTTAGGTTTAGATCTTTCAAGACAGAATCAATTTCACTTATTTTTCCTTAAAAATAAACTGTTTGCAGATGGCAAGGAGAAAGGAAGGGAGGTAATGGAAAATTCTTAACTTCGAAACTGACCCTCTGCTGAGCACTGAAGCTGGCGACGGGAGAAGGGGAGCTGGGGCCTTATCCTGCAGCACCAGCTTCAGGTTTTTGTTTGAGTTGATTCCCTAACAAAAGCATTTCAGAACATCATCCCAAACAAAGTGTCCTTGTAGACTCATTTTACAATACTTTTGAAAGGTAATGTTTGCAGACATCTCACAGAGCAAGAATTAATATCGTAGCAAATGGGCAGGACCTACTGCTCCACTTGTGTTTTTTATTTTAAAGCAAGTTTTAAGTAGTACAAATCGCTGAAGTTTTCAATAAAAGCAATAATGACTGAGATTTCATGAAAAGATTTACAAAAAAGACTGGAATAAAAATGTGTAAAAAAGCACTTTCAACAATAATGTGGGTCAGAGTCAAGATCACTTGGGAAAAGTCTTATAGGAGATGTATTACAAGCACAGGATTGATAAAACAAGATTCAACATCTTTGTAGTTTCTTAGGTTTAATATTGTTAACACCATTTACAGTTTAAGAGAATGCAAACTACCTTAATAATGTCTCCAGGGTCTTCAAAATCTATTCAGTTGAGGTAATCCAGATTTTCAGACATGAGTCTGGTTGGATTAACCAAAAAAAAAATTTTTTTTAATGAAAAAAATTGCCTTGCAATAACTGGCACTATTAAAATTTTCACAGTGCCCAAGGGAAATTTTAGCCCTGTGGTGCCACTTGCCTTTGTTGAATGTTTCTGTGTTGATTATGTATCTGGATTTAGCTGATTATGAGTAATGGTTTAGTGAATATCCTATGTATTGTGAAACAGATACGTCATAATCACTTTTGGGTAGAAATTGAGCAAATGACTCAGGACTTCAACCTTTAATTCTTTTTTCTCCTCCTTCTTTCCTACCTCCCAGTTATAGGAAAAGTTCACAGTCAGAAAATTATAGTTCTATAATCCTATGCTCCTGCAAAGTGCACCTGAAGTAATTTTTAAGTATCTTAAAATAATATCACACAAAAATTCCTGCAAAAAAAACCAAACTAATCAAGCTAACTTTGTTAGATACTGAGATAATTCTTTCTGTGGTACTGGCACTCTGAGATTTAGATATTTATTTATAGTCTAGATTTTATTGCTTTGGATATGTTTAAAGTTTCGTTTGTTTGTTTTTATTCCAGTAATCACCCTCCCAGTTTAAAGAAATTCAAAAGGTGTAATAGTTGAAATGCTGGCTTCCCACAGACACTGTCAGGGAGTTGATAATATTTCAAATTCCCATTTTCTCTTTCAGATTATCGAAATTCCTTAAAAGTTGATGGAACTTTTTAAATGGTGAGATTTGTAGCCATCAATGTATTTATTTCCAGGTATCTCCTTAAAGTTTTCTAACAAGCGTAGACACTTTCTGGTTCAGAGTGTTAGCAAAGTAATCAATTCTACAAAACAGTTCAGAGAACTCAAAACGAAAGAAAGAAAGAAAGAAAGAGAGAGAGAGAGAGAGAGAGAGAGAGAGAGAAAGGAAGGAAAGAAGGAAGGAAGGGAGGGAGGAAAGGAGGGAGGGAGGAAGGAAGGAAGGAAGGAAGAAAACAAAAGAAATGCACCTAAGAAGGAGGTATTGAAATGACCAAAAATCGAAATCATTTCCAAGCAAAATTGTTGATGAGCTGTTTTAGCTATTGGGACATTATAAGTGCAATTAACTAGAAGCCAATAAAAATAATCAATGACAGAGCACAGTCCTCTGGTACCAAGTGCTTTTACAAAGAAATGTCTGTGAAAGCAAAAAGTGATTAAAAAGCCACCTTTACCTATGGGAGTGCCTGCTATTTTACATGAGTAGAAACTAAAATGATTTTCATTGACTGTTTCTGAAGTTCAGCCTGTGTGGCAAACAGTGAAGAGCTGTACGTGGGAATAGAGAAGTTTCTGCTCTTAGCTGGCTGCACCCTCACCCCCTTCCTCCCAGGAATGCTGGAGGCAGCGACAATCTAATCAAAGGAAGGTAGGAGTTTAGATTTCAAAATGCAGATGTCACATTGCAGTGCAAGGTACTCCTACATTAACACTTTATCGGTATATCAAGATGAATCTTTTATCTTCTTGGAGGTGGGGGGTGCAGACAGGGAGTGTCTTAGTGAGATGATTGCCCTCCCTAGGTTGGCAGGGAGATTTCTAGTGTTTCTGCACATCCTACGTGGATCCGCTGGCCCCTGGGGAGCACAAGGAGTTGTAGAAAGTGACGCCCAACTGGCCACCAGAATAATTCATTTCCTCCACCTTTTCTGTAGTACCTCCCACTTCTCCTCTTTTTATAGCAGTCCTTTCTGAAAATCTCAGGTTACTTGACTGGGAGTTTGCAGACCTCCAGTTGCAGCGCTGCCCTCAGCCTCCAGTCAGTAAGAGACACCCAGCGCCAGCAATTGGATTGGGCAGCCTGTCTTGACACACCACTATGCTGAGTGCGTGAGGACGTGTTTCACCAGATGGTTGGGGTTAGTGTGTGTCATCACATTCGAGTGGGGATTAGGAGCAGGAAGACTGCCTCGCTGGAGCTGTGTGGTCTTCTCTGAGAGTTGCAAGCAAGAGAACGACTTTGCTTTTGGAAAAAGAGGAGGAATTCATTTTCTGCAGCCACAAGAAAAGCAGTTTTTTCAGGTAAAGTAAAAGCCATTGAATGCCTCTCACTCTCTCTGTCTCTCTCTGTCCACTCTCTCCCCCCTATTCCCCTCTCTCCTAGCATAGTTTTTAATGGAATGCTAGCACAGCACACTTGTCAAAGCCAGTTGTTGCTATCCTATCAATGCTGCTATTGTACGACTGACAGATAACAGTGAACATAGCTTGGTGCTTGGCCGTCTTTATAGAACTAACACTCCTCAAGCCTTGCTCTTGAAGGTGTAGCTAAGAAAATGTCTTTAGCAGCAGTGTTTGTACCCTTTAATCTTCTCATTACATACGCAAAACAGGAGCTATAAATTGCTCAAAAGGATGGATAAGACTAAGGGAGCATTTATGTATTAGCTTTCAAAATTAAATTTCACTTTCAAACTGTTGCACTTTATTACTGCATTTATAAAGGTTTTTTAAAAAGTCTATCGCTGAGTTGCTGGCAGAGATGGAAACGCTTTCTTAACCGATTTTTCCAGTGTAGGTTATGTCTGATTTACCATGGCCAAATTGTCTTTTAATTTTGGAGATTGACTCCAAAGTTTGAAAACTCTTTTTAAGAGTACAGGCTGCCCTTGGAGTAGCTGACAGATCGGCTTTAAAGCAAAAATGCTGAGAACTAGAAGGAAAGCAGAAACGGAGGAAGTAGGGAAATGCTTTTTAACATACCCCTCCTGCAGCTGCAGGGGAGCAGATGGAGGTAATTCATTTGCAGATCTGTTTGTGAAAGTTTTACAAGTCATTGAAAACTAAAGTAGCATCTCTGTAATGGATCATTAAAGTCACTCCATTTATAGGTTTTAAACTGGCTATCTGAAGTGTTAATTAAATGTAAATAGATTTTGTGGCTTGGTTATAAACATTTTAAAAAGGTTTTAATTATAAATTAGTCATTGGAAATGAATGGTCATCCGGTGCCTGAGAAACATAAAATAAGATGTCATCATATCTGTGAGAAGCCGTTAACCTAACCACTCTGTCGAAAGCTCCCCAGCAAAATCAAACTGACCTTCTACCCTTCTACAGCAATGGGGTTTATACACTATGTTGAATTCATGATACAAAAAAGGCCTTTGAAACTGATGCCCTATTTTCACAGGGATCAAAAAATTTTTTCATCCTTCAAATTTTTATTTAAGCTGTATGAGTGAATGAGTTACTTATTTTGCACCCTCACAGACTTTTCCCTCCTACGTCAATGTTCATATACCTGCAGTGCTTAAGAATTCTTGCTCTTACTTAACTTTCACATTTGGTAGAGAAACCCAACACTGTCTTTCCCTTTGCAGGTGAGAGATTCGATGAATAATACTGTATATAAGCTATTCTGAAATAGGAGCTGTGTCGTAGTTTGAATAACAGGATTTATGGCTAGTGCTTTGTGATTTCTGTAAGTTCAGCAGCAGACAGATGCCTGTAAAATTATGTTTCAGGTTGCATTATATGTATTTTTTTTGCAACCAGTTGATAGCTTTCAATCCTCTTTTTTAAGTTATGCTTAAAACAATATTTTAGTATGGTATTTTGTTCTTCAGAATATTCTCTGGTTATTATAGTCTAAGAATCGTCAGTGAGAAAAATAATCTTTATGAATAACCAGGCAGTTATTACAGCTGAGTATTTTTTGATGCCCAATTACATAACTCAAAAAGGACTAAGTTCATAAGCTGAATTCTTGTGGAATGCCAGTCATTCCCTTTTGGGACTGGGGTTTAAAAAAATTAAGACAGAAAGGCAAACTACTATCTCATGTTGTAGCAGAATCAGGACTCATGCATGCCCAGCGTGTGGCAGGTACGGTGCTAACTACCAATGCCATTTTTCACTATTACAGAAATATTTCTGGAGAAAGTAACATTCCTCCTCACAGATGGTCTTTTCCTCCGTAAGATGCGGCACGATGGCATCTAACAAAGGCAAGTTGCTATTTAGCCACAGGAGCCCCACAAGCATATTGTCCCTAATGTTGCAGCCTGACCACGAGGCTGCCTGACCAGGATTTTGACTCTAGGAGAGAATCCCCCAGCAAAATCAGTTGTACACAAGATTAGGCAGGACAGAAATCAGAAAGAAAGCATTGAGAAATAATCAATTCACACCTTGCAAAAGCGACATGATATGTTAATTCCGCAACGAGGCTAAAGTTAGGAAGTTTCTTAGCTCAACTAAAAGGGTTTCCTTAAAAGACAATGCCCAGAGGGCAATCCCAGTTTCTTTTCAAAACCTAAATCCATCCACTGTTCCAGATGGTAAACATTCAGAGGCATATTTATGGTGAATTCTACATACCTGTTTGACATTTGGTTTCTTCCAACAGCATGTGTGCTAGTGACACACGTGAAGTTCCCATCAGCATCTAACAGCTGTACAAGTGTCTGAGCACAGGGGTCTCCCTCCCAGTGAAGTGAAAATAACTGGGGTACAAATCTCCACTGGCACAGCTGAGGCATCCTGCTATCTAGGCATGCTGGAAGGTGATGAATCTTAGAGATGAAAGCATGGCTCGTTCAGTTAAAAAGTCTATTTTTATGGTGGAGTGGAAAATTAAAATACATTGATCCAGATATTCACTGAACTTATGGGTAGATCATGAGTGGGGACCTTCATCAAAGAACTAAAAGATTTCTTTTAGTCTGTTTCCTTCTGTGGAAATTTATGGGACTTCAGGCAGATTGCTGTGGCCATTTCCTTTGTAATAGTTAATACAGAGACAAGTAGCAAGTGTGACACTCTGCATTTCCTTTCTTTATTATACATCCATATGGGAATGGACAGGGGCTTGGTTTTTATATTTTAGACTTAAAATGGTTTATTCTTTTGAAATCCACAAAGCAGGATGTCTGGTACTGAGTATTATGCTTTCCCCAACCATTGCCATGTGGTTAAGGCCAACTAGCAGGTTAGGTCAGGACATCCACTTCTTCCCTGCGCAATATTTTTGCATGGAGAGAATGGAGTAAATTTAAGGGGATAAAAAATTTTAAGGGGCTAACTCTAAATAGAGTATTATTTGTATCATCATTATGGACTTTGAGGGAAAAGAGTCTCATGTATAAAATTCAGTCTCTGCTCATATGATACATTTACCTTTACTTTACGTTAGATCCATAGGGGGGAAAAAAGGTATTTGAAAGAAGATACTTTTGGAAAACTTTGTCCTGAAGTATGTTTCCTATTTAAAATATTTTCAGTTGTATCTCAATGTGCTAGAAAGGAGGGGAATTAGCCAGTTAGCTTTTGTTTTATCTCTAATATTCCCATAACCCCCACAGCTAATCGGTCATCAGGTTCTTTGATGTTCCTTTAAAACATCTCCCACAGCTGGCCCACCGCTACCGCTCACCCCAGGGCAGTGACCGCACCACACGCAGTAATCCCCACAACCTCCACACTGGCCCACTTGCCTCCATCTCCCTCTTTGGGCCACCACTGAGGGCTGAGTTTCCCAAACACTGCTTCCATCAAAACATTCCTCAGCCGAGAATTACCACACAGATCCTCACTACCTACCTACAGGGTGAAGTTTGAATTTCTCAGTCTGACAGGCTGGCTGTCTGTTTCTTGACCCCAACTTTGTGACCCTATCTTCCACAAAACCCCTACAGCAGCAAAAGTGTGCCCTTCCCTGCACCTCAGTGTCCCCCTTCCTGGTCTCTTCATTTCCCTTAACCACTCCAGTTTTCTGTTTTGTTGTCTGCAAAATGAGAGTTGGCCATCATGTGCATGGCTCCTCCTGATTTTACATTTGTAGGACTGTGTAGAACATCTTCATCATCTCTATCTACTCATCATTCAAAGTTTCAATTTAGGTGCCACCTCCAAGAAGCCTCCACTGACTACATCTTCCAGTTGCTTTCCTTGAAGCTGTTATCTATAGGTTGCACTTAACACAATTGCTTTGTTGTTTATCCTGCTTTCTACTTTGCCTTTTTATTCCGTGAGTCCTTGGATAGGATGAAGCTTCCTAAGACAAGGACTGGCCTGGTCCACTTTTGTGCCCCACAGAAGATTCCAAAAAATGTGTGTTAACTAGGTCACAGGGACATTCTGACCTCCAAGGCATTTTTCTCTCCAGTTACTTCACTTTAGAGCCTTTTAATAGCCCAATAGCCTTCTCCACCCATGAGAGGAAAGAAAAAAATGGAACTTGATTGATTGTATTTTGGGGTAGCTTAGGAAAAATACTGCTTAAGCAGAATGTGAAATTATTGCCCCAAATTAAACTTGAGCATCTATTTCAGCTTTCTATAGCTATGGTAGAAATTACATGTAATAGCTGCCCTTCTATGGTATACAATTTCAAATATAATTTGGAAAGCAGGAGAGTACAGTCTTTGTGTTCAGACAGACTTGTGTTCTAATACAGGGACTTCCTCTCACTACCTGTGTGGCCTTGGGACAGGTGGCTTAACAATTCAGTTCCCCCCTCTGTCAAGTGGAGATAAGAATGCCACCCTGGGGAAGTATTTTATGAAGAAAACACTGAAAGCACCTAGCTCAGTGCATGTGCAGTAAATGGGAGAGGAGAAGGCTAGTTGGTGTGTACATATGTAGAAAAAAAGGCTAGGGTGCATGCTCAGCTCAGTCGTGTCAGTCACTAATGCTATCTACTTATGTGTGTCTTTAGTCTTTCTGCCACCAAGGGCAGAGGGATGGGGAAGAGAGACCAAGAGAGTGAGAATGAAAAAGAGAGAGAGAGAGGGGGTGGGGGGTGGAACAGGGGGTTGCTTTTGGTATTTAAGGATTTGGAGCAACTGAGTTAATGGATCTGTAGAGACAATGGTGACAGTTGAATACACTTTGCAGGGAGGAGCAGAGTCCTGGGACCTGCCTTAGAGGATAATAAAGAGCAGACGCTGGGCAGCAGTACTGGGGAAACAAAGGGCCTGAGCAGTGGACCCCAGCAGGGAGTTGAATTTACGAAAGGGTCATGTGTTCCTCTTCCTTCCTCCTGGCCTACTATTTAGAAAGAAATAATAACTTGGCAAAACATTGGAGAGTCAGGTCAAATTTCCAGAAATAATTGGTAAAGCAAGATACCCTTTAGACAAAACAAGAGGTTTAGACCTTTGCTGTCGTTTACCTCCAAATCAAATTTAACAAATGGTTGAAGGCAATCAGCTTGAGCTGTGGTCTGCTCCCAAACTCAGTACCACCACCAAACACTGAGCCATCTATATGCGCTCTTTCCCCAGGAGCACAGCTGACGGAGAAGTTCCCTAACAAAGCACTGAATGCCACCTAGCAAATGTGTCCTTGACACTGGTCATTGAATTTCAGTTTCCAGGACCTAGAGCTACATCAAAGAATATTCTTCCC
Source organism: Manis javanica (assembly GCF_040802235.1). Lineage (NCBI taxonomy): Eukaryota > Metazoa > Chordata > Mammalia > Pholidota > Manidae > Manis > Manis javanica. Next base: position 157,502,103 of record NC_133157.1, read on the forward strand.
AATCCCGATCATCTGGTCTGCACCTGCCCCAGGCCAGGGAAAGAAAAGAAACTGGAACCCCTCTAGGATAAAGGGCTAGGCAGGATTTCTGGAAATCCCTCTCTCTCTCTCCAGCAAACATGTCCACAGAACTTTCAGAAAGAAGCCTTAGCAGTTACAGGGCTTGACCTCATCTTCAGCTCTAACAACTAAATTAGCCCTTTCTGCTCTCAAGATGAGTGAGCCCTGGACTACTGCACAATGTGCTAAACCTTGTTAATTAAAAAAATGTAGCTCTCCACTTTCCCTTCAAAGGTAAAACCTTTTCTTAGACTCTGATTTTTTTTTTAAATCACACAGCTACAAATCTGTAGAAAACTATTTCTCCATCTTCTAAAATGTAAATCCAAGAGACTCGGACATGTCATTGTTTAACTAAAGTGGGTGAGGCTGATACTAAAATGTTATGCTGAATAAACAGACACAACTGTTTTCTGGGGGGAAAAAAAGAAAAAAATCTTCATTGCAAACAGTAGAGTCTCCCAAAAGTAGTCTACACATTTTGTGTAATACTAATCAAGTTCTCACACAAGGTTAGATGGGAGCAGAGCTTGGCAGGAGCCCAGATGGCTCTGGTTGAACATGAAATAAAGATTCTGAAGTTCATCTGGATAATAAACTCATGAGCAAGCCTATACACTTTTGGAGAAGAGTACCATAGTAAAGTGGGGGACAGTTTATCACATACCTGAGCATGTTATAAAACTCTTAATACTTGAATTTTCTGTTCCTAAGCAATTTTGACTCTCATGTAGATTTTCTTCTATGTATTTTTGCTTTTGTTAATATTCTCTTCAGTTTTAATCTCTGTTCTTTGCTGGCATGTCCAAATCTTCAGTTCAGATGCAGATTGCTTTTGCTAGATACTAGTTGTGTTGTTACAGTTAACTGAAATCCTTTATTACTTTGTGTTACAGTTTTTCCCATCTGCAAATAGGGCTAATAATATATATATATATGCAGATGTTCCACTTCATAGATTGCATACAGGACTGAAACAAATTTTTCTCAAGAACTCAGGAGAACCCCCTGAATCCATTCCCTTGATGAAATACCAACCTAAGAATCGTCCCATTTTTCTGAGCAATAATAGAACACTCCCAATAAACAAAACGTAAATCAGAATTACAGAGAGTTTGGTTTATTGTCCAACTTTGTGTTACACTGTTATAACTCAGAGGCAGTAACCACTATATTAACTGAAAATAAAACTGAAGAATAGACTTTTATAAGATAATAGCTATAGCAGAGTCATGTGAGGAAAGATTAACTGCATGCCAATTGTATACTTACTGATAAGGTAATTCGGAAGTGAGCACCTGTGGATATTGTCTACAAGCTCGAATCACAAATATGGCTTCGCACCAAAATCACCTTCCTATAATATAACATAACCTCTGAATAGACTTCCTGCAAGTTTAAAGCCTCCTCCTTAACCTTCACCTGCCAATAATCAATCTTTCCCTGAATAGAATGTCCTAGTAAACAGATGTGCTTGGCATTGCATCCAGAAATTCTTGAAACTTCAGCTTTTAATTCTGATGTATAAAAGTGCACCCAAGAAAAGAAAGGCCCCAACAAACCATGTGTTCTTTTCTTTCTCTTGAGAGTTTAATGGTGCTAGGTGAAAGTATTCTGAATATAGTAGATGAATGAAAGCACGGGTTATGTAATATTTTTCATCTGAGACGAGAGGCTTCATATGTGTTATCACATTCTTTTTCATATTTGACAGCTATTTTTAGTAAAAGATCTGGGGAATATACTCAATATCAAACAGTTTAAGTTACTTTTTAGAAGTTGAGTTGCTGTCCTAAGAATAGTCATAACGTGCCTTCTGAATAGAATTAAAGCCAACAGGAATAGGCTTAAGAAACCTCCATCAACATACTAATTTATCTATTCCATTGTTTTTGAGAACTTCTATTCTATTTCTACTCTAGTGCAAAAAAGATTTCAGAATAATAGAGAACACCATCCTTGCCCTGAAGATATATCTAGTTCAGCTATGAGAAGACAGGTACACAAAAAAATTTCGTAGTAATGCAAAGAATTTTGTGGTTAACTATCAATTACTAGATCTAATTAAATAAAAGAGATGCCAACAGAGCCCCCTATTGGAGGAGCAGGAATCTGAGCCTGGCAAGGCTTTCCTCAAAGACCTGATTCATCTCCGTCATTTACAGACTGTGTGAGCACAGTTTACCCTCTCTTTCACTCAGTTTCCTTCTCCGTAAAATGGAGATAAGGTTATCACAAAGAGTTGGTATAAAGGTTAAGTGAGATAATAAATGTAAGATAACTAACAGAGCATAGAACTCAGCAAGCATTCAACAAGCTGTATTTTTCCAAGATGGTGAAGTAAGCACTTGAGTGAGGGCTTGGAGTTAAACTGAGTATGTCATTTCAAATAAAGCCGGTATTCTTGAATCAAAGGATCTGCATAGCACATGCAGTTTGGAAATATAATGAAGGGAGGTACTGGTCAAAGAAAAGAAGGAGCAACGGAAAATAGAGAGGGAGAAAGGAGAGAGGAGAAAATGAAAGGCGGAGGAAGAGGCCGCCTCTGCCCCTTTTTCGATTGTAAACCCGTTCTGTTAGGGCCAAATTAGGCCAGATTCCAGAGTGTCCTCACACATCAGCTGCAGAGATGGGGCTTTGTAGTCAAGAAGGTCCCTTTGGATGGTTAAGCAGTAGGTTTTTGCAGGAAGTGGTGGGGTGAGGGAGCGTGAGAAGAGAGCGCTAAGACAATTTGGAGGCTACCAAAGGAAAAAGACTGTGCCTAGTCCCACTGGTGGCTGAGGATGAGAAAAACTGGGTATAAGAAACATTATGTAGAAATAAACAACAGTATCAATGACAACTTGGTGGTTAGTCAAATGGAGGACAAAAGAAAGAAGGGACAAAGACTGCAGTGAAGGATCAAACCCAAGAAACAGGAGTGGTGACACCACCTACGGAAAACGGCGGTGCTGAAAGTAGAATTTCATTTGCAACACCATGAATTTCCAAAATGACAGTGGTCATTATGGAACAAATGTTTATCCATCATCCATAAATTAACAGTTGTGCTTGGAATAACTATAATGCAAATGCAGTAAAGATATGTATATGTAAGTTTTTATAATTTAAACAGATAAAAATCTAACTTTCTGATCATTGATGGATATAAGACAGAATACATAACTGATTTTTTTTTAATGGGCTTCATCTTCTTAGATAAAAATAATATTTTCTTCAATCAAGGAAATAGTTGGCCAAACAACAATTCTAGTGTTTTTAAACTTGGGGGAAGTAATGAATTTTCAAGTCAGAACAACAAACTGCTTCTGCAAAATACCTATAAATTCTCTTCTTTCAACTAAGAAAATGTTGGTGGAGAGGGACATATAATTTAAAGCAGAGTCTAGAGGCCAGAAGAGATGAAATATTTAAGTTGCTTCTGCTCATAAACCTGCAGATTCTGCTGTGGAAGAGATGGGTTGATCACCTTTTTGCAGAATGTATGAATGACTTACTTTACAAATGATACTGACACTCCCTTCTTCACTCATTACAAAGACAAACCATTCTTAATTTTAAGGTTTGGGAAAGGTTTCCCCATTTCTAACCTCTCTTGCTTTGCCCTTTGTTTTTATTTCAGCTAAACTTCATTTGAAGATCCTCTTCAAAATACGAGAGCCAAACTTTAGTCATATCTTTATATTAAATCTGTCAGACTAAGAGATTTCAGAATTAAAATGTCCTCTTACTAGAAATTTGTGGGAATAGTGTTGACTGGAGACTTGAGGGCATTTGGGTTCCTCTAAAGAGACTTGGGTTCCATTCAAGTTTTTAATGGAGACTTTGACCTGTTTTGTTTTACTCAACTGAGTTTTCTGAATCACGTTCCTTGGGTTTTATGGGAGAAATGCCAGCCTAAGAATCAGCACCTATAATCTATTTCTCATTCAGGATTGCCACATATAAGGGTTTAATTGGCATGAGATAGTTTATATCTGGAAGCTATTTATAGCTAATGACTGCATTGGTAATTCTTAAGCATCCAGTTCATTGAACCAAGGGGAAAAGATGTAATAAATAAGTGATATTGTTAGGCTGATGAACATCATCTCCAGCAAGCACAAAAGTTGGGTTTAGTTGACAAACTTGATACTAGATCAGATCTCTTAGATCAACAGGCTGTACCCACTAAGTACCCTTTTAGGTCAATGGGCTAATGTGCTTATGTGGAAATGAGGGTATGGAATGTGAGCTGATAATCCTAAACTTCATCATTTCAGAGGTCTAAATTCAGATTTCAGTTTAGGATTCCATTCCTACATGTCCAGCTTCTAGACCTATCTGAAAGAATTCTGGATTGGAGAAGTATGGTCCTTGTAAAAATGAAAAATGAATAAGTAGAGAGGGAGGTGGGAAAAATAATATGAATGTAGTAAAAAAAAATACGTACTTTCAGAGAGTCAGTTTTTTGGATGCAAAAATAAGGACAATAAAAAAAAGAAAGTAAGCTATCTGCTTCGAGGTTAGCAATTGATAATTTCATTAGTTGTTTTGCTCCAAAAATACCTCTCTGTTGATCTACCATTCTGGTCACCCACTGGAGTAATCTTGAAAGTAGAATTGGAGATGTTCTACAGAAGCTTCTGTCTTTCTTGGGATGTCGTAACACCTTTAGAAGCTTGAAATATGACTCTGGATGGCTTCTTTGGCTTCAGGCAAACCATGTTTCATGCTGGGCAAGGAATAAATTAAAATGTTACGAGCAATGAAACAAAATTTGCTGAATAATGGCGGTAGTGTTACAGTTGGGAAAAAGGCAGAGTGGTACAATGGAAAAAGCACAAAAACTTGGAGGTCTAGAACACCATGAATAGTGTGATGCTGAGCAAATTTAGTTAACCTTTTGAGGGCATACCACCCACCTCCTGTTCACCTTTATTTGGCTGGTGCCTCCATCTAGATCACATTATCCTTCTTTACTGGCAAACTCTGCTCTTCCTTAAGACAAGCCTAAAAAATATACAACATTCTCCTTGAATTTAGAAAACATGGACTCAGGGGAGGGAATTGAAGGACTTTAATCCAGTCCTACATCACCTCATGCTTCTAAATTGAACTCTGTACTTGCTTTCTTATTCGCACTCATCTTAACACCACTGTTAAACTAATCTTCCTTCAGCACTGTTTTCATCATGTCATTCCATTACTCTAAAACAGCCATGTCCCAATTTTCTACAGCAATCTGAAGAAAATACCAGCATTTAAGGACCTGCATCTTTTCCACTCTAACCATCCTACTTCCCCTGTATACTTTCTGCTCTTTACTAAGCTGGTCCAGCATCTCCTGAATTTTCCATCACCTTTACCTGTACTGCTAAGCATTTGCTCACACTGTGTCCTGGTCTGGGGCTGCCTTCACATTGAACGTTGAAATATTGCCCATCCTGGAAGAAAAATCACCCACATCACCTCCACAGAGCTTCTTTTCCTAACTATTCCAAGCAGCAGTGATTTCCTTCTTAGAGAGGCTCTCTTACCATTTAGAGCCTTGTCATACAATTTTAACTCTTAATTGGGTATGATTTTGTACTGTTATTCTTCATAGATTCTTAAGGACAACTGGGATAGAAAGTTGCACGTTAGTCATTAAGAAATTTTAGGAACTAATCAGCTGCAAATCCAGAGCTACCCCAGGCAGTTCTTTCGACTGTGGAAAGCACTAGCTCATACACTGCTTCTCTGGCTTGATTTCTTTTTCCATCTTCTGCCCACATCACTCTCAAGGGCTGCGTTTCAGCCAGCTGGATTCCATCCAGAAACAGATTCAAATAGACAACAGGCCAACTAGAATTCCCATCTTCCTTGATTAGATGTGAAATTGTATAGCTGGGTGTCACTCACATGCCAGCCACTCAGGATTCTGTGTTACCAATTAATTTCTCTTGAGAGCTAAACTGAAGAGATAGTGACAAGTGTGGTTTGAAGGACCTGTAAAATTATGGCTAGACCAGAATTTCAAAGACAGTGCCAGATATATAGACCTGTCCTGCCTAAATGAATATGTTCACTATCTGCTGCATGGCCTAAATTAAAATTCCATAGTGAATCACATTGGGGGTATGTATGTGTGTGTATATTCATATATATATACATATAGAGAGATATAGTGGGATTTGATTGTAAAAATTCTTCAGCTAGGAGTCGCATTCTCATTTGTAGGACAATTGGCTAGTGAAATGAGAGGATTTAAATTACTTAGAAAAACGAAAAAATTATCATGCACTCTGTCAAAGCTACTAGATCTCATTTCTTGTAGTTGTCTTAAATAATTGAGAATTAGGGACAGATTTTCCAGTAAAGGCATGTAAGATACTACAGAGACACAGAATGTTAGAGGTGTACCTTAGATACCTTCTAAGTAAAGATCTCTCCTTCATTTTACATTTGAGGACACTGAGGCCTGGCAATGTTCAGAGACCTGCCTAAAATCACAAAACTCATTCTTAACAGTGTTCTATGAGCTAGGCTTTATCAAAAAGTGCAAGTCAGTGAAATTCTACCAGGACTAAAGGGAGTTCGTGTGTCAGTTGTACATTCGAACCTGATGAGAACATGAAGGCATGAGCCCAGCTCCCTCGGTGACCAGGAACTCTCTTGCTGAGTGCTGCCATGAATAATCAGGTATTGCAGAGAGTTCTTGGGATGGGAATGAATGCCAGAAAAAGTATCACTGTTCAGATGCATTCCTTGCAGAATATTCATTCTAACAGAAATGCCCAAGCACGGTTGTGTGGATGTATAATCTGCAGGTATATAGCTTTAGTATAGAGAACCTCCTTTGTAAGGACATTTTTTTTTAACCTGTGCCAAAAGAACGCTACCCAGATATGATGATGATGTCAACCACGACTCCTCCAAAACATCTTCATCTGAGCTAAATCATTGGAACTCAGTATTTGGGTTAGCACAGCAGAGATGCCATTTCTGCAAATGAGGAAACCAAATCCGAGGAAGGACAAGCCTGAGTCTGAAGAGCTAGTGAGTGGAGTAACCAGCGTTAGAACTCATGTCTTCCAACTCCACTTCATTGCTTCATGCTTCAGGTGATTTCAAACACACCACATTTTCTCAGTCTTAAGGAAATTTGTTGCATTAGAACAGTAGCTGTTCTTCAGTAATGTCACCTCACTGAGAAAAGACACATTTGAAATAGTTCCTCAGGTACTGGAATTTTCCTAAGAGAAGCTAAGAGCAGTATTCTTCATAGCTTAATAAATTACATGAGTGTATACACCATTATGTATCTATAAATATATGTTCGAAGCTGATTATTTGTAAAGGAAGTAAAATCAATCATGATTGGATTATAAATGTATTTCATTGTCATCGACTTACTTACATTTTTCATTTTGTCCTATAAAGAAAAACAATTTAATAATTCAAAATAAGAGATTAATTTGGGATACTTAAGTGCAGTTTTAACTGTTTGAAAAATACCTTTGTTTTTAAAACATGTTCTGGATTTCCTTTTTTTCGTTGTTGTCACAAGTATCTAAAGGAAGAAGCCGTTACAATTTTCAAAGTGATGAAAGAAGTATGTCACAGGAAAAATGGTATTTTCCTTCCTATTTTTAAGTTAATAGTCATATTTCAATACACTGGAGAATGTGATTGCAAATCTGGTTATACTTATAAAGAAATCAGGCTTACCAGTATTACAACTTCTGATGAAAGGGAGAATTCTGTTGATAATGTGAAGATAATGTGGCAGAGTAATTATTTGTCATATAGCTAAACTTATTACAGCAAATGCTGAAAAAGAAGTATATGAAAAATTGTTTCATTGGTCCATAAGAATACTTTGTTTATAGTATTTTCAACTAAGACTATAGATTTGACACTTCTGTACAACATGCTTCCCTATTTGTATCTGAGTTGTTGTCTGTGATGAAAATACAGCAGGCTGTGTTCATTAAGGACCAGAAGAGATACAGCTGAGCCCTTACTAATTTTTTACATCCCTACTTACTCTTCCATTTGAGCAGAAACTGTTTGTTTTCTATAATCTTTGCTCTCAGACATGCTCAGAATGTCAACAAAAAATAACAATATAATATGGAAAACAAAGTAAAACATAGCACCCAAAAATGCATGTCCTTGCAAGAGGAATTTAACTCAGAATGTATGACATAGTGTGAAAGCATCATTCTTGTTTCTCTCATTCATCTCATCACACAAACTCTGAAGTTAGCCCTGTCTTCAACCTGGCATGCACATTGCCCATGGACATTTAGTTTGTACTCTATGAACACATGTAAGTCCTTTGAAGAATTAGGTGATTCGAGTTTTCTCAGTTTACAAAATGCTTCCTTTAATTTTATATGACAATTTGTACTTTATATAACAATATATACTTTCCAAAGCACTTTGAAACATTTCATTTGATTTTAACAACCATGTAGAGCATGTTATACAACTAAATACTTGTGATTTTTTTAAAGAATAAAAAACAGAGTTGCATTCTTAGGTAATATACACTGAAAAATACTTAGGGGTATAAAACCATGATATGTACAACTCACTCAGTTCAATAAACAAATACACACACACACACATGTACACACACATATATATATGTATGTGAGAGACAGTGGGTAATAGATAAAGGAATTGCGGTAAATTGTTAACAATGGGTGAATCTGAGTAAATGCTATGCACATGTTTTTTCCATTATTCTTGCAATTTTTTCATAACTTAGCTTAACCCTCCAAACGTTAGCTTTTTTGGTAATATTTTCAATGCAATTTTTTTTTAAAGATACAGGGACATAGGGAAGTTAAATAATGTGCAAATGCTAATAGAGCTGATTAGAGGCAAAGTGAAGAACTAGAATCCAGGTCCTCTATTTCTCCAAACTTCCTCCCAACATGTAATCCTATATCTGCATAAACTGAAAAGTAATTTATAATTAAAGTATTTATAAACCATAATTATTATTTAACTGTAACTTTATATATATATTACTAACTGCAAATCATTTTACAACCCTTTTATTTGATCCTCATACTAAAAATTATTTGATTTGAATGAATGAATGCACAGACATTATTGCACCCATATTACTGATTAAGAAATAGGCTGTGAAGATTACTTGTGTTATTACTGTTCATAGTTACTAAACAGCAGAGTCATATTCTGCACACAGATACCCAGGTCCTAAAACTCCAGAACCAGTACTTTTTCCAATATATCCTCTTGACAGTCCACTGCCTTTTCATACCCCCTGTGCACATCTAAAACTTCTAGGGCTCATGTTGTATTTATCAATAGAAAAAACAATATTCTCTTAAAGAACAAAGCAAAGGGACTGATGCTTATAGTTTATCGACTAATACTATATATAATAGCTAAGATTTATTAATCACCTACCTGCCATGTACACATAAGTGCTTTATACATATTATCTGATTTGATTTTTTTTATTTCTAAATTTATACACATTTTCTGATTTATTTATTTTTTTAATTTCTGTGACATGAAATTCTCATGGTTCCTTCCTTACAAAGAAGGAAATGGGATCTGACTAACCTTACTGATGTAATTAACTTAGAGGGGGCAAAACAAGACTTGGACCACTCCAGATCCCTACCATTAATTAAAACAATCTTTATTCCACATTTTTCCTTTTTCCTTTAAGCCTCAGTTGATGCTTTAACCATTACTTCAAACATTCAGTAGTCAAGAAATTACTTCAAATTATTTCAGATAGTCAGTAATTTTTAAATAATGAAATTGACAGAACTCTTTCCAGGAACATAGCTTGTATTATGGAAAAGCATGTTTTTAAAAAAGCAGGTACCACATATTTGCATCAGCAGCAGCCTGTGGCACATATTAAACATTCAATAAATAAATGTCTTTTAAATGAGGGGATGATGTTTGGAATTCTCTATTAAAAAGCTTGTAAGACATCATGATCTAAATACTTAAACACAAGACCTAAAAATTAACTTGGCCCAATTTGCTAAACCTCAGCTTTACCCACAAATCATGTAGTTTCAAAACCTAAAAAAAATTATAATAAAAGAAGGAAACAGATTTTATCTTTTTAAAAAAATTTGAAGCCAGTCCTTGGAAAGTTGAACTGCTTTGAAGATAATCTGACAGATACGGTTTTTGCCTATCTGCATAACCTCTTTTAGATTATAATCTCGTCTATATGATAGAAAGTTAAGCCCAGTTTCAATGGTGGCTGGATTTCATGACTTTTCCCTTTGCTCTAACCAGTTACAACACAGCTGGCTCTCTAGAGTGTGCTCACAGGTACCTGCTGGGCAATGACCAGTCAGGGAAGAGCCGCTCAAGATGCAGGTCAGATACATGGCATATGCTTTTCTGCCTCTGTCCTCTAACCCACGCTTCCAGATATCCCTTTTGTGGTTTCTTCCCACTCCAGATTTTTGGATAATACTGAATTGTGTACATTTTCCCTCGAACAAGAATTGTTAGGTGAGCTGAGAAGATGACATTCACCTACCTCTTCCCTTTAGTAATAAATACGGCCTCTGTCCTGTCCCCACCCCTGCTGCCCTATGCATACCCACACAGCACACAGCTGCCTAAAGCGCACAGCTTAACCTTACTGCAGTGTAGGAGAATTCAGGGGAAAAACTGCCTTCATGGAAGTCCATCACATTGGGTCTCAGGTTACTCGGCTTGGTATTAATTAAAAGCATTAAGCAATTCCTTTCAGGGGCTGCCCTTTACAGCCCACTTTGCTGTCCATCCCCCTTGCCTCAGGCTCTGGCTCTTAGCCTCTGGTTCTTCTCACTCATGCACCTGCCAACCCTAGACATGGGTATTTGCAGATTCTGCAGAACAAGCCTATTTCCCATCTGGGTGTCAGCATATCCTCTACCAGCACCTCTCAGAGTGCAATCTTTCTGGGCAGTAGGGGCCAGGGGCCCATCCCCACACCTGCTTTCTCTTCCTCTGCTCTGCCCAGTGTCTGCACACCTGCACTTTGCCCCAGCACCTGCTCTCTGACATTGATGGTTTTTTATGCATTTGCATGTTATTCCTCCACCTGCTCAGAAAGACTGGAAGGGACAGATTGGATTCCACATGGACTGTATCTCTTGGATAATGTTCCCTCTGTTCATTTTTTCTGTGTCTAATCCACTGTTGCCTAATGAAAGCTTTCTTAGGATTTCTAACACCAATCCCAACATCTTGAGTTTACCTGGTCCCCTAAATAACTATCCCCTGGGCTGAAGTCACAACAGTAACATTCAGGTTATTATTAATGCTTATCAATCACCATCTTTTTTTCAAGAGATTCCCCCTTCTTTTCCCTTCTATTGTTTAATATTTATATTTAAACACAGAAACCTAGGCAACTGTTGTCAGGGTCACTCCCTGGCTAATGGTCACTGAAAAAATGAAAATTGTTTTACTCATTTGGCACAAATAATCCAAGTGCTTAGGACAGGAGTGCCCTAAAAGATTTTCAGAAAAGGAAGGAGAAACTGAATCAGTACCTACCACATGCTGGACACTCACATTCATTTTCACATTTTGTTGTTCCTCTACTAGTTGAGCTGGCTTCAAGTAAAGGAACTAGACTGAAAAAAAAAAAAAAACATGCCTGTAGAACTAGATTTGGACCCAAGTTAGTTTGTTTCCAAAAATCAATGGTGTCTCTTAAACGAAGGTTCTATATGAATGCTAAGTGGTAAAACCCAGTCATTAGTTACATGGAAGCAGTTTACATTTTCCTGTAATTTACACCTTTTTTTTCAGATTAATTAAATTTCCAGTGGCTGGCAAACTTGTTCTTCCCACAATTTATTAGGCTTTTGGTGATGAGCTAAAGGAAGGTTTCCTGTGAAGCTGGCGAGGAAAAGAAGACTAAGATTGCAATAAAAATGTGCTAACTGGTGTGCAGCACTGTGCCTGTCTAGAGGGTAACAACTCCTATGCAATACAGACTGGTCTGTATGTACGTTGCTTGTTAAGGGCTGGCCTAAGTGCTCATCTCCCTCAGACTTGAGTTGTGGGCTCATGCCCAAGCCAGTGTTGAGAAAGTTGTAACAAACCCCCGTGGAAAACACTGTTGCTTATTTAGAATCTAGGGCATCACAATGAACATGCTGTTCAGTGCTTTCCACAAGGCATTATTACTGTTGTTCCAGATAAGCAAGACGGACTCGTGCTTACTTAATGCATTTTCCCTTGATTTACATGTCTTTTCTGCTTAAATCATTTCCAGAAATCCTTAGGAAATGGCAAAGGAATTTATGAAATAAATGTGTTATCTTTTCCTCCAACAGAATGTCAGATCACTTCTTGAAAGATCCTCTCCAAATTCTTCTTCAGTTCAAAATGATTTTAACAAACGTGAATATTCACACCATAATTAGGAAGCAAATTTATTCCATTAATTTGCATCAGTCTAAATAATTCTTCCTGACAGATGACTTCTGTTTTAAGTACCAAGTGCTTTTTAATCCTAGTCCGGTTATTGCTAAGGGTAAATGATTTCATGTTTTTCATAAAGATGCCAGGTATTAAGAATATTAACACAGATTCCTTCCCCTTGAGTAGAAACGAGCTGTTATTTTAGCAATGTCGCTGTGTCAGCCTTTCTATTGTCAAACACAACAAATGATGAGAAAATCAATTTACTCTTTAGAATTAGTCAAGGGAGGAATTCTTTCAAGTGGGGGTGCAGGGGTTTGCCTGGGTTATGTAATCATATAAAAGCGGGTACTGTCTATATGTTGGTAAAATGTTGTAAAATGTCATGAGGACTATTTGCTGCCATAGACCTTCCAGACAGAATCTATCCCTGAAAAAGAATTCCCCACTCCTAAAAGAGGTTTGATGAGCAACAGATGTGGTTTAAATGAACCCTTGTTCAACTGAACTAAGAATATATTTTGATCTGCATGAGGCACAGCCCAGAGAAGGGGGGATGTGACCACAGTCTCAGCTCTGAGGTTCCTTGTGGAGTTTGAATATATTTACTCCATAAAGCTTCTCTCATCAGACAGAATGCAAATTAGAGTTTAATTAATACTTTCTAGCTGTTGGAGGATGACATAGGTACTGGGTAGGAAACAATTTATCATTTTACTTTGTAGTCTTAAGAATGTGTGGAGGAAAGCAATTCACTGGGCAGCCGCCACCTTAGAGTCCTGGCAGCCACTCACAAGTTCCACAACTTAGTTTCTCTGCCCATAAAGGGAAGATTAGATTGTTTTTCAAGAATGACAAGCATTTAATATTTGGAAATGACTAAATAATGAAGTGCCTGGATTCTATAGAAAATGCTGAGGAGAAGGAAGATTAATTCAAACCAAAATCTAGTACAAACATGACCTTCCTATTGTAAATCTCATGAATAGGAAAAGAAATTGCATCCAAGGCCTTGTTTCTAGGGCTGAGAATTTGGAAGTATATTAATATTGGGATGTTTCAGATAGAAAAAAAAAAGCTGTTTTAATCTGTCTGTGGAGATGGGAAAAATCCTTTCTGCTACATTTTACAGAAAGAATGCAGTTAGTAAAGATTTAAATGACAGGAATGGAAGGGTCATCTTTTTATTCCTTTGCCTTTAGGCAGGATTGTAGTTAAGCCATATCAGGAAAGAGGACAATGCTGTTGCTCCTCCAAAATTCCCAGGTGAGAATGATAAAAATTAAAAAAAGCAGATGGGAAAACTCAGGGCCTTGAAAATTAATAAAGGTCAGTTCCGGCTGACACAATTTCAGTTAAAATTCATTTCTATTTGCAAATAGCCTGATGCTTAGCAAAACTCCAAAAGACATGATATTTGGCACTAGTTCTCTGGCAATTCCATTTCAGATCAGTGTGAATGTCTGGTCACTGTTTGTCCGCCCCTCTCTCCCTGTTGCTAAGGGAAGGGAGTCCTGCCCTAAGGTTCTAGGATGACCAAACACAGGACATCTGACATGAAGACATGGGATCAACAGCAGTTTGTCAGTCGCATAAACTAACAGCCCAGGAGAGGACACTATATTCCATGAAGGCCACACAAAGGTTGAATTCAGGAACAGAGTAAACAAGAAGGGCATGGAGGGTAGGCTTTGTAGTAACAAGGGGGTGAGGTGGGCCCTGGTTCCCAGAGGTGGATGTGATTGGCTTGTTTCAGTAATTGTGTGCCAGGGAAGTGAAACCTATGGGGTTGAGGACCAGGTGGAGTGCAGCTGGCCCAGCTTGAAGGGAACTAGCCAGGTCAGCGTGCTTTTCACTTGGCTGGCAGGAAGTGGGGTGCAGGGGAGCTAGCTGGCTCTTGCTTCCCCCTGGCTATACCCAGCCCCTCTAAGAGTAATGTCTTTGCCACACTGACTGTGTGTCTCAAGTGAAAATAGTTGCTTTTGACTAGACTGAAAACATGGGGGCATAAACAGTTTCTAGTATGCGTACTCAGTCCAAGGCTATATAATTAGCTGGGTGATTCATGCAGAAGTATCCTTTGCTGCTTGTTTTGATTTGAAAGAAAAGAGGAAGAGAACCTTAAATCATCCAGACAAATTATATATTTAACTTTTCCTTGATTTTAATTTGTCACGAAGCAAATGTTGACCAACGTTAGACTCACGCCAAAGGGCCAAAAATGGGTTTAGCTTGCCAAAGTGAAGGTAAGTCTGCCTTCCATTTTTCAAGAATAATGTCAGGAAACACAATCAGATCAGATTAACTCTCACTTTCCCTGCAATTTAGCAAGTGAGGAAGGAGGTAAAGGACTTGGGGAGGCCAGTAGTTTCAGGCGGAGCTTGGACATCTGAAGCTAATGCTGGGCCTGTTACAAAAATGTGGACAAGGAATTTTATTTTTAATCTCTCTGGATCCCAAGTTCTCTACCTTTTAGATACAGGAAGTTAATCTAGTTCAGATATCAGGAAGTTAAACTAGATTCAGTGTACACACATACACACACTGAACATATATATATATATAGTAGCAAAATCTTTGCTTCAAACAAAATCTTAAGTTACTCTTTAAAACCAGTAAAAATGAAGCTTCTTTGAGTCCAGTGGATGAAGCTCAGGTGCCATTGACCTGGTCTCCCCCTCACATTTGCTTCCTCCCGATTCTCTACCCCAACCCCAAGATTCCTGGAGCACTTCCTTGAAAGCCTAGGGCTTCTCAGAACCCAGTTACCAAGGTTCCTCCCAACTTTCAGGAGAATGGAAAAATCACAGACCAGGGTGTCAGACAGACTTGGGTTCTAATCCAAGTTCTGTCAGTTCCTAAGCTTTTTGTAGGACCAATTTTCCTATCTGTAAAGTGAAGATTAAAATACCTGTACTTACGGACAATTGCTGGGGTAAGAATGCATGAAAACCTATTGCCAGTGCCTGATACCTAGTAGTGGCTCATCAATGGTCGCTCTAAAAAAACATACGACTCTGACTGGAACAGAACAAAATGAGGGAGGATCCTATACTTGAACTACTAAATGGCAACAAGACCTGTGTCATCCCTGAAGTCAAAAGAACTTGAGGCTAAAATTCCTCTTTGGAACCTGAATTGGTTTTTATTGTTCCAAATTAGTGAAGGTGGGAAAATTCTTTTAATTCACTGAACATTTTGTATGCATTGGAAAGCATGCGCTGTGTAATCACACCGGTCTATTAAATGACACCATGGTTAATGCAGCCATCCCAGATGGAATTTAAAACACAAAGAATAACAGGAGAAATGTCATTAAGAACACTTTAATACTAAGCCACAAGAAATACAGAACCTGACAGCTCACTTTCCATATTTCACCCTGTATCATACAACAATTCACCAGAGAGCTGTTCTTCCTTCGTGGAGCTGCTGTTATGGGAGCCTGCATTCTTTCAGTACTGGAGGAGTTTCCCCATAAAATGCTTCCCAGAAGTCTGTCATTTCTGAAAAACTTACCTTTGGGGGAATTTTCCTGGCATTCTATTAAGTAAACTCCACTTTATAGCTCCTCAAATGTGAAATAGCCAGAGCTCAGTAGATGCCAGCATTCTTGTTACTTCATGGATTTACATCCGAAAGGAAGTTGACTCAAGGGAAGTTGAGGCACTCCTCTCCATGTAAAGCTTTCTCTTTTTGAAATTTATGAGTTCCCAAACATATACAAAAGTACAGGACATCAAACTCCTCAGAAGCCTATTTGTACACATCCCTACCTCACCAATGTGGCAACTTTCCTCCTGAACCCATGAGGTTTATCTTGGGTCCCTTTCACACCAAGGCTGATGGCCCAGGTAAGATCAGGTGGGCTGTCGCTCAGTTTAGTAAACCGGCAGGAAGTGCTCGCCTCACGCAGGCCCCGTCCTGGGCCACCCTGGGGACCCACACAAGGTCCCAGACCTATGAAGCCAGGCAGCACATGAAGTGTTACAACAGACGCAGAGTCAACAGGGAGAAAAGAGACGTGGGGTGGGATTGGCACTGAGCTCTGGAGGAAATGGGAGCGAGGACAGTGCCAGCCGCGGAGAGGGACGCACGGGGAGGCAGGGGGCGGGCCGCCTTCCGAGAGGGATTCCTATTGAAAGTGACGAGGTAGGTGAGGCAGAGGGCAGGAAGGGAAGTGGGAAATCAGTGCGGAGCCAAGTGAAAGCTTTGAATGCCAGGATGTGGAGGTGCCTTACATGTTGGAGAGCACTGCCCGGAATAGGGACGGATAATAATAACCGAAAGAAAACTTAGGAGGCAACAAGTTGGGGAGGCGGAGGGTAGCAGGGAGGACTGATGCTCTGAGCCAATCAGAACTTTCTCAGACCCGACTCCGGTGCACAGAAACCTCTGTCTGGGTTTACTGCACCCACAGAGAAAGGAGCAGAGACCCATTGAGATTTAAAATAGGTTCATCCCTGGCCAATGGAACTCCCTGTGAACCATCATTGGGAAAACGAGAGACAGGGACTAAAGCGAAGGAGCAGAAGCGCCTGGTCTGAGTCTAAGGCTTCAGTGTTTACTAGGCACTTGGTCTCCGGAACGCCCGCCTTTACAAATACCACATCATCTCCATCCACACGGTCCTGCCGCGGGCAGCTACTGTGCCGGGCGCCGCCGGGAAACCGGCCTGCCTCCCTCCTTCCCTCCCTCCCTCCGAGGAGCCTTCCCGCCGGCCAGCTGCAGCTCCCTGTTTGTTTGCCGCGGTTTGCAGACACATACTGAGTTGCCTTTTTTTCCAGCCAGTTAAGCAGTGTCCCGAAATTCACCCCCAGTGTAACTTCTGCCTCTGCTCCTCCTCTTCTTGGAACTGCCTTTTGTTTGTCTGGCAGCCTTGGTTCTATGGGGGTGTGATGATGATAATACGAGGGCTTATATAACCCTCCGCATCTTGCAAGCGCTTCGCAGACACTCTCTCCTGACTCCCTAGGCCGGTGTCGGGCCGGGAGGCTTAGCGGCAACTAGGAAACCCCAACCCGAGGAGGTCAGAAGGGAGGGCTGTGAGGGTCAGAGGCCAGGCTTTCCTGGCTCCCCTGCGCCTGGGAGGTCAGGGCAGATAAGGAACAATGCCTCTCGCCTTCAGGAGGAGGAAGGAAGTCCCGCCACCTTATCTCTGCTCCTCTGCATGCTCCCCGTTCCCAGAGCTTTTTCTCTAGAGAAGATTTTGAAGGCGGCTTTTGTAAGTATGATGCTCTGCTTTTTCTTTAGAAAGGAAAGAAAAAATTCTCCTTACTGCCCTTGTTTGTTTCATATTTATTCGTGAGAATAATTTCCCTCATTCAGATTCTTAAACGATGGGAAGTGTGTTTCTGGCCAAAGTCCTCCAACCTGATCAGGTGCCTCCTAAAAATAACAGGAGGGGAAAGAGGTTTCTGTGGATAATTCACTTAACAAAATAACACCCAGGTGAGGTGCTGAAATAGGCTACTTTCACTGTGTCCTGGTCATTTCTGACAGCCCTACACACCCATTTCCTCACCCTAGAGAGGAGCCCTGGTTATTCAGCTGGCTTGTTGGGTAGCAGGAAGATGCAACAGTTCTTATCTTCAATATCTCTGCTTGCAGAGCTCACAATTTCAGAGCAGTCTACCCGTTGGAGGCTTCCTTTCACTCTAGGAAATAAACTCCATCTTTCTGAATAGGCTTGAAACTTGTACCATCTAGTGTAAACTCTACAAAACACTGACTATAGAGGACATGTGACTTGTTACCAAGTTTTGTACTGCTTAGCTAAAGGGTCTAAGTATTAAGGGAACATGGACACTAACTTCTTAAGCACAGGCAAAACCCAAACCCCCCAATTATCAACAGTTTTTCTGAAGAATGCTGAATTAACAGAGTGTTTGTCTCAGAGAGATGGGGCTCTCTGCTTCAAGAAATTGTCTTTCAACAAAAGGTGAATTTAAATTCTAGCATAACACTAAGAAAGATGACATTCTGAACCTTAGAAATATGATTCACTAATTGAACAAGCCAACAAAATAAAGTACTATTTTGGGTAGTTGCACAATTAGCATTGATAAAAATCATGATTATAACTTGGTGCACTTTGAGATATTGAAAATTATTGTCTCTGTTTTAAGTAAGAAAACTAAGAAATATAAATTCACAGTAGTACAGAAAAGCAACACCTCTCACTTTTAGTGCTTGTTATGATTAGTCCACTGAGCTTGAGTATCTTTACCTTTAGATAAACAGATGGGAAAACCACATATAATGTGTATCTGTAAGTCTGTGTGTGTGCATATATATGTAAGAGTTCAGGATAATTAAGTATATATGTATATATATACTTTGTTGTATCTGCTAGTGTTCAGTATATTATGTGATAGCATAATATCCAAAATTGGCAAAATGGAAAGATTTTATATCAATTTCAGAATGTAATAGAGCTGTTTATTCATTTATTCAACAAACATGGGAAACCTATCTTTAAAGGAAAATTTCCACTTACAATTCTTTGTGGCTTCCAAGAAATTCTAAGACATAACTAAAGTTGAAAATGAGAATGGATTCTACTTGCTTTTACTCCTAAATTTAAAAGTGATCTGTCAATGCTAAATTCTTTATACTAGCTAATTTTATTACAAAGATCAGCCACCTAATGTCAATAGCCTCAAAGGCATACTTGGTCATAGTAGAAAGAATCCAAACCATGATGAGATCTGAATGTGAGGCTTGTAAGGCTAGCATCAATATCTTTAAGATTTTCAACCTCAGGTTTCACATCTTACAAAGTAAGACCAATACTACTTATCTCAAGGAACAGATTATGAAAGGACTAAAATGAAATAGGATATGTAAAATTATCTAGCACAGTGTCTTAAAAGAGCAGTGTTTCAGTCAGTTTTAGGGCTTTCCCATTGACTGTATATTTTCCTCTTTGATTCAATCCATTTATTGAACATTTACTATGTATTACATGCCATACTAAATACTAGTGATACGAAGGTGAACGGGATTAATATCCTTCCCCAGAAGAGTTCATAATCTGAGGAGACAAAGCAAAACAACGTAATTTTCTTACCAGTGTAATTCTGAGAAGTGTGTTCAAGATTCAGTGACAGAACTGAGGCCAGAGTGATTATCTCTGACTTGTAGAAGTCAAGGGAACTTTCACAAAGATGATGATGATTGTGTGAGTTATAAAGGATTAGTAGGAGGTGTGCAAAGACATTCCAGAAGAGAAGAACATTGGAGAGAAGAGGACATGAGAAAACCTGGGGCTGGGAACTGGCTTCAGTTTCTGCTAGAGTGTTGAATCTAGTGGGGCTGCGGCTTTAGTTGGAGGACCAATCATGAGCATCCTGAGGCTTTATGCCTATCGTTGGGCTTCTTAACTCTAGTGAAGCTAAACTCATACAGAGACCAGCTCATGATGTGCGTAAAGTCTGTTTTTTAGGTTCACATCAATATTAAAAGCTTGGGCTAACGTGTACATCATCTAAAACATATTTTGGTTTAATAAGATTATTGTTTGTTCGTAGTAAAACCAGCTCAATGGAAGCTTTGTAGCACAAGCCCCTTAACTCCCCTTGGTCCAGCACTTTCAGGACCCCTCTTTGATCACTGACTAGACCAGGGAGGACTTGGCACGGGACTGAGAAGGTGGAAAGTAGATATGATTCATGTTTTAGGAAGAGTTTACATAGGTCATCTAGTATCCAGTATGGAGTGGGGGATGGGCAGAGACATAGGGCATGACCATGACATACGGAGAAAGCAGTTAAAAGACTTATAGTGTATGAGTGAGAAGTGCTGAGGGTCCTGAGCAGTGTAGGTGGACAATAGGGCACAGATTCCAGAGATATTAAGAAGTTAGAACATTCGTGACGTGGGGACAGAATGAAGGGATTGAACAAAAAGAAAATGTTTTATGTTTGTTTGGGTTAAAGGCTGCTGGCTAGCTACAGTAGAATACCAGAGGACAAGAGGAGGTACAAGTTTATAGAAGAAAATTGAGTTAGTGGGGGTAATGCTGCTCTGGGATGTCACTAAGAGGGTAGACTGCAACATTGAATAAAAATCAGAAGTAACTTTAAGAGAACTATAAAACTGCCAGATTTTTCTTGAAAATTTTGAGGAGAACATAAAGACTGGGCTATAATCAATGCCCCCAAGAAGTGTCAGGCTCTGGGCTCACTGGGCTCTGAGCTTTCACCTCGCTTCTCTGCTGTTGAGTGGATTGTTTACCCATTAAGTTTTCAAAATGAAGTCCATGTCTTGCCAATAGCTGTGTATACTCTCAAAAAGAGTGCTGTGTTCTTCTGAGCCTTCAGAAATGAGCAGAGACTAGGAAAAAGGCCAGTGGGCTAGTGGAATACTTACTCATAGAGAACGCATGCATCAAGAGTTAATCATCAAGAAGTCCTTTCCTCAACAGAGCTTTTTCACTGCCTTTGAATTGGGGGACCCACTCCTAGAGAAAAGAAGGTAATTCCTAAGACTAAAACTAAGTTGGTGATTTCTTACCTAGCCATGACTTAGCCTATAACTACTTCTTCCTCCTTCAGTGTGACCAGGAGGTTCTTCCCATATGCTTGAATGGTGCACAGTTGGAAAGGAGAAGTGGGCAACATTTATGAATTAGTAAAAGATGACAACTGAAAGAATTTTAACTTTTAGAATGAATAGGAAACCATCGAATGAGCAGATGGTGACTTTTCAAATCTGTGAGATCTGGTTACTTGATAACCTTAGTGTTCTTATGCTTTTTACCCTTTCTACACTCAGCACTTAATCTTCTGTGGCAAAACCTCTATCAGATTTCTTGGATTTCAGAGCATTCACCCTACCTGAACACTTCATAGCAAATACCATTTATTACGAAAGGGGCTTAGGCCCAGACTTCATGGCTAGTCTCACAAAGTTGTATGGTATTCCTTTCTGGATGGCAAACTGAATTGACATATTTGAATACAAATTTAAGAAGCTATTTCCCCCTTCAAATATAAACAATTTTATCATTCATCAGAAAAATAATATTTGGTTATAATCTGAATTCCATCCTGCTTCTGACGGCTCACTTCAGAATTCCCCAAAGTTTGGAAATTATCTTTGGCCTTTGAAATGATGAAAATGGTTTCTATTTTTGCTGAAATGCTAAAGCCATACCAAAAAAAGACAAATTAAAAGTTCCACAAAAGAACTGTTACTGTATCAGTTATACAAAATAATCACCAAATGTATACTTTAGAATAAGATGAGTTTGCATCATGGGAAAGTTTTGTTGTTTAAAGAAAAGAGCAAGATATATGTGGGGGAATTCCCATTAGCACAATTGAAAGTGTGAAGAATATACTGAGCTTCCATATATGGAGCTGGCCGTTCCACATTTAGGCTATTCAAGCCATTTAAAGTCTTGGCTTCGTGAGCCAGCACTACGCTCTTCCTAGCCTTCCTGGGTTTGCTGACATAGTGATCCAGTCCAGGCTGGGTGCTGCTGAGCTGCTGTGCTCTCCTGCGCAGTGTTTGAAGAGTGGATGGGGTGCAGCTGGGAAGTCCCCCAGACACCTGAATTCAGAATATTGCTGAATTTTGCTTCATTTATGTGCTCCATGGAAAGTTGGAAGCTCCCCAACTCCCTCTTGGGTTTGGCTTCCTGTTCACATGTTTTCTGGTCTCATGTCATTGTGCATGAAGTAATAGTCCCATATGCATGCACCATCTACAATGGCAAGATTTGTGTGGTGCAGCACAAGCTTTCTAATGAGCACATTTTGGACCTTCCAACAACTCTGTAGGGAAAGCAGTCTGGACCCGGTGATTACTCTCCAAGGCAAAGGGAGCAAGGACAGAAGGCACTTCTGCAACAAGACTAAAGCCACTCTTAGGAGACAATTAAAGGACAACTGCTCTAAAAAACAAACATTTACCTCGCCCATCTGTCTAAATGTATTTATGTGTACAGTATAGAAAAATGCCTCTGATTCACAGTTCAAATGGTTCAGTTACTATTTTAGCATTTCACTCTGAATGGTGCTAGTGTTTTCTACTGAGGAATGTTATTTTAATGACATTTCTCTGCAGCAAAATCTGATGAGTTTATGAAGTTTGGGAGCCAGGAAATGCAGCTCAATTTCTGAACAGCTGAGAAAGCCAAGAGAGTTAAGTTCGACCATCTACTTGCTTTATAGCATGGATTCATGAGTGCTAAGTGCAATAACACACTAATAGAGAGCGATGCCAAGCCAAACTTTTAAAGCACAGCTCTTAAACTATCAAGCTTAACTTACCAACATACTATCAGCAGGTGAAATTCTAGCCCACACCCACACATATTTGTGGATGCTTATGTCAAATTAATGGGCAGACGTGCCAACATTTTACAGAAGTTTGGAGTAGGAAGGGATTTTGGAGGTCTTCCAATCTTACCCTTTTATGAACAGAGAGATGGCACACACACACACACACACACACACACACACACCTACCCCTGAGTCTTGTGCTTACAGAAAATATCTTAGGTCTGGCTTAAGAAAAGGGAAGGGCAAATGACCCTGAGCTAGGCCAGTGGTTCCCTGCTCCATTCAGGTCCCTGTGGCCCGGCCTCAGGGCTGTGAACCAACAATTTATCCTTGCTTCAAGGAGCCACTGAGTATCTCAGATTCGATGTTTTTGATCAAAATTTCAATAAACTCCAAAACAAACCAGGGATCACTATGTGACCAGGTCCTCACTGTACAGCACTCAATCAGCACATGGCAGTTACCAGGGGCCATGTTATGACTACAGTCTACGATGTAGACAAAGCCTGAGGTGCAACCCCCATGCCTAGGAACCTTAAAAACTGACCAGGGAGAAGAGACCTTCACCCATGAAGGCAGCAGTAGGCACAGGGGAGACTACATAACTAAATGCTTCATTGCACGGCACAGATTTTAAGCGTGGTTGGAGTTCTGGTGAGAGAAATGAAAAGTGAAGGTGACTGGAAATGCGATTTCAGCTGATCCCAGAGGGGTGCTTAAAATTTGACTATATGGGGGAATAGTAGACTTACCTAGATAAAGAACAGGAGAAATGAAAGCATGGAGAGCGTCACGGGGCAGGAAAGGGGACCCAAGAAAGCCAAGCTATGGGTGCTCCCCTGAGGCATTTCCCAGCCTAATAATGGACCGCAGTGCCCGCAGTATTGCTGTACAATATTACCTACTAATGTTACTGAATGAACACCTAGGTATAAATCACTTAAATTGTATTTGCATAACTATAAATCCACAGTAATATGTCATTGAAAATCCAAAAGAAATTGCTAATTAAGTAAAAAAACATAAGCCAATAATATCCTATTTAACAAGATTAATTTTACTTACCAGATGGTGCTGTCTTGCTGAAATTCAAGAATAAATTTGTTTTAACAAGTGTTCATTAATGAAATTGTAAAAAAAGAAATATTTTAATGATTTCTGTTGCACATGTAGTGCTATGCTTACTAATTATGAACTGTTGCAAGTAGGCACATAGAAAGGAGGAAAGGATCCAGGCAAATACGTCCACTGGGGTGGAGATTATGGAAATGCGAATCGTGATGGCTTTGCTATCCTGTCACCTTGTTCTATTCTGGCAAATATAACTTCATCCAGCACAGCAGGAACTATTGGACTCTGGTGTGCACACTTATCAAGAAATATTTAGGCTGCCTCTCTTCTTCCTTTAATAGCCTGTAGCAATTAAATTATGACATTATTCTCAAATTATGACATTCTCCCATACATTATCATTTTAATGATGACAACTCGAAGTCTCCGTTTATAAAATTCATGAAAACTCTGGACTACTTCCATGAAAATGTCTCTTGCAAATTATCACTGCAAAGGAAGTATCTTTATTACTGGCTGAAAAAAATTTCAACCCAAATAATAATGGTTGCCAGTGTTTACTGAACACCTAGGATGTGCCATGAACTCTTTTAAATTTGTCACATAGATGTTTGCATGTAATCCTCACATCAACCTAGTGGGATAGATAATTATGTTTAATACCCATTTTTCAGGGGAGGATACTGAGATGAAGAGAAATTAAGTAACTCACTCTAGGACATAGAGCCAATGAATGCTGCAACCTGGAATCCAGGCATCTGATGCCAGGGTCTGCTACTCCCAGCAGTAGATTTCTGAAAAATCACAGAAAGGAGTGTTGTTCTTTCGGCATTAGACTCTGCCAGCATGACCACAGCCAGTTACTGACAGCCTCACATTCACATGTAAACCTCTACTTCAGAGGATCTTGACGGCCATGCATAATTATAAACATTCAAAGGTACCCCTGGGAACATATTAAAATGTGGACATCTGCATGATTATTACATTTGTAATATTATATTTGGAAACAGAGAATATGGAAATTCTCCTAGAACTCACCGGCTCCTGAGATGAGAAGCACAGGGGAGGTCAACAGGCAGCCTGGGTGGGGTGGGCCAGATGACAGAGGGTGGCGCACTCGGGCGGAGGAGTGGAACAAGACATGATAAGGGTGGTGTGGGAGGAAGAGCCCTGCACACAGGCCAGCTTCCAGGGAGGGTCTGCTGCTACAGCCTCCCTGTAAGCACAAAGTTTCCACAACAGAGCAAAGGACACTTTGACCTAAGTCATCAAGGCCATTTCAGAACAAGAGAATCCAGGTCTATTATGAGGGAAATCATCTACACCATTACCTCCGAGAGTCCCCTCTGGGTATGCCAACATGCAATTGTATTTGCCAGTGAAGAGGTATGAATGCTCTAGGTGAAATGCTTTAATATTTATGTGGGCAAGGAAAATATTTTTTAAATGTACAGGCAATTTGGGGTTGTGAAATAATGTGTGATGTTTTCCTATTCTTATATTTCTTATATAGTTCTTTATAATGTGCATATGTTCTATATATTTCCTCTTTCATCTTATATATCATATCCACATTTATATACAATGTGTATATGTTAAAATGTGTTATTCATGACAGCAAGATTGCTTCATCAAGTACTTAATGCGTTAAAATGGATGTTTCCTCGTATTCACAGTATCTACTTGATTTTAATCACTCACTTCTTTGAGTTGTCATAAATGCAAAATAGAAATAAATTTAATCAGTTGTAAATGCTCACTTTACTACTCATCAAATAAGAGTTTGCTGCAACTTTAGAAGATTTACGATTCAATACATTTCTTTTAAAATAGGTCTCATAACCTGAAATTGGAGGTTGCTCAACTTTTAAACTAGAAAACACTTCGTAAACTTTTTAAAAAGAATCTCTTTTTTATTGGTTTTATGAAATCTAGTCAAAAGATATTATGAAATGAATCTAATGGAAAGGCTCTCCCTTGATGAAGAGAGAGTCAAATGGAAATTCCTGCAAAAGGGGACTGAATTATGCACAATGCTTCAAAGCCTCTTGCAAGTGATTGTAAGAAAATCCGACTGGATGAAATTTGGGGAATATTATTCTTAATGATGTCCTCCTTTGAAGTTGTGAAAGGGCAACATCTGAAAGATAAGTCACTAATAAAATGCACCTGATGGCACTTCTTATTTCCTCCACCGTAGGAGTTAAACGACACCCACCATCATCTGAAGACAGTGAATTTGGCAAATGACACGCTGGTTCTCCCGGACAGAGTAATTGAAGACGATTTTTAAAGGTACATACATCAGATATTTATCTCTTGATTAATTAAACTAAGGCACTAATTAAACCTGACCCCTCCATGTCCCTTGAAGATGGGGATGTCTTGCGGATGGGGAGTGGTAAGGGACTGGGGGCCCTGTGCCTGTCTGTAGTGTTCTCTTCCTTCTTAGCTGAGAGAACTGATGAGGCTTCAGTCCAGCAGAGCCATTTCATGACATTAGTCTTTAGGAATGGCAAAAGGGCCATCTGCAAAATGGGGATTTAAAGAATCCTATAACTTTATTAACATGTTATGAGCTGTCAGGAAACTCTGGGGAATTAGATGGACACTGAATGTCCGCCAGCTCAGCCAGTGTCAGGAGTGAGAACTGTAGGGACAGCACCTGTGTTGTTACAGCTTGCCTTCAGAGTTTCTTGTCTTGGCCAGACAAATATTAGTGCCAAGAGTATTGTGGAACCAGGGAGAGTCACAGAGACCCACCTCAGCAATACAATGTTGGCTGCAAAAACATTCTTAAGGTTCCTGATTTATATGGGTATACACCTCTGTGAGTCTTTCCTCAAATGTCAGCATTGAAAGTTGTCCTCCACCCTTGACCAAAACTAATGCACACAGTGAACACTGTTGAGTTACTCCTGGTTCTAAATTGTAGCTCTTCCTATTCATTGCCTTATATTGATTTCCATTCTAAGCCTTGGTTGGTCCACATTGGCTTGGAAAATGTCCTCTAATCACCAAAAAGTTCATGAACTCACACGAACCAAACCAATCCAAATCTTCAACAAGTCTGTTCTGAATTCAGATTCATCTCTGGAGGACTGATTTGTCTAGCTTCTCTTTCTAATACTAAAGGAATTAAATATTTTATCTTCATATTACAGATGGCAAGTGAAGAAAGGAAATGGCTAGAAGTGTATGAGGAACTGGGATTAGTATGTTGACATAAAATTATGAGCAGTGGCAGTTTTCTATAATTTTCTGATCTTTGCCTTCAGGTGGTCTGGGGTATCACCAGTAATGTGTTGGGTGCTCGTTATCCACAAGGTAAATCCACAGAAAGAGAAGATAAGTTGAAATTTTGATCTTCTTACTTCAGTACTCCAAATAGAAGAGCAAAATATTCAGAAACAGAAACTAAAAAGATACCTGTTTAGGAATAAGCTCAATAAACAGTGGAAGAGTGACTTCTTAACACTTCTTAACTCAGTTTGCCAGACCTCTTCTTTGTGAACTGCTAGCCAATGCGTCAATTTTTCTGTAGGTAAGAAAGACGTTGGCCTTTAGTATCATACCATTCAAAATTAACTGTAGAAGAGACTGGAAAACGTTTAATACTGGAGGTTACCCTACATCTCCCAAGAGTCACTGAAGACCTGATTTTTCAAAGCATCTGTCCTAGTTTCTTTTGTGCTGTGAAGAGGCCACTTTCCTGGGATACCATGTTATTACCTGGCCAGTAATCTTTCATTTGACACTTTCCACCTTTTAATGGATAATTTTACTTCTTTAAGCATTACATCCTTTTACTTTCTCAGCATATCATTAATGTGAGATAATAGAAATAAGTTTATTCTGATATTGGATCAAATTAGAATTACTTGTTCAACTTTAACATACAAGACAACTTATTTTTTTTTTTTAATCTGTGGACCCCCTATGAGAACAAGCTCTGTTCTGCTTTATCCATCTTTGGACTAGAAAATTCATACTTAAGGTCTGATCAGCTGCCAACCTCAGAGATCTCTGCCCCTCCTCATCCACCATTTGAGCTGGAATTAGATAGGGAGCTGAGTCATTTCCCACAACCACCTCTGTATCCATATATCCACAAGCCTCCCATCTGGTACATTTAAGAAATGGTCCTTTCTCTGTATACTCAGACAGTCAGGTTTATAAAATAAGGACCACTTTCATGGGCCTTAGGGTTTCAAACTACTGCTCTGTGCATTTTTTATTGCCTCTCTGCTCATGCCATCTGCATATAAAGTGCTTTCATTTAATATTTTTCCAGCTTTAAGAACTGCTTACCTGCAGTTCATTGAACTTGGCATCACCTGCAAAGTACGTAACACGAGGAACAGAACCAGGAGATGCTATAAGCAAATCTCAGAAGCTGCCCCAGCATCTCCTGACTGATTGCCAGAAAATCCTCTCCTGTTCCGAGGAGAGATAGGTTGTATTCACATATAGTGTGACAACAGAAGGACAATTAAATTTCACAGCTTGGGGGAGATTTTGAGGATTCTTGTCAAAAATGTTCACACCTGTGGAACAGACTGTTATTTTTTTTGTGGAGCCTGGTTTTCAGCTTGAAATACACCTGCCCAAATATGAATGGTCTCTATTGTACCTTCTGGACTCAAACACTGCGCTGTCAGACAAGGTTTGGTGCACACAGATGGGAGAACTTAAAACAGTGTTGTTTGTAAGGAAATTAACACCTTTCCTAGCCCCACTGATGCCTGTTTAGGCTGGGAAATTTTATCATAAGCATGCCGTAGCTATTGCCTTCCTGGCACTTAATTTTTAAACATATTACTTTATTTAATTTAGACTCAATATATTAATTTAAATTTAGGTGATTTTTAAAAATTGCCCTTGGCCTATAGTAGTAACCTACATCTTTCAAGAATCAATTTTAGATGTGGACCCTAAAAAGTACTAAAATTATCATCTTGGTATCTTATGTGCATTTAAAAATTGCTGTGCAGTGCAAAGAGCTGAATTTGGTGGTGCTGAGAAACAGACTTTCTTCCTTTGTGATCACTTTTACCTTTACCAGTTCTCATTAAAGAAGGCAGTTTATTACACAGAATCCTAAAGTCAGTTAAAGTAATGTATGTGCTGTAAAAATGATAAAATAGCTAATAATACTTACAATAATTGTTAAGAGTTAAAAAACACACACACACATACTTAGTCTGTGCACATAAGTCTTTTCTATATGAATATGTGCTATGTGTGATGATAAATTGCTGCTATTTGATTATTTTTGACCTACAAAAGCAGCAGTTTCATAAAGTACTGCCTCCTGTTTTACATAATTGCAAACTTGGAGAATGTACAATTTTATTCTGATTTTTTTCCATTTACCTTTATATCAAAACAGTTTGCAGTTTCTGCATTGTCTTCATAGTTTATAGTTATAATTCGTGCGTTATGTTCCATTATATGGATGTGGGACTTATAAGCTGATTTTGCTTTTTTTTTTAAGAGATAGCACTTCAAGAAAACACAATCAGTAGCTTCTTTCACACAGCCGTTCTACTTGATTGCATTCTGATGCCAGTTTTCAACTCATGTCTTTTCCTGCATCATCCTTTTGTCCCTCTGAAACTAAATGTTTTCACATGTGAGTCTTCAATACAAATCTAAGTGGTAAAGCAAGT
The DNA here is from genome assembly GCF_040802235.1 of Manis javanica. Lineage (NCBI taxonomy): Eukaryota > Metazoa > Chordata > Mammalia > Pholidota > Manidae > Manis > Manis javanica. The sequence continues at coordinate 157,531,603 of NC_133157.1, forward strand.
GTCAGTATGTACAGGCACACCAGTGTGCACATATGTGTGTACGTCGTTAAATGGATCTGTTTAGAAAATACATTCTCAAAGCCAAAATGTTTATATTTAAAGAAAACTCCAGACTCTAATGGGATGAGAAACATTGTGCCCATCAGGCTGCGCCACCTTTCGCTGGCTCCTCTCCATTCTCATCTGACTCAGACCTGTCCCAGCAGATGGCCCTTGCAGTATGGTTCAGCTGCCAACAGAATAGTGCTTTGTCTGCTACAGCAAGGAAGCAAACGCCAGGGATGTTGACCGACCAAAGGAAAACCCTTTGCTCTTGCCACAATGATACATTCAGGCAGGAAGTTAAGGGGAAAATAGCCATTCCTAGAGTGGGGAGAGGATGGGGGAGCAGTTTAATTATGATGAGGGTAAGGGCTGGGCGAGACGGACAGTCACAAGTTGATATCAAGAGAAAAGAATGGGATGATGTCATTCTTTACTGGGACAGTCACTGAAATGAAATCAGGTCACACACAATAGTCTTGTTATACGCCCAGAACCATAAGTGTTACAAGAGATTACTTTGTGCTAATGGTTCTTAGGAAGGGTCAGATGGCCGGCTCAAATTTGGATGTTCCCAAGACATCCTTAAAGCAGATAAGAAGGGCAGACTCATTTCCTCCAGTGCTGAAATGGCCCATGCTAGGTTCACAGCATTTGTTTAAGATCGCTAAGGCACAGTTTAGGCCAGAAAAACTGTCCGCATTCTCCTTACAGTGAATTTCAAGAGCAGAAGGCAACAGCAGAACTTGGTATCAGGCCAGATGTTTTAAACTGGTCCTTTTTTTGTAGGATAACTTTGAAGGGCATTCTGAAGTTCAGATGGAATATATTCTCAGTAGAAAGTTGGCACTTCCTGAAAAGAAGTACTGCCTTGTACCACTTCAGGGGATTTTTAGGATTGAATAATTCTGCTTACAGATGAAGCATTTGATCTGGGTTGATCTCAAGTTCCTAGTGCCACTGGTGGCTGATATATTCAATTTTAGGTCCTTCTCTCAATGATGTCCTAATTTAACCTCATTCATCTGCTTATATTTTCTGACAAGTCATCCCTGGAATAATTAGATGATAGGGTCAAATCATATTATTAAAATTCTGTTATTGTATTAATAGGGCTTAAAACAAGGAAGTCATTGCTTGAAGCTTTTTTTGTAGGATATTTTTGTTGAGTATTTATAATAGCAGAATACTGGAGGCTTCTTACCTGGCATCTTCCATCTAGAGATTTTGGAAAGTTAATGTTCAATTTTGATTAACAGCTGTTCCTTAGGTACTTGTATTTATTTGGGGACAAGGTCCTTCTCTCTGTTGCAGACTATACAAAAATGTAAAAATAAAAGTAGATGATGGTGGGAATTCATATTTGTTTTATAATTTTGCTCTAAAACTGCTAAGGAATCTTGTGTGGTAATCTAGGAGGCAGGGGAAATGGTGATGTACATGTGCGTTTGAAAGTGGGTGTAAACTGGGGCTATCAAAATGGAAAGAGGCACATTTAAAGGAGTTCTCTTTGGGGCAAGTTCTAACATGAACTTCAGTGATTTCTGCTTCCCATATTTTTAAATGGAAGGTTAGATAATTATTTTATTTAAAAGTTAAAAAGTAACCAAAATATTGCCTAACAAATGGTCAGGCTCTTAGGTATTCCATGTTTAATTTTCTTTTCTGTTCATTTTCTAGTACCCTTTAAAGAAATCTAAGTCTGCTATCCACAGCCTGTTGACAACTGCATCTAAAATGCAGGCATTCCTTTTTAGCAAATTCATTATTTACAAAGCAAGTAAATCAGGAATGGCTTCTTAGAATGGTATTCACTGTAAAATTAATTTAAAAATTATTTGCTTTTATAGTTTTCCCCCCAAAAAAAGATTTGATGCATTTTCTGCATGAAAATGTATTTATTGCATAAAGAATGCCCCAGCAAATCAAATCTATCCTACAATATTCATAGGCATCTGTACTAGCTGACACAAGGATGCTCCAGTGCATAGTAGCCGCGGTATAAGGACTAGCAGCCACATATAGCACCCCTGCTGTATGGGATCAAGATATTTTTAGTATCTGTCCTGATGTTGAGTGTGTCACGATATAACTAGTCATGAAATTCTGCTGTCCAAAGAATACTACACTGAGAGTTGGTTCCAATTTTAGGCATTTTGTTTCCTGGGTACTTTCCAACAAAAACTAGAATATACTGGCCTCACTTGCCTCACCGGGCTGTTATAAATATAAGGCATAGAATGTGAAAGTGCATTTGGAGGGAGAAGATTTCTGGAGCCAATCAAATACATCCTATTGCTCTTGTTGCCATATTAAAAGGCCAAGGTATTGCACGGTGATCCCTAGTCCTCCTCACACTGTGCCACTCCCAGCACCTTATTTCTCCCTTATTGTTCTTTTAGTTTAATGTCTCTGCCAGTAAACTAATCCCAAAGTGTATTTTTAATGGTTGGCAAAAATGAAAAAATTCTTTGCAAAGAAGGAAGGCTAGAGGATCACTTGGATTATTAACTATGTATTCAGTGCATTTTTTTTTCTTTTTTTAGAAACTTATTTATTTGTATCTACCTCATTACCACCAAGGTTGTAAGGCAAGCAGACACTATTCCAAATGGACAGTCTTCCCATGTGATTTTTTTAAAAGTGTCATTAATATACAATCTTTTGTTGATTTCAAATGTACATTACAGTGGTTCAAAAGTCCTTGTGATCAACTTAAATCATGATTCTGAATTATTGTGTCCCTTTATCTCTCTCCTCCTCCCCCTTGGTAACCACTAGTCACTTCTCAGTGTCTGTGAGTCTACTGCTGTTTCTTTCCTTCTGTTTTGCTTTGTTTTTATATTTGACAAATAACTGAAATCATGTGGTAATTGTTTTTTTCTGCCTGGCTTATTTCACTGAGCATAACACCCTCTAGATCCATCCATGTTGCAAATGGCAGGATTTCTTTTTTTTATGGATAAATAATATTCCATTGTGTATATGTTCCACACCTTCTTTATCTGTTCATCTATTGATGGACTCTTAGGTTGCTTCCATATCTTGGCTATTGCAAATAGTGTGGTGATAAACATAGGGGTACATATATCTTTTCAAATCAGGGATTTTGTTTTCTTTGTGTAAATTCTTAGGAGTGGAATTCCTGGGTCAAATGATATTTGTATTTTAGCTTTTTGAGGAATCTCTGTATACTGCTTTCCACAGTGGTTGCACCAATTTACATTCCCACCAACAGTTTAGGAGGGCTCCTATTTCTCTGCATATTCACCAGCATTTGTTGTTTCTTATCTTTTGGATAGTCACCATTCTAACCAGTGTGAGGTGATATCTCATTGTGGTTTTAATTTGAATTTCCTTAATGATTAGTGATGTGGAGCATTTTCATGTGCCTGTTGGCCATTTGTATTTCTTCTTTGGAGAAGTGTCTGTTCATGTCCTCCACCCATTTTTCAATTGGGTTATTTGTTTTTTGGGTGTTGAGCATATGAGTTCTTTATATATTTTGGATGTTAACCCCTTATTCAGATGAGTATTTACAAATGTATTCTCCCATACTATAGGGTGCCTTTTTGTTCTGCTGATGTTGTCCTTTGCTATACAGAAGCTTTTTAGTTTGATGTAGTCCTACTTGTTCATTTTTTTATTTTGTTTCCCTTGCCTGAGGAGATGTGTCCAGGAAAAAATTGCTCATGCTTATGTTAAAGATTATTTTTGCCGATGTTTTCTTCTAAGAGTTTCATGGTTTTTTGTCTTACATTTAGATTTAGGTCTTTGATCTATTCTGTGTTTACTTTTGTGTATGGAGTTAGACAATAAGCCATTCTCATTCTCTTGCATGTAGCTGTCCAGCTTTCCCAACACCAATTGTTGAAGAGGCTCTCTTTTCCTCATTGTATAATCATGGATCCTTTATCACATATTAATTGACCATATATTCATAGGTTTATATCTGCGCTCCCTGTTCCATTGATGAGCTCAGTGCATTTTTAAGAAAAGCTTCAGAATGAAATATCTTTACTGGCTGAAGCATTAAAAATAAAAGTGAAAAAAATTCACTTGTGCTATATTATAAATGCTTATAGTTGTTGGAATTCAGCTAAGGGTTGACTCCAAATAATCTTTGTGATTAGAAAAAAGTATGGATAAGAGTAAAAGCTTTGCTTTTAATATATAGTTGATTGGCTCCTCTCATGCACTAAAATGGGTTGAGAAATTGCCATCTGTATCCCCTAGACAGAGGCCAGAGACCAAAAGTGACATCCCTCCCCTCTCTGTCAGTGCCTGTCACAAGCCTGCCTTTCTCTTAGGGAAATATTTAATTTTCTAGTTGCTTTTTCCATCGCCAAGCATTAGTTTATAGAGGAATTTCTTTCAAATGTCAGACGCCCTATCAGCTTAGTAGTTTGTAAGTGCTGAAATGTCCCTTCTGGGTGAGAGGATAGGAATGTAATTTACATTTTTCATTTGAAAGTCCATCTTAGTTTAAAGAACTTTCTCTCTGGTTATGGAAATATTAAGATAGAGTTTCTGTGGTATGACTTGTGTGTATATGTATGAATAACTTTTTCAATACAAGTAACTCCTGAATGTGACAGACAGTAATTCTGACTATCAAAACATTTTTTTTCTCCCTGACTCATGTTGACAGTAAGACCGTGCATCTATTTAGTAATCAACTATTGGTCTTCTTGGGTGTCTAAAAAATGTATGCAGTGATATGTTTTGGGTGATGTAAAAAGAGCCTTTCCTACCTTAGGGGGCCTTTGGGAAAACTTCAAAGTTATCATCAGCAAAGGTGATCTGTCTTCTTAAAATGGAAAACTCTCTTTTTATTTTAACATAGTGGTGCATGAAAGAAGTGTAGCATAGTAGTTAGGAACACAGATTTGGAAGTCAGGCTGCCTAGGTTTGAATGGCTTGCTGTGCCATTTGTTACCTCTGAAACTTAATTTCTTTGTGTCTCCGAGTCCTTATCTGAAAAATAGGGGCCAGTATTAATACTGACTTTCTTTAGCTGTTTAGAGGATTAGATGATTCCATATGTATAAAGGGCTGAAAAAAATGCCTAAACCTTAGTAAAGTGTTAAAAATGTTAACTATCAGTCTTTTTTGTGGAAATTTTAAAAATCCAGAAATGCAGAGTAGATAAATTCCTATACTAGTCTGCCCATAATTTCATACACTTAAATACACACACACATACACTGTCAGTGCACCAAGCACTATAGAGAAGCCAGTCATGAGCCACAGCGCCCACCCTGTGGAAACTGGTGCTAGTCAGGAGTAGGACATATTCATGTGCCTCCTAGTTAATAGCAATAATAATAATACTTTGTGATTAAACACTTAAAATGTGACAGCTGTTGAGTGAGTCAAATAACATGATACATGGGAAAGTACTCTGGGAGTATATCATCATCATATACACAAAACTTTTTTAAGACAAGCTTTTAATTTTCTAGTTTCTGATTTCCCTTTACATTTGTTTAGCCTTAGGTTCAGCATTTTCTCCCATCCAACCATGATTTGACAAATATATATTATATAAACATGATCCAAAAATATATATTCAAAATTGCATATCAAATGTTGCCAACAGGATCTTAAACTATAACCTTGGGATTTGGGTTTTCCACTTCTCTTTATTTATGGTTAAGGATGCAGATGCGCCCTGAGCCACCAAGTCCCTGCTACACCGAAGAAAGAGCAGAGAAAGTGCTTGGTGAGTGAGCGCCATTTGCTCCATGGTCACCCAGCATCTGTCAAGTGAAAGTTTAAGGTTATCATCAGCATGGCACTAAATGGACAATAGAAAGTGACTGTCCATTCTGTAAAGAATTAAGTGTGAACCTTTTTAAAGCCATTCAAGGGCCATCAGTGTCAGAGAAGAAATACACTATTGGGAAAAGACAATGGAGATACTCTACCATTTACTAGCTTTTGGAATTAGGCAACTGCAGGGCTATTTGAGCCTTAAGTTGCCTTTCCACACCATGTGGGTAACAGCACTGACCTCATAACGCTGTTGTGAGGGGCTCAGAGAGAAGATGCGTGCAGAGCCCCAAGCCCAGGGCCACACGACATATACCGAGAAGCATCATTTCTCTCCTCAGCCTGACTCAACATCTGAGCTCCTGCTCCTCCTTCCCACTCATGACTTGGGCCTCCCCACCTCCCCAGCCCGGCCCTGCACTCCCACCCAGCCTGCTCACACTTCCACAAACACGCTCTGCCTGGGCAGATCTCTTCCATTACACAGGGCCAGATGCTCGTGCACCCACTTCCTAGGAAAAGCTTAAGTGCCCTAACCTTTGTAAAATACCCCTTTTTTTCCTCACAGCAGATTTGATTATTTCTTCTTTTGAACTCCTGTGGACATTATACTTTAATTGTGGTTCATATTATATACAGCTAAATAAATATAACACGCATTTATTTAAATCTTGGTTGTACCATACTATCATTTATATGTCTGTTCTTCACTCTCAATTGTGTCCTTCCCTTATAAGCCAATGTCTTACTGCATTTAGCACAGTATTTTGCAAGTAGTTAAGTGCACAGGAAATGTTCATTTTTAATTTAAAAAACAAAGTTGCAACTTTGCTGAGGCATCCTATCCTTGCTTTGCCTAGGGTCAGTTCCCTAGAGGTAAATTTGAAAACTCACTAATACAATTTTTCGTCTATTTGCTTAAGTATTTGAATATATAAACACTCCTGTGCAAATAGGCCCAGATTTAAATATCAAGGAGGAGCCTGTGGCCTGGCATTTGTCTTAGGAGAGACACTGGGGCATATTATAGAGCTGTTATGAAAGGCAAGGACTTCATGGAATAATGAATGAATAATCCCCAAAGCTCTTTGCCATATACGTCTCTTCAGAGTAGCTTGTGACCAGGGATCACTCTGCAAGACCATAATCCTTTGGCCATAGGAACACCACAGAGACAACTGCAAGCCTAGTGGTAAACCATCCATGGCTGAGAAATAACAGGATAGAGGCAGCGGAAGAGCCACCCTGGTGGTTGACTGTCTGAATGGAGATGATTTTGCGTGAAAAAAGCTTTTGTGAATCTCATGAGGCAAAAAGGCAGAGCCACCACACCACTTGGTGTTGTGTGAGTGGCAGCAGCTGGACCAGGGCACAGCCCACTGTGCATGTGGCATGGCCACAGCTTCCTGCCAGACTGCCATCATTCAGCCACATTTACAAAAAGAGAAGGAAAGGATTCCAGTGAATGCCAAGACAAATAGCAACATACTCTTAATAAGTTTTCTAGGAAGGGGCTCTAAAATATACTTTTTGCTGCTGTCACTAAAGATAATGAGAGGTGGCCAGATAAGGGAAAGTTTTGGGAAGTCCAAGCTTTGTCCCAGCTGCACATCTAACTGGCTGTGTGACCTTAGGAAAGTCACTTAACCTTTCTGGGCCTCCATGTTCTCATCTGTAATATGATATAGGTGTTTACTTCCATCTTTAAGATTACATATCAGATTTTAAAAGATTATGCTTTCACTTTATTTTATTAAGTATGCATCCCTCTTAGGTGAGAATTGTACACCTCTGAGTTTGTCAGGAGAATGATGAGATGATTACAAAGGATGAGAACATAGCGACTTTTACTTTATTTTCCCTTATTCAAACTGATTCTAGAATTTTTCACAATTGCAGTGGAATGTTTGTTGATATGGATGTTTGTAAATACAGATAAATCCCCAAGTTACAAATAGGCCATGTTAAAGATGATCACTTATAAACTAATCTACTAGTGGTTTGATTGATATTATAATATTGCCTAGTAATATTATTGATGCTTTTATTTCTATAGCTCTATTAAAGGACAAATACCTTAGCCACCTGCCTTGAAATTTAAGCATTAAGTTTAAAGTTTGGTTGGGAAAAAGGCATTTCATGTGGCAGTTTTATCATTGCCTACCTTGCTTCCCCAGCCCTTGTAAAAGGAGTAGAGGTTCTTCCTTCCCTTATAAGCCAATGTTGATGATATATCCAGGCCTGAAATTCTAATGAGACATTAATTTAGGAACCTGAAAGTAAGGGTTTTAAGGAAGATGAAAAGACGGAGGTTGGGAAAGGAGATAGAGTGTTCCATGATGCTCTTTAAAGGGAGGTAGATGGGTGCGGAAAAGTGAGCACACAGTTCTCACTGCATGGAAGAGACCCAGTAGGAGTTGAGGGTATGAGAGCCAGGGCTTTAAACAGTATGTACTGGGGTACTAAGGATTTAAACCATAAGTATTAAGGGGTAAGTTAATTGTAAGACATGGATAGAAAATAAGAGAAAAAATGTTCAGTGAATAAGAAGCCAATGGAAAACAGAGGGGATAGAAGAGTTTCTCACTATTTTAATTCTACGCTTTTATTACCTACTTCTGCCTCCTCCTCCTCATCACCACAGACTCCAGTCATCTGGGTGTTTGGTAAGAGAGGAAGTGGGAGATTGATGAATACTTCACCTGAATGTGCAGAAGGAAGGAGAAATTAATGCATAAATTGATCAAGAAAAATTGTGTATTTTATCATAGGCTTACATTTGTGTATTTCTGTTACAGTGTTCATCACATTATATTTATCATGTTTTTGGTTAGGTGAACTTTTTTTTTTGAATCTGTGGGTTTATAGTTTTTAATACATTCTGAAATATTTTAGTCATTATTTCTTCATCTATTTTTCCATTACCCCCACCCCCTCTTAGGACTACAATTACACATATGTTAGACTATTTGGTATTGAAACTGTTGCCCAGGCAACAGACTACATTTACTTTTTTGAAAAGCCTTTCATTTCGGATGTTGTCATTTTCAGCTCTAGAAATTCTCTATGGTTCTTTTTAATAGTTTCCATTTGTCTCTTCATTATTTCATATTTTCCTTCTAATTTAAAGTCCATATTTGCTGATTCCATCATCTCTGTCATTTCTGAGTTTCTCTTTTTTTTTTGAAGAATAATTGACATAACATTATATCAGTTTGAGTTATATATTTGATATTTGTATATATGGCAAAATGATCACTGTAATATGTCCAGTTAGCATTCATCACTGTACATAGTTACACTTTTTTTTTCTTTTGATGTGAGTCTCTTTCTGTGAAAGTTTTTCCTCCTGGGTAGAAGCTGAGTCTTCTAGCTTTTTCACATGTCTAATGTTTACTTGGTTGGCTGGTGGATATTGTGGACATTACATTGTCTAATGTCTAGATTTTGGTGTATTATAAATAATATTGGTTTTGTTCTAGCAGACAATTAGTTTACTTGCGGATCAACTGGACCTTTTAAAGTTAGTTTTTAAGTTGTATTAGGTGAGATCTAGAGTGATGGGTACTCCGGGGCTGGGTGAGTCCAACCTTTCGGAGGTCAATCCTGAAAGCCCCATGGGTGTTCTGTGAATTCTTTCCACCATGCCTGGTCAGAACTTGCACATCTCCCAGCCATCTGTAGTGTGAGTTGTTGATATTACAGCCCCATGGTAATTGTTCTTTGCCCGCTGGTTGTCCTTTGCCCAGCTTTGTGGAGTCTCACCTTACCCAACTGTATTCAGCCAAGGACTCCAGGAAACCACATACAGATAGATATCTGTAGCTCTTTCCCTTTGTTTCCCTCCCAACTAATATTCTACCCCATAAATTCTGCCTCCCTTCCCCACCTTGCACTCAGCCTTCAGCTCTGCTTGGGTTCTCCTCACTGTGTGATAGTCCAGAAGATGTCTCTGGTGGGACATACCTCACTTGTGTCCCTTCTCTCAGGGATCACAGCCTAATGTCCAAAGTCTGAGGGAGTTGCTTCCTATACTTTGTCCAGTTTTCTGGCCATGTATTGCAGGAGGAACAGTGTAGAACCAGTTACTCTATCTTGACTGGAAAAAGGAATCCTACCACATTTGTAGTCAAACGTTTCTTTTTCTTTCCCCCCACTAATTAGTAGGAGCTTTCAAGGCAGTGATAGGAGCTCATTCATTTACTGGTAAATTACTCCCACTCTATAGGTCAATTCAGGGTTCACAAAATAGTTATGAAAAACACAGTCTTTTAATACTTAATCTTATTTGAGCCACAGGATTCTTAAAATTCCCTTTTGTCTCTTTCTGAGTATATTTCTGGTTTCCCTCAGTGAAAGGCAAAGTTTTTTAGGTCAAGGAACTTGGCTGCGAGATGTCAGCTCTGTTGGTTCATTCTCCCAGGTACCTTCAGTCACCTTTTCATCTTTGTTCTTTGGTTGTACAACCCACCAGATAGAAATAACAATTTAATCTCCACATGAGTGTAAAGGACCTCTGAAATGCTAATACAGGATAACAAAAAAACTGGCTCATTATTGAGGAAAATTTTTCCAATAATGATCGTATTTGTTTAAAGCCTGATGAAGTGACATTTAAAAAGCAGTGATTTAAGTCTGTGGTTCCAGAACTATTCCAAACTAAAGATTTTATTTCACTTTGTTTTTCTCCAACATCTACCCCTTGGTTTGCTTTCCCACTTAAGAATTTAAAGTGAAACTTTGCCAAAGCCTCAGGTTCCACCTGGTTTGGGGTTGAAACCACATGAAGCCACTGAATTTTGCATAGTTTCCATTTGAAAAGATATATCAGCTTAGGTTCTCTTTCAGTGTGAGCCAGGTTTATGTGAAACTTGGCCAAGCTTTAGATGAACCTGCTCTGAGTTTTGATTTTATATCAGACCCTAAAATGAGGCCACTCACCTAGTTCTGTCTTTGAAAAGCTCTTATTATAATCTCCCCAGAGTGTGCATAATGGTTACCAGCAGCTGAGGTGCAGCAACACTTTGTTTTAGTACAAATGTATGTGTGTGTGTGTATGTGTGTGTGTGTGTGTGTGTGTGTGTGTGTGTGTGTGTGTGTGTGTGTGTGTGTGGTGGGGAGTATTTCTCAGCAACTTAGAACCCATTATAATTGGGAAACAGAAGAGATTCTTGTGTCAGGCATAACATTTTGGGGAAAGAATTTCCTGTCTCAACAGAAGTGTGTCCAAGTAAATAGGTCAGAGAGACCAGGTTAATTCACTTTTCCTTTGTGCCTTCCTTCACTTATGCATTCATTAATTCAACAAATAAACACAGAGCACCTACCACCTGATAGGCCAATCCCTGTTCCAGGTATTCAGGATACATCAGTGAGCAAAATATTTAGCAATCCCATATTTTATGGGTCTTAATCCTAGTCGCAGAGGACTGAAAATAGAACTAAGCATAATATGTAAGGCAAATATGTATATTATATTAGAAAGTAGCAAGGCTATGAAATAAAAGTAGAACAAAATGGGAAATCAGGGTAGCTTGCTCTTTTAGAGAGGATTCACATGGAAAGCCTCAGTGAAATGATAAGGTTTGAAGAAAGACTTGGAAGAAGTGAGAAGTAGCAAGTGGATGTCTTGAGGAAGAATATTCCAGATAGAGTGAACAGCTGGAGCAAAAGCTCCAAGGTACCTACATATTAAAGGAACCACAATGAAGTCATTACGACAGAAATGGAGTGACCAAATGGAAGAATGGTAGAAAATAAGGTCAAGCAAGTAACAATAGGCCAGTACATGACCTGCAGGACATGAGAAGGATTTTAGCTATTTTTCTGGATTTTGTAGAGAGGAATAGTACATTCTGACTTACATTTTAAAACATCTGTCTTATTGAGAGTACTGTAGATGGGCAAAGGTAAAAAGAGGAGACTTATTACAAGGCTGCTGAAAGGCATAAGTGCCTCAGGTTTGGTGATAGCAGGGGGAGTAGCAAATAGAAGTTAGATGCTAGCTATTACTGAAGATAGAGCCAACAGGATCACCTGATTGATTGAATGTGGTTGTGGGAGGAAGAAAAAGAAAAGAATCAAGGATGCCTCAAAGGTTTTGGCCCAAGCAACTGAAAGGATAGAGTTGCCATCAATGGAGATTGGAAAGGCTGCAACTAGAAGAGTTCTGGGGAGAAGGATCAGGTGTTCCATTTGGAAATCAAGTTTGAGGTGTCTGTTAGACCCCCAGGTGGAGATACCTTGCATAAGCAGGTGGGTCTGTGAGTCTGAAGTTGGGAATAGAGGTTTGCAATTGGAAGTCATTAGCATGATACCAACAAAGCTGTGAGCAGAGACAGAGAAAAGGAGAAAGACTAGCCTCTGCGGTGCTCAAAGATCAAGGGTCAAAGAGAAGAGAAAAGGTCATCAAAGATACTGAGGAGGAGCCAGTGAAGTCAGAGGAAGACATGGGGCTCAGGGAGTCCCTGGTTTCCTGGAAGCTGAATGAAGAAACTGTTTGAAGGAGGAGAGAGTGATCAACTATGGCAGGTCACCTATGTCATAGGGATGATTAGAGTCATCTCCTTGACAGTCACAGGTGACATGTGAGAGCAACTTTGGTGAAGCAGAGGGAGAGAAACCTGGTTGTTGTAGGCATAAAGATTAAGTGGGAGAAGAGAAACTAAGAAATATGGCAACTCTTCCAAGGAGTTTGCTGCAAAGGAAGCAAAGAAATGGGGCAATAGCTGATGAGAGGAGTAGGGCCAAGGGTTGTGGGTAAAATGAAGGTTCCTGGGGACAGGATTCTTACCTGGCCCTGGTTGATTAGCTCACTACACATGTGTGGGCAATGTGTCATTATTGACTCTATATAAAGAGCCCTGCCCAGTGCTCTAGGCGACCCAGTGGCCCGGCTGCAAGGCTGCAGGAGAGTGGAGGCTGGAGTGGTGGCAGCACTGAGGACAGAGACTGGGATGGCTGTGCAGGCAGCGAGGCCCTGGAGGGCACCTGTGTGGGCAGAGAAGCCCAGAGGCAGAGACTAGCTTGCTGCATGCTCGCTCGCTCTGGGTGAACGGGATTCTAGTGATTGATCTGCCACCATGGAAATAAAGTTGGGTGTAACCCTTTCACCTCAAGAATGTTCTACTGTCATTACTTTGGCCACATTGAATCCATAGTGAATTTGCCCGGGGCTGAAACCCATTGGCAAGACAAGGATGTTTTCAGAAGATGGGAGAAATAAAAGCATGTTTATGTGCTGATGGGGATGATGTAATTTAAGGAAGAAAAATGATGATCTAAGCAAAAAAGGGGAACATTGCTGGAGCTACAATTTTTTGGATAAGTGAGAAGAAATTGAACCTATTTCAGGTGGAAGAATTGACTTCAGAATAAAAGAACAATGATAATTCATCTATCACATGGATGAGAAGGCAGAATATAGGGGAGCAGATGCTGATAGGTGAGCAGACTGGGGGATTGGTGGGTGGGCGGGGGGATGGAGTAGGCAGGGAGTTGATTCAAGTAGATTTGCTGTATACCAAGTGAGGATGGCGAAGTGGGAGGAGGAGGCGGGCGGAGACTATCCACAGGGGCAGATTATAATGAGTAACTGTGTAAAATGACTGACCTGATGAGGGGCGTGAGGACGTCAAGGGAGTGAGGGCCAGTAACAGAGTGCTCAGGTCAGGGACTTGAAGAGCCTGTCACGTCAAAGAATTGTTGGGGATGGAATATTGGAAAGAATGGAGACTATCGGTCTGTATCCAAGGAGGGTACGTGAAATTGAGATGACAGGGAGGGTGGCAGTTACCAGTACTGCGAAAGGCTGGGGGTTTGAGCAGATTGGCCTAGAGAGGAGCTAGGATAGAGGAGAGGTGGCCCAGTAAAGAAGAGGCTTTGGTGTTGGTAAACTCATCTCCATGACCTTTAAGTCTCCAAGAATTCTGACAAGTGTAATACTGGAGAGAGGGAGTGAGGCAGGGGCCAAAATCACTTAGAAATGAGGAGGAATTGTCTGAGGTCAGGTGGTAACTGCGAAGTAGTAGACCATATAATCTAATAACATGCACTAGTTTTTTTTTAATAGGATGAGAAATAAGAAAGCACACAGATTGAAGGAGGGAAGTAGAGGGAGGGAAGGAACATGGAAGGCAGGCTGGCAGGCCTGAAGGAAGATGTTAGCATAACACAGATACATTGGGTACACCCATATGTGCATTCAGTTTTGTTAGGATTATGTTATTCAAAGACGGCACACTTCTCACAAGCCTAGATAAATCATTGCATTCCATGTGAAGTTAACATTTTGCCAAAATGAGATTCTTTCTGCTTTCCCTACTAGAAACTATCAAGATACCCAATAACTTGTTGCTTCTGGTTTTACAGTGAAATAAACAAGACTGTCCTTAACAAAGTGTCAAACAATAATATAGAAGAAGGAATCCAATTTAAGCATAGATGGTCTAGGCTTGCTTTATGGCAATAATAAACCAAGTATTCTTCCCTGAGAGAGAAGAGATGAAATCTCTAAAAGACAGGAGAGTGCTTTATATGTACAGTGGTGGCTTCATTGCCCCTTTTTATGGCTTTGCATCTTCTCCTTACCTTGACAAAAGATCATTCAGATGTGAATTTATTTTGATGACACCTATATAGACTTTATGCCTGCAAAAGAAATTCACAGCATTTATCCTGATGACAGCACAGAGGAGATAATCAAATTTTTATATTTTCATTGTTAAGTTCTATTCCATTCTTGATACCATAGGGATATTTGAAAAAATTTCCTGGAAGTCAGGAATGGCACCTTGGTCAGATTTTGCACAAATCTGAGCCCTCAGACACTCAGGAAGTGCTCAGTGAGACTAAGTTGACTGTTAATTCCATTGTAAGTTCAATTTTGTAGTGGAAGTGAATCTTATTTTCTTTGAGATGAAATAGAGAAGGATGGCCAGATAGAAAATCCTTGGTGTAATTTTCCTTTTCACGTGTGTGGGTCATGTCTTTCCCTGTGGTGAGCAATGGCACAGATGACACTAGGTGACTGGTTTTAAAAATCAGTAAACCAAAGGAAGCCTTCTCCCTAGCACTTTTCTAGGAAATTGAGCAGGAGAAAGAATATTCAAATCGGAAAAGAACATTAAGAAGAGGGTTTTTAATAAATTAGGCTCTTGCTTGTACTTTACTGTAAATAGCAATAATACTACACATAGCAATAGCCTCCCAGGCACCGTAGTATGTGAAGTCGAGTTTGGGGACTTCACCTGAAATAGCAAATCTCAATCATTGATTGATTTAACAAATGTCAGATGTGCCTCACATGTGCAGGATACTGTTGTGGGTGCTGAGGCTGTAATGTTGGGTGTGACCCATAGGCTCTGCTTCCAGGGAGCTTGCATTCTAGGGTGACCACAAGACTTCCCCCGTGTGAGCTGAAGTAATACCCACAGAAGCTCCCTGTCAGTGTGATTGCTAGAGACTCTTTGAAAGGGTAATAGTCTTTAGCACTTGACACGTATTTCTTAAAGCCCTTCAGTAGATGATAACTCCAACACTATTATTTGTTAGAATATATTTCAGAAAAATGATACAAAGCTAATGAAAATTTGCCAGGTTCTCCCCACAACAATGAAGTTTTTAAGTACAAATTGTTACATAACCAAATGCCAGGTTTTTGCCAGTTTAGGGAGGCTTAGGACAGTGGTAGGAAGTATTTCCCAGTAACCTTCTCACCAACCAGATGTTTTGAAATCCTTTTCCCTCACATGGCCATGTTAGAAATGCAGTAACAACTTAGCAGAGAGCTGTCCTTTAAAGCTCCTAGGAGGGACTTGCTCCCAAGATTTTTGGCTATGTTTTAATGCTAAGGAGAATTTAAATTTATGGACTTTTGTTCCCAAAGATCAACCTACCTTTTCTTAAATTTTATTTTATTAGTCAGTCTGTTAAAATAATTTACCTTTATTAGTCAATTTCTTAAAATGTTTCTGTTACGAAATACTTGTTTCCTGAAGCTTATATAGAGAGAGGTTACTTGAGCCCCACTCCTTACAGGATTTGCTTCATGAGAAAGACAACAACAACAAATAATAATAATAACAGTCTCTTGTAAGTGTCTGAAAGAACTAATCCAGAAGTACTTTAAACACTCTAGAAATATAAATAATAAAATGTTAGCATGGATAGTTATTGTTTGGTTCCAGCTGGTAACCTGATGTTGTTCTGAAGCTCTCCTGTCTGGTTTGCTGAATCCCATCTGCTTCCACGAGGATGACTTCACAGGCAGGCAGTCTATGAGCGCTCTTCAGGGCACACACTGCGAATGCGAAAGTACCTTCGTTTTAGCAGTGTATGACCGTATTTTTCAATCTGTAAATTGTGTCCAGAAAAGATGAAAAGAGAAAATAAGGGGAAAACCCCTCTAGCTAGCAGACTGCCCCATGGGATTTGTAGCAGAAACCAAAGTAATACAAAACCTTATAATAGCCATTTCATTGGAGGCAAGTGAAATGACAAGGCAGATGACCAGCAGAGCGAGAGGAAAGAACTGCAGGTCAGAAAGGACAAAGGGCTCTGGGGAGAGGACCAAAGACGACAGTCCAAATGCTCCAGGACAGAGGATGGCTGGTGCCAGCGGGGCTTCCTAGACAGCTTAGGGACTAAGCAGGCACAGGATTTTCATTTTACTTAAAATAGCAGTTACTCAAAAACCAGAATTGCAGGTGTGTCCAAAGATGCATTTCTCCACGCGTTCCTATGTAAATGGAGGATAGACAGGAGGATGGATAGGCAGATTAAGTGAAAAATAACCAACCATTATCCATACAGATTTAAAGGCTTAAAAACGAATGATATTCTGTGTGTGGTTTCCGTCCATGTAGCTTGGGTATGTGTGTGTGTGTGTATGTGTTTCTTTTTCCTTAGAATTACAGGGAAAACACATGATGAAAAATGATGCTTGAATAAAAAAATCCCTATGTGTTTTACTGGGGTTTCACTGGCAGAGAGAAACAAGGATGAAAGAAATGAGGAAGAGGGAATCTGTAAATTGTTTGATTACCCACACTCTCCCCTGCCCTGCCCCCAGTATCATGCAATAAACTAAAAGAAGGCTAGTTTTACTTATGTAAGCTAAA
The DNA here is from genome assembly GCF_040802235.1 of Manis javanica. Taxonomy (NCBI): domain Eukaryota; kingdom Metazoa; phylum Chordata; class Mammalia; order Pholidota; family Manidae; genus Manis; species Manis javanica. Next base: position 157,548,540 of record NC_133157.1, read on the forward strand.
TAATTTAAATAATTTAAGCTGAATAATAAAAATGTGGTATATCCAGCCTGTGTGTTGCTTCCCTGGGAACTCTTTAATGTCCAACTGCACAGTCTCCACCTTCCTCTAATCCTTTTCAGTCTTCTTGCCCTTTGCCCCCACATGACCTTTGGCACATTGCCTCCTAACCTTAAAAATGAGGAGTTCAGAGTTTCAGGGAGATTTTGATGACACCACCTGCTGTTCTACTCTACTTTTCCCCTCACCACTGAATTCAAATAGAATGGCAGAGTGTATAAATATGCAAATATTCTGAACCACACTAACTTCCCAATCCAACAATTCCTGTAGATAGGATGGTTGTAATGATTGGCTGGATTTCTCCCACCACTACCCAAATAGGAATGGGCATGAAAGGTCTTATAGAGAGAAGTGGATTCTGATTTCTTCTCTAATATAGAAAAAGACCAAATTCTCAAAAGATTCATCAGTTTAGTAGTGTGCATTGAAATTGAGGCAACTCTTGATTTTTTTCATACAATACTTGGTTTTCTTTCATAGTATACTGACTAACTCTGACTAGAGACTTGGAATATTTGGTTGTCTAAAATTTTCTTTTAAAAAATTCCAACTTTGAATATTTAACTCTTAGAAGACAGAGTTATATCAGTATACCCGGAGACAGGGTGTCATTCAGGGCTGGGAATGCGAATGAAGTAAGACATGTTGCATGGCTTTCCAGCCATCAGTACTGATGAAATGTAGTGTCAGCTAATGAAGGCAGGGAGGGAAGCAGGTGGGATCCCTAAGTAATGGAATGCTTCCCTCAGATAGTACTTCCTTATCTGTTTCAGGTTTCAAATTCAACTTGGAAAATATCTTAGTGGATAAATGAAGGGCACATGAATTCATGGATCATGTATAAAAGAAATGAACTATGACAGGTTAAAATGTTAAGGTCATAAAAATAATGCTTATGGGAAGCTTTCTATGTACCAACTGTTTTCCTAAGAACTTCCCATATTTTAGGTCATTTAAACCTCACAATTTCCATAAGGTAGGTACAATTACATCCATCTTACTAAGGAGGAAGTCAAGGTCCAGAAAGCTTAATTTGTGCAAGTTCTCACAGCTAGCATGTAGCAGAACCCAAATAAGAACCCATCTTGTCAGATCCCTAAACCCATGCTTATTATAAACCACTGGGTTGAATGCTAAAAGAGTGCTCACATATTTTAGAGGGAAGACTTGGTGAGAATCTTTTCAAAAGGCCATTAGAAAATTCCTCTGAACTACCACTGATACAGCTGCTAAGCTTTTGGACCACCCCTGCCCCCTATTCTCATGAATTATGAGTGGTTAGCACTATAACTCCAACTACAAAACTGAAAGGTAACCTCAGTCACTCATAAAATCAGTCTGTTTTAGAAGGCTGTTATATTAGTTACCTCTTGCTGCATTAAAAATGACTCTAAATGCAAGTCGTTTAAAACACTACTGTGTACTTACTGTCTCAAAGTTTCTCTGGGTCAGGAATTTGGGAGCAGTTTAGATGCACAGTTCTAGTTAAGGGTGATTCAGGACACTGTGGTCCAAGATGTCAAGCAGGCCCACAGTCATCTGAGGGACTGACTGGAGCTGGATGCCAGCAGCAGGCTTCAGTTCCCTGCCATGCAGACCTCTCCATGGAGTTGCTTGAGTGTCCTCATGACATGGAAGCTGGCATTCCTCTGAGCAGATGATCCAAGACATGGAGATAGAGCAGCAGTGATTTTTATGACCCAGTCTCAGAAGTCACACTTGATCATATCTGCAATATGTTATTGGCTACTCTTGGCAGCCTGATGACGTGTGGAAGGCAATTACACACAGGTGTGAATACTCACAAGAGGTAATCACAGGTGACTGTGTTGGAGGCTAGCTGCCACACATTATCAGTTTATTGGTGATACTATTTGGTGATTTGGGTTCATTTTTGTGCTTCAGAGCAAAGCCAACAGAGAGGTGAACTAAAAACAGTAAGTACATTCAAAGAGTTAGGATTCCAACAAGCAATCTGCCCCTCCTCTGTCCTAGCAGATCAATAGTGTGAGGAGTCTTGCTGGACTCTGAGCTAAGGTCATCTTAGTCGAGGTGACCTTAACTACTGCTGACATCAAATTTAGGACTTAGGTCTGAGTACAAGGCTCATCAAGACACTCAATCATCAAGCACTTTGAGCAGACAGAGAAAGTACACCTATTTAGGACTTGCCTCTCCACATTCATGGATTTATTTGACAAATATGTATTGGATACTCTTTAGTGGTAAGAACCACAGTCGGCAGAATTTCAGACATAATGGTCCATTGGGAAGGCTCAGTCAGCTATTCTTAGATATTTGTAGCTAACATGAGCCTCTGAGTAACTATATATAACCACCATCCCTTATAAATGAGAAAATTGAATTCTCCAGAAAATGAAAACTTGCATATTATGACATGATTATGACTATTCCGCCTTAACTTGTCTTTCATGAAATCTCAGTCAAAATAACTCCCTAAAACTGTCGTTAGAGGTTTTCCAGGGATTGTACTGTTTGTCACCTACTCAAGTAACCAGATGTAACATTTGAATGATTTAATTGTACATCCTAGAATTCAGTGAAGAGGCATAGATTGTTTATGGACACATAACCTGGTTCCTTTATCTCAGAGGAAAATCTTACTAAACCTCAATACTGGCATTGATCTATATTTAAATGAATACTTCCTATTCCCTTTGTCCAGCATATCAAATTTTTGGTATCCTTCGTAAGTAGGTACTGAGACAGGGTGGAGCAGAGCAAGAAAAGGAGAAGTACTTGTTGAGGGCCTCCTGTGTCAGGCACAATGCTAGCACTTTCACACCTATTCCAGCTCTTTAATCCCCCCAAGAATGGTGTGCAGTAGTAGGTGTGATTATTCTCCCATTGTACAGAAGAGAAAGCTGAGAAGGTGAGAAACTTGCCTGAGGACACTTACGGAGCAAGAAGCAGATTTGGGACTTACATTTAGGTCTTCCTGAGCCTGTGTTCTTACCCACCAAGCCGTCCAAATACCACTTGAAAGTGATTTCTCAAGCAACAGGTCTAGCCTACTCCTGTGCTGTCCCAGAGAGTTCCCATGTTGCTTCAGAAGTGTTGATCTTTAAAAAGCTAATTAATCTTTATGTTTGCATGTGTATATAAAGGAGAGTTTCCAAATGTAGTGTTATCTCCTTAATCACAATATTCCTTTTTAATTTTCCCTTTCCCCTGCCAATAGGGCATTCTGCCTGCAGTAAGCTGTGAAGATAGATTTTGTTCTCATGGCATATTTTCACCCAAGCCATTGCCCAACTCTCCACCATCTCTGTCCCAACACACTAGGTCTTCCCCTCTAGTGATTTCTCATTTTTTAAATTCACATTATTTTCCCAAGAAACCTGTATAAATTATACCCTCCAAAAAGTCCTTCTTGGACAACACGTTTGTTTGCTTTTAGAGTTGCCATTAATTAATTTGGAAGCTAAAAAGCCAATTGTATAGTGACTGAGAGAAGTCCCTACGGGGATCCTACATCTTAATGTCCTCTTAGAAGTATTTTTTATTCTGGAATCCTTTTTTAAATGCAGGTACATTATAATCATTATAATAAATGGCTTTTTTTCCTCTTTGTAAATAAGAAGACATTTTCCTTTGTTTCTTCTGCTGATGTGGCGGCTCCACAGCTCACTTCACTACAGGAAACAGTGGCAGTTCTAAGCTGATTAAATTAACCACCGCCACCACCCCTCCCTACCATGAAGGGAGCACTTCTACCAAGCTCAGGATTCTTATCCTTGCAGTGCCAGCTCTTCAGCTGAAGACCTGGGACTTGCATGCCAGCTGATAAACTGTGAAAGCATAAACTTTGCTGACACTCCCCAAGAGGAGCAAGTTAGGGGCTAGGGAGCAGAAGTATTAGTGAAGTCACTATTTCTCCATTCAAGAACGTTGAGAAACAAGGCCTTAGATGAAGTGACATTCATTTAGATTAAAACCCTGTTCTTCAGGATATCATATATCATATTACCTCAAATTATATATCTCTTGATTAGAACATCTTTTTTTGCCCAAGAGTCTTCCTAAGGAAACAAGTCATTCTATGTCTTAAAATAGTTGTTTCAAAACAAATGCATGAGAGAGCTTTAAGCTTCACTGAACCTTAAAAGAATTTTCAATATTAGTGGGAGAGAAAGCAACCTTCAGTTCTTAAAAAAAAAAAAAAAAAAAAAAAAACTGGACAGCACTGTGAATAGATTTATTAGTATTGTGCAAAATGGGTCACTAACTCCTTTATTTTCCAAAACAACAAAATACTTTGGTTCTATAAATAACTATTAGATAGGTCTACACATACACAGAAAGGAGTGCCTGCTTTCACTACCCTCTGAAGAAGAGAATGCGATGTATGCTCTTTAAACACATTCTATAGTAAGAAAATCAAAGCCGAATGCAAGAGAAATGCAAGAGAAAACCCATTTGACTTGGAGATAGCATAGGTTTAGTACTAGTTAGGACAGCTAAGTACAAATAAGATGTAGGTGTGCTAATTGATAAATCCGAATGTATGAACATTAAGAAAATCACAGATTAGAACCCTGTTAGGCCCAGTGATTAAGAACACTTAATGCAGTTCCTACATAAGTAGAGCACATAAGTAGAGACTTCTATGTGCTTGGTTTTGTGCAAAAACTGTTGAAAAACCTCATCCCTCAGACCTATAATCCCAGCATGGCCAGGGTTCTAAGTGCTAAAATTTAACTCTGAAAGCCCTTGGGACATGGAAAGAATGTGGTTATTTTTACTCCCAGTCTGGCACTATTGTGGTATTAAAATCAAAGGGTGGTTGTGAATAGCTTCAAACTCCATAAACAAACTTAAAAGGCAAACAGCAGACCAGAAGCAAACATTTGCAAGGTTTGGCTTTAAAGTCAAGTGTTTTTCCTGGCTTAAAGGAGTTTCATTCTTAATGATTATGACAAAAACCGTGACATGGGTTGAGAACGATAAGGAAGTTATCAGTGTGGTTTGGGAAAATCTTCTGTTAATGACTTCAGTGAGAGCTGCATGATCAAATTCATCTTGAGGCTGAATGTATTTGATAATGTCCATTTCACATGATTGAACCATTAGGTCTGCTTACTTGCAATTCTTGCAGGAAGTAGCTACTAATTAAAAAGGCAATCTCCAAGGACCAGAGGAAAACTGGCAAATTCAGGAAGCATTTACAAATGATTTTGTTTTAATGTCTATAATACTGTATTACATCTTTAGAGTTAAATGGCTTTTAAAGAAACTGTATTTAAGAGCTATTTTCACAAAATTATACATGGTTAGTTTCTGTGTGATTTATTATTAACTCAGTTTTTATGAAGATTATTTGGATACCATAAGAAATAGGAATCTAGAGCATGTGAAGATGCCGACTCTGAAGAATAGGGATATATTTCTAGAAGCATCACCAGTCATTAGAAGACTTATAATACATGAGAACAATTGCCAAGAAAGCAAGTATATTCCTTTTATATCTGTTTTATTACCAATTTAAACTTCAACTTCTGTGAAGTTAGTTTGATCTTACATATGTCACAGACTGAATTTCATTGATAAATGAATTATAACACTTTCACTTTTTTCAGACTAAAGAGAAATGAGACAAGTTGGCAAGATAATTAATTTCCCAGGTTTATGAAATGAAGGTTATGTTGATATAATTGATATCATACATATTTAACAAGAACTGGATTTTTAAGTTGTCCTAAACAGAGAAGTTACAATTCTTAATTAATTAACACTTAAGTGAAAAAAATCTAAATAATTCAAAAGGAATGTGCCAATTAGAAGTAAAATAATAGATGTCATGAGGATTATTTTCCTCCCAAAACAAGCACTTTTTAAAAATTAACGTATCATTGATATACAGTCTAATGTTGCTTTCGGATGCACAACACAGTGGTTCAACATTAACCCATATATCAAGTCCTCACCACCTCCAGTGCGGTCACTGTCCATCAACGTAGTAAGATGTTACAGAATCATAAACTGTATTCTCTGTGCTGTTCTACATCGCTGTGACCAACCTATACTGTGATTCTGAATTATTGTGCCCCTTAATGCCCTTCTCCCTCCCCTCCACCCTCCCTAAGTTCTCTCTTGTGGTAACCACTGGTCCCTTCTTGGTGTCTGTGAATCTGCTATTTTAAAACAAGCTGTTTTTAAAATCAAAGTTTTACATGGCATGATATATATTTGAATGCTTTGGGTTGAAATAGAAAAAAATTCAGCCCAATGTGCTTCAGGCAATAGGAGAACATTTGGGTTTACAAATGGTAATTCCAGGGAATGCTGGTAATGATGCTGGGGCTCTACTGGAGCTCAGTAAGTCACCTGCTCTGTTTCCTTCCCTACATCTCTTGTGGGCTCCCGCTGTGGGGAACTCTATGTTTAGGCATGTTTATGCCCTCGTGTTTACAGTGTGGCTGCTGAAACTCCAGCTTCTCATCCTCAGGTCTTCAGTCAGTGGATGACAAAGCACTGCCTTCCCCCACAGCTCAAACAGCAAAGCTTCTGAAGTGACTCACTGGCTATGAATGACCTGACTTTGGTCAGTGATCTGTCTTTGAAATAATCACTGTCGCTGAACTACAGACAGTGTAACCTGTGTGAGAGGACAAGGAGCTGTGATTATTCCTGGAAGTCTGTGGGATACCAAAGTAAGAGAGCTAATTCCTCCAAAGCCAAAAATCAGAGCTATTTACAAAAATAGAGGGCAGTTCCTAGATAGGAAAAAGGCAATTGCCCCTCTAGGGCCATGACAAAAGAAGTAATGCTCTAGACTCATAAACCTATTAATATAAGAGCCATGAAACCAGCTTAGATAAGATGAAAGTTTCAGTTAAAGAGGGCCAAATGGGAAACATGCTACCTGTGAGGGAACCACACAACCACCCTCACCCGAGGGGAAACCATGGGAGCCCCGCAGCACCTCACTCTTGAAGTGAAATCACTTAGATACTGGAAACCTACTCGATTTGTGTAAAGAGTACAAGCAGCTTTCCATGTGGGTGTCAATGAATCCTCCTGCCATTGTTTATGTGCCTGAATTCCTCTTGCAGCTCATAAAAAGGCATCATTAGTTCTTACTCAAACAATGTTTAGAAGATCAGAAAGTGATCAGAAAGCACATCAGATGTGCTACAGAAATTCATTTTATTTATACCATATTGAGCATCATTTGCAACTTAAAAATAGCTGATGTCTTACCATTAATACTACTTATCAGAGATGTCCAGACTCTGCAGCCTATTCATGTTTATTAATATCTGTGGCAAGCAAGACACACTACCATTAGGTACATTTGGTCAAAGGGAGTGGCAGAATGTAATCCATTAGCCACATTCTCTAGGCTAAAGTGGTTTGAATTACTGAGGATGGAGCACCAGAATATAGACACCTGAGGATATTTCCTTTTCCCAGGGGCGATTAGTATGTTGATTCACTAATTTCTATTCATCTAGAGCAATATGGCAGATTTTCTCATTGTTATGCCAGTGCTTCCGAAGAATAAGCCATGGACGCCAAACATAGAGTGCTCACTGTCATCAAGTCTGGTGCAATGGTAGAAACCGTGTCTCTGTCCAATGTGGCCCTCCCAAGGAGGCAGGGCATGTTCTGGCTCACGACTCCCTGAGTTAACCATGGAACAACTAGTCTGTGTAGCTCCAGGGGAAAGGGTGTTCCTGGCCTGGGGCAAGTCCCTCTATGAATCTGGTGAAAAATCTGAAGTAAGTCAAGGGAAAAGGGCAGGGCAGGTTAGGAGAAAGGCTTTTATTTCTTATAGTCACTAACCCGCTTCCCATCCATCAGTCTCCTCAGGCCACATTGTGTGCTTTCCTTCCCCACCCACCCCTTCCAGAAGGAACTCCATGGGTGGGTCCTTGGTGACTGGCAAACGCCAGACCAATCACATACCATGAATGGAGGGGAGGAGAAAATGGCCTTCTCTCCCCCTATTGCCCCAGATTGACCAGAAGCTCTGAAACATCCATTGGTATGTAAATGGATAAGGCCAGGCAGGAAATTTTAGAAACTCTGCCATTTATCCCATACCATGAACTCTGGAAAAGCTATTTAATCTCTCTGTACCTCAATTCCTTCAGCTGAAAATGAAGAAAATAGTCCCATCTCCATGGTTTTGTGGGCAGTTAATGTGTTGTTCCTGGCACAAACCATGGGCTCAATAAATGTCAGCTTTTATTAATAGCACCTCTGACATGCATCACGCAACCTCCTTAAGAGTATCTGTGCCCTGGGGGGAGAGCTGTATCTGAGTTGGGCCTTTCAGAGCATTCTTTCTATTTCTTACTGCCGATGAAAGGAGACTAGATAGAAAACCAGATGCAAATATCTAGATTTCTGGGCATCTCTGACAGCACGTGGTAGGCAGTGCGGCTCCTTAGAGGTCTGTTAAATGAATGCTGGTACCCTGGTTAAAAACTGCTTCTCATTCCCCAGGGTATCAATTGCCTGGTGGTTTCATAACATTTCTTCTTAATAACCTCAACCCAATGTCCTGTGAGTGGATTTTTGATTGCCAGAAACTATCATTAAATATGCATAATTCTGTTAAAAAATGTCTTGATCCAGATTCTGGTTTTCAAGAATATGTGATATTAAATAGATAGAATATTTATCCACACTTAGCCTGGGTGTGGGCATCTTAGGGTAACTTTAGAAATGTGAATCATTCACAAAGATTCTCCCTTATGAGTATGCCATTCCCTGATATTAAAGTTATGAGCTTCCTATTTTTACCAGTAAGGACAAAGTGACCTGCAGAAATGCTTCATACCCTGCAGAATGTCAGGAACACCGAGGCTAATGTCTGCACATTTGAAAAGAGTCTTTGATATGTAGTGCTTTGTACAATATAAGATGGCAATACTGGTTTTCAACTGTTCACTTCTGTCACTGATTTTCAAGTTCTGTGTCTTTTTAGGGCCTTTTTCACCATGAATCTGGAATTAAAATATTATACAACCTGAGAAAATGACGCTTTTTTTTAACAGCTTTACCGAAGATCAATACACAGTCAATGGCACTTAGAGAATACAATTTTGTTAGTTTTCAAACATGTATAAATCATAATACCATTACCACAATACAATTAATATTTCCAAACCCCTAAAAGCACCTCTTTGTAATGAATCTCTCACACCTCTTCATGCTCATCCCCAATTTCAGGCAAGAAAATGACTTGTTTTGAGGGGAAAGAAGAAGTCAGCCTGCTTTTTGTTTTGTTTGCTTACAGATTTTTTTGGATTGTTTTGCCTTTTTGGAGCCGTTGAGCTCTTTTTCAGGTACATGCTTCTCACCCTTGACCTCCTCAACGCCATAGGAGCTGAACACTCCTGCAGCCATGCTCACTTGCCTGCAGTTGGGGTCTCTAGATTAGGTTTGAGCTTTCTAGGTTAAGTGTGCTGACGCACTAAGGTCGAAACCCCTTTCCAGAATATGTCAGCATTCAGAAGTCTGCCCCATATAGTCCGGAAGTTTAGTAAATTTTGAAAACAGTGTCTAGATGGTGAGGGAGGGATACTTACTAATGGGTTCTATGGAAAGGAGCTTGAGAAAAAAGTATTGAGCAAAAATGAGACAGTGACAGAAAACAGAAAATCCTGCCGTGTCTAAACCTGCCCACACCATAGTCTTTGTTTTTTTGCAAGCTTTAATTTATTTCCAGAACAAAGTGAGGTAAACCAGGATTGAGCACTGCAGTTGGATAACCTGCTAGTTAGTGTCCAGGGCTGTCTTTGCAGAGAACAGGGGCACATCTGGCTGAATCCTTCCCACGGCTCACACATTCACCTCCCTGCCCTCCAGCTTGCTGCAAGGATGGAGGGGCTGCTTCAGAATCCTAGTACCTCAGTCTTTGTTCTCGGAAAAGACAATTTTAGAGCTAAGAAATGGCTTTCAAATTGATTGGGAAAAAAATCAGACTGTCACAGCTTTTCCTTCTTTGTTTGAGTCTGCTGAATGGAAATGATCTTTTAGAGAAATTGAGGCTCATTGAAAAAAGGCTTTTAAAAATAAAAGATCCCATGTTATTGGAGAAAGACATTTAAGTGTCCTAATTTTTCTCATGTTATTTAAAAGAAATATGTTCCTATGACACACAAATGAGAAAAAATCTTATCTTGTCTTACTCAATTGCTGACTAAATATTTAGATATGGCAGAAAACAAAAGGGTGAGGTAGTCAATTCATCTGTTTTGTTTTTTGAAATATTTTACATTTAGGGTGAAGAAATACCTATAATAGCAGGCTGCATACAGAGTCTGGATGTCCTCTGATATGTAGTGTTAATGATAGGACATCAGCTATTTTTAATAGAAATCTCAAGTGATATTCACTTTATACAAAGTATAACATGGATTTCAATAAGGGAATATATTACCCTGAGGACATCCTTGTTTTATCCCACCAACATTTACCAGGCCTCTATCCTGTACTAAATCCTGGGTGGGCTCTAGAGGAGAAAATAGTAGTTCAGAGGTAGAGATGTGCACAGGGTATCACTGAAGTCCACAGGTGGAACACACTTTCTGGGTAGGGAAGGAAATGTATGAGTGGCAGGGGGAGACCAAGGAAGGCTTACCTGGTGTCTGAACCTTCTTAGGGAATAAAAAAAAGGACCAACCATTTTGGTAGAAGTGGAGTTTGTTGGACAGATTCCACATTGGACAGTCAGCAGGTGCTTGAACATAGAAGGCATTTTTATTTTTAATACAAGAGCCATGATTGGAGCAGGAAGTGAATTTGGGGTGGGGAAGAGGCATGGTTAGGCTAGCATCTAAGAAGATTGCTGTGGTGCCCAAGTGAGTTGAAGATGAATTTGAGAGGAAGCAGATGGGAAAGTCCATCAGAAGCTGCTACAGTGATCTGGAAAGGAGATGAAGGCATGATCAACGGTGGCGAAGAAGGGAGCAGAGAACAGGGAACAGAATTGGTAAACATTTAGATGACAAAAGTAGCCAAATAAGTAATCGATCATATCTAATAACTGGGGAAAATGCCAGAATAGATGGAGAGAAGGGATACAGAAGGTCCCCAGATTGACCTCATTCATGGGATGATAGTTTTGCCAACAGCTGAGATAGAGACACTGTTTTCCCCTGGTACAATGATGTGTATTATTTTCTGTAGATAGAGACAAACATATTGGAGCAACTAATAGTACAAGGCATTTTGTTATCAGTTACTCTACCAATTTTATATCGCTTGATAATAACAGCCCTGGAAGACAGGCAGCACTATTACATTCCAGAGATGAGAAACTATTGATTAATAGAGGATGTCAGCTTCTCCAAAGTCATACAACTAGGTAGTGGGAGAGCAGAACTTCCATGTTCAGAACTTCCTTGCAAACCTGCTGCTCCCTCCTCCAACAAGCAGGCCTACTTCTTTTGTGAGAAGCTATCTCCATGCCAGGACAGAGGCACAAACTGCTTCTGTCTTGGGGGTGGTGCTCCATGCCTTCTGCCCAGGTTTCTGTACCTAGTTATATGTGTTACCTACTGTCATTAGGAAATGTACATTCCCTTTTTTAAATTGAGATATAATTGACAAGGTAACATTATATTAGTTTCAGGTATACAATAAAATGATTCCATACCAGTATCTATTGGGAAATGATTATCTCAATGAGTCTAGTTACCATCTATAATCATACCTAGTTACAAATTTTTTTTCTTCTGATGAGGACTTAAGATTCATTCTCTTAGCAACTTTCAAATATGCAATACAGTATTACTACCTATAATCACCATATTGTACATTATATTCCCATAGATTATTTTATGACTGGAAGTTTGTAACTTTGACCCCATTCTCCCATTTTGGCCAATGTCAAACCACCCCATTCTCCCCTTTGGCAACCACCAATGTGTTCTCTGTATGTATGAGCTTGTTATTTACTTTTTTTCTGGTTTGCTTTTCAGATTCCACATATAAATGAGATCATATACTATTTGTCTTTCTCTGTTTGACTTACTTAACTTAGTATAGTGCCCTCAAGTTCTATCCATATTGTTGCAAATGGAAAGATTCCATTCTTTTTTATGACTGAGTAATATTCCATTTTGTATGTATACCACTTCTTCTCTATCCATTCACTTAGACTGTTTCCATATCTTGGCTATCATGAATAATGCCATAGTAAACATGGGGGTTCATGTATCTTCTTGAGTTCATATTTTTATTTTCTTTGGATAGATACCCAGAAGTGGAATTACTGGATCATACGATAGTTTGATTTTTAGTTTTTTAGGGAAACTCAGTACTGTTTTCTATGGTGGCTGCACCATTTTACATTCCCACCAAGAGACCACAAGAGTTCTTTTTTTTCCACATCCTCACCAACACTCGCTACCTCTTGTTTTTTTGATAATAGCCATTCTTACTGGTGTGAGGTAATACCTCATTGTGGTTTTGATTTGCATTTCCCTGATGATTAGTGGTGTGGAGCATCTTTTCATGGGTCTGTTGGCCATCTATATGTCTTCTTTGGAAAAATGTCTGTTCAGGTCTTCTGTCCATTTTTCAATTGGATTGTTTGTTTTTTGCCACTGAGTTATGTGAGTTATTTATATAGTTTGGATATTAGTCCCTTATCCTTATATATGATTTGCAAACATTTTCTCTCATTTAATGCATTACCTTTACATTCCATTGATGATTTCCTTAGGAGTGTACATTTTTGCTATTGGGCCCATTTGAGATCTCCACTCCAGATAGATATTTGCTATGCCTTATCTTTTTCCTCAAATAGAATCCACAAATGAAATACCAATGATTAGTTCCTGGAGGAAATGTACTCTTTGTAACTTTCACAGGACCTGTCACATAGTAGGTGATAGCAAGTATTTCATAAATGAAATCAGTAGCAGCTTACTACTACCTCTATTTGGATCACTCTAAACTAACCCAAATTAACCTAGACCAAAAAAATTGGTGGTTTCAATATGAAACTATAACCTGAACAGCTCATAGCCTTGCCTGTATGTCACAGCTAAAGGATTTCTGAAAAGGGGACTTCAGAAAAAGAAAAGAAACAGATAGTAAATGTGTGTTTTGGGGAAGGAAGATGGAGAATGATGGAGCAGGAGTGAAGAGGATGGGGCAGGATTTACAAGGAAGAAAGCATAAAGTTTCCAGGTTTATCTATACATTAATTTCCTACTGAATTGAAGCAAATGTCAATACTAATGATATCCACATTTTACAAAAATATGACAGTAAAGTATATATTAACTCAAAATGACTGCCATTTGTGAGACCAGGGAACAACCCAACTACTCTTAACCTAGGTAAGGGCAACTTGGCATTTCCACTGAGAAGCTTGATGCCAGCTAGGCACAGTGTTGCTGGGGCAATGTGAAAGGTTATCAAACTTCATGTGTGTCTTTATTCAAACTGAAGTAGTGGAACTAAGAGAAATGCATTCTTACTCTTCGTACCACTTATTTACCGTGACACATTTTTGGGGGGATTCACTATTACCCATTTACTCTTTGAGGAAGGAGAAAAATAGACTTCACTCTAAGGAGGGACTATAGAACATTTTTTTCAATTAAATGTAATGAATGAGAAGGGAGATAAAGTAGAAAGGAAAGATACCCACTTCTGAAAGTTATATTTTTTAATCAAGCACAATGATCCCTGAGCCTGTGTTTGAAAGCACAGATGTCTTGTTTAATCAGAGTGTCATGGGATCCCAAAATTAGAAGGGAAGAGAACCTATGAAGAAAGTCTTTCCTTCTAAATAATTGTTAAAGAGAGCAAGTCATTTCATAAGGCATGTGGGTACTGTGCATAGATACATGTAGGGTTAAGTAGTGATGTTTGTTTTTCAGGGCAGAGCATGTAAGACTTACTTTAAAACAAACAAAAAAATAGAGTAGAGATGGAAATGTTTTAAGCTCAGAAGCATGGATCCACCAATTTGTATATCACTGAACACACTTGATCTTTTCATTATTCTTTCTCAATGTTTCTGGACCCAACCTACTGATAGGGAGGAATTAGGGAGGTAGGGGAAAGAATAGTATGAGAAAGTGATATCCTTCCTTAAATGTGGGGCTTACTAACCTAGAATCATGCACCTTCTTTACTGCATCGAAGTTCATTTGAAGAGCCGAAGGAAATGCCAATTCCCTAGCACCTTCGTCCCAGAGAATGAAGACCTACAGTTGTTGCCTTTTCTTCCTCTCATATACCTTCTCAGTGGCATAACTTCTCATGGAGGTTTAAAACTGGGGGAGTTCCACATACTCTGAAAAATGTTGGAGAGGGTTTCTCAAATTTTAGATATGTTGGTGTGTTGGGGGCAGAAGATATTTCTTCTTAGCACAAATGCAATTTATTCATTTGAGCAAGTCCCTTATACCTAGAACTGACTTCAGTGAACTGGAAAAAAACTGCCTTACATTGGTTTTGCCTCAAATGCAATATACAGCTCCAATGTGTTCATGATGGAGCATTCAGAGATGTAGCAGGAAGGTGCAAAATGAGGAGCTCCTCCCCACTTTGAGAAACCACAATTTGGGGTGTGATTTAGCCTTTCTGAATCTGACTCGACCCCTGAAAAAACTGGCATAACCACAGTGCTATTGGGAATTACTGGAAGATTCAAGTTAGAAAAGGTATGTGAAATTTTGAACAATAGAAACTTGGTACAAATGGTATTATTGATTACTTGATACCTGGGACCAGGAGAGTCGCTCTGGACTGTGAGTAGCCCAATATGCTTACCCCAAAGTGCTATACATATTGGTATTATTATTTTCTTTGTGTGCTATGACATGAAACAGTTTGGAGAACATAATTTAGACTAATCAAATTGACTGAATAATTTCCATTTCATAGTAGTTAAATATAACTCAAATTGAATAAGGTATTTTGGCTTGTGGATTCCTTCTAAACAAACTTTGCTAGTTTATCCATGATTTGGATTAACTATTAATAATTACTATATAATCAGATACACAGTTTAAGAGTTGTGTGTCAGTTAATATTAGATTTTGAAAAACCTAATTTGAAGCACAAATGACACGTACTTGAGAGGTAGATGGGGGAAAAAATCACTTTTAAAAATTCCTTTAAAGCATAGAGACCTTGAGTTTTCAGAGTCTGAAAATTTTTCAGGAAATCCTTGATATTCAAGTATAGGCAGGATTCCTATTTTCAACCAAAGACAAGTCATGTTTCTGGGAATAGAAGGGAACAAGGGAAAGGCCTGCAGGGGAAGAGAAACAGTTTTTTCATATAAATAAATGTGTGCCAACATTCCTGCAGTGGACATATTTTTGTTACCATCTTTGTATCTATTATGAAAACTTTGGCCTGACAGATCAGGAGATAGAGCCCCAGGGTGTGACCCCAGTATTTCTGTCATCACGGGAGGGAGGCAGGCTTCATCAGGTTGGGCTAAGTGAACTTCCCTGACAGGAAGATGTCATTCAGACATCTGCCTGGCTGCAGAACCAGTGCTAGCTCTTTGTACATTAACAAAACAAAACAAAATGAAAACATCCGTTATGACTGTTTCAATGTGAAAGGAATAGTCAACTGACTATAGAAATCTTCTTAAAACTTACTGTGAACTTCTCAGTGGATTCATTTTCAAAATAGGTGGCTTTTTCCCCTCCCAATTATATAAAGGTATTCATGCTGCAAAGAAAAAGAAAAAGAAAAAACCCAGGTGGAGTACTGGTATGTTTGTTTAACAGGCTAAGAGCAATTCATACCATAATAAATCTGCTTGAATCCCGGGAAATTAACAAAAGTTAGAGGTATCCATTTCTGTTTTTCATTTCCATAGCTAATGAGAAATTTCTAACATTCTTTAATTGACCCAGAAGCCTTAAGCTGCCTTAAATATTAGTTAAATATTAGTTTGAAACTTAAGCCTGCTGAGAGAATTTCATGTCCCTGCTTGCCCCTATGAATTTCCTATCAGTTACCATAAGTTGTAATTATACATTTATTTGTGTAGTTCTTTATGTCTTCAGAGCTCTCATTAACCACAGGTTTAGTTTTTTCCTATTCCAAATACAAATCAAACTCTTTGGGTTTGATTTACAAGGCCATGTTTTCCTAACTTTTAATCTAAGATGATGGTAGAATGAGAAAAACAATAGTGTTAGTTAGGAGGTGTAAGTGGGAATTTGACTTCGGATTGCAGAAGAGCGCCTTAGCCACAAAAGGTTTTGTTCTCTCAAATAAAAGAAATTCAGAGTCATTGTGGTGGGCCTGGTACAACAGTCACTAGGGACTCAGGTTTCTTTTTTCTCTCTGTTCTACCATGGAGCATTCCATCAGTGAGAGTATCTCATGGTACAAAATGACCACTGAAGCTTATATGACCACTGGCCACTCACATTCCTCATGGAGCCATCCAGAAGTCCCACAAAACCCTTTCATTACATCTGACTGGAAATAATTCAGTCACATGGGCACCTAGTGTGGCAAGAGTAGCTAGGAGATATCACCTAAAGTGGCACATTGCCACTGTAAATAAAATCAGGATCTTGTTATAAATAAGTAAGGTAGTGAATTGTGAGGTATTCAATAAGCAGTCCCTCCATATAATTTAGAACTATTTGCATCAAAAATGAAAATACATTTTTCCTTTCAACCCATGGTAACAAATTATGTGAGCTTAGAATTTGTCTGGGGAAAAGCACACTGTTGCCATCAAACAAAAAAAGTTTTGCCTTGTCATTATTATATGGAATATTATTTGGGCCTCTACATTCATCCCTGTGACCAGGCAAAACAGTGATGCAAGGTGAGGTGAATTTCCAGGAATAACTGGCACCCCCACTGCCCTCTCACCCATGACTCCTACCTAGAAAACTAGTAGTTTTCTGGCTGCTGTCCACTGAGAAGTTGCTAACTTTCCACAGTGCAGCCCTTTCCTGTTTAACTGAGTTTCATGTCATCTACAAATGCATTTTTAGCAGTGTAATCAATCTTTCTGGTCCATTTTTGTAAAAAGACTGTTAAAATGTTAAAATCAACATATCTTCAAGACTTTCCTCAAGTTGTTAATCCTAAAGTTAGTTAATCTAAATTATCCCATAGACATATTTTTACCAAAAAGTTGCTTTTTTCCATACTTTTTTAAAGATTCTATTAAGGATACTCTGATCAACATATTAGGATTGCTAAAATTATTAGGAAGTAGAATTAAACACTTTGTTCCCATTACTAGGGACATTATTATGTCTGTGTATTTCACTAGTCAGTGGTTTTTTTACAGAAAGAATAACTTGAAACCAGTATTCTGTTTGAGTTGTAGTCAAAAGTAGTAATGAAAATGTTTGAAACTCATGCAAATGTATTTTTTCTTTGCCTGTTCATGCAATACCTTAGTCTGCATATTTTTACCATCTATGTCCATGGGTGATAATGAGGTAAAATGGAAAAGAACTGATTTGTTAGGAAGAAATGCTACCAGCCTGAGTCAGAAGACCTGAGTGCAAGTTTCAGCCTCAGTTTTCTGAACTTCCTATGCAGGGTGGCAGTAGGTAGAAGAAAGAATAATAATGCTTATTTGGCCTTTCTATAAAAGTTGTTGTGAAGAGCAAATTTGATAAATTTATGCCAAAGTCTTTCTGAATGGTGATTCATTGTTATCTAGAAGGAGTAATTTTATCTGTGAAATAACAAAAATATCTTTTAATGAGATTTGAGATACAAGAAACCACCTAAGTGTATGAAAAATCTTTTTCAATGTTTTGTCAATGTA
The DNA here is from genome assembly GCF_040802235.1 of Manis javanica. NCBI lineage: Eukaryota > Metazoa > Chordata > Mammalia > Pholidota > Manidae > Manis > Manis javanica. The sequence goes on from NC_133157.1 coordinate 157,566,373, forward strand.
AGGTCAGGTTTTCAAAGGATCACTAAATATATCTTAGAAGAAAGTGCTAGCTAAGAAATAGTTGTCTGGTAACCAAGTTGAACATATTTGACTTTCATCTACATCAGCTAATATGGCTCTTTGAGATTTGTTTGCATTCATCAGAGATGAACATCAGACTCCACTGTGGTGTTCAGGGTAATATCAACCGGAAGTGAATATCATGCACATTCTAGGGAGCACTGGGGCCTTCCAAAGTGCACTGTCTTTGTCTGGCCTGCCTTTAGAAAGAGGGCAGTTGGCCGACTCTTTCTGGAACTGTATTGTACCCAGCATTGTATGTAACTATCCTTTTGAAAACAGGGCTCTGTTCTCTTTCATCCATTATCTCCATAGAGCATTACAAAGTGCCTTCACAGCTGCTCTACAAATAGTTGCTGAATTGAATGTGTATTATGAATGAAAATAAATGGAATTGAGCAAGAAATGGCAGGTAGTTTTAATGCTTCTTCAATTATCTAGGAAAGACTTCCTTTGAATATGGAAAATGGCAAAGCAGGGGTACTCCTGTGGAACCTGATCCAAAGCCCAGTGGCCTCTAGCTGCTTTTATCTAACACTCTCAACAGCCAGAAACAGGTGAAAACAAGGAATCCAGTAGCCCTGAGAGGCACCCACCCTGAAATAGGTATCACAGAGTCTGGACACCAAACCCACTAACATACTGCACCTCATGTCTCCACTCTTAATTCAAACACAGACCTCACAAGGTCTAACAAGCCACCTCCCTGATACCTCCGTAGCATATTAGAAGACAAAAAGATGGAGTAATAAGAAGTAAATACAGTTACACTACCCAGAAGTGATAATTGATACCAAGGAGAAAAAAACAATACTATGCAAAGCATTTTAAGGAATTCCAAATAGTATCAGTCCAGTATTATTGATGTATTAGACACACAGCTTTCTGCATCCTGCTATCCCTTAGGGCAAGTTTGAATTATAGCCAAAGGCGCAATAGTCATGTTAACAGTGGTGACCCAGAGCCATAAAACAAAACAGTTAACCTCATTTCCAGTATTCTTTGAAGATTAGGAAATATGTAATTTTTGGAAGTGCCTATATTAAACTAATAAATCACAGGTTAAATTAAATTTAATCTGTTAAATTTAAGGTGAAGTTTAAACCATAATCCCCAATCACTGACATGCCTACCCTACCAGGGAAGGCACCAGAGTTCAATGCCCAGCCCCTTGCCCTCACTGCCTGGGGCTTGCCTCCTAGAGAACCGATCATGCCCTCACCCCACCCGGGCTCCCCTGGCCGAGGGCAAGGAAGCAGGTGCACAGATGTCATGTCCCAGCATAGCATTCCCAATTTCCACCATCTCTCCTGCTCTTTTGTGTCTGTTGTGAGACTGGTGCATCTCACATGGGACAGCTTCCTGATCCTGAGTCCTGGAATGAGAAGACTCCGAGATATACTGCTTGGAGTAGGGCTAGGCCCCACCTGCAGCCACCCCATCATGTAACACAGGCAGAAGTAACCCTTTTTTGTTATTAGCCACCGAGCTTCCAGCATTCTTTTTGCAAATTCAGGTTGCTTTAAAATGGTTCTTGTTTGTTTGTTCGTTTTAAGCTGCTGACTTTAAATAAAGTAGGGTATCATGAAAATTCACATATTTGGAGACCCTCCTTCCCCCCTCCTGGGATAGATAACTGAGGTATCACCATGAAGAGCCTCAGTTAAACTTGTCTAGAGGCGATGGTGGAAAAACAGCTACAAGCAGCTATGAGCAATGTATGAACCAGATTGTGCCTTCTCCACCCAGTAGGCCAGAAAGCCAAGCCTCAAGGGCTCCTGGGGGAAGCCTCCTTGGGGTGGAAAACAAGGACTGCTGGCGGTGGGGACATCTCAGTGGATGGAATTTCCAAGGACTGATGATATTGAGAATGATGTCATGAGGGTGTTGGTTAAGGACAGCTGGCAGCCACCTGCCCTCCTTTTAGAAAATTTCGGGGGTTGGGAGGATGGATCTCTTGCATCACAAACACAAAGCAGAAAGTCAAGTCCAGTCTTCTGGTCTCTGGAAAACGAAGCACTCCCGTCCTAACTCTGAGGCTGAGAATGACCAACTGCGTGACTATGCACAAATTATTTCACCTTCTGCCTCAGCATCAGGGATTAATTAATCATTGCAAGTTGTCTCGCAACTACACAATGCTAAATACAAATAGAGGAGACCCTCGAATTCATGGAGTTGTGACTCGTGGTCTTGAATATTCATGTTCAGCCACACCAGTCCACTGTCTCACCCAGCAACACCTCTTTGTTTTGCTGAGCTCTGAGGGGTCCCCTTCTGTTTGTAAGGTGAAAGAGGCCTGTACGCAGTGTGTGGCTGCAATACTGATGGCCTGTTTTGTTCTCCTGGGGTAGGTACTGTAAGGCGCAGTGGCAGATGCCTGGAAACACCAGCAACACCTGACACCCCTTTTTGGCCCCAAAATTTCACCCTGTTAATTTTGCCAATTCCAAATTCTTTAGGCATACAAGATCTCTTAAAGTAAAAATGCACTTCAAGAGAAAATAGAAATACAGAAGAGTTAGGAACAAAGGTTCTGGTGGGGGCAGCGCCAGTTCTGTCCCTTGCTTTGCAGTCTTGGACAGATTCCTTTCCTTCCCTGAGTCTCAGTTTCCTCCTTTAAAACAGTGAGTAACAGTGGTGCCTACTTTACAGGTACATGGTGGGGCTGAAGTGAGCTAATGACTGTGAAGGTTTACTACTGGGGCATGCTGAGCAGATAGTAGCGAAAACTGTTACTTCTTAATAAAGGCAAGGTCTGAGCCACATGCTGGAAACTGGAAATCTGGAAGCCCAGGAGAGCAAGAGGCAAGAGCAGAGTGATGAAGGATGTGAGGTGGTCAAGGAGGGCACAGAGGGCACTGATACTTGGGGAATGGAGAAGGACAAAGAGACAATAACATGAAGGGGTGAAGGGTGAGGAAGACGGAGAGAAACATCTTCACAAAGGGAAGATGTGCCACCTCTCAGGAGTGCTCAGGTCCGCCTGAAGTCCCCAGGGGCTGGGATAGATGCCCTGAAGTCAGACAATTATAAAACCCAGGCACAAAATTCTTGCCCTGTCATCTGAGAAGTGGCTACACAAAATGAAGCAAAGTCATTTTGGAACCTTGCAAACTTGACCTTCACTCTGTTTCAGCCCTCTGTGCCTGGTCCTGGCTAGCTCTGTCTGGTGTTCCCAGTCCACTTGTGTGTGGCCGCACCCCTTTCCTTACTTTTCCACAGCATGAGAAGGAGAATTCAGTTTGGGGCTCCCCAGAGCAACTAATGTGTCCTGCGCATCACAGTGGGTTGGTGTGTTTTGGGGGTCATATTGTTTGAGTCTGTTTTTACTGAATCTGTGTTTGTCTGTGTCTCAAAGGAGATGACAGATGGGGTAAAAGGCCCATGGGGGGTGATTGGCAGAGAAACTGCATAGAATTGAAAAACCAAGGAGGGGTGTCTTTAAAACAAAAACAAGTAACTCGCTCTGCTTCCTTAGCCTCTAGAAATAATTTACCAAAAGACATAAAATAAAAGTGGTAGTGGTAAACATACTTTTGTGCATGACAACTTTTATTTTAAATGTAACAAACTTCAACATCATGCTGGACCACTGGCAAACTTCATCAGTTGGTGGATGTCAAGGATTTGTAGAACCTAGTTTCTTTACATAAATAAAGTATATAGAAAGGGTTACTGGAGGGTCATTTGGAAGCCTCTCAAAAGAACACTTGTGGCTATTTGCTGAGGGATGTCTAATGCTCTCCAATGGAAAAACTCTTGCAGTTGCCTGTGACTAGAGAACACTGAGTGTGTTACAATGTTTGCCTTCTCAGCAGCTATGCAACAGATGATCTTACAAAATAGTCTTACACCCATGATGTAATTGGCAATGTAGATAGTCCTGTTGCATGAATGCTTAGCTGCTTTTTTAAACAGATAAGCACAGAGTCACTATTGCGGATAGAAGTTGGCAGCATGGGAAAGAGGAGAAACAGGTGGGGAATTGGAGCATCATTAACAAATATAGCCCCCTCCCCCAAAAACTGGGGTCCCTGGGGGAAACTTGGTCTGCTTCAACCCAAGAGGAATCAGGACACAAAAAGCCAGGGCAAACTGAGAAATCCGTCTACATGAAGACTTGCAGCATGAACTCCCCCCAGCTTGGCTCTGTCCACCTTCCCTTTTGAGAGCTCCAGTGGACCGAGTCTTCTACCCTGGACTGGTGCTACCGTAGCATCATCGCCGGGAATTTGCTAGAGACACAGTTTCTTAAACCCCATACCTAAATCAAGGATCCCTGGAGTAATTAATAAGACCTCAGATCATGATGAACTCCCGCTCTACCTTAGGATTTAGGTCCTTGAGATTGGGGCCTTTGTTTAATGGTGGAATGGTTGTTCTCTTGCATGGCTCTCTTAAAGTATGCAGTTACTCTGAAATTGGGAGCCAAGAGTGAAAAAGATGTCTTTCCTAGAAGGAAATCTTCCTCAAAATCTAGAGAGAAATCAATGACTAATATGCCATGGAATGAAAAAACTCCCATACCTGGATTGTAACTCCTATCCTGAATCTTCATCTTTCTTGTCTAGCTTTATTCTCTAATAAAACTGTTTAACAAATTAATTATGAGTTAAAGTTAGTCCAAACACAAAATAGTGGCACATAGGGAAATTTTTCTAAGTGAATCTGAAAAGCATTGATGAGTAGTTGTCTAGTAGTCAAAATTCTTTCAAGCCAGATAGGCATTAAATTAAATATACTGGCTTCCTATTTATGGAACTATCACTTTGCAGGGTCTGTTGATCCGATACTTAACCAACCAATAGCCAAATTTGAAATGGCCCCTTCCACTGCTCTCCCATATTCACCACCAAATCTCCACATAAGTGTGGTTTTTAAGAGGGGTGATTCAGGAATTTTGTGTGGTTCAGTAGAATAAAGCATGATTAAAGATTTGGAACAGAGGAGGGCAGCAGATTTTTTGTTCAATAAAAGGGAGAATTTTATAACTTTAATTGGTGCCCAAAACTAAACAGGTGGCCTAGTGAGTTCTATGTTACCAAGACAGGGACATTTTTCATTGATGCTCTAGAGAACTCTTATTCATTAGTTAATCTAGGTGATTTTTAAGATCCCTTTTGTCCTAGATTTTTTAGGCTGCTCTAACAAAAATACCATGGACTAGGTGGCTTAAAGAATAAATATTTATTTCTCACAGTTCTGGAAGCTTAAAGTCCAAGATCAAGGCACTGGCAGATTCAGTGTCTGGTGAGATCTCTCCTCCTGGTTCATCTTCTCAGTGTTCTCACATGGTGGAAGGGGGATGGGAGACCTCTCTGGGGTCCCTTTTATCAGGGCAGTAGTCCCATTCATGAGGGCTCCACCCTCATGACTGAGTCACCTTACTCCCAAAGGCTCCACCTTCTAATATGTCACACTGGGGGTCAGGATTTCCACATAAAATTTTGGCAGGGTTGGGGGACAAAACACTCAGTCCATAACACCTTCAAACTCCAAAATTCTATAATGTGTCTTCTAGAATGCCTCATTCATGTTCTCTTAGGTAGAGGTTGTTTACCTCTTTTCTCATGTGTGATCTGGTCTGTCAACTGGGTGTCCAATGAGGAATAGCAGATTTTCTGTGCATCAAGGTATTGCTTTGTGCCACTTTTACAAGCCAGTTTATGATCCTGTTGTATTTCAAGGATGTAAAGCTGTAAGAAGGAGATCCTGAAATAGAGGGATAAGAAACATGTCAAATGTGATCCTTTGTATTTTCATCCATGATTGGAACTACAGACAATCCAGAAGTAGACAAAGGATCAGGAAAAACCAACCAACAAATAAATAAAACCTCCAGAGGTTAACCTCAGTTCTAGAGGTCTTGGTAAACATCATAGGCAGCATGACTTAGTAATTATAAGAATCTTGTTCTACTGATAATGACAACTATTATTTTGAAGTTGTCAGATGCTGTTATATGATGCATTTTGATAATATTTCACCACAGTGAGCCAAAAGAATGATATACTAGAGACTCACAACTTCATAGAGAATTGTCCGAACAGTCCAAGCTCCTCACTGTTTTGTTAGAAATATTTGCTGTTTGCTAATCTATGCATAAGTGAAAGCTGTTTTAGTTTCTCCTCCACTTTTATATGCAAATTTTATGTATAAACCCAATTCAGATTGCAAGGGAGCATTCTTTATTTTTTCCTAATTAATAAATAAACACTGTCTACCTTTGTAAGCAAAATGTTTTAATAAGGTTACAAATATAATTGAAAAATACTTTCTTTTTGAAGACTTACATATTAAAATCATCCCAGCCCTGCTGCATTATAATCTGTAATATCACATCAGGTTTTAATAAGCCTCCTTTTTGCAGCACGCATGTGCTTAAGACTTCATGGAAACCAAATCAGTAGAGAGAAGGGATTACTTTAGATTACTTTGAAATATGCATTGTTTGAAATAGCCTCTGGTGACCAGCTTTCATGAATGGTTGATTTTACTTGTGAGGCCCATCATCTGGTTTAATTATATCAGCTCCTTTGTGTGACAAGTGCTGTCCTTATATATGATGAAAAATGAAGATTTAAAATAAACTAGAGTAGTTCGTGAGAAAATAAATTCTAGACATGGAACACCATTGGGTTTTGTAGTTTAGAAGCCTAGTTGAACTCGAAGGTATTGTCATCTATTTATAAGGATACTCTAAACAATAAGCATAGATTTGCCCCCACATGTCCATAGACATAGATTATAATCTGAGCCTTTTTGGGAAGATTATGTTACAAATATTACAAATAATAGTTTAGGGTGATAATATGGCTCTTAAATTTTCATTCTATAAATACTTGAGCTTAAAACTTAATGAAGTTTACTCTTGTAACAATAGATAAGTCCAGATAATGATTTGAGGATAGGTAGATGAATTTGATTGGACAAGAATGCCAAATACCAGATGAATGTCAATAAACATCGATAGTTTATACTCATCATATACTTTATGTGTGCTTTATAGCTAAGATTAATAAATTAATTTCCCTAGAGGAAAATTAACTAGAGGTCTGCTAGTTACTCAATTTGCTGTACTATAATGGTATTTTCCATGATTGCAGACCTGAATTGCCCTTGAAATTTAAGTGGAGTTGCTCTTTCACCTGATAAATGTAGTTCTATGCTTGTTAGTCATTGGGAGGTAAGTATCCACCTAAAGGAAAGATGTGAATCTGAAGATAGCATAGGAATTCAGGTACATATAAAGCGCATGTCGAAGGTGACTTTGTCATTAAAAAAAACTTGGAATTGCGTATTTAACCAGTTATACAAGAAAATCTCAAACAAGATGTCCCAGCACAACTTGTGAAGCAGTATTTTTGAAATATCAACACATGAACAAATCTGAATTGTAGGGTTCCCTTGAAAATGTCTCTAAGCAAAGGAATTAATTTAAATATATATAGATGTTTGATTTTTTTTATTATGTAATTTAATACATAATTACTTATGTATTGCTATAAGCAATTGCCCTTGAAATTTAAGTGGAGTTGCTCTTTCACCTGATAAATGTAGTTCTATGCTTGTTAGTCATTGGGAGGTAAGTATCCACCTAAAGGAAAGATGTGAATCTGAAGATAGCATAGGAATTCAGGTACATATAAAGCGCATATATGAGATATACATATAGCATTTTTTTGGGGGAAAACAGCTACTCTCCATAATTTGTCCCCAACTCTTGAGCTTGTAGTAGCTAGAATTCTCTTTTGAAGTATGCTATTCATCTTCCACACCCTAGTTCTCAGACCTCCCTCTCTTGGTTATCGCTGGGTGAGGCCAGCAGGATTCCTCAGAGGGAACTTGCATCTCTGCTCTGCTGTAATTAAGCCTTTAGAAAATGTTGAAGAGCATTATATTGGTGGTGAGCTTTATAGCACAGAAAGTAGGCCAGTGGGACACTCTTGACTGTGGCTTCATTTATGTAATAAAGTCAGGTGTTCTCTTTCCTCACAGAGATTTCCATTGCAAGAAAATATTTGGAGAAATGATTTTGAGATATACATATAGCATCTGTGTCTTTTTAAAAATATTTTCTTCAACTTAAGTGTATCACAAGAATTGTGGAACTTCAAAATAAATTCGTGTTGTGTCAGGTTATGTATATCAGGGAAGCCAACTAAAATGAAACATGTCCCCCAAATCCCAAATTCTCTGTAAAAAGGCATCTTTTTAGTACGTATGAATGGCTGAAATTTTAACTGTGAGAATTACTTTTTTCATTACTTGAACTATGTCTATGTGTGGAAATACACACATATCATAAGTATGTATATGTGTGCACACACACATGTGTATGCGTGACCAGAGAAAGATAAATGCGTAAGACAAATGAAACTTGATGCTTGTGGCAGACACTGCATCTGCTCCATCCTCTTTTATTCCATTCCTAGCCCTCTGGCAGTTGGATAGTTGCAGCCAGTGATATGTTGGAAGTGACCTGAGTCACTCCTGCATTAAAGCTTGAAACGCTGTCCTGTGAGATTCTCCAGGTTTTTCCTTCCTGTACTTCTTGGACCAATTACTGCAGCAACAAGACAACAGTGCCCCCGTCAGCCTGCATCCATGCATGACTGGGCCAAGCAAAGCTCTCTTCATCCTGCGTGTCACTTGTAGTATGAGCGACAAATATACTTCTGTTGTGTTAAGCCATTGATATTTGGGGTTTATTTGTTATTGCAACAACCTTCTGCTGACTAATGCAATACCTCAAAATGCTTTACTCCAAATAAACTATAATTAAGCTACAAAGACAAATTTAATGAAATTTTCTATAATAAACTATGTACTTTAAAACCAGCTAAGATGCCCAAGACCACATGTAATTCTTTTTTTTATCAATGTTATTCTCTCATTAGACCCATTTTAACTGAAGTTTCCAATGTTGCCTTTTTTTAGAACTCTAATAATCTCTTGTTCTCATGTTCTTGAATCTCACTGCCACCTTTGAAACTAATGACCATTATCAGATCCTTTACATACTTTGTGAGCACCTGTTTCAGGAATATCAGGACCTCCTGGTTCTTTTCATTATTTTTAGATCACTTTGGTTTCTGTTACTTTGCCAATTCTTACTTGAAAGGAGTTGGATAAATCTTAGCCTTGGACTTCCTATATTCCTTAAAACACCCTTGATAAGCTCATTTTTATGGTTTTAATTCCTCTTTTGTGGAGTTAAGTCTCAAAAGTGCATTTCTTGCTATGACCTCTCATTTCCTTCTTATCACTGCTGAACTTCTATCTATAGAAAACATGAATTTTCTTATTTGTATTTTATAATGCCACAGATCACTGAAAAAAACTCCAATAAACATGAATGAAATAAGAAATAAAATACATTCCTCTCCCTGACCCAGGAATAATCCACACCAACAATTTTCTGAAAAGGTGACTTCTCAGGGCTCCATCCAATTTCAGCATTCACAACGTGGGGGGTAGAAAGTAGAAAGGGGGCAAGAAAGAAAAGTAAACATTGCTGAAGAAAGATCTCATTATTTAACCAAGCATTTCCCCAAAGGTGCTCCAAGTCAAAGATACACATTTTTCAGCTGTCATTGGTTGTTGGAAGAGATTTATTAGTAGTAAATATCATTGAAAATATTACTGCACCAGTCAGAAAAAGACAAGTATCAAATGATTTCACCCATATGTGGAGTATAAGAACAAAGAAAAAAACTGAAGGAACAAAACAGCAGCAGACTCACAGAATCCAAGAATGGACTAACAGTTAGCAAAGGGAAAGGGACTGAGGAGGATGGGTGGGAAGGGAGAGACAAGGGGAAAAAGGGGCATTACAATTAGCAGACATATTGTAGCGGGAGGAACACAGGGAAGACAGTACAACACAGAGAAAACAAGTAGTGATTCTACAGTTTCTTACTACACTGATGAACAGTGACTGTAATGGGGTATGTGGTGGGGACTTGATGTTGGGGGGAGTCTAGTAACCATAATGTTGCTCATATAATTGTAGATTAATGATAGAAAAGAAAAAAAGAAAAATATATATTACTGTACCAAAAGGAGACTGGTGTATCTTCTTCTCTTGGAATTTCCATAAATTAGATGGCAGACAGGCTTTCTGGATTTTGTCAGCTGTGGAGTTTTTGTTGTTTGTTTGTTTTAATTAAGGTGTCATTGATATACAATCTTATGAAGGTTTCACATGAACAACATTGTAGTTTAGCTATGGAGTTTTTAAGAGAAGAAATTTGCTCTTTCATGGTTTCACATATATCATAAAGAAGATAGACATCCTACAGGGAAAGAAGTGATGTATGGGCAACTTAAAAGCCAAAATTAAGGGTAAAGGGCCATGTAAGCTGGCCCTAAGAAATGTGAGTGTGTAGACTGGCAGTAGTGGGTGAGGGCAGGATATGGATACCAGTTTCTTACTGGTATAATCCTATGTTGCTTCACTCTTGCAATAAACTCAGTGTGTTCTGGCTAAACTCAGCTTTGAGTAATTACATGCTACCTCCCCTGCTGTTTCGATTGGTTACAGTGTCCCTTTTGTCCTATGTCCTAACTCTAGGGTGGCATTGCTTGTACCAAAGACAGTACCTTTGCCCTGAGAGGTTCATTTCTGTGCTGAATGGGCTCTTCTGATCCTGTCTCTCACCTACTTTAGATGTGTGGTCATTCATTTGTAAAATTCTGTGTCATCCTCAGATTTAAAAAAAAAAAGCATGGAGTGTCATCATTTTAACAACTCCTGTGTGATACAAGGCATTTAGAATTTAGGACAATTTCAAAGTTTTAATGGAAAAAAAGTAAGTTTGTGAATAGGGCCAGATCTACAGCCTTAGAGGCAAAAGTCAGCTTCACTATGGAACCAGGTGTATTCTAGGCCATCAATCTTCAAACCCTTTGTGCTTGCTGTCCCTTTATGCATTAAAACATTATTCTGCTTTTTCCACTTAGTTGACATTTGCACTGATGGTGTAAAAGCAACGGTGAGTTAAAAACTGCTTTCATACTACTCAAGATGAAGCAGTAAAATGAATCATTCTATGAAACCTTGACCTTTGAATGCAATGACCTTGACCTATGAAACCTATAGGTTGACACAGTATTAGAGGTATGAAGGATTCCATCCCCCCACCAAGACTTTTTACTTATGTGGATTATTGCTATTGATACTTAGAAATTAAAACTGAGAAACTTTAATAATATTTATTCTTTTGAAAATAGCAATAATGTTATATGTTAAATGATATATTTTATGAAAAGAAACTGTATATTCCAAACCAGAAAAAAATTGATGATGAAAGTGGCATTGTTTTTTTTTGCAAATCTAATATTCATCTGAATAGAAGAAAACTGAATTCTCATATATGCTTCTGCAGTCCATCTGTTGAAATATATTGCTTTGATTGAAGCATAGGAATAAAATTCAGCCTCACATGGAGAAGTAGTTTTGGAAAAGGAGAAGTATTTTAATAGCTTTTTCTGCCACTTGTAGATCTTTTTGATACTATGCCAAAACTTGACAAGTGGTGATTTCTTAAACCGTATCAATGAGTTCTTCATACTCTGTTACATTAAAGTCAATGATCATCTTGCACTTTGATTGAAATATTTTTACTCATATTTAATTTTTTAACACTGTATTTGGTCATTTGGGAAATACTGGTTCACTGAATTATGAAAATATTCTATAGGTTGACACAGTATCAGAAATAACATGTTAATATCAACATCAGTGTCATCAGAAAGGTTTACACATTGGAAAAATTCCAAGTTCATTTGCAGATATAAGTTTTCCAAAATTCTGATTTTAGCTTGAAAGCTAGGTTTCTATCATTGGCAGCAAATACAACAGATACTGTTGGTTGTTTTCCATGAAATGACAGCCTCATTTCATTCATTACTTGAGAAAATGCCTGCCCCAGTACCCAAGTCCAAATCATTCTTCAAGTAAAAATAGTGTTTCATGAGAAAAGAGAAGTGTCTATTTCAGCTTATAATTTAGACACAAAAGTGCTTTTCCTCAACAACCATCATACTCCATAGACAGCAAAAGGCACTATATGTACCTCCTGCCTCATAAAATAGAATATTAAAAAGAGGTGCATTCAAAGGTCAAGGTTTCATAAAATGATTTATTTTACTGCTTCATCTTGAGTAGTACGAAAGCAGTTTTTTACTCACTGTTGATTTTACACCATCAGTGCAAATGTCAACTAAGTGGAAAAAGCAGATTAACATCTCAAAAAAAAAAAAAGCAAAGTCTGGCCTTGTGGACTCTCCCCAGAGGATCTCAGGGACCCCAAAAAGTCCCAGATTACATCTTGAGGACGTCTGTCGTGAACAAAGCAGGACCTTTTCAGCATAGTGCTACCATCTTCTTACCCTCAGCCCCAAATGCCCACACAAGGGGGCTTGGTGGAGACAAATCCCCATAAATCCACAGGGACCATGAGGCTTTGCTTCCGTTAGGGGGTATTGCTGGATGGGTGCTATGTGGACTAGACTCCATCCAATTGGCTTGAAGTCTTCCCAGTCCTTTTTTTTTCTTTCCTTTATGTGTGACTTGAAACTTTTAATGTCACATTTATAGTTTGGCTTGACTTCCCTAAAGAAAATCCTGTAAACTTTCCACACTGATCGTTCATAGCTACAACTCTGGTGTTTCATTTAGGGCTTGACGCAAAGGCAACTTGTATTCCGGTCCTTATTTGTGAATACACTACCATTCCTCAAACTCACTTTCTGTGTGAAAAGCCTCTCTACATTTCTCCCCTTTTTCTACGATTTCTCAAGACAAATTGTTAGTCTCTAAGGACACTTGTCATCCGCCACAAAGTATCCAATTCAAACGTTGCATCCTGCTTTCCTTTGTCAAGTTCTGCATTTTGTCTGCAAGGTTTTTTCTTCCTTCTTTACTTCTTTTCCTTCTGAAGCTGGAAACCAGGCAGTGAAGGATGACAGGTTTTAAAAGGTCATTTTTGAATAAAGAATAGTCTGTGCTGTTTTTCCAGAGTGGTGTGTCTTGTGTGTTTTAGTGAGGGAGGTGGGATAAATGATGACGTGCTTTTGCTGGCCAGGCCTGTCTGAAAGTCCGGTTTTCTTTATCACTCAATTTCTCTGTTTTTACATATAATAAACTATGGCACAAAAATAAACTGAATCAATAATAAATTGTGGCACACAAAAATCTGTCTCTCTGCTGCACCTTTAACTCTCCAGAAAGGGAAGTCACTTTATAGGTAAAAAAAAACATCTACTCTGCTCTCCCTTTTCTTTATTAGGAAATGATTTTCAGTGTAGTTTATACAAGGTACCATTAAGGTAATTTTCTTTTTCCTAAAGGAAGAAGTAAAGTAAACAAGATAAAGAAAGGAATAACCAGTAATGTTGATTGGGTTCCAGGGAATGTTATCAGCATCTTAATTGTTAAGAACTTCCAGTTTCATGTGTGGCTGATTATTTATACTCCCAAGTGCCACTGTTTGCTCGACACAGTGAGCCTGACTGTACTTCCCTGTCACTACTGTCAGCAGAGGTCGATTTATATGACAGAAGAGGCAAGAAGCCTCTGCTCACTCTCTCTTCCCAGATCTTTGCAGGCTTGGAGAGGTGAGCAGAGTTTTGCTTCTTAAAGGATCAACCGTCTAAGAAATGTCTGTATTTAACTCTTTATCCTGATGCACTCTCTACAGGAAAATACTGTTGTTTGGCTTATTTCTTTCATTTTCCTGTCCTTTCCTGCTCGTGTCGGTTTTCTCATGATTTAAAACAAATGCACAGAAACCGAACAGTCCATGCAGGACAGTTGCAGGCTTTCAGCGTTTAGCACGCACGGTAATCACGAAAGAAGCCTGAGTTATTAAAACAAAAAATACCAAGGCTTACTTATTGACTTTGTTGGAGCCAGGATCAATTGCAGGTGGCTTGTTTGTTGCTCTGCTGATAATGTAGTCAGGACTGCCCTGCTGCCAACACTAAATTTCATTTAAAAACCTATTTCTTGTTGACTCTCTCTCTTTCTCTCTCTTTCCCAGAGTAATTACAGGCTGCAGAATGAAAAGCATTAAAACTGCTTGCAAAACAGCTCATAAAGTTTAAAATAATTGTGTGTGTGTCTGTATGTATGTAAAACAAAATAATGTGTATAATTTTGTATATATATATAATAAGATTATATAAAAACTGAACAGAGGGACCAGAATTATGTGGAAGGAAGCATCCCTTTTCCAGTGATTGGAACACAGTCTTCTTTCACTGCCCCATGTCACCCTCCAGAACTTAAGGCATGAAAGTGAGCATTGGAGTCCTTTTCCTTCTGCTATGCAGTAGGAAATTCGTTATGCTTAATTAGTTATGCTTGTTTATCTGATACCAGTTTATTGCTGCAGATCAAAATACAGACCCTCAAGTGTGTGGGGACAGAGCGGTTGATGAAGCGCACTGCTATCCCATTAATTTTAGGGCAGCCTAAATTCCCCTACAGGCATTCATTCCCTCATGACATTCAAGAGAAAGATTTTTTTTTTTAATGAGTCCTTTGCTGTCTTCCAGAAGTCCAAGAGAAAAGCTTTTACCAGGTTAGCATTCTAAGAGGAAAATGGCATTTTCCAACCCTTTCAAAAGTCTCCTCCTGTGCAGATTTGCAAAGATTTTGCAGTGCTCCCCTCCAGATTTTATTTATTTTTAATGTGGATGGCAGTTAACCTCCAGCTTCAGAGCCAATCAATCATTTTGCTTTTGCAGTTTTAGATCTGCTGCAGCAAACCCTTTGTGCTGGTGGCACTGCACCAGGTCTTGATAATACTGAGGCTGGTGCTGACGGTCAGAGGAGGGCTCTGTCCCCTTAGGCACCGGTGCACTGAGCACACAGGCTGGACAGAGGGACCAACCTCTCCTGGAGGAAGCACTGTCCCCCTGGCGACTGATGGAGGACAGTTAGGAGCTTTGCGGAGGCTGGAGGAGCTACCCTCCCAGTCACTTACTATGAAGTCTTTGTCAGCAGAAAGAACTCTCCTGGGTATTCAGTGACATAATGCAGATGACAAATGACAGCTTTGCATTTCATTCTGCTTGATAAGTACTCTATGTAGGTGAATTAACGCTTCCCTAGTATGCCCCCTCGTGCCCACCGCTCCCCAGTTGCAAACACTGTGGTTTCACCAGCACTGCTGGCTCTTCCTGATCAATCCTTAGTTTTCTTGGGGATGTTTAAAGTTCTCTTAGGGTGTGCGCAGGGTTGGTACCCATATCACCGGAGCTTTTTTATTGTTGGTATTCATTAGCAACTCTAAATGTGTTTCCTTCTGTCTCTCCCTTTTGGAGTACAGATAAATAATATATATATAAGTAATGCATAATATATAAAATAATAAGTAACATACTGTTTCAAGAGACTGTTTCAGACCAAAATTGGTATCGGAGTCCTTGGCTGACATTTCCTACGTATTTTTTCTACCCCTTTTAGGACCCCATCTGCAGATGTTCTGAAATACCTCTGAGTCTAGAAACTGACTACTCTACCAGGACACCCAATTCAAGGTATTAGCTCTTGTCAGAAAGCTTTTACATCTGAGCTCTATGTTGGAAACTGTATTTTGGCAATGAATTTTGAAATAGGAATATTTGGAAAGAGAATAAAGGACAAAAGTGAATTTGCAAAATAATCAAGTGGTTAGAAACCTACCCAATGCCAGTAAGGGTTTGCCGCTTCTGACTCATTTGCAGCCCTTTCTCTGCCAGTTTGCGTGCCAGTTTGCACTTCACTGTAGCCCTTTTCCTGCAACTGTGTTTGAGGTTTGTGTTTCATTGTAGTTCCTCCCTCTCCCTTTTCTCTGACTGCCCAGACCTGCAGAAACCAGGAGACTGAGACGTTTTGTCAGCTGTGTGACACTGGACCGAACACAATGAAGTATTCTTGCTGTGCTCTGGTTTGGGCTGTCCTGGGCACAGAACTGCTTGGGAGCCTCTGTTCGACTGTCAGATCCCCGAGGTTCAGAGGACGGATACAGCAGGAACGAAAAAACATCCGACCCAACATTATCCTCGTGCTCACCGATGACCAAGATGTGGAGCTGGGTGAGATGCTGGATTTTTTGCTTGTTAGTCTCTTCGGCTGATTTGAGCTGACCTTCCACATTATTGGTAACAGTCGGTGAACATTAGGGGTTTGGCACTTAACTGTAGTACCTTAACTAACAACCCGGTTTATAAAATGTACTTGCATTGATTATAAGGTATTTGGTTCATGTTTCAATGTTACTTTTATGGTCTTAAGTTTTTAAAACAGTCTGTGAAATAGGAGGATGAAGACGAGAAGGCCTGAATACCACGGGAGTCAGAGATTTAACAGTGCACCTTAGAAACTTGGTCAAGAATTGTGTAAATATTTGGGCAAAGTTGTTTCAAAGTGTGTGGGATTTGGGTGGCAATTCTATGCAGTGTGTATGTATGAATGTATGCAGAAGCTAAAGGAATTTTCAACAGTATTATTAAAGTGAGTGATTTTTCACAGCTTGTGCTTATTGTTAGGTCATTGAAAGTATTCTACATATCTTCTGGTAGTAAGTCACTATCACCTTAGATTTGATGCTCTTCTGAAGAATTAGCTCACCTCAGTTAATCTAGAACACTTGGAAAGCTTGCTGAAATTGTGGTTGCAGCGTAGCTTCCGGCTCATCTGATTGGGTTTCTCATCTTCTTGCCTTCGCTAATGGTCCAGCTCTATGGTCTTTTCTGTAAACCTGGGATCAGTTATTCCAGGGAACCCTAAGAGAGAGACAGCTTGCCCTTACAAGGTGTCACCAGCACTCCTTTCCATTATTGGACTCAAGTTCCTCACTGTCAGAAATCACTCCACTACGCTTAACCATCACATTCAACTAGACCATCACTGGTGTCTTTTAGACCACTGCTTTGAGAGCACCCTGGACTGCTTTACAGAGCTCCTCCAGCTACACTTCTTGAGAAGCTCTCCATGCTGGAACTTAATCTGCAATGGGAGGGAACTTTGATTTCCAGCTGGAAACAGAACCATGGAGTCCCAACAAAGTTAACTCCTTGGGTTCAGCTGGAAGCAAATGCATTCAAACCCAGCCGGAGTAATGATTGCCGAAGTTGATTTGCTGAGTTTGCTCTGTCTGACTTGACTTTTTAAACAAGAATATTGATTTTCAGACAGCATGCCAAGATGAAAAGTCTTACAAGTGTGACATTAGTATGTATGTGGCTGGTGGTTTAACTTTTCATTCACCTACAAAGCATGAACTGAACAAGTTTGAATTTACCTTCCATAAGAATCTCTCATCTCCATCCCTTTCACTACAGCCAAGTTTGAGAGGCTGTTCTCCTCTCTCCCAGTGTTTCCCTCCCTGGTAAAACCTGTCCCCTCTAGTTTTCGCCCCACCTGCCTAGTCTTCACACCATTGCCAGAATCATGCAAGTATCTGATCAGGTCTCTTCTGTTCAAAAGTCTCCAAAGGTTTCCCTCTGCCAAAAGGATTAAACCACTTAGCTCTGTGGGTAAGTGAACTCTGGGCCATGTGGCCCCCACTTAGCTCTTTAAAGCTATTTCCTCTTTCTCCCACTTTGGTTCTGTGCTTCATGAGAATAACTTAGTTCCCTGAACGGGTCTGGTGGTTTCATCTCCCTCACTTCTATGTCTTGCCTTTGCACATCTCATCTCCTCTGCCTTTTCCCCTTCTTCAACTGGAGAAATCCTGTCTATTCTTCATGACCTAGCTCTCAAGGGTCTTCCTTCACCAAAACCATCCTCCCTCCAACAGGGTGATGGAACTTTCATCTGCACCGCCTTAGACATGCCTCTAGCATAGCCCTTAATCTGCCATGTGTCTTCTGCTTAGAACAACTACAAGGCAGGTAATGTTTTGTTTCTATTGCAATCCTGATGCTGGGAACATAGGAGGTCCTAAAGCAACTCAAGATGAACCCACAAAGGCCTGAAAAAGCTAACACAATTGCCAGAAGTGAACACAAGTATCTGTGAAGATTTACCTCTTCAATATACAGTCCTTGTCTTGTCTTGAAAATAAAATTAAAATTATTTGACAAATTTATTTTTAACAGAATTTAAAATTTCAGCCTTCTCTTACAGTTCATTCATTTGTTCAGTAAGTTATCAAGCAGTTATTAAGTACTGGCTGCTATTGGAGGCATGTGAATATTATGGTGAAGGGGTGTAGACCAGGTACAATCTATCCATTTGCTTCCTACCTATCTGCCTTTACCTCCTTCCTTGATTTTTCTGGCCAGACACCATGCAAAGCATTCGTTAAACTTAATCTTCACAATAACTCTGAAGTAATTACTATGACTCTTCAATTTGTGCATAAGGAAAATGAGCCTTAAAGGAGTCATGTAGGCTGTGATGAACTACTGAATGGTGAAACAGGTCCCTGGGCTCCACAGCTACACATTTAACCAGGATCCCTTCCGTCAATCATCCTTTCAACAATATCTACTGAGCCGTTCCTAACAAAACCCTTTGAACATATAGTAATGTTCTAGGTTCAGAGAAAGATAACAGAAGCCCACCATAGCTTTTATTGTCTCATTGGCAAAACAAATCGATGAAGAGCCACAGTGAACCCTGGGACAAAAGTTTAGAAAGGACCTCCTTTCTCTGCAGAAAAATTATGCTCTTGGTCGTAGTACTGCTCAATAGAGACTTTTGCCTTGATTTTATGATGGTCTCATATTCGTTCTTGAAACTTCTCAACACTTCAGTTGGTTTTTTTGGTTTTGGCTTTGGTTTTTTACCACCTTAACCACGTTGAGTGTGCAATTCAGTACTGTCAAGTACACTCACACTGTGGTGCTGGGCCCAATCTCCAGGACTTATTTCATCTCAAAGTATTAAAACTGTACCCGTTAAATAATAAATGCCCACACCCCTAGCCCCTGACAACCACCACCCTGCTTTCTGTCTCTGTGAATCTGATTGTTCTGGGTACTTCATATAAAGGGAATTATATAGTATTTGTCTTCTTATAACTGGTTTATTTCACTTGGCCTAATGTCCTTTCTCAAGGCTCATCCATATTGTAACATGTATCAGAATTTCCTTCCTTTTAAAGGATAAATAATATTACATTATATTTATATACCACCTTTTCATTATGCATTCATCTATTGATAGGAATTTGGGTTGCTTCCACTGTTTGGCTATTATGAATATTGCTATTATGAACATAGTTTCCTTTCAGTTCTCTGGGGTATATTCTGAGAAATGGATTTGCTGTATCATTTGATAATTTCACTTTTAATATTTTGAAGAACGATTGTATTGTTTTTCATAGCAACTGCACCATTTTACATTCCCATCACCAGTGCACAATGGTTCCCATTTCTCCATATCATCACCAACACTTGTTATTTTCTTGCTTTTTGATACTAACCAGCTTAAGAGATATGAGGTGGTACCTCATTGTGATTTTGACATGGTTGGGTTTTGCTTTAGTTTTTTACTTACATGTAATTGTGTTTGCCAAATGCTGGAATAGATCTTCAGCTAAGCAAAACTCTTTGCACCTGTAATACTGCAGGCCTTTTTGGCTACTGCACCTTCAGAAAGATACAACAACAGACTTAGAAAAGGATTAGAAAAACAATTACAAAAATTGTAATAGGATACTTTTCCTTTTGGGAAAGAATAAAACAATTCTAACTTCTTTGTCTGGAAAGACAAAGGCTAGAAGGATTATAAACAAAGTTTATGCAATCAAGCTGGGAAGGAAAGCTCTTATTCAATAGGAATGGGGGCTACTCCCTCAACTTTGTCAGAGGACAAATTATTAAAATAAACTAGTACTTTGTTAAGGGAATAACACCCATAAGGAACTCATTGATAAAAGTGCTAGAACCTGGCCTATGGATAACACTTTATCTTTGTCCAAACAACATTCATTCTCATTATTGCATTTTATTGTAATCCCACCCAAGTTGGATAGGTGGGACAAAGATCATTATCCTAGAAGAAAACATAATCTGTGGAAAAATTCAGTGACTTAATGACTGGTCTCATACTTCTGGATTTGCTTTTTCCACAATGTCAGTAGTTCAGGTTTGTCTATACCTGCAAATAGCTCAGGTTTTTCAGACTTAAGTTAATGGGTGGGAGATTTATACTTTTTTAAACCAGAACTCCACACATGTTTGTCTGGGATGATACCTCTGGGAAAGAGATGGTAAACAGGAGCATTAGTAATATCCACATTTTATTTTAAAAATTAGAAACTGTTTGTGAAGCAACTGTGATTAAATGTTTAGCTTTGATAAAACTAGGAAATGTGTTGTTTATTCTGTTATTTCCCTGCACTTAAAATATGTTATAAATCAAAAAGAAGAAAATCAGAGATATTTGTGGGACTCCTCGAGCTTTCTCAGACTAGAGTCAGAGAAATTAAGCTCTAAATTTTCTCCAAGCAGTCTCTAGGTGCCACTCTGTGAAACAAAGTATTTGGGTTGATTAGATCACTGATTTGACTGAATGTGGCATTTCTTAAATTCTTAAGAAATTGAGTTGATGCTAACATCTCAGTAACACTGACCCAAGGATTCTCTTAAGTGGAATTAAGAAACCACAAATAAATGGAAATACTTTGTTCCCTTAAAGCAAAGGTCACAGATGGGATCTACAGTCCAAAGCTAGTCCACAGATGCATTTTGCTTGACCAGCAACATTTGAAAAATCAATTGATTTCATGTGACAAGAAATCCAGGTTCCAACTTTTCTTGGAAATCCAGAAGAATGAAAGTTTGCATTCCCAAGAGTTAGCTATCATTTAGAAGCTTGAACGGGAGTCAAGTTGTCTCCATTGGGAGGGACAGTCCTTGCCAGTCACCGTGGTCCCTACCTCTCTCCATTGCTCCCCAATGATTAGGCCAAGGAGCAGTTATCATTTACCATCATGTTCATACTGCTGTTTTTCTTAATGATCAGGGAGAAGTTCTAACCCACATCTCTATCAAACATGAAAACTAAAAAAATGAAAGTTCTGTGATTTTTCATATACCTGGCTGCTTTCACTTGTCTACCTTCCCCGTCTAGCCCTACAGGCATGCTAACTGCATTGGCCTAAGAAACTAGTCTGTTTCTAATGGCCTTTTGCTCTTTGGGATGGGGGTGGGGGGCGAAAATAATGAGTCTTAGTGACCTGGAAACATTCCAGGCAGATCTATATCTGCTTCTTGGTCTTCTCCCAATTTGTTTTTCTCTGTTAGTTTTAGCTGAAACATCTGTTTTGTTTTTTTTTCTACCAAGTCCATAGTTTTGGTAGAAAAAGGTATAGTGTTTATATTACTTTTTCTTCTGCTTTCAGAATTAAAATTCAATAGACCACTGTGGCCATTTTTAATATTGGCAATATCACTAATTAGTATAATATACTTTATGATGAAAACAACTTTGGTATGAAAAAATAGCACTGATATATTTAGTACAGACCATTTACATACTTAAAACATTAACTATAGTACATCATAAAACAATGACATCTAGGAACAACTGAACAATTGATAAGAGCTGTGCCTGCTTGTTGTCATCACTCATCAAACCATGAACCTTTCCTATACACAGGGAGATGTGTCTTTAGGAAGCCAGGTGTATGTGCATCTCACATGCCTACGATTTCTGTAAGAGGTGATGACAAGGACAATATTTATTAGTGAATTTCTAATTTTGTGAGTTTTTCTGGACATGATAAACAGGCTTGATGAAAATTTTAATATTTGATAGTACAAAATATTGAATAACCAGATGCTAAGATATTTGAATCAGGAGAAGTAAAGCTTTGTTGTAGTTTAACATGTGAATGCAGCAGTGCCAGCTCTCTGTGTGATTTTGGTAAAGGGTTCTTTAGTGGGACCTTTCTCCCTCCCAACATTTTCACATGGATGATTTGGGAATACATGAGTAGAGTATGTAGAATGATTTAAATTCCTGTTCATGATTCCATCCAGTCCCAATAACCTATCACATACTCGATGCAACATACAGATCCTAGATCCTTGATCTTTTTAAAGTCCACTGAAACTGGAAACCTGGCAAATCTTGTGGAATTCCTGGAGTGCCACATCTGTCCGCCTCACCTCTGACCCAGCAGAATCCTGTTTCACAGCCATTGCTGTCACAGCATCCCTACCATGCAGGAGCAAAGGCAGATGTCCTCAGTCCCAACCTGGGTCTCTGGCACTGGGACAGCTCTTCTTGGCATCCTGAGATTCAGCTGTGGCCTGGACTTGCCCTGTGCTCAAGCC
Source organism: Manis javanica (assembly GCF_040802235.1). Taxonomy (NCBI): domain Eukaryota; kingdom Metazoa; phylum Chordata; class Mammalia; order Pholidota; family Manidae; genus Manis; species Manis javanica. The sequence continues at coordinate 157,588,723 of NC_133157.1, forward strand.
AGGCCAGGCAGCAGTGCCACCACCCCCACCAGCTACTAGACCTAATTACAGTCACTTCATTTCATCCCTATCAGGCTTCCACCTTGCAGGACAATTTTAAACAATAATGAAGTCACGCTTCTTGCTTAGGAGGGGTGGGGAAACAGTGCATGTGTGGTGGAGAAGAACTGATAGTTATTGCTGTAAGCCAGCCTGAACATTTTGAGTCAAATCATAGAAATTGCAGTTGACCTCTATCTTAGTCTGTTTAAGCTACTACAACAAAAGATCTTTGATTGGGTGGCTTAGTGGCTTATAAACAACAGAAATTTATTTCTCACAGTTCTGGAGGCTGAGCAGTCTAAGATCGAGAGGCCAGTAGAGTTGGTGCCTGATGAACACCCACATCCTGGTTCATAGATGGCTGCCTCTTCATGTGCCCTCACATGGCTGAAGAGGCAAGGGAGCTCTCAGGGATCTCTTCTGTAAGGGCACTAATCCCATTCATGAAGGCTCCACCCTCATGATGGAAGCATCTCCCAGATCCCCACACCCACCACCTCCTAGTACTATCACACTGGGCATCAGGTTTTCAACAGGTGAATTTGGGGGGGATGCAAGCATTCAGTTTTGTGATAATCTGTCTACTCTTATCCAAACTTGGAATTCAGAATAGATTGTGGAGAGGGAGACCGAAAAGGCAGGAGAAGCCTAAGCATGGTAGGGCTGTCAGTGGGATGTGGTCAGTGCAAGGTGAGATCACAGCCCACTGACAATATCCCTGGCATGAACTGCTTGAATGACATGTTGCCATTTGCTCCTCAGCATCCCCCTGATCTGGTCAGGGAAGCTATTCATAGCTCTGCTTTAAGGGTGAGAAACACAGAACAAAAGTGGGTAAATGACTTGCTCAAGCAAATTTGTGACAAAATCCAGATGTTTCCCAGGAAATCAAGTCCCTTGCTTTCTCTTATTCTTACCGTCCTAGCCCTGGCCTTGTGAATGTTGTTACGCATCTTTGGCCTTAAGCTTCATATCATTCCTATTTAGTAATTGTTCAAATAATTAAGAACCAGAATTATTTGCATTTTAGGTATCAAAGGTCTGAAACCCAGAAAGGTGACAAATTTCAGCTTAAAACAGAACTGAGCCCTTCCAATTGTAGGACAGGACATTGTTCCATCCCTACTCTAAACAACTGTAAATACATAGTTATGACTTTTATTACCTAATAGCTGTTGGTAGAGTTTCCCAATGAAAAGTCAGTCACGCAATCACAGTGGCAATAGATAAGCACAAGGCAATGTTGTGATCAATGTTAATCATGGCACAGCCATAAAAACGAAGGTGCTTTGTGATCCACTGAGATCAGCAGCAGTGTTTAACACCAGTGTGGACGTCAGCTCCTGAAGGCAGACATACCTGAAGCCCACTTATCCTTCAGCTGGACCTGAGCTACTAAGATCACTTCAGCCCTAGTGAGGGCAGAAAGCAGGCATTGGTGTCCATCAGTATCTCCCGTGAGAGGTCAGATGAAGCAAAATATAAGACTGCAGAAAGTGAGACACACCTTGATTACAAGAGCAGATGTCAATGTCACAGCCATTACTCAGCCTATATGGAGCTTAAGGGCATAGTCTCTGGAGCAGACTTCCTGCATTTGCATCTGGGCTCTGCTACCTAGGGCCTTTGTGGCACTAGGCATGTTATCTAACCCTTTTGCACCTCAATTTTATCATCTGTAATATGGGGGAAAAATAGTAATACCTACTACAAAGCGTTACCATCAAGATTAAATGAGTTGATGCATGTGAAGCACGTAGAAGAAAACCTGGCTGAGAGTAAATATGAAATCAATGTTTCCTCTCCCTTCTGCAGTATTTTATAGCCTTGGGAAGTAGTCTAAGCCATTCAGATGACTTTAAACAAGCACCCAGCAAGATCTCTTCCAGGTGTCCATTTCCCCTATTCTTTGCCAATCCTGGAAAACTTGTCCAGGTATGGTCTGTGGACAGGAGGCATCAGCATCCCCAGAGAGCTTTTTAGAAATGCAGATTCTCAGGCCTTCCCCAGTCTTACTAAATCAGTATCTCACGGTGGGCCCAGAATTCTGTGGCTTAATGCGCTCTCTCAGTGACTTTTGAAGTCAGAGAAACATTGTCCCTTTGCTGAGAAACTTGAAGCCAGGTGCCCACTCTCAGGAACCCAAATGTCTTCATTCATCCCTTAGACATGGGGACTGGTTAGAAGCAGAGCATCTGGAAGGATTGTTTAGGGTCTCAGCACAGCCGTCTCAGTTAATCAGGAATAATAGTGACGCTTAGCATGAGAGGCCAGTCCTGGCTGGGCCATTCCAGAGATGATAAACTAGGCTAAGTTTTAGCCCCAGTTTTTCTATTACTATTTGACCTCAGATGAGATTTCCGCCTATCACCCCATATTTGTAGCTCAAATGAATCTATAAACTGGAGATTTGCATTTTTGTTATTCAGAACTTGGAGGATGGCTTCCAGTTGCTTTCTCTTACGTTTGAATTCAGCTAAAGCTCACAGGGAAACACTGAGAGCTTGTTCTTTGAAACAAAGAGATTATTAGGCGATGAAACCCCATAAACAGTATTTGCTGGGTTTTCCCCAAATTCAAGATATTACGGTAAATAAACACTGTAAATATCTAAAAAGGGAAGAGAGTAAGTGGACCTTCAGCACCTACTTTATTCGTCATCCACTCTGTGTCTCTATTCATCTCTTTATCTCCAGAATGTTTCCCCGTATGATCAACCAACACAACTTTTCTAAAATGTACTTCTTTGATCTTCTATAGGGCATATTTCTTTAGTTGCTTCTTGAGCAACAGTGAAACCATTACTTTCTGAAATTTCTTCCTGTGCCAAAAACTTTGAGGTATTGGTCAACTCATTGCCTCCTGATGCATTACAATGTCTTGGATCTGCTTCTTAGAGTTGCCTTATTTTAGAGGTACAGTCCAGTTCAAGGTTTACCACCTCACAGCCTGCTGGCTTCGGCGACCTCTTGGCAGCACCTGTGACAGACCTTTCCCTTCTCAGTGCCAGACCTCTATAGCCACACTGCCCCAGCAACACCTCTCAAAGACTTTTTTTAAAAATTATATGGTTCATACTTCTGACAAAGAACCTATTCTGCCTTTATTTTGTCTGTTCTAGCAAATCCAACTGTCTCTGCCCAGCCTCCAAGCCATTTGCTAACTCTGCCTCCCATGTTTCAACAAGACAATTCTCCATGTTGTTTTTCATTTCATGAAATCAACACACTGTGCCCATCCCTGTGCTTAGTTCTTCACCCCTCCAGAGCACCATGCACCACCCTCCCCATGCCTCATGCAGCACACTGGACCCATCTCTGTGTGTCCTGCTCCTTTCCTTCCATTTGTCCTCATCTCTTGGTTCAGAGCTCTTACTGAACATTCACTTCAAATCTCCTCTAACCTTATATGGACTGCTACTACCATATCTGCACACCTGTGTGTATGTTGCACATACCCGCAAGCAATATTTATATGTAGGTTCTCATCTAGATAGCTGACTACTGAAGACCAGAGGCAGCAGATAATTTCCATTTCTGCGGGACCAGCGCAGAATGCTGAGGCTGATAGACTGTTTAGCATGAAATGGACGCTCACTACATGTTATTCACTGATTACAAAAAGGTTGCTTGATTGCCCTGAAGACAACAGAGGAGAAAAAGCAGTTAGGAGTCCTCCTAACTGAAGCATATTTTAGGGAATTCTAACAACACCCAATTAGAAACCTTCCTCCTGTTTTCGTATGTTTCATGTGAGCAATAAAAGCTAAAATGTGAAAAGATCAGGCCGGCTGTGGCTTTTTGGACCACTGCACGCTTCTCTTCTGCTCTGAATGCCTGCCTGGTTTGCATTATGATTTCTTTCCTTGCTGGAAAACTGCAGAGACTTTCTCCCTTTCTTTGGAAGAAGTGGGACCTGTTGGAAATGTGAGGCTCCAGGATTCAAATGCAGTGGGCTTGGCTTAGTGCTCTGTAGTGCATTTCTTGACAAGTCCTGAAAAGACTATTGAATTCTGGCCTGGGTTTTTTTCTGCAGTATTTGGATGTGTTTCAGCTGCAGTGTTTGGCTGGATAAAGTAATAGAAATAGAATTTTTTTTTCTTCCTCAACAGTCTTATGTTACAATTTTATCCTTTACAGCTAAAATTTTACTGCTATACAAATACTTTTGAGTGCAATAAAATAGCTCTTACACAAACAACCTATATTTTAAAATTACATGTAAACAGGTAAATATATAATGTAGGAGTGCTATTCTGATAGAAAAGCAGGCAGATATTTGGTGAGTTTGCTGGAGGATGCCAAGTTACATTGAAGATTTCTTTTTAATTAAGTAGAGGCATTTTGGAAGGACTTTTACTATAAAAATATTTTTTCTCCTTCATGTAATGAAAACACTCTATCTAGTAATCTCTGTGATGTCACCAGCATTGTGCATGTGTGGTGGGCTGGGGTTTTGATGCTCTGTGTAATGGGCTATTGTTCTCCCATAATCTTCAAAGAGCTGCTGGCCTTTGAGTCTGCTCCATAGCTAAAATGCTAGCTTTAATGATCAGATTAGCCTGATTTTTTTTTTCCTTCGTGACTAAGGAGAGAATAAGCTGAAATATGCTTACTATTCTGCAAAATACTTGAGATGGTAAGACCCCAAATGTTTAATTTTCTTCTGAGAGCCGGTCAAGTTATAGACTCCTTCCAGCCAAGGGAGGGAAATTAAATTAATAAGTCAGGGGAACAGAGTCACTGAGTGACATGATGTAAGCGGGTGTTCGCATGGTGTGCTCTGCTAAACAACACTAAAATTGTGCCTTTCAGGGTCCCTGCAAGTCATGAACAAAACGAGAAAGATTATGGAACGTGGTGGAGCCACCTTCACTAATGCCTTTGTGACTACACCCATGTGCTGCCCCTCCCGATCCTCCATGCTCACGGGGAAATACGTGCACAACCACAACGTCTACACCAACAATGAGAACTGCTCTTCACCCTCGTGGCAGGCAATGCATGAACCTCGGACGTTTGCTGTATATCTTAATAACACTGGCTACAGAACAGGTAAAGGGTGAACTTTCTGGCCCATAACCCTCAGGTAACACCATCTTTGACACAGGAAAATGCATTGTGCAATGAAATACGTGAAGTTCAGTAAGTCGCTAAATGGAAGTAGTCTGGCCTTTTCTCTTCTGTATCAGTATTCTCCCAGCCCTTCTTTTTCTCTCTGAAGAATGTACCAATGAGAAATCCCTTAGAGAAAAGTCAGGATGATTCTCAGGGGACCTGTTGTGAACATGTTGGATCCATCAGAGTGCCCAGCAATTGAAATTTTCCAGGAGAACCTGCAATAACAGAGCTTTCATCCATTTACCTGCTTATTTCAACCCCCCAAATCTCAAAGGCTCATTGCTTAGCTTGAGGCTTGTCTTAGATGTTGGTAAATTCCTGCTGATTGTTTCAGTGAGAAGTTGTCAAGTGGTTTGAAACTGCTTCACACCTACCCCAGGGTGTGGGACACAATGGATGATCAAAATTACTTACTGAGTTAATAAATAATTGAATGAATAAACCAATGAGGTGTACCTTATTGATTCATTTATTTATTCATTCATAGTGACTAGGATTTGGAGTTTCTTTAGGTTATGGTCACTCTTAGGTCTTCACTGTTCATCTCCATCTCCCAGGAAATGAAGGCCTCCCAATTACTACACCTGCTATCGTTGGTCCAAACTACGTATGCAGAGCAAGAAGAGGATTTTGATTGGTTGGTCTCTTGATGATTGGGGACCTGTTTAAAGAAAGGTCATAAATATGATGCTAATTTTTCTAAGAAAAAGTAAGCCTCCTTCTGGTAATATAGCCCCCCAAAATGTTTATTCTTCAGCATTTAGATGCTCTCCTCAGGTTTTCTGAGCATTTCTTCATGAAAGGAAACAAAGATGTTGATAGATGGGCCGCCAAGGTAAAACAACCACCTAGACTTACTCATAAAAAATTAAAGATGCTGTCATTACAGGTTGTGAAAATGATTTTCAGGGCTATGGATTCTCCATTCTGAAGATTTAAAAGTAAAAGATTTCAGATAAATGTATTCCCTCAAATCTCTTTTAAACATGAAAATAATCTTTCCCACTGGGTTCTGGAAATATGTGGCCATTTGCTTCTTTGACACTTAATACTTGTTATTTATGGATGAAAATATTGATTTCAATATGATAGCATTGTCATTCACAGGCATCTCAGGATCTCCACTCACAGAAGAAGCTGCCCCCATAAATCTCAAGGATATTCATTTATGCTTAGGAAAGAAACTACGTTCCTAAGAGTGCCTTATCCTGAGTGTGTTTTCTCACATAAGTCATTTAAATTTACAGAACCTTTCATCTGAGAGCTCTAAAGCAATTTGCAAATCCATCAAACATCCCTGGAGGGTTCACAGACAGCAAGTGTACTTGCCTGTGTTTTATAACTGGGATGGGGATTTCAAAAATGGTGTGACCAGCTCAGAAGCAAAAGCAGAAATGGTCCCCTAAAGCCTGGTTCCCTAATTTTAACCATCAAATTGTGTTTCGTTCATGAAAAGCACTGTATAAAACCAGTGCTTCCAACTCCTAGGCTCCTTATAATTTAATTTCTAGTAGCAAACATAGAGCTTGAAGGGTTGGGACTGTCACCACATCCAGAGTGACATGGATGATTTCCATCAAAAGAAGTAGATATGTAGGGTGACACAGAGAACGTTCTAGGACTTACATTGGTCAACTAGGGTTTGCCAGTTTGTTTCAGGATTAAATCAAGAAGGAGGAAAAAAGATGAATAAGTTATGGACTTATTGTGTGACAAGATTTTGATATGTCCTTGAAATTTGCTAAGAAGGTAGATCTTTGGTGTATCACCCTAAAGAGGAAAATAAGTGAAATGGTAAAGGTGTGAGGTGATGGACATGTTGACTGGGTTGTTGGTGGTGAACATTTCACAATGCTTACATATTTCATGCTGTCAGATTACACACCTTACATATTTATAATTTTTAATCATCAATTATACATCAAAAAGCAGGGGAGAAAAAAGAAAAGGGAAAAAGATGGAAATTAGTATTTGTTGCTTACCTACTCTGTACCAGGCACTTTACCTAAGTTGTCTCATATAATTCTTATGGCAACTATGAAGGATTTGGCTGGGTTACCAGTGAAAAAGCAGATACTCAGGAGAGTTATTGTAAAGATCACAATCTAGTCAGTGATAGATTAAATCTAGCACATCTGACTCCATAGTCTTTCCTCTTTCCATTATCTTTTTTCTTTCCAATGGTTCTGCCATGTGTCATTCCAAAGCTCCTTGAGACACATAAAACATAATAGGATACAAAGGAATAAAGACCCTGGCTTGTTTCTTAAATGGAAATGAAGAGCAGTACTAGGCAAAGGCTGGTATGCAAACCACAGGTCGTGGAGTTGTAGAGAAAAGCTGTATATTTGAACTAAGCTTCTGATGGCAAAAGCAAAAATTGAAATGCCATCCATTACAAAGTTCACTGGGTCTCCAAGAAAACAAATTGTTGCTTCTTAGAAGCATAGTGTATTCTGGTACTTGTTTCAATTAAACTATGCTGTGTCCACCCTACAATGGATTCTAAAAGGTTGAATAAAACTGAGATAATTGAGCTCAATTCCCTTATTTTGAGATGAGCAAAGTTAGACCCAGAAGATTAAGGTGACTTGCTGAATTGACACATGTGATGTACTAATGTCAGGACCTTGGTCTTAGGGCTGTTTCCAGAATGCTCCCTACCCTTATGCATTAAGTCTAGGGTGAAGCTGCTCACCATAAGGCCTTCCCAATGACAACCATCAGTCCTTTCCTGCAGCCCAGCAGGCCTGCCTCAGTCAGATGTCTTCAAGGAGATGAGATTTGCTCCTGGAAAACTAAGTCTGATTCTGAAGCCAACTTTCTCCCCAGGGGTCTAGGCACTTAGGTAATAATGTAATTTATAGTGAGTCATCCTACAGAGGAAAAGGAATTCTTTAAGGGAAACAAGGACTTTTCCAAACAGTTAGGAATAGAAAAAGGATGATATGCACTCAGGAAAATAAATTTTGATATATACCCAGTTCAGAAAAATTGAAAACTGGATGACTAAAATGTCAGCAGTAGAGATCTATATGATTTAAATGTATCTTCGATGGAAAAGTATTGAAGTGTCTCAGATAGTAAGGAAGCAAAGACGTCTTTGTGACAATAATTATTGATCTAACCAGGGACAGAGCCCCATTTGAAAATACATAAAAAAGCACATCAGGAGGAAGGCATTTTAGGAAATTGAGAATCGGTGAGTAGGTATTACACCAACATGATTATTTATGAACCACTAAACTAGTGAGGTAAAAGCCAATACATAAAGATTTTATTGTCTTTCTAATAATGAATACATTATTCGGAACATTTAGCTGAGAACCTAAGAGAAATAAGGAAGGAAACTGAAATATGTATTATACATAAATGTCCATCTAGAGAAAAACACAAAGCAGCAATCAGTTTTATGAAGAACAACTCAGAGAATACAAATTACAAAGAGGTTTATTTTGGGAGGCATCCAGAATACATGGATTTAAATGGATTGAATTGATCCAATATTATATTTACCATTGTATGACGTGATTTTTTTTTTTCAGAACTGAGGCATATTTTTGGACTGGCTATAGCCTAAATTTTTCTAACTTTACTCATGGAAAATATGACTGAAACAGCTTAAATGTTCAAGAAGGGGAAAATATAGCAACATGCCTATTGCATTTTATGTTCTGATGGGTGAAGTGGGAATGCTATTGGATTATCTATCATAAAAATGAATATCTTGCCTGACTATCTGCTCAGAAAATTTATGAGTTTCTTATAAGGGTATGGACATGAATATAAAAACCTTGCATAAGTTTTAAGGTAAAAGTAATAATCCACATATGAGAGGTAGTGTCCAGTGTTAGAAAAAAACCCTGAACAAAGACTGAGAAGAGCTGGAGTCATGTCCTAGCTCTACCTTTTATTTGTTCTGAGAATTTGTGCAGGCTGGTTTTCCAACCTATATATGTAATGTAGAGTTTGGACTACAATGATCCTACATTTTCTTTCTTGTCCAAAATTATGTTGTAATTTTATTATAATCACTGTAATTATTATATTCATTTAAAATTGTAGTGTTCAAATTACAGTCATAAGACATAATGCATAAAATTACATGTGCCTTCAGTTTTAGTGATACCAGTTCTACTTCATATCACTGGGGTGGAAGGGGATTAAGACAGATCTGCAATAGATTTTTTTGAAAAGAATTCTTTTATAACCAAACAATTTAGACAAATTAATCACATCTCTAATCTTATGTCTTTTTACATTGCAAAATGTATTTGTTACTTATAGATGGTATATTTATTTATTCTCCAAAATGAACTTTTTTAAATGTAGGGTTCACTTAAAGTAATACTAATATTCTTATTTTTGTGTATTATAGTATTATAGTTTTTTGATAAGTACATAAACATGATGTATAGCATACACTTATTGAATGACATATTCTTAAAACTATGCTAGATGCTGGAATGCAAAGAGATAGAAAGTAATTTCCTTGTCTTCATTGGACTTAGGGTCTAGTTGGGAGACCAGACTCAGGTATATAAGTTGACATAAGAGTAGATCATAATTTTAATTTGGTTCAAACTATGTGTATTTTGATTTACTACCAATAAAATCCTGCAACCCCATATCCATCAATTACTTGGAGTAAAACCTCAGTTGGTATGTATATCATCTGTTTATTAAATAAATGCTTCTCCACCGCATCAGAAATCTTTTGTATAGTTACTATTGCTGACTTAAAAATAATGCCATTGATTCACATAGTTCAAGAACCTTTTTCTAAATATTATTTAACAGATAGTTCTGGACAAAGACAGCATGGCCTCAAGTGAATAATAATGGTGATGTGGTCTTTCTGACCTTTCTCCCTGTCACCTACACCCCCACCATCTTTTTAAAACAGCTGGGAAGGGAAGTGTTTAATGGTGAAAGAGAGAGAAGGACAGGTAGATGGTGTGTTAGTGATATATTTGGATAGTGATAAGTTGAGTTGAATTGCCAATGCCAAAGGATAGAAAAACTTCACACTCCATATAACGTAATGGCAATATGGGCAGGAAAATGAAATTCACCTTAGGGAGGGAGAAAGAGATTTAATACATCTGGAGTAAAATAATTAGAAGCCCAGATAATCAATTGCAGAGCGCTGCCAAGAAGCATAATGTTGAAAGAGACCAGGGGTGATTAGAAATGAGTTTCAATGTCCCAAGGTGACAAGAAAGGCCAGAGTAACTTGAAGCTGACAACACAGGCCGCATCATGACGTGTGAGGTCTCTCTTGGAACAAGTGTGATGGGGTAGGGCACATCTGGAATACTGAGCACATTCTTTATACTCCATTAGCACAAAGACCCAAAACCTGCAGGGAGTGCTGAAGTGGATAACAGGCACTATTAAGAGACTTGAAGAAATCCTTTATAAGGGGAGGACTGAGGGAGAGGGCAACAGCCGTGGCAATGGGTAGAAAGCAGTACAACATAACCTAATGGGTAAATAACAGAGGCGCAGGAGTGGCTTGGCATGGCAGCCCTCAGAGGAAAAAACAGAACAAAACTAAAAGTAGCAGGGAAAATATCTAAAAATTAGGCACAGAAATGTGAGCCAACTGGGAGAGAATTGGTTGCCACAAAATAAGTCAGATGAAGGAAGAAAAATATATAACCCCTCAAAAAATGTTTTCAAATATACAAATGTAGAACAAGTTTTCCTTGTACTGCAGAATGGTAAATTGTTTAAAATCAGAACACAATAGGAAGGATAATGATAATGGTGATGCTAATAATGATACTAGTACTTGCAGTTCTTAATAAGTCCTAGTTATATGCCAGGCACCGTTTTAAATACTTTGCATGTGTATTAATCCATTTGATTCTCACAACAATCCTACCACTAATATCATTAGCACCTTTTTCATGGTTTTGCAGAAGGGAATGGGAGGAGAGAGGCTCAGTAACTTGCCTGTGGATGTATAGCAGAGCCAGGATTTGAACCCAGGCAGGCTGTCTCCAGGGTTTGTATTCAAACCAGTATGCTCTTTTACCTCTTTGAAAACAAAAGGAGAGAAAGATGGTGGGGGAGTGCAGAATTGTGGGGTAACGAGCAAGCCAGAGGAAAGAGGTGGGTCCAAGCTTATTAAGCAGAAGGTTCTGGAAACAGTCCCCTTCTGAAGTTGTGTAGGTGGCACGTGGCTTTGATTTGCTGGCTGTGACTCCAAGTCACATTCCTTTTTTGGAAAGAGAAAACATCTTGTGGTTTTATTTGAGAAGGTAGGTAGTCTCTGAAGACAAGAATCCCTCACTAGAAGACTTCCTTCTACTCATCAAAGGGAGATCCTCGATCATAGCTGAGTCAAATCAGTTTGGCTAATAGACCACTCAGTTGATGCACTTGTTGAAAAACTTTCATTCAACAAGTCAACAAATATTTCCATGTTTGTCAGATTGGAGTCACTCTTCAAAGAAAATAAATCTGATGGAACTATCAACTTCTGCAGCTCCAAAGCTCTATTCCATGAAAACATTTAGACCAAATCAGCTTTAAAAATTATAATTTAAGTGAATTTAACAAGTTTAGAACTTACGGAATCCTCAGAATACATGAGGGCCTATGAACCCCAGTTCAAGAAGCAAAAATTATGGAAACTCTATACAATGTGTAAGGATGAGAGTAGGAAGGTACAGAGATGAGGCAAGGGCAGCGTTAACCCACAAAAACCTTACAGTTGAAGGGTTGTTAGTCTCATATATAAACATGGTTGAACCACAGAGAAGAAAAGATGGCTCTAGAGCCACAGAGACAAATTGCTATGGGACTGGGGCAGAGGCTGGGACTGAAATGATCATCTGCTGTGGCTTTAATACAGAGAGAGGGGAGATGAAGAAACCAGCACAAGCCGAGAGAGAGGTGAAATCCGGAGTCAATAGGGGAAACACAGCAGTGGGAGAGAGGGGCAGTTCACAGAGAAATGCGAGCTGGGTTGGAAAGTGAGAGATTTTGTCCAGACCTAAGAGAGGCTTGAGGTGGCAAGCTGTGGAATTCAACTTGATTCTGCAGGTGAGCAGGGTTTGTCTGGGAAGAGGGCGCTGTGGCCAGAGCTGGTCTTGAGGACGGCAGCTGTGACAGCCGAAAGACCCCGGAGCCCAGCGAGGGGAGCCAGGCAGGGAGACTGAGCATCCGGGAAGGATGTCAAGTAATCAGAGGAAGAGGGGTGAGTGAAGAGCTATTGTCGGCAGAACATTCAGGTGGTGGCATGCTTGGCAGGGGGCACAAGGAGCAGGTGGAATCGGGGAAGGCTCTGGGGTGCCACACCTGGTCAGCCAGGAAGGTCATTATTGCCACTCAGAGGATTAAAGGCTAGCTGAGGAGAGAAGCAAATTTGGAAGGAAAATAATTGATTCCGTCTGGACAGCTGTGTTAGGAGCAAGTAAAACATTCAAATGGAGACATTCTACAGGTAGTTGTACATAGAAGATAAAAGCAAGCTTAGTAGTTATCCCATAAAGACACAGAAATGATGTGCAGTGGATAAGATTAAGATTCAGAAAGGTGTGTTTTAAGAGCAGTACCAATAAAGTGCCTGATTCTAGGATCTGTTCTCACCATCTCAGGCCAGTCATCTAGGAACTATCCTCATGTAAGTCAGTGGAAGTACCCGTAAAGCCTGCTGAATGAAGTTGGGAGATGCCTGTGACATGGAAGGCATCTGGCTGGCCATAAGACACAGTCTCTCCCAGAACAAAATATTTCAGCCTTACAAATCAGAAAAATTAAAACTTGCATGCCTGTTGAGGGGTGGGTTATATTATGTATATGTGCATGTATATATACACCCAGGTATACACATGCATATACCTGTATATACATACATAAAATAAAATTGTCTCTAGTCCTTCATACTTGAGGGGAACCTATGTATGTGGTTAAAAAGGGCACCAAACATGTAGGTTTATCCAGAATAGTGCGTGTTGATACCTGTTTCACTGGTGAAATTATAGTAATTACAAATAGCATCCTCTTTCTCAGAGGTTTGCCAACAATACATTTTTAGCTGCCCTTCTGATAGTTACAAGTTACTTGACTTCAAGATTTCACCCGTTTCGTGCCTGAAACCCCAGTCTGCCTTGTTCTCCCCTTCGCCCCTGCCCTGTTGTCATCTTTGGCAGAGGACCACATTCGAAGCTGCCCTCTCTGCAAGAATCACTAAGCCTGGGGACAGTGGCCTTTCTTGGGTACAACAGGCCAAAGTTATAAATGTGAAGTCCCTCCGGTGGCCTTGTCAGTGAAGAGCAGAGTGTCGTGGCACCTAGGCTTCTATTATACAATAGTTACATGAAATTTAATCATTTATGTAGTAACCTTATATTGACAGAACTTTTCATTATCAATAATAGGCACACACATTTGCAAAACAAACATGATATAAACTCTAATGGCATAAAATACATGTGACTTAAAAACCCTGACCATCTCCCTAAAAACAGTTTTTTATAGTTCCTTGATTTGGAAATTTCATGCTTTCTGGATATGCAAAAACAAAGACCAGCCGTTCAATGGCATTTTTATAATTCACCACTCTCAAACAGTAAGTTAGAAAACCTATTGTATCAAACAGACTGAACTTTGAGTTTTCTAATATTTGCCCAGAGGTAGCATTTCAAATCCACACTGGCTATTTCTCTGTTATATCAACTTTACAAAAGGATCTCTTCTCTTTTATCCCAGGAAAATCACAAGAAATAGGTGGTGCCCAGTGTACCATGATAATTATAGTAATTTTATTGAACTCTAATCCATGTACTTCAGTACTACTTTTATTTATTCATATGGAAAATACTTGTGTGTCACTTTGCCAAGGGATCAGAGTATTACAGTAAAACCTTGGCACCCATTGTTACCTTGATTAACTTTTGTTTTACCATTTCTTTTTTAAGTCATAATTTCATATTTATGCATTTATTTATGAGTAATCATTTCATGTGGGAAAATAAACCTCTTTTCCTGTTGCAGCCTTTTTTGGAAAATACCTCAATGAATATAATGGCAGCTACATCCCTCCTGGGTGGCGAGAATGGCTTGGATTAATCAAGAATTCTCGTTTCTATAATTATACTGTTTGTCGCAATGGTATCAAAGAGAAGCATGGATTTGATTATGCAAAGGTAATTTTCAGGCACTTTAACACTGCATCAATTTACTTTGTGCGTGATGAGGAAAAGCCATTTTCAGTGAGTTAGCCTATCCACAAGATTGGCTTTCTATGTTCTTACAGTGTTAGAATAAGAATTTTGAGGTAATTTTAAATTTCAGGCAAGAAAAACACTCTCAAGGAATACTGACTTTGAATAGTAATTTTTTCTCCCTCATTAGGATGAAAGGCAATCCGCCTTTGATAAAAGTATCATCAAGAAAATCATAGATGCCTCCACTCTGTCTTGGGGTAATTTTTGCTTTTTTTTCCCCTCTAGAAGGGCTTGTCCACAGAATCAAATGTTCACCTTGTACTGTTTTGGTTTTCACTGGAGTGAAAGTATGTATTGTCTGTGGCTTGAGATTTAGTGTAAGAATAAGCAGACAAGTGCAGTAATCAAAGGTTGGAAAACCACATTGTTTGCTTTTACTCCTGTCGGACCAAGGTTTGAGATGTGACCAGGACACTGCCCCATGGCAGCTATAGCCCACAAGTCTCCAAGGCTATTACTTCTGGGATTTCCAAGTCAGTCAATAGAAACTGAAATTGACATGTCCCAAGGTTCTCTAGAGTGGATCCTTGATTAGATCTTCTAAAATTCACAAAGGTTTTGTGTTTGCCAACTTCAAATATAACAATTTTCAGGTCACAAGAGTGAAGGAGAAAATATCTTTGAATTTAGCCTGTACTTAGCCTAAAATATCCTCTTCCCTCCTAGCCATACCTATTACCTCATTTATCTAAACGCTGAGAATCAACTCTATCTAGCATAGATTGCTACAAAAGAGCCATTGGTAGAAATCAGGAAAAGGGCCCTTGATTTAATTTTGGCACATTGCTGTCTTTATGCTTTGGCGTGATTTGAGCTCAAGGGACTTTAGGAGATAAAGTGGAAGTCTGGCTCTCTCATACCCTTCAGAACACAATGAATGCAAATGAATTCACAAACACTGTTAATAGGTTTCCAGACTCATCAAAGTTGATAGCTGGCATGGCCCTTCGAGGCAGAATTGAGCAATGTCCTATAAAGTGCCCTCATTGTCACTACTACCATTTTTATCTGCGGGGAATGCTTTTCATGCCCCTTGTACAAGCTATTAACCTTTCCTTCCCTGTTGTCCTAAAAACAGCAAAGTAATCAAGCTTCCCTCCAAAGACTAAATCAGCGTAACTTGCCCAGGATCACAGCTGATTGTCAAAGACAGCTCTGTCTGAAAAGAAATCTTTTTTTTATTGAGGAAAGGAATGAAACAGACACCCCCATGGATGAAGGTGATAGACTGGGACTTGTCCTAAAGATGACGGGCGACACAGATTCTGTCCCTTGGGCACTGCTTTTGCAGCTGCTCTGGTCCTTAAAACCACATGGATTAGTCATGCCTGGAAGTCACAATCACTGTGAACATTGCTTGGGCGCTTTCTGAATACAGTTTATCCTGAAGGTCCAGGCCAATGATACCCAGTTAGAAGAAGCAGGTGGTTTAAGTTTCCATCTTTTCTTTCCTTCTCATTCCGTTTCTTCCCTTCCTCTTATAGAGTTGCATCAGCCTCCTCAGACCCTGGGTTGTCATTGTATTAACAAGCCCAGCGCTCATCCAGCAGCTGTATCATTTTAGTTGTGCAATTAACAGTATAATCTGCAGGAAATCAACTGCTCCCCATAGCTAGTGTTTCAAGTAAATTACTTGATAAAATGCAGCTTTTCCCCTGTGCACCCAGATTTTGGCGAAGGTTTTCATTAGCAATTACTGTGTAATTACCAAAGGTGAATTTTTAATTTAAAGAAAATAACTTTTGTTCGTGCATTTATGTTTGTGTGTGTGTGTGTGTGTGTGTGTTCTGCAACTGTGAATTGTAGCGGGTATGGGTGTTTCCTGCCCTTGAAGAAAGTGAATTTTTGTCAACAAATTACATCAATGAAACCTGAGAATGAAATATGTATCCGGTGTTTCATGCTCTAGCATTTGGATTGCCAGATCTGACATTATCTTGAGCAAACAGGACTTGACTTTTTTCTTTCCTAATTACTAAGTTGTGTAGTACTGAAAATAAATTTTGTGCATGTTACCAAGCTAGTAGCCCTAGAAAGTAGCTGGCAACTGATTTTGTCTGTTATGGGAGACGCGTGCTGCTTCGGGAAGTAGTTTTCCTTCCTGCTTAGACCTTCCCCATTCAGTGAGATGCTTCTGAGGAAAGCACTATTCAAATGTGATCTGATGAATGTCACCTTTTGTAATTTCTGTTTTGTGTCAAATGTATGTTTCAGGACTACTTCACAGACTTAATCACTAACGAGAGCATTAATTACTTCAAAATGTCTAAGAGAATGTATCCCCATAGGCCCATTATGATGGTGATCAGCCACGCCGCGCCCCATGGCCCTGAGGACTCGGCCCCACAGTTTTCAAAACTGTACCCCAATGCTTCCCAACACATGTGAGTAATCGCAGCTCTGGGACCTGCTGATTCCCCTTCCTTCCCCAGCCCCCTCCTTCCCTTCACCCCATTTCCTTCCACTGCATCTCCGCGAGGCGGCGGCACTGTGAGGCCGCGAAGCAGGCAGCCACAGGGCCTGCACTGAGGGCCTCGGTTCCGCGGTTTGATTAGGAATCACATTGTCAACATGTCTAAGTAGCTAAATGACAAAGGAGAGAAGCATGCAGGGTGAATGGAGGCAGTTTTTATCCAGAGTCCCGTTCAGTTGTCTTGAATAATATTCACTAGTATGACCTAATAGTAATGATCAGATGGTATATGTTTCATAGCAGCTGAGTGGCAACCCCTTGTCTGCTTATAGAAATCCGGGTTTATTTCTAGGTGAACTGTAGCAGCTTGGCTGCAGATGTGCGGTCGGGATTGCTGCAGAAAGCAGCTTGCATGGGCTAGCCCAAGAGGCTTGCCAGGTCACGGCTTTAAAATAACCCGGTGTTTCTTTTTGAGAGGCAGGAGGCTTGGTGAGGTTGGGATGGGGAGGTAGTGGAGATGGCAATGATGTGGGAGGGGTGAGGCAGAGAGCAGAGAGCTGTACTGTGCTACCCAGTAACTCTCCCTAGCCAAGGGTGAAACAGTCTGGATGCTTTGTCAGTAAAGAACATGATACTGTTTTCTAGTCTGTTGACTCACTTTCTTCCCATCCGTTTCAATAATACAATCTTCCACACAGGGCAGTTGGCTCTGTGTCTGCTGAAAAGTTCGGCCATCAAAGAGATAGGGAACAGGGGGTTCATATGTTTCCTTCATCACTAAGCCCCCAAAGTCAGTTCTTAACCTGTTTGTGCTTCAGTATCACCCTTTTCATCTACACTGATTTTCTAGTCATGATCCCAGATGGAAAGAAAATAGATAAAATGTATTTCCTTATGAAAAAGGATAAGTAACTATTGAAGGCACTCTAGTTACTGGTCATCACATCATTGAAGAATTTGTGTTTATATTCTGATTTTTTACCTTATTATAACTAACAAACTGATGGCTCCTGGTCAGTGGTATTTAGATAATGTCTTTCATATCAAGTCATTCAGAAAAAAGGAAAGAGGTCAGAACTGACTAAGAACAGGAACTAACAATGGGATGGATAACAGTTAAAAGGTAAATAACCACCTGAGCATGCCCAGGAACTTCAAGGATTAAAAATGCATAAAATATTGCCAACAAATTAATAAGGTTGCCCCGGCAACTGGGGAATATGATCTGGATGAGCCATTGTGTTTTGAAATCAACACCATAGATTGGGAATACAAGTCTCTGAAGATCTATCCTACATATAACTGGGCAACTAAATTCATGAATGAAGCCTTCAAGAGGCAATTGGCTCTCCATTACAGATCACTTAAAATGTGATAATCTGGTTCACTGAACAGAAATTGTCTTTTGGGACTTCTTCCATGCCCTGGGACCCATCTTTCCCTTTTCTTTTGAATTAGAAATCACTTTGTGCAGCTTCTTTTGTTTCATTAGCAGATTCCCAACCTAAGGCAACTTTCCAGAACTGTAAACCTTACTGGAGTTTTCCCAAGAGTGAGGAGAAGGGATTGACAAAATGTGATGTTTTATGGCTCCTTAGAAGTCAGCCTGCCTTTGAAGCTTCAAGGCAAGGTCCTGAGCCTACAGGACAATCAGCTGAAGGTCAAGAGGTTCTGACAGCTCAGTGGCATGCACAGACAACAGTCACAGGAGAAGGGGATCTGTGGACGTCTCAGGGTCTCAGTGTAATGAAAAAGGAGCATCTTGATTCTAGCAATTGAAAGTTCTGTTTGGTTCCACACATATTTCTGAGTGCTGCCTGTGGTGCTGTAACAGTACAACAGGAACATAGGCACAAGGAAGAAACAGTTGCTAACATTGGGGAACCAATAAGCAGGCACAAGGGTTGGCACACTGGGGCCAAATCTAGTTGGCCACCAGTTTTTGTTAATCGAGTTTTATTCAAACACAGCCATGCTCGATTATGTATTATCTATGGCTGCTTTCATAATACAGCAGCAGAGTAGTTGTGGCAGATACCATATTGCCTGCAACGCCTGAAGTATTTACTGTCTGATCTTTTACAGAATAAGTTTGCCTCCAACCCCTGCTCTCGGGGGAGGATGGGCAAGTGTCCAAATAGCCATATCGTCAGTAGGACCAGAAGTGGTAAGTACTAGAGCAGCCATTCAGGGGGCTGTGGAAATTGAAAGGAGGAAACATTCACATATTTAGGGGGAAGCAGGAAAACTCATGGACCAGCAGGCATTCAAAGTGAGCCTCAAAAGATGAGTAAAATTTCTTCAGCTGACTCTACAGATTGGGTAGATGATTTCAGGATGGACAAGTAGTCACCATACAAGTGAGGTGATCTAGGAAGCAGAGAATGGGGTGCAAGGAACTCAATAAGGGATAAAGCTTTCTAGAAAGGGAAGTTAGCAGAATATTGAGGACTTGACTGTATGTAACTGTAAGCAGAAGGCGACTAGAGTTATTTAGTAGGGTAGTAACAAAATACATGATTCGGTCATTTTCTCATGCATATAGTTACAATTACTCCTTTTTAGTTCAAATGAACTACCTGTGTGCCTTACTAGTAATTCTATAAAGCGAAATCTACATGTGGCAGAGTGAAAAGTATTAAGGCCTTAGAGACAAACAAGTGTTGGTTCCTTTCTCTGCTGTCCTGATGGGGATAATACTAGCACCTTGACATGCTGTCATGAATGAAAATTAAGAGAGGCAGCCTAGCTGAAGTCCCCACATAGGACCTGGGACATGGGAGCCACTTCATAGATTCTAATGCTTGTTGATCCTTTCTATTAAGATGAACCATATAAAACTTTTTTCTTGATTTAATCCTTCTTGATGCACAAAAATGCAATTTCATTTGATTTGAACTTCATGTTTTAGGCAGCTAGAGAAATGACGAGTTGATTCTTGCCCATTGTGGCATAACGAATCTCTTGACAAGCCAAGACCCACATTGTGATGAGCCTCTCACACCCGGACATTCTAAAAACACAGAATCAGCTCAAGTCTGGGTTTTGCTAGCTTCTTCAGGTGCAAAACATGTGCTATGGGTAAGTGCCAGTTTGGAGAACACTCTTAGCCATGGAAAACGGAGAGCATGAGGTTGGTCAAATGATTCAGCTTCTATTTGCTGCTAAACATTAATTAGGCTTTGGTGCCCCTCGAATGCGGAGACCCGCTGTGTGTTCCTCAGAAGGCTTGCAGTCCTGGCATCCTTGCTGTGAGTCTCCCTGACGGCTACCAGAGGAAGGGGCTGGAAAGAGTCTGTGTGCATCTTGTCACTGTGAGTGACTGCACAAGATCTCAGTTGAATCTGGAGACAAAAGGAGTTAGACAAATTGAAGACAAGCTGCCAGTTGTGGTGCAGGGAGCTCCTGAGCGACCAGTTTCCTTAGCAAAAAAGAGCAGCACATTCAAGCAAGGGGATGTAACAAGTTAAGGACTTTGCAGGAATATTTGGCAGGCTCTCTGAAAACAGCAAAAAGCAGGAGACTGTCCCCTGATGGGGGGACACAGTAAGGTGAACACTTCCCTTTGGGTCGCCTTCCTTGGTGGTCAAGCATTATCCAGATACCTTTCATCCAGCCTTGGGTATTAGTTCTGTGACACTGTCAGCCTGGAGCAAATGTATCGTGTTTCCACAGTGTTTGCCTTTCCTGACAAAGGAAGGAAACCTGTCCAGCATTGGTTTGTTGGCTTTACAGACTGAGGTTAGAGGTTATACCTAGCAACTAAGAACAAGAGCGGATTATCCACCACTCGTGGTGGGAGGCACTGTAATAGAAACAGCTCAGCCACTTCACGGTCTATAAGAAATCTGAAGAAACCCCCTCATAATATCTCTTATCATAGGGCCCTTCACTATGGCTAAGACCCTACTTTTCAGCAAATTATCTCTCCAGTGTCCTCATAACAGTGCTATATCCTCAGTCTCGATTTGACATAACTTCTGTCCCCAGGGCTCAGAGGTGTGATCATATACAGCTGTGGATAAAACCATGACAGGAAAGGAGATTCTGCTGGGAGCTAAGAGATACCTAATCACCTTATCGCCAACTATGCCCCTATCAGCTTCAAAATAATTTTTGTCCCAGTCCATCAGTTCTTTCTTCCCATACCTAGAAATGTGTATAACTGAGTGTATGAACACACAAGCACAGATTCAAGTGAAATATAAAATCTCAGTAAAACAGTCCACATCCATTGACTTCCAATAATCATTCCGAAAGTGGAGTTTTGGGATACATAGTATGTCAAAGGGAAAACTATCTCAGTAAAACTCAGAACAAAGGTTTTGAAACACCTTTGTTATATAAAGGTGGAAGGAAATGTCTTGTCTTAAAAAGAATTTACACATTCTTGCATCATTTCTTCCAACTAAAAGAAATCTTTTTGAAGATTGAAAGAAATTTAAATTCTCCATAAACATTTTTGATTTGGGCAGAACTAATGACGCCCTTTGTTGTGTCCTCTCTAGTGTTCACTACACATCCCACTGCACAGGCTGTTTACCCCAATCTCTGAAGTCAAACTGCACGACTCCTGAGGCTCGCATTCACTCAAACTTACTGTGTGAATGGTGCCCAGGAGTTAATGCAAGGTAACTCTCTCCTGAAGGCAGGACGCAGTCCGCATCTGCTCCTGTACATCCCAGTGCCTGGGGAGCATGCATCCTGTCACATTCTTTGCACAACACATTTTTGTTTAGCAAATAAATAAATTTGCTAACTTCACCAGCTAGCGTACAATAAAACATTTGTAAAAACCCCACCAACTAGCAGACAATAAAACATTTGTAATATAGTATCAAAATATTTAAACAGTTGGTTTTGTGAATAAGAAGACACCTAGAGGTAATCTAATTCCATGTATTTTTACATTAAAAAGTAGAAGCCCAAAGTCTATTAAAAGAAAACAAAAGACCCAAATGGCTTTGTCCAGGTTACATAAGTAGACAGGGACAAAGCTGGAGCCAAGACTCGATTCTCTTAGAACCAGGTGATCACTCCACAGTTCCAGGCCTACTCAACACCCACCATAGTCACAATATCAGAAGTGGTTCCTGTGTAACTATTGGCAAAATTCTCATTGGAGTTTGCAGCATCTTAGAAGACTTTTTAAATTAATTTCATGATATAGGTATAATTGGGATCATTTGATATTATCCTGCATGTGTTTAAATGTTATCTACCTAAAGACATTTGAACTAGGTGGGGGAATATCTCCAGAAGTCAATTAAGTAAGTTCAATTTTAGTGAAAGCTGAGACAGTGTGGCTCAGGAGATTAAGTATAGAATTTCCAATTTAATGTTTGGAGTGTGTGTCTTAAATCTGCATAATTGGTGCATGCTGGGAATTGAGACCTATTTCATTTCCTAGAGAATAATGGTCCTGCTACCAATACCCTCTAAGAAGAGTTAGATCATAAGGGGTTTTGTTGTTGTTTGACTACATAACAAATGAAGAAAACATGTGTTCAAATGTAACACACTAGAAATCTATTTATTTTCACTGGGTGACAGCAAAGGCCACAAGCAGTAAAAATGAGCTGCTAAGTTCTTTGCAATTCCCCAAACATGGATTTAATGTACCACACATGTATTTCTAGAAATTATGTCTTTGCTACTAAGAATTATTGTCCTAAAACTCCCACCTATCAAAAAGAAAGTGGCATTATTGATTTTCAGAATTCTTATTTCTTTGATGTCAGTTATCCATACAGGAAAGAAAATCAAAGCCCAAAGGGAATTGGCATTGATGGTGAGGTTGAACTTACAAACGCAGTGGTCTAAAGGGTCTCAGTGATAAATCCAAACTAATCATGACTAGAGAAAAGCAGTATGCAGGGAAGCCTTGCTGGGGAAAACTACATTTTTAAGTATAGGAGGAGGCTATTGAGGGTTACAGGTATGTGTTCTTGAGAGGATAAGATCTGGTGTGCACGGTCATTTGTAAAACCCTATCTGAACAGACAGTAGGAAGTCTTACCAGACCAGGCACTTAAGACTAACTGACATGGATTTTCATTTTGATTTGTTTCTTAGATGGCAACAGAGATGCAAAAACAATGGTTAGGTCATTTGTCCTCTCAATTTTATAGCAAATATCCAGTTATCTGCCTTTTCCCTGAGGCATCATCCTGTGTGTCTTGGAAGGTCAGACTGCTTTTTGTGTTTGCAGCAAAGTAGACACCAAGTAGCTGGTGGGAGGTACCTTCATTGGGAAGTGGAAGAGACTATTATATTAAATCAGGATGAAGGCTAAGGGTTTTAGGACTTAACTTTTGATAGAAAGGAATGTATGTGTCTGATCTTTAAATGTCTGGGGTTTTGAGGTGCTTCGTAGGGTCTGTGGCTCAGGACTCTGGTTGGTGGGACATCATGGAGGAGCCCCAGCCCCAGCACATTCTTTTGGAGCCACTCTGTACACTTCACGTTCTCATTTGTAAAAATGGAATTAAGATGCCCTGCCTACCCTTCAGGGTTGCCACAATTAAATGATCTATTAAATGATAGGATATTTTCCAGCTAACCTGTAAGAAGGGTTTGAAGTTGTCCCAGAATTTGTTCTGTGGAGTCGCTGCAATCTCTTACAGCATCCCAAAAACTTGGAATTTGTTATTCTCATTATACAGATGAGGTAACAGGCTTAGAGAAAAAAGTTGCCCAAGATCACACAGTAGTAAGTAATGGTTAGGATGAGAATTCGGGTCTGAGTCCCAAACATTCTGGAAAAATTGGGTATGTGGTTTTCTACTTTTCCCTAAAACAGTTACCTGCTTTTTTCAGTGGCTTGTGTTCCCGCTGACAGCTCCAGGCCCTGTTTGAATAATTGTAAGTCAACCCTTCGTTAGGGAAGCAAGCCTTAATTATCACTGGGGGACAGAAGGCTGCATCTTCCAGGAATTTGGCAGACCCCAGCAGGAGGCAGCCACAGGTCTTTGGCAAGAGATCACTTTTCAACAACGTTGTCAATTCCAGCGACCCCCGACCTTCCACCTGCAGGTCCCGGAACAGCTGCCGTTCTGTGGGAAGCAGTGGCAGTCTGTCTTCCTTTAAAAGGCAAATGCAGAACCGCCTCCCTGCACCCTGCTGAGATCCCACCTGGGATTTCATCCCCAGAGCAGGGGGTCATCTCCCACACGGAGAAGTTAAGGGAAAAAACGGAGGAGGAGTGGGAGACGGATGGGAGGAGGAAAGAGGGCTTTGACAACAGACCCGAACTCTCCCTTTTAATATAAGCCAGATTTAACATACGTCATTCTGCAAATCTGGGAGTCCAATTTGGGGTTTGTAATTTGCTGCAACCTTGTCCCTGTTCCCTCAAAGTGAGGTGGAGCTATGCCAAGCACATCAAGGTAACTGGTGGAGGATAAAATTTGCCCACTGTGAGCCTGTTTCACTTCCCTATTGTAATTTTTATTTGTGTTGAGGTTTTGTGGCTTTAAAAAATGTCATCTAGATTTATTTTAAAATGAAGGCAAACCAACATCAAAGACAATTAGAGGAAGATGTTTCAGTTTTATAAAGAAACCCTGTTTAACCTTTTATAGCTATAATCTTTTTCAGGGCACGTATAGTAAATGGTTAGGGGACCTTTCACGACCAACTTGCTATATTCCTCTGACCTCAAACTACCCCCCACTCAGGGTGAAAATCCCTTTCCGATAGGATTAGAAGCCCCCTCTCTCCTCCTCCTCAGCCTCTTAATCTAATCCTGTTTGTAACGCAACACGCATGAAGAATAAGAAACAGGCTTCAGTCTCTTCCTGCTGCTCAAGCTTCTGAGGTACAAGAGTCTGATTCTGCCCGTGGCTCACTTTTAGATTGTGGTTCATGAGTTGTTTACTGGATCAGCAGAAGAAAGATTTTATTGAAAGTTTCTCTTAGAAAAAATGGCAGGTGATAGATAACCTGAAGAGCTGGGTTCTTTTTTAATGATATAGATAATTACGTAGAATGTAATTTATTGGCTCATGTAGGAAACTCATGTGCCTCTGTTCTAGGCATTCTTAAGTGATAGATAGCTTAGCCAGCTAGATAGGTAGCTAGCTACATAGATAGGTAAAAATTAGACAGATAGATAGAGGGATAATTTGTTGTTTCTCTAAAGAGCTTTTTAAGAAAGGTACTATTATCCTCATTTACAGATGAGCAAATGGAGTCATACCTACTTTTCTACTCTGCAAATCTCTTTGCATCCGTACTGATGATCAGGCTAACTTTTTGTGCCAAGAAGGTCATTGGTACCAAAACAGCATATTCAACTATCAAAAGAGGTCCTGAAAGTCCACTGGCAGAAGTAAAGGTGTAATAACAGGGGCTCTATGTACTTCAGTGTGCATGGACACACCCCAGTACACAATCACGTGTTTCAGAAACCCCAAGTCTACTCCATGGGAAATTTGCACCATAACAGAACCGGTGGAGTACATGGGCAAGTCTCATGAATTCACTGGACTC
Organism: Manis javanica; assembly: GCF_040802235.1. Taxonomy (NCBI): domain Eukaryota; kingdom Metazoa; phylum Chordata; class Mammalia; order Pholidota; family Manidae; genus Manis; species Manis javanica. The sequence continues at coordinate 157,614,033 of NC_133157.1, forward strand.
ACAGTGACTGTTTCTCTAGTTTTATAATAAAAATGATGGCAGGGGGTCACCCTCAGTTGTCATTATCTAGTCTTTCACTGGTTGAATCCTTCCCAGAACAGAGATTGATTATCAAATTCTCAACCAACATAAACTGTTGTTTGTTCTTTGACACTGGCTATTTGTAAAGTTGTGATTCATATGGGAAACAATCTCAGATTTAGGAAGCACCCCTCACTTAACTTCTCTTTCATTAAAGCAAATAAGCTTTGGAATCCAGTCCTGTTTCTATCACATGCTAACTTTGTTAATCTGATGAAGTTATTTAATTTTGCTAAGCCTCAGTTTACTCAGCTGTAAAGTGGAAGTGATAAACCTATTTCCTGGAACAGCTGAGACAACTGACTTACTGTATAGAAAACATTAGCACAATACTTGATGTGTGGTAAATACTGAATTTTTTTTGAGGGGGAGCACCAATAATTTAATGAGAACAGTGGTGCATTAGTGAAAAGCAATAATTGGAAGCAAAAATGCCTTGGGCTCCTTCTAAGATAAAGAAAAGACATCCTGAAAATAAATAGAAAAACCCTATATATTTCCCTTATAATTGTCCACTAACAGTATTAGAACCTATGTCAATAGGAAAACTATATAGATGTATATATATATAGATGTTCTTCTGGTGCTGGAGTTGAGATGGGAGAGAAATTTTTCTACCTTTTTCTTCTTTTGATTTGATACATTTATATAATGTTTTAAATATTATTATTATTATTATTATTACATTTTTGAAGTATCATTGATATACAACCTTATATTGGTTTCAGATGTACAATGCAGTGATTCAACAGTTACCCACATTATTAAATCCTCATCCCCACAGTGCAGTTACTATCTGTCAACAGAAGAAGATGTTACAGAATCACTGTTTATATTCTCCATGCTGTACTACCATCCCTATGACCAATTTATATTATGATTGAGATTTCTGTGTCCCTTCATTCCCCCCAATCACCTAGCCCAACTCTTCCCCCATGGTAACCACCAGTCCCTTGTCAGTGTCTGTAAGTAAATCTACTGCTATTTTGTTCATCCTGTTTTAGATTGTTTTTATACTCCACAAATATGTGAAATCATAGGATATTTGTCTTTCTCACCTGGCTTATTTCACTGAGCAGATCTTCCATCCATGTTGTTGCAAATAGCAGGATTTCCTTTTTTATGACTGAATAATATTCCATTTTTTATATGTACCACATCTTCTTTATTCATTCATCTATTGATGGACACAGGTTGCTTCCCTTTCTTGGCTATTGTAAATAATGCAGCAATAAACATAGGGGTGCATATATCTTTTCAATTCAGGGATTTTGATTTCTTTGTGTAAATTCCTAAGAGTGGAATTCCTGGGTCCAATTGTATTTCTATTTTTAGTTTTTTGAGGAACCTCGATACTGCTTTCCATATGGCTGCACCAGTTGACATTCCCACCACATTGTAGGAGGGTTTCCCTTTCTCCTCATACTCGCCAGCATTTGTTGTTTCTTGTCTGTTGGATGTTGGCCATCCTAACTGGTGTGAAGTGATATCTCATTGTGGTTTTATTTGCATTTCTCTGATGATTAGCGATGTGGAGCATCTTCTCATGTGCCTGTTGGCCTTTCAAATTTCTTCTTTGGAGAAATGTCTGCCCATTTTTTAATGAGGTTATTCTCTTTTTGGATGTTGAGGCATGTGAGTTCTTTATATGCTAACCCCTTTGGATGTTAACCCCTTATCGGATAAGTCATTTACGAATATATTCTTTCATATTGTAGAATGCCTTTTTGTTCTGCTGATGGTGTCCTTTGCTGTTCTGGAGCTTTTTAGTTTGATGTAGTCCCATTCGTTCATTTTTTATTTTGTTTTCCTTTTCCCTTGTCTGAGGAGATGTGTTGAGGAAAAAGTTGCTAATGTTTATGAAGAGATTTTTGCCTATGTTTTCTTCTATGAGTTTTATGGTTTCATGACTTACATTCAGGTACTTGATCCATTTTGAGATTACTGTTGTATATGGAGTTAGACAATAATCCAGTTTCATTCTCTTACATGTAGCTGTCCAGTTTTGCCTTATTAGATAAGTCATTTATGAATATGTTTTCCCATACTGTAGGATGCCTTTTTGTTTTGCTGATGGTGTCCTTTGCTGTACAGAAGCTTTTTAGTTTGATGTAGTGCCATTCATTTTTATTTTGTTTCCCTTGCCCAAGGAGATGTAATACAAAGTTTTAATATTAAACTTCTATACATTTAAAAACATCTAAGGAGAAAGTTCATGTACATTATAGTCTGATGGAAAGGTCAAGTATAAACAAATAATTCGTATGAGAATTGCTGTAGCATAGATACTTTGGAAATATGAGGTGGTAGTATTGAATGGTTAAGGGATTTGGGTAAGACTTCAGAGAAAGTGACATATTTTGTGGGTTCCCACTGGGGTGTAAGGGACACCACTTGGATCTCTGCAACAGATTAAATATAGGCTTCAACCAACCTTCCCTAGAGCAATAGGACCCACTTCACTGTAGTTAACAAAAATTATGCCCTACACTATATTGATTTGCTATAAAATGAATATCTTTATTGGTCAGCATCTATAATACAAAAGTAAATTTGGTTATAATTCCAGCAAGTCCAGTTAAATTAATGGTATCTATATACAAGGTTAGGAATGAAAAATCCCAGAGACCAAATACATAAATAATCAATAAAATACCCTAGTAAATTCAAGAGGAAAAAAGTGTTGAAATCATAATTCATCATGATTGCACATAACATATTTGTGACTATATTTAATATCCTAACTAGCAATAAAGTTTTACAAGTTACCATCACCATGAGAACATTCCCTTCTACTACATTACTGAGTTTTATCTCTGGATTTGTAATGTTAGCATGATCATTGTGATGTGTTTTTACACATTTTATTCAATGAACCCAAGTGAACTTGCACTAATTACATTTTGGCTGCCTTTCATCATTTTATAAGCTTGAACTGATAGACCCTCAGAGAGTATGTGCTGTTTGGGGTGGTGAAGAGTTCAGATCTTCTTACAAACACAGAGAGAAGATACATAAGAGGGGGAAAAATGCTTTAGCAGTGCCTGAATTACTTATCCTAAATGATTATTTCACAACCTTTAACTTGAGATATTTAGTCTCTAAGTAACTAAGAAATATATAGTAAGAATCCCATCTGGATATTTTCAGAACTCCTAGTTATAACTATGCACCAAATATGGATAAGCATTGGATTATGCAGTACACGGGACCTATGCTGCCCATCCACATGGAATTTACAAACGTTCTACATCGCAAAAGGCTTCAGACGTTGATGTCAGTGGATGATTCTGTGGAAAGGGTAAGCATGTGAACTTGTCCCAGTGATAGATTTTGGCCCAGCTTCCCTTGTTTAGACCCACTCTTGCCAATCTTGTTTTTTTTCTTGTGTTTGATTGGTTGGTTCTTTCATTTTAAATGTGTGTGTGTGTGTCCAGTGAGGTTCTCATCCCTGCCTTACCTTGTCCCCCTTCTATTACCTCTCCAGGCTTGGTTCTTGTGGAGCCAGTGCTAAAGAAGAGACGGAAATAAAAAATCATGGGCTACACCCACAAATACCTTCAGAAATTAAGCAAATAATGTAAATAACTTAAGCAAGTCCAGTATAAGACAATAGGGAATGGTGGGGATTGCAATGAACTTTTAAGTGCCCCCATCTAAAGCACAACTCCAACTAATTTTTGCCATGTAGTATCCAGTTCTTCAGATTTTTTTAAAAGAAGCCATAAATACAAAAATTTGATTTGTGATCTCAAATTTTAAAATACAGCAGAAGCCAGAAAAGACATGCCTAAAGGCTGGATCTAGTGGGATCAGACTCAGAAGTGGCCTATTTTTAAACCCTTGATAACTAGATATAAGAGATGATACTAAAATTTGCTTTAAATATGGATTTTTCAAAGTAAAACCTATAAGTGAGGTGGTGGAAGTTGTTTTGTGGGTTTTTTTCCCAAAAAATAGGTGAACCAAACCTTTAAGTAGAATGTGCCATAATCAAGAATTTTATGTTTCAACTGTATCACTGGTCTTTTTCCTTCCAGAACTGTAAGCAACAAGAAAACATGGAAAATGTTCATGTTTGTTAGCCTTATTAAAGCAACTCCTGCCTTTTAAAAATAATGGACAAGAGATTTGGGGTAAATTGTGGCAACACTATCATCCTCTTGTCTCATCACAATTGCTGCTGACTTGTCTCTGTGCTGTATTTCAGCTGTATAATATGCTCGTGGAGACGGGAGAGCTGGAGAACACATACATCATTTACACTGCCGACCATGGTTACCACATCGGGCAGTTTGGGCTGGTCAAGGGGAAATCCATGCCATATGACTTTGACATCCGTGTGCCTTTCTTTATTCGTGGTCCAAGTGTAGAACCAGGATCAACGTACGTGTTTCTCTGTTTGCAATATTCAGTTGTCATAGCTCTTGTGTGTCTGAGATAATTCAATTACTAGTCTCTGTGTCTGGTTTCCTTTCATCCCAAACAGAAGAGGGTGTATGTAGGTTGGTAATTAAGAAGATGAAAACCTTTCCCCCACCACATGTTAACTAAAGCATACTCTTTAAAAAGAAAGGAAACATAACTGTATCAATGATGAATTCTTTCAAATTGACTAGAAACCATGTCACATGGGACTGTGTACATAGACACAAAATGTGATCTTTAGGAAGATTGTCCTTTCCTTTGAATCAGAGATACCCACCTTTGTAAAAAAACAAACTTTGCCATCCTCTAAGTTTAAACAAAAATTACTATTAAAATTTTTTTTAAAAAAGAAAATTAAATTTTAAAAAGCTTGATTTTCTTTTAAATGAAAAAATCCTAAGGACTAGAGTTCTATTTCTGTCACCTTAGGCAAGTCACTGCATGACTTTGCATCTCTGTTTTCCCATCATAAGATAGGTTTCATATGCTCTGCCAATCACCTCAGAATGTATAAAGCGAAATTGTGTACATAAAACAATTATAGAAAGAGTAAATGTACACAATGCAATAGAATCCAAAATCTGGAATGACCCTTTAAGAGAATCTAGCCTGGACCCCTGACTTAACAGTTAAGAAGCTTGACAGTATAAAGTGACCCTCAGCACCCCCATTTCTGGAAGTGGCAGTGTTGGGATCCAGAGCCCAGAAATTCTGAACTCATCCTTGTGCCTCATCTGCTACGTGACACTCCATCCTGGGGAGAAGGTGATGGTAGTGGCAGTAGGAAGGTTTCTTTTTGGAATCTTACCATGTTTCTTCAGATTATTAGAAACACCTTGGAATTGTCAGATCTAGAGTTAAAGGCTTTATGTAAGAAAGACTAAGTATCATGAATTGGATTCAACTATAAAAATCTTGTGTCCTTTTTTAGAAGAATTATTTTGTTTTAAACCCCAGTTTAACATAGGGATTATGGACTAGCAGGTTTTAGAAGAAAGCATACATCCTACAAAACTGGCCAGAGCTCAGGAGTAACGCCATCTCTGCGGGTAGGAGTCAGTTAATCGTGCTCTATGCCACTGCCTCTGACCAGTCAGCCACTGGCCAAATGCACCCACTCAATGCTAAGAGATCAGACAAGGAGGGGAGAAACATTAAAGGACAATGAGACATAGGGTGGAGAAAGTGACCTTCAGTACCACCTCCACTGGTTTCGGGGCTGGGGCATGACCATGTGTCCCTTTCAGTGTCCCACAGATTGTTCTCAACATCGACCTGGCCCCTACGATCCTGGATATCGCTGGCCTTGACACACCTCCTGATGTGGATGGCAAGTCTGTCCTCAAGCTTCTGGACTTGGAAAAGCCAGGTAACAGGTGTGTCACTTCTCTTTCGTCCAGCCAGCCCCAGCCGGCTCCCAGAGCCAGCTAGCAGTGAAAAAAGGGAAGCAGAGTGTGTTTTGCTGAGAATGAGACCAGCTGAGCTTTCTCGGCTGCTTGTGAGCAGTGTATTGATGGAGATGCAGTCATGGTCTGTGGGAAGTGAGAGGTGTTTCTTTAAATAAACTGTTAGCACAGATCCATTTGGAAAAACAGCCAGATGCCAACAGTAAATATTATTATTTTGCTTTCAGGTTTCGAACAAACAAGAAGGCCAAAATTTGGCGTGATACATTCCTCGTGGAAAGAGGGTAATTATTGGTTCCTGGGGTGCTTCTGGGAACCAGTCCTAGTGAGCAGCTCTCCCTGCTGGGTATTTTTCCCCTTATTTTGGTTTACTAAGCATTCAGATTTTGTAAGCTTAGTCACAAGGTTGAATGGTTTGCTACTCATTCTCCTGGCCAACAGAGTAATGATAGTTGCATCAGAATTGTAAAGAATAAATAATCTTAAGACTGGATCCAAGCATGGATATGTATTTACACTTGCATTTCTCAGCCTTGGTTCCTAATCAGACCAGTCAATTGACTTTCTCAACCATCCTTACCAAGTCCTGCCTGGCATCTCCTCTCTACTTCTTTTCCTTATGTGCTTTTCCTAGTTTTAAATATGCAAATATGTGAGATTGTAATTATTTCCAGAGTCACTTCTGTGTTTCCCTTTTTGATTGACAATGCTACTTGTTTATCTCCATACATACATTGAGAGAAAACTGAATTGTATTCAGTTTAATTGTTAAGTTTAAACATTAATGCCCAAAGATTTGGAATTTGTGCTTTTGGGGGAGAATGATTCTTGCTAGTCCGACCTCTTCATAGTATCCCTTGTAAGTTACACAAAAGACTCATCAAATGTTAAACTCCTATGGACAGAGCCTTAACATCTATTTCTTGTGGAGGAATAGAAGAATCTTGTGGAAGAATGTGGAGTCATATCCCAGGGAAGAAAGAGAATCGGCAGGACTCAGGCAAAGTAATTCAGATCACTTTTCACATAAGAAACTTCCCTTTCTGTCAAAGGAAATTTCTACGAAAGAAGGAAGAATCCAGCAAGAATATCCAACAATCAAATCATTTGCCCAAATATGAGAGGGTCAAAGAACTGTGCCAGCAGGCCAGGTACCAGACAGCCTGTGAACAGCCTGGGCAGGTGAGTGACACAGCTTTTGTCCACCACCACTTAGTTGCTCTACCATTTCTAATTTAAAATTTTTTCAGTATGTAAAATAATGTACGTTTATATATTAATAGGCTTTTAATGGTGATCACAGAGTACTCACTGAAACACCTCTTCCTTGACCAATGCAAACTAGGCCTCCTCATCACTGCGGGCCCCCTCCATCTAAAAAAGATGGCACCCTCAGAGAAAGTTCTAGATTTACACCCAGTTAGCCAACACCAGTTCAAGACATCAGATACATGAAATGGGTAGCCAGGTTAGAAAGATCAGAGACTCATTCCATCTAAGAAGAAGCTACTATCCCTGGGGGTCCTGTTAACTGGTCATCAAGAAGGGCCAAGAGGCTACTTAGTTAAGATCATGGACAGATGCTGAGGCTCTGGGCAGTGAGCACCCTAAGAGACACACTGGGGTCTTCCCATCCTGGACTATAGTCAGATGCCATCAACCCACAGAGAAGGACAGAATCTATAACCAAGATTGGGGAATGAAAAGGAAAATCATGTTCTGTTTGTTTATTGTTTCTACATCTGCTTGCAGAATTTTTGGCATCAAATACTTCATTAGAATAATCCTCTTTGTTAGTAGAAATATCATTTCAGAATTCAGGGCTAACCAGAACTCCAACCATTATTAATGAGAACTAAAGAGAAACCATGTGTTGAATTAAAACAGACCTGTTTGAAAGGAAAATGAAAATATATGGACACAAACTATTTTAAACACTCTTGATTGAAATCTACACTAGCTAAAAGAAATGCAGTGTCATCATGAGAGAGGACCTGAATTTCTGGCTAAGTCATTGCAGTTTAGAACAAAATGGAAGGAAAGAGACCAGATTCATAACTGGATAGCCTGGTTATTATTAAAATGTCCTCATTCATTTATCCTCTTATTGTATGATATCTAGCTTATTAAATAGACATTCACAATCAACAGCTTGATCCTCGTACTCTCCGTATTTCCTCCTGCCTTTTTGTATTCAGGAATTCCTTTGAAATAGAAAAGGATGGGGACAGAGTTTTTGAAGGAAGGAATAAAATCAGGCTTTCATGGCATTCTAGTAAGTCTTTAATTTCGAGTGTTTAGTAGAGAAGCTTAGGCTTATTCATTATATTTTAATTTGATGTCTTCAAACCCTTCTTATGGAAGCTCTAAATATTATTATGACTAAAACCTCAGAATTGTTCTGTAGCTCTAAAATGACTTTTATGAGCCAGCCTCAACAGACTGATTTACTTTTATTCAGGAGCTGGAAATCTTCAGTTTAAAAATATCTTATGCAAATTGGTGATTCTGTTACTATTTTAGCCATCCAAGTGTGAGCATTATAACCATTTGGGAAAAAGGTACACTGCCTACCTTTCAGTATATAATTTTGCAAACCATATGGCTTGACTGAAATTTTAACACATGCCCTAAAGGACAAATGTCACATAAACTGGATTATGGTACTTTGGGACAAGCTCTTCACTTATGTGCTCAATGCTAACTGTATTAAAAACTTTACTTTGCTTTCACATATTTTCCTAAACTTGTTTTGCCTCATGGAATGCTTTAATATCTGGCTCCCTGGAACTTTCCTCTACTGTTTTATTTCCATGTGAATCAGTCTGAATTTAAATTCTATCATATGGATCTATGAGAACATTAGCAACAATCTCTTAGAAGTGCCTAAATTAGAATAAAAAATTACTATGCCTCTGATGGTATTTTTTTCTATAGGTGGTGCTCAAACCATAGCTTAAAAATCTGGGAACCTCAAGGAAATTTTGAGCCTCTTCAAGGTGGTTATCAAATCTGTGGGTAAAACCTGATAGCTCTGTTGTGTTCTATAGAATCTTTATGTTTTGGCCTTTTGCTCTTTCTGTCTGGCTAGTTTGAAGATTCTCTTTTAGTTACAATATCAGTGACTTATAAAAACAGAAGAAAAATGTCCAGAATAATGAGATTGTATTGTTCAGGATAAAGATGACAGCTAAGCTAGAACTAACCTGCTTGGAATCCCTTCACCTGACATTGATTTCACACCTGGCCTGTGCCCATCATCTCTTCCTCTAACCAAGGTTAACTGCTTTCCTTTAAAGGCAGCATAATCTTGTCTTTGAAGGGACCCTCCCTGGGATGTAGAGGACAAATCAGCACAATTAGCCCCATTCTTTTCACATCCAATCCCCAAAGAGATAATGCATGCCCCCCTTCCACACACCCCTATGGCTAATGTCACCTAAGGATTCTTCAGGAGGGTCAGTATAGATGCATGAAATAGAGTAAATAAGGGGAAGAGAAATTTGAAGTCAAAGGTTTGGGTTAGAATGTCAGCATCCACTGCTCTCTAGTTGCATGTTCTGGGACAAGACATTTGATTCCTCCTGAGTCTCATGTTTTCTATCTGTCAAATAAAGAAAATTCATCTCAGTCTTGTGAGGATTAAGTGATACCATATACATAAAATTCTGGATGAACTGTAAAGCAAAGTGCAAATGTTGGGTGTTGTTATTGTTCCAGGCCATCGTACCTGCTGTTTTCATTCCTATGAAGCCAACAGGGAATTAAAATGGGCTGGAATCCCAGACATTTGGCATCACTTCTTCACTATGTGAACACAACAACCAGCAGGGACTAATTAAGACAGCATGGACATATGTGTTTGCATTACTTTCATGTTCCTGAATTGCTACAAGGCTGAGTGTGCATTTCCACCACTCTGTCAGCTGGCATTACACCCCCAAGCACATTTATGTACAAATGAAACTCACAGACTCACACTCATGTGCAAATCTCAATTTTTGTCTGAAGAGACTTGGTTCAACAGAGAACACAAATCAGTAATGCTCAATTCACTGGGCAGCTTTTGAAAATACAGGTGCACAGCCTTACCCTAGACCAATCAGATTAAAATGTCTGGAGGTGGAGGCCAAAGCATCTGTATTTTTTAACACAGTTAAGAACCAGAGGCCAACAATCAGGGAATGTCAAGTTTGGAAGGAGTCTTAGGAATATAATTGAATGATAGCATTTTCCTAATATGGAAATTTAGATCCGGAGCCCTTAAGCTACAAACCCAGAGTCAGAATCTACATCTCTTCACATCATGTTCAATCCTTTCTTCCCCAGAACATGCTGCCTTTACAAAATGTAAATGTAGATTTTCGCTTTGAAAGTATATGTGGCAATGGCTTGGCTGAAGTCATGGATTTAGGACCCACTTGCAACCTCTGGGGAACTGGTTTTCAACCATAACTGTACATTAGAATCTCATAAGCAGCTTTAGAAATGTTCACGTTCAAGTCCCAGGACAAGCAAATTAAATCAGAACCTCTGGGGTTGGGACCCAGATATTGGTGGTGTTCTTTTTTCAAACTCATAGGTGATTTCTATGAGCAGCCAAGATTGAGAATCACTCATGTTGTGTAAACATTATTATTTGTTTTGTTTTTCTTCTAGATATAGCTGTTGGCTCCTTTACTAGGAGTCATATAAAAGAAATTCTCTGGGGCATTCAATTTTTAAGTATGTTTATATATTCTCTGTCATTTAAGAGGGAAAAAAGTAGCTTGTTTTGTTTTTATACAGCAAATGTCATGCCCTTCTGTTGAGTTGTTGAATTCTAGCATCTTTTCAATTTAGTTTGCCTTTCTATTATTTATCAGATAAAATGAAAGATTTGTTTAAAATTCAGAAAAAATGAGCAAGCAGAGACTATTACAAAGGAAATTAGAACACAACTTATTGACTATGAACTGGTTTAGCTCCAGGATCTATGTTCTCATCCCAAAATTATCCCTCTGACCATTCATCTCTCTGACCCTTTGTGACTAGTTGCAGAACAGAAATAAAAAGACGTTTCCGGTAAGATCTGGTTAGAATTGTTAGCTTGCCAGAAATTGACAGCCTATTTCCAGAAACTCACTGAGCCCTGGTTAAAATCACAATGTGGCTCAAAATCAGTGTGGCTCATAGACATTTCCCCCTGGCCCTGCTGATACCAGAGGGTGTGGCCAGAAGGGCTGAGTCCCCAGTGCCATTCTTTGGCTGAACTCTGTCTGCCCGGAGGCCCAGTACAGATGCGTGAGCCTCAAAACCTTGCTTCCTCCCCTATTCAACCTGCTTGGAGGGACGTGTCGGAATAATTGTGCATCTACTTGATTAGATGTTTTTGCATCTGTGCATTTTTCAAAATGCAAATAGCAGGGTTAAATGTCAAGCCATATTTAATGATGTTCCAAACAAGTCAGAAGAACAAACTTGGGGACAAACCTTTCGCTTCCAAATGTAATACAGAATGTGACCCTGCCCTGTTTAATTGACACCGTCATACTCCCAACTATTCCCTAACTCAGCCCCCTCTGGCCAGGTTCCGTTCCTCCCTGTCTCTTAAATATTACAGTCTCATCTGCATGGAGATTGTTGCCTCTGGCTTCCCAAATGCTGTCCCCTCAACGGAGGCCCACCTGAAGCCTCACACTCTACCCCAAACCACTCTCCTTTTTATTGGTGTCCTAGTCAGCTGGGATTGCAACTGGGAGTGAACATGGGCAAGTTACTTAACCTAACTCTGCCTCAGTTTCTTCATCTGTAAAATGGGACAAAAATAGTACCTGCCTCAGGGGGGCTTGTTGTAAAGATTAGATGGATTAAATGTATTAAGTGTCTGAGACAGTACCTGGCACATAGTGAGCCCTCAACACATGATGCTGTCTGTTCTTGGCCAAGGTCATTTCACCAATTTTATTTTCCCTGCACTGCAAGAACCATACTTCTTCCCAATGTTCCAACATTGAATTTTACAAATGATTGTCAGATTAAACCCTAAAGGAGGAAACATTTTCTCTCTCTCCTGATTTTCCTTCCCTTCCATTTTCCCTCCCCCATCCCATCTTGTCCCAAGGAGACATAAGTAACTTGGCTTCATATTTGTGATAAAATTTGACAGTGGCTTGAGCTGAGCAATGGTTTGAATAAGGATGTTTACATGGTCTTTTTATATTCCACAGTGTTGATATGAAAGTTCTAAACACATGTTCATAAGCAGGTAACTGCTTTTCATGAATTTGGTAGTGGCCTAAAGGATAATTGGGTTATCAGAAAATTACTTTATGGTTGTTCCATTTTAGAGAACATGATTTGACCTGCATTACGACCAAATCCACATAATATGATGTATAATAACGGGGAGAACTAATGTGTGTGTGTAAAATTAAGCTTTCATTGCAAGTATACTTTTGAAAAAGTTGTAGCCAAATTTTGTTTCTCCCTTATTAAAATGTATATGAGTAGCCATAAATCAGAATATAGAACATTCTTAATTAATCTGAGAAATATATGCAATGCAAAATATAGAAACTATCATGATTATCTAGTGGTTACTGCAGGAAAGGAAAGTAACCAGAGTCCTATCGTCATCTAATATTGTGCTAGCATTTTACATGGAACACTTTACACCTGAAAACTATTCTATAAAATAGATACAGTGGCCATTAGAAGTATGAGGAGACTGAAGCTCAGATGGCAAAGTAACTTCACCAAAGTCACATGGCTAGAAGGGCGATATATCTGAGTTCAAACCAGAACTATGTGATTCAAAGTCATGGTCTCCCCACTAAATAATAATTACTATGTTATATACAATTTGTAACTAGGAAACATTAATTTGCCCAAGGATTGGATGACCATTTTTAAAGGTCAATTATAATAGGACTGCTCTGGTTTCATATAAGGTATCTTTTCCTCAGAACTCCAAAAACACTCAACAGTTTATTCACATGACATATCCTTGAGGCCAGGAGGCACAAGTTTTATTTTACCAGATGTGGAATCTGGAAGAACAAAGAGATTCTGCAGTTTGCTCAAGGCCATAGTTATCAGCAAAAAAGAAATCAAAATTGAGGTCTTCAAATCCTTAACCCAATACTTGTCTCCATTAAAAATGGCTACCTTTCATCAGGTTTATATTAGATCAAATTCTTAAAGTAATAAACTGTGTGTGTGTGTGTTTAATAATAATAATGATAGCAGCTGCCTTTGTTGAGTACCTACAATGTGCTGAGTTCTTCCTATATGTCATCTCTAATGCTCGTGACTCTGCCCAAGCTTAGATTGTATAGCTGACTTGGTCAAGGTTACCTAGCAATGTGATAAAGCTGATATTCCAATCCAGACTTTTCGAGCTTAAAAGTCCAGACTAAGCCACATCAATATGGGTATAAAATGCTATTCCCAAGTCCCAGGCAGCATATAGGTGACAACATCCTACTCCAAAAAATGAAGTATGGCAGCACTTAAGGCTCTTGTGAAGACTAAGTGCATAAATGTGTATAAAGCATCCTAGCCCAGTACCTGGCAGCAAAGAGAGTTCAGTAGATGATAACAATGGAGGTGAAGATGGTGTTGAATGGAATTGTTTAAAAGGCATTGGGCATAGTTCTCATTAGGTTTGATTCTAACAGACTAGCTGCACGCATGAGTCCTTGTCCCAAAATTACCAATCTTCTCTTCTCCATCAGGTGTTATTTATATACAGGCATATATAATCAATCAAAAACATAATGTATAATTACTAAACAGAGTGATTCAATGTTGAGTAACTTTAGGGAAAAATTCAGGACCATGAGACATGGTCCCTGTCCTTAATTCCTAGTTCCAGTGTAGTCAGAAAGGCTAAAATGAAATAATAATAACTTATGAAATTACTCATTTATCTAGCACCTCACCTACAGTACATGTGCAGTAATAGTTGTGTATTAACCAAATGTGTGCTAAATTATTGGTACAAATGAGTCAGGAATTTACAGAAGGGGGGAGTGGTTGGATTAAGACACTTGGGTTTGGCCAAGTAACTACTTTACTGATACACTTCCAGAGAACAGATAAAAGTGAGACAGTGTGACATCTGTATTTCTGTAAGGGCACTTGTTCAACAAAGCTTATTTCTGAGGCTAACACTGTGGCCCATTAGCAGATACCTCACCGGAGTTCATGCTTTCTTCTAATTCCTGAAGTTCCTCTGCATTGCAAAATCGTCTCTTCTCATTATTTTCACCATTTAAATGGCTCGAGGCATGAGTTTCAGAGTAATTCCCTTAAAAATTCTCTTCTTCGTTTCCATCTATAAGCTCTCTAAGTAAGATGACCGTGTTAGTTGCAGCCATTTCAAGGTTTTATTACTCAGCCATAAAAGTTGTCATGATATCAAACACTGAGATGACTGTGGCAAATGTGTGATAATTACATCTCATTAAAATTCCTTGTATGCTTGCCACTAAGGAGATTTTCAAAGCCTCTAGCTAATTACTCTATCTAGTAGGGTCTACAACTTATTCAAAAGGTCCATGGCATGGAAAAGAACTGGCATTTTTGTTTTATACAGGGATGAGTGTTTTATACAGGGATGAGTGTAGGTATACGCACACAGGTAGTATATGTGAGTGTGTGTGTGTGCATATACATGCATATATTATGTATTTTTGACTTTGTATGATAAGTCATCAGTGCCAAGGACAGTGCCAGACCTCAGTTTTGGTTAAATTCAGCTCTTCGGGAAGGAAACACTCCTCCCCTTCATATCTATCCCAAAGGGCACCAGCAAGGAATTTGGCCAATGGGAAAATGCAGGTTGGATTCCACATAGGCTAAGTTACTAAAAATTATGCTTATAGTGTATGTTCTACAGGAATCCAATTGTAGCCTCAGCTCTTCTAAGCCAAAAAAATCATGCACAGTGGTTATAAGGAAGGTTTTTGCTGTAGTTGAGTTGTAAAAATTATTATTTATACTGAAGTTGATACAAGTTGGAAGCACAAAAAGACAAGGCCATATCTTCCAAGAATACAGTCAGCCACATTTTTCTCTCCAATAGAAAATGAGTACTTCTTAAGATTCTGCTTGGCTGTGAATTGGGAATCCACTGGCCACTTCTTTTGTTGCTATAGAGCACAAAGTGGTCAACTCCTAGTTTTTGAATACTTGAGGTAGAGATTACCCGGTGGGTGGATACAATTTGGATCTAAGACAGGTACAGATAGAGACAGACACTCGACACCCCTAATCCCAGCCTTTCTGGAGCTTGACAGGTTATCATTTTGATGACACATTACACCAGCAAGAATTCTACACACCATCTGCTTATTTCTTAATGGAATTGTGTATTAGTTTCTGAGACCTTTTTTGAGAATTTCATGGCACCTCCTCACACCAAATGGAATATCCTGGGAGTGCCACAAACCCAAGCTTGAAAATCACTTGTCTCCAAGTTGTATGGCAGAACCATGGACTAGACCACCTGCAGTTTCCTGCTAAAAGTATGAAAACTAAGTTTCGTTACCTGTTAACTAACTGTAGGGAGACAGTGAGGAGAACTGGTTACTCTTCAGTAGAGCCCGTAGTCCTGCCAGTGTAGGCGAGCTAGTAGTGTTTGTCGGTTCAGCTTGAGTCTGACCTGGTTACATCAATACATTTCTAGATGAATCTTCCTTTCCACACCCACATCCGAAATACATACATCCCTCTCAGAGACTCACCCATCCGAGCTACTTAGACCTAAATACGTGCCTTTTGCCTCCACCCCCAGCAGGAGTTCCAGATGCACAAAGGTCCAGTAACCAGGTATATATCTAAAGCAGTTGTACTTAACCCCAGTTAAATCAGAATTACCTCAGGATCTTCTGAGAATCCTGATGTCCAGCCGATCATGAGGACCAGTGATCTGACATGACTGATCTGAGGACCAGTGATCTGAAGCCATTTGCCTCATCAAGTTGGCTTCACTTTTTGGGTCTTTTTTTTAAATCATACCCCACTCAGATTTTCTTATATTCTTATTTGTATTGCCTTTCTCTTGAGCCTTCTTCTCTGGATGGAGGTGCTAAACATTCAGGATATCCTGGCCAACCCATGAAAGAAGGTTGTCACCTGATGTGTCTTGAAAAAACAAACTCAGGGGCACCAAAAGTAAATGGGGCTAAAACAAAATCATAGCGCAAGCCCTATAGATCTTCGATTTGGGAACTGTATGATAGGAGTTCAAAGGCAGCTCTGATAACTCAAGTTATTATAGGCACATAATTCCTCTAAGAGAAAACAAACCACGACTCTGCACCCTGGTCCATGGTGAATGATTGCACACCATTCTGTACATGAATGCCATTTGTCTGCTGACTAAGCCATCTGCGACTCTTGGCCAAACTTCACCTTGCAATAGGACACTTTGAAATCCAGATGTAACCCAAAGTATGCTACCCCAAACAAGGGGGTAAGAGGCGGTCATTTATGTGGTGCATGAAAGTACATCTTTTATTTAATAATTTTTTATTTATTTTTATACATATTTGGAAATACATAACTGGCACAACAAACACATAACTTTACAAGTTTTGGTGTTTTGGCCATGGTTTGGAAATGTATCCATTTAAAGCAAAGCATCAATAAATAATTGTGCATAGGTAATACTCATAAAAAGAAGGGGGAAAAAAGGACAAATGTCTGAGAGCAGTACCTTACAGTGAGTTGTAAGAACCGCAGTCAACTTGAAATTGAGGTCAGTGTTCTTCCTGCTTCCCAATGTGCCATTTTCAGGAAGAAGCAAGGGGAAAATAACAAGTTAAAAAAAGGTTATCAGGTCTTTAAGTAAGATGTGCAGGATCCCATGAAATGACCCCAAAGTGAAGTGCTTTTATTTGAGCCAAACTGATATGCAAGAAGCAATGGGGGCACTGGGACCCAGCCATGGCTTACCGATCTAGAACTGAGCCTGTAGCCCCTCAGCATAAGGCAGCCCAAGGCTGCTCCCCCAGGTGTGTTTGTTGTGAAGGTGAACAATGTCTCTGCAGGAGCTGCTTGCTCTGCTGGGTATGCAGCGTTTGTAGAAGGGAAGGAAAGGCAGGAAGAAAACCGGACATGTTCGCTAACGTCTGGGGTATGTGAAAGCTGACTCACCGTGATGGACTCAGATGAAGTTAGTCTCCCTCTTCCTCACCCACCCCTCCTCCCTGGCTCATGTTAGACATTCAGGGGCAGGGAACAAAGCCACCAAGTCTGTTTTTCCAGAGAAAGAGCGTTCTGGTGAGAGCAGCCCTGACAGCTGTGCTTGGTGGCTTGGTGAATGAAGGTCTTTTCCATGTTTCACTCAAGGCTCTGTTTAGTCTGGATGCTGAGGATTTATTTATCAATTTTTGGCTCTAGTGTCAGTGAGGTAATTCTGATTCCCAATGATTTTGTTGTCATCTGTATTTGCCTACAGTGAAAGAAATAACTATGAGAACTGGGAGTCGATGTATGGCAGGATCACTTAAAAGCTTGCCTTTCTTCATTTGCTCTCTGCAACGGTGTTGCCAGTCTCCTAAAAATGAAAACAGCAGTGCTTAATAAAAAACACCTGGATCAGGATCGGTAACCCACTCTCATGTTGGCTTTTGCAGAAGTGGCAGTGCATTGAGGATGCGTCTGGCAAGCTTCGGATTCACAAGTGCAAAGGATCTGGTGACCTGCTCTCCATCCGGCAGAGCACGCGGAACCTCTACTCTCGCGGCTTCCACAGCGAGGACAAAGAGTGCAATTGTGGAGAGTCTGGTTATCGGGCCAGCAGAAGCCAGAGGAAGAGTCAAAGGCAGTTTCTAAGAAACCAGGGGACTCCGAGTAAGCCACACACTGTGACCTTCTTGGCGACAGCCCGAGGCTTTTGGGAATGGACGTTAGAGCAGGCTGGCTTCTTCTACATTTAGATACTGTCAGTTCACAGCTACAGGGCTAAAAGCAAAATAATTGCTCTGTTTAAAATATGAAAGCTAGGATAACTTGAAATTTTGCTTTGTGAACATTTTCAGTTAGGCACAGAATTAAAATATATTTAGTAAAAGCCCCAGACACAAACATACACACATAAAAAGAGCTGTAAAGGGCAAAAGGGCATGGTTAGGAGCAAAAGGTCAGTTTTATTTTACCTTAATACTAATGTCCTGATTTGTCCACCTTAAGTTACTTAAAAAAAAAAAAGAAAAAAATGGAAGCTTTCAGTGTTTGTGCATTTAACTAATAGGAAAAGTATAAATACTTTTAAAGGCATATCTCTTTTAAGACAATATATATATTTTTTAACTTCTCTGGTGTTGAGTGGCAGGGTCAAACTAGTCAAATTCCATATGAAAAGCACTGCCTAGCATTTCTTTATCAAAACTCTTACCAGGAAGCTCTGAGATTCCTGTGATTATATAGGTACGAAAACCTGAAGTCGGACACCTTCTATGAAAGAATGGGAGTCTACTGCCACCTAGTGGCACAATATGAAAAGTGCCATTTCTGTAATAATTCTTTTCTATACCAGTTTGGAAATAAGCAGAATACATAAAAGTTCAATTCCGCATCCAAAATTAGGAAATCAAATCGTTCACTAGAATGATGAAAGTCCTTAGAACATATTTTTCTATCCTGGACTCTAAAGATGGACTCTAGGGGATCAAAAGTCCGCTAACATTTTATCTTAAAGTTCAAGTATATTCCATGTATGTATGCACATTTTTCTGGATGTCCACAACTTTTAACAAGTTTTTAAAGGAACTCATAACCTAAAAGGCCAAGAACCATTGATGTGGGAGATTTTCTTTTCCACGTGAGGGAAAATGCCGGGTTTAATAATTCACACAGAGATACCAAATGGAAAACTGCCAAGGGACAAGGCCCTCTGACACCCGCCTCATGGAAGCTAGCTACCAATGTTCAGCTGATGGGTAGGGGCAGCCTCTTCTCTCTGGAAGGCAGATGTCTTTCTCCAAGCACTGACCATAAAGCGTTTTCAATGTTGAGCACAAACTGGAGAGGTCTGGAGACACTTTTCAAGCCCATGAAATCTTAGGTATTTGAGAGCCAGGAGTTGGTTCTCCTCTTTTCCACAGTGACAGAGCTGGTGATCACTCTCCGTGACCTGCCAACTGGCATTTCCTCATCTGGAAACTGCCATCAGAGTAGGATTCTATAGAGAGCATGGGGATTCTGATTCCCCAGCCAGTGCACTCCCTTCTCCAACTTCAGCAGCAGCTGGAGAGAAAAGGCCATGGGAGTGTGTGCCTCCAGAGCCTAAGGGCATGTGGTAAGGAGGGACAAATGCTTGCGTGTTACAGCCATTATCTAGCACACTTCGAGCCCTGACAGTGGTCTATAGTAACCAGGAAGCATGCTGGCCTTATTCCCCACATGGCAAGTATTAAAAGTCAGTTGTCTGATGAAAGCATCTGCAAAACTTAATTTTTCTTAATGCAAATAGAAGGTGTCTAGAACATTTTACCTTTTTTGAAAAAGCAACCCAGCATAGTGGGAAGACTTTGTAGTCTTTAGAATCTGATAGATTGTAGTCCTGGCTCCCATAGGGATTGACTGTATAACCTTGGCGAAGCCTCTCTCTTCCCATCCATAATATGAGGATAATAAAGCCAAATTCATGAACCTGTTTTGACAATCTGGTAAGTTTTTAATGTAAGGATTTATGATGATAATAACTATCAAGACTGTGGATTAGAGATAAGTACAAGGTGAATTCTACATAGTAAAATCTCAATAAATGATAGTCATCATTATTATTCTTAATACCATAGGTGGGAATAGAGTTTTATCCAAGCACACAGCCTTATCAGTTCATGTTGAGAACTCAAGGGCACTGTGATGTCCCTCGGCAATGCCTGCCCTTTCCCAAAATGCTCACCGAGGCAGGTGATGATTTTGTTTCCTCCCAAACTATAGCTGAACATCCATATTAACATATTATCCTTGATTTCCAGAGTACAAGCCCAGATTTGTCCATACTCGACAGACACGTTCTTTGTCAGTCGAATTTGAAGGTGAAATATATGACATAAACCTGGAAGAAGAAGAACTGCAAGTGTTGCGACCAAGAAACATCGCCAAGCGTCACGATGAAGGCCACGAGGGCCCCAGAGGTCGCCAGGCTGCCAGTGGCAGGGACGCGATGCCGGCCGACAGAGGCAGTGCCGTGGGCCTGCCCGCCACCGTCCGAGTCACACACAAGTAGGGAGACTTGGGCGTTCACAAGGGCTGGGTTCAAAGTCATCCCCCATCTTATCAGTCACCTTTACAAAACGTAATAGCACTCAGCAGTAGGGAGCTGGGGGCTGAAGCAGCAGCGAGGTGTCCAAACAGTTCTATATTTGGACGCGTGCTTTGGGTCCCATTTCACATTAAGGCTGAGCAGCTGGGAATTGAGCCAACGTGATTCTGTCGCATCTTGGCCTGGCAGGCGTGGAGTTCTGCCCTTGAGCAATTACCTGTGTGGGAGTCAGAAAGCAGATGGAAACCATCACTGGGGCTGGTAGAGGCTCTCCGCACTGCGTGGTGACAGGCTCAGGGCAGGTATACAATCATGGCCTCAGCAACAAAACACAGTCCAAGGGAGAAGCTTCCAGAGAGATGGCATGTGTAAGATGCTGGGGCATCGACCTTGTCCGGGTAGATCCCAGAGAGCATGTGGAAACAAAGGACGGCCATTCCCTCTCGGCTTGAACGGGCCACCCTGGTTCCTCAGTTCCTTCCAAAACCTGGTCACTCTCTGGATAGAGAAATATTTTCTTTCTGAGTTTATTAGCAAGAACTTTGTTTTCTCTTTTATTTCTGTCACTTTAGAGAGAGGCAGAGTACCACAAACCCTGCCAGGAGTTGATCTTTAGGACCCATCTCCCGATGCTGTAGTTGTCAAGTGATGTGCTAAGAGACTTAGACTGGGATCTGTTTCTCTCACTATTCCTGGGGCTGTTTCTTTGTTTCAAACTTACCAGGGCAGTTCAGGCAGGCCCTTTGTAACAACCTGTGGGATGAATGACCCCCTTCCAACTCTACATTTCTGCAAACAAGCTATTTCCATTATACCTGTGAAAACCTCATTTTTTTTCTAAAATGTTTGGTGGGACTTTTAAAGCTGAGGATGTCTTGGTATCTGTCCACAGGGACATGGATACTGAATGCTGCCTTGAGAGGTGACCTTAGTGATCTCTCTCCAACACCATGCTTTGCCCACACCAGTAGCCAGGAGACATTCCCACGTCTTCTTGTCTGTGGCTCAGCTCCAAACAACTACTTGCATCCAAATGAAGAGTTTAGAGGATACTTATGTTCCTTTGCTATTTCTAATGTTTTTAAATATTAGAATATAAACCTATTGCTGATGTTTCTTGCTTGTTCTTTTTTTCAGGTGCTTTATTCTTCCAAATGATACAATCCACTGTGAGAGAGAATTGTATCAATCAACCAGAGCCTGGAAGGACCACAAGGCATACATCGATAAAGAGGTCAGCCATGGCTGTGGCTGGGGAGCACAGTCCAGACTGGTGGGACATCCTGTGTGTTCACTTCATCTTTTCTATAATTATGTAAAAAATAGAATATAGCCAGGTATTTGTCTTTCTCCAGTCATGTGATAGTCCTGACTGAAAATGAAGGGTGAGGAAAGAATGCAAATTGACTCAATGCCTTTTGAAACCTTTGTGAGAAAGTGATTCAGTTACATGTGAGACATGTGTCGATGTTTATCCGTAATACGTCAGTTGGAATAGAGAGGTAGACATATTCTATGCCCAGTGTGTTTCCAAATCAATAGTCATCTCACCTGAATATCTGTAACTATGGAGCACAGAAAATAAGGTAAAAAGAAAGGTACTTAGTATAGAAAATCCTTACCTTTACATGTAATTGTTCTAATACATGTTTTCCAGATTGAAGCTTTGCAAGATAAAATTAAGAATTTAAGAGAAGTGAGAGGACACCTAAAGAGAAGAAAGCCTGAGGAATGTGGCTGTAGTAAACAGAGGTGAGCCAGCATCCGTTCCACAGTCTCCTTTCCAAAAACTCAGTTTTACACAAGCCACAGGGTTAGCACTAGGGTCGATTCTCTTATACCAATAGAAAGCTTCATCAGCTGAATTCATTATCATACATTGTAAAGACCTAAACTATTTAGGTCAGATCAAATATGACATAAACCTAAGCAGAAGTTCAAAAAGTCCCAGTAAGCTAAGAGATTTACAGCAAAATAACTGCTTTCCTCCTATTTTTATTTCTTTTTATGTAAATGAATTTTAGATACATTTTATGTAAATGAACTGTTTTGATCAAATGCACAATTATGAAGACTCACATTTTAATCTTCTTGCCTGCAGCTATTACACTAAAGAGAAGGGTGTAAAAAAGCAAGAGAAATTGAAGAGCCATCTTCACCCATTCAAGTAAGTAACTCTCCATTTTCCATATTTGCTGGGAGGGAAGGACCATCCACTGGGCATTTCTGCGACAGCAGGGACTCGTGTGAGCCGGGTGAGGCTGCTTCTCCGGGAGGGCCTGTAGCTCCTGAAGCTGAAACTGAAGCCCACACCTTGACAGGAACCCTGGCAAGGCGCTTGGATCTTTCGATGGGGAGCCGTGAGAGTTCTGCTCTGATTCCAAGCGTGCTCTCCGCCCGTGTTTGGCAAGGTAGCTGGATTTCATTCCATTCACTGCTTCCCGTGGACAGTGATTGGAACATGGGGGCTCTCTTAATTAGGTATGTGTGTTCCAAAGAGTAGCCCGCAATTGTGTTGAATTCTGAAAGTTGGAAGAAATACTCGTATATTTAAAATAATAGTAAAATTTGTACCTGAAGGAGATTTAGTTTTTAAGTCTCAACAAAAGTTAAGCCCTTTATGGGAAAACCAAGATAATAACAACAGAAAAGTCTTTCCAAGTCAGCCAACCATTGATTTCATGGCTGATAAGTACTTTGCCACCAAGAAGCTAAGCCTTTGTCCAAACGGAGTGGCTAGCAGGGTCCATGGACTCACTCTGACATTTATTTCCATCAATGTTTACCTGTAAATAAGAAAGAAAATGTTGATCAGTTCAGGCTCAGTAAAACTGAGAGCTGTCACTCACTGAGTTTGGCTTCCTTGGTGCCGATCATATAGGCTGGGGCTCTCCGTGAGAAATAAAGGTCGTTTGTTTATTATTGCATGTTTATCATCGTGCATCTAAGTATCTAAGTGAAAGATTCATGGCAACAATCCTGTTTTTAGTTGACAAAGTGCTCTTTGATCATTAAGAAGCTCCTTCTGTTGGAATAGGGAGGCTGCTCAGGAGGTGGACAGCAAGCTGCAGCTTTTCAAGGAGAACCGGCGGAGGAGGAAGGAGAGGAAGGAGAGGAAACGCCAGCGGAAGGGAGACGAATGCAGCCTCCCCGGCCTCACCTGCTTCACACACGACAACAACCACTGGCAGACGGCCCCGTTCTGGGACTGTAAGTTGCTCGGGGCTCTTTTTGCTTGGAATTTTTTGTTTTTTTAGAAGTTGTCCTCCAGTTTTATTAAGCTGTAACTGGCACACAGCACCATGTAAAGTTTAAGGTGAATAGCATGATGGCCTGACTTACATAAGCCAAGAGTGAAACAATCACCACAGCACGTTTAGTTAACATCTATCACCTTGTATTAACTGCTCCTTCTAAAGGCCGCTTACTGCCGCCATGCAGAGAGACTGCAACTCCTTCTACAGTAATTAGACTAGGAATTCAGCAGCATAACACCAGGAATCTAAACACTTGTGTGAGGTTCATAGCAACCCATCTCACACAAGTATTTAATTCATGAGGAGAGCATCACATTATTTTCTATACTGGCAGCTCGAATCATTTTGCCAAAAATTAGCTCTTTCTTTAGAGGTTTTTTTCTGTATTTTGTCTGAAAATGCCAGATTCTCCCTGCGTTTTTCTCCTCATGATGTTATTTCACACAATCCCCAGCCCCTGACAGAGTTCCTACCTAGTAAGACTGCTCTGTAATGAAATTAATGAAAGGATGAATAATTTTTCTCTAAGTATGTTTTTATTTCTGATTTATTTCAAGTACATACACTATGTATAATAAAAAGAAGTAAAAGTCCCTTCAATGCAGGGACCATATCCTATTTATTCTCAGTCTCGCTTAGTACTTCTCGCCATGCTTGCAGGATGCCATAAGATACTGGGTTTTACACAGACTTGCTGATGATATGGAATAATAATAATTAACTATAAAATTAATACTTGCACTTGTTTTAGTGGCCTGTGCCCAGTCTTCACTGAGGCCATGCTGAAATAATACCATAAACTCTGTGGCACATCATCAGATCAAAGGCTTACCATCCACGGAGTAGCCAGGATACTGAACCTTCCAGTTGAAAGGCTCACGGCAGATCCCCCAGGTCAGGGTTTCTCAAGTTGGGATTTGGAGACTCCCCCAAATCCACAGACCATTCTTCGGGTGTTGGGCTTATCCATGAGAATTTTTGTTTTATCTTTCTGTTTACAGCCGCATCAAGGCTGAGTGAACTCTTAAAGTCATAGCATTGAGCTTTTAATGAAGTTCCCTACACAGGAGCGTGAAGATCTCTGAGGGGCGCCTAGGTTGCTGGGTCTGGTCTCCAGCAGGCTCTGGGGTGACCCCTAGCACTGCCATTTGTCACTTGTGATCTTGGACATATTCCTTAACCTCTATGTGCCTCAGTTTTCCCATCTGTAAAATGGGACTAATAATCATCCCTGTCTCATAAGGTTATTTTAAAGATTAAATGAGTTAATATTATATATTCAAGGGATATAGTTACAATGAATGCACATTTAAGTATACATATCCCAGTTGTTATAAAAATATTTGCTAGATAGCATGTTTCTGAAATCCAGTTTTCATTGAAGGGAAGGTTAGCAAATTTAGAAACTTTGCCTTTTGTAAAAGAAGAGTGGATGATTTGTTTTTTAAATTTGATGTTCTCTTATGTAACTGTTCACAAGGTAACCAGTGAACCTCTGCATGGTAGAAAATACGTTCATTGTCATAGTCCATCTCATGTTAAATTGTTTTAGAGAGTCTGCAGTGATCACAAACTACATCATCCTTCAATCCACTGAGCTGGGCTCAAGCCTTCTCCAAACCCCTCCGCCTGGTGGAATCCCTTCTCTGGCCACACCGCATTTGAGACTCATGGTCATCTGACACACAGAACAAGCTTGGGCACCAATTTATCTCTTTCTTGAGTAATCACTTTTTTCCTTTAAAAAAAAAGATAAAATTGTTTTTTCCATTTTTTCACCTAATCTCATAGCAGTATAGAGGGGTGATAATATAGTTGTTTTTAACATCTAACTACATAGTATTTTCAAGAAAGAAAATGTGGCCCTTAAAAGGGTTAAAGATAAGGAAACATTGGAACAGCTAGCCTGCCTGTTTTTCTCATTTTTTTGTTGTTTTGTTTTCTTTTTACCAACAGTGGGATCTTTCTGTGCTTGCACGAGTTCTAACAATAACACCTACTGGTGTTTGCGTACAGTTAATGAGACACATAATTTTCTTTTCTGTGAGTTTGCCACTGGCTTTTTGGAGTATTTTGATATGAATACAGATCCTTATCAGGTAGGTCAATATGTTTTCATTTTATGAAGGTTGTTGAAAATAGAATAATCAGA
Organism: Manis javanica; assembly: GCF_040802235.1. Taxonomy (NCBI): domain Eukaryota; kingdom Metazoa; phylum Chordata; class Mammalia; order Pholidota; family Manidae; genus Manis; species Manis javanica. The sequence goes on from NC_133157.1 coordinate 157,639,620, forward strand.
ACGTGAACCTAAATATATTGTCCTGGCCTCTTCATCTGCAGCTCACAAATACAGTGCACACGGTGGAACGAGGCATTTTAAATCAGCTACATGTACAACTGATGGAGCTCCGAAGCTGTCAAGGGTATAAGCAGTGCAACCCAAGACCTAAGGGCCTTGAAGTTGGTAAGGAAAAAAAATTTTTTGACTATAAAACCATGTTATCAAGTTTTCTGCCTTCAAAGCATTTATTTGCATAGACACACATAGTTTGGGATCCTGACAGGGAAAACTTTTCAGACAATTTCAAACATAAATTGGCCTCTAAATCTCCAATGTGCCAAAAGATCTGGTGAGTGTTTGTTCCAGTCATTCCCACAGGCCTATTCTATTAGTGAATCTAAATTCCTGATAGAAGCATCCACTGGAAGCTGGGATGAAGGTGTGGGAGACTTATTTATTATTGCTGTCAACAGTCATAGTATGTCCTTGAGGTAACCCAGGATATCCTGTTTTAAGAGAATTTGATGGAAACACACAATGCCCTACTTCTGCTTAACACAGTTTGGAGCTACCCCAGATGGGTCCCTGCCCATGACTCAGGGAATTACACTTCTTTTGCCAGTATTTCCATCGGAAACTGGACATATTTGAGTGATTAATTGTCTTGGAATCTAAATGTATAAAAGGGCCTGTAAGAATGGAATCAGCCAGATGTTCCCTCCCAGGTCTGCGGTGTTTAACTTATTTCTCCTCTGGCTCAAGGGAAGGCAGTTCTTTTCAGTGTCTGTCCCAGCTCTTTCTCAGTCGATGAAAATATTATTTTCCTATAATTCCTATAGAAATGTAAATACCAGCTGTCCATAGAAGGAGAAAGAGCTGAAGCTGGCAACGCATTGGCATCAGCATAGCATGGCAATCCCAGAAGGGCGAAGAGCTAAACTCACAGGCCGTGGGGAGCAGTTTGCAGGAACTCTGTTGTGCAGCTGAGTTTCCTGGAGCAGCTTTCTGGGTCATGTGACTTGAAGGAGGGGGTGTCCCAAATGATCGGCATCACCACCTGTCATTTTCACTATTGTAGGGTCCTGAAGAGCTATGAGAGTCCCATAAGAAACTATAAATTCTGTGAGAAAGGTCACGCAGCAGCCATCAGTCAACACCTCTTAATTCACACCTTAGTGAAATCAGTCACCAGCCAGAGTCCAGTCCTGACTTGCAAAAATGGTCTTTTGGTCCCTGACCCTACTCAGCAAAAATCTTTTCAGATACCTTGCTTATCTGTTGACCTTTTCCTCAAACCTTTTGGTCCCTGACCCTACTCAGCAAAAATCTTTTCAGATACCTTGCTTATCTGTTGACCTTTTCCTCAAACCTTACAACAGCCCACTAAGGTCTAGAAATTAAATCAAACTCTTAGAGGCACTAAAAATAGTACACCCATTTCTGCCCCAGATATCGTAGCACACTTACTGGTAATGACGTAACACCTCTGCTCGGTGAAATCTGAGAGCCTCTCAGTGAAGTGACACACCAGGTGGAGGCTGATTGCCATCAAGCTTATAGTAGTCCTCTCCACCCTCTAAATGATTCCTAAGGGAGATGATTTTTGCCCTTTTTTTCCCAAGTGTTTTATCTAAAAATAACCAGAATTTAACTTTTACCAAGACTTACATGCCCTCACGGAAGTATTTTTCTTACTGCTTTTAAATGGGCTCTCCTTTCCTGACTCCACCAATTTTTCATGCAAACTCTTACCTGTTTTATCTTACACCATTTTATTTGTAGTGTTCAGTACTAATTCTGAACCTAAAAGAAAAGTTCTGGTGGACTCCGGCACTGTCTATATTTAACACAATATGTTTCTTTCTAGGATTTAGGTGGCGTGAATGGAAATCTACATAGCAAATGGTTTTGTGAGTTCTAAAACTAACATAAATTACTCTTGTATTTTCCTATATCAGGAAATAAAGATGGAGGAAGCTATGACCTACACAGGTATTCACACTTTGTTATTCTCCCGGCAGCTTCTTTCCCAATAATTGCATGACCCAGCCATTTCAACTAATTTCTGTCTCTTACCACATTGCACAGAGCACACTGGGGGTGCATGCGTGTTCTAACAGCACTCTCCACCACATTGTGTCACTGGTTACCAATCTGCCATTTTGCTTTTAAATCGGTTCATGTCAGAACAAGATGTCTCTCGGAGCATTTACTCACTCCCATGCTTGTTCACTTGTTTGATGATGCTTCTAAGCATGGAATGATGTGAGATGAAAAAGCCAGAATGACCCTCGGGAGCCCTGCGGAGGGTGGGGAAATTATTTTCCCTGTGGTGCGTACTGTTTGGTTTGCTGGAGAGGCTTCATAGAAACTAGTTAGAAATTTTTATGAAACATAATGCCAAAGGCACAAAAGGAGTAATGGGAATTTTAAGAACAATCTAAAGCCAAAGTTGGAGGTAATAGAAGGAATTTCCTTGTTAGCAGTCTTTAATAAACATTTGTGGTGAAAGCACCAGAGATACAATTCAGAGGGCTCTGCAGGGTGCTGGTGACTGAAGAGGAGGTGCTGGAGTTTGGGGTCTAGGTATCTGGGGTCAAGGCCTGCAGAAAGGTCTCAACAGCATGGAGACAATCCTGCCTGACACACAAAAACTTCACAAACAGGTTTCAGCCTACTCATCTTATCCCCCCTCCACACCCACTTCCTCGTGCTCTGGAGGCAGGACCCAGACACCTGGCGGCCTCATCACTTGGTCGCCTGGCATCCGCAGCCCCTGCTAATTTCCCACCCTGAGGATAGACCTCAGGTGGGTTTGTCAGAAATGAGCTTTGTAGGGCAGGAGAGGACTGCCCTTACCACCTCTACCATAGAAAAACTGAGGCAAACGTGTGCCATTCACCTAGTGAGTGAATCCTCTAAGGAGAAAAGCTTCCATCAGAGGACCATGGACTGACTTGGTGCCACCCAGAGTGACAGCATGTCAGGGAAACGGAAGACTACCACCATGCCACAGTGCCCCTGCCGCCCGGCCGCCACTGCCTGCCTCCTGAGCTGTGATCCCAGATTCCTCCTTTTAGAGGGTGGCTCGCTGGTCTGCCCAGGCTCTTAACACTAGGAAATAGGTGGGGAACATGTGCACAAATGAACAAAACAAAGCAAGCTAAACGTTTGGGGAGACCTGACAACCGTTCACACATCTCCTTTTTCTCTTCTCTCTCGCCTTCTTTCTTTCTTTTCCTCTCTCTGCCCCACCCCGATCTGCATTGCCCCAGCACTCGTAAGGCAGAGAAGAATCTGCTCTTCAGCTGGTCTCACCCAGGATATGGGCTGGCGAGGTAATGTCCATGCCCCAGGGCACTTTTGCCTGCTTCCCAGGGGCCTCACTAAGACATTTCTAAAGTGTGACATTTTAAATGGACCTGACACTAAATATTGGCTTTACAGTTATTTTATGATGCACTCAGTTTCACAGCTAAGGGATTTTTCAGCCTGGCCTTCTTTTACTTCTCTCGTGAAAGAGGTGAGAGTGTATTGCCAGGTTATTTAAGACGCAGGCCTGGTCAGAGCCGAAGTGGTTATTCTCCATCAAGTCCTCCCTGGACACTCGTCACCCCTGGACAATGCTGAGATAAGGAAGGTTTAGCTGCACTCCAGTCATCACTCAATGGCACGCATGTGCGATTCTCCTGTTTCTCCTGTACTCTGACCCCTGCCACCACCCCTTACCCAGGCCAAGCCCACAGTCTCTGAGGCTGTGTGACATAGCCTCCCTGGTAGCATGGCCGTTGAAAGTAGATGCACAGCGCAACACAGTGATACCTGTTGCTTTTTTTTCTCCTGAATTCCTCACCAAAGGACAAATCTAAGATACTCTATAACTCAGAATGACTGGTTTTCAGATTCCACCATTTCACAATCCATGAGGCAAGCTTTCTGTTAATGGATATCCATGCTGTAGGCAGAAAATCATGAAGCAGGGTTCCTGAGGGAGCATTTGCCTGGCATGCCTGGGGGCTCTCTGGATATCCAAATGCAGTGTTTGACGTGGCCTTCCTGTTGGATTGAAAGGGAAGACGTGCAGAACAAGCCGGTATGGGTGGAACTGCTGGAGAAAGTGCTACCTCCAGATGTCTACCAATACACAGCCTCCAATGATGGCACCTCTACAGGAATTTCAGAAGCCTTGATTCTTAAGATTTTGATTTTTTTTTTTGAAAACTAACGCAAATGCATTTTTAATCATGAAATTTCATTATAAAAGACTTTGAGGAAACCAAACCTGAAGAAGTTGAAATTTGAAAACTCAAGAGTATTTTAGAAAATGTATCTTGTAACAAGACTAACAAGAGTTCCTTAAACTGCCTTCATTTTGTGGATTTTCAAAAATTAACCCTTAGACTTATTTAAAAAGGTCTTCAGAAAGCAAGTCTGTTCCCTATTCAACTTCATTATTTGTTTAGTATGTTTTGCTGTGGCCTGTGCATGAGGCAAAGGCAGCTGAAATGCTTTGCTTACTCACGCTGTTCATTTCCAGTTAGGAAAAGCTCAGAGTGAGGGCATAACTCAGAAAGTCGCCCCCATGACTCAGGAAATAAAGTTTGGCTTGAGTTGAAAGCAATACTTTCTATGTTGCAAAATAGAGTAGGATCAACAGGTTGAGGGAGTGTTTATTTTTCCCATTGCTAATGAAAGCTGATGCTGCTGCCCTTTGATGTCCAAGAAGAGCTCTTGACAGCCCCACTGTGTCTCCAGTGGCTGCATGGAGCAGACAGTTCCTGGCAGCCTCACGCCGGCAGTGCTGCTTCCTGACCCTTCTGCTCCACACCCTGCAGACCAGCAGACCATGTCGTGCTCCACCCTCAGCAGGCATGCTTCTGGCCACATGGCTTCTGCTTGTGGTGATTCATGCCTTGTGTTAGAGCCCAGATGAATCTTAAAGGCTGTGTGTACTGAGGTTAGAGCTTGGACACAGCATTCAGGCTGGCTGGGGTTCAAATCCCAGCCTCCCTAGTGGAAAACCAAGAACAGTATGGTGAGTAGCAAGCACCAGTAAAGGTGGGTGTTATAATAAAGTGTAAAATGGGGTACAAAACATTTATAGGAAGGAGACAGTATGTGAAAGGGAATAGTAAGTGACATTATAATTCCAAACAATGTTACTGTATTCTGTAAGAAAAACAAAAAGATATTTATCAGCACTACCACCATGTCCATCATCACTCGTTGGCAACTCAGAGTTCAGCACACAAAGCCATTTTCTGAACTGCCTAAACCTCTTGAGATCAGAAGGAAGAGACCCCCCCTCCCCCACTCTGTCACTGCCCTGCTCCGTGCTGGTGTAATGAAGCCTCCTCTGGCTCTTTTCTCTCTCTCACATCTCAACTCCATTTTATTTTATTTTATTTTTCTCCATCATAAATCTTTTTCCATTTTTTCTGAGAAATAATTAATATACATCAATGTGTAAGTCCATTTTATTTTTAAGCTGCCTTGCTAGCACTATTGGACTTTTGGGTTTAAGGTGCTCAACCAAGAGGTAGATCAACATCAGGGCTTGGGGCTGAAGGGTCCGGAGGTGAGGCCAGCCTCCTACGGTGATGGGGAGACTCAGAGTCTCAGTCGGTAGGGGGTGGGGGAGAGCCAGGGCCACTGTGTGCGGTGTGCGAGGCTCCCACCCTGCATGGTGTGCCCGGAGGGCAAGCAGGTGCCCTCCAGCCAGACCTCTGATAGCCAAGCCATGCCGTCTGGTCGGGGCATGTTTTTCTGCACACAATTCTGGCCACCCTGTTCATGGTGAGGGTCAGAGTCAGGTCAGAGTTCATCTAGGCTCCCAGAGAACATTCATAACTTTTTCATACTTTTCCAATAGTGATTCTGCTTCCAGTGCCTTGTTTCTTGTGCCATAAGAGAAGCTAAGGTGTTGCAGAACTCTTAAGATCCTCCCCAAACTGGAGAACAAAATTGACCTGTAATCAGCTTTGGTATAGGGAGAAAAGAAAAAGAAAAAATGAATGATTTTTCATCTGTTCAATAAAGAAAGAAGGAAAGCATCTAAATGGCTGCCTCTGCAACATGCTGCCTTCCAGGAGAGCTCAGTCAGGTACGGCGGTTACAGCACAGGGTGCCAAGCGCTCTGACAGGGAAGGTGAGGAGCAGGAGAGCTGTGGGAGGACCCAGCCCAGTCCTGAGGGGTCAGAGGAAGCTCCCCAATGAGGAGGCATTTATGCTGCACGCCGAAGGCAACGTTGGAACAATCTAGACATAGGATAGTGAAGAACAAAAGTCTAACAAGAAGGATAGTTGATGTGAAGGCAAGATTCACTGGGTGAATTGTGATTGATTCAACGATGGTACAAGGGAGGCGAGAGGGATGAACTGAAGAGGTACATAGAGCCTGTTTAATGAAGGGTATTATATATAGGGTGACTGTATTATAATTTATCTTCCAAACAGGAATGTTTTGGACCACATAGAAGGTACTAAAAATAACTAAGATTATATAAATATGACATATGCATTTGCTGACCAATAAATCAATTGGTAGATTTATCAAATAGTTGCATTTCAAAATGATCTCCTAAATTAAAAGTCCAAGAATTCTGGACAAATGCTAAACTAAATAGGATGCCAGTATAGCTGATGTAACTGGGACCATTACAGACAAACTATACAATTCAGTCTCCCTAGTTATGCTATACCAAAGGTTTAGTCTTTATCCTGAAAGCAGTAGGGAGATAGTCAACAGTGTTAAACTGGGAGAAATAATGTGAGAGGATTTGGTGGATCAGATTAGATAATATAAATAGTTGAGAACAGTTTTGTGGGTCAGACTGGCCACAAGGTCCAGCCTCACTGCTTCCCAGTTTGGGGTGATTTTCCAACAGTCTTACATGACTTACTATGTCCCATCGCTCTTCTAAGCACTTTACATATATTAAGTCATTTAACCCTCACCATAGGTTTGTGAGGTTAGTCCTGTTACCCCCACTTCACAGATAAGTAAATTGAGTCATCCAAAGATGACAAAGATGATAAATGATGGAATAAGAAGTCAAACCTAAGGAGTCAGGTTCTAGCATGTGGTTTTAATCTCTATCCTGTACTGATTCTCTTGGACAATTTATTTAACCTTTTTGTTACGATTTTATGATGTATAAAAATCTGAAAATAATACATATACACAATATACATAAGGATTACATGAGCTAATACCTGAAAAGTGCTTAGCACAAATAAGCCCTGAATTTGTTATTCTATGATTGATGTGTGATAGTAAGAGTTATATAAAAAAACCTAGAATTTTGAAGGACCTTTACCTTCATGCTGATGGATAATAAAATTCGCAGTTTCTATTACTCATTTGGTATTAAGAAAGAGGGAAGGTGATATGCATTCGCTCCAGTAAGCAAATGTGCTATTTTAATCAGCCATTGATTATACAAAATTATTCATCTATCGATGAATGATATATTTATATTTGTTGATAGTTCTATACATAGTGTTTTATTTGTAAAGTAAATAGGTATTCCTGCAATTAATAAATAAAATTGTGGAGATTAGAAATCTTCTGTACATAGCAAATGTCTATAAATAGGTATTTATAGTTGGTTTTGGGCTACTATGCAGGTCAGAGCCTCAGAAATTTCAAAAGCCAAATTCTATTCCAGCTTAAAACATGTTGTGTTTCAAGCAGCATGAAAATCACCCATGAGGCACACTGATTTTATCAAATATTGGAAACTCTGTGCCTTCAGAAAAATATTTAAAGTAAACACAGAAAGACATTTATGAAAAAGAAATAGTTACATTAGTGTAGACATTCTATTCAGGCTCTCTCAATTTTGAAAATCAAATTACAGGCACACCTCATTTTATTGCACTTTGCTTTATTATACTTCACAGAGACTGTGTCTTTTACAAATTAAAGGTTAACAGCAACCCTGCACTGAGCAAGTCTATCAGCGCCTTTTTTCCGAAAGCGTTTGCTTGCTTCATTTTCTCCATCACACTTTGGTAATCTTGCAGTATTTCAAACTTTTCCATTATTATCATATTTGTTGTGGTGATCTGTGATGTTATATTATAATTGTTTGGGGGCACCACAAACTCACCCATATAAGACAGCAAAAGTAATTGATAGATGTTGTGTGTGTTCTGATGCGCCACCCACAGGCTGTTCCCCCATCTATCTCCCTCTCTTCAGGCCTCCCTATTCTCTGACACCCAACAATATTGAACTTAGGCCAGTAAATGACCCTACAGTAACCTCTAAGTGTTTAAGTGAATGGAAGAGCCAAACATCTCTCACTTTAAATCAAAACTAGAATTGATTAAGCTTAGTGAGACAGGCATGTCGAAAGCTGAGATAGGCCGACAGCTGAGCCTCTTACACCAATCAATCAAGTTGTGGGTGCAGAGAAACAGTTCTCGAAGGAAATTAAAAGTGCTACTCCAATGAGCATGCGAATGATAAGAAAGTAAAACAGCTTTATTGCTGATATGGAGAAGGTTTGAGTGGTCTGGATAGAGGATCAGACCAGCCACAACATTCCCTTAAACCAAAATCTAATCCAGAGCAAGGCCCTAACTCTCGAATTCTATGAAGGCTGAGAGGTGAGGAAGCTACAGAAGACAAGTTGGAAGCTAGCGGAGGCTGGTTCATGAGGTCTAAGGTAGGAAATGCAAGGTGAAGCAGCAAGTGCTGATGGAGAAGCTGCAGCAAGTTATCCAGAAGATTTAATTAAGGTCATTATAAAGGTGGCTACACTGAATGACAGATTTTCAATGTAAACAAAAGAGCCTTCTCTTGGAAGAAGATGCCATCTAGGATTGTCATAGCTAGAGAGGACAAATCAATGCTTGGCTTTAAAGCTTCAAGGAATAGGCTGACTCCTGTTAGGGGCTAATGCAGCTGGTGACTTTACAGTGCTCATTTACCATTCTGAAAATCCTGGGGCCCTTAAGAATCATGCTAAATTGACTCTGCCTGTGCTCTCTATATGGCACAACAAAGCCTGGATGACAGCACATTTATTTATAAAATAGTTTACTGAATATTTTAAGCCCATTGCTGAGACCTACTACTCATCAAAAAGATTGCTTTCAAAATATTACTCCTCACTGACAATGCACCCAGAAGCAGTGATGGAGATGGACAAAAAGATAAATGTTGTTTTCATGCCTGATGATCCTTTCTGAAGGACACAGATCAAGAGTAAGCTAGACTTTCAAGTCTTATTATTGGAAAAATACACTTCCTAAGGCACTAGCTGCCATAGATAGTGATTCCTCTGATGGATCTGGGGTAAAAAACTGAAAACCTTCCTGAAAGGACTCACATTCTAGGTGCCATTGAGAACAGTCATATTCATGGGAAGAGGTAAAAATATCAACATTAACAGGAGCTGGGGAGAAATGGATTCTAACCCTCATTGAGGTCTTCAAGACTTCAGTGGAGGAAGTAATCTAAATGGAAGTGGCAGGAATAGCCAGCCGAGAACTACAATTGGAGGTGGAGCCTGAAGATGTGATGATGTGACTGAATTGCTGCAAACTCATGATAAAATTTGAACAGATGAGAAGTTGCTTCTTACGGATAAGTGGTGTCTTGAGATGGAATCTACTCCTGGTGAAGATACTGTGAAGACTGTTGAAATGACAACAAAGGATTTAGAATATTATGTAAACTTAGTTGATAAAATGGCAGCAGGATTTGAGAGAATTGACTCAAAATTTGAGAGAATTTTGAAAGAAGGTCTACTGTGGGTAAAAATGCTCTCAGACAGCATCTCATACTACAGAGAAACAGTTTGTGAAAGGAAGATTCAGCTGATGCAGCAGATTTCATTGTCTTCTTTTAAGAAACTGCCTCAGCCACCCCAGCCTTGAGCAGCCAGCAGCCTGATCAGTCAGCAGCCATCAACATCGAGACAAGATGTTGCCAGCAAAAAGATGATGACTCACTGAAAGTGCAGATTATGGTCAGCATTTTTAGCAATAAAGTGTTTTTAAATTAAGCCATATACATTTTTTTAGACATAATGTTATTAGATGTTCAGTTGAGTACATATAGTTAGACATAATTTTTATATGCACTGAGAAACCAAACAATTAATTTGACTTGCTTTATTGAAATATTTGCTTTGTTGCTGTGGTCTGCAATTGAACCCACATAATCTCCGAGGTCTACCTGGAGCACCCTTAGAATTGAAACTTGGGAGAAGAATAACCATTTTAATGAAAATATCCTTCCATGTAGCAATGATTAGCAAAACTGTAACACTTGATGAATTTCTGGTCGACCTATTACTCACTTCTTGAAAGTGTAGACACCTAGCCAGGTGAAATTCAAAGTTTGCTGTTGAGTACAGGTGCCCAGAATCATCTCCAGCTGGGTGATGCAGGGGAGGGGCTCACACAGCACAGAGGAAGGGAAGAGGGAGAGGAGGCTCACGAAAGGCTTGTGGAGGGGAAGATGCTGAAATTTAATCTTGAAGGCTAAGAGACACCCAGGTTGATGAGGCAGGGAAGCACCTTCTAGGAGTAACTGTAAGTGCTGGGGAGGGAGAGAGGCTGGTGTTTTCAGGAAATTCCATGTTGTTCCAGAGGCAATGCAGGAAGAAGGAATAGAACAGGCTGAAGTCAGAATCAGGCAGCCTCTGCAGAAACTACCCTTTCTGCTGCTTCTGACCCAGTAGCTCTTGTTGATTGTAACACTGCTGTAGGAAGAGTTAAAATTCCGTGCATAAGTGTTCTCTAAGTTACCCATCTTTAGAATATGGTCATATTTTTGTAAGTGTCATCCAGACAGAACTATGACTCAGCTTGAGACCTGTGTGAGGTTTTGAATTTCCCTGTGTGTTTCACAACCTTTCTATTTCCAAGGTTGCATGAGAATTACCTGAAACTTGAAATCATCTACATTTATTCTAAATACTCACTTTTCAGCACAAACCTATTCACACCTTTCCTCCCTGAATAAAGAACTTCAGAGTGGCCCAAGGAAAGGACATCCTTTTGTGAGATGAGGCAGAAACTAGGACGGACATGTGGAGAATTTAAGTTTAATTTGTAAAAAGTGTATTTTGATAAAATTTTACATTTACAGAAAGGTTGTAAGAATTTGAAGAATTCTTATTTTTAAAAATCCCAATAAATTTTATCCCATTTGCCTTATTGTTTTCTCCTGTTCTTTCACTCTCCTTCATTCACATTCCTGAGTTTTTTTAATTTACAGACATCGTATACCTTTATATATGAGAGCTTTAGTACATATTTCCTAAGAACAAAAAACATTCTTACATAACTGTTGTACTTTTATCAAAATCAGGCCACTTAACTGTGCCATACAATACTATTATTGAATCCACAGCCCATAGTCAAATGTTACCAATTGTCCCAATAATACCATATTTAGGGTTTTTTGGTTTCTGTTTTTCTGGTCTGGGATCCAATCCAGACCCACACATCATGGTAAACTGTAGTGTCTCTCAAGACTCCGTCCATCTGGAATATTTCTTCAACTTTCCATTGTCTTTCATGACATTCTAAAATGTACAGGCCAGTTGTTTTGTAAAATGTCTCTCGGCTGGGGTTTTTAGAATGTTTCCTTATGTTTGGACTACAGTGGTACATTCCTGGGAAGGATACCACAAAATGAATACTGTGTGCTTGAGATGCCTCACCAGGAATTCCGTGGCCTCTGTTTGGTGGTTTAACCTTTGATTACCGAGTTAAGGTGGTCTTTGCTAGGTTAATACACTATAGAATTGCTGTTTTTCCTTTTTTAATTAATAAGTAATTCATCCACTGACCTTTGAAGAATTGGTGGTTCTTCCTGAATCTTTACATAAATGGCTGCAAAATGGTGATTTTTCCCAACTCTATCACTCCTCCTACATTTAAGTGGTATTCTACCATAGAGAAGAGATTTCCTTAACTATCCTGTTTATTCATATCAGTATGGATTCAGAGATCCTCATTTTTTATGTCATGGATATGCTTCTGTGACCATCATTCATTTTGATGATGAAGTGTTTCCAGATTTGGCCACTGGTGTCCCTTCAGGTGGCTTTTGTGTCCTTGTGACACATCCCCATTATCCTTTGAGCACTTACTTGCTTTCTGGCCTAAAACAAGTTCCAGGTTCATCTTGTTATTTTCACTGCCGCACATCTGGAATCGGTTCCTTTGAAGTGGGGAGCTGCATTTGCACACCAAGATCTGGGTTTGAGGTTTATAAAAGAGCTGCAGAGGTGACTTTGTTTGGAGGCCTTTCTGGGGACAAAGCTAAAATATACACACACGTTTCGACAGTTCTTTCTATACCTACAGTTGAAGATGTGCGGCTATAACTATTAAATATACTAAAAGCTGTATATTCATCCTGATAACTCTGTTTCTAATTCAACACCACAAAGTAAGTTCATTCTACTCTTCCTTGTTTCTAGATTGTAAGTTCCTTTTCCAACAGTGAAAAGTGTAGTTTGCATTATCCCCAATGGATTACCTCTGTGGTCACACAGCTATAGTGCACAAAAAACAAATTCAGAATTGCCAAATCATACTACTGCAAAAATAAATTTGCAAACTCCAGTCCAATGTATTTTTCAGTTCCTTCTGTCTTTAGAATGAGAAAACAATACTGTGTTCAAAGTAACTTGGGCTTATTCTGTGTTACTCCCCGCTTTATTGTGGTTGCGTTATTCATTTGAAAGAGATTAAGCTTTGTTTATTTCTGTTTGTATCCCATTTTAGCTTCTTTTTTTCCTTGGTAACTTGTTCCTTAGTAAGTAAAACATCAACGTAGTTCCAAAAGCCAAAACTGCAAAAAGCATATCCTGAGAAATGTTACTCCTTCCAACCATCTCTTCCCACGCAGGCACTGTAGATAACCAGTCTCATCATTTTCTGTTTTATCTTCCTGTGTTCTTGTTGAAATAGTAAGCAGATGCTGTATATTTATTTCTCTTCTTTTTTTACACAAAAGGTAGTAGACTATATATATATGGTATTACACTTGGTTGTTTTTTCACTTAAAATATTCTTTTCATTTTAAAATATATCCTCTCCATCAGTTCACAGAGATCTTCCCATTTTCTTTCACCACTTCCTGGTCTCCACTGCATAAAGGTACCATAATTTATTCAACCACTCTTTTATGTATGGGCATTTCAATTGGTCTCATATTTAGCAATTACAAATAGTGCTGCAATAAAGAGCCTTGTGAACATTCTTTCTTATTGTTGAGTATATCTTCAGGGTAAGTTTCTAGTTGTGGAATTACTGGGCCAACAGGTAAATGCAGAAATGGACATATTAAATATTGCCAAATTCCCTTTCATATGAGTGTCTGTTTTCAACAGCTGTCAAGCTTTTTTATTTTTTTCAATAGAATGAGAATATCTCACTGTAGTTTTCATTTGTATTGTGCTTATTATGAGTAAAGTTTTGAAAATAAATAAATTTCATAAGATTATGAACTTTAAAGGCCATTTGGTTTATTTTTGTAGAATATCTGGTTGTAACCTCTGCCTGTTTTTCTATCTGGTTTTTGAAATAATTATTGGGAAGATATGATATCTTTGTGATGCTGAATCTTCATAGAAGAACAAAGGATACTTTTCATTGGTCAACTATACTTCTGGGTTTTTCAGGAGCTTTTGAAAGTATTCTCTTACAGATTTTGTACATTTGGAAAGGTTATTCCTAAGCACTTTATTTTCTTTATTATTATTGTATGGGGTTTTCCTCCATCATTAAAACCTCTACCTGATTATTGTGTGTGTATATGATGGCTATTGCTTTCTATATAATAATTTTATATCCTGCTACCTTTTAAAATCATTTTTATTTTCTGAATTAATTTTGTCATTGATTCTCTTGGGTTTTCCAGGTATACTGTCATATATTTGCAAATAGAAATAGCTTTGCTTGTTTTCTACTTTGTATCGCTATTTCTCATTTCCAATTGACTGAACGAATACTTCTAGCACAATGTTACTTGTTCCCGATCTTAATGCTTTTAGGATTTCCCCAGCAAGTGAGAGGCAGGCTTTAGAACTAAGCTATATACATTTTTATCATATTAAGGAAATAGCCATCAATTCTTTTATTTTTGGGGGCGGTGAGTTAATCACTAATGAGTGTTGAATTTGTCAGGCAGGAGCTTTTTTCAGCATCGATGGAGATGCTCAATTAATTTTACTCTTTAGATCTGCGAATGTGATATGTCATATTAATAGATTTGCTAAGAATGAACCAACCCTTCATTCCTGGAATAAATTCTACTAGGTCATCATGTATTATTTTCCTAATATGATATTGATTTCTCTTTACTAATATCTTACTTAGGATTCTTGCATCCTATTGATAAATGGTATCTGTAATTTTGTGCTAGTGCTATCATCTTAGTACCACATTCATTTCCTGTTGCTGCTATAACAAATTATCACAGTGCTTTAAAAAAAGCACAAATTTATTCTCTTTTATTTGTAGTGATCAGAAGTCAAAATGAGCTAAAATCAAGGTGTCAGCAGGCTGCGTTCCTCCAGGGAGCCCTAGGCAAGAATCCCTTTCCTTGACTTATCCAGCTTCCCAAGGCTGCCTGAGCTCTCGTTGGTGGCCCTGCCCTCATCTTTAGAGGAAGCAGTGTAGGATCCTCCCATATCTGTGTGTGTGTGACCTTCCCTGACGTCTTCTCTGACCCTCCTGCCTCCCTTTTCCTAATAAGGACCTTTGTGACTACATTGGCCCCATCTGGATACTCGAGGATAATCTCCCTATGTCAGCATAATTTAAATCACATTTTCAGAGTCCCTTGTGCCAGGAAAGTTAACATACCTATGGTTTCTTGGGATTAGCATGTGGACATCTTTCGGGGTAGGGCCACTATTCTGCCAGCTGTAGCTAACAATATTACATTTCTTCGTGAAAAGAGTTTTGGAGTATTATTTGATTTTCTATGCTCTGGAACAGTTTATATAACATTGGGATTCTCAAAATCCTGTGAACCCATGTGGACCTGGTACATCTTTGAAGAGTAATTCTTAATAACCTTTCTTTTCTTCTTAGGAAATGTTTTCATTTAAACTTTCTCTCTCTATTGGGTCAATTTCAATAAACTGTATTTTCCTGGGCAATTACCTGTTTTGTCTTAAGTTTTCCAATTTGCTTTGAGGTCTGCAGAGTATTCCCTTGTGTTTTTACTTTTGTATATTTCAACAATTATTTCTCCCTTATCAGTTTCTATTTTGTGTAATTTGAAATTTCTCCCTTTAACTAAGTAAACTAGTGATTGCCTATTTTGATACTTTTATTTTAAAGAATCAGGGTTTTGATTTATTAATTAGATACCATTTGTGCTCTACCTCATTAATTTCTGGCTTTACCTTTATTATTTCCTTCATTTTGTTCTCCTTTTATTTATATTGTACTTCTCCAGTTTTTTGAGTCTTGGATTCAATTCATTTATTCTTGTGAAAAAAGCTTTCAAGTGTATGATGTTAAAAATGTTGAATAAAAATGATGCTTTATACTCCGTAAGCTCTAATAATACTGTTTCATTATCAGTATTTTTAAGAAATTTCTTACTTTTAGGTTTGTTTCCCTTCTTGTCCAGATGATGTTTGATAGAAGGGTTGTCAATTTCTAGGTGAAAGGGCCTTCTTGTTTTAATTTTATTAATTTCTAATTTCATTAATTTTTAGTTTCTAATTTTATTAATATCTCATTTTATTTATTTATAAATTAATTTCTAACTTTATTTCTAGTGTTTATAATATTTCTATTCTATGCAACACACTGATGCATTATTTGTGACCTAATATGCATTCAAATTATGTGAAATTCTATCTATGTTTGAGAAGGTACAACCTCTTTTTTGAGAATATATTGCTAAATATATATCCATGAGAACTACCTGATTATGTATTTAGGTCCCCTCTATTCTTACTTATTTTTAGTCCATTTGGCCTGTTTAGGATTACTTCCTATTACTATGTTTCTGTATATTTCTCATTGCATTTTATAAATGATTTTATAAGTTTTTGATTTATAAATCATTTTATAAGTTTCTTTATAAAGATGGTTGCCCTGTTTTACCCCTTTGGAACTTGGTAAAATTTATATTTTTGTCTTATTGGTTGCCTTTGAACTTACACATTTTTAATACCCCTTTTTGCTTTTCTTTTTTAATCTCTTACTGTTTCATTGGTTCAGTTTTTAATGGTGTTCTTTGACTCACAACTATTGTTTGAACTATACTCTCATTAGCTTATTCTCTCTCAGCTTTTCTATTTTTCCTCCCATTTTTAGTTGTATTATTCCCACTCTGTCATATAGAATGTAAATATAGAGATATAGGTGATAGATAGATGATAGGTAGATAAATAGATGATAGATAGATAGATAGATAGATAGATAGATAGATAGATAGATAGATAGATAGATAGATAATTGATATAGATAGATAGATAGACAGACAGACAGATAGATAGATAGATAGACAGACAGACAGACAGACAGACAGACAGACAGACAGACAGACAGATAGATAGATAGATAGATAGATAGATAGATAGATAGATAGATAGATAGATAGATAGATAGATAGATAGATAGATATAGATGATAGATAGATAGTTTTACTCTTCCCCTATCTTTGATTTACTCATAGAGCTGGTATATATATTCAGTGCTTACCATCACTCCTTTTGCTGTTTCCCTAGTGATTTTTGGTTAAAAGAAACTCACCCTCTGGAAGACTATTCAAGAAGAGCTGATGTGTACAGTATTCCCTGAACTCTACACTTTTAAAACCGTTTCTCTATGGTCTTGATACTTGAAGGAGAGGTTGGCTGGATATAAGATCCTTGGTTCATACTTCCATTTCTGGTTTAAGGTGGTTTCATGTCCTCGATGCTTGATTGAGAACATTTAATTTACTTGGCATTGTTGGGTTGTGGTTTTCTTCACTTTATGGTGTTTTTTTGGAGGGTTGTTCTCATAAAATAACATTTTTTAATTCTCATTTTCTATTTTCTTCTATAATAATGTATAGACCTATACTGCTTTTATTAATTTCACAGATAGAGTATTTACAAGAGCCCTAGTTTAAGAAGATCCTTTCGATTTTTAAATTTTTATTTTATTATTATTTGGGGGTGTTAGTGGGAGAGGTTGTGTGTCCTCTGGTTTTTTTCTTTATCTCTTTCTTACAGGATCTGAAATTTCCCCCCTGCCCCCTGTGCTTCCTTTTTCCTTTACCACCTAGTTTCCAGAATATGTTTCTCCCTTCCTTTGCATCCTTTTCTCCCTAAAACAATGCCTTTCAAAGACTGCCACCTTGATTCAGCCACACTCCTAAGTGTCTTCCTCATTGTCACCGCTGTGATTTGCCAGGACTCTTTACAGTATTTTAGACTTCAGGGTGGCAGTCTTTCTGGCGATGGCTTCGACTCAATCCTTGTCTCTATCCTCACTTCCTTCTTCTCTCATCTATACTGTTTTCTCAGGACTTGTGCCCAAAGTGTGGCTTACAGCTCTGCTGAGACTTGGTACTAACTTTTTTTAGTTATAGGTGATTTGAAGATTATGTGATTTTCTATCATCTAGTTCTACTAGAAGTGTGGGTTTTGTATAGATATACTTATTCTTCCTGCTGGCCTGTATTACTTGTGGATAGTTCATTATATTAACCTAGGCCACCTTTTTCTAAACAGCACTTGTGCACAACTAGAGAAAAGATACTGTATTCTTGCAGGACTGTGGTCATCTTGGTGATGTAGAAAGATCTGAGAAAGAGAAAGATGGTTGCATTCTTTGCATACTGTGAAGAACACTCAATGATTGATGTATGTAGGACATAGAAACTTTAGGGGGAAGAAGAAACAAAGAAATAGATCCAAGCATTTGTTTTGAAGAGTTTAATTGCATTCAAGTTTATTTTTATACTGAGTACCAGGGAGTTGTAAAATAAAAATATCTTACCAAGTGTTGCCTAGTACATTAAAATACTTTCAAATCCATCATTCACCAAGCAACCCTCCAAATAGTAAAGGTTTTATCACACAATTATTCCCACATTTGACAGGTGAGGGACTGAGACTCAGTGACATTCACTCACATGCTTCTCCTGCTGACTTGAATAGAACCAGGAGTAACACATAAGCTCCTTGACTGCTAGTACAGTTCATTTCCAGCATAAACCATGCCTTGTCATAGAAGTTTTCACTCATTTGATCCTCTGTCCAGTTTTTGGTTATTGTCCCATCACTTTTGTAACCTAAGGCCACTCCTTGATAGCAAATTACTAGAGGAAAATACTACTTACTGTTACATTTCAAATTGATGTTCTCTGTAAAAAACAATGCAAGTTGTTCATCCAATAAGTAGGAAATATTTTCTCCACTAATGATCCACCTTCATTTCTCTTTTCACAGAGGACAGTTATGGGAAGGATGGGAAGGCTAATTTGCCAAGTGTCACTGCAGATGTCAACTGGCAAGGCCTGGAGGATTTATACAGAGTGAATGAAAGCATCTATGAGTACAGACAGAACTATAGACTTAGTCTGGTTGACTGGACTAATTACTTGAAGGATGTAGATAGAGTTTTTGCACTGCTGAACAGTCACCATGAGCAAAGTACAAGAAATAAGACCACAGCTGCTCCAGGTGATGGGCTCCTGGCTGTATCTGCTGAGCTGTTCATGCCAGTGGAGGTGGCCTCCGCTGAGCCAGATGAAGACCGGGATCGTATGCATGGGGAAGCACCTCATTTGACATTGCCAGCTGACCTTCGAGGCCTGCGTTTGAACCGACCAACATTCGGTCCAGAAAGTAAACTTGAACGGAATAATGACATTCCAGAAGTTAGTCGTTTGAATGCTGAACACTGGAGAAATCATAAAACTGATAATTGGATGGCGCATGAAGAGATAAATCATCTTGAAACTGATTTCAGTGGCAATGGTATAACAGAGCTGGCACTCCAGCCCAGCCCCTGGCTGCAGCCCCTCAGTGAGCATCAGAAAGAACTTCCCCAGGACGGTGGTCCAAGGGAAGATGTTTTTGAAAGTCGGCTCTACCTTCCTGTGCATTCTGATGTTGCTGCTAGTCATCAGACGATCAGTGTGTCCGCCGTGGGGCAGCCTGTCAACTCCAGCAGCATGGAGAGGATATTGAACAAGGTGGAGAAGAATTTCAGGAAGGGGAGCTTACCGAGTCCGGAAGGCAGCACCCCCTTCCCACTCTTCTCTGATTAGATGAAATTGTTACCTTCCCCAAAACAGTATTTTTTTTAACTTTTTATTAGTAAACTAATAAAGGCAATCATGAAAACCAACATTCCGAACTACCCTAGGCATCTATGTGCAGAGGTTAATGTAGAAGTGAGTGCATGTGTGAGCGGTAGGCACCCAGGGATGTGTTGTAATTCACTATATGTCAAAAGTAGAGAGGTTGATTTACAGGGGTTTTTTTCATTTGTTTTAGGGGCTACTAAAACAGTATTATTATCTTTTGAAAACTGTAGGAACATGCATTGATAAATGTTATCCAATCAAGATGGCTACGGTTGTGCCTTTCTGAGTCTGTAAAACGTGACATACTCAGTGAATCATTCAGCACGCTTTCCACTGCCTACATAATGTGGTTTTGATTCCTTTTTAACCACTGGAATTTTTCAGTGCCATTGTTTTTTAGTTCAGTGATTTTGCACTTTGAGATTGGAATGCCATGTCTATTTGGTTAGTCTCTCTTTTGTTTTTTTTTACAAACTTGTCATGGTCTCACTGCTTGCTCTCAGTGTGACAAAGTAAAATAGACCCCCAAGGATGACACACAGTATGGATCACGTATTGTTCAACATACACTTTTGCCAGAAAATATTGCATGTGTTTTACGTTGACTTGCTAAAATTGATTAGCAGAAAGGCATGGCTAATAGTGTTGGCAGTAAAAATAAATTAATTAATTAAACAAAGATGGCCTGCTCTCTCTGTGCCTAGCCTCAAAGTGTTCCTCATATGCTTAAGATTGCTAAATTTTTATTATTTTCTCAACAGGATAAAAAGACTGAAGACTTTTTTTTTCTTTTTCATTTTGTTTTGTGGTCTTGACCTGGCTAATAGGCTCAAGTGTTGGAAAAAAAATATGTTTCATTTTGAATTTATATAAGGAATTTTTTAAATAAAACAAACTTGTGAATGTTTCATAATTTAAGCACCCCATATGTGTTGTATGATTATTTTTAAGGCCTTCACCAAGTTCTGATGTTTTTAAAGGCTAGTTCAAAACTGCTTTTGAAATTCTGTGTTCCTGAAAATATTCTTATTGTGTATTCAATTTTTAAATACCAGCAAAATGATTACCTCATTGAGCATTATCAGTACCCAAGTCAACTTCCCAAGAAGGTTTGTTTTTTTTTTTTAGCTTAACCAGTGACTTTTTTATTTTTAGATAATTCTCATGTAGGTAAATTATGTTCTCTTTAAGTGTTTAAGGTAAACTCTTAAAGAAAATTTAATATGTTACAGTTGAATCTTTGATAACTTTATGTCTTTATCATAGACTGTATATATGTTAAAAATAAGTAGCTCTTTATCAGATGTGTGTGTCACCAGCTGAATGACAGAAGAAACATATTTATGGTCATGAATGATGATGTACTTTGTAAAAAGTTTCAAGTTATTAGGAAGCATACTGTGTTTTTATAATCTTGTGTAATATTCTGTAATACTTTTATAGAACAACTCTGGCTTCAGGAAAGTCTAGAAGCAATATTTCTTGAAATAAAAGGTGTTAAACTTTACCTGTTTCAGAAAAATGAACTTAACCAACTTTTTGTAGTGTACTCATTCCTTGTAAGTAAAACTGAGTCCTGGTCTCAGTTTACATGATTAAGTATTAGCCATGTTTGTAAAACTGACCCAAAGTCAGTGTGTTACAGAATATTTCAGATTATGATTTCAGCATGGCTTTGCCTCATTGCTGTTAGGGAGGACATGGCAGAGACAGCACCTGAGCAGTTTCCTGGGCGTGCAAGCTGGGAGTTGCATAAAGCCAGGGAGTCGTTTAATTCTCTACTGTTACCAACTTGAAATTTCTAATCATTTTTTGACAAGGGACCCAGCATTTTCATTTTTCTCTGGACCTACAAATTATGTAGCTGCTCCTAGGTAGCACAAATGGAGTTTTTCAATAGCAATAGGACAGATCCACCAAAGCCAGTTTGGGTTCTTGGGGACTATGTGCTTTAGTCAAGATCTAACCAACCTCAAGACCTCGTTTTCTGATTGACAAATTCCATACACTTCCTCTGCTCCAGATCTCCTGAGAAGCTTTCCTCCCTTCAGGTAGAGGGGCTAAAAAATCTATGAAATGTCCAGAAATCAGAAGTTTGTTAATAAAGAAAAAATAAAGCAAAAAACTCTGGGATCTGCCAATTCAATCCAAATAAGTGAGGAAAGCATCTGTATTAGTTTCCTAAAGCTGCCATAACAAAAACCTAGGTGGTTAAACAAAAATTTTCTCCCAGTTCTGGAGACTGGAAGCCCAAGACCAAGGTGCCACCAGGTTTGATTTCTCCTGAGGTCTCTCTCCTTGGCTTGCAGACAGCCGCCTTGTCTGTGGCCACTGTGTCTGTGCATGTGAGTCCCTGGCATATCTTCTTCTAAGGGCACCAGCCATGTCAGATTAGGGCCCTCCCTTATGACCTCATTTAACCTTAAAATCCTCTTTAAAAGCCGGTTCTCCAGATATAGTCACACTGAGAATTAGGGCTTTAATACATGAATTTTGAGGGGCACCATTCAGTCCATAACACTTAGGTTTCATCAAAGAAGAGTCCAAGATCATTGTGTCCTAAAGCATATCACTGTGCCTTCCTCTGTGTTCCTTTCCTACAAAATGTGAGTAGACCAAATGCTGCTATCCTGGAGAAAATGCCATTTTAGCTCAGTAACTATGGATTACCTACTGTGTGCGAAGGGCACAAGAGAGACTATTTCAGATGTTAAGGGGCCCTTCAAGACTGGCTGGCTGACTGGCCTCATTTGACCTGTGAGGAGGCTGCTTGCCCAGAAGGGGAGAGAGAGCTTCTGTCTGTTCTCCACAGATTTACAGGAAGAAGAGATTCAACAGTACTTAGAGTCACCCCTCCGCATTTCTCCACTTACCCACACATGCATACACACGTGCACACACTGCCCCCTGCCCAAGATTAGGGAGCAGAGAGGCCATAGTGGGGTCCCATTTGGCAAAAAGTAGTGGCAAGAGCAATGTACATGAAAAATTTGTACTATCTCCATGAGCTCAGAAAAGTCACATAAACTCTCTAAAGCAGCTTTCCCGACTGTAAAACAAGATGTTTGAATCAAGGGGGGCAAATAAATAGCACCTGCGCTCTCTCTGCCCACACACTGCTAATGAACCAGGGCACTTTCCATTACACCAAGCACCGGTGCCTGTGACATCCTACTCAATAAGCCAGCTACCATCAACACGGCTGAACTGGAATTGGCATGCAAGACAAAAACCCAGTGGCCATACCCGAACTAGATAATGGTCTGAGGCTCCTCCCAGTCTTCTTTAAAAGAGAAAAATAAAAATCCTGTGATCACCAGCATCTGCAGTGTTTTTTGGTTAAGAGAGAGAGAATGAATAGTTAATACTCCCACTCCCTGCCAAATGTACCTAAACATGCTGACCTTCTAAAAAAAAATTCTTAACTGCTTATTGTTCCGATATTGCTTTAGAGCTGATAAGAAATACGAATCGGGTCACTAAAGAGCCCCACACAACTCAAGTCCAGGGATCAAGATTAGTAGAGCATGTGTTTTCCATAATGTCCACTAGATGTCACTCTAGTGCAACTGAAGCCATCCGTGCCGGAGCCCTGGGACCGGGCCAGCTACCACTTACATCGATCTCTAACGCAGCCACTCCCACTCTGACAATAATGCATCAAGAACAGCTTGATCCATGGCAGGCTCCCTTCTTCAGTGCTAATGATCTTAACCAGAAGCCCAAGGAACGGTTATAGCATTGTACTGATTGATAACTGTATTATGAGTTGGAACTGCCTCAAATTTTGACGTTTAAATTCAAAAGCGAGCGCCAAACATCGATCCTTCCTTCCTTTCCAATGCCTTTATGCAATTAAAAATGTTTTTGGCTCTTAAACACCAAAGCTGCCAAGGTCATCTTTGCCCAGCTGGCAATTTTAAAAAGAAGGAAGGAACTGGATGCTTTTTAACAGCTCTTAAAACACTGAGGTTGTACCAAGTCTGGAGCTCAAGCAAGGAAGATGAGTGGCCAGATGCATAACCCTTCTTTTCTCATTTCTTACACAGGAACTTTTCTGGTGTCTATTTCAAAGAGCCCAATGTCCAGAATGGCTCTGTCCCTCCCTTGAAAGTGTGGGATAGTTCAAAGAGTCAAGGGAAATCCTTTTGCCCGCATTGCACACATAACTGATGAGAAGATGGTAGATATGGGCAGTGGGAAATATTCACTTTTTGTGTAAATGGCTCCCTGATGAATGCACTGGGAAGAGTAAGTGTTCACCCACAAGTCAGCACAGACACACACACACTGCCCCTAGTGACTCGTGCATATTGGGCCACTGTGACCCTTTAGTTAAGCTGAACAGGGGGGTGACAGAGTGATAAATGGAAATCAATGGCCCTGCTTTCCACCCATAGAGTGCTCAAGGTGGGGTTCTAAAAACAACTAGTTTGTCCTTCAGTCCATGAGTCATGCTGTTATTTCTAAGACCCCTTACTTTTTCTTCTGCCTCTCACCCTGTTTTAGATGGCAGCATACTTAGAAAACTCTGCTTCTGTCAGAAGAGACCTCCAAGACAAACTAATTTCAGTCCAACATACTTTATTCTTTTTTTTTCTTTTTCTTGATTTTCAATGATTGAGTATTCAAGATGTTTTAAAACAAGGTTTATTAGTATATTAACAATAGATTTCATTAAACACAAGGAAATTATACATCTTTTAAATTACCCTAAGAGGTTTCCAAATAAATAACTCATTTTAAAAATCACAAAAATCAAACTTTAGGCAACAACTCAAAACAGCCTTTCGTCACAAGCACCTCTACACACACACACACACACACACACACACACACACTGAACACCCACTCCACTAGGATCCTAATGCCAGTTTATTTGACACAGAATTACAGCTCCTTTAACTAAAGAGTTAGGGGCTGAACTGTCTGTTTCATGCTTCTAAATAAACATTAACATTTGGGGTTTGGGGTAGAGGTATGTATTTCAAGAAAAATGCCCACTATAAAGTCTTACCAATTATTCATATTTTCCATCTGTAGATACAAACTTCAAACAACTTTTGTTCGCCCCTTTGGTTTAACATGTCCCTGCAATTACTTCAGTTTATAATAGTATCTTCTCCATCAATTTTAACATGTATTACTAGAATATCAGAAAAAGACACCTTCAAAATTCCAGTATTAAAAACACCTTACATGGGTGAAATTTTTTTGGAGAAGAAATAAGAAAAGATTATTTGAAATATTTTCCCCCTATCTCTGAAGTTATTTTTAGCATCTGATCATTCTTGCTAAAATAAGTATCAAAAGTGCTGAGTTTTCCACAGAGAAAAGTATTCCCCCTTACACTCTTCATTTTTTTGCAGCGTAAAATTCATGGATTAACTGTAGTAATGGGAGTAATGAGTGCTTATTTTCTGGGAAGTTCTCCATATTTCCAAGAGCAAAGCATGTGCAGTGCCTTATCAGTATAACTGTGAATTCAGTAGTGCATCTTTGTAGTGAGCATGCATCATCAAATACTTATAGCACCGAGGCATTTTCTTTTTTTATGTTGCAAAAGCAAATACCCAGGGAGGGTTTTCCTCATATTTGACCCTTCCTGGACTGAATAAAAATGAAGTGCTTAAAATAACCTCTTTAAACATACACAGATCTGATTCCAGTGAATCAAGAAGTCTGGGACAGATACAGCCAGCAGCATCCTAGAAGATAAGGAAAAGAAAGAAGGTAGGAAGGTAGGAAAGATTAACTGCACAAGGCCACTAACTCTGCCTGCCAGCTGTGGCACTCCTTGCATACTAAGACAGAGGAAATGCAAATATAAGTAAAGGCTACCTACTGGTCTGTATAACAGGGAATTAGCAGACCTGCAGTCTAGGCAATTATGGGATTATACAGTATTTGGATATCTATCTGCTACTTAGAATACCCAGTATTCACCTATATGTCAATAGTTGCATTCACATCTGTGCCACTTAGGAAGTTTTAAGTTCACACAAAAATTGCAAAGTATAATTGGCTACCACCCTGGGCTCCTGGGCACACTAGAGGACTTTCAGTAATTCTTCAAGTCCATTCAAACTCTGAAGCTTCTCTTTGGTGTACCTATGGTTGATACAAAAAAGGCTCCAAAAAGAAACTTTCTGGCTCCAAGTTCACCAAAGAATGAACTCTGGAATCGCAGACTGAGGAAGAATTTTCTTGGTGGTTGGTGAAAATAAGGGACTGCCATTTCCTTTCCCAGGTAACTCCCTTCTCTCACGGCTAACTTTTCCCACTGTGCACTCCAGCTTGTTGCTGCAGCTACTAAAGGTAACAACTGGGTCAGTGGTTTGGTATATAACATACAACATTTTGTATACATTGATTTAACATATAACAGTTGGTATATGCTCATTTAAACTTTTATTAGGAAACTTAAAACCCATATTCACCAGAAAACTAATGGAAATGTTAACATTCAGAAGGAGGGAAAGAAGAGAAAGCATATACCCGAAATCCCTAGAGCTCAGATTTAATAAAGCTGAGCCACCTTTCTTCATAATATTTCATTTAAAAAATGCTGAGACTCAATGTTAACAGGGAATTTGGGTTTGTTCTATATTAAATGTGAACTGTAAATAAATACTTGAGGTATGTTATGAAAAACAATTTTAATGTAACTCTTTGCTAAATAAATGAAAATTTACCTTGAAAATCTAAACATAAAATTTTGATGTTCTTAACAGATTTTTTCTCTATTTTACACAAAGAAATAACTTCTCTACTCTTCAGAAACAGTTACACATTAAAGAATGTTTTGTCTTACTATATTATAGTCACAACTTGCCTTTGTTAACCAATACTACTATATGCAACATGTAGGGTAAGAAGTGAGCAATGGGACAGAGAAGTCTGTGTCTAGGCCCTGACTCAGCCATGCTGGACACTCCTAAACAAGTCACTTTACCTCTCTGAACCTCAGTTTTCATGATTTGTTTAAAAAGAATAGTTATCTTACAAATTTATTAAGGGGATTAAAATGAATAGTGTATATTAAGTGCTTGACAAAATGCTCTGCAAATAATCAACACTCAACAAATGTCAATTTGCTTCTTCTCTGAGCCTTTCTTCACCCACCTTAGTTCCAGATGATGTTTGGCTCTTTTCAAGAATTAAATTCACCTACAAAAGTAAAGATTGCATGCTAGTGAAGATAACTGAAACAATGTGCTTCACCTACCCACCCCACCCCCTGAGAGTTTCTAAATTAATAGACTAGACTCAATGATAGTATATTTGAATATTTAAGCCAAGGAATACATTCGACGACAGAGTTTATAAAAGAAAAAGATGACCTTTCCCCAAAACAAGTAATTAGAAGCTTAAGCTTATGGAGAGTGGCAATGAGACTTATAATTAAGATCTGTGACTATAAAGTAGCATGACTAATTATGAACAAGTATATAAGAATCTCATATATACATTAAATGGTGTCATCTATAAAATGGTTGACTACGTAATATGCCAATGATGCTACAAGAGCTCAAAGCATTTGGCGACAACTCTTGATGGGTACATATTCCAAAACTTCAGTCCCTGTGATTTTTATTACTTAGTCTACCTTCTCCAACAACACATTAATGATACACTTGCTATTTATAAGTATCAGATACTTGAAGAAGATATTCATATTGTGGAGCACAATTCAGGCCAATTCATTGAATTCCAACCTAATCAACCCGAAGGATTTCATAGAGTGGCAGATGGTAATTGAGTAAAATGGTGCCTGACGGACAACTGTTGCTGAAGTAGGTGATGTCAAGACGGCGAAAGGAGAGCTTTCCAACTATACCTGCTAAGGTCGTCATGTCTGTCCTGGAGTCCTTTTCAAAATGTACCACCCAGAAAAGAGAAATTCTGAGTGTTGAAACACACAATATTAGCTACCAAAAAAAAAGTGCCAATCCCACCAAAATTATCTCAAGGCAGTTTCTTAATTATCAGAGGAAAATTAAGAAAACACAACCTCTTCCCAAACTATGTATTTTTAGCTCCAACTAAAAAGGAAACTTTCTCTCCTAAAAGATCAAAGATGTCCCATAGAGTAGTAAAGGGAACCTTGGGGCTCCATTGGGGGTATTAAGTTAATCAGCAATATTCTCTGAAGACCTTCAATACATACCACATTGACCAAAGTTTGACAGGGTAATTATAGGCAGCAGTGTTTATTATTAGGACTTAGCCAAACAAGACTTCGCAAAGGGAAGTCCTTGTCACCTGAGACCACTGGCTCTACCCAGTGCAGACCTTATTGAGTCTAATAGTGATAACCATCTGCACAAACTGTACCCAACCAAGAGAACCATTTGACCAATGCCATTCCTAGTAGAGGG
Source organism: Manis javanica (assembly GCF_040802235.1). Classification (NCBI taxonomy): domain Eukaryota; kingdom Metazoa; phylum Chordata; class Mammalia; order Pholidota; family Manidae; genus Manis; species Manis javanica. The sequence goes on from NC_133157.1 coordinate 157,667,289, forward strand.
GGAAACAACATTGTACCCAGGAACATCCACACACTCCACCAGTGCCACCAAGGATGGAGAACAAAAAGCCTTGTCAATCCATCTGTCAGCGGGTTCTGTCAATCACATCCTCTCCGTGGAAGAGTGTAAACCAGCCAAGGAAATCACCTCCCAAATTAGCCCTGTATAAGATAGGCTCCTCAGCAGACTCAGTTCACAATTATATTGGTATTTGAATACTCCTCTTTACCTCCTAAATCTAATTTGTCATAATTCTTTTTCTGAGCAGTCACATCCCACAAGTTAAGCTGCTATCAGTCAGTCTGTAGGGCTGTCAGGAGCATCTACCCTGAGGGCCAGAGAGAAAGTATTCCAGATGGCACCTAAGTCAAAGTGACGTGCTGGGAGGTACTGAAAAGGATGATGGATAGTGAACCCAAAGTACATTTAGGAACAGAAAAATCGCTTCAAGGAAGTTATAGTGGGAAGGAATCATAGAGAGGTGTAAAATGATTCTAACTAATTCTAAAGTAGGATTCAGTGTGACAAACCAGTTTATTTTAAATAATCTTCAATAACTACTTAGGATTTAATTACTCAATTTCCAGAGCAACCACAGCAGTTTTCTGTACATAAAAAAGATAACATACAGATTTGCTAGTGCTTCCAGATATATGTAAGCACAGCTGATAAGGTGGGTCTCAGTCTTCTGTTTAATCTTTTTCCCAACTATGTTGAGTATCAAGTTTACAATTCTTAATTACCCTTGTGTGGGCCCTTAAAAGCTACAAGAATTTCTACAGCAATTTTCTTTGGATGAGAAAGCCATCGTTTCTTATTATGCATCTCAAATTACAATTCTAGCCATACTGTTCAGCACTCCAGCTTTAAAGCCCCTTAGGAAAGAATACTAGAGTTTATATTCAAGCTATCAGATTTAGGATTCAGCAGCCTCTAACTATCTTACGATGGGGCTGAAAGACTAAAAGAGAATGTGTCTTTTGAAATGAAGTAGCTATCCTTTTTAACACATTAGTCATATGGTTCCTCTGAAGCATTTGAAAAATTCGACCTGATTTACAAGTCTGCTATGGCTTAAAATGCTATTAACAGTACGTTAGAGAAAGTTTAGATTCCTCTTTTCAAAAACATCTGCTTTAGTCTCTGAAAGCAAAAGTAACATGCTGCACTTCAATTTTCCCAAATTGCATAGTTGAGGCGAATTTATTTGTGCTTTGTAGCTGAACTCACAGTAGGTGTTCACATCTTAAAAACTGTGTAAATATAAAGTCATGGTCAAGCTCACCATCATTTGGAGTGTATGCTAATGATGTATACCGCCATTTCACCTCCCATGATTTTGTTAACCACGTACCTCAGCCTTGTACCAGACTGGAGCACGAGCATTAAATTAACACTGCGGAAATGGTAACAAATCTATCTAAACAATTCCTTCTTGGAGAGAAGGGGGGCCGGGGAAGGCGCTCAGTCTTGTTGAGGTATCCAGCCCTCCACCAATAGTGGCTGTGTATACTGAGTTTTGTTGGTTTGAGGATTGTATCTTTCGTGGTTAAAAAAAGAAAGAAAAGAAGGCACGGGTGTTTCTCATCGCCATATTCAACTCAACCAACAAAACTAAAGTCTCCCGTTTCCAAGCTTCACGAGGAAGGCTATACGGCAGCAGGGCTTTCTTCCAGCCCCGGGTCCAGGGAGGAACTTATTGCTTCTGGGAAGGGCCCCGGATAGGTCTGTGCTGTGTAGTGGATCCCTTTTTGCAGGCCCGCCTCTTCCTGGAACTCTCCGTGGCTGCTGAAAGCTGGGCAGGACCGAGTCCGAGTGTACCTATCGGCATTGCTGGTTTGACCCACCAACTCGCTCACGGTGCTCAGAGGGAATTCTCTCCACCTCTGCCTCTGCAGTTCGTCTTCTTTGTGTTTAATGGAATACCAAGCCAGAAAAATAAAAATAAAGCCAACAAATTTGAGGCCGGCCGCCAAACCAAAATAGACAAAACGAAGTGATGTCACATTGTACTCCCAGCAGGAGCCTTGCACCCCACACTCCTGCTGCCAGAGCATGCAGGTGGTGTCGATAACCGCTCCGAAGTAGATGGGAGTAGGAATGTACGCTAGAGGTGCAGAGAAAAGAAAAAGAAAACTGTTTGGAAAACATAAGAGAAAACAGATCTGTAAATTGACAAGATCCTTTTGGCTCTAAAACCAGTGAGAGAGGTTTTCTTATGTTACTTTGTTTTTTAAAATATAAGTCACATCTTATCATTATATACTTATTATAAAAATATTCACTAAATTGTAAATAATTTATACATTCCCATTTGCAACTCAGTCAGAACATGTTAACAATTTTTAGGGTCATGAAAATGTCTATTGCTAAACATGCAATTAAGGAATCCTTTTAAACTTATCAAAATCAGATTTTGTTAAATACTCCAAGAGGCTCTTGGGAACCCTTTATGACCCACTAAAATACAGCACACTTGGTTCTTGTGGGTTGGTTTCTGGTCCTGGGATGCAGGGAGAGGATGACGAAAGCATGGTCCCCTGTAAGTCAGAAACTACATCAAATGGCATGTGATAAAGGCACTTGGGACATGGAAATAATTAAGGCATAAAATTCATCTTTGAAGCTTATAGAGCATCTGTGTTGAGTAGTAGCTTCATTATTTGGGTTATCACATAGACTTTTCTTTACAAAAGAAAGTCCACCCAAGTAGACTTCCATTCCCACGTACCCCTTTGCTGAAATGTGTCCTCATCCCTAACTCGGTCAGCTTGCAAGTAAATTTAAATTTATCCTTTAAATTCCTGACTCACTGGCATGCCACTATATCCTCATTGTATTTTGCACATACCTGCATTTTATCAACTATCACACAGTATTTTAACTGTTTGCAAATCTGTCAGCCATAAGCTCCTTGATGGCAGGTGCCAGGCCTTTTATTCTTTGTATCCTAAGGCCCTATCAGGACAGCTATGGATCCTCAATAAGAGTTTATACAAGAAAGTGATGGGAGAGAAGGAATGGGGGTGGAAGGTAATAAGAGAGAAGGGAGGGAGGGATGGAAGGAAGAAGGAAAGAGGACAGGTAGGCTAACAGCCCAGGAGGCTGTGAGTGACACATTTGTAAATATATTGTATTCATTTAAAAGATTTATTCACTCAATTAAAAATTAACTATTAAAATACTTAAAGTTCTTTTTGCTTTGCCATTGGGGAAATGGAAATGGGCTCATTGGCCTGACTATATTTTTTCATAATCAACAGAACTTAAGGTTCACTTAAGCAATAAATGCCTATAATGTTTTCCCTCCTTATTCCTTAAACTGCAGCGTTGATCTGCTGGCTTACCTTTACCTCTGCATCTGTATCAGATCACCCCAATTCCATGACAGCAGAGACAGGACAGCAAAAAGGAAGAACTATTGTTTTCTTTTCCTATTCATCTAAGCCTTCTTTGAAAACAACTTTTCCATTTTCAACGAGAAGTATAAGACAAACTTCTTAACTGTATCAAAGTATGCCAGAATTTCTTTCAACCAGGATGTTTTGAAAAGTGGTACCTTCCAAGTCTTATTGGTACCAAAAATCAAGGCGCCCAACCAGTGCAAACACAAGCCTTTGAACCTTGCTGGAAAGTGCTCACTCTGGGACTGGGCCACCAACCACCACACAGGACAAACTGAGAACCTCAGGAGGATTCATGTTTCAAAGAGTCAGATGACACCCATTTAAAGTGTTTTACTTTCAAAATGGAAATAAAAAATTAGAATAAAAAAGCGAATTTTTCTACCTTGTGGACAATGATACTATTACTGGGTGAGATAACAGCTTAAGGAAATAACTGATTGTTGCTTAAGAAAAAAAATATGCTTAATGATAAGAAAGTCAACAAAAAATACACTGCAATTGATCAAAGGGAATGAGCCACTTTACCTACTATTTCCTGGGCATTGCCCCAAACATCACAGGGTGACAAGGTGTCTGTACAAATCAAAATGATACTCTTCATGCCGCAACAACCTGTGGCTTAGCACACTGTCTAGCACTACCGAGCTTCTCTTGTCAATAAGTAAAGGGTAGACCCTAGATGTCCATTTGGGGATCTTTCTTTTTTCTTTTAAGAACTTTTTTATTTCTTCTCTTCAGAGAACTTGATAGACATACTCTTTGTCCAGTCTAATAACATAATTGTGGAGAGCAGTAAGGAATTGAAATTTTCACCAATAAAATGAGCACTGTGCTCCACTACCTTCATGATAAGAAAGCACATAGGTAGGAAAACACCAGTATCATAAGGCCAGTCACAATTGCTTGGTTCAATATTTTCTACCGTACAAAACTTTCTGGGGAATTAAACCCAAGTTCATGTTCACAGTGAAAAAGAAAATGATCTAAAGTCAGGTTTGTTTTGTTTCATCAAATAAAGAAACAGAACTGGTTAGCTTTTAGTTCCAATCAGAAAAGAAGGAAGTTGTAAAATCCTAGCTGCTACTCATGGTGACACATGAGTCACCATTTTGAAAGGGCAGTGAGTTTTTACCATGTGTAAGGAGGAGCTAAGAGGCACACTTGGAAATTCAGTAACGTACCAAGTGTTCGCAGCAAAACAAACTGCATTCCCAGTGCGAAAGGTCTCTCCTCATCTTCCACAGACCTACAGTGAAGTGACAGAAAGAAGTGTTTTAAAATGCTGGCCTGCTGAAATCCAGAAAATGAATGTCAAATCAAGAGTGCTTACTGCAGAGCTGGGTTCACTCTAGAAATTGTGAACAATAGCTAAATAAGACTGCTGATGGCTAGGTCAGGCAATAAAGATCTCCCCAGCCAAGACGCCAAAGAAACTCTGATGGTTTCCTTGTGAATACCGCTGGGGAAGCCCAAGGTTCAGGGCTGATGCAACAGAGATGGCTCTAAACTGAGCTTCCAAAATCAGTTGTTAAAAAATATATGTAGCATTTTATCCTAACTACTGCATTCTTTTTCTGTTTGCCTGCACTTTCCAGAATGCTAAGTGTATATACTGAAGGTTCCTTCTGTAATATCTCAAGGAAAATTATAGAGAAAAAGGTTTCTTAAAGAAAGTAGAGTCACAAAACGTATAAGATAAGTCAAAAGTAAGAGAAAGAATGAATTCCTCCCAGCCTCATTTTTATTTCTTTTCCTAAAATTTATAGTCTAAGTAATTCTCACAAGGCAGAAAGACTAGAGCCTATTGATTTTGTCATTAGCAAAGATAAAGGGGCTCGTTTTCTAAACTTTTGGGTTAGAAGGCAACTGGTGATTTGCCATGTTTGATTGCCATAAAACAGGTAGCTCTTCCTGGGTCATTTAACATCTCTCATAGAATTAGAGCTCAAAGAATTAGAATTACAGAACTAGATTATTAACAATTCACATTGTTTTAGTGATGAAGTGCCTTATCCTTTCTATCCCATACACATAGGACTCTAGGTATATAACATAAAATTTTCATGCACACTGCACTTGCCTTTCCCAAAAGGGTTTATTTTCCCAGAGCATTTTGCCCAAGGCTGCACACATAGTTGTTACTCCCTAAAGTTGTTAGTTACTCCCTAAGTATCTGCTGATGGAGGAGTTGATAAATAGACCAGTGGGCCCTTCATGCACCATTATCTTACTGTCAAGGAATGTACTGTCAGGGGAACATCTAACTCAGCACCCCGTAGAAGGGACGCTAGAACGTGCATGCAAGCAGTCCAATTTCTACAAAGAATGGAGCCTCAGCAGGTGCTTCCCACCAGGTGTACAGCACTGTGCGGTGCTAAGGGGTCAGGGAAGAGATACAAGAAAGATTAAGAGCTGACACCCCTTCCTCACTCCATTGCACTGCATCCCCTGTGCCCCTGCTGCTGTGGGTGAGTTCCTGTTTCTTCACCATGCTTTCCCCTTCCTTCCTTTGCCCACTGAGGTCTTTCCTGAAAATACCAGCACATTGATTTGAATGTGCTAGTGTCAACAATAGGACTTCTATTAAGATAGCTTCCATGTTCTCTTGTGAGGAAAAAAAAAAACACCAGGATAATGTGGCAAAGAAAACACAGCATGAACAACCAAATAATTACATTTCCCGGTCTGACCTTTCCTTGACTCAATTCTAAAGTTTTATAAGGTAGTAAAGTTACTAAAATCAGTATTTTGAACTGGAGGCCCAGGAAAGACTTTCATGGATCCTAGAGGTGTTGACTGTCTACAAGGTCGCAGATCATATTCTTTGCTGTATGCATGATGTTGCAACTTCACCAGATGGCTTCCTGCCTCCTCTGGGGCCAGGCTTCCTGTCACTGACACAGTGATGGCTTCAGCTCCTGAAGTCGACCCTTTCAGGGCAGCGACTCAGGCACCAAAGGCAATCAAAAGAAGTTTCACCGGAGTATAGGAATAGCGCCCATCTGAATAAAGAAAGTTCTAGAGTATGAAATGTTACAACCTTCCCTTTCCTTCCCAACGTGAGAAAACTCACTTCAGTTCGCCAGGCTAACATCTGAGTGTTTTCCTGCCCAACCTAACGCTGCTTTCCTCTCTGCTTCACCACATCGGCCCTGGTCTGGATTACGCACTCTGGTGATTCTGAGTGTATAACCCATCCTAGAAGTTGAATGCTTTCTCACCTGAGTGTTACTATGATGGCTGATGGTTGAGCACATGCTGTGATGAAGGTGACTATGAAAAGAAAAATTAAGAATGGGATGAGGGTGTTACAGGTCCGTTTACACTTCCCAGACACAGCATAGCCATTCTCGTTGAGATATGTTTTGACAATAACCACACGGAGCTGACTGCGCTGTCCCACTGTAGGTGGAGTAATCACTTGCCGGCTTTGGACACAGGTGCATTCTGTGTAATTCCTTATCTAAGTGATAATAAAGACCAGTTATTTGCCAATCAGAAGCAGAATTCAGCATAGGAATATTAAGACAAAGTTAAATGCTTTAAGATAATTCTAGTATTTAAAAATATGCAGAATATTGAATTGAAAATATCTTCCTCCTTGCTAACCAGAAGGGCCCAAAGTGTGTGTCTAGCAACATCAAAGTCTGCTCATCAAAATTGTTTAAATCTAAACCTTTATAAGAAGCTTTCAACACTCAGTTCTATAGTATTCACATTCCACATGCTCGTTTTTGGTCATCATCACATGCTGCTTCAATTACTACTTAACTCTTGGGCCCTCTGACTCTAGAGAAGCCCGTCAAGAGCAAGAAGCAAGCCTGGGGTTTTTTATGCTCACCACAGCACCTGGCATAACTTGGAACACAGTGTAGGACCTAAAATAAGTATCTGTCAAATAAATGCAAGAACTCGTGATGCAACCGTGATGACTTCATTGCCAATATCAGTGAATCAACCTACCGCTGGCTGTTTCATGTGAAACCAAGTAATTCAAGGGACTAAAGTAGGTGTTTTAAATGAAAACACCATTACATTGCTTTTGCTGAGTGGACATCAGCTGAACTCACTGTGACTGTGACTTCAGCCACTTAGAAAGGCAATTGGAGCAAATATGAAGTTGGGGTGCTGCTGAGCTGTCTGTGCTCCAAGGACTGCTGGACTCTTCTCCCAAATGGCAGCTGTGCAGCTGACCAACCCATTGACTCCAGGGAAGGACTCTGCACCAGGAAGAACAGGTCTCACTGTTGCTTTCAACTTCGTCACATGTGAGCTCACCGATTACATGCCAGGGAGCCAGCAATAGGAATTCTCAATTTATCACCACAGGTTAAAACACAGAAATTGAATAGGACAGCCCCAAAACATGCAGTCAATGGTGCAATCCCTTCTCACCTGCACAGAACAAGCAAATGACCTGAACCTTTTAATCAAAGCAGCCTCCTACGATCTGTTCTTATGCGAAGAATGAAACCAGGCTCAATAAAGAACCAAGTAGACTATGAAACCTTCTCCCACAGTATTACAGCTTATTTATAATTCACAAGGAAGGGAATTCTAAAAATAGCCTATTCTTGAACTGACAGAAATATCTTTACTCTGAAAGTTAAAAAAATCTCTTTCTGAACTGATTATTTATGAAAAGTGGCCTTCGCCCATCTTTGCACTCTGATTAAGGAAAATGCTCTCCTATTCTCTACAATCAGCACCAACTGTGATCTTCTTGACCTTCAAGTCCATCACAAGAGCCCTGTCAAGGTAACAGTTGAGAGGCATAGCACTCAACCTTATCAAGTTTCACTGAGCTGGCACAGAATGCAAAGTAGAAGAGGGTTGACATGGAACCAAATCACTACACCCAAATGCTCCAATCATCCCTGGGGAAAAAAATGATAGTATTGAATGATTTTCTTTCCTTTGCATTTTTGTCAGAAGATATTTTGCAGTTATTTGAAGTTTCTTACAAAGGGAGACTGAAGTCATGTATTTGCACAAGAATTCTAATACATCCTTGTCACAGGATGCTGGACTAACAACAGAAGAGGAATTTGTGAAATATACTCACCCCAGTGCTAAGATTACCGCTATTAACACAGCCAGCCAGACAAGGGTTAAAGTATGTAATCCCATCTGATCCACAGACTGGCTCATACTCATGTGTTTTGCAACCACAATTAACATTGCAGCTTCCTGTCAGATTCCTATGGGACATGGTGAGAGAAGGTCTAAGAGAAAAAGAAACAGATCATGAGCAACATTAACTAAAACAAAACTGATAGGGAAGTTCTTGATATTAAGTAATTTGTCCATTTCAGAGATGATACTGCCACTAAATCAAAGCTACGGTGCTCTGAAATACTCACCCTAGAAAATTATTATTATGACTTTTAAACAAAACATAAAGAAAGACATTTCAATTTACTGGTACTATAGATTCAATACTTTGTATTAAATTATCTATCCTGCCTCAATTCTACCCATCTTGGAGCTATGGATCTGGGCTTCAGAATTCTATCACTTGTTTAACTATTCACTTACTATAGACACTTGGCTTTCTATCTTAATAAGTTTGGGCCTCAATTTCTTAAACTGTAAAATAGAGCAAAAACTTCCCTGTGCCAAATCAGTAATATCACATCACTATGATCATATAAACATGGAATCCATCAACCACAGATGTCAACACAGGTTCCTTTGACCAAATAGTTTAACTGTTCCATAATAAATTATCCAAGAAAGACACAGGACTCTAGAAAACCAAAAGGAAATGATTTTCAAAGAAGATCAGGAATTATATCACTAGCTTGATTTGAATAACCAGAGAAAAAAGATTACAGAGTCCTTCCTTCAGAATGTCCAGATCTGGATTCACAGTCAAACATGGTGGGTTTTGTTTTCTCATGAGATTATGATGCCTGATTCAAAGAAATGATACATTATGAAAGGCTCTAATAAAATTAGTTCAGGCAACAAATACAAAAGAAGGAAAAAGGCAAGTAAGGATACAGGGCTGGGAGGGAAATGTAAGGAAATGTGGAAGAATGGAGGCAGGCAGGGCCCAGTGGGACCCATGGAAGAATAAAATAGAATCTTGTAGTGCTCACACTCAGTGACCCCTTTCCTTTGCTTTCATGAACACCCCACTTTAAGTTGTCAATGATGAAATACTGTTCCTAAAGCCACATGAGTTAGGACTCCTTGATTCATCTGTCCATCTGTTCATGTTGCATCCATTCAGCAAATATTTTAGGATATCTGTTATGTCCCAGGACCTATTTTTTAAAGACTATTTTGGGTAACTACTCATCTAGTAGCATAGCCCATCCCGACCATACATATTAACCTATAAACATAAAGCATTGTTTGCTCAAAGGCTTCTCTCCCGTATCCTCTTTCATACTTTGATAACTGAGTCCTCAAAGTTAATACACGGAACAAATTCATAGCAATATTTAAACCTTTTCAAGAAAGCTGCCTAAAGAATAAGAGAAAAACACAGTAAAACTCCATTCTTCATTCATGTCACTCCACAGAAATTTTATCACAAGACTTTGATAATTGTTTTCACAAACTCTTAGAATCATACTCTTGCATAGTTTGAGTATGCCTAACCAAATGTGATCCTAGAGCAAGAGTTCTCCACAGGGTGATTCTGCCCCCAGGGGACATTAGTTATGGGAGACATTTTTGTTTGTCACAGTTGAATAGGTGCTACAGGCATCTTGTGGGTAGAGGCCAGGAACACTTCTAGACATCCTCCGTGTCCAGGACAGTGCCTCCCCAACAAATAAGAATTAACTGACCCACATCTCAAGAAACTGAAGCTGAGAAACCCTGTTCTATACCCACCACCACATTCCACAATGACATGGAGGTCCAGGGAGGCCAGATGACTCACTACAAAGCTGATGATTGCTACTTCAACTGGTCATATGAAAATACTCTCTTCACTTGTTCTTCAAGAACTAAATTACAAGCCATGACCAAATAAAAGGACTTTTCTGTATGTGAATGCTTAGTCACTAACAATGACAAGTTTCAAATCCAAATAGTCACTGCCATTGCTGTTTCGAGGTTACAAGGCATTTCTTATGAACAGCATACTTCATAGTCATTTATGACAGCCACAGATTCTAAACATCTCTCCTTTATGGATATGTCCGCTCAAGAGAAAGGAATCTAAAGAGAGTATCAGCTGATGCTCAAAATATACTGATGATAGGAAGACAAAAGTTTTCCTGAATTCTGGAAACAGAGCCACACACCCAGCTAACTCCTGGGTAGGTTTGCTTTTCTCATAAGACCATGGTGTCTGATACAAAGGAACGATACAATAAGAAAAGCTCTAAGAAAATCAAAACAGGCAACACATGTAAAGAGCAGTGAAAAGAAGTGGTCAATCACAAAATGCCACTAGAGAAAAAAAAGAAAGATGCCAATATGGTTAATCCTTTATACTGGGCTGATAAAAAAAAAGAAAGAATTTTTTAGAATAACAATGTCTTATTTGACTATCACTCACTCTCCAAAAAACAGACTAGATTATAAAAATGGTGCCAGTGTTTAAATCCAAGTAAAACCAAGTGATTTCATCATCCTGATGTGAACCCATTGTGGAAGTACAAAATACAGAAGGGCTGCAGTACAATGCATTTATCCTGTGCAAAAGGACTGTGCATCACATATCACCTCTCCATAAATGAAAGCATTTCTGACAAGTAGCTCTGCAAATAAGTGTCTTGTTATAACTCAGAGTCAATGTATTAATTCCAAGTGAGGAACAAGTTATCACTAACAAATATCTTATAATTGCATAGTCCAAGATGCAATTATATACTAATTGCACACATGATATACTACTATAAAAATTATGGAATTATAGAATTAAAGAAGATAGGAGCAGTCTCTGAGATTACCTAATACAACCTACTAATTTTAAGAAATAAGAAACTATGAGACATGTAATGACATGCTGCACAATTGTTGAAGCTTCAAGAAAACCAGTCAAATGAAGAAAAGAGGGAATAAGAGCAAGCTTGTTGTCCAATCTTTATTAAATTCATTGTTTAAGGATCAATGTTTATTTAAAGTACTATATAATAATTAAACTGGTTGTGGTTTAACATGTTTAACATATCTGTACCATGGGGCCATTACAGCTGGGTATGTAAGCACATAATTTCTCTCAAATCCACAAACATATACAAACAGTGTGGCATATCACCTCACCCCAAGACCTAAAGAACACTCTTGAAATTTCCCATTTGACATACATCTACTGGTCTCTACAGGTCAGAGAGGACTCTAACTTTTTAGCCTCCTCTTAAGTTATTCATCAAGAAATATGCCAAGTAGGAATCCATGCATCCTATTCTCAAGCCACACATGTTAAAAAACTATGATTCATGCAGCAAAAACCTTTTTAGCAAAATACACCAATCAACTGGAAAAATTTGATCTCTTTCTAATAATTTCTTAATCTTTATTATCTCAGTTTTTAAGAAAACTTCAATGAAAATGTTTTTAAATTCTACTAAAATTCTTGGCTTCATATTAAGATTCTTCCTTGGCTATGTAACATAGTTAATAACTTCAGGTTTATAATTACTGTTATCATAATAATCATCATTATCATCTACAAGAACAATACCAGTGCTCTATTTTTATTCCAGTAATTATGCACTGAGATCTCCACATATGTCACCTCATTTATTCTTCCTGTGAATTAACATTATTATGACTGTGCCTCCATCTTTCAGATGAGGAAATTGAGGCTTTGATAGGATAGGTACTGTCAAAGTTCACAAAGCTAGTAAGAATCACAGATGAATTTAAACCCAGTTACCTCTGCTCCATAGTGTGTGCCCTTACACCTCTACAGCAGAAGGGCAGCTTTGTGTAACTGCCTGTAGTTTTGCTTTCTCTAGAATGGGTCTTCTGAGTGATTCATCCTGCTTCCTTCTTCCTCTAATGCATCCTTTCTGGCACTCAGCTTTCACTGTGCCTGAGCATTAGAGTCAGAAAGAATGGGCTCAATTCCATATCTGCAATCCAGTGCTGTGAACAAACCTACAGAGATTTCACACTTGTAATACAGAAACCACAATATCTGTATCACATGATTAAACTGAGGAAGATTAAATGAGGAAATGCACATCTAGTGTCCAACTTTGTACCTGGCATGTAACAGGCACTAAAGTACTGGTGAGCTTACTTTATCTACACATGGCAGAAGCATTGGTGAATGAAAAGTAACACAATCACATGCACAAGGAACACAGAAGAACTACATGACTTTTTTTTTCCTGACTATCGAAGATCTCATTTTCTAATTTATTCCTACAATGGTAGGATAAGAATAAGAGTGGGATACAGTTGCAGGCCTACCATTTAGTAGCTGTATGACACTGGCCACATCTAACAGCCTATGGCTATTAATGCCCCTCCTGCTACATGAGAGCAGAGCAAGCATCAGCAATGAAAGGGAGTATGTGAAGATATATGTAATCACATGGGTTTACTAGAGGACTATATTTGTGAAAGTTTAATCACTATTTTTATTGTTAAAATCTCCTTTAGCTTTGTAGTTAACACATTCAAACCGAGTATAACTTGAAATTTTTATATGTGCAATAACCTACAACTTACACAAACCATCTCTTTCAATCCAGAATAATTTTTAATATAATGATGTGTTCCTTATTTAGAGTTTTGAAATACCTTTATTTATTATTAAAATAATACATATTCATTGTAGAAAATTTAGAAAACGCAAAAGGACTAAAAGATTAAACCAACACATAATGCTACCACTCAGGAATATTGACCTTTGTGCTTTCAGTATATGACCTTCTGGTCTTTTTCTCAGTATGCATATAAATTAACATTAATAACATACTGTTCCCAAGATTTTATGTAGAGTTCTAAATTCTGTTTTTTCTGCTAAGATTACATAATGAACATTTTCTATTAACTATGTTAATACAAGCTTATGGAATGATAAATTTGATCCTGAGTTTAATAATATTCATAGGTGCTTTTGAAATAAAAAGGCTTATTATGTTAAAACAGATATATAGTCTTATAGATTTCATGTGACTTGTTTAGATCTAGGTTACAAAACTTAAAAACTCATTGGAAAAAAATATTCACTTATATTTCACATCCCCTTTATATTTCTAAATGAAGTAAAACAAGTTTTACTTTTGCATTGTTTGTGTCCCCCAAATAGAACCAAAAATAGACTGAATTATATACTTAGAGCTAGAAATTTACTATGTCTATAAATAAAAATAGCTAGAATAATCTAAAAACATAGATACCTAAGCTCCTTTAAGTAAATTGTTTTTCCTTTACTTTTCAGGAATTTCCTTAAAAATTAGTAATATTTATAAGACATAAAAGGTTTTAGTGCCAATAGATTTAAACAATAGGAAAAAAACTTCAGTAGGTTAAACTGTTCATGAGATACAGATGAGGAGATGAATGGCTTAATTAAAGAATTTAGGGATGATCTGGCCAGAAACACTAGTCACCCAGATGGCTGGTAGTCAAGTACTATCTTAATACATACACCATGTGACAGGTTGGCAAAATTACGGGTGCTGACAAAGAGGACGCAACTCTGGGGACTTGCAACAAAGGTCTGAATTAACAGACTGTATTTAATTTCTATAGTCTTGGTACTTTGGGGCACTAAAATTGTGCCAACAGAAATAAAACATCAGCAGAAAATTACATCCTCTAAGATTTTTGAACCTGGATTGACAGGGTGGATCACTCTATCCAGCAACCATTCCAAATACAGGCTTCCTCATCATTTCCTAACTCGAGAAATCATCACTGAAAAAGCTCTGGCCCGTAACTCAAGTCACAAAACCAGAAGATGATATTTTAAAACTAGATTTTAGTTTAAGTTCAAAGATATGACACTTGATAAATGAAAGACAATAAAGCTAGAATTATTAAATAATTTATCAAGACTTAGTACTACTATTGAAAAATTCTGTACATGGACATCAGATTTAACCTCATTATCGACAAAAAGGTAAAGAGCAAATAACTCACATTATGTAATGTGTTTATATAAAGAATTACTTAAGCCACAGTGTTCAAAATAAATGCTGGCTCTTTTGGCTGTAAGATGATTAGGACACACCTGTGTGAAATACAGTTCAGCAGACACAGAGGGGAGGCAAAACACATTTCATAATTAAAACTGCAGGGAAATTGTGGGTGCTTGGAATGTTAATTACTTGAGTTAATTACTTGAGTTGGAAATGGACAGGGATATAACTAGGGCTCCTAGGATCTTCCACAATGAAAATCAGATTCTCAAATTTAAATTTCTTTCTTTCTTTAATTTTATTTTATTTGTGGTTAGAACAGTTAACATTAGATCTACTCTCTTAACACATATTTAAGTGTACAATACAGTACTGGTGACTATAGTACAGTGTTGTACAGCAGATCTCTAGACCTTATTCACCTTGTTTAACCACAACTGTATGTTTACTGATTAGTAACTCCACATCTTTCCCTGCCCACAAGCCCCTGACAACCAACATTCTGCTCTTTGAATCATGAATTTAACTATTTTAAGTATCTCAAATGGGCAGAATCATGCAGTATTTGTCTATGATTGGCTTATTTCACTTAGCATTCTGTCCTCAAGGTTCATCCATTTTGTTGCATGTTGCAGAATTTCCTTCTTTATTAAGGCTGAATAGTATTCCATTGTATGTACATATACATATATTTTCTTTATCCACTCATTCATTGATGGACATTAGGTTGTTTCCACATCTTGGCTATCAAATGTGAATTTTCAAAAAAAATATGCATTTTTTAAGAGAACCACTAATAACACATCAGGTTCATTCTACAAAAAGACTGACTCATATTGGTTCAACAGGAAAAGTCCACCTTTCTAAAGCATTCTAACCCTGTCTCAGGTCCTTTAGTGGCTCTTGACTACTTGATGTTAACCTGAAGATGGGTCAGTTACTAAATGCTTCAAAGTGAGAAAATTACCATGCTGGTGAACCTGGAGCTTCTTATACAAACTTAATACTGGCTTTATAATCACAATGCATTTTAATAAAACTTTAAATAAATAGTTTAATAATCAAAAGCATTGCATTCAGAAGCTGAGAAACTTGGCTTCAAATCCTAGCTCAGTCATTTTCTAGCTGTGTGACTTTATGTAAGTTATTTAATCCTTCTGGCCTCTTTCTCCTCAAATTTAAAATGAGAAAATATCATTAAATAGTTACTTATTAATTGCTTATTATTTATGGGTTTTATCCCATTTTATCTTCTCTACAATTCTGAGACCAGCATCATTATTAACCCATCCTAACGAGGGGGAAATTGAGACACAGAGAGGTTAAGGAATTTGGCAAGTACCCTTTTCAATCCTTACAGCAAATCAGTAAGGTAGATACTACCAGTATCCTCACCTTAAAGATGTGGAAAACAAGCACAGAAAGATTAAATAACTTTCCCATACTCACACAGCTAGGATACGGCAAGGCCAAACTGAGAATCTAGACTGGCTGACTTGAGAGCTGCAGAGAAAATGCTGTAGGTGTAGCGAGCACTTTGGGTTATGCCTGTAACTCAGCTGTATCAAAGTATTTGAAAAGAGCGCACTACTGAAAGATGTACGTATGCTCACTATAGCTCTCTTGATAAGGAGCTGATAGGTGCACTTAGTGTTTTCTGTATGAAATAGCTGTTTCCTATGTGAAACAGGGCCTCAGACTGGTGTTCAGAAAGAAAGCAAACTCTGAAATAGATCATCTAGGTTTCATTCATTCTACTCCTTGTTAACAGATGACTTTGGGCAAATCACTTCACCCATTAGCTTCAGTTTCTTTAACTGAAATATGTGGATAATAGTACATACAGTAAAGTTAAGTTGCAAGCATTACATATAAAAGACATACACAAGAGTCCATTACCATATATGAGCCAAACAGGTGCCTAAAAAAGGGGCTCCTCTCGAAATCTTCTGCATCCGTGGATGTCTTGCTGCCCTTGTCTAGCCTGGATTAATACTTGGTCCATAGGCACACACCTGATCATCTGATCATCTACATTTGCCCTCTTACAGCACTAAACTATGTTTTCTACCTTTATCTTGCATCTACCTACCACTTCAGCATTTTATTAAAAATAAAAATAATAATAATAATAGGAGAAATGTGGGATCAACATATAAATCAAGTACAAAAATCAAACGAATATTCATATTTGACCTGATAGTTTATATAGGTCATAATGCATGATCAAAACCGAAAGTTTCTGTGATGAATGCCCTTGTACTGTTCACCATGTAAGAATTTATTCACTGTGCAAGAATTCATTCACCATGTAAGAACTTGTTTGTTATGCTTCAGAAGATTGGAGACTGACGAGAATTAGGCTTGAGATGGATTAATGATTGTACATTGAGCATTGACCCCCCTATACTGAATTTTATTGTTGTTAACAACCATTTGATCAATAAATATGAGATGCCCTCTCAAAAAATAAAAAATTAAAAAAATTAAAAAAATAAAAAAAAAAGGGGCTCCTCTCTTCCTGCCTCTCCCTTTATATCTTTCTTTATTGGCTTTAGAGGAAAAATTCCCACATGCAAGTCTCAAAATCATGCAGAACAAGAAACAGTTTTCATTTGGCAGTCGAACTACATATGGTAGATGAGCAGGTTGTACAGTGAGCAAGAGCACCAAGCCAAGCGAGCAAGGAGAGGCTGAAATGTAGCCCACACCCTGCTTGGAGGAAGGGTCCCGTTATTCTTCACACAAAGGTAACTGCTATTTTAAGTGTCAAGCCTGTGCAGCTGCACCACCCAAAAGTGGTTATACTATTTCAATTTTAGACTACCTTTCTAGAAGCATTTGGGGAGCCAGAGGAATTCTCCAAGGAACCTGGGATTTTCCTTTGCTAATTTATAAGCTTGGATGAAGCCAGGCTGCAGATACTAGAATGAATGGATTCTCACAGCAGCCTCCAGCACTCCTGATCAAGTTTTTCTTTGTCAAGTACAATTAAATTGGAAGTATACCATAAATCATGAATTTAGATAATTCATATGCTTATTTATATCAAGTTCTTTTTAGTTTAAGAATCACTATTTCAGAGTAATATCCCTATGCAGAAGTAGATGCCAGACATTCATTCATCTTTTAAAGAAAAAGGAGTTGCTGAAAGTTCAGCACATACTAAGTGCTACACTCTGAGCACTCTGATATTCTGAAATATCGGACTTTCTTCCCTTATATAATCCTCAAAATTACAAACACTTAAAATATTTGAATGCTTCAAGCTGGAGGTCAAGGATGGAGGACAGCGAGACTGACTTTCCATTTTTTACCCTTTCGCAATATTTTAATTTTTTCAACCACATACGTTTTTAATTTAATTATGCTTGTAATTAAATAAGACTGACATCATCACCAATTTTCCATATGAAAAAAACCAAGACTTAACAATATTAAGTTTCAGGGGTCTCTTTGGCAAGGTCACACAGCTAGAAAATGATGGCTCTAATACTGTTTTTTGAACATAATACTATTTTTGACAAAGAAGTTTGCACAGAAAGGGGAGAGAAGTTCAACGAGTTCTTTCCTGGGACCTCTGTTCTCCCATTAACATGGAATACTAGGTTGTCCAATAAGAAAAACAAGATGAGGGTAAGGTTTTAAAACTTAAAGAAAGGAATTTTTTTAATGGAACAAATATCATGGCTCATAAGAAAGGAAGCTGACTAGGGCCAAGTAAATGGATTGCTCAGCAAAGATAAGAGCCTGCTAAGATTGGAACTCATAAATTTGTAATGGAGCCAATCCGCACAATTATATAATCTTTGCCCAGTGCTGCTGGGGAGACCAGAATCAGTTGATTCAGGACTGGAAAGGCAGATGTGGTGTTAAGCAAGGTGCTTTAAAAGTCTTGAGGGGACTTGCAGTTTAAAAGCAGATAAGACACTGAGTCTGCCTTCTGATAATACACTTAAAATAAAAATGAGTAATATTGTTGATAGATAGTGACTGCAGTAGAGGGGGTAAGGATTTAATAATATGGGTAACTGTTAAATTGCTGTGTTGTATATTTGAAACAAATGTAAGATTGTATATCAATGATATTTTAATTTTTTAAAAAAATTTTAATGAGTAAGATTAAGAGGAATAAAGCTAGCAAAGAAAAATAGAAAAAGTGACATCAAACTTCATAAAAATAGAAAATGGATAGGCACAGGTTTATGTAAAATGAGTAGACCACTTGGAGAAGAGCCAGCCTACATGCGGAACCTCCAAAAGGCTCAGAGCTCAAAGTCAACAGATGCGATAGGGGGCAAAAGAGTGTGAAGCTGAAAGCAGTGGACTCACTGATGACCTGAGGGAGAGGAAGCTGCATCAGGCCTTCCACTCTGTATTCACCCACCCCCATGCCCAAGTCAAAGCCCAGGAATTCATCAGAAAGCCCTTCTCTAAAGAAACTGGAAGAAATTCAAAAAACTAAGCTTCTACTCTAGCTGTTGACAACTCAGAATAAAACTCTCTCAATCTTGTCAGGGGAGGGACATAACCTGAAAGATGCAAGACTGAGTCTTGTCAACCTGTAAAGCCAGAACAAACAAACAGAAAGATTGACCCTTAAAATCAAATCATAAAATTTAAGGCATAGAAATAAAGTGAGAAGAAAATTGTAATTATATATACCGAGAGATCTGAGAGAATATTACAACAACATCAGGATGTTATGAAAAGATAACACTCAGAATATAACAAAGAAAAAATTATTCTCAAAGTAAAAATTTACAAAATGATTAGAAAACAATGTTTGAAAAAAATCTCTTATAACAAAAGACATATGAAATATGAGAGAACAAATTAAACACACAGAGACCCAGTCCACAAGTACCACCATCTGATTAACAAGAGCCCTGGAGAGCAAATGGAAAAAGGAGAAAGTGAGTAAAGTTATAATAGAAGAAAATTCCCCTGAGGTTAAAAAGACATACATGTTAGATTAAGAGGGTTCTGCAAGTGCCTAATGAAATGAATGAACAAAGCCCTGGTAAGGTATCCATCCATCCACCTATCCATCCATCCATCCTCCATCCATCCATTCATCCATGCAACAAACGTCCTGAATCATTCTACACAGTGGGGACGCAGCTATTATGCAGACAGCTACTGTCCTCAAGGAATGCATAATGTAGAGATGAAAGACTAGAGAAAGCAAATAATTAAACAAGATAACTTCAGACAGTGTTAGCACTATGGAAACTAAGGAGTAATGTGATAAAGAATGGGAAGGGAGAGGGTTCTAGATGAGGCAGAGAAGGTAAACCTCTGTGAGAAATTGTCATTGAGGGGTCCAGCTAAGACAAAACCTAAGCGTAAAACATTCCTTATGAAATTTCAAAACACCTCAGATAAAGACTTCCAAAAAACTTCCTTTAAAACTTCCAAATAAACTTGGCTGCAGAGAAATGAGAACTAGGACTATAATTGACTTTCTTATCAACAACATTAAATGCTGGATAACAAAGCAATGGTTTCAAAGTTCTCAGAAAAACAACTCTTTAACCTATAATTCTATATCTACCCAAACTATCTTTGGGTGTCAGAGAATAATAAAGACACTTTAATCTCCTAACTGTCAAAGAAGTGTTCCCCACCTTCTTTTAGAGAAACTGCAGGAAATCAACACTCAAATTCACAGCTGGCAAGGGTGCGAACTGGTACAACACCAGAGGGAGGCAACTTGGCAATATTTACTGCAATCCCATTTCTAGGAGTTTATCCTACAAATACATAGTTCACAAAAGAAGTGATATATGCCTGGGGATTTTTATTGCAGCATTGTTTTTAAAAATTAAAAACTGGATACCACTGTTAAATGGAGCCTGGTTATACTACAAAGTAGACTGAAATGCAATGTTACACACAAGTTAAAAGGGCTGCCTTGAGGGCATGGCCTCTGTAAACTTCTTGGAGTTGAGTCAGGGTTAAATCCTGGGTAATGTTCAGTACAACCACCCTGGGTCACAAAATCCTCCTGTTAAGCTTTCAGGGCTTTTGTCAACTGTTAGTTTAGCATACTATTATTAAAAATTATATAAACTTACAACTAAATAAATGATATTGCAAGCAAAGACAATGAATACTCAAATGCATCCCCTCCTAATTATTCGCTACACTTAACTGTTTTCTATGCTCTTGACTAGGCTACATCTAATATATCTGTAGGATGGAAATATGCAATGGTGAGTGACTGGGCATTTCCTCCCAAATTAGCGTTCAGTGTCTTCACTTTGTTAGCTTAAAATCATCCATGGTGGGATGGGAATATTTTCACTGGAGAAATTGTCAAATGCTATAGATTGCTCCTTTTCTTTCTCAGCCATATGTTACATATTACCAGCACTCCACCGATATGCATATATGATCTGTTCCCCAGTTTTGCCATCTGTAAAATCAGGATAATAGTAGAACCTAAACATTGTTGTGAGGATTAAGGAGTTAGCATATGCAAAGCATTTAGAAGAATGCTTAGCATACAGTCGTGTCTATATAAGGATTAGTTATGCTTTGTATTATTATTATTTGTATGGAATTATCTCCAAGCTATATTGTTACATTTTTTAAAAAGCTCAGAAAAAGTATGCATAGAATGTTACCTTTTGGATATAAAACAGAGATTTAAAATACATATTGATAGTTTCTTGTATAATGAACCTTGGAGGGATACACAAGAAATGAATTAGAGCGGTCACCTCGTTTCTTTTGTTGGAGAAATAGGATGGAGGACTGATTTAATAGCAGGACTTCTCATTGTACATTGTATGTTCATTGAATCTCATGTTTTTTGTTCTGTTTTGCTTTTACTTTTCATTTTTCTTTATTGAGCTATGATCACATAATCACTAATTAGATACTAATTATGAATGCATTGCACTGAATCTCATGTTTTTAAACTATGTGAATGCATTACCTATTCAAAACATTACATTAAAAAAAAAGTTCTCATTAACCCAAAAAGCATTTCCTCCTCATTTGTTGTAAACAAAATGCTAAGGGAGACATTCTGTGATGGTCAAAAGGGACACAGAACAAGGAGAGACAGTGGCTTCTGCCCCAACCACATCATGTTCTACTCAAAGAGATGAAGCACACAGTGAAACCCACTTGGTGGAGGGGGATACAGTCCGACCCTGAAATATAAACACTACAGGGCTTTGTACATAAATCACGGTCAGGATGACATGAAATGGCTCTCCCAAAATACTTACCCTGTTGTGTAAGGGATGTTTATGCCCCCTAAATTAATACTTTCACATCCAACAATAAATAGGGTTGAAAAACACAGTAAGGACACACCACTGCAGATCATCGCTAGTTTTGCAGATTCTCTTGCACCAAGTTTCAGTTTTTTTATTATGTAGCCTCCCAGAACAATACCAACACCAGCACTGGGGACAATAATAACACCTGGAGATAAGAAAGGAAGGACAGAATTAATTTGAAGTAATATGTGCTATTGTTTTTTTCTAATTGCTCTGTTCTATTTATTAGCACGAAGGTAAATAATTTAAAAATCCTGTAATCAACAAATCTTCAATGTGTGTGATTTTGTAGTATAATTTATTTTCAACACATACAACCAACAAAGGACTCATATCCAGAATGGGAAAAAAAACAATTTATACAAAGCAATAAAATGAAGACAAGCAACCCATTAGAGAAATAAGCAAAACTTGAGTGGCCCTTCACTGAAGAGGAAATCCAGCTGACATAAAACACATGAAGGGGCACTGCCTCATTATTAAGAAGGGAATACAAATTAAAATTGCAGTGAAATATATTCCACACCAATCATGTCAGTAGAAACCTAAAAGTCTGGCAATACCACATGCTGGCGGAGATATGGAACAACGGGCATTCTCTTCACAGCTGGTAGGATGTAAATTGTAGAGTCTACTCTGAGAAAAAGAGTTTGGCGTTATCTGGTAGAGCTGAAGGTGTACACACCCTATAATAGGCAATTTCATTCCTGGATCTCTATACTAAACAAACTCATACACAAGAAGTGTACAAGACATCTGAAGCATCACCATAGTCAAAAACTGGAAATAAACCAAATATTCATTAAAATACATATTGCATGTAATACATCAATATAAAGAAATGCCACTATCCAGCAATAAAAATTAAGAAGCATAATTACACACAATTATGTGAATGAATCATACAAACACAATGTCAAAAGAAAGAAGCATATTTCACTCCAGTCTTTTTTCTAAGAGAAGATATGGTGTGATTGCATTTGTATAAAGAAAACGATTTTTTAATGACCAAATGATTTATTCAGGAATGCATACACAGGTAGTACAACTATAAAGAAAACCCAGGAAGTAATTGCCACAAAAGCCAAGACAGAAGGGGGTATGGGTGGGGTCGGAAAAGAATATAGGGGCTCCTGCAGTACTGAAAATACTACATTCTATGACCTGGGTTAATAGTCACACAAGTGTTCACTTTATGATTATTCATTAACTCTAATTTTGATTAATGCACTTCTGTGCGCATTTTATTTCAGTAAAAAATAAAAAGCTAAAAAAATAGTTATATTGCCTATTCCAAAGACCTTATATTTTAAAAGAGAAATAAAATAAAGAGAACAAATTAGAAAACAGCAAGATAATTGTACAAAGAGCAGAGAAAATAAAGGAAAAGAAGCACCTGAGTCTTCCTTGGGAGAAATGAGGGAAGGCTTCACAGAAGTGGCAGTATTGGAGTGGACACTTGACAGATGAGACACAATCTGTCCAATGCACCAGGATAGAGAAAAGTCCTGCACAAATGAAATATATGTGAAGAGGCAAGACATAATAGAACTGAGGATTCAGAATAGTCCAAACTAATCGGATTTTGGAGTGCAAGCTCCTGGGTAGTGATGGGACATGGGGAAGAGGCAAGGAAAGGTGAGACCATGAAAGATAACAGAAAAGAGCTCAGGTTGCATCTCTGGGCAATGGAAAGTCATTGGAGAATGCCAAATAGGGGTCTGCCAGGATGGAGTTGTGAGTTACAGAGATCATTTCTGGCAGTGAGATGGAAAAGTTTAAATGGAGTCAAAACTAGAGTCAGGTAAGTGGTCAAAAGGGAATTGCAAAGGTCCAGGTGAGCCATAGTAAGGCTCTATACCAATAGCATAAAAACTGAGCTAAGGAGGGTAGGGAGAGAGGAATGGGGTGTCAGCCAGATGGTGGCAGGGATCCAGAACATGAGGAGGAGAGTATGAACTTCAAGGTACACATGCTGAGTGTGAAGAGTCAGGCAGAAATGCCTCACACAGTTGCACCCTGGCCACAAGCTATGAATGTCTGGGGTATGTATAACCTATACTGAAATTCATGACATAGAGAGGATATTCCAACAAGACTGAACGAAGAAGAGTAAAGACCAAGACTGAAATGAAACAACTCCATCACTAGAGATCTCGGCAGAAGCAATTTTAAGGGTCTTGTGAAAGTAGAAACAGCCCGCAGTCGGGTGAGCAGTCAGTCATGAGGATTTAGAGTTTGGAATTAAGACCCTGTCCAGAACTTAGGCCAGAGAAAGAAAAAAGTGGATGGGTCTTATCAAAGAGGGACCAAGATGGAGTGGGGGCTTCAGAAGTTTTGTTTGTTAAGATAAAGAGGGGATTTAGCATATTTATATACTGGCAATAATAGACTAAAAAGGAATGGGAGACTTGATGTGGAGGAAAAGGTTATCTAACATCCATGCAAGACCCTTGGGAAGTCAGGAGAATATGGACTTGATGGCACAGAGAGTCCTGGATAAGCAGAGAGAGACCCCATCATCTGGACAGGAACAGGGTGGGGGAGAGCGGGAGTTGGGGATAAGTCGGCAGGTGACTGTGAGCACCCCACATGACAGCTTTTCTGTTTTGTTATTATTTTGGAAACATAATATAATACATGTAACAGAGCACCTGAAAAGCATAGAGAAGTAAGAAGGGACAAAAATTCACCACTTACATTCTGGCATATTTCACTCCAGTCTTTTTTCTATGCATTTGTCCTTCAAGAATTGCTAACATGCTGTAGATTCTTTTTTTTTTTTTAATATAGCTTTTGCTTTTGTTTCTGTTTTGGGTTTTCAGTTGTGTGTTGTGTGTTTTGTTTTTGTATAATTGAAAAAATTACAGAAAAAGGACATTTTAAGAACTTTAAATATGGCCCAGTGTTAAAATACCCACTGTGGGAAAGTGAAGACAGCACCAAATAAGAATATGCAACAGGCTTTGCAAATGGAGAGAGTCCTGTGGGCCCAGATGGTACTAGGTCACAGCAGTCTGCAGCCGCATCAAGGCACACGGCAGGATGGCTCGCTCCAGCAGGCTTGCGACAGCAGAAGAGGAGGGTCAGATCAACCTAAAGTCTGAGGTTTGCCTGGCAACCAGTGTTGGTCTTGTGATCCTCACCACAGTCCTGATTTTATAAACTCAGTAACGGCCCTTTCGCAGATTAGGAAATGGACAGCTCTGAGAAGTGACAGGCCCAGCAGTACTCACAGGGAGGAAGAGTGAACGAAAATTGAGTCTCTGATTCTCAGCCCAGGGCTCCGCCCATATCACCATAGTGCATCTCAGAACCAGCAGGCCCTTGAGTCTTTGGATAAATTGATCAGAGCTCTGGGTT
This sequence comes from Manis javanica, assembly GCF_040802235.1. Taxonomy (NCBI): domain Eukaryota; kingdom Metazoa; phylum Chordata; class Mammalia; order Pholidota; family Manidae; genus Manis; species Manis javanica. The sequence continues at coordinate 157,692,423 of NC_133157.1, forward strand.
AAGATGAGCTGGTTAATAAAGTGTCCTCCTCATTAAGGAAAATATACCTGCTGTCTACAGGAATAAATAGGCAAAGCTTTACCCTTAGAGGGAAACTAGTCCATTAGTAAAATTCTTATTTCAACTGAACAACTTGGAATGATAGATACTGTGTAAGACTCCCCAAGATAACAACAAAACAAATCCCTATACTTATAGTCAAGTAATAATTTAAAAGCAGTATAACTTATTTGACCATGTACCCTAATTAGTATTCAAATCTTAAAAATAGAAAATTTGTCATCTGTAAATATGAAGTTACATCAAACAGAATGAAGACTCATTGAAACTTTCTCCTGATGTCTGCCTGTCATCTAAATTTCACCATACTATCAGAACAGAAAGATACTGACTATTCATTCATGCTAATTTGTACACTGCCCCAATCTCCAGCTTGAGTAAGAGACCCAAATGTTTCACTACTAGAATTTTAGGCACATGGGGTGAATAGGGGAGACTTGGTGCTGGCAGGGAGGAGGGCAATGATGGTAGAGCCTTCTCACCAGCCCTTTCCAAAGCCCCTGGTTCTGGGGAAACCAGCTTTAGTAGTTTGGGGTTAACTTTGAAGAGCATGGAGAGGCTGGGAGTCAGTTTCTCCACCACCACCATGCAACCTTGTAGACGTCCCTAGCTTCCCCAGTCCCTCGTGGGGAGAGGGAAATACCAGTATCAAAATATCAGTATTCAAAAGTTTATGTTAGTACCATTTCACTTTTAGGAAAGACCTATATTACTTCTTGTTTTTGCTAATTTAAAGAAATCTAAAGAGGATATTCAATTTTACAAACAAAGGCAAAACGCAAACATAGCATTCAGTGTTGTGTCGCAGTGAGCCATTCCAAAGGCGGGACACCCCGAGCAGCGAGAGGGCCCCACCAACCTCCCTACTGGGACATTACATTCAGCATCTCAGCACCAACTGCCAGAGTCTGTGAGTGTACATGCTTTACTTCGATTTAGTTTGTGCATTTATTAGCAAGAGGTGTCCTAAGGTATCAGGAAAGCCTGAGAGGTTATTATTTGTGTCTGAGCACACTCAAACAATTCTCCATATAAATTAATGGTAATTGCTTCACTTTACACCATTTCCACTTATGAAGGCTCTCATAGGAACACTCTACTTTCAGATGGCAGGGGAAACCTGCAGACACATAAGCTAGGATCTCCCGGAACAAGCTGCGTTCCTGTCACTAGCCTTGTCGGAGCCCAAATCCAGCTCCCTGGCTGAGGCTATTCCTCCCTCTTCCCTGCTCCTGGTCCCAGCCGAAGTACTTCCCCAGCCCCAGAGAGACAGTTCTGTGGTCCCTGAGTTTCTGTTTCTATTACCCTCTAGTGGCCAAGACTTGGGGAGGGCGAGAGTCAAGAGTGTGGAGAACAGGCACCAACTGATGCTCAAGCAGTGCTTAAAACAGTGTCTGACCCACAGTATTCACTCAATAAATCCTAGTGTAGTGATCATCATCATCTAAGTCTGAACATCATTCTTTTCTGCCTAATTAGTTTAACATTTGCACAAATAAATGTATTGGAATTACAATTAGGCAAATTTCTATATGCTATTTAAGATATAGGATTGAATTTAAGCTATTACTAATGGTCCAACATAAACCTCTATGTGTTCTTTAGTATGAAGCTTCTTTGATATTCAGCTATGTATTCTAAATGCATAAACCTCTGTTATCTATTGAGCTATTGTGTATATGTATCTGAATCTAAAGAACTCATTGCTGCCTTGATTAGATGTTGACAAAGCTGAGGCTCCTGCTTGGTTCATAAAAGCTCTGTGAATATCCTACTGCTGTCCAATTGGAAATCTTTTACTTACTTATGTATCCAAGCAAACTGACATGTTAATTGACCTACTTCCTTCCTTTCTCTGATTTCAAGCACTGTTCCATAACATTCAATTTTGAAGTTATTACTCCGAGTCACAATACTGATTGCCTCTATAAAGTATGGCTGCATGGAGTCAAAAGGTCTTTATGAAAAATGACATTCAGGGAATTACCAATTATTAAAGGTACTGGTGGAATTTTTCCTCTTCACTCCAATTTGTCAGTATGTAATTATTATCTGTATTGCAGATAGACACACAAAATATATCTAAGCTTAATGCATGATTGGGAACACAGAAAACCTTTAACTGAAAGAAAGGAGGGCAAAATTAGGTGACCCACTCATCAGCAAGAATGATTTAGGGTCAGGGAACTTCATTTGTACTGCAATTGCTGTTAAGAACAACCATTTGCTTTCACAGTACTCATCATGAGGTCTGCCTCCATCGATTGTGTTTACTTTTCTTTTTCCTGTGAGACTCTAAGGTGTCTGAACATGGTAGAGAAAATAACTTTATTATCTTCATACCTTCTGAGCACTATGTACAGATGAAAGAATGAATTGTGTTATTTAGAATAGGATTTATTACATAAAATCTTCAAATGCCTTACTCATTTCAGTCTTCAGTTATTCCTTGAAGCAGTCTATATTCTGGTTTGCAAATAGGAAGTCTAAGATCTAATTTGGGTCTAAAATAATTTGTTAAAACAAGTTTAAAACTGGCAGGCACTAAATATCTAAACTGATGCCTGAAAAAGCTCACAGTTATCAAAATTCTGAATTTAACATTATCAGCAAAAGCTTAACTGCCAAGCCACCAAAGATGACAACATGCGTCATGTCAGTAACCCTCTGATACTTCTCTTCAATCATGAAATTACAATGGTGTAGAATCCCACTGTGGTGAATTAAATTAATACAGATTCTCAGCATCTTAGATATCTTTGTGATCTTTTCTCTAAATTCACTGACCCTTTCCATGTATTCCTCATCCAAAATTTTCTTTACTTAAGTTGAAAAATAAATGGCTTGCAAACATAAGTCTCTGAATCAATAAGGAGCATCATTAGAAGCCACTGTAAGCCATTTCTGCTGCACCTTTGAGGATAGGGGGAAGAAGGTAGGATGAGCAACTGGAAAAGAAATAAATACAATTCATTCTCCTTCCCATTCTCTCTGTCTCTCTTTGTCTCTCTCTCTCTTTCTCTTTCCATTCACACCATACACTGTTGACGATATGCCACGTACTGTGACAACCACTGTATATACAGTATCTCATCTAATTCTCAAAACTGTATGGATTTTGAGGTGCTCTGAAATAAAAATGTGTCTTCTAATCAACAGTTATCTTAGCCTTAGGTATAGTCTAATGAGAAGAAGCATTTTCAAAATCATAGTGCATCTAAATTAATAGTGTCTTAGATTGGAAGCAATGTAGCTTCTTCCCACATCACAGATAAGGAAACATCTAATGAGTGACAGAGCAGCGAAACAAACTCAAATTTATTTAACTTTTCCAAAGACTATGCTTCTAATTTTAGGATACAAAATAAATGTTTTCCTATTACCCAGGGTAAATGATTTTACCCTTCTAAGCCTCCACTTCCCCTTGCAAACATTTTCCTGTAAGAAATAAAAACCAATTATTATCAAGAGGGAATAAAAGAAAAATTTAAAAATTCAAACCATGAAGCTAGCACATTTTGAATGGTCTGAGAATAGACAGCAGTGAGTCTACATTTTCACAAACTATATATAAATCCACAAAGTACCACAAAAGTATAAGATATCTCATTCTATTTCATATATTTCAATATTACCCATGTAAAAAATATCAGAAATCCCTTCACAAACAATGAAGTAGGTACAGCATTAGAATTAATTTATGGCTCCTCTTTTTATAATTCAAAGGTTGTTTTAAGACAGAGAACAGATTATTTCTATAAATCCATAAAGTTTCATTGCATAACTTCAAGTCAAATTGTCAGGGATGGGTGGCACCAGGCCCTGCTTCACTGGGTAAGGAGAGTGAGCCCCTGTGTCCTTAACCAAATAGCATGTGCCACAGTAAAGCTACCAGTTCCAGAAGAGAAGCCTACGGGATGCCTGGAAGAGTTTACAGGGAGTTCTTTCAGGAATTCTCCTGAGGCAGATTTACTGGCAGGGTAGCTAGCCTCACACAAGGCTGCTGCAGACAGCCTGTCTCAAGTTTTGCCCCTCTACAACTGCAGTTAGATGACACAATGCCAGAAGCAGACATCTCTGGCAGCTGCCACCTCTGCCAAGTACCCCACAATGGCCACAGTGTGGCTCAGAAGGGACCACGGGCCGCTAACCAACAGAGCACACTCTGAAACCTGCAATGTGGCCTTGCTGAAATTATTAATAACGGCTTTCACAGGAATTCCACACCTCTGAAAACCTCAGCCTCCATGACTTCAGCATGGAGATATCAATACAAAGCTTGTATTTAACTCCCACTAGGGTCAATGGGTCTCAGTCACCAGGAGTAACAGTCTTCAACTCTGCCAACAACAGGGAGATGCTGTGCAGCAGGAGAGAAATATGAGAACCCCAGTCTCAGTGATTCAAGGTCTTGGGGAGGACTAAGGAAAGGTAATAAAAGGTATATTCAATGGAGAAAACAGCCACACTTTTCATTTCAGCTTTCTGCAAAGCTCTGACTAAAATAATACATAAAAGCAAATGCCAAGTTGAGTCATGAAAGAGTTCAAAAATTGCATCAAATTAATATTTCATCTTTCATGGCTTAGAAACAGAGTTTATTACATTCAAGCAATGAAATGACAAAGGGCAAAAACAACTTGAAATGATGAAATGCAAAAATCAGAGTGTTTACTTCCGTCTCTCACTGGCTCTGAGAATCTTAAGGTGAAATGGCAAAAGCTTGAAACAAATTGCTGCCAAAGAGCAGGGAAAGGCCTTTTGGAGGGAAAATTTCACAGGAGAATTAGAGGGTCTTATTAACTTTTTCAGTTACCAAAGTAAGCCTCAAACGAAGACCTTGGTATTGAGTTACTGCACTCAGTTTCCATTCATAGAAGCAAGGCCTGAATATGTGGGCTGGTGCCAAATGCAAAACCCTCTTTGGGGGCCCTTCGGGCAAGATCCATTTTCTGTCAACACTTTTCAACCTCTCCCCTTTCCATTGTTGTCCAAATCCAGAAAGCTCTCAGAGCTCTCCCATCAAGATGGTGAATCATCATTACACCCACACATAGCTGAGCTTCAAAAACCGACAAAGCTATCCTTCCCCTGGGAGAAGAAAGCAGATTTTCTTAACTCTATTTATCTGAAAAAAATTTTTGAGAAATAGAAAATTTCTCTCTTACATGCTTAAACTGTACTTGTTAGAATGATCTTTCCCCACAGGGGCCAGGTGGAAATTTTGCACATTAGAAATAGTATCAATTCTGCCAGCTTAATAAGGAGGACTTAGCAGCCATTTAAGTAAACATATCAACTCATGGAACTCAGTGCTCTGTGCTTGTTTTTCTTTTTTTAATTGAATTTCATTGAACTATATTTCACATCCCATCCAATTCACCTACTTAAATATTTGTACAATTCAGTTTTTTAGTATATTCACAGAGATATGCAACCACCACCACAGTCATTTTTAGAACATTTTCATCACCCCAAAGAGAAATCCTTTACCCATCAGCTAGCACGCCCATTTCCTCCCAACCCCCTCCTTCAGCCTCAGACAAATGCCAATGTACTTTGAGTGTCTGTAGATTTGCCTATTCTAGATATTTCACATAAAGGGAGTCATACAATATGTCTGCCTGGCTTATTTCACTTAACACACACAATATTTGCAAGTTTCATTCATGTCGTAGCATGTATCAGAACCTCATTCTTGGTCTTGGCATTTTGTCAAAAAACAGCTGATCATAGACATAGATTTGTTAATGGACTCTCAATTCTATTATACTGATGACTATGTCTATTTTAAGTCAGTACCATACTCTATTGATGACTGTTGCTTTTTATTAAGTTTTGAAATCAAGAAGGCTAGATCTTCCAACTTTGTTCTTTGCCAAGATTATTTTGGCTATTTTGGGTTGCTTGCATTTCCAAATGAATATTTGAATCATCTTGTCAATTTCTGCAAGAAGCCAGATGGAATTTTGAGGGGGATTATGTAGAATCTACCTGGGGAGTACAGTCATCTTAACATTAAGTGTACCAGGTCATGAACATGAAATGTCTATTTATTTAGGTTTTCTTCAATTTTTAAACAATATTTTGTGATTTTCAGAATAAAAGTTTTATACTTCTTTTGTTAAATTTATTCCTAAGTATTTCACTCTTTCAGGCTAGTGTAAATGAAATTGTTTCTTTATTTTCATTTTTGAATTGTTCACTGTTAGTGTACAGAAATGCAATGATTTTTATATTAACCTTGTAGATTACAATCTCACAGAGTTCATTTACTAGTTTTAATAATTTTTTAGTGGACTTCTTGGGATCTTCTCTATACAAAATAACATAGTCATATAATGAATAGAGATAGTTTTACACTTTTGTTTCCTATCTGAATGTTTTTATTTTATTTTCTTGCCTACTAGTCCTGGATAGAATCTCAAGAGCAGTGGTGAATAGAACTGGCATGAGCAGATATTGTGTTTTATTCCTGGTTTTAGGAGGAAAGCATCCAGTCTTTCACAATAAGTATGATCTTAGCAGTGGGCTCTTTGTAGATTCCCTTTATTGCATTGTGTTTTTTATCTTCAGTCAATTAAATAACAGTTGAGCCCAAACTCACTTCTGTTATTTACAAATATGTTGTTAAGTATAGCTTTAAGAAAACCTATGAAAATACATATTTTTTTTAAAACATATAGTTAATTTAACAGAAAACATTTATTGAGCATCTATCATGTATTGGACACTGTACTAGACTCTGGGGAAACAGTGGATAAAACTAACAAAAATTCCTGCCCATGTTGAGTTTACAATCTATAGACAATAAACCAATAACTAAAAAATAGTGCTGAATGTTAGAAAATGAAAAACACTGCAGAGAAAAATGTTCAGTCTAGCAAGGAAAATCAGTTCTGGGAATGGAACTGCATTTTTAGGTGGGATGTACTGGGTAAGGTCTCGCTGACAAGGTGCCATTGAGCAAAAACTTAGAGGAAAGGGAGTACAGCGTGCACAGGGAATAAATGATCCCCCAGTTACACACTTTTCACCCATCCATTAAAGGCCTACTGAGACCTATGATTATTAAAGGTCAGAACATTTGATAACTAGAAAAGAATTTAAAAACTAGTCAACCTTCCTTGCTTTCTGAATGAGATAATTTAAACCGAAAAGTCTAAGGACTTTGGGCAAAATGTTGACAGTTGGGATGGAAATCTTAACCAGTATGCTACAAGCATACTGCACTTTTTACCTGAAGACGTTTTATTTCAAAAGACATGCATAATTCCATCAGGTAGCAATATCCACAAAATGTGCTTTATAAATGGGAACATACTCTAGTAATCTAATGATCTGAGCAGCTTTGGAGGACACCAAACCTACTGTTACAGGAAGACAGGTTTCAGAAATCCTGAATCAATGAGCTTTATGGAAAGTAACCATTGGGTAGAAAGCACTAGAAAAGAAACAGATGACATGGTTCTCGTGCACCTTCCTAACACACCGACAAGCATCACCAACTGATCCACCTCTAAATCTCTCAGCAGGACTCCAGAATCTCTTTCCCTTATTGTTCTGACTTTATCTACTCTTGATTTTGGATAATAAAAGCACACATTTTCAAGTAAGACTTCTCTTTGGAAGACAATAATACACCTTGAAAAGCTATAAGAATAAGAAATATAATAAATATTTTAAATTTCACACGAAATGACAAATGTAAGCCAGCAAAGGAGAAAAAATACAGTGTAGCAACAGTCAATGCAGGGTACCTCCCAACAAACAGCCATGGGCTCTTCTCACAATGTGATGGTCACTGATTCACCATCAATCCCAGATACTACACTAGAGAGGCTTCAGCAGGATCAAAGGGAACCCTTTTATCTTCTCCCATTTTTATTTTCACCACAATGAAGGATATGCAAGGCACATGCCAAATAAAGAATTGTTTTATTTAAAGCTGTGGAGAAGCAGTTGACACCTTAGATGACTGGGCTGGAACTGAAAGCAACCATCCTCAGATGGTGAAGTAAAATGAAGTCAATTTAACAGAGGCAGGTCAAGTTTCAGCCTCAGAGCAAGAAAGAATTTTGTGTTTTAGTTTTAACAACATGTGTTTTAGTGTCGACCAAATTTCCAAAATTACTCCTATATTATATGAAATTAATTATTCAGGTTTCTTATTTGTTTGTTATCACAGAATGCTGGAATGGAGCTATGGCAGAGATTGCTACTTGTCCCCTGATAACCACCTACCTTTCTTCTAGAAACACCAATAGTCTCCAATTGGTGGCAAGCCTTTTTTTTATAAAGGGCCAGAGCATTAATCTTTCCCACTTTGTCAGCCAATGACCACTATAACTATCATTGTAGCGCTAAAGTAATCACTGACTTGTATAAACAAATGAGCATGACTGTGTTTCAGTAAAATTTTATTCACAGAGAACTGGTAGGAGCTTGAATTCAGACTAAGTTCCCTATTCTAGAGTAATAGGTTGACTTATAGCCCCCCTGGAACATGGACTACAATTCCCAGATTCCCTTGCAACCAGAGACTGTTGTGAGATACACTTTTGGCCAACGTGATATAAGCAAAAGTAGCACATCCATCCATGCCTTACTTTCTCTTTCTTAATATCCTGAGGCTGGGAATACAGAGATGGTAGCTGGACCTCTCCTTTGGACCATGAGGGCAAGAATCCATGAAGGAGCAGAAACTGGAAGTAGTCTGGGCTACAGCAGTCACTATACCAACCCTGAGCTGACTGTGTCAAGGTTTTTTGTGGGAGGAGACACAAGCCTTTGTTATTTTGCATCTCTGGTAGTCTCAGAAAAATTAATACAGGAGCTCAGAGATAACCTCTTCAACTCCTTCATTTTATAGATGACCGAAAGATTAAAAAAGAAAAGAAACTCAGAGAAGTATATGACTTGACTTGGATCAATGGCTTGGTAATGCCAAAGCAAGGTCTAGACTCAAATGTTCTGATTCTAAAACCAATGCCTTTTTAGATTTATAAGAGGCTAACACTCTCATAAACACATGTTTAAATTACAAAGGTTTATTATTTTCTTTGTATACTTTTTTCAACCATTTAAGCCACTTGTTTTCCCTAGGAATGGGTGCTTGGTTTTATTCTAAAAGTGAAAGGAAAAATATTCTTATTAGTAGAAACTTATATTATGGTTAATTCTTCCAAATTCTCTTTTTCTTTTTTCAGAAAGGCACATGCTTTAGACTAGTTTTCCTCCTACAGCAGCAGAAAACTCAAAACTCCTCTCAAAGAATCTTATTCATTATTGTCTTGAATGAGGTACACATCAAGAAATAAATACTGTGATTAAAGGTTATATGCTGGAGCAAGCTGATTTCAACTTTGCCAACAACCTAAAATCATATGAGGGAAATAAAGCTATACAGTTTTTTCAAAGCACATTCATGTCACTTATTTAACTGATCAGTAAAACAGCTCTGTGAACAAGTGTTATCTGCTTTTACAGATAAGGAAATGGACTTTGGGAAAATGAAATGACAATATAATCATCATGATAAATTTGTAGAGTACTTTTAAGTTTTAAAGTACTCTTATCCCATGAGATGGTCTACTATTTATCCCTGTTTTCCATAAAATTAAACATTGAGTAAGACACATGAATGGTATCACCAAGCTATCAGAGCAGTCAGGACACAAATCTGATTTCGAAGCCAGAGTTCTTTCAGATCTGAGATGAAAAATTGCTATCTAAATTTTAAATCCTTTGTTCCTTCTAAAGCTGAAGCTTAGTCTTTTAACTCCTACTTTTATATTAGCTACACTGCCTCCTAAAACAAACTCAAATCTTCAATACAAGACAGTTGAAATTTGTTAACACGTGGTATATGTGTGTAAATATGTGTGCATGTATAAACATGCATGTGTGGATATGTATATAAATACATACATATGAAATTGGCTGCTACACAGATGAGGTAGATAGTGACAGTCTTGATTCATAATTTAGTCACAGTATATGAGACTATGTTAAATATATACAACTTGACAAATTATTGACACTTAAAGTTTAATCATCCAATAAAATAAGAAACAACAAATCATATTCATGGAAGACCCTACCTATTATGTTGACCACAGCACAAAATGTGCAGCAGAGAAGAACCTTGGTCTTCACCATGTCAAAGTATTTGTAAAGATATATTTGTTTTGTAAAGCATTAAAACTAATTTTTTGTTCTACCTACATGCAATTTTTTTCTTTTTTTTCTTTATTGAAGAATAGTTTATATATATTGGCTTCAGGTGTACAACATAGGGATTTGACAAATACATTATCAAATGCTCACCACAGTAAGTGCAGGCACATGCAGTTTTCATTAATATGTTTCATGTGGTGCATAACAAATGCCTGAGTGCAAATTAAACATTATTTCTAAACTATTTATGATAGTATTTTATTCACTTATTCCTTACTTCCCTCAAAAAGATGATCTGAGATGAGAGGTTGGCATTTTTAGTCTTTTTAAAAACACATGAACAGGATTATGAATTAACAGAAAAGATAACTAAGAAAAATTGCATGATCTCTTTCTTAATGTTTTTTCCCCTAAAAAATGGGATAGATGCTTATTTGTGAAAGAAATATCAGTATGCCTTTTAGATACAGCAGCATATGCCAAATGACTAAAAAATATCAAATATATAAGTATTTACTCAATTAAATAGAACTCTATAAAATAATAATCCTATTGAAACTACCAGCATTGCAGCCATCTTTCTTTAAAAACTTTAATTCCCATTTTTTTTAATGATTCCTGGTTGATCTAACAATTCTTCCAGCAGGGACTCAAAGATCTCTGTAACATGAAACCATTCCACACTATTTCTGCTATTTTATTTTCTCTATTAAAACTCTTGTTCATCTTCATCTATACCAGATGCCCATCAGAGAAGTTTGCTAAATGGTAGGCACTCAATTATTACTCAATGAATTCGGGGAACAGATCAAGTATCGCCAGGTCATAACTCTAAGACAGGCTGGGAGTGCATAGCAAAGAGCAAAACTCTCCAAAGGACAGATATTTTATATTAACACAAAATTTCTACTGACACATTGTTCCAAGACTCTTGGAAATCTCATCTACAGAGAAGTAAGACTTATCTATTATTAGTTAGCACTGAAAATGGACCTGATGATATTTCTACAGTAACTGAGGCAACTTGTAAAGTTATTTTCTTAAATATTTTAAACATTCTCCCTAAAAATCTTCACTTAATGTACAGAACGCCTTGCTCTGGAAAGTTAATGCCAATGTCCCATTCAAATAAACAAAAGTTTTAAGTACAAATCGACAGTTTGCTGACATATATCATATATAGCATATGATATATATACTCTCATAACTACAACTACCAACCCATTGATTACATGAATAGCTATCATGAAGCTAAATGCTGAAATAGGAACAAAGAAAAACCTGTAATATCACATATACAGATGTTCTATTGAAAAACATTACCAAAGGATATGGACATTCACACAGCTGCTCCTCTGCTCCTTTACTGAATGATCCCAACATTTGCATGTCCAAAAGGGTTTGGTATTTACATAGATTATAGTTCAAACAAATTTAAAGATGTTAACAAAATAATATAGACCTACTCTTTATAAAACAACTATACATAAATTGTTCCTTACATAGGGTAAGAGAAGTATACACCTATAATGTTTCTAAATATCAACTTTAGTAACAAAACAACATAAATTATGTTCATTTTCATTGCAAAAGAGATATAATAAAAATTTCAATACAATAACTTGAAAATGATTAGCCTGAAATCTAACTGCTCTAACAATAATAAATCCATGTAACCCCATGATTCTACCTTCTAGCCAGTGGAAGTTGAGCCTGGCAGCAGAGCAAATTTTCTGTGGTCCATCATGAGGTGGTTCAGGTTACAAAAGGACATTACTTCAACTTCTAATAATATTTAAGCACATTTCATTATTTAGTTGAAAGAGTAAGGTATTTCCTGCCTGTGTGGTAATGACCATACCCTGGCCATGCATACTGGCCAAGATACTCATTAGCTGTGGACACAATTTTTATGAGTTAACAGAAATTCTCCCTGAGGAAATGAGAGATGATGGCACCAGCTGGGAATCAGAACAGATGGTCTCTAGCCCCAGTATGGCACCACCTGTAAGACCACGAATCCTTCAGTTAGTGTCTATAACTTTACTTACCGAGCTATAAAACTGGGATATTATACTCCATCTCCTATTTTCCTCTTTCCTCACCTCTTTCAACAACAATCCTGATTCTCCTGTCCTAAACTGGAGGACACAATATTTGACGAAAAGAGAAAAAAAGCAGGGTATTTCTCATTAGTAATTAATACTTATATTGTTCTTTACACTTAATAAGTAATTTTTAAAATTTTAAAAAATTCAACAGCCCTGTAGAATGGATATGATTGCATCATTTCACATTTAGTAAAACAGAGGCCAGATAAATTAGTTAGCTCACCTAAGATTACACAGCTAATAAATGGCAGAGAAGGATCTTGAAACTTGAATCTTCTGACTCCAAAATCCATAACCTTTCTCTTTTAACATGTAGATTCACTACAAAGCAGGTAGGGATTGCCTCATTCTAGCAGGGTATGGACCATGGATGAATGTATCTTGGATGCTGATTTTAACCAAGGACACATACTTAGTAGCAGAAATGTTCTTACATCTGCTCTTTATGCTTCATTCTTTCCCCTGGGTTTTCAGTCTTTTTGAAAAGCTCCCTAATCTTTCTCAACTCAACTTTTATACATAATGAATGCTGCTCTGTGAAAAATATATAGTATTTTTGATGACTAAGTCCTTCAAGGTGCCTTTGGGCTATTCTGAGCATCAGTGATCGCCAAGAAGTGATGGACATAGATACAGAAATCTGGAGAAAACTGAGCTGAATGTCCTCTGAGCCCAGAAAGTTCCTTGTAAGTGATATTTGTCTTTATTCTTCTGTGTGTGTGTGCATGAGAAACAAATCCCAGACATAAGAACTGTGCTATTAGTCATCAAATATGAGTGATATAAAAATTTCAATTAATAGAAAGATTTGGTCAACTGATATTTCACTGCATCAGGCTCAAATATATGAAATTAAACACTTAAAATGCCTTTTTCCCCTAAGAGTTTTGAAAAATAGACATATTTGAGTTTGAGAACTAAATGGAGAATAAATAAGAGATACAAAGATTTAACCCTAGCTCAATACCAATTCAGCTCAAATAAATTTCACATATAATGTGTTACACTTTTAAAGCAATTGCAGTCATTATATGACATCTCCACACCTCCTTCAGTTCAGAAATAATCCCTCAGCCTTCACAGCAGTATCAAGCCTCTTGCCTTCTCTTTCATTTACCTACTGTCTAAAAGCCATGCTTTTCTCTTCCTAGTCTTCAAGTCTATTTGCCCCAGAAAGTCTTTCCTGTGAATGTTTCCACATGCTGTAAGTCCCAGCTTCCCTCTTCCGCCATGGATTCCTTTTCCTGAGAGTATCTCATCAAGTGTGTATTGCCCGTATTACTAACAGCTACTTCCCAATTAGCTACTGTGCTAGCATACCATCTACATCCCCTCATTTAATCTGCACAACCTCAAACTCATAGCCTAGTCCTGGGACACAGGCAGCCTACTGGGGTCTCTATGCTATAAAGTCCTTGAGGGTGGGATCCTTCTGTGTTCTCACCATGGCTTTCCCAACACCTAGTGCCAGGTGTACAGCAGAGGCTTTATAAATATATGTGCATGGATGGACAGATAAAACAGAAGAGCAAGAATTTTAACAAGATCTGCCTCCCTCCAAAGCTGAGTCTCTCAACTACTGTATTATATATCTTATCCAATACATAGAAGGTTGAAGAGGAGAGAATTAAAAATTCTGAAATGTAAGCAGCTTCTCTAAGGACCAATTCAATATACATATTATGGACTGTATTATAGATTGCTGGGAAAATGCTTGCAAATCTGCCCTATACACCTCAGTTTTGTCCACTCTACACTGGAGGGAATAGGACCTCCACTGCAGTATTGCAGCAAGGATGGCCAGCGACGCACAGACAGCCCTTCTGTGTCTGGTGTCACTTCCTGTGTGTGGAAGCCTAAAGAAGGTGACCTGCTTCACCCTCACAGCACAGGCTCATGCTGAAAGACAGACTCCAGCTGGAGTTGGAGTCCCAAAAACTATGTAGATTTGTCCAAGTGTTTGCAGATTCTCTCTTTTGATCTTTATAACAATCTGAGGGAAAATGCTAAATGGCGGGGATGGAGAGAGGACTGAGTGTTATACGAAAAACATACTCATGAGCTCTCAGTCTCCCTCCCCTGCTGGGAATCAGCTTCTGTACCAGGATAAAGGCACATGGAAAGCTGGACAATTAAACTAAATAGTTAAAAAGAAAAAGCACATTAGACAAATGGGCTATTTAGTATGAAACAACTTACTCAGATAGCTCTATGTATCATTATAGTAAAAGAATGGAAACAGCCCAATGTCCTCCAATAGGGGACCCAATAGCAGACGATCCATCCATACCACAGATCACTAGGTGGCTGTGAAAGAATGAGCAGGGCCTCTGATCCTGCCACAGTGCAGAACAGAGAACAGAGTACACTGGCTTTGGGGCAAGAAAGGGGAAAAGAACTAATATAAAATACTGATGTATGTATCATACATACTGCTCACATAATATACATATTTACTTACACACTCAAAAAGAAACACAAGAGGGGTAAACTAGTGAAATATTGCTTATAGTGGGAGAGAGAGAATTGGAGGAAACCCTGGATGGAAGCAAGGCCTCTCTTGAGTTCTCTGTTTTCTGGTTTTGACTTCCAACTCATATACATATCTTACATAACTTAAAAATCACATTTAGCTTAAAAACATGATAGTAAAGTAATCCCTAAAAACTGAAAATACATTAAAACAAATATATTGGGTTGCTGGCATAACCAAAAACAAGGAAGAATTGTTTCAAATAACCTTAGGTCATGTATTTTGCATAGTATTTTGGTCATGCATCAGAGATAGCCTATGGACAAAAAATACCACAAAGAAGTCTAAAACTGTGTCATATTTCACAGTAATAATACTGAGAGTTGGTTTGAAATTATTATATACATACAAACATACATACTTGGTTAAAGTATGTTAAGGTCATTAGAAAGAAAGAAAGATTTGCAGCATTAGAGCAAAAAGATACACTATAATATAAGGTATGTAATAAACTGACTCTTAAATTTGAAGTGGAAATATTACTGTAACCTCATGATTTGTTTTTCCCTTTTTATTCTAAAAAGGCCTAGGAACAATGACAACCTTATAGCAATGAGCACTCCTCATGTCCAGATGGTGATCTTCAAATACCATTTTATTGTAAAAGGGACCAGGAATCCTTGCAGAAATATGACTGATCCCAAGTCTATGGCAGGAAACATATGCAAGTCACCTTTTGTCATGCTGGAAACCACAAACTACTGAGGCAGTGACAGAGGATACAGGTGCTAACTTGAAAGGGCTCCCAGTGACCAAAGACTGAACAATTGGAGCATTAAGAACAATAATGACTACAATAGATTAAAGCACAGAAAACATAAAAAGCTGAGTTCATTCATAATATTTTGTTTAACTTACTGGTCACTATACAAATTTGCTAGATAAATTTTTTCTCTAAAAATTGGAAAATACAGGGAAAGAATCACAAAGGAAAGGATGG
Organism: Manis javanica; assembly: GCF_040802235.1. NCBI lineage: Eukaryota > Metazoa > Chordata > Mammalia > Pholidota > Manidae > Manis > Manis javanica. Next base: position 157,708,246 of record NC_133157.1, read on the forward strand.
TCATTTGGAGAATTTGCCAAACAGTAGGCTGGTCATTTGGTGAGTTGATTTAGAGCAATTCAGAGAAACAGAGAGAAAGATTCATGATACACTGTGATATAAACATCCCTCCCCAATACCTCCTGGCTGTCTCCTGCCCCAGAGGTTTCTGCTATTTTTATAATCAAGACTAAAATAACTCTTCTCTTAACAGATGGGATTTAACAAAATGCCTTTAAATTACCACTCTAAATTAGACTAATACAAAATTTGTTTTAAATCAGAAAACCTAACAAAACCTTTTTAATGGGTATTTAAATTTAACAGTCTGACAACACATAAAGGGAGAAACTAATTTTTATTGAGCATCTACTACATACCAGATGCTTTAAGAAATAATCACCTCATTTAATTTTTTCAGTAGCCCTGAGATATGAACACTCACATTTCACAAATGAGAAACTGAGACAGAGTAGTTAAGCGACTTCCCTAAATTAAATGGTTTAGTTAAGTGACAGATCTGGGAATCAAAGAGAGGTCTGTAGACGACACCAGGTTGCCCACAACAAAGAAACCCAGATAATGTTGGTGCTGGCTATGGCCAAAGTTTCAGGTGATGCAACAGCACTAAAAACACTGCAGTGATGAATTGGTTAATAATAAGTCTCCTTGTAAGAAATAGTATAACTCTGTTGGGGAATGTAAGAATGAGCTTATTTTGTATGTGTGGGCTTGAAAAAATTATTTAATCTAAGATTTTAGAGCAGGAAGAAATTAGAATTCATTCCAGTCCAAATTATGTTTTTGAGGTTAGAAAATAGACCTAGAGAGAAAAACTGATCCACCTAACATCGCACAGCTGGGTTAGTTGCAGGAGGATAAATAGGCTGTCCACCTTATATGTCACCATAGCCCTTGGGCAGCTCGGAGGGGTAACGGCCACAGGCCTGGCATCAGTCCAAGCTGTCCTGCTGAATTACCAAAGTATATGTGCAGGGCACTGACTCCAGGTGAAGGAGTGAAACACACTGATGAATAGTGTTGCTTTGGAACCAAGGATCCGAGGCAAGTTCGGGGCTGGTTTGTACCAGCTCTTCAGAATGGTTCACTGATGAAAGTGAGTATGCTGATTTGAACCTGGTCTTGCTAAGACCCCATGGAGACTTCTGAGGTTGAGGCTGGTTATGGAACAGATACCTATGTGACATGAAAAATACATTTAAATATTTTAAAATAAAAAAATCTCCTGCCAAGACTCCATTTTGGACTCTGCTTCCAGGGTGTTCCATGATCACTTAGTTGTGCTGCTGTAAGAAAGTAGGGTGGGTCCTGCCATGCCCTTCAGAGATGGCCTGTGGCTACCAAGTACACTCTTATTTTTGTGCTCTTGTCATATAGTATCTGTGTGTAAGCATTGTTGCTTGGATGCTCTGAGTCATCTTTAGCAATTGAAGCTGTTTAACTGTTACAGGTAGTGATGGCTAAGAACCTGCCGCACAGTAGACACTCATACATGTCTGAAATGAACTGGTATTAATGATCAAAAAAGAGAATCTGAATATCTTGACTTATTGTCCACTATAACCTACAAAAGTTCTAATTAGCATTGAAGGAAAACAAATGTAATTCCGTAAAATAAATATCTCCCTGCCCAAAAGATAAAAAGCCTATAATGTCACTCTTACTTCCTAATAGCCTCTATTTATCTCAAGACTGTTTACAAGTAGAGAAGTAGGAAGAGTCCAGCAGCTGCTGCAAGATGTTACTCTGAAAGGACCTTCTTCTCTCCCAGAGCTCACTGTGTTTGAGGGCACATGTGGAGTCAAATGTCATTGCCTGACCTTAGGAATGGGCAAGATGCTAAATACAGCTATACCTGATATAGTCAATTTGCACTTAAAGTTTAATTTTAATGTTAAAAGATCTATGTATATACTTATTAAATAAGTAAAACTGGATTTCATAAACTATTCTTATAAAATTAAAGACCTGGTGCATAAAAGCTGTTAATGCCCTCCGCAGAATGTAACCAATCAGTCTAGTCTGTTCATGCTTCTCTTGCATCTCAAGATGGAGTGACTTCCAGCGGGTGCAATTTGAGTTTAGTGCTACTGCTCTGAACCTCATCACAAAATCTCAAATCAGTGGCTGAGCATGGATGGTAAGTATTTAGTTAGAGAGCAATAGAAATAACAGCAACTTAAAAATAAAAAAATCACACTCCAACCTAGTCCCCTTACCAAAGAAATAAGAATCTTGCTTATTCTCCAGGGAAAAACAAAATAGAGTTTTGCAAAGTTATTTCTCTTCGAAAGACAAATGAGAGTCTAGCGCTGAAATTCTGTGCACCAAAGAGCAGGATCCCAGGAAAGCAAAAGGGTTGCTGACCACGATGCTCTGAAGACGAGTGTTGCCATCTGGCACTCATGGTGAGGACTGTAGCATACGTGGCAATTGAATCTTAGAATACTGTTTTTCTAGGAACAGTAAAACAAACAAAAAAAAAACCTGACTGTAAATGGTAACAGTAGCATATGCCTATTACAATAGTTCAATAAAAATCACCCGTGGATATTTCTATACTCCAAGGAGTACAAGACCCTAGCCTCCTGGCTTTTGCTTACTGTTTGCATATCTTTCAGGAAGCTATTTAAACATCTTTAGACCTTTGTTTCCTCACCTAGAAAATAGGCATAATCAATAATACTAAATTAAATGATGTTATCCATAGACAAATGATTGGGGAGTGTTTCTACTCCAAAAACACTCAAACTTTCACTCTCAGACCTGTTCGAGATGCAAGACTTCAAATGAAAGCTGCAACCATCATCATCATCATCATCATCATCATCGTCACAAATTATAACTTTCTTTCCTATAATATATGATTAAGTTATATTTTTCTATCTGTGTTGTTGTAACTATCTGAAGTTTGGTAAAATCCAGGACAAATTACTATTCACTACTTCATTTGATCCTCACAACACTGGTGCATAGAGGGTAGGTAGTGGGGCAGTGAGGGGCGTAGGCATCATCTTCACTATACAGACAAACTTCAGTTTTAGCAGAAGTTCAGGGAGTTCAGTGGCTTGGCCAAGGTCACACAGCCAGTGAGCACTTAGTAGTGGCTGGATTCAAGGCCGCTCTGCCTAACCCCTCCTTCAGGACCCTTGCATTCATTTCAGGCTTTTTCAAAATACCAACTCCACAATATTTAGCGTGCATCCACAAATGTGACCCTAAATGGGTTAGCAGAAAGACTACACATGGGAAGAGAGTAGCGTGAATACAGATCCACTATGTTCACAAACACCAGGGATGAAGGGTGGCTGATCAGGTGTCTCAAAGACGGCCTCATCAGACCCTGCTGCCACAGCCTCCCTGCAGAGCACAGGTGTTCCCTGTGTGACCACAAAATGAGCCCAGCAGTGCTGAGATTCCTTGAGCAGATCTCTCACCCCCAATACCAGAAAACATTCATCTCTCCACACCCCCCACCTCCCACCTTTAGAGCCCTCTCTATTTCTGTCCTAGGAAATGAGCTGCCTTTTTTTTCCAAAACAAGCTTTCTTCCCTGCTCTTTGCCATTGCTCAAGCTGGTCCTCCCCAGGGATTAAATGCCCTTCCTACAAAGAATTCTCTAAATGGTTGAATTCTACTATTCCTTAAAAGCTTGGTTAAAAGCCATTTCCTCCATGAAATGCAACTCAAACACACTACCCTGCCAGCCCTCCATCTCCACAACCCATGTCTTCTATTAATTTACTTAAACAACTTTTTCTAAACTTATTTCATAAGTTTTCTCTCCTTTAGATCTGTAAGCCACTTAAAGTCCTACCTGAGTCTTTATATTCATCCCCCACACACAAGGCACAGGGCCATGCACACAGCTGGTGTTCAGTGACTACAGGACAGCAACAGCGAGCAAAGGCCTGTCTTTTGAAACATGAAAAGTGCTTCATCTCTACCAAATAACACAACACAAGTGAACTCTGTGGAGGGTCAAGATATTTATCCAAATAATTTTTTTTAATGAAAAAGGAACTTTGACACAAAATCTTTGCCAGATGAGAAATTTAAACTATTTTAAAATTCTCACTTAGATATATTTCTTCATTCTCTATGTCACCAAATATATAGAAAGGGATTTAGAGAACAAAAAATTAAATTAAGTAAGTCCTCAAAATATATAATTCAAGAGTAAATATATAGATCAACTGATATAAATGAAAAAAGTCAAGGTGAGTTTGAAAAAGAATTATCTACTTTGTTTAATTTCACTGTAGTATGACAGACCACCCTCTACTCTTAATCAGTCTGAATATCTCTTGCTATTATTATTTGTTAGCCATCTAGAAAGGAAGGAAAAAGTCCATGATCTGGGAATACAAAACTTTTCATCAGAACACAAGAGACATCAAGCATTGTATAAACTGCACTGATAATCATGGGGAAAAAAACCTGCTGATAAAATCAAAATGGAATTGACACGGTGTGATATTTCTTCTTTAATCCCAGGATGAACAAATGCTGTGAGCTAGCTTTATTCAGTGCTGCATCTGCCTAGCCAAGGGGCCCACATTCAGAGCCTAGACCATACCACTATAGACTCTGCAGCCAAATATCCCAGGTCCAGCTAAACCCTTTTCTCTATTTTTCTACAAGGAGTTTCCTACCTAGCCTCTGCCTTTACCAGTAATCAAGAGATGGTCCATATGCATTCAATATGCATCAACTCCTACCTAGCTTAGCATTGTACTGCTGCTCTGATAACCCTAGGGGCCAAAATGGGGCACCTGGAAGGGAATGGAATGATCCAGACAGCTCTGTTCCCAGATCCTCCTGAAATAGGGATGTATGGGATGGACAAGCAGTGTTTCCTAATGTGCGCCCTGAGGAACACTCTTCATGAGAAAGATGCCTTTTAAAAAGTCAGATTTCATGGTCAAACACATTTGGAAAGACTGACTGTTCTCTGAACCTTCCTCCGTGAGTTGCACAATGAACACTGGCATATTAAGGGTTATGAGAAGTCCTCCAGCAAAAAACCCTATAATACTTTATCATTATAGTCCCAAATTTATTTGACTATGAATCTTCTTTCCAGTAACTCCTTTTTAGTACTGAAAAACTTAGTTTGGGAAATGCTTGAGACTACTCTACATTTAAGTTATGTGGCTTCAGATCCAATCACAGCTCTTAATTTCCCCGCCCAAAAATTGTTGCTTAACAAAGGATTAGTGTAAGAATTAAGCTAAGAACAGAACATTCAGATTTTCTGACAACCAAACTGTATTCTGTAACTTTTACCATTATATAAGGACAACATACATTTTTGAATACCAAAAAGAGAAAAACATATTTTTTGGTGACAATTACAATGGTCCACAAAGATTTTATAGAGTATACACAACCCAATATGTAATGTCTTTTTACATGCAAAGTGAAACAGAGAATAAAGTGATTACCCAAACACTCCAAGTCAACTTCTCTTTCCACAATAATATAATTTCGCCTGTTAATTTTCAGATAATTCAAGCTTGCCAGGTTTGAATATGGACATGGAGGGCAAAGCAGGAGCCAAAGGCATCAGAAAAGTTATCGTAATTCTCCACTAAACCATTTAAATAGACTTTATTAATAAATTAAGCCATGGGCAGATATAGTCATTTAACTATCTCTGAAACCACTAAGAAAATATACAGAATATTGTATGATATAATACTCTGAAAATTCTCCCAATAACAGAATTAATGTTCCCACACTTCTGAGCACCCAACTGACTATGCAAAAATATTGAGCACTAAGTTACGAGTCCATGATCAAAGTCTCCTAAAAATGAGTTTTCCCAGACATAAAATATCTTCTCAAACAAAATTCATAGATTTTCTTTCTAATTTCAAGCATCTCCAGTAATTGAAGTCTGTTCACATTTATGAAAGGGAAGTCCTAATACCATGGAACTGATCTATATTTTAGATTTTCAATTTTTAAAAATTTAATACTTCAAGATTCATGCCAACCCATAAAAAGATTTACTCAGATTTAAATCTGAATGCCACTGCCTATTTCATTCTTTTTAACGGTGACCCATAAAAACATCCACATCTAAAGTTCTCCCTTTTCAAAACACAGTTGGTAAAAATGTCACACAGTAATAATACAATGTGAATCAGAGAAAACATTCAAAGACTTCCTCCTCCTAAAATCTGGTAGGGGCGGGAAAGTCACTGTTAATGAACTTAATTTACACTTGGATGTTAGAATGAGCTTTCTTTTCATTCACTGCATTTTAGTTTAGTGGTCAAAAATGATCATGTTTTCAAGGAGCTCTCACGGCAGTGCCTTACCAGTGTAGATGCTGGCATTGGAAGCTGGAATATCAAACTGTGACTCGATGAACTTGGGAATGAAGGTAATGAAAGCAGTTACAATGGCACTCTCAGCTGTGTATGACAAACTCACAAAAAGGAATGTCATGTTGCTTAAGATCCTGACAGCTGCTCTTGGTAGGTCTACAAAATGACAAAAATGACAAATGAATGTTATAAACAAGGGATGGAAAAGAAAATTGAATTGTTTTTGAAATGAACTGGAAATAGCCATTCAGCAATATTTGAGAATATCGAATAGAGAATAAAAATAGAAAAACCTGATGACTGATTAGAAATCACCCTCTTTATCAAATAGATATTTTTTAAATTTTTCAACTAAGATAAGGCAATTTAATAAAGTATCTGAAAACATATCTATACACAGATATCCTTACAAGAAATACCCAACCAATGACTTCTATTTCAAAAATTGCTTAAAATAAGTTATTTGCATTTTGGGGGTTAAAACAATATTGTTCCTTATTAAGACCCCAAAGTCACTAAATGTGTATAATACCTGCAGTGCAATCCTTAATTAGTTTCCGCTCGACCCAACTAGCACTTCCCTGGGAAAATGTACTTCTGAATTGTCATCTCCCCAGCCAGGCATTGCAGACACCCACAGCAGAGGAACTGGTACCTGAGATAAGACACCTGATCTTTCAGCCTCATTGTGAAATAGGATATAATACAAATAAAAGGCCTAAGGGATAGGGCCACCAGGTCAGAAACTTCCAGGGCGTTTGGATTGGAGAACAAAAAGTAATGATCTTCAAAGCGGGAGAGCCCAGCAGTGGTGGCTTAGCTCTGTCCAGCTGCCACTTAAGGAAAAGAGAGAAGACTCATCCTCAAGTTTATGCATTTAGTTCACAGAACTTGCCATATATATTTAACGGTGACCCATAGAAACATCCACATGCAAAGTTCTCCCTTTGCACAGTATTTTCATTATAGCATTGTTTATAAGAGCAAAAATTTATGGGAAAAAACCAAATGTGCCTCAATTGGAAATGTAAATAAATCATGGCATAGCCATTTGATGAAATATTATGCAGTAGTTAAAAAGGAGATAACCTTCTATGTACTGGCATAACAGGAACTCCAAGAAATCTTTTTATTAATGAATAAAGCAAGGTGTGGCAGAAATATACATATGTGTAAATATATATACATACACACACATACAATACACATACACACATACATATATAAAATAAGTAAAAATCAAACAAAGCAGTGTATTTATAGTCAAATATATACTCAGTATATGTAACACCAAGAAATTCTGTAAATGGGAGTAAGACTGGGAAAGAGAAACAAAAGGAGATTTTTATATATATACTTTTGTATTTTTTTGCATGTTCATAGCGTAAATTTACTCATTTATGTGACTTTATATATCTTCATGGAAAAAATGCATTATTTTTGACATGTATAGTCATCTCAGTTTTAGTAAGTTATTCCTTATGCCAAAACATAATGAAATCATTTCTTAAAAATTAAGCAACAACTGTTATTAAAGCTATAATTCATAGCTATTCACCAGAATTTAAAACTTAGGATGTCAAAACTATTCACCATTATCGTTTTTAAATGTAAAGGAATTTTAGTATTCTGTTTCTTAATTGTTTAAAGCTTAAGTGAAACTTTTAAAAGGATAATCGAGATGGGTACTTTATATTTTAACATGGATAAACACACCAGAAAAAAACACAATCAAGGTATTTCATCAAATTACCTAATATTCTCTTGTTAACACTGCAAATCAAAGTATCATATCTCAAATTTTAAAATAAGAAAGTTTAGATTTCCAATCAACATTCAAATTAAGTTTATCTTGTATACTAAAAGCCAATATGTTGAATCTAAAACATCTGGGAAAGATATTTAAAAAAATTTTTAATCCAAGAAGATAACATATGTATCACATGAATATTTTAAAAGATACTAGTTATATAAAACTGGGTTTTCTTTGATACCCATTTGGTATGATAAAATAGCCTTCTAATTTCAAAGCTAACTAAAAATATGCATGTTTCTCTCTTCTCTTTCATTTAAAAAAAGAAAGGCCTACGGTTATAGCAAGAAGAATTTAGGAAAAGCTCAGATTTTTCAACAGTGTTGTTTGTTTCCTTCTTTCTTCCACCTTTCTCCTTCCCTTTAATTGGGGCTAACCTTTCAAGCTACATACAGTGCAAGGGCGGGGCAGAGGTATCCAAGGTTGAGTCTATGCCAGGTGGGGCTGGGAATTTGTTTATATAGAAAATGAGTGGGTAAATATGGAAACACATTGAGACTAATGGGAGTCAGTTTTCGAACTACCAGAGAAGGGAGTTACAGATACGGAAAGGGTTCAGTTAGATATCAGACTATAACTGGAAGTAATGGTATGAATTCATGGTTTAGCTAGATGTCACGCAGATGTGTGTGTGTGTATACATGTATGTACATGCACGCACAGTAAGTTTCTCTACTAACAGGGCTTAGAAATAACAACACCTTGCTAGCAGTGAGACCACCTAGCACCCAGTTCTTGGCTTCTAAATGCCACTTTCCACTTAAAGGAACCAGAGCTACTTGGAGAAATGTCTAACTTCAGGGTTGGGGGAGAAAAAATACAAGATGAGCCTGGAAAATCTTATTAAACAAGAAAGTAAAGAAGCGCTCAGATGATGATAGAGACATGTCAGAAGGACACAGGAGACAATTTAAAGAATTTTCAGTAGCCAGAATCTGAAACAATTTAAGTTCAAGGGATGCTCAAAGTGGTAAGTGAAAGTTTAACAGGAACAAGACACAGTCAAACCTCATTTTTCACAGATTCGGTATTTCCAAATTCGCCCCCACACAAAAATTTACTTGCAAGCCCAAAATCAATACTCCCAGTGGGCAGTCATTTAAGGACATTTGCAGAGTGGGAAGCAGTTTCAGCTGTGGGATGCACATACACTTGGCTGAGGGTACACAAGGTGTTGCTCTGTCTTCTTGTTTCAGCCCTGGTACAGTAAATGAGTGTCCTTTTCACAATGTACTGTCACATTTTTGTGCTTGTGGTGATTTGTTTAAAATACATTCTCCCTCCCCAAGCATAGCGCTCAAGTGCCATATAGGGTTTTTAAGTGTACAGGGGCTGTGATGTGCCTTCTGGGGAAAATACAGGTGTTAGGTGAGCATCCTTCAATCGTAAGTGACAATGCTGTTGGCCATGAGTTTGATGTTAACGTATCAACAATATATATTAAATAAGGTGTCTTTGAACAGAAAAACAAGGTTGTGTGCTGACTGACTGGAGACTGCTTCAGGATTCACTGACTTGGTGCTCACGGTGACTTTACAGAACACAAATACCCAAAATAATAAAATCGACTTTGTTTAAATAGCTTCAACACATTTTCCCACAAAGTACTTATATATTAGATTTATAACTGCAATATATGTATTACCTTTAGAGTAGAGAAACCTGGCAGATACAATATTACCCAAGATATAAAAGTTCACCTAAGCAATAACAGGGCAAATTAGCATTATGTGGCTTGTTATGAGGCATCATTTCAGTGATATGCTTACAGGAGTGCATAAATCAAGAGGCAATATCATCAAACCCAAATTGAGGGACATTCCACAAAGTTACTGGCTTACACTTTTTGAAAAGATCAAGGTCATAAAAGATAAGGAAAGGTGAGGAACTGGTCCAGATTGAAGGAAACTAAAAGACACCACAACTAAATAAAACATGTGATCTGTGAATTGGATTTTGAACATAAAGGGCATTGTTGGGATATTCAGCATAATTTGAATGGGGCTGCGGTCTAGATGATAGCACTGGATCAATGTTAATTTCCTGGTTTTGATGGCTGCCCTGTAGTGGTATAGGGGAGCATCCTTATACTTAGGAAACGCGAAGACTACAGAGCATCATGTCGGCAGCTTCTCAGATGGGTCAGAAACATTAACAATTGGGGAATTGGGGTTCAGCGTACACAGGAACTCTTTTTGCTGTTTCTGTGGCTCTTATGGTAATTCAAAATTATTTCAAAAATACAAAGTTTTAAAGCTAAATTAGCAAAGAAACTGCTAAATCCATTAATTTGCAACCAAATACCTAATCTTTATGCTGCAGAATCTATTTTAGAAAAGTTTCTTGGTGTCATTTGTAACTGTGTCATTATAAATCAAAGATGCAATTAAAAGCATAATGAAGGAGAGATGAAACAATAGAGTGATTATCATTTTTTGATCATTTAATGCTTAGAAATCCTACAGATTCAATTATAAGGGCAAGATGACACTAAAATCAGAAATGCTTTAAACAGTGGTAGAGTAGGAATAAAATTCAATGAAAAGCACCAAAATTCAAAAGAATGTAATATAGGTAGACCCTACTCAGTAATCACCTTCAAAAGAAGTGCCCTGTCACTGGCAGATCTCTAGCTTGTTCCCACATGCACATCAATGACAGAGTAAGGGACCCCGTCCAGATAGCATGTGCACCTGGAGCAGGTGTCAAATTGCACTCCAATCACAAAGAGGGCTCTGCCACAACACATTTAATGTGGTCCCTCCCCTTGATCTTGCAAACCTCTAGTCAAAGTTTCAGAAACTCTGAGATGCATGATGTGCCTGGTTTCTGGAGGTAGCTGATAAGGGACAGGCTTGGTCAGCAAGGGCAGACACCACAGCTCATTGTTTTCCAGAGCCTCTGAGCACACAGCATGAGATGAAGCAGTAGGTATTGATGTGTTGGTAATGTTTTGACCACCTGGCAGAAGAGCTCCAGTATATGTGAATGTTTTATGCTCCTTTGTAAAATAAGCCTACAACCTGAAGTATCTATTTAGAGTAAGGCCTTTGTTTGGAAGACAAAAGCTTTCCAGGAGCCTTGATGTCACAGAAACTGAGAGTGGCAGTCATCTTTTCAAGCGGGTGGAGGGAGGAACTCTCTGGGAATACATTTAGTTTAGAGAAAAATGTAGTCCGTTCTGGAAAGGAGTCTGTGAGGGCCTCCACACCGAGGGACCCTGATTCAGGGGCTCTTTATGTCAAAATAGAAGGGGTTTTGTCATGTGACCTGACATCCCCAAATGAGCAGACTATGCCAGGCAAGCAGGTTGGATTCAAAGGTGCTACCAGAAGGCAGCCCAGTGGCCAGGAGAGGCCTGGAGCACCTCACCGCACACGGACTGGCCAAGCCCTTTAGCTTTGTGTCCCTTAGTGTTGTCACCTGAGACACAGAGAGGGTGAGTTAGGGGATGAATATGCAGCTCTGAGTGAGGACACAAGTAAGGAAAAAGAAGTGAACCCCAGTCTTCAGCTGAGTATGCAGGGTGACTGTGGGTCTCCAAGCAGTGGGCATGATCCCAGCACTGACAGGAAGCAGCTAGAACCTCACCCTGGAACCCCAGTATCTCAGGTGGATTGTACTTGCTTCCATCCTTTACAGTCTGAAAGCACCTATGTCATGCCTTTTAGTTGTCTTGGACTACTGAAAACGACGTTTTTTACAAAATGATACATTTGAAAAAGATATGCCAACAGTGGGACTGATCAAAAAAGGAGAGAAGGCCCAGCTACCATGAACTTGGCCTTGTTTCCAAGTCCCCATGAGACAGGGCTGCTGCCCTTCCAGTGTATAGCCCTATGATTGCCCCCGTAAGCTCCCTCTCGGGCCCTGGTCTTCCTTAACACTGTATTATTACTGTTTATGTCAGCAAATGTCAAACTAATCTTTTGAATCTGAGGACTAACACTCCTCTTGTAGGAAGTTGTCAGACAGACTGATAATCACCCCCTGTAAGCTCCCAGAGCACATTGTTCGTATCACTACCCATTGACTCTTCTGTAGCTGTGTGTGTTTACCGGTCTGTTTCTTTCAAGAGTGTAAACATTCCAGGAAAGCAGGACCCTGGTATATCTGCATATTTCTAGCTCCTGGTATATGTCCAGTATTCAGTAGGCACTCAGAAAATATACTTGGAGTGTATTTATTTATTAACATTCCTTATTACATCCCAACACTCATTTGTGCTCAGACAACATCCATATACTTGAAAGAAAATGAAGTTTATTCCAAAGATTCCTAGTTTCTGCCTGGGGAGTGAGTTAGGAGTAAGAAAGCCTAAGTGATAAGATCAAGGGTAGTCCCGTGGTGTGAGCTTTCCAAAACAACAGAAAACTGTGAAGGACCAAACAGATGATCCTTTTTAAAGTAGGGCTCTTTAAAACTAAAGAATCCTGAAGGGATTTAGGTAAGCTTATCAAGTTAAAATTCCATTAAAGAAAACTTAAAATTCTATCAAGAGATGAAGAAGGAAATATGCAACATTGCATTTATCTGGCTTAACTGGGACAGAGGTATTGTGTATGCTTGAATGTTTCAGATAACTGAGTAATTGCCTCTTTAAGCAACAAAGCTTTAAATATTTTTTATGTATTAACTGGTATTACTGGAACATCCATAGCATAATTTGACATTGTCCTCAAGATTCAGTCATAATTATGAAAATAGTATCTATACGTTAATTGGTTTTAGCATACTTTTTAACCTTCCATTTATTTTCTGATTTTGTGTGTGTGTGTGTGTGTGTGTGTGTGTGTGTGTGTGTGTGTGTGTGTGTGCGCGCGCGCGCGCGCGCACATACACATTTGCAAGAAAATTCTTCCCCATGATGTGTTTGTGTTTGCTTTTACCTGGTGACATTCTTTACTTCCACATCAGCTTTTCTCTGTGATGTTCTTCAAAAAACCCCTTCTAAAAGTAGACATAAGTTTTCAATTTCATTTGTTTGACTTTTTTGTTGTTATGTAAACTGGGAATGGGACAAGGAAGGGTGTTTTATTATAAAGCTGCTGACTACATTTCATTACTTGGAAACTTATATTTATGCCCAGGTATAAATTTTAAACACTAAATAAAAACCAAACATACTAACCCCTGTTAATACTTTTCATAATTTTTCTGACATAGATATTATTGGACATAATAGTTCTTCTTATGAAAAAAAAGATTTATCCATTCAATTTATTTTCCTTATAAATTGAATCAAAATAAATACCTTTTAAAAAATAATTTATTGGTGTAAACAAACACCTTTAAAAGATAATTTATTGAGGTGAAATTCATATAACATAGAATTAACTATCTTATTTAAATGATTTGGTGTCATTTAGTACATTCACAAAGGTGTACACCCCCCCTCCATCTAGTTTCAATATATACTTTTTTATTATTAAAAAATTTAAGCATTTATGTTCAGGAGTGAGGCTAGAATTCACTTTTATTTTATTCTTTGTATTTTAATTTTACTTTCTAAATCTTCTACGATAAACATATATTACTTTTATATTCTTAAAAAATCAAGAAATTGCAATTTTAGAAGTGCATCAATTTCAACCTCCAATAGAAATCTTCCCTGACTGAGGCAGCCAACTAGGAATTCCCCTCCTCTTCCTAAGAACGCACATGCCTCCATTGTAAGCCATATTTTATTATATTTTCCTTTCTACCTCCATTTGAAGGCAAGGACTGTAACTTTCCACATACATATCCTGAATTCTTTATTCTCTAGTATTTGCTCAATAAGGATATTTGTGAAAGAAAAAAAGAAATAAAGAAAGATAGGAGTTTTCTTAAGATAAATATTGCTACTCATCTCAATAATTAGAAATGATGTTTAGGAACCAGTGTAGTCCTTTCCTAAAACTTTCAGATAATGCCAATTTCTTTAAAAAAAAGTGAAATTTGAGGGAAGTGTCACTTAAACAAGCAGATAAAGGCAGCTTAAATGGACTAAGTCAAACAAGAATTCACAATAGGTGTACACAGAGAGACCAAGAGTAAAAATGGAAACACCACAGTGAAGGTCATTGTTATACAAAGGCTGAGCATTTTATTGATAAGTTACATGACAAATAGCATGATATATGTCAAAATACAGGGTACTTTCAAAGCACATGGGCAGGACCTAAGCTCCGTCTCAGGGGCTTAGGAAAGGCTCTAGAGGTGGGGGGAGGGAGAAAAGGAAGGTGGTGCAAACATGGAAGGAGCATTATAGGGTAATCATAGTGGAGTCAGGCCAGGTAAGAGTATGCTCTGGCTGTAACACATGAGCTTTCATATTAATCATGTTTTTTTGAAGTTTCTGTATTTTATAATGCTCAACATCTTTAAAATCTTCCTGGCTGGGGACTAGCAGTTCTTAACAATAGCAAGAGCTCAGCTGAGAGCTCATCTTGTATATGCAAACCAACCAATCCTGAGTCTATAGCCCCAAACACCTCCACATCTAACTCTCATACCCAAGCCAGTATTTCCCGGGCCCTAAGTCACCCTGGACCAGGTACCAGACAACCAGAGAACACCCCTACAGCCCAGAACCCACTGGAATTGTTCAGAACAGCCCATCCTTTTTTTCTCTGCCCTGCCTTGTCTTTCCCGTGGAAATCCCACTACGGTTTCTGGCCTAGCCTTTCCCCTCACCCCTGTCTTTAGTTTCCTACCAAAACCTGGTGCTTCTCCTGTGTCCCTGCATGGTGAGGCATGCCCTCTCCTCTTGGGAACTGTAAGTTATAAATTCTTCTTCCATAGCATTGACCTTTCTGTGTCATCACTCAATCACCTCCATAAATTAAAATTCTTTGGGTACAAATTATAGAACCATGTTCTATAACAATTCTTCATGAAATTCCTTGATTTCCTTCTTTTATAAGTACTTAGAGAAAGTATTTATTTTTTCCTTTACCCCTGATCTTAGTTCTTATTATTTGTATACTTTTAAACCTTCTGGTGCATCAGAAAGTTGGTGGAAACATATCCTTACCATGTAGTGAAAACCTCAATAACATCCTTTAGAGCCTGTAAGTCTTGCACTATGCTGTGTATTTCATGGGCATACTGCAGATAACAACTTTTTGATGCCCGTTACCCAGGACCAATAAACTATTTTTAGTGTTGTCTTTCTGTAAAAGCGAAATAAAGTTGCTCCACGTACATAACATGGCCAACATAGGACCCAAATGCCCCCATTTCCTGCTCATTTTCTTTGAAACTGACTCCCGCAAAGGTTCCCCATCATAAGACTGCACAAAAGCATTCCAGTTGCTCCCTCCCCTCCATAGCACACTGCCATTCCCTGCCTGCTAATGAAGGCAGAAGAAACTGGATGACCCTGGCAACCAGGATCACCTCTGGGCAAGCGCGTGGAGCTCCTGAGCCACAGACCTGCAGACAGTGGACAGAAACAGCAGCCACCAGGGCCCGAAATACATCATTAGTGCTTCCTGGCCGAGTATTACCCTCCTGTGCTTAAATCCAGCACTAATAAGTATTTTTATATACCTTTCTAAGCAGCTACTATTCTGATGAGAACCCCACAGTTACTGTACATTGAGTATAAAGAAAATCCTTTCGTTTTTAGAATTCTCTGCCAGGCCTGTTACCATTTACCTTTTACCTCATAAGCAATAAGTCTAAATCTAAAGGTTTGGCTTACCTCAAGAAAACATACACACAACAAAATAAATGTGAAAGAGAAATGAAACAAAGTAGAAATAGACATAAAAAGAGCAGAACATCAAAACCAGAGAAAACAATTATGTACATTTGAGATTCTTCCTGAGCTTCAAATCTGACTCTGAGTTCCCTGCACCAAAACAAACAACTGTATAATCATCATTAGCAGAAACATTCTAATTGCATCACAGAAAACAAACTTTCCCTCACTGTGTTCTGGAGCTGTGATTCTCAGTGTGGCCCCGGGAACACCAGCATCAGTGTCACCTAGGAACTTGTTATAAATGCCAATATTCAGGGCAAGCCCCAGTCCTCCTGAATCAGACACTGTGGGCTTAAGAACAGGCATCCAGGGCTTAGAGGGTAGTCCTGGTAGGTCATACAGGGAGGGGACCTTTCTGTGGGTGAGATGGGAGATGACAGAAGCTTTGAGCAGAGGAGTGGCACTTTAACAGAATCCTTCTGGCTGCAGAGTTGAAAGCAAGTGAAAGAGGACAAGAATAGAAGGAGGAAGATCAGTTCAGCAGCTACAGTCCTTTCCTCTGCTAGTCAAAATCACACCCCCTGTCACTTGGGCTCTGCCCGTGTCTTTCTATCCGGGTCCCCTTCTTCCCTTCCACTGCTGGAGTGCCACCAGATGTCTGCTTGAACCTCCCCACTGCCCATTAGGGATAAACTCAGGTAAAGGCTAGAACTCAAGCTCTCTGCACACAACCTCACCTTACCCTGCCAACCTCATTTCCCAGGCCTCGGCCACACACGTACAACACACCAGCCACAACACAGTTGTTCAGTATTTTTAAACATGTGTGCACAGTTTGACATTCTTCCCTTTGCTCTGTGATGTTTTTGCCTTTGCTCTGGAACGCTCCCATCATCCCACCTCAACCTACAGAAATGCTCCCGGCATCCCCAAGTCCATCACAAACCCCACCGCCTCCATGAAACCTTTCCTGATCCCTCAACGAAATCTGACTCTTGCCTGCCCTGAGCCTCACACCACTGTATCTATCCTCCTTTGTGGACTTTACTATATTTCCATCTGTACTTGTCCTGTCTCCCTCAGTGAACTATAAGCTTCCTGAGGGCAAACCACAGCTCACTCATCTCTGGCTGCAGCATGGAATACAGCGCCCTCTACAGAATGAAGTTATTGTATTAAATGATGACAACATAATCCTTTAGTGATCAAAATCCCATAATTTTCAACGACCTCTTTAAATCAAGTCATCACCTTAGAGAAACTACTTATTTAATTAGGATTGTAAATATATTACATTCTAACACAGACTAAAGTCTAGCAGAAATAAATGTTATATTTTATGTTAATTAATCCTGAGTAATTAAGCTTAAAAGATTAAAAGTGGACCCAAAAATAAAAATTTTCTTATGAATAACTACCACCAAAAATTTTCTATTTAGGAAGATACCAGTTAAATTTGGAGACTTTAAAATGCTAAACCTCAAGCCTTAGGAAAATTGATCTGTTTAAATATTTTAAGTGTTTATTTTTACTGGTTAGATTTTGATGCAATCAATGCTAATCTCTTTATGGAAAGGTGATACAGACACACTAAAAATTCTACTTTCTCCTTTGTGGTGTTTTAAAGCAGTCTCATCCCTGAATAATTTATAATAAAAATCTAGAAATACTGAGTCATATTTTCCCAATGTCTATTATTAAAATGTGAAAGCAGATAATGGAAAGTATAGTATATTTAGTTCTAGTATTCTCTGCAAGAGAATTTCCCAAAGGGTACCATTCTATATGGCTAAAATTATTTTCTTTTTAAGGAAGCATAAGTTCCTAACAGCTATCTTTCTACCTCTTCTTTGAAGAAACTGATTTTGGTATCCAAATTCCAAACTCAAAATAAAGACAAGGAAGAGTACTGTTCCAGAAAACAGGAAAAAGGAATAGAGGATTTAGGAATTAAATTCAAATGTAATGCAAAATAAAATCTTAGCAACCATTTTTTAATTCAAGGCTGAAATAATATTTCAGCTTTGTGATATAAACTGTGTCAACAGTGGACTGATTCCCAGAGATTTAATTTGTTCTTTTGAAAATCAGATTAAATATTAGACTGTCATTTCCTATACGTGACAGGTATTAGATACTCTAAAGGAAATCAATATGTGCAAAATAAATATGAATTAATTTTAAATATTCTAATTGAACATTATTCCAATATCAGCAATATCACTTGAATAATTTTTAGCAAAACATTTTCACCTTATAATCTCATTTAAACATGATTCCTTTCTAACAGGAGAAAGTATCTCTTGAATTAGAGAATCCAGCACAAGTGGAAGTAATAAAATGAACCAGCTCTGTGTCCCAACCAGGAGATTTATCTGCAGATGTGAAATACGTCGCCAAAGTTAAGGCATAGGATGCAAAATTTGTGAATTTATCAGAAATACAAGAAAATCAGAATGGAAACATTCTACAAACCAAGTACCCATCAGTGTTAAAAGACTCCTTTTATTCTATCCTTTAAAAAAACCCTCAACCATCAAAATGAGCACAGAAAAGATGGAGAAGAGCAATCCCTGGCAGTACAAAAAGATATCCAAAAAAATAGTGTATAAACTCAATTTTGAAAAACAATTTAAAATTCCATGATGTCCTTTATCACTTGTGAACCAGCATGCCTAAGTATGCTTCCCCCCAGAAGCAGGTCCTAAGTCAAGAATTCAAGTTCAAGAGTTTATTTACGAGGGGTGGGGTACAGGAAACGCTGTAAGAGAGTATGGACATGATGCCCAGGGGAGGAAGGGCAGCCTACAAAAGATGCAGAAACATACCTCTGAGTGGTCTCACCCCTGAGGTGAGGGAGCTGGGGTGTTTATCAGTCACTGGTTAAGAGCACTTTGTAGGGGGGGTGGGGCAGGGGCAGGCAGAGTATTAATTCCCCTGCACTTGAAGCCTGCCTTGCACAGAAGCCAAGCACTTTCCCAGCCTACAAAGAAAACCTTCAAGCAAAAACCTGCAGACCTTCAGACAGGTCCTGGCACCTGGCAGGCCTCACCATGAAGATGGTTAAAGTCCCAGAGCACAGAAGGGGCACTGCCAGCACTTTCTACACTGAATCCTCCGAAGGAACTCGGTTCCCATCAACACTCATACCCACTGTGGCATTTGAGATCCGTCTTCTCTCCCTTTTCTCTACTATCTAACAGAGCACTCTTTCCCACTCAAGCCCTTTACCCCTACAACATATGAAACACAGGTATATAATATACAATTTTAGCTTACCTATGGCTTCATTTCTCTCCTTGAGTCCACTTTTTATTCTCTATAAACTAAGACTCTAGGCCTATTCTTGTGTTGTAAATTCTTTAACATCAACCTTGCTATCAACTGAGTCATAACAAAACAAGACAAAACACTCCTTTGACAGTTGCTATTATGATCCATACTTTGTCCATGAAAAATGAAGGGCTGGCCCACGTGGTAAGAGCTCAGGCCACACTAGCATCCAGAGAATTCTTTATGTTATTGGTGCTGAAGTAATTTGGCAGCTCCAAGAGTACGCATTGTCACAAAATAAAGGGTTGGAGGGCTACAAATCTAAAACTTACCTGAGAAGAAGGATTTTCAGTGAAATGTCACTTCACTTGCTTTGAAAAAATAGTCTTTCAGAATAGCCCAGTCTAACCATTACTGTTAGGCTGCAGGGACAGTTCCATACTATATTAGCAACTTCCTTCGAGGCCAGAAAGGTTCCTCTTTGGCTTGAGTGTGTGTGTAGTCAGTGAGAGGTCAATGTGCCTAGGTAAATGTTAACTAAAACAACCTTGGCTGATGTAAGCCCTTGGAAAATGTTATGCTTCATAAGTTCAAGAAAACAAATCGATTCAGGAAATTCAGGAAAGCGACTGACACTAATGGGTGTGTAGCATTATATGTTTCTTGGATAAAAAATAACTTACTGTCACTCAACAGGTATATTGAATACTGAATAAAGATTGCCTAGCTAAGATTAATTTAATTTTTTGAGGTTTGATATTGTCTAATCTGGTTTAATAAGGTCATTACTTTTAAGAGAAATAAAAATGAAAAGATAGGCCAGTATACATCACTGAAACTGTGTGGATGTTTTGACACAGTTTGGAGGCCTATCCCTTCCCTGGCTGCCTTTCTCTATGGCCACGTACAAGCATTTGACAGAGCCACTGTTGAACAAGATCCCTGTCCAGTGGAAGGTTTTACATTTATGTAAGAATCAGGCCAAACTGTCAAACCTAACAGAAACCATTCAAGATACAGTGCAGTATTTTAAAAATCAGACATTTTAACTCATAAAAAATGACATAAATGAATGCCTATATCTTTAGGAACTAAATCAGTGCTTCTCAAGCAATATGTGAAGAAGAAGCATTTTGTAAGTATTGTTTCTGATTTACCATGCACTGATACTTTTGCAAAATACATTAAAGATGCATTACTAGTAAATAATTTTTTTAAAAACATACAAAATGTAAGCCTAACTTATTAATCATTATTAGATTGAACAGACACAAAATTACTGTCAAATTTCTTTAAAAGTTTCTCAACTCTTACTCTCAATTTCAGTACTTAGTCACAGACTTGCAACACGTGGTAGACAGCACTGGCCTAAGACCACACTTTCAGTAGCACTGATTTAAAGTGCCATGCATGTATTTATTCAAGAGATATACTTTACCTCTGACATTCTTTCCAAATCCCATAGAAGAAACTTTTTTATCCACTTGTTCACTATTGTTTGATTTCTCCTTCATAACGCCATCATCACCAACATCATCAACAGAGAATTTTTTCTTTTTCTTTTTCTTGTGTCGAGGTGGAAGCTTTTTTGGAAAAGCAAACATTGGGAATATCACAAGTAACATTGCAATGGCACAAAGGAGGAATCCACTCCACCTAGAAAATTGAGAAATGTGAATAGCATTTATGGCTTTTGAAGAGTGAGAACAAATCAGCAAAGCAGAAGTTTGCGTTGATAAAATTCTCCAGACAAATCTTTTTACTTTCATCAACTGTAAAGTGGTAGGAAGTTGGACAAACTAAGAAAATATAGGGATCCTCTGTGCCTGATATAAATGAGAAATCTACCTGATATTTATACTAGTATTATAATAAATATTATCATTAGCAATCTGACTAGAATTTCATTCAAGCATTTGTTAGTTCTGTTACAATGTGCATTTTATAGTAAATCACTACCTCTTAAATTTAATAGAAAAATAATAGACTCCACAACATGCTTTGTGGAGAGACTTTTTTCTTAGGAGAAAATCATTAATATTTAGTGTGAAAAGTATGAAATTGATTTTTAAATTTCTGGTGGCATTCAAATATTTTTTGCAAGCATTTAGAAATGTATTAACCTCTCTTAGTTGGCCCTATAATATTTAACCATAAGCCCTACCAAAGACATTTATATTTGATCTTTGCCTTCAAGAATTTAAAACCTAGTCATGAACAAGCTTAAAATATAAAAAATAATCTCCAAGAAATGCAAGAATGTATACAGTTAAGTGTTAGATCATGTGGTATAGACTATGAATGCCAAAAAAGTTCAGAGAGGGGGAAATGAATGGCAGAAAGCTCCTAGAAGTAGCCCTGGTAGAATCAAGATTCTGTCTTTGAATCTGAGGTTGCCATGCTGCAGAGACTAGGAAGCAAATTCAAAGTAGATTCGAAATTCTAATTAGTCCTGTATAGGAGCTAGGTTAAATTAAGGCCTTGGGCTTCTTCCCTATATAATTCCCCAGGGGTAGCTTCTTAATTCCCTTTCAACCTTTCCTTAGCAAGTAGAGGTCCCTGGCGACCTAACAGGCTCACCACTTTCTAACAAGGATTCCCCAACTCCAAACTCTGTTCTTAAAGCTTCCAAGCTCATAAATGCTCAGACTCTGTCCACTGTAGCAACACATTCCCATCAGTTGTAACCAGAATGCAAGCAGCATTACAAGCACTAATGTTAAATTCTACCCAGTAAGAACAGAGATCAACTGTGAAGAGAAAATTTCTTTTTTTAGAAGTGTTCCTGTTAAAGTGCTGTTAGCTGCTAAACGTCACAGTTTGGCTGAGAGAATAATTCCTTGAACCAGTAATTAATAATACAGTGTGCTACTTTCAAAGATACTTAAAATTTTATCAAATAAAGATTTTAAAATAATCAGAAAAACACTTTACTTCGAAAAGACAACTCAGGGCCGACTTGCAGCAACTGCAAATATGATCACGAACCCAGTGCCTCACACAAGCTAGATACTCAATAAATTTCCTGAATAAATAAACTGAATGAGATAGTTTTCAAAGAAAATACAGTCATCTTTTTTCAGGGAACATATAGCTATGATTTTATCTGGTCTCTTTAGTACAAGGCCTTTCATAATCTGCCCCTACTTATCTATCACTTGTGAATCTCTTTCCACAAACTCTGCATTCAAGTTCCCTGAGTACCTTCAGTTCCCTAGACCAGACCAAAACAGGCAGTGCAGTATAAGGGATCATCTTTGATCTGTGACCTCAACTGACCTAAGTTTTTGCTTGTGTGTACCACTTACTAGTTCTAAGATCCTGGGGAAATTATTTCACTTTTCTAAACTCTCTTTCTCATCTGAAAGGGGAGTAATAATAATTGTTTTTGGGGGGGGGGTCATCAAAATTAATTAGAGTATATATAATGGATCTAATAAAATGCCTGCTCCCAAATCAGCAATCAGTTCATGTCAGCAGCAATCTTACTTGTTTTGTTTTTATATACATCTGGACTCAGGCTCCCCACCCCCACCCAGAGCCATTGATTTAAATTTATATGAAAACATTGAAGATATACTCATAGTAATCCAAAGTGAGTGTAAATAACAGAAAGAATGAGGGGAAGAATTACAGCAAATAAACCAAAATAATATAAAACTTTGGGATCATTTTAAAGCAGAGCAAACAGGCCCACATTTTTCAATGGTCTTCAGTAACTTTGATATAACACAGGATATAAACATGATCCTAAAGAGGACCCTGAGAAACACCGAGTAAGACAAGAAAGTTCATGCTATATGATAAGTTGGAAAAAAATACATCAATAAGAGCTGAAATTGAAAAATCAGAGTTCCTAACTCCCTCTCATGAACTACTACTCAGATTATTCACTAAGTGGGGTCAATTAGGTGTATTGATTAAAAGGGCCACACTGGACTCAGTTTCTGATCCCAGCACTCACCAATTCTGGAGTAAGACAAGAAAGTTCATGTTATATGATAAGTTGGAAAAAAATACATCAATAAGAGCTGAAATTGAAAAATCAGAGTTCCTAACTCCCTCTCATGAACTACTACTCAGATTATTCACTAAGTGGGGTCAATTAGGTGTATTGATTAAAAGGGCCACACTGGACTCAGTTTCTGATCCCAGCACTCACCAATTCTGAGGCTTTGGGCAAGTTATTCAAATCATTGAACATCAATTTCCTCATCTTCAAAAATGGGCATAATATTAGTGTCTACATATGATTGCTAGAAGGCTTAAATGAAAATGTTCATAAAGCTCTTAGGATAATGCTTCACACAGTAGGTATCTGACAAATATTAGCATTATCTATTCCTTCCTAAACTCTTACATTCTGTATTTATTGCAAAACCTATCATTATTGCTAGGTGTTTTCTAAAATAGCATTGTATCAAATAACTTTGTTCAAGGTAAAAGTCTGTTACAAACAGAGCTACTCAACAGTGTCCATTTTTAAAGAGACTTCTATTACATATTTCTATACTGACAACTTTAGCCATTTGTGGAACTAATATTGGGTCATTAAATGAATAAAAAAACTTCAACATTCATAAAATTCAAAGGACTGAGCAATATCTAACACATACTTTGTAGCAAGAACTATTTAAAGCCCCACACATATAGAGACTTATTTATTCCTCATAACAACTCCATGAAGTTACTGTAGCTACTCCCATTCTTTGGATTCTTTTTTTAAAACAACAACTGAAGCACAGAGAAGTTAAGTAACTTCCCCCAGGTCACACAGCTATTCAGTGGCAGACTGGGATTTAAACCTAGGGGAGTATGGCTTTAGGGTCTGCATGCACACTTAATCACTCCCCTTTGTTACCAACTGCAAAGAAAACTTCTAAAAGATGGCCTAAAGCACTTGTCACTCTAAAGCTCCTGCCTCCTTCCTTCCTCCTGCCCCTAACTTGGTCCTCCTCATCTTTCTTTCTCCCTCCAGATGTTCCCTTACTGCCATGTTCTTCTCATGGACATCTAAGCAGAACACAGAATACACATTGGCTATGCATATGTATTTTTTAATAATCTAGTTTTCTGAGAATAAAAAAAATCCTTATTCTGATTCATTTCAGAACCACAAAGAAAACAGTAGTTGAGACCAAAACTTTCATTATTGGTCAAGAGCTTAAAGCTCCTGTGTTATTCCCTTGATGCTAACCAGGGAACTTCCTTTCTGTATGATTTGAAAATTCTACCGGGCCACACTCATCTAGCAATTAGTACTTCCATCTTCAAAAGAAGTGTTATGAAATTTAATATTTGTTAACTGCTTTGAAATTAGCGCTAACCATGATTAGCACAGACCTCAGAGTTAGGAGGTTATTGTAAAGACACAAAGGGAACATGACCACTCTAAGAAACTCTAACACTAATTTCTAATACTGAGGGATTCTCTTTGTCATAAACGGAGATTTTCTTATCAATGCATACCTATTACTGATCCATGTTAGATGAATTCAGGGTCCCAATACTTTCTGCTAGTGCTTGCTAGCATGAAGCAATAGGCTTGTCATGTCCAAGTTGGGGACTATGAAAAATTCAAGCACAGCCCTGGCCACTTGCTAGAGAACCTAACATCCCAAGTCGGAGTCCTCATTCTAAGTCCTAAAAACTACTTATCCAGCAAGGCAGTTAAGGGTTGGCAAGTGAGAGAGCAGCTAAATCTCCAGCAAACCTGGGGAAACAGTTACCAAGTGAAAAGATTCACTCAAAATGTGCAGAGCAAAAGTAAGGCTAGATTCTGGGCACTGTGGGAGAGCTGACAAGACAGAAAAACAAATATAATAAGGAAGTGGAAAGAAAATATTTTCTAAAAGGCACAGAAAAGATATTGAAAGCTAGGATGAAAGTACACAGGGAAGTCCCTTTCCCTTCACTCTTCTATACAGGAAGAAGGCACCACAATCCTAAAGAACAGGGAGAAAACTGAGGTTCCCAGACCCTTTGTCTTTGTTTCCTATTGTTGCTATAATTACCACACACTTAGTGACTTAAAACAAAACAAATATACTGTCCTAGTTCTGGAGGTCAGAGGTCTAAAAAGGGTTGGGAGGACTGCATTTCTTCTAGGGGCTCCAGGGAGGAACCCATTCCCTTGCTTTCCTGGCTTCTAAAGTCCACCCACGTTCCTTGGCTTGTGGCCCCTTTCTCCACCTTCAAAGTATGTCATTCCGACCTCTGCTTGAATCACCACCACTCCTTCCTTTGCCCTGACCCTCTTTGCCTCCCTCTTTCCCTTCTAAGGGCCCTGGTAATTAGACTGAGCCAACCCGGGTCATCCAAGATTATCCCCCGTCTCAAGATCCTTAACGTTATCACACCTGCAAAGTCCCTTTGCTACGTCAGGTAACACGTTCAAATTCTGTGGGGATTAAGACATAGATATCTCTGGGGGATTACTATCCCGCCTACCACCCTGCCTCAGGGGACCTTTAGTTATTTTTCATTCTCCCATTGGGGACATTTTTTTTTAACTACAAGGATACTATGACTGAATTAATAATAAGTGAAATGAAAAGTCTAGTAAACACTTCTTACCAGTTTCCAATGAAACGAGGGTCATTCTGGTCAAGGTGAACAGGACTTCTGGGATCAACATAAAAACCAATGAGAAGTCCACCTAATAAATACCCCACTGCAGGACCAAGGGCTCCCATGACATACATGATGGCTGAGAAGACAAAAGGGGAAACGTGAACTATAGCAAGGTGTTACCTCAGCTTCAGTAATTGAGTTGAGTCATTACATACACATTCACAGTTAAACCCAGTTCATAGCTTCCAAAAACAGAACTTTAGAGATTGTATCTATGTTGGTATTTGAGTTTCAAAACATCCCTTTATTTAGTCACTGCCTCTTGTCCCCTTAGAACATCAGAATCATCTGGAGAACTTCTCAGTTGATTTGTTTTGTATTTTAATGTAAGTGCTCAGCCCCCGCCCCCACTTCAGACCCACTAAATTTAAATTGCAGAAGTACAGACCCCAGATAGTTAGTGAAGCAGTCACTGGATCACCAAGACAAGAAAAGTAGTCTCAAGGAGAAAAGAAAAAATGTCACTTTTTTCTTGCAGTCACAGCTGCAAGATTCCAACAGCTGAGGGAACTCAAACCCAGATTTTGTCATGAAGCTGGTTGCAGCCAAATTGGCAAATCTGCATAAGCACCTTCAAATCACTAATATTTTTCAAATAACCACTTTAGAATCAAAGAAGATCTCACAATGCATTTGGTTTATTATTAGTTGAGGAACCTTACTCGGAGATTAATAAATCTGAAAGGCATGAGTAAGAAGGTCCAAATGGAAAGCACCAACCCATAGCTAAAGTAAAAAATCATTTTTTAAAAGCACATGCTCAAAGACACAGGGGGATCTTTCAATCAGTAGATCAGATAGGTTGTCTTCAAAAAAATTTGGCCATCCAAATGGGCCTCTAGCAAAAAATAACAGCAAAAAAAAAAAAAAATTCTGTCATTCCTTTATATTGTTTCACTGCTGTGACTTTGAATTCTAAAGTACACAACATTTTGTCAATTTTTAAATTTTAAGGTAGGTATGAAATTCCCTGAAAATCACAGAAAAATCTAGCGACACTCCAAACCCATTTTTTCCTGGTGCAAGTCTGTTATATGGGGACAAATTAATAAACACTTTTAAGATACTCCTGTGTGCAAGGCATTATAACAAACTCAGGAGTTACATATTTCTCATTTGTACTGCCTTCATGCATTTTACAAATTGAGTTCATAAGTGGTTTGCATTACCCTTTAACTAGTCCTATATTTACCAGAAAGTAAATGGGACTTATCAGAATAGCTTCACTTCACTTTATCATCTGCACCTAAATAAACTTTGAGTAATCTTTGAATAATCTCCTGTTACTTCTAACTACAGATAATAATTTAACACCTGCTCTCACTTTTCACACTGTTTCAAAAGAGAAAGTGCAGTGTTTATTTATTTTACAGAAACATCTGCTTGAAACAGTGGACATTACATGCTTTGACCCCTCTATCTGTGTTTGGAAATAGAGAACGGAGGCCCAGCTGCAAGTAACTGGTCTTCTTGCGGACATGCTTTCATTAAAACAAAATTACAATTTTGAAAAATATCTTCTTAACCTCTCTGTTTATAGCCAAAAACAGAACTCAAGAATAGAAAGTATGTTTTCAGGTCCAGATTTTTATGTTTACACCTCCAGGCCAACCAGCGCCATTTATACAACTTAAAAACCATAATGAGGCCAAAAAGTGACATGAATCATCTTCTCAAAATAGTTCTCCTGGCATGAAAGAGACTGTCTCACAAACACAGACAGGGAACAGGGTACTTCAGCCATACTGTTGATGCCTGGGCGCTGAGTGCAGCATCTCAGAGTGCCAGGCTGCAACGGGCAGGATGTGTGCTGGGGAGCCTCGCAATTATCCAGTGACTGGAAGCCAGTTAAATAATGTTCACCCAAAAACCTTAGCTAGCTTATGAAATACAGATAAAGCTTTTTGAAATTCAGCTATGAAATCAGAGGAAAAAACTATTTTTGTTATATAGCACTTAGACCAGTAGAATCATTCTTTATTAGCAGAAATACATATATACATTTAGAGCATAGTGTAATAACTATACTATATATAAGTATGCATTTATAAGTATATATATCTGTAGATATATACAGATACAGATACAGATATATAATAGTGTGTTGATATGGTCCCACTTAGTAAATAAATCATTCTGGCCACTGAGTTCACATTTATTAATTGATTAGCCAGTGGCACTCATGCAGAGCTTATTAGAGGGACAGACTGTTGAATCAAACTCAGACCACACCCTTCCCTGGTCAAAATTCCCGATTCTGGAAAGTGGCGGAATAAGAGGCTCTTGCACCACCTCCTCCCAATGCACACCTTCCACAGCCACGGATACAAAGGGCCGCTGGAGAGGCTACCACGCCTGCGCAGTGGCCCAGTACTCGCTGGCCCAACCCCCTGCTGGTAAGGGTCCCTCCCAGAGGCTGGCCCCAGCCAGGCCCAGCATCCCCCAAGAGAAACTCCTGGCCCCGGGAAGTGCAAGCCCAGCGTCCAGTCCGCAGCAGTAGATACAGCCGAGCCTCCCAGACAGCCAGGAGCAACAGGCCCAGTCCACCCCGCCAGCCCTCCGGTGTCAGCCCAGCCGCACTGGGAGGGCCTACACGGTCCACACAGGGGACACGGGGACACCTGGGAGTGTCTGGTTCTGGGGCTGTGCACTTCTGAGCACCACTATGTAAGGGCACTGCTTTCAAGACCAGAAGACGTAGCTCAGGTACCTAATACACAGAAACAAACAAGAGTGACACAATATGGGACAAAGCAATGTGTTCGAAATAAAAGGACAAGGCAAAAAGCTAAAAAAAAAAGAAGAGCCAAACAAAACGAAGATAAGCAATCTAACTGGTAACAGAATGCAAAGTAATGCTCGTCAGCTTGGTGAGAAAAGTGGATAAACTCAGCTTGGAGACAAAAGTGGATAAACTCAATGAGAACATCAAACAAGAGATAGAAATTACAAAAATGAACCAGTTAGATGCAGAATACATTAACTGAAAGGACAAATACACTGGAGGGAATGAACAGACCCAGACACTGAGTTTTATACCTGGGAACACCCAGGAGATAAACACTCCTTCTTTATCCTAAAAAGTGCAGCACACAGTCATTAATTCAGTTATAATATCTCACATGATTTTTTGAAAAACTTCATTTGCAAGAAAAATCACTTTATTTAACCTTTAAAAAAAATTGCCAATTACCCCCAATTGCCTAAAGAAAAAAGTCTAAATTGCTCTATCTGTTGTTCAAGTGCGGGACAAGCTGGGCTCTTGCTGTTATTTCAACCTAAAAACCTACTGTCAGTACTCAGGGCTCCATGTAGACTGATTCTCACAACAAGCCAGGGCAGAGCCACCTGCCTGCCTTGGCAGACCCACAGAGTACCCCTGGGCCTTTCTGTCTGAGTCCCCCCACCCCTGCCCCATTCTTCAAGGTCCAGCCACATCCAGCACTTACCAACCTCGCCTGAATGGTGTATCTCCTCAGAATCCCTGTAGACTATGTTGTCGTCGGCCCCAGTGGCCTCTACGCTTTTTCATCATGCATCCCTGTCAGTGCATGCAGTGTACTTTACTGCATAATATGTATTTATCACTAGTCTCTCTCACAGCTTACATCTAATAGATCTCTCAATAAATCCTGCTGGTTCTACCATCAATTCATATCCACTATGCTGCTGCTTCTCTGACCTTCTATCCTGGTCCAACATGATAGAATCTGGACCTGAGTACCACCTTTTGAATAAGCCCACCCACCATCTCAGAGAGACCTAGGTTTCATCTTACCTAGGCTACAAGCATTCTCCAGAGGACATGTCAGCAACCACAAGCTCACCTTTCCCCTGACCCCACCTCTCAAAAAGCCCTCCAAAAAACCTGGCCATAAAAAGCTTCTTAGCCTATAAGAGACACCATCTTTGTTCTGCTAGCCAGAACAGGGGGGTCCCCCTCAGGTTTAGCAATAAACTTGCTTGGACTGTGGAGTTCACGTGCCTTCTTTTTTCTTTGATCTATCCCCTCTTTTCCTTTCATCAATCCCCTCTTTTTTCTTTCACAAGGCACCACCGTCACCCACTGGGAAAATTGCTCTAGGCCTCCAACTGGTATCTCTGCAGCTGCCCTTACCTCCCTACCATGGATTTTCAACACAGCTGCCCTGATGACTATGAGCAGCCAGATCATGTTACTTTGCTCACACCCTCCAGTAGCTTCCACTAAAAGCTTAAGTCCTTTTCATGGATGAAGGCCCTGCCCATCTTTGCGCCTCACTATCACCTCTCTGCTTGCTCTCCCAGCCTTTTCTGTGTTCCCTTGGCTGCAGTCACATTCACCTTCCTCACCCTTCCAGGCCCACTCCCCCCTCAGCATGTCAGTGCTTGCTGTGTGTGTGCATATGAATGCCTGTGTTTGTTTTCTCCCCCTAGAAAGCCATGTGGTTCATCCCATTACTTCCTCTAGACAGTTTTTCAAACAGTTCCTTCACACTGAGGCCTTACTCAGCTATCTTATCTAAAAATTTATAACTTTTTCCCCAGTCCTTCCCACTTTTTCTCGGTTTAATTTTTCTCCTTCATATATACTGCCACCCAACACACTATTTCCATTGTTCATCTTATTTACCACCTGTCCCCCCACTGGGACATAAACTCCATCAGGTGGGGATTCTTGTCCGTATTACACACTGTTGTGTACCCAGAACCCGGGCAGCATATGAGGCACCTAACCCACATCCACCCCCCATTATTCATTCCCTTCATCAATCCCATTCAGCTAGTGAATGTTTTACTGCCATTAAAAACTATAGATGTCAGCAACAAAATTCTTCCTCAGTGTATATCATCTCTTGATATATTAGCTAATGACAGGGATGTCAATACCTATTTTGTATAGTGAACTGGATAATTTCATGTGTTATGACTGTATGTCATCAGACCTGATTATATCATCAGTAGTTTTCTCTCATGATGAGGAGCTCATACTGGGAGTACAGGCTATCCAATGAACTACCAATAAACATATTAACAGAAGTTACAATCTTTTCTTCCTGAACTGCAATGGATTGCCTCATGCACGCCCTCAGTTGTGCACAATTCTCCTTTGAGGGAACACTGGACCCTTCCATTTGAGATGAAGTATGCCTTCCTGTTTACCTCTCCTTATCTCTTCAAGTATTTATACTTACCATTTGAAGTAACTCTTCATCCCTGACAGCAGGAGCCTTATCCTATATAGTACCATGAAGTGGTTAAAGCACAGACTCCAAATTCTTAGGTCCAAATCCCTGCTTCAATTCTTACTAATTGTGTGAACACCAGCAAGTTGCTGAACCTTGTTGAGCCTCAGTTTCCTTATCTGTGAAATTGAGATGGTAATTGAGTTACTCATAGAGTTGATAAAAGCATTAAATGAGTTAATTCTTATACATATGTGGAATGTCTGGCACATGATGAGAGCAACATACGAATGCTGGCTTTGTATACTCTGAAAACTGTAAGATACTCAAGACAGAAATTAAAGAAGACACAAAAAGGTGGAAATCTATCCCATGCTTATGGATCGGAAGACTTAATATTGTCAAAATGGCCATGCTGCCCAAGGCAATTTACAGATTCAATGCAATCCCTATCAAAATTCCAGCAACATTCCTTCAAAGAACTAGAACACATAGTTATATTCATATAGAAACACAAAAGACCCCAAATAGCCAAAGCAATCCTGAAAAAGAACAAAGCTGAGGGGAATACATTCCCTGACTTCAAGCTATACTACAAAGCCACAGTAATCAAAACAATATGGTACTGGCCCAAGAACAGACCCATAGATCAATGGAACAGAATAGAGAGGCCAGATGCAAACCCACACATATGTGATCAATTAATATATGACAAAGGAGCCATGAATATACAATGAAGAAAAGACAACCTCCTCAATAACTGATGTTAGGAAAATTGGACAGCTACATGCAAGAGAATGAAACTGGAATACTGCCTAACCCCATACACAAAAGTAAATTCAAAATGTATCAAAGACCTGAATGTAAGGCATGAAACCATAAAATTCTTTGAAGAAAACATAGGCAAAAGTCTCTTAAAAATAAATATGAGCAATGTTTTCCTGGACACATCTCCTCAGGCAAGGGAAACAAAATAAAATATGAACAAGTGGGACTACATCAAACCAAAAAGCTTCAGTACAGCAAAGAACACCATCAACAGAACAAAAGGCAACCTACAGAATGGGAGAATATATTTGTAAATGATTCAACCAATAAGGAGTTGGCAGTATATATATAAATATATAAAGAGCTCATACACCTCTACACCAGAAAAGCAAATAACCCAATAAAAAAATGTGCAGAGGACCTGAACAGACATTTATTCAAAGAAGACATACAGACGGCCAACAGAGATATGAAAATATGCTCCACATCACCAATCATCAGGGAAATGCAAATCAAAACCACAATGAGATATCACCTCACCCCAGTCAGAATGACCACTATCCAAAAGACAAGAATTAACAAGTGTTGGACAGGATGTGGATAAAAGGGAATGTCAATTGGTGCAGCCACTGTGGAAAGCATATGGAGGTATCTTAAAAAACTAAAATTAGAAATACCGTTTAACCCAGCAATTCCACTTCTAGGAATTTACCAGAAGAAAACAAAATCCCTGATCTGAAATGATATTTGCACCCCTATGTTTATTGCTGCATTATTTACAATAGCCAAGTTACGGAAGCAACCTAAGTGTCCATCAATAGATGAATGGATAAAGAAGATGTGGTACATATACACAATGGAATATTATCCAGCCATAAGAAAAGAAATCTTGACATTTGCAACTACATCCTCCAGAGGAGCTAGAGGATATTATGCTCAGTGAAACACGCCAGGTAGAGAAAGACAAATACCATATGATTTCACTTATTTGTGAAATACAAATACAAGCAAAACAGAATGAACAACCAGCAGTAGACTCACAGGCACTGAGAAGAGACAGGTGGTTACCACTGGGGAGGAGATGGGGTAGGTGGGTAGTGAGGGTGAGAGGGATACAGGGGCACAAAAATTCTCAATGACAATGTAGGTTGGTCACAGGGATAGTAGTACAGCATGGAGAATATAGCCAATGATTCTATAACATCCTATGTTGAGAGATAATAGCTGTACTAGTAGGGGTGAAGATTAAATAATATGGGTAACTGTTGAACCACTGTGTTGTATACTTGAGTCTAGAATAAAACTGCATATCAATAAAAAAATGCTGGCTTTGTTACTATTATTTTATATTAAGTGATACACACAGTTGAGTGTCTGAGCATGATAGGCCTTCAATTAGGGTTTATGGGTTCATCACATATCTTATTAACCATGCCTTACATTTTCTCTGTTCTCATTCTTCAACATCTGGGGCCCTGCTGACTCTGGAGGGACCACTCCTCCCAGCATCAGCCAACTCCTGGAGGTGACAAACAACTTTCCTGGGAGTGCACTTTGCAACTACAAACCAAACAACCCAGAGCCCATACCCCAACCACCTCTTTAATTGGTCTTATACTCCAGGCCACCATCCACCTACCCAGGTACTGGACAACTAGGGACAGCCAGCACACCCCAGAGTCTGCTGGAATTAATTGAAATAGCCAATCCTAAACCTGCTTCCCCTGCCTCAGCTTTTGCTTCCCAGGGAGACCACAGCAAGGGCTCTTGCCCACAGTTCTTCCCTCTCTCTGCCTGCAACTGATCCTGGCCCTTCCCCATGCAGCCCCCTATGAAATGGCATGCCCCCTCCTCTTGGAAATTGTAACTATCTTTTTTTTATTGAAGTGTCATTGGTATACAGTCTTATATTGGTTTCAAATATACAATACAGTGGTTCAACAGTTACCCATATTATTAAATCCCCACCCCCACTAGTGCAGTTACTATCTGTCAACATAGGAAGATGTTAAAGAGTCGACTATATTCTCCATGCTGTACTACCATCCCCTTGACCAGCTTATATTATGATTGAGAATTTTTGTGCCCCTTTATCCCCCTCACCCTTCCCACCAACCCCAGCCCCTTCCCCATGATAACCAACATTCCCTTCTCAGTGTCTATGAGTCTACTGCTATTTGTGAGTAACTATTTTCAATGGCAACCATCTCCTGATCTGCTGGCCTCAGCAGACCTCTAATCTCCTATTATTACACTATGCTTCAGAACAACATCATGGTCAGAAGAATGGCTGTGCCCCTTATTCCCATCCCGTGCCTCTGGCTTCTCTTTTGTCTGGATCTGCTTCCTTCCCACCTTGGCAAGACACACCAGCTCCCATCACCTGCTCTTTAGTCCAGGCTTAGACCCTGAACTGCCTGAAGTCATCTCACTCTCTCTCCTCTCGCTGCCATTCACTTCTCACCCAACATCTCTGTGCTCACTTGAGCCATAGCCCTGGACATTATGACTCTGCCTCCATCTCATAGTGCCCAGTCAGTACATTTGTACCTTCCAGTAACACACCTCAGGCTTGACCCTGTCCCCAGACTCTCTGCGTTCCATGTGCTAGCTGCATAGCTACTCTCTATTCCTTTTTTTCCAGAACACCATATTTATTTCTGGACCTATACCTATCTCCATGGCCCACATTCTCTAAGGGAAGGTGAATATCCAGACCTTTCTACACAGGCTACGTCCCACACCTCGAAGCTCAGCACCTTCATGAGGCCTCCTCTGACCCATGGAAGCCACAGGAGTGTCTCCCCTTTAAAGTCACATCAACTTTTATCTGCAACATCCAATGTATCAGGTTGTGCATTACTGCTTCTCAACATTCATCACCTTTTTTATCTTTCTGACTAGGTTCGACATTCCTTGAGAAGGCAACATGAACTATATACTTCTACATTTCCCCCAAGACCTAAAACACACCGATTCACACAGGAAGCACTGAAGTCAGTACAGTGCAGGGAATATGAATAAGGACTGCAAACTTCTCAAGTTAGACTCCCACTCCCCGCTTCTGTGCAATCACAGAAGTTATTTAACCTCTCTGGGCCCTACTTGTCTATGTAAAAATGAATACTAAATAAGATTATGTACATAAAGCACTTCGCATATAATAAACATTGAATAAATATTAAGTTATATTTTGATGTATTCAATGATTACCTATTCATTCTCTAATAAATATTAAATATTAATTCCCCATACATAATACATTATTTAAGAGATGACATACTTAACAACTTTAGATTACCTTAATAAATTATTTTTTCTGGAATCACTGTATTTGATCCAGGAGTTCATTTTGATAATGGACTGGGCAGATGAGAGTGGGAAAAAAGAATATTAAGACCTTTGTATCCTCACAGAAGGGTCGCACAGAGTACCTTCCTGAAGAATGTGCCTATGTCTGTCTCTTAAATAACCTTTATTCGTTTTCTTAAATCCTTTTTCTTAAATAACTTTTAGGGTTTTTCTAATGATTACAAAACATAATGTGGAGTCCTTGTAGAGAAAACTCTCAAGAGCACAAAAAATAATTTTTCGAAAGGTCACACACAATCCCTACCATCCAGATAATAATAGTAGTAATAGTAATAATATTTACTATTCATATACCATACAAACATTTTAAGTACCTGAAATTATATACTACTTATTGTTCTAAAATGTTTTTTCACCTAAAATTTCAAACATTTCCTATGTCAATAAATATCCTTCTAGAATATTTGTAAATGGTATGTCATCTGTGGTTGTGACATCCTTCCTTTAATAACCCCTCACAGAGGCCAGCTTTTTGCTGTCCTACATAAACATATGACTTTGGTTATTCCTCTGAAGACTGTATCAACCTGTTTGGAGCTTTGTTACTATGTGTGCTCCATAGAATCAGATCAACCCCCACCCCCAAACCAAGCTCAGCTGGGTGAACCCTTCTGCAGTTAAGAAACCCCTTGATGGGAGAGGTCCTAAAAGACCCCCCTCAGTAGGGTGGAGCCAGCTCTTCACCCTCACCCTGGGCATCACAGCTGGTTCAACAGGGAAACAAGTCTGGGGAGGGAGGACTCACCAACAGCTTGGCATCTGTCTCCTTGCCTGCATCCAGCCCGCTGCCTTCACTTACCTTTCCCCATGCTGCTTTACCTTCAGACTTTTCATCTTAACTTTCCCCTTAAATTAGAGGCTCAATTTTTACTATATTGTTTGATCATTTATGCTTTTTACATTAAAGCGCATCAACTTCTATTTTGAGTCCCATTTACCTTCATATTTTTAACTTTCAGCCTATACATTTAGCCTTTATTATAATCTAACATTTCTTTTACTTTTACATCATAAACTGTTTTAGCTTTTGATCTTTATCTTTTAAGACATTTTATCTTTTTTTTTTCATTTGAGCATTACATTTATTCCAACATATAAAACTTGGAGAGGAAACATTAAGGGAGAACACCAAAGGAGTAAACCTTGCTGGTCACTTTCTTGGTTTTTCCATGTCGGCACTGACTTCCTTTTCAGTTGACATATTGAATCCAAAGCAAGAATTTCCTGGTGGTTTTCTGAATTCTACACTTGCAATCACACCAAACTTCTTAATTCTCATATGAAGCTTCTCAAGAATGCCAAGTTCTTCTTCAAGTTCTTCTAAGAAACTTCTTCATTTTCTTCCAAAAATATGTTTAATTCATTCACAATTTCTTGCTTGTTTCTTCTGAACTCATAAGATTTCTGTGATCTCCATCAGAGGAGCCAGGGGTCCCCGTCACACCACCGGCTCCAGCTCTTTTGTCCCCTGGCCCTAGGCCTGCATTTTATTTTATTTTTTAATTTTTTTCAAAGCGGTTTTAACTTTCAAAATTAACTTTTAAATTTTTCTTTTAAACTATTTGTTTTCTTCTGTTTCTTTAGCCCTATTTATGAAGCTAATATTTTTTATTTTTATAAAACCTCTTGATTTTAAATTTAAAACTTTAAATCCATGTTGTACTCCTGAATTTTACCTTATTTTTCATGTTTGGTGGTTTCTCTTTCCTTGTTTACCTTTCTGACAGTATCTTCTTGTCACAGTCTTTGTTTATTTTAGTTTTCTCTTATGTTTTGCTCATTTCATGATCAATTTTGGCAATAGCTCAATAGAAGCTGGGCCTGGCTTCCTATCACACCCAGACCCACCTCCCCACTGTCTCTGTATTCCTGCCCAGCTGCCCTGCGTGGCTCTTCCAGCTGGTTAAGGAGGATAGCCTGAGACATTCAGGGATAATTCTGACCTGGGCTCAAGACTCATTTTGCACATGGCATATTTAATTAACTGGACCCTGTAACTACTTTCTCATGTTTTCCAACAATAAGAAAATGTCAGTTCAAATTCTAAGGTCTCTGACGAAGTGAGCATTAGCTCTAAGACAAGTCAGATCCGAAGAGCAACACAAACAAGGCCTATGGGTCGACCTTCCCAATGGCTACTCGATCCAGGAGCACAATGACAACCTGCAATGCCCCCTGCACCTCATGCGCCCCTCCAAAGATGGGCCTCCATCCTCACACAAAAGCCCAACTTGACAGCATTGGGATTATCGCAGATAGGGTTGTTGTGAGGTCAGCTGCAACCCAGGGGAATGGCTGTCTGAACTCTACAGAGTCTATGCCATATAACAACCTGCCCCTGAAACACAAGAAATGAATCTGGTACCCCTGAAAATGACCAGCCAGCCAGCCACAAGCCTCATGACATCTAGGCCACTGAGAGACCCAACCAAAGCCAGCAATCCTACTACCATGGAGTCACTTCTTTACCAGCCTCAACCCCAAATGGGAAGTAGGGCTCCACACTGTGAGGTCAGAGGTCACTCACTCATCCATTCACTCTGTGATACCAGGCGCTGGAACATTTGCAGTGGTGAGGAAGATTGAGGCACAGTCCCTGAGAGGAGAAATAAAACCAACTACAAGCCAAGGCTCAGTGACTATGGGCTACAAGCACCAGCACTATGCTGTGGAATGCAGGAAGGGAACGATTCTCTGTAACTAGTGCAGAGAGAAGACAGAGGAGGCTTCATGGCAAATATGATTTTTGGCATAAGCTACAAAGATGGAGGAAAGAACCCTAGAGGCTGAGGGGCCCACCCAGGCAAAGACATGCAAGTTTGGAAGTGTGTGGCCTGTTCAGGGAATTGCAAGTCATCTTGCACCTGGGGTGCAACTACCTCAGAGAGCAACTGCCACTGACCCCACCCTCTTTCTGGGCAGAGGCCTCAGTACTCACCTTGGTCCCCACTCTGAGTACAGTGAAGATGCGTGGCAGCATTGTACTAGCATCCCTTATCATTCAGTGGCATTTAGAAACAGTTTTTCCTTTGTTTTCCACGTGACAGTAAAGGAACAAGTCACTTCCACTGTGCTATTGAGAGTAGGTCCTCACATCTAGAGCAGGAAGTCAGAGGGCTGGTCTGTGGAGTTTCCTGAGCACTTAATTCTCAACTCCCACTCTCTTCCCTCCCTCCTCCCTCTGTCCTTCTGCATCAGTCACTGGAATCATCCAGGAGTTGAGGCTAACATGCTGCAGATGGAGGCCAGTCCTTCCACTCATCCCTGTGTCCCTACCTCTTGAGAGCAAAAATGACTCTCTTTCTCATTCATGCTCTTCATTTATAGGTAGAATTCAACAGCGGTAGACATCTTTTCTTTCTGTCTGTTCAGTTTCTATTCTCCCTTCTTTAGGGAAACACAATTCCATTTTCCTTTGGGAACCACCCACCCCTCACTGCACACAGTCTGGATGGTCTGTCATTCATGGGGCTCTGCCCTCCATGATTCACTGGTACACAGGTGACCCACGCAGGCCACAGAAGCTCTCTCCCTGAAATATCTTCCCCTAGACACTATGTGGCTCACTCCCTTACCTCTTCCAGTTCTGTGCTCAAAATGTCACTCCTCAGAGCAGCCATAGCTCACAGCCTATCTAAACACAACACCCCCATCACTCTTCATCACCTTACCCCGCTGGAGTTTTCAGTATGACATTATGCTTGTTCAGTTGCTTACTATGTGTCTCTCCCACTGGAACATCAGTTCCACGAGAGCAAGGACTGTTTTTCTCATCAATGCCTAAGCAATGTTGATCAATAGCACTAATAAACATCATTGACTAGAATTGTGACGAAGGCATGAACTAGAAGCTTGGGTGAAGCAACAAAAGCAATTAAGAGTATTCGTCCATGCAGTATTGCCTCAAAGAGTCATCCACTGACTCCTGCTCCCTAGGGTGATGTCCTTGTGAGCCATCTCTACCCTGCTTCCCCATAAAGTCCTTGGTTTGACAGAGGTGATTCCTGTGGTTCACAGCCACAGAGCCCTGACTCTTACCTACCCCACTCCAGGCCTGGCCCTTACTTCCACCAGGCCCTCCACAGGTCACCTCCCTCCCTGTTTGGGTTTCCTGAGTTCTCAGAGCCTCCTTGTAACTGGCCAGGATTTGCTGCACCTTCAGGTAGACTTGGTCTCGCATTTATCAGCCTCGGCTCCATGTTGCTCTCCACCTCCCACCTCTCACCCCTCACTGTCCACCAGGTCCCCACACTCCCTCTGGCACAGGACCCGCTTGCTCAGCTGACCCACACAAGGAAATGCTGCCGGAAACGGCTGCTGACAGGGCTTTCAGTCACAAATATAACTCAGGCTCAGTCACAGGACCTGGGACTGCACCCAGCACGGTCCCACAGAGAACATTCTGCGTCATGGCTAAGGTCCTCCAGTGCCTACTAACCCCAGTCTGGGACACAGTGATAGGAGGTTACCCTCCTGAATATGTTTGGTGGCACAGCTACAGCAGATAACCAAGGACATGAGATGCAATCTACACTTCGCTGGAATGTGACAGTCCTGACATGAACTCGCATTCACCTTGCATAATTTCTTGAAAATTAGCCAAGGTACTTCAAAATTAGCACCAGAGCACCACATTTAAAGAAAATATTCCCTCACTCATTCCTTCCACTCACAAGCACAGGCAGAAAAGCGACCTCTGATCTCAGTTACTTTGAGCAGCAGTTTTTTTTTTTCTTTTAAGTGATTCAGTTGTTTTGACACAGGCCTGACAGCAAAAGAACAGCTGTCCCAGCAGCCAGGGAATCGTCTATCACTTTGCTAAAACATTCAGAGAGCATCTTAGGTTATAAATGAGAAGGGAAAGAGATTAAGTAGATTCAGAAAGTTTTTCTTCGCTACTCTCATGAGCAATAGTTGGTTGATATTCACTATCTTCCCTTAGAAATACCAAGTAATTTGTTTCTAAAGGGAACACACAAGTAGAGACAAAGCTAGTTACATTTAGTTAATATCTGAGACATGGGAGGAAGGGGTGTTTCATGTGCTGTGGTGTTAAAATATCATATTGGCCACCTGTAAGGGACTGCTGTCTTTACACTTAATCCAGTCCTCAAGAAGATCCACAAGAACAATCACCAGGAAAACATGAAAAAAAAATCAGGTCATATTTTTCAAAATTATATTTCAGGGCAAAAAGCATTTTTATTAAATGTTAAGAATGGATTCCCTTAGAACACAAACAGAAAATGCATAAGAGAATATTCCTAATATTAATGAACACATGAGAAACTAACTTCACTAGTTACCAAAGAAATAGAAGCTACAAACAATGTGATTTCATTCTACTAATTAACTTAATAAAGACTAAAACATGACAGTACTCAGAGCAAATACAAAACTAGTTATTCTCACTCACCGCTGGTATAGACTTGCACCTGGTACAAACATTTGGATAGCAGTTCACCATATAAGTCATGATGACATTTATTACCTATTTTATGTAAAGAAAAACAGAAACAACATTGATAGTAGTGATAACTATATTTTGATACACAATGCAACTATTAAGTTTAATGTTTACAAAGAGTTTTTATACCTTAAGAAAATACTTACTTTTAAAATTTAAGTGAAAATGAAGAATATAAAATTCTGTTGACAGTTTGATCATGACTATGTCCAAAAACATACACTTAAAATCAAGTCTGTCTACAAAAAGCTATTAGTAATAATTGAATTTAGCAAGGTTGTAGGATACAAGATCAGTATTTTAAAATTGAATTATATTTCTATATACAGGCAACAGTAATAAATTAATACCATTTACAACAGAATAAAAAAATATAAAATACTTATAAATCTGACAAAATATGTGCAACACCTATACACTGAGAAATTGCTTAAAGGAATTAAAGAAAATCTAAGTAAATAGAACAATAAGCCTTGTTTGTAGGCCAAAGGATCCAATATTGTTCAGATGTCAATCCTCTCAAAATCAAGCTACAAATTCAATCTAATTCCAATCAAAATCCCAGCAGACTTTTTGTAGAATTGACAATCTGATTCTAAAACTCAAAGAATGTATGGAACAGACAAAACAATTTTGAAAAAGAACAAAGCTGGAAACTAAGATTACCCAATTTCAAGACTTACTATAAAGATACTGTAATCAAGACAACATAATATTGGCTTAAAGATAGACAAATAGATCAACAGAATAGAAGAAGAGTCCAGAAACAGGCCCATACATAGATAAGGAAAACAGACTTTTGACAAAATTATGAAGGTAATTCAATGGAAAAAGAGCCATCCTTTCAACAAATGCTGCTGAAAACCATATATAAAAAATTAACTCAAAGTGGATCATAGACCTAAATATAAAACTTGAAATTATAGATCTTCTAGGAGAAAACAATTGGGGGAAATATTTTTCAACACTTTATGAAAGAAGATGTAAGGATGGCAAATAAGACAGTTTGACCCTTGAATAACATGAGTTTGAACTACACAGGTCCATTTACATGCAGATTTTTTCCCAATAAATATATTGGAAAGTATTCTGGAGATTTGTAACAATTTGAAAAACATTTTCTTTTCCCTAGTTTGCATTATTGTAAGAACACAGTATATAATACATATACAAAATACGTACTGATCAACTGATGATATTATCAGTAAGGCTTCCTTTTGGCTATTAGTAGTTAACTGTTGGAGATCCAAGAATTATATGTAGATCTTCAACTGTGGAGGGTTGGCACCACTAACCCACATATTCTTCAAGCATCAAATATATGTGAAGGATGTTCACTATCATTAGTCATTAGGAAAGCGCAAATTACAACCACAATGAGATACCACTAAACTATTTAAATGATGAAAATTAAAAAGACAAATTGTACCAAGTATTGGGGAGGATGTGAAGCAACTAGAACTCTCATGCCCTGCTGATATGGAATGTAAAATATTACAGCCACTTTGGAAAATAGTTTGGTAGTGTCTTAGGGAGTTTAACATATACCTATCATACTAGGTATTTCACTCCTAAGTATTTTCAGAAGAGAAATGAAGGCATATGTCCATACAAAGAATTAAATACAAATATCATAGAAGCTTTATTTGCAATAACCAAAAACCACAAATAACAAAATGTCCATCAAGAGGTGAATGGATAAACAAATTGTAGTATATTCATATGGAGTACTGTCTAGCAATACCCAGGAATGAATGGATGATACATGCTAAAAACATGGATATATCTCAAACTAATTAAGCTAAGTGAAAGAAAACAGCCATAAGAGAAAAACACTGTGACACAATTTTTAAAGAAAATTCAAATGAATCTGAAGTAATAAAGGAAATAGTCTGTGATGACCTGGGAGTGGGAGGGGGATGGGGCAGACAGGAGGAATTACAAAGAAGTTCAAGGAAGCTTTTGGCAACATTGGATATTTTCAGTCTTGACTGCAATAATTTCATGGGTGAATATATATATATGTCAAGCCTTTTCAATCATATAATTTATTATGTACAGTTTATTTTATGTCAATATTACCTCAGGGAGAAAAGGACAAGTATTCTAAAAGTGGGTTCTGTTGATGGTTGCACAATTCTATAAATTTACTAAAAATCATTGAATTATATGCTTCCACCCTGTGAATATTATAGAATGTAAATTATGTGTCAAAAAGTGATTTAAAAAAACCTAGAAGGAAACACATCATGTATTTAAAGTTGTTAGCTCAAGGTAGTGAAATTACCCTTCAGTTTTTTTGGTGCTTTCTTTATAACTTTCTATGTTTTCAGGTTTTTCTAATTAAATATAAAGTTTAATAAGCAAAAAAAAAAGTTTTTAATGTCTTCCGACATTAGTACTTTTATCTCTTTTAGCTACTAATACTCAGCCATCAAATTATCATCTTTGTGTAAATTTATGACAAAACATCTTTTAAAACTTGAGGGAAGGCTTTAATAGACTTGTTGTATTTGTTCTTCTATCTATAACACCTCCTACCGGGATACCCTACACAGAGTGAGCGTTCAGTAGAACTCCGGTAAATGAACATACAGTATTTGTAAGGCAATCCTCCAATGTTTCTTAATATTGATCTGTCCAGCACTTCATGGTGACTTCTCCCAGGCTAAACTACTATAACAAATTAGTTAAATTATTATAACAAATTAGATCAAGAAACTACTGGCCAAATTTGGTAAATAGTTTCATTGGAACACAGACACATGCATTTATATACATATTGTGTGTGTCTACTTTCACACCACAGGAAAAGAACAACTGCTACAAAGACTGTATGGTCCTCAGACTAAAATATTTACTATCCACCTTTTACAGAAAAAGTTCACCAACTCTTGTAATAAATGGCAGTTGTTCATTGCATGTTTACTCTGTTTCAAGTATCAGCTAAATGTTTGAACACATTAGTTCTTTTAATATTCATCTCTAAAGTAGTTAGTTATCTAAGCTATGGATTAAATCATATGCGTGGTTTTTTATTTAAATGCATATCTGGAAAAGCTACTTTTCCATAAATGTCTTGCTTATAACAAATTATCTATATAGATAAAAAACTACAAAGACAAAAGGAAGGGATATTTGTATACAAAAGAAATTCATTTATAAAGGCAATTTTTCTAGAATAGGCCGTTTCTTAAATATTCAATTTATGAGTATAAACCCCAAGTTATATTTTAGTTGAACTATAATTCACTGTGAAGCAAAATGATATCATAACTATTGTTTGTTGACAGTCTTCCGGAAACTAGACTTCGCATCTTTTGTGCCATTCAACACTAACAGTTTTATGGAAAAAGAACACTACCATTCCCAGTTTATACATGAGAAAGCTGAGTTCCTGAGAAATTAAGAAGATCAACAATTAGTAAGTGGTAGAGCCAAAATTAGACCTTGGTTCTCTCTGAAACCAAAGCCTATCCTCTTTCCATTTATGAACACATGTCTCTAAAATACAAAAAAAAAGGAAGTATATAGGTCTCTACTACTGAGGAAATTAACCCATAAGAGCTGAATATCTTAAAATGTTCTTGGAACTGTTAGTAGCAGGAATCTTAAAAGTATTCTAAATGAAAAAGAAGCTCATTAGTTGGATTCCATCTCCAGTTTTATTACTAACTGGTTGCCATAAGGATGGCAGAGAAATGTACATTATCTGAAAAATACATTCCAAATATGTTGTATGACATTTACTTCAATAATTATGGTAAAGACTCAGAAGAGTGTACCAG
Source organism: Manis javanica (assembly GCF_040802235.1). Taxonomy (NCBI): domain Eukaryota; kingdom Metazoa; phylum Chordata; class Mammalia; order Pholidota; family Manidae; genus Manis; species Manis javanica. The sequence continues at coordinate 157,752,556 of NC_133157.1, forward strand.
CTGTTAAGAGCAGATTAAATTTATCTCCTGGGAAGAGTAAGTCACTGCCAGGAAGCACCTTCCAGGTAAACAGGCATTCAGGTATGATACAACTCCTGTTTGCTCTCCAGGCACCCAGAGAAGCATGAGTCCCATAGGAAGGATCCAAGTCTAGAGCAACACTTAAGTGCAAGTGGAATGCTGTCATGTGCAAATGTCCCTACAGTTGTGGCAGCATCATGACCATCCACTGGATTTAATAGCCATTCAAGTAATATAATCTCTCTGGGACACCTTTAATATTGCCCCCTTTTTCCCCATCAATCCACAGGAATTTGTTCTAGTACAGTAAAGCCACTTACATGAGGGTTCATTTTAAAGCTCATTCTTATATTTAGAGAAGCATTAGTAGCCCAAGTCTACCATCACTGACTGGGGAACTATTACTAGAAGATAACATGAGGCATCTATTTTATGTACTAAACCCCTTTATATGTATTTTCCCGCTTAATCTTCACAGCAGTCTTATGAGGCAAGGACTGTTACCATCCTAATTTAAGGCATTTTCCTTTGTAAACATTTCATTGATGAAATAATAGAATCAATTCACCTGAATTAAAAATAGATAATCTCTGACTGTCATCCAATAATAACAAAGATAGTTTTTTAACTACAAGCAGTTTTACTAAGTTCAATATGCCTAAGCCTTTTGTGTTTCTTCTATCACGTAATACTTTAACTTGCAGGGATAGAATAAATTCTCATTTGGAAAGCTGGTCTACACAGCTACTGTCTATTTTTATGAGGAAGAAATATGGCAAATGACCAGTGTAGTATCAGGCATTTTCTTTTAAAATAAAAAATAACGTTCAATGCCTTAGGGACAATTACGATTCAACTCAGTATTTGAGTGGTTCATAAGGGCCCTGGCTTCATTATAAGATGTTTGTGTAGGCCTCAATCAGAGACAGGCTCCATGATCTTAGACAAGATCCTTCATCTTGCTAGACATGCTTACTCAACTATAAATAGGGGGGCATAATTTATCTGCTTCTGAGAATCATTTGGATATATGAGATAATGCACATAAAACCCTTAACACTAAGTGCTCAGTCAATGTCAGCTATAAAAATTATCATTATTATTTCTATTATTATATCTAACTGCACAATTAAAATTAAGATCTGAGACAACACAGGGCTTCAAAGCATCTTCACAGCAACCAAAAGATGATGATGTTACAGTCAGTATCATTTTAGTGTTAAATGTATGTAATTGTTTCCGTAGTATTCAATTACAGCAATCACATTCTCTGGTTATCAGATAATTAGACTATTCAGTTATCCAAAGTACCCTATTCCCTAACCATTAACCAATCAGTAGTAACTCATTGAAATGATACTGTATGAAATACTTGGGTGTTAAATATGATTGATAAAAAGGGCCATACCCCTTCCTGAAGAGTTTATGGGGAGCTTTTTCTTGAGAAACAAAACACAAGAAACTATAGTTGGTGTCATAATACTTCTCGGATAAGTGCTAAATAATGGTTCCAGTAAGAACTCAGAAAATTTAAGGAGAGAGAAATGGAAGAATAAATGCCTCCTCTGTGCTTTTTAAACATGATAATTAATCCTCAAAAAAAAATCTGAAAGATAAGTTTAATTAGTTCCCACTTTATGGAAGGATTCTTACCTTTGAGATGTTAAGGGATATACTCAAGTCACAAAATAGTAAGTAATGTATTCAAGCCCAAGTCTATGTGACTTCAAAGTCTGGACACTTACAATATGTTGCATGACCTCCCATGTAACTTTAATAAAGCCACAAATGAAATCTCACTTTCCACCTAAGAAATATCAAAATCAAACCACGAAAGAAAAAAAAAAAAACTATCATCAGTATTCTCCCAGAAGAAAGATATTAGTTTATGCAACAGCCAAATAACACATATGAAGTCTCAACACGAAGCCCTAATTCTTAAAAAGAAAATCCTGATTTGTCTTAGGAGCTATTATAATTTTCAAAGTTACCTTAGAGATATTTTCATGAATTTACTGTGTGAAATTTTCAAATTTACTCACACAATTCATCAAGTTCTCAAGGACATTTCTAGAGTAATCACTTATAGAGCATTAATTCTGGGACCTGATTAGAGATAATATAGCTATTTTATAATATTTAGTAGTTCAAAATGGGAAGTTAATACACTTCTAAAAATACCAAAGGATTTTTAAAAATGTCAACTGTGATTATCGAAAATAGCTTTGAGTTCTATCTAATTCTCTCATACTCTGTTTAAGAGTTCTGCATTTTGTATCAGGGATGGCCTTAATAAATAACCTCATTTGATAGGTGGCAATTCTTTTTTATATTTTAGCCCATTCTCAGTGACCTTTATTTATCACTATCTTTTAAACCCCATGACTCATCCAATCCCTCAATTTTCAAGACTTTCAGGAAGTTTCACCGACAGGCAAATATAGTGAGGGGGAAATACCTAGACACTTACCAAAAGCATTTTTAAAAATAAGAATTTCTAGCTGTGCCTAAGAGGCTTCAGTGCTTATACTACAATATTTAATTAGTATTATGCACTAAGTTTCCATAAATGTCATGAACCTTTGCAGATCAGCTAATGGAGTTTTGGTAATGCTATTAATTAGTTAAGAAACCTTAGAAACAATTACTGATTTCCCCCAAGAAGTAAACTCTTCATGATTTAGCACACACAAAACAAAGAAAAGGAGAGCTAAGGCTCATATCTGATCATCTGGAACCCCTCAAAAAATCATCTTACCTAGAAGTATCTAGATAATTGAAGGAAAATGATGTTTATGTCACATATTTGGGGAAAGATCTGAATTAATGAAAACTTTAGTAAAAGGCTTGACAACCTCAAGTAAATGATAACTCAGACCAAGAAAACAGTAAATAGTTAAGGATCTATTTCTTTGACTATGATTTTAGAAAGAAGAGAAAAGATTCATTTAAAATATTAGTAGATTGAATTTGCAAAACTGCCTCCATGGGAAAAACATGAAAACCCCTTTATGACCCAGGGCCAAGTGGCTCTCCACCTCATATAAATCCTCATCCCTTCCTCACGAATACAAACAGATACCCCCACTGACAACACAAAGAATGAAATCAAAGGGAGTTTTACATCATTTCAATTCATGGCATCTAGCACTATGGCACATCAAACTCTTCTTATGAAGAGTAATTTTATTCTTTCTTACCTTAGACATATTTCTGACAAATCAAAAGTCAGACCTACATATGCCCTAAATTGACATATCATTTTACCCCATTGGAAGTTGTGATGGCTAAATTTATGTGTCAACTTGACTAGGCTAAGCCACACCCAGATAGCTGGTAAAACATTATTTCCTGGTGTGTCTGTGAGGATGTTTTCATGGTATTGCATTTGAGTCAGTAGACTAAGGAAAGAGATCCACCCTCACCAATGTGGGCAGGCATCATTAAATCCTATGAGGGTTTGAAGGTGGAGGAATGAAAAGTAATAGAAGGAAAGGTAGAGGAAGGGTAAATTCTCTCTCTCTCTTTTCTTGAACTGGGACATCCACCTCCCCCTGACCTCACATGGGAGTGCCTGGGCCTTCGGACTCCCAAACTTGAACCAGCGGCCCCTGGTTCTCAGAACTTCGGACTTTAACTGAATTATACCATCAGCCTTCCTAGTTCTCCAGCTTGCAGATGACAGGCTGGGACTTCATAACTAGGTGAGCCAATTCCTATAGTAAATCTCCTATTGGTTCTGTTTCTTTGGAGAGCTTCAAATATCTAACTTTTTCTTTATGCCACATGGTTATTGTGACTGAGTTGTACCCAGCCACTGACCTGAAGGAAGCCCTTAGCTTCCAAGGCAACCCTTGCGGTCAGCATCTCCATATGCTTATGCACCATCAGTTAATCAAGATTGTCTGAGTTGGATAATAACATGAATTCAAGTCCACAATCCCTCAGCCCAAACCCTCGCAGCTGGACGTGACTTGGAATTAAGTTTTCTCATTTTACAACAGTAACAGGATGAGTGATGCTGTGTTTTACCTAACTCCCGCAGTGGCATCTGAAATGGTGCCCCAAATTCAAGCACGCTAATGCTTCTGCAACAAAACGAATGAATTTTTACACTAAGTGTGATTTAAAAACCAGTCCCCTAACAGATCAAGCCTGGCCAGTTTTGCCATAAAATGGATTGCAAAATAACTTTTGGATTTCAAACTTTATAATAGAATGAAGAATTAATAGCAGAGGAGTAGTAGCAGTAGAAAATGTTTGCAATTGTTATTATGAAACCTGGCAGATGAGAACAGATACCAGATACCAACCCCACATCCTTTCACTTCATCTGCTCAGCAACTCTGAGGTCAAAACTATTACCAAGAGGGTGTTTTACTCCAACTAATTAAACAATACCGTCCTAGAGCCTGGATTTAAGCCCAATATTGTTAAAGGCCTTTATTTAATTTGCCTTCTCTTTTTGAACATTTCTTCTACCTCTCTTTGGTTAGATTTTATTATCATTAGTGGCCTACATAGCAAGTCCAGAATGAGTTTTAAAAGGAAAAAAAAATTTTTTTTCAAATTATTCAGACAGCTACAGAATCAACCCTTAGGTTATTCACTAGTTCTCCTTTGACCAAAATTACATGTTAATAATTATCCCATTTAAGCAGGTTTGTTTCCTTTTGTGAATTTCTGTATGATCATCCCACAATTCTGAAATGTGTTTATTCTGACAACCACTACAAGGAAAAACTCGATTTAAAAAAAATAAAAGGCTATGGAAGGGCTCAAAATGGCCATATTAAACTGGACAGTAATTTGCTGAGTCTAAAGCTAGTATAGAGACTAGTGCAAATCTCACTACCTGTCCCAGGCCACGGTCACCACGAGCAGCTGAAGTGATCCAGTCTTCCTCCTGTTCACTCCACATTTACCCTCGTAATTTGGATTAGTTCTCATCCAAACCCTGGCAATTCAGCTTGAAAATTGTTGGCCTACATTACATCTTGTGGGATTTTTATAAATATGATACTCTGAGTCACCAACATCATAATGTATGAGACCAGAGTGATGGCGATGATAACCTCTTACACCTCCGGTGAACAGTTCATGCTAACAACCCAGTATAAACTGATTGCACATGTAATTATCATTTTAATACGCATTTACTGCAAACAATGAGCAGATACTATAATAATATCATGTATGCTCTTTTTATTCTTTAAAAAATGCTTCCCTACTGTGCATCTTAATTACAGAACACAGGAAGCATTCCAATTAAAATCACAGTCTTAGTATCATCTAAAATTATCTTCCTGCAAATAGGAAAGTCTTTCCTAGAGCAAGTGCCTTTGGTTGGGTTTCCCCAGAAGAAGACCCAAGGCAAGGATTTGTATGCAAGCAGTTTAGTATGATTCTGGAACACACACAGGGCTGATGCATCTAAACACTATCAATCTCTAGAACATCCTCAAACACATATTTATTTGCACACATATAATAATTTATTTTTATGGATTTTATAGATGTCTGTGTCCATCCCCCAAGAAACATGTTTTGTTTTCAAGCAGTAGAAATTGGCCTGGGACACAACACTGTCCTCTTGGCCAGTGAGCCTGACCCACTCTGTAGCACAATGACCCTCAGGCAATATCTGGAGTGGGTATGTCTGCACAGTTGTTGTCTTCTCTTTCACCCATTTTTGTGTTCTAGAACAATTTTGACCCACACTGTTCAAAAAGAGTATGCAAGTAATAGTGCTGGATATGTGACTAAAAAAAAAAAACCCAGGAGGAGAATTAGCCTGGATGGTAAAAAGGCAGGTTAAGTTTGACCTCTCTTGGTCATCACAGAAATGGTCGAGGTCACTGAGGGCAAAGGTCAGCAGGCAGCAGGACTGGTGTAGGAAGCCCTTTGCTATTCTGAAAGTGTAAGCATGACTGCAGTGCAGGAAGGCTCCTGAATGACTAGGGGAGGGGGACCTGCAGAGAGCTAAGGCCAGCAGTAGTCAGGACTTCGGGGGACTTGAAGGGGACTGAGAGCCCTGCCAGGATGGCCATTTTAGGACAGTACATAGACAGTGTGCTCCCTTCAAATGTTACTACCATCAGTTTTTTTAAAGGGAAAAAGAGCCAAGGGCTGGGATTTCCCTGTTCTACAGGTCATCAAATGGTCCCGAGCTGAGATGTCCTATACCTGCCCCTCAGTCCCCACACCCCAAAGGTTCTCTGATCAGTGCTCTTGCTCTCTCATCCCTTGCTTGCTGGGCCCCTACCACCAACAACCATCTGGGAAGGGCCAGCTCTGGGTATTCTGGGAAAAGTTTCAAGGAAGCAGAACCTGGAAGCAAGGACATGCATATGGCCAGGTAGCATTATCACTCTGCAGGACAGGAGATATGGGACTGTGAAATCTCTGCAGAAGTAGGATGGCAGCAGTCACAATAAAATGAGTAGGCACTGCAAATCCACTTCATGGATGGAGTGAGTCAGAAGATGTCTTGGTCAGCTCAGGCTGCCATAACAAAATGCCACAGACTGGGTGGCTTAAACAACACAAATTTTTCTCATTGTTCTGGGGACTTGAAATCCAACATTAGGGTGCAAGCAAGGTTGGTTTCTTATGAGGCCTCTCTTCCTCTCTTGCAGATGGCTGCCTTGTCACTGTATCTTCAGGTGGCCTTTCCTCCGTGAACAAGTGGGGAAAGAAAGAGCTCTGGTGTCTTTTCCTCTTCTTGTAAGGAAAACAGTTCTATTGGATTAGGGATCCATCTGTTGACTTCACTTAAATTAATTATCTCCTTAAAGACCCTCTGTCTAAATATGGTCACACTGGGAGTTAGGGCTGCAACATGAATTTTGGAGGATACAGTTCAATCTATAATAGGAAGTAAGAGCTTCTTAAAAAAATAATATATTGTTAAATTACAGTCATTAAAAATTGTGCTTTGTCCATTAGAAGAAAAATTAAAATTCATGACAAATATTTAATATATTAAAAAATATCTAAGGTATGATTTTTTCCCCTCCTTCTAAGTCTGCAGAAGGGCCCTGTGGTTTTTCTCATTTGACACACATCCAGCACCCACTATGTGCCAGAGACTGTGTTAGGTGCTTGGGACCATGGAGATGACTAAATAATAATAACTCCCCACAAGAAGCAGTGTGAGAGAGATTTAGGAGAAAGAATTCATAAGATTTTGTAACTTATAAGAGACCAAGAGATGCATTCTTCTCAACAGTACGTGGCCAGGAGAAGGAAAGAATCATGAACAAAATCAAAAAGTCAAGGCAGAAAGCTGGGTTAGAGCAGATGAAAACGCAACACAAATAGACCATGAAATGCTGAGGCAAAAATGGCAACCATAGGATTTAGGGTGAATACTGGTATATATTCTTTCAGAAAATAATCACAGTAAACATACCATTTTTAGGTAGGATTTTTTTTTTCTAGTTATAAAATAAATCAAATTCAGTGCAAATTTGATATCAAAAAAAAAGGAACCAAAAAAATTAAAATCACTCAGAATCCTGCTACCCAGAGGTGACTACTTTAACACTGTGTTGATCCTTCCAGTTTACTTTACCTGTGTCAATAATAATAATAAGAGAGGAAGGGAGGAGGCAGAGGGAAAAAAATTGGCTAGAATTTATTGACTGCCTAGTACATTTCAAGTGCTAATTTAAGCTCTTGATATACATTAACAATGTTACTCTTCTCAGCAACCCTATGAGGTATTATCCTTTTTTTGCGGATGGAGAAACGAACCCAGAGAGCTTAAGAATCCTGCCCAAAGTAACACAGGCTGTGAAGCCAGGCAGCGCAATCCAACCTAGGATCTTAACTCCCATATACATTGCCTCTTGCGCTATGTGCTTTATATGTTCAGTGGGATGAACAATTTGAACACATAATAATAGAACCTATACTCATTCGTTCATTCTTGAACCAAGTCTATACACTTTGCTGTTTCTAGGAACACCAGAATTCCTTAGGGAAATCCATTAAAGGATGAACTGACAACTGGCACCTTCTCTTTAAAATAACTATTTTCCCAGTAGCTGTTTTGCCTTCAGTCCCTTGGGATTTCCCAGTTCACTGAATCCAATAGTCAGACAGGCTACCTTATGTAACAAGCAACCAAAAACATATTAGAGTTTATAACCACAAAGGTTTATTTTTACACACAATTCTTAATCCATCAAGAGTCTCTGGGGGTACAGCTCCATGACTTCCCAATCCAAAACCCAAGTTGATGGCACCAGAATGTTGCCACTCCAATGGCAGTGGACAGAAGGCTCTGGAGGGTCTTGCTATTGCAGTGAAGTGCTCTGGCCTGGAAGTGGCCCGTCACTACACACATCTCACTGGCCAGAACTTATCACGTGGCCCCACCTGACCACAAGAGGGCCCGGAAGTACATTAATAGCCATGGGCTTGGAATAGGGGAAAACCCACACCTGGGAGCACCTCTGACTTTACAGTACCTGACTTTCGGGAACCCTCAAGTCCAAGCCACACTTTGACAGAGATTCTATTGTTAATAAATCTTGAAGGCAAAAACTGTCAATTAAGATTAAGTTAGTAGAGCTATAAAGGTATCTTTATGGTACAATTTTAAATTAAAGAGCTGTAAAGTCTGTAAGGAATATTTGGGTCCCTTCTATAGATGAAGAAAGTGAGACCCAGAGGACAGCAATCAAAAGTACCCCTAGCTGTAACAGACTAAAATCCAAGAGTTTTATTTTTTTGTTACTCCCACAATTCCTCAGAAAGCACACAGCAAAAAGGTAAGTTTCACCTGTTGTGAGATTTCCTATTTATATTCAAATCAAGTATGGAGTTCATTAAAATTGAAATCTATGCTAAAATATTTGTCAGCAAAGTATATTACCATAGATCTTAGTCTTTATATGGTTCCTATTTTCTTTACCTATTTCTATATTTTTTATTTAAAAATAAATAAAATTATATGATTTAGAATTTTACATTGACATATTTTCTTTCAATTACTAGGCTGGGAAGTATATTCATTTGCAAGCAAAGGAAACTCTAAATGGTGGTGTTTGATTAATATATCTATGTGTGTCTCCCAGTGGTTTTCCTTTGCCTTAGCTGACACAAAGCAAGTTTGTGATAAAATCAGTAATCATTCAGCCCAGGGTTATTAGATAGTGTAATCCCCTCATTTTTAGTTGAAGAAGCTAAAAAGTTCAGGCCACACACCCCAGGTTTCCCATTAACAACATTTTAGAATCTCAAATCTAGTCTTCCACCTCCAAACTCGGTGTTCTTTCCAGCACCCCATGTCACCTCTTGCTTCATTATTTTGGACAAGTCATTTAATTTCACTGGCCCTCACGCTCCTTAGCCAGACAATTAAGGAAAAAGATTCACTAGATCAAGATTTCCCAAATAGGTTTCAAAGAACAGTCTCCGAGATAATTGTGGAATTAAAAGTTTTGTGGTCATCCAAGTTTGAGAAAGACTAAATTCCTTAATCCTCTCCTGCAATCTCTAAAGGACATCAGCAGAGGAAAGGCTTTAAGAAATTCTGCAATAAAGAAAAATACTTAAAGTTGTTGAGACCAATGTTTCCCAAACTTATTTGGTAACAGGAACATTTTTGTGCGTGCCTCTTATTGGTGTCCTCTGTCCCTCTCTGATCACTCTCCCTCCTCTTGCTCCCTCCACTCCTGGAAGACCAGCTCCAAACACCGCAGCCCTATCCTGCTCAGGCTTTTGGACCTGTTGCCCCCGCTGCCTGGGGGCTGGTTTCTTCAAAAGGCCCTTGCAGCCTACCACTTTCCCACAGTGTCCTACTTGTGTTCTTTTTCTTCACAACCTTTATCCCAAATTACATGATGTTCTGTCTGCTTCTTGCACTAGAACAGTGGCTTCTGGAGACCAGGAATTGGTCTTGTGCATGGTTGTAACACCAGCATCCAAAACATTGTCTGAGAAGAATAGGAGTGCAGTGTATATTTCTTGAATGGAAAAACTAATGAACCAATTAGCAAAGCCTGTGGAACCACAGTTCTGTGGAATAGAGGGAATTGTCACCAGACTAGCAATATTAGCATTAACTGGATACTTCATAGAAATGCAAATTCTCAGGCCCCACCCTGGACCTACTTACTGAACCAGACCCTCTGAGGGTGGCACCTGCAGTTTGGGCTTGAACAAGCTCTCCAGGTAATTCTGATGCTCACTAAAGTTTAAGAACTAATCTAGATTATATTTAAGATAAAATCAACACATGAAAATTATAGAATTCTGTTATTTGTGAGCAATTCTCTCAAGGTGCTTTGAGCATATTACAAGGAAACGGACCAATTTCTCAGCTTTCCTTAGTCTTAGAAGTACCATATATGGCAACATACTGCTTTTCCCTACAATAGAAATAAAGCCTAATTAGCACACAATGGCCCACTGATAATTAGTACATTTAAGAGCTACCACAACATGCTTGAGGGTCATTTTGTCCTCTGTTATAACTTAGATATGTCAGTTACCCTAAGACAATTAAAGTTCTCTCTAATAAAGTTTAAGTTCCTCCAAAATAAGAAAAACACACACATACATACACAAAGACTCTCATGATGAATTAATCCCTTGATTATATTCTCAAAGGTAATGCAGAAAACCCAATTAATTTTAATATTGAGAAACACTCCAGAGGATAATTTATGTGCTCTCATTTTCATCTATTTTCCCTCTCTATTAAGTAAAAATGGATAATGGCTCAATTTTTAATACAAGTTTTACTAGAAGATGCCAAGTCAAGCAATCATTACTGAATGCAAAACACCTGGTGTATAAATATCACTTACAAGTTACAACACCTCTAGGCCTTACAGAATCTGGTCCAAACATGCTGTCTGCTCATCCAGGAAGATGCTCTATTCCTGCCAAATAGATAGAGTTTCAGGGTTCACATCTTGCTTTTCACATATCTCCATCTTCCCTGTTTGTGTCCTATCTCTCTCACCCTTTTGGCCCAGCCCAATCCTACCTCTCAATCAAGGTGGACTCCATACAAACTGTGCCTATCATTCTAGACCAAAAGGTTGTCTGCCTCTTGGGAGTTTGACAGTATCCAGTGACAGGACTGGCCACTAGTCCAGGAGCTACACTGGATTGCACGATTGTCATCTGATGAATAGGTGCTTCACCTCCTCTTATACTTAACTTTCAATGAAAGACTGGGACTTACACATTTCTGCACCCTCCCTTACCTGAATCTTTGGCTTGTCTCTTGAGAAATATCCAAAGCTCTAGCTAAAATACCATCCCTCTGGCACTCAAGGACTCCAACCAGCCAGATGAGTTCCACCCTTACTTCCTGTGGTGTTAAATTGAAGTTTTCAACCAGAATTCCTGCCTGCCCTCAATAGTGATATGCATATAAGGGCCTGTTTGCTCATCAGTGTGATGCTTACCACGGCAGAGCTGCCAATTTATTAAGGGATGGCCAGTTTGGGGCAAAGGGTGGAGAGGAAACATCCATTCTCTACTCCCCTCCATTCCTTGCACATAATTGATTAGGCACCCACCAGTCACCAGGGACCCACCATTGGAGTTACTCCCAGAGGAAATGTTGTGGGGAAGTGGGGCCTGTTCAGCCAGAGAGGGAGAGCTGGGGAGTGGAGCTAAGTGAGAGGGGCAGAGCATGCTGGGAAAGAGACTGAGCTCTGAGAAATAAACATTTAATCCCCAACCTACCCTTTCCCTTGTCTTCCTTCATTCTCACTGGATTTAATAGGGAACTTGTCCCATGTCGAGCACCCCCTTCCTCCCAGAACCATACTTCCTCACCTGCATTAATGGGGAGAAGGGTAAGATAGGGAGAAATCTGAGTGAGCAGCCTGGAAGGAATCCTGATTCTGGAATTCTTACTGTAGGAAAATGGATGTTTATGAGATTGCATCTTCCTTATAAAGCAGGTTGGAGACAAGGGTAGACATTACATCTGGCAAAGTATATACAGTGGCTGAGAACCCAGATATAAACCCAAGCACATATGGCCAATTAATATATGATAAAGGAACATGAATATACAATGGGGAAATGACAGCTTCTTCAACAAATGGTGTTGGCAAAATTGTACAGCTACATGTATGAGAATGAAACTGGATTATTGTCTAACTCCATACCCAAAAGTAAACTCAAAATGGATCAAAGTCCTGAATGTAAGTCATAAAAACTCACAGGAGAAAACATAGGCAAAAATCTCTTGACTATAAACATGAACAACTTTTTCCTGAACACATCTCCTCAGGCAAGGGAAACAAAAGCAAAAATGAACAAATGGGACTACATCAAACTTTAAAGCTTCTGTACAGCAAAGGGCATCATCAGCAAAATGAAAGGCATATTACAGTATCATAGAATATATTTACAAAGGACTTATCCAATAAGGGGTTAACATCCAAAATAGATAAAGACCTCACACACCTCAACACCCAAAAAACAAATAACCTAATTAAAATATGGTCAGAGGATCTGAACAGTTACTTCTCCAAAGAAATTCAGATGGCCAGCAGGCACACGAAAAGATGCTCCACATTGCTAATTACCATGGAAATGCAAATTAAAACCACAATGAGATATCACCTCATACCAGTTAGGATAGCCAACATACAGAAGACAAGAAACAACAAATGCTGGCAAGAATGCGGAGAAAAGGGAACCCTCCTACACTGTTGGGGAAATGTAAAATCAGTTCAACCATTGTGGAAAGCAATATGGAGTTCCTCAAAAAACTAAAAATAGAAATACCATTTGACCCAGGAATTCCACTCCTAGAAATTTGGGTGAAGAAATCAAGATCCCTGATTAAAATAGACACATGCATCCCTATGTTTACTGCAGCACTATTTACAATAGCCAAGATATGGAAGCAACCTAAATGTCCATCAGTAGATGAATGGGTAAAGAAGATGTGGGACATATACACAATGGAATATTATTCAGTCATAAAAAGAAAACCTATCTTCCCATTTGCAACAACATGAATGGAGCTAGAGGGTATTATGCTCAGTGAAATCAGCCAAGCAGAGAAAGACAAGTATCAAATGATTTCCCTCATTTGTGGAGTATAACAATGAAGCACAACTGAAGGAACAAAACAGCAGCAGACTCACAGACTCCAAAAAGGGACTAGAGGTTACAAAAGGGAAGGAGTTGGGAAGGGTCCATGGGGAAGGAAGGAGGGAGAAAGAAATTAAGGGACATTATAATTAGCACACACAATATAGGTAGGTCACAGGGAAGGCAGTATAGCACAGAGAAGACAGGTAATAACTCTACAGCATCTCACTACTCTGATGGACAGTGACTGCAGTGGGGTGTGGAGGGAACTTGAAAATATGGGTGAATGTTGAAACTACAATGTTGCTCATGTGAAACCTTGATAAGATTGTATATCAATGATAACTTAATTTTTAAAAAATCAGTCAGGTTTTAGGCTCCTTGTATTTTCTGAGTTTGTTTCCCTGTTGTTCTTGGTACCATGGATGCTTTTTATAAGCTGCAGCCTATTTCAGCATGCCAAAGAAAACCAAGGAAAGAGAGTCATCTATTTCATAGCTATTAGCACATCAAGCAAATGGCTGCCTACCCCACCCCTCCTCCTCAGTATAAGTGAGGAAATGAGGCAGAAACAAAACTGAGACATCTCCAGCAGAAGGTGAACAGGTGTGCCAGAGTCCTACATCATCTGAAGGTCCTGCTGCCAAGAAACCTTGAACTTACTGGTTTCTCGGCCACCTACAACTTTATAAAGATAAATCTGTTCAGAGGCCACACATTAACCTCTCACCAGAGAATAGCCATCACCATTAAGGCTTTGGTGGCCCTAAAGCAATCACGGGGCATAAAAGATGGCTGAGTTCTCACCCTCAGACTATTAAGAATCACTATTCAGATCTTCTCCATTTAAGGACAAGTTGTATTTCAAAAGATTGTCACTAGATACTTCTTACCAGCCACTAAACTCTGCTGGATTGCAAGCAAACAACTTTTTAAAAATACAGCTTGGAACACAGGAAGATTTCTAAAATAACAAATATTTTTAAGAGACTTTCACTGGTAAATCTCATTGGCTATTCTATGTCCTTAAATATACTGCTACTGGCTTCCCTGAAAATCACCAGGAGGGAGACAGAAAAGAAAAAGGGGCTCCAAGTTCCTTTTCCCCAAGACTCAAGTTGAGTTTTGCCAGACTGTAGGATCCCAACATAAGAGCAATTCCTAATTCTATATTTAAACCATTCAATTATAGGAAATGTATATAAAATATGTTAGTTACATTAAAACTAGGTAAAAGGAAAGTACAATGAATTCTGCTGTGAGGAACCTCCACACTTACTTTCAAGGAATTCTAAATACTTCCTCACAGGTATAAAGTTATAAAAGGCATTCAGATTTCCAAAGTGACCCACAAGAATATCCTTAACATACAATATTACATACCAGAATTCTACTATAGGCACCAGAAACAGACCTCCCTTCCCCCACTTACATAACATCCAGAGGTTGCCACCCATAAAACACACCAGCTCAACAGCAATTAGGAAACAATATACAAGATGACTAAGCCACAGTCATTCCTTAAAAGGCAATTGTTGTTTCTGACTAGGATTTCTCCTAACATGACAAATCAACAAGATTATTTGGTAAGCTTTTTAAAAATACAGATTTTGGGGGGAGAACCAAGATGGTGGCATGAGTAGAGCAGCGGAAATCTCCTCCCAAAACCATATATATTTTTGAAAATACAACAAATACAACTATCCCTAAAAGAGAGACCAGAAGACACAGGACAACAGCCAGACTACATCTACACCTGTGAGAACCCAGCACCTCGCGAAGGGTGTAAGATACAAGCTGCGGCCTGGCGGGAACCGAGCACCCCACACCCCAGCTCCCGGCAGGAGGAGAGGAGTCAGAGTGGGGAGGGAGAGGGAACCCAGAACTGCTAAGTAGCCAGCCCTAGCCTTCCGCACCAGAGCACAGACACAGTGCATGCATGGGGTGCTGGAAACTAGGGAAACAGGACAGTAAGACCTGTGAGCAGGTCCCCACAGCCGGCGCCCCTGGGACAAAGAAAAGCGAGTGCATTTTGAAAGTCTTAAGGGGACAGGGACCCAACAGCTGGACAGAAGCGTCCCAGGACACTTAGTCCAGCAGCTGGGAATCCCAGGGAACTCTGGGTGCCCTAACCCCCTGGGTGGCAGCACAGCTCAGAGGCCCCTCACAGCGATAAACACCTTCTGTCCATTCCCCCTCCGACACGGCTCCACCATATTGGAGAAGCAGCCTGAGACTGACCATGCCCACAGCAACAGTGGAGCTCCACAGCGGTGGGGCAAGAATTAGAAACCCCATCTGCACGCAGCTACCCAGCACAAACCGCTAGGGGTCACTGTTCTCCCAGGAGAGGGAGGCCACAAACCAGCAAGAAGGGACTTTCTCTCAGCCAACACACACACCAGCTACCCACAAATACCTCTATCGCCATGAAAAGGCAGAAGAATTTGATACAGACCAAGATCACAGAGGCAAACTCTGAGAAGGAGACAGACCTAACCAATCTCCCTGAATAAGAATTAAAAATAAAGCTCATAACCATGCTGATGGAGCTGCAGAGAAATATGCAAGAGCTAAGGGATGATGTCCAGAAGGAGATTACAGAAATGAAACAATCTCTGGAAGGATTTATGAGCAGAATGGATAAGATGCAAGAGGCCATTGATGAAATAGAAACCAGAGAACAGGAACACATAGAAGCTGATGCAGAGAGAGATAAAAGGATCTCCAGGAATGAAACAATATTAAGAGAACTGTGTGACCAATCCAAAAGGAACAATATCTGCATTATAGGGGTAACAGAAGAAGAAGAGAAAGAAAAAGGGATAGAAAGTGTATTTGAAGAAATAATTGCTGAAAACTTCCACAAACTGGGGAAGGAAACAATCGATCAAACCACAAAATACACAGAACCCCCAACAGAAGGGACCCAAGGAGGACAACACCAAGACACATAATAATTAAAATGACAAAGATCAAGGACAAGGATAGAGTTTTAAAGGCAGCTAGAGAGATAAAAAAGGTCACCTACAAAGGAAAACCCATCAGGCTATCATCAGACTTCTCAACAGAAACCTTACAGGCCAGAAGAGAATGGCATGACATATTTAATGCAATGAAACAGAAGGGCCTTGAACCAAGAATACTGTATCCAACACAATTATCATTTAAATATGAAGGGGGGATTAAACAATTCCCAGAAAAGCAAAAGTTGAGGGAATTTGCCTCTCACAAACCACCTCTACAGGGTATTTTAGAGGGACTGCTCTAGATGGGAGCACTCCTAAGGCTAAACAGGTGTCATCACAGAAAATAAAATCACAGCAAAGAAAGCAGGCCAATCAAATACTAACTAAAGGCAAAAAATAAAATCAACTACCCACAAAAGCAGTTAAAGGAAACACAAAAGAGCACAGAATAAAACAACCAACATATAAAGAATGGAGGAGGAGGAGAGGAATAAGAAGGGAAAAAAATAAAGAATCACCAGACAGTGTTTAAAATAGCTCAATAAGTGAGTTAAGTTAGACAGTAAGATACTAAAGAAGATAACCTTGAACCTTTCCATGAATCTAAATCCTGCAATGGCAATAAGCACATATCTTTCAATAATCACCCTAAATGTGAATGGACTGAATGCACCAATCAAAAGACACAGAGTAATAGAATGGATAAAAAAGCAAGACCCATCTCTATGCCGCTTACAAGAGACTCACCTCAAACCCAAAGATGTGCACAGACTAAAAGCCAAGGGATAGAAAAATATATTTCATGCAAACAACAGGGAGAAAAAAGCAGGTGTTGCAGTACTAGTATCAGACAAAATAGACCTCAAAACAAAGAAAGTAACAAAAGATAAAGAAGGACATTACATAATGATAAAGGGCTCAGTCCTACAAGAGGATATAACCATTATAAATATATATAAACCCAACACAGGAGCACTAACATATATGAAATAAATACTAACAGAACTAAAGGAGGAAAGAGAATGCAATGCACTCATTTTAGGAGACTTCAACACGCCACTCACTCCAAAGGATAGATCCTCCGGACAGAAAACAAGTAAGGACACAGAGGCACTGAACAACACACTAAAACAGATGGACCTAATAGACATCTATAGAAATCTACATCCAAAAGCCACTATTTACAATAGCCAAGAAATGGGAGCAACCTAAGTGTCCATCAGTAGATGAATGGATAAAGAAGATGTGGTACATATACACAATGGAATATTATTCAGCCATTAGAAGAAAACAAATCCTACCATTTGCAACAACATGGATGGAGGTAGAGAGTATAAATAAGCCAGGCGGAGAAAGACAAACACCAAATGATTTCACTCATATGTGGAGTATAGGAACATAGAAAGACTGAAAGAACACAACAGCAGCAGAATCACAGAACGTAAGAATGGACTAACAGTTACCAAAGGGAAAGGGACTGGGGTGAATGGGAGGGAAGGGAGGGATAAGGATGGGAAAAAAGAAAGGGGGTATTACGATTAGCATGTATAATGTGGTGGAGGTGCATGGGGAGGGCTGTGCAACACAGAGAAGACAAGTAGTGATTCTATAGCATCTTACTACGCTAATGGACAGTGACTGTATTGGGATTTGTCAGGGGGACTTGGTAAAGGGGGCTCCCTAGTAAACATAATGTTCTTCATGTAATTGTAGGTTAATGACAACAAAATTTTTTTAAATACAGATTTTTAAATATAAGAATGTATATCAACTATCCAATTTTTTAAAAAGTACAGATTTTAGGGTTTGACCACAGTCCTACTAAATTAGACTCCCATCCCCAGAGGCAGATCCAGGAATCTGCATTTTTAAGAATGGTCCCTGGACAATTATGATATCCACACATGTGTAAGAATCCCATTCTAGGGTTTTTGATATTAGAATTATGGACTGACATTACATTTTACTTGTCACAATTTTTAAACACCCTTTAATCCTTAGCTTACACCTGGCTTCCTTTAAAAACCTTCCTATTTAAGTACCTTCTTCCCAAATGCAATGCCATGTGGTTTCCTTTATTAATAGCACTTACCAAGATTTATAATTACTTATCATTTACTTGTTTATTGTTTGTCTTTCCCACTAGACTAAGTTCCATGAAGGTCATCCTGTTTCATGTCATACCACAGCATCTAGCATTGAATATGTGTCTATAAACTTTTGATGAATGAAATCACATTGTGTTCCCTTGTCTTATTTCACCAATAGACCATATTGCCAACTGTACAATATAGGTAGAGTAAGAGTTATTTTGCATAAATAAATGAGATGAACCAGAACAGCTGGGTGGCTCAAGATCACATGGTGATTAGGTGTCAGGACCACATCTAACACCAGGGCTGAGGCTTCAGATTTCTCCTCCATCCCTTCTACTCTTCCATGCAGCCTCCCTTCAGTGGACATCAAAACATGGTTTCAATTTATTAATATCAAACCTGCTGAAGAAATGCTGCTTATGTATCAAAATTTTATATTTATTTGTATAACAAGCAATAGTGCAATGCAGAAACCTTGAACACATTCTAATGATTTGTTAAGAAACAGCAAGCCCCAAATAGAGTCCTGTGCCCCAGGACAGCAAAGACTTAATTACCCTTTCAGCCTATCCCAGGAATGTGACTTTTTAACAGACCTGAAATTACCCGATCAGCACTCAGGAGGTAATCTGCACGAAGAAAACAAAGAAAGAAAAAAAACCTGCTACAGTTCCCTTCTCCCAAAAAAGATGGTCTGACCTGAAACAATTTTCATTTATTTTGCTAATAACTTCTTGCCCCACCTTCCTGCCTATAAAAATCTTCCATTTTGTATAATTCCTCAGAGCATTTTCCACTTGCTCCATGGGATTTACAAATCACTTAATAAAGCCAGTTAGATCTTCAGGTTTACTTGGTTGAATTTTCTTTTTTTAATCGAGTTAGTGGCAGTGGTCAGACCTGAAGCAAATTCCTGACACCATTTGCGGAAAATAAGAAAAATAGGTGTGGTACCCACAAACCTTTTGAGTTCGCTGTCTTTCTCACCATTTCCAAGGGCTGTTAGTGAGTTTCTCCCAGTTGAACTATGCTATCTTTGCATTGAGTAGTTCCCAATATAACTGGCTTCCCAGTCCAAGGTTAACAGGACTGGAAAGGAGGCTGACAGGAGGCTGTAACAGAGCACCCATCCTTAGCCCTTGGTTTGGTCTGGAATTCCACATTGGAATCCAGTCCACTGTCTCCATTAACGGAGTCTGCTAGTTTAGTCCACACTGGGACTTGCTGGAGGTATGTACAGAGCCCTCTATTAATCAGTCTGCTATAACGTCTAAACCCCAGCCCTTGGTTTTGTATCTAGATTCCACGTCGGGGGTTGCTTACAGTTAAGCCTGCACTTCCTCATTTTTTGGAATCCTTCCCCAGCTTCCACATGGTGAACTGCCAGTGGCAGCCCCAGTTCTACATTTGTTTGGAAGCCATCCGCAGTTCCCATTCTTTGGGGCCTGCTAGTTCATCCTGTCCCAGTCCCTAGTTCTTTGGTAACTGCTGGTGTCCACAATTACATTTCCTTGGTTATTGTTGGTTTTTTAATGTGCACATGAGGTAAAAGCTATTGCTAAAATGAAATCAAAAGAGCTTAGGTATTCATTTGCAACAAGAATGGAGCTAGAGGGTATTATGCTCAGTGAAATAAGCCAGGCAGAGAAAGACAAGTACCAAATGATTTCACTCATATGTGGAGTATAAGAACAAAGGAAAACTGAAGGAACAAAACAGCAGCAGAATCACAGAACCCACGAATGGACTAATAGTTACCAAAGGGAAAGGGACTGGGGAGGATGGGTGGGAAGGGAGGGACAAGGGTGGGGAAAAAGAAAGGGGGCATTATGATTAGCATGTATAGTATTGGGGGGGGCACAGGGAGGGCTGTGCAACACAGAGCAGACAAGTAGTGATTTTAAAGCATCTTACTATGCTTACTATGTGACTGTGAAGGGGTATGTGGGGGGGACTTGGTGAAGGGGGGAGCCTAGTAAACATAATGTTCTTCATGTAATTGTAGATTAATGATACCAAAATTATAAAAAAGAGCTTAGGTATTAGTTTGGCTCTGAGAAATACAAAAGGCCTACCTAAAGAAATGGGATCCTTTATATCCAAAGAGTTAAGTTTGGCACCTTCCGGAAAACTGCAAATTTTATGAATATGAACTACAGTTTTTGAAGTTGCAAACATCAAGGCAAGATGGAAAATTTTTACTACAAAGAAAACCTAGAATTACAATGGCCACTAAGGGAAATGTTTCAATTAGACAAAATCACTCACTTAAGAAATGTACTTAAAAGTAAGGATTCCAAACAGAACAAACAGAATGGGATGCCTATTTTAGTTAGTATGCAGAACACTACAAAAGGTTTTGAAGTTCCAAAATAGCTTAATTGAAAGATTCATTGCAAAACTCTGATGAAAAATTAGAGATGAAAGTTACCTAAAATAAAAGCTACAACCCAATTCTTTGGGGAACTAGAAACAACTATTTTTTGTCTTGCAAATCTTTGCAGGGACACTGGTGTGGCACTAGAAGGTCAAAGTTCACCTGGCCTTTTTTCCAGTCCTCCAAACTTCACCTATTCCTCTCAAAAAGGTGAGAACTTTGAAAACAGAATTGTCCCACACTTAATCTGTGCCTTTGGAATATAAATTTTCTTCTTCTCTAGGACCTGATAGCCATTCTTTGAAATGCAAACTTAATGGAGAAGTTTATCATCCTAAGGGAAAAAAATGGGAGAAAGAGAAAGAGAGAGGTATTTGGAAATCAGGCCTATAATGTCCACAAATAATAGTAAAATCTCTGTTTGCAGCTGAGTGTATTTGTCTCTATATATTGTAACTGTGAGATATTTTTCTGTCTCTGAATAGTATTGCTAAAATTAATTTATAAGAGAGATCTAGTTACTTGATTTGAAGGCAAGCTCTTGTAAGGATTGGTCATTCTAAATTCTCAGAAAGATACAAAGTAACCCAAAATGCTTTCCAAGTTCGTGTGATCTGGGATAACCTTTAGTAAGTAAAAGCTAGTTTAACTTTATTGGTTTAATTCCAAAAGATACGTCTTCACAGTTAGTAACATTGAATATAATACAGATAAAAACCTTTTGTTCAACCTGAGTTTACTAGGTAAATTCATGTTTCTCTGCTGCAAAATTTGCCAGCAAAAAAAAAAACTTAGAATGGTGGCTGATATTGTCTATTGTTTCATGAAGTTTTCATGAGTAATCTAAACATAATTGTTGGAAGCAAATGATTTAGGTATATATATGTAGGTGGAAGAATTTATAGATAAACTTTCTGGCAACAATTACATCTTATAGTATGGGTACTTGTAAACAGCTTCCCAAATCTTTTTGGTAATTTGAGACTTCAGCTTTGCTAAGTTAAATGATGGAAATTTATTAAATATTTAGATCATCATTTGTAAATGATCTAAATAAGATAAAATATGAAACATTAATATTGAACATAGGTTTATCCACTTTGGGTTCCTAGTACAAAGGAACTAAAGATATTTGGGTCTTTTAGTAAAAATGTTTGTGCCATGTTAAGAAATTTACTATGAAAAACATATGCTTCTAGAAATTATGAAAAGTATTTCTAAGTCTGTCAAGTCAAGAATCCTAACACCATTCACAATTGTTTACTTCTTAGTTTTCAGTAGAAATTAAGGCTTCTAAGGATTAAGAATGCTAATTAATATATGTAATTAAAACAGCTAGAAATAGGGAAATATCTCTGTAAGCAAAGGAAGTAAAATATGTGTTTTTGGTAAAGGCAGGAATTGAGGAATGAAGATGCAGTTTTTGATGAAAAGGAAAGTAAAAAGTCTGAAAAAAAAATTTTGGAAAGGAATTTTATGCATGGTCAGGACTGATTAAGAATGGAATGAATAACTTTTAATATCAAAAGTAAGCTGGTGCAAAATCAGAATCTGCTTTTCTCTCTGTTGACAAAGCTTTTTTTGGACTTCCAATCTACTTTTGATAACAAATTGAGAAAATTTCTTTACTTTTGAGTTATCACCTAGAAAACAAAGATTGTGTGCTTTGTCAAAATAATCTCCTGTGTTTGCTATCTTTCTCAGGTCTTTAATTACTTTAGAAAACCAAGTCCTCTCATTATTAAAATAGCTGAGTTTTGCTAATAGATATAGTATTATTTCACAGTGCTCTGTAATCCTATTTAGAAAAGTGCTTTAAAACCATTTTTTTTCTTGGATTTTTTTTTTTTTTTTTTTTTACGAACTTACCCAAATCAAATTCTAAATGAAGTCTTTTTGACCTGGAAGAAACTGGGATTTTTCCACAGGGCTCCTGATACATTCCAAAGAATTTTTTTAAACTAATTAGTCTTATTTGATATGCTAAATTACATGGAAAGCATTGTCAAATAAGAACTAATACTAAACCCTCTTTGTGTTGTACAGGCATACCCTGGAGATGGGGTAGGTTTGGTTCCAGAGCACTGCAATAAAACAAATATTGCAAGAAAGCGAGTTAAATGAACTTTTTGGTTTCTCAGTGCATACAGAAGTTATATTTGCACAATACTATAATCTATCTATTAAGAATAATAGCATTATGTCTAAAAAACAATTTGCCTACCTTAATTAAAATACATTATTGCTAAAAAATGATGACCATCATCTGAGCTTTCCATGTGTCATAATCACTGCCCACAGTAAACATAACAAATATAATAATGAAAATGTTTAAAATACTGCAAGAATTAAAGTTGTGACATGGAGACTACAGGTGAGCAACTACTGTTGGAAAAATGGTGCCAATACATTTGCTTGATGCATGGTGGCCACAAACCTTTAATTTGTAAAAATTTCAACATGTGTGAAGAGCATAAAGGAAAGCACAATAAAATGAGATATGCCTGTATAGGTACATAAGAGTTCTAGAAATTATGTGAAATTCCTAGAAATCTGTTATGTTCTGTGTAATGTTACCACTTGTGATTCTAGTTATTAATCTTAAATATTGTATGACATTCTTTGGGGCCCCATTCAAAAATGGGCAACTTGTTCATCTGATCAAATAGCTTTCTAACTGCTAGTCTCTTACCTCCTGGATTGCTATCGTCAGAACTGAGGCTCATACTAAATGGACTAAACCTGAGTATCAGGGAAATGACCCAGCTGACCTTCACGCACAGTCAGCAGCAACAAAATCTATAAAGATGGTGCCACATGTGGTTGAAATCCATTCCCCTTCTGCAAAAAACTGTCCCTCATGCTGGACTTCTGCCATCTTGATGTCCTTGTAACATGGCAACAGTCTTCTCTTAAATAGGAGAAATTAAGATGGATAAATGACGGCTATAAATTTACCCTTCAGTCTGGGCTATCAGAAACCCAAGATAAGCTGCTTGATTTTTTTTCCTGGCTCCCTGGAAAACCCTATTTTTTTGGTTTTTGCATTCTTTCACCCACCATAGTGCATCTAAGATGACTCAAATTTTGAATAGACATTAACAGGCAAACTTCAGTAAAACTGCAAAAACAGTCTACCAGCACTGTCTGACCTGCCAGGTCCTGGAAAACTACTTTTATCCCCAGAGGCCTCAGATCTCCTCCTTTAGAACTTTTGAACACCTGAAATTGAACTTCATTCAACTGCCACTTAGCATGGGTGGGTTACTCATATGTTCTTTTTATCATATGTGTGTTTTCTAAATGGGTTGAAGCCTTCCCCTGCCACAAGGCTGATGCCCTCATAGTGGCATAGGTAATGGGTTTCCCTCTTGGGGTACACCTTCCACAGTCGCCAGTGATCAAGCCACCCACCTCACCAGGAAAATCATACAAGCCTTAACAAAACCTTGCAAATAAATTTCTTAGACTTGTCACCGTCCCTATCGCCCTCACGCATGACGCAAGGTTAAAGGAACAAATGGGAACCTCCAACTTAAAATTCCTAAACTTGCCTAAACTCCTGGACTTCTCTGGTAAAAGTGATTGCCTTTGGTCTTATTGTTTGCAGTTCCCTCTTTAGGAAACATAAACTCACTCCACCTGAGACAGTCACTAAGCAGACCCAAGTCTATTTGTATACAAACCCTCTGCTGATCCCTGTTTTCTCATGCTCGTATGACCAGCTACTGTCAAATCTCTAATGTCATATGCACAAACATCATCAAGGCTAAATCAAAAGCCTTCCTAGATACCAATTTAAAGGATCCTGTTGGTCACAGTTGAGAACCTGGCATCTGGCTATTCTGAAAATGTTGTCAGAGGAAGACAGCCCTTGAGCCCATGGGAAGCGACCTCATCAGGTGCTCCAGGCCACTGACACTGAAGATTCCACTTCACATCTGGTCCTATATGGATGCTGGAAATTACCAAATTAAATTAAGGGAAAGAAGTAACTGATATCAAGGTAGACTTCTTCCAACCCAAATGATGGATCGAGACTTCAAACCTTAACTAAACATGAAACCCTTTTTTTTTTTCTTTTCCTTTCCTTTACTCTAGCTTGGAAAGATAACACCCTCATCTGTATCTCCCATGCCATTGTTAAGGTGGGGGGTGGGGGCAGGGGAAGGAGGCAGTGCTAACACCTGGGAAGAACAACCTTTTATTGCAGGCCAGGAGAATAGCTAACTGTACCCCTAACTTTTCACAGGAAAAATAAGACATCCCATTGGTCAACTCTCATTAGTTAGAAAGGACCTACCAGGAGGCTTTCAGGATACAGGATTCAGTTCTTGGCATGACCCTACTCCCTTGGTTAGGGATAAATGCAAATGAGGCTATGATCAGGAACTTTTCCTCAATTCTTTTTTTTTTTCCAAGCAAGATTTTATTATCTGAAAGAGAAAGTGGCTGCCCCAGAGGGAGAGAGAGAGAGGGAGCAGCGTCTTTTCCTCAATTATTGAATCTATTGCCCAGTCTCCGATAGCAGTCCAACCAAGGTCCTTAGAATCTCGGGCCAAAATTATTCTTGATTATAGGGTAGCCCTTATTTACCCTCTAGCTGACCAAGGAGGTATGTATGCTATAGCTAACACCACCTGCTGTACCCGGGTCAACACTTCTGGGGACACTTAAACCCAGTTACACAATATCACGGAGTAAGCCACTTGGCTTGAAGGGGTGACTCCTTCAATAGTCTTTCTTTGACTTATTTTATTTTGATTGGTTTGGGTATCAGGAACTATGGCTCCAAAGTACACTGGGAATTATCCTGTTTATAATTTCCCTAGCATAGTGTATCATCTCAAAAGCTTTAAATGTATGTTCACATTTTCACAGCTGCTAACTACTAAGCAGATGATCTCTCTGACACTGAAACGTCAGAGCAGAAAGGAAGCTGGCAGTGGCAATAATGCCTCAATTCTTGATCACACCTCTCACTTAGGCTAAGAATCTGATCAGAAGGGGCTAACTGTTAAAAAAGAATAAAGCCCAAAATGGAGTCATTGGCCCTCCATGACAGCAAACTAAGGCTTAATTACAGTGTCAGCCTACCCCAGGGATGTGACCTTTTAACAGTCAATCTGAAATGTCCAGATCAGAACTAGTGAGGTAATGAGCATGATAAAACTGCTGACATTCCCTTCACCTCCAAAAGAAGATGTCCTGGCCTGAAGCAATCATTTTCTTGTCTTTTGCTAATAACTTCCTTGCCCCACTGGCCTGCCTATGAAAACCTTCCATTTTGTACAACTCCTTGGAGCATCTTTCCATTTGCTAGATGGGATTCTGCCCAACTGATGAATCATTTAATAAAGCCAATTAGATTTTCAAATTTACTTGGTTGCATTTTGCTTTTAAACACATTTAATAGAGAAACAATATACATGATGTAGTGGGAAAATGAAGTTCATTGGAAAATTCTGGCATGATAAATTCTAGTTCTAGTCAAAAGAAAATTGCATGTTATAAGAGATTATTTAGCTACAAAGAAACATCTCAGAAAATTGATAACAAAAGAATCCTTTGCTAGAAAGAAAAGAAACCACATTTAATGGAATATATTGGGGAGGTTAATGAATTAAATATACTGAGTTATTCTAACCTAAATAATTTATAGGAAGCTAAAAGGAATATTTAGAAAAATGAAGTTCTAGAAATTAAATGGATAAAACATAATAACAATGTTGAAATGATTAAACTTGTCATTAAAAAATCTGATTTTAATAATAACGAAATTAGAAATTTGTCTATTAGGGAGTGGTAATACTTTGTTAACACAGACTTTGACATGTATGTACTATACCTGGAGAACTGATATTTAATCACAACAGTAGGTTTATATTACACAAAGTCACAAGGGAAATGAATTATTACACCTATTAACACACTGGCAATTTAAAAGGAAAAAGAGAACCAGTGATTTTTTTCACTGTATTGACACAAAGTTTAGCTAACAGAAGTCTCTTATAAGAGAGTAATACATAAGAGAGAATGAACCAAACCAAGTTAGGTAATAAAATCAGTGATAAAATATCTGGCCATTTGAGAAAAAAAAAGAAACAGAATTTTTATTGAGTAACTAAATGAGCAGACACAGTAACCTTAGTAAGCACTTGACTGCAGGCCTCCTAGGGTCTTCTCTGAAACATTAATTCAGATTGACTTCCATTAAAGCAGTCATATGACTTTAAATCAGTAGGAATAAATTAAAGCAAAGGATAATAATGAACCAATAATGCTTTAAGAGTTAGGGAAGGTCCCAGTGGGAATCCACAGACTTAGGAGTAAGGTTGACTTGTGACATCAATGAAAGGATTAATAACTCTCAAATTAAAATCACAGATGATGCCAAATAGGAAAGGAGAAGAAAACTCAAAAAGGAGAGAACCATTAGCCAGATTCTGTGACCAGTGAGAAATAAGTATCTGGAACTGGGATTTTAATGGATGTATATGCTCCTAAAAGCTTCAAAGTACATTTTTGACTATTGCAGCTAAAGGAATTCACAATAAAGCAAAACATCTTGTAATGTAAGAAATTCACCTTCCCACGTGAACAAAAAGTATGTATTCTAAGTTTTTCACTTTAGCAGGTTTTCTTAAAGACAAACCTACAGCTTCAAAAACAGCCAGCATAATCTGAAATCAACTTATTAAGGAAAATATGAATAATCAACATGTACTTTTTACCCTAGGAACTCAGAGTGAAATTTATCTTATGAGTATATGAGAGGGTATCAACACCAAAGATGAAAAGAAGTATTTTTTTAACCTTTTTTCAAACTAAATATAATTGCCAAAGAGACATGTGACAATTTTGTTTACATAAACTTTTTAAAAAATAGACATGCAATATATTGGAACATAACCAAATATGCCAACAAAAGAAAACTGAAAAGACCTAGGCTCATTTAAGTCATTTGAAACCAGCTTGGTCAGAACATTTAAATAACCTGCCTCCCCATGGCTACTAACAAGATAATGATTATAATTACTACTATTATTATTGTTATTATTATTATGCTATGTTAATTATTATTATTATACATTTTCCATGTACTGGAATACAGTACATGTGTTTTGTTTTGGTTTTTGTTCTTGCAATAAGGCTGAGTGGGTACTAATCCTATTCCCTGCCTCCTGGAGCACAGTAAGTCACCTCATTTGCAGGTTGACAGAAAAAGATGAGAGCAATGTTTTACAGAACAGAGCAATGTGACTGACTCACACTAAGTCATGTTCACAGCCTCATTAATATTGGGCTCTACCCAACCCAGTGAGTTCACCAGCTACAGACACCAAGTAACCCACACCAAGAATTACAGCTGTTTGCAGCAAAGCACTTGTGTGTGGGTTCAGTGTCAGAATTCCAAGCCAGAACAAGGGAAGTCCATTGCCCCAGACCCAAGTGGAGGTTCTGAGAATTGAGTAGGCACTCTACTAGAGGGGATGTGGCCAAGCCACAGGAAAGAATGGAGAGCAAAGCTCAGCATCCTGGACAAGTCATCCTTAAGGCACAAGGAAACAGTCCTCTAGAATCCACAGGGACTAAGCAGGGAGACAGCATCCAGCAATGGGAGGAGCTGGGGCAAACCAAGCTGGCTGAGAATGTGGGTAGGAGTGGAGCCTGTGGAGATTTTCTGAGACACTTGACAGGTTATATTATAGGTAACCAAAAGCCTTACAAGTGGATAGGAAGGCAGTTGGTGGGCCACTGGGCCAGTTCCTACAATAAAGACAGAAGAAACCCCAATAATAACAAACATTGATGACGCGAGCCTTATCTGTGAGGGCATGGCATGAGTCACATGGTTCATTGATAGGAATCCAATTTTTTTTTTCAGGCATCATTTTTACCTTTTTAAGCAAAATTTTTTGTAAGACTAATTTTACTTCCTTTCTTTGCCAATGCAAATTCTGAATGGAGCACCAATAGAAAGGGAAAAACAAGACAATAATGACAATTTTTGACATAAGCTTTAACAATAATTCTAAATTATCATTTGATGCTAGAAAAATTAGAATCAGAAGAAATGCAAAAATCCCTCTTCCAGCAATAGCAAGATAAGGTCGTATTTCTGGGAGACAATAGAAAGCAAGTCCTAAAAACATACTATTTCTTCTACTGGGTTTGTTTTGTTCTCTTAGAGCCCCAAGTCTGATGAATCCACACATGCACACACATAAACACCTGCAATACACACACACACAAACACAGACTGTGCCCACTGTGAAAGAAATAGAGCAAGAAGGCCCATTTCTGTATTTTGGGGCACTCTTTCTGCTCCTTTAAATAACCGACCCCACCGGCCCCACTCATAAAAAACCACATGAGCCAAGATGTCAGTAAGTGGACCCATGGAAGTCACAGGCCCACTCCAGGAACCACAAAAGGCTCTGGAGTTACCCTCATACATAACATAGCACCTGCTGGTTAGAGACCTGGCCAGAGATCTTTAAGTCAAGAATGGACCAAAGCAGCATAAAGACAGCTCATGAGCATATGCATTTAGGGCTACCTCCCTATGCTCCTTAGCAATTAAACTTGATTACAGCCAACAGCTGCTGTCATAATTATCAGAAGCCCATAGCAAGGGCATCTCATCAGGAAATTATTTAGTACCTGAAAGCTTTGTCTTCTTTCCTCCCACAGTTGCTCTTTACTTTGCAGGGGAAATAACAGACACTCCAGACCCAAGGAAGCAGAGTCCATGCATCCCTGTTCTAGGGAGGGAGGGCGGATGGATGCCTCCAGAAGAGGGGCTGCCCAGTCAAGAATACTGGTGATGTAATGGACCTCACTCTGCCTGGCTCAGGGCCAGCCTAACACACAGGGACCCAAGCAAGGCAGTCAACACAGGCACACTGAACACAGTTTACGAGGCAGGCAACCCATTCAGAAAAGCCACAAGAGCAACTATACCTTGCCAGCTACAATGAAAACTAACACCATTCTATTTCCAAACAGGATTTATTTTTTAAAAATATTGACATCCCACTTATTTGAGCCATCCTATTTTAACTGCATCACAGATATTAACTCATAGCTAGCTCACAATGATCCAGTGTAAACAGAGGTGGTAGCAAGCAGAGAGAGGCCACAGAACCTGCCCCTACTTACACCACTGGCCCTGGCAGAACTGGGGTTAGATCATGATAAATCATCCAGAATAGCTGGTGCTAAATAAATCATCAAACTAGTTCCTTGGGCATCAGGATCTACTTGCAAGTTTTAGAAACACAGTAGACAGTATATAATGACATCCCTCTCTACTGCTCCCATCCTTGATCAAGCTTTAAAAAAACCACCATAGATTAGATTAGAAGTCTTCTGGTGTGATCAAGACACTTTACAGAGGTAGATCATTTTACAGAAAAGGTAACTGAAGTCCTTGAAGGTTAAGTGATTTGGTCAAAATTATGTCAGTAATTACAGTTGAGTCTGTGTGAAATTACAAGAGCCATCCAGATATGGTCTCCCACTTCTACAGAACAGGATGGCCTAGCAGGTCTAAGTCCTGTATTTTCATTTCGAAAGTGGTAAGAGACATCATATAGGTGAATAAATAAGTGTCCCATGAGAATCCACGTAAGGGTCCCACAGGCCTCTCCCTTGACAGCAATAGCTCCAGAAACTAACAGGAAAGAAAAGTGTGCACAGAGAACAGCATGGCCAAAACCCCAAATGCAGCACTTGGGAGGCACAGTACCCACCACTCTTCCTTTCTTGCATTAGCCACCATTGCTGCCACAGATCCTAATTAAAGAAAATTAAAACCAACTTTTTTTTAGAGTTTCACAACAATGAAATACCTAGAGACATTTTAAAGACCAGCAAAACCAAATTTTAGAATCATTATTCTAAGATGTATATATTTTTAAAGTTAGTCTTTCTCGTGGAAAATTTTTCAGACTTATCTGAGGAAGATTTGTGTATCTCATTAAAAGTTGCTGCTGCCCCACAACATAAGCTGGTCACAGGGAAGGTAGTATGGCATGAAGAATATAATCAATGATTCTGTGACATCTTTCTACATTGACAGATAGTAACCGCAGCAGAGGTGGTGAGGATTTAATGATATGGTTAGCTGTTGAACCACTGTGCAGCATATTTGAAACTGACGTAAGATTGTATATCAAGGATACTTTTAAAAAAAAAGTTGCTGCTGCCCCTCACTTAAGGAAAGCCATTAAAATGTAGTTCAAATAAGGAAACGATCCCCTTCCAGCTGAAATTCAACACTGAGATATAAGTATATTTCTAGACAAAATACTGGCAAATATTTTTCACCCAATAATGCAAAGACACTGCAAGTGAAGATGGTTGGTCCATCTTTACACACACCATATGATTTCACTTACATGTGAGATCTAAAAAACTAAGCAAACAAATAAATGAGCAAAACAGAAACAACTCACAAACACAGAGAACACACTGGTGGTTGCCATATAGAGGAGGTGGGTGGAGAGGTAGGAGAAATAGGTGCATGGGGCTAAAGAGGTACAAACTTCTAATTATAAAATAAATTAATCTTGGGGATAAAAGTAGGGCGTAGAGAATATAGTCAATAATATTTAATTTCTTTGTATGATGACAGATGTAACTACATATATTGTGAGCATTTAGTAATGTACATAATTGTCTGATTACTATGTTGTACACCTGAAACCAATGCAATAATGTTTACCAACTGTATTTTAATTTTTTATAAAAGTCAATTTCCAGCCAAAAGTTCTAAGGTTTGGAATTCATTACACACAATTTTATTCACTTAAATTTCTCCCCTCTCTTTACTAAAAAATTTTAAAATTCTTACATTTCTATGTTCTTCATAAGACTTGAAGGCCAAAAAAGCAGGAAAAAATCTGACAAAACCAAAACCCATTATTATTATTATTATTATTATTATTATTATTATTATTATTATTATTATTATTACAATGATGATGATTAAAGTATTATAACTAAGAACTCCCATATACTAAAAAGTCAGAAACTGGATCATTCAATTTCAGACTTGCAAATTATATAATTTTATCCTGCTGAAAATATTAATTATATGAATATGCTCTCTGCTTTTCAGCAGCAGTAACTTGCACCTGGTTTTCCAGGTTATATTAGGTAACAGGGATTAGCATTTTTGCAGGGTGACAGTTTCACAAGCAATCATAACTCTGGGGAAGTCAGACCCTGAATTTACCACCAGGCAATACACAGCTGTCTAAAAAAGGAGCAAAATGAAGGTCTTTTCTCCAAGGACAGCTGTCACATGGAGACATAGCTCAAGCCACAAGGGTGTGGAGGAGGTGCTCAAGAGACTAGCCGCTGATGGCTCAAGGAAAGGCGGAATGGGCTATAACCCCTCTCCAGACCTGAGTCCCAAGTTCCAGAGCAAGATCATTTCAAGCCAAGCTAAAAGGGCACAGAACTGGAGAATTGGAGGTGATGGGAATCTAAGAAACCACCAGTCTTACTTATTCTTCTCCTTTAAAGATAATGAAATTAAGAAACTCTGCCAAAGTCACACCAGAAATTTATGAATTTTCCCTCCCCTCAGCTCTCCCTTACATCAATGGTTAGAGCTCAGGTTTTAACAAGGACCTTGAGGGCTGCTTTTGCCACTTTTTAGATGACCTTGAGCATATTATTTAACTTAAATTTCCTCATCCATAAAATGTGTAAAATAAAAGTAGTTGCCTATTTTTTGTAAGGGAGCCAAGACTACACAATGGTAAAAGGAACTCTGTTCAACAAATGCAAAAGAATAAAGGTAGACCCTTATGTTATACCATATACAAAAATAAACCCAAATTGGATTAAAGACCTAAACATAAGACCTAAAACTATTAAATTTCTACAAGAAAACAGACGGAGAAAAGTTCAGAACACTGGAGCTGGCAGCGATTTCTTAGATGTCACACCAACAGCAAAGGCAATAAAATAAAACATAGACAAATGAAACTACACCAGACTTGAAAACTTCTAAGTGCATCAAAGGAAACAATCAACAGAATGAAAAGCCAGCCTTTAGAATGGAACCAAATAATTATAAATCATATCTGATAAGAGGTCAATATCCAGAATATATAAGTAACTTCTACAAACCAACAAAAAATAATAAGCCAATTAAAATGGCAAAACACTTAGATAGATAATTCTCCAAAAACTATAAATGAACAATAAGCATATGAAAAGATGTTCAACATCATTAATCATTAGGGAAATCTCAATCAAAATCACAGCGAGCTACCACCTCACATCTCTCGGGATGGCCACTATCAAAAGAACAGAAAATAACAAATGTTGGTGAGAATGTAGAGAAGTTGAAAACCTCATGCACAGTTGGTGGGAATATAAAATAGTGCAGCCATTATGGAAAACAGTATGAAGGTATCTCAAAAAAATGAAAAATAGAGTTACCAAAAGATCCAGCAGTCCCACTTCTGGGTATATATACATTAAAAAATTGAAATCAGGATCTCAAAGAGATACTAGCATTCCCACATTCACTGTAATACAATTTTCAATAGCCAAGATGTGGAAACAACTTAAATGTCTATTGATGGATGATGGATAAAGAAAATGTGGTATATACATATAATAGAATAGTATTCAGCCTTAAAAAAGAAGGAAATCCTATTATACACAAGAACATGGATGAACCTTAAGGACATTATGCTGAGTGAAATAAACCAGTCACAAAAAAAGAAATACTGTTTGATTCCACTCATATGAAGTAGCTAAAGTGGTCAAAATTGTAGAAACAAAGAGTGGATGGGTAGTTGCCCAGGGTTGGGGGCAGAGGGAGTTAGTGTTTAATGGATATAGAACTTCAGTGTTGTAAGATGAGAAAGATCTAGAGATCCAGTGAGCAACAATGTAAATATTCTTAACACTACTAAACTGTACACTTAAAAATGGTTGATGGTAAATTTATATTGTTTTTTTTGACCCAATAGAAAGGGGGACAAAAACAGCTGCCACACACAGTTGTTCTGAGGATAAAATAAAATAAAGCATTTAGCACAATACCTGGTATGTATTTAACACCCAAAAATATTTGCTATTAAAAACAGCCCTTGTTAAGAATGCAGCACTCCAGTTTGAAAAAGACAGATGCACCCCTATGTTTATCGCTGCACTATTTACAATAGCCAAGATATGGAAGCAACCTAAATGTCCATCAGTAGATGAATGGATAATGAAGATGTGGTACATATACACAATGGAATATTACTCAGCTATAAGAAAAAAACAGATCCTACCATTGGCAACAACATGGATGGAGCTAGAGGGTATTATGCTCAGTGAAATAAGCCAGGCGGAGAAAGACAAGTACCAAATGATTTCACTCATATGTGGAGTATAAGAACAAAAGAAAACTGAAGGAACAAAACAGCAGCAGAAGCACAGAACCCAAGAATGGACTAACAATTACCAAAGGGTAAGGGACTGGGGAGGATAGGTGGGAAGGGAGGGATAAAGGCGGGAAAAAAGAAAGGGGGCATTACGATTAACATATATAGTGGGGGGGGCACGGGGAGGGCTGTGCAACACAGAGAAGACAAGTAGTGATTTTACAGCATCTTACTATGTTGATGGACAGTGACTGTGAACAGGTATGTGGGGGGGCCTTGGTGAAGTGGGGAGCCTAGTAAACATAATATCCTTCATGTAATTGTAGATTAATGATACCAAAATAAAACTAATTTAAAAAAATCAAAAAAAAAAAAACAGCCCTTGTTAGGCCCCACATGTGAAACCATATTGAAGGTTTGGGTGTTTGTTTTTTTTAATTAATTAAGCTTTCATTTCTTTTTAAAAGAAATTACAGGTCTTACAACCCCTCATTAACTCTATCCTACATCTCCTCTTGAGGTCCAACTATTTGGTTGATGAGCTCTACTTTAGAAGGCTGAATAATCACTTCATATCTTTCCTGAATTCTTCATCTCGATGTTTTCTTTTACTGAAGTCACCACCCCTAAAACAGAGTTCAGATATCAGGGAAAATAGCATACCACTCACTCCCTTAGTATGCATATCCACACACACAAATACATTTCCTCTTCAAAGGCTACAGTATTCTCAATTTTAAAAATATGGTCCAGAAAATGCCTATGGTTAAGAACATTTTTAAGATAACAGGCACTGAAGTCTCAATAAAAACCATAAAAGCCTGTATATTTTTACATCCACTAAAAATAATCTATTATGGCACACTATACTATCTTCTATAATCTACTAATAACACAGTATTGGAGAGATACTATAGTATCTATGAGGAATAGTGTGGCAATGAGTAACGCACAAGTCATTTGCATTTGCTACCCCTTACTTGCAGAAAGCCTTCTTATTTACAAAGACATGTTTTCCTGGGTCTCCTCCATTCAAATATTCAATGCCTTCTGATTCTAGGACCTAGAGATTTCTACTTGCAATTCCAAGATATAAAAAACACATGATAGAGAGTAACTTGAATGCTTAAGATGAAAAAAAT
Organism: Manis javanica; assembly: GCF_040802235.1. Classification (NCBI taxonomy): domain Eukaryota; kingdom Metazoa; phylum Chordata; class Mammalia; order Pholidota; family Manidae; genus Manis; species Manis javanica. The sequence continues at coordinate 157,787,647 of NC_133157.1, forward strand.
GTTTAGAGCATCACGATTCTTTGTAGTGGGGGGGCTGTCCTGAGTGCCGTGGGATGTTCAGCAGCAGCCCTGGCCAAAATACCACTAAATTTAAGGAGACCCAGTACAAGTTGTGACAATAAAAAATGACTGCAAAAATTACCAAGTGTCCCCTGTCCAGGGGATGGAGGGTGGAGGTGAGGGAAGCAATCGCTCCTGGTTGTGAACCACTGTTTCAGGAAGACCTGCAACCTACACAGTTTTCATTAGTACTGTGCATGGTTTTTGGTGGAGGACAACCAGGCAGCTGGCCAATCCCCATGCCTTTTTCTGTAGAACAGGCTAACGGGAAAACCTAGGTGGTAGCACTAGCTCCTGCAGGAGCATCCAACACAGCAGTACACGTGGACATGTCTATTTCTGCATTCCAGTCACTTTCCCCAGAAAGACACAGGAGAGCAATCCTAATGCCCAGGTATGTCTCTTCACCCTCATTTCTCTCTCTTAGAATGCCTACTCTAAAATCCACTTTGCCTCCATTTTTTTTCCGGAATCCCTATTCCTTCTTTTTGAAATTATGCCCAAAAAGAATGACTTGAAATTCCCACACACTTGAAAACACACTCTCATAGTCAAAATACAGACATGTGTCAATCAACATGTGCTACAATGATGTATAGGCTGGGGAGGAGTGACTCGACCATCCAAGGACTTGGGCTTTTAAGAATAACCATTTTTGTAGTAAAAATTTTTTTCAAAATACAGATAAGTTTATAATCCACAAATCAGTTTAGATTCAAAACAAGTTGGGTATATGACTTGAGCAAATCCTTTAATCTTTCTTTTTTTAAAACCATCATAACCATTGTAAAGGGTAGTATTAAGTAAATGCACACTGTTGGTGCAACAGATCTACAGGACTTTTTCATCCTGGAAAATACCCATTAAACACTAAGTCCCATTCCTCCTTGCCCTCAGGCCCCACCATTCTGCTTTCCGTTGGTATAATGTGACTGTTTCAGAAACCTCATATAAGTGCAATCACACCATATTTGTCTTTTTGTAATTGTTGTATTTCATTTAGCACAGTGTCTTCAGGGTTCATCTATATTGTAGATGAATGTCAGAATTGTCTTCCTTTTTGTATGTGTGTGCCTTTTATTTATCTATTTTTATGTAATGAGGTATAACTGATGTACAATATTATATCACTTTCAAGTGTAAAATACAGTGATTTGACATTGTATATATTATGAGATGGATACCACAATAAGTCTAGTTACCATTAGTCACCTTACAAAGTTAATGTTATTGACTATATTCCCCTTAGTGTGTATTATATCAATTCTTCCTTTTAAATAAAATGAACACTCAAGAATCCATTCCTTGGTTGCACTAGCAACATTTGAAGTGCTCAATAGGCACCTGCAGTTAGCAGCTATTATACTAGACAGTGTAGCTCTACTGTGGTTATTTGTATATACATTTGTCTTCCCCACTAAATTTACTTATACCTTCCCCTTGCCTAGCATAAGGCTTGGCACAGAAATGGTGTTCTATGGTTGTTGACTAGAGAAGAAAAATGGATATGGAAGTCACTTGACTCAATTACAACATTAAATCAAGCTCAACTTTTGTTAGGAAAATAAATGGCAGTTATGAATACACGTGACCAGGCCTGTTAGTTAACAGCCAGATGAAGAGAGACATAGGGCAAGGTCCCAAATGAAGGAGCTTCTATCCTCACAGAGCTTGGGGCCTGGCTTGGTGGCATGTGGAGGCATTCTGGTTTCCCAAGCATACAAGCTCTCTCCAACAGAAGCAGGATGCAAGAGCAGAACTGCCTTCCTTTTAAGGCTGAATAACATCCCATTATAAGTATATACACATTTTGTTCATCCATCCATCTATGGACACGTGGGTTGCTCCAGTTCCTGGCTGTTGTGAATAATGCTGCTATGAACATGGAAGTATTGGTATCACTTCGAGATTCGGATTTCAATCCTTTAGGATAAATACCCAGAAGTGGGATTGCTGAATCACATGGTAGTTCTATTTTTAGTTTTTTAAGGAACTGCTATCCTGTTTTCCACAGCACAAACCCTTTAACTTTGGAGTCTGGATTTCCTCACCTACCAAATGGTCATCTTCACAAATGGGGCTGAATGAGATTACGTCTGGGACTCATACTGGCTTGACTATTACTACAGAGAGAACTCAGCCAACCAACCAGCTCGTCCCCATTTCTGTCTGAGCCCCCTCTGCAAAAGAATAACTTCTGACCCTCATTCTCCAAAACCATTTCCAATACACCCAGCTCCTACATTTATCTGTGACCAAACTCCCAATGCATTGCTAACATTTCTAGATTGTTCAGAAAGAAAAAACAGAACCAAGCACATGGGCTTGTTTACTTTTTCTCCACCAAGGGGTCTTACAAGGTGAACTCACCTGGGGCTGCCCAGCTTGCAGACTCACCACAGACACGCAGAGGTCTGCTAACAGAGAGAAACCCTTCAACCCAGAGCCTCCAGGGTGGTGAGAGGAATAAAGAAAGTGGCACTTTCTTTAGTTAACATCAGAATGAACACTCTTTGTCTGAGGCTACTTTCTCTCTCTGAACTTAGCAGTGATTACAATGTCACACAACTGTAGAGTTTAAAAGTAGCCACAGAATGTAAATTAATTCAACCATTGTGGAAAGCAATATGGAGGTTCCTCAAAAAACTAAAAATAGAATACCATTGGGCCTGGGAATCCCAATACTAGGAATTTACCTGAAGAAAACAAGATCCCTGAATCAAAAGACATATACACCCCTATGTTTATCTCTGGACTATTTATAATAGCCAAGATATGGCAGCAACCTAAGTGTCCATCAGTAGATGAATGGATAAAGATGTGGTGCATATACACAGAGGAGTATTATTCAGCCATAAGAAAAAATTCCTACCATTTCAACAACATGGATGGAGCTAGAGGGTATTTTGCTCAGTGAAATAAGTCAGGTGGAGAAAGACAAGTACCAAAAATGATTTCCCTCATTTGTGGAGCATAAGAATAAAGTAAAACTGAAGGAACAAAACAGCAGCAGACTCACAGACTCCAAGAAGGGACTAGCAGTTACCAAAGGGAAGGGGGTAGGGAGGGAGGGAGAAGGGGATTAAAGGGCATTATGATTAGCACACATAATGTAGGGGGGTCACGGAAAAGGCAGTATAGCACAAAGACAAGTAGTGACTCTATAGCATCTTACTACACTGATGGACAGTGACTGCAATGGGGTATGATGGGGGGGACTTGATAATATGGGTGAACGTAGTAACCACAAGGTTGCTCATGTGAAACTTCATAAGATTGTATATCAATGATACCTTAATAAAAAAATTTTTTTAAAGTAGCCACAACTTATGAAACACCCAAACTGGCATTTTGCTTTCACAAATGCAGTAATGGTGGGTTCTTCCTAATAAAGCCGACCTTCAATCAGCAGCTCGTTTTGCCAACAGCAGCTCCAACCCAAAGCCCAGAGAGTAACTTCCCACCTGTGAGAGGAGCCAAAGATCTGTGGTCTTTAGATCTTTGCTACTCAAAACATAGTCCTCAGACCAGCATCACTGAACTCACCTGGGAGCATATTACAAATGCAGAATCCCAAACCCCACCCCAGACCTACAGAGGCAGAATCTGCACCCTGGAAAAGGTACCCTAGTGATTCAGACATATAATAAACTATCAGAAGGGCTGCTTCAGACTGCATACATCACAGAACCCATAGCCCTGGGAGGGGAGAGGTCAATAAAATCATGTACAGAAACTGTATAATAAATACTACTAAAAAGGCTGTTCTCTGTTACATGCAGATGGGTGAATAAATCAGTGAGCACCCAACTTTTTCCACAGTGAGGCAGTAAGCCCTTTTGCTTTTTAGTTAGAATCTGGTTGGTTTGTTTCTCAGCATCTTAGACTGACTAGCTTGTCTTAGAGGCCAAAAGTGACCACCACACAACCTCTATAAATTCAGTCATTGCTAAGGGAAGATAAGATGCACCAGTCTGCACACAGATTAAGCGTACATGTGAAACACGAACATTGCAACAAGGAGCTGCTCCAAACCACAGATGCTGTGCGGTTCTCACTCTGCACAGCCTCCATTCCAGCTGTTTCTCCACATGTCCTGGATCATTTCCTCAAATCCCTCAATGACCATTCTCCCTCAGATTAGTGTTCAGTGGAGATTTTCTTATTTATTCATGATTTGTACAGAGCTTACTTTCCAAAAAGGATTTTATGTGACTTACAAAAATGAACACATTGTAAACAAGACAAGCAGAATAAAAAAGCAGTTAAAAGTTTTAGAAAAGAATGTATATTCCCACACGATCCTTCCTGTTTTAGCTCCCCCATACCCCTGTCACTGTTCTTCCCCAGGAAATTGGAAGGGGATTAATGAGATTGATGAATTTGAAAATCAATAAATGTTCAGCTCAACTCCTCTGTTTTGCCTCTTGGGAGTGGGTAGGCACATGGGGAGTAAAAAATCTGCCCTGTTCCCTCTTGGTACCTGTGCTCCCACAACCGACCCCGTATGAGGAGACCCAAGGCTGCCACACTGTTGAGACCCAGCATTGCTTGTGGCCAGGTGGTAAACCTCTTTAACGGCTGGATTATTAAAAAGTTCATTTGCACAAAGATATGAGATATATTCTTCAATCTCACTTCTATCAGTTTTAAAACCAATATTTTGGCCCCCATGAATTTACTCCTTTGACTTATTTCTCAATTAATTTAGAACTCAGGCAAGGGGAAAGAGCATTATTTATTGGGCCCTTTCAAAATCCTAATAACAAGATCAGGAAAACTAATGTTACGAGCCACTTAGGGTAGGGCATTAATACTGGTCTGGAAAAAAATGTCCTTCAAGTACTGACTCTGTGGCATCTTACTACACTGATGGACAGTGACTGCAATAGGGTGTGGGGGGGACCCCATAATATGGGTGAATTTCATAACCACATTGTTTTTCATGTAAAACCTTCATAAGAGTGTATATCAATAATAAAAAAATTTTTTTTAATATCCTAAATTTTCTGGCTACTGAGACAAAAGGGAAAACATGACCAGTGTGGCAGATATAACTAAAGGCCACTCAGTATTCACTCCACCTTCATCTTACCTTTCCCTCCCATACAGACTGGAATATTTAAACTTTGCCTTCCCAAAAGTCATGTTACCTAGAAGAGACCAGGGCTTCCTACTCTGGCCATTGGAACATCTTTGAGAGTAAGTAGGGATGCCTCTTCATTTTCTCCTTCTCTGAGGAAGAGGCATGAGATGCCTGGGGGGCATCAGCCATTGCTAAGAAGTGGGTAGGAAGAGAGAAGAAGCTGGTGCTATTAAGGCCATACCAGCCCTTCACCACCTGTTCTAGTTGGATTGTAGCTCAAGATAAATAAACACCTAATTTATGAAAGCCATGGATGCATTGGAGTTATATGGTACTAAGGAATACTGAACTGAAAGATATATATATATCCATCTTTCATTGTTCTTATTACAATAAATAAAATCGTATGTATATACATATAGATTGCTCTATATAATATTGCTGAACACTAAGATTTCTCTATATAATTTTTCTAAGAAGTGACTTTTCTCTTTCTCATATACAAAAATATATATGTTTAAGAGTTTGAATACTCAGAAAAAGCACTATATCTTAGAAAGAACACAAATATATATATATTTATACACACACATATGTGTATGCACACATATATTATGTTTATATCACTATAAAATCTTGGTGAAATAGAACTCAACTAATTCAAAGCTTACTATACTTTTAAAAGACTGAGGAAATGTCAGAAAAAAAAGAAGCCATCAGTTAAACAAAATACTGCTTTATTTTAAAACAATGATGATTACTTCCGAGTATGTCCTGGGATGGGTTCTTGTTCACCAAACGTCCTGCCGGTCTCTGTGGGCAAATGAAGACCCACAGTGGTGAAACTGGGACTCCACAGAGCCCCTCAAACTTCAAAAGAGCTATTGTTATGTAACACTAGGCACAAATACACATTACAGAAATGCTCATACACCAAAGAATGGTGGGCATCAAAGGCTGATGTGCAGGAGCCCTGGTAATAAAACCTTGGGTTCACAGAAGATGACATTACTGGAACACTGACCAAGATTGCCCCGGACAATGTTTCTAAGGAGGGATTTCCTAAGGGCAATGGTTTAATTTCCCAGCTAATGTTTCTTTCCTTTTTTCCAATCACAAAAAAGTATGTTTAAGGGCTTTCAAGTTCAGAAACAATGAAATTTCTCTCACTCATCTGCTGCCTTTCTAGGATGAGTCTGAATTCCTCTTTAACAGAGCAGAGTGCCGCCTCTTACAGTGGGCAGAACGCTTGCACACAGGGAATCCCGTTTGGTCCTCCAGCTGTGACAGTGAGGATAGCAAAAATAACAATCCCCACATGGAAATAGAGGCTGGGAGAAGTTAAGAGATTTTTCTGAAGTCTCATAACTAGTCAGTGGTAGCCAGACTAAAATATAACTCCTCTACCTCCTCATCCATAGCTCTTTCAAAAGCACTGTGTCAATTCCAAGCCTTCTCTGTGGCGGGAAGTCAGGGTCGACACACCAGGGAGTGGAGTGTCTGCACCCACACTGCTTGGCCAGGGATCGGCCTCTGCCAGTCACTACTTATCCTGAGTATCACCCAACTGCAGCTATGGCTTTCTATTCTAGAAGGGCATTCTTGTATTTTCCTACCTGGTTAGCCATCCTTTCTTATTTCCCTGTTGGTTCATGAGTATCTTTTCCCGAAAAGATCAAATTTCTCTTTCTCCTTGAGATATAATTACAAATCTTGATCTAGTTGCCAACCTCACTTTTTACAAAGCTTCTACAAAGCTTTCTCTATGCTCCAGGTCAACACTAACCCTCTTTCCTTGCAGAAGGAGTTAGAGCATTTAGTGGGTATAAAGTATAAAGGCTGCTGTGTCTCATCTATGACCACACCTCTTCGTTAAAGTTGCCAGAATGTTAACATCAAACACTCAAAAGATTAATAGATACATTTACATTCCATCTCAATGATTTTAACATTAATTCAAATATTTGTTCTTGCCTGCTATTACTAAGCTGCTACCTGCTTTTTTTTCTCTTCGGTGGTTGTAATGAGAAGTTAGGAACACTGACAGAAATATTAAGAAAGGGGTGAGTAGTTTAAAAGGCAATAAAGAAGAGAAAACAATTTTGTGAAAAGTAACAAGATATTTAACCAGTTATTTATTAGGAAAAATCCCACATCATAATAGACTAACATGGCTCACGTTCCAAGAATCCAGCAGTCTCTCTTATTCTAATTTGTACAGAAGTTACCTATAAAACCTACTTTAAAAGGTTTAGAGAACGATCTTGTTTTGCATGTTTTAGTGACTTTAGTCTGTTCTGCAGCCTTCTGTACCATCCTCAGAACTCCGCTGAACATGGCCCACCCTTTGCTTTCAACTGACTCTCAGCGCCTCTTGACAAAGAGCATGCAGACGGAGGGGAGTTCAAGGTCTCTGGGGTCAGACAGGCATGAGTTTGAAGCCCTTAAGCAAGTCACTTAAACTCTCTGAGCCTCAATTTCCTCATTCATGAAATAGGGAAAACAATTCCCATCTCATAAGGTCATTGAGAACACTAAATAAGATAGTACATGTAAGATTCCTGGTACTCAAACCACCGCAACATTCACTGAGATCCATTTAATATGAAGCAGAATTCTCACAAGTTTCCCAAAGAACGTGTCTTAAGTCATTCAGTAAAATTTTTTTTTTAAACCAATGATTTTTCAATACCTAAAGAAAAAAAAGGAGGAGGTGGAGTAGGAGGGAAAAGCAAATATCATTTGTGTAACTCTCCTCCCCTTGCATGTTATCACTCCACACCCCCACCTCAAACTGGCAACAGTCCTCAGGTGCTGGGACTCTCATTTTTGGTCATCCCAAAAATAGCACAGTGCACAGCACAGAATATATACTTGCTATTTTTCTTCTTGGTGAGCAGTCACTACCAGAAAAGTTAGATTTCAGGCCTCTTATTAGTGGATGTTCTCTGTATACAGCTCTGCCTGTGTTTTTGATGGAGCAAATTTTGTGTAAATGATACCCAGAAATGGGGTAGAGAAGGGGGATCTAAGTGTTCCAAGTAAATGGAGGCAAAGATCAGCAAAAATGCAAAAAAAAATTGGATATTTACAGAATCAAGGTATCACTCTAAAGATTACATATTACTTTTAGAGGAAGAAATGTATGTTTAAGATGGAAAGCCTTGGCAATCACCCACTCAACCAAGTGATCAAACTTAACATCACTAATGAATTTCCAGACGCATGTAATATGGTATATAGCATCCGCTATGAAGTAGTCAGACCAAAAATGTTTGGTCTAAATCTAATCAAACTTTTAGCCTGAACTTCAGGTATACAAGAAATACAGGGAATGGAGAAACACGGTGATGCAAGAAAATCATGAGATAATCAGGAACATTTCACAAATCAGCTAACCTCATCCCTTCAAAAAGTCTATGTGATGATGAAGAAAAAAGTTGAGACACTGTTCTAGATTACGAATATACTAAAAAGGCTAACAGCCAAATGTAGTATGTGAGTGAATTTTGATTGGTTCCTCATTTGAAAACAATATAGTTATAAAAGGCATTGAGGGGACAATTGAAATTTGGATATGGATTGGATATTTGATGACATTAGAGAATGATTAACTTTTTTAGGATGTTAAAGGTCCTGCAGTTATATAAAAGAAAGCCCTTATTTTTAGAAAATGCATTCTGAAATATAGCAGTGTCTGCAGTTACTTTCAAAGGACTTAGCTCCCCAGCCAAAAAATATATTACATACATACATTCCCACATATACAAGCTGATAAAGCAACTATGACACAGTGAATAATGACTGGGTCTAGAGAGTGGATATACAGGTGTGAATTGTACTATTATTTCAACTTTTCTATATATTTGAAGATTTGTCATAATAAATATTAGAAAACATGAAGCCAAAGTAATAAACAAGCTATTCCTCTCTGCTCTGAATGGAAATGTCTTTCTCTTGCATTTAATAATAAAAATAAATTATAAAACTCGTGTCCTAAAACATTTGGGCCAGTTAATGGGGACCAGAAATGGTTCAGACACCCTCTATAACAAATTCTAGGAACAATAATACTAAGAAAAAAAGCATACCCTTCTTAAATGATGGGTATCATTTTCATGGTCCTTTGAAACCTTGTTATTCCCACACCAAGGATCTTATCAGCAGATGGCTAATAAATTGTTAAATGTAGCTAGTATTCACTTATTTAACATTCAGTTTCTAATGATGTAAAATCCTTTATATTATTTTTGTTGGACTCTAGGAAAGAAATAGAAGAAAACAAAGATCTCATCAGCGCAATTGATACTCATTCTTTTCCAGGGTTCAAATTCACCCCTTAAAAGTTCAGAGTTGAAGCGGCAACCGAGTACAGGAGGTGCTGAAAACCATGCATATTTCTAGTAACGCCGTTTTTCTACCTGCTGCAATGGCTGCATGGCCTTCACAGGAGCACCCTGTAATTACCCTAAGCACCCCTGCCCACGGGGGCTGGTTCCTGCAAGTCAACTCACCAAATCCAAAAGCCAGTGCTTTTCCGAAAGGAGTAATGATTATGCTTTCAAGTTCATGTAATGGAGGGTTTTCAATCAACAATAAAAAACAGCTTTGGATAAATTTTACAACTTGTGAGCATGCTTCTGCATAAAGATAACCTAGTTATGTGACATTACTCAAGTTTTTTGTGTTTTTTTTTAATAGCATTGCAGGTGATATGGTAGAAATACAGGAATGGAGGCAATAAATCATGTTTTACGTAGGCTGGGTTCTCCATTAGCCCTGCTGCCGGTGACAGGAATGAGAAGCAGCTGTAGATGAAACCAGTAAACAATCGAGAACTTCATTCCACATGCCAGGTACCTCTATTCCTTCCTGAACTTTCTAGAAGGACAGCTGGTAAACATAAATTTGATAAATTAGAGTTTCTCCAAAAGTAGGCAGCAACACAGAAAAGAGTATGAAGTGTGACTCCAAAAACTAGTTCAAAGAATTCTCAACTATTTCTCTCCCAAACTGAAACGCATCACACTAAGGCTAAAACATAAAATAAACTGAAGCTTAATGTTTTCAAAATATGTAATATATTATATATAGTTATATATATATATATATAATCTCATCAGCATGATTGATGAGTATATACATATGTATGTGCATGTGTGTGTGTGTGTGTGTATACCTCTAGAAAAATGTGATAGTGTTTCCTTTTGACTTTCTAGTTCAAGTGTATCTGAGAGGACAGGAAAGTCTTACCTAAGTACAGGGATGCATTTTCTTTCTTGACATTGTCATCTAAGTAGGTTGGTCCCAGGGTATAAATAGGTGTGGAGCCCATTCCAATGAGAATCTGAGCGCAGATGAATAAAGCCACATAGACCCAGTGATTATTTCCTCCCGAGTCCTTCAGGCAGGCGGGAGGCTCCAAAGTCACTGTGGAGTTGCCATCCTGGCACAGACCGTCGTTGGAGGCCGAGGCATTCAACTCTTGGATCTGGTAAGGAGGCGAGATGAAGTGAGGTAAAGTGAAGAGGGCAGCGCCCACGGCGATGAAAAGTCCGCCCACCGCCAGCCACAGGGGCCGCCGACCCCGACCACCAAAGTAGCTGACGAACACCACCACCACCAGGCTCCCGATGTCAAAGCAGCTGACCAGCAGCCCCGACTCGGAACTCTTCAGACTGTAGCGCCTTTCAATGGTGGTGATGACACTGCTCAGGTACCCGGAGACCATTAAAGCCTGGATGAAGGTCAGAAAGCACATGCAAACCAGAAAGCAACGGGAATCAGTGAGGACCACATAGAGGCACCTTCTCCCCTGTAGTGTGGCCAAAGCGGAGGACACCGACACGGTTTTGCTGTCGTCCACCCTGTGGTTACAGTCCACGAGCCCTACCACCTCTGATGAGGTAGATTGGGCAAAAGGGCTGGAGGTCAACTGGCTGGGGCCTTGTTTCAACTCCTGATGGCGCAAGGAATCTGTACGGCCTAAGGCTGGCTTGCCGCCTACACTCGCTGGACTAAGGTCTGGCCGGTAGGAGGCGCTGTGCAGAACCGGTAAACTCCTGGACCGCAGGGTCTCGGGTTCGTGCTGCTTCTGGACAGCTCCTACTGTGGCCGGTGCTTCCAGCTGCTCTCCCGTCTGGGGCTGCAGCCCAGTACCTTCGTCCATGGCTCTTAGAATTCAGATTTGACCAATGATTACATTCAAAGACTCCGAAGCTTTTCATCCACCGGCGCAAGGGCCCAAAGCCGGGCCCACGCAGTTGTGTCCAGCACGGACCGGGGCTGGGAATGCAGAGCGGCGCAGCAGGGCATCCTCACCAGCAACGAGGCGCCCAGAGCATCCTGATCACAGACGCGGCCCCGAGGTTCCGCAACCGCGTGCCCCGGGGGGCAGGGGTCCGCACGGTCCTGCTACGAGCCCTGCTTGGGGTCCACCTCGGGGCGGTAGCTCGCAGCAGGAGTCTTGAACGTCCCGAGCGCATCCCCGTAGCCGCCGCCGCTCCGCCGGCCGCCCGGAGCGAGTACTACCGGGGCGCAGCGTGTGGGTACTTAGCGCTGCTGCCCGCGCCGCATCCCGCCGGGCTGGCTGGACCAGAGGCTCCCTGTCCTCGCCGCCTCGGCTCGAAACACCCTGGGGCGCAAAGACGCCAACCTGCAAAGCAGAGAGAGGTAGGTCAGCGAAGGGCGGCGCGGCTGGGACTGGTGTCTCGGTGCCTCGGGGGCCAGCGCTGGGTGACTCGGACGGTCCCAAGTGTGACCGAGGGACGAGTAAGGATCGAATCCCGGGAGGAGGAGGAAGTGGCTGCACGCTGCAGCCTCTAGTGCCTGAACAATAAGCAGCTGGCGGTCGGCGGAGACCCTCCCTCATTGTCTACCGCGGACCTGCCCCCGCCCCGCCCCTTTTGCCTTAAACAGCGCCTCTGCTTTTATAAGTTAATAATTATCAACCTGGCAGCTCTGACTCAGAGGCAGTGTCTTTAATTCCAGTGAACTAATTGCAACCTTTTGGTACTCCTACTCCATTACTCAAAATAGAAAATGCCCGAAAGAACAAAGGAAAGTTTGTTGGGTTTTTTTGACAAACAATGCATTCCCAGTCCCGATGTTTAAAAAAAGAAAAGAGGGAAAGCTACGTGTGTACAAATGTGTGTACACACTTGTGCGCAGGCACGTGTAATTGGATGTGGATTCATCTGCTCCATTAATTAGAGACACGTATTCAAAGCCCAAGGCAGCCGCAAAAGGTTCTAGTGCTTGCCACTTCATTCCCAACTCTAAAAATAAACCTCCCGCCCGAAAGAACTATTCAATTACTAACACCGGGCCTTTGAGGCTGCGGCCCACACCAAGTCCCAGCGCGCACTGTCAAGAGAAACTGAAAATCAATTTGCTTTGCTGAGGGGCGGGGAAGCCACTACCAAACAAAGAGATGCCGGCACGCTGTCACAGAGCGCGCTGGGCCCAGGGAGCAGTCTGGGCATAAGGGGGCCGGCAGGGAGGTGTGCTATTTACCACCAGTGTGGGCCCGGGGTGTGGGAACGCGCGCGCGCACACACACACACACACACACACACACACTGTGTCGGAACCCCGTGCGCGATCTCTTACCCCGCTTGAATTCAGCGAGAGCCGAAAACAGGTGTGCCCCCGGGGTTAAACCCTCGCCCCTAATCTCGGGTACTCCACGACATTCCTCTGGCGGCGGAGAGGTGTGCACCAGGTGGGGGAGCAAAGCCGGACTTCGCTGCATTGGGTTTCATTCTGCGGCGCGCTTTTGTGATGCTGCTGAGAAAAGAAAGAAGGGTAGAGGAGAAAGGCGGGGTGGCTGGGCGGCCAGGGGCAGCCGCTCCGGCGTCTCCCCCGGCTCTGTGGGGCCAGACCGGCTCCCAGGTTCCGGGACTGCCCGCTGTTCACGGGCTTCCCCGCCTCCTTGATCGGGCGCCTTCCCGGGGAACCCCACCGGCGGCCGCGCGCCTGGCCGGGGAATCCCGACCAACTCCGTCCCGGCACCGGGGCATCCGAGCCCCTGCCTGGGCGGGCCTCCACACCTCGGCGCAGACTCCGAGGCACGCGACGAATCCCGGCAGGGAGCTCTCGGGGCCGCCGTGGAATTCCAGGGACACCCCCTGAGCGCGCGCGCAGTGCACACACTCACACACCGCCTGAGGACAGGACCGCCGCGGAGAACTCGCTGCGCCTGCCCCAGAGTACAAGCGGCCGCTACTCACTGTTAAGTCGGTCGGTCAGTCTGTCTGTCTAGTTGACTGTAGAGTGTTGGGAAGTGAGGGCTGTGGAGGTGCCGGAATTCTTGGGAGCCGCCTGAGGAGGCCGCCTCGGTCCAGCTGCGGAGAAATCGGTGAAAGAGACTGTGACTCAGGCTGAACTCTTCCCGCAACCCCTCGCCTGTCACCCAAGCCTCTGCTCTCGCAACAGACACACGAGCACTGAGACTCGCCGGGAGCGGAGCAGCAGAGGGCGCAGGCGCGCGGGCAGCCGCCCAGTCCAGACCTCGGGCCGTGAGCCGGCCGGCTGCCCTTCACCTGAGTGGCGGGGGAGTATGAGGGGCACTGGAGCCCTGAGGCAGCAGTTCTCCAAAAACGTCAGCTGCTGAAGCAGAGAGCCCATTCTGAATAAAGAAATTATTTCTGTCCATTTATTCCATGCCGTGGGCACCAACAATGTCTAAGAACCATAGTAGGTTCTGGGGACCAAAGATCCCTGGACTGAGGAAAACTCTGTCGTGTGGAAGAAATACCCCTTCCTGTAAGTAGCCTAAAACAATGCAGTAAATTCTATAAAGGGTGCTGCTGGAGAATGTCATATCCATTAACCTACAAGATCTTCATTTCCAGGCAGAAGAAGTGTGTGTGAAAGCCTTTTGGTAGCATGGTATTGCAAGTAAAGTAAATAGGCAGATGAGTTGGAGGGAGATTGCAGGGATGCAGCAGAGGACAGGATTGTAAAAATGTCAAGAATAAAAAAAGTCAGCAAGGGCTTCATAGGTTGTGTGTGCTGGCAGCATTGAAGGGCCAGTGACATTCTGACTTACCAGAAAGCTGGTTCTGGCGGTGCTGGGTGAATCAAGGCCACACTGAGGGCCTAGAATCATTGAAAAGGTAGAAGTGGCTGGAGTTGGAAGCTGATGTAATCAGAGGATGAAAAAATGGGCAATGTAGGATGTCTCTCAAGTTTCACACCTCAGTGACTGGCTGGATGATGTCCAATAAACACACAGAGGAGAAATACGCTATTAGGAGAATGATGGTTCTTATTTTTAGACTATTTTCTTTGAAATGCCTCTGGGACATCCAAGTATACACATTCCATAAGCCATTTTATATATGACACACAGGAAGTTTGAACTAGGGATATGATATGGCTTAAGAGTCATCAGCCCAAAGGTGGCATGAGGTGAATAAAGAGATGATGCAAGCTGAGAATAGATAGGCTAAGGACAGGGGCCTGGGAATACCACAATCTAAAAGGAGAGAAAAAGCTAAGGTGGGAGATTAGAAGCAATGGTCAGAGAGGTATTTGAATACTCAGAAAAGGGTGAGTGTCACAGAAGCTAGATGAACAGAAAACTTTAAGCAGAGAGTGGTCAGATGCACCAAAGACTGCAGAGAAGTTAAAAAGAATAATAATGGGAAACAGTTCATCAGCTGTAGCAAGTAGGAACATGCTGCTGAACATTGACAATGGGAGATGACAGACTAATAAGGGAAGGGAATTGCTCATCTACACTGCTCATTGCTGCCATGACAAAGCCACTTTGTTGACCTGTGGCCTTATCCAATGAGAGCATTGTCTCCACTTTACAGACAGGATGACGAGGTGTAGACAGATTAAGTTATTTAGTAGAGGCACACAGCTAGTCTGTGGACAGTATGAACCTATATGCTCCCAAAGTCTATGCTCCTAACCTGGGCCCTATCCTCTCTCCCTTATAATTGTGCAGCAGCTTGACTTTTCAATACACCTTGTATCTGTCAATTATCTCACTTTAGTCCAACAACCACATATCTACTGTTGGTCCTTAGAGAACAAAATAGGCCAGCTGACACCAAAGAACAGTTACTGTATACTTGAAGCCCATATTCAGACAGCTCTGATCTGGCAGCTGCTACACCGACCAATAAAACAGGACATTCATTTCCTCATCCCTGCTACTGTCCCTTCTTCTCAAGATCTCCATCAAGTCCACTGTTACTTTTCCACAAACAGACAATATGACTCCAACTGCCACCCCTGCTCAGATTTTAGTCCCTTACTGTTGATAAGGTAAGCAAAGATATGTGGTACTTGTACCTGAATACTTCTCTGAGCTTATTGTGGGTCCAAACAGAACCACTCTACCTCTTGTTACATCCTTCCAAGCTCTTTGGCTCATTCTGTCATTTCAGCTCAGCCCCAGACATCAGTCATTCTACAGCAAGTTCAATCAGTCATTTCAGGTACCAGCAGCGGGCTTCCATGCTGAAAGTCAAACAACCGTGTCCCTGGAACATGCTGTGTTCATTCATGGTCAGTTACCATAGTTAAACTAGAAACAACTCTAAGAACCTGTAGATTTTTTTATTTCCATTAATAAAAGACCATGATTTGCACACATGACCTAAAAGGTCCAATTAGCTACCCATATAGGAAATGAGAAGAAAACATTCAGCAAGACCTATTTCTTTTTCTTTCTCTTTCATAGTTAAATATGACCTTGGAAAAAGCCACCTGTGCCTCCCTCAGCCATAACCTTCAGATTCATAGAAAGAAATGGACTCGCATCTTGGGGTTCTGCTAGCCATGGCTTATTTCATGTGATATGAATGAGTACAGTTGCCTAGACTAGGATACCTGCCATGTTAGGTATATTGGGAAAAGAAGCACATGACTATTACCTCTCTTCAGATTTCCAGGCTTGCTTATGCTTCTTCTAAGACGCTAATCAGTCTAACTTGCACATAAACGGCTTCTGTGCCAATCTTTATATAATAAGAAGGTAGTCTTTGGAATTACCTAGGGCATTTGATGAGCTTTAAATCTGGCTGCTCTGGAGAACGGAGCAGGTAAAGCAGAAGGGACCCTCTTCTCCACTGCCCTCCCTTCCTCTTCAAAGAGGGCTCATTTCAGAAGCCTTCCAGAAAAAAGGGGAACTGGGTTTTGGTCCAGAATATTTTCTGGGTTTAAAACACAATACATAATTGTCACTGCTATAATTAAATTAGGTATTAGTTTAAGAGGGGACAAATTGTATATTTAAGTGAACCTTTCTTTTAATGTTGAAATACAGCATTATTCAGAGACCCTGAAGAGGGGTCCAGATGATTAACCTCTGTGACATATTTAAATTACATCTCTATTCTTGGTCCCAAAAAAGTAGTTTATGATATGATCTATTTTCTCAATTTCTTTTATTTTTTAACAATGTGAGTACAATTGTCAGAACATTGATTCTTTTTAGGTGTACAATGTGATGATTTGATACCTGTATATAGCGTGAATCGATTTTGACAATAAGGCTAGCTAACATCCATCAGAACACATACTTGCAATATTTTTTCTTGCGATGAGAACTTTTTCTTTTTATTAGAACATCTGGATTAATCTTTTATTTGGCCAGAAATAATATTTTTTCAGTGCTTCATACTTTTTTCTTGTTTAAAGTATTGTTCACATCTCTGTGTGGGTTTTTTTTGGTTTTTTTTTTGAGAGGGCATCTCTCATATTTATTGATCAAATGGTTGTTAACAACAACAAAATTCTGTATAGGGGACTCAATGCTCAATGCACAATCATTAATCCACCCCAAGCCTAATTTTCATCAGTCTCCAATCTTCTAAAGCATAACGAACAAGTTCTTACATGGAGAACAAATTCTTACATAGTGAATAAGTTACGTGGTGAACAGTACAAGGGCAGTCATCACAGAAACTTTCAGTTTTGATCACGCATTATGAACTATAAACAATCAGGTCAAATATGAATATTCATTTGATTTTTATACTTGATTTATATGTGAATCCCACATTTCTCCCTTATTATTATTATTATTTTTTTAAATAAAATGCTGAAGTGGTAGGTAGAGGCAAGATAAAGGTAGAAAACATAGTTTAGTGCTGTAAGAGAGCAAATGTAGATGAGCAGGTGTGTGCCTGTAGACTGAGTGTTAATCCACGCCAGACAGGGGCAATAAAACATCCACAGATGCAGAAGATTTCTCTCAAAACAGGGGGGGGTGAGGTTCTAAGCCTCACCTCTGTTGATCCCCAATTTCTCACCTGATGGCCCCCCTGTGACTGTGCCTGTCTTAGGTTGTTCCTCCCTTGAGGAATCTTATCCGTCTCTGGCTAACCAGTCATCTTCCGGGGCCATACAGGGAAATGTAAAGTTGGTAAGTGAGAGAGAGGCAATATTGCTTGAAAAGGTTAGCTTTTTACTTCTTTGCAGATTTATGCCCCATGGCTTTTATGCCCACTATTTGTCTTGAGGTATCTTTACCACTTGGAAGAATTATGATACTCAGTAAATTCGATATGAGGCACGAATTCTATTTAAGGGTTGTAATTAGGAAGGAAGAAGAAAAGCTATAGGAGTAGCAGACGGAAGAAAACATGGGAAGATTGATTATTTCTTTGACATATCTTCTTGTAGAGTAACTTAAGCATGTATAGGTTTTAAACTACTAATTAAATTGTGTACACACATTAACATAATAGGAATACAGTTATATAAGCAAAGCAGACCTATAATTACCAGCCATCTCCAGTGAAACCAAGAAAACCAGTTAGGCACCCTAAGCATTTGTGAAAACTTATCTATGATGTGGTGGATATTGTCCAACTGAACTTGAACAGTCTGAGAAATCAGACAAATTAAAACAACCCATTCCTGGGGACTTTTCACATCCCATATGTTCTTTTAACAGTAGATAGTCTGTAGTCGTAAGATTTTGGAGTGCTACAACTTGCATTTCTCCTAATTCTTGGTTGAGTTCCAACAGTATAGATCCAGTCAAATTTGTTGTTTTACTGTATTCACAGGCCAGCTTAGATCTCTCCTTCTTCATTCCCATGGCAAGTCCAGGAACCGGTGGGATGAATGCAGCTACAGCTGTAGCAGTGCCTGGATCTTTGTTGAGGTTTTTTGATGATCATCTTCTGGTATGAGTCTTCCAGAGAGTGCTGATGTTGGAAGTTCTTCTTCATATCGTATCTTAGTTCATTTTCTGGGTAGCCAAATTAGGCTTTGACCCTCTGTATAAACACAAACAGACCCTTTGCCCACATTTTGATATGCCCTTTATCCCATTGTGTAGAACTCATTGGAGGTCACCACACAGGAACTGCTTTTTTTTTTTTTAAGAGAAAGGAATATTATCAGAAAAATGTACCTCCATAGCTGATCATCTGACACCCTTTAAGTGATCAAAATTAAGGATATTTAAAGCATGCATTAATTGTTGATTTACAGTTAGTTTTATCCTATCAGGGAGTAATCCCCCTTTTCTTTTTTTTTTTTTTGTTATCATTAATCTACACTTACATGAAGAATATTATGTTTACTAGGCTCTCCCCTATACCAGGTCCCCCCTATAAACCACTTTACAGTCACTGTCCATCAGCATAGCAAAATGTTGTAGAATCACTACTTGTCTTCTCTGTGTTGTACAGCCCTCCTCTTTCTCCCACCCCCCCATGCATGCTAATCTTAATACCCCTCTTTTTCTTCCCCCCACCTTATCCCTCCCTACCCACCCATCCTCCCCAGTGCCTTTCCCTTTGGTACCTGTTAGTCCATTCTTGGGTTCTGTGATTCTGCTGCTGTTTTGTTTGCGATGAGAACTTTTAAGATCAATTCTCTTGGCAAGTTTAAAACATATAATACAGTACTTAACTATAAGGTTATAAGGTAAAATCTTAATAGAATTTAGCATTTATCACTTCTTTAAAAGTAAATTTCAAACTGGGTAAAACAGAAGAGGAACAGGCCTGGCCCTGGAGTCAGGTGAAGGCAGCAATCACTCCAGCCCTGTGGTGCGGGGCTCCTGCTGGTGCTAAAGGTGTTTGCTGACCAACTGGGTCCATTTCGGCATGCAAGTCCCACAGCATAAGACACCACATGTGTATGAATACTGGGCACATGGTCATCCTCTAAAGGAGGCAAACAACTAGACAGAGCCTTTGGAAGGCAGCCAGCACAAGAAGACAAGACTCTATCAGTCAGGACCTTCAAGGAACTTCCACCTCCCTTAGCAAAAGTAAGCCAGATACTTCAAGGCTACTCATGAGGAGAAAAGCCCCTGGAAAGAGGAGACATTTGTCCCCAAATAGTCACATCCCCTTGAAAGGTTTCCATTAATTCTCACCACTACCTCCTGGGCCTGGAAAAGGAAGGAGGTCGGGTGGAAGGGGAAGGATGGAAGGAGGAGAGGCCATGTGTCAGGGGCACTAAGCACCTGGGCAAGCAGGCCTACTTTCGCTGACTTCAGTAGAACCCCCAGGCTCAGTGCTCCTCTCCTGGAATGAGCTCACTGTGTGCCCAGAGAGCCATTGACCCACTCTGTGCAACACCCCGTGGGGCTTAGGGGATACGGGGACTGGAACACACATTATACTGACACAGCCTGCTGCTTTGGCCATGAATAACAACACCCTTGGGTTCTGCTTCTGTAGTCCCTTCTCCCCAGCATCCATGAAACAGCAGCCTAACTCATTCACTTGGTAGCAGGGTAAAATCCTGGACTCCGCACAGTTCCTGACAGGTACCACCCATTTTAACATTCTGACCTAGGCATTAGCTTCCCTTACACTCCACAGTACAAGCTGGGCCAAGACATGAGCTAAAGGTTAATAAAGGAAAATAAATATATGGGATAACATGTTAGATAGGTTTGACAGGCATTCAGCATGCATCCTCAATGATTTTGTTCTTTCTTAGACAGCAGAGCCTGAAAAGCTTCAAAAACAAAGCATATTTCCCAGACTCCCTTGAAGATGGGGTCCTGGATAAAAATGTACTCTTGTGAGTTTAGGAAGGTGGAATGAGGCACAGGCAACATCCTTTTAGGCTGTCTTATGACACCAAGCAAGTCGTGGAGACATGGCATTTTTGTGCTTCAGTACTTGGTTGTCCAAACTTCAGCTTCTGGATGTTAAGAGGCAGTTGCAACATGCACTCTCTGGACCCAGCCACAGCGGGGTGTCCTGAAGTCAACAGACCAGTGAAGGTCTTTGATTCCCTTCTTGCACCCCCCACCTCCAGACTGTGGCAGATGTACCAGTTTCCCTGGTGAGGCAGATCTGCAGTGTCCTATGACTCGTTCCTGGTCATCCAACCTAGGGACTATTTGTGCAGCCCTTCCAGATATTTTGTAGTGAAACTTCCTGCAGTGAATACCTTTCTGCCTAAGAGTCCAGAGTGATTTCTCTGTCATACACGGGACAAAGAACAATGCACTAGATAGTCAGCTTGTAAATTATGGCTCACGCATCCACAGTTTGGGGTGCCTCTGCCTAGTTCTCAACTTGCCTCCCTGTAGGACCTTATCTCTTTTAGGACCTATGTCAGAGATGACCTTGAACTATCTATAGACTTCTCAAAGTCTAGATCCAGAGAGCAAAGCCGAGAAAGAGCTGGAATTCCTTTCTCCTTCCTCCTTTCTGGATATCTGTCTCCTATCTAAGGACCTGCTTTGTCCTTAGATGACTGGAAAGATACATTTTTTAGGGGAGAACCAAATGGGGTGACCTTGTCCCAGGGCATAGAAGAATAATTAACACAATATAAAACAACACAGGTACTGCAATGACACCCCCCTGAGGCCTCTCCAGAGCACACTGGACAACTGCAGTTTCTCGTTTCCTCACATTTATGTAAAAGGCTTGAAGCCCTGGCAGTTACAGACCATCTGTGGTAGACTCCAACTGTTAGCGAAAGGCAGAGCCGCTTGCTGACAGCAGTATCCTTCCGCCCTTCCCGCCTGGCTTGAGAAGGGCTGTGCCCTCTATGGGACAGAGCGAGTCCCGGGGCAGGGCTCTACGGCAAGCCAACACTGTTTTGTCTTCGTGGTGAGTGCATGGATCCCACTTAGGCATATTTCATCACAAGAAGATGCTCCAGTTCTAAGGTGCACCTTTATGTACCCGAGAAGGATAAAATGCTGCCAACTAGACTCTAACACAATGCCTTAATGATTAAAGAGAAAAAAAAGAGGGCTCCGTTGTCCAACTGCCTAAATTTAAGTCTGGCTCTGCCATTTATGGCAGTGTGCTTGAATGATTTCCTACACCTCTCTGCCTCGGTTTCCAAGTCGAGGCTAATCACAGTGTTCTCTCATAGGGATGTTACAAGCCGTAAATGGGATAACACAGCAAAATGCTTACAACAGAGCCTGGACCAAAGTTGGTGCAAATCAATCTTAGCCATTGTTATAGTTATGCATTACTGCCTCTTTGTATGCTTCTTAATCATTAAAAATAATAATAAATAGTAACTTATTTTAAAGTTTATGCTTAAAGAGTTTTTAGGATTTTAAACATTTCTAACAAGGAAAAGTCATTAAAAACTTTTATGCTTCACTTTAAACTGGAAGAAGGTGACCTAAGAAAAAACTCCATGGTGCCTATTAGTCAAAGAATATGCTCTCATAGAATGCACTTCAATGAGTAAGAAATATTGCAATGATTAGCAGAAATACTGTGGTTAGGATGTATTAAAAATGTAAGCAATTTACATCAAAGTAGTGTAATCCATACAAAACCAATTTAAAAGAAGAAAAAAAGTTAGATATGCCCAGTTGAAAAAGCACTGAAATATATTACACCTGTGTCTAAAGTACATGTGTAATCTCAAATCTTAGAACTTCCCTAAGATTCAGGAGTATATAAGAAAACACATATCTGACTGAGAACTGACTGGTGTTGGGGTAGGAGGGTGAGGAGAGTGAGGGGGATAAAGGGGCACAAAAATTCTCAATCATTCTACTAGTTGGTCACAGGGATGGTAGTACAGCATGGAGAATATAGTCAACTATTCTGTAACATCTTCCTATGTTGACAGATAGTAACTATACTAGTGGGGATGAGGATTGAATAATATGGGTAACTATTGAATCATTGTATTGTATAATTGAAAACAATATAAGATTGTTTAGCATTCTTCAATTTTAAAAAACCATAGATCTGGAAAAAAAAAAAAGACAACCCGTAATAGTGATAACATTATTGATATGTCCAAGTTCTCTTTACTTCAGGTTTCTCAGACTGGGCTGTGGTGTGCTCAGGAGCACTGTGCCACCCGCCAGGAGTAAAGCTGGATGGTAAACATGGAGCATCACCCTAGAAAGTCATCTTTTTTTAATTTTGGAAATAATATGACATGGGACAAAAAGAAAACTCCGATTTTTTTTTTAATAAAACAGGACCCTTTCAAGAAATATGGTGTTGGTTTAAGATTACTTAGGGCTGCTGGCATCCTCAACTCCCTGAGATTATGTGGCTACCACCCTTCAGCCAGGCAACTTTTATTGAAAAGTTTTAGAAGTGACTTTATTGGATGCAGTTTTATCCTCAGGAGTGTGTATTAGATTTAGAGGGCCCCAGAAAAAAATATGTCTAGCACACAGTTTGAAATTCTCTTAATTTTGTCCACATAGCCCTGTTTCAAAGAAATGTGCCTGAGAGATTATGCTATCAAGGATTCACACTTTAGTATGGATAACATCATTCATATTTTTTCTCAATACCTGAAACTAAACGTATTTAGAAATTGGAGGCAGAAAAGGAGACACATAACAGTCAAGGTTCTCGTGGAAAAATCTGCCAGCTCTGTCGGGCAATTTGATGAGACTATTTACCAAATGTGGCAAAGTGTGGAGAAACCATGAGGGAGAGAGCAACAGTGGGAGGGTAGCTATCCCCACACCAATCCTGAAGGGGCATGCGGGACCAGCTGTCAAAAGTTGGACAGAAAAAACGATATGGAGAGAGCTGCAAGCTGGGAGCTGCTGCCTTCGGTGGAGGGAAAGCTCAACCTGCAGTGGCTCTGCAGAGAGAACCCCGGGGAAATGCACAGTCTCGCATCCTCACGCCCCTGCCAGCCTCTGATCTCCTGCTGGTTGGAAGCCATTGGAAGTCGAGAGCAAAGGTGGACCCTAAAGCAGTCTGCAAGGCAGCCTCCAGGGTACAGTACAGACTGTAGGGAAAGTGGAGAGTTGGTCTGGAGGGAAAAACTGAAGCTGGCCAGCACGGGAGGGCTGAACGGGAGAGGAGTAATGGGCCAGGAGGTGCCAGCAAGGGAGGAGAAGAACTTAGCAATTGAAAGGATTGAAAATGTTCAAACAACGGAAGACCTTAGGTTCTGTTTTCAAAAACAAAGCTTTAATATGAAAAAGGATTTAGAAAATATGGATGGTAGGTTTGTGTTTAAAGTACAGAAGCGTGTTACAGAGCCTAGAGGTGAAGCAAGTGGAAACGTACTGCATTCAGAGGCAGTACAGTTAGCTCCTCGGGTAGCAGATGGTTCCATTTGCACAAAATTCTTTCCCCAACCCTCTTCTACTTCTACTCCCAGAAATATACCTGGCCTAGTGGCCAGAGGAGCTGTCATGTGTGGTGACTCATCACATTCTCCTGGCCACAGTGACTGTTCCAAGTACAGGCATGGGACCAGAGAGGCAACCAGAATCCTTCCCTGAGCTTGATTAATTGAGGCTGAGAGAGGAAACCATCTTTCCTTTAGCATCACCAAGCTGGAATGCTGCAAGTCTGGCACTGTCTGAAGTCATGTCCCATGCCATATGGAAAATTCCAACCTGCAGTGGTAATGAATGAGGCCTCACACAGTGAGTAGTGAGGGAGGAGAGAAAACCTGATGGTAAGAACCAAGTCCCGCATTTGAGTGGTCCCTGAAGTTAGTGCAATCTGTCCTTCCCTTTTAGGTGAGGTAATAAATTTCCCCTTTTACTAGAGTGATTTGAATTTGGTTTCTGTTACTTGCAACCAAAAGAATCCTGACTAATATATTCTTCATGTTATGGGTTGAATTGTGTCCCCCCAAAATGATATGTTGAAGTCCTAATACCCAGGTTCTCAGGATATGACCTTATATGGAAATAGGGTCTTTATAGAAGTAATCAAATTAAAATGAGGTTAATAGGGTAGTACAAATCCAATATGATTGGTATCCTTATTGAAAAGGGAAATTTGGAGACACGTGTACAGGAAAATGCCAGTGAAGAGTGGACTTATGCTACCACAAGCCAAGGAACCAGAAGCAAGCAGAGAGACCCAGGATGGAGAGGTCCCTCATTGCCCTCAGAAGGAACTGGCACTGCCAACACCTTAATTCAGGCTTCCAGCTTCCAGAATGTCTAGACAATGAGTTTCCATGGTTTAAGCCACTCAGTTTGGGGTACTTTGTTACAGCAGCCTGAAGAAACCAATATACCCCATAACTAGGTTGTAGGAGGAAGGTTTGTACATAGAGTTTGACATAGGATTCCCAAAGTTTTCCAGCTCAAAATGTGGTCATTTCAGATACAGATAATTAGCCCACAAGAACCAAAAGTTGAGTCTTTTCCTTGTAAATGGCATATGTATAGCTGCTAAGTCAGAGACGGCCCTCATAGCCCTCCAAAGGACCCCACCCTTAATATTTAGGACCCCCTAAATGTTGTCAGCCAAGCACCATTTATTGAAGATTTGTTGTGTATATTCATTAAGTACAAACACTAAATAAGAAAATAGAAGTAATAGAAATAGTTTTGGAGGTCCTTGTGGATTAGATGAAGAAAATATAATCAACAAATAAAACAACTTATATACTCCAACTTATTGGAGAATGTAAACTCATATCCAAGATTCATCATCTTTAGTGAAGTTTTATTACAGACTCCTTGGGCCCCAGTCCACTACTAAGTCAGAGTGTATAGGAGCCCCACTTTTAAGCATTTGGTGTCATTTAAGTAGAATAAAAATGAACTCACCTAAAATCATTAGGGCAAAATCATTGTTTCAATTGTTCCTGAGAACTATGCAATTCCCCAAATATGAAATCTAGTTGTAAAAACCTGGAAAAAATTTAAACCAATATCAAATTTACTTTTTCAAATGAATTTTTTATTTCCTAGTTGCTGACATGAGAGGCTCCATATTTATTCCAACAATGCTTCCATTGCTCATTTGGAATTTGTATTAGACAATCAAATCCATTGTTGCTCATTTAAGTAGTAAAGAACATTAGAGAGTATCAGCCACTTCATTGGAATTTCCAAGAGAGCCAAAGAAAGAAGATTTGGGTATTACACAGCTAGAACCAATATCTAGAAGAAGGTCCATAGGACTGTCCTGGCCAGAACCCCAGTGCTGCCACCTCAAGTTACCCTGCACCTCTGACATTAGGGGCCAGAATCTTGAACTTCAACCAGAACTGTCCTAAAAGAACCAAATTCCTGCCCCTACAAGGAACTCACTTCCTGGCCCACCACTGCCCCAGGTGGCCCCGTGGTTCTCAGGTAGTGCAGGGACATGGGACAAGCATCATGATTAATTTGTCCTGCCTATGATGAAAATGCTAAGATATAAACAGCATAGTAAGAACAGGCTGAGGCTGAGATTCCATCCTAAGGCTGAGATTCCATTTTA
This sequence comes from Manis javanica, assembly GCF_040802235.1. Lineage (NCBI taxonomy): Eukaryota > Metazoa > Chordata > Mammalia > Pholidota > Manidae > Manis > Manis javanica. Next base: position 157,813,432 of record NC_133157.1, read on the forward strand.
AAAACCACAGAGTCAGGAAGTAAGATTCCTAACATATTTTACAGTTATCAGGCAGGGTAAGCAGTCCTAAATGATATGTTCCCAGTGCTTGATGGTAACCACTATCTTGGAGAATGGGATCAATAAATTCCTTGTGTTCAGTTTATCTTCCAGAATATCTACAGGACTGACTGTGATGGTGACATAATGTATCCCACAGGAGAGACATCATGAGACCACATCAAGCCTCCACCACCATAATGCCCCAATCTCCCTCCACCCTTTGCCCCATTATTGAAAGCCTTAAAAGACAACCTCCTTTCTGAGGTTTCCTGCACTCCCCTTTCTTCAAGTGTGTACTTTTTGCCTTAAATAAAGACTTCTCACTGCTCAACTTATTGCATCTTGTCTCTGTGCTCTTTCAGTGGTAAGCATCTTTGTTACTTTGCTATTTCATTCTATTTTCCAGACTTAAGCACAAGTCCTCACTCTGTCTCTGCTCTACTCCAAACAAGTAGGAAGGGGCTACTAAAACCTCTGAATTGGGCCTGAAGTTTCTGCTGCCTGGGTGACCCAGACAGGACTGTAGCTGTACAATCATGCTCTTTAGTAGCCTGCTTAAAAATCTCCTTTCTTTGCCTCTGGAAAGCTCTCAGAATATAATCTCACCCCATCTAGTGCTCTGTGGCTCCCCCAAATCCTGGGGTTATAGGGGCCTAGTTCCCATGCTGTGAAGATTCAAGAAGACAATGGATGCCAGGTGGCCCTATGCCAAGTAGGAATTCAATGAGCTTCCCTTTCTTCCCTCTGCTCTTCCTTGCTCTCCTTGCTCTCTGCTGTCTGCAAGGTAGCTGCCATTCCCTGCTACTCTTGCTTTAATTAATTCCTTACTTACCTACACTCATCCAACCTGTTCAAGAATTCTTTCTTGTTCAGAGTCAAGAACTCTCTCCCTCAAGATCCTTCCCCATTCCAGGTTGAGGTTTCACCTACTGTGCAGGCAGAGACCTCCCCAGACACAGATGCCTGCCAACAGTTCCTTCCACACTCCTTGTCAATGTCCCTGTTGAACAAAACCAACCATGTCTGGGCTCCCAGCTGCAAAAGTGTGCAGGAAACACAGATCTAGCTCTCCAGCCCCCTCCATAAGGGAAAGCATGCACGAAGGGTGAACCAGTCCATTGTATCTGCAACAAAATTGCCTTCAGAGCTAGTTCGTCAATCATAAAAGAAAAGTTTATTTCAGTATTTAATAGTCACACTTTGACCACAACAAAACAAAAAAACCTTTAGTAGATGTGATTGCACACTTTATTTGTGTTATTGGCTCTGAAAATATTTTTTGTCTCCAAAGAATATAATCCAACCCCAAACCCTGATCATTTCAACTATGGATGGTATTCAAAAGATTCTGCCATAAGATCTGAATCTTTTTCCAAAAGATTCTGCAAAAAGTTTTGGCAATACTGGAAATGATGTTGAGCATCCCAAAGGTCCTACTTTAAAAGGTACAGCACTCGTTAGGTTGGAGACTTTCTGAAACGTTTGCTTTTTAATCGCTCCTATTTAGTCATAGGCATTCTTCACTGGAGTTACCTTCCCACTTCCTCCAAGGAAGACTACCAAAACACTGGACAGTGAGCAAGGCCCATCACCATTTGACTTTCTGCCAGAAGAATTCTTACAACCGCCATCTTTCAAAAGAAGCCTCTGGTTAATGGGTCTTCTAAGCAACAGCGCTGCAATGATGCAATACGTAGATGAAAGGCTTCTCATAAAACAAGCAGGCTTCAAAAAATCATATTGCTATTTTCCCCTTTGGTTGAATTGGCCTCCTTTTAAGACTCTAATAACCTAAAGTCAAGCTCTAATTTATTTATTCCACCTGCATGTTCTTAGACAGTATTTAGAGCTTGTGCAGTTTTGCTCTGCTAAGACGAAATCCTGGGCAAGATCCAAAACCTTACTCAGAGTTCAGACTTAATTCTCCTTTCAGACAATGGAATTCTCTTCATAGATGCATAGGTAAGGGATTTTAGTTGTTATGTTTACTATGCACAAATTCATTCTTGTAGGTTCCCATCAGATTCATACTGGGCGAAAAATTAGGAGGAATACGAATATTTAAATTACACTACTTTAGATGACTTGGGAACCATTTTGTAAATGTGATTTTATGTGTAAAATGACAATACACAACCTCCACCAGGTGGTGTCAAATCACCAGCTGGACCAAAACTGAGGCAAATCAAGGAGCCACAACTCATGACCAGCACAGCATGGGCTCATCCCAGTCATTTCATCCACCTCTCAGTAAGACAGTGCTGTTTCCTCTTTTGAAATTTTCAGATTCAAACTAGCACATCGTGGCCATGTTTCTCTGCACCTACAATGTCCCTACCCATTGTGAAGTGTCAATATATACCATAACCCTAAAGCCCTCTGAGTTAGGTGAACTATCAATCTAATGAAGTTAACCTCAGAGCCTCTCATGTGCATGACTTCTGACAATGTCCTGAGAGGGTCTCTATGCATGTATTCACATGCTTATATGTTTTTATGAAATATGCAAAGGTAAGATGTTTTCATTGTAATCCATGAAGACCTTCGTCTCTTTCCAATCCAACTTCCTCTCTTATCTGCTGGCATTGGAATTCCATGGATATTTGTGGTATCCAATTAAAGGGAATAGGGCTGGGGAATCATTTAGTCTGTATAATTTTCTGTTTCACAGCTCATACATGCAGTAGGATTGTGACTAACTGTCCCAGAGAAGGGATGGCATCCAGGAATTTACATAAAGCACATTATACTGACCCACTCAAAATCAGGACCCAAAGGTATAGTGCTGGAGGTCGCACTGTGACATTGTGCCTGCCAGCTTAGAGAGAGTGTGTAAGATTTGAGGTTTGAATTATTCTGTATTAGGGTTCTCCACAGGGGGGAAAACAAATAAGAGAGAGATAGATAGCTGATACAGACGTACAGACAGAGAGAGAGATAAGGAATTAGCTCAAGCAGTTATGGAGAGTATGAAGTCCCAAGATCTACAATCAACAAACTGGGGACCCAGGAGAGGGAAAGGGATAAGTTCCAGTCTGAAAGCCAGCAGGCTCAAAACCCAAGAAGAGTTAATTCCTCAGTTCAACCTAAAGGCAGGAAAAGACCCATATTCCAGCTGAAACAGGCAGAAAGGGTTCTATCAGGTCTTCAATTGATTGGGTAAGGCTTACCCACAGTGGGGAGAGGAATCTGATTTATTAGTCTACTAATTGACATGTTAATCTCATCCAGAAACACCCTCACAGACACACCTCAATAATGTTTGGTCAAATGTCTGGGCACCCCACATCACCCCAGGTTGGGTCCAGCCAAGCTGATACATAAAATTAAATATCACATATACCAAGTCATCAATCCTACCAGAGTTTACAGCTCACATATGATGGAACCTTAACAGAGATATTCCCAAATTTGACAATAAATGTTAAAACTTACCTAACATCAGCCATAGTGAATTATGAAGTGGAATCAAACTTTTCTAAACAATCCATAAGGAAAAAAGTATCAAAGATATATATCTCATAGTTAATTAACATAAATAGTATATTTTTCTGGATTATTTTTTATGTCTGTGGTATTTGTCAGCTTTTTTAAATTTGTAATATTTTGTGATTTCTTTTTCACTACAATTCTATGTTTGTACTTTTGTATCCTTTTTATTAAACATGGTCTTTGACATTCCTTAAGACCCACAAAGCCTATCACTTGGCAGTTCTACGTCATTCCATAGAATTAAAGTTTCTCTGTTAAGGGATCATTCTGATTTAGTTGTCTCAACCCTGGCTACACATTATAATCAACTGGGGAGGTTTTCAAAAAACCAACACCTGGACCCTAACACAGACCAATTAAATGGGGATCTCTGGAAATGTTGCCTGCTATGTATTTTCTAAAAGCTCCCCAGTTGACCCTACAATACAGCCAGGTTGAAAACTACTGTTCTAGCTTAGTCTCTTCATATTACAGATAATGAAATAGGGGCCCAAAGAGAGGCTAGAACTCGCCATAAGTCACTCAGGTAGTAATTGCCAGACTTGACCTTAGACCAGGAATCTCCTAGGCCCAGGCAAGAACACAACACTGGCACATTTCTTACTTGATCATAGGAATGGTCACAAATAATACCATTGTAGATTACCAGTAGTGTGTACTCACACAGGGTTGCTGGCCAGATAGACCAAGAGATTAATGTTTTGAAATCCTTAGGTAGAAAGGTACTGTTTATATTCAGTTTTAATTCTGTTGTGGCAGAGAGATAAGCCCATTAAATGGTTTAGAGACAAAAGGTAGAGGATGGGGTTTATAATTGCAGTAGACTGAAAACTACTGTGTTCATTTAAATGTCAGGGTCATGCCAGGATAAAAGCTCCTAAATATAGGTGTTCTATTTTAAGCTAAAGTTCCTTCTGTTTCCATAGCTTCATGTAAAGTTTGTCCTACATTTTTTTCTCAGGCCTTGTTTAAGCCCTATTATTTGAAAACAAGAGTTGCTAATATATTCTAGGACATCAATTTCCATTTAAATGCTCAAGTGAGAGATCACTACCATCCTTCCTTTCCTGAATTTTCAGAGTTAGGAATCACTGGATCTGAATGATCTTTAATACCCTTTCCAGCATTAAAATTGTATTCTGTAAAGTAACACACACCTATCATTTCCTTAGTATTATTAGGGCTTAGTATTTACTGGGAATCTACACTGGGAAGGCACAGTTTTGTTTTGTTTTTTCTTTTACAGTTGGTATTTTTAATGGTTTTGAATAGTTCCTTTATTGTTAAATATATTTGTTCCATTTATATTTGTTATATTGTTTTATTGTTACATGTATTTGTTATTTCGTTAAATATTTAAAAAATGTTTTTTTTACAACCTTTTTAAAAATTCTTCTATCAAGGTATCATTGATATATAATCTTATGAAGCTTTCACATAAGCAACATTGTGGTTACAACATTCACCCATATTATCAAGTCCGCTCCCACACTCCATTGCTATCACTGTCCATCAGCGTAGTAAGATGTTATAGAGTCACTGTTTGTCTTCTCTGTGCTATATTGTCTTCCCCATGTGCCCACTATATTATGTGTGCTGATCATAATATTTTTTTTAGATTTTATTTTTTTATATATTTTTTAATACTTTTTAAAAAAATTTTATTATCATTAATCTACAATTACATGAAGAGCATTATGTTTACTAGACTCTCCCCTACCCCAAGTCCCCCCACAAACCCCATTACAGTCACTGTCCAGCAGCATAGTAAGATGTTGCAGAATCACTACTTGTCTTCTCTGTGTTGCACAACCCTCCCCATTCCCCCCACATACATTATACATGCTAATCATAATACCCCCTTTCTTCTTTCCCACCCTTAGCCCTCCCTACCCTACCCTTCTCCCCAGTCTCTTTCCCTTTGGTAACTGTTAGTCCATTCTTGGGTTCTGTGATTCTGCTACTGTTCTGTTCCTTCAGTTTTTCCATTGTGTGAAATCATTTGGTATTTGTATTGCTCCGCTTGGCTTATTTCACTGAGCATAATACCCTCTAGCTCCATCCTTGTTGTTGCATATTGTAGGATTTGTTTTCTTCTATGGCTGAGTAATATTCCATTGTGTATATGTACCACATCTTCTTTATCCATTCATCTACTGATGGACACTTAGGTTGCTTCCATTTCTTGGCTATTGTAAATAGTGCAGTGATAAACATAGGGGTGCATCTGTCTTTTTCAAACTGGGCTGCTGCATTCTTAGGGTAAATTCCTAGAAGTGGAATTCCTGGGTCAAATGGTATTTCTACTTTGAGCTTTTTGAGGAACCTCCATACTGCTTTCCACAATGGTTGAACTAATTTACATCCCCACCAGCAGTGTAGGAGGGTTCCCCTTTCTCCACAACCTTGCCAACATTTGTTGTTGTTTGTCTTTTGGATGGTAGCCATCCTTACTGGTGTGAGGTGATATCATTGTGGTTTTAATTTGCATTTCTCTGATAACTAGCAATGTGGAGCATCTTTTCATGTGTCTACTGGCCATCTGAATTTCTTTGGAGAACTGTCTGTTCAGCTTCTCTGCCCATTTTTTAATTGGATTATTTGTTTTTTGTTTGTTGAGGTGTGTGAGCACTTTATATATTTTGGGTGTCAACCCTTTATCGGATCTGTCATTTATGAATACATTCTCCCATACTGTAGGGTACCTTTTTGTTCTATTGATGGTGTCCTTTGCTGTACAGAAGCTTTTCAGCTTGATATAGTCCCACTTGTTCATTTTTGCTTTTGTTTTCCTTGCCCGGGGAGATATGTTCATGAAGAAGTCGCTAATGTTTATGTCCAAGAGATTTTTGCCTATGTTTTTTTCTAAGAGTTTTATGGTTTCATGACTTACATTCAGGTCTTTGATCCATTTCGAATTTACTTTTGTGTATGGGGTTAGACAGTGATCCAGTTTCATTCTCTTACATGTAGCTGTCCAGTTTTGAAAAATATTTTAATATATACTTCATTTTTATAATTAATTCCATACTGTCTCATTTTACAATCTCATCTTAGAATCTTATATATGTATACCTTGTTTCCACAATGATATTATAAACTTTCAACTTTGCATCTACCTAGGTATTTATTACATAAAATAAACTGTCTATAAATATTTATCAGATTGAGTGAACAAAAGCCTAAATTTGTCTAAAATTCTATTTCTAAAATTTTCTCTAAAGGTAACTTTTTAAGACATATCTCTAAGGTGAATAGTAGTCTGCAGTTAATGGGGACATAATGTCTTCATCCATTTGGACTGCTGTAAAAGAATACTATAGCTGGGTGGCTTATCAACACAAAAATTTGTATCTCAGTGGAGGCTTGGAATTATGAAGATCAACATGCCAGCAAATTCAGCATCTTGTGAGAGCACAATTCCTGGTTCATAGAAGTCTGTCTTTTCACTGTGTCTCACATGGTGGAAGGTACATGAAGCTCTCTGCAGTCTCTTTTGTTAAAATCAGTATCTGATTTATAATGGGGCCACCTTCATCACCTAATCACCTCCCAAAGGGCCCACTTTCTAATACCATTACATTGGGTGTTAGGTTTCAACATATCAATTGGGAGGGACAGAAACATCAGTCTACAACACCACTGATCCAGTCACCCAGGAGTTATGGTAGATTTCTATTCTTGCTTAACCCCTACCCTCACCCAGACATTGTTACCCCCACACCGTTCTGCATTCACAATATGTCTTATTTGCCACTTATTTTCCTGTCCTATTTCTTATGCCTTAGTCTGGGTCCTTATAATCTCCTACTATCACAATAACTTCTGAATCCTTCCCTTCTCCTGGTGCACCCTCCAGTCTTTTCCCATACCACTAGATATTTTTCTCTTAAATAAGAACTTCTTCTTGTCCCACTCCCCTTTGTACACTCACAAACACACACACAATGACTCCCACTGCTGACAGAGGAAAATAAAGTTATCCACCTGGTAGTCTCCTCCCACTTTGACAGCAACCCTTGCTATTCCACCTGCTATCTCCTGTGCCACAGCCATATTAAACTCTTTATAAGAGTTCCTTAAACTCCTATATGTTTGTCTGCCCTTCTCCCTGTCTGCTTAACTAACTCATTAACATTCTTTCAGACACAGCTCAGCATGACCTCTCTGAAGCTTTTCAAACCACAACTCTACCAACAACCACAAAAACTTAACACCCCATTTTCATTCCAACAATGTGTATAATTCAAGCATACCTAGTTTTCTTGTGCTTCACTTTATTGAGCTTCCCAGATGCTGTGTTTTTTTCAAGTTGAAAGTTGTGGCAACACTGCATTGAACAAATCTATCTGCAACAAGCATTTGCTCGCTTCATGTCTGTCACATTTTGCTAATTCTCAAAACATTTCAAACTTTTTCATTACTATTATATTTGTTATGGTGATCTGTGATCAGTGATATTTGATGTTACTATTGCAATTGTTTGGGGGTGCCATGAACTGCACCCATGTAAGATGGCAAGCTTAATCAATCAATGCTCTGTGTGTTCTGACAGCTCCCCTGACCAGCCACACCCCATCTCTTCCCTTCTCCTTCTAATTCCAGTTCTCTTGTTATTTTTACCACATCTGTAGTTACTTCACAGAGATATTACAGCATTTAAGTAAGACCAATTAATAACCCTACAATGGCCTTTAAATGTTCAGGTGAAAGGCAGAATCACAAATCTCTCACTTCAAATCAAAAGTTAAAAATGATTAAGCTTAGAGATGAAGGCATGTCTAAGGCTGAGATAGGCCAGAAGCTAGGCCTCTTGCACCAGTTAGCCACTTTGTGAATGCAAAGAAAATGTTCTTGAAGGAAATTAGAAGTGCTACTTCAGTGAACACATGAAGGATAAGAGAATAAAAGAGCCTCACTGCTGATATGAAGAAAGTTTCAGTAGTCTGGAAAGAAGATCAAAGCAGACACAACATTCCCTTAAACCAAAACCTAATCCAGAGAAAGAATTTAACTCTCTTCAATTCTATGAAGGCTGGGAGAGGTGAGGAAGCTACAGAAGAAAAGTTGGAGGCTAGCAGAAGTTGGCTCATGAGGTTTAAGGAAAGAAGCCATCTCCATGACATCAAAGTGTAAGATGAAGCAGCAAGTGCTGATGGAGAAGCTGCAGTAAGTTACCCAGAAAATTTAGCTAAGATAAGGAATGAAGGTGGCTACACTAAACAAAAGATTTTCAGGGTAGATGAAACAACTTTCTATCAAAAGAATATACAGCTTGTACTTTCATAGCTAGAGAGAAGGGGTCAATGCTTGGCTTTTAAGCTTCAAAGGACAGGCTATTTCTTTAGCGGTTAATGCAGTTGGTGATTTTAAGTTGAAGCCAATCCTCATTTACCTAAAGTCAATCATAGGGCCCTTAAGAAGGATGCTAAATCTACTCTGCCTGTGCTTTAGAAATGGAACAACAAAGCCTGGATGAGAACACATCTTTTTGCAACATGATTTACTGATTTTTAAGACCACTGTTGATATCTACTATTTAGAAAAAGAGATTCTTTTATAGTTGATCCTTGAGTAATGCAGCTGTTAGGGTTGTCAACCCTCTATACAGTCAAAAATCCACATATAACTTTTGACTCCCCAAAAACTTAACTACTAATAGCCTACTGTTGACTAGAAGCCTTATGGATAACATAGTCTATTAAATACATATTTGTGTGTGTGTGTATAAATATATAGCTAGAGAGATAACATATATATATACACTTTATATGCTGTAGTCTTATGACAAAGTAAGCTACAGAAAAGAAATTTTTTTCAAATGATTGCATATCTCCAAAAAATGCCCAATATATTTTTTGAAAAAAAATCCATGTATAAGTAGACCTATGCAGTTTAAACTCATGTTGTTCAAGAGTCAAATTGCATTTCAAAATACCACTGCTCATAGACAATGCACTTGGTTACCCAAGAGCTCTAATGGAGATGTTCAATGAGATGAATGCTGTTTACATGCCTGCAAGCACAACATCCATTCTGTAGGCCTATGGATCATGAAATAAGCTTGACTTTAAAGTCTTATTATTTAAGAAATATATTCCATAAGGCTATAGCTGCCATACATAATGATTCCTCTAATGGATCCAGGAAAAACTAACTGAAAACCTTCTAGAAAGGACCATTTGAGATGCCATTAAGAACATTCATTAAAACATCAACATTAACAAGAGTTTGGAAGAAGTTGATTCTAACTCTAAGGGATGTCTTTGAGCAGTTCAAGTCTTCAAGTGGAGGAAGTAACCGCAGGTGTGGTAGAAATAGCAAAAGAACTGGAATTAGAGTCTCAAGATGTGACTGAATTGCTGCCATCTCATTATCAAACTTTAAGGGTAAGGAGTTGGTTCTTATGGATGAACAAAGAAAGTGGTTTCTTCAGAAGGAATCTATTCTTGGTGAAGATGCTGTGAAGACTGTTGAAATGTAAACAAAGGATTTAGGATATTACATAAACTTACCTGATAAAGCAGCAGCCAGGTTTGAAAGGACTGACTCCAACCAACTTTGAAAGCACTGACTCCAACTTTGAAAGAAGTTCTATTGTGGGGTACAATGCTACTGAACAGCACCTCATGCTACAGAGAAATTGTTCATGAAAGAGTCAACTGAGGTGTCAAACTTCACTGTTGTCTTATTATGTCTTATAAACTGCCACAGCCACCCCAACTTTCAGCAACCATCAGCCTGATCAGTCGGCAGCCATCAACACTGAGACAAGACCCTGCACCAGCAAAATGACAATGACTTGCTAAAAGTTCAGATGATGGTTAGCATCTTTTAGCAGTATTTTTCAATTTATGTATGTACATTGCTTTTTTATACATAATGCTATTAAACACTTAATAAACTCCACGATAGTAGAAACATGACTTAAATGCACTGGGGGAAAAAAATTCATTTGACATGCTTTATTGTGATACTCACTTTACTGCAGTGGTCTGGAACTGAACCCACAATATCTCTGAGGGCTGCCTGTACACACTTCGCAGGATACCTTATTTTCTCATTTGCTTGAAGTCCATTTCTTCTTCCTAGAATGAAAGTTCTCGGAGGACAAAGATTGCATCTGATTCATTTGTATGTCTGTGTCTAACTTGGGTCTTAAGAATAAGTACAACACAGTAGAATGGGGTTGGATTCTAAAGACAACATTAGGTAAAAATCTCCTGTAGTCAAATTACTCTTTGCATCTCTAAATTGATTTTAAAGGATGGTGATCATGGTTTCAGATATACCAAATCATCTTTTTAGGAAGTCCAAATAAGCCAGTTTTTTCCCATCAGTGAAACAAATAAACTACATTTTTGTAACTATTTGGCTTGCATTTCTGGGACATATTATAAAGAAAAAAAATGGGGATGCAGCAGTGAGAATGGTGGTGTGGTACAAAGTATGTGTGCTTGAATTTAGCTAAATGTATGAAATAAAAAATTATATCACAAATCCCTTTACTTAAAAAAATAGATACCAGCATAAGCTATAAATCTAATGTAGAACAAAGGCTGTCAATAAAGTAGCCTTGCTGGGCATAATAACTGGCAATCACAATATAGGTTGGTCACGGGGATAGCAGTACAGCATGGAGAATATAGTTAATGGTTCTGTAACATCCTTACTATATTGATGGACAGTGACTTCACTGGAGGGAGTGAGAACTTGAGAATAAATGTTGAACCACTGTGTTGTGTATTTGAAACCAACATAAGATTGTATATCAGTGATACTTTAATGCAAGATAAAAATAAATAAAGTAGCATTTCTTAAACGATGGGTCAGCTCTATCCATGAGATAAATAGAATATCCAGATTCAGGAAGCCTGAGAAGTGACTAAAGTGATTTCTGGTCAGAAATATTTGTGTGATCAACTTGCTAATGTTCCTGAGTTTCCACTTATATTATCACCAACATTCTTAGAAGATGGGCCACATAAGTCAGAGATACCTCATACATTTCATCTCTACTTCACTGAAATTTTAGAGGCTGACTTGAGACCGAGTTAGGACAATTCTAAGGCCAAGTGTGGACTCAGAGGAATGGTCCTAATACCAGTGGACAACAGCTACTGTGCCATCTTAAGATAACCCATGACATATGAATCCTGGAAGACCTAGGCAGCACAGATGCTGAGCAGGAGAAGAAGGAGGATGGCCTGAATATTAATTTCTCAGATTAACATCAAAAACTTCCCAAATCGTGGCAGACTCAGCCAAGTATAGCAGTGAATAGGAAACAAACAAGATATGCCAGAACTAGCGTTGCTCCCCCTAGTGAGCAGCCAAATAAAGCCGGTTGACAGGAAGTCACAGGGACCCCAGGAGAGACAAAGTGAAATCAGTATAGAAGTCTGATGCTGGCTAAACCTAAATGAGCAAATAATAATTATATTGGTCTGGGAGAAGCAAGATGGGAGAAAGAGACCAGGGACCTAACTGGGCAGAGGAGGGACCAGGCATTGAATGTCTAAGGTGTAGAGAACGTGGCGGCCCTCCTGGAACTGGCATACAGAGGCTAACTGCCAACATGGTGAGGAATTGCTTTAGCCCTTGAAAGAGTAAGGTCCTAAGGAAATGAGATGCAGTGATAGGAAAGACTAATTTGAGAAGGGAATGGCTGAGTGCATAGAGTAGAACCAGGAGAGCTCTGAATGGGGTACCACAGTCTATGGCCTGGACTACAAGGAGACAGCACAGAGGTCCTGGGTGAGGTGACGAGGAGCTCAGCCCACATCAGGAAGAATGGAGTGGGAGAAAGGTGCAGGCAAGCAGATCTGATTGGCATATACAGTCACTGAATCCATGGCAACAGATCCCATTTTGCAAACTCCTGCAGAACAGTAAGATTAAGGAATCCCTGGGATTTTCAACCATAAAGGTGTTGATCAAGGAGACATTGATAAAGTAGATGCTGTAGCCACCAGTAGGAAAAAAATGTAAATTAATTGATTAACAAGTCCTAAAAGACCAGAGCAGAGAGGAGGAGGCTTTTGAAAGAAACTCATTGTACTTTTAAACATGAGGGTAGGAAGCACTCATGAAAACATGGGAAAACATCCTTTGAATTTGACAGTTAGGACTAAGGGTAGAGTAAATGAAAAAAATTAAACTCAACTTCATTCATCATGCCCACTCTTGTGAGCAGTTTTCATAAGAGAATTGATGAAGGACAGGCTGAAAGTAGTGGCTAAAATGGACCCCAGGGGATTTATCAGGTAACATTCATTAGCATGGGAGAGTGAGAGCTGGTTACACTGCACAATAAGCAATGGAGTCATGCACAGTCTCAAAATCATTTTTCTGTGGCAGGTGGACTGTCCTGGCAGCTGTGAGGATCAGTTTTGAATCATGTGAGGAGACAATGTCACGATCTCACAGTAATGATAGAGCAACAAAGGAAAATGATCTCTGCCAGCTGCTTTTAAAGGGCTAACGGTGCCCTTTGGCCCTGTCTAGTTCCAGAAACTATATACTCATGATAGCTACTAAGCAGCCCCAAACAAAGGAGCCCTATTTTCCATTCTTCATCTACTCTTACTACAGTCTGCAGAGACAAAATAGAATGTTGTTAATATACTGGTCATAACAGGGAAGAGAAAGCCTCAGGCAAGAGCATCAATGAAAAAAATATACTACATTTAGATTATAAAAATCACACTCAGCGGTTCATACAGCACAGACAAAAGTAAAACCATAGTTTAACAAACTGGCAAGTAGACTAATCCCACTTTTTTAAACAAAGCTTTTTAATGATACAAATGAATAAAACTTCAGTAAGATAAAAATACCCCACATGATTTACTCCTCATTTTAATTAAGAACATAAAAAAATTTCTTCAGTGATTTTTCAGAGTAATGATCGTGGTTACTAGATTACTATAGTAATCTCCCAATTAACACTTTACACAGTGAAAAGGAAACTTATGAAAAGATTTTACAAGTGTTTAAGTTCATATGTAAAATGGTTCCTCAACATTTGGACATATGGATAAACGGTAAGAATTTAAAAAAAACAATATACACAATTTTGCTGTTATCTTTAGTGCCTGCAACCACAGAAATGGGTCAAGAAGATTTCAAATGAAAGTTTAAAGATTTCATATATAGTCAGCTAATATTTGACAAGGGAACCAGGAATACTCAGTGGGGAAAAAATAGTCGCTTGAAAAAATGATGATGGGAAAACTGGATGTTAATATGCAAAAAATGAAACTGGACCCTTAGTACACCATTCATGAAAATTAACTCAAAATGGATGAGAGACTTAAATGTAGGACCTGAAGATGTAAAATCCTATTAGAAAACACAGGGAAAAAGCTCCTTGACATTGGTCTTGCAAGTGATATTTTTGGCTATGTCACCAAAAACCCAAGCAACAAAAGCAAAAATAAACAAATGGGATTGAATCAAACCAAATAGCATCTGCACAGCAAAAGAAACAATTAAGATGAACAGGAAGGCTAAGGAATGGGAGAGAATATTTGCAAACTATGTCTGATAGGGTGACCATATCCAAAATATATAAAAATCCATATAACTCAATAGCAAAGGAATAAAATGGGCAAAGGACCTGAATACACATTTTTCCAAAGAAGACATACAGATGGCCAACAGGTACATGAAAGCTGCTCAACATGACTAATCATCAGGTAAATGTAAATACAGCCACAATGAGTTATTACCCCCTACCTGTGAGAATGGTTATCATCAAAAGGACAAGAGATATGGTGAAGGATGTTAACTAGACTTATGGTGGTAATCATTTCACAATAAATGAGTGTAGTGAATCATTATGTTGTACACCTGAAACTAATAAAATGCTTTATGTCAGTTATATCTCAATTTAAAATAAAAGAATTAAAAAAAGAAAATAAGAGATAGCAAGTGCTAGCAAGGATATGGAGAAAAGGGAACTCTTGTGCACTGTTTTTGGTAATATAAGCTGGTACAGCCACTATGGAGAACAGTTTGAAGGAGATTCCTCAAAAAATTAATATAAGCTGGTACAGCCACTATGGAGAACAGTTTGAAGGAGATTCCTCAAAAAATTAAGAATAGAAATACCATATGATCCAGCAATCCCACTTCTGCAAATATATCCAAAGGAAATGAAGTCATTATCTGAAATAGCTATCTGCTCCCATTGACAGATGAATGGATAAAGAATGGATGTTGTACATATACATACATATATGTAGAACTTATCTAAAGTCTTCGTGAAACTTTAAAATTGTTTTACCTCTTTACTGAGATACAACTGCCATACAACTTTCTCTGTCTATGTCTCTCTACTTTTCCGAGAAAGATACTAAACAAACACACACACATATACAGTGGAGCACTATGCATCCATAAAAAAGGAAAGAACTCCTGCCATTTGCAACATGGATGGATCTTGAGGGCATTATGCTAAGTGAATTAAGTCAGAAGGAAAATACTATATAATCTCTCTTGTATGTGGAATCTAAAAAAACACAAAGTAGATTCATGGTTGCAGCAGGTGGGGGAGATGGGTGAAGGTGGTCAGAGGTTACAGACTTCCAGGTATAAAATGAGCAAGTCATCTAATGTACAGCATTATCAATACTGTATTGTACACTTGGAAGTTGCTAATTGAGTACATCTTAATTGTTCTCACCACACACTAAAAACAAAATGATAACTATATGAGGTGATGGCTGTGTTTTGTGGTATAATCTCATTGTGGTAATCATTTTGAGATATATATATATATATATATAATCATAGCATTGTTCACCTTAAATTTACACAATGTTGTATATCAGTTATATCTCAATAAAGCTGGGGAAAAATTTTTTTTAAGTTTTGTAAAGACTTTAGATAAGTTCTTCAGGTTTCTAAATAGTTTAACAAGTTCTGTTAACTAAACTACTATCAGAGAAATAACTGGCCAGAGTCCAGCAAAATGATATATACAAAAACATTTGTGGACAATACCATGCTGTACAGATACAAGATCCCACTGTTTGGGGTTTTTGGGGGGTTTCTTTTTAGTCTATATATGTATTTTATTCAATTGACCTTAACTCATAAAAAGAAAAATGTAAATTAAAACTTCATTGAGGTTTCATTTCTTGCATCAGATTGGCCCAAATCCAATTTTTAAAAATTTCTTCCAGCTTTATTGAGTTGTAATTAACAAACTTAAAATGTATATATTTAAGATGTATAACATGATGGTTTGATATAAGGCCTCACTGTCACCAGTATCATAGCTTTAAAAGTTCTTCTGAAATATTGAGATCAAAGAAGAAATAAAGATCTAAGGAAAAGGGGTGTATCCTATTTTGCTATCTTTATATAACTCCCACCATAAAAATATATTCTCCTATTTAACAAGGAGGAAAACTAGGGCTATCAGAAATGCACTCAAACTGAGATGTAGTTAGACTCATTATGTAACTATCTTTCCAAAAACAAGAAATAAAATAAATTCAATGTATTTTCTGCAGATTATTTAGATGCCCAAGATGTTTGTTATGTCAAAAAGAACATTAAGCCTTTTTTTAAATGATCATAAAATTGTGCTTTTTATTTATTTAGAATTATGAATCTGATCACCTGGCACATGCCAAAGAAAAATATTTAAATCAAGACTTGGGGAGGGAGGCAACATTAACTTCCTCCACCCCCATTAGTAAAAATTCTACTGGACTAATTTAAACACTGAGTAAATATCTCTACACTGTTAATTATAAATATGATACTGAGCATAAAAAGCAACTGATTCAAAGGGGAGAGGAGGGAAAGAAGAGGAAAGAGGGAGAAAGGCAGAGACAGGGAAAGAGGGAGGGAAGGAGAGAAAGACTGATGGCTGGGTGCCTGATTGAAATGAGAGGGCAGGGGAGGGCAGTTTTCCCAGCACTAGCACTACAAGTGGTAGCTGAGGAGGCATAAAAGCCATGGAATTAACTAGCCTCAAAACTCCAAAAGGAGCTCTAGCATACAGTCATTGTTGGCCCCCAAACTGACTTAGTGTTCCAGATGCTGGGAAGCATCTGACTCCCGCCTGCAAACAACTCCCAGTGACCTTGGGAGGTCTGGAAGTGAATCAGGGCTACAGATGCAGAAGCTTGCCGATTCCTTTTTAAGAAATTACCCTATATTAACAAGCTAATGGGTTAGAATGTGGTGCATCCCAGTCATTTAGCCCTTAATTTTAAGTGACAAAAGCAGAATACAAAAGAGGTAGCCAGTAACTAAAATTGATAGTATCTAAACATGAATATGGACATACATAGGAGGGAATCTGCAAAATAAAAAGGTATGCTGAGACCATAGGATAAAAGGCTTTTTTCTTTGACTCTGTTGCTAAATAATTTTTGCCATTTCAAAAGTGAGTATAAGAAAACGCCAAAGACAAATGATAATCTGTAAGAAAATATTTATAATTTACATCACAAAGAACTAATATAAAAAAAGATCTCAAAATTTGAGAAACAAAGAAGAGATCAAAATCCCTATAAAAAAAAAAGTTTAAAGAACAGTTCTCAGAAAAAGGTCATTTGCTTGTTAACACACAAAAAAAGATGCTTGATGTTAACTCATAATAAGAGAAATGTAAACTAAAACTGCACTAAGATATAATTTCTCATATATCAGATTGGCCAAAATCCAAAAGCTTTGACAATGCACTTGGCTGGTGATGCTATGAGGAAACACACCCTCATATGTTGCTGGTGGAGTAAACACACATGCATTTACCGTTAGAACCAGCAATCTCACTTCTAGGAACCTACCCTGAAGAGAAAGAAATACTGAACATCATGCTCACAGGCTTAGTCATTGCAGAACTGTTTCTGAAAACAGAAGATTGGAAAAAACCCAAATATTCACCAATAAGGAAATGACTGAATAAACTACCCATACAATGAAGTATATATAGTCACGGAAAAAAATAAGTCAGATTTCTATGTACTGATAAGAAGCAGTTTGAGTGATTTCCAGTATATATTGTAAAGGAGTGCAGAGAGCATCAAGAGTCAGGAAAGAGAACTAATAACACTTAACCTGACCTTAGAGCAAGAGCCACCCACTTTTTTGGATAAACTACCTGAGGCTAAGTGCGCCTGCCCTAAATTAGATAACTAGAAGTGGACAACAGCCTGGGGACGCCTGGGGATGTAACCCGTGATAAGTCACATAGACATGCTTGTGTAAGCAAGAGATAACAATTGAAGCGGTCAGGCAACTGACGCGTTCCCTAAAAGGTTACAATGCTTCCCATTGGTTACAATACAGAGTGTGTTTTAAAACTATTGGTTGTAGAAATGCGCGGGCTTCAGTGCAACAGCTGTGAAAATCCTATATAATCCATACCTAAAGTTGCCCTGGGGTCAACTGCTCTGACCTGGCTTGTGTGTCAGGGGAGGTGCTGTCGGCCCCAGCTTGCTGGCTGATTAAAGACTTTGCTTGTACTTACATCTCCGCGCCTGTGTGCTTTGTTCTCTCAGGAAATCCCTGGATTTCCGGACCCTAACATTTGGGGGATCGTTGGGGATCCGAGCGGCTTCCCTGAGAACAAAGGACGGGCTGGAGGCAAGGTCTAATTGTCCGGACGGGGCAGTGTAATTCAAGGGTCCCTCCCTTGTGTCTGCATAAATTGGGAGTTGCCATCCCAAGTCAGGTTAGTGATCCCAAGCTAGGAAGTCCGGGGTGGTATTCCCGGCCCCCAGGTTAATGACCCTGGGTGAAGCCCAGGTAACCAATCCTGGCCCTAGGGTCCGAGTGACTCGGCCTTAGGAAGGCAAATCCGATCGGCAGAAAACTGGCGCCCAAGGAGGAAAGGATTGAGCTTGTCACCCTGCGGCAGTCCAAGTGGAAGCCTTTCGGGAGAATTAAGAGAGTTTTTGAGGATCCTGAAAGTGGTGAGTGTGGTGCGCACCAGAGTGAGAGAAGGACCGGTCCGAGCGAGTGCGATCAGATGTGGTGTGTGTGTTTAGTGTTGTTGTTGATTGTTTTATTGTGTTTTAGTTTATATTCCTTTCTGCGCTTTTCATTTTAAGTTTCTCCTATTTTGAGATTCTCCTGTTCTTTCCGTCCCTCCTTTTTGCCACTAAATCACCCCACGGGCACGGGTCAGGCAATTAAGAGCCATTAGGGTGCCCACCGCTAGAAGACTCCCGTGACAGGATAAGGGGGTCACAGCCACGAATCCCAGATAAATTCGCATCCCCCGCAGAAGAAAAACTGTGCAACGACAGGCACCCATTCACAAGCACATACAACAGTCATCTTGTTTGAAGTGGCATCTTCATCCTTCACCTTTGTCTTCCTCATATTCTTTTTCCTTCTTCTTTCTCACTATGGGCCAGACTCAGGCTACTCCTAAGGGTCTGATCCTTTCCCATTTCTCGAAGGTCAAGGAACGGGCCTTAAATATGAGCCTTGGCATCAAGAAAGATAAGCTCAACACCTTTTGCTCGGCCGAGTGGCCTTCCTTTGGAGTAGGCTTGCCGACCCAAGGGTCTCTTTCCCTGAACCTTATCGGCAAAGTCAAGGCCATTATCTCCCGGCCAGACCCTGGGGGCCACCCTGACCAACTCCCCTATATCCTGGTCTGGGAAAATCTAGCCGAGGATCCTCCATCCTGGCTGAAGCCCTTTTCGGTGGGGAAACCTCACCCTAACCCACTAGAGACCTCCGTCCTTGTTGCTCAAGAAAATTAAAAGCCCTCTGATTGCCGGGCCAAAATCCCGAGTGCGCCACCTGTCCTCCCGGACAGTTCTCCCCTTTACCCCCCTCTGTCGATTGAGCGACCACCCCCGTATGCGGCTCCGTGGGAGGGAGGGGGTGAAGCTGCCGAGGGGGTAGAAAATGAAGTTGGAGAGCCCAGTGGGGGCCAGGTGGCTGCAGCTTCTCCAGACTCTTCAACAAGAGAAGGCAGAAGGCCAGGAAGAGCGAGAGGAAGGCAGTTAAGGCTTCGAGGGACCAGAGAACAAGAAGAGGAGGCTCCCTCCTCCACCTCAGAAGGAGCAGTGCCGGTTCTGCCTGTGCGTGCCATCGGTACAGGCGGTCCAGATGGAGCTCAACAATATCAGTACTGGCCCTTTTCATCTAGTGACCTCTATAATTGGAGGACCCAGAACCCTCCCTTCTCAGAGGACCCAAAGTGTCTTATAGGTCTGGTGGAGTCCATTATGTTTACCCATTGTCCCACATGAGACGATTGCCAGCAGTTGCTCCGCACCCTCTTCACGACAGAAGAGCGAGAGTGTATCCTTAATGAGGCCAGGAAAAATGTTCTCAGAGAAAATGGAAGACCCACCACCCTCCAGCCCATCATTGACGAATCATTCCCGCTTACGCACCCGAATTGGGACTTCGGAACTGCAGAAGGTAGGGAGCGTCTCCGGGTCTACTGCCAGACTCTGATGACCAGTCTCCAGGAGGCCACCAGACGGCCCACTAACCTGGCTAAGGTAAAAACTATTGTTTCAGGGAGAAGGGGAAAGCCCAGCCACGTATCTGGAAAGGCTGTTTGATGCTTACCGGCAGTATACCCCCATAAACCCAGAAGCAGAGGAACATAGATCAGCTGTAGTCCTCTCATTCATCAACCAGGCAGCCCCCGATATCCGGAAGAAACTCCACAAGCGGGAGGACCTAGGGGAGATATCTATTAGGGAAATGCTGCAGCAAGCGGAGAGGGTCTTCAATGCTAGAGAAACTCCGGAAGACAGAAAGGAAAGGCTGAAGAAAGAGAAATGGGAAATGCAAGAGAAAAATAAGAAAGAAGACAGAGAGTTTCAGAGGAAAGAGAACAAGAAGCAGAGGGAAGAGATGGCCAGGATATTCCTGGCTGGGGTGAAAGAGAGCCCTAGGCCACCTCGAAGAACGGGACCCCGCCAGTCCCGACTAGGACGAGACCAATGCGCCCTGTGTAAGAGATATGGACATTGGAAGAGGGAGTGCCCCAAAAAGAGGGAACAGGGAGGAGGGAACCCCATTAAGACCCTGCACCTAGGAGAGGAGAATTGACGGGGACGGGGCTCAGCACCCCTCCCCGAGTCCTGGGTAACCCTGTGTGTGGAGGGGACTCCCATTGGGTTCATGGTAGATACTGGGGCAGAATATTCAGTACTCAACCAGGCCCACAGTCCCCTGAACCCAGGACGCACAAGCATAGTCCAGGGAGCGACAGGGTCCAAGAAATGTGCCTGGACCACCAACAGAAAAGTAGACCTAGGAAGGCATCAGGTCTCTCACTCATTTCTGGTCATACCTGAGAGCCCCGCACCATTGTTAAGCAGAGACTTACTAACCAAAGTCGGGGCGCACATCCATTTTGAACCCGAAGAGATAAAGATCATGGACAAAGAAGGGCAGCCCCTACAACCGGTGCATGTGTTGACTCTGTCCCTGGCCAATGAACATCATCTGTTTCAGGCGGATCTAGAAGAGGGGGGCCAGGGAGAAATGGACTCTTAGTTGCAGGAGTTTCCTTCCGCATGGGCCGAAACTGGAGGAATTGGTCTCGCCAAACATCTACCCCCGGTTGTTGTTCAACTCAAAGCTGTGGCCCTACCCATCCAGGTCCAGCAGTATCCAATATCAGAAAAGGCTAGGAAAGAGATAGCACCCCATATCCACAGACTGTTGGAGACAAGAATCCTTAAAACCTGCCGATCTGCATGGAATACGCCCCTGCTTCCGGTAAGGAAGCCTGGCAGCGGAGATTACAGACCGGTGCAAGACTTGCGAAAGGTCAATGAAAAGGTAGAGGACATCCACTCTACAGTGCCCAACCCTTACACCCTACTCAGCCACCTGCCACCCTCACATGTGTGGTATACTACTCTGGACCTGAAAGATGCCTTCTTCAGTATCCCACTTTCTGAAGTTAGTCAGCCTTTGTTTGCCTTTGAGTGGCAGGAGTCAGGGGGAAGAAGAAAAGGGCAGCTTACCTGGACTAGACTGCCACAGGGCTTCAAGAACTCTCCCACCTTATTCAATGAAGCCCTAAGCCAGGACCTGGAGCACTTTCGCAGGAGCCACCCCCGCATGACACTGCTGCAGTTTGTAGATGACCTGTTGCTGGCCATAGAAACCCATGAGGAGTGTGAAGAAGCCACAGAAAACTTGCTAGCTGAACTAGGCGAACTGGGATATCGAGCCAGCGCCAAGAAGGCCCACATCTGTCAGAGGTCAGTAGTCTACCTGGGGTACAAAATATCTAATAGAGCCAGATGGCTAACACAGGCCATGAAACAAACCATCTTGACTATCCCCGTCCCTTCCTCACCCCGGGGAGTGAGGGAATTTCTTGGCTCAGCCAGGTTCTGCAGGCTCTGGATTCCAGGGTACACAGAAATAGCCCGACTGCTATATGAGGCGACCAGAGAAAGGTCGGGCTGGCAATAGAATCAAGAACAACAAGAGGCCTTTGACAGACTGAAAGAATCCCTCCTCCGAGCCCCCGCCCTATCTCTGCCAGACCTGGAAAAACCCTTCATCCTATTTGTATATGAAAAGAAGGGAGTGGCTAAAGGAGTCCGGGCTCAGCAGCTGGGCCCGTAGAAAAGACCTGTGGCCTATTTGTCCAAGCAGCTAGACCCAGTGGCCTCCGGATAGCCACCTTGTCTGTGTATCCTAGCAGCCATTGCTCTACTAGTAAAAGAAGCAGATAAGCTGACTTTTGGCCAGAACCTGAGGGTAACAGCCCCACATACTGTAGAGAGGATCCTCAAGCATCCTCCAGGAAAATAGATGACGAACGCAAGACTCACCCACTACCAAGGGCTCCTACTAGATTCTCCACGAATTGCCTTCTCTGACCCGGTGACCCTGAATCCTGCCACCCTTCTGCCGGACCCAGATCTGTTGACCCCCATCCACGACTGTAGAGACATCCTTTCTGAAATTATCCAGGTGCGAGCAGACCTGAAAGACACACCATTACCGAACTGTGAGCTAAACTAGTATACAGATGAGAGCAGCTTTGTGCAGGAGGGGGTCAGGAGAGCAGGAGCAGCAGTAGTAACCCACGAAGGAGAAGTTGTCTAGAGCACAGCTCTGCCCCCTGGCACCTCAGCACAGAAGGCAGAACTTATTGCTCTCGCTGAGGCCCTGGAAAGAGCAGAAGGCAAGCGAGCCAACATCTACACAGATAGCAGGTATGCCTTTAGCACTGTCCATGTCCATGGTGCCATCTACTGAGAAAGAAGATTCCGTTCCACAGAAGAGAAAGGACTGAAGAATCTGCAAGAAGTCCAAAGACTACTGGCCGCTATAGAAAAACCAAAGGCAGTAGTGGTTATACATGTACCGGGCCACCAACCAAAGAAGACACCTGAAGCTATCGGCAACAACTATGCTGATGTGGAAGCTAAGAGGGCGGCCCTCTCGGACTCCCTTGTACTTACAGCCCTCGAGATACCTATACCTGAACTGCCCGCCCTGCCACCCAAACCTGAGTATTCCCCTCGGGATCTTGAGTAGATTAGGAAACAAGAATCGAGAAAAGTGTTTGGGGAGGGAAATTAGAGTAGGAACCAAGAAGGTAGATTGATTCTGCCAGAAGTATTAAGACAGTACATGCTTGCTAATCTGCATAAGTTCACCCATCTAGGCTGGAAAAAGCTGCTCAGCCTTTTCCAGTCTGCGCAGTTAGTGTTTCCCCACCAGAATGAGGCAGCTCATCAGATCACGAAAGAATGCAGTAGCTGTGCAATGCTAAGACCAGCCCCAAGAGGGCCGCACCCAGCAGGTACCTAGAAAAGGGGGAGGGCTCCAGGGAAGAATTGGGAAATAGACTTCACCGAAATAAAACCAGAGAAGTATAGATATAAGTATTTGCTAGTTATAGTGGATACCTTCTCTGAGTGGGTAGAGGCTTTTCCAACCAAGCATGAAACTAGCCAGGTAGTAGCAAAAAGATTAATTGAAGAAATCGTCCCCAGATATAGAGTCCCTGAAGCCATAAATTCCGATAACAGCCCAGCTTTCGTTAGCAAAGTCCTGCAAGGACTAGCCCTAGCTTTAGGAGTAGATTAGAAGTTGCATTGCGCTTATAACCCACAAAGCTCTGGGAAGGTAGAAAGAATGAATCAGACCCTAAAAGAGACCCTTTCTAAATTGGTATTAGAGACTAGCGGGGACTGGGTGACCCTCCTTCCCTTAGCCATCTTCCGTGCTTGGAACTCCCCCTATGTACATGGTTTAACTCCATTTGAGACCCAGCCCCTGACTATCTGAATGTGTTGCAAGCTCTTGCTAAAGTGCAGCAAGAGATCTGGCCCCTGATCAGAGCATATTATGAAAGTGAGAAAATTCCAAGCCCGGAACATGGCATAGTCCCAGGGGATATGGTATGAGTCAAGAGACACCAAGTGAGGACTCTCGAGCCCAGGTAGAAGAGACCTTACGTTGTGTTGTTTACCACCCCCACTGCTCTCAAAGTTGATGGTATCGCTCCATGGGTGCACCACACCCACGTTCAGAAGGTCCTACCTTGTAATGATCTTAGGACCCGAAAGGAAGAATAGAAAGTGCAGCAGCATCCTGCCAATCCCCTAAAACTATGCTTAAGCTGACGATGAAAGAGATACTGCTAATAAGCTCCTTAATATAGACCTTCACGGGAGCCACATCTGTAGAGATCAAAGGCACCAACCCCCATCAACCATGGAACCTGACCTAGATGCTGATTGATCCCGACAATAGGGAGGTCATCAACTCCACACGACGCATTGCGCCACTCGAAACCTGGTGGCCTGACCTGCATTTCTGCTTTCGGCAGATCAACGTAGTTTACCGATCCGTCCCTCCAAATTTAGCTCACTCCCATGGGTTTTATGCTTGCCCAGAAACAGGTAAAGGAAGGCACTGCGGGGGTGTGGATCCTACTTCTATTGTGCCAGCTGGGACTGTGTAACCTCGAACAATAGGGATTAGAGATAGAAAGTCACAAAAATCGATTCTGTCAAATTTTCTTATGTCAACAAGGGCATCCCTCGTCACCAGCCTATGGCCCTTTACAAAGACAAGGCTTGTGACCGAAGGGACCAAGATTAGACAAGAGTTCAATTCACCGAGATGAGTAGAAAGACTGAAGTATCGCACTGGATAAACAGACTAGAATGGAGAATAGTGTACTATAAATATGGGGGGCATATCAGCTCGACCCTTGTCATTAAATTAACTGTGTCAACTCCCACCATCGCCGTAGGTCCCAACCCAGTTATAAATCCCCAGAAACCTTCAATCCAGGACAAAGGCCCTAGCAAACCCCAGAAACCTTCAATCCAGGACAAGGGCCCAAGCAAAAAAGATGAGAAAATGCCAACCAGAACGCTTGCCCCAGAGCCCACAAAAGGACCAAGTCCATCAACCGCTGAGTTAGGGACCCAGCATGCTCCCTCCGGGTTAGATAATCCCATGTGGGAAATGGTGCAGGCGGTAGTAGAGACTCTTAACCACACCACTTCCTCCCTCACCGATCCCTGTTAGCTATGCTATCCAGGTTCACCCCCTTTTTATGAAGCAGTCGAGATAAATGGCTCCTACACTATCAACAACTCCCATCCCACTTACTGGGAGGGGAGACCGTGGGGACTTACGATCGCTCAGGTCTCAGTCGCTAGGATGTGTGTAGGCACAGTCCCGATGACCAAGAGCCAGTTATGCTCCTCCTATAATAACAATAAGTAGGAGCAAAAAAAGTAGATTATACCCTCCTCAAGTTAGTGGCTCTGTTCAAAGACGGGCCTCACCCTAGCCCTATCCACCTCTGTGTTCAATGCTAACAGTGAGTTTTGTGTGATTGTAGCCATTTTACCTCACTTAATATATCATTCTCATGAATCCCTCCTTTCTTTTTAGGAAGAAGTGCTGACCCCCCACCGGAAAAAAAGAGAGAGCCTGTTACTTCCCTGACCATTAAAGTTCTCCTCTCCCTAGAGATAGCAGGGACAGGCACTAGAGTCGCAGCCCTTGTAACCTGGGAAAAGGGGCTCACAGCCCTGAGGCTGGCAATCGATAAGGACCTAGAACAACTCCGACAGACAATGTCAGACCTAGAGCAATCCCTCACTTCCTTGTCAGAGGTAATCCTACAAAACCGAGGAAGCCTGGACCTCCTGTTCTTAAGAGAAGGTGGGCTGTGCACAGCCTTAAAAGAAGAGTGCTGTTTCTATGTAGACAAAACTGGTGCAGTCAGAGAGTCCCTGGCCAAGCTAAAAAAGATCTAGAGAAGCGGCGTAAGGAATATGAAAGCAGTGAAGGCTAGTTTGAGTCTTGGTTCAAACACAAGCCATGGTTTGCTACCCTCCTCTCGGCCATTGCGGGGCCACTGGTCATCCTGCTGTTGTTGCTTACAATCAGTCCGTGCATAATAAACAAGTTGCTTAAGTTTGTACGAGAAAAGTTTGACACCGTCCAACTCCTGGTCCTTCGCCAAAAATATCAGGCCCTAGATACCGCTGAGAAAGATTCCTCAGTCTGATCAAGAAAAGGGGGGAAATGTAAAGGAGTGCAGAGAGCATCAAGAGTCAGGAAAGAGAACTAATAACACTTAACCTGACCTTAGAGCAAGAGCCACCCAGTTTTTTGTATAAACTACCCGAGGCTAAGTGCGCCTGCCCTAAATTAGATAACTAGAAGTGGACAACAGCCTGGGGACGGCTGGGGATGTAACCCATGATAAGTCACATACACATGCTTGTGTAAGCAAGAGATAACAATTGAAGCGGTCAGGCAACTGACGCGTTCCCTAAAAGGTTACAATGCTTCCCACTGGTTACAATATAGAGTGTGTTTTAAAACTATTGGTTGTAGAAATGCGCGGGCTTCAGTGCAACGGCTGTGAAAATCCTATATAATCCTTACCTAAAGTTGCCCTGGGGTCGACTGCTCTGACCCGGCCTGTGTGTCAGGGGAGGTGCTGTCGGCCCCAGCTTGCTGGCTGATTAAAGACTTTGCTTGTACTTACATCTCCGTGCCTGTGTGCTTTGTTCTCTTGGGAAATCCCCGGATTTCCGGACCCTAACAATATTAAGTAGGAAAAAAATGCACAGCAATATATATAAAATGCTACCTTTTATATCAGGAAGGAGATAAATTTTTAAAAATACTTATTGTAAGAATATATAATTTATCCTCCTTTTGCCCCATGGTCCCAAGCACATAAGCCGGTGAGAATTATGCCTGGGTTTGCCTGGGGCTTGACTGGGCTTACCCCGCTTTATACATCCCGACCCTCCCCCAAGGCAACAGGCCCAGCGGATCCGCCACAATAAAAGGCACCACGCTGCTGCCCTCTCTCTCTCTCTCTGTGTCTCTCTGTCTGTGTCTCTCTGTCTCCCTCTCTCTCTCTGCTGTCTCTCTCTGTCCCTCTGTCCCTCTCTCTCCCTCTCTCTCTCTCTCTGTCTCTCTGTCCCTCTCTCTCTCTCTCTCTCTTTGCTCTCTGCTCTCTCTCTCTCCCCACTTCTCTGCTCTCTCTGTCCCACTGCTCTCTCCCTCTCCCTCTCTCTCTCTCTCTCTCTCTCTCTCTCCCTCTCTCTCCCCACCCCCCTCTGGGGCAGCCACTTTCTCATTCAGATAATAAAGTCTCTTGCGTGGGCCCGTGTCTCCCGAGTCCTTTTGGGTAAGGAGGGTCGCAACGAGATACCCTTTCACATATATGTGTGTATATTTGTTTATCTATCTTCTTTCTTCAGAAACTTTGGAAAGGTAAACCAGAAATGAACACTAATAGAGTTAGCATAGGGAAGTAGAAAGCAGGAAACGGGAAGAGAAATGATGCGGTGGAGCAAGACTTACCTGAATATACCTATTTATATAGTTTTGACTTTTGACCCATGTAAATGTTTTAAATGTTCAAGAAATAGATTAAATTAAATTTAAAAAGGGAATACAATCCCAAAGCTGAGAAAAAACAGAAATAGACATAATTCTATATCAAATGAGTACCATACTGATACAAAGCAAAACTTACTTTCAAGTGACTTTTGAACAGACTTTTGGACTATACATTTCTTATTGGGATATATAGTGTAAGTACTAAAAGAACCACCAAAAAAATCCTTGAAATACATTTAGTGTTTTTTATAAATGTAATAGTATGGTAATGAGGTTAGGGCAGGGACATGGGACAAGCATCATGGTTAACTTTTCCTTCCTTTGATGAAAAATGCCAAGATAAAAACAGTATAGTAAGAACAGGAGGGACACCATCCTAAGGCTAAGATTCCATTTTAAAAGCCAGGGAGTCAGGAGATAAGATAAGATTCCTAACATATTCCTTGGTAATCAGCCAACAACCTATAATAAGGCAAGGCAACCAGTCTTAACTGATACATTCCTAGTCCTTAAGGGTAACTACTATCTTGGAGAAGAATGGGATCAATGAATTCCTTGTGTTAAGTTTATCTTACAGAATATCTAGAGGACTGACTATGGATGGTGACAAAATGTCTCTCGCCAGAGGCAGACATCCTGGGACCACATATCAAGCCTACTTACCACCATCGCCTCCACCCTTTGCCCCATTATTTAAAGCCTTAAAAATCAGAATCCTGAGCCCTTAAGTGCACCTCCTTTCTGAGGTTGACTGCACTCCCTTTTCTTCAAGTGTGTACTTTTTGCCTTAAATAAAGACTTCTCACTGCTCAACTTATTGCATCTTGTCTCTGTACTCTTCCAGTGGCAAGCATCTTAGTTACTTTGTTATTTCATTCTATTTTCCTTAAGCACAAGTCCTCACTTTGTCTCTGTTCTACTCCAAACAAGTAGGGAGGGGCTACTAAAATCTCTGATTTGAGCTTGCAAGTTCCCATTGCCTGGGTGACCTGGACAGAAATACAGCCATGTGCTCATGCTCTTTAGTAGCCTGCCTGAAAATCTCCTTTCTTTGCCTCTGGGAAGTTCTCAGAACATAATCTCACTCCATCCAGTGCTCTGTGACTTCCCCAAATCCTGGGGGTGGTAGGAGCTTAGTTCCCACGCCATGCAGAGTCAAGCAGACACTGGATGGCAGGTGACCCTGGCTTTAGGAGTAGGCAAAAGATTTGCCCTATACCCAGCAAGTGTTCAGTGAGCTTCCTCTGCTCTTCCTTACTCTCTGCTTCCTGCAAGGCAGCTGCCATTCCCTGCTACTCTTGCTTTAATGAATGACTTCCCTACGTACACTCATCCCACCTGCTTGAGAATTCTTTCTCATTCAGAGTCAGGAACCTCCCCCATCAAGGCTGAGGTTTCACCTAGTGTGCAGGTAGAGACCTCCCCAGATGCAGCTGCTGACAACAGTTATTACTGGATATTGTAATTTTGAAACCCTTTTATGTATCTACTAAGACCAAGTAAATAAATTTTATTATTTGAAAAAAATTTCCAGTAAAAGAGATAAAAATATAAAACCATCAAGTTAAGAAAACCTAATAATGTTAAATTTTTTATATTGTTTTTATTGAAATGTAATTCAAATAACACAAAATTAAGCTATTTCAAGTGTAAAATTCAGTGGTTTTTAGTATATTCACAGAATTGTACCAACATCAACACTATCCCAAAAGGAAACCCCATATTCATTAGCAGTCACCCCCATCCCCCTTCCCCAACCCCTAGCAACTACTAATTTATTTTCTATTTCTACAGATTTGTCTGTTCTGGACATGTCATATAAATGGAAGCATACAGTATACAGTCTTTTGTAACTGGCTACTCTGACTTAGCAAAATGTCCCAAAATCTGTACTACTTTCCTGTGGCTTCTATAACCAACAAACACAGAACCACAGAAATTTATTCTCCTAAAGTTCTCAGGACCAGAAGTTCAAAAGTAAGGTACCAGTAGGGATAAACTCCCTCCAAAGGCTCCAGGGGATGATTCATCCTTTTATCCTCCAGCTTCTGATGAGTCTAGGCATTCTGATGAGTCTAGGCATTCCTTGGCTGGGGCCACATCTCTCCAGTCTCTGCCACCATGGTCACATTGCCTGCCGCTCCTCTGTCTGTCCTCTGTCTGTCTCTTATTAGGATACTTGTCATTGGATTTAGGGCCCATTTGGATAATCCAGGATGATCTCATTTCAAGAACCTAACTTAATAGGCAAGACCTTTTCCCAAATAAAGTAACACTCACAGGTTCCAGGGATTAGTACATGGACATATCTGTATGGGGGTTCATTCAACCCCCTGCGGCCTGTCCTCCAACCCCTAAAGATTTACATAATTCCCACATGCAAATACATTCACCCCATCCCAACATCCAAAGCCTCCACTCATTACAGCAACAACTTTAAATTGGAAATCTCATCTAAATGTCATCAACTCAAATGTCCCAAATATTATCATTTGAATCATCTAAGTAAGATAATGGGTGTGGGCCATCCAGAGGGAAAATCTCCATCTGTGGGCCTATGAAGTGAGGAAATCGAAAAACAATAGTAGGACAGGCACAGGATAATAGTTATGAACATTCCCATTCCAAAAAGGAGAAAATGAAAGAAATAAAAGGGCCATTCATCCTCAGCAAATCTGTAATCCATCAGGGTAAATTCCACCAGGTTTCAAGGCCTGAAGGTAATCCTCTGTGTCTCACAGCTGCACAGACCTCAGGACCACGGCTTCCCTGGCCACCACCTCTGAGCCGATGACCCTGCTCTCTGGGCCAAAAGCTTTGTTCCTGTAGTCATTCTTCCTGTTTCTTTAAGGTAAGACATGTTTACAGCTGAGATGCTCTATTAGCCCATTTTCTGCCTGTAGGATTTTGTAAGTCCAAAAGACTTCTTTCACTTAGTCCAGCATCTGCTCCTTTGAGTCCAAGCTGGCAGTGTTCCTGCTGATATAACATTCTCCAAACCTTGTGATTCACCGGTGTGTGTCACAGAACACCACACGATGAAACAAGAGGGAACGCCATGGATCCTGGATAACCCCACCTCTATTCATGACTTCATAGAGGTGGTTGATTCAATCCATGAACAGATATTTAATCTTTTTTTATTAATGTATCATTGATATACAATGTTATGAATAAGTCACATGAGCAACACTGTGGTTACTACGTTCATCCATATTATTAAGTCCCACACACACACCCCCCATTGCAGTCACTGTCCATCAGTGTAGTAAGATGTTATAGAGTCACTTCTTGTCTTCTCCATGCTATACTGCCTTCCCCATGACCCACCTACATTATGTGTGCTAATCATAATTCCATCCCCTTCTCCCTGCATCCCTACCCACGCTCCCCAAACCCTTCCCTTTGGTAACAGCTAGCCCCTTCTTGGAGTCTATGAGTCTCCTGTGTTTTGTTCCTTCAGTTTTGCTTTATTGTTACACTCCACAAATGGGTGAAATCATTTGATACTTGTCTTTCTCTGCCTAGCTTATTTCACTGAGTGTAATTCTCTCTAGCTCCACTCATGTTGTTGTAAATGGTAGGATTTGTTTCCTTCTTGTGGCTGAATAATATTCCACTGTGTATATGTACCACCTCTTCTTTATCCATTCATGTACCGATGGACACTTAGGTTGCTTCCTTATCTTGGCTACTGTAAATAGTGCTGCGATAAACATAGGGGTGCATATGTCTTTTTGAATCAGGGATCTTGTTTTCTTTGGGTAAAGTGCTAGGAGTAGAATTCCTGGGTCAAATGGTATTTCTATTTTTAATTGTTTGAGGAACTTCTGTATTGCTTTCCACAATGGTTGGACTAATTTACATTCCCACCAACAGTGTACGAGGGTCCCCCTTTCTCCACATCCTCACCAGCATTTGTTGTTCCTTGTCTTTTGGATGGTGGCCATCCTAACTGGTATGTGGTTTAAATTTACCCTAAGAATGCAGCAGCACAGTTTGAAAAAGACCTATGCACCCCTAAGTTCATTGCAGCACTATTTACAATAGCCAAGAAATGGAAGCAACCTAAGTGTTCATCAGTAGATGAATGGATAAAGAAGACGCGGTACATATACACAATGGAATATTATTCAGCCATAAGAAGAAAACAAATTTTACCATTTGCAACAACATGGATGGAGCTAGAGGGTATTATGCTCAGTAAAATAAACCAGGCAGAAAAAGACAAGTATCAAATGATTTCACTCATATGTGGAGTCTAGGAACAAAGAAAAAAACTGAAGGAACAAAACAGCAACAGACTCACAGAACCCAAGAATGGACTAACAGTTACCAAAAGGAAAGGGACTGGGGAGGATGGGTGGGAAGGGAGGGATAAGGGGGGAAAAAGGGGCATCACGATTAGCAGACATAATGTAGGGGGGGGGTGGTACGGGGAAGACTGTACAACACAGAGAAGACAAGTAGTGATTCTATAGCATCTTAGTACCTGGATGGATAGTGACTGCAAAGGGGTATGTGATGGGGACTTGATAATGGGGAGAGTCTAGTAACCATAATGTCGCTCATGTAATTGCAGATTAATGATACCAAAAGAAAAAAAAGAAAAAAAAAAAGAAATGGAGCAGAGGTGGTATGTGAGGAAGGCATGGGTGATAATTTTCCAAAATAATATAATACACCAATATAAAAAACAGCCCAATGTAGTCCAAGAAGATAAATAAAAACAACAAATTCACAACTAAATATATTAGAACAAAACACTAGACCAAAGACAAAAAAAATCTTTAAATCATCCGAGAGCAAAGACAAATTAATTTCAAAAGATTTAGTCTGACAGCTATCTTCTCAACAGCAATAAGGGAAACCAGAAGGCAATTAAATGGTATCAGTATTCTAGAAAAAAATCACTGCCAATGTGGCTCTCTATACAGACCATAAGTAGCCTTAGGAAAGAGGACAATAAAGACTGTTTCAGACAAATGAAAGCAGAATTTTCCACCAACAAATTTTTAGTGAAAAATTTCACTAAAGGAAATTTTCAAAGTTGTACTTTCAGGTGTGAATAATGTGATGTGAGAGAGAAGGAAAGAAGAGCAAGGACATGGTGAATGCATGTGCCTGTTGATGGTGAAGGGGAAAAAAAATTACTGAGATTATTTTATATCCTTGATCTGGGTGAGGGTTACATGAGTGTATACACATGTCAAAATTCATCAAACTGCACAAAAAGATTCATACATTTTATTGTATGGACCTTAATCTTTTAAAAAAGAGAAGAAACATATGTGCCTATTAAAACAATTAGTAACTGTATACAATGATCAGCAAGTATGCATCTATCTGTGAACTACATGATACCTCCCTCAGATGCCACAGTCCTTGGCCCAAAGAAGCTGTATACCCAAAACAGATGGCTATCTTTTAAAGGCCTAGAAAAAAAATGAGACTTGCTGATTATGGAATGAAGACTCCCTTCAATCTCACCAACTGCAAGAAATTCAATAAAAGCACAAAAGCAGAAAAGAAAGGGCCCCCAGTGGAAATACAAGAGTTGTGAAGGTCCACATCTGAAGTTGTAAATTAAAAGACAGGGCATAAACACAGAAAGAGAAGGAAAAGAGATGGATGGGCTACGAGTCTCCGACAACTCCAGGAGGGGACTTGGAGCTCTAAACATCATTGCAGTTGTTGGCCAAGATCTGACAAGTCCAAAGGATGGTATAACCTGAGGAAATAAGGGCTTTAATACTATCTTATTTATGTAGCTGTAAAACTGAATATAGGAACCTCATTTAAAATGGGGTTAGGAAGTCAGAAAGGGGAGCTCCCATGCCCTACCTCTCATCCTCAATTGCACACCTGAACAGGAAGAGACATGCCTTGATTCCCAACAGGGAATTGCTCCTTGCCCAGCAACAGCTCAGCCAGTAAGAAAATACCCCAACTCACCACCTGAACTCTCTCTTTCCTTCAAAAATTGTGACCATCCTGAACTCTCTCTTTCCTTCAAAAATTGTGACCATCCTGAACTCTCTCTTTCCTTCAAAGTAGCCCCTCCCTCATTTTCTCTATAAAGTAACATTCATCTCTTCTTATCTCAGGACTTAGCTATAGTTTGCCAAAGATTGCATGTCCCAAATTGCAGTTCCTCTGCTATTCTAAAATAAACCCATTTTGCTTATGAAATAACTGGCTGTTTTATTTTTAAAGTCAACATAGCTAAGGAAGTGGGGTCGAGGGGGAATCTACCTAGTGTCACTTCGCTAGCTTAAAACTCAAATCCCAGCTTTTATATGTAAAGTAAGACTAATCCTATTACCTGCCTCATAACAGAAGAGATTTAGTAGCAGTTTACCATGAATTTTTACATGGCAGGCTCTGTGTAGATGTCCATGGAGCATTAGTTCATTTAACTGAATAAGTAGTGGCAACATGGGGCAGAACTGAGACAAATTCCAGTCCTGGAATCTCTCCACAATACCAATTGGAACAAATGTGCACAATGTTGCACACACATTTGCCATTGGCTTCTTCATTAACAAAATGAATCCATGAGTTTTATATAAATAAACATATTTTATGCTATATAAGTATACTTGAAGACAAAACAGGTAAAATAAAAACATTTCAAATAAACTATTATTTAGTTTATTAGCTTAACTTCAGAAGGAACTCTCTTTCAGCTTAATTTCCAAGCTTCTATTTAATTAAATGTGCTGCATTCCTGCTGTCTGTGTGAAGGTTTTTGCATAAAATTTCAATTGCTAAGGCAGTGCGTAAGGCCCTCTTTTATGAGGACTTTTCCTCCTTGGATCATAACAACACACTCTGCAGCCTATGACAGTGAACCCTAGAGTTACTTCAACTAGCGTATTACTTTTGCTATTCTCTGGTTTATAGATATGTCATGTGACATAACAATTTGAAGTCATATTTAATTCTTTTCCTAGAATTCACTATACACAGAGCATATCATTTCCTAGGTTCTTACCTGCCTTCTTGAAACTTGGGAAAGCTCTAAGCTTAGCCACAGTGATGATTTAAAAAGTTGAAAAAAATGTTCAGGGACAGTTAAAAGGACTAAGATTATTTAGATTGAAGTAGAAATAATTAAAGCAATTTCCAACAGTATGAACTATTCTTTCCCTGGGGCTCCTGATGAGCTGTTTTCTCAAAATGGTCACACTTGTAATTCTCAGACTTTGGGCAAAAAATTTTCCCCAGTTTTATCGAGGAATAATTAACATACATCACTGTATAGGAGTTTGAGGTATACAGCATAATGGCTTGATTTACATATATTATTAATGATTATGGCAATAGGTCCAGCTAACATCCATCATCTCATATAGATATAATAGATATAATAAAAAGAGAGGAAGGGAGAGGAAAAAGAAGAAAATTTTCCCCTTCTGCTGAGAACTCTCTTTAACTTTTCTATATACCATTAGCAGTATTACCTACAGTCACCATGTTGTACATTATACCCCTAGTAATTACTTACCTTCTAACTGGAGATTTGTACCTTTTGACCATCTTCCTCTTATTCTCCCTACCCCCACCATCCATCTTTTTTTAGATTCCACATATAAGTAAGATCATACAGTATTTGTCTTTCTCTGACTTATTTCACTTAGCATAATGCTTTCAAAGTCCATCCATGTTGTGGCAAATGGCAGTTTCCTCTTTTTTGATGGCTGAATAATATTCCATTGTATAAATAGACCACAACTTTTTTATACATTCATCCATCAATAGACACTTAGGTTGTTTCCATGTCTTGGCTATTACAAATAATGCTGCTGTAAATATGGGGATGCAGATGTATTTTCTATTTAGTGTTTTCATTTCCTTTGGATGTATTCCCAAAAGTGGAATTGTGAGATCATATGGTAGTTCTATTTTAATTTTTTGAGGATCTTCCATACTGCCTTACATAGTGGCTGTACTAATTCACATTCCCACCAACAATGCTTAAGGGTTCCATTTTCTCCATATCCACACCAGCATTTGTTACCTCTTGTCTTTTTTATGGTAACCATTCAGGTGTGAGGTAATATCTCATTGTGGTTTCAATTTGCATTTCCCTAATAACTACTGATGAGCATCTTTTTATGTACCTGTTGGCCTGTTATATATCTTCTTTGAAAAAAATATTTAGATCCTTTGCCCATTTTTAATTTTTTTTTTGCTATTAAATTGTATGATTTCTTTATGTATTTTGGATATTAACCCCTTATTAGATATATGGCTTGAAAATATTTTTTCCCATTGGTTGTCTTTTCATTTTTTTGGTGGTTACTTTTGTTGTATAGACTTTTCGTTTGATGTAGTCTCATTTGTTTTTTGTTTTGTTGCTTATAAGCAATTTTTTTTTTCTAGTACCAGACTTTTGGGCAGATTTTAAAGCATGCCATAGTTGGAAATCCAGGCAGACTCTGGTGGTTGTCTATATTCACAAGTACGCCTGTGCCTTCTTAGCTAACAGAAGCATGATTTTATTCAGGTAGCACATGGCCATTTGCTCAAGAGGATGAT
This sequence comes from Manis javanica, assembly GCF_040802235.1. Classification (NCBI taxonomy): domain Eukaryota; kingdom Metazoa; phylum Chordata; class Mammalia; order Pholidota; family Manidae; genus Manis; species Manis javanica. The sequence goes on from NC_133157.1 coordinate 157,849,381, forward strand.
ATCGCCTTTGACTCTAACCTACTGAATTAACCAACCCCACCATCATATTGGACTTATCTGTATTTGAGAGGATATCTTTTTCTTATCAAGTCAGTTGAGGCAGGATTACTTGTTAATATCCCAAAATACACACCCAATTCAAAAGCAGAGCCATGAGCAACTCCTATAACCTAACCCATCACTATGTATTGTCAAGTCTTCTTTGCAAATCACCTTGTTAGCTATCCTGTTCCCTACACATCTCACTGCCAATCCCGACTCCTATAACATTTCACCTCCAGATTACTCACTAATGAAACTTCTCAGTCCATCTCCAGCCTTCAGTCTCATTGGTTTAGTATTTCTCAAACATGATGGCCTCCTATGGCAAACATTTGAAGGTTCCCAATTTAACCTAATGACTGTTGGCTAAATTCTTCTTCTAGTTCGAAAGCCTTATCTTAAAATTTTTGGTTAATTGTTAACATGGTGAACTAGACCAAAGTCATTTCAGGCAGACTGAGGCCCTCCCAAGCAGCACACATATCACATTAGCCAGATGCCACCGCTGGACATGGCCTGAGCACAGCTGGCCAGCCCCAGGGTAGCCATTTCCAGAGGTCAGACACTGTGGGCACTTTGCCCTGGAAGTGGAAACTCAACCTTTCTCACAATATTTCAGCCGCTGTTCACAGTTTGTTTCTCTCTTAAGTTTCTTCACCTTTTAAACTTCTTGATCCTATTTTGTCTTTTATTTCTTTTAACTTTTTTTCTCTTTTGAGGACTTTTTAAACTTTCTTTTCTTAATTTGGACACTTTAAAAAAACTATTTTCATTCTCAACTTCCTAACTTTATTTTTAACATATTTTATATTCTCACTTTCATACTTACCTTTTTATTTCAGTAGTTGTAGCTTTTCACATCTTTTATTTTAAGTCTTTTCTTTCACCTCTCATTTTCAAAATGACTTACTCCTTCTCCTGTTTAAACTTTTAGCTTTTAAGTGTATTCTTTTTTCAATTTTTTCTTTGATGATCTTCATTTTAATTCCTTCAGCCTTTTTACCTTTCCATATTTTACTGTTTCCCCCTTGTCTTCCTTTCCTAATATAATTTTCTTACTTATACTTGGTTTTTCTTATGACTACCCAGAAATGTGACTAGATAAAGTCCACAGCACAAATAGGAGAGGCTGGAGGTCTTGCACTCTACCACCACAAGTTCCCACATGTCTGTACACCAGTCCACCATGTATTTCCATGTTGACCCACCTCCCTTCTTAGCCAGCCCTGAGATGGTTTTCTTATAAGACCACCTGACCACCACTTCTCCTTTCTTTGCCCATTGAAAAAATCATGATAAAGCTGGGGTGCCTGGCACACACACACATACACACTACTGGGCACTAGGTGGTCATCCCAAATAAAGATTTACAAACAGGTAGTTTGCCCAATTGGCAACCAGCTCACCTAAAATATCAGGACCAAGGAGAAAGGAAGGTTGGTCTCCCCCCCTATCATGAGAAGTCTCTAAGCACTGGGAAGTGTCTGAAGCCAGACTGTCTCCTACCTGTCTTACCAGAATTGGATTGGACACTACTCTAGGGACATTCACCTCCTGAGGGATTCACCCATTCATTCACCCTTCCGACACATTTTCTTTTTCATACTCAATGTTATTTTATCAGCATAACATACCTTTTTATATTTATGCATATCTTTGTATACTGAACAATATGTTTGTTATATATTAAAGTTTTTTGTTTTTTGTTTTGGTATCATGAATCTACAATTACATGAAGAACATTATGTTTACTAGGCTCCCCCTTCACCAAGTCCCCCCAACATAACCCTTCACAGTCACTGTCCATCAGCATAGTAAGATGCTGTAAAATCACTACTTGTCTTCTCTGTGCTATAGAGCCTGCCCCGTACTCCCCCCCCCACATTATACATGCTAATTGTAATACCCCCTTTCTTTTACCCATCCTTATCCCTCCCTTCCTACCCATCCTCCCCAGTCCCTTTCCCTTTGGTAACTATTAGTCCGTTTATGGGTTCTGTGATTCTGCTGCTACTTTGTTCCTTCAGTTTTTCTTTGCTCTTATACTCCACATATGAGTGAAATCATTTGGTACTTGTCTTTCTCCACCTGGCTTATTTCACTGAGCATAATACCCTCTAGCTCTATCCATGTTGTTGCAAATGGTGGGATTTGTTTTCTTCTTATGGTTGAATAATATCCCATTGTGTCCTTCTGACACATTTTGTTGAGGATCTTTTATATTCCACGCACTAGGGAATACAGAACTGAAGAAGACAGATGTGGGCTCTGCTCTTCTGGCACCTATATTTTAGCAGAGGAAGAGAAACAATAAGCAAATACATGAACAAAACAAGTGCTTTGAAGATAGAAAACAAGACACTGTGCCATTCAAGGGGATTTTAAGAAAGGTGTTAAAATAGGTTCTCTGAGAAGATGACATTTGAGTTAAGACATGAGTATAACAATGAAACCAAGCATTTGAATATCTAAAAAGGGCAGAAGATAACAGCAAAGCTGCTGCAAAGAACCTAAAAGTGGGAATAAGCTTGGCTTGCTGGAAGAACAAAAAGATGAGTGGTAGGGCTTAGCAGAGAGCAGAGAAGGGTGGAAATAGGCTCAGTCCACCCAAAAGCCATAAGAACAAGACCATCAGCATGATGAAGTACTGTTCTACCAGATCACCTCTTGGGCTCCTTGTAAGACCCTATAAGAAGGAGCTCTCTCCACAGAGCTGAACCTGCCCCATTTTATACAGCCTGACATTAGACTGTCACACAGAACCAGGGAGCAACCACTGAGTCAGTGGTCTATCAGAAGAATCAGATCCTCAGGCCTCCCCCAACTTCCCAGAGTAGCCTACAAATCCTTCTGTGACTGAGTTACCCACAAGCACTCTTCCAGTGCAGGTAACCTGGCTACCAACACTTGTAAATCCCAGTTCTTTTCTAACACTGATAAGGGGTGGGCTTCATTACCAGATCAGGTAACCTGATCTGGGAGTAACTACACCCTAACAGGGAACAGAGGCTTCTGTCTGTCCTGAGCTACATATTAATGCTACTGACTGCACGTTTTTATGTTTGATCGACTCTGTATAATGTTGTTCTCAGTGACCAAGGTTCACAACAGCAGTTAAAACCCTGCAGACAATAATGCCAATGTCAGCCTTCTAATATTATTCAATTTTAATATTATATGCCTATAAAACTCAAATTCAAAACCAGTTTTCTCCAATATTCCAGGTTTTATTTCTCCAAACATATTAATAGCTCTGAGAAAAGAAAAAAAATTCTCCTTGAAACTTGGTAACATCCTACAGTTTAGGAATCATCCAGCATCTTTAAAAGGCCAACTCAGGGATTTATCTTTCAAGCATCCTAAATGGCCAAATCTAAGGGTAATGTCAGTTTGTGCTCATTTGTGGAATTAATAATCCTACATGAACAAGAATCTCTAAATAATTAATAATATTCTCAAACCATGCTCCCAAACACTCTGGGGCCCCACAGGGACACAGGACATTTAAAATTTTCGAGAGACACCTGACATTTGTCAGACACCATGCAAACTGCTAACTTGGAGTAGTTCACAGTTCCAACACCAGACAGCTACATTCCTTTCAATGACGTCATACCTTTGCAAAGCTAGGTTTTGGAAGTTGCCTTGATAAAAAGCAAGCACCACAAAAAAAATTAGTGTGGAACAGGAAATAAAGGTGGCAGTGTCCAATCTGACTCCAAGGTTTAAGAAGTCATGAAGGGCCCAACTGACACACAGTTTATTAGTAGGTGGTTATTTAAGAATAAAACAAAAACAAAATATTTTCTTGCAATTTATGTGTGAATTTGTTTTTCAAATGGCTGCTAAATACTATTGCTTATACCTAACTACTTAGTAAAGAACCTGGGACTTGAAGGGCACTTTGAACTGAGGTTTTGGTACCTCTATCCTCTGACTTTGCTCTTAAAATGAAATGTCTTTACGTGGCATGTGTTTTATTTTACAATGTTGATGTTGTTAGTATTCCTAAGACATCATCTGTGTGTGCAAATTTTGCTACATAAATAGGTACAAAACTTCTTAAGCAGTTTAAGAGGTTTTTAGACTTCAACCTGATTGACTGTTATAGACTAAATGTTTATGTCTCCACTAATATTCATATGGGGAAGTCCCAACCCCTGATATATTTGAGGTTGGGAATTTGGGGAGGTAATGAAGCTTAAATGAGGGTGGGATTAGTGCTCTTATAAGAAGAGGAAGAGACCCTAGAGAATTTGCTCTCCCCTTCTCCACCTCCCCATCTCCGCCTGTGAGAACACAGCAAGAAGGCAGATGTGTACAAGCCGGGAAGCAGGGCCTCACCAGAAACCAAACCCCTCTGGACCTTGATCTCAGACTTTTTAGCCTCCACAACTGAGGAAATAAATGTCTGCCGTTCAAGTCACCCAGTGCATGCTGTTTTTGTTACAGCAGCCTGTGTTGAGTAAAACAATGACATTCTGGGGGAACAGAAATATTTACACAGTGGGTCACTCTGAGACGGAGGCTGCTTGCAAATCAAAGGGATCCCTTTAACCAAACCAAGTTAACACTCCCTTTACTCTGATGAAAAGAGAACAGAGGGGAAATTGAGCAAATCTGACTGGAACTTGCCAGATGCCATCAAAGGAGTGATAGAAGTTGCAGGGCATCAGAGATGGGCAATGCCATTCCTAGCTCCACTGGCAGGGGCCAGACCTGTTTTGTTCATTGCCATGTTCCAGGGTGGAGCACATTGTCCAACACATGGTACAGGCCCAGGAGTACATGTTACATGCATGCATCAATGAATTACTCTAGCTGGGAGGTCAGGGAGGTTTAAGAAGCATACTTCAGTGAGTACATTTTAAATAGAAGATAATGTCATGATTAGACATTATATGAAAGCTCTTTTGTGATTCATTCCCATGGGTATGCATTTCTGATAACAGTTGACTACATTCATAATGATGTGTTTCAAAGGTGTGGCCTGTGACCACCTGTAATGGAATCATTGTGACTTCCTGGTCCCCTTCATGACCTCCAAAATCAGAAGCAGGCCGAGTCACCAGAGTTTGAGAACTGCTGACTTAACGGGCCCAGTTTCTAGAGTTTAAGTTCTGTTTGGAGAATTTAAGTATGTCACCAGGATTTATGTAAGCTCTGTGTTCTTAGTTCATACAAATCATTAATAAATTCATGTGTTCTGGCAGAGCTTTATAAATACCTGGAAAATCTTTTTAAAGTTAACTCTTCTTTTTATTACCAATGAAATGTGTACTCATAATGGAAAATCTGGAAAATACAGAGAAGCAACAAGAAGGAAAAAATAATCAGAGATGACCACTGTTAACTTTTTGGAATATAAAAGTGTTCTTAAGTAATTATATGCAAATATAAAATTTCATTCCTGTAAAATTAGAACCATGTTATATTTGTTATTTTTTCACAAGTCAATATATCTTGAACATTTTCCTGTATCAGTAAATATTCTTCCATAGCATTATTTTAATGGCCCCATTGCATTCTTTTATATAATAACCATAAATGTATTTTATCCCAGAGGCTCTCAACCTTAGCTGCATATTCTAATTACTTGCTCAGAATAATTATGAATTTTGGAGTGGGTCCAGGCATCAGTACTTTTTTTTTTTTTTTTGAAAGGGCATCTCTCATATTTATTGATCAAATGGTTGTTAACAACAATAAAATTCTGTATAGGGAGGTCAATGCTCAATGCACAATCATTAATCCATCTCAAGCCTAATTCTCATCAGTCTCCAATCTTCTGAAGCATAACGAACAAGTTCTTACATGGTGAACGAATTCTTACATAGTGAATAAGTTCTTAAATGGTGAACAGTACAAGGGCATTCATCACAGAAACTTTCGGTTTTGATCACGCATTATGAACTATAAACAATCAGGTCAAATATGAATATTCATTTGATTTTTATACTTGATTTATATGTGGATCCCACATTTCTCTCTTTATTATTATTATTATTTTTATTTTTAATAAAATGCTGTAGTGGTAGGTAGATGCAAGATAAAGGTAGAAAACATAGTTTAGTGTTGTAAGAGAGCAATTGTAGATGATCATGTGTGTGCCTGTAGACTATGTGCTAATCCGAGCTAGACAAGGGCAATAAAACATCCACGGATGCAGAAGCTTTCTCTCAACACGGGGTGGGGGGGGTGAGGTTCTAAGCTTCACCACTGTTGTTCCCCAATTTCTCACCTGATGGCCGCCCTGTGACCAGGCATCAGTACTTTTTAAGTTCCCTAAATTATTCTAATGTAAAGGAAGGCTTAAAAACCAGTGACTTAACCAATGATTGATTAAACATTTGGAATTCTTCCAATTTTATGCTTCCACATCAATTAACATCTTTGTAGTTAAACCCTGTTACATCCATAACTATTTCCTCTAAACACCCAGAAATATTTAACGTCTGGTGACAGCAGACCTGAGGCCTGTTATTGTTCTGGACCTAAATTTCTAAATCTTTCCACTTTTCTATGTATTTGAAAATGTTCTCAATAAAATGTTGAGGAAACAAACACTGAGGAGGTTCTTATCAATGTTTCCAAAAAATACATTAAAAAATGGCAAATGTTACCCTCTTGGTAATTAATTGAACCCCCAATTCTCTACAACAGATTTTTCTTTAATAGCAAACATGGTCTTGATACTGCACTTGATTTATAGAATTATCATCTCTATACTGTACAAAAACACAAAGTAACAGCAAATTCTTCAGGAGCAGGGTGGTTTTTACAACTTTGAAGCATTCACCAGAGAAAATGCTCTCAACACAGGAAAATTCATTAGTAGTGGGCCACAGCTTCCTGGACTGTGTAGATTAAAAAACCTTATCATCAAGGAACTTGCAACTCCAGGTCAGGAGACAGAGTGTCCACAGTGGACTAAATTCACAAACCATACACAGACAGTAGCATGCACGCAGAACAAAGTGTACTCAGTGGCTATAGAGTAAAGGAAGTCCCAGAGTGAGGAAAGTTTTCCCAGAAGTTCATCTGGGGCTGTCACTGCACCTTCCCAAGCCTTTCTCCTTCCATCACCTAAACAAGTAGCCACCAAAACCAGCAATTAACACTGGAGACTAAGAAATTCCAAGTCATCACTAACAAACAAGAAAACAAGAGTTCAAGATTAACCTTAGGCAAAGTGAAATTCAAGTCACAAGGTTTAAGACACTTTATATTGACAAAATGTATCATCCATACAGAGAACAGAATCATCCTACACCTGTAAGAACCTAACTATGTAGCATCCAAATATAAAAAGCAAAACTGGTAGAAACACAAGTTAAGATACCACCTTCACACACAACTCTTAGGAAGCCCTCTGTGGCCCCTACAAGGAAATACTTTTTCTCAACCTATACTTCTGACTTTGTTTATTGTTAAGTATGAATATCTAAACTAGGAGGACCCTACCTTCTATATGTAGAATTTTTTATGTCCAATATGTATAAGACTTAGGAAACAGCATTCTTGGAGGACTGTCTTAATGGACCATATTTTTGTCAGTATGTAATATGGGTTAAATAACTATCAAGTTGGATACCATTAATTTAACAATGCTATTTGTGTTTTGACATGATGGAGATGCACAGTGAACCCTAGCAGTACTCTCTTAGCAGATTCAAATAAGAAAGGAAGGACTCAACTAATATTTGACAAGGGAGCCAAGAATACTCAGTGGAGAAAGACAGTCTCCATAAAAAGAAAGGAAATCCTGCCATTCACAATAACCTGGATGGAGTTGGAGGCTATTATGTTCAGTGAAATAAGCCAGACAAAGACAAATACCATATGATTTCACTTATTTGTGGAATATAAGAACAAAGTAAAACAGAAGGAACAAAACAGCAGGAGATTCATAGACACCAAGAAATGCAGTGGTTACCAAAGGGGAGGGTTGGGGCAGGTATGAGAGGTGGGGAGGGGGATAAAAAGACACAATAATTTGCAATCAGAATATAAGTTGATCACAGGGACTGTTGAACCAATGTGATGTACATTTGAAACCAAAAAAAAAAACAAAACAAAAATAAAATCAGTTTTGTTTGAAAAAAAGAAAATGGTATGGAGGTTCCTCAAAATATTGAAAATAGAACTACCATCTGATCCAGCAATCCTGCTTCTAGGTATTTATCTAAAGAAAAAAAAACACACTAACTTGAAAAGATATCTGCTTCCATATGTACATTGCAGTATTATTTACAACAGCCAAGACATGGAAACACCTGTGTTCATTGACTGATGAATGGATGAATATAATATGATATATATGTATATATATTCAGGGCTATTATTCAGCCATAAAAATGAAAGATATTATGACATTTATGACAACATGGATGGACCTTGAGATAAAATAAGTCAGACAGAGAAAGACAAATCCTGTATCATCTCACTTATATGTGGAATCCAAAAGATAAGACAAAACAAAGCCAAACTCATAGAAAAGATCAGATCTGTGGCTATCAGAGGTAGGAAAGGAGGCTGAAGTAATTGAATGAAGGGGTCAAGAGGTACAAACTTCCATTTATAATATAAATAAGTACTGGGCATGTAATGTACTACATGGTGACTATAATTAACACAGTTTTGTGGTATATTTGAAAATTATTAAGAGACTAGATCCTAAGCATTCTCATTACAAAGAAAAAGACACTTATTGTATCTTTGGGAGGTAATGGATGTTTGGCAATCATTTCACAATATATGTAAGTCAGGCCAGTATGCCAGTATGCTGTACACCTTATACAGTACTATGTGTCAATTAGAACACAATAAAACTAGAAAAAAATAATTATTTACATACCAAAAAATAAATAAAATGAAGAGGAAGGAAGAAGGAGAAGAAGTCAGGAAGGAAAAAAGGATGAAAAGAAATATACCTTCACCAAGTAGCCAGTACTGGCTAGGTGCTTTCCAAACACTGGTTCTAAATTGCCTGCCTGGAAAGTCAGAAATAGTCTCCCTGACATTACCACAAGCAAGGTCAGATTTTTTTTTTTAAGCCCTAAAGCTTTGAACTTCAATTAATTCGTCCTCTAAATTCAGGTTTCTCTTAAACAAATGATGTTAATGCCCAGGAGAGTTGTAAGATCAAGATCTGAGTGTGCATTTAAATGCCTCAGTTCCAAAATAGATGTCCAGTATCTAGCCTTCAAATACACTTAAAGGGAGATGTGTTTTCTCTAACTTCTCTTTCCTTTCTGTGGGATTGGAGAATAGAACAGATACCAAACCTCCCCTGAATGCCTGTGGTGTGGTGCACAGAGCAGCATTCTTAGGAACCTGCATTGCCCTCCTTGTTTGTTCATATACTATGCATTTGGAGAATTAAAGGAGCTAGAAATATTTGCTCTTTGAAAAGGGTGCATATGACTGGTATCTTCAAATGTTTGAAAGACTGAGATGCTGAAAAGAGATTAGCTCTACTCTGTGTGCTGGCAAAGGGCAGGCCTGGGATATGGGAATCCATCGGTCATGACCTCCTCCACATGGGAAGGCCACTGGCTGAAATGATGTGTGCCCCCACAGGATGTATTCACGCAGAAGCTAGAAGAACACGTATCAGGGTTGCTGTAACTGGGATTTCTGCCTAAAGATGAACTAGACCAGTGGTTCCCACATATCAGTCTGACCATGACAAAGTTTCTATTGATCTTAAACAAAATGATTTTTTTAAAAGTCATGATTTTTTCTTAGACCTCACTTTATTGAACTTTAAGGATTATTCTACATTATGAGATCACACAAAATTAACCCTTCCTATTTTTTCACTGTTAGCTTCTCCACTCTTCCATGAAATAGCTATCATAGTTGATGACAATAGTTTTTGGTTTCTGTTTTCTGACTTAGATGGCAAAAGTAAAAAAAAAAAAGAAATCACTATGCTGATTATTTCCCCAATCTTTCTTCTATGTTAATGGTTCATAGAATTCAAAAGTCAGGGACTACGGGACTAGATAAAACTCAAAGGTCATGCAGTTGTTTAAACCAAAACTTTGGGTAGGGTCATCTGAAAACCTTGAGTCTTCCCCTTCCCTCAACACCCACATCCAACTATTAGCATGCCACATTGACTCTATGTCCACAACATGTCCCCAAAGTGTCCCTCCTCCCCTGTAAGATGCCCCTGGCCCAAGTTCCCATCATCTTTCTCACAGGCCCACCAATGGGTTCCTAACTGGTTTCCCTGGTTCTACTTTTTGCCCATCACTTTAATTCATTCTCCACTCAACAACCAGAGCAATTAAAGATATCAGTTAATGTGATACATACATGCAATGGAATATTACTCAGCCATAATAAGAATGAGATCTTGCCATTTGTAGCATGGATGGACCTAGGGAGTATTATGCTAAGTTAAATAAGTCAGGTAAAGAAAGACAAATGTCACATAATTTCACTTTTATGTGGAATCTAAGAAAAAAAACAAACAAAGAAACAAGACAAATAGACTTGTAAACACAGAGGACAGACTAGTGGTTGCCATAGGGGATGGGGCTTTGGGGGACAGGCAAAACAGGTGAAGGGGATAAACAGGCACAAACTTCTAATTGTAAAATAAATTAGTTACAGTAATAAAAGTACAGCATAGGGAATATACTCAAGCATATTGTAATATCTTTGTATGTTGACAAATGGTAACTACATATCCTGGTGAGCATTCAGTAATGTGTTTAACTGTAGAATCATTATGATGTACCCCTGAAACCAAAATAACATTGCATAATCAACTGTATTTCAATAAAAAATAAAAATGTCAGGTCATGATCACCCCCTTAAAGCCCTCAAAAGGCTTTACATTCCACCTAGAATAAAATCCAAATCCCTCCCTGTGAGAGAAGGCCCTCCAAGACCTTGCCCTCCCTCTCTGCTCAGCCTCAATTTATCTTTTCATCAATACAGTCATTCAGTCCTTCCAACAAGCCAATGTGGTGTGTGCTTTAGGACTTGGCACTTGTTACTTGTGGTCTGCACATGCAGTCCCCACATCTTCCAGGGCTCCTTCCTCCTCATCACCACTCAGGCCTCATATGTCACCTCCTTTAAAAAGCCTTCCAAGATCACCCAATCTAGAGTGAACCTTTTCCCACCCAGGGCCTCTTTAGGAATATGCCTGTGTTGTTTTCTTATGACCCATATTTATACTTTAAGTTGTCTTGTTGAGCTGTTCAGATGGTTACTGCCTGTCTTCCACTCTAGCAGGAAAGCACCCTGAGGGCAGCAGCTCTGTCTGCTTACTCATTTCTCTATTCCTTGCTGAGAGAACAGCGCATGGTAGTTGAATGAATGAATGAAAAACTTCCAAGTCTAAGATTCCAGGACCCATTTTCCCTTCCAAAATATCTTTCTATGAACAAATACACTTAACACATTAATTACTGAAGAAAAAAAAGCAATGTAATCTCTAGCTCTGATCCAAATCAAAATATAATTTGTAGTAATACTGTTGCTGGTTTTTTTGTTTCGTTTTTCAAAGGGAGATAGGAATCAGGGTAGCTTTTCCCTCTTAAGAAGTGGAAGCAATGCTCAAACAGAAGCAAAACATAAAAGAGAGGTTCTCAGAAATGCTCATGTCTCAGGATGCACTTGGGGATGGACTGAGAAATGAAAGTAATAATTACAATGCTTACTGCAATAGCTAGCACCAGATCATTCAGCACAAGGCACTCATCTGAGCAAGTCTGTTAACTTGCTTAATCCTCACCACAGCCTTCAAGAAATATACTATTATTCTTCTTCATGTCATCTCCAGAAAAGAACAACCAAGGCTCTGACACTGTTTCTCCCACTTACTTTCATTGGTTGATTCAACACTTGTTCAGATTTTCTTTTTCTCTTTTCAGCTTCTCTCAGCATGATTTAGAAAGTGGAGAAAGGGGAAATCTGTATTTATTTCTCATGCAAAGATTAATTCCAGTAACACATATAATCTGTCATGTCCTATAATTTTCCATAATGGGACGTGAATTTTTAACTTTGGTGAGACAATTATGCAAATAAGCATAGCCAAAAAGAATGCACACATAGGCTCAAGAGCAACAGGTACATGGAACCATGATTTCGCTTACGTTTTCTGTTATGGCAGCGATCTGCTGGAAAGCACCTCTTCGACGTGCAGAGGTCAGGGTTTTGTCAGGGAGAGCCACACAGCTGCTCCCGATTCAGCTCCAAGAGCTGACTCTACTGCCAGAGGCCGAGAGCTTCCTTCAATTGATTCTCTCCCACCCCTATTTGTTAACATACGTCCATCCACAAGACAGAAGAAAAACACTCCCCTTGGAACTGTGCCTCTCCACTCAGACACATGGCCCTTACAGTCCCGCCTGGATAACACTTTATGTGGCAGGGGCAGCAATATGGCTGGCTAGCACCTTTACATTCAGAGCCCTTCTGTCATATGTCAATATGCAAAAGAAAAGATATTCACAGATTACATGGCTCATTTTGTGGGAGTGACATCTGAAACAAGATGAGAAGGGAGTGGGGATTTCCAGGAGGTGATAAAGAGGTATTTCCCCATTTACCTAAGTAACATTAGGAGAATCTCATCCAAAAAATAAAAAGCTCTGGGCCTTGGACAGTTTCACATGGAAGGCCACACTACTGAGTGGAGGGTGCTGGTGCACAGGGGCAGAGGCCAGCCACCTCTTGGTCTCTGAGCCCAGACTGAATTTCCAAGTTTACGCCCTAGGTTTCAGATCAATTTCTAAATGGCCAGATTTAAGGTATTGGCATTTAGAGCCAAGAAACACATTCCTTTTATAGAACACATTTGTGTTCCAGAAAGACACTGTGCACATCAGCTTCAAATTACTGACTGGCTTTGTTTCTCAGGAATTCAACATGCCATTTTTAAGCTGATCTCTAACTTTTTAAAGACAAGCTGTACATTTACTTTAAAGAGTAAATGGTTGGTGGTAATGGTTGCAGAGCGATATAAATGGACTTAGTGGCATCAAACTACAGACACTTTTAAATGGTCAAATGGTCAGTCTAAGGATATACATCTTTTACCACAATCTGTTAAAATTTTTACTTGGACAAAAAAGTAAATGAAGACATATTTGAAACTTTCATCTTTAACAATAAAGTAAGGAGACATAATAACACTGACAAAAATAATTTTATGTAAGCATGTTTCAATATTAAATGGAAAAACAGCAAACAAGGAAGAGTTAATAAAACAAAGGTGAAACATTTTGTTTTCAGGCATAATGTTCAAATGTGAACACAACTTTTCATTAGCACAAAACAGAGGCTTTTATAATAAAGATTGAGCTCACAGTATTAAATAGATCAAAGGTCTAGGATTTTAAATCAAAAATCAACTCTCTTAAAATTCTGATTATTTTAATTGTCTAAAATTATTAGGAATACTGTGCTTCCAGAGAAGGGAAATAGTGACTCTATGGCATCTTACTATACTGTTGGGCAGTGACTGCAATGGGGCATGGGGGGGACATGATAATGTTGGTTAATGTAGTAACCACATGGTTTTTTCATGTGAAATCTTCTTAAGAGTGTATATAAAAAGAAGAAATATTGTGCTTCAATTAAATTCTGAATCATTTTTACAAAGATCCCTTTAAAAGCCAGTTTTGTGTGGCACCATCAATGGAACAGTCCAGAAATTCTTAGCCTAGAAATTCTTCCAGGAATTTAGTATACAGAAAAGGTGGACTTTCAGCTAAACAAGGAAAAGATAGTATAATTTATAATGGATAAATAATTTTGTGACAATTCAGTAGCCATCTGAAAAATAAAACCAAAAAAAAGAGATCCCTACCTTATTTACACACCAAAATAAATTCTAAATGAATCAGATTTCAGTGTAAACACACACAAAAAAGTATGAGAAGAAAACATGGAAAAAAATTTTATATAATTTCAGGGTTGGACAAGCTGTAGTAGGATATGACTTCCAAAGGTCATGAAAGAATATAGCAATGAAAAACATATATGGTAATGAAATAAAAGGAAATAACAAAATATTAGGAAAATATTTGCAACAAACATCACAGGCAATAAACTAACAATTAATTAATATATAAGAATGGCTAAAATCAGTAAAAAAAAAACAACAAAGAAAAATAAATAAGAGGGTAAATAATTCACACAAAGGAAATACAAAGTTATTTTATGGATATCAAAACAATTTTACTTTTAATAAGAAAAATGAGCATTAAAACTACAATGAGATATCATGATCACTTTCATATTAGCAAATACCAAAAATCTGATGACATGCTAATGCGTATTCTCTTTGGCCTAGCAATTCATCCTATAATTATGCTACCAACAAATATTGTTTGTACAAGAATTTTCACAGGGCACAACAAAATGTCTGGCTAAAGAACTGTTTAGATAAAGAGACAAGTATGTAGTGAAACAAATTAGTCTTGCTATACATAACATACCTAATAATGCAAAAAGCAAGGTGCAGAACAGCTTGTATATGCTTTTTGTGCCTGTGTGTAACTTTTAAAGGAATACACACACACACAACACCCCCCCCCACGCACACACAGGCTGAAACATGCTGCAGAATGCTCTGAAATGGTACACAAGAAACGGTGGTTGCTTTTGTGAGCAGGAAATGAATAGCTAGTGAAATAAGAGGAAAACTTCCTTTTTAACATAACCTCAGGATATTTTGAATTTTGTACCATCATCATCACTCAGATGAAAAAAAATTTTAAGGGAAAAGGCAATCAATATAAATGTCTTACCTACCAATGCTGATTAGCTTAACTCCGGATTTAAATGGTTGAATTGACATTTTCAGAGAAGAAACTGAAGCACAACCCCACATCCTTGACAATATAGGATAAAAGTAATGAAAACTCAGGTTTCATTAGGAGGAGTCACAAAAAAAAACTTTTTAAAGAGCAAAGGCAAATGAGTAAAATTAGGCTCTTCTTTTGTCAGTTATCTCAAATACTCCAAGATTTCAGATGGTCTTTGCAGCAGGAGGACAGAACACTAATAATCCATATTTAAGAAATGAAAACTTCTAAAAGCTTTTTGAGATAGAGATGGGTTTTCTGTAAATGTAAAACACAGCTCTCAAGTTCTCCTCCCCAGCAACCCCTGGGCTGTCACCCCAATATTTGTAGGTACGAGCTTCATTCTAATCCCAGGCATGCAGTTACCAATAATCAGAATTCATCTGGATTGTCAGGCAGTATGGCAAGTAGCTAACAACCCTTCCAATTTGAACGTTAATGATATGAGCTTTTATTGTTTACAGGAAACGCTCTAACCAAAGTGCCATAGAGCGGGAGCCCCTAGCTCTGTGTCATCTCCAAGAAAAGCAAAGGACACCCAGGCCATCTCCCAAAAGGCGGCAAAACCACACACTCCTGGACAGGCCTGGGACCCCTGCACCTCTCACCTGCATGGAATTGTGAAGCAGGCATGAAAGAGATGGGAAGACTTTTGTCTTTGAAAGAACAACAGAGACACTTGACATGGCCCAGACTCAAAGAGAAAAAATATCTGAGAAAATAAGTATAATTCTCCAGAACACTTTCAGGAGATCAGCCTAATGTAATTATTGACAACTCACTGCTGTTAAGTCTATTTAGATTACTTTTTATTGGCACACATTAGAATTGGTATACACACTTGGAAATAAAGCAATAAATTGGTTACCAGACCTTTCCCCAGCCTACCTTGCCATCTAATCTCTGATTCCTCCCCCTGCATGAACACTTCATGTTCCCACCTCCCCGCCCCTGCTTACCCCATTCCATCTCACAAGATACTCCCTTTCCAGTCTACCTAGGGCAATGCTTTCTACCCTTGAGGTACATTTCAAATCCCAGTCCCTTCCCAAACCTCCTCTGAGTACACAAGTACCATTGAGATATCTCTGAATCCTAATACATTTAATGTTTTATATTAAATATATACATGCACACACATACATACACACACACACATATATATACAGCACTTTAGAAGGCAATTAGAGGGGGGAAAAAGGCAATTAGACATAACAATTAACCATAACAGACAATTGAGCATAACAGGACCAGGGGCTCTGGGGCCCTGGGATGGAATCCCCACCCCGTCTCTTACTGTGTGACCTCTAGGAAGTCACTTAACCTATCTAAGCCATCATTATAAGACCCAAGATTAAGAACTACTATTCATCAGTTCACTTTGTTCAAGCATTTGCTAAGAGTCAGTTATGGGCCAGGCGCTGAGAGTAAGACGAACAGGATCCCACCTCCACAAGAATCTAATGTGCAAATGGGATCAGTGACATCTAGGTACAAAGTAGAGTCTAAATCACAAAATAACTCACAAATACCCAACAAATAATTCCAATGGAAGAAGACGTCAGTGGATGATTTTCCAGAACATTTTTGTGATGATCTAGCATATGGTAAATATGTGAATATAATGGTTTACATTAAATTTCTGGTGATATAAGCATACATCATACATCTCTAATTTTTTTAAATTTCTATTTCTTTAAGGCAAATAACTTATTTTTAACATAAACATATCCCCTTGACTAAGTACCATATAGTGCTTTTATATAAATAATATATAGCTATTTATATATGGGTGTTATGTATAAATTAATCTTTCTTCAAAGCCTAAGGATTTTTCCAAGCCTCAGTCATAGTCCTAGACATAGTCCCATTATGTCTACAATGCAAGAAATACAAAAATAAGAAACTGAGCTAAATGTATACCCACCCCAGGATATCCTTAAAATTCTTTAAATGTCTTAATTTTCAATAAACTTTTAGGGTGACTTTTCTTCTTAAGAGTGGCTTGTTTTACTAAATTAACCCTCAGCAAATATTTGCATATTTGATAAACAATACTCTATGTGCAAAAACGTAGAACTGGAGATGGGGGCAAATGTGAAGTTTTCAGAAATGGGTTCCTAATTAATAGAAGTTTTGCTCTGATTAAACCACCAACAATAAAAACAATGAGAAACTGATTGCCTGGTCTGTCTTCAAGAGAGTACTGTTAAATTATTTCCTCTTATTAACAGAGCAGGCATACTGCCTGCCTTTCTCCTGCTTTGCAGAACAATTGACAGGAGGCAGTCACTTAGTATCTTTTTCTACCTAGCAACTGATAACAACAACAAAAAAACCTTTATCATTGGCCAGACCTCTGTTAGAAACAGACCTAAATGCATTGATTTTAATTTTAGTTTCTGGCATTGCATTTTAGCCGAGAGAGAAGGAAAAGAATGACACTTTTTAGAGCATGTTAGCCTCTAACTTGTGGGCACTCCACTGAAGAGAGTCACACGGGTTAAATGGAGAGGAAGAAACAGGACTTCATAAGGACATTGAACTCTAACAGAAATGTCTGCTATTTTACTAGTTTCTGAAGCTCCTGTGGGACAGGGGATGATAAACTCTAAAAAGCAGCTCTGGTGTGACATTTTGTTTAAAAACAGTTTTGTGAGCTCACAGTGGAAGTTGGAGGAGAAGCCCCTAGGCTGTGCCTTTTCACAGACCGACCAGGAAGAAAGGGAACCAGCCCCAGCACTTTGCACCTTCTGCTGAGGGATCCTTTTCAAGGTTTTCCAAGCAGTTTTATTCATCTGATATCCAACCTCAGGCTGGCACGATTCACACAAGAAACTTGGCCATAAGAGAGGTGCAGCAACTTTACCCAAGGTCACAGCGAGTTTTCACCAAGTCCAGGTGTCCAGCCTCCACTGGCTTATTCCCTCACATGTTGGAAAACATTCTTTCCCTCACCCCATCTCTCCCTGTTCTATTCTCAGATAGTGTTGATGCCCACACTGAAAACAGATGCTCCCTACTACTGCCAAAAGCTCTTCCCTTTACCGCCCATCATGAGGTGGCAATGACCCACCAGGCTTATCTCCACATGTGCCCCAGTTGCAGCTGCCAGATTGCAAAACAACGTACAAGACACCCAGTTAAATTTGAATATCAGATAGACAGTGAATAAGTGTTCAGTATCAGCATGGCCCATCCAATATCTGGGACATACTGCTGCTAAGCACTTATCTGTTATTTACCTGAAATTCAAGTTTATCTGGACATCCTGCATTATATCTGACAACCCTACCCCGACTCACCCCCACTTCTATCCTTGTCCCTGCATACAGCAATGCATCAAAAGCAGGAGACTCACCCAGGACATGGAACAACACACAGCTGTTTGGGAAGACTGTTCTCAACTCAGTTACACAAAATGATTCTCCAATCCGAACCTCCAAGAATTAGGCTCACAGATTGTTTATAACAGGCTTTTTAAAAAATGAAATCCATATGGAGTTTTCTCCTAGTTACAAAAGTGTTAGGTGTGCACTTTCCAAAGATGGTTGCAACAATATCTCTCATTTCACTTTTTACAATGTGATCAAGAGATGGTGTCTATGTCCCTTCCCTCTTGAATGTGGACGAGCTTGTGAGTTGTATCCAAAAGAAGAAGCCAAAGTGATACCACAAAAATCCCAAGGCCAATTCAGAAAAGGAATACAGTGTCTGCCTTGCTTACTGTACCATTCCCACTACACCAAGCCTGCCATGCTGGGAGGCAACCACGGCACATTAAGGGGCCACACACAGGCACCCCAGCAAGTAGATTCAGTCTTCAAATCCTCCTCACCCAGTAAAACAGTGTTCAGATTGTTCCAGCCTCCAGCTGTTGAGTCACCCCCAGACTTGAAGTCTTCCCTGCTGAGGTGTGAGACGTGATAAAAAAAAAGAGACAAGCTCTCCCTGCACTGACCTGTCCAAATTCTTGACCCATAGAATTGGTCAATATAATAAAATGACTATTGCTTTATGCCACTAAATTTACAATGGTCTGCTATGCAGCAATAATAACTAAAATGTAACGCATGCTCATTTTAGGAAAATCAAAAAAAGAGAAAATAACCACCTGTAATTCTACATGCAAAAGCAACTGCTTTCAAAATTTTGAGGTATGGGTTTCCAGTATTTTTTTACGGTTACATGAACACTTGTTCCTTCTTAAACAAACATGGTATCATAGCAGGTCTGAGTTTCAGCTTCAACAGTAGTACTTGAAAAAAATATTTCCATCTCAGTGAACAATTTCATCTTTGACAATAACAACTGTAATAGTTGCTACTGAACACTTAATTTGTTTCTAATTTTTTATTGTTATAAATACAGATGCACTGAACATCTCTATACATACATCTTTCTACTCATCTGATTTTTCCCTGAAGATATATTCCCAGAAGTGGAATTGTTAAGTCAAAAGGCTTGCATATTTTTTAAGGCTTTTGATATATACTTTTCTCCAGAAGCAACTATTCCTTTGATTAATGGGTTATATCATATTACACGGCCAACAGCAGTACATGATCACTCACATTATGTTTAACATTCTTACCAGCAACAGATAGTCAGATTATTTAAATTTTTGCCAATTTTATTAATAACAATGATAACTCAATGTTGTAATATTAGAGTGAATGCTTTTTCTTTTTTGGCATAAATTTCTTCCTGTCCTTTGCACATTTTTCTACCAGAGTATCTGTTTTCTCTTAGTGATCTGTAAAAGCTCTTTGAATATCAATTATATTAATCATCTCATATATGTACAAAAAAGTCTAGTTAGTCATTTGTCTTTTATTGAACATGCACTTCAAACATCAGTTATATTTGAATGATATAATAGCATCTATGAAATTGAATATTGTTATATGCTTGGTCACACCCTGAAATGTCAGTTTATTATCCCTAGAAGCATATATGAATTGATGTTTATCAAATCCAGGGAAAGAAATTAAACACAAAAAGTGTAGATGAGCAAAGAGTACACATATTGAAAACAATACATAACACTCTGGTTGAAACAAAAAGGTAAGTAACTAAGAGCATAGGTTTCAATAATAAAAATGATTATTATTATAACAATAACCAACACTTACTTTGTTAAGCACCTTATATGCATTTTCTCATATAATTCTCACAATAACTCTATAGAGAGGTACAACTAATACTTCCAATTTATAGTTTAGGAAACAAGGCTTGGCAAGGATCAAATGACTACCAAATGCTATACTTTGAGGCCTGGCCTCATGCCTCAGCCTGAGTTTCCAACAATAAACATTGCTGCCTCCCATGGACATCTTGCCTAACCTCTCCAAGCATCAATTTCCATACTTAGACTTTTGAAGATTAAATAGCATCATGTTTATATGCTGCTTAACACAGTGCCTACCTAGCACATGATACATCCTCAATAAAAGGTATGTCATGAAAGATAAGTGTTGATGAGGATATAAAAAAATTGGAACCCTTTTGCTCTGTTAGGAATGCAAATTGGTACAACCCTATGGAAAACAGTATGAACAATCCTCAAAAAATTAAAAATAGAACTACTGTATAATCCAGCAATTCCACATCTGGGTATTTACCTAAAAGAATGAAGTCAGAATCTCAAAGAGATATTAGCATTTCCTTGTTCACTGTAATACTATTCCCAATAGCCAAGATATGGAAACAACCTAAATGTCCACTGATGGATGAATGGATAAAGAAAATGTGATATATACATCAGTGAAATAGTATTCAGCCTTAGAAAAGAAAGAAGTCATTAAAACCACAATGAGATATCACCTCACACCAGTAAGGATGGCCAGCATCAAAAAGACTAAGAACAACAAATGCTGGCAAGGATGGGGAGAAAGGGGAACCCTCCTACACTGCTGGTGGGAATGTAAGCTAGTTCAACCATTGTGGAAAGCAATACAGAGGTTCCTCAAAAAACTAAAAATAGAAATACCATTTGACCTGGGAATCCCACTCTTTGGAATTTACCCAAAGAATACAACTTCTCAGATTCAAAAAGACATATGCACCCTTGTGTTTATCACAGCACTATTTACAATAGCCAAGATATGGAAGGCAACCTAAATGTCCATCAGTAGATGAATGGACAAAGAAGATGTGGTACATATGCAAAATGGAATACTATTCAGCCATAAGAAAGAAACAAATCCTACCATTTGCAACAACATGGATGGAGCTGGAGGACATTATGCTCAGTGAAATAAGCCAGGCGGAGAAAGACAAATGCCAATGATTTCCCTCATTTGTGTAGTATAACAATGAAGTAAAACTGAAGGAACAAAATAGCAGCAGACTCAGAGACTCCACGAATGAACTAGTGGTTACCAAAGGGGAGGGGTGTGGGAGGGAAGCTGAGGAGAGAGGGAGAAGGGGATTGAGGGGTATTATGTTTAGTACATATGGTGTGGGGGTCACAGAGAGAACAGTGTAGCACAGAGAAGGCACATAGTGGATCTGTGGCATCTTGCTGCACTGATGGACAATGACTGCATTGGCGTATAGGTGGGGACTTGATAATATGGGTAAATGTAGTAACCACATTGTTTTTTCATGTGAAACCTTCATAAGAGTGTATATCGATCATACCTTAATAAAAAAATTTTTTTAAAAAGAAGGAAGTCCAGTCATAAGCTACAACATGAATGAACCTTTAGAACATTAATGTAAGTGAAATAAGTCAATCACAGAAAGCCAACTACTACATGATGTTACTAGTCAAATTCATAGAATCAAAGAGAGGAACAGTGGTTGCCAGGGGTGTAGGGAAGATGGAAATGGGGAATCAGTAGGCAGTAGTCAATAGGAATAAAGTTCCAGTTAAGAAAGATGAAAAAGTTCTAGAGATACTATACATTTGTACTATAGTCGGCAATACCATATAGCACACTTAAAAATTTGTTAAGAAGATAGATCTCAAATTGTGTTATTATCACAATGAAATAAAATTAAAATATATGAATAAATAGAGCAACCTGGGGAGTTTAAAAAATGCCATCATCATCATTCCCATGTGACCTCTGTCACACCAGGAGAACCTCACCAGAATAGAAATATGCCTTTCTATACCAGTAGACCTTTTGCCTAATCATGCTCCACCATGAAATTTTAATACTACAGATACGTTGCTTGCATACTGTGTCCCTTTGGATGGCACAAACCAATTTACTATCTATTGAAATAGCTAAGATATTGTGTCCCTGACCCTCTCCCTGAAGCACTTACCACCGCTTGGGAATAATGGTGCTTTACCACGCTCCCTAACCTCCCTGCGGGACAATGCTCAGGCTCTGTTGACCATAAAAGCCTCTGATGGCCAGAACCTTCCACACGCACTTCCTGACATGGTTCCTCTGCACAGTATTGCCTATGCAAACCACAGCAAATGCAGGACAATCCACTTAAAACCCAGCCCCCATTCTGACTTTTAGAAGCTTCATAAAAATAAATATACAAGTTAAGGTAAAAATATCTATCCCCTAATTTTTTTTCTTCTACTTTGAAGGAGCAAATAATTATTGCTGATAATTTTTGAGGAGACGATGAGCTCAGACAAATTATCTTGTCTGGGCTAAATCAATATGACCTTCCTTGTGTTTTACCCACCATTGTATGATATATAATCAATCAGATGATGAAAAGTGACACAGAAGTGATGCTAACCAAGAGCATCTTGAAGTTATTAAATCACTAGCTAACAAGTGCACTTCTGCACTGCTTTGCAAGATCATGAATTCTCTCAGTCTTTTACATTTCAATTTAAGTAATATAATGTTCTGCTCAATATCAGAAAGATCCTGTGTTCATTAATTGTGGTGAGGTGGGGTTTGGGCTGAGTATTAATAAATATTAATGATTGTTTAACAACTAGGACACAGGATAATCCAATGCTGAAAATAGTTTCCGCAACCAGCTTGGAAGGTTTTCTATGGAAGAAAATGTACTCAGGCAAATGCCAATGACTTGCCACTGACTTGCCACTTTGCCAGAATATTCTTCCTCCTGGTATGTGTTTTGGACTGAATTCTTCTTATATACCAAACACAGCCTCACCCTGCCCTCAAATTACTTCTAATGAAATAATTGGTAGCATGCCCTCTGCCTACAGTGAGGCAACATTAACAGAAATATCACATGGCATTCATATTTACTATGAGGGTGCTGTTGAGAATATTGTTCACTACATAATACAATGTCCTCTACAAGACAGTAGAAACTTATATTTAGTTTCAGTCCCAGGAATAGTTGTACTTCTCCTAAGCAGTTTATTTTTAGATACAAGGCAAGAACAGTAGACCCTTGGCATTTGCAGATTTGGTCTGTGCATTTTTTAACTGCTCAGAAGAGACAAGTCAGATAGGCTTCAGGTTTAACTCACAACCACTGTAAAGCTGGAGTGTGGTATAAAATTCTTGCTAATAAGTGAACTTGACGCCCCAATGTGCACGTGTTAGGACAACTTTGTTGTTCCTTGAGGTATGCAAAGTGACTCTCATTGTTCATCACCACACCATCCTGTCTGAGCACACTTTCCCCCTCAAGCTGGCTGCTAGAAAACTTGGAGTCAATGTTATGCCCCCTTCTAAAGTGAATTAGACTTCACTGCATCTACTTTGGGTTCTACTCCCACTCTCCTTAACATTCAATCTTAATGCAAATAAGTTTAGAGTTTCCAGGTGCCTTTCAAAGGCCCCGTGGCCTGCATAGTGTCATTTAACCCTGAACAAGGTCAAACAGCTCAGCTCCACGGAAACTCCTGAGCTGGGCTCTGAAACGGGACAGAATTGAGCAGAAAAGAGCAGCTCTCCCCAGCTCAGGGCCACTTGACAAACGGAAATGCTCATTTCAAGGAAAGAGTTCCATCTTGGCTGAGGAGAGGGATGAGGAAAATAAAGGGAAAGTGGAAATACTTGTCTTTTGCCCACGCTGAGGAAAAAGGGTCATCTTTCCCAGCAAATGAAGACAAAAGGGCTAATGCCCGCAAATTGGGTTTCGAAAACTACTTCTGGGTATGTCCAGCAGAGGGCGCCGATAGGTAGAGAGAACCGCGAAGTTTCCCACTTCTGTGTGAAAGTCCAAAGAAAGCGCATATTGGTCACGAGCCCAGCTCCAGAATTTCTATACAGGAGGCACTTGGGGGGAACATTCTGGGTGGAAACCTGGGGGGATTTGAAGGTGTATTTACAAAGAAGGAGGAGATGGAGTGGAATTGCCCATAGAAATCATGGGGCTTTAGCAGTTCTTCCTAATAAGTCACCCCTTAGGAGTCACAAAAAATAGGTCAAATATTTCCAGCAATTAAGGCCAATTTTATTAGCAATACCCTCCAATGTGTCTATCATAGGGTCTTTCTGCACTTTGGACTAAAGCTCATTTTCAGTGCCTTTTATGGGCAAGCAAGATGCCAGATACTGTGGACACTTGAACCGTGGAAATCCAGTCTCTGCCCATATTGAGTTTATAATCTGAAAGTGGAGTTTAAAAAATACACAATTATGTTCTGAGAGTCAACAGGGTCCACGCTATCAGAGAGGTACAAATAAGTTACAGTAGAAAAGGAAAGTTCACCTGGAGTTGAGAAGAATAAAGAAGAAACCATTTGTGGTTAGGGGGTTCACCACAGCACTATCGGCTGAGCCAGCCATTAGTCCAGGGTCCCCAGAGACCAATCAGAGTCCTATTACCATACACTGCAAAATACCCTCAGGGAGAACTGACCAAATTCATCATAATTAGCCTTGTAGCACTTCCAGATTAGGACCCTGTGTATCTTTAATCCTCATGACAACCGTACAAGGTGAACATATCATTCTCACACATGAAGAAAGTGAGCACGGTGGTCCCCCATTAAATGTCGTCTTTGTCAGGATCTGAATCGAAGTGTGAAGTCAGAAGCCTGCGTCGTTCTCATTACTCTATGCTGGCTCTCTCACATGTAACACTTCCTAGTAGTTTTGTCTTACTAAAAGACAATGTTTTAAAGGGAAAAGTACCGGCGAGACAAAGGAGCAAAGCCTTAGTAAACAGTGGGTCTTTGAGGGAGAAAAGAGGGATTTTTTGTCAATACGGTCCTTGACACATCCCAGCAGCACACAGATTTCTCTGTCACAACTAGATCCATGATTTATCTGGCTATACTTTTCCCCCAGCAAAAACACTAGTTAGGAGCCTCTTTTGAGTATTAATAGTAGCATTTTGCTGATGGCCTTAAATGAGTATCTAGGACCTTTTGTACTCAAAGCCAGTGTCCTAATTGGAAAATGCCGCGTGTCTCTTCTCCACAAATCCTCTAGATGGCGCCCATGCACTGGTTTCAACTGAAGGAACTCCGCCTTAACCTTTCAGGAATCCCAACAGGCATACAGCATGTATCAAACGTAATGATTCGTTTATCGGAAGTGACAAAGAAGTAAGTATAGCCTCGCTCCCCTCACCTTCACCTAGAAATTCTCCCTTTTCAGAAGGCTTATGCCCATCTGGAGAGGACACCTCTGAGCCCAATGGCCAGATGACCGAGAGCAGGCACCAAACTTCTAAGGGTCCCTCTACTCATGTAGAAAATGAGAAGGGAGATCTAGACAGCCTTTAAAATCCCTTCTAACTCATATATTTTATTTGGTCATCACACCCCAGCCCCCACAAAAAATCCTCAATGGTCACTAAGGAAAGAAAAGGAATTTGTAAAGTCAAAGTTGTAAAAGACTGTGAGGGAGATCCAGCACAAAAAAAAAACTTTCCATTCTTGGGAATCCTGTACCCTATCTCCCCCAAAAAACAGCTGCCCCGCTGGAGTCATCAATTCACCAATTCAAATTCACAAGACAGCCCGTAGAACCACTGGAAAATTCTTAATGCTTAATGCTGAGTTTCCTTCCTGACCCTAATCCTTCATTCTCAGGGACGTCACCCCATCGGCCAGCTCTACCCACCAGGAGGCAGTGATCACACACAGACACAGCCTGTCTGTATCCCTGTTAGTCCTCCTACCTGAAAGTGAATGAAAGGCTCCATGTAAGTGTAATGAAAAGGACTAAACTGCCAACTTCCTTGTTTCAAATACTGTACCTTTTTATTATTTCAAATTATTAGTACCCACATAGTACTGTAGACTTCTAAACAACTCTAGCCAACTAAACTTCTAAAGCCACATGGTCTGATGTGGCAGCCACCACATGGACCAGCCACCAGCCATCATGCACATCTGCACCCACGCCTTCTTTAAAGCCATACTCTTCATATGCTCTGGATCAATCATCCACAGCCTAAATGATGAACAAGATATTCGTAAGAAAGGAGGCCTATAACTGAAGTAGCTCACTTCAGTTATTGGAAAACTTTTAAGTATGTTTGAGACAACCTGGATATGTGAAGCTACTTTTTCAACTGTACATTTTATGAAATCTAAGTACAGGTCAAGTATTTCCAGTAAAAATTTATCTTCTAGATTAAAATGTGCTCTAAGTGTAAAACATACACTAGATTTCAAAGATTTCATGTAAATATCTCAATAATTTTATACTGATTAAGTGTTTAAATGATATTATTTTGTATACATTGAGTTCAATATATTTGATAAAACTAATTTTACCTACTTATTTTTACTTTTATTAGAGGACCTACTAAAAAATGAAATATTATTCTAGAGGCCATGCTGCTCCAATGTATTCAAAATAGCTGCCAATCTGTAAGTCTTTCTCATGCACATTTGTCCACTTGGGTTTTCAGATGCCAGTGTAAAACTTTACATGAATCCCTTTTACATTTCTATTTCTTGGATCTAATTTATTATTTATTATTCTAGCCAGGCAATATGATCTTTTAGATCTTTCATCCCATATATATGTAATCTTTTGCAACTTCATGCTATGCACAGATTTGATAAGTAAATATATTTATATTCACCAAGCCTTTGGTTAAAATATTGACAAATGAAGGCTGAAGACATTAGAAATCACTTCTCATGTTAGAAACAATCAATCAATTAAGCATTACCTTGGGTTTTGCTCTTTTTTGTTAGCTAAATAATAATTCACCTAATTGTAATAGGGTACAGTGTGTACCTTTCCATCTGTGCCCGGAAACAATCAACAAAGCTTGCAGTCAGGGTCAGGGTAGCCCTGGGGCTGGGGATGAGGCATCTAAGAAGACTAAAACCCGACAGTGGCTGAGCTAAGCAAGAGAGCAGCTGGAGAGAGCTGACTGTCCCAAGCTGGGCTGGGCTTTCAGATAAAGGGGTGAGAAGTGTAGGGCCCTCTGGGGCCTGAATGATAACATTAAGACCTTTAAGTAAATTTGCCAGAAGGAAGGCAAGCATACTGGGTGGAAGTTCAAGGTGAGTCAGGATTTGCCTTAACTTTAAATTCTCTCTGTCTTTGGGTTAGAGAATCTTAACATCAGAGGAATCTTAGACATCCTTTCATTGAAACTGATCTCTGTTCTACAACATCCCTGCAAAATGGGCCTTTCAAGCCACGCAGTCTCTGCTAAAACACCTCCTCCAGCAGGGGGCTCACAATTTCAGTGAGAAATACTCCATTTGCAAAAAACCTTGAATTCTAAGGAATCCTTTTAAGTTGAAATCTAACTCCTTACCACTTCAACTACCGGTCTTTTTCTGTCTTTTGAGCAAGCTTAATTCTGCTTCAATATGACACTTATAAATACATATCGAGGCAGTAAGTGACCCTCTTAATTCTGTTCATATGCTGACAACCCTAGTACTTCATTCTTCATTTGACATGATTTAGAATCTCTTCACCGCCCTGGGTGCCCTCCTCCAACACTCCCGTCAGCCTATGCACATCCCTCACAGAGCGCAGCAGCCAGTACTGAGCACAGACCTTCTGCAATGTGTCAGCTCTCTTTTCCCCAACACTGTACTTCCTCTATATTAGTCTGAATTATTTGAGGTCATCACGTTATACCATGGACACATTCAGAACCTGCAGTTGGCTAAAATGCACAGATGATTTTATGCAATGCTACTTATTGAATGTGTGTCCCCATGCCCCTGTCAATGTTAACCAAGGTGGCACTGTCCCAGGCAATCCAGAAATATCCTGAGTCCTTCTCACACAATAAACCAGTCAGCCACTGACAGCTGACACACAGATGCAACCTACTTGATGCCCGAAGTGCCAAGTTAAATCTCCCCCATTCTGTACCTCCACCTGATTTTTACCTGACAAATCAAAGGCCTTTACGTTTATATCCTTGATTGAACTTACTGATACTAGATCTGACCCATCAAGCCCAGTTTCATCATCTGCCTAACATAGTGCTTAACAGAATGTCTGACTGCATCCAGTGTTTCTCTTCACCATATGTTTCTGTTAGTATTGCTCCCTACGGGCTACTGGAAATTACCTATTTTATTATCTGGTGTATTTATTGAGTGGACTTTTATGTTCTCTCTTTAAAAGTATTTCCATTTCATGTTAAACTGGCTGCTTTATAAAATTCATGTAGTACTGTTTTTTATGTCCATTTCAATTATAAACTTTTACTCAGAATCTATGGGATACAAGCAGTAGCCATTAATATGATCCAGAAAATGTGCAGTGCTCACAATTTAAACTAGCCTGCTCCTTAATTCATCTCAGTAATTTCTAACAAGGATCAGCAGACTCCATGATCATCAACTAACATTTTCCTGTTTAATTTCTCTTGTCCAAAGCCATTAGAACCAGGACAGAAGACCTGAATCATTTAAGAACATAAACTGGTACCAAGCTTTAGCTTTCCCCTGCTGGGTCTCCCACAGGACTAGGCAGCTGGAAGAGTATGGAAATGGAATATTCCAGTTTTAAACTTTTGTATTATGTGCAACATATACACTCAGCAAAAGCAGACAAAGAATCATAGCATCTTATTCTTCGGTTCCCACAACACTGACATTGAGGTTCAGTGTTCAATAGTATAAGGTTCTTTTTAGGAACAAACCAGATCTTTTGGGGAATTGTATTTCAGTTCACTGGCAAGGGCAAAGTCTTTGGCCCTTTAAGCAGTATTGTGGTCAAATGATGTCCTAAAAGTTAAGAATGTGTATTTTTACACACCCAACTTAAACTCACTGTTACAGAACTCTGTCACTGAAGGTCAGAATGACATTAGATAGATGATGTGTCTCCCCCCAGCCTGACTTAGCAATAGATAGACAAACCAGATATTCTAGGACACAGAATATGATTCACATAATTCCTTCACCTCTCCCTGTCCTTTATCCAGCCACCGTATTATTGGGGACATGATACTCTGCTAGACAGTCTATACTCTAATTGAAATGACCCAAAGACAACAGTGTGATGAAGTGGTTTGAGTGTACAAGCTCAAAGAGAGATCCATTTTCCTATCCAACTAGGAGGTTGATGATTATCTGTCACTTTGGAAAATCATCACCTCTTTGTTGAAATAAAAACTAAGTCCAAATGCATGTTGCTTTGTGTTGGGTCAGACCCTCTAACCCTTAGGGGGAGAGGTCAAGGCCTCCTTCCAGTCTTACACCTCCACCCTTATAAAGGAGCTCAGATAAAGAACAAAATAGTATCTACAAGTTTTTTGCATAATTTAGAAACATTATTAAAGAGCAGAACTGTCCAGGTAAGGGGAAACAGCTCAGAGTGCCCTGCACTCATAGTACATGCAGGGAAGAGGGACTCGGGGCCCCTCCGGCTCATGGAGTGCTCTCCCTCCAACAGGTCCAACTGGACCCCCCATGGGCCCAGGTCAAAGCAAGCAAGCCCAGAGCAGGTAGATGCCAGCTGGCTCTTCCCCAGGCCTTAGGACAGGAAGAAGAGGGAAATTCTGAGGTTCCCATACTATCCTCTTCAGCCTGTCAACAGGAGAGCCCTGGTATGGATTTAGGGCAACCTTGTTGCTGGACTAAAAGAGCACTTGCCTGCATAATCTTCTACCCCAGGACCAAGCATCTCTGTAGAGGACAGGAATGGACCTGGACTGTGAGGATCTGGAAACCTGTCTTCCAAAATGACAGACATTCTAGAAGCAGGCAGCTCTGTAATTCAGGAAGAACAGAATCCTGGAGTCAGGTGAGCAGGCTTTCCACCTTGGCTCAGCCTTGTGCCAACTCTATGACCTGAGCCTCAGCTCCCTCATCTATACAATGAGGGTAATAATAGTATCCAACTCAAGGGTAAGAATGAAAAGGTCCAAAGCTCATAAATAGATTATCAGGAAAGTGCAAAATAAGAGCTCCATAAATATTAGCCATTGTGATTATAATGGAGCTTTTTAAGCTGAGGTTAGAACACACCATTTGGTGTCAGCATAATCAAGGCCCTTAATTCATATTATAAATACCCACATGGAGCCTCAGAAAAGTGAGCATTAGACGACAAACACCCTGGGGCAGCCCGCAGAGAAAGTATTTAATACCCGAGGAAGCTTCTGGGTAAAGTCTTATACTAGTCAAAGCAATTACTAGTTCCCTCCAGCAGCTGCAGCAGAGCCCCAGAACCTGGAACTGAGTTTACATTAGGCACTGGTGATCAGAAAGCAGAAGAACTGTACTCCTGAGCTCATGGTGCTTATATTCTAGTGTAGGAAGAGAGCCAACAAATAAGTAAACCAATACAAATACTATACAATGTTATGAGTGTCATGAAGGAAAACAGAGCAAGGTAAGGAAATAAAGGGTGCTGTGAGGGGAACTTGAAGTGAGCTAGAAGGCCTCAGAGGAGATGGCATTTGAGCCTGGAACTGAATGAAGTGAGGAGCAAACTGAGTTTCTGGGAAAGGAGTTCCACACAGAGGAGCAACAACTGCAGAGGTCCTGAGGCAGGGCGCTCAGCGCTCAGTCATCAGCGCACAGAGAGGCCAGTGGGCAGGAGACAGACAGTGACTTGGTTAACAGGCAGCTCACCCACACACACCTGCACTGGGTGCTACTTTTTCTTTTTTTCAGAGTGACCATCACCTTCTAACAAACTCTTGTTTTTCTTAGGTAGCATGTTTATTTTGTACCCCCTCCACGTGCTGGGACACAAGCTCCCACAGCACAGGGTCTCATCTGTTTGCTGCAGTGATCTGTCCCAAGCATAAGGAAACACGACAGACACGTGGTGAATGAAGGGATGAATGTAGACCAAGGCACAGACTCGGGGTATGTTCTAAGGTCAATGGGAATTCGGGGACATTTCAAGCCAGGAAATGACAGAAGCAAATTTATATTTTTTATCACTTTAGCTACTGTGAGAAAAAAGAGACCAAGACAGATTGAATGGGTGGATGATTGACTCAATCCCAGAGTCCATAACTCATGATTTTGGCGGGTGGGGTACATTTTTCAAGCACAACTCCAACCAGAAGCTGCTCTGCTAGTAAGAGACTTGAGCAGTATCCTCACTGCATCTATTGCTACCCCACGCTCGGGGCTGTGACCCTGGGAGAGTCCAGCACAGACCAGGAGGCTCCAGTGCTGTGGGAGACCCTCGGGGAAGAGCAGGGGGCAGCCAGAAGCCAGCCAACCACAGCCCCTCGGCACCCTGAGCAAGCAGAGACCGCTTGTGGTTACCAGCTGCCAAGGAAGAGCTAGAAAAGAGCCAGGACAGCAAGGGGATCTGGCCCCTCCTGCAGAGATGCTTCCTGGGACCTGCCGTGCTGAGGGGCCCACCAGCTCCCTTGCCAGGAACTGGAGGTTAGCGCCAGAGGCATGCTGTAAGGCACTCATAGTGAGAAACTCATGTTCAAGCCAGTGGTTTCAGAAAACAGGGGTCTCACTCAGTTGTGTAGTCCAGCCATTCTCAATTAAGCTTTTTGATATTAAAAGACCTCTTCAGGTATTGATAAAGTTAACCAAGTCATGGGGGTACAGGCTACTGAAAATCTGTCAAGATTCTGGTGCCCAGAGTACACCACCTGCTACGGAAAGGCACCTCCATACCAGAGAGGACTTCTGTGTTCACACGCTTCCTACATCAGATTATTTTTATTAAACAACTTTACTTACTTAGAGTGTGTGTGATAAAGAGCAAAGCCTCTGTGCATCTCCTGGAATAGGGGTATGGGTGAACTGGTGAAGGGGATAAAGAAATACAAGCTTCCAGTTATAAAATTAGTCCTGGGATGAAAGCATAGGGAATGTAATCAATAATATTGTAATATCTTTGTATGTTGACAGATGGTAACTATACTTACCATGATGAGCACTTAATAACATATTAATTGTTGAATCACTGTTATTATACCACATATATTATATCATTGTATATATTAATATATCAGTATATTATATTGATATAATAACATATCGATATCATATTGTATATCAACTATATTTCAATTTTAAAAATAAGGTATATCCACTATTCATAAAAAAAATGTTTCTGTGATATCCCATATGAAACCATAGGCACTTTTTGCAGTAATTTTTAAGTACATAGATTGTCGCGTGCCCTGTCCTCGCCGGCAAGAACAGCATGCAACAACAGCAGGATTCTTCTGCAGAAAGCTTTGTTCTTCAGCTCTTTGTGAAACAAATGAGTTGGGCAGGACCCAGAGGGGAAGGAGAGGCTTGCTTATATAGTTCTCATGCTCTGACCTGGTTGGTGCGGCTCCATATGCCTTATTAGCATAACCATTTGGTGGGTCTCATTGGTCCTTATGCCAAGGCGCAATTAGCATGTAGTTTAGTGGTGTGGGATGATTTGTCATTAGGAAGTTCGGGGCCTTCCGGCTGCCCTGCATTGGGCGCTATTTTCTGAGCGTGGCTGCCAACATCTCCCCCTTTTTTGTCTAACAGAAGCTCAAGGCGGAACTTGCCAGCAGAGGCGGAGACAGAGGCCTGACCTTCATCATACTTCCTGATGCCCCCTTTTAGGAGAGGGGTTCTGGGCATCTACCCCTATGCAGTCAGGCATGCCTCTCAGAGGGGTCCAAGACTTCTTGCAGTGCTTTGCCTCGCATCCTCTGGCTGGCGTTGGGACTGCTTGGTACAAAGGGTTTGGACCCTTTTTCTCAACCCTCTTGCACCATGAGCTTCTTAAAGAAAGCTGTGATTAAGCATTGAGGTACTCGGGCCTGGTGCAGTGCCACATGGGCTCAGGGTGCAAGAGCTACCTCAAGCTAAAGCTGAGCTTCCTTCTTAAGCATGTTGAGCCACACTTGGGGAGAGGCGCCAACGTCTATCGCCATTAGGGCTTGAGCAAGGATCACCTTGTCCTGCTTATGTTGGTTGCGGAGTCTGCATAACAACCAGAGTAAGAGCATGAGACCTCCAAGCAGGAACACGCCTATCTCAGCCATGCCCGCCCACTCCTTGACGTGGGAGAGAGCTCTGAGGAACCAGGAAGAGAGTCCTTCCGCTACGGAGATATCTAGACGGGTGGAGTTGATGTGGATAATTTCTCGCCGCAGCTCTTCTAGTGTCCCATCGAAGTCTTGGGACCAGTTTCCTGAAAGATACTGGGACAGGTCTCGTGACAGATTAGCTGCCCGTGTAAAATTTTTATATTGAATGCTAGTGATGCAGAGGGCACGATATTTCTGCTCACATCCCAATTGGGCCATTTGCCAGAGCACCTCTATTTGTTCCTCCACGAGATCTATGCGTTGATTGAGGATCATTATTCCTCCTTTCAGTTTGCCATCAAGTGTGGACTGTTGGTCCAGGGCAGAAGCTACTGAGGCTGCAAGGTTATTGAGCTCTGTAGCCGATTTGATGGAGGTGTCTAAAGCTATACCAGCGGCGGTGGCTGCGACCGCGGTCGCGGAGATCAGGAGCACTATGGCGGCTGTAACACCGAAATCGCGCCTTTCTCGAAACAGAGTCATGGTGTTAGGGGCGTCTACGGGAACAGGGACCCAACGGGGGATGCTGACTACTAAAGCATTGGTAAAGTTACGCGCATCCCAACACTGAGACAGAAAGCAGGTTTCATTGGAGCACGAGTCAAAGCTACTATTGGATAAGATAAACAGAAATGGGGGGTATACGCATACTGGAGAAGGTGGAAAAAGGGAATTAGGTGACTCTGGACTTGATTTTGCTGAACACGTGTAGTTCTTGTTGTTATGGGTCATGATCATGTTCCAGTGTGCGCGCATGTGGTTATTCTTGCACCAAAAGGTGATATTTTTTACACCGATTCCCCCACCCTGGAGGGCGGAAAAGGGGGAGAGGTCGGTACACGAGCCATTGACTCCACACAGCATCCATTTATGGAAGGGGTTCATGCTCAGCTGCTGACGAAACTCGCCTTCGAGCACTTTTACTGGCCACCAAGCCTCATTGGCTGGCCGTCCCTCCATATCTGGGGAGATGGTAAAATCCTGCCTCTCAGTTGCCCACGTTACTACAGTTGGCTGACAGTCAGTCCAGGGCTACAGCTCTCCCTCATAGTCGCCCACACAATGGGAGGCATATTTGGGTTGACGAGGCCTGTCGGTGGAATTGTTCCTGGGAGAGTGTACAAATGTGCCATTGATCCAGAGAACCATCTGGTGGATAGTCATGTTCTAATAGGGCAGGCTCCCTTCCTTATTAGGCCCTTCAAATTTAGCTGACATAACGGGGAGGCTACTGGCCTCTAGAATTATGTCACTGAACTATCCGTATTTCCTCTGTTTCAGGGAGATACAGCCAGCTAGATTCTGAGTGGTGAAGCATAATGACCCATTAGTTACGAAGGATCGGTTTTCTCCCAGGGGAGCTACTAGGGTGTCTTTAACTAAGTAGGGCAAGTTCATACTAGCATTGGTAGTGAAAAAGCGCGGAAAAACGGCTGCATTGAAACGGACAGGCATAGGCTTAGGAAAGGCAGACAGGATTCCCCATCTCAATACTCCCTGAGTCGGGGTCTCCAGTGTCAGGAGCAGGGTCAGGAGGCATAGCGAAGTCATCTCCTTTGTTTAGGACTTTCCTCGTTAGGCGCTCCGGGATCCAGAAGGGATTTTCTTCACCCTGGGGGAAAACACACACAGCTCCCCTGGATCTGATTATGATTGGATCCGGGCCCTTCCATTGGTTAGATAACACGTCCTTCCATTTTACTAGTTCTTGTGGGTCTTTTGGCCACTGATTATGGCGATCCGCTGCTGTATGGCCTTGAGCATCCAGATTCAAAAAATTTATAGTGAAAAGTGCTAGGGCTATGGCAGTTTTTGGTGTGGGGGGTATATCTTCAATTCCCCCTTTTTGTTTAAGTAAATAGGATTTGAGCGTGCGGTTCGCGCGTTCCACAATTCCTTGACCTTGTGGGTTGTAGGGAAGGCCAGTGATATGTTTTATCCCCATGTGATGACAAAATTGAGCAAATTTTGTAGAGGTATAGGCTGGGCCATTGTCTGTTTTCAGAATCTGTGGTAACCCCCATGCGCTCCAAGCTTCAAGGCAGTGCTGGATGACATGGGAAGCTTTCTCTCCTGACAATGGGGAGGCAAAGATGACTCTTGAACAAGTATCCACGGATACATGTACATATTTCAGTTTCCCAAAAGACGAAATATGCGTCACATCTATTTGCCAAACTTGTAAAGGCCTAATACCTCTGGGGTTGATCTCAACATGAGGTGTGGGAAGGAAGCTGCAGCAATGTTGGCAGCTAAGGACAATGTTCCTAGCTTCGGCCCTGGTTATGCTAAACTGCTTGCGCAGTGTTTTGGCAGTGACATGAAATTGTGTATGGAATTTTGAAGCTGTGGTGATAGGGTCTAGCAGGGGAAAAGCTATATTTCTGGTTGCGAGGTCTGCCAGGTGGTTGCCTTGGGTCATAGGCCCGGGAAGGCCTGAATGTGCTCTGATATGAGTTATATACAAAGGAGATTGCCTATGAAGTAGTGCTGATTGTATCTGTTTGAACAAAGTGGCTACTGGGCTGGACGCTTTGATTAGCCCGGCCACTTCTAGAGATTTGACTGCATTAACTACATAACAGGAGTCAGACACAATATTTAAAGGTTCAGGAAAGATTTGTAGGACCTCTAAGACTATGCGACATTCCACTATTTGTGGAGTGTCAGGCGTGTAGCCTTTTGTCACAACTTTGCCATCATGGACATAGGCACCTGTGCCTGTCTTAGACCCGTCCGTGTAAACTGTTTTTCCATGAGGCAGCGGGGTTAGGCTAGTGACCCGAGGAAATACTAGGAGATGATTTTTGGCGAAGTTGATGAGGGGATGTTTAGGGAAATGATTATCAAAGGTTCCTGAGAAACTGTAAGCAAGTATGGCCCAATCATCGTTCATAGCACATAATACTTGTATCTGTTCTACGCTGTAAGGGGTTATAATTTTAGCTGGAACCTCTCTGAAATGTGTCATGGAGGTTTTTACTCCTCTCAAAGCAAGTTTGGCCACAGCTGCCGGATAGTACTCTATTGTCCTAGCCTGAGAGGCTTGGGGATGGATCTAGATCAGTGGGCCGTGCTGCCATAAAACTGCTGTTGGCAGCTCCGGGGTGGGAAGCACACACAACTCAAAGGGTTCATTCGATTGCACTCTATTTAATTGTGCTGTCATCAAAGCCTGTTCTACTTTGCGAATGGCTTGTAATGCCTCAGGTGTGAGGGAGCGCAGTGACGTTAGTTGTGGGTCTCCTTCTAGGGTTTTAAATAGTGGAGTCAATTCAGTGGTGGGTATCTTTAAGTATGGGCGCAACTAATTAATATCCCCTAGGAGTTTTTGGAAGTCATTCAAATTTCGCAATTGATTATGTCTTATCTCAAGCTTTTGGGGGCAAATTACATCTGTGTAAATGGTTGCTCCTAGGAATTTGCTAACACTAGATTTTTGGACCTTCTCGCTTGCTATATTCAGTCTCCAATTTTCTAGGGATCTAGTGAGATCTATATATGCTTCTTCTATTTCCGCTGGTTGTGGGGAGCAAAGAAGGATGTCATCCATGTAATGGATGATCTTTAGCGTGGGATAGGTCTTACGAATTGGGTCTAGCGCTCGCTGAACGTACAGTTGACATATGGTGGGGCTATTTGCCATTTCTTGAGGGAGGACCTTCCACTGAAATCTGGCATCGGGTTGTTCATGGTTAATAGCTGGCAAAGTAAAAGCAAATCTTTCCCTGTCCTTGGAGCTTAGAGGTATAGAAAAGAAACAATCTTTAATATCTATTATGAGCACTTTCCATTCTTTGGGTAAGGCAGAGAGGAGTGGCAGTCCCCGTTGTACGGGTCCAAGCATTCTCATTTGAGCATTTACTGCTCTCAGATCATGAAGCAACCTCCATGATCCTGACTTTTTTCTGATTACAAATATGGGTGTGTTCCATGGGGACACAGAGGGTTCTAGGTGTCCCACTTGGAGCTGCTCTTGCACTAAGCAATGAGCTGCTTCTAATTTTTCAGAGGATAGGGGCCACTGAGGAACCTATACGGCCTCCTCTGTGAGCCAAGGTATGGGCATGGCATCTTCAATGGCCCCTATGAAAAACCCAGGCCGTGACGGTCATTCTTTACTTTGGGCAGGATGGGCTCTATGCGTCCCTGTTGGTGTTTCCCCAGCCCCTTGCCAGGGATGTATCCCATGTTCATCATCATGCCTTGGGCAGGGGTGGAGTATTCATTAATGAGTTTGAGGCCTAAGTCTCTCATGACATCCCTCCCCCATAAATTGACCGGTAGAGGGAGTACATAAGGGGTGACTGTACCCTCTTGTCCTTCAGGGGCTCGCCATTTCAATGGTTTGGCACTAATTGAAGGGCTTGACTCATATCCTAAACCTTGTAATGAATGTGAGGATTGGGTCACAGGCCACTTGGAGGGCCACCAGGTTGCAGAGATAATACTTTTATCTGCTCCAGTGTCTAGGATTCCCTCAAAGCTCTTTCCCTCTATTTGAAGAGTTAATTTTGGTCTGTCTGCTAAATCTAATACTATGAAGGCTGAATCCCAGTCAGAGGAGCCGAAGCCCCTTTCTCCCCTCTCCGTGTTGGTAGCAGGATAATTGGCGTGGAGACTAGGTAAAACTAAGAGCTGGGCTATGCGGTCTCCCGGAGATATAGGGTAGATTCCTCTAGGGGCCGAACACATGATTTTTACCTGTCCTTCATAATCTTGATCTATGACTCCGGGATGAACTACCAGGCCTTTCAATGCAGCAGAAGAGCGCCCTAGGAGTAACCCAATGGTATTTGGTGGTAGGGGGCCTTTAAAGTCTGAAGGGATAGGCTGAACTCCCATCTGTGGAGTCAACACTATTCTGGTGGTGGCACGGATGTCCAATCCCGCGGAACCTGAAGTGGCTCTCCTTGGGGGGCCTGGTTGTTCCCGAATGACACTTGCGTGCTGGTTGCCCCATATATTTGCGGGCCCTGGTGACGGGGGCCCCTCTGGGCGTTTTTGGCAGTTCTAAGGGTTTCCCTTCTATATCTTTAATAGACCGGCACTCATTGGCCCAATGCCTGCCTTTCTTACACTTAGGGCACAACCCAGGGGTCTTTTGGGTTGTTTGCTCTGAAACTGGGCTCTTGCATTCTCTCTTTATATGCCCTAATTTCCCGCATTGAAAGCACTTTATATTTCTGTTAGCGATCCTGGCTTGTTTGTGGCTCTGCATATGGCTGCGGCTAGACCCGCATTGGTGAGTGGTCCTCCTATCTCTCTACAGGCTTTTAGCCATGCACTCATTCCTTTTTGTTTCCATGGTGTAATCGCCTGTCTACACTCTTTGGTACATTGTTCAAATACTAATTGCTCTCCCAGGGGCATCGCTTGTTCCTGATCTCCAAATATTCTGCCTGCGGCCTCCATCATACGAGTGACAAAGTCAGAAAATGGCTCGCTCGGCCCCTGAATAATTTTTGTCAAATTGCCTGATACTTCTCCTTTGTTGGTGAGGGCTTTCCATGCTTTGGCGGCGCACGTGTTTATTTGTGCGTATACCTGTAAGGGGAAGGCGGTCTGGTTGGCTACCCACTGTCCTTGGCCCGTCAGCATATCATATGACCATGCAGGCTGTCCTTCGGCCGCGTTTGCGCGTGCCTGGGTCATACTGATATCATGCCACAATGCCTTCCATTCTATGTATTGCCCCATACTAGAAAGGCATGCCTTAGTTACATATTGCCAGTCTGCGGGTGTCATGGCTGTCTCTGTTAGTCTTTCAATTTGTGCTATGGTGTAGTTAGCACTGACTCCATAAGCCCGAACGGATTCTGCTAACTCCTTAACTTGTTTATGGCTCAGGGGCTGGTGAGAGCGTACACCATTATCCTCAAATACAGGAAACATTTGTCTAATTGCCTGAAGAGTATCTGGGTGGCAAAAGGAGAGTGCGCCACTCATGTAAGGTGGCGGGGCAACGGGCGTCGGGGGAAACCCTACTTTCATTTTTCCCTTGGTCCGCTTTTCAACTTTGCTGGTTCCCTTACTTCTGCACTCTGCGGTTTTATTTTCTTCCCCTTCCTCTGCGGACGTTAATTCCTCCTCAGATTCCCTATTGGAGAGTTGGAGGTTCCTCAACTCTTTCCAGGGGTATTTTCTATTTTCTCCGAGGCGATCGTCACTCGCTTCTCGGGGCTCTTTCGCTTTTGCCCTAGGCGGGCTTTCTCCCTCACTCTGGGGTTTCTTTACTTTCGTTTTTGTGGCCTTTTTTCGGCCGCGCGCGCTCTCTGTTTCCCGTTCCGTTTCTGACATGCTCTCTTGGATATCTGTCAATGCTCTCTGACCTTCTTTTATTACCTTTTCACATCTCTCATCTTGCAGACAAGCTCTAATCAGTTTCCAGAGGGGCCTGGTGCCTCCCCTCAGGCTACCCTCCTCCTCCTCTCTATCAAGATCTTTCCCCAGTTTGTCCCAGCTCGGGATTGAGAGGGACCCTGAACAAATGAACCAGGGGGCCACACGGTCTATCTCCTTCACAAAAGATCCTAAGACTTTGCTGGAGACCTTCAAGTTTCGCTCTTTGAGAGCTGTCTGCAGCGCCGTGACTAATGACGGTGCATTCCCCATGGTGCCTCCTTATTTACAGAGAACCATCAACCATCATCCTAAAAAGCAGGGGCCTCTCGGAACTTACCCCTCCGGGTTTTCTTCTGACCTGCAGTTCTGAATCCTTTCCAGATGTCTGAAGGGTCCTCCCTGTGCCGGTGATGTTCTGGTTCCCGGGTTTTGGCACCACTTGTCGCGTGCCCCGTCCTCGCCGGCAAGAACAGCACGCAACAACAGCAGGATTCTTCTGCAGAAAGCTTTATTCTTCAGCTCTTTGTGAAACAAATGAGTTGGGCAGGACCCAGAGGGGAAGGAGAGGCTTGCTTATATAGTTCTCATGCTCTGACCTGGTTGGTGCGGCTCCATATGCCTTATTAGCATAACAATTTGGTGGGTCTCATTGGTCCTTATGCCAAGGCGCAATTAGCATGTAGTTTAGTGGTGTGGGATGATTTGTCATTAGGAAGTTCGGGGGCCTTCCGGCTGCCCTGCATTGGGCGCTATTTTCTGAGCGCGGCTGCCAACAGACCAGAATCATTCCTTTGAATTGAGTATTGTTTCAAACTAATATTTCTTCTCTGGTTGCAGTTTAAGTAGAAAATATCAGCAGAAATTGTATGAGTGGCTTTGTTTATTAAGAAATTTGGAAGATCTTGTAGCTCATTAAAGATACTGCTAAAATATCAGGCTCTTATATTAGTCAGAAATTTTTATTCAACCTTAAGAAGTCATGTGATTGATTGCTTATTGAACAGAAAGCACAGTTTCTGGTCATGTATTTGAAAAAATGTTAGAAGTAATCCATAGATATTTACAGTATGCTAATCATTAATTATTTGTTTAGGCAACAAGAAGCTAAGATGAATGCTTCTTACTTAACCTCTTTGCCCCTTGTCTGTGCCCCAGAGCTGTTCATGGAATCCTGTAATGGTGAGGGCTATAGGATTACCAGTAGATCAAGTAGCTAGCTCTTCTAAGTGGATAATCATTTTATATACCTTTTTTTAAGGGTTTGGTCAGACTTAATGGTCCAGTTTTTATATAGGCAAATGATTAATTTCTGACAAATACTGCAACTGAAATGTGGCATTAACACTTCTGTGAGACCCATCGAGAAATTTCAGTTTTCATCCTGTTTAAGAGATCCCTAACCCTCAGACCTGCCCTATCTGGGAATTAATCCCACTAAGGTACAAATTTCTGGTCCTCTAGCATTTAATAAACTTATTCTTGATGGCCTTTGTTCAAGTAATTTTAACCTATTTAGTGTCTTAACCTTACGGTGTGAAAGTTCTAAGTTTGAGGCATCTAATGGATGATAGGCAGTATATAGCACTTACAAATCGAGAAGGAAAGATCGTGGGGAGAGAGAAGTTGATTGATTAGGGCAAGAGACTGACAGAGTTATTAGACTGACAGTAGAGTGGTTTAAACTGAAAGGTGCTCCAGAACTTGTACGTGGGTGCCTTTGCTCCTGAGCATCATTCCTTAAAGTGACAGCTTCTCAGCAGGCTGTCTCGTTTCTGCTTTCTTTCAACTCAGTGGAGACAATGAGGAGACTCCCTGGTTACAGTTGCCTCCTTTTGAGTTAAGTCAGCTTACTTTCAGTAGGCTGGGTTAAAAGTCCCAAATATTCCTACAGATATTTTTCTGTGTTCAATTGGTCATATACCTGGTCTCCTGAAATACAATATTTTGAGTCTTAAATTAATTGGGTTTGATGAGATGAATTCTATATTAACTTTTTTGTCAAAATTCATCTCTTGTTCTAAATTGCACATTTCTAAATTTAATAAATCATTTTTAGTTACACATTATTTTTAGCTTCTTAATAACAAATAAAATCTTTTAAGCATAAAAGCATTATAATTCTACTCCTGTGTGCACTTGGAAAAATCTGATGTGTTCTTTTGAAAGCTTCTGGCATGATTATTATATAGTAATAGATGCTGCCAGAGGGACAGTTACTTCTTTTCACCAAAGCTGATTGATTTTGTCCAGACTGGGAGGTATGTTCTCTCTGCCAGTGTCAGACAAGATGTGATATATGATATGAGGGATATGTTTCTTTACAGTTTTTTTTCTATGTCCACACATATGCACTTTTTTCCTTTTTTTTTTTTTTTTACTCCTGGCACATGGCAATATTCTGTTCCATGTAAATGTATTTTACCCATTATCTTGAGCTTTTAATTCATTTTTGCCCCATACTAAACCTTTCAGGATATTTTACATTATAGTTACAAACTCTTAACTTGGGCTTTTTTATTTTGATATCGTTAACGTTCAATTACTTGAACAACATTATGGTTACTAGACTCCCGCTGTTATCAAGTGCCCCCCACATACCCCATTACAGTCACTGTCCATCAGTGTAGTAAGATGCTATAGAATAATTACTTGTCTTCTCTGTATATACTGCCTTCCCCATGTCCCCACCCCACTACATTATCTGTGCTAATC
This sequence comes from Manis javanica, assembly GCF_040802235.1. Taxonomy (NCBI): domain Eukaryota; kingdom Metazoa; phylum Chordata; class Mammalia; order Pholidota; family Manidae; genus Manis; species Manis javanica. Next base: position 157,891,683 of record NC_133157.1, read on the forward strand.
GTAATTCCCCATTTTCCCCCTAATCCTTCCCTTCCCACCCATCCTCCCTGGTCCCTTTCCCTTTGGTAACTGTTAGTCCATTCTTGGGTTCTGTGAGTCTGCTGCTGTTTTGTTCCTTCAGTTTTTTCTTTGTTGTTGTACTCTACAGATGAGTGAAATCATTTGATACTTGTCTTTCTCCACCTGGCTTATTTCACTGATTATAAGACCCTCTAGCTCCATCCATGTTGTTGCAAATAGTAGGATTTGTTTTCTTTTTGACTGAATAATACTTCATTGTGTATATGTACCAAATCTTCTTTGTCCATTCATCTACTGATGGACACTTAGGTTGCTTCCATTTCTTGGCTATTGTAAATAGTGCTGCGATAAACATAGGGGTGCATCTGTCTTTTTCAAACTGGGCTGCTGCATTCTTAGGGTAAATTCCTAAGAGTGGAATTCCTGGGTCAAATGGTATTTCTATTTTTAGTTTGTTGAGGAACCTCCATACTGCTTTCCACAATGGTTGAACTAGTTTACATTCCCATCAGCAGTGTAGAAGGGTTCCCCTTTCTCCACATCCTCACCAACATTTGTTGTTGTTTGTGTTTTGGATGTTGTGAGGAGATACCTCATTGTGGTTTTAATTTGCATTTCCCTGATAATTAGCGATGTGGAGCATCTTTTCATGTGTCTGTTGGCCATCAGAATTTCTTCTTTGGAGAAGTGTCTGTTCAGATCCTGTGCCCATTTTTTAATTGGATTATTTGCTTTTTGTTTGTTGAGGTGTGTGAGCTCTTTATATATTTTGGATGTCAACCCTTTATCGGATCTGTCATTATGAATATATTCTTCCATACTGTAGGATGTCTTTTTGTTCTACTGATGGTATCCTTTGCTCTAAGAAGCTTTTTAGTTTGATATAGTCACACTTGTTCATTTTTGCTTTTGTTTCCCTTGCCTGGGGAGTTAACTTGGGCTTTTAATCTTACTGATCTTTTTGTTCCTGGTCTTTGGGCACCCTCTGGCTCCTAATAAAGATTGAATACAGTTGACCATTGAACCACATGCGTTTGACTGCCCAGATCCACTTACACGTAGATTTTTTTTTTCAATAAATGTATTGGAAAAGTTTTTAGAGATTTGAAACAATTAGAAAAAATTTTCTCTAGCTTACTTTACTGTAAAAATACAGGATATGATACATATAACATAGAAAATATGTGCTAATTGACTAGGTTATTGGCAAGTCTTCTGGTCAATGTTAGGCTGTTAATAGTTAAATGTGGGGTGAGTCAGTTATACTTGGATTTTCGACTGTGTGGGGAGTGAGGGCAACACCCTTAATCCCCACATTGTTCCAGGGTCGGCTGTATAGTCATGTCACATCAAATTGACTAAAACTGTATATCTTCTATGAGTTAAATTTTATAGGTCTCATTTGTAGTTTTTAAGTTATAATCTTTATTAACTGTTAACCAAACTCAGGCGGATTGCCACCTTCCTGTTGAATCAGACATTTAATGTTGTCTTCATTAAAAGGACCCACTGTGACAACATACAAAACTCCCCCAAATTCCCCTTAGATATTATTTGCATTTGATTTGGGGTTGTTTCCTGTCGTCTCACCAGGGCTGTTAGACTTGGACACTTATTTCATACTTAGTTATATGATCAGAAATAATATCTGTTTCTATGTGTCTTTTGAGCTTAAAAATCTGTATCATACTGGCTTTATTGTCATAGATTATCTCCATCTTTTATATATAGTAACTCCCACTGACAAGGGTAGCTTATATTATTTTTGGAAGATTTTACCACTTCTTCACTTTAAGCATGAAAGTTGTTACTTGACATTTCCCTTAGCCATGACTTTTTCTTTGTCTTAGTGTTTTTTGTATTATCTTTCATACTGTACTATGCCTAGTCATCACTTTACCATTTACCAACATATTTTTTTCAGCCATTGTTTGATCTGCCAAAGTAACTATTCATCACTTGTAATTTAGTCTTTCATTCAGATGTGAGCATGCTAACCTCTGCTTATAGCTGTGGTATTGTAGACTAAGATCATATTTTGTCTGAGGTTTCTATTAAATTTTAGTTTCCAATCATTCATTTGTCTTGAAATCATAACTGGTTGTTAAAAAAAAAACGCTTCTGCAGTAGCTCATGGAGCTGTCACAGGGAGCCCCAGTCTCATGTCCCTTTCCCCTGGCTTGTTCATCGCAAGTGCTCCTACCGTGTTTTTATAGCAATCCCTCTGCACTGCAGAGGTGAGCACTGCTGTATTGAACTGATTTAAGAAACAGCATTCTGTCCCTCATGTGTGTCTTTTTAAAAACTTACCTAGTTTCCTGTGATTATAAAATGCCTATGTTTAAAAACCACTGATTTTTGTTTCTTCTTTGTCCCAAATTGAAAGAGTCGAATTTTCTGTCTCCTAGAAATCCTCTCTAACTTCATAGCATAAATTAGGAAACTGATATGGATGGACCTTAATGTTAATACAGTTTAATGATAGTTTAATCCAACTTGTGCTTTGGAGAATTGTGGAAACTGGAGATATAACTTCAGGCCTGATTTGTATGTTACACATAAGGCTTTGTATACTTTTTTTCCCCTTCTTTCTCAGCTCAGTAATAAGGGAAGTAAGATTGTGTGAATAGGAGCTATGCTCAAGTCCTGAGTTTAGGCACAAGAGGGATCCAACAAAGCACATATCCCATCTTCGAAGGGTGGAAATGCCTAATCATAGCAATAGTAAGAGTAAGCTTTTAAGAGGGTTTTGTATTGACTATTTTATCAAATCCTGTCAAAGTGAACATTGAATTCTGCAAACTATGATTATAAGAATTGCTTAAGGGAAAGAGTTTTGGTTATACAGTTTATTCTCATGTTAACATTGATCTCATTTTACATTATGAGTAGTTCATTTATTTCTTTGATTTGTAATAATGCTTGGACTATATTCATTTTAAAGTAATGAGATTGTATGCAGTATTTTAAAATATTTTGAATGTATACATTTATTTCTACAGTACATAAAAGTTGATCTTTAAGATGTCATAAAAAATAAATCTAGTTTTATTAAAATAGTGTGAAGTCATGTGTTTAAAAATATTTGAACCTGAAACTAATATAATGTTATGTCAATTATGCTTCAACTTTTTAAAAAATTACCTTATATAATATCTATAGCCATTAAGTGTCTATTTTTTGCCTCAAAAGACATACTACACATATTATCTCATTTAATTTTTATAACAGTGCTATGAGGCCTGTTTTACAGTGAGGAAACTGAGGTTTAGAGACTTTAAATAACTTTCTAATGTGACAAAACTAGTAAAAGTGGCAGAGCTGGGGTTCACACTCGGGTGTGGTAACTCCAGAGCTCATGTCTTTATCCCCTCTGTTCTCCATACCAGCACATGCTACTTTACTAAAGACCAGCGCTCTAAATACTTGATTTTTCCTCCGTTCATCTACACATGCTAAATGTACAAATTTTCCAAGAAACGTTATCCTATGGATTTGGATAAAAGTCATCATTCATTATTAGCAATAAGCTTTTGGACATAGCTCCTGTTTGTTGTTGATGGTGGTTTTTTGTTTTTGTTTTTTGAGGAAAATTAAAGAAAGGTGAAGTTACAATACAGAATGTCTTCAAATTTTTTATTCAGTTATCCTCCAGCATGACCTTGTCCTACACTAGGGTTAAAACCTTATAAAAAGAACAACAACAAAAAATCTCCAAGGAGATTATATGCATCTAAATGGTTTTTATAGTTTTAAGGTGGCAGATCTAGTGACTTTAGGGCTCCCTCTTGTGGACCATTAAAGCAAGCAGTAGTCAAGTCTAAAGATCCAAAGGCTTTTCTGTTAAAAACTTCGTTTGTCTAATAACTAAATATCAGTGGCATCTTTTCCCATGCCATTTGGTTGGCAGAGAAGAGACTGTGGCGAGCTGGGAGTACTATGCCCAAGATATGTTGACTCTCCAGCCCTTTTGTTTCTTTAACCTATTGCTTATCTAGTTCCTATTATTAGGGAAAAGCAAGAGAAAAAACATTGCCTCAAAATTTGCCTGCTATCCCATGTCTCATTCTTTGGTGCAGAGAAGCTAATTAAGTAATTCCCATGATCATTAAGTAACAGTGTCTGTTTCATTTTGGTGGACGCTGGTGAGTGTGCTCATGGTCACATGGGGAGGTAATGTGATATTTTAGAAGAGCACCAGCAGAGCCAACAGCTCTTCAATAGTGACTTTATTAATTCACTGAGCCTGTTGACTTTCTAAGCTGGATTGGAATGTAGGTAACCATGTAAACTACAACAAGCCTGGGACTTAAAATAAATAGCTTGGTGGAAGCTGGGCTTTAATACAGTCAGTTTTAACCTATTATATATTATACTATGAAATAAATAATGGTGTACCTCTTGTTACAAAATGAGCTCATGAGAACATTGATAATAGGGTCAGATTTTATATAATATGGTCAGAAAGTGAGCTCTTTTAGTAACTGTTTGAATGAAAGTACTAGTTCTCATAGTTACTCTTTACTGTTCCCAGTTCCCTGTGTACCCTCTTTTATATATTCCTAAATGATACTACCTTGTCACCTTGATATCCTTTCTTCTCTATAGTGGCCTCTACTTGCTTGTTTCATTATAAAATTTTTAACTGTTAATCATTATAAGGAAATCAGTGTGTATGCATCGGGGGGAGGGGGCAAGGATTGGGAGACCAGCAAACCTGAAGAAACTAAAAATTGCCATCTTAAAGTGGTCTCATCATGCTTCATCTTTGATTTCCAGTTACTGATCCCTTTTCTTAGATCATATTTTGGAAGCTATTCTAGGACAGTTTTGGAAATCTCTCTTTAATTTTCTTTTATAAAATTTATTCTCCAGTTTGTTTGGCAGTGTGTTTCACAAGCCATTGAAATGTGCTCCTGTGTGCTTGTTCTACATCTGAGGGCATATCCTAAGGGAATCAGTTAGGATGCAAGCAAAGATTTAGTTGTGAGAATGTTTATCACAAAATTGTTTGTAAGAAAAACAACCCAACAGCAGAAAGATTAAGTAAATTACAATAATCTCATATCTGAGAATGATACATGGCTAGTAAAAACGATGGCACCTATGAGTGTATTTATTGACTTGAAAAGATGTTTGTGAATTTCTAAGTTAAAAAAAGAAAAAATACTGTGAACTGTCTTGAACTTTAAAAAAAGCTATATATACATATGCATATAGAAAATAATTCGTGGCAGAATAGAGTGTCAAGCTGTTAACAGTGGGCGTTTCTAGATAGGTAAGCCCTCCCATGTAATTTCTCCCCATTCTCAAATTTAGGTTGAACAGAAGAGAAGATTTAAGGCAGCTATTCCCAGAAAGGACCAGGAAAAACACACCTCTAAAGAAAAGGGGTAGATATCATTCAAAATACCACTGTAGGAAGCTCTAGGTGGTTGGTCTGTCTACCATAACAACCACTAAACTGGAAAAAACAAAGACCAGAATCAACTATTTTAGGACTCTGGGCTCTGACTAACAACAGCCAGCGGATATTTGAGGGAGGGAGAGGCTGCAGCTCTTTGGCACTTGGGCAGCTGGTGAGAACCAGTGATCATCTCTGTTCCTCAGCTCTTCTGCCTCTGAGGATAGTGGCCCATATTCCTGGGCGGCTTGCTGAAGCCAGGCTGAGCAGTGGGAACCCTGTCCCCCAAAAGTTTATAGAGTTGCACATTCAAGCCAGCCTAGCATATCCCTGAGGGAAGGGCACAGACATTTGCCTTGGTTCCAGCCCTTTCGTCTGTTGAGGTTTCACGCAGCGCATCTACCAGGAGATTTAAAGACTCTGTACCTTTCCTCCTCCAACCCCACATCTTTGGAGCCAGACATTTATGGAAATCTAGGTTAGGTGGCTGGCAGCCTTATAGAGATAATGGAACAGGAACTTCAGTGACCACACACAACAGGAATAAACTAAGGCAAATAGACATGCAAAGTCAAAAATAGTTTGGAAAAGTCACAAAGAGATAGCTCCAGCCTACAATATGCAAAAATAAATAGTCTTGGAGAAGTGAGAGATTAGATTTTTACCCCAGTGCAATACTGTGAACATCAATTCTCAATTAAAAAAAAAATCTATAAAACATACAAAAAACAAAGATTAAGTATGGCCTGTAAATACCAAAAAAATAATTTAAAAAAACTGAGCAAAACCATCCCAGAGGAACCCCAGACATTGGAATTACTCGTCATAGATGTTAAATCAACTGTCTTAAATGCTCAAAGAGCTAAAGGAAACCATTGATAAAGTATTAAAGAAAATCAGGGAAATGTGTGAACAAAATCAGAATCTCAGTAGATAGAAATTATAAACTGAACCAGACAAGTTCTGGAGTTGAAAAGTACATTAACTGAAATGAAATTTTCACTGGAGGGATTCAGTAGCAAACGTGGGCAGGCAGAAGAAAGGATCACCGAACTTGAATGTAAGAACATTGAAATTATCCAGACTGATCAGCAGAATGAAAAAAGAACGAAGAAAATGGACAGAGCTGGAGAGACTGGTGGGGGTCATCATGAATACCAGTATGTGAATCATAAGAGTCCCAGAAGGAGAAAAAACAAAGAGGCAGAAAAAAATATTTGCTCCCTCATGGGATTTTCAGTCCTTTTCAGAATATAATCTTAGATATATCTTTCTCAGGACTTTTAGGTGAAGAAAACATTTTTATCTGAATGATTTGCTGTTTCATCTAGACGGGTCGTCTCTCCTTTCTTAGGTTATCTGAAATAATCAGTGATTGTGAAGGCTGGTCCTGTCATTAAGTAAAGGTCTGTTTCCTACCTGTTGTGTAGGATATTTATGGGACTAGGCTTGCTGGAAGGCATTGAGCTTCTATGATGAGTGAGCTTTTCCCCTTGAGTCAGTGTCTAATACTCATTCTCAGTTTAATATGGTCAAAGCGAAACTCTTGATAATAAGTCCCAACTTGAAGGCTCTGTGAAACAGGAAGAAGACATGAATTATGTTTAATTCTTTTCAGTTAAGAAAATGACACACTGAGAGAATGTGACTTGTCAGAAGTCACCCAGAAAATAGGAGTAATGCAGGAAGGAAGCACAAGCATGATCTTGTGGATGAGGCTCTGGCTCCCAGACAGTGCCAGCTCTTAACCACTGGCCTTGTGAATCCTGCTGTGTTGATATAGGAACTTAGCATGGTAGATTGAGTTGTTGGGGTTTTCCCCTCAAATGAAGGTTATTCAATTTTTGGACCTTATATATTTATCCTCTCAAAGAAATTTTCAACTCATCTCAAGGATGCGTTAGTTTGCACACATAATTTGAAAGCAGTGATCCTACTATTGGTGTATACATGTGTGCACACACACTATGCAATGCATTTGCCAGTGATAAAATCATTACCTTTTGTGTGTGATGTAATATGAAGGGAATGCTCATGAAGGCATTCTTTTAGGTTACTTTTCCATAATGAATAGAATACATGTATTTTGCACCATTTTCTAGAAGTTTTCTAAATGCCTTGGCTCTAATGTGTTAATTGTATTGCGTATCTACTTTGGTTCCTAAGGTTACGTTTATAAAATAGGGATGATAATCTTGCCATCTTCACAGGATCGTTGCAATTACTAAATAGGGTAGCTGATGTGAATATGCCTTTGTAAAACTGTAAAGTGCCATATAAATGCAGAGGTGGTAGTGCTAGTATTATATTAATTAAATATATATTCATTCCATTCCATTCTGTCCAGATCCACTCTTTCTAGAAATAGACTAGAAGGTTCACATTAAATACTTATATTAGTATATATAAGCTTTTTCCAACTGTTTCTTTTTTGTATATACTTTCATTAAGTAAAGACAATTTTGAATAATGTTTACATAGTTTTTATAATGAACAATATAAAGATAATAAAAAATTTTATGAATAATAGTGTGGACACGGGTTTTGTAAACAGATCTGTATTTTAAAACCCAGTTGTCAGCCTTTATTGAACTTGGGCAAGTTTCATCTCTTGTAGATTCAGTGTTTTCACGTGTAAAGTGGAGGATAATATTTATCTTTTGAGATTGTTGAAGGTTAAATGAAATACTTTTTGCAAAGCACTTGGAACATTGCTTTCACAGAAATCAGTCCACCCTGATTTTCTCAAGCATAACTAATTCTGGTTTAAACATAATCACTCGATGATAGTTTTACGATTTTGGTTTCAGTCCTTTTTAATGTAAGTTACACTGATCGAGATCAGAAATTTAACTCCACAGTTGTTTCTCTTAGACCCCCTAGAATGAAAATTGAGGGAAGGAGAACACATAGCAGTGTGCATTATTTTATTTCTGCTTTATGTGAGTATATGGGGACCTCAAAATGTATCATCTATTTCTGTGTGATCAAAACTGAAAGTTTCTGTGATATGACTGCCCTTGCACTGTTCACCATGTAAGAACTTGTTCACCATGTAAGAACTTGTTCGTTATGCTTCAGAAGATTGGAGACTGTTGAGAATTAGGCTTGGGGTTGATTAATGATTGTGCATCGAGTCCCCTATACAGAATTTTGTTGTTGTTAACAACCATTTGATCAATAAATATGAGAGATGCCCTCTCAAAAAAAAATGTATCATCTATTTCAAAAAAGTATGCATTTATTCAACATATTTTTTACCATTTATTCTACATGTTTTACACATACCTACCTGGAACTATCATTAGGCTTTGTTACACAGAAATGAAATGAAAAAAATTGTTGGTACCTATGTTGGAGGCCATCATTTGTCAAAGGAGAAAGATAAATAAGCAATTATAAGACAGTATTAGAAGTCATCTGATAGATGTCTTCACAAGGAGCTTTGAGAACCTAAAGGAGGTGCCGCACCCTGTCTCTCCTAGATGGGGACTGTGTGTCTGCCTCCCAGGGAAGCTGACACCTGAGTCAAGCCCAGAGAGAGCCAAAACCTAGAACATAAAGCCTTTTCTTCCAGGCTAAGGAGATGGAATTCATTTTAAGATGATGGGGAACCAATGAGAACTTTTATTTAGAGCAACATGAACAGATTTGGAACTTAGGATAATTACCTAGAAGCATACCTCCAAGCAGTGGCATTAACATCAATTTTATTATTCACATTGCAACCATTTATTTAATACCTGCTCTATGTCTGACTCATCTAAACATTATCTCATTTAATTTAGCCCTCTTTAAATTAGATATTATTGCCATTGTTTTATAGATAAGAAAACACAGGGTAATAGAGGTTCATAGAGAAATTTGTGACTGGACCTGCAGCAGAGAATGTTTGATTACCTGCTATCTGGTGATTTTAAGTTAGTTGAAGTTAGGCTGAGTGATGATTTGTTGATCCTAAGTCTTCATTTTCATGTGTTTTATATTGTGAAGATTTCACTGAATTTAGTTCAGTTCTAGAATTTAAAGATATGTATTTTCCCAAGATAGCTTTTAACTCAAGTCTACTATTTCATTTGGTGCTTAAGGAAACTTCAGTTAGAATATAACACCAAGGGTCGGGGAGTGGCTGTTAGACTTAATGAAAGAGAACATGTCCTTCAGCGTGGAACCACAGCTTTTCTAGAATTTTTGTCCCTATCATTTAGAATTCTTAGAGAACATGAGCTATTTTATCCACTCCATTTCCTTTTCCTCTGAATAAAACTGTCTTAAGGAAATATTTGAAGTAATATCTTATTAGGATTTGAAATGTTTTATTTGTGTAATTGTTAGTCTCATATGCTCAGTTGGGACCTGGCTTCTCAATATGAAGGGTAGTTTGAAACTATATTTTATTTTCTCTGCTCCTTAATGTTTATGCAGCGTATTGAAGCAATAGAGTGAGTTGATAATTCCTGGGAGTTAAGACACTGACTTATTACTCCAGCCACACTCCTCATTAGCTTTGTAGATGCTACAAAATTGGCCATTTACCCTTTGATTCTTAGTTTTTTAAATTGAAAATACAAATAATTTCTCTCTTGGAAATGTGGTGGTTTTAATTTTTAAAAATATTTGTATACAACTAGAAGGGGTATTGCAAAGATAGTATGTGCACAGTTTTGACTTGCTATACTTACCTTTTACTCCTTTTATTTCAGCTCAATCTGAAATTGAAGTTTCAGTGTCTGCAAGGAATATCAGAAGGTTGCTAAGTTTCCAGCGGTATCTTAGATCTTCACGCTTTTTTCGTGGTACTACTGTTTCAAATTCTCTAAACATTTTAGATGATGATTATAATGGACAAGCCAAGGTGTGTATAGCTTTTTCAAGAAAACATTAATTTTTTTGTAAGTTTAATGAAGCCTTTTTTCCCTATATGGTACAGATTTATAGAACCTTTTTTTTTTTTGGTATGCAAAAAATCAGTTGATTTTTCAGGTTTTTCCTTTAGAGCAGCCGTCCACTTTATAATTAGGTATTACAGAGCAAGGAAAATTTCTGAAGTAACTAAAACAATAAAAATGTTTTCATTTGTTATTAACATTAAGTAACCACTTGATCAGCAGAAAATTAAACTCTAAGATCACACAGAATCTTAATGCTGGGAAGAATATTGTGGATTGTCTGATCTAATTTCTGTCTTCTATGGATAAGGAAACTATGGCCTAAAGAGCATAAGGGACTTGTTTGAGCTCACCCAACTGGTTATCAGTAAACCCAGAACAGGAAGTTAGGTCTCATGACTTTCAGTCAAATGATTTTTCATAATTTCTTGCATTAGTAAGATATTTTGAGGATTTCAACATTTTTAAGTTAAATGTGGTGATTGTGTGAGCACTATTTTTTATATAAGGTTAAAAGAAATGTCTTAATGAAGGTGAGATTTAGGTGAGCTTGTTTTTGGCCAAATGAGTATTTTTAATTATCTTATGTTTCTGACATTTTTAAAATTATTCTTTGACTTCATATTTACAGGCAACATTTGTAAGTTAGTATAGACAGAGCTTTATGATTACATTTATGGTTAACTTTTTTGTAGTTATGTTAAAGTAAAAATTGCTTCCCTGTTTGATAAGTTAATGAAAGTGTTCATGCTTTCTTTAAATTTTAAAAAGTTCACAAGTTCTATTATTTAGAATGAGCATATTGATCTGTGTATGATTGGCTGTCAGTACTACCATAATTATTCTCTACTATAATTATAGATATGATAGTCACAGACATAATATACTATTAATATATTAGTATTGCTTATGTTCCTTTATTCATAATTATATACAACAGTGAACTTTTGGATACAAAATACAAATTTTTTTCTTAAAAATAAAGTCCACAACATTTTCAGGTTATGAACATATGGTGTAAAAATGTAATCTGCTTGGTTTCCAGAGTCGTCGTGATTATTTGCTTGGTTGAAATACCAACCTAAAAATGAATGTAGTAAATACTATTTATTATTTTATAAAGATATCTAACAAATATAAATAAATAACCATAAGTTGGGGGTGTTTTTTAAGAAAATGAGCAACAAATAAATTAAGCATAATATAGTATAGATGTTAGGTACATGAATTCCTGAATCAGACCACCTAATTTAAAACCCCAGCTCTATTACTTTCTAGCTGAGCATGTTATTTTTTGTCTGTTTCACCGTCTGTAAATGAGAATTGAAAACAATGTCAACTTAGTAGCACTGATGTGAATAGTGAATATAGTACGAACTCACCTATTATAACTTATTTTCACTAGATTTTTAACATCTCATTTCTAGACCATGAAATGTTTGTGTCACACTTACTTAGTGTTAAAATTATTTTAGAATTTTTGAAAGTTCGTGGGCATATAGAATTAGTTGAAAGAAACCCTAACCTTAACCTGTACATTCATTAATTGTAAAACAAAATGATATTTGGTATTTCAAATGGAGTTGGACATTTTCTTTGGAGCCAAGGAAAGGTCATGATTAAAAGGAGAATGATACTTAACATTCATAAAGAAAATCAGTCACTTTCCATTTTCATTAACTTCTCTATGGACTATATAAAAGACAGAGTATTATTGAAATTAAATTACAATAGGAATATTTGGTTTTCATTTCAGTGTATGCTGGAAAAAGTTGGAAATTGGAATTTTGATATCTTTCTATTTGATAGACTAACAAATGGTAAGTGAAAACTTTGACTTCCTCAAATTAATGTGTTCTCTAGATTGCTGCATTGATGGGTACAGCCACTGCTGCGTTGTTGCTGTCAATCATTAGGTGATGAGCCCTCTGCTGGCCAAGGGAGCGTCATTTCCCTTTTTTAGTGACTGATCTCTAAGTCTAGAGAATCAGCCTCATAATTTTGTTTTTTGATCCTTCCTCTTAACAGTAAACAGAAGTGATCATAATCATTGCTTGGCCATCCTTCATTAATGATCTTATTATTATTAATAACCCAATGTGAACATTATTATTTCATTATGTTCTTGATTTTTTTTTTTTGGTTTCTCTTGGATTGTGGCTATTTACAGTGACATCTTCTGCTATTGTGTTCAGCTTTGATAGCCACAGATAGGTGGTAGATAAATAACCTTTTGAGAGACACCCTTCCTTCCAGCTTTGTGGTTCTCTAACATCTCTTTTCCTGCACCCTGGGGAGCACAGCACATTAGGACCAGCAACAGTGGTTTCCTCTGGCACTGCTTCTAGCTGGGCCCTGGGGAAGCTTGTAGCTTTTTTAGGGGCTTATCATAATCTACAGAGCATAGAGTGGTTTGGAAAAAAGGTAATTCTGATCTGTTTACCCACTCCTGAGTTCTGTTTTGTTTGGGCGGGGGGAGGTTTCCATGTTTCCTTATTTTCTTTGGGGAAGGAACAGGATTCTCTTTGGGCATCAGTTTTTAAAAATTTATTTATTTAAAATTTTCTTCAATTGAAATACAGTTGATATTCAGTATTATATGGGAGTTTTTATTTAGGGTAAAATTTTTGGCATAAAAAAATTAGTGGTACATGTAGTTCAACTAGACTTTGCCTCTTTTGTTTTTGTCTAAATATCTTTTTAGTAAGTGAGGCAGAGTGGAAAGTACTCTCAAAGGTCATCAGTTCTGATTGTTTAGAGTGAAATAAATATTTGGTTCAGCGCTGTAATATGAAATCACTTTTTCACCCCCTTATTTTATTATGGAATGAAGCTCCTTTTGTAAGAAAGCCAAATAGGAAAAATGGACAAGCAAATTGAGAATCTTGAGAATCAATGTGTGTCTTACTTTTTAGTATCATGTTATTTCCCCTAAGCTATAGGCTATGCATAGTAAAAATACCTTTGTAACCACCTTCTCTTTGTTCACTCACTGTTGACAGAAGGTAACCTGGCCTGATCCAGTTTGAGGCAGAATTGTAAAGATGGTGGAGTTTCCCATGTCAGCAAAGCGTCCCTCCCACTTCCCTGCGTTTCTGTTTTTCCCCTTTCCTGTTTCTCTTCCCTCCCCTTTGCCCTTTGGTGACTAAGTGTTGCCCCCCTTTGGCCTGTCCACAGAGCAAAGGCTCCAGTGTCATTGACACAGTTGTCCTTCCCTTCAGCCTCCCCCTTTTGAAAATACGGGTAGTGAAATATCAGGTGGCTCACCTTCTTCTAGATCTGGGAAACTCTCCTTTCCTAACTCAAGTACTATTTTAGTTGTTCAGTTAAATATAGATAAAACAAGGCCACCCTTCACACCTTCAACTTTTAATTAGCTTTGTATAAACTTAACAGCTCCTAGCCTGTTTTAGTCTACCCTGGGCACTTGTCACTCATTGATGTAGTTGATAATTCTTCTTTGAATTTTGTTTTTTAAAAAGCACGTATCCTTCCTACTCAGGAAGCTTGGTGGTTGACGGTGTGGAGGATGGACAGAAGTAATAACCACTAGTCTACATTAGTTACTTTATTAGTAGCACTTTTGTTTCCCTTGAATCACCTCATTCTTTTTTGTGGAGAACATGACTGAGGGTCATTTCTTAGGGGTGAGGGCTTAGGGGTTTAGTAGAGGCCACCCACGGTTAACTATCCACCTATGGCTTTATAGATAATGAGAGATGTATTCTGTTAACTACAGCTACCCAAAAGTTACAGGAATTCTATATACAAAGAGATATTATCGGGAATCAAATGGGCAGAAGAAAATTCCTTTAATGAGCACTATTTAATTAGAAGTGCTTTCCTTTCAAAACTGTAGTCTGAAATGAATTCTGGGTGGTGCATGTACATGGTATCCATGTGTATAGCTTTCCCTTTTTGCTTATTGATCCAGTGTTTTCTTTATTTCTTACACTGGTATTTTCCCAGGTGCTACTGTGGGGAGGGGAGGGAGGAGGCTATACTCAGTAATCCCATCAAATCAATGTTCCCTACCTTGTTCACTGCCTGAAGGAAAGTAGTTCTTATCTGGTGGGATGTATTTGATAATCCTTTTCCATAGGTTATATGAGATAGCAAGATGTGGCTTGTCGCCCTGGGAGCTGCCTGCCATGGGAGGGCCCTCAGTGCCAGGCCTGAGTTCCAGCAGCAGCCTAATCCTGCTAGCTCCCATCTAAAATCACATTCTAAAAATTGTCAAGGGCCACTGCACATTTGGCAGGACTATCCTTTATTGTTCTTATGAGGGTAGCTTTTCTGTGGATACAGTTTTCTTTTCCAGGGAAGTGTTTGTTTCCATTTTCATAAAAATAAGTTCTTCTGTGCCTATTATTTAATGTGTCAACTAAGCATCACTTCTTTTAAAATCTTTCATTGACTTGTATTCTTATATACTGGTTTAAAAATAGTTGGTATATTATGAACTAAAAATGAGAAAAGATGTTACATGCACTTTTTCAATTCGATATGGAGAGTGTACTTTGATAGATTCCTTTCTTGTCAGTCCTTTAAAGTTCTTGGTGGAGGACAATACATGTGTTTCTTGTTGCAGTTTTCCTGAATTCCATAAGAGGATGCTTAACCATTAGATTGCAGCTTTCTTAAAACTTATTTTAAACCAAGAAATTGTTGATTTGTTTCATTAGGATTAGAAAACAATCTTGGGAGAACCCTATGTAAACTAAGTATGCAGACTGAAATACATATACAGTTGACATATTGTATTTTTTTCAGGTGTATAACATAATGATTCAACATTTATATACATTACAAAATCATCACCATAAGTCTATTCCATCACCCCACAAAGTTATTAAAATTTTATTGACTGTATTCCCTATGCTGTACTTTATATCCCCATGATTTATTTTGTAACTGCAAGTATGTACCTCTTAATGACCTTTCACCACCATCCCTTCAATCCCACTCCCTCTAGCAGCCACCTCTTTGTTCTCTGTATTTATGAGTGTGTTCTGTTTTGTTTGTTCATTTGTTTTGTTTTTAGATTCCACTTAAAAGTGAAATCATGCAGTATTAGCCTTTCCCTGACTTATTTCACTTAGCACAGTACCTTCTAGGTCTATCCATGTCACAAATGGCCAGATTTCTTTTTTTTTAATGGCTGAATAATATTCATTGTATATGAATACCACATCTTCTTTATCCATTGATGGTCACTTAGCTTGCTTCCATATCTTGGCTATTGTAAATAATGCTGTAATAAACCTGAGGATGCATATGTCTTTTGATTTGTTGTTTTCATTTTCTTTGGATATATACCCAGAAATGGAATTGCTGGGTCATAGGATATTTCTATTTTTAATTTCTTAAGGAACCTCCATACTGTTTTCCATAGTGGCTATGCCAATTTGCATTCCTACCAATAGAATACAAGGGTTCCCTTTTCTCCACATTCTCTCCAACACTTGTTATTTCTATTCTAAAAGGTCTCACTGTGGTTGTGATTTGCATCTCCTGATGATTAGTGATGCTGAGCATCTTTTCATGTGCCTGTTGAACATCTGTTTTCTTCTTTGGAAAAATGTCTATTCAGGTCCTCTGTCCGTTTGTAAAAATTGGATTGTTTGTTTGAATATACATTCTGAAATACCAATTTGTGTACCTAATGAAAAGTTGATCATTACAGCAGTAATAACAGAAAGAGAGTTCACTTCATCATAATTGGTTCCAGACTGCATGGGTTTATGTTTGTACCTATAAAATATTATCAGAATTTGAATGAATTTTAACATTAAATTTCTTTTTAAAAAAAAGAAAAAGATTTGAAATTTTTTTTCATTCCCCAAAGGTGATCTGTCAGGTACTCTTTGTAATCTTTTTTGGCCTGCCACATCTTCTTCAGTGTTGCTCATGCAAATGTTCCTATGTATTTTTTTGTTCAGTCATGGGCTCTTGTTGACATTTTTTTAGGCAGTTTTGGATGATGAGTTTAGACCAATAGTCCTTTATAATACTTTATAAATACTATTACAATAAATTTTCAGTGTGGAACTAATATCTTTTATACATTTTGTAAAAATCATAGATTTCTTTAGAGATCACTAGAATCATATTTATGTTATTATCCAAATACAGGCAGTAATTTATTAGCTCATACCCCTTTAAAACATATACTTAATTGTTAAAATAGTGTGACATAAGTGTCCTACAGAGGAAATCTACAAAACTGAGAAATGTAATAAAATAGAAGGCATAAAAAAAAAAGAGTTCTATCTTGGAAGGAAAAACTAAATGTTATAAAAGTGGTGCTGTATCCAAATTAAATTTCCATACTTGGTGTGACAACACTTGTCAGTGACAAAGGAATGAAAGTTGAGTGCATGTAGTGGCTCTTTCAGAAAACTCAGGCATGTAGGGGAACAGAGAGGGTGACAACCAGAGGGGGCCAAGAGAGTCGGAGATTCTGTCTTGTTTCAAAGATAAGGAATCCTAGAACACATCTGAGTGCTGAGACTTGTTGGGACAATATAGGGAGTGAAGGAGGGATATTGTGATTCAGTGGGATGGAGGGGAAGGACATTGGTAAACGCATCTGATGGCCCAAGGAAGGTCCCTGAAAAGCTGTGTTGGGTGGAGGGATTGGCTTTTGAAAGAAAGGGTAACTTGAGGGCTGTTTTTTCTGAAAGTATGAATCCTGAGAATGAGGGGATGGATAGGAATTACCTCAAAAGTTTGAGAAGAGAAGGCTTGAACATAGGCATTTTAAAAGGTGAAAACTATTTCACTAGAAAAACAGTAATAAGATTGCTGGATAGTGTTTTCCACAAATTTGTAGTCATAGGATTCTATCTAGTTTTGTGATTTCCCCACATCCCCAACTCATAGATTTTCTGCTGCAAGTATGGGAGAGGCCAGAGGTTGAGCCTAGGTTTTTATCTTGATGAGGTCATTGATCGCTCCTCCTAGCTCTGTGTCTAACAATAAATGCAGCCTTCTGCTAGCAAGGTTGCAGCCAAAGCAGTTTGCTCTGGGACATCCCATTCAGTTAAAAGCAAGATGGGATAGGGGATGTTTAGGAGGAAGCCATGGGTAGCCATGTTTCAGATGCTTTGGGAAACTGAATTAAACTTACTCAGTGTGGGACAATTCCCAAAGTTTTCTAACAATTCTAATTATTTTGATTTTTTTAAAATTAATTTATTCAAAATGTTTATCTTCTATTACCTGCTTTTGGGAAAATGAAGCAAAAGCTTTTTCTTAGAATGGAAAACATGGAATATTTAAAGTTCATAACTGGTAAAATAAGATATAAATTTTAGATAAACAAAAAGTAAGAATTAGTACTCTCCATGTTTTATATTCAAAAGCCATATTTAAAAGCACAATCAATTACATTAGCCTGTATTTCCTACTGATATCTTCTTCTTCTTTCATTTTAGGAAATAGTCTAGTAAGTTTAACCTTTCATTTATTTAGTCTTCATGGATTAATTGAGTACTTCCATTTAGATATGATGAAACTTCGTAGATTTTTAGGTAAGTGATTCTAACCCATTTAACAGTGATAAGATTTATACAAGAACTTGTTTCAATTTGTATCAGTTATATCAGCGAACTGTTTCTCTAAAACAAACCATCCCAAATCTCGTATCTTAAATGACATGCATTTACTTAGCTCCTGAGTCTTTGGGGATGTTGAATGCTGCTTCTGGTCTGGCTGAGCTCACTTATGCACCTGCAGTTGACAGCAGATGAGATGCATGGTGGCTCTGTGGGTGTTGGCTGGGGACTCAGCTGGGACACTGGGCATGACCTGGCTCAGCTCTACATGGTCTCCTATTAAATTAAAAGGAAGCAAAGGAATTTGTCACCTTAATAGATTCATATTAAAAACAGAAAAGAAAAGTATATATTTATGTTACAACAAGCTGAACTTGTTCTAAGAGTGGTAAGCAGCTTCCTGGGGAGAGCTGCCTTGCCCACAACCCTGGGGCCCCGGCTCAGCACTGGCCCACCTTCACCTCTGCCACAGCCACACAGCTCTTGGCTGGAAGCCAGAAGACTCAAAGCTGTTGATGGCCTGATAAAGAATGGGGACAGTGTCACAGTCAGTCCCTTCATCAGCCACAGCTTTCTGACAAAAATGCCCCAATTTCTGAACTTTTCTAAATTTTTGTAGGCTAAAACTTAAGAAGATCTGGTACATTGCACTTAGGTCCCATGTCCTCTTTTTCCAATCCCAGAAATCTCTTTTGACAGAAAACTTTAAAGATTATTTTGAATATATTTAAATGTACAGCACCCTGTGTTAATACTCCTCTGCTAGGAAAGGAAGGTGAAGTTGTTCACTAAATAAGGAAATATGTAAAGAAAAAAACCCAGCACTATGGAGATGCTTTGTTATTTTTTTAAGGAAGAAGATATTTTCTTTCCTCTTAAGTACCAGACTAAGATAAATTTATTACTTAGGACTTATGAGAAACTTTTAATGCATATTTATTTATAAATTACATGACTGTAACACTGTACTAATATACAAATTATAAAACACAAAAATAGATATTAACAAGAGCATTTAATTTAAAGGATGCAATAAGATAAATACAGAATTTGCATGATCCCTCTGACCAGCAAGCTGTAGCTCACCTCTTGGTGGGGCTGGTGCACTTCACTGGGAGGCCACTAGAGGCACACTTCACTTGGAGGCCACTGGACTAGAGTGTTAGGCTGTTGGGTCTGTAGTGCAGGTTGAGGGCAGCAGACTTTCCCTGAGTCCTAATCTGCTGTTCATGATAGCATAACAGACACTGAGCAAAGAAGTCAGGATTAACAGAAGACCCATCCCTACCACTGAAGAACTGAGTCCAGATCTGAAACTGACCCCACTGGTGACGCACCCCTGGGGTCGCTATCATGCACCCCAACATCATAGTATTGGAGCTTCATAGAGATTTTTGCTTACTGATGAATTTCAAGTACCTAGAAGAGTATCTGGCACAATAAACATTTGTTGAATGAATTGTACTGTTTTTGTTAAAAAGAGAAACTATTTTTAAATGTATGAGTCAGAGGAGTTTGGCACAATGAAACAGAAAAAGAGAACAACTGTAATTTTAACATGAACACCTTATTTTAAAAGTTTCAAACAAGCCAGGAGACAAAGTGGTACATGTGAGCTAAAGGTGATTGTCATCATTCTGAATCTTAACAATTAGTGGTAACCACATGAAAAAGTAAGTGGAGAACTGATAATTATCGCATTTTTTGTATTTGTACATGCTTCCCACTCCTAGAGGTTCTACAATTAAATTTGCGGTCTTTTTTCTTTGACGCAGTTATGATTCAAGAAGATTACCATAGTCAAAACCCTTACCACAATGCAGTCCACGCTGCAGATGTTACTCAGGCCATGCACTGTTACCTAAAGGAACCTAAGGTAAGATGTGGACATTTACAGTAGGTGAAAATCCTAACAAAATTCCTTTGATGAATTTTAAGTACTTTAAGTTAGTGATTTGACTCAAAAATCAGAAGAATCCTTCACGAAAATGAGATCTAGCTGGATCAGGTTCCCAACTGTGGCTGTACTTGGGCAGCACCGGACCCAGGTGATGGCGGAGGCAGGCTGCAGGGGTCCGGGCAGGGCCCAGATCATGTGAGGCCTCCAGGGCCATGTTCACTCGACTGGCATCTTCGCTGAGCTGCTCCTGAGCTCTACGGGGCAGGGACAGTGCTAGGAGGGAAACAGGAGACCTCAGGAAGCTATACCGACTATGGTGTGAAAGAAGTCAGATGAGACCAGCACCGTGAGTGCTTGTCGAGAGCTGTGTTGGTGCTCCATGGAAGAGTGTGTGGCCCCACTGGGCGACAGTCTCGGGAAGGAGAGAGGGGGACGGTTTGTAAGGTCCCCCGGGAAGAGTGACTAGGCTGTAGTGTCTGAATGCTCTTGGGGGATTGAAACCGGGAGAGGCCCCGATGCAGACAGCCATAGGCAGCTGAGAGGAAGGAGGAAGTTTTCTGTGAGAGGAAGTGTAGAAAAAGGAGCACATATTTGGGTAGGGCTGGTCAAGTAGATGAGTTCCATCTTGGCTGTTTGGAGTGACATGCATTTGTGCAATATGCAAACGGAGGTGTCAGTTGGGTAAGATCTGAAGTATAGGGGAAAAACAGGGCTGGACATACATCATCAGAAGTAGGTGATAATGAAAACCATGTTTGCCCCCAGATGTTTCCTACCCTGGGAGGTTCTAAAATTACATCTGCCTGCTCTTAGCCCACTTCTAAACTCTTCTCCCCTGGGATCTGAGTGCCAGCTAAATGTTAGGAGGGAAAGGAGGCTTACTCACCCAGTTTGTGCCAGTCGATGCCAACTTTGAGAACAAAGCCCTGAGTTGCCAGTCTTCTCATTTGTCAAGAGATTGTGGAATATGTGAAAATACTCCGATTAATATATATATATAGATATATAATGACTTTTTAAAGTCATGTAAATACATATATGTACCAAAACTTTTTTTAAAAAACCCATTTTATTGTGGTATCACATACGCAATAATAAAATGCATACATTTTATGTGTACAGTTTTGACAAATGCATACTCCCAAGTGGCCCAGTTTTTAAGTTAAGCTTTAAAAAACTCTGGGCCAAGCCTGAAGCCTCTGTTTGAGAATCTTTGGGGAATAATTGATAAGTAATCATCATACAGCCAAGTAAATGGGATGAAGGACACAATGCCATGTTCTGTGGGATGCAGAGGAGGTTAATCTAGTCCACACATCTGTGAAGGCTCCTCCCCTCCCAGCTCCCGTGGCCACACCCAGCCAGGGGCCAGGGGCCAGGAAGCTGGGGTATGTTGGGGCCACTAGGCAGGGCTAGAAGATCAGGGCAGAGAGGACAGAGCGAGGAGGGCCGTGGTTGAAAACAAATACAAACGTGGTCTCCCCATGTAGCTCTGGCAATACTAATGTTAAAGTCTCTGCCTACGTAGCTCTGATACTTCTTATTTTAAATGTTTTTTGCCTATGCAGCTCTGATAATTCTTACTTGAAAATTCTTAGTCAAATCTTCGGTTAAGTATATAGATAAAATCACTGTGCCCTAAAGTGCAACAATTCCCTTCTTCCTGACATAGTTTACATTTAAAATAGAGTCACTCTAAGTTTTAAAAGTGAATTCTAAAAAAAACCATGTTGATTATATCTCTTTTATTTCCTAGGCCTTGGCATGCAATCATATTTTCAAGTGTTTTAATTCATTAATTCAGTTCATTTTCCTGATGCTAGGAAACCAGACAGGAAATGTCCCAGCCTTCAAAAGGTTTACATCCCTGTTGGGGGACAATCATTAAATGAACAGATAAATATAATTTTTTGGGGGGTATCAAAATAATATAAAATCACCTGGGCAACATTGTGGTTACTAGATTCCCCCTATTATCAAGTCCCCACCACATACCCATTAGAGTCACTGTCCATCAATGTAGTAAGATGTTATAGACTCACTACTTCTCTTCTCTGTGCTATACTGCCTTCTTCGTGCCCTCTGCTACCTTATATGTGTTAGTCATATTGGCCTTTAATCCCCTTCTCCCTCCCATCCCATCCACCCTCCCCAGTCCCTTTCCCTTTGGTAACTGTTAGTCCATTCTTGGGTTCTGTGAGTCTGCTGCTCTTTTGTTCCTTCAGTTTTTTCTTTGTTCTTAGACTCCACAGATGAGTGAAATCATTTGGTACTTGTCTTTCTCTGCCTGGCTTATTTCACTGCGCATAAGACCCTCTAGCTCCATCCATGTTGTTGCAAGTGATAGGATTTGTTTTCTTCTTATGGCTAAATAATATTTCATTGGGTATATGTACCACATCTTCTTTATCCACTCATCTACTGTTCACTTAGGTTGCTTCCATTTCTTGGTTATTGTAAATAATGCTGTGATAAACATAAAGATGCGTATGTCTTTTTGAAACTGGGATCCTACATTCTTAGGTAAATACCTAGAAGTGGAATTCCTGGATCAAATGGTATTTCTATTTTGAGTTTTTTGAGGGACCTCCGTACTGCTTTCCACAATGGTTGAACTAGTTTACATTTACACCAGCAGTGTAGGAGGGTTCCCCTTTCTCCACATCCTAGCCAGCATTTGTTGCTCCTAGGCTCTTCTGTGTTGGCCATCCTAACTGGTGTGAGGTGATATTTCATTGTGGTTTTAATTTGCATTTCCCTGATAATTAGCGGTGTGGAGCATCTTTTCATGTGCCTATTGGCCATCTGAATTTCTTCTATGGAGAAATGTCTGTTCATATCGTCCACCCATTTTTTAATTGGGTTATTTGCTTTATGGGTGTTGAGGTGTGTGAGTTCTTTATATATTTTGGATGTTAACCCTCTGTCATATATGTTATTTACAAATACATTCTCCTGTACTGTAGGATGCCTTTTTGTTCTGCTGATGGTGTTGTTTGCTGTACAGAAGCGTTTTAGCATCATGTAGTCCAATTTGTTCATTTTTCATTTTGTTTCCCATGCCTGAGGAGATGCCTTCAGGAAGAAGTTGCTTACGTTTATATTCAAGAGATTTTTGCCTATGCTTTCTTCTGAGAGTTTTATGGTTTCATGACTTACATTCAAGTCTTTGATCCATTTCAAGTTTACTTTTGTGTATGGGGTTAGACAATAATCCAGTTTCATTCTGTTGCATGTAGCTGTCCAGTTTTGCCAACACCAGTTATTAAAGAGGCTGTCATTTCCCCATTGTATAGCTCCTTATATATACCATTTGATCCAGGAATTCCACTTCTAGGTATTTACCTAAGAATGTAGGATCCCAGTTTCAAAAAGACATACGCATCTTTATGTTTATCACAGCATTATTTACAATAACCAAGAAATGGAAGCAACCTAAGTGAACAGTAGATGAGTGGATAAAGAAGATGTGGTACATATACCCATTGTATAGCTCCTTTATCATATATTAATTGACTGTATATGCTTGGGTTTATATCTGGGCCCTCTAGTCTTTTCCAGTGGTATGTGGGTCCGTTCTTAGGCCAGTACCAAATTGTTTTGATTACTATGGCTTTGTAGTAGAGCTTGAAGTCAGGGAGTATAGTCCCCTCACTTTATTCTTCCTTCTCAGGATTGCTTTGGCTATTTGGGGTCTTTTGTGGTTCCATATGAAGTTTAGAAGTATTTGCTGTAGTTCACTGAAGAATGTGTTGGTATTGATAGCTATTACATTGAATCTGTAGATTGCTTTAGGCAGGATAGCCACTTTGACAATATTAATTCTTCAAATCCATGAGCACGGGATGTGTTTCCATTTATTGGTATCTTCTTTAATTTCTCTCATGAGTGTCTTGTAGTTTTCAGAGTAAAGGTCTTCACTTCCTTGGTTAGGTTTATTCCTAGGTATTTTATTCTTTTTGATGCAACTGTGAATGGAATTGTTTTCTTGATTTCTCTTTCTGCTAGTTCATCATTAGTATGTAGGAACGCCACAGATTTCTGTGTATTAATTTTGTGTCCTACAAATTTGCTGAATTCAGATACTAGATCTAGTAGTTTAGGAGTGGATTCTTTAGGGTTTTTTATGTACAATATCATGTCATCTGCAAATAGGGACGGTTTAACTTCTTCCTTGCCAATCTGGATGCCTTTTATTTCTTTGTGTTGTCTGATTGCCATGGCTAGGACCTCCAGAACTATGTTGAATAAAAGCAGGAGAATGGACATCCTTGTCTTGTTCCCAATCTTAAAGGAAAAACTTTCAGCTTCTTGCTGTTAAGTATGATGTTGGCTGTGGGTTTGTTGTATATGGCCTTTATTATGTTGAGGTACTTGCCCTCTATACCCATTTTGTTGAGAGTTTTTATAATGAATGGGTGTTGAATTTTGTCGAATGCTTTTTCAACATATGTGATGATCATGTGATTTTTGTCCTTTTTGTTGATGTGGTAGATGAAGTTGATGGATTTTTGAATGTTGTATCATCTCTGCATCCCTGGAATAAATAATACTTGATCATAATGGATGATCTTTTTGATGTATTTTTGAATTAGATTTGCTAATATTTTGTTGAGTATTTTTGCATCTATGTTCATCAGGGATATTGGTCTCTGATTTTCTTTTTTCTGGGGCCTTTCCTGGTTTTGGTATTAGAGTGATGTTGGCCTTATAGAATGAGTTTAGAAGTATTTCTTCCTCTTCTACTTTTTGGAAAACTTTAAGAAGGACGGGTATTAGGTCTTTACTAAATGTTTGATAAAATTCATCAGTAAAACCATCTGGTCCAGTAGTTTATGTTCTTAGGTAATTTTTTGATTACCAATTCAGTTTAATTGCTGGAAATTGGTCTGTTTAGATGTTCTGTTTCTTTCTGGGTCAACCTTGGAAGGTTGTATTTTTCTAGAAAGTTGTGCATTTCTTCTAGGTTATCCAGTTTGTTAGCATATAATTTTTCATAGTATTCTCTAATAATTCTTTGTATTTCTGTATTGTCCGTAGTGATTTTTCCTTTCTCGTTTCTGATTCTGTTTATGTGTGTAGACTCTCCTTTTTTCTTGATAAGTCTGGCTAGGGGTTTATCTATTTTGTTTATTTTCTCGAAGAACCAGCTCTTGCTTTCATCGATTCTTTCTATTTTATCCTTCTTGATTTTATTTATTTAACCTCTAATCTTTAGTATGTCCCTCCTTCTACCGACTTTGGGCCTCATTTGTTCTTCTTTTTCCAGTTTCATTAATTGTGAGTTTAGACTGTTCATGTGGGATTGTTCTTCTTTCCTGCTGTAGGCCTGTATTGCAATGTACTTCCTTCTTAGCACCACCTTTGCTGCGATCCACAGATTTTGCAGTGTTGAATTATTGTTGTCAGTTATCTCCATATATTGCTTTATCTTTGTTTTTATTTGGTCATTGATCCATTGATTGCGTAGGAGCATGTTATTAAGCCTCCATGTGTTTTTGGGCTTTTTCATTTTCTTTGTGTTATTTTGTTTCTAGTTTTATATGTTTGTGGTCTGAGAAGCTGGTTGGTACAATTTCAATCTATTTGAATTTACCGAGGCTCTTTTTGTGGCCTAGTATATGATCTATTCTTGAAAATGTTCCATGTG
The DNA here is from genome assembly GCF_040802235.1 of Manis javanica. Lineage (NCBI taxonomy): Eukaryota > Metazoa > Chordata > Mammalia > Pholidota > Manidae > Manis > Manis javanica. Next base: position 157,917,106 of record NC_133157.1, read on the forward strand.
CACTTGAGAAGAATGTGTATTCTGTTGCTTTTGGATAAAGTGTTCTGTAGATGTCCATTAGGCCCATCTGTTCTAAAATGTTGTTCAGTGCCTATGTCTCCTTACTTATTTTCTGTCTGGTGGATCTATCCTTTGGAGTGAGTGGTGTGTTGAAGTTTCCTAAAATGAATGCATTGCATTCTGTTTTCCCCTTTAATTCTTTAGTATTTGTTTCACATATGTAGGTGATACTGTGTTGGGCACACAGGTATTTATAATAGTTATATCCTCTTGTTGGACTGACCCCTTTATCTTTATGTAATGTCCTTCTTTGTCTCTTGTTAACTTTCTTTGCTTTGAAATCTATTTTGTCTGATACAAGTACTGCAACTCCTGCTTTTTTCTCCCCATTTGTTGCATGAAATATCTTTTTCCATTCCTTTACTTTCAGTACGTGTATGTCTTTGGGTTTAAAGTGAGACTCTTATAGGCAGCATATCGACGGATCTTGTTTTTTTATCCATTCAGTGACTCTGTGTCTATTGATCGGTGCATTCAGACCATTTACATTTAGGGTGATTATCAATAGGCAGGCTTTAGACTCCTGGTTACCAAAGGTTCAAGGTAATTCCCTTACTATCTAACAGTCTAATTTAACTCAGTATGCTATTATAAATACAGCCTTAAGGTTGTTGTTTTTTTTTCTTCCTCCTCCATTCTTTATGTATTAGTCTGTACTGTTTGTCTATTCCTTCATTGACTTTGAGGGTAGATTTGATTTTGCATCTGCTTAGTAATTAATTGTTCTACTTTCTTTTCTGTGGCTTTATTTCCCCTGGTGACAGCTATTTAGCCTTAGGTATACTTCCATCTATAGCAGTCCCTCCAAAATGCACTGTAGAGTTGGTTTGTGGGAGGTAAATTCTCTCAGCTTTTGCTTATCTGAAAATTATTTAATCCCTCCTTCAAATTTAAATGATAATCTTGCTGGGTAGAGTATTCTTGGTTCGAGGCTCTTCTGGCCTGTAAGATTGTTGAGAAGTCTGATGATAGCCTGATGGGTTTCCCTTTGTACATGATCTTTTTTCATTCTCTAGCTGTTTTTAAAAGTGTGTCCTTATCCTTGATCTTTGCCATTTTAATTATTATATGTCTTGGTTTTGTCTTCCTTGGGTCCCTTGTGTTGGGAGATCTGTGTACCTCCATGGCCTGAGAGATTATCTCCTTCCCCAGACTGGGGAAGTTTTCAGCAATTACGTTCTCTGAGACACTTTCTATCCCTTTTCCTCTCGCTTCTTATCCTGGTACCCCTATAATATGAATATTGTTCTGTTTGGATTGGTCACACAGTTCAGTATTCTTTCATTCTTAGAAATCTTTTTTTCTCTCTATGTCTCAGCTTCTTTGTATTCCTCTTCTCTAATTTCTATTCCATTTACCATCTCTTCTACTACATCTAATGTACTTTTAAATCCCTCCATTGTATGTTTCATTTCAGATACGGAATTTCTTAGTGATTTAATCTCAGTCCTAAATTCATCCCTGAGTTCTTGAATATTTTTCTGAACCTTCATGAGCATATTTATGATTTTTATTTTGAATTCTCTTTCAGGAAGATTGGTGAGTTCAGTTTCATTTGGCCCTTTTTATAGTGTTTCTGAGATTTTTGTTTGAACCAGACTCCTTTGATGTTTCATATTTGTATGTGGCGCCCTCCAGTGCCCAGAAGCTCTAGTCTCTGGAGCTCCTTAGCCCCTGATGTCAGGGATTGCAGGGGAGCAGCTCTGGTGCCTGGGGGGAGGTAAGAGCTATTTCCTGCTTCCCAGCTGCAGTGCCTGTCTCCACTGTCAGAATCAGTGGACCGAGGAAACATGTGTAAGCCTGTTCACTTTGAGTCTGTAGCTGCCATAGGTGGGGCCTCCTTCTGGCTAGCCTGATGCCAGGGCAGGGACTGCTGGTTTGCAAGTCTGTGCCAGTAGGCCAGGAGGAGGGCGCAGCAGGCTGTGTATCACAGGGTGTGCCTTGGAGCTGAGTAGCCAGCCAGGGAGATGGAGTGCCTGAAGCTCTTCAAAGTTCCCAATGTGCTGGGCAGGGTATGCCCAGACAACCTTGTCCACCTATCCCTTCTCCCTTGCAGCAAGCTCTGTGTAAACCCCACCCCTTCAGCAGCCCTCTAGCTGCTAGGAAGGCTCTTAGACTGCCCACCTTTCCTTTGTCCCAGAGCAGCCAGATGTGGATCCCTGTCCTCCACTAAAGGCTGGAATCTCAGTCTCTCAAAGTATTCTACCTGTCTCAGCTTTCCAACCCCACTAATCTCCAGAGTACCATGCAATGTAGGTTTGTGCTCCCAAAGCAGATTTCCAGGGCTGGGTGTTCAGCCATCATAGGCTTCCACCTGATCCCCACTCTGTTTCTCTTCCTCTCGCTGGTGAGCTGGGGTGGGTGAAGGGCTTGGGTCCTGCTGGGTCATGACTTTGGTACATTACCCTGTTCCGTGAGGTCTGCTCTGTTCTCCAGGTGTATGCAATCTGGTGCAGCCTTCTTTCCTATTTCTCTTTTAGGATTAGTTGTATTAACTATATTTTCGTATTTTATGTGGTTTTGGGAGGAGTTCTCTGTCTCACCTCTCATGCCGCCATCTTGAATCTGCAATCCAGATAAATAGAATTTTGACATACACTGTGCTAATTACTGCTACGAAGTGAATAGAGTAATGTGCTGGAGAGTGGCTGGGTGATGGCAAGAGTTTACATCCTTACGTGGAGTGGTCAGGAACCACGTAACGGAAAGTGAGTATTAGAGGAGTCAGCCAGAGAAAAATCCAGGTGCAGAGGGAATCATAAATAGAAAGGCTTAAGTATAGCATTTAGCAAGAAAATCTGCTTTCAATTTTTATATCTTTTGATATATATGTAAGAGCTCATTTCTTTTTTATAAAGCTCTTAAAGTTTTCTTTCTGACCAAAGATTTTTTACAAGCAGAAATGTTACATTTTTATTGAATCATTTTGCATGTGTAATTTGCTTTCAAACTTAGAACTTACTTTCCCTTCACAGAACTTTAAAAAAATTCAGTTGCTTCTTTTCATATTTCTCTTTTTAATGGTTAACTCTTTAATCTATCTCAGATTGTTTGATGTCATGTGTGGTCAGCCATTACTTGCTTTTACTAAATCTAATTATTGTATCCTCCCAGAATGGTACATGGCTATGCTTCTGCCACTTCCCTTCTGTTTCAGTTATCATAAGAATGTAACACTTTTGCATATTGCTTAATTAATTACTCATTCATAACATATCTACAGCCATGTCCACACACTTATATGTCCTCTGGGATGACCCATATAGCATGTCCTCTGTTCATCTTGATTAGTAAACAGTGCTTTAAAAATCTGTCTTTTTAAAAATGTATTTGCATATCCATCCTCATGAGGAAATCACCTACTCTTCATTCATTGAACTTCTCTATATACCAATTACAGATAACATAGAAGTAAATAATATATAACAAACATTTTCTGCCTTCACACATCTTCCAGCTTTCCAGGGGATTCAAACCTTTGGAAAGTGAATTTTTTTCAGACTAACATGAACTTGACAGTGGGAATGGAAAAAGATTTATTGTGGCATAGAAAGAAAATATTAGAATTTGAATCTAAATTTATTTTTATCCTGTATTTTTCAATTTTCATTTTTGCTTTACATGTGTGATGTAAATTCAGTATCATAACCTAAGAGTTAGTACACTTACACTGGTGGTAGAGGCTCAAAATTTTCTACTACTGGGCATAGGATCATACACGTTCAGAGAGCATTACCCTGATGTAAACCTCAGTAAAAGTGAGCTCTGCCTGCTGTTATTATGGCAGGACATGGAAATGCTGTAGAAACCCAAATCAGCCCTTTGCTAGGGAAGGTGCTGGAGGTAGAGAACAGGTGGGGGTGCTGGCAGTCAGTGGTGTTGGGCCTGAGAAGATGAATAGGAGTTGGTCAGGAAGTGAGAGGTGGTTGATGAAAAGTAGGTGATATATGCAAGGTGATCATGCTTTATCATTGAAAGTTTCAGTCAGTTAATAAACTGATTTATTTTGATTATTGTATCATTAATAATTGTTATTGAGAATAAATTTTTAATTGTTTGTGATTGCTTTTTCTGACATGAACTCATTGTATACATTGTTCTGAATATCTCCATCTGTTAGGAGTGGATTTTATTACAGACTTGGGATAGGCTGTGTCCCATGATTACTCAACAGCTTCCTTAAACATTAGGACCTCAGAAATAACTTTGCAATTTAATTCTTAATTGAAATCCAGTAAACAATTTATTGGTACATAAACACCCTCAGGTACAGATCTTCTACTGTACTGTACACTTAAAAATCTGTTAAGAGGGTAAATCTCATATGAAGTGTTTTTACTGTGGTAAAAAAAAATTTTTAAACCTCATAGGTCTTTCCTTGTAGTGGCTACAGTAATAAAAATATACAAACCTGTGTTTGTTTTTTTAAAACATTATTTCTTAAAAAGACACTTTATACTTTAGCTGACATCTTAATTAAGTCTGTTTAAATGAAACAGCATCAGGATGAGCTTTGTGAAACCCATGTGGGCAGGGGCACTGTCCTCACCTGCCCCCAGTGCCATGAGGAGACCACCAACTGGCAGGTGCTTGGTGACCTTAACGAACTACTTGAAAATCATGAAGGGGCTAATTCAAAAATCTTGTAATGGTACAAAGTTGTTTTCCAATATGTCTGCAATTAGTTGTTCTTCTGTCGCACTTTAGCTTGCCAATTCTGTAACTCCTTGGGATGTCTTGCTGAGCTTAATTGCAGCTGCCACTCATGATCTGGATCATCCAGGTGTTAACCAACCTTTCCTTATTAAAACTAATCATTACTTGGCAACTTTATACAAGGTTAGTGCAATTTTATCATTGAAATTTAATTCTCTTGCATTCTAGAAAATGTTTCACGTTTTAAAGAAGTGAAAGTAGTACATGAATTCTCAATGAATGTTATAGATACTTATAGATAAGTCTTTATTTCAGAAAGAGACTCATTAAGTAACTCAGATATGCCCTTTGTCATAGAATACCTCAGTACTGGAAAATCACCATTGGAGATCTGCAGTGGGATTATTGAGAGAGTCCGGTTTATTTTCACATTTGCCATTAGAAAGCAGGTAGGTTGGAGTAAGACAATTTTAATTTCTTAAGAGCTATGAAAACTAAGTTGACAAGCCAGTTTTGTAAGTTTTAATTCTGTTGTTACATTCAGGTGTTCCACGGTTTTCAGTTTTTGTCATAGAGGGTAAATTATTTTATGGATTTGTATCAAAGTTTTAGTAATTTAAACTTACCCTACAGTATAGTCAGTAGTAGTTTTTAGTGAGTTTTTATGAGAGATTATTCCATAGATTTGAGTAGTGTAAATTTACTTCAAATACATAACAGCTCAGCCCTAGTTTACTGCTAAGTTATATAACTAGTATCACATATTTCCATTTTATGCTCATTTGAATAAAACCTTAAGCTCTAGGTAAATGGGATAGAAAGTAAACATTCTATATAATAAATAGATTCATTAAAATTTGTTTCAGGAAATTTTCTAAACTGATAAGGAGTGAAAGAATTCTTCATATCCTCAGTCACACAGTTCTGGAGTCACTTCTGGAGCTATAGGATAAAAAGATGATGGAAAAAACAAAATACTAATTTCTCAGAAGAGATCATTTACTGTTAATTAGGCCATTTGAAAGCTAATAAAAAGTGTTAATATAAATGAGCCCAATATAATGGCAATTAATAACATCTCATTTCACTGGTTCACAAGGAGAAGCTTTCATTGGTGCCTCACTGAGAGGCTGCACTTAAAAAAAAACCATGTAAGTGGCTATTAACCATCTAATCCTAGAAAAAAAGTGAGGTATAAAAATATGTTTGGGTATTAAAATTTAAGTTGCTAGCATTGTTCTTTCCTTTTTTTCTCTTTCATAATTTTAAACATCCTTATAAAAAAGTTAAGTGTTCTGTGTAATGACCATAAGAAAAAAGCTGGACTTTATTTTTTATTTTTTTAAATCTTTATTCATGGATACCATTTGGAGTTATGACAATACTTCTGGTAAGTAAAATTGTTTTCTTGCTGTAGTACAAATATAAAAATTGCTTAAATTATACAGTGTTTGTATATATAAATTATAAATTATTTTTTTCTTGATTGAGGCAGGTTAAAAATGTTTGCTTTATTTTTCCCCTTTTAATCATGTTTTGCATTTGAACCTGTTGACTTCTCAGACTTAATACAAATAAAAACTGGAAATAAGGAACACTACATAATAGCATTCTTTTGTTTTCTTCACTTAGGGTTTATTTTAATATTCAATATTGTGAGCCCTTTAATCTGTGGACAGCTATTTACTGATCATTATGTAATATTTGCAATAGCCCATTGGAACAAAAGTCAGGAATTTTTTTCAAGTTTCTCTTGTTACTTGACTTAAGACAGGTTTGAAAATCATATACTGTATCTGTTATTTGTATTAACATGTTACCTTTTCCCTTCTAGAAAATTTGGATATTCATACAGATAACTGATTCTCAAATTTGATCCTGAAAACATAGTTGAATCTGAACTTTATGAAATTGTTTGGTGGAATTTCATTAGTATTTAATCAGGCAGTTCAGTCAAAATGTGTACAGGAGTCAGCTGCTGAATGGGCTGTTCTTCCTCCTCTTGAACCTTCTCTCTGCCTTTCAGAAATCAGGCACAAGAAAGAAACCAAAGTTATTTACCCTCAGCACATCCTAAGAAAGAATTATCTTGAACATACCAATCTTGACAGATTTTTTGCTTTTTTAGGCGAATACTTGCACCTTGGCAGGCAAAACAAAGGCACTCTTTTTGGAATGTTTGCATATTGGTATTTTCCTAAAATCCTCTTGGTTTAGTTTTGATTATTTAATAGTTTTTTTTGATGCGTTCTTTAAAATTCATTTTTTGCAATAGGGTAAATATTGAATGGCAATTAGAGTATCTTAGAGCTCTGCAAAGCTTTCTGAGTAAAGTTTAAGGAAAAAAAATCAAGAAGTAACTATTTAATTGAAAGTCTTCTTTTTTCTCTTTATATTTCTTTAATTCCAGGCAACAGATGGAGACTCAGATAGGTGCTTTGATACTTGCCACAGACATCAGTCGCCAAAATGAATATCTATCATTGTTTAGGTCCCATTTGGATAGAGGTGACTTACACCTGGAAGATACCAGAAATAGGCATTTGGTTTTACAGGTAAAATGGACTTGGAAAGGTTCTATTTCTATGGTGGATTGCATGAATATTAGAATAAAAATTAACTATAATAGTGTAGTTTTCAGAGTGGTTAAATCTTGAGGAAGAGTAGAATTTCCTTCCATTAGTACAACACTTTCCAGAAGGCGAATCTGCTCCCTAGGAAAGCACCACTATTTTTGTATTTTTCATACTTGAAAAGTCTAACAAGAACAATTTTTACAAGATTAGGGTACCAATCAGCAAACAGCATTTTATTTTAATGAGTTCTCACCTCTAAAAAGTAAGAGAGAATTGGATGCTGTATTTGTAGCTTTTTAGTTAATCCAGTCCTTATGTGTGGCTCTGCAGTATTTATTATCAAGCATGTGTAATTAGGTTAACAGTCTTACAACATTTCTGCAAAAATGACTGGTAGATCTAATAGCATCATAGAATTAATATAAAAGATAATTTTCTGTTACAATTTTGTCTTTTTTTAAGGTGGTCTTTTCTTCACTATTTAGAGTATATTTAAATTTAGTAAAATGGAGAGTTCTTTTTTTTCTTAAACAATTTTAATATTCTGTTTACTAGATGGCTTTGAAATGTGCTGATATTTGTAACCCATGTCGGACCTGGAAATTAAGCAAGCAGTGGAGTGAAAAAGTAACAGAGGAATTCTTCCATCAAGGCAAGTTACAGTATTGAGTGATAAGTAATCTGTTCAGCTCATTTTTAAACATCATATATGTAAAATAACTCAGATGTTCCCAAGAGTCTAGAAGTAGATGTTTAATCTTTATAATCATTAATGTACAAATTGAACACCTTTGAAAATTAATAGTTCTCTTTTGAAATGATCAGATGTATTTATCTAGATTTATAGACATAGATCAGGTTGGAAATTTTGCTTTACAGGAAGATTTACGTGACCTTGCACCATCTGTATCACATGTAGAGGGTATGGCCACATGAAAATGTAAGACACTTTTTGTGATTTAAAGCTAGGAACTAAAGATCTTTACTTCATGCACCTTCCTTTTATAATAATGCTGACAGAATTACAGTCTTGGGGTGACATCTAATAAAAGTTTTCTACCTCCAGCATTTAAAATAGGATTATCAGCTGGGCAGCCCTTATGTATGTGAATTATTTAAAAATTTTTAAACTGATTTAGAAGCCATCTCATGAGGATTAAGTATGTTATGTTTTTTACAGGTATAATAAAGGCTTTAATTATGTATGTAACAAATAGGTATGTTCCATCCTAGTAATTCTGTCTCATTTTTTAATTTCTAGGAGATATAGAAAAAAAGTATCATTTGGTTGTGAGTCCACTTTGTGATCGTCAGACTGAATCTATTGCCAACATCCAGATTGGTAACTATACATGCTTAGATATAGCTGGTTAGAAAAACGGCTCTGCTTTTAATTTTGTCAAAAAAAGGATTACATTTTGAAGTGTAAAATATTAAAATTATGCCCATTTCTATTTTCTAAATAATTTAGGAAACTTTACCCCTTGCTTTTCCATTTTTGGGGCCTTATAATTTACTGTCATTTGATCTTATGTTGTAAAAAGCATAATGTTTACAGAGCAGGTAGCAATAATTCTGTTTCTGTTCTAAACTGGAAGAATACATTATTTGCCCTGTAGAAGCTCCTTTGGCATAATTCTTGGACTGCCATGTTAAAGTGAAGAAGGTGACCATGGAGTTGGATAATAAAGTGAAGACCAGTCTTCACTACTGCTTACTTTTCTCTTTTATCGCTGCCTCATGATTTGGACACCTGTTCAGGCCTGTTGTAGTCTGCCCTGGAGGTGTCCCTCACTCTTCTCCCCCAGACCTTTCCCCTCATTTACCTCCCACATCTTGGGACTCTGCAGTGTGTCCCCAAGCCACGATGCCCCTGCCCTCTCTGCTCTGCCAGTCCTCCCTGTCTACCTAATAAATTCCTTTTTCCTAAAGGTCCAGCTGAACTGTCCCCTGCTCCAGCAGAGTCCATCACTCCTGTTCCCGGCTTCCAAAGCCCTAGAGTCGTGTCTCTCACAGCCCCCAGGTCCTCCTCCTGCCTTTGGTGGTGTGTCTCGGGGCCTAGCTCTGCACTTGAGAACTATTTGCTGAGTGAGCCGGAGACATGGTAGAGAGCATAGAGAAATGTACCATGGCTGAAGTAGATGTAGCTTGGACAGAAGAGCAGAGGGTGATTGCCTAGCACTAGGGGTTTGTTGAGCATGAACTAGGATAAGGCAGGGAGGCAACTCAGCAAGGGATTGAAGGAAGAATGTGATTTGGTAGTTGGTATCAAGGAGGGCCTTTACAGATTAAGTTGAACAGTGAAATATGTGCACAAACTTTAGAAAGATAAAGCTAGAAATTCAGAAGATAGCACAATACTGTGGCATCAGACTCTGAATAGAGCACTGTGCTGTAAGGTCAGAAATTCAGAAATGTAAATCTGACACTGCAAAGGATTCCCATGTGGAAGCCAGTAACTAGTAACTATTTGACTGCAGAGGTGAAGGTGGAGAAGAGGAGTGGGCCCCAGGTGGGGGTGCCGGGCCGCAAAGGTGTGCAGGCTGGCCAAGGGTGCTGGGGAGGTGAGACCAAGGATGCCTTTCCTTTGGGGTGATGAGAAGACAGTTACGTAGAACAATCTCCAAATGCAAATGAATAGCTGACACAGGGGCAAAGGGAACTGAATCAGAGATAGGCGAATAGGTAGTAACCTCACTGTAGCTACCATAACTGTTTGCTGAGTGAATTGCTCTCTGGATTGATGAGGGAACCTCCAAATTGTGATTTTTAAAAGGGGAAAGAAGCTAGATCCCTTAAACTGTTCATCTCTGTCTATAGACCTGTCAGAGTGGACAGTTCTAGATGGGTTTTCAGAGGACAAGGTAAGTAGTGATGGTGGTTGACATCTGCTGGTCTCTCACAGCCACCCTATGAGACAAGTACTGCCGGTACCCTCTTCTACAGATAGTTTGTCCAGTCTATACACTTAGCAGACATTCATCTTTCTGACGTTAAATCCCAGGTAAAGTGGAGCTTGGACAGATTCTATTTCTGGGGTAAATGATGTGACTGTTAGAATAAATACTATGCTAAGTAATGATTACTTGAAGTCAGGTCAGTAAGTAGAAGTCACGTTTAATACAGTTTCCTTCTTTGCTAGGAATCCTAGTTTTGTCGAACAAGAAAATACCATTTACTGGGTAAGAGTAAGACATGTGACAGGTGTCCTGAGGCATCTGTGGGCATATGGCTGCGGCTAGACCCGCATTGGTGAGTGGTCCTCCTATCTCTCTACAGGCTTTTAGCCATGCACTCATTCCTTTTTGTTTCCAGGGTGTTATTGCCTGTCTGCATTCCTTGGTACATTGTTCAAATACTAATTGCTCCACTAGGGGCATTGCTTGTTCCTGATCTCCAAATATTCTGCCTGCGGCCTCCATCATACGAGCGACAAAGTCAGAAAATGGCTCGCTCAGCCCCTGAATAATTTTTGTCAAATTGCCTGATACTTCTCCTTTGTTGGTGAGGGCTTTCCATGCCTTGGCGGCGCATGTGTTTATTTGTGCGTATACCTGTAAGGGGAAGGTGGTCTGGTTGGCTACCCACTGTCCTTGGCCCGTCAGCATATCATATGACTACGCAGGCTGTCTTTCGGCCGCGTTTGCGCGTGCCTGGGTCATGCTGATACCATGCCACAATGCCTTCTATTCTATGTATTGCCCCATACTAGAAAGGCATGCCTTAGTTACATATTGCCAGTCTGCGGGTGTCATGGCTGTCTCTGTTAATCTCTCAACTTGTGCTATGGTATAGTTAGCACTGACTCTATAAGCCCGAATGGATTCTGCTAACTCCTTAACTTGTTTATGGCTCAGGGGCTGGTGAGAGAGTACGCCATTATCCTCAAATACAGGAAACATTTGTCTAATTGCCTGAAGAGTATTTGGGTGGCAAAAGGAGAGTGCGCCACTCACGTAAGGTGGCGGGGCAACGGGCGTCAGGGGACACCCTGCTTTCATTTTTTCCTTGGTCCGCTTTTCAACTTTGCTGGTTCCCTTACTTCTGCACTCTGCGGTTTTATTCTCTTCCCCTTCCTCTGCGGACGTTAATTCCTCCTCAGATTCCCTATTGGAGAGTTGGAGGTCCCTCAACTCTTTCCAGGGGTATTTACTATTTTCTCCGAGGCGATCGTCACTCGCTTCTCGGGGCTCTTTCGCTTTTGCCCTAGGCGGGCTTTCTCCCTCACTCTGAGGTTTCTTTACCTTCGTTTTTGTGGCCTTTTTTCAGCCGCGCGTGCTCTCTGTTTCCCATTCCGTTTCTGACATGCTCTCTTGGATATCTGTCAATGCTCTCTGACCTTCTTTTATTACCTTTTCACATCTCTCATCTTGCAGACAAGCTCTAATCAGTTTCCAGAGGGGCCTGGTGCCTCCCCTCAGGCTACCCTCCTCCTCCTCTCTATCAAGATCTTTCCCCAGTTTGTCCCAGCTCGGGATTGAGAGGGACCCTGAACAAATGAACCAGGGGGCCACACGGTCTATCTCCTTCACAAAAGATCCTAAGACTTTGCTGGAGACCTTCCAGTTTCGCTCTTTGAGAGCTGTCTGCAGCGCCATGACTAATGACGGTGCATTCCCCATGGTGCCTCCTTATTTACAGAGAACCATCAACCATCATCCTAAAAAGCAGGGGCCTCTCGGAACTTACCCCTCCGGGCTTTCTTCTGACCTGCAGTTCTGAATCCTCTCCAGATGTCTGAAGGGTCCTCCCTGTGCCGGTGATGTTCTGGTTCCCGGGATTCGGCACCACTTGTCGCGTGCCCTGTCCTCGCCGGCAAGAACAGCATGCAACAACAGCAGGATTCTTCTGCAGAAAGCTTTATTCTTTAGCTCTTTGTGAAACAAATGAGTTGGGCAGGACCCAGAGGGGAAGGAGAGGCTTGCTTATATAGTTCTCATGCTCTGACCTGGTTGGTGCGGCTCCATATGCCTTATTAGCATAACCATTTGGTGGGTCTCATTGGTCCTTATGCCAAGGCGCAATTAGCATGTAGTTTAGTGGTGTGGGATGATTTGTCATTAGGAAGTTCGGGGCCTTCTGGCTGCCCTGCATTGGGCGCTATTTTCTGAGCGCGGCTGCCAACAATAGATCTGTTTACCTCTTTCCATATCAACATTTCCTCTCAAGTGAACAATCTGTCTGCAGAAAAAGACAACGAGGCAAAAAAAACTACAGAAAAAAACTAGTGAAGTTTTTCCTCTTCAAAATGTACCTATAGTGCGGAGCCAGGATGGCAGCGTGAGTAGAGCAGTGGAAATCTCCTCCCCAAAACACATAGATCTATAAAAATATAACAAAGAAAACTCTTCCTAAAATAGAGACCAGAGGACACAGGACAACATCCAGACCACATACACACATGCAAGAACCCAGCACCTTGCGAAGGGGGTAAGATACAAGCCCCGGCCTGGCGGGACCCGAGCACCCCTCCCGCCGGCTCCCGGCGGGTGGAAAGAAACCAGAGCGGGTTTTTTTTTGGCGAGTACTTTTTGGAAGCCTTAAAGGGACAGGGACCCCAGTGCCAGGGAGGCAGAGCAGCAGGACCAGTGAGCGGGTGCCTGGGACCGGCGCCTGAGGACAAAGAATATCACGCGTTTTTCCCTGCAGGACTGGTGGGTGGGTGCCTGAGACCGGCGACTGAGGACGGAGGAAATCGCGCATTTTTTCCCTTTTTTTTTCTCTTTTTGGCGAGTGCTTTTTGGAAGCCTTAAAGGGACAGGGACCCCAGTGCTAGGGAGGCAAGGCAGCAGGACCAGTGAGCGGGTACCTGGGACCGGCGCCTGAGGACAAAGAATATCGCGTGTTTTTCCCTGTGTGACCGGTGGTAAGGTGCCTGAGACTGGCGACTGAGGACGGAGGAAATCGCGCGTTTTTCCCCTTTTATTTTCTCTTTTTGGCTAGTGCTTTTTGGAATCCTTAAAGGGACAGGGACCCCGGTGCTAGGGAGGCAGGGCAGCAGGACCAGTGAGCGGGTGCCTGGGACTGGCACCTGAGGACAAAAAAAATTGCGTGTTCTTTCCTTTTTTTTTTTGCTGTTTCCTCTCTCATTGTTGCTGTTGTTGTTTTGGTTTGGAGAGTGCTTTTTAGAAGTCTTAAAGGGGCAGGACAGGACACTTAAACCAGAGGCAGGGAATCTGGGGATCTCTGGGCACTCTAACTCCCTGAGCAACAGGGAGCACAGAGGCCCCTTATGGATATAAATAGCCTCCCGGCCGCTCCCCCTCCAACAGGGTTCCACCACTTTGCAGGAGCAGCCCCAGCCAGGCCACGCCCACAGCAAAAACAGAGATAAACTCCATAGAAAATAGGCAGGTAGCAGAAGCCCTGTCTGTGCACAGCTGAAAAGCATAAGCCACTAGAGGTCGCTATTCTCCCAGGAGAGGAAGGCCAAAAACCAACAAGAAGGGAATCTCTTCCACCGGTCACTCGTACCAGCTCTGCAAACTATCTCTATCACCATAAAAAGGCAAAACTACAGGCAGACAAAGATCACAGAGACAACACCTGAGAAGGAGACAGACCTAACCAGTCCTCCTGAAAAAAGAATTCAAAATAAAAATCATGAACATGCTGACAGAGATGCAGAGAAAAATGCAAGAGCAATGGGATGAGATGCAGAGAAAAATGCAAGAGCAGTGGGATGAAGTCCGGAGGGAGATCACAGATGTCAGGAAGGAGATCACAGAAGTGAAACAATCCCTGGAAGGATTTATAAGCAGAATGGATAAGATGCAAGAGGCCATTGAAGGAATAGAAGCCAGAGAACAGGAATGTATAGAAGCTGACATAGAGAGAGATAAAAGGATCTCCAAGAATGAAACAACACTAAGAGAACTATGTGACCAATCCAAAAGGAATAATATTCGTATTATAGGGGTACCAGAAGAAGAAGAAAGAGGAAAAGAGATAGAAAGTCTCTTTGAAGAAATAATTGCTGAAAACTTCCCCAAACTGGGGGAGGAAATAATCAAACAGACCATGGAATTACACAGAACCCCCAACAGAAAGGATCCAAGGAGGACAACACCAAGACACATAGTAATTAAAATGGCAAGGATCAAAGACAAGGAAAGAGTTTTAAAGGCAGCTAGAGAGAAAAAGGTCACCTATAAAGGAAAACCCATCAGGCTAACATAAGACTTCTCAACAGAAACCCTACAGGCCAAAAGAGAATGGCATGATATACTTAATGCAATGAAACAGAAGGGCCTTGAAAAAAGGATACTGTATCCAGCATGACTATCATTTAAATATGAAGGCAGGATTAAACAATTCACAGACAAGCAAAAGCTGAGGGAATTTGCTTCCCACAAACCACCTCTACAGGACATCCTACAGGGACTGCTCTAGATGGGAGCACTCCTAAAAAGAGTACAGAACAAAACACACAACATATGAAGAATGGAGGAGGAGGAATAAGAAGGGAGAGAAGAAAAGAATCTCCAGACACTGTATATAACAGCTCAATAAGCGAGCTAAGTTAGGCAGTAAGATACTAAAGAAGCTAACCTTGAACCTTTGGTAACCACGAATCTAAAGCCTGCAATGGCAATAAGTACATATCTCTCAATAGTCACCCTAACTGTAAATGGACTTAATGCACCAATCAAAAGACACAGAGTAATAGAATGCATAAAAAAGCAAGACCCATCTATATGCTGCTTACAAGAAACTCACCTTAAACCCAAAGACAAGCATAGACTAAAAGTCAAGGGATGGAAAAACATATTTCAGGCAAACAACAGTGAGAAGAAAGCAGGGGTTGCAGTACTAATATCAGACAAAATAGACTTCAAAACAAAGAAAGTAACAAGAGATAAAGAAGGATACTACATAATGATAAAGGGCTCAGTCCAACAAGAGGATATAACCATTCTAAATATATATGCACCCAATACAGGAGCACCAGCATATGTGAAGCAAATACTAACAGAACTAAAGACGGAAATAGACTGCAATGCCTTCATTTTAGAAGACTTCAACACACCACTCACGCCAAAGGATAGATCCACTGGGCAGAAAATAAGTAAGGACACACAGGCACTGAACAACACACTAGAACAGATGGACCTAATAGACATCTATAGAACTCTACATCCAAAAGCAACAGGATATACATTCTTCTCAAGTGCACATGGAACATTCTCCAGAATAGACCACATACTAGCTCACAAAAAGAGCCTCAGTAAATTCCAAAATATTGAAATTCTACCAACCAATTTTTCAGACCACTAAGGTATAAAAGTAGAAATAAATTCTACAAAGAAAACAAAAAGGCTCACAAACACATGAAGGCTTAACAACATGCTACTAAATAATCAATGGATCAATGAACAACTCAAAATAGAGATCAAGGAATATATAGAAACAAATGACAAAAACAACACTAAGCCCCAACTTCAGTGGGATGCAGCGAAAGCAGTCTTAAGAGGAAAGTATATAGCAATCCAGGCACACTTGAAGAAGGAAGAACAATCCCAAATGAATAGTCTAACATCACAATTATCAAAACTGGAAGAAGAAGAACAAAGGAGGCCTAAAGTCAGCAGAAGGAGGGACATAATAAAGATCAGAGAAGAAATAAACAAAATTGAGAAGAATAAAACAATAGCAAAAATCAACGAAACCAAGAGCTGGTTCTTTGAGAAAATAAACAAAATAGATAAGCCTCTAGCCAAACTTATTAAGAGAAAAAGAGAGTCAACACAAATCAACATAATCAGAAATGAGAATGGAAAAATCACGACAGACTCCACAGAAATACAAAGAATTATTAAAGACTACTATGAAAACCTATATGCCAACAAGCTGGAAAACCTAGAAGAAATGGACAACTTCCTAGAAAAATACAACCTCCCAAGACTGACCAAGGAAGAAACACAAAAGTTAAACAAACCAATTACGAGCAAAGAAACTGAAACAGTAATCAAAAAACTACCCAAGAACAAAACCCCGGGGCCAGACGGATTTACCTCGGAATTTTATCAGACACACAGAGAAGACATAATACTCATTCTACTTAAAGTGTTCCAAAAAATAGAAGAAGAGGGAATACTCCCAAACTCATTCTATAAAGCCAACATCACCCTAATACTAAAACCAGGCAAATTCCCCACCAAAAAAGAAAATTACAGACCAATATCCCTGATGAATGTAGATGCAAAAATACTCAATAAAATATTAGCAAACAGAATTCAACAGTGTATCAAAAGGATCATAACCCATGACCAAGTGGGATTCATCCCAGGGATGCAAGGATGGTACAACATTCGAAAATCCATCAACATCATCCACCACATCAACAAAAAGAAAGACAAAAACCACATGATCATCTCCATAGATGCTGAAAAAGCATTTGACAAAATTCAACATCCATTCATGATAAAAACTCTCAGCAAAATGGGAATAGAGAGCAAGTACCTCAACATAATAAAGGCCATATATGATAAACCCACAGTCAGCATTATACTGAACAGCGAGAAGCTGAAAGCATTTCCTATGAGATCGGGAACAAGACAGGGATACCCACTCTCCCCACTGTTATTTAACATAGTACTGGAGGTCCTAGCCACGGCAATCAGACAAAACAAAGAAATACAAGGAATCCAGATTGGTAAAGAAGAAGTTAAACTGTCACTATTTGCAGATGATATGATACTGTACATAAAAAACCCTAAAGACTCCACTCCAAAACTACTAGAACTGATATCGGAATACAGCAAAGTTGCAGGATACAAAATCAACACACAGAAATCTGTAGCTTTCCTATACACTAACAACGAATCAATAGAAAGAGAAATCAGGAAAACAATTCCATTCACCATTGCATCAAAAAGAATAAAATACCTAGGAATAAACTTAACCAAAGAAGTGAAAGACTTATACTCTGAAAACTACAAGTCACTCTTAAGAGAAATTAAAGGGGACACTAATAAATGGAAACTCATCCGATGCTCATGGCTAGGAAGAATTAATATAATCAAAATGGCCATCCTGTCCAAAGCAATATACAGATTTGATGCAATCCCTCTCAAATTACCAGCAACATTCTTCAATGAATTGGAACAAATAATTCAAAAATTCATATGGAAACACCAAAGACCCCGAATAGCCAAAGCAATCCTGAAAAAGAAGAATAAAGTAGGGGGGATCTCACTCCCCAACTTCAAGCTCTACTACAAAGCCATAGTAATCAAGACAATTTGGTACTGGCACAAGAACAGAGCCACAGACCAGTGGAACAGATTAGAGACTCCAGAAATTAACCCAAACATATATGGTCAATTAATATTTGATAAAGGAGCCATGGACATACAATGGCAAAATGACAGTCTCTTCAACAGATGGTGCTGGCAAAACTGGACAGCTACATGTAGGAGAATGAAATTGGACCATTGTCTAACCCCATATACAAAGGTAAACTCAAAATGGATCAAAGACCTGAATGTAAGTCATGAAACCATTAAACTCTTGGAAAAAAACATAGGCAAAAACCTCTTAGACATAAACATGAGTGACCTCTTCTTGAACATATCTCCCCAGGCAAGGAAAACAACAGCAAAAATGAGCAAGTGGGACTACATTAAGCTGAAAAGCTTCTGTACAGTGAAAGGCACCATCAATAGAACAAAAAGGAACGCTACAGTATGGGAGAATATATTTGAAAATGACACATCCAATAAAGGCTTGACATCCAGAATATATAAAGAGCTCACACGCCTCAACAAACAAAAAACAAATAACCCAATTAAAAAATGGGCAGAGGAACTGAACAGACAGTTCTCTAAAAAAGAAATACAGATGGCCAACAGACACATGAAAAGATGCTCCACATCGCTAATTATCAGAGAAATGCAAATTAAAACTACAATGAGGTATCACCTCACACCAGTAAGGATAGCTGCCATCCAAAAGACAAACAACAACAAATGTTGGCGAGGCTGTGGAGAAAGGGGAACCCTCCTACACTGCTGGTGGGAATGTAAATTAGTTCAACCCTTGTGGAAAGCAGTATGGAGGTTCATCAAAATGCTCAAAACAGACCTACCATTTGACCCAGGAATTCCACTCCTAGGAATTTACCCTAAGAACGCAGCAAAGACAGATGCACCCCTATGTTTATCGCAGCACTATTTACAATAGTCAAGAATTGGAAGCAACCTAAATGTCCATCGGTAGATGAATGGATAAAGAAGATGTGGTACATATACACAATGGAATACTACTCAGCCATAAGAAGTGGAAAAATCCAACCATTTGCAGCAACATGGATGGAGCTGGAGAGTATTATGCTCAGTGAAATAAGCCAAGCAGAGAAAGAGAAATACCAAATGATTTCACTCATCTGAGGAGTATAAGAACAAAGGAAAAACTGAAGGAACAAAACAGCAGTGGAATTACAGAACCCAAAAATGGACTAACAGGTAGCAAAGGGAAAGGAACTGGGGAGGATGGGTGGGCAGGGAGGGATAACGGAGGGGAAGAAGAAGGGGGGTATTAAGATTAGCATGCATGGGGGGGGGAGAAAGGGTAGGGTGGGCTGTACAACACAGAGAGGACAAGTAGTGATTCTACAACATTTTGCTAAGCTGATGGACAGTAACCGTAATGTGGTTGTTAGGGGGGACGTGATATAGGGGAGAGCATAGTAAACATAGTATTCTTCATGTAAGTGTAGATTAAAGATTTTTAAAAAAAAAAAGGAAAGAAAGAAAGAAAAGGGGGATTACTCCTTGATAGGATAAAACTATTGGTAAATCAAAGATCAATGCATGCTTTAAATATCCTTAATGTTGATCACTTAAAGGGTGTCAGATGATCAGCTATGGAGGTACTCTTTTCTGATAATATTCCTTTCTCTTAATAAAAAATAAAAAATAAAAAAAAAAAGCAGTTACTGTGTGCTGACCTCCAATGAGTTCTGCAGTGGTATAGAGGGCATGTCAAAGGGTGGGCAAAGTGTCTGTTTGTTTCTATGCAGAAGATCAAGGCCTAGCTTGGATACCCAGAAAATGAACTAAGATACGATATGAGGAGGAGCTTCTGGCATCAGCACTCTCTGGAGGACTTGTGCCGGGGGATGATCATCAAAAAGCCTCCACAGGGAACTGGGTAATGCTGCGGTTGTGGCTGCATTCACCTCACCGTCTCCTGGACTTACCATTGGAATAAGGAGGGAGATGTCTAGGCTGGCATGTGCATACAGTGAGACAACGAATTTGACCGGATCTGTACTGTTGGAACTCAATCAGTAGTTGGGAGGGGTGCAAGTTGTAGCACTCCAAAATCTTATGACTATAGACTATCTATGGTTAAAAGAACATATGGGATGTGAATAGATACCAGAAATGGGCTGCTTTAATTTGTCTGATTTCTCTCAGACTGTTCAAGTACAGTTGGACAATATCCATCATATCATAGACAAATTTTCACAAATGCCTAGGGTGCCTAAATGGTTTTCTTGGCTTCACTGGAGATGGATGGTAATTATAGATTTGCTTTGTTTATGTCACCGTATTCCTATTATGTTAATATGTGAGCGCAAATTAGTTGGTAGTTTAAAACCTATACATGCTTAAGGTACTCTACAAGAAGATATGTCAAAGAAATAATCAATCCTCCCATGTTTTCTTCCATATGCTACCTCTATAGCTTTTCTTCTTCCTTCCTAATTCAACCCTTAAATAGAATTCGTGCCTCATATCGAATTTACCAAGTATCATAATTCCTCCAGGTGGTAAAGATACCTCGAGACAAGTGCTGGGCATAGAAGCCACAGGGCATAAATCTGCAAAGAAGTAAAAAGCTAACCTTTTCAAACAATATGGCTTCTCTCCCACTTACCAACTTTACATTTCCCTGTATGGCCCCGGAAGATGACTGGTTAGCCAGAGACGGGTAAGATTCCTCAAGGGAGGAACAACTTAAGACAGGCACAGTCGCAGGGGGGCCATCAGGTGAGAAATTGGGGATCAACAGAGGTGAGGCTCAAAACCTCACTCCCCCTGCTTTGAGAGAAATCTTCTGCATCCGTGGATGTTTTGCTGCCCTTGTCTAGCTTGGATTAATACTTAGTCCATAGGCACACACCTGATCATCTGATCATCTATATTTGCCCTCTTACAGCACTAAACTATGTTTTGTACCTTTATCTTGCATCTACCTACCACTTGAGCATTTTATTAAAAATAAAAATAATAATAATAATAATAAAGGGAGAAATGTGGGATCCACATATAAATCAAGTATAAAAATCAAACGAATATTCATATTTGACCTGATTGTTTATAGTTCATAATGCGTGATCAAAACTGAAAGTTTCTGTGATGACTGCCCTTGTCTGTTCACCATGTAAGAACTTATTCACTATGTAAGAATTCGTTCACCATGTAAGAACTTGTTCGTTATGCTTCAGAAGATTGGAGACTGACGAGAATTAGGCTTGACATGGATTAATGATTGTACATTGAGCATTGACCCCCCTATACTGAATTTTATTGTTGTTAACAACCATTTGATCAATAAATATGAGAGATGCCCTCTCAAGAAAAATAAAAATAAAAAAAATAAAAAATATAAATAAATAAATAAATAAATAAATAAATAAATAAATAAATAAATAAATAAGTAATGTACCTATAATGAAGCCAGCATCACCCTAATACCAAAGCCAGACAAAGACCCCACCAAAAAAGAAAATTACAGACCAATATCCCTGATTAACATAAATGCAAAAATACTCAACAAAATATTAGCAAACCAAATTCAAAAATACATCAAGTGGGTCATACACCATGACCAAGTGGGATTCATCTCACGGATGCAAGGATGGTACAACATTCGAAAATCCATCAACATCATCCACCACATAAACAAAAAGAAGGACAAAAGTCACATGATCATATCCATAGACACGGAAAAAGCATTCGACAAATTTCAACATCAATTATGATAAAAACTCTCAACAAAATGGGTATAGAGGGCAAGTACATCAACATAATAAAGGCCATATATGAAAAAACCCCAGCCAACATCATACTGAACAGCGAGAAGCTGAAAGGTTTTCCTCTAAGATCGGGAACAAGACAGGGATGCCCACTCTCCCCACTGTTATTCAACATAGTACTGGAGGTCCAGGCCATGGCAATAAGACAAAACAAAGAAATACAAGGAATCCAAATCGGTAAAGAAGAAGTCAAACTGTCACTATTTGCAGATGACACAATATTGTACATAAAAAACCCTAAAGACTCCACTCTAAAACTACTAGAACTAATATCAGAATACAGCAAAGTTGCAGGATGCAAAATTAATACACAGAAATCTGGGGCTTTCTTATACACTAACAATGAACTAATAGAAAGAGAAATCAGGAAAACAATTCCATTCACCATTGCATCAAAAAGAATAAAATACCTAGGAATAAACCTAACCCAGGAAGTGAAAGACCTATACCCTGAAAACTACAAGACACTCTTAAGAGAAATTAAAGAGGACACTAACAAATGGAAACTCATCCCGTGCTCTTGTCAGGAAGAATTAATATTGTCAAAATGGCCATCCTGCCCAAAGCAATGTACAGATTTGATGCAATCCCTATCAAATTACCAACAACATTCTTAAACGAACTGGAACAAATAGTTTTAAAATTCATATGGAACCACCAAAGACCCTGAATAGCCAAAGCAATCATGAGAAGGAAGAATAAAGTAGGGGGGATCTCATTCCCCAACTTCAAGCCCTACTACAAAGCCACAGTAATCAAGACAATTTGGTACTGGCACAAGAACAGAGCCACAGACCAGTGGAACGGAATAGAGTCTCCAGACATTAACCCAAACATATATGGTCAATTAATATAAAATAAAGGAGCCATGGACATACAATGGGGAAATGACAGCCTCTTCAACAGCTGTTGTTGGCAAAACTGGAAAGCTACATGTAAGAGACTGAAACTGGATCACTGTCTATACAAAAAAGTAAATTCGAAATGGATCAAAGACCTGAATATAAGTCATGAAACCATAAAACTCTTAGAAAAAACATAGGCAAAAATCTCTTGAACATAAACATGAGTGACTTCTTCATGAACATATCTCCCCAGGCAAGGGAAACAAAAGCAAAAATGAACAAGTGGGACTATATCAAGCTGAAAAGCTTCTATACAGCAAAGGATACTACCAATAGAACAGAAAGATATCTTACAGTATGGGAGAATATGTTCAGAAATGACAGATCTGATAAAGGGTTGACATCCAAAATATATAAAGAACTCACACACCTCAACAAACAAAAAGTGAATAATTCAATTAAAAAATGGGCAGAGGAGCTGAACAGACAGTTCTCCAAAGAAGAAATTCAGATGGTCAACAGACACATGAAAAGATGCTCCACATCGCTAGTCATCAGAGAAATGCAAATTAAAATAACAATGAGATATCACCTCACACCAGTAAGGATCTCCACCGACCAAAAAACAAACAACAACAAATGTTGGTGAGGTTGTGGAGAAAGGGGAACCCTCCTAACACTGCTGGGGGGAATGTAAATTAGTTCAACCACTGTGGAAAGCAGTATGGAGGTTCCTCAAAAAGCTCAAAATAGAAATACCATTTGACCCAGGAATCCCACTTCTAGGAATTTACCCTAAGAATGCAGCAGCCCAGATTGAAAAGGAAAGATGCACCCCTATATTTTTCACAGAATTATTTACAATAGCCAAGAAATGGAAGCAACCTAAGTGTCCATCAGTAGATGAATGTATAAAGAAGATGTGGTACATATACACAATGGAATATTATTCAGCCATAAGAAGAAAACAAGTCCTACCATTTGCAACAACATGGATGGAGCTAGAGGGTATTACGTTCAGTGAAATAAGCCAGGCAGAGAAAGGCAAGTACCAAATGATTTCCCTCATTTGTGGAGTATAACAATGAAGCACAACTGAAGGACAAAACAGTAGCAGACTCACAGAACCCAAGAATGGACTAACAGTTACCAAAAGGAAAGGGACTGGGGAGGATGGGTGGGAAGGGAGGGAGAAGGAGGGGAAGAAGAAAGAGGGCCTTATGATTAGCATGTATAAAGTGGGGGGGGCACGGGGAGAGCTGTGCAACACAGAGAAGACAAGTAATGATTTTACAGCATCGTACTACACTGATGGACAGTGGCTAATGTGGTATATGGGGGGGATTTGGTGAAGGGGGGAGTCTAGTAAACATAATGTTCCTTGTATAATTGTAGATTAATGATACCGAAAAAAAATGTACCTATAATCTTTTTTGCCTCTGAGCTTCTGGTTTTCCCTTGAAATTTGGTAAATCACACAGTATCATCTTTCTCCTTTGGAAGAAGAAATTGCAGTCATGTCTTTTACCTAAATCATTTTATGGGCCATTAATTGAATAGATAATGTTTTGCAGCAAAGGCTGAAGGGTCATTTACCATTTTGAACTCGACAACTACCCATGGTCACAAGAGAGCAACAATACAGAGAGAGGTGACATCGGACTTCATGAGGAGCCCAGACTGGGCTGGAATCAGAAAGCTATGCATTTTTGTCTCTTATTCTGTACTTGTACATGAGATCAGGGAGGCAACTACCCATTTTTTCACTGCAATGAATCTTTATTTTAATTGGAAATTCTGAATATCAAAAAGTCTACCCGTCTGATGGTTTGCACTTAGAAAGCAGGAGGGGAGGGTATGTTTTGCTCTTTGAGATCCAAGAAACAGCCAGAAGAAAGGCCAACGATCTCATCCCAAATACCCACCCCCTTGTCCTTTTGACGGTATGCAATTTTTTTTGGTAAAGGCACCAGGGACATTTAACAGCTTTGCTGGCCAGGGAACTTGGGTCTCTCAGAAAATCGCTCTGTAAGTGCCTAAGCCACTAGAATCAGAGGAGAGAAAGTAACTCTCCCTTCAAAAGATGTCAAACAGAAAAAAAAAATTCTCAGTCAAAATGCTGCAGCCTTGGAATAAAACAGCTTTTTATCAAATCACCCTCCAGCTCCCCTTCTCCTACTGCCCCCCAAATAAACTTTAATTGTCTGATGAGACCACACTTCATTGCATCAAAGGAGTGGCCACAGAGGGGCTATGACCTTCCCTGGCATGGGCAGGTTCTCCCATCACAGGACAGCTTGTGTATCCTTTTCTTTAAAATTACTGTGAAATTATATATGTTAAAATGATACATTATATATATATATATAATGTATCATTTTAACCATTTTTAAGTGTACATTTCAGTGACATTAAGAACATTCATGTTCCTGTGCAATTGTTGCCACCATCCATCTCTAGAAGTTTTTTATCATCCCAAACAGAAACTCTATCTATTATATCCTCACTCCCAATTCTCCCTCCCTGCCAGCCCCAGGCATCCACCATTCTACTTTCTATCTCTAAGAATGTGTCCATTCTAGGAACCTCATATCAAAGCAATCGTACTATATTTTTCCTTTTGTTCCTGGCTTATTTCACTTATCCTAATGTCTTTGAGGTTCATCCATATAGTAGCATGTAATAGAATCTCCTTCCTTTTTAAGGTGGATTATGTTCCATGTATATATACACCATATTTTGTTCACCCATTTCATTGACTGGTGAACACTTGGGTTATTTCTGCCTTTAGCTCTTGTGAATAATGCTGCTATGAGCATACAAATATCTGTTTGAGTCTGTTTTCACTGCTTTTGGATATATACCCAGAAGTGGAACTTCTGGATGATATGATAATTCTGTTTAATTTTTTTGAGGAATCACCACAGCAGCTATGCCATTTTACATTCCCACCAGAAGTAACATTTGATGCCAAATTATCAATGTAGTAACAACATCTTTGTCTCAAAATATTACGATTTTTCAATTCCACCTTGCTGTCTGCCATGACATAGTACAAGGACACAGACAAGCAATGGCCCTGTGAATGGACTTCAGTGAATGTTCCCTTAATGGGATGGTCAGCAATCAGCACACTGTTAGCTTTGCTGAAGAGAAGAGCTTGATCAGGTGTTACATAAACTCAGAAGAAGGAAGAGGATCCTTCAGGTTGCAGCATAGAGCCTGTTAGAAACACATTCTCCCTATCCCACTTCATTTTCTTCAAGATGTAGGCAAGGGCTCAGACACAAAGTCATGAATGGCACTCCCCAGAGTAAAGCAGGGGCTACAGAGCTTTCCTGGAAGAGAAAATGAAAAGTGGGGGCAAAGAGCTGAACTAACACATGTGCAACTCTTCCCTGCTCACCAGGGAGGTGAACACTTCACCTCATAGCCAGGTGGGGGCTTGGGAAGAGCTACCTTCTGTGCTGAAAGATGGAAGATGAAGAGAATTTATTTGAGGTTTGATATCCAGGGCAAAGCCCCAGACAGATTTTAAGATTTTACACTTGCTTCAGTGGATCTGTGTTTTCTCTTAGGAATTTTAAACCCAGTGGGAGAGACTGAAGAATACAGAAAACCCACCATAGAAAGAGAGCTTGGAGCCTGTTACAGGTTGAATTGTGTCCTTCAAAAAGATACAATAAAGTACTAACCTTCTGTGGGGAAGTTGGGGTTTCTATGGCCAGGATCCTCACTGAACTTAAACCACCTGATGATGTTACTGGCCTGTTGCTGTGCAGCTGCTTCCACACCTGTAGGCAATAAGCTATTATTGTGCTATATAGAGAGCTGGGCCCAGTGCTCTGGGCGGAGGCAGAGACGCTAGTGCGCAACCTACCGCTGGAGAACAAGCCAGGTAATAAACCCTTTCACCTCAAGAACGTCTTGCTGTTAATTTCTTTGGTCACATAGAATCCATAGTGAACTTGCCTGTGGCTGAAACCCATTGGCAAGACAATTGGTGAAAGTCAGCAGGGTTCACTGTTGACCAAGGAAAAAGACAGGCTGCCCTTATGGGAGGGGTGCTTCAGCAAGCTGCCTCTGTGAATGGGGAACAGTGGATCATCCCCCAATGGGTATGTGGTCTGAGGTGCCTTGCCTCCTAGAACACTGGGCCCCACTCCAGGACTGGAGGCAAGTGGAGGTGACACCTGAGGCAGTAAGGGTGGCTCTGATATAGTAAGCAGATCCTTTGAGAAGCAGAGTGCCCATGAGGCAGCGGGAACTGTGGGTTGGCTGCTTCTCACAGTCTTAGAAAGGTCTACAGAGGAGACCCAAGAAATGGCGGTGCGAGAATGTGAGCTGCAAACTTCAGTAGATTCTCTGAGGAGGGAAGTGGCATTGTTGCAAGAGGCAGCATGAGAACATCAGCTGTGAAGCACTGAGCTGAAGGTAAAAGACCTTCTGAAGAGAGAGGCAGCATTGCTGCGAGGCACAGTAGAAAAGGTAAAGATTGTAGCAGAGGAGGCACTCAGGGGAGGGCAGAGAAAGGTGCCATCAGCCCCGGAAATGGAGGAGCTGGGGAAGGATGAAGGGGTGGTGCCAGAGGCACTGACCCCTCCTGTATTGAAAGCACTCCCAGTGGTTGTAAAGAAAATAAAGACCCAGCAGCTGAAAGTTCCCCAAGGAGAGGAGCAGCCCCTCCCCAGGTCATGGAGCACTCTATGGTCCGCCCCTATACTCAGGCTGAGCTGGTGGATTTGGGCTCCTGGTTTAGGCAGAAGCCCTCAGAGTCACTATCAGCTTGGCTCCTGCTTCTGTGGGACTTAAGGGTGGATGGAATTAATTCTGTCGGGATCAGAGATGGAAAAGCTGTCTTCCCTGACAGTGCAGCCTGCCTTGAGGGAGCGATCGCAAAATGCACATCAGACCCCAGGGAGTCACTCCCTCCTCAATTGGCTTATGGCTGCACTTCATGCTGTGTGGCCCAATCTGGTTGATCTGCCATTCTCTCCTGTTAGATGGCAGACATATGCTGAACTCCAATAGGTGCTATGAGAGCTGGACATAAGTAATGCCATCTATAGTCCAGAGAATTATAACCCAGATGAGATTTTCACTACTGGGATGAGAAATACTGTACTTCAAATGGCTCCTACATCCCTCTTTGGGTCTCTAGTGGCCATTCTTTCCCCTCACTTAGGGCAGCCCATACATGAGGTAACGTACAGTAGCAGACTTAGGAGAGGCTGATGCAATGAGAATCCGGAAAGAAATAAGACCTGTTACTCACAAGAAGAATTTACAGGGCCCTATGGAGGTTATGAGGACCCAGATGTGGGTTGATTTAATATGGGCAAGGAGCAGAATGGAATGAAATTAGATGGGAAGTCAAATAGGATCTTACTAGAGCTATGGCAACAGCTGAAACCAGAGAAGCACTTCCAGCCATTAAGATGAAAGAGGCAGAGGTCAGAGACAGAGCCAGGAGTCCAGCCTGTGTGTTTGCAAGATTTCCTGCTGGAGAACAAGACAACCTCACTTGAGCTCACATAGGAAGGTGATTGGGGAACATGGTTTGACTGAGGGAAAGGTCAAGGTATCTGCCCTGAGGGACCAGGGGGGCACTGGAGGCCACATGTTGAAATAGCTGTCCATTGGTCCCCAGTGAACATACAACATGTACTGGCTCTGGTGGACACAGGGGCTGAATGTTCACTGATTCATGGTAACCCTGAGTGGTTCCCCAGAACCCCCACTATCATAGATAGATATGGGGGGAAGGCTATCAGGGTGAAAAAAAGCCCAAATCCCTTTGGGAATAGGATGTCTACCCCCAAAAGAATATACTGTGTATATATCTCTGATCCCTGAGTATATTTTGGGGATTGATATCCTGCAGGGTCTATGGCTGCACACCACTGCAGGTGAGTTCAGACTGAGAGTACATGCGGTGAAGGCAGTTCTGAGGGTACATGCTAGGCACCCACCCATAGTTTTGCCTGTACCTCGGCGGGTGACTAATACCAAACAATACAAACTGCCTGGATGGCATAAAGAGATTGGAGAAACTCTCCAGGAGCTGGAAAAGGTGGGTATTATAAAGCCCACCCATAGCCCTTTCAATTCCCCAGTGTGACCTGTAAAAAAGCCAAATGGCTCCTGGTATATGACTGTGGATTATAGAGAACTGAATAAAGTCATACCCCCTATGCATGCTGCTGTCCCCTCTATTGCAGGCTTGATGGATACCCTCAGCCATGAACTAGGAACATACCATTATGTGGTAGATCTTGCTAATGCCTTCTTTTCCATTGACATTGAACAGGAAAGTCAGGAACAGTTTTCTTTCACGTGGGAAGGATGGCAGTGGACTTTCACTGTCCTTCCACAAGGATACCCCCACAGCCCCACCATCTGTCATGGACTTGTAGCCCAGGACTTGGCTATATGGGAGAAATCACCAATGGTGTGGCTGTACCATTATATTGATGATGTCATGCTCACATCTGATTCTCTTTCAGATCTAGAAGGTGCAGCACCTAGACTGCTGCAACATTTACAGGAGAAAGGATGGGCTGTGAACAGCACCAAGTTTCAGGGACCTGCTGCGTCTGTCAAATTCTTGGGGGTCGTCTGGTCAGGTAAAACCAAAGTTATACCAGAAGCAGTTATAGACAAAGTCCAGGCCTTTCCTACCCTCACAACTGTAACATTGCTACAGGAATTTCTGGGTCTTCTAGGCTGCTGGAGAGTGTTCATACTGCACTTGGCACAAATTCTAAAGTCCTTATACCAGTTGGTATGAAAGGGCGTCAGGTGGGACTGGGATAAGACATGTGCATCTGCCTTTACTACAGCAAAACTGGCAATCAAGGCCATGCAGGCCTTGAGTGTGATAGACCCATCAAGGCCCTGTGAGCTGGATGTTCATGTCACTGAAGATGGTTATGGCTGGGGTCTCTGGCAGCGGCTTGAACAAATTTGCCAACCCGTTAGATTCTGGTCACAACTCTGGAAGGGGGCAGAGGTACGGTACACTTTGATAGAAAAACAAGTGGTTGCTGTGTATCATGCCTTGCTGGCTACAGAACCCATCACTGGAATGGCCCTGATAAAGGTAATAACCCCCTATCCCATCTTGGGGTGGGTACGAGACTGAACCCAAAAGCCAAGGAGTGGTGTGGCACAAACAC
Source organism: Manis javanica (assembly GCF_040802235.1). NCBI lineage: Eukaryota > Metazoa > Chordata > Mammalia > Pholidota > Manidae > Manis > Manis javanica. Next base: position 157,946,468 of record NC_133157.1, read on the forward strand.
CCACACTAGCCAAGCAGCGTAGTGCTCTCTCTAGTAGCCCCTTGAGTGAAGAACACCAACACTTGTTGGGGCCGGTTACATACACTAGTGAAAAGCAGGAAAAACTTGCTTTTGAACCATTAGTAGCAGAGAGTCCCTATCGGGAAGGGAGAGCCCCTATACCTGAAGATGCATGGTACACCGATGGCTCCAGCCATGGGCAGCCCCCAAAATGGAGGGCCATAGCTTTCCATCCTAAGACTGAGACAATATGGATGGAAGATGGTGAGGGGAAGAGCAGCCAATGGGCAGAGTTGTGGGCTGTGTGGCTTGTGATCAGCCAGTAGCCCTCCCCTATAGTGGTCTGCACTGACAGCTGGGCTGTCTATCGGGGCTTAACCCTGTGGCTACCAACCTGGTACCATGCCAACTGGCTGGTTAGTCACCAACCTCTTTGGGGGCAAGAATTATGGCAAGACTTATGGACCTGTGGTCAGACCAGAATAATTACACTATACCATGTGACAGGTCATTTGCCACTGGCATCCCCAGGAAATGATGAGGCAGATAAATTGGCCCAGACACGTTGGGTAGAAGGAAAGCCTGCCTCTGATGTAGCCCAATGGCTACATCAGCATTTGTTGCATGCGGGGCAAAAGACAATGTGGGCTGTAGCCCTTCGGTGGGGCTTGCCTTTGACCTTCGAAGAAGTTAGTAGAGCCCGGCAGGAGTGTGTTATGTGCTCCAAAAGGGACTTACACCGAGTTCCACAGTAACATGGAACAACAGCTAAGGTGCCTATACCCCTCATCAGGTGGCAGATAGGCTATATTGGGCCTCTACCTGTGTCAGAAGGATATCGGTATGCTATGACTTGTTTGGACACAGCTACTGGACTTCTCGCTGCTTTTCCTACCCGTTGTGCAGACCAGCAGGCAACCAAAAGAGGCCTGGAGCATCTCTTTGCTGCCTATGGCCAACCACAGGTGATTGAGAGTGATCAGGGCATCCATTTTACTGGACTTATACTGCAAGAATGGGTACAACAGCTGGGAATCAAGTGGAAGTTTCATGTGCCATACAATCCTACAGCAGCAGGCATGATAGAGAGGCACAATGGCTTGTTAAAATCTGGACTAAAGTCAGATGCCAATAGTCTGCAGGGATGGTCAATTCACTTATGGACCGTACTACAGTGTTTGAATTTGAGACCCCAAAAGGGAACTTTGAGCCCCATAGACATGTTAACACATAAGGCTGCCTCCCCTATACAACTGCAAGTACAAACCAAGGAAGAATCACTGAAGCCAAGGTTTGGCCACCAGAATAACATCTTGCTGCCAGCACCAACTGCACTGAACCCCAGAGACTCCATTGAGAGGACGTGGCCTTGAACCTTTTGACACATGGACCAACCTGGCTCTCCTGGCACCTTGGGGACAAGGCCTGGAAGCTGGCCTCCTGTGTATTCCTGGAATAACAGCAGAGTAGCCGCCAAAGGTCACAATACTATATCCTGAACAACCAGAAAGTAAGAGCATCTTACTGGGGAGTTTTGTTTTATCATTATGGCCAGTGCATGCACCTCCAGTAGCACTATATATAGACCCTTCAGTAACCCCCATAGAGAAAGGAGTAAAAGTGTGGTATACTAGACCTGGAAGGGACCCCCTTCCTGCTACAGTCCTATCACAGGAGCACTCTCTTTCATGCATCCTACCTGATGGACAAGATTTGCCTATGTTGGTGGCATTAAAACATGTGTCTTATTGCCCCTAAAGTCTTTGTGGATTGGGAGTTTCCTCTGGCTTGAGGATTATTATAATTTTTGTTATTAGAAACCTCCTCTGGCTTGAGGATTATTATAATTTTTGTATCAAAATCTTGCTGTATCTTAATTTTTATTATCTCTTAGTTGTTGTTATCCTCTGTTGCTATTGTGGAATCTGGTTACAGTGCTCCAGCTTTCTCGCACAGGGACCATTGCGGAAGATTGAAAGCATGTAGATTGTAAGGCGAGAATCCTGGAGGGGTGGAGTGCGGGGAAGTTGGAGTTCCTGTTGTCAGGATCCTCACTGAATTTAAGCCACCTGATGATGTAATTGGCCTGTTGTTGGGCTGGCTTCCATGCCTTTAGGCAATAAGCTATTATCGCACTATATAGAGAGCTCGGCCCAGTGCTCTGGGCAGAAGCAGAGATGTTAATGCTCAACCACCGGAGAACAAGCTGGGTAATAAACCCTTTCACCCGAAGAATGTTTTGCTGTTGATTTCTTTGGTCACACTGAATCCATAGCAAACATGCCCAGGGCTGAAACCCATTGGCAAGACACCTTCCCTACCTGTGAATGTGACCTTATCTGGAAACAGTCTTTGTAGATGTAATTCAGTTAAAATGAGGTCATTAGGGTGGTTGCTGATCCAGTGTGGGGTAGACGGCCATGTGAAGACAGAGGCAGAGATGGAAGGAATTTGTGGGTCTGCCAGAAGTGGGAAGAAACAAGGAAGTTCCCTTTGCTAGAGATTTTATAGAGAGCATTTCCCTAACAACACCTTCACTTCAGACTTGGAGGCTCCCCAGCTATATGAATAAATTTCTGTTGTTTTAAGACACTGAGTTTGTAGGACTTTGTTATGGCAGCCCCAGGATATTAACACACAGCCCAGTACCTAGAAATCACACCCACCAGCACATGTTCACAGCACCATTCTTTCTGTATTTATTATGGAAGGCACTGAGCCAAATAAGTTTTCTTAAGGAAATGATCACCTGTTGTAACTTCAGATTTCCCTAAGTGTTTATGGACTTTTAAATCACAGCCTTCGTTGATGAAATTGTCTCTCGCTGGAAGGTTTTCTTTTTAGTACATAGCTATTTCTAATCCCTATGCTTGGTTCACTTTCATAGGAAAATTATAAGCCCAATTTTGTTCAGGTGTTCCTAAGTCAGATTCATACCAACAAATGAAAGTCAGGAGTGATACAGCATGATAAAAGGAAAGTGAACAGATCCTACATTCACTTTTTCTCTCTCTGAACATATAACTTTGCTGGGGGATGTTACACAGGTGGTTTCAAAAGCTCATTAGGCTTTTCAAAATTCCCCTGTGCTTCCTGAAAGGTCATTAAAATTTTGCAGCCATTCCTCCAGTAGTCATCTAGGGTCTGAGCACCCATGCATTGCCTTTCCAGCTCTTTGAAATGAAACAATATGGGGTCTGTAGCTCCCCCATGTGAAAACAGCATCATAGGTATTATCACCTGTCTGTCTCTGCATGTCATTTGCTTCTTTAATGCTGTGAAGAAACTAAAGAGAATGTTTATAAAAGGCATGAAACACCTATTTAATGAGATATCTGATGCTAGGAGCAACTGAAATTAATTGACAGATAGTCTTTGTATTCCATGTGGTTGGTGAGAAGAAAAATAGGGAGGAGTATAAAATCAAACACAGTCAGAGGGGAGAAGGTGGAGGGGAAAGGATGCAACAGAGAAATTCATTTTCCTTTACACACCTGCACAGCACACAGTCAACATGAAGAGAAAAAAGCACCACATTTAACTGTAATGTAAACAAAGAATGACCAGGAATAGACAGTGCACAGGAGAGAAGCAGAAAAGGCCTCAAACAGATGAAAGATGCTCAACTACACTCATAATACAAGAAAATACATGTGTGTTAAACCTCCATAGAGATACAATTTCTTATCAGATGGGCAAAAATTCAAGATTATGACAACAAATTCCATGGGTGAGAATACAGGGAGAGGACATCCACTATGAAGGTCACTTTGGCAATATATATCCAAATGACAAATGAATTTTACCCTTTGACCTGGCAGTCCCACTTTTGGGGGTTTGCTCTAGGCTACACCTATATACATTCTAAATATGAAGATTATCCATATCTGTATTATCTATAATAACAAAGAGTGAAAACAGTCCAAGTGCTTATCTACAGGAAACTTTTAAATTAACTCGCATATTCACACAACGAAGGAAAGAATGGGGAAGCTTTATATGTACAGATATAGAAAAGTCTCTGTGATATATACCATTGTTTTTTTTCAAAGATGCAATTAAAAAATAGTGGTTTTAAAATATTTGCACAAATTCTTTGTTATTTCTCCTTTCAAGAGGTGGAGTTAAAATCTTCCCCTTAGCATGGGCTGGGCTTAGTCACAAGTTTCTCATGAATAGAGTAAGAACAGAAGTAATGGTGTGTGACTACAGAGACTAGATCACAAAAAGCATTATGACTACTTCTTTGCTCTTTCTCTTGAAACACATGCTTAGGGGAATCCAGTTTCTATGTCGTGAGGACACCTTAGTGGTCTTGGGTGGCAAGGAACTCAGGCCTTCTGCCAATAGCCATGTGACAGAACCATGTGCTTGGAAGTAGACCCTCTGTCCACAGTCAAGCTTTCAGATGACAACAGCCCTGGCCAACAGTTTAACAGAAACTTCACGTGACACCTTGAGGCCAAACCATCCAGCCAAGTCAATCCTGGATTCAGGACTTTTCAGAAACCCTTTGAGATGATATGTTTGTCATTTTAAGATGCTAAGTGTTTTGTTTTGTTTTGTCTTGGCAGAGGGTATAATTTGTCATGCAGCAGTAGCTAACTAGTGCAACATTATAGCAGGCTATGTTTTTGTGTAGTAAAGGAGAAAAATAGCATATATTTTCTTGTTTTTGCAATAAACACTGGAAGGGTACCCAAAGATTAGCAAAAGTGTTTACCTGTATAAAAAGTATGTGGAATGGGGAACAGGGTAGATAGGAATAGGGAAGTTATTCCTGTTTTATATAACCTATTCTATTTTTAACTGAGTATGCCAAAAAAAAATTAAAGCTCTTGCTTTCCCTTCATTCAAACCATATGTTCTCAGGCACAGCGAGTCAGTGAAGGAGCCAAACACAGGAGCTTCCTACTTGGCCAGGCACCATGAATCAGTGAAAAACATCCAAAGGTTGGCATTTGCATTGACATGGGAGAACTTCTGCTTCCTTATCCCATTTACAGATCTAAGGGCAGTTGGACATAATTTCCTCTTAGTTAAACTAATAATCTTAAAATAAAAATCTTATCAAGAAAAAACATATTAACAAGAGTTCCAACTGGGTTATGATCACACCAAATTAAAAAAAAAAACAACTTAGGAGTACAGAAAAAGGGTGCTAGTTAGTAGTCCAGAAAATAATTAAGGAGCTCATGAAAAGAGTACACAGCATAGATAATGTAAGAATGTTCTGGATTGCTAAGTGCTGTGCAGCTAAGACATTTCTTTTTTGAGGAATATTAGAAAAAATATGAGAAGTGAGACAAGACAGATATTTTCTATCTTGGCCAATGACTTTAAAACATTTAATTCTATAATACTACACAATGGATGCTTCTTGTACTGTCTGCCAAGTGACTCACTTTTTTATGAGGGTGGGGTGAGTGTCCTCTACCCAAACTCTTGGTTGTAGGAATATCTCCCCCTCTAGATTTATGAAGGAACTTAACCTTGACCTACCTGGTAATGGCTGATTAGTCCCATTGGGAGCCTGGCTCAAGTTGATAATCAATTCTTTCCTCCTTGGGAACCCTTGTGCACTGTTGGTGGAAATATGAACTGGTACAGCTACTATGGAAAACAGTATGGAGATTCCTCAAAAAAATTAAAGATAGAACTACCATATGATCTAGCAATTCCACCTCTGGGCATATATCTGAAGGAAACAAAAACCACTATGTATGTATCTGCACCCCTGTATTCATTGTAGCATTATTTACAACCACCAAGACATGGAAACAACCTAGGTGTCCATCAACAGATGAACAGATAATGAAAAGGTGTTGCACACATAAGCAAACCTCATTTTATTGCACTTCACTTCATTATACTTTGCAGGTATTGTGTTCCTTACAAATTGATGGTTTGTGGCAACCCTATGTCAGGCAAGTCTGTTGGTGCCTTTTTTGCTCACTTTGTGTCTCTGTCACATTTTGGTAATTCTTGAAATACTTCAGATAGTTTCATTGTTATATTTGTTATGGTGATCAGTGATCAAAATGTTACTATTATAATTTTTTGGGGTGCCACGAACTGCTCCCATATAAGATGGTGAACTTAATGGATGAATGTTATGTGCGCCACGGATGGGCTCTTCCCCACCTCTCTTCCTCTCCTCAGTTCTCCCTACTCCTTGAGACACAGTAATGAAATCAGGCCAATTAATAACCCTGCAATAGCCTCTACTGGTTTAGGTGACAGGAAGAGTCATGTGTCTCTCATTTTAAGTCAGAAATGATTAAGCTGAGTGAGCTCCAAATACAGGATAAAAGCTGGGCCTCTGGCACCACACATTCGGGTTGGGAAGCAAAGGAAAGGTTCCTGAGGGAAATTAAAAGGTACTCCAATGAACACACAAATTAGAAGAAAGGGAAACAACATTATTAGTGATATGGGGCAAGTCTGAGTGGTCTGGACACAAAATTTCCTTAAACTAAAATGTAGTCCAGAGCAAGACCCTAACTCTCTTCAATTCCATGAAGGCTGAGAGAGGTGAAGAAGCTGAAGGCAAGTCTAAAGCTAAGAGAGGTTGGTTCTTGAGGGTTAAGGAAAGAAGCCATCTCTGTAACATCAAAGTGCAAGGTGAAGCAGCAAGTGCTGACGGAGAAGCTGCAGCAAGTTACCCAGAAGATTCACCTGAGATAATTAATAACAGCAACTGCACTACACAATAGTTTTTCAGTATAGCTGAAACAGCCTTCTATGGGAAGAAGATTCCATGTAGGACTTTCATAACTAGAGAGATGTCAATGCCTGGCTTCAAAGTTTCAAAGGACAGACTGACTCTCTTCTTAGGGATTAATGCAGCTGGTGATTTTAAGTTGAAGTTAATACTCATTGGCCATTCCAAAAATCCTAGAGTCCTTAAGAATGATGCCAAATCTACTCTGTCTGTGCTCTCTAAATGGAACAATAAAGCTGGATGACAGCACATCTGTTTACAACATTACTTACTCACCTTAGAGTTGGAAGAGAGGGACACAGACATGGTGGGGACATTAGGCAAGAAAAGTGACAGCAGCAGAGTGTGAGGGAAGTGCCATGGCTGTGCCCTGCACAAGGCGGGTCAGTGGGGGGACAAAGAAAGGCACCTGGCTAGATGGCCCATGCAGAAAGCCCCTGGATGAGACCAAGCCCACCTGAGAGGAGTCTGAGGAATGAATGAGAGCTCTCCAGGCAAAGGAAGTGAGCAGAAAGAACTGAAGAATGAGTCCTGTCTTCCCTCCAGTTTTGGAGTTGGACTGAGGTTCAAGTCTAAATTAAAGAATGCTTGAAGTAAGCCATGACTCTCGGTAGGTCCCCCATGTGCCAACAGTGATCAGCACTGGAAGTGACATCTGGCTCCTGGGCATCTCCTTGATCTGACCTTTCTGGAACAATGCAAACCTTTTTGGTTTTTAGACTCAAGGATATGTCTTTCCCTTTCAGTGATATACTATTCTAAGCCAGGGACTTATTATAAATTATAGACATTATTACTAGTATATTAAAATCATGTAATAAGCACAGTACCACACTTCTAAAAAAGTCTCATGACCAGATTCACTCAGGGAACTAAAATCTGGATATAGTACATAATCACAAGACAATCTACTTAGATGACCTTGAGTTTCATGCTCACTTCTGTCCCTAATTGGTCTGTGACCCTGGATTATTTAACCTTGTCTTCTAGAAGATGGTGATAATATATACCTCATGGAATTTTTGGATGACCACATGAAATAATGTGTATGAAGAGATCAACATGGTGTCCACAAATAGTAAACTCTCAATAAACAGTAACATTATTATGTGGATAACACCAAGTAGTGGATGAAGAGAAAAGATCCAAGAAGCTAATTTAACAGAGTATGTAAATGCATATTTAAAACTTATAAATAACTATAATATAAAATAGAGAAAAGTAATAAGACAGGAATAAAATACTTTGGAAATTTAAGAGGGAGACATTATGTTATGTTGGATACATGGAGATGGTATTTGAAATGGGTTTTAAAGATGGGGTAGGAGTTCACTGGGAGGAGAGCACATGGAGACAGGATATGAATGAAGGGGGTGCAACTGCATGGAGGACCCCACATGAACATGTGTATGCAGGTATTATACTTAGGACAAATTCAAGGAACAGGGCATGACTGTGGGAGTTGAGTGATAGGTGGCTTAGAATGGTGGCTATGCCAGGCCTTAATTACCAGAAGAGGAGCCCGATGTGGATCTAGCAGATGGCAGAGGGAGATCAGGGTACTATGGAAATGAGACTCACAGGTGCTGATTTCTTGGTAGCTCGATTTGGAATCCTTTATTATTTTCCCTGAAGTGTTTACTTCATTAAAGAGTTATTCTCTGGGACCCTGAAAACCTAGAATCACATGTGACTCACCTCTTTCAACAAGGTAAGCCTGCGGGTGATGGTCACTTGTTCACACCCCATGGCGGCTCTGCATTTCTATCAAGGACCGCCTACTGGGATTAAAGGCAATACTCTATGTGATGTTCTAAAACCCTGAGGTATGACCACACCAAGAGGACATTCGACAGAAGTGTGAGAAAAGTAAAAAGAGCTGAAATACAATGCTAAGGTTCAAAAAGCCAGCACTTAAGACTAATTTGAGCTTTAAATATTACTAGCAGTACAATGTAGTAAAAGTAAACAACAATTAAGATTTTTTAAAAATCTGTTAGGAAATGACCAAACTTTAAATCGATAGGGGAATGGCTTTGGAAAAAAATGTCATATTTTTAAAACAAGACACTACAGAGCAATTATACAGAATGCATGAAAAAATAGAGTTCAAATTCACAATGTTATGAAATCAAGTTGTAGAAACAAAAAATACAATGATCATTTTGTATTTTTGTATTTAAGCACAGAGAAATTAATATTATCTTGTTTTAAGGTACTGTATAGGTGAGTCTATATGTAAACATATATATAAACAGGTGGGGATGCTTCCTGACAAATTCTAGGCAGTTTGAGGAAGCGCAAAGAGGAATATAATGACGGATGGGGATTGAAGGTGCTTCAATGTCATCTACAACTCATTTTTCTCTTTTAATAAAAAGATACTTGGAGCAAATAAAATAAATATTAATGAGTGTCAATTTATGGAGAAAATTTGGTTTGTGTTATCTTATTCTCTGTATTTTTTACTTCTACTTATATTTCAATGAAATTTAAAAGACAAAAGAATTTTCAGCAGGCTTTTTTTTAAAAAACATATTACAGAATTATTTAAAGTTTTAGGAACATTTCATCCAAGACAATGGCAGGAAAGGACTTTGGAGCGTGTAATGTCATGTTTTTAAAGCATATCGAAAAGCACAGCACTTGATCAGGTTCTGGTGAGATGCTGCCAAGTAGTGTTTGTAGGATCTGAAGAATCAAAAGTTAGCATAAGTACAGCCATCTTAAGGCCTAAATACCACCCCCTAACCCAAAAGAAGGAAAATCATTAGAATCTTGAAAAACAAGTTAGTTAGCCTGTGTCAATTGTAGTGACCTTTAGTTAGCCAACCGTAAATCAGTTAATCATACATGCCTAGCTTATCTTGCTAGAACCACCCTAGACATTCCGAAGGTGATCTCATCTAACCAGACCCCAGGATGTGGCACCAGCAAAAGATTTATGAGCCTATAGAAAAAACCCTGTATTGTAATTATGGAAAATTTTACCCCTTTTGAAAATGCTATAAAACCTTCTGGCTTTGTGTGCTCTGGGTCCTCGTTGAGACCCGCTGCGACGGGCTGACTTGGACCCCAACTAGTTGGCTTCCGAATAAATTCCTCTTGCTTGTTGCATCAAGAAACGTCTTTGGTGAGTGATTTGGGGCGGCGCCTTCCTCAGGGGAATCCAACATTTGGGGGCTCGTCCGGGATCATGCGCTCACCCCGCTTCACTCCCGAAGTCGCTCTTGGAGGAAGAGGTAAGATTAGTGGCGCCTTGGTTTGTCTGTGTTCTGTTTTCTGTTTTTCAGTGAGACCGGTCAGAATTCTGAAAGGGGGTACCCACTGTCTGGCAGCTGTCCCGATCCCGTAAAGGGGTCGAGACTGCGGTCGGTAGACGTACTAGGAGCACCGCAGGCTGCAACCCTGGGGGACGCCTCGGGGAGGTTGGGAGGCCAGGGACGCCTGGTAGCCTCCCGTCTGTTTTTCCGGCAAGGTGAATCTGATGAGATAGGGTTGATTTTCAGGTGCCAGGAATATCAACCCTCTGATTCCTTTCGGTTTCTGTTTGAAAATCTGAGAAAAAACAAAAAGCGGCCGCTGTGTGTCTAATCTGTGTGTGTCTCTGTTTTTTGTGTCTTTCATGTGCCTAATAATTGTTATACTGACAAGGGGACAGACTCAGACAACCCCCTAAGTGTGTAAATGAATATATCTTTCTACCTCCGGATGGTATTAATGAAATTGATTTAAAGACAAGCGCTTGTAAAAATTGAGTGTTCTAAAACTTCCAGAAAACCTGGTAAAAAAGTGTTAAGCATTAATGCTAATTTGAGTTTGCCTGAGGCGGGCATGTCCTGGTAGTTGTCCGCTGCCTGAGTTTACCTAGAGTCATTTGAGTCATGTTATCTGCTAAATCTTTTAAGAATAGAATGCTTAGAAGCTTGGCTTTGTCTAGTGTTCAGTGGGGGTCTTGTGAGTAGGCTAGCATAGTTGTTGCAGGTAGGTGAACTGGATAAGTGTGGCAAGTGAACACCTTTTAAATTGTGTGTTGCAGTGTGTATGCCTACCTGCAGCCTGAGAATCTTTGTAGTAACTTAAAGCCTTAGAGTTTTGTTAAGTTGAGAAGATGTGCTCTGTGTTTGCTGGGAGATTGTGCTGTGAAGCTCATGGTTGCAGAAATTGTAGAATGTGTTCGTGAGTTTGTTGGTCTAGAAAATGTTAGTTTGACAGTTTGCAGTGTCCTGCTTCTCAGTGTTCACTAGAAGTTAAAGTTTCTAATGGTTTTAAGTTCTAATTAAAACCACTTAAAGTAATAAAGAAAACATTTCTCTATGCTAAAAGATGTATGTTTTAATAAGAAAAAGTATAAAAAATGAAAACTCTTCTGCATGCTAAAGAATGTGTTTTGTGACAAAAGAAAGTAACTTTGTTCTAAAGTACAGCTATTTATTTAAAGAGAGACAAAGAGAAAAAACAGCGTGGTGCCTTTTGTTGTGGAAGATCCGCTCAGCCTGTTGCTTTGGGGGGAGGGTTAGGATGTTTAGAGATAAAGTGAGATAAACCCAGTCAAGCCGCAGGCAAGCCCAGGCATAATTCTCACCGGCTTATGTGCTTGAGACCATGGGGCAAATGAAGAATAAATTACTATATTCTTACAGATATAGTCGTGCCTAGTGAAATTAAAGCAAGTGAGTCTTGATATCAAGTGCACAGCAAAATTAAAATCTCGTTTCCAGTTAAACAGTTTTCTTTAACTGTTAGTCTGCTCTTAATGTTGAAAGATCACAGCAGTTTCTCATGCTTAAAGTCTCAGTGAGTTGCCATGAAATCGTAATGTTAAAGGGACTAAAAGCTAAAGTTTGTTAACAACTGTATAACCTTTATTTGCCTTTGAAATATTCTGTTATTAAAAATGATTGCATGGCCTGAAAAATTGAATTCCTAAGCAGAATGGTAACAAAGCTTTTTTTTCAGCTGATTAAATGCACTTAGTTAACAAACCAAAATTTATTCTTAAAAATTAAACTGTAGAATCTGGACAAGATTATGTTTCTCCCAGAAAAACAAGTTTCACCGTAAAAGTTTACATAGACGAACGTGTGACCACTTTTGAGAAAAGTTGTAATAGATTTTTTGAGAACCACCAGGTCTTCTTGTTTAATTTATATGCTGTATGTTTTAAAAAACATGGGGGACTCTCCATATTTTTTAATGCAAATAATCTTAGAGCTTTTAATAGAATTTGCATAGCAGCTTATATCTACTATTAAAAAGTAAAACATTCTTGAAGCTTTCAGGGAAGACCTGTAAACTTAAGCACTTTCTCTGTTTTTTTGTATCTGGTCTTAGACACTTATGCTGAGTTATGTTCTTATTATTTTCACTGTTTGTAAGCTATTGATTGTAAGCCAAAAGTCATCATTTCTCAGTCCCTAAATGAAGAAGTAAAATGCCTGATCTCTTTCATCTCAAATCATATTTCTGGTCATATCTGAATATCTGTGTGAAAGAAAGAGACATTTAAATTTGCGATTCTGCTTAAACTTTTAAGTTGAATTTGACTATAGCCATATTCATTCTTTGTATGTATCTCTAACAGGTCTTTTGTATGCCTGGTGATATTATACTTTGCCTTGAGTTTAGACAGTTCTTTCAGCTAAATATGAATTCTTATTGTAGCTTTTTTCCCCTCCTGAAGATGAAAGCAGAAGAATCTACCATCTGCTACCATTCTCTCAAGAATGCTTAGTAACCTAGAATTAGTTTGACTTTCTGTATGTTGTCTTTAAAAATTGACAGCAGCAGTCTCCCCTGCTGCCCCACTTTTTAAGATATCTCGTTTACTGTGCTGAGTATATAGACAATAAATGTGTAATGATAGTTCTAAAAAAATGAAATGCAAAAAGGTGCTTTTACCTCTAGTTAACTCTGATATTTTCCAGAGGGCCCCTGGAACATGTCAGAAGAATTTTTTCTCACTAGACGAAGTATTTGACTAATTTGGCTTATTTGTCTGATATATATATATATTTATTTACCAAGAAAGCACTGTCAAAGAGAATGATGCTAAACTTTGTTACTGAATGTTTTGTATTACAGAAATATCAGAATTTCCTTATGTCAACTGTTTTACAGTAAGCTCTCATCATATCTTTAACCATTGTCATTTGTAAGTCTTTTGTCATTTATAGTATTATCCCTAAACTGGTAAAGAACTAGATTTCAGCAGAACAGGTATTAGTTACATAAGATTACATAAACTAAAGAAAATGATTTTGTGTCTTTTTGTTTCAAATGTTGCTGGTAAAGTGTTTTAACCTTGTTCTCTTAAACTGACAACAGTTTAGTAAATGACTATCTTTATGAGCAGAATTGAAACATCCTTCTCTCTACTTGATCCCTCCAGAGTTTAAAAACTTTCAGTGACTGTTTTTGTATTCCATGGCAGTATGTTTATTTGCACGAGTTCAATAAGAATCTGCTTTCCTTGTGAGAAGACTACTTAAGAACACTGGTTATACTACCAGGGCTTTGACTGGAATGTCGTACCTGAGAGACATGTGTATAAACTCAGATGTGAACAACTTTAAAGAACTAAGATTGACTTTATAAAGCCAACAAAGCCCCTTGGAAGAACTGGCCTGGTATCTTGCTTACAGAGTTCCCAGCAGCCTTACCAGGTGAGTAAAGAAGGTCACTTCCTGGCAGGTGCAGAGACCTCGAGAAGAGAAGAATTCATCCAAATCTACAGGTACTGCAGGCAAAGCCTGATGGCAAGTCTGGCTTGGCTGTCTGGCCTCAAGAGGCCTTTAAAAGTTCAATCTGAAATTCCTTACAAAAAGTTCCAGCAAAGCATATTTAAAAGAGCCTGTGTAATCAATTGCTCTTCTTGCTGCACCTGTGCAAATAATCAAGCCAGCTGTTAATTATTTTCTTAACCTAGTTACTTCTAGTAAAAATGAGAATGATTTTAGAGAGAAGTATCGTTTCAATAATGCAGCCTCCTGCCAGAATAAAAAATCCAACTCCAGATGTTGCTACATAACCTAATAACACAATTTGTTTTATCTTGCCTAGAAGCCACAAAACTGCAAATAGTAATAAAAATGAAACCCAGAATAGAAGCGCCAGCCTTCTGAAGCCCTCTCAACTGACCAGTGATGGAGACCTAGCTGCACCCTTTACTGCGCCCCCTTCTCAGCACGAAGCAGCCAGAGCGGTCATCGCCCCTTTTCCCTAGCAGCAGCTAGAGTCTCTATCTGTAGAAGAAAGAATGAGACCATACCCATAGCCTTCCCTGGTAAAAACAGGTATTTAATCCCTCCTCCCAAGGGATGGTGGGCTTGTAACACTGGAGTGACCCCATGTGTCTCTACTTCTGCCTTCAACTCCTCCCGTGATTTCTGTATCATGGTCCAGCTGGTGCCCAAGTTAATGTATCATGATAATCTCTCATTCGTAGCTAAATTTAAACCTAGGCATAGATATAAGAGAGAGCCGGTCTCGCTGACCTTAGCTGTGTTGTTAGAGATAAGAGTCACAGCCAGAGTGAGAACGGGGGCAGCCGCTATTGTCCAAGGGAACCAACATTATGAAGGACTAAGGACAGCTATTAATGAAGACTTAAAGACCTTAGAGCAATCCATTACAAAACTTGAAGAATCTCTGACTTCCCTCTCTGAGGTAGTCTTACAAAATAGACGAGGGCTGGATCTACTGTTCCTAAAAGAAGGAGGACTGTGTGCAGCTTTAAGAGAAGAATGCTGCTTTTATGCAGATCATTCTGGGATAGTAAGAGATTCAATGTCAAAACTTAGAGAGAGGCTAGATCAGAGGAAGAGAGAGCGAGAAGCAGGCCAAGGACTGTTTGAATCTTAGTTCACCAGGTCCCCGTGGTTTACAACCCTGATATCCACTCTGGCTGGGCCCCTACTCATCCTTGTGTTGCTCCTAACTTTGGGACCCTGCATATTAAACCGGTTAATAACTTTTGTTAGAGAAAGAGTGAGTGCCGTTCATGTACTAATGTTGAGGCAACAATACCACTCACTCAACTCACAAGAAGATACAAACATTCCATGATTGGAATGCCCCAAAAAGATAAGTGGGGAAATGTAGGATCTGAAGAATCAAAAGTTAGCATAAGTACAGCCATCTTAAGGCCTAAATACCACCCCCTAACCCAAAAGAAGGAAAATCATTAGAATCTTGAAAAACAAGTTAGTTAGCCTGTGTCAATTGTAGTGACCTTTAGTTAGCCAACCGTAAATCAGTTAATCATACATGCCTAGCTTATCTTGCTAGAACCACCCTAGACATTCCGAAGGTGATCTCATCTAACCAGACCCCAGGATGTGGCACCAGCAAAAGATTTATGAGCCTATAGAAAAAACCCTGTATTGTAATTATGGAAAATTTTACCCCTTTTGAAAATGCTATAAAACCTTCTGGCTTTGTGTGCTCTGGGTCCTCGTTGAGACCCGCTGCGACGGGCTGACTTGGACCCCAACTAGTTGGCTTCCGAATAAATTCCTCTTGCTTGTTGCATCAAGAAACGTCTTTGGTGAGTGATTTGGGGCGGCGCCTTCCTCAGGGGAATCCAACATGTTGAGTCAAACTAAGTGTTTCAGACACCATCAAGTGAAGTATCCTCAGTGCGATTCTTGTGCTGACAAAACGGTGAAGGCTGGCCTTAAGTTCATATGAGGAAACACCTTTGAAAGGTCACGTGCCCTATAGCCCTGCTGACATGCTCCAAGCGCCCCCACCCCACCTTACCTGCCTCCATTTTCAAAAGCATTTTTCTCTTTCAGCAAAATTGCCAGCTGCAAGGCCGGCTGCTGCTATTCTTCATGAATTTTCCCTCTTGCTGCTCTTACAGGACAAAAGTCTGAACAGTAAACCTCCATCTGTTAGGGGCAAAAGCAGACACAAGTTATTACCTAGATGAATGTGGCTTCTCTACAGCTCACCTGCTGATGAGGCAGAAAGGTGGTGCTGCATCCTGTGTTATACTTTGTAAGTAACAGGTGCAGATTCCTGCTAGAGCCAGTGTAATGACCATGACTTTCCAACTACTTTCAAAGAGTAAGACACAAGTTGTATATGTGTACATGCTTTCAACAGTGAGAACCCAGTAATTACACTGATATAGGTGGTGGAAATACTGTATGTACCTATAATTCATTAAAATTCTCTGGTTTCCTTTTTTAAAATAATATTCAGAGTTAGTTTATCGCAAACAGGTACATTTACTATATCAGGTACACTTATGAAAAGAAAAATCTAATTTTGAAAATTGGCATAAGAATAATGTTCAATTCACTACAGAGTAGTTTTTACTTTTTAATTTTGTAACAGTAAAGAAATTATGAACACTGGCCTTAAACTAAATTTAAAAAATCAATAAACATATGCTATTTATTGAATTCCAAATATGTGTGAGGTCTTATGTTGATTGTCTATACTGATTACCTTATATAACCTTATCGAAAATCCTAGAAATGTATATTTGCTATGCTTGTCTTACATTTCCAAGTTTAACAGCTCTTAATAGGATTATTAATGTACAGTCCAAAAGATTAATCAGTAATATTTTAATTGAAATGTGAGTTGAATAAGTTTATGAATACAAAGTCAATATTTAAAAATCAATTATATTTCTATGAAACCCATTAGAACATTAAGTTTTAAAAAAGATACTATTTATAATAGCACAAAAATAGAAAATATCTAGGAATAATCTTATAGAAGATGAGCAAAATCTTTACTAAGAAAATTAAAAACTATACCGAGAAGAATTAAAGAAGATACACTATGTCCATGGATTGGAAAAGTCAATGTTGTAAAAATGTTAATTAGCTCTAAATTGTTATAATGATATAATTAGATATATTTAATGATTTAATATAGATATAATTAGATATATTTAATGTAATTCCAATCAAAACCTTAGTAGGTTTTTGTGTATGTGCATAAAATAGCAAGCAGATTCTAAAATTTATATGAAATGAAAATGAGAAGGAAAACCTCAAGTCCTCTTGAAGAATATCAATGAGGTAGAAAGACTATTCTATAAGATATTAAAACTTTTGATGCTTTATAAGTCAAGACAGTATGGTACCTAAGGATATATAAATTGTCCAGTGGGACAGAACAGAAAACAGAAATAGACCCATGAGTAAGGGACACAATATATGACAAAGAGTGCAGCAGAGTAGTTAAGAAAAGATAACCTTTTAAATAAATAGTGTCAAGTTACCAGGATATTCATACAGGAAAAAAAATATGAATTTCTACCCTTACCTCACTCCATATAGAAAAATTAATTCCTCATGGTTTCTAGATCTTAATGTAAAAGACAAAACAAAGACAAAACAATGTAAAAGACAAAAATAAAATTTTTGGAAGACAATAGAGAAGAATAGTTTCACAGCCTTGAGATAGTGTAAGTTTTTTATGCAGGACACAAAAAAGTACTAATTATAAATGAAAAGACTGAATTATTGGACTACATTAAAATTAAGAACTTTTGTTCATCAGAAGCCCCCTTATGAAGTGAAAAGACAAATCACAGAGTAAAGAAATCTGCAACAAATATAAGTGCAAGGACTTGTATCTGGAGCATTCAAAGAACTCCTTTAAAATCAAGAAAAAGCCAGCAAATCACAAGAAAAATGGGTGGAGATATAATTAGGCACTTCACAAAAGGGTATACCCAGAAGGCTAGTAAACATCTTGAAAAGAACTCAACCTCATTAGTCATCAGGGAAATACAAATTAAATGAGACACCATTATATTCCACCAGAATGGCTATAAATAAAAGTACGGCTAATGCAAATATGGGTAAGGATGTACAGCAAAGGGAACTCTCCAGCTGTGGACGGGAGTGAAAACTGGCACAACCTCTTTGGAAAACTGTTTGGCGTTATCTATTAAAACTGAGTCACATGCATACTTCATGAACCAGCAATTCCACTCCGAGGTAAGTGCTCAAAAGAAGGAATGCACAAGTAAACAAAGATATATATGTTCACAAGAAGGTCAGAGCAACATTGCTCACAGTACACCAAACTGGAAATAACCCAACTATTGGATAAGTTCACTGAGCACTCAAAAGTTTGGTGTACTTTCACCTGTGATATACTTCAATAAAAAAGTTAAAAATATATTGATGGAGATAATATAAAATTTAAAAATACGTTTTAACCACCATCACTTTCCTATTTGAGCATATGATCACGGTTGGCCTCGGCCAGCTCCGGTTTCAGAATGTTGCTCACCTGAGCCCTGAAAACAGCCATGGCTTCCAGGTCCTCCTGCTTGCGAAGGTCTGCTTCATCTCATCCATCTGAAGCTGCTTGGAAGCCAGTGCCTTCTCTGCCAGGTCCAGTTTTTCATGTAGCTCCTGCAGCACCACCTTATCCACTTTTTCTGACTGAAAATGACAAATTTATTCTAGAATTGGTTTTGAAATAATTTTAACCATTAGTTAAATATTGGATGAAGGGTTTTCTTTTTTATAATGATTGCCTCTAAACTGCTCTGTTAATTAGCAATGGTAACTTAGAAAGTTGTAGCCATTTAACTTACAGCTTGTAAATAATTCCTTAATTTAACACAATACCTGAAATGGAAAATACAAAAATAAGAGAAATCATAACAACTGCCGATCTCAGTGAGGTTTAACTTGCTGATATTATTTTTACATTCCTGTTATTCTGATTTTGTGATGTCAGTGGACAAGAAGAAACACATTTAAATTAAAAATTTACTAGGTTTAGTTCACAATGCGTAATCAAAACCGAAAGTTTCTGTGATGACTGCCCTTGTACTGTTCACCATGTAAGAACTTATTCACTGTGTAAGAATTTGTTCACCATGTAAGAACTTGTTCGTTATGCTTCAGAAGATTGGAGACTGACAAGAATTAGGCTTGAGATGGATTAATGATTGTGCATTGAGCATTGCCTCCCCTATACAGAATTTTATTGTTGTTAACAGCCATTTGATCAATAAATATGAGATGCCCTCTCAAAAAAAAAAAAAAAGATTTTCCTGTTTCAAAAAAAAAAAATTCACTAGGTGCTAGAGAAGAACAATATTGTATTAAAAAATAAATAAGAAATAAAAAGTACATTTACAGGGATGTAAACTCAAAGACCCCTTCTAATTCAATGCCCCCATGGTCTTTACTTACTTATTCCAGTTTTTCTGAGGTAAAATTAACAAAACAATAAGTTCGTGGAAGTGTACCACCAGGTGATTTAACACAAGTACATTGAGAAAGGATCTCCCCATCGGGTTAATTAACACATCTATCACCTCATACATCTGTCCATGGTGCTTAAATGATCACACCATGCTGGACACTGTTACTAATTTAAGTCACAGCCCCTTAATACCAGGGTCTCAAGTTCACTGACAGCAGGCAAGCCAGTCTCATTGTAGCTCCATGCAGCAATGGGCCCCCTGCCCTATTCCTGCAGGAGTCCAGGCTCAGGCCTGTCCACCCCCATTAGAAATACTAAAAGTTTCCTCCCCAATGTATGACAATAGGGCATCTTTGTACACAAAGCACTCATACATGCATGGAACACAAGAAGTTATAACCACTTAGACACAGGAAATCAATTATGAACTGAAAAACCACCTTTGAAACCAGACTCAGTTAAGGATTAGTACAACTACTTTACATATAAAATGTTAGAAACCACATTTAGTTAAGGATTAGCACATATAAAATGTTCAATAGTCTCCATTCATTTCTAGGCTATGAAAGTGATTTTTTTCTGCATACCTCTTTCCTTTTTAGTTCTTCAATTGTTTTCAATGAATTATTGTATTCTTGAAGAAGCTTGCTGTATGTCAACTGCAGAGTGGCAATTCGGACCTATTAAAAAGAAATTTTAAAATGTAATCATGGAGAAAAATATCATAGAAATTACAGTCTTGCCTCCCACCCTTCCTCTGAACACTCAAGTAGCAAATTCTTATCTCCTAACTTTATCATCCCACCACCGGCTAGCATTTTCTTACTCTCAAAGAAATCAATTTTTTTTCCAAAAAACTGAGATAGATTACAATTTTCATAATTGTGTTACAATAAAACTTAAATTATATCTCCTCAGAAGAGTTTCCTAGTGCTCCTTTAAATAATAAAAGAGAAAAACTTTAAATTTACTCTCAAATTCTTATTCCAGTCTCTATAAAAGAGCCACTCAATATTCTTTCAGTAAGTAGCCATTCGATCACGGCCTGCTCACTTTTCATCCTGTTTTAGCTTGCTCCATTTTGATTTCTGATCGCATGCTTTCCACTTGCAGCTCTAGCTTTTTGTTATTATAAACAAGCTCTTGCTTTTCATTCAGCTCTGATGGTATTGCAGAATTCTTCCTTTAAAGGGCCTGACATCTAAGAAAGATCAGAACTCATGAGGATAAACAGCATTCTTACATTTCTTCGTGGCTTTTAAACAAATCACAGGATTACATAGCAATATAATTCAGGATTGTATTTTTCAAGGATTTAAAGTACAAATGAAATATTTTATTGTCCTTGCTTCATCACTAGAAGCAAGCAGCATTTCTGAACATTTATGCCTAACATAAAAAAGGACAGATCTAAGATCATACAAGCTGCTGCCCTACTTGGAATAACCATTTCAAGTAGTCACCCAAATGTATTTCTGTCATTTAGATACAAACCAAAGTAGTAATTGGCCAAAGGTGCTTTTCATATAGTGACCTATGGATATATTTTATACTTTTAAAAGTCATGGGTTCTGTTAAGCAAAAAGAGTATGACTTCTCATAAAGATTCAGCGGGGAAAAGGAAGTGCCCTACATCCTCTTAAAGATCAGAAAGAGAATTTCAATATAATAATAGCAAATACAAACGAATGATAGCTATATGCAAGACATTAATGCCAAGCATGTCAAATACTATCTCACTTAATATGACACTATGAAGAAGGAATTATGGCACACATTTTACAAATGATAAAACTTAGGCTCAGAGAGGTTAACTAATTAATTTGCCCAGGTTAATACCACAAATAAGTAGATCCACATTTCAACCTAGGTCTGTCTGTCCAAAGTCCTTAGACTCAGCTGTTACGCTGTACCAGACACCATAACACTGCATAGCCTTTTTAGGTGTTACTCCAAAAAAACACCTGTATATTGTGCTGGAAATATATTCACCAACTAATCCAAAAGAACACATCAACTTAGCTTTCAAAAAATTTTCGTAACTTCTTACATTAAGAGAAACAAGCAAATGCAGAATTCTCTACTTATAAATTAGCCTTCATAACTGATTGAAAATGAAAAGTTTTGTTTGCAGTAAATCTCACCCAAGTTCTTTTTGATCTTTACGGTTTTCTTCCACATTTGTTCGCATCAGTGTTGCCAGCTCAGTAAGCCACAGTAAACCTAGCTCACTGCATCTTACAGTCCTCATATAGGCTGGTATGCTTAACAAATTGCCTCCAAACAGCAGAATCAGAGTCTGCTGACCATTCCCCAATATCACTACAGTATTGCATGTTTAGGTATTAACCCCTGTACATTTAACCTGACTGTTAGTGTTTTCTGAATTCATATTTTAATTAGGTTCTAGTTTTCTTTTAGTCAACACACAGTAACAAAACTATGTTTCTATATAGTAACATATTTTGTCAAAATGTACATGTCCCTAAGGTGTATAAATTCATCTCTCACTCTTACTTTTCTTGAAGTCTCTTCTTCATTAGCTCAGCTTCACTGAGTTTCACATGAGCCTCTTGAAGCTCCTTAAACATGGCTATCACCTGAAGGTTCAATGTTTCCATGTCATTTCCAACCTGTCACAAAATAAATCCCAAACAGACATACACGATACACATCAGAGATTAAGTGCACCTCTTCATGAGAAAACAATGTGAACCATCAGTGTCCAGTTAAGACTGACTGGTGAACTGATTGAACTTTTGGAAATTAATGCCCATATATCTTGTATGAAAACAAATGTTTTACATACAACAGTTTCCTGATGGAGCATTAACTGATCAATTTGGATGCATGGATAATAACTATCATAATTAAAGTTAATCCTGACCACGGTTCAGGCGATCACAGATCACAGTGGTGTCAATGCACAACCTGATTTGTCCAGCTAGCAACTCAGGGCAATAATTCCATGGCTGATTTACATTTCTAGTTTACGCAACTATTTTCACCGCACCACCTTTTTGCTGGGAGCTCTATAATTTTTGTAAATGTGTTTATAGTCCTTTAGAAGCCCCAGCGCTTCTCCATTATTGGTTGGTGAATTAACTAGTCAATAGGGTACTATTACTCCCGGGGGCATATTAAGCTCAGTTTTATTTTGTATCATTAATGTACAATTACATGAACAACATTATAGTTACTAGACTCCCCCCATTATCAAGTCCCCACCACCTACCCCATTCCAGTCACTATCCATCAGCATAGTAAGATGCTATAGAATCACTACTTGTCTTCTCTGTGTTGCACTGCCTTCCCTGTGACCCCCACACATTATGTGTGCTAATCGTAATGCCCCTTTTTCCCCTTATCACTCCCTTCCCACCCATCCTCCCCAGTCCCTTTCCCTTTGGTAACTACTAGTCCATTCTTGGGTTCTGTGATTCTACTGCTGTTTTGTTCCTTCAGTTTTTCTTTGTTCTTATATTCCACGTATGAGTGAAATCATTTGATACTTGTCTCTCTCCACCTGGCTTCTTTCACTGAGCATAATACCCTCTAGCTCCATCCATGTTGTTGCAAATGGTAAGATTTGTTTTCTTCTTATGGCTGAATAATACTCCATTGTGTATATGTACCACATCTTCTATATCCATTCATCTACTGATGGACATTTAGGTTGCTTCCATTTCTTGGCTATTGTAAGTAGTGCTGTGATAAACATAGGGGTGCATCTTTCCTTTTCAATCTGGGCTGCTGCATTCTTAGGGTAAATTCCTAGAAGTGGGATTCCTGGGTCAAATGGTATTTCTATTTTTAGATTTTTGAGGAACCTCCATACTGCTTTCCACAATGTTTGAACTACTATACATTCCCCCCAGCAGTGTAGGAGAGTTCCTCTTTCTCCACATCCTTGCCAACATTTGTTGTTATTTGTCCTTTGGATGGTGGCGATCGTAACTGATGTGAGGTGATATCTCATTGTGGTTTTAATTAGCATTTCTCTGATGATTAGAGATGTGCAGCATCTTTTCATGTGCCTGCTGGCCATCTGAATTTCTTCTTTGGAGAAGTGTCTGTTCAGATCCTGTGCCCATTTTTTAATTGAATTATTTGCTTTTTGTTTGTTGACATGTGTGAGCTCTTTATATATTTTGGATGTCAACCCCTTATGGGATGTGTCATTTATGAATATATTCTCCCATACTGTAGGATGTCTTTTTATTCTATTGATGGTGTACTTTGCTGTATAGAAGCTTTTCAGCTTGATATTGTCCCACTTGTTCATTTTTGCTTTTGTTTCCCATGCCTGGGAGACATGTTCATGAAGAGGCTGCTGATGTTTATGTCCAAGAGAATTTTGCCTATGTATTTTTCTAAGAGTCTTACGGTTTCATGACTTACATTCAGGTCTTTAATCCATTTTGAGTCTACTTTTGTGTATACAGTTACACAATGATCCAGTTTCATTCTCTTACATGTAGCTGTCCAGTTTTGCCAACACCAGCTGTTGAAGAGGCTGTCATTTCCCCATTGTATATCCATGGCTCCTTTATCTTATATTAATGACCCTATATGTTTGGGTTAATATCTGGACTCTCTATTCTGTTATTCTGGTCTGTGGGTCTGTTCTTGGGCCAGTACCAAATTGTCTTGATTACTGTGGCTTTGTAGTAGAGCTTGAAGTTGGGAAGCGAGATCCCCCTGCTTTATTCTTCCTTCTCAGTATTGCTTTGGCTATTTGGAGTCTTTTGTGGGTCAGTTTGAATTTTAGAACTATTTGTTCCAGTTCTTGAAGAATGCTGTTGGTATTTTGATAAGGATTGCATTGAATCTATAGATTGCTTTAGGCAGGATGGCCATTTTGACATTAATTCTTTCTACCCAAGAGCATGGGATGAATTTCCATTTGTTCGTGTCCACTTTAATTTCTCTTAAGAGTGTCTTGTAGTTTTCAGGGTATAGGTCTTTCACTTTCCTGGTTAGGTTTATTCCTAGGTATTTCATTCTTTTTGATGCAATGGTATTGTTTTCCTGATTTCTCTTTCTGCTAGTTAATCATTAGTGTATAGGAATGCAACAGATTTCTGTGTGTTAATTTTGTATCCTGCAACTTTGCTGAATTCACATATTAGTTCTAGTAGTTTTGGAGTGGATTCTTTAGGGTTTTTTATGTACAATATCATGTCATCTGCAAATACTGACAGTTTAACTTCTTCTTTACCAGTCTGGATGCCTTTTATTTCTTTGTTTTTTCTGATTTTCATGGCTAGGACCTCCTGCACTATGTTGAATAAAAGCGGGCAGAGTGGGCATCCTTGTCTTGTTCCCAATCTTAGGGGAAAAGCTTTGAGCTTTTCACTGTTACATATGATGTTGGCTGTCGGTTTCTCATATATGGCCTTTATTATGTTGAGGTACTTGCCCTCTATACCCATTTTGTTGAGAGTTTTTATCATGAAAGAATGTTGAATTTTGTCAAATGCTTTTTCAGGGTCTATGGAGATGATTGTGTGGTTTTTGTCCTTTTTGTTCATGTGGTGGATGATGTTGATAGATTTTTTAACGTTGTACCATCCTTGCATCCCTGAGGTGAATCCCACTTGATCATGGTATATGATCCTCTTGATGTATTTTTGAATTAGGTTTTCTAATATTTTGTTGAGTATTTTGCATCTATGTTCATCAGGGATATTGGTCTGTGATTTTCTTTTTTTTGGTGTCTTTGCCTGGTTTTGGTATTAGAGTGGTGCTGACTTCCTAGAATGAGTTTCAAACTATTCCATCCATCCTCTTTTTTTTTGAGAATGGGTATTATGTCTTCTCTAAATGTCTGATAAAATTCAGTGGTTAATCCATCTGGTCTGGGGGTTTTGTTCTCAGGTAGGTTTTTGGTTACTGATTCAATTTCGTTGCTGTTAATTGGTCTGGTTAGATTTTCTGTTTCTTCCTTGGTCAGTCTTGGAAGGTTGTATTTTTCTAGGTTTCCATTTCTTCTAGGTTATCCAGTTTGTTAGCATATAGTATGTTGTATTATATGTAATTAGCATATTGTATTTTTCTAGGTTTTCCATTTCCTCTAGGTTATCCAGTTTGTTAGCATAAAGTATACTTTTCATAGTATTCTCTAATAATTCTTTGTATTTCTGTGGTGTGCATAGTGATTTTTTCTTTCTCATTTCTCATTCTGTTTATGTGTTTAGATTCTCTTTTCCTCTTAATAAGTCTGGCTAGGGGTTTATCTATTTTGTTTATTTTCTCAATGAACCAGCTCTTGATTTCATTGATTTATTTCAATTGATTTATTCTTCTCAATTTTATTTATTTCTTCTCTAATCTTTATGATGTCCCTCCTTCTGCTGTCTTTGGGCCTCATTTGTTCTTCTTTTTCCACTTTCAGTAACTGTGAATTTAGACTATTCATTTAGGATTATTCTTCCTTCTTTAAATAAGCCTGGATTGCTATATACTTTCCTCTTAGAACTGCCTTCGCTGCATCTTACAGAAGTTGGGGCGTTATGCTGTTGTTTTCATTTCTCTCCATATATTGCTTGATCTGTGTTTTAACTTGGTCATTGATCCATTGATTATTTAGAAGCATGTTGTTAAGCCTCCATGTGTTTGTGAGCCTTTTTGTTTTCTTTGTACGATTTATTTCTAGTTTTATACCTTTGTGGTCTGAGAAGTTGGTTGGTAGAATTTCAATCTTTTTGAATTTACTGAGGGTCTTCTTGTGGCCTAGTATGTGGTCTATTCTGGAGAATGTTCCATGTGCACTTGAGAAGAATGTGTATCCTGCAGCTTTTGGGTATAGTGTTCTATAGATGTCTGTTAGGCCCATCTATTGTAGTGTTTTGTTCAGTGCCTCTGTGTCCTTACTTATTTTCTGGCTGGTGCACCTGTCCTTTTGAGTGAGTGGTGTGTTGAAGTCTCCTAGAATGAATGCATTGCATTCTATTTCCTCCTTAAATTCTGTTAGTATTTGTTTCACATATGTCAGTGCTCCTGTATTGGGTGCATATATATTTATAATGGTTATATCCTTTTGTTGGACTGACCCCTTTATCATTATGTAATGTTCTTCTTTATCTCTTGTTACTTTCTTTCTTTTGAAGTCTATTTTGTCTGATACAAGTACTGGAACACCTGCTTTTTTCTCCCTATTGTTTGCATGAAATATCTTTTTCCATCCCTTCACTTTTAGTTTGTGTATGTCTCTGGGTTTGAGGTGAGTCTCTTGTAAGCAGCACATAGATGGGTCTTGCTTTTTTATGCATTCTATTACTCTGTGTCTTTTGATTGGTACATTAAGTCCATTTACATTTAGGGTGATTATTGATAGATATGTACTTATTGCCATTACAGGCTTTGGATTCGTGGTTACCAGAGGTTCAAGGGTTGCTTTTTTACTATCTAACCATCTAACTTTACCTCACTTATTATGCTATTATAAACACAGTTTGATGATTGCTTATTTCTCTCCATTTTTTTTCTTCCTCCTCCACTCCTTATTTGGTACCAAGTATATTGTTTCTAAGTTTTTTCCATGCTGTAGTATGTATTAGAACTGTATTCCTTTTTCATGGCTTAATAATATTCCACCACACATATATATCACATTTTGCTTATACATACATCTGTTGATAAGACACTTGGGTTGTTTTTACCTCTCAGCTTTTGTGAGTAATGTTCCAATGAACACAATGTACAAGTATCTGTCTGAATCCCTGTTTTCAGTGCTGTGGAGCATATACCAAGGGATATAATTTCTGGGTCGTATGATAATTCTACATATATCTTTTTTAGGAAACGTCAAACTCTTTTTCACAGAAGCTGTACCATGTTTTTCATTTCTGAGCAAATGACCAGGGTTCTAACTTCCCCACATGCTCATCAACACTTATTATTTTTCTATTTTTTAAAAACTATAGCTATACTACTAGGTGTCATGTAGTTTGTCATTTTGTTTTTGATTTACATTAGTGATGTTAGCATCTTTTCATATGTCTATTGCCCATTTTTACTTTTTCTTTGGAGAAAT
The DNA here is from genome assembly GCF_040802235.1 of Manis javanica. Taxonomy (NCBI): domain Eukaryota; kingdom Metazoa; phylum Chordata; class Mammalia; order Pholidota; family Manidae; genus Manis; species Manis javanica. Next base: position 157,973,428 of record NC_133157.1, read on the forward strand.
GTTTATTCAAGTATTCACCCGTCTTTTAATTGGGTTGGTTGTGTTTTTTAATGTTGAGTTTGGGGAGTTCTTCATATATTCTTACCAAATAAATGATTTGCAAATGTTTTCTTTCATTCTCTGCATTGTCTTTTCACTTTTTTGATAATGCCCTTTGATGCACAAAGTTCTTAATTTTGATAAAGTCTCATTAATCTATTTTTTTATTGTTCATTCTTTTGGTGTCAGATCTAAGAATCCAATGCAAAATCTAAGATCATGAAGATTTTACTGCTGTGTTTTCTCCTAAGAATTTTATGATTTTAGCTCTTATATTTATGTTCCTGATTTTTGCATATGGTGTAAATTATTTATTTTCAGAGATTATATCTTGACATAGGCAGGGTGACACATGGATCATTATAGGAACACCCACTTACAAACAAATTTATTTTCATTTAGTGGGGCATCAGTGGCTGCTCTACACTGGGGAGAGTAACAGAGGAAACAGAGAAAAAAGTTAAGAATTCTGGTTTTTCAGTGCATAAGACTAGATTCAGATGTAAAAGAAAAAGAAAGTTGAAAGTTTCAGTTAGGTAACACATTCCCTGCCATTTCCCCATACATATGCCACCATTTTCCCATACTTGATTGAAAGGGTATCTTGCCGTGACCCTCCTTACCCAGGACAACTCAGGAGACACGGACCCACGGACCCACGCAAGAGATTTTATTATCTGAAAGAGAAAGTGGCTGCCCCCACAGAGAGAGGGAGCAGCAGCATAGTGCAGAGTCGTGCCTTTTATTGTGGCAGATCCGCTTGGCCTGTTGCCTTGGGGGAGGGTAGGAATGTTTAGAAATAAGGTGGGGGAAGCCCAGGCAAGCCCCAGGTAAGCCCAGACATAATTCTCACCAGCTTATGTCCTTGGGACCATGGGGTAAATGGAGGATAAATTACTATTTTCTTATATTGATAAAAATGCTTCAAGCTGAATAGAGAAAGGAAATTAGAGGGAAGATTTTTAGATCAGGGAGGGTCCCAGAAAAAGGAATCTATGTCCACCTTGCATGCTGATTGGTAGCAAGGGAGTGAGATAACATTTTACATTTTGGGGATCTGAAAGCAGAGTTAGGAGTATTACGTTGTCTATGTGGCTACTCCTCGAGGCTACAAGACCCACTGGAAGTTTCGTGCATCCTCATGATGAAATATAGCAGAATAGATGGCTATGTACGGTTACATATATACAGATATACAGGACCGGAGAAGAACCTCAGAAATATTTGCTGAGCATCCCTCCCACAGGGCATGGAGAGCTACCAAACTTCTTACGTGAAACATTGCAAGTCACCCTAATGATACCGAGTTTCTATTACAATGTCTTTAAAATCAAATTCAAAACTTATTCAATTATGTCTAATAAAATTTTGTACATCCAACAAAAAGTTATTACATTTTATAGAAACACTCACCTTGCCTCACTTTGCAGCCAGAAGTTGCTCACCAAAGTTCACTACTCCCTAATTTGGAGGATTAGCCAATTTAAATTATTCTACAAAAGTTGGCAACTAAATATAGTTGAATGCATTCATAGGGAGTTGTCACATTTTTAAAGAACCACCAGTATTTTCATATGAGGCTTTTACGAAGCCATTAAACGATCATTCAACACAATGTTACGTGCAAATAAATGATTTAATCTGCTTCTGTACATCTACTGCAATGCAACAATTGGATTCAGGCAAGGGAAAGACAGGAAATTAACAAAAAAGTTGGCGTTTCCCTCGCCGCTGGATGCAGACTCAGCGGCTTCTACCATTGGCGCAAACCGTCCTCGCCATAGCAACAAGGTTCCCGCCGTAGAGCGAGCTGCTCTAGGTCTGAGGAACGTGATGTCGTAAAGCCGCGAGTGTCGTAAACTAGGTGCGGTGCGGGGAGGCGCAGGACGTGGCTCGAACATTCGGAAGGCCACAGGAGAAGCAGACGAATGGCCCCAGATGTCGGCGCGGAAAGCCGAGGAGCCCACGGTGCCGCAACGGTGAACAGCGGAGGGGGACGGGGAGCGGCGGAGTCAGGAGGAGCCGGGCAGCCGGGGCGGCCGGAGCAGGGACGGCCAAGTGGAACGGAGCGCTCTTTTCCCCCCTCCGCTGCCGCAGCTGCCGGACCGGCGCCGCGGCCGCTCCGCTCTCCCCGAACCGTTGAGTCTCTTGCCCGGTCTCTCCGGCTGGCCGCTCCTGCCGCCCCCCGGGACGGTTCACCGCCGCCGCATCCCCGGCGCTGGGCTGGCGGCCGGCCAGTTTTCTGGGCTGGGTGGAGCGGGCTATCCCAACTCTTAACCGCCTCGCCGGGCCAGGCCGGGCCGCGGGCTGCATGTCGTCGCGCGCGGGTCGGGCTGGGCCGGCGGCGATGAACTTGGGATCGGCCGGCGAGGTGCGCCCGCGGAATGGGGGGCGGCGGGACGGAGGCGGGGCCCTTGGCGGCCCCGCTTCTCGGGTCCTGGCTGGACACGGCGATGAGAGCCCCGGGAGTGCGGCCCACGTTCCGTGGGGAGTTGGCGTGGCGGCCGGGGACTCCGGGCACCCACTTGCCGCCGTGGGAGACGTGGAGTTGGCGGCGAACTGGGAGGCAGGTGCCTTTGTGGAGTTCTTACCTCGTCTCGGGGACGGGGAAGCACCACAGACAGATCCCCTCGCCCGGGAGAGCTGCTTTTTCCGCGCCGGGATGAGGCTTTGCGTGGACACCTTTTTTTCTCTCTGGTTTTTTTGGGCAAGTTGTTATCCGTGCCGGAGTCGCGGAGCGCTGCGCCTGGGTAATGGAGCTTGGATGGTGCACTGGGTCTGGGGTGGCAGGCGGGTGGGGGAGGGGGCGGGCAGCCCGAGGGTCGCGCTCTCTGCCAGCGTTGCAGTTCCAGTATTTATTGATTTGTGTGAGTTGTTTGCATGTCTGCTTATCTCGGGGGCGATTCTGTGCTGTTCTCTACCTTGTTCAGTCAGCAGTGAAATGTCTGCTCATTGCTGTTGTCTGGACAGGTCCTGTGGCTAGAGGAGGGAGAGTTGTCTGCCCAGGGGCGGCGGGCACTGGCGAGGTTCCCCACCCGGAGACCGGGTACCTGTTTGTATAGTGATGGGTGGCAACGACTCTGCAGCCGGCTGCAGCCCAGGCTGTGTAAGGAATTTTGCGTAGGTTTCCGACCAAGCGGCTCCTTTTGACTCCCGCGTTATTTTTAATTTACTTTTGGTATCATTATTATACCAAAAGTATCATTATACCAAATAATATCATTATTATAATATATCATATTAATTGAGCAATATTGTGGTTACCAGATTCTCCCCATTATCAAGTACCCACCACACACCCCTTTACAGTCACCGTCCTCCGTTATTTTTAAAACGTTTTTAGGACTAGGGCAACAAAGGTGCTTATGGTGGGATCGCTGTACCTTCCAGTAAAATGAGGAAATGTGTGTGTGAGTGCCAACACTCTGCCCCTACCCAGGCTCCCTGGCTCCCTTTCTCCTTCCCCTCCTGGATGCAAAACGCGAGTTTCTGTAACCTTTACTGGGAATTTTAGATTTTGTGCGGATTTCCTGTCTGGAAGCAGGTAAGAAAGTTTTAACTGGTTCATGAAGTTTCCTTCCAATTGTAAACATTTACAATATGTTGGGCTGACACTGAAATCACACTGCTTTCATGAGTGATTTTTAGTTATTAGAGCAAACATTCACTTTTTGAAAACTTTATCTATGTTTTAGTTTGACATCATTTATATACACTTTCATGAGCAACATTGTGCCTACTAGATTCCTCCTATTATCAAGTCCCCACCGTACACCCCATTACTGTCAGTGTCCATAAGCATAGTAAGATGCTACAGAATTACTACTTGTCTTCTCTGTACTATACTGCCTTCTCCGTGCCCCCCCTCTACATTATGTGTGCTGATCATAACGTCCCCTTTTCCCCCTTATCCCTCCCTTCCCACCCATCCTCCCCAGTCCCTTTCCCTTTGGTAACGGTTAGTCCATTCTTGGGTTCTGTGAGTCTGCGGCTGTTTTGTCCCTTCAGTTTTTACTTTGTTCTTATACTCCACAGTGCAATCATTTGATACTGTCTTTCTCCACCTGGCTTATTTCACTGAGCATAATACGCTCTAGCTCCATCCATGTTGTTGCAAATGGTAGGATTTGTTTTCTTCTTATGGCTGAATAATACTCCATTGTGTATATGTACCACATCTTCTTTATCCATTCATCTACTGATAGACACTTAGGTTGCTTCCATTTCTTGGCTATTGTAAATAGTGCTGCGATAAACATACGGGTGCATATCTCTTTTTCAAACGGGGCTGCTGCATTCTTAGGGTAAATTCCTAGAAGTGGAATTCCTGGGTCAAATGGTATTTTTACTTTGAGCTTTTTGAGGAACCTCCATACTGCTTTCTGTTAGGCTGGAGAAAGGAAAAACAGACATGCAAACAGAACAGAGAGATGCCATAGAGGAAGAACAGACCAGACCCCAAACAGACCAGACCCCAAAGTCCATGCCGTATATAGAAAGGGGACAGCTCTTCCTGAATTCCATCCTTCTGATGTGCCAACTAAGACTCCGATGTCAGCCTCCTCCCTCTTGGAAAGAAAAACAAAAGTTTCTAGTTGTCTATTGTGTCACCTTTAGCCAATCATACCTCTCCACAAACCCCTAGGATAGCTTGCCCACTCCTCCCCCTCCTAATCCCTTATAAGCCCCCCACCTCCCTAACCGGGTGTGACTTCTCTGGCCTGTGACAAGAAGGCCACAGAACCTCACCCAGGGGTATTTAAATAAATTACCTGGCCCTTTGTTGCCTCTCTTTGCCTGCTTATTTCGGCTAGAATTTATCTTACACTTTCCACAATGGTTGAACTAGTTTACATTCCCCCCAGCAGTGTGGGAGGGTTCCCCTTCTCCACATCCTCACCACGATTTGTTGTTGTTTTGTCTTTTGGATATTGGCCATCCTTACTGGTGTGAGGTGATATCTCATTGTGGTGTTAATTTGCATTTCTCTGATGACTAGTGATGTGGAGCATCTTCTCATGTGTCTGTTGGCCATCTGAATTTCTTCTTTGGAAAAGTGTCTGAAACCCCATTTTTTAATTGGGTTGTGTTTTGGTTGTTGAGGTATGTGAGCTCTTTATATTTTGTATGTCAACCCCTTAGGGGATATGTCATTTATGAGTATATTCTCCCATACTGTAGATGCCTTTTTCTTGTACTGATGGTATCCTTTGCTGTACAGAAGCTTTTTAGTTTAGCAGAGTCCCAAATGTTGATCTTAGCTATTTTTTCCCCTTGCCCGAGGAGATATGTTCATGAAAAAGTTGCTCACGTTTATATTAAAGAGAGTTTTGCCTGTGATTTACTTTTAAGAGTTTTAAGGTTTCATGACATACATTCAGATCTTTGATCCATTTCACGTTTACTTTTGTGTATGTAATTAGACAGCAATCCCATTTCATTCTCTCTGTCACATGTAGCTGTCCAGACAATAGCAATGAGCAGATAGTTCATTGCTGACTGAACAAGAGGTACAGAACAGCACAGAATCACCCCCGAGATAAGCAGACATGCAAACAACTCACACAAATCAATAAACACTGCAACTGCAACGCTGGCAGCAGAGTGTGCGACCCTTGTGCCATCTGCCCCCTCCCCACCTGCCTGCCACCCCAGACCCAGCGCACCATCTAAGCTCCATTACCCAGGCACAGTGCTCCGCAACTCCGGCCCGGATAACAACTTCCCCCCGAAAAAAAAAAACAGAAAAAAGGTGTCCACGCAGAGACCCATCCCGGCGTGGAAAAAGCAGCTCTCCCAGGCAAGGGGATCTGTCTGTGGTGCTTCCCCGTCTCTGAGACCAGGTAACAACTCCACAGAGGCACCTGCCACCCAGCTTGCTGCCAGCTCCATGTCTCCCACAGCGGCAAGTAGGTGCCCGCTCATGCCCAGAGTCCCCAGTGGCCCCATGGAAAATGGACCACACTCCCAGGTCTCACCTCAGCATGGCCAGCTGGGACCCAAGGAGCGGGGCCACTGAGGGACCTGCGCCTCTGTCCTGCCACCCCCCCATTCCTTGGGCCCACCTTGCCAGCCGGTCCCAACTTCATTGCTGCTGGCCCAGGCCGGTGCACCCACGGCGCGCTCCGCCGAGACCCACGCATGACAACACACAGTCCGCACCCAGCCTGGCCCAGTGAGGCGCTAAAGAGTGGGGAAAACCCGCTCCACCAAAAGCAGAAAAGTGCCCGGCCATGTCCCAGTGGACTGCCCAGTGCTGGGGGTGCACCAACGGTGAACCGTCCTGGAGGGCGGCAGCAGCAGCAGGAGCCGCCAGCCAGAGAGACTGGGTAAGAGACTCAACCATTCAGGGAGAGCAGAGTGCCCACGGCACGGGTCTGGCAGCTGTGGCAGAGGAGTGAGGCAGAGAGCACTCCAATCCACTTAACCATCCCTGCTCCAGCTGCCCCAGCTGCCTGGCTTCCCCTTACTCCATCGCTCCCTGGTCCCCTCCTCTATTAACCATTTCTGCACCACCAGCTCGTCAGCTTTCCACGCCAACATCTGGGGCCATCCGTCTGCTCCTCCTGCGGTCATCTGCATGTTCAAGCCATGTCCTGCGCCTCCCCACACTGCACCTGGTTTAACACTCGCAGCTTTATGACATCACATTCCTCAGACCTAGAGCCACTTGCTCTATGGCAGGAACCTCGTTGCTAGGGAGAAGACGCTGCATCCAGTAGTGAGGGAAACATTTTCCTCAGGTGTAGTGGGATGGGTAGGGGACCACTGGGAGACTTCAGTGAAAACAATAAAATATTACTGAGAAAGGGTGCGTGGGGAGTGAGGGGGAAGGGGATTAAAGGGCATTATGATTTAGCACACATAATGGAGGGGGGGGTCACGGGAGAGCAGTACAGCACAGAGGAGACAAATAGTAACTATAGCATCTTACAACACTGATGGACAGTGACTGCAATCGGGAGTGGGGGGAACTTGGTAATATCGGTGAATGTAGTAACGACAGTGGTCCTCAGGGTAATCCTTCATAGCATTGCATATCAATGATACCATTGTAAAAAAAAACATTACTGAGAAAAATTAAATAAGACTTGAAGAAATGAAGAGAGGTGACATGTTCACGTATTCAAAGATTCAGTTGGATGACGGTTCTTCCTATATCGGCTGTAGATTCAACATAATTCCCATCACAATCTCACAGGCACTGCTTCCGGGCTCTGCTTACTTCTTCAAAGGTCAGTGGCAACCCCCACCAATGGGCTACAGCCCACATTGTCTTTTGCAATGTGTGCAACAAATGCTGATGTAACCATTGGGCTACAGCAGAGGCAGGCTTTCCTTCCAGCCAACACAGGTGGGTCAATGTGTCTGCTTCATCATTCCCTGGAGATGCCAAAGGCAAACGGCCAGACACATGGTATATGGTAACTGTCTTAGTCTGACTAAAGGCCCATAGGTCTTGCCACAGCTCTTGCCCACAAAGGGGCCAGTGACCAACCATCCAGTTGGCACAGCACCATGTTGGTAGCCACTGAGTCAAGCCCAGTAGACAGCCCAGCTGTCAGTGCACACAACTACAGGGAGGGGCATGATCATGCTGGGTGATCATGAGCCATAATGCCCGTGACTCAGTCCATTGACTGCTCTTCCCCTCTGTCCTCTAACATCTGTATTGTCTTAGTCTTAGGATAGAAAGTCACAGCCCTCCACTTCAGGGGCTGCCCACAACTGGAGCTGTCTGTAAAAAAAGCATCTTCAGGTATAGGGGCTTTTTCCTGCTGATAAGGACTCTCAGCTACCAATGGCTCAAGTACAAGTGCTTCTTGCTTTCCACTCGTATACATCACTTGCCCAAATAAGCATCGCAGAACTTGACTCAAGGGGCTATCAGAGAGGGTGTTATACTGCTGCAAGTATGTGCCCCCATTTGGCCAGTGTATGTGTCTGTGCCATGCCACTCCCTGGCCTTTGGGGCCAGTCTCACATCCACCCCGTGATGGGACAGGTGGTTATTACCTTGGTCGGAGCTGTTCCGGTAATGGGCTCCATAGCCAGCAAGGCGTGCTACACAGAAGGCAGTTGCTTCTCTTTCAAGGGCTACCAGACCTCTGCTCCTTTCCATAATTGTGACCAGAATCCAATAGGTTGGCATGTCCAAGCTGCTGCCAAAGGCCCCATCCATAACCATCTCTGTTTACATGAACATCTAGCTCACAGGGCCTTGATGAATCCACTACACTGAAGGACTACAATGGCCTTGACTGCTTGCTTAGTAGCAGTAAACACAGCTGTACAGGTCTCATAATGGTCCCACCTGATGCCCTTTTGTACCAACTGGTGTAAGGCCTTCAGAATTTGTACCAAGTGTGGGGTAAACACCCTCCAGTAGCCCAAAACACACAAAAACTCGTACGACTGATTGCCACATTGGCAGGGGTAGGGAAATCATGGACATTGTCTATGACTACATCTGGGATAACTTTAGTTTTACCTGATCAGACAACCCCCAAGAACTTGACAGGCAAGCCAGGTCCCTGAACCATCCCTATCAAAATACCCACAGCATTCTTCAACAAACTGGAACAAATAGTTTTAAAATTCATAAGGAACCAAAAAGACCCTGAATAGCCAAAGCAATCCTGAGAAGGAAGAATAAAGCAGGGGGGAGATTATGCTCCCCAACTTCAAGTTCTATTGCAAAGACACACTAATCAAGACAATTTGGTACTGGCACAAGACAGACCTGTAGCTCAATGGAACAGAATAGAGAGTGCAGATATAAACCCACACATACATGGCCAATGAATACATGATAAAGGAGTCATGGACATACAATGGGGAAATTTCAGCCTCTTCAAACAGCTGGTGTTGGCAAAACAACAGTTACATGTAAGAGAGAGAATGAATGGGATTACTGTCTAACTCACACACAAAAGTAAACTTGTAATGGATCAAAGACCTGAATGTAAGTTATGAAACCTTAAAACTCTTAGAAGTAAATCATAGGCAAAACTCTCTTGAATATAAACATGAGCAGCTTTTTCATGAACATGCCTCCTTGGGCAAGGGAAACAAGCAAAGATGAACAAGTGGCACTATATCAAACTAAAAAGCTTCTGTACAGCAAAGGACACCATCAGTACAAGAAAAAGGCATCTCTACAGTATGGGGGAATATATCCATAAATGACATATCCCATAAGGGGTTGATATCCAAAATATAAGAGCTCATGCACCTCAACAAAAAAGCAAATAACCCAATTAAAAAATGGACAGAGGAGCTGAACAGACACTTCTCCGAAGAAGAAATTCAGATGGCCAACAGTCACATGAAAAGATGCTCCACGTTGCTAATTGTCAGACAAATGCAAATTAAAACCACAATGATATCACCTCACACCAGTTAGGATGGCCAACATCCAAAAGACAGACAAAAACACATTCTGGCAAGGATGTGGAGAAAGGGGAACCCTCCTACACTGCTGGGGGGAATGTAAATTAGTTCAACCATTGTAGAAAGCAGTATGGAGGTTCCTCAAAAATCTAAAAATAGAAATACCACTTGACCCAGGAATTCCACTCTTAGGAACTTATCCTAAGAAAACAGGATTGCAAATTCAAAAGGACATATGCACCCCTATGTTTATCACAGCACTATTTAAAATAGCCAAGATGTGGAAGCACCCTAAGTGTCCATCAGTAGATGAATGGATAAAGAAGATGTGGTACATGTATACAAAGGATAAGCCATAAGAAGAAAACCAATCCTACCATTTGCAACAACATGAATGGAGCTAGAGGGTATTATGCTCAGTGAAATAAGCCAGGTGGAGAAAGACAAGTATCAAATGTTTCACTCATCTGTGGAGTACAAGAACAAAGCAAAAACTGAAGGGGCAAAACAGCAGCAGACTCACAGAACCCAAGAATGGAATAGCAGTTACCAAAGGGAAAGGGACTGGGGAGGATGGGTGGGAAGGGAGGGTTAAAGGGGCAAAGGAGGCATTAGGATTAGCACACAATGTGGGTGGGAGGGGGGCACTGGCAAGGCAGTCCAACACAGAGATGGCAAGTAGTGATTCTATAGCACCTTACTACGCTGATGGACAGTGACTGTAATAATGGGGGACTTGATAATGGGGGTCTAGTAACCACAATGTTGCTCATGTAGTTGTTCATTAATGATACCAAAATTAAAAAAACCTTGTACTTAGTGAAATAAGGCAGACACAAAAGTACAAATATTATATGATTCTACTTATATGAAATAGGTAGAATAGTCAAATTCATAGAAAGTGAATTAAAGTTTACTAGGGGCTCGGTGTGTGGAGAAGAATGGGGAGTTTTTGCTTAATGATTATAGAATCTATTTGGTGTCTTGAAATGTTTTGTAATTAGATAGTGGTTATGGGTGTACAGCTTTGTGAATGTAATTTATACGATTGAATTGTACACTTAAGAATGGTTAAAATGGCAGTAAATAAATAGGTGCCTTCATTCTCCTATGCCAAATAGACTGGCAGAATTTGAAAAATGGGTTTAAGCATTAGCTTATGGCGTGTAGAAATGAATCTTTATTCTGAGGAAGATAATTTGGGAGCAATTCTAATGGGCAAAATGGAAACAGCAGTGTTTCACAGGAACCAAAGAAAGATATTTCATACTTTGTTCAGCAGGTTCCTATTCCTGGAAGAGAATTCTCTGAAAGATACACAAAAGGTCCACTTGAGTCTTGTCATTGACAGCTGATTACAACAATCCAAACCAGAGCATATTTGGGTTGGTAGAAATTTTCCGTTAAGTTCATGTAAGTTTTCCTATCGATGGTTTAAAAAAATTCCTTTAAAAATTACTATCTAAGCTTATCTTAGACACGAAATGTATAGTCTTTGTTAGTATCAGCAAAACATACCAGCTCTCACAGAGGCAAAATTTGAAACTAATACTTTCAAACAATTACTTTATCTGTGCTTGGATTACCACTTGGATTAGGATTTAAACTTCCTATCTGTAAAATACATTTCTTCAGGGAAATTTGAAATCCTTGGACTTACTTCTGTTTCAGTTCATCTTGAAATCTTAACCATTTTGGAGGATAAAGAAGGTGAGGGAAATGGGGAGAAATGGTCATTGTCTGACGAGGGATGAAGGCACAAAACAGAAAAGGCTCTTTGTGGCTCCACAGAGGACAGAGCCAAAATGGTTGTACCAGAATCAGATATGACCAAAAACCAGGCCATGTACTTCTCCCCAAACCTGCATGGCCAAACAATGTCCAGAAATACCTATTGGGCACCACTTAGCATGGAAGATCCATGAAGGGAAGGTTTTGTTTAGCTCACTGCTCTGTCCTTAATTCCTCAGAGTTCCTGGCATAAAGGAGGCCCTCAATAAATATTAGTTGAATGAATAATTTAATGAAGGAATGAATTAGGATAATCCCCAAACTCAGCAACAATTATTTACTGCCATGGACATCTACCCTAACCCTTTGAAGAAACCATGTTTCACTCAGGGGCAATAAATATACTCAGGCTTAGAGAACTATTTAGAAACAGAACCAAGATTATTTATCCCCAGCTTGAAATGCTTGATAGTATCACCAAAACTAAGCACTATGTCAGGCCCATGACATCTCTTTGTATCTCCGTCTGTTCTGCTTTTCTAGCTACACCTTTCTCTTCCCTCTCACCCCATCTTGAATTTTATTCTTTAGCAATACTGAATAATTTAAATTCTCCAAGTGCATGGAGCTGTCATATGACTTAGTGCCTTTGCACATTCAGTGTCCTTTGCCTGAAATACCAGAGAACCCAGCCAAATAAGACCCTCCTCCTTAAGACCCAGGTCAGGTGTGACCTCCCCAGAGCCCTTCCTGATCATATGCCCTTAACTCCAACCTCTGCCGGGTAAACAAGATTCTCACCCTATCTCTGTACTGTGTGCACGTTCATTGCCGTATTTTAACAACCTGTTGCAATTTATCTGATTATGGTTTTACTCTCCCACTGGATTAGGAGCTCCCTGAGGGCTACAGTGGATCTGCTTCAATAAACATTTATTGGAGGTAGAAACCAATGAACAAATGAGTAACCCAGTCAGTCCTCCTGGACCCCTTGGCCCTTCCTTAGCCCATCTCATCATGGTCCCATCAGTTATATACATGGGGGAACACTGAGGAAACTAAATAAAAAGACTAAAATACATACATGTAAATAAAATACTCATACGGCCTGAAGCAAAGGAGAGTAGGAAGAAAATAGCTGGTCATGTTTTCACAGGTACAGTTCCACAGGGGGAAGTTATGGGTCTGCTACTCAGGCACCAAATGCTTAAACACAGGCAGGGACTGCTCCCAAGTCTCAGAGCTCACTTGCCTGGGACAAGCTAAGACGATGGCTCACTGGGGCTTCAACTGCATGGAACTGTGACTTAGGAAGAGCCCCAGAGGGCTCAGATGCATTCAGCCCATAGGAACACTCAGGAGGCTTGACCCCAAGAGAAAGGACCTCCTTTCATGTGGGAAGGAAAGTGTAACAGAAGGCACTGAAGGGGTCTAGAGCTGGGGCAACAGACTTCTGATAAAGGGCCAGTAAGCAAATATTTCTGGCTTTCTAGGCCACATGGCTGTGACTGCTACTCATCTAGGCCATTGTAGCACAGACGCAGCCACATGCAATATGTACATAACTAATGGGCTGTGAACCAATAAAACTTTATTTACACACACTGAAATTCAAATTCCATACAGTTGTTATGTGTTACAAAATATTCTTCTTTTCCATTTAAAAATGTAAAAACTGGATTTAGCTCAGGGGCCGTGCAAAAATATGCACTGGGCTGGGTGTAACCAGCTGACCAGGTTTGGCCTCTGAGCTGAAGTTTGCCAATTTCTCATCCAGTGTGAAAAAATCTGGCAATGTAATAATGGCTAAAAATCTTCATTCTGAAAACAAGTACTGTACTAGTTTACTCAGAATGCCCATTAATTGACCTACTCTAAATTCTCAGTATCTCCTGGATTTGGATATTTTAAATCCAAATAAATATAATGCTCATGAAAGACTTTACCAACTGAAATGCTTTTGGTTTTATCTTGTTTCCTTCCATGATACAGACGGGATATATAGTATATGTATTTGCCTATTTATATTCCAATGCTCCAAAATGACTAACATCCATGAAAAATATAAGGGACCTACACAGTCACAATTTATGTGTCCCCTGCGAGACTTCCATAAGAGTCCAGCAACTGCCCGTTACCATCTGCCTCTCCATTTCTGTGTGGGCTAGCCCACTTAGACATCACCTGTTGTCACAGCCCAGTCCTTTATGCAACCACACACCACCCACAACAGCAAACTGCTCTTTAATTCTCTTGAGTGAATTATCATTTATTTTTAAAATGTTTAAAATAATTCTATTATTGTTTGGATGTATCTGCTATTTAGACTCCTTGGTGTGCCAGTTATGAGTCATCAAAATTGTTTATTTCCATTTCATTATAGGATCCCTTTAAATGCTAAGCTTTCCTAATTCAAATGAAACATAAGTGAATTAACTTTTCAGGGAGCTATCTGTTGGTCAACCTGCAGTATCTCAGAAAATCCTGCTATCTGCTCTCTGATTAGAAGTCCTCCTCATTCTACTCCATCACATCAGATTCTGATTCCTCTAAAAATACCACCTTTCTGAGACAAAACCAAGTGATTTCTAGGCCTGTCTAGTTTTTACAGGGCAGAGGATCAGGAGGGAACAGAGGGAGGCAAGTTCAAAACGAGCCCCGTAGATCATCTGATGTGTCAGCAAGACCCAGGTTCAGTAACATCGTCCCTGTTTCAGTGACTTGTGACCTTGACATTCTTGGTTCTGCCAAACCACCATTCCCATGGTCAAGAATAAAAAAAGGAAAATTTCCTCATCCCATCATTCTATGCCTTTCAGTGTATCCTGAACTGCCCCTGAGGAGCTCAATAAATTATATTCTTCAGACCAATTTTCCTCCATCCAGCATTTCTATCAAGCAAGAATGGTTAAAACAAATAGTGATGGGCCCTGGGAAGACAAGAAACTAGGCTTTCATTTCACGACAGAGATTTGGACAACTCCAGGGACACATCATAAGCCACCATCAATTAGTCAGTCAACTAACCTATCTGTTTTTGTAGTTTTCTACTTCTCTGTCCCTGCTCCAGCCCCACTCACCCCCTCTTTAAAACAGTCACCTCTACATGGATCAGAGTGGAGCCCAGGTTTGTATATACTTCAGTCTTTTTTTATCTACTGCAATAGTACTGAATGAAATCTGTATTTACCACCTTCAACTAGTGTTGGGCTTTTTCTTTAACAGAAATGTGAGGGTAAGTTGGTTAAGGGTTGTCAGTAGAATTTTTTTCTTTGATCTAAACAAGAATGAAATTTTAAAAAGCAAACACACCAAAAATCCAACCAAGACTATGAATAAATTCTAGGAGGAATGCCCCAAATTGGGATAAAGCATTTATAAAGAAACCTCCCATTGGGGATAAAGCAGCTTTATGAGGAGGTGCTTTCTAGAGCTGTGACTCTGTACCATCAGGAGACAAACTTAAGGGCCAAGCCAGCAGTTACAGGTGCAAGGACTCTGACTACCTGAGTCTTTGGGGACACTAAATACCAATCCTGGGCACACACTGCCCTAGGCTTGTCATTACAGGACATCGATAAACACTTTCCTGTCTAAGCTGCTTTAAACATGGTCTTCAGGTCAAACATATCCTAACAGATTGACCCCATGGGGTTAAGAGCTTCCTGAAAGATGGCAGAAAGCAGTAGTGCCTGAGGAATGGTACTGATCGTGATTCAACTGCAGGTGACAGAAACTTGATCTAAAACTTTAGTAGAGAAAAAGGAATATATTGATGTACGTAAGTAACACATCCAGGCTTGTTTTAGATTCTGGCAGAGCTGGACTCGTGTGCTGACCAAGCCCTCCTTCTCATCTGTTTTCTATGGTGTCAACCTCACCCTCAGTAGGTTTGTCCCACTTTGTGGGGCAGGTTGCCCCCAGCAGCAGCAGGCGTGAATTCCTCCAGCCTGATAACCCCAGTGGGAACAGAGCTCCAGCAAAGTCTCACTGACCTGGCTTAGGTTTCTGCCCATTTCTTAATCACTGACCATGGCCAGGGGATGTGAGTTCTAATTGGCCAGGCCTACATCACAGTGATGTGACCAAGCCAACAGGAAAGAGCAGCCACAGAAAAGTCAGGGTGCCATTACCAAAAGCAAGAGACAGGCAGAAACAACAGACAGCCACAAATGGGGGGACTGATGAGTTAAATCTTAGACTCTCACTGCCAGGCTACTACAGCTGTGCTGATTCCCTGAAAATGAGAGTGGGCCCCCCCTCTCCCACCTCACTCACCCTCATTATTTTGCAAACTACAGAGAGCAGGAATATGCTGTACTATTCCTTAGCAGATACTAATTACCCAAGGGCTCCACCACTAGCACATACAGGATATAAACCAAGGATCAACCTGGTGGAAACCATCTTTACAGTCACAGTATCACCTCTGCTCAAACAATATGTCAAATGAAAGGTAACATAAATGATCTAGTGTGAACCCCTCAGTTTATAGTAAAAAATCCTGAGGCCCAGGGAAGGTAAGTGGCGTGGCCTGGATCTCAAAGCCAGGGCCGGGCCTCTCCCCAGCCCAGTGCTAACCACTGCACCACGGGGCCACCCAGAATGCCAATATATGAGACTCAGGGAAAATTAAAGTTCTCTCTCTCCTTTCTTAATGGTTTTCTCTAGTGTAACTGTGCCATCATTGAAGGGGAAAAGCAACAAAAATAACAGATACAAGACTGTTAAATTGCTGTTGTTTTTATCCCTCAGCTCTACAGACCTTTGATGGTGTGGACTTGTTTTTGAGTGTTTCCTTTGTTTGTTGGGAAGAGGTAGAGAGAGCAGCAAGAATGGAGAAAGATGGGCAAGAGAGAGCCCTCAGAGCCAGAAAGATGTATCTGAGTCCCAGGGCCTCGGAAGATGGACACTCCCCATCCTTGGGTTCAATGCTTATCTGCTTACTGGCCTAGGAGAGGCAGCTGCCAGGCATGGAACATTTATCCTGTGACATTCCATCCCCAGTCTCCATGGGATAAACAGACAAAGCCCATGATACTTTGTGTGCATCCAGTGCTTTGCACCAGGCTCAAGATCTTTCCTGTCACAATGACAAACCATCCAAACAAGGTGTGGCAGGGGGCGCCCAACAGCGGAAAATGTGGGAAATGGCCAGGACACCACTGAAGAGGACCAGGTTGTACAACCCAACCCTAGGGCCACAGATTTGGAAGAGACAACCCCTCTCCAGAGTAACTCTGCTGCCCAAGCTCCGCCTGCCAGGTCACAAGCTTGGGATTTCTGCCCTGATGCCCAGAACAAGCTCTGCTGACCAACCTGCTCCAGACAGTACACTGGAAAACATTCTTAAGGTGCTGATGTAGGGCAGGGAAATGAGACAAACATCATGATTAACTTTTCCTGCCTATGATGAAAAATGCTGAGATATAAACAGTATAGTAAGAAAGGAAGGACTCCATCTTCAGGCTAAGATTCCATGTTAAAAACCAGGGACTTAGGTGGTAAGATTCCTAACATACTCTTTGGCAATCAGACAATAACCCTATAATCCTGGAGAGAGGAAATCCTGGGGCAAAATACCTCTAAAATCAGTCAAAGAGAAAAATAAAGTTTAAACCCATTTATTGCTTACAAGCTGCAGTCCGGGCCATCTCCCTCCCCCTGCTCCAGAGGAAGCCAGCAAGCAAGCCAGCCCCTCCCTTTAAACTCTCAGGCTCAGACACGCCCTCGGTTGCCCAGGTAATTACCCATTGACATGGAGATGAACTTCTCTCCACCCCTGAAGAATGAAGCAAATGCACTAAAGCCAGGTGAGATACTGTGGAAATGCTACAATTTTACCCACAGGTCACCCTCCAGAAATCTCGCCTTACACTCATTCCCCTTCTTCTGCAATGGTCCCTGGGTGAGAAAACTGGAGCATTGTGACCAGACTAATGACACAACAATAGCAACAGCATAAAATCATGACAATACTCAAGCCAGAGGATTCAGCTAGGTTCAAAGTCTTATGCACATTAAGTAAGTCCATAGCCCATCCATTCCATAGACAGGCAGTAGCTGAGGGTTCAGAGCAACCATCATGCAGCAGCTACAGCCAGGGCCACAAGGACTGTAGCAGAAAATTATCTTAAGGGAGAGAAGATACATGTTTTAGTGATATAAGCATAGGCAAATCTTGTCCATCAAGTAGGATACACGCAAAAGAGTGGTCTTGTGATAAAATAGTGGCAGGAATGGGATCTCATCCTGGTCTGTATACCAGACTTTTCACTCCTCTCCCTGTAGGAGTTACAGATGGGTCAATATATAGGGCTATGGGAGGTACATGCACTGGCCATAAAGATAAAACTAAACTTCCCCACAAGATGCTCTTACCTCCTGATGTTTTGGGTACACTACCATGACCTTTGGGGACCATTCAGCTGTTACTCCAGGAATACACACAAGGCCAGCTTCCAGGCCTTTCTTTAAGGTGCCAGAAGGGCCAGCCATCACTGGTTTATGTGTCGAAATGTCCAGGGTCACATCCATTCAACAGTGTCTCTAGGGCTTAATGCAGTAGGGGCTGGCAGCAGGATGTTCCTCTGCTGGCCATATCCTGGCTTCATACCTCTTCTTTGGTTTGAACATACAATTGTAAAGGAGAGGCAGCAAGGTGTGTGAGCGTATCCTCGGGTCTTAAAGCTCCTTTACGTGGCTTCTCATTCAAACGCCACAGCACTGTCCATAGGTGAACTGACCAACCCTGTAGACTATTGGTGTCCGACTTCAGGCCAGATTTCAACAAACCGTTGTACCTCTCTATCATTCCTGCCCCAGTAGGATTACGTGGTACATGAAATTTCCACTTTATTCCTAATTGTTGCACCCATTCTTGTAACGCATGTCCAGTTGTGTGGGTGCCTTGATCACTCTCAATCACCTGCGGCCAGCCAGAGGCTGCAAAGAGATGCTCCAGGACCCTCTTGGTGGTTTACTGTTCTGCATGACTTGCAGAAAAGGCAGCCAATAGTCCAGTAGCTGTGTCCACACAAGTCATGGCATACTGATATCCTTATATGGGCAGAGACCCAATATAGTCTATTTGCCACCTGACAAGGGGTATTGGCTCCCTTACTATTGTCCCTTATTGCTGTGGGACTCAGTGTAAGTCCCTCTGAGAGAACAGAAGGCACTCCTTCTGTGCTCTGCTGACTTCTTCAAAGGCCAATGGCAAGCCTCACTGACGGGCTACAGCCCACATTGTTTTTTGCCCCGTGTGCAACAAACACTGCTGCAGCCATTGGGCCACATCAGAGGCAGGCTTTCCTTCTAGCCAGCACACCTGGGCCAATGTGTCTGCTTCATCATTCCCTGGAGATGCCAAAGGCAAATGGCCAGTCACATGATATAAGGTAACATTCTTAGTCTGACCAAAGGCCCATAGGTCTTGCCACAACTCCTGCCCCCAAAGAGGCCAGTGACCAATCACCCAGTTGGCATGGTACCATCCTGGTAGCCACAGGGTCAAACCCCATTAGATGGCCCAGATGTCAGTGCAGACAACTATGGGAGAGGGCTCCTGGGTGATCACGAGCCATACTGTGCACAACTCAGCCCATTGACTGCTCTTCCCCTATTCATCCTCCATCCATTGTCCAAGTCTTAAGATGGGAAGCAACAGCCCTCCATTTCGGGGGCTGCCCACAACTGGAGCTATATCCAAGGATCTGTACCAAGCATCTTCAGGTATAGGGGCTTTTCCCTCCTATAAGGAGTCTCGGCTGCCAATGGCTTAAAAGCAAGTTCTCTGATGAACATAGATGCAAAAATACTCAGCAAAATATTAGCAAACAGTATTCAATAACACATCAAAAAGATCATCCATCATGATCAAGTGGGATTCATCCCAGGGATGCAAGGATGGTACAACATTCGAATACCCATCAACATCATCCACTACATCAACATAAAGAAGGACAAAAACCACATGATCATCTCCATAGATGCTGAAAAAGCATTCAACAAAATTCAACATCCATTCATAATAAAAACTCTCATCAAAATGGGTATAGAGGGCAAGTACCTCAACATAATAAAGGCCATATATGACAAACTCACAGCCAAAATTATACATAACAGTGAGAAGCTGACAGCTTTTCCTTTAAAATCAGGAACAATACAAGGATGCCCATTCTCCCCACTTTTATTCAACATAGTTCTGGAGGTCCTAGCCATGGCACTCAGACAACACAAAGAAATAAAAGGCATCCAGATTGGCAAGGAAGACGTCAAACTGTCCCTGTTTGCAGATGACATGATATCGTACATAAAAAAACAAAAGAATCTATTCCAAAAGTACTAGATCTAATATCTGAATTCAGCAAAGTTGCAGGATACAGAATTAATACACAGAAATCTGTTGCATTTATATTCATTAATGATGAACTAGCAGAAAGAGAAATCAGGAAAACAATTCCATTCACAATTGCATCAAAAAGAATAAAATACCTAGGAATAACCCTAACCAAGGAAGTGAAAGACTTATACTCTGAAAACTAAAAGACACTCATGAGAGCAATCAAAGAAGAAACCAATAAATTGAAATACATCCCTTGCTCATGGATAGAAAGAATTAATATTGTCAAAATGGCCATTCTGCCTAAAGCAATCTACAGATTCAATGCAATCCCTAACAAAATATCAACATCATTTTTCAATGAACTAGAGCAAATAGTTCTAAAATTCATATGGAGCCACAGAAGGCCCCGAAAAGCCAAAGCAATCCTGAGAAGGAAGAATAAGGCAGGGGGAATTATGCTTCCTGACTCCAAGCTCTACTATAAAGCCACAGTAATCAAGACGATTTGGGACTACAGACCCATAGACCAATGGAACAGACTAGAGAGTCCAGATATAAACCCAAGCATATATGGTCAATTAATATACGATACAGGATCCATGGACATACAATGGGGAAATGACAGCCTCTTCAACAGCTGGTGTTAGCAAAACTGGACAACTACATATAAGAGAATGAAACTGGATTATTGTCTAACCCCATACACAAAAGTAAACAAAATGGATCAAAGACCTAAATATATGACATGAAACCATAAAACTCTTAGAAAAAAACATAGAAATTATTGCCTACGAGCAACTTCTTCATGAACATATCTCCCTGGGCAAGGGAAACAAAAGCAAAAATAAACAAGTGGTAGTATATCAAGCTGAAAAGCTTCTGTATAGCAAAGGACACCATAAATCGAACAAAAAGACATCCTACAGTATGGGACAACATATTCATAAATGACATATCTGATCAAGGATTGACATCCAAAATATATAAAGAGCTCACACACCTCGACAAACAAAAAGCAAATAATCCAATTAAAAAATGGGCAGAGGATCTGAACAGACACTTCTTCAAAGAAGAAATTCAGATAGCCAGCCAACAGGCACAGGAAAAGATGCTCCACATCCCTAATCATCAGAGAAATGCAAATTAAAACCACAATGAGAGTTCACCTCACACCAGTAAGGATGGCCAACATCCAAAAGACAAACAACAATAAATGTTGGCAAGGATGTGGAGAATGGGGAACCCTTCTACACTACGTGGGGGAATGTAAAATAGTTCAACCATTGTGGAAGCAGTATGGAGGTTCCTCAAAAAGCTCAAAATAGAAATACCATTTGACCCAGGAATTCCACTTCTAGGAATTTACCCTAAGAATGCAGTAGCCCAGTTTGAAAAAGACAGATGCACCCCTATGTTTTTGCAGCAATATTTATAATAGCCAAGAAATGGAAGCAACCTAAGTGTCTATCAGTAGATGAATGTATAAAGAAGATGTGGTACATATACACAATGGAATATTATTCATCCATAAGAAGAAAACAAATCCTACCATTTGCAACAACATGGATGGAGCTAAAGGGTATTATGCTCACTGAAATAAGCCAGGTGGAGAAAGACAAATACCAAATGATTTCACTCATCTGTGGAGTATAAGAACAAAGAAAAAAACTGAAGGAACAAAACAGCGGTAGAATCACAGAACCCAAGAATGGACTAACAGTTACAAAAGGGAAAGGGACTGGGGAGGATGGGTGGGAAGGGAGGGATAAGCGGGGGTAAAAGAAGGGGGGGTTTACAATTAGTATGTATAATATTGGGGTGGGCACGGGGAGGGCTGTGCAACACAGAGAAGACAAGTAGTGATTCTACAGCATCTTACTACGCTGATGGACAGTCACTGTAATGGGATTTGTGGGGGGGGGGCTTGGTGATGGGGGGAGTCTAGTAAACATAATGTTCCTCATGTAATTGTAGATTAATTATACCAAAAAAAATGTCCTATGACCATACAGCTCTAGGTATCAAAGAAATATTTCTAGACTGAATTATCATTATAGGTATTATTAGTACACAACTTATCAAAACAACAAATGTAATTTTTATAAATAATTATTAAACATGAAAAGTAAAGTTTTATTGGAAAAAATGACTATTAGACTTCTTACTAATATAGATGGGGTTCCTCCTCAGTATGAAGCCAATTTATAATTATTGTTGCAGTTTTTGTAAACACTCTGAGACCTTTTTCATAGAAATAAATAGATGAGAATGAAAAGAAATTTATGGGAACTATGTTGATTACCCAGAGCCTTCTATCATCAAAATTATTTTAATGATCTAATTCTCTGACAGCTTAATTAGGCCTTCCCTGAATTTTCATGAAAGCAAAGAATTAGAAATCATCTGAGTTGCAAAAGATTTATTAGTCAGTAGACTCATTGACTTTATCCTAAAAAAACAGCATTTTTTCTGGCATCCTAGAGATCTGCCTGCCCCAGGGCAATGCACCTTCATAAGCACTGCAAGAGAGGACCCTCATGCTTTCATGAAGTGAGTATTGTGAAGATACACTCCATTCCCCTGGAATGGCTAACTGCTGCTCACTCTTGGCAGAACAACTCTAGAAAAGTGTGTACATAGAAGTGGTAGACCTAGAGTTAAAAGAAAAGAGCTCCTTTCAGGCAGGAACTGAATCTCTTTATATTTACTATGTCCCACATTGCCAAGTCCAACACTAAGTCACAGAAATATTTGTTGAATAATGTGTTCAGGATAGAGGGAGTGAGTAAATGAATGGGAAGTGAGTTTGAAGGTCTCTCTGATAGACCAATCCTCCCTTTGCTAGGGCAATGATCTTCTGCAACTGAATCACCTTAAATGATTGTTCAAAATAGAAATTCCTAGGCACCACCCCATCTCTTTAATCAGAATGTCTGGAGTTAGGCCTAAGAATCTGCATTTAACAAGCACCCCAGGTAAGAGCCACTTTAGCACACAGAGTTGAGAGCAACTGGTTTATCAGAGTACTGTTGGAAGATATTTTTCAAAGGATTAATCGGAATAATCTGGATCAAACACCACTATCTTCCAAGGATCTTATAATCAAGCTCAAATTTGTAATAACCTGGTTGTCATACCCTTTTTGCAAGAAACCAGCAATCCTTATAAAAGAGATCTGCTTTCCTTGCAACCAATGTTGTAAGTTACTTGGAATTACATAAACTGCAAAGCCCCTAATATTTGTATACCACTATGCTTTAAATTCACTTCTACCTGTACTATTTCACTTAGGAGTTTGACAACTTACAGAAATTCCTGGGAAGCAGCATTCTCCCCACGCAAATTGGTAGAGGCTTTGTCTTGTCTTCAGAGCTCACCTGTCACTCTTTGGAATGCTCTCAAAGCTTTTGTCTTCCTTTTAAAGTGTCTCCAGGTAGGTAACACAGGACACAGACAGGGAACCATTTTCCAAACTAAGTCAATGATCCTACTCTGGAAGCAGCTTCTAAACGGAGCAGTAGAGCCCTCAACCACAGCAGGAACAAAACCCCTTTTCACATTCTCTACTGACCACATGCAGACTTTCTCTTTCCATGGGAGATTTTTAAAGCTTAACAGAGAAATCACGAACCCAGTAGGTCTACAGTGCCAACTCAACTCTGCTCGCTTCTCTTCTCCTTCTCCACAGTACAGAGCTTCCTCTTTCAGGACCTAAATCTTGACTTCACCTCCCCCAACAGCACTGTCTGCAGTGCGGATCACTCCTAGCATTTGTGTGCGCTGTTAAGAGTCCCTTGAAATGAAGAATTCTATTAAATTGGTTCTAGATTACTTGATGTCTTTTCTCTTAACCCTCCACTGATATGAAAGTCATTGAAATTCAAGTCATCTTAGGACTTCAAGAAATAGAGGAGCAGGATCCTTTCATTTGGAAGCCCTATATTAATACTTTTAAACCAAGTTCCCTAATCTCATGCTTACTTGAACTCTCTTAATTCTCTCTACAGGATTTCCTACAATACTTTATTATCATTTTTGAAGTATTTTTCATTACTTCCATTCTTTACTATATTCACTTTCTCAGAAACACAAGTATCCACACACAGTCACACACACACACACACCATCTCTGCATGCCAGCTCTGTGTCTGGGAGCTGTTTTACTGGGCTGTCCTACCTTTCCATTACTCCATGCCATCACCACATTCCAGGAGAGGCAACCATTTTCTTGTCCACTTCTTATTTTGATCCACATGTCACACTAAAGTGGAGCAGAAAAAATGGTTTCAGACAGACAATATTGAGTGCTTTGTTTAAGATGCTGGCCTTACATAAATGCATTTCATGTTTTCCAAAGAGGAGCCTGTGCCTTCTAGCTACAACCAGTCATTTGGTGCCATCTGCTGGACATAGACAAACAGTTAAAATTTGGAAAATCATGATAATGAGCATCTGGTGCTCATTGCCTACCTCGAACTGTTTTGAATACCGTGTTTCCTGCTGAAATAATGCTTTCTGTCCCTTTATGACAAGTCTCTCCAACTTCTAACAAATATCTCAGAAGCTAATAGATCTTCCCTACTAATCTTTCCCATTTCCTCTGCAGTTTCATGTAGCACCTTTGTTTCATGTAGTCTAGCAAGGTATGAAAATTAAGGGGCTCTTTGGTAGCCACTCTTCTTTTGTCCCTATATGCCCAGAAACCAGCATGGCGGCTGACACGGGATAGGAACGACGGAATTGTTTTGTTTTGGTTTGGGTTTTAGTGGGTTTTTAAAAATTAAATAGTATGCAATATTTTAGGATGGGGAACACAACACTCAGAAGTCTTTATTTGAGGGAGAGACTTTCCTAGACTTCCCTGAGTCGTGGGAGAGTAATGATTAAAAAGTTCCTAACTAGTCTAGTAAACATAATGTTCCTCATGTAATTGTAGATTAATGATACCAAAAAAAAAAGTTCCTAACTAGGAGCCCTCTCCCCACCTCTAAAGTATTGGATCTGTTAATAAGAGAAGTGTAGAGAAAATGGAAGTTCCATGGACAGATGTGGGGAAGTTGGGATTCCTATGGCCAGGATCCTCACTGAACCTAAACCACCTGAAGATGCAACTGGCCTGTTGCTAGGCTACCACTTCCACACCTTTAGACAATAAGTTATTATTGGACTATATAGAGAGCTCTGCCGAGTGCTCTGGGTGGAGGCAGAGATGCTAGTGCTTGTGGACCTACAGCCAGGAGAACGAGCCGGGTAATAAACCCCTTCACCCCAAAGAACATTTGCTGTCAATTTGGTCACATTGAATCAATAGTGAACTTGCCCAGGGATGAAACCCATTGGAAAGACAATTAGTGAAGTCAGCAGGGTTCATTGTGGACCAAGAAAAAAGACAGACTGCCTGAGGAGCTGAACAGACAGTTCTTCAAAGAAGAAATTCAGATGGCCAACAGACACATGAAAAGATGCTCCACATCACTAGTCATCAGAGAAATGCAAATTAAAACCACAATGAGATACACCTCACACCAGTAAGGATGGCCAACATCCAAAAGACAAACAACAACAAATGTTGGTGAGGATGTGGAGAAGGGGAACCCTCCTACACTGCTGGGGGGGAATGTAAACTAGTTCAACCATTGTGGAAAGCAGTATGGAGGTTCTTCAAAAAGCTCAAAGTAGAAATACCATTTGACCCAGGAATTCCACTTCTAGGAATTTACCCTAAGAATGCAGCAGCCCAATTTGAAAAAGACAGATACACCCCTATGTTTATCACAGCACTATTTACAATAGCCAAGAAATGGAAGCCACCTAAGTGTCCATCAGTAGATGAATGAATAAAGAAGATGTGGTACATATACACAATGGAATATTATTCAGCCATAAGAAGAAAACAAATCCTACCATTTGCAACAACATGGATGGAGCTAGAGGGTATTATGCTCAGTGAAATAAGCCAGGCAGAGAAAGACAAGTACCAAATGATTTCACTCATATGTGGAGTATAAGAACAAAGAAAAAAACTGAAGGAACAAAACAACAGCAGACTCACAGAACCCAAGAATGGACTAACAGTTACCAAAGGAAAGGGACTGGGGAGGATGGGTGGAAAGAGAGGGATAAGGGGGATGAGGGGGAAAGAAAGGGGGCATTATGATTAGCATGTATAAAAGGGGGGGCACAGGGAGGTCTGTGTAACACAGAGAAGACAAGTAGTGATTCTACAGCATACTACTGTGCTGATGTAGGACAGTGACTGTAATGGGGTTTGCTTGGGGGGGACTTGGTCAAGGGGGTAGCCTAGTAAACCTAATGTTCCTCATATAATTGTAGATTAATTATACCAAAAAAAAAAAAAAAGACTGGCTGCCCTTATGGGAGGGGTACTTCAGAGGGCTTCCCCTATGAATGGGGAGACAATGGATTGTCCCCCAATGGGTATGTGGTCTGAGATGGCTTGCCTCCTAGGGGACTGGGCCCCACCCCAGGACTAGAGGCAAGTCGAGGTGATACCTGAGGCACTATGGGTAGCCTTTGGTATAGTAAGTAGGTCTTTTGAGAGACAGAGTGCCCATGAGGCAGAGGGTACTGTAGGTTGACTGCTTCTCACAGTATTAAAAAAGTCTACAGAAGAGGACACACTCCTGAAAAACACACAAGAAATGGTGGAACGAGAATGCAAGCTGCAAACTTCTGTGGATTCCCTGAAGAAGGAAATGGCATTGATGCGAGAGGAGGCAGCACGAGAACACCGGCAACAATGTGCCAATGAAGAGGTAAAAGATTCCTTACAGAACAAGATGGCAGCACTGCCAGGTGCTCTGAAGGAGGAAAAGGTCATGAAGGAAAAAGACGAACACCTGAGGGAAGCACAAGTGGAGGTGGCATGAGAATGCCAGCTGTGAAGCATTGAGATGAAGGTAAGAGACCTTCTGAAGACAGAGGTAGCATTGCTGCAAGGCAAGGTAGAAAAGGAAAGGTTGGAGCAGAAGACGCACTTGGGGGAGGGCAGAGAAAGGTGCCATCAGCCTCAGAAATGGAAGAGCTGGGGAAGGATGAAGGGGTGGTGCCGGAGGCACTGACCCCTCCTGTATTGAAAGCACACCCAGTGGTTGTAAAGAAAATAAAGACCCAGCAGCTGAAAGCTCCCCAAGGAGAGGAGCAGCCCCTCCCCAGGTCGTGGAGCACTCTATGGTCCGCCCCTATACTCAGGCTGAGCTGGTGGATTTGGGCTCCTGGTTTAGGCAGAAGCCCTCGGAGTCATTATCAGCTTGGCTCCTGCATCTGTGGGACTTAGGGGTGGATGTAATTGTTCTGTTGGGATCAGAGATGGGAAAGCTGGCTTCCCTGACAGTGCAGCCCACCTTGAGGCAGCGATTACAAGATGCACATCAGACGCCAGGGAATCAAACCCTCCTCGATTGGCTTATGGCTACACTTCATGCTGTGTAGCCCAATCACAGTGATCTACCATCCTCTCCAGTTAGATGGAAGATGTATGCTGAACTCCAACAGGTGTTGCAAGAGCTAGGCATAAGAAATACCATCCACAGTCCAGAGAATTGTGACCCAGATGAACTAATTTTCACTACTGGGATGAGAAATATTGTGCTTCAAATGGCTTCCACATCCCTCTTTGGGTCTCTAGTGGCCATTCTTTCCCTTCACTTAGGGCAGCCCATAAGTGAGGTGACACATACAGTAGCAGCCTTAGGAAAGGCTGAAGCAATGAGAACCCAGAAAGAAATAAGACCTGTTACTCACAAGAAGAATTTAAGGGGCCCCATGAAGGTTACGTGGACCCAGATGTGGGTTGATTTAATATGGGCAGGAGCAGATGGAAGGAAATTAGATGGGAAGTCAAATAGGATCTTACTAGAGCTATGGCAACAGTTGAAACCAGAGCAGCAGTTCCAGCCATTAAGACCAAAGAGGCAGAGGTTAGAGACAGAGCCACAAGTCTGGCCTGTGTGTTTGCAAGACTTCCTGCTGCAGAACAGGCCAACCTCACTCAAGCCCACACAGGAAGATGATTGGAGAACACGGTTTGACTAAGGGAAAGGTCGAGGTATCTGCCCTGAGGGACCAGGGGGTACCAGACACCACATGTTGAAATAGCTATCCATTGGTCCCTAGTGAACATACAACGTGTCCTGGCTCTGGTGGACACAGGGGCTGAATGTTCACTGATTCATGGTAACCCTGAGTGATTCCCTAGGACCTGCACTATCATAGATGGATATGGAGGAAAGGCTATCAGAGTGAAACAAGGCCAAATCCCTTTGGGAATAGAGCATCTACCCCCAAAAGAGTACACTGCGTATATATCTCCTATCCCTGAGTATAGGTTGGCGATTGATATCCTGCAGGGTCTAGGGTTGCAGACCACTGCAGGTGAGTTCAGACTGAGAGTACGTGAGGTGAAGGCAGTTCTGAGGGGACATGCTAGGCACCTGCCCATAGCTTTGCCTGTGCCTCGGCAGGTGACTAATACCAAACAATACAAACAGCCTGGAGGACATAAAGAGATTGGAGAAACTCTCCAGGAGCTGGAAAAGGTGGGTATTATAAAGCCCACCCACAGTCCTTTCAAATCCCCAGTGTGGCCAGTAAAAAAGCCAGATGGCTCCTGGCATATGACTGTGGATTGTGGAGAGCTGAATAAAGTTATGCCCCCTATGTATGCTGCTGTCTCCTCTATTGCAGGCCTGATGGATACCTTCAGCCATGAACTAGGAACATACCATTATGTGGCGGATATTGCTAATGCCTTCTTTTCCATTGACATTGAGCAGGAAAGTCAGGAACAGTTTGCCTTCACATGGAAAGGATGGTAATGGACTTTCACCATCCTTCCACAGGGATACCTCCACAGCCCCACCATCTGTCATGGACTTGTAGCCCAAGACTTGGCTCCAAGGGAGAAACCACCAGTGGTATGGCTGAACCATTATATTGATGATGTCATTCTCATGTCTGATTCTCTTTCAGATCTAGAAGGTGCAGCACCTAGACTGCTGCAACATTTATAGAAGAAAAGATGGGCTGTGAATAGCACCAAGGTTCAGGTACCTGGTTTGTCTGTCAAATTCTTGGGGGTCATCTGGTCGGGTAAGACCAAAGTTGTACCAGAAGCAGTTATAGATAAAGTCTAGGCCCCTCCTACCCCTACTACTGTAGCAGTGCTACAGGAGTTTTGGGGTCTTCTAGGCTACTAGAGAGTGTTTATCCCACACTTGGCACAAATTCTGAAGCCCTTATACTGGTTGGTATGAAAGGGCATCAGGTGGGACTGGGATGAGACATGTGTGTGATAGACCCATCAAGGCCCTGTGAGCTGGATATTCATGTGACTGAAGACAGTTATGGATGTAGTCTCTGGCAGTGGCTTGAGCAAACTCACCAACCTATTGGATTCTGGTCACAGCAGTATATCCTGAATGGCCAGAAGGTAGGAGCATCTTACCAGGGAGTTTTGTTTTATCATTATGGCCAGTGCAGTCACCTCCAGTAGCCTGCACTCTATATAGACCCTTCAGTAACCCCCATAGAGAAAGGAGTAAAAGTATGGTATACTAGACCTGGAAGGGACCCCCTTCCTGCTACAGTCCTATCACAGGACCACTCTCTTGCATGCATCCTACCTGATGGACAAGATTTGCCTATGTTGGTGGCATTAAAACATGTGTCTTATCACCCCTAAGGTCTTTATGGATTGGGAACTTCCTCTGGCTTGAGGATTATTATAATTTTTATTACCTGTATCAAAATCTTGTTGTATCTTAATTTTTGTTACTACCTCTAAGTTGTTGTTATCCTCAGTTGCTGTTGTGGAATCTGGTTACAGTGCTCCAACTTTCTTGCACAGGGACCATTGCACAAGATTGAAAGCATGTAGATTGTAAGGCAAGAATCCTGAAAGGGGGGAGTGTAGGGAAGTTGGGGTTCCTATAGCCAGGATCCTCACTGAACTTAAACCACCTGATGATGTAACTGGCCTGTTGCTGGCTACTGTTTCCACACCTTTAGGCAATAAGCTATTATTGCACTATATAGAGAGCTTGGCCAGGTGCTCTGGGCAGAGGCAGAGATGCTAGTGTTCTACCTTCCCCTGGGAGAAAAAGCTGGGTAATAACCCTTTCACCTCAAAGAACATTTGCTGTCAATTTCTTTGGTCACATTGAATCCATAGCAAACTTGCCTGGGGCTGAAACCCATTGGCAAGATGCCAGGATTCTCACCTGCCCCTGGTCTGCTTGCCCACTGTGCACATGCAGTACTTGGAGGTGCAGGCTTGCATACATCTGGGCAATAAGTTATTATTGACTCTATCTGAAGAGCTCCTCCCTTAGCTGCAGGGCTGCAAGGTGGGAGTGTGACCCAGAGGCAGAGACAGGCTTGCTGCATGCAGACCTCCCCTGAGACGGATGGGATTCTAGCATTTGACGTGCCACCACAAGAATAAAACTGGGTATAAAACCTTTTACCCCCAAAATTCCATTGTCATTTTTCAGTCTCACCAAATATAGAGGAAACTTGCCCAGGGCTGAAACCTTCAGGCAAGATAGGAAGTAACATTAAAAAGAAAAACAAATCAGTAACAAACTTCTGGAGGGGGCAGGAAGAAATAAGTATTGTGCATTATAAGTTTTCCATGAAACCTAGCCTAGAAATGGAGAAATATCAGATGCTCAATGTACTTTTTTAAACTAATCATTAAAATATTTGCCCAGTGTGATGGTTAATTTTATGTATCAATGTGGCTAGGCCATGAGGCCCATGTGTTTGTTCAAATACCAGTCTAGATTCCTGTCTGATGGTACATTTTAGTTGTGATTAATATTTAAATTGGTAACTTTGAGTAAAGCTGATACCCTTTATAATGTGGGTGGACCTCATCCAATTAGTTTTTAAGAGCAAAGACTGAAGGTTTTAAGAGCAAAGACTGAAGTTTCCCAAAGCAGAATAAATTATCTTCAAGACTGGCATAAAACCCTGCCTGAGTTTCCATCCTACTGCCCTTTGGAATTTGGACCCAAGATTGCAACATCAACTCTACCTGAATTTCCAGCCTGCTGACCCACCCTGCAGATTTCACACCTACATCTTTCTCTTATATACATATATTATATGTATGGACATATGTATGTTCTCAATTTTATATATGTGTTCTATATTATATATTAAATATTTTAAATAAAATTATGAAAAATATTAATTTATTTAAAAAATATATGTAGACATAATTATGTGTATACATATATAATAAATATAATAAATAAAATATGTATATGTGTGTGTGTGTATATAATCTCCTAATTTTTCCCCCTAATATAGCCTCTACTGTGCTTTAATGTGTATTCTATGTCATTTACCACTGGTCCTCCAGCTTTGATATGCATGATGATATACACTGAATCATTGTCTCTGGGAATAGAGCCCAAACACCTGTACAAATACTAAGTACTACAGTTGGTACACTAAGTTTAGAACTCTGTGATATCACAGCATATTTGACTAAGAGTTTTTTGATGTACATTATGTCCTCATTATGGATAGCCCAGCTAACATTTACTGAACAACTTCTATGTGCCAGGCCCTGGACTAGGCTGAGATATATCTCAGCTAGTCCTCTTGATGCTACAGAATAAATCTATTGACCTCAGCAAGGTTAGAGCCTGCTCAGGACACCCATTCATTTCTTCCACAGAGAATGGCTGGGCAGCTGCTATATGGGTTAGGCACTTTGCATGGCCTGGTTGCCAGAAAAGCAAATGAGAGACATGGTCCCCTCATGGGGCTAAGATTCTAGATGGGATAAGCAGTAATGGCTGAGTGGACCTGAGTGGGCTATGAAGGAAAAGAGGAGGGTGAGGTGGCAGAGAACAACTCTGGGGTGGATTTACTCCTGAGTTAGTGAGAGAAGGTGAAATGTTAGCTCAGAGACCTGAAGGAGCCACATGAAGAATGAAGGCAGGTGGGATGGGGTCCTGGCCATTACTGGATGGGGAGTGGTCACATTGTCCAGTCACACGGGATTGGCATGTGTCACACCCCAGTCAAGGCATCTCAAGGAGGTGGTGGACACATGGTATGAAGCTCAAAACAGGGGTCTGACAGGGAGATACAAAGCTTGGAGTCGCCAGTGGGTGGGTGGGATTTAAAGACATTGGGATGATGAAGTCACCTGGAGAGAGAGAATCATAATACTGAGGAGAGACCAGGACCATGACCTGAGGGCTCCCGCCATTGGGGTCAAAGAGGAGAACTTGTAGGGGAAGCCCAGCAGAGGGAGGACCAGGGGAGATGACCACCATAGAAATGCAGCTAGTGCAAGACAGGTTGACATCCTGCACCTGATTATGCTCACCACACTTGTTGGCAGGGTGTTTGGAGAGTTAATAGTGATAGTGAGGCATTGGGCTTGTGTCATGTCTGGCAATCATGTGCTCTGACAGTCAGTCACCTTGGCACATATTAGCTCAGCTGATCCTTATGATTTTAGAAGGTGTTGCTCTAGGAGGAGGGGGTGTTCCCCAACTGGAGCAAGTTCCTATGAATTTCATAAGACTGAAGGAAGACAAGTGTGAGCAATTGGGAATGAAAGGGTTTATTCTCACAGCTCAGCCTCTCCTCCCTGTGAAATTCAGCAGCTCTTCTCTCTCCACTGGGGCTCGGCCACACTACCCAACGCTGTGGAACTCTGTAAGCAGGTCCCAGTGGCTGGCAGGCACCTGATCAATTACATACCAGGAAGGGAGGAGAGGAGAGAATGAGTGCTTCCTCTCCACTTCCATCCTGGATAGACAATCTCCTGACTAACCAGTAGCTCTGTTGCTGGTAAACATCCCATAAACATGCAAACACAGTTATTATATACACAATGGGTGCTATTGAGGACATGTGGGAATCCTAGTCAGAAAGGTCCATTTTTCACACAGTGTGATGGAGACTTTGGCTTATCCAGTTGATTTCATGGAATTTTTGCAAGAGAATTCATCAGTCATTTTTCAATGCCAGACATTCTGGGGTGGAGGAAATCTCTTTGTCCTAGATGTAAATGGAGCTAGTAATGTTTCCATTCTGTATTTAGGCCTCTCCAGAGACTTGGTATTCACAACCTCTCCTTCTCTTTTAAGTGGGATTTAACTGCATGCTGCAATTATTTGAACAATCTACCCTTAGTGTGTTTTTTTAAGTAACCAGAAATGACTAATACACATTTGCAAGTTATTGACTTCTTGCAGTTAAAATTTTGCATCAAACCATAATGTTCTTCATGTAATTGTAGATTTATGATAATAAAATGAATTTTAAAAATTTTGCATCACCCTTCTTTCCATCTTTTTATAAAGCAAAAGATACAGCAGAGAGGAGGATTAAAGATAGTGGCATGAGAGGTGAGACAGAGGCTTCCTCCTAAAACCACATATAATACAAAAATATAATTAATACAACTAATCCTGAAAGAGCAACAGGAAAGAGGACTGTACCAGACTGCATACACCTGGAGAAAAGAGCAGACCTCATGGAACAGGGTAACGTACCAAAGCTGTGCCCAGTGGGACCCAAGCCCTTCCCCCACTGCAGCTCACTGGTGGAAGGAAGAGAAACAGGGCAGGGAGGGAGTGGAGGCCTGGGACTGCTGAATACCTAACTCTGGAGATCTGCTCTGGGAGCATAAACCTACATTTCATGGTGCTTGCATAATATTCTCGTGATTAGGGGGTCGGAAAGCTAAGACAGGCAGAATTCCTGGAGAGACTGAGATTTCAGCTGCTTGTGGAAAGCAGGGATCCAATCTGGCTGCTCTGGGACAAAAGAAAGGTGGGCAGTCTGAGAGACTTCCTAACAAGGAAGCCCTTAGGAAAAGGGCTGTTTAAGGGGCAAGGATTGCACAGAGCTTACTGCTCAGAAGAAAGGACAGGTAGACAAAATTGTCCAGGAGCACTCTGCCCAGCAGGTTGGGAGCTTTCATGATTTCCAGGTGTTCCAGCTCCATGGCTGGCTACACAGCTCCAAGGACCCCCTCCATGTTAGGCAGCCTACTGTGCCTTTCTCCCGGCCAGCCCCACCTGGATTGAAAACTGGCAAACCCTACCCTGGCATTAGGCCAGCCAGAGGGAAGATCTGTCTACAGCAACTACAAACGCAAAGCACAGAGGCTTATACCTGTGTGCTCGGCCCACTGGTTCAGACAGTGGAGACAGGCATAGCAGCCAGGAAGCAGGAAACAGCTCTTTCCTCCCGCTGAGTCACCAATACCACTCCTCTGTGAAACCCAACATTGCTACAGGGGCTGAGAAGCTCCAGAGAATAGAGCTTCTGGGCACTAGAGGGCGCCATGTACAAATATGAAATGTGAAAGGAACCTGGTTCAGAGTAAAATTATTAATACAACCCCTGAGAAAGATTTAAATGACATCAATCTAATGTATCTTCCTGAAAAGGAGTTCAAAATAAAAATCATTAACATGCTCACGGAGGTACAGAAGGATACTCAAGAATTCAGGAATGAATTCTGGTCAGAGATCCAATCATTGAAGAGTACAATGGAGGGTATTAAAAGCAGATTGGATATGGTGGAGGAGATGATGACTGAAATAGAAACTAGAGAAGAGGAATACAAAGAAGCTGAGGCACAGAGAGAAAAAAGAATTTCCAAGAATGAAAGAATATTGAGAGAACTGTGTGACCAATCCAAACAGAACAATATTTGTATTATAGGGGTACCAGAAGAAGAAGGGAGAGAAAAGAAATAGAAAGTATAGAAAATGTCATTGAGGAGGTAATTGTTGAAAACTTCCCCAATCTGGGGAAGGAGACAGTTTCTCAGGCCATGGAGATCCACAGATCTCCCAACACAAGAGACCCAAGGAGGATAACACCAAGAGATATAATAATTAAAATCACAAAGATCAAGGATAAGGACAGACTCTTAAAAGCAACCAGAGAGAGAAATAAGATCACATACAAAGGAAAACCCATCAGGCTATCATCAGACTTCTCAGCAGAAACCTTACAGGCCAGAAGGGAGTGGCATGATGTATTTAATGCAATGAAGCAGAAGGGCCTTGAACCAAGATTACTTTATCTGGCAAGATTATCATTTAAATTTGAAGGAGGGATTACACAATTTCCAGATAAGTAAAAGCTGAATTTACCTCCCACAAACCATCTCTACAGTGTATTTTGGAGGGACTGCTATAGATGGAAGTGTGCCTAAGGTTTAATAGCTGTCACCAGAGGTAATAAAACCACAGTAAAGAAAGTAGAAAAACTAATTACTAAGCAAATGCAAAATTAAATTAACTATCCCCAAAGTCAATCAAGGGATAGACAAAGAGTATAGAATATGATACCTAATATATAAAGAATGGAGGAGGAAGAAAAAAGAGAAGAAAAAACAAAAGAACCTTTAGAATGTGTTTGTAATACCATATTAAGTGAGTTAAGTTAAACTCTTAGAATAGTAAAGAAGTTAACCTTGTCCCTTTGGTAACCATGAATCTAAAGCCTGCAATGGCAATAAGTACATACCTATCAATAATCACCCTAAACATAAGTGGACTGAATACACCAATTAAAAGACATAGAATCACTGAATGGATAAAAAAAACAAGACCCATCTATATGCTGCCTACAAGAGACTCACTTCAAACTCAAAGACATACACAGACTAAAAGTGAAGGGATGGAAAAAGATATTTCATGCAACTAATAGGAAGAAAAAAGCTGGAGTTGCAGTACTTGTATCAGACAAAATAGACTTCAAAACAAAGAAAGTCACAAGAGACAAAGAAGTACATTACATAGTGATAAAAGGGTCAATCCAACAAGAAGATATAACCATTATAAATATCTATGTAGCCAACACAGGAACACCTATATATATGAAATAAATACTAACAGAATTAAAAGGGGAAATAGAATACAATGCATTCATTCTAGGACACTTCAACACTCCATTCACTCTGAAGGACAGATCAACCAGACAGAAAATAAGTAAGGACACAGAGGCCCTGAAAAACACAGTAGAATAGATGGACCTAACAGACATCTACAGAACTCTACACCCAAATGCAGCAGAATACACATTCTTCTCAAATGCACATGGAACATTTTCAAGAATAGATCATATACTAGGCCACAAAAAGAGCCTAGGTAAATTCAAAAAGATTGAAATTGTATCAACCACTTTCTCAGACCACAAAGTATGAAACTAGAAATAAATTACACACAAAAAAAGAGAAAAATCCCGCAAACACATGAAGGCTTCACAACATGCTCCTAAATAACCAATGGATCAATGACCAAATAAAAAGAGACATCAAGCAACATATAGAGACAAATGACAACAATGATTCAACACTGCAGAATATATGGGACGCAGTGAAGGCCATGCTAAGAGGAAATATATTGCAATACAGGCCTACCTCAGGAAAGAAGAACAATCTCATATGAGCAGTCTAAACTCAAATTAACAAAACTAGAAAAAGAAGAACAAATGAGACCCAAACTCAGTAGAAAGAGGGACATAATAAAGATTAGAGTAGAAATAAACAAAATCTAGAGCAATAAAACAATAGAAAGAATCAATGAAAGCAAGAGCTGGTTTTTTGAGAAAATTAACAAAATAGATAAACCCCTAGCCAGACTTATCAAGAGAAAAAGAGAGTCTACCCACATAAACAGAATTAGAAATGAGAAAGGAAAAATCACTATGGACACCACAGAAATACAAAGAATTATTAGAGAATACTATGAAAAAATATATGCTAACAAACTGGATAATCATAACCTAGAAGAAATAAACAACTTCCTAGAAAAATACAACCTTCCAAGGCTGACCCAGAAAGAAACAGAAAATCTGAACAGAACAATTACTAGCAATGAAATTGAACTGGTAATCAAAAATCTACCTAAGAACAAAATCCCTGGACAGATGGCTTCACCGCTGAATTTTGTCAAAGATTTAGTGAAGACCTAATACCCATCCTCCTTAAATTATTCCAAAGAGAAGAAGAGGGAATACTTTCAAACTCATTCTTTGAGGCCAGCAACACTCTAATACCAAAACCAGACAAACACACACACACAAAAAAAAAAAATTAGACCAATATCCCTGACAAACATAGATGCAAAAATGCTTAACAAAATATTAGCAAACCAAATTCAAACCATAGTAGAAAGCAATATAGAGGTTCCTCAAAAAACTAAAAATAGAAATACCATTTGATCCAGGAATCCTACTCCTTGGAATTTACCCAAAGAATACAACTTCTCAGATTCAAAAAGACATATGCACCCCTATCTTTATCGCAGCACTGTTTACAGTAGCCAAGATATGGAAGCAACCTAAGTGTCCATCAGTCAATGAATGGATAAGGAAGATGTGGTACATATACACAATGAAATACTATTCAACCATAAGAAAGAAACAAATCCCTACCATTTGCAACAACATGGATGGAGCTGGAGGATATTATGCTCAGTAAAATAAGCCAGGTGGAGAAGACAATTGCCAAATGATTTCCCTCATTTGTGGAGTATAACAACGAAGTAAAACTGAAGGAACAAAATAGCAGCAGACTCACAGACTCCAACAAGGGACTAGTGGTTACTAAAGGGGACAGGTGTGGGAGGGCGAGAAGGGAGGGAGGGATATGGGGATTGAGGGGTATTATGTTTAGTACACATGGTGTGGGGGGTCATGGGGAAAACAGTGTAGCTCAGAGAAGACAATCAGTGAATCTGTGACATCTTAGTACACTGATAGACAGTGACTGCATTGGGGTATGGGTGGGTACTTGATAATCTGGGTAAATGTAGTAACCACATTGTTTTTTCATGTGAAACCTTCATAAGAATGTATATCAATAATACCTTAATAAAAAAATTTTTAAAAAGAATAAATGTCAGTGAGGATGTAGAAAAAAGGGAAGCCCTGTGCACTCTTCAGAGGAATGGAAATAGTGCAGCCACTATGGAAAACAGTATGGAGATTCCTCAAAAAATTAAAAATGGAAATACCATGTGACCCAGCAATTCTACTTCTGAGTATCTACATGAACAAAACAAAAACAGCAATTCAAAAAGATATATGCACACCTGTTTTCGGCAGCACTTTTAGAATATCCAAGATATGGAAACTAGCGAAGTGTACATCAATAAATTAATGGATAAAGATTTGGTACACATGCACACACACACACACATATACACACACACAGGAATATTACTCAGACATTAAAAAGAATGAAATCTTGCTGTTTGCAACAACCTGGATGGACCTTGAGGGCATGTGCTACATGAAATAAATCAGACAGAAAAATACAAATCCTTATGATTTCACTCATATGTGGTATCTAAGAAAACAAGTAAATAAAACAGAAATAGACTCAAATACAGAGAACAAACATGGTTGCTATAAGGAAAGGGGGTAGGGAAATGTGTGAAATAGATGAAAGGGACAAAGAGGTACAAACTTCCCGTTATAAATAAGTTACAGAGATGAAAAGTACAGTATCAAGGAATATAGTCAATAATATTGTAGTAACCTTGTATGGTGACATTTGATAACTACACTTACAGAGAGGATTTCATAAGCTGTGAAATTGTTAAATCACTGTTGTACTCCTGAAACTAATATAATATTGTATATTAACTATACTTCAATAAAAGAAACAGAATCTTTTCCTCCTCAGTGTGTGCTTGGAACCCAGAGAGAGATTCAAACCTCTCCAGAAAGCTAGACCTGTAATATCTAAGCTCAGAAGCTAAGGTAGCCAGGTTGCACCCTACCACGTGGACAGAGATGTCAAGGAAAGAGGCTGCAGAGGGAGGAAATGAATCAAGCAGAAATCTGAGAGGCATATGGAACAAGAAAGAGAAGACAATTGGAGCATACTCAGGTCTCTGGCTCTAGTTTGGGGACCTCAGCTGCCACAACCCATATCTGTGCCCTTACAATAAATTCTAGCTTGAGCCAATTTATGCACTTGTCATCGGAAGAATCTGAGCCAATACTCCGTATAAATTCTAATAGAGCCAAAAGCCATAGACATGGATCTTTTATTTCTTCCCTCCCTATTTGTTAATTCAAGAATCATATTTGTGAATTAGTTTTTGAGTACCTACAGGCATAAGACATCATAGTGTGATTAGAAACTAATAATATAATTAATATTTGGCCATAAAATGTGAGATTTCAACAAAGCATTGTCACCACTTGAAAGAAGAGACTTTCAAAGGTTCAAAAATTCATAACATAAGATATATACTACATATTATTACGTATATACATTACATATGCTATTTGTTATGTATGTTTATATGTTTGTGTAGATATAAAATTTTCTTCAATTATCTTTTTTTTTTTAATAATGCATGTGTATGGAAAATCCAATGTTCCAATATGGAGCTGTTTTTGGTAATAGCTCCATGGCAGAAGGAATCTAATCAATGTCATTCATATGCAGCAGACTTCCCCTGGCTGTTTGGCATGCACAGAGTAATAGTAATTGCCTCCTCTGGGGTCCCTGATGGTAAGTTAACTCCCAAAGCTCTTGTTTCTCTATCTCCATCACCCGGGTAAAATAAAGCAGTATCGGAGCATTTTTGTGAATTAACTTTTTTCCAAATCTTGGTCAGACAGTTTTCTAATTCTAAATTCAAGTTTCTCCAGTTTTAAAATGGTATTTTAAAAAATACAGTATGGTTCATTAAATAGCATCAACCTAAGTTCAAATGTACCTTCTTATAAAACAATGTACTATTTGTTCTACAACCAACAAGTCATAAGGATGTCCATAACCAGAGTTGGACGTCTTTGTCTTAAAACTGCTGATCTTATGTTGATCACTTAAAGGGTGTCAGATGATCAGCTGTGGAGGTACTCTTTTCTGATAATATTCCTTTCTCTTAATAAAAAAAAAAAAAAAAAAAAAAAAAGCAGTTACTGTGTGCTGACCTCCAATGAGTTCTGCACAATGGTATAGAGGACATGTCAAAGTGTGGGCAAAGGGTCTGTTTGTTTCTATGCAGAATATCAAGGCCTAGCTTAGATACCCAGAAAATGAACTAAGATACGATATGAGGAGGAGCTTCCACCATCAGCACTCTGTGGAGGACTTGTGCCGGGGGATGATCATCAAAAAGCCTCCACAGGGATCCAGACGATGCTGCGGTTGTGGCTGCATCCAGCCCACCGTCTCCTGGACTTGCCATAGGAATGAGGAGGGAGATGTCTAGGCTGGCATGTGCATACAGTGATACAACGAATTTGACCGGATCTGTACTGTTGGAACTCAACCAGGAGTTGGGAGGGGTGCAAGGTGTAGCACTCCAAAATCTTATGACTATAGACTATCTACGGTTAAAAGAACATATGGGATGTGAACAGATCCCAGAAATGGGCTGCTTTAATTTGTCTGATTTCTCTCAGACTGTTCAAGTACAGTTGAACAATAGCCATCATATCATAGACAAATTTTCACAAATGCCTAGGGTGCCTAAATGGTTTTCTTGGCTTGATGGATGGTAATTATAGATTTGCTTTGTTTATGTCACCGTATTCCTATTATGTTAATATGTGTGTGCAAATTAGTTAGTAGTTTAAACCTATACATACTTAAGGTACTCTACAAGAAGATATGTCAAAGAAATAATCAATCCTCCCATGTTTCCTTCCATATGCTACATCTGTAGCTTTTCTTCTTTCTTCCTAATTACAACCCTTAAATAGAATTCGTGCCTCATATCGAATTTACCGAGTATCATAATTCCTCCAGGTGGTAAAGATACCTCGAGACAAGTGCTGGGCATAGAAGCCACAGGACATAAATCTGCAAAGAAGTAAAAAGCTAACCTTTTCAAACAATATGGCTTCTCTCTCACTTACCAACTTTACATTTCCCTGTTTGGCCCCGGAAGATGACTGGTTAGCCAGAGACGGGTAAGATTCCTCAAGGGAGGAACAACCTAAGACAGGCACAGTCGCAGGGGGGCCATCAGGTGAGAATTTGGGGATCAACAGAGGTGAGGCTCAGAACCTCACCCCCACTGCTTTGAGAGAAATCTTCTGCATCCGTGGATGTTTTGCTGCCCTTGTCTAGCCTGGATTAATACTTAGTCCATAGGCACACACCTGATCATCTGATCATCTATATTTGCCCTCTTACAGCACTAAACTATGTTTTCTACCTTTATCTTGCATCTACCTACCACTTCAGCATTTTATTAAAAATAATAATAATAAAGGGAGAAATGTGAGATCAACATATAAATCAAGTACAAAAATCAAACGAATATTCATATTTGACCTGATTGTTTATAGGTCATAATGCATGATCAAAACCAAAAGTTTCTGTGATGAATGCCCTTGTACTGCTCACCATGTAAGAATTTATTCACTATGTAAGAATTCGTTCACCATGTAAGAACTTGTTCGTTATGCTTCAGAAGATTGGAGACTGACGAGAATTAGACTTGAGATGGATTAATGATTGTACATTGAGCATTGACCCCCCTATACTGAATTTTATTGTTGTTAACAACCATTTGATCAATAAATATTAGAGATGCCCTCTCAAAAAAAAAAAAAAACTGCTGATCTTATAATTGTCATAATTTCCTGGTCAACAGGAAAAAGGACAGAATGTAAGTATTAATAAATTTATTAATTTGTGAAATTTGTTGAGAACTTTCTACATGCTAGTATGCTGGTTAAAGATATATAATAATACCATCATTATGTCATGTGATCTTCCTAGCAACCCTGTGGGGCAGGTATTATCACCTCCATTTTACAGAAAAGGAAATTGAGACAACTTTTGCCTAAAGTCACAGAGTTAAGCCCTGCATGTTTCTGTCCAAGATTATGTTTTTTCCACTTTGCTGCAATGACTTTTTGGTTGTAAGACGTTCAAACTAATAGAAAACTATGAAAAGTACAGATAAAAATACAAAGGAATAAGTAAGTATATAGCCTGGGTGGTGCACAGGGTTTTGGGTATTACACAAAAGGGTCAAATTGCTACAATGGGGAAGATGAAAGTGGAGAGAAGCTAAGCAGACATACGAGCTCAATATTCAGAGAAAGGGAGTTATCCTAGTCAGTTATCCTAGTCAATGGGGCTGAGAGATCAAGGAATTTACAATATTCCAACCTGTGAAGATGATACACAGAGGCTTGGAGCAGCCCAGATTGTTCCATGAAACTCAATCAGTGTGTTAATCTGGAGTGATGGATACTTGGCATTGAAGGTGGGTAGTGGGTAGGGGCCAGATCACAAAGTGTCCTGTAAGCCTCATGAAAGAGTATGAAATGAATTCTGAATTCACTGGGGTATCTAGAAGGAAAATTGAAAGCAAAGCACGGGCTTGCCCAGGGGGTGGTTTGGAACCATTCATGGGGCTCTGCATAAAGGTAATGACTACTAGATGGAAGAACCAAGATTTGAGAGAGCTTTTGAAGTTAGAATTGGGGCAGGGCCTGGTGACCAATTGAACATGGAGGACAAAGGAAAGAGG
This sequence comes from Manis javanica, assembly GCF_040802235.1. Classification (NCBI taxonomy): domain Eukaryota; kingdom Metazoa; phylum Chordata; class Mammalia; order Pholidota; family Manidae; genus Manis; species Manis javanica. The sequence goes on from NC_133157.1 coordinate 158,015,470, forward strand.
AGTCCAGGGTCCTGGGTACTCTCAAGTTTCTAGTGGTGACTATACAGAATTCTGGAAGGACAGTTAGTTGGGAAAAGGGTTGATTTGAAAATGAAGAGTGCATTTAGAAATTAATAGGCTCGTATTTTAGGAGAAAGATCTGGCTGGGACTGTAGAATCACTGGTGGTAGTAGAAGGCACAGAAAGATAATCAAGAGAATGTAAAGAGAAAAGAAGATGAAGGGTCAAACCAATAGTGACCTCACACAATGCCTATGTGCCCAGCACTGCAGCCTGATACACTGGGCAGTCTATCCCAGCTCTGCCACATTACATAACTGTGAGGCTCAAATGAGAAACAACATGCCTATCCCCAAGCAAATACACAGTTAATGTTGGGTGTTATTATCTCTACTGGAGAACACCTCAAGATTTTCACAAGTTCATGAATATGTCAGTGTAACTTTCATATCTAAAATATATATACTAAATAATAATAATAAGTTTCCTTCTATTAAGCACTGGCTGCATTTCAAAAACAGGCCTGGGCATTTTGAGTTAGTCTCCTCAGTTCACATAGCATTTCTCTCATTTGGTATTCTGTTTATCATTCCCATTTTGCAAATGAAAAAACTGATGCATTGAGGTTAATGTACTTGCTCAAGGTCACACATTCGGTGTTAAGTGCAAAGGGGGATGGGATGAAGGAAGGCTGGCTTGGCTCAGCACAAAGCTATGAAAGGGATAACAAAGCCTGCTTTCTGAATTCCACTCCCCACTCCCAAGCCCATTAAAAAATGTCTGTGTATGTAAAAATGTCATTAAGATTTGCCCTATCTGTAAGTACTAGGTGAAATCACTGCCCCACAGTCCTAACCATGAGGACAAATGTTTGTCAAAGGTGACATAAGTAGACAGTAGACTTCTTGAAGTAATCTCTTGTAAATTTAAGACACTATTTGATGCTTATCTTGCTTCTTTAATAAAAAATATAAATAATGAAGTAATAAAAAATAAATTGTTAATGTAATAAAGGAAAATAAAGATAAATTTTGAATGATTAGACAATATCTAATATTATATCTAGGAGAGAGAAAAATAATTGTATATATTAGTAAGAATGATTTATCAAAATGTGTCACGTAACTCAGTTTATCTGCTCTCAAACAAATTTACAAAAAGTACAATGCCATTCATGCTTCCCAGTGCTATTTTAACTAAAGAATATATTGCAACTCAATAAAGACATTTACAACCCTACATAATTTCTATTTTTCTCCTCAATTGCTTTATTACTTGAATGACTATTAATGTCGGTTAAAGATTTTTTAATTGCTTCTTTTTCTTGCATATTTATTTGCATTCCTAAATTTACTTAACAAAAGATTTTCTTATTTGCATAGATCAATCTTAATGCAAAGCCTATAGAATATACTTGCAAGTAGACAATAGCTCTGCGGGGTTAAGGTATTAGAGCTTAACTACCTTGCATTGTTTAAAAAATGGGCTAAGTGCTTCGTTTTAACCTAAATAGAGACCCCACTAGCACAAAGAACCAGTCAGTCACGAGTCCCTGCAACATCTTTACGTGATTACAATGAGAAGAAAAACTCTGAAAACCCCTAGAGGTTTTAAAAACGTGCCAAAAAAAAAAAAAAAAGGCATCAAGGTCACTCGTTGCTAACCGCATTGCAGCAACTACAATGATTTTAACACGTACTAATTAGATTTATTAGGTCACGGTGCTTGTGCTGGGCCTTTCCTAAAGGAGCAGATGAGTCCAATCTGCAGATTATTAACTAAGTGGGTCTATATGCTATAAAGTTCATTCTTCCCTTTTTATTTTTTCATGAGATGTTCATCAATGAATGGATTCGTAGGACCACAAAGGAAAAGTGAAGCATTTGTGTGCAATAATTTATCCTCTAAAAGAATGAACTGACAAATTATATTGAATGCCAAAAATATTAACATCAAATTTTATTCTTAAACTGATGCAGTTTAAGTAAAGCAGTTTACAAGGAAACATTTTTATAAGCCCACAGAGAGAAAGCCCGAGAAAGCATGCCTTGAAACCCAAGGTTCAGTGGGTATAATTCCCAATCAATTCTCCAGGAAACTTGGTGAACTTACTCATTTATTCACAATCTACCCCAGCTTTCTGATTAAAAATAGGACTGCCAGTGCTAACCCGATTCAAAAACTATTGCAGCGGCGGAGGTAAGTTATTTCCCACACACTTCTATAATAGTTGAGCTGTGTGTGATAAGAACGCAGGACTTCTGTAATTGTACAAAACAATAATTTTTTTAATTGAAGAAAATTGACAAAATGTTAACCTTTGCTATTTTTTTGTCAAGAAAAAGGAATGTATGCAGGATGCAGGTTATCTTTCAATGCACCTGTTCTATGAAATTTGTAGTTACTATTTGCCTTTTACAAAATTACTTTCCTAGACATCTGATTTGTCATTGTCCCACATCTCACCTCCATACTCCTCCAAATGTTGTGTAGACAAAACATGTTTTTTTCATTAAAGTATCACTGATATACAATGTTATATTGGTTTCAAATATACAATACAGTGATTAGCAACAGTTACCCATATTATTAAACCCTCACCCCTCTAGCACAGTCACAATCTATCAACGTAGTAAGATGTCACAGAACCATTAACTGTATTCTCTGTGCTGTACCACCATCTCTGTGACCAATCTGTACTGTGATTGTGAATTATTGTGCCTCTTAAGCCCCTTCCCCCTCTGCGCAGCCCCTTCCCCTTGATAACCCTAACTAGTTCCTTCTCGGTGTCTATATGTCTACTGCTATTTTGTTCCTTGGGCAGAAACATCTTTTTTGACTTATTTTCCTGCACATTGTACAAAGCTGAATGTTAGAGCCTCATTTCATCTCAGTGGATAAAAACTAAATCTATAAATCTTGAAAGAAGGTATAAAGTAGAAGTAGTTTTGAAAAACAGAACTTTGATTTGATTACATTCTTTTTTCTTTAATACTGATTGCTTTTGCCTAGTTACTTGTAAGTTTAATTTACATCTAATTTCCTGTTTGCCTATTCATTATATTTACTCAAAGACTTTAGAAAGTATTGAAAATATAGCTGAGTTTGTACCATCGATTAAGATGAATTTCCAACTTATTTTTTTCTCCCTCATTATGAACTTGAACTTTTCTGCCTAAAGATCCTGAAAAGATCATCTGTCCTTTCCATTTTGTCATTTTCTTCATGTTACATTTACACACTTTATACAGTTAAACAGTAATTAACATTTTCATGAATGCTCCTTCCCCTGGTGCCCTCCTTCCTGAGTTGTGCATTCTAAACTTTCTCATGTCAGTGGCAGTGAGTGGAAATGTTTATCTGTAGACGCAGACTAGGTTACTATAAATTCTCTTGCTGATGGTTATATTCCAAGAATCCAGACACAGAAAGTAGAATCATGATAATAACAATACACTGCAACTGTAGGATTCCGTAAATACATTGCTGATAAAGGTTAGCAACCAATTTTCATTCTGCATTTCTTTTCATGAAAGTTATTTTAAATGCACACACACAAGACTATGCTAGAGTAAATTAGCTTTTTGTCTCTTGCCAGAAGGAAGCTAAGAAGTTAAGAGGTAATGAGTTTTATTAACTCTCATAATGTCTGCAAAGTATCGGATCCCTTTTTAGTCTCTCCCTAAAGACCTACTTACAGGAGCAAGCACATCAATGCCTAATTGATCAGTAAAATGCCTGCTGATGCATTCTGCTTCCAGTCACTAGCTCAGTGCTTGTACCATTTCCATGGCCTGTGATGAACCTACGGAAACACGCACTGCACTGTACAGGAATCGGCAAGACCCATTCCCAAAGTGTGTTCACACTTCATCTGTTTGGAATCGGAATGCCTTTTCCCAAAGACACTGTTACAATAGTTGTGAAGTTCCCTGACTGGGACACAAAAACTTCCTAAGTCATCCTGGTAAGCTGCAATTAAAAAAATATTGAAAGCAAAAAATTAAATGAAGCAAAGCTTTGAAAACAAAGCATAAGAAACTGGCTTATATTTTGGTAATTGTAGTGCTTGAGAAAAGCAGAATTAGAGATGTCCGTGGCCTTGTTCAGGTTTGGAGGCAGGTGGTGTTAGTATATTCAGTTGAGAAGCAGGGCTCACCCTTTCTTTGACACAGATGGAGCGCTACTCTTACTTAGGACATCAGTCCTGAGTGAGTCCCTTCACCAGTAGTTAACTCAGTTTCAAACGAAGTCACTGGACTAGATTCAGTGGTCACCAGGGTGGGGTTCCCAGACCAGCACCAGCAGCATAGAGGATCTGGATACAAATGCAAATTCTCAGGCCCCATCCCAAACTTACTGAAACCAGATCTCTCAGGGAGGGACCTGGAAATCTGCCTTTGAACAACCCCTGCCAGGGTTTCTGACATGTGCTACAACTTGAGAATCTCTGTTTCCCAAACTATCCTGGTTATAAAAAAAGAAGACATATATAACAATAGAAGAAGAGTCACCTGGGACCCTGTTTAAAACAAGATTTCCAGAACCTTCACCTAGAGACTCATGCAGTGGCACTGCTCTGGGCCTGAGTGTCTATTTTAATCAGTAGTTAGGGTGCAGCTTCTCCATGGGCAAGTGTGGGGGTCCCTGGACCGAGTTCTCTCTCAAAGGCTATGTTCCAGGTCTGGCTTCTCCTCTATTGCTTGAATGGAACATTTGTTGTTGTTATTTCCTAGAAAAGCCTCTTGAAATAGAAAGCTTCAGCACGTGTCAGCATCCTTTGGCAGGGATGAAGAACAAGCGTTAGGTTAAGACAAAGGTGAAGATTCAAGGATGAACTGGAGGACAGAGGAGGCCTGAGGGAGGGACAGAGGCTGTGTTTGTTGGTAAGGAAACCCTTGCACAAGAAGGGAAGAAGGGAGACAGGGCTGGGCCAGCGACCCTGTGTGTAGAGATAAAGGAAACATGGAAAACAAACTCTGATTAGACTTTGGTTGTAAGAGGAATGTCTCCAAGGCAAAAGGAGGTAAGGAAAAGAGTGAATAATTGACCACTTACCTTGCTGGGATTCTTAAATCAGTGTCCATACTTAGGGATAGGGTGTGTGCAGTGCTGTGATTTCAGCTGTGCGTACAGCACCCATGCTCTGGCTTAGATTACTCTATAGGTCAATGCTGGAAATGGTGCCAATGTGGAGGGCCTTCTCTGATGGTGACTCCAGGCCTTGCTGGCAAAAGCCTGAAATTTCACCCCTCAGCCACTCTGCAAGGGGAAGACCAAAGGCCTCTGTGTCTAAGTAGAATGCCTATATTTTAGGTGGTGTAAGAGAGCCCTAGGGCTGTCTTGTTTGTTTAAAATGGATAGAGAGCCAGGTTAGAGGGTATGAAGATAAATAATAAATGAGTGACAGCTCAAGACCACAATTAGGCCAAGGTTAATAAACCTCAATCCCAGTGGGTAAAGAATCTCTCTTTGGAAGGAGATACTAACTACATAAATGTATCTCACTGATATATCTGTTGGTATTTCTTTCATTTAAAACAAAATTCTAAATCAAAATACAATCAAAAGACTAAATCTGGATGAAATTCAAGAGCCTATTTGCTTAGTGTTAACTGATATTTTTAGGAGAAGGGAGGTGAGCTTTTTTTTGTCCCTTCTATGTCAGATTACCAGCACTCAATTCATGGTTGCTTTAACAATTAAAATTATTCTCATTTATACTCCATGCAATAAAATAGTATAATATAAATTAGTATGTTAGTCTGACTTTGTCACAAAAGTATTATTGTGAAACATTTATCCTGAGCATCCCTCAACTGTCCTCATAACACTCTACAGCTCAAAGAGTGAGAAAGGGTATTTAAAAGCAGATGCTTTGATTTTATATAGATATACATAGTCAGTTCCTCTCCCCCAAGTTGGCTACGGAACAATTTTCTGCCCCTTCTCCATGTTTCCCTGTGAGCACAGGGCAATAAGATGTTGATGAGAAATAACCATTTGCTATTCTCTTTTACAGAGTAGGATACATGTCTGGCTTTTGACTTGGAGGAAGCCAAGGTGTAACTTTCTTCAGTCATCCAGAATCCGGGTTCATCCAACACCAGCCACCTCGATCATGCTGCCTAAGTTCAATTCCAGTGAGATCAAAACATATACCTGAGGTGCACTGGTGGAGAAGTCGGTGCCACATCTGCCCTGGCCCCCAGGATGGGCCCCCTGGGTCTGACTGAGGTGGCGCCTTCTGCCTCTGCCTTGATCATCAAAGCCCTCAAGGAGCCACCAAGGGACAGAAGCAGAGAAACATTAAGCGCAGAGGGGATACCATTTTTGTTGAGATTATAAACATTGCCTGACAGATGCAGCACCAATCTTTAGCTAAAGAACTTTCCGGACCATAAAAGAGATCCCAGGGACTGCCAGTCTGTGGGCTGCTGTGCTGATGGCCATCAGTCTCATGACATCAACACCACAGATGACATCAACAGTGGTGCAGCGGAATGCCCAGCTAGTAAAGTATTACAAAGAAAAAATTTTCAATAAAGGATCATTTGACAAGCCTCCCCATAAAAAAGAATAGGATACAAAATATAAGTTTTCTTAAATTAACAAATGCCATATTCTTATTCTATACAATCTGTGCATAGAGATCTAAACAGAACCTTCAGGAGTTAAAAATATAGCACAAAATAATTCTCCCATTGCACAGGTCAAAAGCTCCAGAAAACCACAGATGTGTCCAGGCAAGTAGTAAGAGCATGAAGGGTAACAAAGAAAGCACCCCAGTACCCAAACTGCATAAAGTAATGGACAAATCTAAAAGTACCATGTGGCTTCCTTCCAAACCCATCTTTACTTCATTTCTAAAGATTTAGCTAAAACAGAAGCTTCTAGGACTGCATTTCTTAACCTAAAATGCAATCATTTCATATCTGCCCACTTAGCTAAACTAAGGGACAGTGTGGTCTTTTGAGTTGGAAATGAAGGTTATGATAGCTGTCTTCATTTCCTGCCCAATAAAACTCATTGTTCATGTTTTTAATTGACTATAGAGTAGATGCTAACCAATGATCATGAAAGCTAAGAAGTTTCAAGTTTTGTACAAATTTAAGAGTAATTTACATGGTTCAGAATATAAAGAATTTTTACTTTGTTGTCCCGTCTCCTTTGGGCTCAGCCCCACTCTTCCTTACACATTTCGTAAAGGCCAATATGATCCTTTGTTTGATTTGTTAATATGTCACTTGGGAATAGAATATAAACTATAAATGAGAGCACAGCTTTGAAAGTTTGGTCATTGAAGTCAGTATTTTTGGCTAAGCACCTAATAATAACCCACTGTCAGAAAAGATATCTTCCAGCATCCAGATAGCAGCCAATTGATTTACAGTTATTTTTACCATTATTATTTTATACACTTAAATCAAGGATGGAAAACTTCAAGCTTGTATTGGTTGAAAACTTTCCAAGCACCTGAAATAACTTTAGTGTTATATGGGGTTACCAAAAAAAAAAGCTTAGGCAATCCTATCTTCAAATCCGCACCGTATGTTACTTAAAAATCAGGATATTTACATAGTAAGCTCTGTTACTAGTAAAATAAGTTGAAGAATGAGTGGTTCTAACTATCAAATGTCCTCATTAATGATTAATATGGTCATCATATTTTGATTATCAGTTTTCAAACAACTGGAATGTGATGATAATCTCATATCAGAATTATAACGAATGTAATATTTTCTTTCGCTATGGGCTTTCAGGTCATCATTAAAAATAAGTCAGTTTAAAAAGGGGAAGTGGTTCAAAAACAAAAAGGCAAATCACCCAATTAAAAAATAAGCAAAGGACTTGAACAGGTATTTTTCCAAAGAAGATACACAATGGCCAACTAGCACATGAAAAGATGCTCAACATCATCAGTCATTGGGGAAATGCAAATGAAAACCACAATGAGATAGCAATTCACATCTACTAGGATGGCTATAATTAAAATAAATTTTAAAAAAGGAAAAATAATAAGTGTTATCAAGGATGCCGAGAGTTTGAAACAACTCCCTTTTCCACTGCTGGTAGGAATGTAATATGGTTCAGCCACTGGGGAAAACATTTTGGCTCTTACTCAAAAAGTGAAACACAGAATTACCAAAAGCTCCTTAAAGTCCACTCCAAGGTATATATCCAAAAGAACTGAAAGCACAGATTCAAACAAATATTTATACACCAATGTCCACAGCAGTATTATTCATGATAGCCAAGGGGTGAAGACAACCCAAATGCCCATCAGTGGATGAAATGGATAAACAAAATGTGGTCTATACATATAATGGGATATTATTCAGTCATAAAAAGGGATGATGTACTATTCATGCTACAACCTGGATAAACCAAAAAACGTGCTGAGTGAAAGAAGCCAGGCACAAAAGGCCACATACCCTCTGATTCCATTTGTATGAAATATCCAAATAGGGAAAATCTAGAGACAGAAAGCAGATGGGTGGTTTCGAGGGGCAGAGGGAGAGGAAATGGAAAGTGACTGTTTATTGGAAATGAGGCTTTCTTTTGGAGTGATGGAAGCATTTTGGAACTCTATTCAAATGGTGGTGGCCCAACAATGTGAAGATAGTAAATGTCCACATCTGCTGGGAGTCCTCCCTCCTGCTCGAATGGCCTCTGTGCCCAGAATCTGCAGCTAACGGACACTGTGAGGTCTGCTCTCCTGGAAACCAGTAGGGACCAAACTTCCAATTCCATGCTGCTCAACTCTTAGTCAAAGGCCAGTTCAGGGAAGTGGTATTTCTTTAGAGGATTTAGATGAAATACATAAAGACCTTCAATTCTGCTCTGATAGTGCACATTTAATCCACCAGTCAAAGCTTCAGAGAATGGCCAATGTCAACCACATCATCTTGTGCCCATTTGCTGATGTTAGCCATCAGCCTACAATGAGGAATGTTCTAGGAAGGAGCTCTAAAAATCTAATTATTTTATTTTTATACCAATGTTCTTGGGGCTGCTTGGAGCAAGGACATTCAGGCAGAGGTAAAAGCGGAGAGTGAAGTCCTGAGGAGGAGTTGCCTGGTTGCTAAGGAAAAGCAAGGAGGCACTGTGATCAGAGCAGGGAGAAGGGGGTGAGGGCAGAGGGCATGGGGCAGAGGACAGAGGTTACGTAAAAATAGCAAAACAAAGAACGATCTATATACGGACAGTGGGGAAAGCTATGATAATTGGTGTTATATTAGAAAGTTGTTAAAAAGTCATTTTATGAAATAATCTACTTAAAATAACAATGAAAAATGAGAGTATTATCACACATAAGTATATATTGATTATAAAAAGTGAATATATTTAAGTATACCATAAGTATCTATTGATTATAATAATCCATATATACAATATGTAATATAATATAATAGCCTATGTGCTAAGACTCTCCTCTAGGTACTAGGGACACTTTAGTGGACAAAACAGACAAAAATCCCTAAGCTTGTGAAGTTCACATTGCAATGGGAAGAGGTATCAATAAACATAAATGAGTTTTAGTACTGTATTAAAAATTATAAATGCTATGGGGGAAAAGCTGTGCAAACAAGGAGCATCGGAAGAGGTGACACTGAAAACATGGCAGGTAGGCAAATACTGAGGGGAGGGAGGCAGTGAGCCGGCCAGACGCCCTGGGGCCTCTGTGCAGGGCTCTGGCAGGGGCCGTGCCTGTGCGTGGCTGGAGCCGAAGGGACAAAGCAGAAAGTAGTGAAAACAGGGGGCTAAACCATAAAAGATCTCGGAGGCTATGGGCGGACTTTGGATTTTCCTGGAAACAGGAGCAGTTGCAAGTGAGGACAGACTATACAGACAGACAACAGCCAGGTCCTATATGAAAAGAGAATTCTGCCCCACAGCTTGCAACAACTGCCCAGGAAACCAGTCCCTCATCTGCAATAACCAGGCAGGAAGCCAGCCGGCTGCAAGCCAGACTTGTAGGAAGTCAGACTGCTACCTCTAGAAACAATCCAGGAAGCTAAATATTAACTTCTGGAACAATTGGCCCAAAATGGTCAGGACTTGATTAATAACTGCCAACTTCCCCTACTTTTATCTGCACTTCCAATTTAAGACCACTGAGAGAAGATCAAATACCCTCCCTACCCAATCACACAGATTGTGATGACTACTGCTGATTATCCCACCTCCAACTTCCCAGGCCAGCAGCCTCCCGTCGTGGCACACCTGCCACCTTCCCTTTTTCCACTATAAAGCTTTCCCTCCCTTCTGCCTGCTTTTGGGTCTCTACCAGCATGCCAATGATGGTGGCAGACTCCCTTGCAGAGCAACTTCTGAATCAATAGCCTTTGCTTCCCTTAATTGTTTGGTCTTCATTTATTCCACAAAAGGTTTTGCACTGAAGAATGACATACATTGTCTGTCTCAGGTTTTAAAAGGATCAGTGTCACTACTGTGTTGAGAACAGACAGTATTTGGGAGCGGGGGGTAAGGGAGGAGAAGGAGCCCATTTAGGACACTGTGGCACAATCCACGAACAGGTGGCAGAGGTTTGGACCTATGCAGCAGCAACTGAGCTGGGGAGGACTGCTCTGATTCCAGACACTTGCGTAAGGTGAAAATAAAAGGATTTGCTGACAGATTCAGTGTAGGGTAAGAGACAGGGTGAAAGAACATGCCAATTCTTCATTTTTGCCTGAGCAAAATTAGATTTTGTCCACTCCAAAGATTGGAGGGGCAGTAACTGAGGAAGTGAACCAGTAGAGTGGGTTAGGAGGGAAGATGATGAGTTTGTTTTTGCATGAGCTAAGTTTGAGATGTCTATTTGATCTCCCAGTAGAGATAGATGTTGGACAGGGTCTAGGTTGGAAAAGAGTTCCAAAATGAAGATATTGAATGTAAGATTTGCCCCTATAAAGATCATTCTCAGAGCTATGGGACAAGAAGAGAGGAAGTCCAAGGACTAAATATACATTGTTCTGAAATATGTTTTTTCTATTTGATTATCAGTGAATATAGATCCACCTCATTCTTTCTAACTGCTGTGCTGTGCATTGGGATGGATGGATCAGTTGACATGTCCATTCCCTTACTATTGGGTATGTGGTTTTTTTCCAATGTCTCACCATTACAAACATCACCATAAATATTCTCTTTGTGTACATGAGTGAGTGTTTAGCTAAAGGCAATAATACCAAGAATTAAATATCTCCAAAGGTATGATTTTAAGTGACTTAGTAACACACAGACTGTTATGGATTGAATTGTATCCCCCAAGAAAGATATGTTAACACCTAAATCTCAGAATGTGAACTTATTTGGAAATCAGGTCTTTGCAGATGTAAGAGTTAAGATGAGGCTATACTGGAATCATAGTAGTCAGATATGACTGGAAGCCTTATAAGAAGAGAAACCTGAATTTTAAAAAAAAAGTGACCCAGAGGGAAGACATGTGGCAACAGAGGCAGAGACTGGAAGGACACAGCTGCAAACCAAGAAAGAGCAAGGATTCCTGGCAACACTAGAAGGTAAGGGAAAAGCCGGGAGCAGATTTTCCCTTAGGTCTCTAGAGAGACCATGGCCTTGCCAACGCCTTCATTTTGGACTTCTAAGAGAGAATAACTGTTGTTTTAAGCCATTGTGTTGTTATTTTGTTATGACATCTTTAGGAAATTAATACACAGACACACTGTCATTTATTTAACTGTTTCCCTATTTTTGTACATTTAACTTACTGCCAATTTTTTCCACCACTCCATACTACTATTACAGGGCAACAAAATCCTAACCTGGGGAAAAAAAACAGTGGCTAACACTTATATATGGGTCCCTACATATACCAAGCAGTTCTAAGTACTTTATATATATTACTTCATTTAATTCTCATACTAATTCTATTACACAGGTACTATTATTATCTTCCCCATTTTACAGATGAAGACACTGGGGCATAGAGAGCTTAAACAGCCTCTCAAGACTGCATGACTAATGAAATAGCAGAGCAGATTTCTAAGCCAAGTGGGCTGGCTCCAAAGTTTGAGCATTGATCACTCACTAAAAAATATTGGTGTGAAAATAACATCTTTCCCAATAACACTTGTCAAAAAGGTTAAAATTTATACATGTACAACTGAAAACAACAATAGAAAGTACTGATCCTAAATTAAGTAAAAAATAATATAGCAAGAGAGAGCTTGGTACCCCATGGACAGCTCAGAAGGAAGGAGAGTCCCATTGGATGGAAGGTCCTTGGACACGCCAGCCAGCAAGATCCTCCACACCACTCTTTCGGATTTGAAGTTCCCCAAACTACTTCTGATTGACATTTGTCTTCAGGATAAAGTGCTATAATCCACAAACATGACAGCTAGGGCTCTAACAGTTGTATTTCTCAATGTAAATTTAAAAACTGGCTTTCTATTTTGGAGTGCAAGGGGGAACTTTCTCCTAAAAGTGTTGAAGGTATTCTGAAAAAGGTTTTGAACTGTTTTGTATAGTTCTGAAGCTATCCTTTCTCATAATCCTGCTTCATTACACTGCAGATAATGAGAAATGTATATGTGTATCGAACAGGAAACAAATTTGAGGAAAGAAGTATAGATCACTTAACCATGAAGCAATGGGAGCAAATTTTAAGTCATTAAACATGTAATGTAATAGCTTCATAAAGCTGTCAAGGGATTTGTGAATTCACTCATAATTGAAAAGTGGTTTGTTAAGTGAGTTTTCTGTTTGTGTAACAAGGGGAAGTAGCTACATATCTTATTCTGGAAAAAGAAAAGAAAATTCAGGTCCCAATGTGATCTTTCTTCAGATGACTTTTTCCCAAATATATTCATTTCCAATTTATTGCCTTATCAAACTGAAGAATACAATGGTCAGGTGAGTTCATAAGTTCCTATAATGATTTGCTTTCTGTGTTATGGAGTTTTATCCTAATCATCTATTTTGTTGTTTCTTAAAATTATATGGTTTTGTGGTCTGTGTGATTACATTTCTTAATCCAATAACAAAAAATCAGCTTAGGGTTACTGAAATGAATATACAATGGAGTTTCCTTCTTCTAGAAAAACTGCGGCCCAATAGGATGTACAGGATGATGTTTTCACTGTTCTAGATTCCAGAGAGGCTGAAGAGAAAAGAAACTTCAAATATTTTCTGTTCTCCTGGGAAACTGAAGGTCTAGGATGGTGTGACCTAAATTTAAAACAGCCTCTTCCATGTCATCAACCGTACAGGCATCACCACCACCACCCTACCCCTGGCTGTCCCAGGACCTTTGCCTGGTGAAGCCTATGGTCCTCCTTCTCAAAATAATATTTCATAAAATATGTATAATATAATAATGTATAAAATATGGAGCATTACCAAAAAACTGATGTTATTAAACACAATTATATTCAAATATAGCCATGGATAGAATCAAGGGATCCAGGAACTTCAAAAGGATAATAAATATATCTTTAGTTTCACAAATCTTCAAGTGAGGTTTATTGCTTCTAATGACAAGGGTAGGCAACAAATGCCAATTTATATATATATATATATATATTACATATAATTTAGTATATATATGCGTATTACTTTGAAATTCCTGCTAAATCTTGTTATCTAATGTATTAAGAAGCCAATATAGTAGTATCACAAATATTTTTAATATTTTAATAACTATTTCAACATAACTGTCTCTTATAACCTTAATATATTTTTTATTTACTGAAAAATACAATTAATCATAGAGGTTAGCTCAGTGAATGTACCTATAACCAACACTCAGTTCAAGTTATAGAACATTTTTATCATCCATGTTGTTGTACCACTAGTTTTTAAAAATTTTTTATTGCCATGTTGTACTCCAATACACGAGTATATCACAATTTATTTACCCATTCATTTGAAGATGGACATTTGTGTTGATTCCAGTTTGGGTACATACCTAGGAATGCCATTGCTGGATTATAAGGTAGGTGTATATTTTTAAAAACTAGTGGTTTTCCAAAGTGATTAAAGTATTTAACATTCCCACCAGCCATTTATGAGAGCTACAATTGCACTTACTCTTTGCTAACATATGACATTGTTAGCTTTTAAACTTTTAGCCATTGTAATGGGTATGTGGTGGTATCTCATTTGATATATATATATATATATGATTTTATGCATTTAAAAGCATTCTGAGCAGGGGCTTATCTCTCTCACACACACACACACACATATACAATTTAAAGAGCTCTGTAGAAAAGGTTATTTTTACAGATTACTGGAAATAATAAAATTCTTTTTCCCAGGTAGCCATGAAGAGTTGAAAATTTTTATTCCTGTGCTAGAATGCAGGCTGTTTTATAGTTAGTACTAACTAAATAACTAGTACAGAAATTCAAAATAAAATATTAAAATACTATGTTAGCATGGCATATCAAGCTGAACTACTTCAGGATAAGACGAGGTGAGGTCCCTCTTTCCTGAAGAGCTTCTAATCTAATAAGAGAGAGAAAAGATGTTTTGGTTCCCAACTAAATCAAAGGATATTTATCTCTTCATTTGATGGCTCTAGCAGAGCTAAACTATGAAACAACTTGATGTTCACAAATCAAAACAATTTCTGTTTTTTATTTCCAATCTATCAAATCAGCATGTTTCAATTTTTAGAAATTAAATCATGTTAAAAAATTAATTTATCATATTTTCTTCAAATTGCCCATTTATTTCTTTCCATGCTCATCAAGGAAAATTGTTGGATGAAAGCAGATGGCACACTCAAGCAGGGGACTGAAGAACATTTAATAAAGGGACTATGCACAAAGCCAAGATTTAAGAGAAAACAAAGCATGGAACAAAATCCTGCTGCAAGTAATGGGAGACAGAGGTAATAAAGGGCACAGAGAAGGAGTCACTTCCAGAACCCAGACAGGGTGGCTGTATGGAGAGTGTGGTGGGCAGATTCTAGCCTGGTCCCCAGGCAGCCCCACCTCCTGACACACATGCCCTTGTGCCACCTCCTTCTCTTGAGGATGACAGGACCTATGACTTGCCTCTAACAACAGAACGTGGCAATGGAGAGAGGATGTCATTTTCATCATTATATCACATAGGACAAATGCCCAGTACCCATGCCTGGCCTTGTTGTGAGCTGCCCTATGGAGAGAGCAGTTTGTGGCCCAAAGCTAGCAAGAAACAGGCCCTCAGTCTGGCAGCCTGCAAGGAACCACGTGCAGCAAACAACCATGTAAACCTGTAAGCAGATCCTTCCCTGGTCATGACCTGAGATGTAACTGCAGCACTGTGGACAACAGCAAGTTTACAGAGGACTAAGCTATGCTGTGGCCCTGGACTCCTGAGCCACAGAAACTATAAGATGAGAAATATGTGTGGCTGTAAGCCAACAAGTTTAGAGTGACATTGTCACCTAGCAGTAAGTAACTAATAGAGCCAGGCATCCCATAGGATCTGAGCCTTCAGCTAAAGGATACAGACAATCCACAGCCCTACACATGGAGGGAGACAGGGAAATAAATGCCCCAATCCCATGCCCCTCCTACTGGAGTTCCCAAATGACCAAACTCAAATGGAAATCAGAGAGAAGAGTGTCCATTACTAAGAGCAGAGAGTCATCCTCCTAGGGCACAGGCAGTATGAAAAATAGCAGACAGGAACCTGGAGAGGCAAATAGGAGATAAACAGCACAATAACATTACTAAACTTTGTCTTTAAAATGAAAATGCTTACTTTTTAACCAATGAGAACATCTATCCATATTCAAATTAAATACATGAATGACTCCTATACTAAGACAATCATATTTTAAGGTATATCAGGAGAGTCATCGTATGGTCATGTTTTTATTTCAGTTCATGGAGTATCATTTGAATATAGTATTACACTGCTAAAGGCACATTGTTTTGTTAAGAATTAAATAGAAAAGACAGTAAGTTAAATGGAAATAAATATTCCAAAAAAGAAAATAAATTGAGGTGTTCTACTAGTTAACAATTTAGAGGATAAATTCTTTAATGTTAATAAGTATTTTTGCATTATTGCGATATAAAACCCAAGTCATTTTAAAATCTAGTAGCCATGCGTCTTAGCTGTTGTTTTAGAATGATAATTATTTCTGATAAACCCTGAAAGTTACATCTTTAAAAAATTCCATGATGGAGAGTGTAGTGGGCAGACTAGCCTGGTCCCCAAGCAGTGCCACCTCCTGATACTCATGCCCTTGTACCATCGCCTCCTCTTAAGGATGACAGGACCTATGATGGACCTTTTCTTCTGGCACTGTCAAGAAATACCGTTTAGCTGAAAACATTTCATTACCCACTTTTATGAGGTGATTCCAGACTCTAAGCTTCAAATCCATTATTAGCGGGATTATGCAGCATTTCTCTATAACCCACATTAATTTATAAACTGAATGGGAAAAAAAATTGCCATGAGAGGACTCTTAAAATTCATCTAAAAATGTAAATAGGGTAAATTCCATCTGATTTCAAATGGCTTTCCCTTTTCTCTGAGAAGTAAACAAGGCGTACAGATTAAAGGCAAAGCTGACTATAACTTCCTTGAAAATAACTGTTTAAACCAGAGTAGAGCACATGACTGCAGCTTGAAACGGCTAAAAAATGGTTCTTCAATCAGGAGAAATGGTCTTGCTAGATAACGGTGATACAAGGTCAGAGAGAAGAGATCAGAAAAAAGAACTGTGCTGTGAGAGACGTGTGCGGCTGCCTTCAGGATTCTGATAAATGGAGAAGCTACCCTCGTTAAATTAGAGCATTGTCTGAAGCAAAGATACTATTAAAGAGAATTACTGCTTTGCTGTAAAAGTGCTTAGCTCTCAAGGGTTCTTTAAAAAAAAATAGAGAAAATTTGATTACTTAAGTATTAAACTTTTTTTTTTAAGTTAAAAGGAGAATATAAAGAAAAATGTAGATTTGGGCTTAAGGAGAAAGAGTATTTTCCTCTCTTAACAAGGTTTTCCAAAGCCTGGGTAGCACTCTTTGTTAGCACAGAGAAATAATGCCTGGAGGAAATAATATACAGCACTTCACCCCAACATTACCATGATAATTACCTTCCTGATGTTCATTTGGGTAAAAATCATCCTTCATTAGATTTATGTTTTCAGATGTTGGAATACTAAATTAGACAGTTGTCTTACTAATAAGCCACCTTGGGTATTACCTGTGCATGCTCCATTCAGACCAGTGGTTGGTCGGGGTGGAAACGGAGAGCAGGGAGGGGCTTAGGGGTGTCAGATAATCTTGTTAGTGGCAAGATCCAGGAGCCATAGGACAGTTCCGGATGATGCATTTGAAATGGCATTTTTATAAATAACAAGGTTAACAAATATTCTTGACAAGAACTCACCAACATTGGCGTTCAGGTTCACTACCCTCTAGGAGAATACTGGGTAAGTTTCCGAGGGCTGCTGCAACCAAGTCTCACAAACTGACTGACCTAAAAAAGTGGAAGTGTATTCTCTCAGAGTTCTGGGGCTGGGTGGGCACTCAAGGCGCCAGCAGGGCTGCACTCCTTGTAAAGGCTCTAGGGGAAGAGCCGTCCTTGCCTCTTCCAGCAATGCAGGGGCTCTGGCGTTCCTTGGCTTGTGGCTCCCTCACTCCAGCGGCTGCCTTGTCTTCCCCCCATGACCTTCCGTCTCTAAGACCCTTGTCATGGGACTTAGGGCCCACCTGCCTAATCCAGAATGATCTCATCTCAAGATCCTTAATTTAATTACATCTATAAAGACTCTTTTTCCAAATAAGGTCACAGGCACAGGCTGCAGAAGTTAGGACAGGGACATATCCTTTGGGGGACCAGCATTCACCCCATTACAATTACTGACTCTGAGTGCTTTCATTCACTCATAGCCATGTGCCCATGGGGTAGCCAAAGCTACAGAGCTGCCTAGTCAAGTGACATCTTTATTCAGAATTCAAGTTAAAATCAATAATACCATAACTATTAATTGCACTCAGTGTTTCTCACCCATGGGGTCCTGCGTAGCACTAGGCCCACTTCAGTCTTAGGATAGCCCCTCAGAGTGGATAGTCACCACTGTCTTTTTGGCTGCCCACTATCTGAATCTCCTCCCTGTGTAACTAATTCCCCCATATTACAAGATAGAGGCTCCTCCTAGTAAAGCATCCAAATACATATATAAATATATTATGATATATAAATTCCATTTGTACATCATAATATTATTTTATATTATATATAATTATATTAAAATATAAAAGGTATAAATTTATCTTCTATATTCTCAGATGCCCAGCCTCCCTTAGAGCAAGGGCATGGGATAGACCTCAGCTCTTCCAACAGACACACCTGCCAGGGACTTTAAATCTCAAGGTTTAAATGTGGAAGCAGAAGCAACACCTGTAAGGGTGGTGGCTTCAGCAGGTCCAGTTACATAATTTGGAGGACCAAGTGCAAAATGAAAGCATGGGGCTGCAAAAAGTACCATTAAAATCACTAAAATATAAAGCCTTTTCTTTTTAAAGCATCTTGTGAGGTATAAAACATAACAGTGATACATGAATAAAAACAAACAAAATTGTAAAAAAAACTTGTCATAATTTTATAAGCACAATAAATAATAATTCCTAATTAATGTGATATCTTGACTGATCCTAAAATTTTGCTGGCTTACTTTTCTGCAAATTTGTTTATCATGTCATCAAAATGTATACTTTTTCAACTTCAGTTTCAATTGATATATTTGAAAGTCACTCAGTAAATGCAAGATCACAATTAATTTTTGGTCATTTCAGTTTTGAGAAGGATATTTCTGCTGAAGTAGTGTTTACTGAAGTTGAGTATTTTCATAGGCTGTGGCAATATTGAGAGAAACTTCTGGTAAATTATTTCAAATATAAATTATTGTACATTTACAACTGATGATTCTCATGCAATAATTTTTCTAAAAAGATTAAGCTCTTCATACCTCATTAAGTCTAAGTTTAATTTTAAATGCAAGTGTGTACGATGGAATTTTAATGCTGCTTCTGGCTTTTCCTATCACTCAAGGACGTTGTACAAGAAATCGAAAGTAGCTTCGTGATTTGTACATAATTCAAAACACCTGTTTATGCTTTCTATCTCTGCATATTTAATTGCAAGAGAAAATTTGGTTTCGTTAATAATTGGTTCATCTGAATCATCATATGAAAATAGTTTTCTTTTCCATCCAATGTGACAGTCTTTAAATTTAATTTATATTTCTAGGCCTGCGGATATTGGCTTTGCAGTGTTGCAGCCTCTGTTTTCAAAATCAGAGATCCTAAACGCATTGAAGATTCTAGGAACGTTTCATATGCTTTATTGAAATGTCCACGTGTACGAATTTGTTTTGCAATAACGTACTGACAAAGTCTGCAGGCCAGAGAGGTGCTACAGGAATCGGTTCTAGGGAAAAACGTGCAGAGCCCCCTTCTTCTGCTTTAGCCGCCGCAGAAACCGTCTCCAATGCTCATCTGGGCTCAGGTCCGCGCCCCGCCTCCAGGGACTGGCCGGAGCCTGGCGCTTGCGCACTGGGCACCAGGCCAATCCCTCAGGCGCCCGCACTGCTGTGCCCGCAGGCGCGGGTTCCGCCCTGCTGCCCGGTTTATCGCTTCACTGTAGCATCGGCGTCTACTTAGAAAACAAAGTTCCAAGGTAAAATGACTAAGAATTTCTACACTGCAAGAACAGCAGAGCTTTAAACCAAGTGGGAGGCCTCTCACAGGCCCATAAAGTGCCTTGCATCCAGCCTTCACTCTCGAAACATTTTCATATAAAGTGGATTTCGGATGAAACAAAGGGAACTGGGTACTTGTGTCCTTAAAGTTGATGCGGATTCCACCACTTACTGGCTGTGTGCCCTTGGGCAAGTCGCTTACCCTCCCGGCCTCAGTTTCTTCATTTGTAAAAGAATATAGCTTTGTGCCGATGTTAATTTCCTGACTTTCATCTTTGTACCTTGGCTAAATCAGAGGTTAACGGTATGGAAAGCTGAGTGAATGGCTGATGGGAATGATTTGTACTAATTTTGAAGCTTTTCTGGAAGTATAAAATTATTTCAGCAGCAGAGGATTTGCAAGGAAAGGTGCACCCCTCGCCCAGCATTAGAACTAGGAATACACCGGCCCCGATAAACCCTGGCTTCTGTTATGGGTTTTGCTGTGAACTGGCTGTATGTCCTTGAACACCTCTAATCCCTTACCTTCCTGGGAAAAACGTATATTGAATTAGATTATTCATGTCTTCTCTATAGAGTTAAAATGTAAGAACAATTGAAGGGCCTCTCGGTTCTCATTTACCTCCTGAGCTCTTCCTAATTTTTTTTTTTAACTCATGCTTTCAACCCTCCCCAGCTGTGTTTTCCTCTCATTTTTTGTCTATTCAGCTCATCAGCTCATCGAAAGTTAGTACAAGTTTCCATGAGCACATCTACACAAGCAAAGCAGTTCTTACTGTGTGAAAGAATCTATTTCTAGCATATACAGTTGAAAGAAGGTGATTATCATCCAGTCATATCCAGCTGAACTGGATATGGTGTCCCTCAATCTTGGCAGCACTTTGAAATCACCTGGAAGCTTTTAAAACTACTGATGCTCCGATCCCATTGTCAGAGATTCTGATTCGATAGGTCTGAGTATGACTAGGCCAGATTCCACTTTTCTTTTTTGTTGCCTTTGTGATATTCATCAAAACCATTGCTCAACTGACGTTATAATTGGTCCTATTAAAGAATAATTCAGTCTTTTTATAGAACCTACAATTTCCATATTATAGAATCCCCTTTCAAGTAAAATCATGGCAGAAGAACATGCAATAATGTACGAATTGCACCAGGTGGAAATTGTATTGTTAAATATACTTTTTGTTCAGACAGTATGTGCATCAATAAAAAATTTTTTTTGAGATTATACACTCCAGTGGGACAGGGGCCTACGTTTTTCTTATAACAGCTTTATATGATACAATTCACATACCATGCAATTCACCCATTTAAATTGTGCAATTCAGGGGCTTTTAGTGTATTCACAGTTGTCAGGGACCTAAAATTTAACCTTTGTTACACAGCAGAGCAAATGTGAAAGAACCGATAATTTCCATTTGATTATGGTTAAGTTTTTTAGCATATTTTCCTCTAGCATGCTATTCTATGCAAGCCTGCTTAAAGGAAAGAAGGTAATTACCAGTGATAAACTCATCTTTAATGAAAAGAAGTGTCATTAATGAGAAAAAGAATGTCAGTTTTCTCTCAATACTCATTCATCTTCCCTGAAAGGACACAGAATGCTTCCAAACAGTGATGATTAGATCCCAAATTTATATGCTCTGCTTTATATGCTCTTTGATTAATCCATAACAACCAATTACCATTGCTTACCTTTATTATTAGATTTTCCCAGCACCATTACACTCCTGACTAATGAAAATGCTAAGAAGAGTCTATTAACAGCATGCACACTATCATTCTAGCTAATGCTGAATCGTTAATTGTCTTCAAAATGTGAAGGCATGGCCTTATGATATATGGGACTATGACTATGTATATAAATGAGTCTATTTAAAACACTTATTTAGAAGAGCCCATAGCACAAAGTAAGTGCTCAGTGAATAGGGTGATCATATCATAGAAACCAGGATACTTGCCAGAGTAAAAACAAGGCCCTCAGTGTGTTAGCTGTTATTATTATTATATAGCATCTATTTTGCATAATTAAAATAATACAAATGGCCATTCTTAACAATATTAATTTCTAATTAAATCTTGGAAAGAAATCACACATAAATTCTTTGAGATTTTCCACTAGAATTAATACACATATAAATAAATAAAACAAACATTGTTACCTTTGGCTGCCACTTTTGAATCCCACTATACCCCCAAGGAAACCCGGGTGAGTCACAATACCTATTAGGTGTTAATAGCCAAAAGAATACATATGCATGATCCTGGGCAATTCTTGAACCAAATGTGTAGCACCAGTGGGTCTGCAGATACCAGGCTCTTTACACATTTGGATTTCTGGGGCAGTTAATCTGTCACTTTTGGACATGTGATCAATTTTCTAATAATTGAACTTTAAGAGGAATGGGTAGACAATGGATCTTTGTACTCAAGCTGTAAGGAAGTAAAACACAAATGAATTTTCCAGGTCATAGGAGCTTCCATCATCACTTCTCATCATTTAACTAAAACTCTTCCTAAATGTGTGAGTCTATAACAGTGTTTTCCAAGAGAGTCTGGGTCCCTCTTACGGGAAATCTCACTTCATATCCAGAAAAAAATATGCCTACTAGTCAGCCCACTGTTTGGTACTTTCAGAGAAAAGAACATACAAATGCAATGTCTACTCTATATGCCGAAAATAAGGACCTTGCAAAATCACCATCCTCCCTGTGCACCCTTGATGTGGAGGCTTCTGTTTCATTTATTCAAGGAAGGAGCTTCTCTAACCAACATCCAACAGGCTCCTTCATCTTGATTTTGTAGCCCAGAAGTTTTGTCTTCTTTTCATCCGTGACTCCTGATAGATGCTCTCCATAACATAGGTCTGAGCATCCTCAGGGCAAGGGCCCAGTCTTTAATGGCCACTTAAAACTTTACCCTTATTTTTTTCCTTCCATTCAAGACAGCATATTGGAAAATAAATAAGAGGGGTATTATTGCATGGATAGTCTTAAATATGTTCCCATTTTCTTTTTGAGCAAACCAACAGGTATATTTGCAACCTTGGATATATTATTGAAAACCAAATATTTGTGAATTATCTTACAACTTACTATGACACATCAGTGTCCGACTCCACAATTGAGAAACATTTTCCTTTATCTTTATGGATCTGTAGTGAGGTCACCTTTCCCTTTCTTCCCAGAACACTCATTCATTATGTATTTATTAATTTGCTTTTCCTTAATTCATTCCACAAACGTTTAATGAGTATTTACTGTGCTACATGCTGAAGAGATATGATGATCAAGACCAAAAATCCTCTACTGCCAATGAGCTCATACCTACTGTCAGAAGTTAGATATGTCAACAAAAGAAATCAAGTTGTAAGCGTAGGCATGAATATAGATACAGATATATATCCGATAGAGGGATAGATGATAGACAGCGGATGCCAATTGCTATGTAGCAATATAAAAGACATCCTAAAGGCCTTTAACTCGTCTGCAAAAGAAAGGTCATCAGGGAAGCAGAATCTGGATGAATTAGAACAGTTTGCTGGACAGACAAGGATGGGCAGGTATCCCTGGCAGTGCCACAGCCATAGCCAGTGTGCAGGTCTGGAATGGCAATCTAACACATATGATTGTTAGAAGATAAAATACGGAAAGCACTTAGAACAGAATTAATAAAAATTCAGTAACAGTAGCTGAAACAATGCTATGATTACCATACAGTGATTACCATAAAGTGGTAAATTGACTTATGCCTCAGTGTTGTCTGAAGATATGACAGAGTTGATTATTTTGCCAAAAAAAGTGGGTCTTATGGATAGATAAAGTGGACCTTACTTTACAAAAGGGGTGAAGTCAGGAGAAAATAGAGACCTGGCAGGATTATTGAGGGAAAGTGGGGTAGGGATTCAAGGTCCCTCCTCTGAACCCTCTCTGCCTCCCCTGTTCACAAACACACTTTCTCCCAGCCTCCTCAGCTCCCAGAAGCAGCCAGTTTAAATCTGATTAGTTTTGATCCAAAAACATGTTAATCACTGAACTCCCTAAAATTTCTGGTTTGCAAAAGTACTTCTTCCACATGAAGGCTTGAATGTAAATGTTCCTAGCAGCACTGTTCAAAATAGAAAATACTTAACTGGTGGTATAGCCATACAGTAGAATATTCTTCAGTATAAAAGGATACTTGCCACAACACGATGACCCTTAAAAACATTATGCTTCCTTATAAGGAAAAGAAACCAGATACATATTGTGTGATGTATATGTCTACCTATTTTATGAAATTTCTAGGAAAGGGAAATCCATAGAGAAAGAAAACAGATTAGTGGTTATCTGTGGCTAGGGGTAGGAGTGGGATTGATTGCAAATGAGTAGGCAAGACCTTTTGGGGTAATGGAAATGTCCTAAAACTGGATTGTGGAATTTGTTGTACAACTATAAATTTACTATAAATAATTTGTGCATTACAAAAGGTAAACTTTATAATATGCAGATTCTACCCCATAATTTACTGACACTGTTTTTAAAATGTACTCCTGATTTCCCTACCCTTTTAAGAAAATATGTTGAGCATTAGTGAGCTTTTTTCTTCAGGGTCATCAGCATAAATATGTTGTACTATCGGTATGGTGGAGTGACTAGGTGATAAGCTGTGTGATCCCAAGCAAGTTACAAAATCTCCAAAGCCTCAGTTTCCTCATCTGTAAAATTAGAATAATCAAAAGTATCCACCACATATGATTGTTAGAAGATAAAATACAGAAAGCACTTAGAACAGAATTAATAAAAATTCAGTAACAGTAGCTGATATAATGCTATGATTATATACAGTGATTAATATAGCAGAAGGGAGAAAAAGGAAGGTGGTAAGAAAATGCAAAGTTATCCAAGGTGATAAAATCAAAAACAACTCTTCAAGGCACATCAGTTTATGTTCCTTCCAATCCTCCTGGGCTTCCCAGTTTCATAACAATCTACAGATCACTGAAGCACTGTTTGTCAGAAACCTATGATGTGCCTTTCATTTTGCTTAGATGATCTTTTAGTTTAATACTTAGGGCAACATGTGTGTGATCAGCTACTTTAAAACTAAGGACTCCAAAGCTTGAAGAAAAAGTCGTACCTCTAATAAGTGAGTCATAATTCAATTCCAAATTTGTGTGACTTCAAAAGTCATGCACCTTCCATTATACCAATAGAGTAAGAACTAGTAAGATGGCTAGTTAGCAACTTAATGCAAATGAGACTTTTTTGAATCAACACTTTAATGTTCATAGAAAGGCCAGTGCTAGAGCAATATAATGCTTTCAAGAAAATCCCACTGAGATGAAGGTCCAGGAAAAGATGCTTCTCATTTTAATATATCTTGTGCAATTTTCAATAGGGGACATCTTATGGAAGTATTTTTTTCAATTTTTCATTTGCTAGAACACCTGACGATAGAAGTTCTCATTATGAACATCCATGAAAAACTGACCTAAAAATGGTAATGTCTAAAATATATGCTTTGTGCTTAATTAAATTTTATTGTGTATCACATGCTAGTCAGCAAGGATCATTTCTAATAAAAATGTGTGGAAAAATAGTAGGTGATCAGTGATTTTTTTTTTGCAAATTGGTGAGTCTTACTTGTCAAGGAAATGTGGAAGTTCTTTGTACTTTTCTTGAAATTTTTCTCCACATTTGAAACTTGCAAAAAAATATTTAAAATAATCACCATATTGTTTTGTTTTGTTTGATTATCAGTTCAAAACAAATGTGGTTGAATCTAAATGGAAACTTGATGGTATCACTAAGACTTAGAAATTGTGAATGCCGTTCATGAGACAAGAAACGAGAATATCAGAGAAAGATTTGTATTCAGTGTCAGGACCCACTCACCAACAAATCCTTTTTCTCTGTGTAGAAGAACTGTGTCCGTGTCGACTCCTCACTATCTGCTTGTCTGCAGCCAGCCCAACCCACTCCTGAGACAGAGAACTGTCCTAGGAGAAAAGGAGCCATGAAATGGAGGCTGCAGTCCTGGTTTGTTTTTATTCTTACACTAGAACACTAGCCCAATTTTTGGAGCCAGTGAGATACAAGAGGCTTGCTAAGAAAACTTCAACAGAAATTCAGTTAGCCGATCAGTCAACAATACTGGTTTGTGGCATCCTCTATGTAGAGTGTAGTGGTTAAGAATATGGGCTTGGAAAGCAGGCAGACTAGAATAAAATCCTGGCCCTGCCTTATTTAAGTTCTGCAGCTATCATGAGCAAATCACTTCTTTTTCTGTGTCACAGTTACCTCAACTGTAAAATGGGACAATAATAGCGATTACCTTGTGATGATATATGCATTATATACATGAACATGTGTTCAGTGATTAGAATCCTGCTCAGTTAATGTTTTAATGTGCTGAACCAAGTACTAAAGATAGCAATAGTGACAAGACATACATATTCTTGAGCCTATCCTCTTGTACTTTGGAATGCAAACTTGCAAATCAGCAATTACAGTAATATGTTTTCATTGTCATGGTTGGGGTATATAGGGAAATAACAGCTAATATTTGTATAACATTTATTCTTTGGTACCTTTAAAAGTGCTTTACAGATTATTTATTCCCCAAATCCTTATAATAACTCTCTAAGGAAAGTAGTATTATTAGCCCCATTTTGCAAATGAGGAACTGAGGTGCAAAGAGATGAAGTCACTTGATCAAGGTCACACAGGAGGCAACAAAGCCAGGACTCACTTCCCAGGTGGAGTCCATGTACCTCGCCGTGCCCATTCTGCCTCTTTTAAATACCTGAACTTGACCCGAAAGATTAAGGAAGATTTCCCAGAGGAAACAGTGTTTATGCTAAACATGAAGGCTGAGTAAGAGTTACCAGATCTGTAGTGGAGCAAAGAGTAGGATAGGGAAGTGTTGTCAGTAAAAATAATATATGTGTGAAGTAGAGACAAGAGAAAGCATGGTACATCCATTCAGTAACTGCAGTAGTGGTGAGAGGTAAGGCTGGGAAGAGAAGTAGCTCCCAGATCTTGGGAGAGCTTCTAAGTCATGTTATGATTAAAAGACTATGCTGAGAGCAACTGGGAGCCATTGATGGTCACAGCATAAAAGGAAGCATGATCAGATTTGTCTTTTAGAAAGATCATTTAACAGAAGCATTGGTGGTTCAGTGGTCGAATAGTTTTCTGCCAAGAAAGATCATTTAGCCTGCTGAGGGGAGAATGGATTGGGAGAACACAAAACTAGAGGTGGGATGAACAGTTAGAGGTAATGTGGCCCGTATTATGGAAGTGACAGTAAAATATAAAGAAGTGGAAAGTTTCACAATTCAAGAGCTATTTAAAAGAGAGATATCTAAGAAGTAAAATACGGGGAGGGCTGTGCAACACAGAGAAGACAAGCAGTGATTTTACAGCATCTTACTACGCTGATGGACAGTGACTAATGGGATATGTGGGGGGACTTGGTGAAGGGGGGAGTCTAGTAAACATAATGTTCCTCATGTAATTGTAGATGAATGATACAAAAAAAAAGAAGTAAAATAGACAGATCATGATGACTGATTAGCTTAGGAAAGAGGTAGATAAAAGAGTCCCACATATTCTGAGACTTCAGTTAGGATATATTTGGATAGATGGTTGTGCCCAATGATAGTGCCCAAATAGCGATCCCAGAAGGAAGACAAGATTTCAAGGGAAATATGATTAAATTTCTGAATATTTCCTCTAAGGAAGAAAACAGTAGCATTAAACCTTATTTGCCTTTTATGTTCCCAGGCACATAGTGACTGCTCAGTGAACAATTATTTGATGAATGAGTGGCCAGACATATGTATGGTTCTGAAGTTCAGGACAGAGGTTTAGGCTGAAGCTAGGGATGAGAGAAGCATTAACAAGTAGTTTGAAGCCATAGAGCTGGATGAGATTGTCCTTGAGAAGGGTACACCATAGAAATAGGGGTAGGCAGGAGGGCAGAGTTCTATGGGATGCCAACATTCAAGGGAGAGAGCGGGGAAGCGCGGCCCATAAAGGACACCAAGAAGAAGCCCTTTAGAGTGATATGATCAAAACCTCAAGAAGATGGTTTCTCCGGTTGAGGGTATCAACCTGCAAACATTCAATCTGTAGAAGCAAATGCTGCTGAGAGGACAGTTAAGATGGGTGGAAGAGGAGCCCAGTGGTTTTACCAACCAGAAAACTGTTGAGTGAACAGAAAGGAGAAGAAGCCAGACAGCAGGGGGAGAGGAGGGAGATAAGAGGTAGAGACAGTGGGTGTGCAAAATTCTGTTAAAGCATTTGGTTAGGAAACGGAAGAGAGAGTTGGTGGAGATATCTGGAAAAGGGAGACATTCCAGGGAGAGCTTAGAGTCTGCTGTTTTGTCATGATTTACAGGGAGGATTTAGAGTCTGATGGTGGGAGGTTATGATAGTAATGGTGATAATGTTATTGTCCTGGTTGTTGCTTGAGATAGGGAGACTGGAGTATGATTAAGTGAAGGAAGGGTGAGAGAAATAATTGACTCTGAGGAGGGAGGAATCCATAGAGACATCTAACCCAGAGCCTCTGAATTCCTTTTTGACAGAATAGAGGGCAGGTTTTCCCTTTTTTCTTGAGGGTGGGAGGACAGAATGAGTGCAGAATGTCATGTAAGCATGGAGTGGGCCAGAATTTTCAGGCATTCTCTTTTGATGGCTTCTATTTTCTCTGTGAAATTGGAGAACAGGGTAGTTTGCTGACAACTCTAGAAGGATCAGGCATTTTAGGAGAGTGGACGGATGACATAATCCTTATGGCAAGTAGAAAAGCAAGCTCACCAGGGCACAGAAAGTTGCCAGGCAGTGCAGAGGGTTCACCTGAGGTGGGAGACAGCAAACTCGGGGCAGTGGCTGGGTTGTTTCTCTCCAGCAACCCAGGGAGAGGCGCGGAGAGTCCGAACTGGGATGATCCAGGGCTGGGGTTTTGCCTGGTGGGTGTGACCGATGGACAAGGCAAAGGGATCTGCAGGAGAGTGGTTAGAGTTCCCTGGAATCCAAGCAGACCAGGAAAACAGTATGGAAGACTGGGAAAACTAGTAACTGGGGAAGGGTCTAGAGACTCCCCTATTTAATTTTCTGATTTCAGAAGGTAAAATTCACAGGAAGAGATCTCTGAAATGGGTCAGAAAGGAAGGTAAGTCTTTGAGACAAAGAGTTTAATGGGAGGGAATTTGCACTTAACCAGTGCATATTAAGTGTCAGGCATTATGCTGTGAATTGTACACATGTATTAATTCATTTTACCTCCAAAACAAACCTAAAAGTCAGGGATTGTTATTCCTGTTAAAGACAAATTGTACTCAGGAAGGATAAGGATATTTGTCCATAAGACACACAGCTTTTGTGGGTTTAGTTTGGACTCAAACTCTGGGTTTATTCTCAACCCCAAATCTTCTCATAATTCCAAAACTGCTCCAGAAGTCTCTAGATGGAATTAAACCTCTTTTACATCTTTTTTAAATTAGCTTTTCTGAAATTATTAAGAAATTCAAGTCATACAAATATATATATATAAGGAAAAGTAAGTCTCTCTCCACTAGTCTTAGTTTCTTTAACATCCTAGGATATTTCCTTGTGCACATAGGCATAAGTTTGTATGTGTATACATATTTTTACATAAGGACTGCCAGATATTTTTCTATACCCTCCTTTCATATGTGGCAATATCTTAGAAATGTTTGGTGTAGCACACTTTTTCTTTTTCAGACCACTTAATATTCCTGAGTTACCATAACTTATTTAGCCCTACAACAGATTTTAGGGCTATAACTAATGTTTTTTATTAACACAATGTTATATAGATTGTATTGTATATAAATGCAATACCGTGTCTAATACAATGATTGGTATTCTAGATGTTTCACATATTTTTCTATTACAAATAAAGTAATAATGATTACCATTGTATATATGCTCTTCTCCATTTGGAATTTAATTTTGGGGGAAGAACACTAGACAGTTACCTCAACATCATTTACTGACAAAATTGTATTTTACCTCAGTGATCTGAAATGCCACCTTTAACCTTTACCATACTAAATTCTCAAATGAAGTTAGCTCTATTTCTGTATTCCTTGTTTGGTTCCATGGACCTATGTACACTTGACCCATGTATTCATGCGTCAACTTAGCAGTTTTACAAAATATTTTGATACCTAGTAAGGATAGGACTCCCTCATTCCTTTTATTTATTTATTTTCAGGATTTTCCCAGCTAATCTGGGGTAATTACATCACATGGAATAGATGAATTAATATGGAGATACTGCTCATTTGCACTTTAATAAGATTAAGTAAGTACTAGAGGGACTCAAGGACTCAGATTTGACTGGGGCAGGAAAAAGAGGGAACATTCAGATGTTAGTAAGCTCAGCTCGCCTACAGAGACCCTAGAGGTCCTGAAAGAAGGAAAGGGGAAAGAGTTTGCAGAGAGAAATGGGAAGACAAGAAAGATGACGCTTACACTCCCTCTCCCTGAGGCTTGGCTTCTGCTCTCTCCACTGTAATGCCCTTGACAAGGACACTAGGTTTTCTGGTTTCTAAATTCGATGGACCCTTCTCTTAGGCTAGCCCCCTAAAGACAGTGGTGCTTTGCTGCTGCTCTCATTAAGCTGTAAGAACAGACCCAGTTTGAACAGCTGCAACTTCACTCCTCTGGAGTTGGATCCATCTCCCAGGTCCCGGAGAATCCAATCCATGCCCAGTGATGTCTAGATACAGACACAGTAATCTCTGCCTTTGCTTTCTTGCAGCCTCCTCGCTGTCACATCTTCTGTCTCCTCTTGCCTTTCCCCACATTGTCCTTATCCTTTCCCACTTGAGCTTCAGAACAGTAAAATGAAGTATTTTGAGGTGAAGGTGGTGTGGGGACACACCAAGGGGGACCCAGGGATTAGAAAATATTCCCCAAGAATCTCCAACAATTGCCATACAGCACAATTTTTTACTTGCATAAATAGCTGTCTACAGTTTATGATGTCCACAATACTGTGTCTAATACAATGTTTGGAAGCAGAGTTACTCAGTATTTGATAAATAATCAACTGTGGAATTATTGCTTATAAATCAAAATTGCTGCAGCCATTAATGACAGCTGCAGGTTATCCTAAAGAACTCATTTCTGCAGAACTTGGCAAAAACAAAATTTGTTATAAATAAGTATAGTTTCATTGACATTTGGTCTAGGGCAAATGAGTTTCCCAATGAGGAGATTTATAAATTCATTTAACTTAATTCTCTGATAGGAAGCTATGCAATGTGCTCTGGTCATTGGGTCTGATTTATACCTGAAAAATGTACAAAAGAAAATGGAGGTTCTCTATCTTGCTCTTGTCTCTCCTGGCCTCCTGTTACTATATAACAGGCATCCTTTTCCTTTAATTACCTTCTTCATGGCTTGAGAGTTTTGATGACTTGATTAAGCCTTGCAGTGCAGTTCCAGTCCCTACCCATCTGATTAATTAGCCCAAACCTTATTAACTTCCTAATTCTGATCAATAAGGCACTGATGCTAAACTGTGCAAGGGCAAACTAAGGAGGCAATTTTATTTCAAGACACAGAGTCCCTACCGTTTTTAAGCATCTTTTTTTTTCAAATCTTACTTTTCAATGCAGCCAGGTTGGAATACAGTCGTACAGTAACAGGCATATGAAGACTATGCGTTCTCCAGTCGTAGCCACTTTACCTGCTGCAACAGTGCTATTTGATGGCGCTTTTGGGGACCTTGCATTAAGAACCCAGGGCCTCCATTATTCAGGATATCAAGTGACTGTTGCCCATCGCCAGAGAAAGAATATGACAAAAGGCGATGATGATGATAATGCTGTCTTTTCTTCTCTGCAGGAAACTGACAAAAACGTGCCAAGAAACTCCTTCCCTAATCCAGACTCAGAATGGAGTTCTCTAACATTGAGGGAATGTTCCAATATTCTAGACCAGCATTATCCAATACAAATATTTGAACTTTTGTAGAAGCCACATTCAAAAAATTAAAAACAAGTAAAATTCATTGTGACAGCATATTTTAATAATCTAGCATATCAAAATTATTACAATATGCAACCAACATAAAATTATTACTGTATTGTGCTTTCTTCCCCCCTCCCTACTGCTTTATTAAGATATGATTGACATATAACATTGTGTAAGTTTAAGGCATACAACCTGATTTGATGCCTGTATATACTGTAAAATGGTTACCATGAAAATGTTAGTTAACACTTCCCATCACTCCACATAATTACTGTTGTGTGTGTGTGTGTGTGCGTGTGTGTGTGTATTCTGTGTGTATGCAGTGAGAACACTGAGATCTATTTTCTTAGCAATTTTCAAGAATGCAATATTGTTAACTACAGTTATCATGCTGTGCATTAGATCAGCAGAACTTATTCATCTTACAACTGGAAATTTATAGCCTTCAAGCATCATTTTCCCATTTCCCCTGCCCTCCACTCCTGGCAACCCATTCCACTCTGTTTCTCCGAATTTGGCTTTTCTTATTAGATTTCACATATAAGTGTCATCGTACAGTATATGTCTTTGTCCAACAAGTTGTACTAAGCTTAATGCCCTCAAGGTCCATTCATGTTGTCACAAGTAGCAAGATTTCCTTCTTTTCATGGATGAATATTTCATTGTATGTATATATATATATATATACACCACATTTTCTGTATCTATTCATCTGCTAACAGAGAAGGTATTGTGCTTTCTTCTTCCACAATAAAGCTTTGAAATTGAGTTTGTATTTTATACTTACAGCACATTTAAATTCAGACTAGCTACATTTCCAGAACTCAGTAATGGCTACAGTACTGGACAGCATAGTTCTAGGTCTCAAACTTAAGCATGCCTCAGAACCACCCAGAGGGCTTATCAAAACACACCTTATTGGCCCCACACCCAGCATCTCTGATTCAATAGGCTGGGGTGAGGCTAAAGAATTTACATTTCTAATAAATTTCCTGGTGATGTTAGGCTGCTGGTTCAGGGATCACATTTTGAGAACCTCTGCTGTAGAAATAGGAGTGATTTCAACCCATCTTCTCCAGATTACAGAGATCTGTGCAAAAGCAACAGACCTTCCCACCGAAAGGAGCTCATGACTTGGGTCTCCATTCTGTTTCCCTCCATCACTTTCAGAGCCTGGTCTGGCTTTAACCCTTCAATTTTCCCAAAAATCATACAGAGTTCTAAAGTTTAAGGAATAGAAAAGATTTTTGCCTTGGACTTTGAGATTATTTCGGCACTTAGCATATGCTAAGCTGAACTACTCTTTGCCTTCCTGGGCTCTTTCTCTCTCCAGAGACTGTTTCCGCTTTCAAGGGCTGTACCTTACAGAAGAGAAAGGCTATGCTTGCCCAAGTCCACACGGCAGTGGGGGTAGTACCTGCACCCAGAGCCTCACCCACCCAATCTCTCCCCTACCATCTCAGGCTGTTCACTCCTATACTGTTGGCTTAAGAAAATCCCCACAAGTTAAGAACAGTTTCTTCTTTGTCTCCAGTTCTTTTCTTTATTAAACAAACTCAGTAGATAATGCACGCACCAGGGAAACAGTTCAGACATTACAAAAGGGTAAAAGTAATGTCTCTTTCAACCTGTCTTCCAGTTTTCTGCAACCAGTTGCCCTCCCAGCTCCTTACATTACCAGTGTTTTGTGTGTATTTTCCAGAGATAATCTACCCCACAAGTTTGTATGTTTTTATACACATGTACGTATGTGCATTTGTACTTTTTAAAATGAAGGACAAAAACAAGCAGCTAGCCTGAAATTTCAGCCCAACTTCGTCCCTAGGTGTATAACAATCAGAAATGAGTTGTATCATCAACACAATTCCCGAACCAATTTATACAGTACATGGCTTCCACAAAATTGGATACAACAGACTGACCTTTTCATGTAAAAGATGGGAAAACATAGAAAAGTAAACTGCCATCCAACTAATAACCCCTGATGTTTAGGCAAGGTAACAGAGCTGAGCAATGTTTAACATTTTCATTCCAGAATGTTTTTAAACTCCTCTCTAATACCCAACAAAAAATTGTCATTGAGTGTTAAGAAAGTACTTAACAACTACAATAAAATCTGATAGTAAGAATGGGAGAGTGTTAGTCTTTTTAAAATGAATATAAGGTTAACAGCAAAGAAGCACTTAGATAGCTTTGAATTGCTAGCAAAGGAAAAGGCATATAAATGTGCTCCATCTGTGTTTTTAAATACTGTGGTTCCTGGAGATGGCCAACAAACCATGCTCCTTCTAAATCTCAAAAGTGAATTTCTGAAGCTTAGGCCCTTCCTTCATGTTCTGAAGGTTGAAGAAAGAATGTTGTCTTTTAAAAAACAGTCTTTCAACTTCAAAAAAGCAACAGAAAACTTTTCATAAAAGGCTGTTGAAGGTGAGAGGAGCAATTAGGTTTTAACCAACAGCTGTCTTCCAGGTGCAAAGGACTCTGACACTTGCTTTAGGTGACAGTGGCCATGGTTAGAGTAGCCCGTAGAAATGATCTGCCTGCTCATACCCTCATACCCTCCCAGTGGGCTCCCTACTTTCCAGCCTCAGAGCCACCTGGGTGCCATGTCCCTAACGCAATTGGAACAAACTAAATCACCAATCCGCAGTTACTCTTTAAAACTCTTCAGTGACTTCCTCCTGGGACATTCATAGTGCACAAGTCCACTGCCTAATTCTTGATTTTCATGTCTTTCCCACTCCCAACCTCCCAAATTACCACCCGTCACTGGAAGTGCTTGTACGTCCTTGCCTTGATCAAGGTATTTCCCTTTGTGCCTCTGCCTCTGACCATACCAAGCCCTCCACCCCAGCAGTTCTCCTCTTCGCCTTTGCTTGGCTGATTCTGCTTTCCCTTTAAGACTCAGTTTAGGCATCACTTCCTCCAGAAAGCTTCCCTAACCACCACCACCCTCCCATTGTTACAATTTACTAAGCAGGGATTACACCTGAGACTTGACAAACTTGGCATGAGGATGGAAAGAGATAATGGTCATAAAAGAGCTCTGAATATGGCTAAGACTTCAGGATATTGAACGGGATAGTGTATTGGCAGCACAACACAAATGTGGAGGCGGGGAAAGGGGGAGACCTTGCGCGGTCAGACAATCCCAAATGCTGGCCCTGCCATTAGCAACTGTATATCCTCAGACAAGTTCTAGAACTTCTCTCACCACCTTGGTTGTTAGGTCTTTAAAATGACAGTCACCCTCTTTCTCTGTGGCCACCAAGGCAAATGGAGATGGCGGCTCCCAGGAATGTTGACAGTTCTGCTCCCACAGATCCCTCCCATGGCCCAGCCTTCCAAGGTCAGGGCACATGCCCGATGGAGTGCCTGAACACTTTCCAGTTACGCGACCTTGGATGGTCTTAAAGGAACTATTTTCCAGATCCTTCACTTCCAGAGCTCTCTAGCTTTGCAACAGCTTGACAAAGGAAAAATGCAACTCACCCATTGGAACTGAACTATGATCCATCGCTCCAGGCTGTATGTAAAGCCCTCCTGCAGCCCCAAAGAGGAAGCCTCTTTTAAAGACCACACCAGTCATCTTAAATAAATCCTTGGGGCTTGCATTTCTAATCATGCTTCTATTAAAGGAGAAGCGTGACCTTAGAAATATGGTCTGCACTGGGTTTGGTTTGGTTTGGTTTTGCACTGGGTATTTTGACTTTAAATATATAGTAGAGTAAATGAATGGGAAAAGGACAATTTTTATTTGACTTTGCTTCCTCTTTACCATTTGTCAACAAATGCTTCATCTCTGAGCGACAATACCAAGAGAAAAAGGAGAGGGTGGGTAAGGCATACTGAAAGCCAACAAAGACTTTAAACACAAGCAATTCTTCCAGTTATTCTCAATACTCAACCCTAGGACTCACCACAGTGGGCTGGGTGTGGGGAAACCTTTAAACAGTCAAAACAATATGGATTAGTAAAACTGGTTTCCTTTCAATGTGCCTAGATTTTTTTTTTTTGCAGCAACCAAATTATTAAAAACATGCTGGATAAAACCCTCAAATAAAGCTTTTATGTGATTTCTTTCAGTGCTATTCTTAAAGGAGATTAAAACTACTTTAACACATCAGGTCATGACATTTGTCAATTATAGTCAATCCTCATTTTAGTTTGTCTTATAAAAAGTTTAGTATCTTCTACCTACTATTAACTCAAAATGAAATTAAATGTCAGTTGCTGGATCAGTTTGTTTTTCAGAGTACTTATCTTTCTCTTTCATTAAGCACATGGAAGAAATTTATTACAATTCATTTGAATGAAAGATGCATTTCAGTAAGTTTACCTCTTATAGCTAATATTTAACTTATTAAAATATGTACTATACTGAAATATACCAGTTATGAACAAATAATTACAATGATAACTCAATGCAGAATAAATTTAACATCTAGCTGCCTCATGGTCACAGGAAATAAAACACATTTTAAAATGTATGTTTTATGGAAAATGCATTTTTTCCCATGTTCTTTTGTGAGAGAGACATGTTCTATATAAAAGATATTAATAAAATTATTTAACCATAAAATGAATAATAGAATAATCTGTGAAGTGAAATACAATGTTGAAAGAGAAAAGGGAATTTGTATCTGCATAAAAAATTTCCAAATGTTAAAAAATGACTAATTAGTATATATTTAAATGGATAATGGCAGCTATTGAGTCCTTAATGTATGGAGATTCCACTAGATGCCTTTTAAAGAATGTACAATCTGATATTGTTAAAAGTCACTGTTTACAATATGCCAGAAAAGGAATCCTCTGTAGTTATTTACACTTCCAATGATCACATTTAGATGTCAAATTTAAAAGGTGGAGAGATTGTCTATGGTTTTCTGAGATTATTTTAAGGAGTTCGTGAGGAA
Source organism: Manis javanica (assembly GCF_040802235.1). NCBI lineage: Eukaryota > Metazoa > Chordata > Mammalia > Pholidota > Manidae > Manis > Manis javanica. Next base: position 158,052,072 of record NC_133157.1, read on the forward strand.
AACCATCAACGAAGCACCCTCGCAGGGCACGATGGGTCTCCTGTCAGCCTGATGAGCTGGCCCCTCACCCCTGCATAGCCACCAGACAGGCTTGAGGGACCTGGGAGGCCGCCTAGCCCTGTGGGGTATTCTCATGTCTTCAGGACCTGCAACGTGCACCCAGGGCACTGGGCTGGGGTCTGCTCACCCAGTGACTCAGTCAAGGCTGTGCTCAACGTGGGAGACCCGCAGCCCCTTCACCAGAGCCAGTCACCAGGGTCACGGCAGCTCTGGCACAGCACAGCAAGGCCAGGCTAGCTGCAATCATAATTTAAAATACAAGAAACAAATGACAGCTGGGCCCTGCCTTTTATTTTTAATGGAAATAATAACAAAGACTGTCACCAAGGCATGGCCCAGGAACCACATGAGCTCATGCAGGGCTTGGCATCTCCTGGAACCAGTGCAGGCGGGAGTCACACCCTGAGATATCTGTTCCCGGAGGAATAACAGAAGGAAAGCCAGACATCTGAGCTCTCACCTGACTCCAGCCTCTGGCTAGGATTCCATCAGATAGATAAACTATCAATCCAGAGAATCTGCCAGCTCCTTCAAGGAAGACCCAACATTTTCCATCCGGTGGGCTAACTGTGGAATGTTTTCTTCTGCCAAAAGACCGGAGTTTGGGGAAATAAATGAAAAGGACAAGGAGTCCCTCAAAATGAGCTTAGTCACCTCACCCATGTCTACCCTAGAATGTACTGGGTGCCTGCTGTGCGCTGGTGGGGCTGGAGGCCCACCCTATGAATGCCCGTGTTCCCGGGCCTGCCTCAGGCTTCCCTTACACAGACCTCTCCATTACCTCCTCGGCGTGCTCTGGCTCTCCTCTGATTTTAACTAGCACCCACATGCTACAAGTGTCCAAATCTTTACAGCCAGCCTCAAGCCAGACCCTGATCCCCAGACTAGGCTACCAGAAAGGCCCGAGAGCACCCCCAACTTGTCCTGACACCCTGCATCTGCTTTAAGCCATTACCTCTTTCAAGCCTCATGTTAAACCTATGATGTGTCTGTAACCCACCAAAGGTGAAAAGAATAAGGCTTAGAGGAACTGAGTAACTTGCCCAAAATGGTTTTGCTAATGAGACTGGCTAGCTAACATTCTAGCCACTTCCATCTCCTCCCAAAGCCCATGCCCTCCATTTTCTCACCTTCCCAGGACCTCCCACCATAGTTGCTGCTGCAAATCCTTCATCCCTATTGCCACCTTGCCCTTTACATGGGTAGCAAGCAGGCTTCTTGGTTTTCCCTGCACACATCCTGCTGACTCCTGCTTTCCCCACCCCACCCCTTGTTGGGGAAAACAACAAATGTAAAGGGAGATCTTACGGAGGGAAAATGAGGTGGCAGAGAAGGCTTCCTGGAGGAAAAGGCATTTAGGCTGAAAACTAAAAATAATTCACTTGGCAGAGTGTGGAAGGGAGATGGGGGAAGAAATTGTTCAGCCCGAGGGAACAGCACATGAAATGGTCAAGGGCCTGAATGTCAAGAAAGAAGAGAACTCCACTCTTGGAAGTGGGAAAGGCCAGCATGAGCCAGATCAGGCCAGGCTCTGCAAGCATGTTCAAGCATTTGGACCTCCCTACGAATGACGGAATGCCACTGCCGGGCTCTAAGGGATGGAATGATAGGGTCAGCTTTGTGCTCTTTCAAAAGTCAGGCAGCTAAAAAAATACCCAAGAACAAAATTCCCAGACCTGATACATTTTACCAGACATTTAGAGAAGACATAACACCCATTCTCCTTAAAGTTTTCTAAAAAATAGAAGAGGAAGGAATACTCAAACTCATTCTATGAAGCCAGCATCACTCTAGTACCCAAAGCAGGCAAAGACACCACAAAAAAAGAAAACTACAGACCAATATCCCTGATGCAAAAATACTCAACAAAATATTAGCAAACTGAATTCAAAAATACATCAAGAGGATCATACACCATGATCAAGTGTGATTCATCTCAGGGATGTTACAACATTAAAAAATCCATCAACATCATCCACCACATCAATAAAAAGGACAAAAACCACATGATCATCTCCAAAGATGCTGAAAAAGCATTCAACAAAATTTAACATCCATTCATGATAAAAACTCTCAACAAAATGTGTATAGAGAGCAAGTACCTCAACATAATAAAGACCATATATGACAAACCCACAGCCAACATTATACTTGACAGTGAGAAGCTGAAAACTTTTTCCCTAAGATCAGGAACAAGACAAGGATGCCCACTCTCCCCACTTTTATTCAACATATTACTGTAGGTCCTAGACACAGCAATCAGACAACACAAAGAAATAAAAGGCAACCAGATTGGTAAGGAAGAAGCCAAACTGTCACTGTTTGCAGATGACATGACATTGTACTTAAAGAACACTAAAGAATCCACTCCAAAACTACTAGAACTAATATATGAATTCAGCAAAGTTGCAGGATACAAAATTAATACACAGAAATTTGTTGCATTCCTATACGCTAATGAAGAACTAGCAGAAAGACAAATCAGGAAAACAATTCCATTCACAATTGCATCCAAAAGAATAAAATACCTAGCAATAAAACTAACCAAGGAAGTGAAAGTCCTATACCCTGAAAACTGCAATACACTCTTAAGAGAAATTAAAGAGGACACTAATAAATGGAAATTCATCCCATGTTCTTGGGAAGGAAGAATTAATATTGTCAAAATGGCCATCCTGCCTAAAGCAATCTGTAGATTCAATGCAATCCCTATCAAAGACCAACAGAATTCTTCAACGAACTGGAACAAATATTTCTAAAATTCATATGTTACCACAAAAGACCCTGAATAGCCAAAGCAATCCTGAGAAGGAAGAATTAAGCAGGGGGCATCTCGCTTCCTAACTTCAAGGTCTACTACAAAGCCACAGTAATCAAGACAATTCTGTACTGGCACCAAGAACAGACCCACAGACCAGTGAAACAGAATGGAAAGTCCAGATATTAACCCAAGCACATATGGTCAATTAGTATACAATAAAGGAGCCATGGATATACAATGGGGAAATAACAGCCTCTTCAACAGCTGGTGTTGGTAAAACAAAAGTAAACTCAAAATGGATCAAAGACCTGAATGTAAGTCATGAAACCATAAAACTCTTAGAAGAAAACATAGGCAAAACTCTCGTGGACATAAACATGCATAACTTCTTCATGAACATATCTCCCCAGACAAGGGAAACAAAAGCAAAAATGAACAAGTGGGACTATATCAAACTAAAAAGCTTCTGTACAGCAAAGGACACCATCAATAGAACAAAAAACATCCTACAGTATGGTACAATGTATTTGTAAATGACACATCTGACATGGGGTTAACATCCAAAATATATAAAGAACTCACATGCCTCAACACCCAAAAAGCAAATAACCTGATTAAAAAATGGGCAGAGGATATGAAGAGACAGTTCTCCAAAGAAGATATTCAGATGGCCAACAGGCATGTGAAAGGATGCTCCACATCGCTAATCATCAGAGAAATGCAAATTAAAACCACAATAAGATATCACCTCACACCAGTTAGGATGTCCACCATCCAAAAGACAAACAACAACAAATGTTGGCGAGGTTGTGGAGAAAGGAGAACCCTCCTACACTGCAGGTGGGAATGTAAATTAGTTCAATCATTGTGGAAAGCAGTATGGAAGTTCCTCAAAAAATTGAAAATAGAAATATCATTTGACCCAGGAATTCCACTCCTAGGAATTTACCCTAAGAATGCAGCAGCCCAGTTTGAAAAAGACATATGCACCCTTATGTTTATCGCAGCACTATTTACAATAGCCAAGAAATGGAAGCAACCTAAGTGTCCATCAGTAGATGAATGGATAAAAAAGAGGTGGTACATATACAAATGGAATATTATTCAGCCATAAGAAGAAAACAAATCCTACCATTTGCAACAACATGGATGGAGCTAGAGGGTATTATGCTCAGTGAAATAAGCCAGGCAGAAAAAGACAATCATCAAATGATTTCACTCATCTGTGGAGTATAAGAACAAAGAAAAAACTTAAGGAACAAAACAGCAGTATACTCACAGAACCCAAGAATAGACTAACAGTTACCAAAGGGAAAGGGACTGGGGAGGATGTGTGGAAAGGAAGGGACAAGGGGAAAAAGGGGCATTGTGATTAGCACATATAATGTAGTGGGTGGGGGCAGTATAACAAAGAGAAGACAAGTAGTGATTCTATAGCATCTTACCATGCTGTTGGACAGTGACTATAATGGGGTATGTTGTGGGTACTTGATAATTGGGAGAATCTAGTCACCATAATGTTGCTCATGTAATTGTACATTAATGATACCAAAATAAAAATTTAAAAAGTCAGGCAGCTGCATGGAGAAGCAATTGGAGGGAGAAAGAGCCCCCCAGTGGGGTGGGGGGGGGTAGTACTTCAGAAGCTAGTCAATTGCTGGTGAGTGAAGAGTGGCTTGTACCATGTGCTGGCAGTACAGATGGAAAGATGGGGCAAATTTAAAAGATACTTAGAAGACAGAATCAAGCGACCCAGACCATGTGTCCGAGGGGTAAGAAGGTATAAATTGAGGATGAGTCCTCTATTTCTGGCTTGGCATTTGGGTATGTAGGAGCTTTGCCTTGGAATAGAGGTGACAGTTTTTGTGGACGCTTTTAACTTGATGTGCCTATGGGATATGCATGTGGAAAGAGCTAGTAGGTGGTCTGGACTGGAAATGGAAGATTTGGCAACTAAATGCATTAATGGTTTAAATAGTAAATGTTACATTACGTATAGTTTACCACAATAAAAAAACTTGCATTCTCCCACAGTGAGTACAAACTATGTAGTTTCCAAAATCGTAGTCTAAAATGAAAACCTTTGATCAAGAAAAATCAATTTTAAGCATGCTTATAGGTATTTTATTTACTAATGAAGAGTATAATTCACAATAAAGTGTGGATTACAAGATTTTTGTGTTTTTTAATGTGGGGAAAGAAAGATAACAAGCAGGAGGAAAGGAAGAAATTGTTCCACTTCATTCAGGTATTAAATCAACTTTGGATGGAGACACATAGGATTTAAGTTCAAGGTGTACAGTGCTTGCCCCTATCCTCTGCAAACAGGAAGTTTTCACAGGTACATGATCTAGGAAGGGAAGCAGGGCCCCCATGACAGGGGAGGTTGGCTTCATCCTCTGTCCCATCTTGTGCTAAGGACTGCTTTTTACCTGGATGACACAAACTGAGCTCTCTGCAATATTTTTGCTCATGTCACCATGATAAAATTGTTTCATATCTCATTATTTAAGAAACTCAGTAATGTAGATAGAAGATGCTATTATGCTATTATTTTCCAAGCAGATCTACACAAATATCAAACTTCCAGATCATTTATGTCTTTTCTGTCAGGACTTAGGGAACTTTTCCAATCTTTCCTATGCTTTAGACCATTTAAATGACAGGAATCATCAGTTCCTTTAAGGTTGCATAGACTCATATCACCAATAAAACCAATGGGTCTTGATACTCTTTTAGGATATCTTTGACAACATAATCAATTCCTCCTAGGGTTATTGACCTATCAAGTTTTCAACCTCTTCTTAAAACAATTTTGGTAATTTATATATTCATAGAATGTACTCAAAAAATATTTTCACATTCACTGGTACATATTTTCAGATGTATTAATATTTTATGTAATACTGTCATATTTTTTCATCTTTTCAGGATTTGTGGTTACTTTATTACTCCTAATGTTTATGGTATTTTGCCTTTATCTTTATTTTGTTCAGACTTATCTATCTGTTGGTTTTTTCCAAATAACCAGATTTTAATTTTATTTATGTGTCAGCTTTTATTTTCTTCTTCGTTAATTTCTACTTTCTTCCAATTCAAAACTGCTTCATAATTTATAATCTTTAATGTCACCCCAGTTACATTAATATAAACTTTCCTAGTCTTAAGAATGCACAAAGATGTATGAGTCAAAACTAGTTTTACAGATATTCATATATACCAATATTTTTCCAATAGGTAAGATAGATGTTTGGTTATACCTGTTCATTTAAGTTTTTTAGGCCATACTAACATTATTATAGCCAGGATTTTAGAGAGTTGTAGACTTCAGGGATTCAAGTGCCCTTTTACTGTAAGTTAGAGTGGACCTAAAATTACTCTGAAAGAAAATCCTGGTCCTGAGAGCTGTTGCTGCCTTCACCCACCTCTGCAGAGCTGGGATGGCCCTCTAGAAAAGCATGGGTGATCCTTAAGTTCCCCAGTGTTCACAGGTGCAGACAAATATTTATATTTGTTCAGAAGAGAGATATGAAGTTGGTTCCTTAATCTCCCTGGATTTGTTTGCCCATCTGCAGAGTGGGTATAACAATAAACCACACAATAATTTTTAGAAGATTTTTAAAGATGAGAAAAATGAAACTCAAAAATAATTAGTAACTTACCTAAAGCCACACAGTTAATGCAAAGCTCAAACCATCTGTGTCTGGAATCAAGAACACTGTTTTGATCTGCAAGGTCTCAGTCTATACAATGTTTCCTCATTTTGACTCTAATTACATATTAAAATTTTTTTAACACAGGAGTGCAGCTTATGATCAATTTACAGTTAATGTGTTACATATAACATATCAAATATAAAGAAATATGTTTTGCCTAAATGTCAAGGAAAAGCTAAGTGCAGCAGAGAGCTGATAAGATTTTTAAAGTGTATGTGCATCTGCCAGCTAGTTTACCAACGATCTTAGCAAGAGCAGGTGCTGTGCTGTACTGAGGATAGAAGACAGAATGAAAGGATTGCAATTACAATAAATGCAGTAAGTGCTTTCACCTTATATAGCATTAAAACATAGCATGCATTACTCAACGTGCAAGCTAAACCCTTCCAAAGGCCCCAACGTCCTACAAGACTATGTGGTCTGCAGCCTCCAACCCACCAGTTCCCACTCCTCCTATCCCCCTCTCTCCCTCCTTTGCTCCAGCCGGCTGGCCCCCTTGCTGTCTCTCTATTATAGACACATTTTTCCCTAAAGACTTTTAAACTGCCTGCTCCTCAGACTGGAAGTTTCCTCCCTAGATACCCACCCAGGACTCCCTTACCCTCATGGTGAGGCCTGTGCTGAACACCCTCTAGCAAATTACCACCTGTCCTCACTCCCAGTCTCCCTGACCCTGCTGGACTTTCCTTTTCTCCACAGCACCTATTTTCTGACACTCTACATGTCCTTATTTGCCATTGTCCCCTGTGAATGTCTCCCTGCTCCCGGCCACAGGAATCTAAGCTCTATGAGAGGAGGGATTTGGGTTTTGCCCACTCATGTGTCCCACATATCTTGAACATATGGGACACATAGCAGGTTCTCAAATAATATTGGTGAAAGAATGAATGAATGAATGAATGAACAAATGGCAACAAAGCATGCACATAATAATTATGCGTTCACACTTTTTGGTCACTCAGGCTTTGATTCACATTTGGGCTCTGCCGCTCCCTAGCTCTGTGACCTTTTTTAACCTTTGTTTCCTTATCTGTTGATGGAAAAACTGATAACACCTCATGGATTATTGTTTAGGTTACTAAGTTAATTAATGTAAAGTTGCATATCACCATGCCTGGGGCATAGTACATGCTCAGGAAATGTTAGATGCTATTATCATATGCTATTTATCATTATGATTATCATAGTTTTATTTAATTTCCACACTAATCCTAAACGATAGATATCATCCCTACTTTAAAGATAGGGAACGTGAACAAAAAGAGGTTTAGTGACCACCTCACCATCAGAGAAGGTGAAGAAAGGGGAGCCGCTGGTCCATTGGGCACCTCTTCCTGCTGCCTAAGCTCACGTGGGCTGTGCCTGACCCTGGAGTCCTTGGCCACTTGTTCCACTTGAGGCCACGAGACTCACTGGCTCCTCCCACAACTTCGAAACTCATCAGAAGCATCTGGCTGCAGAGCTTCCCCAGTGGCTGTCAGAAGGGCAAGGGACACAGTCCTGAGGTGAGGAAGTTAACTTCTCATGGGCAACAGGTGAAGTCCTCTCCATTTCCCCTTCTGAGATACTTTATACGACGTGTATCTGTATAGTCTTTCTAGAAAAGTGCCTGTGGCTGAGTCTATGTGATTTCATAAGGTACGGATCAAGACATACACCACCTTGTATTTTTTCCCATCCTTTCTAGACTCATTTTCCCTCACTCTTATTGTCTTAGATTCCTCCTCTCTATAAAGAAGCAGCACTTAAGCCTTGCCTCAGGCTCTATTTTCTAGGGAACCTAGAATAGATACTGGGCTTTCATCCTAGAACTTATTCCGAAGTCTATGCTCTTTCCATCAGTCATTAAACATCTGCTTTATTGACTACCTACTATATGCCAGTGCTGCATCTTACTACATCCTAATGTAAGGTTTGCAGGAAGTATGGTGGTAGAAACTGGTCCCCCCTCTTTTCCTAGGGGATAGAAAGGAGGTGAAGTTCTCTGTCCCATGAAATAAGAACAGAAATGTAGAGAAGGACCTGAGAAAAGTGTTAAGGGTTTAGAATGGCCACTGTGGGGAATAGGAGATGGACCGACCACCCTCTGGGTTTGACCACTGTCCAGCTTCAGAGATGATCTTTATTTTGAAAGGCTTGGTTTATATTTCTCCAGTCCAATGCTTTTTAATTTATTTTATTTCCAAAAGCCTCCAGTGTTTCTCCCTTTCCTTCAGGATAAAAATCCTAATTTTTTATTTTGGCATCTGAAGAGCCCATTTATCTGACATCAGTCTACCTGAAATCCATTTGCTTTCCTTGCCACATACATAGATCCAACCTTTACAGTTCAGCCTGCTAAAGACAGTCTGCCTCCTTGAAGCCTTCCACAGCTCTCCAGTCCAGTCTCAGATCCTCCCTCCCAAGAAACCACCTGCTCATTGTCAATCATCTTGATCATTAATCATATAACTGATTTGATAAATGCTGTAGCCATATTCTGTACCTGCTGTAAATTGTATCCCATTTAAATTATAACTTTCTGGAGGACTGGCCAGTCATTTCTAGTACTTTTTACCTGCCTAAGCACCTAAGGAGGTGGCATGTAAGTCAATGTTTAATAAATATTTGAATAAGCATTGATGTACTGTTCTCAAAGTTCCAGTCTCTCTTCCTCTCCACAGACAGACAAACTTCTCCTAAATTATTCTAACTAAATGCCATTTGAAAAATTGTTGAAGGTGTTAAGGGTTGAGAAGCCAAGAAAAGTCTCAGGAAAAAAACACAACATGGGCTTCAGCATATATAAAAAATGGTTTTGCACTAGAGATTCCATTTGCTCTATATGCATCAAAGGACAGAAGCCACTGGAAGTCACATTCCAACCAAGTATGAAGGATTTTCTACTAGTATAAGTGACATAGTGATAGAAGAGGGTGCTGTAGTAGGTACTCATCTGAGTGACAGTTTGATGGGCATATTTATAAGGGACTCAAGCAATGGCAGGTTTTGATTTTTCTACATAGGAGGGATTTAAGGCAATCCACTGGAAGACGTACAGTATTCCTTCCTCTTCCATGGTTTTGCTTTCCATGGTTTCTGTTACCCATGGTCAGCTATGGTCTAGAAGCATATAATCGTCCTGACTTAATGCCAGAAGGTCAATAGTAGCCTAATGCTAGGTCACAGTGCCTGCATGATTCACCTCACTTAATCTCATCACATAGGCAATTTATCACGTCACATCATCACAAGAAGGGTGAGGACAGTACAGTAAGATATTTTGAGAGACCATATTCATATAACTTTTATTACAGTATGCTTTTATGATTGTTCTACTTTATTATTAGTTACATTTGTTAATCTCTTGCTGTGCCTAATTCACAAATTAAATTTTATCAAAAGTATATATGTATAGGAAAAAAAGTATACAACCTACGGCTCAATATTATCTATGGCTTCAGGCATCCACTAGAGGTCTTGGAACATATGAATGAATTTACCTCCAAGCTGTGAATAAGGGGAGACTACATACATTAAGGAACATGTCTTAAGGGTATAATAAAATGTACAAAGAATATATATTTAGTGGGATCAGCTGGGGTACACAAAACAAAAAAGTAAATCCCTGAATTAGGTATTTTACTTGAATCGTACTAATTTATGTAGATAAATCATAATTAAACATTCAAATGAAATATATGTAGTTGAATAGCCATCTGCATTCAAGCCCTGGATCCCAACAAATCTACACACCCCTCTGCGGTGTATTGCCAATGAAGTGTATTGAATCAGTACTATCTCAGCCACCCCTCGGTTCGAGCATCTTGAGAGTCATCAGGCTATGCCAGTAACATGTTTCCTTTCACTTGGCTCAGGGGGTGAATCTAATTATTTCTTTATTTTACCTCTGAATACAGTAGGCCAGGGAATATAACATCCTATTTTGGCCAGAATAATAGAAACAATAACATTGGGCCCACCTATTTTTAATGAGATGTTAGAAATTGTTCTCTTCAGCTAGGTCCCTTTAGTACCTTCTGTGGCCACACAATACAGCTGTTAAGATTACAGGCTATAGAACACCATATATAATAAGAGGTGCAAATTAGAATTACTTTGAGATACCATTTTTCATATATCAGATTAGCAAACTCTGTAAATTGTATAACATACGTGGAATGGCTGTGAGGGAATGGGTATTCTCTTACATTACCAGGTGGTAGGCATACTGGCACAGTCCCTTTGGATTGCAATTCGGCAATATCTGCCAATATTACAAATAAAATAGTATTTAGTTACATCTGGGATGTACCCAGCTGTGCTTGCACGCAAAAGGAATATGGGAAAAACTGTTTTATCTGTTGCTGTATCAATTGTGATAGCAAAGATCAGAAGCAGCAGTCCATCCAGAGGGGATAGACTAAGCAAACTGTTGTCATGCAATGGAGTACTATGTAGCTCTGAAAAAGAATGAGAAAATGCTCTAGGTTCTGATATTGGAAAAGGCTTTGAAGATATTTTGATAAATGAAAAAAGTTCACATAGAAGAAAATGGGGAAGGAATGAGACATACATTTGTATTTACCTACACGCATAAAGGAACTTTGGAAGGACACCTAAAACATTAGTAATAGTAATTACTTATAAGAATGGGAGAAACTCAACCATTGTGGAAAGCAGTATGGAGGTTCCTCAAAAAACTCAAAATAGAAATATCATTTGACCCAGGAATTCCACTCCTAGGACTTTATCCTAAGAATGCAGCAGCCCAGTTTGAAAAAGACAGATGCACCCCTATGCTTATCACAGCACTATTTACAATAGCCAAGAAATGGAAGCAACCTAAGTATCCATGAGTAGATGAGTGGATAAAGAAAATGTGGCACATATGCAAAATGGGATATTATTCAGCCATAAGAAGAAAACAAATTCTACCATTTGCAACAACATGGATGGAGTTAGAAGGTATTATGCTCAGTGAATGAAATAAGCCAGGCAGAAAAAGACAAGTATCAAATGATTTCACTCATTTGTGGAGTATAAGAACAAAGAAAAAAACTGAAGGAACAAAACAGCAGCAGACTCACAGAACCCAAGAATGGACTAACAGTTACCAAGGGAAAAGGGACTGGGGAGGATGGGTGGGAAGGGAGGGATAAGGGGAAAAAAGGGGCATTACGATTAGCACACATAATGTAGGGGGAGGCATGGGGAGGGCTGTACAACACAGAGAAGACACGTAGTGATTCTATAGCATCTTACTACACTGATGGACAGTATGTGGGGGGGACTTGGTGATGGGAGGGAGTCTAGTAAACATAATGTTGCTCATGTAATTGTAGATTAATGATACCAAAATAAAAATAATAAAATAAAAATAACTCTTAATAAAAAAATTTAAAAAAGAATGGGAGAAACTCATGGGAAGTGGAAAGATATTTCATTGCATATCTTTTACTATATTTATTTTATTTTTAAATCATGTGAATGTCTTACCTAGTCAAAAAATTTTAAAATTAAAAATAGAAAGATCTCTGCAGTGATATGTCTGTGTAACATTCATAGTTCTCGCCTACACTTGGGCAAATTACTTTTTCTCCCTGTGCTTCAGTTTCCTTATCTGGACAACAGGAATGATAATAAAACCCATCATGAAGTATTTAGAACAAGACCTCGCACATAAAATACAAACTTTTAAAGGCATACTTGGAAAATTTTAGTTTAAAAATTTAGTCTAAACCTTTAAAAATAAACTACGACCCTATTTTTTCAAAAAGTACTTAAATAATATACAATTAGTGAAAAAGATGCTACTATATTTGAAGCAGATATTTTTCTAAGTACTTATAAGATATCTTATTTAATCCACACAAAAAGCCTATGTGATAGGAATTATTATTCTCACTTTACAAATAGAAAACTGAGTTCAGAGAAGTTTGCTGCTGCAAACCTTACATTAATTATATCTAAGGTTTATGCTCTTAATTTATTATACCATCCTTCTGTTAGGAAACAGGAGATTGGTTCATCAATATGTAAAAATAGGTAGACTTATAAAAACACCAGCTTAAAAATCAAGCCTAATTATCATACCAGGCAGCATTATAAGGGTAATACTCTTCTTAGAAGACAACTGATACAAAGGGGTGGGAGGTAGAATAAAAATATGGGCTTTGCTTATAATATAGTGTATGATGTGTTTGAAAGCATCAGAGCAACTCTAAATAGCAGGGGAAAACTTTATATGGAAAATAATCGAAATACTATTACTAACTTACAGAGAATTTCATTCAGAAAAATACCCCAAAACTTCAACAAAAACAATTCTTCGTAGTAAATATAAGACAAAAATGCTTTACTGTTCCTGCTTTAAAAATCAGGTACCCCAAATGGGAGCTAGAACATTCCAATTTTGCTGTTTAAAAACTTTGAACTACAAGAACTGAAATACACAGTATTAATAGCTTTTTCACTTAGAGGATGCTTTTAGCAGTAAGGTACTGTCCTCTTCCTTTCTGTTACTCTGCTTGAAGTACCACCTGAAATTGAAGACTGCACAATGAGAGCCTCCTAGGCACTGCTTTGGTGCCCCTACTTAGATTACGTTCCTTTTTATTGCTCTACATGGGCCTTGTCAAATAAAGCAAAAAAATGTGTGACAATATCTGAAAAAATGCAGTTATTTTTCCTTCTGAAGGTTATGGAGCCTTCATCTTATCCAGTTGCTCGGCCTTTCACCTAGTTTGGTCTGGCACAGAAATTAACTTCAGTTTATAGTTCATCACACTCAGCATATGCTCAAACAAATGGATTCCTGTGTCCAGAGACCAGTACAATCACTGTCTCCCTTGGGGATTCTGCTATAGCATTTGTTCTAGGACATTAATGGATGCCCTAACCAGTCCCGGTTTTCTAAAGCAATGACACCTCAAGGTCATACTCTCAAAATGAGGCATGTTCAATATAATGATACAAAAAATTGTACATAAGCAGCACACAGACATTCCTGGTGATGTCAATCATACATATTACTTCTTTTTCCAATATGAAATTTAATGGGGATTCTTATTCTAAGAGGCATTTCAAAAATCAACAAATCAATTTCTAGTAAGAAGCCTTTTGCATGAGTGAAAGCAAACGTTCAATCAGTACCCAATGTTTGCTGAGAGACACTGCAGGGAAACATAACTACAAATGTGCACCAGATGATTGATGAAAAAATGGTCAAGATTACATGTTCTCTCAAAATTTATGCCCCACGCAAAAAAAAAAAAAGTTTCAATGATGCTCTTCACCAAACTACCTCAGATGATAGTTCAGCAACTCTTTGTCTCAAATTCTTTTAGGAAAAATATTTTCAATAATTTAGAGTTTCTTGTTCAGTAAACTAAATTGCTCAGTAAGACTGCAGACTGAATATATTTCAGTATAGAGGTTGTGATTTTTAAAAAGAAAAAGAAAAAAGGAAAATGTCTTGAATGAAGGGACATTTCCCAAAACAGATGGGAAAGAATACAATTTGGAATTTGAGGAAATGTGCCAAAATACCATAGGGCAAATCATAGCAAGTTATTCAAGGACATACTACAAAAACAGGATACCAAACCCCTCTTGTAGCAAGGCAGGCGAGTAGATTAAGATGATGCTGAGTATGAAAACTAAACTAATAAATAGATCAATTACCAGCTCTTTTAGTAATGCAATAAAAATAAATACCCAATTGACTACAATGACCCAAATACCCAATGACTATATTGGGAGGATGTATATGATTTTGCTCAATTTATAGCTTGAACTAAAAGATATGAATAGAATTTTTTACCCTGTTTACAGACATGCTTCTAATCAATTTACTTATTATTGTCAAAATTTCACTTGGTGTCCACATTGCACATCATAAAACCATAAAAGGGCACCAGAGTGTGAATTTTTCTTGTATAATGTTCACTTGAGACCACTCAAATATGGGATCCTTTCAAAATTAAAAATAGTAACAAACACATAAAAGTGAGCTTATCAAAATGAGCACGCTCTGTCCAGTTAAGCTGCTCTAGAATTCTGGATATAGAAACTGCCTGTGCTCCTGAGTGACATCCTCACCAGGGACCAGGGCACTGCCCTGCCTCTCAGACCCCTCACCACTTCTCCCCTCCCAGTGATAAGAACAGAAAGGAAGAAAGGAACAAAATTATATTAACATAATTTTGGAAATGCTCACAGAAATGGTAGAAATCATTATCAGACTTACTGTTTTCTCTCTTCCATGGAATTTTTAACCTAATGTTCCAAAAAATTATTGATTTAAGGAGGGAATTGCAAGCTAGTCAGAAATTAAGATAGTGGCCAAAGTGATAGAGGAAATATCACAATTTTAAATGACTTTATTAGTGTGCAGAGTATCTTCTGCTAGCTTTTCACATTTACTTTCTCTCTTCTCCACACTGCTTGGGCCTGGAGAAAATGACCCTAGAGATGGTACCAATGAGCTCCTGATCCTCTCTCTGTCTTGCCTGAGAGTTTCAGCCCTGGGCAAGTGTTCTATGGATTCAGTGAGACTGAGAAATGACAATGGAATGTTCTTGAGGTAAAAAGGTTTATACCCAGCTTTATTCTCTAGGCAGTAGGTCCAGCACAAGAATCAAGTCTGCATCCAGCAGTCTGCAGGTCTGTAATTCTCCTCCATCTCTGCCTCTGCTCAGAGAACTGGAAAGAGCTCTTTATATCATGACTCAGTAATAACTTACTGCCTACAGGTGTGGAAGCAGTAGCCTAGCAGCAGGTCAGTTAGATCACCAAGTAGTTTAGGTTCAGGTGAGGATCCTGGCCATAGGAACTTCCATTTTCCTCACATCCTCTCATGTCTTCAACACTGACAGATGTCAGAGGACAGCGGTGCATAAAATCAGGTGTCTACTCCCCTATGTCGCCCTGCAGAGTCACTGCAGCTCCTCCCCTTCAGGCCTAGTGAGGGTAAAGGTACACCTTTGTTAGTAGTTCTTTATGAAACTTTCTTCAAACAGCCCTGTTTCCTGTTAGAACTTTGCCTGATGAAAGACTGAAAACAGAGTTTCACCTGGAGAAGTCTCTCTTACCTCCCAGGTCTTACCTGTATCATTTGCTCCTCTACCCTCACAATATATTCAGTTTAATCAATATTGTCCATTGTTATTATGGTTATAAATATTATTCCCAGCTGAGCTAAATAGCATACTGGCTGAGTATACTTATCTTTCTTGTATCATTTATTTCTATCCTTGAGTTAATAATTATCTGCCTTTTTGGTTGATTGCTTGCTTAGTTTTCTATGGGTTTCTTTCTCATCTCTTCCCCATTCCTTTAGAAATATCTCTTCTGGTGGCCTCCATCCTGCTCAGGTTTGGACTGGTTGCCTTCTGTCCTCTGGCACCACCGTCATCCTGTGACTTCTCTTGCCATTATTACAGAATACAAACATCTATGCTGTGCCTTCTGCTTCCAGAATCCTATGATTCCCTTTTTCTTGGTTTTTGCCTTTCTTTTAGTGAAACATCCTGCAGAAGCTTTTTGGGAAAGGGTGCTTATGAGGTAAAGTTGGGAGAGACTTCTAATTTCTATTATTTGGATTTGGGATCTCCTAGATTGAATTTCTAGGTTTCTTCTCTCCCATCTTCCACTTACTTGTCTCTATTCTATTTTCTAGGTAATTTCCTCTTCTACTCATCCAACTGCTCTATTATTTTGCTAACATATTTTTAATTTCCAAGAGGTTCTTGTCCTCTGGGTTTCTTTTTAGAGCCCCTTGTTCTTGTTCCATGAATGCAAGATCTTCTCATATATCTCTGAAGGTCTGAGATATTTTTTAAGTTTTTTCCTGCTCCATACATAGTCTGTCTTTCCTCCTAGTTCATTTTTTTCTTCTTATTTTGATCTCTACCATCCTGGAGGCTTTTTCTATGTCAGTGATCCTTATTCAGGATGTAACTGTTCAGTTTGGCATGTCCCAGCCATCCTCAGGGGGTCCTAGATGTAAAAGTTGGGATAAGATCTGAATGTCTAATTGCTCCTTATAAAACTTTCTACTAATACTCCTAACTTCCTCCCCACCCACACTGTTTATAGACATGCTTCATCTGAAGAACTTGAGGTCTCACTTCCTGAGCCTCCTGGGGCCTGTGGTATTAGGCCTCATGCTTCTTGTCAAATTCCTTCACTGACTCTTGAGAGTTGTCTAAATCAGTACTTGACCATTTGCTTTCCAGTTTCCCAAATTTTGTCAAAAGAGCTCATCTTCTAGATTCTTTTTCCCTTCTTATGTCTTCTGCTCCTTTAAAGACTTTTAGTATCATTTTAGTAAAGGTGTATGAGGGAGCAGATTTAAACATTTGGGTTCAAACTGCTGTTTCCTCAAGTCTTTGCAGACCAAGCAAATGAAGTACATGCTTCCTTCCTAATTTACATTTCAGTGCTAGCATATATAGTACTTACCAAAATGTCTTTATCACTCTTGCTTCCAGAAATATGACAATAAAGGCAAAATTAACCCTTAGATTTTATAAACTGCTTGGCTTCTCTTTTACGTTTCATGGTTTCCCACATTTTGAGTCAATCTTTCTAGAATGATGGCCTAATGAGACCTTGTCCCTTTCTTAACTGTTGTCCCACTTCTTGAAAATTCTGTTCACAATGTATGCCCTCCATAAAGCTTTCCTGTGTTCCAACTGCATCTTGCCCCAATTCTGGTTCACACTAGCTTACTAGTTGTGTATGGATGCATAGTTCATGTTCATGCTACTTACACATTTGGCATACTTTCTTTTTTCCCTTTTTTTTTTTAAGATATTTTGGTAATTTATTTGGAACACATTTATAAGTGAAACTTACAGGTCAGATCAAACCATTGAAACATTTTTTGGATTTTTTGAATTTCTATGAAGAAATATTTCCAATAATGATGAGAATATTGGTAGTTTTAAATATACTGAAATCTCTACTAAACCTTCTTCTCTCCAGCTCTTCCATCCCTACTCCAAACACACAGACTCCACTTAACAAGCACCTTTAGAAGCAGACATTCATTTTCCAATTAACTGTTTGCCATTTTCACTGCCAATAGTTGAAAACCTTTATTATCTCCTGCATTCATAATTTTTTTTTGAGAGGGCATCTCTCATATTTATTGATCATATGGTTGTTAAAAACAATAAAATTCTGTATAGGGGACTCAATGCACAATCATTAATCCACCCCAAACCTAATTCTCAACAGTCTCCAATCTTCTGAAGCATAACGAACAAGTTTTTACATGGTGAACAAGTTCTTACCTAGTGAATAAGTTCTTACATGGTGAACAGTGCAAGGGCAGTCATCACAGAAACTTTTGGTTTTGATCACGCATCATGAACTATAAACAATCAGGTCAATTATGATTATTCGTTTGATTTTTATACTTGATTTATATGTGAATCCCACATTTCTCCCTTATTATTATTATTATTATATTTTTAATAAAATGCTGAAGTGGTAGGTAGATGCAAAATAAAGGTAGAAAACATAGTTTAGTGCTATAAGAGGGCAAATGTAGATGATCAGGTGTGTGCCTATAGACTAAGTATTAATCCAAGCTAGACAAGGCCAACAAAACATTCATGGATGCAGAAGATTTCTCTCAAAACAGGGGGGGGGTGAGGTTCTAAGCCTCACCTCTGTTGATCCCTGATTTCTCACCTGATGGCCCCCCTGCGACTGTGCCTGTCTTAGGTTGTTCCTCCCTTGAGGAATATTACCTGTCTCTGGCTAACCAATCATCTTCCTGGGCCGTACAGGGAAATGTAAAGTCGGTAAGTGAGAGAGAAGCAATATTGTTTGAAAAGGTTAGCTTTTTACTTTTTTTATGCATTCATAATTTTATAACTGCTCATGTTTCTCTGCAATCCACCAGGTACACTGCCCCCAAATCCTGCCTCCCTTCCCTCATCCTGATTCAAATCCAGTTCATACCTCTATTATGCACAATGACAAAAGTTTAACAAAGGGTGGCTAAACCCAGCTCAAGAACTCTATAGTGACTTCCCACCTTTATGCTGAGGAAGGATGGGTCCCAAGTACAACACAGAGCCAAAATACACTCTGAAAATCCATGTAAATGATACAGTTAAAAAAAAAACAACAACTAACCTAATCTAGCATCTTGAAGTGCTGATATTTTAGAGGTTCTGCAGTTGGCAAAATCAAAGTAACCCAGAAATCTAGAACAACCCAAATCTACATCTGAGGTACGGAAATTGTAATGCTGGCAAAATCAAAATAATATGGAAAAGAGTGTGGTCCTGTAATATACATCATTAATAGAGTGGGAGAATATGATAAACTCCCAGATACACATATGGTACACTTCCCATGACTCCTACTCCCTCGTTTCCAAAGGACTGTAGACCATCAGAGAGAAATAATCCATTTAAATTAATGCATTCAACAGTGAGATTGCTGAGGATTTATGTTTTCTCATTTGTGAACAAAGGTCAGAACAAGTTTCCCAGAGGAGTGAAAATCAAGCTGAGACTTAAATGATGTGGAATTTAGCAGGTGAAACACAGTGATCCAGCTAAAGGAAATTATCTACCCGTATGTTGTCCCCCCACAGTATGCAGGAGACACTCCCAATGGTGATAGTTCAAATAGTAGTGAGTATGAAAGACAGCCTATTGCCCTCTACACAATTGTTGCAGTTTTACTCCTCTTTTATCTCTTGGCCAAACCATACCATAAAAGTAGACAGGTTATATATTTAAAATATATGTACAATATATAACAATATGTATTAAACAATATTCATCTCTCATGGAACTAACATAACAAGTGTAAGGGGTAGTCCGTCACATTCAAGCTGACACAGTAGTGGACAGTACATACAGGGGAATCAGACTTAGGCAAAGTGAATGATGGGAACACTTCACAAAATGCCAAGTGAGGGGTCTGCATCAAGCTTGCACTTAAGGCTTCATTCACCTCTTCACTCCTTGACCAGCTACAGAAACAGAAAGGCAAGAATGGAAGAAAAGGCTGCCTGTCTGCTTTGACGCTTTGCTTCAGCCTTGCCTCACCAGAAAGCTCTCTCTTAGGTCTGGGATCTTCCCAGAAAAAAAGAAAAAAGAGCACCAACAGGAACCAGTCGCGGCATTTCACTGTGCGGGTAGAAAGACCCGACTTAGACCCTTTCCTCAAAGGACCCGTCTCTAGCGATTACCTGGGTGGCTCCCAAAAGTTGGAGGAGAGCCGGCCCTGCCTCCAGGAAGGGTGGCGCGCCGGTAGGCCCGGGTGCCCACGGGAGCTCCAGTTCCGGGGTGCCCAGGGCCGTGCGGAGAGGCGGCGGCCCTCTCCCGCGTCGCTCTGCAGGACGCGCGCCAGCAGCCGCGTTCGCAAGGCCCGCCCCGTCGCGGCGGCTGGGCTTCCCACTCACCCGGGGTCGGGGGCTCCGGCAGCCGCGGGTGGGGGGAGAGCTAGGGGTCCCAAGTGAGGGGTTAGGCAGGGAGAGGAGAAGGGAGGAAGAGGGGAGATTGCGCACCCCACGGCCTGAGGCCCAGAGGAAGGCCACCTGTCATCGCGGCCATTGTCACGACCCCCCTCCATGCCCACGCGCAGGGGGTGGGGTGGGCCGGGTCCTGGATGTCACCTGGGAGGGACGTCCAGCCATAAACTAAACCTGGTCTCCGCCAGGGCCTCTCGCGCTCCGTCTAGCACGCCCACCGCCACTCCCCCGATGCCGAGTCTCTCGGTCGGTCCTGCGCACCCCGGAACCCTCTGGCAGCGCAGGAGGTTTATCCAGGGCAGCTCGGAATAACAGCTATTGGGGGACTGGGGGGCTGGGGGGCTAGCCTAAGGGTAAATCAAGAACGGAGTACCAGAAGCTACTGTTGAATCTCTTCCACTGTACTGTCGTCAGCGCACCTGACCACCTAAACCTTTCCATTCCTTTTCACGTTTGGTCCCATTTGCGTCTAGAAATCGACTCGAATAAAAAAAATCCGAGATGTAGGCCAATATTGATTGATCTACAGGGATGTTTTGCACAGCTATTTGTAATATTAAAAAATTGTTACCTCCCTAAACGACCAACAGTACGCTATTGATTCTTAATCACGGCACATCCTTTCAGTGGGATTTAATGCGCACGTTTCAAGTCATTTTTCAGAAGAATACTATGATCAACAGAGAATGGTCACTGCATAGTTAGTTGAACGGCTCCGGGGCGCAGTTTACAAGACAGTTTCTGTTTGATAAGAAAAAGTATAGATATAATTTGAACGACCGAAGACCGGGATATTGGTTATATCTAGGTGGCTGGATGAATCAATTTTTCGAAGGACAAGGGGAAAAAGTTACTTTTAAAATGTTGATTCTGCTTCTCTCCAAATCCTCCCGCTTCTTGGCCTCCCTCAAGGCCGTCACGTTGGTAGAAGAGCCGGCCGGCTGCGCTCGCTCGCCCTGGGCGTCCTCACCGGTTCCCCCAGCCCGGGCCTCGCCGTGTGCAGAGAACCTAGGCGGCGAGCCAGGCGGAGAGAGCCGGGGGAAGCTGGCGGGACCCCTGCCCTCTGCTGGGGCTTGGGGGAGGCTGGCCTTCCCAGGATCCCGAGGGGTGCTGGGGGCGCGGACTGGGGTCGTGGCGTCTCCATCCCCCTTTCGCCCAGGCGCCCTTCTTCGAAGTGTGGAATTCGGGATCGATCGGAAATTACAAGGCCAATTAAATGCCCTCCGATTTAGAGCTCTGGTTAGGCTTGAGAGACTTCAAACAGCCTCTCAGTCCCTCCGAGGTCTTCGCCGCGGTGACCTTTGGCGTCCCCTCACCTAGTAACCTCCCCAAGGGGCAGTTATTGAGCCAGGGAGGGGACTGCGCTGCCCCTCCCTAGGCCTGGCAACCCACCCCACCCCAGGCTGGCTGGAGGCACCGTCTCAGCTACTCGGCAGAGACCGGATCAACTCGCACTCGAGACCGGAGAGCGAGCGGGAGGTGGAACCCGAGGCGGCCACTGACTCCCTGGGGACGCAACCAGGAGTGGTGTCGCGGCCATCTGCTGGCCCCGAGGCATCTGTTTGCGGTCCCTGGGAGTGGTGATCGTATTCCTCAGAATCTGACATGTTGCCTATCTCCCCACCCCCACCACCAATAAACTGCGAGCCTCATTCTGTGCTGCTCTCTGCCTCAATTGCTCCATTGGAGGCTGCTAGCCATTTCTTGAGTTTTCCAATTCAAATGCTTAATCGCTTATTGCTCCTTTCCCAAATGGGGCCAATAAAAAGAAAGCTTGAAAATACCAAATGTTACAGAGATTGTGCCTACATTAGGCCGTAATAATATAGTTCAATCTCATTTGACAGATAAAGAAACTGAGGCTCAGTGGAATGACAGGCCAGCCCTGGTGGCCTGACAGCTTCAGTACATAAAGAGAGCCCTTTTCAAAGAATTCGGGTAAGACCTGGGGAAGCTTGTAGGAGGATTTCCTATCTAATTTCCCTCTGTCTAGCTACTAATGCAGGGAAGTAGTTTCTACCTGTCTTGAATGAAGAACTGCCTCTAGAAGCTCTGTGTAGATACATATTTGGATTCTCTTAGGCTCAGCATTATACTGTAAGCTTTACCCAGTGTCATGCAGTAGGTTTGTAGAATATCAAACATTCTTTGGAAACCTTCAATTTGAATGGCCACCCAATACTCCACTGTATCAATGTACCACATCAGTTTTCATTGTCAAAAATAGTGCTGCTAAGAATATGCTTATTCATAAAGCTCTGCAGTTCTGCTCTCTGTAGAAAGGATTCCTAGAACTGGAATTACCAGGCCAAAGGATACAGATCTTTTTAAGGTTTTTGGTGCACAATGCCTCAGTGCTTTCTAAAAGGATTGTCTGTATAATGGTCCTAGCAGAAGGAGGTTGCCCACTTCCTTTGGTAACTGGTGATGCTGCAAATAGGCTGTGTGTGCCTGAAAGTGTCAAGGTCTAGGTGCAGCTAGATGGTGGCCACAGGGGATATTCCTGGGGCATTCTAGAGTAGCGTCCTTTACTTAATTGCACCTTCAACCAGCTGTGCCTGGCATCTCTAGCACCCAGCACCAGCACACTACTGTGTCCCCACTTTGCCTCCCACCCTCACCCAGACTCCTATAGATCACAGCTGGTGGGCTTCTGGTCTGTCATCTCTGTGCTAACACAAGACATAGGCTCTTCATTGTGCTGTCTTTTCCCTCCTTGTTATTACATAAGCCATGCTTTCCTATTTATTCTTTTGCTGTGCAGCCTTGTCTTCCCCTCTCCAGGCTGTCATACACCCTGGGTGGTTGCTATCGCTCTTACATAGGAACACTTTGGTTCTACCATGACAATAAAGGGAAGGCCAGAGCTCATCTTTCATACACTCATTCATCCATTTATTCAGTCAACAAATGTTTATCAGGCCATCTATTATATACAAAGCACTCTGCTTGTTGGACACACAGAAGGAAATATATGTATACCTAACATTTATTGAAGAAGTACTACATACATGGTATGCATTGCATTAGGGATGAGATTAGGTATACAGTTTAACTGAATCCTTATCATAGCTCAATCAGGGCTAATCAAATAAAATCAGGCCCAAATAAAATTATTTCCCCTGTTTTACTGGGAATAGGGAACTGATGCCTACAGAAGTTAAAGATTACACAACTGGTTCAGTGGTGGAGCCTAGATCCAAATCCAGGCAGTCAGCACTCTGAAGGGTGGGGAGTGGTGCAGGCAGAAAGGATGTAATAAACGAAGGCCCTAGGACAGTAAGTAGTTCAGCTTGTTACAGAAACTTGTCAGAAAGCTAGCATGGAAGAACACAGAGTTCTAAAATGAATATGTCCCAGAATCAAATTGGACGCCTTATAGGTTATGTGTTGTTAGCTAAGGATTTGGGCCTACAAATGAGAAGCTATTAAAAGGGTTCTTTCAACAAAGGAGTGGTAACAGACTTGTGTTTTGAGAAGATGCCTCTAGCTGGGAAGCAAATGATCTGGAGAGGGGCAGGAATAGATGCAACTGTATCCATCCAGGTTGAGATATTAGCCTTTGGCTTCTGAAATGAATTGTATGAACTAGATGTGAGGTATAATACTCATACAGGCAGTGGGACCATTCCTAAGATAGGGACCTGGTGGGCAGTCAGGGGTGTAAGAAAGATCCTTAGTTTGGATGTGTCCAAATCAGTCGCCTTCGAGTCACACACAGAGATTCCAAGAAGTAAGATCACAGCGGAGGAACTGGCAGGGTAGCTTTGGCAGGTTAAGCCCATCCTGGCAGTGCGGATATGGCTGGGACGGTATGCCCGAGAAGAGACTGCAGGAGCCCCACATGGACAGATGAAGTACAGGAAGTGAGCCTGTGGAAGTTCCAGAGGAACGGGAGGGGCTGGGAACATCAGGGGGTTGGATGCATGTTTCTGATGCAGGCCCACACTGCACAGACACCTGGTGGAGGTTAAATATCCACTGGGGCCAGGCTTGGAAGTAGGACCTGGAGGTAAGTGTACCATTCTCAGCTCCCATACACTTGTGGGGCTGACTGGCCTCCTGCTGCCATTTGTTTCAGCAGAACAAAATTGTGAAGTGACTTTCAGAGCCTTTCTTTGTAGTTCCAGGTTTTTACATTTATGTCTCACCTAGCAACAGTAAAAGGGGGATAATTTCATGGAAAAACATTCACCCTATACAATTCCAATGCTTGTATTTCCCACTATGTGCACAGAGTAGTGTTTAACAAACATGCAACTGGATATTTAAAAGTATCTTTGGAAGGGTAGCAACAGCAATAGTGAATCAAGATGTGAACCCTAATCTTCAGAAAAACACCAAGGTACAAGTCCCAATTCTCTTCCTAGGCCCCTCAGTGACTAGTCTCATTTAGGCACTGTTATTTCCCCCAATAAAACTGATTCTGTCAACAACCACTGAGGCCCTGCTGTGCAAGGCACACACCTTCTGAGATGGTTCGATGAGTGCTCAGTGATTATTTCATGGAAGAAGACAGGAAGGCAGTCAAGAAGAGAGGAAAAGAAGGGGAAGGTGATTCTTGCCAGAAAAGAGCCCACAATTTGGTAGTGAAGATTCTCTTTAAATAGAGAATATTTGGTTAAATGATGGTAATATGCTTATATCCTATGAATATGGCTGAAAACAAATCTTTAAGAGATTTGGATCAAATAGGCATGTGAATATAAAAGGCTTTGCATGAGAGGAATAATTTTAAACATAGTATAAAAATGGTGGGTTAGTGTTTGAAATGAAAAAAAAAAGCTTAAATTGCCTTGCATGGTAGAACTATGCAGTGCTCCCTGCAAAGAGCATGAAAGCAGATTTCAGCATATCTGCTCTTTAGCAGTTTATCAACCAATCATTAAGTGAGTTAACTCTACACCCAGGGAATGCTGACGGCAGCATTAGCCATAAATAAATAAGCTAATATGTACCATAGCTAAATGAATAGACTTTTCCTTGGTGTTTTATGGCCTGAAAAGAATGCAGCTTTTCATTAAAGGAATCATTTGAAAATGTGGAAACTGATACTGCCGCAGCACAGTGCTCCCTGCCCATTGATAATGGCCTCTGTATTAGTTGTGGGGTGGGAGACCCATGTCCATTTACTTTAGCAAAGATTGTTATTGAATGAAACCTTTAATGGGGGCGTTTATGATCCCACTCAGCTAAGAGCTCCTTAGAATAGTCTTTGCCTCCACCTTGACAGCTCTTAGAGAATCAATACAGGTAATATGTCAGTTGGTGGTCAGCCCTCCTGCGAGCAGAAAGGTAGAGCTGAAATGAAAACTGACAGGTAGCCACTTAGAGAGAGGGTATGGGGTAAACACTTTGAAAAGTGAAGCTTCTCTCGGGAGTGAGGGAGCGTCTAGCCCTCGCATTACTGTTAGTGCTGGGATCAGATAGGAGGGGATTAGAGACAAAGACTAGATAGCAGGGCAAGTCACTCAGAGTTTAGGAAAGGCCCTCCACCCGGGTGGTAATTTTAGAGCCCCAGAATTCCTATGACTTGTTCATTTGCAGTATCTGTCATTGGTCATCTTTTTTTTTAAGTTTTAAAAATTGTCATAAAATGCACATAACAAATGTTACCACCTTAACCATTTTTAGGCGGCATCAAGTACATTTATATTGTCATGCAGCCTCACTACCATCCAGCTCTAAAACTCTTTACAGCTTGTAAAACTGAAACTCAGTACCCATTAAACAAAACCTCCCCATATTCCACTACCCACAGCCCCTAGCCACTTACCCACACCCTTCTACTTTGTCTCTATAAATTTGAATACTATGGCTTTTTCATATAAATAGAATCATACAGTATTTAATCTTTTTACTTTTTTTCTTTGCATAATGTCCTCTAGGCTCATGCACTGTGTAGCGTGTCAGATTTTCCTTCCTTTTTAAGGCTGAATAATATCCCATTATATACATATACCACCTTTTAAAAAAATCCATTCATCTGTCCCTGGACATTTGGGTGGCTTCCACTTTTCGGCCACTGTGGTCTCATTTTCTGGCTCCTAATTCACTTACTCATCTTTCCTACACAGCAGTTTTAAAACCTCCAAAACCCAGAAACCCTCCAAGACACTTGGGAAACAATACTTGGTTTGGAACCACCCAAGTCTCCTGCCTTCCCCACCCTTGCCCCTCAGCATTTACCATTAACAGTGTATAGTGAGACAATAGCATAAGACATTACCTTTTAAAGACCGATGTTTCCCCAAACTACCGATAAGAACCATCTGGATGCTCATTAAAATTTTAGATTCTCAGACCCTCACTTCACCCAGGACTGGGCCCTGGGGATGTGAGGTTTAACACGCATTCCAGGTGATTCTTATCTTTAAGCAAGTTTGAGAAATTTGTGCTTTAGCTTGATAGGGACTCTTTTACTACCAATAAGCCCTTTACATGGGAGTTAAAACATCACAAAGTTGATAAATAAATGGCTGGCTCTATTTCTTACAAAACATGGATTCTCAGTCTTGCTGTTTGTTATCAGAAAGTTGGGGGCCAGGCACTCTCCGTGGCTGAATAAATATATAGCTGTAACCAGGAACCCACTCTTATCATTTTACATCTGAAATCAGTTTTTCCTGGAATGAGACCCATTGATGACTGACCTTGGGTTATAGGATTAGCTTTCTCAGAGACCATTCCCTTTTTTGCCTTTAAGCATTTCTGTAATTATTAAAATTCACACACAGACCCAATTTTTTTTAGTGTCTTGACATTTTGTATTTGTTTTTCAAGTAATAGATTAAAAATACCCATTTCCTCATTTTTATTTCATTTTCTTCCTCAATCCTGCCACTCCTTGGAAAAACAATTGCATGCAAGTACCCAGGTCAACCAGTGGCCTTTGCAATTTGTAAGTTGGATAATTGCCAATGTTGCTGACTGGCCCTGCTCAAAGGTTTCCCCCCTCCACATTTCACTGGGCATTTGAGTCTTCAGCCTTGGGACCCCCAATGTCCCAGAGCTGTGGAGAGCCCAAAAGGGATTTGGTTTTTGTCTTTGAGCACTGATTTCAGCATTCACCTTTACAGACCCTTCAGTCCTCTGTTTGCAAATGGAAAAGACTAGAATCGCATCTCACACCTGCTCTTGACTGCCCAGCCCTAGGCTCCTAGTCACCTAGAAAGATTTCAGGCCCTCCTATTTTGGTAATAGACCTGCCTTAGGCTTGCCTGAAGGGATTTGGTATTTAAGAACTGGGAAACAGTTAGCAGCCTCTTTCTAAGGGAGAACTGGGAACCCCAGCGGAAGGCACTCTCGCATTTTTAGCAGAGAATTTGGCTCTGGCACCTTTAAATCAGATAACATTGGCAAGCAGGATTTCACCAGGAGGCACTCACAGCCTCGCAACAACCGGAGGCTGAGAAAACCTTGCCGGAGAAAAAAGAAGAAAAATCCTGCTATTGTTGAAAACTCCAGAGTTGTGAACTGTGTCCTCTCAGTTGCCTTACAGCATCTAATTGGTTAAGAATGGGGGGAAAACCCCACATATTTGGCCCTAAAATATTACCGAATATTTTTATTAGCATTTAAAGAATAGTAGATATAGATGTCAAATAGAACACGCCATGGAAGCAAATGGAAGAACACCTAGCATTTTTAAACTATGAAAATCAAGAATAGAATTCCAATCCCTTTGATATATTTTGATAGCAAACTGCTTTCAACACAGCACACTATGCTAGAAATAAACCCAAAACAAATTTCACAAGTCTATAGATATAATTTACATAATGTTGGAACACACAATTTTTAATCTATGAGATTACAAAAATCTTGGGATAATTTAAGATGAAAAAATGACAGTTTAAGCATATTTTATCCTGAGATCACAGGTAAAAAATAAGAGAAGAATGCTCTGACTTTACATTCTGTACATTGGCTGTAATTAGGGCTAAATACCTTTTTTCAGAAGTTTATTAAGGTTACATGAAGCCAACAAAGGAATGAAAATTCTTTGTAACAGTAAATGGAAGCTTTATGCATTTATATTTCCTGAAATATATAACCTCTTAAAATATGGAGGACTTTGCTGTTTTCTATGAGATTCCTACACTTTATGAAGAGATTATCATTGAAGTAGAAGTTTATCTATATTTTGTATTATTCTTAATATCACTTTTCTCTCAAAATAATTTTGGTTATTCTATTTTGACATGTTACTCAACCAAAAAGTATTGTGATGTTATTCTAGTTAAATTATCCTATTGAAAGAATTCAATGTATAAATTTGTTCTTTTGAATTTGGATAGGGTCCAGAAAATAACAGTTCAGCGCAATTACTGCCCTTGAGAAGTCATAAAGCACTTTGGAAGTACTTAAAACTGCCATAAATGAAATACTGTGCAACCTGTCTTATCAGAATTAGACTCACCAATAATAGATGGTCTAGGACAGGATTTTGATTTCATCTGTTCCCAGATAGTGAATGGCAGTTCCTTGAAACCCCAACATGCCCAACAGTCAGTACCAACTGAGGATGGACTACTTTATGGTCACTACGCTGAGCCTACAGCAGGCCCCGTGGAGGTCCCAAACATCTGCCTGCTTTGATAGCTTTGTTCATTGCAACTGCCAACTCCCCAACTCCTAGGACACCCTGAGGACCCGTTAAGAGCTGTCAATACGAAGGAGGCCACTTTACTTTGAGCCTAGTTATTTTTCCAGGGCTCAGATGTCCCTTTTCATACATTTTTTTTTTTAGTCTAATGAATAAACTGGTGATATTTTCATCAGATATAGACTCAGGTAGGGAAAAGAAATACAAGCAGAGACCCTAACTCATGTGGTCTCTAAATTCCATTAATCAGGCTCATAGCTGCAGTTCCATATTTCCAACAGTACCATGACTAATCTGTGTTCCACTGGTATCCATTACTCCTGGGAAGAGCACTATTCTGCCTGTGATCAGCATCGTAATGGTTTCTTTCCCCTAATGAACGGCTTTGTTTCTGCCATGTCACCTAGCTACTCATCTTTACCCACTGTTAGGTTGCAGAGACTCGGAAGAGAAAAAAAATAAAGCAATGGTTCTAACTTTCACATTGATTGCTGGATCCCACCCCTAGAACTTCTAATTCAGGAGCCATTGGGTTGGGCTGGAGTATTTGCCTTTCTAACAAGTCCCCAGATGCTGCTGGTCCAGGAACCACACTTTTGAGAACCACTGAAAGACAGCATATAGATCAACAGGAAAATATGCATTATTATCTCCCTTTTTACTTGACTGGCAAGAAAAGGAAATAGATTTATCATCCAGAATGTAAGTCATCCCATTTAATTCTCACAACACCCTACAATATAGTTATTTTATGAATGAGGATGTTAAACTTCAGAAATTAAATGACTTGCCCAACATTATACAAATGAAGAAATGGTGCAAAGATACAAGTTTATCAAACTCCAAAACCTACATTGTTTTATGTCCCAACAATGTTCAGCCAGCATAATTATATTAGCCCAGTTTTGATTTCATTCTTCTTTCTATATGTTGGCTTGTCTTCTTTGATTGTCTTGGTCTACTTTTAAAATTGTTATAAGCTGATCCAAATTTCTTTAAAAATAGATGATATCCATTTTAAATAAACATGACAGAGCTTAAGGTAATTACAAAAAAAAAGATTTTGTAAATTGCATTTTCCAAGCCAAAAGAGATATATAGCCTGATCAATATGACCCAATTCTGTGGAAACAGATCAGAGTAAATGAAATACCTCCAAAGTGTTGTTAGGGTGGGCGTGCCTGACGCCTGTAAGGTATTATTTGGCACGCACACATTTTGGAGTGACTGTTAAAAAAGGAGGTAAAAATTACTTTCCTTTGCTACTAGTCCGGTTCAAAAAACAAAGTAGTTAATCTGAATTATTCACCTAGTGAAAAAAGGGGCATCACACCCGTTCCTGAGGTTTTACTTCATCGTTTCATTTTTAAAGTGAACGAGCCATCAAATGGATGCGTAATTACAAGAGGAGCCCCCATCTTTTCAAAAGACCATTGTTCTGACTTAATTAACATGAACTAAAACAGTCCTAAAACAACAGGGCACATTCCCATTAGGATAAATTACTCAGACCGAGTCAGCAAAGAAAAGAATTCCCTAGAGGAAAATCTGTCACTGCTTTTCCACCTGCACTACATCCCTCTCAAGGGACTGCCTGTAGCAGGATGCCTCCCTCTGGAAGGGGCATCTGTTCCATATTGAATAGGCTCCATTTTGAGAGACGTGGCCCATGGGTAAAGGTGAAGAAAAAACCTAGGCAGTTAACAGAACCACGGCTAAGGATGTGAGTAGTTTAGCAGTGGGGATTACCCACGAAACACTTTTATTCTGGTCACAGATTTTCCATGGGAGTATTTAGAAATTATTGCTTGCTTCATATAGGGGAGAATCAAAGTGTTGAGTGATGCAGTACTACTTTACTTTCTTGATTTCTTTACCTCTAAAGTGGCAAAACTCAGTGGGACTATCTCGTAGGGTTAATGCTCAATAAATGTTGGCTATTATTTCCCATGGGAGATGGGTCTGCTCTCTCACTGTACATCATTAGACAAGATCACTCCCCACATGCTTAAGTATTAGCTTTGTGGTAACTCATGGAATATTTTTTCTGTGAGCCTCTTTTTTTTATACTCAATGTACTAGCATGAATCAGCACTAGAAGACCTGAAAAAAATTCCAACCTGTGACTTCATCACGAATGAAATCAACTTTAAAACAAGAATAATATAAACACATTTATTTCTTAACCTATTCCAATTTTTAAGTCTTCCTTCCGTGATTAGTAAAGGTCACAGATGGTGGGGGAGAATAAGTAACCTCCATGTTCTCCAAGTAATTCTATGTGGTGCTAAACAAATTATTAATAGGCATTTGTCATGTGATGGGGGAGGAGTGGGAACTAAGGGTTTAAAATGAATCCAAAAAAAAATGGGAGAATAATTTATACCTGAACACTTAGTCATAGTACTAGTGAAGCACTGGCTTGAGTGAAGTTTTAAATAATTTTTCTGTAGAATATAACAGGTGATAGGTACACATTACAATTGGAAGCCCAAGACAAATAGCAGAAAAAAGGCCTCCTTTATCATAAAATTAGAGACTCAATTCCCAATCCCTGAAATGTACTTTAGTCCTTCTCAGGGTTTTTGACTTTCCACACCCTTAGGTTCTATCTATAGCCAGCTCTCACCATTTCTAGGAAAATTCACCAAAATTTTATTCTTGGTAAAAACTCTGAAAAATTTGTTTATTTATTCTTTCTGCAAAAGCTGCTGAAACAATAAATCTGGTGAATTCAGCTAACTGCCTATTCCATTTTTCTATTTCTCCTCTCAGGTTTAACTATCATTTGTTCCTATGATACACCCATAAACAAAAAAAATAAAGACGAAATACAAGTCCTTAGTTTTCCTATTGTCCCTAAACTCTGAGGGCTAATAGTCTTCATGAAATTTCATGTGGGAATAGACAGAGTCCTGATCGGGGAAGGTTTTTCCACAGATGCTGCAGGAGCAGCCCTCATCTTCCTTGTGTGAGCGCCGGACGTGGCTGTCATGGGCAGCGTGGGATGCGAAGGATTTACCGCAGTACTTGCATTTGAAGGGCTTCTCCCCAGAGTGCTGCCTGATGTGTGTGCGGAGTATGCTGGAGGCAGTAAATTTCTGCAGAGAACAGAAAGCAGAAGGAAAAGTAAGCTCCGTCAGCAGGACAACCTGTTAAGCAAAGGGGCTCATTTCACTGTTACTGGTCCTGAGGTCTCCAAGAGATGCACCTGGGCTTTTGATGGTCTAGTGCATTCTGGGTCAACAGCAGCAGCCCTAATATGAAAGGACATGACTGACTCGTCATTCTGGCTCATTCTGAGTAGCACTGATTATTCAGCAGTGGCTCTTCAGTGGCCAAGATCACCTGGGGGTCTCGCTAAAAATGCAGATGATGGCATGTACCCCAGAGGAGTGTACCTAGTATGCCTGAGCCTGGACCCTGCACCTAAACAAGCAGCTCCACTCACAGAAGGGAGTAGCTGATGTTGACCAGTGTCTTCCTATGAATCAGTACCTTACTGGTTCCTTCTTCTAAAACTTTTTGATATAGTTGTAGATTCACATGCAGTCGTAAGAAATCACAGGGACTGTGTGCCCTTTACCCAGGGTTCCTCAGTGGTAAAATCTCACAAAACTGCAGTATGTTATCACAATCAGGATATTGATGCTGATGTAGTTAAGACACAAAACCATTTCCACCATGAACCAGTCCCTGCTGTTGCCCTGATAGCCACACCTAACTCTCCGACTCCCACTTTTTTCTTAATCCATGGCAAACACTCATCTGTTCTCCACTTCTATAATTCTATCATTTCAAGAATGTTATGTACACAGAATCACACAGGAGCCCACCTTTGGAGATTGGCATTTCTTACTCTGTAATTCTGTGGAGATTTGTGGAGGTGGTTGTAGTACAGCTGTTCCTTTTTAACTGCTGAGTAGTATTCCATGC
Organism: Manis javanica; assembly: GCF_040802235.1. Taxonomy (NCBI): domain Eukaryota; kingdom Metazoa; phylum Chordata; class Mammalia; order Pholidota; family Manidae; genus Manis; species Manis javanica. Next base: position 158,084,639 of record NC_133157.1, read on the forward strand.
TGTGGCCACACCAGTCAGTTTAATCACCCAAGTGCTGAAGGACACCGGGTGGCTTCCAGTGTGGGGCTACTGTGAATAAAGCTGCTTCATTTGTGTACAGGCTTTTGTGTGACACTCTATCTTCATTTATCTGAAGTTAAGAGCCCAGGTGAGCAATTGCTGGGTTGTATGGTAATTACAAGTTTATTTTTTAAAGAAACTGCCTGTTTCCCAGAGTGGCTGTACCGTTTTAGATTCCCAAGTTCTATGCTGCTGTCACAACCTTTCTTGGCCACTCCTACCCCTCCCTTTATTTAGAACCTTTCCCTATCATTCATTTCAGTACCATGCTCTGACATGTCACTTTCAAGTAGTATAGTGGGGATATAATGACAATTTTTGGGGTCCACTGATGGTGATTTAAAACACCAGGTTACACTGGTAACCTCAGATTTGTAGGCTGGGAGGGGAGTGCTTGATAGTGGGGTGTCTGGGCATAAGTAGGGTGGGGTCACTACAGGAAGGTGTACATGCTATACTCTCCTGGACACTTAGACTTGGCCATTCTGCAGCAGCTCAAGTTAGGGCAGTCTGGTCTGTGACCTGGAGTGCCAGACAACCCATTCATGGCACAAGTGGATTAGGTCCCCCTTTAAGGTCTCTGTCCTTCCAGGCCAGCTAGAAATAGGACGGGTTGGGGGCTCTGGAAATCCATGGCTACCTTCCTTTGGTTTGTGATGGCTACACAGGGTCCACTTACGTCTTAGCCCTGTTTTTCTATTTGGATTATTTCCATTCTGACATAATTTCTTTGGTAGTATCCATTTCCCTAAAACTGGTAGACTCAATGTTTTACTCCTCTTTGGGAGGTTTAGAAGTCAATCCTAAGACAGCTTACATTCCTTTTATGGCTTTATTATAAAAGAATGTAATTAGCTCAACGATAGCCAGTCTATTCCAGTGCTACCCAATGAGACTTTCTGCAATGTTCTATATCTGTGCAATCCCGTTTGGTGGTCACTAGTCACATGGGGTTAATGAGAACTTGAAATGTGGCTACTGCAGTACAGTTACTGAACTTTCAGTTTTATTAAATTATACAACCACATCTTGCTAACCGGTAACTGCATATTCGACAGCACAGTGGTGTACAACCAAAAGGGGACACAAGGTTATTTTGGTATTTTCTAAAGCATGGTCATGTTTCTATCCCAGCAACCCCCAACCATGCACCTGTCTATCTTTATAACTCAGTATCCTGTATAATGCAGATCAGATGCCACTTCAGCAATGTTGCTCTAGAAAGTCAGATCAGCATTTAAGAGTCTGTGCTGCAATCATTAGTTCCCTGTAAATTTAAAGTTAATTTCATTACACATGCCTAAAACACTAATTTGGCAAAAGGAGGTCATATGTGACCACCTTAAGCAAGCCTGAGTATATCTGGGGGTAGAAACAGGTACTGGGCTGATAGTGTACCAGGAGCTCATTGTAAGCCAGGCTTTACGCTCCAGGTTCTTATCTATGAACACCCAAACTGGGCTCAAGGCACATCCCTTGGGGGGAGGGTTCCATTTACCTTTGTACAATACACACACTGGTATGGTCTGTCTCCAGAGTGGACTCTCATGTGTTTGTTTAAACTGGAAGACTGAGAGAAACACTTCCCACATGTTGAACACTAAGGCAAAAAAGAAAAATATAGTTGAAATTATGTCTTCCCCTAATAAGTGCATTTCATCGTTATGTTTAACTGGGAGTGAGATGAGAGCTACTGCATTGGTTCTGTGTATGTCTGTAGGCAGAGGATCAAGTACACTCCGGCTGAGGGTCTAGTTAAGATGATAAAGATCCCCTAGGACTATGCTGAGAACCTGGCAGCACGGGTTCTGGTCCAGAGTCTGCTCAGTGCTGGGACTTTTACTTAAATCACCTTAAGTCTCTGGGTATCAGTTGCTTCAGATGTAAATGTAGGAATTGAATAGGATAGTGGTGTGTACTAGATGCCTGAATTAGTCCTGCTCTGTTAACAAACAGCTGTGTGACCAGAGCAAATCAGTTAGTCTTAATCTTTGTTTCCCAGTTTTCTTCATAGGCAACATACCTCCTCTGCCCTTCCTCAAAGGCTGTGAGTAGATTGCCAACCAAGTACCACACAATTAATTCAGTAAATATTTATGGAACACCTACTGTGTGCTCAATACTCTAGAGATAAGAACTAAAACTCTAGCTGGGGTGGCAAGGACTATGTAGACCAAAATGGCAATGTGATCTGAAACATGTTGTACCTATAAAAAGAGGGTCATATTTTGGGAGTCCAGGGATAGCACGTGTTACAGCCTATGTTCACCTACTCTGAACAGTTCATGTCATTTCTCTGTGCTCTTGACCCTGGTGACTGCTTTCAAATCTTCTCAGGAATTTGGAACCAGTCAAGGAAAGCACTGTGCTTCCATGCCCTGCTCCCCAGGTGCGCTTATGTACAAAGATGGGAGAATGGGTATGTTTAGATGGTGAGACCTGGGATAAAGTTGAAGCCTTTTCTTATTTTTCCATACTGTTTGAAGTTTTAATAAAGAGCATGTACAATCATTGCTGTCACAAATAGATGTTTGAATTAATATTGCAAACAGAACAGATCAAATATAAAAGGACAGCAATTAGTAAAAGAAACTGTTCTTGGAAATTAAAAACAACAACACAACAGAAATGCTGTATAACTGAATGGACACCCTGACTGCTAAAGACTTGATACACAATTTGGAAAGTAAGATTGGGGAGCTCTCAGAATGCTAAGCAGAAAAATTAAAATGTAAGCTCAGGGAGGTTGATTCAACTTAATATCTGGGCAGATAGAGTTCCAGGAGAGAACAAAGACCTTAAGACAGGTAATAAGCAAGAGAGAAGAAGGAAATCCTCCCCATTTGGGTCTTGTGCCTTCAGATGGAAAGAGTACTGGGCTGCCTTTCTACAGCACTGTCACCTCCACCAAAGCCCCTGTCTCATTGGGTACTGGGTCCCAGCAATTTCCCCCTGGAGGCCCTCCAGGTGTGCTGAGGGGCTTGGGAGGGGACCGGAAAGAAGTGTGATGGGCAGGATCATTCAAAGCCCTGACTCTTACTTTGTGTGGCCGGTGCTTCTCGTGCACATGGAGGACATGGATCCGGAGCCGGTCCCGCTTCTCAAAGGATCGTTTGCAGAGAGAGCAGGGAAATTTCCTATCACCCTTGTCCACACAGGGGGTGTATTTGAGATGCTTATCTCTGTAATACTTGTAGGTGAATACTTTTCCGCATCTTTCACATTTGTAACCTTCTGCAGACTCTGTCAAACAGAAGGGTTAGTGTCAGGGCTTGTCAGCTGCTCCTTTCCTTCATTCCTACTTCCTCCAATAAAATATTTAAAAATCCTTTATTATAGCATATTTAAGACATACACTAATGCCAAAATAATAGGGTAAAAAACCCTCATGTGCCCAACACCAAGCTTTGACAATGACCAACTCATAGGCAATTTTTGTTTTCAATTGCTTCACTTCGCTCCATTATGGATTATTTCAATACTAATCTGTCATTTGGTTCATTAATACCTCAAACCATAATCTTTCATCAATAATGACTCTTAAAAAGTGTAATTGTAATGCCAGTGTTCACACCTGAACAAGTAACTTATTCCTTAATACATGTGTATATAACATACATTAATTATTTTACATTTGTCTAATTCAGGATTCCAAGTCTACATGCTGCTCAAGGTGGTTGTCTCTTCCCTTCTCATCCCTGAAATGGATTTGTGCTAGAAGCCTTGCCCATCCCTCTGTGAGGGCAGACAATCCTACAGCTCCTGACGCTCTCCCAATGGCACGTGTCACCAGGTCAGTACACTGAAACACACCTACTCTCCTTGTTGCCTTCACGTCAGCCTGGGCTGCAAGCTCAAAGCAGTTCACCCGGGATAATGATGGGCACCATAGCTTACTTCCAGGCTTCACAAATTCACATCTGACCCCTTTACAGGTCTCAGGCATCCTCTTAGCTTCTAGTTCACTTCTCAGAACTTTTGGGAAAGATTCCAGAGCTAGTATCTTCATGTATAGAGCAAGGATGACATTATGATGCCTTCCCTAATACACAGGTTACCAAGACAATTTAGTCTTAACACATACTGAGTTCTTGCCAATAAGAGTGATACTATCACTCTGTGAAAAACAAGACTAAGAAAGGTCAATCTGTTTTTATCAATGGAAGAGGGAGGGGAAAAGGGGTTAGAGAGTGTGCAGCTGACTTAGCAAAGGAGGTTCCAGGTCCTGGGGTGTCTGTGTGTTGGGGGGAGAGGACAGGGGCCACCTACAAAAGCATCCCCTCCAAGGACACTCTGGATTCCAGAGGACAAAGTGGCTCTGACTGTGAATGTGTCACTGAGCCCTCCTGGTCTGGCTGCAGGGAGGGAGAGAAGAGCCCGGAGTGAGCATATGCAAGAGTCTGTAGATGGAAATCTTTTTAGCATCAGGACAGCAGGGAAGCTATCCATCAGGGGCTTTGTTAGCTGACCACTGCGTTGCAGGCACGTTTAACAGGTAGCTAAGGAAATAAACCATTCATTAAGTAAATACCCAGGAAGGCAACTGCCAACCCAGGCCGACCCAGCGCCCTGCCAGGTCTATCACTTCCATTGAGGTGCTAATACTCTCCAAATGTCCCTGCTGGGATGGGTTTTGCTCAGAGCTAGAATTTTCATTGGTCAGAAATACCTGCCCTTCCTGCTTCCTGGGGTAGAAAGACAGGGTCTACAAGACAGGGTCAGTGATCTTTACAAATCAAAGCACTTAAGCACACCAAAATTCAGAATAAGACATCGGTAGTTAGTTCACATAAGAATAACCACCTGGGCAAAAAACGACAGGATGCCCACTTACTAAGCACTTTCTACTCAGGGCTTTGGAAATTTACCTTAAAATCATTTTATCCTGGTCCTTTCCTTCTTCCTCCCTCCACACCCACACCTCCATCAACTACTATTTTTAGTCAAGGGATTTCTCAGTATTGACAATGATGTTTTCTGCCTCACCACCAATACACGGTTCAGAGAGTTTGGTAAAGATTCAGAGTTGTCTTCACATTCCACACCTCCATCCCCCAAAACACACACTCGGCAGGATTGCATACTCAAATAATCCGCCCACATAGGGTCCAGACCCTTCCCTCCCACTCAAGACCTCAAGGGGGAAGACTCCACCCAACCCTCACCAAAAGCCTTCCAAAACAGTTCTTTTGAGAGGACAGAAAAAAAATTGTTTCCTTTCCTTTTTTCTCCTAAATAAAAATATTCATAACAGAAAACAGATAGATTCATCTGTAATTCTTCCTAACAATTTAAGTTGTTTACAAGTTTCCTTCCACATACTGTCCAAAATCCATGAACAGTGCTGTAGGCATTGGGTATAATTTGGTTTAGAGTCAGAGCACAGGTAACCCACTGCACGCTGGGGGGTTTTCTCCACTAACCATTACAAGCCCTCATCCCTCTTGCTCATATAATTATGATCTCTGATATCTGCATGTAATTCTATGTTAATATATCATTTCTTTAACAATTATTCTACTACCGAGCATTAGGTTGTGATTTTTCACTCATATAAATGGTACTATAGGAAAAATTCTATGGACAAAGCCTTTTCTTTTGGACTAATTTCTGAAGATAAACTTCCAGAGGAGTATTACTGAAATATCAAAGGTTATCAACATATTAATAGCTCAATACATTGTATTCAGTAATTTTTCAAAAGGATAATTATACTGTTTGAGTTATGAAATATGTATTTTTCTCAAATCCATTGTTCATTGTTAGAGCAATCAGTACATTTTTGGAAGTGACCAAAATGGCTTGGTGCTCAGTATAAGACAACAGGGACCTCTAGACTCTAGAGAACCCCCTCATCTTACATCTACCCCCAACCTTACCCTCAGACCATTCATTTGTTTTTGGTGAGCTATATAGCAGGGAAATAGCTCACCAAACAATTCTGAAAGGCCCTAATTATTTGACAGACACAGCTCTCTAATTACCTCCTAATCCTTGGTCAGCATGTCCTTGTCTTCCCCTTCACTCTCTCCGCAGCCCAGACTGCCTTCCCTCTCGTTGCCTAACACATCCTATTTATTGCACCTCATCCCTAAACAGCATTTCTCCACTTAGCTGTAGTGTCTTCCTCCTTCTTTCAATCTATGCATATTGGGATCCAGGAGCAGGGGACATGAAGGTGTTCAGGATTATTTTCTGTCCTGAAGAGACTCAGCCTAGCAGGAGGACTTGCATGCAATCACTTAGTATGTGATGGGTACAAATAACATTTTCTTTTACCTGTTACTCATTATATTTATTATAACATAATAAAGTGGTTCTATACCTGATTACACATATTACAGTAATTAGAATTTGTCTTGTCCTACCTTTTAGCTCAGTGGTTCTCAAAGCTTTTGTGTATATAAAAATTACTCAGAGAACTTTTCTGAAATGCTAATTCCAGAGGCTCACTCCCAGAGAGGGTTGGTGGTCCTCTAGCTAGCTTCCTGCTACTAAAATGTGGTCCAGGAACAAGCAAATGTCAGCATCTCTTGCAAGCTTCATTGAAATGCAGAATCTCAGGTCTCAAACCTGAATGAGAATCGCATCTTTCCAAGACCGGTAGGTATTCATGCCCACATTAATATTTGAAAGTGAGAGTCTAGCTCAGTGCTTCTCTAAGTTGACTGAGATCCACAGTAAGACATTTTTTATGTTTGAAACCTGGCATGTATGCACACACACACCTATTTGCAACAGAACTTCATCAAACAATGCTTACTCTTACTTAAGTCAGATTCACATCAGTATTTTCTAGCCTACTTTATTCTTTTTTCCTTTAATGCTGGTCTCAACCACTAAATTTCCCACCATGAAGATTCTGCAACCATCATTTGAAAAACACTGCTCCAGAGGTTTGACTTCAGCTGTATTATAGCCTGACTCGAGAGAAATTAGAAACTGGCTCACCTAAAGAAGTGGTTGCATCCACTTATTTCACTTTTATTGGGTAAAAGGGTAAAATAAAAGGTACCCCTGTGAATGGAAGTAGCTCTGGCAGCTTTGGGAAGACAGGGCATTTTCCTTCCGCTGGGGCATGCCCCCCTGGTTAGAGACAGAAGCTGCAGGGCAGTGTTCACGTTCAGAAAAGAACCTGCTTCCACTCAGAGGGCCTCACTGGGCAAGGTGAAGGCAGGCACTCACCTGCAGAGGGCCCGGATGCCTGCTGCCCCTGTTCTGGAAGGCTCACAGGAATGTCCAAAAACTTTTCATAGCAGTCTCCATACCACACAAGGAGCTCTTGGTTCTGGTAGATCTCCTTGCAGCTCTTATAAAATATCTGCCCTTGACATTGCACTGCAACAAGGTTCTGCTCCTTGGGGAAGCGGGCACAGTTGACAAAGGACATCCAATTTCCCGCACCTCCTTTTCCATCTATGAAGTGGCTCAAACGACCATTTTCAAAGATCTAAATGAAATAAAAATGAAGTTTGGAATGTACTTTTCTTGCCTACCCTATAAAACAACTTACTAAAAATTTATAAAATCCAAATCTCACACTTGGGTCCACTGAATGTATTTATTACTAATATTGTTTTAAGCCTAAATAGATTTACTAGCTAAAGGATATATCTGTAGGTGATGTGACAAGTTTAAAGATTCTCAGTTTCATCACTTTTTTGACTTCCAAATATCTATAGTGAGAATATGTTAATTTTAAAAGTAGAGATGAGGGAAACAAGAGATGGTTACATTTAATTCTACCATTTATGGGCAACCAATTCATTTTGTATTTTATCCCAACCTTGTTTTTATTCATACTGATAAGCCATCATTTAATTCTCTGCCGTTGGCCAACCTAGCAGTCTCCAGTGTTATTATAAACAACCATGCGATTAACATCTTCCACATGGCCTGAATTCCAGACTACTTTCCTAAACTATATTCCCACAAGTACAAATTCAGGGGAAAGGGGGGAATCTGATGCATCCTGACAAACTGCACTCTTACCAACATGCCCTGGACACAGTTTAAAAACTATCAGTTTTTAAAAACCCTCAGTTTCTTTCATACGCAAATGATAAAAATTCTCCATTTGCATTTATTCCCTTTGGCATATTCTCAGTTATCCATCTATAATATTTAAAATACCTGTGTTTGAATATAAATAGAACAGTGTATTAATTATTTAAATGTATATTTCATGGCTAAACTACCAGCTAAAATGACGTAGAATTCATGCAGAAGCACTACCTGCATGGAGTGAACATCTGCCTTTCCTTGATTTTATGTTGTAAATCAGGCAGCAGACAGCAGTGTCTCCTCTGTCCCAGGCAAGGATGCTCCCAGAAGGGCACTGGCCAACATTTTTCCCCACCAGCCTCATTCCCCACTTTCTGCCAACCCCCAAGAAAGACACTTACCTCCCACATCAGAGAATTGTCTCCGTAAGTCTTGACTTCGCTGGCATTGACCACTTTACCTTGGAAGGGCCCAAACCTGACTCCTTTGGCAATGGGGTTACAGCAGAACACACCAAAATGTGGGACCTCCCCGAACATCGTCTGCCTCAGGCAGAGCCCTAAGGGAGAGACAACACAGGAAGCCAGTGATGCAGCACTGTGTTAGTTCAGGGAAAGAAACCCAGGCACGGGGCCCCGCCTACCTTCTGGCAGTTGAAGGGAGTCTTTATCCAGAGGAAGAGAATCAGACCCTAGAAAAAGACAGGTAAAAATTTTACTTTTCATTAGAATGTCATGCCTTCATAAGGTTTTCCATCCCTACTCCCCAGAGGTAACCATTATCTTAAACTTGAAGTTTACCTAACCTTTCTATTTTTCCCTCTCCTTTTATGTATAAAATTTCTCACCTGAGACTCAGAACCACCCCTGCAAGGTTATGTAATTAATCCCCATTTTGCACATTTAAAGAATTTGAGTCAGAGATAACCTGACGAGGTGAAGGGAGATGGCTGTGCTGGGACTCCAAGTATGAACTGAATGAGGGCTTTGTCGGACACCTTGCACATCCTGGTAGAATTTGATTCCACCTGACAGGTCCACTGCGTGAACTATTTCTCTACTGACATTCACCTCTCACTAAAATCAACCTTCTGAATCAAGGAGTAGGGTCTCAGAAGTGCGCCTGGCCTCCAAGGCTCTATCCTCAGAAAGAAGTACATGCACTCCAGGCGACATACAGCCTCATCTTAAATTACCCCTTCTCCACCTCTGCATTCCCTTCCAGCCCAACTCCCACCTGATGTCGACCTACCAGGGTTGTCTGTGGGGACCAGGAGGCCGGAAATTGCATGGTGCAGGCGGACTGAGTGCTCCAGGCTGGGAATGACCCCGTACAGAACTAAGTGCAGGTCCTCCTGTGTGAAGTGGTAGTGATGAGATGACTTCCCCTCCTGGTTCAGGAGTTTGGGGTCATGCTCAGACCGCTTGCTGGGGGAGCAAGATAATAACTGGGAGGTCTTCAGCCACTCAGGTAACAGGGAAGCATCCACAGGAGGTGGTGGAATTAGAATTTCTGGTCCACAACACTGGCCACTGTCGCTTTGGCCACCTATGTGGCCCAGGTCTTCAGTGGTGGGGCCGGTATACTCGTGGCTGCTGTTGAGGAAGTGTGGCACCTCCCTGGGGAGGTGCGAAATTGGGTACCACGGTGGCAGCTTGCTGTACCAGGGCAGATCATAGAGTGACTCCCTCTGTAGTGTCAGGCCAGGGCTCAGCAAGGGAGGCGCGGTCCGGAATGTGAAGGGGGGCATAGGCTGGGCTGCAGACGCGGTGGCCTCCAGCTGCCGGAAAGGTTGGAAACCCTCCTCCGTAGCTGTTAGGGTGCTCCCGTAGTGGCCATAGGGCGGGAAAGGCGGGTAGTAAGCGGCCAGGTGTTGGGGGTTGTTCTGGATCCTCTCAGGCAAGTAGCACACCCTGTCCTGGGGTCCTGCCTCAACTGGCGGCCGCAGAGCCATACCGGGCCGGAGAGCGCCGCGGGTCTGCGGAAAAGCAACGCGGCTGAGTGAGGGGCGCTGCGACCCTGATCCTGCCTGCCTAGTCTCCACCACTAGCCAGCCCAGGTCGAACAGAACTGGACAAACTTCCCAATTTGATCCCCCAAGCGCTACCGTACAAACAAAGCGGAACAGCCGTAGACACACACACCCCAAAACCCAAAACGAAAATTTGCCGGGATCCTGCCCAACTCCAAGTTCCTGGGAAGGGTCACCTTTGCCTTGCTTCTCCAAACACATTTTGACTAAGCAAGGCTGATTTCCAACACCCATTCTCTACATCCGGCCCCAAACCCGGCTCCTACAAAATCTTTCCTGCTCCCTCTCCCCCTCTCTTCCCGGGGCAACAGAACTCTTTCTCAGGTTCGGTAGGAGCCGCGGGGCTTCCCACTTCCCGGGGGTGGGCGGGGAGCCGAGCGCCAAGACGATACCGATGAGCTTCGGGACAGGCGGCAGCTCCAGGCGCTCCTGGGTCCCGGGCAGGGAGGGAATTGCCAAGGGGCCCTGGCGGATGTTGCAGGAGTTGCGCTCCGCGAGCCTGGAAGCAGGTCCGGGAGGCCGCCCCGCTGCGAGCCCCCAGCCCGACCCCGCGGTCTCAGGTGGTCCCGGGCTGCGGGGTGGAGGACGCCGCCTTCGGCTCCCCTCGGGGTTCGGCAGCCGGCGCTCGCTTTCCCACGTGGGCCGAGCCAGCCACACTCTCCAGGTCCCTGAGGACACCCAAGTCGCCCCCGTGGGGGCCTAAAAGGCCTGGGTCGCCTCTCAGGAGGAGGCGAGAACGAGCCCCGATGCAGGTGGGAGAAGCATCCGCCGCCGCCGGCCCCCCACCCCTGCGCCGCCGCCCTCACTCCCGAAGGATGGCGATGCACTGGACACAAGTTCACCAAGGCTGAGAAATGGAGCCCCCCTTCAGGGCCGGCGGGTCTTGAGGGCAAGATCAATGAGCCCAATAAGGTAACAAGCAGGGTCGTGACTCAGAAATTACAAAACACGAGGTCACGGGGTAGGGTCAGTCACGACGAAGGCATCTGCCGGTCTCCTCCTGAGTCCCCAAAGGCGCTCAGCTCCTGGCCTCCCCTGACCCCGACAATCTGCAATTTGGGGCTGAGAGCCACGCACGAGGTAAAGACCCGAAGAGACAAAACGACTACCCCAAACGAACTGCGCCAGCGACTGCTAACTGCGCTTCCAGGAAGCCAGCAGACGACGGCCCCGGGCCACCTAGGCGCCCCCGGCTTGGACCCACCTGCACAGCGACGCCGGCGAGCGGCCGCCTCCAGGAACCTGCGGGGCAGCGCGGGCGCGCGACCGGTAGGCTTCGGGAGGGCGGGGAAGGCAGAGACGGGTTTAAGAGGGCGTCGGCGGGAGGGGCCGCGGGGCAAGGAGAGGAGGGCGAGGGTGGGGAAGGGACGCGGCCCACGCAGGTCCCCAGGCCAGTTTCCTCCCCGCCCACCGCAGCCATTGGTTGACGCTCGACTAGCCCTCCAGGCCCCAGGGGGTCGCACTTAACCACAGCCGTCCGAATCATCGCCGGGACCCTGCTGCAGCGCGCTTGCTGCCCACTTTCCCGGGCCGGCACTATTGCCGCTCCAGGCTTACCGGGTGGGGAAGCAAAAAGCCTGCGCAAGTGTTCCCGAGAGTCCGCATGTAAACCCCTCTCTACTCACATACCAACCCTGGGCTGGAGCCGTAAGGCAGGGACTCGCGTCCCCGGGTCGCGCCCCGGCCCCTCGGCTTCGAGTTCCCAAGAGTCGAGTCTGGCTGAAGGCGGCGTCAAACCTCAAGGACCAGGTGGACCTTTGTTCCCTGATACTTCGTGGGGAGCCGGGCACAGCTCTTAGGCTGAGAAACGGCGTCTCGCTTGTCTCGGGTGGGGCACAGACGCGGTGGGCTCCGCGTGCGTGACGCGTCCTAGGTTCCCCGTGGTTACTAGTCCTTTCCCAGGGTTCTATTACTCGGGGAGCTTTCAACGTGTGAGGACTCCCCCACCCCCACCCCGCGCCCGCGCCCGCGCCCGCGCCTCCAACTGCTGCCCCGGGGAAGGCACGCGACTTCGGACGCGCGGGGTTCTGAAAAGTGAGGTCGAGACCAGTACCGGACGCTCAAAGGCTGCATTTTTATTCTCTGTGCGGGTCATTGAGGAAAAGAAAGGAGTGCTTAGGCCCATTCACATTCACACATGAAAGCATCCAGGGTGAGGGAAACCCTTGTAATGCCGGGTGACCTTGGCCAGGTTACCCTCCACCCCAGCCGCTGCCTCCTCTGCAGAACTGGGCGTAAACCCTCCAATCCAGCCTGGCCTAGGCTTGGTTACTAAAGGTGGAGTGCAGGAAGCGAGACGCCACTGAAGGTCCTAGAGTTGGCGTCGGAGGGAGCGCCCCAACCCCGGCGCCGGGACCGGAGCTTGCAGCCTCTGCCACCCGCGCTGCAGTGCGCGCCCCCCAGTCACGTTCCGCGTCCCGGACGCCGTCGGTGCGACTGAGCTGCCCGCGTGCAGACCCGTTTCCCAGTCGCAAGGAAGAGCTGAGAAGAGAGGCGGCACGTTATTTTCGCAACCCGGATGGCATGGCAAGGACTCCCGGGTTTCTCTCCCTCCTTGTTCTATACCTTTGCCCAGTTCTCGAGGGAAGAGTACCCGACGAATCCTGCACCGAGAAAGTATCATGTCCCTGGAAAAGCAGAGTAAGTTCTGCTGCCACCTTCCTTCTGGGGCATGCCCACCCGGACGCCTACGACTCATTTTCATTACCGTGTCTTCCTTCCTCCCAGACCTCACCGGCAGGATTAAACACTCGTTCCAACGCTTGGGTGGTCCGTGGTTGTCGGGTCCTCAGGAGGCCGTTTTTTAGTGCAGTCACTCACTGGTTGTAGCTTCATTTTAGCAGAAGCAACATGAACCTTACTTTCAAGTCTTTTTCTGCAAAGAATCCAGAGTTTAAAATATTTTAAAATACATTTTTTGAAAATGATAAGACTTGATTGTTTACCTTAAAGATATCCCTGCTGGAACCCCCCATCCCTACTCCCCAGAGGTAATACCCATTAACAGTTTAGTCCGTTCCCTACCCCCTTGCATTTAAAAAAATAACATACTTTTAAATCGTGTACATATACATGCAGGATTTTTTTTAACAAAATGGGATTATGCTTTAAATGTTTATGTAATTTATCTCACTATCCACTAGTCATCATTTCTATCAATATATTAGGATTAAGGTTATTCCATATAATGGCTTCATGGTATGCATGGGTATGCAAATTTATTTTATGGTGTACCCTTAACCTCTCAGCCAACTCTTGAAACGTAGTGTGTTGTTGAGTTTTCAACACTTCAAGGAGCTTCTGGGAACATTGTTATACAGTTACATATCTGTCCTACCGTGCCTGTAGAATAAATTCTACTTGTGAAACTGCTGGATTAGCAGGTGTCATACTGATCATTTTGAGGGCCTGTTTGTCCACATCCTCACCTCTTACTGAATATTAATCTTTTAAAGTTGTCTTTCATGTGAAAAGTGGTATCTTATTCTAGTTTACCATTTAGTCATTTACCCAACAAACTTCCTGAACACCCAGCTATGGCTGTGCTGGGCACCAAGCCAGACACAGGGAATACAATTGTGAGCAAAATAGCCTTGTCCTGCCCTGGTCCTCCTAACAACAGTCTTATGAGGAAGAATAAATATTTGTGTGATTAACTGATGAAGGTGTAACTGTGAAGGGAAGAGGAGCATGTCCTAGCCTAGAAGGACAGGAAAGGTTCCCCTGCCCTATATAAGGTTTCCCATTTGAAAGATGTGCAGAAGTTAATAGATGATGAGAGCAAGTGGCATTCCAGATCAAGAGAACTCACGGGTGCCACAGTCTGGAGGGAGCACAGATTCTCAGATTCACCTGGACCTGATTCACAGAACTCAGGATGCCTAGTGTGGGGTATCAGCAGAGGCCTGGTGTTGCAAGGGACATTTGTGAAGATGTAAGTATTCTTATCTCCTTACCAGCAAGTCTTTATTAAAGGAGTAATAGAAAGTCTTTGATGGGAATAGGAAGCTACGGCAGCCATCAGTATACTGCATCCCTAAAAAATTTCATCATACATCATACATCATTAACTAAAGTTCGATATTTGTTTATGCTTCTTTTTTTAAAGTAAAATTTATATGTGAAAATTCACACATCTGAAGTGTACCATGATTTTTGACAGTTGCATAAATTAGGGTATCACTACTCCCTATCAAAATATAGGATGTATTATCCCAGAAAATCCTCCAAGCCCCTCCCCAGGTAATCCCTGTACCCACCCTCCCCAGAGATAATTGTTCTGTTTTCTTTCCCCAGTTGTGAGTTCTGTCTGGCCTATAGCTCAGTATAAATGGAATCATGAAGAATGTATTGTTTAATGTACTGTCAGAACTTTCACTCTCTAACCATGAAAGGTTTGGATGTACCCCGAGAAAAGGATACAGCAACTAGAACACTGCATGGGGGTAATTATCCAAAATCCATTTGGAAGAGTTCAATTGGGCCTTGAGGTTTGAGGTCCTATCTGTGTGCCCCACTATAACAGTTCGTGCAAGTGTATCTGTGGCAGCTGGGACATCTTCCATGATAGCACCAGTGTTGTTTAGAAGGATAGCCAGTGTGCCCTGACTATGGTGGGTGGTTTCCTTGGGGAGCTCAGCAAGATTCTACGAGATGCTCTAGTGCTTCCAAGAAGCCCTCCTGAGAACACCAGAGAGTTTCTTCAACTAATTTACATCCAGATCTGTCTCAGTACGGCTTTGATATTGAAGCCTACTTTTAGCATTCTACCCAGTACTCTTATAAGGACCCCTTTCTTGGGATAAATGATCATACAGAGAAAGCATTTCTCTCAGCATCTAGATCACCCTACACACTACTTATTTCTTTGGTAGCATTAGGGTATTTGAAGTTCCTTGGCCTCGATGGGAATCCTGCTGAGATTATAGAGCCTCACTGCTTCCAAAGCACCCAGACATCACAGAGGATCTCAAAGTATACCTCCTGTCTGTGTATATTAACTCTCTTCTCTCTAGCTGGTTGGCAGGCTCTAGTGAGGCAGTCAATTCTGCCATCTGGGCTGTGAGGAATCTTGTTCTAAGAGTGGTGTTCAATGTGCTGTGGCACAGTCAGCCAGATCATTTCCCATTTCTGTCTGTGGGTGTGACCCATCGACAATCAGGGTCAAGGGTAGACTGTCCAAAGGCATTTCTAGTAAATCTGCATGCAGCATGGATGAGTCTTGCACAAACACCATGGAAAATACATTTTCCCTTCTTTTGGGATGGAAAGAGCACAGCAGGGTTCAAAAAATTAGTGATGGATAGAAATATATACAGGTGAAAGTGACAATATTTCAGAGGATATGAGCTGACTCAGCTAAAAGTGCTGTGCCTTTCATTAAGAAATAAAGATTGTACAGGTTGGGGAACCATTAGGTTCAAGGGAGTTTCTAAAATGGTAAGTTAGACTGATCAACGATAGAAGGTTGTTGAAGAGCTAGCTCTAATCTGCAAGATGCATGTTCACGCTCAATGTTCTCAGGAGAGGGGCACTGTCACCAAGGATTTAGTCTGGTCCTAAAGAAAGAGCAATTTCAGAGAAGTTGGGAACCCTCTATCTATAAAATCTCATGAGATCATTTTTTACTAGTGGGTCTAGGGAGGTGCTGGATGGCCTATAGTCAGTCCATCAGAAGTAAGAGACACATCCTGCTCTAAATAATGAAATTTTTTGCTGGAAAAAAATGCAAGCTTTTGACAATGTCCTTTTGTGCTTAAAGTCAGAAAGTAGCTAGAATTCATTCTAGTGCTCTTCTAACCTTTAGAGCTGAGCAAAAGTGTATCCTACAGAGAAACTTTGAGGTCCTGCTGCAGAACTTGTGAGCAGGGAGGAAGCACAGAGCATCTGTAAGGCATAGCAATGCGCATGAGCGGTGGGTTCACCCCAGGACAGGGGAACGGGCATTGATTATTTGAATTTAAGAGAATAGGCTCTAAAGAAGGCAGACTGAAGATACACAACTGTAGAATAGATAGCCTTGGGTAGGATTAGGGAAAAGAATAGTATTTGGAATTGGTGCCACTGGAATGTGGGGTCTAAGTTTCTTAAGGATAGCCTAGAGATGGTGAATAAATCCGTACATCTATTTATTGAGTTACTTAATAGTCAGGATAGGAGTATAAGGACTATGTAAGTAATATTATGCAAGCCTGGGTAGAAGCTGGGATGGGTCATTCTGAACTCGATGTGGTCAGCCCCAGCAGTCCTGAAAACGGTGGCAGATTTTTGGTCCATCAGGACTCTGGTACCTCACAGAGATCTTCAAGTTGTATCTGATGAATGTATTTGTATCCAAATTAGCTATGATCTGATTACCAATAGGGACATTCTTGTGAATTTCAAGGAAGAGACCCCTTCTAGGAATCTCTCTCTTGAAATTCCATTTCCACATTGAATCTTTCTCCTCATTAAGTTTAGGCTGGTGTGATAACACAAGGGAAGAGCCTGTTTTTAGTAAAAGGACCAAGCTAGGACACAGAGGATGTTTGATGGCTGTTGAAGAAATCTGTGTCTTAGGTTTTCACTGATTCCTAGAGAGGGGGGTGACCTCACTGGCAGGGATGTTGTTGGCACCCGTAACACTAAGGAAACAGTGGGCATGATGCACAGTAATTCATGATAATTCTTCTTGTGAGTTTTAAGGGAAGAACTGGAAGTCGGGTGCTTGCTACCTTCTCTCTTGGGAACCCTCTCATTACCTGCTAAATTTTTCCTTGCACAGAGTGGACAGTTGGTCTTCCAGCACCTTTTCGTAGTTGTAGTAAGTATCCTTATTGGTGGGCATTTTTTGGAAGGGATAAGGAGTATCTGGATCATTCAATTGCTTCATTTGAAAAACCATTCACTTATTTAGGATCTAACTCTGTTTTGGTTCTACAACCTCCTTAAAATGTTTGGACAAATGCTACACATTAGAGAACTTATTTCCTATTCTATCCTTCAAATACCAAATCCCTGATTTCTGGCATAAGGCTGTTCATAAAAGATGATGATAATGCGGCAAAATCTCTGTCTATTGATCTACCCCAGGTTGTTGTCTGGAGGTGATTTCAAAAATCCTCAATGAATTTTTTTTAATTGGATTAATATCCAGTCAATCTTGACTCAGAATAAAATAGGTATTGCCTTCATAAGGATTGTGTTACATTTTGTGCTTTCTTTAGTCCCTGTTCTGTTTGACAGACCTCAGGAATGCACAGATTGTTTCCCAGGTGCTTCTAATCAACACTTTTCAAGCCAGGCTTGAGCATCTGAAGGGACTGTTAATACATGTGCTAGTGGATCGGTCAGGGAGGCTGGGAACATAGTTTTCCTGCACCGTCTTAAATTCTAAGGTTCTTCATATTAGTCATAAAGGGCTGACCATTGAATATTAAATGAAGTAAGTAATTAAATTTGTTACCCATCTTTTGCCCTTTGTTTTAAGGTGCTTCTAAGGTGGACAGTTTTGATCATACTGAAAGTTCCTCAAAGTGATCACTTGGTGAATTGTGTCATTTTGTAAGACATGCACAAGAATTTGGATTAAGACGATATACATAATTAACAGGTGTTTAGCCTTCTGGAGGCATGAGCTTGCACTGAGATAACAGAGAATTGATTATGATCAGTCAGATCTGCTGCTTGTGTACCTCTGCTCTCAGCCCCAGCCATAGGTTGGCTGTCCCTGACCACAGATCTAACAACCGCAGCTCCTGGCCACTGAAGTGTTTGGAGATCTTTTTTCTCTCAAACCCGTTCTTAGGGACATAGAGACACTTTGTAAGGATTTCAGATGGTTCTCTAAGGCAAATTTCATTTACTGAAGAACAGCGGCATGGCAAGGCCTTGAACTTGTCAGTCCTCATGATGTGGACCTGTCAGCAGTTTGCCCACTGACCATTCTTTGCTTTGTTCCCTCTTTTAGCCAACGACACATTGTAAGATAGGAAAAAATAAGAATATGGTTAGATGAAGAAGTTTTACCAAGAATTTAGAAATATAGGTCTAATCTGAAAAATAGATATCAATGAGTAACATCTAATTTTCCAGAGAATATTAGGAACATCCATGATATTGGAGCTCAGACATAAGTGTGTGACTTAGCTCTCTGTTTTGGGCCAGGAACCTCCAATAGAAGAGAAGCAAGGGGACTTATGAGTTGCCCACATTTAAGGGTCCTGAGGCATGGTGGTCGGGGGTGGAGTGGGATGGGGGTGTCACAGCTGGGTCTCCATGAGACCTCCGAATTGTGGCAGTCTCCTCCCCAAATAAAGCAACCTGTACTAACACTCCACATAAAGTCCTGAAATGGCTTCTCATTAGGGGAAACAAGTGTACAATTTTTATTTTTACAGTTTGGTTTTGGAAGTTCCTAAGGTGGGATATCAGAAGTGGAATGACTCTTTGGCTGATTTCTCAAGGCAATGGCTGATGCAAGCGAGGTGAGGTTCCCACCCAAGAAGGAAGTGATACTTGAGGCACAGAACACTGCATAGCTGCAGCTGAGTGACTGATAGGGTTGTTGTTCTGGTTCTGTCTTACACAAGTGATGAGGTGATGAGTCACGGTCACTGCAGTCAAAGCCATATTTAGAAAAAATTCACAGCCATAAATACTTTCAATATTTAAATAAGATAAAAAATAAACAAAATAAGAATTCAAGATAAGAATTTAGAAAAAGAATTGAATACACCTAATGAAATCAGGAGGTAATACATCTAAACCAAATCTGATGGATTGTAAAACTAAAAATAATGGCAGTAATAAGTAAAACCAAGAGATGCTTCATGGAAAGATCATTGGAATACACCACCTCTGGCAAGCATGACCAAGGAGGAGAAAGTGAACTACACAGCAATGGGGAGGAGAAAGAAAACAACCAAAGATAAAGGATAAGATTAAAATAGGGATTAGAGTTAGAGAAGTCTATGCAAACCTTTACATCCAGTAAATACAGATAGAGAACTTTAAAAGCCCAATCTCACTGACATAAATGAAACATTAAAATCTAGCACTATATTAAAAATCTATCATACAAGATTTTCCTTTTGCTGATGAAGGATAAACTGCCTCCTAGTGTAAACAATAGAACAGGACAAAGTATATGAATCAATTGTTTTTAAGATGTTGGACAATAGGCAACTCAGGACTTGATACCCAAGAGAAAGGAAATTAATGAAATGGATGTTATGATGCCTGAGCTTACTACCATACAGAGGCAGTTTGAATGTTGCAGAACAAGAAGGGGAACCCCAAATCAGGAAGGGGAGCCCCAAACCAAGCCCTGAGTTAAAGACCAATTGCAGAGATCAGCAATGTTGTTAGAATTTTCGGAGTGGATACCAGTGAGAAGGGAACAGCACAGAGAGATTTAGAAATCTGCAAAGGAATCTCTTTGAGTTTTCAGCTCTTTTTGAGAACTCACTTGTGCATGTATTAGTTAAGTCCTCAGAAGAATGTCACTTTAATAGTGAGGAAAAGTTAACCCTAAATTAAAGGCTGCTCTGGGCCTGTCCTAAAAAAATCTTAAAAGCAAGACTCAAAAGCAAGTATCAAATTTATTCTGACTTAACTGCTTGGCAGAGCAAACTTCAATAATCTTTAGAATTTATGGTGTCTGGCATCTAATAAAAAATTAATAAACATGCAAACCAAGAAACATAACCCAAAATAAAAATCAGTCCAGAGAAACAGACCCAGAAATGACAGCAAGATGTAATTGGAAGATAAATATCCTAAAACAGCTATTATAGATATTCTTGATGTGTTAAAGAAGGTAGAGGAAAACATGAACATTATGGGTAGAGATACAGAAGATATACATAAAATACAAAGAGAATTTCCAGAGATGAACAATACATTCTCTGAAATGAAAAATACACTGGGTGGGGTTAACAGTCAATTAGATACTGCAATTGAGTGCAATAAAAATATTCCAAAATGAAGCAAAGAAAAGGAAAAGACTGAAAGAAATTTGACAGTGTATCAGAGAGTATAATATGCACTTGGGACCCTAGAAAGCCAGTAAGGCACATCACAATTAAATTGCTTAAAACAAGGGATAAAAAGATACTTAAAGCCATAGAGGAAAAAAGACATTACTTCCAGGTGAACAAAGATAAGAATGACAGCACACTTCTCATAAGAATCTATGCAAACTAGAAAAACAATGTAGAGATCTTTTAAAAATTGAAAGGAAAAAATTATCAACCTGAATTTTATGCCCAGCAAAATATCTTTCAAAAACATAGACAAAATACTTTTTCAGACCAACAAAAGCAGAAATAATTTATAACCAGCAGACCTGCACTCCAAAGGAATGTTAAAGGAAGCTCTGAGGCAAAAGGAACATGATGGTAGATTTAAACTCAAGTGTATCAATAATTACATTAATGTACATAGTCAATGGCTCCAATTAAGAAGTAGAGGTTATCAGATTTATATTAAAAAACAACAGCAATGACAGCAGAAGATCTGGCCACAGATGACCTGTAAGAAGCCCACTGTCAAGAACTTTGAAGGTCTGAGATTTCATGTTACTTTCAAGTTACCAAGTTAGCCTGCCTCAGGTTCACGGCTG
This sequence comes from Manis javanica, assembly GCF_040802235.1. Lineage (NCBI taxonomy): Eukaryota > Metazoa > Chordata > Mammalia > Pholidota > Manidae > Manis > Manis javanica. The sequence continues at coordinate 158,105,338 of NC_133157.1, forward strand.
CCAGAAGTAAGGGCAGTTTATTACCCATAGCAATAGCAATGGCCAGACTGTCAGCATTTTTGCACCTGTTCCCCAAGTCCCAATCCCACTGGGCAAGGCAACAAGGGTCAGATGAGGCTCTAGTGCACACAGTGGACTCCATTACACGAGTGAAGGGGATTGGACTCTTTAAAAATGGGCAGTGAGCTTGCCTGCTCTGTGTCTTTGGAGAAAGATACTATCTCTATCTTCCAAGATTGTTTGCCATCCAGACACGTTTGGAAGCAGTTTAGAGCAGAGGGTAGTCAGCTTTACTCTCAAGATGTGCAAACAGACCGATGGAGAATTGTCTCCTGACACTCAACTTTTTAGGAGTCTGCTGCTTCAAAGGAGCATATGAGGTCTTTTCTGGTCCCTAAAGAGGAAAATCTGAAAGAAAGAGGGAGGAGCCCAAATGTGCACTTGAGTACCATCTTCCCATAATTTACTTTACTGATTGTTTTTAAATGTTATTTAAAAATTTTGCAACCTTTTCTATAAAGTAAATAAGGGGAAGTAAATGTCCACAATTTATGAATTTCATCAGCTTCTTGTCTTACTTCCTATTATTCACCTATTCTTTTTACTCAGTGTTTGCATTTTTTTTCTTTATTAAAGTATCTTTTAATTTTTAATGAGAAAGTCTACACAGTGTCTGTAACTCTGAATATGGTTACTTCTGTTCTCCCTTCCTCTGGTGTTTCTAATTCTCTGTTTTTGGATATGTTCTATTACTGGACACATTTTGTTAATTTGGCCTTAGTTCATTCTTTGTTTTGGGAATTCAAGACATTTGTTAATTTTTCTTAGAGAAACTATATAAGAAACCAGCAGTTATAAAACATTTGTCTGGTTTTCATTACTTTTTAGAGTTTCAGTAATTTGTAACATATACTAGATAATTCCTATGTACAAAATTTTTTTGGTTTTCATTACTTTTTAGAGTTTCAGTAATTTGTAACATATACTAGATAATTCCTATGTACAAAATTTTTACCTCCAAAGAGTAGTATTCTCACCACCCCCTCCAAAATAGCCACATAGGGATCTAACTTCAGTCTGGGACCAGTCAGGAGTGAGAAACTGTAATTTGAACAGTAAAAGCTTAAATAAGGAATTATTTATTATCTATAGCAGGGGGGATAGGGGATAGAATGACCAGGGAACTCTAAATAATATAGGAATAGCAGATATAATAGTAAATACTACGTAATACTATATCTATTACACCCCACACTCCATGGGCTCAGATGCAGACCTTTTAGGGAGAAGACTCTGTGGCTTCTGAACGTCAGACAAGTTGCTACAATGCCACACTGGTGGAACTTACTGGAAATCAGCCCTGCGGTGTGCTGGGGAAAGCTGCTCATAGGGACATGTGTCGTTGGAGACAGTCTGCTTACAAGGGGGCTGCTGGGAGAAGCTGCTGGCCACTGGCATTGCGGGCACCACAGCAGGAGGGCGCTGGGGAAGCTGTGGGCCTCGGAGCCGCTGGGCACCGGGGCAGCCTGGCCCCCTACAGGATTCAGCTGAGATGGCCTCAGAACAAGGAAGCCAAGCTCTTTTCTCCTGTAATGTCTCTCTAGTGCCCTCTACTGACAAAGCTTCAGTACCAGCTGGCAATCTATTTAAAGGGCTCCCTTATTTGAAGATTTCATTGTCATGAAGCACTCAAATAAGGTGAATTTGGAGCTGAGAGGAAATAAGTGAAAAGTCGGAAATTGGTCCAACAGATAAGTAAATCCAGGCCTTTTATTGTTGTAAATCCAGCCTTAGTTTCCTTGTTTTTCAAATGGTAGTTGGGCAATATAAATGTGAAATTCCTTTTTATTCTAATATTTTCGCTATTATTTTTAAACCAAATGAGTGCTGAACTCCTCCTCTTTCCTCTTGTCACTTTAGCTGTGCTGCCTCATGAGTGTTTGTCAGACTTCATAAAGCAAGTGTAGATAAAATTTTGTTCCTTCTCAGTTCATTTGTTCAAGCCTGTTAGAAATTGTTCCAGAAAGTGTGTGTGTGTGTGTGTGTGTGTGTTAATACGAATGGCCTATCGTAATGTGTGGCTCATCTTATAGATCCTTAGTAGAGACAAGTGTCTTACTCTTTTTAGGTTGCTATAACAAATTACCATAGACTGAGCAACTTAGAAACAACAATTTATTTCTCCCAGTTCAGCAAGGAGAAGTCCAAGATCAAGGTGCTGGTAGATTGGATGTCTAGTGAAAACCTGCTTCCTGGGTCCTGGGTCCTGTGTCTTCACATGATGGAAGGGGTGAAGTTGCTCTCTGGGTCCCTTTAAAAGGCCACTAATCCCATTCATGAGGGCTCCACCCCTCATCACCCAGTCACCTCCCAAAGGCTTCCCCTTGAACACCATCACTCTGGGGATTAGATTTTAACATATGAATTTTAGGGAGACACAATGTGCAGTCTACAGCAGCAGGAAATGAAGTAAAAGCTGTAGATCTTCCCAAGTGCTCCCATTTGTCCCTGAAAGACCTTCTTTGATCGTCTCTGGGTTGCTTCCTGAGACAGGAGACCCCCTGACTACTCTCCTGGAGTTCTGTGTTACAGTTGGTAGCCGTCTCTTGGAGGGCAAATGATCATATCTTCCTCTCTCTTACTCTTCCCTCCTTTCATATCTCTCTGTTTTTATTCCTGTCAGTAAATAACTGCACTAATAGTAACAATAATAGCATTTGGGAATTATCTCACTCACCTAGTTTTCACTCTGTCATTCTGCAAGACACAGTTACCCAGGGCTTAGAGGACCCCAGAGTGCCTGGCCTGGGGTGCAGTTCCAGGGAACGGTCTGCTACTAGGGACCTGTTTGTACAGGGAAAGCCTCTTCTGGGCTTTCCACAGCTAACACCCTGTGATTAAACTTCCTGAAAACTCCTTGCCCAGTCGGGTGGTAGAGGCCAGTCTAAATGGTGATGGTCCTAGGTTTGGGGAAGAACTAGTTTAACAGGAGCAAGCAACATGCTAAGAAGTAGCTTTATTTGCCAGCTACCAGTGTGAAGTGAGCTGGTTTAAGAAGACCGTCACCCACATGAAGAGCCCAAGTGTAAGGCTGTCTGCTTTTGCCCTCTTCCAAGTTCATTTACCTGTTTGAAGGAAGCTGGGAGGTGGGCTGCTTGTCTTAGCAGAGTGTTTGCAGATCTGGAAAGCCCCTCAGTTTCTCTCTATATTTGGTCCCAACAAATCTCCTTCTAGTTAAGAGGCTGCAGCACTTGATTCCCTAACTGGAATAGACCTCCTTCAACTCCATAAACCACAGTCTCGCCCCGCTGGAAACATTAAATGCCACCATTTCCATGAGACCTTCCAATGCAAGGTAATCACTCTGATTTCCTCCAGTATTTTCAGCTTACTTCAGTTGGGGATTCATTGAGTTTGAAACCTACTTTAATAGTTGCTTGTGTCCGTACCTTCCAGGGAGACCGTAAGCACATTCATAGTGACTTGTTAGACAAATACTTGTTTTGTGACCAAGTGAAGAAAGAAATCAGTCTTACAGGTTCTTATCACTTTCTTCTCTGCCATATTCCTCTGCACTTCCTTCTACTCTTTCCCTTTCTAGTTCTCAGCCAAAAGTGTTTCGGCTCTATTTTTCCCATAATTTCATGCTTGAAACTGATCTGCTAGCTCAACAGAAATGCCATTTTCACTGTCATGTCCACAGTGGACCATTTTCTCAAGGGATGTCCCTTCTGCCTTAGATGGAGTTATACACATCCCTGTTCAGGAGCAGGAACAGAAGAAAAAGCTTCAAGTCACTGATACACATACTGTGCCTCCACAGTTACTGGAGACACCTCTGCCTAGCTGTCTGCCCATGAATGTGAGTGTGAGCTGGCGCTGACACTGCCCTTCAAATCTGGCATGTTCATACAGTGCCCATCCACACCCGTGAGCCTCTTGTTTCTGAGGGCAGACCCCAGAGTGGTGTGCTTTCTGAGAGAGCCCCACACCACAGGCTGGCAAACTGTTTGTGAGTCCTGGGGGCTTCTGGAAGAACAAGGGAACAGTGAAGGAGGGCAAACAGGCTGACTCCCCATTTTGCATCACAGATCCTGACAATAGAACAGCATTAAAGGGAGTCAGTGTGCTGGTGGGCACCGGGCATGAGAACCCCAAAGGGGTAAATGAATTCAGGGGTCACAGTCTGGACAGCAAGGTCACCTACCCAGTGACTGGAGTTTTTTGTTTTTTTTAATTCTAAGAGCAAGAGCCTGAGTGTCTCCATTTCTCTAACAGCACTGGCTGCCCCACGGGCTTCCACAGTCCTGAGCTGTGAGCAGTATAATGCCCACCACACCACATTTGGACCTGTCTGCCGGTTACTCATGTGCTTGCCCTGTGTTGTCCACTCAGCTGTGGATGTGGGCATGGTGGGTGCTACCCATTTTTGGGGCCCCATATTGTTAGCTTCTGTTACATTGCATACACTCATAAATATGTACACATTGAAGTAAATGAAGTCATCTGGAGGGCAGTTTAGAAAAAAGATGGATTCAGAGAAAGCACTTACTTGTTAAGTAGCATCATTTTCTGTGTCTGTGTTTTGTTGTTAAATTCCTCTAGGGTTGTTCAAACCAGAGACTGAGCTTCCCTCTTCCGGACAAACCACTGGCAAGAAAGAGCAGGGTCAGGGCAAGGTGTCTCTTTGGAAAAGGTAAATAGACAGTTCAAACCAGGAGGGGAAAAAAGACCAGCTTTTGGGAACAAAGATAAGGTGTCAATATCGAAAAGTAAACATTCATGATGAACAGTGAGAGATGAACCTGAGTGTCCTCTTGGGAAGAGGTAAGGGTTGGCCATGCCAGACAGTTAGTTAGCTTAGGGCTTGGAGCCCCACAGTGGAAGAAGCATTATGCTTTCTATGCAGAAGGCTTGGGCATATGCACTTCTGATTATAAAAGTAGTTCATCTTTCTGAATCACTATCAGTTATTCAGAAAGGTTAGAAAAAAGTTGAAGAAAAATGTTACCTATGATCTCATTGGCTTTAAATGTCTATCACATTAGAAAACATTATGAAAAATCATACTGGTTTAGACTGGAGAAAGTATTCTTACACTGTTGGTAGAATAGATCATAAAGTATTCTTTCCAAAAAAGAAATTTGGCATAATGTTCCAGGAACCTCTTTTGTCCCATTTCAGAGAATCTTTCCTAAAGCAAATCCTCTGAAACATAGAAATCTATAAGCACAAAATTATTTCGGCATTGCTTATATTATTGAAAAACGGAAAATGACAATGTGTCAATGGGAGTTTATGTAGGCTGTTAACCTTGTACAAATTCATCTCTTACTAACATGAGAAAATGCTTATTTAAAATAAGAAAAGTAGGATAGAGAAGTTTAATGCACTATAAACTTAGTTTTGTTTTTAAAATGCAGATGAGGACTAGAATAAAATACATTAAAAAAAGTAATGATTCAAGGCTATTGAGAAGTAAGCCCCTATTCCCACTTTTCTTTTATAAATGCAATTAACTTACTGTAGACATTTGGAGAATACAGAAAGGCTATAAGGAGGTTTAAAAAATTAATCCTTTATCTCTCCTCTTAGAGAAACTACTGTTATTATTCTGGGTTATTTCTTTCCAGAATTTTAATGTCAAATATTTATTAATTTATATTTAAGCTCATGGTTTCTAGCAGTTTGAAAGCTTATTGCATCTGTTTCTTGTGGATAACATTTATTTTGGCGAATTTAAAAAGTCCCACGGAAAGATGAGTTGAAATTAAGCCTATAAATTAGAATGTGATAAACATTCTCATGTCCTTCACTTAAATCTTCTATGTTCCTTAGTGAAATGCACTTACACATTTTTTAAAGAAGATTATCCTTAGGAACTTCATAATTTAAAAAACTGGTACTGTGAATGGGAATTTTGTATCCAGTATATTCTTCTGTATTAGTGGTATTGATGATTGCTTATTTTGTATGTGGTCATCATTTGGAACTGTCTTGTGAGTTCTCATTATGTTTCTGTCGATTTTGTGGGAATTTCTAGATAAATAATTGAATGCCCTCCTTACGCTGTGCAGCCCCCACGGCTGCGTTGCCCTCGAGCTCTCTCACCTTGTAAAGCTTCAGCAGAGCTTCTGGGGTGGATTCTGGTAACAACCCCAGGTCTGTACCAAGTGGCTGTGCTCTTTACCCAAAACCCTTTAGCAACCGGACCCAAACTAGTCCAGTCATATTTTTCTCCCTGGGTGCTCTGAAGCCTAGGACAAGGGATTTGGAAACCGGAACACTGCCACCGAGCCACCGCAACGGCGGACCGGGGCGGGGTGGGGGTGGGGGGAAGTCAGGCAACTCTGGCTGAGCTAGTCCCAGGTGCGCCAGTTTCTTCCCTTTTTGAGTTTACGTTGCTCAATTCCTTGTCCTTCTATCAAAGCTCTGCTGTTTCTGTTCTCTCTCCGTGCGTCTGGGTGTTAGCTGCCATCCCTTCTGCTTGCCACTGAAAGCCTCAGGCAGCTGCAAGTCAGCTGAGACCTGGTGCTGGGCTTCAGGCAACATCAACACATTTCAATTTAAATACTCCTTTTCCTCTGAGCCCAGAAGGTCTGAGGCATTGTTCCAGCTCGAGCTCAGCCTGAGTCTCCACATTCCTGGTCCTCTTTTCAGCTGCAGCCCCAACGCTCCATTCTCCATTCAGTCAGAGTCCCCACCTGCTCAGAGTTTTGCCTTCCCCAAGCTTCCTAGGCACCTGGGGCAGGCCAATGATTTCCTGGAGCGGCCCTTGACCTTTTAAATACCTATTTGACTCAGACAAGGGATCTACAAGCTTTGTACACAAGTGACATTGTCTTGCCAATGGGATTCAGCCACAGGCAAGTTCACTATGTATTCAACATGACCAAAGAAAATGACAGCAAAATGTTCTCGGGGGTGAAAGAGTTATCCCCAACTTTATTTCCAGGTGGCAGATCAGTTACTAGAATCCCATTCACTCAGAGCGAGTCTGCATGCAGCGAGCCAGTCTCTGCTTCTGGGCCCCTATGTCCACACAGCCATCCCGCACAGCAGTCCTCTGGGCCTCTGCACAGTTGTCCCACACAGCCGTCCTCTGGGCCTCTGTCCTTGGTGCTGCCACCACTCCAGCCTCTGCTCTGCTCTCTTACAGCCTTGCAGCCCGGCCACCATGTCGTGTGCAGAGCACTGGGCGGAGCTCTTTATATAGAGTCAACAGCCGTGTATTGCCCACAGGTGTGCAGTGAGCTAGTCAACCAGGGCCAGGTGAGAATCCTGGCCACAGGAACTCTCATTTTATCCACAGACATATTCAGGGTTTGCCACAATTCTACATACCCACACTTACTGGAATTCTATTCCCCTCCAGGCATTCCTCCTTGAAAGGGAATTTTCATGAACTCCAAATTCAACAGGGATCTAGAGTTTCTTGTGGAGTTGTGTTCTCTCTCTTACCGTGCATCCCTACACTAAATTCTTGCAGATCCATTACCCCTGTGCACAGCTGTCTTCAACTGTAGAATTCTTAGTTTATATGAAGGGTTCAGGGGGAAGATGCACTTCCACCTTCCATCTTCTCATATAGAAAGCTCAAAAGGGTATTGCCCCTATACTAATAACAAGAAAAAGCCAGGTTAACTACAAAATCCCAACTTTCCTTGAACCATCAGAGAGGCTACCCAACCAAGTAGCCTGAAATCTAAAAAAGACTGGCCCCCACCTGGCAGAGCACAGGAGGAAGAAATGCCATACAACGCAGGTGGGGAGAACTGAAGTAAGACTTTTCAGCAAATCGCTATAGGCTACGTATAGACTAGTGTGAGAGAATCAGACCCTTGGGAGCCAGAGACAAGAGTGGGGCTCACCCCACTTGCAGGTTCTTCTTGGGGGATCCCCACTGGGCTCGCAGAGAAAGCCTCTTTTAGCAGTGCAGGTCTGCAGGAAAGCAGCTTGTGCTGTAGGAAAAGTGCAAAACCTTGTCCATATCTCCGCAGTGGAAGGCAGTCTTAAGCCTTGGACAGAGGGCAGCACACACTTTGCCCTCATGGCACAGGTGAAGACCCACTGGGGCTGGGGGTAAGGGTAAAGAAAACTTTTTTTTTTGGCCAATGGGAGAGTTAAGAAACAGCTCTAGGCCCAGACCCCTATAAGTCTGCTATTGCTGGGGAGGGGTTGGGGAGGGGCTGGGAACCCTCCCCCAGGAGACACGCCCAAGCTGTAAGGGAAAGTTCAGCTGCTTGGGGAGGAGGGAACGGATGGCAGGGAAGATGGCTGGGGAAGGCCTACCTCCAAGGGCACAGGGCTTACCTCAGACTGAGACTGGGTCAGGGTAACAACCCCCTCTGCCTCCCTTCCAGCAAGCTGGCAAGCACCAAGGATCAAGCCCAAGCAGTCTACTACTGAACCATGGGTAAGAGCATGGAGAGGGGCCCCTTGTGTAGTGCAGGCAAAAGGTCTGCTGAAAACTGAGGGAGAAGCACCAGTATCATTCTAGTCCTTACTCTGAGCACTAGTTTACCACTGGAGGAATTTCAAGTCTGTGGTCTACTGAGTCACCATAAACACAAAAAAATGCAAACCTAGCGCAACTCCTGACTTGACTAACTCAACCCCCTGCACTAATGGCCTGACAGAAGATTAAATCCACTTCTAGGTAAAAATATGATTTACCTCAGTCTCTGCTTTCCTACCTATAATGTGTGCTATCCAATTAAAACTGGGTCACACAAAAAGGCAAGGGGAAAAAAAATCAAAAGACAAAGCAAACCACAGAATCAGATGGTCCAGGTGTTGGGACTAACCAATAACTGGAGAGAACTATGACTACCATGGCAAAGGCTCTGTTAGGCAAGGTGGACAGTATGCATTAATGGACTGCGACTTTCAGCAGAGAGGTAACTATGAGTCAATGAAGATGCTGGAAATACAATGCTTGGTAACAGAGATCCCTTCAACAGTCATCAGCAGACTCAGCACAGCTGGGTAAAGAATCAGTGAACTTCCAATTACTTGAACTAAAATGAAGAGAAAAAGTGATAGGGAAATATTTACTAGGACAGCAATCTAGTCCAGGTGGCTACCTTCTGCTGCTTCTCATTAGCAAAGACAGCAGAAGTTCCCGTTTTCTGTCTCCCCTTCACTCCCTGCTCTGCCAGGCACTCACTCCCTAAACTTCCTCCCCCTTGCTTGCTCATTTGCTGTGCACGTAATGTTGCAGATAAGGGGGTAGAAAGATATATATTGCTCCCCTTGCCTTTGTTTGGGGCTCAGACTTTGGGAGATTACTCCCCTCTGAGCCCGCCAGTGTAAGATAAAACCTCAACACTCCAAGACCTCCGAGTGCCGCTTGGTTCTTCCATCAGCGATCCAGTCCAGGTTTTTCAATAACAAAAGAACAGGAAAGTATCTAGGAAGTCTTTAAACAAATCACCGAAATAATTTTATCCGCAGAATCTTACAAAATGTATACTTAGGGAGACAGATTTGGGACTGTAAGAGTGCAATGTCACAGGCAAAGAGAAAGAAATGAGGATGGTCTGAGGAATAAGTATGGATCCTTTGAGGCGCTAGCCTCAGATCCACTCATCTTGTAGAGAAATGAGTTTGGCGTTTCATTCCCTAATGCCAGTAACTATACAAACCTAAATCCCCCAGACCCCCACAATTCCACTGATGCACTGCCTCTCAGTGACATGTAGGCAGACCATATTGCTCTTGCTAAATTTTCTTTCACCCGCTACTTACAAGCATATAGGTACTTTAATCCTTTTCTGCTACTGGTGAGCTCTTACTTCAGGTCTTACTGCATTGATTCTTACTTCCTGGATAGTGTTACATAATCTTATTTAGTTGAATCTAAAATGCCTTCACTTGCTGAGAGATGCAGTTATTTTATAACCTCTATTAATGAAAAATTCTGCCAATTTAACTGTAGCAATGTCATTTTATCACTTAGAATTTTGCTTTTTATTGCAAGTTTTTAGACTTGATCCACACAGATTTTAATTATATACCACTTTTTAAAAAGAGAGTAAGACAAATAATCTGGTTAAGGTGTTCTTAAAACTCATATTCAGAATCCATTGTTTCTAAATCACTTCTTGACTTTAAATTTCCAGCGTTTGTTTTTCCACACAGTATTGTCCTCTTGGCATCAAAAATACTGGTGACCTGGTAAAGAGTGCTCCTTTGCTGCCTCTGGATTTTTGCAAGATAGTCAGAACCTACATGAATTTTGGTTGGGATTGCGTATCATTTTGGGTAAGGAGTTCATGGTTTTACAGTATTGGGCCTTTTCTAGTTTCATGGCATGTCCCCATTTCTTCAGGTCCTCTATGCTTCATGTTAGGTGTAATCCTATTTTATAATCACTGTATTATTTTGTTATTGTAAATGGGGGTTTTAAAAAATTGGATTTAGTGTGCACAGAGGTATTGATTTTTGTATATTCTAGTCATTTAAGCTTTTTTGTTCATTCCAAGAGCCAGTCAATTGATTTGTTTGGGTTTTCTGTATTGATGGTCCAATTGGCTGGAAATGTTTCAGCTCTTCTATCCCAGTAGTACCTCATTTCTTAGCACTGGTAGTAGGCCTCATTATTTGGTTCTGATTTTAATGAATACTTTTAATCTTTCACCATTCAATGTCTCAGTAGCATTGTCCTTAGGTAACTTTAGGACATTTTCTTTTCCTAGAGGTTTTTCCTTGAAGTTTTCTCATGATTGGGGGCTGAGCTTTATCCTATGCAAATCTATCAAATTTATTAAGTAATTTAGAATGATTTAAGCATATATTAAGCATAATATAGCATATATTAAGTCAATCATGTTTTCTCCCTGCTTTTAATGTGTTGATTAGTTTATAGCACCAATAGAGTTTCCTCATTTTGTTTTCAGCATCTTTTAAAAATGAAATTCCAGATGTATGTTTACTAGTATTTCAGTTTTTGGCCTGGGCTTCAGGTGGTGTAGTTGCATTACCAGCCATTAACAAATCATTCTATTAAAACCTCATGAATATTCTGTGTAGTGTATAACCTTAATAAGCCAAGTCCATATTATTCGCATAAACATTTTTGGAAAAAGAGAGATGAGAGGTGGAACACATGGTATGAAGAGTAGTTCACATTATTTAGGACTCAGTGGACTTAGATTTGGCCTGTATTTGCCATTAAGTTGTTAGAGAATTTTAAACCAGACACACCTCCCTTGGTGCCAAATTGAAAATCTATAAAATGGGTCACTGGGAGAATCAAATGTTAAAGTGCTGGGAATAATGTCGACCACTTCATAAATGTAAGAAAGTATTAAATTACATATCAGGTATTTTAAATTTAAATGTAGTGATGAATGAAGATACAACATAAACACATTAAAATCTCCAAAGCCATGTAAAACCCGAAGGCATTAAAATTTATTAAATGATGCAATAACAACAGAATTCTTTATTTACAATAGCATTATTTAACATCAAATAAGCAAATAGCATCAGCAAAGCAATATTAACTTGCATAAATGTATTTAAAATTTCTCTGAATATATCTACCTTTGCATAAACTGCTCACACTAGAAATACAAACATCAATGCAGGTGAACAAAGTGATGTTCAGAGTCAACTCCATTTTGAAAATAAATCACAACCTGAAACACTGTAAGCTTTCTCCTGAAGAACCATAGTTAATATATTGCTTAATTTTACCCTTGTATAATCTTTTCATATACACACATCTCAGATGCAACTTCATGAGGAACTGTACAAATAAAACTCACAAATGACAAAGGAAAAAATATGACAGTTAAATGTTTGAAGAAATGTATCATCATCACTATTCAACAACGTAAAGGTTAAGTGATGATGCACTTATTCAAAAATTGTACACAATTCACTATACAAATATAATACATCGGACAGCTATGTAGGAATATACAAGACTTAAAAACAGATCTAAGGCATTATGCTAGATTTTAGCATTTTGAGGTTCTTGCACATAGCTTTTACCTGTAGTAAGAAACTTAAAAGATTTTGTTTTAGTCTATAAAGAAACACCAGGGAGAAAATTCTAATTAAAATTGAAGCCACTACAGTAATTTTCTGTTGTGCAGAGAATGCTTTGCTCTTCGGCAGCATACTACCATACAAATACTAGAAAATTTTAAATTCACACCAACAGTTAATGGCTTAAGTTGCATTTCAAAATTGATTGTGTATCTTTGGGTTCTGCAAGTGGATCTGTACCACCCATTTCATGTGTTAAGCCCATGTGAACTCCTTTTTTTTCAACACAGATTAAAAACTGTATTATATAAACTGCAAAAACATTGCTTTCAATTATTACAGGTCATAAGAGATACACGTGGGAGGGGAATTTTAATCTTTGAGTCAAATTCTTTGTAGTAAAACAGCTCACTTCACTTTTTAAACGTATCACATTACATGAACACTTAAATGAGTTTTACAACCAAGCTAATGTACGTATACTTTTCACATTATGTTTTTCACATTTAGTAATATAAGTAAAACACTGATTATTTGTTCTATTAAACAAAAACCAAGTACTCAGTCTAACAAATTTATTGTGTACAGCATGAGAAATACTGACAATGAAGGGGATTGATTTGGCTTTTGCTTCTATAGTGATCAATATGATCAGAGGATGCCTTCACTTTTCTTCTCTTAATTAGATGTAAAGCAAAATCCATTACTTGATCTGAGCCATAAGAGAATTTATAAATCTCTTTTCCTTCAAAACAGTAATGATCATGAATCATTTTAAATTACCAGGATCACAGACTTGCAGACTCGTCTGAACTGGAACTGACATTAAAACACAGTGGGCAGATGGGTAGTAATAAAAGATACACATGTATTTTTGGACAGTGTTATGTGGAAAGGGACTTAAAACTCAAAAGAAATCCAATTTAAACTCCATTTCTTTTTTGTGCTGTGTGAAGTTAAGATCATTCTAATTCACATATATCTAAAAACCAACTTAAAACTAGTCACCTTTAATTGTGTCTAACGTAAACCTCATCACTGATGAGGTCAAGGAGTTCTGGGCTACATCTGCTTGTTTTTTTCCATCACAGTTGAGCAACCCAATGATTTGGTTGAGAGAAGTAGAGACTTTTGAGGGGGACAGCAAGCTGGCGACCACTGAGAAGTGTTGTTCCTTGGCCACCTCCCTGTAGTGAGACCCCTCTCAAGTGGAAAAAAGGTATCGAAATGCAAATGTCCAGAAAATTTCTTTAGTATGGAGCAACACTTTCAGACTGTCTACTTACCATTTATCTTTGGGCTATATCTCTTCCTATAATCCATAATCTGTACATATAGAGAGAGATATAAATATAAATAGGGGTAGTTTGTACATTTTTCACCCTGCCACAAATAAACAATCAAATTTCAAGGAAAAACCTCTCTGTTCCTAAAAAGCCTGGCTAATGAGATATAAAATGCTTTGCTTTTTAAGACATCAAAAAAGACACCATTCTGAAATTTAGGTAAGAAAGTATGTGTATTAGGGGCTGGGGAGAAACATCTCAAAAAGGTCATCAGTTTCTTGGTATTGCAGTTTTCTGAAACTGATGCCAATTAATAAAAGTATTCCCCTATCAGGGTGGGCAAGAAAAACAACCATAAAAGTGGCCTGCTTAGTAACATGTAGTTTTTCTAAGGTTCATTAAGAAAGAATATAAACATATAAAAATAAAGAATTGGTTCCTACAGTGGCTGCATATCATATAGATTAGATAAATGATTTATGAGCAGAATCACAGGTTTAGAAAACAAAAAGTCTCAAGTCTACAAATTAGGTCTAATCAAGGCATTGATATCCTTTACAAAATACCTTTAGGAGACATTGCTATGAAGATATCTAATTCAATACTGAAGTACCTCATTTTTGAGTCAATTCCACAATATGTATACCCCACAAAAATGATACAATTAAAACACTTAAGTTCTCAACTTAAATTATTGCTTGTTTACATATAAACTGGATTTTATGTACCTTACAAAACTTCGGCTTAGTCAGCACTGCTAAAAAACAAAATAAAAAACACGTGGCGGAGGTTACATCTGTCATGGTATCTGCTGTCACTTTTTAAAACACACTATTATTTTCTCCTGTTTTGTAGGCCGGTGTGGCTGGGAAACAGAAAAAACACACTTCCAAAGCAGGTATCATTAGTCTGATTGGTATCAAGTCCTAACTTTGCTCCTCTCCTTGCCAGAAATGCATTTTTCTGAGATTTAAGAGTTAGCAATTGGTAAGTGGCTGGCAAAACATTTAAGGAAATGAAGGGCTTACCTGGTTTCTGTTGTTTTTATTTTTTAAGAAAATGAATGAAAATGGGGAGAGCTGGGGGAGGCAGAGGGGCAGGAAAACTGAGGATCAGATGGAGAAGAGAAGATGCTAATCCAAGCTGTCTGATCAATCTAAAGGGAGTTTCATAGGGAAATGAAAAAATTTCTTCACCATTCATCTTTTAGGTGAACTAGTTTGGTTAGAATGAACAACAAAAAATAGGGAAAGTACTTGTTAACATCCATAGCCCTCTCACAGGCTCCTTCATCTGTTCAGGAACTGAAAACTGTCCGTGGTTTTTTGAGCCGTCTACAAAGATACTATGACTTTATTGGTCTTTGCTTCTTGAGTGTCTCTACATTCAGCACTATCCATGGTGTCTGCTCTGCTTTTATCCTAAATGCAGGCTTTAGCTTAAATCACCTTTAGTTTGACTTAAAAAAAAAAATTCTTTTCTTTCCCCTACAGGAAATTTTTGTACTAGACTGATTAGCCAGGGAACACAAAGCAAGAAACCAGTGTCTGGAACCAAACAGGAACAGAACAAGAGCACGGGTGTCTTCCTTAAGTACACACATCTAAATACATTCACTCTGACATGGGCACGATATTTGCCTGTCAACATCTACTTTGCAGGAGAGATCTAAGTTGCACTAAGGTGAATGCAGTGAACAGACTGAGCAACTGTCTGGACGCGGGCTTCGGACTGTTGAGAGAAGAGGCTGCTCCTCCTGCAACAGCCAAGGGGACTCGCCCCGGGAGCCAGAGCCCAGGTCCTGCTGCTGATCTTGCTCTGGCAGAACTGGATGGCAGGTCAGTTGGGTCAGAACAAATAGACACAGCTCTCCAGACTGGTAAGTGTTTTGAGCAAGTGAGCCCAGTCGGCTGAAGAAAGAAGCAACCAGCTACCTTCAGTGTCAGCAGTATTTCTGCAGGAGAATGGAGAGAAAGTTGTGAAATTTTTAGTAAGACCATCATGAAGCCTGTCCCAAGAGATCAAAATACATAGCCGTTTTAAGTAATGCTAGTCACCAAGGCTGCAACTGGTCGAGTTACATTGATTTTGATGCAGACGAGCAGCTGGCACTGATCTTAACCGCACATCAGTGTTTTCAAAGGCCAGCAGATCCTCCTACATGCTGTTCCAAAGGACTCAGACTACAACGGTTTACCAGTCTCTCCTCCTGAATGCCTGCTGCTCTCTTACCAATGATAGCTTAGCCCAACTTAATCTCTCCTGCCTTCTTAAAAAAGATTACTGAGTTAATGCAATTGCTGAACTGTCCTTGGTTTTTGACAGCATCCAATCTAGAAAAGGCGACCACTTTTTCTTTCTTTCTTTTTTTTAAAAGTATCACTGATATACAATCTTATGTTGGTTTCAAATATACAACACAGTGGTTCGACAGTTACCCATATTTTCAAGTCCTCACCACCTCCAGTGCGGTCACTGTCCATTAACACAGTAAGATGTTACAGAATCATAAACTGTATTTTCCCGTGCTATACTACTGTCTCTGTGACCCACCTCCATTGTGATTTCGTATTACTGTGTCCCTTAATCCCCTTTCCTGTTCCTCACTACACTACCCTTCCCAACCCCTCCCCTTTGGAAACTACCAGTCCCTTCTCGGTGTTTATTAGTCTACTATTTTGTTCCATTTTGCTTTGTTTTTATAGTCCACAAATAAGTGAAATCATTTGGTATTTGTCTTTCTCCACCTGGCTTATTTCACTGAGCATAATACCCTCTAGATCCATCCATGTTGTTGCAAATGGTAGGATTTCCTTTCTTTTCATGGCTGAATTAACATTCCATTATGTAAATGTAACACCTCTTCTTTATCCACTCATATTGATGGACACTTGGGTTGCTTCCTTATCTTGGCTATTGAAAATAGTGCAGCAAACATAGGGGTGCATATGTCTTTTCAAATCAGGGATCTTGTTTTCTTCCAGTAAATTTCTAGGAGTGCAATTCCTGGGTCAAATGGTATTTCTATTTTTAGTTTTTATGGAACCTCCCTATTGCTTTCCACAACAGGTGAACCAATTTACATTTCCACCAACAGTGTAGGAGGGTTCCCTTTCCTCCACATCCTCACTAGCATTTGTTATTTCTTGTCTCTTGGATAGTAGCCATTCTAACTGGTGTGAGGTAATATCTCATTGTGGTTTTAACTTGCATTTCCTGGGTGATTAGTGATGTGGAACATCTTTTCATGTGCCTGTTGGCCATTTGTATTTCTTTGGAGAAGTGTCTGTTCAGGCTCTCTGCCCATTTTTTAATCAGGTTAGTTGTTTTTTGGGTGCTGAGGCTGTGAGTTCTTTACATATTTTGGATGTCAGCCCCTTATCAGATAAGTCGTTCATGAATATATTCTCCTGCATTGTAGGATGTCTTTTTGTTCTGCTGATGGTGTCCTTTGCTGTACAGGAGCTTTTTAGTTTGATGTTGCCCCATTTGTTTTTGATTTGTTTCCCTTGCCTGAGGAAAGGTGCCCAGAAAAAAGTTGCTCATATTTACATTCAAGAGATTTTTGAGGCCACCACTTTCTTAATCCTTCCTCAAAATTATGCACTACAAACCCACTTCCTAGAAAATGCCCTTCTTGACTCTGTTACTGAGATACTCCTAGGGGGTCCATGGAGTGTGTTCTCCCTGGCTTCACCAAGCGACATAAACCAGGGTTTTGACTCTTGGATATGGCTAGTTTCTTGCCACTAATGTGCTGACAGTTGAACACCAAGAGCTGTAGTGAGCAAGAATCACGTAGAGGTGTTTCCTTGGTTGGCAAATATATCTGTCAGTGTTTTCTTTGGCTATTGATGATCTTCCTCCCCCCAAATTTTCATTCACTTAAAAAATATCAATTGAGCATCTACTCTGTGCCAGGTCCATAACAAGACATTTCCAATCACTGCTATCAAAACATTGCTGAATAGACCAGGTAGACAAATAAATAACAGTGTGATCTGAGTTACATGAGGTGAAATATTGGCTGCTGTGGGAACATATAACAACTGCATCTGGGATTTAAATATTTAGACACTGAATTTTAGTGACTGTCTCAGATAACAGATATTAGAATCGTCAGAGATTATCTAGTTTAAGTAAGATTCAAGAGAAAATCAGCCCAAAATAATCCTTTTCACCACAGCATCTGGGGAAACTGGACAGATCATGAATTCTAGGTCAAAGGTGAATTACATTCCTGGTCAGGTGCACAGTTCTCCCAAGCTTAAAAAATTAGCTTAGAGGAATACCTCTTATTAAATTTCTTCTTAGAAAAGAACACTTAATGTACTTTTCTACAATATAAAGGTGAATATGACATTTATTTCTAATTTGCGTCACATGATCTTATATAGAAATACTCCATGGATTTGACTGAAATATGTGAAAATCTTTCAATTTTTCAGTTCATCTGGAAAAAAAAATTCTATTGAGAAGAATTTATATCATTAGAAACTTTCAGGCAGTGTTCTTTAACGTGGCCTTGTCCATAAGCAGCTATTAGTCAGAAATCAGTTTAGGGAAAGAGAATGCAGAATCTCTTTGGTACGCATCTCTGGAGTAACACTGCTGAGCTTGGTGTCCTGGCTGTGTCACTTAGTGGGTGGGTGGGGGGCTCATTTAATCCTCCTGTACCAAATGCTTCATAGGGCCAACACAAGGACTGAACAAAATGATGTAGATAAAATGTTTAAATAATTGCTGGGACATAATAAGTGCTTAGTAAATGTCACCATACCATCATTATTATCACCAACCCAAAGCTGATACTAGTGATCTGTTTCCATAACACTAGTAAATACAAGTAATTACAAGTAGGTTAGATATAAGAACCGTGTGACTAAGCAGTAAACTCAATTTTAATGTTTAAGTGTATGTGAAATATAAGGAATACTATAATAAGTCAATGTAAAAGGAAAAAATCTTTTGGTTAAATAAAATAACTGCCCTTTTCTAAATAGTTTTTTGGTAGATCTGTAGCTGTATATACTAGCTCTGCTTGAAGCATGGTATAATGTCAATCTCCATTTCTGGATAAATGGAACACAGATTCAATTAGTAATGGATCACAGTGGTTTTTAGTTCAACAAATAGAACCAGATTACCAATAAAATTTCTGAAAGGAGCACTCTGATCCACAACAGAGAACATTATAGAAACAGCCTGCTAGTGAATCCCTGCCTGTGCACACATCAGTAGGAAGGACAAATGCAAAGTGATTTCCAGTGATTACTCATGGATTAGAGGGATATACTGTACATCTTATCTGAAGGGAACAAGAGTGCCTGTGACAGACTGTTCTCTGGCCTTAACATTCAGCATGAACAAAGTACAGATGGCTAAGCCAGATTCAAGAGGAAGGCTGGAAAAAAGCAGAAAAAGTAGGAGGGGTATAAATGGCCCAGATTAGATGACATCAGGGAGAGACTTCTCACCATGAGTCCTGAAAGGTGCTTCTGATGGAAAGAACATCCGATGTTTACTGAAAGCTCCCTTTTCTGAGTCTGATGCTAATCTTTCTATTTTAGTTTGATGGGCACCCATCAGGCACCTGCACTTGTGTGAAGGTAAACGCCTTGGTCTGTCAGCCCACCCTGCCTCCATCTTTGCCTCTCTACTGTGCCCAGCACCAGTTCTGCGATGAGTCGAGCCAGCTTGTGGGGGTCCCTGCATCTCTCTGACTGCTTGAGACAGTTCTGTTGTTTCCTTCAGGTAATATATGTACAAGAGGTGGTCCTCCTCCTCTCTGGTGAGATATTCCACCACACACTAGCTGTGTGACCTCAGGTAAATTACCCAGTTCTCTGATATTCCATCTCTTCATCTAAAAGTGTTGGGAAGGTCTAAATATCTATGATGGGCCTGGCATGGTCCCCGATACATCACCAGAGACCACGAGGCCCAGGTAATCTCTCCGGACATGAAGTGCCCCAATGCTCCAGGCTGAGGACTTGCTAACATGGGGCTGAATCTCTACTGCATGTCCCATAGTGAGTATCCTTCTCCTCCCTCAGGATCTATACAAGGAGAGAAGGGTACCAAAGAAGGAGATATTTGTCCTGCTGAGGCCTTCTCCAAGGTTACCTGCATAAAAGTCTTAGGAAAGCCTCACAAGAGCTCCTCTGGGGGACGGGCAGTAGAGTGCAGGGGCCAAGACATACACACAGGGGTCAGCTGGTGTTGTGGGACCTTGGACAAGTCATTAAACCCCCACACCTCAGACCTACTGTATGAAGTGGGTGGTTTAAATGAGGTAATTTAAATAAAGCTCTTAGTAGTGAATAAGGCTTGTGGTAAATATTCAATATATGTTGCTTACTTCTGTAATTTTTAAAAAAGAAGACAACAAGACCATCCAAGGGCTCTCTTTACAGCAGGCAAGTCTTTCTTCTTGGAGATGACATAGTAAGTCCATTTTGGGGGCTCTTGGAAGATGGCAACAGAGGACTGGGCTGCTGGCCTTCCAGGCTGTGCTTCTGAGGGCCTTGTCCCCTACAAAGTGGCTTCCCAGATGCCTGCTCTGATGGAGCCCTGGCCTTGGCCGGCATGGTCACACTGAGGGGGGAGGGTGGGAGGTCTGATCCTGTCCTGGATTCAGCGATGGAAATGTGATCCTGGCTCCCAAATTCAAAACCCCCACTCCCTCCTGCCCTGTCCTCTCCAGATGATGTGTTCAGAAGGTAAGCTCTCTGGCACTTTTGGGTTAAAATGGATTCTCCTCTGTGGATGCCTATCATTAATGTCACTGCTCCCCTGGGCAGTACATCCCAGGTTCAAGCCTCTGCTTTCTGCACACAAGCCATTACTGTGTGGCCACGAGCTGTAGAGACACAGGGGCAGGTAGGACAGTGCTGGCCGCAGGGAAGACGCCAGCCCCGTAACTGGGCTCCAAACCTCAACTGATAGCACATTTACAGTCTATACATGTGGTTGATATGACATATAGTTCACTTTCTGTTGGGCTTACTATTTTGGTATATTAACACTTAGATGAGCTGTGCATCTGATGTGTTACCTGTGTACAGATAACATCTACAGACAGGACTCCTGCCCACAGACCACTCTGACATGTGTGACCGCGGTTATTTAAATGAGAAATCACACAGAGAAAATTCCCATTATGTTCTTAAAATGTGGGTCAAATTTATCCCATTATTTAAAAAACTTGAATGCTAATATAAAGAAATCCACCATGATCCACAATTTTGTAGGAAATTCAATATCAATTCTACATTTTCTCCACTGAGAGAGAACTTTTAACTTAACAGACAGTTGTCTACTCCTAAGGATTACATCCCTTACCTTCAGCAGGTCCCTCAAGTCCATTTCCCTGTGTGCCCAACTGCTCATAGGACCTTCCTGCAACAGATCTGCTGCTAGGCACACACTTCTGTGGGGTTCTATGTACTAAGCACTCTGCTGTCTCAAGATTTGGTTGAACTTAGTAATATCACTCTCCTTAGAACAGGTGTTTAAGGTAATAAGCAAATAATATACAAGATTGTTGTCAAAACAAAATGAAGTATAGATACTTAGAAAGAATGAACAAACTCAGTTAAGGGAGAAAGAGCAATTTTAAGTTAGTTCATCTTCCTACACATCTCCATTATGATTCAGAAAAAGCAAAAATAAGTCAAAGTTTGCCCTAACATGACTAATTCATTGCTAGTTTTTTTTTTTGCTTTGCTGTAATATCATTCCAGGGCAAAATTAGTGTTCTTAATTCATATACCACTATCAGTGCATTGAAAATGAGTTTAAAGAAACAATTATTCACATAAAACCACTATATGTCAGATAAAATTAGGTATTAAAAAAAATCACAAGTATTACAACTATCTTCAATCTACTGGCTGACAAGATATCTGCCAATTTGGCCTATAGAATATTCATATTCCCCTCACCACCCTATTCGTAAATTTCTTTGTTGTTTCTTACCCGTGATGCATCTCCCTCCTGCTTAATCATATCCATTCCAGGCAGCTGGCTTGGGAAAAGGTTGCCTCCCCTCAGAGCAGGATCATTAACCTGAGGGTAACAAGACAGGACAGTGACATATTCAGTGGGGCGTCTCAAAGTGCACTGGGAAACTGTCAGCCATCGACCTTCCTCTTCTTTGTTTTAGGAGGAAGATTACTGGGAAAAATGACTATGTAAAAATGACCACATCCCTTTGGCTTTCTCCCATGTATATCTTTTGGGGGGAAGAACGGAGGAGCATGAAAATAAATACTTGTAATACACTAGTTGCCTTCGAACTTAAATTTTGTTTGCATTCTGTATAGAAATTCTACAGATGGTAATACTAGAAACATTTTCATGCCATGATATGCTCACTGTTTTGGCTAGCTTGAATTATACTAATGACATATATTTTGGATTTTGAAGTCATCTGAGAGGCTCCTAATATCTTAGTTACTTGGGAAAGTTATTGATTAGCAAGAGCAAGTGTGAATACCCGAACAGGGCTGGATTTTGTGAAAACTTCTATGACCACGTGAATTATTCATTAGCATTCATATTCTTTTACAAATGACCAAGTAAATGTACAAATGCTAATATAAGATTGATTTTGTCAGAAGATACATATTACAACTGTATTTTTAGCTTCCAGTTTAATTCTGATATTCAAAAGGCTTAAATCCAAGCAAAAGTTTCAAAGCAATCTGGATTACTAAAAAGGCACCAATTTACTTTCAGGAAGGTTGATTAGGACCCATGCTAGACTAGATCACACCTGCAGCCCTTAAATTGTATGCTTTCCTTAGTAAGCAAATCAGGAACCACTAGTAGCCCATTTTTTATAGAAAACTCAACATCAACACTATATTTTCTCCATTAAAAAGATAAAAGCCTAGATTTAATTTATGGCTGCTTAATTATGTGCTTTTGAGGGCCTTGTCCCCTACAAAGCAGCTTTCCAGATGCCTGCTCTGATGGAGCCCTGGCCTTGGCCGGCATGGTCACACTGAGGGGGCATGGTGGGAGGTCTGATCCTGATGATGGAATTAGCCATCATCAATTCAACTCTAGAAGGACAAATTATTACACACATACATAGAGCTTCTTTCTTAAGTTGTAAGGGCCTTTATATTTTCTCATATATCACTCTGCATTTTCATTAACATCTTTTTATAGAATAAAACATTGAGGCTCTAACATTTACTGAATTTTCATGCAAATTGTGGCTTACCAACACCAGAATTAAATGGACCTAACTAACTTTCAATCTTTTACCATTCTCACAATTGTGATCTAACTGAAATTTCGAGTGCTCTCAATGACTTAGTAAGTCATATAAACTCTCCAGGCCTTATTTTTCTATACATGAAATAAGATTCAGGGTCTTTGCCACATCTATACATTGTGTGAACTACTGAGGCAGTAGAATGCTAAGCATTTTTTGCCCTTTCAAAATAAGATCTTCTGTAAATACAACTTAAAGATCCTTAACCAATATCTTTAACTCTGGACTAGCCCACCACACATTTTTGAACCCTAGGCTGGCTACCTGAGATACTGAATGGTTTGAGTTTCTTTGCCATTAAGTGAGGCTGATGTGTACTTAGGGATGGCAGAACCATTTAAACATTATTCAACACAAAACAGAATTACTACTTAAAAAAAAATGAAAACTGACAAAAAAAAATGTCATCCACATCCCAAAGAAGATAAAGAATAGTTTTTGGAATATGTGTCAGTCTCCCTGCATGAGTGAAGTAAAGGCTAACTGGATGACCTGTGCGACTCCTCCAGTTTCACATTTAGAAAAAAAACAGTTACTAAATTACAAACTCAAAATGAAGCTATTGAAAAAGCATATTCATCAGTCCGTTTTTAGAGATTCATTTTAGATATTGCTAAATTTCCCGAACATGAGAAAAATTTAAATGACAATAATTAAGAAATATTTTAAAAGATCCTTGAGTTGTCAGGAATCCTTTCATGTTTATTTCAAAATTAACAAGTATTTCTTTTAATGGTTCTAAGACAGGTAAAAGTACAGTTAAAAAAAAACACTCTTCAAAATTATGTGGGAGTTGACAGCAGATGTTAGGTACATGGAAAGATAGATTCAAAGCAGAAACAGACAAAAAGTTACAAACAGAAGACAGTGGGCTGCTTCTCCCTGGGATGCCCACCTGCTCGGGACCCATGGAGGACAGCCCTGACGTAGGCACGGAGGTCACTGAGGTCATGCTGATCTGTCCTGTCATCTGGTTCATGTTGCTCATCCCACCTGTGTTGGTCGCCATGGATACATTGATATTCATATTATTATTGTACATGCTGGTGTTTGCTTGCTGTCCAAAGTGTGGCGGGGACTGTTGTGAAAACATGCTAAAACATAATGAAAAGATTAAAATGTTAGAGACCTGAGGCACACAGGCAGACAGTGTTCAGCTCGTGTTTCTTGGGCATTTACTTCAGAATGATTAAATCGAGGCTGAAAGAACCCGGGATGGGACAGCCAGCGGGTGGCAAGGTTACACACGGCATGGGTAACCACACTCCCCCATTTTCTTAACATCATGTGAAGGTCTGGAAGTCTGTGTCCCACTTTCATGTCTGCCCTGGACAAGCTTTTTGCTTGGCTGTTTTTAGTCTATGTTCCAATAATGGATGGCTTCTAGGGCACTGACTTCCACAGCTGTTCCCTTCGTAAGTGGTGGGTGGTACCTTCTCAGAAGAGCTCCTTTTACTCTTAGGCAAAAGATACTTGCTAAGCTTTGTATATTCTAGTACCTTTTTCTCTAAGGAGTAGAAATTGATTTACTTAGCAGTTTACTTGACATTGCTTGCTTGAGCAAAGAAGTTAAGAAAAATACAGAGAAGATACAGGCGGTCTATAGAAAGATTCCCTGGTGACATTTCTATCAAAGAGATACAGAAATGTGACACACCTGTTTCCACCCATATTCCCCTGTGCCCATCCATTCATGTCAGAGGCCTGGTAGGCTGGGTTAGCCTGAGACTGCTGCATCATGGGGCTCTGGGTGTGTGTCATCCTGGGCGACATCAGAGGGCTCTGGGGCGTTGCAGCCCCAGCAAAGCCTGGATCAGGTTGCTGACTTATTCCTTAAAAAACAGAACAGAAATCCAAAGGAGATGGTTAGTTTTATTATGCAGACTGGGGGTGGGGGGCAGAGAACATTCAAATTAAATACATACATAAAATTACTTTCAAATACCCATTCATGTGCTGGTTCTGTATACATATTTTAAAGACTCCAAACTGGAATAAAACGCATAAAAAAATTGCCACTTTTTGATTCTCTCAAGTAGTTACAAAGGTGCCTACAAACCATATGAACCATCATGGCAAGAGGTGGAAAGAGAAAATTCCATTTTTTCTCCATAGCTCTCTCCAAATCTAGAAGGTGTCAAATATGTATATTTCTCTTTGACCTGAAATAGCCTTTACATTTTTATATATGAGAATTGGATTGTTTAAAGTTTAAATTTGAGTAAAATTCATCTATGTATAAAAGAGTCAACATATTTGAGTAATTCTTTATTGAATTAACTCAAGTCTTTCTATGATGACATCAGTGCACTTAAAAAAGTAAGAGCTGCATTCTTGATTAGCTTATTTTTCTCTTTATAAAGGGCTCTATGGTACTTTAGTGTTCTCCAAGTCAGCAAGAATAAGAAAAAAAAATCAACGTAAGCTTCTTGTTCAGTTTAGAAGCAAACGGTTTTACACTAAAAGGAAAGGAAGAACTGTCAGAAGACTTTTCTAAATCATCAAAAAGGAAATACAGGACAAGAGCCTGGAAACAAAGGAGGCATCTTCTTAACAAATTTCAGGAATAACATGACGGTAAGTACCTTTTTACCTAAAAGATGTATAAAACATGCATATTTAATTCTTAAATTAGCTATAAAAGAAATGTTTAAGATCACACAGGAAAAAACCGCACTCTCTCTCTGTTCCTTTAAAAAAACAAGAGACATGAATTTAAGCTCCACAAAGACTTGAGTGTTATTTATAGATAACTCTGGCAAAAGGCAGGGAAAGTCATTTTGAATATTAACATTGATGTAAGCACTTACTTTTATCAATAATTTAACTATTAACTGAACATGACATGTACACAAATATTAGTGTTTATGACATTACATAGTTGTCTCTAAGACTGATATTAAATAACAAATCAATATGAAGAAAACTAATAGGTCTTCCATTGTGGTTTTACACAGCACTTCTTAAGAATTATCTATTCATTAAAGATTTGGTATAATCTTTATTCTTCAAAAGTTACAGAATCTCTAATATTTATACCTATATATCTATTGATTTGTTTGAATCAGATTCAGAGGTTTTCAAATATAAATATATATACATATGCATCCTTGTTTACAGACATTGACATAAACGTATTCATACTCACTCACACACGACTGCAGAATGCACACTACACACTACGCACGCACACTTACTTCGGTCATTCTTAAAGTAAGACCTGCACTCAGAGAAAAGGTGGTACCTGAGCTGAGAGGCTGGAAGGTACTGTGCTGGACCTGGGGACTCCTGACAGGCCCCAACTGTCCTCCCAGGATTCCTATCATTCCCTGGTTAGCCAGATTCATCTGGGAGCCATGCAAAGAGCTGTGAGAGAGGAGCTGTGACCCAGGACTGGGGGACACTGGGGAGAAAGGACTGGTGAGAGGTGGTGGGGATGGAAGTCCAGTACCGTAGTTTGGAGGAAATGGAAACTGCTGTGCATTTGCCTGGGGAATCCGGGGGTTGCTCATAGTTGCTGGCATGCCACTAGGGGCCACCATGCTGGATGTCATATTTAACCCTTGTCCTCGCATCATCAGAGTTCGTTGCTGAACTTGCTGTTGTTGATGCATTTGCCTCTGTCGAAGATGCTGGTTCAGGATTTCCCTCTGTCTTTGGGCCAGCATCTGGGCATTAATAGGTGCCTGAAATGGGCAATGATATATGGAGGTAAACATTTAGACACAGACTAAGAAACAAACGGTATATTAGAAACAGGATAACAAATAGTACTGTCTCACGCAAAATTACTTGGAAAAGAAAATTACAAGGGAAGAGCGTTTTAGAGTTGAACAACTGGTGGTTGAGAATGTGAGCTTCTAAGTTCCATAGGGATGATGATTACTCTGAAACTCTGTAGTGACTTACACAGGTAAGTTCAATGTTGGGATCAGTTAACTTGCACTCATTGTGAGAAGGCATGGTTAACTGAAGGACCTCTTAATACCACCAGTCCTAACTGGAAGACTGATATAAAGCTTGAGGATAGCAGTTTAGAGTCTCATTCAAGGGACATTCAAGTCTAGAGGAAGAGCAAATCAACTGTACCAAAAGGTGGCTTGAGGCACTTCAGAAAAGGCTGAACAGTAGCAGAAGAAAGTGGGAATGATGTAGGGAGAGGGAGGGTGACGGCAACATACAAAAAGGCCAGGACAGAATGAGAGGGAGCAAAGGGGGGATGGGGGAAGGGAAGGGCAGCGGGCGCTCGCTGCCAAGTGGAATAAGGCCCTTCAGGGTCCTAGCAATACATGGTCTGCAGTCATTATTCCTGGGTTCCTTATCTGTGAATTTGCCTACTTGTTAACATTTGTTTTAACCCTAAAACCAGTGTGTACAGCACTGTTATCATTTATGGGCATGTGCAGAGTGGTGACAGACTTGAGATGCCCAACGTGCACATTCCCACCCGAGGGGGTAACAAGATGGTGTGCTGCCATCTTCCAGCTGTCACACTGTAAGCGAGTGTCCTTTCTGGGGCCTATTTAGTTTCACGTTTTCCACCATGTTGGGCTCTTTGTTGGTGATTTCTCTGTTTCCAATGGCCCCAAGCATAGAGCTGAGGTGCTGTCTGGTGTTCATAAGAACAAGATGCTGTGAGGTGCCTTACGGAGAAAATACGTGTCAGATGAGCTTCCACACATGAGGTGTACTGCTGCTGGCTGTGAGCTTAATGTTAATGAATCAGGAGTGTATCAGTAAGGTGTCTTCAAACAGAAACACGAATGAACAAGGGTACGTATTGATAGACTGAAGAAAATGTTAATGATCAGAGGCTGGCAGGACCCACACCTTCCATTTAGCAATGGTTCAACATCACTAATTCAGTGTTTACAGTCATAGAACATGACAAATGCGAATAATGAGAATCAACTGTACTTGGCAATGATCAGGAGGGAACTACAAAAGCCACAGCCTGGACGGATAAATGAGTGACATTTCAGGTGCGTCCTATCGATCTGGGTCTCCAGCCTTGGTGAGGGATGTCAGGGAGGGAGACATGAAGAGAGGAGTTCCATGGGGCCACTGAACGCTCACAGCTGGTTGGCTTCTTACCTGTGTTGGCACTCCAGGCCTCAGGGTCAAGTTCACATTTGAGACATTGCTGATTTGATTCATAAGTGGCTGACGATTCTAAATGCAAACATATGGGAATCAACACATCTTTAAACAGAATATATTTTATTTCAAATCACCCTCCTCAAGAACTCGCATGCCTCAGCCCCACCTCTGCATGCTGCTGGGACTAAAACCACATGGTTTGCAGCTGACTTCCCTTGTCAACGAGTTATCGGTGGTTTCATATTGTAACAAAAATTATTTTGGACTATTTTGAAAACATACTATTTGCAAGAGAGTACGGAAGTAGAATGATCACAAAAGGCAGCCAAGAGGAAGACTGGAAAAAAGGCAAGGACTCATCACTCATAAAAATCAGAGGAAATTTTAAAGCCTGCAACAGTTTTGTATTCTGTTTTACAGGAATCTGTCTGGGTTTGTTTCAGTGAGAACACATTTTCTTGAGCTGAACAGGTATTCCATTAGGCAGCTTCACTCTGTGCCAATTCAGCTAGTAGTGACTGTTGTTGTCATGAGATGGGACTGATGACAGGGGTCCCCACTGCCCTGAGTACTCACTCTCAGCTAGAAACACTGCCAGGCCCTGTATACGTACTGCCCCATACCGTACAACAACCCATTTTACAGACATGACAATCGAGGCTCAGAGAGCTCGATTTAGTGAAGGATAGAGCTGGGAAATAAAAGGCTCTGTGCTGGAGTGGAGTTTGTTGGGGAGAAAGAAGAAAGGAAGGAAGGAAAGTAGAAAGGAAATGAAAATTGTAGGATCATCTTGGAAAGGTTTTCACCCTCTTGGAGGGATGGAATGAGATTTAAGCTCCCCATAAGGGCCAACAATTATTGCCCCATCTCTGTCCATCTTCCCTGTCCCCTCCCACTGCCACCCCAGCTGTCCAGGCCCTGATGACGGTGTACCTGCTGTGCTTGGAGGCGGTGCTGCAGCTGAAGTCTCAGTTGATTTGGTTGGTTCTGTACCAGGCCCGTGGGCCTGAGGCCTGGCCTGGGCTGCATACGGAGTGTGGCATAACTGGGCCGCTGTCCCATGGTGTGAAAGTTTGGATCTTGTAGGGGACTATAGCTACCCTGGGCCATTTGTGCCTGAGATGCATACTGCTGTGGGAAAACAGGGGCCTTCTGCTCCAGCATGACGTTGGAATCCTGACTTGAGAACTGCTCCGGATCTACTGCCTGGCTCTGCAGATAAAGCCCCCAGATAACCAACACATAAATGAAGGCACCCAACATAACAGAGTAAGGCTGATTTCTGTGACTGTCATAGATTTGTAGCTTTTCGTATCATATTCATTTACTACACAATGGTACTCTTAGCTTGACTCCACTTTTCTTCTTAGAAAATGCCTCTGTTCAATAGATCCAGTTACTTGAGGAAAGCAACAAGTCGGCCGATTTCCAAGGGAAGGGAGAAATGGGCCCTGACTACGGAACACCTCCTACTCACTCCACCAATCAGAGGCTGACCTGGCCTTTAACATACAGATGTCCCCAGAAGTACTAAGTTTTTTGATTGGTTATTCATACCTGTATAAATCATTTTAATTGGGCAACCACCTTGGTACCTAGTTGGGATTAGCCATGTTGCCTACCCACCACCATTATTCCCATTTTGCAGATAACTGAGAGTTGGAGGTGTGAAGCAAATTCCCACAAGCCCACCTGGCTAGTAAACAGTGGGTCTTAATCCAGTTTGTGATTTAGGATCTGAGCTCCTCAGCAGTGTGATACATTGCCTTTATTTAACTGTTTTCTGTGGCTATAGAATTCCCTAGATGCTCCCAACTTGCCACCACCCTACTGACTGTGAAACTTACTTAGTATGGTTATCATTCTTGATTTCTTAGGGCTACCTTATCTATCTGGGTCACAACAGGGCAGGTGTAGAAAATCCAGGGCTCCACCAAAGGCAGAACACAGACCCAGTGGCCCTAGGCGGCTACGCAGAGCAGAAAGGTGCACCTGACTAATTCGCCTCCTCCTTTGCCTACTTCTAGAAGTAGGTGCTACAAACCTGATATATAGGAAGGAAGGAAGGACCCAACAGCAAAACATCTCTCAGGTTTTCTTTAGCCTGGTGACACCCTAGGCCTCCCTTAAACCAGTCTACCCAAGTTAGAACAGGGGCCTGGAGCGGCCCAGACTACCTCTCTATGATCATTTGAAAAATGTGGGGAAAAAGTACTGCTCTAACTACATTCACAAGACTATCTCAGAACTTTAAATATTTGCCCATCTTTAACAGAGAAAATTCTATAAGGTAATTTCAATTTTTAAAGAAAACACAAAGTTCATTTGTATTTCACATTTCCCTGACTCTACCTAATAACCATATTTCTACAATTCAGTTTAATATATTATAATTATGATGGATTTGATGAGATGAAATAGAAGTAAAACAAATAAATGAAAAAAAAGACTAAAAATATTAAACAACACCAGTTTTTATAAAAACAATGCTACAAGTTACTCAGTAACCTTAAGGATCATATTTTAAATGTCACTTAGACAAAACTCAAGGATAACAATACTCAATGTTAAACTCTAACTACCACTAAAGGCAAAGCAAACCAGACACACAGGAAGTATTTAAATGCCATTTTCCTTTCTTGATTTATTTCAGGTTAAATCATGTAACCTCAAGTCATTTCTTTCCATTCTGCTGTTCACAAAATGAATCAACAAGTCTTAACTCCCACTCTGTCTGCTGAACTGTGGGAATTCTGACAAGACGATTTCTAATGCTGCACTGAAGTCTCAGTGAGTCTGCACCATCACTTTCACAGACCCTTAGGACACGTCATCTGTCCAAGAAGTAGACTGGACCCTAGGAGGTACTTTTTAGCAATAAGAAATAAAGGTGATTCAGGCTGAGGAGAAAGGAAGACAGTGACAAGACTGTGAGAGTTTTTCCTAGGTTACTCTTTATGTAGTAAAGGAGGATGTCTGCTTCATACAAACTTGGCCAGATTCAGAAAGTATTATGTTACTTTATGAGACTATGTTAGGTTATTTATTATACTATTGCTATAAAGTACTCTTAAAGCAGAGAATTACTTTAAGTAAACAACTAGTTATCAGGAGGAAAGCTAAATAAGCACAGTAAGATGGGTTAACTTCTTTATATTCCCATTATCCCCAATATTATTGGGGGTTAAACCCACACAAAGGTCAAAATGAGTACCGAATTGCAGCTACCTCTCAAATGACTTCTGCTAACTTAGATACAAAGTATTCTTTTAGCACAAATAGCTTCCTATGACTAGCCCACAAACATAAGATTAATATGGTGATTGTGGACACTGGTTTTTTAGATGAAAGAGCTCTAGGTTGCTTGGGCAGTAACACACCATGCTTGGTTTCTCTGCTCTCTGTTCATGGCATATCCCTCCCTGTCCTTCAGTGACTGGACTTTAAGTCCAGTCTTTCAGCTCAACAATCCAAACTAATGGTCAATCTCAGTGCTTCCCACTCATGGGCAAAAGTTTATGTGGGAGTAAGAAGGATGAAAACAGAACTGGCTTGTTATGAGGTAACAAAGTATTCTAAAAAGCTGACCACAGATTATCTGTTAAGAAAAGACAGTGGGGATCTTTGTGACAGTGAGAAGGCTCGGCCCCTGCCAGCTTCCCTCTGTGTATACCTGGCTGACCAGTTCGGGTATTCCCAAAGCTCTGTCGATCTCCTCCAGGCCATCGAAATTCCGCAAGGCCAGGTAGAGCTGGTCCAAGAGAGCTCCTTCATCACTTGGAGACTCTGCCGCAGGATGTGGGCACAGCAAGTCATCTGGAGAGCTGCCAAATGGTTGCCTGCAAAGAGACAGACTTCATCCTGGGCCGTGGAAAAGCTAGCTGATTAGAGAATATTTTTTTCCTTAAAGACAAAAGTATCAGTTGACTCCCAAGGTCTCTGCAGTACAATACTGTACTGGCCAGACAAAGAACAAAAGGACAACTCAAAGTAATAGATAAACTTCATAAAGGGCCTCGTACAGGTCAAACACAAATTTAGGCATCTGATATATGATTTTTTTATTTCTATCACCCCCACTTTAAAGCTGGCAAAGCTGAGCCTCAGAGAGGTGAAACTATTTGTTAGGGATCATACAGACCGACACTGCAAACTCGGGATTCCAACACAGACCTATTTGATTCCAGAGCCCATCCGACCAACCATATTTCCACAAATCTACACTGATACATCAAACACATACATATGTTTACCTTGCACTGAAGTAATCAAAGGCCTTTTCTGAACTTCAGTAGAAAAGGCTAATTGACTGAAAAGTCTTATTTTACACAAGGCTGTGATGGCCCACTTGGGAGAGACTAGAGATCTCTAAGCGTAAAAGCGTTAATTCTGTGGGACTTGGCTGTTGCTGGACTAAACTTGGCTGGACCAACAGTAAACTTCTTACTCATGCATATGCAGGACTTTTAAACATTTATTAAAGCCCACAAGAAGTGTGTGGCTATTAGCCTTTTGGAGTTAGGCAAGAAAGTAGATCATGAACATGCAAATTATATTTGTTATTATACACAGTAATAGGTGATAGAGAAAGAGTAACACTAAACTCCACGGTATACAAAAATCCTACAATTTAAATTAAATGAAAAATTGGGGAAGCTTTTTAAAAGAGCTTCTGAGTTGCTTTAATATCAAAAGTGGAAATGATACTTGTATTTTTCCCAAACAGTTCTATTTTGTACTCTGAGAGTAATTTTATGGCATTTTGGAGAAAATAAAAGTTCACAGGTAAATAACTTCATTCTTAAGAAGTGAGAATAGATTCACTGAAGGATGAAGTTACCCAACTAACCTATGTAATGCCCTATTTTTTTAAAGACAGCTTAATATATCACTCTGAAGCCAACAATTAATTTCAAACAGTTCTAATACAGTGCACTGAAAAACCACCTTTCCATTTATCCCTAGTCACTTGGAAGGAACATCACCCAGGTAAGTGTACCCTTACTGACACAGCTCACCTGTTGTCCCACATTCCCACTGCCGCTGAGTTGTGGCCACCCAGCAGTGCAGCTGCAGCCACAAGCCAAGTGTGCCACGTCCTGCAGCCGGTGCCCCGCAGCTAGTGCCCTTCACTGTGCCCGCGTTGCTAGAAGCCTCTGCGCCTATGCTCTCAGGGCCTGTGCTCTTGTGCTGGGGCTCTTTCTGCCCCTCCCTCTCCTCCCCACAGTGGCCTTTATTCTCAGTAAGATGCCATGCACTGGAATGGCTTGTTCAAGCCCGTCCCTGCCTCCCCACCCACACTCTCCCAGAATTAATTTTTAAACACAATTGTGATCAGGACACTCTACTACCGCTGCTCTTAGGGAGTGGGAGGAAGATGCAGAAAAGTAGCAACAAGAAGGAGAAAAACCACAAAACAGCATGTCACAGAAGCAAAAAGATAAGGAAATTTCCCAAAGAGGAGTGGCCAACATTTGGATGTGGTAAGTTTCATGGAAAAAAAAAAAGTTCAAGTCAGTCAAGAGTGGATGTCTTCTGTTTACCAAAACTCTCTTAAGCCTGAGACTTCATTCCCCCAAATGCTAGTTAAGCGAGGCATTAAAGTACTTTCCTTGTCTAGCTCTAGTTCATGACTTTG
The DNA here is from genome assembly GCF_040802235.1 of Manis javanica. Lineage (NCBI taxonomy): Eukaryota > Metazoa > Chordata > Mammalia > Pholidota > Manidae > Manis > Manis javanica. The sequence goes on from NC_133157.1 coordinate 158,138,651, forward strand.
TTTCTTCAGAAGCTTCATTCCTACACAGACAGAAGCCCCCAGCCCAGATCCCTCCACCGATGAGCAGCCAAGTCTACCTTCCCCAATGAGCAGCCAAGTCTACCTTCCCCGTGAGCTCTAGCAAGGCTGCAGGGGCTCCGTGTGAAGCCAGAGACCCCCAGTCCTGCATGTGGCTGAAACCCAGCTCAGAAGGAAGGTGTGCAGCCGTTCAGACCTTTGCAAGACAACCCCACCCAAGGAAAGACACATGCAAATGCTTCAAACAAAACAACAACAAACTAATGCAAATGTTCATTTCATTTAAACAATTTCCTACATAATAAAAGAACTAGTTTTTGTTACATGCTTTTTTCCACCCTTTTTAAATTAAAAAACCAAACTAATGCATGACATAGATTGAAAAGTAGAATAGTGCCCCCTGGCCTGCGCGCTCTGGTCAAGACCCTCTTAACTTAAATCAAGCTGGAGCTCTCCTGGAACCTTCCAGCTTACAGTCTCTCTCAGATTCTCCTAATATGATGCTGTGAGGTGCCTTTTCCCAAAACACACTTTGCCGAGCTGACTCCAAATTTCTTACTTCAGCTGTCCCAGGAAAACATCCAAGTTCCTGGGACACAGTGGTGGTGGTGTAATTCTAGGACACACACACTTTGGTAAGGCCTAATCTTTCCAAACTTAATGCCCACAACTTCCCTGGGAGTCCCAGCAACCCTGGGCATTTGATCTTTCCTCAAAAGATGCCAAGACTTAGCACTCCATGCTCTCCCTCCAAGATTCCGCCTTCCCATCAGGCTTTGGTGTATCTCCTTCACAGCCACCCTCAACGACTCCCTATTCTCCTCTCAATTCTTTGTGTGCTACACTGAACAGATAGTGGCATTTATGTTAAAAACATCAACTTTAGACTGTGCCCATGAGGACATCTTAAATCTCTTTGTTGGCCCAGCACTTGAACACATAGGTTCAAAGTTTCTAGTTGATGGAAATAAAAGATTCCTAATCTAGCCAGAATATCATATTTCATACTCAGAAAAATACCCTGTACTGTGGCTTGGTATTATAAATTTGAGCATAATATGTGTTATATCATTTCCTTTAGAGATGTCAGTGTATAGTTGGCTTGTGGAAAAATACTAATCCAGACTTCTAATCCCAACTTTATAAATGGCTGCCAACATAATGAAGAAATTATTTCCCTACATTTTGGGCAATGACAATTACAGTTACAGTCTAGACAGTGTCTGACAGACAAACACAGTATTAAGGATGAAATTCAGAGGGATAAAGGGAAGAACATGCACATGCCCTGAGCTGATGCAAAATGATAAGTAATAAACTAGAAGAGAGATTTATCATTGAAACTCATTTCTTGAAATTTACACTTTTATTTTAGACTAGGAAGACATTAAGAATGGCGATAAGAAGGGAAGTAAGGTCAATTCTGAGCTCTTGTTTGAGAAGCCGTATCACTGCCATCATGTTTTATGTGTATTTTCAAAATTCTGCAAAGCAGTAGCAGCGACTACATGATGTAAAATAGTCAACAAAAGAAACTTCACTCTCAAAGACATTTCAAACAAGAAAACCAAAATAACTTGTAAGTTTTGAAATTAATAGGAAAGCAAGTCTTTGATGAAAGGCAGCTACTATATTTCAAGAGAAAATAGATCACTTTTGTAAATCCAACAAATCTTCAAAAAATCATCTATAAATCCTGGGCTATCTTTCTAAAGCATCTCTTTTACATACCAGATAAATGAAGAAGAAAAACCAGACCGGAACTACAGAAAATGGAAATTCAGCTATAATAAAGGGGCATGAGGATATGTTAGAGACTTAAGGGCTAAACTACTGTCTTTTTGAAAAGTGCACATAAATTAATGCTGGGTAAATAAAACAGCAAAAACTTGTTTCTAAATAGGAATTAAAAAATGCACTGCTTTCCTTTAATTTCAAGAGAGACATGGTTAGAATCTTTGTTATCCTTCTGGATTTCTGTGACAATAAGTTACTATACAGTTGGCCATAAATTTCTTCCAAGTTCATTTAAAATAGAAATGGAGTAACTGACTGGAAAAACTGAAATAACTTTAGAAGTGGTGAAAATGTTTGGTTTTGCCTACACAGTTCTTACACAGAGAAAACTGACCAGACAGTAGCCAAAGCACCAACAGAACAGGGGCGTTGCTGAGCCCCAGAAACTTGCAAGGCGACCTTACCAAGCTTGCCCTCTGATGGGAAGCCGTGTGCAACCTGGAACTCTTCCATTTCTGTGTTAACAGACCTGTCATCTGTTTGGGCAACAGTGAAAATCCTAACTTTGGGCCTAGTTTTCCATAAAATTAATCTTTGACATTTCATCCAAAAACAACTATCAGATGCTAGATTTAGTTATTGTACTATGTTTTTAATATGTGCAAGTTTCCATGGCAATGGTGGTGGATTTTTTTTTTTTGCAATGGTGGATTTTTAACAAATAAACATATTTAGAAAATATTTGTTATATTTAACAAATAAACATATTTAGAAAAAGCCTAATACTCACTGACACCATGAAATTAAATTCAAAGGGTTGAAAGGATCGCAAAAAAGTACTGCCTACAAGTAGGACTATACTGGTTATTTACATGATGCTCTCTTCCCAGTGATGGAGGCTACTTGCTGCCCTTGGCAGCTGATCCAGGGAGAGCCAGAGTGACTGACTGCAGTGTTCCTGCCTGTCCCTCCACAGCCTCATTCCTACTCAAAGTGCAGTGGGAGGACCAGCGGGCTTGCTAGGAATACAGAATCCTGGGCCCTACCCCTACCTGCCTTTTCTTGAGACCCCAGAGGGGTTTCATAGGCAAAGCGGGGTTTGAAAACACTAGCTTCTCCCTGTGAGTGAACCTAACAGCTGGCGAGATGCCCCCTTTATCTCCCTAGGACAGTATTAAGCAGTCTCCTAATTTTTTCTTTCAGTGAAATAACTAGCTCCCAACTTTTTTTCCCACTTGCTCTATTGCTGGGCTCATAGTCATCTTCTGTTAATTTTGGTTTTTCAAAAACTTGATAGAATCTTCTGAATCCTTCATTACTCCCTTAAGACAGAGAAGGGAACATGGATACCACGTGGCAGTTCTGAGCTGTACAATGCCAGCTGTGACAAAAGCATTATATCCCAGAATAAGAGTCACTGAAACCTCCGTATTTTAAAAAACAAGTCAGACACTCTGGAAATGTATTCTGCCCTTATGAAATTTCAGAAACCCTGGTACCTTTCATCACTTGTGAATTTGATAAAGAACACTACATAATTTTAGACTAAAATAATCCCTGAAAGATAAATCGTTCAGCCTACAGGGAGGCCCTCACTGAACCTGACCCCAACTCTTCACAATGAGCCCCAAGGCCAAATTTCTACAGTTTAAGTTTCTAACAAGTTTACTCCCTGGAAAACACTGCCTGTGTCCTTTAAGTTCCCACAATGCCTCTCTCTTAGGCTCCCAACTCTCCCTGCCCTGGATGCCCTTTGCCCACCCGCCAGCCTGGCAGAGCAATCACTCAGGCCTTTAAGGTCACCTGCACAACTTCTGCTTCCAGTACTCTGCTAAAAAACAGTGAGATCATGCACATTGGTGATGTTGGCTTTGCAAGGAATAATGGAACTCTCAAAGAGGAAAAACAACACAAAGCAAAACAAAACCCACCTAGGAGCTCAAACTCAAGCACCCTGTGAGCCACTGGTGACAGATGTGTTTTTATCCATAAACATAAGAGAGCTGGGGCTTTGTCTCACAGCAAGTATGAGAGCTCATTTCAGACTGTGGGATTGAATTGAGGGAACCTGGGGCAGACCCAGAGGAGTAGTAATCCCCACCCTTGGCAAGAGACCATCACAAATTCTTTCTCTTAAGTAAAGGGTCCTTGATTTTGACATCAGACATTTCATTGACCAAGAAGAACCAAGAACTCCCACCTGACCAAGAAGAACCAAGAGGGAAGATTACCAAAATACTCAGGGGACCAGACCATCGTGAGTAAGAGTCAATCACTGGATTTAGAACTTCAAGAAATGTAGGTATTGTAATTATCAGATAAAGAAATTTAGAAAATGATGGGTGTAATGTTTAAAGATATAAAGATGGAGTCACAAAAATAAGCAAACAGTAAGAGTCTATGAAAAATGACCAGGCAAATACAACTTTACAAGTGAAAAATATAATTGGATTAAACATAGCTAAGAGATAATTAATGAACTAGAACACAGATATGAATAAATTACCCGGAATGTAGTACAGTGAGACAAGGAGATGGAAAATACATGGATTAAGAAACATGGAGGATAGGATCTGAAATTAACTAATGTAGAAAGAGAAAGTGTAATATTTGTCTTACTAGAATTCCAGAAAGAAAGAACAGAGTAGATAGAGGAGGGGCAGTATATAAAGAGATAGTGGCTAAAAACATTCCAGAATTGATGAAAAAAAAATGCACAACATATATCAAATACCAAGCAGTATAAATAAATCTACACATAGACACTCTGTGGTAAAGCTAAAATGCAGAAAATACCAGGATATTTCAAAAGCAATTAGAGAAAAGATCACCTACAAAGAAACAAAAATTATTACACTGATATTCAGAACCAAAAAGAAAAACCCTCAATCAAACTTGATCATATACCACTTCCTTTTTCAAAAAGCTTTTTCAGCAGCTTAATGAAAGTCTGAATTATCCACCATTGTTAATCTACTGTTTCAGCCAAATCTTCTGATACTGCCTTTAATTTAAAATTTTTTATGTGGTAAAATATACATAACACTAGACCATACTCTTTCCCCTACATACACTGTGTTGCTCCTGTAACATGTAGGCCCCTGATTAAGCTGCTTTTGCCATCTAGACTGGCTTCCTGTCATCTCTATCTCCTGAAATGACACCTTTTCTTCAAGACTGAAGCTTTGCCCAGTCAACCCACTTGGATATCTCTTAAAATACGGTTTACTTCTCTTAGGGCATATGAATACAAATACGAACTACAAATTGCACACTGCCTCACTACAGTTTTTGGTGTGCATGTCTTATTTTACAACCAAATCTTAACTTCTTTAAAAGCACATGCTACGTCTAACTGATTTTTGGATTTCCCTCCCCCTTGTACTGCTTGCCTAGTAGATGATATAGTTTAAACACATGAAGACTGGTCAGTACCAACTGTTGAAAAAGAAAAGGCACAGGACTAAAATAATTTACAGAACCCCTTGAACCACCGCTCTCTTGGCCTTCCTTGGCGCCCGGGACTCACCTGTTTTGGCTGGCAAAAGATGCCTGGTCTATAGGCAGGATGCTTTCGGGCCACGGGGCAGTCTGATTTGGAGGAGCTTGTTGTTGGCTGTACTGAGGTCCTCCCATATTCATCTCCAATTCAGATGGCCCTAAAAAGAAGACAAATAATCCAAAAATCATATAGCCTGCAATCAGGTAAGTGTCTATTTCTACTATAAAAGGAAATACTTGGTTTACAGAAAATGGAAAAGACAGAAGCAATAATAATTAGGTGAAAATATGGGAGAGAATTTTTGTTTTGAAACAGAAATAAAGGCAATAAATATCAAGGCTAATCATCCACTTTAGGGAATATCTCGAGCAGCAGTTCTGAACCTCTTACACTTAGGACACTTTATATTCCTTAAAAAAAAAAAAAAGCTTTTGTTTATGTGGGTTATATGTTACTGATACTTACTGTACTGGCAATTAAAATTGGGAAGTAGAAAAAATAATGATGAATTTAAAAATCATTACAATAAATCCACTAAATATAAATACAAGTTTTGAATAGAAATCGGAAAAAACCTTTTACTGGTATTGTTTTAGATTTTTGCAAATCACTTTAATATCTGGATTGATAGAAGACAGCCAGAATCTCCTATTGGCTTCCACATTCCATCTATTATATCACACAGTTTGCAACTTGTAGAACCCTACTGCACACAGAGAGAAAAGGCATATATTGTTTTACTTACGCAAACAGTCTTGGTCTTACAGACCCCTGGAAAAGCTATCAGAGTTCTGGACCATACTTTTGAGAGGTGCTGGTCTAGACCACTTGCTCCTAAACTTAACTGTACTCTTCCACCAGAGTAAGGGTGGAGCACAGAGGAGGCCCAGACAACTCAGCTGTGTTTCCTTTTTAGAAGTTTTTTTTAGAGTTCTAAAGCTAATGGACAGCTCTGAAAACTCCAGTGAGTTTTTTAATGATTTTATTGTTTTCTTTATTTGTAATCCTGTCTTCTGTTTCAATACGTAATTTTTCATTGAGTTCATGGCTTTTTTGAGTCTATTACAAATTGGAGAAATTCAACTATACCATAAAGCTTATCAAGCCATATTTCAAACTCAAAAGCCTGGTGAGGTGCCCTTCAGTGTAGAAAGACTGAGGATTAGTTAAATTTCTGGATATAAGGGATTTGTTATTATGATTTTTGAATAAATGAATATTTAAAAAACTTCACAATTTAATTCTGCATGGAAATCCGGTCATTTTTAGCATTTTTCACACAAGACTCAAATGATATGAATTTATGTTTGGGAGACACACATTAACTTGAGGTACATTCTCTGTAGAAAGGCTATGTGAATCTCATCTTTCAGAAACAGTAAGCCAAAATGTGCTGAGCAATTAAACAGCTAGGTAAGAAAATTGATGCCAGGCCCAGGATGATAATTCTACACTATCATGTCAAAACAATGCTGGCATCTTTCTGTTAATGATTTAGATCTTACTAATTGTGTGGTATCTAAGCATATGAAGAAGTACATAAACATTAACTTATCTGAACTGTGTTAATGTGCAAGAGGAAGATTAGTATGTCAATGATTAAGAAAACTCGAGTATGAGTTACACAGACTATTTTTTAAAATAATGGCTTTACTAAGATATACCTCACATGCCATACAGTTCACCCATTTAAATTCAGTGGGTTTTGGTATATTTGCAGAGCTGTACAAGCATCACAACAATAAGTTTACATTTTCATACCCCTCGAAAAAGAAACTCTATGTTCATTAGGAGTCACCTCATTTCTCCCACAACCTTAGTTTCAGGCAACCACTAAGCTACTTTCTTTCTCTACAGATTTGCCTATTCTGGACATTTCTCATAAATGGTAGCATGCAATGTATCAGACCATTAACCTTAATAACATGTGAACTGTATCCAGGGAGAAGTCTAGTGATTCTTACATGAGATGTTCTATAAGACCTTGAAGCTTCGGTGAGGATCTGGGAAAGTTTGTATGAACAGTCTAGGGTAGTGGCCAAGGGATCTGCATTTTAAGTCCTGAAAGAATTCTGATGATCCAGAGTTAGGAACCACTGCTATATCACTGAAATACTTTAAATTATCATATATATAACATTCATAGCATGACACTCTAATTTGCTTCCCTCAGAAGTTGAATATTGAAAATAAAACATCACAAAGGTAGTTGGCTCCCATATGCAACTGAAAAACCTATGAGAGTCTATGGTTCTATACAGAGTCCAGCAAAATCCCACTTATGACAGCTGGCCATGAGGGTTAACTTACCTAAGATGTAAATTAGGAGCATGTCTTGAAAGAACTTATGGCCCTGTTAGTCCCTTCTAAGAAAGAATAAACATTAAAAGCCAGAGCACTGGCACTACCTTACCTATATTCATGACCTGAGACTGAAGCATCTGTCTTTGGCCAGGTTGGCTGTTGGGTCTCATGGGGATGCTGGCTGTTGGGTTCCGAATCATACCTCCTTGGATGGGCCGGTTCATAGCACTGGTGGTCGCAGCACAGGTGACTCTCACGGCAGAACTCTGTGGTGGCCATTCCCCAGATGGCATAGTGGGCCGGGCAGCATTACTACCAATCATTCCTGCGGGCAAGCCAAGGACAACTGAGAAATACAGTAACTGAAACCATATTCAGCATGTATGAACACCAGAAGACCTTACTCTGTACAAGACAATCACTCTGTGATACAGTTAGCCCAGGGCTATTGCCCTCACTGGGACAGATGTGGGCCCTTGGCTAGTAAGTAAGAATGGGCAATTACTACAAAGTTTTCACACCATGAACTTGCCACTCTTTATAGTTCGGAAAAGCTATTAAAATTGTTCCCATATGTAGTTAGAAACAGGTGCCGTGGCGTGTGGATAACCCCGACTTCCTTCCTCAGGAAGTGAATCACATGCTAGCTGATACACACGTCAATGCTTTACTTTCCAAAAGGGAGGTGAGGCTAAGAGGAACAAGGTGAAGACTGATAATCAATACTTTCACTACAAACTAATATCATAGACAGTATTCTGTAAAGCCTATCCCAGACTTCTAAATCCTGGAAATCATTTCAGAGTATTATAATTTGTTAGTTACAGAATTGACCAAGGTGTCTCTGAAGCATGGAGATCTCACAACTGTTCTTTATAGCCACGGCAGGAGCTCCTACTACTTCAATATACCTGACAAAAATCCTTTCATACTTGAGATAGAAAGTTATCTGACCACACACACCAGTAAGAGTAGAACACTGCCAACCGAGCAGGATAAACCTCTTTGCTCTGTCTGGTCTGGCCATCAGAGATGCTGGCAATGGCTAAATATTTGCTTAGACTTGATATTCTTAAGGGGAAAAACCCCAAGTGAGGACCCTTCATTTTGAAGTGTTCTACTTTTAAATACAATGGCTTGCTTTCATCTACTTTACTTATGACAACAACAAAAGGGTATATTTAAGAAGGGGAGACCAAACATGTATTTTGGGTTTTTCACTGGTGAAATGAAAATATGCTAATATAAGGATGATTAAGAGTAAAGGGTAATTAATTAGTTTGAAAAAATTAGGATAATATGATAGTAATACATATTTTAAAAACCATTTTAAGATTGGATGGATTCAAACTATGCAAAGTTATTATGCAATGTTATTATGGGAGAATGGGCATTTTATTTTTCAAAAATCTATTACCTAAGTAATACAACAAGATTATAGAAACTCTTGAAAGCAGAAGAGAAAAACTGTTCATAATTCAACAGTATCAATGCAATTACAACTGAAGTAGTCTCTTGCAGTTTTTCTATCTTTTTTGAAACAAAGCACAGGCATTGTATGATCTTCACTCTGGACCCCAGCGATCACCAGGTAGCCCAGATTTGACTACAGGCATATCCCCAAATTCCTACCTAAGATTCCTACAAGAACGCCTATCTTATATTTTGCTAATAAGAAGGCACCTTTAATTAATCAACAGCTCCTTTTCTGCTACAGAATTTTACATAAATCAGTACTTTATATAAATCAATACTGTATCTTAAAAATAATATAAAAGTAATATGGCACTGATTCTGAGTATATAAACTAATGAAGTAGTCAGTGCCTGGCACATACAGTAGGCACCCAAAAAATATTTGTTGAATAAATAAACAGTTTTTATACAAAATAATTCATGTTTCCCATGAATTGCTTATCAACAACAGAAAAATTTAAAAATCCATCTTTTCTCAAGTTGAACTCTAAGTTTTGTTTAACTATCTAAATAGCAGTGTGTACACAGGGGTTACAGATTAAGCTTAAAAAAACAAAATAACACAAAACCAAAAGACCAACAGCAATTAAATAAGTCCACAAATACAATTTCTTTTTGTAATATCTACTTCTGTGAATGCCTTTGTCTCTAGTACCTCAGAGAAAGAAAACTGTAAATTGTGAGCAGTTCTTCATTAGAAAACTCAGCATCCTGTTCTGTGATAGGCAGATATACAGGGTACAGGATGTGGTGGTAAAAGCAATCAATCTCGGTATAATCATTTCTATTCTGAATTGGATGGAAGCTTGGGAATACGGTAGCTACTTCACTGATGACCACTAATGTGCCTGGGCAACCTGGCAGACACCTTTAAGCTATAGCAGGTCAAGGTCCAAACCAGATCACAGGGAAATTCACAAACCGTCAAATATGGAGCCCTGAACCAGTTACTAATAGGCCAGGCATACAACTGTATGCTGAAGTTCTTCATTTTTAAAGAGTATTTTTCTGAATAAGAACTGCACTGCTTTTAAGTATGAAAGGCTGGTTGAACTTTACACTTCCATTCTGAAATTCTCCAAACACAATTCATCAGTGAATACAAGTTTTGGGATTATCAGCAGATTATCACAAAACGTTAGCAACCACCAAATTGCTTTATACATACCATTGCAGTGTCTAGAATAGTAAACTGCAATAGAAGTGAAATAAGCCTATGCTCTAGGATTAATGATTAAAGACCTCAGAAAAGTAAAGATCACAGATAGAGTAAAATGGTCAGCTTACTGGAATGCTTTCCAGTGCTTCATATGCCACTCTCATAGTGAAACTATAGCATTTCTTATGTTTGAACATTAGTTTCTAACATAAAAAAGTCTATTTGAAAAACTCTTACGACTTGGATGTGGATGGATGAGTACTTCATTAAGTTAAATAACCCACCCATAAAGTAACGGTGCATTTGAGCCCTTACCTGTGCTACTGTTCCCTAAATTTCCTTGGTTGCCTATCATGCCTTGATTGCCCATCATTCCTGGCTGAGGTATCACTGAGTAGGGACTACTGTTTCTGATTGGTGGGAAAGGTCCAGCACCCGTTGGGCTCTGCAGTGTGATGTCAAGTGGTAAATTCTGGCTTGGCAATAACCTGCCCAGTTGCCCTGGTCGTGGGTTATTAAAAGCTAAGGAGAAAACAAATGAAAACTGAAGGTTAATATAGGATAATGGAAAAGAATAGTAACAAAAGTAGTTTTTAGGGAAAATGTTCTTTGTAAAATAACACAGATAGGCACAATAGGGGCCAACTGCCTACATAAAAGACAAATTCACAGACAAAGAAACCCCCATTCAGTGCCAAAATGCAGACTTGTAATCTAATCAACAAGTCTCTAGGTTAATTCTTGACAATCCTGCAAAAAAAAGAAAAAACCCCTCAGAACATGCCTATTATTTACCATATATTTTTCTCTCCAATATTGATTTGTAAGATTTAATTGTATTTGCTTGCTAAGTACATCACTAGTACAGTTTTTTTTCATGTGACATTACTGAAGTTTAGGAGTACTACTTTGTTAGTCACAGCTGGGAAGCTATAAACATCTCTTGTATACGGCACCAAACCAGCCACATGAGGTTTGGACATACCAGTTCTTAACTGGACTTCCCTAGGAGTACAATTAGGTTACAAATGCCTCCTCTCATTGGAGGGTAAAATCGTTAAGTGTGATCTCTGCTACCTTAAGTCAGCACTAAAGCTTTAGAGCCCTGTTTAGTCTTCTAAATAAAGCTTCTTAAAATTCCAGATGCATTTACATTTGAAATAATTCTTATGGTTAGTTCACAAGAATTTACTGTGTACAATGCACTGTACTATCCCAGAGACAACCAGCAATTTGATAACAATGTTACTGAATTTTAAAGTATAAAGGTATTATAAATTACAGTTAATTTATTAAATATCATGTACTTTATTTTCCCTGAATTATATAAACTATGAAATAGAACATTTTGAAGAAAGAGTTAAGTTCTTTATAATCAACAGAAATAAAATATTTAGAAGAATTAATTGGAATAGAAATTATGTACATGCTTAATCATGACTTCCTCAGGTTTAGTTAACTGCTTACCATTCAATAGTCTGAATACCATTAGGAGGTACAGAGAAGGGACCATGAGTTCCCATGCAGTCCTTCATTAATTCCTCTGATTAATGAGCATCATCTTTCTAGTGTGTTTCTTACTTACTTCCCAACTTTTGGACTTCGTGTCTCCCATGGTCTATTAGAAACCCTCCTCTCCCCAAGAAATAGACAGGTTTAAGAGGTAAGAAAAACCTCTGTTTTGTTTTACCTTATTCAGAATGATCAGGAATCACATGAAAAAATATCTAGTGATTAAAGGGATTTGTGATCTGCTTGATGGTTGCTATTTCTGATTTGAAAACAAAGCTAAGCATTGTATTTAATGAGGGAAACATCATTCTGTTCACCAGTTTAACACTAAAGATGTTATTTATCTTTCTATTAATTATGTTCCTGGAACAGGATAGATTTTCTTCCATTCAAAACTACTGAGCAACTTCAGTTAACTTTCCTATAAACTAAGTGTTCAGAGTGAAGAAAGAGTTCATCTTAAACTTGCAAAAATCTAAAATAAAAAGAATGATAAAAAATATTTTATAAAACAGCCTAAGGTCTTCAAGCTTTATATCAAACTAAACTTAAAATGTACTTAGAAAAATTTCTTTGATAAAGTTCTATGTACAACTGACATTTATGACGATTCTTTGGAGATAGGGCAAGATATTTTTAATGTGTGTAGCCCTTTCATGTATAATGACTAAATATTTTAAGAGTTTTTAAATAGTGTATTAGCAAAACTTCTGAATTTTTTATATTTAAAGTATTCAGTTATATAATAAAACATAGAACCTATTTTAAACTCTATTTCTAACGGCTGCTCAAAATGAAGGGAACTATGACAATCATCTAAAGAACTTTATGTAGGTCGGCCTTAAGCTATGCTGATTAAATTAGCCGCAGGAGACTGTTGGAAAGCCGTGTTCACTAAAATCCGTTGTGAATACTGTTTTGAAGAAAGAGGACAGTAGATGGTGCTCTTTGAACACAAAAATCTTGAAGTGACTAAGCTGTTTGCATCAGATCTTAATAATCTCTGTTTCTAATGGTGATTATATGGGCATTTCTTGGCATAACCATCAGCATCTCATACTCACTGCTCTGTGAAATGCGCAGTGCCGTCTTCTGGGCTCCAACAGGTGTCACAGGGCTGTTTTCAGCTGTGAGTTGCATGAGGTCATTGATGATGGCTTGCTTGTCAACTGATCCAGCCGGGGCGCCTGGCCTCGTGTCTGGGAAAAGCTGTGGTAATTGGCTATTCTGCAAATCATCCAAAATTTCCTCCAAGTTGTCCAGCTCGCTGCCAGGCTGTAGTTAACAAACAGAAGAGTTTAACCCAGCCCCACTCTAAAAGAGGGCACCACAGGCTCATTCACCATTAGACCCAAAGGATGAGGCACCACAGCCAAGCCAGAGACGCAGATACACGTATACCTCATGCCTAACAAGCAACTGATCATCTCTTAAAAAATCAAACTGACAAAGGACAAATAAATTAATCTCTTGTTCCTCAATTTTCTCATCTGTAAAAAGAGAAATAACTGAATTAGAAAGAAAGCTTTCTTCCAGCATTGTTCCTTGGCAACATACAAATTCTCCTACATTTTAGCCAAATAATTATGAGTATGCACATTTCTAACTAGAGTGTACCATGGCTTACAGTCCAGGTCTAGGTTTGGTGTCTAACTATTCCTAAGAAATACCAACAACAAAAAACTGTTAGAAAATATGATCCAAATTCATACTAAATCAATATTTAGTAAATGGCCATTTCCTTACAGGACCTTTTTTTTTTTGAAAGAGCATGGGGTAAAATGCAAAATAAGCCTGAAGTAAGCTTGAGCAGGTAAGCACTGCCTTCTCAATCTGAGTGGTGTTCTTTTCTGCTTGCACTTTCAGTTTTGAATGACACTGGCTTTCTCAGTCACTTACCAGCTTAGGTGACAAAATGTAGGGAAGCAGAATAAAAACACTTTGTCCCCAAACACAGAATCTATTAGTCTGACTTCACAGAAGCCATAAAAAATGTTTTGTAGGGCTTTTCCCTTTATTAATAACTCATTTCAATTACCAACATTAAAATAATAAGGTAAGTATCACTACTATTTCATACCGAGTACTTCACTTCTAGAAAGCTCAAATGATGTCAAATTCTTGTAAGCAGACTCTATGTGCCAAGTATTTAAAATCAAACAACACCAACCACACAAAATGGGTATGTTAAATGCTAGGATTGCTTTCTAGTGAAGAAAGTGGTAGGAATGATTCTCTTGATGTATATCTGGAAAAAACATTAAGTTAGGCAATTTCCCCAAAGCCACTGGATGGACTTTTGAATCCTTGATCATGACTAATCTTTTTATCTACAATGGCAATTCAAATGAAATAGCTTATATTTGATAGGAGGTATACTTAAAACAGAATGGCTTATAGTCTTCTTCTATATACAGTTCCTATTCCCCACGTAGGGGCTGGGCTTGTTCAGGTTTTTGCAGTTTATGGCAAATGTATTAACTATATAAGAAGTCTTTAACTGCACATATTTCTTAAGAAGGATAAATTGAAGGCCATTTTACTTGATTTTAGTTAGCCACCCATTTCTAACAAAAAACAGAGGCATATTAGGTGAGGGTTAGGTAAATAAAGTTAGCATCCTGAAGCACAGACAACTCCTTAGGAAGGCTCCCTGTGTCCCCTCCAAGGACAGAACACCAACTTCTCAGCTCATTACTGTTTCTTTCACTGAGTCCTAAATGACGCCATCTACACAGTGGGGCCATGCTGCATTCAGAAAGCTACATTTTCACATGCTTACAGGAACCCAAAACCCTGTGGACTCTTGTCACCTGCCACTAGGGTACATACTCATTGGGTTAAATGGTGGGCAAAACCGTTTACACTTCTTGAAAAAACATTTAATAGCCATCTCTTCTTCCTTTTTTCTGAATGCGTATAGATGATTTTGTTAATTTAAAACTGCATGTGAAGTGACTCCCTTGTAAATCTATTTTTATCATGTTGAGCTGAACACATAAGGTATAAATATCAGTATAAACACTTACTGCTCTCCAAGGACAGTGCCTGAAACATATAGCAATGGACACTCAGCCAATCCGATGAATTCCTTTAATCACATTAACTTGTAATTTAAAAAATCTTTCCAGGATCAGTGAAATTTCTCATAGAAATTTCTATAATTTCTTAGAAAAATCCATGATAGTTGTGTCACAAAAATTTTAAGCATAGAGATAAGAGGTTTAAATAAACTCTGAAGTGTATTGCTGTCCTATGAACTTCTACTACAAGGTTGCCTTGTGTAGAGTACTTTAAAAAGTGGTCCTTGTAGCTCATTGTGTGCACGGGGGTAAGGGAGGTGAGCTGAAACGGTGGTAGTCAAGTTCCTTCTGAGACCACTTTGCAGATTGCCTTGGATGAGGAACATCCACAGAGGTAGGATCATATCAACAATGAAAATAAAGCATATCATTTTCCTCCATGATGCCCTTATATTTATTTGCCCGCAGCCCCAGATATGAGTAAAAGAAAGTTCTTACAATGTAGATTAACAGCTGCCTGGGTCCAAACTCTTCCCTTTCCTTTCTACCTTTAGTGTACTTGAGCAGATAAAACTACACTTTAAACCTCTTGCAACAGAAAAATAACTATCACAGTTCACTTGGGGCTATAATGACAGGATTTGTGATTCTTCCTTTGTGACCTACTCTTGCGTCCAAGACGATGGGTTTAAAATACATCTAATGTTATATGTCATTAGACAAATAATGTTAAAATATATTTGGATGGTTTAAATCCACTCATCATTAAAAAAAAACAATTAGAAAAATTTAAATCTATTATTTTCCTTGATTTATTTTTTAAAAAGCATGATTTTCAAATTCTAATCTTTGCCATGTTAAGAGTTGACTAAATTCAACTGTGGATCAGTCTAGCTCTGGCCAGTAACTAAGCACTTTCATTTATTTGTCTTAAGAAAGCTATGCAGGAGCTTCTTGGTACTATATTCAAAAGGAATTGGTTCTTTGGAGACCCAGAACTCTGGACACTCTCTGAAACCATTCAGCTTACCATCAGAAAAATGCATTATGAAATTTTCCCCACCAGAGATAGTATTGTGTTGCTTGTGTTTATTTCTAGTCAATTTTTGGAGTACATATTTAAC
Source organism: Manis javanica (assembly GCF_040802235.1). Lineage (NCBI taxonomy): Eukaryota > Metazoa > Chordata > Mammalia > Pholidota > Manidae > Manis > Manis javanica. The sequence goes on from NC_133157.1 coordinate 158,154,505, forward strand.
ATTAATGGCCTTCATTTTACTTTAATGTTCTTCAAGGAGGTAAAGTTCAGAAAGTCTGTACCTCTTCTGTTGTTTAGCAATAAAATTTGATGACGATGACATTTCCTTCTGGAGCCATGTAAGTTCTGGAAGGGATGGACTTGATCACATTAAGTTTCTGATCAAACATTTCCTCCCTTAAAATTTCGAAAGCATTAATTTTCATCAAAAGTTCTTCTAGTCCCTATCCACTTTGCTAGGCATGATTTCTTCACAAGACAAAAAGATTAATGCCTTCCTTTAAAATGCTTTGCCAAGATACTTCAAAGTTTTGCTTAGGCATCTATTCGAATGCTCAAATTAGCCACATCAATTTGAATAGTTAGTTTAAACTATTTCAGGCAGAAAATGAGTCAGAAAGATTCTTACAAGAGTTCTACAAAATGAAAATTGGACTTGATTTCTTTAATTTTTCATTTTTCTGGTTTTATGAATTTTTCATGTGTCAAATCAACTTGTTCTCCGGAGGAACTATATAGAGCACATGCATTTTAATAACATAAGTATTTTAATAAATTACAAGACACTTTAAAAAATTTTAAATAAAAAGTGTAATTTTCCCACATTTTCCTAACATAAAATTGTTAAAAAACGAGAAGACAATTCTACTCCATCTGGAGGGAAACTGTCAGGACACTACCAGTTTAAAATATGGTTTGCCTTTCTATTGAAGCCAAATAACAAGAAGAAATTCTTTTTTGGAATATTTATAAATCTTAAGGATAAACGGCCCAGTAGCATTAGGAAGAACAGAAGAGTATCCTCTGGTTAGGTATCAGCATGTTCCATGGTGTACACAGGTACATAACTAAAGTCGGTAAACATATCGGAAATTTTTCTGTCATTGTTTCCTGTTAGTTAAAAAACACTGTGGAAACAAATGTTTAAATACTCTCCTGGTAAAGCCTGCTATTTTAGGTATAATAGTGCCATCGAAGTACTTCCTGTCCTTAATAAGTCAGTGATGGGTTAAACACACACTCAGTTAATGGCTCTTTTCTGAGTCAAAATTTTTAACAGGACAGTTAACTGCAACTCAGGCTCCCTAACAGTTTATCTTACTAAATAAAAAACCTGTTGTAGTCCCTTGAAATGAAAGAAAAGTCTTCAGTGAACATGTTTAGCAGCTAATAGTAGACACAATCTGTTTTGGAGACAGAGAAGGAAAGCAGAAGGTAAGAGAATCAGCTTTTTTCTTGAAGTAAATCATTCTAACTTTGATCTAAATTTAGGTAATGCATTCTTCCTGTGGTAACTTTTCAAGTTGCAATGTTTTTGATGTTAAAATTGCTCTGAAGCAGTATTTTTTTGGTTAAGTTTTAAATGGGAGTGGATTGAGCACGAGACCAGGGACAACTGGGTTTCATTAAGAAAAAAAAATACCATCTATGCATGTGTTGTACACACTGCTTTTCGGTCCACCCAAAGTAACAGACTTGTGCAGATTACACTCTGGGCCTTATGTTCCCTAGGTGAGACAATTTTAGTTAGGAAAATGTTTCTCCTAAACAATTAGAAACTGCAAGGGACTCAAGGACTTAAAAGAACAAAACAAAATGAAACCCTTCTTTTTTTTTGGTCAGTTTCTTGTCTGAAGTTAATGTAATCATATATCTAAATATAGAAATGCCAGTGTCCCCCCTTCTCTGGCCTTCTCAGTCCCTAGGGCCTCAGGCCTGGGATAGAAATACATTTTGCTTATGGAGGGAAGGGCAGCCCCTTATAGCCATTAAGCTAAGGTGGACCTGATGAGTCACCATCTTGCCCTGTGGCATGTGCCAAGAGACCTGAGTGACAGTATCTGTGCTTGCCACTCTGAAGTACCAGTAGTGCTGTGTATTCTAATCTAGAAAACCTCACAGGATTAAAACATTTACAGTGGCCAATATGGTTTACACTGTAGTTTATCCAGTAACTTTCTGCTAAGACCCCAGTTTCCCCCATCTGATGACTTTACGGCATTACAGAATAGCTGTTATATAGAATCTGCACTAACACCTAAGTTTAAGGATTGATTACCAAAGATTTGTGTATAATTAGGCTGTTCCCTTGTGAAGGACACAAAGGCTCAACAAATCCTATTTGCCTTATAGGAATGCTAGCAGCTGTCAAAGTGAAAGAAATAAAGGAAGCTCAGCACTTAGAACCAAGGATGGAGCCCAGCTAAAAGAACAAGTATGGCCTTAGCTTTCCCGATTTCTGCTTTCAATCTAGGCCTGCCTCTGGGTCAGCCTCTGCTGCCTCAGGAGAGTTCAAGGTTACAGCCAGGGGGCAACCCTCTCTCCTCTCTCCACTCAAACACTTAGCCCCTGAACACAGCAACACCTAAAATACCCACTTTCAAAACAGGTTTCAAGGACAAATTAGTGAACCATAAGTAGAAAGTACTATGAAGCTTCTTAGCCAATCATGACTTCAAAGATCTGAAGCGCAGGGCAGTACCAGGGATTGGAGGGAGCCTTGACAGTGTGGGGTGAAGTCCTGGATCACCCAAGCCAGGCACTGAATCCCCAAGGAGATACCTATGCCAAGCATTCTATCAATCATAACTCAGATTTTTTAAATAAAGAAAAATGTTAACTAGTTCACAGTTTCCTTGTGATGTCATTAATTGCTTAAAGAATTTTCAAGAATGTTTCTGATTAATTATCACTTTAGCTGTCCTGGATTTTTTCAGGGAATTAATTGTTCAGATAAGAACAACAGATCATGCACACTACTATTTTAGTTGGATTTATATATGATGGCTCAGATGCACTAACATCAAGTCAAACTTAATTCTATCCATTTCCCCTCAAATACTTTTCATATTGATGCCTTAAATTCTTAAGCATTAATCGTAAGTTTTGGTCAAGAATAAAGAGAGGTACAATCTTTATTAGGTTTGAAAAGCAGTCAACCTCTGATCTTAAAAAGAGAGAAAGGTAAATAAATAATTTAATTCTGCCCTGACAAACCCCAGTATGGAGGAAGTGATTATCTCCAATTTAGGCATCTTCTATTGACAGGGGTCAGCCAACTACAGCTGGCTTGCGGGCTAACTCCTGTCCACCACCTGTTTTTGTATGGCCCATGAACCAAGAAAGGATTTATATTTTTAAAAAACTGAAAACAAATCAAGAGGAGAGTATTTTATGACACACGAAAATTATATAAAATTCAAGTATCAGTATCTTAAGTAGTGTTTTTGGAACACTACATAGTTTACATAGTGCCTATGTCTGGTTTTGAACTACAACGGCAGAATCAAACAGTTGTGGCAGAGACTCAAAATGGTTGGCAGAGCCAAAAATATTAACCATGTGGCCCTTCACAAAAAAAAAAAAGGCCAGCTGACCCCTGTTCTATAAAATTGTCACTCTTCACTAGCTTTAGTGATAATCAACGCTGTTTCAAAGTAAGAACAAAGGAGAAGGCTTATTTTTACCTAATCACCTGAAGCCTCCAAATGGTCCTGTGGAGAGAATGCTTGTGCATATGGATTAGTTCGTGGGGAGAACACGTTGCGAAACTTACCTGCTCACCAGGCTCAAAGCTTGTCTCCTCCTTCTCAGTTTTCATAGCTATTAGTTTTGTGTTATTGACAGGGTCGGTCTTACTGTCCAGTCGCTCTAGTTTGGGGGTTATTTCTGGTAAACCAATATCTTTAGTATCATCTTTATCTAGCAAGTAGCGAAGTAGTGCATTCTCTTTCTTCTTGGGGCTCACTGGCTCTTGTTTAATAGTCACTTCTGAACCAGGAGCTGTGCTATTGGCCTCCTGGCTCAGCTCTTTGCCTGTGGCTTCTGCTGTTAACTTAGCCAAGTCCACAGGGGAACTGCTGTCCTGCAAGAGTCTGTGCAAAATCTTATGCTTCTCCTTGAGCGAAGTTCCATGTGCTGACCCAGGACCAGGCAAGCTCCCTGTGGAGTCCTTGTTTGAGTCCGACAGAGAGCTGGATAAAGGTGAAGGCTCCAGCTGGTCAGATTTGGTGGTCAACAGCTGCAGGAGTTTGGTCTGTCCTTTGCTGTCATGCAGTCTATTCTGTCCATCAGACCTGTCACTGCTCACAGCCTGGGGCACGTTGGGATCATTTGCTTCTTTTTGCTCTCCAGGATGGCAGCTGCTCTCTGCTTGTCCAGTTGTACCTTCAGATGGCTCCCCATAAAGTCCAAAACAGTCTTTGGAGTCTAAGCTTCCCATCTTGCTGAGTGGAGGAGGATTCATATTAACTGGGGAGTTTTGCAAATTGCCCATTTTTAGGTCTGGTGAAGCCAATGATGACCCCAATGAGACCCCGTGCCCCTCACTGAGGGCCTGAAGTGCATTGAGGGAACTGTTGGTGTAGCTATGGCTATTTCCTGTGCTGCTGCAGACTCCCACAGGGGAATGCAAGCTTCCTGCAGGGGAAAACTGGCTGGGTGGGATTCGAGGGCTTCCAGCGACTCCAGGGCTCATGCGATGCCTTGGTGAAAGCATGGAGTTGGGCTGGCCTGGATTCATGCCAGGGCTGCTTTGTGAGGGACTGTTCATTTTGAGTGCATAGTTACTACCCTGAGGAGTGCTTGCTTGCATGCTTGACACATGGTTCATTCCCCCAGAACCACCAAACCTGCCCATGGGCATGCCCATTTGTTCCTTAGGGCCATTGATGGGAAAGTTTATATTGCTATTTAGGGTCATGTCCTGACCTGGGTTCCCACTGCACATGGCCTGATGGGCAGGGCTGCTTGAGCTAATTGGATTCAATGGCTTCCCCATTGTTTGTCCAGTCAGATCTGGATTCATTACACACACATTCTGCTCTCTGTATAGTGAGGAAAGAAATATAAAAGGAAAAATACTTAACAAGTTGTTTTTTTTAAAATTAAGGTATTTGATATACACTCTGATGAAGGTTTCACATGAAAAATAATGTGGTTACTACGTTCACCCATATTATTGAGTCTCCCTCCATACCCTACTGCAGTCACTGTCCATGTAGTAAGATGCCAGTCACTACTTGTTTTCTCTGTGCTACACTGTCTTTCCCATGACCACTCCCACACCATGTGCACTAATCATAATACCCCTCAATCCCCTTCTCCCTCCCTCCCCACTTTCCCTTCCCCCACCCCTCCCCTTTGGTAACCGCTAGTCCCTTCTTGGAGTTTGTGAGTCGGCTGCTGTTTTGTTCCTTCAGTTTCAGCAAGTTGTTCTTAATTGTACAAAACAACATGGCTTCTTTTGTTTAAAAGAATGTACTACAACTAAAGATAATACCTTGATGAAACAATCTGCAATTATGGACAAGACTGAACATGTACAGTTTTGGAGCAAGAGGCATGCTTTTCAGTCAACTCATTAAGATGTCTGCGGCTTTTGAGGGGGTATGTTTAGATTTGACTACTACCATACTGAAATGTTCGTTAACAGACATTAGATATAATACATCTTTCTCACTAAATGGTATATTAACAACTGAAAGCTTGTGGCATCTTAAAGAAATGACCCAGAAGAGCAGAGCTGTCTTCAATTAGCTAGACACTACAATTCCTAACAACAGACACATCTGTAAGCTCAGAGAGCTATGATGTGTACTACTTGGCTCAAGGAGAACAGCAAACTTTGGGGGAAAAACTTGCCCCTGTTAGAAACTCTGCAAGATCTATAGGCAATTAAGTTACCAAAACTGTTTAGAATTAGATCACCTTGTCTGACAGATGCCCCCATCTGCGTCCCCTTGCCAAGTCCAAGCAAGAGCCTCCAAGACAGACAGCATGGGCCAGAACTTGAGAGTGACCTTAATCTGTGATCTTATTCTCCAGCTTCTAGACAACTCCAATCCAGTCCCTTGCGAGCGACTGAAAGCAGGCTAATGGAGCTCAGTGACTTTCTAAGCCCTACGAGCTTTAACTCACAGCCTTGGCAGTCGCCTGGGAGTTGCCACATGTGTTCACAAATCCAAACAAAACAGGTTTCACAAATTGTCAAACATCAGTTTTCAGTTAGGGGGGTGAGATCTGGCACATCTGTAATCACTTCCAAATGGTTTCAGTATGAGGTCAGATTTATTAACAGTTGGCAAACAGGGCTGCCTGATTGTTTTTATCCCTAAATAAGAAGTAAATAATTGAGAAATATAATAAAAGGGGACTTTTTAACCAGAGTAACTTTATATATTTTCTGATAGTACCTCATAAAGTTTTATATAGCTCATACATAAATATGTAACTTGAAATATAATCATTTTCCTAAGTTTATGCTTTAAAACAATATAGTTTGGGACACTTATTTTTAAATTAACAATTTTCTTTACTTGTATTTTTATGGAGATGATTATTACACTTCAATTTAAAGTCTAATGCCAAAAAGTTGATTTAAACGTGAGAATAAAAATCTAAAACAGTCTTTCTAAGTATATATATTTGAAAGTTTCAGATATCAACACAGAAGAGCAGAAACCATGCTAAGAGCTTCACTATTCCTGTCCTGCTGTGTCATTATGGGGAACTTACCCATTTCCTTTCTCCGATGTAACAGGCCTGTCATGCCAGGGCAAAGTGGGTGCTACCTGTGTTCCTCCAGCTGGGTCTCAAATTCACTAGTATTAAGGCTAAAATTCAAAATGCACACTCTACTTTGCTGGTACCATGAGCTGTCTTTTAGTCAACAGTTAATAGCAATTTCACTTTATAGTTTACATGCCAGGGATTGACCAACACAATGTCTAACAAACCTCCAAAGCTCTAGGATGATTTGTTGCTTTTGAAGTATTTCCTCTTAACCTGGGAAGGGAAAATGATTTCTTAGAACTAGGATTACCTGTGAAGCATATGTAAAGATATTACAAGCTGAGGTTCATTAGTAGTCTGAGAACGGATGAGTTTGCTCTTTGTTTGCGCAGCAACAAGAGTGCCATCAGACAAGGAAAACCGGTAAATCTGACTGAATGCCAATCCTTGTCTCAGCACTGCAGGCAAGCAAGGAAACAGAAAGCAATTTTAGGAAAAAAAATCAGGAGGCGGCGATGGGACAAGACATAACAATAGCAATAAACTTCAATAAGTTTAATAGTTTCCACCTGGCATATTAAAGAGTTACTTTATAAGTACTATCTGATGATGTTATACATTTTAAAAGCATGTTTGCTTTTCACTCCAAATACCAATAAATTCACTATCTTTGTTTTTTTAAAAATGAAGCTTAGACTCTCAAACTATGTTCTTTTCAAAATCTTCAGTACCGTGGGCAAATTAGAGTATAAACAATTTATTAGCTCAAAACACGCTTAACAATGATTTTTTCAAAGTGTTAGAAAATAAATGCACTTGATACCTCTAAAGGGTACAATTTGCCTTTAATTTCTCTTTGACCTAATACATGTATTACAGTAAAATTTATGACATTGAATGTATTTTCAGAATATTTATCTTTGGGTTATGTACTGTTCAACTGATCATCTCACACTACTTCCTGTTCCCCAATTCTGTTTCTCAGTGTGTAAAGATTATTTCTGAAGTTAGGACAACAAGAAGTAAAAGTCAGAGGAATCTTTTCAGAGAAAAAAAAGGTTAAATAGAAAATGGAAACAATACAAGAGCAAATTTTAGTGACATGGAGTTGGTTTAATTTCTCAATGAAGAATCAGGTGTTTCCATTTTCAAGACAACAGCAGCAAATGTAAGACAAATCAACTAGATTAAAATAATCTGTCTAAAAATAAAATTTCAGATTTTATTTTAAAACTGTCAACTACTGCATATTAAAAAAGAACATTATGGTTCAGAAAAAAAAAGTAGCCACATAATTTAGTTACCTCTTAAACCATTTTAAGAAGAACACCGTGTTTTTACCACAAAATTTTCAGCACAAATTTTGTGGGTTAGCCCCAAATCCACTGAGCAGACTCACCATTCCACAAAACTGCAAAAAGGCAGTGGGGAGACGGGAAAGAGGAGGGAGGGAAGTTGCTGACACACAATGTGGATTCTGATTTCTTAGTAAAATTTCACTTTGAGCAATTTCCCTAATGAAATCCCCTTCACAGTTTCAGTTACATGCAGCTTTTAGGCATTACTTTCTGTTGCATGAAGTTACTCTGAAGAGGCATATGTACAATGGATTATGTACATCTTGCTTTGCACAATAAATATGTTCCTAATAGGTAGCATAAATATACAACTTTTATAATAGGGTTCCTATTCCAAAGAGCTTGTAATTTCAGAATTTTATCTGACCTTAAGGTTTTCTATTTCCAGTTGGTCTACATCAAACATCTCTACTCAGTAGATACGTGTAAGCATGCAACAGAATGCATTTAGTAAGCTTCTCAATTTAAACAAAAATGTCTAGTAGATATTTAGTCAATGCAAATGATTATACTTGATCTTAACCTCTTTCATACATTTTGTTGAAATGTATTTCACACGTTTTGGAGTTTCCTTTCAGTGGGTCCCATCTCTTTAAACCTAGCACAGTGCCTGATACATCTCTATAAACCCTTTTTGTAAGAAATCAGGAAACTATAGAATTAAATGTAGGACATTGCTACTCAGGGTCCAGGGACACTGAACACGTTTGCCATGGTGATTTCTTATTCTTTGTTGTTGCTATTCTTTTTTTATTTTAAACCAGATCTAGTGAAACAGTAGGTTAAATATTGATTTCTGTCAAATGTAGCATCTTTATTTTCTCTTATTCTTTCCAACTTAAAGAAAAATGCTAAAAGATACAGATTGTTGGATTATGTGCTTATTTCTAAGAAATAAGGATAAGAAAGATTAAAAGGAGGAATAAAAGGAGGGAAAAGTCAGGGAACTGGGAGAGAGGTCATTTACTATGATTTTTACTTTTTCATCAGTGATCTGAAAGCATAAAATCTAAATTAACACTGGTATAAAGTACTGGTAAAATGGCAAGGTCACGGGTGCACATTAAAAGGAAGAGGACAAACTAAAACCCTGTTTTCAATGATGTGTTACAAATTTCTTCTGCAATGATGTAGACAGTTTGCCAAATGGAGTTGTGAGGCACCCTGCACTGCCCCGGGCCCTTACAGGCAGCCTGGCCCCTGGATGGCCATTCTGTGGAATCTCCTACCAGGTGTCCCTTGCCAGGACACAGAGCACCATGGTAGGAGAATCCAGCAACTAGAAGGAAAAGTGTCTCCTTCCCCCACTTAATAATTAAGTGGGGAGAAAAGGAATTTCTTCTTTTTTCTTGACAATTTAACAAAAAACCCCAGAACACACTTGAGGAAATGTGACCGTGGAAAGAACTCTGGGAGCAGCATGCAGAGTGACTGCCAGGATGGGCCTCAGGTTCACCTGCTTCGGCCTCCCCACCTACAGCGTGAGAGTCCTAAAGCCTACTTCACAGGCCACTGTGAGGATCTGCGAGGTCAAAACACGTCAGAGGGACAACGCCAGACAAAGACCTGAGGGCTGCTGTTCTTACTGAAATATGACTGTGACGTCTTGGATTTAGTTTCAGCTGCCCCACTATTATTTATGTGACCTCAGACATGTCCCTTCATCTCTTTGGGCCTTCCTGTGGTATCTACGCCTCTTACCAAGTGTCCAAGACATGTACCTTCATCTCTTTGGGGCCTTCCTGTGGAATCTACGCCTCTTACCAAGTCTTACCAGAAACATCTGGGCAGTCTTCAGTGGTCATCACCTTGGAGGGTGGGCTTAGGATCTCACTATCACCTCTATCAGGAATTCACTTGCTCTTGCAAATTTCATTTCACTCTTATTTCCAGATTTTCCTTATGATTCAGAGACTATTTCTTTTGATATCAGATAGTGCCTTCCTGTGGTGTTTCATACATCTAGAAGCCTTAGTATCAAAGAAAGTGACCTCTCCCTTTCCTTTCACCTGTCTTTCTGGAATTACCTCCTCTTCGTTCCTGCATCACGTTCTTGTGCCTTACCAGTTCTCCCATTAAACATTTCTTCAGATGGCAACATCTTCTGGGCCAAATGATGGATGTACAGATGAACACAAAAAGTCAACAGATATCCAAGTCCCCTGAGGGGAGCTTCAGGAGTCACTGTTACAGAGAAACCTCCCACAGGGAGCAGTAACTGAGCAGAACCAATTTCAAGGAAAATATCATTTAGAGATGCTTACCTTCATGATGATGCCTCTTAGCATAGGACACAGATTCACCCTCATGCTGTGCATGGAACTTCTGAATGCACCTTCTCACCAGGTCCTCCCAGCCTGGTTTCATGGCTGCCCTCATGGTGCTGGTATCCAGTGATGTGATCTTGCCTATTAAGTATCAGCAAGCATTATACTTACATACCAATCTATTATTTATACAAATAATGAAATTTTAAAAAGATAACACTTATTTATTTAGAATAGATGGCACAAGTGCATGGACCAAAGGGGGGAGACAATAAAACTCAGCGCCCCACCTCTCCTGGGCTCCAGCCCTCTGCACCCCCATTGCCACCACAGGCACTAGAGTAGTTCTTCACGGTCTTCCAAACATATTCCTCGCACTGACAAATACATAAGTATCCTGAAGTTATTTCTCTGGTCTTCTTGCAAAGCAAACTTACCTTGGAGATCCTGGCGAGTAGTGAAGCTTTCTGACGAGGGAAGAACTGGTCTTTCCTTCATGGGAACCCTTCTTGCCACACAGATCAAGCAGGACTGCAAATCTTCAATCATATATAGTGACAGTTACCATATTAGGCTTTTTTAGCAATTCAAACAAACTCAAATGTACCTATGGTAGCAGAACCTTGCAAATCAGTAACAGCGCGAGTGACAAAACACCATGCACCTTTGCTTCTCACTGGCTTCAGTCTGTCCTAAACTGAAGTGGGAAGCAGCTGGGGGAGAAGGCTGTGCTGCACTGCCTGAGCTGGGGCTGAGGATAAACTGCTGAGCCACATGGCATGTGATGGAAGTATATCCACCATGGTAGAGGTAACAATCTGAAACCATCTCCCCAGGGACGGAAAAGAATGTAATCCTTTCTTACTAAATGGCCAAAAGCAACCACCAGTTCAATTCACAAGGAAGTACAAAGATGAAAACTAAAATCTGATCTTCTGCTTTGTCTAGGGTTTGCTTTATGTATTTTCAGTTCACCAAGATAGAAGAAAACTAGATACCTTCTACCAACCTGTGTAAATACCCCTACAAAGGCAATATGCAACTGAAGATGGAGAATATAAACTGAGCCTAGACCCAAATTCAGATGACATATCCTAGGAAAGGTAGCGTTTGCCAAAGCAGCTGCCTTATAGCTTAGAATTGGCCATGGCTAGTGTCTCACGTAGCCAATGCTAATAAGCATTTATTCCTCATCCCATTGCAATTACTTTATTCATCTGTATTCACTTCTGGAGAACAGGGAAATGTTTTATTTATCTTTGTAACATGTAGTGCACATTGCATGGCCCTTTTAATTTAAAAAATGCTGGCTAAAAAAATTGTCTCCTCATATCTTATGTCATTGATTTATGAGTGTTTACTTTTAAAGTTCTTTAAACATATCCAGTAATAAATAGTATCACAAAATTAAATGTAATCCTCATTCTCAAAATAGTAAGAGCTAAATTTTTGAGTACTTACTATAAGACAGACATCCTTTTAGCTGCTTTATAGTCTCCCAATTCATTTAATCCTCTTAGCAATGCTCTGAGGAACCACTTAACAGAGTAAAAGACTAAAGTTTGAGTAAGTTGCCCAATATCACACAAAACTGGTGAAGCCAGGATTTGAATCTCAGTACACTATGGCTCAGAAGCCTTACTCTCATGCTATAGCATGTTAACATCCAGAATCAAATTTTAAATATACAAAAAATGTTTAAGTATACGGCACAAAATCATAAATTAGCTCAGCCATCATTTTTTATATTGCTTTACAATTTTATCAGGGATGGATGATTTAGCAGCACTTACTCTATTGCAGAAGAGGGAAAAATCACTTGACATTCCATTCCTATATAAAATCTAACTTGAAAAACTGTCATCTATGACAATTCTATTACTTTCTTTCCAACAAAATTTAAATAAAAGAATTATTTATTTGTTATAAAAATGGATTCCTGCTGTACATATACCATATTTTTCACATGTGAATTTTTTATATCAATACATATACTTCTTTAACATAAAAAAATTACATATTTTTTAAGAAAATGATTAAATAACTACAGATCTTCATAATGGTATTATATCCCAATAAATCCACCATAAACTAAAAATATCATTAAGTCAAAAATGCATATAATAAACCTAACCTATTGAATTTCGTTGCTTAGCCTTGCTTACCTTAAATGGACTCAGAACTTCCACCTTTAATTGGGCAAAGTCATCTAACATAAAGTTATTTTATAATAAAGTGTTGATAACCTCACGTGATTTATTGAATATTGTTCTGAAAATGAACAGAATGGTTGCATGGGTGCAGAATGGTGGTAAATGTATTGATTGTTACCCTCATGATGGCGTGGTTGACCAGGAGCTGTGGCTGCCCAGCACCAGGAGAGATGATATGCCAGAAGTCTGCAGCCCAGGAAGAGATCACAAATCAAAATCTGAATTTCAATTTCAACTGAATATGCACCACCATAAGTCAGGGCATTTCTGTAGTATTAATGCCAGTCATGGTTCAGGCACATTCATTCCATCCTTATATTCTGATACTTGTACTCTTGCCTTTTAGAGTTAACTAATATTCAGAGAGATCAAGGTGCTTGCCCAAAGTCGAAGAGCAGGGAGGTGGCTGAATTAGGAACTGGCCTGTCTGATTATAAAGCCTACAGTGTTTCTACTCACCAGTGGTCCTCAGCTTTACCCTGTCTGCTACAGATGCAGAATGCACTCTTCAGTATTGTCTCATACTGCAGCAAGTGACACTTCAGTGTGGGCTGGCTTGCTTGGGGTGAAGGGGGTGGGCACTACATCAGCATCTCTTTAAGAGGCAGAGAGCCTAAGAGCTTGTAGTTTGAAAACCTTTCTATTCCCCACTCTCATCTCTATTCTCTCCCAAGTATTATTCTAGTACCATATTCTGGACCCAGCATACATGGATAAACTATATGGAATCCATTTATTCCTTGAAAGTATATGAAAAATGTTGTTTGTTTCCATGTGCATTTCTCTAGGGTTGTGGCTCTTAGCTTGCAGTAGCTGTTCAGAGGAGCCTAGGATCCCTGAGGTCAATCACTAAATGAGCTGAAGATAGTGGGGTAGCAACTAGCCACATGTGACCATTTAAATGTAAATTTAATCAAATAGAAACTTTGGTCCCTCAGTTACATTGTTGAAATTTCAAATGTTCAATAGGCACATGTAGCTTGTGACTGCTGCATTTTTGGACATTGAAAATATGTAACAATGCCATCACCACAGAAAACTCCACTGGATAGCACTATTTTAAAGACTGAAAAATTGAATTTGTCACAAATATTGTTGAATAGGTGAAAAGAACACAGGAACTGCCTCTAAAGTTTTCTTCATGTGGTCACTTACTTTAGATTAAGAGTGAAAGAAGCAGCACAGAAATAAATACATAGATATATAAAATATCCTAGAGATGCCCTACCTTCTCCTTCTTCTTTGATGGACTTTGGTTGAGAAACAGCAAAACACTGCATAGTTTCGTACTTCTGATGTGCTTCCTGGTTATCATGACCTTCCTCTTCTGAATCAGGTAAAGGTTTTACCAGCATCCGACAATTGAAGGTATGGCTGTTACGCCTAGGAGGTTCTCCAGACCAAGATCCCCCATTCACTGAGTAAGGCAAAAGTAATCCAGTATGAAAAAGAAACTGACATCAGACTCACTGCTGTGGAATTATCAAAACGATGTAGGAAACATATGATCACTTTACCTTTCTATAGCACTTATACATTTCTAAATAATTTCATAATCTGGAGGGGAAACGTTCTTGGCTTAATGTTCTAACAATGTGGGAATTTCTTGGGATTTTCACAATGTCTTTTACACTTCTTAATCTTCACCCTGACTCACTCCCTTCAAGTTCAGGCCTTAAATATTTATTATTAGAATACCACAGTTCGCTATATTCAGTTTTCCCTAACTTTGGTTTCTTGGAAATTTAGTTCAATCTACTTGCAGTCCAGTTTTAGGTATCTACCTGCCCCCCATGCTCAAAAATCTGGAAGTGGCATCAACTGTAGCATGCATTAAATTCTTTAGAAAAGGATTTAAACTTGATGTAGCAGAAGTATGAAGTCCATTTGAACTGATAAATCAAAATCCCACTAACCAGCCCCATCTTATCCATGTAACCAGATCTTTCCTATTGCCCAGCACAAGCCTTCCCCACCACCCTCTATACCCAGTTCCCATAGATTACCTTTGCTCCAGCCACCGTATCTAAAAGTCAGACTGCCTCTACTTCTCCTATTCACATTACTCCTGCTCTAAAGTTGAGATCCTCCATGTGTTTAACCAACTACACTAGGAACCTCACACTACCTCGTCTTGCAGATTTTTCCCTTCTGAAATCTTACAGAAATTTCAGTGTATATTCTATAACTTGGCTGTTGCTGAAATACTCTATTGTAGTCGTTTCTGTCTCATGTATATTTCCTCAGTAAGACTGAAAAATCCCTGAGGATACATTGCCAATGTCACTTATTTCTTTTCACGTGGAAAAACTCCATCATACGTCTTCTCTCTTTTAGTATAAATACTCAGACATGTATATATTAATTCAAGAAAGAGACAATAAAAGAGAAGAAAGATCATTTTGGGGGGGAATGCATTAGAGAAATAAATGAAAGAAATAAAAGGATGACTGATTCTGAGAAGTGCAGGGCATTTAATGATCACCAGATCAACGTCCTCATTCTGCAGGTGAGAAAACTCATGTCTAAAGAAATGTTCGGGTGAGAGCTAAAGGAGCTGGAAACAGAACCTATCCTAATTCCCATTTTTGTCTGCTTTTCTTCACTGTTCCTATGCTTTATCTAAAATATATTAGGACTGGTAGGATAATGAAAGAGGGGATCCGAAAAAGGGCCAGTCATAAGATAAGCTGATGAACATTCTCAAAAGTCACTAGGTAGAAAAAGCACAGAAACACGGAAGGTATCATGGTGAATGCAGGGCTCAACCCACAGCCACTGGCTGTAGAGGAATATAAAAGGAAACAAACCCTAGAAAGAAAAAGGAATGCTAAGTTAACTATAAGAAACTGCTTTAGAATTATAGAAGGAATTGTAGCTAGCTTTACATTCCATGCAGACTTTGGGGAAGTTTACTGCACTATCAGCATTCTTAAAAGCGTATTTACATAATGGAGACTTCAAAGAGTAATCAAGAAGAAAGAAAATAGAGTTCTTATTAACATAGGTTAATAAGTAATTTGAAAGTATAAAGAAGTACAATTTAAAGTAAAGCAAAGAGCTCTTCAGACAAGTGAATTAATATATTAATAGCAAACTAATAAGTATAGGTCCTTTGAGGACATCATAAAATTAATAGAGATTTGAAAATATTAGTTACTTGAAATAAAAAATCCCATTTTCTTGTTCATTTACTAGAGAATATAATAAAAGAACCTTGCACAGGCATTCATGTATTTTCTATTACTATTGCAGTCACTTTGAAAAAAGGGTTATCTCTAATTTAGGAAAAACTAGCCATGTCAGAATTTGAAAGGCCCTTTTCTTACCATGGTGGTGACAATAAAACCAGCTAATATAAACAGTTTTAAGAAAAAGAATAGAAATACTTCCTAACTCTGGACTTGACCCTATTCTGTACTAAAAATATGCACTTCTTTTTATCGGTGAAGATGTTCTTAGCATCATCAGTTTAAGTGAGAAAATTAAAAAAAGAACCACTTTGTAAGTGGAAACAGTAATAGTCTAGAGCAGCAACTGAAGCGGGCCCACGCCGTGAATCCCCTACTTTAAAATACAGCTCTTAATAATCACATACACTTTTGGACAGCATCTCCAAGCTGAAGTCAGGAATCTGAAACAGGGAGAGTGGCTAGGGAGGCAGCACCTGATGATGAGACCTGCAGAGTCACTGGAGTCTGTGAAATGGAAGGACCCATTTAGGGTTCCCAGGCTGATAGCACTTGAACTTCTATAAGCCACTTGTTCCTTAACACTTTATTTTTAGAATGCTGTATACACCTGCATACACACTCATTTCACAAGCAGGACTCAAAATAAATTCAATCTCAGACTTCTCATGACTTTCTACTTCTTAGATGGTCATGGAGAAAAAACACAAAACAGAGTCAGCTGGTACTGCATCGGGTGGGAGGCAATCTGATGCCTTCTTAAAAAACAAAACAAACCCCGTGAAAATAGTGGCCATTTGAGTACTTTCCACCTGAATTATTTGCACGTTATTTAAACATAGGTTCAAAACGATCACTCATTCAAGAACAGTATCTGCAGATGCCTTTTTCTCCATGACTTCTAAGCTTAAACACTTCACACAAGCATCTCTAAATCACTTCCCAGTTACTCTTAGAACATGGTTCTACTTTACCCCTGCCAAGCAAGACAGTGTGGGGCCAGGGGGAAGAAGTAAGGGGAAACCCAGCAGATAATCATTTACCTATAGATTTTGGCAGCAGGTTTTTGACAAATTCAGTGTGGTCCCCAACATGCAGGATGCTATATACACTTTTGTTCATCAGCTCTTCTTGGTTATACCTTAAATACTGTGTCACATTCTCTGAAACAAACACAATGTTGCCTTCCAGGTTCACTACAAAGAAGAACCCATCAAGGGCCTAAGGGAAAAGGCACAAACTGTGTTAGAAAGGATGCAACATAAAATCATGTACAATTGCAATGACCCCTTTAAAGGAAACATAATTCGTACGTGGATAAAAAAGAGATCTCTCTCTCCCTCCTTCCCTAGTTTTCAGAAACAATTAACGCATTTTGTCTTGGCAAAATTACTTAAACTTAGTGGGAGAAAGCTAGATCAGGTTTCTTATCACAAACTCAATGACAAATACTAACTGTTAATTTCTCAGAATATAATAATTGCCAAGTAAAAATGTACAGGCATTTATCTGTGTTTTCAAGATGAGATTGGTGTATTCCACAGAACCAAAAACAACTTTCATGTTATCAATTGAACACAAAGTAATTTTGTTGTACTGTTTCTCATGAAATACAATGGTAGGGGTCATAGATAACTTTCCCTCAGTTTAAGGATAAATGCCAAGGAAAACCCAGAAAACTTTAACAGCTTTAAAGCTGCCAGGGTTTAAATGAAAAGAATTGCAGATAATCTCAGGCCTTTAAAGGTACATCAATCCTTTATTGTTTGATGTACAGGGGTAAAGGGTCTGGGAGATGTCTCTCCGATATGATGAGACCTTCATTGGGACCTCAAGCTGAGACGAGGCCAGCACTGTCCTGAGACTGGAAAGGGACTCTAGGTTTTGGTCTCTAACAGTGACAACTGCAAAGTTAATTAACTGCGCCCTCCTGTAGATCGTCAAGATGCCAGTCCCTAATCACCTCAGTAGGCCTGCATAGCCTTGCTCTTTGATGGCACTCCAATCTAGATTAGGGAAGGAGATGAAGAATCTAGAATCATTTCAGGAAATACAGAAAACAGTAATAGCTATTGAACATGTTTACTGTGCCTTGAACACTTTGTGTCATTTTAATATTTACAGCTCGGGAAGGACTGTTTTACCTTTTCCAATTTACAGGAGGAAGAAATTGAGGCTCAAAGAGGTTAAACGATTTGTCCAAGCTCTTGCAACGAGTCAGTGGCAGAGCTGGAATCTGACCCAAAGTCCATGTTTTCAGTTGCTGTGCAGCACTGGGTCTACAGCAATATTTGCCCCAGTCCACTTCCTATCATGTTCGCCTTGGAGACGCAAAGGTTGAGAGTTCAGTGAATTTCTCTTAGGTACTCCTCTCTTCCCATTTGATCCCTTCTTGGCAGAGCTCTGTTTTATGGATCAGGTGAGTGGTCAGGACTAGAAAAGCCATGACAATGACCAGGCCTACCTTGAAACAGGGCCACCTGCTCTACCCAGTTTATGCCACACAGTTTCTCCATGCTGTGGATTTACTACTATCTTACATGAATGTTGTACATACTGATATAAAAATGTGTAGGATGGGGCATAAAGTGTTTACTCTTCCCCTAGTTTGTTTTTTCTTTAAGTTATTATTTAACAGGCTTCTATTTTGTGAGAGTTCTTTGAATGTATTTCAATTTAATTCTATTTTCATCATAAAACTAAGTGCTCTCTCAAATTAGAATTGACCATAAGGTACCAGTGAAAGACTATTTTTTAAAAAATGCAACACCCTTGATTTTAAGGTC
This sequence comes from Manis javanica, assembly GCF_040802235.1. Taxonomy (NCBI): domain Eukaryota; kingdom Metazoa; phylum Chordata; class Mammalia; order Pholidota; family Manidae; genus Manis; species Manis javanica. The sequence continues at coordinate 158,172,832 of NC_133157.1, forward strand.
TTCTTAAAGATTGTCACGTTTTCCCAATGGTATAAATGATACAAAGGGCAAAGAAAGACTGTATGTAAGTGGCCTTCCATCAGAGACTAGCGTCAGCCCCTGAAAGCCTCACTGGAGTGTGTACATGCATGTGTGAGTCTGTGTGGGGGATACGAAGCAGGTCAGCTCATATGTACCAGGTGTCTTTTTAAACTCACTGCTTTAGATGTATACATAACAGGGATTTTCATAATTATATTACCTATAGTTCACTTTTGCAAGTGCATATAGCTTCTTCCCACTGCTTTAGTACCATGGTAAAAAGACTGATTTGTGGTGTAGTATAACTGAAAGATGAAAGTGTTTCACCTTATAAAACCGTGTTTTTTTAAAGCTCACTATGATATGCTCTGATGAGAAAAGCTGACACGTGGTTTTGTTGCCTAGCAACCACTACGCTATGATGTAAGCATGAGCCTGCGTCTATGTCTAGGAACAGTTCAGCAAGAACATGTTTTCCCTGTTTAAATTATTACACATCAACAGGGACAAGGGCTTAAATTTAAGCCTCAAGTCACTAGATTCAAGCATTAGTTCTCTAACATATTTAGCACTGAAGTCCTGCCACACAAGTACCCACTCAGTGCTGAATACACTGAATTCTCAGAAGACTATTTTGAAACAGCAAAAATGTTGGTTTGATTTTTTGAGATAAGGCCTACTGATATCTAGCAATCTGATCTCTACAATCAATGAACTTGCTAGCTCTCGAAGGGCTTGAATCACAGCCTTGTGGGTACTCCCAGCCTTTCTTTTTAGAGGCGTCAAAAGTTTCCCCAGGAGTTTCTGCCCTACTTTAATTTTCCCTCACCTAAGGAATAAGCAGATATATGGGAATTTCCTACTTTTAACAATTTAGATTACCATAATTTTCAAATCAATTTTTCTGTAACTCAGAAGTTTTTTTGTTATCAGAAGCTACCTATTTTCTTTCATCTAATCTAAATAGTCTGCTTAGCATTTTCTAATCTGCTTCTAAGAACCAAGGAGGAAGTAGACTCTCCAACCTTCCACTGCCTTTGTTGACTCTGGAAAATCAAGTTGTTTTTGCTCTTGAAAATTGTAGTTAGATGTTTTCAAGCCAGTGAAATACAGGAGAAATACGCAAGGACAACATGGGGTCATTTAAAAGTCTTTTGGCTATCAGGTCCAGCCCCAGGGAATGAATTCTGTCATTTCTAAATACATAGATGGGGTCAAACGATCTTCACATTTTTTCTGTGCTCTCCCCACCCTTGTAATTAATTACATGGTAGATTTTCACAGTATTAGTTTCTAAAAATAAAAATCGTCTTATGTGCCAACTGAAGAAAAGGGACAATTATTGGTTATCTTTGCTGCTGCCGCTGGTTATGTGATTCTACAGTGACGATGCTGCAAAGCTGCTGGCCATGCGGCACTTTTCAGTCTCATCATAATCATCAGCAAGTAAATTATCTTGAGAACTGACATAATTTATGTCTCAGGGCTCTCTGCCTCTTGTTATATATTCAGTGACATTTTTTCCCTCATCTTATCATAGCCTACATCTTGAATTTTAATTTTGGAATAGGTACAGTAAAGTACTTGGTGTTTAATACTGCACTAGTTAATAAAATAGGTGGACTTCACAAATTCTAGACTGTAGTCTGGTCATAAAACTTCCTAAAGTTAATAAGAAACAGGCAGTTAAGACCAACCATTGCATTTGTGATGCTTATCTTAAAAGTTCTGTTTATTACTTCAGTGTTCATCTTTATGAGATTAATTAGTCTGAAGTAACAAAAATCAAAAATAAAAAGTGTTAAGTCTCTGGCCCTCAAATTTTAACCTGTATATACAAGCATATGCACATGGCATATATAAAATCTAAGAATTTGGTGAACATTTTAAGCTAACATATATTATCTCACAGAATTTAACAGGACTTTTGAACACTGTTTTCCAAAATGAATGCTTGACTGACAGTGAAAGTCAGTCAATTATAATCTAATCTAATTAATTTAATTTGGTATTTCTTCTTTGAAATGTATATATGCTGGAATCAGGGGCCTGAACATACATGCATAGTAAACTCAAGAGGTCAGCAGTACTTTAACCTCAAGAGTGAAAATTAAGTGTGGATTATCCTTAAATTATATTCACCTGTAAGTTATATGCAATAATAAAAAGATCAGCATTATAAAATACAGAAACAAAATGAGGATGTGCACCTCCAGCATCATGGGCCCCAGCGCATCCTTGTCGATGACACCCTGCCCTGTAGATGACACATCTGACTTCTGCACTTCGTCTATGTTCGCGGCTGCTGCTTTCTCTGCAACAAACACAAGTGTGAGATGACAACACTCTCTCAAGGACAGAGTGACACAGAAAACATTTTTATTGTAATGATTTAAAAAATCTCTAGTGGGATCTGCTGTGGCTATAAAAGAGTTAAGAGTACATTCCCACTGCCATCGAATAGAAGAAACTGCTGATAGCAGGAGCCAGAGCATTAACTTTGCACCTCCAGAACCTGTGGCTCAGACCCCCTTTACAGGCAGCTAATAAAATGAGTTTAGTGTTTTCATGCTAGTCCCTGACAAGCATTTTTCCCAGATTGCAAAACTGCTATATACTATGGCACAATTTGTCTCTACTCAAGAGACTCCCCTAACTAGGATAACGAAGGATCTGTTGTTCAGAACTCAGTGGCATAATCTGAGACACATTTGCACATATTTGAAGAAGGAATAAAAAAGGAGTCCTCATCTGCTGTGGCTGCTACCATGTGACTCTGTGACGACTCCCTTGACTCTTGTACTGTTCCATTTCTTATCACATTCACATTTAAAGTCACTAGAAAGATTTGGTTCTTGACTTAATTAAAGGTGCTTAACGATTTAGGGCAGAGGCACCCTATCGAGTACCCAGAGAATTTCAGCGGTTGTTCTTTTATCCAGCACAGGGGTGCACAAGATGTGTGGGGCAGCTTTCAGGCCCACAAGGTCCGGGAAAACGGTCCGTTGTGGACAACTCTCAGAGAAGTAATAGATGCACTGTTATCAGTAGATATGTAACTAGTTATTTCAAGAACACCAAAAAGTTTAAAGTGTCATAGATACGTATCATCAACTTGCTAGAAAATAACACAGAAACAATGTGCCAATTACTTATACCTGAATAAATTATATCCTTGTTTACACTGCATGTTATCATTGTAATTAAATACAAATATAGAAAATGTACATCATTTTAGTACTCAGAATTAACCTGCTTTCAGGATGTTAGTAAATTTTGCTTCTTCTTTTTAAATAAATTTTACATAGTATTGTGAATATCCAGAAAGCTTAACTTGTACCTGAGAAACAACTGGGAATTATGCAGGCCCTCCACCTCTTCCACTTCCATGATGAGTGCATCCACATTGTACATTTATCAGTGCAAAGGGGAAGATGTGACCTGTGTGCTTCAAGTCTAAGCTCAGCCACTTAATAGAAGTATGAGTCAGAGCAAGTCACTTCAACCTTTTAAATCCTTCGTACCTGTCATCTGTACATCATGGACTGTGACAATAGTAAATGGGGTTGATGTAAAACACATTCTAAAAACTAGAGCTTACAAATACCACTTACTACTAGCATATTTATTTGTCTTTGTTCTTCCTGAGTTCCAAATATAGTAATTTCTTTGCAGAGCTTATGGTCAGCAGATTGTACCTGCTTTTTCAACTACTTTACAGTCCTGATTCATCTCAGATCTAAGTAATTGTGATCACTATTAGGGGAAACACGACTTGTCCAGTAACCTTTATGATTCAATATTGGGAGACGTTGTCAGTCCTCACTTCATTTCTTTTCCTTGCTGTCTTCCCTACTCTTGACTGTTAGCTTCCTTTATGCCTGTCCTCTTTGCCGGCTTGGTCTCTGCCCAGTTCCTCAGCCTCAACCAAGGCAGGAAGTATCTCAGGCTCTCCAGACAATTACTGCATATGACCCCCCAGCCCCACCCATACCTCACTTTCCTAGAATATTTTTCATTGCCAAATGTATTTCCAATAAATGCATACTGGGGCACACTATTTTTTTTTCTTTGCCAGTTCATTCTGTTACAGCTGTAGATTTCTCTTCAGTTTCTGCTCACTTTCTTACCCACTGGTCTAGGGATAGGACTGGCACTATTAATAGCTGCTTCATCTAAACTAACAGCCCTGCTCTGCCAAGGTCCGAGCAGGCTTCAGGCTCAAGGACCCTGAGTTTCATTAATACTCAGTCTTAAAACTCATATAATCATTATTATGTATTTATGTGGCCCTGCTGCATTCTCATTTGTTTTTTTGTCTTCGGTACTGTGGCAGTCAGTGGGTAGGAGCAATGTACTCACACATGTACAAAGTGATCGGCAGCCCTTCTCCCGCCTCCTGATATTCAGAGAACCATGCTCCCATCGGCAGGGTCTTTCAGCAGCAGCAGTGATTCTCAAATTGGAATAGTATGCTTGAAAAGACCTCCCCCAGAGAGGGTCTATCAGAATTTGCAGACTGAGAAGAATTTTGCATGAAATTCTGATCCATCTAGGAAGGTACCCTCTGCTTCCCACTTTCTGAGGTGAAAGAGTATATTCCATGAATAGTACGTTCTCCCCACCAGACGGTAAGTTTCATGAAGGGGGGACTGTATTTTTATCTTCTTCAATGACTAGTACTGTCCCTATGTCAGAGGAGGATCATTTAATATAATAGCTGGTGGCTGACCGAAAGGCTAGCCCTCCTGCTGGTACTTCTTCCCAGAAGTTTAAGAGGGAAGTGGAGTGGAAAAAGGATGGTGGGGGGACAAGAAACTGATTATCCCTTTCAGATCCACAGGCCCTCCAGGGATGAATAGGCAGAAATATGGGGGAAGGGCTTCCTGAGAAGAACCAGTCTGATATAACCAGTCATCTTGTCTTGCCTTAGTAAGTTTCAAGGCATCTTATGTTCTCACAGTGTCCCCAAGTCTCCTATCCTCCCACTGGTAAAACTGGTGATTTCATTCTTTTTAAAGAATGGATTTAATTCACGTTAATCTTGGGGGAGAGCTAGATATGAAGCAATAGCTGCTTATCACAAAGGCAACTCTGTACCTATCACTGACTACCAGAAAACATCAGGCTATTTGTTATATGAGATTCTGATATCACAGTAGTAATAAATTAGTGTTTTCTGTGGTATCTATAATAATGGCTGCAATTCAAGGCAACATGAATATAAAATAACAATGTTTATGATGATCCATTCCCTAGTCTTTTAAAGACAACCAGTATGCCTTCTGAGATGTTTACATTTGGAGGATCTGATCATCCTTCTGAAGACCCCAAATTCCCTCAATTCATCAGTTAATATTTTGGGGAATTTTAAAAACTCAAACTTAGAAAACCCAATCATGCAGGTACCTAAAAGACTGATAAACTTTCAATGCCAGGGTATTCTAAATATTCTAGCAATATATGCTCTGGCACTGAATTTTAGACTTACCAGGAAATATGTAGAATGCGAGTCCTATCTGCAGAGCATTTTCTTTTATTTTTAGGATCCTACAGATCAGACATAGGGTAAGGGTCTAAAATTTAAAGTAGGTGCTGATTTAGATCTGACAAAACATATTTGGGCTCTGCTGGAAAGCCTGGGTAAAACTAATTATTGTCCTGAAATATTATTTGTAATAATAAATGTCACTTATTTTCCCCTTTAGAATATTCAACTGATAAATCTTCAAAAGGAGAAATGAAGCAGGTAACAATAAGTCCCCGAGGATGAATGGCCCCATGAGCAAACTGGCCAGCCACCACAGCCCCAGGGCAGTGGTCTCCAACCACGTGTCTCCGGGTGTGGCTCTGCGCCTCCCTCCCTAAGCCTGTGATACCAGTAGAGCGAAGAATTCTACCCAGCCGAGAGATCACATTTAGCTGGAAGGGCAAAATGACTACAACTGAACCAAACAAGAACAACTTCGGGCTAAACTGCAAACAAATTTCACGTTCAAAGGGGAGATAAATATGGGCGGACATGGCTCAGAATATGTCGCATACGTTCTCACTGGCTGGATTCTGCAGGATATGCGAGTGGATGGCAAACGCCAACGGCCTAACAGCCTAACAGGAAAGCGGTAGGGGTGGATGTGTGGTATCGAGTGTTGAGGAAACTGTAGCCAAGCCTTTGAAAACCAATGTTAAGGAACATTAGCAAGAAGTTTGTCTATGCTGGAATTCTAGGAATCCCTGAATTGAAAACAACACACATATCAATTTAAAATTATATTAGTAGAACACGTGCTTTGAAAGAAAACTTTAAATGAGTGTTAATTATTTGGATAGAACTTTGGAAATACTCCAATATTTACACAATACTATTCGTATATAGTATATAGTAAGAGAATGGGAAATTTTCACTACTCATAGAGTAAATAAATAAGAAGGTAAAGAATTTAGGGCTTTTCACTACTATCCCTACGAACTTTTTACATATATGCATTTTTCAGCTTGTCATCTATTATTCAATTCTGTACTGAATTTGTGCTTTGACCCTTTCTCAATATTAATGAGAAAAAAAATCAACACTATCAAGTGATAGAAAATACCAGAAATATGGCTTTACCAATATGATCGGAATCTAAATTAAACTGGTCCTGAGTTTATGTTACTCGGGTACTTTACATGAAGTAATTACTACCTCTGTTCAATGTTCAGTTGAGCCTTGAAATTAAACAGAAGGAGGAAAAGGACTCCTTTGAGATATGCTATTATGTTAACTGGACATACACTGGTATCTTGATAAAATGCTTCAGTAATGAGTATGCTATATTTATGAGTCAGATATAAATATGCTTAAATCCTCAGCTATATTTATACTTCTGTAAGTGCAGCATTACTACACTGAAATACACTAATATTTTTAAATTAGGCAGTTTTCTTCAGCGGTCACAAATTATATTTAATTTTCTATATTTTGCATCCATTAACCATGAAAATACATTAGGTTACAAAAATATTCCTCAGTAAACTCAACAGTAGAATGATTGCCCCAGAGTTTCATATGATCAAAACCTATGAAATCTCATCATTACAGATGGAATACTTAAATCAGAGAAGAGATGATGAAATTTAATTTTCAGGATCTACAAAAAGGTTTCTCCTTCATGCCTTGACTTCCATTTCTTCCTGCTGCACTTTAACCATTAAAGTTATTCCTTTTGGATAAAGAATATGACCTAAGAGAGAATAACAGTGAAAATAATAATTGTCCTTTTCTTCCTCACTCTCAAAAAGATAAAAATATAAGATAGCTATGATCTTTCTAATAGCACATTTTTACAGATGCAAAGCCCTGATTAGAGAGACTGTCCAAGGATGCCTCTATAATATTTCTCCAAGTGTCCCTTCCCTCCTGGGTGGCTGCTTAGAGACCAATCCTATCCAGATCCTACATTTGCCTCCATTCCAGAAATCCAATACCAATTAAATTTCCAGTTTCAAAGCAAAGAACAAAACCCCATCTCTTCAGGGACCATGTCAAGATGAGTCATACCACAAACAAGGAGAAAATCACTAATCTTATATTCCATATGTTTTTCTTTATAAGTAATTATTATTCATGTTTTCTCTCAGGACAAAAGGAAAAGTGAATAGCTATGCATTTGATCTCTAGAAATATACAAGGAAAAACAGGTACTTTTTGAAGCAGCTGGATTAAATTGCTCTTTATCACTGGCATCTACAGGCCTAAATTTGAAAGTAAAATTTAAGTTTTCTGGTGAGAACAGCAACAAATCAGACACTGTGTTTCTAGCAAAAAAAAAAAAAAACTGATTTATGTTTAAACAAGTACAATTAACTATTTTTAAATTATGAAGTATTTTTTTAAAACAGTACTTTTTAAAAAAGACTTTTATATGTTCTTCTAAAACATCATTTATTGATTTTTGGTAACTTATGAAATCTTGTATTGTTATGAAGTCTCGTCTTTTTGTTTATTAGGCCATGGAATGGTGAACGACATTCAAAAGACCTTTCCACAAAACGCCACTGGAACAGAGTCCTGTCTCCTCTCAGGGATGGCAGTTGTGGCTCAGGGGACAGCAGCAGTCAGTATGAACCACCACGCAGGACTCAGACACCTAAATGTTGTTTGCTGTCTGCCCAGCAGAGGGACAGGAAGGAGGTTTATATGCTTTCCTTCTTCATCTTGTTCCAAACATCCAAAGAGGCCATGGAAAACTTGTAGAAATTAGCCTATCTATAAAAAGTAAGAATTCAAAAAAATACCAGTTCCTCACTCTGTAAAAAAAATAGTCAACTGAAAGATAACCAACAGGGTGTTTACATATATATAGAATTACAACATTGTCCATGTTTTGACCTCCCTGACACGTAAGTGAAGTAAAGACTTCAAAAAATTTTTTTTGTTTAGTCAAACATGAGGATAGTTGGACTTACTGAAACAGTATTATTTAAAATAGGAGAATCTTTGACTAAAGTGGAACCTGATACTTTATGCAGGTTTTGTTATTTATTCCACTGCTTCAAAATGAGTAAAATCACTCACTCAGAAACTATCAATTTTTCAGTAGACTGATGTCAAACACAAGTCTAATCACCTCCACAACAAATTTTAAGACTCTAGTGGGAATACATCCACAATTTTCATCTTTTCTTGCATTTTGGAACTGGATGATTTCAGGTGAAGTGACTGTTAAACCTAGTTAAGAGGGAGACCCATGCAGAGCAAAGAAGTCATTGAAACAGTGACAGGCAGTTTCTGGCCAAGCACTATAGATTAAATATTACAGGAAAAGTTATGTAGTATCTCAAAGGTTCTAGAAGGTAAAACCAGAGAATTATGCATCTGTACCAACTAAAATTAGAAAAGCTGCCATATGGCTCCGTGAAGCCAGCAGCGCATTCTTATTCATTAGGAAGCATTCTGCTAACATAAAAACACAAGGCCCTTCCTGTGCTCTCCAAATGTGTTTATCTTTTCAACATTAATGCACTATATATCATCAGGCTGCTGAAATCTCCTGCCGTGCATACTAAAAACGTGCAGCTGCACTTTCTTTAGTAGTGGGAGGAACCTAAGTCCCAAGTTGCCTCCCTCCCTTTCTGACATTGAGCTTCTTGTTCACATATCATAGTTTGCCTTCAGCTGAAGAAACAGCAAAATTAACCAATCTCCACCCAGCAAAACCCCTTCAGTCCGCTTCAGAGAAACATGCTCGGTTTTGTTTTCCTCCATGGTAAGGCATGACTACTTCGGTAGAAACAATAGCCCACAGATTTGAAACGTACAGGCCCACTTTTAAAATTCATGTACTACACTCATCAAGAGAGAACACAGTAACCAGATTAGACTCTGGATATAACTGGCTAGAAAATGCTTTTGCTCATAAGAATTATTACTGAATCTGCTGTCACCAATACATAATTCTATTTAGTAGCCCACTTCACATATTTACCTATCAATACTGAATGTACTGACAGGGAAAATAGACAATGGACTGTCTTTTGCAGTAAGCCATATATCTAACAATTTGTCCAAAATCTCTTTGTTTTACATAATCTCAATAGGCCTACACTACAAGACAGATCACAGAAGTTAACAAAAGTCAGACACACAGTAAACCACATTGACAGTGAAAGACCTCTCTTTAAATCCATGGAAGCATGGCTTCAGAAATACTGCAAGTTAATCAACCGAAAGGCAACGAGTGCATGTCATTCAACGTCTTAGGTCGGTCGGCATTCATTCATTCACCAATGTAATATGTATGTCTCTACTTCACTCTCTCAGTGTTGAGAGATAAGGCAAAATAAAATATGAAAACTGCTTATTTACTGTTAATTCTAATTTACTAGTCTCAGCTAGCTAACCTTTAGCACTTATCTGAATAAGGAAATGGAGGAGTCATAATTTGTTGAGAAGGCTGAAAGGTGAGATTGAGACTAGATGAATGCAGAAAAAAAAATCGATGGGTGTGAAAGAAATGATAAGTGAAGTTCTAATTCAGCACTGAACTAGAATATTTAAGGGCAGCTTCTTAGAGGACCAAACTATAAAAATGTTTTCTTTCTTTCAAATACGTGTTAGTTAACTCAAGCAAGGCTGACAATTACTAGACAAAAGCCCTTAATTAATTTTCTGACAAATAGGTTAAAATGTAGAAATTATATAAAAAGGTGTTTCTAAAATCTTTAAAAAGACTTTGGTCTATGTAGTGTAAATATCCTTATCTCCCGAATCATTGTTCTGTTCACTGGCACCGCAATCCTCATCTCCGTCTCCTACCTCACATCCCAGCAGTATCCATTACTTATCCCTCCAGTTGCATCGTGCTGTATCAGGACTGCCAGCATTTCCTGAGTCTGTTCCACCTGCACAGATGCCCTTCCACTCGTTCTCTATGAAGATCCCACTGCTGTTCCAGAAGCTCATTACAATCAAGGTAGGTTGCCTTCCTGTGTCTCTGCAATGCCCTGTGCTGGCCCCAGGCTAACAGCCCACCCACCCTAGCTTTTTGAAATGATTGATCTGTTTTCGTATCTGTCCCTTTCCCTGCATTGTTGGCCCCTGGGCTACAAGAGAAGTCTTTTTATTTGCTGCCTGGCACACAGTGGGTATTCAATAATGTTTGTGTTAATATTGAACCGGTCTACAGCTGTAGCTGAAATTCAGTATAGCCAGGATCTCAAAATCGTAAATGCGTCTTTAGTGGGGATCTGTTCTGAAGAGCTTTACTGTATACTTAACATAATGGAGTTTTATTTTAAGATCTGATTTCTGGAGTCAAAGCATCACATTGAAATGGGATGAGAAAAAAGGTCAGATCGTGTGCTAAAAGCACTGGGATAATTCCTGTGGTGGGCAGGCCACTGGGAAAAGCATTTCATAGGGAAGAAGTCACCAGTGCTCTTTCTACACCTGAGAGATCAAGAAAAACAGAAACAGACTTTTTAAATCCAGACTATCACCTAGGAAGTTACAGCTTGCCTTATAAAAAAAAAGGTAGTTTGGCATCATGGAGTTTTTATCAGACTCAGGGATTTTCCCAGACACTCTTAGCCCCTAAGAAAATAAACCAACCCAGGAAGGGTTCTACAAATCACCCATTTGCCTGGGAACCCAGTATAAAAGAGCACTTCATCAGGTTTCCTATTCCTCCCACACAGTGGGCTGGGAGAAGACCCGGCTCTGAGCCAGAGGGGCCACAGAGAAGGCGAGAGCAGGCGGAGGGAGGGCTGAAATCCCTGGAGAGGCAGACAAAGTTCTTTCTTTTCTTACTCAGTTTTGTACACCCAGTGATGAACACAATGTTTACCACCATAAAGATGTGCGACAAAGCACAGGGAAGAAAGGGACAGAGGCGGCAACGAGGGGAAGGAAGGAGGTTGGTTTTCCTCCTTCCCATTATCCCTTTTTGCTGACGCCGCCACAAATCCTCTTCTCCTTTGCCTGTTCACAGGGCTTCAATCCCAGGCTTCCACTTTCCCTTAGCAGTAGATGTGCAGAGGGACACCTCCCGGAAGACTGAAACCCATCCTCGGACCACCTGGCCTTCATTTGTCCCTTGAGGCCATTCTTCCATGCCCTGGTGTCCAGTGCTCCCCACTTCCTTCTCACTGGCATGCATCTTGCTCTCTGATTCACATAATGTTCTGCTTGTCAGACCTGCTGGCTTTTTTCTCCCTATGTTCTTCTCCCATCTGTATATCTTTTCCTTCTAGTTTTTCTCTTCAGACACAGGACCTGATGCCCTGTGCCTCCTAATGAGATAGCTACAGCTAGCTGTATAGATAACGCTGGTCACATCTCCACCCCTGGCCCCCACCCAGCCACAGTGATTCTAACAATACCACAGGGAGGCTGAAATCCCTGGTTTCATTTTGCCTACTGCTATCCACTCTCAGCGACTCACTTGCAGCCTTTGCTTGAGCAATCATGGGAGGACCTCATGGACATGCTTTTAAAAAGCAGGTGTTCCCAATTCAAAGCACCTAATGCAAAAAGCTGATAATAGAACAGAGAATCATCTAATTTAGAGACCAAAACATTAAATTATGCTAAATCATAACATCCTAGTAGAGAAAGCAAAGCATTGAGAACAATGGGAGAACTGCATAAATATATGTAGTTCCATGGCTCTGGCCAACCATGGGAGGCAGGGGGACATGGGGCTGAGAGGAAGGCATACTATCAGGGGATTAAGGCAATGAGAATTTCCAAGTATGAAGAAAATGACTGTAAAGGTGAACGCAGTGTCCAAAGCAAGAGCTCTCTGTGGACAGGGACCAGAGTGGGCCTAGTACCTGCCCAGAAGGCACAGGGGCCCATTCTAAGAGGCAGGCTCCAGAAAATCTTACAGTCCACTACCACTACCACAATCTCTGATAGGCAAAAACCCCTAGTAGCTAAAATGAGGTTCTTTCTAGATCACCTTGGAAGGTTAATAACCAAGACATAAAAACTAGCTAATTCCTTTGTGAATGCTCAGGAAGGAAAGGAAGTGACTGTTAAGAGTAGGTCTTGCCTCAAAGCCCATTTCAGGCACTTTTGAACAATCACTAAAGGCAAAGTGTACCATTTCTGTGACTCTGAAACTACCATCATGGGCTTTTTCACCAGTCCTTCTCTGTATGTTTGTTTCATGCTCTGCCTAATCCAAAAATGATTATTTCTGCTTTAGTTGTTGTTTTTTTAACCTATTAGGAACTATGTATTGGAATGAGGCTACCTAACAGTTAAAAAAAAAATGCATACAACACTGTGGATAAAATCAAAGTTCCTGTGGTCAGGATTCTCACCTGGCCCTGGTTGGCTAGCTCACTACACATGTGTGGGCAATACATCATTACTGACTCTATAAATAGCCCTACCCAGTGCTCTGGGTGACACGGTGGTATGGCTGCAAAGCTGCAGGATAGCAGAGCAGAGGGAGTGGTAGCAGTGCCCATGACAGAGATTGGGACAGCTGTGCAGGCAGAGAGGCCCAGAGGCAGAAACCAACTTGCTGCATGCAGACTCACTCTGAGTGAACGTGATTTTAGTGACTGACCTGCCACCATGGGAATAAAGTTGGGTATAACCCTTTCACCCCAAGAACGTTCTACTGTCATGTCTTTTGTCACACTGAATCCATAGTGAACTTGCCCAGGGCTGAAATGCATTGGCAAGTCAAACACAAATAAAAAACCTAAAAAAATTTTTATATACTTCTTTCAGAGAAATCCAGTTTGGGCAAAGGAACCCAGGTTTATTCTCCAGGGCTGCAGGGAGAAAGGACAGAGTGAAAAGTATAGAATCATGGTTCTAAGAAGGATTTGACTGTCAGAACACCTATGCTCTCCAAAACAGAACTTCAGTGGGAGAAGCTACAGAATGTCATTTTTATGTCACATAAAAACAGAAGTTTTAATCTGTTCTATTCAAATGCTTGAAATACTTTTGATTTGAACCATTTTTACATACGAAAGTGTGGTTAATCCCTCCCTGCCAACTAATCTCAAATTGGTCCTAGTCTTTCTGAATTTGGGTTGTACAGCATCAGGGCTGACCATGAAGAGCAAGGTGGGACAGAGCTGCTACATGCGATTCATCCTTTGCACTGAGATTATCAGGCCCCTCTGGAAGGCCAGAGCTGCCACCTTAGGAAGGCATCTTGAACTATCCAGACCAAATGTGAAGGATATCCTGGTATAAAAAAGGATCCGACTTGTTTTGAAGGCTAAATATATGGCACAAGGGAATTTTATAAAGCAAGGTTTCCCACAAAACAAAGAGAAACTTGGTTTGTGTTTGTAAATTTTCCATACACATACCCAAACTCTATCTGACTGTGGAGAATGATCACTTAATTTAGAGTAAGAGATCAAGGGAAAAGAAAGAATGGGAAGCATTTGGGATAGAATCCTAAAGTCAATCTTCCTAATTTTCTAAAATACAAAATTTCTGTATCATTATCGTAGTATCCTGAGTTCAAAAGATGTTCTGAAAAGAGTTCTGTAATATATCAATTAATAGTTACTGTACTTCATAATGACAATAGGAATAGATTTTAATACATCTTTAAAGTGACCTTTTAAGTACCTTATGGCATGAAATCTTCCCAATTTAAGCAGAGTTGCAATGAATCATCAACCAACAATCCAAAACTATTTAAAAGCACCAGGCAATTCAAAGAAAACAAGAGTCAGCTTTACTCAAGAAACTGACTTGCCTCACCAGGAAGTAGGAGCTGAAGTGGGGGCCTTAGAAACCAGCACCTGCAGATGTTAAAGCCCAGTAGAAGTGTGGGCAAGAGGTGATCATAATTTGGAGGAGGCCAAAGTGAAACTAACAAAGGCCAACATTTACAAAGATCCCTAAATTTGGTACCCTGACTACCTTTTCAATAACGAATACTCTCCTTTATGTATGGTCCGGTAATTCTCCAGCAAATTTTTTAGGTTAAGGGTGAAAAACATCATGATAATAACTCCAGCAATTTAGTAATTCTCTCAGATGTTATATCTATGTGCTCATGAACACAAACACTAAGCAGCAAAATCTGCTGCAAAAAATTTTTTAAATTATCTTTTCTAGTCTGACGATTTTGTTCTCCAACAAAGTTGATGGAAAAGTTTAAGCCACAACTGAAAGACATACAGACATGAATATGAGTGCCATAGCTATCTGATGGATAAATCCAAAATAAAAATTGGAGGTTAATTGCAGTTTTCCATATAGGCCATGGAATATCAAAATTACCCAATTATAAATATGAAAACAGACATAATAGTATTAAGTCACTCCCTATCAAATTAAATGGTTTAAATTAGCTTGAAATTAGTTGTTTTACATTTATTAGTCATTAGAGAGAAGTTCCCCACTATTCACAACCCTTCAAATAGTAAAATAAAATCTTCATAAAATTATTCCTATTTTCAATTTTAACTGTCCTACTTAAGTTTCAAAATGCTAGATGATTTAGTATGATGCTGTTCATCAAGACTTAAGCAAAATTCTACCCAATAGAATTGATACACAATCTTAGTTTCAAGTATACAACACAGTGGTTCAACAGTTATCCATATTATTAAATCCTCACCCCCCTAGAGCTGTTACTATCTGTCAACATAGGAAGATGTTACACAATCATACCCAAAAGCATTTTGAAACAGGTTTAGCTTCAACATATATGTACAGTTTGATTCCAGAAACCTGTTTTTGGAAATCCAGCCTGTCAGGTGTTGGTGAGGTACATAAAGTGATTGAAGATAACAGATATGACAACCAAGCAGGTCCAGTTTCGGGGGCCATAGCAAGAGCCTGACACCTGGACTACAAGATGGTGCAGTAGTCAAGCAACATGTATCTCCCACCTCTCAAGACAGTCATGGATTACTTTTCCAAACCATATTGTTTGTTATTTTTTTATTGCATCAACAGACACTGGGATTCCCAGAAACTAGAATGGTAGCAGTTGTTAACTCTGTGTTACCAAGGAAAATATTTGGTTACATCTAGGGTTTCCTGAGAGCAAGTGACCTCTATCTTTTCCAAGCTTAAAATGCTGTAAGGCTTTGCTGATTCAGCAAAGCACTCCATAATCACTTGCAAAATGCCCCTGCCTCACAGGGATGTTATGAGGCTTAATAAGATAATGCATGTGTAACACATGGAGCTCCACAGAAGAAAGGCGCTAAGTAATAGTATTAGTCTGCATCTATTATTATGTACAAGCAATCTTACAAAGACAAGAATCCAGGCCTGTTAACGAATTACAAATACAACAGTTTAAATAATGTAATAAGAACAACTGTATGACAAAGAAAAATGTGAAATCATTCCTGTAAAAATGGAAGGAATGGGCAGACTTCATAAGGCTAAGTGAAAATGAAAAGAAAATAGAACCAGACAAGTTTCTACTAAAAGAAAATTACATCTTTGTGACAAAACAAATTAAATCAGAAATATAAGAATATATTTTATCAAAGCTATCCTGAGACACTGCTATTAATCAATTAACTTCAGTATCATTTCCTTGGTTTTTCTCTCAATAAAATTTGTAAAAAAAAAAATCACATCCAGTATTAGCAGTGATAAAATTTGTTGTTCAGTTATCAATGGTAACACTGAAAACCTAAACAGTCCTTATTGTAAAACATGAGTACTTTACCAAATATAAATTTATTTTTAAAACACTAAAATAATGCTGCCTTTTTTTCCCCCACAGCATTTGTCTCCTAGATGGATAACACCTGTTTCTCGTCCCTCTGGGGGACAAGATTTTATTGAAATTCAACTGGGGTGTCTCCAAAAGAACAGGCTTGGCTGTGGTGCCATTGCTGTCCCTGGATAGCTAGACCGTGACTGGGGCCTTCTTCATCCCTGGGTCATTTCCTTTGGGAAATCTTCCTGGAATCTCAGGGGATCCAATTTTTCACCTTCGCTCTATTTCTCTGTATAACACTGCCATAATATAACTTACTATAGCAGACTTTCAAGTTCTTGAGTCCGAGATTTTTTTTTTCATCCTTGCATCCCCATCCTCAACATCAACTGCTGACCCATGTAGATACTCAATAAAAGTGAGTAGAGCTGATCCACAATCTGGAGAAGCAATGCAAGGAGTACATCAGGTGGCCTGAGTAGGTTGTACAGGATCTGCTTCAAGCTCACAGATGGCACAAGGGATTTTAATTTCAAATTTTTCTTTGTAATTTTGTCAAAAAAATATTATTTTGTGCTTAAAGGAAACATAAACACGGTATTGGATGGTGAGAATGCAAAGAAAAGAAAGACAGGCCTTGCTCTCCGGTGTGGGTTGAAGGCACTTTGACAGGGTTATGCCAAGTGCTGAAATGGGGTTAGAGGATTGTCTTTTTAAAGTATGGCAGATTAATGCAATAAAAGAAAAATGAAATTGATAAACTTGTAAGGATTAGAAGGTTTTTCTTATTTATTTAGATGGAAGATACAGCTTATTTGGAAAGTTAAGTTCAGGAAACAGCATTGATCCAGATGCTGAATGAAGAGAGACTCCAATTATCTAAGATTTCACAAAGAAGTCTTTCATCAGAGACTGAACATGGCAAGTGCTGATTACTTTACTCAAAATAAACTTCCATCAACACACCAGGAACAATGCACACACCTCAGGATGCTAACAGGGCCCAATTAGTTCTCTGAAGTGTAGCAGCTCAAAAGAATTTTAGAAAGTAAAATGTGAAGGTTAATGATCTTTTATGTAATTCTCTCAGGATAAACCCAATTGCCAAGGAAATTAGACTTACAGGTCTCAAAAATTCAGGCTGAGAACGTACTCCACAGAAATAAAAACAACTTGTCAATTTTCAAAGTTAAACCTACTGGCGAACTTAAAAGAGAAAAACCTACAATCACTTATCTACAAAGGTGTCTACAAGATGGGTTATGTATCTGTCCCTTCTAAGAGAAGTATGAGTCACCGAGTCAGGAGTTAGAGTTAAAATACTCAAGTGTCTACATCTTTTCTTTTTCTTATGCTGATATGTAAATCAGGAGCTCAATTTTATAACCTCAGTTTCAACAGTGGAGGATTTTGTCCATGGGAAGAACCCGCAGGGCTCCTCACAGTAATGACGTAATCAACTGCTTCTAAGAAGGAAAGTCAAAGAAAGGTGGGAAAAGATAAACATTCAAAGTGACTGGATTATAAATGAAGATAAATTGGGGGGTGGAGGGTAAGGCTATTCTAAAAGTCAAGGATGACTTTGGGAGAATGCCCTGGTAAAGGAACTAAGGCATGGACCTAATGGAGAGAAGGAATTGAGAAACATAATAACTATGACCCTCTACAAAAATATTTAGTATTGCAGGTCTTTACAAATCCTGACATTGGATCCATAATCTTTCAAGTTCATGAAAACCACCCCTCCACCCACTAGCGCAAGGATCAATTTGTAAAAAAAGTCAAACTGTTCATAATTTGTGTGTGTGTGTTTTTAAATCTGAAAATGCTTTACTGTATCCTACAGGCAAAGGACAGGCAGTGAGTATATTCTTAAAATTATGAGTAACTATGTATTGAGAGATGGGTATCAAAGATAAAATTGCTATTGCTTTAAAGCCACTAAGCAGGCAAAAAAACTCAGATGTCTCCCTGGTCATTTCCCCCAGGTAATGTAGATTCACTTCAGTATTGAAATAGGGCCAGTCAAGGCGAACAAAGCAGATTCCTACCCATGTCTCCTATGGCACAGAGGGCCTCACCCCATTTCTTAGCACCATTTCTTAGAATATCCCCTCCAATGAGAATATTTCCTCCAAAATATAAATGAGCCATACTTTAATTCCTCTTATAAACTAAGACCCTCTACTTATCTATGTGGTCTTTGTCTCTTCCAATAAAATATAAGGAAAGGGAGAGAAGAAGAAAGAGTGGGAGAGAGAGATACAAGGGGGATAAGCATGGAAGTGAGGGAGAGCCACAAGCACCTCCTGTGGGATCAAGAGATACATTTAGGAGTTTCTAAAGACTGAAGATGAAATTGGGACTATGTACAAAGATTCAAAGAGAGCTTTACTTAACTTCAAAGAACCTCTGGAACATGATTTATTAAGAGTTTAAAAGACTTCCTGAAAGTTCATGACTTTTCCTTTCTTATTTTCACTTTATACTTCACTAAACAAATCCAGAATTGAACATTTGCTTCAGAGACAAGAATTGCAGATAAAACACTGGATTTTGTGCTGGGCTAGAAGACAAACCCCAGAAGAAATAAGGGAATACTTAGAGGCAGACAGTGGAATGGGTGGGAGGTGACTATCAAGAAAAGGACAGATGACCTTGGCCCAGAGTCTCTGAAGTTTACTCTGCCATTCCAAGACCACAGTAACTCCTAGCTTCTAGACCCCATATACCCATGTCTCAACTTCCCCATTACCCATGGGCTTGCCCTTCTGGAGCTCTGCTCCTGTATAATACTCTTGACTGGTATTGATTGGCACGTGGAGGCTGGAGGGGGAGGTTCAGGACAGTCTACCAGGCAGAGAGGAAGGAAGAGGGAACCCAGCACCAGGCCTCTGCAAATCCAGAACAGATCTTCCCAGGAAATATACTGATGTGCTAGTTGATTAGAGTCTAAAGCATGCTTCACCCTCTGATAAACATCAGCTCACCTTGGGGGATAAAAGGCTCTTTTTAATATTAACACATCCCCATAGGGCCGTAACTACACCTGAAATGACATATAACAGAAAGAAAAAGATAGAATCCATTTAGTAATGCTTCTAAAAGAATTTGTATCTTATTTATCACCCTATTCTCTCTATATATTGGAAACAGAGTTGTGCATACCTCACATATTAAGAACTCTTCCAGGAATCTAATCACCAAAATTGCATTGTTTGATGGAAAATTTCCTCCATTCCAAATAATTAACCTACAAATAGATCTTAGGGGAAAAAAAGGTTTTTAAAGTTGAAGACTCTGGGTTTCTTTCTTAGAAGAAAGGATGGCAGTAGGGAAAAAAATGAATTCACTAATTCAGTTACACAAGAGACATATCCATACAATCAAAGAGAAAAAAAAAGAATGTCTTTCACCTTTGACAGTTTCAGTTCTCTAGCAATAATACAAATAAAATGTACTATATGTTACTGTTTTCTAATTTGAAATAAAGGATCTATAAATTAAAATCATATATCAAAAGAAAAAAGCTTTTAAGAAGGTCAGTTTAATTCAGGGGTAAAAAATAATAACCATGTCAATTCCAATGTGGCTTGTTTTTTCCTTTTCATTTTCCCTCCTCTAGTATCTGTAGTACAATAAATATAATGCTTGTAATCTGAAAAAATGGTGGCGATGTATATGCTATGCTCCAGGCTTACACAAGGAATCAGCACTCTACTGAGAATCACTTCAGGTCTTAAGAAATAGAAGATATAGACTCTCTGAAATGCCCTGGGAATTCTGTAATGCTCACCATCTGGCCTTCATGGGGGTGAAAAGGCATCTGGGAATGGACACAGCACCATGCTGGGTACAGGCTTTATTTATTTCACTCTTCTTTTCTTCCACAAGACAAAATGTCTTATTTCCAAAACTGATGGGCCCAAAAGGACTCTACATCTATTACAGGTGATCAAGGTTCTAACACTGTAAGGGCAGAATCCAAGTCCATTTTAATGAACACTTTTTGTCCATTTGGTAAAATCAATGTATTTTTTTATGTGACCATGTTGAATTGGAGCTTTCTTTTGCTCAAAATGACAGAAATGAAAAATGTAAAGCAAAAGTACCCTTTTGCTATGGATAGCTATGGCTATCTAAAATTTTAAGTATTTGAAATCTAACACATCCATTTTCCAGATGGAAGTTTGCATTTCACATACTTCCTTTTCACACAGAAGTAAAAACTCTTGCTACATAAGTCTTGTACATAGCTAAGTACTCTCATGTGAAACATGGGTCTCAGATTCCATTCCTTTACACTTTACTCCTGGTGAATAAGGCAATGAATACTGGGTGGTCATAGTGACTGTCAGTAGAGTCTATTTTGCTCCCAATGTGTTTCCTGAAACGGAGAATACCTCAACAAGGCCATAATTATTGTTTATCTAAAGGTTACACTACACAAATAAGATGAACAGATAAAAGATGAGACATTCACTCTGAGAGAGTAATTCCTCATCTGCTCACATCAGGATACAAAATGAATGTTCTAAAATAAGCTTGGTATGCAATTTTCTGGCTAAATACCAAGAAGTCTTTTTTGGCTTGGACAGCAACTTTCTGTTTTCTTGGAATCTTTTATCATCTTTTTCTCCTGACAGGAAAAGCTGAGCTGCCTCAAAAATTTACATCAATTTCTGAAACAGGTATCTGCAAAAAATATTCTACCCAGTATAACTAAACCACAGCGCCTCAGTATATCTGAAATCTGCCAGATAACATGCTTATATTACCAATTCACTCGTAACAATTTCTTCCAAATGGCAGGCAAAAGCAATAGTAAACTGCTGGGTGACATGTTTACTTCATCTTCACTGGAAGACACTGGCTTTGGAGCTACATGGAATTCTGGATTTGAATTCTAGTTCCACCACTTTCTAGCTGCATGACTCTAGACAAGTCACTTAAACTATGGGTTCATTGTCTACAGAACAGAGTTCATAACTGAACCTGCCCTACAGGGGTGTTGCATGGATGAAATGAGGTAATAACATATGTGAACAGGAGTGCCTGGCGCAAAGCAATATTCTACATGTGTAAGCTCTTATTTCCACTGTGGCAGCTGACCTTTTTGCTCTTGACCTAGTATATATTATAAACGTTGCTAGTATACAGGGATGGATCTTTGCCCAAAGTTTAAACAATTAGAGGGAAGGAGGCTCCAAGAATACAAAATTAAGTATAATCCTCATTCTCATTTATAGAGAATGAGGAAAGAAACAACAGCAAAACACTAGAGAGTTAAAGAAGATTCAAGATTTCTTCTTCCAAGGTCTCTTCTCATAATTATCTGAACTGCTTATGAAGTGCTTCTGGATTGAAATGCGGCTTCCCTATTACAACTCCCAGCACTCACAGGGCCAGGACCAGTGCAAGTAGGAGGCCCTGCATCCTAAGCTTCATTAGCTTAGCGTAATTCAGCCTCTGAAAGTCCACAATGTAAATGCATAACTTACTTCCTTTACTTTTTTGTCACTTATCTGGCTCCTGGAAAAATGCGAATGCTCTTAATCCAGAGCAACAGTAGTCAGAAGGTTTTCAGGTCAATGGGGAATTCTTTTCACTGATCCACAACACCTTCCCATCTTTTTCTTTTCACCATTTGATATTGAAAACAGATAACAAAAAAGGCAATATTGGGAGATATTCATCAACAAAGAAGCCTGGTTAGAAACGCATAGTGTGGAGAACACAGGAATCTGGGTTTTAGATGCAGTTATAACCAGAGGAGCTATTTGCTGTAATAGGTTCTCAACCTACGGTGCTTCATAGCCCTTGATGGCTGTCACCATAAATTTATTTAATGAAATCACATCTCACCCCCAGTCATCCAACCTCTTCTGTGATAATACATGTTACAACTACTCCCAGTGACACAGCACTATTATAAATCTTTATTTTGGTTTTGAGTGTGTCGCTTTTGGAATTTTCCTTAAATCAACATTTTCTCTCATAATTAACAAAGGCAAAGTTGAACACATGAACACTGTTCTCAGAGGTAGGTAATGGAACACAGTAGAAAAGACCACAGGCTTCACTCAGGGGTTTGACTTCTAGTCTGTCATATACTAGTTTCAAGGCCTCAGCCTTATTATTGTTTCTGCACTTAAGTTTACTCATCTATGAAATACACACAATACCATCAACCCTGAAGGAGTCTGGCCATCAGGGGTAATGCCGGGACAAAGTACAGAACAAAGTAGGCTTCGAGAAGAGATGAGAAGGTAGCTGAAAAGAGTATGTGCAGATATATTTTATATGGCATTCTTTTAATACTGCTAAAGAAAAAAATATAGTAGCCCTGATTAAAGGAATACCGATTCTTAATACTGGATTTTATCTGTCTAAACATTACACACCTGTAGACTTCAATATATTCTTGGAGGTCATGAAAAGTTTTATTTCCTACCTCTTCTATTATCCCAGTATGCTTTATAGCTGTATCTATTTAAGTTTACAAATCTACATCCATCTATCACAGTACTTACTGACATGCTATAATTCTTACTTATTTTTCTCAGATCCAAATCCCAGCTTTATTGCTTACTGAATACAGGCAAAGGCCAGGCTGGACAACTACAGCCTTACTCTAGGGTGAGTTCTCAAGCTAGGGAGAAGGATGTGTATATGCTGAGGATAAGGTTTTAATGATTTATTAATGAGCCCTTGGGTGGTAGGGACAGTGTTTTTTGCTTCTCTTTGTATCTCTGATGATTCACTGTATGTAGAGGGCATCTGGTAAATGTGTCCTGAATATATATGTGAATTAGTAGGAAATTATTATGTTTAAGTATAATTATGGCATGCTCCCTGGTCATTTCCAGATGACACCATTAGAATTTATTTTATGTGGTGTTACTTCAAACTGACACAACAGTTAATGATGGTCCTTAAATGCCTTCTAGATTTTCCCCCATTATTCTGTTCATACCTTCTTGAATCATCTCAACATTGAATTTCTTGTTGCTTTCACATTTCCACTAAACCCTAATTTCTATCCATTATTGATATAAACACTTATTAAGTATTTATTATGTGCACAAGCATTAGAGAAAGGATATAAAGGTAAATAAGTTATGGTTCTTCACCAAAAAGTTTACATACTAGGGAGGTTTTTTCTTTTTAAGGTTAAATATATTATGAGCCAAAATGAAGTATGTATTTTATCTAATAATGGCCCATAAACTGTTCAGCTAGCTATAGGTTAAAGAGAAATTAAGGCCTCAGGTTCTTCTTAGAAGAATGGCTGGCTAGATGGACAAGAGCAGGAGACAACCTAGAATAAAAATACACCAGGGCTGCATGGCTGAGGGGTTTAAATGCCAGGTGAAGACATCTTACCCTATTCCAAAGACAGCCAGACTTACTGAAGTTTTGAGAACAGCACTTACATACCCATATATTTTTAGGAAATTTCTGTTGGTAGCAAAATTGGAAAGAGCCAAAATTGCTTAAGGAAGGAATTTAGTTGGGACAGAAACAAGGTTAAGGGTTAGCTGGGGTAAGAGAGGGCAGTGAACGAGTATGAATGGAGTACAGACCAAAGGCAGAAGTGTTCCGAGGGAGGATGGCCAACAGCAGAGCTACTAGAGAAGCTAAGCAAGCAGGTTAAGGAGGAAGACGCCTGCTGGGCAGTTAGCAGGAGGTCGCTGCTGATATTCCAGGGTGCAAGGTCAGGGATAAAATTGGGCAAACAGCCAGATTTTAGTGACCGAGAATTAAACGGGAATGTAACTTACTACATTTGTAAGAAATTCAGCAATAAGAAGAAGGAGAAAGACTTAACAGTGTTGTGAGAAGGAAACCTTTACCAGAAGGCTTTAGAACCTCAGAACTTTCTTGGTCCCACACCACATCTTGACATCTCCCTATTCACACCTGTGTGAGCTGTAAGGCTAATGACATCCACAGAAAGCCAACTAGGCAAGAATTCTATAGGAGAAACTTCTCTAACTGATTCTATCAGTATTTTTGATAGTTATGCACGATGTATGCAAAATATGTATATTTATTCATAAACAGCATGCATGTACCACACTTGCTGTGTGTATTAAATATTATTAGAGTTCAGTGTTATGGGTCCTGGCTTATCTTTGCATTTCTAGCTGAAATGCAAGTGAGCACTTTCCATGAGCCCCAGGCAAGAATACCCACCTCTAAGAGCAAACTGGCCTTATTCTAGAGATACATTTTACACTGTTAAGATACTTAGCCACAGCCTGTTTTTCCTCTTACTAGATTCCAAGCTCTATTATGGAAACAGCCACATGACCGACGTGCTGTCGTATCCCAGGACGCAGTAAAGTGTTTTCTAACATAATGACACACTATTTTGACAAACCACTACCCACCCCCAAACAAATCTCACAACTGAGACCTCAGTTGTGCCCAGTGCAGTCTCTTACACTATAATAATAATGACGACAACCACTACATGCCTTCGACAGTTCAACTGTCTCTTGGTAATAGAAAAGGAGGAAGTATATGGAGTCCACTTAAGAGAGAAAATAGGAAGATTGTCAAGATGATGGTGTGAATACGGTGGTGGAACTCTCCTTCCAAAACCGTATATATTTTGAAAATACAGCAAATACAACTATTCCTAAAAGAGTGATGAGAAGATAAGAGTCCATGAGCCAGGCTACATCTGCGAGAACCCAACATCTCACAGAAAAGGGTAAGACACAAAGCCGTGACCCGGCGGGGCCCAAGCACTCCCCCCACCCAAGCTCACTGGTGGGAGGAAGGGAATCAGAGTGGGGAGGGAGTGGAAGCACAGGACTGCTAAATCACCAGATCTAGTAATCTGCCCTGGGAGCACAGACATATACTGCATGGTGCACTGGATATTAGAGGAGTGGAAAAGCAAAATATGAGACTAAGACTGCAAACAGGTTCCTACAGCTGGCTGCCCTGGGACAAAAGAAAAGCAGGCACTTTAAAAGTTTTAAGGGACAAGAGTTTAAGAGATGGACAAAATTGTCCTGGCACACTCAGCCCAGCAGGCTGGGAACTTTAAGGAACTTCAGGTGCCCTAAACCCCTGGGTGGCAACTCAGCTTCTAACTCCCTCACAGTAATAAACAGCCTGCCATTCCTTCCCTACCGCAGGCACTGCAAGCAAACTGGCTGACCTGTCATTGATGAGGAACAGCCAGGGAGCAGCACTCCCTACAGCAACCACACAGCTTCACATAGAGGCTTCTTGCTGTGCATGGCTAACCAGCCCAGACCCAGAGGCTGCTCCCTGTGTGCAGTTGACTGGCACAGACAGCAGAGACCGGTGCAGAGTCCAGGAGGCACAGAGGGGCTTTGTTCTCACGGCAGAACAGGTGCCACTTGCCTGCAAACCCCGCAATGCCCTAGGCTATCCAAAGGGTTGCCCTGCCCACGGCAGCTCAGGGAATTAACCCAGAGACTGCTCTCTGTGCACAGTTGACTGTCACAGACAGAAGAGATGGGTGCAGTCTCGGAGGCACGAAGCGGCTCTGTTCTCACGGCAGAACACATGCACCATCTGCAGGCAATCACTTCAATCACTATGAAAAGGCAGAAAAACCTGGTCCAGTCAAAAATTACTCACACAACCCCAGAGTGATGGCCTGGCGAGATAGATGTAACCAATCTTCCTAAAAAAGAACAAATAAAAGTCATAACCATGCTGATGGACCTGCAGAGAAATATGCAAGAGCTAAGGGAAGAGGTCCAGAGGGAGATAATAGAAATGAAACGATCAATAGAAGGACTTATGAGCAGACTAGATGAGGTGCAAGAGACTGATAATGGAATAGAAATCAGAGAACAGGAATACAGAGAGGCTGAGGCAGATAAAGATAAAAGGATCTATAGGAATGAAAGAATATTAAGAGAATTTCTGTGACGAATATAAACAGAACAATATTCACATTATAGGTGCGTGAGAAGAAGAAGAGAGAGAAAAAGGGATAGAAAGTGTTTTTGAAGAAGTAATTGCTGAAAACTTCCCCAAGCTGGGGAAGGAAATAGTTTCTCAGACCATGGTAGCCCACAGATCTCCCAACACAAGGGACCCAAGGAGGACAACACTGAGACACATAATAATTAAACTGTCAAAGATCAAAGACAAGGACAGGATATTAAAGGCAGCCAGAGAAAGGAAAAAGATCACCTACAAAGGAAAACCTGTCAGGCTATCATCAGTCATCTCAACAGAAACTTTACAGGCCAGAAGAGAAAGGCATGATATATTTAATGCAATGAAACAGAAGGGCCTTGAACCAAGAATACTGTATCCAGCAAGATTATCATTTAAATTTGAAGGAGGGATAAAAGTATTTCCAGATAAGCAAAAATTGAGGGAATTTGCCTCTCACAAACCACCTTGATAGGGTATTTTAAAGGGAATGCTCAAGATGGAAGTACTCCTAAGGCTAAACAGATGTCACCAGAGAAAATAAAATCACAGCAAAGAAAGCAGCCCAACCAAATACTAAATAAAGGCAAAAGATATAATCAACTATCCACAAAAAAAGTCAAAGGAAACACAAAGGAGTACAGAGTAAAACACCAGACATATAAAGAGTGGAGGAGGAAGAATTAAGAAGGGAGAGAAATAAAGAATCATCAAGACTGTGTTTATAATAGCGGAATAAGAGAGTTAAAGTTAGAAGGTTAGATAGTAAAGAAGCTACCCCTGAATCTTTGGTAACCATGAATCCAAAGCCTGCAATGGCAATAAGTACATATCTATCAATAATCACCCTAAATGTAAATGGACTTAATGCAACAATCAAAAGACATAGAGTAATAGAATGGATGAAAAAGCAAGACCCATCTATATGCTGCTTACAAGAGACTCATGTTAAACTCAAAGACATACACATCCCTAAAAGTGAAGGGATGGAAAAAGATATTTCATGCAAACAATAGGGAGAAAAAAGCAGGTGTAGCAGTACTTGTATCAGATAAAATAGATTTCAAAACAAAGAAAGTCACAAGAGATAAAAAAGGACATTACATAATGACAAAGGGGTCAGTTCAACAAGAGGATATAACCATTACAAATATCTATGCACCTAACACAGGAGCACCAGCATATGTGAAACAAATACTAAAAGAATTAAAGGAGGAAATAGAATGCAGTGAATTCATTTTAGGAGACTTCAACACACCACTCACTCCAAAGGACAGATCCACCAGAGAAAATAAGTAAGGATATAGAGGCACTGAACAACACATTAGAACAGATGCACCTAACTGACATCTATAGAACATTCCACCCAAAAGAAGCTGGATACACATTCTTCTCAAGTGCACATGGAATATTTTCCATAGGCTCAGCAAATTCAAAAAGATAGAAATTCTACCAATCAACTTCTCAGATCACAAAGGTATAAAACTAGAAATAAATTGTATAAAGAAAACAAAAAGGCTCACAAACACATGGAGGCTTAACAACATACTCCTAAAGAATCAAAGGATCAATGACCAAATTAAAACAGAGATCAAGCAATACATGGAGACAAATGAAAATAACAGCACAATGCCCCAACTTCTGTGGGACCCAGTGAAGGCAGTTCTAAGAGGAAAGTATATAGCAATCCAGGCCTATTTAAAGAAGGAAGAACAATCCCAAATGAATTGTCTAAATTCACAATTATTGAAACTGGAAAAAAAAGAACAAATGAGGACCAAATTCAGCAGGAGGGACATAACATAGATCAGAGAAGAAATAAATAAAATTGAGAATAAAACAATAGAAAAAATTAATGAAACCAAGAGCTGGTTCTTTGAGAAAATAAACAAAATAGATAAACCCCTAGCCAGACTTATTAAGAAAAAAAGAGTATCTACACACATAAACAGAATCAGAAATAAGAATGGAAAAATAATGATGGACACCAGAGAAATACAAATAATTATTAGAGAATACTGTGAAAATTTATATGCTAGACAAACTGGATAACCTAGAAGAAATGGACAACTTTGTAGAAAATAAAACCTTCCAACACTTGCCAAGGAGAAACAGAAAATCTAAACAGACCAGTTACCAGCAACGAAATTGAAGTAGTAATCAAAAAACTACCCAAAAACAAAACCCCCGGGGCAGATGGATTCACCACTGAATTTTATCAGACATATAGAGAAGACATAACACCCATTCTCCTTAAAGTTTACTAAAAAATAGAAGAGAAGGATATACTTCCAAACTCATTCTATGAAGCCAGCATCACTCTAATACCAAAACCAGGCAAAGACCCCACCAAAAAAGAAAATTACAGACCAATATCCCTGATGAACATAGAAGCAAAAATACTCAACAAAATATTAGCAAATTGAATTAAAAAATACATCAAAAGAATCATACACCATGATCAAGTGGGATTCATCACAGGGATGCAAAGATGGTACATTAGAAAATCCATCAATATCATCCACCACATCAACAAAAAGAAGGACAAAAACCACATGATCATCTCCATAGACGCTGAAAAAGCATTTGACAAAATTCAACATCCATTCATGATAAAAACTCTCAACAAAATGGGCATAGAGGGCAAGTACCTCAACATAATAAAAGCCATATATGACAAACCCACAGCCAACATCATACTTAACAGCGAGAAGTAAAAGCTTTTCCTTTAAGATCAGGAACAAGACAGGGATGCCCACTCTCCCCACTGTTACTCAACATAGTAATGGAGGTCCTAGCCACAGCAATCAGATAACACCAAGAAACACATCCAGATTGGTAAGGAAGAAGCCAAACTGTCACTGTCAGCAGATGACATGATATTGTACATAAAGAACCCTAAAGAATCCACTCTAAAACTACTAGAATTAATATCTGAATTCAGCAAAGTTGCAGGATACAAAATTAGTACACAGAAATCTGTTGCATTCCTATACACTAACGATAAACTAGCAGAAAGAGAAATCAGGAAAACAATTACATTCACAATTGCATTAAAAAGAATAAAATATCTAGCAATAAAACTAACCAAGGAAGTGAAAGTCCTATGCCCTGAACACTGCAATATACTCTTAAGAGAAATTAAAGAGGACACTAATAAATGGAAATTCATCCCATGTTCTTGGGAAGGAAGAATTAATATTGTCAAAATGGCCATCCTGCCTAAAGCAATCTATAGATTTAATGCAATCCCTATCAAAATACCAACAGAATCCTTCAACGAACTAGAACAAATAGTTCTAAAATTCATACAGAACCACAAAAGACCCTGAATAGCCAAAGCAATCCTGAGAAGGAAGAATTAAGCTGGGGGGATCTCGCTTCCCAACTTCAAGGTCTACTACAAAGCCACAGTAATCAAGACAATTTTGTACTGGCACCAAGAACAGACCCACAGACCAGTGGAACAGAATGGAAAGTCCAGATATTAACCCAAGTATATATGTTCAAATAAGATACGATAAAGGAGCCATGGTATACAATGGGGGAATGACAGCTTCTTCAACAGCTGGTGTTGGCAAAACTGGACAGCTACATGTAAGAGAATGAAACTGTATTACTGTCTAACTCCAAACACAAAAGTAAACCTGAAATGGATCAGGACCTGAATGTTAAGTCATGAAACCATAAGACTCTTAGAAGAAAACAGGCAAAAATCTCTTTAATATAAACATGAACAACATCTTTATGAACATATCTCCCCAGGCATGGGAAACAAAAGCAAAAATGAACAAGTGGGACTACATCAAACTAAAAAGCATCTGTACAGCTAAGGACACCATCAGTAGAACAAAAAGACATCCTACATTATGGGAGAATATATTCATAAATGACATATTCGATAAGGGGTTGACAATCCAAAATATACAAAGAGCTCATGTACCTCAACAAACAATAAGCAAATAATCCAATTAAAAAATGAGCAGAGGTTCCTAACAGTCACTTCTCCAAAGAAGAAATTCAGATGGCCAATAGGTACATGAAAAGATGGTCCACATCACTAATCATCAGGGAAATGTAAATTAAAACCACAATGAGATATCACCTCAAAGACTGCCACCATCCAAAAGACACACAACCACAAATGTTGGCAAGGTTGTTGAGAAAGGGGAACCCTCCTACACTGCTGGTGGGAATGTCAATTAGTTGAACAATTGTGGAAAGCAGTATGGAGGGTCCTCAAAAAACTAAAAATATAAATACCATTTGACCCAGGAATTCCACTCCTAGGAATTTACCCTAAGAATGCAGGAGGCCAGTTTTAAAAAGACAAACGCACCCCTATATTTATTGCAGCAGTATTTACAATAGCCAAGAAATGGAAGCAACCTAAGTGTCCATCAGTAGATGAATGGATAAAGAAGACGTGGTACATATACACATACACACAATGGAATATTATTCAGCCATAAGAAGAAAACAAACCCCACCATTTGCAACCATAACATGGATGGAGCTAGAGGGTATTATGCTCAGTGAAATAAGCTAGGTGGAGAAAGACAAGTACCAAATGATTTCCCTCATTTGTGGAGTATAACAACGATGCAAAACTGAAGGAACAAAACAGCAGCAGACTCACAGAACCCAAGAATGGACTAACAGTTACCAGAGGGAAAGGGACTGGGAAGGGTGGATGGGAAAGGAGGGATAAGGGGAAAAGGGAGTATTATGATTAGCACACATAATGTAGTGGGGGTGGAGGGCACAGGAAGGCAGTATAGCACAGAAAAGACAAGTAGTTACTCTACAGCATCTTACTACACTGATGGACAGTGACTGAAATGGGGTATGTGGTGGGGATCTGATAATGCGGGGAATCTAGTAATCACAATGTTGCTAATGTAATTGTACATTAATGATAACAAAATTTTAAAAAAGTAGATAAAATAATACTTTAAGATTTCTAAAAAAAGAGAATGGGGCACGTTAGGCCATAGTAAATTTCAACCTCTTCATAGAAAAATTTCAAAATCTGACTAAAAAAATCAAATTGCAACCACTGTGGAAGACAGTATAATGATCTCAAAAAGTTAAACAATTAGTGCATGATCCAGCAATACCCTGGGTTTAAAACTCCGCAAGCTGAAAGCAGGGTCTTCAACAGATATCTATACAGCAATGTTTACAACAGCATTTTTCACAATATCCAAAATGTGGAAATAAATATCTATCAATGGATGAATGGATAAACAAAAAATATGGTGTATACATCCAATGGAATACAATTCAGCCCTAAGAAGTAAGGAAATGCTGATGTATATATATACCCTATAACATGGATGAACCTTGAGGGCAGTATGCTTAGTGAAATAAGCCAGTCACTAAAAACAAAAACTGTATGTTTTGACTTAAATGAGTTCCCTAGTGTAGTCACATTCATAGAGGCAGAAAATACAACAGTGGTCACCAGGGGCTGGGGGTAGGAGGGCTGAGTACTTAGTGTTTAATGGTAAAGAGTTTGTTTGGGATGACAAAGAAATTCTGGAGACAGACAGCAGTGACAGATGCATAACAATGTGAAAGTATTTAATGCCACTTAATTGTACACTTAAAAATGATAAATTTTATGTTATGCTTATTTTACCACAATAAAAAAAAAGGGTTAACTTAAAATCAATTGTTAGGTTAAAGTTAACTGGTTCCCAGAGTCTATTTACTCTGCAGGTATTATAAGCAGAACTGCAATTCTTGTATTTTGTGAATTATCCTTCACTGTCATGTTCTTGGAGAACAAAATAGGATTTGACATATGATATGCTGGTTAAGACCGAGTCTACAGTAAAGGCTGGACTACATGTATAATAAGGCCCCAAACTGCTGAAGGCCAATTTTCACTTTTCCTGGAATTATCACTTTAAAATCACTGGGCATGACAGAAAAGATGAGAGGATTAAAAAAAAGGACTCCTGTACTTATTACCAGAGATAAATGATTCAGTAAAATTAGGTTAACATTTTCTAAGTAGAAATGAACTAAAATATTTCAGAGTGAACGACAAACCATAAGAAGAGCACTGGGAGGTGACATTGTGGGTGTCTCTGTTTGTACACCCTGAACTACTGATAAACAGATAACCAGAAGGATTTACAAATGTCATACTTCTTCCTTCCCTGTAACTCACATACAGCAGTCTAATGTAGTAACAACCTTCAGGGAAAGAAACGTTCTTTAGGGGAATGTGAGAAATGGCTGAAATGAGGCAAAAATGTCTGGAAGGGCGATCTACATGCAACGGTGCTTTTCTCTCATTTTCCTACTAACTTCAGATTTGCCTTAAGGGTTCTTCCTGTGCCTTGGAACCTCCTCTTCATACTCCTAGCTTCGGGTCATGTTTGGTGTCCTAAATTATTATGCAATATATACAGTATTAGTACTTAACTACAGAAGGCATTCAGTGTGGCAATATAGCATTAGCTCGTTATTATTCTAAAAATATCTCCTTGGAAAGCATATTCAACATCATTAACCATCAAGGAAATGTAATCAAAACTACAGTGAGATAGACTGGTTAGCCAGAGACGGGTAAGATATCTCAAGGGAGGAACAACCTAAGACAGGCACAGTCGCAGGGGGGCCATCAGGTGAGAAATTGGGGATCAACAGAGGTGAGGCTTAGAACCTCACCCCCTGTTTTGAGAGAAATCTTCTGCATCTGTGGATGTTTTATTGCCTTTGTCTAGCTTGGATTAATACTTAGCTTATAGGCACACACCTGATCATCTACATTTGCTTTCTTATAGCACTATGTTTTCTACCTTTATCTTGCATCTACCTATCACTTCAGCATTTTATTAAAAATAATAATAATAATAATAAGGGAGAAATGTGGGATTCACATATAAATCAAGTATAAAAATCAAACGAATATTCATATTTGACTGATTGTTTATAGTTCATAATGCATGATCAAAACCGAAAGTTTTTGTGATGACTGCCCTTGTACTGTTCACCATGTAAGAACTTATTCACTATGTAAGAATTTGTACACCATGTAAGAACTTGTTCATTGTGCTTCAGAAGATCCAAGACTGATGAGAATTAGACTTGGGGTGGATTAATGATTGTGCATTGAGTCCCCCATACAGAATTTTATTGTT
This sequence comes from Manis javanica, assembly GCF_040802235.1. Taxonomy (NCBI): domain Eukaryota; kingdom Metazoa; phylum Chordata; class Mammalia; order Pholidota; family Manidae; genus Manis; species Manis javanica. The sequence goes on from NC_133157.1 coordinate 158,206,103, forward strand.
GTTAACTGTTAACAACCATTTGATCAATAAATATGAGAGATGCCCTCTCAGGAAAAAAAACAAACAAAAAAAAAACTACAGTGAAATATTACCTTACACCTCTCAGGATGGCCACTACCAAGAAGCAGAGAACAAGAAGAGTTGGTGAGACTGTGGAGAAACTGGAACTGTTGTGCACTGTTGGTAGGAATGTGAACTGCTGCAGCCACTATAGGAAGCAGTATGGTGGTCCTCAAAAAATTAAAAATAAAACTACAATATGACCCAGCAGTCCCACCTTTGTGTATACACCCAAAAGCACTGAAAACAAGATCTTGAAGAGGTACTTGCATACCTACGTGCACTGCAATATTATTCACAGTAGTCAAGATGTGGAAGGAACCTTAATGTCCACTAAAGGATGAATGGATAAAGAAAAGGTGGTACATATATACAATGGAACATTATTGAACCTTTAAAAAGAATATTGTCACATGCTACAACATGGACATACCTTGAGGATGTATGCCAAGTTAAATAAGCCAGTCCCAGAGACAAATAAGGCATGGTTCTACTTACATGAAGTACCTAAAGTAATCAAAGTCATGGAACAGGAGAATGGTGATTGCCAGGGGTTGGGGGTAGGGGAAAATGGCAAGTTGGTCAATGGGTATAGTGTCCACCATGCAAAATGTAAAAGCTCTAGAGTGTGTTGTACAACCATGTGCATGTAAGTAATAAAACAGTAATGTACACTTAAACTTTAAGAGGGTAAACCTATGTTATGTAGTTTTTTTTCTTACCACAAACCAAAAGAAAAAGAAAGGCAACAATAAACACTCATTAAACCAGAAAAAATTCTCCCTGAGAAGACTAATTAAAATAGTTGCATGTATTACAATTTATTACTGTATAATCCATCTCAGTCTGAAAATTAACTTAACCAAAAGTACACAGAAACAGTCACATTTTCCTCTTCCTTGTTCTACCAGTAAAACAGGTTGAGAAAACAGGCTTGTACTCCTTACTAGTGTGTTTAAAAAAAGAAAGAAAGAAAAAACAAACAAAAAACTGAGAAAAATGTGCTTTAAACTTAAATTAACCAGAGAATGACAACAGTAAAACAATAAAAACAACAGTGGTATTTGTGCTCTATATCTTTATTTAGTTGCATATTAGTTACTATACATAAGTGATCTTAGTTAGCCATTTCTAATCTTTAACAGTGCATAGATTATACACACACACACACACACACACTCTTACATAGTGAGAAAATTACAATGCAATTGGAAACTCCTGTTCTTTTCTCCTTACTGCACCCCAAATATTTAATTCATTTCTCAAAAATTATATCATATCATTCTTCAGATAAGAAGAATGAAGGAGATGTACACTTTAGCTCATGGAAATTTAAACGTATCTGACAAAATCTTAGACATGAGTTGTTTGCTCTCAAACTAAAATAGTTGTAATACTTCACCCTAATGGCCAATTAAAGGTGGGTAGTTGTCAACCAGCTGAGGGGGAAGAGGAGAGAAGCATTCCATGCAGAAGACATGGAAACAAAGAAATAATGCCTGTGGGTGTGGGCCTGTGCTGATGTATGTTACAGAGGAGCGGACGCAAATTCAAGGAGTCTGTGGGCTGGAGCCAGCAAAAATAAGGCAGGCCTGGAGACAGGTCACAGAGGGGCTGGTATGCTATGGCAAAGGCTATTCGTTTGGACTTTGTTATAGTTTAGCAGCAGTCATTGAGGTTGGGGCGAAAGGATCAACCTGGCTCCCCCTCAAGGGAGTTTTAGGGGGCTACATTTAGCTGATTCAAGGGAGGAATAGCCTAGTATCACTCCCTCAGGCACAGTGGCAGATACAACTATTTCTAAGTTCCAGCCGTATAAGGGGTAGGGACAGGTGACATTGATCCATCTCCTGTTGACAAGTACGGTGGAGGGCAGAGCAGTCAGAACAAAAGCGGCATGTATGAACAGAACACAAAGGCTGGGGGGTAGGAATTAAATAGAAGGTAAGGCCTGATCTCTAGAGACTCAGCACAAACGCTCTTATCTAGATGTGCGCAATTGTCAAATGAGACTTCACTTTAAGTTATTATTGACAATGTCATAAGAGACTATAAAATGAAACTTTTAAAAATTTATCTTTATGTTGGAACTTGATCACGCATGCTTGCAGCATGTTTCCCATCCTTCTCTTGTCTCTGTCAGGCTCTCTCTGTTGGTCTGTCTTTGCGGGTCTCTACTGTGTATCTATCTCTGTCATTTTCTCACCTCCATTTCCTCCTATTCCTTCTAAGTCCCCTCAACAAGTTACAAAAATGAATAAAACATTACTTATAAATATTTATAATTTCTTCTGTTACAGATGAATGAGACGTTTTATAGTTCCCTAGTATATGTCAGCTTATCTTTTTCTTGTTATTGTTATTTAAGTGGTTATGTGCCTTCTGCCCCCTCACCTCCAATCCCCTGGAATAGCAGCATTAAAAAAAATGATTCCCATACCTAGTACAGTGCATCTCTAGAATTTTGAGACCATGGTATATGATGTTAGGCCAACTCAGGGAGAAATGGTTAGGAGTCTCTCATTTTCTGTTACCTTCTCCAAATTCCAATGTTGCTTAAGGCACTGTGCTTGCTTTCTATTTGGCTCTGACCTACCCTTTTCAGCCTCAAATCCAACCAAATGCCTCAACACATTGTATCCCATAGATAAACATTCTGACTCTGCACACAGTATGCCTGTGAGGGCTCCTGCACCTTTGCTCAGGTTCTTCTGATCCCAGTTTGGAAGGCTTCTTTCCCTTCCCCAATCCTCACTCTCTCACATATTAAAATCTCACTCTTATAGAGGAAGAAAAGAACAGAGAAGAACTACAAAAATAACCACAAAATAACTAACAAAATGGAAGTAAATATCTATCAATAATTATTTTAGATGTAAATGGAATGAATGCATCAATCAAAAGACACAGGATGACTGACTGAATGAAAAATCAATACTCAGCTATATGTGCTGCCTAAAAGAGACTTAGTGCACACCCACACATATACAGATAAAAAGTGAAGGGATGGAAAAAGATACTCCATGCAAATGGAAGAAAAAAAAATGAAAAAGAAATACTGGGGTAGCAATACTTATATTAGACAAAATAGACTTTAAAACAAAGACTGTAATAAGACAAATAAAAGCATTAAATAATGATAATAAGATCAATCCAACGAGAGGATTTAACAATTGTAAATATCTACACATCCAACACAGGAGCACCTAAATATATAAAGCAAATATTAACAGACCTGAAGGGAGAAACCGACAGTACTAAAATAATAGTAGGGGACTTTAACATCTCACTTACATCAATGGGTAGATCATCAAGGCAGAAAATCAACAAGGAAACAGCAGCTTTGAATGACATATTAGATCAAATTGACTTAACAGATAGATACAGAACATTACATCCAAAATAGCAGAATATAAATTGTTTTCAAGTGCACACAAGACATTCTCCAAGGCAGATCACACATTAGGCCACAAAACAAGTCTTAATAAAGATTGAAATCATACCAAGCATCTTTTCTGACAATAAAAGTAGAAATCAATTACAAGGAAAAAAAGAAACTGGAAAAAACACATTAAACATGTGGAGGCTAAACAACATGCTAATACATAACCAACGGGTTAACAAAAATCTCAAAGAGGAAATAAAAAATAACTTGGGGGACAAATGAAAACAAATGCAACTTTGGAACATAGCAATACAGGCCTACCTCAAGAAAAAGGAAAAATCTCAATTAAGCAATCTAACATTAGACCCAAAGGAACTAGAAAAAGAACAAACAAAGCCCAAAACTACTAGGAGGAGGGAAATGATAAAGATCAGAAAGGAAATAAATGAAATAAAGAATTTTAAAAAAAGAGGCTAATGAAACAACTGGTATATTGAAAAGATAAAATGGATAAATCTCTGGTCAAACTCATCAAGAAAAAAGAGAGGACTCAAAATAAGAAATGAAAAAGAAGTTACAACAAACACCATAGAAATACAAAGGGTTAGAAAATTTTACTATAAAAAATTATATGCCAACAAATTGGATAATCTTGAAGAAATAGATAAATTTCTAGAAACATACAATCTTTCCAGACTGGATCAGAAAGAGACAGAAAATCTAAATGGACTATTTACTAGAAAAGAAATTGAATCACTAATAAAAAGACTCCAAACAAACGTAAGTCCAGGGTCAGATGATTTCACAGGTGAATTCTACCAAACATTTCAAGAAGAGTTATATCTACTTTTCTCAAACTATTCCAAAAAACTAAAGAGGAAGGAATGTTTCCAAATTCATTCCATGAGGCCAGCATTACCCAAAGCCAGATAAAGACAATACAAAAACAGAAAATTACAGACCAATGTCCCTGATGAACACAGATGCAAAAATCCTCAACAAAATAATAGCAAACTGAATTAAAAAATACATCAAAGGAAAATTCAAAATGGATCAAAGACCTGAATGTAAGTCAAGCAACCATAAAACTCTAAGAAGAAAACATAGGCAAAAATCTCTTGAATATAAACATGAGCAACTTTTTTCTGAACATATTGCTTCGGGCAAAGGAAACAAAAGCAAAAATTAACAAATGGGACTACATTAAACTAAAAAGCTTCTGTACAGCAAAGGATACCATCAGCAGAACAAAAAGGCATCCCACAGTATGGGAGAATATATTCGTAAAAGACATATCTGACAAGGGGTTAACATCCAAAACATTTAAAGAACTCACATGCCTCAATAACCAAAAAAGCAAAAAACACAATTAAAAAATGGGCAGAGGGTATGAACAGACACTTCTCCAAAGAAGAAATTCAGATGGCCAACAGGCACATGAAAAGATGGTTCACATTGCTAATTATCAGGAAAATGCAAATTAAAACCACAAAGAGATATCACCTCATTCCAGCTGGGATGGACAACATCCAAAAGACAAGGAACAACAAATGCTGGCACGGATGTGAAGAAAGGGGAACCCTCCTACACTGTTGGTGGGAATGTAAATTAGTTCAGCCATTGTGGAAAGCAATATGGAGGTTCCTCAAAAAACTAAAAGTAGAAATACTATTTGACCCAAGAATTCCACTCCTAGGAATTTACCAGAAGAAAACAAGATCCCAGATTCAAACAGACATATGTACCCGTATGTTTATTGCAGCACTATTTACAATGGAAGCAACCTAAGTGTCCATCAGTAGATGAATGGATAAAGAAGATGTGGTACATATACAGAGTGGAGTATCATTCAACCACAAGAAGAAAAAAAATCCTACCATTTGCAACAACATGGATGGAGCTAGAGCATATTATGCTCAGTGAAATAAACCAGGCAGAGAAAGACAAGTACCAAATGATTTCACTGATTTGTTGAGTATAAAACGAAGTGAAACTGAAGGAACAAAACAGCAGCAGACTCACCAACTCAAAGGAACTTGTGGTTACCAAAGGGAAGGGGTTCAGGAGGGAGGGAGAAAGGGATTAAGGGGCATTATAATTAGCACTCATAAAATAGGTAGGTCAAGGAGAAGGCAGTACAGCATGGAGAAGACAAGTAGTGACTCTATAGCATCTTACTACACTGACAGACAGTGATTGCAATCAGGGGGGAGGTGGGGACTTGATAATATGGGTGAATGTAGTCACCACAATGTTGTTCATGTGAAACCTTCATAAGACTGTATATCAATGATACCTTAATACATATATATATCAAAGGGATCATCCATCATTACTAAATGGGATTTATTCCAGCGACACAAGGATAGTACAATATTCATAAATCAATCAATATGATATACCACATTAACAAAAAGAATAAAACCATAGGTTCACCTCAATAGATGCTGAAAAAGCATTTGACAAAATTCAACACCCATTCATGAAAAAAAAAATCTCTCAACAAAATGGGTATAGAGGGAACCATACCTGGATATAATAAAGGCCATATACAACAAATCCGCAGCTAAGATCATACTCAAGGTCAAAAAGCCCACTCTTACTACTTTTATTTAGCATAGTATTGGAATTCCTGGCCACAGCAATCAGACAAGAAAAAGAGAGAAAAGGCATCCAAATTGGTGAGGAAGAAGTAAAACTGTCACTATTTGAAGATGACATGATACTGTATATATAAAATCCTAAAGACTCTACCAAAAAACTATTAGAATAGATTAATTCAATACAATGCAGGATACAAAAATCAACAAACAGAAATATATTGCATTTCTATATGCTGACAACAACAAACTAGCAGAAAGAGAAATTAAGAAAACCACCTCATTCAGAATTGCATCAAGAAGAATAAAATAACTTTAACCAAGGATAGTATTACAAGGAAGTAGAACTGAAAACTGTAAGACACTGATGAAAGAAATTAAAGATGATATAAATAAATGGAAAGAGACACCATGCTCACGTACTGGAAAAATGAATATTGTTAAAATGTCCACACTAACCAAAGAAATCTGCAGGTTCAACACAATCTCTATCAAAATACCCATAGCATTATTCACAGAACTAGAACAAATAATCCTAAAATTTGTATGGAACCAGAAAAGACCCTGACCAGCCAAAGCAATCTTGAGAAAGAATAACAAAGAGGTATCACAGTCCCCAATTTCAAACTGTACTGCAAAGCTATAGTAATCATAACAGCATGGTACTGCCACAAATATAGGTACATATTTGTGTATGGAATTAATGGAATTGAGAACAAGGGTATAGAGAGGCACAAAATAAACTCATGCTTATATGGTCAATTAATCTGTGACAAAGGAGGGAAGAACATAAAATGGGGGTAAAAACAGTCTATTGAATTAAAAGATGTTAGAAAAACTGGACAACTATATATAGAAGAATGAAACTGGACTACATTATTATTAACCATACACAAAATAAACTAAAATGGATTAAGGACCTAAATGTAAGACCTGAAATCATGAAAATCCTAAAAGAAAACATAGGCAGTAAACCTTTGCACATCAATCTTAGGAATATTTTTTTTTTGATCTGACTCCTCAGGAAAGGGCAGCAAAAGCAAAAATAAACTAAACTAAAAACCTACAAAGTTTTTGCACAGTGAAGAAAACCATCAACAAAACAAAACGGCAACCTACTGAATGGGAGGCAATATCTGCAAATGAGATTATCTGATAAGGGGCTAATATCCAAAATATATAAAGTACTCATACAATTTAACATCAAATAAACAACAATTCAATTTAAAAAAAATATGGCAGAGGACCCAGTAATTCCACTTTTTTTTACCTGAAGGAAACCAAAACACTAATTCAAAAAGATACATGCACCTTTATGTTCACTGTAGCATTATTTACAGTAGCCAAGATACAGAGGCACCCTTAGTGTCCATCAAAAGATGTGGTATTTATATATACACAATGAAATATTACTCACACATAAATGAAGAGTGATATCTTGCCATTTGTGACAATATGGATGGATGTAGAGGGTGTTATACTAAGTGAAATAAGTCACATAGAGAAAAGCAAACACTGTATGATTTCATTTACATGTGGAATCTAAAAAACAAACCAAACAGAAACAGACATAAATACAGACAACCAACTGGTGGTTGCTAGAGGGGAGGGCAAGGGGTGGATAAAATAGGTGAAGGGGATTCAGAGGTACAAACTTCCAGTTATAAAGTAAATAAGTCATGGTGATGAAAAATACAGCATACGGAAAAATGCCAATAATACTGTAGTAACTTTGTATGGTGACAGATGGTAACTACACTTATGGTGAGCATTCCGTAATGTATATAAATGTTGAATTACTATGTTGTACACTTGAAACTAATATGGTATGTCAACTACAGTACAATTAAAAAAATTTTAAGTGTAATTAAATAAAATATTCTCATATAGTAAGGGCAAGTTCAAATTTATTGTCCTCCTTAAAACCTGCACCAGTGTCTTTCACCACACATCCCCAATGTCCCTTACAGATCAACAGCAGTTGTCTGCAAGCTGATTTCCCTCAAATTATGTGGAAGCTCCAATGAAGAAAATCATGTGCTTATTGACTGTTGAAACTCCCCATTAGTGTATTATATCTTGCAGATAGTATTTACTCAGTAAAAATTTTACCGAATGTTTTCTCTTGAATGAAATCAATACACACAGTGGGGTTTCAGAATTAATTTCTTTTCATAACAGCAAAAGGTGATCAAGAAAACAAGGGAGCCCACTTTCTTTTAGAGTGAGGAAGCCAGTTTAAATGTTGAAATTAGAGCCCATGTCATAAACTGTTAAAATCCTAAAGCATTAGGATACATTATTTAAATCTGCATCTGAAAGCTGTTAAAAAAATTCCTTATACTTAAGAATAAACACACAATAATGGAAAACCAGAAGGTAATGCGAGCAGAAAATGAACCTGCTTACTAATTTTAAGGATTTCCTTAATGAAATGAGCCATTAGCCCACATTAAAATATGAATGTGAATTATATGCAGATCAGGAGAAAAATATTTTATCTTCATTAAAAATTGCAATGTCAAGGATATAATGCTCATCAAAGTTTGATTTATTTCTTGATGCATGGAAAACCTGTAACAGTTTCAGGTCTTCAAGAGCAAAGTAAGGTCAAATTCATTCCTGTGTTGAAGTAAATAAACAAGGGCAAGATAAAAATTGCCGACTCTTGCCCTCTTTAGTTCTCCTTAAAGCAAATGTGACCCAGGTAACAGGGACAAGCAGCAGCTGCCAACGTCCAGCAGGAGTAACAGAGCTGGAGGAAAGTTATGCTGATGGAATCATACAAAGTACTAACATTTCTGATTTCTGTCTGACTGCATAGTTTTGATAGCATCTATTTACTTTTTCTATATTAAAATAAAAAGAATCAACACTATAAGAATACTGAGGCTTAAAACTGTAACAGAGAATACATCTGAAAACGTGTTTCCCTATCAGTATCAAGTCCTTAGGAAGAAAACTTAGATTTCTTTGGATGATGACTTCAGGTATAGATGTTAGAAACATTGATAAAAAGAGTAATAACTACTGTTTAGTAAGTCTATATGACAAGCACTAGCTTAAACCCTTCATAAACCATATTGAACATATTTTCCACAAGACCTATACTGAGGTATTATGATCCTGGTTTTACAGATGAAAAAGGGAAGACCCAGAGAAGTTAAGAAACTTGCACATGATCATACAGTTGGTGGAGGAGATCAGACTCATCTGGTTTAAATAAAGCTTCTGATCTTAGTAAGTTCATTATGCTCATTACTTTAACATACTCTGCCAACTGAGTTTGGGGTTTGCACTGGTCTATTATACTGTCTACTCTGTTGGCCCACTGTTAGATCTGGCTGGCTGACTGTAGCCATTTAATTATCACTGGCACATTTAGAAGAAGATAGGATAACAAAGAAGATGGCAATTGAAACTCACACTATATGCAGTGAATAAGGGAACAATGCTTTAAAAAGGTTAAGACTATACATGTCATTGGTCTCCTATTTGTTTTCCAAATAACTAAGACTTTGTCCTATCATAAATATGTGACCGGCAATGCAAAACACCATCTGTGGTACGAAAGTATCTACAAGGGCATGCCCAAGAGATGCTGACTTTGCTAAACTATCCCTTGAAGTGAGAGATGACTCTAACGTCACTCTAAGGTTTCATCACATGGAACATTAAGCAATGCTAGAAGGCATCACCCAAAAACCTGATTTACAGATGTCACCCCTGGAAGGGATCTGATATCAGAGCCCTTTTGCTCACTCTGCTTAGTTCTTTGCTATTAGTTCATGCTGAGGATTTAGCTTTGAGTAACTGAGTAACTGAATTTTCATCACAAGAACTTAAAGCATTTAATGCGGGGAAAAAAAGAACAGGAAGGGAAATTCTACATTTTACTGTCATACACTAGAATTAGGTTTCCATTACTATTTCCTTGATATTTTAAATAATTTTCCGCCAAATCTAGCTAGGACCAACATGAGTTTTTGAAATATACCTTTTATTCTTATTGCTATTCATTTGTAAAACTACATTTAGAAAAATAATAATGAAAGGTTGAAATCAATTATCTATTAACTAATAAGTACGTCTGTATTCAAATATGCTGCACTAAAGTGGCAAATGTTTGCTAAACAATAAAATTCATTAAAAAATTTTAGTTTAGAAAAAACAATGAAAAGTGTGCTTATATTTGGGATAACAGAGGAGATACCGATTTAAATAAGGCTGTAGAAAAGCATTAATTTTTAGAAGTCCCTTAAATGTTTCAGTCACTTTAAACTTCAATTTTATTTTTTAAGGGCATAGGAATCATCATATATTTTCAACAGAAATTTTTATTTAAGTTTCCAGCTGAGGAGTGTGACATTGGAGAGAATAATCCAAAATTAAAATCATTTGTATTTTTCCTACTTATTATTATTATTCTGCAGAATAGAAGCAATATTAGGTTCCCCAATTAGGAAAAGATTATTTACCATTTATGACTGCTGTTTGCAAGTTACAGGAACCAGAAATTCTAAACATTTACCACATCTTATACTTCAATCTCAAAAAGCTGGTGTAATGGCTTAGATGTAGACTCTGCGCATACTCGCCCTGCATGTGCAAGGTCCGCTGCGGCATGAATGCTCTTGGAAGCCAGTGTGTCTGCCAAACGTGTTTTGTAAAGAGCTATCTATGAAAAAATGCTTGTTCATTTAAATAGCTGGTAATTCCCTCTCCTGAGGGCCATTTTAAAATCTCATTTCTTCTCTTCCTTTCTCTATAAAGTGTATGGAAACGTGAGGAGCAGCTGATGACAGAGCAGACTTGAGTGAAAAAGCCCATCATGTGTGGCCAGTCTGTGGGAGTTTCTGACACTGGGAGGGGGTTCCTTCAATTTTTTTTCTTTCTTGATGTGTATTTATTAGTGTAGCATATCATGCAATCCAGTTTAACTTCTCCAGGACAATTATGATTTTATTCAGGTTGACACTTGCAATGGAATTACAAATTAAGTTTAAAAAGCATTGTAAAGATGATGGTTGGGCTTTATTTGTACTGACTGATAGGGAGATCAGTTGGGTGGGCAGGCACAGAGAGAGAGGGTGGGGGTGGAGAGAAGGGCTCAGGTCTGATTTATGTATTGCTCTTGAACCTTACCTGGCTAGCTGCTGCTGAGAGAAATCAAGCTGGCCCCAATAGAGCTGGTCAGTGAAATGGTGTGCATGGGCTATGCAGAGTTCTCTGGCACCAGAAAAATTTTACTTTCTTCATATGACCATGTTGGGGAGGATATTCATAACCATTTCCCCCACCCTCTTCCCCAACACTTTTCATCTGTAAGAAGAGCTGTCTGAAGATCTTAATATAGGTGAAGAAAATAATACGTGCTGTTTTGCTTAATGTAGCAAAGATACTGACTACGTACTAAACATTTACCGTAACAGGTTATTTGCTGAGTACATTTCCACAGCTCATAATTTCAACACCCTGCAACTTAGACGTTATGATTGCTAAATTCTACGTGAGGAAATTGAGTCGTAGAAAGAAAATAATCTGCCCAGGTTGAGAGCCTGTAAGTGGCAGAACCAGGATCATCCCTAACTTCTACCTGATCTGATTCTGAAGTTCTGCTCTTTTTTAAAAAACAATTTATTAAACAAGCCGTATCCTTATTAGAAGTATGTTTATACTTTGCATTCCATTTTTAAATTCTGCCTCCCTTTTCAAAAACACGTTACTTTTCAAATTAACAGGAACTACTGTAAGAGTAAGACACGACAGGGTGTTTATGGTTGCTGCTTCTTGGGAGGTTGTGGCGCGCGGCCTTATGATTAAACTTCAGCAGAATATGGCACGGTCCCAGTGTGACACATCTAAATGTGTTTTATGGTTTGAAGCAAGAATTATCAAGGCTTTGCAAAACTTAAGAACTTGTGCAAGACCTGGATAGTGAAAATATAGATTCAACTCTTTTAAAGCATAAAGGTATTACCTAACATGCAGTGTTCACAAAACTGAATCATTCAAAATCTTTGAAACAAGAAGCTAAACGAATTCTCCCCTGCAATGACATCAGCAGCTAGAAATATAGCAACATCATAGCACTGTGAAAGTTTAAACAATTATTTCTCCTAAGGCCTCTGGGAATAGTATTTTAACCATTTGCTAAAACCAAAAGATGAAGAAGATACAAAATTGAGATTAAGTTTTTGATAATTAGTGAATCTCAAAGGGAAAAGAAGAGCAATGATGGGAGACAGATAGGAACCAGAAGTAGACACCCTTGAATGCTGAATGTTAATTCTGATGGAAAACCAGGAAATACAGGCCAATTTTCAGAGTGGGCTGGTATCAGCAACTGTGCTGTGAATACTATGTGTATAATTATAAGTTCTTAGAAGAGAGAATTATATTTGTAAAATTGTTTTACATAGAACTTAGCTTAACACTATTTGCATAAAATGGAAAACACTATGATGATCATATATAAATTAGGTAGCTAGGATTTTAGGACACACGGGAGCAGGTAAAAAAATTTAGGCTCATATACCTAAGCAGACAAAGATGTTGTTTTTCTAAAATCTGCCTCATTTGAATATTATATAAAAGGTAGATAAAAAATATGAACTCGAGGTTGCATTCAAAAACAGATCGCAAGAGATAGTAATCTCCCTAGCCTCGCCCTGAAGGAAAGCAGGATACGAATACTTCAAGAGCATATATTGGCCCTGAGCACCGAAACACTGTTCATACTTGCCTAACATGGATCTTTTTTTTTTTTTTGGCAACACAAAGTCCAATGTGTTTTTTAAAATACTATTTTCATAGTTTTTTTTTTTTCTCTAGGCAAAAATATCAAAGAGAGACAGAAAATGATCTCAGGAAAAAAAGAAAACCCCAGGAAGAAATCTGTCATGTTCTGTGTTTCAACTTCACAAAAGAATTCTGACTGGAGGTTTGAGCCTTTCAAATCTCTTGCCATTCGGGATATGAAATTCTTATCTAGTGGCGTGGCCAGTTGAGACTCACTTAATCAAATATGCTGACTACCTGAAACAGGAGGTGGTTCACTTCCTGACTTCAGGTGGCTCCTGACTTCAGGTGGCTCCTCACTTGCAAATTATGACAGTCACTTGCTGTGCAAGCTATGAAAATTCCAAGGTAAGGGAGGAGACTCAGTGGGCACCTAGATGAAAAGTTACAGCACCCTGCCTCACCTGAGCCTCCTCTGTCTTTAGGGATCATTGAATTTTATATAAAGTCTATTTATAAACCACTGCAAGTGATATTTGCATTCGCCTTGCCCTGTGACATCATTTCCTCATCAATAATTTAAGCCTAAGAAATGGATTAAAGGGACTGTGAAGGGACATTGCAAACATGGAAAATGAGAAAGCAACTAAACTCTCCCAAGTATTAATTCAGTCCTTTTACCTTGTTCTTTGATCTGGCGAATTTGCTTCACAGTTTCTTTTAAGATTGCACATTTGTCAGGTTTGAAGTTAAAGTTGTCTATATCGTTAAAATTTGCAAAAATCAGCTCTGCAAGTTCTTCAATATACTTATTTTCCTGTTCACGATTACGTTTCTCAGTGCTCCTCTTGGGGCTAAAAAGAACGAAGATGTTTTTATTATGAATTTGAAAAAGAGTTGTTATGAAAAAATAAGCATGTTAAACAAGTTCTAATACAAAGAGTACAAACAAGAGTTACTTATATACACACATAAACATAGTTGACCCTTGAACCACATGGGGATGAGGAGTGCCGAGCCCCTGCACAGCTGAAAATCTGGGTATAACTTCTGACTCCCCCAAAACTTAACTACTGATAGCCTATCACAACGAGAGCCTTACTGATAATATAAACACTCAATGAGCACATATTTGGTATATGTATTACATACTGTATTTGTATAATAACTAGGGAAGAAATGTTCTTTCAAATTGTCACCAATCTCAAAAAAGTTACAGTCGATTTCTTGAAAGAAATCTGAGTTTAAGTGGATCCATGCAGTTCAAATCTGTGTTCACGGGTCAACTGCACTTTGTGGGGAAAAAACTGAATTTGCTCTAAATGTATCATGTTTTTTGGAAATCAAACTTACCCCAGGCTGCAATTACATATTTACTATTATCATTTGTTCAATGTGCTTAATGTTTCCCACTGAACTGTCAGCTTCACAGTGACAATGGTCAAGACGATTTGCTCACCACTGTGCTTAAAACAATGCATGTCTCAAGTGGCCATTGTATTTATTGTTGACTAAATAAAGGAATGTTTTAGAAAAAGGGGTGAAACATTTATAAAAAGTTTTTAATTTATATTGGACTAGTAAAAGAAGAAAGGGATGTTAACTAGTTACAATGGTAATAAATTCCAATGATTTTTGGTAAAGCATTTTGGTAAAGCAAAAATAATGAAAATAAATTATTATAATTTCAGAGACTTCTTCAGGATGTCAGTGATCATACCAAAAAACAGCCTTTTTAGATAATGCAAAAAAAAACAAAAACAAAAAAACCAAACACAAAGAACAGCTAGAAACAAAAGCGAAACTGATCTAGGGTATTTGTTAACTGTCTAAGCTGAATGACATGCAAAATATAAACAAATAGTCTAAGTTCAACTAAAGTTTTAAAAAGTTAATGGAAGAGAGGAAAAAATAAAAATTGGCAAGATGTTGCCATCTGAATTTGATAAAACAGCAAACTCAAAAGTCCCCCTTGATAATAACTATATGCACAATTGTTCACTGAAGTATGGTAGAGGGCTTACTAAATGACATTCAAACAATACAATAAATAACTTATTCAATGTAGCAGCTTTCTGTATTTTAAATAGTTACTTGTGTATAATACCAACTTATTCAATTCTGTAATTTGTAATAGACTACCACATATTTGCCTCTAAATATTAGTTTTGTTTTCATAAACTAATAAACCTTAGAACATAATTCCTCCATTTTATATGATTTGTCCAAGATTACCCAGTGAGTTACTCGCAGAGCAGGGACCAGAATTTGGTTTTTCTAAAACTAATTTTTACTCCTAGTTTCTTCTTTATTAGGTCTAGGGAAAGGGAGGTATGGCTGTAACAGGTGGAAGAGTCAGATTCCCTCTGTGAACCCCTCTACCCTCGTCTACTTCCATCCATCACTCTCTCTCACAAGACAATAAGTAAGTGACAAACAGGTGAGAAAGGAGTCCTGTGTTCCAAAGGGGTGCACCAGGCAGGTGGCTGAGAGCTGCACCCACTGCATGGCGCCAGCACAGTGCTGATAGAAGAGCAGTGCCTCCCTCGAATAGTCTCCACCTTACCAAACTGCCTCCTCCAGTAAAACTGCTGAGCATTGAGGAGGTCACGGTTAGCCAGCAAGTACTAGGGAATCCAGAGGCAATACACAGGACCTGGGGCCTGGGGCTGGGATGTGGACAGTGATGATTCATTAGGCTTGTTTTGCTTGGCAACTATAAAGGGAAAGGGAATATAAACACTGGCTTTCTGCTCTTTCTCCTTCTCTTCCTCCCTTAATGACTTTTCCTAGTCCTCTACCCTACTGTGGCCCCATCTGATCATTTAACTCTCCATTTATAGACGTTGCTGTTTTTATTTAACTTTTAAAATCATTTATATATTTAAATCAAAGGGGTGAATTCTCTCTTCTACCTTTGTCCCTATTTGCTTAGTTCTCATCCCCTAAGTGGGTAACAACTCTTAAAGTTCCTTAATTATCCTAAAACAATTCAAATATAGATTCTTATTATTTTCTTCCTTTTTTATACAAATGGTAGTATCCTATAAACATTTTCTAAACTTCGCTTTTTCTCTGTACCAATATTCTTAAGAGATTCTGTTCGTATCAATCCATGAAGTGTTCTCATTCTTTTTCGGCTGTATTGTGTTCTAGTTTATGGAGTATCATAGCTATTTAAATAGCTACTTACAAACACTTAGGCTTTTCCTAATCTTTTGAGATTATAAACAGTGGTGTAATGAGTAATATCATACTTATATCATTCTGCATGTATAAAAGAATATTGTCAGAAATTCCTGAAAGTGGAACTGCTAGTTTAAAGAGGATATGAATTTTGTCATTTTAACAGATACTGCTGAATTACACTGCAAAGAAGTTATAACAACTCACACCTTCACCCACAATGTATGATACAGAACTTGCTTTAAAATTATTTGTTGTATTCACTGAAGAGCCACAACCTCTGTCACCAACTCAAGACAAGAGAAGAGAGGAGAGGAGAGAGGAAAAGAAAAGTGGGTCAGGGGACCAACCCAGTACAATATTAACAGCTAGTCTTTTTACTATGGAGTCTTCTAGGATATTCTGTGCTCTAAAGGAAAGGAAAATGTGAAAAACTCAAAATTATAAACTGTTTTAAGATTCAGGGAGAAAGGGGATGCCAGAAGTAGGTGGCTTTCTTCTTGTAAAGAGTAATAAAATCTGCAACTGATTAGCATCCAAATGTAAGCTCAGTAATACATATTCAAAGGTTTAACTGTTGAGAAGAATCAAACACAATATTGAACCAGGTATAAAACCAATGCTAAAATACTGAAGCAGCATGCTGTGGCTTTCATGGGCAATACTGATTCTGTTTCTCAGCAAGAGGCCAACCTGGGTCCCAGCTGGTCAGGACATTCCTTGCGCTTCCTTGTCTCTGCCCTGGATGGGTCAGAGGTGTTTTCTCCCATTCCACTCATCTTGAACACATATCAGCAACTAAAACAGAAAACAGGGGGAGAAAAAAAGTGAAAAGCTGATGATAAAGTTTACCAACAATTTACCAACAATAAAAGAACTTGACTTTAATCACAAACTTGACAACTGTAATTAACATTGATTTATGTACATGCATAACTTCTCATAAAAGGCTGCCTTTTAAAAAAATCTTTGCCTAAAAGTTAAGCAAATGTAAAGGTTAGCATTTAAAAAGCAAAGAAGCCTACCTCATTGGGTCCAAACTCTTTAAAAGGAGTTGTACTTCAACAGCACCATGAACTACGCTCTGCCAGTCCTGAGTTTCTGCGGCCGGCCTCCAGTTTCGGCGCGACCTTGCACCACGTAAGGGGCTCCTCCCAGCCTCTGTTTTGGGTTTGGCCAATGTGCGGACTGTGCTGCCGCAGCTCACCCGTGACAGACAGCCCTGCGATGAGCCAGTGCCACACCACTAAGTGAATGTTTCTAAACCTGACCAGGTGGATATGACACCCCGTCCTAGCCCTACACAAGGCCTCCGTAAGCAACACCCCTCAGAGGATCTTCCCACCTCCCTCCTGTCCCGCAGCAGCTGCCTCACTGCTCCTCCCTCCACGCGCTCCGCGACCTCCCAGCCCTGGTTTCCTCTCTCACATCCTGCTGCCCATAACTCTCCTGCCTCAGCTGAGTCTAGCTGCCATCCCAAATGTCTTACGATGCACTAAAAAAACAAACAAAAAAAACCCAGAGAACATTACTGACCCTAATGGGGGGAGAGAATTACTGGCTCCTGCTTGAATCCCTTTCAGTAAAAAAACAAAAGGACATATCATAAGAGAATCAGTGTGTTCACTCACTTTGGTCATCGTTAGCGGAATCCAAATATTTAAATATGCAAAGAACAAGCGTGATAGAGGGGTAAGTTCTAAGAGAACTACATAACAGTACTAGAAAAGATGTTGAGGAAAAGGAAGATGGTTGTTAACCCAAGGTGCTTAATAACTGCTTAGCAAAACAAAAAATATGCAGCCTAAAAAGTTTAAGTCAGCATTTAAAAGTCTTTGCTAGAGTTCCAACTCTGCAATTTACCCCTTCTTTCTGACCCCTGCGGCTTCTAAAATCACCTTCCTTCTCCTTTATTTTCTGTAGTGGCTTTTCTTCTTTTGAGCTGGGGAAATTGGAGGGAAGGACCTATCAGCAGGAGGTCAAGAACTTAAGGAAGATGCTAGAAAATAACTGGTTCGTTAAGAGCAAGGACCAAGAGGAAGGTGGCCTAAGAAAACACTCTCCCCCACTCTGAGTGATCAGTTACCGCTGTCACATACCCATCACGCTGCCCAGCTCCTGCCTTGGTGGGACGTGGCAAGTTCAGGCTCACCACAGTCATTTCTTTTGGCCTCAGCTCTAATTTTTGGGGACAAATAAGTTAATTTTTTTGGAGGGGGGAACTCATGTGTAAGTACAGTATGAAACACTGTATCAGGTGATGGTGGATGTTATAGTCAGGAGGTGACACGGAGGGGACAATCCTGAAGGCTTATGCCTGAGCTTCCTGCTGGTGGGAGCAATGTAACCAACTCCCAAGGTCCTGCACTGTGGTCACAATTAGAGTGGATAATAAGTATAATCTGTATTTAGTTATTATTCATTTAGCACTCATTATGCACCAGGCAATTTAGTAGAGAAGCCAGTATCCATGTCCAAGCTCCACCGCTTGGGTAGTTGTGAGTCTTAAGTTCCTTGTATGCCTTCATCACCTATTCCGTAAAATGGAGATCACTGGGAGCATCTACCACACAGGGGTGCTGAGCAGATTAGCAAGTGGCAGAAGTGGGATTTATACACAGGCTTACACACGCATACTCCTAATAAAATACTATGGAATAGTGTTTCCTCATCAAATCAGCCATTTTCCTTTAATCACGCAGTCAAAGGTCAGGTGGGAGAACCAGCTAAATCTGGACTGCATGTGCTTCCCAGGCTTGGCTCTTTCCCCCTCATCAAAATGTCATTGATTCAATCAGAGACTGCCTGTTTGCCATTTTGTAAGTCACGTTCAGGGCTGAGAGGAGCATGAGGAGGAATACTGCTCTCAAGAAGCAAACAAGGGGAGAGAGGAAATATATGTGTATAGAGGAAAAGCCCCAATCAGTAAACATGGGTGGCATGCACTCCTCGACACCATGAGGGCCAAGAATGCTGCACCCTGCGCTGGCTGGGATGGCGGAGGGGCTGAGCTGCACCTTGAGGAAGGCATATGAGTTCTAACAATGGGGAGGGGAGCCAGGGATTGCAGGCGGTCTAAAAGGACAGAGGGTGAAACAATCACTTGACCACCAGAACTGTCTCAGATGATACCTTTCCAATATTTTCTTTCAGTATTTCTCTTGGAACCACAATTCCCATGGTTTCAGTCATCAGCATGTAAGAAAAAACATTGCTTAGCCAGTCTAAGTAAGCTTTCAACAAATGACCTAGGGAATTTTCACTGGGGAAGCAGCTTTCCATAAATCATAAAAATTTAAGTAAATTTTTATCATCAAAATATAAACCTCAATGGAACCCTTCTATGCTGTTGGTGGGAAATGTAAATTAGTTCAACCATTTTGGAAAGCAATATGGAAGTTCTCAAAAAACTAAAAAAAGAAATACCCTTTGACCCAGGAATTCCACTCCTAGGAATTTACCTGAAGAAAACAAGATCCCGATTCAAAAAGATTTGTGTACTCCTAGGTTTATCGCAGTACTATTTACAATAGCCAAGACATGGAAGCAACCTAAGATTCCATCAGTAGATGAATGGATAAAGATTCCACATAATGGAATACTATTCAGCCATAAAAAGAAAACAAATCCTACCATTTGCAACAACATAGATGGAGCTGGAGGGTATTATGCTCAGTGAAATAAGCCAGGCAGAGAAAGACAAGTATAACAACAAAGCAAAACTGAAGGAACAAAACAGCAGCAGACTCAGACTCCAAGAAGGGACTTGTGGTTACCAAAGGGAAAGGGGTTGGGGAGGGTGGGGAGGGTGGGGAGGGACGGAGGGAGAAGGGAATTAAGGGGCATTACTATTAGCACACATAGTATAGGGGAGTCACGGGGAAGGCAGTTATAGCACAGAGAAGACAAGTAGTGCCTCTATACTACACTGATGGACAGTGACTGCAATGGTGTGTGTTGGGGGAACTTGATAATATGGGTGAATGTTGTAATCACAATGATGCTCATGTGAAACCTTCATAAGATTGTATATCAATGATACCTTAATAAAAAAAAATATATAACCCTCCATATATAACAAAATGCCTTATACAGCAGTAGATGCAATAAGTTTGTTCATGAAAATGGCTTTTCCCCCCAAAAGTATCACTGTTGTATATTAAAAAGCAGAGTATTATCAGAAAGATCAGGAAACTTTCAACAATTAAAGTAAGTGACTGAATTTCAGGTTTAACATTAGCAATGTCTATCTTTAAATGTCTCAACATGTATATTCTAATAATTATAACTTTACATGAAGGGACAGAACTGAAGTATTTCAACAAAGAGACTAGGAGATAAGGAGTGAAGCAAGGAGCTATTATTTTCTGGTCCAACCAAGTTCGGTAGAACCCTTTGAGCACACTGTTCATATTTTACATGTATTTATTCAAGGCTGGCTCACAAACCACTCTATTTGTAGTATTAAAACATCACTAATTTCCTCTTGAAGTAAGTTATTTGAGTGCCCAATTTTCCCTTTTATTATCATGTGATGGTACATTAAACAATATTTCCTCAACATCTGAAAATTTCAACCTTATGAATATGCTTGCTTATTTTTCTGTGTCTACCTCATGTCCCCTTTTCTGAGTGATTTTCCTTGGCCATGTATACTCAGCGCACATTGCCAACCAACCTTTAGACCACCAGAAGGAAAAATGGTGGGGAGATCTGTAGGGACTGGCCAGGTCAGGGCAGGCAGACACACTGTGCCTGCCACGGTGATGCCCCATCTCCATCACTGCTCACCCACCAGGGAAACAAAAGAGACTGCCAGGGGTAAAAAGGCAAGGGAGCAAATTCAGGGTTGGAGCAGGGCAGGCAGGAAGGAAGGTGGGGAAGCTGGTGATAGGCAGCCTCTGGCTCCTGCATGCCTCTCTCTTTGCCTGCCACAGGGCCAGAAGTAGATGTAATCCTGGAGCAGAGATGTGGATTTATGCTCTGCTCTTCAGTGAGTGAACAATTAATGAGGTTCACAGTTATTTATTGAGTTCATCCACTAAAGATGAACTTCTCTTTGAGATGCTCAAAGAGAAGAACTGTGGTGCTCTAATCTAGAGGATTCTGACTGATATTTTTAACACCCTATGTGAGGCTGGGCTGGCAGCAAGTGTTAGTATTTCAAACTGGAACGTATGGTGGGACTAGGTGAATTAATTTTTCCCCACTCAAGTGACACAGATAAAAACCACACATAGATAATCAGATTGATTTATGACCTCTAGTCTGCACTTACGCATAGAAAAAATCATCAAAAATAAAACTATAAGGACAGATGAGTTTAAATGTATTTTGTAGATTAAAGTTAAAAATTAATTCCCAATGAAAGGGTAAGAGATGGAAACTGCTGAAGGGCAGTATTGAAGGTTTAGACATTTTACTTGGAAGCAAGCCCAAGTAATAGTTTCTTAGACTTTCTACATGTTTTCAACGTTCACATTAAATTAAAATTCTTGAACATTTCACTCTCAATTCTGGAACTGTTCAATGTAAATCATAAACACTGAGAATGACACAAATAAATTCTTGGGTCATATCTAAGGGTAATTATAGTCACTCAGAATAAGCTGGTTTCTACCAGATGTTAGGGACTTGTATAAAGACAAGGCTGGAAAAAAAGTTTCAATTTGTCCATTCTTGTTATCTTTAACAAACAATAGTCCTACTGTCACCATGACAGTACACCCTCCCTAATACCCTCTCATATCAACTTGCACAAAGTAAAGAGTAAGCAGTTGCAGCCACAGAACTAATGTCGTTTTTTTTAAAGTAACAATATTCTGGGAGGGATGAACAATGCCAATTGAATCCTTAGCATAATGACAGAAAGCAAAATAAAATGTTAAAACTCAATGTAATTAAAAATGTACTCTTTTTTCATGAAATTTATCAATATAACTTGTAAGGTAACAAAGCTGTTGCTTACAATACAGTCTCACACCACTGAAGCTAGTAATCATCTAGAATTCATGCAAATGATAATGTGCATTTTTAAAATCATTACTGGCCATCTTCCAAACAAGGCCTGTAAAGCTGTCAGATATATTATATGCTGAACAAATTTAGTTAAAAAATTAAGGAAAATACTGTTACTGAAATCCAAACACAATAAGTGATCAAACATCGATCTCTATCGCTAGTTCCAATAAATGTTTTTTCAAAGTTAGGCCCTCTTTGAAACCCCCCACTTTGAGATGAGATGAAATTCATATGAAATGACATACAAAGAGCTGATGAAATGACTTCTTATCAACACCTACATGAGGAGCAGATGGCTGCTAAATCATTTAGATCCTGATAGGAGACCAGAAAGGCTTCTACAAATTCCAAGGCCTTCCAGGTTCCTTCTGACTCTCTTTACATGAGATACATGACATTGTTGTATAACCTGTAGTCTGATTCTTCTCAAACTTTGTAATAAGAAATGCTTAACTAATATTGAAAATGTACACACATCTTCACTTTTCTACCTCTACTCTTGTCAAATTATGAAAGGATAATCTTTTAGAGCCTTCCACTGCTCAGAAACCTACCTCAACAGTTCGTTGCGGCATTCACTATTCTTTATCACAAGCAAAAACATTTGCACATTCTGAACTTGCAACAATTTCTCCCTCAAAGCATACTGTGTTCCAGGAGGGACCTTTTGATTTTAAAAAGCAAAATTTCTGGGTCAGACTCTGACTATTAAAGAAAACCAGTACCTAATGTTTAAATGAAACTTGCTTTGAGGATGTAGATGCCAGAGGAAGGTAGAATACAGAAAGTGGGACAAACATCGTATGTTGTAAGATGATACTGAGATAATGACATCAAATTTACAGAGGGGGCTGAAACCTCTTTACAAAGTGTCAACTAGGCAAAATTACCCAAAGCAAACATTACGGTGGCAAAACAATTTTCTGCAAGAGTTAAATAAATACTATATACAGTAAATACAGATTATGTAAGGATATATTGGATTCATACAAATTAACAAAGGAGCGTCACACATACAACTATAAGTAGCACTATGCAGATTTACCAAATGCAGAGATAAAAGCACACAGAAAAATCAAACTTTCCTTCCACCGGCAAACAAGTAATGCATTTAAACAGTGATAGAAGGTGCTTTACAATTATTTCAGCAATAAATATTAGCAGGTAAAACGGTGTATTGTTTTTCCCCAAGTGTTATTATTCTTTTTAGTAGACCATAAGAACAATCTTAACTTCATCTTTACCTAACACTGTATTGCTTCTTGCTTTTCATAAAATATAATTTTAATTTATCTCACATAATATAATATGTATCTACAGATTCAGACTCATAAAACTGCACTTAATTCATACAATGACAATGGTTAAATTGCTAAGTTTTAGAAGACTCTCTTTATATAAAAAGTCCAGAATAAATGGCATCTTATTTGGAAAGATTCTCAGTTTAACTTCACTAGTTCTAAGCAACTAACTGTATATTTGACTTCTGTATTAACTGCAATAAGCCAAACACAGAGTGTTATTATTAGGATACGGTTTTTCAATAATAAAACACTAATAGCTTATAGCTGCATACAGGATTAAAGACAAGGACAGAGCCAATTCTTTCTCCAGGTAAAATGGCTTCAGCACCTACCTTCTCTCATGCTGTTTCTTAATCCATGGAACAGTAATAACAGTGTATAAACAAATGTTTAAGCTAAAAAATTCCTTCCTTTTCAATATGCTCTGCTCTCAGATTTATTTTTGTATAATGGCTTTAAAGTGGTATATTAGACAGTAACTAGAAGACATATTCCATTTTCTGACTGAAAGCCAATAATACTCATGAATTTTTTAGCTGAAAGACACTTGAAGATGCCATTGGGAAGATGGTAATAAACACATTAGGCTGCAAATGGGCAGCAGCAGCTCTTTAACACATGCTGCAATAATCAAATAAATGGCTAAATTCATGTGTGCTGGTTACCCAAATATTTTGCTGTAACATTTTCATCATCTAC
This sequence comes from Manis javanica, assembly GCF_040802235.1. NCBI lineage: Eukaryota > Metazoa > Chordata > Mammalia > Pholidota > Manidae > Manis > Manis javanica. Next base: position 158,230,099 of record NC_133157.1, read on the forward strand.
TTCTCTCTCAAAGAAGGAAAAAATCCACTCTTCAAGTCCTATCTTGGCAAAATTCAGTGCAGAATATCTAAGTAGCAGAGAGCTGTGCTAAACTATCATTACCAACAAGGGAAAAATGTCTAGTCTGACATCAGTGGCTTAAGATGATTTCTACTTTCTGAATTCTCATAGGCTAAATTCCTTACTCTTATAGTCAGTCACTGGGCTGCTTATATATCCAGTGACGTCAGCCAGTGCTAATATGGCCAGGAATAGCAAGAGGAGGTTTTAATAAGGCCTCAGATGAGAAAACATTGAGGGAAGAAGCTGCAGTCCTTGCATAATGTGACCAATTCCCTCCCCTTCAGGCAGGGTGTACTTAGTCTTTATTTAATATTTGGAAAATCTGTTTTCACTGAAGGCTTAGTATTCTTGAAAGAAGTCATCAAACCAAGAGCTACAATTTAGTGTTTGTGTCTGAGTTACATAAATTGTCCAGATTAAAATCTTTATCTTTCTTTATTCTCAAACCCATTATAAATCTTTATGAATAGATTCTTTAAAAACTCCTAATTTAAAAGAAAAGCTTACTGAAATGACAAGGGCAAGACTGTCTGTAAGTACACAAAGAGTATTTTTATTATTCTAGTTGTAAAAAGTTTTTAAGTAAGTAAATAAGAGCCTTCTTGCTTATTATATAATCTGTTGGCTGGGGTTTTTTTTGGCTAATATGTACTGAGTACACTTACGAGTTAAGCACTTTGCACATTTTTTGTTTAAAAATCTCTACCTTCATATGTCCATATATATATGTAAATGTACACTCACACACATTCATTATCTAATCTCTCTGATCTGTTTCTGAAAGGAAAGGAGCGACACATAGCAGCAATTCACCGGAGAGTTCTGCTTTATTAGGGAAAGGTGCTGGGTTATATAGGAGGGGGCATGAATTGATTGAGGTGTCACTTCTACGGGGCTGGTGGCTGTTGGCTAGGTGCTGGGATTGGGAGGGGGGCGAGAGGTGATTGGGCTTCAGGTGGCGCCGGTGGGAACTGAGGACCCCCCGAAGAGAAGCCGGAAGTTTGCCATCTTACTGGTGGGGACCCTTCAGTTTCCATGAGCAATATGCCGAAGTTACACAGATAATGAACGACTGGTCAGGAGTCAAACCCAGGTGTAATTATAATAACTATCATTTACTGACTTCCTGCTATCTTGGTAGGCATTTTCCACATACATAAACAGCTTTAGTTCCTCTAACTACATGTGCTTCTCACCATTTACAGATGAGGAAACTGAGGTAAACAGATAAACAACTTGGCCAAGACCACACATTCAGGAAGTTTTAGAGCTCATTCAGTGAATCCAAATAATACATGTCTTAACCACTGCAACGTAAGCACTACAGCTCCTATACTTCAGTATTTTCCTTAAAGAGAAAACAAACTAAGGTATATTATAGAAAGCAATATATTCGATTTAATTTGATAAACAGTGAATACAAATTTGAAAGCACTCTTATTTTGCTAAAAATGTAGCAGTGTCATTGTAAAATGCAAAACACTTCTTTCTGTAAATAATGTATATACTTAAGAATCATTCACCTGCCCATTCAACACACTAGACACTGTTGGAGACACTGGACACAGAGCCATGAACAAAACAGACAAATGTGCACGTCCTCCTGCAGCTCATATTCTAGTGCAAAAGGAAATCACACCTCAGCTCGCAAGCTACTATTCCCTGAAGGGAAATGAAGTATTATTATTATTACTGAATTTATTATGAAGTTATTAAAATCACAAAACCAACTAGAAATTTTCTCTGGCACACCAACAATGTGAGTTTCATTCAACACTGAAAAAGCCTTCTTTTCCTATAGAATCAGAGCGGTGATTAATTTAAAAAGTCGGTTATCAAGAGCAATTATAGAAAGTGGTACCTACTACCTTAATCATGTAACTTCAACTTTAAACGTAAAAATATACATGAGTATCCATCTCCATGTAACATTTCATTTTGCAAATCATACCTATCACTGAGACATTATCTACTATCCCCAATTTTTTAAAATTTAAAATAGAACTAGAACTCACAGACACTTAGGTTTCTTGAAAGTGCTTATGAGGCAAAAATTTTTATTTTCCCAGTCTTTTATAGATGTATTACATATACTCACTTGATTTTTGTCCATATGATTGAGTTTTTCAAAGTATTTATCTTAGTTTTCATAGAAATATGTATCTTTTCAAACTCACACTTCATCAGTTACATAATACTTAATTAAATTATGCGATTACAAGTATAACTGACACAAACCAGTTTGGACAAGCAGCGACTCTTGACAGGCATGCACCATCACCAAGGGTGCCAAAGTGTGGGGTGCACTGAAGCGGCCCACCAGCCTGGCACCCAGGGCATAGCAATGGCTGTCCTGGGATCTGCAGAGGTGAATGCAGATCGTGTGATTACTCCAGCCTATCAGTCTCAACAGTGGTTAATCAAGAAAATCAGAATTTATACAGAGCTAACCTCCAGATGGTGGTCATTTAATTATTCAGCAAGTACTATTGAATGTCTATTACATGCAATGCACAGTTCTAGATATTGGGGATATAACAATGAGCAAAACCTATGAAGTCTTTTCCATAACTCTCATATTCTAGTGAGGAAAGGGAGAGTAGAGAAATGGTAAAAAGTAAGGTCAACTCTGGTTTGGAATCCCTGGAATTCCACATATTAGTTATGTTAATTATGTTAATTAACCTCTTTGGACCTAAGTTTCTTCCTTTTGTAAAACTGTAGAAATAATACTACATACCTTTGAAATCTGCCGGAAGCATGAAATGTAAAGGGTACAACTAGCACCAAATAAGGGCTTACTTAATAAATATAATTTATACTGTAGGTTTAATTTAACAGCATGTAAATGTTTATGAAATAATCAGATGCAGAGGAAAATTAATTTACAGGGAAGAATTGGAAAAATTTCACCACAACATTAGAAGTATGGGCACTAAGGGTGTAATTTAATTTTTGTATTTTCCAAATCTCCCTTCAACACATGACTTTTATGAGTTTACAAAAAAGAAAGGAAGGAAGGAAGAGGAAGGGGGGGGAGGGGAATGGAGGAAGAAAAGTTAAGAAACTTCACTGTGCTGCTGGAAAAAAACAAAACAAACCCAAAAGAGATTCTTTTAAATAACCAGCAATCTGGAATGCTAGTGATAAATGTACACATTATTTACACGCTTACTTTCAGGAAGAATGTAGTATAAAATGAGGCAAACCTTCTCTACAGTAAATAAAGGGAATGAAATGAGAAACTGAACCTCCTATTACCAATGAGTATTAGCAATTAAATTAAAAGTATAAACTATTTTCTTGGGTAAATCGAGGGATATTCTACAGCAGTTTCCAAACTACTAAGACTATTACGCCCAACTTATATCTCTCCAAATTTACCCTAAGTTCTGTGTGAGAATACTAAATCATATTCATTAACTTTGGAAACTCATGTTTTCTCTCCTACTGATGTGACTTTTTTAAAGCAAGAAAAATACCCAAATCACAAGTCTTCCAATAAAGGTTACTAAAACTGCTCTTCTTCATCAGGATAATCTTATCCTTCAAGCTCAGCTGAAATGCTGCCTTTTTGAGAAGCCTGCTTAGATTCCACCAGGAAGAACTGAAGGTTCTCTTCTACTTGTTCCTCAGCCCATGTAGATAAGATAAAAGCAGCACTCCTTTCTCCTGCGTCAGTAGTTCCCTCTTTCTCAGAGAGGGTCCGGAACATTCTCTCGGTTTCCACCACCCCCTGAACCAGCCCTGCGTGGGCCCCAGGCAGGCCCACACTGCTGCCTCCCACTCTAGCTTCTGAGGACCTGAGATGAGATTTAAGACACTTGTCTTCCTCCTTTTTCTCATTTACAATCATTTAACTTGAAACTTTCTTATGAGTTCTCTATCTGCAATCAACACAGGAGAACAAAAAAGGGGCAAAACTTTAAGCATGTCCCAGGGACAAAGTAGAGGATACAAATTAAATGGGACTGGAGAAAAAATAAGGGACATAGTTAGAGCAGTTTAAATTGTTACTTTACTAGGGGAAACCTGTATAAAAAGACTTTTTCTGAAATACTCTGTTTAATGCCCTTTCTCTGTTCTCTACCACTCTTCTACAGAAATGGAAAATGAGCAAGGAGGAAAAACTTGTTCAGTGGGAAGACCTCTGATTCATTTTTCACCATATGAATTCCTACAAACTTTCTTTTGGTCAGATCGTTACGATAACTCCAAACTGTATTTGCTATGAGGCAATGGCTGCCATTAAAAATAGAACAAGCCTGCTCTGGATCAACAGAGTCTCTCCCCTTCTCCCAGAAAACCCAATTCGGTCTTACAAAAATATGCCAAATTAAGCATTTTTATTTGGGAATAACACACACCTACAGAATGATTTACTGAGAATTACTAGAGTTTAGAAAGTTATTTACAAGACTTCATTACCTGAAATAAAAATTTTTGAAAATCACCTTGGCACATGAAAATATGAGCCAATACACTTCCTCTATCCACTTTTCTCTCTCTCAAATGTTGGATTTTGGAAATCATCAAAAGTAACCATACTGTAGGTAGGAGAGATTTATGTTTCAGCTTAGGTTTCCCACTTGGGACACACACAGCTTTCAGTAGAGTACAACATACTGCTATTACTGAGTCTGTACAATGGAGCCCAGTCCTCCACCCACAGGACCAGAGGCCAGCAAGCCTTCTAGCTTTGACAACTTTGTGAAGAGCACAGAGTTGTCCCAGAGAACTGTAAACGGAGGGTTTCTCCTCTTTACAGCTTCAGATGGAGAATTACTGCATTTTGTGAAACTAAAAATGTAACTCAAGAAAGGTAGATTCGTTACCATTGGGTACTTAATATACACTGAAGCCCAAATGAGCTTCAAGTGTGTTACAAATAATAATTTAATGGACTAAACAAAAGTGGTCAAGACTTGGCACTGAAAAGATTAAAGCAAATTCCTCCTATTGTAGAATGCATTGTTCTCCACCCGTTTTTTCATTAGTCTTAAAACGTGTTCGCACTGAGAATAATTTTTCTGTACAATCTACACCTGTGGATTAATCTATTAAGATGGCTGCACCTTATTTAGCTATAGGAGGCAAGTAATAAGCATGAAATGAAACTTAAAAAAAATTAAGATAATTGCTTGACACCTCAGAGACAGCTAATTACATTATATTCCTTTTGTCTGGTCCTGAAACCAACAGGATAAGAATTCATTAAGCTGAAACTCAAACCCTGGTTCCAGCTGGACTAGATGATATGAAGAAAACTAAGACAGCTCCTAAAGAAAGCAAAATACATACCATCTTCCTAACACAGGTATATGATTTTGGTGCTTTGCTTAAAGCCAAAGTTTCCAAACCTATTGCAATGACTATTACTTAGGGCAAAAACACATTCAGGTTCCATACAATTAGGTTTTATATGAGGTTAAGTTTCTAAATTAATACAGGTTTCTTTTTGTTATTAAAAATGTAACCTAAATTATAGGGTTTTAATTTAAAAATCTATTTACATTTCTTTCCTTGTGATGTTCAACTGTGCTTAACTATTAAATGATTAACTATTAAGTAGCTGCTAAGGGCAAATTATTGTGTTCCATGGACACTGCAATAAAATCACTAAGAAACAGAACTTAATCTCAAGAAATCAAAGATTTAGGAAGAAAAATCAAGTATGGAATTAACTAACGTGAAATACAGTACATATGAAAACTAGAAGTGCTACAGTAGGGGTTATTACTTATTGCTGTGGGGAGCCTTGGCAAAGGTTTTATGGACGCCTGAACTAGTTTTTGAAGAATGGGTACAATTTTTCAAAGTGAAGCTAGGGCTGGTGCGAAAATATGCGACACCTGCAGGCAGCAAAGGGGCGCAGTTCGTCAAGAGCAGGCTGCGCCAGAGCTGCGGGGCGAGGCTGCTCGGGGGAGGCACTCTACTGCCGGGTAGTCTGGAGCTTTGCCTCTTCACCCCATCTTTTTTCCTCCTAGGCTGCTGACAGGCCCTGGTTATGGTGCTGACTGCGCCCTACGTAGGCCAGCGCAGCCCTATAACTGTGGTTCTGAGAGTGCCCCCTAGGGGCCGTCAAACATGCACCCTCAGGCTCCAGTCCAACCAGACTGAATAAGGAACCTGGGCGCCTTGCACCGCACTCCAACCAGTGCGCGCTGCCACCTGATGCCTGCTTATGTTTACCACTGCCCCAAACTTCAGAGAAATTTTCTTGCCCCATCAGTGAGCTGCAATCTTATTAACTCAAAGAAATTATTCTCTTCTCTGAGGGAGAAGGAAAGGGAGAGATAAGGCAGGGTACATTTTATTCACTGAATTCATTTATTCACCATGTATTTAGTTAAGTACCTACTGTGTAGAATATGGAAAACAGAAAATTCTGAAAGTAGTTAAATTTAGAAAACTTTAAATGCTAGAATGAGTATGGATCTTTCCTGCAGTTCTTGTAGATTTAATAAACCACAGGCACAATGAAAAGTTTTCAGAGCCAGAGGTGGTAAAATCAGTTTTGTTGGAAAGATTAGCCTGGTAGCAGTACGGATGACATTCCTGGCAGTGTAGGGAGAAGCAGAAGACTAGCTAGTGCAAAAGGCCACACACTAACTATATGATTACATTTACATGAACTACCTAGAATTAGCAAATCCATACAAAGAGAAAGCAGGTTAGTGATTGCCAGGGGCTAGGGGGAAAGGGAAATGGGGAGTGCCTGCGTTTGCTTCTGGGTTGATGAAATGTTCTGAAACTTGAGAGTGGTGATAGTCACACAACTTGTGAATAAACTCAAGACCACATATTTACACTTGAAAGGGTGAATTTTACCTTATGTGGATTGTATCTTAATAAAGCTGTTATTTTAAAAATAAAAAACAGAAAACCCAACAATAGGTCCCACAAACTATTAAGCCTGATACTGATAACCTGGAAAAATAGTGGAGATAAATGGATGGCTTGCCAAGTATTTAGAAAATACACTGGCAATTATTATGAACAAGAATGATTTCTTTAAAAATTCATCCCAACTGAATTTTCCTTATTTTTTCTGCCAAAGAGATTAGAATAAGCATTCTATTTTTTAAAGGTATATTATTTTGCTTAATAAAATACACTTTCATAGTAAAAAATTTGGAAAATACAAAATGCTAAAGAATTACATATATTCCTACCACCCAGAGAATCACCATTAACTTAAAAAAAATTTGGCTCAGCATTTTGAATTGTATTTGTGTACATTTACAATTAACAACAAACTGTATATACAATTTCACAGGTGCTTTTTTTTCTTGATGTATTTTTCCATATTAAATAGAAAAGTTTTTATAAACTTAATTTTTAGTGACTCTATGATATTCCATCATAAGATACCATAATATATTTAACTATTTTCTACAATCATTTAAATAGCTTCCACTTTTTACTACTATAAATAAAACTGTGACAAATATCTTTTATATACTGACCCATATTCCTGATTCACCATATTCAATAGTCTCAGTACAACAGAGTCTCAAATGTAATTACTAGATCAAAGGATATGACCATATTGAAGTCTATTCAGATACACTGTCAATGGGTTTTCCAAAAAGGCTGCATCAGTTTACAATCACCTTCGCAGGGTATGCGAGCTTCCACATAACAAGAACTGAACAGTATTAAGTGATATGATTTTTTGAAATACTCTGCTAGTACCCCTATGTTTATTGCAGCACTATTTACAAATAGCCAAGATATTGAAACAACTAAGTGCCTGCCCATCAATAGATGAATGGATAAAGGAAATGTGGTACACACAATGGAATATTATTCAGCCATAACAGATCCTCCCATTTGCAGTAACATGGATGGAGCTAGAGGGTATTATGTTCAGTGAAATGAGAGAGGTAGAGAAAGACAAGTACCAAATGATTTCATTTGTAGAGTATAACAATGAAGCAACACTGAAGGAACAAAACAGCAGCAGACTCACAGACTCCAAGAAGGGACTAGCGGTTACGAAAGGGGAGGGGTTGAGGAGGGTGAGTGGGTAGGGAAAAGGGGATTAAGGGGCACTATAATTTCCAATCACAAAATAGGCAGGTCACGGGGAAGGCAGTACAGCATGAAGAAGATAAGTAATGACTCTACAGCATCTTAATATGCTGACAGACATTGACTGAAATGGGGGGTGAGGACTTGATAATATGGGTGAATGTTGAAACCACAATATTGTTCATGTGAAACCTTTGTAAGATTGCATATCAATGATACTTTAATAAAAAATACTTTGCTAGTTTGAAGGTTATGGCATATTATTTTATAATTCAAACTTATTACCAATAATTAAATATCTTAAAAATGTTTATAAGCTCTTTGTTCTTAGATAAGAGAATGTTGAGTGAGACATATGGCATAGACACAGTACCGTATGTTCAAGTGTGCTAGGCGTCTGACATAATGTATTGTGGAGATGAAAGCAAAATGTGGGTTTCACTGGTGGCCCCCACATTTTGCTAATGAGTCACCCAAGGAGCTTTAATAAATATGCATTTCCTGGCTTCAAACAGAATCCCTTGAAGAAGGACCTCAGGTGATGAGCAGAAGCCTCCCCAGCACTGACGGGAAAGGAAGAGCAGCATTTAGAACTACGGGGCTGGGTGACAATGGAGAACTAGCCAAGGCAGGGAGACCACTATACTTGGTGTTGATTAGCTGATTATTATAAACAAAGAGAAGTTCTCCAGTCTAGCCTAGTTTATTTTTTAAATTGGTAACTTGAAAAATGCATCTGTTCAACAGATAGGGAGAAGACACAGAGAATAGCTATCATGTTTGATGACAAAATTTATTTTTAAAAAGCCTTAGTATTATTAGCAGTCCAGAACAAAGGGTCCAAACCATCACGACAACATCATTTATTCACTATCTTTGTATTTATTAAAATAATGTGAACACCTACAAATACCCAATTAAAGAAAAAAAAGAGGAGGAGGAAGAAAAGGAAAAGCCCTTAGTTTAGTATCATTTTGCTGCAGTATATTCAGCATTCAGATTTGAGTAAAGATGGAAATTCTCTCACATTTGTCACCACTCACTATTCTTATTCTGTCTTGTGTTTCTCCCCAAAACAACCTGTAACAATTCTACTCCATCCTATGCCTTCTGAAATCCTTACTCTGCAGTAACACATTTCCACATGTTACCCACTTACAGAATATTGAGCTTGCTGGCTCCCCTGACAGCCTCCCCTATAGCCCAATCCTTGTGGAAGCTGCTGGTTCTCTCATTACACATATACCAGGAACAGGACATGGATTCACATCTCTGCATTCCTCAGAGCAGGTACCAGAGCACCATTCCACTCCAAGGGTAGCCAGGTATATAAAAACCTACTTCTTTGTAATTTAACAAAAAAAAATCTGCTCCTTTGAAACCTACGCCACAAAATACCCTCTATCTATGACCTGATCTGAGATTCACCAACATGCCACTTAATCTTCCACACATACTAAAAAGTTTGGCTTCCTCTCTGGCCCAAATTTGGTCATCACCCTGACTGATCTCAAATCTACGAGGATGAGCTAATACCTATCCTCACAGCCCCTCATCTATCTCAACTACAGCAAAGTTCACCTCTCCGTCACTTCAGCTACTGCCTCCTATGATCGCACCCTGAACCTTGTTATCACCCAGAACTCCTGTCACTTGAATGCCACTTTTTGTCCACAACCTCCTAGTGTACTAGCTTTCTTACTGTCTTCCTCCTAGATAACCTAACTGGCCTTCAGTGTGTGAAGAATTCTAGTCCCCTGTCCTCATTTCCTTCCTGACCTTATTGGAACCACCACCAGCTCCCTACCATCCTCAGTCCCTTTCACAGATGCCCCTCACAGAACTCATTCTACAGAACTTTATACAGTCCCAAGATTTCTCCACTCCTTTAAGGGGGAACCTGAGCACTGATAGAGAAAAATCATACATCTAAGAGGCAGAATGGCCATATGGACATTTCAGGGTTTCTTAGCTTAGACCCACAGTCTTGCCTGTCAATCTTTTTCATTGTTATTAAGTCAGCCACTTCCATTTACCCCAACAGTTATTTCCAGCTTTTACCACTTCAGCAATTGGCTGTTTAATTTGATTTTTACCTACCTTCCCTTCCTTTATTTACAAAAATGGATCTCACAGGATGGGTGATACCCCACCTGTAACACTAACATTCCAACTCCATTTCCTAGTTCCCTTCCCCACCTTTTCTGAGACTTTGCTACCAAGCTTCTCTTTACCAAATTTTCAACCTCTTCCTCTGTACTTTTAACTTACGTACTGGGTTATTTCCATCCTTTAAAAAAACAATGTCCCTTGAGTATGAATCCTTCTCTAGCAATTATCCAATGTCCCATCTTCCCTTCACATCTAGACCTGTCCAAGAACTACAAGTCTATGCTCCCTTACCCAAAACATGTGAGGGCCATAAAATTTAGACTCAGGTAGATAGACATATTTTAATTTTAGAAAAACAACACATACCATTGACCATATTTATTAACATCCCCACAGAGACCTGTGGGAGCATTCTGTCATCAAATTTAGTATAATTTCTGCAGTAAAATGTATGAATATTCACACTAAGTGGGTCAAGTGAAGATTATAAATCATTTCACATCCATTTAGGTCAGGTTTTACTGCCAGATGAGTTACAAAAACCTTACCATTTTCAGAGTTTGTTGAATTCTGAGATTCAAATAAGGGAATATAGGCCTGTAGTTTATTCCTATTCCTTTCCATTCACTTCATGATCCAAAACAAGTACACCTTCCTCCATCACTCCACTGCATTTGCCATCCACAGTCTTCCATGACACTCAAATGCCAAACCTACAGAAACTCTGGCGTACCCTCCCTGCTGCGTTTGTTATTCACGATCGCATCCTGCATTCCTCAACCCCGGGATCCCTCCTTGGATCCCACTGTTCCAAGGCTTCCATGATAGAGCACTCTAGAGTTCCCGTCCTCCTCTTAAACTGCTCAAGTATTCTTTTTCCATCTCTTTTATGAGCTCTTCCTCTTTGGAGTTACCCAGACCCCAATCTCAGCCCAATCCTTTCCTCATTCATCTTCTTTTTAAAATAACTTACAACAGCTTTATCGAGGTATCATTCACAAGCCATAAAATTCACCCTTTTAGCAAATGTGTACATACATATCAGTGGTTTTAGTCTAATCAGAGAATTGTGAGACCATCACTATATCTAACTTCACAACATCTCATTACTCCAAAGAGCCCCATATCCACCGTGCAATCACCCCTCATCCCCTTCTCTTTCCATGCCCTGGCAACCACTACAATATTCTGTCTCTACAGATCTGCCTGGTCTAGACATCTCACATAAATGGAATCACATTATATGTGGCCTTGTGTGTCTCATTTGCTTCAATTACCACAAAGTTTTCAAGATTCTGCAATATTGTAGCACATATCAATACTTTATTCCTTTTATGGCCAAATATTCCAGTGTATGAGTATACCACATTTTATTTATCTACTCATCAGTTGATGGACATGAGATGTTTCTATTTTTTGGCTATTAGGAATAATGCTGCTGTGGACATCTGTGTAAAGTTTTTACATAGATATATGCTTTCAGTTCTCTTGGATACACACCCAGGAATGGAACTGATAAGTCATATGGGGACTTTTTGTTTAACTACCAAATTGCTTTCCAAAGTGGAGACACTATTTTATTTTCCAACCTCCAATGTCCCAAGGTTCCAATTTCTCCAAACTTTGTCAACACTTGTTATTTTCCCTTTTTTTTTTTTAACTATAGCCATCCTATTGGGTATGAAATGGTATCTCATTGTTGGTTTGATCTGCATTTCCCTAATAACTAATAATGTTGAGCAGCTTTTCATGTACTTATTTGGTCATTGTATATCTTCTTTGGAGAAGTATCTATTCAAATTTTTGTCTATTTTAAAATTAGATTCTACAGTGATTCGTAGCATCACTTTGGAGTTATGTACTGCCCTAAGAATCTGATCAAAGCCAAACTGGAAATCACGTGTGTGTGTGTGTGTGTGTGTGCAAACCCACTAAGACCATTCATGGACTTTCCAGATTAAGTGCCCTTGTTCTATACCATAGGTTCTGAGCCATAGCTGCATTATTTAAAGATCACCTGGGGAGTTTTTTTAAAAATACAGCATTACCTCATGGTCTAGCAGTCCCACTTTTATATGCTGAAAAGAATGGGAAGCAGGACTTAAACAGATACCTGTACAGCCACATTCATAGCAGCATTGTTCACAACAGCCAAGAAGTGGAAGCAACCCAACTATCCATCAACAGATGACTGGATAAATAAAATGCAGTAAATGCATGCAATGAAATATTTTCAACTGTAAAAAGGAAAGAAAGTGATGTGATACATGCCACAACATGGATGAATCTTGAAAACATTATGCTAAGTGAAAGAAGTCAGATATAAATGGGCATATATTATGATTGTGCTTATATCAGATACCTAGAGTAGCCAATTTCATACAGACAGAAAATAGAAAAAAGGTTGCCAGGGGCTGGGGAAGAGGGAGAATGAGGAGTTACTGTTTAATGAATACAGAGATTCTGTTTGGGATGATGAAAAAGTTGAGGAAATGGACAACACTGTGAATGTACTTAATGTTACTGAACTGTACAGTTGAAATAGTTGAAATAATAAATTTTGTTATGTTTATTTTGCCACAACTTAAAAGCACATACTGACAAAAACACAAACACAAAAACAAAACAACAAAAACCAGTAGATGACCAGGACACCATTCCAGATCCACTAAATCAGAGATTTCAGAGGTGGGTTTGACCATCAATATTTTGCTTAAAAGCTCCCCAGGTAATTCAAATGTTCGAATAGGGTTAAGAACTGCTGCTTTATATATTCTCCCAGATGGAACTGCCTCTTTACATGGTTTTCCAAATCTTTCTTTCCACCCTTCACCTCTCAAAGCTTCTACTTCAAAATCCAGCCAAGGTGTCACATTCACAAAATTGAGCCCATCCATTCCTTCTCCCCATCCCAAAGTGCCCCACCTGAAAGAGCACCCATCCACTGAACATCATCCTTAAACTTCTCTATTCTCCCCATCATATTGTCAGTAATGTGACTTTGCCTCTTAATTATGCTCAAGTTCCCCTCTTGTCACTGTAATCATCATTACTGCTAGTTCAGGTCTTCATTATCTCTTACCTGGATTATCTAACCTAAGTTTCCTTGCCTCCTGATAATTTCCCTGCTTAACATCTTTAGAAACCTCCACTCCCTCCAAGAGGCAGTCTGTGTTTGTCTCAAATGTTGCACAAGGTGCCTTATGATCTAGCCGTTGCCCATTTCTCCAGGCTCATCTCCCATTCTATTGTTCGCCCCAGTCATGAAATCTGCACATGGTTCCTTACCTACTACATACTACTTCTCACCTCTTCTGTGCTTGTTATGCATGGAACAAACCATGTATCTTCTCCTTTTTGGCTAACTCCCACTCATCTTTTAAAACCTAGCTCAGATGACCCTCTCCCCAAGATTAAATTCCTTTTCTCTGTCTTTTATTAGCCTATATATAACCCTACCATTAAGCTCCTTCAGGGGCAAAAACTTGTTTCATCATTTTATCCTAGGCCCTTACCACAATGTCTGACTCACAAGCACTTAATTCATGTTGGCAAATAAATTGCTTTACAAACTGGTACATAGTTTGAAGCTATTTCACCAAAATATACAACATCATGGGACATTTACTATGTTCTATCTGTATTATTTTATTTGATCCTTACAGAAACCCTATAAAGTCATTATTACTATCATTTCCTGAAGCACAGAAAGATTAAATAACAGGTCCAAGATAAAACACAGTCAACAACAGGTAGAAGAAGTGAGATTCGAATCTAAGCAGTCGACTCTGGAGCCTGCACTCCACACACTGCTTCCTTCCCTAATGAAGACACGGGTCTTCTTACCTGTGCATGTCTCAGGTCCTCAAGTGGGTATTTCCTTTCAGTATTTATTTCTCTGTATGAGTTTTTTAAAGGTATAACCTTAACATACAGTTTTGTATCTCTTAAAATTTAAGAAAGCTTTAGCATGTTACTACACGTCTTCATAACCAGCATGGTAACTACCCACACAAATAAAGGGAGAATCTTAAAATGAGACTGAAAAAAAAAATCAACTGTACAAAGTTCTAAACAGGAGAAACCAAGCTGATGGTCACTGAAGGGGTAATAAGCAAGGGGTTGTAGTTGATTGCCAGCTTAATATGAATCAACCAAATGACTTGATGCTTAAACTAAAATAACAAATACACCTTTAGCTTACAAGAACAAAAGCAAAATTAAAAATCTGCAACTCAGATAGAAACATGAAATTCCATGTTGCTCCAAAAGATAGAAATAATAGGTATGTGGAGAATTTCGTAAATGGACAGACACTAAGAACTTACTGAAATAAGTAGGGATGTGTGTGTTAAACTACTTGGGGAGATGAAGCGTGCATACGTGAGAAGACACACTGAATGTGTGGGAGGGATGCTGCACAGAAGAGATGTCTTCGGTGTTTGGTAATTATTAAGCGTTAGACATGGCACTTGGCACTGGATTATTTTATTTAATACTCAGAGCTCTACAAAGCAAACACTGTTCCCCATTTTAGAGAAAAGACTGATTCAAAGAAGTGAATTGGTCTGTCCAAAGTGTCAAAGCTTGTAAGTCATGGCCCTAGGCTTTTCAAAGCACTCCCATGCTCTTTCCACAATTCTTCAAGCTCTCTAGAAAAAGCTAAGTAACTACCTCACAGTATGTAACAGGAGAATTGTCAATGATGGTACAAGGAAATGGTCTAGGTAAAATGTTACTCAAAAAATTGAATGGATCATTCTCACAGTTTGTGGAATGTCCATCCCTGGAGATCTTAGGCTGTAATATCATGAAAGAGAGGTAATTGCCAGAAATGGTCGGCATTACCACATGTGGTTAATGTTCACCTCCCAGTGTGAACTGAAGGCAGAAGGGAGAGCTGAAAAGCTGATGACCTTACAATGCTATGTTACAAATGAATCCTTTGTTTTCTCCTCTCAGTACCACCAAGGAAACATGAACTTTCCCTATCCCTGAATTTCCTTTGGCATTCTCATGTCACTGTGATATGCTTATTTGTGCTTCTGTTCTTCCCCAGCTCTCCAACTGGCCCTATAACCTCCAGGTATGAACTGTAACCAACAGTGACTATAGTGTATTAATTGCCTGAACTACAAAACTACACTGGACTTAGATGGTTTGAACACTTTGGACTGCACCAGGCCCCCATAAACTCAGCTGTGCCCCCACTTATCCATATCTGCAGCCCAGACCCTCCATAACGGTGAAACATCTGCTTTTTGTATCTGCCAATAATGGGGTTGATTTCTCTTACTTTGGTATGTTCTGCTAACAATCACCCTCATACAAGAAACAACTTACTGCTTAACCTGTTACCTTGTCTCTCCCCCTACTTAATCCTAGGAGCTCTGGTAACATTTCCAGCCAAGTACATTAGAAAATTATGTTCCAGAATCTAATTCCAACTGTCTTGAGATTACCTAGGAGTTAAATAATCTGGAGGTGATGGGTTATCAAACCAGGAAGCCAGAAGGTGCTTCTGCAATGGGTCATTATAGTAATTCTATTTCAACCCTGGCAGAAATAGAGGTAGCTCTATCTAACTCAACAAAGGTCAGATATGCTAGACACACATTCCAGCTTATTGTCTAAATCAAAGACTAAACTCTACAAACAACCAGGGGGAAAAGTCAGGGAATTTAAATCGCCCTTCTAGTTTTACATATGAAGAAATACACGACCCAGACTCCCAGAGACCTTTCAGTAAACATCACATAGCACCAGACCATACCATACTGTATTCGGAACCAAACAATCCATGCCCACAGGATCCTCAACAGGCTCTTTCTTATGAGGCAGGTTTGTCCAGCTCTTCACAGAGGACACCATACAATACCACCAGGGCTGTTCCCCCAGTCTTTGATGTGGCATCCAATCTACAGGCCTCCCAGTGGTCTACTGGAGTGGACTGGCACAAAAGTTCTATCTATATGGAGATAATGGTAATGGGCCCAGTCCAGCAGATTCTCAGTCTGCGGAATATGAAAGAACTGTTCAATGTGTAAAGAGAGAAGTTAAAAAGTGTAGGAAAAACCCCCACAAGATAATAAAGGTATAAAGAACAATGAATGAGCCAAAGTTATGAAGCAAAGGAAAGATGTACTGAGTGTGAAAAGGCTGATTAGCTGGTGAAACAGAAGCAGGGGAGAAAGCGCCTTTGACACCATAGTCAGCAAAGACATAATGGCTCTCAACTTTTCCTTCACAGTAAGTCATGTTACATGTTCAATTCTTCCAGATTTCAATAAAGTGTTGAAGGTGGGGAAAGCTGTGGCCCATGAGCTATAACTCTATCCCTACCTGCCAAAGACAGAAGTCCTACTGAGAATGGCTGTCTTATTCAACTGCATCCCCTAACTTGGTGCCTGAGTCAGGGAAAGCCTGGCTCATCTCTAGCTTTCTTCTAGCTGTGCAACGTTGGGAAAGATACTTAACTTTTCTGAGCCTGTTTCTCTGTAAAATTCAGAAATTATATTTACTTCACAAGTTTGTCTGGAAATTAAAAGACATCAAGTACATAGCCTGATATACAGAAATTGCCTCATAGAAGATAGCTGCTTTCACTAGTAGTCATTATTATCTGAAATACTTGGCTCCTTGTGGGTATTCCAAATAGCACTCCCTATTAGAACAAAGAGACACTCTGTCTTCTTGTTTCAGCTCTTACAGTGTAAAGCAAACATCCTTTCTGAAGTATATTTAGGGCCACGTTTTTCACATTTTGTGCTCTTTGCTGGTGATTTCTCTGTTTCAAATGGCCCCAAGCATTAGAGCTGAAGTGCTATCTGATGTTCCTAAGTACAAGAGGCTGCGATATACCTTGTAGAGAAAATACGTATGTTAGATCAGCTTCACTCTGGCATGAGTTGTTTTAATGAAGTAACAATATATATCAGATAAGGTGTCTTTAAGCAGAAACATATTTAAAATAAGTTATATATTGATAATAACCAAAATATTATGACCAGAAGCCTGCCAGAACCTAATTTTGTATTTCCCCTAGAAACAATAGCTCAGTTTTCACTAATTCAGTATTCATGAGGATTTTACAGAATCTAACTCCTGTGAGTAACACTATAGTAGAACACGGGAGTAGGTGAGATTGTTTGGGTCATGAAGCTAGAAGGGTAGTGTGAGATCATGATTAGACCTTTATGTTCCACCAAGGAAGGAGGACTTTCAATTGCTTCTAATCTGACTGATTAGAAGACTATGGGGTTGGCAGGTGTATACATCTTCCTGCTGCTTAGTGTATCCCTCCTGTCCGGCATACCTACACCATGTATAAGAAAGGCTTCTAGCTAACACCAGCTGCCTTTACACACACTGCCCTCTAAGCTCGAAGCAGTGCTGATAACTATCATGAGGCACACACTGTCTAGTGGCACACTGAAAGTCAAAAGAGACAGGTGAAAAATCAGTAATATATTTTAACACATTATATTCAAAATTATTTTTTCAACATGTAATCAATACTTTAAATGAGCAGGAGGCTTTAAGTACATACAAGAATTAAACTGGCTATGCTTACATTTTAGAAATAAACCAATGTATAGGAGGGTACAGCAAGGCAGACCAAGGACAAATGATAAAGTTTTATCTTTCCCACGCATTCCTAGGGACCCAATTCCAAGGATTCAGTGAGGCAAAACCTTTCCACAATGACTACTGATGAGAAAGAGTGACATCACCTGGAAGTAAATATGCTTGTTAACTACTAAAGTTTGATGGAGTATAAGGGATCTCTATCTGAAAGGCTGCAGACACGAACTCCTCTCGAGGGAATATGCATGGATGTAAAATGACTCACAACAAATCTGAAGTCAGTGGTTCCTACTCCAGTGGTGCTCTCAGGGTGTGTGCAAGGATATTTATTTATTTGTTTGTTTACTTTGGTATCATTAATGTACAATTACATGAGCAACATCATGGTTCTCTGTGGTTCTGATACCTGAATGCTCCACGACAGCAATGCAGTGAGTAAAGGACCTTGAAAACAGCAAGGTCTCCATTTGCCAAGAAAATGGAGGAGTAGCTGAGTAAGAAAATATGTAGCATGTATCTTTCAGATCCCACAACTTTAGAGTGCCTCCCCACCCTGTTAATCCCACGGCAATCCACAGTCCATTTCTTGTCCCAATCTATGCCTCTTCAGATGAATGCTCTCCCTTATATCACTTCCTCTAAAGCAGATTTCTAAATTGGCTGTGAATATATTTCTTTTCACTGCTAATCAAACACCACTTAAACAGTGCTTTAGTCTTAACATATTTAAAACAGAAGAAAGTACAATTAAATATAAAATCACTGAAACCTTAATATATCTCTCTCCTTGTCCCTATGTTCATCCAGAATAAACCAGCAACTCCAGTAACAGCACCATCTGAATCCAGCATATACTGGAATTCAGAGGCTACACTCTGGAGGCAAACTACCTGGGTTTAAGTTCTGCTCCATTACTTATTAGCTGTGTGAGCTTGGACAAATTACTTTCCTTCTCTGTGTCTCCATTTCCTCAACTGTAAAATAGGCATAGGGTAGCTTATCCAGTATTGTTGTAAAGACTCAATTGAATGTATGTGAGGTCCTTGGAATAGTGCTTGGTACATAACAAGGTCTACACAAAGGTTACCTTTATAGTTAACAAAACCACTGTTAATTGTTTGTTGATGTTATTTCCCTCATCAAAAGATGGAAAAAGTAAAGCCCACAAAATATTATCTTTAATATGCATACATAAAAATAGAATACTTTAAATACGGTATTTTCTCATTTAAAAATTCTAAAGCAGCAAAGCAAAATTTGGAAAGGCCAGTTAAAAAACAATTAAAATCTAAAAATGTTTCTGTTATTTTGATGACATTTCAACATAATATTTATCATTCACTTTGACTTGAGTTTAAGGATTTACAGATACAAAACATGAATTTTAAAATATATACCTCATAGAGTGCTTTAAGAACCCTTTATTCTAGCCAATTACCTTACTATTATAATGTGATTTGACCTCCAAATGATGAAACCAAATATCTAGCTTCTTACCTCAATGTATTTCTCAATTTGACTGGTTTTTAAGATGGAAAAGTTCATTCAATAAGATTATAGTATCTGTTGTTTCTCACAAAATCTTTAAAAAGGATAAATACTAATAACTAAGTTATCTTTACAGCAAAGCAACAGTAAAATATATGTTTATACTACATTGTATTAATGATTATTCTATTACAAGCTGTAACTCTACATGCTAACTATAAGCTTAGTGAAAAGACAGTGACTGCTACAACTAAAACACACACTGGAGAATGCCCAAGTCTTGCCTCTTAAATGTTAAGGACTGTAACACTTTTTAGAGAAATGAGTGAACCAACCGATTCTAAACTTTTCTCAGTTTTTCCTAGCAAATATTTTTAGAGTAAATCCAGTAAGAGGTACCCTGGAACAATTCGTTAGCTGTTGCACAGATCTTTTCACTTGATGAATTTTGTTATCTCTTTGGCTTCCAAAGAATTAAACTATATCTCAAATATAGCTCAGTACCTTAGTCCCGCCTACATGTTCCCAAACTTCTTCTTTTTCAAAAAGCCCCCCAAAACAAAAAAATTCCTATGAAACATTTCACTGAGTTTTACAACACTGAATACTAAGATCACCTTTAATTCCTTCTGTTCTTACCCTATCCTGCCTGCAAATTAAATATCACTCCAAGAAGCAAAACCCCCAAGCCCGACAAGATGAGACCTGATCATAATATCTGTGGTTTATTATTGTGGTTGGAATTCTGAAGTGTAGCAGGATTTGCAAGCTAACCCTCTGGCTTGTTTAGGCACTACCCTGACATCACAACTTGGGTTAATTTTAATAAAATTGGTTCTTCTTTACTCCCCAACTTCCAAAAGTAAAGATATTTTTAGGTAACACCATATATTAATCCTCTCATGAAAATATTTCAAACTGTAAAAGACTGATGATATTTGACATTCCAGGAGAAAAACATTTCATTTGGTAACAAAACCTACTCTAGTGTTAAGAGACTGTAAATAAAACAAACTTATTTCTGTTACGATACAATGGAAATATGAACTGGTATGGATAAAGACCAGTTAAAATTACCATTCAAACCCACTTGGGTGAAAGTTACAAATTCATCAGGAATAATACGTATTTTCTGATTGGCCAGGTAAGTTTCACAAAAAATTCCTTTTAATGATTTAAAATTCCTGTAAGATACAGGATAATTACATTTATTGGGACTGAGTTCCAGTGTCAGCTATAAGTTATCTTGTTGGTTTAAGTATATTATCTGCCTTTGTTTTCTCATAGCATTTCATAGAGTGTCTTATAATAATAGCAGGTGCTCAATGAAATTTTGAATTATTTCAAAATCCTTGGATCACTTCAAAAGCTTTAGATAAGGCAACAAACTAAAATTTAAAAGCAAAAACAAAGGAAAACAAAGAAAGCCCTAACAATCTGGCTATAAAACTTCCATTATTCAAATATTTTAACTTAGGATGCTGCAACCAGTAAGTACATAACTCTGTCTTATACGTACTTACAAGAATGTGGGAGAATCCTACAATTGAAAAAAAAATATTCCAGCATGATCAAAACCAGTTTATTAACTGTTTATTTGAACCAACTTTTTATGTAGACTAAACTAAGGTGCTAGTGTTTTTTTAAAGAATATTTCACTAAGATTAATTATTTATTAAACTATATTGTGATAAGATGATTTGTAGATATTAAGAGAATTTCCTGCACTCAGTATAATTAAAAATTAAAAATTATGTTTGAGTCATGCTCACCATCTTTTATTGGAAAAAATAAAAATTAATTCTTGATATACACAATGCATAGCAGCAGCCTGATGTATTTCTTACCTCCTCCAATGTCAACTTCAAAAAGGAGATGTGTACAATATAGTTTAGTTTCAAAATGTGTGACCTGGAAACATACACACACCCCAATTTGGGCATATTTGTCTAGAAGTTAAGTGAAAAACATATTAGTGAATTCATTCTTCAGGTACACATTGTTAACCCTTTTCAGATAAAGCTTAGACTGTCTTTCACCAATCTCAGATTTTTAAGTATTATATCGTCCAAGGTTAAGAGGAAGATATACTAGGAGAATTAATAGCATTAGCATGAGCAAAAATGGACAAGTACAGTCTAAAGATTAACTGAATGTTTTTAGCCTTCTGTGTATAGTAGCATAAGGATGTAAAAAATAAGAGAAAGTTAGGAGCTATATATAACAACAAAAAAATCATTCATTCAAGGCTGCAGCCAAAAAAAGAAAGCTTTATGTATTACCTAACCAAAAACTAAATGATTTCAAATTCACTGCAAAGCTCTCCTTTAAAGCTGAATTACAAAAGGATATTGAAAGAATAAACACAGAGATACAACTATAAGGCTAATATTTATTCCTTAATGATTAAGATTTGTATTGGATTCTTCTTCTGAATTTTAGAAAATGCTTACCAAAATATTTCCAAAAATAAACGAGACTGTATTGGCCACATAAGACAACTGCAACAAACCTGTAATCACTAAAAAAACACAAAAGAAATAAAGACCACGAAGTAATCAATTTGGATCGCATTGTATCCATTTGTTCCTGAGAACATTATTACTGCCTGGCTGTCATGCTCAGTTCCCCCTTGGACAACACACACATCCAATCCACAAGCACACAGAATTCCAAGAACATTACCAAATATAAGGTCAGAGCACTTGTGAAACACACCTGGTAATTGTCCACAGCCTCTGCAGTTCAAACCAGAGCTCAGCAGCTTGTCCTTATCTTCACCAGTGATGTAAATAAAAATACCATGCATAACTCTTCAAAACAAAAAACAAAAGAACACAACAACAGAACCCACAATTAGTAATAAATTTATTGCCTCAGACAGAAATCTCCTCTATTAACCCAAACCAACATTATGCCTTGATGTAAACCTAAGCACATGCTGAGCACCCTGCCGCTTATCTCCTCTATCATTTGTTTCTAAGGATAGCTGACAAACTAGCCTCACAAATCCTTTCTCAGCTGCTGATCAGACAGATCTCCCTTTGACAATCCAGCATGGTGGAACACTCGAAAATTCTTCGTGCTTCTATTCTACTGCTTGCTCTAAAAACCAGTTTCCTTTTCATTGAGATAATAGCCTTTTCTGTAGTCACATGACTCAGAAGCTACATTAGCAGAGCTTTATGATAATAGACTAAGTAAGCCTCTACCCCCTCCTGTTATTAAGGGGATGTCTTTTTCCTCTCTCTCTCTCTTTCTCTCTCTCACACACACACACACACAGAAACATAATGCACACATGCACTCACATCTGCATGTCTAAAATTATTTACTTTTCTTAGAATTATAGTATATAGAAAAGTATATCCTAGAATGAAAATACTAACAGTTTCTAGATGTGCTGCTAAAAATAACTCTAACAACATTCTGATGCATGATTTTCCTTTCAGGGGATGCAGCACACCAGTCATGAACACTCCCCCGTGAACAGTAATGTTAAGTGGGACAGTTAGAGGGAATGTGTTCTCTCCAGCTTGAGCTTTGCCCCCAGTGACATAAATCTGACACATTTGGTGTCAGGAACACTTTCGAGACATTATAGCTACATTCGGAATTAGTTCTCTGTTAGTAAAACACATGTAAGCACACTTTTTAACATCCAAATGTACTTTTACTGGGAATGTATCCTCATTAAGTAATTTATAAGTTGTTTAAAGAAGAAAAATATTCTCATTGCCAAAATAATCTTAAAAAATAAAATAATAATCAGAAATTCTTTCGGATCTGGCCAATTTTATCTCTCCCACAATCAATCAACTCTCAAAACATATATATAGAAATACTAGCCCAGTGCCTGACACACAGTGATTGCTCCATAATTTTTTTCACATGTCCCTAATAACAGGTTGAAATACTTGCAACAGTGGCAGATTATATTATATGGCTACTTCACTTCCAGTTATGGTTTGTTTTATAGCAAAAATAAATAAAAATTAATACACAAATCAAGCAATTTTGGGAAGGAGTTTAAGTGTATGAATGTGCTGAGAGGTCAATGGATAAAAAGATGGGGTAAGGGGTTGCCCTAGGAGAACACACAGAAGTACAACCCACAGCTGGAAGAACACTGTATACTAAGAGACCAGAGAGACAGAAATCTGTTAAATTCAAGTCAACAGATTAAGCTGTCTTTTATATTTCTTGGTTATTATTGTGTCAGTTTTCTAACCTCAAAAAGTAGAAAACATAGGACATTATTTAAAAAAATTTTTTTACCTTTGTGGTAAAATACACATAACATAAAAGTTACCATCTTAACCATTTCAAGTGTATAGTTCAGTAGTGTGAAGTATTTTCACACTGTTTTGCAACAGATCTCCCAAACTTTTTCATCTTGGAAAACTAAAACTCTACACCCATTAAACAACCACTCCCCATGTCTGCTTCCCCCTCAGCCCAGGGCAACCACTATCTACTTTCTGTTTCTATGAATTTACCTACTTTAGACACAATGTTTTGTGTGCAAACATTTTAGAGAAAAACTATTTTACTCCCTGGAGATCAAGACAGAGTTTTTCACCTCACAAACTCATATTACATAATCTGCATTACTCATAAGCAAGCCATACCAAAGGCACATTCTTTTATAAAGAAAAAACATGAATTGTTAGATACAACTACACAGAATTTATTATTATCACATTTTGTATCAAATTTACTGATACAAAAAAGTCTTAATTTTTTTCAAAACTCAAAGAATTTGATGATTCTAATACTGAAACTCTTGGTTTACTCTCATTATATTAACCACTCAACATACAGATAACCTGGGTAGGATGGAGTGGGTGTTTATTAATTGATTTTAAGTCCCTGAAGGCAGCAGGAACCTTTCTGGAAGACCGCCCTACCAACTAACAGAGCCTAAATGATTACAGGGGTGTCAGGGGGCATGAGGTGCCAGGAGGACCTCAGTGAAGAATTCATTTCTAAGTATAAAATAAAATATTTCTAAGAAAATAAATGAAAAATTTTTATATGCTAGCATATGGTAAACACCTCTTCACAAAAAGTGGAAAACATAGCACATGCACAATTCAAAATTTTTAAAACTAATTGCTAAAGTAACTTGAAAAGGTATAATGATTTTAATAGCTACCTGAATATTTTCATTATGTAGTTAAGATCTAAAGTCAATAACCAGCAAGAGCATCACAGGAAATTAATGTATCACAGAAAATGAGTCTCATAGAAGGTATCATAAAAAAAACTTTCAAAAAGAATAGCATAAAAGCTGCTGGGGGCAGTTTTATGAAATCTTTCTACCTAAGTTTGTTCTTCTGCTCATAACATCATCAAACCTTTGGTTATCTTATCAACTATTCCTATAGAAGTTGGGGTAGGTCACAGATACTCTAAAATTAATGCCATGTGTCCTTTATTAACTACAATGACAGTTTTACAATTACAAATTCTTTCTCAGCCAAATCATGGGCAGCAGCAAAATACTGTGAGTTCCCTGATTAGATCAACAGCAAGAAAATATCTCCTGCCAAACACATCTAAGTAAAATGTCTCGATCCAGATTCAGTGCTTACACTTCAAGATGTATTGCTGTTAGCAAATCTGTCCCTGTCATATTTCTGCTGGCAAGCACAAGTAGGTAAAACTGTCTAACTCCTGTCCTGAATGCAGAAGGTAGCTGCAGCAGATTTTGTCATTAGCAATTTTAAAACTTTTTTCTTCACCAAGAAAGTAGTGTTTACAGGGGAATTAGACTAGAAAATGTGTAACATTGTTTCCAAGCTTTGTCATTTGCCAATGGTGGTTATATACATATATAATTGTGGTTCATTTCTTAAACCAAAAGTCTGGTAAGAGGTAAAACAGCAATTCAATTATGTCTTAGTTTTCATAAACTGAGGTGAAATTTTTATTCAGTGCAATAAGCAGATTTTAATAGTAAAGTTCAAGAGTTCTGACATATGAAAGCACCTCCTATCAAGATATAGGCCACCTTCATCACTGCTGAAAAGTTCTTTTGTGTACATCCTCAAACTCTACCCTCCTCATCCCCACCAATGATCACTACTACTATTATAATAGATAGGTTTTGCTTCTTCTAGAATTACAAAGAAATGGAATCATACCATAAAGTACTCTTTATGCTTCTTTTAGCATAAAGTTTTTGAGATTCATTTGAGTTGCTGCATATGTTAATAATCTGTTCCCTTTTAGTGCGAAGGGTATTCCACTGTATGAGTATACCACAGTTTGTTTACCCATTCTCCTCTGGATGGACATTTGCGTTGTTCCCAACTGGGTGCTTGGGGTAAATAGAATTCTAAGTGGTTCTACAAGATTCCACACCCCCTGGTATACACACCCCACATAATTCCCAGACTATAAATATGGTGGATTTTTACCTGAATGTGGCACATTTGACTTTAAGATGGGTAGATTACTGAGGTGGGTCTGGTCTAATCATAATGAGTTTTCTCCAGCTGGCAGCAGCAGAAGTCAGAAATCTGAATCACAAGAAGGATTCAATATGCCACTGATGATGTGGACACTGAAGGGGCCACATGTCAAGAAATGTAGGTGACCCCCAGGAGCTGAGAGTGGCACCCAGCCAACTCCCAGCAAGGAAACAGGGCCACACTCAGTCCTACAGCTGCAAGATACTAACTTTTACCAACAAGGATGAACTCAAAGTCGGTTTTCCTCCAGGCCCTCCAGGTGAGTACTCATTCTTGCCAACACCTTCATTTCAGCCTTGCAATACCCTGAGCAGAGAACCCAGCTACACCATGCTGAATCTCTCATCTACAGAACTGTGAGCTAATAAATAGGTGTAGTTTGTTTGTGGTAATTTGTTACTCAGTAAAAGAAAACTAAGCAGGGGGTGTTAGTATATGCAAGTTGCTACCAATATACAGGTACAAGTCTTTTAAGAGACATACCTTTTCATTTCTCACAGGTAAACACCCAGGAGTAGAACTGTTGGCTCAAAGATATTTTTATAAGAAACTGTCAAAAAACTGTTTTCCAAAGCCCCTTTACCATTTTTACACTTCCACCAACCATGAATGAGAGCTCTGGGTGTCCCACACATCCTCACCAACATTTTGCATTGTCACTCTGTATAATTTTAGCTGAAATCCTAAATCTATATTTGGGGCCTAATCCACATCTACCTCCTTCTCTGCAGGGTTTTTGTAACATTTACCACTATTAACAGCACATTAAGTTCTATTTGTATGCTTTGTTAGTGTCTCCCAGGGGTTAGGTTCCTCTGCCCTGGAGCATAAACACTAAAGGTCATGGGTCATACCTTTTAGCTTCTAAATCCTCAGCATTGTCCATCCTAGTGCTGCTTGTATAGATTATGTGGTCAAATTTATTTACTGATATTTCTTTTTCCTTAAAAAGGTAATTATGTAGCAATGTGAAAAATGCTTTTGAAGAGGGCACTTTACAGAAAGGCAAGAGCATGACCTTAGAGTTACACTTTAGTTTGAATCCGTATACTAGATAAATGACTCTTGAGCAAGTTACTTAACCTCTCTGAGCCTTAGGTCCCTTATCTGTAAATGGGGAGGAGGGAGAATGCCTATACTGAATCCTTATTGTGAAGATTCTCTGAATTATATGGAAGGCAGTACATACAGTTAGTATTGTACATACAATACTACAGGTAGCCCAGTACCTAGCTTAGGAGGACGTCAATTAATGGTAACTATTAGCTCTTAGTTTGATATGATGTTTAGCAAAAAGAAGAGGGAAATAATACCTATTTTAACTTTTAGAAAAAAATGGAAGAAAATACACAGAATGTTACAAGCTGGGTTGGGTGGATGAGACCATAGGTAATTTCCATTCTAATTTCCAAACTTTTAGTAATATTGTTTTCATAAGTATTAAATATAGCAAAATGTAATAACTCCTAAAGTCAGCTGAAGGGTACATAAGGCTTTATAATACTATTCTACATTTCCGTAATATAAACTTCAAAAAAACAAACTGAATACACTGTACCAAAAATGGCAAATCTGTACAAAGATTTCTTGATACACCATGACCATCTATTTTATCTACTCAGATGATTAAAAGTCAGATAACCTTTGAAGATACCACATTTAACAAGTTACGGTATGTGAGCAAACTTAAAAGCCACTTACAATATTAATCTGTAAACCGATTAGCATTGTAATTCTGCATTATACCTAAATATCAAATTTTTAAAACCTGATAAAATGTCATCAAATAGTTCATCTATCTGTTGAACATATTTTTAATGCAATAAGGAATATATTTCATAGACACTAAGCTGATTACAGGTAATAATGCCCATTTGAACGGGTTGTTTTCATTAGGTACACATATCCACAGACTTCTGTCACTTGGCCTTTCATCTCCTTCCTTAATAGGTGAGCCAGGGATAGAAGAAAGGCCTACCTGTGGCTATCCTGCCATGGATGTCATCCTTCTAATTTTAACGAAAGATTTCACTCTTTTGCTACATAGGAAAATTAGCCTGTTTTAAGCTAGCAATGAGTGCTATTTTGTTGGGTTCTTTCCCATAAAAGGCTTATGCAAACAGCAGTGCATAAATACCTATGATACTCCTGCAAGAGATTATACCCACACTAAAGAGAGCCAAGGAGGACAACAGAATGCAATCGGTTCTAAATATCACTCTGCCAAGTTACCACTTCATGAAATAAAACAATAAAGACAGCATACTGCATTTCCATCTCAGTATTTGTACTTCATCCAAGGATTTTAGAGGTTCCAACTATTGAATCAGATCCTTCCCAATGAGTGCATATGTAAACTACTCTAAAGCAAGTTGCCTTTAAAAGGTACATTTATTCTATGAAATCACTGGATTATCACTAAGTCACAATTGGAATTCTTAGGTGATCTGTTAGGCAGAATTAATGAGAATCCTAGTCGCCAATCAGGGTTTATACCTTTTATACATCAGGCTTCCAAAAGTGCCTAAGACTCAAGGAGCAGATTATACACCTCAAGAATTTGATTCACTGATTTATCCAACGCTCTGAGATAGGCATTATTTCCTAACAGTCTCTGACAGGACCAATAGCCATTTAGAACTGAAAAATCTTGGGGCGAAAAACAATGTGAGAGCCCTGGAATCCTGGGACTCTGGAAGCCATCCATTCAAACTCCCAGTTTTGGATAGCTCTACAGTTGCCAGTAGACTTTTTCAAACACCTAACTTCAGAATCATTTACATATTAATTCAAGAGAAAAGTTCCCAAACTGTAAATAAGAAGTCAAAAGTAACCAAAGGCAGAGACTAGACCATAATGCTTCTTAAAATACTAGAGATGACTGAGGTTCCAGAAATAAAACAGAAGAGCTGTAACACAACTCTCGCTAATGACCTTACACCTTCTTGTCATCCTGAACTCCTGTGGATTAACCAGGTTTGCTCTTGACTCTGCTAGTCTCTGGATCCCCTCTGTATCAGTTTCTCCCAAACAGAGCCAAAAGGCAATGACCATCACACACACAGAGTCCTGGAGGCAGCCGGCTCACACTTCTCAGGGTATCACAAAGGAATGCTACATAGGTGACGCATAGTAAGACTTTCATGTTTTCTCTGGACCACCTGTTGTAATGAAGGTCTGACTACAAGTTTTCATTTACTCACCCATTTGGCCATGTACACAGAATTGCTGAGGTTAGAGAAAAAATCTTTGCTTTGTGGATCTGTTATATACCGAGGCAAGCAATTATTTATTCATCTATTCAAACATCCTCAGGTGCAAGAGACACTTGTGACAAAGGTGCTGAGGAGCAGGGTTTTGTGTTTGTCTGTAAGCCTGCACCTCTCGTGGCCTGTCAATCTACCTCAGTACCTGAGACACTTCTGACTCAACTTACTAAGTGTCACCTGATAAATGCTTCTGAATGAAGTGGCAGATACCCTTCCCCTCCACTCCCCTCCCCACAGTCTTTTTTCTTTTTGCTTTCTCCTTATTCTATCCTCCCTTTCAGAATACTGTTAAGATTATTCATCCTGGCTTGGGAAAGGGTAATAATAATTGAAATCATAGTAGCATGTATGGAAAAAGGACGGAAAATACCATTAGAGGAAAAAAAAACATCTGTCCTGAGTGCTCCACAGGCCACAGCCAAGTTTATAATGAAGGAAAAACATTTTTGATACCTGACCTGATGCCCTACACTTCCTTCTCACTCTCTTTTTCTCTTTTAGCTTTAGATTAACACATTTCATTCAGTAAGTATTCAGTACCAACACTGCGTAAGGCACTAAGTTGGGCCCTGGGAATACAAAAGCAACCAGGACAAAGTCCATCCTCTAGAGACCCACAATCAAGGAGAGCGAACAGAGAGGTAGGCAAAATTCATAAAAGATGGTCAGAAATCTCATCTCAAGGTCTCAGCTGTCATAGGAGAAAAGAGAAAAAAATGCTTAAAGTTGCAAGAGAAGGGACAGGAAAGGCTTCTGCAAACAGTAGGACAGGAGGACCACACGAGCGTGAGGCAGGGAGAAACAGGTGCATAAGCAGGGGAGCATGAGTACATTTCTCACTCAGGCTCCAAGGAAATCCCTGTGACCACAGTAAACGGTTTTCTAAAAAACAGGCAGTGGGAGGAGAGGCTGGAGAAATGGGCATGAGCCAGGCTAGGATGCAATTAGCAGAGCTAAGGAGGCTGCAATTCATCCTCTGGAAAACTGAGAACCCAGGAAAGATTCTGAGTAGTTGAATAACATGATTTTTTTTTTAAAGAGAAAGTTTACCAAAGGTATGGACTCCAAGAAATGATACTAGTTAGGAAGCTGCAGTAATACCAGTAGAAATGATTAGACTATATGTAAGCTAAGATATCTAACCTTTAAAAATCTAATATAGCCCACAAATACACTCTAACATATATGGTTCAAATGATTTCTGACAAGGCTGCCAAGACCATTCAACGGGGTCTTTACATTTGTCTTTTCAACAAATGGTGCTGGGAAAACTGGATATCAACATGCAAAAAAAAATAGATGTTGGTGTCTTGACAATGGGTTTCAGCCACAGGCAAGTTCACTATGGATTCAATGTGATCAAAGAAATGACAGTAAAATGTCCTTGGGGTGAAAAGGTTTATACCCAACTTCACTTCCACAGTGGCAGGTCAATCACCAGAATGCTGTCCACTCAGAGCGAGTCTGCATGCAGCAAGCCGGTCTCTGCCTCTGGGCCTCTCTCTACCCACGCAGCCATCTCAGTCTCTGTCTTTGGCGCTGCCACCACTCCAGCCTCTGCTCTGCTCTCCTATAGCCTTGCAGCCACAGTCAATAATGACGTATTGCCCACACATGTGTACTGCGCTAGCCGACCAGGGCCAGGTGAGAATCCTGGCCACAGGAACCTTCACTTTATCCACAGTTGGACTCTTATCCTACATACATAAATATTAACTGAAAGTAGATCAAAGATCTAAACATAAGAGCTAAAACTAGAAAATTCTTACAGGAAAACTTGGGGAAAGCATTATGACACTGAATTTGGAAATGATTTCTTGAATATGACAACAACAGCACATGTAACAAAAGAAAAATAGGTAAGTTGGATTTCTTCAAAATTAAAAACTTTTGTTCAAAGGATATTATCAACAGAATGAAAAGATACACTATGGAATGAGAGAAAAATATGTTTGATATGAGATTGATATCGAGTATATATGAAGATCACCACCACAACAACAAAGAATTTGATTTAAAAAAATGTGCAAAGGACTTGAAAAGACACTTTTCCAAAGAAGACACACATGTGGCCAATAAGCATATGAAAAGATGTTCAATATCATTAGTCATCAGGGAAATGCAAACCAAAACCACAATGAGATTATCACCTCACACCTATTAGGATGGTTATTACCAAAAAACCAGAAAATAAGTATTGGCAAGGGTGTAGAGAAACTGGAACCCTTCTCCATGGCTTGCTGATAGCATCTAAAATGGCACAGCCACTGTAGAAAAACATATGGTGATTCCTCAAAATAATTAAACATATCACTATTACCAAAGAACTCAGCAATTCCACTTCTAGATATGTAACCAAAGGAACTGAAAATGAAAGCAGGGACTTGAACAAATATGTGTACAACTACATTCACAGCAACATTATTCACAATGGCCAAAAGGTGGAAGCAACCCAAACATCACTGACACAGATCAGTCTATAAATAAAATGCAGTGTATGCACACAATGAAATATTATTCACCTGTAAAGGGAAAGAAATTCTGACACATGGTCCAAGGTGGATAAACCCTGAAGACATGCTAAGTAAAATAAGTAAAAAAAAAAAGATCAGAACCTCTTTTATGAGCTTCCTAGAGCAGTCAAATTCATAGAGGCAAAAAGTAGAATGGCAGTGGCCAGGGAATGCAGGGTAGGGCAGGAGTGGGGAGTTGGTGTTTAATGGGTTTGAACTGGAAAAGTGAGAACAGTCCTGCAGATGGATATTGGTAATGGCTGTACAACCATGTGAATATATGTAACATCACAGAACTGTACAATTCAAAATGGTTATTATGAAGGGGTGAGAAAACAATTTACTTATTCCAGAAGTGAGTGAGGTAGGAATAATTTAGATATCCCTTAGTAAGCAATGCAAATCACACGTAGGTAACGCTACATCATCAAAGCCAACAGATGATTCCTATTTCTACTTTACTGTGGAATAAAGTAATTGGCATACATTAATTCAAAGACAGAAATACTGAGACACAAAATGAGCCTTTGAATCTCTCAAGGCTAAACCTCATCATGGATCCATTAAGTCTGGCAACCACACAACACATATGCTGTTGTTACCCCTTTCTCCCCTTGCACAGCAGACATTGCTAATTAATCACTCCCGAGCCTGTATGTGGCCTCTCCATTCTTCTCGACACAGCACTCCAGGCAATCACTATAATCAATAGGAGTTGGCTCCAGAGATGAAGCCTGCTTGCCATTCCAGCACCAGGGTGAGAGTGGAAGAAGGATTTGTGGTGGCCAAGAGTCACACCGAGAGAAGATGAACCTCTGCTAATGGAGAGAGGATGTCATCACAACACAGCAGATTTTGCAACAGTAGCTGGCCATGTGAATGGAAACAGATCTGTTTTGAAGCAGCTATCTCTCTTTTTCTTTTTTTTTTATAACTACTTAACTCAGTTACAGAACTTTTCACATAAATTTAAGAATCTTCATTTGTAGGAAGCATGAAGAGATTTAAAATAATATAAAATAAGATGTGATCTTAATTGGAAACCAATTTATAAATGTAATTACATGAAATGAGAGCATAGCAAGTTATATAATTTAAAGAGTCTTGATGTATAGAAAATCAGTTTTTTTATAATTAGGAAAACCATGATTTCAATAACCTGAATACATGAGCTTACACCAAAAGGATACTAGCTAAAAAAATTTTTTTCTTCTTTTTCTACCTCTCTTTTCTTAAGCCTGTTTTAGACACAAGTAAACATCCAGCCAGGCCCTCAGTGAGATAAAGTCTGTGGTTCTTTGAAGCAGAGCTTTTATCTGTGGGATTGAAGAATCAAGGGGCACAATTAGGGATATGTTCTTGGAGTTTTGTTAGAAAATTGACTTGCCAGTAAAGAAAACCTACCCCAGCAGGAGGGGAAAGTTTCCACATTGGCCAGCTACTCACCACTTGCCCCTCCAGTTTTGCGACTTCCTCCCAGGTTTTACTCAAACTGCCTTCCCAGCCATTCCTAGAAACCAGCTGGCAGGATAGTCAAGTTTGTAAATGACAAAAAAAGTTTTCAACGATAAGATCTACACCAGCCACCTGCCATTGCTACTGTGAGGATGTCGACAGGATGGGAGCCACACTGTAGCTTTTCCATTGCTGTACTTGGAAGATTCAAGACCAGGACTATGTTATCAGTCAGGTCAAACCATGCAGAGGTAGTTTTATTGCTTTTGATGTTTTGTTACATTTTCCTCCTAAACATGGCGAATTTCATTATAAAGGAGCCCCATTCTTTATAAGTAAGGCACCTAGGCACATTACATTAGGTTAAAACTATTTAATAGACTTAAGAGAGAAAATAAAGACATTTTTTTTCAATCAAACACACTTAATGCTTACCATGTGCCAGGTACTGGTCTCGGCTTTTTATTGATATTCATATCCATTTTCCTTACATCAATCTTACGGGGTTCATACTATTATTTCTCCCAATTTACAGGAAACTGAAGCACAAAGAGGTCAAGTAAAGCTAGTAGGTAAAAGGGCCAACATCCGAATTCATGCAGTCTGGTTCCAGAGTCTTTGTGCTTAACCAGTAACTATACACAAAAAGAACAGCAGATACTCATGCTTAATGATCACCAAGTATGCAGGCATTATGCCAGACAGGTGTTTTGCATATGTGCCTCACTGGTTCCTCCAAATACCATATGAGATGGGTTTAATCTCGCCCTTTAAAAATGAAAAGAACTAAAGGTCAGTGAGGCCAAGTAACTTATTTAAGGTTACACAATAGAAAGACTGCAAAATACCAGTTATTTGTTGGGTACAAAGTGCATGTATTCACATACATTGTCTCTAATCCTCTCTACAGCCCTGTGACATGGATATTAATTTATCCCCATTTATTCCCACTTTACAGCTAAGGGAAATAAGGCTTAGAGGAGGGTTTTGCTAGTTTATAGTTAGAGTCAGATTAGTAAGAACAAAAATTCTACCTCTGACCAGTTTAGTTCCAAATCCCTAGCTTTTCCCTTCTGATGCCTCTGTAAATAAAACTTTATGCATCAACTACAATATGCAAGGCATTATTATGGGTACAAAGATGATTCAGCTCCATTTAATAAATTGATCGTATAAAGAGGGAGAAAGGAGCCTGCACATTACTGTAATCTCCGTACATCTGTTCATCAGCTGTTTACTGAGATCCTCACTATGTGTGGGGACTGTGCATAGGGAACTGAACCAATCAGATAAAAATCTTTGCCCTCCTGACCTTACAGTCCAGAAAGAGTCGACAGGATAAGTAAGTAAAATTTACAATAAGTAAGATAGTGATTAGTGCTAAGGAGGAAAAAAAAGAATGCAGGGAGATTAGAAAAGAGGGTTAAGTTTTGGACACTTCAGACGGGGCAGCCAGGACTCTCCTGCTGTCTGCTAGACCTCCAGTCTCCGTGACAGCAGGAACTGCTCCCTCTCCCTTCCAAATATGCCAGAGTCACTGGTCCTGCTAACCATGGATAAACCATATTTTCTCACCACTTTTTTCAAGCCTGGTACAATTTGTATGAGAATGCTTTTTTCAACATTGTCTCATGGCTTCAAAGGCACTGAACTATCATGCCTCTCTTCCTACCTCCCTGACCCATACTGGGTACATTTCTCCCTGCCATCAAGCCAAAAACCAACCACAAACACAAAACAAAGAACCCCTAAGGGCAGAACTTGAACAACATCCTTGCCTTTTCTCTTCACTATAAAGCCACTCCTTGCAGATCTTATCTGCTGATGCAGTTTCAATGATCACATCTGTATAAATGGGACCCAATTTACACTTCCAGCATCACACTATATCACCTGAGCTCCAGTACCCAGCTTTCAACCTCTCATAGACATCTCTTCCCAGATGTGTCCAAAGTTGAACTCCTCACCTTTCAGAGGAACTTCCTCTTCCTGTATCTGCTGTTTCTCATTTTCAGTTACCCAGTAGTTTACTTTAACTCTTCTTTCTATCTCAATCTTCAAACCCAATCAATTTCCAAGATCTCTGGATTCTACTTTTACAGGTGCTTTTGACTATATCATCTTCTTTCTAACACCTCTGCAATTACCAGGATTTCTTCGCCTCTCTAACAGGCTTCCCCAGGAAATTTTCCCATGGCCATTCTCTCCCCTTATATGCTCTAATCAGTGTCAATTCCTGTGCCACAATTTCTTCAAGTTTAACGTGGGGATAGAAATTACCATACAACACTGATTCGAAGGCTGTGTTAACTATAATAACCATCTCTCTTAGTTCATAATACCATTTACAGTGACCTCTCTGCTGCCATTCTTTGCCTATTTAAATCTTATGGATCCTCCAAGGTTTATCACCTCAATTAACCAACTCCTCATGAAGTGTTCCCTAAACCCTTCATACAAGAGAGACCTTTCCCTTCTCTCAATCCCCAGAAACCATCAAACAACTCTCAGAGCACCTCTCAGTCAACCTATAAGTATTTATTGATTAGTCATTTGTGTCAAGCAGTATATCAGGAACTGAGGACACAAATGTAAAAACTACTATATTCTGTGTGTATCGCGGTTGTTATTGTCTCTGTACTTATTTTACCTTAAATGTATTATAAACTTGAAAGTGGTCCAGCACTGTAATTATATGCTCTTTGATGTCAGAGTCTGTGTATTACCCATCTTTGTATTCTCTATAGCCTTGGTTCAAAATCTGAAATCGTTAAATTTGATGGCAACAGTAATTTTATTATTATTTCAATAACATTTTATTCCAGGGCTTTAAAGGGGCTTCATGGTGAAAATCTGTTATTAAAACATATGTGAGAAAAATTACTATTATTTGTTATTTAGATGGAGAAATAAGTATTATGTAGCAATTAGGTGCATCACAATTCTATACTATGATTTAAATATAAAACTAGGATTAGATTTCAGAGTCTCAGACACTGATGCCCAAATGCAGGGTTCTAAAGCGTATCTCAAAGCAATGAATAAATAAGAACAAGACAAATTCAATAAAACTCTCAATCCTTATACTTTTATTACATCCTTCTGTGTTTGCTGTTGAGGGGAGTTCTCTCATGCAGAAGTGTTAGGACCAGCACTCACTACGCCATATGTAAAAGAGAAATTAAAACGAATGAATAAAGGACAAATTCACTGCACTGGATCTCTGATTCAAGTGTGAGACACATCTTGTTGGGTGGAGGGCAAGGCAAATGTTAAGTGTTAAGAACATCTGACAGAAGACAACTCCTCTAACTCATCCCTTCATACTCAACATGTCTACCAAGAAAGAGAGTTAGAACTATAGCCCTCCTTAAAAAAGCCATCCCAAACAAAATCAAACACACCTCAATTCTCCAACAGCTTAGATATTGTGAATATATATAAATATGTGTTTAGAGAGTGGAGATAAATCTTCACATTTCAAAAATATTATTTCTTGGCCCTAACACCTCCAAATGTTTTCATTCTCTACCCACAGGTCAGAGTTTCATGAGGATTAGGAAGGAGCCCATCTATGCTTCTGCTGAGCTAGGCACCATGGCTCATTGTTTGCTTTAAACAGAATAAGGAAAAACCAGTCAAGAGTTTACTCGACTATTACAGTATCACAAGCGCAACTTAAAATTTTACTTTAAAAATGTACTGAATAGTACACTAGCACCTATCTCTCACTTTTAATATACTAAAAGGCTGTCAATTTGTTTTCCTGAAAACCATAACCAATATCACTTATTTTGATAGGAAATACATTCCTTAAAAAACAGACTTTTAAATGAAGTTTCTTGCTAAAAAACTTACTAACAACTAAAAATATTTACAAAGAGCTAACCAAAAAAGATAAGAATCACTGTAATTATTGAAACATGGACTGGTGAATGAACAAAACTTTTACTGGGAAAAGCCACACAATCTGGATTCTTATAATGGGTCATGATAAAGATAAAACAGCATGATACATCAAAGGTGAATCTTCAAAGCTAACCCTGTCCCTTGCTTACATGACAATAAGGTTTAACAGAAAAGATGAAGAAATGACAAAAACATGTATATTCTCTAGTTGAAGGGGAAAAGATTAGGATACGGCAAAGAGGGATTCAGATGGCAAAACACTGCAGTGAAACTTGAGTCTTTGTTTTGTAAAGTTAAATTTAAAAACTTCATATACCAGATATTATGAAATAGTTATCATAAAAGAAATCAGCAAGCATCTCACACTTAAACACCTTCTAGATATCAAGACTTCAGATTAATTTTGAGAACAGCTAATATTTATTGAGTGCTTAGTAAGTGCTAAGCCAAGTGTTAAGCACTTTAAACACATTATCTCATTTAATAACAACCCAAGGAAGTAGATATTTATATGGTTCTCATTTTAAAGTAAGTGTCACTTTGGCTTTAAACCCAGAATCTGACTTCGTTCTTTAACTACAGTTAATACATAGTATATTAATATGTATATATTGACGTATGATTCTTTACCATATAGTAATAGATGCTGTATTAACTTTTGTGTAAATTTTATCAAGCACATACCAAAGGACAATTAATACATTCAATTCTCTTATCAAGTGGGAGTTGCCACATGGATTGCTGAAATCTATACATATTAAAGTAATTTTACATGAAGAAGAAGAGAGAGGCAAAGTAGTGATAATTGGTTCCTGACATGGAGAAAGGTAAAACGGATTACTCTTATCCTTGAATCATAGCCCAGATAGGGACCCGGCTGGGACTGTGTAGGAGACATACAGGCTCAATCACCCACTCCGTCAGGCAAACTAAGCTCTCTCAACACAGCGACCATGCAACTTTATAGGTAGATACAAGCTTGGGGAGGGAAGGAGAAGAAGCCAATGAATACAAGTGCTGTCTAGCTAAAAAATGGCAAGTGTGAGAGGAAAAAGGCCTAAGAAGATTGCCTCAATTTCGGCCTCCATCCAGAAGAGATTGTATCTCTTTTATCTTCAAAGGACCTGAAGTAGTGAGCAAGCAAGTGAGCTTGCTCATTCTTATGTAAATGATCATTTTTAGAAAAAAGAAAGTCAAGGTTATGGCCTCTTATTTTTTATAGCACTACTTAAGATAAACCTATAATTTCTAACCACTAGTTTAAGCATTTTTCATTAGTTATAAACATCAAGGGTCAGTCACATTTTTATTTTTATTTTTGAATTAGGGCTGTCAAGGACACAAGTCTACCAAGAAGTAGGTAAAGGTCTGAAATTTTTAAACAATTTATTAAAACTAATTCAAAGATACATACACATTTCTATACAGAAGTCAAATTGACTAACTCTTCCAAATGAAAATACATTTGTTTATATTTTTAAATAGAATTGGACATAGTATCATTTCTTGATCTCAAAGTAAATACATTCCTAAAAGATATGCATAATGTTTTTTACATATTGAATACTGTTTTTCTATTAAATCATATAATATTGGAAAAAAATGCTTCCATGAAAAAAAAAATCCCATTGATGGGATGAGCTGAAAATTTGGAGATCTGACCACATGCCTAAGAAGTGTATATATTCAAACAGGGGGACTACAAGCCATCAGTTGAGCCCTACTGGTTTAAGTCTATCACTTCTAAATACGGAAAGTAGTAAAAAATGATCAGAGCAGGGTAGGAGAATTACAGATACAAATGCCTAGTTAGCTGACCCCTCTCTACTTTGGACAACTTAAACTCATGCAGCAGAACACTACAGGCATAATTTATGATAATCCCCCTGCCCCAAGAGAGCCCATTACTTAAGTTTAGGATTGCATGATCCAGATGTAGAAATTATATTTTAAGATTCATTATAAAAGAATTTAAAATATTTCACTGATGTTCAATATATATCAGAAGTTAATTCTTTAACTACATTTCAGATAATTTTAAGTGCTAGCATAGCTGCAACACTCATCAATGGGTTTTCCTAGGTTCAATTAAACATTCAGACTCATAAAAGTATTATAGGCAACATCTGGCACCAGTCTCCTGCTAAGCATACTGGCAGGAATACACTTGCCAGCAGGGAGGCACTGGGCACAACTCTTGCTATGGAAGCACTTCCACCAGACCTTGCCTCCATTCAGTCAGGTCCACACAGGCACAGTGTAGGAGCTGCTCCTATAGATGTCTCTGCTCCAGAGAAACCAGTAATTTTTTTAGAAAGTACACAAACAAAGCCTCCAAGGTTCGTGTAAGAGCAAGCTCATTCACGATTCACTGAACCCAGGGAAGCTCAAAGCCAGGGCTCCCCCATTAGGTATTTACATTTCACTTAGGCTATCCAAGAGGCAGTCTGTCAATCAGGGTCATTTTTACCATATACAATGTTGCCTAGAATCATAGATGATATATAGTCTTACCAGATTACTGAAAGGATAGAATTACATAATTAAACCAAAATTTAAATGCCAACCTGAAGTATCTGGAATGTATCAATAACTATAAATCAATACAAAAAACAATAACCCAACAGAGAAATGGGCAAAATCTATTTACAAAAATTCAGAAGAACCAAAATGCCAATGTGTAATCTCAACATTAATCAGAGAATGCATATTATAACTAAAAGGAAATACCATTTACACCCTTAACATTGACAAAAATTAAATCTTAAACCATATATGCTATAGTCCAGTAATTACCCTCCTAGGTAATACTCCGGAGAAACTCACTTGTACACATAGTGACATGCAGAACAATGTTTGCTGCTGGAATGCTTGTAACTGCAAAAAATTATAAACAACCTAAATGTTCATCAAGAGGAAAATGGACAATTGTGACACATTCATATAATGGAGTATTGCACATCTGACAGAAAATACAGAAGTTATCTCAAAAAAACATAATGCTAGAGGAAAAGGCAAGTTTCAGAACAATATGGACAGTGTGGTATGACAATTTTTAAAACACACGGAATAGTACCAAATATTGTGAATAATTAAATATACAGAGCAATAATAAAAAGCATGAGTATAATACGCAACAAATTCAGAATGTCATTTTTGAAAAAAGAAGATAATGCTATAAACAATCTAAAGAAAGGGGGACAAAAAGGTGATATATATTTTTAATTGGTATAGAAGAACAAACATTTAAAATCCAATGTAGAGAATGCCATGCCTGGGTAGTTCTCAATCAAAACACACTACAAGACACGGTTCTCAGATAACTTTACGACAATCAGTCTGTTTGTAATTCAGTTTTTTAATATTGAATTTCTCTTTTCCAAAACAATCAGCAACAAGGTTCTGAGAGCCTTCTTTATGCCAGGATCCTCAGGCTACATGGAATGATGTGACACTATTCTAAACCAAGATTTCACCTCACCCCTTCTCCTCCCGCCGGTCTCCTCTCCATTACACCTCCAACTTTATCTTGTGTACCAAGAGCAAGTCAATCAAAACAGGGCCTCTTGGTAAAGTCACTCATCAGATCCTGGAATTTAAATCTTTGATGGCTGCCATCACCTAGAAAATAAAAGGAAAACACTAACCTAGCATTTAAAGGCCTCAAAAGTCTGACTCAAAGTTGTATTTCTAATGGTACCTTCTACTGCTCCTCTGTGCAAAGGGCTCTCTGGTGAGTGCTCTACTGAAAGCCCTTTACAAGCTTTGCTCTTTCCCTACTCTTTCTCTTTGTTTAAGCTGTGTCTCGTGCCTGGAATGCCACCTCTCTGACACCATGTCTCTTCAGGGACCCAAATCTCAGCGGTCTTCAAGCTTCAAAGGCTCTGCCACAAGCCTTACATCCCCCATAAATCCCTTCCTAACCAGTTTACCCTAACTTGAACTCATTCATTCATTCATTCAAATATCTCTTAGATGAAGGCATGTGGCAGGAGACATAGTTCAGAGGCACTCACAGAATGCCTATGCACACTACACATGAATGAAAAATTGCTTTAGTGTTTTTGTTTACAATTATGTCTACCTCAGCCACACTATGAGTTTCTTAAACAGATAGAGTTCATTTCATTCCACAGAGCAACTAACAATGCTTTGTAGTGGTCACAGTTCAATAGATATTCTGTGGTTAAATGAATTTTAAAATAAGGTTACATCTTATTCTTGGAGCTTTGGATCATTACAGCATTACCCCAGGATGTTTGTATCCACACAAGAAGAACAATGGACTTGGAGTCAGAAGGTCTGTGTCTGAACCTAGGCTCCACCACTTACTAACTCCGGCCATGTAATCCCCTCTCTCCAACCAGCACTACCTCACATGAGGGGTATAGTATCACATGTGTTAGTATAAATGAAACAGAACAGCACCTGATACAAATTCTGTACTTTTAATAGGAAGTAACAGCAGTTACTGGAGGAATAACCTATAAGTACAGTTCAGTACTTAAGCAATAAGGTTGAACAAGTATCTTTCTGGGTAAAAGTTATAAATACTCAGCTATATACTCAGTTTGTCTGTAAGGATGATGATCATTTCATTCCTGTCATTCCCTGATTATTTTTATGAGGAAAAATATCACTAGAAAAAAAATGTGGAAAATAAGGACAAGTAAAGAAAGGAGGGAAACACTCACATTTCCACCATCTGAAGGTACTACTGAATGTTGTGATGTATTTACTTCCAGGAATTTTTTTCACAAAGTGTATTTTTTAAGATCATTGGAGAAGAGTGAATCCCACCATTTCCACCTAACATCACAAAAGTATTTTTCCTTATTATTTCAGCCTTTGAACATATAATTTTTGGTAGTGCCATAATATTCCAAGTTGAATTCATATATTTTAAAGCAAACGTGGGCAGGACTTCCTCACAACCACTGCAATCGTGATACAGACGCTCACCTTAACACATAAGCACATCTGCCATAAAAGAATGGTAATCAGGATCTACATTCATGGGTGTCCAGACTGTTTTCTATAGTGTAAACACTGGCATCATTCTAACAGTTAATAGAGCTAAAACAACCACAGCAGTCAGCTAACAAATGCAAGAGAAAAATGTTAAAGCTGTGGCTTCAACTTAAATGATAATTTTCACAAGGGTATTTCCAGTTTTCTAGTAGGAACAAAGACAAACCAATTAACAACGTTAACCAATATACAAAATACACATATTAATATTGATTTAAATATAAGTCAACCTAAATTTGTCCACAAGAAAAAAAATTCATAGATGTGCCTATATTAAAACTTTAGTTTTCAATCTAACAGCTTATGGATGACTTGGGTTATCAAAGAGGCTTTAAAAATACATATATTCACTGAAACCCCAACTACTAATTTTGCCAGGTTCAACATATACCACTCTGATTGACAAAGTACAACCACTGAAAATGTTTCACTTATGAAAACAATTGGGGAAGCAGCGTAAGCCACTGAACTGGGAAGGGGAGAACCTGACTTGTGTCTTAGCATATCCCATAAGCACCTACGCAACAGCCAGAAAGTCATTTACTAACTATAGGACTTAACTTAAAGGTGTTACCTGATTCCTAGGGCTTCTTCAAGCTCTAAAATAAAGATGTTAAGAAATAAAGATGATTATGGTACCATCAACTGACATGCAAATCACTACCATAGGAGAGATGACTCTTACTGATGAAACCCACCTAACACCTGAAATTATGTTCAGTGCCATCCCCAGACAGAGCACTTCTTTGCTATGTAAGTGGATTGTTTTCGTCAAAGGGAAAAAAGACTAAAATATAAAATGCTCCTTTAGTCTTTCCTGCCCCCCTGCCCCCACTAACCCTTCTAACAACAATGAAAAGTTAAGAATTAAGCATTTGGAGTTGCTCTTGTTGAAGAAACTGCATTTACTTTTCTGGTGTACAAGGAAACGTATTTTGAAATCTGCCTAATCAACACACATTATTACTATCTGTTCAAATAAATATGCCTGTACAGTTAAGGAAAAAAGGACATTATAAGAAATGATGCTTGAATTTTGAACACATAACTAAGAGCAATTAAAGATAATGACAGACAACAAAGGTGATTTACCTACCCCATACTTATTTATTTAAAAGTGAGTACTGCTTTGTAGGATTTTTCAAAACAGATTAAATTAGCAACTAAAAATTTATGAATATGGTTTAGAATGTTAATTTTGCTACTGTTTTGTTTGTAATAGGTAGTTAAAAGGAAAATAAATGTTGAAAATATACCTTGAAACATTGCTTTTTTTTTTTTTTTTACATTTTCTTAAAGCAAGGAGGAGCCCTCTGCCATCTTTCAAATAAACATTCATTTCTGGTCCTGATTATGAACAAGATGCACTGCAGTAAATGACAGACTTGGCATGTGTTTTCTTTAGTTAACAGAAAATAATAAACCAAAGAAATAAGGGCAAAATAATCACCAGAGTATTGTCAAGGAGGCTGAGCTTATTAATATTCATATTTTTACATTTCAACTGACTAATGTACCTGTAATTGGTACCCTGTCTGTAAATTTAAACTGGTGTGCTTATGTGAGGATTGTGTAATAAGCAGGCATTATGTGCTTTCTTTTGTATTCTCTAATGGCAGATGAGAAAAGCTCCCTCCCCTTTTAAATCAAATGCTTTAATAAAGATTTTTAGGGGGACAAATACTCAAGTTAAATTACTAAAAGCTGCTCTGGCTGGACTTCACTATGCAGAAGCTACAGTGGTTAAATGCTTTCCAGAGCTTACGCGTTAGTGCTTTCAACATCAAAAAGTAAAACCAGAATCATGTCAGTGCTCTGTACTGCCAACCTTAAGACAAAGGTGAGCAACAGCACAGTGTGGCCAAGTCCTTGCTGCTACTGAGATGGACAGCAAGGTCACAGCGGACTGGAATGACCAAATGATCATTTGCTTCTGATCCTATGTACCTCTACACTGGCTCGCAATTCATGTGTTTGCAAACACAACCTCTCCAGCTTAAGCTATCAGCTCTTCTGCTTGCTCCTGAATCACACTGCCTAATGAAGGGGGTACCTAGCTGAAACCCCTTCACTCAACACAGAAAAGACTTCCCACAGGAAAAATTTTACAGTAAATTGGATAAAGAGATTGGAAAACTGTAGGGATTCTGCACACAGGTATAATTACCAAGATAAATATTTAAAAGGGCCCATTTTGAGTCATCTGATTTCCAACTTGGGGGATTTTAATTATAAATACTTGAAAAGTAGAGTTTTGAAAGTACACACAGTTTTTGTATTTCAGAATGTGTCCAAACTTGGCAGAATCTGGGACCTCTGAAACTTCAAGCTTTTTCACATTTCTTCTCCCAACCTTAAATTGCCTGTAAACTTTCATCACCAGTATTTTGCTACAGGTACAGACATGGCTAAAATGCATTGATTCATCCTAGAAGGAGGGATGTTTACAGAAATTAAGCCAG
The DNA here is from genome assembly GCF_040802235.1 of Manis javanica. NCBI lineage: Eukaryota > Metazoa > Chordata > Mammalia > Pholidota > Manidae > Manis > Manis javanica. The sequence goes on from NC_133157.1 coordinate 158,274,504, forward strand.
ATTCCATCAAAGCAAAGCACATGCTTCAACATGAAAACCCTACCCCCTCCTCCAAAACACCCTTAGTCGTGTCTATCTTTTCTTCATGTCTCTTCAACTCCTCCCTTAATTTTTCTCTGTCATTTTTTGTTTATACTATCATAGATTTTTCCTTTGATAACAGTAATTTTAAAAGGCTAAAGAAATTTTTTCTTCTGACCACAAATTTAACACAGCAGTCTCTTAACCAACTGCTCTAAAGCAGAGAATCCCTTTGCTCCACCTCCTAACATCTGTCACAAGAGTCAGATTACAAATCAACCCAAAAGGAGGGGATCAAGGGTATGTAAGTGAAGAGGGGACACAAGAAGGATAAAACCAGCAGTTAGGTCATCAGTAAAAACAATAATATAGTTTTTATTTGATACAATCATACAAAGGGACATCATGTTAGAAGTAACATTAAACTGAACATTTAATGTTTAAAAAAAGAATTTTATAATTTCCTAAATAGAAATCCTCTCTGAAGATATAAAATAATAATCCTTTTATTGTTCAACCTATGATCTATTAAACACCTATAAATATTTTCAATGCACAAAACTATCCTTTCATCCTCAGTTTTTAAAGTCTGTTCTAATGCCATTAGAAATATTAACAGTGAAGTAATTACTCATAAACCACTGTATACAATGTATGTAGCTACTTACCCATTTTACTAGAAAAATAGCTGTATCCTTGATTATTTTTAGATTTTAAAAACTGAACCATGAACTGCTTTTACTAATTGTGCTTATAGATCTTTTAGATTACAGTAGACAAAAAAGCTAATTAGTATATACCTATTTATGTGCTGCCAAAATATACCTATAATTTTTTAAGTGATAAGATTAGCCTAAGGCCGTTGCAAACTTCTCAGCAATTTTGGAGTCTAAATGGTTTTAATTTACAAATCATGCCAAAGAAACTTATATCAAGGAAATATTTAACTAAAGCAACAATAAAAATTTGTAAAATGCTGAACTTTTTATGTTAACTGTGCTCGACACTTCTCTAATATATAGAAGCACCCAAAAGGCAATTCAGACCCAACTTTTCCCCATTAAACACTGACACTTACAAAGTGCACAGACTGTAACCTGATTCTAATTGCTGCGCAGGGCCAGAGTTGACTATATGCTAAGTCTTGACATCTGTGGGTGCTTTACACAACTCTAGTTTGGGGGTTTTTGTGAAGCAGGGTCAAGAGTTTATAGTATATATTTTTACTCATTACCAATCACAAACTTCTTCTACTTTATGTCATCTCTGAACAATTCCCTGGACAATTCTGGTACCACCCAATCATAAATCCATACAACACGAGCTCTAACCCCAAAGTCACTTCACATTCATATTACAGATAGTCTTTAATGATTAAGCAAACAATATATTTCCACATTTAGCGAAAGGATTGAACTTCTACCAAAATAATTTTCCCAAAGACTCCTGCTTTTAGAATACAGCAATTATTCTAACTTGAAGGCTTCTTTATGAAACCACTACTGGCTTGTAACCCAAAAATCCACATAGTATGTTAATTTAAAGTATTCATACTCAGGAACCCTGATTTCACTGTTACTAAGTGAACCCTACTATCATTCAAAAAGCTTGCAAACCCCACACATTTCACCTCTAACGTACACAAGAGAAACACTGGTGCACCATTTCCCACAATTGGGATTGAGGACTGAAGAAGTGTCAGTGTTCCAACAGATTTACACTACAATTAAAATGTCTGCATATAAAAAACCCATACACAAATAAAAAGGCATTTCATGCAGCCAGCAGGTTGATCTGTAGTTCTGATGATTTTAAATTAGCAATCAAAATTCAAAAAAAGTATAAAATGCCATTTTCTAAAACTGTTTTTGAGTTATCAAACTTTACTTGCCAAATTCTATCCTTAATTATTCACAAGAAATGTCCAGTCAATTGAAATCATCACCATAAATTTAGTAATGGGAGAGTATCTAGTGGTGGAATACAGCCCTTAAAAAGAAATAAATACATATTAATACATAGTTCTAGCTCAGCTTATAAAAGAATTGGACACCTAAAGATACTATAGGAATCATGTAGATTTGAATTTATTTTCAATATATAGGAAAATTTAAGAACACTTCTAAGTCCCTCTTCTAAACCGAATAATCTGGCTCTACAAATAATCAATTCCTACTTGATTTATTTTATATGTAGGAATCTGATATACTAAAACTAGTTAATTAAAAAAAAACAGCCAACTGAAGAGGAACAAGTTCAGTGGAGAAAATATGTAATGTTTCTGGTTAGCAAGGAATTTCACATAGATAACAATAAAATTTCCTTTCCTGATTAATTAGAACATTAAAACAAAAAACTAGACTCTGGTTCTGAGAACTAGGATGGGACAGAGGTGACAACCAGTAGAACACATGTACTTCAGTGAAAAGAAAATTGCAGTAATAGTGTTACAGAGATATATAGCTAGATGGTGGTTCCAATGCTTAAATAAAAATGCTTTTGGAAAGGATAAAGGCTGTGTAACTAGTGGTATAACAAATATTCTGGCCAAAAAATAAGCTCACTCTGCTCAAAATAACACTAAACTTTGCAAAGAGCTTCTTTTCAACTTAGATATAAGGTAAAGTATTGACTGAAAAGACTTCTGAAAAGATCTACAGTTGCTCCTCTTGCTATTACTGATACCCTAATTATTAGAGAAATATTTCAATGTTTGCCATTAACTTATTAAATAGGAGAATTTTACAAAACACTCAGAGTACATCAGTTTCTTCCTAAGGTAAAAAGAGGCACATCACTAATGTGAGATAGACATGCTAAATTAAATGAAAAGAAAGAGAAATTAAGAAAGAAATTTGGGACAGGACTCATAACAACACCATAATTAAAAAGATAAGGAAAAGAAATCCTTAGGCAAGACAAATAATTCTTCTAGCCTCTGAGATGATGGACTTGTTCTTGGGGAGAGAAAAGATTAACACGAAAGGATAGCCAGTTGAGGGAACTGAAGAAGCAAATTAAAAAATAACTGCAGCAAAGATTTCTGAATGCCAAATTTTACATGTGAGTACACCTACTAGTCTTAAAACAATTCACTGAAATTCTGGTAAGAGACCTTTAAGAAACAGGTGTCACCTACATATACATGGCATTTTAAAATTTCTGATAACTTTTCATTTTTTATTAGCCAATAACATTTTACCTTATCTTCTGCTGCCTCATTTTACATGATGCAATTTTAGAATCAGTAACAAAAAATGATAAAATATAAACATGCTAAAGCCAAAACACCTTGTCTTAAAAACAATTTCTAAGATTCTTTCTATGAAGAATTTAGAGTTTCTCCACTTTGTTTTACCCTTTACTCCTCAATCCCACCTGTGGGCTCACTTTGTAATGTCTCATTTCCTTGGTTTCCTTATGAAAAGACAGAGGTTTGTTTTTGTTTTTATATACAAATATCACATCATTGTGTTGTACATGTGAAACTAGTATGTCAGTCACAACTCAATTTTTTTTTAAATGAGACAAAGGGCCAAAATGTTTTATAAAATATTTCTGCATTAAAGTAAGAATGATAGAAGTCACCTAAGAGTTGGGTGACGCTCAACTGTCCAATTTCCTTCTGCTCCCTATAGATTGATCTGTTATTTTACCTCCCTAGTTATAACATGTTTTCTATTACGCCAAATTTTTGCTCTACAATTACTCTTTCTGTTGTAACTATTATTATTATTATCATTCCTTGCTTTTCCATTGCTCCAAGAAATCACCTTGTCTTTCCTCTTCTAAAACTCAGAGGAAGGGAGAACTCTGGTTCTACTTTGAAGATACGCAATACACTAAATTTTTCACTTGAATTAAACTGACCCTGAAAGTTTTTTAAAAGACAAAATTACACCTATATTTTGAAATGAAATATTTGAAAAATACATTGTTTCTTGCCTTCTTAAAGGGTGTTTTTTGATAACATTAATAGTCGTATCAGAGTTTAGAGAGTTGAGTAAAAATATTCTACTCCTATACCAAATGTTCCAAAAACACTATTTTAGGTCACATCTATAGTTATTAATGGTTTTTAATGTGGATTTGTGAATTATCAGGACTTTCACTGCCATTTTTTTAATGAATACATGACAACTTACTTATCCATTCTCCTGTTGTTAGACATACAAGTTTTTCCCAATTTTTCGCTATTTCTTCACTGTCATTTCTTGATGTATTCTATATGCATGATTCTACCAGTTGGTCTTCTGTTTTCTAGAATTCACTCCCATATTCATATTTTCGATAATAAATCCATTGAGATATTCACTCACCATACATTTCACCCATTTGAAGCATACTGTTCAAGGGCTTTCAGTATATTCCCCAAATGACACACAAGCAACACCACGGTTCACTGGGAAACACTTTCATCAGTCTTTGAAAAAGAAATATCCATTAGGGGTCTCGCCCGTTTTCCCCACTCCCAGCCTGGTCCTTGGCAACCACTAATCTCCTTTCTATCTCTATAGATTTGCCTATTCTGTACATTTCATACAAATGAAATCAGACAATATGTGACCTATTATTACTGGCTTCTTTCACTAAACACAGCATTTTTCAAGGCTAATCATTTTGTAGCGTGGATCAGCACTTCAGTTCCTTTTATTGCCAAATAATGTTCTATATGATGTATATACAACATTTTATCTATTCATCAGCTGATGAACATTTGGCTTGGTTTTACTTTTGGCTATTGTGAATAATCCTGCTATGAAAATTCCCATACTCATATTTTTGTCAATACAGAAAACCTACAAGTTGTTTTTGCTAATGGGCTGATGTGGATCATAGGTAGTGTTGACAGCCAAAGGAGACAAACTGAAGGTTTTTTTTTTTTTTGGATTTATAATCAACAGTGTATTTTGTTTTATTTTATTTATTTTTTATTTTGGTATCATTAATCTACAATTACATGAGGAACATTATGCTTACTAGACTTCCCCCTTCACCAAGTCCACCCCACAAACCCCATTAGTCACTGTCTATCAGCATAGTAAGATGCTGTAAAATCACTACTTGTCTTCTCTGTGTTGCACAGCACTCCCCGTGACCCCCCCACATTATACATGTTAATCATAAGGCCCCCTTCCTACTCCCCCCCCATATCCCTCCCTTCCCACCCATCCGCCTCAGTCTCTTTCCATTTGGTAACTGTTAGTCCATTCTTGGGTTCTGTGATTCTGTTGCTGTTTTGTTCCTTCAGTTTTTCTTTGTTCTTATACCCACATATGAGTGAAATCATTTGGTATTTGTTTTTCTCCACCTGGCTTATTTCACTGAGCATAATACCCTCTAGCTCCATCCATGTTGTTGCAAATGGTAGGATTTGTTTCTTCTTATGGCCGAATAATACTCCATTGTGTATATGTACCAAATCTTCTTTATCCATTCATCTACTTATGGACACTTAGGTTGCTTCCATTTCATGGCTATTGTAAATAGTATTGTGATAAACATAGTGGAGCATGTGTCTTTTTCACACTGGGCTGCTGAATTCTTAAGGTAAATTCCTAGAAATGGGATTCCTGGGTCAAATGGTATTTCTATTTTGAGCTTGTTGAGGAACCTCCATACTGCTTTCCACAATGGTTGAACTAATTTACATTCCCACCAGCAGTGTAGGAGGGTTCCCCTTTCTCCACAACCTCGCCAACATTTGTTGTTGTTTGTCTTTTGGATGGTGGTGATCCTTACGGGTATGAGGTGATATCTCATTGTGGTTTTAATTTGCATTTCTCTGATGACAAGTGATGTGGAGCATCTTTTCATGTGTCTGTTGGCCATCTGAATTTCTTCTTCGGAGAACTGTCTGTTCAGCTCCTCTGCCCATTTTTTGATTGGATTGTTTGCTTTTTGTTCGTTGAGGTGCATGAGCTCTTTATATATTTTGGATGTCAACCCTTTATTGGATCTGTCATTTATGAATATATTCTCCCATATTGTAGGATGCCTTTTGGTTCTATTGATGGTGTCCTTTGCTGTACAGAAGCTTTTCAACTTGATATAGTCCCACTTGCTCATTTTTGCTTTTGGTTCCCTTGCCCAGAGAGATATATTCATGAAGAAGTCACTCGAGTTTATGTCCAAGAGATTTTTGCATATGTTCTTTTCTAAGAATTTTATGGCTTCATAGTTTACATTCAGGTCTTTGATCCACTTGGAATTTACTTTTGTGTATGGGGTTAGACAGTGATCCAGTTTCATTCTCTTACATGTAACTGTCCAGTTTTGCCAACATCAGCTGTTAAAGAGGATGTCATTTCCCGATTGTACGTCCATGGCTCCTGTATCATATATTAATTGACCATATATGTTTGGGTTAATGTCTGGAGACTCTATTCTGTTCCATTGGTCTGTAGCTCTGTTCTTGTGCCAGTACCAAATTGTCTTGATTACTGTGGCTTTATAGTAGAGCTTGAAGTTGGGGAGTGAGATCCCCCCCACCTTTATTCTTCCTTCTCAGGATTTCTTTGACTATTCGGGGTCTTTGGTGGTTCCACATGAACTTTAGAACTATTTGTTCCAGTTCGTTGAAGAATGCTGTTGGTAATTTAATAGGGATTGCATCGAATCTGTATATTGCTTTAGGCACGATGGCCATTTTGGTGATATTAATTCTTCCTAGCCAAGAGCATGGGATGAGTTTCCATTTGTTAGTGTCCTCTTTAATTTCTCTTAAGAGTGTCTTGTAGTTTTCAGGGTATAGGTCTTTCACTTCCTTGCTTAGGTTTATTCCTAGGTATTTTATTCTTTTTGATGCAATTGTGAATGGAGTTGTTTTCCTGATTTCTCTTTCTATTATTAGTTCATTGTTCGTGTATAAGAAAGCCTCAGATTTCTGTGTATTAATTTTGTATCCTGCAACCTTGCTGTATTCCAATATCAGTTCTAGTAGTTTTGGCGTGGAGTCTTTAGGTTTTTTTATGTACAATATCATGTCATCTGCAAATAGTGACAGTTTGACTTCTTCTTTACCGATCTGGATTCCTTGTATTTCTTTGTTTTGTCTAATTGCCATGGCTAGGACCTCCATTAACGGCCTCTTGCACCTCGTCCATTCTCCTTTTAAGTCCTTCCAGAGGCTGTTTTATTTCTGTATTTTCCCTCCTTACCTCTTGAATATTTCTCTGCAAGTCCATCAGCATGGTTATGACCTTTATTTTCAATTCTTTTTCAGGAAGATTTGTTAAGTCTATCTCCCCAGGTTCCCTCTCAGGGGAGGATGCCTGTTTGATTCTGGTCTGGATCAAATTCTTCTGCCTTTTCATGGCAATAGAGGTATTTGTGGGCAGTTCGCGCATGTATCATCTGGGAGAACAATATCCCTTACCGCTTGCTCCTCACCTTCCTCTCCTAGGATAATGGTGACCCCTAGCAGCTTGTGCTGGGCAGCTGCACGCTGATAGTGTCTCTGATACTTGCCTGGGCCGCTGTGGAGGAAGCTCTGTGTGGCTGCTGTGGGCATGGCCGGTCTCAGGCTGCTGCTCTTCTATGGTGGGGGAATGGGCGGGAAGCTGTTTATCACCGTGAGGGGCCTCAGAGCTGTGCTGCCATTCAGGGGCTTAGGGCACCCAGAGCTCCCTGGGATTCCCAGTAGTGAGGCCCCTGTCCCTTTAAGACTTTCAAAAAGTGCTCGCTTGGGACATGCTTCCAGGTTTTCCTGTCCCATTTCCCTAGTATCCAGCACACCATGGACTGTGTGTCAATGCTCCCAGTGCGGATGACTAGGGCTGGGTATTTAGCAGTCCTGGGCTCCCTCTCCCTCCCCGCTCTGACTCCTCTCCTCCCACCAGGGAGCTGGGGTAGGGGTGGCGCTCGGTTCCCACCAGGCCGCAGCTTGTACCTTACCCCCTTCGTGAGGCGCTGGGTTCTCGCAGATGTAGATGTAGCCTGGTTATTGTCCTGAATCTTCTGGTCTTTTAAGAATAGTTGTATTTGTTGTATTTTCAAAAATATATATGGTTTTGGGAAGAGATTTCTGCTGCCTTACTCACACCGCCTTCTTGGCTCCGCCCTCAAAGTCAAGTTTTTGATAGGACCTGGAATGGTACCTTACTCCCTGAGCATTCAGTTAGAACCTGCCTACTGACCTACTTTAGGTTTGCTCGAATCTCCTCAATCCCCATCACCTCTGCAGTATGCCTTGTCAGCATCTCACTGGATCAGTTACGAACCTAAACAGGTGTGGGTCTGTGCCTCCAGTGTTGGTCTTCTCTAGGCCATTTGCCCCAGGGCACGGTATTCATTGTTTCATCATTTCATTTCCTGCCCCACATCCTTCAATGGATCCCATGGCATTCAAGGTTAAAGTAAAAATGCCAGACTCTTGGATGATCTAGCGCCACTAACCTTAGCCCTGATCTTTGACTACTTCTGTTGCACATATAAGGAACTACTTCAGTTAATTTACTCTCTCTCACACCACTGGACCTTTGTATATTCTGCCCTCATTGCCTGGGACTGTCCCCTCCCCTACTGTGGAAGCTTCCCTCAGCCACAAAAATGATTCCACTTTACCTTTTTACATGTCATCTCCATAATAATACCAGCTTCTTAGAAGCAAAATCTGTCTTTATCATTGCTAGTTGACCTAGTACAATGAATGGCACAGACAGGATTCTCAACAAGTGACATCATTTGAGGCTTTGATGGAAGAATACCACTAATTAGCATAAGTGAAAAATTCCTGTGAGTAGGGAGGACTTATCTAGGCTCTGGACTTGAAAAAAAACTGGTGAAAAACACAAAACACCAACCTGAATCTTGGCTACCTCTCTCTCTGAGAGGTAAACAACCAACCCTCCACCGTCAACTCGCACGGTTCTCAATGGCACTGACACTCATCTTACCACGTACACCCTCGTGTGATCAGGGACTTAATTCCCTCAATTAAGGGCCAAAATGCTAGCTCCACCCCATCACGATCGCTTAGAAATGAGTGAGCAGTATAGCCTGGGCCAGTGAGAGCCATTCCTATTATCTTTTTTGGAGCTAATAGGGAAAAAAAGGGTCTCATTAAAGAGAAACACTGGCTATTAAAGAATTATAAGCTAGAGCTGCTGATGACCTTCTTTAACACTGATTTGAAAAAAAGAAACCAACACAGAGGAAAGAAGAGATAAAAGAGACAGTTCAGATGACACCATTGAAGTGCTCCTGTCCAGGTGTGCCCAGAGCCAGCTGTAAAATTGGACTTCCCATGTATATGAGGAAATAAATTCCATTTTGCTCATACTGTCTTGAGTTGGGTTTCCTTTTGTCAGCCAAAGGAGTCCAGGCCTACACATCAGGAACCACCTACCTGTGTTAGCCTATAAACAGGCATCAAAAAAAATAAGACTATACCCATCTTTCAAGTATTGGCCATTTTGCACCAATATTTACATAGTTTAGAGCTCAAAGAATATGCCCTATTTTTAGTGGAAGGCAAAACTTCTAGTACCAGAGCTGGACTCCTATTACTTCTTTTGGTGGGTGAAACAGTACAAGTAAATTGCTAGAGCCAGGGAAGAATCCTAAGCCCCTGGAAACTGAGGCATCTGAAGTTTTCAGGATGATAAAAGCCAGCACAAGATTAGACCATCTGAGAGAAGATCTTGAAACTGTGTGAATCATGTGACTTGTCCTAATTCTTAGACACTTTTTGAACCTATTCAAAGTTAAGTTTTCATTTAAACTAAATTAAAAAAAGGTAAATCAAAATTCATTTGTTTTCTAGGAAGTCACTTTGGTGAAACTGAAGGATCAGGTTTGGTTATATAGAATTCTTTGCAATTTCATGCAAGACATAGGAATATTGAATTTTACACTCAGTCCACCAACTACTTCCTCAAGGGTGAATTAAGAAGGATGGAGTCAGTTTTTTCTTTATAAAGTATTCGTGAAACGTTAGTAAATAGGGCTTTCATTTAAGTTAGATTTTTTTTCTTGGAGATAGGGGAAGACACTGAAATTAAGACATTTGTCCTCAGTGACTGGTAAAGTATGGTAGAAAGAACAATATGACAAAGAAAAATCAGAGAATTGGGTTTGATGTTAGCAACCAAATTATGCAGCCTACCAGGCTCCTAAGAATGGTTTTGCATAACACTGTTGGTAGCTTCCAAATACACACGGAATATCAAGAATAGGAGGTCAATGTGGGCTGTGTGGAGAACACCACATCAGATACAGGTAACCACAGGGCTGGGTGGGGAGGGTGGGAGTGGCATGTCCATTAGCCATCCTGGCTATGGAAGCATCAAGGAAGATGTTGTGAACTAAGCATCATGAGCCAGCCATTAAAATTGAGGGAAAAAAATATTAGAAATCCCAGGTATGAAAGATGTTTCTGTTGCTACAGTACCTTAAATCCCTCTTCCACTCAGAGAACATAAGCAGCTGGTAATATAGGGAACATCATGCTTGTGGTCTCTAGCTGATAAGGGGAAAATGTAAGTTAACTGCAAGTGGCTAGACAGTAATTCCAGAAAAGCCTCTAGACTAGTAAACTCATCACTCCACTGAGTTTTCTTGGATAGAAACAGCAAAAGTAACAACAATGAACAGAACCAGAGGCCTCAGAGAAAAGGGAAATGTGGCCCTCTGTCCCCAGTGCCCCATGCCCCACATCCATTCCACGCAGCAGCACATGGCCAAAACTCAGGACTAAAGGGCTTGAACAAAGGGAGCTCAACAGCTACTCATAATATCAGCATGCTTGACAGCTACTCACACCATCTGTTTTGAATAAACGTTATGCTTAAGAATTTCAGGTTTTCCTATCTGCAAAATAGAGATTATACAAAAAGCCCCTATTAATTAGAATGCTCATGAGGTTAAGTTTTGTAACCCTCCTACCACCACCAAAGTTGGCTCATTAGTTCTTATTCAAAGCCTACCTAAAAATGTCTTGACAATAATATCGATTTTAGTAGACAACACTAAAAAGATATAATTTTATCATTCTCTATTATTTACGATCTTATAGTCCTTAGGACTATTATTCTGAATATTTGATATAATACAAAACAATGAAACTTTGCAAAGTGTGGGAGATAATACAGAATGTCTACTAACCCTCACAAATGAGGTACATTATTTTCTAACTTCCTTTCAGAGCTTCAATGTGAAGGAAAAATATTATTTAATTCATCATCTCAGTATGGGCATTATCATGCATATATCAACTATTACAAAAACACGTGCTCAAAAAAGGATGGGATGACTCTCCTCTGGATTCCATCTTTACTACTAATTACAGGAAACTAGGCAGGTCACTGGACTTGTCTTTCCCCAATTACAAAACTTCCCCTCTCATAACTTTCATGATTCTTTCAATATCACTAATAACAGGGGCAGCTGGGTAGTATTGTATCTGGAATAATATTAAACCCAAGTGATGGGATCCACTTATGAAATGCAGAGACTATCCAGAGTTATACCAGTGTCTTGATTTTCTAAAACACTAATCGGTTCACGTGCACATGTGTGTATCTATGCACACCAACACATTCACTTAAAAGTAAATTTTCGCTTTAATAAACATTCAGAAGGCCCTCACTAGCAGGGCTGGGCCATGAGAATAAGACTGGAGAAAGGCAGAGCCATACTGCAGATGTCAGGTTCATGCTGACTCAACTCCTGATCTACTAGTTTTTTCTCTCGCAAACACGCCTGTGAAATGCCAACGCAGCTTCCATGGAACTGAGAAGAGGCTTCCTAGAGATGTTCTAGGCAAAAAACAGAAAACTAGTGGACAACTGAAACTCTGCACAGCTATATGAGAGTAGCTATTTTCAGGGACACACTTAAACCACGTCATCTTTTCCTCTACCCTCAAAGCAGGAGTGATATAACACCAACATGATGCATCTAAGATGGTCATTCATGGTTTCTTAGATTAATTGCAGACTCATGATGGATTTCTCTAGGTAATATTTCATATTCTGACAAACTCAGTCCAGGAAAAAGAAACAGCTTGCCCAGCCTCACAGCCCCGAGTCTGGGGCCAGGCCAGACCCACCGGCTCCCATGCATGTCTGTTTCACTTTGCCTTTGCTGATACAAGACACAAAGATCTGAGATCCCAGGCCTACTTTGTTCTTTGCTACAGCAATTCCTACAACAATCAGTAAGACAGGTCTTAAAAGTCTTTCTGTTGTCTAGTTGGCAAATATTCTAAATTAAAAGCTATACTCTAAAAGGTATTTTCTGATAGTATGTCAAAACAATAATATCTGTTTTATTTGTCTGGTGATACTCTGAGTGATTTCTCTTTCCCTTTTTACCTAGCTTACTGTAACAAATTCAGAAGTAAGAATGTTCAAAAGTACCTCTCTTGAATAAATGAACAATAGCCCCTCCTTTTTAAAAAATGACCCTTTCACCTCCTTTCTAGATGCGATGACTGCCAATGCTGACAAGAGCTCCTGACCACAGCAGGTACACTGGACATCTGATGAGAGAGCCTGTAGGATCCAAATGACCATTTGCTGGAGTCTGAAAGTAACATGCATCCTCACACCCCTTTTGTGCTCTCATCCTCATCATCTCTGGCCTGGGGTCCCAACTGAGAATTTGTGCAAAGCCCCAGTTGGGAGTAAATTTTAAGAAAAAAATATCCTCCTCTTTCTCTTTCTTATCTTTCTTCTCCTTAAAAGGATACTTGACAAGGTATACACAAAAGGAGGTGAGGAAGTAATCACGTGGAAACATACAGTAAGAGATAATTTGGTAGAAATACTCAGTGATTTTTCAAGAAGGAAAAAATCCTACAAAACTGATTTTTCAGGTGCTGACCATCACTTTTTGAAGATCTTCAGCTCTCATGACATTCATTTCTTCTTAGGAAGTTGTTCAGGAACGATGGGGAGGGACCTTACCTCTCTCCCTATCCCATCTCCATTTTGTCTATTACCAAACTGCCTGATCAGATTATTTGTGACTAACTCATGAGTATCATTTCTTAAGTGACTGAATGTACGTATATACATAAGGGTAAGTATGTTAAAGATGAGTTCGACTGATTATTAGCTTGTTATTCAGGAAAAAAGCGCACCTCTACCCTCTGGCAGTATGAGTTAAGACTTTTAAGGCACAAAATGGATGAGAAATACCGAGAGGAAAACAAGAGAGAGAGTAGAATATAAGGGCTGGGCAATGGGTAGAGTGCAGCTGGGAACTGCTGCTGAAGTTGCAGATCTGGAATCAGAAATATAATGCAACAGGAATCAGGAATCAGATATGAGGAATAGAAGCAGAAAATGAGAAGAGGGAGAAGAATGAGGAAGACAAAAGCTAATTTCTAAAAACAATTTTCCAAGTGCTGGGCATTGTTCTAAGTGCTTTATATGAATTATCTTAATACAACAAAAGATGTCTTGAAGGAAGAAGGGGAAGTAGGATTTGAACAGGAAGACTGGATTAGATTGAGAATTTGTATATCAAAAGTAAAAGTGCCTCAAGGTGGGCTTTACTTCAGATGCTCAATAAAGAGGACCTTTTCTACATTGCCTGTCCGATTTATCTGTGACTGACTACGAGTGAAAAGGACGTGTTCTTCTGATACCCTAACATTTGTAATAGTTTTCCTATCATCATGCTCAACCACTTTTTACACCTCTTCTACTAGACGTGTTCTTCATTTAGAGAATACAGCAGATACAATTTATTAAACTCTAGTAGGTAAATTAACATCAACAAGAATTTACTTACTGCTTGTATCAATCCCAGTGATGAGTGTTCCTCCCTATCACTCAGCAAGGAAATTTACAATCTAGTTGTGCTAAGTTTGGAATGTAGTAGCCACCATTAAGAGTCCACATTCTCAAGATATTCTCAGTTATTTTTCTGTCTTTGGGGCACTTGTGTCTCATCAATAAAAGATAACCCTTATTTCTGTGTTTCATTTCTAGCTACTCCTATTGTAGACATCATGGCAAAATAAGCATAAGTCAAGAGTGTCAAGAAATGGACGGCAGCAGAACCAGTGTCCAGTACCCTTCCCACACTATTTACTTACAATATATTATTTTACATTTGTTGATACATTGTTTTTAACCCCATTTATGTAATTTGATGTTTGCCATTTCTCTTACCACATTATAAAATGTAGGTGGAAAAAAGGCAACATATATTGCTTTTCTACACCTGTAACACTCCTCTACCATGTGCACAGTAACCTCTCCAAAAACAAATACTGACTAAACTGAAAAAGACCATCAGTGGGCTGGGGAGTGAAAAACAAACCAGGGCTTTCACCTAACCAAGGATCCCCATTTGCATCACTAGAGGCCTATGTCATACCAGAAAGAGAACAGATTTGGGAAATACATAGTCCCAGGTTCAAATTCTAGAGCTACCTTCCTCACTATATGACTCATTGATCTCTATGATCTCTCAGTGTTTTCATCTGTAAAATGAGGATAAGTTGTCTCTCTCAAGGAGGCACTCAGAATTTGATAAAATAAAATATGTATTAAGGGCTAGCAGAATGTAGGCATGCAAACAAAGCCTCCTTGTTAAAACCCATTTACATTCTGATTAATAAAAATATTATTTCATATACTATTTTAAAAGGATGTAGTCAAGTTGTTAAAAGAGCTGAAACTTTTTTAAGAAATTTAACAACCATGGGTTACAATACAAATAAAGACTAAAAGTAATATATTTTTAGAGCTACATTTAAACAGTGACTTAAGAAATAGCATGAATTATTAAAACACTGAAAGCATATTTCACGGTACTAAATTATAACTTTATTATGTATGTGCTTAAAAACAGCTTTAAAAGAAAAGAAGGAAAATGGCAGCTGTGAATAAAATTGAGGTGGTAATTAAAACTTTTTTTTATTCAAGGTGAAAAATGTTAATTATATCAGCAAAACTTACAAGCTTCTAAAAACACTGTGCAGACCCTATAGAGCAGCTATAATTTCCCCTATGTGAAAAAAAAAAAACTGGGGGAAATCTGAGAGGGGGGATGACCTCATTTTTTTTATACTTTATAAAATGTAAATGCCATGTCTGTTAATTTAGATCCTGATTACCTGAAATATCATATAGTCAACATGAAATAGAAACTGTACTTCAATATAAATTAAGTTTTAAAGTAACTGAAAGGATTCTCTAGTCACTCCTACAAATGTAATGTTTCCTAAATAAAAACTGAAACTTGCTTTTGAATTGAACATTTTCTTCTCTTTGTGTGAAAGGTATCAAGGTTTCTTCTTATGGAAATTCCAGGAAATGACATTTTAAGATTTTTACTTTTAATTGAGGGAAGCTTCTAGTTATTTTTAAAGAGAAGAACATGGTGAAAGAGTGGGTTAGCTCCCCATTTCCATCCTTCAAAACAAAACACCCCATTAATACATCATCTAAACACAAATCCCATTGAATGAATTATCTGTGTAACCTCATTTGAAGCCAAGAAACAGCTCAATATCATTGCTGTGACCTGCATTTTCCCTTATTAATTAATGTCAGATCATGGTCTCTGACATACTACATAATTTAGCAACTTTGTGGCTTTCAATTTTGCTGGTAGCTACAATGTGGACTTTCAGTGGGAGGGAGAGGACAGCAAACACAATGCTAATAAGCCTTGTCACATCCTTACCCAAACTTATTAGAAGGTTATCTTGAAACTCTGAAATTACTAAGTATTTTGGGGTGTGGTGGGGGTGGTGGTCTTTTTTTTTTTAAGAGAACAAACTTTCGCAGGCAAAGCATAACCAATATATGCCGTATTAAGAATATTGTTTTTATGCTTATACTAAAACTCACCTGACTACCCAAACTGAGCTAACCACCACAGAAGAGTGACTGAGAGTCTTCATTTCCTGTTCAAATGAGCCCAATGAAATCCACTTGCCACTTCCGTCCTCCATGGGACAAGATACCCGAGGACAGTCCTCCTCAGTGGAAGAATCTCATATATGCTCCCTCAAAAAAATGGAACTTAAGAACCAAAAGACTCATTTCCGTAAATGCCTGATTTACAGATGACCAAAACTTACCTCCCGACCAAAGAATATCTGCCAAGAATCTCTCCCCAAAGAGCTTACTGCTTAGACTCCAGCTGAACATCCCTTTCTGTTGGCGTTCTTTGCCTGTAAATACAGTCCCAACCCCTCAAAGGACTGGCCTGTAGCTTCCTACAGCATGCATTTCCCAAATTACAATTTCTCTGCTATTCCCAAATAAACTCAATTCCCGGTAAAAAAAAAAAAAACACAAAAAACAAAAAACTCCATTACCAATGACAGACTGGGTTTGAATCCCAGTTTTGCCATTAATTAAATTAGGTGCATATGACTAGGCAAGTCAGTTAAACCTTTCAGTGCCTTCATTTCCCCATCTCTAAAATGAGATCATAATAGCATCTAGTTAACAGGTTTTTTTTAAGATTTAGGTGGATCACTATGAGAAACTGAGAACACTGCTTGGCACGTGAAGGTACAATACCCATCTTGGAAAGCACATATGATCATCAGTTCCAAGAACTTTCTATTCCATTTGTACTATGACTGAAACAAGATCTGTGTTGATAATACTTGGTTTCATATTTGTGTCACTGTACTGAAAGCACATTGTTGACTGGCCTCTAACTATGAAACGTGATCAAATATAAGTAAACTGTACATTTAATTAAATAGATAATTTAAACATATACTTCTTAATTTGTGTTCATGTCTTACTTTCTACCTGTTTGGGGTCCCATTGTGATAATTAATCTTTGATAATATAGTAATGTTATTTTAAAAAGAACAAATTTATGTTCAACAACATACTGACAAAAAAGTTACATGTACTTATATGGACATCTGTAATGTTAAAAATGTTCTGTGAATAAAACTACGATAAAAACAAAACATTAACCACCATGTTGCTCTATACAATGAAAAATACTTCTAATGAACTAGGATGCTTCCAACTCAATTTCTTTCACATCGTTGATTTATGACCTTTTAAGCACTTTCTTCTGACAGAGCTCATTTTGCAGTATCTGATGGGATCAGTTAATCAAAACTTCTGAGATGAGAATCATTTTTCTCACTTAACTAGTACAGAAGCCAGCACAAAATGTCTTTGCAAATGTTACAAGATTGGATTAAAAGCAGATGAGGGCTGAAAGGCACAAAGTTCTGTTTCACTATATACATTATGGCCCAGGACATAAAATTTGAATGCTTTGAAAATAAAAAGTGGTTTAGCCCTGACTTCAAGTCAAAGAGAAACTAGACATACTCAGAACATACTTCACATTTTGGCACTAAGAATTTATCCAGAGTTTAAATTGATGTAACACATGTAAAGGCTAAGAGCCATGTCCTGTCAAAAATAATAGTAAGTGTTTGTTTTTCCTTCTCTCTCTCTCTCCCCCTCAAGGTAACCTATACTTAACTGTTTCAAAACTAAGAAGTTTAACTACCTCATGAAACCTCATTGTAGTATATTACATGAACAAATGATCAGGCATGTTATTTTCATAATCAGCGCTTGAGATTTAGTCAGCACATAAGACCCTTAATCAACAGAGATCTCAGTAAAAGTAATGACTTAATTAAAAGGAACATTAAAATAGAAGCATCACAAATAAGCCAAAGATACCAAATACACTGTAATAAACAAGTAATAAATAAATGCCTCTTGTTTTCTATCCCTAGGATGAGAAAGAGTCAAGAAGTGAGCACGTGAATGGTTCCTGGCATGGGAGTCCTAGACCCCACAGGGACTCAAGGACAGCCACCACAGCAGAATGTCTGTGGGGACTATGGCAGCCCTATAGGCAGCAATTTGACTCTGGGGTTGAACAGCCTTGGTGGTGAACCACTTTGGTGATGAAACCTCTGTTGTGTGAAAGGGGAAAGATTTTTTCTTTTAAAAGTGAGGAGGAAAAAAATAAGATGGGAAAGAGGTAAATATAGTAAGCAAACATTATGGTTTACAGCAATATGCATTAGCATTTAGGATATGTTAAAATAAAAATAAATTTAAATGTTAACAGCAGTATTTTACAAAAGGCTATCATTTTATATTTTCAAAAAATACTTTAAAGAAATAAAGTTTGAACCTGACCTTGACATATATATATGTCAGTGTACAGGTTCAAAGAATGTGTTAGACAATAAAGATTTTTATGAAATTTTGTGGTTATCTTAAAGCAGAAGCAAATTAAACACTGAATTTCTACATTAGAGAAAAACTTAAATGTTCCAAAGCACCTAGAGTCAAGGAAAAGCTAAAATCTAGATTCCACTGGGTTAATAAAACAAAACATACTATTATATATAAATCAGACTCAGGAGACAAACCTAAATTGTTGAACAGATGTTCAATTTAAGTCAAACAAATTTTACATTTCTATTCTCTTTAAATGTAATGGCATGAGTAACACAATATAGTTTTCAAACTATATAGATCAAAAACTACCTTCTGTTTGCACACTCTATCTCTGATAACCTAGGAGACAGAAATTTATTTTCTGGACTGTAATAAAACTGCCATATAAAAAGAAGATTTAGAAATCCAGATCAAATAACTTTTTTACTAATAAGGAATTGAAAGGAAACGAGAGATTAGTGGTTTCTTTTTGCCCCCTACTCTCTCTATTCTAATTTAAAACACCAAGTCAATAATTACGACACAGTTGTTTTTTAAAAAATATTCTTTCATAGTTTTGTTAAAGACTTATGTCTCAGTGCTCATATAAGGCATTGGTAGGTCATTTACAAGCTGCCCTGCTCATCTTTGCACTGAAGTTTATCCTGCCTTTAACATGTCTGCTTTTTCAGTTCTTTTTATGTCTCAAGGAGGTACAATAAAACTGTGTTCCAATTGTGTGATACTGGTAGGTAACAAATATCCAGTCTTCCAAGTTAAGACCATAAAATTTTAAGTATGATTTCTGCTTGTGAAATTTATGTAACTGGCACCAACCAGCCACAACTGTTGGTTTAAAGAAAGCAAAGTCCTCAAATTAATCAGTTCTAAATCAATTCAGTACTTTTGAATACTTCAAAAAGTAGTGAAGGTGAACAATTCTATAGACGATGGCACCACAAAAATCAACCTTGAATGGAGACATGTTCTTAAGAGATTCTCCAAAATTGGACTATATACTTTCATAGTATACAGTTAAATTTCCAGTTAGCCATTATTAAATACTACATACTTCATATTCTCCCCCTTCACTCTTTTTGGATGAGAAGGCAGAGGTGTATCTGTGATGAGGAGAAATAATACATTTCCATTGATTACAGACACCCACGAACCATTCATGAAGTAGCTAACAATGCTTAGACAACCTAACGTGTAGAATTAGGTTATAATCACAGTTTACAAAATTGACTGCTAACTTCTCTGGTTTTCTCCAGTGTTTCTGAGTCTCAAGCTAGCAACAAAAGTTTCATGGAAAAAACTATATCCTAAAGCCAGCATCACAGGAACAAAAAAAACTACTTAATTAAGTTTATGGATATAGATGTATAAATAAATGATAAATTTATCCCTTACATCTAGATGCTGTAAAAACAGTGGAGAATGACATAATGGTTTACGTTTCAAAAATAAATTATGAGGTGTTTAATGGAAGCAGCCTGATTTTATTTGCTATCTTACCTTTAAAGGGACTCTGGGCAAGATCAGCTGACACAAATTTAACACCTGCTTAGAAAATAACATGTATCTGTCACTTTCCTTCCAAAATGAAAGTGAACAGCATAGCTAAAAATTCTACTTGAAGACCCAAAATCAAATGCCATATATTTCTAGAGTTACTATGGTAGCACTTAGATGAAATTCTGCTTATCAAAGACCTTCTCCTTAAAGCTACTGACTCCACTATCCAGATAAATAAAATACACAAGTCTGAATTGAAATCTAAAACCAATTAACAAAAGAGACAGGAGCATACATGTTTTATTAGCAATCTACAAATGACTTTTCCCCATTTCCATGCACACACACACTTGTTCTATAGTACAGAAAATCGCAGCTGAGAAATCCGAGTCCACTCTCACTTTCTCAGAAGATTCTGATTACAGTGCTACCTCCTCTAAGACACGCTAACTGAAAAGATCTATACCAGATAGACTGGTAGTTTTTAATTTTAATTATTTTCAAAGAATACCAGCTATGCCAACAGAACTCACAGTTAGAAATGTTCAATTAAGAAAAAACAAATGATGTTCTCACAGTAAAATAGCTCTAAACTGAAACTCAACTCTCTTACAAACCAAGAAACATCCTTATGAATTTTACTAAAAAATGTTTTATAATAGCTGTAAGTATAAATTTTGTTATTCCAGAATTTTGGATTACCAGAAGAATAAAGTTCTCCAGTATTTCTGGTATATTTTTTAGCAATGCACTATGCTTACTAGCAACCACTTTGCTTGTCTGTACCTACGGAAAGAATAATGCTCCAGTTCTAAATGGACTGCCTGGACTCTGTGATTGTCTCAAGCTCACTAAGAGGTAGCTAACCGGCCTACCTCCTGAGGTGTATACCTTCCCCAGGAGCACACTTAGGAAGCACTGTTAACTCCCCATGAACAAAGCATTTACTTACCATAAACAGCCTTAATTGATGCTGTTGCCTTAACCTCTACTCATGAGGCTAGACTAAGACTTTCAGTAGGAACAACAGACATGTAATTCAGAAATCAGTGCTTAAGAAGTAAAAATACTGAGCAAGGAAATATGAAGTTAAACTTGCATTAATATTCTTCTTCCAGTTTAATAATTTTTTGGTAATTATTCCTTATATTTCCCACAGCACTTAGCATAGGATTGTACAGTATAAATAGCTAATACATATTTTTGAAAGGAAGGAGTCAGAAGAAGAAAAGGATAGCCTCAGGGTAAAGGGAAGGAGGGAAGAGAGAAAGGAGAGTTAATGGCACTAAATGAATTTAGTTTTATGGGGAAAACTAAGCAAATCTGTTTACACTAATGTTTGCATAAAAATGGGGGAAAGCAGAACAATAAAAATGCCTTAAAGCTTGGCCTATCAAACAGTTTCCAAGTGATGGCTTTGTGTCAGTAACACCCAATGGAAGGTATTTTCAACCTACATTCTATTTTGCCCTTTGTTCAGCAGTCCGTTCCACATAGTCAGAGCAGAGGAGTCTCCCCAAGGGGCTGAGATTAGGATTCTAGTCTCAACAGTTAAACAACAGAGGGTCTTTTGTCAACCATTAAAATATTTGTTATTTTCTACACTACAGTGCCTACCATGCCAATATTTGAAGGAAATACCACACAGTAGCAAAGTGGCTAAATATAAGCAGATTTTGTCGAAAGTAAATGATATATATTTAACTATTCTGGATTTTTGTTTAGATTGATACTGGTTTTCAGTGGATAGTGCTCAAAGCCTCAGATTTGTAGCTTGCATCATCAAGCTACCAGTCTTCATGGGAATTTACAAGTCTTTCAGTTAAATCAGATATCTAATCACAAACCTCCTATCTCTGAACAATGAGGGTATTCAAAATCCAACAAATATTCATTTGAAATGTACTTTCAACCATATCATATCAAATATGGACATGGTTTCTTTTGTGTCTTGATAAGCATAATATAATTTTTAGTATTTAGCAGTAGATAACAAAGTACATTAGTACTGGAATAAGTATATTATGCTTTATTGTTCTTTGGAGAACTTCTCTCTCCATATGTGAGCACTGAAGACTCTACCTGTATGTGTGAACAGTCTTCCCCACCCATCTCATCCTATCCTCCCACCCCAAATCTTCCAGCATAGAGAATATAAACATGTAAGTAAATCCAAAATATATGTGAATCCACACAGTGAGTTCAGTTTTCCACAGAGAAAAGGAAATTACATTTCAAAGTTACATTGTCAGATTTATTTCATGCTTGCTTCTGTTTTGACTATCAATTCTAAGAAAATTGTATTGACCAACTTTAAAAATGCTTAAAATGTGAGAATAGAATGGAAATACTGATGCATCTATAGATTAAGAAACACAGTTCAGTCTGTTAAATAAATTTTGTCTTTTAATTCCAACTACAGAATTCCCTTTCCATATACTCAAATCTGGAATTTGCATTTACACTCATAGATACAACCTTTTGGAAAAGTATAAGGGAATATACTTATTCACAGTTTCAAATCAAAATTTTAAGATGTATTCAAAAACACTGCCTTCAAGAACATTTTGTCCACAGTATTATACATTTTGAGACTCAAACATTTTTATATAATATGTTCTACTCAGTCCTGAAAATAAACTGAAGAAGGAAAGATGATGTTTTATCTAAACCAACTCTGCTCACCTCAAGGTTGCATCACTTCATTTCTAAAATAATTAAAATCTTTCTCCAGAAATATAAATTATAACACCTGTGAGATAAGAGTTCTAATACTTCTTTCATCACTGTATTTCACACAAACTGTTCTCTGAAGGAAAAGCGATTTATCCAACAAACCACAGATACCACCTGTAACCTAAATTTCTAATATTGCAAGGGATAAAGAATGATGACATAGAATACCACACTTACAATGGAAAAGCAACCCAAATGGCTTTCAGCCATGTGCCTGCCCTCTAAAAGTGAGTCTGAAACCAAAGTGCTTCTTTGGAACTTTAAATTGTTTAGGTACCCATTAAAATTCAAATGAGTCACTCACTGTGTTCACAGTTTAAAATAAATGTTAAAAATTAAGACCTACTAATGAAACACAAGTAAAATAATGTTTGACTTTTCAATTAATTTTGAAGTTCTCAAATATGAATATGATTTTCCCATATTACACTTACTGCCACAGATATGCTTGTTTTCAGGGTTGTTTAGTCCTAAAATGGAGCTTAGTGGTTAAGATCAGGTCTTTGGAATGACAAAGGGCCACTTACTTGATAGGACCTTGGAAAAGTCATTTAACCTCTCTAAGCTTCAATTTCCTTATCTACTTTCCTGAAGATAACTGAAGAGCACTTACCTAATGCCTGGTTACAGTAGGAGGACAGTAAGTAATAGCTGCTGTTACTAGTATTACCAATGAAACCTCTGCACAGAATAAGAAATGGCTTTGTAATTCCTAAGGTTTTCTTAAAAAAACAAAAACAGTCAGATTTAGTTCTTTCTATAAATGAAAAATCATGGTAGTAGAAGGAGAGGTGAATACCTGAAGGAGGTAAAACAGATCAAAAACCAAAACCTACAAAAAACCAAACAACCAATAAAATAATAGTGACCAATACCTTGGAACACTTAAAGGAAAACTGTCAAGGACATAAGGAAACAGGTGATAGGTTTATGCCTAAAGCTATCTTTGATAAAGAACTCAAACATCAGTATAGAGGCAGAAAAATAATTTTTAAAGAAATTTCCACCCCAGTCTAGAAACAGACAACTAAAGAATGAAGTAAACATTTTGTATCCAGTGAAAGGTAGAGGAAAATTTTTTGACTTATTTCGGTTTCAGAGATTAAAACTGGACAACTTTCAAATCTACTTTGTTCTCTATCCAATATGGTAGCATGATCTAGTAAGGAAGTGAGAAGCTCCCACACCTGCTTTGGGTTTGTCTGTTGGTTGACCATAAGAATCTCCTAGGATAGTTGACAAAATAAATACAGAATTGGAAGCGTTATCCTCTGAATTCTACCAACTAATCACACTTCAGTACATAAAATACACAACACAGGTAATGTCTCAGAACATTTAAGAGCTATATACTTCAAGTATCTGATATAAATCAATTTAATATTTAAAAATAAGTATAAGGAACCATCTCTAGTTTATATTTACAGATGCAGAGTTCAATGACTCTGAATACAAATAAATTCTTAATATTCATTACCCATTACTTAAACATTTATTCAGTCTTTCTTATTTATGACCACTATTTTAGTGGTCACTGACACTGTTTTTAACAAGACAAAAATGATCCCAGTGTTGATGGAGCTTGTACTCTAGTAGAGGACACCCTATAAATAAATAAGAATATATTATGTGATAATAAATATCATGATAAAAATAAATCAGGGTTGTGTGATAAGCAGTAACTGAGAAACTATGTCAGATTGGTTGGAGAAGAAAGCTTGCTCATTACATTTAAACATCTACTCCCACAAGGCTGAAATTTGCTACCAAAATAAACAGCATCTATTTTTTTATTACACATAAAAATAAATGTTTCTGCCAGCCATGAAACTGTAATTCACCTCATCCAGTAGGGATCTGTAAACTCTTCCCAAATACATACAGTAAATACTGATAAACATTTTACCTTCAAATGTCATTTCCAACACATTCACAGAAAAATTTCATAATAAAACAAATTCTGACAAATATATATTTGTTTATCCATATTCATTTATTTACATATTATTTTGCTAAACTATAGAGTAATTTTAAAATATTTTAAAGATTAAAATATTCCATCAGAAAGGCTTAATTTTAACTCACCTGTGCCTGTACACAGTGCAGATCTATAAATTTGTAGCCAAATCCAAGAGAAATCTGCAATATAAACAAAAAAGCATGAATAAAAATGCAAAATCCTGTTAGACTATTAGAGAGGATGTGATTTTTATAACTAATATATAAGAAATATTCATTAATAACATGTCTCCATTAAATTGTATGGCAAATCAAGAAGTAAATCTCTGCATTACTTCTATTTGTACAAGATAATGTAAAATATATAAGGCCACATTTCACTGTGAATTATTAAGTGTCTACCCTACAAATTCTGAGTTCCTGCCATAACACATTACACCTATCTTCTAGCTGCTATCAAATTCCTAAATACTGAAGCTGAGCAAAAGCAGAGACTCAAGCTACCAATTTCCACACTGCTCTCCGAGGACTAGCCCAGTGCCTAGACATAGTGACAAAGGGCACATTAAGCTTTACTGAATATATAAATAAAATTCACATAGTAATCTTTATTTGCTGTGATTTATATGAAACCAAAGGCTTGAAATTACTGACATAAAAATCTATGTCATAATTGTTTAAGATATAACTTGAAAAGTGACTGAATAATTTACCTCATAAAAAGTCTTGAAGTTGAAATTATGCCATATATGACAATCATTAACAATCCGCAAGAGCCAATGTAGATAAGACAAAGAAGAAATGAACATTTTCAATAATGAGGGTAGCTGCTCCCCAAGTTTCTTCTGGGTGCATATGTTTCAGAACAAGAAGCTTAACCAGGAAAGACTACAGCATTTTCTCTGACCACACCAGGATCACTTGCCACACTAAGTTTGTTTCCAAGATGTACTGCGAGGAACAACAAACACAAAAAATATGTGCTTGTGATATTTTGTGTTTTAATGTTTTCTATTTTTGTATTTGATGGGCCCTAGGAAAATCACTTGATTGTCACTAGTACTGCTAACTAGTAGTAGTATATCTTTTCTTTAACAATTATATACTGTTAGATTTAATCAGTTTCAAGGAATGCTTTTATAACTGAGCTACTAGACTTTTTTTTCCTTCAGAGGGCACCAATTACTAATAATTCACACTTTGATTCATTATCAAATTTAAAACAGTATTAGCTCTCGTAAGAGCCTTTTTACTCTTTAGAATAATAAACAGAACCTAACAGTACAAACAAAGCTAATACTAACTTTGTATCCAAATGACCACTTTTCTAGGGCACTGGAAACATCTGAATTCATAATCTTAAGAGGGCTAAAGGGGATAGAAATAGAAAAAAATTGCATTTTGGTTTTTACCAAGACCTGATCAGCCTGGAGATAATCATATGTAATGAAATGCAGTGAGGGTATTAGTCAGAGATAATTCATGAGAAACAAAAGGAAATTTGTATGCAAATAAGAAGTTATCACAGTAAGTAAAACAAATAGGTTCTCCTCTAATGGCAGTCAGTGAGTAGTGTGCAATAATCTGTTATGTAATAGTAATAGGAATGAGTAGTGTGCAATAATCTGTTATGTAATAGTAATAGGAATCATCAATTTTTTCCAGCACTACTGGTGTAGATGTATTCATTATGCTGCCCTAGTTAAGACCATTATAATTCTATACTAACACCTAACTTGCTCAAGGACATTATACTATGCAACTATCAAGAGCTAAAACTTGTGATATTAGTAGGAATGATTATATTAAGTCATTAATGCTTGATCTATACTATTCACAAAGTTTCTATTAATATGCTAATATAATATGAGAGAAAAGTGTCAATGCATCCATGCTAAAGTAAGAAACATAAGAAACATGAAGCTATAAGAGACATTAAGATGTGGATAATTTCCACAGTAGTGATATTCTGCTGTAACAGTTTAAGCAAGAGGAATGAATAAAACACTTACAAGCAGAATTACAAAATGTTTAGTAAGTTACTAAACAATAGCCATTTAAAGCAGCAGCACAGGCCACAACTCCTTACTGATTAAACAGGCCACTACTCTTCTATTAGTCCTCATAGTTTTCACAAAGTTCCTTTAGGAATGAATTTCAAGGGAAGGTGAGGGGAAGACTACCTTTGGCCAGGTAGGAAGACAGAAGACAGGAGCCCTTGCAAGAAAAGGCAGAGAGATACAGTATAAATTTCTCTCTTACTATCACTATTTCCACTATACGAACTGAAAGGATACACCTCCTCTCCACAAAGCAAAAGGTCACTATTAGAAGACAGCAAGGAACAGATGAAAAAACCTGGAGTTAAGTATCATCAGACACACTAGGTTTCAAAATCTGGCTTTATCATGTAAACACTGCTGCTGCTAACAGTCTATCACCAACAGCAGCTTAGGTAGGTATGTGGCCTAGGAAATGTGACTGTGCGCTCAACTATAAAATGAGACTAATAACGTCCTCTTTACAGCACCTTGGAAGAATTAAATGAAATAATTACATAAAGCACCTGATACATACTAGGCATTATGACCCTGCCAAGTACGAACTTTTTACATGTTGTTGGTTATGGCAGGTAAATCATGAAAGTGATGAAAAACAGAAGTATCAGGCCAATCCTACCCCAGCTAGAACTGATTTTCCTGGGATGTCCTCTAATGGCTTTATCCATCCATAATCCTCCAGAGAGACATAAACACAGAGGCTGCTGAGATATTTTTGAACCAGGGCTACTTCAAAACTACATCAAAAGTTGAAAGATACTACCTGATTTCAAATCTTTGTATTATAAAGTTACGATAATCAGAACAATGGGGTACTGGCATAAGGACAAACAACAGAAGAGAACAGAGTCCAGAAACAGACCCACACATCCATCCATATTAATTAGTTTTCAACAGAGATGGCAAGGTAATTCATTGAGGAAAGGACAGTCTCTTCAATAAATAGCATATATGAAAGGGAGGAAAAAAAGAACCTTGACTTGTACCATGTACAAAAATTAACTCAAAATGGACAGGATCATAGATCTAAAAGTAAGAACTAAACTACAAAACTGGCAAAAGAAAACAGTTGAAGATAATTACTGTGGATTAGGCAAAAAAAATTTAGATATGATACCAAAGGCACAAAAAAAAAAACCCAAAAGGACCATAAAAGAAAAACAACAACAACAACAAATTCCATTAAAATTAAAATGTCTACTCCTCAAGACATAATGTTAAAAATGAAAAGGCTAGCCACAGACTTGGAGAAAATGCTGACAGAATAACTATCTGATAAAGTACATGCATTTGGAACTAAATAAAGAGCTAAATAATCAAATAAAACATACCTATCTATAATATATAAAGGACTTACACTTCAAAATAAAAAAATTCAACTTTCTAAAATGAATGAACTATGTGAAGAGATTTTACATACAACACAAGATATATACAATGGGAAAGTACACAAAATATTACTAAACACCATTAGTCATTAAGAAAATGGAAATTAAAATATAATGAAATATCCTGGAAATCCAGTAAAATATCTAAAATGTTGACAAGGATGTGGAAAAGCTAGAACCCTCATAACACACCCCTTGCCACTGGGAAAGTACAAGGGTATGGCCATTTTGGAAAACAGTTTGGAAGTTTCATCATATCACTCAACAATTTTACACCAAGGTTTGTGCTTTCATTTATCTTGGGGATGGATGACCATACAAAAAGTAGAACTTGAATGTTCCTAGCAGCTGTGTTCAGAATAGCCAGAAACTGAAAACAACTCAAATGTTTATCAGTTGGAGAATGGATTTTTTTTAAGAATGTGGTACATTCACACAATGGAATACCACTCAACAATAAAAAGGAATGAATTACTGATACATGCAATGACATGAACGAATCTCAAAAACATTGTGTCAAATGAAAGAAACTAGACACAAAGACAACATACTGTAGATTCTACTGATTTGAAATTTTCTAGAAAAAGTAAAACTATGTAGATAGAAAATAGATTGATAGTGTCCTGGGTCAGAAAATAGGAGAGGGCTGACTGAAAACGACACAAGAGAACTTTGCAGGCTGACAAAATTGTTCTGAAACTGAATTGTGGTGACACTAAACAAAAATATAGGAAACATGAGACATGCGTAACTAGAAATTTACTGAAACTCATTCTTTATTTCATTTAAAATGGGTGCATTTTATGGTAGGCAAATTATATCTTAGTTTTTTAAATGCTAAAAAAGTTTTAGTGATTTTTTAAAAAATATACCTCTGTGTCCCTGCTTTCTTCCTATGTGATAGCTAAGGCTGTTATATGAGATCTCAGAGGAAAAGGCAGTTCTAGTAGCAAATGGTAACATGAACATTTGCCAAGTAAGCATCAACAAGCAGGCTGCAGAAGTAACACATCATTACTTTGAGGCAAAAATTCAGGATTGAGCCTACATTGTACATAAAGATTGCTGGCAGCATGACAGCTGCATGATTTTTTTTAAAGTTGGGGGGTGGAGTTAGGGGGAGATATGCTTAATATTTTACTTTATTACTATTATTTTTTTAAGTGAATGCTTAGGAATAGAACCAGAGGAAGCAAAGTAAGCAGGGAGGAAAATGAAGTGACATCTAAACTTCTATCATTATGACTACTAGAATGAGAGAAAGGCCACACTTCACTTTTCATTTACTACTACACCCCCCCAACCAATATCATCAATAGATATCACTTATTGAATCCTTATTTTGAGACCACTGGGCGGAGGGTTTTATATCTCTATTTCCTACATCTTCCTAACAACCCAGTGAGGTAGGTACTGCTACTCTCTCTCCATTTGGCAGATACAGACAAACGTAACAGAGAAGTGAAGTGCTTTTGTCCAAGGTCACAGAGCTGATGCAGGAGCAAAGCCTGGATTCTAACCCAGAGTCTGGCTGCAGAATACATGCATGCTCTCACAGATTGGGATGTTACAGAAGTTTACTGTTTTGATAATGCTATCATTTTTGTCAACTTGATTTGAAAAAGAAAATAGCAAAACGTGATCAACTGTCTTCTTGAGGTTTTTGGTATGGTATGAACAATAACAACAAAGCATGTTCCCCACATCATCCACCCCTGGCTGACACTGTTAAGACATCTTGACATTTTTTCCTGATTCAAATGTAGCCTCACAGTTTTCTCAAAGTTGCTACCAATCATAGAAAGTCATCACCAATATATTGGTGCTGGTATGCAAGTGAAAATCTATTTGCAACAAGAACAACTACCTTGATTTTTCATGGGAGGCAAATTATACGGCACATGCAAATGGAAAGAGACGACTATTCAAAGGGGAGCCCTACAACCTCCACAGTTTTTGTTCTAACACAGGTCCTATTACTGGTCTTCTTGTTATTTAGCCAGCACCAGCCCAGTCATCAAGCTTGACAGACAGTTTTGGTAAAAATGAACAGGACACATGGAGAAAGGAAGAAAGAGCTAAAATAACTAATCAAATTATATGAGATTCTTCAAGAGTTCCAGACAAGCATATCTGAACATATACCCACCAGAACCATACACTAGTAATACAGGGTTAATACAGTATTTATCCACTTCTTGCTTTAAAAGCACAAAGACTCGCAAATGACTTAACATGAAACACCTTTAACTCAGCATGTTTCAAACAGTATAACATCAAGAAGAAACTCAGTCATACTTTCAAGACTTAATTACGAAAACTATTTCAGATTATTAAACAGGACATTATACATTATATAAAAGTATCTTGAAATGCAACTTTCACACACACACATATATATGTATTTTTATTAAGATATCATTGATATACAATCTTATAAAGGTTTCACATGAGCATCACTGTGGTTACTACATCTCCCCCCTATTATCAAGTCCCCACCACATACCCCATTTACACTGACTGTCCATCAGCATAGTAAGATGCTATAGAGTCACTCACTGTCTTCTCTGTGCTATACTTCCTTCCCCGTGACTCCCCATATTATGTGTGCTAATCATAATACCCCCTTAATCCCCTTCTCCCTCCCTTCCCACCCAGCCTCCCAACCCCTTTCCCTTTGGTAACTGTTAGTCCATTCTTGGGTTCTGTGATTCTGCTGCTGTCTGGTTCCTTCAGTTTTTCTTGGTTGTTATACTCCACAAATGAGTGATATCATTTGGTATATGTCTTTCTCCACCTGGCTTATTTCACTGGGCATAATACCCTTCAGCTCCATCCATGTTATGGTTGCAGATGGTAGGATGTGTTTTCTTCTTATGGCTGAATAATATTCCATTGTGTATATGTACCACCTCTTCTTTATCCATTCATCTACTGATGGACACTTAGGTTGCTTCCATGTCTTGGCTATTGTAAATAGTGCTGCAATAAACATAGGGGTGCATATGTCTTTTTGAATCAGGGATCTTGTTTTTTTGGGGTAAATTCCTAGGAGTGGAATTCCTGGGTCAAATGGTATTTCTATTTCTAGTTTTTTGAGGAACCTCCACATTGCTTTCCACAATGGTTGAACTAATTTACATCCCCACCAACAGTACAGGAGCATTCCCCTTTCTCTTCATCCTCACCAGCATTTATTGTTGCTTGTCTTTTGGATGTGAGGTGATATCTCACTGTAGTTTTAATTTGCATTTCCCTGATGATTAGTGATGTGGAGCATCTATTCATGTGTCTGTTGGCCATATGAATTTCTTTGGAGAAGTGCCTGTTCAGATCCTGTGCCCATTTTTTAGTCTGGTTGCTTTTTGGTGTTGAGGCATACAAGCTCTTTATATATTTCGGATGTTAACCCTTGTCAGATATGTCATTTACGAATATACTCTCCCATACTGTAGGATGCCTTTTCTGGTGATGGTGTCCTTTGCTGTACAGAAACTTTCTAGTTTGATGTAGTCCCATGTGTCCATTTTTGCTTTTGTTTCCCTTGCTTGAGAATATTTATGTGTTTAGGAAGAAGTTGCTCATACTTCTGTTTAAGAGATCTTTGCCTATGTTTTCGTCTAAGTTTTATGGTTTCACGACTTACATTCAGGTCTTCGATCCATTTCAAGTTTATTTTTGTGTATGGAGTTAGGCAGTAATCCAGTTTCATTCTCTTACATATAGCCTTCCAGTTTTGCCAACATCAGTTGTTGAAGAGACTTTCATTTCTCCATTGTATATCCATGGCTCCTTTATCGTATATTAATTGGCCATATATGTGTAGGTTTATATCTGACTCTCTATTCTGTTCCATTGACCTACAGATCTGTTCTTGTGCCAGTACCAAATTGTCTTGATTGCTGTGGCTTTGTAATAGAGCTTGAAGTTGGGGAGCATAATTCTCCCCACTTTTTTCTTCCCTCTATGGATTGTTTTGGCTATTTGGGGTCTTCTGTGGTTCCATATGAATTTTGGAACTATTTGTTCTAGTTCATGGAAGAATGGTGTCAGTATTTTGATAGGGATTGCATTGAACCTATAGATTGCTTTAGGCAGGGTGGCAATTTTGACAATATTAATTCTTCCTATCCATGAGCATGGGATGTATTTACATTTATTGGTGTCTTCTTTAATTTCTCTAAAGAGTGTCTTGTAGTCTTTCACCTCCTTGGTTAGGTTTATTCCTAGGTATTTTATTCTTGTTGATGCAATTGTGAATGGAATTGTTTTCCTGATTTCTCTTTCTGCTAGTTGTGTGGTCAATAGATGGGTATTAGGTCTTCTCTACATGTCTGATAAAATTCACTAATTCACTCTTGGAAATTTTCAGTTTACTAAAACTGGTGCTTCAAATTAAAAGTCAGTTTTGAGATGTTCTTTTCTTATTTTATTTCAATTTAATAAAATGCTTGAAAAAGTATAATTAATCATAAGTTAAACAAGTGGACACTTAGATTTATAACTTTTCATCCATACCAAATGTAAAAAAGTTCCTAAGCCAAAGCTAAAATAGATGCATAGAAATGGATAAATTTTAAAATTCCTAAACTATTGGTAGGTACACACACACAACTGATAGGTATGATAGAGTGAAAAATGTGATACGTGTCAAGTCACAGATCTCATATGACCATGCCTTTCAGTTTTGTCTCCCCTACCATGGTCAGAGCCAATACAATAAAACAGCGATCCTAAAATAGTAACTCTCCAAGTAGTGTTCTTGCCCAGAAAGAGACCTGGAAGAAAAATTAATCTCATACGTGTAGTTGCGTATACATGGCTCAAATTTGAAAAAAGACTAAAGATACTATATTTGGAATCACTAATCTGAAAAATAGCACTTACATCCATAGAAATGGTTAAGATTTCCTAGAGAGTAGATACAAACAACAGGGAACTTGGAGTCTGGAATTAAGCCCTAGGGAAGTCCTACATTTAAAAATTATGTAGAAAAGGAACTGGCCAAGGAGAAGGAGAAGAAATTTGCCAAGAGGCAGAAAAAGATCAGTAAAGACAAATACCAGGGAATCTGAGAGGATGTAGTTCCAAAAAGGAGAAGTGGTCAATATTGCTCAATGCTACTGAGAATAATAGCTTCTACTTGATTTGATAAGCACAAATTGCTGATGACCTTCATAACAACAGGTCATTTCACTGGAGTGATAAAGACAGCAGATTGGAAAAAGTTAAAATATTAACAAGTAAAGAGGAAATAAGGATTTGGACACAGCATATATCAAAGATCACTATCATTATCATCTTATGCTAAAATTTATCTTTCCCTCTAGACTGTGAGGTTCTTGAAGGCAAGGGTAAGGTTTCATCTGCTTTTAAGAAGACAACCTGATGTTGGACTAGTGATTTAAACAAAGCCCATGCAGAAGTCCTAGGGCTTTAATTAGGGTGATCAGTCCAAAAATCCACAAAATATTAGTCTCTGACAGAATTACAGAGGAGAAAAGAAAAAATTAGTTACTGAGCAGAATCTTTCTTAAATACAGATAAAGGCTCAGAGATGACTTCCCACCAAAACTTGAACATACTAACTGGACAACCTCAAAAATAACAGGCTCCAATTCTACAAGTAGAATTTTAACTTTTTTTTTCCTCCTATTAATGAAGATATTTTTTGCCACTTCAAAGAAAAACTGAGACCTGGAAGAAACTTAGAAATATTCTATTTTAACTACTCAGTATTACAAATGAGAAACTGAAGCTCAAAGAGATTAGTACCTCATTAGACAATGACAGTACCTGTTCCCAGTCATTCTCTGACCTAGGTTGTTTCTGTGAACCCAGAAACAAATATCCTAAAAATGCCAGCCTTACCATCACGTCTTAACTAACTGCTATGGAAATCATCAACAAATATGTGTGAACCTTTCCATCTAAGAAAGGCATTATGTACACAAAAAGGTATGAGAGAGGCTTATAACTTAGCTGTGAATCTAGAATTTATAGATAATATCTAATAATAAAAAATCTAAATAAAACTTGAAAGATCTGGAGATGACTATTCTAACAAGCTGAACATACAGAATAACAAGGAGAACTACCTTTTGTTTAGTATCAGGTGTCAAAATTTGTATCAAATGATCAAGTTTTCTAAGTATCATTTTTAGTATTTCCCATAAATAGGTTATTTATCACTTCCATTTTGCAGATGAGTAAACTGAAAGAGAAGTTAAGTGAATTACTCAAGTGAAAGCAACAATTAGAACTACTAGTAGAATCTAGGTATGCCTGAATTAAAGATCTCACTCTTGCCCTGCTGTTTCTACACAGTTCCTTCTGTCAGGCTCTCCTCTGTCTTACTCTACTCACCTCCTTATTTACTCCCATAAAAAAGGATTCTTACCAAGATGGTGTCTCCTAATATTCAGCTATTACAAAAACAGTCCCAAGCATAAATTGAGCCAATGAATTCACCCAATCTAACTCAATGAATTGCCCTAAAATGTTTACAAACAAGATAATCCAATGATTGGTTTGTAATGGAATAAATACAACAATATTATAGGATAAAAGATAAAAGTAAAGAAAAAAATGTAAAGGCTGTGACAAAATTAGGACTTTATCTGAAACAAGGAATTGAATTTAAAAAAGAAAACATTCTAAAGCCTAAATCTGGAGATAGCTAGGAAAACAACCTATTATGGTTGAATTTTTCTTCAAACCAGGAGTCCAAAAGACCAGGAACATACATAAATATCCATGAAGTATTCTCATATCACATTTTCATTCTGATGACAATCTAAAATTATTCAACATACAGATATGTTAAATCATATGGATGACCATAATGTAGATGATAAGTCACTGCTATTTAATTTTAGTGTTTGCATTTGTGCTTACAAGGATTAGAGACTAGTATTATTTTAAGATCTTTGATATCAAGTCTTAAGGGACAAAGTTTTCTAGTGAAGATGGGAAATATCTTCACACAGCTAACAGTAATATATGCTGAACTCTATGGAACCTGAGCTAGTCAGACTGAAATGGCAACTTTGTTACAGCCAGACAACTTTGCATGTGTTGTTAATTTAAATCTTATTCATTTGGTAGTTTTGTTTATATTTAGTTAGTATATCTGGTTTTGTTTTACAAGTCCGAATGAAACTAAAATCTTTCTGCATTGACAAGGGACCTAATAACATATATTAAAATGAGTGTTATTAACAATTATGTTATTAACATAATTAACAATTTAACATATATTAAATTGTTTTTTAAGTGTGGACAATAAAAAAAGGCAATACTGTTTTCTGTTTAGTAAATACTGGAGGCAAAGAAAAAAGGGTATGTTTTCAAAACCAGTCCCAAATTATTAAATTAATTAAAATTAAAATATATTAATATGGCTATAAAATGTGGATTAAAAAATCATTCATATACTTATGTTCTCAAAAAATTCTGCTGACAAACCAAATAAGGTCCTACCAGTGGTACCCAAAATGTGTCACTGAATGTAGCTCTAGAACAAAGTTTTTCTAGGTTTAAACCTAAGTGAGAAAAAATGTGTTTTATTTTTCTATAAAACTAAGTTCTGTTAAACTTGACGATTCTCCTTTATTATTACATTATGAGCTTATTATCTGGCAGGGTTAAGTTTTCCTTTTATTTTCTGAAATGGTAGAAGTAGATGGTGATTTTTTCATATAATGACTTAACAAAACACAAAAATTTGTCAAAATTTGGCAAGTTACATCAGTTCCCTAGATTTGGGAGGATTTTTCAATAGTTCATGAAATCAGAATCTCTAGGTACCACTGGCCTACTTATTATGAAATGATATGTATGTATATATATAGATACATAGACACACAGACACACACACACACACACACACACACACATACATACATACAGATATATGTATTCCCCTCTGGCACCACAGGGAAAAGTTCTTGTTTCTACCCAAAGAAGCAATCCTCTGGCTCCTTCTTCTCCTCTATCTCTCTCCCTCCCTCTCTTTTCAGGTCTAGACAAAGCACTCCAGGTGGTAAGCCACAACTGCAGCATAGAGACAGAAAGGAGCTTTCATCAGGTCCCTAAGTACTCAGAAGTAGATGTTTGCTGACCATGCAATAATAATCCAAGTACTCAGAAGTAGATGTTTGCTGACCATGCAATAATAATCCATCGCCTAATCAGGTTAATAATAATGATAACAATACACAAAAAACAGAAACTGTGGATGATTAAAGAAGCCAATAAACTCTTTGAGAAGTGAGGCATAACTGTCCTCCCCTCAAAACTGTCTTACTGATTAGCTTCACCAACAGACTGTGGCAGAAATGAATGGTATTCTAGGATTTTTGAGCTATGAACCTTCAGCCTGGGACTCTGGAACACTTTATCTCAGAGTTCTGAGCTGTTACATACGTCTTAACTGCCTTGAAGCCACCATTCTCTGAGGAAGCCCAAACTAACAATGTAGAGAAGACACATGAAAAGGAAAATTAGATGCCCAGACATTCCCCAGATGTTCTATCCCCTAATACTTCCTGGTCATCCCATCTCAGACTCCAGACATCATGGAGCAGAAAAAAGCCATCCCTGCTATATGCCCTGTCCAAATTCCTAACCCACAGAATTATGATATAAAATAACAATAAGTTGTTTTAAGCAATATATAACCAGAATAAAAACTAATAAGAGCTTTTCATAAACAGTAAAAAGAGACTTTAAAGCAAAAAAGAAATGTCTTGGGCAGACTAGCTGGAAACTAGAATGGCATCAGACACAAAAGAGGATTATGAGACAAGAAGACAAATATAAATCTACTCATTCATTTGTCCAATAGTATCAGAACTCTCAACAGGGATATATACAGGATCTGGAGATGGTTTTAAAAAAAGGTCTTGACTTCAAGGAACTTACAGACTAGAAAGTTATTATGTATAATAGAGTCTTCTTCTTATATACTTTTTAATGATTTTTACTAAACAACAAATTCAACAATACAGATCAAATCAAATGCAGACCAATCTCACAAATGAACCCAGGGTTTGGGTTCATCTATGAGAAGGAAGTGAAGATTGAACCAAGTGAAGATTGAGCCAAAACCCCACAGAAGGTCATTTGTAGTTTATACTATCTAGACATGCTTTAGGTTAACTATAGTATATAATAAAATGTTTGGGTTTTCATTTCAGACTATAAATTCAAAGCATGCGTAACTAAGCCTCTATTTTTCTTCATAAAGTATCAGGTTAAAGAACTTTTTAAAGATATATTATTACAAATAGGCCAAGTAGACCTTTTCTACTTTACTGCAGTCAAGATTCTGGGACCCAGAATGGGCAAAGCAAGTAAGGTCAGTAGTAAGCTGCTGTTTCAACAAGATTTATTTCAGTCTAGGTGTGCTATGGTTTAAACAAACACACTTAGTATTCCAGTGACTAAAATAATTTTAACTGCTGCTTTTATTAAAGCATAGACAATTTAACCTTTCATAATATTATTCTCAGGGTCCTAAAATTATTTACAATTTTTCTATTTGCAGTATTTCTCTATTCAAATTTTACATGAAGCCGAAAAGAACACAAATAGAGAAAATTATTTTAACAGGTATTTTTAAATACAGGAAAATGTTTGATCTCACACTGTGAAAGAATGATCTGTAAGTATGTTTATGGCCTCTTGGGCAAAAGACCATAGTGTATCTTAAAACCATCAGCACCTAGCATAATGCCTCTGCAGGAACGTACTCAGCAAATGTGTGTTGACTGATAACACATTTATTCCCAATTGTTTTTTAAGTGTGGACAATAAAAAAAGGCAATACTGTTTTCTGTTTAGTAAATACTGGAGGCAAAGAAAAAAGGGTATGTTTTCAAAACCAGTCCCAAAGAAACATACCTTCTCGTTTTCTTTTAAAACATTAAAAGAGGTATGGTGTTAGGGATACATTAAGAAATTATATGTGCTCTAAGGGTCAAAATAGGAAATGGTAAGTGAAATACAACAGTAACCTAACTTATAAATGGCCTGAATCTACCTTTACTCTCATAATTTCAATTTCAGCAAATTACACGGTAATTTGTCAGAATATCCTTTTAAAAACAAGACACAAAAGAAGAAAACTCTTAATTGTTAAAAAGTCATTAATTTTTTATCTAAAATATACATACTGTAAAAGACAAAACAGCATATGGAACAAGAACATAATTAGAAACTTAAAAATGATAATGTCAACATTCCATTATAAAAACTAACAATATCGAGGGATTAAAGATGGCAGCATGAGAGGTGAGACAGAGGCTTCCTCTAAAAACTGCATATAATATGAAAATATAATTAATACAACTAATCCTGAAAGAGCAACAGGAAAGAGGACTGAGCCAGACTGCATATACCTGAAGAAAAGAGCAGACCTCACGGAACAGGGTAACATATGAAAGTTGTGGCCTGGCCGGACCCAAGCCTTTCCCCAACCCCAGCTCATCAGCGGGAGGAAGAGAAACGGAGTGGGGAGGGAGTGAAGGCCTGGGACTGCTGAATACCTAACACCAGAGATCTGCTCTGGGAGCACAAACTTACATTTCATGGTGCTTTCATGATACTCTCATGATTAGGGGATTGGAAAGCTAAGAGAGGCAGAATTTCTGGAGAGACTGAGATTCCAGCTGTTTGTGGGAACCAGGGATCCATATCCAGCTGCTCTGGGACAAAAGAAAGGCAGGCAGTCTGAGAGACTTCCTAACAAGGAAGCCCTTAGCAAGAGGACTGCTAAAGGAGCAAAGATTGCACAGAGTTTACTGCTCAGAAGAAAGGACAGGTAGACAAAACTGTCCAGGTGCACTCTGCCCAGCAGGTTGGGAGCTTTCACGATTTCCAGGTGCTCCAGCTCCCTGGCTGGCTACAGAGCTCCAAGGACACCCTCCGTGATATGCAGCCTACTGCGCCTTTCTCCCAGCCAGCCCCACCTGGCTCGCAAACTGGCAAACCCTACCCTGGCATTAGGCCAGCCAGAGGGAAGATCTGTCTACAGCAACTACAAACACAAAGCATAGAGGCTTATACCTGTGTGCTCAGCCCACTGGTTCAGGAGGTGGAGACAGGCATAGAGGTGGGGAAGCAGGAAACTGATCTTTCCTCACCCCAGGCACCAATACCACTCCCCTGCAACCCCCAACATTGCTTCAGGCACTGAGCAGCTCCAAAGAGTAGAGCTTCTGGGCACTAGAGGGTGCCATATACAAATATGAAACGCCAAAGTAACCTGGTCCGGAGTAAAATTATGAATACAACTCCTGAGAAAGATTGAAATGACATCGACCTCATGAATCTTCCTGAAAGGGAGGGAGTTCAAAATAAAAATCATTAACATGTTACTGGAGGTACAGAAAAATATTCAAGAACTCAGGAATGAATTCCTGTCAGAGATCCAATCGTTGAAGAGCCAGCACAATGGACGGTATTAAAAGCAGATTAGATATGGTGGAGACAATAGATGAAATAGAAACTAGAGAAGAGGAAAACAAAGAAGCT
The DNA here is from genome assembly GCF_040802235.1 of Manis javanica. Taxonomy (NCBI): domain Eukaryota; kingdom Metazoa; phylum Chordata; class Mammalia; order Pholidota; family Manidae; genus Manis; species Manis javanica. The sequence goes on from NC_133157.1 coordinate 158,313,858, forward strand.
GAGACACAGAGAGTATTAAACTAGAAATAATTAGGCAAAGAAAATGAAAAATCCCACAAACACATGGAGGCTTCACAACATGCTCCTAAATAATCAAAGAATCAATGACCAAATAAAAACAGAGATCAAGCAATATATGGAGACAAATGACAACAATAATTCAACACTGCAATATCTGTGGGACACAGCAAAAGCCGTGCTGAGAGGAAAGTATATTGCAATACAGGCCTACCTTAGGAAAGAAGAACAATCCCATATAAGCAGTCTAAACTCACAAGTAATGAAACTAGAAAAAGAAGAACAAATGAGGCCCAAAGTCAGTAGAAGGAGGGACATAATAAAGATTAGAGCAAAAATAAATAAATAAAATTGAGAAGAATAAAACAATAGAATCAATGAAAGAAAGAGCTGGTTATTTGAGAAAATAAACAAAATAGATAAACCCCTAGCCAGACTTATCAAGAAAAAAAGAAAGTCTACACACATAAATAGAATCAGAAATGAGAACGGAAAAATCACTACGGACACCACAGAAATCCAAAGAAATATTATAGAATACTATGAAATATTATATGCTAACAAACTGGATAACCTAGAAGAAATGGACTTTCTAGAAAAATATAACCTTCCAAAGCTGACCAAGGAAGAAACAGAAAATCTGGACAGACCAAATACCAGCAACAAAATTGAACTGGTAATCAAAAAACTACCTAAGAACAAAACTCCTGGACCAGATGGCTTCACCGCTGAATTGTATCAAACATTTAGTGAAGACCTAATACCCATCTGCTTTAAAGTTCTCCAAAGAGTAGAAGAGGGAATACTTACAAACTCATTCTATGAGGCCAGCATCACTCTAATACCAAAACCAGGCAAAGACACCACAAAAAAAGAAAACTACAAACCAATATCCCTGATGAACATACATGCAAAAATACTCAACAAAATATTAGCAAAGTGAATTAAAAAATACATCAAAAAGATCATCCATCATGATCAAGTAGGATTTATTCCAAGGATGCAAGGATGGTACATTAAAAAATCCATCAACATCATCCACCATATCAACAAAAAGGACAAAAACCACATGATCATCTCCACAGACACTGAAAAAGCATTCGACAAGATTCAACACCCATTCATGATAAAAACTCTCAACAAAATGGGTACAGAGGGCAAGTAACTCAACATAATAAAGGCATATATGACAAACCCACAGCCAACATTATACTTAACAGCAAGAAGCTGAAAGCTTTTCCTTTAAGATTGGGAACAAGACAAGGATGCCCACTTTCCCCACTTCTATTCAACATAGTACTGGAGGTCATAGACACAGCAATCAGACAACACAAAGAAATAAAAGGCATCCAGATTGGCAAGGAAGAAGTTAAAACTGTCCCTGTTTGCAGATGACATGATATTGTATGTAAAAAAAACCCTAAAGAATCCACCCCAAAACTACTAGATCTAATATCTGAATTCAGCAAAGTTGCAGGACACAAAATTCATACACAGAAATCTGTGGCATTCCTATACACTAACGATGAACTAGCAGAGAGAGAAATCAGAAAAACAATTCCATTCACAACTGCATCAAAAAGAATAAAATACCTAGGATTAAACCTAACCAAGGAAGTGAAAGACCTATACTCTGAAAACTACAGGACACCCATGAGAAAAATTAAAGAAGATACTAATAAATGGAAACACATCCCATGCTCATGAATAGGAAGAATTAATATTGTCAAAATGGCCATCTGGCCTAAAGCAATCTATAGATTCAATGCAATTCATATCAAAATACCAACAGCATTCTACAATGAACTAGAGAAAATCGTTCTAAAATTCATATGGAACCACAAAAGACCTCAAATAACCAAAGCAATTCTGAGAAGGAAGAATAAAGCTGGGGGATTATGCTCCCCAACTTCAAGTTCTACTACAAAGCCATGGTAATCAAGACAATTTGGTAATGGCACAAGAACAGACTCATAGAGCAATGGAACAGACTAGAGAGCCCTGATATAAACCCAACCATATATGGTCAATTAATATATGATAAAGGAGCCAAGGACATACAATGGGGAAATGACAGCCTCTTCAACAGCTGGTGTTGGCAAAACTGGACAGCTACATGCAAGAGAATGAAACTGTAGTATTGTTTAACCCCATACACAAAAGTAAACTCAAAATGTATTAAAGACTTGAATATAAGTCACAAATCATAAAACTCTTAGAAGACAACATAGGCAAACGTCTCTTAAATATAAGCATGAGCAACTTTTTCCTGAGCGCATCTCCTCGAGCAAGGGAAACAAAAGCAAAAATGAACACATGGGACTACATCAAACTAAAAAGTTTCTGTATGGCAAAGGACACCATCAACAGAACAAAAAGACATCCTACAGTATGGGAGACTATATTTGTAAATGACATATGTGACAAGGGGTTAACATCCAAAATATATAAAGAACTTATATGCCTCAATACCCGAAAAGCAAATAACAAGATTAACAAATGGGCAGAGGATATGAAGAGACAGTTTTCCAAAGAAGAAATTCAGATGGCCAACAGACATAGGAAAAGATGCTCCACTTCACTAATTATCAGGGAAATGCAAATTAAAACCACAATGAGATATCACCTCACAAAAGTAAGGATGGCCAGCATCAAAAAATAACAAACGCTGGTGAGGATACGGAGAAAGGGGAACTCTCCTACACTGCTGATGGGAATGTAAGCTAGTTCAACCATTGTGGAAAGCAATATGGAGGTTCCTCAAAAAACTAGAAATAGAAATACCATTTGACCCAGGAATCCCACTCTTTGGAATTTACCCAAAGAATACAACTTCTCAGATTCAAAAAGACATATCCACCCTTATGTTTACCACAACACTATTTACAATAGCCAAGATATGGAAGCAACCTAAGTGTCCATCAGTAGATGAATGGATAAAGAAGAGGTGGTACATATACACAATGGAATACTATTCAGCTATAAGAAACAAACAAAACCTACTATTTGATGGAGCTGGAGGACATTATGCTCAGTGAAATAAGCCAAATGATTTCCCTCATTTGTGGAGTGTAACAACGAAGCAAAACTGAAGGAACAAAATAGTAGCAAACTCAGAGACTCCAAGAATTAACTACCGGTTACCAAAGGGGAGGGGTGTGGGAGGGCGGGTGGGGAGGGAGGGAGAAGGGGATTGAGGGAGTGTTATGTTTAGTACACATGGTGTGTGGGATCAGGGGGAGAACAGTGTAGCACAGAAAAGGCACATAGTGGATCTGTGGTATCTTGCTGCACTGATGGACAGTGACTGCATTGGGGTATGGTGGAGACTTGATAATATGGGTAAATGTAGTAACCACACTTCATAAGAGGGTATATCAATAATAACTTAATAAAAAAAAACTTTTTTTTAAACTAACAATATCTGGGAGGAAGATACTCAACATCTCACTTAACGGGTAGCTCACTGTACCTCTTTTCTGTTTTGATCTGGAGGCATGGCATTAGAGTGTGTGTAAGGACACCTGGCCACCTTCCTGGATCTCTCTCTGAGACTCAAGGCCGACCACGTGCACATCTTGGCCTCAGATTCTCCAATGACAACAGGAAAGAGCGGCACAATTATCTCCAAATTCCATTTCAGTGCTAAAAATTTCTACTATTCTCAAATAAAGCCCATTAGTCTAAACAAAGCTGGTCTGAAGACACATTTTCCATTTGCTTAATTAAGGCACAATCATATCCTTAATATTAAACTAAACACTTTACAAGTAAGTTTCAAATACCTGAAGATAGGTTACTTTCCACTTATCTTTACAACAATTCTGTGAGGTAGACTGAGTCTGTAACTATTAGGTGCAATAGACAAATGTCAAAAGGGAGGCTTATTATAGGAGAATATATCTGTAAACAACTCATCTGATAAGGAGTTAACATCCAAAATGTATAAGGAACCCACATGCCTCAACACCCAAAAAACAAATAACCTGATCAAAAATGGGCACAGGATCTGAACAGACACTTCTTCAAAGAAGAAAAACAGATGGCCAACAGACACATGAAAAGATGCTCCACATCGCTAACATCAGGGAAATGCAAATTAGAACCACAATGAGATATCACCTCACACCAGTTAGGTGTGACAACATCCAAAAGACAGAAAGTTAACAAATGCTGGCAAGGGTTCAAAGAAATGGGAACCCTCCTACACTGTTGGTGGGAAGGCAAATTGGTGCAACCACTGTGGAAAGCAATATGGAGGTTCCTCAAAAAATGAAAAATAGAAACACCATTTGACCCAGTAATTCCACTCCTAGGAATTTACCCAAAGAAAACAAAATCCCTGATTCAAAAAAGACATATGCACCCCTATGTTTACCACTACACTGTTTGCAATAGCCAAGATATGGAAGCAACCTAAGTTGAATGGATAATTAAGATGTGGTACATATATACAATGGAATATTATTCAGCCATAACAAAAAAGAACTCCTGCCATATGCAACAACATGGATGGATCTAGAGGGTATTTTGCTCAGTGAAATAAGCCAGGCAGAGAAAGACAAATACCATATGACTCCACTTATTTGTGGAATGTAAAAACAAAGCAAAACAGAAGGAACATAACAGCATTAGACTCATAAACACTGAGAAATGAATAGTGAATAGCGGAGTAGGTGGGGACAGGGGTAGGGGAGGGGGAACTGTTGAACCACTGTAATGTACATTTGATAAAAAATAAATAAAATAAAAAGAGAGGCTCAGTAGAGTTAGATGATCTGATTAAAGTCTCTCAAACCAGAAAAGCCTAGAAATCAGATCTTCTGACTCCCAGCTCATTGCTTAAATTTCTAGAATAAGCCACTTTTAAATCCACAAGGACAACAAAATAACTATATGATAAGAGAAAAAAATATGGTGTGCTTTTTAAATGGCTACATTGTGTCTTTAAATCACAATGTGTCTTAAATTCCCTAAGATAATATAATTCTGGGCCCTTATATCTCAAAATTATTTTCAAGAAAATCACAATGGTTAATCAGGTTCTAAAAATATTACCTTATATCAAGGTTTCCTAAACAGATGTATATTCCTTGACAAAAAAGTTTCCATAATAAGTTTGGGAATAGTCTACATAATAAAATGTAGACTATGTAGACCAACAATATACATAAGCTTTTTTTTAGTTTAATAGAGCACCTCATGAATTTCTTGATCAATATCTATTTGACTTTTAAAAAAATACCAATTGACATTCTAAAGTACTTTTGTCCAAATAACCCCTCTTGGAAAATACTTCCGTATATTTTTTAAAAGATTATCATTTGCTAAATAAAACAGAAAATTACTACAGTTTTTCCTTACTTCCCAAGCATATGTTTCATATTTTCTGAAAAGGTGAAGAATCTTACAATTTGTATATATAAAGTGACAGTGTTTCTTTTTAGTTTTCTGAAGAGTGGCTAATCCAATATTGTACTTTACAATAAACAGCAACTTGGAAGAGAATAACTATGGTAAAATCTCATAATCTTAAGGTGTACATTCAGTGGCATAAATGGTATCATATTCAAAGGTTTCCTCTAATATTACACTAAATCAAATACCCAGGACACTAAAGATGGAAGTGTATATTCTGAACACGCACCAGCAAGGACAGGTAACGAAGGGAAATGCTCATGAGAGAAATAAGATTCAAACCCATCTTAAATTATTATAAGGATCTGTGTCTAAAACTGGGAACAAATATTTACAGGTAAAAGGTAAGTCAAATTACTTAATCATTGAGCCTAGTCAAGTTAGCCTAACAGTAACATGGAAGTAACTAGAAGTGTGGTTTTACCCTATTTATAAAATAGCAAAATCTGAGGCAAAGGCTAATTAGCTAATCTCAATTTATCTTGTGCTCATGATTTTATAACACTAGATGAATTTATTTAAGTCCCAAAGGAATTAGACATTTCTATCCCTTCCTACAGACAACTATGAGTTTACTAATACATAATAAACCAAACACACTTTTTACTTCCATCTAATGATGTTTGGCAAGTCCAAAAACACTTTCAAATGCTTTTGAAAACGTAAGGCATCTTAGAAACTTGAGCTGTTTTTAGTAATGGTATTTTAAAACTGGTATAACTTACCACTTCAGGCAGAGGTATGACTTGTCACTGGTAATAGTGGTAACATGGGAGACTGAAAAGAACTATTTTGAGAAAATAAGAGATGGTGAATTTTAGTCTCAAACCTCACCCTTCCCTTCATATACATGAAATTTGCTGCTTGTGTACTTCACAAATCATATTTGTTTAAAAATGAATTACAGCAGAGTAAGTTATGCATTCATTTTTAAGGGCACATCACATCAAAAAAATTTTTTAAAGAAATAGAAGCAGTCACTGGTGCCTGGAAGATTTTAAGTATTTGGTCTGCTTAATCCTTAAACGCTTACACAAGAGTCACCCCTGCTCCCACCAGCCTGTCTCTCCTATCAGTTTTAGAATTTAGAAGCCAATTTTGTTAACCAGGCCATAAAACAGTTCTCAGATACAGAGCAAATTTCAAAAGCCACTTCCTTGTCCACAAATACATGAACAAGTCACACTTCAAAATAAAGCACAGAATGCCACAAAACGACTCACAAAAAGGTATCAGAGTATAGCATGCTTCACGAACCTATAGTTATCTTATTTTTGGTATGGTATAACAGCCACCTTTGTACAAATGAGTTTAAACTCCAACTGCTAGATTAAAGAATAATACAAGTCTAAAACCATTAAGAAATAATAACAAACAACATTTTTTGGAAGCTCATATTAAAAAGATGAAACCACTCACACTGCATGACACATTAAGCTTCTCTGAGGGAACCAACTACAGAAATCTGTACTCTCGACAGATTGCTAAACTGGAACAAAAACCCTGTAATATTTATTCACCTTCAGCTCATTTAAAGTAAAACATTGGAAATTTAGGGTCTTGAAATGCTCTTTAAATATATAACTAAGTAGAATTTATTTTCTAAAAGTAAAATACAATTTCTAAAAATAAGTATAATGGAAAGATTGATACTTGAAGCATTCTGAAACTGTTTTTGATCAACAATTAAGCTTCTTTTCTAGAATATTAAAATTGTATTGTATGTGAGAAGACCATTGTCTTCCTGAGCTGTGTAATCAATGACCTGCCTCCTAAGCTTGAGAATTTAACCATATCCCACTGATGCATTTCTTCAGGCAGACTACTTTAACGTGGCTCTGGTCTGTAATCAATGCCCTTCAGAGGGCTTTTCCTTTAAGTTATCATTCCTTTTAACCAAAAGGAGGGCAGAAATGATAAACCTTCTGTGGACTGACCTTACTCACTCCTGCACATGGTTGCGCTTTCATTTATTTGAATGCCCTAAATCTCCACCATGTCCAATAAGATACTGGTAAATTAGTTTGGGAGGGTTAAGGAAGACAACACATAGTGTCTCACAACCACTTCTTGATTGCATCTTACAGAAATCAGGTATTTGACACTGATTATAAAGAGCTGATCATTGAGCTTTTTGGGAATACACAAGTCCTTCCATCTATGATTTCTTCCTCTTATTTTGGCTATTCCGTGGAGCATTCAACAACTTAAAGAAAAGAAAGGGTTGAGAAAATGAGGTAAAATTTCAGTCTATGAAATTCATTCCTACTAAAAGCACTTAAAAAACAAAACAGAATAACCTCTTAGAAATGTAAAAAGAAAAAATACACTGAAACACCAAAAATGCTTGTGTAAGGATGATGCCATTGTAGGTAAATTCTTTAATGTCCACACCTTCTAAATTCTAACTATATTATCAATAACTATATTTAAACCAAAACAATCAAAGAATTATTGAGCAAGTAAGTTAAAACTAATCATTTCAAATATTTTAACTATGGTGGGTTTATTTCCTATAAGGCAAAAGGGAAGTTCCCTATATAACCTGACAGTGTAAACAAATACAAGAATATCTCATAATGATTCCCTTCTTCATTGTCTGTGTGAAGGGAAAGGAATAAAGGAAATGAAAGCCCAGAGTATACACTCCCAAACCAAAACCACAAGAAAAATAATCTAAAACCAGACTATAGGAGGCAGGAGAAAAGCAAGACTGCCTAAGAAGTGATTCTGCAACACTAATAGAGTAAACCCACATTCCTGCCACAAGCCTCATGCTTTCAAACAGGCCACACAGCTGGGGGTTTTGAAAGCTTTCCAGATAGGAACCAAGATAGTAAGAGAAATAAATCAGAAGGTCTCCAGCCTGAACCAGCCCTAATCTGATCTGATGAACACTGCCCTGCTGGGGTGTAACACTATGGCCCCCAGAAACTCAGTTCAATAGATGATTAGAACTTTCATTTAAAAAATCCTAAAGGAACACTGCTTTGAATGTGGGCCTCTTTAGTTAATAATGAACTATCCAAAGCATTGAAAGTACATGCTTTCTAGGGAGAGTCAGCCACGTGGCAAGTAACATAGGGAGAATGCAGCACCACCTTGAGAAATGACCTAGAAGTTCGCCTAGAGGAAAATCTGCTATGTTTTTGTGTGAATAGTTAAGAGTCTACTTTCCTCTCGAAAGTCAAAGCACCATATGGTTGGAAAAAAGTATCACTAGATTTGGAGAGTGAACTTGGTCTACAAAGGTTCAGGGGTTGTTTAACGAGCTGTTTTAAAGGCCCCACATTTTCACCAAGCCCTGGGAGTGTCTCCTACGAAAAGCACCTTGTCCAACTTCAGGAAGCCAGATACCCTTCCAAACAAATCCCAAACACTTTGTCTCAATCCCCACAGAACTCCCTGAAAGCAGCACTCTGCAAGAAATTATTCATCCGACAGAGATTTGAACAGGCACCTGAATTGCTGGCTGGGCTACACCCACTTTCTTCCTCACAGGGGAAGCAGTCTCACGAGGACAGCCTTCACCAAACAGGAAGTAAAACAGCATTCTTCTCTTTGAGGTTTGAAGTTTTCTATTGTTGTACCAGCAATACTTTTTTTTTTTAACTTAAACCAGAAAATACTTCATAAATTCACTTCCTAATAATATTTTCCATTAAGTTAAATAATACATGGCTTTGTGGGGGGAGGGTAAAAAGACCACGTAAATCTATCTACAAATTGCCAATAAGTTATTTATCTCATCACCTAAATACAGCACTAAGAAAATCATCATGTTTTCCATTAAATCTAAGTATATTGATAACCGATAGCTTGGTATTTTTGATACAGGTATTACTGAAATCTGCTTCTTTCAGCAAAGCCATTATGCCTCAGGTCTTAGTCAAGACTATTAATACCAGTTTATTCCCGTTATAAAGATTTACTGATACTTAAGATAAGTGATAGTAATTATTATGACATAAATGGCATACATCAATGTTTTAAGTCTCTTTTTCACTTAGAAAGCAATATTCATTCCAAACATAGAAAAACTGTAGATTTCAATAAGCAAGACATCACTTACTACATGATTATAAGTAATACTGTAAGAGCAATATGAGCATTTACTAGTTTTATAATACATAGCTCTCATATTTGGATTTAAGTACAGTTGAAATTCCTCTAGTATCTTCACTCCTGAGAGATATGAAGACATAGTAAAATACATACTGAGTTTTGAAGCCCAACAGACCATAGTTCCAATATTGACTTCTGCCATTTACCATATGTATGATCCTGGACAAGATAAGTAACCTCTCTCTGCCTGAGTTTCTTCATCTGTAGAATGGGAATAATATACCCTATGTTGAATTTTTAAGAGTAAACTAAAGAAACATATGTAAAGCACATATGGAAGGGTCAGGCTCATAGTAGGCACTTGATAATTAGAGCAATTACTATAATCAGTACTGAAGTTGCATATATTAACCAACTAATTCCTCCTACTAATAGCCACAAAAGTGATCAGGACCTTCAGAAATATTTCAAAGAATTTGTATTAAAGATGATTTTAGACTTGTGCTTCTTGGTTCCACAAAGTCAAGAGAGCATCTTTGTCACAGGCTGTGTCATAGGCTCTTCTGTTAGGTACTTTGTTGCCATTAAGTGAGAGGCAAGCAGGTATTCAACTACTTGAAACACTATGACTGCCAATTACTGAGTCAGATTTAACTAACACATAAACTACTCAGACTATGCTAAACACTTGGGAGGCAGCATCAAATTGTTCAACAGCTAGTCAGTGAGTATTTATGAGTCCACTGTGTATACACGTTTGTACTGGAAACTTGGCACATATATCAATGATCAAACATAATCCCTGCCCTCAAAGAGTTTACCATCTAAAGGACACAAAGAAATTACAGAAAAATGTAGGAAGATGCAGTATTTCTCGGTCTAACAGCTGGCTATTATACTAGTTTATCAGTGGTTATGCTGAGTGGTTGGTGGACAGCTGATGTTATTAGAAATGCTTCTTTGAGTCAGTTTTGCTCTGTTTAAAAGACAGGAGAGAACATAATGGATGACTAAGAGATGAGAGGCAGTTATAAATATAAATTACAATTTGGACATTGAATGTAACAATGGTAAGAAAGCATATCAATGCAGAACGAAACATAAGTAATTTTCACAGTGAAAAGCAGAATTATCTGGTGTAGGAAAAGAATGAAATCAGCAATCTTTGAAAAGGTTATTGATGCTAGGGTGATATTAGCCTAATTTGGAAAATTAATAATTTTCAAAATGAGTATTTATTACATTAACTCCATTGCTAATTATTCAACCTGGGGATGTGGGGAGAGGGGAGAGGGGAGAGAAAGAATCATTGCCTGGGGATACTTAATTTATTACCAGGACCAAGTTTCTATACAACAATGGGTAAATCAAATTGCTGACTATGTGTTTATAATGTTGTCTCACTTAATATAACCTACCAAACTGTTTAACCCTTCTGTCATAGGATGTGAGCCTAGGAGTTTATAACTCAGATTTTCTAAGACAAAAATAAAATGAATCCAAAAAAGGGCCAAATTTTTAAGAAAAATATGGATATGTACACACAACTGTTTAAAATTATACAGCAAGTTAACAGTCTTCCCAGAGTAATCAATCCTATTCCTCAGAGGGATGAACAAGCTTTGGGTAATTCAGGGTCCCAGTCCCCCGGCCCAGAAACTCATGGTCCCCATGAATAGTCTCACATACCCCTCAACTAGCTCTACAACTACTTTTTCTCTACATCTCCAAATCTGTCTTAAATTATAAAGCATTCCATTTCCAAGATTGACATGCATATACCTAAAATACATTGTTAGGGCAAAATATGCCAACCAAACTGGTGATTATTCCACTTCAATTTTCTCTTACCTTCACCATCTTATCAATACATATGCCATCTAACTCCAAAACGATATGCTGAGGTTTACCTTCTCAATTTGTGCCCAAAATCTAGTGTAAGCATTAATTCACTTATTCCCTAGGAATCTGCAAGCACCAAGTGCCAGAGGGTATAAAAAAGTTGTATTAATATATTTTTTCCAAGTCAGATGGGCAATGTGCCAACACTGTAACAAGGTTTGAGGGAGGCACACGTCACCCGAAAGTGTGAACACCCAGTCATCACACTTATGAAATACAAAAGGATTGAAGTTGTATTAATATTATCCTTACCCTTACAGCATGTGCTCTACAGACCAACAATTCCTAAAAGAAAATTAATACCCTTTCTTACTCATTCCAAGAAGATTTTGCTGTCCCTGGAGCTTTGCTCCACAGAGATGCTAGAATAGGTATTCTGTTTCCAAACCTGGCTTTATATTCAGAGCAGCTCTTTCAAGTTAAGTCAGTTCTACCTTTTTACCATCAATGAAGTTATTATTCATTCTGTTCTTCTAAGATTTTCCTTTTTAGGTTTATAAAATAAACGTTCATTTTGGAAAATAGACAAGGGTGTAAAAGAGAGGGAAATTATGTTCACTACCACACCACACCCTTCAAGTACCTCTGTTTTTTACCATCAATGAAGTTATTATTTATTCTGTTCTTTTAAGATTTTCCTTTTTAGGTTTATAAAATAAACATTCATTTTGGAAAATAGACAAGGGTGTAAAAGAGAGGGAAATAATGTTCACTATCACACCACACCCTTCAAGTACCTCTGTTGTTTAGCTAACACTTTCATTTATTTATTTCAGGGTTTTTAAAATGCATATCTTTCAACATGATGAAATGTAATTCTACATAAGAATTTACTACTCTGCTACTTTCCCTTATCATTATTGTTGTGCTATAATAAGAGCAGATCATCATTTACTTAACCATTTCTTCCCTGCTTAACCGTACTGTTTCCATTGTTTCATTGTTTATAGAAACTACAAGATAGAAATCTTTATATATAAACCTTCATCTGGATATATGACTACCTCCTGGAAATGGAGTACCAGGGGTGGCTTTCCTAGGGCAAAAGATCTGATCAAATTTTGATTGTTAAGGTTCCGGATACATAAAGCAAAATGATTTCCAGAAAATATCAATTTATACCACAAACCAGTAGTTCATGAAAATGCTTTTTCATCACAACCTGACTCTCCTTCATTTATCTTTATTACTAATTTGATAGGTACAAAATGGCACCTTCCTGCAGCTTTCACTTACAGTTTTTATTTAAGCATCTATTCTTCATAGAGGCTAAAATGAGACTTATCTCTCCCCAGAATCTTTGACATGGGTGGCCCATTAACTTGGTCTAGCATTCTAGTCTTTCTGGCCAAAGCTTAGTCACCTCTATCTCATCGCCTCATAAATGGAGGCCATTACCACCAGAAGTCTAAGCAGCAGACTCCTCTCTGAGACACACCAACCATTCTAGTGGCAGAGACAGCTCAAATGGAGCCTCGAGAAAACCAGCCTCTACCACATTTTACATGTACATAACGAGCAAGACAAGCCAAAAACACTGGGTTAAGGTTTAACAGATGTACACAGGAACTCCAACTGCTCTTAATAATACTTTTCTCAGTTCTTCCTACTACCAAAGATATAGTTCAGTGCAGTACTCTTCTCAGATTGCCTAGAACTTCTAACCCAAACTTAAGAGTCTGTGTATATATGTGTGTATAAAGCACACATGTTCTTACCCTTATTATTTATGTTTTCTTGCAAACATGAACAGAATACAGGTGTTTCACTGCTATTAGTTCAAAATAGTTACAGTAATAAAAGTAATACAAATAAGTTATAGAAAACTGGCATGTCTGTTCTTCACACACAGAGAGGAAGAAAAGAGAGAGCATAGCACTCTGATTCTTAGAATTATATGGAGGATTATATAAGGGTATATATAATCAACTTGAAAGGTATATCTTTTATAAAATTATCTGTAACATGGAAGGTTCACACAAGGAAAACTGATGACAATTTTTAATTTCTTGTGTTACTTATATATGATGAATCATGAAAATGATTGTTCATATCCTCAGTGATCCAATGTTGAAGATTTTAAGCCCAAAAGCTCATGAATATGCCCTTGTCCTCCATGCAGATTCACTCCTAAACACACTATTAGCTCTAAGCTATTTCCCCAACCATTGTGATCTTCCAAATGCATAAAAGGTAGGAGAGGTGATGAGATATTTAACCTTCAGTAGTTTTAAACTTTAAATTAAGTTTAATTGGTGGTAGTTCATAAACTCAACACTGACTTACAAAAGGCAGATATGGCCTTAAAAAAATAAAAGGCCTCACTACCTTATTGAGATTCTAATAAATAACTTATTCCCTGGGTTTCTCTAGAAACAGCACTCTTGGATAAGACAATCAGTAACTCACTCAGTCCTGTCCTGGGAGCTCTTCACCAGCCAGCTACCCACTTCCTGCCTTTGCTTAAGCTTTCCTTGCCTAACTTCAAAACTTTCCATTCCTCTTACAAGATCACACATATTAGGCTCACAGAGATTCACACATTCTGTTTTGTTTCATCTCTTTCCTTACAACACAAGCACGCATGAATAGGCATGACTGTTGAACAACAATCTTGATGTCTATTCATTTACATCTTGAATAATGGTATTATTTAAAGGAATATACCTAAAATAAACTGAGTGAAGTAGTCGCCTGCAGTAAAAGAGTACTCAATAGAAAGCAAGACTGAAGTATGTCTCCTCTCCTCAAATGCATATCTATATTTACCCTGAAATTCCTATGAAATCCATAATGTACTACAATCCATTCAAATACTGCCCAAAGCATACCACAAAGCTTGCTATGGACAAACTGCTTTAACTGAATGTATTTCAAAAATATTTATTTTAAATAATTCTTCAATCTATTCCCTATAATAAAAAATAGTGGCATCAGTCACAACACTGACCATCCAAGTTAATTCAGTTAAAAGACAACCAGCTAAACAAAGCAGCAGGACAATCTGACAATCACAATGAAACAAAACACTCCAGGTAAAACAAGCTTATTCAACTGTGGAAAGAAAATGACTTGGGTTTCCAAAGTTATTTTTAAACTCACTACAGAAAGCAATCATACACTATGTAATATGATTATACACCGATGCATTAAGAGTTTAAAAAACAGAATATAGACAGATAGATAGATTATACAAAGATAGGTTTTTAAAGCTGTATTACCTACCAAGTGCTTCCAACAATTCCCAGTCCTTTGGGAGACAGCATTTTAATGAGGCAACTGCATGCATCCCAGAGGCTCAACCCACATTTCTTGATTTCTATGACAAAGATTGTCATTAACCTACCAAGATCACCAGGAATGCAGGACCAGTGTGGCCACACTTAAACGAACCTTTCATCTACTTGAGCAAAACAAAAACACTGTGAAACTGGTATGGCAAGTCATACAACTTAGCACTATTATACATTAGTTTCAAATGAGACCGCCTGACTAATCAGCGTATCTGAGACTCATGCAGGAAAGCCCAATGCATGTAACATGCACAAACTTGGAAAAACAAGAACTAACCAAGACAAGCAATTTTCAGGAGAATAACTTACGGTAAGATTATGTAAACCATACAAATTCTAGATAAAGCCCCAAGGATTATATACAACTGCTGTATTTCAATGCAAAAAAAGACCTCAATTTTTCAGTTATAAAGGTCTTTGCTGAGTTCCTCTATAAAACAATTTATAAGTTTGTGACATTCCTGGATACAATTTTTCTTGTTCTTTCGAAGTCTCCTTGTAGATATCATTTGTAAACTTGGTTTCTTGAATAAAAATCTTTACCATTTTAAGTTCCTTTTAAAATTTCCTTGAGTAATATCCTAAATTACTATAGATTAATGGATAGAAATACATTATGGATTTCTAGAATACTGTACTTGTCCTTATTGTAAGAGAAACTTTATTAATATCAGTGATTAAATAAGCAGTCAAGGCCCCCTTATAAAAACAGGGATCAGGGGGAACAACCTCACCAATATTCAAGACCATGCTCACTACAAATTAATCTCTATATGTGAACAGGAATATACAAATTGACACATAAAATATTTTTTTCATTCTAAAAGGTAACTTTTAATTTGCATTTCCCTGATATCAAACCAGACACCTTACCAGAATAAATAAACTTCAAAAGGGGAAAAAAATAAGACCAACAATAGGTGACAAGGATGTAGAGCAACTGGAACCCAAATACACTGCTGATCAGAAGTGTAAACGTGTATAAACACTTGAAAAACTGACTGACAGTACCTACAAAAGCCCAGCATCCACTATTCCCAAGACCCAGCGATTTCAATCTTTCAGTCTGGGTATATATCCAAGAGAAGTGAAGATAAACGTGTATAAAACCAAAAACATGTATAAGAATTTCATAGCAGCTTTATTTATAATAGCCAAAAATGGAAATATCCCAGATGTCCATCCACAAGATGAATACATAAATTTTAATATATTCACATAATGGAACAATACACAAAAAATGAAAGAGATGAAACTAACATTCTATGGGTGAATCTCACAGATGTAATGCTGAACCAGAGACATGATACCAAAGAGTACACCCTATATGATACAGTTTTTATGAAGTTTAAAAAACTAATCAAAGAGGGGTAAGTGATCTATTTATGAGGATCAAGGTCGGAGTAGTAGTTATCTATGAAGGGACACAGGAGTGTGGGGTGATGGAAGTGTTCTATGTATTACTCTGGGTAGTATTTTCAAAGGTGTACACATATTTACACATATATGAAAACTGAGTCACATTCCATCTTCCCAGCTTCCTAACTTTCAATAAGTTTTAATCTTCCTAAACCTAACTTTTTCCTCTATAGGATGGAGATAATGCTTTTGATAAAGGGTTGATATTGAGATGATAAAACATTCAAAGAACTGTCACTGTAATTAGTACCTGGTTTCTTATATGCATCAAACAAGGATCATAATGAAAAAGAGATTTATGAATGCCAAGAGTAAAAAGCAATAACTGACAGTCATGAATACAGCAGACACAAGAAATTAAAATTTGGAAAAGTCTGAATGCTATATAGTATAAAAGCAAAAAGCAGAACACAACTCAAGAAAAATTCATGATAAACTGTATTTATGTAATCTTAAAAGGCATGAATGCACACAATATATTTAAGATAGCTTTCCAGCTGAAGTGGTTATATAAAATGAAAATAATTCTAACACCTACGGGTTGGTTATCTACACAGAGAAGAAGGTAATAAAGTAATTTTTCTCTCCTAAATAAAAACTTCCTATTAGTTACTTTGTTTTAAAGCCTCTCATATTCCCATTTACTTAAGAAGAGACAACATAAAAAATAGTTCTAACACTGAGGGATTTATTTTCAACCCAAAGTACTCATAACAGTATAGCTTTAAAGTATAAAAAGCAAACTCCATGTTTAAATTTCAACTTTAGCAAAGGTATTATACTTTTAGCGTATTATTTCTTGGATTTTTATCTTTTAATAATGGTCAGAAGTACAACTGTCATTACTTGTTATTTCTACATATATTCAATATATACAGGAACAATATCATAAAATCTTACTGAAACCAAAACAAAACAGAATCTAACTTTTACTGACCAGTGTAATGTCACGTGCTAAATCAACGAGCTTAAAATAATCTGACACAATGGAGTACACACATAAGTAATCACAAAAGATCACTTAAATCTTTGAATTTTTGCTGCAGCTTGTACAGGGCTTTGAACATTGAAATTCCAGCTTGCTGACATATAAAATGCTACTAAAAATTTTAAACTAATTTGAAAATACTACAACTGTCTGAATTGTATGCAGAGATGTTTTCCTTTTTACAGTTCTCTCCAGTTCACTAAGAAAAATTTATAGGTAAAAGTAACAGGTATTCCTACCTTAAACTAAAATGTCTAAAATTCCTGCTATGTATTAATTGGTGTCAACTTTAAAAAAGCATAACAATTTTGATGTTATTTTTATACCCATGTTTTTTCTAATATTAAATTGCACACTACCAGAGAAACCAAAGTAAAAATTAGACTTTATCTAATGTTCATTTGAAACTAAGCTTAAATTTTCATTTAAGATTTATCTTTAAATGCTTGCATTTAAATTTTCTAAAGCAAAATATCCTAATCAATGAGGCAACAAACATATTGTTAAAAAATCATTAAGATATTACAGTCCCACTAAAGGTAGTAAGAAAAATGTGCATTTTCACACACAGAGACACATTACAGTTTTAAACAATAAGCCACTACTTAACAACCTGGCATGAATAGAGAAGCTGAAAAAGTTAGAATGCAAAGTCCCCTTAAGGTCCACAGGGTTTACTTTTAAATTCATGTTACATGAATTCTTTTATTAATGTTTTAAAAAGACAATACTTATGAAAAGGAATCGTGTGATGGAAGCCATTTTTAGACTTGGAAATCAACAATTTTACTAAAAACATAAGTATATAGTAAACAGTAACTGGAATGAGAAGGGGCTGGGGATGAAGCCAACAGAATTGCTTGTAGCTAAGCTAAAACTGGACAATGTAACTACTGCAAAAAAATTTTTTTAATCTCTAAGAATTAAAAAAAAGCTAGTCAACTTTTTCAGTTAGAAACCACAACTACACTTGTGTTTGAGCAGAGAATATCTGTGCCAAATTTATCTTACTATGAATTAAAATGGCTAAGATTTGTAAACAAGTTTAAAACCATGCTCAATAATTAAAAGAAAACCACGTACACTTGAGTATGTGCGACAATATAATACAATATGATTCTGAGTCTATTTCAAGAATGCTGGTCTGACTAAAACTTTTCTCTAACTTATTCCTAATTCTGGATATAAAAATGAGTCTTTTTCTGTGGAAGTTGATAGAAAATTCTGCCAAAATCCCCTTTGACAATTTTACTCATGTTTTGTTGTTGCTGGTTTGGCAGGGGTGTGGAGAGAACTTTTTTTTTCTTTTAAAGAAACTTCATAATGTTTATTAAAGTATGTGATACAATTCAATTTAAACAGCTTTTAACAGCAAAAATTGATACTAATATCAAATTAATGTTTTCCCATTTTAAATAACTCTCAAGTGACCAATGCTTGCTTTGGTGCTCTGAATACCATAAATCTATTTAATCTTTATAGATCAAACTCCAAGAGTCCATAGTTCAGAGAAACATGTGCTTTAAAAAAGCTGGAAGGTAGTTGTTTAATACAGAGAGGAATAAAAAGCACTGAAATAATAGAGATGGGGAAGAAATTATTTTTATTCACATAGTACAATATCTATATTTTACAGTCATCACTTCAACTCACCAGAGCAGGCCTGAAAGGTAAATATTACCTTCATTTTACAAAAAAATGGAGAAAACTGAGTTTAAGTAACTTGCCTAGGGTCTCACTACTCAGGGTCAAGCACGGACTTATATTCCTAATTAAGCTAGGATTCAAACCTAAGATCTCATATTCCAAATCCATTTTCTTTCCCTTTCCCTTTATTTATGCACTCCAATATTTGGTTGCAGCTTTTGTCAAAAGCTGGCAGAACTAGTCTTCTCCGACTGCTTGCATGCGTGCACTGCTTGCAGGGCATGTTCAGAGACTAGACTTTTTACTAGCTGACTTAAATTAATTAAAAGACTCAAAACCAAACCCAACAAGTCAAGAATAATCAGAAGTGTTCACTATCACACCCAGGCATTACCGGGTGCCAGTGCTGTAAAATCACCCTGTCGCTGCCTCAGACACTGACGGCGTTCAGCTCTGTGCTGCTGGAGTAGAAGGACCCCCTGAAGCCTCACAATCAACTGTGAGGCAGTAAACACTGCTCTGTCCTCAGCAGCCACCCGCCTGAGAGGTTAAGCTTCTCACTCACTAACAGCAATCTCACTTACCTTCTCTAACACCTCAGTGAATAACCTACCCAGTTAGATCCTCTTTCACATACTGCCAGACAACGTAAATATCCATGTGCAAAAAAGTTTACCTAAATTTCTAAATTTCACAGCACATTCCTGAAAGGTTTACAGTTTACCAGTGTGCCAAGATATTTGAGAACTACCAGCCTAGGCGCATCTGTGGATACAGCCTACAAAGCCAGTACACCAATGGTGACCATTACCTGCACTTGTCAGATCAGCAGTCCTAAAAGCCACCAAGGCCCCTCAATCAGCTTGCTCAGCCAAGATTTTTCACCCAGGCCATTTCATGGCCTTTGCTTTCTTCATACTACAACCAATATGCATGCTGTTCTCTACTGACACGGTGCTCTTGGCCTCTCCCAGCAGAGATCACCCTGGCTTTCCCCCTATCTCTCTGTATATAGTGACTCACTTTGGATCCGTATCCCATTATCTTGACCTATTAACATCCTTCCCATCTTTCATGATTCTGCTCCTACTTCATGATCCTTCCTTGATCTCACTTTTGAGAATTAGTCTCCCTAGTTTGCGTTTCCATAAAATTTACTTTATACTGCTTATTGAGCTCTGTCTTCTATTTGTGTTATATTGGTTCCACACATCTCTTTTCATTTTAGAGCATGAGATCTTAAGGGCAAGAGGTTCTGGCTTATCTCTTTTATCAATCCCAATAACTTTCTTGAAATGCTTGTTGTAATAAATGCTTTAATAAATGGAAGGTACTGGATCCTTGGCAGAAGCCATCAAATTCAGTGCTTGCACTTAATACATTCATTCTGCTCTGGTCAGACCACTTACCTCCACCTACATAAGCCATGATCATTTCTTCAGCCACCCTGAACATGAGTCCCTCATTCCTGTTTCCAAGAGCTCTGCTCACAGTATCTACCCCTCATCCCCATACATGCTCCCCCCACCCCCATACATGCTTACCCCTTTCTACAACTTCCACAATGAGTTTTTTCTGGAATGATGTAAAACATTCCCACTTGTACCATCATGTCTGTTCTCTAGAAAGCAGGGCTGAGCCAATTGCTCTCAACCATGGTAGAGCCAGCTGCTGCCAGTGTCTGTGAATTAAAGCACTACACTAAAACAGCTGAACAGGTTTTACACTAAATCTGAAAGGCTTGTTGTCTAATTGTGGTAAAACACACATAACATAAAATTTACCATCTTAACCATTTTTACACCAGTAGTGTTAAGTGCATTAATACTGTTGTGCACCCATCTCCAGAATCCTTATAGCTGCAAAACAAACTCTATAGCCATTAAAGAGTAACTCCTCATTCCCCTTCACTACCCACCCCCTCTCCCTGGATATCACCATTCTACTTTCTGTCTCAAATGAACTTAACTACTCTAGGTACTCTTGTGAGTGGAATCATTCATTATTTGTTTTTCTGTGACTTGCTTATTTCACTTAGCATAATGTCTTCAAGCTTCATCCATGTTGTCAGAACTTCCTTTCTTAGGCTGAGTAATACGCCACTGTATGTGTGCACAGTTTGCCCACTCATCTGTCAATAGACACTGAGTTGCTTCCACCTTTGGCTATTTACAAATAATGTTGCTGTGAATGTAGATGCATATATAACCTAGGGTTTGTTTTGAGCTAATTCAAAAGTCGCTCTGAAGGTGCTGTGTGGAGAGAAGACAAAGGTACATCTAAGGAAAAGAAAACCATCTTACAAAGCAGCTGAAACTAACAGACAAGTGCCCCTTATGAATACAGATGGGGAGAGGTTTATATGTATAAAGATGCCATGGACCAGGAGCTGCTCACAAAACAGTGCTTAGTGCTAAATAAACTCATTAGGATTTTTCAATATATGGTAAGGGCTAAATATTGAGAAATTTAAGAGTAGTGCCTATGTAACATGCATGTGCATGCATGCAAACACACATGCTGGCCTCCCAGCACTACTGAGAAAAATCACTAATTATACTCAAACTAATAAATCCCTGCTTTTGCTCATCCCGGAGCATATTAGAGAAGCTGTCCCTGAGGAAAGTAACTCCTTTAACTACTGGTGATTGGGATATTCAACATAGGGCTCATATTTCCCATCAGTACTGAAGAGAGACAGTACTGAAGAGACTCTTCTTTCATATTTCTAAGTTTCTCCCATGAACTTGAATACAGCTCTCATTCTTAGCCCCTGATCTCCAGGAAAGGGTAGAATTCCTTAATACTGGAAAGTTTCCACTGTAGAATGAGGGTTTACAGATTCCGGCTCACAAAGCTGCATGAGGGTCACTCACAGGCAGAAGGTGACACTGTTTGCTCCCAAACATCCAGAAGAGAAACATGGTAGGAATTCCTGCCAACATGTCCCTCTCAGGATCCCCTGTCTGGTCAGAGAGAGCATGGGAGGAACAAAGGAAAGAATTTGGGTTCAACTTCCCAGAAAGATCTTTCTGGATAGGTAGAAATATCTATCAGCATACTAAGAGCACACATTCTGGAGGCATCAAATAGTGGCTTTCCATACACACTAGCTGTGGGACGTTAGGCAAGGTGCTTAACCTTTGAGTGCCATCTGCAAAACACAGGTGATAATTATACCCACCTCATAGCGCTGCTATCAAGCTTTAGTCTTAGAATAATGCTTTTCCATGTACGCACTTCTGTTAAATAAAGAAAAAGGTAATTTAAGGCATAGAAAAATGACCAATATTGCAAGGCCCAATGAGGTTGTGGGGCCTCAAGCCATTTTTAATGTGTACACTCCTCAGTGTGCACATGGATCACCACAAATTAGATTATTCATGACTTGAAAAGTCAGTAAAACTATACTGTGATGATGCATGACCAAGAAAAATAGTGCTTTGATTTGTTAACTGTTAATGAATATTTTAACAAACATAAGAAAAAAAATATTACTCATGAATGTTTCTATTTAGTACTGGAATACTAATTGCTACATGGAGGTTCCTAAAAAAACTAAAAATAGAAATAACATTTGATCCAGTCATTCCACTCCTAGGAACTTATCCAAAGAAAACAAGATCCCTGATTCAAAAAGACATATGCATCCCTATGTTTATACTGCAGCACTATTTACAATAGCCAAGATATGGAAGCAACCTAAGTGTCCATTAGTAGATATATGGATAAAAAAGATGTGATATGCACATTGGATTAAAGATGGCAGGTGAGAGGACAGACAGAGGTTACCTCCTAAAACTGTATACAATTAGAAAATATACTTGGTGCAACTAATCCTCAGAGAGCAACAGGAAAGAGGACTGCACCAGACAGCACACACCTGGAGAAGAGAGCAGACCTCACGGAACAGGGGAACATACCAAAGCTGTGGCCTGGAGGGACACAAGCCTTCCCCCACCCCAGCTCACCAGCAGGAATAAGAGAAATGGAACAGGGAGGGAGTGGAAGGCCTGGGACTGCTGAATACCTAACTCGAGAGTTCTGCTCTGGGAGCACAAACCTACATTTCATGGTGCTTTCATGATACTCATGTGATTGTGGGGTTGGAAAGCTAATACAGGCAGAATTCCTGGAGAGACTGAGATTCCAGCTGCTTGTGGAAAGCAGGGATCCATATCCGGCTGCTCTGGGACAAAAGCCTTTATCTGTGTGCTCGGCCCACTGGTTCAGGCAGTGGAGACAGGCATAGCAGCCGGGAAGCAGGGAACAGCTCTTTCCTCCCCCCAGGCACCAATACCGCTCCCCTGCAACCCCTGACATTGCTTCAGGGGCTGAGCAGCTCCAGATTAGAGCTCCTGGACACAAGAGGGTGCCATATACAAACATGAAAGGCCAAAGAAACCCGGTCCAGACAAAAATAATTAATACAACTCCCGAGAAACATTTAAATGACATGGACCTCATGACACTTCCAGAAAGAGAGTTCAAAATAAAAATCATCAACATTATAATGGAAGTATAGAAATACATCCAAGAGCTCAGGAATTAATTCAGGTCGGAGACCCAATCATTGAAGAGCACAATGGAGGGTATTAAAAGCAGGTTGGATATGGTGGAGGAGACAATAAATGAAATAGAAACTAAAGAAGAGGAATACAAAGAAGCTGAGGTAGAGAGAGAAAAAAGGATCTCTAAGAATGAAAGAATATTGAAAGAACTGTGTGACCAATCCAAATGGAACAATATTCGCATTACAGGGATAACAGAAGAAGAAGAGAGGTAGAAAGGGATAGAAAGTGTCTTTGAGGAGGTAGTTGCTGAAAACTTCCCCAATCTGGGGAAGGACATAGTCTCTCAGGTCATGGAGGCACACAGATCTCAGAACACAAGGGACCCAAGGAAGACAACACCAAGACATATAATAATAAAATTGGCAAAGATCAATGATAAGGACAGACTATTAAAAACAGCCAGAGAGAGAAATAAGATCACATACAAAGGAAAGTCCATCAGGATAACATCAGACTTCTCAGCAGAAACCTTACAGGCCAGAAGGGAGTGGCATGATGTGTTTAATGCAATGAAGCAGAAGGGCCTGGAACCAAGAATACTTTATCCAGCAAGATTATCATTTAAATTTGAAGGAGGGATTAAACAATTTCCAGATAAGCAAAAGCTGAGAGAATTTACCTCACACAAACCATCTCTACAGTCGATTTTGGAGGGATGGCTATAGATGGAAGCATTCCTAAGGTTTAATAGCTGTCACCAGAGGAAATAAAGCCACAGAAAAGGAAGTAGAACAGCTAATTACTAAGCAAATGCAAAATTAAAATAACTATCCCCAAAGTCAATCAAGGGATAGACATAGAATACAGAATATGATACCTAATATATAAAGAATGGAGGAGGAAAAGAAAAGAACCTTTAGATTGTGTTTGTAACAGCACATTAAGTGAGTTAAGTTAGACTCTTAGATAGTAAGGAAGTTAACCTTTAACCTTTGGTAACCACGAATCTAAAGCCTGCAATGGCAGTAAGTACATATCTTTCAGAAATCACCCCAAATGTAAGTGGACTGAATGCACCAATCAAAAGACATAGAGTCACTGAATGGATAAAAAAGAAAGAGCCATCTATATGCTGCTTCCAAGAGACTCACCTCAAACCCAAAGACATGCACAGACTATAAGTCAAGGGATGGAAAAAGACATTTCTTGCAAACAACAGGGAGAAAAAAGCAGGTGTTCCAGTACTAGTATCAGACAAAATAGACTTCAAAACAAAGAAAGTAACAAGAGATAAAAAAGGACATTACATAATCATAAAGTGGTCAGTCCAACAAGAGGATATAACCATTATAAATATATATGCACCCAATACAGGAGCACTAGCATATGTGAAACAAATACTAGCAGAATTAAAGGAGGAAATAGAATGCAATGCATTCATTTTAGGAGACTTCAACACACCACTCCAAAGGATAGGTCCACCAGACAGAAAATGAGTAAGGACACAGACGTACTGAGCAACACACTAGAACAGATGGACCTAACAGACATCTATAGAACTCGACACCCAAAAGCGACAGGATACACATTCTTCTCAAGTGCACACGGAACATTCTCCAGAATAGACCACATACTAGGCCACAAAAAGAGCCTCAGTTAATTCCAAACGATTGAAATTCTACCAACCCACTTTTCAGACCACAAAGGTATAAAACTAGAAACAAATTGTACAAAGAAAGCAAAAAGGCTCACAAACACATAGAGGCCTAACAACATGCTCCTAAATAATCAGTGGATCAAAGACGAAATTAAAATAGAGATCCAGCAATATATGGAAACAAATGACAACAACAACACAAAGCCCCAACTTCTGTGGGATGCAGCAAAAGCAGTCTTAAGAGGAAAGCATATAGCAATACAGGCATATTTAAAGAAGGAGGAACAATCCCAAATGAATAGTCTAAAGTCACAATTATCGAAACTGGAAAAAGAAGAACAAATGAGGCCTGAAGTCAGCAGAAGGTAGGACATAATAAAGATCAGAGAAAAAATAAATAAAATTGAGAAGAATAAAACAATAGAAAAAAAATCAATGAAACCAAGAGCTAGTTCTTTGAGAAAATGAACAAAATAGATAAGCCCCTAGCCAGACTTATTAAGAGAAAAAGAGAATCTATACACATCAATAGAATCAGAAATGAGAAAGGAAAAATCCCTATGGACCCCACAGAAATACAAAGAATTATTAGAGAATACTATAAAAACCTATATGCTAACAAGCTGGAAAACCTAGAAAAAATGGACAACTTCCTAGAAAAATACAACCTTCCAAGACTGACCAAGGAAGAAACAGAAAGTCTAAACAGACCAATTACCAGCAACAAAATTGAAGCGGTAATCAAAAAACTACCCAAGAGCAAAACCCCCAGGCCAGATGGATTTCCCTCAGAATTTTACCAGACATACAGAGAAGACATAAGGCCCATTCTCCTTAAAGTTTTCCAAAAAATAGAAGAGGGAATACTCCCAAACTCATTCTATGAAGCCAACATCACCCTAATACCAAAACCAGGCAAAGACTCCACCAAAAAAGAAAACTACAGACCAATATCCCTGATGAATGTAGATGCAAAAATACTCAACAAAATATTAGCAAACCAAATTCAAAAATACATCAAAAGGGTCATACACCATGACCAGGTGGGATTCATCCCAGGGATGCAAGGATGGTACAACATTCGAAAATCCATCAACATCATCCACCGCATCAACAAAAAGAAGGACAAAAACCACATGAACACTCCAAACATGTTGAAAAAGCATTCAACAAAATTCAACATCAATTCATGATAAAAACTCTCAACAAAATGGGTATAGAGGGCAAGTATATCAACATAATAAAGGCCATATATGATAAACCCACAGTCAATATCATACTAAACAGCGAGAAGCTGAAAGTTTTTCCTTTAATATCGGGAACAAGGCAGGGATGCCCACTCTCCCCAGTGTTATTCAACATAGTAATGGAGGTCCTAGCCATGGCAATTAGACAAAACAAAGAAATACAAGGAATGCAGATTGGGAAAGAAGAAGTCAAACTGTCACTATTTGCAGATGACATGATATTGTACATAAAAAACCCTAAAGACTCCACTCCAAAACTACTGAAACTAATATCAAAATTCAGCAAAGTTGCAGGATACAAAATTAATACACAGAAATCTATGGATTTCCTATACACTAACAATGAACTAATAGAAAGAGAAATCAGGAAAACAATTCCATTCACAATTGAATCAAAAAGAATAAAATATCTAGAAATAAACCTAACTAAGGAACCGAAAGACCTGTACCCTGAAAAGTATGAGACGCTCCTAAGAGAAATTAAAGAGGACACTAACAAATAGAAACTCATTCCATGCTCTTGGCTAGGAGGAATTAATATCATCAAAATGGCCATCCTGCCCAAAGCAATATACAGATTCGATGCAATCTCTATCAAATTACCAACAGCATTCTTCAACGAACTGGAACAAATAGTTCAAAAATTCATATGGAAACACCAAAGACCCCAAATAGCCAAAGCAACCCTGAGAAGGAGGAATAAAGTGGGGGGGATCTCACTCCCCAACTTCAAGCTCTACTATAAAGCCACAGTAAAGACAATTTGGTACCAGCACAAGAACAGAGCCACAGACCAGTGGAACAGAATAGAGACTTCAGACATTAACCCAAACATATATGGTCAATTAATATACGATAAAGGAGCCATGGACATACAATGGGGAAATGACAGTCTCTTCAACAGTTGGTGCTGGCAAAACTGGACAGCTACATCTAAGAGAATGAAACTGGATCACTGTCTAACCCCATACACAAAAGTAAATTCGAAATGGATCAAAGTCCTGAATGTAAGCTATGAAGCCATAAAACTCTTATAAAAAAACATAGGCAAAAATCTCTTGGACATAAACACAAGCAACTTCTTCATGAACATATCCCCCCAGGCAAGGGAAACAAAAGCAAAAACGAACAAGTGGGACTATATTAAGCTGAAAAGCTTCTGTACAGAAAAGGACACCATCAATAGAACAAAAAGGTATCCTACAGTATGGGAGAATATATTCATAAATGACAGATCCGATAAAGGGTTGACATCCCAAATATATAAAGAGCTCACGAACCTCAACAAACAAAAAGCAAACAATCCAATCAAAAAATGGGCAGAGGAGCTGAACAGTTCTCCAAAGAAGAAATTCAGATGGCCAACAGACACATGAAAAGATGCTCCACACTGCTAGTCATCAGAGAAATGCAAATTAAAACACAATGAGATATCACCTCACACCAGTAAGGATCACCACCATCCAGAAGACAAACAACAACAAATGTTGGTGAGGTTGTAGAGAAAGGGGAACCCTCCTACACTGATGGTGGGAATGTAAATTAGTTCAAGCATTGTGGAAAGCAATATGAAGGTTCCTCAAAAAGCTCAAAATAGAAATACCATTTGACCCAGAAATTCCACTTCTAGGAATTACCCTAAGAATACAGCAGCCCAGTTTGAAAAAGACAGATGCACCCTATGTTTATCGCAGCACTATTTACAATAGCCAAGAAATGGAAGCAACTTAAGTGTATGTACCACACTGGAATATTATTCAGCCATATGAAGAAAACAAATCCTACCATTTGCAACAACATGGACGGAGCTAGCGGGTACTATGCTCAGTGAAATTAGCCAGGCGGAAAAAGACAAGTACCAAATGATTTCACTCATATGTGGAGTATAAGAAGAAAGAAAAACTGAAGGAACAAAACAGCAGCAGAATCACAGAACCCAAGAATGGACTAACAGTTACCAAAGGAAAAGGGACTGGGGAGGATGGGTGGGAAAGGAGGGGTAAGTGTGGGGAAAAAGAAAGGGGGCATTACGATTAGCATGTATAGTGTGTGGGGACATGGGGAGGGCTGTGCAACACAGAGAAGACAAGTAGTGATTTTTACAGCATCTTAGTACACTGATGGACAGTGACTGTAATGGGGTTTGTCAGGGGGACTTGGTGATGGAGGGAGTCTAGTAAACATAATGTTCTTCATGTAATTGTAGATTAATGATACGAAAAAATAGTAATAATACAATTAAAAAAAGATGTGATACATAAATACAGTGGAATATTAATCAGCCACAAAAAGAAAAGAAATCCTCCCATTTGCAGCAGCAGGGGTGGAGCTAGAGGCTATTATGCTCAGTGAAATAAGCCTGGCAGAGAAAGACAAGTACCAAATGATTTCACTCATTTGTGGAGTGTAACAATGAAGCAAAACTGGAGGAACAAAACAGCAGCAGACTCAGACTCTAAGAGGGGCTAGCAATTACCAAAGGGAAGGGGCTGGGGAGAGTGGGTGGGGAGAGAGGAAGAGGGGATTAAGGAGCATTATAATTAGCACTCTTAGGTAGGTCATGGGGAAGGCAGTACAGCACAGCAAAGACAAGTAATATAGAAGTAGCTGACAGTTATTGCAATGAAGTCAGGGTGAAGGGGCTTGATAATATGGGTGATTGTTGAAACCACAATGTTGTTCATGTAAAACCTTCATAAGATTGTATATCAATGATACTTTTTTTAAAAAATCACACACAAAAAAAGAAAAAGAACTCATACACTTCAACACCCAAAAAACAAATAATCCAATTAAATAATGGGTGGAGGACCTGAACAGACACTTCTCCAAAGAAATTCAGATGGCCATGAAAAGATGCTCCACATCACTAATCATCAGGGAAATGCAAATTAAAACCACAATGAGATATCACCTCACACCAGTTAAGATTACTTGCTAGCTTCATACCAGTTTATATTCTTTTAATAAGTGAATTCTAATTTCTGGTGAAACAGTATGGGGAATAGCTGCATGATTTTCCACAACACTAGCAGATATATATACAGAAAGAACAAAAGGAAGACCTGAAGTCCAATTCCCAATTCTCAAATGCATTCTACTTAATACCACATGTTCAATACCATGTTGGCTCCTCAATGTATTCTGTGCAAATGTTACATTTCAATTACCCAAAAACTTTTAACTCAGTGAAAATCTCTTTTCTTTGAGGCTAATTTTCAAAGTACAAGTGATAAGGCTCCTTAGGATTCTTTTCTCTTTAAAAAAAATCAGTATTTTTTCTAGAAAGAACTAGGACTTGAAATATTTTTTAAAGTTGTTATCTTAACTACTAGAGAACTCAGTAATATATCAATACTTTGCTGTGCTATGCAACAGTATCACATATAGAAGTAGCTATTCCACCAGTCAACCAACCTTTTCAAAATGATTTGTCTGTTTTGGCAAACTAATAACATTTAAATTAAGTTCCTTGTAATTTTAGAATTTAAAATATCTGAATTTTAACCGAAAGTTTCTGTGATGTCTGCCCTTGCACTGTTCACCATGTAAGAACTTATTCACTATGTAAGAATTTGTTCACCATGTAAGAACTTGTTCGTTATGCTTCAGAAGATTGGAGACTGTTGAGAACTAGGCTTGGGGTTGATTAATGATTGTGCATTGAGTCCCCTATACAGAATTTTATTGTTGTTAACAACCATTTGATCAATAAATATGAGAGATGCCTTCTCAAAAAAAAAAAATCTGAATTTAAAAAAAATTAACCACACAGATGCAGTCAATTTCAGGATCTTTAAAATTACTATAATAGAAAGCAAAACAAACCCAAAAACCCTAAAACAATCCCTTAGGGCTTGTAGAAAATCAGAGCGTCCCTTACTAATTATCCTTTGTAAGTCAATTTTTAAGATCTGGTTTTCAGAAAATTCAAAGTAATTCTAGAAATCATTTCCCTTAAACTTTAAAACCTGCAAGTATTGTTTTGCGTTCTTCCTAATATTTATACCAATTCAAATAAAAATGCTTACATGTTAAGAATTTTTAGTTTAACACTGCATTATTATTACTTTGAAGGAAATCTAAATAAGTTAGTTTCTTTTTATTTGCTCATCCGAATGCTAATCTAACATGACTGCCAGATTCTCATCATCTGCTGAGGGACTGCCAACCCTGTAACATTCTGGAACGCATCAAATACTGCAGGTGTGCCAGAACACATCACATAATATTAATACATTATTATTTCATTCTATTTGGCTTTTCAAAAGAAAAAGATTTCTCCTTAGCCCACAACTTAAATACTTTGCTCCCTTAGTAGTCACACACACACCCCACATACATACATAAATACACACACACACACACATACCCTATGTAGTTAAAAATCTCTTCTAGGATACTGTTTAGCTAAGCAGCAAAATTTATGTAAGGTAGACGGCCAAATATGCTTTTTAACACATACAAAATATAAGTAATACCACTGGATAAAGTACATGAAGACAGTTATTTCAGAAATAACAGGCTATAAAACATTAACCATTAACTTATATTCTATTTCATTATAGGCACTAAGCAGAAAAGATAAATATTTAATATACTCCTATGGTCAATAAATTTGAATTATTTCAGCAGTCGCTGCAAATACATTAGCAAATGCCTCTGGTTATAACGCCAAAGGTTAGTAAATAATTTTCAAGTTGACATAGTTACTAGCAGGACTGAAGTTTATTCAATGCCTCAGATCAAATATTCCTTTAAAATGTATGTTTTTATAAATGAAATAAGTATAAAATTTCTACTTATGCCCTTCCTGGTCCTTAAGTTGCATTCTGCCATACATAATACCCTTCCTGGAATGTCACAATTAACTAAAATAAGGGATGAATCTTTCCATACCATTACCATCTCAAAGATGATCCAAAACGTCAAGTCATCAGTAATGATTAACACTAACTAGAACAGTAAAATGGTGGACCAGTATGAAATTCTGAGGACTTAGGATCCCTATAATTTCTTTCATTAAGAATCTAGGTCTTATCTGAAGCTTTCATTCTAATTCGGGGTTAAGAAAAAGTGAAAGAGAAGCCACTCAACATGAGTTTCATGAAAGAAAATAATCTTCCCAGAAAAACGTGGTCCAAAAACCTATTTTTATGCTGACTGTTTGGAACCTGGGACACTCTCTCCTGTGATAGAAATGGCTATTAGGTTGTCTCAGACCAGCGACAAAAGCCTTTTTTAATCCATATAATCTATTTGTACAGCACTAGAGTACATGTACAGCTCAGATACAGTATGAGTAAAAAACATTTCAGGAAGAAACTCAGAATCCCCACCAGTTAGGACTCACCTACCCTCCACCTTGCCACAGTGGGACAGCGGACGTGCCTCCCCACCGCTGGACAGTGAGAGAATACTGTCTCCCACTGAGGGGCAGGTTCCCACAGGAGAGGCATGGTGTGGATGCCGGAAATGTTACAGGGGAGGTGACGGCAGCAGGGAGAGGTGGGGGATGGTTGAGAGTGGCTGAAAACCAGGAAGGGGACTAAGGAGCCATCCGTGGAGTCAACCGTGGGTAGGGACAGTGAGGTAAAGCTAACCATAGGACCATCCTCAGCCCGGTGCCAGCCTGCTGCCTTTCATTTCAGCTCACCTCGCCTGCTACGTCTGCGCAGAGACGGTCGCCGCTCCTCTGGCCAGCTACAGCAGAGAACACAGCCGATTTTATGTCTCCATAACAGCAAACCCTCTAATCTCTAGCAGTTTTTTACTGCTATAGCTACTGTAACACAGTGTTAAATGGGCCCTCTTATACACTAATTAATGGTGAGTCTTTTCTGGAGGAAAACGACACTCCATTCCAGAACTAGGACAAGCTGTGGAGCAAGGGAAGATGCTGGCTTCTGTCGGGACTGGGGCAGGGGTAAAAGTGGAGCTGAAGGGAGGGAAGACTCCAACAGTGGGAGACAGAACGAGGAAAAGGACTCCCAAACTGGAGAAAGTCGGACAAAACAAATCAAGATTCTGTAAATTAAGGCCTGGTCTGCTTATTAACAAAACTTCAACCATTCAAAAGACAAAATATACTTCTAAATAGTATTATAAGAATAAACACTTTACTATGTCAAGAAGATGGTTCATTTATTTAATGTAAAATGCATCTCAAGTGGAGTTAAAGTTAACATACTCTTTTCAAGTGCTAATACCAAAGCTGCAGTTTGGTAGCAAATCACAGTGGCCAAGATAATCTACGAGTAATTGACGGGCCAAGTGCTGCTATCACACCTGGAAATATTTAAGCCTGTCATGCCATGTATGTTAATAGTTACAAAGCAGGGCCTGTAGATTAACCACATCAGAAAAGTTAAATTATTATTTCATAGAACTCCAAAGGATCACAAATAATGCAATATGGTGACTCCCCAGGGGTAAAAAGGCCATGTGTGAAATATGGGCATATAGGGATAATAATCACTCCAAAGACCTTCACAGACAGTTTTTTCAAAGAATGTTAAAACATGCCATGCATGGTTCATAAATTTTTTTCTCAGCTCAGAAGTTGTCTTCAAATTTAGAAATGCAATTTTTCAGCCAGATAAAATTTCAAAGCATTTTTAGGGAAGCAGACTTGGTGTAATTTTTTTCCAGAGGATTAACAGCACATGCACCCAAGTACTGCCCAATGTATACCACCTTCTTTCTATGTCTTTTTTTTTTTTCACTTGGGGCAGGGGGTGGGGGGTTGCTACAAAAATCAGGAAGCACAAAAACAACAGCAGCAGTCTGATAGCAATTAAACCTTAACTTAGAGAAATACATATATGACTTGGACCCATTCCAAGTACCTTGTAAAATCCTATTAAAATGATGAATCACTCATAATTTAGATTTGTTTTAGCTATAAACTCCTAAATGTGGCACAAGTATTAAATCCCTCTCACTAAGAATCAATGATAAATGCCAACTTCTGCCTACTGTTCTCTGCTATTGCTCTCTAAATCAATGAGTTTTGTGTTATTATAATTATTCATCAGGACCTGACAGAGATCTACTCCAACAACTTTAAATTTTTTAAGTAATTGAGGCAAAAAGAGCCCAGATGACTTTGGCTACAGTAGCAAAGGGCAGAGCAAAAAGTGATTTCAAATCCATACGGCCAGCCAGCAGAAGCAGAGCTGAGGCAAGAAGGCAGCTCAAACCAGGGCTGAGCACCAGCCATCCTCTCCCACCCAGTGCCCCACCCCTGACATCCACATACAAAGGACTGAAGTGCTCGCTGTTTTCTCCTGAAATGGCACTTCCTTCTAAGGCAGTTACTCCTACTATGGGGTATTAGAATCTGTGGTACTGTATGTACACTACCCTAATCAAGAAATAACTGTGTTCATAAATAGAATGTATGTGGCTTCTTGTGACATTCTGAAATGTACAGAAATCTACGAATGGAATCCTAACTGTAAATATTAAATAAAAATGTTTCATCAAGAACAGAACATCTTTACCTGTATCTCCTTCTTCAAAGCTGCAAAGACCCTGCTTTTCTGGCCCTCCCTCTGGCCCTGCCCCTGTACCTGTCATTCTGACCTATACAATGACTTTTTAATAACTGTTTACAGTCACTGGGCGTAAATATCAAAGTGCTTGCTAAACATCAATTACTTCTTCTCATAGCACCCCTGTTTACAGAGATAAGCAAACTGAGACTCAGATTAAGGCCTGTGTCTGAACTGAGCACAGTACTTTTACACTGCTAAAGCGTAAAATTCTGGCTATTGTTGAAATGACTATCCATCTGAACATAAACTATAAAAAAACTAAACGCTTTTAAGAAATCATTTTCTACAGAAAAAGAACTCTGTTTATCACATTATTTATATCCAAAACACTAGCTGGACTAGAAGCTCCAAGGGGGCAGCTTCTTGGCCTTTATTCCCAGTGCCATGCTCGTTGCTAGCTCAGTGCCTAGATCATATCAAAAACTCAAAAAATATCTATAGACAAGCGGGGAGGGAAGAGGGAGGAGTAAAAGCTACAGAACAAAAACTGGGCTAGCAAGTCCATCTCCATATTCCAGGTAGGTTGAACAGAAACCTAACTTTTTTATAATCGGTAACAAATTAATGTTTGGCATAATTCCTATGTACATCTGTCTGCCATATTTCCAAATCTTTGATCATGATGGGATCTCCTAAGTTTAATTTGCTGACAGGCTAATGGACAGGTTAATCACGACAGAGTTTTCAACTACAAAAGTAGGACTTTAATATTTGCCAATACCATTCATGTGAAATACACTGACAGATTCACATTAAATTAGCCTAAAATGGTTTTCTTTAATGTGAATAAAATTTAATCTCTTCTTTTTAATCATCTTCATTCTACAGATTAAGAGAAAAAGATAGTGGGAATTACTTCTTACATATGTTAATGTTTATCTTAAAATTTAGTATCATCGTGACTTGAGGAAATCTTTTATTTAAAGGAAACAGCCAAAACAGCCTAGCCCTGGTACCACAGAAATCAATCAATGTCTCTACTGTGATGCCTCTGGACAGCACCTGTTGGAAAGGTAGCACCAGTTACCCAGAAGCATGGCTTGTACACATGTAGTTACATCTCTAGAAAGGCCAAGTTAACTGTGCTTCTAGATTGTACATTCACACTAGAGTAAAATTAGGAAGAGACTGTGGGAAACTACACTGAAGAAAACTAAACTGCAATCATTTAATTATTTTCAATCACTATTTCCTGACTGTGTTAACTGCTGGGGAAATTTTTTAAAAAGCTGAATAAAGCACAGCTCTTACCCACTAGGAATTTATAAGCTAGTACGAGGTATTAAGCAAAGTACACAAGTGGCTATCACACAAAGTGAGATACTAAACCCAGCAAAGAATGTTACGGATGACCCTTGACAAGCTTCCTTTCAAAAGGCGGAGGGACCAGGGAAAGGGAATTCCTTAAGAGCAAAGAGCTGAGCCAAAACTCAAGCAGGCAGAATAGAGATAAAACCCTGAGGCTGGAATACAAGTATGGGAAAGGGAGAAACAAGCCTAGATAGGAACGTTTGGGCATTATTTTGGAAGATCTAGAAAGCTAAGGAGTTTGAACCTATTTGAGAAAGGTGTGGTTGAACTAAGTGATTTCAGGTTACAGAGTGGTCTGATTACTGTGCTTTAGCAAGTTGAATCTTCCATGCGGAAGATGAACTGGACTCAGCCAAAAAGGTAGAGAGGTGTCACAATAGTCCCGGTACAAATTACTGAGGGTCTGAGTTAGGCAGTGATGGAGGGAATGGAGAGGGCTGTCCCGTCTGCACCAGGGGAGACCGTGAAGGGGGCTGCGCAGGGCTTGGCAGGTGAGGGCACGTAGACAGTGAGGGGTAGTGTCCAAAGGGCTGATACTTGAGCCTGGTGAGTGCCAGTGCTAATTAATAGAAACCAGGAAATCTGGAGGAAGAACTGGTTTGGGCGGAGGGAAGTAGGGAGTTTCGCTTTGGTTGTGCTGTGTTGAAGGCGTAAACAAGACACCGGGGTGGGGTGAGCGGAAGAATGTCAAGCAAGCAGAGCTCAGAAGAAAGGTCCAGTCAGGGTTATAAATTTGGGAGTTATCTAAAAAAATGGGGATGGCACAAGCTTTGATTAGGTTAGGTAACAGAAAGAGCACACTGGCAGAGAAGAGAAGAAAAAATGTTTGAAAATGCCTACCTGAAGGGGATGGAGAGAGAGGGGGAAGAACAGCTCACACAGACACACAGTATTGGCCAGAGACAGAGAACTAGTCTTGCTCAGTTCCAGTGAAGTTAACTGGTGGCCTGCTACACATGAGCATTACACTGCAGGTAAAATGACAGACTGTAAACTCCCTGCTTGAAATGCTATGTCAAGAAACTGAGGCAAAACAAGTTGCAAAAAAACTCAGGAGGGTAAGTGTAGCTACAGAGACTTTTTTTAACAGTATATAAAAGAATACTAAGGATAACTTTATGCCAGGACTTAAAAACATACTGAATGGATAATATTCTAAAAAACACACATTACCAAAATTGCCTCAAGAATAAATTAAAAGCCTGTAATAATCATTAAGAAGGAATTTTTACAAGAGATTCCCCCACCAAATAAAATAAGCAAAACCATATGACTATATCACTAGATGTTAACTAGGAAAAGAAAAATAAAAACTATTAGCAAAGTAGGTACAGACAGGACGTCCTTAGCCTGACAAAGGGCATCAAGAGGCCCACCACACACTCTGGGTGGTCTCCAGTCATGACAACTCTACTTCCCAGGTTTCAACATGAAAAGTGACTACATGTGCAGTCAGGTCAGATTCTGTCAAATCCTGAACTCTGTGTGAAACCTAGGAAGACCATCGTACCACTTTTTTAGAAGAAAACAAATTCTAAGTATCTCAAATTTTCCTTAATATTCTATCATGTATGTATCATCTGTGAACCTAATTTTCACAAAATTTTTTTCAACCTATATTCCATTTTGTGGTACTAATTTCCACAAGCTTATTCTCTAATACATAAGAGAGCTCTTTGATTTATCCTAAAACTGACTCTTTTTATAAAATTCCTAGAAGCACTCTTACCCACCCTCAATTCCAACATTATGGCATTTGAGGAATTTACCCATGATCATATTTTAGTAACCTCAATTACATCTTCCTCCTCAGTATTAATAGCTCTAAAGAACAAGTATTTGTATTATACTGCTATATGTCCAAACACTTATTCTTTTTACTTAACAGAACAATGTACAGCATTCATCTTGGGTGTGTATAAAATACAGTTTTGTACCACAGCAAGAAAGCATGCTGTTTTCACATTCTTCCAAAGAATGCCCAGCATATTACTGCACTTCTTAACACAGAAGATCTATAGAAAAATCTATCTATAGAAAATCATCTACAGTAGCTTATAGGTTCCTTTCCTGATTTTAACTAAATTCAGGACTCCTCAATTAATAAATTTAATTCATATAATTTTTCCCTAAATAGAACACAGAAAACTATCCCACACTAGTTCACTCAGTTTTTTGCTTGCTATATGAAGTTAGATTTTTTTGCTGGGACATTTCACTACCCAAAAGAAATAAAAATTCACTGTATCCACCACCCTCCTTTACACCATTTATATAAATATGAAATGATATTGATTATCCTAGCACTAATTCTTCAAACTTTTCCTCTAAAGAAGTGACAGTTCAAAACCAACATTTACTTCCTGTTTCTAAGGCAATATGACTTCATGATAAACATTTCTCCTCCATCCCATAGTAACACAAAAATTTTTATTCCTTTTGGATTCCAACTTTGAAAGGTTTTTATAAAGTTTACATAAATTATCTTCAATCCCTCTCACCATCATACTCTAATAATCCCCTATAAAAACCTCCACCTTACAGGGCAGGCTATTATTTTATAAAACTAGATTAAATAATTTTTTTTGTCCCAAATGCCTAAATTAAACTATAGCAAGACTAACTGAAAAATGATTTTCTGTGACTCCTCTACAAACTTTCTTATAATAGGGCATATATTGAAAACCATCTTTTCATTAACGTAATTGTTATAAAGAGTTTATACATTCCAGTGAACTACTGTAACTCTACCCGATAATTTTCTCAAAACTATTGAGTGAACCATCTTATCAAGTGATATTTGTTTGCTAGTTAAGCCAAGAATACTCTATTCTTTCAACAGTTCTCCTAATTTTAAACAAAAATTTAGATGAAAATTTCATCTAACCACTCTATTTTTTCAACCCTGAGTATTAATTTACCCACAAATACCAAACAGTTCAAGAATTATTAATATTATCTTTACCTGAGCTTTTAGACTTTAGCTTCATTTTTACATGTAAAATCTTTACAAATAACTCTGACTTGATTTTGGCCCACTTAACTTCTAATTCACATCTTGAACATCACACTTTCTTTTTTTTTTTTTATGAGGGCATAAAAGTATATTTTTTCTATGGGGAGATTTATTATATATTTTTTTATTAAGGTATCATTGATATACACTCTTATAAAGATTTCACATGAAAAAAAACAATGTGGCTAGTACATCCACCCATATTATCAAGACCCTGCCATACCCCATTGCAGCACTGTCCATCAGTGTAGTAAGATGCCACAGAGTTACTACTTGTATTCTATATACTACGCTGTCTTCCCCATGATCTCCCCCACAACATGTGTGCCAATCATAATACCCCTCAATCCCCTTCTCCCTCCCCACCCACCCTCCCATACCTCTCCCCTTTGGTAACCACTAGTCCTTAGAGCCTGTGAGTCTGCTACTATTTTGGTCCTTCAGTTTTGCTTCGCTGTTTTACCCATAAATGTGGGAAATCATTTGGTACTTGTCTTTCTCTGCCTGGCTTATTTCACTGAGCATAATATCTTCCAGTTCCATCCATCCATGTAGTTGCAAATGGTAGGATTTGTTTCTTCCTTATGGCTGAATAGTATTGCATTGTGTATATGTACCACATCTTCTTTATCCATTCATCTACTGATGAGCACTTAGGTTGCTTCCATATCTTGGCTATTGTAAATAGTGCTGCAATAAACATAGCAATGCATATATCTTTTTTAATCTGAGAAATTATATTCTTTGGGTAAATTCCTAAGAGTGGAATTCCTGAGTCAAATGGTATTTATTTCTATTTTTAGTTTTTTGAGGAACCTCCATATTGCTTTCCACAATGGTTGAATTAGCTTACATTCCCACCAGCAGTGTAGGAGGGTTTCCCTTTCTCCACATCCTCACCAGCATTTGTTGTTCTTAGTCTTTTTGATGC
The DNA here is from genome assembly GCF_040802235.1 of Manis javanica. NCBI lineage: Eukaryota > Metazoa > Chordata > Mammalia > Pholidota > Manidae > Manis > Manis javanica. The sequence goes on from NC_133157.1 coordinate 158,352,843, forward strand.
TGGCCATCCTAACTGGTGTGAGGTGGTATCTCATTGTGGTTTTTTATTTGCATTTCCCTGATAATTAGTGATATGGAGCATCTTTTCATATGCCTGTTGACCATCTGAATTTCTTCTTTGGAGAAATATCCATTCATGTCCTCTGCCCAATTTTTAATCAGGTTCTTTGCTTTTTGGCTGTTGAGGCATGTGAGTTCTTTATATATTTTGGATGTTATGTCAGATATGTCATATACAAATATATTCTCCCATACTGTAGGATGCCTTTTTGTTCTGTTGATGGTGTCCTTTGCTGTACAGAGCTTTTTAGTTTGATGTAATCCCATGTGTTCATTTTTTATTTTGTTTCCCTTGCTTGAGGAGATGAGTTCAGAAAAAAGTTGCTCACGTTTATATTTAGGAGAGTTTTGCCTATGTTGTCTTCTAAGAGTTTTATGGTTTCATGGCTTACCTTTAGGTAGTTGATCCATTTTGAGTTTACTTTTTGTGTATGGGGTTAGACAATTATAGTTTCATTCTCTTGCATGTAGCTTTCCAGTTTTGCCAACACCAGCTGTTGATGAGGATGTCATTTCCCTATTGTATGTCTGCGGCTCCTTTATTGACCATATATGGTTTGGTTTATATCAGGGCTCTCTAGTCTGTTCCATTGGTCTATGGGTCTGTTCTTGTGCCAGTACAGAATTGTCTTGATTACTGTGGCTTTGTAGTAGAGCTTGAAGTTGGGGAGCATAATCTCCCCAGCTTTATTCTTCCTTCTCAGGATTATTTTGGCTATTCGGGGTCTTTTGTGGTTCCATACGAATTTTAGAATGACTTGCTCTAGTTCACTGAAGAGTGCTGTTGGTATTTTGATATGAATTGCATTGAATATGTAAATTGCTTTAGCAGGATGGCCATTTTGACAATATTAATTCTTCCTATTCGTGAGCACAGGATATATGTTTCCATTTATTGTTATCTTCTTTAATTTCTCTCATGAGTGTCCTGTAGTTTTCAGAGTATATGTCTTTCACTTCCTTGGTTAGGTTTATTCCTAGATATTTTATTCTTTTTGATACAATTGTGAATGGAACGGTTTTCCTGATTTCTCTTTCTGCTAGTTCATCGTTAGTATACAGAAATGCAACAGATTTCTGTGTGTTAATTTTGTATCCTGCAACTCTGCTGAATTCAGATATCAGATCTAGTAGTTTTGCGGTGGATTCTTTAGGGGTTTTTATGTACAATATCATGTCATCTGCCAACAGGAACAGTTTAACTTCTTCCTTACCAATCTGGATGCCTTTTATTTCTTAGTTTTGTCTGATTGCCAACGCATCATACTTTCTTAACTGGGCATTGTTTGATTTTTTTTTCTTTTTTAAAGACATCTTCTATAATTTGGCTTCTTCTAATTTTTCAAAAGATCATGAGGAGTACAACAGCCAAGATATGGAAGCAACCTACATGTTCATCAGTAGATGTATGGATAAAGAAGATGTGGTACATATACACAATGGAATATTATTCGGCCATAAGAAGAAAAGAAATCCTATCCTTTGCAACAACATGGATGGAGTTGGAGGGTATTATAGTCAGTGAAATAAGCCAGGCAGAGAAAGACAAGTACCAAATTATTTCACTCATTTGTGGAGTATAACAAAGCAAAACTGAAGGACCAAAACAGCAGCAGACTCGCAGACTCCAAGAAGGGACTAGTGGTTACCAAAGGGGGAGGGTATGGGAAGCAGGGAGGGGAGGGAGGGAGAAGGGGATTAAGGAGTATTATGATCAGCACACATAATGTAGCCGGTGGGTCACAGGGAAGGTAGTAAGCACAGAAGACAATGAATGACTATAGCATCTTACTATGCTGATGGACACGGACTGCAATGGTGTGGGGGGGGGGGGGACTTGATAATACGGTGAATGTTTTAACCACAAAGGTTGCTCATGTGAAACCTTCATAAGATTGTGTATCAATGATACCTTAATTAAAAAAAAGATTGTGTGTCAACGATACCTTAATAAAAATAAAACAAAGATCATGAGTTTCTACCCATGCATGTGATCCAATTAATCTTACATGTCACACTCTTTCCAGTACACTGAAAATACTGTATTCAATTATGTTTTTATATCCCTTTAATTGATTTAGTATATGTTTATTAAGTATCTTCTATAGTCTAGGCAGAGTTATTGGTGTTTATAAGTGATATCTCTCTTAATCATGATGTAAGTACTATTATTTTCTTTAAATCAGGAAGTTGAAGCTCAGAGTGCTGGAAGAAACTGACCATGTCCCAAAGTTTATAAGTGGCAAGAATCAAAATTGGAACCCAGATCTTTCTGACTCTGGAAAGTAGGCTCCTCTCGTTAAGCCCACTGATACAAAGCTAATTCAGACATAGTCCCAACACCCAAGGTCACAGGCATGTAACAAAACGATTCCAACACAGTATGTAAGTTCTATCAATTTTCTTAAAGCCCGTTTATATTGGAAAATTTTATTTTGGGGTTTTCCTTTTGTAAATTTACTAAATTTAATTTTGCACAGATAAACATTAATTGCCTGTCTTTCACCTTGAGTGCACTATGTATTGTACTAAGTGCTTACAGAGACACCTAAGGACAGTTAAGAAATACATTTTACATTATGAACCAAAACACACAGTAACTGAAGCCAAAGTTTCACGAGGAAGTATTTACTGTTACTACATATGAAATACTCTAATCTATTAACATCTTTCTTAATGTTGGACATGATCCACTAAATTAACTTTACAACCCACTTACAGCTCATGCTCCCCAATTTGCAAAACACTGTCCTGTAAAACAGGCTGACTAGATGGCCTCCCACTTTTGCCTCAGACTCAATCTGGTCATCCTTTATAAATGAAGGGAGCATTTATGGCAGGTAACACCCATAGGGCTTATTTCGCTACTAAGTAGTATAATTCAATTCAAACCACCCTACACTATAGTATGTTCTCATATTTAATGATGCATTACTTTTGAGAGCTTCAAATTTTTCCTAAATTGAATATTAGGTTCTTAGATACAAACTATAAATGCAAACTATAATTTTACTTAAAAATTTAATAAATTAACTACAGCAATCTAGCTTAAAGTCACAGACAGTGTCTATTACTATTAAACATTTAAGAAAAACCAACCAACTGAAATGTTTAAAGAAATTCTAAACCATTCTTAAACACTGGGTGTAGATAAATCAACTTTTTCTTTAAAAAAATCTTTTTTAATCTGGTAAATCTTTTTTTTAGCATAATGAATGGAAGAGATCTTAGAAATAAAAATGATCATACACACATTTTAAAAATGGAAAAACTAAAGGTTTAGAAAGAGCTAAGGGATTTGATCAAAGCCACTCATGTCCTTTAATGACAGACCTTGGCCTAGAACATGGCTGTTGCCTGTCACTGGAGTGAGTCTCTTTAGATATTCCACATTGTTCACACCTTACAAAAACCACTACCAACAGTAACAGTAGCCAACCTGGATATCTCCCTTATCTAAAATTCTAAGGTAATTACCCTCTGACCTATACAACTAAAGTAGACTTGATTATATAATCTTGTGCATTGTCCTCTAATTGATTCCTGTGTATATGTTTTAACTCCTCAATAAAACTTTTAAATATGACTTACAAATAAACTGAACCTTATAAACTATTCAACCTGGTAAATATAAATTTAGCATACAACTATCTGAAAATCATTTTCATTTTTAACCTCCTTAATTTCACACAGTGCCTGCCAAGACCTTAGTTCTGAATTCCATCATGTTGCTGTAGCCATTGAAAGAAAACTATTTTTCCTCTAAAAAAAGGATTTGCTCTCTTTATTTGCACAATCTACCCTCTCCTGAAAAAGGTTTCAATTTTAATTTCAAACCCATTACAAAGCATCACAAATAATATAAAAACATGTCATTTTCATCTTTTCTTAGACTGTCAGGGCAGTTTATAAAAATGATGTAAATAGTTACCTGTAAAAATCAACACTATAGAACCATGTGATATTTTCAGATATCAAATCATAAATCTGATTGAACTTTACAACTATTTATTTTCATATTTTGTTGACACTTCCTTAGTTTATATCTCAAAGGCAAGAAAGAACAAAATTCACATTCAACTACAATCACTTAGGAGCCTGTGCCTTCTCATACAGATTCTCCCAAAGTAGTTCTGGGGAAAATTCAGAGATGACCTTTTCCTTTGAAGACATTAACAAACATATTCTTCAAAAGATATCTGCCTTACAAATATGCTGCTTTAGCACAGAATAACTTTCTATAGTTTTCTATGATATAGTGATCTGAAATACATTTAAAAATGTGACATAGCCATAATACAACAGTTCAGGGACTAGGGACACCTGGACTCCACCTTTGATGAAATTTAACAATACATTTCTACACTCCAACTGCAAAATCTCTTGACAGTGCTAACTACCAGAAAAGTATTGGAATCCCTTAGAATAATAATACTGAGTTTCATAGTAGTAATAATTAAGATGTGCATCTACTTAATGTTAAGAGATTCTCTGAAAAGTATATTGCCTAATAGCAACTTAAAAAAAATTACTTAAGCAAGAGTAGAAATAAAAGACATTTATTCTTCATATAGCACAGATTCTGAAACAGAAGTTGATGCTTTATGATTCTCAAATATTTGAATAGTTCCAATATAATGAATTTATTTATGGGAAAAATTGGGCTGATCAAAGCCTACTGTAATTTAAGGTGTTTTGGCACAGATGCTGGTCCTCAAATGTTTGCTTTGTCAGCTGTCTAATCCACATTGACATCGTAGTAATTAGCACACTGTCTATAACATTTTAAATGCAAATTCAACAAAATTAAGCTATTATATATTGGGAAATGAATACTGATCAAGCTATCAAATGTACTTCTATCTCTATTATTACAAGATGTCAACCATATGTGTGGCACATGGCCAGATCAGCCACGCTCAATATGAAGAACATGCAAGAATATGGAAAACCAGAAGAAAGACTGTGCTGACCTAAGCTAATAAAAACACACACATCCACCTAAAGGGGAACAACAGATTCTGATGCTTAAACAAAGGAATCCACATTGGTCTTCAAGCTTGCCTTTCTCACAAACATTTTCTACGATGGTTATTCATTCCTTCAATATATTTGTTTTCACATTTACGGCATCTCTACTTGGTATCAGACACTGTTCTAGGCACTGGGACAGAGGAATGAGTAAAATGAAGGTGAAAACTTCACTCAGGAACCTTATATTCAATAAAAGATGCAAACAGGTTTCCTGTCACTTACTAACTCCAAAATACTGCCTGAAGCTGTAGGCTGAGAAGGTTTCTAAGGCCATGTCCAAAATTCAACAGAAAAGCTATGATTTATTACCAATACCTATTATGGACATGATCAACAGTGAAACAGAGTGGGAACTTAAATTAGCCATCCTCATTCTAAGGAATTGTTTTTTCATAACTTCAGTCTTACTTTTATGTATCACATAAAAATTAATCTAATAATATGAAGTTTTTTCAAAGTGTGCTGACCTCTTTCGAGATTCTAAATGGGACTGAATGGTTATCCCCACTTCAGTAGGAGCAGAGAAATACAGTATATAAATGAAACTATTTCTACACGAGAAGTTATTTTCACAATTCTCTGACTATATATGCAATTACAATAATAATTATTTACTTGCCTTCTTAGAAAGACTATGGGGGAGATTATTTTATAGGCCTTGTCTGTCTTTCTAAAAGCTGATCTCTTCTTTTCCTCCCCATAAATGTCCCTGTAGCAAGCACACAACACTAAACTCATCAATCTCACAGCAGCATAGGAACAGCAACACCAAACAGCAATGTCACCCTAATGGCTATACTGCTAAGGAACTGTGAATTTCAAAAAAATTCTGTTATAGGAACACTGTTTCAATGACTTAAAATGTGAGAAGGGAAGAAAGAAGGCTAGAAACCTTTATACACTGCATATTTCAGTACTAACGGCATGTTTAGTAATTACAAGTAAATAGCTTTGTTCCTAAAAGCAAGTAGGTCACAATGTCATGCTGATAAACCCTTCAAAACCCATCAAAGTCCCTAAAAATAAACTGGCTTCCCTATTAGTTGACTGTTACACAAATTGATGTGAAAACCAACAACACAGGAGAAATAACTTCACCTTATATTTCTACAATGCCCTGCCAATTTTTGAGATACTTTCACATTCATTATTTAAGTAAACCATCAAATACGTGGCCAGTTGTTTCACAAAACAGGAACACGATTAAATCTGGATGAGAGTCACCTTTTCTTTGCCCTTTCCATACATTTCACTGTCTCATAATCTGGGGGAAAGGGGTTCTTTGTTCTTTGTTTTTAACCAGGAGAAAGCACTAATGCAGTCCCCACTATTAGAAATAAGGTAGTCAAGTTTCCCACAGTGAGGGAAATCACAGAGGTCAACACATTTGGAGTGCCTCGCCCTGGGAAAACCACCTTCATGACCATGGTATCTCCCTGCCAGGTAAATATAATGTTTTCTTTTAGGGTTATTATATATGATTTTGTTTTCCCTAACATAGTTCTTCTTTGGTCCCCTACTAAACACATGTGAAGGTAATTTAATAAATGCTTGCTCAATGAGTTCCCTGTGTTTGAAATAAACTTCTCCCACATTATGATGACTATTAAATTCTATCCTTCAAAATTTATTTTAAATGTCCCTTCTGCCAGGCTCCAAAATCAACACACACAAAAAAGTTGTGTTTCTATATACCAGCAATGAACAATACAAAAAGAAAATTAAGAAAACAATTCCATTTACAATAGCATCCAAGATAAAATACCTGGGAATAAATTTAACCAACAAGGTGAATGACTTGTACAATGAAAACTACAAAACACTGCTGAAAGATATTAAAGAAGATCTAAATAAATGAAAAGACACCCCATGTTCATAGATTGGAGTTTTAGTATTGCAAAAATGGCAATAATATCCAAAGTGATGTAATACTTCAATGCAATTCTTATCAAAATTCCACTAGCCCTTTTTGCCATTAGAGAACCAATCCTTAAATTACATGGGACTCCAAATAGCCAAAACAATATTGAAAAGAAGAACAAAGTTAAGGGACTCATACTTCCAATCTCAGAAGCAAGAATGGTCCAGTGAACAAATAGTGCTGGGACAACAAAATATGCACGTGCAAGACAGAAACAGAACACCTACTTCACACCATACACAAAAATGAACTCAAAATAGATTAACAACTCAAGTATAAGAACTAAAACCACAAAAATCTTAGAAGAAAATATGGTAGTAAATCTTCATGACCTTGGATTTGGTACCAAAAGCAAAAGCAACAAAAAATAGATAAATTGGACTTCAGAAATTAAGATTTCCCAAGCAGCAAAGGCTATTATCAAGAAAATAAAAAGACAACCTACAGAACTGCATAAAAATATTTTTAAGCCATATATTTGATAAGGATCTAGTATCCAGTATATACAGTGGGCTATTATAACTCAACAACAAAAAGACAAACAACCCATTAAAAAATGAGCAAAGCACTTGAACAGACATTTCTTCAAAGCTATATAAATGGCCAAGAAGCACATGAAAAAATACTCATTATCACTGGTCATTAGGGAAATTCAAATCAAAATCACAATGAGTTGCTACTTCACATCCAGTAAGATGGCTTTTATCAAAACACCAGATAAAAATTGTTAGTAGAGGATACAGAGAAATGTGAAAGCTCGTACATTGCTAGTACTAGGTAAGACACATACACTGAAGTTATCCCTGCTCTGAATTAACTAATAAATGCAGTAAATTTACTTTTTATTTGTAGTACATCAGCAATTTATAGAATTACATTCCATGAAAGAGTGCAGCCACTTTGGAAACACTGTCACAGTTCCTCAGAAAGTTAAAAGAATGTAACATGGGCGCATAATCCCACTCCCAAGTATACATCCCAAAGAAATAGACAGGTACTCAAATACATGTACAAATATGCTCATAGCAACACTCTTCAAAATACACAAAAGGTGGAAACAGCCCAAATATCCATGAGAACAGGTTAAAAAAAAATTTGAGGCCTAGTCATACAATGGAGTATTATTCAGCTATAAAAAGGAATGAAGTAGTAATACATGCTACAATCTGGAGGAACCTTGAGAACACTGTGCTAAGTAAAAGAAACCAGACACAAAAGATCACATATTGTATGGTTCCTTTTATGTTGAAATATTCAGAATAGGTAAATCCATAGAGGTGGAACTTGTTTTGGAGTTTGCAGGGGCTGTAGGGACCTGAAAGGAGAAGAACTGTTTTTCATGGATACAGGGTTTACTTTTGGGGTAATGAAAATATTATTTTGGAACTAGACAGAGGTGGTGTTGTACAACACTATTAATGTACTAAATAAGTCTTTTTCTTGTAATCAACATTGTGCTTGACATACTAGACCTTACTTGCATTTCTAATGCACATACCCTCCCCTTACCCTTTGTGTGAGGAACATTCCACCTTGCCTAATTCTGTAGTCCCCCACTTTCTCTTCCAGTTCCATCCTGGTTATGCCTCTTTCTCCTCCTAAACTTTATTTTGTTGCAATCCTTTAGGAAAGAAAAATGAACACAAAAACTTTAAGACACATATGTCGAAGTTATCCCTGCTCTGAATCAATTATAATAAATGCAGTTATTTTTTTTATTTGTAGTGCATCAGAATCCTATACTAAATGAGTCTACCTGATGTAATCAGGCAAATTTCACTACATTTCTAAGTGAAGTTAGTATCAGTGGGTAAATCATACAGCCTAACGTAAAACCACAGTAAACAGCTAGGAAATAAGGAATCTTGAGTTGTCTATTTTATCTGTATGTTTAGTTTTTAGAGAAGTTAGTTATTGTTTGAGAATTTAACACATAGTATATGCTAGTACATTTTAATGAAAATCCACTATTTATACCTTCATATCACCTTTCAAGTTACTGAAGTCCCAAGACAAAACAACACATAAATGCTGCCCTGCAAATCTTAACTATGAATTTAATTAGCAATACAAACAGAACCCTTATATTTAAAAGATAGTTCATTATGGTACATGAGACTTTAAAAGAGGTCATTGGAAGATTTTACATTCATGGTTATTTCATCCTACCAATGAAAGAGGGATGGAAGGGTTTCTTGCAACACACCTGTTTAAAAGCCATGGTTAGCACAAAACCATTCACTTCCCCATGATAAGAGGATTGAAATATCTCTGCTACTAAAAACATTTCTAAAATACTGATTCTATTATGGCCTTTGGCAAAACACATCAGGTAAATAGCAAAAACTTCTTTAAAGAAAGGCCGAATGACAAAATTTTTAAAAAAATAAAATTAAAATTCCATGCCCAAAGCCACCCTTGCTAATAATAATACCTGCACTGTTAAATCAAATGACCCTGATTCCTAATATCTTATCAGTTTTTAACAACAGCTTCTTCGTAACAAAACTATGTCTTTATAGAGCATGAATTTACAATGAAAATTTTGAATGATAATAGAAAATATTATTTTTATGAAATTCCAGTTCATTTTAGATGAATGTATATAAATTCTAGCTTTTTAATATGGAAAAATGAGGACCTTGTGACACAGATATCTCCTATCACTAATTCAAAAATAGAGTATGCTGCTGCTCTCTTCAGCTTTCCCTGAAAATCTGCTTTTACAGATCTTAGAACCAACCTCTTCTATTAATACAGAAATCCAAAATAATCCAATTATATGTAAATACATTTCTTAATGTCCACCATTGCAAACGGAATGGCAATACTTAAGAAGTTCAACTATTTATCTACATGGACTAAATATTTTAAGTCTACTCAGAGGCAGTTTCACAGTCAAGTAGGAGTTAACTGTAACCAGAAACCAAGCCCTTCTTAGGAAGGATCAAGAGGAAATGGTAACTTTTGGAAAATCCCAAATATTTTAAACACAGGAACATATCCAGTTTTGACTAGCTATAGGACCATGGCATAAATGCTTCCATCTTCAGTAGCTGTTAAAACAAGCAATCCTGTACAACTTTGACAGAGAACAGAATTCATTCCCTATACAGCTGAATTGTTTCAAAATCCGTTAAATGTAACTGTGAGAAGATTGACTTTTTGGAGCATAGTTATCTACTGTATTTCCTAAAGGACCTAATTTAAAAACAAGTAAGGAAAATTGTGTGTGTGCGTGCACGCATGTGTGTGTGTGTGCATGTGTTTGGGAGGAATGAAAGGAGGAAGAATGAAATCAAAGAAAAGAGGGAAAACAATTGTATAATCAAAACCATACCTCCACATTAATGCACATAAGCATATTTAGATGCTCTTTTTAGAAGTTTTTTTTTTTTGGTATGTATTAAAATCAACACTCAGGACAATGCATCAAAGAAAAATTGATAAAACAAAACATACCCCTGGTCAAAAATACTTACCAATCAACATATCTGATCGAAGACTTCTGACCAGAATATATGAAGAACTCTCACAATGCAGTAATTAGAAAACAAACTAAATTTTTTTAATGGGAAAAAGATTTAACTGGGTCTTCAACAAAGAATATATACAAATGGCAAATGATCTCAGAAGTATGCTCAACATCACTAGTCACCAAAAAAATGCAAACTGAAACCACAACTACATAAACCATTAGAGACCCCTTAGAAGAGCTAGAAGGGAAAAAACCTGATAATACCTAGTGCTGACATGGATAAAGAACAACAAGAATTCTCATACATTGCTGGGGGAATGCAAAATGGTAAAGCCACTTTGCAAATTATTTGACAATTTCTTAAAAAGTTTAACAAGTTAAGTTTACAAGTAAACAAGTTAAGTTTAGACTTAACCCACAACCTAGCAAACCCACCCCTGGATATTTATCTCTCAGAAATAAATATTTCTGTTCATTAACAATCTGTAGGCAAAAGTCTGTTAACAGCTTTATTCATAATTGTCAGAACCTGGAAACAACCCAAACGTCCTTTAAACTGGTGCATGAATAAATAAACCATAGTACAACACCATGGAATATTATCAACAATAAAAAGGAATGAAATACTGATACACACAACAACCAGACTTACAAGGTTGTATGATTCCATTTATATGACAGTCTAGAAAAGGCAAAAACAACAGCAACAGATCAGTACTTGTGAGGGCCTAAGGGTGATGTGGGGTTGACTAAAAGGAAGCACAGTTAAGTAACAGAACTGTTCTTTATATAGTGGTTAAAGGACTATATTTGTCTATATACATTTGATTGTATTTTCAAGTACACAGAATTTTATGTTTTTAAAATGGATTGTGCTTCATGTACATGAATTTATAAATTTTAAAAGTACTCAACAGAAGGTCAAGAAACGCTGACCATCATCAGGAGTGTACTGGGAAGAAAAAAAAACTTTACCTTATAAAAACATGTTTTTTACATCACTTGAATGCTATATACAGTATAGTTGGGTAAAACAATGAAAAACTTAAACAGAGAAGATTCAACAAGTGGCACAAAAATGATAAGGGAAAAGGTGTTCCTATATGGGACTCACTCCAGATAGAAAGAACAAAACTAAAAGTAGATGTGATGAAGTCTCTCTTACCAGTAAACACATGGATGGAGAGAACACTATCTGAGTTGCCAATCCCAGAACACTAGAAAAAGGATTATCCCTTAAAACTTTTAAGATTAGACATTTAGACTGAGAGCAAATTTATTAAACTCATGTAGAAAGGAGAAAGGAGGGAAGGAAAAATGTAAGCAAAAATATAAAATACTTGGGGAAAATGTTTAATAACATTTCATTTGAAAATAACAGCAATCCTGACTTTTTTAAATCACAATTTTGGGGAGAGAAAATGTAGTGAATTGGAAACAGCAAAAAACAGAGCCAAGGGACCTTGGAGAACTAATCTGATGATATATACTTAAGTCTATAAATGGTGAAGTATAAAAATGCTAACAGTGGTTATTTTAATACACTCTCTTTGAGCTATAAACAATGAACTTCCAAGCCAGTATGCTAATCCCACAGATGATTATTGTCTCAGGGCCATAAATGACAAAGCTAAGATTTGAAACCCAATGTGTCTGACACCACAGCCCAAGCTCTTTTGACTTATTATACCATCCCATCTCTATAACAATACCTAGAGAACATTTTATACCTGTGAACTTAAGGAGCAAAGCAATACTCAGGAACTGCCAGAAGGTTCTATAAAGTAAATTGAGTTGTTTTGCTTGTTTGCAGTCTGTGCATTATCAGCATAGAAAATTATGTGGCAAAGACGATTATTTCTGTTAGTGTATTCTGATGTGGTCCTAAGTGTTTAGGTTTTCAGTAAAAAGTGATGTGGCAGTATAAAAGTATTTAGCAGTACCTTACAGTGGCCTAACACTTTCTAGCTGTTTTTCCTTTTTCACATACATTATCTCATTTGAGGCAGAGTTACCTAGTAGGCATAGATAACTGGTATACAAAAATATTCACTTTAGTCCAATGAATGCTTATGGAGCACCAACTTACACCACAGAAGATTTTATAACACTGTAAAGATAAGCCCAAATGAAGTTCTGTTCTGGTTGAAGACATGGAATCTCTACATACAGCCAATTTTATTTATTCTTTTCTCTGAACACCTGTCTAGTTTTTTAAATCATCTAATTTAGGACCAGATTATATAGCAAACTATCCCATTTTAGCTCACATGGCATTCTTTCACAGGACACACCCTCCTCACCTTATGGACTTCTAGAATATTAACAATTAAAGCTCCTATTTTCCCATGGTGCCCTTTTTCAATTACAGACACAAATGTTTTTAAAATGCCTTTCCAGCATTCCACACTAGAGACAGCAATGTTCTTTCTGCCTACAGAAATCGCTGCCAGTGGCAACAGAAAACAGTTCTCTAAGTTTTCTTTCAAAATGGAAAGCAAGAAAAGGCAAGGGTAAAAAAAAATGAGTAAATGTGACAATGAAAGAGGATAAATAAAAAGATGTAGAAAATATTCTACAGTAAAATCACTAGGTGGAAAGAGCCCTGATCATCATTCAATTTAATGAAAGATGGAGGGGAGGGTGGCAGAGGGGACTGACGGAGGGGAGGGTGGTGGGGGAAAGACTGAAAGAAGCAAACTCTGAATGGAATTACTCCAGTACAGGCTTGGTCAAGGAGAAGAGCTGTGAGCACCAACTACTAAAGCTGGGAGCCAGCCACATGCCTGCCACCAGCATCACCTCTCATCACTCCCTAGCCTCACAAGCCACAGACGCCCTTCAGGCCTCCAAGCTGAATCCAGGCAGATCCCAAAGATTCCAAGGGCCCTCAAACCACCACACCGCTCTTGAGACCACATCCAAAAATGAGGTATGGGGATTGAGAGGACAACAAGTAAGGGCTTCCAAACTGGCAAGTGGGGGGAATTTAGAGTACAGGTCAATAAAGCTTCTATTGCAGGATCTGCACAATACTTAACACAAAGTATGAATCTAAGAAATCATAATCTTAAGGATATTAAGTGAAATGACTGTTAATAGCCTCAGGCACAACTCAGTAATAAACAGCTCCGGTGAGAAAAAATATGTGCATGTATGTTTGTGTTTAAACATGATAGTTGCCGGGTCTAAAATTTACAGATGGGTTTTTTCCTATCAGAGGTTTTAATTCTTTATTACTCTGGCTTTTTCCCTGAGCACCAAATCAGAATTATATTTCTATTGCCTGAATGAGTACATGTCTGTAAATAACATTAGAAAACAAACAAGAAATACCCCTCTACAAAATTGAGCATTATTTTCCCCTTAAGTTACTTGGAAGCTTGAAAAACTTATCAAATACTTGTTCTTTACTAGAATTCTGATTTTAGCCAAGAATAGGTTCCCTGAACACCAGTGGCCGCAATTCAAACACTTTGGCAGAATACTAGTTGGAACTCTTGACCCTGTAGCTCTAAGATAAGTGACACCCTTTACCCTAAAATGTGCTAAAGGTTTATAAAGGCAAAAGATTCATACAGAATAACAGTAAACAATATACTCCCAATCTGTACACAGCAACCCGTTACTGCTATGGCACAGCAGAAATTTCTATAGTTCTAAAGGAAATAATATCAACTCAATCATGTCGGACTTTACATACAACCTTCAAAACACCATACCAACTTTGGTTCAAGTGAAGATTCTTTTGTAGGAATAAATGTAAGTTACTAGCAGCCAAAATTTTCCCTTCAGCCATTGCTATCCTTTAATACAAACTCCTAAAATCATTCTCAGTTCCCTCTTCTGTAACACTGACCTTGTTTCAGCTTGTGTTTCATTAAAAGACATTGAATACTGTTTTGAAATAAAATAAATTCAAAATAACAGCATTTGAGAGATTAACATGAAAACTTTTGTGCCAATTTCTGAAGCTCTGTGGGAATAATGGTATTAAGTGCTACTACTTTTTTCCATTTTTCCTCAGGAGGTGGACTACATTTACAGATAGAATGAAAAGACTACCAACAGAGTAATAGTTACACCAATAACATATATAAAATGGGACTGCTGAGAGTATACCGTAGGTTTTGGAGATACTGCACAGAGGGACCGATAATCACAGTACTCCAGCTTTTAGTAAAAACCAGTTCACAGGTACAAACAGTTTCAATTTAAATGTTTGATAATCAGTTTCCATGTATTAAGTAGTACCATTCCAAGTGTTTGAAAATTCTCTTGGTAAAATAATTACATATCTAAATGTTAAGCATTTTTTAAAAGCTATTTTAAAATAGAAACTAAAGTGAAAAACTATTATGACCCCAATGGAATAAATATGATACAGGTAATAAAATACACCCAAGCTATGATTGCAAGATGCTATTCTCCCAAAATTAACATCCTTATGATTCTATATTCACAACACTAAATGACATCTGACCAGTATTTATAGCTCAAAAAATATGACTTTATGAATTCTACATGTTTTGTGTTATTATGTGCAAAGCACTGTTAAAGTAGATGCTATAGAAATGAACTCAATGTAGATTCAGAAGTAGAACACATAAGGCCTCTGTTCTTATGAATATTTTAAATGAAGACCAGGAAGTGAGACAAACAAGAGTTTGATAATGTTATAAGACAATGCAAAATATGACAGCTTATATACCAGTTGAGAGGCATAGAGAATAGCAACAGCAATTTTAGCAAAATGTGAAATAAAAGCATGCTGGCTTGGTCTGATAAGTTAAAAGAGGCTTAATCTTCTCAACTATAAAGCATGCATAGGATTTCGATAGACAGAAAGACTAATAAAAAGTGCCACAAGCAAGGATCAGTCAACACTAGCTAAAAATGTCTGTCTGAGGTACAAGGCTTGTGTGTATGACAGTGAGTTATAAAATACCCAGGACAGGGTTTCAACCCATAGGTGATCACGAGATGTTGAAAAGTAAACGGACAAACGAAAGGTAAACTTTTAGAAAGCTTAATCTTAAAGGGGAATGAGGAGGTGAATTAGATGAAGGCCAAAAAAGTAAAATGTACATAATCAAATAAGATAGAGAAATACATAACCATTTCTTAGGTTTCCAAGTCAAAGAAAAGCTTCTACAGAGGCTAAAATAACTGGTTATCTACATGATGAAATTTATCAATTCTTTGCTTTTTGTTTTTAAAACAACTTACATATAGTTTAGACAGTTTATTTTATTTCAACCTTTCATTTCTAGTGCCACAAAACAAACTATATTTGTGTAAAACTCTAATATAGAAAACTTAGGACAGTTGCTATTGGTCCTAAGCCTTTCTCAAAAGGAAATAAATGATGCTTCACAGTTTTATTGATTCTGTTAGTCCATAAGGGTGCCATTTGGACACTACAAGAAATCGTTTATTGGTTGGTCAATGTAACTAACCCCTACCCAAATTGAGCAATTTACTTTGTTGTTCCCTGTAGGAAAGTAATTTGTTATGTACCCTGTAAATATGCTATACAAAATGAAGCATCTCTGATATAATGGCAACTAAACTAAAATAGTAAAAATCATTACATGATTTCCAAAAGTAACATTCAAGTTTCAAAGAAAGAGTTTATGATGTTCTTCAGACTATCCATTTCTGTCCCATTAACTACATCATTATATAGTCACTAAAATTTCTTTGTATTTAAAAGTATGCCTAAAATAATAAATTTCAGTAACATTTTAAGTGCTTTATATTTTTCCCATTATCAAAGTGTATATATTTTATATGAAATTCACAGTTCATTTGACACACTAATTTAGTCTGAAAAACTCTAAATTCAATTTTATAACTCAACCAGTTTAAACATACTTTGCGAGATGTCCATTAGGGAGCCAGTAATATAATTAGTTCTTTTATGAAACTGAGATAATACTGATATAAAGTGAGTATCAATCCTGATTAATCTGGTTTTCTAAGTTGGGTTTTTGTATTTTTTTTAAAGTTTGCACTCTTTAGATGACACTTAAAAACTGGCTTATAAACATGGTACTGAAATTACTCCGATCCTAAAAGATCAGAGAAATGTTCCATATTGGAATTTAATTTCTGACTAGTGAATACATGATGCTAAGTAGCATAGACCACATTAATCTATAATGAGTCTCACTATATGCTCCACAGTAGCATGAGGCAGCAAAATATAGCAGAAGGCACACAATTTTTTGTGTGCATGTATGTGATGAGAACTTTTTTTAAATCTAGATAAATCATGATAGTTATCTTTCAGTCTTACTTCACTTAGCATAATACATATACACACAAGCACATCTTTATCCATTCATCTATCAATGGACACTTGAGTTGCTTCCACTCTTGGCTAATGTAAATAATGCTGCAATAAAAATAGGGGTGCATATATCTTTTTGAATTAGTGTTTCCACTTTTTTTGGGCAAATATCCAGTAATGGAATTACTGTATCATATGTTATATCAATTTTAATTTTTTAAGGAACTTCCTTATTGTTTTTCATAGCAGCTGCACCAACTTACATTCCCACCAATAGTGCACAACGGTTCTCTTTCTCCACATCCTTGTCTTTTTGATAACAGCCATTCTGACAGGTGTGAGATGATTTCTCATTGATTTTGCTTTGTATTTCCCTTTTCATGTGTCTGTTGGCCATCTGTCTGTCTTCTTTGGAAAAAGTATATATTCAGGTCCTTGGCCTATTTCCTAATTAGATTATTTATTTTTTGATGTTGAGGGGCAATGAATTCTTTATATTTTGGTGGTATTAGCCCCTTATTGGACATATCACTTGCAATTATATTCTCCCATTCAGTTGGTTGCCTTTTTGTTTTGTTGATGGTTTCCCTTGCTGTACAAAAGCTTTTTAGTTTGATGTAGTCCTATTTGCTTATTTTAGCCTTACTTCCCTTGTCTGGGAGAACACAGTAAAAAAAAAAAAATTGCCTATTTCAAGAGTTTACTGACTATGTTTTCTTTTAGGAGTTTTATGGTTTCAGGTCTTACATTTAGGTCTTCAAACCATTTTAAGTATATTTTTTTGTATGGTATAAGAAAGTGCTCTAATGTCATTCCCTTGCATGTAGCTATCCAATTTTTCAAACACTGTTTATTAAAGAGACCATCTTCCCCATTGTATATTCTTGCTTCCATTGTCATGTATTAACTGACCATGTAAGCATGGGTTTATTTCTGGACTTTCTATTCTAATCCATTAATATAATATATGTGCCTACTTTTTGTGCCAATGCCATACAGTTTTGATTACTGTGTCTTTGTAGTACACTTTGAAACCAGGGAGTATGAAACCTCTAGCTTTGTTTTTCTTTCTTAAGATAGCTTTGGCTACTTGGGGTCTCTTGTAGTTCCATACAAACTTTAGGATTATTTATTCTAGTTCTGTGAAAAAAATCACTGGTATTTTGGTTGGGTTGGAACACTGAATCTTTGTCCATTTGGGTAGTAGGAACACTATTTTTATCATCATCCTTCAATTTGGATTATTCTGAGATACTGCCAACCATTCCAAACGGTGAATGAGTGTGTACTGGAGATGAAAAAGGGCTGCTATTACTTACCTCCTATGAATAGTGTGAGGTATACTGGCTTTAAACAAGACAATTGAGTTAAGTTCTGCACACATACAAAGTCCTGGATCCACTGTACCTCCTGTGCTTACCTAAGAGTAAAACAGGAAGCTACCAAGAGTTAAAGGCACAACAGTGCCTCATTTATCTTTCTTTTCAGGATTGTAAATGGTATTTTAAAACACACATATACAATAAAAAGGGGAGAGTTATAAGAGAAAACAGATTATGTCAGAAAATTTTAGGCTTCCTTTCATGGAGCTCTCTAGAAATCATTTCCCACTTATGTGAGGAAATTATATTTTAAACAGTAACTATATGATAAAAACTTATTGTACTTCTATATAGAACCACATATCCTACTCACTCCAAAAGAAAGCTATTTTTTCTTGATATGTATCTGTTTATATTATTTCCACAACAGATTTGGGGCACCAAAAAGAATGATTCAAGCAGTAGGGGAGTTGACACACTGAGTCGTACTAGTCCATGTTCTTCCAAATGCCATCATTTAAATTAATTCTCAGCCACAACTGCTTCACCTGGACTCATCCGAAGAGAATGTGTTTCATGTACAAAAAGATCAACTCTTCTGGAAAAAAATATTTAAATTTCTCTAGGGAAAATAACTGACTTTAAGTTAAACATTATCTTCTTCTTCCTCTTACGTTGCTCCTTCTTCCTTTCTAAATGTGTTTAAGAGATACTATTGTAAAGAGGTGAGAAAAAGAAAAAATGAGAATCACAAAGGGGAAAAAAGTACCCTAAAGGAACAGAAGCTATGATTACATGTTCATGAAAAGAAAATGCAAAATAATAGTCAAAGAACTGAAGGAAGTTTACCAGGAAAACATAATGTGGGGATGAACTTTTTAAAATCCTAGATTAATGATTTAAAATTAAATAAAATTCTCACATGACCTTTACTATGCTTGGTAATAATGATGCATATACATTTAAATTAAGTAAACTCAAAAATACAGGAAAGCTCAACAGTGTAAAAACCCTACTGAACTGTACACTTAAAATGGTTAAGAAGATATATTTTATGTTTTTTTTACCACAATAATACAAAAATATAAAGTAAAGTAAGGACTGTGTACAACAATCTAGGATTCTTATACACAAAATAGAGGAATCAAAATGTTTAGGAGTTCTCATTTAAAATACATACCTTGATTCTGTGGGGGAAAAAATGAACAAAGAGATTCACTTATGAAAATACTATAAAGGTGTTAAGTGATTTATAGAAATTGCTGACATTCTGATAAAAGAATAGATGCTTCATTATTGTGACTATTAATTAAAACTTTAATGCTGTGAATACCAATCTATAGAGCTGGTTTTTTTGGTTGTATGTGTCTTTGTCTTTTTTAATCACATAAACACAGATATACTACACTTGGGGAAACAGATCAGCCCCATGAGGACATAAGATCTACTGTACCCATAGACCAGAGAAAGAGAATAGAGAGTACAGATATTAACCCAAGAATATATGGTCAATTAATATATGATAAAGGAGCCAAGGACATACAATGGGGAAATGACAGCCTATTCAACAGCTGGTTTTGGCAAAACTGGACAGCTACATGTAAGAGAATGAAATTGGATTATTGTCTAACCCCGTACACAAAAGTAAACTCAAAATGGGATCAAATACCTGAATGTAAGTCATGAAACGATAAAACTCTTAGAAAAAATGTAGGCAAAAATCTCTTGGACATAAACATGAGCAACTTCTTCATGAACATATCTCCCCGGGCAAGGGAAACAAAAGCAAAATGAACAAGTGGGACTATATCAAACTAAAAAGCTTCTGTACAGCATAGGACACCCATCAGTACAAGTACTACAGTATGGGAGAATATATTCATAAATTACATATCTAATAAGGGGTTGACATCCAAAATATAAAGAGCTCACACACCTCAACAAACAAAAAGCAAATAACCCAATTAAAAAATGGGCAGAGGAAATGCAAATTAAAACCACAATGAGATATCACCTCACACCAGTAAGGATCGCCACCATCCAAAAGACAAACAACAACAAATGTTGGTGAGGTTGTGGAGAAAGGGGAACCCTCCTACACTGCTGGTGGGAATGTAAATTAGTTCAACCATTGTGGAAAGCAATATGGAGGTTCCTCAAAAAGCTCAAAATAGAAATACCATTTGACCCAGGAATTCCACTTCTAGGAATTTACCCTAAGAATACAGCAGCCCAGTTTGAAAAAGACAGATGCACCCCTATGTTTATCGCAGCAGTATTTACACTAGCCAAGAAATGGAAGCAACCTAAGTGTCCATCAGAAGATGAATGAATAAAGATGTGGTACATATACACAATGGAATATTATTCAGCCATAAAAAGAAAACAAATCCAACCATTTGTAACAACATGGATGGAGCTAGAGGCTATTATGCTCAGTGAAATAAATAAGCCAGGTCGAGAAAGACAAGTACTAAATGATTTCACTCATATGTGGAGTATAAGAACAAAAAAAAAAAAAACTGAAGGAACAGAACAGCAGCAGAATCACAGAACCCAAAAATGGACTAACAGTTACCAAAGGGGAAGGGACTGGGGAGGACGGGTGAGAAGGGAGGGAAAAGAGGTGGGGGAGAGAAAGGGGGCATTACGATTAGCATGTATAATGTGGGGGAGGGGGGCACTGGGAGGGATGTGCAACACAGAGAAGACAAGTAGTGACCCTACAGCATCTTACTACACTGATGGACAGTGACTGTAATGGGGTTTGTTGGGGGTCTTGGTGAAGGGGGGAGCCTAGTAAACATAATGTTCCTCACGTAATTGTAGATTAATGATATCAAAATAATAAAAATTTTAAATTTAAAAACCAGGTGGTGCATCTAGCCATGATTTACTAATGGCAAAAAAAAAATTTTTTTAATTAAAAAATGGGCAGAGGATCTGAACAGGCACTTCTCCAAAGAAGAAATTCAGATGGCCAGCAGGCACATGAAAAGATGCTCCACATAGCTAATCATCAGAGAAATGTAAATTAAAACCACAAAGAGATATCCCTTCACACCAGTTAGGATGGCCAACATCCAAAAGACAAACAACAACAAATGCTGGTGAGGATATGGAGAAATGGGAACCCTCCTACACTGCTGGTGGGAATGTAAATTAGTTCAACCATTGTGGAAAGCAGTATGGAGGTTCCTCAAAATGCTCAAAATAGAAATACCATTTGACCCAGGAATTCTGCTCCTAGGAACTGACCCCCAAGAATACAGGACCCCAGTTTGAAAAATACATATACACCCCTATGTTTACCGCAGCACTATTTACAATAGCCAAGAAATGGAAGCAACCTAAGTGTCCATTAGTGGATAAAGAAGATGTGGTACATATACACAATGCAATATTATTCAGCCATAAGAAGAAAACACATTCTACCATTTGCAACAACATGGATGGAGCTAGAGGGTATTATGCTCAGTGAAATTAGCCAGGCGGAGAAAGACAAATATCAAATGATTTCACTCATCTGTGGAGTATAAGAACAAAGAAAAACTGAAGGGATCAAACAGCAGCAGACTCACAGAACCCAAGAATGGACTAACAGTTACCAAAGGGAAAGGGACTGGGGAGGATGGGTGGGAAGGGAGGGATAAGGGGGAAAAAGGGGCATTATGATTAGCACACAGAACGTAGGGGGGGTGGGGAGCACGGGGAAGGCAGTATACCACAGAGAAGACAAATAGTGATTCTATAGCATTCTACAGCATCTAATTATGCTGGTGGACAGTGACTGTAATGGGGTATGTGGTGGGGACTTCATAATGGGGGTGGTCTCGTAACCACAATGTTGCTCATGTAATTGTATATTAATGATATCAAAATAATAATAATAAAAAAGATCTATTGTAGATTTTAAAGTACATTCAAAGCATCAGTGTCCTCAAAACCCTGGCAAGGAAATTCCCTATCACTTTGGGTCAACATCATAAGAACCTTTAAGGGAGCTCTTCTAAAAACTGTAAGTTTTTGAAAGTTCATTATTAGATAACATAATAGACTCCTTTAATGTTAAATTAACAAGTAAAACCCATTAAATTAAAAAATAATAAACTTTCATTAGTATATTGTATATGTAATTTTTAATGTATTAGGAAAACAATTTTATTAGGCAAAAATTATGTTTACTGTTATCCATTAGGCCAAAGAAAAGTGGAAAAATTAGTGAGCTAGATACTGAGTTAATGGAGAAGGAAAATATAAAAAGAAGGGAAAAAAAAATTCCCAGACATAAGGGTACATTCATTTTGAAACCCTACAGATCAAAAAAAAAATTCCAAACAGAATTTAAAACAGTATTTCTGGAAACCAGATTCTGTTCTAAAACTCTGAAAGAGCTCAAAGGTCATCCACCCATATAAAAATCACTATTAAAGTTCTCTATTATTCAAAAAGAATGAAAAGGAATATTATATTTAACACAGAAATTAGAATTTAATATTTTAACATGTGCTAAGATTAGTTAGGGGTTATGCAGAGCTGAGCATACATGCAGCCAGTTCCCAAGGAGCAACTCAGAAGTAGAAACCACCTCCCCCCACCCCAAAAATCCTACTCTTCAGTAAGTGCCACAAATGCTCATTTGGCCTGTGCAAAATTTATCACACATTTATGTGGTGGGTATGAAGGGCAACAGTAGAATTTATACTCTTCTCATAGGCACTACACTTCCATCATTTAAAAAAAGTATCCAAAAGCATGGCTTTCCCAATGCTTTTATTTTATGAAAAATAGTATTGGCAACTAATATGAAGTTTGGTAAGTTTTAACAAACACGTAACAAATGTGTATTACTATGGCAGTTAATATAAAAAAAACTTCCATCTTTCCAGAAAGTCCTTTATGACCACTTATCATCTATTTTTCACTCCCATCACCCCTGGTATCTATCTAAATTTCTATCTAATTAGTCAACCACCTGTCTGATTTCTATCACTACAGCTTAGTTTTCCCTGTTCTAAAGTTTCATACAGTACATGCCTGGCTTCTTTTATTCAACATTAACATTTTTGAGATTCACCCATGTGGTTGTTATGTTTATACTGGTTTGTTCTTTCTTATTATCAATAGATATTATAATTTATTCAACCATTTACCCTGCTGAAGGACACCTGGGTTTTTCCCAGTTAAGGGCAAGTTAAGAAGAAAGCCACTTGGAACATACATCTATCAGTCTTTCTGTGGACATGTGCTTACTACATTACTCTTAGATAAACCATGAGTAATACGGTAAGAGTATGTAAAACTTCACAAGAAACTTTCTAAGAAACTGCCAATCTGTTTCCCAAACAGATTGATAGTGTGGTAATTTTGATATACCAGCAAAGAATGAGAGAGAGAGTTTTTTCACATTTTCCCTTATACTTGGTATCATCTGGTTTTAATTTATCTATTCTATTTTATTGTGGTTTTAATTTGCATTTCCCGGATGGTTTATGATATTAAGCATCTTCTCCTGTGCTTACTGGCCATTTGCATTACCAACTTTTTGTGCAGTATCTGTTTAAATCTTTCAAACATTTTAAAAGACTTGGCTGATGTCTTATTAAATTATAACTCAAGTTCTTTACATATTTTTAGATACAAAGCCTCTGTATTGTGATTATTTTCTCCCAGTCTATGGCTTGCCTTTTCATTTTCTTAACAGTTTCTTTAGAAAAACAGATGGCTTTGATTTTGATAAAGTCCAATTTATCAATTTTTTTTCTTTTTTAGTTAGTGCTTTTTGTGTTCTAAGAAACAGCTGCCTATCCCAAAGTTCTTAGGGTCCTGGTCCCATGTTTTCTTCTAAACTTTTTATATAGTATTAGCTTTTACTTTGGTCTATGAGCCATTTCAGATGAAATTTTATGCATTTTTTGAGGGAAAGGATCAAGAGAACAAGGTTCATTTTTTCCCACACCAATATCTTGTTGTTTTAAAGCCATCTGTTGATCAAAAAGTGACGGACCATATATAAATGCATGTGTATATTTTCAAGTTCTATTTGTTCCACTGATAGATATGTCTGTCATAATGCCAAAACCACACTATCTTGACTCTTGAGGCTTTATAATAAACCTTGAAATCAAATCAAATAGCATAAGACTTCTAAGGTTGCTCTTCATTTTCTAAATAAATTTTGGCTGCCCTAGGTGTTTACATTTCCTATTAATTTAAGCACTAGCTTGTCAGTTTATGTAATTTTTTCACTCACTTCTGATTGAAAAAAAAGTAGCTTGGCAAACAGTATTAAAAACATAACGCTATTTTAGCTCAATCAAGTCTATAAAGGTACATCATAAAAGAAACTGAAAGCATGTACAACAGTATGTAAAATAGTTCTCTCTAAAGGGTGAGATTACAAAAGATTTATTCTTTTTACTGCCTCTATTTTTCAAACACAATTTTTTAAGGTAAAAGTTATATATAATTAATAAACATAAACCTATACAATAACTTAAGAGGAAAAAAATCATATGCAGTCATCCTATTTCTTCATTCTTAATCTCAAGTATTACATGTAAATGAGAAAAAAAGGTATGAAATGATTCGCTGTAAACTCAACTCTCCTTAGGAGAGAGGACTGTTCCAAGGAGAATAAAGGAAAGACTTTCACATTTCACTGTACATACTTCTCTAATGTTTATTCTAACGATCATATTCTATGTGTTTCAGAAAAATTGAAATATTCATCAATAAAAATAAAATACATGTATTAGATGAACTGAAGACTGACGAATAGATTCATCCTAGAGGAACGTTACTCAACTGCATGTTTGTCGTTGAGTCTCAAGCTAAAGAAAAGCCTTTGCTTGGCCTGGAATTTGGCTGTGGCATCAGGTGAGACAGTTACTTCAGGAAATCCCAGAAGAAGTCTTCATGCACCCTTGGGAATCAGAAGCAACCAGAATATGCTATTTCAATAAACAACCTAAAACAGCTAGAAATTAACACTCAAAGCCAGAATAATGAAATTCAGAAGATAAAGGGCTGTGACTTGCTATGTTTGTGATATTATTGTTAAACATAAACAATATCCCCGGTGATTGCGTGGTTGCTACTGGTGTCCAGCCCACATTTTGTGGTACTGAATCAGGAGTGATTCAGACTTAGGGACTGATTAGTAAATCACAGAGAACCTGTGAGGGATTCTTCCACACCCAGCACAGTTCTCAAATGCTACGGTGTCATAGTACTTTCTGGAAGTCATAGCACTTTCTTAGGAACACCACCCTTACCGAATATGAAGTGTCAATATATCTAATTCTACTCTATAATCAAGAAAACTTTTGCTAGCAGAAAGATATTACATACATAAAAACATACTGAAACATAAAATTTCATATGCTCATCAAAGAGATAGCCCTAGTGAATTAAGCATGAGCTTTCCTACTACTACCTATTTGCTCTTTCTACTTTATCATCTGACAGATACTAAGATTCAACAAAAACTTGAGGAAAAATTAAGGAAGAAGAAATGTTAAGCTGAGAAAACCCTATTCTTTAATTTATTTGGGAAAATATCCTTCCATTGGGTTTTAGCAACAAAATACTTCAGTCCATGCCAAGTTGTCTGAAAGCCATTATTCCGTAACACACCAGTAGTGAAAATGGCATAAAAGAAAAAGGGCAGGAGTGGAAGAAGTATGTCCAAATACAGAATGTAGCGACAATTTTATAACATTCACTAGAAGGCACACTATCACTTCCTAGTTTAGGACTAAGCACCCTCAAAATTTAAATAGGCCAGTAGCTGGTCTCCTTCAGGGAGAGTAACTGATATTATCTAAGTTTTCTGAGCATAACCCACAGTAAAAATGTATTTTCCACAGTGATCTAATACATATACACACCCCTACCTACACACACACACACACACACACACACACACACACACAGGGTGTGAGGAGGGCACATGCACCTACCTTTATAATTTGCATATGCAGTTTATCCTTGAATAACAAGGGAGCTGAGGGCACCAAGCCCCAGGCAGTCGAAAACCCAGGTGTAACTTTTGAGCCCCAAAACCTTAACTATTAACTGTTGACTGGAAGCCTTACTGACAACAGAGTCAACTAACACATATGTTATATGTTGTATGTATTATTTACTATATTATTAGTATAAAGCTAGACAAAAGAAAATATTTTTCCAAGTTGTCACAGATCTCCAAAACATCTTCCAATATATTTATCAAAAAAAAGCCAGATATAAGTGGACCCACATAGTTCAAATCCATGCTGTTCAAGGGTTAACTGTACTTTTTGCAGTGCACTCTGCAATTTTTAAATTAAATTCTCTAGTTTCATTTTTAAACTGGTTATGACCCACTAAAATGATCCCCCACTAATGGGTCACAACCTACAATTTGAAAAATTCTATTGTACAAGCAAGAAAGGAGAACATGAATACATTTACCATCTTTTTGAATTCTGTTAAACTATGAAACAAGTACAAATGCAACATTATTTAAAGTTCTATAAATGGTTTACTTTACATTAAACTTCCATAGAAAATAAACCAATGAAATTCAATTTTCATAGAAAAAGGCAAAACCTACTCACCTTAGCCCAAGGTAGCAATGTTACTGATAAGTGCAGCACTTATTTAATACTATTCCCTATCAAAATCTTACACATTAATGTCTTTCATCTTCAGTCAGGGAACTCAGGGCCCAAACTGGGAAAGAGCTGCCTGAGATTGTCAATCTCATAGTC
The DNA here is from genome assembly GCF_040802235.1 of Manis javanica. Taxonomy (NCBI): domain Eukaryota; kingdom Metazoa; phylum Chordata; class Mammalia; order Pholidota; family Manidae; genus Manis; species Manis javanica. The sequence goes on from NC_133157.1 coordinate 158,379,708, forward strand.
ACCGATGATGCAAGAGCTCAGCTGGCCTGCTCTTGACCTTTGGAGCATCCTCCAAGCTTCAGCTAACTGATGGCACAAGAGCATCAATCTAAATTTTGAAAAATATATAGTGATGATCATGGCTTTTTCTGCAGTGAATGCTTATACAATGTTTTTTTTCTACACACCACGACTACACTCAACACAAAGAATAAAAAAGTGCTTTATGTATTTTTTTAAGACCTATTAATCAAGTAAGCTTCCTAATGAGTCAAAATCCATACCAAAATGTAACAAAAAAGCAAATGAAGCACCTCTAATAATTCTCATATAGTGGATAACATATTCCCAAAGTCCTGACTACATAGAAACTTTTTAAAAAATATCAGCTTATCTTTTTAAAGAAGATCTTACTTCCCCTCTATTAGAAATCTCCTATAATTCAAACACTTTTATTATTTGAAATAATTTTTAAAAAGTACCATATAATAGCAAATTTAATTAGGTATAAATAAGTAAAAATTTAATATTTCATGTGTTATATTTTAGTAGTAGCGAAACTATTCGTTACAAAGGATTAAATCTCTTAATATCCCATATCTTTAATCAGTTTGGTAATTTTTAGCTATCTTTGTAAGCAAAAATAGGTTGAAAAGCTTAAGAAAAAACCCTTCACCACATATTTTCAAATAAAGGACTTTTTGTGCTATTGCCTGGTGAACTAGAAATTTTAGTCTAGAATTCCAGGCGTTGAATTGAAAAGAATGTTCTCCATTTCCATAGTGCTGCAAGTGGAAATATGTAAATTAGTTCATGGGCAGAATCATTAATTTAGATAAAAAGTAAAAACACATTAATTTCGCACCAAAAATGTGACAGTTCTTGTACAAAATCTAAAATGAGACAGCTGCTTCTACTGGAGCTTATAAATCTGAATTAAATGGGCATAAAAAGCTGAGAATTTTAATTCTTGTTTTCCAAGAGAATGACAAGTCTGGTAAGTCAATGCTCCAATCTTGAAATTAACAATGATAAGTCTCACTGTGATTTCTATAGGCTGATATTGGCCTAATTATCAGTGCCAAAATCAGTTTGGATTTGGGTAGGAAGCAGAAAATTTTGCCTGAAGTTGGAACCACAAGAGATGAAGTAAAATGAATTCCCCTTGGTTATCTATTTCCTGGAAGATGTGGGTCAGTAACACAGCCTTAAGAGATACTGCTTACATCCCATCTCTATCAACAACCTTGAATAAATAACCACAAACTGATTCTAAAAAAGACCCAAATAATAATTTAGCAATGACTGAATATACAAGAACTTCAACAGACTTGTTATTCTGAAACACTTTAAAATATTATTTTAAATATTTCATATATTATATAAAATAATACATATTTTTAAATTTTGAAGATTTTACAGGAAAATTTGGCACTAAGTTGAGGAAAAGGGAATCATGTGTACAAATGAGAAGGACACCAGTATTTTTGAACATCTACCCAAAGCCATGACAATGGAGGAGATCCAAGCAGGTCTCTGCACAAGTGGCTGAAGTTACATGCAGAATGCAATGTGTGGAGTCTTGGCAGATAGAAGAGGCCCATTTTTTCAAGGGAGGTGGTTCATAGCTTTAAGTAGGATCTCGAAAGGATCTGGCAACTCAAAAAGTAATTTCACTGATTTGTTACCACAATCCTATGAGGTATAATTACTTCAAAAATGAGGAAATTGAGGCTCACCAAAAAAGTTTTCCCAAGGTTAACAATCAATAAAATAAGAGCAAGTGAGAATACAAGTTATTCGGGTTCCAAAGTCACAGCTCTTTAAGCTGCTATACTAAAAAATGACAACATAAAATGAGGAAACTGTTATTCAAGTTTGCTAAAAGCCCGTGATGATGCTGATTATAGTAATAGTGAGCATCTATACAACTATGTGTACCAGGCACTGTTGTCACTGCCTCATTTAATCCTCACAACAAAAGAACCAAATCATATGGCACCATTGCCATGATTCCCGATAGCTACCTGGTGGCAGAACCAAGCTTCAAAGCCATGCAGATCTGGCCCTTAGACTATGCCCTTAACCACTATGCAAGCTGCCTTCACCTCAGGAAGACCAGTGATTAAAGGTAGAAAATATGGGAAGAAGTCTTTCGTAGATAAATTAATTTTTAAGTATTTTTAGAAAATTATTATATGGCAATTCCTTCTTATTTTAGCTAAAATGTAACACCATGTAAATCTATGTTCTCAGAAATAGTTATAAGAAGAACAATTTTCTGGTTCCTAAAAGATTTACATAAACTCAAAGCATTACCCCCATCTTCGATCTAGGAAATCTATTATTTTCCACCACAATACTTAACTTGATGACTATAGGAGAAATCCTATCTTTTAGAAATGTTTATTAAACAGGCATAGCATATGACAGGGGAAGGGAAAATCAAAGTTCTCAAAATCCCTAAGAAAGATTTATGAAGTGGTTTCACTCAACCTTTTCTGCTCCCTAGCAGAGGTATCCCTTTTCTATGAATGAATCTAGACAGACAATATTATTACTTGATGGAGTCATCAGATGGCCTATCCTCCACACATCAGTCGTACATGTTATCACTGTTGCTTTATCTGTTTCTGCCATAATTTTAGTTTAGTGGAGACATTCCCTGGGTAAAATGAACTGCATTTACTGCTTATGCACAGCAAACAAACCTCAAAAGAAAAAAAAAAAGTCATCTTTGTGCCAACTAAAAAATCTTAGTTACATATTAAAATTAGAAACAAAAACAGAGTAATTTGTCTTTATCCTCTACATAAAACTTTTGAACAATTGAACTTTTGATTCTATCTTCTCCTTGTGATGATTTATGTATTAGTTTGCATATCAACTATAACTCAAATAAAAATGAACAACTGTTGGTAGAGACTGAAATGCTATTTTCTCCCATTACATTTCCCATCAAAGGATATAAAAGTGTCAGTGATTATTAAGTTTATAAATAACTCACCAAGGCTCAAAAAAAAGGCAGTCAGATTAGTTCTAAGGGATTTGAATATGCAAACATGTATTTAACATACAGTTTATGCCTTCTATAAATAAGACAGGGAACAAGTGTCAAGCAGGTTCTTATGTGAGGGAAAAAAATGAAAGTAAGTACCAGTAATGCCATAAATCAACTGCAGCTTAATAATTGAATAATATAGTATTCAATTATATATATGTATGTAATATACTATGTATATATTATATATACAAGCTTTAAACTTATTCTCAGTTTAATTTAGTAGTCATATTTATTACTTACCACTTGCTTATATATTTCACGTAACTTCTTAAAATGAGATTCTCCTAGGTTTCAGGAACTGGTTTTCAGACAAATTTAATTGTCTCTCTTCCTCAAGGCAAATTCTGATTCATTCTCTGCCCTCCCTTTTCCCTTCCCTCCCCGCTTTAAATTCCAAATGATAATGAATATAAGTAATTCATTTTCAAATTAATTTTTAACACTCACTCAACAGATTAGCATCTACAGTGCGCCAGGTACTGTGCTAGGCAAAAATGACAAGATCCCTGCCCTCTAGATTCTAAAATTTAGAGCTTTTTATTAGACTGTCTACCTCCCCAGACTGTAAGACTGTTACTGGCATTTCTTAGCATCAAGGGGGTCACTCCCTGACCCTCAGAGCAGTGATCTACTATTACCCCACCATGAAGCAAAACTTTAAAAAATTTGAGCAGCCCAGGATTTTGTTCCTTCAGTCAGGATTTGTTAATTCATATATGATACATGAAATTCTGTTCTTCATAAAATCACTTAAGAAGATGAAATGATGTACCTGGAATTTGCTTCAAAATAGTTGAGGGTGGGTAGTGAGTAAAGATATAGAGGCTCCATTCATGGGAGTTCACTTTATTATTCTGTCTATTTTTAATAGGTTTTAACTTTTTCATAATTTTTTAAACTGTGAAAGACTTTTAGCCAATACCAAAAAAATTAATTTCAGGAATTTCAGGAAACTGCACAGAAAGACAGCCCAAGAACAAGGTAAATTTAAATACATTTTAATCCACCATGGGATGCTGATCCCTAATTTTAACTCAACTATAAATATCAAGTTCCATTGTTTCAATGCTCCTTTGTTAAACTGAAGGAAGTAATGTTAATTCTATCTCATTGAATATATATAAGGACTCTGATGAAAGTTCTTATATAGAATCCTACACAGGTAAAATGCTAATGCTGTACAGACATTAACACTAATCATGGAAAAGTATTTTTGTATTTTCTTTTCCAGCCTAGCAGGTAAAATGGTGTTATTACAGCAACACCACACAAATACCAAATGTAAAATTATAATATTTTTTATGTTATTCAAGCTTTCAGAAGTGATGCTTCTGACAGAAGCTTTCAGACAGAAATGCAAAACTGAAGTGGAGATAATAAAGTATGTGACATAAAGATCCAAGCTAGATAATTTTTTAAATATAACACATTTTACTTGACATTTTCCAATAACCTCTGAAGCTCCCATTTAGAGCCAACAGCTGATCCAAATACTATAAAGTTTAAGATCTCATGGCTATATTTAAACATGCCCATAACCACAAAAAATAATATATGCAATAGCATATTACAGGTTGTAAAGCATTTAATCTATATTTTCTCATTTACTCTCCACAATCCTGTTGATGTAGGTTAGGTGAGTTACATGAGAATTTTTTTTTTTTACTGAAGTATTGTTGATATACAATCTTACATTGGTTTCAAAAGTACAACACAGTGGTTGAACAGTTACCCATTCTATTAAATCCTCACCCCTCTAGGCTGGTTACTATCTATTTTCGTAGAAAGATGTTACAGAATCATTAACTATATTACATGAGAATATTTTTAAAAGCTAGGAATTTGCCTATGCCTCCAATTCATGGGTAGAGGAGCCTGACTGAGCCCAAAATATCTAAATCAAAATTCCTTTCACTTTTCATTACCCCAACTTGCTGCTGAAGGGATTTAATAATTTCATTAAAGATACAAAAAAATCAATACATACTGAAAAAAAATTAGAACATGAGATAAGCTAAGATAGCCAAACCTGTGTTCTTGGGTAATAAGCACTGGTGAAGATCAGGAAGAATATCACAGACGGGCAAAGGCCATTGGCAAACGTCTCCTAGAAGAGTGATTGTCCTGGAAGCCGTGGAAGGCCCACAGGCCAGATGTAGAGCAGCAGTTTTCTGTCTGCAGAGCACTTTCACAACCAAGAACTTCCAAGTTTTTAGCTGGATTATAATAGCAAATTAACTGGCTAGAACAAAGGGTTATAAGGCATACTGTGAAGCTTTTATTTATTTACATATTTTGAACAGCAAAGGAAACCATCAACAGAATGAAAAGGCCACCTACTGAATGGGAGAAAATATCTGAAAATTATATATCTGGCAAGCAGTTAACATCCACAATATATAAGGAACTCAGACAATTCAAAAGTAAGAAAACAATCATATTTAAAAATGAGCAGAGGAACTGAATAGACATTTTTCCAAAGACATACAAATGGACAACAGGTACATGGAAGGCTGCTCAACCTTACTATATCATCAGAGAAATGCAAATCAAAACCACAATGAGTTATCACCTCATGCCTATTAAAATGGCTATTATCAAAAAGATAAGAAATAACAAGTGTTGATGAAGATGCAGAGAAAAGGAAATCCTTATGAGCTGTTAGTGGGAATGTAAACTGAACAGCCAATATGGAAAATAGTATGGAGATTCCTCAAAAAATTAAAAACAGAATCACCATATGATCCAGCAATCCCACTTCTGGATATACATCTGAAGAAAATGAAATCACTACCTCAAAGAAATATCTGCACCCCCACCCCACTGCCAACCCATGTCCACTGCAGCATTATTTATAATAGCTGAGACATGGAAACAACCTAAGGGCCTACTGATGGATGAATGGATAAAGAAAATGTAGTGCATGTGCACAATGGAATATTATTAAGCCATAAAGAAAGGAAGGAAACTCTGCCACTTGCAAAACATGGATGGACCCTGAGGGCATTATCCTAACTGAAATAAGCCAGAGAAAGACAAATACTGTAAGATGTCACTTATGTGTGGAATAAAAAAAATAACTAGCTCATGGAAACAGAGAACAGACTGATGGCTGTCAATAGAGGGTGGGGCAAATGGGTGAAGGTCATCAAAAGGTACAAACTTTCAGTTTTAAGACAAGTTAAGTTCTGGGGACATAATGAACAGCATAGTGACTATAGTTATCCAAATGAATTACATGAAAGAAGTTACTTACAAGTTCTCATCACAAGAAAAAAAACGTTAACTATGTGATGATGGTCGTCAACTGAACTTACTATGGTAATCACTTTGCAATATAAATGATTATGTTGCCCACCAAACTAACACAATGTTATATGTCAATTATATCTTGACCCCAATATAATGAAGTTATGGATGACCAATAAACAGTAAGATTCCATGTTGGGAAAGCTTGAGTATTTGTTGCTCCAGGCCTACCAACTCTATCTAGAAATCAAAATGCAGCTATTAGATACTATTGCCAAGGAATTCCAGAAGATGAACCAGGGAGGGAAGTTAGCATATATCTATTCTGAATGGAAATTAATTTCTTTGTTAAAATGGGTCTGATTCAAGTTAGGGCATGGTTGCATTTCAAGATAGCAAACTGATACATACCAACTAGTAAATTACAAAATGTTATCACGTTTCAGAAAGGTAATACAACTGATATGGAAAAGCAGTTTGTTCCCCAAGATTCATTTTCTAACCCTGGTTCACTGTAGGATCAGCTGTGTTAATAATGCCTTGCAATTTTGTATCACTTTTCTTGCTAAAAGCTCAAATGAGTTGATATGGCACATCAAACTACAGATGGTACTCCACAGCTCTGACTGAATAGCTCATTTGACTTACTAATTAATGCTCTTTTTTCAAGATTAAAAACAAATATTAAAAACTAAGGAAAATGGTAGAAAGATAGTCAATTTTCACATCCAGTTCAGTGACATCTATCTGAAAGGGTAAACACTAGATAGAGCACCAAGACAAACAGGGTTTCAGATATAGTGCACAGTTGTGTGCTTCCAGAAAAGTCCTGCCAAGCGACTAAGGCAATAGGGAAATGAAGAGGGTTGGGCAGTAAATGAGGTTCCACTATTTCCCATGTGAATGTGCAACAATAAGACCTAAAAGGAAAAATGTTCACCAAGGAGGAGCTAGACCTGGAACTGTCATCTCCTTCTTAACCTGTAATTCCCCATTGAAGAGAGACCCATGGTCAGAAGCTTGACTGAAAGTGAAGTAATCATGTTAAGTCTGAAGTATAACAGTGTTACTGAGATTTACATATTTAAATCATAGTCCTTTAAACCAATCATTTTTAAATGGTTATATTCTATAGGTAGAGGTAGATTACAATCATTCTAGAAATTTCCTTTATGCTATTCACAAATGCTCTGTTCACACTCTACTAATAAGAGAAGGCATTTATTCCTTTGAACTTCATAAACAGAGCTTCTGAATGTTCTTTACTGGTAACTGTAACTATCTCATCTCTCTCTGTGGATTCAGAAATTCCACATTAGGGAATTTAGCTATATAAAGTTTGCCATCACCGCTACATAAATTAGTGTACTCCATTTGTGGTAGTAAATGTGGGCAAACCTAAGTGAATACAGGCATTCTTCATTATGGTTTATGAAATGTCAATTTATCTGTGGAATAGGCCAGATACTGAAATATTCAAGAGTCAATTTATCCCTATGGAAAACAAAACTATTACTGATGATCAGATTTAACTAAACTGTACAATGAAGACCACTGAGGTGGAGAATGACTAAAGGGACTTGCTTTCCTTGGTTTTTCAAGTGGTTCTGTAGCACCTGTTACAGGATTACAGACAGCTTCAAGCTCCAAGAAAAACAAATACCTGATTTTGGTGCATTATAGCCAACCATTCTTAACAAGACCTTCATTTTTTTCTGAGGAAATTACTGTATTTTAAGGCACAGTCTGAACTAGTCTAAAAAAACCCTCAAGTCTTATATAGTAATTATCTCAAAAGAAAAGGGGTTTTAAATAATAATCAAAACCAGTCAAGTGATTCCAACACTAGATATTTCTTTAAGAAATCTAAGTATAATTTCTTTGTAGAGAATACCATTGTTCACTTCTAAGATCAATACTTAGATATGTCAAACAAGCATTGAATCTCCCAGGTTAATAAAGGGTGAATTTTATGTACTTTATTTTTCTGATATTTTTAATATAATTAAAATGTTCCACCACCTCTGAATAATTTTAAAAATAACGCCCCCAATTTTTCCAAAACATAAGGAGCTTCAACCCTATTGACTTAAATCACCCTCAGTCTCAGTCTTCTGCATAAACATCAGTGACCTGCTTCACCTTCAATTACCAAGTGACCACATGGCTGTAAAAGACAAGAATGTGGGTAGACCAAATGATACATCAAATAATTTTGTTCTCCCCAATCCCACATGTTGAGAATCACTGAATTAGACCTACTAGGTGCTAAAACATTATGTGATTATTATCATTCTATAATCAGAATAGTAACACATTTACTCTAACAGCTGAAAATTACTGTGTCCTTACAGACTCTGTAACACAGAGTGCTGCAGAGCACTTTGTATTTCTAGAACATGCATTAACTGATAAAGGAAGGTAGCTTAAAAATCTTAACAATAATTTCACATAAATGGTTCTAGTCTTCGGGATTACATCCTAAGTAGTTCCTTGAATCAAGCTCAACTTGAAACTAAAATATTCTACTCTGAATTGCAATCCCAAAAAACTAATCAAGATCTGATAAACACCAATTATGTGTTTAACACTGATCATGAAGGAAATCCAAAGTAATGATAATAACAGTGAACATTTAAGGAAATTGGGACACAATGTCACACTTGTTCAAATGATGGAGGCAGACCACAATTCAGACAACGCCTCTCTAAAGTGCTACTCCAAACCAACTTCATACAATTAAAAACTCCTGCACTCAAAAAAACTCCAAAGTTTGCAGGATATGTAATATTAACATCTTCCAACACAGCATGCTACCAGTTATTAGTAAATTCTCTTAGAAGAGTTTTACAGCCCTGCTGCTGCCCTTCAGTGACATCATCTCATAAAAGTGACTGAACTAATGACAAGATCTTGAAAGATTTTACTTTCATTTTATCCTTAAGACTGAAATGCCTCTCCCAAAAGGTTAGTCTATGGTTGGTGGTAATTTAAATGTCATTATAGTTAATTTGGTGTGTGGTTTTCTTATCTTTCTTCTACTGAGATATTTCTTAACATGAAAGAGTGAGCTCAAATAGTACATGGACACTGACAGCAGTCTTGACTGGTAATCTCCACACTAACTGCCCCTAACCCTCTACTCATCTCAGGTTCCTGGTATTCCCAGTGGAAGGAGGGTTCCATGCCCATACCTCGGCTCAAGACCATGACCAGAGTACCTTCAACTCCAGCTTCCCACCATACCTATGAGAGTCACTTGAAGAGTCTCTTTAAAGAAGCAAGAGACCCACCCATACTTTTCTAAGTCTCAATAAGACCATGGAAGTTCCATTTTGATAAGCAAAGCAGACAATTCATGCACTCCAAAATTTGGACTAGAGACTCTGAATAAGAACTCCATCATCGATACTCCCACCACATGAAAAGCAGCAACTTTTAAAAAAGCTACTTAATCTATGACATGATCTGCTGAAGCAGCACCATTCAGGAGCTTTCAGAGGGGCCTGTGTTAATTATTACTCATTTCAGAAGTGGCTTTCAGGGCTAACTCCCTAGAAACATTTCTGGTAAAACCAACAGTCCAAAAATATATGTGATTATCATTTAATCAAGAGTTCTACACAGTAAATACATGAATAGGAAAGGAAAATAATAAAAGGCCACATTTTTCTCTATTTGAGAAAGATAATTACAGAATTTAAAGAAAAATTTGGGGAAGATTAACGTCCTGCAATCCTCCTTAGTGATAAACAGAAAATCATCTAATTCATTCTGGTTTCATTAATAGTAAAACCTTCTATTTGATCCTCACCACTCTGTGTATTTTATTATTATCCCCATTCAACAAAAACAGAAATTGGGACTCTGAAACATTAAATCACTCGGTTAAGGCAACAGGTCTAACCATAGGCAATATATACTTAATAATTATTAAGGTTACTTTTAAACCACACAAATTTCCTCTGGTTAAAAAACAAAAGTCTAAGTTTTTATCAGTAAGTTCTTCAACCCATCTATCTAAAATTCCATTAGATACAGTTTAAGAATGTTACCATGCTGTGAGGAAGCTCAAGCGAAGCCATGTGGAGTTATTCTAGCCTTAACTCAGCTGAGGGCCTAGCCACCAGCCTCCATCAAACTCCAGGCATGTAAGTGAGCAAGCCTCCCACTGATACCAGTGAAGAGTGCTGATTCAGCCCAGGCTTTCAGTCTTCCCGAGCTGAGATGGCAGGCAGGACGATGCAGATAAACTTACCCATCATGCCCTTCCCAATCCTAGGCAGAAACATTTGTGAATTTGTGAACATAATGCCCCTACGTTTAAGCTGGTATATTATGTAGCAACAGCAAGCAAAACTCCCTAATCCAGAATACAAGCAAGAAATGAAAAGGACACAAGAATAAAAAGGGCTTCTTTCTAAACATTCAAACTAAATGTCCCAAATTCTCTGCTCTAAAGTTAGATTGCTAGCTTTAATGCTAAGAGTTTCAGAGTCTCCAGCAGATCTTACTAATAAAAGTGCATGTAAAATAGGAGGAAGTAGCAAAATACTATAACATTTTCTATCTTCATCCTATGAACATGACTCTCTTGATAATGCCTTCCCTCTTCTCTGATGGAAGTCTCAGTCAGCCTTTGAGGTGCAAATCAAACACCACAGCAGCTGAACCCTTTCCTCACCTTACAAAACGAACTGTTTGCCCCCATAAAGTATTCCTGGCTCTCTACTCTAATTTTCTATTCTAATGCATATATTGTAACTACTTATCCATATGACTCTTCCTTCCCTAAATTGTGAGGTATTCAAGGAACAGGGCCATTTCTTTTCAAGTCTTTGTATTTTCATTGCCTGGTATATATAGGAAGTGCTCATTAAATTTCTGCTGAATAAACAAACAAACCTGATTATCTGATTTCCAAACTCACAGCAGATAAAATGCAGAAAAGCAGAAAGGAGAAAATGGACTGTTATTAACCACACACACACACACACACACACACACACACACACACACACACACACACAGAAAAAGGCAAGTCCAGGAGTTACCCAGAGTTCTACAGTGTGGGGCCTGTGGTTTAGTTATTTATTGGAGAGACAAACAGATCAGTATCTCAGAATATCTCACGGACCTCAATGAATTTTAGCACATTTCAAATCAGTTTAGAAAACAGAAAAATAGTTCATACTTTAAAACTATTATCTCCTAAATGACTAATCTAAATATTTGAGCTGCTTAAAGGAATAAAAAATTAGATACACAAGGACTCATTTTCTGAGGATTTTATATAACTGATGCTTTACAAAAATACCACCTTTTTATATTATATTTGGCCCTGCCCCAGCTCCGCTGCCCTTAATGTCCCTGTTTTGGTTACATTTCAGAATCCTGAAGTACCTCCATCCCAGCTGACAAGCTGCTACCATCTCTGATTGGGATATAGCATAGAGCCACTTAGAAATGCAACTACAGTACCTTTTATCCAAACCTCTCCAATATGCTAACATTTTTTTAAATTAAGGTATCATTGGTAAACAATCTTGTGAAGGTTTCACATGAACAGCACTGTGGATTTCAACATTCACCTATATTATCAAGTCTCCCACCCCACTCATTGCAGTCACAGTCCATCAGCATAGTAAGATGCTATAGAGCCATTACTTGTCTTCTCTGTGCTGCACTACCTTCCCCGTGACCTACCTATATTGTGATTGGAGATTACAGTGCCTCCTAATCCCCTTCTCCCTCCCTCCCTACCCATCCTCCCCCACCCCTTCCCTTAGGTAACTGCTAGTCCCTTCTTGGACTATGTGATTCTGTTGCTGTATTTCCTTCTGTTGTATATGCCAACATTTTTTAAAAGCAGTGCAATATATACAAAATGACAAGGACAAGAAGGATAGCATCTAGTATGTCTATAAGACATTTCAGGAAAGTTTTGCAAAAACAACAATCAGAAAAATAGGATTTCGGAGTCACTTATTTTAAATTCTCATCATCTTAAAATTGCCTGTATTTGCTAACTAAAGAGGCCTATATGTACAATCCCACTTTTCTTTCCATTCCTACTGTCTCTTTATATATCTCCTAAGCATATGTATCCCAGTTTAAATATTAATTCAAGATAAATTCTCATTATTCCTGAGTAGCATGTTTTGGGTTTTTTTGTTGGGGGGCAAGGGGATGCAGTGCAGAATCCATGGCCATTAGCCTAACAATGCTCCACCTCCAAGAGTATTACTTTGAGTACAAGAAGAAAATTTCAGTTTTTGTCTTTGCTTTTTTTTCCTGAAGTCTAAAATTTTCAAGCTGAGAGTTATCCTGGGAGTATTACAATTCTTGTGTTATTTGTTTTCTTTGAGTGCTGGTGTTTTTCCCACCCACAACGCTTACACTGAGGCTTCCAGACCTACATTAAGAATAATTACTACTTCTCTACTGGATTATGCAATGACTAACCAGTACCTCTCTGGTGTGCACTGCATGTCTGTCAATGATTTTTACCTTTACACTCTTATTTCTCAGTGATAATGAACCTCAGATCTCCACTGTGATTCATAAGGGAAGAAAGGGCTCTAGTATGCTTTGATAAGGTTCTAAAATAGGAAAGAGATGAGGAGGTTAAAAAGACACTAAAGCTGAAAATCAGATAGGAAAAGTCAGAAGGGAGAACAAATGAAGACACTGCAAAAAAAAAGAGAAAGGAAATAGAAACCTTCCAATTCAAAATTATGAATTAGTCAAATGAATTCAAGAAACTAAAAAAAAAATTTTTTTTTAAAGAAAAAGAAACTCAAGTTGCCACACTCCAAAAAACCCCAGGAAATGTTTCTGTATGTATGTACATATGTAGAATATTTCTATAATGTTACTCCACAGAAGTATTTGGATAAAAGTTTTCTACTTAGTCAAGTGTACTATAAAATCAATGTCTTAATCTTAACCCCCTCCTGTGCCTAAAACAGAAATCTACCACTTCTTAGGAGGAATAAACTCCAGTTCTCTGCTGCAAACATTCTCACAGGCTGATATTATTACTCTGTGTTTGCATCCCTCATAGTATGAGGTATATTTCCTTATGATGCATTTACAGGAAATATTTCTAAGCCCAGACCTAAAAAGACTTCAGAAAGGATAGGCCAAGAAAAGGTCTTCAGCCCTGACCAAATCCATTAATATACTTAACAACTTAATTTCCTAACACTTCTGGTTACACAACAATGTGAATTCACTTAACACTACTGAACTGTGCACTTAAAAAATGAGTAAGATGGTAAACTTTATGTGTTTTACCACAATCAAAATTTTTTAATTTAAAGAAATAAACATTAAAAAAAGTCAATGTCTTAACAAATCAAAACTTAGAGGAACTGTTTAATATTAAAAGAGACTACAGAGCCAAATGCAATGAGTGAACTTGATTAGACCCTGTTTGAAACCCAAAGCTCTGACAGTTTGGGGGGGACAAATGGAAAAATTCAGAGTTGATATTTAATGATATTAGTGTTCTTAGGTTTAATAGTAATACTATGTGTGGTTATATAAGATAATGCCTCTAATTTACAGCAATGTGTGCTTTATGGATAAAGGGTCATTTGTAACTTACATTCAAATAGTTCATCTAGTACACACACACACACACACACACACACACACACACACACACACACCACAGAGAAGAGGGAGAAAGAAAGAGAAAGCATGTACAGCACTGAAGTAGTTGTTACTTAGCCATTTGTTCTACTCCATTATTGAAGCATCACAGGATCCGAGAGAGAAAGAGAGAGAGAAAGATCTGTGACACTGCCCATCACAAAGCACCACCCTGCTTTTCCACCTGACCTGTATACTGTTTCTACTACTTAATACATAACTGGCTGGTGACACAACATGAAGAGATGATAACCTTCTCTCGATAACCTTCTAACTCAATCTGCAAATAAAATGATCCCACAAAATAAGGAACTATTTAGAGATTTGGTAAGAAGGCTAAGAATATTTTCTGCAAGTGTTGTCACAGTATATTATTAATGTGTGGACTGTAGGGCTTTTCTCTTTGGATACTTGTATAATTTCATTATCTACTGAGCCACCAGCCCTTCAAGTGGCACTTTCATTCTTTTTTAACACTTCTTCAATTGAAATATTTAAGTGTCAATCCTGGTATACTTTCTTTGTGTTTGGTTTTGTTTTATTACCTTTCTAGAACTACTGAATTTCCCTTACCTTTTTTCTCCTCTTTCCACTATAAACAGAGATTAGTAATCCCTCTTCTCACCATAGTGTCAAAATATTCTGCAGGGGAAAAGTTAATAAGCCCGGGTGTGGAAAATGTTCAGTTTTACTGAGGCAACAAAACCAAAAATTTACGTCTCTAGTGTTTCTGATTTCAGGTAAGGAGACTTCCTTCTTTTTCTATAGAACATTTTTTTGAAAATCTGTAATCAATGTTAATAAGCACCTTATTGATAACTTTGAATATTGTTGGACCCCATCTTTTTGTTTTGATTGTATATTTTGCTGTTAACTAAGTCAGTAATATAAACCCCCAATAAACTGAGTTTATATAAAAGGATTACTTTCTAAAGTTTAGAATGTCTCATTCATTTTCTCTAGGCAAATCAAAGAGAATAGCTTATATGGTTAACACATGCTCACAGGAGGTCACAAAGAACAGACTAACAGAGTCAAAAGCTGGTGTAAGAGATGGACCTATTTGGTAGGTGTGTAGAAATACCGTTTTGTAGTGATTGGCAAATTATATTATTATAAAAGGGTATTTTGGGAAGATCAATCTATTAATGACTTTCCTTGAAAGAGAATTTGTTAAATCAATCCAAAAAACAGTTTAAAAATGAAACCCTTAAAGCTGTTCTATATGCTATTTGGAAAAAGAGGAAAAATGAATGAAAATAGACACATACTCCCTCTCTCTCCACTCTGTTCCTCCAATTTTTGCAAAACAGTAGGAAAACAGGTACAATTTTCCACTGTACTTGTTTCACTCAGACAAGCCAATGCACACAATCATTTTAAGCACTTTTATACAACAAAATAGACAAATTTTAATGCCAGTTTAGTCAAAGCATTTTAGTCCATGGTTTTTCTCCTTGACATTAAATTTCAAAGGAAGTATACCAAGCATTCTAATTTACTAACATGTTATGAAATAATCCTTCATTTATCTAAACCTTAAAAAAAAAGTCTGTACAAGCAGCGTATTCCACTTAAAGTAACAAGAACATAAGCTAACAACCCGGTAGTATGTCCTTAAACTCTTTCATGCCCAAAAGATACGTACCTGCTACTTTCAATTTATTCTGTATATACCTTCAATCATTTATAGATTTCAGTCAAGGCTATTCTTGTGCACTGATTATTTTCCATCTGCATGGTCCTAACCTCTTTAAAAGCCTAGATTCAACACAACTCCTCTCTAGACTGTCTCCAGTTTCTTTCTGAATGACTTTCCTGTCTTTTCCCCCATTATACACTCCATCCCTTTCTTGAAGAGAGTAAACATCTATGAACAATTGAGGCAGGTCCAGAAAATCCGGAGTGAAGCTGGTACAGACACCTGAGACCTCAGTAGGAAATTTCTCAAGAAAGGAATAGAAAAGGGCTTGCACAGCCAGGAAAACTCTATCCCCTGGTGAGAAGGCATTGGCTTCCCTCATTCCTCTGAAGGCCAAGCCAGGTGAAGGCAAGAAGCACAGCCCTGACAATCACAAACCCCAGAAGGCCGTCCCCCGCCTCATCTAGTCTATCTGCTCTTCGGTAGAGTAGTCCCCTCATTTCTCACCTGCAAAAGGGAAAGGAACCTCCCACATGCTCAGGACGGTAATACAGAGCACGGAGGTGGAAGGGCTGTGGGGCTCAGTGGTGCTTCAAAGGCACAGGCCATCAGCACTGCCATCCTGTTCCAGAATTAAGGATGCAGAGATCAGAAGAACTATACATGAGAGCCGGCCAGCTTCTGGTGGGAGATTCCAATGCAGAAAACAATCATGCAGGTGAGCACCTGGGACCTCAGTGCCCTGGGACTCACCCCATGCTCCATCTACCACAGGCTCTTCCTTCTCTTCCAGCAGCTGCCTACAGTGATGAGGAGTGAAAAGAGGCAGAAAGTAGCTGAGGGCCTCTTCTAGTGAAAATCAGGATCCCTGTAGGCGGCCAGCTCCCCTGCAGCCCACATGCAGGGCCAGGTAGATGTGACCAGGCCCAGATCCTTCCTGCACAGGGCTTCTCTCGCCTGGTGCTGAAAATCTGGGGCTCCCTTCTCCTGACTCTATTTCCTCATGAATACCTTTTCTCAACATGAGAATATTTACTATTACAATGAGATCAACAGTGCTTACAAGAACGCTGTTGTCTTTACATGTGTCCTTTAACCAGAAAAGGACAATGCCTCAGTTTTGTTTACTGATGTCCTTCAAGTCCAGGCATTTTATCCATTTTTGTCCCTGTCAATTGTTGCTGTCACTATGTTCAGTTCACTATGAGTATCATGCTATTTTCTTGTGTTCTATCTAAAGCTTAAAGCCTTTCATTTATTAGAATTCTTAATTGTACACAGCTCTTGTTTATAATACAAGATACTGCAGCATAAATAAAAAATCTTTATGTTAATTCCATTTCTTACACTGGGTTCTATGATTTATACCTATTTATTTAGAAAAGACGCTGGTGGTGCAATACAATAAAATGACATTTTTTTTAATGGAATAAATATTTTTACATCACACTTTTACAGAAAAGCCTTAAGGGATTATGATACCAATATTAAACAGCAACGAGGAGACCTGGTATATAATAAGTCTCAAAATAGAATTGCAGAAATTGAAAATACAATACACTACCACAAACTCCAAGAGGCAGGCATTCCTAAGACTTTAGGGGTTTGGTTATAATTTTCACCAATTTTAAATCACCTTCATATTTCCAACATACACCATTTGACCACTTGAATCTAATGAACACTTTCAAGACATCTAACACTACGGAGTCTGTGACAATTTCCTTAAACAGGAGAGAAATAAAATACATAAAAGCTAGGGAATGTAATACTTAATCCAAGAGACACTTTTAGACAGCAGAGACTCAGCCACCAAGTCCGCTGGACCACCATGTTGTCTAGCAACCAACCAACTTCCAAGCACAAACGGGCCCATTACAGCGCCATGCCTGGAAGTGGCCTGTTTCCAACCGATGGCTTCCTGAACAAACAGAGCGCTTCTTCACAAAGCGTTGTTAGCAGAGTAAATCTGTTTGATAAAGAGAGAAACTGTAGATCATGATCATAAGTGAAACTCAATGAGAGTAACAGACTGACCCCATAATCCTGACTGTGCTCCCTTCACTGCCACCCATCTTCCATCTTCGACAGTAAGAAAAAAATTGAGAAAGCCAGGAAAGAAGAAGGACAAAATGTACACCCAAACTGAAGTATCTGAAGTTGTGCCATTATTTATCATTCCACCCTCACTTCAAAGTACTGAGCCATGCTGGAGCTTAGCCTTAGTGCACAGCACACCCTAGCCCACATCCACACAGGCGGCAGGCACAGGACAGCAAAGCCTCCTCAAGCACCCTCAAGACCCAGTGCCTGTCTCTGTAACTATCACAACCAGACTGCAGTATCAAGGAATGCTATTATGTAAATCTGTAGAAATTTATATACTCCTGACATTCAGATTTTTAGTAAGGAATTTCATATACTTTAGGAATATAAAAAAATACACACGCCAAAGAATTTGCCACCTATGTGCCAACAATAACCAGAGATGATTACCTAATAAACATATTTATGAACAATTATATAGAGAGAGAATATATATACAAGCACATTAAATTTTTTCTTTTCATGTTATCCATGTAACTACCTAAATTTTCCATGTCACTTGACTCTAACAATGGCCTAGAAATGACTCAAGTAAAGATATAGGTTCTTCTAAGATAATGCAATTCAATTTCTTAATTTACATTTTGACAAAAACTGAAAGCTTTGTATTATTAAGCATATTAACAATGGAATCTGAAATTTTAAGATAAATTAATATTAAATATTCTAACAAAAGCTACTGTAACACCAAAGGCAGGGAAGTCATTTCATCTTTGATTCATGAGCTGCTTTATAAGCAGAAATTATCTGCTAGAAAAGAGAAGCTTCATGTAGACGAGTCCTTCAACGGGCAGAGATCAGTCAGGCACAGGAACTTCCAGAACTCACACTCTACAAGTTAAGCCTTGGAAGATGTGGGATCACATTTCATATGGACACACTAAATGAATAATAGAAAATACCATGCACTGCATTTTCATCCGTGACAACAAGTCTGCAGTCCCCAGCATCTGGACCACAAAAGCAGTGCATGCTGATACCTACACGTGTATAGGTGAGAGAGTTCCCTGAAAGCTCTCCTCGCTCCCTGCAAACAATTGAGCAGACAGAAGAATTCCACAAATAGCAGAGCTGAAGTCAGATGACTGAATATATTACCAGCCTCCTTTTGGGACTACAATATCTCGACACCAAGTCATCCATGCTATACGGATTGCAAAAAAATCTTCAAAACATGGATCACACAATCACCACCTAATTATTACACATATTAGAAGTAAATACATTTTAAAGAAATAAGAAGCCAAATATCTGTATCAGTGTTTCATCCTTTCTAAACCTATATTCCCTATAATGCTCTCTCAATCTATTTTCTACCTATCCCCCACAATCAAGTTTTCTTGACCTTATTTTCTGAGCTTTTGTGCAAAACAATGGGCAACCTGAATATGCTTTTTCCAAATACACTCCTATCCTTTCCCATTTCCCCAGTGGAGAATTACTGATCTTTAGCTCAACAAAGCACTGGCTAAGACACATCCACACTACACTGAGAGAAGTGTAGCCTACCAGCTACTAAGAACACAAGTTAAAGGGACAGGGCTAAGGGATAATGTTTTCCTGGGTTCAAATTCCTCTCCAGAAGTCTGGCTGTGTGACATTTGGCAAGGTGACAGCTCTGTGCCTCCACTTCCTGAACTGTAAGAGGAATGATAACAAGAGTTCCTACCTACCTCACTATGATACTGGGCGCAACTTACAAAAGCACACCATAAGGGTGCCTGTGCCCTGCACCAGGTTTTTAGTAAGGGTTCAGCAAATGTTAGTTGTCTGTACTTCATCCATTACAGCTTATTTTTCTGAAAACTAAAAGAAAGAATCCTGCAAGTTAAGAATTGTTAAACACTGGCCTGATGGCAAAAAAAAAGCTGCAGATAAGTAGTATCTGTCCAGGTAGAGGCCTGCCTTGAGGCAAGGATTTGAGGGCTATCTATTGATATAATTTATAGGACTGTAACTATTCAAATCTATTCATCCTTTTTTATGGACTACACAGCTAAACTGAGAACCATAGAAGAAGCCTGAAAACATCCAGTTTTATCAGATTCCTAACAGGAAGACATTCTCAGACTCACCTCCCTCTGATATTTATGAAGTTTTTTCACTCACTGGTCAAAGTTAATTTTTCCCCCAGTTTTGCTCATAGGCACAATGACTTAATCCCCTTTAAGCTTCAATTGCTTCGGTAAAATAGAGGTGACTTCTACTTTATAGGGTTGTGCAAGAATGAAATAATGGAGCACAGCTCAAACAGCCCCTAACAGGATAATGGCACTCAATGATAGCTACTATTATCATTTAGGTTGTATTGTTGTTACTCTCACAGTACTGACATACCAGTCAAGAGCAAGAATGAGTTACATCTAGAAAAACTGACCACCAAAGCAGAACACCTGTGAAGGCTGTACAAGAGAGCTTACCATCCTTCAGAAGAAACCCAGGGTGGGTAAGGGCCAGAATATGTTATAGCCTCAAAGTAGCAGCATTGCACAGACAATCCACAGAAATGGGAGGTCCCTCAAGTGATTCCCATCACATTCAATGAACTAAAGACTACCATCCTGACAACACACACACACACACACACACCATGATTTCAGAGGAAGTAAAAAAAAACTAATTATAATATTCATACTTCATTAAAAGAAATCTATTTAATCGCAATCTGATCAGTCAAGGGGACATTTACCAAGCTGTTTTATTATAAACATAATCCTCCTTCCAGGAAGAAAAAAAAATCCAAACCCAAATCAAACAGAATTTTCTGATAATCAAAATTGCACACAAGAAAATAACTGATCTGTAGTATCAAAGCAAATTGAGAATTAAGGTGGACATGTCCCTTTCCACATCCTCCCCTACCAAAAAATCATCACCGACTCTGTGTTCCCTCTTTCATCACAGGAATTGTAAGGGATGGTTTGTACTACTATCAAAGTAAACTGCCAATGCTGGGACAGGACATTCAAATATTCATCAAATAAACAACTGAATAAATGAAACAACAGTTAAATAAGGCAAGAATGCAAAGACCAGATCTAAAAAGCCAAAAATGAGATTTAAGTTGGCCATTGGGAACTCTTCTTAAAGAGTTCATAATTGGTTGTCAAAAAACATAACCATGCCAGAATTAATCTAACTTCAATTCTCCATGTATCTGTCAATTGAGGCCCAAAGTAAAAATTGTATTCAAGTCTCTATGTATCTACCAACTGAAAGTAACTAGTTGCTAACAATTTCTACGTATAAACAGCTCTCCTCTTTCTTAGAGCTAAGATACCATGTGTAAAACCTTCAAAAGCAGCTAAGTGAACAATATTGCCATAGGTTCACTGCTTATTTAATTAATTCTCTAGAAATTTCCAGCTAGGGCACCAACAGAAAACTGTCCCAGAATCAATGTTTCCAGGATTGCATTATGTCATCCCAGCCAGAAATGTGGTCACTGATGAACATTTCATAGGATAAACATAAAATCTTAGTTCTAAAAGCCACTGTACAATGATCTACCTGAAGAGACTACCTAGTCTCATTTCAGTTACTTTCATAATACAAGTTTACCTTTAAGATCTCCACCTCTTTTCATAGTCAGTTTGCCTCAGTTTCACAATAGCTGAAAAACTACACCAGCTTCTAAAATATGCACAGAAGTTAGTCTTACCTCTATAAATTAGCATCTAGAATCCATAAAGTATGTATTTCCTTTATGCTGTCTGAATTGAGGGCCTGTGACATTGAAACTGTATTTTATAGCTTTCCCAGACACTACTTTTAATAGATTTTAAAGAGTAATATAACATAATATTCTTTCTACAGTTTGCAATTCATAAACCCTTCCACAAGCCTTTAAAACAAAAAAATAAATAAACACATGAACACCTAGAACATCTTTTTTGTTTGGAAAACCGGCATACAGGCAAAATGAGATTGAAATACCAAAGAGAACAGGGTTTTGTTCTGTGCTCCCTTAAATGGCTTTCATTATTGGTGTGTAAATATAGTCTGATTTTTCATTAGGGGAGAAGATTCTGATTCACCACTGACTTTACAATTTACTGCAATAAAAGACCAATACCTTAAAGCAGTGACTTTTCTCCCTCCTGTTCTCTTCATTTAAAATTGATAGAGCAGATAACAACATGTTACCAAACAAAATATAAACACAAAATACTGAAAAGCTAGTAAGTTCATAAATAGCACTTTTGCCATCAAAATAGCTAAGCATTAATTATACTTTTAAATATAACTTCAACCACAACACAATAATATTCAAAAGATCAAATAAGGACAAACTGCATTTCAGGAAACTAATATTCCAGAAAACTGTTTAGAGAGACCCCACCCTTTTTTTTTTTTTTGCTATCCAACATCCTAAGGACTGCTTAAAAGAATCACTTATAAACCCAACACAATACAATTTTTTCTAAGAAATCCAAGCTGTCAACTTATGAGTCACATTTCAACCTGAAGTGATTTGAAACAGCTAAGATACTGCATTCTTAAATACAGGCTGTGTAATCAAAGCGCTGCTCACATGTCCTTGATTCTGAGACTTGGAAAGCTTTAATAAGATGTAACCACAGATAAAGCCAAGCAAGGAGCATTACCGCTTTACCTCATACCAGAGCCCGAGTTCCCCTCCATTTCCTATCATTTTACATTTCCAGTAATATGCTCCTCTAAAGTCATGTAAATTATTTTTAACCCAAGGATTAAAATCAGAGCCAAACTATCTAAAAAATTCTAAATTTATAATTGGTGAGCTCTTTTCTAACCTCTGCTCAGTATGCTGACATCTAAAAGTCAAAGAACTCCTCTGTTAGGACTGAAATTCCCAGGAGGAAGAAGGCTCACATCCAGTCTGAGAGCACACAATGGAATCACAGCTGACGATGCACATATTTTTCTAGATGTCTCCATATGCTTGGGAGGTTTCCCCCAACAAGCCAGGCATTAGGGGACTTGCCTCTCTACCACCAAATCTGAGAACATTTTCAAGGATTGTTGAAGGGAATAAGTAAATAATGTATTGCTCTTGAGCATACAAAAGAGAAGGGCACACATCAGAGTGGCCATCAGACCTAAATTAACTAATGATTGGGGGTTTTGAACGTTGTCAAATTTTGAATGTTGTTTAATTTTAAAAACTCTACTTTTGGCAACTGAATGATTTATCTTCGAGGTTTTTACTGTTTTAACACTAAAATAACACCTTAAGGACTACAACAAAATGCAATTAATTTTTGTCTACATAAACACTCAAAATTACAGCAGATTGGGAATTCACATTATAAATTTTAAAATGGTGTATTACGACAGAACATATATATAGGGTGTGGTAAATACCTTTCTCTAAAACTAAGTCCCCTTCAGCTCCTTCTTAGTAACCCAATATTGTAAGTGTTAGAAACCAGTAAAGATAGAATAAATATCATCACATAAAATACCTCAAATTAAAAAACCCTCCCAAGATTAGTTAAATTCATGGGACACTTATCACAAATGAATGGATTCATCTCAATTTATTATTACTCATTCTTCGAACTCCCAAAGATTTTACAAATGCCAGTTGGGAAAAGAGTCTTGCTGCTGTCAGAGTGCACTAACCTCACCAACAAAGAACAGGAGCTCGCTCACAACAACAACAACAACAACAACAACAACACACACACACACACACACACACCATTGTAACAGGCTGTCTTTTTACACACACACACACAGCACTGTAACAGGCTGCTGTCTTTTTACACACACACACACACACAGCACTGTAACAGGCTGCTGTCTTTTTACACACACACACACACACAGCACTGTAACAGGCTGCTGTCTTTTCAAGACTGCTGCTATTCCTGCCCAGCAACCTGTGATCTTCATAGAGAAGCAAAGACCTATGCTTCGTATTCTTAAGTCAGGAGTTGAGAAAGTCTCTAGATTGAATTTAACAAACAGCAAAAAGCAACCAAAGATGTCCCCTAACCTGGAATAAACCAGAAAAGTACCCACACACTGTACGATTCAGCAGTGTTTAAGAAAAAACTGAAATAATTTATTTTTATGACTCTTTCTGTGTGGGAGTAATGTGGCAAACTACATTTTACTCAGACTTTTTCTCTGTAGACAAATATATTCTTTGACTAGCGCTGCCCCTTAAATACCATGCTTTATGTTTCAAACAGTGATGCTTTGGTTCCTAACTTCATTTTGTTTACGCAAGACAGAGCAAAATAACAAAAACAAAAAAATGCATACAGTAAACCACAACTTTTTTTGTCATCCTAAATGCCGAACTTTCAAGTGCACTTTGGAAATTGGCGGTCTAATTAAACAAGGAATCAGTGAAGCTATTATGAACAATGATATTTACACTCCCAATAATCATTGGCATAAGCCAACCCGCTGTCTTCATTCTCAGGGTACCCTTTCAAATTTCACTGTAGCCACGCTGAAGTCTGAACTGAGCGAAACAGAGGTAGACGTAAACATAACTCCTATGATCCTCAGCACATACACCGGGCGCTGTGGTCCACAACACGATCACTACAATATATCCCATTTTAGAAACGGGCCTCCAAGAGTTACTGCCGCATCTCAAGTGGCTTTAGACTTAGTCGTGTCAAAGACAATGTTGCTTATGGTACCATGGAAATACAAAATCGCGTGCAAACTACATGCTTCCCCTGGTCGGAGCAGGTATAAGTGACACTACCCCCGAGACCAAGGAACTGGTGACTAGGGATAGACAGGAGTAGATAGCTCGGCGTCTCCATGACTCCCCCGCCCCGCTTGCAACTCTGCTCTAACTGGTCGGGATAAAAATCCGCCCCTTTCCTCCCTCCGGTCCCCACGATTGGCTTACAGACACCCGGCAGGTCAGCTCCCCGCCTTCGATTGGCTCAATGCCCCATCAGTCACACACAGCGAGATTCGGGTCGGTGGGAGGGGAAGGCGTTGGAGGAGGTAGAGTGGGAGTGGGATTAGAGGACGAGGTGGCGGTGGAAGGTGTTCAATAATCGGTCTCGGGTTTGGGAAAGTTTCCCCTATCAGTGACAGACCTAGATAGAAGGCGCTAGGCTCAGTTCAGCTGCGCGCCGGTGCTAGGGGCTTAGGTCCCCGATTCCCGCCCCGCGGTCCCGCAGGCCCCGGAAACCACTAGGGGGAGGGGGTAGAGGGAGGGACCATCTAACCAGGGACCGACCCACCTCCGATCTCGGAAGAGGCGCCTCCGGGACTCCCCGGAGGGGCGAGGGGCGGAGAGCTCCGGCGCGCAGCGACGACCTCGGCCCCCTCCCCCAGCAGCCCCCAGAGGAACCAGGGAGGTGTCCCCGGGCCGGGAGCGTTACCGTCGCGAGTCGGCCGGGAGGGGCCCTCCCGCTTCCCGCCTGGGGCTCTGAGGGCCTGTCCCTTCGGGGGCGGGGAGAGGGGGAGAGAAAAGGGGGCGCTGGCGAGCCGACCCGGAACCTCCCGGACCGCCTCCCGCCCCCAGCCCCGGCCCCAGCGCGCCTCCGGCACACATGCCCGCACCCAGAAAGTTAAGTCCGGGGCGAGCCCAGCCCGGCGCCGCCGCGGTCCGGCCCCCGGCTCCCCGCCCCCACCGCGGCCGGGCCTGCTCGGCCCGAGTGCACCGCCGCCCCGCCCGCCGCAGCTCCTTCCCAGCCGCCCGCCGCGCGCGACGCCCCTCGCCCCCCGCCCCGGCGCTGACACGGGCCCGGCCCGCCCGCCGGGCCGCGGATCCCCCTCTCCAGCGTCCCAGCCCGCCCGCCGCCCCTGACAACGCGCTTCACCTTCACACACCCCTAGCACTTCCCCAGTCCTGCCTCCCCTCGCCCGGCTCCCACCCTCCGCTGCAGTCGTGCGCGATTCCATTAAAAAATGCACCTTCTCAGGATCCACCTTCCCGTCTCTGCCTCGCTCCCCCCGAGGGCGCAGGAGCCCGGTTCTCGCCGAACCCGCATCGGGATGGGCGGCCGGCGCCTCGCTCCTCGGGTGGGGGCCGCGCCCGCGCCCCGGCCTCCACGCCGCGCCTCGGCTCACCTCTAGCCGGCGCCGCGGGCTGCAACCTCCGCCCGCCTCGCGCCCCGGGACTCGTCTCCTGAGCTCTCGCAAAGCGCTGGAGCGCCTCCTTTCTCTCCCAGGGACTCCGCGTCTCCCCGCCGCTTCCCGCCCTCCCCACCCCCCAGTCCCAACTCCCCAGCTTCGCGGCGCCACCGGGATGCAACTCCCGTTTTCCGCGCACTCCGCCAGCGGTCCCCGCACACAAAAACAGTCCTTTCCACGGCGCACGGCGCTGACGGCTCGGCGCAGGAGGGCAGTCGCGGCCGGGGGTGGGGACGCGGCGCCCCCCGCCCGCCTCCCGCCCGCCCTCTCGGCCCCCAGGGAAGGCGCGGTTACCGGCTCGGGTCGGTCACGCCGTCAGGTGCCGGCTGCCGTCGGCGCTGACCTTCGCCGCTGAAGCTGTGGCTGAGGCTGCGGCCGCCATGTTCCTGTGTTAATAACTGCTGCCTGGTTGTTTATTTCAATGGAGATCCTCCCCCAATTCCCTCCTCCTCCTCCTCCGCGTCTCCGCACTTGCGGAGAGAGACACAGACCGCGCGAGCTCGCGAGCAGGGGAGGGGGCTCGGGAGCCAGGCCGTCTCTCCCTCCGCCTCTCAGGCCGTGGCCGCCGCCAAGTCCTGTCACTGGGGATAGGACTGGGCGGAAACTTGCCTCCCGCGCCCCCGAGGGGGCAAAGGTGGACGGAGGGTTCTCCGGAGAGCAGACCCTGGCCGCGGGGTCCGCAGCATCTCTGTCGGCAGAGTCCTCTAAGAAGGCAACCCGGGGAAGATATTAAGAGTGAGGGGAGAAGGGTGAGGGGACAAAATGGGTGACTGGTAGAGGGAGGGTGACCTACGGGTGACTGGAAGTAAAGGGAGAGTAAACAGATGACTCCATGGGAGGGCAAAGGGCAGTGCCAAAAAGGAAAGCGAGCGGATGGGACTGGTCGGGGCTGCGGAGTGGAAGCCGAGGGATCGTGGGGCTGCAGACGGCGGCGAAGATGCCCTCGGAAGGAGATCGGGGAGAGCCAAGTGCCAGGTTCGCCCCGGGAGGAGCCTCCCGCCCACGCTCTGGCCGGACCCCTCTGCCTGCAGCGTGCACCCTTAGGGCGCACCTCACATGCCCCGCGCCTGCTCTTGGGCGCAGAGGCGTCCCTAGTCCATCAAATTTCCTAGGCTCCTAAGAGGATAGGCTTCTGTTGCTGACTTATCTCTTGAGGAGATGAGGGGCGCGACTGTGGGAAGCGAGCTTAAAGGCGTGCCACCCAGCAATTGCACGATAAAGTAAAAGTGTACGCAGTGTGTAATACCTAACGCGGTTGAGCATTCTGGTCACAAGACATGAGTCACAAAAGTTTTTATTGGAAAATCCACTTCTGAGCATCAAATGATGTTGGGGGCACGCAGGAGAGTTGCACCAAAAATTTCTTGCATCAGTTCTTTGCTTTGGAAAAGCAAGTTCTTACGGATAACCGTCGAAAAAAGTGAGCAACATTCGTCAAATAAACTTCCCAATTTTCAGTCCTATGAAAAACCACTTGCCGTACACAGTAACAGTGTTTATTGAACCCTTACTATGTGTCTGGCACTGTGCTCCGTGATTTATATACACCACAGATTTTGATCCTTAAGCCTTACAAAGTAATTACCATTTTTATCCCTTACAAAAAATTGAAACTTTAAGAGTAAATTGGCCTAGGGTCACACAGCCAGGAAGCTGGAAAGGATTTGAGCCCAGTTCTAGCAGGCTCCAAAGCCCAAGTTTTAATGCAACCTTCAACCTCAAATCTGTGGGAATACCAATTAATTTTATGTGTGTGGGTGTTTGACTATGGATAGAAAATGTTCAGAAGGTTATAGCAAGTTGGAGAGTATAAGTGAGTATGTGATGGGTTACTCCCACTTTTCTTATTAACTGTAGAATTTGAAATGTTTGCATTAACCATGTATTTAGTTAAACTTTAAAGAGTATGTTAATTACCTGGCATAACAGAATTATGTTCCCTGAAAATTCAAAGCTCTCTAAAGAACTGGGAGAAGACATGGGAAGTGGAACCTGTCTTCTTCCACAAATACTAGTCCAAAATGTTACTATAATGAGGTAGTAGTCACCGGTGGGCTGTCACATTGCTGGACTCTAATTTTCTTTCCTGTCCTCACCCACAACGCATTTTGTGATAAAGAAAAGATTCTCCTTGCTGTCGATTCCTCCCTTTTTTGGCGGAAGTCCTCATCCTTCAGTCCTCTGCAACAGTTTCACACTTGCAAAACTCGCTTGTCATCTCTGTGCAAATAAATGACTCCCCAATACATTTCCATGCTACTCAATAAAACTTACTACATGCTCAAAATACACGACTGTTTCTACAAAAATAAAACAAACAAAAATAATCTGACAGCATAACATAATGGGTTCCATGTCCAGCTGCTACTCAGTTGCCTCGAACCTTCAGGAATCATATAATTTCTGCTCTCTGGTACAATCTCTGGACTCCCCCAGTGATTCATGCTGTTATTAAAACAATATCTCATACAGAAGTTGTTTACATATTTGTCTGTCTTCTGCACTAGACTGTAAGCTACTCAGGATCCAGGACCATGTCTTGTTCTTGTTTTTACATGCTATAGCTCCTAACAAACTCTTCTCACATAATGGTTGTTTTTTAACTGAATCCATGAAACATAAAAAATAGTATTTGATCCAATCTCCGTGTTTTCTTCCCCACCTCATCCTCCAATACCTTGTTCTTAAAATACGTTTATAAAAAAATGCTTTCAGTATTTGAAACAATTTAGATTTCTGTAAGACCACAGAATAATTGTTTATGGCAACTAGCCATAATTATTAGTGAATTACCACTATGATAATAAAAAACAAAAATGATGAAAAAGTAGTAAGTTGACTTCATGATGCAATAAAAGAAAAAAGAAAGCAAAGATATAGGAACTTAGTATATTACCAATACAGGACAACCCAATAAGGAAAAACATGTGGGTGCAAATCATAAAGGGGAAGGAAATTGTTGAAATTACTAGAAGCAGAAACTTGACAGACCATGGATGGATGAAGCAAGTGGACAAACCAAAATGAAATGTCAGCCTAAGTATAAATGCAACATAAAACAGTAAAGAAAAAGGATTATTTATATATTTAACTAGATACCTAAGAAAATTCAGAAAAAAGTGAATACCATAAGGCAAGAAATTCTATCTTGTCCATTTTCTCTTTTCCATTCATTTCAAGCTACTCACTTTCTTCATACCAAACTGCATAAAAATGGAAGATTCAATACCATTTTTGCATTATTAACATTACTAGCATGCATTATGATATAATGGGAGGTAATGTGTATGGTACAGAGCTATAGAAGATAGGCAAATGTATGAACTAGACTTTGCTATTTACTATGTGACAGTAGACAAGTCACTAAGTATCTGTTTCATCATCTGTGTAACTGTTGCAAGACTCAAACAAAATGGTGTAAATAAATGTGCTTTGTTAACAATCAAGCTTTTTATACAATGTAAAGGAATATTATGTTGACTAGATCTGTATATAGTAAAGTTATCTCTGTTTTGCTGCACTCTCCTTTCAAATTGCAAAAGTAAAGACCTATAGTTCAATCTATTAAAAATTAATCATTCAAGGGGAAATCAGTTAAAACATTTGACTATTTATTATTAAACAAAACAACTATTTGGTCAGATGTTTCATATTGTTAACTGTTTCCAAATCCCTTAAATATTATAACTACGATAAATGTGTCTAGTACAGTTCAAGCATATTACATATATTTATATTTCTAATCAAAGAAGGCATTATGTATATTATTCCCATTTTACATGAGAAAACTGAAGTTTAGAGTTTATTTGTGCTAGATCATAGAGCTGCCTTTGCAGCATAGCTAACAGATTTTGCTAAAATTCTGTTCTCCAGCACTGAATATCTCTACTTCTCTAGGCAATACATTGCCTTCATCTTAATTTCCTCAGTTACCTACAATTCCTAAAACATAATATATGCTGAATAAATGATCATGAAATGAATGAATAAGTGGATCCCTTCAAACCATACTGCAGACTTTAATTAATATTCCCACTTTTATTCTATTATTTTCCCCTTGAAAACACTTAATAATCCTTTACTGCCTACAAAATATAATTCAACCTAAGAATACAGCAGCTCAGTTTGAAAAAGACAGATGCACCCCTCTGTTTATCGCAGCACTATTTACAATAGTCAAAAAATGGAAGCAACCTAAGTGTCCATCAGTAGATGAATGAATAAAGAAGATGTGGTACATATATACGCAATGGAATATTATTCAGCCATAAGAAGAAAACAAATCCTACCATTTGCAACAACATGGATGGAGCTAGAGGCTATTATGCTCAGTGAAATAAGCCAGGTGGAGAAAGACAAGTACCAAATGATTTCACTCATATGTGGAGTATAAGAACAAAGAAAAAACTGAAGGAACAAAACAGCAGCAGAAGCACAGAACCCAAGAATGGATGAACAGTTACCAAAGGAAAAGGGACTGGGGAGGATGGGTGGGAAGGGAGGGATAAGGGGGTGGGGAAGAAAGGGGGCATTACAATTAGCATGTGGGGGGAGGCACCAGGAGGGCTGTGCAA
Source organism: Manis javanica (assembly GCF_040802235.1). Lineage (NCBI taxonomy): Eukaryota > Metazoa > Chordata > Mammalia > Pholidota > Manidae > Manis > Manis javanica. The sequence goes on from NC_133157.1 coordinate 158,410,081, forward strand.
CACAGAGAAGACAAGTAGTGATTCTACAGCATATTACTGCGCTGATGGACCATGACTGTAATGGGGGTTGTGGGGGGGACTTGGTGAAGGGGGAAACCTAGTGAACATAATGTTCCTCATGTAATTGTAGGTTAATGATACCAATATATATATTATATATGTAGCCATATCTTCTTAAGTGAAAACAGCAACAAAATAGCTTAAATGTTAGATCATAGACTTAAATGTTAATGCTAAAGCTATAGACCTGGACACTCATTCCAAGGTGTCCTAGAATCAGACCAACATGAATTTCAGTCTTGGCTCTTACTAACTGTAGATTTAGACAAGTTATTTAGCCTCTCTGCAAGTCCTGTCCAGTGCAATAAAGCAAGAAAATGAAAAGGAAGTAAAGCCATCTTTACTCACTGATGTGTTTATCTACATATAAAATTCAAAAGAATCTATAAACTATTAAAATGAATGTAAGATCACAGGATACAAGGTCAACACAGAAATCTATTTTATTTCTATGTATCAGCAAGAAACAATTGGAAAATTAAATTTTCTAAAATGTCATTCACAAAAGTATAAAAAACATCAAATACCTAGGAATATATGTAACAAAAGATGTGCAAGATCTCTACATTGCTAACTAAAAACATTGCTGATAGAAATTCACAATACCCTAATTAGAGGAGAGATGGATAGACTCTATTGTTAAGATGTCAGCTATTCCTAAATTAATATATAGATTCATTATAATATCAGTCAAAATCCCAGCAGGACCTTTTAGTGAAAATTGAGATGCTAACTCTAAAATTTATATTATCTAGAAAATACTAGACAAACTCAAAGAATAGGTTGGATAACTTACACTACTTTCAATACTTACTATAGAGCTAACAATAATTAAGACCATGTGATGTTGGTGTGAGAATAGACAAAGATCATTGGAACAGAATAATAGATCTATAAATAGATCCTCAAATTTACAGTCAAATAGTTTTTTACAAAGTTGTTATAAAAAGTCAATAGAGAAAGGAAAGCTTAATCAATACACAGTGCTGGAACATCAGATACCTGCATGGAGAAAAATATGGAATGAACCTCACACCATATGTAAGAATGAAAGGAAGTGGATTGTAGATTTAAATGTTAAAGCTAAAACTATAGACCTCCTAGAAGAAAACATGGGATAATAAATCCACAACTTTGGAATAAACTTTTTTAGCAGGACATGAAAGGACAGAAAACAAAAATAAATGATAAATTAGATTTTATTAAAATTATAAACTTCTCATCAAAAATGCCACTAAGGAAATGAATAGGCAGTTCACAGATTGGGAGAGCATACTTGTAATACCCATTTTAGACAAAGTTACTGTATCCAGAATAAGTAAAAAAATACCTCCAGATTAGTAATAAAAAGACAACCAATAATAAAATGGACAAAAACTCATAAAGCACTTTTAAAAAGTATATAAATGTTGAATAAACTTATGAAAAAATGTTCAAAGTCATTAGTCATCAGGGAACTAAGCAAATTAAAACCACAAGAAATACCACTTAAATGCCCTCTAGAATGGCTAAATAAAGTCCAACAATACTTAGTATTGGCAAGAATGTGGAGCAATTGGAACTCTCATTCATTGCTGTCAGGATTATACAACCACTTTGGAAAAACAGTGTATTCCTTCCTCATAAAATTAAGTATTCACTTACCATGATGACCCTACAGTTCTACTCCTAATTTACCTTAGAGAAATTAATCAGTATAAAGTTATATTTTGGTAATGGTTTGTTAAAATTTATTGAGTTGTTCACTTAAGATTTGTGTATTTTGCTATCTGAAAATTATCCCTGAACAAAGAACTCAGCATTTTAAAAAATGGAATAAAAGAGAAGTTTTCCAATATAATGCAGTGTATAAATACAAAACCTATAACAAATGTCATATTCAATGGTAAAACATTTACATAGTTTCTCCCTGAGACTGGGAGAATTGGGACTAGAATATCCACTATTACCATTTGTATTCAATATGTATAGGAGGTTCTGGCCAATGTGATAAAAGGAAAAAAATATGGTGTAACTATTGCTTAGGAAGAAATAAAATTATCATTATTTGCAGATGGCATGAACATTTATGTAGAAAATTCAAATGAACCAACTATTAGAATTAAGCTTAAAAAGATCTCTGGACTGGAAGGTCAATATACAAAATTGTATTTCTATATGTTAGAAACAATTAGAAAATGAAAACTTGAAATTTAAATTGAATAGCTATTTGTCAATATCCATTAAAGCTGAGCATTTCTACTTTATGACCCAATAATTTCACTCCTAAGTATATATCTGATAGAGTTCTTCAAAAGAAAATGAATAAATTTTGGTGTTTTTACTCAATGGACTATTATACTGAAATGAAAATGAATAAACTATAGCTCCATGCAATAACACAGATGAATCACAAAATTAATCTTGAGTAGAAGGAGCCAAACAAAAAAGACTACTGCATGATATCATTTACATAAAGGTCAAAGACAGACGGAACTAATCTATAGCAACAGATATCAGGACAGTTGTTACTTTCTAGAGGGAAGATGGTGTCTCAGAGGACCCAGGAGGGAGATCTGGGGATGTTAAGAATATCTTGTTCCTAATCTAAGTGGAGTTTACATGGGTGTATTCATTTCATGAAACATTTGAGGTACAGTTCATTCAAGGTGTACACATGGCTTTTATACCTACATATATTACATGTCCATTTAATAAGTATTATTGTTATATGTATTTACTTATGTCTCCCTGACTAAACTGCAGACTCCTTGAAGACAGGGGTCATGTTTTAGATTTTTCAATATCCTGCACAGATTTTAGCACAGCAACTTTCTAAAATATATTACTTTACAGAGCATAAGCAGATACAGGTGCCAATACAGTTTGGTTTATTTAGTTTTAGTGTAAGTACAAATAATAGTAAAATAGTATGTGTGTGTGTGTGTGTGTATACACACACACACACACACACACACAGAATATCAGCTTAAGAAATACAGATGTTTTTTCGTACAATTTTCCCTTTTCTTACGTTTATCTTAGATAACTCCAAAATAAAGATATCTATTAAAAATAGAATCTAATAAATTAAGTGCAAGATGAGAATCACAATTCACTTGCGTACTCTACTAAGTAAGAATTGGTATATGAGTATCCCAGGTATTGACTTCATCTCACTTAACAAAATCATGCAGGTAGGCCAATGGGAGTCTTAGAATAGAGAAGTATGTTCCAGACCAAGATCTGAATGCATAATCAGTATGACTTGGACATTTTTTATTCGTTTGTTGGTTGGTAGCATCTTTTTATTGTGGTGAAATATATATAACCTGAAAATTGTCATTATAACCATTTTTATGTGTACAATTCAGTGGTATTAAGTACATGCACACTGCTGTGCAACCATCACCACCATCCATGTCTCCAGACTTTTCATGAAAATATTCTGGATATGTCATTAAATTCATCTAAGACTCAGTTTCTTATCTGAGGCCTACATTTTTAAGATTGTATGCAGATCAGAAATACTGTTATCAGAAAGGTTAAAGCAATGCTCAAAGGAAAAAGACTCCTTTGGTTAACATGCAAGATTTGTATAAAATCCTAGGTCTGGAAGGAGATATTAGTGTTCAGTTATAGCTAGAACAGAAAAATATCTTTATGAAAAAGTGTGCATCTGAATAGCGCATCTTTTTTCTTAAGAGAAGAGCCATCTTCTTGCTTTTTTTGAAATAGGTCTTTGTAAACACGGACCACTTGACAAATTGTCTTACCACAGAGCATTCATTCTAGCAATATTTCGTAGGCTTTAAAACATAAAACTCTCTTTTTGTTAAAAATATTTACAGGTTCAATCAATGTTATATTTTAATTAGTCTATTATTTATGAATGTCAGTCTTTGACATCCCTGATTAAATGCCTAGGCTCCCAGCTTGTTTGTTTTGTTTTCAGCTTTTCCCCAAGATGACTATGAAGTTCCAGACACACAACTCCCTGAAAGATTGCAATTGTTCTCTTACCCCATCCCCAAACTCTTTTAGATGATTAATGTCCAAGTTCTTAAACTGAGTGGTAGGGATGTGTATATTTACTATTCTTTATATTTGTCACACGTTAAAACTATTACTTTGTGTATATTCACCATTTGACAAAAACAGTTTAAAAAACTCCTTCGGTGATAAACATTTTACTTAAGCACCTTCTTTTGTTACAAAACAACAGAAGCTAATACTTAGATCTTGTTTTTTAGACTAAATTTTAAAATAAACTACTAATATTGGGCACTTCCTAATACGCTCGGTACACATGGCCAACAAACCACCCAAGATTGGTAAGGTTCTTGCTGGACTAGAATTCCCTTCTCTTTCTGCCCCTGCCTAGAGTTTTTCCCACTCTTTGTCCCCTCCCTATTAGAGGCTACATAGCTGAGTTTTTTTCCCTTCTTAATAATGGTTTTATTTACTGTATCACCATTTCCTCATATTTGAGTGCTGCTCATCTCAAGAGTTTATTGTTTTCTTCTCTCAGGAACCCTACTGCCATTGCTAAGATAAAATACAAAGAACAGGGAACACACTTCTACAGTGTAACCCCATGGCCCAGAGAATCACCGGCTGACCTTGTCGATCTAGACATGCTTAACAGAGTTTCTTTCCAAGTGCAGCAGATTAACTTCTAGTTTCTCACACAAACTCACATGATGGTTATGATCTACAACCACTGCAGTACTATTGAGAATGTGAGAGGCATTAAGAGGGCGGCTCTGAGAATCTAAACCCCTTGCAAAGCCATGTGTCCATAGAAATATGTGTTTTACCTCACAACCAAAAAATGAAAAACTTAACTTTTGAAACAAGTCCACGAGGATTGATTGTACTTTTCATCTGAGACTTCAAAGCCTGTCACAAAACACCATTTAAAAATAAAAAAAGCCCTTGAGATGGATTAATGATTGTGCATTGAGCATTGACCCCCCTATACAGAATTTTATTGTTGTTAACAACCATTTCATCAATAAATATGAGAGATGCCCTCTGAAAAAAAATAAATAAATAGAAAAGCCTTTTTGCCATAGCTAATCATTGTAAAAGGACTGGTTATTCACAACTAAGAAGCATATGTTAACAACCTATGGCCACTAAGTGTAAGAGATAATGTGCATATTATCTTGTGGTATTGAATATACTTATTTTCAGTTATTAATTCAATGCAAATTTGAATTCCTATTCTGTGCAAGACATTATTCTTAGTGCCAGAGACCCAATACTGAACATAATGGGCAACACCCATATCTTAATGGAATTTACAGAAAATGTGGCTCCTATTAGGCACTTATTAAATATTTGTTGAATGAATGATTGAATGTGACTAAGAAAAATCATTAGAATATGAAAAGTATTTACATTTTATAAAATTCAGTGAAATCAGTGAACAAAGGGGTTGCAGAACATCAACCAGACAGAATTTGTTTCAGCAATGAAGGTTAAAAGATTTCCTTTTAATGAAGCAATACTGGGTAGGAGTGTTGGGTGACCCCAACCAGAAGGCTAGACCTCTACAATCCACATTGTCCTTACTTTGCAAAGCACTGGTTAGAAGACCAGTGCCATCCCACCACTACCTCCAAGCCCTTTTACAAACTATTACATTGAGAACAAAGTCTATTTTATCTACAAGTAATTTTGACTTATCTTAACTCCAAGGTCTCAGTTATCACTTAATGGTGGCATTATAACAGAAGATAAAATTTTTCCAAGTATACATCTGCTGTGGAAAACAATGTGCATGTACCTCAAAAAACTAAAAATAGAAATACCATTTGACCCAGTAATACCACTTACAAGAATTTACCTAAAGAAAACAAAATCCCTGATATGAAAAGATACATGCATCCCTATGTTTATCACCACACTTACTATTTGCAATAGCTAAGATGTGGAAGCAACCTAAGGGTTCATCAATAGGTGAATGGATAAAGAAAATGTGGAGCATATACATAATGGAATATTATTTAGCCAAAAAATAAAAGAAACCCTGGCATTTGCAACAACATAGATGGAGCTAGAGGGTATTATGCTCAGTGAAATAAGCCAGGTGGAGAAAGACAAATACCATATGATTTCACTTATTTGTGGAGTATAAAAACAGAGCAAAACAGAAGGAACAGAACAGCAGTAGACTCACAGACACTGAGAAGTGACTAGGGCTACCAAGGGGGAGAGATTGGGGCAGGTGTTGGGGGAGGGTTTAGGGAATAAAGGGGCACAATGATTCGCAATCACAATATATGTTGTTCATGGGGACTGCTGAACCACTATGATGTACATTTGAAAATAAATATACAAAAAGTTAAAAAATAATATTACCAAGTGTAACAGAAGCTTTAGTCTATAATGATTTTAAATCCCATCTTCACAGATATTTGTAATATATTTCTTCTTTATAATATTACCTATGATTGCAGTAAAGAGAAAGAGAGAGATTTCTTTTAAGGAATTGACTCTGATTATGGAAGCTGGTAAATCCAAAATTTGCAGGACAGCAGGCTGGAAATCACAGCAGGAGTTGATGTTTCAGTCTTGAGTCTGAAGGTGGTCTGGAGACAGAATTCCTTCTTTGGGAACCTCACTCTTTTCTCTTAAGGCCTCAGCTGATCCGATGCGGACCACCCACAGTATGGAGGGTAATGTGCTTTACTCAGTCTACTGATTGAATGTGCATCACATCTGAAAAATACTTTCACAGCAACACCTAAACTGGTGTTTGACTAAACAACTGCACCAAGGGCTACTCAAGTGGGAACATAAAATTAACTTCACAGTCCACTGCTTATCAACTTTATATTCATACAGATCTCCTTAAACATACTTAACATCCAAATAAAAACAATAACAAAGGTCACTTCCACCCAACATGATACAACCATACCGTGTACAACAAACTCTTTGTCCAGAAGAGGATAGAGGATGCAAAGTCTTTGGATGATGTTCACTCTTTTCCTTGATAAGGAAATTCTTGATAACTTAAATACTATAATATATAGCATTTTATATATATATATATATATAATCTATCTACCTATATAGTTAACTATGATGTAAAGTTAATAATGCTTAAATACTATGATATATTCAATACATCTTACTTTATATGATAAGGGGATAAGGGAGGAAAGAAAACAAAAATATAGATAAATACATACATACATGCATACATACACACAAGCATATTCATAACGAAATAAGGAAGAAATACTTAAAACAGTTTCAGTCCCCATTTCTGTAACTGGTCACATGGTCATAGCTGGTATTCATAACTACCTCCTTCCACTGCCCTTTCCATATTCCTTTTGCCCTTAGTATGCATCTTGGCTGGTTGTGATTCTTTACCCACCAGTGGGACCCAAACTTTCATTCATGAAGTACCTGAGCTATTAATAGACCTGCCTGAATTAGACTGTTGTAGTTTTCCATTGACTTTAATTCCAGGAATGGTACTAAAAGAAGCCCTAAAGGATCTCCTAAATTCCAAACATACTCTTCCTTACCTCCATTGTGTAGTAGCAGTTGGCTACAATTTCCACTTGGAAATAAGAAGCAATCCCCCAGACAATAAAACTCCCTTCTTTGACGGTTAATTCCAAGACATGAGAAGTCCAAAGCGGCCAGGTAGCAGTCTTAACTTCCAGCTCATTCAATCCTTGTCATGTCTCAGGTGGAAGCATTCCTCCCCTTGGAACTAAGACCTCTAAAGCAGCAAAGTGTAAGGTTTGAGGAACAAGAAATACAAATTTTGCTAGTGGATCACCAGGGGTAGTAGTGGGTAGTGCCACTTCCATTTCTACCCCTTGATTCTTAGACCCATGAATCCAGGCTATGGGAGAAATGGCACAGGGTACTGAGTGCCAATTTAGAGCATATTCAGCCTCCTGGAGAACCTTGCCCCAGTCCTGCAAGGTATTACCACCTAGCTGTTTCTATAATTGAGTCTTCAAAAGGCCATTCCGCTGTTATATCAAGCCAACTATTTCAGGATGATGGGGAATGTGGTAAGAACTGGGAATTCTATGAGCTTGGACCCATTGCCCCACTTCATTTGACATGAAGTGAGTTCCTTGATCAGAAGCAGTGCTGTGTGGAACACTATGATAGTGGATAGAATGACCCATTTTGTGGCTACCAGCCCACCTCTTCACCAGTGACTCTTGTCATTGCCCAATGGACTTATGAACAATGTGGCCATGGTGACAACACAGACTTCCATTCACCAACGCTGACCTGGCTATGGCCACTGACAAGGGCCCAGTTTTCCAGCACAAGAGACCAATACTGAATCCCCAGTATGGCACCATTCCCCAGGGTGATCAGTCAACTCCCTAGTGTCAGGTTGATTACATAGGATCACTTCACCATGGAAGGGGCAGCATTTCATTCTTACTGGAATAGACTTTCTGGATATGGAGGTACCTTTCCTGCATGCGGTGCTTCAGCCAAAACTATCAGCATGGACTGCTTTGCTAAGGAGCACTATCTCTTTGCAACATTTTGTAAAAAAATATACATAGCACTGAAACAGTAGTTATAAAAGCCTATCTCAACTTTCTTTTGTGACCAAAAATCTAGTTCTCTATTAGCAACATAGTAGTTTTAATAAATTTACTATAAATGCAGAAAAAAAGTCTTAGTCATAAATGACTACTGGTTTTAAAAATGTATCCTATAGGGAGCGCTATATTTGGTATCCCTTCTCTCAGTGTATATAATGGGTTGTCAATGCCAAAGTGAGAAGTTTTGGATGCTCATAAGTGCAATTTTAAGATTTCTTTCTAGTAGGATTTTTATAAAGAGCAAGATACCCAGATTTTTTACTGAGCAAATTCTCCCAGTGCATTTGGCTTGATTTAACTGCTGGCTTTTTCTTGATTTTTACAAGGTTTTTCATATGTTAAATTTTAAATAGGGACATTTTTGCAGTTTTTTAAGAAGTTTTATTTTCAGTTTGCTCACTCCTAAAATAATGTTTTTTAAATTAACAAAAATGGTGTATTTTTATATAGCATACTTAAAATAAATAGCAAATGAGTTTTTGTAATAGTATGTATTTTTAAGTATTGTGCTACTATGTATAATCTGTTCTCTTTAAAATGTGTAATTTTTTCTTCCCTTTAATATAATATGTGATATTCTTAACTTCATTTTAATTCTTGTTTGGAACCATTATGCTTTCTTCATGAGATAGTCTTCTTTCTTTTTCTTGCTCTTTTCCCTTCCCTACAAATTGTTTCTTGTTTATCCTATGGCCCTTTCTCATGCATTTTTATTGCTTACTTTTAATCTAACTGTAACTATCTTTTCCTACAATTCTCAATGATTTAAGCATCCTCTATCAAAATGAGTTTTTTCTATCTTTGACACCAACATTTAACCAGTTTTTATTGGTTGTTTCAAAGCACTCTCAACTGTAAACTCAATTTCATATAATTTCCCATTGCTATAACTGGTTTTTGCCTATGTCTCATTTTCCTTTACCTTCCAATTACACGTGAATTATTATTATATTTTAAAAGTTGAGTTAGATATCTGATAAAATTGTATTCTCTCAATATGCCTGATATCACACTTAAATATATTCCTTATCCAGAGGAAGCCTGTACATACTTCTGTCACAGCCCATAGGACACTTCACCATATTTACTGAAGTACTTTTCCTCCTAGGGCTAGATTGTAAACCCTTTGCAAACAGGGAGTATATGTAAATCTCTAGTGTCTGGCAGAGTGTGGGTTTTAATGAATTAATAAATGTGTGAATGAGAACAGTTAGTTGTATAATTTCCGTGTCCAAAAAAATACTTCCCCCTGCCAGCTCCAAATGAAATTTCTTTTGCAAGCAACAAACCTTTTAATTTCCCATTATAACAAAATTTTATCACTAGAAAAGTGCATTTGTTTTAATGTGTTCATCCAAAGCAGAAATGTCAATCCTTGCTGAAAATAAGAATCATGTCCTCATCTCAGTAAAAATAAATTAGGAGACCCCAAATGATTCTTAAGTATAGGCCAGGTTGAGGATTGCTAGCTAAGACAGAAGTCACTGACGGCAGGCTCCAAAGAGCAAAGAAAGAATAAATAATAAGATCCTTAATGACCTGTGGCAGAGAATATTTTGTTAGGAGGAGGGGGATGAGGAGTTTGAGAGAAGCCAGCTCTTCCTGCAGGAGGTCGTGGTGGCTGGAGAGGGAAGTATTTTTAAAAACATTTATTATCTTGATAAATTAAGAAGAAAAATTACAAGTATTTTCTAAAGAGGCAAACTTTGAAGAAGAAGGAATTTAAAATTTAAATTTAAAAATGAGGTCAGAGATTCCAACAAATGCTAATAAAAGGGTCCTTTGAGTTTTTTGGGCTTTTTACAAAAATACTCAAATACTCCACAGGTTCACAAATACAGCACATGTATTGGTACCTAAAAAGAAAACCCTAAGGAATAAAAGTTGACATAGGGGAACTTCAGAGAAGAAAAACTGTTTTAAAGAATTAGCAATCCCCCTGATGTGTATCTATAATTGCAACAACATAAAAACTGTAGGTGAATATGGATGAGAACAAGAAAAGAGAAGAAATGTTAAACAACTGGCATTGAGGTGCTTTGAATTTGAAGCCTGAAATTCTAGTTCCTACTTGACTACTAATATGCTGTCCATCCTTAGGCAGATCTCTTCACTTCTCTGGGGCTCAGTTTCCTTCCCCACAAAATGAGGGAGTTGAAAACTTGAACTAAATTAGTACTCCTTGCAAGGTTTCTCTGAAAGAGTAAACAAGTGGCCAGGCTCAGGGCAGGAGTAGCTTGCAACACCCACTGTAAGGCCAAAGTTTTCTCAAGTCTTGTGTTTTGCCTTAAAAGTTCATGTCCTGGTATGTGAGTTATATCTCAATAAAATCATTTTTTTCAAAAAGTTCATGTGCTTTTTATTCCTTACTATTCTTTCTGTGTCTTTGCTTTTAAATACAGTCAAGCTTGTCTATAAAATTTTATATTCTGCTTTTTTTCTAAGTATTATATCTTTCACATTTTATATATGTCATTAAAATGTTACTTTTCTTTTAATAGCTATACAGTATTCAATCACATGGCTGTCCTATAATATATTAACCATTAATCATCTCCTAGTTTGGGATGTTTGTTACATCACACTCCCTTAATTCCTTGTGTTTGGCTCCATGTAAAGACTGGGATTTCTTTATGGTTTCTAATTAAATCCTCTCAAGTGTGGAGATTATAAATTGAAAAAAATTTTTTTTTCTCTTATTACTGTAGGATGTTAAATGGTCTCTTGGTGATATAAGTTGTAGTTCATTTTTTCTAGTGATCTCACTGCTAAAGAGGGAAGAAACTAACGTAGCCACCCCTGTTCTGCCCTAAGCCTGAATCCCCATTCTCTTTTCTTAGCAGTACAATGGTCTCTCCTGCAATTAACATCTTATTTTTTGATAAGGTTCTTGGACTCACACTCAACTGTTTATTTTCCAAATGATTAATAAATTAAGGATTATTTTAATGCTTAGAGCAGAGGCAGTAAACTTTTTCTGTAAAGGGAAACATAGTGAATATTCCAGCTTTTTGGAGCATATGGTCTCTGTCCCCACTGCTGCACTGCCCTTACAGTGAGAGAGCAGTCCCCCGTGGCAACAAGTGGGCGTGGCTGGATGCCAGTAAAACTTTCAGGGACGCTGAAATTTGAGTTTCATGTAAGTTCATTTCTCACAAAATATTCTTCATTTGATTGTTTTTTGATCCATTTAAAACTGTACAAACCACTGCTAGCTCATGGGCAGTCAAAAAACGGCCTCATGGGCCATCGCTTGAGACCCTCCTCCCCCACCGTGGGACAGAGGCTCACGTGTGGGGCTTGCTGTGGTTGCAGCTCTCGGTGCGTGAGTGAGAGGAAAGATGTGGGTCATGCTGCACTTGCTCCATTAGGACTGACTCTAAAGGATGTTGAAAATAGAGATGTCAACCAATAAGCCCCTAATTTTATGGTACTGTATGTTGGAAGTGCAAGGATGTCAAGAATACATCTGTCCCAGGGAATAGGGAATCCCCTTCAAAAGCAGTAATTCAGTGAACACCTCCATTTCCTGGAGGCCATCTTTGCACTAAGGATGGCATGTCTTATTTTTTTGTCTTTTTTGTCTTATTTTGTCTTTTTTCCCACCTAAATTCTAACCAGATCTCTAAGACTCTCATGCCCTGGCCTCTGAGTAACTTGCAGTTGTCCCCTTTAAAGACTGCCCATCACTCCCATCACTGTTTCAGCTACTCCCTCCTGGGGGTCACATTTTGTACCTTAAAGCTTAAAGTGGCTCCACCCTGACCGCCTTGCCCCACCCCCCATTCCTCCACCTTTTACTTTCACCTTTTAGTACCTCAATTCCAAAGCTTCCACTCCACTGGAATCAATTACTTTTATTACCTGTCACTGTCCTTCACCTAAATTATAGCCTTACTTTCCTCCTTTTTCAGCCTAAACTTCAAGGTCAATCCTAATAATCTTCCTTGCTTACACCCTCAGGGTCTGGTTTCCTGGTTTTCCGCAGCTGGGTGGTATCATTAACTCAGGAGACAAAGGCAAAGATGTGGGGGGTAGAATAAGATGATGCGTTAAACCCCTTAGCCTCTGGCAGGGTTGCACTGTCCCTGAGGGCAGCCCCTTCCACCAAGGCCCACCTGGCCTGGCCCAGCCTTCACGCCTGTGTGCCACTCTGGCTGTGAGCAGTCTTCCGAGGACCCCTGGCATAAGTCTGGGTCCACAATTCATCTGCTCTTCCCAGCATCAGGCCCAAAGCTCAATCAGAAGACAGAATATGAATGAAGCTGGATTTTCCAGAATTATCTGAACCACTGTCTCCATTTCCCTCAGCTCTTTCAGGTATATTTTTCATGGAATTAATCTAGGTAGAGAATAAGACTAGATGCCAGGTACATAGCAAAACTTTTCTCTCTATGGTTGGATAATTTTTGCCTTCTGGGCGGAGAAGAGAGATGCCCTAATACTTCTACTGGGAAATAAGGTTTGGGAAATAGTCTAGTGATTCTCATTATTATAGTTGATAAGCTGAACTAACATGTTCTTAAAATACTGATCATATATCATATGTCAGAGCAAGCAAAATGTATGACATGAAACTGTTTTGATGATCAATAAACGCACGTATACTAAGAGAAAACTAAGAAAAAAATTAACTGCTTTTGAACAGAACTGCAAGATTAATAGATGAATGTATTAAACTTTCAGTGTTTGATGTTTGTAAAGTGTCCATATAGTTCCAAGAAATTGTACTGAATAAATCAATTCAAATTGGCTTAGTTATGGGCAGTAGTAAAACAAAGAACTGATTAAAAGGCCAGCAGAAAATACGGTCTTGCTTCAAGTTAATGATATGCACTGTGTACTCTCTGATAGCGGGCGTGGAGCTTCAGTGTGTGGCTCTTTTACACATCCACTCAGTACTGTTTGATACAGGTTCCTGGAAGACAGAGTCCATGACTATGCATCTAACTGTCTTTTCATTTCTTGTGCCTCATGCTGTACATGGTTGGTAGAAAACTCAGTAAATTAGATGGAATGAATGATGAATGAATATGGTACTGAAAAATTCTGAATTGGTTTTTAAACCATTGAAGAATGCCCAAATGATAATCAGTATGCCTTATAGTCTAGTCCGCTGAATATTTTTACTCTGGTATTGTGTCAAATGATAAATTCTCAATTTAATGTGATACTCTTATTTTCTCATCAAACTGAAAATTAGAGTTTATCAACATACTATTAAATGGTAGATTCAGCATTCATATTTTTAAAGGTGACCTTGAAGGCAGTACCTTCAGTTTTTAGTGGGAAAATGGACAGCATTTTATTAAAGCAGAGAAACTAGGAAACCTAGATATAAAATGAAAATTAACCTGAGATAGATGAATTTTTAAATATATAACTTTTACTTTAAAAAGGAAGATTAAAATGTTATCAGGTATAGAATTATATCTGAGTGTAAGTAGTGATATGTTTACATGAATGCTATACTAAAATCTGATATATAAAGTATGCCTTCTTTTTGCTTATTAACATTACTTCCCTGTTTAAAAGCACTCATTCTCAGATGGATTTTCTTTTAGTATGAATGCTTTTATTGGTCAGCAAAACAGTATTATGCCATTTATACATGTTAGTCTTAAAAACCAAGTAAATAGCCCAATAACCTGCTGCTTGAGTGTTCTAAGAGCCCTTGCAAACTGTCTTAATGTTATAAGAAATTGAAAAATTATTTCTCATGATTTGTGCAAACAGGTACACCTTCCCTAGGTCCTAGGCCCCTGTTCTATTTCTCTCAATTTACTGGACCAGACTGTTCATATTGCAGGTTGGCTCTGTGAGGAAGATGCCATGAGAGCAGCCCTATGACCCCAGATTTCATCACATGCACGTGACCTTCCTTCAAACTGACGCCAAACCACTGGTGCACATTCACTGTTTAGGAAGTCAAACCAGGCAGGATGCAATTGGGTGCTGTGGCTTTTCCAGATTGCTAAATTAGGCACTTTTAGTTACTTAGGGACAAATGTTGCAGACATATGCCACATGAACCAGTTTACATAAATCTTTATAGGCTTTTTTTAGTGAAAGTGGAAAGTCTAAGATATTTAACATTTTAAATAAAATATATTTAATATCTGATTATAATGATATAAAAATATGGGGAAAAGAGCAAGAATATTGATGTAGTTTTCATGCAGCATTGATAAGAATATATTTTCCCCTCAAAGAATATGGTATTTTTCCCCTTAAAGTTTTCTGAAGATCACTTTCCTGTTGTATATATAAAAATATTTTTTAAGGAAAACATTCTAATGTATCTCAAAATCTTTCATTTGCAGCTGCTCTGCCAATGACAATGGGAGACAGAAACTTAGTTCAGTAGTTTGCCTGAAGTAAGGCAGCATAGCGACTGTTGTGTAATCAGGGCAAATTGCTCAGCAAGCAATATGTCCTCTCTGTGAATCTAACATGTGCCATGTGGAACTAATTTGCTAAAAAATAATGTCTAGAATAAAAGATTTCACTGTATCTCAATTACTTAATAAGGGAAACTACTATATATATGTTTCGCATGATTTTCAGTCTAATATGAAAAGAGTAAAGATTTATTGTGGTTGATGTCAATATTTTATCATTTTGGATTCTCTGCATTTCAAAACCTTAATAATTTTTAAATTCCAGTTTTCAACTTTACTGCCTTACACCAAAGCTTTTAGCTGGGTCAGGCTAAGTACAATGCACATCAGTGTATCTCTTAAGGAATTATAAATACACATTTTCAAGCTAATTTGTTGCAGTGCTATAACAAGCATTTGTCACTTCTTCCATTTGTATTAAAAGCCTGAAAAAGATATTTGTGCAGTGCCCGGGGTGTGAGGCTGAGCACCATATCTTCTGTTGCTCCCACCAAATGAAGGCGATCTCTCTGCCAGGGAGCATGGCTATCTCAGAAGGTGACAAGCTTTCAGTTTAGCAGAACTACTTGGATGCATCCCTATAACAAAGTAGGAATGCTGTGAATGTGTTACAATGTAGTCTACAATGTGTACAATCTAAAGATGTACATTAAGCATCTTTCTCTTTTTACTCCCTTTCCTTTTATTATTCATCTCATTTTTTTTCTTCATTCCTTTTTTATTTTTAAATGTATCTTCCTTTCTAGACTAAAGCCACCTGATACACATGAGAGGCAGTTCCTCCCAGAGTTGTGATGAAAATCCCTAAAATTTCATTTGGCATTTTCCTCTCTTATTACACATGGAACAATGTAAACTTATTAAATATGAATAATGGGAAATATGAAACAATCATAATTAATATGAAGTGAGGAGCAGAAAAAATAACAAATGTGAGGTCAAAATTTTAAAGTTTTAATCACCAAATCGAAGAAGAAAGGGTATAAAGACCAAGATCATAAAGATATCAGCAAATGATTTATAAATGCAGAACAATGTATGATTTTAATATATTAATAATTTGGGGGTGTGGTTAAGTCCTTTGCCCCTGCAATTTTTAATGATGATAGTAGGCAGCAATAAGAATTGTAATAGAAAGGAACTTAACTAATACATAGAAAACTATGCTTGCCTTAGTTTTAAATTTTAAATTCCTAAATTTTAAAATTTACACCACAAATAAAATGAAGTAAAAAGGAAAGCCTCTTATCCCTTGAGGAAAATTGTATAAAATAATTTGATAATTACTTTTATTTTAATAATTACCTTTCCTTTTACCACAGAACTGCATTTTTTTCTTTTAGAGCTTTATGAAGGGATGAGTGGCATTTAAGAAATCACCTGTGACTCAGACACTGAGAAGTGGCTAGTGGTTACCAAGGGGGATGGGTTAGGGGGTGGCAGGAGAGGGTGAGGGGGATAAGGGGCACAATGATTCACAATCACAATATAAGCTGGTCGTGAGGATGGCAGTAGAGCATGGAGAATATAGTCACTGATTCTGTAACATCTTCCTATGTTGACAGATAGTAACTGCACTAGTGGAGATGAGGACTTACTGATATGGGTAACTGTTGAACCACTGTGTTGTACACTTGAAACCAATATAAGATTGTATATTAACAACAGTTCAATAAAAATTTTTAAAAAATCACTTGTGATGAAAATGTATCATTGGATATGTTTTGACATATATACATATATAGATATATATACATACATCTCCTTGAAAGCATCTCCTTCATGAAGACAGTGAACATATCCATCACCTCTAGAAGTTTCTTTGTGCCCCTTGGTAATTTCCCTTCAGCTTCCTTCCCAAACACCCTCTCTCCTCAGGACAAACACTGATCTATTTGCTGTCACTACAGGGTAGTTCAGCATTATATTTAATAATCTATAACTAAAGTAAAATCATCATTCTCACTCAATTAAAAAAAAGAGATTTATTTTGTTTCCTAACTGGAAGAAAAAGCAATAATGCTAGAGTGAGGAGGATGATACGCAGGTCATTAGAAAGCACTCTTAATTGAGTAATGATTTTGCAGATTATTTTTCATACTCCACAGCCTAATGCTAATTAAATTAAAGAGTCAAGAATCCAGGAAATGAAGTAAAAGAGGAGGTGTGTTGATTTTAATAAATAGGGCTTTTTCCTGTCTCATCTGTCAGCTTATTTCTAATTAATAAATGGATTTTCAAAACCTGGCCAAAAATAATAAATGTTCAAATAAGCTGTATGTTAAAAAAAAAAAACAAGCAGCTGTATGTTGGCGTTCGAGGTCAATAATAAAATAAGGTGAATTGTTGCAAATGACATTAAAATACTACCAAAACTCTACCTTACAAAAACACAAGTTTAATCTATCATTACAACATGTAAAAAGTATGTTTGCATATGAGTAAAGATTGGCTGAGAATGCTAAATTCAATTTGATTTTTATGGTTTATGGAATTATGTATTTGTATTTCACTTTTAATTAAATATTTATAATGTATGTATAATAAATAATTTATTTCTATCCCTTTCCAATATATATTATCCTGTTGAATTTGAAGGTATGCTTCTGCATTTTAAGGGTGTTTTTGTAAGATGTGATATCTAAAGTAAACCCAATACTTCATTTTATAAACAGCACATTCTTCATTCTCTTGACATCACCAAATGAGAATGCTGTACATTGGCACATAAAACAAAAGTAGACCAAACTTAGCTGGAACTATAATATATGTAGCACTAATGCTCCTTATTGATTACCACCAAGGTGTTTGCTTTTGCTTATTACAGCTTTTCCACTCCAGAGCAAGATACAGAAGCACAGTGTTTGTGGAAGATGGTTGTACTAAAATGTTACATGTGGTGAAAACCTATTCCATACTCTCATAAAGCAAATTAGTCTTTGATGACGAATAAAGTATTACTTCTTTGGGCTATGTGTTTTTCAATCCTTGAAAATGCTTAGATAATTTTAATACCAATAAACCTATGTAGAATACATAGCCTAATATATACCCAGACATGGATTTACATATGAGTTTTAATTAAAATGTATTCCAAATAGTCTATTAGTTTTAACCACTGTTAGTTTTGAAAGCTATGGCAGTAACCAACCTAATTTTCCAATTTACTAAAATATTTTAATTCATACATTTTTGACTTAAAAGATGTAAAGGTATTCCCAAATTTATTCACATATTGAAATACATTTTTTGATTACTCTGAGCATAGCATCAGACTAGAAATAAAGGTATAACAGATTAAATAAACCTTTCAAATATACCTTTCTCTCAGCCAAATGGGAGTCTGCCCTTAAGGTGAGCTATTAGGGAAGAAGTAGACATGAATCAGCATTTGATACACATAACAACATAACTGTAGATGGGTATATGGATAAATCCTATATAGGCACTGTATTTATACTACTTGCTAAAATTGATCCTTGAGAGAATGCTGCAAATCCAATTTTACTACTACAGTACTTTCAAATTTCCTAACAATTTTCTTGGCAGTTGAGACCAAAGTGGATAGTTTTGATTTACAAATGAAGTATTTCTGTGGCTCTGATACAATGAGAAGTTCAGGACTGGACTGGACAGCAAAGGGAGGGAAAAGGAAAGAAAAAGCAGATATGATGTATTTGCTCTGACGTTGGAAGACAGGGTTTTCATTCCAGACTGGTACAGGGCCAAGCAAAGTTCACACCTTCAAACTCAGCAAATCCTGGCATTCATTCACAAAAACAAAAGAAATTATCAAACTCTCAAGAATTAAACTTATAATGTAAGTTATTTTTAATGATAATTTCAAGTTTATATTTGTATATCTCCTGTAATGAGTGTAGATTTGGCAAACATACTTCAAGCTAATAGGTAACTACCATTCAATGTACTTTTCCTTTTCCTTCTAAAATTAAAATCTATGCTTTGATTAAAGTCTCAAATTTTTAAGAAAAACAGTTTATTTTCATCAATTTCTTTCAGAGATTTATGTGTTGCTTGGGAATTCTGTTTATATATTTATTATAAACTATAATTACATTAAGGAAACTGAGAAAGCATGTCACAAACTGGTTTTAGCAATAGCTATATTTTTACATATCTGTCTTTTGAAAAAGCTGGACTGATATCTATATTTTACTTAGTAATATCTTAATTTCCTCAATAAGTAAGTCAGTAAATTGAATTAATAGTTTATTTTGTCTTTCCTCCCATCAAATTATATGAATAAGAAATATTGTGGTCTCATAACATAATTCTGTTTCCAAGAGAAAGAACATACCCATCTGTCAAATAATAGTGAATAGTGATTTCACCAAAATATATTTATTGAGCACCTACAGTATGCAGGGCACTGTAGGGGTGATAGAAATACACTTTGTCTAATGTCCTTGCTTTCAAGAAGAGCACACTTAAAAAGAAGAGAGCACACTTTAGGTGGAATCCATTTTTTAAGCAGAACAAACCCTACATTTTCTGGTTTATAGATCACAGGTAGTTTTGGTGAATCACTACATGCTAATCCAGGACCTCTGGGTTTAGATATTTTCAAAGTTTCAACATTAAATACAAGGTAGGAGCTTTAAAAGCTTGGGATGTGAGTGGTGAGGGGATGTTGAGCCTAACACAGGCAGGTAGACAGAGGCCAGTTCATAGGGGGTCTACATTCTGTAAGTAATGGACAGCTACTCAAGGGTTAAAGCAGGGGGCCATTTTCCAGGGAAATGAAAGACCCTGAATTTTGGAGAGTCTAAGAAATGTAGAAGAAGTGTAACTGTCAATGTTTGGTCACTGACTGAACATGACTGGTGACAGAAGGTTTGCAGGTTTCTAGCTTGAGGGATGAGCTGCCTGAGGTTGCCACACCTTAAAGAGAGGAACTAGAAGGAGAAACACACACAAATGAGAAAATTATTCCCTTTTGGATATGAGTTTGAAGTGACTTGGGGTATTTGAAGACAAAATGTCCACTAGGCAATCTGTTCCTTTGGAACTTCAGGGAGAAATCTTTGCTGGAATTAAAGATTTCAGATTCACTGATAAATGAGACACATTAGCATGAATGTTGTCATTAAAATCACAGGAGTGGATGAAATTGCACAGGATACTCAATACTCGTACGTGGGTCTAATGAATAAAGGAATAAGAGGGAGGAACTGAAAAGTTCTGGACTCTTATATAGGGGAAGGGTCAGGATGAAATGTACCTACTCCACAAATTTCCCCAGAACTATCTTTGGTCCTAGGAACCTACAGTTATGTATCTAAAAGACAAATACCAAGAGAAGTAAAATGTGTATCCAGTAAATTAAGTTTCATTTAATAAATGCATAATTGTTGATTGGAGATAGTTAAACTAGCTATTTTAGAACTGATACGTTTTAGCAGATTATGAATCCACATTGCTACGCAGCTCATTAATCCACATTATTAATGAAATGTGAATGTTACCCCTTCAATTTGTTCTCTGAGAAATGAAAAAACATGACAGGAAGATTGAGAAGCATTATTCAGTGGTGGTAGGAGCACAGACTCAGTATACAGGGCACTGTAGGGGGGATAGAAATAGACAATTCTCTCAACTTTTCTGCATTGTTGCCCCCCCAAGGACACTTTTTAGACATTATTTTTCCTAACCAATCCCCACCTCCATGAAATGATAATACAATTGATTTACCATATGTCTGTTTATATACTGTGGCCCTGTGGAGGCCCACAAGCCATGGTAATGTCCAAGATTTTTTCACCTCTTAAGAACCAATTTTTGCCCACATTGAAAATGCAGGCTCTGGGGAACCACACTTCCTGGCTTCAAATCCCAGCTATATTGCTTATTAGCTCTGTGACCCTGTGAAAAATATTTAACCTCTGTGTCCCAGTTTTCACTCTGTAAAATGGAGATAATAATAGTATTGTCCTCATAAGAATTCTGTGAAGATGCTCATACATGTAAAATACCTCACAAGTCCAGCATAGAAACAACAGTTACTAATCCTTTCTCATTTTATATACATGTTTCTCTCACCCTTCTATCACTTTGGTCTGTTTTCATTTTACCTTGTTATATTGGTTTTTGTGAATGATCACTTCTTGTTTACAAATTTTGCTGCTTATAATTCAGAAAACATTTTATTTTTAATATTCTCCATGGCAGTTTTCCTCTCTTTGGTATATAAGAATAAGCTGACTTTATATCAGTTTCCTTGAATAGTGTTTAATAAAGCCATACTTTAAAAGGAAAAATAAATAGTAATTTCTTTCTCAAAAGATAGGCACCAGTCTTCAGAGACTCTGATTTTATTTTCATGCCTTATATTATTTGTTTTAGTCCAAATGCTGAGCCATTGATTATTTACAACTTATCAAAATTCTGGATAGAAACAGAATTACTTGGGAGACTCTTTAACTTAAGTTTTAAAAATTTGCCCAGATGTTTAGTGTTATGTAGTCCTTGTTTATTACATGTATGGAAGCTGGTCAGGGATAAAGTGAGCACCTAGCTTTGGAGGTCCTCTCTCTTTCAGGGTCACATCATGCTCCCAGGAATTTTACAGCACAGTAAAGGGATTAGGCCCTACACAATTGTGAAGGTGGACACTGAGCTATCAGTTGCTTCACATTCCCTACATCTCTGAGTCATATTTCCAGATACACCATCTCTCCAGTTTGCATTAGAGATGACAGTATTTTGCCATATGTATCACAGTTCATCTTAGATGTCAAATCCTTTATGCCCAGCATAGAACTACTGTCAGCTTTAACTATCAGTTTTGATCATGAAGAAGCAAGAGCACAAATTGCTGAACCTAATCAGAACCAGAAGCATTGATTGAATTCAATCCATTCAAAACATTTATTGAGCATTTGTGTATGTGTAGAATACAAAGGTGAATAAGCTCACATCCATGCAGCTGTGTAGCATACAAAGGAGAACTGCATCTATGAAAATATCTGTGACACAAGGCAGAAAGGGATAGATGAGGCAACACAGGTGATGAGAGTGCTTTGGAGCAAAGAAGGGAACAATATACTTGGCTGAAAGACTTTGGAAAGGCATTTTGGAAAAGGTAGCATTTGAGAAAGGTCAGACAGGATTTTGAAGACATCCAGCAAAGGGTGGAAAAAACATTTTGGGATATGATGAAACTCTTCAACTTAGCTTGCAGGTCCTTGCAAGGGGCATAGTCTGGCCCCTACTTTCTTGGTGGAGTCTTGCCTGAGCATGCTCCTGTCTTCTCCCTGGTCTAGCCATGCTGGCCTGTCTTGGTTCCTGCTACCCTGGGTCCTGCCCTGTAATTTCTACATAATTCGTTCCTGCCTGGAATACCATTTCCACCACCTTTTCATCTAGCTAACTTCTAATTATCCTCAAAATCCACTCACATCCACTTCTTCAGGGGAACCTTCCCTGACCTCCCTGATGTGACCAATCCTCCAACATAGGCTCCACATCATTTATTCATAAGAGCATTTGATTAATGACTATCTATCCCAATGTGTCATGAGCTCCAGCTGTGTGTGGCTTTTTACCTTACTATTATCTGCATCTAATACGGTATCTGATAACTATTGAATGCTTAATGGCTACTTGTTGAATGAATAAACAGATTAATACAAGCCAAGGAAAACAGGTAAGTGAAAAGCACAAGGTGTTTGGAAACTGGTGAAAAATTTGGTTCAACTGAAGAAATAATCTTCAGATGATGCTCTGGGACCATGATGACTAACAGGTTGTACAGAGGTTTTTTACTTATTTATTTGGTAAAATTAAATAACAACTGTATTTTCCCAAAGCATTAAAAAAATATATATTAGTGGATAAGTTTCTCTATTTAACATTTTTTTTCTAATATATGTCTCTTAAACATTTGAGGACTGTTAGAGTGTTTGTTTTTTCCAGCTAGTAAGCAGTAGTGAACAACAAAATAAATGAATGTACCACAAATAATATTAGGAGAAAAAAGTTAATCATGATTAATTTGATGGTATGATCATTATGGACATGTGTTCATGGATATTATGTTGTGTGTATATCTAAAAGTTATATTTTTCCTGAGTTAAGTTGCTCCTAATTGATATGGTTCCCTTTCTACTGCAAAGGTATAGAAAGAGTTGGCCAGAATGAAATATTCATAGGAAAAATGTAAGCTCATTAAATCACCAAGATAGCTTGAACTATAGTAATTTTGCAACTCTAGAGATAAGACATCTGGGTGATAGATGGATTTTTTTCATTTTCCACCAAATTGTTGTAGTGTTTATACTCTTTCAGTAGCCTAATATCACCATGGTAACTTCATACTTTATATGTACTTTTTGCTTTTGCTACTTATTAATTACCTAAAAGTAATATAGGATTTAAAAATCACAATTACAATACTAATTTCTATTTGTTCCAAGAATTTCACTCCATTTTTGTATTTTAACTGAGTTTCCCAGTTTTTCCTCAAGAATTTCTGTTAGGGGTATATTATAATTCAAAACTCAAACTTATTCTAAGATTTTTTTGCCTATTATATTTTCCTAAAGTATTCCTTTTATACTTTTTTTTCTTTCTTTCTTGTATTTAATCATTAAATTATCTTATTTTATTTGGCTTTATACTAAAATAACCCAATATATTATACTGACCTCACCAAAGCTAAACATATGTACAGCATTTAGTTAATTGAAGCTTTCTGGCTTGTCTTGTTCTATATTTAAGCCTCCATTATGCAATGCTATTTACTTGATTTATTGGGTTTGGCTTACATGTTTTATAAATTGTGACTGTTGGGAAAATTCTAAAGAGATTGACTTGGCCTGATTGGGGAGTTTTATATTGAGAACTCATTGCCATTGAAGTTACATTTGTTTAAAAAAAAATCCATTTTAATAAGAACCGTGATCTAGAAGTAAATAACACTGGCTTCTGGAAGCTAGGACAAAGAGTTCCTTCCAATTTCAGATTTATTTTTTCCAGTATTAGGATTTGGTTAAAATCTCCATTGAAGACTAAGTGTATGTAATACCAAACACCAGCATGAGGGGTTGGAAATTCAGTCAGTTAGATGTTTCAGAATATATAAATAGAGGGCATTATGTAGGCCCTAAATTGAGATAATTTTCTATGTTGCCTTCTTTTCATCCAGAAATTTGGGCTTCTGCCTAAGTCTTCTTCTAAAGGCTTATACTCCTTTCCTAAGGCCACTTTTATGTAAAACAGGTAGCATAACAGTTATTTCATTAACAAAGTTTAATGAGCATTACTTGTCAAATAATTTAATATCCTTTAATACCCTCTGATGAAAGGGATGAATTCAATATAAACTACTGCTTTTGTTTTTACCTGTGGTTTGAATTCCTAACCATGTATGGCTTTTGCTATACTCAGTACCATACTGCATGCTACCATATGCCAAGCACTGTGCTGAGTGCGAGGGCATCAAGGCTAAATTAAACACAGTCCCTAGCCTTAAGGAGCTCAGAGATCCATGGTGAAGTAATGTGCACATGCAAGGTGTTGTGGTGACATTCTAAAAGGGCAGTAGGCAACACTACCCGGCCAGTGGAAAGAAGGAAAGCTTCAGAGAAGAGGTGACCTGCAAGTGAAGTCTTATAAGAAATTTGGATCTAATCAGACAGATAGGAAAGGTTCAGGAGAGGAAATGGCACAAAGGGAGATGTGATACTCCATCACTTGTACAATCATTCAACAAACATTTACTGACCAAGTTCTATGTGCTGTGAATAGAAGATATGGCTCTGCCTCAAGAAGTGCTCTGTTCAGTGGGGACAGAAGACCTGATAAGCAGATAATATCAACACGGTACTGTAAGCATAATAATAGAGGGACCCACAGATTTTTAGGAGCTCTGAGGAAGGGCTTTCCATCCAGATTCTTGCCCAGCTTGATTGAAGTATCATTCTACTTAGAGACTCCTGCTGCCCTACTCTGAGGCATAGCCTGAGTTGCCTCCATTCATTCTGACTCTGTAATTTGGTTTTCAGAATTACCCTTCAGAGTGTCTGCTCTATACTCTGCTACTCCCCATCCCTGACTCTGCCTACCCTAGTTGCTCCTGGTTCTGTGCTCAGTACCTCAGAATTAAGATAATATGTTAAGAGAGCAATCTTGCCAAAGCCTCAACGCCCTGCAAGAACCACAGAGAGTGACTGGCAGTGTAGCCCTTTATCTCCACACCAGAAGCATCCTCTAACCCAGAAGCTTGTTAGAAATGCAACATCTCAAACTCCTTCTCAGACCCACCAATTTTAACAGGACCCCTAAGTGATTAATGCTCCTATTAAAGTTGAGACCCACTGGTCTAGCTTACACATTCAGGTACATTTCCAATTAAGCCCTTCCAAGTGGATGGAAGTCTATTTCTAGGATTGAAGAAAGCATTTACCAACTTTCTTAGGTATCCTAGTCCTCACTTACATACACACACACACACACACACACACATACATAAATCCCTCAGCAACATATCTGAGACCTTATTTTTACCTGGTTCTAACCTCAGTGGAGATTAAGAGTCATCATTCTTGTACATTAACCTCTCACATAATTTTAAATGCTTGGTTTCATTATTATAAAATTAATTTCAAAGAGCCTTCATTTGAACAAAAAGGGAATTTTCTAAGTTAAATAGCACATGCCTAATTGTGAAATATAGGGTCAATTTTTTCCTCTAAGCAGTATTTATTTTCTTGTAACAATACTTTGTCCACAGCTACTGACTTCTGTTTCACATAAAGTGTAAGGCTGGAGGCACCGGAGGGAGGGGTGAGCACATCAGACGAGCTCAGCCCTCACCAAATAAAGAGGACAGCAAAGCCCCCAACCCCAGCCTAGTAAGGGAAAGAGACCAACAGATTCCGGCCTGATGACATGCCAAAATCCCCCACTTCTGCCCCCTCCCAACCTGGAAACCTATACTTTTTCAGAACCACCTCTATGTTTAATACATCACTATCAAATGGTAAGATGATCAGAGAAAAAATTCCAATGTCTCACATTTTATTATCTCAGAGTGCCCCAGTGGTATTGACTCAAGATGGGGCATCTATGGATGGTACCCATACATGGTCCATTCTACAAAAAAAGCTTGAAAATTCTTTTTACTAGCAAAAACATAGTAAATGTAAAATGTTTAGGTTTTCCTTAAATACATTAAAATGTAATATAATGATATATTCCTCTCTTTATTCTATAACTAAAGGAATCATTGTCTTTAGACAGCAGTCATTTTTCTGCATACTCATATATATTTTTGCAACTTCAAGGACATGAACACTCTGCCTCAGGCAAACTGCTCTGTCCACAGCTCTTTGAATCTGTCCTTTGCATGCCCACTCTGTACCACTGGCTTATACTTCCTCCTGCCTGGAGGGCCTCACTGTTACCTTCTCCATTTGTGTATGTGTATGTTCTTCTAAGTTTTAGTTCAAGTCTGAACACTTCCAGGAAATACTTGCCCAATTAACTGAACTTTTGGTAATTCATCCCTTTTCTGGTTTCTAGACCTTTTACTAATTTAGCCCTTAGGCTATGCTATTATGGGTTAGTAAAGCTGTTACCTCTTCAGGGCATAAACTAGATCATTTATCTCATTGCCTCCCTAGTGTTGTGAGAGGATGATGAAGTAAAACCTACATTAAGGGTCCTTCCTGCAAGCTCTATTTCCCTGGATAAGATTAAATTTTTTAAAACTCAAGTTTTTAAGTTCTGATTTTTCCTCTTACCTTTAACATAAACTTATTAATAAGTACCAGGTTAATTACCCTAACACAGAATTTTCATCATACTAACCTCATATGCAAAAGGCTTCCTTAACTTTTAATCACCCAAACTAGCAAGGCCACATGCAAGCCTGGCATTGCAGGCCACAGCATCAAAGTCACTTTCTGGTGTCACCACAGTTGCTAATTCCCTACACAAACTCCTGTTCCAGTTGCTAAAATTTTTTCCTGTTTCCTAAATTTAAAATAAAAATACCTTGCTTGTCTTTGTTTTTGCCCTTTGCCAGTGATGCTTCCCCTCTAACTCTGCTCTGCAAATCCTCATCACCTTAAGACTCAACTCAAGGCTAGCTTTCTTCAAAATTTACCCCACATAAGATTCTTACCATACAAGATCTTACTGTGCTACTTACCTCATACAGTGTCCAGTATGTAACTAAATGGTAAATTCTTTTAAGGCAGAATCAATCTTATATTCCCTCCCTGGACTGTGAGCCCATTCAGAACAGGGCCGGTGTTCTAGTCATCTATGAATTTCCAGTGCCTCATACAATTCCTGGTCTACAGTAGATGCTTAATAATGTTTTAAATGAATGAATGCATGAATTCCTCTAAAGGGATACAAGGCTCAATATCTGCCCTCTTCTGAGTAGTCTTACACTGAAAGGAGGAGAAAATGTTACAAAAGTGCTGTCTATAGCCAGAGACAAAGGAAAGGGGTCTTTGTTGCTAGGCAGCCAACCCTGGCCCCAGGGGGGCCTTTATACTATGGATCATTTTTAGCAATACTTCAGGGATTTAGCAACTGCCCCCACTCACCATACTTGTGGAGTAGCTCTGATGTATTCTTTCTATCTGGCATAGTGTCTGGCACAATGTTAACACTGTAGTGGACGCTGGGGGTAAAATTGCAGCATTTCCAGAACATTTCACCTCTCCATAGTGTATCACCATATCAATAGGTATTTCCAAAGGGTGGAAAAAAGTACCATCTCCATATCAATAGGTAATTACAAGGGAGAGGGAGGGCATATCTGGACTGGAGACATTGGGTGGGACCTCTTTCTGCAGCTGGGTGGTGAAAGACGGGGAGGCAGAAGTGGACGACTGCTTGTAAACAATAAATGGGTTTCTCCCACTTTATTTCTCCCTTTGAACTGATTTAGGTTTGAAAGGTAATTAACCTGGGGCTGGAAACATATTTTCTCCTCAGAGTTACATCTGGCAGTAGTCAGCAGGAACTGTGAGCCTGAAATTTGTCTTCATGGTTGTGACGCTTGGGCAGGCTGCCCCTAGAGATGGTGGGGAGAGACCTGGAAACCACCCTGTGGATGGTGGGGAGGCCCCAGTGGCTGCTGTGTTGGGGGGGGTGACAACTCACTCATACCTTCAGCAGCAGTGGAGTTTGCAGCTTCACCCAGGAGCCCCTGTCTATGGGGCTTCCTCTTGGGAAGCCCCTAATGGTGAATTGGTCTAGGGTAAAGCACCTTGTAGACTGGTAGGGCCTTCTCCAGAATTGGGGAAGGGTGGAAACAGGAAGCTGTGGAATTATCCCCCTGTGAGATAGAAGGCTGCTTAGAGGCCCTAGGGGCCATGTAACAGCCAGGATTGTGGGATGTTTGTTTCTTGAGATAGTGGAAAGGGTTTTTGAGGAGAGAGAGAGTTCAGCATACCTTGGAGGAGCTGGGTGATGACGTACAGGATGCCCTTAAGAAAGAGAGACAGTTACTGAGAAGACAGGCTGTGCTCTTGGAAGATGCATTAGCAGCAAAGGAGGAGGCAGCAGGAGAATCCATGTTGCAGTAGGCTATGGGGGAGAGGAAGGAAGGAGCGGTGCCTTCAACCCTAGAGATGGTAGAAGAAATATCAGGGGAGAATGAGGGGGTGGGGCTGAGGGCTGAACTGTTGCCGAGGCCAGCACCCAAGGCACCAGCCTATCCTGTATTGAAGGCTTGCCCAGTTGTAATTAATAAGATAAAAATGCAACAACTGCTGTCTCCTAACTGGGAGGAGAAGCTCCCTCTCCAGGTTGTGGAGTACTCAATGCTCTGCCCCTATACCCAGAATGAGGTGGTAGACATGATCATCTGGTTTTGGCAGAAGCCCTTGGAACCTCTGCCTACATGACTTTTGTGTCTTTGGGACATGGGGGTGGAAAACATTGCTATGTCGAGTTCTGAAATGGGTAGACTGGCTTCCCTAACAACTCACCCTTCCCTTCAGTGGACATGGTGGGGACTGGAGGCCACATGTAGAATTATCAATTCATTGGTCCCCCGTGAATGTACAACATGTCCTGGAACTGGTGGACACAGGAGCTGAGTGTTCTCTGATTTATGGCAACCCTGAGTGTTTTTCTGGGACTCCTGCTGTGATAGATGGCTATGAGAGTGAGGCAATTAGAGTGAAAAAATCCCAAATTCCATTGGGGAATAGGGCATTTATCCCCAAAGGAGTGTAGTGTGTACATGTCTCCCATCCCTGAATATACTTTGGGAGTCAATATCCTGCAGGGCCTGTGGTCACAGACCACTGCAGGTGAGTTCACACTGAGGGTACGTGTGGTAAAGGCAGTTCTGAGGGGACATGTTCAGCACCCGCCTGTAGGTCTGTCTATACCTCAGCAGGTGGCAAATACTAAGCTGTATAAATTGCCTGGGGGACACAAGGAAATTGGAGAAACTCTACAGGAATTGGAAAAGGTGGGCATCATAAAGCCCACTCGCAGTCCTTTTAATTCCCCAGTGTGGCCAGTGAAAAAGTCAGATGGCTCCTGGCATACGACCATGGATTACAGGGAATTAAATAAAGTCACACCCACTTTTCATGCTGCTGTCCTCTCTATAGTAACCCTTTTGGAAACCTTCAGTCATGAACTAGGGACGTTATCATCATATTGTGGACCTTGCTAATGCTTTCTTCTCTATTGACATAACACAGAAAAGTCAGGAACAGTTTGTCTTCATGTGGGAAGGCCGGCAGTGGACATTCCCTGTCCTTCCACTGGGATACCTCCACAGTCCCACCATTTGTCATGGACTTTTAGCCCAGGACTTGGTTACTGCAAATGGTGGCTGTATCACTACATTGATGATATTATGCTCACGTCTGGTTCTCTTGAAGATTTAGAAGGGGCAGTTCCTAGACTGCTGCAACATCTACAGGAGAAAGGATGGGCTGTGAACAGCAGCAAGGTTCAGGGACCTGGGTTGTCTGTAAAGTTCCTGTGGGTTGTCTGGTTGGGTAAAAGTAAAGTTATCCCAGAAGCAGTCATAGACAAAGTCCAGGCTTTCCACCACTGTGGCAGTATTACAAGAGTTTTTGGGTCTTTTGGGCTACTGGAGGGTGTTTATCCTGAACTTGGTATAAAACCTGAAGCCCAGATTCCACTTGATATGAAAGGGCATCAAGTGGGACTGGGATGAAACATGTGCAGCAGCTTTTACTGCCTCTAAACAAGCAATCAAGGCCATACAGGCCTTGAATGTAATGACTCATCAAGGCCTTGTGAGCTAGATGTTCATGTAATGGGAGATGGTTATGGATGGGGTCTTTGGCAATGGCTTGAATGGACATGCCAACCTATTGGATTCTGGTCACAACTGTGGAAAAGGAGCAGAGGTCTGGTACACCTTGATAGAGAATCAACTGGCTTCTGTGTATCATGCCTTGCTGGCTATGGAGCCCATCACTGGAACAGATCCAACTAAGGTAACAACCACTTATCCCATCACAGGGTTGGTGAGAGACTGGACCCAAAGGCCATTCAGTGCTGTGGCATAGACACCTACACTGGCCAAATGGTACGCATATTTACAGCAGCATAGCGCCTTGTCTACTAGCCCCTTAAGTGGAGAACTCCAATGTTTATTGGGGCCAGTGATGTATATTCCAATGGAAAACAGGAAGAACTTGCCTTTGAGCCATTGGTAGCCAAGAGTCCTTATCAGGAGGGAAAAGCCCCTATACCTGAAGATGCTTGGTATACAGATGGCTCCAGTAATGGGCAACCCCTGAAGTAGAGGGCTGTGACTTTCCATCCTAAGACTGAGACAATATGGATGGAGAATGGACAGGGGAGAGCAGTCAATGGGCTGAGTTGTGGGAAGTAGGGCTTGTGATCACCCAGGAGCCCTCCCCTATAGTTGTCTCACTGACAGCTGGGCCATCTATCAGGGCTTGACCCTGTGGCTACAGACATGGTACCATACCAACTGGATGGTTGGTCTCCAGCCCCTTTAAGGGCAAGATGTGCGGCAAGACCTATGGGCCTCTGGTGAGAGTAAGATAGCTATTGTATATCATGTGACTGGCCATTTGCCTTTGGCATCCCCAGGGAATGATGAAGCAGACACATTGGCCCAGGTGTGCTGGCTAGAAGGAAAGCCTGCCTCTGATGTTGCCCAATGGTTACATCAGCATTTGCTGCATGTGGGACAAAAGACAATGTGGGCTGTAGCCTGTCAGTGGGGCTGGCCATTGACCTTTGAAGAAGTCAGCAGAGCCCAGAAGGAGTGCCTTGGGTTCTCTCAGAGGGACTTACACCAAGCCCCACAACATGGGACAATAGTAAAGGGGCTGATAACCTTTGTCAGGTGGCAGATAGACTATATTGGGCCTCTGCCCATATCAGAAGGATATCAGTACACCACGACTTGTGTGGACATGGCTACTGGGCTGTTGTTTGCTTTTCCTGCACTTTGTGAATATCATCAAACCACCAAAAGGGACCTAGAGCATCTCTTTGCATCCTATGGCCAGCCACATAGAGCAATCAAGTCACCCACTTTACTGGAAATGGATTACAAGAATAGGTGCAGCAATTAGGAATAAAGTAGAAGTTTCACATACCATACAACCTACTAGGGCAGGCATGATAGAGAGGTACAATGGTTTGTTGAAATCTCGCCTGAAGTTGGACACCAATGGTCTGCGTGGCTGGTCAGTTTGCTTATGGACAGTGCTATAGCATTTGAATGAGAAGCCCTGAAAAGGAGCCTTGAGCCCTGTGGACATGCTAACACACATTGCTGCCTCTCTTATACAACTGTATGTATAAATCAAAGAGGAGTTATTGAGTCAGGATATGGCCAACAGAGCAACATTTTGCTGCCAGCCCCTACTGCATTCAACCCTGGAGACACTGTTGAGTGGATGTGGCTCTGGAGATTTTGAAATATAAACTAGCACTGGCTGGCCCTGCTGGCACCTTTGGGAAAAAGTCTGGAAGCTGGTCTCCTGTGTTTTCCTGGAGTAACAGCAGAATGGCCCCCAAAGATCACAGTTGTGTTCCGAAAACATCTGGGAGGTAAAAGCATCTTACAGGGAAGTTTTGTTTTATCTTTATGGCCAGTGCATGTACCTTCTGTAGTCCTATATATTGACCCATCTATAACTCTCACAGGGAGGGAGGTAAAAGTCTGGTATACTAGACCACGACGAGATCCCATTCCTGGCACTGTCCTATCACAGGACCACTCTCCTGCATGCATCCTGCATGATGGACAAGATTTACCTATGCTGGTATCATTAAAACATGTATCTTGTCACTCTTAAGGTTATTTTATTCTACAGTCCCTATGGCCTGGGTGCATCCCCTGGCTGCAGCTGCCACATGATGATTGCTCTGAACTCTCTACCTGTTCAGCTACTGACTGCCTGTGGCATGGACAAGCTATGGACTAAATCTGCATAGGACTTTCAATTTAGCTGAATCTTCTGGCTTGAGGATTATCATGATTTCACTGCTGTTGTTATTGTATGTTATTAGTCTGATTACAGTGCTCCAGTTTTCTCGCTCAGGGGCCACTGAGGAAGATGGGGAGCAAGTAGATTGTGAGGCAAGATTGCTGAAGGGGTGGGCTGTGGGTAAAATTGCAATATTTCCAGAATCTCTCACCTGGCCTTAGTGCATCTCCATATCAATAGGTGTTTCCAAGGGGTGGAGAGAAGTAGTCCATTTCCATATCAATACATAATTACAAGTGAGAGTGAGGGCATACCTGGATCAAAGAGGGTAGGTGGGGTCCCTTTTTGCAGCCTGTAGCAAGAGACACAGGCAATCAGAAGCACATGACTACTTGTAAGCAATAAATGGGTTTCTCCCACTTTATTTCTCCTTTTGACTGATTTTGGTTTCAAAGGTAATTTGCTCTGGGCTGGGAATATATTTTCCCCTGCTGTTACAGATGCTTAATAACTATTTGAATTAAGGACAGATACTGAATTATTAGCAAATAGTCAAGCAAATTCTCTTGAGATGTATAGTACTCTATTTTTATTGCTAAATGAATAATACAGTTCCTGACTGTGGTGGTGAACCCACCAATCTTAA
This sequence comes from Manis javanica, assembly GCF_040802235.1. Lineage (NCBI taxonomy): Eukaryota > Metazoa > Chordata > Mammalia > Pholidota > Manidae > Manis > Manis javanica. Next base: position 158,443,226 of record NC_133157.1, read on the forward strand.
TGTGACAGAAGTGCACAGAGCTAAGTACATATACACACACACAGTGCCATTCTTAGACACTTCCCCCAGGGAAGTGAAAACTTATATTCATGCAAAAATTTGTGTACATATGATAATGGCAGTTTTAGTTGTAATATTCCCCAACGTCAGGTCAAATGTCCTCCAGATTGAATAGTGTAAGAAATTGTGGTGTGCCTGTACCATGGAGTATTACTCAGCTATGCAAAAGAACAAACTGTTGATATACACAACAACATGGAGGATCTCCAGGAAATTATGCTGAGTGAAAGGGCCAATATCAAAGGGTTATATACAGCATGATTCCATTTATATAACAGTCTTGAAAGGACAAAATTATAGAGCCGGGGAAAAGATTAGTGGTTGCTGGGAGTTAGTGTGGGGTAGCAAGGAGACAGCTGTGGCAATAAAACAGTACACCAAAGGCTCTTTGAGAAGGAACTGTTCTGTATCTCGACTGGTGGTGGTCACATAAATCTACACATATGATAAAATTACATATAATTGTGTGTGCAGACACATGCATGTGTGCGCACACATGCACACACACACACACACACACACCAGTACATGTAAAACTGGATAAATCTGCTGGATTTTATCAATGTAAATTTCTGGATTGTGATGTTGAACTATAATTATGCAAGAAGTTTCCATGGAGCAAAACTGGGCAATGAATGTGTGGACTCTCTGTATTATTTCTTACAAATATATGAAAATCTGTAATTATCTTGAAATAAAAAGTTCAGAAAAACAGCAATTTCTCTGAACCTGGGGCTGTTTTAAGAATTACTAAGACAAACATATATAATGCAGATCTTGAAAAAGCTTTTTTTATGTGTGTAAATTATCAATGTTATTTTTATTTCTGAAGGGGAACCTCAGTATTAGGTTTTATAATTCAAAAGTATACTAAACTAACCTTGATTCTACCTTTTAAATTTGGAGTTTAGGGTTTTATTAATTTCTTTCACTTAATAGTGTTCACTGGTTTTGCAAACAACTTCAGTAAATGTTTCTACTACTTAAGAGATTTTGTGTGAGATGTTGAATGCTGTATTATGGGTGATCTCTATAAATACTGTTTAAAATTAGATGGCAAAGACGTTCAATTTACATCCTGCCAACTGTTTTACCACACTTTTTTTCTTGCCTGTTTGCCTGCTATGTTATCCTTTATAATGAGTGAGTTACAGTAATTGTAGCTGGAAAAATCATCATGCAAAGGGGGTGGGGGAAGCTCAAAACCTGCCTTATTTTTAAATCAGTAAAGCTTCTGTCATTTTTTGGCCGAGTTACAGCTTCACAGCAAAGTCAAAGAGCCAGTAGAGTAAATGCCACGTGGGGAAGGGCTCCGTTGAAGCATAAATTAACTGTATTTCATTTTCCCTTAATAAAGAATTTCAGTTTTTCCACAGTTAACTGTATAATCAATTTGCTCCCCTGCTGGCTTGCTAACTTGCTGTTGGCATTACTTCAATAATTCTGAGCCGAGCCTGGAACAAGAGAAAAGAGGAGGCACTCCTCTCTCTGAGAATACATGACTGTGATAGCACATAGTTTATCCTTCTGGAATTTTGCTGGGCTTTTTATCCTCAAAGAGCCTAACCATGTCGCTCCAAGACTGGACACTCCTCTGGTCACCCAACTCTTTATTATATTACCTAGTATATTCATAGAGCTTCTTGAATCATGTTTTGGCAATTGGATGATGTTGAAGTTTTAAATATTTCTCCTTGGGTTTCTAGCCCTTGAGTGCCTCTGGAAGACTTCTTGTTTTGTTTTGTCATTTAAAAAAATCATCTAACTATGCAAGAATTGAGAGTCCTAAGAAAAAATTTCCAGTTAAGTTTCTTCCATGGCCACATAAGTTTATCTCTAATGCTGTTGTGCAATCAGCACTTTAGTTGTAAAATTATCTTACTGGTAGGCTTGGAGAGAGCACAGAAAAAAATACATTCTAGTGCAACTGCTGATTTGGTTCTTCCTGCCCTTCCCATGCCTAGAAATTATACCCTGTCCTCTGGGTTTGTTCACTCACTTACTTATAATGCCACATTTTTTTTCCAGCTCTCTGGATTATAAGACACAAGTTAAACATACAAGATAAACAAATATTATCTTTAGTCACAGAATCACCAGACAAAAAGCTCTTCAGAGCAAGCTGTCTCCACCCCTCTACAAGGCTATTTCGGCTCCTCATTCCTAAAGGAGCACTTCAGTCTGAGGACAGTACACTTGGTCATATTGGGGGGAAGCAATAATGCACCAAAGTCAAACTGCCAACAACCCCTGTATCAGCTTCAGGGCTGGGTGCTGAAACTTTAATTTGTTCCCTAGATAGCTTCATAGACACCTTAAGCCCCAAAGGTGCCTTCCAGAGGGCTGTGCCAGAGCGTAAATTACAAAACCTGCAGAGAGCTTGCTGTGGATGCATGCAGAGAGTATATGTCATAGACCTTTTGGTTCTAGCTTTCACTGTAGAGTTTGGGACTGTATTTCCCATTGCTCTCATTCCTGCTGCATTGTTACATACGGGTTTTGGATGGAATTTTGTTGTTGCTTTCTTCCCTAAATCTATTGTAAATCTCAGGTTTCTTTTTTCTACCTCCCTTTCCCCAGAGAATCCCCAGGAAATATTCTAATGAACTGAACTATTTTCTCTATTTTACTCAGTTTTTTCCATGTGAAGGGTGGTTCCATTTAAATGGATTTTGCTGAAATAAATGGTTCTTTTTCTGCAAGCTGCATGAAAAGGGAGAAAGGGAAATAAAAGGATTGGAAAATATGCCATTTAATACAACCTTTGCCCCTCTGGAATCTTCAAGGTTTGATGTATGCCCTAAACTATGCCTAAAATGCAATAAAGCATTCATTATTGTCCTGTCACCTGAACATAAATCTGAGGCTGCTGGACAATTTTAGGCTTCTTGAAATTTTTTCAGTGAATTGACCAAATCAAAAATTAGGCTTACTTGGCTTACAATCAGGGCAATCCTGGTCATTCAAACATACTACAGCGATGACAATTCATCTTTGTTTTAGAGAATCCACAAGAAAAGTAATACAAAGATAATTGTGATTGAATTTCTCATTGTCAATCTTTGAGAGAAAATATAATTAAGAACAGCACATTTATTTTGAAGATACTAGCCTAACACACTGTCACTGCAGCACGCTGCCCTGGTTAAAGCAGTCCGACCTCCTTCTCTCCTGACCTAGGCCAGCTTAGGTGCCTGGTCAGGCTCCTCAGGACCCAACAGCTGGATGGGGGCAAAAAAGCAAGTTGAAGAGAGTTGTCTGACTGCCTTGGGACAAGCCATGGCAAGCCTAGGCAATAATTTGAAAGCAACTTTTCCAAAAAGATCACGTACCAAGCTCCCAATTTAGAAAGCAGTAGGGATCAGGTCTGGTCAAATAATGGCAGCCACACCCATCATGCCAGTCAGATCACCATCCAAGAGATTTATGGTGTGTCCCACTTCCAGTCCACCAAAAAGATGCTCTGCAAATGTTCTCTTTGAGACTGAAGGTTTTGTTTTTTAACCTCCTAATCCCTGATGGAGAGTGAATATATATTCCCACTTTCATTTTTCTTGTCAGCACTTGCTGAAATGGTCACCATTTCCTTGGCCTTTAGTCTATTGATGCAGTATTAGTGATCTTTGATAGTCTTTCCTATTCTCATTCTAATCTAATTTCTTGGTAAAGAGAATCTGTTCCCTAGATTGCTTCATAGCCACATTAACCCCCAAGGTGCCTTCCAGAGGCCTTATTTGTTATTTCTAATAAATATTTTTTCTTCAAGTTTATAGAGGCTCTGCTACAAAGTGATAAAATAGAGGCTAATGCTACATCTTTTTTTTCTTCCTGCCCTCAAGAAAATTAGATAGCTGAAAGGAATCATTTATGAAAGCAAAAAAGTTTTATTGGTCTTTGCAGGGCAGATAGCTATGGATGTCTTGCTTCTCTAAGAAAGCCAGTAGCTAAAGAGGGATGTCTTTCAAGAAGTATATTTGAAGGTAAGGAATTCCTCTTTCTTTAGCTTGGCCACACTGAAAACCCACACATACCCGACACACATCATAAACACATCAAAACAGAACAGGAAATCAGATGAACAAAATGAAGGCAAAAGGGAGAGAGGTACCTTACTCTAAAGTCAAAATTTAGTGTATTACACTCTTGGTATTTTTTCTGCCTTGTGATCAGAAACATTTAGTGTAACAATTGGCAAAGACAGAAATCAGAATAATAAGAAGAAAGAAATTACAAGGGAAAGTATAAGACATTTTTGAAATGAGAGAAAAACCACAATTTTCTCTTTCTCCTTTGATAATACACTCACACAGTGTCTCACACACCACTTTATGTTGTATAACTTCGAAAAAAATAAAATTAAAAATGTAAAAATGTCCCTTGCTTTCACCTTCACATGCTTTTGCAGGGCATACAAACAACAATGTACTAAGTGACTGAGGTGATACAATAAAGTAGAATTATCGTACAGTGAGACATGTTACCTGGTATTTTTAAATTAAAATAGATTTCCCAAATAAGTCAACCGATACATTAAGAGCAAACCAAGAATTTATCAGTGCCATGGCCTTTATCAGAACTCTCACCTCTGTCTAAGTAACCATTAGGGGAAACAAGGTGAAATAGAAGCATCTGCCCCCCATTTAGCCATTTATTAATTATTTAACTAATATATAAATATTATTATGTACTCTGAGGGACTGTATCAGTTAGGGTCCCAAGAGTAAACAAATGGCACATTCATATGAGGATAATCCAAGGGGAGTTTATTTAGAAAAGGCATTCATTTCAAAGGTCTGGGTAAGCAGGGATTGTGTAGGACCCCAAGGTTAGCACCAGCACAACTGTTCTCACCCCCAAGTTCTGAAGGGCCAAGGAGAGGGAGAGGGCAAAGGAACCCAGCTAGAGAGTGGCATGGAGCAGAGGTGCACACAGCAAGGAGCCAGGGGTCAGATCTCACCCTCCCTCCTCTCTCCTGTCTCCACCCAGGGCTCACCACCCACTGAGTCTAGCAGGAATCTGAAGGGCTCAGGGCTTGTTGATGGAATCCTTACAGGCCAACAACCCAGGTGCATGCAGAGTGGAGCAGGGTGGCAGGAGAACTGAGGGCACAGGGAAGATCCCAGCACAGGATGAGCCAAGTACATAAGAAAGCCCCATCCTCACAGTGTTTATTTTCTTTCTTTCTTTTTTTTAAATTGAAGTAACACTGATATACAATCTTATATTGGTTTCAAATATACAACACAGTGGCTCAACAGCTACCTATATTATTTAAATCCTCACCCTCACCAGTGCAGTTACCATCTGACAACAGAGGAAGATGTTACAGAATCATTGACTATATTCTCCTTGCTGCACTACCATCCCTGTGACCAACTTATATTCTGATTGAGAGTTCTTAAGTGCCTTTATCACCCCTCCCCCACCCACCCACCCCAGCCCCTCCCCCATGGTAAACCCATCAGTCACTTCTCAGTGTCTATCAGTCTCCTGCTAGTTTGTTCACTTTGCTTTGTTTTGAGCTTAGATTCCACAAATAAGTGAAATCATATGACATTTGTCTTCCTTTTCCTGGCTTACTTCACAGAACATAACAACCTCTAGGTCCACCCATGTTGTCACAAATGGCAGGATTTCTTTCTTTTTTATGGCTGCATTATATTTTGTTGTGTATATGTACCTCATCTTTATCCATTCATCTGTTGATGGACACTTGGATTGCTTCCACATCTTGGCTATTGTAATTAATGTGACAAATAACCTAAGGTGCACATATCTTTTCAAATCAGGGATCTTGTTTTTTTCGGGTAAATTTCTAGACAGCATTTACTTTCTTATCATAAAATGGACATAGTCACATGTAACAGTTAGAGCCTGAGGTGCTAGTAGGAAAATACAAACCAGGGCTAATTTCCAGTTGGAAAAATATGCAATGCAATGATGTACCAACAACATTAAGTCAATGTGCTCTGAATGTCTGCTATTTTTCTTCAAAAGTAGCATTTAGTAGAATCCTAAGCAGGATTGTAGAATAATTTATCCTTTTTTAGAATTCTTTCTCCTTATGGAGGATAATATAAGCAATTGGAAAGGGAAGAACAGAGTCATTGGTAGACCACATACCCTATTTTCAATTCTTTCTCTTACCGTAGAAGCATATATGAGGTTGCTCTATGCTTCTTGACTCTCTAGCACATGTCTTATACGTACACTAACAGCCTTTGGTAACTGACATCCTTTTTAAAATAAAATTTCTCTTCATCTCCCTGCTACCTACCTTTCAAGGCTGAAACTTCTCTTACTTCAACCCCCTAATTTCTTCTTCTACACCACCATAGCACCTAAATCCTTACTTTATTAGTTAATTGTTAATGTGTGTGTTTCTTCTGTTTGTTCATCTTGATCTTAAGTTGCTTAAAGGCTTATGAGCTTTAAAATATTTCTTTAGATTCCTTTCCACAGTATCCAGCACTATAGGTGTGCAGGGAGGGTGCTTAGTTTGATTAATTATATTTGATTATTTGGATAGATTAGTTGTCCCATTAAAAATAACATGAATAAATAACATTTATTCTTCAATCTGCTGGATCAAGATCCTCCCTAGTGGTTTTGCCATATGTCCTGTTTTGCCTGGAACAGTCTCAGTTTATGCTTGTATTATCTGGATGGTTCTCTCCCTTCCATTATAAATGTATCCTGAAGAAAATATTTATAATTTATATGCCAGGTAAGGGTCTAGTTTCTATAATACATAAAGAATTCCTACAACTCTACAATGAAAAGACAAATAATTCAACTTAAAAATGGGCATAGGACTCGATAGGCTTTTCTCCAAAGAAGTTATACAAATAGCTAATAAGCATATGAAAAGATGCTCAACAGGACTAATCCTTAGTTCGGAAATGCAAGTCAAAACCACAATGAGATATCATGTCACACCAACAAGGATGACTATAATCAAAAAAAGAAAATTAACAAGTGTTGGTGAGGCTGTAAAGAAATTGGTGCCCTCATAAATTGCTGGTGGGAATGTAAAATAGTGCTGCCAGTATGGAAAACAATGTGCTCCTCAAAAAGTGAAATATAAATTCCCATATGATATTTTAATTACATTACTCAGTATATACTCAAGAAAACTGAAAACAGATATCCACACATAAACTTGTACATGGATGTTCACAGCTGCATTATTCATAATAACTGAAATTAGAAACAACCTAAATGCCCATCAACTGATGAATGGACAAACAAATATAGTATAGCCATACAATGGAATATTATTCAGCCATGCAGAGGAATGAAATACTGATTCATGCTACAACAGGAATGAACCTTGAAAATATGCTAAGTGAAACAAAAGGCCAAATATTATGTGATTCTATTTATGTGACATGTCCAGAATAGGCACATCCATAGAGACCAAAAGTAGATCAGCAGTAGCCAGAGCCTTGGGGAAAGAAAAAATGCGGAGTAACTGCTTAATGTGTATGGGGTCTCCTGTAGTTAGACGAAAATGTTTTGGAACGAAACAGAGATAACGGTTGCACAACACTGAAGATACTGAAAACCACTGAATTATGCACTTTAAAATGATGAATTTTATGTTATGTAGATTACATCTCAATTTTTAAAAATTGCAAAAAAGTCTCTAATAAAACAAAACCCGATGTATCCTGGTCTGGACAATGAATTATTTGATCACTCTGTCTGTAAGGGCATTACCAGAAAGTAAATAGAAGAAAGTAAAGATTACTAAGATTACAAGGGGTTGGGAGCTGAAGACTACAAAATCAAGATCTTTTTTCAAGACCCAGTTGCCTAAGAGAGAGAGAGAGCATATAGGTACAAAGGTTTGGTTTTGTATTTTCAATCTGATATTATCCAGGATCAGTATCAAGGCCAGACTGAAAATTCCAAAGTTTCTCTTGAAGAGTAAGGATGAATATTCCTTCATACAGAAGTTCATCTAACAAACATTTAACTTAGAACCTTCAGAGAGAGTAGCAAAAACAGAGGCCTCCTAGCCTGATGTTAATTAGGGCCAGGAGCTTGAGAACTTAAACGCTAAGCATGACCGAAATACTGCTGCTGAAACTTCTGGGTGAAGACCTCGCTAGTACCCCAGGTTTCACGGCACATTCAGATGAGCCCAGGGCCAGTCAGTGTCAGGTAGATAGCAAGGAAGACCCTGTAGCTGCTCAGGGATTCCTTAGGCCCTTGCAGAGAGGAATTGCCTCCTTCACATATGTAATGGAGATGAAACTAATGCATTTTGCACAAAGCTGACTGATAGAATGTGTATTAACTTGGTTCTAAAGCTTAAGAGATGAATTCACACTCCTGTTTAGGAGAAAGGCATTTGAGAAGTGCAGATGTATATGCTTTAACCTGTTTGTAAGTATAAAGCTATAGTGAATCCATTTCCTTTATTTATTTTAAATCAGATGTTGAGTGAGAGGTTTCCTTATTAAATAAAATCCCCTGAAATCTCCATGAGGCCCTCTCAGAGGGGCTTCTCAATTTGCTGCACCATCTCCTTGCTCCTTCCTTCTATCTTCTATTCCTGTCTCCCTTCTTTTTATTAAGGACTTTCTCTAGAGTTAGCAATATGAAGTACACACAGAAGTAAACCCTGGATATTTGCCCTCAGAGACACTAAAGTCAAGTTAAAAAGGCAAACAGAAGCACATAGAAAATGCTGGATAATATTACACTTTAAACAACATATGAGCATGTCATAAAGTAACATGATGAAATTCTAAATGAGTGGCTCTGGAGTAAGTACTATGGGTGCAGGAGGGTAAAATCGACGTGGGATGAAAAACTAGTTCATGTTTCATTTAAGGTAACTCATTTTGAAGAACTCTTAAAAATTTTCCACTGACAGCTGAAATATGTTGCCCATTGACTAGGGCTTGAAAATAGTTTTGTTTTATATAATTATAATCAGGTTTGATGTGTACTGTAAAATTCTAATATAATCTTCCTTCCTAACTCCAAATTGGATAGCCTCTCAGCATTTTTGGTAACAGGATTTGACCTATAATACATTGTGTTTATATAATGCCCTATATTTAGCATCAAATGGAAAAGTTTTCCAATAATGAGGTTTTGGAACACAGTCAATTCATAGGAATCAAGTCATACTCATGACAGCTCAGCAGCACTGAACTGTTCTTGAGAAGAGGGTGACAGGATGCAAAACGAGCAGTTGGGCAAACAACTGAAATACTTTCTTCATGAAAACTTGATTGTAAACTTTTCTTATAATGGACCTTTCTCTGGGGAAATTTTCTTAGAAACCCTGACCCCCTACCCCCTCACTCCTAAAAACTTTTTGCTCTATCTCTAAGGCAGAATGAGACCATTGGCTAAATTACCTCAAATGTTGGCAGGCTCCAGCTTTTAGTTTGACAATTATTTCACTTAACCATACCTTGTTTTCCTATCTGAGAAACCAGACCAATCCACAACAATAAAACCCCAAAACTCAAATTTACCAAAAACACCACCATCACAGCCAGTAACAAACAAAAAACCACCTCCAAAACAACAAAAACCATCCCATGAGACAGAAGTCCACCACTGACCTCACTTTGCAAAGATTTAAAGACATACTTTGTAATCCATACTGAGAATGTTTGGGCACAAAGAACTGAGAAGTTTTCCTGTTTCAGGTGTGGTTTTTAGGAACAGAATTTTCCATACTGGATTAGATCATTTTTCCATCAAAGCCAATATCCTTCTTAGCTGACATGTAGTTAATGATGGTGAAACGCTTTGAAAACATAAATACCATGTAAATATGAGCAATAATGAGCTTGCATACTAGTAACTTTATGACCCCAAGCCCTCATTCATGAAGAGTTTTTTTTGAAAAGAACCTTAAATGTATAGAAAAGACAAAGTATTTAAAGATTAACTTCTTCCTTCTTTTCACATTTAACATTGCTTGAGAAATAAATATATTTTTTTAGTCCCTGAAAGTGTTAAGAGTTAAGGGTATTTCCAGAACCGCTAAACATGTGTTTTATGATTTTCTTTACAATGTGAAAGTGTTTTTTGGGTCTGGCTGTGAAGAATTAAGCAGGCTACATGTAACTATGGGGCTCACTGCCTAGAAATGATTATTTCTCTTCTTCTTTCTTATTGGACAGGAAGGACAGGAGCTTTACCAGCTGGTATTTCTTCAACTGTATAGCTTTAAAATCACTCAGAAAGATGTAGTCATTTTCTTTCATATCTGTTTACCTGGTGTTTTTTCAGGTGAGTTCAGTTGTTCTTGAACTATGGGAAAAACTTTAAAATAAACTAAAGAATATACTGTATTTTTGTGTTATTTATTGAACAGCTTTTGAAGATTAGCAACAGCTGAAGAGTGTATGGGATTCATCAGTGAATTATGGTTGCTTTGCTCTCTACAGAGGTTGAAAAAAAAATCACATTCATTCGTTTTGTTACTTTTTAAAAAGGATCTCAAATTTTCCATTTCAAAAGTTTCCAGTAACTTTACCATTTGGTCTTTATTTAATTTAGAATTGTTTAGATCATCTCAACACACTCGCTTTCTTAAAAATTTCAGAACAATTAAGATTTTAATGTTGTAGGAGCTTATATTTTTATTAGGATGCTTTTTGAGATTCTATCTCAATTATATCTAAGTTGTCTAAGATTACTGAATAGCAGAGTTTCAAACCCAAAAAAAGGGTGTCAAAATAATACTTGGTATTTATATTTAGTTTCTATTTCAAATATCCCAAAGCACTTTGGATACAAATATTTATCCTATTTTATAGATGAGGAAATTTAGGGACTAGAATAACCATTGTCTCACTGTGTAGTGAAAAATTTCCTGAGCTGGAAACAAACCCTTTACTTCTAGTGTTGAATGTACCATCACAGGCCTAACATTTAACCTTCCTGGGCCTCAGTCTTTCTACCTGTAAACAAGGGATTTAGACTAGATATACTGTGGACACTAACATCCTACATTACTAATCTTCAGGGAACTTTTCAACAGTAACAAAATGTATAAGAGTGGAATTTAATTTGCCAACCCCAGAGAGGAAAGGGGACTGGAAGTCATTAGATATAAAGTCAACGGGTAGTGGTGGCCTTTGGAAGAGGTATTGTTGAATCACCAGCCAAGTACTAGACGCTGTTGAGAATAGCATCTGGCATTCTGAGCTTGTGTGTATGTGTGCGGGTGAACACATAGATTGGGACGTGTGCAAAATAGAAAGATCCAGTCAATTCAGTGAGGAAAACCAATCAAGCCCATTGTTTCTACTACTAGCCATGTCTGCCTAGTACTCGTTAGATTCCCAGAGCTTTCATATTTTGCAAGCTTACTTTTAGCTTCCTTTTCCAAAGCCAGCATAACTTAATAGTAGATTCATAGCTGCAACTGTATATACACAATGCCAAGCAATAAATTACACTCTTTTAGTTTCCAAATTAACTGACACTGCCTAATGACACAATTAAAATACTTTTCTGGTTATACCAGCAATGCATCTTTTATTGAAAAACACTAGAGAAAATTAAAAAAAAAAACTACAAGTGAAATAAAGATCAGCAATAATCCTGACACCCAGAGAATGAATAATCACGCTAAACATTTCAGTGTTTCCCTCTGAGTCCCTTTCTATGGGCATATATTCAATTTTTGTTTTCAAAACTGGGATCCCATGGTATAAATGGTTTTGAATCTCCCTTTTTTATAATATGAGTACTTTTGCATCACAAATGGACCTAAATAATACGATGGTATTTAATTCTGATGCCAAACATCTGGATGAAAACTAAAAAGTCAGACAATTATCTAGATATTTTCAAATACCCAGATGTTTGGCACCATGTTGACAAAACATTAAAAATCCTTGACCAAAATTTGCAGCTTTTGCACAGATGTCTGGCATTATGTAGGCAAACTCTCTCTGAACTGACAGGACCTTCTGGCAGCAGAGAGAACATTCATTATATGCTTTAGGTCAAAAGGGTTTCAAAGTTTAGTTCATGTGTGCATGGGTAGCTTTTCATTGTTTCATAATATACATGAAGAATATATATATATATTGAGAACCTTTACTATGATAAAAGCCTGCTATCTATATTTTTAGTTAAGCCTCAAGAGCTTAGCACAAAGTTGCCATTTCATCCAACTCTTGGTCTTGAGAAATTGTACCCTAGTGGGGGGCTTGTTTTGTGTTTTTGCTGTTATTAAGAAAGTTCTTTCTGGCTGATAGTTTCATTAACAGATTGCTCTGAATATTTCAAAGTCATGTTAATATGCCAATATCCTGACAACAGTCTCATTTAGAATATTTTAAGACTTTTCTAGAAGATATTTTTATGATTTTCTAATTATCTTGTTCCTTGGGTCATAGTCCTCCTTCTCATTCTGCATTATTGTATTTGCTTTCACGTGTATGCCCTTTTTTGATTCCTGAAGGCATCATTTATGCAAGTTCAATGAGGTTCAATGTTATCCACAATTGTGTCACACCAAATTTCAAGTACTTGATACATATTTATAATTATCTTTGAAATTACCATCCCTAATGTATTTTTCTACCTCTTGACATTCTGAAGTGTAATTGTCTTTCATTTCCCATCCTATCTGGTTTTCTTTTCATCATTGTACTTTGATTATGTCTATTACATATTGATTAGTGTAAAAATATTTCTACTTCTGTTTCTGAAATAGGAAAGAAAAAATGAGAGAAGGAGAATCTATTCAAGTTATGCCAAAGAGAGCAATGTAGCTGAATAATTTCATGCATGAGTCAATTAGTAACGTGAACGAAGTTTGCATCTCACCTCCCACCCACGCAGCACTGTTCAGCCTGTCCTCTGTGTTCCCCTGGTTCATCACCAACTTGCTCAATTGCCACTGGCAGGACATTAGCTGGGGCTTGGTCTCAGGGTCTTCCTCCTTCATCCATAAAAAATAATATATTCCCATATTGGAATGTTTTGTGGAATTATTTGTAAATGTTTGTTGACATACTGAACATTAAATGTTGTTGTTGAGGAACTTGATTTATCTGAAGGAATTGCATTGAAAAAGCAGGTGAAAATAAGGTTTTGAGTTTTACCATCCCACATTTGAGAACTGACTACTTTGTTTCTTGCAAGGCACTGTAATCCTCTCATTTTCAGGTTTAGCATCTGGTACTATGTGTGTTATTTGCTATCGTGAATATTTTTTTCAGATTTATTAAGTGCCATCCGATGCTTGGTGTTCTTCCCCATTTGGAATTTACTTACAATTTTATATTCTGGGTTCTTTTCTGGGGTCTGAACCAGTCTAAGTAAAGCAGTCATTAATGAGATGATACACTACTGCTATTCTAGGATGCTCTCTTCACACAATTGCTATGTTTTATATGACAGCAAATTTTGGATAAAAATGAGAAATTATAGCTACTTAGCTAGTTACTTGGGAATCTCTAAAAAGCTGTATCTTTTTGTCCAAAGTACTATAAAGTCAGGCTGTAAAAGCACTACCCTTAGACTTCTGACCTAATGTCCTTCAGATGTAGATTTCTATATGACCTAATAGCTTGTGTATATAAATAAGCAGAAAGATAGACATGTGAATATACATGCAACAAGAGTTGAAAACAATGGTAGAATTATTTCAATCATCTATTTGGCAATGGATGGTAAATTCAGTCACAAACTGGTTGCTTTAAGGCTAAGTAGTTGTTTGACAAACTTCCATCTTTCACTTAAGTATTGGTGTAGGCATATCCTGGTGCATATATTCTTATGCAGCTAAGTTATAGTGACTATTTTCTGATTTCTATCAATGGTAAAAAAGGTCACATTCCTCATTCAGTCCATTAGCAAGTCCTGCAGCACTATCTTCCAATTATATTCTGAATGGAACCCCTTCCCACCACATCTCTGACTTCCACCGTGGCCCAGGCTTCGTCATCATCACTTGCCTGCGCAATGGCAATAGCCTCTGGACTGGTCTGGCCCCTGTCCTTCCTATCCTGTCTCTTATAGGATCTCCTCTCAACCTCCTGGATGCCAGGATGATCTTTTAAAAATGTAGCCTGGATCATGTTACTTTTCTGCTCCAAAGCCCCTAAAAGCTTTCTAAAATATTCAGAATACAAGCTGAACTGTAAGATCCTACAAGTAAGACCCCACTTATCAGGCTTCTGTCTCTCACCAGCACACAGGCCTTCTCACTGTTTCTTGCATATATGAAGCCAACTGTGTCTCAGGGCTATTGTATGCACTGCATCCTCTGCACAGAAGCCTCTTGCCTTAGAGTCATAAATCTCAGGTCTCTCAATGTTGCCTCCTCAGAAAGACCTTCCCATGCCATGCTTTATAGATTAGGTTGCCTTCCCCTTGTTATTCTCAACACCCTTGACCTGCTTTATTTTTCTTCATGGTACTTTTCACTATCTACATTTATATGAGATACACTTCTTTTTATAGCTTGTTATGTCTCTCAGCTACCAGCATATAATTTTTATGAGAGAAGGAATTTTGTTTGTCTTGTGCACTGATGTATTCCAGAACTGATGAATGATCTGGCACATAGTACGTGCTCAGTAAATATCTTTTCACTGAAAAAAATGACTCAAGGTTGACTGATAAAGGACCTGTTTCTCTAGATTTATACAGCTCTGGGTTTGCAAAATTATCAACAAAACGTTTCTTGAAAGTGCAGTTATCAGCAAATAATGACTCTTAGACAATCTACCTAAAGAAGTCTAGATCATATTAGGAGACAGTGATTAAGATCCTCACCAGCTGATCAATTACCTGATATGTTTTTTAGTTGTGATGATAATTTCTCCCAAGTGACCCAGACATGTGTTCTGCTGGCTTATAGCATGTGGGGTCAGCTGTGCCATCCTCAGGTACCATCTGGAGAATGGGATTTACACAATAATTTTGTGTGTTATTAGGGCCAATTTTCTTTCCCATCTTGGTTCACCTTGCAAATCATTGAATATTCTGATGCCATGGTAATTTCCTATGTTCTTAAAAATATTCTGTTTCCACATAATTGAAAAATAAAAAAGGCAAAAGTTGATCTGAAAGTCTAGCCACTTGAGCAGAAGCTTCCCTTCTGTGAATACTTGTGGCTAGTCCCATAACAAGTTTATGTTGAATTCTTTCCATGTGTCAAATTATGAGGTAGACAGTAAAAAAGCAAACATTACTTTTATTTTAGCCCTTTCATTTTTTAGAGTTTTCACAGATATTCTTATTTATCTCATTGATAGACCCTGCTCTCAAGAAGTTTACAATCTACTTGTGGCTTAAAAAATGTAAAATAACTAGTGACTAACGTGAAAGTATATTGTTAAAGGCTAAATTGCTTGGTTGTAATAAATAATAGAGAGGTTGAGGGCTAAGCAAGCTTTGACTGGATAGGACCTTTCAGAGAAGGTTCCGGACAGAAGGTTAGGGTTGATCCAAAGCTTTGCTGACTTCTCCACTGGATCATAGCTTACATCAATGTAAGACAGTGCATCCACCCAAAGATCTTATAATCTAGTAGGAAAGTTATGAGTAACATTTAGACAAACTGCATTTGGTACAAAATATGAGTGATATAAGCAAACCAGAATGTGACACCAGAGGAAAAAGAGAGAGCTTCCAATCAGGCTATCAAGGAGAGCTTTATAGAGAAGGGGACACAGGACCTAATCTTCCATGACAAGGCACAGTACCTCAGCTGGCCCTGACTCAGGATCAGTTTGCTCAAGATCTTCAAAGCATTTCTAATGTGTAGCTACAACCTAAATAACTTTCCAGAGGTAAATGCATCTTTCAGGTTTACAAAGGAGCAGTGTCACCAAAGTAGTCTGTATCAGAGAGCTACTCTAGAAAGAGATTCAAACCTACACATAATTAATCAAGAAGCGTTAATAACTACACAAAACTTAACTGACTGCTGATGCTTAATGAAAAGACTTTTGCTCTTAAAAGTACAAAACTAAGTACCAAAAAAATAATCTTATTATTATATTGCTATGTAAATCAAAGCAGAATTGATAAAAGATGTATCAGATCATGTACTCTTGACACATAGAATCCATCATCCTCTTTACCAAAGACGTGTGGTTAATCCCATTTTGAGATGGTAAAACTGAGGCTCGGGAAGATTAAGTCAAGTACCCAAACTTCCACAGCTCCCAAGAGGCATTGCTACTGGGGTTTGGAGCTCCAGTGTGACACTATGAGCTGCAATAAAGAAAACAACTGAGAAAGCAGACCAGGAAGATGCAAGAATCCAGCTGGTGATAATCCACATAGTGAACATTTCTTCTCCTGCCTACTAGTCTGCCAGGTGCACAAGAAATGCCATCAACTCTCAATCCAGGGTGCCTCACCAGCAGCAAATCTTGCTTTTAATTTCAACAGCACTTCCATTGTTCTCAATAATTACTTACTTTGAGTTTTTCTGTTTTCTGTATGTACACTGATGTTTACATGAAATTTACACATTAGCAAAGGAAGCACTGTGAATCAATCCCAAACAAAACACAAAACAAAGGTCTCTGAGTCAAGAAAGTTTTGGGAGGCTGAAGTTTGGGCTAGTGAGCTACATCTGTTGGGAACGTGAGCAGTCTTTGCCAGGCAGCACTAGAAGGCAGAGGGTTGGGGAGTGGATTCAAGGATAGGAAGGCAGGATGGCTCCCCAACTGTAGAGTTACACCTCTATTTAATTTTGTTTGAATTTTGAGATCGAATATGCCCATATGTAAATATGCTTTAACAAAAGCATATTACAAAGCCAAATCTAAGAATGTTTACATCAGCCATCATTTTACATTACTCAGGCAGTGTTCTCTTCCATTAATGCTATTAACTAAATGTTGGTTAGTGCTCTGAATGCCAAAGAAAATAACGTTTCATGGTATTGCCCTTGACATATTTCAAAAGAGAAGTGACACTGGGTGTAACAATTCAAAGAAATTCCAGTGTAGAACATAATCTTTGCCCCCAGTTTTTCTTGTACCTTCAGAGGTTGCTGCATTTTATTTCTCATATTACTTATGTGTTGGTTCCTGCTCACAGGATCAGAGAGAGTTCAGTTGATCACCCTGGTAGTATTGGGGGAGAGGAGAACAAAGACCTGCTGACTTTGTTCTGGAGAGAAAATTGGGGAGACCAAACTGGCAGGCAGAAGGATGGTAGGAGTAACTGGGGATGAGCTGGGGCAATAGATTCAGAACTAATGGAACCCTTTTTATTTGTATGTTGGTAACATAAGACCAGTTCTTAATGTTGACACCCATCTATTCTACCAGGAAGCAGTAGTGATTATATTAAGACTTACTATTATTTTTATTACTTTTCATTATATGTGTGTGTGTGTGTGTGTGTGTATTATATAGATAGAGATATACTTATAGGATAGTTTCTCACATGTTATTATTATTTTAATATTCTTTCTATCTGGTCTTAGGCCTCTCCTGGCTGTTCTAAAAACCAGTAGCATATATATAAAAACATTAGGTCCTAACATATACTTTATTTTTTACTAGTTTCTCATTATTTCAACTCAGAGTCACAAAAGAACACAAGAAAAACATCATTCAAACAGTGGAAATATGACAGTGAGTAGTACTTGGGAAATACAAGCAGGCCTTACATGTAGATTATATTCCTAGGAAACTTACTATAAATGGAAGTAATGTGTATCAAATACTATTTTCTCATAGAAACAGTGCTTTAACAGAAGGGTAAAGTTCCTAACCTAGGGCTTTGTGCCAACTTTTATCAAATGCAGGACTTAATAAACTACAAATGATATATTTTATGTTTCATAGCATAAAGCTTTCTAAAGCATACATAAATCAATTAAGTAGTGCTGCAAGTAGTCAATAAACATAAAATCCATTTAATATGATGCAGCCTCTTTGACCACATTTTCCTGCCAAATATTATACTGAAGCAAAACATCTCTAAGGAGTAGGCTTATTAGTTTTATGGATTTCAGGATGATTTCCTTGAGGACATTTTGACAAGCATATTGAAGGAAGGTTTGGAGCAGGGAGTTGATGCCATTTTGGAAAAGAAAAATCTAACTCAGTTTTCTTCTATTTCCCTCTTTTCTTATAGGCAATTCCCTCATTTTCTTATAGTCTATTTTCCTGCCCTAAAACCTAGGGATTAGAACTAATCACAGGCTGCTAGTGTGCAAGAGGTTGGGATTCATTTCCTCAAAAGGGGAGAACAACATATGTTCATGTGAGAAGCCTCCTGTTTAAGTCTCGGAAGTTACTACGCGAGTGGAATTGGCGGAGGGCTGTAAGTGTGAATTGCTGTTGAGTACAAACCACGTAAGGATCTTGCTTGATTTCCCCTCCCAGCAATTTATCACTGAATGGAAGAAACATTATTTGAGATGGTAAAACTGAGGCTCGGGAAGATTAAGTCAAGTACCCAAACTTCCACAGCTCCCAAGAGGCATTGCTACTGGGGTTTGGAGCTCCAGTGTGACACTATGAGCTGCAATAAAGAAAACAACTGAGAAAGCAGACCAGGAAGATGCAAGAATCCAGCTGGTGATAATCCACATAGTGAACATTTCTTCTCCTGCCTACTAGTCTGCCAGGTGCACAAGAAATGCCATCAACTCTCAATCCAGGGTGCCTCACCAGCAGCAAATCTTGCTTTTAATTTCAACAACACTTCCATTGTTCTCAATAATTACTTACTTTGAGTTTTTCTGTTTTCTGTATGTACACTGATGTTTACATGAAATTTACACATTAGCAAAGGAAGCACTGTGAATCAATCCCAAACAAAACACAAAACAAAGGTCTCTGAGTCAAGAAAGTTTTGGGAGGCTGAAGTTTGGGCTAGAAGCTTTGGTTCTTACAATCCCAGTTAACAAATTCAGGACAAAAAATGGGCAGATCTGAGAAGGCCTGAAAATCCTGGATGAAACCTTAAAATTGTCCCAAATGTCATCACTTTAGATTATTATTCTAAAGAAAATATTATTCTAAAGAGACCTTCAGTTATCCTTTGAGAATCTATAAACATCTAGAGACAAGAGATCTCTAATAATTATTGTCCAAATCTTACAATAAAATCCCAAGTTTTCTGTCAAGCTAGTCCGTGTGACAGGACCCAGTGAGCAGCACAATTTGTTCTAATTCATGGAAGGGGAAAAATGAAAACTATTCATTTGGTCTTGTATTACATCAAAATTGATTTGGGAAAAAGTCACAAATTAGTTCTGTCATTTCTGACAACATGATTTTTATCAGAGGACTAAAAGCTTGGTTAAATGGTGCAGGGCTGGGAGAAAGATTTTATTTCGCATGTTGGGAGAAAGACCCTTGCATCAGAATTATTCAGCTTTCGTTGGCAGATATCAGTGTTCAGAATAAGTGTCCTATAGCTGTGTTTATATATTTTCTGCAGAATGCACTCATTGTCAGTTCCATTTATCTTCAAAGGCCCAGTTATTCCTCTCTTTAGTGTACAGTCAACTCCACCAAAGCTGTGTTTATCTCCCTTGTTTTCTGATCTAATGGAACCAAGGAGGCAAGGTGATCACGTACGATTTCCTCTTGAAAAGGAAACTGCTGTGTACCTAGCATATTGTGGAGCAGTAGTCTTGTTTTCTAAAATCACCTAAAATGTAGTGCAAAGCAAGAAGGTTCTCTTCTAAAAACTGGTAAAACACAATGTCACAAACCAACCTCTCTGGGATAAAGGCACTGGCACCCTAAGGAACTTGTCCTTCAGGAGGCAGAAGAAGCGATGCTCTAAGATTCTGAAAATGGAGGAGAGCCACTATCCTTGTTAGGCTTTTCTGAGTACAAAAAGAGTAAGTGAAGTAGGGCTTGGTGATTAGTTTAGCTACTTTGGCAAATCCAGCTTTTCTTCACCCTGTTTCTTTTTTGCCTTCATAGCAGTGAGCGAATTCCTTTGAAACAAGGAGATATTTCTTTCAAGAACTTCTTGCTCTCCCTCAGTTCCTGTTTTCTGGATCCCCAAACCCACCCATTGTTTGACTTGACAGCTAAGGGAATGAATGAGGGAAAATCATGTAGAAGCCGCAGATTGAAAAAAAGAAAAAAAAAAACTGTTGAAAGCAGGCAAACCAGTATGAATGGCGCTTGAAGCCCTGCGAAGGCCCCGCAGCCGCCAAGAGCAAAAATGTGCGCTAAGGACTGCCATTTGATGGGGCGGCCCCACCCACACTCAGGCCTGTGTCAGTGCCAGCATACCTTGAAAAAGGAGACACGTCCTTTAAGCAAAACAGTGGAATTCATTAAGAGGTACTTGTCAGACTATACAAGAAACTTTTCTCAGTTGACTTCTTGGGGGACTCGTATGGCCCATGATCATCTTTACAGAAAGAGCTTCCATACAGAAAAGGCTTAGAACTTATTAAGGGTTAGAATATAATAGTATCTCCCATTTATTGTGCTCTCATCTTATACCACCTCCTTAGTTTTACATAGCAGCCTATTAATTGTTACCATTGCCTCCACTTTGTGGATGAGCATGTGGCCACCTCCACCTGTGGCAAGAGTGACAAAGCTCTGGTTTGAACCTTTAACTTTTTTTTTTTTTTGCTGCTACACAAACGGTTTCCCTCACAAGAAATAATCTATGAAACCTCTTCGTAAGCAAAAGTGTTCTATGGTATTTTATAATCAGAGCTTTCCTATTCTGCCAAGTCTGGCTAAAATTCAAAACAGAACTCTGTTCTGCAAAGTGGTGTAAGCTGGGGTTAGTTGTCACTCACTGCCTTCCTTAGATTTGCACCACATTATTTATCCCTTTTGGAACCTCAGTTGTTTTCATTTGGAAAACTACTTAAAAACTGTTTGGAGCAACAGATGTGATAACATATACAAAATAATGCCTGGCATATAGTAGTCACAGCTAAAACTCAATAAATGTTCCTTTACCTTTTTCTTCATAACTGTCTAGAGACAATAAAAAGTGTTCTCTCTCTTGGCTAATACCATTACTCATCAATCTAGTCACCTAAGCTATAAACTTTGAAAGACTCACTCACTGATACTTTTCAAAAATACATTTTGAGCACTTACCTGATGCCAGCAGTGTTCTAGGCACTGGGGATCAAGCAGTGAGCAAAACAGATGAAGATGATTTAACTACTCTTCTCCATCACTCCAGCATCCTGTCCAGATAATCACCAAAGTCCCTTCCATTGTATTTTAGCATATTAGAAATGAGATCCTATCTTTGTAGAACATATTAAACCTGCCCCACCCTATTCTTTCCCACTGCCACCTCCCAAATGTGAAACTGTGCTCTCTTTTATCTGCCCTAGGCCAGTGGTTCTCAATCTTTGGCAGGTATCAGAATCACCTGGAGGGCTAATGCAAACCCAGGTGGCTGGGATCCATCCCCAGAGTTCCCAGCGGATGTTAATGCTGCTGGTCCAGGCTCTACACTTTGAAAGCCACTGACCTAGCCTATTACCTAGTTACTTGCTACTCCTATCATCTGTAACCTCACCATTTTCTAATCCATGGGTCAATAAACTCTAGCCCATCAGGCCAATCCAGCCCACAGCTTGTTTGTGTAAACAAAATCTTATTGGAATACAGCTATCTTGCCAACGGATTTCAGCCCTGGACAAGTTCATTATGGATTCAGTGAGATCAAAGAATGATAATGGAACGTTCTTGGGGTGAAAGTGTTTATACCCAACTTTATTTCCATGGTAGCAGGTCAGTCACTAGAATCCTGTCCACTCAGAGCAAGTCTGCATGCAGCAAGCCAGTCTCCACCTCTGGGCCTCTCTACCTCACAGCCATCTGTCTCTATCCTCAGCGCTGCCAACACTCCAGTCTCATCTCGGCTCTCCTGCAGCCTTGCAGCTGTGCCACCATGTTGCCCAGAGCACTGGGCGGAGCTTTTTATATAGAGTCAATAACAACATATTGCCCACATATGTGTAGTGAGCTAGCTGACTAGAGCCAGGTGAGAATCCTGGCCACAGGAATCTTCACTTTATCCACAACAGCCATGCCCTTTATTTACACATTGTTTATTGCTACTTTTGTGCTACAAGACAGATATAAGTACTTGTGACAGACACGTGACTTACAACACATGACTCACAAAGCCTAAGGTATTTGTGATCCCATCCTACAGAAAAATTGTGCTGACCTTATCCTTACCACACAACAAAAATGGTCTTGCCAAAAATAAGTCCCATCCTGTCACCTCCTGATTTAAAAATATCGGTGGCTCCTCATTGCCGACACAGCCCAATCCAAAGGTTTCTATGACACGACAGACTGTCCGAACCTATCCAATAATTTAGCCACCCTGGACTTCCTGGTTTTCTCTGAACATTCTAGTATCTTCTCCCATTCCCATGTTTTCCCACATCTTGTTCCTGTATCTACACTCCCTTCTCCCTTTTCTTCACAGGATGAGCAACTACATCATATGTGAGTTTAATTTTGGAGGATTCAACTGTACACTCTGCAAAGAGACAGGGAGAAAGAATACAATTCTGCCTGCTCGTTCCACTTAATGAGTTTATGTTTCTGAATGAGAATGAGATGGGAGGCTTGAATCTACTGTTTCTTCAGTCTGCTCCGATCCCCTGTGCCTCTCATACGTTAGTGTGAGTATCTCACCACAGAGGGTGTAATCCCAGTGTTTAAAGATAAGGGTTTTTCATACAACAGAGCCAATAAACACAAGCCAACTCTTCATCTGGTGCTCAAAGAAGAAGTAACAATCTGTTCCTAAACTGGAGGAAAATCTGGCTGTGTTGAGCTTACTAGACACTGGATATCTTGATACTAGAGATGTAAATACTGTAGCTTATGGGTAATTTACAAGGTCACTTTAAACATCAGCATTTAGAACCCAAGCCCTAAATAAGACCTTACTCATTCTTCAAGTCTTAGCAAAAATATCATTCCTTCTCATTCCCTCTGACCTGGAGTGGGTCTTCCTTTGTCAGTAACTTCTGTTTCCTTAGTAATGTGTCACATATTTGTATTATCACATTGAATGGTAATTATTTACGAGATTTTGGGCTCTCTCCATTAGGCAATGAACCATTCAAGGTCAAAGGCATATTTTAGTTAGGCAGTGTCTGTCTTTCCAGCACCCAGCCTCAGTATGAACATTTAACAAGTGTTTACTGATGAAACATATGAAGTGCCACCTCCTTTTTTGCCACTTCCTTTTCTCTGAAATGTCTATGAACTCCCTTTGAGATTTCAGTTAATGCCTGTGGTTTAACATTTCAATATATTTTAATTCTTCCAGTATGCATTTTCTTTTTTCAAGTAGATTTAATGTTGTTTGGGACAGAATCCATATGTTTACTCTATCATGACAACAGAATAATATTTGTTAATGGGTCAATTGCTAATTTGAGTGTGATGTGTTAAAAACAGAGAGAAACTGATCATATTAGTTTTAACTTGGTCAGAGATTGTTTTACATCTGCTTGTTTCAAGTGATAAAGGCCCTGAAGTAGAGAATGTTTCCATGCCCCACCAAATTCGTATGTTGAAACCTAATCCCCAAATGTGTGGAGGTGTGGCCTTTGGGGGGGGCAATCAGGTCATGAATGAAATTAATGTCCTTGTAAAAGAGACCCCAGAGCATGTCCTCACCACTTCCAACATGTGGACACACCCTGAGAAGATGGCCCTCTGTGAACTAGGAAGTAGCTCAGACCAGACACAAAAACTGCCAGTTCCTTGATCTTGGATTTTGGAGCCTCCAGAAATCGAAACATAAAGTTCTGTTGTTTATGAGCCTCCTAGTCTATGGTATTATGTTATAGCCATCTGAAAGGACTAAGACTATCCCAAAATATGGCTCTACTTTGAACAGGGATCATCTCTCCTCATTTCAAGAGCTCATATTTGCAAATGAGCCATACCCACTGTGATGTTATGGTCCAGAGTTGCCTACCCTGCACGCTTTGCGTAGAATGCTCTTCCTTGCTGGCTGGCATCTTTATCATTGGCTTTGCCCTGTGTTCTCCTACCCTTTCATCAAAAGCAGTCTCTCTTCTATGATCCAGTCTATTTTTTTCTTCATAGCATTTATTAAGAATGTTAAAATTTGCAAATATGTATTTGTCAATGAATGTCAATGTGACACAGACATCACACAAAGGTGGAAAGCAGCTAAGCTGATCTGACCCCTTTAGTCAATTTTTCTATCTGTAGCAAAAAAACATTAGGAGGAAGTAAGATAGAATTGGTTGTTTAAAAGTTAGTGAAACTTGAGAAAGACTAGCATGCAAGATAATTGGTTTTTCTGGATCATTCAGAAGGCATTTGGGTCTCATTTACTAGGGATTTTCTTCAGACTTCAATTTCTTACAATTCTAAGGAATATTTCTTTTAAAAATAAGCATGAATTTATCACACACTTTTGGAACTTTGCTCATAATTCTAAAAACCTTTAGAAAATATGTTATTTTCTCTTCACCTACATTTTTGAAAGTGAAATAAAACGTTCAGCTAATGAAACTGGTTGCTAAAACATTTGAGACTAAAAAAAGGAAGGTCCTGACAAACCCACAGCCAATATCATACTTAACAGCGAAAAGCTAAAAGCTTTTCTCTAAGATCTGAAACAAGACAAGGATGCCCACTCTCCCCACTTTTATTCAACATACTACTGGAGGTCCTAGCCACGGCAATCACACAACAAAATGAAATAAAAGGCATCCAGATTGGTAAGGAAGAAGTTAAACTGTCACTGTTTGCAGATGACATGATATTGTATATAAAAAACCCTAAAGAATCCACTTCAAAACTACTGGAACTAATAACTGAATTCAGCAAAGTTGTAGGATACAAAATTAATACACAGATATATTTTGCATCTCTATATTCTAATGATGAACTAGCAGAAAGGGAAATCAGGAAAACAATTCATAACAGCATCAAAAAGAATAAAATACCTAGGAATAAACCTAATGAAGGAAGTGAAAGACTTACACCACGAAGACTACAAGACACTCATGAGAGAAATTAAAGAAGACACTAATAAATGGAAATACAGCCCATGCTCATGGATAGGAAGAATTAATATTGTCAAAATGGCCATCCTTCCTAAAGCAATCTACAGATTCAATGCAATTCCTATCAAGATACAAACAACATTCTTCAATGAACTAGAAAAAATAGTTTTAAAATTCATATGGAACCACAAAAAACCCTGAATAGCCAAAGCAATCCGGAAAAGGAAGAACAAAGCTAGGGGATAATGCTCCGCAACTTGTAGCTCTACTACAAAGCCACAGTAATCAAGACAATTTGGTACTGGCACAAGAACAGACCCATAGATCAATGGAATAGAATAGAGAGTCCAGATATAAACCCTCTCACATATGGTCAATAAATACATGATATAGGAGCCATGGATATACAATGGGGAAATGACAGCCTCTTCAACAACTGGTGTTGTCAAAACTGGACAGCTACATGCAAGAGAATGAAACTGAATTATTGTCTAACTCCATATACAAAAATAAACTTGAAATGGATCAAAGACCTGAATGTAAGTCATGAAACCATAAAACACATAGAAGAAAACATAGGCCAAAATCTCTTGAATATAAATATGAGCAACTTTTCCCTGAACACATCTCCTCGGGCAAGTGAAACAAAAGCAAAAATGAACAAATGTGACTACATCAAACTAAAAAGCTTCTGTTCAGAAAAGAATACCATCAGCAGAACAAAAACGCATCCCACAGTATGGGAGAATATATTTGTAAACGATTTATCATAAAAAGGGTTAACACCCAAAATATATAAAGAACTCACATACCTCAACACCCCAAAAGCAAATAACCCAATTAAAAAATAGGCAGAGGATCTGAACAGACACTTCTCCAAAGAAGAAATTGAGACTGCCAACAGGCACATGAGAAGATGCTCCAATCACTAATCATCAAGGAAATGCAAATTAAAACCACAAAGAGATATCTCCTCACACCAGTTAGGATGGCCAACACCCAAAAGACAGGAACAACAAATGCTGGGGAGGATGTGGAGAAAGGGGAACCCTCCTACACTGCTGGTGGGAATGTAAATTAGTTCAACCATTGTGAAATGCAATATGGAGGCTCTTCAAAAAACTCAGTATAAGAATACCATTTGATCCAGGAATTCCACTCCTAGGAATTTACCTGATGGAAATAAGATCCCAGATTCAAAAAGACATATGCATCCCTATGTTTTTCACGGCACTATTTACAATAGCCAAGAGATGGAAGCAACCTAAGTGTCCATCAGTAGTTAAATGGTTAAAGAAGAGGTGGTACATATAACATAATGGAATATTATGCAGCCATAAGAAGAGAATAAATCCTACCCTTTGCAACCATAACATGAATGGAGCTAGAGGGTATTATACTCAGTGAAATAAGCAGAGAAAGACAAATACCAAATATTTCACTCATTTGTGGAGTATAACAACAAAGCAAAAGCTGAAGGAACAAAACAGCAGCAGACTCACAGACCCCAAGAAGGGACTAGAGTTACCAAAGGGAAAGGGGTTAGGGAGGGTGGGTGGGAAGGGAGGAAGAAGGGGATTAAGGGGTATTGTGATTAGCACACATAATGTAGGGGAGCATGGGTAAGGCAGTATAGCACAGAGAAAACAAATAGTGACTCTACAGCATCTTACTAAGCTGATGAACAGTGACTCTAATGGGGCGTGTGGGAGGGCCTTTATAATAGGGGGGAATGTAGTAACCACAATATTGCTCATGTGAGATCATCATAAGATTGTATATCAATGATACCTTAATAAAAAAAAAGAAGAATAGGAAGAAAGTTGTCAACAGGGACATAAATGGCAATTATCACCAATCTAAATGTATAGCCCAACAGGTAGAAGTATCAAAGGAACAAGTGTCCTCAGTAAATAGGCAACTTAGACAAAAGGGGCAGAGGAATTCTGTTTGAGTCCAATTTTTCTTGGATGTACCTGTAAAGACTCTTCAACTTGACTGTCCGTATCATGGTTTCTTGTTACACCAAATGTTGAATTACGACAATTTCCATTCTTCCTTATAGTTTAACCCCACCTTCCTTCCTAGTCTGCATCCAAAGACCATTCTGAAGTTTACCCATTACTCTGGACTTCTTACCTCTTCCCTTACATGTCATTCCACACCACTTCCTTTCTTCATTCTCATTCTATGATAACCTATAGGTGATGGTTGCTGTGCATTTTAATGACTACTCCTGTCCAAGTCTTGTGAGCCACACTCATACAGATGAACAGCCTATATTAATTTTTCTTCTTTGGATAGAGAAACATCAAACAGAACATGCCAACCTACAGCTAAAAATGGGTTCAAATTCCAGCTCAACTGTCTATCTGTCACTTGTTAGCCTAATGGATTTTCACCGATCACTTCCCCCTAGGAGCCCCAGTTTTCTACAAAAAACGAGGGATTTTAACTAGACCTTTTTATACTTTAACTATGAGCCTCAGTAAATAATATATTTGACTCACATAAACACACCTGAAATAAAAGTTTTACAAATTAGAAAAAAAAAAAAAAAGAAAAAGGAAGGTCCTTCTCCTGGGGTCACGGTGGATGGACTGGGAATGTCGGTGGGTGGATGTGTATTGGTCTGTTGGTTTGGGGCCTGGACACTTAGGGCTGAGTCCATTTAAAGATACCAGGAAACCCAGACTTTCTGCCTAAAAGCCAAGGGGAATTGAGGGGAGGGGACTGAAGGACTGAAGTACGTGGTATGTGTTTCTCCCTCTGCAACCCCTCTCCTTTTTCCCCGTATTGTTTATGTAAATTTTTATTATCTATTCCTTACTTCCTTCCACATTTCCTTTCTCTCTTTCACCCATAAACCACTGAGATTTGGAATTAAAGTGAGAGTTTAAAGCTACTAGCTATAATTATTTTTTTAAAACAGTTTATATTTTCTGATACATTTTTTCATTTATTCCTCTAATATACTATTCTGATGCTCACATTGTTTTGTTTTGTTTTTCTAATCCTTTGGTTCATGGGGGGAAGAAGCTGCAGTTAATAATACAGGTAGATTTCTTAAGACACTTCCCCCTCCCTTTTATTTCTTTTTTTTTATATTGAAGTATCATTGATATATAATCCTATATTGGTTTAAAATATACAACACAATGGTTCAATAGTCACCCATATTATTAAACCCTCACCCCTCTAGTGTGGTTACTATCTGTCAACATAGAAAAATATTACAGAATTACTGACCATATTCTCCATGCTCTATTATTATCCCCATGACCAATTTATATTTCGATTGAGAATTGTTGTGCCCCTTTATCCTCCTCAACCTCCCTCACCAACTACCCATCTCAACCCCTCCCCTATGGTAACCACTAGTCACTTTTCAGTGTCTATAAGTCTACTGCTGTTTCGTTCCTTCTGTTTTGCTTTGTTTTTATATTCCACAAATACATGAAAATATATGGTATTTGTCTTTCTCCACCTGCCTTATTTCACTGAGCATAATACCCTCTAGATCTATCCATGTTGTTGCAAATGCAGGGTTTCTTTCTTTTTTATGGCTGAATAATATTCCATGTGTATATGTACCACCTCTTCTTTATCCATTCATCTACTGATGGACACTTAGGTTGCTTCCATATCTTGGCATAAATAGTGTGGCAATAAACATAGGGGTGCATATGTCTTTTTGAATTAGGGATTTTGTTTTCTTTGGGTAAATTCTTATAAGTGGTATTACTGGGTTGAACGGTATTTCTATTTTTAGTTTTTAGTTTTTTGAGAAACCTCCATACTGCTTTCCACAGTGGTTATACCAATTTACATTCCCACCAACAGTAAAGGAGAATTATCCTTTCTCCACATCCTCACCAAAACACTAGTTATTTCTTGTCTTTTAGAGAGTTGCCATTCCAAATGGTGTGAGGTGACATCTTATTGTGGTTTTGATTTGTATTTCCCTGATAATTAGTGCTGAGGATCATCTTTTCATGTGCCTGTTGGCAATTTGTATTTCTTCTTTGGAGAAATGTCTGTTCAGGTCCTCTGCCCATTTTTTAATTGGGTTATTTTGGGGGGGGGGTGTTGAGACATATGAATTCTTTAAATATTTTGGATATTAACCCCTTATTGGATAAATCCTTTAAAAATATATTCTCCCATACTGTAGGTTGTGTTTTTGTTCTGCTGATGGTGTCCTTTGCTGTACAGAAGCTTTTCAGTTTGATGTAGTCCCATTTGTTCATTTTTTATTTTGTTTCACTTGCCTGAGGAGGTGTGTCCAGGAAAAGGTTGCCATGGTTATGTTCAAGAGATTTTTATGTATGCTTTCTTCTAAGAGTTTTATGGTTTTATGACTTACATTCAGGTCTTTGATCCATTTTGAGTTTATTTTTGTGTATGGAGTTAGACAATAATCCAGTTTCATTCTCTTGCATGTAGCTGTCCAGTTTTCCCAACACCAGTTATTGAAGAGACTGTCTTTTTCCCAACTGTACATTCATTGCTCCTATATTGTATATTAATTGACCATATATGCATAAGCGTATATCTGGGCTCTCTATTCTGTTTCATTGACCTATGGATCCGTTCTTGTGCCAGTACCATATTGTTTTAATTACTGTAGCTTGAGCTTAAAGTCAGGGAACATAATCCCCCCAGCTTTGTTCTTCTTTCTCGGGATTGCTTTGGCTATTTAGGATCTTTTGTGGTTCTAGCTCAGGTTGATTTTAAAGAAAAAGTAGTCCAACTATCTCTAGGTCTGAATGAGTCAATAGCCTGACAATGTGCATTTCTTTGACCCAGAAACTTTTCTTCCAGGAATTTGTATTAAGGAAATAGTTAGAAAGGTATGTAAAGACATTTGTAAAATGTTGTTTATTCTAGAACTGTTCATTATATTGAAAAATTGGTCAACAACCTAAATGTCCAATAATAGTGCCAGTTAAGTAAATTTAGGTATATCCATACAATTAAATGTTATGCAGGCCATTAAAATTAATTATGTAGATAAATATTTATTCCCATGAAATCTATTTATGCTACATAGTTAAGTGATAAAATTAATTCACCAAATGGTGTGTATCATGATCTCTGTTTTATGTGATCTGTGTTTTACATACACACATGCATATGAAGAAAAAAAGCTGGAAGAAAATAAGATAGAAATTCAATAAATTATACATTGGTTATCTCTGGTAATATGATGATAGATGCTTTTTCTTTTTTGTTCATGAATAATTTCTAATTTTTCTACATCTGGAAAAACTGTTATTTCTATAATTAAAAGTTTATTATAACCAACAAAATTTAGTGCTTATTATATGAGAACGAATTTGTGCAGAAAACAACAAACATTTTTGTTCTAATTAGTTTTACAACTTGATCTCTCAGTCTTTCAAACTTTTCTCCTCACGCATCACTTCTCAATTAAAGAAGTTATCGTTACAGGGGAAACCACTGGGGGGTAGCTTGTTGAGGCCTCTGGAGCCTAAACATACCTTAAAGTGAAAAATAGATAAAATGAAAAATTCACTGGGAATGTTCCTTATACTAATAAGATTTTCTTTCTGTGATTTTAATAGTTTTTGGTTTCAGGATGTCTGAGTGGGTGGATTTCCAAAGGATTTAGTTCATTCTAACCTCCGTACCTGGACATGTAGTGACATGCAGTGACCCTGAGGGGGGACATTTTAAGGCGGTAGGCACATAAGCAGAGTAAACTGAAAACTGAGAGTGTTTTCTGAGGCTTCAAAGTACTTTCCCTTGACCTATTTGGGGTTTTCCAGACATACTGCACCTTGCCCTGAATTATCCTGGTAATTCTGCATTCAGCATTTTACATAGCTCCAAGGGAAGGTCTGGAATTTCTCCTTCCTGCCCTTGTGGGGGGCAAAGCCAGGCTCCTGATTTGGTAGTGGTGGCGGTAGGCTGCGCAGCAGGAGAGACGCCATCACTCCAGAGGACACGCAGACTTCTAATATCTTCTAATACTGCGACTCCGAAGGTGAGGTTAAAGGACCCCAGTGCAGGATCAGAACCTGGCAATGGCACGTGCTGTCTTCAGCCCCCATGTTGGGCCCAGGTGATCTGGGGGAGCACTCATTGCTGTGCATTGCTTTCCACTTAAATAAACCAGGGGTTGTGATATTGTAGGTAGGGCAGTGGCTGAGCTAAAGGTACAAGAAAGAATGCCACAAACAGCATTCTCAGCAGAGCTAACAATGATGGGAGAGCCCAGAAGTCTTTCCTAGGTTTTATCTCTGACTTGGTGTATGTCCATGAGCACTTCGGCTCTTTCTGTGGCCACAGCTTTCTTACACGTAGACAAGTAATAATACTCTGTTCTCTCTACTTTCATTATACGGGCACTGCGAGGATAAAATAGCAAGTTAGTGAGATTTAAAATAGGAACAAAATGGTATTTGAAGCTTTTAAAGTACTCTGAGATTTTTTTTCAGGTCATGATTAAATAGAAGGTATTGTTTTGAGAAAAATCTGTGCAGTTCATATCGTGTACATATTGTTTCCTGGAGTGCTATATTTATTTGACAATTTTGTTTTCCTTCTGCACAAATATGGAGGAAAATTGGAGGCAAAATAAAATAATGAGCAAGGCTGAAAATAAGAGTGTTGCCAGCCATGTTAAGCCTTGGACCCACATTCTGACTGGAACTAACTTTTCAGCAACCCTCTGATAGGTTTGGAACAGTTCATTTAATAGGGTGTCTAAAATGTCTACTCTGGCAAATGCATTTCTCATGTGGAGAAACAGTGCTATTTTATCTTAGGAAAGTGCTGAGAACACACTTCTTGAACACATACAATACTGAGGATATTTCCTGGAAAGCCATTGGCCGTTGCCTGGGACAGCTGCATCACACAGAGATGTTTGTGGTTCACATTTATAAGCAATATAGGATCTGAAGCTAACAAAACTTTTGCTCAGTACAACCAGGGGCCATACCTAAAATTTTAGGCCTTTTCCTATTTGTACTTTAGGAAGAAGTTTTCCAAGTGTTGCAGGATTCCTCCTCTATCTCCCTTATAAGTCCACAAAGCTAAACAATTAGCCACCTTCTGCAGAGAATAAATTTGTTCAGTTGGTTCAGACTTTTAATGAGGCTTGCTCCCCTGTACGCCTTCCCTTTCTCTTATTCTAAAAATACATCTGACAAGGGGGGAAGAAGCCAACAAATGTTAATAAATTTTCTACTGAATTATATGGCAAATATTTAGCTTCGAGTGTGGACTCTAAGAAAAAGTGTTCTTTTCTAAATATTATAAAAATCTGTATTTATTCTGGAAGCACACACAAAACTGATGATGATGATTGCCTGCTGTGGAGTAATGGAAAATGGGAGGGAGACTTAACCTTTTCATAGTTTTTGATGGGTTCACCAATATTAATTACCTATCCCCAAATTAAAATACCAATAAAAAACTTTCACCTATGGGGAAAGAAATTGGCAATGAAAATGAGGAGCTGAAATTTTTTTTTTATGGAATCTTTCTGATGTATTTGCATTTTTGCAGTGTATATGAATCAATAAATGTACATGCATAATTTAAGGGAACAAACAGTAGGGAAAAAAACAATAATAAAAAAAAACCCTGCATGTTCCCTACTCCCCAAGTAAGAAAGACTGTACCTCTTGCTTTTTCCTTCCACACTTGGATATCCATGTGACAAAGAGCTGCTCCATGGTCGTGGGAAAAAGGGAAAGGCCAAAGTCCATTCTGTAGTCCAAGCCAAGTGGTGATTATGTAGCTTTCCCTGTACAGACATAATAGGGGTACACATTCCTTGGGAAAAAGCTACAAACAGGTTACACCAGTCAACAGATCACTCTGCACAGAAACTATGTAAAACCGTTTCACACTTACTTTAGATATTATTACATGTGATAAAGTATTTGAAAGATCTACCAAATAAACTGTTCCTAGGAAATGTTTCAAATAGAATACTTCTTGGATAATGTTGTTCTTCTTATGTCAGTGGGAATTGAATTAAGACACTGAAACAGAGAGTCAAGATGAGAACCTACATTTTTAGCTGAATACTTTTCTAGAAACCTCTAGATACTAAACTTTTTCTCAGTACCATTTTTGGCATATAGAAAAACTGAAGCAGAATGTCTGCTTAACATGGCAGAGAATCTTTATGTGGGTATTACATATGTGACAAGATTTCAAATTTAACAGTATATATCTATATAACCATTTATCCATTCATTCACCCATCAGTCATTTATCTTCCTATGTGAGAGGCTCTGTATGAGATGCATTGAAGATATAGAAGGAGGAAGACCCCGTTGGAGGAGGGAGACTGATGTGAACCTCAGAGCCCACCTTCTGTGATAGGGAAGATGTTGTCCTGTAAAGCACAGGTGTACTCTAATGAGGCAGACAGGAAAGTAACATCTCTCCTGGAGGGTGGCCATGGAACGTAAAAAGAGCAGGGCATATAAAACACTTAGCACAAATGTGCCACATAATAAAGGATTGCCAAGTATTAGCTATTATAAAGAAAGTAGCCGAGTTATAGAGTATTTTGGAAGCATCTCAGAAGAATATGAGGGTGAGAGAGAGAAAAGAAAATACCAAAGAGATGTATTTTAGGACCTAGATGATAGTTTTTACAACTATATTAAGTTCATAAACAAGTTGATGATTTTAAATGAAAGGAAGGCTGGGTTATGGCATGCCCTTGGGTTAAATAAAGCAGGGACACTTCACTTATGCTAGACGCAGAAGATACTGAGTTTAGACTGGGTGATCTTTGTTGCAGCTGTGTATTGTAAGACATTCAGCAGCATCCCTTGTCTCTACCCACTGGATGCCAGAAGCAGTCCCCCATTTGTGACAACCAAAAATGTGTCCAGCCAATGCCATGTTCCCTGGGGGTCAAAATCACCCCAATTCAGAACCACTGCCTTAGACCAATATAATTTTGTTATTTATAAAGTTTCATAAGCTATTAAGTTGCAAATGGAGAATAAGGTTGATAGAAAACAACCTTGAATATTTGCCTCTTATTTTGATTGCTGCTAAATATATTGTGATGAAAACTATTAAATTAACATGTTTAGAGGTTCACTTCTTCTCATTTCCATTTGCCACCCATAATGGGGGTCTGAGACATAATCTAGGAAAATGGCTCCAATTTGACATGGGCACCACTTATTGCAGAAAATGAGAGCCTATCCTAGTTTCTAAATACTTTTTAGAAACTTAAAGCCTTCTTTGCAGGAAGTGTAAAATAGGGTTTTTAGTCATCAAGGACACCATGAAGTCAAGACTCAACATTGCTGACTCTAGTTCCATGACACCTCTCTTGGGCCTATTGGCACAAGGTCCTGGGGTGGTGACCCCTCTTTTATCATTTTCTTTTGAACTTGATGGAAAACTGTAAGAATCAAAGGTGACCCAGAGGCTCCTGGGAGATTTTTTATTTACCTACTGGAATAATCTGTCCGGCCTCTCATAGTACTTCTGACCAACCACTCAAGCAAACTTGGGCAGTAGTAAACCATGATTAACTCAAATTTGCTATGAAACAGAAATGAAAAATAATTATTTTTATTATTTTTTAGAAGAAAAGGGAAAATAAAGGAGGAATATTTCAATTTTAAATTTATTATTTTATAAATGAAACCTTTAAGATAAGAGCTAGGTATGGGATAATGAGTAAAGGACATCCTTAATCGCAGTTTATTGATAATCAGATTGATTCTGGTACCAGTACACAAAGAATCAAAGTGTTTTTTCTCTTTAGGTGGTTTATAGCATTTTTACCTCCATAATGATATTGAGAGTTTTCCTTAAAAACCATACATGTAAGAATGGCCCTCTCTTTTTTGTAAACACAAATTAGAGCATATTCTACACATTTTTCTGCAGATTGCATATTTTTACTTAGCAATATACTGTGGAGACAATTCTGTATCAGTTCATAATGCTGTAATTCAGTCTTTTTAAATGTTTGCATAGTATTCTATTGAGGGAATATCCCATCGCTTACTTAACCAACTCCTTATTGGCAGACATGTAGGTTGTTGCCAGTATTTTGTTACTAAAAATACTGTAATGAATATCCATATTCATATGGCTTTTTTTGATTCTTAATATAAGTTTCTAGAACCAGAGTTGCTGGATCAAAGGATGTTTGCTTTTAAACTTTTTTTTAACATTAACAATTATTTCCCATAGAGGCTATACCAATTTATTTTCTCACACTGTATGGAAGTGACCATTTCCCTGTATCTCTGCTACCATAATATATTATAAAACATTTTGGTGGGTTAAAAATAATCTATTGCTTTTTAAATGTCCATTTCTTTAATTACAAGTGAAGGTGAGTCTATTTTCCTATGTTTAAACAAACATATATGTCTTTCTCTGTGAACAACTTTTTCATGTCTTGACAAATCTATTTCTCTCCCCTTCCTCTCTTCTTCAGTTATTTCTCAATCTCTGTCTCTCCCTCCCCTTTCTAAGGATTTGGAAATTAATGATTTTCTCTATCATATCTGCTGCAAATATTTTTTTCTGAGTTTGTTTTTGCTTTTCAACTTTGTTTATGGTAATTTTTCTTGTAGAAATATTTCTCTTATGCAGTCAAATATATTCATTTTTTTCTCTGTGACTTTTGTCTTATGCTTAAAAAGCCCTGCCTTACTTTGAGATTATAAAGAAAAAAATTATTTCATGTTTTCTTTTAGTACTATTATGGTTTTACTTTCTGTCATTAAATCTTTGAGCTATCTAGATTTTATTTTTGATTAGGAGTGTGGTAGGAATCCAAGCTTTATTTTTTTCTGTATGGCTAGCTTAGTGTCCCAATACCATTATTTTCCCTCCAAATGGAGCTATCACCTTTGTCTTATACAAAGTATTCACATTTAGGACTATCTCAGAAGTCTTAATTCTTTTCCATTTATCTCCATCAATCAGTAACAAATTGTTTATAATACAGTTTAATATATGCTTTTTGTTTATTAATATTTTATTTTTATATATCTACCAATATCTTTCTAACTGTATTTTTTTTATTACTAATCCTTCAGGTACAGTAATAAAGGTACAGGGTCTTAGTATACAATCATTTTTGTAATGGGAAAATTTTGACATTCATGCTATTTTGAGTATCCCCAAACTTAAGCCACTGAATGCTCAGTTGGTTCTTGTTATCTTTCAAACTCTGAACATTACCTTAACTCTTAACACCCAGTTTACCTTTGTTTATCATCTCATGCCTCACCTCAAAAGTTTGAAACAAAAGTCATCTTACTGACTGAAGTGGGACGTGGTGATCTGGGCAGAGGGTCCAGGTGGTAACTACAAGGGGATGGAAGCCAAGTGGTGTGTGTCATCCAACGGAGAGGCCCTACCAGGAGAAGCACAGGGTAAGTGGCTGTCGGGGAGGCCCCCATACCCTCAGCTTATCAACTATGGGGACCACAGGGACAAAACTGTCAGGTAACTAAAGGATTGTTTGTATCAGAAGAAAAAAATCCAGACCTGACAAACAGGATCCTCTACTCAATTCAAACTCAGTAGAGCCAGAAGTACTGGGCCCTCAGGCAAGTCCCAGACTTGAGTTCATTAAAAAACTCCAGGCACCCTTAATGAAAGGATAGTGTTTTTACCTATAAGGAAGGCTGCTATAAAACCACAAATGTATGTCTTGCATCTTCCTCCTTCTCTTCCCCAAGTAACCTACCCAGTAATGCTTCCTACTGGTCCCACGAGGCTCTTGTAGATCAGGATACTGTGTGGAGCCCATAGGAAATCTGTGTGGATGATCCCGGAGATTTTGGAGAAAGTCTCCATTACTGCAACCATTTCCTCATCCAAATGAGAGAGCTCCTGACTTGCTAGTAGACACAAAAGTTGCTTTTGGAGAGGGGATGATCTGCCAAGATCCATATTTTAGTGTGCTAATATCAAATTAATTCCAGACCTGCTACTTACTAGCTGTGTTACCTGGCAGGTACTTAATTTCTCCAAACCTCAGTTTCCTTTTTTGTCAACAGGTTTTACAAAATCCATAGGTTCACCTCCTAGCATTATAATGAGGATTAAATGAGCAATGATAGATCAGGTACTTTAAACATGAACTGGCACATAGTAAGTCCTCAATAAATGTAGGTGTATATGGCAACCATTTTGTTGATAGAGCAGGACTCCACAGGGTGCAAGCAGGAAATAACTTGATTTCCTTCCTGTATTGCCCACTCAAACCCACTCTGCAGGGTTAGTTAGCCTTTTCCTGTCTGTTCCTTGGGTGAAATCTAAGGTAGGTCCCAGGACACCTCCAATTACTCTACAAGTACTATAAAGTTATCTGTCATGTGTAATCACAGAACAGTCACATTTAAGTCATTGAAATGTCCAGGTCTATGTAAAAATCTGAACTTGAACTTAATTTCTGCTTTTTCTGATGTCAATTCTGATCTACTATATAAGTCTGCTGAGGGAAAAGGGGTGGGCTCTGGCTGGTTTCCTCTCTCTTTCCAACATATTCTGCCCACCTCCCTACCCCCACTTCCCACAACCCTGCTACAAACAGTAGCTGTCCACCAGAGTAGCTGACCCATTACCCAGGTAGCTGGTCCTTCTGTGATTTTCCTGCACTGACACTGGAGTTGGAGTTCTCTGAAGATGACAGATATTCAGTGTTGACTCTCCCTCTCCTACGTTCTGTCTGTTGGTCTCTTGGAGATCTCCACGTGAGAACACGCTAGCAGCACCTGTGACACGGGCCCAGGCCAGGTCTCCCTCGGGATGGGTCACTTCTACTATAAGTTCTACTAACCTGCCACACCCCCAGTTTCTACTTAAAGTCCTGTGTCCCTGATGTCAGATCCCCTTTAAAATGAAGAGGCTTGCTGCTCCCATGTGGCCACTGTGTCCATGGGAGTCACATACCTATGCCCTGCCATCCTTGGCAGGTCCACCTGCTCCCAGTGAAGGCAGCTCTCTTGGCTGTACCCACAGGTTGAAAGACCCAGTCTTTTAGAATTTTTAGAATTTGATGCCATGCATTGGATACCAGGCCCTAATGACCCCAAACTCCAGAAGAATGGCAAGCCCCTCTCACTAGGTTTGGCATCAGGGAAATACTCTTTCCCTCTTCCCATTTACAATGCCCTTTCCCAAAGATGCCGTCTCTCCTCGCCTTTTTAACTGAAAGGCTCAAATTGGTTCTTAACCACCTCCTTTGCTAGTTCTGACAAAGTCGGTTAGTATCTCCTTTTGGAAAGTGCAAACTCTTGCTAATATTTTTTTTGTCCTTAGCTGAAACTCAGGCAGAAAGTCCCTATAAAATTATTAGTGTCACCATCATAAGGTTGTTAGAGGACTTAAATGAAAGGCATGTAAAATACTTAGCATGGTGTAAGGCACATAATAAGTGCTCCATAAACATTAGCTATTTATTTAACATACATTTATATGGGATTAATTAGGTAATCTAAGTGCTTTATAGGTAGTAACTCATTTAATCCTAAAAGCAACTTTATCATCCTCATTTTATAAGTAAGAAAACTGAGGCACAGAGAGATTACATATTTTGCCTAATATTAAACAGCCTAGTAAGTGATAGATTAGAATCCAGACAATCTGGCTCCAGAGGTCTTGCTGTTAATCACTACACTATTTCTCATTCCTAATAATGCCTATTGTTATCATCACCATATGGTTATTTGATATGAATGTAACCAGTCTTGTGTAAGCCTCAAGGCCAAATAAGTTTTATGAGTAAACTCCTCAAATGTAAAGTTTGACTTCATCAAATTGAACTGCTATTCTTCCCTAGATCCACGCCAATGGCTAGTTTAGTTTTTCCTCAGTGAAATCCTGGCAGAGAATGAAAACACATGGATCTGGTTAACAGATAGCTGTGCTCAGTATTAGAGCACAGTCCAGAAACTGATTTCAGCTTTATGAATCCTGAACAATAAATATAGTGGATATCCCTGGACAATAGTGAGCATGATGACTCTTCTTTCACATTCATTGCATACTAAAAGTAGTGTTGGCCTAGATTAGGATTGACAGGACTCTTCTGTTTGGTCTGACGACCAAGAACTTAGAAAGAGCAAGTTTCTTTACAAAGAAAAGATGTATAAAGTATGTCACTGAGTAGAGTCAATGAGTAGCAGAAATAGGATATCAATCACCTCGTGGTAGAGCACAGAAGTAAAGAAAAAGGGACAGTTGCCATCAGATGATTAGACATATTCCTTTGCCCTAACAATATACCTCTCCTCTTGACCTTCAATGTATCTTAATAACAGTTGACATAACTAGTAGAAGTTGAGCACTCTTCTATGTCTTACAATCAAAAGAACTCAATATAACCAGTTTATCTGCAAATAATGATAATCTAATCTTTTTCATTCCAAGTACTTAGTCCTCTTGGTTCTATTTCTAATCTCATGGCATTAATCAGAAATTCCAGAATATTATTAAATAATAAGGAAATAGCAAGAATCTTTTTCTTGTTCCTGATGTTAATGATAGTGCTTTTAGAGCATTTTTGGCATACTCTCTCTCTTTGAGAATTTCATAAAAGCTAACTCTAGAAAAGGGCACATGCCCACAAAATTAATTTACAGTTTTAGGAGATTAAAGGACATGGACCACATGGAAAGTTTTTATGAATTCCATTGTTTCTGAAGTTACTATTGGTTTAAGATAATTTTTTTTACCATATTAATAAAAATTCTTTATAGTGCTAATTTAGAATAAGGATTTAAAAATATATGAATTTCATGAAGTATCTTTCTTTTTTAATTTTGTTATCATTAATCTACAATTACATGAAAGACATTATGTTTACTAGGCTCCCCCCTTCACCAAGTCCCCCCCACATACCCCTTCACAGTATGAAGTATCTTTTTATCATCAATCATTAAATTTATATATTCTTTCTCTTTAGTCTTATGATGCTGAATTATATTAACATGCTTACCAATATCAAACCATCCTTGCATTCCTAGAATAAGTTTTACTTGGATTTGATATATGATTGTTTTAATATTGTCAGATTTAATTTGCTAGTGTTATATTTATGACTTGGAACTTGAATTTACCAAAAGGATTATAATGCATGTTAGAAATATATATATATTTTTTGAGAGGGCATCTCTCATATTTATTGATCAAATGGCTGTTAACAACAATAAAACTCTGTATAGGGGACTCAATGCTCAATGCACAATCATTAATCCACCCCAAGCCTAATTCTCGTCAGTCTCCAATCTTCTGAAGCACAACGAACAAGTTCTTACATGGTGAACAAATTCTTACATAGTGAATAAGTTCTTACATGGTGAACAGTACAAGGGAAGTCATCACACAAACTTTCGACTTTGATCACGCATCATGAACTATAAACAATCAGGTCAAATATGAATATTCATTTGATTTTTATATTCATTTATATGTGAATCCCACATTTCTCCCCCATTATTATTATTATTATTATTATTATTTAATAAAATGCTGAAGTGGTAGGTAGATGCAAGATAAAGGTAGAAAACATAGTTTAGTGTTGTAAGAGAGCAAATGTGGCTGATCAGGTGTGTGCCTGTAGACTAAGTGTTAATCCAAGCTAGACAAGGGCAATAAAACATCCACGGATGCAGGAGATTTCTCTCAAAACAGGGGGGGTGAGGTTCTAAGCCTCACCTCTGTTGATACCCAATTTCTCACCTGATGGCCCCCCTGTAGAAATATTTTTGAATAAAAAGAATTGTAAGAAAAATTGTTTGTTGGTTAAATCTCAGTTGGAAAGAAAATATTACCAATCAAGGCATCTCTTTCCTAAACATTCTTATAAGTATTAAAGATTCAGAAGTTCAGAAAATTACAGAGCTAAGCAGAGCAGCTGATGAAAGCGATTCATTTTATAGAATAGGAAGACAGCTGCTCAGAGGTTAAGTGACTTGGGCCAGGCATTGGTTGTATAAGCAAGTTGTTGAGGCTAAAAGAGAAAATCAGGGAAAAGACTTGTCTCCTTTCCAGTGTAATATTATTTTAATTCTATGGGAGAGTAAAAAGAGAGACTCAGTTTGTTTCTAAAGCAATGACAGTTCCCAAAGAAATGATGCAAGCATTTTAATAAATTCAAGACGTTATTATCATCTTTAAGGGACTAAACATATTATTGGGCTTGATTCTCCCTTATCTTTCAGTTTCAATTGTCCCACTTTCTTTTTTGTAGTGGAGAACCAAAACTGATAAAGAGTTTCAGCTCGTTGGACAATTCTCCCTAACACACAGCAGGGAAGCTTTTCTGCCAAGAATGGACTAAATACATTACCAATAGGGATGAAAGAAACCCAGAACAAAGGGAAGAGGCTTTGATGAAATATATTTAAGAAAGTTACCAACTTGTAAAACTATCTGGAACTATACCAATGCATATGTAGGACCCAGACAAAGTAGGGACTTCACTACCTTAGCTGTTTGTACAAGTTCATGGTGCTTGTCTTTTAAGGACTCAAATAAGGTTCTATAAATCCTGACCCTTTTTGTGCTGACCTTGTATCTACCCAGCTCTTCCTTCTCCTTAACCTCATTAACACAGAGTCAGCTGGAGCCTTGCAGAGCTACACTATGTGAACCTTGGTGCTCAGACATACCAGTACCTGACTTCATGTGTGGCAAAGATCTGACCTTCAAGGGCTGTGACATCAGACTGAAACATCTGCTCTGTTTGGATAAGTCAATGAGAAACTCAGCCAAACTGGTTGTTTGGTGTCACAAAGCAAAACAATCAGTTAGGTGACATTTTTTTCTCTCAAATGCTATATTGACACTGCCTCAGATTCTAATCTAATGGTCACATTTAATAAAAGCCTTGCTACAAAGAGCAACCTTTTTAAAAGTTTTTTTAAACTATTTGAAGGGCGTTATATTTACTATTTATTAGAAGCTTCAAACACTCTATGCAGAGATAGAGCAATTAATGTTATCCTAATTTAATAAAGGATGAAACTGAAGCCCAGAGGACTTGAAGCCCAGCAGCTCTCGGAGCTTGTTAGTAGTGGAGCTGGAACTAGAACCCAGGTGCCTTGGCCTTGGCTGCCTGTCTCTCCATCAGCACAACACTGCCCTTGCTTCATTAGTATTTCTTTTCTATAAGTGTATACTTCCTAGGAAGGAAGTTGTATATGTTAGGGCTTTACATTTTTAAATACTTCCAAGTATCTATGGACTATAAGAGCAATCAATAAATAAATGCTATGTAATTTTTAAGTACACTTTGATGAAGAAATTCATTTTCATACAGATTGGAGGATCACA
This sequence comes from Manis javanica, assembly GCF_040802235.1. Classification (NCBI taxonomy): domain Eukaryota; kingdom Metazoa; phylum Chordata; class Mammalia; order Pholidota; family Manidae; genus Manis; species Manis javanica. The sequence goes on from NC_133157.1 coordinate 158,485,608, forward strand.
AGAGAACTGAAATCTATTTTTAAAATAATGTAGTGGATATATGGAATGCCTTATGGAAAATTAATATAGTAAAAAAAAACCTAATCACTCAGAATTTAGGACATTATATATATGTGTGTTTAATGACATTGAGCCACTTTTTTTTATTAAGGTATCATTGATATACAATCTTATGAAGGTTTCACATGAGCAACATTGTGTTTACTACATTCACCGTATTATCAAGTACCCACCCCATACCCCATTTCAGTTAGTACCCATCAGTGTAGTAAGATGCTATAGAGGCATTACTTGTCTTCTTTGTGCTATACTGTGTTCCCTGTGATCCCCCTACATTATGTGTGCTAATCATAATACCCTTAATCCCTTTCTCCCTCCCTCCCTACCCTTTGGTAACAACTAATCCTTTCTTGGAGTCTGTGAGTCTGTTGCTGTTTTGTTCCTCCAGTTTTGCTTTGTTGTTATACTCCATAAATGAGTGAAATCACTTGGTACTTGTCTTTCTCCGCCTGACTTATTTCACTGAGCATAATACCCTCTAGCTCCATCCATGTTGTTGCAAGTGTGTATATATACCACATCTTCTTTATCCATTCATCTACTGATGGACACTTAGGTTGCTTCCACATCTTGGCTATTGTAAATAGTGCTGCGAACATAGGGGTGCATATGTCTTTTTGAATCAGGGATCTTGTTTTCTTTGGGTAAATTCTTAGGAGTGCAATTCTTGGGTCAAATGGTATTACTATTTTTAGTTTTTGAGGAACCTCCATATTGCTTTCCACATTAGTTGAACTAATTTACATTCCCACCAACAGTGGAGGAGGATTCCCATTTCTCTGCAATTACACTCCAGCACAGCATTTCGAAGACCAGAGTGGAATTATGAATATGTATTTTTCAAGTTGGGCTCAGCTAGCATCCAAAAGTTAGTGTTATCAAAACAGCAAACATTTCACTGCCTTCTCAGAGACCATAATTTGTGTAAAAAGTTAATGTATAGATGTATATTAAGTGTGATATAAACACTCTAAAAAATTTTGGTTATATACCAAACTTGATATCAAAGCACACAGAGCAGAAAGGAGTACAACATGTAAGTTGCACGAATTTACATTTCCACTAACAGTGCACAAGGGTTCCCTTTCATCCACAACCTCATCAACACTTAATATTTCTAAATGAGATTATTCTTAAATTTTCATTTTCTAATTGTTTGTTGTAATATAGAATAACATTGATTTTTAAAATATTGACTTACATCCAGTGACTTTGTTACATTCACCTCAGGTTCTTTTGCATTTTCTACATACACAATCATGTAATCAGTGAATTATACCAGTTTTATTCCTTTGAGGTTCTTATAACTTTTATATTTTTTCTTGCCTTATTGCATTGGCTAAGAGCTATAGTTCAATGTTGACAAAAATAGGCATAACAAGTATCCATGTCTTGTTCCTCATTTCAGAGGGGAAACTTTTTAATATTTCACCATTAAATATATTATTTGTTGCAAGCTTTATATATATATATATATATTGTCAAATTAAGAACATATATCTTTCTATTCCTATCTTGCTAAGCTTTTTTTAAAAATCATGAATAGATATAGAAGAAAATTTAAATCTATTTCCTCCATTCTTAGTCTGGAGTACACCCAAAATATTCTGTGTTTGAGATTACATATTATTATAAGACAAAAAAACCCCTTATATTTTAATAATATGGTCTAATATATTCTATTATCTCCAGTTTCCTGTAAAAATATTATCATGGGAATGATAATATTATCTACCACAGGTTGTTGTTTGGAGATGAAATAAGTTATATAAACTGTTTACCCATGTCTGATGGATAGTAAGCATTTTATAAATATTAGCTTTTTTTTTTCCCAGATGAAGAAAACAAGGCAAGGAAAGAGTGAGTGACAACCAGTAGTGGACATTGTCCTGGTCATATCTCTTGAGTCTCACCTCCTGGCTCTTTCCCCTTTAAAATTTGTTGCAAGCTTTAAGAAATTTAGATTATATACCAAACTTGATATCAAAGCACACAGATTACAAAGGAGTTCAACATGTAAGTTGCACTAATTTACATTTCCACTAACAGTGCACAAGGGTTCCCTTTCATCCACAACCTCATCAACACTTATTATTTCTATATGAGATTATTCTTAAATTTTCATTTTGTAATTGTTTGTTGTAATATAGAATAACATTGATTTTTAAAATACTGACTTATATCCAGTGACTTTGCTACCCTTTCCCTTATATCATGTGCCCCAAGAAAGAATTCAGTAGCCTTTTAGTAGTTCTACATTAGGCTTTTCAACATCCTAAAGGTTTTCAAAAGATTATAAAATAACACTTATAAACTGTACTAACTGGAAAGGCTCTTGTATAGAGAATTCTAAGCAGTCAGTGTATTTTGTGTATATGCTTCCTAAGTATGTCTCAGGATAACAGAATTATTTGAGAAAGAATTTTTCAGTCAAGTTCTTTTGTATATAGACTCTTACAAGTTGAGACAAGTACTTCACTCATGGTTGCCATGCAAAGAATCTTGTCTTCAATCAGCTTATTAAGGTAACTTTGTAAAGATAGTGCTTTTTTAAAAGGCAGTTTGCCAGCTCCGTTAAACATAACTTTGCAAATGGACAGCAAGAAAAACAGGGCAAATCACTTCCATATGGCTCAAGGCAATGAGAAATTTCTTTGATTAACAACACATTCAGTACAATAAAATAGCTTCAAAATCTGCACTAACTTATCTGCTACATCTATTTTCTGTTTGGATTTTCATTGTTTTGATTCTCTAAAAACCCTACTAAATTCCCAATTGGCTCATTTTTAAACAACGGTCTCTACTAAAACCATCACCTGTTCCAGTTTGTCAGTCCTATCAAGCAAATAGCTGCTCTTAAACTTATTTTAGAACCAGCTGCTTTAAACATATGCTTTAAAAACTCAAGGGATGGCTTTTATAGACTCATCAGTTGATAAAATTATTAACATGTCATCTGCATATGCAAGTACTAGTTTAAATATATAAACTACTCTATTTTCTTCCACACATGTCTAACCAGTAAGCCAGGCAAGTTAGTGCACATCATAAATTCTCATCAAGGGACTTTTAATAATACATAAAGGATGAAATGGGATACCCTAACTTTAATATATTTTATTATCTGGGTCTCTCCATTCCTCCCAGACAAAAACTGATCACATCATTTTCACACTCTTGATGAATTGAAAAGGTATGACATAAGCCTATATAACTTTAAATAGTATGTACTCAACATCAAGAGATGTTTCTTTTTCTTTTCAAATGAAATAGAATAAAATCCAAATGTCTTTTACTCTGTGTTTCACAGTTTCTCTTCTCATAACTAAACCATCTGCCACCTCTGTCCCTAAAGCCTGGAATGAGGAGTCATTCAGCTTCCTTGCAAACATTATTAATCTCACAGTAATCCCTACTAATCACTTTGTAATCAGCACTCAAAGGGGCTAAAGTTCCTTGATTCTTAATCACAATATTTTAATCATCCTTCTTGTGAACTGGCAGTTAGTAATCCCTGAATCCTGGGCTTATTTCTTCTCAACTTCCTAATTATGCCCTAGGACAAAGAACAGGAGCTCTTTAGATAGGAGAAACCAGATCTTTCTGGCTAGAACTGGTTGGGGACACCATGACTGTCCCAGGGTGGTGTTTCTGATGACTGGATGACCATTTCTTTCAATTGTGGATGCAGACAGTTTCTTATTTTTGTTTTACTTCATTATTTTCTTTTGTTTTCTGTTACTTCCCTACTCTTTTCCTTAATCTTTTTTCTCTATTGCACTTCTTATTTTAGCAAATTTTTGCATGAGTAACAATTTGTTTTTCCTCTCTGTCATCCTTAAAAGGCTTTAGTTTCTGGTTTGTGTCATTACTTTTTTTATTCTTTCTCAATTAAGGAAATTCCCCTCTATTCCTAGTTTGCTGAGAGCTTATATCATGAATGGGTATTGGATATGGTCAAATGCTTTTTCTGCATCTATCAATATAATCTTACAATTTTTCTTCTTTGGACTGTTGATGTGATCCATTACATTAATTGATTTTTGCCATTTTTATATTTTTAAGGTGCAATATTCTTACTCTTTTATACAACTTTACAACTTATTATTTATTTTTCTTTCCATTTCTCTTTTCCTGAAAAAGATAGCAGGAAATCATGACAGAAGCTTGCTGTGTCATTAAATGATTGACCATTCCTTTCTCTTCATTAATTTTTTTCTCCATCACAGTTTAAGATTATGTGTTATTTTATCATCTCACAATGTTTTTCTTGGTCATGTTTATATAACACTTAATCACAAAATCTATTTTTATTCTGAAAATAAATTCACTTGTTTTATTTTAAAAATATTATCGAGGACAGCTATGTGCCAGACACAAAACAGAAACTTATTTACCACTTAATCTGAGGCTCTACATTGGCTAAATAACCCTTGCCCAGAATAGAAATTTCAAATTCTTCACCTTTAAGTAAAGAACTGAGAAATGGGTCTTTCCCCTTAGTTACTTAAATAGTAAAAATGATCACTAGAGGGTTGGGAGCTCTTTTTAGTATCTCCTCATCCAGAGTCCCACCCTGTAGCATATTTGTTTACAAAGTATACACTTGATAATTAAGTGTGTTCTAATTATATTTGTGGGAATGGGCTTGGAGAGTGAAGGAAACAAAGCCTTGTGAATGAGATAGATGTCTTCTCTCTAGGAGTCCAGATTAGAAGAGTAGCAAGGTGAGTAATAAGAGTGATGGTTAGGAGGTGTCCTAATAGGTTCTGTGCTTTCTGTTTCTCTGCACTCCTATCAGAGTGATCTCCCTCAAACATAGCACTGATTTGTTTTTTAACAATTCAGTGGTTTTCAGTATGTCCACAGAGTTACGCAATCATCACCACAATCGATTTTAGGACATTTTTATCATTCCAAAAAGAAACCCATACTCCTTAAATAACACCTCACAATTGTCCCATCTCTCATCCAGCACTAGGCAACCACTAATTTGCTTTCCTCTATACATTTCCCTATTCTGGACATTTCATATAAATGGAATCACACACTATGTGGTCTTTTGTGTCTGGCTTCTTTTGCCTAGAGTAATGTTCTCAAGGGCCACTCCTTTTATAGCATGCAGATGTACCACATTTTGTTCCTCCCATCATTAGTTGATGGACATTTGGATTGTTACTAGCTTTTGACTACTATAAATAATGCTGTATACACATTTATTTAGAATTTTTGTGTGGGCATATATTTTCATTTCTCTTGGGTAAATACTTTGGAGTGGAATTGTTGGGTCATACGGTAACTGTGTTTTCAACTTTTTGAGGAATTGCCATAGTTTTCAAAATGGCTGCATTATTTTACATTCCCACCAGCCCCATGTGGGAGTTCTAATTTCTGCACATTCTTACTAACACTTGTTATTTTCTGTCTTTTCTATTATAGTCAAACTAGTGTGTGTAAGGAGGTATTCTTTGTGGTATCTGTATGCATTTCCCTTATGACTAATAATGTTGATCATGTTTTCATGTGCTTATTAACCATCTGTATATCTTCTCTGGAGATGTCTATTCAGATGCTTTGCCTATTTTTTAATTGGATTATTTGTTTGCTCTTAACTAGAATATATATTTATTACATATTATTATGTATAGTATGCTATATATATTATGTCTAGAATATATATTATTATATACTATAGTATATAATAATTGTATTATGTGTATATTTCATTATATGTTTTTCATATTTATATATTATATATTATACACATACATTTATTTTATAGATTTTATTATATATTATAATTAATATAATGTTGATATATAACATTAATATAATAATTATATATTTTTATTTTATAAAATTATGTGTTATGTCTTCTAGATATAAATACCTTATCACAGATATTATCTGCAAATATTTTCTCCCATTCTGTCATTTGTCTATTCATTTTCTTGATGGTGTTCTTTGAAGAACAAAAGCTTTTAATTCTGAAGAAGTATACTTTATTTTTTTAATTTGATTGCTGTGCTTTTGGTATCATATGTAAGAAACCATTGCCAAATCCAACATAAGGACATTTACCCCATGTTTTCTCTGATGAGTTTATAATTTTAGCTCTTACATTAAAGTCTTTGTTCTATTTTGAGCTAATTTTTGTATATGGTGTAAGGCAGAGGGCCAATCTTCATTCTTTTGCATGGAGATATTGAGTTGTCCCAGTACCATTTGTTAAAAAGATTATTCTTTCTATTGAATTATTTTGACAACCTTGTCAAAAGGCAACTGAATGTAAATGTGAGGGTTTATGTTAGATTGACTGTAAATGTGAGGGTTTATGTTAGCCCCATTCCAGTTAAATTGGGACCTGTTAGTTACTTTGGTAATGACACATAACTATCAATGACACATAACCCTTTTTTGTTTTGCCATATTTTGAGGGCTTACTTACTATATGAGTGAATTCTGCATGCCTTTCTGCTGACTTTCCAAGTCTCAAAATAATGATCTTTATAGCAGGGAATATCAAAGAAGCTAATAGCAGAGTTTTAATGGTATTAGTTTTCTAAAAACCATTTCTTCTTCCAGTATCTAAAATAAAGATTTTCAATATTTTAAAGCTGAAGTAATTTTACAAGAAACTGTATTATCTTAGTTAACAGAATATTTTATATAATAATATTTCTTTTCAAGTACATGTGAACATTGCACTTTCTTTTTTTTCTTAATTTTTGTATCATTAATGTATAATTACATGAGCAACATTATGGTTACTAGACTCCCCCTTTTATCAAATCCCTACCACATATCCCATTACAGTCACTGTCCATGAATGCTATAGAATCATTACTTGTCTTCTGTGTTATACTGCCTTCCCCATTGCCCTCCCTACATTATGTGTGCTAATTGTAATACCCTGCATTTCTTAATATAGTTTTGAGATGTTTATGAAGGAAAAGTAATTGCATAGAACATGCTCAGAACCCTTTTTTGTTTTCCCATATTTTGAGGGCTTACTTACTATATGAGTGAGTTAACAGCATTGCTAATATACATTTGTTTTCTAAATTTCATTGAGATAAAACTTTTATTTTAGTGAGGAATTAATTAAGAAGGGAACTCTTAGATAAATTTATCAGCAAACACATGTCACAGATCTTTGCTATTATGTAAATGTTATGACTACAGTCATAACCTTAGCTGACTTCAACAATATCGCCAGTTTTATCTCAACATTAGCCAAGGAAGTATATTGGTATTGCCTCTACTATTATTATTATCAACAAAAAATAGTAAGAGCTGCATTCATTTATTATCACTCATTGTGTGTGAGGTATGATGCCAGGAACTTATATTATCACAAAATCACAATAACCAGTAAGAAAGCTATTTATATTAGCTAGGATTAGGTTCAATTATGAGTAGCAGAAATCTAAAATAACAATGTCTTAAACAAGGGAGAATTTTATTTCTTTTGTTTAAAAGTCCATACCACAGGTAGGCAGTGCAGATTGGTTTCACAATTCTGTTTCACAAAATCCTTAAGGACCCAAGCTCTTTCTCTTTTATAATTAGCCACCAGCTGCTGCTGCCAACAGAGAGGGAAGGGATAAATTAAAAAGGGGCAAAGGAAATGTACCAGCTTCCATAGGAGTTCTACTACATGATATTTCACTTTGAGCTCATCGGCCAGAATTTAGTCACATAAACACATGTAGATGGGTGGCCAAGTGACCAGCAAAAATGTGGGGATCTAAAACATGGAGAAAGGAACATAAGATATTGGGGATAACTAGATTCCTTCTCTGCTACAGTACTATTAACTTTATCTTATAGGTAAGGAATGTGAGCGTTAGAACTATTAATTAACTGACCCAAAGGCATCTGGTTAGCAAATATCTTAGAGAAGATTTAAACCCAGATCTATCTAGCTAAACAGTCTATGCTTTGTGGGTAAGAGCAAAGAGGGAGAGGTAGAAGTGATTTCTTTTAGAATCCTAGTAATGTGCTTTAAACATTGTCTCAGTTATGACCACATAACATGCCAAACTTAAACATTAAATGTTTAAATGCAAGGCTTCTTGAGTTGTGCATGAATATTTGACTCAATGTTATGTCCACTATGCTTTATTAGTCAAAGTAAATAACATGACCAGCCCAGATTCAAGTGGGGAAATAGACTCCATTTCTTGATAAACTGCAAAGTCACATTATAAAGAGAACACTAATTGGGACTATCAATGCAACAATCTACCATCACGTTAATAATAGTTGTTGATTGGAATTAAGAAAAATAAAGATAATTTTCAACAATAACCTGAATATACTATCATTATTTAGCATGTAATCAATTGTATTTTTCTTCTTAGAGGAATGGATGTTCTACAATAAGTCTACCCAGCAGTAACAAACACATCCATGAAGTGAAACAGAAGATCTTGGACTATTTTCTTCTGCTAGATTGAACTTGGATTAATTCTAGGAAGGGATACAGAGAGAAAGAGTTAAAGATTTTTTCATTGTCCCATGAAACTGTAATTTGTCCTGGATAGAATTTTTCTCTGAACCAATATCTGTATTAAATCTTAAAGAAAGTGTGTGAATATCCTCACGCTCTTCAGAAAGAGACTGAAGAGTTCATTTTGTTTTTCTGATTGCTTGGACCAGTTTGTTTATTAATTCACTTAACATAAATTCATTGAGTCCCTAACGTGTACCAAGTACCATGCTGGTACTGAGGTAGAATGATTAGCAAAAATAAAAATGGTGCCTGCTTTCATGGAGTTTACTCCTGGGGTTTCAGGGAGATTAGACATTAATGAAATAATCTCACAAATAAATGGCTCATCACAAAATGCAAAAGGTGACATGAAGTAAAGGTATATAATGATATGAAACCTTTTAAAACAAAGAGCTGATCTGGCCTGGGGCATCAAGGAAGGTTTTTTTGAAGAAGAGTTGTTCAAATTAAGATCTGAAGGATAGGTCAGAATTAATAGGGTAGAGTTAGAAGATAGGGTTCCAGATAAAGGAACATTTTAAAGACCCTGAATTGGCAGGAAACTTAGGGAGGACTGAAAGAATGCCACTGGAGCTGAAACAGACAGTGAAAGGAAGTGGGCTATAAGATGAGACAGAAGGGTTACTGGCTCCCAGATTATATCAGGCTCTGGGTAATATTTGAAATGTTTGTCTTTTATCTTTAGAACAAAGAGCAGTCATAGGAAGTGACAAAGGAGATCTGTGAATTTAAAAATCATTTTGAGGTTAGGTCCAAGATGGGATAGGCAGAAATCAGTTAGGAGTCTTTTGTGGTGTCCAGGTGGAACATGACAGCTCAGAAGAAGAGGGTGGTGGTGGAGAAGATGAGGACTAGACATATTCAGGAGACATGAGTAATAAAACAAACCAATGTAAAATGTCAGCTATGATAAGTGAAGAAGAAGATATGGTATACTGAATCTTTCCTCCCTTCCTGGATCCACACTGTTGACTTTGGGCTTGGCTATGGTGCCTGCTTAGCCAATGACATAAATGGAAGCATCAGTGTGCCAATCCAGGTCTAGGATTTAAAAGACACTATGATTTCTGCTTTGCTTTTGAGCCTTAGCCACCATTATAAAGAGGACATGTCCAAATTGCCCTATGAGTCAGAGAAAGCTGAGGAACATATGCAGTAGTGCCACCCCACAGACTCTCAGCAGGAAGCAGAGCACCCTGGCTACTCAACCGTGAACACAGTGGCCCATTTGAGCCCAGCCTGGATCAGGCAAACTCTAGATATCTCCTAGATACATGAGTGATAATAAATGAATATTGTTTTAAATATCAAAATTTGGAGTTGTTTGTTAATCAGCAATAGCGAACTGATCCTTTAAGGGTAAAAAATTGCTCTGGGATTTAAGCCTGTAAAACTAAATGGATGGTGGTACCATTCACTTCAGTTAACCTACTTCCTATCTCTATATACCTTTCTTTTCTGGGCCCAGTGTTCTCAGTTCTTTCTTGGCCCTATCTACTCTTACTGCCACTTAGTCTCTAGAACTAAAGGAAAAAAGGAAGCTAAGTAGGAGGAAGGAAGCAAGTGCTATAGACTAAATTGTGTTCTCTCCAATTTCATATTTTGAAGCTCCAGCCCTTAATGTGATAGTATTTGGATATAGGGCCTTTATAGGTCATAAGGGTCAGGCCCTGATCCAATAGAATTAGTGTCCTTATAACAGGAACAAGAGGCACTAGAATTGTCTCTCTCTGTCTCTTTCGTTCTCGTTCCCTTGATGCTCCCCACCCCCACCCCGCCATAAAAGCATGAAGAAGAGGTTATGTGAACACACAAGGAGAAAGCAACCACCTATGAGCCAAGAGAAGAGGCCTCAGAGTGACACCTACTTTGATCTTGGACTCCAGAACTTTGTTAAATAAATTTCTGTTGTTTAGAAGTCATTGAGCCTGTGATATTTTGTTATGGCAGCCAGACAGGCTGATATGGTTGGTGTTAGGCTGCATGAGAGAGAGAAGATGGGAGTGAAAGTAGGTGGGGGACAAAGGACAGCTGTGAGGAAAAGTCATGGGATGGTAGCATGTGGGCATCTCCTTAAAGGGACTACATCACACAACTCAGATGTTATTGTGCTCTCACTGGCCTATCTGAAGTTCACAAAGTGATTATCAACCTTTTCCAAAGAAATGACATTTCAGCATGATAAACAATCATGAAAAAGTTTCAAGGTCATAGTAAAGTCAGGGAATAGCAGGAACATAACCACTGTGGAACCCACATATTCCACTGTTCCTATTATGTTATGCTGCTGTGATGGGGCCACACCTAGATGGGATGGCACTCCCATCCAAAGACCAGCTTGTCTCTAAGGAAGGAGAATGAAAAAGGTTGAGGTCACAGCAGATTTTTCCCCCTGTTGACTGACTCAGTCCATTTCCCTTCCCTTAGCACAGGCTGCAGACTGAAGCTGAATGGCAGAAGAATTTCCATGATCTTGTTATTTGGATTTAGTTTTTCTTCTTCACTGCTGTGCTGTAACTCTGGGGAGAGGAAATCCCAGGGTAAAATACCTAGCTGAAACTAAAATCAGTCCAAAGGAGAAATTAAGTTTAAAACCCATTTATTGCTTACAAAAAGCCACCTGGCATGTCTCTCTCCTGAAGCAGCAGAAGTGAGCTAACCCTCCCCCCAACCTCTCAAGTTCAGAAAAGGCTTTGGTCGCCCAGGTAATTACCCATTGATATGGAGATGAACTACTTCTCTCTGTCCCTTAGAAATGCCTGTTGATATGGAGGTGCACTAAAGCCAGGTGAGAGATTCAGGAAATACTGCAATTTTACCCACAGTCCACCCCTCCAGAAGTCTTGCCGTACAATCTACTTGTTACCCTTCTTCTGCAATGGTCCCTGAACAAGAAAACTGGAGCATTGTAACCAGACTAATGACATATAACAGCAACAGCAATAAAATCATGATAATCCTCAGGCCGGAGGATTCAGCTAGGTTCAAAGTCCTATGCAGATTAAGTCCACAGCCTGCCCATTCCACAGGCAGTCAGTAGCTGAAGAGGTAGAGGGTTCAGAGCAATCACCATGTGGCAGCTGCAGCCAGGGGCACATCCAGGCCACAAGGACTATAGAAGAAAATAACCTTAAGAGCAATAAGATACATGTTTTAATGACACCAACATAGGCAAATCTTTTCCATCAGGTAGGATGCATGCAAGAGAGCAGTCCTGTGATAGGACAGTGGCAGGAATGTGATTTTGTCCTGGTCTAGTATACCAGACTTTCACCCTATTCCCTGAGGGAGTTCCAGATGGGCCAATATATAGGACTATAGGAGGTACATGTACTGGCCATAAAGGTAAAACAAAACTTCCCCTTAAGATGCTCTTTCCTTCTGGACATTTTGGGTACACTACTGTGATCTTTGGGGGCCACTCTGCTGTTACTGCAGGAATACACACAATGCCAATTTCCAAGCCTTTTCTCCAAGGTTACAGAAGGGCCAGCCATTGCTGGTCCATGTGTCAAAATGTCCAGGGCCACTTCCATTCAACAGTGTCTCCAGGGTTTAATGCAGTAGGGGCTGGCAGCAGGACGTTGCTCTGCTGACCATATCCTGGCTTCAATAACTCCTGTTTGGTTGGCACGTACAGTTGTATAGGAGAGGCAGCAATGTGTGTTGGCATATCCACAGGGCTCAAGGATCCTTTTCAGGGCTTCTCATTCAAATGCCATAGCACTGTCCATAAGAAACTTACCAGCCCCACAGATGACTGGTATCCTACTTTAAGTCAGATTTCAACAAACTATTTTACCTCTCTATCATGCCTGCCCCAGTAGGGTTCTTTGGTACATGAAACTTCCACTTTATTCCTAATTGCTGTACCCATCCTTGTAATGCATGTCCAGTAAAGTGGGTGCCTTGATTGCTCTCAGTCACCTGCAGCTGGCCATAGCTGCAAAGAGATGCTCTAGGCCCCTTTTGGTGGTTTGCTGATATGTACAACATGCAGGAAAAGCAACCAAGAGTCCAGTAGCTGTGTCCACATAAGTCATGGCATACCGATATCCTTCTGATACGGGCAGAGGCCCAATATAGTTTATCTGCCACCTGACAAGGGGTATCAGCCCCTTCACTATTGTCCCATGTTGCTGTGGGACTCAGTCTAAGTCCTCTTAGAGCACGCAAGGCACTCCTCCTGGGCTTGGCTGACTTCTTCAAAGATCAATGGCAAGCCCCACCAATGGGCTACAGCCCACGTTGTCTTTTGCCCAACATGCAGCAAATGCTGATGTAACCATTGGGCTCAGAGGCAGGGAAGTCAGTTTACTCATCTCAGTACCCAACATAACAATGTTTTCCACCTCCATATCCCAAAGACATAAAAGCCATGTGGGCAGAGATTCCGATGGCTTCTGCCTACACTGGATGCTCATGCCCACCAGCTCATCCTGAGTATAGAGCTGGAGCATTGAGTGCTCCACACATGGGGAGGGGTTGGCTCCTTGCCCTGAGGAGCCTGCAGTTGCTTCATTTTTATTTTTTTAATTACAAGAGAGGCTGGTACCTTGGGCGGCAGCCTCGGCAGCCCATTAGCCCACGGCTCCACCTCCTCATCTTCTCCCTCTGGCTCCTTCACCACTTCTGAGGCTGAAGGCACCGCTCTTTCCTCTGCCTCCCTCATGGCCTCCTGCAACAAGGCTTCACCTGCTGCTTCCCCCCTTCACTGCTGCTAAGGAATCTTCCAGGATAGCGATCTGTTTTCTCAATAACTGTCTCTCTTCCTTAAGGGCATCCCATGGGTCATCACCCAGCTCCTCCAAGCGATGCCAAAGTGTGTCTCCTTCTGAAGTCCCTCTGTTTCCTCATAACCCTCTTAATAGCCCTTTCTTTCTCTTCAATAGCCCTCTTTCTCTTCTTGGTAACATTTTTCACTATCTTGAAGAAAAAAGACCATACAATGCCAGCTGCTACATGGCCACTCAGGGCCTCTAAGCAGTCTTCTATCTCACGGAGGACTAATTCTGCAGCTTCTGGTGTCACCACCCTTCCCCAGTTCTGGGGAAGGCCCAACTCCTCTAGCAGGTACTTTACGCTAGACCAGTTCCCCACTAGGGCCTCCCAAATTGGAAGCCTCACAGTTGGGGGCTCCCAGGTGAAGCTGCACCTTCTGCTGCTGCATCCACTGGGGCCTCCCCACTGTCCACAGGGCAGATTCCAGGCATCTCCCCACCATCTCCAGGGGCAGCCCGCCGAAAGTTCACATGTATTTAGACAGATACTGTGTTCAGAGATCCTGCCAACTACACTAGATGTAACTCTGGGGAGAGGATATCCAGGTGCAAAATACCTAGCTGAAACCGAAATCAGTCAAAAGGGGAAATAAGGTTTAAGACCCATTTACTGCTTACAAAAAAACTGTCTGGCGTCTGTCTCTTTCCTGAAGTGGCAGACGTGAACAAATCCTCCCCCCAACCTCTCAGGTTCAGATAAGGCCTTGGTCGCCCAAGTAATTACCCATTGATATGGAGATGAACTACTCTCTGCCCCTAAGAAACACCTGTTGATATGGAGATGCACTAAAGTCAAGTCAAAGATTCTGGAAATACTGCAGTTTTACCCACATGCACATATACACTACGGTAGGTGTAGAGCAAAAAAGGGACATTTAGTAATCTCTTTTTGTGTCTGAAAGGAGAAATTGCCTGAAACCATCAGACAGCACATGTTAAAAACTTACTGCTAATTTTAAAATGAAACATCTATTACAACAGGCAGATGATTTTTTTACACAGCAGATAATATTCTTAACACTGCTTTTGGGTCTTTGCTGGTTAAGAATTTCATGCTAGTAACTACTCGAAACCTTAGGTGTCAAGGGTCTTTGCCCTGACATAGTTGTGACATAGTTCTGATTCCATTTGTGAAGTGTGCGTGTCTGTGTGTATGACAGAGACAGAGACAGAGACAGAAAAACTGCTATAAAGAAGGTGAGATTGTAGTGGGTGATTTCTATAGCTGAACTATTGGCTGCTCTGGTTTTCATTTCATGGTTTTTTGACTGACACGACTGTTACCTTTTTAGAATAAGGTCTTTTATAATTTGCTCCCTTTTCCCTGCATGACTTCTGTCCATCATTTGGGTAAAGCAGAATTATTCCTAATGGGTTTTTGATTTGTTCTTTGGAGCCCCATATTTAGTAAGCACACAAAAAACTATTCATCTGCATTTGCTACCTTACACTAAACGTTCTTTGTTAAATTCTACAGGCTAGGCAGTATAAACATTCAAGAAAAAAAATTAATTGTGACGCCAGTTCTAAGAATCTGGCACCAAACAGTCCTCTAAGGTTTGTTTAAACAAGAAATGTATTAAAAGAGAGACATTTTTCATGGTGATGATGGCCTTGACCACAGAAGTCATGTATTTGAGTCCTGGTCATTGCAGGAGCATTAAGGAGCCTGTCAGTGAAGCTTTCCTCCAAGGAAGAGCCAATGGGAAGATTTCTTCACTTGGTAAGTTCTGCATCTTTTAGTTTTTTAAGGATACTTTCAGCTTTTTTAGGCCTACCACATGTCAATACTTGAGGAGAGGGTCAGCGAAAAAGCAGCTGGAAGTGAAAATAATTTGCTTTAATAACTCAGGCAGTTCTGTGAAATCATGCCATTCAATGACTTTCAGCCGAGTGGATCTTAATTTTCTAGCCACTTCACTTCTAATTTGCTCTCCTAAAACAACCTCAGTACTAAGTTACCCTGGGCAGAGCTGGGGTCTGGACATTAGTTTTCTGTGCTGCCTGCCCATGATATTATCAGTCTTCCTTCTCCACCTCGTGGCTGCCCACTGCCTACTTCTTTCTCTCCTGCTCGATCTGTCCATTCCTACCTTGCTGCAAATAATTGCTCAGGTGTTAAGTTAACCTTGGAAGTGGGTTATTATACTTCATATTTTGCATGCACAGACTTACAGGATGTTTAGTACTGTTAGGGTCATTCATTCATTTGTTGATTCGTGTATTTGTCTCATATTTGTGTGTTGTGTCAGGCATTGCCCCAGGCTCTCAGTAGCTTCCTTTCTAGGAGGGGAAAGAAAGAAACCATTATAAGCCAATCAAATAAATTCTGTAATGGAAGTGCAAGCAGAGTAAAGTGAAAGCATAGCAGAAGTAGTTTATCAGTCTGGGAGGAGATTCTGAGGGAATCCCAAAGCTGGCAGAGGGCATATCATATTCAGAACAGTGAAGGAAGAATATTTCCATTGGCGTGAACAACGTGTGCAAAGACATGCCAAACTTGAGTGACCCATGGTAACCGAGTATTGCTGCAGGCTGTGTTGTGAGCAGAGAAGCCACTGCCAGTGGCCCTGAAATGGTGCGATAACATCTTGAAGGAATTAAGATTTTAATGAACTCCTTGAATGAATTCCATGCAAGGGAATTTAGATTTTTAACTAGTGGCAATGGGAAAATCATTGAAGACTTTTTAACTATTTTTTAGAATGATTCCTCTGGCACTAATGGGTCTGGGTTGGGTAGGAGAGTCAGTGAAATTCACGACAGCAAAATCTAGAAAGAGGTTAATGCAGTAATCCAAGCAACAGATGAGGAAGGCCTGAGCTAGGGCAGTGACTCTGGGCACTGCGGGGAGAGGTGTTTTGGACCAAAAGATTAACTGCACAGGGAGAGGGAGGAATCTAAAATGAATCCAAGTTTTTCTGGCTTCATTGATTGGATAGATGTCATTACCACTCACCTATAGGAAATATGGCTATTCACAGAGCAGTTTAGGACTGAATGAAATGATTAATTCAGTTTTGTTCTTCTCAGTTTTGGACTGAAGATATAAAGTCCTGGGAATATGGATGGTGACAGCAGTGAGAGAAGAGAAGGTCAAGGACAGAGCTGTGGGATAGTCCACAGTTTAGGATATCATTAGAGATTATCTCCTCAGCTATGAATAGATTCCAGTTCCCACCCTGGATGATTTAGAAGGTCTAGTTGAGGCCTAAATAATAGCTTTTTAAAAGCTCTTCAGGGGATTACGATAATCAGCTGGAGCTAAGAACCACAGATCAAGTCCCACCCTCTTCCATGCTGAGTTGGAGCCTGGTGGAATGACTTTCCCAAGGTCACAGAGCTCCCCAGAGGCTGACTGAGGCTCAGCTTCCCAGTCCAAGTCCTCTCTCCTCTGTTCATGCTCAACTTCTCCACCAGATCCCTTTATCTTATTAAGATTTAAAAACCACTGGGGGTGGTCTGCACTTCTGTTTGTAACATGCCATCACTTATAATAGCAAATCTGGCTGAGTAATGGATCTGCTAGATTGTGAGAGAGATGTCCCTCACCAGTTCGTGCTATGGTTTCCTGACAAATCTGTCTTGTATAGCACCCTCATTAGTAGAGAGGAAGCTTAATTTCAGTGGCTCAGGATTATTATTCTGTGAGCAGCTTTTTATGGAATCTGGTCTCTAACCTTCCATCTTCTTATATAGTCTGGACCATGGAATAGAAAAATGCCTCTATTTTGGGGTCAGTAGGAGAAAAATAGGCCCAGAATCTACATGTCCTCTTATAGGTATTTATGGATGATGCAGAAATAAAAGATAAGATCACTACGTTTAGGAAAACTGGAGCCTCATTTGTTGTGCAAGACCTTATTAATGAATGCCGAGATTTCTCTTTAGTTTTTTTCTCCTTCAGAGCACATATCCCTTTGGAATTAGTCACAATCACGTGATTTGCTTTAACCAAAGAAATGTCAGCATAAGCAATGTATATCCCTTTTAGATGGAATAAACATGTGGAGCTTCTCCATCTCCATGCTTTGCACCCTGTCCCCGGCAAACCTTGAAGTGTTGCATTGAGACCATGGTGTCATAAGATGGTAGAACTTCTGCCAACCGCAATCACAGAGTGACTAAGATAATCAGAGCCCCTCTGCTGACCAGTGTAAGAAATGTAGTGTGAATAAGACAAGAATGCCCAAAACTATTGTTTTATGCCACTGAGATTTGGGAGTTATTGGTTTACAGCAGCCTAATTTAGCTTAGTCTGACTAACGCACTGATCAATGGGAAATATGCAAAGGAAGCAGTGAGCTAATAACACAAACCCTGAGGTGTCACAAAAGGGAAAGATTTCTGCAGGCTAGAGAGTCATAGAAGGCAATGCTGGTCAACTGGAATAATGGGACGTAGACTGGATGGAGTTCAGCAGAGAAAAATTCAGGGTTATGCACTTGGAGCCAAAAAGTGAACATATTCAAAGGCAAGGTGCCAACCACTCAAAGGCAGTTGGCTGGGAAATTGAAAGTATAGCTTTAGTGGACAGCCAGCTGACCGGGAGGAACTGTCACAACCCTGCAGTCCTGATGATTAAAAAAATGCAAGCAGAGAGCTGTGGCAAATGGAAAGCATGTCTGTATCATGAGGTAATTGCTACATTGCCCTGCTCTGATCAGAGAGGTGGGGCTGCCTCTGGCCTCCATAATTCTATGGGCTTGAGAGAATGTGGAGAGAGTTCAGAGCAAAAGCAAAATAGTCATTCCGTGACCAGCACAGAAGGGGTAAAAGGCCTGGGATTATTTAGCCCAGGGAAGAAAAGCCTCAGGGTAATTTAAGAAGCATCAGTTTTGGACATAAACTTCAGAAGAGCCCCTGCCTTGAGGATGATGGCTGCTTTTCACTTGTTGCCAAGAGCACACAAAAAATGGGCTTCTTTAAGTAGTTAAACAAAAGGAAGAATTTCCTTACCCCAAGGGGTGATTGACACCTGGGAGAGCTGGAATTTCTCTCTAGAAGACTTTACAAAGATCAATATTCTTTTGAATATAATGGATTCATTGGGTCCTTCCTGAAGCTCAGATGGAAGGTTCTCAGTCTCTTCTCTGCCTTGACCTGAATGACTGGATGAGGCCCACTGTCCACTCTCCCCTGGGTGTGCTAACATTTTGCCCAACTCCCAGCCTCCTACTGGCAGCTGTATTTCTTTTCCTTCCTTTCAAAAGAACATCCGAAAACAAGGGCTAGAGCTGTGTTGCCATCAGGATAACCTCAAATCCTCTTTTTTTATTTTTATTTTGGTATCATTAATCTACAATTACATAAAAAACATTATGTTTACTAGGCTCCCCCCCTTCACCAAGTCCCCCCCACATACCCCTTCACAGTCACTGTTCATCTGCGTAGTAAGATGCTGTAAAATCACTACTTATCTTCTCTGTGTTGCGCAGCCCTCCCCGTGCCCCCCACGCACTATACATGTTAATTGTAATGCCCTCTTTCTTTTTCCCTGCCCTTATCCATCCCTTACCACCCATCGTCCCCAGTCCCTTTCCCTTTGGTAACTGTAAGTCCATTCTTGGGTTCTGTGATTCTGCTGCTGTTCTGTTCCTTCAGTTTTCCTTTGTTCTTATGTTCCACATATGAGTGAAATCATTTGGTACTTGTCCTTCTCTGCATGGCTTATTTCACAGAGCATAATACCCTCTAGCTCCATCCATGTTGTTGCGAATGGTAGGATCTGTTTTTTTTCTTATGGCTGTGTAATATTCCATTGTGTGTATGTACCACATCTTCTTTATCCATTCATCTACTGATGGACATTTAGGTTGCTTCCATATCTTGGCTATTGTAAACAGTGCAGTGATAAACATAGAGGTGCATCTGTTTTTTTCAAACTGGAGTGCTGCATTCTTAGGGTAAATTCCTACAAGTGGAATTTCTGGGTCAAATGGTATTTCTATTTTAAGCATTCTCAGGAATCCCCATACTGCTTTCCACAATGGTTGAACTAGTTTACATTCCCACCAGCAGAGTAGGAGGGTTCCCCTTTCTCCATAACCTCACCAACATTTGTTGTTGTTTGTCTTTTCAATGATGGCGATCCTTACTGGTGTGAGGTGATATCTCATTGTGGTTTTAATTTGCATTTCTCTGATGATTAGCGATGTGGAGCATCTTTTCATGTGCCTGTTGGCCATCTGGATTTCTTCTTTAGAGAACTGTATATTCAGCTATTCTGCCCATTTTTTAATTGGATTATTTGCTTTTTGTTTGTTGAGGCTTGTGAGCTCTTTATATATTTTGGATGTCAATCCTTTATCAGATCTGTCATTTATGAATATGTTCTCCCATACTGTAGGCTAACTTTTTGTTCTATTGATGGTGTCCTTTGCTGTACAGAAGCTTTTTAGCTTGATATAGTCCCACTTGTTCATTTTTGCCTTTGTTTCCCTTGCTTGGGGAGATATGTTCATGAAGAAGTCACTCATGTTTATGTCTATGAGATTTTTGCCTATGTTTTTTTCTAAGAGTTTTATGGTTTCATGACTTACATTCAGGTCTTTGATCCATTTGGAGTTTACTTTTGTGTATGGGGTTAGACAGTGATCCAGTTTCATTCTCTTACATGTAGCTGTCCAGTTTTGCCAGCACTATCTGTTGAAGAGACTGTTATTTCCCCATTGTATGTCCATGGCTCCTTTATCAAATATTAATTGGCCATATATGTTTGGGTTAATGTCTGGAGTCTCTATTCTGTTCCACTGGTCTGTGGCTCTGTTGTTGTGCCAGTACCAAATTGTCTTGATTACTGTGGCTTTGTAGTAGAGCTTGAAGTTGGGGAGCGAGATCCTCCCCACTTTATTCTTCCTTCTCAGGATTGCGTTGGTTATTCGGGGTCTTTGGTGGTTCCATATGAATTTTTGAACTATTTGTTCCAGTTCATTGAAGAATGCTGCTGGTAATTTGATAGGGATTGCATTGAATCTGTATATTGCTTTGGGCAGGATGGCCATTTTGACATCAAATCCTCTTTTTAAAAACAGGTAAACCTGTAAATGTCAATGTTTTAATGTCAATGTTTTATTGTTTGTAAAAATAACTTGTGATATGATCATGCAACATTTATTTAACAAATAATTACTGAGTGAGGGGGTATGTGTACTGGGAGTGGTGGTGTCTAAAGCTACATTAATGTTCAGCTATAATTCAATGTGAGAAATGCAGTTCTATGGGAAATGGGTAATGCCGTGAGACTACCAAGAAGGGCTGACTGGCCTGTAGTTGGAGACCCAGGGAAGGCCTCCGCAGGAAGGCATGTCCACGCCAAGATCCCCCAGGCAAGTAGAATACTGTTGGTCAATGGGAGAGGAAAGGCAAGAAAGCAGCGGGAGCTGCGTGTGTGTTAAGACTTGGAGGCTGGAAGAATAATGAGGAATAGAGAAATGGAAAATATCTGAACACAGCTCTGGGGCCTGGGGGCCTGGCTGATGGCAGGAGACAAGGTGATGCCAGGGGCAGGACACTCAGGGTCCCACCATGTTAAGAAGCTTGAGTTTCATCCCAGGAGCATAGTGGGCCATAGAACTGTTTTATGCAGGGGAAGGAGATTATCAGGTTTATATTTCAGAAAGATCGCTCTGGTTGCTTTGAAGAAAATTGGTTAGAGGGGCTTTGAAATTGATCTGGCTTGGATTTGAATCTATGTTCTGTATCATTAGCTCTAAGATTTTTGACATATTAATTTCACTGAACTTGGTTTCCTCTTCTGTAAAATAAACACGATGATATCTATCTGGCAGGGTGGCTATGAGGATCCATTTAAATAGGGTATAAAAAGGCTGGTGAAGTGTCTGACTCCCTGAGATGGGGTGCCCAACAAACATGGTTCCCTTTTCTACGAGTTTGATCAATTAGCAGATGAGAAATGTACTTGACACAGTACAGAATCAAATGTTTTCTTCATTTGAAGTGATTATTACATGAGTAGTTTCTACAATCCTCTTAAAACCATAGAGACCAGACTAGATTTTCCCTTAGTCCTTTAATAGTCTTTGTGGTTCTTTGTAGAACCCTCTCCAATTTTTCAGAATTCCTCTTCAATTGTGGAGACCACGGCTACATTAGTCACTGTAGAGAATCCATTATAATTAGATAACACTGTACAGTCGCTTGGGCAGCTGGCTCAGCCATGTAAACCCAGTCAGCTGGGCCCGGGCGACAAATAGGTTGTGTTCCAGAAGTTCATTAGTAAGTTGGTTGTTTGGAACACAGAAAGCCTCTCCCCATAGAAACAGAATTATAGATGGTGGCTTGTTTCCCAGGCCAGTGCACAAAAATCTATTTAATGCACATGCAGCTGAACCAGGGCCTGACAGTAATAGTCCCTCAAGCTCTTGACTAGTCTAAGCCCCAGTGGAACTCCCAGTCCCATGGAGCA
The DNA here is from genome assembly GCF_040802235.1 of Manis javanica. Lineage (NCBI taxonomy): Eukaryota > Metazoa > Chordata > Mammalia > Pholidota > Manidae > Manis > Manis javanica. The sequence goes on from NC_133157.1 coordinate 158,507,398, forward strand.
CTGAGAACCCCTGAACCCCGGGCTTCCAACCCCGAGCATCTGAGGCAGGTGAGAAGTGGACGGAAAGCTCGTTTGTGAGGATCATTTGCAGCATGATTGCGAAGAACACTTCTTTGAACTTCTTTACCTGCAATTGTGCTTAAATTAATATAAGAAATCAAGAGCTTCTTTGTGATAAATACACCTGATGAATACTTTACCTAAATCTACCTAAGTTATCTATAATCCTCATGATAATTCTGTAAGAAAAATATTCTTCTCATTCTTCCCATTTTGCTGATGTCTTAAGACTGTTGATGGCCAGGAACAGGCAGGGAGAATGTGGCAGAACTGATGTGGGAGCCCTACTCCTGATTTGCGAAGCTGAGAGCTTTTTCACTGATCAACACTGCCTCCCAGTGGAATGTGTTTGCGCATAACCTCGAGTCACTAAACGAACTGTCATCTCAGTGAGCAACAAGTTCTTCATTCATACATCCAACAAAGAATCTTTGAGAGCTTCCAACGAGTTAGGTCTTGGGAATGCAAAATCAAATTAGACTTGGTGCTCTCACAGAGTAGATGGGAAAAGGATCAAGTGAATCAATGATTGAAATCAGTGAGACACGGACACGATACAATTTTCTTCAAAAAATTTATCTCCAGAAGAGACATATTAACTGGACTAGGGTGGTTGTGGTAGTAGACAAAGAAGGCTTCCTAGAGAAGAGGAGAAGAGTTTTGGGGGTTGAGTTGCAGTTAGATGTAACATGACAAGAGGGGGAGATGGCAGAGTAGTGGGGTCCTGAGCTCACCTCCTCCCAAGGACACACCAAGGCTGTTTACATTCAGAGCAACTAACTGTCTGTGAGATTGACCAGAACATTAGCAGAACAGCGCTTCCTCAGCTAAAGACAGGAAGGAAACGCTGCAGTGAGAAGCGAAGGAGGGGCAGAGGTGTGGTCTGATCAGGAATCAACTCCCCACCCCAATCCTGGGACCCGCAAGCAGGAAGTATGTCACAGGTGTGGGGCTCCTCCATGTGGAAACAGTTTCACGACCTACATCAGGGACTCCCGCCCCGGGGATCTGCTCCAGGAAGAGGAGCCCCCATAAAACCTGGCTTTGCAAATCAGCCAGGCTTAACGCCCAGAAAGATGGGGGGCTACAGGAAACTGAGGCCCTCTCTGAAAGGGCCTGAATACAATCTCACTTGCTCCAAGATTCAGCACAGAGGCAGCAGTTTGAAAAGCGCCTGGGCCATACATGCCGGTGATCTATTGGCTAGATTTAAGGTGTGTGCTGGAGGGGCAGTGATCCGTAGGAACTTTCTTTGGGAACGGAAGTTCTGGTGGGCCCCCTTTTCTTGCCCTCCTTCAGTGTAGCTGGCCTGATGATGGCGGGAGCCAGATCTGACCCTCTCCAGAGACCTCACCAGCATGCCTCCCATCCTCCCGTGGACCTGGCCAACCTGCGCTTGCTAGTAGTTTCCAGCTAGGGCCCATGTATTTCAGCTCATTCTCCTAGGCAGTAGTTCTTTGGGTCCCAACCGAAAGTGGCGCATTTACTAGGCCTAGCCTCTGAGTGAACTTTGAATTCCAGTCTCTGTTTCCTTAGCCCCAGGAGGCTGTCAGAAGTTCAGATCAGGGTCCTCATGGCTCCCCAGCCCCTCTGGAATGGGCGGACGCTACCCTTGCTTACCTAGCTGTCCTCCATGCTCCCCGGTGTCAGGCCTAGTAATTCTGCCCTCTCTTGTTAGTTGTCTTCTGCCATTAGGCAGATGCTGTTTCTGTTTTGACCAGATTTTCTAGTTGCTCTCTGGTTAAGTATTTATCTGAGATACCAAGTCTGCCATTATCTTCCACTACCAGAAGTGAAAGTCTTGATATATTTAATTGCTGATAGTTTCTTTCTTCATTAGGCTTAATCTTCCAATTTTCTCAAATAGTCTCAGTTGTTCATACTCTGTAAGATAAATGTTTGAATTACTTTATTAAAATTTTTTAATTGGCAATGTGATCAGATTACATTGAACCTATAAATTTGCCAAGAATCATTACTTATAGTGTTCAAATTTAGAAGGATGTGTCTGTCAATATGTTCATATTTTTTCAGTGTCCTATATAGTTTTAGAATTGTCTTTGCATAATCCCTGTTCATTTGTTAAGCATATGCTTCTATTTTTAGTGTTTTGCTATTGTGAATGGGATCTTTTCTCTGTTTCATTTTTAATTGCTTAATAACGGTTTAAAGGATTTATATGTTATTTTTTAACTGGTCATTTTATTAGTTGATTTTTGCTTTTTGATCATAAAAGCTTCTAAGGCCACGAGTTCATTATTTTCAGGACAGAAGGTTTACATTTTTTGATTTTCTAAATGTGAGTTTTTATTAGTGTTATTGTAAATTAGGTATATTTTATGAATTTCTAATTTTATTATTTTAAATCAGAGATTATGATCTTTTAAATTACTGTTTTGATTTTCTTCTTTTAAATTTTCTTTGCCCTAATATGATTAGTTTTCAAAAAAGTGTTCTTTGGACACATAAAGTATATGGCTCAAATTTCTACAACTTTCCTTATTTCTGCCTGATTGATTTGGTACAGATTTTGTGAAGAGACTGTTACTATATTACATGGCAATTTTATTTCTATAGCTCTTTGTTTTTATCTCCAAAGTTTTGGCTTTATATATTTTTGATACTGTATTATTTGATGAATAAATGTTCAATATTATTGTGAATTCTCCATTAATTTTTTTTTATTAGAATGATAAGTAACCATCTTTATCCTACTGTATAAAGTGTGAGTTGTTGGGAAAGTTAATAAAGTAAGGAAAGCACTTAGAATAGTACACTGGCACATAAAGTGCCCAATAAATGATAGCTGATCTTTTCTAATTCTCTTAGTTTTTTCTCTCATTTTTTGCTAGCTGTGTTCTCTTGTATGCAGAAAGTCACTGAATGTTGTTTTTAAGATGTATTTTTATTGAAAATAAGCATTCAGAAAGGTGCACAAACTGTAAGTGTATAGAATTCAATGCATTTTCATAAAGTGAACTAAGCTATAGAACCAGCCTGCAGACCCAGAACATTCAGAAATTCTCCTTCTTCCTCCTTCCTGTCTCTAGCTTCAGCAAGGCTAACTACTTCTCATAATAATTTTCTTATGGTTTTAAATTCTATTTGAATGAGCTCAAATAGCGTGTGCATCTCTGTGTTGGGGCTCTTTTGCTTAATATTATGTTTGTGAGATTCATCTGCAGTGATAGTTTGTTCATTCTTATTGCTGAATAATGTTACATTGTGTGAATATACCACACTTTATTTTTCCATCTATTGTTGGTCTTTTGGGTATTGTCTAGTTTAGGGCTCTCAAACAGTGCTTCTCAGAACACCCCTTGTGTTTCAGTGAGCCCATATATGCTTCTGGTTGGGAATGTGCCTTGGGGTAGGATTGCTGGGTCATGGGATATGCATTGTCTAGTTTTAGAGACACCATTAAATAATTCTACAAAATGGTTGTACGAGCTACACTTCTACGAACCATGAATTTTAATAAATGTTTTTAATTGTCAAAATTTTTCTGACCAGTCATATTGTTTTGGGGTTTTGTTTTTGGTTGCTGTTCTTTTCTAATCAATTCTCTTTTCCATATAAACAGAACCTTGTTTTCTCTTGTCTTTTGCAATAATTTGGAGGGTGAAGAACCAGTTTTTAATTTTACTAATGGTTACTATACAGCAACTCAGTCATTCTCACAAGTCTAATTATCAAAATCACAATAAAAATAATCACTTTGTCTCAGTTATTATGAAAAGCATAGATTGCAGTGCTTTTACTTTTGTTCCCTTCCCTGATTCCTGTCTTCAAGAAATTAATGTTTTGTCATAAATCTTATCATCTAAAATACAGCCTACCAGAGGGGTGCTAATCTGTAGGGCTTGGTATTGGCCCATATTAAATTGATCAAATGGCACAATGCTATTGACCTTGAATGCTGTTGTAAGAAAAGTTGAATTACTGATTGTGATTATGAGGATCCTATTAATTGCATTACCCTGTCTCCCCAGCAAGACACTGTTTTCAGATTTCATAATCAGAAGTTGTGCTTTTCATGGGCATGGGGTTTATTTTTACTTTATCAACTTGGTTGTTTTCCCCTTTAAAACACTGCTTCCTATGAAAGTAACGATGTCTTTTATCTTTCTATATTGTTTACATCTTTGAAAACAGTTTTGAACCCTTTTGGAAATGAGATAAAATATGAATCAATGTGACAAGGCAAACATGGAAAACACGTTGATGGTGGTCATCTCCAGGAGATAAGTGAAACTGGGAAGAATGGAGTGAAAATAACTTTTACTGTGTATTTTTCTGTTACTCAAATTATTTGAGTATGAAGTTGTGTATTATTTGTGTAATTTTAAAAAGAAATATATGCTGAAAAGGATATCATATTAAGGAGGTGGGACAGAACTTCCTAAGACAGAAGACCCAGAAACCACATAGAAATGATGGACAGATCTTACTAAAAAACTTAGAACCTTCTCTTCAGCAAAAAAACATTAAAAACAAGTACAAGAACCGGTAACTGACTGGAAGACAATATTTATAACAAATATTTTAGACAAAAATTAATAACCTTAAAATATGAGTTCCTACAAATGAATAAGTAAAAGAAAAAGACAATAAAATGAGTAACGGATATAAACAATTGAATTATATGGGGCCTATAAACATATTAATTAAAGTAATAATTGAAGAACTAAAGAAATGCAAATCAGAAAGAGAAGGTTTTTCACCTCTCATATTAACAAAAATTCCAGATTTCTTACCTGCATGTTGCTATATACCACACCAAGCTGTTTAGATAAAAAGTGAAGGCAGCAATGACCTGGTTTTTCTCTCCCTCTCATGAAATGATGGATTGACTATAAGCATTCTTGGCTGAATTCCCATTTTGGAGAGTGACTTCCCAGCTGTTTTGACACCATGGACCATCAGAGCCGTGCAGGAAGTGCCTGCTCTGTGTCTGGATGATACCAGCAGTCATCAGAAAGGAGGGGGATAACTTGGAAGTGCCAAGCAATTCATCTGGTCCTTGCTTTCACAGGTTGTCTCGAGGGGATGATGCTTAGAATGCCAGGTGGTAACCCTCTAGCTCTTCCCCATGGGCAGGGTACACGTGGTGAGCTCAGAGCAGTGGCTGTTTACTGCCCAGAATGGAGGCATTTCAGTACTTTAATTGGTAAGGCTGTGTCCATCCAAGTCCATGGATCATCAGGTTGGTGGCCTTCCCTATCCCCTCACACTGTCTCTATCCAGCCTCATCTTTCACAGCTACCAACAAGACATATTCACACCCTACCTGGCAAACCACAGCATAAGACAGCCATCCCCGAGGCTGTATCCCCAAGACTTGGGCTCAGCTTCCTCATCTCTCAGAGGATGACGGCCCTCATCCATTCAGCCCAGGGATGAGAATCTCCTCCGTTGGAAGAGGCATCCAAGACATGCCAGTCATTTTCCCACTCCTCCAAACACCATGCTGCTCTTCCCTGTTGGAAAGGACTTTTAGCCCCAAAAGTCACTTTAATTTACAAATACTCTGAGAATGAAGCTCCTTTATACCGAAGCTATTAACTCTTTAAGCCTGGTTTCCATGTGAAAGACAAAGGACATGTGACTCAAGAAAGGGAGGGAGCAATATTATGCACACAGGCCTCAGCAAACACTGTTTTGGTGGTGGTATGATATTCATGTTCTACCTTTTTTTCTATGGAATGATTTTGAGTGAGTAATAAAGATACACAGAGATTTCTAAGCTCTGTAAGAGCAGGGCTTTCTTTGTTCATAGCTATAGTCATAGCTCCTAGAACATGGCCTGCAACATGGGAGATGCTCAGGCATTTATTGAATGAAAGAATGAATGAATGGTAACATACTTTTATAATTTGAATGAAAGCTCAGGTGTTGTGCTCTGCATGTCAAAACTGAATTTTAACTGATCTCTGGACACAGAGGGTGCTACAGGAGCTCTGTCTTTGCCAGCTCTGCCCTGTGGTTGGACGGTAGGTACCATCTTGAAGGGCACTGGCTAGACATTGGAGCTAGTTGGCTGCTGGGAGTTATTGCACCCCAGGGTGTGTGTGTGTGCATGTGTGTGTCAGAGATTAGCTGCCCATAACTTTGTCTGGGGTCATGGAGTAGCACAGAGCAGACTTTGAACTGGGTTCCATTTTTACTCATTACTACCCCTTCTCCTCTGTGATCACCCTTACAAACCTAACAAGCAGAGCCCAACAGGGTCTTTGAGGAAGAGCAAAACCTGTCCAAATACAGTAAACCTCCATCTCCCCAAAAAGATTACATCCAGTTACTATTACCATTTACAAATAAGTAAAATGTTCTTTCGAATCTTGTTACAAACTCTTCCATTTGGATCTGCCTCTGAGTCCCCAAATATGAATGAAGTAGGTGCATAAGTCCCTAAGATAGTAGGGAGCTGAAGACTTTTCCAAGAAAGGAGATAGATGTTGGTTCCTGACACAATCTATTATATGTTGTTGGATTGCCTTCATTTTTGACTTCGTGCTACAAATGGTCAGATAGCTAGGAATATGGGGTTGTTCTAGGAGCAGAATAGAGAAAGCTTATGAAAGATTTAGGGAAGTATCATATGTATCTCTCCTTGATATCCTGTGCACCCTCACCAACACTATCAAAGAGAAACACTTCATTGCACAAATAATGGCCTCACATCACCAGGAATTAATGGTTTGTTCCCTTTCAGAGTTGACTCATTATTATTATTATTTTAGTTCTATTTCTCTCTGTCCTTTTTTCCCTTTGTTTCTTATTTTAAAAAAACAACAACATAATCCTTTTTTCTGATATCCTAGAAAATATCCCAATATGTCCTATGTGATTCCACCACAGGTAATGAAGTTCTGACTTCAAAATGAATTGTTGAATCAATTTTATATAATAAAAGAATTATTCTACAAGCTTCTACCAATAGCAAATATACCAAAAGTACACCAGAAAACACATTCTTCAGAAAACTAAAAAGAAATAGAATGGAACTGGCAAAGTTAATTTCTTATCTTCCTCTCCACCCCCTCACCTAATTCTCAGCTCTCATAAAATCATTTGAAAAAGGTCAAGATTCCTGAGACTTGGGCCTCTGCTTAGTTGATCGTATTTTGCATGGCTCCCTTTTCTCCCTTCACCTTCTTTGTTATAGCTTGTGCTGACTTTTTACATGAACAATATCATTATGAAACGGCATTACAGCAGCATCAGCAAATACGGCTTTACTGGAACAGGTTGCAGCAAGATTCCAACACACAGCTTATAATTTCAAAGGGTTTAGTAAGTGTCCATGCACTCTTACTTGGGGAGGTGGAGACTTGTTGAGCTTGAAGAGTTTTGGGTCTTTCTCAAAGGAATTGTTGGCTCCCCTTGCTAGGCTGGTAGGGGACATCACTGAGGCAATGGAATAACAAGTAAAAATGGAACTCTGCATTCAAAACACAGTGTGGGCTCTCCCAACCCCAGCCAAACATGTTCCCCTCTCCTCTCTCTGAGAAGGGAAGTGGGATTGGCTAAGCAAAGATGGGGTGGGGGTGGATGCAGGAGAGGAGGCAAAAGGATGATGAGGGAGGAATGGAAAGAAATTTCTATGCCCTTGGTGCTGCTGACTCTCTGCAAAGTGGAGCTAGGTCTGCAGTGCTGGCCTGAGGTTTGCTCCCTAGGGCTCTCTCTCCCGCAGCCCAGCCACCCTCACTCCCTCCCAGCTACACCCTTGCTCCCTGGAGGTTGTGGCTAAGTTTCACAACCAGAGAGAACACATCCAGCTGCCCTCCAAAGCTTTCTGCATACTTTTCAGGAAATTCACAATGAGAAGAGGGAATGCAAAAGAACATGTGCCTTAGGTCTCAGTTTAGGAGATTCCCCTTCAAGAAATCTTGTCAGTTGAGGCTTCTTCAGTGGGTGAGTGGCTTAGACTTCACTGCCTGACCTAACTAGGTATTGACATGTATTTGCCAAGATATGTGGGTGGGCACGATACCTGAGCACATGGGATCCAAATTAACTAAGTTTTGTACTATTTTTTATATGTTCTTGAATTTTCAAAGTTTTAAATCAAATTCATGGAGCCTTGAATAAAACAGTACATGAGCAAGGAAAATACGTGCACTTGTAAAGTGAAATAAAGGAACCTGCTGTTACACTTCCATCATTTTATTAATGCATTAGTCAACATTCACCAGGTACAGAATGTAACAGACATGTGGGAAAACTACAAAAGATATGAGAAGATAGTTTTTGTAATAATATTTTTAAAAATAATTTTTTTCTGCCTGCAAAAATATGACGGATTTAGTCTAATGGAAGACACTAACTAAAAACATACGAGATCAGCTAAGAATACAAATTATAGGAACCTGGTGAAGTCCTCTAAGGATACATTAGTTTCAGTTGCCTCAGAGTGCTAAAGGGCCGGCTCAATGAACATGTCCTCAGACTTGTGTTGCTATGAAGCATGCCACTTGGGGATGTTGTGGCATCTCCCTGGCAAAAATCAGTCCAACAGCAGACCTCACTTCTCAGTCACTCACTACAAGAGTAACCACATAGGTAATGTGGTGACATAGAAGGGTCGGTTTCCTACCAATAATACACAATTTGATTTAAGTGAAGATACCATTGTGGCCATTTGGGGATTAACGACACAAGCTTTGTGACGACTATCATCAGCTCAGGACTCTTAAACCTCCCTTAAAGTCAGAAGAAGCAGACATGACACTTGGATCTGAAGGCACCAGTGGTAACACTCAACCTCTCTGTGCTTCTGTTTGGCCAGCCCTCATTTTGTGGATTTCTTGTGAAATCAAGCATCTATTCTAGATAAATCTGACTTTTGAGGGGAGTGTACTTTACTCTCCAAAGCTTCCTTATCTGAGCTTCCTGCTGGCAGAAATCTGGAAAGCTGCCAAGAACTCTGTTCTGGAGACTGAGGTAGGAGAGGCTGGTCTTTTGCAATAGCAGCTGTTAAAATGCAAATATCCCTTCCCCATTTCTTTCATTTTAGATGCAGGATGCTAAACATTGGACTCTGCTGCTGCATGCAGGGAGAGATGAAAAGACAGTGTACTTAATGTAAATGATCCTCTCAAGAACAGACATTTGCAGTGATAAAGGAGAGTCAGAGTAGGGTAGGAACCCACTAAAACCGAGCCTCTCTGAAATGAGAATCACTAAGTATAAAATACTGTATATAACTAAAGCAGTTTTTTAGATGATTGGAAATATCAAGAAGAAACAAATCCTCAAAATTTTTAAAGCCAAACTTTCAGATCAATTGATGAAGATCTGGACTTACATTCAAGTTGGTTCTTCCCATCAACCATTGTGTCACATCAGATCACACTAATGCACAGGTCTATGTGGAATTTTGAAGCTCAGTGTGTGAAATATAAGAGTACTATTTAAGAGGGAAGTGCATATCCTGCATAAAGAAACAGCTGAAATAATCAATGCAAAAAAAAAAATCACAGGCTGAAAGTATTTCCTTTAGTGGAGAATTTGCGACATTAGGTTTAAAAAAAAGGGAACAAATGTCAAGGGCAGCTGGGTTAATGAGTACAGCGAGTACAGCTGCTCTTACCTCTGGAGACTAGAGCGCTGATGTAGATGCAGCATGAGTGGAAAACTGGGGTAGTGACTGCAGCACCCCTAAAGGGTACATATGATACATCAGTGTATAATAGGGGATGACTGGCTCAGCTTGCTGAACAAGAGATGCTGGACCGTAATTAGAATGTTGGCGCTCATCAAAATACAGTAAAAAAAGGAAAACAGTGATTACTTACACCTGAAGCTACATACCACAAGATGGCTTTGCTTTTGAAATTTTTTATTGTTTTGTTGTTCATTAAAACAAAAACAAACCACTACAGGCCATGAAAATTTAGATGCTATGTATTAGAAAGATACTTAAGATGAGCCTGTGGTTTCTGGATAATGGCCAATATTTAGAGATTTACTTTATAAATTTCAATGAACATCACCGGGCATTTCTCTTACCTCAAAAAAAGAGATTTCTTTGGTTAAATAAATGGTTATCTCTTCATCTCCATCTCATTCCTTTGTATCACTATTTTCGCACTGAGACAGAATTGATCCACCATGTCATAATACCAACAGAAGAATGACTTCTAAGTTTGAATTGGGGTTTCTTTTCACAGAGAAGGACTGGTGATAGTGAGTTTATGGCCATTCTCTTTAAAGATAAAGTTGAACCAAGCCTTGTATATTTCCTTATGCATTTTTCAAAGCTTTGTATAAGGATTTAGGTAAATCACCAGTCTTCTTATTGCTGGTGGTCTTTAAAACCCTAATCTTACAGAATGGAAATCAATTTTTAAAAACCACACTTGATTTTTCATTGTTCACATACTTAGTATATACAGTATATTTTCCCTTTCTGCCTAAATTATAAATAATCTGTCTGTTTTATTTGTTGAGCATGAAATCACCAAGAGAGAAGGACCATGCTAATTGGTCAGAAGGCCCCTAGTAACCTAGTTTGGTAAAATTGCATTAAAAATTAATCTCTAATTGTTCTCATTGGAACTTTATTATAGTTTCTCATATTTGATGAAAGAAAAAAGGATTAGTCCAGAATTCAATCAGCAAGTATTCAACAGAGTAAGGATCTTAATCTTGAGATTTCAGTCTGTTTCATGCATTATCCACACTGAAGTGTATATCCCACACACACTGCCACAACCAGGCCTTCCAGTCCACTTGCAGAACTGTAATTTTCGGCATTTTATGCTATGACTTCAGATGACTTGGTAAACATTGTCTTTTAATACACCCTTTTTCCTGTCCCAGGTAAATATTCTCATTTACCTAATGGAGTTTGATTCTTCCCATCAGAAGGTTAGACAACCCCAAGTCTTAATGAAACTATGGTTTCATAAAACCATTGGTATATGATTATTCTAAAATTATTTAGAAATTGTACATGCTATTTTCTTTTATAATCATCACACCACATAAATGTAAATGACTCAGTGCAGACTTAGATGTTTAATATATGAACTTTCATGCTGGGTAAGTATGCCTTTAAAGTCTTTCAACAATTAAACAGCTATAATGTTGACTTGAACATCTCATGCAACTTTACTGGCCCACCAGCTCAAGGGTAGCAACCATGGAACATTGTGCTTGCACTGGAGAGTGTGAGGGCTCAACAGCATGTATAATGGATCTTACAGGGAGAAGTATTAATGATGAAAATTACTTAATACTATTAGCACTCCCTCCAAAAGACAGATCAACCAGACAGAAAATAATTGAGAAAGAGGCACTGAACAACATATTAGAACAGATGGACCTAAGAGACATCTACAGAACACTCCATCCAAAAGCAGCAGGATACACATTCTTCTCAAGTATACATGGAATGTCCTCCAGAATAGATCATACACTAGGCCACAAAAAGAGCCTCAGTAAAATAAAAAAGATGGAAAATGTGCCAACCAGTTTCTTAGGCCAAAGAGTTATATAACTAGAAATAAATTATGCAAAGAAAACAAAAAGGCCCACAAACATATGGAGGCTTAACAACATGCTCCTAAATAATCAACAGATCAATGACCAAATTAAAACAGAGATCAAACAATAGATAGAGACAAATGAAAACAACAACTCAACAGCTCAAAACCTGTAACAGAGTGAAGGCTCTTCTAAGAGGAAGATATATAGCAATACAGGCTTACATCATGAAAGAACAATCCCAAACAAACAGTCTAAACTCACAATTAATGAAACTAGAAAAAGAAGAACAATGAGGCCCAAAGACAGTAGAAGGAGGGACATAATAAAGATCAGAGCAGAAATAAATAACACTGAGAATAAAGCAACAGAAAGCATCAATGAAACCAGAAGCTGGTTCTTCAAGAAAATAAATAAAATACATAAACCCCTAGCCGGACTTGTCTAGAGAAAAAGAGAATGTATACACATAAACAGAATCAGAAACGAGAAAGGAAAAATCACTAAGGACACCACAGAAATAAAAAAAAGAATTATTAGAGAATACTATGAAAAATTATATGATAACAAACTGGATCACCTAGAAGAAATGAACAACTTTCTAGAAAAATACAACCTTCCAAGATTGACCTAGGAAGAAACAGAAAATCTGAAAAGACCAATTAATAGCAATGAAATTGAACTGGTAATCAAAAAACTACCCAAGAACAAAAACCCTGGACCAGAGGGCTTCACCACTGAATTTTATCAGACATTTAGAGAAGACATAATACCCATTCTCCTCAAAGTTTTTCAAAAAGTAGAAGAGGAGAGAATACTTCCAAACTCATTATATGAAGCCAGCATCACTATAAGACCAAACAAGGCAAAGACCCCACCAAAAAGAAAATTACAGACCAATATCCCTGATGAACACACATGCAAAAATACTCAACAAAATATTAGCAAACCAAATTCAAAAATATATCAAAAGATCATCCATCATGACCAGTGGGATTTATTCCAGGGATGGTACAATATTAAAACATCAATCAATATACACCACATCAAAAAAAAGGACAAAAATCACATGATCATCTCGATACTGAAAAAGCATTTGAAAAAATTGAACATCCATTCATGATAAAAACTCAACAAAATGGGTATAGAGGGCAAGTACCTCAACATAATAAAGACCATATATGACAAACCCACAGCCAACATCATGCCTAACAGCAAAAAGTCTTTTTCTAAGACTGGGAACAAGGCAAGGATGCCCACTCTCCCCACTTTTATTCAACACATACTGGAGGTCCTAGCCATGGGAATCAGACAACACAAAGAAATAAAAGGCATCCAGATTGGTAAGGAAGAAGTTAAACTGTCACTGTTTGCAGATGACATGATACTATACATAAAAAAAACCTAAAGAATCCACCAAAAAAAGTACTAGAACTAATAACTCACTACAGCAAAGTTGCAGGATACAGTATTAATACATAGAAATCTGCTGCATTCCTATGCTCTAAGAATGAAGTAGCAGAAAGAGGAATCAGGAAAAAAATTCCATTCATAATTGCATCAAAAAGAATATAAGGAATAAACCTAATGAAGGAAGTGAAAGACCTATACCCTGAAAATTACAAGCCACTCACAAGAAAAATTAAAGAAGACGCTAATAAATGGAAATGCATCCCATACATATGGACAGGAAGAATTAATATTTGTAAAACAGCCATCCTGCCTAAAGCAATCTACAGATTCAATGCAATCTCTACCAAAATACCAACAGCATTCTTCAACAAACTAGAACAAATAGTTCTAAAATTCATATGGAACCATAAAAGACCCTGGATAGACAAACAAACCTGAGAAAGGAGAACAAAGCTGGGGGAATTACACTCCCCAACTTCAAGCTCTACTACAAAGCCAAAGTAATCAAAACAATTTGGTGCTGGCATAAGAACAGATCCATAGATCAGTGGAACAGAATAAAGAGTGCAGATATAAACCCACACATATACGGCCAATTAATATATGGCAAAGGAGCCATGGACATAAACTGGGGAAATGACAGCCTGTTCAACAACTGGTGTTGACAAAACTGAACAGTTACACATAAGAGAATGAAAATGGATTATTTTCTAACTCCATGCACAAAAGTAAACTCGAAATGGGTCAAAGACCTAAATGTAAGTCATGAAACTATAAAAGTCTTAGAAGAAAATACAGGCAAAAATCTCTTGAATATAAAAATGGACAACTTTTTCCTGAACACATGTCCTAGGGCAGGGGAAACAAAAGCAAAAATGAACAAATGGGACTACATCAAACTAAAAAGCTTCTGTACAGCAAAAGACACCATCAGCAGAAAATGCATCTTACAATATAGGAGAATGTATTCATAAAAGACTTTTCTGATAAGGGGCTAATGTCCAAAATATCTGAGAGCTCACATACCTCAACACCCAGAAAACAAATAACCTGATTAAAAAATGGACAGAGGATATGAACAGACACTTCTCCAAAGAAATTCAAATGGCCATCAGGCACATGAAAAGATGCTCCACATCGTTAATCATCAGGGAAATGCAAATTAAAACCACAGTGAGATATCACCTCACACCAGTTAGGATGGTTAACATCCAAAAGATGAGCAGCAAATGCTGGCGAGGATGTGGAGAAAGGGGAACCCTCCTACACAGTTGGTGGGAATGTAAATTAGTTCAACCATTGTGGAAAGCATATGGAAGTTACTCAAAAAACTAAAATAGAAATACTATTTGACCCAGGAATTCTACTCCTAGGAACTTACCCAAAGAAAACAGGATCCCTGATTCAAAAAGACATATGCACTGCTATCTTTACTGCGGTACTATTTACAATACAGCCAGGATATGGAAGCAACCTAAGTGTCCGTAAGTAGATGAATGGATAAAGAAGAGGTGGCACATACACACAATGGAATATTAGCCATAACAAGAAAACAATCCTACCATTTGCAACATGGATGGAGCTACAGGGCATTATGCTCAGAGAAATAAGCCAGGCAGAGAAAGACAAGTACCAAATGATTTCACTCATTTGTGAAGTATAACAAAGTAAAACTGAAGGAACAAAACAGCAGCAGACTCACAGACTCCAAGAAGGGACTAGCAGGTTACCAAAGCGTAGGTGTTGGGAAGGGTAGGTGGGGTGGGAGGGAGAAGGGGATTAAGGGGCATTATGATTAGCACACATAATGTAGGTGGTCACAGGGAAGACAATATAGCACAGAGAAGACATGTAGTGACTCTAGCATTTTACTATGCTGATGGACAGTGACTGCAATGGGGTGTGGGGGGGGACTTACATGGGTGAATGTAGTAACTACAGTGTTGCCCACGTAAAACCGTTATAAGATTGTATAACCATACCTTGTTAAAAAAAATTCTATTAGCTATTTCTTTTACTGTCACAACCTTATGAGCTAACAACTCACACTATAATAAGCATCAGGCATGGTGCTATGCACAATTTATGTGCAATTATCTCAGTTCTAACACAACTATCTTGTGGGGTATAGGTTGTCACTTATCTCTGGAAACTCAGGCACAGACATTAATTAGATCACACACAATGCAGGTATCAAGATTTGAACTCTGGTCTGCTAGTCTTACCACTACATACTTATTAATGTAAACCAACGATCTCTTGCACTGGTTGAATTTTGGATCTTCAAAAATATGTTTTTCCTTTGACCAACTTAAGGTCAAAGTTACTAGTAGTCATGAATTATATGATGGACCTAAACCTCTTAATTTTCTCCTGATGTTTCAGAACACCTACCATGCTTGATATCTTAAGCAAACATACTAATAATCTTTTCACTGAAGATAGTTTCAAGCTAGACAAACTGGGTTAGTCTTTTCCCGAATGGTACCGAATAAAGCTGGTCAGTGTGTGGCACATAGCTACCTAATGCAGCCTTTTTTTTTTTTTTTTTTTAGTGCAGCTCTTTGTAAAGCAAATCATGTTTAGGTAAACACAAGACTGTTATGTTCTTGTGAATACTGGGCTGTCTGCTGTTCTCTACAGAACCAAGCCATGGTGGTGTGTACCTTCTGCAAATGACCAGTAGCTGTGCTCAGTGAGCAGATTCACACAGCACTTCTGAGCTTGTTTTCTTGCCCCTCACTTTATTCTTGTCATTCGAGCTGTATACATAGGGCTTCTGAAGCACTATAGACTCAGGTCAGCTCCACTCACTCTCCTCAGCCCCTGGGTTACTAGTCTTTCACTCTTCAATCTAAACCTGCTAATCTACTTTGAAATTCCCAAACCTGTCTTGTTAGAAGTTTTATAGTGAATGACTCTTCTTAACTGAATTGCCTGACACCTAGGGTGGACTTAGGGACAAACATCTGTTTAAACATTACCCTAGAATTTTTTCCAGGGTTACTATGAAACCACTATTAAAGAAGATACAAACAAGTGATCAGTATCATTGTCATTTCTTAAAAATTCTTATTGTTGGTCATATGTACACAGGCAGAACTACTTTTCATTGAAAACATTTAGAAATACCTTAGATGTCACTGGCTGTTGCTAACATCTATACAACAAAAAAATCTCTCTCCTATTTCATCTACATAAGCTTTGCTCCAGGGTTAGTTCTGAACTTGAGGACTGTGCTGTTACTTTTTTTGAGGAATGTACTTAGTACTATTGCTCCATAATAGTCTACCTGGACCACTCAAAACCATTTTCTAAAGTGCTAGCAATAGCGAGAAGACATTTTACAGAGGGAAAGAAAACCACAGAATGGAAAAGCAACTAGTTTTACGATCAGTTCACCCCATGGATCAGCTGTCTTTGTTCTGTCCTACATGTTCCCAATCAGGGTTCAAAGTCTGACCCAAGGCCAAGTGACAGTGAGATCTTCTGAAGATCTGGAGGCTACTAATTACACTTTTCTTAGAGCATCTGAGAGGAGGAAGCCTAGGGTTTATAATTTGTGATTACACTTGTGTATGTATATGTGCCTTATAAAGTTTTAACTACATACCAAGGGCTTTTGTCTTCTTCCTGAACCAAGGGCACATACTGAAGAACACAAATGCCCTAAGTAATTCCATAGAAAGAAGGTTCCAGAGTCAAATGAGCTGGGAAACTGAATATCCCACCAGCATTCTTGGTGCAGGAGGAACACATTTGCATATGAAAACTGAACAGCCCTAGAATAAAGAAAGAGTAAACAAAGAAATACCTCTAAGTGTGTTTAACACAATACTCCCTGAATTTATTAAGAACCATTTTTCCCAACCAGCAGGCCTCAGAACTTATATATAAAACCAATAACCTTTTTTTGCTAAATAAGTTTTTTGGGAAGGCTATTCTAAATGACTCTCACATATATACTCTTTAAATACGGTATGTTTTAGTGAGACTATATATTAAAATAGCAAAAAAACAAGCTACCAATGAAGAAAATATCCAGGATACAGCTTGTGAAAGTAAAAATTTTTATTTTGATTGATTCCTCAATGTATAGTTCAATGTAATGCCAGTTTCTTCTAATGGCAAAAATTTGGTTCCACTGAAGTTCAGTGATGCTACAGAGAGCTACTACTTTTTCCAAGAAGGAGGTAAACAGCTGGAAACAAAGCACAACTTTCTAGCAGCATGGCAACTTACTATAAACAGCAGACCTAAAAGGTCTGCAACTTTTACACTAAAAATGGCACAAACATGAACTGGTGACAAAGTGAGAAATGGGGAACAGGATGTGAACACCAAAAGGAGCAATATATATACTGTAAAGATAACCAAAAACCAACTATAGCTATAAGGATTTTAAAGGATAATCATAGAAAAGGGAACTAAGTATTTTACTCAAATGGTTTTAGAGTCTTTCTGTAGAGATACAAATATATATATATATATATATTCATCCAAAAATATGTTTTGTACAGATAAATGCTTCTCAATGAGAGATGGGACCAAAGCTATAGTTGTAACATAAAGCACTGTCTTTTGTAAGACTATATATCCACCTGAATTTTCAATTTCTTTAAGGTTAGTGCATTAAATGCTTTCCAAATATATAATTATCTGACATTCTTTTTATAGATATAAATCAAGTAGGCATTACTTTTAAAAAGGGTTTGCAGGTTGAACAGTATTTTTCTAAGATGCTGTGCATCAAACTTATGACAAGCCCCATTAAGAATCACTATTAAACATATCAAAAAGGGCTATATAGTTTTCTTCTTCATATATAGTAAATACCTAATTTTCTGATTTCCAGTTCACAAGTGTTGAAAATACACAAGATTTTACTTCATAAGTACTTTTTTGTTAATATCACATTTAGATTCAATTCAATATGTGGTGATAAATCTCCACACTGTAACTGATAGTGTGTGTTTTTAGTGGGAATATACCTACAAATAAAGCACACAACTGTGAATTTATAAATTTTTTTCCCAGGTGTAAAGGCTACAAAAATTCCTAAAAATTAGGGAACACTGAAAACACATTAAAGTTTGATGTTCTTTATAGTATTTCCATTTTACCCTGAAAGACAACTTAAAAAATTTGACCTTGCTGGAACAGGCCATCTTGCTAATATAAAAAATTGGTGAGCAAGAAACTGTATCACTGTTATGTAGAATTTCTGTAAATAGTTCTCTCTCCAAATCATTAGAAAAATGTTCAAAGATTAAAAAACAAAATAAAATATGGTGGTGGTCCCTAAACTATTTTGAAGGTAGATAACTTAGTCTAGGCTAAATTTTTTTTTCACTCATAGTAATCATCCTTCCCTTAAATGCCCTTTAAAAATGCATGAAACAGTAAATAGTGAGAATCAAAGAGCACAAACTGTATTTTCAGAACAGAAAAAATGTCTAGTGCTGAAAGAGTAAAAAGCAGATTTCTTTGGGGACATTAATCAGATCATAATTCATTATGAAGATTTCTCTTTTCTATTACGGGGAGAGTCTGCTCCACTTGAAGTTACTGTTCCATTTACACCATTTTCTAAAAAGAGAAGAGAATCAGTGTTATACTCCTTTATAAATAAGTGCAAATTATATCATCTTTATACATAAAGGTACCTTTAAGAAAAAAAATTTTCAAATCAATATGTAACTCATATGCCCTTAGCTAAAACTTATTTACTAATGCTTAATCTCTTCTAGTTTTACTCAACCAATTATAAAATATGGTAACATGTTAAACACAATGAACTAAAAGTAGCAGATTTTAAAATATCTATTATATCTCATTAAAAGTTAAAAAAGGGGGAAAGTAACTACTACTGGAAGCAGAAAAGTGATAGAAAATGGTAAACTCAAAAAAATTACTTCATTACATTAAGTTCTTCAGGAAATGTTTCTTCACAAGATATAAAAAAGTTGGTGTTAAGAATAACTCTTATGATTAAGAGTGTGTTATGGCCTTCTTCAAGCTATAATGAAAACACTGATTTCAGACTAACTCTCTCTCTAAAAATATTCTT
The DNA here is from genome assembly GCF_040802235.1 of Manis javanica. Taxonomy (NCBI): domain Eukaryota; kingdom Metazoa; phylum Chordata; class Mammalia; order Pholidota; family Manidae; genus Manis; species Manis javanica. The sequence continues at coordinate 158,526,434 of NC_133157.1, forward strand.
AAAAGGTAAAGAATAGGCTTTTAAAAGGTAAAAAAATGGCTGGAAGGCACTGGAAAAAAATAAGGCAGTGATGTGGATTTCTATCTTAAGAACTCTGCAAATTACTAAATGTGAATGCACAAAACAAGACTCAAGAGAAATCAAGCAGAAAACAAGTCCTAAGAAAGTACAAAAAAAGCTGCACAGAGAATTGGTTAGCCACCCTGTAATAAGGAGACAAAAATTTGAACCCATGGCCTGTCAAGAAAGAAAGACCTTATAAATGGTTGATGTCTTAGAATGAGGGCAAACTAGAAACAGATAGGCTTCAATGGAATAGAATGATGTACACATATTCAGTAAAGAGCCTTTACAGATTCATTCAGAGCCTCTACACATTTTTTATACAAAATGTCCAGTATTCAATTAAAACTTACCAAGCATATCAGAAAACAAGATCAAATGACTAAAAACTAAGAAAAAAACAGAACAGAAGTAGATCCTTAGGTGATCCAGATCTGGAGTCACTAATCATTAAAAGAACAATGAGCCATAAAAATAAATTAAAATATGGAGAATTTTGCTAGCGAATAGAAATCTCCAATCCCAGAACAGGAAAATACAGTAAGTAAAAATTTATATTGAATAAAATGAGTTTAATAGATAAGGCACAACAGGAGAGATAAGTGAGCTAGAAATAACACTCAGATTGAAGTTGAGAAGAAAAAAGAATGGAAAATGCAGAAAGCATGAAAAGGGACAGAGTAAAAGGATTTAACACATGTACTGGAGTCCCAGAAGGTCAGGAGAATGAGAATGGGATAGAAGTAATATTTAATAACCTATGGTCAAGAATTTTTCCAAGAACAATACAAAGAAACCAAACCAAGATTCATGAAGCTCTACAGGACACAGAGCAGGAAGAATACAAAGAAAATCATACCCTGACGTATCACAGTTTAAGTGCTAAAAAAAATTTTAATTATCAAACTAGATGAAAAAATGAAATCCAATTATATGCTGCTTACTAGAGACACAACTTATATTTAAACAGAAAGAAAAGTTTAAACTAGAAAAATACAGGAAAAGATAAACTTTAACATTTTACCAAAAAATAGCTGGTGTAACTACAGTAAATTCAGAAAAACTACAATACGTCTAAGCTCATTCTATGAGGCTAGCATTACACTAATACCAAAACTAAAGTCACTACAAAAGGAAAATTTTTAACCCTGATGAACACAGATTGAAAAATTCTCAACAAAATATTAGCAAACCAAACTAAAAAATATTATCAAAAGGATCATCCATCATGACCAAGTGGGATTTAATCCAGGGATGCAACAATGGTACAATATTCAAACATCAATCAGTATCATACACATTAACAAAAAGGATAAAAATAACATGATCATCTCAATAGATACTGAAAAAGCATTTGGCAAAACTCAACATCCATTCATTATAAAAACTCAACAGAATAGGAATAGAGGGCATGTATCTCAACATATAAAGGCCATGTACAACAAACCCACAGCTAATATCATACTCAATGGTGAAAGGCTGAAAGTTTTTACTTTAAGATCAGGAACAAGACAAGGATGCCCACTCTCATGACTTTTATTCAACACAATACTGAAGGTCCTAGCCACAGCAATCAGACAACACAAAGAGAAAAAGGCATCCAAACTGGTAAGGAAGAAGTTGAACTATCATTATTTGCAGATGACATAATATCACACAGGGTAAACCCTAAAGACAGTACCAAAATACTATGAGAACTAATAACTGGACTTAGCAAAGCTGCAGGATACAAAGTTAAAACACAGAAATCTGTTGCATTCCTATACACTAACGATTCACTAACAGAAAGAAATCAGGAAAACAATTCCATTCACAATTGCATCAAGAAGAATAAAACACCAAGCAATAAACCTAACCAAGGAGATGAAAGACCTATACCCTGAAAACTACAAGACACTCATGAGAGAAATTAAAGAAGATACCAATGAATGGAAACACATCCCGTGCTCATGCATAGGAAGAATTAATATTGTCAAAATGGCCATCTTGCCTAAAGCAATCTACAGATTCAATGCAATCCCTATTAAAATATCGAAAGCATTTTTCAATTAACCAGAGCAAATAGTCCTACAATTCATATGGAACACAAAAGACCCCAAATAGCCAAAGCAATCCTGAGAAAGAAGAACAAAGCTGGGGGAAATATGATCCCTGACTTCAAGCTCTACTACAAAGCTACAGTAATCACAACAGTATGGTACTGGCACAAGAACAGACCCATAGGTCAATGTAACAGAATCAGGCGTGCAGATATAAACCCACATATATATGGTCAATTAATATATGATAAAGGAGCCATGAATATAAAATAGAGAAAAGACAGTCCCTTCAAAAACTAGTGCTGAAAAAACTGAACAGCTCTATGCAAGAGAATGAAACTGGATTACTGTGTAACTCCATACACAAAAGTAAACTTGAAATGGATCAAAGACCTGAATGTAAGACATGAAACCTTACAACTCTTAGAAGAAAACAGGCAAAAATATCTTAAATATGAACAAGTTTTATCTGGACACCTCTCTCTGGGCAAGGGAAACAAAAAACATACAAGTGAGACTACATCAAATTAAAAAAGCTTCTGTACAGCAAAGGACACCGTCAGCACAACAAAAGGGGTACCTATATAGTACTGGAGAATGTTTTTGTAAATGGCTTATCTGATAAGGGGCTAACATCCAAAATATATAAAGAACCCATATGCCTCAAACCAAAAAACAAGTAACCCCATTAAAAAGTGGGTAGAAATCTAGGCAGACATTTCTTTAAAGAAAACATACAGGGATTAAAGATGGTGGCATAAGAGGTGAGACAGAGGCTTCCTCCTAAAACTGCATATATATGAAAATATAATTAACACAACTAATCCTAAAAGAGGAACAGGAAAGAGGACTGCGCCAAACTGCATACACCTGGAGAAAAGAATAAACCTTACGGAACAGGGTAACATACCAAAGCTGTGGGCCTGCAGAACCCAAGCCCTTCACCACAGCTCACCGGCGGGAGGAAGGAGAAAAGGAGTGGGCAGGGAGTGAAGGCCTGGGACTGCTGAATACCTAACTCCGGAGATCTACATTTCATGGTGCTTGCATGGTACTCTCATGATTAGAGAGTTGGAAAGCTAACACAGGCAGAATTCCTGGAGAGACTGAGATTCCAGCCACTTGAGGAAAGCAGGGATCCATATCTGGCTGCTCTGGGACAAAAGAAAGATGGGCAGTCTAAGAAACTTCCTAGCAAGGAAGCCCTTAGCAAGAAGGCTGCTAAAGGGGCAAGGATTGCACAGAGCATACTGCTCAGGAGAAAGGACAGGTAGACAAAATTGTCCAGGTGCACTGCCCACCAGGTTGGGAGCCTTCACCATCTTCAGGTGCATCAGCTCCATGGAGCCCCTACATAATACGCAGCCTACTGTGCCCTTCTCCCAGCCAGCCCCACCTGGCTCACAAACCGGCAAACCCTACCCTGGCATTAGACCAGCAAGAGGGAAGATCTATCTACAGCAACTACAAACACAAAGCGTAGAGGCTTATACCTGGGTGCTTGGCCCACTGGTTCAGGCAGTGAAGATAAGCATAGCAGTTGGAAAGCAGGAAACAGCTCTTTCCTCCCCCCAGGCACCAATACCACTCCCCCGACATTGCTTCAGGCACTGAGCAGCTCCCGAGAGTAGAGCTTCTGGGCACTAGAGGGCACCATATACAAATATGAAACGCCAAAGTAACCTGGTCCAGAGTAAAATTACGAATACAACTCCTGAGAAAGAGTGAAATGACATCGACCTCATGAATCTTCCTGAAAGGGAGGGAGTTCAAAATAAAAATCATAAACATGCTAATGGAGGTACAGAAAAATATTCAAGAACTCAGGAAAGAATCCCTGTCAGAGATCCAATCATTGAAGAGCCAGCACAATGGAGGGTATTAAAAGCAGATTAGATACGGTGGAGACGATAAACAAAATAGAAACTAGGGAAGAGGAAAACAAAGAAGCTGAGACACAGAGAGAAAAAAGGATCTACAAATGAAATAATAGAGAACTGTGTGACCAATCCAAACGGAACAATATTCACTTTATAAGGGTACCAGAAGAAGAAGAGAGAAAAAGAGATAGAAAGTGTCTCTGAGGAGGTAATTGCTGAAAATTTCCCCAATCTGGGGAAGGAGTAAGTCTCTCAGGCCATGGAGGTGCACAGATCTCCCAACACAAGGGACCCAAGGAAGACAACACCAAGACATATACTAATTGAAATGGCAAAGATCAAGGATAAGACAGACTATCAAAAGCAGCTAAAGAGAGAAATAAGATCACATACAAAGGAAAGCCCATCAGGCTATCATCAGACTCCCCAGCAGAAACTTTACAGGCCAGAAAGGAGTGGCATGATGTATTTAATACAATGAAGCAGAAGGGCCTCGAACCAAGATTACTTTATCTGGCAAGATTATAACTTAAATTTGAAGGAGGGATTAAACAATTTCCAGATAAGCAAAAGCTGAGAGAATTTACCTCCTACAAACCATCTCTACAGTGTATATTGGAGGGACTGCTATAGATGGAAGTGTCCTAAGGTTTAATAGCTGTCATCAGAGGTAATAAAACCAAAGTAAAGAAAGAAGAACAGCTAATTACTAAACAAATGCAAAATTAAATTAACTATCCCCAAACTCAATCAAGGGATAGAGACAAAGATTACAGATATGATACCTAAAATATAAAGATTGGAGGAGGAAGAAAAAGGAGGAGAAAGAAATCTTTACATTGTGTTTGTAATAGCATATTAAGTGAGTTAAGTTAGACTCTTAGATAGCAAGGAAGTTAACCCTGAACCTTTGGTAACCGAGAATCTAAAGCATGCAATGGAAGAAAGTACATACCTATATCACCCTAAATGTAAATGGACTGAATGAACCAATCAAAAGACATAGAGTCACCAAATGGGTAAAAAAACAAGACCCATCTATTTGCTGCCTACAAGAGACTCACTTTAAACACAAAGACATACACAGACTAAAAGTGAAGGGATGGAAAAAGATATTTCATGCAACTAACAGGGAGAAAAAAGCAGGAGTTGCAGTACTTGTATCAGACAAAACAGACTTCAAAACAAAGACAGTCACAGGAGACAAAGAAGGATATTTCATAATGATAAAGGGGTCAATCCAACAAGAAGACATAACCATTATAAATATCTATGAGCCCAACAAAAGAGCACCAACATATGTGAAACAAATACAAACAGAATTAAAAAGGGAAATAGAATGCAACACATTCATTCTAGGAGACTTAAACACTTTCAACACTCCACTCATGCCAAAGGACAGATCAACCAGACAGAGAATAAGTAAGGAGACACAGGCACCAAACAGCACATTAGAACAGATAGCCCTAACAGACATCTACAGAACTCTACACACAAAAGCAGCAGAATACACATTCTTCTCAAGTGTACATGGAACACTTTCAAGAATAGATCATATACTAGGCCACAAAAAGAGCCTCAGTAAATTCAAAAAGACTGAAATTCTACCAACCAGTTTTGCAGACCACAAAGGTATGAAACTAAAAATAAATTATGCAAATAAAATGAAAAATCCCACAAACACACGGATCCTTCACAACATGTTCCTAAATAACCAATGTTATCAATGACCAAATAAAAGCAGAGATCAGTATATGGAGACAGATGACAACAATAATTCAACACCGCAAAAATCTACGGGATGCAGTGAAGGCCGTGCTAAAAGGAAAGTATATTGCAATACAGACCAACTTGAGGAAAGAACAACAATCCCATATGAGCAGTCTAAACTCACAATTAATGAAACTAGAAAAAGAAGAACAAATGAGGCCCAAAGTCAGAAGAAGGAGGGACATAATAAAGATTAGAGAAGAAATAAATAAAACCGAGAATAAAACAATAGAAAGAATCAATGAAAGCAAGAGCTGGTTCTTTGAGAAAATAAACAAGATAAACCCCGAGCCAGACTTACCAAGAAAAAAAGAGAGTCTACACACATAAACAGAATAAGAAATGAGACAGGAAAAGTCACTGGACACCACAGAAATCTGAAGAACTACTAGAGAATACTGTGAAAACTTATATGCTAACAAACTGAATAACCTAGAATAAACAGATTTTCTAGAAAAATACAACCTTCCAAAGCTGAGCCAGGAAGAAACAGAAAATCTGAATAGACCAATTACCAGCAAAGAAATTGAACTGGTAATCAAAAAACTACCTAAGAACAAAAGTCCTGGACCAGATGGCTTCACTGCTGAATTCTATCAAACATTTTGTAAAGACCTAATACCCATCGTCCTTAAAGTTTGCCAAAGAGTAGAAGAAGGAATACTTCAAAACTCATTCTATGAGGCCAGCATCACTCTAATACTAAAACCAGGCATAGACCCCACAAGAAAAGGAAATTACAGACCAATATCCCTAATGAACACAGGTGCAAAAATACTCACCAAAATATTAGCAAATCAAATTAAAAAATATATCAAAAAGACCATCCATCATGATCAAGTAGGATTTATTCCAGGGATGCAAGGATGGTATAACATTTGAAAATCAATTAACATCATCCACCACATCAACAAAAGGTCAAAACAACATGATCTGCACAGATGCTGAAAAAGCATTTGACAAAATTCAACATCCATTCATGATAAAAACTCTCAACAAAATGGGTACAGAGGGCAATTACCTCAACATAATAAAGGCCATATATGACAAACCCAAAGCCAACACTACACTTAACATGAGAAGCTGAAAGCCTTTCTTTTAGATTCTAAAACAAGACAAGGATGCCCACTCTCCCCACTTTTATTCAACATAGTACTGGAGGTCCTAGCCACAGCAATCAGACAACACAAAGAAATAAAAGGAATCCAGACTGGCAACAAAGAAGTTAAACTGTCCCTATTTGCAGATGACATGATATAGTACATAAAAACCCCTAAAGAATCCACTCCAAAACTACTAGATCTATTATTTGAATTCAGCAAAGTTACACGAGATACAAAATTAATACACAGAAATCTGTAGCAATCCTATACACTAAAGATGAACTAGCAGAAAGAGAAATCAGGAAAACAATTCCACTCACAATTGCATCAAAAAGAATAAAATACCTAGGAATAAACCTAACCAAGGAAGTGAAAGACCTATAACCTAATAACTACAAGACACTCCTAAAAGAAATTAAAGAGGACACTAATAAATGGAAATTCATCCCATGCTCTTGGGTAGGAAGAATCAATATTCTCAAAATGGCTATTCTGCCTAAAGCAATCTATGGATTCAAGGCAATACCTATCAAAATACTGACAGCATTTTTCAATGAACTGAGAGAAATAGTTCTAAAATTTACAGAAACCACAAAAGACCTGAATAGTCAAAGCAATGCTGAGAAGGACGAATAAAGCAGGGGGGATCTCGCTTCCCAACTTCAAGATCTACTACAAAGCCACAATAATCCAGACAATTTGGCACTTGCACAAGAACAGACCCATAGCTCAACAGAACAGAATAGAGAGTCCAGATACTAACCCAAGTGCATATGGTCAATTAATATATGATAAATGAGCCACAGATATACAATGGGGAAATGACAGCCTCTTCAACAGCTGGTGTTGCAAAACTGGGCAGCTACATGTAAGAGAATGAAACTGGATTACTGTCTAACTCCATACACAAAAGTAAACTTGAAATGGATCAAAGACCTGAGTGTAAGTCATGAAACCATGAAAATCGTAGGAAAAAACATAGGCAGAACTCTCTTGGACATAAACATGGGTAACTTCTTCATAACATATCTCCACAGGCAAGGGAAACAAAAGCAAAAATGAACAAGTGGGACTATATCAAACTAAAAACCTTCTGTACAACAAAGGACACCATCACAACAAAAATATATCCTACAGTATGGAAGAATATATTCATAAATGACATATCTGATAAGGGGTTAACATCCAAAATACACAAAGAGCTCACGCTCCTCAACAAACAAAAAGCAAATAATCCAATTAAAAAATGGGTAGAGGATCTGAATAGACACCTCTCCAAAGAAGAAATTCAGATGGCCAACAGACACGTGAAGAGATGCTGCACATCGCTCATCATCATCAGAGAAATGCAAATTAAAACCACAGTGAGATATCACCTCATACCAGTTAGGATGGCCACCATCCAAAAGACAAACAACAAATGTTGGCAAGTGATTTGTGGAGGATTCCTACACTGCTGGTGGGAACGTAAATTAGTTCAACCATTGTGGAAAGCAGTATGGAGGTTCCTCAAAAAACTAAAAGTAGAAGTATCATTTCACCCAGGAATTCCACTCCTAGGAATTTACCCTAAGAATGCAGGAGCCCAGTTTGAAAAAGCCACATGCCCCCAGATGTTTATTGCAGCACTATTTACAATAGCCAAGAAATGGAAGCAACCTAAGTTTCCATCAGTAGATGAAGATGTGGTACATATACACAATGGAATATTATTCAGCTATAAGAAGAAAACAAATTCTACCATTTGCAATAACATGGATGGAGCTAGAGGGTATTATGCTCAGTGAAATAAGCCAGGCGGTCAAAGACAAGTACCAAATCACTTCACTCATCTGTGGAGTATAAGAACAAAGCAGAAGCTGAAGGAACAGAACAGCAGCAGACTCACAGAACCCAAGAATGGACTAATAGTTACCAAAGGAGAATTATGATTATCACTCATACTGTAAGGGGGCAGCACCGGGAAGGCAGTATAGCACAGAGAAGACAAGTAGTGATTCTAGAGCACCTTACTACACTGACAGACAGTGACTGTAATGGGGTATGTGGTGGAGACTTGATAATGGGGGGAATTTAGTAACCACAATGTTGCTCATGTAAGAGTATACTAATGATAAAAAAAAAAAGAGGTGGTACACGTACACATGGGATATTATTCAGCCATAAACAAAAAGGAAACCATGCCATTTGCAACAACATGGATTAACCCAGAAGGTATTATGCACAGTGAAATAAGCCAGGTTGAAAAAGATAAATACCATACCACATGATTTCACTATTTTTGGAATATAAAAGCAAAACAAAATGAACAAAATAGCAGTTGCATAGACACTGAGAAGTGACTGGTGGTCAATGCAGGGGATGTTGGGGTGGATGGATGGAGGATCAGGGGGATAAAGGGAGAAAAATGCTCAATCATAATATAAGTTGATCATGGGGATTGTAGTACAACACAGAATATAGCTAATGATTCTCTTCCTATGTTGACAGACAGTAACTGCACTAGTGCGTGTGAGGATTTACTAATATGAGTGGGTAACTTGAACGACTGTGTTGATATACAACTTTAAAGAGATTTTAATTGCATGTCAATGATACTTCAATTAAAAAAGAAAAGCCCAAGCTGATATACTATCTAGAAATAACAGTAATAATATTTAATTCTCTCAATTTATTTCAAGTTATTTTTATTTTGAATCTCTTTAACTACAGAATTTGTAACTACAGCTATAATTTTTCCTTAAAAGGACTATAAAAAAAGGTCAAAATAAACAAGATTTTATAATGACCCTGAATTCTGATGTACGTATAATACATCTTTAAAATATTTAAAGCAAAAATGTATAAGCTACAAGGGGAAATGGCCAACATCTTTTGCAATAACTGACTGAACAAGCATTTTCCTTCCACCAAACCAGTAGATACAAAACATTGAACACAATAAATGTGACCTGACACAGATCAAAATATGCAAGAAATGTGGAATACACATCCTTTTGAAGTCTAAGTGGAAAATTTACCAAAATTGAACACATGCTGAAAGTCTCAATGAATTTGAAGGAATTTGAGTCATTCAGAGTATATTTTTTAAAACCACAGTGGAATTAAGCTGGACATCATTAACAAAAAGAAAACTAGGAAATGCCCAAATATTCATAAATTGAGCAATGTGCTTTTAAGTAATTTATGGTTTAAAGGAGAGATTACAGTTGGAATTATAATCTGAAATGAGTGATAATGAAAAAGACATTTCAAAACTTGTGAAATTCAGCTAAAACAGTGCTGAAATGGAAAGTTTGCCCTTAATTCCAAGTAATTCATAAGATGGGATGAAAATCAATGATCTAAAGATCCATCTCCAGAAGGTAAACCACAAATAACAGAAGAGCAAATTATAACAAAAAAAGGGGAAATAACAGAATTCAATGATATGACTGAGAAAATCAACGACAAAAAAAAGGCAAATGTTGGCTCCTGGCTGATGGAAAGAAAGGTATAAATTATTAATAAAGGAAATGAAAAATGGAAATTACTGCTATTCTACAAGCATTAGTAAGAGTATATTATGAATAATTTTATATCAATATATTTTCAAATTTAGATAAAATGGACAAATTCCTTGAAAAACACAACTTACCAAACAGATACAATAAGAATTAGAAAGTCTGGATAATGCTATTATCTATGAAACAATTGTGAATCTGTAGGTAAAAGCTTCCTACAAAGAAGGCTCCAGGATAGATGGCTTCCTTGGTAGATTCTCCCCCGACATTTAAATAAGAATAATGCTGGTATTATACAAAGGACAAAACTGCCCAGCATTATTTTTTTATTTTGGTATCACTAATCTACAATTACATGAGGAACATTATGTTTACTAGATTCCCCCCCTCACCAAGTCCCCCCCCCCATTAGTCACTGTCCATCGGCGTAGTAAGATGCTGTAAAATCACTACTTGTCTTCTATCTGTTGTACAGCCCTCCCCGTGCCCCCCATATTATACATGCTAATCGTAAAGCCCCCTTTCTTCTTCCCCCCCTCTTTTCCCTCCCTTCCCACCCATCCTCCCCAGTCCCTTTCCCTTTGGTGACTATTAGTCCTTTCTTGGGTTCTGTGATTCTGCTGCTGGTTTTTTTCCTTCAGTTTTTCCCACATATGAGTGAAATCATTCGGTACTTGTCTTTCTCCACCTGGCTCATTTCACTGAGCATAGTACCCTCTAGTTCCATCCATGTTGTTGCAAATGGTAGGATTTGTTTTCTTCTTATGGCTGAATAATATTCCACTGTGTATATGTACCACATCTTCTTTATCCATTCATCTACTGATGAACACTTAGGTTGCCTCCATTTCTTGGCTATTGTAAAAAGTGCTCGATAAACATAGGGGTGGCACATGTCTTTTTCAAATTGGGCTGCTGCATTCTTAGGGTAAATTCCTTGAAGTGGAATTCCTGGGTCAAATGGTATTTCTATTTTGAGCATTTTGAGGAACCTCCATACTGCTTTCCAGAATGGTTGGACTAATTTACATTCCCACCAGCAGTGTAGGAGGGTTCCCCTTTCTCCACAACCTTGCCAACATTTGTTGTTGTCTGTCTTTTCGATGATGGCGATCCTTACTGGTGTGAGGTGCTATCTCATTGTGGTTTTAATTTGCATTTCTCTGATGACTAGCGATGTGGAGCATCTTTTCATGTGTCTGTTGGCCATCCGAATTTCTTATTTGGAGAACTGTCTGTTCAGGTCCTCTGCCCATTTTTTAATTGGATTGTTTGCTTTTTGTTTGTTGAGGTGCATGAGCTCTTTATATATTTTGGATGTCAACCCTTTATTGGATCTGTCATTTATGAATATATTCTCCTATACTGTAGGATACCTTTTTGTTCTATTGATGGTGTCCTTTGCTGTACAGAAGCTTTTCAGCTTGATATAGTCCCACTTGTTCATTTTTGCTATTGTTTCCCTTGCCCGGGGAGATATGTTCATGAAGAAGTCACTCATATTTATGTCTAAGAGATTTTTGCCTATGTTTTTTTCTAAGAGTTTTATGGTTTCATGGCTTACATTCAGGTCTTTGATCCATTTTGAATTTACTTTTGTGTATGGGGTTAGACAATGAAAAAGTTTCATTCTCTTACATGTAGCTGTCCAGTTTTGCCAACACCAGCTGTTGAAGAGGCTGTCATTTCCCCATTGTATGTCCATGGCTCCTTTATCATATATTAATTGACCATATATGTTTGGGTTAATGTTTGGAGTCTCTATTCTGTTCCACTGGTCTGCAGCTCTGTTCTTATGCCAGTACCAAATTGTCTTGATTACTGTGACTTTGTAGTAGAGCTTGAGAACAAGGAGCATAATTCCCCCTGCCTTATTCTTCCTTCTCAGGATTGCTTTGGTTATTCGGGGTCTTTTGGTGGTTCCATATGAATTTTACAACTATTTGTTCTAGTTCATTGAAGAATGCTGTTGGTAATTTGATAGGAATTGCATCAAATCTGTAAATTGCTTTGGGCAGGATGGCCATTTTGATGATATTAATTCTTCCTAGCCAAAAGCATGGGATGAGTTTCCATTTGTTAGTGTCCTCTTTAATTTCTCTTAAAAAGGTCTTGTAGTTTTTGGGGTATAGGTTTTTCACTTCCTTGGTTAGGTTCATTCCTAGTTATTTATTTTTTTTAATGCAATTGTGAATGGAATTTTTTTCCTGGTTTCTCTTTCTATTAGTTCATTGTTAGTTTATAGGAAAGCCACAGATTTCTGTGTATTAGTTTTGTATCCTGCAAGTTTGCTGTATTCCGATATCAGTTCTAGTAGTTTTGGAGTGGAGTCTTTAGGGTTTTAATGTACAATATCATGTCATCTGCAAATAGTGACAGCTTGACTTCTTTACTGATCTGGATTCCTTGTATTTCTTTGTTTTGTCTAATTGCCATGGCTAGGACCTCCAGTACTATGTTGAATAATAGTGTGGAGAGTGGGCATCCCTGTCTTGTTCCCGATCTGATGAAATGTTTTCAGCTTCTCACTGTTCAGTATGATGTTGGCTGTGAGTTTTTCATATATGGCCTTTATTATGTTGAGGTACTTGCCCTCTATACCCATTTTGCTGAGAGTTCTTATCATGAATGGATGTTGAATTTTGTCAAATGCTTTTTCAGCATCTATGGAGATTATCATGTGGTTTTTGTCCTTCTTTTTGTTGATTTGGTGGATGATGTTGATGGATTTTCGAATGTTATACCATCCTTGCATCCCTGAGATGAATCCCACTTGATCATGGTTTATGATCCTCCTGACATACTTTTGAATTTGGTTTGCTAATATTTCGTTGAGCATTTTTGCATCTACGTTCACCAGGGATATTGGTCTGTAATTTTCTGTTTTGGTGGGGTCTTTGCCTGGTTTTGGTATTAGGGTGATGGTGACTTCATAGAATGAGTCTGGAAGTATTCCCTCTTCTTCAATTGTTTGGAAAACTTTATAAGGAGAATGGGTATTATGTCTTCTCTGTATGTCTAATAAAACTCCACAGTAAATTCATCTGGCCTGAGAGTTTTGCTCTTGGGTAGTTTTTTGATTAGTGCTTCAATTTCATTGCTGGTAATTAGTCTGTTTAGATTTTCTGTTTCTTTCTGGGTCAGTCTTGGAAGGTTGCATTTTTCTAAGAAGTTGTCCATTTCTCCTAGGTTTTCCAGCTTGTTAGCATATAGGTTTTCATAGTATTCTCTAATAATTCTTTGTATTTCTGTGGGGTCCGTCATGATTTTTCTTCCTCGTTTCTGATTCTGTTGATGTGTGTTGACTCTCTTTTTCTCTTAATAAATCTGGCTAGAGGGTTATCTATTTTGTTTATTTTCTTGAAGAACCAGCTCTTGGTTCATTGATTTTTTCTATTGTTTTATTCTTCTCAATTTTATTTATTTCTTCTTTGATCTTTATTATAGCCCTCTGTCTGGTGACCTTATGCCTCATTTATTATACTTTTTCCAATTTTGATAATTGTGACATTAGACTATTCATTTGGGATTGTTCTTCCTTCTTTAAATATGCCTGGATTGCTATATACTTTCCTCTTAAGACTGCTTTTGCTGCATCCCACAGAAGTTGGCGCTTTGTGTTGTTGTTGTTGTCATTTGTTTCCATATATTGCTGGATCTCCATTTTAATTTGGTCATTGATCTATTGATTATTTAGGAGCATGTTGTTAAGCCTCCATGTGTTTGTGAGCCTTTTTGCTTTCTTTGTACAATTTATTTCTAGTTTTATACCTTTGCAGTCTGAGAAGTTGGTTGGTAGGATTTCAATCTTTTGGAATTTACTGAGGCTCTTTTTGTGACCTAGTATGTGGTCTATTCTGGAGAATGTTCCATGTGACTTGAGAAGAATGTGTATCCTGTTGCTTTTGGATGTAGAGTTCTGTAGATGTCTATTAGGTCCATCTGTTCTAGTGTGTTGTTCAGTGCCTCTGTGTCCTTACTTATTTTCTGTCTGGTGGGTCTGTCCTTTGGAGTGAGTGGTGTGTTGAAGTCTCCTAGAATGAATGCATTGCATTCTATTTCCTCCTTTAGTTCTGTTAGTATTTGTTTCAGGTATGTTGGTGCTCCGTATTCGGTGCATATATATTTATAATGGTTATATCCTCTTGTTGGATTGATCCCTTTATCATTATATAATGTCCTTTATCTCTTGTGACTTTCTTTGTTTTGAAGTCTACTTTGTCTGATACTAGTACTGGAACACCTGCTTTTTTCTCCCTGTTGTTTGCATGAAATATCTTTTTCCATCCCTTGATTCCCTTGATTTTTAGTCTGTGCATGTCTTTGGGTTTGAGGTGAGTCTCTTGTAAGAATCATGTAGATGGGTCTTGCTTTTTTATCCATTCTATTACTCTGTTTTTTGATTGGTGCATTCAGTCCATTTACATTTAGGGTGATTATGGAAAGATATGTACTTATTGCCATTGCAGGCTTTAGGTTCCTGGTTACAAAAGGTTCAAGGTTAGCTTCTTTACTATGTTACTGTCTAACCTAACTCACTTATTGAGCTATTATGAAGACAGTCTGATGATTCTTTATTTCTCACCCTTCTTATTCCTCCTCCTCCATTCTTTGTATGTTAAGTGTTTTTTTGTGTGTATGTGTTCTTTTGTGTTTATTTTGACTGCTTTTGTGGGTAGTTGATTTTATTTTTTGCCTTTAGTTAGTATTTGTTCCACTTTCTTTGGTGTGATTTTATTTTCTCTGGTGACATCTTTTTAGCCTTAGGAATGCTTCCATCTAGAGCAGTCCCTCTAGAATACCCTGTAGAGGAGGTTTGTGGGAGGCAAATTCCCTCAACTTTTGCTTGTTTGGGAATTGTTTAATTCCCTCCTTCATATTTAAATGATAATTGTGCTGGATACAGTACCCTTGGTTCAAGGCCCTTCTGTTTCATTGCATTAAATAGATCATGCCATTCTCTTCTGGCCTGTAAGGTTTCTGTTGAGAAGTCTGATGATAGCGTGATGGGTTTTCCTTTGCAGGGACACCTTTTCTCTCTCTTTGGCTCCCTTTAATACACTGTCCTTGTCTTTGATCTTTGCCATTTTAATTACTATGTGTCTTGGTGTTGTCCTCCTTGAGTTCCTTGTGTTGGGAGTTCTGTGTGCTTCCATGTTCTTAGAGGCTATTTCCTCCCTCATTTGGGGGAAGTTTTCAGCAATTATTTCTTCAAAAACACTTTCTATCCCTTTTTCTCTCTTCTTCTTCTTCTTCTTGTACCCCTATAATGTGGATATCGTTCTGTTTCTATTGGTCACACAGGTCTCTTAGTATTCTTTCATTCCTGGAGATCCTTTTATCTCTCTCTGCATCAGTTTCTCTGCGTTCTTGTTCTCTGATTTCTATTCCATGAATGGTCTCTTGCATCTCGTCCATTCTGCTTTTAAGTCCTTCCAGAGATTGTTTTATTTTTGTATTCTCCCTTCTTAGCTCTTGCATATTTCTCTGCAAGCCCATCAGCATGGTTATGACCTTTATTTGAATTCTTTTTCAGGAAGATTGGTTAAATCTATCTCCCCAGATTCCCTCTCAGCGGAGGATGTCTGGGTTAGTCTGGTCTGTATCAAATTCTTCTGCCTTTTCTTGGCAATAGAGGTAGTCGTAGGCAGTTCGCACGTGTATCAGCTGGGAGAACCAAGTCTCTTTCCACTTGCTCCTGGCCTTCCTTTCCTGGGAGAACAGTGACCCCTAGCGGCTTGTGCTGGGCAGTTGCATGCAGATGGGATCTCTGATTCTTGCCCGGCCGCTGTGGAGTAAGCTCCGCGCAGTTGCCACTTCGTGAGGCACTAGGTTCTCGGAGGTGTAGATGTAGCCTGGCTGTTGTCCTGTATCTTCTGGTCTCTTAGGAATAGTTGTATTTGTTGTATTTTTAAAAATATTTATGTTTTTGGAAGATTTCCACTGTCCTACTCACGCCGCCATCTTGGCTCCTCCTCCACTATTTTTTATAAACCAGCAAAACCATGATATGAAAACCTGACAAGGATACCACAATAACTAAAACAAACCCAATAACTAATTATATGCCAGTCTTTTAGATGAACAAGGTGAACACAGATATAAAAACCCTAACAAAATATTGAAAAATCCAATCCAGAAAAAGTTATGTATGATTATCAACTTTGTTTTATGCCAGGAATGCAAGATTGGTTTTACATTTTAACATCAATACATTAGAAAAAATTCACATTAAGATCCTTTGTGAATATAGACAGACAAAGCAAAGCAAGCAACATTTAAGAGGATTATACACCATTACTAAGTGATATTTATCCCAAGAATGCTTTGTTGGCTTAACATTCAAAAATCAGTATAATACATGACATCAACAGAACAAAGGACCAAAACCATTTGGTAATCTTGGTAGATGCAGAGAAAGAAAGTTACAAAATCCAACATCCTTTCATGATAGAAACACCAACTAGGAATACAAGAGAACTTTCTCAACCTGAAAAAGGCCATTTAGGAAAAACACATAGGTAACATCATACTTAATGGTAAAAGACTGGGTGCTTTCCTGGAAGCACCAGGAAGAAAATGAGGATTGTCTGCTCTCACCACTTCTAGTCAACATGGTTCTGGAGGTCCTAGCCAGGGCAATTTGGCAAGAATATGAAATAAAAGGCATCCAGACTGATAGGAAGAAATAAAACTATCTGTCTTTGCAAATGACATGATCCTCTCTACTGAAAATGCAAAGGAATACACACAAAAACTCCACTATTAAATTACAAAATTTTAAAAATCAGTATGATCAACAATGTTGCAGGATAGAGATCAATAAGGAAAAATCCACTGTATTTCTATGCACTAGCAATGGACAATCCAAAACTGAAGAAGACAATTCTATTTACAATAGCATCAAAAATAATGAGGAATAATTTAACAGAAGTGGAAGACTTTTACACTGATAACTACAAAATTTAACTGAAAGAAATGAAAGAGGATCCAAGTAAAGGGAAGACATCCATGTTCATACCCTCCAAAGAAACCTACAGATTCTAAATAAATCTATATCAAAAGCCAGATGTCTTTTTTGCAGAAACTGACATGCTGATCCTAAAATACGTATGGAAATAACAAGGGATCCATAATAACCAAAACATGAAAAAAAGGAACAAAACTGGAGGGCTCACATTTTCTAATTTCAAAACTTACTAGAAAGCAACAATAATCAAGATAGTGTGGTACTGGCTTATGAACAGAAATTCAGATTAACAGAATAGAGTTGAGTGTAGAAGTAAATTCTTTCTTTCTTGATCAACTGATTTTCAACAAGAGCATCAAGACAATTCAATAGAGGATTAGTCTTTCCAACAAATGGTGAAGGGACAACAAGATATCAATATGTAAAACAACTGACTATAAAATGGTGCAGCTACTTTGGAAAATGGTTTAGCAATTTTCCCAAATGTTAAACATACAGTTTCTATATGACCCAGAATTCTATTCCTAGGTATATACCCAAGAGAGCAAAAAACAAGTATTCAAACAAAAACTTGTACATGATATTTACAGCAGCATTATTCATAATAACCAAAAAGTGAAAACCACCCAAATGTCCATCAACAAATAAATGGATAAACAAAATATGGTATGTCTACACAATGGAATATTTGGCTATAAAAAGGAATGAAAGTATTGCTAGATGCTACAATACATATGAACCTTAAATGCATGTGAAGCGAAAGAAACCAGCTGCAAAAGATCACATATTGTATGATTCCATTTATATGTGATGTCCAGAAAAGACCAATCCAGAGAGACAAAAAATAGTTAAGTGGTTGCCAAGGGGAGGGGGTATGGGGATTTCTTTCTGAGGTGAGAGAAACATTGTGGAATTACACAGTGGTTCACACAACTCTGTGAATATACTTAGGAACCACTGAAATGTACACTTCGAAGGTATGCTTTATGGTATGTGAATTATGTCCCCAAAAAGTGGTTATTTAACAAATTTTACTGAAAAAAATTAAAGGCACAAAGGATGAAGAATTGCTGAGACAAGCCTGAACAGGGACAGGGCTGGAGGACATAAACTGTCAGATATGAAGAGTTACACAGAGCAAACCAGAGGTGATATATTTTTAGAACTGGAACTATTACAATTCCAAGTATAACACTAAATATACTACTGTAATGTCAATGTATTTTCAATCAAAAGCCAAAAGGAAAAAAGTGGTTAGATGCAGGCTCTAACATGAAGCACTGACAGATTAAGCAATCCCAAAATACGGGCAGGGGTTATAAAGAGTTTTTTTCTTAAAAATATAAACAAGATCTCTGAAAACACAGACTACCACTCTCTAAGTTAGTTAATCACCAAAACTGCCCATATCCATGAGGGAGAAATTTAGAAGACGACTTTTGAGGGTAAGAACTGAGCCTAGGGAATCACAAAACTGTACAATGGGGTAAGTTTGCTTTGCCTCTAGTTTTGCTAAAAAGCAGAATATAATTTTATTGATTTTAAATCTTATTAAGATTAAAAATAAAACTCAACATTAAAAAAAAAAGGTTTCTACCCCAGATGTTTCACTGCTTACTGAATACAAACCTGTTCCTTTCCTAGAAGACCTGCCCTTAGTCACTGTTGGTTTCTTCTTCACAGCTGGTGGCTGAAATGCAGAATGTTCTCTCCACCTCCGAAGCTGAAAATTAATGAACTTCCACATCATGAAAGCTTGGGTAATGCAAATGGATGCCAAAACAGCAATTCTGAGAATATTAAGAAATAAAAAATCAGAGTGAATCAATAAAATTCCCACTTTGTTGACAGGATTATGTTATTATTCCATTAATATTAATCCCAAAAGTTAAGCAGTTGCTTTAGTGATTTAGGAAACTGAAATGGGTATGAATCCAAATCAAATGAATATTCTCCCTAATTTTTCCCATAATCCAATTTTTAAAAAGATGATTTAATCATAAACTGATAATATACACCACAGAGTAGTACAAAGTTGAGAAAAATGTTAAATGAACCATACCTAACAGCCAACACATTGAAGTTCCCAGTACTGAAATCCAGCTTCTGATTCTCTGCTCTTGCAAGGCCAAAGCCAACAGTAAGCACTGAGAGAATCAGAGTCAGAAGTCTTCCAAAAACAAACAGTACTGCCCACAGAGAAAATCTGTAGGAAAAATTAGTCAAATTCATAAAATTGTGAAGAAAAGATTGTAATAGGAAATAAAAGTCCTATTAAGTAAATGTTTATTAGAACAGCATTTCTTACTGTTCTGCAAAAAGGATTCTGAAATAAAATGTTTGGAAAATGCTACATATTATATCATGCTCCTGTAGATACATAACTTAGTATATTCAAGGTTCTAGGAAGTCCAGAAAAGAAATGTTTTGACTTTTTGTTTAACTGATCTTTTTAAATAAAATTACTATTAATGGTCCTCAGACTAGTGGTATATAATTTTGAAAAAGTTTGGGGAAAATAAAAGGTGTGCTGTAAACATAGACATCCAATTCCCATTTAAGAGTTATAATTTTACTTTTTTTAAGGCTTTACACATTTTTACAAGTCATACTACTATAATTCTATTTTCAGTACAATTTTCCCATAAAAAATTTTAATATCATTAAGGTTATACAATCTATTATTTCATTTTCTTCTTGCCTATTACTATTACCTCTATAATCACTTCCCTATTACTACTTTTCCAAAAGAAAAACATGGATTAAACAAGATGGAAGTTATAACAGAAAAGTAAAACCAAAAGCCTTCAAAATACAAGTTGCAATGTATTTCCCTAAGAAAGACTCCATTTTATAGAATAAAATACCAATCTGAACTGCTAAAGTTTCACTTTAATTAAAGCTACTACTAACAGCTCATGAAGTAATATAACTGCCATAGCATGTACTTTGGCAACACAGGCACTGACTCTGATAAGAAACTGAATGGCTCAACAACTTACCCTTTCTGATACTTTTCATCACTAAAATAGAACAGGCGGGAAATGTGGAAAAGAAATTCAACAAAATAATGCAGCACCAAAAGAACAAGTCCTAGATGATTCAAGCTGTTAAAAAGAACATATTTAAAATGCAAAGATTAATTATCAATTAAGACATACTTGCATACTATTTGTCTAACCCATATATACACCCCAAAAAAATCCCAACTCACTTCAAAAGATAAGCTCCAGCAATGTGAAAGAGGTAAAGACCAATGTAGACAAGCTGACGAGGAATATCTTCCTGCAAACAGAAAATTGCATTATAGAATAAAACATGCTGAAACATTTCTGCTCCTTAGGAGCAGTGTGGTGGAGTGAAAAATGTACCATTAGAGGAGTAGAAGACCTAAAGGCTATTCTGCCCCAGCATCCTACGCCATTTGCTTATCCCAATTAACTACACGGCTTTTACAAGTCATTTAACCTCTCAGCTTCAGCTACATTACCTGCAAAATATGAGTGATACCAAAAAAAAAAAAAAATGAGTTAATACCTACGTTTGCTTGAAACAGATGAAACTCAAAACTCCTTTCAGTGTTAAGATCTATGGTTCTTTTTATAATAAACACTTACTAAATAACACAGTACTAATAACCGTAATGATGTCCTAAATAAAATTGCTGTTTACAGCAGTTGAGATGCTTTTGTTTACCTAAATAGCATAAATAGAATAAAAGTGTTCACACACTTTTGAGTAGTTCAAGCTAAATTTGTCCCTTTCATCGTCAGTTACAGACATTAAAATTGAAGGTTAATGTTTTATCTTTTGTCTTAGGGTATCACCTAATGGCATATTCTTTCTCCTCTTAAAAACCCTGTAAGCCAGTATCTAGATTTTTATTTTTGCTTCTTTTTTCCTTCCATAGTCCCTGGTGACCTGGTTATCTTAGAAACAGTGTTTTTAAAATATGTAAGTCAAGACCTACTAGAGAATAGAGAAATCCTTTAGGATATAACACTAACATCTTTTAAAATATGAAACAGAATAGAAAATGCTAGTGTACAGCACACTACACTGTTTCACGAAAATTTTATTCCAGGTTTCTTTCTCTCTCTCTCTCTCTCATACACACACACAGAATTATGACATAAAAAAATCTATATATAGCACTATGTTTTGGGACATTTGGGGAAAATTCTCAGGGTCTAAATTCCACCAAATTTACAGTGGCTCTTCCCATTACAGAGAAAAGTATCTTTGAGAATAAACTGTCTTAAGATCTTCTCCACATAATTTCTAAACTTCCAATGAAATATTTCCTCTTCTAAAAGGAGAGAGAGAAAGGTGCTGAGATAAGAAGTTTAATCACAAGGGGACCTCTTTCTTCTCTAACAATCATTTTAGAACAGCTCAGCTGTAGTTGTTATTACTATGCTATGGATATAGAGGTGTCACTATATATACATGATATATGTTTCCAAGTGTGGTATGTGTATCATGACACTATACAAAATTATTTTAGTTACATAACAAATGACTTTTAACTTTAACCATGATTTTTAAATATTTTAAGTACAGCAAGGTGGTATGTAAAATAACTAGGCATGGGAAATTCTGCCATATTCCTTCAGATGTGTTCATCAGTATGCCAAATTTCTGAGAGGAAAACAGACCAGGGAGACACC
Source organism: Manis javanica (assembly GCF_040802235.1). Classification (NCBI taxonomy): domain Eukaryota; kingdom Metazoa; phylum Chordata; class Mammalia; order Pholidota; family Manidae; genus Manis; species Manis javanica. The sequence continues at coordinate 158,548,432 of NC_133157.1, forward strand.
CGATACTTACAATGATAGCTTTTTAGTTTTTTATTTACTAAATAAAATACTACTCACTAACCTCATTTCATTACATAAAAACTTATATAAGTCAATGTAAAAAAGTTGATTTGCTAGAATAACTGCTAAAAAATCCCTATTTTACAGAAGTATAATTTCTTAGGAGGATTAGAAAAAAAATTAAATTTAAAGAAGAAACACAAATAAGTTTTAAAAATATGCCCAAAGAATCTAAGCTGCCTATCTTTTTACCCTCTCTGATAAATCTAAAAACATTATTATAAATTACATTATAAAAGCTATTCCATTTCTCGTATCTTTTGTCTTTAAATCTGAACCTAGTTAGGTCAGGGAAGACTGTACTTGCCATTAGCTAAAGAAAAACGCAGAACCTCTTTCCAAATTCAGGTTCAACCTCACATCTTAGTCCTGCCTTTCTGACAGTTGACCAACTGAGTCAATAATAGAGAGTAAAATACCATTACCAGCTTCTGTCTTAACAACCATCAAATGCTTAAGAAGAGCTTTTAAAGTAAAAACTTAAAAATACAATTTTCAAAAGGAGTATCAAGAAACCTCTATCCTCCCTTCAGCTGTATACAAATTGACTAGTGTCTCTAAAGCAATGTTTGCATACTCAAAGCCTAATGAGAGAAAACGTAAAAATAAGTGGCAGAGATGAGTATAACACAGGGATTGGTGGAGATTGTGGTGAACTGGAGAACACTCACCCTAGATTAAAGGCATTCCTATATTACTTAAAAAATACAAAGGTAAAGTTGCAAGATTTTTTAAATGAGAAGTTTCATCTAGGTTGTATTTTAAAAATGGCTGCTTTCAGCAACACTAATGTACGTCAAACTCCTCCAACATTCTCCAACCCTTAAGGGGTTACAGCCCCACTAACATGGTGTTTACATGTCTGAAGCCAACAACAGAGCCCAGCACCACCATCTCTAAGCTTACACATTTCCACAAGGGAAACAGGCGGCTAGTTGAAACTTGGCCCTCTTAGAGGGAGTTCATGGCATCAGTTCACCTGCCACATCACAGGTTTCAATTAAGGAGTCAGCATGTCACCCAAGAGCAGCTCATCACTGTTCTAGAATCTAGAATCTAGGTGAACATACAAGCAGCACAGAGAAAACTATTTTGGTGTCTCAAAGACAATTTCATACATCATCCTATGGTTTTGTTATGTAAATATACCTTTTCTACCAAGAGCCAGAAATAAGGTTTTGCTTATTTGTTTGTTTAAATATTAATAAACTTTTTTAATACCTGAAAGGAAAAATTATCTAATGAAAATGAGTCATTATAAAAGCTCTGCCAAGTTCTTACATATTCTTAATACTAATATTCTAGTAGTTTATTTAAGGATGAAATCATGGAATGATGACTTAAAATTCTGAGTCTTTTTCCATGGAAAATCTAATAAATATAGATTTAAATAAAAAATCCTGAATTATAAGTAACTTCAAGTGACAGTTTTTGTTGTTATCCAATATCTTTTTATGAAAACGGTCAGCTATATACTTTAGTAAATTGCTACTTTTGTAAGAAAATACTTTTCTTAACTATATTGTACTAAAAACAAACTTTAAACAGAATATCATATATATGCCCAAATATAAGGCTAAGATTTTCCCCATAAACCACAGATGGAATCATCTCATATTTAAGTCTTTTCAAAGCTCTTTTACAAGGATTTCTATTGATTATTTTGAACAACAAATACATGCTTGGAGAAGATACTGAGCCCAAAATAACTCAATCAATGTCATTTCTGAATGTTTATAGAGGTCTAGTGGAAGAATCAGTAAGACAGAAGTAAAGATGATGTACTCTGGCAAAACGGATGAGATGATTCAAGAGGCTCCAGGGATGAATGACAGATACTAACAATAAAGTTGCATATGAAAATGTGAATATAACTTTCATGAAGTAGGAATAGGGAAAAGGATTTCTAATTTAATGTACTTTGTATAATATATGTGTTATTAACTAAATAAACTGAGTATTAGAAACAAAGCACATGGCTATGTCATACACACTTACCTGAAACTTCAAATATTCAAGTTGGTTATGAAATTACATTTTGAATCTTCTCATGAGCAAAATGCGTATATTGAAGCATACGTATCATATGTAATTAAAATATTTTCCTTAAAAGAAATTGAGTTATTTGTGACTAGCATACCTCTTGAACTACTATTAACAGTGTTCTTTTCTTTTTTTGTTTCTCTGTAGGACTGGTTCAAAACAATCACTGTACTAGTTTCTTCCAGTAAAGAGTTCTTCCAAAAATAAATTTCATAGAGTAAATTTTAAGAAACTGTTTAACACATATGCAGCTGTTACTTTCAAATTATGTTAATTACTTGAAACACTTATTTGACAGTCATATGTAGTTAAAAATAGTTTCCATTTAAGTTCTAAGTTATGCAAATTATTCCACAAAAATTAAACTGCATTTCTGGAGAAATGCCATCTGGCAGGAACTAAGAGACTGGAAAACTATAGTGAACAATAACAATGTTTCTTTTTATCTACGTGGTCTATGAACAAGATGCAGATATATGGATTAATAATAAAACCCAGAGGTATATCTGTGGGTATACAAGTACATGAAGAAAGCTTTAAATATTTGAGCCACAGTGCTAAAACATCAAAAACTATGACATTTTCAGCAATGCTGACTGACAAAACTCTCTGCAGTGACAGAAATGTTCCCTGCTGTCTAAAGTGATAGTGTGGCCACATGTGGCTAATGAGCACTTGGAATAGGGCTAGTGTGACCAAGAAAGTGAAGCTGGTTTGTACTTATTTTCAATTAATTTAAATGTGGCAAGTGGCTACTCTTCTGGACAGTGCAGCTCAGGACAGTCATGATTCCCATTAGGTGCTTACTTAGGTAAATATGGCAGGGCCACTGGAAAACAGTGAGCCTAAAAATTTTATCTTATTTTGAGACAGTTCTAAGTCAAAGGTCTTACAGGTCACCATCATAATCCTTACAATTAGTTTAGCTAGAAAAACATTCTACTTTCTAAAAATCAACAAAAAGAAATTTTGAGAGATGGTACATGGACTTTAGTTCGGTGCTGTTTTCTAACCACAGTGGACAACATCAACGACAGACACACAGCCCACAAAAAACACAGACACAAAACAGTAGTAAGTCAAATATCTATACTCATGAATTAACTATTTGCATTACATACAGAAATAAGTGTTTGTGGCTTTAGAGAGGGAGAGATAAACTGGTCCCTGGAAAGGTTGTTACACTTCTTTTTTGGAAAGCTTCTTAAAGTAAGAGGACTAGAAAAATGTAAATATATATATAACAAATAGAGTATAATGAACCCAAATATACCTGTGACCCAGCTTCAACAATTGTTAACTCAACCAAACTTGATTCACCCATGTCCCCATGACCCAAGTATCATTTCATATATGTTGATTTTTAATTAGTCTCCTCCAAAAAAAGGAAAAGTACTTGATTAATTTATCAGAGGGAAAAGGCATGTCAGGGAAAAGAACTGATGTATTGGAATTATAAACTTAGGGGCTATCGTGTGACTGAAGGCTAAAGTGAGAGTGAAAGGAAAAGGGACCAGGAAAGAGGGTGCACAGATGGAAGAAGCCCTCCGAACATAGGTGAGCAGCTTTATTTTAGTTTAAATCACAACAGCGATACCTGGTACAAGTGTTAGAAGAGAAAGAGTTACATAAAGGAAACAAAGTTTACTTTGTGTTATCATGGAAGTCTGACCTTAGAAGTACTGAGGGTAAAATGTTTGAAAGGAACTTGCAATGCTTAGTAGTTTACTTATCTGTTCAAATAAACACCTTTTCCACAAGCTAAAAAGGGAATGCTCACCCATTTTAGGAAAAGCCTCACTGGTGAATATTTAACTACGGTTTATTTTTTTAATACTTAACTTTTCTCTGACTTTTACACAGAACTGTTAATGGTAGAATAATCCTTTTGATCTCACTTGTGAAACTAAGAATATCAATAATATGAAACTAATACTACATTTCAAAGTTTGTTTGAATTATACTTTTATTTTAAAATTACTGCTAATTTTAAGACACACAATTATCATGTCAAATATAAAAGATCCTAACTGAAAATAATGACTAAGGTTTTTCAAGAAGTACCTAAGGATATTTAGTCTTTGTGGAAAGAGGGGTAGTGGAAGAATAATGGGGGAAGAGTGGAGGTGAGAAGGAGTGAGGACATTAGAGACATGATTTTGGGAAGATAATTTTGGGAAGATTTCAAAAAAAGGAAGAAAAGACAAGCCAGTCTTTAAAATTACAGAATCACAGCTTACTTTTTTGGTTTTCTGGAAGTAGAGTTCAGGAAAAGCATGAAACCAGTAAGCCAACTGTGATATGTAGAAGAACTTCATTTGAAATCTGCACAACACAAGAAAGCAAAAAAATACCTTATAAAGCATAGTATTTTTAAAGAATAAAGTAAATACAAACACTGGAAACAAACCAAGATATACTAAGTAGCTCTTTGTGTTATCATTCCAGGTCGCCTTACAGTACTCTGAGTACCTTTACACAACTCTCCAACAGCTACTTCCCCTGTCTCCCTAGGATATTCCAACCATCAGTCAATTCCTCTGGATTAAACAGCAGAACATTAATAAAGCAAATCCATTATCTGCAGAACCCTGTTAATATACAAGCTAGCTGGGAGGAAGCAGAGCCCCTTGTCTATTAGTTAATTAATACAGATTAGTATGTCATGTTAGCTAATGAAAATATAAGGAACATGACCCTGAGGGAATCAAATTACAGATCTTAAGGTTCATCAAAAGGGGAAGCAGAAAGGGCAAAAGACTCAAAGAAAAGCAAAGGCGTGCAGATCAACAAGCACCTGAAATTGGGATAATCCCAATTGCAAATATCCCTTGGCTTTTTTTCTTAGGGAAATATGGTAACCCTACCTGGTTGAACACAGAGAGCCCCAAATAAAATGGAGGCAAACAAGGAATAAAGAGAGGAAAAGGGCATAGAAGAGTTCCTCAGGAGATATATCCTAATCTTGTCTAGAATAAAGTCTCCTCTTTACATTATGGTCCTCCAGTCCTCTTTTTTCTCTTTATTTTCCCTTCACCCTCCCCTTTAGAAGTCTGAAACAGAAAACACAAAGCCAATCTGAAACATTTGGGGGGTGAGGGAGGTATACCATTCCATATAAATATGATGTTTGTAATCACACTTTACAGTTTATTCAATTAATGTAATTTTTAAAAGTCAGAATGACTCAGCAGAGTGGGTATTATTGCTGAATTTAAAACAAAGATATGCATGGTCATATTATTCTCTTCATATCTTTTCCTCCAATTCTCCCATCACAGTGCATTTAATGCATATTGTCTAGGTGATGGGCACCTACAGTTTGGCACAATGAAGAATATTTAGTATAAAGAGATAGTTCCTACTGCTATCAAGAGATGTAAGAGTCTTGATGGGCATGGGCACAATGTAAGACTTACATAAACCAGACAGGATAGAATAGTCAAGACAATTTATAGATACTACATAAAATATTATACACCAAAAGGACAAACTCAGGAAAGCAAAAGACAATACAGGCTCAAATAGCAAGGAAAATAAATAAGGAATAGTTGTACTAGAGCTGGGCTTGAAGGATGAGTAATTTAGCTAAATGTCTTTACAACCACTGAGCTTCTTACAGCATTGTACATAAACCTTGGGGGCTATAAAGATAAAAAAGAAAATTTCTACCCTCGTCTTCAAGCTTATAGTATAAGAAGATAAGAAACAGGAGTGAAAAGTGACTGAAGCAAAGAAAAAGAGCAAAAGTATGGAGAAGATGGTGCAGTGAAGAGAGGAAAGGAGGGAGAAGAAAGGGAAAACAGTACTAAATTAAGATTATTGTTCAACTCAGTTTTCTCAAGCTAATAAACATGAAAAAAGCACAAAGGAATTCTTATGGCAGTGGACTGCCACAGACATACTTATTACATGAATTTATTTGCCTGAGGTGCTAAGGAGAAAAACAATTTGCTTAAAAGTGGCATAACCATGGGTCCTTAAGTAAGAAAAGACTGCAAAAAATGACTTACGTCATCAGGTCATGCGGATAAGCCCTCCATAAGATAGTTGGGTCTGAGATGTAGTTTTCCTAATAGAGAAGATGAAAAGTTAGCCTATGAGTATAATGCAGACTTAGAAAGTAAGACTACATGTACTGCACATTTACAATTCTCCATATAAGGCTCCAAAAAGCTTTAATGAAATCAAACATTTTAGTTGTCTTGTTTTTAATTGCATTGAATTGCTTGCTTTAAGCAAAGTGAAAATCACTATGCAAGACACAAAGTAAAAAATGTGTAATTCCTGGCCTTCAAAATTCTCACAAGCCAGTGAAGTAAAATATACATGTATGTAAATAATATAAAATAACCAAAATGTAATGGTACATATCAGAGATAAAACAGCTATGGGAGAGATGAATTCTGTCTTGGGTAATTAGAAGGGTTTCAGGAAAGATGCAGCCCCTGACAGGAGACAGAGAATCAAAGTATTGCCAAATTTTATAGGATCATGTCAACATCCTAACCAAACCTTTTTTACATAACCAAATTTATTGAAAATTGATGCAGATGTAAAAACAAAAAAACAAAAAAAAAAACTCAAGTGATTTATCATTAATATTTTCCCACTGAAACATAACACTTTGTTTTTAAAAATGTTACAGATTTTAAGCTGAAATTTATGTATATCTATAAAGTATCATCAAAGCAGATGGATATTTAAGATAGAACGAGCACTAGATTAAAAGGCTGAGTGTAGTCTCTCTCGAGGATTAAGTACTATACCCTGGAAAATTTACTTTGCCTATTTATTTATCTCTAATATGGTGATTAAAAAAATTATTTGTCCTGACAAACTCAAAAATACATAAACTCTGGAGTCTATATCAATTTAAGGGCTTGTTATTACTAATTATAAAATAGATCTTACCTTCTCCCATCATCAATTAGAATGACAGTTAAACATTTTGACAGCTTTAAGTGAAAAGTTATACATCATTTTAGGTTGCTTGGAAAATAACTGGACTGCTTTTAAAGGATAAAATGACTGGAAACATCATAAGTCATGTAACCTACTAAAAATATCAGACATCTGAGTCATTTTGCTAATACACAGATATCTGCAAATGACTATAAGATATAAAAACAACATTCAGACTGACTAAAAATGAGTAAAGCTTTCTCAAACATTAAACATTGCTTAAAATATTTATGCTTTATAAAAACTAACTAAAAGACTTATTGCTGAAACTTGATTTATACTAGTTCAATATAGCAGAATTCCTAACCTGAGATAAGAACAACCTGAGATAAGAATGCATGTGAGCATTAAAAATGGGACACTATTTTCTGTTCTGGGTATATAATGTAAATACGCTGCAAATACTATGTATGTTATGTAAATGAAAATTAAAGCATAGTACATACTTACAGATATTAGAATGAATGTGCCCCAAATACAAGAAAAAAGGTAGAATGCACTAAGCTGACCAGATTCATTAAACTTGCTGTGTTTTGTTTTGGAGAAATGCATTCGCCTGTTAATTTTCTAAAAATAAAAACAATCATTAGTAATCAGGAATATATTCTAAAATATATTTAATATATGATTATCATAGTACGGAGAGTCAGTATTTTACAAAGTCTAAGATTGTATACTTACATCCAACACATACTCTTGAATTATGGCATGAATAATTATCGCCACTAACATGTAGAAGAAAACTGTAGCCAGATCTTTGATACCATAGTAATAAAGGGACGATGATTCAGTAGCTTGTTCTTCTGAAGGCCAAAAAGGACAGGACACACACACACACAAAAATATACGTAAGATTATAAAAACAGCACTAAGTACAACATAGTTATGGAAACAAACAAAAGACTAACCCAATAAGTAAGTCTTACCAGATATCACAGGTAATTTGCTTCTGGACATCTTGAGTCTTAGGAGCAATGAAAACTGAGGAGACTATCTAGTGATCTAAAGTCTTAGAAATTACTCACAAAGACTTGACACATGTTAGTTACAGCCTTCGAAGACCAAAAAACAGGGAAGGGAAGCCACACTCAGATCCTTGGGAAGACTGTAAACCTGGCATTACCCTGGGAGTAAAGATTAGTTCACACTTAGATTATATCAAAATTATATTTGGCTGTCTTTTCAAAGAAATTTTGAAACTTCCTACTTTCTACCTTTCCTTTCAAACTAGACACTACATTATGAATCTGATGGAAAAACTGATTTAACCTACATTTGATTTAGTTTTGATCTATAAGCAGTAGAGACAGAGGCAACTGCTACTTAAAATTGTGTTTTTGTTTTTTTGTTTTTTTTTGAGAGGCCATCTCTCATATTTATTGATCAAATGGTTGTTAACAATAAAATTCTGTATAGGGGAGTCAATGCTCAATGTACAATCATTAATCCACCCCAAGCCTAATTCTCAACAGTCTCCAATCTTCTGAAGCATAATGAACAAGTTCTTACATGGTGAACAAATTCTTACATAGTGAATAAGTTCTTACATGGTGAACAGTACAAGGGCAGTCATCACAGAAACTTTCGGTTTTGATTAAAATTGTTTTTAAGCCCTGAAACTGCGCTAGTTTTTCAGAACAAATCTTACTCAAATATTTGTAAATTGCTGTAACTTTTCTCGAACTTTATGGGGACCATTTGGGTAAAAGAGCTTCAATCTTTTCTGGCATATTCAAATTTCAAAACATTTTGCCTCAGGGCAAGTTAACTGCCCAAATATGTTAATATTTTATTAATGAAATATCCCATCCTTCACCTATGGTAGTTAATTATATTACTGAATGTCACTACAATCAACTCCCAACATTCAGGAAAAAAAGCTTAAGAAATAAAACCTAAAAGTGTAGTTTGGATGCTATCAGGTAACTCCTAGAGCTTACTGACAATTATCTCTGATCAAAACTGTCAGCGGTAAAGCACAACAAAAAAGTGAAAATAAAATAGGCTTAAAAGGATTATAATTACAGGTCCAAAACATAACTCACAGGTCAGAAAAACTGAACCTCAACACTGTGCCTTTAGAAACCTTAAATGAACAATAGCACTTTAAAGAAATATAATATCTATTCTTAAAATTTTCTTACGAAAAGACTAGAGGGAAAAGAAGGCAAAAAAAAACACTCTTCTACAGAATTTCAAGCCCATTTACAGAAGTATACAATAAACATTAAACACAAAAAACTGCTTTTCATACAATGTATAGGGTGAAGTCAATCAAAAGCATCAGATCTTCTATTATAAAATCATCAAAATAATGTTGCCTAATCATGAATGAGATATGTGAAAATTAATGAAGAGCCTAATGTTCATGGAAATTTCCAAGTTTCTTTAACTTAACTCTTCTACTTATTAAATATAAAATTCTAAAAGAAAACTACCTACCTGTTGCAGGGAGGGTAACATTGTACTGAAGAGTAACAAAAATGATAGAGGCTTTTGCTGTTATCTAGACAGAGAGAAAAAAAAGATCAATTTGTGACCTTCTTTCAAATAGCACATCAAGGGAGAAAAACATGATCAATTCTGCCTCCAAATCAAACAACCAAGGGCATCCTGCAGCATCCTGACAGGCCTAGTAGGAATTCCTGATCATCAAGGAGCTGAGCTTGGGAGTTAATGTAATTCACTAGAGCATTCTGCAGTTTGGATGAGATGGTGTTAATTCACCCCTCACTTTAAGATTTCAAAAGAGGCACTGTGGTTTTAGTAAACAGTGATTTGACAAATAATGATTCTCTAATCTAGACATGTACAATTAACACAACTCCTATCAAGAAAAAAATCAAATGTAAATAGAAGAAAAGGAAGCACAGCTACCAAGACAAAATGGATCAAAGGTAGGGTATATGGTATGTGTCTGTCAATCTTCCATACACCTAGCACAGTTAAATTGTCTGACTATTGGTAAAGTTGTTAGAGAAGAAAAATGGAATGCTTATTCAGTATTTACAAGCACCAGGCAATGTGCTCAACCTTCAGGATAACAAAAAGATGAATGATATAATCCCTGATGACTGGGAGCTCAGTGGGGTCAGGAAGACAGGTTAACAAATTGTTGTAATATTGCAGAATCAGTGCCAATGGGTACTCAGGATAAACAACAAACTTCTTTGGTTTTTATTTTTTTCCTGGAGTGGGGAATGAGGCATGTTCTAGAAATGCTTCCACAGGATGTGGTGTGGAGTCCTTTTGCTGAAAAACGGAAGTTTCTAAGCTCATGAAGGGAATGAAGAATGCATAGGTAGAAGAAACAGAAAGTGCAAAGGTCAAGTAGTAGTAAACATGAGGTCTGGCATATGAATACACATCAGGAAGTGGCAGAAAAGCCTAGGAAAGCTATCAAGTGCTAGAAAGGGCCTTGTTTGCTGAGCTCAGTAGTTTAGATTTTTATTTTAGCATGTCCACAGAATGTTGAGGAGCAGGGAGTTCATTTGTGCTTTTTAGTTAGATCACTGCTTTGCGGTCTCCTAAGTGGTCTCTCAAAGCCCCTCATCCATTCTCCACACTGCAACCAGAAGCACCTTTTGCTCATGTGAACTCTCCCCATGCCCATCCTTCCTCTTCCCCAAACCCCACTCTGAAAATCCTTCACTAGATTCCCATCTTTCTAGGACAGAGAACAAAATCTTTAATGTGGCCCCTACAACAATCCATGGTTTGACCCCTCCTCTCTGCATCTCTAGGCTTATCTCAGACCCTTTCCTCCTGCTCCCTGCATCTTGCATTCCTCTCACTACAGAGTCTGTGCACATGCACTTCTAGCTAAACACTGCTGGAAAACCTTCCTCCTTCAGACCTCAATTCAATCACACCTTTTCAAGGAGGCCTTTCCTGTCTTCTTAGAGTTGGTCCTTTGTTATCTCAGAGAGTTGCGTTTCTTTCTTTCAAAACACACACTCTTGGTGTAATTATATTAATGATTTCTGTCCAGTCATTAGTGAGCTACCTAAGGGCTGGGCCCATGCCTGTTTATGCTCATCACTATATTATATGCTTAGAGAACAGCATGGGGCCTGGCACACATAGGTGATTAATAAATATTACTGAAAAAATACTAGGTAGGATATAAATTCAAATAAGTATGCAAGTCAAGTGTAAGACTTCTGTAAGAGACCACATGAAAGAATTTAAGGCCTGAACTGAGGCAGTGGTAGTGGGATAGACAGAGTATTTTTGAAGCAGCATAATGCTTGGTAAGGAAGAGGGAAGATTATGTATTGATGCTTACATCTTGAATTAGGTAAAAAGTAATACTATGTGGAATACAGGAGAAAGAGCAGGTTTTGGGGGAAAGATAAAAAACAGTTTTAGAGAAACCTGCATTTCTTTGAGATACACAGGTAGAAAGACCAACAGGCAGCTAAAGCCTAACCTTGGAACTTTGAGGAGGAGGCCCTACCTTAAAGATTCAGGAGTCTCTATTTACAGACAGTAGTTGAAGCTGTGGAAGAAAGTACAGAAATCATCTAAAGAGAATGTACAGTATTTGTAGACAAGTAGGACATTAGAACTGTGGAGAAAGCAGAGAAAAAGCTGGTGGCAAAATAGGAAATGGTCAGAGAGAAAGGATTAAGAGGTTTTCTCTCAAAGCCAAGGGGGAAACATTTTAAAAGGTGTAGTTAGTAAAACCAAAATTTCAAAAGAGACATGGCATGAAAAGAGAGCAATGGACTGGATGATTTAAAAAGTCATCAGTGGTCATAGCTTGAGTGATTCCAGTGATGATGAGAGCAAAAGCTACATCACAGTGGTCAGAAAAACCTAAGAGGAACAAAGTATCTAGTCATAGATGCCACATCAAGATTTATGTTGTTTTTATAAGAGAGACTGAGCTTGTGTGGGGGCAATCAGGAAGGTGCCAGGGAAAAGGGAGAAGTTAAAAATATAAGGAGATAAGGGATAGAAAGATCTGGTAAGGAATGAAATATAAGGACAAAGCTAGAAATCAATCTTGAACAGTTTTCTTCTTAAGGTAAGAAAGAAGGTAGCAAAGGATGTGACAGGTAAGTTCAAAAGGCAGGCAATGAAAATATTTACATCTGTAAAACTCTCATTTTCTCTGTGGGGGTAAAAAAACAACGTCATCTGTTAAAGAATAGTAGGAGACTTGAATGACGAGTATTTACATAGTCTTATAGGGAAAGAGTTGGCCAGGAAAAAGTAAAAAGATCACTGGGTGTTATTGATGTCTGAGGTATAAACCTTTGATTTATACTGTTATCTGGCAGCATGAGTGTATGACTTTCTCTGGTAACCTTTAGTAATCCATGAATGGGGAGGCACAGAAAAGGCAACTGGGCTGCATCCATAGTCTGCTTACTTGCAGGGCAAATAGGAAGAAAGACCAAGAGGGGAAGGGAGCTGAGGGCTTGGTGAGTGTAGAATGTGGTTAAAGTCTTCAGGAAGAAAAGCTAAGCAATGATGAGACTAATACATTGGAGAAAAGGAAAGGAGGCCAAGGCACCATAAAAGCTTGGAGCAGGTGGGAGCAGGCAGGGAGGTGAGCAACATGTTAAGTTGAGGCTGTGCTCTGCTATACTGGAATTCAGGAACTGGAAAAAAGGCAGGCCCGAGTGATACAAGTCTGGGAAATGGCCACTAAAGTAAACTGCTTAACTGGGGTAGATACGTAAAGGTCACTTAAATAGAAAATTCCAGTAAGGATTCTGTATTACATCTTGGGTCATTCACATGGATGCATTAGAGCAGAATGATATAACATGAGTTTTCAAGGTATCACTGTTTTCATGTGATTATTTTAAATAAAATTGATTACTAAATTTCATTTTTAACATCTTTGATTAGACTTGATACATGTAAACACACAGACACTGTCTCTCTTTATATCCCTGTTTCTAGTTTGGAAACAGGGTCACCTGAGGTCACCACTACCATTGCTAAGAAAAGTTTCAAGAGTCCTTTACAAATGACAAGAGAAATTCTTCAAAGATAAATTTAATAACAAATTTCAAAAGCAACAAAATTAGATTATCTTTTTATGCTAGGCTTCTAAATAAAATTAAAACCTGGCCTCCAGCTAAGAGAAAAATACCAATTATACATTCCAAAGAAGTTTACAGAAAAACTAAACCAGTAGTTGTGCTCCTAGACATTTCTAGGCATAAGCTCCAACCCCAGCTAGCATTCTTTAGTTAAATACTAGTACTACAATTAATAAATAGTAAGGTAAATTACTTTGGAATAAAGTATACAGAAATTTATAATGCATTCAAAAACAAAAGTACCTGAGTCTATGACAGTTTTGGACATTTATAGCACTGCTCTCCATTTACCAGAAAATAATGAGTTTTATTTGGATATACCTGAAATAGGTTACCACAAACTCTAATGAATTATCTAATTTTATGTTGTATGCAATATGGTGAATATCATACTATTTCCTTAATCAAATAGTCAACAATAGGGGTTTGGTCTTCTTGTCATACAGAGATGTTAACTATTTTGTACTTGTTAGAGCAAAGTGTGACATTACTACACTGACTAGATGCCTGAAAGATAAAACAGTTTCTGGATATCAAATTCTACTTTTCCAGAAGCTTACATAAAATTTTCTTGAAAAAAAAAGAAGGAGGAGGGGAGTTAGCATTAAGGCAGGTCATGCTTAAAAACAAAACATCTTCAAAATTATTCCATGGTAGCTGTTAATTATAAATGTCCCCCAAATCTGAATGGCACAAACTAGACGGCTGAATATCTGGAAAATAACTTCCTTCCAGAAGAATATATTCCTCTTGGAAACTCCTAACTCCTCACTCCTGTTCTAGATACTCACTTTCAGAAAGCTTCCCAGTCATACCCTTACATTTTTCAACCAGCCAGATGTTCCTCACTCAATTATGAAAGCCATTAATTACAGACCATCATATGCATTACGTGGACATTATGTGACTGTACTAAAACCATGATTTCAAAGATTCATAAGCAATTCTCAGTGACATGAAGTTTCCTGGAAATCGAACTTACATTTCCCCAAAACATCCTATTTCTTTATCAACCTTTTTGGGGTATATATAATCTCTTTGGATGCTCATTACTGGACCTTTTCTCTCAAATAAAAATGCTGTCTTCTATTTTCCAACTTTGATAAATAACTAATGAAAAATAATAGCTACCATTTATGGCATGCCTCCTATAAGCCAAGCACTGAATTAGGCATTTACATGTTAATTTAATTCTTGAAGTGACCCAAAGAACCCCAAGTTACAGAACAGGAAGTTCTGCAAAGTTAAATGACAGGCCCTAGATCCCCCATTGAGCAAGCTGCAGAGCTGTAACTTGAAAATGGATCCTTTTAGCTCCAGAATCTATGATTCTACAGTGTATCTACACTGATTCTTCATTTGGCCTACTAAAACAGTATCTGCTATTGCTTCATCAATTTTGCCATAAATCCTTTGACATTTCCTTGATATACTTACACAAAAGGCTTAACAGGTTCTACTGCAAAACATCAACATTGTATTATTCTAGCACAAATACTGTAATTCTATGACTACATTAATTTTCAGATTCAGCAGCAGTTATATTAAAAGTCAAATAGTAAAACTAGCCTAGTCAAATTTTTCCTGTATGTACATACCATACTTTCAAATACCAAAACTTTAACATATGGTTAAGTAAAATGTACAACTTGCACAAACTTCCCTCTTGTGTATACTACTTCAATGCTCTCTTTTGAACTAAAACTTCTATTTAGATATTTCTTATGCTTAGATTTGTCAATTTTATAAATTTCTATAAAGAAAATCCAAAATCAAAACAATTAACATGTGATGCAAGGTATAGGCGGCAAACTTCTCTAGAAATATGAGAATGCTAACATTTAAAAGCACAATTATACCATTTCTAAGGATCAGGATTTTTGGTTTTTATATTTCATTTCATTCAAAGCACTGCAAATATGCCTTGTAGATAGTGTTACTCTTAAACTATATTTTTAAAATCAGGAACTCTTACCATGCAGAACAACTTAGGCAAGTTTCTAAAACTGTTTAAAATACTGTATATACATAATTATTACTTTAATATCAGAGCAGAAAGTATATATAGATGTAAAATTAAATGAACACAAATGTTTAGCACTGCATTTTTAATATCATATATTCATTTAATATTTCAAAAAACCATCAGATGACTTTACCCATGTTATGTGATCCTTGCAACAGTGGCTGTGAGAATAGCACAGGTGATGTTATTTCCTTACATAGAACAGAGTAATTGAGGCTCAGCCTTGGGTCACCCAGTAGATAAGTATCACAGGACCAGCCTCAAACAAAGCCAGGGACTTAAACGTTAATTTCCTTCTACCTTTCCCCTTTCCTTCCACCACTACCTCCTTAGTGGTAGTGGACTTTAGTGGTAGTGGGCTAAGTGGACATAAATGACACTATCAGCAATTCAGTAAATCTGTATCTGGGCCAAAAAAAGAGAGCCCATTTGAAGAGAAGTGAAAAGAAATTAAAATATTTACCTATAATAACAGTTAAAAAATTCACCTGGGCTCCATTTAACAAATATATTCATTTTTTTGGTGACTGGCAATCTCATACCACCAGTTTTTCTCAAGAATTCTTAATGTCACTCTTCCAACAAATTCTTTTAAGCAAGTCCTATATCTCAAGCACTATTCTAGGCACTGCAGACGGACTAGTAAAAACCCCCAAATTTCTTCCCTTACTGAGGTTACATTCCAAGGGGAAAGAGATAAAAAATAAAATATTTAGTATGTTTGATGAAGCCTAAGAGCTAAAAAGAAAAAAAGGAAAATAAAATAAGGAATGGGCGTGTGCATCAGGGAGCGAGGGAAGGAAAACCGCAGGATGTTAAACGTTCGCCTTGCAACGTTTATTAGCCACATTCAACAGCTGTTAAATAAGTAGTCAAAACATTAGATACGTGGGATGAGAATTTACACACTCCTGACATTTCTATCCCCTCATACGTCAAGAAACAAAAAGAAAATTGCTCGACTCCTTGGCTCTGCTGTTCAGAACCTCGATTTCTGTATCAGACCTCGTTTCTTTAAGGAAAAGAGCAAGTGCCACGGCAAAAAGTTCGATAACTGGTATTAACACCACTTTGGGAGACAAGAACCCACACAATCGGGTGTGCCTCGGCGTGCTGAACCCGAGGCAGTCCTCGCAGCCCAGCGGCCGCCGCCCTTCCAGGAGACTGCGGACGCCCGGCTCCATCTGTTTCTAGTTCGCCCCAAACTCGGTCCTACAAGAGGCCCCCACGGCACGGGGCGCTCTCCGGCCGCCCGAAGCCCGGCCTCCACTCTTCCCCAGCCTCACCGCCCGATGCGCACGGCGCCGCCGGCCATCCCCTCACCCGCTCACTCGCCCAGAGCCAGCTCGGCAGCCGGGGCCGCCCCCGCTGCCCGCCGGCCCTTCGCCGGCTGCCACGTAACCCTTCGCGGGAACCAGGAACTGCGCGGCGCGGCCGGCGGGAGGGGCGGCGGCGGGAGGGGAGGCGTGAGCGGAGTCCGGGGACGACGCGGCGACCCCCAGTCCGCGCGGGCGGCGGCAGGCCCGCCGGGGTTCCGCACCCCTGGGACGGCGCGGGGCCGGGCAGGCCCGCTCCTCGCGGCCAGGGGATCGCCACCTTCCCGGCCCGGCTCCGCCGCGGTCCCGGGCCGAGGGGCTGAGGCTGGAAGGCTGGTGAGGGGCGGCAGGGCGCGCGGGCGGCTGGGGCGCGGGGCGGGCTCACCTCGAACATGAGCCCCAGCAGGAAGACCATCGCCACACAGGAGACTATATCCGCGTGATTCTGCAGGATGAATTCGTGGCTCAGGACCGGGGGACTCTTGGAGCTCCTCTTGCGAACCGCCATGGTGAAGCCGCCGCCCGTGCCTGCAGGTGCTGGCGCCCCGGCTCCGCTCTTCCCAGCTGCTCACCGACAAGCTACCGCCGCTGCCTCCCCCTGGCTGCTCCTTACAGCCCCGTCGCTGCAGCTAGCTGGGGCTTCACTTCCCATCCCAGAGCCAGTACGCAGCCGCCGGGGCAGCCCGGGGGGGCGGGGGGGGGGAAGGAGCGCACACGAGAGGTGAGCATGCGCACTGACGAGACGGCGCTGGCTCGTGCAGCGGCCGCCCTTCGAAGCCCACAGCGCCTCCTGGGGACCGGAGGTCGTAAGCCCGCAGCCCGGCCAATGCTAGGAACCTGAGCCCCGCGCCCCCTGCTCCGCGCTGGGGCGGGGTTGGGAGTCGTGTGAGCCATGAGTTTCCGGCGACTAGTTAGGTTAGAAGGTGGCGGAGTCCGCTGGCCTTCCCGCCTTCCTGGCCTTCCAGAGCTTGGGTGTCAGTGCCTGCTTCCATGTTGATTGTCACTTGTTGAAAACCCCTGCCACCAAGATAATCTAAACATACGACTACAGCCTAAATACACAAGGGTACGGTATGTTCTTCATTTTTATCGTCTGCCTCAACTATTAACCTAAAAGAGTTATTTAAACACTCCTGGGCACTTTTTTCTATTCTTTGAACTAGTTTTTTTTAAAAGAACAGGATCCCACCTACGAATCCCCACTCCTATACCAATTCCCCACCCCCTGGGTCTCCAGTTGAAGACACTGGGATCAGTTTGGGTTACTTGCTTCATATTTACTAATGCTTCATAGTAATATCCAAGGAGATGGTATAAAAGGTTTGTGGATTGGACATGTCCTCTAATTTCATCTTTCTGCCCAAACCAAGACGCCTTTGTATTCTTCTGATGAATTATACCACTGTTGATGCATTTGCCAAATCTAGAAACCAAAATCTTCCTGGACTGAGCCTTTCAGCATCCATCCACATCCAAACTATTACCAAACCCAGGCAATTCTGTCCCCTTCCCTCTTCTCTCCTCCCATTACCATAACCCCAGGAGGGGACTCACCTTTGGCCTACAATATTAAACTCTGTGTAATCATTTAGTGGTCTAAAGGAACATGGGTTTTTGAATCATAATTCTGCCATTTATTACTTATATGGGCATGGATAAGTTACTTAATCTCTGTGAGACTCAGTTTCTTCATTTGTTAAAGAAATGTTTTGGGCATCTACCATATGCTAGGCACTGATGATACAGAATTGAATGAAAAGTACAACTGAATCTATTCTGGTGGGTTTTCATTCTAGTTGGGGGGAAGAATATTAAAACAAGATTTAAAAAGTGAAACTTGTTAAATTGAGATGAGGGTCCCAAAGGAAACTAAAGCAAGGGGAAGGGGAAACCTGGTGAAGTTATATTTGCCTGAAGACCTGCAGGAAGTCAGGGAGCAAGCCATGTGGATGTCATCTAGACAAAGGAGATCCTGGTGTACCTACTTTAGCAATTAAACAGGATGATTCAAAGAAAGGCTTATGGAGGGCTCTAAATGTTAGCTGTAATTGTTTTCCTCCTTTCTGTTAAAATGACACTAGTTTCACTTATCTCCGAATCACCTTCCAATTTTTGCATTAGAATGATGCTTCTAACCTCAAAATTTTGTAGTGATTTCTCTTTTCCTTTATGGAAAGCTAGCATGACTAAATAACCCATTATGATTTGGTTCCTGTATACCCAAACAGGCCCAAACCCTGCCTCTATAGGCCCTGGTCTATTTTACCAGCATTAGTGACTTCACACACTATACACCCTGTGACATACTCTCTTCCCATACTCTCCTAGGACTAGCTGTGCCTGCTGCTGCTTCTGTCTGGAACGTTTTCTCCTCTCATACACCCAACACTCTGCTACTGTTCCCTTGCCTCATTCAAACGTGATCTCTTTGGATCCTTTACTGATGTTCATTCACAGACATAGGCAATCTGAGTCTTATGATTCAAATGTATTTTTTTAAACAGCTTTATTGAGATATAATTTGTATCACATAGTTCACCTATTTCAAGTGTACACTTTGATGATTTTTCGTATATTTACAAAGTTGTGCGACGATTACCATATTCTGACTTTAAAACATTTTTATCATCCCTAAAATAAACCTTATACACATTAACAGTCACTCTCCATTTTCCCTCAGAGTCTCAGCAGCCCTTGGCAACCACTAATCTACTTTCAGCTCACTAGATTTGCTATTCTGAGATATAATGTGAATAGAATTGTGGTCTTTTGTGACTGGCTTCTTTTACTTAGGATAATGTTTCTGAGGTTTATCCTTCTTGTAGCAGGTACCAATACTTCATTCCTCTTTACAGCAAAATAACATCCACGGGATCACCTCTGACAGGCCTAGTCACCAAACTGGGGCTTAATACCAAACCTAATTTCAGTTTCAACCTCCCTCACAAATGTATCTATAAATTACTAATCTATAAATTTCTAATCAGCATCCATAAGATTATGTCCCATGTGCCCTCTCCATCCCCAAAGGAAGATGAGGTAATCCAACTACTAAGACCCTTTTGTCCCCAAATGAAGGTGGCCTCACACAAAATAATCCTTTTTTCTGTTTATGACTTCCTTGTCCTGGCTTTAAAAACCTCTCCTTTTCGATAACCTTTTGGAGAATCTTCTTGTTACTAGAGGGGATGCTTCCTGATTCATGAATCACTTAATGAAGCCAATTAAATCTTCAAATTTACTTGCCTGAATTTTGTTTTAACGTTAGCAATTATCATACTGTATTCTAATTGTCAGTCTGCCTACTAGATTAGTGCTCCTCAGGAATGGGGAGTCTTCTCCTCTTTGTATATCCTACTATTTGGTACTATGCTGTCAAATTTTTAGTGCTCAATATTTTTATTGAGTGAATAAAAAGGACAATGGTTCCTCGTGGACTAGAATACAACCTTAAGATAGTTTAGCCAATAAGCAAATATAAAAATGGATTGACTCTACAAAGTTACCCATTTTAAAGCTATTTAAACAGCACCTGCAATGCACTAAGTATGGCCTAAGTATGAGGGATATATAAGTCTGTGAACAAGACAGACTTAGTCTTTGTTCTTGAAATTCATTTACAGGTATCCCCCACCATTTGAAAGTTCACATTATGCCACTTGCCTTTCACAAAAGGCCTACATCAGTACCCATTTCCACTAATTGAAGGAAATTTGAAGGAGGATTTTAGCTTTTATGGAAAAAGGCAAAAAAGCAAAAATAGTGTTGAGCACTTGTTCTGCAGTGAGCCATTCCAGAGGGAGTGTGCCTGAGCAGGGAGGCGGGACCACCAAGCTCCTGGGAAATATACTCATCATCTCAGCATCAACTGCCCGAGCTGTGATTTATTTTTGGGACCCATTAGCAAGATGTATTTTAAGGTAAAAGATAAGCCCAAGAGAGGTTATTTTTTGGGTCTGGGAATGCTTCAAAAATGTTTCATATAAAAGAATGGGTGTTTTCAGCACTTGCTGGGTGCAGGGTGCAATGGAAGTGTTCCAGATCTTTTGGAAATTAACTGTTGTACTAAAGTGAGTTTTAAAACTAGATTGCTTTCCAAACCTTACAATCTAATTATTTTCCACCCTTTTCTGAGAAAACACTCCCCCTGGTCTTTCTTCAGTTGCATAAACCCACCATACTCTGGTCAGTCATGGGATTTGAGATTACCATCAGATTTGGCAAGACAGAGGTTGTGTGGTTGTGTCAGTTTGGGTAATCCAGGAAACAGATGCTAAGACAGAGTTAAGACAGGGAAGGAGGGCTGGGCAGGAAGAACTACAGACTGAGGTGCAGCTTGAGAAAGTTTTGGTCATCCAGGTGGGGAGCTGCACTGGGCAGACATGACAGGTCCTTCTACCCCTGCTGTGGTCAGTCAGGGCCTGGGGCTCCCATGGTGCCCCCCACTGGGGATGGCATCTAGTGCACAAGAGGAGCACCCACAGGAAAAAGGCGGGAGAGCAGAGTTTGTGGACAGGCTGGCATGGCAAGATAAAGTTGTCTTCTGATTGCTTCTGTTTTCTTAGTAAAATATGAAATGAAATCATCAGGAGTGGGGATGGTATAATAGAGTATGAAGAGAGAATGGGGTAAAATTGTGGGAGGGTGAATAGATTAGGGGAACATAATCAGACAGCAGAGCCTACCTGAGACTTGCAGACATAAATTTAATGTGAGACAAGTAAGCAGAGTCACTTAACTGTCTCCAGTCATATTCTCCTGCTCCAATACAGGTGTGAGGGAGGCAGAGAGTTGGTTTTGCCAGGCCTGTATGAAGGAGGGCCAGGATGTTGAGAATGTATGAAGGAGTGGGCAGGGGTGACGAAGTGCAGGCTGTGAGGGGTGGTTGTGCTCCTGTGCTCTGTCCCCCCAACCCCAAATCCACCTTTTCCAGCTGTGAAAGGCAAACCTTTGCAGACTGTATCACCTGGGGCTCCCTTGCCCTCTGAGTTCTAGTTGAGTTTAGCTAAGGGAAGGCACTGGCCAATAATCAGAGGTGGATTTTGGGGATTTGTTCTCCCTTGATCATTCCTGTGTTCTGTGGCCACAGCCCTTGTCAGGCAGCCTTTCTGTCACTGTTCCAGCTCTCACTGGGCCTGAGACCTCAGCATCTTCCCTGCCTCTTCGGGTTGTTAGTGGCAAGGGCCTCCCACATTCCTAGTCCCCAGGAGCAACCCAGCCCCTGTTGGTTCCCTTAGCCTTGCTCCTCCTCTGGGAAGGGCCCTTCATTAAACTCCCTCCAGTTAAACACATCTGAGCATGCCACCTGCTCCTTGCAGCTCTCTGACAAATGCAGAGGACAGAGAAGTAGTGCTTGGGCTTCTGAACTGGCGGCACCCATGGTGATGAAGGTTGTTGGAAGGGAGCTAGTTGGCTGAGGAGGAAGTGGTCAGGAAGCAGGATGCTGGCAGAGAATTCAGAGGTCGTGCAGTCATGGGCAAGAGATGGCGAGGGAGTGATGTAGGGAGTTGGTGGCTGAGGAGGACAGAGGAGGAACTCACTGGAAGTGAGGATTCAAAACCCCTAGGAGGCCAGGGTGCTCAGCACACACTTTACCTGAATATTTAGTCACCAGGAATGACCTGGAGAACAGGAAGGGAGCCAGAGAGTGAGCCAGGCACTGACATTTGGCACAAATGAAGAGAAGTCAGAACAGGCAGCAGATAATCATGTAGTGGGAGGCATAGTTGGATGGTATGGGCTTCCAGAAGAGCTGGGGTTCTCAGTGAGGGAGAACTATTTGTAAACAGCCATGAGAATCATGAAAAACACCCACCCCACCAATAGGTATGTGGGACGTGGGAGAGAAAAAACAGCCACCTCCTGAGATAGTACTTGGGAAAGCAGGTTTCACTTTTTAGTTAGAGCTGCAGCCAGGTTTGTGCACAAGAGGGTGAAGAAAATACTCAGAAAGTGGTGAAAGGTGTGGAGGATTTGACAGAGGACACAGCTGGGGTTCAAGGGGATATAGTGAAAGGCTCAGTGGGCAGAGGGGGGTGCTTTTAGCCTAATTCAAGTAAGAGTATGAACAGAGCCATGTGGGGAAGAGAATGTGGTGAGGATGGATGGCACAGGGGGCAGGGAGGGTTGTTTGCCCCTAAGGTTATCAAGGCAGAAAGGGCTCTGTTGCATGGGGGAATTATCCTGGTGGTCTTTAGGGGAAAGTGGGGAATCCAATTTCAGTTCCATTTTAGCTTGGCCTATTAAATTTAGAAGGAGATTGTTTTGAGAGAAATCTTCTGCATCCGGGGATGTTTTGTTGCCCTTGTCTAGCTTGGATTAATACTTAGTCTATAGGCACACACCTGATCATCTACATTAGCCCTCTTACAGCATTAAACTATGTTTTCTACCTTTATCTTGCATTTACCTACCACTTCAGCATTTTATTAAAAATAATAATAATAATAATAAGGGAGAAATGTGGGATTCAGCATTTTATTAAAAATAATAATAATAATAATAATAAGGGAGAAATGTGGGATTCACATATAAATCAAGTATAAAAATCAAATGAATAATCATATTTGACTTGATTGTTTATAGTTCATGATGCGTGATCAAAACCAAAAGTTTCTGTGATGACTGCCCTTGCACTGTTCACCATGTAAGAACTTATTCACTATGTAAGAACTTGTTTGTTATGCTTCGGAAGATGGGAGACTGTTGAGAATTAGGCTTGGGGTTGATTAATGATTGTGCATTGAGTCCCCTATACAGAATTTTATTGTTGTTAACAACCATATGATCAATAAATATGAGAGATGCCCTCTCAAAAAAAGAAAAAAAATTTAGAGGGAGGGATGACTTCCATTAAAATCCTCTGAGGGTGAGTCGTAGTGGTGGGGAAGGTGTTCTTACAAGGCCCTTGGGGGCTCTGGAGGCCTCTCTGAGCAGACTGATCACTCAGTTGTGTCCAGTGCAGTGCTGGCTCTTACATACAGTAACCATGTCCTGGGTAAGTAACTTTTTGGCAAGTATATCTTGGGCCCTGAAATACTTGGATTCTCAGGATATTTTCAAAAATTTAGAAAAGGAAAAAAGGCAGATTATGTGGATTTGGGTCTATTCTGAAAAATCTGTGGCATAGAGTTGCTGTAATTATGAAAAATATGAAAGAAACAGAAAGATGATGTTTGCCCTCAAAGAAGTTCTCTCTAGTTGGCCATAAAAGAAATATATAAGAATGAAAAACACTTCTGAGATAATGTTAGAGTCAGTTCAAGAAGTGCCTAACAGAAGTAAGAATCGACAGGGGACTGTTGGATTTCAACCTCTGGACAAAGGGTTGAAGAATAAGAAAACTTTGTTGCATACCAGCTATGTTCCAGGTATTTTGTTTTAACATAGGTTATATCATTTAGTCTTCACAGAAACTCTGTGAAATAGGGTTATTATTTTAGTTTAGAAATGGGGAAACTGAGGCTCAGAGAGATTAAGTAATTTGCCCAAAGTCATAGGGCTAGTAATCTGTCTGTTGAACCCATTCTTATTTCATATAAATTGTCCTCCAGGAGATTCACTTGCCAGAAGGATCCTAAACTTCCAGAGAGCAATGATTCTCAACCTAATCCGGTCAAGAGACTGAGGTTCCTGCCTTAATAGAAACACACAGTCCATTTTTAAAAGAAAGCAGGTCACTTATCTGTTTACATGCTATTGCTTTATCAATTACAGTAAGTTTTAAACATAAAAAGTTGCCCTGAATTGCAAGAAAGAAGCTGTATTTCTATGAGGAAGCAAAACTACTCCATCAATTGTTAGAAATTATATAATTTTCTTGAGTATAAGTTTTACTGCTATGGAATCTATAAACTGAATTTGTAATGCAGCATTGTCTCTACTGGGAAAGACTGGCAGGAGATCATACATCACACTTAGAAGGGCATCTGGCAGTTGAGGCAGAGCTGGCTGGAAATAATTATGAGAAGTCTGTTACCTTCCCCCTTCTGTGTCCCCTTAGGGGTAGGACCGTGATCCTCTGACCTCTAGAAATGTAAGCAGCCCAAGATGGGTTTTCTCCTCTTTAACCTGTAACATATTTTACTTTATTTAACCTCACTTTATTTAAGACATCAAGGGCCTGAGTTAATGCTGCTCTGATAGAAGAGAGATCAGATTCTGAAAGTGGCACATGCAAAGTGAAGTAGTGGAAACAGGAAGTGTAAATGCTTTCAAGAAGTTTAGCAACAGAGGCAAGCAGGGCTATAACTTGAGACAAAGAAGGGAGTTAAGGTAGGTTATGGGTTTGCTTTTGGATGATGGGGCAGTTGAGCATGTTTGGATGACAAGAAGTGGGGAAGAGAAGGAAAGACTGAAGAGATGGGGAGAGGTGGGAAAATGATGGGGTGCAGCCTCTAGAGTGTTGGGATCTCCAAGATATAGGTAGAGGATTAATTTTACATTGGAGGGTATACCAGCTTTGCCTGGGGAGGAGGAAAGGTCAGTAGAAACAAGGCAGTCAGAGATCAGAGTGGAAGTTCTCCCACGTGGGTGATAAGAGCAATGCAAGGAGGCTGGTAAGCCAGAGTCCTGTTTTGAATGAATCAGTGGGTAGTAATAGCAGTAAAGGGTGGTGGGAAAGATAGCCCACGGAGCTGGGGCTTTTCAGGAATACGGTGGTTTGGAGGAGAGGAGATTATCAGCCCCTCTTGAGGCCAAAGGGAATTATTTGCAGGGATGGCTAGGATGCAATTAAAGCAACTGGTCAAGGGAATGTTTGGGGTAATGGTGGGGAATATAGGACAGTTTATAGTAGAATGAATTTTATTAGTTATAAATTTTCTAGTTGTGACTGAAAAGAGGATATACTGGACTGAAGTAACCAGTTCAAGAGAAAAACTTTGGGAACCAAGTATGGTGGATCTCAGGCACAAGAGCCAGACACTTGACCTCATCAGGACTCTCTCAACATATCTCTGTTTTTTTGCCTTCTGTTTTGTTTTGGCTTTATTTTTTTCCTATTGTGAATGGACTTTATTTATATGGCAGAGAAAGAACATGGTCACTTGCAGATTCTATGAGAACAATCCCAAGGAAGCCTGGAGTAGGCTGGCTTGGTTTGGTTATCATTTCTGGGTCAATATTTGTGGCCCATCTTGGTCACATGCTTTTCCCTGTAGGTAGGGTGAGTCTTACCAGAAGGTGTGGAGGAGGGGGTGTTGGGCAATAAGAACATGAATATTGTAGGTGCTCCAGAGAACATGGTATAAAAGTTCTGGATGTAAATATGAAACAATAGGTGGTGATTGATTCAGGGGAAAAAATCCAACAGTTTATATGAACATGAGTGAATGAGAATCATAGATGGAAGGAGTGTCTTGTACTTGAGGCAATGACCAAGGACTATAGAGTTGTGTAGATGGTGTGGGGAAAATGGGAACTTTCTGACCAAGATTCCCACCTGGCCTTAACAGCATCCATTATATATACATATAAATACCTATTCATACATCAGTGCGATGTTTACCAGGGACAGAGCAGCTGGTCAGTCACAGGACTACCGACCCAGGGGATGGGTGGAGAGGAAACACCCATTCACCCCTCCCCTCAGTTCCTGGTATGTAATTGGTCAGGCTGTCACCAGTCACCAGGGACCCACCCACAGAGTTGCTTCTGGAGCATGGGAGCAGAAAGCTGGGTGCTGGGAGAGTGTTGAGAGAGCTGTGGAGTCCTGGTGCCTCTGGAGAATTAAGATCCGAGTGTGGGAGCAGGGAGCTTGGAGTACCGCGGGGAGAGTGGGAAGCGAGGAGAGAATGAGACCGATTGCCTAGAGGATTAAGCTTGTGCTGGGAGCAGAGCCTGTAGTTGGCCTGCGGAGTGCAGTTGAGCCAGCTGTGTGTACCAGGCTGCCTATCACCACTGTGAGAATAAATGTGGTAACCTCCTTTACCTCAAACTTTTTGTCCTTGGCTTTCTTCAGTCTCACTGAATTCATACAGAGCTTGCCCTGGGCAGGGAACCCCCTCCTTCCAGAACTACAGATGGATTTCTGAAATAATCTCAGTAGACAAAGATAGAGAAGGGGTCTTAGTTTGAATTTGTTGTACTTTCAAGAAGGTTGTCCTATTTCTCAGGAACAGACAAGAATATGATGGTAGGTAAGCAGTTCCTGGGGAGGTTAGCACATGCAGGGCACAGCAGCAGAATCAGGATATTCATAAAATAATTGGGCACTTACATTTGC
Source organism: Manis javanica (assembly GCF_040802235.1). Lineage (NCBI taxonomy): Eukaryota > Metazoa > Chordata > Mammalia > Pholidota > Manidae > Manis > Manis javanica. The sequence continues at coordinate 158,575,129 of NC_133157.1, forward strand.
TAGAGAGGCCACCCAGTAGATCATGGTCACCTGAGGAGAATGAAATGAGAGCATCATTCAATAGTGCAAAATGCTTTCCTAAACTACTTCAAAAATCAGGTCTTATGCTTTAGGGAATTTGTGACTGTTTGAACTAAATTGGTATCTTGTAGCCATCAAAAAATGGCATATGGATCAGTGCCTGTTAGAATGAGGGTCTTGCATGGTAGCCAAGGATTCTTTGGAGCTGGTTTCTTGTTTCCATCAGCCCCTGTGCTCTAAGACAGTATACAGCACAAGCAAAAACAACTAAAATGTATACAATTCTTTGCAGTTCCCCCAAGTACTGTTGATAGACATTATTAATTTAAACCTCATATCAACCTAACATATAATGATATACCTATTTAAAATCAGGAAACAGAGACTCAATAAAATACCTTGTTTAAGATTTTATAATTATTAAGTTTTAATTTCCAAAATGGACAATGTGAGTTTTAAATTAAAAAGTTATGGTAAGATTTTACTAAAGAGTAAAGATGGCATTTTGTAGAGCTTAATTGGTATAAGTCAAGGTGAAATAATCTAAAGGGAATATGTGAATATATTATGTTAACAACAAAGTAACAGCAACTAATATTTACTTGGTGTCAAGCACTGTGCTAAACAGTATGAACATTTACTAATCTTTACAACTCATTGAGTTGGGTACTATTATCATTCTTTTTCTAAAGATGAGGAATTCACTGGACAAATACTATTACTAAACCATTAACACCACTACTGCCACTGCCACCATGATGGAAACTGGACTGGGCCACATACAGGGAAATTAATTAGTAGCTTATTTTAATTTGGGAAATGAGCCTAGGCCAGGGAAAAAAAGAGAAAGGGATAAATCCCTACTACTGTCTAAGACAAATGATAGGTTTTGTCCCCATGAAGCAAGCCACTTCCATTTCCTAGGCAATTTATCACTCTTTCTGAGCATTACTTACACCCATCAGCATTTTCCTTGGCCTTCAAATTGCATCTACATCCTCAAACTATCACATGAATACTGTCCTGCTGAGTGGGGATTAAAGGAAATAGAAGGCCCACTGGCTCTGATACTGGAGACAGGCACCACAGACGGGAATCAGGAAACAGATCTTTCCTCCCCCCAGGCACCAGCTCTGCTCCCCTATGACCCCCAACCTCACTCTAGGAGCTGAGCAGCTCCAGAGACTGGAGCTTGTGGGCACTAGTGGATACCACACAAAATTATGAAAAGTCAGAAGAACATGGTTCAGACCAAAATCTCACGAACCCCTGAAAAAGGGTCTAATGAAACTGAACTCACCAATTTGCCTGCAAGAGAGTTCAAAATAAAAATCATAAACATGCTTATAGAGGTACAGCAAACTATTCAAGAACTCAGGAACGAGTTTAAGTCAGAGATTCAATCATTAAGAAATTCCATATCTGAAATGAAACATACAAAGGAGGGATTTAAAAGCAGATTAGATGTAGTAGAAGAGACAGTAAATGGAATAGAAATTAGAGAAGAGGAATATAAGGAAGCTGAGGCACAAAGAGAAAAAAGAATCTCTAAGAATGAAAGAATATTGAGAGAACTGTGTGACCAATCCAAACAGAACAATATTCATATTATAGGGGTACCAGAAGAAGAAGAGAGAAAAAAGGGATAGAAAGTGTCATTAAGGAGGTAATTACTGAAAACTTCCCCAATCTGGGGAAGGAGATAGTCTCTCAGGCCATGGGGGTGCACAGATCTCCCAACACAAGGGACCCAAGGAAGACAACAGCAAGACATGTAATAATTAAAATGGCAAAGATCAAGGATAAAGACAGACTTTTAAAAGCAGCTAGAGAGAGAGAAAAGATCACATACAAAGTAAAACCCATCAGGCTGTCATCAGACTTCTCAGCAGAAACCTTACAGGACATAAGGGAGTGGCATGATATATTTAATGCAGTGAAGCAAAAGAGCCTTGAACCAAGAATACTATGCCTGGCAAGGAGGTTATTTAAATTTGAAGGAGGGATTTAACAATTTCCAGATAAGCAAAAGTTGAGAGAATTTACCTCCCACAAACCACCTCTACAGTGCATTTTGGAGGGACTCCTATAGATGGAAGTATTCCTAAAGCTAAATAGATGTCACTCAAGGGATAGACAAAGAGCACAGAATATGATTCATAACATATAAAGAATGGAGGAGGAAGAAAAAAGAGGAAAAAAAAGAAGAAGAACCTTTAGGTTGTGCTTGTAATACAGCACACACAAAGTGAGTTGAATTAGACTGTTAGATAGTAAGGAATTACCCTTGAACCTTTGATAACCATGAATCTAAAGCCTGCAATAGCAATAAGTACATACCTGTCGATAACCACCCTAAATGTAAATGGTCTGAATTCACCAATCAAAAGACATAGAGTCACTGAATGAATTAAAAAACAAGACCTGTCTATATGTTTCCTACAAGAGACTCACTTCAAACCCAAAGACATACACAGACTGAAAGTAAAGGGATGGAAAAAGATATTTCATGCAACTCATAGTGAGAAAAAAGCAGGTGTTGCAGTACTTATGTCAGACAAAATAAACTTCAAAACAAAGAAAGTAACAAGAAGCAAAGAAGGACATTACATAATGATAAAGGGTTCAGTCCAACAAGAGGATACAACTGATGTAAATATCTATGCACCCAACACAGGGTCACTTATGTATGTGAAACAAATACTAACAGAATTAAAAGGGGAAATAGAATGAAATGCATTCATTTTAGGAGACTTCAACACACCGCTCACTCCAAAGGACAGATCAACCAGACAGAAAATAAGTAAAGAGACAGCGGCACTGAACAACATATTAGAACAGATGGACCTAACTGTCATATACAGAACACTCCATCCAAAAGCAACAGTATACACATTCTTCTCAAGTGCACATGGAACATTTTCAAGAATAGATCATATGCTAGGCCAAAAAAGAGCCTCAGTAAATTCAAAAAGATTGAAATTGTACAAAGCAGCTGCTCACATCACAAAGGTATGAAATGAGAAATAAAGTATGCAAAGAAAATGAAAAAGCCAACAAACACATGGAGGCTTAATAACATGCTCCTAAATAATCAATGAATCAATGACCAAATAAAAACAGAGATCAAGCAATATATGGATACAAATGACAACAATAATTCAATAACACAAAATCTGTGGAATGCAGCGAAGGCTGTACTAAGAAGGAAATATATTGCAATACAGGTGTACCTCAGGAAAGAAGGACAATACCAAATGAACAGTCTAAACTCACAATTAATGAAACTGGAAAAGGAAGAACAAATGAGGCCCAAAGTCAGTAGAAGGAGGGACATAATAAAGATTAGAGCAGAAATAAATAAAATTGAGAAGAATAAAACAATAGAAAGAATCAATGAAAGCAAGAGCTGGTTCTTCAGAAAATAAACAAACTAGATAAACCCCTAGCCAGACTAATCAAGAAAAAAAGAGAGTCTACACACATAAACAGAATCAGAAGTGAGAAAGAAAAAAATCACCACAGACACCACAGAAATATGAAGAATTATGAGAGAATACTATGAAAAATTATATGGTAACAAGCTGGATAACCGAGAAGAAATTGACAACTTTCTAGAAAAATACAACCTTCCAAAGCTGACCCAGGAAGAAACAGAAATTTTGAATAGACAATTCAACTGGTAATCAAAAAACTACCTAAGAACAAAACTCTTGGTTAGATGGTTTCACTGCTGAATTTTATCAAACATTTAGTGAAGACCTAATACCCATCCTCCTTAAAGTTTTCCGAAAAGTAGAAGAGGGAATACTCCCAAACTCATTCTACGAGGCCAACACCACTCTAATACCAAAAACAGGCAAAGACAACACAAAAAGAGAAAATTACAGACCAATATACCTGATGAACATACATGCAAAAATACTCAACAAAATATTAGCAAACCGAATTCAAAAATACATCAAAAAGATCATCCATCATGATCAAGTGGAATTCATCCTAGGGATGCAAGGATGGTACAACATTCGGAAATCCATCAACATCATTCACTACATCAACAAAAAGAAGGAAAAAAAACACATGATCATCTCCATAGATGCTGAAAAAGCATTGACAAAATTCAACATCCATTCATGATAAAACCTCAACAAAATGGGTATACAGGGCAAGTACCTCAACATAGTAAAGGCCATACATGACAAACACAAAGCCAACATGATACTAAAGTGAAAAGCTGAAAGCTTTTCCTTTAAGATCAGGAACAAGACAAGGATGCCCACTCTCCCCACTTTTATTCAACATAGTTCTGGAGCTCCTAGCCACAGCAATCAGACAACACAAAGAAATAAAAGGCATCCAGATTGGCAAGGAAGAAGTCAAACTGTCCCTGTTTGTAGATGACATGATATTGTACACAAAAAACCCTAAAGAATCCACTCCAAAATTACTAGATCTAAAATCTGAATTCAGCAAAGTTGCTGGATACAAAATTAACACACAGAAATCTGTTGCATTCCTATACACTAATGATGAGCTAACAGAAAGAGTAATCAGGAAAACAATTCCATTCACAATTGCATCAAAAAGAATACAATACCTAGGAATAAACCCAACCAAGGAAGTGAAAGACCTATACCCTGAAAACTACAGGACACTCTTGAAAGAAATTACAGAGGACACTAATAAATGGAAATTCATCCCATGTTCTTGGCTAGGAAGAATTAATATTGTCAAAATGGCCATCCTGCCTAAAGCAATCTACAGATTCAATACAATCCCTATCAAAATACCTACAGCATTCTTCAATGAACTAGAGCAAATAGTTGTAAAATTCATATGGAACCACAAGAGACCCTGAATAGCCAAAGCAATCCTGAGAAGGAAGAATAAAGCAGGGGGAATTACGCTCCCTGTTTTCAAGCTCTACTACAAAGCCTTGGTAATGAAGACAATTTGGTACTGGTAGAAGAACAGACACATAGACCAGTGAAACAGAGTAGAGCACCCAGATATAAACTCAAGCATATATGGTCTATTAATATATGATAAAGGAGCCATGGACCTACAATGGGGAAATGACAGCCTCTTCAACAGCTGGTGTTGGCAAAACTACATGTAAGAGAATGAAACTGGATCATTGTCTAACCCCATACACAAAAGTAAACTCAAAATGGATCAAAGACCTGAATGTAAGTCATGAAACCATAAAACTCTTAGAAAAAAATATAGGAAAAATCTCTTGGACATAAACATGAGCGACTCCTTCATGAACATATCTCTCTGGGCAAGGGAAACAAAAGCAAAAATGAACAAGTGGCACTATATCAAACTAAAAAGCTTCTGTACAGCAAAGGATTCTATCAGTAGAACAGAAAGGCATCTACTGCATGGGAGAATATATTCATAAATGACAGATCCGATAAAGGGTTGACATCCAAAATATATAAAGAGCTCACACACCTGAACAAACAAAAAGCTAATAGTCCAGTGAAAAAATGGGCAGAGGAGCTGAACAGACAGTTCTCCAAAGAAGAAATTCAGATGGCCAATAGACACATATAAAGATGCTCCACATCGCTAATCATCAGAGAAATGCAAATTAAAACCACAATGAGATATCACCTCACACCAGTTAGGATGGCCAACATCCAAAAGACAAACAAAAACAAATGTTGGTGAGGATGTGGAGAAAGGGGAGCCCTTCACTGCTGGGGGGAATGTAAACTAGTTCAGCCACTGTGGAAAGCAGTATGGAGGTTCCCCAAAAACTCAAAATAGAAATACCATTTGAGCCAGGAATTCCACTTCTAGGAATTTACCCTAAGAATGCAGCAGCCCAGTTTGAAAAAGACAGATGCACTCCTATGTTTATCTCAGCACTATTTACAATAGCCAAAAAATGGAAGCAACCTAAGTGTCCATCAGTAGATGAAAGGATAAAGAAGATGTGTTACATATACACAATGGAATATTATTCACCATCAGAATAAAACAAATCCTACTATTTGCAACAACATGGATGGAGCTAGAGGGTATTTTACTCAGTGAAATAAGCCAGGCGGAGAAAGACAAGTACCAAATGATTTCACTCATCTGTGAAGTGTAACAACAAAAAAACACAAAACGAACTGAAGGAACAAAAGAGCAGCAGACTCACAGAACCCAAGAATGGATCCCAGTTACCAAAGAAAAAGGGACAGGGGAGGATGGGTGGGAAGGGAGGGATAAGGGGGAAAACGGGGCATTACGATTAGCACACATAATGTAGGGGAGTGGGGACACAGGGAAGGCAGTATATACAAAGAAGACAAGTAATGATTCTATAGCATCTTACTACACTGATGGACAGTGACTGTAATGGGGTATATAGGGGGACTTGATAATAGGGGGAGTCTAGTAACCATAATGTTCAAGTAATTATACATTAATGATATCAAAATAAAAAAATACAGAAATAGAAATAATCAATGACTAATTCAATTTGGGATGTGGAAGAATGGTGATAGTGTTTACCCAAATGGTGAGTTCAGAAAGGAAGAAAAGGAGGAATATGAAACTGTGAAGTAAGCAGAATAGTTAAGTTTTAGATGGATTGAGTTTCTTCCCAGCCCATTGGTGTCTGGACTTTGGGATACAACCAAATGAAAACTTTCTATAGATAGCAAAGGATTTAGGTCTGGGGCTTTGGTGAATGGTTCAAGTCAAATATACACCTTGAAATTGATTAGCATGGTGGTAATGGTTTATACTACTAACATGAATTAGATCTTTTAGATCTTTGAGGTCGTATGTAAATAGAATTAAGAGCAATGTATTTAGTTTTGGGAGTATGTACAGTAAACAAACTGAAAGGGGATCAGGAGCTTAATTTATGTATATGGCATTTAATAGCAGTGATTTTTCAGAATGCTTTTCAAACAATAATTTCCCATGAAGCCTTTATACAATTCAAATGATGTAACTTTTTTAAAAATTTTTTTGAGAGGGCATCTCTCATATTTATTGATCAAATGGTTGTTAACAACAATAAAATTCTGTATAGGGGGGTCAATGCTCAATGTACAATCATTAATCCATCTCAAGCCTAATTCTCGTCAGTCTCCAATCTTCTGAAGCATAACAAACAAGTTCTTACATGGTGAACGAATTCTTACATAGTGAATAAATTCTTACATGGTGAACAGACAAGGGCAGTCATCACAGAAACTTTCGGTTTTGATCACACATTATGAACTATAAACAATCAGGTCAAATATGAATATTCGTTTGATTTTTATACTTGATTTATATGTTGATCCCACATTTCTCCCTTTATTATTATTATTATTTTTATTTTTAATAAAATGCTGAAGTGGTAGGTAGATGCAAGATAAAGGTAGAAAACATACTTTAGTGCTGTAAGAGGGCAAATGTAGATGATCAGGTGTGTGGCTATGGACTAAGTATTAATCCAAGCTAGACAAGGGCAACAAAACATCCACGGATGCAGAAGATTTCTCACAAAACGGGGCGGGGGGGGTGAGGTTCTGAGCCTCACCTCTGTTGATCCCCAATTTCTTACCTGATGGCTCCCCTGTGACTGTGCCTGTCTTAGGTTGTTCCTCCCTTGAGGAATCTTACCCGTCTCTGGCTAACCAGTCATCTTCCGGGGCCATACAGGGAAATGTAAAGTTGGTAAGTGAGAGAGAAGCCATATTGTTTGAAAAGGTTAGCTTTTTACTTCTTTGCACATTTATGCCCTGTGGCTTCTATGCCCAGCACTTGTCTCGAGGTATCTTTACCACCTGGAGGAATTATGATACTTGGTAAATTCGATATGAGGCATGAATTCTATTTAAGGGTTGTAATTAGGAAGGAAGAAGAAAAGCTATAGAGGTAGCATATGGAAGAAAACCTGGGAGGATTGATTATTTCTTTGACATATCTTCTTGTAGAGTACCTTAAGCATGTATAGGTTTTAAACTACCAACTAATTTGTGCTCACATATTAACATAATAGGAATATGGTGACATAAACAAAGCAAATCTATAATTACCATCCATCTCCAGTGAAGCCAAGAAAACCATTTAGGCACCCTAGGCATTTGTGAAAATTTGTCTATGATATGATGGATATTGTCCAACTGTACTTGATCAGTCTGAGAGAAATCAGACAAATTAAAGCAGCCCATTTCTGGGATCTGTTCACATCCCATATGTTCTTTTAACCGTAGATAGTCTATAATCATAAGATTTTGGAGTGCTACAACTTGCACCCCTCCCAACTCCTGGTTGAGTTCCAACAGTACAGATCTGGTCAAATTCATTGTCTCACTGTATGCACATGCCAGCCTAGAAATCTCCCTCCTCATTCCAATGGCAAGTCCAGGAAACGGTGGGGTGGATGCAGCCACAACCGCAGCATCGCCCAGATCCCTGTGGAGGCTTTTTGATGATCATCCCCCTGGCACAAGTCCTCCAGAGAGTGCTGATGCCGGAAGCTCCTCCTCATATCGTATCTCAGTTCATTTTCTGGGTATCCAAGCTAGGCCTTGATCTTCTGCATAGAAATAAACAGACCCTTTGCCCACACTTTGACATGCCCTCTATACCACTGTGCAGAACTCTTTGGAGGTCAGCACACAGGAACTGCTTTTTTTTTTTTTTTTTTTATTAAGAGAAAGGAATATTATCAGAAAAGAGTACCTCCGTAGCTGATCATCTGACACCCTTTAAGTGATCAACATTAAGGATATTTAAAGCATGCGTTGATCTTTGATTTACCAATAGTTTTATCCTATCAAGGAGTAATCCCCCTTTTCTTTCTTTCTTTCTTTTATTTTTATTTTTTATTTTTTTAATCTTTAATCTACACTTACATGAAGAATACTATATTTACTATGCTCTCCCCTATATCACGTCCCCCCTAACAACCACATTACGGTTACTGTCCATCAGCTTAGCAAAATGTTGTAGAATCACTACTTGTCCTCTCAGTGTTGTACAACCCACCCTCCCCTTTCTCCCTTCCCCCCCATGCATGCTAATCTTAATACCCCCCTTCTTCCTCCCCCCCTTATCCCTCTGTGCCCACCCATCCTCCCCAGTTCCTTTCCCTTTGGTACCTGTTAGTCCATTTTTGGGTTCTGTAATTCCGCTGCTGTTTTGTTCCTTCAGTTTTTCCTTTGTTCTTATATACCTCAGATGAGTGAAATCATTTGGTATTTCTCTTTCTCTGCTTGGCTTATTTCACTGAGCATAATACTCTCCAGCTCCATCCATGTTGCTGCAAATGGTTGGATTTTTCCACTTCTTATGGCTGAGTAGTATTCCATTGTGTATATGATTTTTCCGATGGACTTCTTATGGCTGAGTAGTGCATCTCCATTGTGTATTACCCTAGGTATTCCAGTGTATATGTACCACATCTTCTTTATCCATTCATCTACCGATGGACATTTAGGTTGCTTCCAATTCTTGGCTATTGTAAATAGTGCTGCGATAAACATAGGAGTGCATCTGTCTTTCTCAAACTTGATTGCTGCGTTCTTAGGGTAAATTCCTAGGAGTGGAATTCCTGGGTCAAATGGTAGGTCTGTTTTGAGCATTTTGATGAACCTCCATACTGCTTTCCACAATGGTTGAACTAATTTACATTCCCACCAGCAGTGTAGGAGGGTTCCCCTTTCTCCACAGCCTCGCCAACATTTGTTGTTGTTTGTCTTTTGGATGGCAGCTATCCTTACTGGTGTGAGGTGATACCTCATTGTAGTTTTAATTTGCATTTCTCTGATAATTAGCGATGTGGAGCATCTTTTCATGTGTCTCTTGGCCATCTGTATTTCTTTTTTAGAGAACTGTCTGTTCAGTTCCTCTGCCCATTTTTTAATTGGGTTATTTGTTTTTTGTTTGTTGAGGCGTGTGAGCTCTTTATATATTCTAGATGTCAAGCCTTTATCAGATCTGTCATTTTCAAATATATTCTCCCATACTGTAGGGTTCCTTTTTGTTCTATTGATGGTGTCTTTCGCAGTACAGAAGCTTTTCAGCTTAATGTAGTCCCACTTGCTCATTTTTGCTGTTGTTTTCCTTGCCCGGGGAGATATGTTCAAGAAGAGGTCACTCATGTTTATGTCTAAGAGGTTTTTGCCTATGTTTTTTTCCAAGAGTTTAATGGTTTCATGACTTACATTCAGGTCTTTGATCCATTTTGAGTTTACCTTTGTATATGGGGTTAGACAATGGTCCAATTTCATTCTCCTACATGTAGCTGTCCAGTTTTGCCAGCACCATCTGTTGAAGAGACTGTCATTTTGCCATTGTATGTCCATGGCTCCTTTATCAAATATTAACTGACCATATATGTTTGGGTTAATTTCTGGAGTCTCTAATCTGTTCCACTGGTCTGTGGCTCTGTTCTTGTGCCAGTACCAAATTGTCTTGATTACTATGGCTTTGTAGTAGAGCTTGAAGTTGGGGAGTGAGATCCCCCCTACTTTATTCTTCTTTTTCAGGATTGCTTTGGCTATTCGGGGTCTTTGGTGTTTCCATATGAATTTTTGAATTATTTGTTCCAATTCATTGAAGAATGTTGCTGGTAATTTGAGAGGGATTGCATCAAATCTGTATATTGCTTTGGGCAGGATGGCCATTTTGATGATATTAGTTCTTCCTAGCCATGAGCATGGGATGAGTTTCCATTTATTAGTGTCCCCTTTAATTTCTCTTAAGAGTGACTTGTAGTTTTCAGAGTATAAGTCTTTCACTTCTTTGGTTAGGTTTATTCCTAGGTATTTTATTCTTTTTGATGCAATATTGAATGGAATTGTTTTCCTGATTTCTCGTTCTATTGATTCATTGTTAGTGTATAGGAAAGCTACAGATTTCTGTGTGTTAATTTTGTATCCTGCAACTTTGCTGTATTCCGATATCAGTTCTAGTAGTTTTGGAGTGGAGTCTTTAGGGTTTTTTATGTACAGTATCATATCATCTGCAAATAGTGACAGTTTAACTTCTTTACCAATTTGGATTCCTTGTATTTCTTTGTTTTGTCTGATTGCCGTGGCTAGGACCTCCAGTACTATGTTAAATAACAGTGGGGAGAGTGGGCATCCCTGTCTTGTTCCCGATCTCAGAGGAAATGCTTTCAGCTTCTCGCTGTTCAGTATAATGCTGGCTGTGGGTTTATCATATATGGCCTTTATTATGTTGAGGCACTTGCCCTCTATTCCCATTTTGCTGAGAGTTTTTATCATGAATGGATGTTGAATTTTGTCAAATGCCTTTTCAGCATCTATGGAGATGATCATGTGGTTTTTGTCTTTCTTTTTGTTGATGTGGTGGATGATGTTGATGGATTTTCGAATGTTGTACCATCCTTGCATCCTTGGGATGAATCCCACTTGGTCATGGTGTATGATCCTCTTGATATACTGTTGAATTCTGTTTGCTAATATTTTATTGAGTATTTTTGCATCTACATTCATCAGGGATATTGGTCTGTAATTTTCTTTTTTGGTGGGGTCTTTGCCTGGTTTTGGTTTTAGGGTGATGTTGGCTTCATAGAATGAGTTTGGGAGTATTCCCTCTTCTTCTATTTTTTGGAACACTTTAAGGAGAATGGGTATTATGTCTTCTCTGTGTGTCTGATAAAATTCCGAGGTAAATCCGTCCGGCCCCGGGGTTTTGTTCTTGGGTAGTTTTTTGATTACCGTTTCAGTTTCTTTGATGGTAATTGGTTTGTTTAACTTTTGTGTTTCTTCCTTGGTCAGTCTTGGGAGGTTGTATTTTTCTAGGAAGTTGTCCATTTCTTCTATGTTTTCCAGCTTGTTGGCATATAGGTTTTCATAGTAGTCTTTAATAATTCTTTGTATTTCTGTGGAGTCTGTCGTGATTTTTCCATTCTCATTTCTGATTATGTTGATTTGTGTTGATTCTCTTTTTCTCTTAATATGTTTGGCTACAGGCTTATCTATTTTGTTTATTTTCTCAAAGAACCAGCTCTTGGTTTCATTGATTTTTGCTATTGTTTTATTCTTCTCAATTTTGTTTATTTCTTCTCTGATCTTTATTATGTCCCTCCTTCTGCTGACTTTAGGCCTCATTTGTTCTTCTTTTTCCAGTTTTGATAATTGGATGTTAGAGTATTCATTTGGGATTGTTCTTCCTTCTTCAAGTGTGCCTGGATTGCTGTATACTTTCCTCTTAAGACTGCTTTCGCTGCATCCCACAGAAGTTGGGGCTTTGTGTTGTTGTTGTCATTTCTTTCTATATATTCATTGATCTCTATTTTGATTTGTTCATTGATCCGTTGATTATTTAGTAGCATGTTGTTAAGCCTCCATGTGTTTGTGAGTCTTTTTGTTTTCTTTGTAGAATTTATTTCTACTTTTATACCTTTGTGGTCTGAAAAATTGGTTGGTAGAATTTCAATATTTTGGAATTTACCGAGGCTCTTTTTGTGAGCTAGTATGTAGTCTATTCTGGAGAATGTTCCATGTGCACTTGAGAAGAATGTATATCCTGTTGCTTTTGGATGTAGAGTTCTAAAGATGTCTATTAGGTCCATCTGTTCTAGTGTGTTGTTCAGTGCCTGTGTGTCCTTACTTATTTTCTGCCCAGTGGATCTATCCTTTGGGGTGAGTGGTATGTTGAAGTCTCCTAAAATGAATGCATTGCAGTCTATTTCCATCTTTAGTTCTGTTAGTATTTGTTTCACATATGCTGGTGCTCCTGTATTGGGTGCATATATATTTAGAATGGTTATATCCTCTTGTTGGACTGAGCCCTTTATCATTATGTAGTGTCCTTCTTTATCTCTTGTTACTTTCTTTGTTTTGAAGTCTATTTTGTCTGATATTAGTACTGCAACCCCTGCTTTCTTCTCACTGTTGTTTGCCTGAAATATGTATTTCCATCCCTTGACTTTTAGTCTATGCTTATCTTTGGGTTTAAGGTGAGTTTCTTGTAAGCAGCATATAGATGGGTCTTGCTTTTTCATCCATTCTATTACTCTGTGTCTTTTGATTGGTGCATTAAGTCCATTTACATTTAGGGTGACTATTGAGAGATATGTACTTATTGCCATTGCAGGCTTTAGCTTCGTGGTTACCAAAGGTTCAAGGTTAGCTTCTTTAGTATCTTACTGCCTAACTTAGCTCGCTTATTGAGCATTTATATACACTGTCTGGAGATTCTTTTCTTCTCTCCCTTCTTATTCCTTCTCCTCCATCCTTCTTATGTTGTGTGTTTTGTTCTGTGCTCTTTTTAGGCGTGCTCCCATCTAGAGCAGTCCCTGTAGGATGCCCTGTAGAGGTGGTTTTTGGGAAGCAAATTCCCTCAGCTTTTGCTTGTCTGGGAATTGTTTAATCCCACCATCATATTTAAATGATAGTTGTGCTGGATACAGTATCCTTGGTTCAAGGCCCTTCTGTTTCATTGCATTAAATATATCATGCCATTCTCTTCTGGCCTGTAGGGTTTCTGTCGAGAAGTCTGCTGTTAGCCTGATGGGTTTTCCTTTATAGGTGACGTTTTTCTCTCTAGCTGCCTTTAAAACTATTTCCTTGTCCTTGATCCTTGCCATTTTAATTACTATGTGTCTTGGTGTTGTCCTCCTTGGATCCTTTCTGTTGGGGGTTCTGTGTAATTCCATGGTCTGTTCGATTATTTCCTCCCCCAGTTTGGGGAAGTTTTCAGCAATTATTTCTTCCCTCCCCATCCCTCCAAGGCCTCCAAAAAACACTCGCCAAAAAAAAAGGGAGAAACGCGTGACCTTCTCCGTTCCAAGGCGCCAGTCCCAGGCACCTGCTCACCGGCCCTGCCACCCTGCCGCCCTGCCTCCCTGGCAGTGGGGTCCCTGTCCCCCTAAGGCCTCTAAAAAGCACTTGTCCTCCTTGGATCCTTTCTGTTGGGGGTTCTGTGTAATTCCATGGTCTGTTCGATTATTTCCTCCCCCAGTTTGGGGAAGTTTTCAGCAATTATTTCTTCAAAGAGACTTTCTATCCCTTTTCCTCTTTCTTCTTCTTCTGGTACCCCTATAATACGAATATTATTCCTTTTGGCTTGGTCACATATTTCTCTTAGTGTTGTTTCATTCCTGGAGATCCTTTTATCTCTCTCTATGTCAGCTTCTATACGTTCCTGTTCTCTGGCTTCTATTCCTTCAATGGCCTCTTTCATCTTATCCATTCTGCTTATAAATCCTTCCAGGGATTGTTTCACTTCTGTGATCTCCTTCCTGACATCTGTGATCTCCCTCCAGACTTCATCCCATTGCTCTTGCATTTTTCTCTGCATCTCATCCCATTGCTCTTGCATTTTTCTCTGCATCTCTGTCAGCATGTTCATGATTTTTATTTTGAATTCTTTTTCAGGAGGACTGGTTAGGTCTGTCTCCTTCTCAGGTGTTGTCTCTGTGATCTTTGTCTGCCTGTAGTTTTGCCTTTTCATGGTGATAGAGATAGTTTGCAGAGCTGGTATGAGTGACCAGTGGAAGATCTTCCCTTCTTGTTGGCCTTCCTCTCCTGGGAGAATAGCGACCTCTAGTGGCTTATGCTTGTCAGGTGTGTGCAGACAGGGCTTCTGCTACCTGCCCGTTTGCTATGGAGTTTATCTCCGCTGTTGCTGTGGGCGTGGCCTGGCTGGGGTTGCTCCTCCAAAATGGTGGAGCCCGGTTGGAGGGGAAGCGGCTGGGAGGCTATTTATCTCCGTAAGGGGCCTCTGTGCTCCCTGTTGCCCAGGGGGTTAGAGTGCCCAGAGATCCCCAGATTCTCTGTCTCTGGTCTAAGTGTCCTGTCCTGCCCCTTTAAGACTTCCAAAAAGCACTCTCCAAACCAAAACAAGAACAACAACAATAAGAGAGGAAATAGAAAAAAAAAAAGAAAAAAGGAAAAAACACGTGGTTTGTTTTGTCCTCTGGTGCTGGTCCCAGGCACCTGCTCACTGGTCCTGCTGCCCTGCCTCCCTAGCACTGGGGTCCCTGTCCCTTCAAGGCTTCCAAAAAGCACCCGCCAAAAAAAAAAAAAAAAGAAAAACGTGCGATATTGTTTGTCCTCAGGCGCCGGTCCCAGGCACCCCCCCACCAGTCCTGCCACCCTGCCTCCCTAGCACTGGGGTCCCCATCCCTCCAAGGCCTCCAAAAAACACTCGCCAAAAAAAAAGGGAGAAATGCGTGACCTTCTCCGTTCCAAGGCGCCAGTCCCAGGCACCTGCTCACCGGCCCTGCCACCCTGCCGCCCTGCCTCCCTGGCAGTGGGGTCCCTGTCCCCCTAAGGCCTCTAAAAAGCACTTGCCAAAAAGAAAAAAATGGGAAAACGCACGATTTTCTTTGTCCTCAGGCGCTGGCCCCAGGCCCCTGCCCACCGGTCCCACCGCCCTGCCTCCCTAGTATTGGGAAAAATGCGTGATTTTCTTTGTCCCCAGGCGCCGGTCTCAGGCACCCACTCACCAGTCTTGCTGCCCTGTTTCGCTGGTATTGGGGTCCCTGTCCCTTTAAGGCTTCCAAAAAGCACTTGCCAAAAAGAAAAAAAAGGGGAAAAACGCGCGATTTCCTCCGTCCTCAGGCGCCCCTCTCAGGCACCCGCCCACCGGTCCCGCAGGGAAAAATGCGTGATATTCTTTGTCTTCAGGTGCCAGTCCCAGGCACCCGCTCACCGGTCCTGCTGCTCTGCCTCCCTAGCACTGGGGTCCCTGTCCCTTTAAGGCTTCCAAAAAGCACTCACCAAAAAGAGAAAAAAAAGGGGAAAAACGCGCGATTTCCTCCGTCCTCAGGCGCCCCTCTCAGGCACCCGCCCACCGGTCCTTCAGGGAAAAATGCGTGATATTCTTTGTCCTCAGGTGCCAGTCCCAGGCACCCGCTCACCGGTCCTGCTGCTCTGCTTCCCTAGCACTGGGGTCCCTGTCCCTTTAAGGCTTCCAAAAAGCACTCGCCAGAAAGAGAAAAAAAAGGGGAAAAACGCGCGATTTCCTCCTTCCTCAGGCACCGGTCTCAGGCACCCGCCCACCGGTCCCGCAGGGAAAAACGCGCGATATTCTTTGTCCTCAGGTGCCGGTCCCAGGCACCCACTCACCGGTCCTGCCGCCCTGCCTCCCTAGCACCGGGGTCCCTGTCCCTTTAAGGCTTCCAAAAAGCACTCGCCAAAAAAAAAACCGCTCCGGTTTCTTTCCACCTGCCGGGCGCCTGTGCGAGGTGCGCTCGGGTCCCGCCGGGCCGGGGCTTGTATCTTACCCCCTTCGCAAGGCGCTGGGTTCTTGCAGGTGTGGATGTGGTCTGGATGTTGTCCTGTGTCCTTTGGTCTCTATTTTAGGAAGAGTTTTCTTTGTTATATTTTCATAGATCTATGTGTTTTTGGGAGGAGATTTCCACTGCTCTACTCACGCTGCCATCCTGGCTCCGCACCCCCTCCAAATGATGTAACTTATAAGCTCACAATATTCTTTCATTCTATAATCCTAATAACTGATATGTTTAGGTTTACATGCTATTGCAAGGGATGTGCTGATCCAAAGGATAGTATTATTATACGTTATTTCCTCTGAAGTTACAATTCATTAAAAACATACTAAATGAGACAAGTAATAAAACAGGAGAAAGAGAATGAGAATAATTATAGTAAAGAACTAAATTCCAAGAAAAATTGCTGTAAAACCAGCTTCCAGGAAGTCAAGGGATAAAGTGAACATGGTGAATTACCTAGATGTTGTTCCATGTCATGTTTTGAAACATGGTTAGTTGTCATTATTACATGGATCCTTCCTCACTTGGAGATTCTGATGAATGGATTCTACATGGGTTCTGGAAAGCTGTGTATTAAAAAAAAAATTTCTCGGATGATTTTGATAATTAGTCAAATTTGACAAGCATTAGTTTAATAAAACAAACATACCAGTTAACAAAAGAGAAAACTTTTTTCTAGCTCTGAAATCTGATTTTGTTCCACGGTCACTGAAAAACATTTGATAATAAAATAGATGAGGTTCTCAATAGCATTAAAAAAATGTAAGAGACTTTATGTGCATCTCACACTGATCTTTGATACATAAAAACAATGTACTAAATTATAATTCTGTTGATGTGAGAAAAAAATAATCTGGATTGATAGAAAAAGTTTTATTTCATGGTCCTCTTCAGAAATTCTGATTCAGTGAATCTGGGCAGGATCCAGAAATTTGCATTTGTAATAGTCCCCCAGTTGATAGTGATGCAAGCATTCCAAGACCACATTTTTGCCCTGAGAGAATGGATGGTTAACAATCTTTAGAGTTTCAGGTTTAGATACAAAATCTTGAGATACACCATTTATGATAGGTATTTTTACCATTTTTGAAAACTGAAGCAGGGGAAGGAAGCTGGATTTTCTACTTCCACACAGTACACTGACAAGCTTTCTGTGGTATAAAACCAGAGCGTTCTTCTAGGGGAACTTTTACTTCAACCTTTGGGAAAATATTAGTAGATTGCTTTGTATGCCACTAGAGAGCTATTATTCTCACCCTAAAAGGAAAAAATTGATGCTCAATGGATTAATATCTTTTAGAACCATGGGGAAAATATGGGAAAACTAATTGACTAGTTTTTCAGTAGAGATACACTTCACTCATAACACGAAGTACCAGAAATAGCATGGTATTAACATAATCATGAGCAAAGTCAGGTCATATATATGTATCCTGAATTGGTGCAGCCTATTTTATATTTGAAAACCTCTGGTTTGTAGCTACACATATTTTTCCAGACTGGTCTTCATTTTAAAGTACATCAGGAAAATATATTTTCTTCTGAGGAGTGCTTGCTTCTTCATGGTCATTAGTCACCCCAAACTTCTTTCCCATTCTTTTTTAATATTTTTCTCATGTGAATGAATAAAATGCTTCTACTTCTACTTCCTGATGTGTCAATTTTAGAATTTATTGACTTTCTATTATCATAGGTGATGACTTAGCACTGTCAACCACCCATTTCCTTTCCTGTATATCCTATAAACAATTTTTAGTCAGTGTTTACATTATTGCCTATAAATTGCATTATTATCTGTAAAATTGCGGGGTCAGATAGTGTTTCATAATTACTTCCTCCCTTGCATAGCTTTTGATTTTTGGAATCAATAATTGCCTCATTATTTTTTTCACCAATATTATAGTTTTCTATTAACCTATGATTGTTTCAACTGCTCAAATGCATCTCTTGTGTGACCACCAGCAATTTTTCTCCTCATGCAAGAGGGGAAAAAAGCCTCATACAAGGTAATCAATTTTATACCTCCTCCCTCCCCCCTCAGTCTCTCTCTCAAGTCCCAATTTCCTTGTGCTCCAATCAGGAGCAGGCTTGGGACACACTTTTGTCTTAGAACTTCCTTTTTACATTTTTCTATGTTGGACTTACTGTTTTGATTGTGTGCCTTCCGTTTTCTTGTTTTTCTGGAGTTCATTGTCCAGCAGTTCCCTAAAGAGATATGTATGGCAGATACATTTTTGAGTCCTTAGATTCACACGGTTGATCTTTTGGTTGGTTATAAACTTTTAGGACACAAGTAATTTCTTCCTCAGATTTTTTAAGGCATTATGTCCTTATACCCATTGAAAAAGGCAGTGCCATTTTGATTCATGCTCCCTTTCAAGTAACTCCAAATCCACAATGCTCCCACCATACCCACAACCTAGTATCTTTTAAAAGCTGCTTTCACTGATGTTCTGAAATTTTATAATGGTATGATCTAATGTGGATTGCTTTATATATATATTTCACATTGTTTGGCACTATGTAGACACATTCAACTGAGACTTGTGTCCTTCAGTCTGGGAAATTTTTTCTATTTCTTCTTTTATAATTTCTATTTTCAGTTTTTTCTCTGGAAATTTTTGCTTTGATATTATACCTCTTGGTTTCCTCCTAAAGTCTTCTATCTCTTATATTTTACATCTTTTTGTTGTTGTTTTCCAAAAACTTTCTATTTATTGTGATTATATATTTTTACTTTCTCAGGCTTTTTCATAGAGCTATTTTTCTTATTATCCTGTTCTTGTTTTATAAATTATAGTACCCTTATTTCTCTAAGCATACTAATAATTATATATTTTTCTCTATATTTTTCCTTACTCCTGCTTGTTTTGCTCTTTCATTGCTGATGATCTTTGGATTTGTTTATATTAATAGATACTGTTTGGAAACTATGTGCGGATTGGGCATATGGGTGTATCTGTCAAGTTGCAGGCTTTACTGGAGTTGTGGCCATTCAGCTGCAGAACCCACGTATAACTGTATGTGAAGGTTTCTTTCTCCAGATCATTCACTTTTCTCTCAAGATGAAATTTTTAAACTTCTACCTAACATTCATCTATGTGGAAGCCACTGTTCTGGGGACAGGTACAAAAAGGGGAATGGAAGTCTGTTGTTCCTACTTTCACTTTTTTTTTTCTGCCTTTTACCTCCAAGAATAGACTTTGGTCTGTTTTTGGGGGGTGGTGGTTGCCTGGCTGTGTAGCACTGAGCTATGTTGCACATTCAAGCTTTCAGCAATCCTAGTTTTAGAACATAGCGGTCCCCAATCTTCTGCAGTACCTAGTGCTTCCAATACCAATGTTCTGAAAAGGTTATGTGAATTAGCTCTCTCCCCTTCCTGCAGCAATTTTAGGCTATAGTTTTATCGCTACTCCAGTTCCATCTGCTGTCTTAAAAAATTTGGTTAAAATCTCTGCAGTCTTGCCTTGTACTCTGTTTTCTCAGGCTTATACCTGTTACTGTTATTTTTTAAACTATACCTCTGTATACGTTATATTATTTTTTGCTGGATCTTGGAAAGGAGTACCAAAAAACGTGTGGTCAATCTCGTATTAATAATAAAACTAAAAAATACATTTTCAAAGAATAATGCTTAAAATGTTTTCAGTAACTGCCTATAATGTTAATGACTTTTAATGGTGATTTGTTGGGAATTCAGACTTCTAGCATTTGTGAGCAATCTTTCAGAATAAAATTGGTAGTAAGCAGTCACTTTGTTGAGAATTTAATGTTATGTAATACAATAATGGATAAAATAAGGATAAAAAGCACATAAAATAAGAGTCTTCATTTAATACTGTTGAGCTCTCACTACCTCTCTTGGTTGCTCTAATACAACTCTCCCGTGATTATTCTGTGCTTGATCAAGCTTTCTCAACCTTCCTTGGTAACTTCTTTTTCTGTATAACCACCCCAAGATTGTCTACACACACTTACCCGTTGCCTTAATTATGACTTCAACACTGATGACTTCCTAACCTATATGACTAATCCAGATTTCATACTTTGTGTGGACCAGGGTGCCAGATCAGCTTTCCATTTCCCCAGTGGTCATGTTCCTCCCCTCTATTTTGGGGGACTAGCTTAGCAGATTGTGAGATAGTCTCTGTCTTTTTAATTAAAATGTTTTTCTATTTATATTTTGAATAAGCAATACATTCAAATAATTCAAAATTCGAAGGACATAGAAATGTATACTGTGACATTTCCAGTCCTATCCTCTGTCCTTAGCTACCCATAAGTTCTCTTCCTAGGAGGTAATCAATGTTACTGTTTTTTCTTATATTTTTGGTGTCTTTCCAGAGCTATTTTCTGGATACATAAGTAAACATACTTATATATGCCCCCTTTTCTATTCTCCACTTTAATTCCAAATGTTTCAAAAGGCCCAGCACCAATGTGCCTGGAACTCAGACTTTCACAATCAACTTTTCAAATATTGAACATTTTTTTCCTATTAAAACACAGTATCCTTTCACACGCACCCCCTTAAATAGTAGGAAAAAACTGATATTGATGAATTTTTCTACTCCAGCAGTGCTTGGAAGTTAGTAACAAGTTTTGTGCTCATCCATTGCCCAAGAGACTTGCCAAGGGAATGGGCACTGATGTATAGTACTGGAAGAATTAAGAAAAACCTGAACTTTTATCTTCTCCTAGGATTCTTGATACCTGCTACTAGCCAACGTTACTTTTTCTTGAAGTGACAATCTAGAGATATGAAAATTAACCCAAGTAACTTAAAAAGACTCAGCAACTCTTAAAGAAATACACAGAAAAGATTCACTTTGCATAAAGTTGGCCTAGTTGTTCTGTATGCTACTGCAGAGAACTCTTATTTTACACACACTGGGAAGAAAGGGGAAGCTATTCAGTAAGCACTCAATATTGGCCCAGAATCTTCCTGTGACACTCTTCTTTATCTGAGGACACACCCACTTTGGCCACAAGGGTAGGCACATGACCAAAGCTGGGCCAAACACAGTGCCTCATAGTGTTTTGACCTTAGGGATTTGCCCAAGGGGTGATGAGACAATAAAAATCACTGAGTCCTTCCCCTAGGATCTTTCAAACTGAATCTGAAAGAACTAACTTTCCCTGCTGGTTATGTAGTGGCATAAGGATTTTATGATTTTAGCTCTTATATATATGTTGTTGATTTTTGCATATGGTGTACGTAATTTATTTTTAGAGATTATATCTTGACATAGGCAGGGTGACACATGGATCATTATAGGAATACTCAATTACAAACAAATTTATTTCTATTTAATGGGTCATCAGTGGCTGCTCTACACTGGGGAGAGTAACAGAGGAAACAGAGAAGAAAGTTAACAATTCTGGGTTTTTAGTTCATAAGACTAGATTCAGATGTAAAAGGAAAAGAAAGTTGAAAGTTTCAATTAGGTAAAACTTACATTTCCTGCCATCCATATCCCACCATTTTCCCATACTTGATAAAAATGCTTCAAGCTGAATAGAGAAAGGAAACTAGAGGGAAGATTTTAGATCAGGGAGGGTCCCCAGAGAAAGGAATCTATGGTCACCTCCCAGGCTGATTTCTAGCAAGGGAGTGAGATAAAATTTTACATTTTGGGGATCTGAAAGCAGAGGGAGGAATATTATGTTTTCTATCTGGCTACTCCTGGAGGTTACAAGACCCACTGAAAGTTTCATGCATCCTCATGATGAAATATAGCAGAATAGATGGCTATGTATGGTTCTATATATACAGACATACAGGGCCAGAGAGGAACCGCAGAAATATTTGCTGAGCATCCCTCCCACAGGGCATGGAGAGCTACCAAACATCTTACATGAAACATTGCAAATCACCCTAATAATATAGAGTTTCTATTACAATGTCTTTAAAATCAAGTTCAAAACGTATTCAATTATGTCTAATAAAATTTTGTACATCCAACAAAGAGCTATTACATTTTCCAGGAACACTCACCTTGCCTCACCTTGCAGCCAGAAGTTGCTCACCGAACTTCACTACACACTAATTTGGAGGATTAGCCAATTTAAAATATTCACAGAAGCTGGCAACTAAATACAGTTGAATGTATTTATAGGGAGTTGTCATATTTTTAAAGAACACCAATATTTTCAATGCTTTTACAAAGCCATTAAATGACCATTCAAGACAATGTTACATGCAAATAAATTATTTAATATGCTTTTGTATATCCAGTGCAATGCAACACATGGATGCAGGGAAAGGTGAAAGACTGGAAAATAACAAAAAGTTGACGTTTCCCTCACCGCTGGGCCTAACTCGGCGTCTTCTTACATTGGCGCAAATCGTCCAAGCCGTGGCAACAAGGTTCCCGCCGTAGAACGAGCGAGGAGCTCTAGGTCTGAGGAACGTGATGTCGTAAAGTCGCGAGTGTCGTAAACCAGGTGCGAAGCCGGGAGGCGCAGGAACTAGCTCGAACATTCCCACGGTTGCTGGAGGCGCAGACCTATGTCCTCGGGAGTCAGCGCAGAAAGCCTACGAGCACGCGGCGCAGTTAACAGTAACAGAGGGGACCTGGAGCAGGGACGGGCAAGTGGAACGGAGTGCTCTCTGCCCCCCTCCGCTGCCGCAGCTGCCGGACCCGCGCCGGGGCCGCTCCGCTCGCCCTGACTCTTTAAGTCTCTTCCCCGGTCTCTCTCCAGCTGCTGCCCCCCGGGACGGTTCGCCGCCGCCGCATCGCCGGCGCTGGGCGGGCAGCCGGTACGCGGCCGGCCAGTTTTCTGGTCTGGGTGGAGCGGCTGTTGCCTCTTTCCGCACATTTCCCCACTCTCTTGCCCCTCGGCGCCTCCTCCTCTCATCCCCCTCCGTGTTAGCCTCCCGTAGCGCGGAGGCCCCCGGGAGCCGGGGAAGTAACTTGTGCCCGGCGCGGACCCTGCAAAGTGCCTGCCGCGCGCCGCAGCCGGCGCGGTCGCTGTCGCTCGGCCCCGCGGCTTGGGCCGGCCCGGGCTGCGGGCGCGCGGTAGGTGTCGGCGGGCTGCGGGCTGCGTGTCGTCGGTGCGCGCGTGTGCGCGGGTCCCGGCTGAGAGCGCCGCGGGCAGGCTGGGCTGGGCCGCCGGCGAGGCGCGCCCTCGGAATAGGGGACGGTGGGACGGAGGCGCGGGAACTTCGGGGCCCGGCTGGCCAGTGCGAGGCGAGCCCCGGGAGTGCGGCCCACGGTCCGTGGGGAGCTGGCGGGGCAGCCGGGGTCTCCGGGCACGAGCGGGCACCTACTTGCCCCAGTGGGAGACCTGGAACTGGCGGCGAGCTGGGCGGCAGGTGCCTTTGTGGAGTTGTTACCTGGTCTCAGAGACGGGTAAGCACCACAGACAGATCCCCCTGTCGGGGTGAGCTGCTTTTCCGAAGAATTTTCTTTCTCGGCATTTCTAGCTGAAGCTTATCTTTACCGTCGGCTCTCCATCTCATCATAAGGTCCTAACTAGGTATCTCTCTTAGGCTGTAGAAATTGGGGACACAATTTTTGTTCATCGTTTCCATCTTCTTTGTGATAGTATTTTTCTGATGAATATTATTACCCATTTTTGTTTTAATTTTTTTTCTTTTAAACTGAATTTTGTTTCTTTGTATAAATCTTGTTTTGGTGCAAAAATATTTTCATTATGGAAAATTTCAAGCTTGAACAGAAGTAGAGAGAAGAGTTCAATGAATCCCCATGTACCCATCATCTGACTTCAGCCATCATCAACTCTCAGCCACAGAATTTCATCTCTACCCCGTGCGCTTGTCCTCTGTATTATTATTATTACTGCTTTTTTTGTAGCAAAATGTATATAACACAAAATTTGCCATTTTGACTATTTTTTAGTGTCCTGGTGTGTCATTAAGTACATTCACACTGTTGTGCAACCATCACCAGGGGCTGCATCTCTAGAATTTCTTAATCCTCTCAAACTCAAACTCTCTATTCAATATCAAACAATAGCTCTTCATTCCCGCCTCTCCTAGGCCCCGGCAACCAGCAGTAGAATGTACTTTCTCTCTGTGGTTGTGACTACTTGAGGCACCTCATATAAACGGAATCATACAATATTTGTCCTTTTTAGCAGAATGCCTTTCAGGTTCAAGCATGTTGCAGTGGGTGTCAGAGCTTCTTTCCTTTGCAAGGATGAATGATATTCCATTCCGTACAGGGCACCTTTTGTTTATCCATCATTTGTCAATGGCCACTGGGGTTGTCTTGGCTATTGTGAATGTTTTATGAAGATGAGTATACAAACATCTGTTTGAATCTCTGCTTTAATTATTTAAAAAAAATAACTATTGAGGTATAATTGACATTCAGTAAACTGTCATTGAAAGTGCAGTTTGATTAGTTTTGACATATGTATACACCTGTGAAGTTATCACCAGTCAAAATACCGAATATATCCATCATGCCCCAAAGTTTCTTCATGCCCGTTTGTAATCCTTCCTCCCATCCCCTCTACCCTAAACAATCACTGGTCCACTTTTCTGTTCCTATAGATTAGTTTGCATTTTCTAGAGTTTTAAAAGAATGAAATCTTGAATTTTGTACTATTTTACCTATCTTCTTTAGCATAATTTCTTTGGAGACATCTACCTTTTGCATGTATCAATTAATGATTTTTATTGCTGAGTAGTAGTAGTATATTGTGCAGATATACCAGGTTTTCTTTAATCCATTCACCTCTTGAGGGACATTTGTTAAAGCTGCTGTGAATATTCATATACAGTCTTTTTGTGATCATATATTTTCTTTTTTCTTATACGCAGGAATGGAATCATATAGTAGTTGTATACTTAATTTTTAAAGATACTGCCAACTTTTCCAGAGTGGTTTTACAGTTTTAATTCCTACCAGCAGTATATTAAGAATTCCAGTTGTTCCACAGCCTTGCTAGCACTTATGATCAGTTTTTCAAATTTTAGTAATTCTATTGTGTGTGTGTGGTGGTATCTCATTGTGGTTTTAACTTACGTTTGCCTACTGACAAATGATATTGAACATTTTCTTTATGTGCTTATTTGCCATCCCCGTATGTTCTTTGGTGAAGTAATTGTTCACTCTCCTGACTCCATGGCCTGGGAACTCTTTCAGAACAGTAAGATGAGACAGTTACAGGATTGATCTTTATTGTCCTTTGTCACCCATGTCCATTGTCTGGAAGACCATTGTTTTATGTATTTTGTGTGTTTTTTTTTTTTTTGGTGTTTCAAGGGGGAGGGTAAAAATCTGATCTATTACATCATCTTGGCGAAAAGCACACACAGAATTTTAATACATAGATTTTCCCTTCTTTTTACTTTCTTTTCTTCCCCCTTGTAATTTAGCTGTGGAAAACTACTGAATCGTCTGCTTGGGTCTTTCTTTCTGGATTTGTTGTTTGCATTTGTGTCCTGTTTTTTATTTTTTTAAATTTTTATTAGGGTATTATGATACACACTCTTATGGGGATTCACAAGAAAAACAATGTGGTTACTACGTTGATCCATATTATCGAATTCCCCTCATGCCCCATTGAAATCACTGCCCATCGGTGTAGTATGATGCCACAGAGTATTTGCCTTCTCTGTGCTACACTGTCTTCCTCATGATTCACCCCACACCATGTGTGACAATTGTAATACCCCTCAATCCCCGTTTCCCTCCTTCTCTACTCGCTCTCCCCCATGCCTCCCCTTTGATAACCTCTAGTCCCTTGGAGTCTGTGAATCGGCTGCTGTTTTGTTGCTTCAGTTTTGCTTTGTTGTTATACTCCACAAATAAGGGAAATCATTAGGTACTTGTCCTTCTCAACCTGGCTTATTTCACTGAGCATAAAGTCCTCCAGCTCCATCCATGTTGTTGCAAATGTTAGGATTTGTTTCTTTCTTATGGCTGAATAGTATTCCATTGTGTATATGTACCACGTCTTCTTTATCCAGTGATTTACTGATGGACACTTAGGATGCTTCTGTATCTTGGCTATTGTAAATAGTGCTGCAATAAACATAGGGGTGCATGTGTCTTTTTGAATCTGAGAACTTGTATTCTGTGAGTAAATTTCTAGGAGTGGAATTCCTGGGTCAAATGGTATTTCTATTTTTAGTTTTTTGAGGAACCTCCATATTGCTTTCCACAATGGTTGAACTAGTTTACATTCCCACCAGCAGTGTAGGAGGGTTCTCCTTTATCCACATCCTCACTAGGATTTGTTGTTCTTAGTCTTTTTGATGCTGGCCATCCTAACTGGTGTGAGGTGATATCTCATTGTGGTTTTAATTTGCATTTCCCTGATAATTAGTGATGTGGAGCATCTTTTCCTGTGCCTGCTGGCCATCTGAATTTCTTCTTTGGAGAATTGTCTGTTCATATTCTCTGCCCATGTTTTAATTGGGTTATTTGCTTTTTAGGTGTTGAGGCATGTGAGTTCTTTCTATATTTTGGATGTTAACCCCTTGTTGGATATGTCATTTACAAATATATTCTTCCATACTATAGGATGCCTTTTTGTTCCACTGATGGTGTCCTTTGCTGTACAGAAGAAGCTTTTCAGCTTGATGTAGTCCCATATGTTCATTTTTACTTTTGATTCTCTTGCCTGAGGAGATGTGTTCAGTAAAAAGTTGCTCATTTTTTTATTCAGGGAAGTTTTGCCTATGTTGGCTTCTAAGAGTTTTATGGTTTCATGACTGACATTCAGGTCTTTGATACATTTTGAGTTTACTTTTGTGTATGGAGTTAGGCAATAATCCAGTTTCATTCTCTTGCATGTAGCTGTCCAGTTTTGCCAACACCAGTTGTTGAAGAGGCTGTTGTTGCCCCACTGTATGTCCATGGCTCCTTTATCATATATTGATTGGCCATATATGCTTGGGTTAATATCTGGACTCTCTATTCTGTTCCACTAATCTCTGGGTCTGTTCTTGTGCCAGTACCAAATTGTCTTGATTACTGTGGCTTTGTAGTAGATCTTGAAGTTGGAAGCAAGATCTCCCCTGCTTTATTCTTCCTTCTCAGGATTGCTTTGGCTATTTGGGGTCTCTTGTGGTTCCATAAGAATTTTACAACTATTTGTTCCAGTTCATTAAAGAATGCTGTCAGTATTTTACTAGGGATTGCATTGAATCTGTAGATTGCTTTAGGCAGGATGGCCTATTTTGACAATATTACTTCTTCCTACCCAAGAGCATGGGGATGAATTTCCATTTATTAGTGTCCTCTTTAATTTCTCTTAAGAGTGTCTTGTAGTTTTCAGGGTATAGGTCTTTCACTTCCTTGGTTAGGTTTATTCCTTGGCATTTTATTCTTTTTGATGCAATTATGAATGGAATTGTTTTCCTGATTTCTCTTTCTGCTAGTTCATCATTAGTGTATAGGAGTGCAACAGATTTCTGTATTAATGTTGTTTCCTGCAACATTGCTGAATTCAGATATTAGATCTAGTAGTTTTAGAGTGGATTCTTTAGCGTTTTTTATGTACAATATCATGTCATCTGCAAACAGGGACAGTTTGACTTCTTCCTTACCAATCTGGATGCCTTTTATTTCTGATTTTTTTTTGTCTGATTGCTGTGGCAAGGACCTCCACTACTATGCTGAATTAAAGTGGAGAGAGTGGGCATCCTTATCTTGTTCCTGATCTTAAAGGAAAGGCTTTCAGCTTCTCACTGTTAAGTATGGTGTTGGCTGTGGGTTTGTCATATATGGCCTTTATTATGTTGAGTTACTTGCTCTCTATACCCATTTTGTTGAGTGCTTTTATCATGAATGGATGTTGAATTTTGTCGAATGCTTTTTCAGCGTCTATGGAAATGATGATGTGGTTTTGTCCTTTTTGCTGATATGGCGAATGATGTTGATGGATTTTCTAATATTGTACCATCCTTGCATCCCTGGAATAAATCCTACTTGATCATGATGGATGATCTTTTTGATGTATTTTTGAATTCAGTTTGCTAATATTTTGTTGAGTATTTTTACATCTATGTTCATCAGGGATATTGGTATGTAATTTCCTTTGTTGTGTTTGCCTAGTTTTGGTATTAGGGTGACACTTGCCTCATAGGGTGAGTTTGGAAGTATTTCTTCCTCTTCTACTTTTTGGAAAACTTTAAGGAGGATGAGTATTAGGTCTTCACTAAATGTTACATAAAATTCAGCGGTGAAGCCATCTGGGACAGGTGTTGTGTTCTTAGGTAGTTTTTTGATTACCAATTCAATTTCATTGCTAGTGATTGGTCTGTTCAGATTTTCTGTTTCTTCCTGGGTAAGCCTTGGAAGGTTGTATTTTTCTAGAAGTTGTCCATTTCTTCTAGGTTATCCAGTTTGTTAGCATATAATTTTTCATAGTATTCTCTAATAATTCTTTGTATTTCTGTGGTGTCCGTATTGATTTTTCCTTTCTCATTTCTGATCCTGTTTATGTGTATAGACTCTCTATTTTTCTTGGTACATCTGGCTAGGGGTTTATCTATTTTATTTTCTCAAAGAACCAGCTCTTGCTTTCATTGATTTTTTCTGTTGTTTTATTCTACTCGATTTTATTTATTTATGCTCTAATCTTTATTATGTCCCTCCATCTGCTGACTTTTGGCCTCATTTGTTCTTCTTTTTATGCTTTCATTAATTGTGAGTTCAGACTGTTCATATGGAATAGTTCTTCTTTTCTGAGGTAGGCCTGTATTGCAATATACTTCCCTCTTAACACTGCCTTCGCTGCATGCCACAGACTTTGCGTTGTTGAATTATTGTTGTCATTTGTCTCTGTATATTGCTTGGTCTCTGTTTTTATTTGGTCATTGACCCATTGGTTATTTAGGAGCATGTTGTGAAGCCTCCATGTGTTTGTAGGATTTTCTGTTTTCTTTGCGTAATTTATTTCTAGTTTCATATCCTTGTGGTCTGAGAAGCTGGTTGGTATAATTTCAGAATTTACTGGCCTAGTATATGATCTATTCTTGAAAATGTTCCATGTACACTTAAGAAGAATATGTATTCTGCTGCTTTTGTGTGTAGAGTTCTGTAGATGTCTGTTAGAGCCATCTGTTCTAATGTGTTGTTCAATGCCTGTGTCTCCTTACTTACTTTCTGCCTGGTGGATCTGTCCTTGGAGTGAGTGGAGTGTTAAAGTCTCCTAGAATGAAAGCATTGCATTCTATTTCCTCTTTTAATTCTTTTAGTGTTTGTTTCACAGAAGTAGGTGTGCGTGTGTTGGGTGCATAGATA
Source organism: Manis javanica (assembly GCF_040802235.1). Classification (NCBI taxonomy): domain Eukaryota; kingdom Metazoa; phylum Chordata; class Mammalia; order Pholidota; family Manidae; genus Manis; species Manis javanica. Next base: position 158,604,595 of record NC_133157.1, read on the forward strand.
TTATAATGGTTATATCCTCTTATTGGATTGACCCCTTTATCATTATGTAATGTCCGTCTTTGTCTCTTGTGACTTTCTTTGTTTTGAAGTCTGTTTTGTCTGATACAAGTACTGCAACACCTGCTTTTTTTTCTCACTATTGCTTGAAATATCTTTTTCTATCCCTTCACTTTTAGTTTGTGTATGCCTTTGCATTTGAAGTGAGTCTCTTGTAGGCAGCATATAGTTGGGTCTTTTTTTTTTTTTATCCATTCAGTGACTCTATGTCTTTTGATTGGTGCATTCAGACCATTTACGTTTAGGGTGATTATTAGTAGGTATGTACTTACTGCCATTGCAGGCTTTAGATTTGCAGTTACCAAAGGTTCAAGGGTAACTTCTTTGCTATCTAAGAGTCTAACTTAACTCACTTAGTATGCTATTACAAACACAACTTTTAGATTTTTTTCCTCCTCCATTCTTTATATATTAAGTGTCACATTTTGTACTCTTTGTCTATTCCTTTTTATTACTTCTGTTGACAGCTATTTAACCTTAGGAACACTTCCATCTATAGCAGTCCCTCTAATATACACTGTAGCGATGGTTTGTGGGAGCTAAATTCTCTCAGCTTTTACTTAGCTGTAAATTGTTTAATCCCTCCTTCAGATTTAAATGATAATCTTCCCAGATTAAGTAATCTTGTTTCGAGGCCCTTCTGCTTCATTGCATTAAATGCATCATTCCACTCCCTTCTGGCCCGTAAGGTTTCTGCTGAGAAGTCTGATGATAGCCTGATGGGTTTTCCTTTGTATGTGATCTTATTTCTTTCTCTGGCTGCTTTTTAATAGTCTGTTCCTATCCTTGATCTTTGCCATTTTAATTATTATATGTCTTGGTGTTGTCCTCCTTTGGTCCCTTATGTTGAGAGATCTGTGCAACTCCATGGCCTGAGAGACTATCTCCTTCCCCAGATTGGGGAAGTTTTCAGCAATTACATCCTCAAAGACACTTTCTATCTCTTTTTCTTTCTCTTCTTCTTTTGGTGCCCCTATAATACGAATATTGTTCTGTTTGTATTAGTCATGCAGTTCTCTCAGTATTCTTTCATTTCTATAGATCCTTTTTTCTCTCAGTGCCTCAGCTTCTTTGTATTCCTCTTCCCTAATTTCTTTATTGTCTCCTCCACTGCATCTAATCTGCTTTTAGTATCCTCCTTTGTGTTCTTCAATTATTGGATCTCTGTCCTCAATTTGTTCTTGAGTTCTTGAATATTTTTGTGTACCTTCATGAGCATGTTAATGATTTTTATTTTGAAATCTCAGGAAGATTCATGAGGTCAACTTCATTTGAATCATTCTCTTATGTATTCATAAGTTTGCTTTGAATGAGGTTCCTTTGACATTTCATATTTGTCTGTGGCACTCTCTAGTGTCCAGAAACTCTACTCTCTGGAGCTGCTTAGCCCTTGGAGTGATCTCAGGGGTTGCGGGGAAGTGGTGCTGGTGCCTGGGGGGGAGGAAAGAGCTGTTTCCTGCTTCCTGGCTGCTATGCCTGTCTCCACTGCCCAAACCAGTGGGCTGAAGGAACACACACGTGTAGGCCTCTATGTTTTGTCTTTGTAGCTGCCATAGGCGGAGTTTCCCTCTGGTGACCTGATGCCAGGCAGGGGCTGCAGGTTTGCAAGCCAGGTGCAGGCTAGCTGGGAGGAAGACACACCAGGCTGTGTATCACAATGGGGGGCCTTGGAGCTGCATAACCAGCCAGGGGAATGGAGCGCCTGAAGATCATTTAGGTTCCCAACCTGCTGGGCAGAGTTCACCCAGACAATTTTGTCTACTTTTCCTTTCTCCTGAGCAGTAAGCTCTGTGAAATCCTTACCGCTTTAGCAGCCCTCTCACTGTTAGGAATTCTCTCAGAGTGCCTGCCCAGATCAGCTGGATATGTATTCTTGTTTTCCACAAGCAGCTGGAATCTCCATCTCTCCAGGTATTCCACCTGTCTTAGTTTTCTGACTCCACTAATCACCAGAGCACAATGCAGTGTAGGTTCATGCTCCCAGAGCAGATCTCCAGTGCTAGGTGTTCAGCAGTCCCAGGCCTCCACTCCCTCCCTGCTCAGTTTCTCTTCCTCCCACCAGTGGGCTGGGGTGGGGGAAGGGCTTGGGTTCCACCTTGTCACAGCTTTGGTATGTACCCTGTTCCATGAGGTCTGCTCTTTTCTCCAGGTGTATGTAGTCTGGTGCAGCCTTGTTTCCTGTTGCTCTTTTAGGATTAGTTGTATTAATTATATTTTCGTATTATGTGTGCTTTCAGAAGGAGGTCTCTGTCTTACCTGTCATGCTGCCATCTTTAATCCAATCCATCAAATCTTGTCTTTTTAAGTATAAGTTTGTCCTTTGCAAAATAACAGTTCATATGCATGGTACCTACCCTTGTATCAATTAAAATATTTTAGCTGTTTATACCATACCAATTAATTTCTCCTTAGAAACACTGATATAATAAAGCTTTTATTCTAAGTGTATTTTAAGTTATTAAATATAAAATTGAAAGCACTTAACCTAATAGAGGAGAAATGTTTAATTGAATGCTCTTTTTCCCCCTTCACTATGAGAAAAAGTGTAAATTTGCCTTTCTTCATTATGAAGCCAGAACTGGAATTTACATATGTAAAGCTCTGGGTCAGCTTTTCTGAGATGCCATACTATCTAACCCTGTATGTGACAGTATTTGGTATCTAACCCTGTATGTGACAGTATTTGGTAAAGCAGCCAAATAGGAACAATTGCTGGGAATGTAGTGGTTTGAGAACTTGGATTTAGCAGTAGAGCCTATTATTTATGCTCTTATTTCTCTTGGGTATATACTTCTGAATGGTATATACTTACGTATGATAACTGTTTAACCTTTTGAAGAACTTGCCAGTCTGTTTTCCAAAGTAGCTGCACCATTTTACATTTTCCTAAGTGGTTGTGGAGGGTTCCAGTGTTTTTCTACATTCTTGCCAACATCTGTCATCATCTGTCTTTTTTATTATAGCCATCCTAGTGGGTGTGAAATGGTGCCTCATTGTGGTTTTGATTTGCATTTTTATGATGAATAATGATGTTGAGCATCTTTTCCTATGCTTATTATCCATTCATATATCTTCTTTGAAGAACTGCCTGTTCAATTCCTTTACCCATTTTGATATTGGATTGTCTTTTTATAAGTGAATTGTAAGAGTTATTTCTATATCCTAGATGCAAATCCCTTATCAGATAAAGGGTTTTCAAGTATTTCCCCTATTCCATTGCTTCCCTTTTCACTGTCTGGGAGAAGTCCAGTTAATCTGCTTTTCTCCTTTGGTGTCATATCTGAGAAACCATTGCCAAATCTAGTCACTAAGACATACATCTTTGTTTTTTTCCTGAGTTTTATAATTTGAGCTCTTACATATTGAGTTAACTTTGTATATATGCTATGAAGTAGAGGTCTGATTTTATTCTTCTGTATGTGGATATTCAGTGGTCCTAATACCATGTGTTAAAAGGATTGTTCTTGTTCCATTTAACTGCTTGGCACCCTTGTTGACAGTCAGTTCTCCACAAATGTAGGAGTTTACTTTGGATTCTCAATTCTAACACAGTTTTCTGTATGTCTATCCTTATGCCAGTACCAAATCGTATTTTGTGAGAACACTTTCCATGTCATCTTGCATATTACCACTTGCTTCTCTCCACTCCTGGAGAGACACTTTGCTTCTTAGAGAGCCTTTGTCCAGCTTCTACCCTGCTGACTGTGCCATGATGGGAAGTCAGGCAGACAAAGGTAGAGCCCATTCCCTCTTTTCTCCATCTGCACCATTATTCTCCCACCCAGTTCCTCCACTTCACTCCCATTCGCATCAGTCTTGGTCATCAGAACCTGCTGACTCAGTCTCTGGGCTTCATTATGTTTCATTGACTTGTTATAGTGCGTAGAAAGATGGAAATACCAGAAAAATTAAAACAAGTCAATTGGTTTTTACAGGTTAAATTTATTAATCTGTAATGTGCCTTAATTCATTTCACTGCAGATTACATTTTGGATATATACATTGTCTCTGTTTCCTCTACTTAAAGCAGTTCGTTTTATAGATTTTTGGAAGGATGGTAATGTGTGTTTCTCCATTTTAATATTTCAGTTTCCATCATTATTATCACCAAATTGATCTTTCAGAATGATTCTCATTAGATAATCATTTTATTTTTAAGACTGGTTGGTATAAAACTAGTAAGAGGAAAAGAAAACTTGTGATTTAAAAATTTGTACCATACTCTTAGATAATATTGTTTAGTTTAAAATATTTTAAACAGATTCTGTTATTCTTTGAATTGTCATATGAGTACTGAAATAAAAATTATTCAAGTTTATTTTTATAATGCAGATTTAATTCAACTGAGGTTCTAATAAATATGTTAAACTTCAAGTCTTTTTTTCACATTTAAAATTGCTCTCTGAATCATTGACTCAAAACTAAAGAAAAATATATGCTATAATTATTCACATTATAGTTATTTAAAAATGTATTCTTTTAATTTGCTTTAGGTAGAACCAACACCATAAGAGAAGTTAGAGCAGTTGAGAGCAAATGATAATGCTTCATTTAGAAGGCAAATAGAACTCAGAATTAAAGACCTAGAATCTGAACTCCAAAAAAACTTCTCAAGAAAATTCAATTAAAACTAACTTGGAAAAATATAAATAGCTCTACCTAGAGGAATGAAAATTTACCAGGTCATCTTCAACTCGACTAAATGAGTAAGTCAAAACACAGAATCATACAAAATAAGTTAATCTCATTAGTTTGCCTCTAAAGCATTATTTTTATTGAGCCAGGTTTATAAGATTAGTAGGAAGTGAAAGCTAACTAGATATATTCTGGAAAATGATGTTACTAAGTGAACTTACCTTTAAAATGATCGTCCAGCATAGTTTGTATCTTTCTCCCTTTTCTTAGTTTTACATGACTTGTATTTTTTCCTAGTATTTTCATAGTTAACCTGATCTACTAGTCTTTAAGCCCAGTGCTTTTGAAGCTTTGTAATTTAGATGGTGAGAATATTATAAAATTGCTTCCTAAAGAATTCCCCTAAATACAAATATTAATTTGTTTAAAATAGTTTAACTATTTTTTGAAAGATTACATCTCAAACCCAAGGGGCCAAGTACTACTCAGCTGTCTTGCCTGACGGCTTCAGTCCCAGGCAAGTTCACTGTGGATTCACTAAGGCCCGAGAAATGACAGTGGAACATTTTTGGGGTAAAAGGGTTTATACCTGGCTCTATTCTCCCAGCTACAGGTTGAGCACTAGAATCATGTCTGCATCCAACAATCTGCAGATCCATAATCCTCTTCTGTCTCTGACTGTGCCCAGAGCACCAGGCCGAGGTCTTTATATAGTGACTCAGTCAGTTATAGCTTATTGCCACATGTTTAGAAGCAGGAAGCTAATTACATCATCAAGTAGTTTAGGTTCAGGTGAGGTTCCTGGCCATAGGAACTTCAATTTTTCTCACCCCTCTGCCTCCCCTAGAGATTGTTGCTCTAAATTATGCCTCAGTGCCAAATTCTTAATTTCTCTGGGGTAATGAGTGAAACATAAAAGGGCGGTGAAAGCAAATGTTTGAAATGACTTTGATGGATATTTTATATTTTATCTCTAACTGGGATTACTAAGTAGGTCTGTGTGGCCTCCTTCAGAATCTTGTAAGTACAGCCATTCCAGAAGCCATCTATCTGTGTATTACTGACAGACATTTCTCTCCCAGCCATACTTTGAATTACTTGTTAGTTAGGAATTGCCCTAGAAAAATATGTACCTCTATAGAACAAGTTTAAACCTGTAACTGAATACAGTAGGTCTTCTTCAGCATATTTTCAGTGCTGAAACACTGTTTTATAAGAAATTCTATTTACTGTTACAGTAACTTTTTAAATGCAAGTCATTTAGTTATCATTTAGGGAAAAATGAAATACTAAGCATTTTTTTATTGCAATCTCCACAGGTTTAATGTGATACTAGCAGAGATCAATACCTCACTTTCTGTAGAGAAACAGAACATATCTTCACTTGGCTCTCTTACTGTGAGGCCAGGGCTGAAGCCAACTTCTGTTGGAATTCATTGGCATTTATTGCTCAATAGACTTTACTCGAGGAGATTATTTTAATGATTCCTATCCCCAGCAAACAAACTTCAAGAAACAGAATGGAGACATACTTTTTCAAGGTTAGTTATATTATCTTCTTTCCCCTTGAGTTTTAAATTTATGATGTAATTCTTGTTTTTGATTTTGTGAAATTCTGAGTTGTTCAATTAATACACATTAAGTAAAAGTCGTAATTATTTGTGCTTCTAAGAAAGGAGACAGAAATTTTCTTTTTAAAAGTCCTTGGATCTCTCATTTTTGAGAGATACCTAATGTTAACTCTATTCAATAAAAGAAACAAAAATGACACATTTTAAATTTTGTGAAAGCTGCATCTTGAAAAAATAAATCAAAACTGCATTAAATTTGATTTTAGAAATTAACTATTATTGCCAGTCACCAGCGGTATACTTGAAGATGCTTTGACTGACTTTCTAATTGATTTCAGTTGTGGTGAATGATCCTTTTCATGTATTGTTGAATTCTGTTTGCTAACATTTGTTAAGGAATTTTGCATCAATTTTCATTAAGGATATTGGTCTGTAATTTTCTTTTATTTTGGGTAAGTGTCTTTTTCCAGTTTTGGTATCAGCGTAATGCTGGCTTCATAGAATTGGTTTGGAAGCAGTACTTTCTCTTCAATTTTTTGGAAATTTTGATGATAGGTATTAACTCATTTAAATATTTAGTAGAATTCACCTATGAAGACTTCTATTCTTGGGAGGTTTTTAAAAAAAGTATTATTCAATTTCATTGCTGGTAAGCAGTCTGATCAGATATTCTATTTGCTCCTGATTGAGTCTTGGAAGATTGTGTTTCTAAGGATTTATCCGTGTTTTCTAGGTTGTTCAATTAATTGGAATATACTTTTTTGTAGCAGTCTCTTATAATCCTTTGTATTTTTATGGTGGCTGTTGTAACTTCTCTTTCATTTGGATTTCATTTATTGGGGTCTTCTCTTTTTTTCTTAGTAAGTCTGGCCAAGGGTTTACCAATTTTGTTTATCTTTTCAAAGAATCAACTCCTAGTTTCATTGATCTTTTTTCTATTATTTTTTTAAGTCTTTATTTTATTTATTTCCACTGTAACTGCTATTATTTCCTTCCTTCTACTAATTTTGTGCTTAGTTTGCTCTGATGTTTTCTAGCTGTTCTAGGAGTAAGGTAAAATTGTTTACTTGCAGCTTTTCTTCTTTCTTGAGGTAGGCCTGTATTGCTATGACCTTTTTTCTTAGAACTGCTTTTGCTGTGTCCCAAAGATTTTAGAATGTTGAGTTTCATTTTAATTTGTCTCAAGGTATTTTTTGATTTCCTCTTTGATTTCTTTATTAACCTACTGGTTGTTTAGTAACATGTTTAACTTGTTTGTTTTTTACAGGTTTTATCCTATAATTAAATTTTAATTTAATGCCATTGTAGTTACAAAAGATGCTTGATAGGACTTCAGTATTCTTAAATTTATTGAGACTTGTTTCTTTGGCTGACTGATCTGTCCTGCAGAATGTTCCATGTGCATTTCAAAAGAATGTATTATGCATTTTTTAGAAGGAATGTTTTGTATATCCCCATTAAAGTCCATCTGTGTAGTGTATCATTCCAAGCCACTTTTTCCTATTGATCTGTCTGGATTATCAATCTATTGATGTAAATGTGGTGTTACAGTTCACTACAGTTATTGTATTATTGTTGATTTCTCCCTTTCTGTGTTGATACTTAGATGCTCCTATGTTGGGTACATTGGGAATACTCAGTGGGCAGTCTGCATGTGAATGCTGGTGCAGGGTGAGTGGTGTTAGCAAAGTAGATGGAGAGAGTCAGAATTTCCTTCATACATTAACCTATTTGCAATCGGATGATGAATTGCAGTAGTTTAAATGGGCAAACTTAATTGATTTCATAAAATTTTTATATTTATTTTTGTAACATTTAAAATTAATTAAAATACCAAATTTTAACTTAAGACTTCAATAGATACTGAAAATATTAACATTGTGTGTGTGTGTGTGTGTGTGTGTGTGTGTGTTTGGTATTTATCAAGTTGGTCTCAAAAACAGAATGAACATAATTCAATAAATTATTGTTGAATGAGTGAACATATATTGTATTTATTGCTAGAATTTTGCTATAAGCAACCAATAACATATATGATTTAGTTGTTGACTGATTTTGGTAAACTAAGTTTAATTTGGTGGAAATGAATAGTTCTTCTAAGGAAGAATTTCCTTGATTTCAGCTTGCTTGATCCAACTAAAGATTTACATCTTCAAGATCCCTGTCCTGTGTTTAAAAAAATGTGTGCTTTATAAATTGAGTATATTGGCTGCTACTAGGAGTTAGGGTATTAATTTCTATTCTTTATTTTTATTCATAACTTTAAAACTTACAAGTTAGTTAGAAAGCTATTTTGTATCTCAGGCCTAAATATTACTGGGGTATGTGACAGAGTTTTACATATTCATTTTCTCTGAGTTACAGTTAAAAATCTATGTATTTTTCCGGATTTTGAGGAAGTGGCTGGTGTAGAACTTGAGGCTCAGTATGAATACCTAAAGCCTGTTCCTGGCCTGCAGCTCATTGGTTTTGTGACCTTAGGCAAGCTACCCTCTCGCTGAGCCTTTGTTGCCTCTTACGTAAAATTAGGGACTTTGAATAGATCAGTGACTTTAATACCTTAAATATTTTTTCTTTCAAACAATAGAGTCTTTCTTTAAAAAAAGAAAAAATTACATCAAGCTATTATATATAACAGAGACAAGGAGAGCTGTCCAGTTAGAGAGATGAAGTGTGGCAGTGTCCTAGTGGAAGCTTAGATTTCTAAGGACATAGTTTGAGGACCAACAGTTATGAGAAAATTCTTCTAATGAAAAAAAGTTTTGAATTAAAACTTGCTGATATCTTGCTTTCTTCTGTATAATTTTCTCCCCTTTCTCTACTTTTAATAAATGGAAAAATATAAATAAGATTTCAGATGTATTCTGATTAACAGACTTTCAGCTACTTTCACTACCAGAACACAGTCCTTACCCAGAAATCAACATAAAGGTCAAGGAAGTAAATATTTAGGAAAAAAGCTTTTTGGGAAAAGGTAATTAACATTACACTGGTAGTTCCTTTCTTCAAGTTATGTGAAAATGTGGTTTTCATTTTACATAGTGTTTAGAAATGATAATATAAAATTGTTTCAATCAATAAGTACCTGTTCCTGAACTGGGATTGAGTTGTTACTTTTACAGGCTCTGTTTACTAATGTTGTCACCTTATTCCTTTTATAAGGCCTGTCTATAATGCAATTGTCACAAAAGTGTTATGGAAAACGGTGTCTGAAAATATTGGGAGACATGCTAGCCAAAAACCTTGTCTTCACATCTAAAATTTATAAAAGCATTACATATCACATTATCATTCTGATCACAGTGTTTATTACGTTCAGTATGCTAATTTAGGCCCTACTTTGAAGGGCAGTTAGAGGGTACATTTTATAAGAAAGGTTTAAATAAGGACGTTTTTATTGTAGTAAGACAATACTTTTATTGTAATAATGACACTTGTAATAGTTTGAAATATTCCCACACATTTTATAATTAAGTAGATAAGTATAACTAGTCAAGTGTTTCCAAAATCGGCTCTAATTTCCAGAAAGGAACAAAGTTACCATTGAAGAATTGTGTACTGTTTTCCTTGTTTCTAGTTCTAGAAAGTTATGGATCAGAAACGAAGTTTGAAAACCAGATCTAGGCTCTATTTTTTGTTTCTTAAAGCAGATTTTTCTGAAATCTTTGTGTCACATGAATAAAGAGATGTAGTCATAGTACGAATAGAAAAATGTTTTCACTTAATTTTTTGCCAGTTTTACATGACACTTTTATGACAGTCCCACTTTCATTTTATGTATTTAAGATCCTGTGCTGAAAAATTAATAGGACAGATTATACCTTAACATCTTAATTTTCTAAAAGTACAAGAAGGGAAAGCCCATTTTGAGGAAAAATTCATTAGAGTAAAAACACTGATTAAAGTTCTATAAAGGGTATTTTTTCTAAGAATTGTAAAGTAATGCATTAGTATTATATGATGCATTCAGTATGACTTGAATTATTTAAATCTGTTCTTACCATTAAGATCAGATATCACCCTGAAGTTATGCATAATCAATACACCAATATTGTACTTTTTGACAGATTAATCAGAATAGTATTACTGATATATGTTACCTAAATTAAACAAATTTATTTTATGTGATTGTTTTCTATTTAAGCAATCCCCAAATCCTATCTGTAAAAGTATTACTAAAAGGCCATATTTCATCAGTTATGTATTATTTATGATAATAAAAATTATACATTTTTGATTTATTGCAGATGCAGGAAGAATTGGAAAAAAAATATAACTAGAGAACTAAAAGAAGGTATGTTGCCAAAATTTATGAGTTAAATTTAGATGACCTTGCCTTCTGAAATGAATTCTAAATAGTAAATAGCAACCCTTTCCATTGTTTGGTTAATAAGTATTACATTAAATATGTTTTTCTTATACATATATAAAGAAAAATGTGAAAGCATATCCTTTCATAATGAAGAATATACTTTCTCCTCGTTTATTCACCATGTTCCATAGCTTCTTAAAAATCTCAACACATCCACGGATATGTTATTTTTGGGTATACCTTTCCTTTACTTCTGCTCTTCCTGTAGAACTATCATCCTGCACTTCTCAGAACACCTGGGCTTTGCCAGCTTCTCATGTTTTTGGTAGTGATTTAAGGCCAAAAAAAAACCAAGGCTCATCTAGTAATAGACAATTACAGTTCGAATAAGTGTCACTTGAAGTGTGACATTTAAATCTCCAGCCATTGACTTGGTCATTTATTTTACCTTTTACCCTCAGGGAAAGTTCCAAATTCCTTAGGAAGGAATAAAAACACCCAAATCAAATTTGGTTCTTGCCAAATCCTTCAGCCTCATCTCTTGCTACTTACCCTACTCTGCCCTTTTGCTGTAGTGTGTCACCAAACTAGACTACTTACAGTTCCACAAATGTTCTTCCTCACCTCTAGCTCTTTGCAGATGCTTCTTCCCTCTAGCTGGCACATCTTTCCCTTGTCCTGCAGGTATCAATTTACATGTCACCTCACCAAATGGCCGACAATACTGACACAAAACTCTGATGTCCCCTCTGTGTGTTCAAATAGCACCCTGTTTTATACCTGTCATGGTATGTATACCTGACTGTATGGGAACTACCTGTTGGTCTGTTTTTCTGGTTTATAGCATATGATTGTCAGTGGTGAACTGTGTCATCTTCGTCGTGTGTAGTTCCATCTTGTAGTGAGAACACAAGAAGCTGTGATGCTTACCACAATAGCAAATAAAGTGTGCAGCAATGGGCAATTTATATTTCCTAGTAATCTTGTATTTTGTTTTGTCAATATATATAGGTATTTTTCATTCTTAACACTCATAAAGGTCCAACTTTTTCTTGAAACTCATACTTGTTTACCTGAGTATTTTATATAAAGAGTATAATTCTTTCTTTTCCTTTCCAGCTGCTGCTAAATTTGAATCTGAATCCTGTATAGCTACTCCTCTAGGATCTACTAATGGGTCCACTGCAACACAAGGTCTATTTTGGCTAAACATTTTATGATCACATTTTCTGTGATGCTTTTTTTTTTCTCTGAGAGTATAATGTAACATTTGTTTAAGTAAAATGAAAATAAATTCACAAAAATACATATTTAATATGGCTATATTATATTTACATATTATGTATATTTTTTATATTTCTGTGAATTGACTCCAGACAATGGCAACCCAGGTTACCTCTTTTTTTTATTAAGGTATTATTCATATACACTCTTACGAAGGTTTCACATGAAAAAACAATGTGGTTACTACATTCACCCATGTTATCGTGTCCCCCCCCACCCCATTGCAGTCACTGCCCAACAATATAGTAAGATGCCACAGAGTCACTATTTGCATTCTCTGTGCTACACTGTCTTCCCCATGGGGGGCACCATGTGTGCCAATCATAATACCTCTCAATCCCCTTCTCTCTCCCTCCCCACCCACCCTGCCACACCCCTCCCCTTTGGTAACTGCTAGTCCCTTCTTGGAGTCTGTCAGTCTGTTACTGTCTTGTTCCTTCAGTTTTGCTTCATTGTTATACTTCACAAATGAGGGAAATCACTTGGTACTTGTCTTTCTCTACCTGGCTTATTTCACTGAGCTTAATATCCTCTAGCTCCATCCATGTTGTTGCAAATGTTAGGATTTGTTTCTTTCTTATGGCTGAATAGTATTCCATTCTGTATATGTACTGCATCTTCTTTATCTAGTCATCTACTGATGGACACTTAGAGGTTGCTTCCATATCTTGACTATTGTAAATAGTGCTGCAATAAACATAGGGGTGCATATGTCTTTTTAAATCTGAGAAATTATATTCTTTGGGTAAATTCCTAGGAGTGGGATTCCCGGGTCAAATGGTATTTCTATTTTTAGTTTTTGAGGAACCTCCATATTGCTTTCCATACAATGGTTGAACTAGCTTACATTCCCACCAGCAGTGTAGGTTCTCCTTTCTCTGCATCCTCACCAGCATTTGTTGTTCTTAGTCTTTTTGATGCTGGCCATCCTTACTGGTTTGAGGTGATATCTCACTGTGGTTTTAATTTGCATTTCCCTGATAATTAGTGATGTGGAGCATCTTTTCATGTGCCTGTTGGCCATCTGAATTTCTTCTTTGAAGAATTGTCTATTCATATCCTCTGCCCATTTTTTAATTGAGTTATTTGCTTTTTAGGTGTTGAGGCTTGTGAGTTCTTTCTGTATTTTGGATGTTAACCCCTTGTTGATATGTCATTTACAAATATATTCTCCCATGCTGTAGGATGCCTTTTTGTTCCGCTGATAGTGTCCTTTGCTGCACAGAAGCTTTTTAGTTTGATATAGTCCCACTTGTTCATTTTTGCTTTTGTTTCCCTTGCCCGGGGAGATATGTTCATGAAGAAGTTGCTCATGTTTCTATTCAAGAGATTTTTGCCTATGTTTTCTTCTAAGAGTTTTATGGTTTCATGGCTTACATTCAGGTCTTTGATCCATTTTGAGTTTACTTTTGTGTATGGGGATAGACAATAATCCAGTTTCATTCTCTTGCATGTAGCTGTCCAGTTTTGCCAGCACCAGCTATTGAGGAGGCTGTCATTTTCCCATTGTATGTCCATGGCTCCTTTATCGTATATGAATTGACCATGTATGCTTGGTTTATATCTGGGCTCTCTAGTCTGTTCCATTGGTCTGTGGGTTTGTTCTTATGCCAGTACCAAATTGTCTTGATTACTGTGGCTTTGTAGTAGAGCTTCAAGTTGGGGAGTAATTCCGCCTGCTTTATTCTTCCTTCTCAGAGCTGCTTTGGCTATTCAGGATCTTTTGAGGTTCCATATGAATCTTAGAATGATTTACTCTAGTTCATTGAAGAGTGCTGTTGGTATTTTGATAGGAATTGCATTGAATCTGTAGATTGTTATTTCTTACTTTGTTATCAAACTTGAAGACACATCTGAAGATGCAAATTCCTGGATATGTCATTTGCTTCATATTAAATGAGATTATTAATATAGTATAAACATTTTCAGAATGTGAAATATTTGTGTATTTTATGTGCTACTTTTTTTCTTCACCTATTCAGCTAACATATCTGGAAAGTACTAAGCACTAGTTTAGCACTAAGAGTGCAGTCAAATTAAAATACAGCCTCTTTCTTCAAGGAATTTATGCTAGTTTAGTTAATAATACACTTTGTCTTGAATTAATTTGGTCCTCACAAGACTCTGCTATTGTATGTATGGTATGTAATGGTGAATTTGGTTATCTTAAAAGAAAGCTCTAAATACTTTGTTTACGTGGTTTTAAGCTATTTAAGTTTATGGCACAATAAATAAGTAATTGAGAAAGATTATGTTTTGGGGGTTATATTTTAGGACATTTGAATTTGAATTTTTGCTTTGTATTTTTTTCTAATATATATATTTTATTCTTAACGTTTTCTTCCAAGATCTTTGGAAATAAAATAGGAGTCATGTGTTTACAAAATATTTCCAGACCTTAGCAGAACTAAATTAGGGAATCTTACAACCATGTGTGCATGTACCATGCAAGTGTACCAATTCCTGATCTTTTGTTTCGTCTTCAAATAATACACTATTTAAAAATAATACTCTGTTTTCCCGATTTAATGCATGCCTTTTCCCACTTGTCATTTGTTAAAGTAATGTTTTGGTTGAGGCATTGTATATTTAGAAATTCTTCTATACTAGTCGTTTTCACCTTCGTATTATATTTGATATGATGTGCAGGTTACATTTTAATTTTTATTAATTTGATGTTTAATTCTAACTCAAGATGATGAATAATTCATTAGCTTGTAGGACAGATAAATTGTTTTCCCAAAGTTTTGAGGTGGCTAAAATAATCATATTATATTATTCTACAATATCTATTAAAATTCATTATTATGTGAAAGAGACAAAACCTTGCTATTTTAAGTGAAAAACTTTAATTTGGGTCATATTTTTGGACAGAAAACAATTTCTAGTCTGTACATGTCAAATTTTAGAAGTTTGCCTTGTCTGTTAAAATAATGCAAGGATCACTATGTAAGAACTTGTTCGTTATGCTTCAGAAGATTGGAGACTGTTGAGAATTAGGCTTGGGGTTGATTAATGATGGTGCATTGAGTCCCCTATACAGAATTTTATTGTTGTTAACAACCATTTGATCAATAAATATGAGAGATGCCCTCTCAAAAAAATAAAAATAATGCAGGTAATTTAGAAAGTAAAATACTCCAAAACATTTAAAAAAAGCACTTAAAATTGTTATATTTAGGTAGTCTTTTCCCATTATTTTCAGAAACTACAAATAAAATAGACATTTGAAAAAGGGTTTTGGAACTTTTGCTTCTATAACACAGAAGTCTTTCATTTGATGATGAAGCATTTAAATTGACAACTAGATAATTTTGGAAGACGGCATCCAGTTAGATTTTTAAACACTGAGACTCTTCTTAAGTATTATTTAGTATACTGCATGTAAATATAAATTCTTATGGGACCAGATATCACAAAAATCTTTTACTATTTTTGTGGAGTAAGTTTGATACACAAAATTTTGTACAGATTTAAAAGGAAATACTTCTAAGAAATTTCCTGTGTGATCATAGATGATAGATTCTCATTACAAAATTGTAATACTGTTCTGGTATTTTTTGTGTTTTTTTTTTGTAAAAATCAGGTTTATTTCATTCTCTTGTCTCTTATGGGGATATATTAGGAACATAGAACAAGATGAGTGTAGGATAGGCTTTTGAAAATATTAAACATATACAAATGCAAGATTAGCTGTGTTTCAGTTGGAAAACACAACATATCAAAACCTAAAATTTACAAAGCAAAATTGAGATTGTTGTTTCATGAAGACTTATTTTATGAGAATATTAACTTCAGAGTTTCTATATGATGTTTTTTCCCATGGACATTAACTTATATATCTATTTCAGAAAACAGAGTTTCTACACTTTTCAAGAGACTGTTATGTGAAGACAAAGTGCTTGTGATAGTACTATTATTCTACATACATTACATTACAGGTACTCAATAGATATTTAAAGTATAGTTTTTCTTAGATTATTAGAGCCTTAGTTGATAGGTATGGTGTATTAAATTACAATTATAGGCTTTTGCTTATTAGTGCAATTCAATAACTCATCAATGGTAGCTAAAGTTTTTTTCCCCCTTTCTCCAAATCTGTGCATTTACTGTAAATCAGAGTCCCAAATTTTCTTTCTTATTTATTTATTGATGTATAATTGCTATGCACTATTTTATTAGTTTCAGGTGTATAACATATAGTAATTCAACATGTGTATACATGGCAAAATGGTCATCAGATAAGTCTAGTTATCTACCATCTTAGTCACCTTACTAAATTAGTACAGTATTATTGACTGCATTTCCCGTGTTGTGCATCACATCCCCATGGTTAATTTTTTTATAATTGGAGATTTATACTTAATCCCCTTTAACCATTTCCCCAACCCCCATCCCCTCTGGCAACCATGAATCTTCTCTGTGTCTATGAATTTGGGTTTTGTTTTGCTTTTTTAGATTCCACATATAGGTGAAATCATGCAGTATTTGTCTTTCTCTGACTTACTTCATTTAGCATAATACTCTCAAGGACTGTCTATGTTGTCACAATTGGCAAGATTGCATTCTTTCTTTTGGCTGAGTAATATTCCATTTGTGTGTGTGTGTGTGTACACACACCACATCTTCTTTATTTCCCCATCAGTGTGGATCCTTAGCTTGTTTCCATATCTCAGTTATTGTATATAATGCTGCCGTGACCGTAGGAGTTCATTTATATTTTCAATTAGTATTTTCATTTTTCCTGGATAGATATTCAGTAGTTGAATTGCTGGATCATATGGTAGCTCTATTTTTAATTTTTTCAAAAGCCTCTGTACTGCTTTCTGTAATGGATGTACGAAATTACCTTCCCACCAACAGTGCATGAGGTTTCCTGTTTCTCCACATCCCTGCCAACACTACTTATTTCTTGTTTTTTTAATAGCACATTTGTCAGGTATAAGATGGTATATACTTTGCATTCCTGTGGTAATTAATGATGTTGAGCATCTTTTCATATGCCTATTGATTATCTATATGTCTTTCTCATAAAAATGTTCAGTAACACTACCCATTTTTTACTGGATTTTTTTTGGTTTTGAGTTCTTTATGTATGTTAGATATTACCCCTTAGTGGATATATGACTTGGAGACACCTTCCCCCATTCAATATGGTGCCATTTTGTTGATAGTTTCCTTTGCTGTGCAAAACCTTTTTAGTATAATGTAGTCCCATTCGTTTACATTTGTTTTTTTCCCTCTTGCCTTTGGAGTCAGATTCAAAAAAAGTCACTAATACCTATGTCAAGGAGCTCACTGCCCATGTTTTCTTATAGTTTTATTGTTTCAGGTTTTACTTCAAGTCTTTAATCCACTCTGAGTTAATTTTTGTGTGTTCAGTTTCATTCTTTTGCATGTAGCTGTCCAGTTTTCCAAGTACCTTTTATTAAAGAGACTGTCTTTTTCCTATCACATAATTTTGCCTCCTTTGTCATATTTTAATTGGCCATATACACCTGGGTTTATTTCTGGGCTATCTATTCTATTGCATTAATCTATGTGTTTTTATGTCAGTACCATGCTGTTTTGTTACTGTAGCTTTTTAGTATAGGTTGAAATCAGGGAGTGTGACACCTCTGGCTTTGTTTTTTCTCAAGACAGTTTTGGCTATTTAGGGTCTTTTGTAGTTCCACTCAAATTTTAGAATTATTTGTTCTAGTTTTGTGGATAATGTCATTTTGATAGGAATTTTGATAAAAATTGCATTGAATCTATAGATTACTTTGGGTAGTATTATGGACATTTTAACAATATTAGTTCTTCCAGTCCAAGAGCATGGGCTGTCTTTCCATTTATTTGTATCTTCTTAAATTTCTTTCATCAGTGTCTTAGAAATTTTGACTGTACAGGTCTTTCACCTTGTGTAAATTTATTCTTAGTTATTTTCTTTTAGATGCTTCTGAAAATGGGATTGTTTTTCTTAATTTCTTTTTCTGGTTCATTATTAGCGATATTTTTGTATATTAATTTGTATCTTGCAACTTCATTTAATTCACTTATTAGTTTTTTGGTGGACTCTGTGGGGTTTTTTACATATAACGTCATCTGTAAAAAGTGACAGCTTACTAATTTACTTCCCAATTTGTATGCTTCCCCTCCACCTTTTTTTGCCTAATTGCTGTGGCTAGTACTTCCAATACTGTGTTGAATAAAAGGGGTAATAGTGGGCATCTTTTTGTTCCTAATAGAAAAAGCATTGAGCTTTTTCACCATTGAGTATGATATTAGCTGGGGGTTTGTTGTATGTGGCCGTATTATGTTGAGGTTTTCTCTACATCTACTTTGTTGAGAGTTTTTATTATAAATGAATGTTGAATTTTCTCAAATGCTTTTTGTGCATCTGTCGAGATGATAATAATTTTTGTCTTTCATTTTGTTAATGTAGTGTGTCACATTGATTTTTTGAATGTGGAGTCATCCTTGTATCCATGGAATAACTCCCATGTGATTATGCTGTATAATTCTTTTATATATTGTCAAGTTCAGTTTGTTAATATTTTGTTGAGGATTTTGCACCTTTGTTCATCAGGGATTGGCCAGTAATTTTATTGACTGATTGATTGATTGGTGCTGTCTTAGTCTGATTTTCCTTATCAGGGTAATACTGGCCTCATAAAATGGGTTTGGAAGTGTTCCTTCCTCTTCTATCCTCTTGCCTTTGGAGTCAGATTCAAAAAAAGTCACTAATACCTATGTCAAGGAGCTCACTGCCCATGTTTTCTTATAGTTTTATTGTTTCAGGTTTTACTTCAAGTCTTTAATCCACTCTGAGTTAATTTTTGTGTGTTCAGTTTCATTCTTTTGCATGTAGCTGTCCAGTTTTCCAAGTACCTTTTATTAAAGAGACTGTCTTTTTCCTATCACATAATTTTGCCTCCTTTGTCATATTTTAATTGGCCATATACACCTGGGTTTATTTCTGGGCTATCTATTCTATTGCATTAATCTATGTGTTTTTATGTCAGTACCATGCTGTTTTGTTACTGTAGCTTTTTAGTATAGGTTGAAATCAGGGAGTGTGACACCTCTGGCTTTGTTTTTTCTCAAGACAGTTTTGGCTATTTAGGGTCTTTTGTAGTTCCACTCAAATTTTAGAATTATTTGTTCTAGTTTTGTGGATAATGTCATTTTGATAGGAATTTTGATAAAAATTGCATTGAATCTATAGATTACTTTGGGTAGTATTATGGACATTTTAACAATATTAGTTCTTCCAGTCCAAGAGCATGGGCTGTCTTTCCATTTATTTGTATCTTCTTAAATTTCTTTCATCAGTGTCTTAGAAATTTTGACTGTACAGGTCTTTCACCTTGTGTAAATTTATTCTTAGTTATTTTCTTTTAGATGCTTCTGAAAATGGGATTGTTTTTCTTAATTTCTTTTTCTGGTTCATTATTAGCGATATTTTTGTATATTAATTTGTATCTTGCAACTTCATTTAATTCACTTATTAGTTTTTTGGTGGACTCTGTGGGGTTTTTTACATATAACGTCATCTGTAAAAAGTGACAGCTTACTAATTTACTTCCCAATTTGTATGCTTCCCCTCCACCTTTTTTTGCCTAATTGCTGTGGCTAGTACTTCCAATACTGTGTTGAATAAAAGGGGTAATAGTGGGCATCTTTTTGTTCCTAATAGAAAAAGCATTGAGCTTTTTCACCATTGAGTATGATATTAGCTGGGGGTTTGTTGTATGTGGCCGTATTATGTTGAGGTTTTCTCTACATCTACTTTGTTGAGAGTTTTTATTATAAATGAATGTTGAATTTTCTCAAATGCTTTTTGTGCATCTGTCGAGATGATAATAATTTTTGTCTTTCATTTTGTTAATGTAGTGTGTCACATTGATTTTTTGAATGTGGAGTCATCCTTGTATCCATGGAATAACTCCCATGTGATTATGCTGTATAATTCTTTTATATATTGTCAAGTTCAGTTTGTTAATATTTTGTTGAGGATTTTGCACCTTTGTTCATCAGGGATTGGCCAGTAATTTTATTGACTGATTGATTGATTGGTGCTGTCTTAGTCTGATTTTCCTTATCAGGGTAATACTGGCCTCATAAAATGGGTTTGGAAGTGTTCCTTCCTCTTCTATATTTTAAAAGAGTTTGAGAAGAATAAGTATTAAATCTTCTTTGGTTGTTTGGTAGAATTTTCCAGCAAAGCCATCTGGTCCTGAACTTTTATTGTTCAGAGGCTTTTGATTACTGAATCAATATCTTTACTAGTAATAGTAATCAGTCTATTCAGATTTTGTATTTATTAATGATTCAGTCTTGGAAGATTATGTTTATAGGAATTTATCTATTTCTTCTAGGTTGTCCCATTTGTTGGTGTAAAATTGTTCATATCAGTGTCTTAGGATCCTTTGTATTTCTGTGGTATCATTTGGACTCTCCTCTTTTATTACTGATTTTTATTTGAGCCCTCTCATTTTTTTTTCTTGGTGAGTCTAGTTAAAAGTTTGTCAGTATTGTTTCCTTTTCAAAGAACTAGCTCTTAGTTTCATTGATGTTTATCATCATTTTATTCTCTATTACTGCTCTGATCTTTATTATTTTCTTCCTTTTAGTAACTTTTGGTTTAGTCTGCTTTTTTCCAATTAGTTTAGGTGTAAGATTATATTGTTTAAGATTTCTCTTGTTTCTTGAGATAGCATTCTATTGCTGTGAATTTCCCTTTTAGAACCACTTTTGTTGCATCTCAGATTTTGGCATGTTGTAATTGTTTTCATTTCCAGGTATTTTTTAATTTCTCTGATTTTCTCTGTGACCCGTTAGTTTTTAGTAACATGTCATTTAATCTCCACATATTTGTAGTTTTTCTAGTTTCTTTTTCTAATTTCTTTTTCATCTTGTTATGACATCAGAAAAGATATTTGATGTGATATTAATCTCTTGAATCTATTGAGACTTGTTTTATGGCCTAACCTGTTTGTAATCTATCCTGGAAAACTTTCATGTGCACTTGAGGTGAAGGTATTGTACTTTTGAATGGAATGTTCTGTATATGTCTGTTAAGTCCACGTGGTCTATACATGGTGTGTTAAGGTCATTGTTCCCTTACGGATTTTCTGTCTGGATGTTTTCTTCATTCATAGAAGGGTGTTGAAATCCCTTACTGTTATATTGCTGTCAGCCTCATCCTTTAATTCTGTTAATACTTGCTTTATGTAACATTTAGTGAAGACGTAATACCCATCCTCCTTAAAGTTTTCCAAAAGTAGAAGAGGGAATACTTCCAAACTCATTCTATGAGGCCAGCATCACTCTAATATCAAACCAGGCAAAGACACCAAAGAAAATTACAGAACAATATCCCTGATGAACATAGATGCAGGAATACTCAACAAAATATTAGCAAACCGAATTAAAAAATACATCAAAAAGATCATCCATTATGATCAATTAGGATTTATTCCAGGGATGCAAGGCTGGTACAACATTTGAAAATCCATCAACATCATCCACCACATCAATAAAAAGAAGGACAAAAACCACATGACCATCTCCATAGATGCTGAAAAAGCATTTGACAAAATTCAACATCCATTCATGATAAAAACTCTCAAAAAAATGGGTATAGAGGGCAAATACCTCAACATAATAAAGGCCATATATGACAAACCCACAGCCAACATCATACTCAACAGTGAGAAGCTGAAAGCTTTTCCTTTAAGATAGAGAACAAGACAAGGATGCCCACTTTCCCCACTTCTATTCAACATAGTGCTGGAGTCCTAGCAACAGCAATCAGACAACACAAAGAAATAGAAGGCATCCAGATTAACAAGGAAGAAGTTAAACTGTCCCTGTTTGCAGATGACATGATATTATACATAAAAAACCCAAAAGAATCCACCTGTAAACTACTGATCTAATATCTGAATTCAGCAGAGTTGCAGGATACAAAATTAATACACAGAAATCTGTGGCATTCCTATACACTATCAATGAACTAACAGAGAGAGAAATCAGGAAAACAATTCCATTCACAATTGCATCAAAAAGAATAAAATACCTAGGAATAAACCTAACCAGGAAGTGAAAGACCTGTACCCTGAAAACTACAAGATACTCTTAAGAGAAATTAAAGAAGATACCAATAAATGGAAACACATCCTTTGCTCATGGATAGGAAGAATTAATATTGTCAAAATGGCCATCCTGCCTAAAGCAATCTGTAGATTCAATGCAATTCCTATCAAAATACCAACAGCATTCTTCAATGAACTAGAGAAAATCATTCTAAAATTCATATGGAAACACAAAAGACCTCAAATAGCCAAAGCAATTCTGAGAAGGAAGAATAAAGCTGGGGGAATTATGCCCCCCAACTTCAAGCTGTACTACAAAGCCACAGTAATCAAGACAATTTGGTACTGGCACAGGAACAGACCCACAGACCAATGGAACAGACTAGAGAGCCCAGATATAAACACAACCATATATTACATTATGATTTAATTACTATTAATATACGATAAAGGAACCATGGATATACAATGGGGAAATGACAGCCTCTTGAACAGCCCATGTTGGCAAAACTGGACAGCTACATGCAAGAGAATGAAACTGGATTATTGTCTATCCCCATACACAAAAGTAAACTCAAAATGGATCAAAGACCTGAATGTAAGCCATGAAACCATAAAACTCTTAGAAAAAATCATAGGCAAAAATCCCTTGGACATAAACATAAGTGACTTCTTCATGAACAGATCTCCCGGGGCAATGGAAACAAGAGCAAGAATGAAGAAGTGGGACCGTTTCAAGCTGAAAAGCTTCTGTACAGCAAAGGACACCACCTGTAAATTGCTTTTGGCATATAGCCATTTTGACAATATTTATTCTTTGCGTCCATGAGCATGGGATAGCTTTCCTTTTATTTGTGTCTCCAGGTTCCTTTATCAGTGTCATAGTTTTTAGAGTACAGGTGTTTTACTTCCTTGGTTAGGTTTTCTCTTTCAGTAATCTTTGTTTTAAAGTCTATTTTGTCTGATTTAAGTATAGCTACAACAGTTTTCATTTCTACTGGCATGAAACATCTTTTTCTGTTCATTAGCTTTCTATATGTGTGTGTCCTTACTTCAGAAGTGAGTCTTTTGTAGGCAGTATATAAGTGTCTTGGTTTCTTTTTTAATTTTTATTTTGGTATCATTAATCTACAATTACAGGAGGAACATTATGTTTACTAAACTCCCCCCATCATCAAGTTCCCCCCCATACCCCATTGCAGTTACTGTCCATCAGTGTAGTAAGATCCTGTAGAATCACTACTTGTCGTCTCTGTGTTGTACAGCCCTCCCTGTGCCCCCCCACATTATGCATGCTAATTGTAATGCCTGCTTTCTTCCCCCTGAACCCCCCTTATCACTCCCTTCCAACTCATCCTCCCCTGTCTCTTTCCCTTTGGTAACTGTTAGTCAATTTTGGGGTTCTGTGAATCTGCTGCTGTTTTGTTCCTTCCATTTTTTCTTTGTTCTTATACTCCACAGATGAGTGAAATCATTTGATACTTGCCTTTCTCTGCCTGGCTTATTTCAGTGAGCATAATACCCTCTAGCTCCATCCATGTTGTTGCAAATGGTAGGATCTGTTTTCTTCTTTTGGCTGAATAATATTCCATTGTACCACTTCTTTATCCATTCATCTACTGATGGACACTTAGGTTGCTTCCATTTCTTGGCTATTGTAAATAGTGTTGCGATAAACATAGGTGTACATCTGTCTTTTTCACACTGGGCTGCTGCATTCTTAGGGTAAATTCCTAGGAGTGGAATTCCTGGGTCAAATAGTATTTCTATTTTAAGTTTTTTGAGGAATTTCCATACTGCTTTCCACAGTGGTTGAACTAATTTACATTCCCACCAGCAGTGTAGGAGGGTCCCCATTTCTCCACATTCCTTGCCAACATTTGTTGTTGTTTGTCTTTTGGATGGTGGCGATCCTTACTGGTGTGAGGTGATATCTCATTGTGGTTTTAATTTGCATTTCTCTGATGACTAGCAATGTGGAGCATCTTTTAATGGGTCTGTTGGCCATCTGAATTTCTTCTTTGGAGAAGTGTCTGTTCAGCTCCTCTGCCCATTTTTTAATTTGCTTGTTCGATTTTTGTTTGTTGAGGTGTGTGAGCTCTTTATATATTTTGGATGTCAACCCTTTATCGGATCTGTCATTTATGAATATATTCTCCCATACTGTAGGATACCTTTTTGTTTTATTGATGGTGTCTTTTGCTGTATAGAAGCTTTTCAGGTTGATATAGTCCCACTTGTTCATTTTTGCTTTTGTTTCCCTGGCCCAGGGAGATACGTTCATGAAGAAGTCGCTCATGTTTATGTCTAAGAGATTTTTGCCTATGTTTTTTTTTAAGTGTTTTATGGTTTCATGGGTTACATTCAGGTCTTTGATACATTTTGAGTTTACTTTTGTGTGTGGGGATAGACAATAATCCAGTTTCATTCTCTTGCATGTAGCTGTCCAGTTTTGCCAACATGGGCTGTTGAAGAGGCTGTCATTTCCCGGTTGTATGTCCATAGCTCCGTATGTTTGGGTTAATATCTGGACTCTCTATTCTGTTCCACTGGTCTGTGGGTCTGTTCTTGTGCCAGTACCAAATTGTTTTGATTACTGTGGCTTTGTAGAGCCTGAAGTTGGGAAGCGAGATCCCCCTGCTTTATTCTTCCTTCTCAGGATTGCTTTTGCTATTCGGGGTCTTTTGTGGTTCCATATGAATTTTAAAACTATTTGTTACAGTTCATTGAAGAATGCTATTGGTATTTTGCTAGGTATTGCATTGAATCTGTAGATTGCTTTAGGCAAGATGGCTATTTTGACAATATTAATTATTCCTAGCCAAGAGCATGGGATGACTTTCCATTTGTTAGTGTCCTCTTTAATTTCTCTTAAGAGTGTCTTGTAGTTTTCAGGGTATAGGTCTTTCATTTCATTAGTTAGGTTTATTCCTAGGTATTTTATTATTTTTGATGCCATTGTGAATGGAATTGTTTTCCTGATTTCTCTTTCTGTTAGCTCATCACACCATTAGTGTATAGGAAAGCACAGATTTCTGTGTTTAATTTTGTATCCTGCAACTCTGCTCTATTCTGATATCAGTTCTATTAGTTTTGGAGTGGAGTCTTTAGGGTTTTTTATGTACAATATCATGTCATCTGCAAATAGTGACAGCTTGACTTCTTTACCAATCTGGATTCATTGTTATTTCTTTGTTATGTCTAATTGCCATGGCTAGGATCTCCAGTACTATGTTAAATAACAGTGGGGAGAGTGGCCATCCCTGTCTTGTTCCCGATCTCAGAGGAACAGCTTTCAGCTTCTCACTGTTCAGTATGATGTTAGCTGTCCGTTTATCATATATGGCCTTTATTATGTTGAGGTACTTGCCCTGTATACTCATTTTGTTGAGAGTTTTTATCATGAATGGATGTTGAATTTTGTCGAATGCCTTTTCAGCGTCCATGGAAATGATCATGTGGTTTTTGTCCTTTTTGTTGATTTGGTGGATGATGTTGATGGATTTTCGAATGTTGTACCATCCTTGCATCTCTGAGATGAATCTCACTTGATCATGGTATATGATCCTCTTGATGTTTTTTGAATTTGGTTTGCTAATATTTTGAGTATTTTGCATCTGTGTTCATCAAGGATATTGGTTTGTAATTTTCTTTTTTGGTGGGGTCTTTGCCTGGTTTTGGTGTTAGAGTGATGCTGGCTTCATAGAATGAGCTTTGAAGTATTCCCTCTTCTTCTATTTTTTGGAAAACTTTAAGGAGAATGGTTATTATGTCTTCTCTATATGTGTAATAAAATTCCACAGTGAATCCTTATGGCCTGGGGATTTGGTTCTTGTGTAGTTTTTTGATTACCAATTCAATTTCATTGCTGGTAATTGGTCTATTTAGATTTTCCTTTTCTTCCTTGGTCCATCTTGGAAGGTTGTATTTTTCTAGGAAGTTGTCCATTTCTTATAGGTTTTCCAGCTTGTTAGCATATAGATTCTCATAATATTCTTTAATAATGCTTTGTATTTCTGTGGGGTCTGTTGTGATTTTTCCTTTCTCATTTCTGATTCTGTTGATGTGTATAGATTCTCTTTTTCTCTTAGTAAGTCTGGCTAGGGGCTTATCTATTTTGTTTATTGTCTCAAAGAACCAGCTCTTGGTTTCACTGACTTTTTATTCTTCTCAATTTTATTTATTTCTTCTCTGATCTTAATTATGTCCCTCCTTCTGCTGACTTTGGGCCTCATTTGTTCTTCTTTTTCCAGTTTCAATAATTGTGACTTTAGACTATTTGGGATTGTTCTTCCTTCTTTAAATAGGCCTGGATCGCTATGTACTTTCCGCTTAGAACTGCCTTTGCTGTGTCCCACAGAAGTTGGGGCTCTGTGCTGTTGTCATTTGTCTCCATATATTGCTTGATCTCTATTTTAATTTGCTCATTGAGCCATTGATTATTTAGGAGCATGTTGTTATGCCTCCATGTGTTTGTCTGCCTTTTTGTTTTTTTGTATAATTTATTTCTAGTTTTATACCTTTGTGTTCTGAGAAGTTGGTATAATTTCATTCTCTAGAATTTAGTTTGGATGTTTTTATGGCCTAGTATGTGGTGTATTCTGGAGATTGTTCCATGTGCACTTGAGAAGAATGTGCAGTCTGCTGCTTTTGGGTGTAGAGTTCTGTAGATGTCTGTTAGGTCCATCTGTTCTAGTGTGTTGTTCAGTGCCTCTGTGTCCTTACTTATTTTCTGTCTGGTGTATTGGAGTGAGTGGTGTGTTGAAGTGTCCTAGAGCAAATGCATTGCATTATATGTCCTCCATTAATTCTGTTAGTATTTGTTTCACATATGTTGGTGCTCCTGTATTGGGTGCATATATATTTATAATGGTTATATCCCCTTGTTGGACTGACCCCTTTACCTTTATGTAATGTCCTTCTTTATCTCTTGTTACTTTGTTTGTTTTGACGTCTATTTTGTCTGATACAAGTACTGCAACACCTGCTTTTTTCTCCCTATTGTTTGCGTGAAATATGTTTTCCACCCCTTTACTTTTAGTCTGTATGTCTTTGGGTTTGAGGTGAGTCTCTTGTAAGCAGCATATAGATTGGTCTTGATTTTTTTATCCATTCTGTTACTCTGTGTCTTTTGATTGGTACTTTCAGTCCATTTACATTTAGGGTGATTATTGAAAGATATGTACTTATTGCCATTGCAGGCTTTAGATTTGTGGTTACCAAAGGTTCAAGGGTAGCTTCTTTACTATCTAACCATCTAACTTCACTCTCATATTAAGCTATTATAAACACAGTTCAGATGATTCTTTATTTCTCTCCGTTCTTATTCCTTCTCCATTCTTTATATGTTAGGCATTTTATTTTGTACTCTTTTGTGTTTCCTTTGACTGCTTTTGTGAGTAGTTAAATTTATTTTTTGCCTGTACTTAGTATTTGGTTGGTTTGCTTTCTTTGGTGTGATTTTATTTTCTCTGTTGACATCTATTTAGTCTTAGGAGTACTTCCATCTAGAGCAGTCCCTTTAAAATACCCTGTAGAAGTGGTTTGTGGGAGGCACATTCCCTCAACTTTTCTGGGAATTGTTTACTCCTTCCTTCATATTTAAATTATAATCGTGCTGGATACAGAATTCTTGGTTCAAGGCCCTTCTGTTCTATTGCATTAAATATATCATGCGATTCTCTTCTGGCCTGTAAGGTTTCTGTTGAGACGTCTGTTGATAGCCTGATGGATTTTCCTTTGTAGGTGACCTTTTCTCTCTCTGGCTGCTTTTAATACTCTGTTCTTGTCTTTGATCTTTGCCATTTTAATTATTATATGTCTTGGTGTTGTCCTCCTTGAGTCCCTTGTGTTCGGAGTTCTGTTGGCTTCTGTGGTCTGAGAGACTATTTCCTCCCCCATTTTGGGGAATTTTTCAGGAATTATCTTTTCAGAGACACTTTTTATCCATTTTTCTCTCTCTTCTTCTTCTGGTGCTTCTATAATATGAATATTGTTCCATTTGGATTGGTCACACAGTTGTCTTAATGTTCTTTCATTCCTGGAGATTCTTTTTTCTCTCTCTGCCTCAGCTTCTCTGTATTCCTGTTCTCTGATTTCTCTTCCATTAACGGCCTCCTGCACCTCATCCAGTCTGCTCTTAAGTCCTTCCAGAGATTGTTTTATTTCTGTATTCTCCCTCCCTACTTGCTCCTTTAGCTCTTGCGTATTTCTCTGCAGGTCTATCAGCATGGTTATGACCTTTATTTTGAGTTCTTTTTTAGGAAGATTGGTTACATCTATCTCCTCAGACCCTGTCTTGGGGGCTGTCTGGGTAATTCTGGACTGAACCAAATTCTTCTACCTTTTCATGGAGATACAGGTAGCGCATGTGTCAGCTGGGAGAAGAAAGTCCTTTCCTGTTTGCTGGTCACCTTCCCTTCTCCGCTGCCTATGTGGGTTAACTGCATTCCTGGAGCAGCATCCGGATTAATCCCCTAAGCTGCAGTGGGCGGGGTAGCCATCAAGATAGCCCAGAGCCCTGTGCGGAGTGGTAGGCGCGCCAGGTGTGCTCTCCTGAAAGAGCAGTGCCCCTTTGCTCCTTGTCCCGATTTCTCTGCCTGCCCTGGGCAGCTGTAAGCTGGTGGTGGCCTTTGAGTCTGGCCTTGGCGGTTGTGCTCCGGGAGGAGATTCTGGGTGGTGCTGCGGGGTGGGGGGCATGGCCGCTTCCCAGCAACTCCGCCGCTGCAGCGGGCACGTGTGACCAGTCTGCAGCTACTGGGCTGCTGTGTCGTGGGCTGCACTGGCTGGGGGAATGACTGGCAGGTTGCTTATCACTGTGAGGGGCTTCACGGCTGCGTTCCTACCCAGGGGGCTGGGGTGCGTGAATTTCCTCAGGATTCTCAGCCTGCTGGGCTGAGTGTGCCGGGACACTTCCTTCCAGCTGTGAGGCACTTGTCACTTTAAGACTTTCAAAAAAGCACTTGCTTTTCTTTTGTCCCAGAGGAGCCGGTTGTGGGGACCTGCTTGCAGATTTTGCTTTTCCTTTTCTCTAATATCCAGCACATCATGCAATGTGTGTCTGCCCTCCCGGTGTAGATTACTAGAGCTGGTTGATTAGCTGTCCTGGGCTTCCACTTTCTCTCCGCTCCAACTGCATTTCTCCCGCCAGGCAGATGCGGTCCGGGGAGTGATCGGGTCCTCCTGGGCTGTGGCTTGTATGTTATCCCCTTTGTGCTATGCTGAATTCTCGCAGATGTAGATGTAGCCTGGTTGTTGTATTGTATCCACTGGTCTCTCTTTTAGGAATAGTTGTATTTGTTGTATTTTCAAAAATGTATATGGTTTGTGAGGAGATTTCCGCTGCCCTACTCATGCCGCCATATTGGCTCATCCTCTCGGTTTTTTTGTTTTCTGTCCTTTCAGCCACTCTATATTTTTTGATTGGATAATTTATTCCATTTGAATTTAAAGTCATTATTGGTAGGTATGTAATTGTTCCCATTTTATTAATTGTTTTCTCACTTTTTATAGCTCCCCTCCGTTACTTTCTTCTTCACTTGCTCTCTTTTCTCTTATTGGTTTGCTTACTGTCTTTGTTGAGCCTGTTATGCTTTAAGTGTTATGCTTAGATTTCTTTCTCATTTTCTTTTGCATACTTTAAGTTTTTGCTTTGTGATTACCTTGAAGTTCACATATATTCTCCTATGTTTATTACAATGTATTTTAAGTTGATGATTACTTAAATTTGGACATATTCCAAAACTCTACACTTTTTACTCTTTCCCTAAGTTTTATGTTTTTGATGTCACTTTTTACATCTTTTTATTTTGTGTATCCATTGACTGGTTATTTTAATTATATTTATTTCTTACTACTTTTTTCTTTTATCTTATTAGCCCTGTAACTGATTAATCCACTATGTTGACTATATATTTACCTTTTTCCAGTGAGAATTAATACTTTCTTATTTTTCCTTGTTACTAATTAACACCTTTCTTTTTCAGCTTATGGAAGTCCCTTTATTATTTCTTATAAGGCTGGTGATGAACTCCTTTAAAGTTTTCTTGTCTAGATAACTCTTTCTCCTTCATATGTGAATGATATCCTTGCCAGATAAGGGTATTCTTGGCTGGAAGTTTTTTCCTTTCAGCCAGCCATTTGAATATATCATGCCACTTGCTTCTGGCTTGCAAAGTTTCTTCTACAAAATCTGCTGTTAGAATTAACAGGCTTTCCTCTGCAGATAACAATTTGTTTTTGTCATGCTGCTTTTCAGACTCTTTCTTTGTTTTTAACTTTTGATGTTTTAAATATAACATACCTTGGTGTGGCTCTTATAAATTTGAATTCATGTTATTTGGAACTCTCTTAGCTTCTTGGACCTCACTGTTTTTTTCCTTCCCCAATTTCATGAAGTTTTCAACTGTTATGCCTGCACATAACTTTCTGCCTTTTTCTTTTTTCTCTTTCTGGGACCATTATAAGATGAATGTTATTCCACTTGATGTTGAATAAAGGTCCCTTAAGTTACTCTACCTTTTCATTCTTTTTTTTTTTTTTTTGTTTCTCTGGGTATGTTCAATTGCTTTGTCTTTCAGCTCCACTGATCCTTTCTTCTGTCTCATATAGTCTGCAGTTGAGCCCCTCTTATTGTATTTTCAATTCAGTGTTGTTTAGCTCTGTGACTTCTGCTTGGCTCTCTTAGGTTTTCTATTTGTTGAAATTCTCATTGTGTTTATCCATTTTTCTCTTTGCCTCAGTGAATCAATAAATAATAAATAAATAAAATAAAAGCACCATGATTTGTATAACACGCTCATTACACTACTTTCGCATTTGATGCCTTAAGAATTCTATAGATTTAGGGTTAAATGGTTAACCTAGAGTCCCAAATATCCTTTTCCCCTATACCAGCAACTTAAGTATTGCTTTGAAAAAGACTTCTTCAACAGTAAAAATCCTTGGAAACCTTTATTGACCTGTGTTTGCCTCGGGGGCCTGGGAGAAGTAATATTCCCACATCCTTTTGGCCCCCTCCGTGGGAGTTAGTATCCAGTTACCTGTAGTGGGAGGAAATGGGTTTCGAGTTCAGGAGATGGCAGAAGTGGGAGTCTTGTTTCATTGTAGGGGGAAGTGTAGGGCTCTGACAGGGTTTTCCTGGGTAAGAGAGAGAGAGTTTTTTCCATAGGAGTTTCTTTACCATAGTTCCTTTAAATTCTACTCGTTCTGCACATTAGAGATCTTATGGACCAAATAATCTGTTGTGAATGTACAATAGGATCAAACTACCAAAATGTTATTTTACCCATTCATTTAACAAATGTTTGTTTAGAATGTACTGTGTACCAAACATTTACTAGACTAGTGGGTAGCATAGCAGCAAAGGAGATAGACTGTGTACCAGTCCTTGTGGAGCCTTTCAAAGAAAATTTTGTTTGGGCTTACTGTCAGACTTCTGGAAATAACCTTTTCTGAATTGAAGTGTACCTGTGCTTTGCTAAAAAAAAAAAAAGTAACATACAGAAAAAAGCAAGCTTTTTATGGATACATGAAGGTATTATTATTTTGAGAAAGATAATAAGGAATCAGGAAGGCAATTTTGAGTTTTAGTTTTAATACTTATTGAAAAGATAGTGATTGTGATATCGAGCAGTATGTTCTGTAGGTATTTACTGTGTGCTTCCTAGGTAAAAAGCATTGCTCTACCCCTGGGATATATCAGGAAACAGACCTTGCCCACATGAATGTCTTAGCAGATTAATTTTATAATCCTTTTGTTTGGGGATATTATATGAAAATTGCAATGTTAACTAAAAAATTCCTATAGCTTTTTGAAAAAGATTTTCCAAATTCTAATTTTTGTTCTTAGACTGCTATTGTTGTGCTTTTCTCCCTTGGCCACAGTACCACAAAATTAATATTCACTCAAATGATGTTTCTCAATTTTTAATTCCACATATAATTTTCAAATGCTAAAATTATGGAGTGGGAGTGGAGGAAAAACAAAAAATTTTAGGCCAAGATCTTTTAGTTTTCTCCTTCATGATTCATCCTAAAGAAACCTGTTTTTAAAACTTAAATTTCTTAAAACTCAGTATCATGTGTTAGTTTAAAAACAGTTTTAAACTTTGTCTTCAGTAGCATTGCAAATTAAAAAAACTATTTTAAGCGTGGCATTCTGGCTCCCCAACTTCACGCTCTACTACAAAGCCACAGTAATCAAGACACTTTGGTACTGGCACAAGAACAGACCCATAGACCAATGGAACAGATCAGAGAGCCCAGATATAAACCCAAGCATACATGGTCAATTAATATGCAATAAAGGAGCTACATGGATATACAATAGGGAAATGACAGCCTCTTCAGCAGCTGGTGTTGGCAAAACTGGATAGCTACATGCAAGAGAATGAAACTGGATCATTGTCTAACCCCATACACAACAGTAAACTTGAAATGGATCAAAGACCTGAATGTAAGTCATGAAACCATAAAACTCTTAGAAGAAAACAGGCAAAAATCTGTTGAATAGAAACATGAGCAACTTTTTCCTGAATGCATCTCCTCAGGCAAGGGAAACAGAAGCAAAAATGAACAAATGGGGCTACATCAAACTAAAAAGCTTCTGTACAGCAAAGGACACCCATCAGCAGAACAAAAGGCATCCAACAGTATGGAAGAATGTATTTTTAAACAACATATCCAACAAGGGGTTAACATCCGAAATATAGAAAGAACTCACAAGCCTCAACAACCAAAAAGCAAATAACCCGGTTAAAAAATGGGTGGAGGATATGAACAGACAATTCTCCAAAGAAGAAATTCAGATGGCTAACAGACACATGAAAAGATGCTCCACATTACTAATCATCAGGGAAATGCAAATTAAAACCACAATGAAATATCACCTCACACCAGTAAGGATGGCCAGCATAAAAAAGACTAAGAACAATAAATGCTGGCGAGGATGCAGAGAAAGGGGAACCCTCCTACACTGCTGGTGGGAATGTAAACTGGTCCAACCATTGTGGAAAGCAGTACGGAGGTTCCTCATAAAACTCAAAATAGAAATACCTTTTGACCCAGGAATTCCACTCCTATGAATTTACCCTAAGAATGCAGGATCCCAGTTTCAGAAAGACATATGCATCCCTATGTTTATTGCAGCACTATTTACAATAGCCAAGAAATGGAAGCAACCCAAGTGTCCATCAGTAGATGAATGGATAAAGAAGATGTGGTACATATACACAATGGAATATTATTCAGCCATAAGAAGAAAACAAATCCTACCATTTGCAACAACATGGATGGAGCTAGAGGGCATTATGCTCAGTGAAATAAGCCAGGCAGAGAAGGAGAAGTATCAGATCATTTCACTCATCTGTGGAGTATAAGAACAAAGAAAAAACGGAAGGAACAAAACAGCAGCAGAGTCACAGAACCCAAGAATGGACTAACAGTCACCAAAGGGAAAGGGACTGGGGAGCATGGGTGGGAAGGGAGGGATAAGGGGAACAAGAGGCATTATGATTACCTGGGGGGGGCATGGGGAAGGCAGTATAACACAGAGAAGACACGTAGTGTTTCTGTAGCATCTCACTATGCTGATGGACAGTGACTAATGGGGGGAGTCTAGTAACCATAATGTTGTTCATGTAATTGTATATGAATGATACCAAAAATAATAATAATAATAATTCCCCTGTTACAAAAAAAACCCAAAAAACCTAAGCCTGGAAATTGGTTGTCCTAATGGAAATAATTACTTATTATAATTACAGTAATAATAATATTATATAACAGTTTACACATTAAACAATTATTATAAGAAATATTTATTAAAATCATAGAAATAATGATTTATTATATAATGCCTTCAATTTGGAATTTAGTTATTTTTCAAGTACCAGAAGTTGATGTCCATGACTCATCTGTGGGATACCATTTATACAAAGTATACATGTTGATTCTGGATTTTGGCACCAAAAAGAAAAAAATGAAATATATGATAGAAAACTGTAGAACTAATACAAAACTGTGATATAATTGACAGAAATATGAAAATAAAGCTGTTATCTACTATTATGATAGAGTTTTGAAAAAGGAAGGATCATATAGAAATCTGAGCTGTTAACTGAAACAGAGAAAGTGGTATGGTTACTGGTAAGAGAAAACTAATCTCTAAGAATAATATCCAGTTTAAATTACATAAATTTTATTGTTTTTAAAATAACCATTTGACTTAATCATCTATTGAAAGTTGATAAACTATTCTGAATTTTTAGACCTAGGCTAGATAAGCCTATATTGCAGATTAAAACTTATATAACCCACAGTATAGTTTAAAATGTAACTTATATTTTAGAGTAAATGTGACATTATTTAAAAGTATGTCTAGGGTTATTTTCAATATTCTACACTCTATATTCTTTGTAAATAATTAATGGTTAAGAAAACATACCATTCTCTAAAAACAAAACATCAAAAGCAGTCAATCTGAAACTAAAGATTGGCTTTCCATTTCTTGTCAGGATCCAGGTTACCAACTGTGGAAAGAAAATTAGAGAGTAAAAATTTAAGAACAAATAACCAATTTCACTGTATTTTAAATTACCACATGGCTAGAAAAAGCATTCATTCCTAAAATAATTCTGTTGCTCAATATAAAGTTGGTATTTGTTTTTGTACATATAAAAGCATTCCTGAAGCTTCTTTGTAAAATTCAAGCTTTGAACCTTTTGATCTTCAGAATTAAATTCTATAAAGATTATTAATTTGATGCATTAATCTAACACTAGTAAACAATTAACGAAGTATTGCTTGAATATCTGTCAGTTTGCCTTCAGTACTGCTAAAATTTATGGCTGTTCCAAAATCAACTACAATTGGCTGTTCTAAAATGCTTTTATGGTCTTGTAGCTTGGGAGAAGAGGAGCTATCTTCCCAACACATATCTTTTATTGTCATTCTGATGGGTGAGGACTGGAAACCCTAAATGAGATTCTAATACCTGTGGCAGCTTTTGGTTCCAATTTGTGGTCCATTCACTGGCTCTTTGCTACTGAACCCTTCCTAGGGCTAATCTCTCTAATTTACAGTGACATTCAAGGGAAGACTCTGCTGGTCATTATTTTTCCTAAAAGGAAACTAGTTTGTTTGTAAAAAAGAATTTTTAATGCTAGTAATAATTAAAATTTGGAAATATACTTACATATTTTTCCTTCTTTTTCTAATTTTTCCAGATGAAGCAAGAGGTTATGTTCAGCCATTTTATGTAAATGCTCAGGAATATACTGAAAGAAAAATGAGAGTGAAAGAAAATTTCATGTTTTAAAAGTATTAATCCTTTTGACACTTAGAGAAAAATGCAACACAAAAGAAAATTTTAATTTAAAAACATTTTAATATGGTACTAACCAGAACAATTTCACCTTGTACATGTCTTGATTTTGGCCACTAGATTCTTATACATATTCTTATAGATAAAATAGAATATAAGCTCCATAACGACATATAGCTGTATCTGTTTTGTTCACTACTGAATAACCAGTGCTCAGTATATAGGCATATAGTGGGAACTCAACTTTCTTACAAATGAATGAATAAATGTAAAAACTATTCTAAATAGTTTTGATGATGCTACAGACAGTTGGCCCTATGATTGATTTATTAGGATACATAATATCTGCACATTTCCCTTTGTTATCTTTCTTATCATTTAGTTTTCACCTTGGATACTTTTCCTTGGACTTCTCTTAAACACTGATGTTTACAATGAGTTGTATCATTGACTCTCCTCTTTTTACTCAACCAACTTGCTACAGTAATGTCACGTTATTGATTCCCAAATAAAAATCTCCAACCCCAAACTCTCCCTTAAGCTTCAATACCATATACTGTAGCCACCAATGTGATCTTCCACATTGCATTTTGTGACTCTCCTGCCTCAGATCTGTGAGTGATCATTTCTGGGTTATTGGCTAAGGCCCAAAGTTTTTAGCATGGCAGTCATGGCTTCCATGATCTGATTATGCCTGTCTTTCTGACCTCATTTCCTGGGACACCCTTCCTGCTCATCCACATATGCATTCTGTACTCCAGTCATATGTAGTTTCTTTGGGGGTTTTCAGACACACAAAATGCTCTTTTATTACCCCTCGGGTCCTGTAGTGTTTGAACACATCTTTCCTTCTGTCTAGAATGGCTTCCTTTCCCTTGTACTCTGGCCTGGGAAATGCTGCTTCTTCAAGAACCAACTAAATAATTAAGTTTCTTGAGTTTTTGCAGACATACCTCATTACCCTGAATCTTCATCAGGAAGAATTCATGCCTTTATGTCCTGAATCTTCATCAGGAAGAATTCATGCCTTTATGTCCTGATATATTGTGGATAGCCTTGGAGGAAGCTTGGTGTGAGACACAAAACAAGATTTGTGTGCCTGTCATCTCACATTTGAGTATGTCGTATCTGGTAGTTGTGTGCCCTTGGAGAAGTTACTTAGCTCACACTTTCTGAGTCAGTTTTAATAGTATCTTCATGTAGTGAAAATTCAAGGTATTTTAATTAAATACCTCAAATTACATTTGTAAACGTAAAGTAGTACAGTTTCCAGCACATAATAACGTGATAAAAAAGGGGAGCTTTTATGAGAGAAAGTATTTTATGTATTGAATTTATCTGTCTTCACTCAGTCATGAGTCCTTTGAAAGGTACTCAGTAAATGTTTCCTGAATGAATACATCCCTTTATAATCCTAATTCCAATTGATACGTACCAGATTCTTCACACTTACATACACTGAATATACCTCTGATACAGAATCAGTATATTTTAGGCATGGGCAGTTGCTTGATGACTTGTCTGTGACAGTTACCAGAGAGCTCTGTTGTCTGTTCTTAGATTGGGAAAAAAACCACTAGTGTACCAGTGTATAGTCTAGAGTGGATATACTTGAGTATTATGAGGGAATGAACTCTTTCACAGAATTTAAATATTTACCATTTTGTCAATGGCACTTTTTATCTTCAGATATTTTAACCATTCATCCCTCCCTTTTAAAACAAAGCACATTGAATATGATAAGAGTTTTTGATAACTTTGGCCTATGAGACATTATGGTCATTAATTATAACTCAACATCAGGTACCTTTTCAAGTTCACATTTAGTTACACTTTCATGTACCTGATGGCTGTACAAATTGTGGTAGTGGAAGCTTTAAGCCTGTGTAATCTTATTCCAAAGCCTACATTCTTAATCTCTAAGTTGTACTGCCTACACAGAAGATATCTAATTAACATTTACTGAAAACCTGAATTATATCAATTGATTGCCACACAGTGCTATCTCACCATGATGTGCTCAGAGACTGCTGAGGTGGTTCTTTTTCTATATACTAAATCACTCTACTCATGTTCTTTCACATGTACATTCACATTCTCCTTTTCCTCCATTGTTAGGCATCATTATTATTTCTTACTGCTATTATGCCAATATCTGTCTCTAGTAGATCATCCCTTCTCAACTGCTACATGGTTGGACACCAGATAATCAAGATGGCTAAAATAATACATAAATCATTACAAAACTTTGCCACCAGGCTACTGGTAGTGATCTCTCCTACAGAATTAAGTATAAGTTTGAATGATGGCTCAGAATGGTTATTTTTGTTCTCTGGGCCAGTTTTTGTTCAGCTTCTGTGTTCTAGAATAGTTGAGATTGCTGGTCTCAAATCTATACAAGTGACATTACTTAAAAACAAACATTTATTTTGTTCTGTGGCATGAAAAGTTTGCCATATGTATAGTCTATCAAATATACTATCTAATAAAGTTGTGGCTATGTACAAATAAAAATAAGATAAATGAAACTTACCTTGTAAATAATTTTTACAAGCTCCATTACTGTAAATGACTTCTCAAAATTATCATGAAATATTTTAAGAACTTGCTGTTCTCGGATATTTCTGTGAGCAATGTAATGTAGAATTTTAGCTTCAGCATTATGGATTACTGGGCCATGTCCTAAATTAGAATAAATATAAAAATTATTTCAACCAGATAAAAAATATTAAATACAACTGAATTCATTCTATTTAAAAATAATCAATATGATGCATTGAAAAAAATACTAAATATATAACAAACATGAATTATTTGGAAAACTACAGATATAAGATTTAAAAATTATGTACAATGTCAAACAACTGTATCAAATAAAATCACATACAATGTTATAGTGTACATTAAAAAATTAATAAAAATTTACTAATGAAAACATCAACCACAACAGTAATGCTAGGTAATATTTATAGAGTGCTCATTATTTGCAGGGACTGCTCTAAATGCTTAATATACATTATTCATACAAGAATCCCACAAAGTAGATACCATTATTAATCCCTTTTTTATAGCTGAAACTGAGGCATAGAGAAGGTAAATAACCTGTCCACAGTTACACAGCTAAGAATGAGTATAGCTGGGGTTCTGACTTTCCTGCTTTTAATCACTTTATGCTTTTAACCACTATGTGCTCCGCTTACTTAAAAAAGATTGAAAAGGGGAATGTAAAAAGTAGCTTCAAGATATAAGTGACTAGGATCTAAAAAATTTACAAGAACCACACAGAACTTCAAGAAATTCAGAAATGTTGA
Organism: Manis javanica; assembly: GCF_040802235.1. Classification (NCBI taxonomy): domain Eukaryota; kingdom Metazoa; phylum Chordata; class Mammalia; order Pholidota; family Manidae; genus Manis; species Manis javanica. Next base: position 158,643,171 of record NC_133157.1, read on the forward strand.
CAGCCCAGACTGAGTTATACTGAAATTTACTTGCTGTTTAAGACAGGACAAATTAGTATATTACACAAGTCTGCAAAAGGGATGTTTAAAATATGTGAGAAAAAAGTATCTAGAAGCAGACTAACCTATTATCATGTAAAGAGCATGGGCTTTGATTAAAATATCTACTATGATTTACTAGCTTGTGGCCATGAAAGTTTTCTGAATCTCTGAGGTTGTTTCTTCAGCTGTACAATGAGGACACCACTATCTACTTCATTGGGTTTTTGTGAGGACACCACCACAAAGATCCCTGCATGGTACCTGATGGGTAGCAGGCTTTTATATGTGGTAGCTATGGCTACAGAACAAAATTTACATATAAGCTCCTGCTGTGCTAATAAACCAATTCACTGGATTCACTAAAGCAAACGTTCTAAGAACCTTTGAGAGGGAGCATCATTAGCTTTGCTTGAATGTGGGTGCATTAAATATCTACTCTCTTTTTAAAAATAGCTGTCAGCTTCCACTTCTTTTATGTCATAATATTAACCCAAATGCCCAGTTCCACTGTATGTTTCTACCCCCTCTGCAGTAGAAACTCATGAGAGAATATAAGGGTACTGAAGACACTGTATTTACAGAACTTTCCATGGCTCTTTGGTTAGGACCAACTTAGAAGGACTTAAAAAATTAAATACCCTAGTCTCTTTTTCCTTCTTGGCCCTCATGGTGGGTACTGTATCTTTCTAAGCTTTTAGGAGAGAGGGGAGATTTATACTGTAGAGCAGTGCAGTGTAGTATGTCAGTGACAGCTGACATACTAATAACAGGTTTCTTTCTCTGGAGAATTAAAATAAATATACAGTTCTAGTTGATATGGAAGTTATTGATATCTCAATGTCTGAAGTTAAAACACTAAAGTTCAGAGGTTAAATACTGCCGAAGATTACATGGCTAAAATGTGGTCCACAATAGGTATCAAGTTAGCAAAACTGAAAATAGCTTATGGAATGAAAACATTTTCTTGTTCCAATGTAAATCTACTTCTTTTGTTTAACAGTTCTGTTAATTGCTGTGTAGATGTTAAAAAATTACCCTAATATTTTTCTAAAAATTTTTTAATATAACTCTTGGCCACCTTTCCAATTGGATGGCTAGAAAATACTTAGGGGTATAATTTAAAGAAGCAGCTTATGTATATTGCTTCAAGGCCAAAACACAAAGCACACACAGAAAAACCAAAATGAGCCTTCTTCATTATATGACACAAATCACTGGGTGGACTTAAAAAATTAAAAAAAGAAAAATCAAAAAGCAAACAAAAAAAAAGAAAAAAAAACTTAAAAAATATTTAAACACTACCTACCTGGATATATAACATTAGCTTTGATTTTCAATAACTTTTTTAGGGAGTCCATATAATTATAGAGGTCTTCAAATACAGTTGTTCCTTCACCTAGAATGCAATCTCCAGAAAAGAGAGCATTTTCCTCTTCTAAAAGCAGAGCCATATGATCATCAGTGTGGCCAGGTGTGTATATAACTCTGATTAAAGAAGAAAGTAATAGTAACAATTACAAACAGAAGAAATTTTGAGGAGGCCATTCTCTATCTTTATCTTTGAATAAGACACAAATAAATGATGTGAATAAATTAAAGTGTTCCTTTTCTTTTGTGGCTCACTGAAATTACCAGAAAATTCTCTCCTTTAACTAAATAAAATTTCTCACTCTGAAGTGCAAATTTAACAGTTTCCCCACGTTTTCTCCTCATTTTATAAGTAGTAAACACTGCTTACAACAAATTTGGAAAATACAAAAGGGAAGAACTTGAAGTAAAAATTACTAATTATTCCACTATTGAAAATTAGTGCTTTTATTATTTAAGAACGTAATTTTTTTTTCAGTTTTCTTTGCATACACACCCACCCACACACACACAAACTTTATGGAAAGTAAATGACAAAGCAGAGGTTCTATTCTTACTTAAAGGGCAAAAGAGACAAAATAAGCCTTGACTGGATCCTGAACCAATAAAAGAAATGAAAACAGGAATAAAAGATCTGCTTAAGAAAAACTGGAATAATTTAAATATAGACTGTATATTGTTATATATTAGAGAACTTCATTTTCTTACATGTGGTAATAGTAGTGTAAGTGTTGAGCACCCTCTTTCTTAGGAAATGCAAGCTGAAGAATTTAGGGGTGAGACGTCATAATGTCTGCAATTTATTTTCCACAGCTGAATTAAAAAAAAATTTTATGCAACTTAATTTTTTATGCTTTCTTTCCAGTTTCTTTGAGATACATTTGACACATAACACTGTACTAGTTTAAGGTGTACAACATGATTTGATATATGTCTATATTGTGAAGTGATTACCACAGTAAGTTTCATTAACATCCATCACCTCACAGCTATAATTTTCTTCTTGTCATTAGAACTTTTAGGATTCACTCTTTTAGAAACTTTGAAATATGCAATACAGTACTGCTAACTATAGCCACCATGCTGTATACTATATTGCCAGAACTTAGATAACTGGAAGTTTGTACCTTCTGACCACCTCCCCTAGCCTGTACCTCTGGCCTCTAACAAACACAAATCTGTTCTCTGTTTATGAATTCAGTTTTTTAGATTCCACATAAAAGTGAGATCATACAGTACTTGTCTTACTCTGACTTACTTCATTTAGCATAATGCCCTCAAAGTCCATCAATGTCGGTATAAATGGCAGGATTTCCTTCTTTTTTATGGCTGAGTAATACTGCACAGTACACCACATTTTGTTTATTCATCTGTTGACATACATTTATGTTGTTTCCATGTCTTGGCTATTGTGAATAATGCTGCAGTGAATGCGAGGGTGCAGATTCCCTTTTGAAATAGTGATTTCACTTCTTTGGATAAATACCTTGATGTGGAATTGCTGAATCAAGTATTAAAATTAGAGGACAATCTAGGAGTTCGAACAAAATAATAGGAGTTTTGGTGAATGAAACAAAAGAGATGAAAGAAAATAATCAATTCAAGAAAAATTGTGACATTGGATAGGAATGGTGCCCATGGACAGAAGTGGAGAAGTTGATACTAATTTTTTCAGTCAGAAATTAACAAATACCTAAAATGGGAATCAAGCAAGAAATCAAACAGTCCTCCAAGATTTGTTAGTTACTGCTCCCACCCTCTTGAATTTTCTCTCCCTAAAGGCAACTACTTTTCACTTCTTTAGCTAATTATTTATGTCATTTGCCTGTATGTTTCTGCACAATAAGCTCATATGATGAAAAGTAATTCTGTGTGTCTCTTTTCCTAAAGACCTTGATGAATTTAGCTAATAAAATCTAAATATGTTTTCAAGTGTAGTTTTTAGATTATGGAAGTCATAATAATAAGTGAACCTTCTTTTAACAAAGTGATCTGACTGTAGTGACTTAGATCACACAACATCTTTAGTCTGATTGTGTATTAAAAATTGAATCCATAACAAGAAGTACACAGAAATAAAATCACTTGCGTTAAGCTAAACTTAACAGGACCATGTTATTAGTAAGCACCAATGAAGTTCCACTAAAAGGATGTGTAATTGTTCTTAGCAACTAAAGGCTCAGTATTTTCAGAGGATAACTCTACCAGAAATTTAGGTCAGATAATTTCACTACTACTTAATCTATCTCAGAGCATAGAAAGAGAAGGAAAGCTTATGAATCCCAAGCCTGACAAAGGTTACAAAAGAAGAAAAACTACCACCAATCTCACCAGTGAGTGTTGTTATAAAAATCTTAACTAAAATGTTAACAAATAGAATACAAAAGCATACTTAAAATTAATAATATGACCAAATAAAGTTTAATTAATAAAATGTAAAGGTGTTTCAATACTGTAAGATCCCTGAAAATAATAATAAAGCTATGGAGAAAATTAGTAAGACCATTTCACTAGATATTGCAAAGACATTAAACAAAATTCAACTCTAAAATAACAGTATTTAAGATGACTAAAATGACTATAACTTAGAAGAATTTCTCCTTTGGGAAAAAAATCAATCAAATCCTTAATATTAAATATTGAAACTGTGAAGCCTTTAAAAAAATCCACTAAAAGTTTAATATATGTAAGGTACTACAACAACATGAAATACTAGTAAATGGGAGCAATTATTTTTGAAAGGCATTAAGAACTGACATTAAAAACTATTATGCTTTTATGGTTTCCCAGTGTATAGTTTATATATTGTAAACAATTACTATATTATAGTTGCACCCATGGTGAGCTATTAAAGAGATGTTAGAAATCATCTCTTTTGCCTAATTAAACCTGTTGGAACCTGTTAATGAAGGTATTCAATGTTACATGAAAATAATTCCAGGAGGTATATTTTCAGCAATTATAAAAATATGTGGGTGTGGGTGTGTATCATACCTTACGAACAATCTTAAGAATAATACACATAGAATACCTTTGTAAACAGAACCCCCAATTTTTTTAACCTACAAAAATTCCTTTAGAGAACCATTCTTTTCAGAGTCTGCAGTCTGCAAACTTATTGGTCAATGTGCTTGCCATGTCTCCTTTATTATTTCCTCCCATGCCAGAACTCAATAATGGCTTTCTTTGGTATTTTCTAGGCTAAAGGCATTAAGATTTCTTAAAGTAGAGGATCAGAAATTCTAATTCCAGTCACCTGGGTGGCTAATGCTTTAATTTGCATAAAAAGTATGTTAAAATTCACTTCATATAGGCAGGAGGAGAAAAGGAAATGACATAGGGTGCTTTGCTAAAGATGAGAGGATTGCAGCTGTGGCCTTCCCATTCATCAGGTAGACATTTATCTCATTCTGCCACTTCTGTGATAGAGCAGACTTTATGAGGATAGTTCTCAGAAAATTTAAAACAGTCAACAAAAGCTGTCACATTGAGTTTTCTTTGAGAAATTACACTTGGTGCACAGAAAATTTCTGAAGGTTACATCCAAAATCAAATCCTTACTGAAAAACCTGCTAACCTCTTTCTTTTTTACTCAAGGTTCTTGGTGGGTGTTATCTTCTCTCTGTTGTATTGTTTTTTGTTTTCAAAATAAGCAGACAAGCCTAGTTCGACAGCAGACACTTGGGGACTTAAGTAGGTTTTAACCTTCTGTTTATGGAATTTTCACTAAGTAAGTCTATTTAATATTTAAAATGATTGGGTTTTACTGACTTCATAAAAATGGAAATTGGAACCCAGGGTCATCAGTAAACTGAATGTTTTATTCAGATTTTCACATAATTAGAATTTATATTTTCAGAAAAGATATTCACTAAGTCATTTTAAAGGTATGCTTGCTTTCTGATTCTTTGAGTAATTTTTTCCCCAAATCTTCAAATAAATTCTCATACTTAATTTAACTTAATCAGAGTGCAATAAAATAAAATTAAACATAATTCAAATAATATTGAGATCCTTGGCATCAATTCATTCCATGAATCTAAGATAGTATTCAACTGAGTTGGGGGAGTAGTGCCAGGAAGCAAGCACGTGGGAGGCTTTGGGGCACTGATGTTGGTTGGAGTCCTGCTCATACAGTTAATTAGTTCAATTTGTAACAGTTCACCATGTTGCATATTTGTTTGTATACTTTTAATAAAAAGCTTAAATATGAGGTCTGTTTGTGGCAGATGGGTGGTAGTCAACTTCCAAGTGCTGAATATTCTTCATCTGCAAATTACTTTAGGCATAGATCTGATTTCCATGATTCAGTGACAACCGATAAACCAGTACAGTGATTCCCAAACCTCTGAGACACAAGACTCAGGCAACACCTCCTGTCTCTAGCCCTTTCATTAACTTTGTCTAGGGCTTGTGTGTGCTGGGGGAAATTCAGTATTGTCAAGAATACTTTTTGAGAAGTAGTAATGTAATGTTTTCCTTTGGTGTCATGAGCAAATTATACGAGCTACTAACACATTTTAAACAAGGGCATTTAAAGAAAATTGCCCCAAATTTAGTTGGCTTACAAATTAAATTTTGCAAATCCTTGGCATAATGTAAAAAAGGGAACACTGGTTTGAAAAGGGGCATGAGTACTCATTACTTCATTTTCTCTTTCTCATTCATGTGTTCACCTACTCACCTTTGCAGTTATTTACTACATGTACGATACATATTCAGTGCCTTCTATGTGCCAGGGTCTGAGGATATGAAGATAAGTCTCATATAGCTACCTGAAAAAGAGAATGGCTAACTTATCATCAAACCTGTTTCTTCTTTTTCCTGGGCACTAAGTTAAACTATTGTTCTGAGCTTCCCCACAGTCAGAGAAGACATATGACTGAATTTACAGCCAATGCAACAGAAGGTCTGGTCCATGAAACCCCCCCTCCCCCCATGCAAGATCCCTTCCATCCACTGGAATAACTGAAGTGAGCATGGCAACCTAGAAAGCCAGTATGGAGGATGGTGGATTCACAAGACAGAAGGAGCCTGAAACGTTACCTGCAGGACAGCGACTCACTAATCACGAACTTCTGGGGACTTTATGAGACTGAGAAGTAAACTTATTTCATGTTTGAGCTTGTGGGTAAAATTGCAGTATTTTCAGAATCTCTCACCTGGCTTTAGTGCATCTCCTTATCAACAGGCATTTCTAAGGAACCTAGAGAAATAGTTCATCTCCATATCAATGAGTAGTTAACCTGGGTGACCAAAGGCTTATCTGAACCTGAGAGGTTGGGAGAAGAATTTGATTGCCTCTGCTGCTTCAGTAGAGAGAGAGATACTGGATGGCTTTTTTTTTTTGTAAGCAATAAACAGGTTTAAAACTTTATTTCTCCCTTTGACTGATCTTGGTTTCAGCTAGGTATTTTGTCCTGGGATTTCTTCTCCCTGGGGTTACATCCATTGGTAGTCAGCAGGAACTCTGAACCCACAATCTGAATGGGTGTGACCCTTCAGCAGGCTGCTCCTTGAGATGATGGGGAGATGCCCTGTGGATAGTGGGGAGGCCTCAGTGGATGCAGCTGCAGAGGGTGCAGCTTCACTTGGGAGCCCCCAATCTGTGGGGCTTCCAATTTTGGAGCCCCTAGTGGGGAACTGGTCTAGGGTAAAGCACCTGCTAGAGGGGTTGGGCCTTCCCCAGAACTGGGGAGGGATGGAGACACCAGAGGCTGCAGAATTAGCCCTCCATGAGATAGAAGACTGCTTAGAGGCCCTGTGTGGCCATGTAGCAGTAGGCATTATAAGGTCTCTTTTCCTCTAGATAGTGGAATATGTTATCAAGGAGAGACAGAGGGCTATCAAGGAGAAAGAGGGCTACTGAAGAGGGTTATCAAGGAGAGAGAGGGACTTTGGCAGGAGAGAGAAACACTTCAGCATCACTCAGAGAAGCTGGGCGATGACCTATGGGATGCCCTTAAGGAAGAGGGACAGTTACTGAGAAAACGGATTGAGCTCCTGGAAGATTCTTTAAGAGCAGTGAGGGGGGAGGCGGCAGGAGAAGCTGCATTGCAGGGGACTGTGGGAAGGGGGAGGAAAGAGTGGTGCCTTCAGCTCTGGACATGGTGGAGGAGCTGGGGGGAGTAGAGGAGGCGGGGCTATGGGCTCATCTGCCCAGGCCACTGCCCCAGGTTCCAGCCTTTACTGTATTAAAGGCCCACCTGGCTCTAATTAAAAAAATAAAAATGAAACAACCATGGGCTAATTAGGGCAAGGAGCTGCCTCCCACCCCACATTGTGGAGCACTCCATGCTCTGCTCCTAGGCCCAGGATGATCTGGTGGACATGAGTGTCCGGTATAGGCAGAAGCCATCGGAATCTCTGCCTACACGGCTTTTACTTCTCTGGGATATGGGGGTGGAAAACATTGCTATGTCGGGTACTGAGATGAGTAGACTGGCTCCCTGACGACTCACCCTTCCCTCTGGCAGTGGTTGAAAAGTGCCCGTCATGCCTCAGGGAATCAGGTACTTCTGGAATGGCTGTCAGCTGCGATCAGGGCATTTAGGCCTAATCAGGGTGATTTACCATATTTACCCATTAGCTGGAAAATGTATGTAGAGCTCCAACAGTTACTATAGGAATTGGGCATGAAAAAGATCATCTATAATATGGACCCCTAGAGCTCCAATGAGTTGTTGTTCACTGTAGGAATGATAAATCTGGTGTTTTTCATTCACCACCAAAGATGGTGGGGTCGTACAGCTCCCACATCTGTCTTTGGGTCCCTAGTGACTACCCTTGACCCCCACATAGGGCAACCCATAAGTGAGGCTACTCGTACTTCAGCAGATCTGGGGATGGTTGAACCAATAAGGGCATGAAAGGCATGGGCTATTGACAGAAAGGAGAGGTGCAAAGGCCCCGTGAAGGTCTTGAGGACCCAGATGTGGGTTGACTTGAAAAAGGCTGGGGTAGCGAAAGAAAAACTGCCCCCCACCCTTTGCATGCTGCTGTCCCCTCTGTAGCAGCCACTCTGGATACACTGAGTCATAAGCTGGGCATGTACCATTATGTTGTACACCTTGCTAATGCTTTCTTTTCTATTGACACAGCACAGGAAAGTCAGGAACAGTTTGCTTTCACGTGGGAAGGCCAGCAGCGGACATTCACTGTCCTTCCACAGGGATACTTCCACAGTCCCACCATCTGTCATGGACTTGTAGCCGAGGACTTGGCCACATGGAAGAAACCACAAACCGTGCAGTTGTATCACTACATTAATGATATTATGCTCACGTCTAATTCTCTTTTAGATTTAGAAGGGGCAGTTCCTAGAATGCTGCAACATCTACAGGAGAAAGGATGGGCTGTGAACAGCACCAAGGTTCAGGGACCTGGTTTGTCTATAAAGTTCCTGGGGGTTGTCTGGTTGGGTAAAACTAAAGTTATTACTGAAGAGGTCATAGACAAGTTCCAGGCTTTCCCTACCTCTACCATTGTGGCAATATTACAAGAGTTTTTGGCTCTTTTGGGCTACTGGAGAGGGTTTATCCCACATTGGGCACAAATTCTGAAGCCCTTATACTGGTTGGTATGAAAGGGCATCAGGTGGGACTGGGACGAGACATGCAGTTGGTTTTACTGCTAAGTGAGCAATCAAGACCGTGCAGGCCTTGAATGTAATGGACTCATCAAGGCCCTGTGAGCTAGGTGTTCATGTAACTGAAGATGGTTATGGATGGGGTGTTTGGCAGAGGCTTGAATAGACACACCAACCTATTGGATTCTGGTTACAACTATGGAAAGGAGCAGAGGTCCAGTACACCTTGATAGAGAAGCAACTGGCTGCTGTGTACCATGCCTTGCTGGCTATGGAGCCCATCACTGGAACAACTTGGGACCAAGGTAATAACCACCTATCCCATTGTGGGGTGGGTACGAGACTGGACCCAAAGGCCATGGAGTGGCATGGCACAGATGCCTACACTGGACAAAGGGGCACATGTTTACAGGAGCATAGTGCCCTCTCTGCTAGATCCTTAAGTGGAGAACTCCAATGCTTATTGGGCCAGTGACCTATACTGGAGGAAAGCAGGAAGAACTTGCTTTTGAGCCATTGGTAGCCAAGAGTCCTTTTCAGGAGGGAAAAGCCCCATACCTGAAGATGCTTGGTACACAGACGGCTCTAGTCATGGGCAACGGCAAAGTGGAGGGTGGTGCCTTTCCATCCTAAGACTGAGACAATATGGATGGAGGATGGAGAGGGGAAGAGCAGCCAATGGGCTGAGTTGCATGCAGTATGGCTCGTGATCATCAAGGAGCCTTCCCTTATAGTTGACTGCACTGACTGCTGGGCCATCTATCAGGGATTGACCCTGTGGCTACCAACATGGTACCATGCCAACTGGATGGTTGGTCACTGGCCCTTTTGGGGGTAAGAGCTGTGGCAAGACCTATGGGCCTCTGGTCAGACTAAGACTTTTACCCTGTATCATGTGACTGGCCATTTGCCTTTCGTATCCCCAGGGAATGATGAAGCAGACACATTGGCCCAGGTGTGCTGGCTAGAAGGAAAGCCTGCCTCTGATGTGGCCCAATGGTTACATCAGCGTTTGTTGCACATGGGGCAAAGGACAATGTGGGCTGTAGCCCATCGGTGGAGCTTGTTAATTGACCTTTGAAGAAGTCAGCCAAGCCTGGAAGGAATGTCTTGTGTGCTCTAAAAGGGACTTAAACCGAGTCCCGCAGCAACATGGGACAATAGTAAAGGGGCTGATACCCCTTGTCAGGTGGCAGATAGACTATATATTGGGCCTCTACCCATATCAGAAGGATATCGGTATGCTATGAGTTGTGTGGATATGGCTACTGGAATAATGGTTGCTTTTCCTGCACGTGGTTCAAATCAGCAAACCACAAAGAGGGACCTAGAGCGTTACTTTGCAGCCTATGGCTGGCCACATGTGTTTGAGAGCAATCATGGCATCCAATTTCCAGGACATGCATTACAAGGATGGGTGCAGCAATTAGGAATAAAGTGGAAATTTCATGTACCATATAACCCTACCAGGGCAGGCATGATAAAGAGGTACAACGGTTTGTTGAAATTGGCCCTGAAGTTGGACACCAATACTCTACGGGGTTGGTCAGTTTGCTTATGGACAGTGCTATGGCATTTGAATGAGAAGCCCTGAAAAGGAGTCTTGAGCCCTGTTGATATGGTAATACACCTTGCTGCCTCTCCTATACAACTGTATGTGCAAACCAAAGAGGAGTTATTGAAGTCAGGATATGGTCAGCAGAGCAACATCCTGCTTCCAGCTCCTACTGCATTAAACCATGGAGACACTGGTAAGTGGACGTGGCACTGGACATTTCGACTCATGGAACAGCAATGGCTGGCCCTTCTGGCACCTTGGGGAAAAGGCCTGGAAGCTGGCCTTGTGTGTATTCCTGAAGTAACAGCAGAGTGGCCCCCAAAGATCACAGTAGTATACCTAAAATGTTGAGGAGGTAGGAGCATCTTATGGGAAGTTTTGTTTTATCTTTATGGCCAGTGCATGTACCTCCCCTAGCTGTATATATTGACCCATAATGACCCATCTGTAACTCCCACTGGGAGAGAGGTGAATGTTTGGTATACTAGACCAGGATGAGATCTCATTCCACCCACTGTTCTATCATAGGACCACTCTCTTCATGTATCGTATCTGATGGAGAAGATCTGCCTATGCTGGTGTCATTAAAACATGTATCTTATCATCCTTAAGGTTATTTTCTTCTATAGTCCTTGTGGCCTATATGTGCTCCCTGGCTGCAGCTGCTGAATGATGATTGTTCTGAACTCTACCTCTTCAGCTACTGCCTGACTGTGTAACGGGTGAGCTATGGACTTAATCTGCATAGGACTTTGAATACTCTAGCTTGAGGATTATCATGATTTTATTACTGTTGCTATTATATGTCATTAGTCTGGTTACAGTGCTCCAGTTTTCTTGCCCAGGGACCACTGCTGAAGAGGGGGAATAAGTAGATAGTAAGGCAGGATTTCTGGAGGGGTGCCCTGTGGGTAAAACTGCAGTATTTCCAGAATCTCTTGACTGGCTTTAGTGCATCTCCGTATCAACAGGTGTTTTTAAGGCAGGGAGAGAAGTAGTTTATCTCCATTTCAATGGGTATTTATGGAGGGCTTCTCTGAATCTGAGAGGATCTGAGAGCTTGAGGGGAGGATTCTCTGGCTTCTGCCACTTCAGGAGAGAGACAGACGCTGGATGGCTTTTTTTTTTGTAAGCAATAAATGGGTTTTCAACTGTATTTCTCTCTTTGATTTTGGTTTCAGCTAGGGTTCTGTCCTGGGATTTCATCTCCCCGGAGTTACAGAGCTATTTTACATTTGTGGGTTGGTTTGCTAAAGGGACAGGCATTAAGTAATAATGTGAACCTAAGGAGTTGACTAAATTTTAAGGAGATACCTATTTACAAACACAAAAAGTTACAATATAATTTAATAAGTGTTACAGTAAAATATGTTATATCAAAGTTAAAGAAGGGAACAGTTAACTCTGCCTCAAAAGGGTTCTTGAAATTAAGTCACATGTAAAGAGAAGTTTGAAGGATGAATAGATGAAGAATTTATCAGGAAGAAAAGGGATGATGCCTAGTAAAGGGGATGTATGAAGCAGCAGCATGAACACACTTACTGTACGCATGAATATTTGGTGGTTATTTGTATTTGTGAGGGGAATGGTAGGAGGTAAGACCAGAAAAGTAGGATGGGGTCAGATGTGACATGATAAGGAGAATAAACATTATCTTGTATGCAATGAGTCAAGGTTAAAAGTGAAATGGGCTTAGAAGGGTAGATTGGAAAGGGGAGAGCTTGGAGACAGGAATATAAAGCAAGAGGTGGCAGTGGACATGAAGAAAAGACAGAATTGTTAAGTATTTTTAAGGTAAAAGCTAATCTAGATAGATGTGGTGGGTGGAAGGGAGGGGGAGTGATAAAGCTGAAGGGGAGACAGCTTCTATCCTAAAATATTAAGTACTGAGAAAAGTAGATGTTCTGAAATCAGAAATCAAGTATGGACTACTGGGGAGAGAGAGGTACTATAATTAGTTCAATTTTAAAATTACTAAATTTGAAACACTTTTCTGAATCCCTCAAATAGGTCATGGGGAATTATGGGTCTGGCCTGCAGTATATTTACTTTAGGATATGGGTCATCTTTTGCAAGTGAGGGTATGAGAAAGCCCTGAATTTAACTGATGAGTAGATCCCTAAACCACCCTAGCAGGAAATGCTAATCTATTTTTTAAATTTAAATTTTATTTATAAAAAAAAGGTAATCATATAACTCCAACAAATAATTTTAAAAGTGTAGATAAAGTCTTTTCTTTCTCAAGCAACTCATTTTCTCTTCGAGAGTAATCAATGTTATCAGATTTTTTTATATTCTTGGTATAGTCTTTACTCATACAAGCAAATATGCAGGAATCTTCCTTTCCCCCCTTATCATAACGTATATATATAGACCGCTTCCCCCCCACCAATCCCTGCCTTCCCCGGATCAAGGCCATTTACTTACCTTAGGGTGGCACCCTCAGTCTTAATCACATCTCCATCTTTCAGATAAACATATTGTTGCTCTCCATCTCCTATAATTTCTTCTCTCTGAGGATTCCGTGGTAGTTTTTTAATGCAGTATGTAGTGTCTAACACAAAACATGTAAAAATATATTGTCACTCTTTAAATGACAGTTCAGCCTTTTAAGAGATCAACTTTCATAGAGCTAACACTTGTGAATGGCTGCAAAAATACTAACATTAAGAGACAATATAAAATGGGATGAATTGTAGCAGCATATCTTTGGGATGGTAACTATTTCTTATATCTCAACAAAAAGCTCATCCCCATTAGGTCTACATAAAAGCCTTTGTGTTTTTCTAGTCACTCTTATTTTAGACAAATATTTGAAAGTAGTTTTTTATAATCTTAACTAGCTTTGATATTAAGATGGGTTCTGAAGAGGCAGTAATAAAGAACCTGGCAACTTTTCTCTATGTAGGTGCCTAACACAAAGTAAAAGAAGCCATGGCATCATGGCATCATGGAAGTAGTTATTAAAAGGATGATAGCATAAAGTTCTTTCTGTGAGTGCTGAAAGGAACCGCCAGATCTGGAGCTAAGATATTAAACCATTAAAATAAATTTAATGCATACTACCTCTCATTGACACAAAGAAAATCAATCAACTAACCAATCCATAGCTTTGTGCCAATTTTCTAACCAGCACCATGACACCAAAGTGCTTAAAAAAACTGTCAGAGTTGGGGAAACAAAACTGACAAACAGGAAATAAAGAACTATACTCAGTACCATTTACAAATACTAAATGAACAATTCTTCTAACAAAAGCAAACAGGAGTTTAGAGACAGGAAAAACAATTAGCAAAGGATTCATAAATGTGATAGATATTGAGGTCTGACTAACAGTAAGAATAGGGTGGGAAAAGGTACAGAGACAGACTTGTAGGTAAGGGGAACAGCATTAGTATAGGCATAGAAACAAGAATAAGCATGGCTTATGAGCAATAATGTAATGCTACCTGTTTGTCCAATACAAAGTACTGGTTAGGAAGATAAAGTGGGTTAACTAAGATGAGCTCAGATCGCAGAGGGCCTTAAATTGCCTTTCACAGACTAGAGGAATTTAAACTTTTCTGATATGGCCACTGTATGTCCTTAGTAAGAAAACTAAATAGGGTTAACAGGTTGATCAAGATAGCAATGGTAGGTGCAGAGACTGGAGGAGGAGAGAGAGAAAAAAAACCAAGAGGGGATGATTATAATAACCCAGCAGGAAGGAAATGAATATTAGAGCCAGGATGGTGGCAATGGAAATATGGAGGGAGAAAAAGACATTCACAGAAAAATTGACAAGGCAGAGAAATCTGGCCAGTATAGAAGATAAAGGAGATAGAACTATTGTCAATGTAATAGACCTTCTTTCTCTAGCCCCAAATTCCATTATTTTGTAATTTAGAGGCTGAAGCAAAAAATAACATTCTGTTCTGGGAACTGACATTATATAATAAGGCTGTCTTCATTATACAGTGAGATGGTGAGTTTTTTTGTTTTTTATTTTTAACCTGTGTAATTTGCTTTTTAGTGTAATATGTTTTTAGTAATGAAACCTTTGACAGACAATCTTCCTAAAATACTTAAAAGAATCTCAAAATTACAAAGTAAATGTCATACTATAAAACAACTGTGTCAGCTTAAAAAATTATGTGCAAATATGAAAACATCATATTCACAGTAGCAGTCTATATAGGCAGGCTGGAGAAGGGCAGGCTGAAAGCAATCATATAATAATAGTTATTTTTAATAAAAGCTTATTGATATATAATTCACATACTATAAAATTCACTCTTTAAAAGTAGAGAATTCACTGGTTTTGTAGTACATTCAAAGAACTATACAACCATCACCACTATGTACTTTTTAGAACATTTTTGAAACCCCTCAAAGAAACCTGTACCAATGGTAGTCACTCCCAATTGTCTACTTCTCCCAGCCCCTGGAAACACTTACCTACTTTCTGTCTCTATCATACGATTATTTTAACAAGAGGAAACCCTCAATCATTTGTTAAGGTTTGAATAGTGGGTTGTAATATCACTCAAAGTGCTAATTATTGAAGCTGATATAAACATATGGTATTGTTTATATATAATACTTTCTAACAAAAACACATTGAAATTGAGTAACACAGAAATAAACATTTGACTCCTAGGACTTGGAGGTGTAATACATGGCAAAGACCCAAATTCAACTGCAAAATAATAATCAGATAATAAAATATGTACTATACTACAAGATTTACTCAAAACAAACCAAATCAAAACATTTAAGCAGCCTGGGCCTACATAGTCCTTATGTTTAGTAAAATTCTGTCTGTCTCCCTGTAAGCCTCTAGGAATTCCCTAATTGTACACTGATTGTATTTTAAAATCTTGTAAACAAGTTGCTTTGGAGTTACTCTATCTTCCATAGAACTCTTATAAACGACACTCATACTTTTGCTGTGGCCTGTAAAAACACAGGTTGTTAGCACTGTAGTTGAAAATTTTCTGACATACTAATAATTAAAACAAAACAGTAAGATAATATGGAATAAGGAAAATAATAATAGAATGAAATGGAACAAGAAAGCAGGTGATTAAAGGTTTGGAGAATGAAGAAATACATGGAATTTTTTGGGGAGATTCTGGAAGTTACCTTTGTATAATTCCAGTGTTGAACTACTCAAGGTCTGTGTATGCAGCTGGTCTAGCTGCAATAAAGTGCATCATGGAAGATAACAAGCCACTTCACAGGTTAAGTATTGAAATTTTAGTGGCTGTACAGGAGTGTCAAAATTTTCCTTGATTTTCTTTAAATCGATCTAACAGGTAATCTATTATAGAAATACTCATTACTTTGGAACTCAAAACTACTTTGAATTTTAAAAAAGTGAGTCAACTATCCATTAAGAGGTGAATGGATAAACAAATCATGGTATATTCTTACCATGGATTACCACTTACGAAGGAACAAATTACTGATACTTGAAACATGGGTGAATCTCAGAAACATGATGCTGTGTGAGTGAAGCCAAGCAGAAAGCGATTCATGTACTTTCTATGTGAAATTTTAGAACAGGCAAGATTAATCTATAGTGCAATAAAGCCTATCAATGGTTGCTGGATATGGAGGGGAGTCACTATAGAGGGGCACGAGGAGATCTCTTTTTGGGGTGGTGGGAGTGTTCTTAATCTTGGTTGGAGTGGTCACATGTTTACCAAACTATACACTTAAAATGAGCACATTTTACGTATGTAAATTCAAGCTCAATAAAATGGGTTGGGCTGTAAACATTTAAAATTTTCAAACTGACCCTAATGCTAAGAATTGACTAAAGCTAATTAAGGACACTCAACATGTTTTTTAATTCACAAAATTTAATAGCCAGATAGACAAAGAGAAATAAAGGTGAGGAAAAGACAGACTGACCAAGAGTGACATCCTGTGGCATTCAGTTCCCTTGGATTGGAAGCAAGTAGGTAAAAGGGTAAGAATGTGAAGCTAGACAGCTTTTTATAATGGGCAGCCTGGTGATACTGGGTGCTGTAGCTGAGAATATCTTGGTGTCCCAACTGTAGTCTTAAGGCCTAAAAAGAAGACACTTAAAAATATGTAGAAATATTAGTTGAATGCATATGCACATTCATTCTGTGAATCAATGTTTTTGACCTTGTTCTTCCTGTGCCTTAAACATGCCGGGTACACCCACCATTCCTGGAGTATCTCTGCTCCTGCAATGTCCTCTGCCTGGTATGTCCTTATCTGATATCTGTCCACCTTGATATAATAGCCACTACCAACTTTATTTTCTCTCCCCTTTTTCTTTGCTTAGCTTTTTCTTCATAGCATCTGTTACCAGCTGGCCTATTATTTATTTACCATTTACCTTCCCTACAAGAATGAAAGCTCTATGAGAGTAGTCACTTGTTTTATTTGCTGCTATATCCCTGTGCCAAGAACAGTGCCTAGAGATAGCAGTCACTTGAATTATTTGTTAAAACAAAGAATAAATCTATGTGTGTGGTGATGAGATGAGGGAATAGGAGAGAGATGGTAAAGTTTTAGAACTAAATAAAAATAGAAAAACAGGGCATTTCCTTTCCTCTCTTCAAATTGGGAGCCATATTCAAGTTACGTTAATTTCTAGAAGTACCATTTAGATATGTATGGTATTCAGTAAGTGGCTTACTAGCTTGCCTAGCTCTGTAACTGAAATAAATTATTTTGAAACACAAGTGTTCCTCAATGGGCTTAAAGAATGTTTTCTGTTTACCATTGCTGATGCTTTTACAAATATCTCCTATGCCTCCAGTATGATCATGGTGCCAATGGGTCACTATGATTTCCTGGATTGCTGTGTTAAATTCAGTCAGAGCTTGCTTTAAACAGCTGATATATTCTGGAACTGCCGGTTCTCCAGTGTCAATGAGGATTCTCCTGAAAATTAGATGGGAGATAATCACACAGTGGAACTTAGAGTTAATACTAGCACATTTGTCACACAGATAATTCACATTACTTAATTTAAGAAACTACATAAATTGCTGTTTTCAATATGCTTGAAAACTAGATGTTACTTTAGCTTAACTATAGTATTCTCACCTTAAGTTCTTTGAAAAAACTTTTAGCTAAATGAAAGTCTGAACAATAGCAATAATGAGCATCACATAGCACTTAAATATGGCACTATTCCAAGGACTTTACATGTTTAAATGATTGTTTTCCTCATGACAACTATTTAAGGTAGGTATTTCATTATTATATGCAGAAATTAAGCAACTTGTCCAAAGTTACTCTGAATAAAGCAGAACCAGAATTCAAACCCAGGGTTCTGGTATCAGAATATGTGCTTTTATTCACTCTTCCTTCAAGATCCTTTACGACATCCTCAAATGTCTCATAGATATGAAAGAGTTTAATTCAATGGTATCCTTAAAGAAATCTAGTCTTCTGCACTGCATATTCAACTTATGGCTGAAGTTTTACATTGGCTTCCTGAAACATGCAAAGGAAGGTATCAGGGAAGTCCCGGGGAAATGCCTGAGCTGGTTCATTTCTTTACTTAGACAATCTTATCTTTCTTGGCTTGTGGTTGTCGACCTTCCTTATACTTTGTCTGTCCTTCCTCACTGTTTTATGGGATGACAGTCTTTCTCTATGAAGTTTTTTTCTGAACTAAAGAAATAAGGGTGACATTTTCCTCCTTAAGAACCAATTCACAAACTTCTTGATTCATGCTGTTTCACAGTAATACCTCCCTTTTTCAGGAAGGGGGAGAAAAGATTAGTCTCTCTGAGAGACTTTTTCTGAGTCATTCATTCATTAATTCATCACTAACTGTTTCCCAATTACATACTGTGGGCCACACCTTTTTTGCAAGACAAAAAACCCTAAGAAACATTTGGAGCTTTCATATTTCTCTCTTTGATCCTCAGATCAACTGTAGGGAGGTTTTATTACTTGTTATTAGTTTATTTTACAGAAGAGGAAACTGGTCTTCAGAAAGGCTAAGTGATTTGCTCCAGGCCCCCCAGCAAGTAGTGCTGGGAAAGATGAGATATTCAGACACAAGGTCCAGTGACTTCTCCATTCAAGACAGTGCCACTCCGGTGGAAGGGGACTGCTGAAGCAAGCACCAAGAATCATTCTTCATGTGGCATAAATAAAACTTCAGCTGTAAACTAGAAAAAAAGTTCTCAATTTCCTCCTTAGCAAATATCAATGTCTGTGAATAGTTACTGCAGAGGATTAGATGGTGTCACCTCTGTGTGGGCACGCTGATTTTGTTCTTCATGGCCACAGACAATGCCCCATGTCAGGAGGTCATTTTGCAAATCTGAGTTCGTATAATTAAGGGGAAAAGAGAAAAGTGCAGAAGATTCTGTGACCAATTTTCAAGTGGCTGTGGTTCACTCAAGTGGAGACTGAAGAAAGCCATTGGCTGCCCTAGTCTGAAGATCAAATTTGGATTTTGTCTTAACTGGAGCTATAAATTTGGGAGTTATTAATAGGTAACAAGGAATCCAAGGAGGTAGACAAAATCACCTAAAGAGAGAATACAGCACAAGAAGAGAAGACTAGGACTGCACCATGAGGAACTCACACACTTAAAAGATCTGGTAAAGAGGATGATTCTGTAAAGGAGACTGCAAAAAAGCGGCTGAAGAGGTAAGAGGAGACCTGAACACAAGGTGTTAGCAAATCTAAGAGGGAGTCAACAGTATCAAAAGATACTTTAGTTCAAATAACACTGTAATGGACAAATGGGTTTCATGATATAGTACCTATCTGTGATTTTAGAACTGTTGTGATACTAATATCACATGTGGATACTAATATCAGAACATCTTGCTGGGACCCAATTAATAATCATTTCTAGCAACTTGACTAGTATTTTATACAGCAGAAATGCATCATCTTTATGTTACCTTACTCAAGCTCAAATATATGGACTCATTATCTCTCCCTCATATGAGTGATTTCACTGGCCATTCCACTCCTTGAGTTTATGTGAGCAGTGGTGTAAGATGAGAGACCATGAGTCTGCTCTTCCCTCAGTTTCAGGTTCAAGTCTCTTTTAGCACAAGCACTTTGCTACACTGACTGTGACTGTAGTGTTTAAAGATACATGTATGTATTTTTCATACAACATGGCCTTTAAATGCAAGTCAATTTTTTTATCTGGTTTTCAAACCGAACCAGCCATCTGATTCATCACTGGGAGAAAAGCAGGCTGTGTTGAACTTACTGAGACGGTACATTGATCTCCAACATAGTGTTCTAAAACTTTTGTCTAGGGTAATTTTGACTATATGCGATTTTCATCTTAGGTGCTGACTATAAAACTAATCTAAGAAAACACACTGTAGAGAGTAGGGAAATCCCATGGACTTCCTGGGGTGAAGAAGTCCCAGTCAAGACATTCTACCCTAGATATCAAGTATTTTTTTCTGCTTAATTCTGTTTTCCTAGATTTTGGAGGCAGTACAAAGCTCTTATACCCACCTGACCCTGCCTTGTTTGTTCTGGACTTAACTTGCTTGCCTCCCTGACTTGCAATACTTACAGTTCCTCCATTCTGCTGCTTCTCAATTTCTGATTTACTGGAAAAACGCAAAAACAGCAGATACTTCAAATGAAACTTGACCAACTAAACTTATTAAACTGTTTTTACTCATCAACTTTATTAATTGTAACATCTGGGCTGCACAGTTAAATTCAATGTTTAATGGGAACTATATCTTATTTGTATTTAGTATTACCTAGGGTATACTAAAGACTACAAAACCTGATGTACTTACTGGGCAGTAAACAGTTATCTCCCCATTTCTGCATAATTCCTCTAAAACAATGCAGCTGAAGAAAAAATATCTTAGAAATACAGGTAGGTTATTCCATTCACAAGATAAATAGGGCCACACAGAAGTGACAAAAAACAAAATTAGCTCTTGTTCCCCAAGGGCTAGGGTATTTGTCTCTTTCAGGTTTCACAGAATTGAGCCATTTGGGAGCAATGAAATCCTGCCCTCTGCTGCTGAGTTAAGGAAAAGGCCTTAACACAATTAACCGCTTTTCTGAAGGGAGGTTATACTATGGGCAAAACATCAGGGAAAAAAGGTGAGCCACGGGCTTGCCTGGATTCTTAACAACCATAGCGAGCCGAATTTCTCAGCAGCTTAAACAACGCTTACCCTGGATTCGACATTAAGCAAAGTAAACCAGGTTTCAAAACCAGTAAGCACCCAGGCGCCTTAACCCCCACCGTTCACCCTTATTAGCGGTTGTTAAGTTAAAATACGCGGGGTAGTCGTGACTTAGAGCAGGCCCGTAAGCGTAGTGTCTGAGAACGGTCCCGGGAAAGACTGCTCGGGTGCGGGCAGGATGACTTGCTACCGGCAGCGGGCGCACTGCCTCTCCAACCGCAGAGCGCAGTCGTCGCAGCCCCAGCTCGCTGAGTCGCGCGGGGCCCTGTGTTAAGTTGCGGGGATAGAGGGACATTTACCTGGGGCCGATCCCAACCAAATAGGTGTTGGTGCCCTGCAGGGTCATGGGACCTGGATTACAGCCCAGGACGCGTACCACCCGCCCGGACAACTGCTCAATGCACCGCAGAGTAGCAGCCATCTCCGCGTCAGCTCCCAACAGTCTCCTCCCGTATCCGGTGACTAAGAGCGGAACACAGCAACTAGGCTCGGGGAGGGGGCGGGGCAGAAGTCACGTGACATCACGCCCGCGGAGAGGGGAAGAATGGTGCCTCCCGGGGCGGGGCCACAGATCAAGTGATGCCGCGCGGGCTTCCCCCGCGGTAGTTGGGAGGGAGATCTCGAGCGCGTGGCGTGAGACTGCGGAGGCGAGGCTGGATTCCGGCCTGCGTGGCTCTACCGCCTGTCGCAGAGGCTGGTGTCTTCACAACAGTTTGTATCCAAGCAGGAGAGTTTATCCAGATGGAAGAGACGCATTTAGACCTGTGTCGTCTTGTACTGAAGTAAAGGTTAGGTTTAGGGTTAGTCACTGCTAAGCCCTGGGAAGGACTGCCCCTCAGACTTGTGGGCAAATATATTCTCCCATACTGTAAGATGCCTTTTTGTTCTGTTGATGGTGTCCTTTGCCACACAGAAACTTTTTAGTTTGATGTAGTCCCATGTATTCATTTTTGCTATTTTTCCCTTGCTTGAGGAGATGCGTTCAGGAAGAAGTTGCTCATGTTTATATTCAGATTTTTGCCTATGTTTTTTTCTAAGATTTTTATGGTTTCATGACTTACATTCAAGTCTTTGATCCATTTCGAGTTTACTTTTGTGTATGGGGTTTAACAATAATCCAGTTTCATTCGCTTACATGTAGCTGTCCAGTTTTGTCAACACCAGTTGTTGAAGAGGCTGTCATTTCCCCCATTGTATGCCCATAGCTCCTTTATTGTGTATTAATTGACCATATATGGTTGGGTTTATATCTGGGCTCTCTAGTCTGGTCCATTAGTCTGATATTCTGTGTTTGTGCCAGTACCAAATTGTCTTGATTACTGTGGTTTTGTAGTAGAGCTTGAAGTCGGGGAGCATAATCTCCTCACCTTTATTCTTCCTTCTCAGGATTGCTTTGGCTATTCAGAGTCTTCTCTGGTTCCATATGAATTTTAGAATAATTTACTCTAGTTCATTGAAGAATGCTGTTGGTATTTTGATAGGAATTGCACTGAATCTGTAGATTGCTTTAGGCAGGATGGCCATTTTAACAATATTAATTCTTCCTATCCATGAGCATGGGACGTGTTTCCATTTATTGGTATCTTCTTTAATTTCTCTCATGAGTGTCTTGTAGTTTTCAGAGTATACATCTTTCACCTCCTTGGTTAGGTTTATTCCTAGGTATTTTATTCTTTTTGATGCGATTGTGAATGGAGTTGTTTTTCTAATTTCTCCCCCTGCTAATTCATTGTTAGTGTATAGGAATGCAACAGATTTCTGTGTATTAATTTTGTATCCTGCAACTTTGCTGAATTCAGATATTAGTTCTAGTAATTTTGGAGTGGATTCTTTACAGTTTTTTATGTACAATATCATGTCATCTGCAACAGTGACAGTTTAACTTTTTCCTTACCAATCTGGATGCCCTTTATTTCTTTGTGTTGTCTAATTGCTGTGGTGATGATCTCCAGAACTATGTTGAATAAAAGTGGAGAGAGTGGCATCCTTGTTTTGTTTTTGATCTTAAAGGAAAGGCTTTCAGCTTCTCGCTGTCAAGTATGATGTTGGCTATGGGTTTATCATATATGGCCTTTATGTATTTGCCCTCTATATCCATTTTGTTGAGAGTTTTTATCGTGAATGAATGTTGAATTTTTTCAAATGCTTTTTCAGCATCTATGGAGATGGTCATGTGGTTTTTGCCCTTTTTGTTGATGTGGTGGATTATGTTGATGGATTTTCTAGTATTGTACCATCCTTGCATCCCTGGAATAAATCCTACTTGATCATGATGGATGATCTTTTTGATGTATTTTTGAATTCGGTTTGCTAATATTTTGTTGAGTACTTTTGCATCTATGTTAATCAGGGATATTGGTCTGTAATTTTCTTTTTTTTGTGGTGTCTTTGCCTGGTTTTGGTATTAGAGAGATGCTAGCCTCATAGAATGAGTTTAGAAGTATTTCCTCCTCTTCTGCTTAGAAAACTTTAAGGAGGATAGGTATTAAGTCTCCACTAAATGTTTCATAAAATTCAGCAGTGAAGCCATCTGGTCCGGGAATTTTGTTGTCAGGTAGTTTTTTCATTACCAATTCAATTTCATTGCTCATAATTGGTGTGTTCAGATTTTCTGTTTCTTTCTGGGTAAGCCTTGGAGGGTTGTATTTTTCTAGAAAGTTGTCCATTTCTTCTAGGTTATCCAGTTTGTTTGCATATAATTTTTCATAGTGTTCTCTAATAATTCTTTGTATTTCTATGGTGCCTGTAGTGATTTTTTTCTTTCTCTTTTCTGATTCTGGTTATTTGTGTAGACTCTCTTTTTTTCTTGTATGACTGGGAAGGAGTTTATCTATTTTGTTTATTTTCTCAAAGAACCAGCTCCTGCTTTCATTGATTCTTTCAATTGCTTTATTCTTCTCGATTTTATTTATTTCTGCTCTAATCTTTATTATGTCCCTCCTTCTACTGATTTTGGGCCTCATTTATTCTTCTTGTAGTTTTGTTAATTGTGAGTTTATACTGTTCATATGGGATTGTTGTTGTTTCCTGAGGTAGGCCTATATTGCAATATACTTTCCTTTTAGCACTGCCTTCGCTGTGTCCCAAAGATTTTGTGGTGTTGAATTATTGTTGTCATTTGTCTGCATATATTGCTTGGTCTCTGTTTTTATTTGTTCATTGATCCATTGGTTATTTAGGAGCATGTTGTGATGCCTCCGTGCATTTGCGGGATATTTCATTTTCTTTGCACACTTTAGTTCTAGTTTCATACCTTTGTGGTCTGAAAAACTGGTTGGTACAATTTCAGTCTTTTTGAATTTGCTGAGGCTCTTTTTGTGGCCTAGTGTATGATCTATCCATGAAAATGTTCTGTGTGCTCTTGAGAAAAATGTGTATTCTGCTGCTTTTGGGTGTGGAGTTCTGTAGATGTCTTTTAGAGCCATCTGTTCTAATGTGTTTTTCAGTGCCTCTGTCTCTCTGCTTATTTTCTCTCTGTTTGATCTGTCCTTTGGAGTGAGTGGATTGTTGAAGTCTCTTAGAATGAATACATTACATTCTATTTCCCCTTTTAATTGTTAGTATTTGTTTCACATAGGTAGGTGCTCCTGTGTTGGGTGCATAGATATTTATAATGGTTATATCTTCTTGTATTGTCCCCTTTATCATTATGTAATGTCCTTTATCTCTTGTGACTTCCTTGTTTTGAAGTCTATCTTGTCTGATACACGTACTGCAAGTCCTGCTTTTCTTCTGTCTATTAGTAGCATGAAATATCTTTTTCCATCCCTTCACTGTAGTCTGTGTATGTCTTTGGTTTTAAAGTGGGTCTCTTATAGGCAGCATATAGATGGGTCTTGTTTTTTTAATCCATTCAGTGACTCTATGTCTTTTGATTGGTGTGTTCAGTCCATTTACATTTAGGGTGATTTTCAATAGGTATGTACTTATTGCCATTGCAGGCTTTAGATTTGTGATTACCAAGTGTTCAAGGTTAACTTCCTTACTATCTGAGAGCCTAACTTAACTCACTTAGTATGCTAATACAAACACTATCTAAAGATTCTTTTTTTCTCCTCCTTTTTCTTCCTCCTCTATTCTTTATATATTAGGTGTCATATTCTGTTCTCTTTGTCTATCCCTTGATTGACTTTGGGGATAGTTGATTTAGTTTTGCATTTGCTTAGTAATTAACTGTTCTACTTCCTTTACTGTGGTTTTATTACCTCTGGTGACAGCTATTAAACCTTAGGAACACTTCCATCTATAGCAGTCCCTCCAAAATACACTATAGAGATCATTGGTGGAGGTAATTTCTCTCAGCTTTTTGCTTATCTGGAAATTATTTAATCCCTCCTTCAAATTTAAATGATAATCTTGCTGGATAAAGTATTTTTAGTTCAAGGCCCTTCTGCTTCATTGCATTAAATATATCATGCCATTCCCTTCTGACCTGTAAGGTTTCTGCTGAGAAGTCTAATGATAGCCTGATGGGCTTTCTTTTGTATATGATCTTATTTCTCTCTCTGGCTGCTTTTAATAATCTGTCCTTATTCTTGATCTTTGCCATTTTAATTATTATATGTCTTGGTGTTGCCTTCCTTGGGTCCTTTGTGTTGGGACATATCTGCACCTCCATGGCCTCAGAGACTATCTCCTTCCCCAGATTGGGGAAGTTTAGAGCAATTATGTCCTCCAAGACACATTGTATCCCTGTTTCTCTCTGTTCTTTTTCTGGTATCCCTATAATACTAATATTGTTTCATTTGGATTGGTCACACAGTTCTCTCAACATTCTTTCATTCTTAGAGATCCTTTTTTCTCTCTGTGCCTCAGCTTCTTTGTATTCCTCTTCTCTAATTTCTGTTTCATTTATTGTCTTCTCCACCATATCTAATCTGCTCTTAAAACCTTCCATTGTATGTTTCATTTCTCTTACTGTGTTCCATAATGATTGGATCTCCAACTGGAATTCATTCCTGAGTTCTGGAATATTTTTCTGTACCTCCATGAGCATGTTTATGATTTTTATTTTGCAGTCTCTTTCAGGAAGATTCGTGAGGTCTATTTCATTTAACTCTCTCTCTGGTGTATTTATAATTTTGCTTCCAACCAGGTTCTTTGACATTTCATATTTGTATGTGGTGCCCTCCACTGCCCAGTAGCTCTACTCTCTGGAGCTGCTCAGCCCCTGGAGCAATGTTGGGGGTTGAAGTGCAGCAGTGCTGGTGCCTGGGGGGAGGACAGAGCTGTTTCCTGCTTTCCGGCTGCTATGCCTGTCTCCTCTGCCAGAACCAGTGGGCTGAACACACAGGTATAAGCCTCTATGCTTTGTGTTTGTAGCTGCTGTAGGTGGGGTTTCCTCTGGCTGGCTGAACACCAGGGCAGGGTTTGCTGGTTTGCAATTCAGGTGCAGGCTGTCCAGGAGGAAGGCACAACAGACTGCATATCATGGAGGGGGTCCTTGGAGCTGTGTAGCCAGCCAGGGGGCTGGAGCACCTGAAGATCATGCAAGTTCCCAACCTGCTGGGCAGAGTGCATGTGGACAATTTTGTCTACCTGTCCTTTCTCCTGAGCAGTAAGCTCTGTGCAATCCTTGCCCCTTTAGCAGCTCTCTTGCTAAGGGCTTACTTGTTAGGAAATCTCTCAGACTGCCTGCCTTTCTTTTGTCCCAGAACAGCTGGATATGGATCCTTGTTTTCCACAGCAGCTGGAATCTTAGTCTCTCCAGGTGTTCTGCCTGTCTTAGCTTTCCGAACCCCTAATCATGAGAGCACTATTGAAATATAGGTTTGTTCTCCCAGAGAAGATCTCCAGAGCTAGGTATTCAGCAGTCCCAGGCCTCCACTCACTCCCCTCTCCATTTCTCTTCCTCCCACTGGTGAGCTGGGGTTGGGGAGGGGCTTGGGTCCTGCTGGGCCATGGTTTTTGCATGTTATCTTGTTCCATGAGGTTTATTCTTTTCTCCAGGTATATGAAGTCTGGCACAGCCCTCTTTCCTGTTGCTCTTTCAGGATTAGTTGTATTATATTTTTGTATTATATGTGGTTTGAGGAGGAAGCCTCTCTCTCACCTCTCACACCACCATCTTTAACCCCCCACTCCTTTTTAGCTGGTATTTATGAAGAAAAGGCTTGTCTATTAGCTTATACAAAATTTTTTTTTACAAATGATCGGCTTAATATTCCAGGTTTCTTGAAGGACACATATTTTATGTGTATGCGTAGGGAAGTTGCAGTTCCTATGGCCAGGATCGTCACTGAACTTAAACCACCTGATGATTTAATTGGCCTCCTGCTCCTAGGCTACAGCTCTCACACCTTTAGGTAATAAGGTATTATTGCACTATATAGAGCGCTCAGCCCAGTGCTCTGCGTAGAGGCAGAGACGCTAGTGCTCGACCTACTGCCCAGAGAACAAGCTGAGTAATAAACCCTTTCACCCCAAAGAATGTTTTGCTGTCAATTTCTTTGGTCTCATTGAATCCAGAGAAAACTTTCCCATGACTGAGACCCATTGGCAAGACAATTGGTGAAGAATGGCTGCTCTTATGGGAGAGGTGCTTCAGCAGACTGCTGCTGTGAGTGGGGAGACAGTGGATTGTCCCCCAGTGAGTATGTGGTCTGATGTGGCTTGCCTCCTAGAGGACTGGGCCCCACTCCAGGACTGGAGGTAAGTGGAGGTAATACCTGAGGCTGTAGGGGTGGGCCTTGGTATAGTAAGTAGGTCTTTTGAGAGACAGAGTGCCTGTGAGGCTGTGGGGACTGTGGGTTGGCTGCTTCTCACAGTATTAAAAAAGTCTACAGAAGAGGAGGAACTGTTCCTGAAAAAGACCCTATAAATGGAGGCACAAGAGCAGGAGCTGCAAACCTCTGTGGATTCCTTGAAGATGGAAATGGCATTGATGCTAGAGGAGGCAGCACAAGAACACCAGCAGCGAGGTGCCATTGAAGAGGTAAAATATTCCTTGCAGAAGGAGATGGCAGTGCTGCCAGGTTCTCTTAAAGAGGAAAAGGCCATCAACGAACAAGACGAACTCCTGAGGGAAGCACAGGCAGAGGTGGCATGAGAACTCCAGCTGTGAAGCATTGAGGTGAAGGTAAGAGAGCTGCTGAAGAATGAACTAGCATTGCTGTGAGGCACAGTAGAAAGGTATAGTTTGTAGCCAAGGATCACTCACGGGAGGGGAGAAAAAGTGCCATCAACCCCTGAAATGGACAACCTGGGGAAAGATGAAGGGGTGGTGCTGGAGGCACAGAACCCTCTTATACTGAAAGGACACCAAGTAGTTGTAAATTAAATAAAGATCCAGCAGCTGAAAGCTCCCCAAAGAGAGGAGCAGCCTCCTCCCCAGGTCATGGAGCACTCTATGGTTCGCCCCTATACTCAGGCTGAGCTGGTGGATTTGGGCTCCTGGTTTAGGCAGAAGCCCTCGGAGTCAATATCAGCTTGGCTCCTGCATCTGTGGGACTTAGGGGTGAATGAAATTGTTCTGTCAGGATCAGAGATGGGAAAGCTGGCTTCCCTGACAGTGCAGCCTGCCTTGAGGCAGTGATTACAAAATGCACATCAGACCCCAGGGAGTCACTTGCTCCTCAGTTGGCTTATGGCTGCACTTCATGCTGTGTGGCCCAATTAGGGTGATCTATGATCCTCCCTTTTAATGGCAGATGTATGCTGAGCTCCAACAGGTGTTATGAGAGCTAGGCATAAGAAATGTCATCTATAGTCCAGAGAATTATGGCCCAGGTGAAGATATTTTCCATACTGGGATGAGAAATATTGTGCTTCAAATGGCTCCCACATCCCTCCTTGGGTGTCTAGTGGCCATTCTTTAACCTTACTTAGGGCATCCCATAAGCAAAATGACATGTACAGTAGCGGACGTAGAAGAGACTGAAGCAATGGGCTCCCGGAGAGAAATGAGGTCTGCTACTCACAAGAAGAATTTAAGGGGCCCCAGGAAGGTAACGCAGACCCAGATGTGGGTTGATTTAATATGGGCAGGAGAAGATGGAAGGAAATTAGATGGGAAGTCAAACTGGGTTTTACCAGAGCTATGGCAACAACTGAAACCCAAGCAGCAGTTCCAGCCATTATGATCAAAGAGGCAGAGATCAGAGACAGACCCACAAATCTGGCCTCTGTGTTTGCAAGACTTCCTGCTGGAGAGTGAGCTAACTTCACTGGATCCCATAGAGGAAGATGACTGAGGAATACGGTTTGATGAGGGGAAGGTCAAGATATCTGCCATGAGGGACCAGGGGGAGAACAGAGGCCACATGTTGAAATAGCTGTCCATTAGTCCCCAGTGAACATACAACGTTTCCTGGGCTTGGTGGACACGGGCTGAATGTTTACTGATTCAAGGTAACCCTGAGCAGTTCCCTGGGACCCCCACTATCATAGATGGATAAGGGCGTAAGGATATCAGAGTGAAACAAGTTCAAATCCCTTTGGGAATAGTACATCTACCCACAAAAGATTATACTGTGTATATATCTCCTATCCCTGAGTATATTTTGGGGATTGATATCCTGCAGGGTCTATGGTTGCAGACCACTGCAGGTGAGTTCAGACTGAGAGTATGTGTGGTGAAGGCAGTTCTGAGGGGACATGCTAGGCACCCACCCATAGTTTTGTCTGTTCCTTGCTGGGTGACTAATACAAACAATACAAACTGCCAGGATGGCATAGGAGATTGGAGAAACTCAAGGAGCTGGAAAAGGTGGGTATTATAAAGCCCACCCATAGTCCTTTCAAGTCCCCAGTGTGGCCAGTAAAAAAGCCAGATGGCTCCTGGAGTATGACTGGATTACAGAGAAATGAATAAAGTCAGACCCCCTATGCATTCTGCTGTCCCCTCTACTGCAGGTCTGATGGATACCATCAGCCATGAACTAGGAACATACCATTACATGGTAGATCTTGCTAATGCCTTCTTTTCCATTGCCGGTTTGGGCAGAATTGCAGGCCATGTGGCTTGTGATCAGCCAGGAGCCCTCCCCTCTAGTTGTCTGCACTGACAGCTGGGCTGCCTTTCAGGGCTGGACCCTGTGGCTACCAATCAAGTACCATGACAACTGGCTCACCGACCCCTTCGGGGACAAGAATTGTAGTAAGACTTATGGGCCTGTGGTGAGACTAAAATAATTACAGTATACCCTGTGACAGGTCATTTGCCACTGGCATCCCCAGGAAATGATGAAGCAGATAAATTGGCCCAGATATGTTGGTTAGAAGGAAAGCCTGCCTCTGATGTAGCCAAATGGTTACATCAGTGTTTGTTGCATGCAGGACAAAAGACAATGT
The DNA here is from genome assembly GCF_040802235.1 of Manis javanica. NCBI lineage: Eukaryota > Metazoa > Chordata > Mammalia > Pholidota > Manidae > Manis > Manis javanica. The sequence goes on from NC_133157.1 coordinate 158,673,190, forward strand.
GGGCTGTAGCCCATTGGTGGGGCTTGCCTTTGACCTTTGAAGAAGTTAGTAGAGCCTGGCAGGAGTGTGTCATGTGCTCCAAAAGGGACTTACACTGAGTTCCACAGCAACATGGGACAATAGCTAAGGGGCCTATACCCCTTGTCACATGTCAGATAGACTATATTGGGCCTCTACCTGTGTCAGAAGGATATCGGTATGCTATGACTTGTGTGGACACAGATACTGGTCTTCTGGTTGCTTTCCTACCTGTTGTGCAGACCAGCAGATGACCAAAAGAGGCCTGGAGAATCTCTTTGCTGCCAATGGTCAACCACAGGTAATTGAGACTGATCAGGGCACCCATTTTACTGGACATACACACCAAGAATAGGTGTGACAGCTCGGAATCAAATGTAAGTTTCCTGTGCCACACAATCCTACCACAGCAGGCATGATAGAGAGGCACAATGGCTTGTTAAAATCTGGACTAAAGTCAGATATCAGTAGTCTGCGAGGATGGTCAGTCTGCTTATGGACCGTGCTATGGAGTTTGAATGAGAGACCTCAAAAGGGAGCCCTGAGCCCTGTAAGCATGTTAACAAATATGGCTGCCTCCCCTGTACAAGTGCAAGTACAAACCAAGGAAGAATCACTGAAGCCAAGGTTCAGCCACCAGAATAATATCTTGCTGCCAGCACCAATTGCACTGAACCCTGGGGATTCCACTGAGTAGTCGCGGCCTTTGAACTTTTGACACATTGATTAATGATGGCTGGCTCTCCTGGCACCTTGGGGACAAGGCCTGGAAGCTGGCCTCCTGTGTATTCCTGGAATAACAGCAGAGTGGCTGTCAAAGATCACAGTAGTATATCCTGAATGGCCAGAAGGTAGGAGCATCTTACCGGCGAGTTCTGTTTTATCATTATGGCCAGTGCATGCACCTCCAATAGCACTATATATAGACCCTTCAGTAACCCCCACGGGGAAAGGAGTAAAAGTGTGGTATACTAGACCTGGAAGGGAACCCCTTTCCTGCTACAGTCCTATCACAGGACCACTCTCTTGCATGCATCCTATCTGATGGAGAAGATTTGCCTATCTTGGTGTCACTAAAACTTGTGTCTTTTCACCCCTAAGGTCTTTGTGGATTGGGAACTTCCTCTGGCTTGAGGATTATTATAATTTTTGTTATTAGCAACCTCCTTTGGCTTGAGGATTATTATAATTTTTGTTACCTGTATCAAAATCTTGTTGTATCTTAATTGTTGTTATTATCTCTAAGTTGTTGTTATCCACTGTTGTTGTTTAGGAATCTGTTTATGGTGCTCCATCTTTCTCGCACAGGGACCATTCTGGAAGATTGGAAGTGTGTAGATTGTAAGGCAAGAATCCTGGAGGGGTGGAGTGTTGGGAAGTTAGGGTTCCTATTGCCAGGATCCTGACTGAACTTAAACCACCTGATGATGTAACTGGCCTGTTGCTAGGCTACCACTCCACACCTTCAGGCAATAAGCTATTATTGCACTACATAGAGAGCTTGGCCCAGTGCTCTGGGCAGGGGCAGAGACACTAGTGTTCGACCTACCGCTGGGAGAATGAGCTGGGTAATAAACCCTTTCACCCCAAAGAATGTTTTGCTGTCAATTTCTTTGGTAACATTGAATCCATAGCAAACTTGGCCGGGGCTGAAACCCATTGGCAAGACAGTGTGACAAATGTCTTTGCTTTTGTCTCATAGTGGTACTTTTAATTGAAAAGGGTTTTTAAAACCTTTGCTTAAATAGTCACGTAGCTTATCCCCTTTGCAATGGGATGGCAAGCAATATACCCTTTAAAAAAATGCTTGGAGTAATTATCAAAATTCCCAATGTCAAAGGTTTTCAACTCACCAGTATTTATTAGTGGCCATTAATTAATGCCTTTCCAAGTAGGAATCTACCTTCATTTTCCTTTTTAAAAATTCTCTACTGGAAACAGTGAACCTGTGAGAAGAGGGTTGAACAGTAATTTATGGGACTTGTGTACAACTCCTGCTCCCAGGGATTGTTATCCTTTAGCTTTTCCTTTTGAATTAAAATTTCCCTTGTGCCTTCCATCTCAATTTCATTTAATCCATTGCCAAGCTATTCATTTAGCAAATGAAGGAATGGGAACAACAAAAACCAAATGGACCCACCTAAAAATTAAGTGGCTTGAGTGGAGTCATACAGTGAGACATGAAACACTGGAAGAGCAGTAATAGAGGGTGGGTAGTGAACTTAGTTTAGATTAGTTGAAATTGAGGTAATTGTGAGATATCTTGATAAAGTAATCTATAGACAGCTGTGTATATGGATTGAGCTCAAAAGAGAGAGCCAGGATACAGATGCAAAATTGAGTCCTTGTGAATATATTTTAGCATGCAACTTGAAGTTTAAATTCTTCTCCCAGAAGTAAGACCAAAGATTTTTACATTCTGTTCAGTTACATTTACAACCATTTATCATCTGTCTACAACATGCAAAGTATTGTTGTAGACATGTGAGGGGGGGTGTTAAAAATGATAGTTGGCTTTCTAGAGGCTTATAACCAGCAAGGAGACCTTCATGATCTTAATTTAAAGCACATGTGGTAAATCCTGGACAAGATGTACAGCTAAAGTGATGGGATTGCAAGGAGGAACGGGGTAATCAAATTGATTGGGACTATATGGGAAAGGATATAGGTGGTGGGTTTTGAGTTGATGTCTTAAAGGGTTGATAGAACTTCATTGGGTAGATGTAGGTAGAAGGGCATTCTAGACAGTAAATAACCTCAGCAAAGGCTTAAAAATGAAGAAATGTAGTATTTATATTGGGAACAGAAACCCAACAATCATATGTTCTTGGGGCATGGGTTTGAGAAGGTATACAGTTTGAAAGAGTAGGCAGGGCTCAGTTAATGATACTTTGTAAATTTTTTGTATCAGAGTATTTAGAATTCAGGAATATCCCCTTTCAAACATGACTTGTTGCCCACTTGAATATGCTGTGATGTGAATTGTATTTCTTAACAATTTAATTGATAATTACAGTAGAAACTTATAACCCACTCAGTCTATGAAAGGAGCCTTCTTCCAATGCGATAGTTGCAAAAGATTGTACTATAGTCACAATTATATAGACTATGTAATCAGTAGGTAGAAAATCCCTCATATGACTAACAGGTGATTTCAGTTTCATATTAGTATTCGATCTTAAAGGTTTACACGCCCTTTAAGTATACTTGCTTTCAGTGAAGAAGAAATAAAAGATTCCCGGGATGGAGATTTTCCAGAAGGGACTTTGAGTCAAAGAAGGCTTTTTATATATGACAGGTAAGTCTGTATTTTATGTTTGTTAAACTTGTTGACAAGTGAAAGTTTGCTAGATTTTACTTCAAACGTCTGCAAAGAGATCATGTACAGTGGGCAAAGGTTATGTATTTTGGCTGGCAGCCAGGTAGCCACAATGCAGGGTTGACCTCTGAACAAATTGGATTAAAACTGTCCTATTAGGTAGGTGGCACAAATTCTCTCTGAAACCAAATGTTGTAGAAATCATTGTTTCTCCTGAGGTGGAGAAATAATGGATCACTGTTGGAACAGTGATGACTCTAGGATAGAGGTAAACTATCCTTCACAGATGTTTTACAATGACATGGTTACTGAAAGAGCTGCAGGCCTTCTTTATGAGAACAGCTATGTATATTACCTTGCTGTGTAGTTTTCTTTCTAGTTGGCATTGTGTTCTGCCTGATAAAATTATGAATACAGTTGACATATCAGATTACTCTATTGAGCCTGATGTTCTGCCAATAATGCAGTTTCTAAGTTTCTTAGGAATTGTTTTTCTCATTTTTTAAAACCTGACCCCAAACTGCTACTGTTTTCCTTATCCACTCCAGGTAAAGGAGGCTCTCTTTGTGAGGAGAGCAATTAAGAAATGTACACACAGAGTGTGGTTAGATATTACAGTAATTTTAAGGACATTATCTACATTAAAACCAGTTTTCTCACTAGAGATACCTTATATAGCCAACATCTCTAAGCTTCAGTTTTCTGATATGTAAATTTGGCCAATAATACCCTTCTCATAGGGATCTGTGAGGATTTAATGAAATAATGTATGTAAAACACTAGACACACAGTACACACAATAGCAGCTATTATTACTATCTATTCTTCCAGTATATATGCAGCTTTTTCTCCCTAGATATTAAAGCTTAAGAGATTACATTTTTTAGAATGATTTTAGAACAGGACCTGGATATACATTAAACACATCCAATATAATCATGCTAGGAATCTCCCAATATTTGTGAAACTTTTGTTTCTGGAGAACATACTTAAAATATAGTACATTAGACTTTCAAACTAGCTATTCCTTCCATCTGGAAAGCTTTTGATAGGATATCCATGTGGCTAATTTCGTACTTAAATGCCACCTTCTCAGGCCTGCCCTGACTGTTTAATTAAAATTGCAGCCCCTGATGTGCCTGCCTCTATTCCAAATCCTCATCTCCCTTAATGTGCTTTGTTTTTCCCACAGCACTATCACCTTCTAATATAAAGTTAATTTGCTTATTACTTTATTGGTAATTGACTGTCTCTGCTCGGATGTTTCACAAGGGCAGGAATTTTTGCCTCTTTTATCATTTAATATATCCCAAGAGCCTAAAACAGCAGATGGTAGGTTCTAAATAAATATTTAATTAGTTCAACTGAACAGAACCTTCTGATTAAACCTCATCCTCTTGAACTCCATGCTTATGTTGTACATGATATCTTCCATTTTAAGCTTAGAAGCTTACTGCAGGGAAATTCATGGCCTGTTAGGTTGGAAGACTCAGATTTAAAATTACTTTTTCAATAATGTTGCCTGCAACATTCTTGGCAGGGAAAGTATTTATAATGAATTTTTTTTCTCTTTTTTTTTTTTAAGAGCAAAATACATTTTAATATTCTGAAGTCTTTTAAACAAAATACTTGTAAGTGGTAAAATGATAAGAACACCAGAAGTATTAGTTTGTGTGTGATTTTAGTAACACTTTCCCTTCATGGTTTTTAAAGTAATAGATGCTCCTTATAGAACATATAGGGTGTTAGTTAGTCTACTGGGATCACCATAACAGAATACCACAGACTGGGTGACTTGAACAACAGAAGTCCATTTTCTCACAGTTCTGGAGATGGGAAGTCCAATATCAAGGTGCCAACAGGGTTGGTTTCTGGTGAGTCATCTCTTTGGGCTGCAGATGGCTGCTTTCTCACTGTATCCTCACATAGACTTTCCTCTGTGTGTGAGGGGATTGGATGTCAGGGAGACAGATCTCCGGTATCTCTTCCTCTCATAAGGACACCAGTCCTATGGGATTAGGGCCCAACCTTATGACTTCTTTGGCCTTAATTGCCTCCTTAAAGGCCTATCTCTAAATACAGTTATATTATGAGTAAGTACTTTAGCATTTGAATTTGGGGTTGGGAAACAATACAGTCCATACATATAGAAAAGATGGAGGAAGAAAAAAAATTCATTTGTAATGCTGTTAATTCCCTATATGAAGTCACTATTAAAATTTTTGTATTTCTCCAGTCACATTTCCTTTGAATTTTCAAAGCATTAAGATGATACTATAGTATTTTTTCACTTAATATTCTTCAAACAAAAGTCAAAGATTGCAAACTCAGATGCTTACAGGGATCAGGCAGGCAGGCAAGGTTAAATAATGATAACTAATATTTATTGACCCCAGTGTGCCAAGTATTTTATTCTAGAGGTTTATATATATTATATATATTATCTTTTTGACCTTCACAGCAACTCTATGAGGTATATTCCATTATTATCTCCATGTTTCAGGTGAATAAAATAAGTCATAGGTGGGTAAAAGAACATACATAAGGATGTCTTGCCAATGGGTTACAGCCCTGGGCAAGTTCACTATGGATTCAATGTGACCAAAGAAATTGACAGCAAAACATTCTTTGGAGTGAAAGAGTTTATTACCCAGCTCATTCTTCCAGCAGTAGGTCGAACACTAGTGTCTCTGCCTCCGCCCAGAGCACTGGGCCAAGCTCTCTATGTAGTGCAATAATAGCTTATTGCCTAAAGGTGTGGAGTGGTAGCCTAGCAACAGGCCAGTTACATCATCAGGTGGTTTAAGTTCAGTAAGGATCCTGGCAATAGGAACCCTAACTTCCCAACACTCCACCTCTCCAGGATTCTTGCCTTACAATCTACACACTTCCAATCTTCCAGAATGGTCCCTGTGCGAGAAAGATGGAGCACCATAAACAGATTCCTAAACAACAACAGTGGATAACAACAACTTAGAGATAATAACAACAATTAAGATACAACAAGATTTTGATACAGGTAACAAAAATTATAATAATCCTCAAGCCAAAGGAGGTTGCTAATAACAAAAATTATAATAATCCTCAAGCCAGAGGAAGTTCCCAATCCACAAAGACCTTAGGGGTGAAAAGACACATGTTTTAGTGACACCAAGATAGGCAAATCTTCTCCATCAGATAGGATGCATGCAAGAGAGTGGTCCTGTGATAGGACTGTAGCAGGAAGGGGGTTCCCTTCCAGGTCTAGTATACCACACTTTTACTCCTTTCCCCATGGGGGTTACTGAAGGATCTATATATAGTGCTATTGGAGGTGCATGCACTGGTCATAATGATAGAACAAAACTCGCTGGTAAGATGCTCTTACTTTCTGGCTGTTCAGGATATATTACTGTTGTCTTTGGTGGCCACTCTGCTGTTATTCTAGGAATACACCTTGTCCCCAAGGTGCCAGGAGAGCCAGCCATCATTAATCCATGTGTCAAAAGTTCCAAGGCCGCGTCCACTCAGTGGAATCCACGGGGTTCAGTGCAAATGGTGCTGGCAGCAAGATGATATTCTGGTGGCCGAACCTCGGCTTCAGTGATTCTTCCTTGGTTTGTACTTGTACTTTTACAGGGAAGGCAGCCATATTTGCTAACATGTCTATAGGGCTCAGGGCTCCCTTTTGAGGTCTCTCATTCAAACTCCATAGCACGGTCCATAAGCGGACTGACCATCCTCGCAGATATTGGTATCTGACTTTAGTCCAGATTTTAACAAGCTATTGTGCCACTCTAACATGCCTGCTGTGGTAGGATTGTATGGCACATGAAACTTCCATTTGATTCATTCCGAGCTGTCGCACCTATTCTTGGAGTGTATGACCAGTAAAATGGGTGCCCTGATCAGTCTCAATTACCTGTGGTTGACCATTGGCAGCAAAGAGATTCTCCAGGCTTCTTTTGGTCATCTGCTGGTCTGCACAACAGGTAGGAAAGCAACCAGAAGACCAGTATCTGTGTCCACACAAGTCATAGCATACCGATATCCTTCTGACACAGGTAGAGGCCCAATATAGTCTATCTGACACCTGACGAGGGGTATAGGCCTCTTAGCTATTGTCCCATGTTGCTGTGGAACTCGGTGTAAGTTCCTTTTGGAGCACACAACACACTCCTGCCAGGCTCTACTAACTTCTTCAAAGGTCAAAGGCAAGCCCCACCAATGGGCTACAGCCCACATTGTCTTTTGCCCTGCATGCAACAAACACTGATGTAACCATTTGGCTACATCAGAGGTAGGCTTTCCTTCTAACCAACGTATCTGGGCCAATTTATCTGCTTCATCATTTCCTGGGGATGCCAGTGGCAAATGACCTGTCACAGGGTATACTGTAATTATTTTAGTCTCACCACAGGCCCATAAGTCTTACTACAATTCTTGTCCCCGAAGGGGTCGGTGAGCCAGTTGTCATGGTACTTGATTGGTAGCCACAGGGTCCAGCCCTGAAAAGCAGCCCAGCTGTCAGTGCAGACAGCTAGAGGGGAGGGCTCCTGGCTGATCACAAGCCATATGGCCCACAACTGTGCCCATTGGCTGCTCTTCCCCTCACCATCTTCCATTCATATTGTCTCAGTCTTAGGATGGAAAGGTATGGCCCTCCATTTTGGGGGCTGCCCACAACTGGAGCCGCCTTTGTACCGTGCATTTTTGTGTATAGGGGCTCTTTCCTGCCATTAGGGACTCTCCTCTACTAACGGTTAATAGGCAAGTTCTTCCTGCTTTTCACTAGTATATGTCACCAGCCCCAATAAGCACTGCAGTTCTTCAATCAAGGGGCTAATAGGGCACTATGCTGCTGTAGGTAAGCACCACACTTGGCTAGTGTGGATGTTTGTGCCACACCACTCCTTGGCTTTTGGGTCCAGTCTTGTACCCACCCCAAGATGGATAGGTGGTTATTACCTTTATTTGAGCCATTCCAGTGATGCCTTCTGTAGCCTGGAAGGCATGATACACAGCAGCCAGTTGTTTTTCTATCAAAGTGTATCATGCTTCTATCCCTTTCCAGAGCTGTGACCAGAATCCAATAGGTTGGCAAGTTTGTTCAAGTCGCTGCTAGAGACCCCAGCCATAACTGTGTTCAGTCACATGAACATCCAGCGTACAGGGCTTACATGGCCTTGACTGCCATTTTGCTGTCTCATCCCAGTCCCACCTGAGACCCTTTTGTACCAACTGGTATAAGGGCTTCAGAATTTGTGCCAAGTATGGGATAAACACTGTCTAGTAGCCTAGAAGACCCAGAAACTCCTGTAGCAATGTTACAGTTGTAGGGGTAGGAAAGGCCTGGACTTTATCTATAACTGCTTCTGGTATAACTTTGGTTTTACCCAACAAGACGACATCCAAGAATTTGACAGATGCAGCAGGTCCCTGAACCCTGTTGCAGCAGTCTGTGTGCTGCACCATCTAGCTCTGAAAGAGAATCAAACATGAGAATGACATCATCAATATAATGGTACAGTGCACCAGTGGCGGTTTCTCCCGTATAGCCAAGCCCTGGGTTGAAGTCCATGACAGATGGTGGGACTGTGGAGGTATCCCTGTGGGAGGTTGGTGAAAGTCCATTGTCATCCTTTCCACATGAAGGCAAACTGTTCCTGACTTTCCTGCTCAATGTCAGTGGAAAAGAAGGCATTAGCAAGGTCTACCATGTAATGTTCCTAGTTCATGGCTGACGGTATCTTGAGGCCTGCAGTAGAGGCGACAGCCGCATGCTCAGGGGGTATGACTTCATTCATTTCTCTGTAATCCAGTCATACACCAGGAGCAGTCTGGCTTTTTTACTGGCCACACTGGGGACTTGAAAGGACTATGGGTGGGCTTTATAATACCCACCTTTTCCAGCTCCTTGAGTTTCTCCGATCTCCTTATGCCGTCCAGGCAGTTTGTATTGTTTGTATTAGTCACCTGCCAAGGCACAGGCAAAGCTATGAGTGGGTACCTAGCATGTCCCCTCAGAACTGCCTTCACCACAGATACTCTCAGTCTGAACTCACCTGCAGTGGTCTGCAACCATAGACCCTGCAGGATATCAATCCCCAAAATATACTCAGGGATAGGAGATATATACATGGTAAACTCTTTTGGGGTAGATGAACTATTCCCAAAGGGATTTGGGCTTGTTTCACTGTAATAGCCTTACGCCTGTATCCATCTATGATAGTGGGGGTCCTAGGGAAACCGCTCAGCGTTACCTTGAATCAGTGAACATTCAGCCCCTGTGTCCACCAAGCCCAGGACACGTTGTATGTTCACTGGGGACCAATGGACAGCAATTTCAACATGTGGCCTCCATTTCCCCCCTGGTCCCTTAGGGCAGATACCTTGACCTTCCCCTCAGTCAAACCATGTTTCCAGGCTTCATCCTGTGTGGGTTCAAGTGAGATTGGCTTGCTCTTCAGCAGGAAGTCTTGCAAACACACAGACCAGACTTGTGGCTCTGTCTCTGACCTCTCCCTCTTTGGTCTTAATGGCTGAAACTGCTGCTCTGGTTTCAGCTGCTGCTATAGCTCTAGTGAGATCTTATTTGACTTACCATCTAATATCCTTCCATCTTCTTTGGCCTGTATTAAATCAAACCACATTGGGGTCCTCATAACCTTCATGGGGCCCTTTAAATTCTTCTTGTGAGTAGCAGATCTTATTTTTTCTGAGTTCTCATTCCTTCAGCCTTTCCTGAGTCTGCTACTGTATGTGTCACCTTGCTTATGGAATGCCCTAGGTGAGGGTAAAGAATGGCCACTAGACACCCAAAGAGGGATATGGGAACTATTTGAAGCACAATATTTCTCATTCTAGTATTGAAAATATCTTCATCTGGGCCATAATTCTCTGGACTATAGATGGTATTTCTTATGCCTAGGTCTCAAACACCTGTTGGAGGTCAGCGTACATCTGCTATCTAACAGGAGAGGATGGTAGATTACCTGGATTGGGTCATAAGGCAATCAAGGAGGGAGTAACTCCCTGGGGTCTGATGTGCATTTTACTTGTCTGGGAATTGCTTAATCCCTCCTTCATATTTAAATGATAATTGTGCTGGATACAGTATCCTTGGTTCAAGGCCCTTCTGTTTCATTGCATTAAATATATCATGCCATTCTCTTCTGGCCTGTAAGGTTTCTGTTGAGAAGTCTGATGATAGCCTGATGGGTTTTCCTTTGTAGGTGACCTTTTTACTCTCTCTGGCTGCCTTTAATACTCTGTCCCTGTCCTTGATCTTTGCCATTTTAATTATTATCTGTCTTGGTGTTGACCTCTTTGGATCCCGTCTCTCGGGAGTTCTGTGTGCCTCTGTAGTCTGAGCAACTATTCCCTCCCTCCCCCCACCCCCCCACCCCCAGTTTGGGGAAGTTCTCAGCAATTATTTCTTCAAAGACACTTTCTATCTCTTTTTCTCTCTCTTCTTCCTCTGGTACCCCTATAATGCGGATATTGTTGATGATGTGCATTTTGTAAATGCTGCCTCAAGGCGGGCTGCACTGTCAGGGAAGCCAGCTTTCCCATCTGTGATCCCAACAGAACAATTTCATCCTCTCCTAAGTCCCACAGATGTAGGAGCCAAGCTGATATTGACTCCAAGGGCTTCTGCCTAAACCAGGAGCCCAAATCCACCAGCTCAGTCTGAGTATAGAGGCGGAGCATAGAGGGCTCCACAACCTGGGGAGGAGGCTGCTCTTCTCTTTGGGGAACTTTCAGCTGCTGTGTCTTCATTTTCTTTACAACTACTGGGCATGCTTTCAATACAGCAGAGGCCAGTGTCTCCTGCACCACCCCTTCATCCTTCTGCAGTTCCTCCATTTCTGGGGCTGTTGGCTCCTTTCTCTCCCCTTCCCCGAGTGCCTCCTCTACAGCAACCTTTACCTTTTCTACTCTGTCTCACAGCAGTGGTAGCTCAGTCTTCTGAAGCTCTCTTACCTTCACCTCAATGCTTCACAGCTGGAGTTCTCATGCCACCTCCGCCTGTGCTTCCCTCAGGAGTTCGCCTTTTTCCTTGATGGCCTTTTCCTCCTTCAGCGTACCTGGCAGCACTGCCCTCTCATTCTGTAAGGAATGTTTTATGTCTTCAATGGCACCTTGCTGCAAGTGTTCTCCTGCTGCCTCCTCTAGCATCAATGCCATTTCCTTTCAGGGAATCCACAGAAGTTTGCAGCTTGCATTCTCATGCTGCCATTTCTTGTGTCTTTTTCAGGAGCATGTCCTTCTCTTCTGTAGACTTTTTTAATACTGTGAGAACCCGCCAACCCACAGTCCCTACTGCCTCATGGGCACTCTGTCTCTCAAACGACCTACTTTCTATACCAAGGGCTATCCCTTCTGCCTCAGTTGTCACCTCCACTTGCCTCCAGTCTTGGGGTGGGGCCTAGTCCTCTAGGAGGCAAGCCACCTCAGACCATATACCCGTTGGGGATTGATCCATTGCCTCCCCATTCACAGGGGCAGCCTGCTGAAGGACCCCTCCCATAAGGGCAGCCTGTCTTTTTCCTTGGTCAACAATGATCCTGGCTCGGTGTGTCAATTGTCTTGCCAATGGGTTTTAGCCCTTGGCAAGTTCGCTGCGGATTCAATGTGGCCAAAGAAATTGACAGCAAAACGTTCTTTGGGGTGAAAGGGTTTATTTCCTGGCTTGTTCTCCCAGTGGTAGGTCGAGCACTAGCGTCTCTGCCTCCTCCCAAGGCACTGGGCTGAGCTCTCTATACAGTGCAATAGTAGCTTATTGCCTAAAGGTGTGGAAGCGGTAGTCTAGCAAAGGCCAGTTACATCATCAGGTCGTTTGAGTTCAGTGAGGATCCTGGCCATAGGATCCCCAACTTCCCCACAAAGGATTTGCAGCTAGTAGGTAGCTCCATTGACACTGAGGTCCATCTTTTGAAATGAGTGCAGTGGAATGGCTTACTACTGTGGTAAACCTGAGAAGGCATGCCCCGTCCAGGGGGAATACGCTGCTCATGAAGGAGTGATAGTCAAGTGTAGCCTATCTTTCAGTTTTTAGATAATAGTGAAAAATCTGGATTTTTATATGAGATGTTGGCAATTAGGAAAATTTTAAAAAAACTGTTGAATCAGACAAATCTTGTCTGAATATTGCATTCAGCCACATTTATAAAATAGGAATGATAATAGTATATAATCTAAGTTTGATATAAGAATTAATTGGGAGCCTTTTATATATAACATGTAGTTCAATGCCTGTCATGTAGTAGTAAGTAAATACCAGCTATCATTAGTAGCATAAAATTTTTTTCCAGTCATTGCAATTCTCTGTATGATTTACTATTTATCTATTTATCTATTTATTTATTTATCACTTTGAAATCATTAATATACAATCACATGAGCAACATTGTGGTTACTAGATTCCCCCCATTATCAAGTCCCCACCATATACCCCATTACAGTCACTGTTTATCAGCATAGGATTTACTATTATTTTTATTTTAAAAAATTATGTATTGAATGAATACAGGTCTGATATAAAAAACAACATAAAAGCATGTTTAATTAAAGGATTAAAGTTGCATTTACCTCTTACTATCAACCACCCCCTTCCCTTCTCCAGATATAATTAAAAACCATAAATGCTATATTTATCCTTCTAGCACCTGCTTTTTTCCCTGAACATGTCTTGACGATGTTCCAAAGTCAGTTTATACAAAGCTACACCATTCTGTTTAAAAATTGCATTATGTATTCTTTAGTATTGATGTACCATAATTTATTGAACCAGGCCTCTTAATTATCATTTAGGTAGTTTTCAGTTTTTTGCTGTTATAAGAAAGGTTCTGCAAAGAGCATGTATCTGTGTATATGTGTATTTGTGAATATTGCCTTAGGCTTGATTCTTAGATGGAATTACTGAATTAAAAACATTAAGAATTTTCACAGCTATTGCCCCTTTTTAAAATATATTTTTTGTATCTTTGTAACATTCCATTTTATGAATCTATCATTATTTGCCAATTATATGTATTCATGCATTTAGACTGTTTCCAGTTTTTTGCCATTATAAATGGTCCTTTGGTAAATATCTTTCTGAGTAGCTTGTATTTTTTAAGAGGTACAAAATAGTCTGAGAGGATGTTGTCAATAGTAAATCTATTTCTGAGACTTTATTTTCTTAAAACTATTATAAGAACTATATTTAGTGGTAATATATTATGTTTAGAAAAAATGGGGCTTTGGTAAAGTCATAGCCTAGCTTTTTTAATATTATACTCAAGATTTTTAGAATCCTTTATGTATGTTTCATTTTAGGTGTTGTCATCTTTAATGAAGATCATTGTGAAATAGAAGATTGAATAAAGCCTTTTAACATAGGGCCAGGATTAGACATTTAGAAAAGAAAGTTAAAATTAGTTACTTAGGTTTTAGTGTTCCATTTTCCTAATATTATTCTTTCTCAAAATAAATTTAGGGAGTAAAAATTAAAATTTAGTGCTATACTAAACTATACACTAATATTTGTCCTAGTTACTTTTTTTATTTTTGTAGGAGAGAAGGTAAATAACCAAAATCTATAGTGATTCATAATGAAATATAGTAAGTTGAATTTTATGATGTCAGTTCTTGGCATTATAATCTATATAACTGATTTAATTGTGGACATCTGGGTATCTGTCAGGTTTTTCCATGAAGGACAGTACGTTTTTGGTGTTTTAACAGTAAGCTTTATGCTCTTTGGAACACTTGTGGTCCAGTGTTTTAGTTATTCTTGGTTTAAGGCTGATTTAAAGAAAGCAGGCCAAGAAAGTCAGCATTGTCTCCTTCTACTTCATTGCTTGCAAGGAGGAGTTTTTACCAGGTGAGCATACATTTTTATCATTAACACTGTTTTTCTTTAATCCAAACAGAAAGTACCTTTTTTCTTTTAGATGATTATTTTTTATTGAAGGGTAGTTGACACACAGTATTACATTAGTTTCAGGTGTACAACACAGTTATTCAACATTTATATACATGATAATTCTAGGTACCAGCTATCACCATACCAAGTTGTTACAATATTTTGACTATATTCCTTATGCTATACATTACATCCCAGTTACTTATTTATTTTACAATTGGAAGTGTGTACTTTTTTTTTTTTGTGAGGGCATCTCTCCTATTTATTGATCAAATGGTTGTTAATAACAATAAAATTCTGTATAGGGGAGTCAATGCTCAATGCACAATCTTTAATCCACCCCAAGCCTAATTTTCATCAGTCTCCAATCTTCTGAAGCATAACGAACAAGTTCTTACATGGAGAACAAATTCTTACATAGTGAATAAGTTACATGGTGAACAGTACAAGGGCAGTCATCACAGAAACTTCAGAAAGTACCTTTCTGAATCTGGGTAGTCAAATGTACAAAGGTCCTCTTTTTTTCACATAGATCAAAGGTTACTCTCCTCTCACTATCAGTGCTTACATGAGTCGTTGCTCTACTGTCAGAATTTTCTAGGCTTTTTAATAGAATGCTTTAATTTATCAAATCAAGTTACTTTTCCGATATGTACTCTTTGTGGGTGGAAAAAGACTCACTTCTTTGTCTTCTGACTCTTATTTCCTATTTTGTATTTGAAGCCTGATTATGTAAATATAGTCCATTACTTGTTTCAGAGCCCTTGTTTATTTTAAGTTACTTATAGCACTTATTTAATGGTATTTATAATCAAATTTATAAATTTGAAAATAAAATCATTTATAAATCAAATTTTTGCTATAATCAGTAGCCGTGTGGTTGCTACGTACAGAACAAAAAACGACCTTAAGAATCATGCTGTTTAAAACCTTATTTTATAGTTAAAAGAACTAGGATCTAAATAGGCCCTGAGAATTCTATGATTCTCCATATACCTAATTTCATATGATCTTTTCATTATTACCTTAAGTGATTTAATTCTATGAAAAACTATATATATATTAGAAGTAAAGAGAAAAGTTAAAGATAAATATTAAGAGGGTAGCATACCATTTTGTTAGATTTTGAATTTGGGCTCTTTCAGCAGCCATCTTTCTTAATGGCTGTAGAATTCCAGATGAGTGGTTATTTTCTCTTTGCATGTTACGTTCTTTTATCTTTTGGTTTCCACTGATGCTCTTGAGGAGTTAGATGCCAGTTTTACTGCTCTTTTAAAGGTATTTTGTCTTTTTTCTTTCTTGTGGCTCTTACGGTTTTTCTCCTTATCTTTGGGTTTCTATAGTTTGTAATGTATCTAGGTGTAGATTTATTTTTATTTCTCTTGCTTGGGGGTTTGCTGGTCCTCTTAATTCTGTGACTGTCTTCCAACAGTTCTGCACAATTCTCAGTCATTGTCTTTTCTAATATTTTCTTTACCCCATTTCTGGAACTCCAAGCAAATGTAAGTTAGACCTTCTCATTGTATCTAGCATGAATGTTAGTGTGTTAGATATTTAAAGTTTTTATTTTTTGACTCTCTGTGGTACATTTGGTGTAATTTTTTCACAAGTCCTTATTTCACTAGTGCTTTCTTTTGCTGTGGCCAAAATGTTATTACATCCAACCACTGAGTTTAGAAAATTTTGACTATTAAACCTTTTATTTTTAGAAGCTCTATTTGGTTCTTTTCATGTCTGGTATGTCACTTTTTACAGTTTCTTATTTACTGCAGGTAGCTTCAAATTGCCATTTATATGTTTAATCATAGTAAGTATAGTTGTCTTGTTTGTAATTGCAGTATCTGAAGCCTTTTCAGGTTTCTTCTAACTGGCTATGCTTCTCCTATTGAGTACTCATATGCCTTGTTTTCCTGTTTGCCTGGTACTCGTGATTATGTTCTGGTCATTGCCCTTGTAAAAATTATCTGTGAGAACTTCACCAAGCCCTTTCTAGAGACTTTCTTTTATTCCTAGAAGATATATAGAGGTTCTTTCAGGTGGAGTCTATACTTAAATTCATGGCTTGAGGTTACCTGGCCTACATAGGTTATGCATATCTGGGATGTAACTCTGTTCAAGGAAAGTCTCTGTCAACAATATACCAATTTTAAACAAATCAACTTAGAGATATAATTTTACATGAAATAAAATGCACATATTTTAAGTATACCATTCTAAATGGCATCTTGACCATTTTGAGTCACTGAGTCTTTCAATTCATGAACAGGTTTTTCTATTTATTTAGACTTCCTTTAATTTCCTTCAGCAATGTTTTGTAGTTTTCAATGTGTGTGTATTTTTATTTTTATTTTTTATTTTTTATTATTTTTGATTTTGGTATCATTAATCTACAATTACATGAGCAACATTATGGTTACTAGACTCCCCCCATCATCAAGTCCCCACCATGTGTGTGTATTTTTAATTTCAATTTCTAATTTTCATTTCTGATATATAGAATTACAGTTGGTTTTTCTTTTATCCTATGATTTTACTAGGCTCACTTATTCTAGGAGTTTTTTTTGTAGACTCCTTAGGGTTCTTTACATAGATAATTACATCATTTGCAGATAAAGAAACCATAATGTCTATAGCACGGAGAAGACAATTAATGACTCTGTAGCATCTTACTGTGCTGATAGACAGTGACCACAATAGAGGGGGTGAGGACTTGACAATATGGGTGAGTGTTGAAACCACTGTGTTGTTTATGTGAAACCATCAGAGGATTGTATATCAATGATACTTTGATTAAAAAAAAGGAAAGAAACCATACTGTCTTGATTACTATAGCTTTATAATACTTTATAAGGTCAAGTATGTTTTCCCCATTTAACATAAATTTCATTTTGAGAACAGTTCCAGTTTTACAGCAAAATTGAGCATTAAGTACAGAGCTCTTACAGAGTGAGGTGTTTATCAGGTGTTTTGCCCAAAAATTCTCTGGGCTTTATCTATTCATCCCTCTTGATTACTATAGCTTTATAATACTTCATGAAGTCAAGTATGTTTTCCCCATTTAATGTGAATTTCATTTTTAGAGCAGTTCCAGTTTTACAGCAAAATTGAGCATTAAGTACAGACCTCTCACGTATCACCAAGTCCCCATCCCCACACCCTGCCCTTCTAGTACTTTCCTAATCAGAATGGTGCATTTATTACCGTTGATGAACTTAACATTGACACATCATCATCACCCAAAGTCCATAGTTTATATTACAGTTAACTCTTGATGGTGTACATTCTGTGAGTTTTGACAAATGTTTCATGACATGTATCCACCATATAGAGTCATATAGAATAGTTTCACTGCCCTAAAAATCCTCTGGGCTTTATTTATTCATCCCTCTCTCCTACTTAACTCCTGGCAACCACTAATCTTTTTACTATCTCCAAAGTCTAGCCTTTCCCAGAATGTTACATAGTTGAAATCATAGAGTATATAGCCTTTTCAGATTGACCTCTTTCACATAGTAATATACATTTAAGCTTCTTCCATATCTTTTCATGGTAATGATAATTTCTTTTAGCACTAAATAATATTCCATTGTCTGGATGTGCTACAGGTTATCCTTTTACCTACTGAAAGACATCTTGATAGTGTCCAAATTTTGGCAGTTATCAATAAAGCCACTGTAAATATCCATGTGTAGATTTTTGTATAGACCTAAATCTTCACTCATTTGCATAAATAACAAAAAGTGTATTGTTTGAATCATAAGGTAAGACTATATTTAATTTATAAGAAAATTCCAAACTGTTTTCCAAAGTTGCCATACCATTTTGCACTCTCACCAGCAGTGATTGAGGGTTCCTATTTCTCTGCATTCCTGTCACAATTTGATATGTCAGTATTCTGGATTTTGGTCATTCTACTAGGTGCATGTAGTATCTTTGTTTTAATTTGCATTTCCCTAATGACATATAATGTGGAGCATCTTTTCATATGCTTGCATGTTAATCCATATATCTTCTTTGGTGAGGTATTTATCAGGTGTTTTGCCCATTTTTTCATTGGATTGTTAATTTTTTTATTATTGAATTTTAAGAGTTCTTATATATTTTGAACAACAGTCTTTATCAGATATATCTTTTATAAGTATTTTCTCCCAATCTGTAGCTTGTCTTCTCATTATGTTGACATATCTTTACTTTTAATCTCGATGTGTCTTTATATTTAAACTGGATTTCTCCTAGACAATATATAGTTGGGTCTTATTTTTTAATTGAAATGTAGTTGATATACATTTTACAATATTATATTGGTTTCAGGTTTACAGCATAACAATTCAACAATTATGCACATTACCAAACACTCAGCACAATAAATGTAGTCACCATCTATCAACAGAGATGTTACAGTATTATTGACTATATTCCCCATGCTGTACTTTCATCCCTGTGGTTAATTTATTTTCTAATTGGAAATTTGCACCTCTTTATCCCCTTCACCTACTTTGCCCATCCACCTGCCCACCTCCCCTGTGGAAGCTACTAATTTGTTCTCTGTGGTTATGAGTCTGTTTCTATTTTGCTTGTTATATTTCTTAGATTCCACATATAAGTGAAATCATACATTTTTTGTCTTTGTCTGACTCATTTCACTTAGCGTAAAGCCAAGTAGGTCCATCCATGTTGCTGCAAATGGCAAGATTTCATTCTTTCTTATAGCAGAGTAATATACTATTGTATATATGTTCTACATCTTCTTTAACCATTCATTTACTGATAGACACTTAGGTTGCTTCCATATTTTGGCTATAGTAAATAATACTATGATAGCATAGGGGTGCATATATCTTTTTGAATTAGTGATTTTGTTTTCTTCAGGTAAATTCCCAGAAGTTGAATCATTAGGTTGTATGGTATTCCTATTTTTAATTTATTGAAAAATTTCCATAGTGCTTTCCATGGTGAGTGTAACAATTTATATTCCCACCAACAGCATATGAAGGTTCTCTTTTCTACACACCCTAATAAACAGTTGTTATTTCCTGGGTTGTTTTTTGTTTTGTTTTGTTTTATTTTGTTTTTTTTATATTAGCCCTTCTGACTGGTATGACCTGATAAGTCATTGTGGTTTTGATTTGCATTTCCCTGAAGATTAGTGATGTTGAACATCTTTTCGTATTTGTATTTTTCCAGCTGTCTATTCACTTTGGAGAATATCTATTCAGGTCCTCTGCCCATTTTTAATCAGATTATTTGTTTTTTTGATGTTGAGTTGTTTTCGTATGTTTTGGATGTTAGCCCTTTGTTGGTATGTATCATTTGCATATATCTTCTTTTGTTCAGTAGATTGTCTTTTTGTTTTGTTGACGGTTCCCTTTGCTGTGTAGAAGCTTTTTAGTTTGATATCATCCCACTTGTTTATTTTTGCTTTTGTTTCCCTTGTTTGGGAAGACATACCCCGAGAAAGATTGTTAGAGCTGATGTTGAAGAGTGTACTGCTTATGTTTTCTTTTTATTTATTTAAAAAAAATTTTGATATCATTAATCTACAATTACATGAAGAACGTTATGTTTACTAGGCCCCCCCTTCATCAAGTCCACTTATGTTTTCTTGTAAGAGTTTTATGGTTTCAGGTCTTATATTTAGGTCTTAAATCCATTTTAAATTTATTTTTGTGTATGGTGTAAGATAGCAATCTAGTTTCATTCTTTTGTATGTAGCTGTCCAGTTTTCCTAGCACCGTTTATTGAAGAGACTGTCTTTTCTCCATTGTATATTCTTGCCTCATTTATCATATATTAATTGACTATATAACCTCTTTTTTTTCTGGGCTCTCTATTCTGTTACACTGAGTTATGTGTGGATTTTTGTACCAGTACCATACTCTTTTGATTATTGTATCTTTGTACTATAGTTTGAAGTCAAAGACCATGATAACTCCAACTTTGTTCTTCTTTCTCAAAATTACTTTGGTTATTTGGGTCTTTATTGGTTCCATACAGGTTTTATCATTATCTGCTCTAATTCTGTAAGAAATGCCATTGGTATTTAAATAGAGATTGCAGATTGTTTTGGGTACTTGGCCATTTTAACAATATTAATTCTTATCCATGAGTATGGAATATCTTTCCTTTTATTTGTGTCATCAGTTTCATCAATGTCATTGTTTTCAGAGTACAGGTCTTCTACCTCTTTGGTTAGGCATTTTATAATATTTGGTGCAATTGTAAAATGATTTTTTCTTAATTTTTCTGCTGGTTTGTTATTTATATATAGAAAAACAGATTTCTGTATATTGATTTTGTATCCTGTGACTTTACTGAATTTATTTATTCTAATTGTTTTTTGGTGAAGTCTTTAGGGTTTCCTATATGTAGTATCATGTCTGTAAATAGTGAAAATATTTTACTTCTTCCTTACTGTTTTGGATGCCTTTTATGTCTTTTTACTTGTCTGATTGCTGTGACTAGGACTTCTAGTACTATGTTGAATAAAAATGGTGAGATTGGGAACCCTTGTTTTGTTCCTGATCTTACAGGAAAAGCTTTCAGCTTTTCAGCATTGAGTATGTGAACTATGGGTTTGTCATATATGGTCTTTGTTATGTTTAGATCTGTTCCCTCTTTGTCCACTTTGTTGAGAGGTTTTATCATGACCGAATGTTGATTATTGTCAGATGCTTTTTCAGCATCTATTGAGGTGACTATATAGTTTTTAAATCCTTCTTTTGTTAATGTCATGCATTACATTGATTAATTTGTGTATATTAAACTATTGTTGCATTCTTGGAATATATCCAATTGGTTGTGGTTAATGATCCAATTTCCTAATATTTTGTTGAAGATTTTTACATCTGTGTTTACTAGGCATATTGGTATGTAATTTTGCTTTTTTTTTTGTAGTATCTTTGTCTGGTTTTGATGTCTAGGTGATGTGGCCTCCTAGAATGAATTCAGAAGCTTCCCTACCTCTTCAATTTTTAAGAATAGTTTGAGAAAGTTATGCATTAACTCTTCTGTAAATGTTTGATAGAATTCAGCTGTGAAGCCATCAGGTTATGGACTTTTGTTTACTGGAAGCTTTTGATTACTGATTCAACTCTTTCTAGTAATTACTCTTCAAATTTACTATTTTTTTGGTGTCATTTCCAGAAGATTGCATGTTTATAAGATTTTATTCATTTCTTCTAGGTTGTCCAATTTGTTCACAGATAATTTTTCATAGAATCTCTTATAATTGTATTTCTGTGGTGTCAGTTGTAACTTCTTTCATTTCTGATCTTGAGTCTCTTTTTATTGATGAGTATAGCTAAAGGTTTATCAATTTTGTTTATCTTTTCAAAGAACCAGATCTTAGTTTCATTAATCTTTTGGATCATTTTTTTAGTCTCTATTCATTTATTTTTACTCTGGTCTTTATTATATCCTTCCATGTACTAACTTTGGGCTTTGTATGTTCTTTTTCTAGTTCCTTTAGGTGTAGGGTTAGATTTTTCTCATTGAGATTTTCCTCACTTCTTGAGGTAGGCCTGTATGGCTGTAAATTTCACTCTTAGAACTGCTTTTGCTGCATTCCAACTATTGGGTTTCTATTTTATTATTCTCTAAGTATTTTTTTATTTCCTCTTTGATTTCTTATTTGACCCATTGGTTGTTTAGTAGCATGCTGTTTAACCTCCATGTGTTTATGTTTTTTCCAATTTTTTTCTTTTAACTGATTTCAGTTTCATTCTGTAGTGGTCAGATAAGATGCTTGGTATGATTTAAATCTTCTTAAATTCATGGAAGCTTAACATGTGATCTGTCCTGGAAAATGTTCCATGTGAACTTGAAAAGGATGTGTAATGTGCTGGATGAAATTTGGATGAAATGTTCTATATATGTCTATTAAGGCTGTTTGGTTTAATGTGTTGTTCAAAGCCACAGTTTTCTTACTGATTTTCTGTCTGGATGATGTATGTAAGACCCTTAGTGTTATTGTGTTAATGTCAATTTCTCCCTTTTTGTCTGTTAATACTTGCTCAATTAGATGCTCCTCTGTTAGGCCCATAGATATTTACAATTGTTCTCTCGTTGTTGGACTGAGACTTTAATCAGTGTATAATGTCTTCCTTTATCTCTTGTTACAGTCTTTGTTTGAAAGTCTGTTTTATCTGATATAAGTACTGCTACTCCAGCTTTTTTCATTCTATTTGCATAGACTATCTTTTTTCCATTCCTTCAGTTTCAGTCTATGTGTCTTTATGTCTGAAGTGAGTCTTTGTAGGCACCATATAGCTGGGTCTTGTTTTTTCAGCCATTCAATCATACATCTTTTGATTGGAGCATTTAGTTCATTTACATTTAAAGTAATTTTTGATAAGTATGTACTTATTGCCATTTTATAAAATTTCTTCTGTTTTTGTCATTCTTCTCTGATCCTTTATTTTTCTCTTGCTCTCTTCCCTTGTGCATGATGTCTTCCTTTAGTGTTATACTTAGGTTTCTTTCTCTTTTTGTGTGTATCTATTATAGGGTTTTGGTTTGTGGTTACGATGGTGTTCATGTATGATATCTTACGTATGTAGTAGTCTGTGTTAAGTTGATGGTCACTTAAGTTTGAACACATTCCAACAGCACTATATATTTTACTCCCTCAAGTCCATGCTTTATATATATAATGTCTTCTTTTTTTAAATTGTAGTTGATATACAATCTTATATTGGTTTCAAGTATACAACACAGTGGTTCAACAGTCACCCATACTATTAAATCCTCACCCCGACTAGTGCAGTTATTATCTGTCAACATAGAAAGATGTTACAGAGTCATTGTCTATATTAACCATGCTGTACTGCCATCCCCATGACCAATTAATATTATGACCGAGAATTTTTGTTCCCCTTTATCCTCCTCATCCTTCACCCATCTAAGCACTCCCCCATAGTAACTACCAGTCATTTCTCAGTGTCTGTGAGTCTACAGCTATTTTGTTCATTTTGTTCTTTTTTGTTTTAGTGTTCCACAAATAAGTGAATTGTGGTATTTGTCTTCCTCTGCCTGGCTTATTTTGGCTACCATAATACCCTGTAGGTCCATCATGTTGCAAATGGCAGGATTTCTTTCTTTTATATGGCTGAATAATATGCTATTGTGTATATGTACCACATTTTCTTCACCCATTCATCTATTGATGGATACTTTGGTTGCTTCCAAATCTTGGGTATTGTAAATAATGCAGTAATAAACATAGGAGTGCATTAATCTTTTTAAATCCGGAATTTCATTTTCTTAAGATAAATTCCTAGGAGTGGTATTATTAGATTGAGTCCTATTTCTATTTTTAGATGTTTTGAGGCACCTCCTTACTGCTCTCTATAGTGGCTGCACCAGTTGATATTTGCACCAACAGTGTAGGAGAATTCCCTTTTCTCCACATCCTTATCAACACTTGTTATTTCTTGTCTTTTGGATAGTGGCCATTCTAACTGGTGTGAGGTAATTTCTCATTGTGGTTTGATTTGCATTTCCCTGATGATTAGTGATGTGGAGAATCTTTTCATGTACCTGTTGGCAATCTGTATGTCTTCTTTGGAAAACTGTTCTGGTCCTCCACCCATTTTTTAATTGGGTTTTTATTATTATTTTTTGGTGTTGTGACATATGAGTTCTTTATATATTTTGGATGTTAGCCCCTTATCAGATGAATTGGTTATGAATATATTCTCCCATATTTAGGTTACATTTTGTCTGCTCATGGTATCCTTTGCTGTACAGAAGATTTTTAGTTAGATATAGTCCCATTTGTTCATTGTTTATTTTGTTACCCTTACCTGAGGAGATGTGTCCAGGAAAAAATTGCTCATACTTATGTTTAAGAGATCTTTGCCTGTGTTTTCTTCTAAAAGTTTGATGGTTTCATTACTTAAATTCAGGTCTTTGATCCATTTTGAGTTTACCTTTGTATATGGGGTTAGACAATGGTCCAGTTTCATTCTCCTACATGTAGCTGTCCAGTTTTGCCAGCACCATCTGTTGAAGAGACTGTCATTTCCCCATTGTATGTCCATGGCTCCTTTATCGAATATTAATTGACCATATATGTTTGGGTTAATGTTTGGAGTCTCTATTCTGTTCCATTGGTCTGTGGCTCTGTTCTTGTGCCAGTACCAAATTGTCTTGATTACTGTGGCTTTGTAGTAGAGCTTGAAGTTGGGGAGTGAGATCACCCCCACTTTATTCTTTCTTCTCAGGATTGCTTTAGCTATTCGGGTTCTTTGGTGTTTCCATATGAATTTTTGAACTATTTGTTCTAGTTCATTGAAGAATGCTGTTGGTAATTTGATAGGGATTGCATCGAATCTGTATATTGTTTTGGGCAGGATGGTAGAGGCCTTAGATATGTGGTTACTGTAAGGTTCATAGTTTCCTAAATCTGTAGTAGTCTGTATTACCTTGATGGTTGCTCTATTTCAAGCACAATCTAAAAGTACTTCTCTTTTATCCTTTCTCCTCCACATTTTATATCATGATCTGCATTTTTTATTATGATATCATAATCTGCATTTTTGTGTATCCCTTGACCGATTTTGTGTATAGTTGGTTTTACTACTTTTTTCTTCATACATACTTAGTAAGTAATTGGCCTACTGCCTTTACTGTCAGTTTATTTTCACTGCTGGAAACTATTTAGGCCTCAGAACATTTCCATCTACAGAAGTCCCTTTATTATATCCTGTAAGGCCCATTTAGTGGTGGTGAATTCCCCAGCTTTCATTTATCTGGGAAATTTTAAATCTCTTCTCAATTTTGAGTGATAATGCTGCTGTGTAGAAGATTCTTGGTTGAAGGTCCTTTTGTTTTAATCTATTAAATATTCAATGCCACTCCCTCTGTCCTGTAAAATTTTGCTGAGAAGTCTGCTGATGGCCTAATAGGGTTTCCCTTATAAGAAATTTTTAGCATCTCTGTAGATGCTTACAATACCCTTTCTTTATCCCTAGTATTATCATTTCAATTATTATATGTCTTGGTGCTGCCTTCCTGGGGTTCCTTTTTTAGGGACTCTCTGTGTCTCTAGGACCTGAGTGTTTATTTCCTTCCCTGGATTGGGGAATTTTTCAGCAATTATTTCTTCAAAGAGACTTTCTACTCCTTTGTCTCTCTCTTCCCCTCTGGTACCCATTAGGTGAATATTGTTTAGTTTAGAGTCATTGCACAAGCCTCTTAGCATCCTCCTGTTTTTAGAGGTTCTTTTTTCTCTCTGTTCCTCAGCTTCATTGTTCTCCTTTTCTCTAATATCCATCTCATTGATTGTCTCCTCTACTTGTGGCAATCTATTATTCATTCCCTGTGTTGTATTTTTCATTTCAAATACTGTATTGCTCAGGTTTGAGTGGCTCTGTTTCAACTCTTCTGTCTCTTTGTTGAAGTCCTCCCTGAGATTGTTACTACTTTCTGAAGATCAGTTAGCATATTTGTGACTGTTATTTGGAATCTTTTATCAAGAAGATTGGTGATCCCATTTCATTTAGTCCTCTTTCAGGTGTTTATCTGGTACTTTTGTTTGGAATATATTCCTCTCCCACCTCATTTTCTCAGCCTTCCTCTGTTTCTTCCTTTGTATTAGATAATTCTGCTATGCCTCTTGATCTAGACGACATGAAGACATGTCTATGAAGACATCTGTCATGCCCTGAAGCTCAAGACTTTACTCACAAGTGCCTGGTTCTCCTTTGGGGTGGAGCTCCAGTTGCTCTTGGTGGGCTATGGGCAGGGCTGCCTTTCTGTCTGTCTGCCAGCAGTGGCTGACCTTTGTCAGCAGAGGGTGGCATTTCTGCTGACAAAGATCAGCCACTGCTGGCAGACAGTGGGTAGCATCTCTGCAGATAGGCTTTTGTGAGCCAACAGTCATGCTTGTTCTGGGATGTTGTTGGAGGGGCTGCCCTCTGCCTGCTCTGCAGTAATGGTGGTGTTGCTGGGCTGTCTGGATGGGCAGGGTGGTGCCAAGGGAGCACCTTACGGCTGGCCCACCAGTGAGGAGGAAGGAAAGCTCTGAACTAGCTCCCACAGCTGCCTCCCTAGTTGGGGTGAGAGAGGGCTGAGAAAGCTGGGAAAGTCTCCCTTTACCTGCCACACAATAAAGTCTGACTGGTGCTGGGCCTAACAGGCCGAAGTGGGGCAGGCATGTGGGTGGGTGTGTAGGGAAGTGCCCTGGGGCTGCGTAGCCAGTGAGGGGGATGGAGTGTTTGAGACTCTCAGGAGCTCCCAACCAGTTGGCCTGAGGGAGGACTGGAGAAGTGTCCACTTGCCCTTTCTCCTGCCGAGTGAGCTCTGTCTAACCCTTGCCCCTCTGTCACCCTTCCCACTGCTGGTAAATCTTTTAAATTGCCTCCTCTGTGTTAGGTCTCACAAGCGCTAACAGAGCATGCCTATCTTCCACTAGTGACAGGAGTCTTGGCCTCCCAGAGTGCTCTGACTCTCCCTAGTGTCCAGCCCTGTTAATCACCAAAGCCCAATGCAGTGTGAACTCATGTCCTCAGAGCAGACCTCCAGAGCTAGATGTGCAGAGTTTCTGAGTACAGAGTTCCTGCCCTGCGCCATTCCTCTCCCTCCTGCTTATGGGCTGGGATAGGGGAAGGGTTTGAGTCCTAATTGATAGTGGCTCTGCCACTTCACAGTTTTATGTGTGGGCTCTTCTTCTTCATGTGTAGGTGGTCTGTTTTGCAGTCTTCAGGTCCTTTTCAGAGTTAGTTATATTTGCTGTAGTTGCTTCCTTGGTGTTTGTGTAAGAGGACATTTCCACCTTGCCTTCCTACTCCATCATCTTTTTTCCGCCTCAACTCCAATATGTTTCTATTCACTGATTTTCCTCTTTACTTTAAGTTATATTTTCCTGTTTTTTTTTGCATAGCAAATGATTTTTTATTATGTAGTGGATGTTATGATTGATACCTTGTAGAGACTCTAGTTTCTGTTATCTTCTATTGAAGAGAAAGCAGGCAGGTAAATTATTGGTTAGTAACCTTGATGTCTTACACATGGTTGTTTTAGGCTTTGTTAATGAAGGTCTATTTCACTTTTGTCCTTAGTCCTAGGAAAAATTTCTTAGACCTGAAATATGATCTTAGACCTGAAATATGAACCTCCTAAAGTACAGCCCTTTTGGGGATTCAATAGTATGCCTGAAGTATTTATGAAGACCCTCCAATTTGGTGTAACTCCAACTCCAAACTCTTCTCTGTAATAGACAGCTGCTGAATTCTCTGCTGTTTCCTTCTAGTTATTTTTCCTCCATTCCTTGGCATGTCACCTAACATATGTAATAAGTAAGGAGTCAGTTATAGATTTGAAGAGAGTATTTTCAGATTTTGGGGTTCTCTACTCTGTGGTTTCCTCTTTTCTGGGGTCTAACTTATAACCAATCTGGCAGATTTAAACTCAGTCCTCTGATTCTCTGGGCCAGTAATATTTTGACTGTCTGCTTGAGCTATGTGTGGTTTGTGCCATTTAGATTGTGGGATGCCTTCAGAGGAAAATGTAGACAAATGTGCATCTCATGCAGTATGGTTCCCTTCCTTCAAGAGTTAAATGCCCTCATGTTTCTTACTGCTTTAGGTTGCTCTTCTGTTCCTTATTTTCTTCTATATTTCATTTAGAATTTATCTTTGTCAGTAGGAGGGTTAGTCTGATATAAGATAATCCATCAATACTGGAAGCTGGCACCTTTGATCTCAAATGAAAAAATATGTTGTAATGAAATATGATAAGGAACCTCTCTCTGTTTCTTTTTCTTTGGCTTCATCATTTGTCCCATGCAACTTAATTAATACCCTATTGATTAAAAAATTATGTTCATACCCCTGTTTCCCTTGCAGCTATTCTCATATAAACAGACCTTTGTATATATTTTTCCATTGCCACAGAATTGAAAAATATTTCCCCAAAAGTCATTGGAAATGCTCTTGTACATATCTGTAAATAGCCCTCTTTTTTGGTTTGTTTGTTTAACAGGCACCTTTATAGCACTTAACATGCGCCATGTACTGGCCTGAGCATTTTACACATATTAACTCCGTTAATCCTCACTTCAACCCAGTGATGTAGGTATCATAATTGTCCCCATTTTTTAGGCGAGGGAACTGAGGCACAAAGAGATTAAGCTAGGCAGTGGTAGAGCCAGGATCTGAACCCAGGCATTAGGGCTTTATTAGAATCCATATTCTTAACCACAGTGCTCTGCTACCTCTCCTACTTCATGCTGTCTGTACTCATTATGCTCTGGGTATGTGCTCGTAAATATTTGTGAATTTTTAAAGTTTTTTAATTAGTGGTTTTTCAATTAGTGGTATCTATTGTATTTTAAGAAGAGGTATCTATTTTAAGAACAGGAACCACATACTGTATTATATAATAGTATTATATGATATACATACAGGAAGCTGTACTGTGCCATACAGAAAAGACTCAAATACAACTTCCCCTATAAATTTCACCTTTAAGTCCTAGGGAGTGTTAATCACATTATTTCTTCTGTACTTTCACAATGCAGAGTGTTGTGGTTATCAGTTTCTATTGAGTGGTTATTTCTTCAACCTTGTATTGCAGCTAGAAGGCTTGACTTTCCTGTTAGATTATAAGGTCATTGAAAATAGAGATCATGCCTTCATCATTTTTGTAGACATTCTGCCCTGGCATCTAGTGACCATTGAATATAATGGACCATGTGATGGTAAAAATGTAATTCTATTTGCCAATGAGGAATCTTTGCATATCCATCTTGTTTTACATCTTATTTACAATAGGAATATTTTATACTTGTGTTTTGCTTTGAACTTTTCAAAGTCCTTTCATATCAACTACTTTCTTTTAAGGTTCTTTTATTCTTTTTTTTAACTTTTATTTTGGTATCATTAATATACAGTTACATGAGCAACATTGTGGTTACTAGATTCCCCTCATTATCAAGTCCCCCCCACATGCCCCTTTACAGTCACTGTCCATCAGCATAGTAAGATGCTATAGAATCACTACTTTCAACTACTACTTTATGGAAAAAAAATGAGCATTGATTTGTTCAGTAAATATATTCTGAGAACCTACTCTGTGTCAGGTAACTATAATAGTTGCTTAGGATATAGAAATGAACAAAACAGAATCCCTGCTTCATGTAGATTTCATTCTTGTGAGAAGGTAAAGATAAATATAAATAATGTGTTAAGTGGTGATAAGAAAAATAACATAGGATAAAGAGATAAAACATGATGGAACATACTACTTTAGATGGTGTGATCTGGAAAGAGTTGTATGAGGAAGTAGCATTTGAGTAGAGACCTGAATAAAGTTAAGGAGTAAACTTGTAACATTTCTGGGGTTTAGAAGAGTTCTGATCAGAGGGAATAGCACAGAGAGAGGCTTTTAAATCGGGAAAAACAGCAAGAATGTTATTCTGGAAGTG
The DNA here is from genome assembly GCF_040802235.1 of Manis javanica. Taxonomy (NCBI): domain Eukaryota; kingdom Metazoa; phylum Chordata; class Mammalia; order Pholidota; family Manidae; genus Manis; species Manis javanica. Next base: position 158,702,845 of record NC_133157.1, read on the forward strand.
TGGGAGAAATGAGGTAGAAAGGTAAAGGTGGTAGTGTGTGCAGGAGGCAGATTATGGAGGGCCTTGTAATCTATGAGAAAACTTTGGGGTTTTATTCTAAGTTTGATGGAGATCACTAGAACATTTTGACCAGAGGCATGATATCTGTATTATATTTAGTAACTTCAGTCTATTTGCTGTGTAGAACATAGGATGCAGAGGGAGCAGGAGTAGAATTAATGACTAATTATGAGGCTGTTGAAGTAATTTAGGCAAGAAATGTTTGTCTAAATTAGGCTGGAGGCAGTGGAAGTAATAAGATGTATTTAGATTTGGATGTATTTGCAATTAGAATCCAGAACCAAGAGAACCCAATGAGAAATTTTTATAGGATATAAGAAAAAGAAAGGAGTTGGAAATAATTCTCACATTTTTGGTCTGAGCAAGATGGTGAATGCCAGTACCATTTACTGAAATGGGAAATGTGATAGAAGGAACATGTTGAAACAAGATATGTATTATTGCCTTTACTTTCTTTTTAAGGAAACTGAGGTATATTTAAAGAATTTTGATAAACTTTGGAATAGAATCCTGGTTGCCTCATTGCTAACCTCAGATTTCTTCTAAATAAGTGCCTCAATACTTCTTGTTTCTTGTTTTTAATTTTACTTGCATGATGATTACTTCACTTTATTCTTTCAAAGGAAAAGCCTGAGCAAGGATGTTTTAAGAGTATTCGAGATTTTATATATTTTCTAGGATTGTAGTTGTCAAAGAGCCTAGTGCCTTGTAGGTATTGAGCAATTGTTTGCTAGATTAAATCAAAAGAAGATTCAGTCTCATCTTCAACCTTGGCATTCTTATAAGGGCATGTATCTGTCTCATAGTTAAGATAGATTGCAGTTTGTCTTTCAGAAAGTAGTCATTAAGTAGAAATCATAAGATCTAGGTTTGGAGTCTAGGACTGTCCCTTACTGTGTGTAACTTTCAACAAATCAGTCTATTGTTCTCAGCCTTAGTTTTCCCATCTGTGAAACTGAAATAATACCAACTTATCACACATAATTATTGTGAAGATGAAATGAGATCATGTATGCTTAACACTACTAGCACCCAATTAGTGTATCAAACATAGAATAAAAGCTTATGCGGATGAATCTCAATAAAGTCACCATGAGATGTTTACAAGGTTGAAAGAAATTTGTCATAGAGATATAGTTTGTGGGAAAATTCTGTACTTAAATGTATGTTGCTTTTTTTCAAAATTAATATAAACATTAACATACATATTATAAGGAACATATTACTGAAGATTAATGTTCATGCTTACTTTACAGGTATTGGTATGCCTTGAAAAATGGTTATCATGTGGCTTTCAAATATAACAGCAAAACTGATAACTTCATGGAGAAACAAATTGATCCACATAAAGAAGTTATAGATAGAGTGACTGATTTGAGCATGCTCAGGCTATTTGAGACCTACCTGGAAGGCTGCCCACAACTTGTTCTTCAGCTCTACATCCTTCTGGAACATAGTGAAGCAAATTTCAGTCAGTGTAAGTCTCTCTTAATACCCTGTGTTAGATTGATGCCACTGAGATCTTATGTCAACTACATAATTCATTTTGGCAGGTTTTAGAATTTCTCTTAATCGTTTTTCTTTTTAGAATTATTTTCTTTAAAAGAAGTCCATGATATAAATGTCAAAAAAATATATAAAGATATATTGTCTCCCTCCTTCTCCTGCTTATTTCTTCCTTCATATGTCCAGAAATGAAACTGTTATTGTCCATTTTTGATGATTTTTTTAGGAAAAAAATTGAAAAGCCTGTATTCCCCCCCACCCTTTTTTCTTTCTTTTCAGCTATGGTAACACAAAAACTGTCTTTGCCTTTTTTTTTACTTAGCAGTACATCTTGGAGATCTATCCATATCACCACAGAAAGAGCACCCTCATTCATTATTATTATCTTCATAGCGTTACAAATTATGGATGTACCATGATAAATAACAAACCCCCGTTTATGTTAATTTAGGTTGTTTCAAATATTTTACTACTTAAAAAAAGGCTGCAATGAAAAGTCTTATGCATGTATATTTTGCATGTGTGAAATATATACATAGGGTAAATTCCTAGAATTTGAATCATTGTGTGAAAGTACAAATGTTACAAAACTAACGAAAGTTTTGCAAGCTGGTCAATGTGTTGCTTTGATAGCAGATTTTTCTCATGAGAGTAAAATGTTTATTTTTAAAGGAAAATTTGGTATTTCCATTAAAAAATCTTTTAATAGGTATTTAATTTGAAATGTTAAAAAAACTATTTGCTAAATAATGGTCCTGGTTTTCATTAGTGACTAGGGTTTCAGGCAGACTTGGATTCATCTCAGAGAAGCAGATTGTCATTTTCCCTCCAGTTCCTGTCTGCTTGATTTCACCTGTAAGATCAGTTCATTCCCCCAAACACCCTTCCTATTCCCAATTTCCCATAAACCTCTAGAATAATCTTACCTTTACTTTAATTGTTAGTAAGACACTGAAATGAACCTAATATGGATCAGGCCTCTTTTTTCTTCTAATGCAAAGGATTTGTGGGTTGGGATTTAAAATTTCTGTATCATATAGTTCCTGAAGCTAGTTCACAATATTGTGGTAGATCTGCTGATGATGACAAGTAGTACATAGCATCTGGGCCAGCAATGGAATCCAATGACAGCTATCTTTGTTATAGTCCTCTTCTCATCCTTCAAGTAAGAAGTTGAGGTGTTAAGTTAAAAATAGCAAAAAGTAAGAAATAATCTAATTGTCTAACAATAGAAATTATGGTAAATAAGTTATTATAGGTAGTATACAAAATGGAGCCACTAGAGATATTGTTTACAGATAACTTTTAATGACAAAGGAAAGTAATTCTGAACTAAAATTTAGGCAAAAAACAAGTTATAAAATTTTCTATCAGCATACTCTGAAGGATACAAAGAAATTATTATATGAAAAAATTCTGTAATAAAATATACAAAAATGTTGACTGTGGTTGCTTCATCATAGTAGGATTATGAATGATTTTGTTTCATCTTTATATTTTTCTGAATTTCCAAATTTTTCATAGTAATCATGTATTGTTTTGACCATGAGGCTCAAAATGTTAAAAAAAAATCAGGTTATTTATAGAAGTACTTCAGAAGATTGAACATATTATCTTTGCTCCTTCCTGAAATCACAGTAAAAAGGAGAGTGAAGGAATAAAAGCAATACAAGCCCATAAAGGCAAAGAGAATGCAGAGTAGAATAGCAGATTAAAAATATCAACAAATGTTTAGAATATGGAAGCAGATGGAAAACTTAGGTTATCAGGCCAACTCTGCCATTGAAAGTCTAAATTATTTGACTCAACCCTCTCTCTGAAAATCTCTAAAACAATTGGATAAATATTTTTTAAAGTTTTCATAAAAGTGTAAAACAATCTGATGCAACAGGCCAAAATATGCATGAAAGTGGGAACATAGCTTGGTTAAGAAGGACTCTGAAGGCATTTATTACCAAACCTTATAACAGCAGATTCAGTTTTGATGGCTTCCCAGAATGTGGAAGACTGAGGACAAAACTCAGGCTTCTTACAAGGGAAAGACATCTAGCAGAAAATCCATAAGGCCATACTCCAAAAAGCACCCTCCTCAGGGTAAAAGTGATGTTACTTACCTCATTCTTCACTTCCATGAGACTGCAAGGAATACTGCCTTGCTGCTAAGTAGAGCAGGAAAACACATTCTTGAGAAGTTATAACAATATGATTTGCAACCAAAATTCACATCTGTGGCTAGTACAAAAGAAAAAAAGTCCCAAAACAAACTAATGAAAACCAGGTTATGAATATAGTTAAAATGGTTCCAGACTAATGGTCCCCCGAAGTGTCTGGCAGAAACAAGTATTATTTTTCCCTGGAGGATAGGCCTCAAATAACTTTCGCAAATAGTTTTCCAAAAAAAATGAATGGTTTACAGTAGTTTATAGCACCAAAAGAAGGCACTTTGAGTAAGATTCAGCAGAAATAAAAAACTCATTAAGACTTCATATATTAGAAATCACCAGATGCAAAGTATAAAATATTCATCCTATTATATGAAAGAAGTAAATGATCGACTTGAAAATATGAAATTATAAAAAAATGAGTTGTGTACTTGAAAAAGAAAAATACTTAAAATTTATGAGAATTGAAAAATTTAAGAATTGAAATAAAAAACTAAGAAGCTTAGACACAATTAAGTAGACAATTAGTGAGTTGATGTTATTTCAGAAGAAATTATCCAGATTATAACAACAAGGATATGGAAAATGTGAAAGAGATATTAAGAGACATGGAATATTGGATGAGAAAGTCTAATATACATCTGAGCAGAGTCTTGGAGGACAGGAGAGAAACAGTGGAGGGGAGGCTATATTTGAAAAGTTAATGGCTGAAAAAATATCAGAATTGATGAGAATCACCTACCCATGGATTTAAGAAGCACATTATCTAACAAGCAACTAAGTAGAAAGAATTCTGTACCACAGTATGTCATTAGTAAAGGAAATTCCAAAGAATGTACATCAGACAGACATGTCTGGATACAAGAAGGAATAGAACAAAGAAAGTAGTAAATATGTGGATAAATATAGATGAAAATTAGTGTATATAAAATAAAAATAATATGTGAGGTTAATAAAAACAGAATGAAAGTACAAGAGAGTAATACCAGTGGAACATAAATGGAGTTTAAGTGTTTTAAATTTCTTGTATAGTTCAGAAGAAAAGTAGAACAGGTGGAACTTTTTTTTTGAGGTGTAAAACTAAAAAATTTAGAGAAAACCTATTTAAGAAAAATAATATAATATTGTGAAAGCAAAATTAGATATTGTGTTAGCTTGCTTGGGCTGCCATAACAGAATACTATAGACTGGGCAGTTTAACCAACAGAATTGTATTTTCTTACAGTTCTGGAGACTGACATTTCCAGATCAAGGTTACAGCAGGGTTGGATTCTGGTGAGGATCTTTTTGGGTTGCAGATGTCACCTTAGTCTGTGTGGAGAGAGATTTCTGGTGTCTCTTCCTCTTCTTGTAAGGACACTAGTCCTATCAGATTGGAGCCCCATTTTTATGACCTCATTTAGCCTTAATTATCTCCATTAAAGGCCTTGCCTCAGAATACAGTCACATTAGGTGTTATGGCTTCAACATAGGAATTTTGGAGGAACACAATTCAGGTCATAAAAGGTACGAAAGTAGGCATTTTTTTACAATAAGAAAATACATCAAATTATAAGAAAGCTGATAAGTACCACAAATTTCACAAGAGGAAAAAATATATTCTTATTATTTTAATATTCTTTTAAGTTTTTTTGCTGCATACTCTGGCTTTGATTTGATAGTTTTATAATACAATTTATATAGAGTAGAAAAATTTATTCTGTTTTCTAGCAACTAGTGTTGATTGAAATTTTTAAGTTATTTTTAATTAAGAAAAGTTTCAATTTCAAAGATTACTGATAATATCATGTATAATTTTTAGGTTGTCATATTTGGGAAAAACTCTACCAATCTTTTCAATAATGTGCTATAAGAGCAGAGCGTGTCAAGATCTTTTTTTTGATGAAGTAACTAATTTTTTTTGATGAATTGATAATACTAGTTTATTTTTGACATCTTACTGAATATTGGGAGTCTTATGTTACCTTCTCTGATGTTAGTAATGTCAAATCAAAGACTTTAATAACAGTGAGGATAGACCATCATGCCTTAACAGAAAGGAATCAGAGGCCTGTTGATGGCAATATAGTGAAGTGTTAAGATCAGGCAAACTTCCTGAGAATCCTAGCTCTGTCACTTACTAATCTTAATTATTCAAGCAAGTCTTGTAAACATATCCTGCTAAACCTAAAGTACATGTATTCTCAACTCAGTTTCCCTTTAGCCAGGTCCCCAAAATGACCACAGTTGCTTCAATACACCAGGAAAAAATGTGAAAGAATAAATTGGACTAGAGACAGGGAATTATCAAGTACAATTTAAATGTCTTATTTTTCCAAATTTTATAAAAATATATCACAAAATGAACACATTTCTAGTGCTTTGCCTGGGCTTGGAAGGAGCCCAGGCTAGTGTGGGTCCCTGAAATTTAAGCTTCCTTCAAATTTATCACTACCTTTCTGATAAATCTATCTCTGAGGTAACTATTGATTCATGGTGCAACTGTTGATACACAGTACAACTTTTCTCAGGAATGTCTGGAGAACACTTGATCAAAACATGAGAGTAAAACTTGAAAGAAATACGAAGATAGGAAACAGGAGGTCAACACTGAAGAAAGGTGAAGGGAAGTTCTGGGGAGAGGAAGCAAACCTTGGGAAGGATCATATTCTTAAAAAAAAGAACTAATAGATAAATATAGGGGAGTTTATTAATTTCAAGAATTTGCTAACAAGTACTGGTAGGATCAGAAAAACCCAGTAAGGAAACCCTGAAAAGTTTTAAAAGAAAAGGAATATAATAAGAGTGTAGTACTTGGCTAGCAGTGAAAAAAAAAAAAGGCTATACTTACATAGTTATAATAAGGTAAACACTGAATACTGATTTTATGAAAAATTGTGATGTTACTCTTTTGAGTAGCTGGAGAGGAAAATGTAAGCAGGGAGGGTACATATGTGTTTGTGTACCTGCTAAATTTTCCTCTTCCCCAAAAGAAAATAAAAAAGGAGTGTCTAAAGCAGATGAATTAAGAAAAAGAACAATTTGTGTTTTATATAGAAATAAATTTCAGAAGAACAGCTAGAAGAGTTGGTAGTGATTTATTCTGGGATTTGTGACTGAGAGGTGAGGATGTTTTGAGCATGGTACTGCTGTTTTTCTTGTAAGTTCTGCTATACTTACTGACTTTTAAAAGATATATGTGTTTGGTAGAAATTAAGACATTATAGAAAAGACATAACAGGACAATTTAGGGGAAAGCAACAAATGAATTAAAATATTTTTGAATTGAAGAGAGGAAAATAAATAAACTAATTGTGGTATATGCTAAAACCAGGAGAGTGGACAAATGCTTCTATAATCCTCATAATCCTCTTCTATAGGAAAATCTGTTTTAAGTCTGCCTTTCTATCCTAGTATATAGACCTCCAGTGAGGCTAAATGGGAATCACTAGCATTCTGTATTATGCTTTAAATTATTTTTCTAATTTTCTAATAGTTTTGCTTTCAGTTTTATCAAAGTCCCCAGATTTTGTAGTGGGACTAATGAACTGCCTGTCCAAAATAGTAATGAAGTTACTCTTCTGTTATATGCTGCTAAAAAATGGGTTGGGGAGTAAAGATGTTAAGGCTATAGAAATGCATATTTAGAGTTATTTGTACATTTGATCCATCATCTTGAAGATACAGGAAATTGAGTTTGTTGATGCTTCATACTTATGTTAAATTTTCTGTTTAATCTCTCTTCCCTCTCCTCCACTTCCTGCCCCACCCACCATGATGCTGTCTCTCAATGAATTAGGTATATACCCAAGATCAAAGCCAAAATGACTGGAAAGCTGGTACTATTACTGTAGTCTCTAAGAGGAATTTCAGAGCACACAGTTTTCACTATACCAGTTGCTCAGTATAATTTGTCCAGTAAATTTATTCAAAATCTTATAAAGTAGTCTACTGTAATGGTTAAGTATACCAACCTTGGAATCAGGCAGATTGAGGTTCAGATCTCAGCTTTCTGCAACTTGTGAGCTTTGTGACTTGGGTCAAATAACATATATATTCTTCAAGCACCAGTTACCTCATATGTAATATGGAAATATTAATATCTATTTCAAAGGATTAGATGAAATGGGTATATAAATTACCTGGCATGTGTTTGTGGGTATGTATATGCAGATAAAGCATGAACATACAGATAAGTCATGTATGATATATAGTAATTTAATACTATTATTATTATTCCTATAACAATATATCTTTTTTTATTTTTTATTTTGTAGATGCAGCCATCATGATCTCTTGCTCTGCTATTTCTTGGTCAACTGTTGATTATCAAATAGCTTTAAGAAAATCCTTGCCTGATAAAAAAATCCTTAATGGACCCTGTCCCAAACTCACATATCTCTTTTACAAGTTGTTTACATTATTGTCTTGGATGCTGAGTGTTGTACTTCTTTTATTCTTAAGTGTTATTATTGCTTTATTTTTGTTGTTATTTCTTTGGTTTTTAGGTATACTGTGGGCATTTAAAGAGCAAACTCGGTTTTGTGCTTCCATAAGTATGGAATTCTTATACAGAATTGTTGTTGGATTCATTCTTATCTTTACATTTTTTAATATTAAGGGACAGAATACCAAATATCCAATGTCTTGTTACTATATTGCAAGGGTATTGGCCACAGTTGGGATATTGATTGTATTCTGGGTTTGCCCACTCTCTGTTTTTAGTTCAGACTATTTTATACCTATCAGTATCACTATAGCTCTTACCCTTCTCCTTGGAATTATTTTCCTTATTGTTTATTATGGGACTTTACACCCAAACAGAAGTAAAGAAATAGTGCCTGATGAAATTGATGGAAAACCAGTTCAAAGCGACTGTAGAATGAAGTATTTCCTAATGCAATAAGCTGTTCATTTACAAGTTATGTTTTCTTATTTTTTGTTTCATTGGTTAGTAAAGAAAATGTTTTACATGTGTGTGTGTTGTTTCTTATTTTTACCTTCTTTAAATTGAGATCAGTTCTGGTACATTAATTAGGAATGTGAGAGAGCATAATATTTTTTTAATTTAACTTAATTTCTTATATGGTTTTGAAAATCTTGGGTATTCGGATATACTTGACTGTTGCCTGGTAGAGTTGCCATCTTGAGTGTGAATGGGAAGAAATAGTCTGATTGCCATAATTAAAAGTCTGGAATTGAGCTTCCCTCCAACTTCTGTCCTTTACTTTTTCCCTTCCTGCTCCTGAAGTATAATTGATTTTTGTTGTGGAGAACTGCAAGGGGAGGAGAAAAGCAGAACTCTCATTCTTCTTTCCTTATTTTTGATTTAGTGTATATATTTTGAGTTGGGGATAGACTGAGTAGAGGAAAAGGAAAAGGAGAGAAAGGAAGAAAACAAAACATCAAATTTACCATATTAAGAATTTTTAAGTGCATAGTTCAGTAATGTTAAGTATATTCACTTCACTTTGCATTTCTGTAACTTTTTCATATTACAACACTGAGACTCTATTCCCACTGAACAATTCCCCATTTCCCTCTCCAACCTGTGGCAACTACAGTTTTATTTTCTATTTCTATGAAACTTGACTCATACAAGTGGAATCATATAGTATTTATCTTTTTGTGCCTGGCTTATTTCACTTTGTATAATGTCCTTAGGTTCATCCATGTTAGCATGTGACAGGATTTACTTTTTTAAGGATGAATAATATCCATTGTGTGTGTGTAATATATGCCACATTTTCTCTATTTTTCCATCATTGGGTTGCCTCTACCTCTTGGCTATTGTGAATAATGCTGTAATGAACATGGGTTTGTAAATATCTCTCCAAGATCTTACTTTCAACTCTTTTGGATATAGGACCAAAAGTGGAATTGCTGAATCACATGATAATTCTGTTTTTCGTCTTTTGAGGAACCTTCATAGTGGATATAGTGGATGCACCATTTTACAATCTTACCAACAGTGCACAAGGGTTCCAATGTGTCTTGCCAATGGGTTTCATCCCTGGGCAAGTTCGCTATGGATTCCGTGTGACCAAGGAAATTGACAGCAAAACGTTCTTTGGGGTGAAAGGGTTTATTACACATCTTGTTTTCCCGGCGGTAGGTGGAGCACGAGCGTCTCCACCTCCACCCACAGCACTGGGCCGAGCTCTCTATATAGCACAATAATAGCTTATTGCCTAAAGGTGTGGAAGCGGTAGCCTAGCAACAGGCCAGTTGCATCATCAGGTGGTTTGAGTTCAGTGAGGATCCTGGCCATAGGAACCCCAGCTTCCCCACACAATATCTCCACATCCTTACCAACACTTGCTATTTTCTGTTTCTTTTTGATAGTGACTATCCTAATGTGAGGATATGAAGTGATATCTCACTGTAGTTTTGATTTGCATTTCTCTAATTATTAGTGATATTGAGCATCTTTTCATATACATGTTGGCAATTTGTATATCTTTGGGAAAATGTCTATATGTGATAAGGGGTTAATACCCAGAATATAGAAAGAACTACAACTCAACAATAAAAAACCCAAATAATTTAATAAAAAATAGGAAAAGGACTTGAAGTAACAAAATCATATTTTAATAGTTTTCTGCATTATTCCTCCCTGTAAGAAGTAAATTTTAGTTACTTCTTGTGATAGGGAGGACAATTAGATTAGGCTAAACTGGAAATAATGAAACTTTTCCCATCAAATTCCCTTTCTTAGTTCCTTATGTGGGAAAAATGGGAGTTCCTGTGGTCAAGATCCTCACCTGAACCTAAACTACTTGATAATGTAATTGTCCTACTGCTAGGCTACGGCTTCCTCACCCATAGGCAATAAGTAATATTGACTGAGTCACTATATAAAGAGCTCTGACCAGTGCTCTGGGCAGTGGCAGAGAGAAGGAGGATTATGGACTATTGGATGCAGACATGATTCTAGTGCTACCTGCTACTGGGAGAATAAAGCCAGGTAATACATCCTTTTATCCCAATAATGTTCCATCAGCATTTCTTGGTCTCACTGAATCCATAGTGAACTTGCTGGGGGCCAAACCTTCAGGCAAGACACCTTTCTTTTCCTTCGGTCAGGTCTTGATGAGTAAGTCCTCAAACAGAAGCCTTTTCTATTATCAAGAGGAAAAAATTGCCATTTCCACATTTAATATTATAACAATATAAAACTGCTATGTAGTTTTTGGAAAGAAAGGTGAACTTACTGGATACAACACATTTCAACTATCAAAGCTGTTTGAAAACAATAAGTGTTAAGTGCTAACTGTGCTCAGCACTCTGTTAGATACTATTGTGGACACAAAAAACAAGTGCAAAATAGAATTCTTCTGCTTGAAAAGGTTACATACTGAAGCATTTACAGAAACTGACAAGTTGTGTTTCAGAATGTGGTATATTTATCTACTTACACAGAGTATATAAAACTCAGTAAGATGTTCCCTGTGTCATTCTTTGAGAAAGATGGCGTAAAAGAATGATTTCTTGCAGGAGCTGGAGGATCTACAGTTTACTTTTGGCATATGATCCTTGTACCCCACTTATTGCATGTCTCCCTATCTCTGTATGTTTGGTGTGTTATTTATACATGTATGTTTGATAGAATGAAGGTGGAAAAAGAAGTTAGCAAGACTTGAGTCAGAATTTTTGAGTCATAAAGGCCTGTCTTGCCAGTGGGTTCAGCCCTGGGCAAGTTCACTATGGATTTAGTGAGACCAAAGAGTGACAATGGAACATTCTTGGGGTGAAAGGGTTATACCCAACTTTATTCCCACGGTGGCGGGTCAATCACTAGAATCCTGTCCACTCAGAGTGAGTCTGTATGCAGCAAGCGGGTCTCTGCCTCTGGGCCTCTCTACCCCCACAGCCATCTCAGTCTCTGTCCTCGGTGCTGCCACCACTCCAGTCTCTGCTCTCCTAAGCCATGCCACCATGTTGCACAGAGCACTGGGTGAAGCTTCTTATATAGCGTCAATAACAATGTGTTGCCCACATGTGTGTAGTGAGCTTTCCAACCAGGGCCAGGTGAGAATCCTGGCCATAGGAAACCACTATATCCACAAGAACCAAAAGATTTTTAGTCATAAAATGGAAGTGCTCTTCATTCCTTCCTAAATATTAAATTCCCATGTATTATTTCTCTTCAACTGGAGAATTTCTCTTAGTGTTTTCTGTCATTTAAATTTGTTGATGATAGATTATTTTTCTCCCTCTTTATCAGAACATGTATTTATTTCTCCTTCATTTTTACAGGATATTTTTGCTGGATATTGAGTTCTGTGTTGACAGTTTTTTTCCTTTAAGCATTTTAAAGATTATCCCACTAATTTCTGGCCTCCATTGTTTCTGGGAGAAGTTGTTGATCTCCATTTTTTCCTTATATGTAATTTGTTTTTCTCAAGCTGTTTTGACATTTTACCTTTCATTTTTGGTTTGCAGTAGTTTGACTACTGTGTCCACTGTTGTAGTTTTTCTTTGTATTTATCCTACTTGGGGTTCTCTGAGCTTCATAAACATGTAAATTTTAACCTTTCACTACATTTAGAAAGCTTCTGGCCATTATTCCTCTCATATTTTTTTTATTGCTTTATCTCTCAGACTCCACTAACACATGTTAGAACTATTGATATCATCCCACTGGGGCTCTGTTCATTCTTTTTCCGATTTGTTTTCTCTGCCCTTCATATTGGATTTGTCTTCAAGTTCATTGTCTTTTTCATTCATCTTCAATCTGCTGTTAAACTCATCCAATGGATTAAATTTTTTTTTTCAGATGCTGCAGGTTTATGTTCTGGACTTTTCATTTGTTTATTTTTTTATGTTTTCATTTTCTCTGCTAAGAATTCATACCTTTTATTCATTTTGAGCTTATTTTCCTTTATATCATTGGTAATTAGAATAATGTTTTAAAATCCTTGTCTGCTAATTCTAGTATCTGGGTCATCTCAGAATTGGTGTCCATTGATTGCCTTTTCTCATGAATATGGGTCACATTTTCCTGTTTCCTCATATGTCTACTAATTTTGAATTATGTCCTGGATGTTATTAATGATGCATTTTAAACCCACTTTATCCTATTTGTTCTTCAGAGGAATATGTATTTTTTTCTTGCAGCATTTCAAGTTAACTTGAACTTACTTTAAACTTTTAATTCTAAACAATCTTTATTTGTTTAGCTTTCAGTGTGCTGCCTGGAGCCTGTGTCTTGTATGTATAATTCAGGGTCAGTCAGAGATTTGGTAAGAGTTAATATATGGAGTGAGGCTTACTCTCTGTTGACTGTTCTTTCTAGGAATTTCCCTTAAACTTTTCAGCTGCTGTGGTCATTCCATACTGTGTTCTCTGGACCTTAAAACACTAAGGTTGTAGGTTTTCAATCTGTATTTATGTATTCAGGTTGCTGACTGGGGTCTATCCTCACTCAGTGCCATTCCTTTCCCAAATGTTTACCACTCTCCAATGTTGGCCTGCTTTTTTTCTATCAGTGCTTTCAGGGGGTGGTTTTTTATATTTCATCCAGAGCTTATAGTTGTTGTTTGTGAGAGGGTTTGTGCAAGTAGGAGCTACACCTCTCTTTTTCTTAATAACAACTTCAATAATCTTTTTGTAATATTTGCCATTCCTTCTGATATTTACCTAAAAACAAATGTGTAAAAATTTTTATTTAACATTTAATCTTCTCATCCTTACTTGTTTGATTCTCACAACAATGAACAGTATAGATATTATTATCATAATTACCCTTTTACTAGGGAAACCAAATCTCCTAGAGTTTAAGAAAACTGCCAATATTCATATAGATCAAATCTCATACTTTTTGACTTCAAGTTTAGTTTACTTTCTGTGGAACCACGTTGTATTTCTCTGATGAATAGATTAAGTAACCATCAGCAGTCTAGAACTGGCACTAAGTTATACATGATTTTAAAATCATTAAATTATTTGCACACAATACAATTAAAAAAAATCTGGCACAAGTTTTTTTGTCTTTAGTTCAGAATGGGGCCGACATTGTGTCACTGATATCTTGAGTAATTCAATGAACAACATATGTAAAGGCAAGTAGCAATTTATGTAATGGAAAAAATGGGTAGAAAATAATATAAATCTACTTAAGAGCTTAAACATTAATAAATGCCTGTCTTGCCAATAGGTTTCAGCCCCAGGCAAGTTCACTACAGATTCAATGTGACCAAAGAAATTGACAGCAAAACATTCTTTGGGGTGAAAGGGTTTATTACGTGGCTTGTTCTCCAGGCGGTAGGTCAAGCACTAGCGTCTCTGCCTCCGACGAGAGCACTGGGCCGAGCTCTCTGTATAGCACAATAATTGCTTATTGCCTAAAGGTGTGGAAGCAGTAGCCTAGCAACAGGCCAGTTACATCATCAGGTGGTTTGAGTTCAGTGAGCATCCTGGCCATAGGAACCCCAACTTCCCCACACTCCACCCCTCCAGGATTCTTGCCTTACAATCTACACGCTTTCAATCTTCTGCAATGGTCCCTTTGCAAGAAAGCTGAAGCACTGTAACCAGATTCCACAATAGCAATAGAGGGTAACAACAACTTAAAGATAATAAAAATTAAGATACAACAAGATTTTGATACAGGTAACAAAAATTATAATAATCCTCAAGCCAGAGGAAGTTTCCAATCCACAAAGACTTTAGGGGCAATAAGACACATGTTTAAATGACACCAACATAGGCAAATCTCCATCAGGTAGGATGCATGCAAGAGAGTGGTCCTGTAATAGGACTGTAGCAGGAAGGAGGGTCTCTTCCAGGTCCAGTATACCACACTTTTACTCCTTTCCCCATGGGGGTTACTGTAGGGTCTCTACATAGTGCTATTGGAGGTGCATGCACTGGTCATAATGATAAAACAAAACTCGCTGGTAAGATGCCCCTACCTTCTGGCTGTTCAGGATGTACTACTGTGACATTTGGGGGCTAGTCTGCTGTTATTCCAGGAATACACAGGAGGCCAGCTTCCAGGACTTGTTCCCAGGGTGCCAGAAGAGCCAGCCATCATTGGTCCATGTTTCAAAAGTTCCAAGACCACGTCCACTCAATGGAGTCTCTGGGGTTCAGTGAAGTTGATGCTGGCAACCAGATATTATTCTGGTGGCTGAACCTTGGCTTCAGTGATTCTTCCTTGGTTTGTACTTGCACTTGTACAGGGGAGGCAGCCATATGTGTTAACATGTTACAGGGCTCAGCGCTCCCTTTCGAGGTCTCTCATTTAAACTCCATAGCACAGTCCATAAGCGGACTGACCATCCTCACAGACTATTGGTATCTGACTTTAGTCCAGATTTTAACAAGCCATTTTGCCTCTCTGTCATGCCTGCTGTGGTAGGATTGTATGGCACATGAAACTTTCATTTGATTCCGAGCTGTCGCACCTATTCTTGGAGTGTATGTCCAGTAAAATGGGTGCCCTGATCAGTCTCAATTACCTGTGGTTGACCATAGACAGCAAAGAGATTCTCCAGGCCTCTTTTGGTCATCTGCTGGTCTGCACAACAGGTAGGAAAGCAACCAGAAGTCCAGTATCTGTGTCCACACAAGTCATAGCATACCGATATCTTTCTGACACAGGTAGAGGCCCAATATAGTCTATCTGACACCTGATGAGGGGTATAGGCCCCTTAGCTATTGTCCCATGTTGTGGAATTCGGTCTAAGTCCCTTTTGGAGCGCACAACACACTCCTACTGGGCTCTACTAATTTCTTTGAAGGTCAAAGGCAAGCCCCACCAATGGGCTACAGCCCACATTGTCTTTTGCCTCACATGCAAGAAATGCTGATGTAACCATTGGGCTACATGAGAGGCAGGCTTTCCTTCTAACCACCATATCTGGGCCAATTTATCTGCTTCATCATTTCCTGGGGATGCCAGTGTTAAATGACCTGTCACACGGTATACTGTAATTATTTAAGTCTGACCACAGGCCCATAAGTCTTGCCACAATTCTTGCCCCCAAAGGAGTTGGTGACCAACCAGCCAGTTGGCATGCTACCAGGTTGGTAGGCCACAAGGTCAAGCCTTTATAGAACTGGCACTATATGTACCACACTATGGAACCACAGACAAATTGGATGTACTGTGCATGGAGGGCTCCTGGCTGATCACAAGCCACATGGCCCACACTCTGCCCATTGGCTGCTCTTCCCCTCACCATCTTCCATCCATATTGTCTCAGTCTTAGGATGGAAAGCAATGACCCTCCATTTTGGGGGCTACCCATGGCTGGAGCCATCTGTGTACCATGCATCTTCAGGTATAGGGGCTCTTCCTTTCTGATAGGGACTCTATGCTACTAATGTTTCAAAAGCAAGTCCTTCCTGCTTTTCACTAGTATATGTCACTGGCCCCAATAAGCACTGTAGTTCTTCAATCAAGGGGCTAATAGGGAGGGCACTACACTGCTGTAGATAAGCATCCCACTTAGCTAGTGTGGGTGTTTGTGCCACACCACTCCTTGGCTTTTGTATCTTGTCTCGTACACACCCCAAGATGGGATAGGTGGTTATTACCTTTATCGGGGGCATTCCAGTGATACCTTCCTTAGCAAGCAAGGCGTGATACAAGTCAGCCTGTTGTTTTTCAAAGTGTATCGTACTTATGCCCCTTTCCAGAGTTGTGACCAGAATCCAAAGGGTTGGCGAGTTCGTTCAAGCTGCTGCCAGAGACCCCAGCTATAACCATCTTCAGTGACATGAGCATCCAGCTCACAGGGCCTTGATGGGTCTATCACACTCAAGGCCTTCACGGCCTTGACTGCCCGTTTTGCTGTAGTCAAGGCAGATGCACATGTCTCATCCCAGTCCCACCTGACGCCCTTTTGTACCATCCAGTATAAGGGCTTTGGAATTTGTGACATGTGCGGGATAAAAACTGTCCAGTAGCCTAGAAGACCCAGAAACTCCTGTAGCAATGCTACAGTTGTAGGGGTGGGAAAGGCTTGGACTTTATAACTGCTTCTGGTATAACTTTGGTCTTACCCAACCAGACGACCCCCAGGAATTTGACAGACACACCACGTCCCTGAACCTTGGTACTGTTCACAGGCCATCCTTTCTCCTGTAGATGTTGCTGCAGTCTAGGAACTGCTCCTTCTAAATCTGAAAGAGAATCAGATGTGAGCATGACATCATCAATATAATGGTACAACTGCACCGTTGGTGGTTTCTCCCATGTAGCCAAGTCCTGGGCTACAAGTCCATGACAGATGTTGGGGCTGTGGAGGTATCCCTGTGGAAGGACAATGAAAGTACATTGCTGTCCTTTCCATGTGAAGGCAAACTGTTCCTGACTATCCTACTCACATGGTTTGACTGAGGGACCAGGGGTGTACTGGAGGCCACAGGTTGAAATAACTATTCATTGGTCCCCAGTGTACATACAACATGTCCTGACTCTGGTGGACACAGGGGCTGAATGTTCACTGATTCATGGTAACCCTGAGTGGTTCCCCAGAACCCCCACTATCATAGATTGATACTCTCAGCCAAGAACAAGGAACATACCATTATGTGGTAGATCTTGCTAATGTCTTCTTTTTCATTGACATTGAAGAGGAAGTCTTGCAAACACACAGGCTGGACTCCTGGCTCTGTCTCTGACCTCTCCCTCTTTCATCTTAATGGCTAGAACTGCTGCTCTGGTTTCAGCTATTGCCGTAGCTCTAGTAAGATCTTATTTGACTTCCCATATAATTTCCTTCCATCTGCTCCTGCCCATATTAAATCAACCCACATCTGGGTCCTTGTAACCTTCATGGGGCCCTGTAAATTCTTGTAACAGATCTTATTTCTTTCCAGGTTCTCACTGCTTCAGCCTCTCCTATATCTGCTACTGTATGTGTCATCTTGCTTACAGAATGCCTTATGTGAGGGTAAAGAATGGCCACCTGACACCCAAGGAGGGATGTGGGAGCCTTTTGAAGTATAACATTTCTCATCCCAGTAGTGAAAATGTCTTAATCTGGGCCATAATTCCCTGGACTATAGATGGCATTTCTTATTCCTAGCCCTCGTAACACCTGTTGGAGCTCAGCATATGTCTGCCATCTAACAGAAGAGGATGGTAGATCACCCGGACTGGGTCACACAGAACGAAGTACAGCCATAAGCCAGTTGAGGAGGGAGTGACTCCCTGGGGTCTGATGTGCATTTTTAAGTCACTGCCTCAAGGCAGGCTGCACTGTTGGGGAAGCCAGCTTTTCTCACCTCTGGTCCCAACATAACAATTCCATCCACCCCTAAGTCCCACAGATGCAGGAGCCAAGGTGATATTCACTCCAAGGGCTTTTGCCTAAACTGGGAGCCCAAATCAACCAGCTCAGCCTGAGTATAGGGGTGGGGCATAGAGTGCTCCACGACCTTGGGAGGAGGCTGCTCATCTTGGAGAACTTTCAGCTGCTGGGTCTTTATTTTCTTTACATCCGCTGGGCATGCTTTCAATACAGGAGGGGCCAGTGCCTCCGGCACCACCCCTTCATGTTTCCCCAGCTCCTCCATTTCTGGGGCTGATGGCACCTTTCTCTCCCCTTCCCTGAATGCTTCCTCTGCTACAACCTTTACCTTTTCTACTGTGCCTCACAGCAATGGTAGCTCAGTCTTCAGAAGCTCTCTTACCTTCACCTCAATGCTTTGCACGTGACGTTCTCATGCCACCTCTGCCTGTGCTTCCCTCAGGATTTCATCTTTTTCCTGATGGCCTCTTCCTCCTTCAGAACACCTGGCAGCATTGCCAACTTGTTCTGTAAGGAATTTTTTTACCTCTTCAATGGCACCTTGCTGCCTGCATTCTTGTGCTGCCTCCTCTTGCATCAGTGCCTTTTCCTTCTTCAGGGAATCCACAGAAGTTTGCAGCTCACGTTCTCATGCCACCATTTATTGGTTCTCTTCTGTAGATCTTTTCAATACTGTGAGCAGCAGCCAATCCACAGTCCCTACTGCCTCACAGGCCCTCTGTCTCACAAAAGACCTACTTACTATACCAAGGGCCACCCCTACAGCCTCAGGTGTCGCCTCCACTGGTGGGGCCCAGTCCTCTAGGAGGCAAGCCACCTCAGACCACATACCCATTGGGGGGACAATCTACTGTCTCCCCATTCACAGGGGCAGCCCACTGAAGCACCCCTCCCATAAGGGCAGCCTATCTTTTTCCTTGGTCAACAATGAATCCTGCCAACTTTCACCAATTGTCTTGCCAATGGGTTTCCGCCCTGGACAAGTTCGTTATGGATTCAATGTGACCAAAGAAACTGACAGCAGAACGTTCTTTGGGGTGAAAGGGTTTATTACCCGGTTGTTCTACCAGTGGTAGGTCGAGCTTTAGCATCTCCGCCTCCACCCAGAGCACTGGGGCCAAGCTCTCTATATAGCACAATAATAGCTTATTGCCTAAAGGTGTGGAAGTGGTAGCCTAGCAACAGGCCAGTTACATCATCAGGTGGTTTAAGTTCAGTGAGGATCCTGGCCATAGGAACCCCAACTTCCCCACAATGCCCTTTTCAAACCTGTACTGAATATTCATTTTATTCAACAAACATTTTCCTGTTGATTTTATAGACAAGGAACAAATGGGTAGATCTTGGTCAAATGTTTTGGCTAGTTAGCAAGCTCTTAAAATGAACTTTTAATTCAATGAATTTATGTTTTTTCATTTTATCTTATTGCTTTCTATATCACTCAGTTGCGTGTTTATAGCACTTTGAAATATCCCCAGATAAGTGTATGCTTTTTCTACATTATTCTGCACATATAAAAGGCCTTGGTAGAAAAAGTATAGGAATAATTATGAACAATAGTTTCACAAAAGAACAGTCATATGCACTGTACTAAGCGGGTTCTCCAGGAAAACAGAACCAATGGATATTTTCAGAATAATGTATACTTATAAGAGATGTATTATAGAAATTGGTGTACATGGTCATGGAGGCTGAGAAGTCTTGGCAGTCTGCTGTCTCCAAGCTGGAGGACCACAAAAGCCAGTAAATTAGTGTATGTTAGTCCAAATATGAAGGTCTGGATATTGTGGATCTAGTGGAATAAGTACTGATCTGAGTCTAAAAGCTTGGGAACCAGAAATGCTTGTGTTTGATGGCAGGAGAAGACGTATGTCTTAGCTCAAGCATAGAGGTCTAATTTGCCCTTCCTCTGCCTTTTTGTTGTATTTAGGCCCTCAACAGATTGGATGGTACCTACCTACATTGGGGAGGGCATTTGCTTTACTTAGTTTACCAATTCAAATGTTAATTCTAGCAAGAAACACCCTTTCAGACACACCCAGAAATAATATTTTACCAGCTCTCTGGGCCATAGTGGTTCTCAAATGTTACTGTGCATCAGAATTACTTGGAGGGTCCATTGAAACAAATTTCTGGGCACCATCCGCCATTTATTTTTGGTAGATCCTAAGTGGGGTTTGAAATTTGTAAGTCTAAGAAGTTCCCAGCTGTTGCCCATGCTACTGGTCTGCCCATCCTGCTTTGAAAATCCTTTCTGACTCTTGAAGGCTAATTATCACTGTTAATAATTAGTTTCAAAATAGCCACTAGAGGGCAATAGAACCACAGACAAATTGGATGTACTGTTTAATAGGTTCCCTGGTTTATGCTATCAACTAAAGTATTGCTATAAGCCATAAGAATACCAAGGCCAAACATTAATTTCCTGTATAATATCTTTAGGCTCATTCTCAGTTGGAGTATAGATCAAAGCTTGTCCTTATGATTGTGAGGGTCAGAGATATATAATGCAGCTCTAACTTTGGCTGAAGCCTGTTTTGTGATCAAAATACATTAAAAGTTGGACTTTTCTAAGTAAGCATTTGCACATACCTAGTAGTCTTTGGGTTAACAGGAACTATTTTGGCTTCCCAAGAGACTACATTTTGATAATAAGTTTAGTTTGTTATGGAGATAATTCTACTTTCAAATGGTATTTATGGTTTTAAGACATGTACCTTTTATTTTGTGAAAGAGAAACCTAAGTACTTTTAAAAAACATTAAACTTATCATTTAAAACCTATACACGCTTATGTTACACTACAAGAAGATAATGTCAAAGAAATAATCAATCTTCCCATGTTTTCTTCCATCTGCTACTTCTATAGCTTCTCTTCTTCCTTCATAATTACAACCTCTAAGTAGAATTCGTGCCTCATATCGAAATTACCAAGTATTATAATTCTTCCAAGTGGCAAAGATACCTCAAGACAAATGCTGGCCATAGAAGCCACAGGGCATAAATCTGCAAAAAAGTAAAAAGCTAACCTTTTAAAAAAATATTGCTTCTTTCTCACTTACCAACTTTACATTTCCCTGTATGGCCCCGGAAGATGACTGATTGCCAGAGACGAGTAAGATTCCTCAAGGGAGGAACAACCTAAGACAGGCACAGTCACAGGGGGGCCATCAGGTGAGAAATTGGGGATCAACAGAGATGAGGCTTAGAACCTCAACCCCCCTGTTTTGAGAGAAATCTTCTGCATCCGTGGATGTTTTGTTGCCCTTGTCCAGCTTGGATTAATACTTAGTCTATAGGCACACATCTGATCATCTACATTTGCCCTCTTACAGCACTAAACTATGTTTTCTACCTTTATCTTGCATCTACCTACCACTTCAGCATTTTATTAAAAAAAATAATAATAATAAGGGAGAAATGTGGGATTCACATATAAATCAAGTATAAAAATCAAACGAATAATCATAATTGACCTGATTGTTTATAGTTTATGATGTGTGATCAAAACCAAGAGTTTCTGTGATGAATGCCCTTGCACTGTTCACCATGTAAGAACTTATTCACTATGTAAGAACTTGTTCACCATGTAAAAACTTGTTCGTTATGCTTCAGAAGATTGGAGACTGTTGAGAATTAGGCTTGGGGTTGATAAATGATTGTGCATTGAGTCCCCTATACAGAATTTTATTGTTGTAAACAACTATATGATCAATAAATATAAGAGATGGCCTCTCAAAAAAAGAAAAAAAATTACTGATTACTGATTAATATTCTTCATCAATGTCATAATAGTTAATGTGGATATCATATTAATAACAAAAGCAGGGACCTGTGAGTTAGAAGAGGAATGAGGTTACTATAGATTAATGTTTTAAGAACAAAATTGCGATTTTGCAAAGATGTTCTTAGCAATAAAAAGAATAGTATATGCTTAATTTATTAATATAACTTTTATTGTTAAAACTTCCTTTTGTAATATGATATAATATTCCTTATTGTAAAAAAAATTTCAGAAAATTTCTTTCATTGATCATACTTTGTAATTGTCTTATAAAAATCACATTCACATTTGCTAAGCAGAGTCCTCTTTTAATCTTGAAAACAGACTTGTTATTGTTAACAGGAATTTTAAGGCCTGTAATGTTTATTAATGTTCATACTTAGAATTAAATCATTAAAAACCCTGGAAAAAAATTAAACTTAGTATATACTAAAGCTCGGTTTGCAGACCATAAAGACCCATAGAAGGGAGGGAATTTGTAATTCCTTTCTCCTATGTATATTGGTTTGGTGATAGAAAAGGACTACAGAAAAATTAAAAGACGTAATTTGCAGGGTTGTTGTATTTTCTTTTTGCCTAACCTTGTGTAGATCTTGAAAGCCATCTTTACTGCTGTTATTCCTGTTTAAAAATTTCATTTTGATAGATAATAGCTGTAGTCATACACACCTTTTTGAGTAGTTCTATTTCTTGACTTGAACCAGCTACTGCTTTTCATTGTATTACAGAAATTTTAATTTGAAAGTTCAAAGACATGAGTATGATTCCTTGCCTTGACAGTATTAACAAGATGACCTTGATGAGTCACTTAATCTCTTTAAATCTCAGTTTCTATGTATGTAGAGTAAAAATATTTAATCATGACAACAACTATCTCCCTGGGCTATTGTGAAAAATCGGTGAGATACTATATGTGATAGTGTTTTTAGATTATAACTATCCCTGAAATTTTCCATTTTTGACATTCTTTCACTGGTATGCAGCATATGTTTAACTTGGCATTCATGTCATTACGCCTTTGTAAAATTGCTTCTACATGTACTAAAATAGTAATATATGAAAATTTTGGAATTATTATGGCAAAATAACTTCTATCATTTTTCATATTACATCTTAGTTTTTCATTAGTTTTTTCCTTGTGTGATGTGTATTGTTCCTGATAGAGACAATATCTGCAGAAGCTGCTAAAATATAGCTAGTTAGTAATGAGATCAGGATTAAGTCTTAAATTGCAAATAGTTTTCTGGCCTTTAGGAGTATGCATAAATGTGTGTATGCGGTATGTGTTATGTGTGCATGCACTTAAATGAGTAGTAGGATTTCATTAAATATTTGTGGTAAATATTACTATTTCTTTCTTTGGACCACAGAGTCCTTTAGCTATAGTTACTTTAAGGTTAAACTCTAGTTTTACTTACAGTTTTTGTTTTGTGTCTAATAGTATGTCTTGCTAACTATACTATAAGCTTACAGAGGCCAGGGATGATATTTCTGTGTCACTCAGAGAACTTTGCATAGAGTTTCCAGGGGTTTCCAATAGCAGCATAGTACTGTTCACTTTTTCTGAATCCCTGGAAAGTGAATATAGTATAGTTTATCCATAGACCATTACAAAAATCATCTCATTCCTCTTTGGGGCAATTAAGTAATCCATCAGCATGTGTTTCTGAAGGCTGTTTATGTGTTCAGCGCTGAGATAAACGTTAGTAAATACCTGTGCTTAATTGATTGATTAGCACTCCAGAGAGTGATTGGTTTCCTGGTAGTCTATGAATGGAAAAGTACTTTTAAAAAAATTATGTGTATAATTTTGTGTATGCTATGAGGATATGAAGATTACTGCAGTAGCCAATTCTTTTTTTTAATTAAAAATAGCTTTATTGAGATATAATTCACATACAACTCATCTATTTAAAGTGCACAATCCATTGTTTTCTCGTATATTCACAGACATGTCCAACCATCAGCACAGTCAATTTTAGAGCATTCTCATCACTTCAAAAAGAAATGCCATGTATCTATCACTCCTGTGATAGTTAATGTATGTGTTGAATTGGCTGGGCCACAGTGCCGAGATATGTGGTCAAACGTTATTCTGGATGTTTCTGTGGAAGTGTTTTTGGATGAAACATTTCAGTAGGTGTACTGTGAGTCAAGCAGAATTGTCCCCCATAATATGAGCCTCATTCAATTAGTTGAAGGCCTGAATACAGCAAAAGACTAACCTCCCCTAACCAACTTGAACTACAGAATGGTCTCCAAACTGTTAAAAAATCTGCCCTGCAGATTTTGGACTAACCTGCCTCCGTAATTGCATGAATCAATTCCTTAGAATAAATCTTTTTCTACACATACATCCTATAAGTCCTGTTTCTCTGGAGAACACTAATACAAGCCCCACCCACTGACTCCTCACCTGCTTCATCCCTCCCACTACTCCCAGCCCTAGCCAACCTCTAAACTACTTTCCACCTCTGTAGAATTTCCCTATTCTGGACTTTCATAGGAATGGAATCATATAGTATATGGTCTTTCGTGATTGCTTCTTTCACATAGCATAATTTTTTCAAGGTTCATTTATGTTGTAGTTGTAATGTATCAGTACTTTTATTTATGCAGAATAATATTCCACTGTACAAATATATCACATTTTATTTATCTGGTTGTCTTAGTAGGTATCTAGGTTGTTTTTACTGTTTAGTCATTATGAATAATGCTGCTATAAACATTGGTGCAAGTTTCTGTGTCATATATGTTTTCATTTCTCTTGGGTATATACCTAATTGTGGAATTGCTGGGTATATGGTAACTCTATGTTTAATCTTTTAAAGAACTGCGAGACTGTTTTCTGGCTGCACCATTTCCAGCTGTTATTCCTGTCTGTAGTGTATGAGGATTCCAGTTCTTCCACATCTTTTTCAACACTTGTTATTTGACTTTTTCATCCACTCTAATGGGTAAGAAATGGTAACTCATTGTGGTTTTGATTTGTATTTCTCTGATGGCTAATGGTGGCAGGCATCTTTTCACAAACTTATTGTTGGACATTTGTATATCTTCTTTGGGGAAGTGTTTATTCAGATCCTTTGCTCATTTTTAAATTGGGTCATCTGTCTTTTTATTACTGACTTGTACAGATTCTTTATATATTCTAGATTCAAGTTTCTTATCAAATATATGATTTGAAGAATTTTCCCCAATTCCATGGGATGTTTTTCCACTTCCTTGATGGTATCATTTGAAGCAGAAGTTTCTAATTTTGATGAAATGCAATTTATCAATTTTTCCTTTTGCTATTCATACTTTTGATGCCATACCTACAAATCTTTTGTCAAATCTAAGGTCATGAATATTTGCAAGTATATTTTCTCCTAAGACTTTCATAGTTTTTTTTCTTACATTTAGGACTTTATCAATTTTGAATTAATTTTTGTATATGGTGTGAAGTAAGAACCCAATTTCATTGTTTTTTTTTAAAAATTAAGGTATCATTGATATACAATCTTGTGAAGGTTTCACATGAGCAACATTGTAGTTTCAACATGCACCCATGTTATAAAGTACCCCCCACAACCCCATTGCAATCACTGTCCAAAGCATAGTAAGATGCTATAGAGTCATTACTTGTCTTCATGCTATTACTGCCTTCCCTGTGGCATACCTAAATTGTGAGTGCTAATTATAATGCTCCTTGATCCCCTTCTCCCTGCCTCCACATCCACTTTCCCCTATGCCTTCCCTTTGGTAACTGCTAGTCCTTTCTTGGAGTCTGTGAGTCTGCTGCTATTTTGTTCCTTCAGCTTTGCATTGTTATACTTCACAAATGAGTGAAATCATTTGGTATTTGTCTTTCTCTGCTTGTTTCACTGAGCATAATACCCTCTAGCTCTATCCGTGTTATGGTTGCAAATGGTAGGATTTGTTTTCTTATGGCTGAAAAATATTCCACCGTGTATATGTTTGTCTGTATATGTTATCTTCTTTATCTGTTCATCTACTGATGGACACTTAGGTTGTTCCATATCTTGGCTATTGTAAATAGTGCTGTGATAAACATAGGGGTGCATATGCCTTTTTGAATCAGGGATCTTGTTTTCCTCAGGTAAATTCTAGAATTCCTGGGTCAAATAGTATTTCTACTTTTGGTTTTTTTTGAGTAACCTCCATATTGCTTTCCACAGTGATTGAATTAATTTACATTCCCACCAAGAGTGTAGGAGCGTTCCCCTATTTCCACATCCTCACCAGCATTTTGTTGTTTCTTGTCTTTTGTATGTCGGCCATCCTAACTGGTGTGAAGTGATATCTCATTGTGGTTTTAATTTGCATTTCTCTGATGACTAGGGATGTGGAACATCTTCTCATTTGCCTATTGGCCATTCGGATTTCTTCTTTAGAGAAGTGTCTGTTCACATACTGTTCCCATTTTTTAATTGGGTTATTTGTTTTTTGGGTGTTGAGGCATGTGAGCTCTTTATATATATTGGATGTTAATGAACTATCATATAAGTTGTTTATGAATATATTCTCCCATATTGTAGGATGCCTTTTTGTTTTGTTGATGGTGTCCTTTGCTGTACAAAAGCTTTTTTAGTTCATTGTAGTTCCATTTGTTCATTTTTGCTTATGTTTCCGTTGCTGGAGAAGATGTGTTCAGGAAGAAGTTGCTCATACTTATGTTTAAGAGATCTTTGCCTATATTTTCTTCTGGCAGTTTTATGGTTTCATGACTTACTTCAGGTCTTTGATCCATTTCAAGTTTACTTTTGTGTATGGAGTTACAAATAATCCAGTTTCAATCTCTTACATGTAGCTGTAGCTGTCCAGTTTTGCCAACACCGGTTGTTGAAGAGGCTATCATTTCCGCATTGTATATCCATGGCTTCTTTATCATATATTTTTTTCTTTTCTTTGTTTAAAATTTTTTATTAAGGTATTATTGATATGCACTCTTACAAAAGTTTCACATGAAAAACAATGTGGTTACTCCATTTACCATATTATCAAGTCCCCACCCATACCCCAATGCAGTCACTGTCCATCAGTGTAGTAAGAGGCCACAGATTCACTGTTTGCCTTCTCTGTGCTACACTGTTTTCCCTGTGACCCCCCTACACCATGTGTACTAAACAAAGTACCCCCTCAATCCCCATCTTCCTCCCTCTCAACCTGCCCTCCCACATCCCTCCACTTTGGTAACCACTAGTCCCATCTTGGAGTCTGTGAGTCTGCTGCTATTTTGTTCCTTCAGTTTTGCTTTGTTGTTATACTCCACAAATGAGGGAAATCATTTGGCACTTGTCTTTCTCTGCCTAGCTTATTTCACTGAGCATAATATCCTCCAGCTCCATCCATGTTGTTGCAAATGGTAGGGTTTGTTTCTTTCTTATAGCTGAATAGTATTCCATTGTGTATATGTACCACACCTTCTTTATCCATTCATCTACTGATGGACACTTAGGTTGCTTCTGTATCTTGGCTATTGTAAATAGTGCTGCAATAAACATAGGGGTGCATATGTCTTTTTGAGTCTGAGAAGTTGTATTCTTTGGATAAATTCCAATGAGTGGAATTCCAGGGTCAAATGGTATTTCTATTTTTAGTTTTTTGAGGGACCTCCATACTGCTTTCCGCAATGGTTGAACTAGCTTACATTCCCACCAGCAGTGTATGAGGGTTCCCTTTTTCCACATCCTCACCAGCATTTGTTGTTCTTAGTCTTTTCAATGCTGGCCATTCTTACTGGTGTGAGGTGATATCTTATTGTGGTTTAATTTGCATTTCCCTGATGATTAGTGATGCAGAGCATGTTTTCATGTGTCTGTTGACCATCTGAATTTCTTCTTTAGAGAATTGTTTGATCGGGAGTGCATTGAATCTGTAGATTGCTTTAGACAGGATGGCCATTTTGACAATATTAATTCTTCCTACCCAAAAGCATGGGATGAATTATTAGTGTTCTCTTTAATTTCTCTCAGGAGTGTCTTGTAGTTTTCAAAGTATAGGTCTTTCAGGTCTTGGTTAGGTTTATTCCTAGGTATTTTATTGCTCTTGATGGAATTGTTTTCCTGATTTCTCTTTCTGCTAGTTCATCGTTAGTGTATAGGAATGCAACAGATTTCTGTGTATTAATTTTGTATCTTGCAACTTTGGTGAATTCAGATATTAGTTCTCGTAGTTGTGGAGTGGATCCTTTAGGGTTTTTTTATGTATAATATCATATCATCTGCAAACAGTGACAGTTTGATTTCTTCCTTACCAATCTAGATGCCTTTTATTTCTTTGTATTTCTGATTGCTGTGGCTAGGACCTCCAGAAGTACGTTGAGTAAAAGCGGGAAGAGTGGGCATCCTTGTGTTGTTCCCGATCTTAAAGGAAAGGCTTTCAGCTTCTCACTGTTAAGCATAATGTTGTCTTTGGGTTTGTCATATATGGCCTTTATTATGTTGAGGTACTAGCCCTCTATACCCATTTTGTTGAGAGTTTTTATCATGAATGGATGTTGAATTTTGTCAAATGCTTCTTCAGCAGCTATGGAGTTTATCATGCAATTTTTGTCCTTCTTTTTAGTGATATAATGGATGATGTTGATGTATTTTCAAATGATATGCCTTCCTTGCATCCCTGTGATTAATCTCACTTGATCATGATGTTTGATCCTCTTGATGTATTTTCGAATTTGGTTTGCTAATATTTTGTTGAGTATTTCTGCATCTATGTTCATCAGGGATATTGGTCTGTAGTTTTCTTTTCTTGTGGTGTCTTTGCCTGGTTTTGGTATTAGAGTGATGCTGCCTTCATAGAATGAGTTTGAAAGTATTCCCTCCTCTTCTATTCTTTGGAAAACTTTGAAGAGAATGGGTATTGTATCTTCTCTAAATGTCTGTTAAAAACGAATGGTGAATCCATCTGGTCTGGGGATTTTGTTCTTGGGTAGATTTTTGATTACCAATTGCATTTCATTGCTGGTAATTGGTGTGTTCAGATTTTCTGTTTCTTCCTGGTCAGTCTTGGAAGGTTGTATTTTTCTAGAAAGTTGTCCATTTCTTCTAGGTTATCCAATTTGTTAGCATATACTTTTTCATAGTATTCTCTAATAATTCTTTGTATTTCTGTGGTGTCCATAGGGATTTTTCCTTTCTCATTTCTGATTCTGTTTTGTGTGTAGATTCTCCTTTTTTCTTCTTAAGTCTGGCTAGAGGTTTATCTGTTTTGTTTATTTCCTCAAAGAACCAGCTCTTGGTTTCATTAATTTCTATATTGTTTTATTCTTCTCAATTTTATTTATTTCTTCTCTTATCTTTATTATGTCCCTTCTTCTACCAACTATGAGCCTATATTGTTCTTCTTGTTCCAGTTTCAATAATTGTTAATTTAGACTCTTCATTTGGGATCGTTCTTCCTTCTTTAAATAGGCCTGGATTGCTATTTACTTTCCTCTTAGGACTGCCTTCACTGTGTCTCACAGTAGTTGGGGTGCTGTGCTGTTGTTTTCATTTGTCTCCATATTTTGCCTGATCTCTGTTTTAATTTGGTCATTGATCCATTCATTATTTAGGAGCATGTTGTCAAGCCTCTGTGTGTTTATGAGCCTTTTTGTTTTCTTTGTATAGTTTATTTGTAGTTTCATACCTTTTTGATCTGAGAAGTTGGTAGGTAGAATTTCAGTCTTTCTGAATTTGCTGAGGCTCTTTTTGTGGCCTTGTATTTGATCTATTCTTGAAAATGTTCCATGTGCACTTGAATAGAATGTGTATCCTGCTGCTTTTGAGTGGAGTGTTCTATAGATGTCTGTTAGGTCCATCTGTTCTGATGTGTTTTTCAGTGCCTCTGTCTCTTTACTTATTTTCTGTCTGGTTGATCTGTCCTTTGTAGTGGATGGAGTGTTCTATAGAAGTCTGTTAGGTCCGTCTATTCTCATGTGTTATTCAGTACCTCTGTCTCCTTACTTATTTTCTCTCTGGTTGATCTGTCCTTTGGAGTGAGTGGAGTATTGATGTCTCCTAACATAACATGAATGCATTATATTCTATTTCCCATTTAATTTTGTTAGTATTTGTTCACATATGTAGGTGCTCCTGGGTTGGGTGAAGAGATATTTATAATGGTTATATCCACTTGTTGGACTGACCCCTTTATCATTATGTAAGGTCCTTCTTTGTTTCTTGTTACTTTCTTTGTTTTGAAGTTTATTTTGTCTGACAAAAGTACTGCAACACCTGCTTTTTTCTCCCTATTGCTTGCATGAAATATCTTTTTCCATCCATTCACCTTTAGTCTGTGTATTTCTTTGGGTTTGAAGTGAGTCTTTTGTAGGCAGCATATAGATGGGTTTTGTGTTTTTATAAATTCTGTAACTCCATGTCTTTTGATTGGTACATTCAGTCCATTTACATTTAGGGTGATTATTGTATATATGTACATATTGCCACTGCAGGCTTTGGATTCATGGTTACCAAAGGTTTATGGGCAGCTTCTTTACTATCTAACAGTCTACCTTAACTCACTTATTACAATATTATAAACACAGTCTGATGATTCTTTTTTCTCTCCCTTCTTTACCTCCTCCACTATATGTTAGGTGTCATATATATATATATTTGTGTGTGTGTGAAGCTTTCTTTTTTTTATTAAAGTATTATTGATATACACTTATGAAGTTTTCACATGAAAAAACAATGTGGTTAGTATACACAATAATCAAGTTTCAATCTCATATGTAGCTGTAGCTGTCCAGTTTTGCCAACACCAGTTGTTGAAGAGGCTGTCATTTCCCCATTGTACATCCATTGCTCCTTTATAATATTCTTTTTCCTTTATTTCTTTTTAATTTTTTATTAAGGTATTATTGATATACACTCTTATGAAAGTTTCACATGAAAAACAAGTGATTACTACATTTACCCATATTATCAAGTCCCCACCATACCCCGATGAAGACACTGTCCATCAGTGTAGTAAGAGGCCACAGATTTACTGTTTGTCTTCTCTGTGCTACATTGTTTTCTCCATGAGCCCCCATACCATGTGCACTACACATACTACCCCTTAATCCCCATCTCCCTGCCTTTCGACCTGTCCTCCCACACCCCTCCCCTTTGGTAACCACTAGTCCCATCTTGGAGTCTGTGAGTCTGCTGCTATTTTGTTCCTTCAGTTTTGCTTTGTTGTTATACTCCACAAATGAGGGAAATCATTTGGCACTTGTCTTTCTCTGCCTGGCTTATTTCACTGAGCATAATATCCTCCAGCTCCATCCATGTTGTTGCAAATGGTAGGGTTTGTTTCTTTCTATGGCTGAATAATATTCCATTGTGTATATGTACCACACCTTCTTTATCCATTCATCTACTGATGGACACTCCCATATCTTGGCTATTATAAATAGTGCTGTGATAAACATAGGGTGCATATGTCTTTTTGAATCTAAGAAGTTGTATTCTTTGGGTGAATTCCAAGGGTGGGATTCCCGGGTCAAATGGTATTTCTATTTTCAGTTTTCTGAGGAACCTCCATATTGCTTTCCACAATGGTTGAACTAGCTTACATTCCCACCAGCAGTGTAAGAGGATTTCTCTTTCTCTGCATCCTTGCCAGGATTTTTTGTTCTTAGTCTTTTTGATGCTGGCCATCCTAACTGGTGTGAGATGATATCTTATTGTGGTTTTAATTTGCATTTCCCAAATGATTATTGATGTGGAACATCTTTTCATGTGTCTTTTGGCCATCTGAATTTCTTTGGAGAATTGTCTCTTCGTATCCTCCACCCATTTTTTAATTGGGTTATTTGCTTTTTGGTTGTTGAGGTTTGTGAGTTCTTTACATTTTTTGGTTGTTAACCCCTTGTCAGATAGGTCATTTACAAATATGTTCTCCCATACTGCAGGATGCCTTTTTTTTCTGTTGATTGTGTTCTTTGCTGTACAGGAGCTTTTTAGTATGATGTAGTCCCATGTGTGCATTTTTGCTTTGTTTTCCTCGCTCGATGAGACATGTTCATTAAGAAATTGCTCATGTTTATATTCAGGAGATTTTTGCCTATGTTATCTTCTAGTAGTTTTATGGTTTCATGACTTATATTCAGGTCTTTGATCCATTTTGAGTTTACTTTTGTGTGTGGTGTTAAACAATCCAGTTTCATTCTCTTACATGTAGCTGCCAGTTTTATCAACACCAGCTGTTGAAGAAGCTGTCATTTCCCCATTGTATTTCCATGACTCCTTTATCATATATTAATTGACCATGTATGCTTGGGTTAATATCTTGACTCTCTATTCTGTTCCATTGGTCTGTGGGTCTGTTCTTGTGCCAGTACCAAATTGTCTTATTATGGCTTTGTAGTAGTTCTTGAAGTTGGGAAGCGAGATGCCCCCTGCTTTATTCTTCCTTCTCAGGATTGCTTTGGCTATTCGGGTCCTTTTGTGGTTCCATATGAATTTTAGAATGATTTGCTCTAGTTCATTGAAGAATGCTGTTTGTATTTTTATAGGGATTGCACTGAATCTGTAAATTAGTTTAGGCAGGATTCCCATTTTAACAATATTAGTTCTTCCTATCCATAAGCATGGGATGTGTTTCCATTTATTCATATCTTCTTTAATTTCTCTCGTGCGTGTCTTGTAGTTTTCAGGGTATAGGTCTTTCACTTCCTTGGTTAGGTTTATTCCTAGGTATTTTATTCTTTTTGATGCAATTATGATTGGAATTGTTTTTCTGATTTCTGTTTCTGCTAGTTCATTGTTAGTGTATAGGAAGGCTACAGATTTCTGTATTTTAGTTTTGTACCCGCAACTTTGCTGAATTCAGATATTAGTTCTAGTAGTTTTGGAGGGTATTCCTTAGGGCTTTTATGTACAATATCATGTCATCTGCAAACAGTGACAGTTTAACTTCTTCCTTACCTACCTGGATGCCCTTTATTTATTTGTATTGTCTGATTGCTGTGGTGAGGACCTCCAGAACTGTGTTGAATAAAAGTGGGGAGAGTGGACATCCTTGTCTTCTTCCCAATCTTAAAGGGAAGGCTTTCAGCTTTTTTCTGTTAAGTATGATGTTGGCTGTGGCCTTGTCATATATGGCCTTTATTATGTTGAGGTACTTGCCCTCTATACCCATGTCATTGAGAGCTTTTATCATGAATGGATGTTGAATTTTGTCAAATGGTTTTTTGACATCTAGGAAGATTGTGTGCTTTTTGTTCTTCTTTTTTGTTGATGTGGTGGATGAGGTTGATTGATTTTCTAATATTGTACCATCCTTGCATCCCTGAAATAAATCATACTTGGTCATGATGTGTGATCTTTTTGATACATTTTTGAATTTGGTTTGCTAATATTTTGTTGAGTATTTTTCATCTATGTTCATCAGGGATATTGGTCTGTAATTTTCTTTTTTGTGGTTTGTTTGCCTGGTATTGGTATTTGAGTGATGCTGGCCTCATAGAATGAGTTTGGAAGTATGCTGTCTTCTTCTACTCTTTGAAAAACTTTATGAAGGATGGGTATTAGGTCTTCACTAAATGTTTGATAAAAGTCAGTGGTGAAGCCATCTGATATGGACATTTTATTCTTAGGTAGCTTTTTGATTACCAGTTCAATTTCATTGCTGGTAATTGGTGTGTTCAGATTTTCTATTTCTTCCTGGGTCAGTCTTGGGAGGTTGCATTTTTCTAAAAAGTTGCCTATTCTAGGTTATCCAATTTGTTACCATATACTTTTTCATAGTATTCTCTAATAATTCTTTGTATTTCTGTGGTGTCTGTAGGGATTTTTCCTTTCTCATTTCTGATTCTGTTTATGAGTGTAAACTCTCTTTTTTTCTTGATAAGTCTGGCTGGAGGTGTATATATTTTGTTTATTTTCCCAAAGTACAAGGTCTTTCTTTCATTGATTCTTCCTATTGTTTTGTTCTTCTTGATCTTTAAAATTTCTGCTCTAATCTTTATTATGTCTGTACTTCTATTGACTTTGGGCCTCATTTGTTCTTCCTTTTCCAGTTTCATTAATTGTGAGTTATGCTGTTCATATTGGATTGTTCTTCTTTCCTGAGGTAGGCTGTATTGCAATATACTTTCCTCTTAGCAGAGCCTTTGCTGCATCCCACACATTTTGTGGTGATGAATTATTGTTATCATTTATCTCCATATATTTCTTGGTCTCTGTTTTTATTTGGTTGTTGTTCCATTGGTTATTTAGGAGCATGTTGTGAAGCTTCCACGTGTTTGTGGGATTTTTCATTTTCTTTGCATAATTTCTAGTTTCATACTTTTATGGTCTGAGAACCTGTTTGGTACAATTTCAATCTTTTTGAATTTACTGCGGCTCTTTTTGGACCTTGTATATGATGTCCTCTTGAAAATGTTCCATGTGCACTTGAGAAGAATGTGTTTTCTGTTGATTTTAGGTGTAGAGTTCTGTAGATGTCTGCTAGGTCCATATTTTCTAATGTGTTGTTCAGTGCCTGTCTCCTACTTATTTTCTCTCTGATTGATCTGTTCTTGGAGTAAGTGGAGTGTTGAAGTCTCCTAGAATGAATGCATTGTGTTGTATTTCCCCTTTTAATTCTGTTAGTATTGTTTCACATATGTTGGTGCTCCTGTGTTTGGTGCATAGATATTTATAATGGTTGTGTATTCTTGTTAGATTCACCCTTTTATCATTATGTAATGTCCTTCTTTGTCCTTTGTGACTTTCTTTGTTTTGAAGCCTATTTTGTCTGGTACAAGTACTGCATCTCCTGCTTCCTATCTGCTTTGCAAGAACCAGTGGGCCAAGCACACAGGTATAAGCCTCTATGCTTTGCGTTTGTATTTGCTGTAGGTGGGGCTTCCCTCTGGCTGGCCTAATGCCAGGGCATGTTTTGTTAATTTGAGAGCCAGGTGTGAGTGACCAGGAGGGAGGTGCAGAGGCTGTATATCATGAAGCGGGGCCATGGAGTTGCATAGCCTGCCAGGGGGCTGGAGCGCCTGAAGATGGTTGAAGTTCCCAACCTGCTAAGCAAAGTGCACCCAGACAATTTTGTCTACCTGTCCTTTCTCCTGATCTGTAAGCTCTGTGTAATCCTTGCCCCTTTAGCAGCCCTCTTGCTGTTAGAAAGTCTCTCAGACTGCCTGTTTTTCTTTTGTCCCAGAGCAGCCGGATATGGATCTCTGTTTCCACAAGTGGCTGGAATCTCAGTCTCTCCAGGTATGCTGCTTGTCTTAGCTTTCCAACACCCCTAGTCACCAGAGCACCATGCAATGTAGGTTTGTTTGCCCAGAGTAGATCTCCCTAGCTAGATGTTCAGCAGTCCCTGGCCTCCATTCCTTCCCCACTCCATTTCTATTCCTCCTGCTGGTAAGCTGGAGTTGGGGAAGGGCTTGGGTTCTTCTGAGCCATGGCTTTGGTATGTTAACCTATTCTATGAGGTCTGTTTCTTTCTCCAGGTCTATACAGTGTGGCACAACCCTCTTTCCTGTCACTCTTTCTGGATTAATTGTATTAATTACATTTTCATATTATATGCAGTTTTAGGAGGAGGCCTCTGTCTCACCTCTCACGCTGTCATCTTTAATCTCTCCTGTTAGGTGTCATATTCTGTACTCTTTGTGTATCCCTTGACCAACTTTGTGGGTAGCTGATTTAATTTTGCATTTGGTCAATATTTAGTTCTACTTCATTGCTGTGGCTTTCTTTTCTCTGGTGATAGCTACTTGTTCTTAGGCACGCTTCCATCTACAGCAGTCCTTTTAATATACACTGTAGGGATGGTTTGTGGGAGGTAAATTCCCTCAACATTTGCTTACCATAGAATTGTTTAATCCTTCCTTCAAATTTATATGATAAATTTTCTGGGTAGAGTATTCTTGATTCTAGGCCATTCTCTTTCATTGCATTGAATATATCATGCCACTCCCTTCTGGCCTGTAAGGTTTCTGCTGAGAAGTCTGATGATAGCCTGATGGGTTTTCCTTTGTATGTGATCTTTTTTTTTTTTTTTATCTCTCTGGTTGCTTTTAATACTCTCTCCTTGTCCTTGATATTTGCCATTTTAGTTATTATATGTCTTGGTGTTGTCCTCCTTGGGTCACTTGTGTTTGGAGATCTGTGGACTTCCATGGCCTGAGAGAGTATTTCCTTCCCCAGCTTGGGGAAGTTTCCAGCAATTATTTCTTCAAAGACACTTTCTATCCCTTTTTCTCTCTCTTCTTCTTCTGATACCCCTGTAATGCAAATATTCTTCCCTTTGGATTGGTCACACAGTTCTCTTAATATTATTTCATTCCTAGAGATCCTTTTTTCTCTATCTGCCTCAGCTTCTCTGTATTCCTGTTTTCTGATTTCTGTTCCATTCACTGTCTCCTCTACCTCACCTTGTTTGCTTTTAAATCCCTCCATTATTTGTTTAATTTCAGTTATCTCCCTCCTGAATTCATCCCATAGCTCTTGAATATTTTTCTGTAGCTCAATTAGCATGTTTATGACTTTTATTTTGAATTCTTTTTCAGAAATATTGGTGATTTCAGTCTCACCAATCCCTCTTTCTGGTGTTTGAGGGATTTTGGTTTGAACAAGATTCTTCTGACTCTTCATGGTCCTGGAGCGATGGGAGTGTTTGCTGGTGATAGGAGTGGGTATCAGCTGGGAGGAAAAAGTCCCTTCTTGCTTGCTGGTCACTGTGCCTGTCTCTGCTGTCTGTGCATCCTAACCATGCATAGGGTGTGGCCTCTGGGTTAATCCCCCTAAACTGCCATGGGCATGGCAGCTCTCAGGATGGCCTAGTGTGATGGCGGGGGTCACGGGTGTTTGGCATGGGATCTGCCATGATAACAAAGTCCCTTTGTGGCTCCCATTCTCACCTCCTGTCTCTGCTATCAGTGCCAGTCAACTATGCACAGGGAGTATCATTTGGGTCTGGGCTGGTTAGCCGTGCACAGAGAAAAGTCTGCATTAAGCTGTGTAGTTGCTGTAGGTGGGGTTGCCCTCCTGCTGGTCTGCAGCAATGGCGGGGACATACAGTTTGCACATAGATTCCAGCAGGG
Source organism: Manis javanica (assembly GCF_040802235.1). Taxonomy (NCBI): domain Eukaryota; kingdom Metazoa; phylum Chordata; class Mammalia; order Pholidota; family Manidae; genus Manis; species Manis javanica. Next base: position 158,739,621 of record NC_133157.1, read on the forward strand.
TGGAAGGAGCGGCAGGCTGGGTATCACAGTGGCAGGCCTTGGGGCTGCATTGTCAACCAGAGGGATAGGGTGCCTGAAGCTCCTGAATGTTCCCTGCCTGCTGGGCTGAGTGTGCCAGGACGATTTTGTCCACCTGTTCCTGCTCGCATGCCCTTGCCCCCCTAGCAGCCCTCTGACTGTTGAGAGGTCCCTTAAAGTGCCTGTTTTTCTTTTGTCCCAGGGCAGCTGTTTGTGGAAACCTGCTTGCAGTCTTAGTCTCAGACTCTGTGTTTCAGCCCCTCTAATCTCCAGAGCACCATGCAATGTGGGTCTGTGCTCCTAGGATAGATTTCTAGGGCTGGGTATTTAGCAGTCCTGTGCTACCAACTCCCCACTCTGATTCTTTTTCTCCTGCCAGTGAGCTGGGATGGGGAAGTGCTTGGGTTCCACTGGGTCACAGCTTTTTACCTAACCCTTTTCCATGAGATGTTGACTTCTCCCAGATAGAGACTGGCTGGTGTACTGTTACTTCTGGTCACTCTTTTAGGAATAGTTGTATTTGCTGTATTTTCAAAGTATATATGGTTTTTTGAAGGAGATTTCTACCACACTACTCACACTGCCATCTTTTTCTATGGTGTCCCTCTTCATGTTTTTATTATCAGCAATAGCCACACCAGCAGGTTTGGTCAGCACAGCAATAGCATAACAGCTGAGCTCTGCATGCATGGCCTTACCCTATTGACAATTCATGTGGAGCTGCCTGGCTGGGCTAGAGGCAAATCTCTGATGTGTGCACCTGTGTTACTTGCAACTATTTGGAATGAATCATGCAGAGGGCTGTCCAGCAATCTGTGGCAGGCAGACATCCTTCATTTCTTACTGCTAAATAGTGATGTGTCAACAAAAGGTCAAAAGCCCCTTTTAGCTGTATTGTACAGGAAAGCATAAAATTTCTATTTCCATCAGAGAATATACTCAGTGTCTTAAATTATATGTATCATTCTTTCTCTAAAGGAAGAGATACTTTGCCTACATAGAAAGCAAAACTGAGTCAATAAAGGACATAATAAAGATTCAAAATAGAGATAATGACAACAAATACGGCAATATTGATGAGACAGAATACTTAGGTTTAATTTATGTATCATGCTATGGGATTTAGACAAAATGTCAAGAGAATTTCCTATTCTTGATTATAATATGCAAATTCTTGCTTTTATTCAATATCTCATTCTCCTTCCTTTTGTGTTTGGTACATTTGGGCTATATAAGCATTTCTAAAAATCTTTAGAGTTAAAAGTCTTTACAATTTTCAATTGAAATGGGTTTGTTGTTTGGCCACAATTGCCTTGCCCACTGTTTTCTTTTGGTAATGAAGAATACAAGCTTTTATCATGGAATTTTTCATACAACTCAGGTTCATAGAATATACAGCTGAATGTGTGCTGGCACAGGTATACTATGCGTAATGAATAGGACTCACTTCCTCAGGAAATAGCAACTATTTAAGAAAGGGAGTGAAGGGAAAGGAAGGGAAGGAAAGGAAGGCAAAAAAGAAAAAGGAGTAACTTCTAAGCCGAAGTTCAATTATGGAATATATACACAGGAGATTTTTTCCCCCTTTTTATTGTGAAGAATGTTTGAAAATTACATCCGATGGATCATGTATCATTCTTGACATTGTCGTAGAAGTAAATAGAAAATGAATGTTATTTTCTTTTCCTCTTAATATATGGTTTGACACCTTGCAAAAACATTTTCAGTAAGTTAAATTAAAGATAATAAGCTATTTCTTCATCTGTTTTGATTATTGTCATTACATAGGAAAGGGACAGCATTCCATGGAGTTGTTTCAAGTCTTTATCAGTATGCAACATGACATCTGGTGGCATTGGTGAGCTCACCTGATGGACCACAAAGAACCCTGATTTATGAACCTGTAATTGGGTTTCCAATAAACATTTGTCAAAATAATGTATTAGTTCAAACCAAAGCCTTCTTTATTTATTCATATAAAAGAGCACTTAACTTTCAACAAAGAGTTGCCTATCATCAAAAACACTCTATAAATGAATCAAATTTATGAAGACATGGTTCTAGAGGGTGACCGCTCAAAGACTATAGTTTATTTTAACTCTTTAGAGGACTTAGTGTTCTAACTTGCTTATTTTCAACATATTCTTTCACAGTTTTACTTTCAAATAATGTATATTTTAATATTCACTTGTTAAGGTACTTCTTACAGAATGAATCTAGTGACTTTTAAAAATGTTTAATTATGAAACTAACATATTATTTAAATATGAAATTAGCAGGTATCAATCTATAGCTATTTCAAATTCTTTTATGACAGTGTATTTTTATCCATTCTTATTCAGTTTACTTCTAAGTAAGAACAAAACATATATCGCCCTCAAGCTAGTTTGAAAAATGGTAAGGCTTCTGATAAGGGTGTTATCATTGATCTTTATTTTAAATATTTAAGCTGTTTTAATTGTTTACTCATCAATGGATTAGTCTTTGTTTCTGGTTGAAGTTCGCATCAACAACTAAAATGTGTAATTCCTACAGCATGTCTTTCTTGGAACCTTCACTTTGTAGAGTTGCTTATGAAGCATTACTAAAATAATATTAAATAATTAAATATTAAAATAATATTTAAGAGCCACTACCTTCTTTTTAGTATTAAAAATTTTTTTTTTACTATTTTGACCAATTTTAAGTATACAATTCACTTTTAACCAATTTTAACTATACAGTTCAGTGGCATTAAATACATTCACAATGTTGTATAACCATCACTACTATCTATTTCCAGAACTGACTCATCATCTCAGATAGAAACTCTGCATTCATTAAACAAGAACTCTCCATTTTTCCTTTCCCCCAGGTCCTGGTAACCTCTACTCTGGTTTCTTTATGAATTTGACTACTCTAAGTACCTCATATGTTTGAATTATATTATTTGTTCTTTTTTGTCTGGTTTATTTAATTTATAATGTTTTTAAGGTACATCCATATTGTAGCAGATATTAGAATTTCATTCCTTTTTATAGCCAAATAATGTCCCATTGTATGTATATACCACATTTTGTTTATTCAGTTATGTGTCCATTGGGATGTTTGGGTTGTTTCCACCTTTTGGTATTGTGAATAATGCTACTAAGAATATTTATGTACAAGTATCGGTTTGAGTCCCTGTTTCCAGTTCTTTCAGTGTAATTACTGGATCGTATGATGATTCAATGTTTAACTTTTTGAGGACCCTTACTATCTCCTTTACAGATTTATTAGAACTGTCATTCTTTCTATTAAGTATTGGGGTCATCCTAAGTCATGGTATTTTCTGAAAATCTTAATATTTAAACAGGTTAAGCTGTTTACATCAGTAAACATTGAAAGAGCACTGACCTTGTTCCAAGTGGAATGCTAGCCACTGAAGTCACAAAGATAAATAAAATAAGGTCCCTGATCTTAAGGGACTCTTATACTCCCCAAGTCTCAGAAAAATTCATTCAATGGTAATATTCTCAAGTCTGCTGTAAAACTTGGTGAGCTTTATTTGGATTAAGAAGCAGAAATAAGTTTTTCATACTTTTGTTATCCATTTAACAAAAAATTTGAAACTATTAAAATTATGAACTACATTTTTGGTAAAGAAAGGTTGATCCTGAGTAATCTTATGATCAGATCCTGAATAATTTTGTGAGTGGAGGTTGTAAAAAGGGGTTTAATTATATAGTAATTCCTATCTTTCATATGGTCTGAATAAGAAGGAATCTCAGCCTAGGGTCTGTGAGAAAGAAGTTAGAGAAGGGAAATTGAGGGCTTTAAGGTAAACTGAGGGATTCCCACTGGTGTATTTTCAGCCCAGAATCTGAATGAAAGCTTAATACAGGGAGGAGTGGGACAAGGTTCACTACTACTTTAGAAGAATAGTGATTAATTTTGAGAAATGTCGTAAGGCAATGGTCTTACTTAGTGTATTTGTTCATGGGACCTCTGGGCCTTCGAACTCCCTAAGGTAATCTTTCAGTTTGGATTCTGATGTTTGGTATTTCTAAAGATTTGGGTTTGAGATAAGAATCCCCCTGTAGGCTTCACCTGAAATAGAATTTGAGAATTTATTGTTGTCTGTTCTGGCTCTTGGGAGGTCTCAGTAATGTTTTTCTATTTTTAATACACAATTTTAATGCATATATATTCAGTCTATAGGTCTGAACAATGCATATGTTCAATTTATTGGTATTTGAACTTCTTAGCCTAAATGGCTAAGATTTAAAAAGCATATCTAGAGCTCATTTTTGGAGAAAAAAATAAATTATTTTTCCCCTGTCATCTTATAGTACATGTAAGGCTAGTGAGCTGTTCCCTATTTGAAATACAAATGCAAACTGTGGGGTTATTCCTCTTTAAATTAATGTTCAAGTGTATTGGGGCCCGGGCACTTATACCCTGGCCCTGTGCTGGGCCTTGAGTATATACACTGGCTGATATCTGGTGATCTGGACTGAGTTTATTTGATCACATGCCCTCTTCCACTTCCCCCTATAAATAATTGTACTAGGCCTTGAGTTTATAATATGGGTCTTTTACTTATCACAGTCTACCTTCAAATAACATTATGCCATTTCGTAGGTAATATAAGAATCTTACAATAGTGTAATTCCATTTCTCCTCTCCCATCATTTGTGTTATTGTTGCCATTCATTTTATTTGGATATGATTGTAAACCCTGCAATAAATTACTATTTTGGCTCTAAACAATTATCTTTTTAAAAACTTAAATAAGAAAAATTTTGTATTTACTCCACTATTTACCATTTCCAGTGGTCTTCTTTCTTTTCTGTTTATCTATGTTTTCATCTATTATCGTTTTCCTTATGTTTGAAGAACTTCCCTTAAAAAAACCTTGGAGTGCAAGTCATTCTCATCTTTTGCTGTCACTTAAAAAAAAAAAGATTTATTGAGGTAAAATTGACATACAACAAACTACCCATATTTGAAGTGTATAATTTGTTATATTTTGACATAGGTATACACCTGTGAAACCATTTTCAAAAATGAGGTAGTAAACATATCCATCCAAAACGTTTCCCCTGTGCCCTTATGTAATCTCTTTCCAAACTCTCCCTACCTTCTGTTACAAGTAACTGGTGAGTTGTTTTCACTACAGATTAATTTGCATTTTCTAGAATTTTATTTACATGAAATTATATAATATGCACTTTTTTATTACATTCACCTTTATTATCGAGTCCTCCCCTCATACCCCATTTCAGTCACTGTCCATCAGTGTAGTAAGATGCCACAGACTCCCTATTTGTCTTCTCTGAGCTATACTATCTTCCCCGTGACCCTTCCACACCATGTGTACTAATCATAATACCCCTCAATCCCCTTCTCCCTCCTCCCCACCCCCTTCCCCCACCCCTCCTCTTTGGCAACCACTAGTCCCTTCTTGGAGTCTGTGAGTCTGCTGCTATTTTGTTCAGTTTTGCTTCGTTGTTATACTCCACAGATGAGGGAAATCATTTGGTATTTGTCTTTCTATGCCTGACTTATTTCACCGAGCATAATACCCTCTAGCTCCATCCATGTTGTTGCAAATATGCACTCTTTAAAAAAACTTCTAGCTTCTTTCACTCAGCAAAATTATTTGAGATTTATCCATAGTTCACCAATAGTAATGCTGAGTAGTATTTTATTATATCACAATTATTTATTCATTCATACATAGATGGACATTTGATTGTACCTAGTTTTTGGTTATTATAAATGGAACTGCTTTGAACACTTGTGTACAAGTCTTTATATGGACATAAAATTCCTTTTCTTTTGAGTAAATACCTATGAGTGGAACAACTGGATCCTATAGTGGTTGTATGTTTATTATTCTAAAAACTGACAAAATGTTTTCCAAAAAATGATTTCATTGTTCTACATTCTTACCAGTGGTTCATGAGATTTCCAGTTGTTTCAGATCTTTGTCAACACTTGGTGTGGTCAGTCTTTTTAATGTTAGACATTCTAATTGATGTACAATGATCTCTCATAGTGAATTTAATTTGGAAGTAATTAATCTACAATATAATAATATATTAAAAGGAAAATATCAAGGAAAGAATCGAATAAACTTCTGTAAATGCCTTCTAAGTGATAAGTATACCAAGTTAAAATCATATAAATTTGAATTGATAGCAATATTTGGTAGCACCTATCTATGTGAAAGACATTTTCAAAGATAAAAATCTATAAAATCTCTTACAGATCAATATTAACATATATATTTGAAATTTTTAAAGTTTCATTTTTATACTGATACATAATTCATATATCATAAGATTCATCATTTTAAAGCATTAAATTCTGAAGTTTTAAGTATTTTCACAAGGTTGTATAATTATCTGATTCCAAAACATTAACATTAGCAATCGAGAAACCCCATAACCATTTGCAAAAACTCTGGCCGTTCAGTGGGTTGCCTTTTCATGTTGATGATGGTTTCTTTCATTATGTAGAAGCTTTTTAGTTTGATCTAATCTCATTTGTTTATTTTTACTTTTGATCAATTGTGTTTGAAGTCAGACCCACAAAAATATCACTTGGACCAATGTCAAGGAGCTTGTTACCTATATTTTTTTCTAGGAATTTTATGGTTTCAGGCCTTACAATCAAGTCTTTTTTAGTTAATTTTTTGTATGATATAAAATAGTGGTCTAGTTTCATTCTTCTATATGTAACTGTCCAGTTTTCCCAGAACCAATTATTGAAGAGATAGTCCTTTCTCCTATTGTATACTGTTGGTTCCTTTGTCATAAATTAATCAATCATACATGTGTGGGTTTAATTTTGAACTCTCAAATCTGTTCCATTAATGTGCATGTTTTTTTATACCAATACCATACTGTTCTGATTATTATAGATTTGTAGTATAGTTTAAGATCAGGAAATGTGATACACCGATTTGGTTCTTCTGTCTCAAAATTGCTTTGTTTATTTGGGATCTTTTGTGGTTCTGTACAAATTTCAGAATTATTTGTTCTAGTTTTGTGAAAAATGCCTTTGGAATTTTGATAAGGATTGTAATCTGTAGACTGGGGTAGTATGGCCATTTTAGCAATATTAATTCTTCCTATGTATGAGCATGGAATATCTTTTCAATTATTTGTGTCCTCCCTCTTCAATTTCTTCCATCAGTGCCTTACAGTTTTCAATGTACAGGTCTTTTGCCTTCTTGGTTAAGTTTATTCCTATATGTTTTATTCTGTTTGATGCAATTATAAATGGGATTTCTTTCTTAATTTCTTTTTTTGATAATTCATTATTAGTGTATAGAAATGCCACAGATTTCTGTATGTTGACTTCGTATTCTTCTACTTTACTGAATTCATTTATTAGTTCTAACAGTTTTTGGAGTCCTTTGGGTTTCCTATATAGAGTATTATGTCCTCTACAAATAATAATAGTTTTACTTTTTCCTTTCTCATCTGGATGCCTTTTTTTCTTTTTCTTGCCTCATTGCTATGGCTAAGATTTATAATACTGTGTTGAGTAAAAGTGGGAATAGTTAGCATCCTTGTCTTTTTCATGATCTTAGACAAAAAGCTTTTGTATTTTCACCTTACAATATGATGTTAGTTGTGGGTTTGTCCTATGTGGCCTTTGTTATGTTTAGGTGTGTTCCCTCTATACCCACATAGTTGAAAGTTTTTATCAGGAACAGATGATGAATTTTATGTAATGCTTTATCTGCACCTGTTGAGATGATCATATGATCTTTATCCTTCATTTTGTTAATGTGATGGATTACATTTATGGTGTGTGATCCTTTTAATATGTTTTTGAATTCAGGTTGGTAATATTTGACTGAGAATTTTTGTATCCATCTTCATCAGTGATATTGGCCTGTAATTTTTTATATTTTTGGTGGTATCTTTTTTTGGCTTTGGCATCAGGGTAATGCTTGAGTTTGGGAATATTCCTTCTTCAATTTTTGGGAGGATTTTGAGAAGTAAGGTATTAAATCTTTGAGTGTTTGATAGAATTTACTGGTCAACCTGTCTGGTTCTGGAATTTGATTTATTGTGAGGTTTTTGATTATTGATTCAATCTCCTTCCTTGTAATTAATCTACCCAGACTTTCTCTTTCTTCATGATTCAGTCTTCAAAGATTGTATATTCCTAGGAATTACTCATTTCTTCTAGGTCGTTAAATTTGTTGGATTATAATTATTTGTAGTAGGCTCTTATGATTCTTTGTATTTCTGTGGTGTCAGTTGTAACTTCTCTTAATTTCTGTTTTGTTTATTAGAGCCCTCTCTATTTTTTTCTTTGTGTCTAGCTATGGGTTTGTCAATATTATCTTTTCAAAGAACCAACTCATAGTTTCATTGATTTTTGTATTGTTTTTTTAGTTCCTGTTTCATGTGTTTATGCTCTGCTCTTCAATATTTCATTCCTTTTACTAACTTTGAGCTTTGTTCTTTTCCTGGCTCCTTTAGGTGTCAAGTTAGATTGTTTGTTTGATATTTTTCTTGTTTCTTGAGGTATTCTGTATTGCTGTGATCCCTCCTAGAACCACTTTAGCTGTATCCCAAAGGTTTTGGTATGTCATATGCTGTTTTCATTTGTATCTAGGTGTTTTATCATTTCTTCTTTGATTCCTTTGATGATTTTTTCTGTAGCATGTTATTTAAGCTCACATTTTTGTGTTTTCTCTAGGTTTTTTTTTGTACTTGATTTCTAGTTCTCCATTGTAGTTGGAGAAGATGCTTGATATGATTTCAATCTTCTTGAACTTACTGAGACTTATTTTGTGGCCTAACATGTGATCTATTTTGGAGAATGTTCCATGAGCCCTTGAGAAGAATATGTATTCTGTAGCTTTGGGATGGAATGTTATATATATATATATATATATGTTAAGTTCATCTGGTCTAGTGTGTGATTTAAGGCTGATGTTTCCTTTTTAATTTTCTGTTGCATGATTTATCCATTGGTGTAAGTGGGGTGTTAAAATTCCCTAGTATTATTATTGCATTAATGTCAACTTCCCCCTTATGTCTGTTAATATTTGCTGTATTATGTATCTTGATTCTCCTATCTTGGGTGCATATGTATTTATGTTATGTCTTTTTGGATTGACACCTTTATTGTTATGAAATTTCCCCTTTGTCCATTGTTACAGTCCTTTTTTTTAAGTCCTTTTTTTTCTGTTATGAGTATAGCTACACCAGTTTTCTTTACCATTTTTTTGGAATATCTTTCTCCATCACTTTATTTTAAGTCTGTTTGTGACCTCCTATCTGAAATTAATCTCTTGTAGGTAACATAGAAGATTTTGTTTTTTAGTCCAATTAACAACTCTGTCTCTTTTGATTGGAGAGTTTAGACCATTTACATTTAATGAAATTTTTGATAGGTATGTACTTTTTGCCATTTTGTTAATTGTTTTCTGGCTTTTTTCTTGTTTTTCTTTATTCCTTTATTCTCTTTCTTTTTCTTGTGGTTTGAAGGCATTCTTTGGTGATATATTCAGATTCCTTTTTTTGATTTTCTTCTATGTATTTACTGCAAGTTTTTGCTTTGTGGTTACATTGAGGTTCATATATAACTTCCATTTATAATGGTCTGTTATGATTGATAGGAACTCAGTTCTGAACACATTCCAAAATGTTACATACCCACCATGTTTTATATTTTTTATGTCACATTTTAAAATCTTTTTTATGCATCCCTTAACTAATTAATGTAGTTTTAGTTAATTTATTATTTTTGTCTTTTAACCTTCATATTTGCTTTATATGTGCTTGATCCACTACTTTTTCTATGCCTTTACCTTTTCCAGTGATATTTTTACTTTTGTTTGTTTTCTTGTTAGTAACTCATGTCATTGCTTTTCAGTTTAGAGAAGTCCTTTAAATTTCTTGTAAGGCCAGGTTAGGGGTGATGAACTTTAGTTTTTGCTTATCTGGAAAACTCTTAACCTTTCCTTCAATTCTGAGTGATAACCTTTCCAGGTAGAAAATTCTTGGTTGGATTTGTCATGCCACTCTCTTCTGGCTTACACAATTTCTGCTAAAAAAATCTGCTGATAGCTTTATGGGGCTTTCCTTGTATGTAATATGTCATTTTTCTCTTGGCTACTTTTTTAAGATTCTCTCTTTAACTTTTTACCATTTTAACTATAATGTGTCTTGAAATGTAGCTTTTCATGTTGATGTTATTTGGCTGGGCTTCCTTTATCTGTATGTCTGTTTCCTTCCACAGATTAGAGCATTCTCAGCCATTATTTCTTGAAATATTTTTTTTTGCTCTTTATCTTTATCTTCTCTTTTTGGGACCCATACAATGTGAATGTTATTTTGCTTGATGTTGTCCCAGAGGCCCCTAAAGTTATCTACATTTTAAAAAATTATTTTTTTCTTTATACTGCTCTTAGATTCTATTGCTTTGTCTTCCAGCTCACTTATCTGATCTTTGGCTTTAACCAGTCTGCTTTTGAACCCCTCCAGTGTATTTCTCAGTGCAGTGATTGTATTCAATTCTATAACTTCTGTTTGGAACTATCTTATATTTTATGTCTCTAGTTAATGGTTTCAGTGTGTTTATCTGTTCTTCTCCTGAGTTTGGTGAGTGTCTGTATGACCATTACTTTGAACTCCTTATCAGATAGACTGCTATTTCCATTTAATTAATGTCTTTTCCTGATGTTTTGTCTTGCTCTTTTATTTGGAACATATTCCTCTACCTCCTCATTTTGCCTGACTCTCTGTTTGTTTCTACATATTAGGCAAATCAAGTGCTTCTCCTAGTATTGAAGGAGCAGTGTTGTATAGGAGATGTCACATACTGCATAGAAGTGCAGTCTCCCCTGACCACCAGAGCTAGGTGCTCAGTGGTTGTTCCCTGTGAGGGCTTCTTGGGCCCTGCTGTACTGGAGCTGTGTCTACAGCATGGGGATGTTTCCTGGTAAGGCTGAATTTTGAAGCTGCACTGGGATGTGAGTGTCACCCAACCTGGCTGTGATGCATGGTGGTGCCTCAGTGGTTGATGGGGTTCTCACTGAATGTGCCCATCAGCTCTAGCAGCTTAGAGGGATAATTCCAAAATGCCAGTCTTAACAAGGTAGGATGGAGTTGTAAATATGGCACCTGCCAGTGTCTCTGTCCCTGGAGAAAGTCCCAATGGTTTATTGCCTTTCCAGCAGGTGCTTTAAGAATAGTAAGTGGGTTTAATTAACATATGGTCTAGGCCCTTTTCAAGTTGATGTCTTTGTGGTGGGTCCTGGGATAGGTAAGTCTGTACATGAGCCCTTTATGAATGGGTTCTACTTCATTCATAGGAGATATATGATTGTCCTGGATATGAGCTGTGTTGGTTTTCAAAGCCTGGCACTTAGTAGGCTTGCTTTTCTTATGTAGGATCTATGGGTCAGGTTGTCTGATGAGCATAAACCCTCACCTCAGGGGAAAGTTCCGTATTTTTGAGAGATCCCTCTTGATTGTGGATCACCATGCCTGGGGATAATTTTTTCTGGTGAGATGTTCTCTCTGCCTCTTCTACCCACCTTGATGTCATCTTTTTATCCTTTGCTGTAAAGGTTTGTTTATCCAGTTTTCTGGTCATTTCAGAAGAAATTATTCCATAGGTAGTTGTCTTTTTGTTGTGTTCATGGGAGGGAATAATTTCAGGATCTTATTATGCTATCATCCTGAACCCAACTTCTTGCTTCTAATAATTTTTTACTGGTACCATAGGATTTTCTATATACAAGATAAAGTCATCTGCTATAGAGATAGTTTTGCTCCTTCCATTCCTCTGTAGATACCTTTTTAAAATTTCTCTTCCTTGTCTAATTGCCTTGACTAGAACTTTCAATACAGTGTTAATAGAAGTGGTAAGAGCAGACATTGTTGTCTTTTCCATCATCTTAAGGGAAAAGCTCAATCTTTCACCATTAGTTATGATTTTAGCTGTGGGATTTTTTAAAGGATCCCTGTTATGAGGTTGAAGAAATTCCCCACTATTACTAGTTTGTTGAATATTTTCATTATGAAGGATAATGTGTTTTGTTAAGTGCTTTTTCTTTGTCTATTGTTATGATCTTGTATTTTTTAAAAACCCATATTCTATTAATATGGTGTATTATATTGTTTGATTTTTATTTGTTGAACCAACCCTCCTTCCTGGGATAAATATCTTGATTGTGGTTTATTTTTCAATTTTGCTTATTTTGGTTTGCCAGTATTTTGTTAAACATTGTTTGTATCTGTATTCATAAGAGATATTGGTCTGTAATTTTCTTCTTTTTTGTAATGTCTTTGTTTTTGGTATCAGGGTAATACTGGCCTCATAGAATGAGTTAGGAAGTGTATCCATTGCTTTTTTTCTTAGAAGAGTTTATAAAGAATTGATGTTAATTCTTCCTTAAACATTTGGTAAAGTTTACCAGCAATTCCATTTGATCTGGATTTTCTTTGTGGGAAGTTTTTTTTTTACTAACTTTATCTCTTTACTCACTGTAAGTCTATTAAGATCTTTGAATTTCTGCTTGAGTTAGTTTTGGTGGTTTTCTGTCTTTCTAGGAAATTTTCCATTTCATTTATATGATTTGTTGTCATACATTTGTTCATTATATTTCCTTATAATCCTTTATATTTTTGTATGGTTAGTAGTCATGTTTCCTCTTTCATTATTGAAAAGTTTTATAATAATAATAGTTTACATTTGTGAATAGTTTTAGACTTTAACAACTTTTATGTACACTATTTGAGCACCTGATGACTGTGAATAGCTTTTAAATTATTATAGTCACAGAAGAGAAACTCTAGGTTGCTAGCAAATTATGTAAGTAGACTATTACTCATTTTGATGTTTAAAAAAAAACCCTTAACTTTAACTAATGAGTACTTTGTATATAACCATAGACTAGCATACTGTGTGATTTTATAGTATATGTAGCATAATGGTTAACAGTACAGGACTCTGAAGCCCGACTGACTGAATTCAAATATCTGCCTCATCATAACCTCTCCATGCCTCAGTTTCCTCATCTGTAAAATAAGAATAAGTAATAGTATTAATCCTTGTAAGGTTGAATAATGATTAAATTAAGTACTATATGTAAAGTATGTTTATAGACAGTAAGTTTACATACTGTTGTTTTTATTCTTAACAGTAGTAGTACTTCATTATTATTGTTATCTGTTATTTTTAAAATAGCATTTTTTTCTGATCATAAAGTGATGCCTGTTTATTGTGGAAAATACAAATAATTCTTAAAAAGGAAAAGAAAATCACTTATAGTCCTACCCCTTGAAATAACTGTAACTAACCTCTTAGTATATACATCCAGACTTTTCTCATTATTACCATGTGAGTTTTCTTTTTATTAAATAAAAAATGTGGGATTAAACTATATATATATATATATATATATATATATATATATATATATATATGTTTTGTATTGGTTGTTTCAGGTGTAAACTTATGGAAGAAAATATATTTTGGCCTACTGAGGTTTCCAGCTCTGTAGGTTACTAATTGTATAACCATAGGCAAATTTTATCTTTCTATGCCCTAGTTTCCACATCTGCAAAATAGGATGATTGTTAAATGAAATCAAATGATGTTGTGCATGTGAATGTCCTAGCTTACTTGGTATATTGTTATTAGGTAAAAGTTGGGGGACCAACTTGAAAATATAGGTATAGTAAAAGTAGGTGGTAGATAAGTTTCCCATGGCTAACAAACAAGACTAAGGAATTATGAAAAAAATTCTTTTCTCTAAAAATGGTTTTATATAAGAGTTCTTATATAGTGACTGAATCTAATATGTGTAATTTCCCAGCAAACTATGCTGGTATAGGAGATAAATCCATTGGCTAGTCAAATAATATGAATTAGTTATTTCTTATTTCAGTTTTAACAACTACAGAATCAGTGAGATAGATACTACTTTAAAATTAGTTGGTGAGGGAAATGTATAGGAATTAGGGCTGTTGGGGTACCTGTGGTATGGAATTGGAAATGTGACTGACAAATCTGTATCATGCAATCACAATGATGAAGGAGAATGGGTATTGATGAGAGGAAGAAAGGATGAGTGTGGGTGAGACAAATATTGATGAAGATATCAACAGATTCAGAAGCCTTGGTTTCTCTTGAAGGATGGATACAAGTTTGGCTCCATGCAGGGATCTCTTGTATATTCAAACCCCAGACCAGATATTTGGGTAGTGGAGAGGTGTTTGTGTTAGAAGGGTGGGATGTTGATAAATATCTATTCTAAAAACCAGTTGTTCTTAAAAATGAAGAACTTCTAAGGGAATACTAATGACCAATATTTACTGAATGCTTTCTTTGTATAATACACTATTATAAGTCGTCAGAATATTCTTAAGTATTAATTCATTAATCTTCAGTTTTATTTGATAGCTATTATTGTTGTTCTTATTTTCAGAAAAAGAAATTGAAGCACATATAGATTAATCATTTTGCTCAAAGATCTTCCAAAGAAACCATGTAGTTTGGCTCCCAGAGCCACACTTTTAACTATTATGCATACTGCCTTTCAAGAGTTTCAGGGGTCCTCTGAAGGAGGGGATAAAGAAGGTATGTTATGGTTAGAAGGTGAGGGGTGCAGAGACCAGTTCCACAAACCAGCTGAGCCAGAGAGGAGTGGGTGAAGAGATTAAGAAAACACAGAGATAGCAAGAAAGACACAGAAACCAAAGTTGGGATCAGGAGGGAGGATCACTGACCACTGGTGGTAGTACAGTGGTGCAGTTTTACTTCAGAGCACTGCTCATATACACAGGCTCACTTCCTGTGAGCTGCCCACCATGATGTCACTTATGGTGTTGTCACTTCCGGCTCTCAGACCCAGTGATCTCATTTCTGGCCCTCCACAGAGGAGTATGGCTAGTTGCCCAGCCCAATATCAATTTTACTTTTCCATCTTAGGAATAGAATGCAATTATTAATAAGCATATTGCTGCCCAGATTTAAAACATAGAAAACAAAGCAAAATAAAAAATCTTTCCCTTGCAGCTAGTTGTGGCCATGCTTACTAACTTAGCTAAATAAATACAGAGGAAGCCTTGTATGAGACCTATGGGAAATATAAAGGGAGGGAGTGTGTTCTTAGTGTACTTCCTTTCCTCTTACTGCTCTCTTGAAATACATGAGATGGCTGGAGTTCTAGTAGATATGTTGCCCCATGAGGTGACCTGGAAAATGGAAACAACATGCTGAGGAAGGCAGAGTAACACTATGGAACTCTATAGCAGTTATAGACTGCTACTTATGCACTTCATTTATGAACTTCATTTATAAGAGCAAGAAATAAGTTTTTATCTTTTTTAAACAATGTTATTTTGGTGTTTACTGTTAGATGTAGTTGAATCTAATCTTGAATGACACAGGAGAAAATAGAACTGATAAGGCATAACTCAGCTATTACAAAGGGACATTCTGAGATTTACCAAATGAAGTAACCTCTACTTGGCCTCTGTTTGCTTTATCCTTTTGGCAGCCTCCCTTGGCAGCTTTTCTTATGTTTGCCTTCTATGGATGGAGTTCCTCAAGTCTTGGTTTTAGATCTCCTTCTCTTCTCTGGATATTTCTTTCCTAGGTAATGTAATCTATTGCCATGACTTTACATATATGTTCTATGTTGGTGATTTCCCCATTTCTGCCATTAGCATAGACCCGTCTTTTATATGTATAGCTGTCTACTTGACATCTCCCTTTGCATGTTTCTCAGGCATTTCAAAGTTAATATGTCCCAAATGGAATTTTAAACCCCATCTCTACTTTGTCATCCTTGCTGTTTACCTGTTTTTGCTTTAAACTTCTTCTAAGTAAACAACACCATCATTCAAGCCAGAAATCTATGCATTATCAGCAATTCTTTCCTCTCTCTCAACCCTCACTCCTCCCATTCAATCCAACAGTAAGACCTGCAAAGCTTATCCCCAAAATGTATTTTGAATCTGTTTACAGTTCTCCATCCCTGTTGCCAATGATCTTAGTCAATCCACCATCATTTCTTGCAAAAACTACAATAATGGTATCAGACTGGGTATTTTATTTCTTATCTCCTTCCAGTCAATTTCCTTCTATGAGGGAGAGTGAATGGTGTTATGAATACGTAAATAGGTTTATGTTAGTCCACAGCTTAAAACACTTTATTTCCTATATTGTATTTATAAATAAAATTAAAACTTTGTGTCCTGGACTGTGATATTTTACATGTTCTACCCTATGATATATTTCTAACCTCAGTGTTATTCCCTTTGGTTGTTTTACTGTACCTGCTACGATCTCCTTTTAGGTCTTTAGAAAGCATGTTTTGATGCTTTAGCACTTTTGCTCATGTTATCTGCTTGGAGTGCTTTTTCATGTGATTTTTTCCCCATGATTAGCTCTTTTTAATCCTTCAAAATTCAGCTTAAGTCCTCAGAAAGTCCTTTCCTGGGCACTATTGCTAAAAATCATCCCCATCCAGGCACTGTTATTTTCTATTACAGTGCCTTATTTATTTATTTATTTATTGTTCTTTTGTAGTACCTTTCTTACCTTATAATTATATTATGTTTACTGGAATATAACCAAACTTTACCACTATGTGACCAGTGTCTGACACTATTTGTTAAATGAATGATTGAATGAATCTATCTGGAAGTCCTCAGAGATTCTAGAGAGATCTGTGAAATCTGAGGTCAAATGGCCATATGTATTTGGTAGCATTAAACAATATTTGTGCTGTGTTGTGCAGAATACATTTGATGGTCTGGGACTTCTGTTTGCACTAAATTGCTATCAGGAAATGTAACTGGGGACTGAGTGGTTTTAGAGACTGCCATTTTGACGTACCTCTGCTAAATCATTATTAGAGAAATTGGGTTACACACTACCCTATTTACAGTGTGGTTGTAGTTTGGTAAGGCCAAGTCCATGGCTGGCCTTCTGTGTCTTAGGTTCTTCTTTAGCTCTGTAGTGGTGAGACAAAAGCACTCCTGTCTTTCTAAAGCTGATGAAGAACAGACTTCTTCCCTGGAATGGGGCCGAATGGTAATGTGCCTCTAAGGACTGCACTGAGTCAACCTTTAGAGCAAGGTACCGTCAAAGCTAATTAAAATTACACTATTTCATAACACTGCTTACAGGCAAAGACATACACCAGGAAACTGAAGAAAGGGAGCTGGCTGCCCAATGAACAGCAGCCTGGTTCTGCCTTGAACTGTTTGTTTAGCACTGCATGGAAACAGAGCCCTTGTTTGTTTATTATACCTCTGGCTTCGCCTCTGTGTCTGACTTACTGATAAGATGCCTGTATATGTCTCAGAGTTTTCCATCTTCAGACTGAAAATTAAGATAACACCTGTTTCCCTGTTGCTTCCTTGAAAGAAAAGATTGGTGATATCTTTTTTATTTTATTTTATTTTTTAATTTTGGTATAATTAATCTACAGTTACATGAGGAACATTGTTTACTACACTCCCCCCATCACCAAGTCCCCCCCATTACAGTCACTGTCCATCACGTAGTAAGATGCTGTAGACTCACTACTTGTCTTCTCTGTGTTGCACAGCCCTCCCCGTGCCCCCCCCACACTATACATGCTAATTGTAATGCCCTCTTTCTTTTTCCCCACCCTTATCCCTCCCTTCCCTCCCATCCTCCCCAGTCCCTTTCCCTTTGGTAACTGTTAGTTCATTCATGGGTTCTGTGTTTCTGCTGTTGTTTTGTTCCTTCAGTTTTTTCTTTGTTCTTCTGCTCCACATATGAGTGAAATCATTTGGTATTTGTGTTTCTCTGCCTGGCTTATTTCACTGAGCATAATACCCTTTAGCTCCATCCATGTTGTTGCAAATGGTAGGATTTGTTTTCTTCTTATGGTTGTGTAATATTTCATTGTGTATATGTACCACCTCTTCTTTATCCGTTCATCTACTGATGGCCACTTAGGTTGCTTCCATTTCTGATCTATTGTAAATAGTGCTGCGATAAACATAGGGGTGCATCTGTCTTTTTCAAACTTGGCTGCTGCATTCTTAGGGTAAATTCCTTGAAGTGGAATTCCTGGGTCAAATGGTATTTGTATTTTGAGCATTTTGAGGAACCTCTGTACTGCTTTCCACAATGGTTGAACTAATTTACATTCCCACCAGCAGTGTAGGAGAGTTCCTGTTTCTCCACAATCTTGCCAACATTTGTTGTTGTTTGTCTTTTGGATGATGGCGATCCTTACTGGTGTGAGGTGATATCTTATTATTATTTTGATTAGTGATATCTTAAGAAAATTGAGGAAAAATATCATACCTTAAGACGTTTTCAGTACATTACTAAAATATAAAGGGTTGCTTCTTTATTTGAGAGACAGGACTGTAATTCCAGGAAGCTGTTCACAGCTGTTCTAGCATCAGTCTTTTCTGAGTGGTGATAAAAATAGTGTTGTTCCTGGAATTTAAAGAACAGTTCAAATTATGACTACTAAATGAGGAAAGTCACTTAACATCTCTTAGCCTCAGTTTCCCTATGTAAAATCAAAATAAAAGCTGTTCTACCTGGCTCATAGGTTTTAAGAATCAAATAAAATACTGGGTGTGAAGGTACTTTGTATTCTGTAAAGGTCTTTTCAAAGGTAAAGTACTATTCTCCTTGCCAAGGCTTTTTTCTTCCCTTTCTTTAAAGAAAATGTTGACATTTCTCCAACCATTAGTTAATAATTCCTTTGGAGCCACACTTTTTTGCAGACAGAACAGGTGTCAGGCTCTATGATGAGTTTGGAGGAAAGTAGAATGGAAACCCTAGAGTCTTTTAAGTGACATTCCAGCCTGCCAGCCTTCAAAGAGAAGAGGACTGGCTCATATAAAACACTTTTCCTTGTCATGTCCCCTGTAACAAGTCCCCTGTTGAAGTACAAACTTCTGATAGAAAGTATATACTGGAAAAATATCATGAGTTTGTATTTCTCTAAGGAGAGTTATGTATGTATAGATTTAAAAGACTTTACCCATTACTTTATTGTAAAGGGAAACAGAAGCACCCTTGAGATTATAGATATCAACCTGATTAAAAATCAGTTTAATTTATTGTATTGCATAATAGTTAAAATTTTTTTCTGAGCAACAATATTTTGTTTGAAAGTAATCTTATTTTCCTTTAAATTTTAGCAGGGAAGTTTTAGTGGTTTGATTATAGGTCTTATTCATTTGTTGTAACTGTCATAAAAGAAGATCTTGTCAAAATTATTTCAGATAGTTTGGGAAGAACAGGAATATTTTTGGCCATGAGTAATACAAGTAGAAAATAAAGGGCTCTTTTAAAAAATTATTAGAACCTACTAATTTCCCTGAGACTACTATGCTACTTATATTTGCCTCAAAACTTAGAAATATAATTTACTGATGATATGTATATATATATATATATATTTATTTATTTTGGTATCATTGATCTACAATTACTTGAAGAATATTATGTTTACTAGGCTCCCCCCTTCACCAAGGCCCCCCCACATACCGCATCACAGTCACTGTCCATCAGCATAGTAAGATGCTGTAAAATCACTACTTGTCTTCTCTGTGTTCCACAGCCCTCCCCATGCCACCCCCACACTATACATGCTAATCGATACCCCCTTTCTTTTTCCCCACCCTTATCCCTCCCTTCCCACCCATTCTCCCCAGTCCCTTTTCCCTTTGGTAATGGTTAGTCCATTCTTGGGTTCTGTGATTCTGCTGCTGTTTTGTTCCTTCAGTTTTCCTTTGTTCTTATACTCCTCATATGAGTGAAATCATTTGGGACTTGTCTTTCTCCGCCTGGCTTATTTCACTGAGCATAATACCCTCTACCTCTATCCATGTTGTTGCAAATGGTAGGATCTGTTTTTTTCTTATGGCTGTGTAATATTTCATTGTGTGTATGTATCACATCTTCTTTATCCATTCATCTACTGAGGGACACTTAGGTTGCTTCCATTTCTTGTCTATTGTAAGTAGTGCTGTGATAAACATAGGTGTGCATCTGTCTTTTTCAAACTGGGCTGCTGCATTCTTAGGATAAATTCCTAGAAGTGGAATTCCTGGGTCAAATGGTAAGTCTATTTTGAGCATTTTGAGGAACCTCCATATTGCTTTCCACAATGGTTGAACTAATTTACATTCCCACCAGCAGTGTAGGAGGGTTCCCCTTTCTCCACAACCTCATCAACATTTGTTGTTGTTTGTCTTTTGGATGATGGCGATCCTTACTGGTGTGAGGTGATATCTCATTGTGGTTTTAATTTGTATTTCTCTGATGACAAGTGATGTGGAGCATCTTTTCATGTGTCGGCCATCTGAATTTCTTCTTTAGAGAACTGTCTATTCAGCTCCTCTGCCCATTTTTTAATTGGATTATTTGCTTTTTGTTTTTTGAGGTGTGTGAGTTCTTTATATATTTTGGATGTCAACCCTTTATCGGATCTGTCATTTATGAATATATTCTCCCACACTGTAGGGTACCTTTTTGTTTTATTGATGGTGTCCTTTGCTGTACAGAAGCTTTTTAGCTTGATATAGTCCCACTTGCTCATTTTTGCTTTTGTTTCCCTTACCTGGGGAGATATGTTCATGAAGAAGTCACTCATTTTATGTCCATGAGATTTTTGCCTATGTTTTTTAAAAAAAATTTATTTATTTATGTTTACTAGGCTCTCCCCTACCCCAAGTCCCCCCCCACAAACCCCACCACAGTCACTGTCCATCAGCATAGTAAGATGTTGTACAATCACTATTTGTCTTCTCTGTGTTACAAAGCCCTCCCCTTTCTCCCACCCCCCACATTATACATGCTAATCATAATACCCCCTTTCTTCTTCCCCGCGCTTATCCCTCCTTACCTTCCCATTCTCCCCAGTCCCTTTCCCTTTGGAAACTGCTAGTCCATTCTTGGCTTCTGTGATTCTGCTGCTGTTTTGTTTCTTCAGTTTCTCTTTTGTTCTTATACTCCACATATGAGTGAAATCATTTGGTACTTGTCTTTCTCCACTCGGCTTATTTCACTGAGCATAATACCCTCTAGCTCCATCCATGTTGTTGTAAATGGTAGGATTTGTTTTCTTCTTATGACTGAATAATATTCCATTGTGTATATGTACCACATCTTCTTCATCCATTCAACTACTGATGGACACTTAGGTTGCTTCCATTTCTTGGCTATTGTAAATAGTGCTGCGATAAACATAGGGGTGCATCTGTCTTTTTCAAACTGAAGTGCTGCATCCTTAGGGTAAATTCCTAGAAGTGGAATTCCTGGGTCAAATGGTAAGTCTATTTTGAGCATTTTGAGGAACCTCCATATTGCTTTCCACAAGAGTTGAACTAATTTACATTCCCACCAGCAGTGTAGGAGGGTTCCCCTTTCTCCACAACCTCGCCAACATTTGTTGTTGTTTGTCTTTTGGATGGTGGCCATCCTTACTGGTGTGAGGTGATATCTCATTGTGGTTTTAATTTGCATTTCTCTGATAACCAGTGATGTGGAGCATCTTTTCATGTGTCTGTTGGCCATCTGAATTTCTTCTTTGGAGAACTATTTGTTCAACTCCTCTGCCCATTTTTTAATTGGATTATTTGCTTTTTGTTTGTTGAGGAGCATGAGCTCTTTATATATTTTGGATGTCAAGCCTTTATTGGATCTGTCATTTATGAAAATATTCTCCCATACTGTAGGGTACCTTTTTGTTTTATTGATGGTGTCCTTTGCTGTACAGAAGCTTTTCAGCTTGATATAGTCCCACTTGTTCATTGTTGCTTTTGTTTTCCTTGCCTAGGGAGATATATTCATGAAGAAGTTGCTAATGTTCACATCCAAGAGATTTTTGCCTATGTTTTTTTCTAAGAGTTTTATGGTTTCATGACTTACATTCAGATCTATGATTCATTTTGAATTTACTTTTGTGTATGGGGTTAGACAGTGATCCAGTTTCATTCTCTTACATGTAGCTGTCCAGTTCTGCCAGCACCACCTGTTGAAGAGACTGTCATTTCCCATTGTATGTCCATGGCTCCTTTATCATATATTAATTGGCCATATATGTTTGGGTTAATGTTTGAAGTCTCTATTCTGTTCCACTGGTCTGTGGCTCTTTCTTGTGCCAGTACCAAATTGTCTTGATTACTGTGGCTTTGTAGTAGAGCTTGAAGTTGGGGAGCGAGATCTCCTCCACTTTATTCTTCCTTCTCCACATTGCTTTGGCTATTCGGGGTCTTTGGTGGTTCCATACGAATTTTTGAACTATTTGTTTCAGTTCATTGAAGAATTCTGTTGGTAAATTGATAGGGATTGCATCGAATCTGTATATTGCTTTGGGCAGGATGGCCATTTTGACAATATTAATTCTTCCTAGCCAGGAGCATGGGATTAGTTTCCATTTGTTAGTGTCCTCTTTAATTTCTCTTAAGCGTGTCTTGTAGTTTTCAGGGTATAGGTCTTTCACTTCCTTGGTTAGGTTTATTCCTAGGTATTTTATTCTTTTTGATGCAATTGTGAATGGAATTGTTTTCCTGATTTCTCTTTCTGTTAGTTCATTGTTAGTGTATAGGAAAGCCACAGATTTCTGTGTGTTAATTTTGTATCCTGCAACTTTGCTGAATTCCGATATTAGTTCTAGTAGTTTTGGAGTGGAGTCTTTAGGTTTTTTTATGTACAATATCATGTCATCTGCAAATAGTGACAGTTTGACTTCTTCTTTACCAATCTGGATTCCTTGTATTTCTTTGTTTTGTCTAATTGCCATGGCTAGGACCTCCAGTACTATGTTGAATAACAGTGGTGAGAGAGGGCATCCCTGTCTTGTTCCCGATCTCAGAGGAAAACCTTTCAGCCTCTCGCTGTTCAGTATGATGTTAGCTGGTGGTTTATCATATATAGCCTTTATTATGTTGACGTACTTGCCCTCTATGCCCATTTTGTTGAGAGTTTTTATCATGAATGGATGTTGAACTTTGTCAAATGCTTTTTTAGCATCTGTGGAGATGATCACGTGGTTTTTGTCCTTTTGTTGATGTGGTGGATGATGTTGATGGATTTTTGAATGTTGTACCATCCTTGCATCCCTTGGATGAATCCCACTTGGTCATGGTGTATGATCCTTTTGATGTATTTTTGAATTCGGTTTGCTAATATTTTGTTGAGTATTTTTGCATCTACATTCATCAGGGATAATGGTCTGTAGTTTTCTTTTTTGGTGGGGTCTTTGCCTGGTTTTGGTATTAGGGTGATGTTGGCTTCATAGAATTAGTTTGGGAGTATTCCCTCCTCCTCTATTTTTTGGAAAACTTTTAGGAGAATGGGCATTATGTCTTCTCTGTATGTCTGGTAAAATTCCAAGGGAAATCCATGTGGCCCGGGGATTTTGCTCTTGGGTAGTTTTTTGATTACCGCTTCAATTTTGTTGCTGGTAATTGGTCTGTTTAGATTTTCTGTTTCTTTCTGGGTCAGTCTTGGAAGGTTGTATTTTTCTAGGAAGTTGTCCATTTCTCCTAGGTTTTCCAGCTTGTTAGCATATAGGTTTTCATAGTATTCTCTAATAATTATTTGCATTTCTGTGGGGTCTGTCGTGATTTTTCCTTTCTTGTTTCTGATTCTGTTGATGTATATTGACTCTCTTTTTCTCTTTATAAGTCTGGCTAGAGGCTTATCTATTTTGTTTATTTTCTCAAAGAACCAGCTCTTGGTTTCATTAATTTTTTCTATCGTTTTGTTCTTCTCAATTTTATTTATTTCTTCTCTGATCTTTATTATGTCCCTCCATCTGCTGACCATAGGCCTCATTTGTTCTTCTTTTTCCAATTTCAATAATTGTGACATTAGACTATTCATTTGGGATTGTTCTTCTGATTATATTTTTTTAATAATTAACAAGAAATAATACAGTAATTTATAACTAAATAATGTATTAAAAAAGGAGAATAGGTTCAAATTCTGTCATCAGGAATATAGGTTAGATAATCACTTTAATTTAACAGCTGCCTAGGACAGTGAAATGAGCCCTTTCAGCACTCACTGAAAGTGGGTTGTGAGCAGTAAGGTTAGTGTTAGCAGTAAATATAACTTGTTTCTCTCCATTCTTGCTCCCACCCCAGATTTAGGAGTTTACCTCCTCTGAAAATTCAGACAGAGCAGATTCCTCACTCCTCAACACACACACTCACACACCCACACACTGACAGGGCCAAGTTTCTATAAAACTTTTTGGTAGGAAAATTCATAGGTGAAGAATACAAGACATTATCAGATAAATAGAGCTAGAGAGATTATATTTTTTAGGATTCTATAAAGACTCTTATAAATAACCTTGAAGTCAAGAAAATAAAATAATGGACATTTTACATGAAATAAAGAGAACAGTAACATTGCAACTATTTGATATTAATAATAATGGATATTTTACAATTAATTTCCATCAATCATGGCTTGTTTAGAAAATTTTCAGGATCTCCAACTGCTAGAGTTTCGATGAAGTGTAAAAAAATGTTTAGTTTCTCTTATAGGAGCTAACACATATACTAAGGGGCTTTTATTGTGTGTTCCTGATGCCCTGTCTGAATACCTTTTGAACTTTATAACCAGAATTGCTGACTCTGGTCCTGAGGTTCTATGGTGGTCCCAGAAATGCAACGTAATATAGGGAGCTGACATTTATCAAGCTTTGGGTGGCCTTTATGTTACATATTTGACAAAACTAAATATATATTTCCTAAATTATGCCCTCAATCTAAGATTCTCTACCCTTGGTTCTGACTACTACAATTTGCATAAAAACTCATCACCAGCTCTTATGTACACCCAATCTCCCTTCCTTACTGAGGTAGAAGTGTAATTCTAAGACCCAAGATTACTTTTCCTCAGCTTCCTTTATCTCTGGAGAGGGGCCAAAGCAAAAATTTCTACTGCTGCTCTGCCATCCACTCTATATTTTCTATTCCCAATCATTAGTTCCTCCTTTTTCTACTTATTTCTAATAGGAATGGCATATCATTTTTTTTGAATGGCATATAATTTATATACTCTAGAACTCAAATTCTCATGGTTGCTAAAAAAAGTTTGCAGGAGACTAGAATTTCTGGTAAGAGAAAATTGCTTAGAAATTTTCTGTTTCTAAGCTGTCAGAAAGAGATTCCTGAACAAGGGTGAAGGTATTTTTACTTAGTATTTTTTAATATTTTCATGTTTTGATGAGGTGGGTTTATAAGATTGCGCTGTGAGAGAAGTTTTGGATAGGGATGGGGTCAGGTGGGGGTGGGGGAAGAAAGGGGCATAGAGTTCTTGAGTCATTGATCAAGTGAATTGGGGCTGGGGTAGTGCTGAAGGAAGGACATTAGGAATGCTAAAGATAAGCTTTGTCTCTTTCACTGTTTTGCCTAAAGTATAAATAAAGTCTCCATTCTCAAAGAACTTAAAATTTAATTCTCAAAGCAAGACAGAATTTCTTGCTGTGGAATTTTAAATCACTGGAATGTGTTATCAAAATAATTTTTAGTCTTTTGAGAATTTTTTAAAGAAAAATTTAGATCACAGTATTTAAAAAAGTGCATTTTCTTAAATACAGAGAATACTGGAAAAAATGAACTGTATGCACTATGATTCTGAGATAATGACTAAGGAAATGTAAAACAGACCATTTTTCATTTAAGAAAAAACAGGCCATTTTCAGCCATTGTGTCTTTTAGTAAAGGAATATCTGAATGCCTGATTAACTTTATCCTGTATTTTTACCTGTTTTAAGTGTTAGCAAGGTGTCTGGCACATAGTAAGTACACATCACTTAGATGGCACAATTAATTACTTTCAATTTAGAACTTAAGTAAAGGCCTGTTTGCTTTTCTTTTCATTAGGTTTATAGCTCTGTTCTTTTTTCTGGGCTGCCCTTTTGTATTTAGCTCTCTAAATTTTAGCCTAATAATTTTATTCTCAAGTTTTATAATTACCATTGTATTAGTTCGGGCTGCCATAACAATATGACAGACTGTGTTGTTTAAACAGAAATTTATTTTCTCATGGATCTGGAGGCTGGAAGGCCATGATCAAAGTTTCTTATACTTCTAGCCTTCAAAATTCTGGTTCCTCTGAGCCTGACTCCTTACCTTGCAGATGATCACCTTCTGGCTGTGTCTTCACATGGTATCCCTAAATTGGTATGTGTGTTATCTGTCCTAATCTCTTCCTTGTGAGGATACCAGTCATATTAGATTAGGGCCCACTCATACTATTCATTTTACCTTAACTACCTCTTTTAAGTCCATTATCTCCAAATATAGTCTGAAGTACTGGGAATTAGGACTTCAACAAATGAATATGGGGGGGGGAGGGGATACAATTCAGCCCATAAAACCACTTTGAGAAAAATGCCTTTTGCTGCTTCGGGAGTTCAGATAGACTCCCAAATAGGTAGGTATGTAAAAGACCAAAATGAGGACCAGGTAGATTTGAAAGTCTATTAAGGGGATCATGTCCTCTTGGCATCTATGTACCAATGACCTAAATGATGAAAGAAATTGAGTACTAAATCTAAATAAAATTATATATTCTCTCTTGCTCAAATTCTATATAGGACACATGGGCAGACTTTTATACCCTAGGACATTAGGAAGTACAAACTTAGTATCTGGTGACTATCTATGATTACATGAAGAAAGCTATTTTATAGTCTTCTTGAATTGTGGTGTATTGTCTTAGATTTTGGTGGGCTTGATTTAAATGAAGGCACTTGAGAGATATAACTTTCAGAAACAAAGAGTCATTAGGGGCAACAAGTACTAACTATTATTAATAGAGATGTTAATAATAACAGTATCACAGAGGTGCTACAAGATTTTGATGCTTTCTTAATCCTCAAAGTAAGGTCAAAATGTTCAGTATAATTTCAGGTGCAAGAGTCTACGTGCTTCTTCAATGTGGACTCTCTGAAACATGGTCTGTTCTTTGACTAAAGTTTTTTTAGATGTTCTCTTTCCTTGGTTTGAGTTATTTGGTGAATGAGAAATTGTAATCTGTAGCTCTTCCCCCCTCCCCTGCCACCTCTCTGTTTCCTACTGGTCATATCTGTGGGCTTTCTTCTGCCTGCTGTAAGTTCTCAGTTGCATTTGGTTGATTTTCTCATTGTTAATTCATGGACTGGCCTGCTCAGGTATCTTGAATTTTTTTTAGCCTGTATTCTTCTCTTAGTCCCATTACCTGGGAGGTTTATTTCCTCCTTTTATACCTTCCCTGAAAGATTTTTTGGATATAGTAGAATATTTTAAACCATACAAGTTTCCACAGAATCCCAACAAGATGTAGTATCTTGGAAAAATTATCTTCATGTTCTAGAAAAAGGGACATTTCCTTGAAGACTGGCTTAAAATTCTTTCTTCAGCTCCTGGAAACATCACCTTCCTGTAATTCTTTCATGGGACCACCCTGAAGAGCCTCTTTTGATGAAGATTCAGCCACTTCTATTTCTCCCCAACAAATTGCACATCCATGTCTGTGAATGTCATTGCTGTCATCTAAAATTTTAATAGATAAGCCATGGGGAAATCTACTAGACACCTGGAAGCTTAGAATCCTTTGAAAATTGATCATTCATTTGTGGGATCTATGGACATGCTCTATTAACTACCTACTTCCTTCCTCTTTTCAACACCCCCACAACAACCATGCTGGAAAAAGGAATTTGCTACAGAGAGATTTAAAAATGAATTATACTTCCTTCAGAAAGGTCCAGTTTGTTCTTTTGGTCATGTTAAATACATACATGTATATTCTGTATCTATTCATTTATATATTGTATATATTTATAATTTATTTTATAACTGATTTTAAATTAGGGTATGTAGTAGAAAAAATAATTCATCAGGAATAATTAGAATACTAGACCTCAGAAGAGTAGATAAATATATATAGATAAAAGTGAGGCTTTATTACTAACCCTTTATTCTGGGGCTCTGTCTTTTAAGGGAAGACTGAATTAACTGTATTGGGTCAAGGCATTCATAAATTCTCAGATATTGAATTTTTACCCTGATTTCCCAAGTTTTGACAGGGGTTTGGTATATTCTCCAAAGTGTGGACTACTGCAGAAATCAGGAGATATGTTTGAACTAATTCTGTGACATGTCAGATGCTTTGTAAAAGGTCTATTTGCCTCTTTTCTCTTATTAGGAAACATCAAACATTAACTTATTTTGGTTTGTCTACAATTTTTTTTCATTGTTGAATATCCCTCACCCAATAACATAGTTTGATAACATAAATTTTGCCTTTTTAAATTAGAAAACATCAGTTTAGCCTAATTTAAGGCAGACTAAGAGACTTAGATGGCTCTTATATTTAAATTATGAGAAATTTAGAGGAGTGAAAACTTTTCCTACCCATATAAAATCTCTTACATTGATTAATGTCATTTCCTTTAAGAATTTTTATAGCTCAGGCTGGTTGATTTTGCAGGTTTTCCATTGCTCATGTATAGAAAATTTTTTCTGCTACAGTTTATTTGAGAAACTCTTCAGGTAACATTGCTATACTAGCCCCAAATGTTGTGCATGTAGAAATGGAAGTTTGCATTTAATATGTTGATATAAGTAAAGAATTAATTTTTAAAATAAAAATGCTCATTATAGCATTAATAATGAATAAATTTGTAGTGATGCACTTGTATTCTAAGTGTAGTTTAAAAAGGAAAGGAATTTCTTGAAGCTATGTTTTGAAGACGATTTGAAAAAAAAGTTAACAAGTAAAATACACTGCAGACTACTGGCTCATAGTATGTAGCTTCTCTAATGATCCCCCAACTTCTAGAATTTGTTGGACATAAAAGCGGTGCTAATCTGATTAGTAACTGTGATTGAGCAAATCTACTGTAAAAATGGACTGTGTTCTGGTTTTTAACATGATGCCATGAAAGTCATTTGAGAACTGCCTCTCTAGAACATTGAAGTCTCTTTGGTGGAATATTTATTCCATGATTAAAAACTATATACATACATACATACATACACACATATAGGTATGTGTATATATATGGTTCATGTTTATTTTCATAAATAATTATAAAATACAGTTCTTGGAAAACTGATAGGCAGGAAAGAAAAACAATATGACACAAACAAATGTCAGTCAAGTCTGGATGTGAACATGATTACCAAAAATTAAGACCCAAGATTATCCAGTGCTCTTTTTAACTTCCACCCTGCCCTTTTCCTTGTCTCCAGACGTATGTAGAGAGAAGAGAACTAATATTTGAGAGACAATTGTGTGTAGGCATTTTACATATGGTACCTCATTTAATTAGAAGAGTAAGGGGAAGTTTGGAAAGCTTGTAATGTTGAAAAAATCTGTTAACTGTATTGTGAGTCCTTGGAAATATTCCTTAGGCCTTTTATCTAGGCTGTAGTGTAGTTTTACATGTCGCTTTAGCAGTCACAGATACTTCTTTTAAAGCCAAGAAGTTCATTCCTTGGCATTCACATGCACTGCAATTAGGCTTTTTGTAAAATGCCAAAAATCTCTGGCAGTTTAAGCAAAGTCCAGAGAAATGTCAGCACTGCTTATTTATGTATTTATTGGGAAAAAAGAGGTCATTTCAAATTGTTAATATGTATGAAAAAATACCAATAAAGGAAAGGGTTTAAAAAAGTAAAATCAAAGTTGCTTAATTTATAGTTAATTTGGAATTTAAACTGAACTTCCCATTTTTATTACAGTAGACATCAAAATGCCAACTTCTTGGATTTTGGATCTATGATTTAACTGTGAACACCTTATTTATAAAAGTCATTTTATGCTTTTATAATGCTTTTTGCACAGGAACTTAATTATTAACAGTGTCATAAAACATGAGTGCAGACATCATGTATGACACTTTATAATATGTGAGATGGGAGCAGTTGGCTGAACCAAGTTTAGGTTTTGTTTCAACTTGGCTGCTTGGCATTTTTTCTAAGTTCCATGGCAGTTTTGAAAGAATTGACCAAATTTGGTATCCTTTTAGGGATTCTAAACTGTGAAATTAATAATTCATACATCCCTTGGTTGACAACAATGACATGATTTGTCTCCCTTCTGTAGCTTATAACTGTATTAACAGAAATCCAGTACTGAGGTGGTGGCGGGAAATGGTGCTTTGGAGAATAGAGTATTTAACTACCAAGAAGGTTACATTACCCCTAATTATATTATCTGTTGGGTCATTTAAGAGTCCAGAGAATAAAGTCAAGATTCCCATCCTAGCATCTTTACATGCATTAATTTTTCCATCTCTATCTGTTATTTGCCCAGTAATTCTCAGTTGCTACCTTTTAGAAGAATTAAACTGCTTTCATTGCCAAAGAAATTCTGTTTTCCTTCAAGAAAGGTAATTTCTCCTGCCACATGCTCCTTCTCCTGCACAATAACTTCACCAACAAAATAAGCAGCTTGTGTGATATTTCTTTGGCATTTATTGTCACAAATGCTTGTGTCATGCTTTGTGTTTTACATAATAACATTAGAATTTATTATCCAAGTGTGAACTAAATCCTAGCTCCTCTACTGAACTAAACGTATGACCTTTTGTAAATTAATCTTTCTCTGCCTCAATTTCTTATTTGGGCTAAGAAGGTAATAGGGCTTATGTACAGATTAAACAGGAAAACACAAGTAAGGTACTTTAAACAATAAGCACTAAATACGTGCTGAAAACTCTTGTTTCCTATTGCACGCTTTGATTTCTATGAACTTATGGTGTTTCTTAGGACCTAGCTCTGGGTTGGGAAGAAATTTTGGACCAAGTGTTTGACTATTTTTAAGGTTCTTGGTATGTATTATTGAACTGTTTTTCTAAAAAAAATTCTAATTTATGTTCCCAAATTACTTGTGAAAGTCCCCATTTTGCCTGTACCAACATTATTTATAATTTTGAATCTTTGCTAGGTGATATTCAAACATAATGCCACATTATGACTTCAATTTTCATGTCCTTGGTGATTAAAAAGGTTGATATTTAAAATGAGTTTATTTATTTGTAAAATGTTCTTGTCCTATTTTTCTTTGTGGTTGTTTTCCTCATCTGTTTTTATGAGGCCTTTAATTATAAAGGATATTAGCTTACTGTCAAATTTTTGAAAATATTTCTTCCTTTTAATTTTATATTTTGTATGTACAGAAATCTTAAGTGCTCATATAGTGAAATCTGATGACCTTTTTCCTCTGTGATTTCTTACACTGAAATACCATCCATCTTAAGATTTATGAAACCTGCTGCTGGTTCAGACTAAGTCCTGATTAATATAGTAAAGAGAATTGTTTACTCATCAGTTTCAAGGACTTGGAATCATTTATTTGTATGAATTGGAGAAGTCTCTTACTCTTACTGTAGTTAAAATTTACCATTAATAATGACAGCAAATGTTTCCTAGAAAATATAAATCTATATTTATGTAAACCTATTAGGTACCCAGTGTTTGTTGATACAGCACAATTTTTTAAATTTTTTTAAATTAAAGTATCATTAAGATACAACCTTATATTAGTTTCAAATGTTCAACACAGTGGTTCAACAGTTACCCATATTATTAAATCCTTACCTCCTCTAGTGTGGTTACTATCTATCAATGTAGAAAAATCTTACAGAATTATTGACTATATTCTCCATGCTGTACTACAGTCCCAGTGACCAGCTTATATTCTGACTGTGAATTATTGTGCCCCTTTATTCCCCTTGCCCACTACCTGCCCCAACCCCTCCCCCTCCCTGACCACCTGCCCCAACCCCTCTCCCTTGGTTACAACTAGTCATTTCTCAGGATATAGCACATTACAATTTTACAAAACACTTTTAACATGCATTCTGTAATTTTATTTCATTCTTCACAACTACCTTATGAAGTAGAATAAGGTGGGTATTATTTTGTTATTAATATCCAAATCTCAGAAATGGTATGGCTTCTAAGGTTATTCCACTAGTAAATGGCACACTTTGGACTTAAACCCATATTCTACAATTCCAAATCTATGCTTTGCTCATTTTTCTTCATGATTTTGAAAAAGTATGCATATATCAAGTGACTTTTTAAGAACCTAACTTTTTGGGGTTTTAAACTTTCAGGTACTGTTCTAGATACTTTGCTAAAGAAGAAGAAAAGAAACAGTATTTATTGAGATAATATTTATATTTAAAATACACACATTTGAGCCTCTCCCTTGATTAAAGTGCCTGTTAATCCTTCTTATTTTCCCTTTAGCCAGAACTATATAATATTCTATTAGTAAAGATTTCATTCATCTCATCTCCATGTTATAAGCCCTACTTTTTTTCAGTCACATTTCTTTCTCTTTTTTCCAAAGATGAAAGTTGTTTGGCTGTCACAAATGTTTAAACGCAGGATGCTTTACATAATCATTATCTCCTTTATTTCTCAAAGTAGTATGTAAGGTAAATATTATTATTATCTTTTCCATTTTACTGGTAATGAACAGACTTAGGTTACCTAACTTGCCCAAGCTCTCACAGCTAGTAAATATTGGTGCCATGGCTAAAACCCAGATATTTTCCTGCTTCATCCTTCTGCCTCCCTGGCAGGGATGATTGAAATTCTTTTCACCTGGTTTGATGCTAGAAGAAGTTTTTCATACGTGTCTGAGCAGCTGTAAATGCACTTCTTGGTTCCCATCCCATAAACCTAATTCCATCTCAGGGTCATTTTGCACAGCTTGACTTACACATAAAAATTAACTTTTAAGAGGTTTACTTTAGCTTGATAGCCATCTATTCACTGATCTAGAAAGCAGGTATCCTGAGTGCAATTTCCTTCCTATAAATGAATGCATTGCTCCACTCTTCTGTGAGGTCATTCTTACAGAGTATCACATTTGCATCGTTGTTCCAGAATAGATGAGGGTGCACTGACCTACAGTTTTCAAATCCTGTTGGTCTTTAAATTTCCACAAACAACTGGATCTGGACATTCATGGAAACTGAATGTTGATTTTTTTTTCTCTTTTGGAGAAAAGCAAAAGAAATGAGAAATGAAAAATGCTTGGCAAAGACAGACACAAATAGCTGTTGGAGTAGAAGAAAAGATTTGTAGAAAAAAGTGAAAGTAGCTAGATGACCACAACAGAGACAAAAGATGACTGAAGAGGAAGTCTTTACTTGCAGGCTTGATATTTAAAAAGCAGTTATGCTGAAGAGAGAATGAGCTGAAAGGAAGTTTAGTTGTAGCAGAATTTTTAATGTTAAAAAAATATATAAACTTAGAATGCTATGTAATCACTGGAATAGTATTAATATTATTAGCTAACCCCTATTAACTGTTACTGTGTGCTAGACAGTTAACTCACTTAAGCCTCAAAAAACCTTGTAAGGTAGGTACACTTTTATCTCTTTTATAAATGAGATTTAGAGATTTACAGAACTAGTAAGTAATGAAACTGCTACACACAAATGTGTAATAGCACTTACCGTCTTACCATGCTCTGTAGTTATTTACTTGTTTCCTGCCCATCTCCTCCACCAGAATGTAAGCCCCTCAGGGCCTGGCATTTAGAGTTTGCTCAATAGATATTTATCAAATGAATGAATGAATGAGTGAGTGAAAAAAAAATCCAGTCCAATCCCAGGGCATACTATTAATCCTTTCTTAATAATGTGTAAAAAATTTCTCATTGGATAATGCTCCTTTAAATATCTATGTCTAAATTCCCTGAAGCTCCACCCACTCCCTCAGCTGAACAATACTCATGTCCATCTAGAGATGGTGAAGAGAACATTTAGAATTTAGCCAGTTTGAATCGGGTGTATTTCTCAGAATTACAATTTACAGCAATTGTCTTCTATAGTTTTCAGTGAATTCAGGTGAATGAGCAAGTAAGTGTTGTAGCAATGAATGAGACAGATGTAGTCCTTGTCTGCATGAAACTTTACTATTTATTAGTTTTGAGATTTATGTTAGGTCCTCATTAACATTTGAATTTGCTATTATACAGGACACATTATTTTCAAAAAGCATTTTAAGTATCATAAATGAAAGGTAAAATATATGTAGATATTATTTTCTGAGGATTGAGACTTGTTAGATAGTAAAAAAATTGAATGAAATGTGAAATGTCTTGTAGAAGGTGTAACTCCCAACCTCTAGCCCAGTGCTCTCAACTCTGTGCATTAGAAACACCGGAAGAGTTTCAAAAAAATACTGATGTCTAGGGCCTACCTCAGATCAACTGTGTCAGAATATCTGGGGCTAGATGCTGGCTTTCGTATGTAAAAAATACAAGTTTTTTTAAAAGCTATTTTTACTATGACATGGATTTGAATCCCCTCATGATACCTTTCCCCCCAACTGTAATTCCTTTTTACTATCTTTATGAATGCTTAGTGTCCCCACAAAGGACATAGAAATCAATATATGTTCTTACTAGTGTAATACAGAGGACATTTAGTTACCTTCTTTCTCTAAATGTAATCTAAAATACAAGAAATATCATAATGCTTAAAACATACAAAAAGATAAAAAGAATAATGCAATGGGTGGGTATCCACAGACTCACTACTAGATGAAATATATGGCATATTACCAAATTATAGTTGAAACTCTCTGTGTAGTGTCCCAAAATGCCCTCACTTCTCCAAAGTTACCATGTATATTTTTCTCTTTTTATTATGTATTACTAATTTCTAAGCAATATGTACTATCATTTTATTTTAAGTATTTTGAACCTATATAAAAAGGTTCAAAAGTTGTTCTGCAATTTACTGTTATATTTGTAAAATTTAACTAAGTTAATATATGAAGTTTTGTTCATTCATTTTCACTGCTACGTTGTACTCTATTATAACAACTATACTAATGTTTATCCTCTCTCTGCAGATAGACATTTAAGTTTCCTTTAATTTTAATGCTGTCCAAATTCATATTTGCTTTTGAGTGACCAGATCACACTGTTAATTAATTTTTATATATTTCTGCTAATCTATGATTTTCCCATCTTGTTACAGTTCATTTTCTGAAAAATTTTAAGGCAAGACCTTATATTTTGTCCTAATTATATTTCATGTTTAAAATTTTGAGGTAGATTTGTGACTTGAAAATCTGTCTTGTTATCTTCATCTAATTTTTCTCAGTTTGTCAAAAATGTTTTTGATTGTAATTTGGTCATCTAGCATTTTAACTGTCCTTCCATCTTAGCATAATTTACAAATATGATAAATCATTCTATATATTCATTCTAAGCCATTGATAAAAATTATGTTGAGTAGGAGGATCTGTTACACAATAAAGCAGAGTTTATAATTCACCATGCTACAGTTTGGATTTACCATAGATCAAAGCAAAAGTTGTATGTGTTGTTTAGAACTATATTTGTGCAGCTAAAACATAAATGCTTCTTTAAACCACCACGGATTTAAGAAAGATCCTGAGACTGAAAATCGTACTCTGGATCCTTTCTCAATTACCACTCATTGAGCTGGATTAGTCAATAAGATGTATGAGTGAGGATCTAGGGAAATGGAATAAAGATGAAAATTATACTGGTGTTTTTCACCTTAGAATTAATCCTAATATCATCACATCAATTTTGTTTCAAACTATTTCTGTGCTTGGAATTTAAGGGTCTTATATCTGTCAACCACAAGGAGGAGCTTTGGTCTAATAAAGAAGAGGCTTGCTTCTGACTGGGAATGGAAGCCCAAAGGTGTTTTTACAAAAGAGGACATAGCTTGGAAAGTAATGTTTCTCAAAAATGACATTTATATAGGAAAATTTAAATGTGAAAGTTACTTTATATTTTCAAGGGTCAAAGAAACAAGACAATTATATATAATTCAAACAAAACCCTTTCCACTAAGAGAAAAGTCAGTGTTCTTTTCTTTTTCAATTGCTTAGATATGTGGAGAGACCAACTGTCTAATTTAATTCTTCATCCAGAACCATAGGCCTTAGAGTGGACAGGGATCTCAGCATTATGCAGTTTACCTCTTTGCCTTCAGTCATTCAGTTATTAAGCTTTTAAGAAATATAGCGTGGATTCAATAATTACTTATTGAATGATTACTTATTTGAATGATTACTTATTGAATGATTCAATAATTACTTATTGAATGAATGAATGAATGACTATAAAAACCTGTAGGCCAGGTAGATTAATTAAATTGACCACAGCAAATAAGTAGCCACCTAATGGGGTAAAAGATCTGTGAAGAGGAGAAATATCATACCAAATACCAGATTTTTAGTTCCTTGAACTATACTTCTTACACAAAATCATGCTGTCTGTTCTGCATACTTGCTTAAATATAGTCTAAATGTAAGTTAACTATTTTCAGCCCTGTTCGAAGATGCAGTAGTCTCTCTTGGGACATAATGAGCTTCCAGCCCCTGTACCTATATAGACTGAGGCTAGCATAATCCATTTGTTTTGGTAGGTTATAGAGGAGATTCCTGCATTAAGTGTAACTTTAGGTGATCTCAGGTACTTTTCAACTCTAATGTTTTATGTTATTTTGTTCTATTTCATTTATTTAAAGAAAAGATTTTATTATGAAAAAATTTAAACATACAGAAAGTTGAAAGAATTTTACAGTGAATACCCATATACGTACCATGGAGGTGCCTCCATTAACATTTTGATATATTTGTCCTATGACATATCTATCCATCTCTTTATTCATCTTATTTTTTAGTGCATTTCAAAGTAGACTGTAGACATCAGTATGCTTCCCTTTATCCACTTCACCATATATATGAGTGGAGTTCAATATTTGTTTAGTTTTCTTAGGTAAAATTTTCACGTGAAATTGCAGAAATCTTAAGTGAACATTTGCTAAATTTTGTTAAATGAATACACCTGTCTGTAACTTAAACTCTTCTCACATATAGAGCATTACCAGGGAACCTAGAAGTTTCCCTTATGCTCTTCCCAGTCAAACCCTGTCCCTCACCCAGGGGTAACCACATCACCGCTCTTTTTTTCTTTCTTTCTTTTTTCCACATCAGATTAGTTGCCTATTGTACAACTTCATATGATTGGAAGTACACTTTGTACTTTTTGTGACTGTCTTATTTTCTTCAGCATACTGCTTTTGAGAGTCATCAGTGTTGTTGCCTGTATTGATAGTTCCTTTTATTTCTAAGTATTCCATCGTATAAATAAATAGTACAGTTTTTTTTTAATGTCCATTCTCCTATTGATGGACATTTGGGTTGTTTCAAGGTTTTTGTTATTGCAAATAAAGTTGCTATAAACATTTTTGGACTACTGTTTTTTATGGATATATGTTTTTACATTTTTTGGGTAAATATGTAGGTGTAGAATTGGTGAGTTATAGGTAAATGTACATTTAGTTTTATAAGTACTATTTTATTTTTGAAAAACAAATACTGCATGCCCACTGTCAGGCACTGTGTTAGGCAGTTGTGAAGATTAATTGATCTCCTTTTTTTTTCATTGACTTTTTTTTTATTGAAGTACATTGATGTAGAATCTTTATTGATCTATTAGTATGTGTCATCATGTTTTTTCCCCTACTGGTTCAATCTATTATTTTAAAGTTTTCTTTTATGAAATTGATCAGGTACATTTTCTAAATAATTTTGTGAGTATTTATTTTCTTCATTAGAGGCTATTCCCACTAATACACTGGTTAAGACCACAGGCTTTGGAGCCAGAATACCTGGATTGAAATTCCATTCGTACCACTCATAAATGTGTGACCTGAAACAGGTTACTTAACCTCTATATGCTCTAATTACCTCCTATTATAGCTTCTTGCACATACCTGTAATACCAGTTATTTACTTGTATTGCAATTATTTGCACACATTTTTGCTTCCTCCACTGGACTGTGGAGGAATCAGAGCCCATGCCTCACTTATGTATGTAATGTTAGTACCATGCATAATACACAGAAAATAGCAAGTGCTCAGTAAATGTTTGGTGAATAAAACACTTCTTACAACTTTTTGGGGTTAAGAGATAGTTGTCAGCAAGGCCATGTAAGAATAAAAATTAGAAGCTTGGAGTAGAAAACCCTATGAACTGTATGTTTTTCACATTATTGTGGACTTGTTTATCAGATTGTTAGTGTACAGACTAGTGAGCTAAAAAGATGGGACAGAGGACCCAGAGATCTTTTGGAAGTGGAATATAGAACAGAGGGCTGCCCTGGGCCAGGTCAGTGAGCCTGAGCCTTGACAAAAGGGCTGCAAGGATAAGATGTATAGGAAAAAGGGACTGAAAGGGGAAGGATGGAGCAAGAGAAACAAACCTAGCAAATGTCCCAGTTAGTCAAGTCCTCTTTGTGCTGGTCTCAACTCTAGTTTGGAGGCAATAAGAACACCAACAGAATCATTGTTACTCTTTGATTCCAGTGGGTCCTATAAATTGAGAGAAGCAGTGTTCTCCTATGGTCGCTGAGCAGGCCATGGAAGATGCACATTCCCTCTCTCTGTTCTATTTTAACATTGAACTAATTCGAAACAGATAATGTAAGGATGGTGAAGACAATTATCAACTTGTATTGATGCTGAGGGAAATGTCTTGAGTTTTCAACCAGTATCCATTGTTCACATGCTTATGATCTTTCATTATTGAAAATCACCTTCCTAGTTAGGACTTGAAATCTCCTACAAATCATTGCTGAAACAAAAGTTCAGTTGTTTGGTGTTACTCTCAGTGACAAAATTTTGTTCCTTTAGAGAAGACTTAAAGACTGGTCAACAGACCAGCTGATCTAGGACCAGGCATAGTTATAGTTAACCTTTTTAAATAGATTGTTGTTGAGTATATTCCTAAACAAGAATAATAATGATGAAAATAGATTTGTTGATTACTTACTCCATGCCATATTTAGCGCCAAACAATTTTATATTATCTCTCTTATTGCAACCCTCCTGTGTACTAAGTATGAATGCACTCATTTTATAGATGGTGAAGCTGAGTCTTAGAGAAGGCAAAGAAAGCATATGTCAGGTATTTTGTGATGTTATTCTGTTAGCTAGGTATCATTGCCCTCCATTTCACAAAGGAACAGATTGCAGAAGACTAAGGAAATCAGCCATTACTGAATAACTACTATGTGTCAGGCATTCTAATTGCATTCCTGTCATTGTTAGTTTGATTTCATGGCCTCATAACAACCCTGTCCTTACATTACATTACTGTTATCTCTACATTATGAATGAAAACTAAGACTCAGGGATGTTAAGAAATTGGCCCAAATTAATATATTCAGTGAACAAAGCCAAAAAAATCCCTGGAGTCAAAAACAGTCACATTTTTCTCTGACGTGCATATTACTTCGAACATAGGATGTTCTCTCTCTGATACTTAATTTGTTCAAGGTCACAGAGTTAGAAGAAGACTGGAATTTCTGGCTCTAAGTTTGATTGTTCCTTCTACTATATCCTGCCACTGCTCTGTGGTTTTAATTTGTTTCCTCACTATGTCCTTTGCAAAGGTAGAGAAAACAGATCAAGCGGTTGCTCTTTATGCGACATTTTCAAATCCATGTGATTAAGCAACCTTGTATACTCGTTGTTGCTAGACTAAATACTGTGATAACAAATCCTTTAACCTTTGCTTATAGATCATGTTTTGAGTCTCTAACATTTTTGTTTATCCTTTCTGTATTGTAATAAAATCAAACATATAACAAAATTTACCATCTTACCCTTTTTAAGGTTAAATTCAGTTGTGTTAAGTGTATGCACAGTTTTTAAGCAGATAGAAAAGTTCCCTAGAACTTTTTCATCTTGAAAACTGAAACTCAAAACCCATTAAACATAGATTCTCTCCCCCCCAGGCCCTTAGCAACCACCTTTTTACTTTGTGTTTCTATGAATTTGACTACTTTAGATACCTCATGTAAGTGGAATCATACAGTATTTATCTTTCTGTGACTGGCTTATTTCACTTTGTGTAATGTCCTTATAGTTTACCTATGTTGTAGCATGTATCAGAATTTCCTTCCTTTTTAAAGCTGCTTATCCTTTTAATTTTTGTACCTCCTGTGCTGTACACTAAAAAATAGCATGAACTGGTCTATTCTGAGGGGCTGTTTCCTGATGTAGAGGTTCTGCAATGTTCTTAAAGAAAAGAGTGTTGCTTTGAAGAATGAAATGTGGGTCAAATAATATGACCTAATTCCATATTTATTACTCTCATATGACTTGAGGATATATTGGATAGTGACAGAAATTTCATAGCCTAAAAGCCATATTCTGTGTCCTTAGGACTGAATTTTGCCTGCACAATTGTTCCTACAATATAAAGCAGTATGCTTCCAAGGAATTTCACTAAAAGAGGGAATTCCAGCCTGTTTTGAAGGCTGAACCTGAAGCTTTGTCCTAGGAACCTAGTGTTTCTTTCTCTTTTATTTTTATATACCACATGGAAAATATATTCCCTGAGAGATTAAAACTCAGGAAATTTTAAGACTTGGTCTTTAAGTATGTGCTCAGATAAATCAAGGCATACATTTCTATGTATTTTTCCCAACATGAGAGTCACCATCCCTTTTATAAAAATTTTCTAATAATTGATTAAATATGAAGACAATTTTATAATGATTTTATTGTACTGCTTGGACAAAAACTGATGTTCTAACAAAATGCATTTGTCATCTTTTTTCTCTTTTATTTGTTTTTTCATATACCTTGTTCAGCTTCCTTAGGAGAATTTTGTATCTAATTGACAGAGAGGACAGTCTAATTTTAACAGTGAAAAAGAAACACTTGCTGAATGTGTGTGCCCTGGATTAAGGCACAGTCCCTAAATTTCAAGGGTATCTGTCCCACCAGCAGATGGCAATTCCTCTACATGGAATCTCCTTTCAGACAAATGGCAAGTACCTAAAACTGACCCCAGTGAAGTCACATGCCATTTCAGAGAAACCTGATAGCTTTGGCTAGGTAGGAACCCATTAACATTATCTCTCCGCTATTATCTCATCTCTTCATTCCATCTGAAAATTCTCCAACTCAGCATTTTGTGCTCGGTGTCCTAAAGGTCAATCATGGCTACTAGGATGGGTGCTTTGAACAAGGTGCCAGGGTTTGGTATTAGGAGCACACGTTTTTAACAAGCAACTTATGTTGACTGCTCTCTACAGTGACCTTGATGGGGCTGTTTGCTGTACTCACCTCTGTGATTTCCTGGGTTTGGCTAACCCATGTTTAGCGATGCTAAGCATTGAATTAGAGAAACTTGTGAGCAAACCTTGAGGTAAAATATACTGTTAATGAGGGACATGGTGGGAGGCTTCTGTGGCAACTCTGCACTCTTGCTTACAAACTGCACAGTAGTGTAACCTTCCAGAAACCGGTTGAGATATGGAACCTATTAAGTCATTTGAGGCCTATGGCTGATACTGTATATTTATGTATATTTAAGACTTATTTTCTTTGTAGGAAAATTGATCTGAACTTATATATCTTTTATTGATATTTATGTATCAAGATACTTTTAGCTGCTACAGAAAACCCATCTCAAACTGGTTTAAATAATGATATTTGTTATTTTGTATAATAGAAAATCTTGAGATAAAGCAAATGCTAGGGTTGGTTAATTCAGTGGATAAGCAATGTTATTGGACACTGTGAGTCTTCCATATATCTTTGTCATTCATAGCTTTGGCTCCATCCTTAGGCTCCTTTTTATGATCATAATATGGCTTCTAGCAGTTCAATATCATCCTGGAGAAAAGACTTACTTCTATACCCCTATGCTCCTGATGGTTATATGCATCCTTGAACCAACTACTGGCAAGAGGATGAGACTGGAATGAGGGTTAAGGAGAAATTCACAATATTTACTGCAGTATCTGTGCAACTCATTTGTACCTCAAATCTGTTTTTAAGTTGGTCTAAATGTTCTTTCAGTTCCTGAGAAATTTGAGGGACAAAGTGTTCAAAAAATAGTCATTTCTAATGAAAGATTAATTAATGACTTTTATGTGAATAAAAATTTTGAGTTTAAATTCATAAAGTTTTGGGGAAGTCAGTAACTGAAAACATGTCTACACTTTACAAAAAATTAGCTGATGCATTATTTGAACTGTGAAAATAAGCTTTTACTGTAATGATTTTAAGACATAAGAAAATTACCTAAGATTTTTTAAGGAAAATATTATCTACTAATAATATTCTGTGAGTTTGATAAAATCATAGCATTCTATCTTTATTTTCTGGGCCTCAGTTTCCAACTGTATAAAGAAAGACTAATCTCTCAGCTTTAAAAAAAAATATATGTATATATATATTTTTATTTTTATTAAGGTATCATCTATATACAACCTTATGATGGTTTCACATGAACAACACTGTGGTTACTACATGTCCCCCTATTATCAAGTCCCCACCACATACCCCATTACAATCACCGTCCATCAGCATAGTAAGATGTGATAGAGTCACTACTTGTCTTCCCTGTGCTATATTGCCTTCCCCATGCCCTCCCTCTATTATGTATCCTAATAATAATACCCTTTAATCCCCTTCTCCTTCCCTTACCACCCACCCTCCCCAATCCCTTTCTCTTTGGTAACTGCTAGTTCCTTCTTGGAGTCTGTGAATCTGCTGCTGTTTTGTTCCTTCAGTTTCTGCTTTGTTGTTATACTCCACATGTGAGTTAAATCATTTGATACTTGTCTTTCTCCGCCTGGCTTATTTCACTGAGGATAATACCCTCTAGCTCAATCCATGTTGTTCTTTACTATCTAACAGTCTAACTTTTTAACAGTCTTACTATTTAACAGTCTAACTTAACTCATTTAGTACACTATTTCAAACACAATCCAAATGTTCTTTTTTTCCCCTCCCTTCTTTTTCTTCCTGTTCCACTCTTTATATATTAGATGTCATATTCTGTACTTTTTGTGTATCCCTTGACTGATTTTGGGGGTAGTTGATTTCATTTTGCATTTGCTTAGTAGTTAATTGGTCTACTTCCTTTACTGTGGTTTTATTTTTTCTGTTGATAGCTATTTAGCTGTAGGAGCACTTCCATCTATAGCAGTCCCTCCAAAATACACTGTAGAGATGGTTTGTGGGAGGTAAATTCCCTCAACTTTTGCTTATCTTGAAATTGTTTAATCCTTTCAAATTTAAATGATAATCTTGCTGGGTAGAATATTCTTGGTTTGAGGCCCTTCTGTATCATTGCATAAAATATATCATGCTACTCCCTTCTGGCCTGTAAGGTTTCTGCTGAAAAGTCTGATGATAGCCTGATGGGTTTTCCTTTTTAATCTTTTTCTCTCTCTGGCTGCTTTTAATACTCTGTCCTTGTCCTTCATCTTTGCCATTTTGATTACTATATGTCTTGATGTTGTCTTCTTGGGTCCCTTGTGTTGCAAGGTCTGTGGACTTCCATGGCCTGAGAGAGTATTTCCTTCCCCAGATTGGGGAAGTTTTCAGCAATTATTTCTTCAAAGACACTTTCTATCCCTTTTTCTCTCTCTTCTTCTTCTGGTACTTCTACAATGACAATATTGTTCCATCTGGATTGGTCACACAGTTCTCTTAATATTATTTTGTTCCTAGAGGTCCTTTTTTCTCTCTCTGCCTCAGCTTCTTTGTATTCCTGTTTTCTAATTTCTATTCCATTTACCATCTCCTCTATCTCATTAAATCTGCTTTTAAACCTCTCCATTGCATGTTTAATTTCAGCTACTGTATTTTTCAAAGTGTCTATCTCTCTCTTGAAGTCATCCCTTAGATCTTGAATATTTTTCTGTAGCTCCATTAGCATGCTTAATTTTTTTTTGAATTCTTTTTCAGGAAGATTGGTGATTTCAGTTTCCCTGAGCCCTCCTTCTGGTGTTTGAGGGATTTTGGATTGAACAAGTTTCTTCTGCCTTTTCATAATCCCTTTTCCATGAGATGTTCTCTTTTCCCAGGTGAAGGCTGGCTGGTGCAATCTTATTTTTGGTCACTCTTTTAGAATTAGTTGTATTTGTTGTATTTTCATATTATATGTAGTTTTGGGAGGATATTTCTGCCCCACTTCTTATGCTGCCATCTTTTCCCCCTCCAATCTCTCAGCTGTAAATAAGGATATAATTAAAAATAAAGATTTCTGCTTATTTAAGTGCTTCAATAAAGAAATAGCTCACCAGATTTCTATGAACTTTCTGGTTAATGTACAAATCACAATTTCATTTTATTCTGTTTCACATTTCATCATCTATTTGAGATCTTAAGAAAACAATTTCCTTTGAATTTCATATCATTTTATTATTTTAAAATCACAGATCCATAACTCTGTAGAATGTCCCTTAATTTCAGTTTCACGAATGTTTCCACATGAGGAGGTTATGCAGCTTGTGGCAAAATATTACAAAAACAATGAAGTGTTTCATCATTGCATACCAGTTGGATGGCACATGATATTGACTTTCCCCTTTGCTGGTAGTGTATATAAACTCTCATGACTTGATTACCATAATGTCTCCCAAGAGTCTCCAGTGTAACATTGCCTTTTTTTTTGTGATTAAATATATCTTTGTGATTAAATAAGTGGAAATACTTTGAAAGTATATACATACCTGTCCCTCACATGATTTTTACT
Organism: Manis javanica; assembly: GCF_040802235.1. Lineage (NCBI taxonomy): Eukaryota > Metazoa > Chordata > Mammalia > Pholidota > Manidae > Manis > Manis javanica. Next base: position 158,784,192 of record NC_133157.1, read on the forward strand.
CACTGGATTTAACATCTATTGATGTATTGTGCTTGAATTAATTATTACTTTGGTGGTTTCTAAGTGCTGTTTTTCTAATTCCATTATTTCCTCTACATTTAGTATGCATTAGTGGTGTTTTAGTATAAGCAGTTTTCTTTTCTCTCCATTTATTCATTTGTTTATATCATTGTAGACTCATTAATTCTTATTTTATTCAATAGTTTATAATTTGTTGTTATTTTGATCATTTTGACCCAGATTTGGCCTTATGGTGCCTCTTCAAGTTGGTTTCTGTGTCTTTTTGACATATCATCATGATTTTTTAGCATTCTTTACCTCTTGGTGTCAAAAGATGGTTTAGGTTCATCTTGTACTTCCTTTGCCCAGCCCAGGATCCAGCCATTTCTCTGAGAAGTCCTAGTTCCTTTTAGTGGAAAGTAGAATTTAGAAAACAGGATCTGGTATTAAGTGTGCCCATTGCTGTTAGGGTGTTGCTATTCCCAGGCCAGAGCTAAGAAGCACACAAATACACACATCCCTTTACATCTGTATTTATGTAATCTGAATGGTAAGTTTATATTGATAAATCCAATTCCAATCCAATATCATAGGGTTCTTCTCAATCACTGAGAAACCTGGCTCCCATTATCATCTATATATTTATTCATTTGTTCAATCATCTGTATGTAAACAAGTACTCACATTATCAGACTGTCCTGCTTCCTTATTCCAACACCATTTTCACATGGATTGCCATTATTAGCTGTGACCAGGCTGTCCCTGTCACTTAGTTCCAACACTGTCTTCAAGAGGCAATGTTACTGAGCTGGTCAGGTTGCCCTTTTGAATCCAGCTTATGTCATCTTCCTGAAGGCTTCCACTGTCCAAATGGGGTCTGTCTGCCTGATGACTTTTGGACTAAAGAAGGAGAGAAGGAAGGAATGAAGGAAGAAAGAATGGAGGCCTAAGAAATTATGGATTACAAAAATAACAGAGATTTTAACTATCATTAAAATTAGAGTGCATGCTCATGGTCTGCTATGTGTTCTTCACCAGTTTCTTTTAGGTTTCATATTAAAATGTACTTTAACAGAAAATTAGCATAATCCCTTCCTCAAAAAAGAAATTTATAGACTTAAAATTAATTTTAAAGAAGCACAATGAACATGGTTTCATATGTGAATTGGATTTAGCATATGAGATCTTACATACAAGTCATATAAACACGTATATAACAACAGAAAATGTAGCCTTCCACTATGAATATCTTAAAAGTAAGTTTAGTAAGGCTTTTGGCTTAAATTGCTTGAGTTGCATCTTTGATCACTTTCTTAGTTTCTATATTCCTTAGTTTCCTCATCTTCAAAATGTGAATAGTACTTATCTTTCAGAATGATTCTGAGGATTAAATGAGTTTATAAATGTAAAGCTGTATAAATGTAAATAATATCTGATACTTATTAAACACTATCACAATTGTTGCTATTATTATTTTATTATCATTGTATGGTTATATAACCTTTTTTTACACAATATTTGTCATTTAGGTTTATACTGTCATAAAAGTTGCCCTAACAGACCTTTTCTAAACTTTACTTACAATATTTCCTTTTCTTAATAAATGAGTGATTAAGTTTTCCTCCTCCTTCCCTTCCTCATGCATAGACATTCTCTAGGCAATTAGTTACTAAATCTATTCCCCTTGCCTCCATAATTCTGTTCTGTTTTCATTCTCCTTGTGAATAAGAATCAAACGTGAGTTCTGGGAATTTGCTGAATCCAGCATTTCAGAACACCAAATAGTTTTTTATTTTCTTTAAGATTTTTAAAAAAGTATCATTGATATACAATCTTATGAAGTTTTAACATGAGCAACATTGTGGTTTCCACATTCACCCATATTATCAAGTCCTCACCACTCCCATTGCAGTCACCATCTATCAACGTAGTAAGATGCTGTAGTGTTATTACTCGTCTTCTCTGTGCTGTACTGCCTTCCCCGTACCCCCTGTACATTTGTGATAATCATAAAACCTATTAATCCCTTTCTCCTTCCCTTCCCCACCTACCCTCCCCAACCCCTCCCCTTTGATAACCACTAGTTTGTTCTTGGAGTCTGTGAGTCTGCTACTGATTTGCTCCATTGGTTTTTTTTTTTTTTTGTACTCTACAAGTGAGTGAAGTCATTTGGTACTTGTCTTTGTCTGGATTATTTTACTAAGCATAATACCCTCTAGTTCTATCCATGTTGTTGCAAATGGTAGGATTTGTCTTCTTTTTATGGCTGAATAATATTCCATTATGTATATGTACCACCTCTTCTCTGTCCATTCATCTATTGATCGACACTTTGGTTGCTTCAGTGTCTTGGCTATTGTAAATAGTGCTGTGATAAACATAGGAGTGCATATGTCTTTTTGAATTAGGAATCTTGTTTTCTTTGGGTAAATTCCTAGGAGTGGGATTACTGGGCCAAATGGTATTTTTAATTTTAGTATTCTGAGGAACTGCCAATATTGCTTTCCACAATGGTTGAACTAACTTACATTCCTACCAACAGTGTAAGACAGTTCCCCTTTCTCCACATCCATGCCAGCATTTGTTGTTTCTTGTCTTTTGTATTTTGGCCATCCTAACTGGTGTGAGGTGATATCTCATTGGGGTTTTAATTTTCATTTCTCTGATGATTAGCAATGTGGAGCATCTCTTCATGTGCCTGTTGGCCATCTGAATTTCTTCTTTGGAGAAGTGTCTGTGCAGGTACTCCACCCATTTTTCAATTGGATTATTTGATTTTTGGGTGTTGAGGTGTGTGAGCTCTTTATGTATTTTGGATGTTAACTCCTTATGGGATAATTCATTTATTAATTATCATTTATTATTAATTATTATTAATGATATTATTAATTATCATTTATTAATGAATTATCCCATATTGTAGGATGCCTTTTTGTCCTGCTGATGGTGTTCTTTTCTGTACACAATCTTTTTAGTTTGATGTAGTCCCATTTGTTTATTTTTTCTTTTGTTTCCCTTGCCTGAGGAGATACATTCAAGAAAAAGTTGCTCATGTTTATAGTCAAGAGAGTTTTGCCTATGTTTTTGTCTAAGAGTTTTATGGTTTCATGACTTACATTCAGGTCTTTGATCCATTTTTAGTTTACTTTTGTGTATGGAATTAGACAGTAACTCAATTTCATTCTCTTATATGTAGCTGTCCAGTTTTGCCAACACCAGTTGTTGAAGAGGCTGTCATTTCTCCATTGTATATCCATGGTTCCTTTATCATAGAGTAATTGGCCATATATGTGTGGGCCATATATGTGTAGGCTCTCTATTCTGTTCTACTGATCTATGGGTCTGTTATTATGCCAGTACCAAATTGTCTTGATGACAGTGGCTTTGTAGTTGAGCTTGAAGTTAGGGAGCATAATCACCCCAGCTTCATTCTTCCTTCTCAGGATTGCTTTGGCTATTTGGGGTCTTTTGTAGTTCCATGTGAATTTTAGAACTAGACCAATAGTTATTTTATTGTGGGCTCTGAACTTGGCTGTGTTGCCTTGTGAAAGTTGCTCAACTACCCCGATGCCCAATTTTCTTTAAAATAGTATTACTTTATAGTGCTCCTGTGTGATTTATTTCATTGTATTATATTTATTTAATTTAAGTATAATTGGCATATAACATATTAGTTTTAGGTGTACAACATAATGGTTCAGTATTTGTATATACAGTGTAATGATCACTACAGTAAGACTGGTTAATATCTATCACCATATATTGTTACAAAATTGAATTTTCTTGTGATGAAATATGTAACTTTTACTGTCTTAACAACTTTCAAATATGGATTATTATTAACTGCAGTCATCATGCTGTACCTTACATCTCCATGACTTATTTTATAGATGTAAGTTGGTACTTTGTAACCCCCTTCAACCATTCTGCCCACCCCCTACCCTCTGCTTCTGGGAATGACCAATCTGGACTCTGTATCCCTGAGTTTGTTTTTTCATTTTTTGTTTGTTTTGTTTTGTTTTTAGAGTCCACATGTAAGTGAGATTATATACGATCTGTTTTTCTCTGACTTAATTTACTTAGCATAATGCCTTCATGTTGTTTCAAATGGCAAGATTTCATTCTCTTTTTATGACTGAATAATATTCTATTAATTTAGTCAATGTTATATATAATATCATATATCATATTAATATTAATACTCATTTTATAATTCTGAATATATATGGTACACTTTATCTATTCATTCCTCAGTGGACACTTGGGTTGCTTTCATAACTTGGCTATTGTAAATAGTCCTGTGATAAACATAGGGGTCATATGTCTTTTGTATCAGAGATCTTGTTTCCTTCGGGTAAATTTCCAAGAGTGGAATTCCTGGATCAAATGGTATTTCTATTTTTAGTTTGTTGAGTAACCTCCATATTGCTTTCCACAATGGTTGAACTTATTTACATTCCCACCAACAATGTAGGAGGGTTCCCCTTTCTCCACATTCTTGCCAGCATTTGTTGTTCCTTATCTTTTGGGTGTTGCTATCCTAACTGATATGAGGTGATATCTCATTGTGATTTTAATTTGTATTTCCCTGATTATTAGCTATGTGAGGTATCTTTTCATGTGCCTTTGGCCATCTGACTATCTGTGGAGTAGTGTCTGTTCAGATCCTTCCCCCATTCTTCAATTGGATTATTTACTTTTTGGGTGTTGAGGCATGTGAGCTCTTTATATAACAAGAGGTTGTTAACCTCTTGTTGTATATGTTGTTTATGAATATATTCTCCCATATTGTAGGGTGTCTTTTGTTCTACTGATGGTGTCCTTTGCTACACAGAAGCTTTTTAGTTTGATGTAGTCCCATTTGTTCATTTTTGCTTTTTGTTTCCCTTGCCCGAGGAAATGTGCTCAGGAAAAAGTTGCTCATGTTTATACTTAAGAGATTTTTGCCTATGTTTTCTTCTAAGAGTTTTATGGTTTTATGACTTATATTCAGGTATTTGATCCATTTTGAGTTTACTTTTGTGTATGGAGTTAGATGATAATCCAGTTTCATTCTCTTGCATGTAGCTGTCCAATTTTGCCAACACCAGTTGTTGAAGAGGCTGTCTTTATATGCAGCCTCACAAGTAGTTGGTTGGTAGTGCCTATGAAAAAATTAACATTTTAATGTTTTAGAGTGATATAATGAATTTAAGATTTTGGAATCCAAGACTAAGAATTATCGAAAGCCAGAATCTGGAGCCAGAGGTCTGGTTTCAATCCTAGTTCTACTCACAGTTCTGTGACTTCGAGTAAATTACTTAATCTGTGTATCAATTTCCTTATCTTTCAAGTGGAGTTGATGGTAAAATACTTATTTCATAAGAGTATTGTGAGAATTCAGTAAGTTAAATATGTAAAACTACTTAGACTGGTGTCTAGCAATTAGTAAACACTGTAGACAGTGATTCAACTACTGGTAATGAATGCCTTTTACATGAACATGGGAAATTTTGCCTTGACCACAATCGAATTGTTCTTATTTCCCATTGTTTAGATGTTCTTTTCCTTTATTTTTAGGAAGTTAAACTTTTGTGGTGTATATATTATACATATATTAAAATTATATACATATTACAACTATATTATTTATATAATTTAGATTTTTAACTTATCCATTCTATTGATACTCTATGATTGTTTGTGGTGTTGGAGAGACCTGTCCTCTGTAAACTCTTTCCATATAAGCAAGTGAGATGTGAGTGGAACCAAAGCACATCACTGATGTGATTCATTGGAGGATGTCTGGATGGCTGAGAAGTAGTGATGAATGACTCTCCTTTTCTCCATGTGACTAAGATGCTTAAAGAGCCGTGAAGAACAGAGTCAACCAAATATTTTGGCTCAGTTAATTTTGTTTGGGAGTTAAAACTCCACATAGTCTCTTAAATCACTGGTGCTTTTTTTTTTTCCCTCTAGGTGATTAGTGTACCTGAGGTTAGAGTTTTATATTTTAGACTTTAAATCACTAGCAAAGAGATATTTTTTGAGTGGTTATCATAATATTTTGGTATATACCTATTTTTTTGGAAAATTTTTATCTGTTTTAGACAGATGAGCCACTACAGATTAAGCTCTGGATATAATTGCCCTTTATTTATTTATTCAACTTAAATAAATAATGGATTATGTATCTCAAACATAAAGAAGAAAAGTGTAGAAAACCTAATGTTAGCAAAGTAGATTAAGTTCTTAGGATCCAGGTCCTTTCTTTTTCCTACTCTGCTACCTTTGGCATTTGAGTTTTTTTTTTAATTTAATTTAATTTTTCTTATTTTTTGTTAAAAATAGTTGATATACAGAATTATATTGTTTTCAGGAATAGAACTTAGAGATTAAACCATTATATACATTACTAAGTACTCATGATGTTAAATGCAATTACCATCTGTCTTTATTCTAATTGCTCTTTAAAACATAGATTATAATTAACATCTGTTCAGATTTTTCTTAGAGGCAGCATAGTATGATGAAAAGAACACTCATTCACTAAACTCAAATCTATTAAGCTTCTAATAAGCATCAGTCAACTGTGCTGGATGAAGAGAAAGTATGTGTGCACACACACTTTGCTCCTCCACCACTCCACTCCCCCCATGAAAAGATATTTCTTCTCTTAAAACTTACATCTGATGGGGAGACAGATATTAATCTAAGAATAATGTAAATAAAAAAAATAATTACAACTGAGGTAAGGACATGGTGCTGTCAGACTGTATATTCAGAGAATTCTGTCCACTTAGAGAAGCCAAGGAAGGCTTCCTGGAGGCACTGGCACTTGGGCTGAGATCTGAAGGGTGATAAGGAGATAACACTGCAGGGGACCCAGAATGAGGGAAGGAGAATATTCCAGGTAGGGGTATAGTGTATGTGGAGGTCTGTGGCAGGTGGGAGCATGGATTGTCTGAAGAAAAGAAAGAAGGTCAGGGTTGCCAGAGTTCAGAGGCAAGCAGGAATATAGCCAAATAACAAGGCTGAGTATTTTTTTAGTATCTAGTTAGGAGCTGAGGCAACAAACATCTGTGGGCCATGTTAAACACTCATGTTATCACAAGTTTGCTAGAAAAGGTTTTGCTGAGAGAAGCTTAGACCATGACTTATGTTATATGAAAAAAAAAAAGAAGTAGAAGAATGCTAAAAAATGGCTTATAACCAAGCCTGTGATTTTAAGATCTCAATATATAAAAATACAATTTGGTATAAATGTGCTATTTACAAGATAATTACAGAAATTACAAAAAAGTCAGTTTCAGATGTATTACAGGTGGTATGAGTTGGTAATGTGTACTACAGGTTGGCAATGGGACACCAATTTAAAGTGGTATAATGACCATCTTCTCCCAATTCTGGCACTATTTCTCTGTGACTATATATCCTTATCTGGAGGTAAGGTCAGACTTTAGATTTGGGCCTTTTATGAATATGAGGCCACATGGCCTTGTGATAGCTTCTCTTTGATTAAGGAATTATTGAAATATTTCAAGCAAGGGGAAATGATGTAGTCAGATAGGCATATTGAAAAAAAAAATACTTTTCATGTGAATCGACCAGATTTTAGAGGGGCCAGTGAGAATTTGGAGAGATCAGTCAGGAGACTATTGCAGATGCTAGAAGCATGTATAGGTGATAGCAGTGGAGCTGGAAAGAAACAAATGGATTGTTTTTGCCTTTGTTTGTTTAGAATGAAGTATAGAGAACAGCCATAATTTTGGGCTTTATATAATGATGTCCCTATATCACTGCTGGAGTTAGGTAACTTGACTGAGAAGTAAACAAAAATCTTGAAATGACACTGATGTACTGGTTCTGTATTTTCACATAATGGTGTTTTTCTTGCTTACATTTCTGGATGTATTTTAAACTCTTCATTTTCCAGAGAGCTATTTGCATGTATAAACAGTCACTTGGGTATGGAAAAACACAATTTGCACATGTTAATGCTTACATTTTGGCTTTATTTTTAGCACAGAAATTGAACAGAATTTGTGAACAAATATTTATTGAGTATCTACTATATGAATAAAGGATTCATAAAGAAAGGATTTTAGTTTAGATCTGTGAATTTGTGTTTTTCCCTGTAATATTATAACATGTATGATAATTTAGAAAAAAATCTGAACTATTTCAACTTAGTTTTAAATAGCTTGAAGGTTTTAAGTATTAAAATGTGAAAGGAAAAAGAAGTTAGGTTCTTTAGTTCTTGACTATTGTGTGGGAAATGCCCTAAATGTTTTAAGAATCCTGTTGGCCTTTTCACCCTGCTTTCCTACTGTGTGTCCAGAATAATTGATTAACCATGTATGAGCCTACAAGCAGTGCAGCAAAAAAGGCAGAAAACAATGGACAAAGATAATGAAATTTCACATTTTGCTCTGCCTATCTTTTTCTTTCAAACTAACCTAAGTTAATAAAACGTCACATAAAAGCCTTTGAAATTTCATAGTGGGTTTTGTGAAAGAGCTGAAAGTTGACCTGGAAGCTCTTGACCTATAACTTGGCGGCTACTGAAAGTCTAGCCCCATAATTCAGAGGTCCAGTGACAGCTTTGCCTATAAACTCGAGTCTTCATTTCACCGACATTTTCAGATTTAGTCCCCTTGAAAATGCTAACAAAAGTGAAGCCTATCATTTCTCTGCTTGGGATAGCAATGGTGATGTTTATGGAACCACTTGCTGTCTCAGGGGTAATCGTCCGGATAATTTGGATTAACCTTATCAGGTCTCTAGATACTGCATCACCCAGGGTGGATGATCTCTAGAATAACCTTTCCAAATCTTAAAGTTTTAACCCCAACACCATGTTTTATCAAAAAACTTTCAACAGAAATTTATTGAAAACTCTCCAACCCAACCAGGCTTATAACAACCCTTTTGGTCTAAAGTGGCCTTCATTCAAGCAAGAAACATAACATCTTCTGGGAATAATTCTAATTAGAAAGTGGGATATTCTTTTATCTCCTGTTTAGTTTTTTCATGAGACGGTTGTTATGTATCGAAGTGCCTTTCTCCTATTTGTTCAGGTTTTGAAGTTGATTACCTGGAAAAGGGGGAAGGAGTGCTTTTGTTGGCTTATTTGTTGGTATAGAAAGTTTGCTTAAAGGAGTGAAGAATTTTCCTTAAGGGAGAATTTGTCTTTTGGACTGGCAACAGAAAAAATCCTTTCATTTGTATTGATCCAAAAGTCCTTCTGGGCTTTTGTTTTGTTTTGAAAGAAAGCTGGGAACAACCCTGAAATTTTGTCCCATTCAAGACTTCTACATCCTAATAAAACTTGCTCTTTTAAAGTATAATTTTATGTTAATAATTAGTATTATAGGGCTAGAGTTTATAGTTTCAGTGCAAGGCTGTGAATTTTACTCTCTCAAAACTAAAAAATAGAAGTTACAACTGTAATTTATTTTATTTTTGTATTTTTTTAGAAAGCACAAGCCCATATGATTCACTACAGTTTTCTGGAAAATATTAATCTGATTTGAATCAGTTTAAAGTGGTAGAGCATAGCAGGATGGCTGATACAATGAATATCATATCTGTAATGGCTAGAGTACGTCTTGGTCTCAAGTGAAAGGGGTAATAGAAGAAAAAGTCACTTTCCATTCTTCATACTGAAACCTGGCCTGTGCTTTGGAAAGAGAGGTGTCTATAGACCTTTACCCAGTGTTCATTAATTTGTTGCTAAAAATGAGGCTTTGAGATTGAGCATGAGAATATGTGGGCTGCAGTTGAAGTCCTACTTAGGGTGCTGGTTTTTACATGTTGGGTAAAGGAAATTATTGATGTTTTCTGTGCTCAAAAAATAAGGTTCTATTGCTGATTTACTTTATAAAATAGCTTGAACTGGTCAAAGTAAAAGCTCTAACAATTTAACCTTAGAAAGAGCACTCTTCAAAATAATAATAGTTTCTCTCTCCCTGAGAGTTTCCTTTGTGCTAGATGCTTTGCATGTATATAATCTTATTAATCCTCACAACACTGTGAGGTATATATTATCATCTCCATTTTGCAGAGGAGGAAAATTGGCACTCAGGAGACCAAGGCATTTGCCTAAGTTCACCCATCTGGGTTGAAATTCCTAGTGGAGGAATTGTGATTGGAACCTGCTCTGTCTCTGAAGTCTACGCTCATTTTGGGCCTTGCCTACAAAATGCTTAGTTACCTCCTGCTGTATCTTTTTGAAAATAAAACCTTAGAGATTAATGGGAAATGCTAGACTATGGGGATGGGGAAAGGAAGTGATTGTGGGTGCAGTGATGTTTCCATTGGAGAGTTACATATTTGGATCATAATTTGGTACTGGCACAAGAACAGACCCAATTTGGTACTGGCACAAGAACAGACCCACAGACCAATGAAAGAGAATAGAGAGTCCAGATATTAACCCAAGCATATATGGTCAATTAATATACGATAAAGGAGCAATGGGTATACAATGGGGATATGACAGCTTCTTCAACAGCTGGTGTTGGTAAAACTGGACAGCTACATGTAAGAGAATGAAACTGGATTACTGTCTAACTCCATACACAAAAGTAAACTCTAAATGGATCAAAGACCTGAATGTAAGTTATGAAACCATAAAACTCTTAGAAGAAAACATTGGCAAAAGTCTCTTGAATATAAACATGAACAACTTCTTAATGAACATATCTTCATGGGCAAGGGAAACAAAAACAAAAATGAACAAGTGGGACTATATCAAACTAAAAAGCTTCTGAACAGCAAAGGACACCATCACTAGAACAAAAAGGCATCTACAGCATGGGAGAATATATTCATAAATGACATATCCGATAAGGGGGTGACATCCAAAATATACAAAGAGCCCACACACATCAACAAATAAAAAGCAAAAGAAAATAATCCAATTAAAAAATGGGCAGAAGATCTGAACAGACACTTCTCCAAAGAAGAAATTCAGATGACCAACAGGCACATGAAAAGATGCTCCACATCGCTAATCATCAGAGAAATGCAAATTAAAACCACATTGAGATATCACCTCACACCAGTTAGGATGGCCAATATCCAAAAGACAAACAACAACAAATGTTGGTGAGGATGTGGAGAAAGGGGAACCCTCCTACACTGCTGGTGGGAATGTAAATTAGTTCAACCATTGTGGAAATCAGTATGGAGGTTCCTCAAAAAATTAAAAATAGAAATACCATTTGACCCAGGAATCCCACTGCTTGGTATTTACCCTAAGAATGCAGGAACCCAGTTTGAAAAGAACATATGCACCTCTATGTTTATTGCAGTACTATTCACAATAGCCAAGAAATGGAAGCAACCTAAGTGTCCATCAGTAGATGAGTGGATAAAGAAGATGTGGTACATATACACAATGGAATAGTATTCAGCCATAAGAAGAAAACAAATCCTACCACTTGCAACAACATGGATGGAGCTAGAGGGCATTATGGTCAGTGAAATAAGTCAGGCAGAGAAAGACAAGTATCAAATGATTTCACTCATCTGTGGAGTATAAGAACAAAGAAAAAACTGAAGGAACAAAACAGCAGCAGACTCACAGAACCCATGAATGGACAGTTACCAAAGGGAAAGGGGCTGGGGAGAATGGGAGGGAAGGGATGGATAAGGGGAAAAAGGGACATTATGATTAGCACACATAATGTAGTAGAGAGGGGCACAGGGAAGGCAGTGTAACACAGAGAAGACAAGTAGTGATTCTATAGCATCTTACTATGCTGATGGACAGTGAGTGTAATGGGGAATGTGGTGGGGACTCGATAATGGGGGAATCTGGTAACCGCAATGTTGCTCATGTAATTGTATTTTAATGAGACCAAAATAAAGAAAGAAAAAGTGATGGTATGTCAATGTTTGAGAGGTTGTGGTCATATGTATTGTAGCACAGGAAAGAATTGGACTGACATCAGCTCAGACATGGACAAAGAGAAGTGAATTCTCAAAGAGCCTGTTCTACTAGTAGGATTCCTGTATTGTTGTCTTTGTGTTTTGGAACCACCACCATTTTGTTGTCTCATAAAATATGGAACCCAGGTTCTTTTTGCTCCAAGCCTGTAATTTGCTTTGTGAGGGTCAACATCCACCTTGATTTTCAGTTTATTCATTTTTTGAATAGTTGATAATAGCATTTACACCATCAGTTTACTGGGGAGATTTATAATGAGTGACTGTAGAATCATCTGAGAAAGTTCTATTTCTATGGCAACTATGTGGTGATTACACATTTTCCAAGCCTGTGAAAATATCAAAATAAGTTACAAGCTCATATTTATTAAAATGTTCCAAGTGGAACTTGTGCCATGTGATTTTATCACTTACTTTCCTTTGCTAAAGAAACCTTACTAACAAAAGAAAAGAAGAAAATAAGGGAGAGGCTGTTTTTCTACTGGCAATGAGAAGTAGGTTATTTGCAAAATCTGAAAGCAGGATATTTTCATCAAACACAAGAGTGTACTATTTGTAAAAGTGTATTTTACCCCCAGATTTATACTGATAACAGAGTGAATTCAATTTATACCTTGTACTTCCTTTACCAGTAGAGAAACTGAATCAACAAAGAAAGAATGTTATATGGGAAAAATCTAAGAGTCAGATGTTGAGTAATGATTTTCCATTAATTTTTTATTCATTTATTCAACATTTCATTCATGCATTTATTCATTTAACCAATATTATTAAGTTCCAGGTTCAGCTAGGTGATGAGGATTAAAAGGTAACTAGTCTTATGTTTTTTCATTTAATTTATTCCTTATTAATATTTATAACTTGTATTTCAGTAAGTAAAATATGAAGGTTTATAATGGGCTATTCTGATATATTTGTTAATATATACATTTCTCTTTATTTATGAAGAAATTTTATTCACTACCAGAGACCCCTAGGAATCGGGAAAGCCTTGAATAATCTAATTTATCTGAAATATGTAGAAAAATGCACATATTAAGAAATTAAACAGATATTAACACAAAAGCATGATGCTTGCTAGAAATTCTCTATTGCAAAAAGAAGAATATTTTAAGATTGAAATAAGAACTATGTGATTGTAGTACTGACTCTTCTTAAATATTTAAAAGTATGAACTACAAGTGTATCTAGTTCCAACCAAAATATAAGAATTGAGTTTTATTGACTCTGGTTGGTCTTCCATGGGGCACCTGCCTATCCTTGCAGCTGGATTAGTGTCAGTATCACCCACAGCAGATGAACTGAGAATGAGGAAATTCAGAACTTCTGTTACTAGAAAGAGAGAGTATGACTGCATATGTCTATTATATTATTTTTAGCAATATCCAGTATCTAGAAAGATCCTGTTTGCCCTTTGCCTTACATTGGAGCAGAGTTCCCTATTCAGCTGCCTCTCACCCCAGTGCACAAATTTTCCCCCATGTTACACATATGCGTCTGCTCAGTAGTCTCTTTATGAGACCATGGTTTACAACAATGGATTTTCAGGGCTGTGAAATTCTTAAGTGAATAATGTTTTCATTTATAGCAGAAAAATTGCTCTATGCTATTTGGCCATATGACCTGCCTCGGTGTGAAGACACATATTCTCATGTCTTCAAAATCCCTTGATATTGACATAAACTCACCTTTTATGGAGCACCATATGTATTTTGTATCATCTTCACAAAAATTTATTTAATACTTTATCTCCTCAAAACAAAAGCATTGCGAAGTTGTATAAATTATATTAGAAATCATTTTTCATTTGAAAATTAAACCTTGCATCTAACTGGATGGTTGTATTTAATCTAAAGTTTTTTCTGAGTGTTCAAAAATAGTTAACATCTGTCAATGAACTCATAAGGGAATCTATATATAACAATCAGAACAGTATGAAACTTTTAAATATAACTTTCCATGAGGATGCAAGATCAGTATACTCCACTTAAGAATATACATGGAGTTATTTTCAATGAAGTTTCACTATATTGATGACTACCCTTCAGTAATTTATTTCTTTATGAGTTCAGTTAAACTAGCTCAGTTAAACTAGTCCTTGTCATAGTACTGGTTAGTAAGATTTTTTTTTAAAAAACCAAACCATTATTTAATTTTAATTTACAAACTCCTATGGGGCTGGCATAACCTGAGCCAGATGCCAAAAACTCAGGAAGACTTAGGTAGAATGTAATAGGCACCTAAAACCATTTAACATAGAAATAATTAAAACACAATATAAAGGTAATATTACTAGAGTGATATGGATTCCATACTCTGAAATAAAGCATAAAGTGTCAGAAGCATTCATACTATTTGAACTTTTAGAATCACTTTGGAGTCTATTCTGTTTTGATGCAGGAAGTAGGAACCCCAGAAAGTTTACTTTTCTTTGTCAGTAGATATATTCTTAACAAGTGGGTGGCTGGGCAAGCACCCTTTTTTTCTCCTTGACTCTCATATAGATTTATGGTCCAAGAACATCCTTTGTTTCTACTCTTTAAAATTTGTTGTTTCAAACTAGCTTATATTTTCTTCATCTGATGATGTCCTTATTTTGTCATCATTCATGAAAGATATTTTCACTGGATGTAGAACTCAGCAGTTTTTTTCTTTCAACATTTTAAAGATGTCCCACTCTCTTCTGGCTCCCATATTTTCTGATGAGAATTCTGCAGGCAAAATTTTGTTCTCCTGTATGTAATATGTCATTTTTCTGTGGCTGCATCAAGATTTAAACATTTATATTGTTCAGCAATTTGGTTGTGATGTGTCTGTGCATGCTTTTCTTTGAGTTTATCTGTTTGAAGTTTGCTGAGCTTCATGAGTCATTAAATTTATGACTTGCAAGAAATTTCTTGAAATATTTCTTTCTGCATCAATCTCTTTCTTCTCTCCTTGAGGGACTTTCATGACATAAAACAGGGAAAAAACAAATGAGGAAAAGTGGGTGTGTTTTCCATATTCTTCAGCTCACTGTGATACCTTTTCTCAGTGCTCTCCTTGGGAAGACAGGTTTTTCTCAGAGGTTTTGTTGCCTTTAACCACTGCCTCAGTTTTAGCATGGGGTCAACCATACATCAAAGCTGGATGATAAGGGAGCAAGTAAAACTGCAAAACTCACTCCTGTTATAAATCATTCTTCAAACTCCTTTGTGCAACTGGGCTCCAATTATTAATTTTCCACCATTTCCTTCTGATTGCTTTTTAATTTATCTAGAGTTTTTACTTGCAATAGTGGGAGAATGGGTTATTTCATTTTGGCTAGAAGTGTCACCTTTGCTTTTTTTAAAATTTAGTAGTACATCTTACTGATGTTTACATATCAGTACACACAGATTTGCTTTGTTCATTTTTAAGTGACAAAGTATTCCAATTTATGGTTGTATCATATTTGATAAGTTGTTTGTATATTTTTTGCTTTTAATGAATCTGAGACATTTCATAAATATATCTTGGTATATTTTTCTGTGTGTAATCTGTAGGGTATATTTCTAGCTAGGAAATAATTTTTGAAATGATATGTGTGTACACCTCCACAAACAGTGTTTGAGAATGCCTGTTTCTCCACACACACACTTGACTAGACACTTAAAAATGTTTGCAGTCTGATAAGTGGAAAGGTATCTTGTTTTGATTTACATTTCTTTTTATAATTGTTGAGTCTGAACATTTTTTCATAACTTTTTGACCATGGTGTTCCTTTTCCTGATAACTGGTTGGGGTTTGTGTTTATCTAGAAAGGTTAATTCCTTCTCCCCCCCACCCAGATTTTAAATAAATTCACCGAGCTCTTCCACTGGTTTCTTGATTTCATTGCATCTACATCCTTTACCACTGGCAGCAAATGCAAAAACAATGAATTAAAAAAAAAACCGTATGACATGTTGTCATAGTTGGCTCATGTATTCTTAAGTAGATTTTTAAAACATGTCTTATAGGTTTAAGACTAATTTTGGAATAGAAAGAACTTGATTATTGGATTTCCAGACTTGAGTTTAGCATATTATTAAACTTTATAGGTCATTCTATGAAGGCTGACAAAGCAAAGTGGAGAGAAAAAACCACAACTTATTAGCTTCTGTCCATGTACATGGTCCTTTTGGTTCTAGAGCTAAAAGAAGGGGCACTGGTGGGGTGTATTCTAAAGGCCAAACTGCAGCTTGGTGAAAGATGGCAGAGTAAGATGGCAAGATAAAAACTTCCTGCCACATACACACCAAGGAAACAACTACAGCAAATAAAACTAACCCTGAAAATGCCATGAAAATTTCAGAACAGACCATCTATACCTGGTGAAGAAGAGAAGAACACATTGAGAAGGGTAAAGTCACAGAGCTGTGACTGATCAGAACCCAAGCCTTTCCCCCATGCCAGACCACAAACAGGAGGGAGAGGACCAGAGGAGGGAGGGGATAAACACTCTGGAACCCTGAAAACCTGTCTCTGGAGATCTGTTCTAAGAAGACATGTCCACATTGCATTGGGCTTTGGTGGTTAATGGTGCTGGACACCAGGAAGAGTTGCAGCACTCTGAGGATAAAGCCCTAACATCTAAGATAAAACACCAAAAAAAGGGGATAAATGAAATGGAGATTAGCAACCTGCCTGATAAAGAATTCAAATTAACAGTCATAAAGATGCTTACTGAACTGGGGAAAAGAATTGATGATCTTGGTGAGAACTTTGAAAAAGAGAGAAAATTTTTAAAAAAGCCACTCAGACGTGAAGAATACAATAACTGAAATGAAAAATATCATAGAAGGAATGAATACTAGACTGCTGGAAGTAAGGGAGAATCAATGTGATGCAAGGTAGAGAACAGTAAAGTAATCAAGCTAAGGAGCAGAGAGAAAAGAATTTCTAAAAATGAGAGGATTAAGAAAGCTGTATGACAACTCCAAATGAAACAGTATTTGCATAATAAGCACACCAGAGGAAAAGAGAGATACAAAGGAGTAGACAGTCTTTTTGAAGAAATAATTGCTGAAAACTTCTCCAATATTGAGAAGGAAATAAGACACTCAGGTCCTGGAACTACAGACAGCCCCTAACAAAAGGAACCCCAGGAAGACAACACCAAGACATACAGTAATTAAAACGGTAAAGATTAAAGATAAATAGAGAACCTTAAAAGCAGCAAGGGAGAGGCAGACAGTTATGTATAAGGGACACTCCATAAAGCTATCAGCAAATTTTTCAGCAGACACTTTGCAGGCTGGAAGGGAGTGGTTGGAATATTTAATGTATTGAAAAGGAAGAACCTACAACCAAGAATCCTCTACCCAACAAGATTATCATTCAAATTGAAGAAGAGATTAAAAGTTCCCCAGACAAACAAAAGTTAAAAGTATTCACCACCACTAAACCAATCTTACAGGATGTATTAAAGGGACTTCTGTAGATGGAAATGTTCTTAAAACTAAATATTTTTTCATCAGTGAAAATAAACCTACAATGAAAGTTGTAGACCAATTACTAAACAGGTATCATATTTAAAAAAAAAAGTAGTAAAATCAGCTATGCACAAAACCAGTCAAGGGATATGCAAAAGATGTAGATTATGACATACATAAAGTGTGAAGGAGGAAGAAAATAGTAAAGAAGTACTTTTACATTATGTTTGAAGTACAGTGATCATCAACTTATTATAGACTGTTATATACTTAGAAAACTGTCTAGGAATCGTGATGTAACCACAAACCTAAAGGAATCTAAGCATAATGCTAAGAAAACCATCAAATAACAAGAAAAGAGTATACAAAAGGAAGGAAGGAACTGAGATGAACTACAAAAACTACCAGAAAATAATACAATGGCAATAAGTACACACCTATCAATAATCACCTTAAATATAAATGGACTGAATGCACTGATCAAAACACATAGAGTGGCAGAATGGATAAAGAAACAAGACTCATCTACATGCTGTCTACAAGAGGCTCATTTCAGACCTAAAGACATACATAGACTGAAAGTGAAAGGGTGGAAAAAGATATTTAATGCAAATAATAGGAAGAAAAAAGCAGGAGTTGCAGTACTTATAGCAGACAAAATAGACTTCAAAACAGAGAAAATAATAAGATAAAAAAACAGACTTCAAAACAAAGTAATGAGACAAAGAAGGACATTACTTAAAGTTAAAGGAATGATCTTGGTGAAAACTTCGAAATAGAGAGAAAATTTGAAAAACAAGCCACTCAGAGGTGAAGAATAAAATAACTGAAATGAAAAATATAATAGAGGGAATGTATATAATAGAGAGGATATAATTGTAACTATCTGTGCACCCAACATAGGAGCACCTGAATTTATAAAACAAATACTAACAGACCTAAAGGGAGAAATAGATAGCAAAACAATCATATTAGAGGATTTTAATATCCCACTTATATCAATGGACAGAACAACCAGACAGAAAGTAAATAAGGAAATGATGGTGTTGAATGACACATGAGACCAGATGGACTTAACAGATATTTGCAGAACATTCTACCCAAAAGCAGTAGGATACACATTTTGCTCAAGTGCACATGGAATGGTTTCCAGAACAGATCACATATTAGGGCACCAAAGGATTCTCAATAAATTCACAAAGATTGATATTGTACCAAGCATCTTTTCACATCACAATTGTGAGAAACTAGAAATCAGTTACTTGAAGAAAACTCAAAGAAACCTCAAACACATGGAGGCTAAACAACATGCTTTTAAATAATCAATGGATCAATGAACAAATCAAAGAGGAAATCAAACAATACATGGAGACAAATGAAAACAGACAACAGTTCAAAATATGTGAGATTCTGCAAAAGCGGTTCTAATACGAAAGTAGATAGCCATACAGGTGTACATCAAGAAACAAAATCTCAAATGAACCATCTAAACTCACAACTAAAGAAACTAGAAAAAAGAAGAACAAATGAAACCCAAAGTTAGTTAGAAGAAAGGACATAAAAAAGATTCTAGCAGAAATAAATACAAAAGAGAATACAAAAATAGAAAAAAATCAATGAAACCAAGAACTGGTTCTTTGAGATGATTAACAAAGTTGAACAACCTGTACCTAGATTTATCATGAAAAAAGAGAAGACACAAATAAACAAAATCAGAAATGAAAAAGAAGTTACAACCAACACCACAGAAATACAAAGAATTATTAGAGAATTCTATGAAAAAGAATATGCCAATAAGTTGGACCACCTAGAAGAAATGCACAAATCCCCTAAAAGTACAATCTTCCAAGACTGACCAGGAAGAAACAGAAAATCTGAACAGAACAATTACCAGTAACTTAATTGAATTAGTAATAAACAAAACTCCCAGAACCAAACAGCTTCACAGGTGAATTCTACTGAACATTTAAGGAACTAATACCCATCCTTCTTAAATAATTCCACAAAGTAGAAGAGGAGGGAGTACTTCCAAACTCATTTTATGAGGCCAGCATCACTCTAATACCAAGCAAACACAGTACAAAAAAAATTATAGGCCAATATACCTGATGAACATAGATGCAAAATCTCAACAAAATATTAGCAAACTGAATTAAAAAATCAAATAGATCACCCATCTCAATAAAGTGGGATTTATCTAGAGATGCAAGGATGGTACAATATTCAGAAATCAATCAACATCATACACCACATTAACTAAAAGAAGGATAAAGCCACAGAACCATCTCAATAGATGCTGGGAAAGCATTTGACAAAATTAATCATCCATTCATGATAAAAACTAGTATAGAAAGTATGTACCTCAACATAATAAAGGCCATATATGACAAACCTACAGCTAACATATTACTTGATAATGAAAAGTTGGAAGGTTTTCCATTAAGATCAGGAACAAGACAAGGATGTCTATGCTCACCACTCTTACCTAACATAGTACTGGGGGTCCTAGCCATGGCAGTCAGACACACAAAGAGATAAAACGCACCCAAATTGGTAAGGAAGAAGTTAAACTCTCACTATGTGCAGAGGACATGTTATACATAGAAAAGTTAAAGACTCCACCAAAAAACTATTAGGACTAATAACTGGATTCAAAAAAGTTTCAGGATATGAAATTAATACACAGATATGTTGCATTCCTATATACTAACAATGAACTACCAGAAAGAGAAATCAGAAAAACAATTTCATTTACAGTTGCATCAAAAATAGTAAAATATCTAAGACTAAACCTAACCAAGGAGGTAAAAGACCTGTACTCTGAAAACCAAGAGACACTTGTGAGAGAAAGAAATAAAAATAAATAATAATAAATAGAAGACACAAATAAATGGATATCTATTCTATGCTCATGGATAGGAAGAATTAATATTGTCAAAATGGCTATTCTGTCCAAAGCAATTAACAGACTCATTGCAATCACTATCAAAATACCAATGACAAATTTTCAATAAACTAGATAAAATAACCCTAAAATGTATATGGAACCACAAAAGAGCCCAAATAGTCAAAGCAATCCTGAGAAAGAAGGACAAAGCTGGGGACTATACTCCCTGACTATACTATAAGCTATACTACAAAGCTACAGTATTCAAAACAGTATGGTACTGTCACAAGAACAGACCCATAGATCAATGGAACACAACTGGGAGCCCAGAAATAAATCCTCATCTATGGTCAATTAATATATGACAAAGGAGCCATGGATATACAATGGGGAAAAGACATTCTCTTCAATAAATAGTGTTGAGAAGAATGGACAACTACTTGCAAAAGAATGCAACTGGTTTACTGTCTAACTCTGTATACAAAAGTAAACTCAAAATATATTAAGACCTAAATATAAGACATGAAAATGTAAAACCCTTAGAAGAAAAAATAAGCAAAAATCTTTTGAACATTAGCATGAGTAATTTTTTTTGGACACATCTTTCCAGGTAAGGGAAACAAAATAAAAAATGAACAAGTAAGACTACATCAAACTAAAAAGATTCTGTGCAGCAAAGGACACTACCAACAGAACAAAAAGGCAATCTATAGTATTGGAGAATATATACATAAAAAACTAAGCAGATAAGGGGTTAACATCCAAAATATATAAAGAATTCACACACCTCAACACCAAAAAACCCAAATAACCTGAATAAAAAATGGGCAGATAACCTGAACATACATTTCTTCACAGAAGAAATACAGATGGCCAACAGGCACATGAAAAGATGGTCCATGTGGCTAATCATGAGGGAAATGCAAATCAAAACCACAATGAGATATCATCTCACAACAGTCAGAATGGCCACTATCCAAGAAAAGAAATAACACGAAGATGTGGAGAAAAGGAAACTCCTACACTGTTGGTGGGAATGTAAATTGGTGCAGCCACTGTGGAAAGAAGTATGGAAGTTCATAAAAAAACAAACAAACTAAAAATAGAAATACCATTCAGCCCAGTAATACCACTTCTAGGAATTTACCTGAAGAAAAAAGTCTCTGATTCAAAAAGATATATGTACTCTTATGTTTATTACTGCATTGTTTACAATAGCCAAGATATGGAAGTAACCAAAGTGTCCATCAATAGATGAATGGACAAAGAAAATGTGGTACACATATACAAGGGAATATTACTTGGCCATAAAAAGAAAGAAACCTTGCCATTTGTGACAACATGGATGAACTTAGAGGGTATTATGCTCAGTAAAATAAGCCAGGTGGAGAAAGACAAATACCATATGATTTCAATTATATGTGGAATCTAAAAACAAAACAAAATAAAATCGACAAAATAGTAGTGGACTCATAGACACTGAGAAGTGACTGGTGGTTACAATGGGGGAGGTGTTGGAGTGGGTGGATTGGGTAGGTGAGGGGGATAAAGAGGCACAAAATCTCAATCATAATATAAAGCAGTCATGTGGATGAAAGTACAGCATAGAGAGTACAGTCAGTAGTTCTGTAACATCTTTGTATGTTGACAGATAGTAACTACTAGTTGGGGTGAGGATTAATAATGTATGTAACTGTTGGATCACTATGTTGTATATTTGAAACCAATATAATATATATAAATTATATCTCAATTAAAAAAATCAAGAAAAAGGTGCAAAAAACTCCCCGCAAAAATAGTAAGTACATTTATCTCTGCCAGAAAAAAAAAGGCCAGTCTTCTCTGCTCCATTTGCTGACCTGAGGGGATTTCTGCACCTCTTTATGGCTATAGTGAATATTGGCTACACAGGCCATTGGCTAAAAAGGTAAATACTTATTTCCATAAAGTATCTACAATTCAGCTTGAATGGTGAGTTGAGGAAAGAAGTAAAGAATGGGTTTTCTGTCTTTTCTGTGTTCATTCTGCAGTGTTAGTTTAGGAGATATGGGGAGAATAAATGTGTTCCTTTTAATGAAAATGCTTTTTTCACATTGATATCTATAGAAATGATGTATGCCTTTCTCTGATGAATGTGTGAAAGATTTTCCAAGATAATCAGATTTATATGTATATGAAATTAACATTTATTTTAAAACTTTACAGTAAAATTCATTCTTTTTGGTGCATAGTTCTATGGGTTTGGACAAATGCATAGTCTGTGTAACTACTACCACCGTCAAGATACAGTTTTATTACCACCCAAATTATAGTTCTGTTGGCATCCTTGTGCTGTCCCTTACCTGTCAACTCTTTCCCCATTTCCAACCTCAATAACCAATGATCTGTTTTCTGTCTTACAGGTTTGCCTTTTCCTAAATCATATACAACAGTTAAAAATGGAAATGTGCAACATGCTAATACATTTTTACACATCTCATTTCCCCTGAAAGTCTCTGCTAGAGACCTATAAGGATTCTGTTTGAAATTACACGGGACTGTTTCATCTCTGTGCAATCTCTGTGGACTCAAATATTTTCTCAAGGAATCAGTAATCTTTTTATTTTTATTTATTTTATATTTTTATTTTTTGGTATCATTAATATACACTTACATGAACAACATTGTGGTTACTAGATTCCCCCCATTATCAAGTCCCCACCACATACCCCATTACAGTCACTGTCCATCAGCATAGTAAGATGCTATAGAGTCACTATTTGTCTTCTCTGTGTTATACTGCCTTCCCTGTGCCCCCCTCCCACATTATGTTTGCTAACCATAATGCCCCTTTTCCCCTTATCCCTCCCTTCCTACCCATCCTCCCCAGGCCCTTTCCCTATGGTAGCGGTTAGTCCATTCTTGGGTTCTGTGAGTCTGCTGCTGTTTTGTTCCTTCAGTTTTTTCTTTGTTCTTATAGTCCACAGATGAGTGAAATAATTTGATACTTGTCTTCAAGGAATCAGTAATGTTTTATCTTTGGTAAAAACATCATTATGCTGTTTTTTATAAAGTTTGTGTGGTTAAAAACAGTTAATAGTGATACAATAAACTGCACTTCCTCTCTTACATTGCCTTTTCAAAGTCGGACATGCATTTATGACAGTCTGGACTGAAAACATAGCCATTTCTGGGACTAAGGACATTTTGTAGACTGATGTACCCATATATTTAGAATTCCTCCCTCTCATCTTGTCTTTCTGTTCCTGTTTCCAAAACAGCATATATATACTGAAGAAAGTTAGAAAATAATGATGAGCACAAAAGAATTGGGAGGGGAACATTATTTAACTAGTACCATTTCTTACCCAGTGTACAAATGGTTAACTGTCTGTGATTGATATCTATACCTACTTTAGACACTACAATAATAATATATGAAAGGTTGTTACTTTTTCTTATACTCAAACATGATCTCTAACTTTATTCTGTTTTGATCTTTATCATTTATTTAAAATATCACATTTATTCCTTGCTTTGTAAGTTTTGCAAAGGCCCTTAGCCAAAAATAATAATATTCTGATAAACCTGATCTGATTTGACTATTTGAATTAGTTTAAATGCTAAAAATAGAAAGTTATAAAAATAATTTGTGCCAGAGTTAAAAGAAAATTGTTTCAGAAAATTGAGTAACTGAAAACTAGCTTTTTATGATGATTATCTTGTAATCTTACACATAATTTTCTCTTAATTCTTTGTAACATCACTAAATAAATCTCTGGAGGTTTTGTTCAAGTTAAACCTACATTTCTGTGTCCATTTTTCAAAAGTTTTCTCTGTCTTCGAAATGAACATGAACTATATATCCCAAGTGCCTTGGATGGAGACTTTTTCAATGAGGAGTAATTAATTCATGCATTCACACAGTACATTTTTACTGACTACATTTTTAAAATCAGATTCAATGCTAGGTACTAGGGATATAGAAAGAGGATTTCACTCTTTGCCTTCAAGAAGCTCATAACAACAACAACAACAACAGATTTCAAAAATGTGATTTTAAAGCCCAAATCAGGAGTTGGCAAATTTTCCTGTGAGGGACTACCTCTGAGCAATCCAAGTTTGAACTGTGTGGGTCCACTTATACATGTTTTTTTTTCAATAAATGTATTGGAAAATTTTTTGGAAATTTGAAACAATTCTAAAAAATATTTCTTTTCTAAAACTAGCTTATTTTATTGTAAGAATACAGTGTGGAATATGTATGACACAAAACATGTGTTAATCAACTGTTTATGTTATTGGTAAACCTTTTGGTCAACAGTAAGCTATTAGTAGTTAAGTTTTGGGTGAGTCAAAAGTTACAAGTGGATTTTTGACTGTACAGGGGTCAGCACCCCTAAACCCCATGTTGTTTTAGGGTCAGTTTAGATATTTTAGGCTTTGGGGCCATCTGGTCCTTGTTTCTCCTTGTGAAAGTGATCAGACAATATGTAAACAAATGAGTATGAATGTGTTCTAATCAAACTTTATTTATGGTCACTGATAATTGAATTCATGTAATTTTCTTGTGTCATGACATATTCTTCTTGTTTTCTTTTCAACCATTTGAAATATAGAGACACTTCTTAGCTCATGGGCTGTGCAAAAACAGGCAGTAGGTCAGATTTGGTCCACAGCTGTAATTTGCTAGCCACTGCTCTAGAACAGCTCATAAATCTAGGTTGCTCATTAGAATCATCTGCGACTTTAAGAAAAGTGCCTGGCCTTGTCTCTGGACATTCCGATTCAGGAGGTCTGTTTGGGACCAAGGATTCTACTGTGAAAGCAGGATTTAAGAATCCTCATTCTGAAGATTTATTGAATCTTCCTCCTCTTCGAAATTCCCACTACGTTTTCCCCTTTCAAGCCTTCATTACCTTGCACCTGCACAGTGGTAATAACTTCTACTTATGATTCCATTCTAGACTCTCACTAATCAATCTTCTACACTGCCACATTTCTTACCTTGCTTCAAACCTTCCAAAGGTTCCACTGCCTGCAGGACAATGCTCATACTCTGTAGCAAGTCACACAATGGTTTTATATCTGGATTTTTGGCTATGAAATAATCTCCTCACACTTTTGGTTCTTGACAAAACAGGCTACTTGCAGTTCACACTATGCTATTTCTTCTCTGTATACTTGGGCTTTTGTTGATCCCACTCTCTGAAAAACACTTTTCTGCTGGCAATGTCTACCTGTCTTTCAAAATAAA
Organism: Manis javanica; assembly: GCF_040802235.1. Lineage (NCBI taxonomy): Eukaryota > Metazoa > Chordata > Mammalia > Pholidota > Manidae > Manis > Manis javanica. The sequence goes on from NC_133157.1 coordinate 158,809,684, forward strand.
GAATGTTCTTTCCCTTCTGTCTTCGTGTCTCGATTAGATGGCCCTTTCCTGTGTTCCCACAGCCCATTTGTTTATCTTCTGCATAGCATGTATGATATAACATTGAAATAATCTGCTTTTACATGAATAATTTGAGATCAGGACCCAGTTTTATCTTCATATCATAGCACTTAGTGCAGTATTTGGTATGTAGCAGGTGCTCATTAAATGCTTATTGACCTGAAACATGCCTATAAAAAAAGCAGAGCAGGTAATATTTTTTCTATTGTATGGACAAGAGAACTGAGGCTCTGAGGCAGTGAACTGATTCCTCAGGCTTCTCCCAACTACTAAATTAGGAGGCCAAGGGTGAATTTCTAGTTTCTTACTGCCAGCTGCAGGCTTTCTCTTCTCCACCACAGATGCCTCCCTATTACAGCTGCAGGCCATCTGTGAGTGCTACAGTTACATTTTTTTAAATCTAATTTTTTTATTGAAGTATTGTTGATATACAATCTTATATTGGTTTCAAATATCCAACACAGTGGTTTAGCAGTTATCCATGTTATTAAATTCTCTTCCCCACTAGTACAGTGGCTATCTGACAACATAGGAAGATGTTACAGAATCATTAGCTATATTCCCCATGCACTACAGTTACATGTTGTCATGAAATGAGCACTAGTTATAAAATCTGGCCCCAAATCTCAGCTTTTCTACTAATTAGGGTATAGACCCCATTTTTCTAGTCTGTGTAATGAGGAGATTCAATTAGATTATTTTCAAGATTGTTCTCAATTCTTAAAAAAATTCACTTCTTTCAAGTAGTTACTTGTTACTTAATTTGTTTATTTTCAAGCTAATTTATTAGTAGAACCCAATACAAACTAAAACACAGAAATGTGAAATAATTTGTTAAGAGACTCCCTGCAAACTGGTGTTAGAACTTATTAGTGAACCTCTATTGGTTGTCTATTGATGTCAAGCTAAGTCATCACAAAATTAGTAGCATAAAACAACACAAGTTTACTCTCTCTCAGTTCTGTAGGTCAGAAGTCTAGATGGCACTTTGGTTTCTAGTTATTCTCACAAGGCCAAAATAAAGCTGGGGCTCTTCTTTGAAGGCTCTAGGAAAGACTCAGCCTTCAGGTTCAGATTGTTGGCAGAACTTGGTTCCATGTGGTTGTAGGACTGATGTCCCTGTTTCATTGCAGGCTCTCAGACAGAGACAGTTCTCAGGTTCTAGAGGCTTCCTACATTGTTTGGCTTGTGACTCTATTTTCATCTTCAAAACCAGAAATAGGGTTATACTCATTGTCTTTCTGTTGCATCTCTTCTTCTCTTTTTCTCACTGTCCTCCTCTTCTATTTTTAAGGGGTCTTGTGACTATGATGTGCCTACCTGGTTAATCCAGGATAGTCTCCCTCTATTAAGGGAGTAAGGGAGTAACCTTTATTACATTTATTGTGTCTTTTTTCACAGCAATGTCTAAATTGGTGTTTGATCCAATAGTCAGGGGTTGGGAATCTTGAGGGACATCTTTCATAGTTATTGTTGCAAATTCTAAATTAGTAGGTTTTTAAACAAAGGTGCTGGCCATCATTACTTATTTCCTAGTGTAAGTTTGCTTTTCTTGCTATTAAATAATTTTTAACACCTCTCTTATTTGCATAACTTGGTTCTGACATACCAACTTTGTTTTCCTTCCTTAAGATAACTTGCTAATTCTTGGCTCTTGGCATTTGTATAAAATTTTTAGAATCATTTAAATAATTTTCCAAAAATATCTTGATGGGTTTTGAATTGGGTTTGTGTCAAATCTGTAGATAAATTTGTGGAGAATTAACATTTTTTACAATGTTGAGCTTTCCAACTCATGAACAGGATATAACCCTCCATTTATTTAGAACTTTCTTAATTTCTTTGAGTAATGTTTTGCAGTTTTCTGTGCATAAATTTGTATGCCTTTCATGAGACTTGTTCCTAGGTTTTTTATGTTTTTTATGTTAATGTGCTGGTACTATCAAAATTTTTGTATTTTCTAATTGTTTACTGCTAATATATTGATATGCTGTTCATATTTTGTGTTGCTTTAGTATCCAGGAGTCTTGCTAAATCCATTTGTTAATCTTAATTCTAATTGTTAATCCGCAACTTCTTTGGGATTTTTAAATTTATATAATAATGTCATCTGTTAAATAATGAGTTTTCTTTCCTCCTTTTCTTTTTTTATGTATATATATATATATATATTGTCTTATATGTATATTTTTTATTTAGGTATCATTGATGTGCAATCTTATGAAAGTTTCACATGAGCAATATTGTGGTCACTACATTCATCCATATTATTGAGTATCCCCCCCAAACCCCACCGCAGTTACTGTCTATCAGCATAACAATATCCTACTTGTCACTACTTGTCTTTTCTATGCTATACTGCCTTCCCCATGACCCCTATATTATGTGTGCTAATCATAATGTCCCTTAATCCCCTTCTCCCTCCCTCACCAACCACCCTCCCCTCCCCTTTCCCTTTGGTAACCACTAGTCCCTTGTTGGAGTCTGTGAGTCTCTTGCTGTTTTGTACCTTCAGATTTGCTTTGTTGTTATACTCCACAAATAAGGGAAATCATATCTCCGCCTGGCTTATTTCACTGAACATAATACCCTCTAGCTCCATCCACATTGTTGTAAATGGTAAGATTAGTTTTCTTATGGCTGAATAATATTCCATTGTGTATATGTTGAGGTGTGTGAGTTCTTTATATATTTTGGATGTCAAGCCCTGGTTGGATATGTTGTTTACAAATGTATTCTCCCATATTGTAGGATGCCTTTTTATTCTATTGATGGTACCCTTTGCTGTACAGAAGTTCTTCAGTTTGACGAAGTTCCACTTGTTTATTTTTGTTTTTGTTTCCCTTGCCAGAGGAGATGTGTTTGTGTCAGTTTTTCTCATGTTTATATTCAAGAGATTATTGCCTGTGTTTTCTTCAAAGAGTTTTATGGTTTCATGACTTACATTCAGGTCATTGATCCATTTTGAGTTCACATTTGTGAATGAAGTTAAATAATAATCCAGTTTCATTCTCTTACCTTTAGCTGTCTAGTTTTGCCAATACCAGCTGTTGAAAAGGCTATCATTTCCCCATTGTGTATCCATGGCTCCTTTATTGTATATTACTTAACCATATATGCTTGGGTTTGTATCTTGACTCTCTATTATGTTCCATTGATCTATGGGTCTGTTCTTGTGCCAGTACCAATTTGTCTTGATTACTGTGGCTTTGTAGTAGAACTTGAAGTCAGGGAGCATAATGCCCCCAGCTTTATTCTTCCTTCTCAGGATTGCTTTGGCTGTTTGGGGTCTTTTGTGGTTCCATATGAATTATAGAACCATTTGTTCCAGTTCACTGAAGAATGCTGTTGGTAGTTTCACAGAAATTGCATTGAATCTGTAGATTGCTTTAGGCAGGATGGCCATTTTGACAATATTAATTCTTCCTATCCATAAGCATGGGATGTATTTCCATTTATTGGTATCTTCTTTAATTTCTCTCCTGAGTGTCTTGTAGTTTTCAGAGTATAGGTCTTTCACTTCCTTGGTTAGGTTTATTCCTAGGTATTTTATTCTTTTTGACACACTGCATGGAATTGTTTTCCTGATTTCTATTTCTGCTAGTTCATCATTAATGTATAGGAATGTAACATATTTCTGTGTATTAATATTGTATCTGGCAACTTTGCTGAATTCAGATATTAGATCTAGTAGTTTTAGAGTTGATTCTTTAGGGTTTTTATGTACAATATCATGTCATCCGCAAACAGGGACAGTTTAACTTCTTTACCAATCTGGATGCCTTTTATTTCTTTGTATTGTCTGACTGCTGTGGCTAGAACCTCTAGTACTATGTTGAATAAAAGTAAGGAGAATGGGCATTCTTGTCTAGTTCCCGATCTTAGAGGAAAAGCTTTCAGCTTCTTGTTGTTAAGTATGATGTTGGCTGTGGGTTTGTCATATATGGCCTTTATTATGTTGAGGTACTTGCCCTCTATACCATTTTGTTGAGAGTTTTTATCATGAATGGCTGTTGAATTATGTCAAATGCTTTTCGTCATCTATGGAGATGACTATGTGGTTTTTTGTCCTTCTTTCTGTTGATGTGGTGGATGATATTGATGGATTTTTGAATGTTGTACCATCCTTGCATCCCTGGAATGAATCCCACTTGATCATGATGTATGATATTTTTTATGTATTTTTGAATTCGGTTTGCTAATATTTTGTTGAGGATTTTTGCAAATATGTTTAAAAGGGATATTGGTCTGTAATTTTGTTTTTTTTTGTGGTGTATTTGCCTGGTTTTGGTGTTAGCCTTATATGATGCTTGCCTTATATGAGTTTGGGAGTATTCCCTGTTCTACTTTTTGGAAAACTTTAAGCAGGATGGGTATTAGGTCTTTACTAAAAGTTTGAGAAAATTCAGTCATGAAGCCATCTGGTCCAGGAGTTTTGTTGTTAGGTAGTTTAAAAAAAATTTTTTTATTAAGGTATCATTGATACAACCTCTTATGAAGGTTTCACATGAAAAAAAAATGTGATTACTACATTTACCCATATTATCAAGTCCCCACTCATACCCCATTGCAGTCACTGTCTATCAGTGTAATAAGATTTCACAGGTTCACTATTTGCCTTCTCTGTGCTACACTGTTTTCCCCATGACCCCTCACTCCCTGTGTACTAAACATAATACCCCTCAATTCCCATCTTCCTCCTTCTCGACCTGCCCTCCCACACTCCTCCCCTTTGGTAACCATGAATCTCTTCTTGGAGTCTGTGAGTCTGCTCCTGTTTTGTTCCTTCAGTTTTGCTTTGATGTTATACTCCACAAATGAGGGAAATCATTTGGCACTTGTCTTTCTCTGCCTGGCTTATTTCACTGAGCATAATATCCTCCAGTTCCAGCCATGTTGTTGCAAATGGTAGGATTTGTTTTCTTCTTATGGCTGAATAATATTCCACTGCGTATATGTAACACACCTTCTTTATCCATTCATCTACTGATGGACATTTAGGTTGCTTCCATATCTTGGCTATTGTAAATAGGACTGCGATAAACATAATGGTGCAGATATCTTTTAGAATCTGAGAACTTATATTCTTTGGGTAAATTCCAAGGAGTGGGATTCCCGGATCAAATGATATTTCTATTTTTAGTTTTTTGAGGAACCTCCATATTGCTTTCCACAATGGTTGAACTAGCTTACATTCCCACCAGCAGTGTAGGAGGGCTCCACATCCTCACCAGCATTTGTTGTTCTTAGTCTTTTCAATGCTGGCCATTCTTACTGGTATGAGGTGATACCTCATTGTGGTTTTAATTTGCATTTCCCTGATGATTAATGATTTGGAGCATCTTTTCATGTGTCTGTTGGCTGTCTGAATTTCTTCTTTGGAGAATTGTCTGTTCATATCCTCTGCCCATTTTTAAATTGGGTTATTTGCTTTTTGATTGTTGAGGTGTGTTCTTTATGTATTTTGGATGTTAACCCCATGTGAGATATGTCATTTACAAATATATTCTCCCATACTGTATAATGCCTTTTTGTTCTGTTGATGGTGTCCTTTGCTGTACAGAAGCTTTTTAGTATGATGTAGTCCCACGTGTTCATTTTTTATTTGTTTCCCTTGTAGGAGGAGAAGCATTCAGAAAGAAGTTGCTCATGTTTATATTCAGGAGAATTTTGCATATGTTGTCTTCTAAGAGTTTTTCGGTTTCATGACTTACATTCAGGTCTTTGATCCATTTTGAGTTTACTTTTGTGTATGAGGTTAAACAATAATCCAGTTTCATTCTCTTGCATGTAGCTGTCCAGTTTTGCCAAAACCAGTTGTTGAAGAGGCTGTCATTTCCCCATTGTATTTCCATGGCTCCTTTATTGTATATTAATTGACCATATATGGTGGGGTTTATATCTGGTCTCTCTAGTCTGTTCCATTGGTCTATGGTACTGTTCTTCTGCCAGTACCAAATTGTCTTGATTACTGTGGCTTTGTAGTAGAGCTTGAAGTTGGAGAGCATAATTCCCCCAGCTTTATTCTTACCTCTCATGATTGCTTTGGCTATTTGTGTCTTTCGTGATTCCGTATGAATTTTAGAATGATTTGCTCTGGTTCATTGAAGAATGCTGTTGGTATTTTGATAGGAGTTGCACTGAATCTGTAGATTGCTTTAGACAGGATGGCCATTTTGACAATATTAATTCTTCCTATCCATGAGCATGGGATGTATTTCCATTTATTGATATCTTCTTTAATTTCTCTCATGAGTGTCTTGTAGTTTTCAGGGTATAGGTCTTTCACTTCCTTGTTTAGGCTTATTCATTGGCATTTCATTCTTTGTGGTGCAATTGTAAATGGAATTGTTTTCCTGATTTCTGTTTCTGCTAGTCCATCATTAGTGTATAGGAAGGCAACAGATGTCTGTGTATTAATTTTGTTTCCTGCAACTTTGCTGAATTCATATATTAGATCTAGTAGTTTTGGAGTTGATTCTTTAGGGTTTTTATGTACCATAGCATGTCATCTGCAAACAGGGACAGTTTAACTTCTTCCTTGCTAATCTGGATGCCTTTTATTTCTTTGCTTTGTCTGTTTGCTGTGGGTAGGACCTCCAGTACTATGTTGAATAAAAGTAAGTAGAGTGGGCATCCTTGTCTTGTTCCCGATCTTAAAGAAAAAGCTTTCAGCTTCTCACTGTTAAGTATAATGTTGGCTGTAGGTTTGTCATATATAGCCTTTATTATGTTGAGGTACTTTCCCTCTATACCCATTTTGTTGAGAGTTTTTATCATGAATGGATGTTGAATTTTGCAATGCTTTTTCAGCATCTATGGAGATGACCATGTGGGTTTTGTCCTTCTTTTTGTTGATGTGGTGGATGATGTTGATGGATTTTTGAATGTTGTACCATCCTTGCATTCCTGGAATAAATCCTACTTGATCATGATGGATGATCTTTTTGATGTATTTTTGAATTTGGATTGCTAATATTTTGTTGAATACTTTTGCATCTATGTTAATCGGGGATATTGGTCTGAAATTTTCTGTTTTGGGGTGTCTTTGCCTGGTTTTGATGTTAGATTGATGCTGGCCTTATAGAATGAGTTTGGGAGTATTTCCTCTTCCACTTTTTTGGAAAAGTTTAAGGAGGATGGGTATTAGGTCTTCATTAAATGTTTGATAAAATTCAGCTGTGAAGCCATCTGGTCCATGGGTGTTTTTCTTGGCTAGTTTTTTGATTACCAATTCAATTTTGTTGTTGGTAATTGGTCTGTTCAGATTTTCTGTTTCTTTGTGGTTCAGCCTTTGAAGGTTGTATTTTTCTAGGTTATCCAGTTTGTTCACATATAATTTTTCATAGTATTATCTAGGAATTCTTTGTATTTCTGTGGTTCCCTTGGTGATTTTTCCTTTCTCATTTCTGATTCTGTTGATGTGTGTAGAATGTTTTTCTGGACAAGTCTGGCTAGGGTTTTATCTATTTTGTTTATTTTCTTGAAGAACCAGCTCCTGCTTTCATTGATTATTTCTATTGTTTTCTTCTCAATTTTATTTATTTCTTCTATAATCTTTATTATGTTCCTCCTTCTACTGAATTTGGGCCTTATTTGTTCTTCTTTTTCTAGTTTCATTCATTGTGAGTTTAGACTTTTCATAAGGGATTGTTCTTCTTTCCTGAGGTAGGCCTCTTTTGCAATATACTTTCCTCTTAGCACAGCCTTTACTGCTTCCCATAGTAATTATTATTGTCATTTGTCTCCATATATTGCTTGATCTGTTTTTTTATTTGGTCATTGATCCATTGGTTATTTAGGAGCATGTTGTTAAGCCTCCATGTGTTTGTGGGATTTTTCATTTTCTTTGAATAATTTATTTCTAGTTTCATACCTTTGTGGTCTGAGAAGCTGGTTGGTACAATTTCAATCTTTTGAATTTACCAAGGCTCTTTTTGTGGCCATCTATATGATGTGCTCTTGAAAATGTTCAATGTGCACTTGAGAAGAATGTGTATCCTACTGCTTTTGGGTGGAGTGTTCTGTAGATATCTGTTAGGTCCATGTCTTCTAATGTCCAACAACACTTTTCAATGAGCTACAACAAATAATTTAAAAATTCATATGGAACCACAAAAGACCCTGTATAGCAAGAGCCAATTGAGAAGAAAGCTGGGAGTATGATGAACAGATAAAGAACAAGTGGTACATGTACACAATGGGATATTATTCAGCCATTAAAAAAAGGAAATGTTACCATTGCAACAACATGGATGTATCTAGACAGTATTATGCTCAGTTGAAATAAGCCAGGCAGAGAAAAACACCATATGATTTCACTTATTTGTGGAATATAAAAATGAAGCAAAACAGAATGAACAAAAAAGCAGTAGTTTTATAGACACTGAGAAATGACTGGTTACCATGGGGGAAGAGTTGGGGCAGGTAGGTGGGGAGGATGAGGGGATAAACGGGCACAAAATTCTCAATCATAATATAAGTTGGTCTCAGGGATGGTAGTACGGCATGGAGAATATAGTTAATGATTCTGTAACATCTTTCTATGTTGACAAATAGTAACCATTCTAGAAGGGGGTGAGAACTTAATAATATGGGTAACTGTTGAACCACTGTGTTCTATATTTGAAACCAAGGTTAGATTGTATATCAGTCATTCTTCAATAAAAAAAAGAAAAAGAAAGAAAGAAAGGTGGTACCAGGATCAGGAAGAAGAACATTAAAACAATTGAAAGTATTGAGATCATTTAAAACAAACTTGCCTTCCTTTATTGTTTTGGTCAGGTCTTTCAGAAGGGTTAAAATGCTGTACAGATACTATGATTCATTTGAGAGCTCTCAGAGATTTATAAACTCTTATCATCTACATCATGGGCATAACTTCCATTCTGGAAGGACTTGACACAGTTATTAAATCATTTCTGTCAGCAGCAGCAGCTCATGTAATGCCTGTGAGGCAACAACTATACTTGATGCTACTGTAGGTGTTTTAAAGAGAATGAATATAGAGATTATCTATACATTGGTAAATTTTAGAAAAATATGGTATCTTATTAATTATTACATCCCATCTATTTTTAGGAATGCATGTTTTTTTTTCACCAAATGATATTATATGTTTCCAAGTACTTAACAGTGGAATCCCATTGTAAAAGTTGGATATTACTTAATGATAAAGAAAGTTTGGTCTAAAAATATTGTAAAGTATGAGACTTATTAGGTGAAAATATAAAATTCTGCTTTCAAAAACTATACTTGCAATAAATTATGTTCCTATATTAACTTTTATCAAGATTACTTTTGTTCAAACACAAGAAATAACCTAAAAATGAAACAGTACATTACTTACCAGCATTTTTTTTTATTGCTTTAACACAAAAATGAAGATTGTTAAACTTGAACATCTAGACATTTTTCTTGGAGATTGGATATGAAATATGACAACTTTTTTTTTGGTAAAATACCAAAAATGATTATGTGGAATTGGGTCCATCAGACTGCAGACGAAAACAGTTCAGGGAAAAGTGCTTAAGAGACTGACACTTAAGGGAAATTTTTCCACTTTCCTATATCAAATTGTTAAGACGATTGTGACATTTTTTTCCCTAGTAACTTGTCTACATTTTTGAGTAATTGTTTCCATTATTTTGAAATGAAGCAAGAAAAAATATTTAAACTGCAATAAAGTAAGTGAAATAAGCATTTTCCCACAGGCTTTCTTTAGCTACTATTTACTGACCCTCTGCTATACACCAGACACTGGCCAAATCCTTTCAATATGTTCTCACTCTCTTCAGTGCAGTTCCTGTTATTATTCTTCCTATTTTATAGATGCAGAAACTGAGGTTGGTCACAAACTGAGTAGGAACAGCCTGAACTTTCATTCAGATCTATCTGAGTTTCCATTAAAATATGTTGTATCCTCCAAACTGAAATTCTAAAAATGTTCACATGGTAAATGCTAGTCTACAATTTTAAATGCTAAACAGCATTGAAGAATCCTATAAAACAGAGTAGCTTCTGTTCCGGTGTGCTTAATTAATAATAATAGCTTATATGAAAAGATTCTATGTAAACCTTTTTCTATAGACCTCTTAACAAATCTCTTAGATAATGGGTCACTACAGATAATATCACTGATTTCCAATCCCCTTTCAGGGGTTAATTACCTACAGAGCTAATTATAGTGGGGACATTTTTCTTGAGAAAAAGGAGAATGAAGACATTTTATCAATGTAAACATTCATCCATTTAAAATCTCTTCCCAGATGATTATGGGGTATTTTTGTTGTTGTTGAGATGAAGAGGCTGAGATAAACATGTCAAAAAACTCCCTAAGGTGGCTACTGGGCAAATAGCTTATCTGACAGAGAAAGGATATATATTCCCTCAAACCGACAATGACAGGATACTCGCAGGGACCGCAGGATCTTTCTGCTCTTGCTTTGTGTGGCACATGACAAACAGTAGTGAAAAATTAGCAATTATTGGCATTTGTCAAATCTCTGTTTCTGTGGCAGGAAAGCGGAAACAGCGGCAATCATGCTCAATTTAAGTCTCTCGTGATGTCAGGCTTTCACGGACTCACACGAACTTCAGAAGAGACTCGAAAAGGTTTACAGATGTGCCGTCAGCTATGACAGTGATGCTGCCAATGGGGCTCATGGATCAACTAACGATTAAGATATCAAAAGTGATCCCTGTAGCTTTCTGACAGCTGGTTCAATTGCTTGCACCTGTTTCCCCTGCATTACACATGTGTCTGGAATGGATTATTCTGGCTTGCACTAGACATATTTCACCTTCCCTCACTGTGATGTCCTCCAGGAGCATCACGGCTGGAGACCGGGAGGCCTGCTACCAGGACCCACAGAAGGAAGAAGCCAGTACACCTTGAAAATGGCTCTGGGATGTTGGGCTGATGAGGTTATCAGGTGAGGTTGGTTCTTGATAACAGTTAATGGGGACATATGAACAGTGCTTGTCACCTGCATGAATAGGAACTCTGTTATCTCATGGGCATACTCAGGCCTCACCTCCTCTTCAGAGAATAGGCTCACTATTCACCCAGCCGTCTGGAATCTGTTGTGGAACTAGATAGGGGTATAAGTAAGCCCGTCAGGGAGTCATTTCCCAAGTCTCCCAAACCTTCATGTCGCCCTGGATACCTCTCACTCTCAGAGGCAGATTCACCATGAAGCCAACAAAGCTCAAGCTTTGAATTCTTGCAATTGCACAGGCCCTCTTTCAGGTTCTGAGAGTTGCCCTACCAAGGGGTTCACATGGATATATATTCTTGTAAAATGTGCAAAAGTAAGACATTTTAACCACAGTGGGTTAAAACTGCTGTTTATTTCCACTTTGACTTCTCCTCTGACATACTTCCCATCATGTGATGTGGCATTGGGGTGGTTGTGGGCACTTTTAGTGTCTGGCTAAGGGGAAGCCGAGTTGGGGACACATTTAGTTTGGGTTTAGTGGGATATTTTTATGTGGTTTTTTAGTCACTTCTGTGTATATTTAAGTTGTTGCTGGATTCCAGGAATACTCCTACTGTCCACTATTTATGCCTAATTTTGAAAAAATAGTTCTATATTCTTTTTCTTAAGGAGGACCTCTAAGTTCTATACCTTTCAGACCCTACAAAACATAATATCCCCTGCTTTCTCCTGACTGGATCCTGTCACCAAATTCTGTCAGTTCCATCTAGTGGTATGCTGGTGATCTGGCTCTTGAAAAATGAAAAGTCCTGATTTACGGTGTTTGCTAATTTCTGTGGCCAATTTCCATTGCTGATTCCAAGTTTCCAATGGCTTAACAATCAGCTCACAAAATTTCTGAATATGTAACAATTGACCCTATGCAAGCTCATACAGAATGGCTCCAAAATGCTACTAATTCTCCCTCAGAAATAGTTGTATGAACTGGCCATTTGTCTTCATTTCTAATTACCTTTGTTTAGACTTTCATCTCTCTTCGATCCCATTCTTTCAGGACCATTGTAACAGCTTCTTACCCTGTTCTCAGATAGCTGGCTGTTTTGAGCTTAGTCTAACTTGTAAAATACCACCGCTTCTTAAAAGGTAAATTTGACCATGTGAGCCTCTCTCTTTAGTCCTCCTCTAGTTTCCCTATTATCCACAGGGGAAAAAATGTAAATTACTGAGCTTGTTTATAAGCTCCTCTATGTTCTGGCTTCTACCCATCATCTGGCCTCATCTCCTACTAATTCTCCCTCAGAAATAGTTGTATGAACTGGCCATTTGTCTTCATTTCTAATTACCTTTGTTTAGACTTTCATCTCTCTTTGATCCCATTCTTTCAGGACCATTGTAACAGCTTCTTACCCTGTTCTCAGATAGCTGGCTGTTTTGAGCTTAGTCTAACTTGTAAAATACCACCGCTTCTTAAAAGGTAAATTTGACCATGTGAGCCTCTCTCTTTAGTCCTCCTCTAGTTTCCCTATTATCCACAGGGGAAAAAATGTAAATTACTGAGCTTGTTTATAAGCTCCTCTATGTTCTGGCTTTTACCCATCATCTGGCCTCATCTCCTGCCATAACACTGAGGCTTTCTGAGTGAACTCATTACTTCCCAAACATGCTAACATCCTCATTTTTCTGTACCTTTGTTCATGTGGTGACTCTGTTTGGATCCTGCTTCTTTTCTTTCTCCACTTTGCAAACTCCTACCCACATATCTACACACTGGTCTGTTTTCCAGACTGTGGAAAACTCTCTCTGCACTAAGGCCACCTCAACAGTGTTGTCTGTGGTGGCTCATTGAATTCATTAAAGTTCACTTGAAGACCCAGGGCAAAAAATAGGACAAAGAACGAAATATTTCCATACCAGGAGTTATATTTCTTCAAATTCCCTATGCACTTGACCAAATATACCAGAAAAAATGTCCCACTAACTGAGACCACTCCCTCCATTGCTGGCTCTAAGAGCGTTCAGTATTAACTATTTCAGGATCAAAGAAACTCAGCATAGATATGGGCTCCCCAAGCAAGGATTGTGAAAATTTAACCTCAGATTTTCTGCCCAAATCATCTTTCTTGGATAGCCATTAAAATAATGCTCTCTGCTTGCTGAATTTATAACCTGTATCACATTGTTACATTAAAAAACCATGCTGTATCTCTTGTACTTTCAGTTGCATTTCCTGTGAATGTTCCTCAACTTCTTAAGATTCTTGGGTCCTCCAGTAGGATTCTCTCCATACTGTTTATAGCACTCATGAGGGCATATGTAACCATCTGTTTATACCTATCTCCTATGACTAGACTGTTCTCCTCAAGAACAGGCACCATGTCATGCCTGACAACATGGGCCTCAGTAGCACTTGAAAATCCTCAATAAGTATGTAGGAATAAATAATAGATGGATGGATATATGAATGAAGGGATGAAGTAGGCAAGACTGTGGCCAAGGTAAGAGGGGTAAGTCTTTCCATGGCCATACAAGTGACAATCAGAATACTTCCAAGATAACACAAACAAACAAAAAAACAGTGGAAACTCTTGGTTTTACAGTTCTTAATGTTTACAAGTGTAATGCCTTTATGAAATTGATCCTTACTCTTGATATGATGAACATCAAAAAAAAGATATAGTGGGGTTAATAGGAGAAACCTTACTGGCATAGAAGCCTGGCTGAATGCATGTAGTGGATACATGATGAGCACCTACTGCATACTAAGTGTTTACGAAAAGAGGATGAACAGGGCCAACTGGGGGAAGAGGTGGTAAACTAAGAGAGGAGAGAAGGAGAAGCAGTGTGCAAAAGTTTTGCAGAGCAGTCTATAGTGATAATAAAGAAATACTTTACAATTGTGCATGTGAGAGAAAACTGAGATGAGGGAATGAGGGAAAGGACAGATATTTAGAACAGGAAGGTATCCAGTAAACTAAGTGAAAAAATGACAGGAATCTCTGAAACGAGTGAGATGGTTGCAGGCACTAATTTCACAGAATGAAATACAGAGCACCTCTTATACACTATAAATACACATAGTATGATTGATGTTTCTAACGTTTATGGCAATGTTCCTCAAACTATGTTCTGTGGAACACTAATGTTCAATATGCTAATGTTCAAGAAAAGTATTCCACATACCTTATAACCAACCTTTCTTCACTTAGATATTAAAGACTCTGAAAACTAAAAAAAAAACATTTTTCACTTTTTTTTAACCCAACTTTCCCCAAACAAATCTAACCAATGAACACTTCTTCCATGAAGCACATACTGAAACATGGATGAGAATTTTCTTCAGGACACAATTTGATAAATATATGTTATCTCCTCTAATTTACTTCAAGGTGGACCCAGAGTGTGACATGGATGGTATAAACATGAATTATTTATTTCAAGTGATCTTAATTTTCCATAATCACAGAGACAATATATTCACAAACAACTTATTGTTTGAAGCTCAATTTTCTTCTCTTTGGTGTGGTCACAAATTACTGCTCCACCAACTTATGAGGATGAAGGTGAACAACACCTTTGCAAATGCCCTGGAAAAGTTTAGAACAGCTGATGAAAGGCAGCATGACCCTATCACCACATTAGGAGTCAGGAGAACTGGGATGCCTGGGTTTGTCAACTAATCTTGCCATTAAGTGGGTTTACAAATTTTATGTAAACTATCAAGATTTCACTTTCATGTATGTATACATATTGCATATATACATACTGAGGGCTTGGTCTAAAGGAGTCATAAGGTCCTGAGCTGGGTTTATTGATGACAATAAGCTGAAAATAAGATAGAACCCAGGATAAGTGCCCAGTCTAGGGGTGAGAAGTAGAAAGAAGCTGGGAGTGCTACAAAATAGAAACAGGAGTTAACAGAGGAGAGAGGAGGGCACCACTGACCAGCTCTTGTGGTTGAAGAACTTCTTTGGTGCTAGGCAGCACAAAACAAGGAGTCAAGGGCCATAGAGCGGCATCTCTTTTGTTGTCCCTACCCACATACTTACCATCCTTGTGCCAACTTGTCCGTATTCTAGCTGCCTGTGATGATATCTATACCTTCTGGCTTAGGTCATGGGCCAGTGGGCACTAGGTCTGGTGGTACATAAGAAACCCCTTCACTTTTTATAGGGAGAATGGTCTAGAAATGGTCTTCTTACCTCAGTAATACTGAACTGAGCTCCAGGGCCCATATGACCCCAGAGCGGTGGACTTCCTGATCATTAATACCTGTCAGTGGCCTGCTTAGCACTCTGTGTAGGTGCAGGGCCCTCTGACTGGGTCTGTTGTGCCTAGTTGCTGTTTTCCCCCCATCTTCACAGGGCTCTGAATCTGATTCTTCCTTCCATCTCCCTGGAATGACTTGAGTCCAGATTTGGCCTTTTCTCTAATTCCTGTATTTTCCTTTTCTACCAGTATTTAAGCCAAAAATCTGAATTCCAGGTTTTTATTAGGACATATTGGCATGTGATTGTATGGCACACTCCACGGGATGAAGACAGCTGTTGCAAAATAAATAAAAGGCTTAAAATGTGATTTATTTTTAGGTTCATGAAATATGTTTAAATGACAAAAATACCTGATATAACACTGAGAAGATTTTATCATCTTTCAGGAAAGCAATTATGTGGCCTACCACCTATACTTTAATCGATACCTAGAATCACTGCCACCTTAAAGTTGGGTGCTCTTCCTTGGTCTTCCTCCACATTATCCCCACACCATTAACCGGGGTCATACTTCCCTGGTCAGACCAAGTCTTAAATGACCAGAGTATCCCTCCTGCCAAGCTGGTCAGACTCCAAGGATAGTCCCAGCTTGTTCTCTTCTCCCAGATTGCCAGCCTTCTGTAAAGAAGGAGTAAGAAAGACCAGTGAAATCACATTATATGCACATTTAACTAAAACAAGTCCAACTATAGGAGTTCAGAGAGAGAAGCTGGAAATAATATCATGGATTCTACCCACTGTTTCACAAACTGTTATGTATCTGGACATGGGCAGGACATGGAAGGCAGAAATCTATTTTCCTTGGTAAGTCTTAGTTCTCTTGTTTCTCTGTGGTGTGAGCATCTCACAAGGCTGAGTGTGATCACAGTCTTAAAGATATGTAACTTTTACTTACCACATGCTCCTTGAGTGGCATCCCATCATAGCACTTGCTGCTCAACCAAAGAAATAGTCATCTGAGTGAAAGCTGTGGAAAGTTGGTTCTTTTAGATCTTCCAGAACAGTGCTGTCCAAGAGAACTCTTTGTGATGGAAACATTCTATAGTCTGTAGGGTCCAATATGGTGGCAAGTAGCCACATGTGGCTATGGAGTAATTGATGTGTGGCTAGTGTGACAGAAGAATTTAAACTAGTGAATGTTAATTTAGAGGAAATAGCTTTAGAGGAAACGCTACTGTATTGAAGTATATTAAATTTCTATTTCTATGTAGCAAATTACCATAAATTTAGCCATTTAAACATATCCATTTATTAGTCACAGTTCTGTAGATCAGAATTTTGGGCTACCTTAACTGGGATGGGAGTCTCAGACTGCAATCAAGGTGCTGGCTGGGCTGGGCTCTTATCTAGAGATTTTTAGGAAGACTGTTTCAAGGCTGATTCAGGTTGTTGACAGAATTCAAGAAATTCAGAAATTCCTTGCAATTATAGTATGAGGGTCCTTGTTTCCTTGCTGGTTGTTGGCCAGGGGTCACTCTCAGCAGCTATCGGCCAATTTCTGATCTTTCCACATGGCCTCTTCCGTCTGCCAGCCAGCAATGGCTCATCGAATCCTTCTGGTACTTTGAATCTCTCTGAGTTCTCTTGCTACCAGCTTGAGAAAATTCTCTGCTTTTAAAGGGCTCACTTGATTGGGTCAGGCCCACCCTGATAATTGCTGTATTTTAAGGCCACTGACCAGGGACTTTACATCTACAAAATTCCTTCACAGTGGTACTTAGATTAGTGTTTGAATAAACAGATATAACTCTCAGGAGACCACTTTAAGATTCCACCTACAATAGCTCCCTTCTTAAAATTTTCAATGATAATTTTGATCAGGCTTGATTTTTGTACTTTGCACTAACTTAGAGCCCAACTCCCAAGTAAGGTATGATCTCACAATATACTGAGTGACTTCAGTGTTTTGGGTTTTGAATTCTTTTCTGTTCTGAAGAATCACTTTAACAGTATAGAAACCTAAGAGTTAGTGCATGGGGGTTGTTGGTGGGGTGGAGTAGGAGAATGTAAGCCTAAAACTACTGACTTTAACTTTAAACACTCTAGTTGGGATTAACATATAGACAAAATGGGCTGACTGAATTGTTGAGAAGGAGGATGGAGAGCCACAGACAGGGCTGGGAGGGAGTAGTCTAATGGGAGGACTTCATGGCTACCAAAGTACAATTTAATTAATCCCTCTCAAAGTTATCTACCACTTTGGTATTTGGGCCATAGGTTGCCACTCCAAGATTTAGCATATTTTGAGAGCTATTAAGGTCAACAAAACAGCATAATTTGTTAAAAAAGAAAGATCCTTCAAATCCCTTCAAAGTGATATCAGTCTGTGTTAATGGAATCATGATGTTCTAAACCAGCAAAAAAAATATTTCCAGCGACTTGGCACTGGTCTTGCCTGAACATATTTCAACTGCTTTTAGTTTGGGATACCACATGTTGAAAAAGAGACAAATTAGAGAAAATTCAGAAAATGGTAACCAACATGATATAATGTCCAGTTAAAGGTTCATGGCATGGCTCAGGGGATTGGTAATGGGATATAAATCCTCTCTCTCGTCAGCACTTCATTTTTAGCAGTGTCTATCTAATGGCTGTCGTCACTGCTTAGATTCAGAGACCAGCCTGGGAGGAACTGATGGTTGGGGTATGGTTCAGAATGTAGTTCGTTTTCCAAATACAATCACCATCAGAGCCTTTTTCACCTTTCTGGTGAGGAAGTGAAGATGTGATTTAGCACCATGTCTTAATCAGATAACTTCACCTAAACCAGTTAGTTCCAAGTTTGGCTGGGCCTCTGCTAATTGTTCTGAGTATTGACTTTGAATTAAGAGTGAGAGACTTTTTCTCAAGTTGAAATAAATGTCCATAGTAGTTAAAATATTTCCAAAAAGTTTGCAAACTGCTTCAAGTTTAAGTTAAAAAAAAGAATGCAATTTATTTAACTACAATGGGAAATAAAACAATCTAAACTATAATGCTCATATGGATGAAATCTGTGTGTTCACTACCTATAGGAAGAGCTCCACAGGAAGCCAAATCATAATCAGTAGATTGTTTTGTGTAAGCACAGTGCTCTTTAGGTTATTCTAAAGTAGCTAGATGTGTCCATCTATAATTTTTGATCAAGTCTAGATGGCTGGCTAGGTTGCTTGGTGGGATAAGGACCAAGATTCATGAGACCTTTGTTTAATTATTATTATTATTTTAAATTGAAGTATTGATATATAATCTTATATTGGTTTGAAATGTACAACACAGTGGTTCAATCCTCACCCCCACTAATATAGTTACTATCTGTCACCATAGGAAGATGTTACAGAGTCAGTAGCTATATTCTCCATGCTGTACTGCCATCCCCATGACCAACTTATATTATGATTGAGAATTTTTGTGCCCCTTTTTGTCCCCCTCACCGTCCCCACCCATCCATCCCAACCTCTCCTGCATGGTAAACACTTGTCACTTCTCTATGAGACTTCAGCATCTATAGAGATGATCATGTGTTTTTTATCCTTTCCTTTTTGGTTAATGTGGTATATGATATTGAATAATTTATGAATATTATACCATCTTTGCATCCCTGGAATAAATCCCACTTGATGGTGATGGATAATCCTTTTGATGTATTTTTGAATTCTATATGTTGAGGACTTTTGCATCTATGTTCTTTAGGGAATGAGACTTCTGTTTTAGACCTGTGTATGTTATTAACACATTGGATGGTGCTTGGTAAATATGTAATATAGGAAACTAGTAATAATCTCTAAGACCATTAAAACTATAAAATTCTTTGATTTTATATATATATGCTCTATAGGCAGCTAAGTAGATATTAGATAATTAACTGTCTTGGTTCTATTCACTAAAGACCTTAAGGCTTTTTAAAGTATCAGTCAACTTCCTAAACATTTGTTGACAACTTCCTATGTACAAATTATTTTTAGGCATGGAATTAGACATGGTACCTTCCCACAAGGAATTTATATGGCTAATTAAAATATGAATATTAGCATTATGTATCAATGTAAATATTATGAGTGATATCATGAATTATGATTGGTGACAAAATAAGACAAAATTAAATAAAGTCAACAATAGATGTACAGATACCTGTGGTATTGGATATGGAATAGGGAAAAATATATTTCATTTAGGAAGATTACAGAACAATTCTTAAAGTACAATATTTGAACTGGATTTTTAAGGATGGATGTGTTTGGCAAACTTTGAGAACCATTCTTCTGTGGTCAGAGTTGGAGTTGCTGTAATGGTGTAAAATTCAGCTTGCCTGGTAGGAGAGGAGGATGTAGGATGGAGTGTTGGTTCCTTTCTGCACTAGTGGTGCAGGATCAGGAAATTAGGATGATTGCCTTAGACCTGCACATTTAATTCCTATGTATGGATTCTCAAATGACACTTTGTCATCAGGGCCTCAGTTGCATGGACCAGTTCTGTAGTAGTGTATTAGGGCTGCCATAACACAATTCCACAGACTGGGTGGCTTAAACACAGAAATTTATTTTCTCACAGTTTGGGAAATCGAAATCCAAGGTCAAGGTGCCAGCAGAGCTTCTCCTGAGGCCCTTCTCCTTGCCTTGTTGATGACCACCTCCCTGTGTCCTCCCATGGCCTTCTCTCTGTGCATGTGCACCCCTCTCTCTCTTTCATTATTAGGACACGAGTTGTACTGGATCACGGCCCTACATTTATGACCTCATTAAACCTTAATTACCTCCTAAAGGCCCTATCTCCAAACATAGTCACACTGGTGGTTAGGGTTGCAACATATGTACTGGACAGGCACAAAATGGTTTATAACAACTTATAAGGCTCTGAGAGGAGCCCTACCTTTGAGTTCATATGATCATATGTTTTGTGATAAGATTTTTTGTATTCTTTGTCTTTAACAGTGCCCTTCTCCCAAAATGGGATAGGCTTCAGGTCCCATAAACCCTGGGTCCACCTTCTGCTTAGCAGCAAGATATTAATTAGGCCCACTGCTCAGCAGGAGACGTAATCCTGGGTAGGGGTGCTGTGTGGGGGAAGTGGGCAAGTGAGTTTCCTCCATTGTTTCACATGGAAGACACAGGGTTGATGTGAATCCTAAGTGCTGACGAAGTTATGAATGCTTTTAGATTGGAGAATCCATACATAGGAATTAAATCTGCAGGTCTAAAGCAATCATCCTAATTTCCTGATCCTGTGCTACTAGTGCAAAAAGGAACTAACATGAATGGAAATCCAAAGGATCAAAACATTAATGGAGCATTGAGGCCATTTAAGGGCATAAAGGAGTATGTTGTTAAATATGGGAGAAAATGTGATTAGAGTTGGTGGAGATGAAGTGGAGAACAATTCTGGCATAATGTAAATATAATTTAGATTTAGGAAAATATTTCTTGGCTTCAGAGTTGGGAGAAACAGCTAATGTTAATAAGAATGGAGACCATCAGGATTAGGGGCATGTTTCTTTCTGCCTTTGAAGTTCTTTACTCTTCTTCCCATATCTCTGCTTCTCTTCAGAATTGTAAGGTAAAATCAAGCCAAAATAACCAGGCGAGGAGGCTGCAAAGGAGCCAAAAGTTTAATAGGGAGCAATCCTGGGCGATGTTCGCCCATCTGGTTAGTCACAGGCTGAAGAAGTTGCACCCAGCAGGGCAGGCAGCGAGTTTTTAAAGAAGGTAGGGGGAGAGAGAGCATAGGATTACAGCGGCATGACAATTGGCCAGCCCAAGGCACCTTTTCCAGGTTGGGAGTGGGCAGCAGCTGGGGCCTTTGGCACGTCATCAGTGTCCGATGTGTTCACTCCTCCCGCTGGTACCTCTAGCCTTACATTTCAGCCTTTTGGTTATAATGGGTGCCGACTCGATCAGGGTACTTCTGGCTGAGGAGGGGCAGCATGGGTAGGGTTGAGGCTGGTGGAAGGCCAGAGGAGGAGGAGGCTTGGAGGGAAGGGGTGAGTACTGATGTACTCACATGGTCTTGTGCACTTCTACTGTCCGACCTCCCTATCAGTGGCCGGAGGTTCTAGCATATATGTTGTCCTCATCTCTCAGGACAGATATATCCAGCATGATTACCCAGGCTTTGCCCCGTCTAGTACTGTTGTCCAGACAATGAGAGACAGACTGAGGCGTATTTGTAGCAGGCAGCCTGTTACAGACCCAGTGTGCTAGAGCCAGATGGGTCATTGTGGCTAGCACTAGTGCGAGTAAGGTGCAAACAGAGGGCCCTGTTTTTCTAGAGCTCTACCTATCATGACTGGGCACTCATTTGAGCTTGGAGATGTGGTACTACGGGGAGTGTCTCAATAGTTTGGCAGCTGCAGGAGTGGTAAGGATCACTGTGTATGGTCCCATCCACTGTGGGTGGAGTGACCGAGGTTGGAGTTCTTCGGGAAGGTCTTTGTCTCCCGGCTGTAGAACTTCTGTGATTCTTGGATCTGTGGGTTGAGGCAGGAACTGGTCTGTGTGTTCTCTGAGGAGATGTCTTAGGAGTGAGAAGTAAGGTAGGTAGGAGAGGTGTCTGGGGGAACTTGAGACAAGAGAGTATAAGGGTTAGGGAAGACCGGGTGAAGAGGGACTACAGCTTCGTTGATTATCCTCAGGTCTTGAATGAGCCCATAGGCCCCTGATGGCTTCTTGACCGGAAGGATTGGAGTGTTACAGGGAGAATTAGTTGGTACCAGAAGCCTTTGGGAAAGAAGACAGTTAATGATAGGTTGGATGCCCTTGCGATGGGCTTGGGAAATAGGAAATTGGGGTCTAGAAGGAGAGGAGCATGGGTCCTTGAGGCAGATGAGGACCAGAGCATGATGGCTTGATACTACAGGAGTAGAGGTGTCTCAGACTATCAGGTTAATGCCAGTTGATGGTACAGGAGGGTCTGTGGAGGGCTCAGGGCTACAACTTATACTAGGGAGATAGAGGCACTAAGCTTGGAGAGGTGATCCCTTCCTAACAAAGGGATGGGACAGGATGGGATGACTAGAAATGAGTGTGTAAGTGGATGGCTTTCAAATGTGTAGGCTACCGGACCTGTCTCTAGAGGTTTAGAGGGGGTTCCCGTGATGCCCACGACCAAGACCTGGGAAGGATGTAAACACATGTGAAAGAAAGGCAAAACAGAGTAGGTAGCCTCTGTATCCACTAAAAAGGAGACGACTTACCCACTACCCACAGCATGGCCCTGGGCTTGGCAAGGGTGATAGGGGTGTTTGAGTCTAGGCATCTTTAGTCTTTGAGTAGGCCCAGCAGGTTCAGAAGGAAGTCCCTCAGGGGGGCCTGCCTCCCACGAGACTCTGTTGCAGGGGGATGACCTACCTCAACCAGGCACTCTACTTCCTAATGACCTCTCTTACCACAAACTGGGCAGGGTTTAGTTGGCTTGTTAGTTGGGTTGGGGCATCTCTTGACCACACTGGAAGCAAGGTCCCGGAGGCTCACGAGCTCTGGACTGGTCTTTGGTGTGATGAGATCCCTGTCCTGCTGGCTGCAGGTTTGGGATGCTATCCTCCTGTCATGTTCTTCATTATGGGTATTAAAAACTTTAAAGGCCATGGTTACCAGATCACGGAGTGGAGTCTGGGGCCCCTCTTCTGTCTTACTTATGTCTTATGTAACTAATACCTGTTCTGCTGAAATCTAGTTCTTTACTAGTTTAGGAGTAATAAAACAGTGACTATAAATGACAAAAGACTTACAAATGACAATGGCTAAAGATCTGATGATAGCTTACTGTAAGACAGTTGACATAAGGAAATTTGGATATTTCTGTAACACAAAACATTCAGTAATGAAGTTTAGCATCATTCCCTTTGACAGTGCTTTCTAGGTAATTAAGCAGGTAATTATATATCAGATACATAAGCTAAATTAGCCAAATACTTTCTCCAATGAGAAAAAATTCCTCTCACATGTTCCAGGGGCCCTCTGGAAAATATCAGAGTTAACTAGAGGTAAAAGCACCTTTTTGAATTTGATTTTGGGAAGCTGTTAAAGTTTTTAAGGCATTTGCCTAAATGGAATCATAAGTCACTATGAAACAATACTTATCTGTTTAACCAGAATGACAATAAAAGATTTTAAAGGCAAATACAGAAGGTTACACAGTTATTAGCAAAGCTTAGCTTTTAGTCTTTTTCATATTAAGATCTCATTATCTTAAATACTCAGACAACTCATTGAGATTTTAAGCATGAGAAACTGTTTTGATAAAACAATTAGAGAACTCTTCACAATCTTTCAACAGAAAGAGCAGACTGACAGTTAAGAAACCTTTGTCTTTTTAATTGAAAACAAAATTCTAATTTTGCTATGTACTTGATACCAAGACTCATTTGCTTTAATTTTATATAGCATGACCATATTAAATTCTTCCACAAGCTTTCTATAACTTTCTTTTTACATTCAGAGTTCTCCCTCTTTAAATAAATAGCTGTACTTTAGAACAATTACCTTCTTTTACCCTCAACAAAACAAATTTCTATTCTTTATACTTTCTCTTATTAAAACACACATCTTTTTTAGCAAGTAGAGATGTTTTCTTATTTAAGTAGCTTTAATTAGACCTTAAAACCATTAGGAACTTTAATTTTCAGTGAACACTGAGAAGTGGGCTATGTAAACCATTGCACTAGCATTTTTTAGATTAACCAATTTATGAACACACTTTATAATTCCTGAAACCATGTGCTTTACAGCATAATCTCTAAGCACAAAATATGTCTACTTAACTTAGCAAAATTTCAAGATTCTAGGTCACCACAAAAATTCCCAGGCTGCAGGTAGGCATACACACTGAAATACACAACCACTGAGATGTTCACTTGCTATGCCCTGCTCACCTACTCTCAACAACTACACCAGACCACCCACAAACTGGCAGGTTTAGGGAGGGGTATAGGGTGGGGAGAGAAAGGAGGCAGGTCTGTGCTGGGAGTCTTGCTCATGGCTTCCCAAACCAGAGGGTGGGAGGAGCCTTTTCTGGTGGGGGAAGAGGGTGGTGAAGGCAGAAGGAGTGGGGGAGTGGGAGGCACAGACACTGGAAGAGGAGAGGAGCAGGAAGGCGGTGTGGCTGGGAATGAAGGACCTGAAGATGGCAGCGATGTGGGGGAGGACAAAGAACTTAAAGATGGTGGCGGAGAGAGGGGGTGGTAGTGAGCTGAGAGAGGTGGGAGTGCAATGTCCAAAAGGCCTGGACATATGGGACTTCAGACTACTTCCCAGTTTGGCGACAGAAATTAGTTAGGTCGGTGAGGAGGCTAAAATCAAAAGTTCTCTCCGTGGGCCAGTGAGATTGATTGTCTAGAGGATACTGGGGCCAAGTCTGAGAACACTAATTTCTATGTACAGATCTCCTCTACTATATCTAGGGTTGCCAGATTGGATATGAGACACCGCAGAGGGGTCTGAGCCTCTAATTCAGAGGACTGGTTCCCCATGTCTGTTACCCGTTTCCCAGAGCCCCTAAACTGGCAAGCCCAGCGTCCCAAACCCGCTCAGGTTAGGAGGAGACAGGGAAGTGCCTGGCACTTCCCCAGAGATCTGGGAGCCTGAATGAGGACGTCTCCTGTATCTCGGGACCAGGACAGGCTTAATGCCCAGAGAACCTGGACATAGCTCCGATTTCAAACCAGGTGGAGACAGGACTGGGAAAACAGACTGGGGGAAAGGAGGGACTCATCATCAAATTGCCATCTGAGGTGCTGAGAGTAGGAGGTCCTAGATCAGGAAAGGAGGGGTGGGAGCTGCCGGTGGTCAGCCAGAGCTCTATACCTTATTTCCCTCCCGGGTTTCGGCAACAGCTGTAAAGTAAAATCAAGCTGAAATAACCAGGCGAGGAGGCTACAAAGGAGCCAAAAGTTTAATAGGGCGCAATCCCGGGTGATATTCACCGATCTGGTTAGTCACAGGCTGAAGAAGTTGTGCCCAGCAGGGCAGGCAGCGAGTTTTTAAAGAAGGTAGGGGGTGTGGAGAGCATAGGTTTACAGCGGCACGAGGATTGGCCAGCCCTAGGCACCTTTTCCAGGTTGGGAGGGGGCAGCAGCTGGGGGCTTTGGCACGTCATCAGTGTCCGACGTGCTCACCCCTCCCTCGGGTGCCTTCAGCCTTTCAAGAATCACTTGGGGGAGGCTGTGAAAAACGAGGATTCCTATGCTTAATCCCAGAATGAATGAATCAGAATCTTTGGTGGGTGGGACCTGGAA
Source organism: Manis javanica (assembly GCF_040802235.1). Classification (NCBI taxonomy): domain Eukaryota; kingdom Metazoa; phylum Chordata; class Mammalia; order Pholidota; family Manidae; genus Manis; species Manis javanica. The sequence goes on from NC_133157.1 coordinate 158,835,159, forward strand.
ATCTTCATTTTGGAAGTTTAGCTTTTATTATTTTTACTCTCTAGTGTTTGGGATTTATTGCCCTACATCCACAGCAAAATAGGGTGCTGCTCTTAATTTTAGTAATGTTACCATTAACACCTATTAATTATAACAAGATTTGCTATTTTTGGAATACTTACTGTTATCTATGTACATTCTAAGCAACAGACTCACCTGATTTTCATAATAAACCTTTATGGTCATAATATGCTCATCTTGCAAAGACAAACCAAGGTTCAGAAAAGTTCAACAAAATTTTCAAGGCCACATAAATGGTATTACTCAAAAAATGAAGGGGAAAAAGTAGAGAGAAGGAAAATTTGATAAAAACATTAATTTGTAAATATTTCTAGTATGTAGAATACTTCATTAGAGTTACACACTGCCTTAAAATTGTGTGGAGGTTATAATAAATATTAACTCCTAAGACTGTCTTGGGCATTGCTGAGCTACACTGTTAAACTGATACTCTGATGAAATGGAATGCCAGGAAATTCCAGGCACTTGATGCAGAAGAAATAGACTTCATGCACTTTTCTTGCCAGTGCTAATGTCTCTCTATGACACTTCAAGAGGCTATGGAGACTTGTTTGGTTGGCTAATGTTCATATTTTGGTTTGATAAGAAATTTGGGCAGCTTCAGGGATAAGGCATATAGTTTTGGAAAAAATGAACAAAAGCCTATTGTTTGATAATCTATTTTATTTCAAAAGGATATGGATCAATAAATATGATTTTAGTTCTGGAAAGCAAAGTGAAAAAACTCATGATCAAAACACTAATTGGGAATATTGTAATATTCCATCCCTTAGTCCTCCACAGTTCTACTTGACAGAAATTTCCAGTCAATGTACCAAAAAAAAAAAATTTCTTGAAGCAACTTGTGTAATTACCATGTAAGCTTATCATACAAACAAGCTGTGTATTCCTTCAACAAATTTACATTTCAAATATACAAAAAGAAATAAAATAGCCATGTTTATTATATTTAAACTGACTACATACCAGTTATAAGAGATGACAAAAGAGTCCCAGTCAACGTAACTCTTTTTAACAAATAAAGTTCTCCCTAAGAGGTCATTTCTCAGGTGTTTTATTCTGCAGATGATAAGAATAAATATTTACTTTTTAAAATATTTATTTCAATATAGGTTTCTGATTTTTAAATGTTTTTATAGTCTAAAATGTTTTGAAATTTATTGAAAAATGAAAATAAATAGAATTAACCTGTCATCCCTCCACCAGTGTTTAGATTTTATTAAATAAGAAGTTAAACACCACTTGTACCCTTACATTTTTTATTCCTCCCAGGATTAAAAATTAGTGGCTAGCTATTTGATGTATATCCTTCCTCTTTCCTAGGTTTATACTTTACATGCCTATATACACCTGATGCCCTAAATTAGAATATAATTAAATGTGTTTATCTAGAATCAGTTTTATTTACTATATATATACTATGGACATTTTCATAGGTGACTTGATTAATTTTTCTAGATTACTTTTTAGCTTTTTAATGGCTGTGTATTGTTACTATTGAACTATTCCCCTATTTTTAAAATTTTTTGCCAATTTTTTTCTCTTTTTGCTATTTTAAACAAATTTTAAATAATAGCCTTGAAAGGTATGCACATTTTGAATTTCAATAGATATTGCCAAATTACTTTCCACAAAATGTGTATATTGTCCCCAAAATGTGTATTTGTATTTTCATATTTATATTTTTATCTATTTTCCCCATGTTTGTGGGCACTGGCTTTTAGCAATCTTTTAAATCACTGACAGTCTGCTGAGGGCAATTTATATTTTGTCTTACTTTGCAATAAAGAACTGAATGATTCTAAATGTTTTTGTATATTTAAATTTTTTACTGGCATATTTGTAAAGAAGACATGTACTCTAGAGTTAAGAATAAGAAAAATAAATAGTTAGGACTAGATATCACTTAAGGTAACTACTAGTCACATCTTTAATCTCAGATTCCAAACACCTTTTATTTGCCAGGATGGGTAATTAATTCAAAATGTTGTAAACATTAGCCTCAAATTTGGCAACTTCTGTAAGAAAATTAGATGAAGATAAGTAATTTTGCTTGCTTGAGAAATTCAAGCTGTTTTTTTTGTACCATAAATTAAAATTATTTTTTCTTCTTCAAAATAAGTTACTGGATCTTGGTGGATAAGAAACTGAAATGAAACTCAATCAAACCAGCGAATACCTCTGCAGGCTTAGTCATAAAACCCAGCACGGAAATAATACTTGTCTCACAATCAGGTCAGAAATGATAACTGAAACCATGGAATCCCTAAGATAAGCTACCTGTATAATCAGGGGAAATACCTGAAAGCCTAATAGAAGGCTTTGTGTTAGAGGACAGTGATTGAAGTTCAAAAGGCTTAGCAGAGGTCAAGTTGGCAATGTCAGGTATTTCCCCAAGTTTACTTCATTCAATTAAGTTGAAACAATCTGCTCCTGTGAAAGACTTGGTGGCTTTCCTTGCTCAGGGGGCCCAGGCAAGGGATGCTCAGTTTCCTCTGTACCAGAAGCTGTGTCTGGAATAATTTTTAAAAAGACATTGAGCTCTCTGTGGGGAATTCATGGGCAATACAATGTCCATAAATCTAGTAAATATACTGATACATTTGAAAGGGATAGAAGATTCAATTATGTATCTGCATTTATTAGCCAACTATCAGCACCTAAATTATTTTCAAACTTTGATCGTTTCTAAATGGGATGACCATTCCTGTATCTGTCACATTACTTGCGCTGGTTTTCTTCCTTTAGTCTAAACTATTGTTGATTGCCTTGACCCCTTGCCCAGCTAAGGGACAAAATGTCCTGGGTTGAGGGTTTCCTTAGCAGTGCCTGTATTTTTGGTTCAAGGCTGCTTGATCTAGGCAGATTTTGTGTACAAAAGTGCCCAAATTTGCTTATTTAAAAATTAAGTTTCACAAACTTAGGATTTTGTCTTTTTTCTTGGTATGTCAATTCCTCCCACCCCCTTTTTGAAATATACAGCCTTATTTCTTGTTGGAGTAATTATTTTACAAACATGAGTGAACTGTGTGGGGGAATAGAAATGGGACATACCCTGACTGCAGCAAATGATCAGATTACATAGATAAATTGATATATGAGAGGTTCCGGAATAGTGGGTAATTACAGCCCATACCTCCAGGAAATCACACACATACACACACACACACACCCCACATCCCATTAACCTCCTGCATATGTGTATGTGACTACATAGATTTTAATTATAAGAAAGATTTAGGAGATAAAACCTATCTTTAACTTGAAGAGCACCAAATGTTGTTATCAATGTGTTTACTACAGTTGACAATAGATTTCTAAAAGCCCATAATCCCAATAATTTTTCATTAGTTAGATATGGGGGAAAACAAATGTTGACAAAAGTGATTTCATGCAGTAGTTCCTAAACCTGGCTATTTGTTAGGTCTACCACTCAGCTCACCTGAGTCAGAATTTACCAGACTGGGCTGTAGCAATCTGTAGTTTAACAAGGTCTCCAGATGATTCTGATAGTCAGCCATGTTTGTGAAGCCTAAAAAAAAATCAGTCTAGGATAAGTCATTTTGTTCTAATCAGTTTGATGTTGAAGGAATTGTACAATTTACTGAAGAACTGATAATGTATGGTTTGGGTAATGTATCCGAACATTATAGTCATAAACTGCCTCATTGGAGCTTCCCAAGTGTCCCCTGACTTAGACAATGTGAGTTCCACTCTACAGATGAGGAAACAATACCATAAAGTTAATAATTAGGAAAACCATAATTCAGTCCTAAACCTTCTAGGTACATGTCCATGGCTTTCAGCACATTGACTTCTAGGAGTCTTGTGGCAAAAATCATTAAAGCCCTTTAGCAGGATTTCTAGATTAGATCTAGCATTTTGTCTTCCTGGCATCCTAAAATAACTTTTGGGGTCAGTGTTATTTTGGTTTAGAACACCTTTATTGTGTGGTTCTGTGCCTAACTTTGTTTTGGGTTAGACCTCAGAGGGATGGACTTTACCCTCAAGGAGTCTTGTTAGGGAGATCAGATTTACTCCGGCCAAGAGTAGAAAACAACAGGTTAAAATGCAAATGCAATGTGGACTTCCAGTGCTGTAGCAATTCAGCGAAAATTAGTTGGGGCAAAAATTTTTAGGGAACACTCCAGGAGAATCAGGATTTCATCTGGGCATTGAATAGGATTTGGGAAATTTAGGAGAAGACATTACAGATATGGGAACAACATGAACAAAGGAGTGAGCGCCTGTGTAGGCGTGTGAGTGGGCGTGTATGTCTGTGTCTGTGTATTTTGTCATACTCAGTGTTCAGGAGAGGACTGGTCCAGCTGGAGAGCAGTGAGAGAGAGGGAACATGGCGCCATGCCCCATCCTTCAAGGTGGTCGGACTCCACAGGACACTGAGATTGTCGAGCTAAAGGTGCCTTTGGAATCCCTGCTCTTTCCTTCCACGTGTTATTTATTACACACTCATGTCTGTGCTCCCAATCCTCAGAAAAATACTTTAACCTAATGCTCCAAAAGCCTCTGTCATTGTCCAGACTCAAATTAAGCACAGTGAATATGACCATTGCTCAGAGACACATATGGGATTTGGGATGTCAAAAGACACAAAAGCCCCAGCATAATAGACAGAGAATCAGCAGGTTCCTGGGATACGACTAATTTTTCTCTGGCTGTTTAGTAACAGGTGGTATTTATCTAAGCAGACTGCCCTGGGCAGCTGGCTGATGGGTCCTTCCAGCTGGACATCTTCTCCCTATTTAGTCCAACCACACCTGCTTCAGACAGCAAACAAGAGCCTTTCTCATCTTCAGTATCTGTATATGGGGGGCTGGGGGTACAGATGAACCATTCAGCTTCCAGCTGTAGTGTTTCATGATGTCCGAGGATCCCATCTGGCCTCTACTAGAAAAAAAAAAAAAAAGAGGTTTTAGGTTTAGAGGTGGGCTTTTTTACTTTCTTTCAGGGAGTGGTTTTGTCCTGTTAGGTTGCTTTCTTTTAAAAAAGAGATTTCATCATCGGCTGCTATCATGTGATCAGATTTATCTCCCATTAAAACTTCCTTTCCTTGAAGCGTGCACTGACATGAGGGTGCCTGTCTCTTCAAACCTTTATTGTAATGCATTAGGAATAGTAGAATAGTCTCATGAAAGATTAATCACTTCCTGTAAGCATCTGTACCTGAAGACAAGCGATTACTGAAATATGTCCCAAAGAAAACAAGGAAGGATGTTAAAATGTATTGGCCAGGTATTTTTTGGCACTGTGATAAAAAACTTGTTTGGGTGCCAGCTTTTCTGGAGTTAGAAAGGACTTCTGTGCTGAGTTAATGGATCACAGTTTGTTTTGAACACAAGTAGCAATGTTTTCTTCATAATGACAGCCAAAACTTTGATGCTGCGCAGGTATTTCTCTTGAGGCCGTACAAGCATTTGCATTCGTATTTGTTTCCCTGTCTAAACTGAATGATAAATCAATCATTTGGACTAAATTCAGTCCTGGTGATTTAGAGAACCTGGTATGACCAGTGCTGGGCTTGCCAGATAGTAGGTGTTCAGTTAATATTAATGACTGACAGTCTCTATTTTATAGTTGTCAAGGGATTTACAATGAAAGAAAGGTTTTGGAATATAGCATAGCCACGATTCTGAAAATCCCACTAATCAGTAAAGTATTGGGTTCACCACCACCTTGACTCCAAACTTTCTATTTACTATGTTCCAGGCTTTGTATTAGAGGCTGGAGAGTAAAAAACAAAAAACAGAAAACACCCACTTCTTGCTTTTAAGAAGCTGAGAATTCCTGGTGAGGGAAATAGTGATATAACAATATATCAACAACAAAAGCAACATTTATTGAGCACTTACTGCATTGTAGACACTTAAGCCCTTTGTATATATTAATTCATTTAATCCAAAATGTTTATTAATATTATCCCAGTTTTTCAGGTGTGTAAACTGAGGCAGAGTTAGACATCTTTCTGTAATATACCTCAAGCTAGTAAGTGATGGAAATGGGATTTGAATGAAAATGCAAAACCAAACATTGAATTTGTGGAGTGTTCTGATGGGGTGAATTCAGGGTGTGGAGAGGAGGCTCCCTCAACTCAGTATAAGGGGGACTTGGAAGAGTTTCAGAAGCAGGTGATGTCTGAGCTTTTTTCTCCTTACCTCCACTTCTAGCCCTGGGATGTGGGACATCTGTTTCTCTTTAGATCTGACCCCAGTTCTTCCCATGTCCTTCACCACCAACAGGGAACACTGTACTCTACTTTGCAACGTCCGCCCACTGTTGCCTCAAAAAGCCATTCAACCTCCAACAGCTGTAATCATGTCCTTTACGATTGTCAGCCTGCTGTAGTGGCAAGACTGTGGGCTCTGGATTCAGACACACTTAAATTTGAATCTTGTCTCTTCCAACTGTAAGCTGTACAATACTGGACAAGTAACTTAACCTCATAGGATCAATTATACTCATCTCTTTGGTTTGTTTAAAGAATTAATTGAGACTATGTAAACTGTCATGTAGAGGGTGCTCAATAAATACTAGTTTTATTTCTCCTGTAAAACTGTGCCTTTTTTTTTTTTGCCTATATTTCTCCCAGAACCTAGCATGTTTACCCACAAATAATAAATGATTACTAATTTGATTTTATGGTGAGTAGAAATAATTTATGCCAGTGTTATATTATTAAATTACCACACACACAGTATCTTCCTGGAATATTTCCTCTCCCCTTTCCTTTTCCCCATGTACATGTATCTTTCCTGCTTAGTTTAGTCATACTTGTCTTGCAGGCCTTGTCTTAGATGTCATCCTCAAAAAGTTTTCCCTGCCTGAGTGAGGCTCCCTTTCTCTCTGTTTCTGTAGCACTGTGGGCTATAGAAGGTATGGATGCCAGGAAAGTTCTTTATTGTTTTTTTTATTGAAGTGAATTCCGCACAATGTAAATTAATCATTTAAAAATGTACAATTTGTTGGCATTTAGTACATACACAATGTTGTGCAACCTCCACCTCCATCTAATTCTAAAAAATTTCATGAGATCAAAATAAAACCTTGTACTCATGAAGCAGTCAACCCCCGTTTTCCCTCCCACCAGCCTTTGGCAACCACCAACCTGCTTTCTGTTTTTATGGATTTACCTATTGTGGGTATTTTATACAAATGGAATCATATAATATGTGGCCTTTTTTGTCTCACTTCTTTCACTTAGCATAATGCTTCCAAGGTTATAGTTTGTATCAGTACTTCATTTTTTATGACTGAGTATTATTCCATTGTAGGTCTGTAACACATTTTGTTTATTCATTCATCCGCTGTGGACATTTAGGTTATTTTACTTTTTGGTTACTGTGCATGGTGCTGTTATGAACATCTGTGTACAAGTATTTGTGTATTTGTTTTCAATTCTTTTGGGCATATTATTGGGAGTGGAATTGCTGTGTTGTATGGTGATTCTATGTTTAATTTTTTGAGCAATGACCAGCTTTATTATTTTCTAATTTAAAAATATAGTCCAAGTCAAACCTAAAGACACATCCAGGAACTGGATTTAACTATACTTAGAAAAACCCCAGTGCCAGGTGGTTTTGAAGACTTTGGTTCAAGGAAAAGATACCAAAGATGTTACATATAAATCTATTTTGTAAAAATAATTTTGCATGTGTGAAAGAAAAACAACGCACAACAATCTGACCATGAGATGTTCAAATGGGGAAGAGAAGAGTAACCAGTCTTAACCCAACTCCCCAGAGTCCTCCCAAATCCCCTGGTTAAACCCCTGAAATCTGGGTTTTCTGAGATTTCACTGTTTATCTAGATTCTTTAGATTCCATTTTAAAGAGCATCATCCTATGCCTAGTAACTCTAGCATGAAGAGCTGTCCATGGAGTGTGGAGAACTCAGATCCTGATTTACTGAGCAGATATGACGTGGAAGACACCATGCTAGGTACTGAAGCCAGTGCACTTTGGGGAGGAATTAGATTGATTTTGTTGTAAATCAGTTCTTTCATTGGAGGAACTGATAATTTAAGTGAAATTATGATGTTTAAATATAAAAAGATTATGAGGAAATGCATGACTATGCTACACGGGTGCTACAGAAGGGGAGAGTGGTAGGAAAAAGCAAATGCCTGTCATGAAGATTAACAGAAAAGAGAAAAGTTCTGTTAAAAGTTTCAACAGAAGAAGAGGGACTTGAACTGTTTTTAAAGATATGTACATGGGCTTTGTATCTAGAGAGGAGAAGATGAGGGTTATCGTCAGGTAAGAAATGGTCTGAAGCTGTTGAGTTTGTTTCTGAGCAGGCTTATCAACAATACAGAAAAGAAAACACGTTGCAGGTTACTATCACTCCACAGCACACCAAAAGAGATAACATATCTGAGGTGGTGAATGAGTTACCCTCAGAAAACAGAGAACTGAAATCTGGGTTGGAAATTTTGGCTGATTCAATTCTGATGAGGGGGGTTTACTGCTAAGGAACCCCAGGTGAAGGAACTGAATTTCTTTGGAAATCGAATGTCTCATATTTTAAACCTAGATATAGAAGAGGTTCTGATAATGGTCTTAAAACTTCTAAAATTTTCTTGTATAAGTAGTAAGAGTGATTATAAAGGCCACCTCTGCTGAAAGTAGGTGTTCTTCATTTCTGTGAAATCGGGGCTATGACTCTCCCTTTGATAAGTTATCTGACGACAAAATCAGTAGACACTTTTGTTCCATTATTTGTCCACTTTCAGCTTATGCTTGTTAAGTACTCAGTTTGTTTTTCTTGGAAAGGCAACTTGGAGAAATAAAACTGTACAAGTTGTGGACTGGAAATAACAATCTATATCTGTTGAGAAAGGAATGATGTTTTCTTCCAAAGTCTCTAACTTCCACCTAGATAAGGAACATTACACTTGGGACTTTCACGTCATGATTTCTGTCACTGAAAAGGTTTTATTTTTTTCCATTTGGGTAATGTGTTTATTGAACAGTTCTATTTTCATTTGTGACTTTTCCAATCTCCATGTAAGTTAAGAAAGTGTCTTAAGCAAGTTCTTGCTGTAACAGTGGGATTGTCTATTTCTAGAGAAATAGGGTAATAGAGACACAAGATGCTTCCTTTTATCCTAGAAACACATCACCATGCATCTAGTTTACAAATGTCCATTGTTGATAACTATATTTGAGTTTTGTGGTTCCCCAGGAACATTTCTATGATCTGCCTGGATAATATCTGGATTCAGATCAGAGGTACTTTTAAGCATTATGTTTTACAGGAGCCTTGACATTAATCTCTTACTTACTTTCCTTGGCAACGTGAAAACAGTGTACAGGCAAAGAAGGGAGCAATAGTCCAAGGAGCATGTGGGATTGGGAGATTCCTGTGAGGGGGCAGGGACGGCTTGCTGCAGTCACAGCTGCCCTCCGTGATTGTGGTGGCCTTCCCCACTGCAGTTTCATTTGGGAATGCTAAAAATGCCAGCATTGGACCCCAGAGTCCTGAGGCTTATTGAGGGCTCGCCTTATTTCTGTGTAACCTGGGTTCAGTTATTCAATGTTTCTAAACTTCAGTTTTCAGATCTGAAAAATGGGGATAAAAGTATTACTGACTTCTTAGGGTTTTCATGACGATTAAATGAAATACTGTAAATGGTGCATGGAGCACAGTGCCTAGCACATAGTATAATTGGTTGGAGTTCTAGTATCATGTCATATGGCCAGCTCATAAGTCTTGCTTACTTTTTCTGTTATAGTCCTGTTTAAATGGGAAGTTTTATTTTGCCAGTGTTTTCCCTACTTTTAGAAAACATTCATTATTTCAGAATCTGGAGAGATTTATACTTCAGAAATCATTTATTTAGAGCATTGGGAGTTTATAATACAGCCTGAGAATATAATAAAATTGTATTTATTGGCCAAATTAATATTTGATGAAATAGAAAGTCTTTCTCTGGCAATGGGATACTTTTTTCTTTTCTTTAATTTCCAGTTTTATTGAGATATATTTGACATACAGCACTGTATTAATTTAAGATATATAGCATGGGTAAAATTTTCAGTTACTGACAGAGCTTAAAAACCTATCTAAGTATTATCTGGATGGTTCTGAGTTGCCCCCAACTTGTCATTCACTCATTCATTTATTTATTCACTAACATATTCCTTTAAGATCTACTTAAAGGGCTTAGTGTTATAATAAATACTCAGTTTTTCAAACTTGTGATTCAACAATTACTGGAAAATACAATTTAATAATTAAGTGACAAAATATGGAAATGGATTGAGGCTTTTTAGCTGCCAAATGGTCTTCCACAACACAATGTTGAGGAAGTCAGAGGAATAAACTATATGTGTATGGATTTCATTTTCCTTAAAATACATTTGATTCAAAAATTAAGGGAAAACTGGACCAAATGTTTTTTGAAGCCATTTTTTAAAAAGGTGACTACTTGGCTAAATACAAAGTAGTATCTAATTCAAACATTTCACTTTTAAGCACCATGTCAACTACCAAAAGATTTTTCTTTTAAATGGCAATGAGAGGTAATAGGTTTTTGTTTTGTTTTTTAATCAAAATCTGCTTTATTCTCTTCCCCATATGATTAATAGACCTTGGGGAAAGAAACTCTAAGTAAAGTCTATTGTTAAAATCCTGGGCTGGGAGCTTGGAGATTTGGGTACCATATTTCTAGATAAAAACTTAGAAAGTTTTTGGAGATCAGGAACTATGGAAATGGCATTTTAAATTAAAGTCTAATTTAAGAACTTGTTAATTTTTTTACTATAGTGAATGCTATTTTCAGATTTTAATTTTTTTTCCCTCAATAGGAACAACATATGTAGTAAAGTTAAATTCTGTTTAAATTTCTTAATAAATAACACACATCAGTGCTTTTAAGAATTCAGGCTTGATATCAGTATTTTCTGAAAAGCATAATTAAAAATGCTTCATAATTGTATAAATTTCAAATACTTCATAGAACTAACACGTTTCTGTGGGTCTTGTGAAGAATGTTCAAGTTCATCTTCCATGTATACATCAGGTAAACTTGTACTTCTCAGAGACTGAGAAATTATTTCCCCCCAAATAATTGTATTTCATCTTAGAGAGCTGCACCCAAACCAGATTTTCATCTGAGGCAGGAGCTATTACAGACATGTTATAAAGAGAAAAAATTCATCTTTTTAAGCAAATGATATCCCAATTCACACTGTAAAATATAATTGTCTAGCCTAAGAGAAAAAACAAGTGGCTTGTTGTAGAGAACAAAAAATTTTGCCAAACTCGGAAACTCAGGAGTCAAAAAAAAAGAACAAACAATCTTCTTTATAATGTTAAGGGTGTAAAGTTATGAGAGGTAAAACTATCAAGAAAGAAGAATAAATGTGAGTATGAGGTCTTATCTGAGTTACAAGTTTTTATTTTAGACGGGGAAAATTTACCACAGCTATGGATCTCTATGTATGTGCTCTGTTGTGCATATGCATCTCAGTTTACATCCCTTAGCATCTAGGTTTGAATGAGGAATTTCCTTTATTTCAACAGCAGTTAAGTCTCTGCCTAGGAGCCACCTCTCGGTAAAGGGGTGACCAGTTAGCTGGCAAGTAAGGAAGAATTTAAGGACAGAAGACACAATCATGATATTCATTTACCACAAGCTCCACAGGAAAGGCATAGGGTGTCCCTTTACATTCCATCCCCCTGGCATACAAGCATATATGCAGAAATCCCTCTGTAATATTGCCCGCTGGGTCCACATTTTCAGGCAGTCTTACAGTTGAGCCTGTCTTATAATGAAAGAGGTTCTCTGGTACTGTAGAAAATAGCAAATGCAGGACCACCTAGATAGATGGTCTACTCAATCTTGACCTGTAAGGAATAGAGCATTAGTTAAGACAAACCATGCAGTAAGAGAAGATACCTGCCAGCATGGCATTGGGTACAGATTATTTTCTTAAAGAACACTCAATGTTTAAAAAACTGTTAAGGAACACTTAATGATTAAAAAGATGTTTTGATGTAATTTATACTGTAATACTTTATCATGGTAATTTACATATGTTGAATCTAACTAAATTATATGATCATTATGGATCTTAGCATATATCTCCAAGTTTTGTTATGGATATTTACTTAATAATAAAGGTTTGTAGTAGATAGTGCATGGGAAAATAATAGCAAGATCTTGGTTATGAGTCAGTATATGCTTACAGACTGAAAACATATGATAAGTGGGTACTGACTTGGTCTTATAATGCTGAGTAAAGTCTCATAGAATTACATTAAATGAGAAATGGAACTTGACACTTCTGGCTTCAAAATTTAATTTTGAAAAAGGGGATCATGGCATCCCCCAAATGGTGCACGTCTGCTGACTAAGCAGTGCAAGATGCTGTAACTAAATCCTAAAAGTGAAGGCTGAAAATAGAAATAATTGGAAAAAAGGAAAGAAAATTGTGTTAGTAAATTCAGCAACCACTAATCCCTGTTTTTAGATCAAAGGCGTCTAGACACTACCTAACTCTCTGTTCTAGCTTTTATGACTGCTGCAAAGGAGTGTTCACTCTTATTATCTTATTTATAGTGTTAGAAGATGTCTGTATAAACAAATATGTCCTGAACACTTGTCCATTTGTCAGAATTGCTTGTTCTCCGGAATTATGTTAATATCTGATTTGGTGTTAGCCAGCATTCTTTTAGAAGCTACACCCAGCAGCTCATGTATTTCCTACAACTGAAAAACAAACGTGCTATTTCACGTTTCATGCTCTAGTTCTAACCTAATTCTCTAACTTTAAGTAGCACTTTCCCAGATGAGTAGGGGACACAACAGACATGCTCCTCTAGGACCCAGATTTTGGAGGGACAATCTTGACCTCAAATATTTTTTTCCTTTTGTCCCTTTATGTCATTTACACTTTTCATGTTCTGAATACATAGTTTTTGAAACAAAAAATAGAATCACCATAGATATCAGTGCCCTTATATTTCCACTGGAAATAATAATGTCAAACATTTATTTGAGAATTTATATTCCAGTAATTTTGCACACCTATTCCCTACAGCAATCTAACAACCCTAAAATATAACTATCATCATTTTGTAAATGGCAAGCTGGGTTTTTTTACAGGGAGTGGTTTAAGAAGGGGACTTTGCTTGAGAGATATGATCTGAAGCTCCAGAGGTTTTGCAGGGCTAGTTTCCACCACCAGGGGTCAGTATGCAGGTGCTAGAAATCTAAGCACGAGGCAATATTGGGAAAATAAACTTCGATCAAAATGGAAAATGGAAATGAAAACTGTATTTTAGGCAGATTTGACAAAGAGCCCTGACAGGTTAAACCCCCCCAAAAAACTATAAATCAGAAGTTACTTATTATTATGTCCATCTGAAGACCTGAATGCATATTCTGCCTAGATGAGGGCAAAATGTACCTACCATTATGATTGTCACTAAGTGATGATTTTAAATGACAATGTGACCAAGTTATAGCACACAGAAGGACACCAACAACAGTATTCTCAACTTCATTAAAAATTCCTTTATTGATCACACTTTAGGGTGATCCCACGACAAGGAGAATAGGGAAAAGTCAAAAGAAGAGGAAACTGAAAGGTGTGTTTTATAAATTATCAATATTTAAGTACAAGTGTCTCACTTTTTAAAATGAAAGAAGAACCCTTTAATGTGTTAATTGTTAAGGTCCATTTCAATCCTTTATCTCTTCATTCTTCTAGGCAAAATGAAGGTCCAGTGATGTGGAAAATTATCCAGTGATGTTAAATATTTAAGGAAAGACATTCTCTGTAAAATGTCAGATTCACTTTTATTGCTTCCAAATATTTTTTTACCTTAGGTCATTTTTGAATTATTTTTTTTGGTTGTACCAGAACCTCTTTGCAACAAATGCTCAAATCCTTTTCTGTAGACATAGCTGTTTGGATTTTTAAAATATGGTTTAAAAATTAAGAGGGTTTAAATCTTATATGTTAAAATAATTACTCTAGGAAACTGTGATATTTAGGTCTCTTCTATTTTCCTAAATATAAATACATTCATCTAGTAGTTGGGAAAACATACTCAAAATGGTAGTTTGCATCCTTCATGATTTAATAGGAGCATGTGTCTGCTAAAGAGCACAGTGAAAGTTAATTGCTGTCTACTTGGAAAGCTTGAAGCAGCAGATTTTGCCCCTGGCAAGATAATTTTACAAAAGCGGGAACAAATAATGAGCCAGGCTGTCTCTCAGCTATTACTGTGTCAGATGAAAGCTTCTCTCTCTTTATGCACCCACATGCACACACACACACACACACACACACACACATATGATGAACTTGAGAGGCACACATTCAAATTGACTGTTTATGATCTAAGCAGCAAAAACCATAATACAACCCAGTGTGTCATAAAAGGCTTCATCTTTGCCAGTGAATTTTGAGTGATATGTTCCTAGAGTCTAAAAGGACAAATCATCTTCTGGCTATAATACCTGCCTACATTAGCTTTGATTTACTTCACGTAGGTCTTTCAGCACCAGGACTTAACATTCTGACCTTAACATTTAATGTATTAATCCTAATTTTAATCCGATACCAAGACTCTGTTGTATTGACTCAATTCAGGTTAATTTAGAATTATGTTGCTCCCACCCAGAATCAATAGACCCACTGTTGGTTCTCTCCAGAGCTGACCACCCAGTTTTGTGAGAGTCTGCTGTGAATTAGAAAATCTGTCATTGCTGGGGGAGACTGGGCAGCTCAGATATGGCATGTCAGTCTTTCTGGTCTATACAATACCCACTCTTTGTCTACCGTCTCCTAAACTAACCTGACATAACTGAGCCTGCCAATCAATGAGATCTTTATTCTCCTGGAAGGAATGCTTTGCACACCAGCATTATTAAGAAATTTCTGGACAATGTTTAGTGGCTGAAGAATAATCTAAGGTTCTATTAAAAAGCCATCTGGGTAATTAATAGCACATTTGTTCTTAGCCTCTCCCAATTTGTCCATTAGTGGAATAAAAGCTCAGGACAAAGGGTAATGTGGTTCACTTATATTTTACAAGAATTCTTCAGGAAGTTGAAAACACATGATAGTTTTCCAAAGATACATATGTTTAGGGGCTCTTAGGGGCAAATAGGAAAATCCGTGAGCTTTAAACTGAAGTTTTCTGTTGCCACTAGCTATTTAAATGAAAAAAAAAAAACTGTTATCAATTACTAACAATCTGTCCTTAGAACTGGTGAGCATGCTGCTAAAATGCTTCCAAAACATGTATAGTTTTGGATGTTTCCATCACATTTAAGTTAAGAAAACTTTTGGCATGAATATTTACAAATCTGAAAAAACAGGACTTTTGTATCCTTTTACCTGGTAGTTGAAGGCTTTTCTGGGGCCTTTTTCTAATGTGTTTTCATGTCTAGTAGCCTCAGGCACCATACTTCTGCATCATTGCCAAATAAACTGTTTTCTAATTGATGCTTTCTCTGTTAATTTGCTTTTTTTTCTTAACTGCATGTACAGAGAAACTTTGAAGTACTAGATATTTGAAGATAAAAGTTAAAAACACCTCTGCAAAATTAAATGAAGGTTTAGTGTTTTTGTTTCCCCATCTTTTAGATTTATTTTAAAGCAGTGAGCAGCTAACCAGCATAGGAACCTAGAATTTATAAGGACCACATCACCACAGAGTGTGTGTGTGTGTGTGTGTGTGTGTGCTGGGGCACGTGCTGGAGTGGAGATGGGGGCAATGTAAGGGTCACAACCAGTGTATTTTCAAATGTAATCCAGTAAGTTAGGAGGTGATGAGGCTCAGAGAGAAAGGGAGGTGGAGGGGAGTAGAGGGGAGGGGGGCAAGAGAGAGAGAGAGAAAGAGAGAGAGGGTGGGGTGGGGGGAATCTCTCTTAGATAAAGGTCTGTATGTTTTGTAGGTCTCTGATCCTGCAAGACATTAGTTTTAATTACTTTTTACTATGTGCCAGGCTAAGTACTTTGATAGGTTATTTTATTTAATTTTTATAACAATGGAATAAAGTAGATGTCCTTCAGGCTTTGAGAGTCAAGGTCACACATATACTAATTAGTAGAGCCAACAAGGCTCTGCAGCTTCCAATCACTCCCTACCTTGCTCTTTCTACCCTCAGCTGTTTTTATCTTCCTTGAACACACAGTCTTTGCATTTGGTCATCCCTGCATCTCAGTGCTCTTTCCCTGAATCTTTATATGACTGGGCTTTTCCCTTTCCTGCAAACGTTCACTTACAAAAACATGCTTTGGAGGGGACTGACCTGAGTTGAGTCTTAGCTTCATTCATTCATTCATTCATTCAATACTAATTAAATGCCTGTTATGTCCCAGACACTGTTGAAGGCACAATGGTAAACAAATATTTCCAGCTCTTACCCTGATGGGCTCACAATTTTGTCAAGCAAAAAAGACGATCAAATACTCACACAGCTGCAAAACTCTTAACAGTGACAAGTGTAGATCTGAGAGCCCATATAGGGGGATTTGAACTAGTCAGGAAATCAGGGGAGTGTTTCCTGAGGAATTCACTTTTGGGCTGACACCAGAAGGATAATCTGGCATTATCTATGCAGAGAGGAGAAGGAAACAAAGTGTAGGCAGAAGAGGGCACAGACCTGGTTCTGGGAGAGAGCAAGTTGGCTGGATCGTAGAAAGCAAGGGAGCTGCGAGCAAGATGGAGCCACATAGGGTCTGGATCACACATCTTCACAGCAATGGGAGGCCATCGAATGTTGGTGATACTTTGGCATTTTCCTTGTGGAGAAACTCTCCTCTTCCTCTCTCTCCTCCCCCTTTTCCACTCTCTTCTCCCTGCACCCAGACTAATGTCATTCAGGAAGTTAACAGCTGGCATTTCCTTTCATCATGAGATTTCATTGTAGCTTATAGTGGCACCCCTACTGCAGGATGCCTTCAGCACTCTGGGTCCAGGAGAGGGTTTGGAGAGCTCGGCAAGCAGTGGTCACCATTGCCCTAGGACAGCTCAGGTACAGGCTGCTCTGACCCAGCAAGCACATGAAAGGAAATTTTATTCCTAAACTAAGTTCTGTTTTAGAAACACAGACTCTGAGGTGAGCCAAGGAATGAAACTTTTAAATATTCATTGTGACTAAGTGCTTTTTACATTTCACTGAGTTAGGAGGTCAGCTGCCACAGAGGCCAAAGTGTGAAGAGAGCACGGAGCTGGAGGCCTGGAGTCCTCACTGAGGAGGCTGTCTTGGCCTCCCTACTGCAGGAGGGTGGGAGTTTTCTCAGCAGAGTAAATATTTGTTAGCACTTTACACAAGAATACTCTAGAGCTCATCATATTTACATTGCAAATGCTCTGTAAATAGCAAAGCAGTTATGTGTACCTGAAAATTTGTCGTTTGTTTGAGGACACAATATTCATAGAAGATGAGAGAAGTGAGTTTTGAAAGGTAGAGAGGTGCCATGAAAAGCATGAAAAGCAAAAAAAAAAAAAACCCAAAGCCTTCAGCAGAACCTCTCTTTGCCAGGACAGACACTTAAAAGGTCACCCCAAAATGAATCCCAAATGAATGCTCCCTCCAAGTCTCCCTGTTGACAGGTTAAGTGGACCTGGAATTATAAACCTGTCAGTAAAGCTGTCTCTGAAAGGATAAAGGGACAGCCCTGCCCTGGCTCCAAAACAGGGGGTCTCTGAAGCATGATGGTGGGGTTTCTCCCTGCAGGAACTCCCATCAGCCAGCTCCTGTAGCCTAATTTGCAACCTCCAGAAGAGAAGATAACACAGTACCTCTCTGCTTGAAATGATGTGTCTTTAACATTTTCAAGAGTGAGATTTTCATGTGAACACTGGGCAATACATGTGTATAGATTAAGGTCATGTGTATAGAGCACTTTCCCATAGGTTTTGGAATCATGCTTCTCTATTACAATATGAAAAAAAGAAAGGATGACATTTTAAATAAAGAAGAGTTGGTTCAAGAAAAAAAAAATCTTTGCTCCAACAAAACAAAGGCAACACTCTTCACAGTGTAAAAGGAGTTATTCCAATCTTTTTGTCTATACAGTTTAAAAATTTTATTTACATATATTCTACATAAGGATTATCCCTACATGTTATGATGCTTCTGGAAGTTTCTCCACCATTCTCCCAACCCTGTCCCCTGACTGAGAGGAAATATCATTATTAATATATCTGTTTATTTAATTAATTATTTAAAAAATTGAAGTATAGTTGATATATGATCCTATATTGATTTCAAGTATGCAGCACTGTGGTTCAAGAGTTACCCATATTATTAAATCTTCACCCTAACTAGTGCATCTGTTATCTGTCAACATAGGAAGATGTTACAGAATCATTGGCTATAGTCTCCATGTTGTACTATTATCCTCATGACCAACTTATATTACGACTGAGAATTTTTGTGCTGCTTTATCACCTCCCCCTCTCCATCCACCCATTCCAACCCCTCCCCCATGGTAACCACCAGTCATTTCTCAGTGTCTATGAATCTATTACTGTTTTATTCATTTTGTTTTGTTTTTTTGTATTCCAAAATAAGTGAAATCATACAGTATTTGTCTTTCTTCACCTGGCTTATTTCACTTAGTATTATACCCTCTAGGTCCATCCATGTTGTCACAAATGGCAGGATTTCTTTCTTTTTTATGGCTGAATAATATTCCACTATGTATATGTACCACTTCTTCTTTGATCATTCATCTATTGATAGAAGATGAGAGAAGTAAGATTTGGAAGGTAGAGGAGTGTATTCCTCAGTTTAGGTTGTTTCCATAACTTGGCTATTGTAAATAAAGCAGTGATAAACATAAGGGTGCGTATATCTTTTCAAATCAGGGATATTTTTTCTTCAGATAAATTCCTAGAGGTGGAATTGCTGGGTTGTAAGGTATTTTTATTTTTAATTTTTTGAGGAACCTCCATACTGCTTTCCACAGTGGCTGCACCAATTTATATCCCCACCAACAGTGCAGGATGGTTCCCAGTCTCCATATCCTCGTCAACACTTGTTATTTCTTGTCTTTTGGATGGTGACCATTATGACTGGTGTGAGGTGATATCTCATTGTAGTTTTTATTTGCATTTCCCTGATGATTAGTGATGTGGAGCATATTTTTATGGGACTGTTTGCCATCTATATATCTTCTTTGAAAAAATGTTCAGGTTCTTTGCTAATTTTTAATTGGATTTAATGTGTTTTATTTTGGTGTTGAGGCTCATGAGTTCTTTATATTTTGGGTATTAACCCCTTATTGGGTAATCATTTAGGAATATATTCTCCCATACTGTAGGGAGAATATAGCACTTAACTCCTATCAACTAACTTAATTAGTATGGTTGCTCTTTCCATTCCACTATTGCCTTTTTTGGTCTGCTGATGTTGTCCTTTGCTGTTCAGAAGCTTTTTAGTTCAATGTAGTTCTACTTATTCATTTCTTAGTTTGTTTCCTTTGCCCAAGGCATCCTTAATATATATTTTTTAATGCTAACATTTTTACTTGTTTGGAAAGCTTCTTGTGACACAGTTAACAAACACATAATTAATCTATTTAAAGTATACAATTCAATGTTTTTTACTAGATTCACAGGGTGGTGCAGCTATCATCCCAATTTAATTTTAGATCATTTTTGTCTCTCCAAAAAGAAAGACACCCATTAGCCATCACTCCTCATTCCTTTCTACCCCCAGCCATAGGCAACCAAAATCTACTTTCAATCTCTATGGATTGGCTTATGGCACATTTCATACAGATGGGATCATACAAGACATGTTTTTTTTGTGACTGCCTTTTTCCATTTAGCATGTTTTCAAGTTTCATCCATTTTGTAGCATATTATCTGAACCTCATTTCTGTTTATTGCTGACTAATATTCCATTGTTTGGTTCTACCACATTCAATTTTTCTGTATGTTAGTGAATAGACATTTGAGTTGTTTCTACTTTTTGGCTATTATGAATAAGACTGCTTTAAAAATTCATGTACTTTTTGTGTAGACATATGTTTTCATTTCATTTCAATTCCATTAACAAAAATAGAGTTTCTTGTCATATGGGAATTCTGTGCCTAACATTTTGAAGAAATGACAGTTTTCCAAAGAACTACATCATTTTACATTCCTACTAGCAATGTATGAGAGCTCCAGTTCTCCACATCCTTGCCAATACTTGCTGTCTAGTGTTTCTTTAGATAAAGCAATATTCTTCATAGGCTTGAACTGTGTGGGTTCACTTTTAGATGGATTTATTTTCAATAAATGTATTGGAAAATTTTTTGGAAAGAACATTTTCTTTTCTCTAGCTTACTTCATTTATGACTACAGTATATAATACATATACAAAATGTGTTCATCTACTGTTATGTTATTGGTAAAGCTTCTGGTCAGCAGTAGAGTATTAGTAGTTACGTTTTTGGGGAATGAAAGCATGGATTTTCAACTGTGCAAGGCGTTGGTGCCCTTAACTGCTGTGTTGTTCAAGAGTCAACTGTGTTTTGCAATTCAAATCCCTTTCTTATCCCCACTCCTTTCCTTCCTCTGTCAAATCGTAACATGATAGGATGAATTAGTCTATCAAATGGATTTCTTGGAAGACTGGAAATTAACAATAAAATTATTCCTAAGCCATGTGTGAGAACCATTGCAGCAAACTAATTCTTTTCAGCATTTTCCATTCTTCCACTGCATTGGACTTTGACATAGGAATGGAGAAGGTTCAGGATATAGGAGAATAATGATAATAGCTGGCATTAACTGACTACTCACTAAATGCCATGTTCTGGACTAAGCACTTTACTCATATCAACTAACTTAGTATGGTTATCATTTCTATTCCACTATACTATTATGTCCATTCTGGGAAACTGGGGCATAAGAGGCATAAGTACTAACTCTGTGACTAGATTTCCATCCTGATCATTGAGTCCTGCCTCAGTTTCAAGACCTCCCAGTTCATAAGGATTTGCTCTTCTTACTGATTTGAATCCCAGTCTCCTCTCCTCACTCTGGCCTCTGGCTCTGCCTGCACTGTTAGCTGGCTGACTCACAGGGTCACAGAGAGATGGGAAAGTTCTGTGGAGCAAGGGGGTGGGAATGCAAGGAAAAAGAAACAAAGCAGGAAAAGAAGCTGAGAAAGGCCAGAGGAATGAAAGGAAGGTTGGTTAGAGGCCATTCTTTAGGGTAAGAGATGTAGCAACTGTTGTAGAAAGTGGGAATTTGGGGGAAGAAATACATGTTTAAAGAACTAAGTGTGAGTTAATTACCTCCTCTGTTATCTACTGTCTTGGGGAAAACTCACAGAACTTTCTATACTTTTGGAGTGAGGTGAGTATTTTTCTTTTGCAAACATGGTCCAGGGTGAGAGTGGGGCAGTGTGCCTGGCCATGTTTGGGCAACCTAGAGCCCTTAAAATATCATTTCTACCTAAGATAGCCTGAGACATGCTGCTTACACCAGAGGGAGAAAAGCCTCATAGCTCTGCTTGTTTTTTAAGGGGAGCTGGGGTTCAGGACGGGAAGGGAATGCAGTGCCCTTGCCTGCTCTCTTCCCACAGAGTAGCCACAGAGGGACTCTTCCCTTCCTGCTCCACCCACACATCTACAAAATGCCACCCTGCTCAGGTCTCGTTTCTAGCCTGCATTATCTTTGTTTGATGCAGATTTTCTAAGGTGGACTTGCATGAAACTCCTTGGCATTGTTTTCCATCAAAACAATTATTTTAATAATTTAAAGTGGCCTCATTATTTAGGGATCTGAGGTTAGTGACCCTTTAGGAAGAACTGCTAACCTCGAGCAAACTTCCGTAGGCTTTATCTTCAGGTTCATTTCAATGCAATGAATGTCACAGGGTTCCTCCTACAGTGCTACACAAATGTGTATTGGTCATTTACATGCACGTACCAAATCGATGCTTTCTGGGAGAAACCTTGGACATAAATCCATACACATTTGCAGGGCAAATAGCAGTACTGTTTGCTCTTTACTAGTCTTTAAGGTAAATTGCTAGAGCCAAGCCATACTATGTAGAATATTTAGGAGATTTTTCTGAGAGATTTTTTTTTGAGATGCATAATTTGCCAGCTGGAGAAGACATCAGTCTTTTGTAAGTCTGAGATTTTTCAATTTAAAATGAAATATTTTGCTTCTGGGGACTCTTCTCCATGGAATTGTAATGTGCCCTTGTGTCAATGTGTACTTTATTCAACAAGAGCTTCGTCTTGGGAGTATTGCAGTGGCTGGGAATTAAGAAACTCCTATTTCAGTTCCAACTTCACCAGTGACTTCTGTGTGACCTTAGGGAAATTAGTTAACCTCCTTGGGTTTTATGTGCTTCAAAATGAGGATCAGACCATTACCTCATAGTCTGGGCTCAACACTCAATAAGGAACTAAAGCCCAATGCGATCCCCAGGTGAAGGCTGCTAAAACTAGGCTTGCTCTGCAGTGTGGAAGTCAGAAGTGCACAATTACTAACCCTGTCAGCCTGCAGTCTTTTGGGAGGCTTATATACCTTATAGTTGAGGCATATGCCATGATTTTTAAAAAGATATCATTTAATCTTCTCATTTGATTTTTTCTATCCTGGGAAAGGCAGGATTTATTATTGCCTCAATTCTATAAAGTCAGTTTAGGGCAGAGAATTTAAAAGGGATGTTAAGAATTAAAGACTTGTTAATATATAATATATAATGTTGTTCCACAATCTAGCCCTATAGAAGTTTCTATGGCAGTACATTTTAGTACAAATTACGCCATGGTAGTACACTAGCTCTAGAATCAGAATGGCTGGGTTTAAATTTTGGCTCTATCACTCAGTGAGGAAACTTAGGCAAGTTACTTGCCCTCTCTAAGTCTAATTCTTATCATCTCTAACATGGAGATAAAAAGTACTAATCTCATAATGTTTTGAGGCTTAAATGATATTATGTATATATATATATACTATGCATTTTAGCTTTGACAGTTATTTGATAGATCCTTCTCTACCAATTGACCCCAGTTTAACACTTCTGCTAAAGGTCACTTCCTAAGCCCTTGCAGGTACTGGGTATTTTCCAACTCTACAAATTTCAAAATCAAAAAAATGGCATCTTGGGATTTATAGTTTTGATAAGGGAAGAAAATGATCTCTTTCTTATTTTGATTTTATCATGAATAAGGGCAAACAACTTTTTCTATATTTGTCTTATTTCACTGTAAAACTGTTTCTATACTTTGCCCATTTTTCTAATAGGTTATTTATCATTTTCTTATTTATTTATATGACCTTTAAAAATAAATACGTGGTTTCAAGAGCTATGTTAAATCATATGTAGTTTTAATTACATCTTGGGATAAAAAATTGTTTAAGAGATATAATAGAGAAAAATGGTGTTTGCTGACTCAGTGTCTGTTTCCCCTTTTGCACATAGCATCTGGATTTTCCTTTTTTGGTAACAGCATGTTTTTACTGCATGCATTTTGGTATCCTCTAGATCTAGATACATGACCTAGGCTTGCCCATCAAAGCCCTGCAGCTACCTGGCCATAGTGCAGAGACAGACACCCACACCTGACCTATGGGAGCTTTTCCTGTGACTCTGCTGTATCCATTTGAAAAGAGGTGCCTTTTTTTCTCATTCTTCTGCAGCTGCTGAGAAGGATAGATAGGATGCTGTAGAAAATACAGTACAGTGGAAACTCAGGTCAGGAGTAGGAGAAGGAAAGCATATAATCAATACTGCCCTCTCTAACATCATTGGCCCTATAGGTGAAGTTGGCTTGATGTGAAGTTTGGTATGAAAGGGTGAACTAAAGATATCTAAGGGCAGGTGGAAGAAATGCTATTAGGATGACTAACTGGGAATTCAAAATAATCCTGGCAGAGCTCTGAATGCCAGGCAGCAGTTTTGAGTAACTGCACTATGACCTTTATATTATGAAGTGGCAGGGTCTTAACAATACTTTAATAAGTATTAGTCAGGTTATAGCTTATAGTCTGAAGGACAAACTTCCTGTATGTGTGATTCAATATTCTTGAGTCTTTTCTGTAAGGTCACACAACCTGATAGCTACAGGAATGTCTGCAGTGAAGGATGTCTCTTGTTTCTGTTTCTCTCATTCTTTCTTTCTTTCCTTCTCTTTCTGTATGAATTGTGAATCTGGGATTTGGGCTTCACCGTATGTCAGAGGGTCAGGTACTACCACATTAAACATATTTTAATAGTCAAGAGTCCAAGATTAAAAACATATAACACTAGGACTTAAGAGTACACTTTCATAATGCTGCTTGCTTTTGGCATTGAGCACCAGTTTATGATCATATTCCTTTTGGCAAGCCAGACTTAAACTTCCAATAAGAAGAGTTAAGTGGTGAAAATGTGTAAGATAAACTCATAAAATTAAGCTTCTGAAACAGGAATTAGCTAAGTGAAAAGGCATAAAATCAGCTCATAGTAAGTCAAGCTAGTAATTGATATCTACTTAAAAATGTTTTCATTTTTTTTACAGTGTGATAGTAGCAGGAGTGACAGATCAGCAAAATTCAAACCATGTTATAAAATGAGCCACACTGATTAAAGAGAAAAGTCTACTTAATGTAGATCAAAATGATTTTCTCTCTTCAGGATGAACTTATTAGCAAAGTCAGATGAGAACCATATGGACTACATTCCAGCCAGTGAGCCGAGGACTGAGTCAGGAGGGTAGCTGCAGTGGCTTTTCTCCTTGGGCGTCTTTGGGGTTTGATGGTGAGATGAGGCCAGGAACCAAGAAGGCCACATGCCCAGCTTTTTTTGTAAGTCATCTATTTTGATGGAAACCATTGTCCCACATTCCTTCTTCTCCTTTCCATATGCTTTTATGACTATACATAGAGTGACTATGTTATTTAGCATTATTAGGCTTGAAGTATTTTAAGTATGTGAATTTTCTATGCAACTGTGGCATCCAAAACTTTACATTTTAATTACTTCTAAGGAAACGTTTTCTAAGGGGTTTACTGATTAGGACTTGTTATTGCTCTTTGTGTCTGTAGTTTTGTGTCCACATGACAGCCCTCATATGAGGCCAACAGCTGTCACTTCTTTGCCATCCACTGTTGCTGCATCCAAGAGCTGCCGTCACATTTTCTATTTTGAATCCTCAAGTTATGAAGTGATGAACATTACACCTGTAAAGCAGGCAGGGGACTTATTTTCTCGGCAAAGCTTAGACCCCGATGTGTGGGTGTCCTGTGGAGAGAATTCCTAGGCTGAGGGCACAGCTGGATCAGATGAACCAAGAGCCACGGTGACTGGCTCTTCAAGGCTGGGTGAGTAGAATTCTTTCTCCTTTCCTAGACTAGTCTTCCTTCCTCCTCAATGTCTGGCTACTTCTTGTTCAATCTTCAGATCCTGACCACGGTCTGTGGGGGACCCACTGTGACTGCTCTGCAAGGTCTCCTTGTGCACTCAGAACCCTGCTTCCTGTATCATCACTAAATATATCATATTTTACTGTAATTTCTGATTTAATGTTTGTGTTTCTGGTTGATGCCATGCATTGTGCCCATTACATTTTCACCAGCATACACACACATAGTAGGTACTTGATAAAGTATTTCTTTTATGAATGAATTGAACACTTAGTACCTAAATTGAAGTCAATGTAAATCTCTCCCTCATCAGGGCATAAAGCCAGGATGAAGGCCATCCAGGGCCTGGACAGCAATCACACTAGCAACAAAATGATACCTTTATCTTCAGAAAAAGAGCAGCTTATGTTACAAGCTTTGCTGTATAAGAAATGCCACTTTAATCTGTATATATATGAAATTACCTTATTTTCTAAGTTGCTATCCTGCCCTGCTAGTAGTAGGACATTAAAACTCCCTTCCCTTTCCTGGATGTGCCAGGAACCTGGAAGACCTATGTGGTTGGTGCCTGGACAAGTGGGGGGCCTCTAATCTTCAGTCATTGTTGCCACCGCTGTAGCATTCAAACTCCCATGCTGTTTCAAAGTAGGCATCTCAGTCAAGATGCCTGCAGGTCAAGGGAGACGCAGAGGAATTTGCCTGCCTTCACTGAGTCATAATCTCTGAAATCTTGCCACCATCCTGTAGGATCTGGTAATCTCTGCTTTCTTGCCTGTCCTGTGAAATCTCTTTCTCTTAGTTCCCTTGAAACCACTTGCTTTCTCCCTTCTCTCCCAGCCCAGTCATCTCAAATAGTTCTTCTAAACACAGGCTCTGTGAAGCAAAGCCAGGAAAGATGTTGAGGTCTTCATTTCTGATATTAATGCTGCAACACAAATGCTCCGGAGGAAAAGGTGCCCCCAAATTTGCCCAAAGAACAAATTCCAGATATTTGCTTAAAATGGTAAAAGGGAGAACAGGTAAAGAAAATATCAATTAATACCCAAGAAATGATCCTGTGCCACTCTGGACTGAATTGTGTTCCACTAGAATTCATATGATGAAGTTCTAATACCCAGTGAGACTGTATTTGGAGATGGGCCTTTGGAGGTAATTAAGGTCGTAAAGGTGGGGGTCCTTATTCAGTAAGATCAATGTCCTTATAAAAAGAGGAATATAGACCAAAGCTCACTCTCTCTGCCCTGTGAAGGCACAGTGAGAAGGCAGCTGTCTGCACACCAGGAAGGAGGTTCGCATCAGGAACAGAATCGACTGACACCTCAATCTTAGATTTCCAACCTCCAGAACTGTGGGAAATTCAGTTCTGTCATTAAGCTACCTAGCAGGTGGTATTGTGTTATGGCAGCCCTAGGTGACTGAGACATAGACTTAGCATTGTCTTCATCTTCCCCTCAACAGGATCACTGGGATGCCAAGTAGAACCTTTCTAACCATTAGGTACACAAGGCCCAACGTGGGAATTACCACGGATTTCATGGCCTCTGAAAGAGCTGAGAGCTGAAAAAGCATATTAATTAGTTTAAAATAAGAAAATTGGGAAATTGAAATTAATAACAAGTTTAGTGAAAGGTGTGTAAAATATAATATCATGTCAACATCATTAGTTGCTAAATTTAGAGTAAAGAACAACTTTATTACATGTGAAAATAATTTATAGGTTAGATTTTTCTCACTTTGCAAGATTTCCCAAGTATTCACAATGATTGATGAGAAGGTATAACTAATTATAAATTAAGTGAGTTATTTATAGGTAATTTTTCAAAACCAAAATTATAAAAAGCATCTTGATTTTTCAAAGCAAAATGTTATTTAACATGGTGATGTGAGAACAATAATGTTTGGTACAGTGTTAAGTGAAAGATTTCCCAGAGGAGGGGTTTTGTCTCCTGCCTCAAGTCTATAACATAGATGTCCTGCCTAAAGTTTCTAGCCTGCCAAACTGTCTTACAAATTTATAGATTTTGGATCTGCCAGCCACCACAAGCACATGAGTCAATTTCTTAAAATCTCTCTCTCTCTCTCTAATCTTCCTTCCTTCCCTCTTTCCTTCCTTCCTTTATTTGTCCTCCCTTTTCTTTTTTTTGACCTATTTCTGCAAATGTCAGTGTATTAGAAGATATAGGCATCTATCTTTAAATTACACTGAATTTACTATCACATACTTGGTTAGAGATTAATTTGAGTATGTTGGAGAGAATTCTGAGTTGAGCAAATTTACTTTTAAGTTTGACTACAGTAGAAGCTCTCTTAATGATATCCATTTAGCTGACTGTAGATCAGTGGAGGCTTGTCATTATCTCTACAAATATGTAACTCTCACTGCTGCTTTTGATACACTGAAAACTAAGTATAGACAATATGCTTCTCTCTGGTATGGCTGTGCACATCTACTCCCATCGGGTGAGTTGCATGTTTACCTGGAGTCAGTTTAGTTTATCTGTGATCTCTGCATGCCAGTTGTATTGTTATTGTCATTATGTTATTTAATTGAATATTATGTAAGCCAATGTAATGGAGTACGAAAACCAAGTTGAATGCCTTAAAAAAGGCTTGATAAAGTTGTTTGCTAAAAGAAATCGCTGTTAAATTAGGCATAAGGCAATTACAAAAGACTGAAAACAAATGATAAGATTAAGGATTCTTCCCAAGATTGCTTTGCAAATGTCCTTAAGTCTTCACTTTAAAGAAACTGAAATGGAAAATCATAGATGATGTATTAATGCACTATGTATGGCTGTGTAAGAAAGATTTGGAACTCCAATCAGTGGGCCCATTTTTACAGAGAAACCCTTGGTGCAACAATGACAAAAAAATGAGAATTTGTGCAGATTTAGGTATATTAAGAAAAGATTTAGAAATTATGAATGTAGTAATTTTTTTTGTGATTATTTACTTTAATTAGCTTTTTAAATTTACCAACCAACTACTGGTCCTGTTTTTACTTGAATAAGAAGACTTGTATTTTATTTGAGTACTAACAAGGTACCAGCTGAAGGTATGGTCTTAAGCAAGTCTCATAATATTACTGGGCCCAAATTTCCTCAGTTATAACATGAGAAGTGCAATATAGATAATATTAGGGGCTCCTTTCAGTTTAAAATTCTAGGATTGATATGAGCTTGAGCTATAATTGTTTTCATAGGGCTCAGATTGGTTAGCTTTTTAGGGATCTGGTTAAGCAAGTAATGCTTAAGTCATGTCAGTAGTGTCACCACAGTGAGCTTTAGACTACATCTAATTTTCTGTTATCACAAACCAGGCTAAAAAGGACAATTTTTATACATTGCATCTGAATGAATCTAGCATTTCTGAGAACTACTCTATTTCAAGAATGATATGAAAGTCCAAGGATGGGCTAATTGAGGAAAATAATTGTCCCCTTTCTTTTCTTTCCCCAGCCTCCCCTTCAGTTTTGTTTTCTCAATTGCTTTTTTGTAGAGAATTGAACAAAAGAATACAAGGATGAATCTGGTAAGAATTTCTTTCTCTTTTTTTAGGGCAATTATTTTATACCTTTGCTGAGAAGACCATAGAGGGCATGTACAAATATTATGTAAGAAAGATAATACAAATAATGAAAATAATCTGTAATCTTACCCAAATAGACATTTTGTTAACCTGATGCTAATTTTATAGTCATATTAATTTAAAGTCTAGTAGTTAGGCTAGAAATTAGAGAGGAAGCATAGTTAATATGGGAGAAATTCCTTGTATCAAGTAGCAAACAAAATTCATAACAGACTAAGTAATATAGTCACAAAGAATTCTTATGTTCTGAAAGTTTATAGAAAAGTGAACTCATGTTAAATAATTAATAGAGATAATATGGAGAAAATACTGATTTTGGACTTAACAAAGTTAAAATGAAATGCTTGTTCTGCCATTTATTCTCATGTAAGCTGGGAAAACTCACCTTTCTCTGTCTTAGTTTTCTCATCCATAAAACAGGAACAAAAATACCAAACTTGCAGGGCCTAAAAAGTAAATTGTAAATCCTGTTTCTCCATCATATATTATGGTATTGGAGATATGTTTTGCTGAAAATTTTTTCACTCTGTATAGTAAAATGTTAAAAATCTCATATATGTAAGGAAAAATTTTCCACGTATCAGATATGCTTTGTTCTTTGATTTGTCCATAGCAAGGGGCACCCTTACATGTTGTAGGACCCTGGCTGGCAGTGAATCAACTTTTTTCTCTCAAAAATTCAAACTGGAAGATACAGGTTTGTAGTTAGCAGGTTTTTGAACTACTGTTCATTGGCATCTTGTTGGGTCAAATGGAAGCTAATTAATAAGGTGGAGAAAAATGGACTATAGATAAAAGAAATATACAAATACTGAGATTACTATATTATTCTAAACACTTCACCTCATTAACCCCTCTTAATTAGGTAATTAGGAAACTGAGTCAGTAAGAGATAAATTTAATTTCAAGCAGTCTTGGTTGGTGTGTAAATTCTAAGCTCTACTCCATCATCAACCTATGCCACAAAGAGAGAAGACTTAATTCTAGTCCAGCTCCTGTGAGACCCTGTTTGGCAATGAGCTCCTATCATGGATTTCTGTAGTGCTTGCTGTACCCTTTCAATAAACTTCTATTTTCTTGAGAAGATCTCTGTTCATTAAGAAAATTATCCCTGACTAGAACATCCAGGAAAATCCTAAAATTCTACCATGCATGTTAAAAAACAAACAAATAATCAAGCAACAATAACAACTTTTCAAAGCAAGCATGTTAATTCTCCTTGGGTTGCTCAATATTGAACAGTGTCTTTGCATATCTATGGTGTTGGAGTCACTGCATGGGCACACAGCCTATTGTATGTGATGAGGACAAGAAAGATGCTTCTGGTGGAATTATACAGATTGTCACAGAAACATACCACATGACTCCCTGCATGTCTGACTCTTGTTTTAAAATCAGGAATTGTGAGGTCTTTAACTTTGTTCTCTTTCAAGATTGTTTTGGCTATATGGGGTCCCTTGAGATTGCATGTAGATTTTAGGTTTTTTTTTTCTATTTCTGGAAAAAAAATGCCATTGGGATTTTGATAAGGATTGCATCGAATCTGTAGATCACTTTGGGTAGTAAGAACATTTTAACAATATTAAGTCTCCTAATCTATGAATACAGTATGTCTTTTATTTGTGTTTTTTATTCTTTCAAATAGCAAGAAATACTACAAATGTTTTGTAGTTTTAAGTTTACAAGTCTATCACTGCCTTAGTTAAGTTTATTCTTAAATATTTTATTCTTTTTCATACTTCAGTAAATGAGATTGTTTTCTTAATTTCCTTTTTGGGCTGGTTGTTTTTAGTGTATAGAAATACAACTGATTTTTTGTGTAGATTTTTATCCTGAAACTTTGCTGAAATCATTTATTAGTTCCAATGGATTTTTGGTAGTCTTTAGAGTTTTCCACATGTAAGATCATGTCATCTTTGAACAGAGATAATTTTACTCCTTCCTTTCCAATTTAGATGCCTTTTATTTCTTTTTCTTGTCTAATTGCTCTGGTGGGACTTCCAGCACTATGTTGAATAGCAGTGGTGAGAGTGGGCATTCCTTTCATTGTTCTTGATCTTATAGGACAAAACTTACAGTCTTTCACCATTGAAAATGATGTTAGCTGCACTTTTTATATATAGCTCTTGATATGTCAAGGTAGTTTCCTTCTATTCCTAGTTTATTGCCCACAGACTTTTTGTACTTGATCTTGCCTTATGGATCACAGACTACACTGGGTGCTGGCTTATGGAATTTCAGGTAGAAATCTTGAATGTACCTGTCTTAGACTAGGTTTCAACACCTACTCTAGGCATAACTTACAAGTTCTTTCTATTTCAGAGGTCAATACTCTAAACTTTGTCACCTGAACTGAACTTTAACATCCAGATTTATGACAGCTATTCATTTATTTATTTTTGCCAGATAGCCATCTCTATAAAGAAAGGAAGGATTTTACTTACATATTTTTAGGGCCACATGTAAAAGAGCTCAGTAAACATATACTTACATTGTTTCTATCACTTAAAAGTATTTTTCACTAGCATGTTTGTCAACACAATAAATATTTGCCAAATGAACAAATGAATGAATTGCATGTTCTTAAATAGGCAGAATTAAAGAACTATCTATTTTCTCTTTCTCTTTCTCTCCCAAAAATGCAAGCTTGCTCCAATGTTTCATGAATTTTTACAGCTGACAGAAATTAAAGAATACCTATAAGCTTTAAAAAATTAATAGATTGTGTTTATTGGTACCATTTGCTGCAAGCTTGTTGACTTTTCTCCATCGCAAATTGCTAAAACCTCAAATCAGTAGTAGTGAAAATGGCAAACAATTGTTACATACTGTTGACATTAGCTAACAAAATTTGAAAGATTTGTTATGGAAGTTAGTACTCTGTTGATAGCAGTATCACTATGCAAGAGGAAAGCATGGACTTCCTCAAATTATATAAATAAATTATATCATAAGTATATATATATAATTATCTAAAATTAGTGTTTGTTCTTCTTAAAAATCAATTCTGTTTTAGTTCAATTCTATGAAGCCATGTTCCGTTTTAACCCAAATTGCAAGTTTGCTTTCCAGCCCTTTAACAAAAAGTGATAAGAGCCAAGAGAAAAATTCTGAGAGCCCAATAAATCAAGAAGTTTTGGAAGCAAGGGGGGAAAGGAAGGAGTGGGAGAGGAGTGAAGGAAGGACAGGAAAGAGAAGGGAAGAAGAAAAGGAAGGAGAGAGAACAAGCATGTGTCTTTTATGCATTTACAAAGCACCATTTGGGAGCTTTCAGAAACTTGGGGTCATTACATAGTTTGTTTTCAAAATACGTATGGAGATAAATCCCTTTCCCCTGGAATAATCAGGTGAAGTAAAATTACTGTCAACTGTTTTAAAATTACTATTGGTGGGAGGTGTGTTTATCTGATTCCACAATACAACAATAGGTATTTCATCTTAGAAATCCATTATTGATTTTAGTCAAATTATATTTAGGATGGGGGATAAGAAATCCTGATTTAGTAAATCCTTATTTTTCCCTAAGGTAGTTTTTTTTCTAATGTTTACCAATTTTGGAATTTTGGGAAAAATAAGGAAGAGTACAATCCACCCAGAAGAGCAATTCTATTGTATGTCACCACAAGGAAATCTTCCATGTGGGTTGTGTGGGACCCAGAAAGGCCTAGGCCCCAATCAGGCAGCATGTGAAGGGAGCGTTGCATAACAGATTTGTCCCTGACACCAGAATCTTCTCTGCAAGTATTAGTTTGAACTCATCAGATCTGAACATTTTTATAAAATGACATCTAGAGGGGTTTTACATTTTGATTTTATTAAGACAACAAAGGATGAAAAGAAAATGAATTCATTCTATGAAATGGGGAATTATATGCTACTTATAAACAATACATAGCCATGTATTGAAAACTGTGTTCTGAAAAAACTCATGCAGGGAGATGCTTATTGAAACCAGGCTGTTTGGTTTAAATAAATTGAAGAAACACTGCGTGGAAGTGAAACATTTCTCTTTACAGCAAGACTCTCAGAACTTGTAATATGCTAATGTGAATCCTGATGCTCCAGACCACAGAATACTTTTTTTTTTTCATGTAGTTCTTCTTAGAACTATATGCATCTCCTAAAACCACATCTGTTGAGCACTAGTTGGGAGCCACTGCAATACAGTTACTTTAAACAATTATATTAACAACTATCAGTACTATACCATGGTGTTTTTTAAAATTTTTAATTAAGAAATTATTGATAAACACTCTTATGAAGGTTTCACACGAAAAAACAATGTGGTTACTACATTCACCCATATTGTTGAGTCTCCCCCATACCCCACTGCCATCACTGTCCACCAGAGTAGTAAGATGCTACAGTCATTATTTGTATTCTCTATGCTACACTGTCTTCCCCATGACCCCTCACACCACATATGCCAATCATAATATCCCTCAATCCCCTTTGCCCTCCTTCCCCACCCGCCCCCACTCGCCCCTCCCCTTTGGTAACACTAGTCCCTTCTTGGAGTCTGTGAGTCTGCTGCTGTTTTGATCCTTCAGTTTTGCTTTGCTCTTATACTCCACAAATGAGGGAAATCATTTGGTACTTGTCTTCTCCACCTGGCTTATATCACTGAGCATAATATCTCCCAGCTCCATCCATTGTATTGCAAATGGTAGGATTTGTTTCTTTCTTATGGCTGAATACTATTCCATTGCGTATATGTACCACCTCTTCTTTATCCATTCATCTACTGATGGACACTTAGGTTGCTTCCATATTTTGGCTATTGTAAATAGTGCTGCAATAAACATAGGGGTGCATATGTCTTTTAGAATATCACAAATTATATTCATTGGGTAAATTCCTAAGAGTGGAATTCCCAGATCAAATGGCATTTCTACTTTTGGTTTTTTGAAAAACCTCCATATTGCTTTCCATAATGGTTGAACTAGCTTACATTCCCATCAGTAGTTTAAGAAGGTTCTCCTTTCTCCATATCCTTGCCAGCATTCATTGTCCTTAGACTTTTTGATGCTGGCCATCCTTACTGGTGTGAGGTAATATCTAGTTGTGGATTTTATTTGCATTTCCCTGATAATTAGTGATGTGGAGCATCTTTTCATGTGCCTGTTGGCCATCTGAATTTCTTCTTTGGGGAATTGTCTGTTCACATCCTCTGCCCATTTTTTAATTGGGTTATTTGTGTTTTGGGTGTTGAGGTATGTGAGTTCTTTATGTATTTTGGATGTTAAGTGCTTGTCAGATATGTCATTTACAAATATATACTCCCATACTGTAGGATGCCTTTTTGTTCTTTTGATGGTGCCCTTTGCCATATAGAAGCTTTTCAGTTTCATCTAGTCCCGTGTGTTCATTTTTGCTTTTTGTTTCCCTTGCGTGAGGAGATGAGTTCAGGAAAAAGTTGCTCATTTTTATATTCAGGAGATTTTTGCCTATGTTGTCTTCTATGAGTTTTATGGTTTCATGACTTACATTCAGGTCTTTGAACCATCTTGAGTTTCTTTTGTGTATGGGGTTAGACTATAATCCAGTTTCATTCTCTTGCATATTGCCGTCCAGTTTTGCCAACGCCAGTTGTTGAAGGGGCTGTCATTTCCCCATTGCATGTTCATGGCTCCTTTATCGTATATTAATTGACCATAAATGGTTCGGTTTATATCAGGGCTCTTTAGTCTGTTCCATTGGTCTATAGCTCTGTTCTTGTGCCAGTACCAAATTGTCTTGATTACAGTGGCTTTGCAGTAGAACTTGAAGTTGGGGGAACATAATCCCCCCAGCTTTATTCTTTCTTAGGATTGCTTTGACAATTTGGGGTCTTTTCTGGTTCCATATGAATTTTAGAATGATTTGCTCTAGTTTGTTGAAGAAAGCTATTGGTATTTTGATAGGGATTGCATTGAATCTGTAGATTGCTTTAGATAGGATGGTCATTTAGACAATATTAATTCTTCCTCTCTATGAGCACTGGATGTGTTTCCATTTATTATTGATATCTTCTTTAATTTCTCTCATGAGTGTCTTGTAGTTTTCAGAGTATAGGTCTTTCACTTCCTTGGTTAGGTTTATTCCTAAGTATTTTATTATTTTTGATACAATTATGAATGGAATTGTCTTTCTGATTTCTCTTTCTGCTAGTTCATCATTAATGTATAGGAATGCAACAGATTTCTGTGTATTAATTTGGCATCTGCAACTTTGTTGAATTCAGGTATTAGTTCTAGTAGTTTTGGAATGGATTCATTAGGGTTTTTAGTGTAGAATACCATGTCATCTGCAAACAGTGACAGTTTAACTTCTTTACCAATCTGGATGCCTTTTATTTGTGTTGTCTGATTGCTGTGGTGAGGACCTTCAGAACTATGTTGAATAAAAGTGGAGAGACTGGGCATCCTTGTCTTGTTCCTGATCTTAAAGGAAAGGCTTTCAGCTTATTGCTGTTAAGTATGATGTTGGCTGTGCATTTGCATATATGTCCTTTATTATGTTGAGGTACTTGTCCTCTAAACCCATTTTATTGAGACTTTTTATCATGAACATGTGTTGAATTTTGTCGAATGCTTTTTTGGCATCTATGGAACTGATTATATGGTTTTTGTCCTTCTTTTTGTTGATGTGGTGAATGATGTTGATGGATTTTCTAATGCTGTACCATCCTTGCATCCCTCTAATAAATCCTATGAATGATCTTTTTGATGTATTTATGAATTTGGTTTGCTAATATTTTGTTGAGAATTTTTGCATCTATGTTCATCAGGGATATTGGTCTGTAATTTTCTTTTTTTTTGGTGTCTTTGCCTGGTTTTGGTATTAGGGTGATGCTGGCCTCTTTGTATGAGTTTGGAAGTATTCCCTCTTCTTATAGTTTTCGGAAAAGTTAAAGGAGAATGGGTATTAGGTCTTCATTAAGTGTTTGATAAAATTAAGCCGTGAAGCCATCTGCTCCAGGAGTTTTGTTCTTATGTAGTTTTTTAATTACCAATTCAATTTCATTGCTGGTAATTGGTCTGTTCAGATTTCTATTTCTTTCTGGGTCAGCCTTGGAAGGTTGTATTTTTCTAGAAAGTTGTCCATTTCTTCTAGGTTATCCAGATTGTT
The DNA here is from genome assembly GCF_040802235.1 of Manis javanica. Classification (NCBI taxonomy): domain Eukaryota; kingdom Metazoa; phylum Chordata; class Mammalia; order Pholidota; family Manidae; genus Manis; species Manis javanica. Next base: position 158,871,267 of record NC_133157.1, read on the forward strand.
AGCATACAATTTTTCATAGTATTCTCTAATAATTCTTTGAATGTCTGTAGTGTCCGTACTGATTTTTCCTTTCTCATTTCTGATTCTGTTTATGTGTGTTAACTCTCTTTTTTCTTGATAAGTCTGGCTAGGGGTTTATCTATTTTGTTTATTTTGTCAAAGATGCTGCTCCTGTTTTCATTGATTCTTTTTTTTAATTACTCAGTTATTCTCTGATGAAGGTTTCACATGAAAAAACAATGTGGTTACTACATTTACGCATATTATCAAGTCCCCACCCATACCCCATTGCTGTCATTGTCCATCAGTGTAGTAAGATGCCACAGAGTCACTATTTGCGTTCTCTGTGCTACACTGTTTTCCCTGTGACACCTCAAACCATGTGTACTAAACACAATACACCTCAATCCCCTTCTCCCTCCCTCCCTATTTGCCCTCCCACACCCCTCCCCTTTGGTAACCGCTAGTCCCTTCTTGGAGTCTGTGAGTCTGTTGCTGTTTTGTTCCTTCAGTTTTGCTTCAATGTTATACTCCACAAACGAGGGAAATCATTTGGTACTTGTTCTTTCTCTGCCTGGCTTATTTCAGTGAGCATAATATCCTCCAGCTCGATCCATGTTGTTGCAAAGGGTAGGATTTGTTTTGTTCATATGGGGGAATAATATTCCATTGTGTATATGTAACACATCTTTATCCATTCATCTACTGATGGACACTTAGGTTGCTTCCATATCTTGGCTATTGTAAATAGTTCTGTGATAAACATAGGGGTGCATGTGTCTTTTTGAATGTGATAACTTGTATTCTTTCATAAATTCCAAGGAGTGGATTCCCAGGTCAAATGGTATTTCTATTTTTAGTTTTTTGAGGAACCTCCATATTGCTTTCTACAATGGTTGAACTATCTTACATTCCCACCAGCAGTGTAGGAGGGTTCCCCTTTCTCCGCATCTTTGCCAGCATTTTTGTTCTTAGTCTTTTGGATGGTGGCGATCCTTACTGGTGTGAGGTGATATCTCATTGTGGCTTTAATTTGCATTTCCCTAATAATTAGTGATGTGGAGCATCTTTTCCTGTGCCTGCTGGCCATCTGAATTTCTTCTTTGGAGAATTGTCTCTTCATATCCTCTGCCCATTTTTTAATAGGGTTATTTGCTTTTTGGGTGTTGAGGCATGAGGGTTCTTTATATATTTTTGATGTTAACCCCTTGTCGGATATGTCATTTACAAATATATTCTCCCATACTGTAGGATGCCTTTTTGTTCTGTTGATGGTGTTCTTTGCTGTACAGAAGCTTTTTAGTATGATGTAGTCCCATCTGTTCAATTTTGCTTTTGTTTCTCTTGCTCAAGGAGATGCATTCAGGGAGAAGTTGGTCATGTTTATATCCAGGAGATTTTTGCCTATGTTGTCTTCTATGAGTTTTATTGTTTCATGACTTACATTCAGGTTTTTTATCTATTTTCAGTTTACTTTTGTATATGGGGTTAAACAATAGTCTAGTTTCATTCTCTTACATGTTGCTGTCCAGTTTTGCCAACACCAGTTGTTGAAGAGGCTGTCATTTCCCCATTGCATGTACATGGCTCCTTTATCATGTATTAATTGACCATAAATGGTTTGATTTATATATGGGTTTTCTAGTCTGTTCCATTGGTCTATGGGTCTGTTCTTGTGCCAGTACCAAATTGTCTTGATTACTGTGGCTTTGTAGTAGAGCTTGAAGTTGGGGAGCGTAATCTCCCCAGCTTTATTCTTTCTCAGCATTGCTTTGGCTATTTGGGGTCTTTTGTGGTTCCATATGAATTTTAGAATGATTTGCTCTAGTTCATTGAAGAATGCTGTTGATGTTTTGATAGGAATTACATTGAATCTGTGCATTACTTTATGGAGGATGGCCATTTTGGCAACATTAATTTTTCCTATCTATGAGCATGGGATGTGTTTCTATTTATTCGTATCTTCTTTAATTTCTCTCATGACTGTCTTGTAGTTTTCAGAGTGTAGGTCTTTCACTTCCTTGGTTAGGTTTATTCCTAGGTATTTTATTCTTTTTGATGCATTATGAATGGAATTGTTTTTCTGATTTCTATTCCTGCTAGTTCATCATTAGTGTATAGGAATGCAACAGATTTCTGTGTGTTAATTTTGTATCCTGCAACTTTGCTGAATTCATCTATTAGATCTAGTAGTTTTGGAGTGGATTCTTAAGGGTTTTTTATGTACAATATTATGTCATCTGCAAATAGTAACAGTTTAACTTCTTCCTTACCAATCTGGATGCCTTTATTTTTTTGTGTTGTCTAATTGCTCTGGCAACGTCCTCCAGATCTATGTTGAATAAATGTGGAGAGAGTGGGCATCCTTGTGTTGTTTCTAAAATTCTCGAACCAGCTCTTGCTGTCATTGATTCTTTCTATTGTTTTATTTTGCTTAATTTTATATATTTCTGCTCTAATCTTTATTATGTCCCTCCTTCTACTGACTTTGGGCCTCATTTGTATTTCTTTTTCTAGTTTCATTAATTGTTAGTTTTGACTGTTCATTTGGGATTGTTCCTCTTTCCTAATGTAGGCCTATATTGTGGTGTGCTTCCCTCTTAGCACAGCCTTTGCTGTATCCCACAGATTTTGTGGTGTTCTATTATTGTGGTCTTTTTTCTCCATATTTTGCTTGATCTCCCTTTTATTTGGTCATTGATCCATTGGTTATTTAGGAGCATATTGTTAAGCCTGCCTGTGTTTGTGGGATTTTTCATTTTCTTTGTGTAATTTATTTCTAGTTTTATAACTTCGTGGTCTAAGAAACTGGTTGGTACAATTTCAATCTTTTTGTTTACTGAAGCTCTTTTTGTGGCCTAGTATATGATCTATCCTTGAAAATGTTCCATGTGCACTTGAGAAGAATGTATATCCTGCCGATTTTGGGTGTAGAGTTCTGTAGATGTCTGTTAGTTCCATCTGTTCTAATTTGTTGTTCAATGCCTCTGTCTCCTTACTTATTTTCTGTCTGGTTGATCTGTCCTTTGGAGTGAGTGATGTGTTCAAGTCTCCTAAAATGAATGCACTGCATTCTATTTCCCGCTTTAATTCTTTTTGTATTTTTTTTGCGTTTGTAGGTGATCCTGTGTTGGGTGCATAGATATTTATAATTGTTATATCCTCTTGTTGGACTGACCCCTTTATCATTATGTAATGTTCTTCTTTGTCTCTTGTGACTTTCTTTGTTTTGAAGTCTATTTGGTCTGATACAAGTACTGCAACTCCTGCTTTTTTCTCCCTATTACTTGCATGGAATATCTTTTTCCATCCCTTGACTTTTAGTTTGTGTATGTCTTTGGGTTTTGAAGTGAGTCTCTTGTAGGCAGCATATAGATGGGTCTTGTTTTTTTTATCTATTCAGTGACTCTATGTCTTTTGATTTGTGCATTCAGACCATTTACATTTACTGTGATTATTGTTAGATATGTACTTATTGCCACTGCAGGCTTTAGGTTCGTAGTTACCAAAGGTTGAAGAGTAACTTCCTTACTATCTAAGAATCTAACTTAACTCACTTAGTATGCTATTACAAACACAATCTAAAGGTTCTCTTTTCTTTTTCTCCTCCTGTTTCTTCCTCCTCCATTCTTTATATATTAGGTATCGTATTCTGCACTCTTTGTCTATCTCTTGATAGACTTTGGGGGTAGTTGATTTAATTTTGCATTTGCTTAGTAATTTACTGTTCTACTTTCTTTACTGTGGTTTTATTACCTCTGGTGACAGCTATTTAGCCTTAGGAACACTACCATCTATAGCAGTCCCTCCAAAATAGAGTGCAGAGATGGTTCATGGGAGGTTAATTCCCTCAGCTTTTGCTTATCTGGAAATTGTTTAATTCCTCCTTCAAATTTAAGTGATAGTTGTGCTGCATAGAGTCTTCTTGGTTCATGGCCCTTCTGCATCATTGCATTATATATATCATGCCATTCCCTTCTGGCCTGTAAGGTTTCTACTGAGAAGTCTGATGATAGCCTGATGGGTTTTCCTTTGTATGTGATCTTTTTTCTCTCTCTGGCTGCTTTTAATTGTCTGTCCTTATCCTTGATCTTTGCCATTTTAATTATTATATATCTTGGTGTTGTCTTCCTTCGGTCCCTTGTGTTGGGAGATCTGTGTACTTCCATGGCCTTTGAGTCTACCTCCTTCCCCAGATTGGGGAAATTTTCAACAATGACCTCCTCAAAGACACTTAATTCCCTTTTTCCTCTCTCTTCTTCTTTTGGTACCCCTGTAATACAAATATTGTTCCACTTGGATTGGTCACACAGTTCTTTCAATATTCTTTCATTCCAAGACATCCTTTTTTCTCTCTGTGCCTCTGCTTCTTTGTATTCCTCTTCTCTAATATCTATTTCATTTATTGTTTCCTCCACTGTATCTAATATAGTTTAAAAACCTTTCATTGTATTCTGTAATGATTGGATTTCCAATCGGAGTTCATTCCTGAGTTCTTGAATATTTTCCTGTATCTCCATGAGCATGTTTATGATTTTTATTTTGAAATCTCTTTCAGGAAGATTGACAAAGTCATTTTCAGTTCCAAGAACTGATCATTTTGAGATGTTTGAGGGATTTTTGTTTGAACCAGTTTCCTTTGACGTTTCGTATTTGTTTGTGGCACTCTCTAGTGCACAGAAACTCTATTCTTTGTAGCTGCTTATCCCCTGGAGCCATGTTGGGTGTCTCAGGGAGTGGTGCTGGTGCCTGTGATTGGATTTCTTTCCTGGGAAGGAAAGAGCTGTTTCTTGCTTCCTGGATGTTATGCCTGTCTCCACTGCCAGAACCAGTGGACTGAACACACAGATGTAAGCCTCTATGCTTTGTGTTTGTAACTGCTGTAGGCAGGGCTTCCCTCTGGCTGGCCTGATGCCAGAGCAGGGTTTGCCGGTTTGCGAGCCAGATGTGGGCTGGCCAGGAGGAAGGCGCAGCAGGCTGCATATCACGGAGGTGTGTCTTGGACCTGCATAGCCAGCCAGGGGGCTGGAGCACATGAAGATCATGAAAATTCCCAACCTGCTGTGCAGAGTGCACCTGGACAATTTTGCCTATCTGTCCTTTCCCCTGATCAGGAAGCTCTGGGCAATCCTTGCCTCTTTAGCTGCCTTCTCACTGTTAGGAAGTTTCTCAAACTTCCTGCCTTTCTTTTCTCCCAGAGCAGCCAGATGTGGATCCCTGTTTTCCACAAGAAGCTGGAATCTCAGTCTCTCCAGGTATTCTGCCTGTCTTAGCTTTCCAACCCCACTAATCACCAGAGCACCATGCAGTGTAGGTTTGTGCTCCCAGAGCAGATCTCCAGGGTTAGGTGTTCAGCAGTCCCAGGCCTCCACTCCCTCCCCAGTTTGTTTCTCTTCCTCCTGCTGGTGAGCTGGGATTGGGGAAGAACTTGGGTTCACCTGGATCAAGGCTTTGGTATGTTACCCTGTTTCCTGATGTCTGCTCTGTTCTCCAGGTGTATGAAGTCTGGCACAGCCTTCTTTCCTGTTGGTCTTTCATGATTAGTTGTATTAATTATATTTTCATATTGTATGTGGTTTTAGGAGGAGGCCTCTGTCTACTTTTCTTGCTGCCATCTTTAATCCAATATACCATGGTGTTTTGATATTAACTTTGAAATCTTCCATTTTCATGACTGGGGGAATGTTTAGCCTGGTGTAAAAAAGATACCTCTGTCCTCATTAGATTTGGTTGTCTATGTTGCCTGTTGACTTCTGCATGGTCCCAGTTTTCATTTCACTGTCTCCTCTGCAGCTGTATCCTCTGGTGAGCCTTTGGCATTAATTGCAGAGGTTTCTTGGTACCTCAGTCTGTAATTGCTCCAAGCCCAATTTTTTGTTAGACTTTCAATGACTATTTCTTAGGAGAATTTGATTTCTTTTATTGTGTCTTGCAAAATGCCTGTAACTTAGAATGATCTCTATTAGAATTTGATTCTGCAATTTTATACTTTTGCTCTACCTCTGTGTTCCATATACCTTGAACTACACATCGAGTGGGTAAAGACTTATATCATATTTTAATTTATCCTCAAAGCTGTAACTGAGCAAATCTCTTAAATTGAAAACTCAGAATATCTTTGCTACTTTCTTAGAAATTGTGAGAGGTATGTACTTCTACGAGATACTCAGGAGATTCTTATTGTTGGTCTTCTGGCAGTTCCTAAACTCCTTTTGACTGCCCAGTAACCATTCACCTTTTTCCCATCAACTGAATTTCTTCTGGGCATTACTTCAGTCATTGTGTTGGTCTTAGTGGAATGATGTTCCAGTGATTAAACAGTTGTTCTCTTGGCTCTCATCCATTCCTCTATACCTGACTTTATGATATTGGGGCTGGGATTATGTAAATTAATGTTTCTCCTTTGCTAGCTGATTTTCTGTTTATAGAGAACACTAGGTGGAGACTGAAAGGAGGAGGAGGGAGAAGGGACTTGCTCCTTGCTGCTTACTTTTGTTCCTGTCTTCAATGCCCCCATAATGGCATTTCACCCTTGCAGTTGCAGTTCATTCCAGTACCCAGCTTCTTGTAGCACTTCCATACCAGGCTTAGGCATACCAGTAGGAGCCTGAGAGAGCATTTCCTCCTCAGAGGTATGAGTGCAAATTTTCAAGCTTTTGTTTTAAGCTCTTAAGAGACCAGCAGCAGCTGGACTGAGCTCCCTTTCTTAGAGGTTGGATTTCAGCCATGCAGGGTTTCTCCTAGCTTCTCATTGCTTATAACCCAATTGCTTCCCTTTGTTCTGGCAGCCCTGTGATGTTAAATGCTTCCTTCCATTATTACCTCTGTGTTCCTTTAGTGTTCTTATTTTTCAATCCTCCAATTGCCTATTTTAAAATCTGTGTTGAAATAACTATGGTGGCTTCTGTTTCCTGAGTGACTCTGACTGAGGTAGAGAGATGGAGTCAGTGCCTGCCTCCCATTAAAAGTCAGAAGCTCTAGAGGACAGGCTGTCTTCTCCCCCACACAGTGTGTGTCCATGAACTAGGCACAGTCGATCAAACTCTTTTTATTGAGGTTTGGACCTTGAGAACACTGGAAATAAATAATACTTGGAATATGTTCATAGCAGGGGAAAATTGACTTTACTTTTTTTGTTGTGAGGCTGTAGCCAAGGTTCCTATTTCCTAGCCCCCTGGGGCTCCCTTGAGGAATCCTGTTGCCAAGCTTGGCTCTCTCGCCTTCATTCAAGTCTGTGATTCACCTTATGTTCTTCCAAAAATGTCCCACATTGGGCAGAGTCAGATGCCTGCAACCAAGGAATACAAACCCTGAGTATGTTAAAATGCCTTTAAAATTCAGTTGCTTTACTGCCATCTTTAGTGCACTGATGATGAAAAACTCCAAGTTTCATACAATTTATCCAAGATGGGGTTTTTCCAGTGAAGAATTCTAACACTGAAATATACTCAAGAAGTAGGATCATAGAATTACAAAGCTCTAAGTGATTTTAAAGGTCATTTTTTCCTATTCCTCTCCTTTATTGGTCTGATGATGGATGCACTCCACAAAATTAGTTCCAGTCCTCTTCTAGCCTATGCTTGAACAATACTACAGCTGGGGTGATCACTACCTCCTAAGCTGTCCATCCTCTATTTAAACAGTTCTAATGCCTGGAAAATTTATGTTTTTATTAATTTAAATTTACTTTTCTATAGCTCCAATTTTCAGTATAATTTCTTCCCTCAGAAGCAATAAGGTATATGCCTCATTCTTCTTAGATAAGACATTTCCAAGTATCTGAGTTGTCTTCTCCATTATGGTGCCCTTGCCTGTTCCTCACCCCCAATCACACACATATATACAAATAAATTGTCTCTTTTCTGCATTATGTAGTTTACTTCCTATCTTTTCCTTCTTTTATTGAATATTATTTCAACATCCTTAGGGAAACAACTGTCTTTATTTTTAATCATTATTTTTAACTAATCTAAGCCAATCTCCTAGTAACACTATACCATTTCACAAATAGTTCAGATACCTTGTAACAGAGTATTCTCAACTCCTCCCTCATATCCCTTAGACAATGTTGTCATTCATTTCACTTATCCATATGCTTCAACCACCTACTACATCGTTACCATTACTACTTTAAACAGTTATATTTTAAATCCATTAAGAATAAGAAAATTTAATATTTTATTTTAACTTCATTTCTCTTTCCTTGATGCCTTTCCTTTCTTTAGATAGACTGAAGTTGCTGACCTACATCATTTTCTCCTTGAAGAAGTTCTCTTAACAGTTCTTACAGGCAGGTCTGCTGCTGCTGAACCCTCATTTCTTGCTTATCTGAGGAAGCCTTTATTTCTGTTTCACTATTGATAGATACTTTTTCTGGTTATAGAATTCTAGATTGGTGACTTTTTATTTGATACTTTTTTTTTTTTTTTTTTTGAGAGGGCATCTCTCATATTTATTGATCAAATGGTTGTTAACAACAATAAAATTCAGTATAGGGGGGTCAATGCTCAATGTACAATCATTAATCCATCTCAAGCCTAATTCTCGTCAGTCTCCAATCTTCTGAAGCATAACGAACAAGTTCTTACATGGTGAACGAATTCTTACAGAGTGAATAAATTCTTACATGGTGAACAGTACAAGGGCATTCATCACAGAAACTTTCGGTTTTGATCATGCAATATGACCTATAAACCATCAGGTCAAATATGAATATTCATTTGATTTTTGTACTTGATTTATATGTTGATCCCACATTTCTCCTATTATTATTATTATTTTTATTTTTAATAAAATGCTGAAGTGGTAGGTAGATGCAAGATAAAGGTAGAAAACATAGTTTAGTGCTGTAAGAAGGCAAATGTAGATGATCAGATGATCAGGTGTGTGCCTATGGACTAAGTATTAATCCAGGCTAGACAAGGGCAGCAAGACATCCACGGATGCAGAAGATTTCTCTCAAAGCAGGGGGGGTGAGGTTCTGAGCCTCACCTCTGTTGATCCCCAAATTCTCACCTGATGGCCCCCCTGCGACTGTGCCTGTCTTAGGTTGTTCCTCCCTTGAGGAATCTTACCCGTCTCTGGCTAACCAGTCATCTTCCGGGGCCATACAGGGAAATGTAAAGTTGGTAAGTGAGAGAGAAGCCATATTGTTTGCAAAGGTTAGCTTTTTACTTCTTTGCAGATTTATGCCCTGTGGCTTCTATGCCCAGCACTTGTCTCGAGGTATCTTTACCACCTGGAGGAATTATGATACTCGGTAAATTCGATATGAGGCACGAATTCTATTTAAGGTTTGTAATTAGGAAGGAAGAAGAAAAGCTATAGATGTAGCATATGAAGGAAACTTGGGAGGATTGATTATTTCTTTGACATATCTTCTTGTATAGTACCTTAAGTATGTATAGGTTTTAAACTACTAACTAATTTGCACACACATATTAACATAATAGGAATACGGTGACATAAACAAAGCAAATCTATAATTACCAGCCATCTCCAGTGAAGCCAAGAAAACCATTTAGGCACCCTAGGCATTTGTGAAAATTTATCTATGATATGATGGATATTTTCCAACTGTACTTGAACCATCAGACAAATTAAAGCAGCCCATTTCTGGGATCTGTTCACATCCCATATGTTCTTTTAACCATAGATAGTCTATAGTCATGAGATTTTGGGGTGCTGCAACTTGCACCCCTCCCAACTCCTGGTTGAGTTCCAACAGTACAGATCCAGTCAAATTCGTTGTCTCACTGTATGCACATGCCAGCCTAGACATCTCCCTCCTCCTTCTTATGGCAAGTCCAGGAGACGGTGGGCTGGATGCAGCCACAACCGCAGCATCGTCCGGATCCCTGTGGAGGCTTTTTGATGATCATCCCCCGGCACGAGTCCTCCAGAGAGTGCTGATGCCGGAAGCTCCTCCTCATATCGTATCTTAGTTCTATTTGATACTTTTAACTGTTGCACTTTACTTTCTTCTTGCTTGCATGGTTTCTGCTGTAATTTTTATCCTTGTTCCTCTATAAGTAAGATTTTTTTTTAACCTTTGGCTTCTTTCAATATTTTCTCTTTGTGTTAATTTGAATGCAGTTTGAATAAGATATATTTAGGGTAGAGTTCTTTTTGCATTTAACCTGCTTGGTGTTATCTCAGTTTTCTGTATCTGTTGTTATTACTTTTGGAAAATTCTCAGCCACTATTATTTCAAATGTTCTTCTGTTGTGTTCTTTCTTCTCCTTCCGGTATTCCAATTATACACACACACACACACACACACACACACACACACACACACACACACACACATATGTTACACCTTTTGAATTTATCTCATAGATCTTAGATGTTCTGTTCTATTTCTTTCTTTACATTTTAGTTTGGGAGTTTTCTAGTGACGTATCTTTTTTTTTGACTGAGGTCAGATTCACAAACATAAAATTAACCATTTTGAAATGTAAAATTCAGTGACATTTCATGCATTCACAGTGTGGTACAACTACCATTTATAGCTAGTTCTAAATATTTTCATCACCTCAAAAGAAAGCCACTTACCTATTAATAGGACACTCCTACCAGCCCTTGGTATCCACCAGTTTACATTTTGTCTCTTTGGATTAATCTATTCTGCTTATTTCATATAAATGGAATCATATAATATGTGATCTTTTGTGTCTAGTTTCTTTCATGTAGCATACTTCTGAGATTCATTCAAGTTATAACATGTATCAGCAATCCATTCATTTTAATGACTGAGTAATATTCCATTGTAGGTATATGCCACATTTTGTTTACCCATTTATCTGCTGACTGATACTAGGTTGTTTTCACCTTTTGGCTATTGTGAATAGTGCTTCTAGTTGCCTATTTTCTTTGTTTTCTTAAAGAATCTCACTTATTCTTTCCTCAGCTGTGTCTACTACTTTATTGATGAGTAAAGGCATTCTTTATTTACAGTAGTAATAATAGCATTTGATTTTGTAATAGGAACTGAAGTAAATAGGCTTATCATGTTAGGTTTTATGCTAATTTAGTTAGCATTGGGGCTGTATTTAACTTTTGTTGTAGCTGTAGGTTGAAGAAGCTTCAAATTATTCAAATTCTTTGTTTTTATATCCTCTTTGACATTGGGCTCCCCTAAATACTCCTCCTCAGAGAACGACTGCATTTTGGGTCTCTTTCAGCTGTGATCCTCTATTATACTATGAGAGCTGGGCTGGTGTGGTGGCAAGGTGAGGGAGGGGAAGTGTTCTGTAGACTTATGATTAAATGTCAGTCTTTAAGTGGGCCTGTATTCCTGGGCTGTGACCTTCACATATGTTTCTTAGCTTTCTCCCATCCTCTTAGGTGAGATAAGAAGCCTAGAGGAGGAGAAAAGCCCCTTCTCTTGGTGGAATAAAGCTCTGGCAATGTATTTTCCTGGAGAGTAGCTCTTTGTTCTGGAGAACACCCTCTGAGCATGTCACACGTTCACTCCACCGTCCCTGCCAGAGCCCCACCAATCTCTTCTAGTTCTTCATTGTGAGAGCCTGAGGTCGTGCTGGTCCACACTCAGCTTCTCTGAATTCATGAAAACTACTATTTAAATTTTCCTACTAGTTATGTCTCCAGGAGCTTCTGTTTCAGGCTGTGACTCTCAGGATTTATCTGTACCTCCAGATTTTAAGGTGGCCCTTTACCCTGTGAACTCAGTTCTCTGATGGGCCAAAGAAAAGTTGTTGATTTTCAATTTGTTTAGGTTTTTCTTGTAGTAAGAACAAGAGCAACAACTTTCAAGCTTCTTAAATGTCAGATCTGAAGCCAAATCATTAATTTTAAAATCTAAAGTAACTCAAGAAAACCCTTTTTCACCTTGATAACGTACATTTCAGCTCCTCAGAATCCTCAAAGCTGAAAGCTCTTCTCAGTGTCCTGGTAAGTCATCAAATCACATTGCTTCAGTCTGTCCCTTCCTTTTTGTCTCATCCTTTGTTAAAATTGAGAACAACCACAAACATAACATTCCTTATGCTTGGAGGAGACTCGCAGTTCTCCCATCTTTCTTTTCTGTAAGCTTAATAATGACAAGTGTTCTGAACTTCTTAATGGCATTATTTTCTGAATCTTAATTCTTTTATCATACTTTTCTGAACCTTCCAAAATTGCTGTGCTTTTAAACCGATTTCTTGTGCTTTTGGCAAAACTTGTAGCCTCAGGAGTAGTTCTGGAGATACTCAGATTTAAAAATTTTTCAGATTTATAGTGAAATTTGGAAGTCAGGAAAATTGTATATTGAGTAAGTTGTATAAATTGTATGTCAGGGAAAGATAAAAATAGAAGGTATTAGTTGTGAATTTTAAGTGAATGGAGCAGATAAGAATGCTATATGGTTCTGAAGACGGGGTGACTATTGAGAGCTGGTTTGGTAAAAAAGTGGTGGTAGAGGATGTAAAATTTGACTTGAAGGAAGAGTAAGACTTTGACAAGTAGAAAATGGTCAGTGAGGGCATTCTGAAAAGAAAGACTAATACAGAATTAGGCATAGGAGTAGGCATGTTCAAAGAATACTTTGTTTAGCTGGCACAGAACTCTCATAAGAAAGTATCAATGGTGAGATACCAGGGGACCTGTTTAAAGAGTGTAGGTTTCTTCCTGCGAGCAAAAGAGGGTCCTTTAAGACGTTTGACCCAGAGATGTGTTATTCAAGGCTGGGTTTAGGAAGCTTAAGATGAGGGTGGTATAGTTGGCTGGATTGCCACAGAAGAGTGAGTGAAAGAGAAAATTCAGGCATAGTTGCGGCTGTAGATAATTGTCAATTCAAAAAACAAATGTGAGGAAATGTACTATTAACTAAATAATGGTTGTGTCAAGAATGGTCAAAAGTTTTTGCATTAACATTTATTTCTTAATATCTAAGCATTGACATGGGCAGGTGGTGCAAAAGGGTGCTGTGGGCTATCATGAAATTGGGAACTATCTCCCTTTGCAGATTCTTAGGTCTGATCTGCTTCCTCTCTTTTTTACCATTTCTTCATCGACCCATGGTCTTTATATTGTGGTACAGATTTCTCATATTTGTTATGTTACTTGGCTATGATTTTTAAAAGGAGAAAGGATGAAAATACTTTTTGCTACTATCTGGAAAAACATACTTACTGGGATAGGCAGTTTAAACACTACCTCATAGTAGTTTAAACTCTCGGCTGGACTGCTTAAGGTCATGGGACTATCTATATGTACATTTGTTATATCTGCTCAAAAATCTTCAGTGGCTACCCATCAAAGGATAAACTGAGTATTTGCAATGGACTATGAGAATTTACATGATCTGCCATTCCTCCCCATTATTCTTTGATCTTATATCCTACCACTTCCACTCACCTTCTTCCACTTCTACATTGGCCTCTAATTCCTTGTACCAACCAGGCTAACTCCCATTTTTTGAGCCTTTGTGCTAGGCTTTTCTGCTGTGTGAAACAATATTTTCCATAAGTAATCTGCTTTGTAATGCCTCATTCAAGTCTGTGCTCTAATCTTCACTTTCTTATTCGGGACTATCCTGACAATACTATTTAAGTTGCAATCTACCTTCCCATCCCCCCCTTCCCAAACTCTCTTACTCTCCTTTTCTTTTCCATAGCACTAGTGACTATCTTATGTACTGTATACTTTATTTTTAAAAACTATTGTTATTGTTTGTTTCTCTCAAGTAGAAGAGAGGCATAATTTTTGTCTGTTTTTGTTGTGCACTGAAATGTGCCAAGTATGCACAAAATAGCATCTAGAAACACGGTAGTCATGTTAAAAAATACACTGAATGAATTACTTTTCATGCTTTTGTATCTCCTAAAGTTCATCCTAAACTACTTGGAGTGTTACAAAAATCATGTCATAGCTAGAATGTCTTCTTACATATTCTCCTGGGAAGACATTCAAGAATGTACAATTTCTGGCAGTAGGCTGGATTTCTTCAGTTCACATGTGAAATGAAGATATGAAGTATAGAGCTACCTGTTACACAGATATTCAGATATTGCAAGTTCAAGAAAAAAATCATTGAGACCGTAATGTTTGGTATGTATATTATTTCAATTAGTTGAGCAAATTTAATCGGTAGTTTTTAGTCACTCAATTTATGCATTACTTCTATATACAACGATATAAATGCAAAGATAAAGTAAAGTTATCTCCAGCATTAGAAACAAAACTTAAACTGTCACACCATTTCAGAGTTGGTATCTTTGAAGTTGTGCATTGCAGGATGGGGGTGATTGGGATTGTTGCTGAAAGTGGAATTTAGGAAGTATGTTTTAGGTCATTTGGTGAGCAGAAATCCTCCCTCTCCCTAGCCATTAAATCCCTGTGAGGAGCCTACATTACTTGTAACTAAGGTATTTTCAATTTAAAAATTGCTAGATTAAACAGTTACCAAGTCCAAGAAACTACCACTGTTTAAGCAGCCATAAAGCTATATTCTAGACTTTAGACTTCAAAACAGCTCTTTTTCTCATAGTTAGCAATAACAAATATTTCTGAGCACAGACTTTCAACACTCGGTATATTTCTTAGTACCTCATAGATCCCCAAACTTAATTGAACATGCACTCTCTAATTATCCAATTTCTAAGTGAGGCATGTCTCAATTGAGGGACTCCCGTGAACCTGCAGCATTTAGCATGCTCTTGGTGAATGTGCTTCTTTCTGAGTGATAAGCAGTAATGAGTTCAACTGTCTCAAGGGGCATAGGAGCTCTGCTTTTAAATCTCCAGCTGATGGTTGGCCACCTCCATCCCCGCCACCCACCCCCACCTCGCCACTCCTAACTGATGCTTTTTATTTGAAATGGAAAATGAATATTCCCTATAGATGTACATCAAAATTTACTTAGAGTCAGAGGCAAGCAACTAACTTTCCTTTAAAGAATTGGCGACAACATGAATGACTCTGGGTCCATTTTGAGTCCCCTGGTTCTCACTTTCTTTTGAAGAGTGTGTTAAGTATAGATTCCTGGATTTTACCTGCAGAGATTGTAATTCCCTTAATGTGGAGAGGAGCTCAAGAATTTGCATGTTTAGCAAACACCCCAAGGGAGTCACATGCAGACATTTTGAGCAACAGGACAGTTTATCACTAGGCATCACTTGTGTGGAATCTGAGATTCATGGCTATTCCCACGTGTAATGCTATCAGTGTAGCTGCTGGTGAAGCTTATTCCCTAATGCTCTTTTTTTTTCTGCATTGGGAGTTCCTAAAGGTTGGTGAAAACATATGAAAATGAAGACTGTTGCTCTATCTGTAGAAATCTGATAAAATAGACTACATTGAGGTTGTCAGAGTGAGAAACTTAATTTTTTTTTAATTTTAAAGATTTCCCCAAAAGGTCACTTTTTATTTTATCTCATTATTCTTAGACACTGTAGCCCAGTGAAGTTATTTGCAATTTAGCTCATATATAAATGAACTACCTCCTAGTTCATTTTCTGCTTCTACCATACCATGAGATCTGTATGTCACTCTTAATTTAAAATTTTTATCATGACCAAAGTCATTGAGCTATTTTAGCCTACTGCTAGCATTTTAGACAGCAAGGATAGAAAGTAATGTAATTATGAGCCTAGAAAAAAGTAAAATACCAGTATTCTACCAAATAGATTAGTAATTATACTAGCAGAAATAAAGGACAGACATGGCTTCAGGGAGTCCTTTTGATCTGTTCTTCATGGTGGAAAAAAACTTAATGTGTTCATACACGATTCCCAGTGACTTCTAGAAACTGCCTTTGTCACTGAATACAGAGCAACCACAAAGTAACAAGAATCAGACAATTTTGTTCTTGTAGTAGCTGTTTCATGTCATTTACAAATTCAGACCATTGAAACTGTCAAAATAAGTTAAGGACAAATGGTCAGTTTCAAACTCCATTGTTCCTTCTTTTTTAGGAAGTAACACCATAACCTAACAAAAACATGTTTTAAGAAATAGCTGCTGTATTTATTTTCCATTATATATTTTACAAAATACACATTTCACTGCAGTAGCTTATATTGGTAGTGGCTAATAAGCATTTCAGTTCTCACCAGAACACTGCATCCTTTTCTCCAACTAGAAATCATTTTCTATTAAAGTGAAACAATTTCTCTCTTTTTCAGTTACTTTTTTCCAAGAAAAAAGATCATTTTGGTGCTCACTGAATTTCATGCAGTGTATTCATCTAGAAAGTTGTGAGGACATTTCAGATTATTTCTCATTAAATTAGACATTTTCTACAGATAATTGTTTATTGCCTCTGGACAGAGAAAATCGAAATTTCTTAATTCACTAGAAGAAAGTTATAGAGATAAAATTATTCATTATTATTAAATGATTGGGCCCCATCTGTCTCATTCTTTTGACAGAAAACTTGACAAAGCTTGCAATATGATTGGTCTGGGTGGGGGCAAGGAATTAGTATTTTTTTAAAAGCACCAAGGGGATTCTAATGCACAGCAAGGTAGAAACCCACCATTAGACGATTGGAGCCATACAGTGAATGGGGCATACTGCCTCTGTACAAGATGAGGGTTCTGTTATGTGAGGCTTATGCTTATGCTACAAGGACACAGATTTGATTGAAAGTTGGAACATAACTTTAAAAAAAGAGGTATAATTGACATATAACATTATATTAGTTTCAGGTGCACAATAGAATGATTTGATATTTGTATGTATTGCAAAATGATCACCACAATAAGGCTAGTTAACATCTGTCAAAAATTAAATGACTTGTAATTTATTTAAATTTAATCTGGAAAGGATAGGTTTTAAAAAGCTGGATCATATAAAACACATCCTTCTGCCATAAGCACTGTACATTTTTTTTCCTATTTGACAGGCTAAGAAATCAAAAGTAGGTGATGAGAGAATAAACTGGAGTCAAGGTCAGGATTGCACATTGTGGCCTTAAATGCCTTAGTTTCCTGTTGTACTGATAGGACCTTCTGCCTTCTTTTTGCCCTTTTTGTGTGTTTATCATGACTGGGTCTGTCCTACAGTCAGTTGTGCACACGTCGAAATATGCCACAGTAAGATGAGTCCTTGGAAGGCAGGGGCAATATCGTTGGTCCTGTATATGCCCAAAGAGCCTGGCACACAGCTGCCCATTGCAGACTTACAGTAATTACATGTGGAAATGAGAGAGCTGCCTCATGGAGGTTTAGAAAGAGTAATAAGAAATAGCAGAGAGAAGGGCACTGAATATAGACTCTCATGATCTCAGCTGTGGTTCTAGCTAGGTTCTTATTAGTGGGGTGATTTGAAGCCTGAATGAGTCTGTTTTCACACCGACAAAATGGGAAGGCTATATCCCATGTTCTTCTCACAAGGTGATCACTTGGATTAAGTGACACCATAAAAAAACCCAACAGTTTGTAGATTAACAATAGTTAAAAAAATAAATTATGCAAGATGACATGGTACAATCAGTGGAAGGAGAGATGGGCTTATGATCAGAAGGCTTGGCTCTGGTACCAGCTTGACCACTTACTTGTTTTACTACTGTGTACTTATCATTTAACTTTCCTAAGCCTCAGTTTCTTCATCTCTACAATGAGGAATGTTTATACTTGGTATGCCTACTTGAATAAAGTTACTCATTATATAAGCATGGAGTTAGTTAGCATTTAACTGTACCAGGCATATGATACTGCCCTGAATAAGACAACTTAGTCCTGCCAGTGGGGCTTACAACCTAGGGGAAAATAGGGTAGATGTAAAGTCACTTTGTAGAATATAAAGTGGTAAGCAAATGGGTAATATTCCTATTGTTAATGTTACAAAATAGAAGAAGAGCATTCTAGATAAACTTAAAAAATTAACTTGTTTATTTTGTTCTGTGATTCCAAGTGTTCCAAAAATAAGCAAACTGTCAGCAGTTTCTGAACTGGTGGTCAGAGAATACATGAGACCAATTTTAAAAAGTGGGATTAGCTTGGGTTTCCATCTTTAATTATTGATTATATATTGAAAATACCTAGCAGAGTGTTTCAAAGATTTAAGAAAAAAGAGATATGATGATACCAAATCAGATTCTTGAACTGAATAGTGGATATCATGAGGTTCTGAGAGAAATACCACTACTGTTTTCAGGTCTTCAGAACACCATGTAAGGAATTCCATGACATTTAGTAAATGTAGTTAATTCTATCATATTCTGAAAAGCTGTGTCAGGGGTCATAATGCTATCCTAATGCCAGGGAGTTTGTGGTTGACACTATTTTACAAACTATGACGAATACACTTATCAGACCTGGGGTGAGTTTGTTTTAAATGATTTTAATTTAATTTAATGCTTAAAATAAGGGCTAAAGTTGTGGTAGGTTTTTGGCATTTTCAAAAATAATTCAAATTGTAGGTATTTAATATTATTTTTCTTCACTTATATTCTGTTCCTCTACTGAAAGATACAAAATTAGCTTTCTAATTCTGTTTATTGTATTTTTGAGAACATTTATGTGAAATGGTCTAAAATAAAAGGCAAAGTATTAGCTTTCAGTAGGCAACTTCTGTCTTATATGGTCTCTCTTCTTATTCTTCCGTATTGATATTATTGTAACTACAATGAAAGAGCATACTTGCCTTTACATATGCAAATGGGTGAAACTTCATTACACTCAAAGTGCTAGTAAAGTGAAACTCATGCTCTGAGAAATGAACAGCGACCTGCAATTCCAGGTCCTGATCTCCTAAGCTGTAAGGAACACAGCCACGGAAATATAAACCAGAGCGAAGCCCTTGGTGAGCAGGCAGCTTTGACGGCCATATCAATCAGTTACCTTTTCAAATAGAAACTTATTTACATTTGGTTAATGAAGCTCCTCCCTCCTGGGCAGCAGGACTTGAATTCTCCAATTAGGAGGTGTTAGGCTGTCAAAAGTAGAGGGTCTAGTTGGGTGAAAGTCTTTGGCACCAGTTCCATGAGCTGTAAGGGATGGACATTTGGCATCCATGTGCTGTGCTCAACAATGTACTTCAAAGCAAATCCTTTCAACAATTTTCAAGTTAGTGAGTATATCACACTCAGGTCCTGTCTGGTGCTTCGAAAAGCATCACTGGGTTTTGAATGTGATCTCTTTCACACAAAGCTTATTTTTGGGTCTTAAGGGAATCCATGTTTGGAAATTCTATAAAACCCTTGGTGTTTACATCCTGGCTTTAAAGTCTTCGGCCTGATACTCTCCTGTATAACATAAAGGTCTCACAGCAGGAAGCTTCAAAGGCAAATGCCCACAAAGAAAAGAGTAGGGAAAAAAAATCTTGTGAAACAGTGAACAATTCTTCAACAAGTTCTCCTTAAACTGTAATCATGATGCCTATCATTTAACCAGACAGGGGCAGTTGGAGAATAAGAGTGTAATATTTTTCTGGTTAAAAGGAGTTTCGTTGTTTTTCTTTTTCAACCCAAATCTTGTATCTCTGTCATCTTTGTACACATTCTCTGATAAAGTAATGCACTGAGACCTAACTGACCCCTGCCAATGTGCTCAGGACACTCCTGAAAATGCTCTTTGCTGCTTCCTGTGCTGTCATGTGCCCTTGGTCTCCCGCTTTGTCCCAAGCACCTGGGCCAGTTGCAGTGCATGTTAGGCACTTGATACATACTGGGTGAGTGAATGAATATATATGTCTCTTCTTACTAAATTGAAGATATATCTAAGGAGAACAAAGTTATCATCTTTACCTAAAGAGGGTGATTTGCATTTCTGAGGACCCATGGACTTGGTGTGCTAACTGGTTCATTGGGCCTCTGACCTTCCCAAGAATTAATACCCTCATGGGTATTTCTTCAGAAACAAAACCTGTAAACAAGTAAAAATATTACACTACCTTACAGGAACTCAGAGAAGGGAGCATGAGCTATGTCTGGAGGAGGAGATATTTACACATGATTTTGAAGTAGGACTAGTTTACCAGATGAAGATGAGGGAGAGAATCATGGGTAGAGAGAACAACACACTGCAGAGGAAGCAGGCATAAATGAACATAGCAGTTGGGGGAGAGGAGGCACAGGGGAGGTGGTAGGAAATCAGGTTAGGAGTGTTGGCTGGGGTCATTGTGGGCAGGACCATGCTATCAAACTTTGATTTCCTTTTGGTATAGTAAGGAAGCTATGGAAGAGTTATGCAGCACAGTGATGGTAGTAGATATCTGGTTGGTGGGTGGGGATGTCAATGAGACAATTCTACCTAAAAAAATGAATTTCCTTCTTTAATAGGCTTCCAACTGTATAAAAAGTGAAAGAAACATTAAATTAGGGGAATCAGACTAGATTAACCAGGTTACTTTTCAAGGATCCAAGCCAATCCAAAATGGTATCTATCTCTATGGTAAGAAAATGTTTGATTCACTTCTCCATATCTTGAGAGCTTTTGGGATAGAAAACAGATTTACAATTTAAAAAAGAAGCAGCCATTGTCGTGGTCCCTAAATCTTAGAAAGGACATTCATTTTCATGTTATCTTTGGTCTCCTTAATAAGGGAGTGGAGTTGGGGAGGCTCAACTCTTTAAGAAGGTTCTCTGGGAACCCTGCTTAAATGAATAACAGGCCATGTTGTGGATGATATTTTGGAGAGAAGTGGATGTAGAGTTCCAAAATCTTGGTTGTGGAGTCTGTATGCCTCTGATCATGGAGTATCACTGGAAGGCTCAATATCCTCAGGCTCCTTGAAATCAGAGAGGCTTTCTCTGACTGTCTTCCCTGAGTGGAACCTCCTGCTCGCCTCTGCATCCTACTGTATAGCAACGAATTCCTTTTGAATGTCTGTGATTATATATGCCATAGCTGTTGGGTCATATAACACCCATTATGTGGGATTAGAGGACATGAGGTGGACGAAAGATCTAGTAGCCCAAGAATGCTGCCTACTTGAGGAAGATGATGATAATCCTGGGAGGGAATTCAACCTGTGGGTTTCTTACTTGCTTCAGATAAATTCGGGGTGATTTGGCATTGAGGCAGAATATGATATTTATCATGAGGAGTGTGGAGGACTGTCATGGTGAGTCCTTAATGATTCCTGTTGAAGAGTCATTCTTGGGTTATTTACAGACTCAGAATGAAAAGAATTAAAATTAAAGCCCCCTAAAGAATAATAAGCAAAGTAAGTGAAAAATGTAATTAAAATAACAACAAGGATGATATGTAAAAGCTAGAATAAATATAAATAGTACAAGAAAACTAACAGAGGGGTAAAATATGTCAGAGTAAGAAAACTGAAATAACACTGTAGACAATGAAACAAAGAGGTCAAAGGTGAGAAAGCTAACCCAGAGAACTAGAAAAATAACAAAATAGGATAAAACTATACACTGTTAAAAAGGATAAAAGTAGCCAAATGAAGAAGAAATTTAGAATATTTTTCCAGGAAAATAGTCTGGAAGTGTATACAACTAGGTTTTGTGTGAGGTTATCTTTGGGTGAGAGTGAATATAATTTTTTTAGTTATTCATTTTGCTTGCTTGTAATATGTGATTCCTCTGAAATTGTCCTACATTGTATATGTAATAAAAATCATAAGAAAATGTGAAATTAAAATAAGCAGACAATACAGAAACAAAAAAGGCATTTAATTAGACAAATGGTAAAAACTAAGAAAGACAAAAAAGCAGAGAACAATGAATATTCCACAAAACAGTACAAACCAGAAATTAAAAGATTAAGTAGAAAAAATAAAAACACTGCAAGAATGTAAATATTTATGAAATTTAACAGACTTAAGAGATTTTTTTTAAAAAGAGAAAATGAAAAGGCCTAAGGAATTCTTGAGTTCAATGCTCTTTTTTAGGGGCTAAGCTGGGGCTCCCCCCTCACCTTGAAGTCCCTACACATATCCTCAGTGGGGAGGTCCAAGGGCAAAGAGCAAGTTCCTTGCCTCTCTAGCTCACCTTACTTGGAGGGCTCTGGCTCCTGTATCCCTCTAAAACTGTCCAGCAAATGGTGTGGCAGAACCGTATTTGCCCTGCTCTGTGTACGTGTGGTAGAGCAGTCAGGAGGCACAGTGCACACAGTTTCTGAAACATGCCTAGAATGTGGCAACTATGAGTCTGCTGTCATCCGTTGTTGCCTTGGCAGTTTTGTCTGCATTGAACTACTTCCTCAGCATTTGGAGTCAGGCATTGAACTGTACACATTCCAAGAGAAAAAAAAAAAGGGATAAGAGAATGAATATGTGTTGGGCATCTACTCTGGATCAGGCACTGCACTGGGAAAATTACTGTTTCCTTTCTTTTGGTCTTCTCCATATCTGATAAGGTAAACTTTATAATGCCAATTTTGAGGCTGATGAGCTGCAAGCAAAGAGGTCATATAATTTGCTCAAAGCCACATCCAGTAGTGGAGTGTGACTCAAAAACCCTTGGAACTTTTACCATGCCATGCCAGCTGAGAAAATGCTCTGGTAGGGCTACTCTATGCTCCTTTCCAGAGCAAGGAGGAGGCCCGTGAGATGGAGGCTTTCCGCAGAAACCAGCCAGGGCACCTCTGCCTGGTGGTCCTGGTGAGCATTAGGGCGAGGCTGCGAAGGGCCCAAATGACTCAGCTTCTGGCAGGTGGGTGAGGAGGAAGGCCTCCAGCAACTGGAAAGGAGAAGACAGACTAGAAGCCAGGCTGGTAGTGGTTCTCAAAGGGTGGCCCCTGGTAGCATAGGCATCACCTGTGAGCTTGTCAGAAATGCACAGTTTCAGGCCCCACCCTGACCTGTTGGATCTGAGTATCCGGGAATGGGCACAGGAAACCAAATACATTCTTGGGGTGATTTTTTTTTTAAAATAGTTCTTGTTTATTTATTCTTTTTTTTTTTTTGAAAGGGCATCTCTCATATTTATTGATCAAATGGTTGTTAACAACAATAAAATTCTGTATAGGGGGGTCAATGCTCAATACACAGTCATTAATCCATCTCAAGCCTAATTCTCGTCAGTCTCCAATCTTCTGAAGCATAACGAACAAGTTCTTACATGGTGAATGAATTCTTACATAGTGAATAAGTTCTTACATGGTGAACAGTACAAGGGCAGTCATCACAGAAACTTTCGGTTTTGATCACGCATTATGAACTATAAACAATCAGGTCAAATATGAATATTCGTTTGATTTTTATACTTGATTTATATGTGGATCCCACATTTCTCCCTTTATTATTATTATTATTTTTATTTTTAATAAAATGCTGAAGTGGTAGGTAGATGCAAGATAAAGGTAGAAAACATAGTTTAGTGTTGTAAGAGAGCAATTGTATATGATCATGTGTGTGCCTGTAGACTATGTGCTAATCCGAGCTAGACAAGGGCAATAAAACATCCACGGATGCAGAAGCTTTCTCTCAAAACAGGGTCGGGGGTGAGGTTCTAAGCTTCACCACTGTTGTTCCCTGATTTCTCACCTGATGGCCCCCCTGTGACTGTGCCTGTCTTAGGTTGTTCCTCCCTTGAGGAATCTTACCCGTCTCTGGCTAACCAGTCATCTTCCGGGGCCATACAGGGAAATGTAAAGTTGGTAAGTGAGAGAGAAGCCATATTGTTTGAAAAGGTTAGCTTTTTACTTCTTTGCAGATTTATGCCCTGTGGCTTCTATGCCCAGCACTTGTTTCAAGGTATCTTTACCACCTGGAGGAATTATGATACTCGATAAATTCGATATGAGGCACGAATTCTATTTAAGGGTTGTAATTAGGAAGGAAGAAGAAAAGCTATAGATGTAGCATATGAAGGAAACATGGGAGGATTGATTATTTCTTTGACATATCTTCTTGTAGAGTACCTTAAGCATGTATAGGTTTTAAACTACTAACTAACTTGCACACACATATTAGCATAATAGGAATACGGTGACATAAACAAAGCAAATCTATAATTACCAGCCATCTCAGTAAAGCCAAGAAAACCAGTTAGGCACCCTAGGCATTTGTGAAAATTTGTCTATGATATTATGGATATTGTCCAACTGTACTTGAACAGTCTGAGAGAAATCAAACCAATTAAAGCAACCCATTTCTGGGATCTGTTCACATCCCATATGTTCTTTTAACCATAGATAGTCTACAACTTGCACCCCTCCCAACTCCTGGTTGAGTTCCAACAGTACAGATCCAGTCAAATTCGTTGTCTCACTGTATGCACATGCCAGCCTAGACATCTCCCTCCTCATTCCAATGGCAAGTCCAGGGAACGGTGGGATGGACGCAGCCACAACCGCAGCATCACCCGGATCCCTGTGGAGGCTTTTTGATGATCATCCCTTGGGGTGATTTTTAAACACAATAAGTTTGAGGGGAAG
This sequence comes from Manis javanica, assembly GCF_040802235.1. NCBI lineage: Eukaryota > Metazoa > Chordata > Mammalia > Pholidota > Manidae > Manis > Manis javanica. Next base: position 158,895,557 of record NC_133157.1, read on the forward strand.
AGGATGGTAAGTGGATGAGACTTGGAGCTCATCAACAGTATTTCAAATGGGGTTTTGGTGGGAAGAATAAGGAAAATTACGTGCTGGAATGATGGGGACGGTTAGGGTGGGAAATGCCTATTGTCAAGTCCACGTTTGATTTTTGTTCAGTTACTAACAACTGAGTGGCCCCCAGCAATCCCGTCCTGATCCTGAGTCTCACCTCCTTGGGCTCAGGAGCTGGTGGGGCTCTTGTCACTTATTTCAGGGGGTTGCTTGAAGGCAAAGAAAATTAACAGAAGTGTGTACGCCTGACATGGAGTTGATGCTCAGTAAATAGCGCCCGAGTTTTGATTTCAACGGGGAACTGGGTGGATGGGCAGCAGTTTGTTTTGCTCTCATGGTGACTCTGCTCCATGCAGGAACTCTAGGGGTTGAAACATTCCCTGCCAGTCCAGGCAACCCAAAGGTACATGGGTTCTCAACTTGGGCTAATTTAAACAATGAAGCAAATATTTTGCTGATCTTCAGTTGAGGTAAATACTAAGTACATCCCACAAAAAACAAAAGGGACAGGTTTTCTCCAAGTTATAAATTTTGTGTTGTGTGGAGGATAAAAAAAATAGATGGATTCATGCAGCCTGAGCAAGCGGGAAGCAGTGTGGGCTAAAGAAAGGGTATCACAGACTGGAGGGAAAAGACCTGGATTTGAATCAACTCTGGTCTTTGATTTCCTAGCTAGGTAACCTTAGCAGGTTATTGCATCTTCCTGAATTGTAGGTGCTTCATTTCCAAGAGGGGAGAAATCTCCACTTTCCAGTATTGTGAGGATTGGAGAAAAATGTAGGTGAAAACACTCATAATTGTGCCAGGCACTTAGTAGCTAATGAGAAATGTTTTCTGAATCTCAGCTCGATTCCTAGCCTTTGCCCTGAATGGAGGCAGGGGAAGCTCCGTCACTGCTACCCCTGAGCGATTCCAGCTCTGCAAGGTTAGCGTGGGCCCTTTGGAAGAAGCTGTTTATGTGATCCAGTTCCTCTTCATGGATACTTCACATTCCCCAGTCTTTACTGGGTTGGGAAGAATGTTTGCCAAGCTGGTTGATCAGTTCTTTTATGCAACATAGGATGTTTTGGACTCCTTTTGTTGAGTCGAGCCAGGCCCTCCCCTTTCCTACTGTCTGTATTCGGAGACCTTTCGAGCTGGGAATGGGGTCTCTTTCTGGCCAACGTGAATAAGACTAAGACAAGCAGCTAGAAAATAGCATCATTTCATAGGTACTGATTTTTATTGTTAGGTTGGGTGGACTGAAAAGTAGGGGATGTTTTTAGTTTCTATCTTAGTCTCTTCTAGAGGGATGGTGAGAGAGAAAGAAAAAAATCAATCAGTCTGCTCTTTTGCCCCGGGCCCCATAATTTGCCTTTTACTTTCTGCATTTTCATATTTGAGTCTGAAAAGCAGAGGACCAAAACAATCAGCAACAGATGTCCTTGTGCAATCTGCAGGGTACATGAATTCAGTTAGCATGCAAATTGTCATCCTAGGGCGATTCCAGGGGACTGCTGCAAAGACAGCAGGGTTGCTTTGCAAAATAGATAGAGGGCATGATTAAAATGTCTGGATCCAATCATACGTTTAATTACAATCCCTTTTTTATCTCAACTACAATGACTGGTAGCTATTATGACACAATATTGAAAATGTGTATGACGCATGGTGGCACTTGGAAGGCTGATAGGTGGTCTGTGTTTGATCAAAATGATCAAAGCCCCGCACCATGGAAAGCCCCCTCTCCTTCTCCCTCGTCTGATCCACTTAGACGAGCAAAATATAATTTATAGGAGACAGTTTATATGATTTTCATTCCCCAAAAAGCAGGGGCATAATTTTTGTAGCACCACTTCTCCTAGAAACAATGGGAGCTTGACAATGCTTAAAAATCTCCTGGTAACAGACCTTATTCCATGGTTGTCTGCAAGGCATCTCTCATGCTTCAACTTTCATTTACTCTCATATGTTCAAACACTTGAATTTTCTTTTTAGTATAATCTGTAAAAGACAAAAAAAAAGTCTTAAAAGTGCTGAAAAGAGAAACTCTTGATTATTTCTTTCTATTCATCCAGATTATATTTTTGGGATGTCAAAAAATAGCTAACAGTGAATTTCTCACAGAATGATATACTGACATAATGTTTAATGACTTGGTTGACATAAAGACTGAATTTCACTATGTAGCCTTGTAAAAGTGGCATCAGCTAACACTGCTGTTACAAGAAAGAATTTATATTGGAGCTGTTTTCTTGTTTGTTTGTTTTGTCCTCTAGCTGAAAATCTGGAAGGCTGAGAGGTGGAGAACACAGACATGAACTCGGTCAGCTTGCCTCCTCATGGGTATTTTGAACAGTAACCTGCATAATGGAGAGAACTCAGTTTGCTTACACCTTGGTGAAAATGCCTAGTACTAATCTGGACTAAATTTTAATCAGATAAAAAGTCTTACAAATTTCACAGCTAGGAAGCAGTGTGTTTTTCACATCTTGGAGATTTTTGGTTAGTACTTTGTATAAAACTTGGGTTGTGGTTTCACATGTACTTGCTCCTCTGTTTCAGAGGGGCCTTGCCCTACCCTGCTCTCCTTTTACATTGGTTATTATTGTATAGAGAAAACAAAAAATATTCTTGCTTAGCACTAAGAAATTCAATTAACTGTTATTGTGCTCCTGCTCTGCTCTCAGTATTGTGCTCTGGGCCGCAGGGGGCATCAGCTGACTGGTAAAGGCTGAATCCTGCCCTCAAAGACTTTACAGCCTGTGCAAGTTCTACAGTGAGTAATAGCTGTGGAAAGAAGAAAGATGAAGAGATGGATAGAAAGGCAGATAAGGAGAGAGATGAGGAGTTACAGAGGGAGGGAGGGGAAAAAACTGAAACAGGAGAGTGGGCAGGGAGAAAAATATGGCTAGAGGCCTTTAACCCTTCATCAGCTGGGTCCTGGTACAACAAGTGCCCAAGGGTGGTAAGGGGAAGGGGGCACTGTTTACAGCTAGAAGGCTTTGCCTCCAAATTCTTTTGCTGAAAATCTAACTATGATTGGCTGAGAAGACCCTGGCTGAATCATAAGTACTACTTTTGTATCTGTGACCTCAGGTTTACCTGAAAAACAGACTGAATGACCTTTTTAGTTCTTACCCTAATTCAGCCCTTTAAATCCTGTACCAACAACTAACCCTTCTTGAGCTCGTATCATGGGCCAGACATTGTAAAGCACTTAATAGGTATTCTCTCATTTAGTCTGTCAAATCTCCCCTTTGAGGTAAATACCATTTTTTTGCAATGGTTCAGGTGAAGAAAGTGAGACACAGAAAAGCTAAGTAACTTACCTATGGTTAGGGATCAAGTAGTCAACATTCAGAACCTGGACATTTAACCACCACACTGAGCTGTCTAAGTATGTACTAATGGTGAGAAGAGCAACCTAAGGGAAGACTGAAAAAGTTAACAGAGAAAAAGGTGATGCTTGCCTGTAGGGCAAATGAAAGTTCCTATGGCCAGGATCCTCACCTGACCCTAAAGTACTTGAGGATGTAATTGGCCTCCTGCTAGGCTACTGCTTCCACACCCACTGGCAATGAGCCAGTATTGTCAGTGTTACTGTAAAAAAGAGCTCCACCCAGTGCTCTCACGGAGAGAGAAGATGGAGACAGATTGCAAATGCCCAGAGGCAGACATGATTCCAGCACTCAACCTGCCACCATAAGAATAAAGTTGGTATGAACCCTTTTACCTCTAACATCCATTATTATTCAGTCTCACCAAATACAGAGTTAACTTGCCTGGGGACAATCCCCAGCAGGCAAGACATTACCCCAATACAGTCTTATTGTACTCCTGCTACTGAAACTTCATCCTTAGAAATATGAACCAGTTTTATTCTAGTCTCTGCTTGTATCTAATCTCACTCTCCTGTTTGGGAGAAGGTGGAGGTGGGGTGTGTGAGATGCTCTTTGCCACCAAGTGTATGCAGTAAGGACAGGATGGAAGGTTGACATTTGGTTGGAGCAGAACTTCAGCTGATCTTTGAAAACTGAGGAGAAGCTGAGCAGCTAGTGAGGAGAAGGGGGCATATTGATCTGTGTAGGCAGGTGTCTGAAGGAATGGAGGAGATGGCATGAATGAAAACTAAGGTTGGACCAGCGTGGCATCTCTGCTGAGCCACAGAGACCAGCCTTGCAGAGGTGGATGGCTATGCAGGGAAAGTAAGGGACATTAGGAAGGAACCTGTATTAGGGTTCTTTAACTTCTAGTTTGCATGCACCCATTCCCCTTCTTGTAAGATGATAGTATTTGGAAGAGGCTGAGTACTGTGACAATGTGGCACAACAAGGGTGGTGGGCTCTCATATTCCCACACTGGAGAAGATACTGGGATTGCTACGGGGACAGAAGGGAATCTTCAGAGTCCACAAGTTGTTGCCAATTTTGTAGTAGTTTCCCAGGCAGCCAGCAGGGTTGCTGCTGGGCAGAAGTAGATCATAGGGAACCTTAAATTCAACCAGCAAAAATGGTTGGCAGGATGTAGCTGAACGTCTCAATCACCCCAGCTGTAGGAACATAGATCAAGATTTCCCAGAGCTCTGCATCTAGGCAGTGACTCTGCTATGCTCTCCAAACTCAGCTACCTTGTGATTAAGAGAGAGTGTAATGTGTGGTGTTTATACTTTAGAAGAACATGCTTCCTGGGCGTGTAGTCGAATATGAGGTAATTACCCCACTGTGAGTCAGACCCAGTTCTGCACTGCTTTCCACAGATGAAGACAGATCTGCTCTGATCCCCCCATGCCCATTGCCTCACACCCATTCTCCTTCATTCCCATGAAGCTCTATTGTAAATTTGGACTCTGGATAGTTCTGTAACTCTGGGGTTTTCACAAGTCCATTAGCAGCACAATCCACGTCAATCTTCCCAATATAATGAGAGAAGCATCTTTTCACCTTGGAGTTCACCTAGAAACTTTTCCAGAAGGAAGTCTAAACATCTTCTTGGTTGAAATAACTCACAAAGCATTTAATTTAGTTCACATTTTGAAGCTCTAACATACTATGACATCAAATCACCACAAATGGGGGTTTGATAACAACAGGAATTTATTCTCTTTTCTGGAGGCCAGGAGCATGAAATCAAAGTGTTAGCAGGGCCAGTGTCCCTCCCAGGGCTCTAGGGAGGTCCTTCCATGCCTCCTGCAGTGTCCAGGGGCTTGGGGCTCCTTGGCGGCTGGCTGTGGGGCTCTGGCTGCTGCCTTTGTCTTGACATGGCCTCCTCTGTGTGTCTGCATCTTCTCTCTCTCATAAGGACACCTGTCCATGGGTTTAGGGTGCACTTGGATAATCCAGGGTGATCTCATCTCAAGGTCCATCTGCAAAGACTTTTTTTCCACAGGAGGTCACATTCACAGTTTCCAGGGGTTAGGATGTGAATGTATCTTTTTGGGGACACCATTCAATCCACTACAGTCATACTCCCCAGATAGGCTGCCTTGCAGAAAGAGTACACTAAACAAATCTCAGATACAGCAAATATTTAAATATATTACACTTTTAAGTTTTAAGGTGTCGAATGGTTTAAGAATATTCCTGTTCAAAGACCAAGAAAGATGTCGTCGTTTCTTTATGTTTGATCACCCTGGCTTTGAGACCTAGTCTATTGTTTACCCGCTGCAGGCAGGTCTCAGTTGCCTGAGTCTCAGCTCCTTCCTCTGTCATAGGAGCTGATCATTGTGGACGTTAGGATAAAGTATCATGTGACTAACTTTGTAAACTGAGAAATGGTGTGCAAACATAGGCAGAGGAGGCTGATGTTGTTAGAGGGACATAAGAACTTGTGAAATGGCTTACTTTTTGGGGTTCACACTGAAAAGATGCTTTTGAGTCCATGAAGCAATCTAGGTTTGTATCATACCACTTGAATTAACCACTTTTAGTACAAAGTCAGTAACTTGAGTTGGGAGGATTTCTTCATGATGTACACAGACATGCTCTCTATCAAAAAACATCTAATGGTAAGATGCTAGATAATGAAAAAAATTATTTCCTCTGCAGTCCTTGGCATACACTTTAGCCTTAGAAAATAGCCTCCTGAGAGGAAACTGTCTTGATTTGGTCACCTGTCTGTGCTGTCCTTGAGCACTTACAGCCCATAATAACAAAAGAGAAGTCAGAAGTTTAGGAAAGCATAACAGAATTATGGGAGGATGGCTTTGTTGGGCAAACACACTTAAATGCAAGGTTTCTATTACTATAAAAATCAGACAGCAGAGAAATTTTAATGCATAGGGTTGTCTTTAAATTCAAGTGCTAAGACTGGATTTTCCAAGCCATTTTTTTCCATGGTGCCTCATTAGCTGTTAAAAAGTAAACAGCAAAACTTTGAGTCACTATTTTATCTTACAAATGTTAGTATTCTTTGTAGACAGGAACAGTCTGTTAAAGTAATATCTGACATCTACTGAATCAAAAATGCTTTACAATGAATGGCTGACATCTGTTTACTATATAAAAAAAGGGTGCTGTGTATTTTTACTAGAAGAATTTTCCTTTAATAAGGCAGCTAAAAGTCATCTACACATACCAAACCAATTTACAGCCCAAATCTGTTGAATACCAACATGGCATTATGGATGCTTAGCTCTCCATTTTTTAGAAAGTATCTCCCTGATTTGGTATTAACTTTGTATAGGAAATATGTTTCTCTTTTTTGAGGGAGAGGATAGAATAGCAATAAAAAGGCTTAGGTTAATTATTAATTTGGTGAGCTTCAATCTTTTCAGTGCTCTCCACTTTGATTCCCTATTATTGGCAGTTGATTTTCCTTACTGAAGAAGATCAAACTGCAGCTGAGGTTTTTTTTGTATTTTTCAATCAATTTAAGTAGTAGCAAACTAAGTCTGTATGTTTGGCCAGTTCCACCCAATTCTGTCTGAGTCACTGCAATTAGGAAGACATCAGACAGAAGGCAGTCACCTTGGTAAAGAGTTTAAATCTGCATGTAATCTCATACAGGTGCTGCTTCCTATGCTCTGGAAAATCCCTCATCACAAAACAGGCCAACTGAGCCACACCTGGGTTTAAGCAGAACATCTGGACCTGCTCTTTCCTACTTACTCATGTTCTTCAAATCTTCCCTAAACAAATGGCGCTTTAGAGCAAGCTTGACACCAGAGATTTGTAAACCCCGTGTGCACTGCCAAATCGAGTTTGATACAAAACACAGCTACCCTTCTTGAATCAAATACATTACAGATATGATACCCCAGTCATATATTTCAATTAGTCAAGCCCCGAGTAATTTATGGAGGTCATTTCTACTAGTGGTAATAAATTTCATAATGGCATTAACAATTAAACAGGGAATTTGGGGGGAGGTTTAAATCCATGCCCGTTAAATGCTCTAGTGTTCATTGCTCATATGCTCTTTGTGTTCTAGCCATACAACCATTGGCTGGGAAAGTCCTGAAAATTAAATATGGGTGTTGATATCATTAATGGAATGCCATCCTGTCTTGGTTTCCTTAAGGAAAAGCATATATATCTGTTAAACTCATAATTGTTGAATTTTTCCTTAATGGAGCCTCTTAATTCTTGGACATGCAATCTGGGAGAGTTTTGTAATCAATTAATAATTATGTCTTGTAGATACACTGTGGCCTAGCATTATGCTGGAATAACTGAATTTAGAGTGATCCAGTGAATTATCAGCAAACTATCAATATAGTTTTTATGGCCTTACGTATGGCTGTTTAATAAGTGCTTTATGTGGAATTTTGGCATTTCAACTCAGGTAGGTGCCTGGGGTAGGAATGGTCAACATGAAGAACTCATGATATGGAGTAAGTATGCCTTTTATGGCTCCCACGAAGTATGCAGGAACAGTGGGGATTGTGTGGAGACCATTAATCATATATGTGTGCATTTTAGATAAACACATCTAAATATATCTTCCAGTGTTAATGTTTCAATTGCTAACCAGTTCATAACAGCAATGTTGTTCAACTTATTGTTTGAATTACTTGGATTCTGTTGATAGAGCTCTAGTTCATCATCTCTGAGAGGGTTTGTGGGTAAAGAGTTAGGAGGGATTAGGGACTGAGAGCTTGGTGGCATGGAGGCAGTGATGGAGAAGGAGGAGCAGAGTCCTGTCACTCATACCAACAGGTAGTAATCCAGGAGGCAGGCTCTGGAATGTTCAGAAAGCAGTTTCAACTGTAAGGGGACATTGCTAGTTTAGCAGATAGCTCTGAATCATCAAATGATGACCTTATATTCTTGAAGGATCAGGATTGAGAGAGACTCCCAGAACATCCTTTGGAATTCAGTATAACTTGGGTCTAGTCCAGATGCTCCCAAGGTAGGGTTAATCGAGGGCCTTTAGATGAGCAGGTACATCTGCCTTGACTTAGTGATGTGACTTGGCATTGAATCAATCTCAAGTTTCTCTTGGTAATGCGGCCCAGTCATTCAAATAATGGAAGCATTTGATTTTCTTTTCCAGCTGTCTCTCTGCAGCAGGGTTTGTTTGGGGCTGGGTGGATACCTGGTTATGGTACTGAATGTGTGTACTAAATAGGCTTTCATATTTGAGAATTCACAATTTGGTAGTTTTTGTAAAAGTTTACTTTGTTTTTAAACAATTGAAATTGTAATAGATTTTGTCTTCTGATTCTCATATTTTGTGATGTGAATGGATAAGCTACCATATCAAAATTTTCCTGTGTCAGTTTCTTACATTGAGAAGTGAAGGATAATTAGGAAAGGATTTCAGAGAGCATGGGGAGTAGGGGAGAAGAGTAAAGGTTTTTTATAAAGGGAAAAGCAGGCAAAGCATGAAAACACAAATGGAAGCTGAAGTGTTCTAGAACACAGGCATAAAGATGGCCTTTGCAAGATTCCAATTGTAAAGGGATTGGAGAAAAGAAGCTGATGCTCGAATCTACAACTTAGAGAGGAATGGCTCTTCCAAAAGGAAGAACTGGTGTAATACAGACATAGCATACCTGCTCTAAAATTATGTGAGAGTGAAAGAATTTTTGGCAGGGAGGAATAAGTTCTGAAATAGACACCTGATGGAGAGTCTATGGGAGCAAAGATGTAAAGTAAGTGGAGTGACCCCATAAATAATGGGGTAGCACATTATCTGCATAGAAGGAAATGAATTTTATTACAGCAGAGATCATGGTAGGGATTATTTGATTTCTCTGCTCTGGCACAAGTCCTGGCACACAGAAGGTAATCAGTGTTTAAAAAATGAGCAGAGCTGTAGAGGTGTAAAAATCAGCCCAAATTAGTAAGAATGGGAAAGTATTTAGAGAATAAGACAATAATAGGGGCAAAGAAGATGGATTTCTGAATGAAAAGAAACTAAACGACACAAATTAGCCTTCTTATGAGTGAAATTTAGGTAGGAAAAGTTACTCCTAAAACATTTTTTTGGAAAATATCTTTCTAAGTTTTAGATCATGTTTTCCAGTCAAAACATACCCATTGGAGAATATAAACACAAGACAAAATTAATTGGCCCTATCATAGAGTTGAGGAACAAAATACCAAGAAAAAGCTGAATATCATTCAGACCTGTGATTCACAGTTACAGTCCACACAGTGTTTCATCTACCAACGAGGAGGAGTTCGTCAAACCTGTCATCTCACTGCTCAGCGGCAGCTGCTTGATTTCAAGTTTGTTTAATACCTAAATTACCTTGGTGAAGCTACACAATACTTTTCCACTGTGCCCACTTTCTAAAAATGAAAGTGTCATTTTTTTCTACAAAAGATTCAAGTGAGAAATAACCTTTTCTTTTTTTAAAACTACTGTCTATATCTTCAGTTGCTGTCAATAAAGTCTTTTATAGATGGGACAAATAAGGGAGGATTAGATTGGCTAAGAGACCTGAGGTCTGTAGAATTTAGTGAAATCTTTGGAAACGAGTCACCCTTATTTAGGTGATAAAGCAGGAGAAAGAGCCTGAAATGGAATGCTAAGGAAATCTAATTCTTAATTTTGGTGTTTACTGGAAGGATTGATCTGTAGGTGTTGTGAAAATCAAAACAATTGGGATTATAGTCTTTATTCCTTCGAAAACCATGCAGGAGGCTGCCTGAGAAATTCTTCCTCCGTGGGTTTGGGTGGTAGAGGTTGACACCGGCTGGTTGGCTGAGCAGCTGCCTCTCTGTGCCACATCCAATAAAGAGCTCAACCTCTTCACTTTCCCTTAGTCTTTAGTAGAACACACGTTGATCTTAGAGCTATTCTTTTATGTTTTTGTTAAATCTCAAAGGTTGAGGTTGATTAACTTTTGGATTAAGCCACACTCTGAAATGAAATGTGAAATGTTTTAACCTGTGAATAGGAATGGAATTCTCACTAGTCATTATTAGAATTCACTGATGTTACAAATTTGTGGACGGATGTTATTCATTAAGGTGAAAGCAGAAAGGAGCTATAAAGTTGACTCAGAAGACTAAGTACTTTACCTTCAGGGAAGCACATATAAAAATCTGTCCTGAACTGTATATATAGTGATAGTTAAAGCTCTGAGCACCTGGTTCTTAACTGGCCAGGCAAAGTCATATAAAATACTGACATACCTCTACTTACTGTTATTTTGATCTTTAGGCAGGTTACTGTTTTCATTATATGTGCTTAGGAATTTAGCCTCCATGATCAGTCAACCCAGAGGGCATTTAATGAATTCCAACCATGTACAACTGTAAGCCTAAGATAAAGTTTTAGGGCAGGTCTAGTACCTGCCTTGGCCTAATTCTTGGACTAATGGAAATAGTTGTTATGTTCGGTAGTTCTTAACACCATTTTCCAGTGATCTGACAAGTTGACATTTTTCAGAGAGTTCAAAATCTGCAAGGTGCTACATGCCTGGTTTAGTTAGCTGAGCTAGTTGGAAACATGGCACTAATGAGGCCAAGGTTCAATTTCCATATGGCCTAGGCTTTTTCCAAAGGCAAACACTGCTTAGGCTCTTATTTGCCAACAGTAGCCATGGTTCAGAAGGAAGACCACTCTAGAGAGAATAAAGCACAGGGAAAATCCTTTATTGCTCCTCCAAAAAAAATTTAAAGTTCATTACTGTGATGATAATCCAGTAATATCACCTTTGTCAATAAACATCACTCTACTTACGCTGATTTGCCTAAATGGGAGCGAGTGGAACCCAAGATTACCATAATAAAGATATTTCTCTGTGTAATGAGATATGGGAAAAAATGGCTATTTTTTATTGAGTACTTCCTACTTACCTGTTATTGTTCTAAGCCTTTTTATATGTATTAATTTATTTAATCATCATAATAGTCCTGTGAAGTAGGTACTTCAATAGCACTATTTATTCACAAGGAAACTGAGGCATAGAGATGGCTTAATCAATATGCCCCAAGGTCACACACTCAGGCTGATTCCAGAGCTCTTATATTAACCACTACAACCAACACGGGAACTGTCTTGAGAGAAAATGCTCTAGCATGCCAGTCACTCTCCAATAGGTTAGAACTATTGAAGGACTAACTCCCAGTTCACTGTTGAATGATAGCTACATAATGGTTTGATTATTTGACTCTTGCTGGACCACCACAGTTACCCATTAGATAAAATTATTCTTTCCTCCTTTCAATGCTTAGACTCTTCAATCTATGTGCACTTAAATTTTTTTTTGCACGTTCTTCTGTATTTTTCAAAGAGCTTTCTAAATTAAAAGCTATCTTTATTATCCATCCAATTAAGTACCATAAAGCTACTGTATAAAGTCGAACCAGACATTCAAACACAAAGTAAAAATATGGTCTTCCCTCTGCTACCTTTTCATTAGCTGCACAGACAGGCCCATCTACCTTACAGAAGAAGGTTTACTGCTACCCCAGCTTTCCAACAGGCTGCTCACATCCAAATGTCCCTGCTTTTAAACTTGAATTCTGAAAATCATTCTTATTCCTTAATCCCCTGCACTGTGCATTCCAATAGAATGTGAAATAAGTCCTTTGAACATTACCAATCCTCTCCTGTAAGCTAACTCCAACTATCTTCTCTGGTTCCTTTTATTTTGTACGCCCCTCTCCATGTCTGATTTCACTCCCCAACCTAGCCCTCATTTTCGTTATACCATGTCATTTCACACCGTCTAAGTTTCTTCCACCTCTCCTGACTCAAACACAGCATTGCCTTAAGTTCTTGTCTCTAGCCCTCTCCTCCTCCTCTGCCCTTACCTTGCTGATTTTTCCGTGTGCACTAAACAATGTTTTCTAAATGCGAGATGCCAAAGACCTAAGCTATGTAGTCTTCACTTCTCTTCCAAGCATCAAACCTAATTTTCTACTGTCTTGCTAGTTATTTTTCTTCTGCTTGGTCTATTCCAAATTCAGTTTGTCCAAACTATGTTTCTGCTTCCAAACTATTCTCAAATTTATGCCTTATAGAGCTGGAAATCTGAGTTACTCTTGGCCTTTCCCTTTCTCTTATTCTTTACTTCCAAGGGTTTGCCAAGTCTTGTTGGTTCTACTTCTAAAAACTTTTTTGGAATCAGTCTGTTTTCCAATTTTATTTCTGTGGTCACAGCTGAGACTTTCATCAAAAATTGCAGAGCACCTATTATGTCAGGCACTGGGCTAGGGATACAAAAGTAGATAAGGCTTCCCTCCAGTTCAAAAGAAGGGACAGATGGAAACAAGTTGCTCATGTCACAAGTGTTATAATGGAAAGAAGTGTACACAGTGTGTCCTGGGAATGCAAAGGTAGGAGAATAATGTGCGGTTGACACAGGAACTGAAATTGGATAACCAAATATGTTGGAGGTGTTAGCCTGTACACAGCAAACTACCTCTTCTGAGAACTGAATAAGCTCTTAATTACATAAGCATGTTTGATTAACCCGTTTCACCACCAGCTGAGAGTTTTAAAAATGATATTTATTATTCTGAGTGTGATCTATCTCTCCCTTTTGGCAGGGATAATTTGATATTATTAAAGTTGGCCTGTTCTGTGCTAGGTGACCCATGTGAAATTCAGAGGCACCCTGTGAATTCTTACCACCGAGAGTAAAATACAGGGAATTCTATCATGAAAGAGCCACTCAAAATTGTCATTGTGGCTGTTACTAGAACCAGAAATGGAAGAAATGTATAACAACATTGCAAATGTTTTTTTAAAACAGTATTGTTTGTTTTTAAGACTTTTAAAAATAACTTACTCAGTGGTAGAATGATAGTTCATTAACTCTGAATTTCATATTTAATTTAAATATTCTTATGTTTGGGGTCTTAAGTCATTAAAAATACTATTGTATGTCAAATGGTTAAATATCAACAATTTTATGTGGCTCATCCTAAGAAATCTGTTTTTTTCAGTTATTGGGACCAGTAGAAGTGAGACTGTGTGTTACGGTTGTTAAGGCAGTTGAGAAGTCATCCTTATGGCTCAGCCATCAACATTCTTTAATCTTATTTGATTCCTTTGATTTTCTTATTCCAGTAGAGACTCTTGAATGTTTAATACTTCACTCTCTATAATATATATTGGGGGGTCTCCACAAAATGCCATTTAGAAGCTCTCTTCTAAGTAGCTCTGGACTTGTAGCCCCTGACATAGCTAAGTCAGAGGTAGGAAGAACTAGTTCTCAGGTTTTAAAGACAAAACATCTAAGAATCACAGACCTTAATATATCTCACACTATGTAGCTAAGGATTCAAAGAGTTGGGATTAGAGCTCTTTCCATTTGTAGAGAAAGAGGAGGAAGGGAAAGGGGGAGAAAGGAGAGAAGAGGAAGAGGGAGGAGGAAGAAGGGAGGGAAATTTAGAGGATTTACGACAGTATAAAGAGTCAGCCTCCTCTCTAGGTAACCATGACCTTTGACTTCTGTTCATCTATAGGCTCTGGCCACACTGGCTAGGGCTCCTTCTTATACACTCCCTCCCACCAGGTCTGTTGCCTTCCCACTGGCCTCCAGGCCCCCAGGTGAGCTGTTCTGTAGCAGGAGGAACAGGTACTTAGGGTCCTAAAGGCTAGGGTTAGAGTTGATCTTCAATTCCAAGAGTTGAGAAATACAAATATTTCTTTAAAGAAAGGTTTCTAATGTAAAATATTAATTACTTTGACATATTTTCTTTTATTTTTCTTTTTAAAGAACCAGATATAGGATTAAATGAAACAAGTTTTCAACTATTTTTCTGTTCATACAATCTTTGGAAGTGTGCTCAAGGAAGTTAATTTTAGGAACATTTTCAGATTACCAATTACATTCAGTGTGGATTTTATTTATTTATTACTATAATGAAATCCAGTTTTCTGTTTTCCCCAAATGTATAATCCAAAGTGAATAGTATAAATTCTTAGTGTAATATTGTTTCAGATGCTCTCTGGACACAAATGATATTTCAAAGATTCATTCTAAAATCATTATTCCACTGGGATAGGTATATTTAAAAATTTTTATTTAAGGAAACCCAGCAATTGAAAACATTACCTTATTCTTCTGTAAAACATGTAAAAGAATATGGAACTAAAATGTAGTTTGCTGAGAAAAGTCACTAGTCTTGATATAGTGACAAAGTACTGATAGTTCTCTTTGAAAATTTAAGAGTCTGTTGTATCATGCTCTGGACAAGCTTTTAGATTTAAAAAAAGGTTGGCTAATTGACCTATTTTAAATACTTCCCACTATGTCCCCAGCCTAAAAACCAGAGTGCTCTTTTAAAGAGCTGGAGTTTTTATGAGGTGTTAAATCAGTGTTGCCAAATGTGACTTTATGGGGCTCTCTGCAAACTCATCGTAGAGTGATACAGGCTACTTGATCATTTGTGTATCTTTAATAGCCTACAATCAACCCTTCTTATAAGGAAATGTGTGGGATGTTTTGGTTATATATAAATCATCATGAATACAATGCATTTGTATTTATATAGGATTGAGGCCAGGAATCCCTCCATGTATACATTTATATTTGTTCTACAAACTTAAAAATGTTGGCAGGACAGACTGCATTAATGGCATCTTGAGTAGTGGTACATTCTTGATACACTGATGAAGAAAAATGGGCACACCAGCTTGGGCTTCCTAGACCGTTTGGGTGGGGGGTCGGGAGGAGTTCCGTTTTCAGAGCACAGTAATGATCTCTTGCCTCTGTATAGTCCTCTCCAGTATGGTCTCAGGAAGTTTGAAAAGTCAAAGCTTAAAAATCTTTAACCTGCAGCATTTGGTTGCTACGGCTTTAAGCTAAACTGGTGCTTCATTTCCCCATAATTGGGAATTTGGTGATAGTATTTTCAGTCTCCTTGAAAATCAAGCCTGAGAATAGCATAGAAATCCATAACAGAGACAAAGAGGAAATATTGGCGTCTGACCTTTGTATAAGTAGGTGGAGGTGGAGGGACAAGAGAACTCAAGCAAATATTTTTATGATTTCCAAGTAATATTTTAAAGAGTTTGGGTTCTAAATACATCAAAGCCTCATTATAACATTGCTTTTTGCAGTTTATACTTTAGAATGACCTTATAGGTGAAATCTTGGCCCTTTTTGGATGAAGTCCCAATTTTTATAACTTAATGAAGAATATTATAATTATACCCTAAAACTAAGGGTATCCTACTTTCTCAATAAAATAGCAATTTGTTTTCTTTGATGGTGTTTATTAACTAAGGAGGGATAAATTATTTTCTTATATAGGTTCTTGTGTGTATCTTGCCCTTCCAAACTAAACTCTGAAAAAGAGGACTTAATACTATATATACTAGTTTTACAGTAAGTATTCATCAGATTAAACTACTATTTTGCTTGGCACCATTCAAATACTTACTATATATTCCTTGTCCCTATGCAATTGATTTTTGTGTAATTTCCCCCCAGTTCTATTGAGAAGTAATTGACACACATCACTGTATAAATGTAAGGTGTAGAGCATAATGGTTTGTTTGATTTACATATATTCTGAAATGATTACCTAATATGTTCAGTGAACATCCATCTTCTCAAATAGATACAATAAAAGAAAAAAAAAGGAGAAAAAAGGGAAAAAATTCCTTGTGATAAGAACTCTTAGGATCTCTCTTAACAACTTTCCTATGTGCCACACAGCAGTGTTGGCTGCGGTCCTCGTGTTGTGCATGACGTCCCAGTACTTATAACTGAAAGTTTGCACCTTTTGACCACTTTCCTCTAGTTCCCCCTTCTGTCACCCTCCACTTCTGGTCACAAGTCTGATGTCCTTGTCTATGATTTTCTTTTAAAGATTCCATGTATAACTGAGGTCATGCAGTATTTGTCTTTATTTCAGTTAACATGGATGGACTTTGAAGGTATTTTGCTGTCACAAATGGTAGGATTTCCTTGTTTTTTAATGGCTGAATAATATTCTTGTGTGTGTGTGTGTGTGTGTGTGTGTGTGTGTGTGTATCACATATTCTTTATTCATTCATCATAGATGGGCAATTTAGGTTGTTTCCATTATCTTGGCTATTATAAATAGTACTGCTGTGAACACAGGGTGCAGATATCTTTTTGAGTTGGTGTTTTCATTTTTTTGGATATAGTTCCAGAAGTAGAATTGCTGGATCATATGATAGTTCTATTTTTAAGTTTTTGAGAGTCCTACATACTGTTTTTCATAGTAGCTATACCAATACAATCCCACCTACAATGCACAAGGGTTTCCTTTTCTCCACACCCATGCCAGGGTTTGTTATTTCTTATCTTTTTGATGATATTGTATAATTTTTAAATAATTTTTTTTACATCGGGTTTTTATAATTGTTCTAACTTCCTTAGGCATATATGAACTATCTACCTACTTAATAAAATACATTATGACCTTAAACTCCATGGCTTAAATATTGTGTGTGTATGTATATACATATATATATATGTGTAGAACATAATGAACATGTGGGCTTTACTGGTATGAGGGTATGGTGGTATCATTTAGTGATTTAATGCTGTACTTGGTTCAAATTCCAGCTCCAAAATATCTTAGCTATGAAACCTTGGCCAAATGACTGTAGTATTCCAAGCCTCATGTCCTTGTCTGTAAAACGATGACGATAGCTCATAAGTGTGTTGTGAGAATGGAATGAGGCAATGCCTGGTGCTTGGCATAGAGTAATTTCTCTTCTATTAGATGCTATTCAGATTATTTTGAATTAAGGACCTTTAGTGATGGGATGCAAATGCTTGTTCCAAATAAGAAAATTGTAAAATAAATGAAATCCTCAAGTGGCAGTTGAACTGCTTTCCAATTTGAGTAAAAAGATTATAGATTTTATATTTCAAGATAAAAACAGATGTTATAAAATGTTTGGAAAATGAAATTATACAACCAATTCACATTTCTAATTGTTTTTTTTCATTATAACTCTTGATATTAGGTCCTGTGTAAAGTCATTTTTTAAGTGGTAAACCCATAGTAAGTATTTCCTTCCTTTGGCTGGGATAGCTCACTAGTATTTGCCTACTGTGGCCCATTCTCACTGCTACATTGTGTTTTACAAAAATGACAACACCTTCCGTCCCACATGAACCAACCTCATCTGGGAAAAAACAAAGTTACTGCAACTCTAAGATGCTAAATCGTATTTTAGGGCTGCAAGGAATGCTTTAGCTATCAAATGTTTATCAGCCTTAAAAGGCAAGTACTTCCTTATTACATGAAGTCACCACCTGTATGGTTGAGTGGTTTCTTTTAATTTGAGTGGTTTCTGACAGCTTCAGCAAAGAGTAAGGGTAAAGAAAAGTCAAACGAATTTGAGAGAACTTTTCACAGAAAAG
Organism: Manis javanica; assembly: GCF_040802235.1. Lineage (NCBI taxonomy): Eukaryota > Metazoa > Chordata > Mammalia > Pholidota > Manidae > Manis > Manis javanica. The sequence goes on from NC_133157.1 coordinate 158,913,342, forward strand.
CAGTGATTCTTAACTTTGATTATAAGTGTTTTCTAAGTATACAATTACCCAGGCCCCTCCCCTGAAGACTCTGAGCTAACAGGTCTGAGGTGGGGTCCTGAATCTGTATTTTTTTAATTTTAATTTTGATTTTGGTATCATTAATGTACAATTACATGAGCAACATTATGGTTACTAGACTCCCCCCATTTTCAAGTCCCCACCACATACCCCATTACAGTCACTGTCCATCAGTATAGTAAGATGCTATAGAGTCACTATTTGTCTTCTCTGTGTTGTACAGCCCACCCTGTGCCCCACCCCTACATTACATGTCCTAATTGTAATGCCCTTTTCCTCCCTTATCCCTCCCTTCCCATCCATCCTCCCCAGTCCCTTTCCCTTTGGTAACTGTTAGCCCATTCTTTTGAATCTGTATTTTAAACAAGTGTGTCAGATGATTCTTCTGATTCGGCCACTTTGGAAAACTCTGCATATAGATTCCTGTGACAGTGCATGAACCTCCTCAAAGAAACTCTCCTTTATTTTCCTTCCATTTTAGAAACTTCAGTAAGCAAAGAGAAACAGCAAGTAAAGTAACATGGAGGATTATTCCTCAGGATTATTGTGGCAGTTAACAACCATTACAAATTAAGAACAGGACTATCTGGGTTAAAATCCAGACTCCCCCACTACCATGTGACCTTGAGCAAACTATATAATTTTTTTGTGTGGTGATTTCTTGGTTAGAAAGCAATGATGATATTACCTCCTATGGGTGCTTTAAAGACTAAATGAGTTAATACATGTAAAAGCCTTAGAATAGCTCCTGAAACATATAATAAGTACTCAGCATATATTAGCCAGTTACATGTTACTTAATGTAACTTGTGTGGTCCTCATAAACTTTTCAAGTCATGTAATCTATACAGACAAATAATGTAAAGCCATAGAGGCAAAAGTTTGAAAAATACAGGTATGTGTATGGGAAGTGTACTTTGTAATTTCTCCAACACTTAAGAGCAAATTAAGTTGTTTGTAAGCATAAATTTATAACAAAGGTGAATCAATCCCTTTTTTCATGTCTAGGATAGTTAGAAAAAATCTTTTTTCCTATTCACTGAAGAGTAAACATAATAGAAAGCAAAAACATTGGGACTTGGGGTCAGAGAACGAGGGGGTTCTCAGATGATTTGGGATAGTCCCTGGACCACTATGCACCTCATCTGTAATGTTGGGACAATATTATCTCATAGAGTTTTGTGAGGATTAAGTGTGTAGCATGAAAGATCCAGTCATGGTATGTGGTGCACTGGTATTCAATAAATGTTAGTGGAATCCAAATTAATCTTCCTAGATATCTGTCACTGGCTTTCAAAATTGGGTCATCCTTTTCCTTGGAAACTACTATAAACATAATAATTCTGGATTTTTCTAGCTACCAGACAGTTCAATCTTATGTTGTTCTATAATTTTTTAAAACTTTTCAGGTGAGTTTATTCTTTCTTTACATTAATTATACCACTGATAACCAAGGGAATGGATTTTTTTAAAAAACTACATCATGTGAGTTACTAGATAGATGATGAACCATCTGTTTTGTTTTCTTTTAGTGCTGATTCTGTAAGGTGACTTCTGATTCTATTCTTAACCTCTGGCATTATATCATATCTTTTGGAGGTTGTGAATGTCTATGCATCAATAATACCCACAAAAGAAAATGTAGTTACAATAATATGATTGGAAGTCAACTTAAAATTTACCTGGTTTTATTATAATTTCCATTGTAGTGATTAGGAAACTGAAGTTCACACAGACCAAGTAACTATAGCATGAAGCAGAAACAAACCTAGTAATCATCTAACAAAATGCTTTAATTTTATGTATTTGGAGGGCTGGAGATTCATTGTGGTGAGATACAGAGATGAGCTCTTGGGAATCATGTCTCCTAGTCCAGTGCTTTCCCAGCAACTTTACTGTGATTTTGTAAGTCATAAATTTGATATTACCAAATGAATAATAAACAATGTTGATACCTAATTGCTGATTGAGAAATTGCTGATATTCAAACACTATGTTTGAATAAGGTCCCCCTATGAAGGCATTGGTCAGGATTTAGAGTTCTTGGCTATAAAATGAATTATGAAATTAAGACATTTTGATTTGGACAAAAGGTGACTTTACTGTGACAAATCTTCAGTTGATTCCAATAATCTTTGTGTCCTTTTTAGACTTTTCCTTTTATCTTGAGTCTTAAAATCCAAACAAAGTCACTGGAATAACAAAAGAATGAAGTAAATTCTTGGATAGATTTGAAGCTCCATTTGACTCCTTATATGGACAAACCATTTTAAAGCTCACATCTGTCTTTGGACAAAATGAACAGAAAAATGTACATTAAAGCTGATGAAAGTATATTTTCACAAAAAAAGATTTGATGTTGTTTTGCCAACATAGACACTGAGAGGAGGTATGTATTTAAATGTGAAGGATTTATACCTTTCTTCCTTTTCCTGGAAGTGAATCATTTTTGAGGATTTTTTTTCTGAGCATTTTTTTCCCTAACAAAATGCTATTAGATCAGAACTTACCAATCAACGTTTGTCAACTCTGAAGCAAGCAGAGTAGAATATACTGTGGACAGATTGTTGAGACCTCACCCTGGTTAAAATGAGTTGATTGTTTAATCATCTCATATATTTGTCATTCTCTTTGGCTCAAGGGCCTTATCATAAAACCAAGGGAAATATGTTTACTCCAGCAGTTCTCATGAATAATTTTCCTAGCTTGATTCCTATTTTAAAAAGTGAATGAGACAAGTACCTCTTTTTTGGATACTAATTTTAACTATTATAACTCTGAAAAGGGATGAGGTAGAAGTGAGACTTTCACAAAGGTGTTTAAACAGTTATGTGTTTCTTCTTTGTAGTAAAGAAACTAAAAAAGAAAAATGAAAAAGCAGATTATTTGCCAAAAGTGTTTGTCAGTAGATTGTTGCCAAAGAGCTGCCTGTAATGTTGGAAATATTGCATGATTGTTGTAAATCTGTTCCAAGCCTCCTTACCTTGACTCCCCCGTCCCTGCCAGGTTACCTATGGTGTTGTTTGTTAATTGCCTGAGAGTGAGAAAGGAGATTGTGATGAGGGAAAGGAATAGAAATAAAAATGTTTTCTTTGCAAAATAGGGAGTTTCCATTCAGTATGTCCCTTTGTATGTATATGAAAGGAAATACATTGGAAGACCACAGTGAATGACCTCCGGGTGTTGAAAAGGAATCACTGATTATTTCTAATAGAAAATCCCTATATCTTTTAAATCATCTGGTTAATTTTCTCTTTAGGTGCCACGGTACAGGAAACAACACTTAATATATAGCATCTGTTATCCCCAAAAGGCATGGAATGATATATAAAGAAAGTTTAAGAATCATGAATTTCTTCTGCTTAAGCCCCAAAGTGTATCTATATGATAATAGCCACATGGGAAAGAATCAGCCACAATCTTATTTTTATTTTGTAGTGTTATGTCAAATGTCCAGTTGGATTTTCTTCAGGCTGGTTATTTGGCCGCTATGAGTGGAAGATGGGGGTGGGAGTGACTGCTGGGAGGTACAGGTCATTTCATCCTCATCTTGAGCAACATGTGGTAGTAGAGGCTCATTGACTCTATTTGTTTGAGCCATATGAAATTGCTGTTTTTATTAGTTAAAATAAAACTAATGCAGTTTCATATGCTGTAACATGCTGGGTAATAGCGAACACCTACAATCTCAATATTCATTAATTTAACAAGTATTTATTGACTCCTGCCTTAGATAAGACAGTGTGAAAGGCCAAAGGCACTTCTAAAGCCCCAGGGCCTGGGACTAGTGTGCTCTTCTTTCTTTCCTCTTTGATTGGTTCCTGCTAGTATTTTAAGACTGGGCTCCCGATCACTTTCTCTGAGAGTCAACATTTTGTTCCATTATTTTTTTGCTCCACAGAGTTTCTGATTTTTACAGAAGTGTGATTAACTTGTATATATACTTTTTGTCTTACCTTTTCATTTACCAAGAGAAAAATATTTCATATCATAAAATTTTCATAACTATATTTCAAGGGCTATAAAATATTTCTTTAAGTGGATAGTTTATTAGCCATTCCTGTATCTGGAGGACATTTAGGTAGTTGGGTTACTGTCTTTGTACATACAGTTTTTTCTGTTATTTCAGGCTATTTCCCTAGGATAGAGTCCCTGAAGTGGAATTACTTGGTCAAAGGATATGGACATAGAAAAGTCTCTTGATACATGTCAACTGGAAATAGCTGTATTTTTAATACTGCTTGATATATGAAGTTTGACTCCTCATCAGTTACAGGATATGTTAAAACTGTTAGAATGACTTGCTTACATGGTGGTCCAAAAATGTATTCAATGACAATGTCATAGTCTGGATAAAGGAAAAGGTTTGGAGTTGCTGGTATCAAGAGAACCACTAACTTTTCTCAAAGGGAATGGCCTTTGAATAAGCTGATAGCAAAAAGAAAGACCAAGTTCCTGATGCATATGAGATTTCTTAAAGTTCTGTTTGTAATTATTTTGCCTTGAAGAAATGAGGACAAAGGAAACGAAGTGTCAGCCTATGTTTGGGGAATTTTCTAAGGAATAAATTACAATTTTCACACTTTGGGCAAGAAGAAGTAAAAGACAGAACACGTTTAAGTTTTAGAGTATATGCTTTGGCTTAAAATATGAGAAATTGGAGACAATTTAGTACTGGTCAATAATATCTTTCAAGCCCATTAAAAAATTTCTATATATTTACTATAATGTATCTCCCTAAATAAGATAAACAACTGAATACTGATTAGACTCTACTTCTCTGGGTCTAAGGAGAAAATAAGCTAATGAGAAAAAAGTCCTACATCTGATGTCAGAGCATTGGGTGAGACGGGCAGTGGGGAGCTCATGGAGAGTGAATGAGACCAGCAGATCAAGGTGTGACTGCTGTGTGTGTTGACCATCTTGCTTGTTCAAATGATGCTCTGAGACCATCTTACCCTAGAATCCAGAAACAGGACTCAGCAATAATCAAGCCGTGGTTCAAATTGGGGTCATTAGCAACACATGGATCACAGCCGCAACCAGCAAGGGACAATGCCTGGACAATGGAATGCCTTGCCTTGGGACCAGGGTACAGCTTAAGACGTCAATCGTTGTTGAAGCCTCTTGGAGCCATTTCCACAGGAGGCAATAGAGTATGATGGTTTGAAGCATGGACTCTGGATCCAGAGAGTTTAGGTTAGAAAGTGGGTGTCACCCCTTACTAGCTGTGTGACCTCAGATGAGTTACTTAATCTTTCTGTGCTTTAGTTTACTCATCTCTAAGATGGGGATAATAATAGTTCCTGCTTCAGGAATGTTGTGAAGATTAAGTGATTTAATCTATACTAAGTGCTTAGAATAGTGCTTGGAATGTAGTAAGTGCTGTTTATTTTTTTCCTCCCAATATATTAAAATAAACAGCCACATAGGATTACAGAAAGCTTTTATTATATTTAAAATGTGTTTATTTAAGAAATTCACCTTTTACACAGTGGCTGTGTAGACAGGTCATTTGAGGATCAAGTCAAAATCTAAATCCAAGGTCTTTTGTAGTGTAAGATATGACTAATGGGCCTCCTGGAGCACCCATGGAAGGCCTTGGGGGCTATGCCACTACTTCCTTCCTGTGCGACTAGGCTGATTAAATAGGTGTCTCTGCTTTCTTAAGGAGCTGGTATTGAGGGTGCTCCACTCAACTGAATCATTTGTTGGGCTAGGGAGCAGCTTTAATAAGGTATCTCTGCCCCTTCAACTTTTCCAGCTACTTTAGCGCAACCATTTAGAGCAGAAAACATTGTGGAGGCTCCATGCATTAGCACCCTTGAGATCTAGATTGCTATATGGTGTGGAGCACTGAGCTCAGGGCCAGGGAGAAAAGCTGTCAAAAAATTGGGATCATTCATGGAAAATTCGGTGTTCCTGGTGCCCTGACACTGTGTGGTTGAATGGAAGATCAGACACTGATCACAGATGTGTAAAAGAAGACAAAGGGTTTCTTTTGTTTCCACTGTGGTCTGAGGAAACTGAAGAATCAAATATTTAACAATAGCATCCACCCCAGGCTTTGGAATGTTTGGAGTAGCTATGCTCGAAAGTGTCCAATTCTGGGTTAAAGTAGGAGATATTACAGGCCATTGCCATTTTTTTTTTGTATTTGAAAGAATACAGTAAAACATTCAAACCTGTCAACGTGGTCTTTGCTGAGGTGTAGAAGACTTCAAATCTCAGGCAGACTTAAAAAACTCCCTGGGCATTAAGGAGAGTAGTGCCTGAAAAAAAAAAAAAAAGAAGGGTAGTGAAATATGGGCCAAGAAACCCTGGGCATTTTCAATATTCCAGAGACCAGATTCAAGGACAGGTGTGTTATTTCATCTCTGAAACATGAACACCTAGAGTTTCAACAAAGAATTGCTGTTAACTTAGGTCACTTGTTTGTGCCTGTAGCAAACTTAAGACTTTTTGCTTCTTTTAACAATTCAACTATTATGTAAACTATTTTTATAGCTTCCCTCCTCTTGTATCATCATTTTTCTTTATTTTTCAGTAGTAGTATCTCATAATAAGGTATCTAATTAAGAGATGCCAAAAGTAACTTTGATCTTTTTTTTGATAATATGCTGACATATCAAAAGATAAAATTTGTAAACAATGTTGGCTTTTTACTTAAATTATATCTTTTGACAGTAAAATGGACTCCTCTAGTAGATCTGAGAGATATAATATTAGCTATGTGAAAAGAAAATCAGCAAAATGTGCATTGAAAAGATTTATTAAAATTCATGGCAAAACTCACTGGGAGTGAGTCAAATTGGAAAATATCGTTAAAACTATAGCAGAATGTGCAGTATGCCTCTAAGGGGTCATTTTTTTGAAATCCTTCTCTCACACGCATGCCATATACATAGATTTTTACCTGCTCCAAGTAAACTTGAGCTTACAGAAAGCATGTTCAGTCTCCTCAAAAGAGAATTTCTGCATTATTCTTGAGAGTTATTTTTACTTTTGTCTTGCATGTGCTCTTGCCAGGTAGTTCTTCCAGCTGCTGGAATCACTCAGCTGGCGGGCTGCTTTGTATCTGACAGGAGGAGTAACGACACAACCTTGGAGATAAGGACTAGTTTGAGCAATTGTGGAAGATGCTGTGAAAGATTAAAGACAACTGGAGGATTTGCTGGAGCAGCATGAAAAATAAATTACCCGAGTGAAATAATGATTAATGAAGCCACTCTTAAAAAATCAGCTAAAACTGTTAGAGAGTGTTCTTAAATCCTTACAGGAGTGCTTCTCTTTTTCAATTTGTGTACATCGGGAAATATAACATTACTTATACTTTAAATTACTAATTTAGAAATAAACTTATTAGACACTTAAAAAATATTGAAATATGCTCTTTACCACTGAAAGATTCTGATTTCATTTCTTAAGCCTTGCCAACAGGCTTCTGAAGTATGAAATTTTCATGGTAATATAAAGAATAATTTAATGTATTGTCAAAAATTATCCTTGAAGTTAATAATGCAAGTAAATTGGTATCTGTTAACTTTTCTCCATGGACTATATTATTTATACAAAAAGTACAACCTGTAACATATTTTATCATCGGATCAACAGAAAGCTTTGTTCATGGGAAATGTAAGCAAAAATTGTGCAGTCTGGAAATACTTCACTTGAGCACATTTATAGAAAAATGGAATTTCTGGTCTTAGGTCAGTATCATATAGTTTAATTTTGGTGAGGGCAAAGGGACCAGCAAGTGGCTGAACTTTGGTGTGTAAGTTGGTCTCTGTATACTTTCTAAACATGCAAAGGAAGAGAAAACATGTTTTAGGAAAATAAAATGCTCTTCCTTTTCTAAATGCTGTGTTTCGTATTAAAGTAATTTATCAAGAAACTGTAGGTTGTAAATGTTTAGCTTACGACTACAGCAAGGGCCTCAACTTGAACCCAAGCGTATCTGAAAGGCTTGTCATGTACTTGTCTGCAGACCATTTGTAAGAAGTCCAAGAGGCCTCCTGAGAAGGTGTGAGTCATGGTAAGGAAGGGTCAGTCATCCTGAAGCAGAGGAAAGGCTGAGGAACAAAGACCTACATGCTGGGGAGGGGTACATGTGTTTTGCTCATCTTTTTCTTCTATGTACTTTTATTTTTCCTGGGGATTGTGCCAGATCTCAGGGGATAAAACTAAAAGTTAAACCATGGTAAGAGAGCTTTTCCACTGTTTTACTGAAATGAGATACTAGGGAGCATAACATGGCATCACTTTTGTGATCCAGGTAGCACAGTGGGGGAAGAGCAATTTGTGTGTGCAGTGCCCCACTCCTGGACGGGGCTGAAGGCATGCTGAATCCCAGGAAGGGTGCTCAGAAGAGGTACCCTCTCCACTGCAGTAGAGAGACCTCTGTGTAGGGAGACATCATGAACACTTGAGACTGCTCCAACCTTGACAGGGTGCAGCTCTGTTGGAGTTCGTGCCTAAGGGCACGGATGGCTTGAGAGGTTGAACTGGCTTTGAAGAGTTCATTGCCTTGAGCATGGTAGGAGGTGTCATTTATCCCAGGAGTAGGAGGAGAGGTAGTGTGAAGGATTCCATGGGGGAGTTAGGGGAATGGGATTGTGAGTCTGCTGAAGAGATCCATCAGGGACTCCCAGTCTGGTAAGTAGGAAACAGAACTTGGGAGAGACAGCATAAAAGTAAAGAATAAAATGTTTTGTGACTAGTATCCCTACATATGTCACTCAAGCTCATGTAGCTTCTAATGTTCTGTATTATGATCATTTTATATTTCTGAAAATAAAAATGAAGAACTTATTACTTGGTAATAAAGACTGTAATTGTCATTCTCTATTGGATGGCCACCACGTGTTAGGGAATATCAACATTTCCTGAAATGGAAGTGCTTCGACTGTTAGTGTGGTTTGTCCCTGAAGGCCAAGATGAGCCCACGTCTGAAAGGCTGGTGGAGAGACAGTTGAGATTCTTAAGGCTGTCCAGGGAGGTCTTCTGTGTGCGGATAGTCTTTCAGACAGCTGTGTCCTTTCTGTGTATACGTTTCTGCTCTGTGCGGCCACCTCATTTCTACTAAGATTGCTTCTCAAATCAGGGACTTCACCTGCTCTAAGAGCAGATGTGTATTGTCTCTGGAATGATTCAGTAGGATCATTTTACCTATTTGATAGATGGGAAAACTGAAACTCATAGGAGTCAATCAAATTGCTAAAGTGAGCAGCAAGTAGGTGTAGAACCTTGATTTAGGCCCAGATCCATGTCTTTCCACAGCCAATGATCTGTAAAGTGTTCTCTTGGGGCACATCACTACATCCCATTGTCGGTATGGGTAAAGGACCTTAAGCATTCGAGGTTTACTTTTTAGCGAAGTTCCCTCACTAAATGGTAGAATGCGCCCACAGTATTTTCTCAGATCCAGCAAGTATGATGCAGAGGAAGAACAGCCACATAGCTAAATCATAAATCTAGTTCTCCAGTTTGGCAAATCTTTAGTCATGGTTTATTCCCTTGACTCAACCTCACATCTAACTTTGTATAAAAACTGTGAAGGTGACTTTTTAGTCCTGAGAGAGAACATTGCCTCTCACAGAGGCCTGTTTCTTTATGAAGCAGAACTACGTGAGATTTACCACAAACATGGAGAAATATGGACCCAAATTTGGTTTCTTGCTAAGTCCAGCTCTTAGGAAAATCACTTTGTTCTTGATGTTGTTATATTTATCTATATACGAACAAATGGAAAAACTGTATAAAAATTATACATGGGTATTGTCTGTTACATGGTTTTCTACATGGGTATATGTGTGAAAACACATCATTATTAACAGGAGAAATTGTGGGAAAGAAGATTGAGTAAGAATAGAAAGTGATTCATACTTGGCTTTGGAAAATTTAGAGATCCTAGTGCATAACCAAGTATTGTTTCATCTCGTTATTTAGTGTCAGGAGTGTGATTGTCACTGACTGACTATAGTGTGTGAGGCAAACAACATCCCTTATTCTTTGTTTGTACTCTCTGTAGTCTCCTGGTGTAGTGCAAGCAGAGTAGACAACCATAAAATTGTTTCTGTATTGAAATACATACTTACAACTCACCTAGATCTTAATCCCTGCTAAGGCATATGTTCAAAAACCACCTCTTCTACATCCATTTTATTTGACCTCCAAAGTGACCATGTGCAGGAAATAAAGTTATCTTCCCATCCTGCAAGGCTTGGACCAAGTGTTATCTTTCCTAGGAAAGCTTTGCACTTTGGGCTAGATGCATGCTCTCTATTTTCTCTACACACTGAATTTGAGGAATTTATCTTATCATCTTAAAACTGCTTTAATTTGTCTGTTTTCTCACAGCACCTTAACCAAGTCCTACCTCTGCATAAAAGGTGCTCAATAAACGTGTGTGAATGACTGGTCCTCACGATCCTTTTTTAAAGTGGAAGTATACCCACTTGCCCATGGAAACATTTTTAAATGGCCAAACTTGCCCTGCTTTAATTTGGAATCTCTAAAAGCCATTAGCTCTGCCTTGAATAAAATGGGAGATAACTCTTAAAGTGGGAACCATAGAAATTAAATCCAAGTCTTTAGTTTGACCATGTTACTGTTACTGGGATATTACATATTCCTACCTTGGTTGGCTTCTTCCATTCTAGAAGGCTTTGGGAGACTTCATATTTTGTGTATGTGACTGAAAAAAAAAAGAGAAGTCAACAGTTCTCTCCATGATGTATAAATATGACATTATTTATTTGATTCTATAGCTGCTTTGTAAAAGGACTGTTGCTGTTTTTATACCTAACAAGTGATAAGACTACTTGAAAAATGCATTTTTTTCCTCTTCTTCCCTCCTATCTAGCTGGTCTCCCAGAACCTGTGGGTCTCCATTGCTGTCGTGACACATTGCTTAAGGCTGAGCTTCCCTGAGTCTTTGGAATGTTGATTCTCTCCTTTCCTTTCTTATTTTTAAGATAATAAAAATGTGTCTGTTAATAATGGAGATATTTCTTAACAGAAATATTAAGATAGATGATATTTCCTGTATGGTTTATTTTCCTGAAAGTGTCTTCAAGTGGGTACATTCTTTGGCTCTGTTTTTAACATTTATGAGACATTTAAAAACTGTATTATCATGGCTCCTCTCTCAAGTATCTGGATGTTACCTCTGAACTGCTGAAATGGTTTCCTGAGTTTGTATATAGCTCAGGCCTTTGGCCTATAAAGCACAATAGAAACATACAATTTTGGTTCTTAGTAGAAGTAAAATGTGTATTTCTATAGCTACATTCTATGCACTGAGAGAAGGGAGTCTTCTTCATTTAAAATAGCTAGTAATCACAATTGCTAGAATTTTTCTGAAACACGGCAATGTGATAAGTTCTAAAGAGTTGTGTTGGTGTAGCCTGCTATAGTTATGAGTTATAACTCTTAATCCAAATGAAATACAATTTTATTTAGGGTAGATCTGCAAGTGGGAGAATGACTATTAATTCTGCAATTCCAAAATAACTAATGTACTTGGTTTGTAGCCAGGTACACTGAGAGTTCTGCATTTAAGTACTCTTGTGGGAAATACAGAGAGACTTTAACATATGGATCCTCAGAAGAAAATGCAACTGTTCCATACAAGAAGTAGTGAGTTATTCTTAGTACGTTTTAATGTGTGGTTGACGATATATTTTTGAGTAGTGCCATTTTTAACACATGACAATTTAAGCCAAAGATCTTCATTTCCTGGGGTAATTTTAATAACTCACCCATTCATATGGCAAGCATACAGTGAGGATTGATGGTATAGTCCTGTTCTTGATTTGATGAGAAATGCAAGGAAAGTAGGAGCAAGATCTGTCTTCATTGGATTTATGGTATTGTTAGCAAATAAAACTGATGTGTGTGTGTATATAGGACATACGTAGGACAAGTAGAAAGCAAATGGCACTGCATGTTAATGTATTAAAAATCCACATTGACTCTCTACTGTGCTTTGATGTAGGACAAGGTTTTGCTGTACCTGCCCTGGAGGAGATCACAGTCTAACGGTGAAGTGGGGGGAGGTAGATGGGGTGGGAAATGATCAAGGGATGAGTCAATTATGACTTGTCATGAAAACATTGTTGACACAGGTACGAGTCCCACCTCTGAGAACTATGGAAGGCTTCAGGGAAGAATGGGAGTTTGAAGAGGTTCCTGAAAGAAAGTGTAGCCAAGTGTAGTTCAGTTGGGAACATGGAGAGGACAAAGAAGAAATGAGTCACGGGAGGTCAGAAAGCCTCCTTTGGGAACCGAGGTACATCTCACAAGAAGTTTATATATCACAATGACTGCTTATGGTTTATATCATTTGCTATATGCATGTCAAAGAGAGAAAGCTGAGAAGGGAGATCAGGCAAGAAAATACTTACAGGCAAAGTACAAGATGTAGAAATATGTACACATAAAAAGAGTTGTCCATTTAAATGTGGGTTCCTTTACTAAAAAGAGATAAAATTAAATGGATTTAGGGATGAACAGCATCTGACTGAAGGGTTGGATCAAATGAGAAATGAAATCTGATTGAAAATTGTACCACATTATGTGGATGATAGTTATGTGGGCGAGGCAGCATAACATTTTATTAAGTGTGCAGTCTGGGTTTGAATCATGGCTCCATCACTTTCTGGCTGTGTGGCCTTGGGAAAAATTATTTACCTTTTCTGTGGCTTAGTGGCTTCATCTATAAAAAAGGGGAAGTAATAGTTTCTACCTTACAGGTTTGTTATGATGAATTAAATGAGTTGGTACTTTTGAGTGCTTAGAATAAGCCAGGCACATTAATATATATGAAACAAAAAGATATTCATTAGGTAATAGAAAACTATTATGGGTTCTAATGTACAGGGTGATATAATAAAATAATGTGTGAGGAAGATTATCCTGGTGGTAATATGCAGGGCAGGCTCAGATGAGGGAAATTCCTGGAGGCTGGAAGATGAGATGGGACAGAGTTCATGGGTATTGGGATAAAGGCAATGGGGCTTGGAGTAGGGTAGAGAATAGAAGACATCTTTCAAAGAAAGCAAGAACTTTTAGAAGTTGGGGGTGGGCACAGGGATATGAATAGTTGTAGCCAAAGTGACTGAACTGTTGGGGGTTTGAGAGGCTGAGAAAAGTGTGGTGCCACAGACAACAAATGGGGGGAAGTTAGGCATGGACGGGCCTCAGAGCTTAGTAATGAAATCTATTGCACTTAGCCTGAATTTGCTCAAATAATAATAATCATTAGCTAGAATTTCATCTTCCTTTGTGCTTTTGTGCAATTCTTTTGCTATCTGTTCTAGGAAAAATTCAGGATGTCAATGTTCTTTGAATGGAAAGCAAATTTTAAAAGAAGGGATTCCTTATTTAAAAATATGTACTTCTCAAGCATTTAATTAAACCAAAAGTAAGACAAAAATAAGGACAAACTTAGCTTTCTAATCACTTGGAATTTTAGAGAATAGAGTTGAAAAATTATTTCAGTTGGGAATAAGAAAAAATATCATGAAACAACATAAAGCAAAACAAAAACTAGGTCAAGAAATGACCCTGAGGCAAAGTCTTGAATCTTTAAGGTCATCAGGTCAGTGCACTTTAAAAACTGTAATTACAGCTCTTAATTCTTCAATAGGCTTACTGTGTCATGTTAAGGTTATTCACTCCCATATACCATAGCCCATAATGTCACTCGAGGTATCCTTATGGCTTCTCCAGGTATTAAAGAAGCTTGATATGTTTTTGTTTCATTAATCTTTTCTCAGAGGCCAGTGATGAGTTCATCTGACTCTTTTCCATCAAGCTGAAAATTGTTTTCAATTAAAAACTCATCCCTACAGATGGTATTAGCATTAGAAGGGGCCCATTCTGTCTAAAATAACAAATATTGGGATACTTCAGGAATTGCTCAATAAATCATTGGAAATAGAATTGACTAAAAGATTTCAGTTTGTGTGTGTGTGTGTGTGTATGTGTGTGTATGTGTTTAAAGCAAGTAAAAGTTCAACTGATGAGAATTCGGCCCATATGCTTTATTGTTGCTAGAATGGATTCATTTCACCTCAATGCCTAGGCAATTTTGTTGCACATTAATGTGAAATATTGTGAATGTTTTAACCAAACTATCAATTATGAAATACTTTATCTAAAACATTATGATTACAAAGGCGATAATACAAACAGTTTAAGCCAGGAGAGCATGCTCTGTTAAAGAGGGCTAGGAAGACCATTTATTGAATAGTATGGATTTCTTCCAAGCCCCCGTGTGCAGAAAGCATGCAATGCGTGAATAATTCATCTAGAAATTCTATCGTGAAGTTGTATCAGTTACCACAGTAAAATCTGGCCATGGAGGAGGAAAATACATCAACATCTGTGACAGGCTCTATGGAGAGACAGTGGCAAAGCCTTTCAGGCACCAGGAGCAAAGCAAAATATAATAAATTCACTTAAGTGTCAAATTTGTGTCGGCTGAATAATGACACCATATGTCTGGGTTGCTATGTCACCATAGGCTGCTCTGAAAAAACACATGGTTTTGTAGAAACGGCTGTCAGCCAGGGGAAGAAACCTCTCTGGCTACTGCCTTTCTGTCAAAGAAAACAGAGACTGCCTGATAAGTGCAGAGTCTGATTAACAGAAATGATTGTTTTTATTTTTGTTTGGTTTTGTTTTAACTAATTTGTCAGCATTTAGAGAGAGCTTGCTGTTTGGATGTGGATGTGCATAGTTAGAGAGGCTGTTTTGGTTATGTGCCTTCAAATCCTCCAAATGATTTGGAGCAAAGCTTTGAAACTCATCAGTTGGCTCGCTCTGCATGGGTCTGAATGATACACTTTGTCTTGCGACAGCTCTCTGAGAAACTCTCCTCGCAGGATTTTACAGGCATTGTCTCACTGTCTCCACAGTGTGCCCAGAGGAAGCAAGGACTCAGATGCTATTTTATTTCAGGGCGAACTAAGACACAGAAAGGCTACGGTCACGTTAGCCCTTAGGAAGCATGATTCCAGAGATAGCTCACCCTTCTTTATGCCTGGCAGCTGGCATTAGACCAGGCGTGCCAGACACTCTTTATGGGAAGGAAGTTTTGTCTTTTTCTCCTGGGCCTCTGCCTCCTTTCTTCTGGCGCAAACATGGCTGGTCGGGTGCCCACATCATCGCTGCTTTGCACTCCAGAGGTGCCGTGCCTCCCTTTCAGCAGCCATGTGGGTGGAATTCCACAGACTGTGTTATGGGTTGCTGCTCCGGAAGTCTTCCTGCTCGGACACAGATCCCATAGCATGGGGAGTTATGTCCTGGGTGCCTGCTCTAAAATGCCAGGGGTGCTGCAGAGCACACCCTCCCGCACAGTGAAGCCAGCAGTCCCATCTCAGCTACATGCAGCTGGCTTTGTCTGTGCTGTGGTTTCCATGAGAATTAGTCCAATACTTCTTACATTAGATTGTGGCAAAGATAAAGCGCTTGGAATGGCTTATAGTTCATTTTAATCACAAGGGCATAGGCAGGGCCAAGGAAACTGTGAACCGATCTGTTAAAAGGAAAATTCCTTTATATCTATCTCTAATATATATATATATGTTTCCCATATCCGAGTCTTCCCCCAAAGAATTTAAAAACACTAACTTTAAACAAGCACCATTTTAAGAGTGGTTCCCAACCAAACGGTGAATATCTGAATCACCTGGAGATTTTTCCAAGTTTGCCTCTGGTTGTGTGTAGGAACTCACAGAGACGCTGTTCTCTGGATCTGGAGTACAGCCTGGGGTTAAAAAACCCCTCCCCCAGATGAGTGTGATGTGAAGTCAATGATTCTTCAGAGGGTTGCTCGTGCCCTAGTTCCTCTAGCCTGGCCACTTGGGAATATGAAACATAAAGTGCAAAGTGAAACAGATAAAAAAGATTTGTGGTTTCCTGACCAGACAGAGGTGTTTCCCATTCAGCAGTGTAAGGTAAGGAAATGGAGAAGATAATATAAATGCAGCAGTTCAGACTGAATCTGAAAAATGGAGTTTAAGGAATGTAAAGGAAGCCTGGGGAGCAGCCACAGCCAGGATGTTTCTGATTGATTCCCTTGCTCCACCACCTCCAAGTAGTATCCCAGTAGTTTGAGGCAATAACCCAGTTCTCTATTGGCTCCCTTACCCTCTCTTGGTATAAGAGCCTATGCAGAGGAAAGGTGCCCGCAAATTCAGAACAGGAGCCTTTTTCTCCACTTCCTTGAGCCTGGGCTGAGCCTGTGACTCCTTTAATCAATAGAAGAGGTCAGAAGGGACACTGTTGGTTCTCAGCCTATGCCTTTGGAAGGACTGGACGTACACTTCTCCTATCTTACAACACTAGCCCAGATCACACGGAGAGGCTGCATTCAAGCATTTTGTTCAACAATCTTAGCTGAGCTTCTAGCCAAGAACCAGTATCAACTGTCGGCCACGAGAGTGAACCACCTTGGGCACTCTATCCCATTGAGCCCCACATGACTGCAGCCCCCGTTAAATTCACATGGAGCAGAGCTGAGCCCAGTCAGCCCACAGAATCACAAGAATTAACAAAACAGTTGGTGTTTTATGCCACTAAGTATTGGAGTAGTTTGTTATGCAGCAGTACATAACTCAGCAAAGGGTCACCATACTTTCTAGTCCATACCAGTCCGAAGGTAAAAAATTGGATTGCAATTACAATTTTAATATGGTGTGTTTGGTTGTACCATCACCTACTTTGTGATAACTCCATTCCCTTCATGTTCTTCCTACTTAATTTCTCTAAGGGGTATATCTTTAAGTGGACCTTTTGGCCATCCTGTGGCATTGGCTATTTTTTTATTCTTACTCTGATGACATCTTTGCTTTTTCCAACTGACACTAACAGCCTGGCCCCTCATGTCTGTGAAAGCAGCTTTTGATGGCCACAACTAGGAAGATGACCATGGACCTGCAGATGCCCAAAGGTGAAGGCCCTGCAATCTGTAACAAGGTATCATGTCCATTACTGGTGAGGCTACTGGTGCCATTGTGGCTGATGCTTTGGATTCACAAATTTCCATGGAGATTGTAGGAAACAGTTCATTATTGTAATTGTGACATAAGTGCCACATCCTTGTACTTAGTAATTGCTTTTTCAGTTGAAATAAAGTTAAGTCATGCTGTTTAGAATCTGTATTATTTTTTGATGGGGAGTATTAAAATAATCTAAATCAAGAACCCTGCATCAATATTGCTAAAGTTGAAATATTTAGCCTAAAAAAATACTGGCTAGACAGATTATTATAATAGGGTCCTGCTGGGGATGCTTCTCAGCTGGGTTTTCCTCAGCAGGAATTCATGCTTTATTTGGGTGAGCTAAAGTATTTGACTTGCTTTTTAGTTTTCAATAATAAGAGTAGAAGAAGAAAGATTTTCCTGTTCAGACTTCAATGATAACAACATCCCAGCTTAACAAATAGGAAATATGGTATTTAAGAAACAAAGATTGGAAATCCAGAGGGAAATAGGTTTTAATATCTAATGTACTAATTAGGTACATGTTTGTACCACATTTATTACACCAATATCTTGAGATTACTTCTGGGAAATAGTTATATGTACTTCCTTTTCATCTGTTTTAAAGGGACTGTGTGTTGCTCCAGGACTAAAGTTGAAACAGAAGTATAGGATCATTGATTGAAAATATGAAGACAAATATACATTTAATGATATGGGAAAATGAGAGGACAAGAGGGACTAAATAAACATTGAGCAGGAGGATATCAAGATGAAATTATCTTCTGAGATTATCTTGCAGAACAACTCAATTCTTTGGTATGTGGTTTTGGAAAATGGGAGGGAAGGAGAAAGTCCATGTTTCCTGGGTATCTGGGCATCAAGAGATTAATGAGAAAATGAAGAGGATCTTTATGCCTGAAACAGAACCCTCTTTGATGTTTTCCTTTGAGATACTAAGAAAAATAAGGTCAGAAAGGATTCTACTAACTATTAGGCTACTTCCTCCAGTAATGTGGTGATTGGACAATGATTAATCCCTTGTGACATTGATGCATTTTCAGCGTAATGAAACATCTTAGAAAAATTGATAAGTCAGAAAGAACAGACTTCTGAGGCTTTTACCCAAAAAAATAAAATTTGGGTCTATCTTCAGAAAGCTAAACACTAATGTTGGAAATTATTGCTAAATATTTTGAAAAGTGAATTGAGTTTCTCTGAGTTATGTTAAACTTGGTAATTTTCATAGCACAGTATAAATAGGTCCTTGCTTAGTTTACTTGGCTATTATTCCTTATAGTGAACATCTGGTTAAATTCTTATATACAAATGTGAAGGACTTATATTTTTTGACATACAGTTCTAGGAGTCCATCTAACACTTAGACCTCTCTTTAACCTGCCAAAAGATGCTCTGATAACTTTCAAATTTTGAGACTCACTTTGCCAGACACATTGGCAAGATGCCTACATTTGAAGAGTAGACCTTTTAGAAGTAGGACTCCATAGCCAATTTGGAAGATTTTGAATTTTTATTGGAACAATGAAGTTGAGTTCTAAACCCTTTTGCCACATGTTATAAATATTAACAATGAAGGTAATGTGGGTGGTGGAGATTCTTTTGAGACGGGGATTTCAACATTGGCTGCAATGATAATGAAGTCATTCACTGAGAAACAGAACAGGAGGTTGTGCTAATTTTATATTTGCCTTATTTCTCATGAAGAAAAAAGCAGTAAGAAATAGTTTCAGCATAGTAATCAAGTTTATAGAGTCAATACTAATGGACATAATGTGTTAGGCCAAATTACACAAGTATTTATAATTAGAAATTTCAAGGAGACCCATTGCTTACTTAGTATTAGAAAGGCAGACTTTATGGTCAGATTCCTTGGGCTTAAGCAATAGCTCTGTCACTTACAAGCTATGTGAACTTCAGGCATACAGAAGCAACTTGCCCAATTTTCTCATGCTAATGCCTGCTAGAATTATTAGTACTTAACCATGAAATAGTTGTGAAGATTTTAGTTCTTGGCCCACTATCTGGGGCAAAATACTCAGTGCTTAACAAATATTAGTTTTTGCTATCATCATCACTGTATAGAAAAAGTTGCCTTTGAACAAATTTATTCAGCTAGGAAGAAAAAGAAAAAATAATATATTTGTTAGAATTCTCTGATATATTTTAGATACTGGGAAAGAGGTTAAGGGAATTGAGAGACTTTTCACAATTATGCAAGTGACTTTAATGATTTACTTCTTAAATGAAAAAACTTATTATCCTTAATAGGTTGCCTAATGGTTTTTAACTCCTTTTATACCATTCTTTGAGTAGATACTGGGCCAAAATACCTCTTCTACTTTGCTGAACATGGAATGTTTTCTATCATCCCTTTCTTTTTATTACTGAACAAAAATTATTTCAATAGGGAAGATGTTCCATGAGCACAAGAAGCATTTGTGGTTGTAGAGCATCTTGCCTCTACCACCTGGCTGGTATCACGGGAGAATGGCCTGCAGCATTCAAGCCCAGAAGAATACAGTCCCAAATTTGGAATTAAGATCATAAAAAGTCACTTCTGAAGGCAAATGTAAAAAGAGAAAACATTATGGATGAACTTGATGTCTGCTCATCTGCCAAAGTAAGCCCTCTGGCTAGAGTCTATTTGTGCATTGCCCGCAAAGCTATTGTGTTTCCAAATTGCCATGGAGGCGGTGCAGGATGTCTCCAATTCAGTCAAGGGTCCTGGACTTTGTCCCTGAGTCCTGTCAAAGTCATCAAGGTGTTTTTTTGTTTTTGTTTTTTCAGAAAAGAACACTGCTTTAATCTGGTTATTGCCTTCTCATTTAGAAATGGTGGTGATTTACCCGAATTTTAGCAAGAGATTGGGAAGCTAATTTATCAGAGTGTCATCAGTGACTGAAAGACCATCCTTCCTGTCCTCCTGGAGAACTGTCCCTGGAAATGGAGTGGGTAGCACAGGTTATCATCCCTCGGTGGTACTTCCTATCAGTGTCACACTGGCACTGCACTCATCAAGCTGCTCTGAGTGTAATCTAGATTCCCATGTAACTTCTCTAGTGGAAAGAATGATGTGATCACACTCAAGAGCCTCTCTTAGCCTTTAGGAGTTATATTTATCACTGTGAATTAATAAATTGGTGTTTTGAATAAGTCTCATAGGTATTTGGCTAATGTCAGTTTTTAGAAGCCAATTACCCTAGGTGAAGAGAAGGAAACAAAAAAACAGCCCACAAAATAGTGCAGAGCAGAACACAGCATGGCATGGCTTCAGTGGGTGGACTTTTCCAAGATGCAGCCATGCATCTTGCAGAGTCAGTCATATGTGTTCAAGCTTGCTCACCTGTAACTTGGAGCTAGAAGATGGGGGAAATTAGCCTTCCTTTCCTTTGCTCTGCATC
The DNA here is from genome assembly GCF_040802235.1 of Manis javanica. Lineage (NCBI taxonomy): Eukaryota > Metazoa > Chordata > Mammalia > Pholidota > Manidae > Manis > Manis javanica. The sequence goes on from NC_133157.1 coordinate 158,933,815, forward strand.
TGCAGAGACGTACAGCACCACACTCCTGTCAGGCTAGGCAATACTCTGATTTCTTCATAAACTGGAAGAGAGTGGGAAGAAAGTAATTTGACTAGAGAATTGGCAGGTATAACAACTGAGATCCTGTGAAGTTTCCTAATCTCAGCTCCAGTTATGATGTCATTGGTACCACATCATCAAAGAAGACACTTGATTGGTGCTATGTTTTCTTGGCCCCCATCCAACTCTGTTAAAAACTGAAGATGAGTTTTTATTTCTTATGTCCCAATTCTTGGCAGATATCCAGAGAAATACACTACTGAAATGTACTTTCCATGTTTGTTTAAAGCCAGTGGGGTGACTGCAAGGAAATACAAGGCTGACTGCTAAGGAAATATGTCTGATAGCTGTAGAGAACGGAAAGCATGTAACAAAAATATGGCTAATATTTAAACCCATCTGCCTCTCCATGCTATTTGTTACTTAACATCTTGAATCTTAGTGTGGTTATAAAAACTCTTATGTTAGAAGAAACCAACTGCCAAAATTGTTAGGGCCCAGATAAAAAAAAATTAATTAAATGTATCCTGTTTGTTCTCATAAAATCTAAAGAAAATATCTATTTTTTTTTTGTTTTTTCATGTTTGACTTCATTCATTGAGAAGTATTGTTAAAGTCTATGTATCTTTTGAGAACCAGTTTCAAGTGAGTCATACTTTTCTTGCCTTAAAAAAAACCATCCAACAAAAACGCCAGCCAAAACACACCTTTGCTGACAGGAGCTGCCCTCTGTTTTACCTGTGGAAAATAGCAGCAGACTCTGAGCCCTCCCAACACATGCCCTCAGGCCCCAAACCTGCAGTCTCAGAAACCACTACTAGGAGATTTCTTTCCGCTCACACTCCTTGCCCTTTGCCAGCAATGTAAAGAAGATGAGCTACTTTATAAACTCCTGGCTACCTTTGCTCCTCCTGAAGTCACAAGTTCTTTGTTTATCTTTTCTTTTTGAACCCTGGGAAAAGCATATCAAAGTGATTCAGTCTGCCAGAAGTTTGTGCACTTAGGGACTGGCACTGTGACAAATGCCTGCAGAGAAGAGAAAAGATTTCTGTGTTTCTTAGTGTTATTTTCTCCCTTGAGATGTTTCCAGAGACTTGAAAGGAGGGCTGTGCCGAGGAACTGATTAAACTTGCTCGAATTAAAATCAAAAGGCGGTGTGAACAACCAGCTCTCTCTGCCTCCACTCCTGGCCCTGCAGCCCAGGTGACAGTGGTCACTTTTCACAGAAACTAGAGCTGGAAAAGATCAGCCCAGCCCTTGTACCCATTTACCTGGCAAGCGGGGAGTTGTTGCCTGTGGTCTCCATTGTTTATTGTGGTTGAACCTTAAAATATGCTTGAAAGTGCCCCAAATTCCCCTTGGGAGTTCTCGCCATAGATAAAAACTTGGGAAACTTGTTTGGCTAATTAACTGAAGATTTCTTTTGGTTAGGCTTGATTCCTTATTTTGAGACAGTCCTTGCCTCCTCTGTGTTTTGTGGCTTTATGAAATTATTCAGTTCTCCAGTTCCTCCACATCTTAAGAGGGGAATTCTAGCATTATTAAAATACTGTTTCGGAAAGACTAGCAAGCGATCACAGTAGCCATGATGACATGCAGGCCTTCAGATGTGGCTTTAGGAACTTCTCATTCATAACTTACCCCAAAGCTCCTGTACCTGCTGAAGATAGAGGTGGCACACAGTGGAGTTCCAGTCTTACCTACAATTCCCAGGACCATCTGATCCATTATCTCTGTGCCCTCTTATGTAATTACACATATTCCAGGTGGAGCCAAATTTTCTCCCTTTAGTGTTTTGTCCCCAACTATATATGTGAAGCAATGATCTGAAAGCCATCCAAGTGCTGACTTCCAAAAGGCCCTTGGTTTTGACACCACAATGGATGATGCTAAAGAGGTGGTTTAGTTGTTTTTAACAGAGAGAGAGAGAGAGAGACAGAGAGACAGAGAGACAGAGAGACAGAGATGGCAGAGTGGGTGATTCTAGCCTGAAAGTCAGCTGGGGTATAGACTCCAGGTATCTATATCCCAGTGGACTGAGAAGCCACCCAGGAGAACCACCGGCCTGAGAGAAGAAGGAACCAGGCAGGACGCCCATCAGGAACAGAGCTTGGCCATTAGTTGGGAAGACAAGATGATAATTCTGAGTATGGTCTGATATATTTAGGGGGCTGGGAATTAAAATTTAAAAAACTCTTCTGCTCAGAGTTTGCACTGCTTGATCACTCCCTCTGAAAGGTGAAAAGGGGCTCTTCCTCTGCTTCTCAGGTGTTCAGCACTGCTGAGTTGTCCCCCGGACCAGAGCAGTTCTGGGATGATGACACACTCCAACTGGAAACAGTTCCTGGTCTTTTGCAGAAGCAACTGGTATGAAGAATGGCTTATTTCCTCAGGGATTTGATCTGGGAGAATATAGCCTCTTGCTGCAGGCAGCCATCTTTTCATCACAAGACATCTGCAAATGAAGCTGTCAGTGAGGATGGTACAACTGAAAGACAGCCAGAGACATCATTTGAGCCTCTGGATTAATGTCCCTTCCTTCTTAAGCCAGTCTGATTTGGATTTTATGACCTTTACCACTCAAGTTTCCACAGGGAGGTGGATAGTGATGGATTGGGTCATTTTTTACTTGAAATTTGTCAGGGAAAACCTCTCTGAGCATCTGGAAGTGTAACATCAAGGTGCTAATAGTGTACCCTTTCCTGGAGATAGGATTAGAGGTGGTTGTTGAAAAAGAAACAATTATTTCTTTGTTAATAGGAAAATATTATATATATACAATTTCAAATTTACCCAAAGTTGTGAGACAGTCAACTGATCACACTGCTTCCTTGTCTCCAGCCACTCAATGTTCAAGGTATAGCATTTGTTCCTCTAAACTCACTAGGGTGGTTTGTGAGCACTCACAGATGTGCTTTCGTAGGTATGCACACCTCATTCATCTTCCTCCTATAAGGTGAGCTTTAGTCTTTTTTCCTTTAACTTGTTTTAGCATTTTTTCTAATCCCATATGTTTCTAAATTCTTTAATCTTGTGAGGTGAATTGCAGAGTTATTTGCCAAATAAAATAATGAATTTGTTGCGCTACCTGCAGACAGGGAGATGATGGTGACTAAAAGCCTCCAGAGGTACCACAGTAGAGTTGGGAGAACCAAAGACACCGGACTGAAGAGAAGTCAAGTGTGCAACCAGATTGGTTTTCCTGGCATAGTTACCTCCTAACACACATTCATCCATTCCCAGGAGAGGTGAAGTGGAATGCTCTATCTGAATCAAAGCCCCTTAGCTAGGCTAAGGCTTCACTTAGACCCAAGGCTGTATTTTTCTGCCATCTGGCAGCTGTGCCTCTGGGTAGGAGCGAGAATTGTGCACGAGAAGGAGAGAAGGGGAAAGCATGGGGCCCTTAAAATGAGTGAATTTACTAGCTACTCTGAATTGGCTTCCTGTATTTCATCTTGGGAAAAAAAATTCAGGGCAAGTGACAAAAAACTACTTCTGGCTTTCTGAATACCCTCAGGGGGAAAGGTTTCTAACCTTTCAGAAAGTCTTTCAAATTGAAACTGAAAGAGCATATGTGTGTGTGTGCTTTTGTGTGCTTCCGATACAAATGCTACTTTTAATGTCAGTTGCACATGGACTAAATTCCCACGAAGGTGGATCTTTCCATTTACGGTGGATCACAAGATGAATAATGCTAGCTGTCGAAATCACCCTGTCCACAGCACAGGGCCTCATGTTAACAATGTTGTACACTTAAAAATTTGCTAAGAGGGTAGATCTTAAGATGTGCTGTTATCAGACACGCATACAACAAATAAGAGGGTGAGAGGGAAGTTTTTGAAGTGGTGCATAGGTTTATGGCAAGGCTTGTGGTGATGGTTTCATGGGTGAATACTTATGTCTCAAATCATGAAGTGGCATACACTATATACAGCTTTTGGTATGGCAAAAAAAAAAAATCACACAGGCCTACCCTACTCAAAATGGAATTTTTATTCTTTTTCAATTTTAAAAATAGGGAGAGTTACAGTTGCTCCAAATCTACTGATCAGTGTATACTACAAGCAGCAGAAATTGGAAGAATGGGATGTGTGTGTCTAAACAGACACATGAGTATCTTTTCTCTAATATTCTTCTTGGGCCACATGTGCACTATTGATTCTATTAGATGATGTCTTATTAATATTTTGCTTCCAAGATTTTGGGAACTTTATAACATATCCTATTATTGTTATTATGAATTTTTAGACATAGAATATTTATGTCTTAAAGTACAGAGAACGGGGTAATAAACCACCATATCCCTGTCACTACGATTTCATACATATTTGCTTCATTTTTTTTAAGTACCTGAAAGTTAAACACAGACCTATAACCTGTAACATTCCATTTCTAAATAGTTACTTCCGTGTGCATCTCTAAAATATCTTCTATAATAACACTAACATCGTCACACCTATAAAAGTTAATAATTGTTATTAATAAGCAGTGACTTTTTTTAACTTTATGTAACAGTGGAAATATTTTACATGTTAAATTTCTAAGTTTATACCCAAAATCACCTAGAAATGTATTTCATTATCAACAGACAATAGTTGTACTTTTTACATTTGGTAAAACCCTGATACCACATTACAGAATGAAATAGTTATTGTGTTTCATCCTAGAGGTTTCATGGAAAAGCTCATTGAATGAATCTGCTTCAGATTTTTTTCTCTTACATTCTTTAACATAATGTTTTCTTGTTCAAAATACATGTGCTTTTGGCACTGTGAATAATCATTTATTTTTTTATGATTTTTTTTTTTTCTGTAGGACTTGAGGCTTACTGTGAGAACAGCTGAATCTCCTCTCAAGCCATACTCCTGGGGCACATGAGAACAGTGACATATTAAACTGTTTCTATTCTATGGGGTTTAAGTCACTAATGTGTTAGATGATTAAGTATAAGACTTACAATGTTAGACTTTCATAGACAGTCTCTTCAAGGACCTTGTTAGAAGCCATGAGTTTTCAGTGTCTGTAAATGCTTTATATGGACAGCTATTAAAAAGTTACCGATACAAAAGGTCATCTTGGACACTGGGAAAGAGTTCAAGAGGCCAAATAAAAGACCTGTGTTGAGTTCCAGATTGCATCTTAGTTGTATAATCTTGGGCCAGCCAATTGACTTCTCTGAGCCTCAGTTTCTCAATTTGTTAAACAGAGCAAGTCACAAAGTTTGAGGATTAAATAAGATAAGAAATTTGAAAAGTATAATACTCTTTATTGACATAAGGTGATAGGGGGTGTGCTATGGACTGATAATATCCTCCCCAAAGTCATATGTTGAAACCCTAACTCCCAACCAATGTGACTGTATTTGGAGATAGGGCTTTGAAGAGCTAATTAAGGTGAAATAAGATCATAAGAGTGGGGTCCTAATCCAATAGGATTGGTGGCCTTAGTAGAAAAGGAAGACAGAGAGAGAGAGACTCTGTGTGCACACACCAAGGAAAGGTCATGTGAGGACACAAGAGATGGTGGCCACCACGATCCAGGCAGAGAGCTCTCACCAGATCCAGCCATGCTGACATCCTGATCTTGGACTTCCAGCTTCCAGAACTTTAAGAAAATAGATTTCTGTTGTTTAAAATGCAAAGTCTGAGGTATTTTGTTATGGTATCCTGAGCTGACTAATACAGGGTATGAGAAAAGAATGCATCCCATGCATGGTGGCCTCTCTGTTCCAACTAAAAGAAGATCAAGAGAATGGGTTTACTTTGTAGTAGGAAGAAAGCAGGTTAGACATCGTATAGCATGTGGAAAAAGAACATTGGTCAGGAATGATGGCATTAATCTTGTAAATTTGCCTCTGTCTCGAAGAGTGACCTTGGCAAGTAGTGAAAGATGAAAGCCTCTGAGATCTTAGTTTCCTAATTTCTAAGATAAAGAGACTTTAAAATGTTTTTCAAGGTCTTTCTTCTTCTTAGAGGTTCATTTGAATTACGTGATCTTTTTTGCCCTCCCCTGATGAAACAATGAAACAGTTGAGAGCTATTTAGAAGGATTGTGGAGGTGTGATATTTTAAATTATGCTGGACCTTATCTGTCTTGAATAATATATGCTATATACCTGGAAATAAACCTATTAATTTCTCTCTATAGTTCTCTCCAGCCACCAGATTTTCTGGTACCTGATCTTTACTTTAAACAGTTTGTAGAGAGAGATGATAGATGTTTTAATTGAAGAGACTGAGGCTGTAGTGAGACTGTTAATCCAAGTTAAAGTATGCTAAACCTTACTTTACACTTTGAGAAAATATTTTGCTTATTTTGAGTCTGGCCTTGTCATGGTGATTTTGAACACACACAGACACACAGACACACACACACACACACACACACACACACACACACACACACACACACACAATAATGGGTTAAACAGTGGCCCTTAAAAAATATATATCCACCTAGAACCTGCGGATGTGACCTTATTTAGGAAAATAGCCTTTCCAGATATAACTGATCAAGGATCTTGAGATGAAATGATTCTGGATTGTCTGCATGGCCCTAAATCTAGTAAGTATTTTATAAAAGAGATAAGAGGAAAAGACACAGAAGGGCAGAAGGCTGTATGATGACAGAGGCTAAGACTGTAGTGACACAGCCACCAGCCAAAGAACTTGGAGCCAACAGAAGTGGAAGAGACAGAAGGATTCTCCCTGGTGCCTACAGAGGGAGCGTGGCACTGCTGACCCCTTGATTTTGGACTTCTGGCCTCTAGAACAGTGAGAGAGATCATTTCTGTTGTTTAAAGCTTTGTGGTGATTTGTGTAGCAGCCCTGGAAAACTGATGCACATATTCCTTTTTCCCCTATACTTTCATTCCGTATCATTTCCCAATAGCTACATTAACTAGATTTAAATGATTTTGCATCTTACCAGAAGTCAGACATATTTCTAGAATATGTCTAGCAAATACTTAAGCTATGGATATTATAACAGTGAAGAGTGAATAGCTATCAGCATGCCATGTGCTTTTGGTTGATTGTTGAAGGCGTTTTCTACATAATCAGCTCAGTTTTCAAGTTGGAAGGACAGTGGTGATGTTGAGAGAGGGAGGGGCTTTCAGTGTAAACAAAATTTTTCAATCTCAGCACTATTGACATTTTGGGCTTGATAATTCTTTATTGGGTGTTGGGGGGACTGTTTTGTGCCTGTAAGTTATTTAACAGCATCCCCAGCCTCCACCCACTAGACGCCAGTAGGGCTCCCTCCCCCACAAATTGCAACAACTGAAAATGTCTCCACGCATTGCCAAACATCCCCTGAAGGGCAAAATTATCCCTGTTGCAAACTACTGGTTTAAAAGACAACAAAAGTATCAGCTCTGTTATACAGATGAGAAAAGTGCCTATTAAAAACACTCAAAAGCACATCAAAATCAATGGAAGATTTTGTTAGGGGAGGCATTTTCTTAACAATAATAAATGACTCTCCTTTAACCCCAAATAAAAGTAATCTATATGAGAAAACTGCATTTCCAAAATTATCACCCTGACAATTTTTAATGTCAAAGAGTATTATCCTGTGACAGAAGGGATGTGTATACATGTATGTATGTGCATGTGGCATGTATATGTGCATATACACACTTAAGTGATGCATATATGAAGTTTGATATACTTCATTGTCTTGCTTGGGAATTCTGAGGTTTTAGAACATAGTAAATCATTTCCAAAGATGAAGTACAGTAAAATAAAAGCCTTTGAGAAAGCTCTTCTTTCAGAAAGGGCTACAAGCCTCATTGGTGTAAATGGAGTTAATTGGAACAATTGTGTTGCTATTGTTTTCAAAAAGCTCTCATTTCTCTGGCAAATCTAAGATTCACCCAGGTGATAGGGGTTGAATTCTGTTCTCTTATTTATTCTCTACAAAGTGCTTATTACCTATTTGGAATTTTGTAATCTTCACCATGCAATTCTGTGAGTCACACAGTTGAGAATCCCTCTATTTACTTGCACACAGTTACCTAATGTGTTTTATAAGTCATGTATAATTATACTTTCTAAAGATACAACTTGTGGAAAGCTTGGGTTCTTCTACTAGAAAAATGTTCACATAAAGGAAAAAAGTTGCCTTTGACAATATGTAAAGTCTTCTTTAACTAGAGAAATATTTATTAATCTTTACCTTTAAAAATATACATTTCAAAGGATGTAGACAGAGACTGAAAGTTGGTAAGGGATGTTTTCTGGCATGGGAATTGGACTGAACTGGCTGATCTAATGGTTTACCAAGATTTCATTAGAAACACACCACTTTCCAGAGACAACAGGAATCATGAGGTACCTTCTGGAAAGAAATTAAGGATTTTTATGGAGAAACTCATATGGTCCCATGGAGCAAGATAAATTATAGGGAGTATCTTTTTGAAATCGATTTTTGAAGCTGAGGTTCATGAATCACAAGTATTTCAAAGATTGTCTACAGATGTTACATGTACTCTCAATTTTAATTAACAAAAATGTATATTATCATTGAGATGTAGAAGAAGGATGACATCAGGTCAACAAACAGCTAACAGGTTTTCTTGCACTGGGTTATTTCCCTTTTGGAAAAAAACTTTTTTTTCCAGTCAGAGAATTCTTTTTCTGCTAACAATGCATTTTTTGAATTATTAGTAGCCTGCTCATGGTGGGGGCAGGGCAGTTGCCTGAGACTGTAGCCCAATTTGGAGCCAACTTCCACATACATGTGGTTGGAGAAATATCTCCGTTGCCTGAAATAATTCGCAAGAGGCCCAATTTTTTGGCTACAGAATGCACTAGCAGGCTTTTGAAGGAAATGGCACCTTCTCCTGGCCTGTGGCCTCTGGCACCATGGCGGCCCCTCAGTGCCAGCGTGTCCACCGCTGTGTGGATGTCAGTGGTGTGGGCTGGGTTTTTCCACAGTTAAGTGTGGCAAGGACTCATCCTTATGCACACTTTTGCTTATACCAGTTCTAGGTTTTGCCCACATGAGCAACTCCAAACGTAAAAATGTGAGTGTCATTTGTGGTTACTAGGATAGAACCTGATGGAAAATCTGACCACAAGCTCAAAAAAAAAGTCATGTGAAAAAAAATCCTCTGTTATAGAAATCAGGAGATAATTCAGAAAATACATTGTGCAGCCAACACTTGCCTCCCTGCTTCTCCCAGCAGCCTGCCCTGATGCATTAAAAGGGGAGGGTGAGAACACTGGCCACCCCCGCCCTTTGATTTGAAACCCCACAGTGTGGTCATGGGCCTCTCAGGCCTTGCCTTTCCCTGCCAGGGCCTGAGGGAGCTCCCTCCTCTCTCTGCCCAATGTGGGTGCCCTTCCCAGACACCGTAAGGCCCCTCTCTGCCTCAGCAGCTCTTATCAGTGTCCCCTGTCTCACCACAGCTCCAGAGGCGCCTTTGCCGATGCTGGGACAGGGTGCCCTCTCACAGCGCTGAAAGGGTTTACATATTCTTCTAAGGCAGGGTGGCCTTGCTCCTTCCCAGTAGAAGCACCGTCAGGCCCCTCAAAACTCTTCCGTTGCCCCCAAGTATACAGTAAAAACAGTAGCAGTAAAAAATACATTGTTTGACATAAACAATGACTGTTTCTCTTGTAAAAAAGATAAGATTATGATATTTAGAATAAAGTACTGTTTCTCTTAATCTTATTTAAAAAACTGCATGTGGACTCACATTTAGACAACTTCATTATTTTTTATCAAACTAACAAAGTCTAAAGCAAAAGGATGTGTTTAGATACAAGTGCCACACACCTCCACCCCCTAACAGGAGGCTTTTCTAGAAGATTTGGAGCATGTTTCTTTCAAGGTTGCTGGCTTTTGGTGTGTGTTTTCAGCTTATTGCAAGCCTTTCTCTAAGGCAACATGTGACTGCTTTCCTGGGAACTGAGTGATTAGACAATACGAGTGCCTACCCCCACCCCACCTCCACTCTTTATTAATCACAGGTCTGGCATTTGAACCCAGGTCTGTCACACCAGAGCCTGCGCTGCATTTGCTTCCAAAGTCACCCTCTCACTAACAGGCATATGTCACTGCTCTTCCAGCTTGAGGAGAAGATCTAGCTGCTTCTCACTGGGGCCTTCCTTCCTTTTCCTTCTTTTCTTCTACACTTTGAAATAGAAATCTCATCCGTAAGAGACACTAATTGGGGTAGGGGGAGTATTAGGAGTTATAGGATGAAGCCATGTGGAGCCTGGGCTGAGACCAACCCACTCAAAACCCCCACCTTCCACTGTAACTATAACCACTTCCCACTCTAAGTGTCCCTTCATCTCCAGGTCTCAGAGAGGGAGGATTATGTCACCTTGTTGTTGTGGGGGCTCATGGAGTTTATTCATAAAAACACTGAGCACATTCCCTGCTTGACAAAGAGCAAGCCACTGCTTCTCACTGTCATCATCACCATTAAGGAGCTAAAGTAGCTTGTCTGTTGTTGGATAAAGGGCTTTAAACAGCGGCCGGGTGAGCTCAGGAGTGAGGCCGTAAGTGTGTCTCTCTCCCACCCCAGCGCATCTCCCCCTCATGGTTCTGTTCTTCCTTGAAGGGGAACGACTTCCTAAACCTGTTAGTGGCTATGCTAACTGTGATAGAGCAGATTCAACCAGAGGAGAGTAGTCATTATTTACATTTTGAATCTACAGATGCTCTGAGATACTTGGCATGGTGAATGGAGCCGCCTCCCTCCTCCTTACTTCTAGAGATACATGATCCTCAAAATGGAATCTTGGGGAGTAAAAGGAGTCATAATCACTTTACAGTCATTTCTCTTTTCTAATCTCTCTTATTTTGTACTAAGTCTGCATTGAAATTCTTGAAGCTTTAAAATATTCCTAAAATAACAACAAGAATTTTATCCTTTTGTCTTTCTCTTTTTTTAACCCCATTACAGAACATGATTCTATGAAGGTGGGGACCCTAACAGTAAACTCTTCAGTGTTGTCTTTCCACTACTATTTCCAAATATAATTTCTTTTTTTTCTTCTAGATGTGATTATAAGAAAGGTTAAATATTAGGAAGGTTTAGATTCTTAATTGGTTGATTTTTCTAAAACATTGGGTGTATTTTGGGCAATAATCATAAATATTAGCAGAAATGTCTGAGGGGCAGTAAACCCTGTGCATGCTCCCACATGGCACCTCACCCCTACTTGGTCGCTTTGGAGAATGACCTCCACGGTACTCTTAAATTTCCTATGTTCATAACGTCCACTGGACAAATGATTAGCTTTGGGAGAAAAGGGATCAAATAGTATTTACTTCTAGATATTTTAATGTGTTCCTGCCAGAGAATTTTACATTTTAAACATTTGAACTTGATAAACCAAAGGAGTGGCTCTCTAGCCGTAGAATGGCACAGGAAATGTCAAATATATACTTTAATCTCTATGCAAGTGAGGAGTTACATTTCTGTAATAAGGACCCCACCCCACCTGTTTCCCCTCAGGAAAACTCCAAAGGCTTAAATAAATTAGGGGTCATTTTTATCTCATGCCAAAGAAGAATGGAGACAGATGGTTGAGGACTGGCATGGTGACTCACGATAACACAAGGATGGGCCTTCTGCTTTGCCATCCTCAGGATGTGTCTCTTGTACTCATGCATGGCCTCTGAACCCAAGCAAACCGGTGCATATTTGTGGGTGCGGGGAGAAGGGAATGGGCAAGAAGAAGCAAGGCATGTCCCAGTTGGATTAGCATTTAAGTAGATTTTGAAGCCTGTCCAGTCCCTTTTGCTTATACATCATGGCCTGAACTATAGCTTGTGACAGCCCCTAACTTTAAGAGAGGCTGGAAAATGTGATAGTTCCTTAGTTCTTTGCAAAGGGCCACATTGCAACCCTGAAGCACATGGGGTTCTCCTGGAAGGGAAGAAGGGGAGAGTTGGATTGACTACTGGAGAGAGATCAGCAGCTCTGTACTCTCCTTATTTATAAAGAGCATATAAATATCCTAGTTAGAGAAACACTTTCTAGAATAACATCAACTCCTAAATCTCAATAATAACTTTTCCATTTTTCCTTTAATGTGTCTTTTGCAATTGCAGAACATCGTTCTGTGGGGTTGAGAGGTCTCATGGTAAACTCATCAGTTCTTTCTACCCGCAGCTATTTCTGAAGCATTTTCCATCACTGGGGCTATTTGCATTTAAACCCATTTCTACTGGTAAAACATCCCATCTAAAAACTTCGACATTAAACACCTCCTTAAAACTGCTCATATGGTTTACTCCTTAGCCTACAGCGTCCTCCCAAACAGTCAAATTGAACACAGCCACCTGTCTGTGCCCCAACCCGACCCTTCTGCAGAAGCACTCGGATCCGTCTCTGAACACCGCAGGGCTCACATTGGAGTCAACTTGCTAAGCCGTCCTGATAGAAGTAGCAACAACAAAGTTTGTCGTTTTAACTGAAACATTTGCCTGTGAATTTCTAAATTAATATATTTTGATACTGACCTGTTTTTTGGGGGGCTTGATTTTCTTAAATTCAAATTTGTGCTCTTAAGTCCTTTGAAATTCTCTGAACCAGTTTTTTTTTTTTATCATAAATGGTGCTACCTTTTCATTGTAAACCCTGGGCTGTCTCCTGCAAAACTAAGTGAAGTAAAGTGAGTTTCCCATCCTATCACCTGTAAGGCAAATCATTCCTTTATTCTGACCCTTGCTAAGTGTATCTGCCTTGGGAAAGAGATCACAGAGAAACTACAACAGGAGTCTAACCACACAGCCTGCAGTCCCACAGGTCTGGCCAGAAATCCTTTCTCTTCCAGACTCTATCCTCTTTCACATAGTTCTCTTCTCTAGGAGGTCCACTCTCCTAATGTTTGCATTGTGAATTCCTTCCTTCTCTCCACATTTCTAGCTGAGTCCCTTTCACCCAGATCATGTCATTGAAATTACCTTGAATGATGAAGTAAATGAGAAGTTCTGAGCAAAGTGTGAAAACCGTCTTATCAAAGAAAACCATTTAATGTTTTGGATGTATTTAAGCATGTAAATTTTTTGTAAGCTCTTATATCCATGAGTTTGTCCTATAATTACATCTTCAATACCAAATAAATTTAAAGCTCATTGAATTGCTTTACCTTTGAAGAAGGACAGAGCTCTGAAATGTGATTGTTTGGAGTGGAGGCATAGATTAACAAAATAATTTCCTTTTCTCTACGCATGGAAAAGATTATGCCACATTTAGTAAGTACCTGCTGGAATTCTTAACTGCAGTTAAATCATGTTAGTATTTTCCTTGGGGTAGAGGCAGAGTGGTTAAGCCTGCTGAATGATTTCATATAGGTGAAAAGTTGGCATGGAGCCTTGTAACCTCAGGCTGTGAATCTGAGCTCAGCCACACATTTCTACACATCCCCCAGCATCCCCTATAATACAGACGAGGGACTAAGTTTTAAAGAGGTAGTGGAATTATTCTTGTTTACTCAAGAACTGAACAGAGCTATTAGAAAGAAATCTCCAAGTCCTCTGTGGGATGAAAATAACTCTTCCTCTACTGCAACACAGTGATGAAAGTTTTGTGAGCCAAGAGGAAAGGGGCTGAAAAGGACTAGAAAAATCATCCCGAGTGTTTTTCCAATCTGTTAAGTCATTAAAATTGGCTTAAAATATTTAAAGTGATTTTTTGTTCAAATGGTTCCTCCTACCATAACCTGTCAACATAATGGTCCTTTCTTGATTTTAAACAATGTTATATTGAAGCAAGTAAATTTATTCAGAAACTCCTCAGTGCTGAGGTTTCTAGAAGTGTGAATATCCTTGGGTATTCCTTTTCCTGGTGGTTTAGTTTAAAAGAGACCTGATTCGAGGAAGAATCTTGGAATTTGATTCTACACATGACCCTGGACCAGTTCCATGCCCTCTTTGAGCCTTAGTTTTCTTGCCTGAAAAAATGGGGGAAATCATATTCAGGTTGCAGGCTTTTGAAGAGGTTCTGCTAAAGCCCTTAGTACAATGCTTGGCACACAGTAGGAACTCATTAAGTGTTAATTGCCTTCTTGATGCTAGCAATATGTTACTTGATTAGTAAGGTTATTATTTATACTAGCACATCAAACTTACAAAGAAGTAAAAGCAAGTAACTTATATAAATGCAAAGTTTCTTAGTAGAGATTATTTTAGCAGTACACATAATGCTGGCATATATTGGCATTTGTCTGCAGGGTTACTTTTTAGTGATGAAATTGCTGAGTCAAAAGTAAAGTTCATTTTTCATTTGGTAATTATTAGCAAATTCCTCTCCAAAAAGGTTGCCCCAATTTTGATTCCCCCTGAAGGTGTAGGGGTGTGCCCCATTCTCCATGCCTTGATAAGAGCTGGGTATTTTAAAAGTTTTAATTTAGGGCTACTATGAAAGATAAGATCATCTATCAGTGATTAAATTCATAATAAACAATGATGGCAAATAATTAGTACAAGATTTAAACCTAACAGTGCTGGGTAACTACCAGAAGCCCAATTCATGAAGTGCTATACATGTTCTAACAACATGACCTACCTGTTTCCCCTGTTTCCTTCTATTGGCCTGTACTTCTTTTCACTGTTTAATTGCTGGGGGGTAAAAATATGCTCCTCCTCCTCATTCCTTTCATTCCCATTCCCCAGCTTCCTTTTTCCTTCCAGGCTTTTGCTGACACATGTTTCTTAGCCCAAAGCAATACAAATACAAGATGAGCAGACCCTTTATAACAGTCCTTATTGGTAGAGAAACCTCTCTGGGCTAGTCCCATGCAAAACCAGTAGAGGCCATGATACTCAAACTTGAGTGTGTATAAAATCAGAGAATTGTGAAAAATAAAGATTTATGAGTTCTCCTCAATTCTGGAGATCTGAACATTTTGTTTTTAACAGCACTATAGGTGATGCAGGCTGCCCCCCAAACCACACTGTTAAAGGGTTTAATCAGCTTTTACCCAATGAGATTCAATCTCTGTAAAGATGTCTTTTATACTCATGAGTGAGAGGTTGGCCCCAGGCAGGCAACTGAGCTTCCCCTGTTGCTGTGTACTCCTTGCTTTGGGCCTGCGTGTAATCTTCAGGAGGTACAGCTAAAAAGCCCACACCTGATGGCAGTAAAGAAAGTTTTTTATTGACCTGGCACTTGTTTGGTAGCCTGAAAGCAACTCTGTTGAAGCTCCTCGGCAACATCACATGCCTGACCAACTGCTCCCTGCATTTCATACCTTCTGGGCTCCTGTGACCTCAACTGAATAGGCACAACTGTCTGAGGTGCTGTTTGGGGCAGCACCACAATTGTGGTGTGAAATTGTGGCTTGGAAGGGGCAGGAGGGAAAAGGGACGTCCAGAATTAGCTCATGTTTCTTGTAGAGTTTTTCAGCTCTTTAATCAAGCCTGTAGCCATTGCTGTTAATAAGCCAGCAAGCCCTGCTCCCAAGGCTTCTGACATTTTGCTTGTCTAATCCACACCCAGCATAGTCCCCAGTGCACAGCATGTAGTCAAAAAATGTTTATTGAATGTTCAGACATGCCTATACTCCCTCAACACATTTCTATTGAGAGTCTGGGTCTCAGGGTTATGAGGTAAACAAGGTGGACCTCGTTCTTGCCCTCATGGGGCTTAATTCTAATTGTCAAGTTCACTGCAAACTATAGTTCTATCAAGTACTACAAAGAAGAACATACAAACACTAACGGGCATGAGCACCCTAATGTGGAGATCAGACTTAGAGAAGTGGTCGTTCAGGGCACTCAAAACCAAAAAAAAAAAAGGAACAAAAGAAGTGATGAATCTTTTCAGTTAATATGATCATCTGTCTCAGGGTATTTTAAGTCCAGTAGTTTTGAAAAAGAGTTTTTCAGGATTGACAGGTTTGTCTTATAGAGGAGTTCTATGACATATAGGACTTCTTAACCACAGCGCCTTTGGTCATTCTCACAGGAAAGTAGGTGTGTTTCCTCTTTCTGCTCAATCTTCAGGCATGTGCTGAGTTGCCCTTCCAATATCAGAGCTGATTTTAGGCCTCAGCCATGGCTTCCAGACAGACTGTTTGTGTGACCACCTTCCGAATATGTGTTGGAAAGTATGGTAGGTACTGTCTGGAATGACAATCCTACTTCTCTGAGCAATGTGCTTTATAGACAGATGACTCCCTGGATGCAGGGCTTATGAACAGCTTGAACATCCTTATGTGGTTGCTTTTGTCAATATCTCTTCATCACCATATTTAAGGACATCAGCTGATGGTGATCCTAAGAAATACAGTAATTTGTGATTTGATCAGTCTAAACATGTAACCTGGATTCTTTCTTTTTCTTTGTTCCTTCTATGCAAATATGTAGGTATTAATACCTATTAAAGTACTCCAGGGCTGCTGACACAGTGACATAATTAAGAATGCTCTCTTATCCTCAGGGGAGAGGCTTATGCTTGGTACTTTTGCAAGGGTTTGAGACCAGAGGTGGTTGTGAAATTGCTAAATTAAACTTCTCTGGGCTAATACCATATAGAGTCAATAAAACCCAGCAATACTCAACTTTGACTATGCATAAAAATAAGGGTATTATAAGGAATTGATGCTTTCTGGCATAATTAGGTGAAATCTTAAGAATCAATGGTTTATACTAATTGAAATCTGATGATACCTGTTTGGTGTTTCAGACAGTGACTTCATGCTGCCTTAGAATTCCTGCAGTGACTCAGCAGTGGTCCAGACCAACTCAACACATCCTTACCACAAGTCAACGCACCACTTACAGGGACACTGTGCTGGATGCTGGAAGGTGATTAAAAAATGAATAAGGTAAAATTTTCCATCCTCGGGATTTCACTAACCTCAGGAGTTTGTGGGGTATAAGTCACAGTGCAGACTGACCAATATCACAACAGCAGACAATTTACTGTACTGCTTTTCACATAGGACAGCATGGAGCATGTGTGGCTCATTCAAGGTGGTAAATAACACGGTCCCAGCCTTGATGTGGTGATCAAATAAAATGATCTCATTTTATATACTTCTCATTTTATATATATTTTAAAACTTTTTAAAAATCTATTATAACAAAACAGTCTAGAACTGAATGAAATATTTCTGCAGATTGTTTTACTGATCCACCATTCTCTTTTAAACTTTCAGCACAATTGTTGCCTTTCTTATGTCGCCACCTTCCTGGCCTCCCACTTTTTTCCCCCATGTCTCTCCCACTGTTTCCTCCATCTTCCCACAGCTAAGAAGGCTCGAAAGAAAACACGTTTCCTTCTGAGAATCAGAGCTTTTAACTATTAAAAAAAAATCAGCAGTAATCTCCCCTAGATAATCTCTGAATAGCCATTTGGATCCAGTCAGTAATTACATTAATTTATTTAAAAAATAGAAGTGTGCCTTTTGTAAGAGGGAGTGGTGGAGGGGGAGGGGAGCTGGGATGCAGGAATCTCAATCTTAAATAGGCTGTTCTAGCATGAGTTTTACAATGTGAGGAGGCTAACATCAAGTTGACCTGCACTGAAACCTCATAGTGAAGTGAGAATTCAAGGTGATTGCTGATGGGAAGGAGATGGAGCAACCTGAACCAATACTTTTACAAGTGTCTAAATAATTGTTCTGGCTGAAGCATAGCCTTTGACAGATCTAACCACAGGGCTCTGGCAGTGGTACTACTGCAGATGCCTAAACAGAGCTGCCTCTGGAGGGAAGTGAGATTTGAGCTCCTTTGCCTGAAAAACTAGATGGAATTAGCATGTTGTTGGGGTGGAGAAAGATGGGAGGTTGTTCCAGGTGGCTTTTGGTATACTCGGAGAGTTAATAAATGTTACTGCTGAAGGCCAGGGACCTAATCTTGGAGGGCCTTGTACTCCATGTCAGGGACCATGACTTTTCTGTGGATATAGGAGGAAACACTAGTTTGGTGGGTGGATGGAGAATAATAACAAAATAATTAAGTACTTACTTTGTACCAAGAACTAAGCTACTGCTTTATGTAGATTATGTCATTTAGTTCTTAGAATAATGAGTGAGTTGAGGCATGGAGAAGTTAAATAATTTGCTTGATTTGTTTATATTACACAGCTAATAAACTGTGGTGCTGGGATTTGAGCTCAACTGACTTGGAATTCAAGTTCTTATTCATTCTGTTACACAGTCGGGTAGCATTTCTGGGCTTCTCTGCTATATGAAAAGTTATGATCACCCCATGTTAGGTAATGTGTATGCTTACATTTTCTGGACTCTGTTCTTATAAATGAGTGTCATATTTTCTAAAGGTAACTCTTCCTGTTTTAAAATCTGTGTTTCATAAAGCACATTTGATGAAATGTAAAGGGTATGGACTTTGGAGTCAAAAGGACTCCAAATGGGAATTTGTCTGTGAATTCCAGCTGGAGCATTTGTTTGCAAGCGGTATGAGTTTGGGACAAGTTACTGAACCTCAGTGAGCCTTAGTCTCCTCATATGTTGGGTCTAGAGGAAAATGTTTACTTGTAGGGACAAGTGAGGATTAGCAATAATGGTATATAAGGCATCTAACACAATGTCTGGCCAAGAGCAGGCACTGGATAAAATACTATTCATTTCCTTCATCTGCCAGCAGGGCTTTGGTATAATCCTCTGTAGTCACGGTTGGGGTTCAGCTATTTAAACCAAATTGCAGATGTGGCAGAGAATACCTTTCTCTTATTTCCATGATCCTCTGGGTGAGTCTGCTCTACCTGGGTTATGGGCAGAATGTATTTCAGAAGCTGATCTTTTCATTTCTGTGACATGTACCTTTAAAAAAAACAAACCTCTTATAAATGCCCATGTTTTTGATGTTGTTTTTTAAACTCAATACACAACAACCCCCTGTGCCCTCTTAGAATCTCCCAAGCAGGGCTGCAATTGGTCACCTTCATGGCAGAGAACACCCCCACTGGGCTGTGGCTCCACTCGTCAAATTTAAGTCTGACTTGTGATGGAGGATGGTCAGAGGTTTCTTTTAATAATGATGCAAGCTGGTCAGATGTCTTGGTACCAGTTGTGGCAGGGTTTTACAGGATATCATTACTGTATGCATTTGGACTATTTAGACTGACACTCTAGACCTCTTTTCAGGACCTTCTATTTTGTATTTGGAAAAACAAGCAGAAAAGTTCTTGGGATGTGGTTGGTAGCACGTGCACAATGTTCAGCATACTGCTTGTGTACCCTGAGACATCATTTCACGTACAAGATTGTGCCCATTTCAGAGTGAAGGCCACATACAGTTGTCTGCGAAACATACCTGATGGCACACTCACACTGTCTGCTGTGACCTTGTTTTGTTCCTTATTTCATCACCTCTGTATTGCTTGATTACAAAGGGGCCAGATGCTTCAGGGAATGCAAAGGTGACTGAGGGCTCCCTACTGCTGTACCCAGTTCTTGTGGGAGGGGTGAGGGGGGCATACCTCAAGTGTACAAATAACCACTATACAAACTGCTGGACAATAAATGCTTTAAGAGATATAACAGCCAAGTGCCATGGAGATCCCGAGAAGGCAATGTTAAATCCATGGATGGTGAATTGGGAAAATATCTGGAGAATAACCCCTTCCTTGTGGTTAGAATATAATGTGTTAGGGATCAGTAAAACAGGTGACAGGCAAGTAGGTCTTAAATAATACCAGACTGTTACAGCATAAACAACTCTACTAACCTGATCCTCAGTCACTTAAGCATTTAAGAATAGAAAAGGGAGCAGTGAGCTAGGGCTTCCCCGGACACACACCACAGACTCTATTCCAGGAGGCAAAGTGGGATTTTTTTAATGTAAGAGGTTACAGCTTATTCATTGAACCCTAAATTAAATATACAAATTAAACACACCTGAGTGCACAGATTTCTGAAGACCTGTGCATTTCTCTGGAGGGAAAATTGATGTTTCTCTAGATATGTTACTAGTGTCAATGAATCTGTAAACCCATCTTCCTGGGTTTGGCTCATAACACCTTCAACCCTAAAATAAAGCAAACCTGGTTTTATGGACGTACTGATATGGTTTGGGCTGGCTTTAAAAAGTCCTCTTTTTTTCTTTTAAGAAAAGCCTACCTTTTCTTAACTTGTTTGTTGCAGAAACATGGATAGACATACAAATTGAACTAGAAACCACATCCCCATTTCATCCAAGTTTTATTGTGGGCCTGGACTGGCCTTTATGATTCTCCTCAGGGCTTTGACTTCTTTTGGCTTGGCTGGAATTTTATAATTGAAAAATTTTCCATCTGACTTTGACCCTTCAAGTAAACACCATATAAGCTTTTCTTTTTAAATCATGCTGCATTTGAAGGGAGTCAAAGCAGATGGGCCATTCCTGTTTCCGCCAGAGGCTTCACCCCACAAAACCAGTTCAGCTGTTCCTGTTCATCTGTGGGAATGGGTCTAGTTAGAAACTGACTTTATGACCGCTCCATTCAGTGCATTTCCATGTTCCCAAATTACACACTGTCCACCAGGGACATCCCCTAAAGGATCAGCATTTCCATGAGCATTAACGTCGAATGGACCAGCTCCTTCCTTCCGTGCGCCTTCCCTCTTCTCCCGGGATGCCTGTGTGCCTTTCCTCCCCTCCTTCCCTTGTCCTCCGAAGCCTGACTTGTAGCCTTGGGGCTCTGTGTCCTGTTCTCCATTGTGACTTTTCCAAATGTGCTCCATTCCCTAGCCCCACCAAATATCCTTTTCCCTCTGTATCTGCCATCTTTCCTTCCCCTATTGGCTTCCTTCTGTTCATAAACAATTTGTTGTTTCTTCATGTCTTAATAAAAACAAAGATTAGAAACAAACAAAGAAACAACAATGAAAAACTTTCGTGAGCATGTTATAGTCATTTCTGATTTCTTTCATATCCACACCTCCTATAAGACTAGCCTGTATTTCTAAGTTCTTCACTAAATTCTGCTTTCTTCTCTGAGTGGTCTAGAAAAACTCCTCTCCTGGAGGTCGACAGAGGCTTCCTGTGATCAAATGCTTTTGCAGTTTCCTGACTCTCATGTTAATTGGCTTTATATTAAACCTGACACTGTTGACTAACCTTCTCCTACCGCCTTGTCCTCCTGTCCTGTAGAGATTCCCTCATTGCTCCTCTCCCTATCTGCCCCTCAAAGGCAAGTGTTTCTTGGGGTTCTGTGCCTGATCTCCTTCTCATTAGCAACATTTTCTCCTGGGTCATCTCATTTAAGTCCAAATCTTTATTTTTTATTTTTTATTTTTTATTTTTATTTTTATTTTTATTTTTTTTGAGAGGGTATCTCTCATATTTATTGATCAAATGGTTGTTAACAACAATAAAATTCAGTATAGGGGGGTCAATGCTCAATGTACAGTCATTAATCCATCTCAAGCCTAATTCTCGTCAGTCTCCAATCTTCTGAAGCATAATGAACAAGTTCTTACATGGTGAACGAATTCTTAACATAGTGAATAAATTCTTACATGATGAACAGTACAAGGGCATTCATCACAGAAACTTTCGGTTTTGATCATGCATTATGACCTATAAACAATCAGGTCAAATATGAATATTCGTTTGATTTTTGTACTTGATTTATATGTTGATCCCACATTTCTCCTATTATTATTATTATTTTTATTTTTAATAAAATGCTGAAGTGGTAGGTAGATGCAAGATAAAGGTAGAAAACATAGTTTAGTGCTGTAAGAAGGCAAATGTAGATGATCAGATGATCAGGTGTGTGCCTATGGACTAAGTATTAATCCAGGCTAGACAAGGGCAGCAAGACATCCACGGATGCAGAAGATTTCTCTCAAAGCAGGGGGGGTGAGGTTCTGAGCCTCACCTCTGTTGATCCCCAAATTCTCACCTGATGGCCCCCCTGCGACTGTGCCTGTCTTAGGTTGTTCCTCCCTTGAGGAATCTTACCCGTCTCTGGCTAACCAGTCATCTTCCGGGGCCATACAGGGAAATGTAAAGTTGGTAAGTGAGAGAGAAGCCATATTGTTTGCAAAGGTTAGCTTTTTACTTCTTTCCAGATTTATGCCCTGTGGCTTCTATGCCCAGCACTTGTTTCAAGGTATCTTTACCACCTGGAGGAATTATGATACTCGGTAAATTCGATATGAGGCACGAATTCTATTTAAGGGTTGTAATTAGGAAGGAAGAAGAAAAGCTATAGATGTAGCATATGAAGGAAACATGGGAGGATTGATTATTTCTTTGACATATCTTCTTGTATAGTACCTTAAGTATGTATAGGTTTTAAACTACTAACTAATTTGCACACACATATTAACATAATAGGAATACGGTGACATAAACAAAGCAAATCTATAATTACCATCCATCTCCAGTGAAGCCAAGAAAACCATTTAGGCACCCTAGGCATTTGTGAAAATTTATCTATGATATGATGGATATTGTCCAACTGTACTTGAACCATCAGACAAATTAAAGCAGCCCATTTCTGGGATCTGTTCACATCCCATATGTTCTTTTAACCATAAATAGTCTATAGTCATAAGATTTTGGAGTGCTACAACTTGCACCCCCTCCCAACTCCTGGTTGAGTTCCAACAGTACAGATCCGGTCAAATTCGTTGTCTCACTGTATGCACATGCCAGCCTAGACATCTCCCTCCTCATTCCTATGGCAAGTCCAGGAGACGGTGGGCTGGATGCAGCCACAACCGCAGCATCGTCTGGATCCCTGTGGAGGCTTTTTGGTGATCATCCTCCTGCACAAGTCCTCCAGAGAGTGCTGATGCCAGAAGCTCCTCCTCATATCGTATCTTAGTTCATTTTCTGGGTATCCAAGCTAGGCCTTGATCTTCTGCATAGAAACAAACAGACCCTTTGCCCACACTTTGACATGCCCTCTATACCACTGTGCAGAACTCATTGGAGGTCAGCACACAGTAACTGATTTTTTTTTTTTAATTAAGAGAAAGGAATATTATCAGAAAAGAGTACCTCCATAGCTGATCATCTGACACCCTTTAAGTGATCAACATTAAGGATATTTAAAGCATGCGTTGATCATTGATTTACCAATAGTTTTATCCTGTTAAGGAGTAATCCCCCTTTTCTTTCTTTCTTTCTTTTTTTTTTTTAATTTTTAATCTACACTTACATGAAGAATACTATGTTTACTATGCTCTCCCCTATATCAGGTCCCCCCTAACAACCACATTACGGTTACTGTCCATCAGCTTAGCAAAATGTTGTAGAGTCACTACTTGTCCTCTCTGTGTTGTGCAGCCCACCCTCCCCTTTCTCCCTCCCCCCCATGCATGCTAATCTTAATACCCCTCTTCTTCTCCCCCCCCCCCTTATCCCTCCCTGCCCACCCATCCTCCCCAGTTCCTTTCCCTTTGGTACCTGTTAGTCCATTTTTGGGTTCTGTAATTCCACTGCTGTTTTGTTCCTTCAGTTTTTCCTTTGTTCCTATACTCCTCAGATGAGTGAAATCATTTGGTATTTCTCTTTCTCCGCTTGGCTTATTTCACTGAGCATAATACTCTCCAGCTCCATCCATGTTGCTGCAAATGGTTGGATTTTTCCACTTCTTATGGCTGAGTAGTATTCCATTGTGTATATGTACCACATCTTCTTTATCCATTCATCTACCGATGGACATTTAGGTTGCTTCCAATTCTTGGCTATTGTAAATAGTGCTGTGATAAACATAGGAGTGCATCTGTCTTTCTCAAACTTGATTACTGCGTTCTTAGGGTAAATTCCTAGGAGTGGAATTCCTGGGTCAAATGGTAGGTCTGTTTTGAGCATTTTGATGCACCTCCATACTGCTTTCCACAATGGTTGAACTAATTTACATTCCCACCAGCAGTGTAGGAGGGTTCCCCTTTCTCCACAGCCTCGCCAACATTTGTTGTTGTTTGTCTTTTGGATGGCAGCTATCCTTACTGGTGTGAGGTGATACCTCATTGTAGTTTTAATTTGCATTTCTCTGATAATTAGCGATGTGGAACATCTTTTCATGTGTCTCTTGGCCATCTGTATTTCTTCTTTGGAGAAGTGTCTGTTCAGATCTTCTGCCCATTTTTAATTGTGTTATTTGTTTTTTGTTTGTTGAGGCATGTGAGCTCTTTATATATTCTGGACGTCAAGCCTTTATCGGATCTGTCATTTTCAAATATATTCTCCCATACTGTAGGGTTCCTTTTTGTTCTATTGATGGTGTCTTTCGCTGTACAGAAGCTTTTGGGCTTAATGTAGTCCCACTTGCTCATTTTTGCTGTTGTTTTCCTTGCCCGGGGAGATATGTTCAAGAAGAGATCACTCATGTTTATGTCTAAGAGGTTTTTGCCTATGTTTTTTTCCAAGAGTTTAATGGTTTCATGACTTACATTCAGGTCTTTGATCCATTTTGAGTTTACCTTTGTATATGGGGTTAGACAATGGTCCAGTTTCATTCTCCTACATGTAGCTGTCCATTTTTGCGAGCACCATCTGTTGAAGAGACTGTCATTTTGCCATTGTATGTCCATGGCTCCTTTATCAAATATTAATTGACCATATATGTTTGGGTTAATTTCTGGGGTCTCTAATCTGTTCCACTGGTCTGTGGCTCTGTTCTTGTGCCAGTACCAAATTGTCTTGATTACTATGGCTTTGTAGTAGAGCTTGAAGTTGGGGAGTGAGATCCCCCCTACTTTATTCTTCTTTTTCAGGATTGCTTTGGCTATTCGGGGTCTTTGGTGTTTCCATATGAATTTTTGAATTATTTGTTCCAATTCATTGAAGAATGTTGCTGGTAATTTGAGAGGGATTGCATCAAATCTGTATATTGCTTTGGGCAGGATGGCCATTTTGACGATATTAATTCTTCCTAGCCATGAGCAGGGGATGAGTTTCCATTTGTTAGTGTCCCCCTTAATTTCTCTTAAGAGTGACTTGTAGTTTTCAGAGTATAAGTCTTTCACTTCTTTGGTTAGGTTTATTCCTAGGTATTTTATTCTTTTTGATGCAATGGTGAATGGAATTGTTTTCCTGATTTCTCTTTCTATTGATTCGTTGTTAGTGTATAGGAAAGCTACAGATTTCTGTGTGTTAATTTTGTATCCTGCAACTTTGCTGTATTCCGATATCAGTTCTAGTAGTTTTGGAGTGGAGTCTTTAGGGTTTTTTATGTACAGTATCATATCATCTGCAAATAGTGACAGTTTAACTTCTTCTTTACCAATCTGGACTCCTTGTATTTCTTTGTTTTGTCTGATTGCCATGGCTAGGACCTTCAGTACTATGTTAAATAACAGTGGGGAGAGTGGGCATCCCTGTCTGGTTCCCGATCTCAGAGGAAATGCTTTCAGCTTCTCGCTGTTCAGTATAATGCTGGCTGTGGGTTTATCATATATGGCCTTTATTATGTTGAGGTACTTGCCCTCTATTCCCATTTTGCTGAGAGTTTTTATCATGAATGGATGTTGAATTTTGTCAAATGCTTTTTCAGCATCTATGGAGATGATCATGTGGTTTTTGTCTTTCTTTTTGTTGATGTGGTGGATGATGTTGATGGATTTTCGAATGTTGTACCATCCTTGCATCCCTGGGATGAACCCCACTTGGTCATGGTGTATGGTCCTTTTGATATACTGTTGAATTCTGTTTGCTAATATTTTATTGAGTATTTTTGCATCTACATTCATCAGGGATATTGGTCTGTAATTTTCTTTTTTGGTGGGGTCTTTGCCTGGTTTTGGTATTAGGGTGATGTTGGCCTCATAGAATGAGTTTGGGAGTATTCCCTCTTCTTCTATTTTGTGGAACACTTTAAGTAGAATGGGTATTATGTCTTCTCTGTGTGTCTGATAAAATTCCGAGGTAAATCCGTCCGGCCCCGGGGTTTTGTTCTTGGGTAGTTTTTTGATTACTGTTTCAATTTCTTTGCTTGTAATTGGTTTGTTTAACTTTTGTGTTTCTTCCTTGGTCAGTCTTGGGAGGTTGTATTTTTCTAGGAAGTTGTCCATTTCTTCTAGGTTTTCCAGCTTGTTGGCATATAGGTTTTCATAGTAGTCTTTAATAATTCTTTGTATTTCTGTGGAGTCTGTCATGATTTTTCCATTCTCATTTCTGATTATGTTGATTTGTGTTGACTCTCTTTTTCTCTTAATAAGTTGGGCTAGAGGCTTATCTATTTTGTTTATTTTCTCAAAGAACCAGCTCTTGGTTTCGTTGATTTTTGCTATTGTTTTATTCTTCTCAATTTTGTTTATTTCTTCTCTGATCTTTATTATGTCCCTCCTTCTGCTGACTTTAGGCCTCATTTGTTCTTCTTTTTCCAGTTTTAATAATTGTGATGTTAGACTATTCATTTGGGATTGTTCTTCCTTCTTCAAGTGTGCCTGGATTGCTATATACTTTCCTCTTAAGACTGCTTTCGCTGCATCCCACAGAAGTTGGGGCTTAGTGTTGTTGTTGTCATTTGTTTCTATATATTCCTTGATCTCTATTTTGATTTGTTCATTGATCCATTGATTATTTAGTAGCATGTTGTTAAGCCTCCATGTGTTTGTGAGCCTTTTTGTTTTCTTTGTAGAATTTATTTCTACTTTCATACCTTTGTGGTCTGAAAAATTGGTTGGTAGAATTTCAATATTTTGGAATTTACTGAGGCTCTTTTTGTGAGCTAGTATGTGGTCTATTCTGGAGAATGTTCCATGTGCACCTGAGAAGAATGTATATCCTGTTGCTTTTGGATGTAAAGTTCTATAGATGTCTATTAGGTCCATCTGTTCTAGTGTGTTGTTCAGTGCCTGTGTGTCTTTACTTATTTTCTGCCCGGTGGATCTATCCTTTGGGGTGAGTGGTGTGTTGAAGTCTCCTACAATGAATGCATTGCAGTCTATTTCCCTCTTTAGTTCTGTTAGTATTTGCTTCACATATGCTGGTGCTCCTGTATTGGGTGCATATATATTTAGAATGGTTATATCCTCTTGTTGGACTAAGCCCTTTATCATTATGTAGTGGCCTTCTTTATCTCTTGTTACTTTCTTTGTTTTGAAGTCTATTTTGTCTGATATTAGTACTGCAACCCCTGCTTTCTTCTCACTGTTGTTTGCCTGAAATATGTTTTTCCATCCCTTGACTTTTAGTCTATGCTTATCTTTGGGTTTAAGGTGAGTTTCTTGTAAGCAGCATATAGATGGGTCTTGCTTTTTTATCCATTCTATTACTCTATGTCTTTTGATTGGTGCATTAAGTCCATTTACATTTAGGGTGACTATTGAAAGATATGTACTTATTGCCATTGCAGGCTTTAGATTCGTGGTTACCAAAGGTTCAAGGTTAGCTTCTTTAGTATCTTACTGCCTAACTTAGCTCGCTTATTGAGCTGTTATATACACTGTCTGGAGAGTCTTTTCTTCTCTCCCTTCTTATTCCTCCTCCTCCATTCTTCATATGTTGTGTGTTTTGTTCTGTGCTCTTTTTAGGGGTGCTCCCATCTAGAGCAGTCCCTGTAGGATGCCCTGTAGAGGTGGTTTGTGGGAAACAAATTCCCTCAGCTTTTGCTTGTCTGGGAATTGTTTGATCCCACCATCATATTTAAATGATAGTCGTGCTGGATACAGTATCCTTGGTTCAAGGCCCTTCTGTTTCATTGCATTAAGTATATCATGCCATTCTCTTCTGGCCTGTAGGGTTTCTGTTGAGAAGTCTGATGTTAGCCTGATGGGTTTTCCTTTATAGGTGACCTTTTTCTCTCTAGCTGCCTTTAAAACTCTTTCCTTGTCCTTGATCCTTGCCATTTTAATTATTATGTGTCTTGGTGTTGTCCTCCTTGGATCCTTTCTGTTGGGGGTTCTGTATAATTCCATGGTCTGTTCGATTATTTCCTCCCCCAGTTTGGGGAAGTTTTCAGCAATTATTTCTTCAAAGACACTTTCTATCCCTTTTCCTCTTTCTTCCTCTTCTGGTATCCCTATAATACGAATGTTTTTCCTTTTGTATTGGTCACATATTTCTCTTAGTGTTGTTTCATTCCTGGAGATCCTTTTATCTCTCTCTCTGTCAGCTTCTATACGTTCCTGTTCTCTGGCTTCTATTCCTTCAATGGCCTCTTGCATCTTATCCATTCTGCTTATAAATCCTTTCAGGGATTGTTTCACTTCTGTGATCTCCTTCCTGACATCTGTGATCGCCTTCCGGACTTCATCCCACTGCTCTTGCATTTTTCTCTGCATCTCATCCCACTGCTCTTGCATTTTTCTCTGCATCTCATCCCACTGCTCTTGCATTTTTCTCTGCATCTCATCCCATTGCTCTTGCATTTTTCTCTGCATCTCTGTCAGCATGTTCATGATTTTTATTTTGAATTCTTTTTCAGGAGGACTAGTTAGGTCTGTCTCCCTCTCAGGTGTTGTCTCTGTGATCTTTGTCTGCCTGTAGTTTTGCCTTTTCATGGTGATAGAGATAGTTTGCAGAGCTGGTACAAGTGACCGCTGGAAGAGCTTCCCTTCTTGTTGGTTTGTGGCCTTTTCCTGGGAGAATAGCGACTTCTAGTGGCTTGTGCTGGGCAGCTGTGTGCAGACAGGGCTTCTGCTTCCTGCCCAGTTGCTTTGGGGTTTATCTCCGCTGTTGCTGTGGGCTTGGCCTGGCTGGGGCTGTTCCTCCAAAATGGTGAGCCCCGTTGGAGCGGGAGCGGCCGGGAGGCTATTTATCTCCGTAAGGGGCCTCTGTGCTCCCTGCTGCCCAGGGGGTTAGAGTGCCCAGAGATCCCCAGATTCCCTGCCTCTGGTCTAAGTGACCTGTCCTGCCCCTTTAAGACTTCCAAAAAGCACTCTCCAAAGCAAAACAACAACAGCAACAATGAGAGAGGGAACAGAAAGGAAAAAAAAAAGGAAAAAACACGCGATTTTTTTTTTTTTTTTTGTCCTCAGGTGCCGGTCCCAGGCACCCGCTCACTGGTCCTGCTGCCCTGTCTCCCTAGCACCAGGGTCCCTGTCCTTTCAAGGCTTCCAAAAAGCACCCACCCACCGGTCCCGCAGGGAAGGAACTCTCGATATTCTTTGTCCTCAGGCACTGGTCCCAGGCACCCGCTCACCAGTCCCGCTGCCCTGCCTCCCTAGCACTGGGGTCCCTGTCCCTTTAAGGCTTCCAAAAAGCACTCGCCAAAAAGAGAGAAAAAAAGGGGAAAAACGCGCGATTTCCTCCGTCCTCAAGTGCCGGTCTCAGGCACCCGCCCCCTGGTCCCGCAGGGAAAAACGTGGGATATTCTTTGTCCTCAGGCGCCGGTCCCAGGCACCCGCTCACCAGTCCCGCCACCCTGCCTCCCTAGCACTGGGGTCCCTGTCCCTTTTAGGCTTCCAAAAAGCGCTCGCCAAAAAGAGAAAAAAAAAGGGGAAAAACGCGTGATTTCCTCCGTCCTCAGGCGCCGGTCTCAGGCACCCGCCCGCCGGTCCCACAGGGAGAAATGCGGGATATTCTTTGTCCTCAGGCGCCGGTCCCAGGCACCTGCTCACCGGTCCCGCCACCCTGCCTCCCTAGCAACGGGGGCCCGTCCCTTTAAGGCTTCCAAAAAGCACTCGCCAAAAAAAAAACCGCACCGGTTTCTTTCCACCCGCCGGGAGCCAGGGGGAGGGGCGCTCGGGTCTCGCCGGGCCGGGGCTTGTATCTTACCCCCTTCGCAAGGCGCTGGGTTCTTGCAGGTGTGGATGTGGTCTGGATGTTGTCCTGTGTCCTGTGGTCTCTATTTTAGGAAGATTTTTCTTTGGTATATTTTCATAGCTCTATGTGTTTTTGGGAGGAGATTTCCACTGCTCTACTCATGCCGCCATCCTGGCTCCGCCTCCCAAGTCCAAATCTTTTGATATCACTTCTATACTAATGACTCCTAAATCTGGATTTCTAGCCATAATTTACTGATTACTAAAGACTGTTGAATCTGCATGTGGATATGCATTCTTTTTCCTTAATCTCAAATAGCACTTATATCCAGTTTATCTTCCCACTTTATTTTTCTCAGGTAAACTAGCTTCTTCCCCTGCATCCCTCATCTTTTAATTACATCCACCAGACATACTAGACCCCTGCTTCATTCTCCTCTCCTAGTCAATCCCAAAGCACTGTCACGTTCACTACCAAATGCTTCTTAAATTGTGCCTTTTCTGTTTTTATACTATTACCCTAATGAGGGTTTGGATTATATCGTTAGTCTTTTGGATTCTAATCTCTTGCTTCTCCCAGTTATCATTTCCACTGATTCTTAAGTTACCTTCATAAAGCAGTCCAAACCATCTCACCTCTTACTGGTGGCTTTCAACAGCTTTTACTGTCTAAACAAATTTTGGCTCCCAAGTATGGCCTTCAATGTCTTCCATTACATGACATATCCTTCTAGGTTTCTCTCTCACAGTGTATTCCCCGGGTACCTTATGTGCCGTTGAGAATATACCATAGTAAGTGACAAACACCTCAGGTCCCCTGACCTTTGCTCTTGCTAGTGTTCGTATCAAGATGGCCCTGTGGTCTCCCTGCTCCGTCCCTTGATCCAATGCTACACCTTTCCTGAAGTCTGTCTTAATACCCCAGTCAGAACTATTTACTCTGAATTCTGTAACATATTGTAATGGACACAACAGTATAGGATGGAAAGAGCCCTGAGTTTTGCATCAGACAGCTTGGATCTGAATTCCTCTACCATTTGTAAGTTTTGCAGCTTGCTTGGCTTCCAAGTGGTCTGGAGAGACTTTGCCACCCCCATGCCTATACTTCCAGGAAATGGCAGCTCCATTCTTCCAGTTGCTCAACTCACAAACCTTGTAGTCATTCTGGACTCTTCTCTTTCTCCCACATCCCACATCCATCTAACCCATCAGCACATTATGTTGGCTCTGCTTTCTAAATAACCCAGAATCAGACCATGTCTCCCAACTTCCCCCACTACTACCAGGTCCAAGCCACCTTCTTCCCTTATCTGGAATCTGCAGGATCGTCCTCTGTGGTCCTCCTACTTCCTCCCTTATCCTCCTCCCTCTGTTCTCAGCACAGCATCTGGAGTGATCCTGTCACACTGTGTTAGATCTTCTCTCTCCTCTGCTCAAAACTCTTCAATAATTTTCTGACTAGCTCAGATGTTTATAGAGACGAAGAGGCAGAGGTTTTACCTACAGTCCCTATGACCTGCCTTTCATGTCCTTATTTTTTCTCTCCTCGTCTCATTCTGTTTTCTCCCATTCTCACTCTTCCCTTGTGTTTCCTCAAACATGCAGGGACAATCCATCCCTGGGCCCTTGAATTCACTCTGCTTCCTGCTTGAAATGCTCTTCTCCAGATCCCCACACCCTTCAGAATGAGGTTCCTAGGCCAAAAACTTCATGGAACTCTGTTGGTAATAACTACAACAGATTACTGCCTGTCTATATAAATATTTTTTCACAAGCATCAAAGGGGAAGGTAACACATTTATTGACTTCACTGAGTTAGGTATTGAGTTAGTATGACTTCATTGTGTGATTTAACTCTCACAGTAATCATGTACGCTGGTTTTATAGGAAAGGAGCAAGGCTCAGAGAGGTTAGGTAATCTGCCTGTAACAGTGAAAAGCTGAAATTTGAAACAGGATCTAACTTCAAAGCCCATACACTACTCTGTATATTATATTATTATTATTATTATTATTATTATTATTATTATTATTATCATCATCATCATCTACTATCGCTTTCCATCACCTATATGGTGGGAGAGCCAGCCTCGCATGTGGCTCTGAGCGGTGGGTCAGTGCGCTGCAATGGGAGGCAGGTGTTTTGGTGGCAAAATTCGCTGGAGGGAAACAATAGGCCTTCTGGGAGGTGGGAGGTGATGTTGGAAATACGTGAAGCTCATCATGCAAGAGAATGTGGAGGGAGACAAGGAAGGTTTCCTACGCAAAAGGAGCAGAGCGGTTCAAGTCACTGCTGAGATGGACCAGCCATTCTGGTGTTCACTTAAACCCTGTGTTTCAGAAAATAGATATTCTAAATCTATGCCTCTGATGTCAGCATCCTCACTAGTTACTGGGCAACAGCTAAAATTATTGTCTCAGTGAGAGCCCATTGTTGCCAGATCTTCCGTTTTTTTCCCCGCAAGGATCTTGAATTGTGAGTATTTATGTGAAATCCACCAATGGTTAAATGTTGGCCATTGGGTCCGTGATATTAGAATACCCAAACAAAACAGGTCTGTCGCAGGCCAGTTTGGCCCCTGTGTACCTAACTTGTGAGCCTTGCAATGGGGAAAAGGATGGAAGAGTAAATAGGTGGGCTAACCTTGAAGGCTTTTAGACAGGTGGCTGAACCCCAAGCACCCCGGAACCCAGCAGCAGCCTGGGAGTGAGAGCTGAAGGCAGCACTGGGTGCCTCACATTTCCTTGCCCCTTGTCCCCTCCCTCTCACACCGGTTGTTTCTCTTGGCCCCTTCTCTTCTGGAGTCCTGTGCCTGGCGATGGACCCACAGCTGCAGGCAGTTTCCCAGAGTCCCACCCCACAGTCTGGGAGGTGAGGAAGAGAGAGTCCCCATACCAGTAAAAGGAGATGGTGTGTGAGGACCATAGTTCAGATATTCAGATGTTTTCCCAGAGTTACATGCAGTAAGTAGAGATTGTGGACACTGTAATTAGCAAAAGAACTCAGAATCAGTTCAGGAGGTGCATGGAAGGCCGTAGTTCTGGGCTGTCTCACACAGAGGATTCTAAAACAATTTCAGAGAGGCTTCCTCCCAGCTTTTCAAAAATACAACATTCAAATATGGAGCAAACTCCATTAAAAAGATTCTTTTGACCATCAGTTTGCTCCCATTTCTCAGACATGTGCTGATCTTTCTAAAACATGAATCTGATTATGTCTCCCATGACTTAAAATCCTTTGATGTCTGCTTTTGTCTTTTAGAATAAGGTTCTCTGTAGTCCCCACTGAACATGATCCACCCTGGCCTCATCTCCAGCATCTCCTCCCATCCTCCCTCGCCATTCACGGTCCGCCAAGACATATGAGGCTACTGCCTGTCCAACAAACACTTTAGGACATTTCACCTCAGCGCCTCCCCTCCGGTGGTGCTGATGCTTCTTGCTGCTTTCTCCTATCCCCCGACTTCCCTGCCTTTCTTTAGGGTTCAGTTCAAGTACCACTTCTTCCAGGACTCTTCCTTTCTCTCTTTGGCCTGATTCAGATGTGTTTTTGTGCTCCTATTATGTATGTTCCACATGCCTCCATCTCAGTCCTTTCAAACTGGCCATATTTGTGGAGATTTTTTTTCACCTACCCCATCTCTTGCCTACCTACGAGGCTCTAAGATTGTTGAAGGCAGGAGGAGTTTCTTATTTGATTTTGTACCCCCAGTTCTCGCAGATGTTTCATACACCAGCACGCTCTCTGAATGAGGACTCCATTTCCTTTGGGGACCCCTGCCTTTTGGCCCACTTAGTATAGAATATACATCCTCTCCCTTCACTACTTTCTCATCCCAGAACAAGCTCACAGACATGCTGAGGGTTCTGCTCTGAGTTATCAATCCAGGGCTTGGTAAAGCTCCCGAAGTGCTGGCTAAATCTCCTTTTCCACAAGACTGCACGGGAAATCATCTTCACACACAGCTGTGGCCATTTGTGCAGATTGCTAAGGAACTATGGAACTGATGCTTCTAGGTGCTTCAATCTATTGTTCTTCATCCCCACAACAGGCCCCTGAAGGCAATGCATACCCACATGTTACACAGGAGGAAACCAAGGCTCCTGGGGATTAAATCCCTAGTTCAAGATCGCGTGTTTAGAGGACCCAGGAGGAACCTACACTCAGTCGCTCAGGTGCAGGGACTGCTTCCCGGGGTCTGTGGCTGCCCCTTCACCAGAGCTGGACAGGGGAGGTGGGAAATCTGTGTTAAAAGGCAGGGAGGGGACTTGGGGGAATTAGAAGGCAAGGCTGAGAGCAAATGCCTCCATGTCCAGAAACAAAGGAGCTGGGCAAAATGGGACCCACTCAGGATGGGGAGGGTGTAGCTCTGAGCTTTCACTGTCCTAATGCTTTCCCCCTTCATTTTCAGTTTCTTTTTCTGCCACTGCAGAACTCTGTTATTTAAAGTTCAATAAATGTTTTTGAGTTAATGCAGATTTAAATGCAGTTGCAAGAAGTAAGACAGAGAGCCCTTCTGAATACCCAGTTTCCCCAAGTGGCAACATTTTGCAAAACCATATTACGGCATTGCAGCTGGGTTATTGACATTGAAGCACTTTATCAATTTATTCAGATTTCCCATTTTACTTGTATTCAAGTATGTGTATGATGGTGGCGTGTGTGTATGTATTTAGTTCTACATACTTTTATCTCACATATAGGTTTGTATATCCACCATCACAGTGAAGATACTAAACTTTTCCATCACCATCACTGAGGATGCCTGTCACTACCCTTTTATAGCCACACCACCTTCCCTTGGAGGGGAGACCTCCACTAACCATTGATCTAATCTTCTAAAATTTTGTCATTTCAAAATGCTATGTAAATGGAATGATTCAGTATTTAACCCTTGGGGACTGGCGTTTTTCACTCAGCATAATTCCCTGAACATCCAACCTAGGTGAACCTATTTTTGACTATGTGGGTGAGGTAGGAATAAGCAGGCTAAAGGGAGATAACAGTTGCCCCAGGTGGGAGCAATCTGTGGGTGGCCAGTTTATAAGTCATTCATTTGCCAGCTTGTGCGTACCTCAGAATGACCTGTACTTCTGTTAGTTATCTTTTTTGCATTTTCATTTGTATGTTATTTTCTTAAAGTTCTCGTGTTAAGGAAGCTGTAACTTTTTTGCCTTGTGGTATATTGAAAAGCATCCAAATATCTAAAGGCTAGTCATCTTTAGGATATGGAAAAAGGATACAAATAGATTGTAGTGATTTTAAGTTCATTTTGGGACTCTTTAGCAGTTGGTGACTAAAAAAAATAGACCAAAGAAAGTGTTCAAAAGTTCATTCTTTAAATTATTATTATTATCCTAGGTACTAGTTTTCATGAAATTTTAAATGACTGATAAGATTTGAAATTTTAAGGTACAAAGTTGAATTAGATTTATAATTGAAAAGTTATAACTTAAAAATGTTTAAAAAATATATTTGTCTCCATGATTTACAAGATTTATGTTCATCTATACAAGTTTTCCTTTTCAGTTTTGTCTGAATGGATTTTCAAACCAAAGGAATTAAATATAGGATGATGTTAGGTAGCAGTGTGAACTAGGAATGGGTTCAAATCTTAACTAGATCCTATGACTAATTGAATCAAATCAATACTTCCATTCTAAATGTGGTTCATAAAAATATATATATGTAAATATGGGTAGGAATTTAAAAATAATTATAATACATGTACCTTATAAAAAACCTGAATGGCAAATTATTTCTTTAGAGAAAGATAGTCAACATTTTGTGTCCATGATGACATACGGCTAAAAGCTTGGGCTCTGGAGGTCTGCTGCTAGAATTCAAATCCTAGATCTGCCACTTATTAGCTGTGTGCCCTCTACAAGTTTTTGAGCTTCTCAGCCTCCATTTACTCTTCTTTAAAAAAAGATAATCATAACAGCTATCACTTTTTGAGCATTTAATATGTACCAGTTCTCTTGAACATTTTACACATAGTACAGCAATTAATTTTCATTAATATGCCTACTTTGTTGATGAGAAACACAAAACCACAGAGTAACTTGCCTTACGTTGTGTATTAGTTAGGGGTGTAATCAGATACTGGCCGGGTCTCACTCCAGTGTCCATGCTCTTAGCTGTTTAACCACTCAGCTAAGTTCTTAGAACATGTCTTAGGGTATCTAGCTGATGGATTTGTTATGATGATTAAATAGAAAATCCATATCAATGAAATCATCTGTTAATTTAGATGATCTGTTGAAAGCCACAATGCTTGGCATTTATGTATTCAATAAGTGCTGGCAGATGAATTATTATTAATACCACCATTGTCATTATTTAGCCTTGTAACTTGGCTGCTGAGGTATATTTTAAGTAAGTGGATTCCCACTTGTCTTTAACTATCATCATAAGAGCCACTCAAGGGTACACAGTTGTTTTTAATTCAAAAATTTCCTTCTGGCATTTCCAACCACAGTACCAGGTACTTTGATATGTATAGTTTCTAAGCTGTGTCATGAAAAAAACATTCTAGTCCATTTTTCAAAAAATTCTTATCTGGCACAATTTATTTTTTCCTTTTTGCAAATTCCTAAAATATATCAGGAATGACTCGATCTTAAGAAATTATGCATTCTGATCTAAAAATTAATGTGAAGTAGTGTTGGCAACATAATGTGCATAAACATGATGGGGTATAAAAGATGTGTGTTCACCATAAAGATTGACACATTTAAAATTTTGTATCAGTGCCGAATGCTTCTTCAACAACAGCTGTATGTCATTTAATACAGCAGCAACTTGAAACCGTGCAGGGAGTGAGTGTCAGAATACTTACAATTGCCTCCTCCACGTGTCTTTTTCATGTTAGCTCCATGCTGGGTAGCAGCCTCCTATTCAACCTGTCTTATGGGCCTCAGTTGCTTAAATCAACATCTCAGTTGTCATAAACTCGACTTTGTCTTATAACATGCCCTACTAAGACCTTTGCTTGTGAGATTTTTGGTTGACTGCACAGCCTATAATATGAAAAATATCTCTCACATTTGGCTGTTTTCCTATTTCCTAATCCACAGCTCCATTCTGAAATCTGAGTTTCTTCCCTAGTAAAGCTTTTATTTTTCTTCCTTATAGTTGACTTTCTCTTTTCTAACATCACCACACCTGTGTCATATTATCCTATAAATGCATATTGAGTGCAAATGTATTTTTCTCTTTGAGGGATATAAAGTAACATGTATTCAGAAATATGAATCCATTTCTGCAGAGTATATGCAATCAATCATTTTGTGAATGAATGAAACTTTGGTACTGTTCTGGTATTTTCAAACAGCTTCTTCATAATAATTCTGGATATTGATAAATTAGTATGCCATCAACCTGTAGGTATATGGCTCCCTTATGTAACAAGGACATGTTTTATAACAGTTTTCCCCCAAAAGACTTTAAATGCAGTTAGAGAGTGAAATAGGTATGTGTGGATAAATAGATACTTTAGAAGAGAAGGCTACTATGAATAAAAATCAGAAATTAATTCTACAACTGGCAAATATAGTTGTTTTAAGGTTGGTTTAAGGGACTTAAGGTTTTGCCATCTCAAAATGAACCAGCTGTTACTTACCTCTGTGAGCAACTAGGAGCATATGGTGAGACTCAATATTTTAGTATATAGGACCTTTCACTCAGGCATCTCTAAAGACCTCACAGATGTTAAGCTACAACTAGACACCAACTCAATGGCATTTTTCAGAAAACAAGCGATGCTCAACCAGCTAAATCTGAGGTAAGATTTTGGTGGTGATAGGTCTACCACATAGTCTTGGCAATCCTTTTCATAGCTACTCTCTGGGGCAAATATGAACTAAACGCTGCATAAACAGGACCTTAGAGATCGCTACAACATACCTCAGTGGTAGGGGTATGTGTGCAGCATACTCATTTCACTATTGGAAACCCTGAAACCTTTGTCTGCACCTGGGTTAAAAATAATAAAAGAGAGTCTAAACCCTGCACTCTAAATTCAGCTCTGGCTTCCCATTTAAATACAATCAGAGCTTTTCCTGTCTGCTCAACAGTGCTGCTCCCTGCTATTGAAATCCTTTCTCCCCACTCCTGTTTCCGGAATATTTTCATCCACATTGCTCATCATCATCCTGGGAAGCCTACGCTGTGCAATTACCCCACACTTTTTTCCATCCTTCTGCACTACCAAAAAACTAGATGGTGCTCATTTCTCAAGGATTTCAGCACCTTCCTTCATTTAACAAATATTTATTGCAGGTCTACTATGTTAGGGCCAGAAAAAAGATGATAAATATGCCCCTGGCAATAGTAAGTGGGCAGTCTAGATTGTCTACTTGCTTGTATCTCTGTTTCCTTGGATTCAGCTGGTTGTGATTTTCACACGATCACCCCAGCCTATGCACATGCAAGTCTTCCATGATCTTAAAAAACCTATTGAATTTATAAATGTTGACAGTGACAGGTATTGACTATTTCCAAGAATTACATGGATTTTTGAGTCTCTAAAAGAAGCACATTGGAGAATCTGCCTTTACCTTCTGAAAGTTGTATTTGGTCACAGATAATACATAGTTCTGTCTTTGTGGATTTTTTAAGGAATGTCTTTCAGAATGAGATATTAATCATTCTTCCAAAAACATATGGAAATAAACCAGATGTGTTAATACTTTATTAACTACTGAGATCTGCTAGAATGGTGTATGTGAAGAAAAATTCCAGGGCTCAAGAACTACATGGTCAGGGCTCCTGACTTAGTCTGGCGTCAGGCCCTGACCCCTGCAGAAGTGAGGCTGCAGAGGAGATTGGATGAGTCTAGATTAGTGGGTCGGAGGCAAACAAGTGTGATTCTGACAGAGGAGGCAGCACAAAAAAATGGACATTGGCGGTACTGCAAGAAGGCTGGTGAGACCTGATTGCAGAGAGCAAGGGAATGGTTTGAGATGAATCTGAGGAAGTGGCTAGGGCTGGATCATCAGCCCTTAGGAGCCACCTTGAGCATTTGGGCCTTCATCATGTTGGGCCACCATTTTCCAGTCTTGGTCATCTCCCACCATTATTGCCAGAGACCCCAACATCCTTTTCGTTGATTGCTCTCAAGCATTGGCCTTAGAACTCCTCAGCCTCTCTTACTGCTCCCTCATGGCTGCTGTGGACACAACAGCACAAAAACTGTTCATCTCAGTTTCATACAGAGCTCTGCAGAATGCAAAGGAAGGGACCAAATAGGAAGGCTTCACAGAAGAGGTGACATCTGACCATCAGCATTTCCACAGCTAGACATGGGCAACCTGAGGCATACCCAGCTACTGCTGTCACTCTGTGCGAGGTTGGCCATCAGAGGCTTTAACATAGGGTGGGGATGTGATTAGCTTGATCTCTCAGGAAGATGCCTTTTAGGAGTAATCTGGAGAATGGATTAGCGCAAGGAGGTACTGGAGACTGAGAATTCAATTAGGAATAGGTCTCAACAGTTTAGGTCAGACATTAGGAGGACCCCAAACTCAGGAATTGAGTTTTCCAAAGAGTGCTATATGGAAGAAATGTCCAAGTAGACAGATCGGTAGGACTTGAGGACCAAGGAAAGTCAAGGGTGATTTACAAGAGTTCTTTCTTGGCCAAAGTATGAATAGTGAAACCAGTATGTGAGGTGGTGATGACAGAAGGAAGGATACATTTAGGGGTGAGGAATGATAAATGAATGGGGGTGAGGAAGGAAAAGGAAGACTTAGTGAGCTTTGGCATAGGTTGAGTTCATCGTGTGTGATTAGCAGGAAATCTAGGTTATCTTTAACATCCCAGCCCCCCTCACTCCTCATATTTCTCTCTCTAATATTTAAATATTGACTCATTACAGTCAATTCTAGGACTCTGGCAAAAAACTGCCAGATTTACATTTCTAGTTCCATCCTCTCTCCTGAGCACCAGACAGGCATTTCCAGATCCCCCTGTACCTCTACACCAGAGTGCTCTGGGGGACCTCAAGTTCAACATATTTAATTGGAGCTCCTCAGTTCCTCCCAAATCCATTTCCCCTTCAGAGACCTTATCTCAGTTAGGGTGTCCTCCCTTACCTGCTCCCCAGGTGTCCTCTGCACTTCATGTCTCCTCCATCACACCCACATCCAAACCATTGCCAAGTTCAGAGGATTATATTTCCAGTGCTTGCTTCACTTTCATTTCCTTCCTACCCTTTTATGCTCCTATTGTCTTATGTTTTACCTGGAAGCTTGGGTTAAAATAGGGCCCTCAGGTTCTAATAATTTCCTTTTCTTCATAAATGGCCTTATGGGTTTGAACACATTTGTTTGTGGGGAAACAGGTACTGAAGGACTGTATTACTCTGGAATTTATTGTTGGTCATTCAAGTCATGGAATTTTCTTTTCTTCTTCTTTAACTATAATATATAGAAATCTCCTTTTCAGTTATGAGGAAGTTGAAATTATTAATCAGATCATGCCCAATATGTACTTTGAACCCTCCAAAATGTACTATGTACAAATAAAATTTTAAATGTACTCTGATATAACAGGTAAAAATGCAGATAAATGGAATACCAAATCCTAAACTTTATTTCAGGACATTTAGCTTCAACTTTCCCCCCATACTAAACATTTTAGGAGTTCTGCTACAAATAGTGGAACAGTATATTTCATATTTTAACATCTTTTCCCCTTAGGGCTCAGGTCAATATACAATTATAAAAGAAAACTAGAAGCAATGGCAGAAACAAAGGCCATTAGTATTGTAAACATTGAATATTCAGATATTGATTAAGTTGATTATAAATACTATACTTCCACTGCTTGAACTAGATTATAAAAAAATGTTTTGACTAATTTTCCTAACTTCGGTTGAGCAGTGTTTGTTTAGAATTCTGGAATGTTAAGGGTCTTCATATCATGACTGCATAAAGAGTGACCCACACAGTAGAGTGATTTCTTCAATATCCTATATTTATCTGGTGGCATTGCTGGAGTATCACACACAGGTACCCAGGTGAGCAGTAACTTCTAATGTAGAGTCAGGATGTCCATCTGTATGACATTTCCCAAACAATCTGGTTTTGGCTCCATAATGTTGATGAAGCTTATCAAAGATCATGATAGTAATGCTGCCCTTATTAGATAGCTCTGAATGTGCACCTGTTACTTCTCTGGACCCATGAGATGGTAATGAAAACTCCGTTGGCAAAGACAGCAATTAGAGCTTGTGTTCACCCTGAGGTTCTAGAGAATCAGTCTGTATATGTAATGCTTCCTATTCTATTTATAAACTGAAGCTTGGCTGAATAAATAAATAGATGTCTAGAGATCCTTTGTCTTTTTCTATCTCCTAAGATCTCCTAAGTATAATCAGTTCTTCTCAGTGATCTTATGAACTGTAAATAAGTTGAATATTTTTCTTTTTTAAGGATCGGTCTAAGGAGTATGATAAACTTCCCATTTGGCTAAAGTCTATGTATCAGTGTAATAAGAGACTCATTAAAAACTTTCTAGAAATAAGTTCTTAATAAAAATGTATCCTTGCTTAGGAAAATAAATTAATCATACATGCTGGTTATTTAATATTGTAATTAGGTATATATATATAGATATATCATCGATGTGACATGAACACTTATTGATAATGAATGCATCATTAATGATCATTGATACTGTGAGGATCTTGCTTCATTCTTATTAATGCTTTATTGTGGAAAGGCAGAAAGTTCATTAGACCATATGTATGTGTGTGTGTATTTTTTAGGCTAAGCTAAATGTTTCCACATTTTCTTTCTTAGCTGTTTTCTCAATATACACTGATGCTTTTTTTATAGATTTAAAAAGAATAAAGGATAGCGTTGGAGGAAGAAACTGCATCATAAGAAAAGAGACTTGGGATCATGTGAGGGAACAGGGTTAAGTGAGAAGGAGAGGTCATAGATATGTGACTGAGAGACCTGAATGTGACCCGAGGGGTGTTTGAAGTCCTTACCTCCCCAGTTACCTCTCGTCACTTCATCAGTATCATTACACAAAATTCAAAATTAAGTAGCAACTAGGGTCAAACAGGAATAGAGTGGACTGCTGTTTTCTTTCCATTACAGTAAGATCTTTCCTTCGCTCAGCCCTTTACTGCTTTTCTTGCTCTTTCCCTTTCCAGCTCTGTTTCATCTTTCCACTGCTTGAAGCTATTGTTTGTATTATCTGTAGAATGGAAACAATAACGCCAATTTTAGAACTAGAGTACAAAATTGGCTATATCCAGGGTTTCAAGGGCAATTAATCTGGCAGGCAAACACCCATGGAGTAGTTTTCAAAAAGAAAAAGAGAAAAAAAAAACAGAATAAACACGCTTTATACCAATAAATTCTCTAATTTACACATGTTTTACTAAATAGACAAAACCCTTCAAAATGAGAATTAAAAAAAAATTCCTTCCATGCTGATTGATTTGAGGAAAAAAACCTCACTAGTTTCTACAGAACTTCTTTCTCCAACAGATTACTTGTGTGCAAAATTCAGAAGAACACATTGTTCAGGACCATAAGTATTTGGGAGGGGGATGGGCAGAATGTATTCTATTTTGCTATGCTTCTTAGTTTTAATATCAAATTGTTTTATGAAAATTATGTTGTCCTGAATCACTCATGGAGAATCTATTTGGTTTTAGGTCTTGTTGGTTTACATTAATATTGTTTTCATTTTTGAATAAATCAGGATCTTTTCAGTGGCTTAATAGTCTGTCTTGAAGCATTGTTCCAAACATAACTCAAAGGCTCATAGGACTATTATTTTTCATATGTGATGTATTTATTTGTGTTGGTTTGCATGAATATAGCAGTGATTTGCATGGGGAAATGAAGAGATTTGTTAAAGCATTCATCTCTGTTAAGCATGGTAATGAATGCTTTCTTAGTTACATTTTTTTCTTAGTAAACATAGATTACTATGAAGAAATTCAGTGCATGGTATTGGTC
Source organism: Manis javanica (assembly GCF_040802235.1). Taxonomy (NCBI): domain Eukaryota; kingdom Metazoa; phylum Chordata; class Mammalia; order Pholidota; family Manidae; genus Manis; species Manis javanica. The sequence continues at coordinate 158,976,422 of NC_133157.1, forward strand.
ATTATCTGAAATTTTGAGTATGTTCATTTCCTGCCATTTTTTTATAATACATATTCTTACTGTTAAATTCTCTTTTTCCAAAAGTATTCCTAAAGATAAAATCCTCTTGAATCTATAAAGACAAATAAAATATATCTTGTCCTTAAAACAAAAGAACAAAGAAGCACAAATAAAGATCTCTACAAATATAAAATGAATCTTTCAAATTAATCTAGGAACAGGATCAAATGTTTCCAATTTATCTTGGAATTTGACATATGGCCTATTTACAATAGAGATAATTGAGGTCAAACTGCATGGCCTTGTGGATTCTTGTGGCCACCCACCTTGCTTAGTGTAGACTTCAGTGTCAGGTAGCAGGTGCTATGGATGGGCAACTAGCACCAAACTGATCGTTTTTAGTAATTTTCTATAAAGCATAAGGCACACCCATTTTTAAAAACTTGCTGTATTTCTTAGCCTAAACACTGAGAGTTTTACATAGCTATGACTAGACTAATTAACCTCTTATTGCTCTAATACACTATTTGAATTTAAGTACACCTCACTAGATAGAATCCTTTGCCACTTGTGGAAGTATCTGGGCTATGTGAGTTATTAAAGCGAACTGAAATATAGAATTATGATCTTTAAAAAATTTCTTATATTTGAAAGATGCTACTAAATGAATAAACATTTTTGCCTATCTATTTTTAGTGAAAAATGGTCTCAAGTACCAAGTTCTGCATGCTCCTCTTCCATAATACAAACTACAACAAATCTGGTTCCACCTTTTTCTTTCACTAGATAGGATATTTAGAGAGCTATGATAATGGGAAACTTGACTGTCTCTGAAACTTCTACAAATCCTAAAGGTGGGCATGCTCATATAGATGTGGCTTGGAGGTGTACAAGTCAGGGTAGATGTATGTATGTTGTGCATATGTGCATGGGGGATAGATATAATTTAATCTGTTTTCTTCCTGTTAGAACTACTACCAGTTACTGAGGCAAGAAGGACTTCCAAGGCTATTTGAGGCTGGTAAAAATCAGAACTTCTGCTCCTTCAAAGCAGTACCACTGGGGTAGCCTTCAGTTGTGCTGATGGTATCCTATGCCTATTTGTACAAGTGTTTTACCCTTGAGCCAGCCTCAATGTGTACGCTTGTGTATATACGTACTAGCACTGACAATGCTTGGCTTTGCCATTTTCTAGATAGAGATGTGAAGATTTCAAGCAAGTTAGTTTTGAATAAAGGATCTGAAAGAGTAGATGTGATGAACACAAAATATTTTTTATGATTTTGTAAGCTAGCTTCTTTTCCTTTGAATTTCAAAGTTATTGATTCCATGCTTATTAATGAATTTACATGTAGTGTAATTTTTATTGAATATGGATGAAAATTAAGCTCAATGGGAAAATCTAACTAACATCATAATTTTCTCCCTGTTTATATTTTTAATTACTTTAACAAGTATGAAATGAATGTTTAGTAGATGGAAAAGTAGGTGGCATGCATGCTGCTACTCCTCTTGAACTCAAAGCAAACATCACTAATTATCTTCAATCTCTCTTGGTAAAATCCAATGTGAATTAATAATCTCTCTCAGGGTACTTCCCCAGGCAGATTCTGTCACTCAATGTGGATATGAGAATGAAACTTTTTAAAAATTGAAGTATAAGTAGCATATAATATTCCATTATTTTAATGCACACAGCATCGTGATTTGACATTTGTATACATTGCAAACTGATCACCACAACAGGTATAGTTACCATCTGTCACTATATGAAGTTAATACAATATTATTGACTGTATTCCCTGTGTTATATATTAGACCCCTATGACTTATTTATTTTAAAACTGGAAGTTTGTAGCTCTTGATCCTCTTCACCCATTTTGCACCACCCTGGCCTGCCCAACTCTTTACTCCTCTGGCAACCCCCACTGTGTCTCTGTATCTTTGAATCTGGGTTTCATTTTGTTTTGTTTGTTTGCTTGTTTTATTTTTTTAGATTCTAGTTATAAGTAAAACCATGTGGTATTGGTCCTTCTCTGTCTGACTTATTTCATTTAGCATTATATCCTGTAAGTCCATTCATGTAGTTTTCTCATTATGGCTGAGTAGTATTCCACTGTGTGTGTGTGTGTGTGTGTGTGTGTGTGTGTGTGTGTGTGTGTGTGTGTGTGTGTGTGTACGTACCACATCCTCTTTATCCATTCATCTACTGATGGACACAGGTTGTTTCCATATCTTATCTATTCTAAATAGTGCTGCAATGAACATAGGAATACTAATATCCTTTTAAATTAGTGTTTTCAGTTTTTTCAGCTGGATATTCAAAGGGGAATTCCTGGATCATATGGTAGTTCTAATTTATTTGTTTTTTATATTTTCTATTATATTATTTAACTATTTTTTAAATTAAATAATAAAGTAGTTCTATTTTAGATATTTTAGGAAACTCTGTAATGTCTACCATAGTGGTTGTACTAACTTACATTCCCACCGACAGTGCATGAGAGTTCCCTTTACTCTGTACCCTAATACTTGTTATTTCTTGCTTTTTGATAACAGCTGTTCTGTCAGGTGTGAAGTGATATCTCATTGTGGTTTTGATTTGTTTATCTCTAATAATAAGTGATGCTGAGCATGTTTTCATGTGTCTGTTCTATATCTTCTTTGGATGTGGCCATCTCTATATCTTCTTTGGAAAAATATCTATCCAGTTGTTCTGCTCACTTTTTTTAATCATAGTATTTTTTGTTATTGAGTTTTATGAGTTCTCTATATATAACATATATATATATATATATACACACACACATATATGTATTTCTATATATATGGGATATTAAACCCTTTTCAGATATATGTTTTGCAAATATTTTCTCCTATTCTGTAAGTTGCCTTTCCATTTTGTTTATGGTTTCCTTTGATGTGTGGAAGTCTTTTAGTTTTGTGTAACCCCATTTGATTATTTTTTCTTTTGTTGCCCTTGCCTTTGGAGTTAGAACAAAAAAAAAACATTTCAAAGACTGATATTGAGGAGGTTACCATCTATGTTTTCTTCTAAGAGATATGTGGCTTCAGGTCTTACATTCAAGGCTTAACCCATTAAGTTAATTTAATCCATTGAGTGAATTTTCGATGGTGTAAGAGGGTGGTCCAGTGTCATTCTTTTCTATGTAGCTGTGCAGTTTTCACAACACCATTTATTGACGAGACTGTCTTTCTTCCATTGTATATTCTTGCTTCCTTCATTGTCAACTAATTGATTTCTAGGCTTTCTATTCTATGCCGGTGATCTGCACATCTGTTTTTATGCCGATACCATACTGTTCTCATTACTATAGCTTTGTAATGTAATTTAAAACCAGGGAGCATGATACATCTAACTTTGTTGTTCTTTCTCAGAATTTCTTTGGCTATATGTATCCCTTAACTAATTATTGTAGTTATAGTTAATCTTACTACTTCTGTCTTTTGACCTTCATATTAATTTTAGAACTGATTAATCCACTATCTTTACTATATATTTACCTACCTTTTCCAGTGAGATTTTTACACTGATATGTTTTCTTATTATTAACTTAGTACAATTTCTTTACAACTTAAAGAAGTCCTTTGAACATTTCTTGTAAGGCTGGTTTAGTAGTGATGAACTCCTTTACCTTTGCTTATCTAGAAAACTCTTTGTCTCTTCTTAAATTCTGAATGATAACCCTGCTGGGTAGAATGATTTTGGCTGGAAGTTTTCTGCTTTCAGCACTTTGAATATGCCAAGACACTCTCTTCTGACCTATAAAGTTTCTGCTGATAGCCTTATGGGATTTATTTTGTACATAACACTTATTTTTCTCCTGATGCTTTTAAGATTCTCTCTTTATCTTTAAATTTTGATATTTTAATTATAATGTGTCTTGGTGTGGATCTTTTTTAGTTCATCTTATTTGGAAGTCTCTGGGCTTCTGGACCTGGATGTCTGTGTCCTTCCCCAGATTAGGGAAGTTTTTAGCCATTATTTTTTCAAACAAGTTTTCTGCCCCTTTCTCTCTTTTCCTTCTGGAACTCCTATAATGCAGATGTTATTTTGTTTTATATTGCTCCAAAGGTCCCACAAGGTTTCTTCACTTTTTAATTTCTTTTTGATGCTTTGTGTAGGTGAGGTCCCTTGTTTTGTTTTCCAGCTCACTGATCCTTTTTTCCTGGTTGGTCCAAACTACTGTTGAATTCCTTTAGTGTATTTTTCAGTTCAGTTATTATACTCTTCAGCTGTGTGGTTTCTATTTGGTACCTTCTTTATTTTCTCTTTATTGAAGCTCTCACTGTATTCAATCTTCTGAGTTTGATGAGCATCTTTATGACCATTATTTTGAATTCTTTATTAAGTAGATTATTTATCTCTGTTTCATTCAGTTCTTTTTCTGAGTTTTTGTCTTTTTCTTTTTTTTTTTGGAACATATTCTTCTGCCTCCTTAGTTTGCCTGATATTCCATGTTTGTTTCTGTGTATTAGTTGAAAGAGCTACTTCTTCTAGTCCTGAAAGAGTGGCCTTGTGTAGGATATGATCTGTAGGGCCCTGAAGCACAATGCTTCCTGGCCACTAAAGCCAGGTACTCAAGGGGTCTTCCCCTGTGTGGGCTGTGTGTGCCCACAACTGGCTGTTGTGGGGCTGCAGCTGTGGTGGGAGGAAGGGGGTGAAATGGGCACCCATTGTGGTGTGGCTGTGGCAAAGGTGGGGGGTGAGGCATGTCCAGTGGCACTAGCAAGTTAGAGGAAGATTGCCTAAGTGGGAACTGTCAGCACCAGCATTAGCAAGGTAGATTGAGATTGCAAAAGTGGTGTTCCGTAGCACTTCCATCCCTGGAGAGAGTCCCAACAGGTTCCTGCCTCTCTGGCAGTCACTTTAAGATTGGTAAGTGGGTCTCCTTCACAAATGGACCTGGTGCTTTTCAAACTGCTGCTTCTGCACTGGGTTACAGAGTGGGTGAGTCTATGTATGAGCCCTTTAAGAGTGAGTTCTCCATTTCCTAGAGTTCCATGGGTCTCCTGGATGTGATCCCCTTTATTTTTCAAAGCCAGTCATTTTGGGAGCTTGTCTCTTCAATAGAGGATGCAAGGGTTGGAGTGCTGGTGTAGGGACAGACCCCTTGCTCCTCAGGGAAAAGTTCTGTATTTCTGAGATGCCTCCTGTTTGTGGGTTGGCATGCCTTAGATATGATTTTTGGTGGGGGCATGGCACTGCCTCTCCTGCCTGTCTCTTTTACCTTTTTTGTGAAGGCACCATTTATCTAGTTTTCAGGAGTTTTTTCAGAGGAAATATTCTATATATAGCTGTGGATTTGTCGTGTCTGTAAAAAGAGGTGAGTTCAGTATCTTCTTGGGCTGCCATCTTGAACCACCCCTGAAAATAAGACTCATTTGTCATTCTTAATCCATTATTTGCTCAGCAGTGTGCTAAGCATTGCAGGGAAACATGAGTATAAGACATAATTCTTTAAAGAGCATATAATCTATTTAAGGAAAAACAAAAACAGATGAAACAATTAGAGAGCAGCATAAGGCTTCAAAATTAAATTTAAAATGAATTGTAATTAGAAGAGGGAAATATTTACATCATCTGGCATATGTTTAACAAAACAGCAGCAATAATGTTTTACTTATTCTGATCTGGTAGTTCCAAATTTTATCTGTTCATTTCTTCAATTTATCAATAATACATGGCATTTGGATAGCACTTAGAGAAACATTTCTGTGTCCTTGAACACAATTTCTTATACATTTGGAGATAATTTTGTTTTCTTGGTTTCTCTGTTAGCTCTATTTCAGGATTAACTTGGCTGACGATCAGAAGATAGTCAGCCTAGTCAAAAGTTACAATGTGTTAATAAATTTTAAGGACTTTAAGTGTTTATGTTTAGAGATGTCTGTGAAGAGGTAATGAAAAGCTGAACTTATAATAAAAACTCCTTAAATCAGATTAATTTGGGATTTATGATAATTTAGTTAGGGCCTGGATGGATGGTTACCAATGTTAAGTATCTGAAAGAACTTAGAAAAAGTTACTGCTGCAAATAAAGTTATAAGATAGATTCCTTAATTATGTAAGAGAACAAACTGTTTTTAACAATTTTAGAATGATCTACTTTACTTTTTACAGTGTAATTGCATGTAATCAGAAACTTTTTATCTTTTGAATACTCTTTTGATACAGTTATTATAAATCCTTCTACTTCTTAGTAAACTATGACCTTTTCTAGGCATTGTTTCTTGGCCTCATTTGAATTCCACTATGTACTTAGAAATAATATGTCATTAAAAAATTTATAATTTAGAAATTATGCAAGATCATTGACTTCTCCTTCTATAGTATGAGATACTATTTTGGTGTTAGTGGTTTTGTTTCCCCTTTTTTCTTTTCTTTAAGAAAAAAATCATTTCCCCATCATACTTTAAGCTCCATGAAGAAGCACTGTATCTTAAAGGTCCTCTGGAATCTGCTCCAACGTTCTGATTGGCCTTGTGTGTATACTCATTTCACCTGGACACTGGGTATCTTAATATGAGTATCTGAAAGAACTTAGAAAAAGTTAATGCTGCAAATAAAGTTGCAAATAAAGCTGCAAATAAAGTTAAAGCTGCAAATAATATCTAGATGGCATTATGGTCCAAGCTCCACCTTCTTCAGGAGTGACGTAGTAGAAAAAATATGAACTTTGAAGTCAATCAGACCTGAGGCCAAATCTCAGTTTGGCCACTTAACCCTCCAACTGTGTAACTGTAGTAATTGCATTTGTCTCCTCATTTATGAAATGAGTGTGATTCCTGGCATCACAGATAGTTAAGTCAAGATTTAATGTAAGAACTTTTCTAAAGAATTTGGCATATGACCTGTATATTAGTTGACATTCTTTTGCTTGTAAGAAAAATAAGCTGATTTTGGCTAGCTTCAGATAAAATCAGTTTATTGTAGTTTCTTTCTCTCTCTGTTTCTCTCAGAATTGGAGGTATTACCAAATCTTCAGCAGGGCATATACTAGGGCAGTATGGGGTTCTCAGCAATAAGATTCCACAAGTATTATCTTCAAAGTCTATATTACTGAGACTCAGTTTCAGCCATTCTCTGCATTCTACACTAAAATTTCCAAGGAAGAAAATCCAATAAGCTCATCTTGGGTCATATGGAAATCAATCATCTTTGACCAGGATATATGGATACATACTGAAGATGTAGCTACTGGGACCCCACTTCCAGAGTAGGAGCCAGGTAAGTGAACTGTTTACTATATTCCACCCCTTAGTTCTAGTGCAGCTGTAATTGCTTTTGAAGACATATGTTCACACAAGCACATTCTACCTTCTATTTTCAGATATAAATAAATGGCATAAAATATTTTATTATAATTAAACTGATTTACGTGACTTCTCCTTAAATATTAAATCAAGTCCATGCAGAACCAAATTGCTTAAAAGCAGGGAGAATTTGGGTGCTAACTAGAATCAGATTAGATTTAAGTCTCAGAAATGATTTCATTGACCTTTCCATCCAGATTGTAGAATCTAAGCACTATCGAAAGACAGTAGAGATTTGCAAATTCCTTTATCTACCGTTAGCATATCAATAGCACAATAGCTACTAGGTAATAGAAATTCGAAGTCTATAATATAGAGAAGTCCAAGGGAGTTGGGGGATTTAAATGCAAGTCTGCCCTTTCTAACCACAGGTATTATGAGGAGACAGACATATTTAAGGGAAGTGAAGGATGAAAACAGGAGTTGCCTAACTTTTTCTCATTGACTAAAGTCCAGAAGAAGAGAGATTTCCTATCAGTTGGTGGGGATTCTGAGGGCAGAGTGGGTTTTATCATATTTTTTGGAGAAGGTGGCCTTAAAGCAGTGGTGGTCAAAGTGTGGTCCCAGGCCATCACTTGGTGGATATGTGAATTATTATGCCCCACTCTAGAGCTATTGAATCAGAAACTCTGTAATGGGGTTCAACAATCTGTGTTTTAACAGCTCCTTCCGACTATTCTGATGTTTGTCTAAGTTTGGTCTAATGCAGCCCCTCTCCTCCCCCCTTATTCCATATCTGCTGCCTCAGTTTAGGGGAGATTAGAAGCAGAGAAAATTTCATTCCCCAAAGGCTTTTGTAATTCTGCATGTATAAGATAACTATGGTCTTCTGAATCCTTACTACTGGCCTTGTAGTGCATGGAGGTGCCCCGTGGAGGCTCCTCAGGTTCTAACTATATTCCTCCTCCATTGTGTAGGGAAGCAGCAATCATATTTTCCCAATGCTAAGAGAAATACCCTAGAAAAATCATGATCTACTTCCTCCTCAAGCCCCATTCCTGAAATTGCATATGGATGACTTGGCCTTTAATGTAATGAGATAATTATTTGCCTTCTAGGAAGAAGTACTTCTCTTTGGGACATTGAAGTTTTAAATCAATAGAGTTTAAAATCTTGGCCAGGAAGCAATAACTTTGCAAATGATTCATTAGGAACATTCATGAGAAATACCGTCTCCACTTACCCACGTGGCTTTCTAGATTCCTTATATTCTAACCATTAAAGAAATGGCAACAAATTTCATTTGCAACCCTCAAGATAGTATCCTGGTATTGCCAGATATGTTCCCTATAGTTATAAAGTTAATATAATCTTTCTAAAATAACATCTTTCTCTGGGACACTGAAAATGGCAAGCTCTCATAGGGATTAGCGCATTGTCACACTATGTGAGATATCCAGGCATTTTACAAGGGATTCAGTAAATATATGTAGGAAAATGATGACAAAGAAAGTGAAGTCAAATCCAAAATAATTGGTATTAACAATTAGGACAAATCACTGCTCAAAATGTGGGAGAGACTGAAGGGACTCAACCTACCACATAATCTCTATGCTTGTTTCCTTGTTTGTAAAATGAGGATAATACCTACTTCACAGTATTCTTGCTTTATAAACCAACACAGTATTTAGCATAAAGTTAAGACTCAGTAAATATTAATTCCTTTTCTCTTATTTTCCCTACCACTTCATCATCAAACTGGGTCCATGGAAGAGGAGATGTAGCAGTGTGGGAAATAACATTGTAAAATGTTATCACTTTGTCACTTTGACTTTGGACTTTGAAATAGTTTTCTGATCTCATATATAAAACCATGGAATCAAAATAGATAATCAACTACAAAATTATATTCTAAGATGCATGCTCATACCATTAGCAATCAGGAGTCTAGAATGTAGTAGGGTGAAAACTTAGCGTCAGACAGATTTGTATTTAAATATTGAGTATGAATGAGTCTAAATACTGATTCTAACCTTTGGCCCTTCCACTTGATAGCTGAGTGAGCCTCCTGAGTTCCCATGAATCTCTGAGTCCTTGTAGGTAAATACTGGGGTGATGTCCTACCTTATAAGGCTGCTACTGGGAGTAAATGATAAAGTTATATAGAGCGACACTGTTCACTATAGACTCTCTTTGATAATGTAAATGTTTTATCTGCTCTACCCAATATGGCAGACACTCCCACATATGGTTATTAAGCACTTGAAATGCTGCTAGTTCAACTGAGAAACTGAATTTTAGATTTTATTTAATTTTAATATAAATTTGAAGTACTAGTTCAAAAAATACTTATGAGTCTTCCTTTTGTGATCTTATATCTTATTTTTAGTTATTAATATAAAGTCTTAAAGGTCTTAAAATGGAAGATAAATGCTACAGACTACACATTTGAGCCCTTCCAAAATTCATGTGTTAAAATATAACTCCCAGTGTGATAGTATTAGGGGGTGGGGACTTTGGGGGTGACTAGGTCATGAGTGGATTCCCTCAAGAAAGAGATTAATTCTTTTATAAAAGAGACCCCAGAGACTGCCCTTCACCACAGAGAACAGGGAAAAGACCACTGTCTATGAACCAGGAAGTGAGCTCTCACTGGACACTGAACCTGCTAGTGCTTTGATTTTGGACTTCCTAGTCTCCAGCACCATGAGAAATAAATTCCTGCTGTTTATAAGCCACACAGTATATGGTATCCTATTACAGCAGCCTGAAAGGACTAAGACAGTAAAGAATAAATAAAGTACAATCCACAAATTTTTGTTTTTCCATCAGATCCTCCTCTCCACACAACAGGAGCCTAGAGGAATGTGTGGGGCTGAAACAGCTGGTTAGGTAGGCAGCGTACAGGGAAGAAAGTAAACCTAACATTGGGAAGGTCATGCGAGCACATTAATCCAAAGGGCAAATGAGAGTCAGAGAGTCTAGTAATGAATCCTGGAATGCAAGCCATGGACACCAGGATGGGTGTGGAGGAATTCTCCAACCACAGGGCTTTTTATGGATACACAAGGAGTTAGTGAATGCCCCACTTGAGAATAGCTGACTGTCCTGATTTGGGTTCCCCTTACCAGACTCCAGCAAGAGCCTAGAACTGGACTAACTTTGAATAGCAAGAATCTAGAAAGTTGAAACTGTCTGTCCAAAGTCACACAAGTGGTTACTAGTAGACTGAGAGTTAGTATTTCTCACAAACTAACCAGTCACTGCAGATGATTGGCATGTTCACAAAAGTCATTCTAAGGAGCAATATATGAGCAGTTACATCAGTATAGACAAAATTATTTCTGGGATAATTAATTACAGAAACTATAGCCATACAATAGCTAAAACTTTACTGAAAAATCCAATTCTAATCATCCCATCAGTTGTATCACTTTGTATTTTCCAGTGAACAATTTAACAAAAGGAATCATAGATAAAATAATCAAGACTTCATTGCCTTTACAAAAAGCATTAGAAAGCATTTACTGGCATGTTGCAAAGTACCATAAATAATTAAAATACATCTACATATTAAAATATCTGAATAGATAGTAATGTTGTAATATAGTTGTTTATTTCTTCATAGTCATTTGTAAAATTCAATACTTCCATAAATTAATTGTCATCAGTACAAAATGGAAAAGTGCATATGATTAATGGGTTGAAAAAAGAAAACATGGGTATTATATTAATATCAGGTAAAGTTTTTGTTAGGGAAAAACAGTTCAGAAATTAATCAACATTCTGCTTCATTCCTTTTGGACACAATTATTTAAGTTGAAAATTCCAGTTGTATTCAACTTTGAAATGTTTGAATTTAAGTCCCTGTGAAAAACATCAGTGTGAACCAAAATTCAAATACCTTTTCACTTGTTTTAAAATTGGTAACTTCAATCAACACAGAACATGTAATCCAATACTGACAAACTTTGCACCAAGAAACCATGATGCATTTGTAAATTATTTTTTGCAACTATGGATAAAATCTAGTGTTTGATTTTGAGCATGGATGAACATGTTAAACACCTGTGTATTTGAAATCACATGTACATATGCATAAATTTTATTTGAAAGAGACTGCTTATGTCATCCAGGCCAGCTTTTAAATTTTACTAATAAGGTCTAGAAATATGTTTCTCAAAACTTGGTGTGCATATAAATCACCTTGAGATCTTGTTAACATGCAGATTATGATTCTGTATTTCTAACAAGCTCCCAGGTGATGCAAATAGTGTTGTTGGCAGAATAATACTTTAAATGTCAAAAGCCTAGAGGACCTAAGTGTCCAAAGTCACATAAATAAATAGTTACTAAGAAGAATGTGGATTAGTATTTCTGTTCCTCTCCTTCTCTCCCACCTGCAGATACTGGGGAGCAGAGAATAGAGACTAAGACGGGCTTGCCAGGGCAGAGGTGGGTGTGATTCTAGTGCTTGACCTGTCACTGCGAGAATAAAGCTTGGTATGAGCCCCTTTTTACCTGTAAAGTTCTGTTTTTCCTTCTCACCGAATCCCGAAGTGAACTCGCCCGGGGCTGAAACCCTCAGGCAAGACAAGCGCAAAGGTTAAAAGTATGAACTCATAAACAGCCTGGGTTCAGATCCTACCCTCACCAATTACCTTATCTTGTGATCTTGAATAAGTCATATAACCTTTCTTTCCTTCAGTTTCTTCTTTTGTAAAATGGAAAAAGTAATAGGACACATCTTGTTAGGTGGTATAAGAACAAAATGATTCATGTAAGGTAATTAGAATAATGCTGGTGTATAATAGATACTTAATAAATACTAGCTTCTGTAATTATGATTATGACCACTACCCATTATTTCTGCTCAATCTAGCAATCTATGTAGGAGATTATTTGGGAACAATAGATGGTTATTTTTTCTTAATAGAGAAGATAAGAAGCATAGATAACAATATAGATTATTTGTGGCTGAGGCAGTTGTTTTGATAATGTTTTTATATTGGAGTGGGATAATGTTTGAGGTATTAGGAATCCATTTCAAATGTTTAAGAATGGTGTAACTCCAGGGGTAAATTGTGGGGCAAAATACCTTTGAAACCAAAATCAGTCAAAGGGAGAAATAAAGTTTAAGAAAACCATTTACTTGGGACTCTATCAAGCTGAAAAACTTCTGTACAGCAAAGGACACCATCAATAGAACAAAAAGGTATATGGGAGAATATATTCATAAATGACAGATCTGATAAAGGGTTGACATCCAAAATATATAAAAAGCTCATGCACCTCAACAAACAAAAAGCAAATAATCCAATTTAAAAATGGGCAGAGGAGCTAAATAGACAGTTCTCTAAAGAACAAATTCAGATGGCCAACAGACACATGAAAAGATGCTCCACATTGCTTGTCATCAGAGAAATGCAAATTAAAACCATAATGAGATATCATCTCACACCAGTAAGGATGGCTACCATCCAAAAGACAAACAACAACAAATGTTGGGGAGGTTGTGGAGAAAGCGGAACCCTCCTACACTGCTGGTGGGAATGTAAATTAGTTCAACCATTGTGGAAAGCAGTATGGAGGTTCCTGAAAATGCTCAAAATAGAAATACCATTTGACCCAGGAATTCCACTTCTAGGAATTTACCTTAAGAATGCAACACTCCAGTTTGAAAAAGACAGATGCACCCCTATGTTTATCACTGCACTATTTACAATAGCCAAGATATGGAAGCAACCTAAATGTCCATGAGTAGATGAATGGATAAAGAAGATGTGGTAAATATACACAATGGAATATTATTCAGCTATAAGAAAAAAGCAGATCCTACCATTTGCAACAACATGGATGGAGCTAGAGGGTATTATGCTCAGTGAAATAAGCCAGGCAGAGAAAGACAAGTACCAAATGATTTCACTCATATGTGGAGTATAAGAACAAAGGAAAACTGAAAGAACAAAACAACAGCAGAAGCACAGAACCCAAGAATGGACTAACAGTTACCAAAGGGAAAGGGACTGGGGAGGATGGGTGGGAAGGGAGGGACAAGGGCAGGGAAAAAGAAAGGGGGCATTACGATTAACATGTATAGTGTGGGGGGAGCACAGGGAGGGCTGTGCAACACAGAGAAGACAAGTAGTGATTTTACAGCATCTTACTATGTTGATGGACAGTGACTGCGAACGGGTATGTGGGGGGTACTTGGTGAAGGGGGGAGCCTAGTAAACATAATGTCCTTCATGTAATTGTAGATTAATGATACCAAAATAAAATTTAAAGAAAAAAAAACACAGTGAGAACTTCAACTAAGAGGTAGAAAACATAATAAAGAACCAAACATAAGTCCCAGAGCTGAAGAATACAGTAAGTGAACTGAAAAAGCCGCTAGAGGGTTTCAACAGCAGACGAGATGAGGGAGAACAGATCGGTGGCCTGGAAGACAGGCCAGTGGAACTCAATCAGACAGAGCAGGAGAAAGGAAAAAGAACTTTAGAAAAATGAAGATAAGTTAAGGGACCTCTAGGATGACATCAAACAGGCTAACATTTACCTTATAGGGGTCCCAGAAGGAGAAGAGAGAAAGAGGCAGAGAACTTATGTGAAGACATAATAGCTGGAAACTTCTCTCACCTAGGGAAGCAAACATTTCACAATACATGCAAGTATCAAATGACTATATTGTACACCTGAAACTAATACAGTAAATATACTATGTCAATTACACTTCAGTTAAGAAAAGAAAAGAAAAAATGGTGCCGAGAGATTAACCAGCATGTTGTATTGATTGACGCCTTGTGGTTCTGATGGAAAGTTTGGGGATCAATTAACAAAGAGCACCCAGGGGGAGAAACAAACAAAAATAGAACAATCATTAATTCTAAGGAACACAAAATATTGTATAAGACAGAAAATATCTTTATACTTTATGTGACTCAACCATGAACTATTTATATAAGTGCATCCTGATGATTAATTTAACTGGAAACCGTTATTTAACTATATAGGAAGAATGAGAGAAGAGGAAGGGAGGGTGACAGAGAGTCAAATTCCCATTTTCTATGTAGAAATCATCAGATTTAATTATTTTGAAAAAGAAGAATATGTGTGATATTTTTTAAACTAGAGGAAAATACCAGAAGAATAAGTGAAAATAGTCCCTAGAGGTTGCCTCTGGGGAGCAAGGATTAGGACGGTAAGGGGTAATAATTGTAGTTTCCAATTACATGCTTTGTAATATTATCTGTCTCTGTGAACTCTGTGTGTGTGTGTGTGTGTGTGTGTGTGTGTGTGTGTGTGTGTGTATGTGTGTGTGTATTACTTTGATAAACGTTTTTTAAAAAGGAAAAAAAAAAAAAGAAACCCATTTACTTATTTCTTACAAGCAGTTGTCCCATCTGACTCATGACCCAAATGCAGCAGAAGAGCACTCCACCCAACCTCTTGGGTCCATATAAACCCTCACACACCCTTGTAATTACTTATTGGTATGCATGAGGTCTAAATCTCTCCACCCCTTGGAAACACCTATTGATATGCAGATGCACTAAAACCAGGCAGAGATTCTGGAAATATTGTGGATTTTACCCACAAACAGATTCTGGTGAATGTAAAAGCTGACCTGTATTTCTACAAAGTCACTCCCTTTTACTCCATTCTGGAAAGAGACTACCCTTTTTGATTGATATAAAAACATTTTTCAGTCTTTCTCTAAAAAGAGGTGGCAATTATATTTACAAGGAATTTGACGGTATGTAAACGAGATAGGTGAGCTGTCAATCATTCTAAATACTATAACTACTGATACTGGAGGGATTCAGGACATTCTACTCCAAAACATGTCACTTTGGCATGTTGATTATTTTGAGCTGAAAGCACTTGAAAAATAGCAGATGCAGAAAGGACTCTGACCTACCCTTTTCTATCAAAAAACAGGCCATAAAATTTTCCATGAGAAATGTATCCTCCCTAAACCAGGAAGAAGAGAACATCTTTAGCACCAGGGACTGGGAATCAATGCTGAAACAGATCTGCACATTTACTGAAATAACCTTCCACTAGTTCTCGTCCCCCAATGTATCTCCTTGTTAATTCCCCACAATTTATTCTCCACAACTCAAACCCCTTTGTCTTCTGATTTCTTCACAAATTTATTGTTTCTTTGTCTAAAGGTATAAAAGCTTCCATTGGCTCTTCATTCTCTTGTAAAGGCCCCCATGTACACATAAAAGTTTAATAGAACTTGTATGTTTTTCTCCTAATAATCTGTCTGATGACAGTTTAATTCTTGGGCCCAGCCAGAGACCCTAAGAGAGTAGAGAATTTTTCCCTCCCTACACTACTAACATAAACTTGAAAGCAAGATTGCTATGGATAAAGCAAAGTAAAAAAATGACTGTGTAAAGGAGTCATTGAGAAAGTGTTGGAGAATCAGTTGTTTGCTTTTTTTTTTTTACCTCCAAGATTACTTGCTTTTGGAATTGGATTTGGAGTCAGCTCTGCTGAGTTCGGCAGGGTGCTGAGAGCATTAATGAGGCACCATACTGTTTTTCATTGTTTCCTGATGGGAGTGTCTTCCAACAACTTAATTGCTCCTATTTTGCTTTCCCTCAGCTACCTAATTTTTATTCATGTCCTTAATTGCTCCTGCCACTGGTGCCATATGTGTCAGCCCACATGGAACAATGTCAGTATCACTTGCTGCAAGATGATCCTCACTCCAGGTGGTTTCACGGCAAGATGAACAAAGGCAAATGAGAAAGTAATTTATTTTTTAAAAACCAGAATACCAATTTACTAATGGGTAATTAGAGCTGTGACTGTCACACTGACTAAAGTATGTGTCAGTACTAGCTGTGCTGGTACACACATTCTGGTCCATCACAACAGGAGTTGTGACAGTTTTATGATTGTTATTTTAACTTATAAGTTAGAGCTTTAGAACATAGACTGGTGTACGAGGGAAGCCAAATTTTATCTAAAGAGTGCTTGGTGAATAAAGGATCAGAACAAAGAAAAATTTTAATTTGAACAGTAGTAGTAATAGAATCTGAGGCTATAAATGGAGTAAACCTATTATGATTTTAGAATAGTGTATTATCATGTACCTGAAAGTTAAGATATTATAATTTCATCACATTAGGTCAAAGATAACCCAACTTTCATATATATATGTATATATATATATATATATATGGCTGTAACAATAATATTTTAGCATATCTAGTTACTTGTTCAAAGATGTAGTTCCTGAATTATAGGGGTATTAAAGACTAAAATTACTACCTTGAATCTTGGAATAGAATAGTCAGCCAACAAGGTGTATCAATGATACTTTAATAAAAAATGTTTGCAATAATTCATGCAAAAGAATTAAACTTATGACAGTTTATTTATACTCAAATCATATTTGATATTTTATCTTTAGAATAAAGAATTTACATAAGGAATATCTGTTGGAAGCAGTATTAATACTTTTGCATGACTAGTGCATGCATCTCTACTTTATCATTTTAATTAGCCCAACAGTTCTTACTGATTTTATAACATGATCTAGAATTTAAACAAATAGTATTTATTAAAATTAACCTGTTGACACTATTGACACTAAAATTTTATTGTGTATCCAAAAGACCACATGCAAACATATACTAGTAATTTGAATCCATTTGTGAAAATGATATACATTTGACTATATTTCAATAGCATTTTATTTATGATATTGCTAATGTCTTATTTTCCTAAGCTTTGTTGAACATTCATAAATGCTGAGAAGTTTGAAGTAGTATCACTGAACATGGACTTTTTTTTGGAAAGGCAATAGGAGCATGATGGCTCTCCAGTAAAACACACACACAATTTTCTGACTGTTTCAAAGATACAGAGAAATGATTGACAGAGGAGTAAGTAAGGTGCAAAAATAATTTTGAGTGATAGCATGTCCTTTAAAACAAATCGCAGAAGCTGTGTAAATAAGCATGAAGTGAGTATATTAAAAAGGCAGTACAATTGAGTCCAGGTCATCTGTCAATAATTCGTTAATTTGTTCACACCTTCACCCACTCATCAACATATGTACCAGGCTTTATACAAGTTTCTGTAAATGAAATTTGGTCTCTGATATTGACAAGCACACAGTTGAGACAGAAAGATTGTTTAATCCTTTCGGTGGTAAATAATCCTTAGGACATTGGGCTTAGCTCATTCTTGTATTACTATGTAGTTTGATTCTTCCCCCCAAAATTTAGCTTCCTGTTGACTATGGCTCTGATTTTTTGTTTGAATGCTTTATATTCCTTTAGTGCATTCATCACTTCTTACCAAATTTTTCTGGCCACATTTTCTGACAGGTAATCAAGCCTCTTAGTTTCGTTCTTTGCTCTTTTTTTCTTTTTCTTTATTTTTAAAATTTATTCAGTTACTTTTTATACCATCCTTTAAAAAACTGAGATATAATTGACACATAATATTGTATTAATTTTAGTTGTACAACGTAATGATTTTTTCTCTTTTTTATTAAAGTATCATTGATAACACAATCTTATGATGGTTTCACATACACAAAACAGTAGTTCGGCTTTCACCCATATCATCAAGGCCTCACCCCCTCCATTGCAGTCACTGTCTACCAGCGTAGTAAGATATTATAGAGTCATTAATTGTATTCTCTGTGCTGTACTACCGCCCCAGTGTCCTACCTATATGGTATAACAAATAATGGTTATATATATATATATATATATATATATATATATATATATATATATAGTGAAATGATTACTACAATAAGTTGAGTTAACATCCATCACCACATAGGTACAAATTTTTTTGTGTGTGTGATGAGAACTTTTAAGATCTACTCCCTTACTAATTTTCAAATATACAATAAAGTATCATTAGCTATAGTCACCATGCTGTACATTACATCCCAGGATTTATTTATCTCATAACTGGAAGTTTGATTCAGTAGATTTAGTGTTTGATGTTTCTTAATTGCTCTTTTGGACCTTACAGCTCCCATTGCTTAGTTATCAACCTTCACCTACACTTCCTGCCTCTGGGGGTCCTGGCTTGTGTTTTACCAGGAGGCATACCACAGAGGGTCTGCAAAGTGCCAAAGGGGCCCGGGCTCCAGGCAAAGATGGGTGACCACGGTTGCCATAACTATCACCGTAGGCTGGTGTTCTGCACACGAGGAAAGCTTTCACAAGTCATGGTTTTAAAAGATAAGTGAGTTAATCCCAACAAAAAACTGTCCAGAGGGGGTGGGGGAGAGAGAGATTGAGATTATTTTGGCAGCTGTTTTAGAGTGTAACTTTAGGATGAAAATGTTAAGGATTTTTAAAATCAAGCTTTGCTGTATAAGATGTAACCTCCTTCTCCTAAAATAAAAGTTAAGGAGATTCATTAGTCTTTGAGGCTTTGGAGTTTAATTTGATTGGATGGAGCAATGTACTGAGACTGGCCTTAAAGGGAGAGAAAGAGAGTGGTTGTATTCAGGAAACCCGCACCATGATGTCATCTGTGTGAACTTAGATTTACTTCTCGACTCTGCTCCTGACACGATATATCATAGGTGCCATTAATAGTTCAAGGAATAGTGCTTGCATTTTTTCTCAGATGTTGGAAACCTTCAGGGTAAATTCTGCTAACTTCTGATCACCATGTTTAGCAGGGTTCTGACCCTTTGGTGCACATCACAGTTATTTATGTACCTTTAAAAAAATATAGATTTTAGACAAGTCTCATACCAGATCTACTGAATCATTTTCTGCCAGTGGGACCTGCATGTGTGCATTTTCAGTAAATTTCATAAATATTTCTGATGTTCAAGAAGGAATGAAACCAGTGCAAGCTGAAATGGACTTGACTGGGTGATCCTAAAGAAGTCCAGGGAAGCCTGAGAAAAGTACTTGCATGCTAGTAATTTCCATAGGTTTATGGCAGTGATGATTAGGGAGACTTTAAATGTCTGTCGACTTTCAGGTCTATTAACAAGTTATAAAGCTCCTATAATCTTTCACAAAGATGAATCATTGGTTCTGAACACTGATTTTTCATCACACGTGAGAGCTGAACACCACTTATTTATGCTCTCAAAGAAAGTTATTTTCCCTCAAGAATGATTGATTTTTAATTTTAGTGGAATTCCTTTCTACTGCATTAAACTTTAGGAAATGTGTGTGGGGGGGGTGAGGTGTATTCAGCACATGCTGCAAGTAAATCATTAAAGCTCTTACAAACACACCTTATTGCTGTCAGCTGTCTTGTTCTCAATGAGTGGCTCTTTGGCAATATATGTTTAAGCTGGTGACAATGAATACGAAAAATGCACAGGCAATAGGTTTTTTTTTCACTTAGTTACTATTCATTCTACTTTTCTAGGTGCAGCAAACACAAACTTTCAAGGAAAATAACTATTAACAAATGATTTCTAGTAACAGGGCAACGTGGCATCTTGCTCAGTGAATTTACTCTTTTCTGTTTTGGTGGGGGGGGGCAATCATGTGCACCTCCTCTTTTTTGTATCAGGAAGCTTTATTAGGGCACAAAGAAATTCAGGTGAACTGATTTAAAATAATGATCTAAGAATTAGGCCTAAGCAGTAAATTTTGTTAGATTCTCTTCACTTCCAACTGTTGCATTTTCTAAGAGAAAGTTAAAAATCCACTGCCCCCTTTAAAGGTATGTATAATGGGTATATCATTTACTTTATATGATAGTTGGTGACTTTATGCTTTTTTTTGAAACAAGGGTCTAGGAGGGAGAACTCACAGAATTTCTCCCTGGTGCTTATACTTCGTGGTGGGAATGAAGGAAGGCTTGTTACCATCATCCCCTGGAGCCTGGGCTTTCCGATAAACTCTAGCAGACATGTGAGCTCTACAGTAAGAGCCAGTGGTTCATTTGTGGTTAATGTGGATGGTACTCTTATGAGTAAGAGGTTGCTGGTCACCAAAATGTTGAAGACTTTACTGCCAAATTCTAAAGAGTTTTTACAAGTTCATTTATCTAGTCTGCCAACAAACTGAGTACCCTGTCTCCTGTGTCAAGCACCAAGAGAGGCGATGAATTCGACAGAAGTAAGATAGATCCTGACTGCAGGGAAATCACAATCTGGGAGAGAAAGCTGACTTGTCAATGATGAGATTAATAACTAGTACTTTAAAAATATTTTTTATATATGGGCATTTGAAAGGAAGCCTATACTTTCCATGCTGGTGTGGCTCTTCAAGATTGGATTGCTGATCTACCAGAATCAATTTGGAAGCCTAAAATATACTTTGAAAGCAAAGTGCCTTCACCTGTGAAGTAAGTAATATGCCCCAACTCCTCCTTCCCCCAAACTGGAGGGCAAGTCCAGGCTGCCAGTCCGTCCACCTTTCTTAAGAAGTTCAAGTCTTTCCCTGTGATAAATCACTTCAGTTTAAATTGAAGAGGATTTATTTTATCAAAAGCTCATTGTAGGGTGAGTTTCTTGGGTAAAAAAAATCAAGCCCTGCAAATATTCAGTGTGAAAAAGAAATGCATCAGGAGGAGAAAGGTATCAGGAGACTGAAATTTCCCTTCAACAGTCAAAGTGGCTTTTGAAGATCAATATGCCCTTTACACTGCTGCCAACAGCAAGCAAATGTGCCAAATCATAAACCGTCAGAGGAATAACTACAGGAAGGCCTGCCAGGTCTGAGTAGGCTGCCTGGCCAATCGGCTGCCTATTGACTGCACTACTGTGCAGAGCTGTAAATCTTGCTCCCACCAAGGAGTGACCTGCCCTCTGGCCTCAGGGGCAGCGGGCAGGTAGGTGCGTGCTTTATATCTTCAGAGGAGTAAGCTAGGAAGCCTTACTGACCTGCTGACTCAGTTCACACGCTTGACTAAGAATTTAAATATGCCAAAAAGCAAATAGAGTTCTAGCTCCTATGTAATTTCCCTAGGGAGAAGTGGGCCCCAGCCTGTACCATCCTTTCAAGGACTTCTTGAGTGGGTTTGGCAGCTTTTTGGCATTTCAGAGAATGTATGAGGGGTCCTGGCAGTGGCAGAGATATGAAAGCCATAGGAATGACTTGAACCTTATTTCCTAAGGAGCTAAGTATGGGTTTCATCAAGCAAACTATATTAAAATATGTTTTATGTAGGTGTTCAGGTGGGGAGGAAAGGGAGAAAAAAAGAAGCATATCTGTCAAAGAAACAAAGTCACCTAGAGTAGTTAATATCTTCTGTGAAAACCACACATACTTATATTTCAATGAAAATATGTGGAAGAATGCTTACAATCCACTGAAATGGTGTCACTAGAAATACAATCTGTGTTGTTGCTTCAGGACCAGTTTATGATGCTGCTGGACTGAGGATGTGGCATAGAATGTGGCAGAAGGTGGTTCGGGTCCATCTTTCAACTCTGTTGAATGACCCTTATGAATTAGTGTGTCAGTGAAATGGATGGCGTCTTAGGATTTCCATGATAAATTGTTCTAATTGCTGGATATTCATTCATTCATGGATTCAGTTATGCAGAACGTAGCTAACTGTCTGCTAAGTGCTAAACTCAGGGCTAGATGAATAAATCACAATGAAAAATACCACAATCCTTGATCTGGATGCACCTAGTATTAAGTTAGTACAAGAGTGAGTGACATGAGCAGAGCACCTGAGAGTGGAACAAAATTGGGAGAGCTTGTTTGTGTTTAATTACTTACATTTTATCAGTATTTACTGAAAGGAGGTGGAAATGGTTGGCTGGGGAACACTGGAAAGATCTGAAACACCACAGTGAAAAAAGTGATGGGTGCTGGTTAACCAGAAATCTCACAGAGAGCTGCCCAGTGGTAGAGAAGGCCTGGGTGCCGCCATCAGGTAGCATAGATTTGTTTTGAAAATGGTGTGGGCCATCTTCATGGACAGCCATGTGGTAAATAATGAGGATAAGTAACAGAAGAAGATCCTAAGGGCTGGAGGTCATTGAGGACATCTGTCCTAAAACAGGATATTTCCATCTTCTGAACAGAAGATAGCTCAGGAAACATGCAATGGGAAATAATTCCCAGCCTTGCTTGTTTTCAATGAAAAAAGTTGTGATATAGTGCTTACAATCTGAAAGGGCAGAAAGAGATAAAAATGAACTAAGAAAAAGTCTAGTAATGAGTCAAATTAACAGAGATAAGAACACAGTCTCTCACTGTATCACCAAGGTAGTGAAGTGTAGCAGAATTGCCAGGTCTTATTGTAACTCTATGTTTAACCTTTAAAACAACCGACAAAATGTTTTCCAAAGCGACTTGCATTTTATATTTCCATCAGCTATGTACAAGGGCTCCAGTTTCACCACATTATCATCAACATTTCCTGATTCCAGCCATCCTTGGTGCACATGCAGTGCTATTTCACTGCAGTTTCTATTGGCATTTCCCTTATGGCTACTGTTGAGCATCTTCATGTTATTGTTAGCCATTTGTATGCCTTCCTGGAAGAAATGTCTATTTTGATCCTTTACCCATTTTTAGCTGGTTATTTGTCTTTTATTATTGAGTTATAAGGGTTCTTTATGTACTCTAGGTATATAAAGTCAGATAAATGGTTTGCAAATGTTTTCTCCTGTTCCGTGGGTTGTTTTTTCACTTTCTTGATGGTATTCTTCAAAGCACAAAAGTTTTAAATTTTGATTAAATCCAATTGATCTATTTTTTCCCCGGTTATCATTTATTTTTGATGTATCTAAGAAACCATTGCCTGATCCAAGGTCTTGAAGATTTACTCCTATGTTTTTTTTCTAAGAATTTTATAGCTGTAGTGCTTACATTTTGGTCTGCAATCCATTGTGAGTTAAGTTTTATGTATAGTGAAGTATGGTCCAACTTCATACTCTTGCATGTGGATATCCAGTTGTTTCAGCACAATTGTTGGAAAGAACATTCTTTACCCCATTGAATTGTCTTAGCACTTTTGTCAAAAATCAGTTGATACTAAATATAAGAGTATATCTCTGAACTTTCAATTCTGTTTCATTGATCAATATGTCTGTCCTTATATTAGCATCTCACTGTTTTGGTGCTTCATAGTAATTTTAGAATCAGGAAGCTTTTCCAAAATTGTTGGCTATTTTGGGTCCCTGGCATTTCCATATAAATTTGAGGATCATTTGCCAATTTCTGCAAAGAAGTCAGTTGGGATTTGATAGAGGTTGTGTTAAGTCTCTACATCAGTTTGAGGAGTATGGCCATTTTAACAATATGAAGTCACCCAAGTCATGAACATGAGATTTTTTCTATGTAAGTCCTAAAATTTCTTTCAACAATTCTTGCAGTTTTCAGAGGAAGTTTTATACTTTATTTGTTAAATTTATTCCTATATATTTTTTATTCTTCTTGATGCTATTGTAAATAAAATCATTTCCTTAATTTTATTTTTGGATTGTTCATTGCTAATGTAGAGAAACACTATATTGATTTTATTTATTTATCTTGTACCCTGAAACTTTTCTGAACTCATTTATTAATAAGTTTTTAGTAAATTCCTTAAAATTTTTTTCTAATTTTAAGATGTCATTTGCAAAGAGAGAATTTTACTTCTTTCCATTCTAGATTTTATTTTATTGAAGTGTTGACATACAATATTATATTGTTTTAGGTGTTCAACATACTGACTGACCAATTATGTACATTATGAGATGCTCACCACAATAAGCATAGTCACTATATGTCACCAAAGTTCTTACAGTATTACTGACTATATTTTCTATGCTGTATTTTTCATCCCCATGACTTATTTTATAATTAGAAGTTTGTGCCTCTTTATCCTCTTCACCTATTTCACCCATCCCCTCCCCTCTGTCCCACTGGCAACCAGCAGATTGTTCTCTGTATTTATGAGTCTATTTCTGTTTTGGTCATTCATTTTGTTTTTTTAGATTCTTTGTGTAAGGGATATCATATGGTGGTTGCCTTTTTCTGTCAGACTTATTTCACTAAGCATAATACCCTCTTGGTCCATCCACATTGTTGAAAATGGCACAATTTCATTCTTCTTTTGTGGCTGAATAATACTCCACTGTATATACATACCACTTTATCCATTCATCTATTGATGGAGACTTAGGTTGTTTCCATATCTTGGCTATTGTAAATAATGTAGTAATAAACATAGGGTGCATATATATTTTCAAATTAACAATTTGGTTTTGAGGTAAATACCCAGAAGAGGAATTAGTGGACCATATGGTATTTCTATTTTTGATTTTTTAAGGAGCCTCTATATTGTTTTTCATAATGGCTTCATCAGTTTACATTCCCACCAACAGTGTAAGAGGGTTCTTTTTTCTCCACTGGTTATTTCTTATCTTTGAATAGTAACCATTCTGACTGGTATGAGGTGAGTTCTTATTATGGTTTTGATTTGCATTTCCTCCATGATTAGTGACATAGAGCATCTTTTCACGTGCCTGTTGGCCATCTGTCTTCTTTGGGAAAAATGTCTATTCAGGTCCTCTGCCCATTTTTTAATTGGGTTATTTGTGTTTTTGGTGCTGAGATACATGAGTTCTTTATGTATTTTGGATCTTAATCCCTTATGTGATATATCATTTGCAAATATATTCTCCCATACAGTAGATGCCTTCTCATTTTGCTGATGGTGTCCTTTGCTGTGCAGAAGCTTTTTAGTTTGATGTAGTCCTATTTGCTTATTTTTGGTTTTGCTTCCCCTTCCTGGGGAGACAGATCCAGAAAAAAATTGCATTTTTATGAGAGTGTACTGCCTATGTTTTCTTTAGAAGTTTTATTATTTCAGGTCTTACATTAAGGTCTTTAAACCATTTCAAGTTTATTTCTGTGTATGGTATAAGAAAGTGGTCTAGTTTCATTCTTTTGCATGTAACTGTCCAGTTTTCCCAACACCTTTTATTAAAGAGACTTTTTCCCCATTGCATATTGTTTTGCTTCCTTTCTAATGGATTAATTGACCATTTAAGCATGAATTTATTTCTGGGTTCTCTCTGGATTCTGGTTCCAGATCTTGAGATCTCAAACATAGATCTTTGGGTTGATCTATGTTTGTGTGTGTGTGTGTGTGTGTGTGTGTGTGTGTGTGTGTGTGTGTGTGTGTGTGTATACAAATGCATTCCAATACCATAATATTTTAGTATAGCTTTCAGCATAGTTTGAAATCAAGGGTGTGATACCTCCAGTTTTGTTCTTTTTCTCAAGATTGCTTTGGCTATTTGGGGTCTCTTGTGGTTCCATACAAATTTTAAGATTATTCTAGTTTTATGAAAAATGCCATTGGAATTTTGATAGGGATTACATTGAATCTGTAGATTGCTTAACAATATTAATTCTTCCATTTCATGAACACAACATGTCTTTCCATTTATTTGTGTCACCTTCAGTTTCTTTCATCAATGTCTTGTAGTTTTCACCATCTTGGTTAAATTTATTCCTAGATATTTTCTTCTTGATACAATTGTAAATGGGATTGTTTTCTTGATTTCTCTTTCTGTAAGCTTGTTATTAGTGTACAGACACCCAGATTTCTGTATATTGATTTTGTATCCTGCAGTTTTATTGAATTCATTTATTCTGAAAGATTTTTGGGGTAGTCTTTAGGGTTTTCTCTATATATTAATATATCATTTGCAAATAGTGACCAGTTTACTTCTTCCTTACCAATTTGGATGCCTTTATTTCTTTTTCTTGTGTGATTACTCTGGCTAGAACTTTCAGTACCATGTTGAATAAAAGCAGTCAGCATGGACATCCTTGCCTTATTCTTGATCTTAGAAGAAAAACAGCTTTTCACCATGACTGTGACACTAACTGTGGGTTTGTCATATGTGGTCTTTATTATGTTGAAGTACATTGCCTCTATACCCACTATGGTGAGATTTTTACTATTAATGGATGTTGAATTTTGTCAAAAGTTTTTTCTGGATCTATTGAGATAATAATATGGTTTTTATCTTTCATTTTGTTAATGTAGTATGTCACATTGATTGATTTTGCAGATATTGAACCATCTTTTTATTTCATTTTCTTACCTAATTGCCCTGGCTATAACATCCAATATAATGTTGAAAAACAGTAGCAAAAATGAACATCCTTCTTTTCATTCCTAATCTTAGGAATAAATCATTCTGTCTTTCTCTGAAGTTTTTATTATTATTCAGTAATAAGTATTATATATCTGTGAATGTTTTATAAACGCTCTTCATCAGGTTGAGGAAGTTTCCTTAGATTCCTAGCTTGTTGAGATGTTTTTGTCAGAGAGTACCAGATTTTGTCAATTATTTTTTTCTGCATGATCATGGGTTTGTCCTTTATTTTATTGATATAATGTATTATATAAATTGATCTTCAGATGTTAAATCAACCTTGAATTCATGGAACAAATCCCACTTGGACATGATGTATAATCCTTTGATTCTGGGTCTAGTTTGCTAGAATATTATTAAGGTTTTAGTAACTACATTCATAAGAGAGATTGGATTTCTTATAATGTGTTTGTCTGCTTTGGTACCTAGACTACCTCTACAACTCTTTCAACTCAATAGTAAAAGACAACCCAACTAAAAATAAGTAAAGGATCCAAAAAGATATTTCCCCAAAGAAGATATACAAATTGCTAATAACAACATGAAGATGCTTAACATCAGTAGTCATTAGTGAAATGCAAATCCAAACCATAATGAGATAACCCTTCATATCCACTAGGGTGACTAGAATCAAAAAGCGTTGGTGAGAATGTTGTGAATAGTTAGAGCTGCATTATAATAGTCCCGAACTGGAAACAACCCAAATTTCTATTAACTGATGAATGGAGAGATGAAACGTGGTACAACTATACAATGGAATATTAATATTCCTCAATATAATAAGATACTCATGCATACTGCAAATTGGATGAACTTGGAAAACATTTATTTTAAGTGCAAGAAGCCAGTCACAGATGACTGTGTATTTGATTGCATTTATATGAAAGATTAAGGATAGGCATATCTACAGAGATAGAAAGTAGATTAGTGGTTGCCTAGGGCTACAGGGTGGGGCATGGGAGTTTGGGGGAGGGAAAAGATTGTGGGGAAATGAAGAGTGATTGCTAATAGAGACATCATTTTTTTGATGAAAATGTTCTAAAATTGACTTTGGTGTTGCTTGTATAACTGAATATGTGAATATACTAGAATAAATTGAATTGTATACCTTACTGAGATGAATTGTATGATGTGAATTATCTCAAAGTAGTTACATGTATATAAGAAATTGATTTTATGAACGAGACATCCTACCAAGTCTTTTACATCCATTGTATTGTTTCATGATTGCAGCAACTCTGTTAGGGGGGATTATAATTACCCTCATTTTACAAATCAGAAAACTGAGGTTTAGGTTTGTAACTTGTCCCAGGTCACATACCTTGGGTATGTGACAAAAGAGTCAGGATTCAAAGCAGTCAGTGTGCTTGTAAAGCCCAAAGTTAACCATGGACCTCTACTAGCTGAGGACATATCTTATTTCGGTTCAACTGACCCTTCTCTGCCCCATTTTTTCCATCTTATGCTTTTTTGTATCAGCATTGGGAAAGAAAAATGGAGGCTTAATGCTATTTAAATAATATGAATAGCTTTATAAATTTGTACCTACTGAAGAAGAAACAGAATGATTGATGCTGGCTATTTAAGATGACAACTCAACTCTCCATGTTGAGTTTTTTCTGTCTAAATATATTCTTCAAGAGAATTCATGTCTATGAGCATTCTTTTTTTAAAAACTTTTGGAGAGAATAGCTAGTTCAAAACAGTGATTTCTGCTGCAATGAATTAAAGCAGGGGCATAAAGGTATATTTTACTTTTCTAAAACTCTTTTGCCATCTGGTTTGCAGTGTCCTTAACATAGTTTTCAAGCTATGAAATTCTGTATATCTTTATGAAGCTCAAGAATTGACCTTTGAGAGGGAAATGTCTTATTTTATTATGCTGACACCACACATCATAACTCTTATTTTGCTTGGAGATCTCATTCAATGTCATCACCAACATGTGCAACAAGGGAAATGTCATGTTTATGGCTAGAATATTCCTTTTATTTCCAGTTATAGTTTTCCCATAAAATCTCTATTGAAATAATCTCTATGCACTCATTGAATGTTATTGCTTGGAACAGAAATGCTAAAACAACTTGCTTATTTAGGATCCTGATCTTTCCCCAACATTTTGAAGTATCTCAATCCCTCACAGAATATCAGAATATCTTTTCATCCAGAGCAGTAGTAATGTAAGTCTGTGGCTTTTCTTGTCATGTATTTTATGGGATTGTGTTACTTCTATATTTTGCACTCCTCCCATGTGTATTAGAGTGCTATGGGTAAATAATTCTATTGACTCTTTTCTCTCAGATTATTTATAGCTATAATTGACATTCTTTCAAAGTTATTCATTAAGATAAGAACAATTTTTTGGCTCCTAGAATGGTAAGAGGAACATCCTATTAAGATCCAAAAAATACTGGGAATACACCTTTAAAATGAGATTTCATTGGTCTTCCGCCTAAAAGTTTTCTCTATATGTGCAAGTCCTCCCTTCAACTGGGTACGAATGCTGGGAGGAAGACCTTGCCACAGGAGGTTAAGGACAGGAGAACCAGTGTCCCTGGACAACCCTAAATGTCAAGCCCTGGGAACAAAATCCAGATGGTTGGTGAAGGGTGGTAGAGGGAAGGTTGCAGGGGTAAGAAAGTGGAAACAAAGCCCAATGGGGAAGAGCCTGGCCAAACTAGCAGGATGCAGGCAGAGGAAGGAATGATGGGTTCCATTTCCATAAATAAGATGAAATGTGTAAAACTTGGTACATGTGATCTGGTGCAGTAAAATGAAGGTGGCACTGGAGTTGAATCTAGATTCAAATCTTGCTTCGTAAGCTGGCTCAAGTTTGTGTAACCTCTCTAAGCCTAAGCTTCTCATCTATGAAATGAGCATCATCCTTTACGATAACTGTCAACACCATTACGATAACTGTAATATGCTAGAGAGAGATCCTAAATACCTGTAATATGCTAGAGAGAGATCAGTACAGTCCAAGTTAGGGAAACTGAAACCCAGAGAAGTTAAGTGATTTGCTCAAGGTCTTTTACTACAACTGGAAAGTAATAGAACCAGGATTTTCATCCAGGATATTCATCTACTCCATACTCTATTAGACCGCTGGATCAGAATGACCTGGAGCACGTGTTATTAAAGGAATCTTGGACTTTGCTGTAGACCTTCTGCATTAGCATTTCTGGGGATGGGGCCCAGGGATGTGCATTTCAACTCACCACCTAGGTGACTCCTATGCCCTGTGTAAAGGTCCGCCACAGTTAGTACTCAAGGTGTGGTCTGTGGCCCAGGACCAGTAGCATCAGTGTTACCTGGGAGCTTATTAGAAATGTAAATTCTCAACCACTACCCTATCCCTGTTGAATTTGAATTTGCATTAGTTCTAACAAGATCCCCAGGTGATTCATGTGCATATTAAAGTTTGGGAAGGCCTGTTCTAAAGGGTTGTGTGAAGATTAAAGATACTAAATATAAAGTGTTTGCCATCTAATAGTCATTCAACAAATGTTCTTTGTTGCTATTCCCTTCTTGACCCAGAAGGTCATGTCTTGGGGTGACCCACAAGTATAGGGTTAAAGGGAATGACTGTTTTGCTCTCCCCTTCTTTTAGGATCTATGCCCAGTGCTATTATGTGTTTCCCAGCTTTTCCAACCCATTCCACCCAAACCTTCCTTTCCTATAATAACATCATGCTATCCTTCCTCCACACCAACACTTTGGTATGGAATAAGAAGATATGGGTTTGACTCTTGATTTGGCTAATTATTGTGGTAACTTTAGGGAAGTTAACCTTTTTGAGCCTCAGTTTTTATCAGTGATAAAAAGATGATAATGATGTTGAAAGTAATACATTTCATCATATTAAAACCTTAGAGTTAGTCCTATCTGCCCCTATTATTGGGGTATCAATCAGACAAGTAAGCAAGGAACATAGAAAAAGAAGTATTAGAATAGATATTTTCTTCTAAATTTTAAAAACTTCAACACTTTAAATTTTCATGAAATTATCTGTTCTGTTCTATTGACAAAACTCTGCTATTAGAAATAGGTTATAAATCTATAATAAAAAACGAATTCAGATCTAAATTCATAAAATTTAAACACTTGTCAGGATCTTTAAGAAACCACGCAGTTCAAATTCTATGCTAATAGAAACAACAATAAAGTGACTTTTAAAAATGATGCCAGGCTAATTAATGGATGTGTTTGATTTTAATGGGTATAGTTGTTTTGCAAAACATTCTATTTAATGTTATGTTTCTAAGTAAAAACATACGTCTTTTAATGCTTAGTAACCCCCTATAATACAATCTATATATTGACTCATTTTAATATTTAACTGGTTTATAGCTATCAATTCTATGCTGAAATTCAACTCAATCAGTTACTAGGTATGTAGTTTTTGATCATTTTGTCTTAGGAAAGACAATAGAAGTTCCATTAATCTCAAAAATTTGCTTGGCTGATTTTTTTCCTAATGGCTTTTCCAGAGCCCTGGATGGACTGTGTTCCAGTGGATTCAAATGATGTCTTAAGGAAGAACTTGGCCCAATCTGTATATACTCCCCAGTTTCCTTCTTTGCAGAGTACCCTTTTTTAGACATCTGTCCTCTGTAGCTTTTAAACTTTACTTCCTCAAGGAGGCCTTTGTGGGACACCAGACTGAGATAGCCCCTCTTCTTTACATTCTCTCAGCACTCCTACTTCCTCTCTCAGAACTGATTCATTGTAGTTTCTTATTTTAAATTCTCTGTAGATCTGTTTTTCTGCAAAGGATATTTTTGCAATATCTGGAGACAGTTTTGCTTGTCAGAACTGGTGGAGTTGCTACTGATATGTAGTAGACAAGAGGCCCAGGGATGCTGCCAAACCTCCTACAGGACCTGCTACCACAACAAGGTTACCCAGCCCACAATGTCACGATGCTGCCATTGAGAAGCCCAGCTCTAGATCTTATTGTCAGGCCCACAAGGACACCACAGAGCCAAGCCTGCCCTGGCCACGTCTGTTTTCCAGGCAGGTAAACAAACCTCTGGGAAGTAAGAAGCATTCAATAAAAGTTTGTTGAATTAATTCTAATTAGTTGAATGAATGAATGGGAAAGGGTAGCAACCTTTCATTCAGTATACTAACTGTTAAAACACACGTTAACTGTAAGTATCGGCTTTAGGGAAGATCACGTCATGCTTACTGCAGCATTCTACTTTTCAAAATTTGGTTGACAGAATTATTAATGGAGCATTAAAAAAGATAGGGAGTTTGTGCATTTATGCATATGAAAAAAATTGTCCTAAGATTAAGCAAGATCACTGAGCTGTGAACTTGAATCAGCATGTTCCCCTTTCTATCCTCCAAGTTGTTTCTAACTGGGAATTGGGGTGTCACTGTCAACCTACACTGTGGACCATTGAAAGAAATCTCTCTGTAAGTCACGCATGTGCTGGAGGGGATGCTTTTGAGAATCACAAAGTCATTCTTAGTAAGAATTCAAGGGAGAAAGTGCATTTTTTCTGCTTTGTTTCTAATTTGTTTATCTTAGAAATGTTATGAATTAGAGAATTGATTGTTTCCTTTGTAGTATTGGCTACTAAGAAGCTTAAATATAAATTTCTGGTTCCTTTTTATCAAATGTATGGAGTGAAATCTCACCCCTGGCTATCTAATTTTTAAAATTTTTATTTTCCTTTTACTTTGCTTTTTGTTAAGGTTTTTATCCCTCCTTTCCTCCCCCTCTCTTCATTCCTCCTTTCATGCTTTCTGTCATGCTGAACATGTCTTGAAAATGTTTTTTTCTTCAAGAAAGACATTTTGAGAAGTAATTTATTTAATCCATAAGTATTTGAGTACTTATTTTATTACAACCATAGCTTTTTGACAAAGAAATTTACAGCATGCCTTGGGCACATGAAACTATACCAAAATGGTCATCACAAATAACGGCAACCAGTATTTCTCTAAGGTTCAGAGCATGACACATTCATGACACTCTTTACTTGCTGTTTCTGGACCGTCATCCCAGAGAGCAATCCAAAGGGTGCCCTTGAGATATCTGAGAAGAGAAAAAGTGAGAGGAGCATTAGGTCTACAGTAATCTAATTGTCTCACAAGTAATGCAGCCAATTTCCTGTCAACTCAGCACATATCACGGTTTGTCACACATTTTAACTCATTTCTAGCCTTTCAAAGTTTAGTTGAATGCAGTGGGTTTGGCTGTCCCACACTTGCCCTTTATGTGCATAGGACCCTTGCTGGTGTTTCAGAGCTCCCCTGACCCCTGTTTAAAAGAAGATTACTGCTGAAAAATAACTGATTTTTTTATTTGGCACATTCCTTGTAAAATTGGGGGTAGGGTAGGGTTGGGAACTGACAAGCAAAGAGCAAACAAAAAGTCATTCATGATCTGATCACAGAGAGGCAGTGACTACCATTATCTGATAAATTCTTCCAGCCTTATATCTTATTGCATATGTAAGGACACATATTTCTTTTTCATGGAAATAGGGTATTGTACATACCCCTTGCAGTTTTTGATATTCTCTTATTTGTGATGGTAGGTATTTCCCTTCTGTGTCAATGAACATTATTCTGATCTACGTGATCATTTTTCGTGGTTAGATGGCACTCTGTTGTATGGATAGATCATAGTTTATTAACCAATATAATAAATTTAGACATTTACATTTCCATTGAAGACACTACTAACTTATGGTGTGTGTGTGTGTTACCTTTTAAACAGCTTTTTAAACAGCTTCATTCTATGATCTGAAGTCAGAACATTTAATAACTTCATTTTAAAATTTATTTCAGACACCCAGCCAGAATTAGTTCCAATACAGACTGACATTAACAGAGACATTTTACAATATACACTTACATTAATAACAGTTATATACTTCATCTTTATATTTATTTGGAGAAATAATTACAAGGTGTCCAAGGAAATTACACAATGTGTATAGCCTAACTCATCTGTGTATATAACCAGCATCTGTCTCAGCGAGGAGCATGAAGACAATGCTAAATCTCAATTTAAAACAACATCACTGTTGTATTTTGCGGGGCAAGAATTTCTGGTGGACATTTTTCTTTTTAAAGCAGAGTGTAGGGTAAATATCTTAGAGATTGAATTTCAGTGAGCAAATTGTTGATCACAATTAATGTGCCACTTTCAGGGTATCACAACCCAATCTTCTTTCACAAAAAAAGTATTAGAAAGACTGTTTTATTTTTGCAAATAACTGAAAAAAGAGGTAAAGATAAAAGAGATGGGGAGGGAAAAGACAGACAAATCCCTGTAGACATCCCTGATTTACAGGTGGGATTCAAAAGTGCTGCTGTGTGAAAAAGGCACCATTATGAAGGAACTCTCCTCAAATTACTCAGTCAGAAAAATATCTAAAAGGACTCTGATTGAGTACACCTTTTCAGTATTGTCCCACCGCCACAGCAAATTAAATTCATTCAGGTTGACTTCATGGTATGCATCACTTGAAAAACTTTCTTGCCGGGCGTCTCCTCTCCTCTTCCCCCTCCCCCACAGCAAGTGAGCTGGTTTCCTTGGAAACAAGGGAAGGAAAAAAACCCGCTTCAAAGGGTGGTGTTAGGAAACAGCATAGAAAAAATATAGTAGGTTACCTGCTGCTGTCTTGCTGTTGAGGTCAGTTTTCTGCTTTGTAATGTTTGGTAAATATCATACTTTTTACATTTTGGTATGAAGAACTAAAATGAAGTGATCAAAAAGCACTGTTTGATGCTATAGAAAGACTGGATTTTGACTGACACATGGGTTAGTTTGAATGGCTTTTAGGACCAGGTGTTAAAAAAATTTCCCCTAAACATCCAGGAGCTCAGGAAGGACCATTTCTACCCCATGCTGAGATTCGTAAGCAAAGGCTCTAGGAGGTTCCTCCTGTTGGAGTCTTTACTACCGTTGATGTGCAACGGGAGAGCAAGGTCGACATATGGGCCTCATTCTCGAAGCTCTGAGTCATTCTGTCTGCCCTCTGCTGTACCTTTGCAACTTCAGTAGCATTTTCCCCACAGTGTGATGATTAGAACTGTGTATCTTCCCCCAAGAACGGGTTCTGTGGGGCCTGCCACAGCACCAGCACAGCTCTGCCTGCCTGGTGCCTTACCCTCCCTGCTCCTGTCTTACTCCCAGAGAAGCCTGGTGGCTTTTGATCACACACACTAATAAGAGCATCAAGCAGCTGTTCAGTTTTTGTGGATGACACTAAAATGCATTACACAAACTGGGCATGCTGTCAGACTAATCTTTAAATTACCTTTCCGCACACTGTTCTCTTTACAGTAAGATCCATGGCTTTTGGAAGGCATATCAAGCCATTCGATCATTGCTGAACAGGAAAATTTATGTTAAATACAAAATGGAAAAAAAAAAGTTTCTCTGCCCTGTCTTTCTGACCTGCTGTTGACTCACTCTTTTCTTCAGTGAATTTAAGTGTGGGGAAATAGCTTGAAGGAAAGTGTTTGAAGACTGCTGTGTGTGTCTTTATACTGTATGTGTGCGAGCTCTCTGTCCCAGGGCCTGATGGCAGGACCAGCCTTCCTGTGCCCTGGAGCTCCAGCTTCTGTGGGAAGGCAGGTACACAAAGCCTTCTTTAACTCTCCCACCATGAGCGGTAAGATGAAACATGCCCGCTGATGGCTAACAGATCTGTCCTCTAAGACGTCTCTCCAGAACATGGCATTTGTTGACTCTGGGTGAAGCTTTTAGTATTCTTGGTCTGTAAGAAGATTTGGCCAGTAGCCCTTCTGTTGATTGTCATACTCCCCAGCCAGAAATGTCAGTTTCCAATTTTCTTTCTTCATCTGCTCATTAAGCTTTTTGTATATTTTCTCTGTGATTCCCAGGAATTAGTGCTGACATGTGTCATTTTCGTATCATTGAACTTCCTTAAAAGAGTAAGGACACAATTGTTAGCAATTCTCAACTTTGTAGGGCTTCAAATATTTAAGGATATATGATTTCTTTTTAACTGAAAGCAAGTGAAGATAGGTAAATTAATAGTATTGTTTAGCTCCTATTTATGTAGAATTAATAAGCCCACAAGCTTATTTCTAAAAAGCTTATTATGGGCAATAATTTTATCCCTTAACAACTTGTTAGAGGTAATAAAATTGGCTGACATGGGTTTCCTACCTTCCGATCCATCTGAGAATGACAGCTCTAAGGGGAGCCTTCTTTCATCTGTTAGAGTAATGAGGAAAAAAGGAATCAGTAGGAAGGCAGAAAGCAAAGAACTAGGTGATCAACAGACCAGGTGATCACTTTGGGAGATGTGTCAGAGCCTGGTTCTACCAGACTACTACACAATGTGTCTGCGATTGTTTTCCCAGATGCCTCCTGCAGCTCTGAATCTCAGCCTTTGTTCCCATTATCTTTACTGTTCCATATGTGGTCCATTTTTGTGCCCCAGCTGAACTGCCTGGTCTGTGGCTCTGCAGAGGCTTGTATTCCATACAGATTCTAGTCCTAACATAGAGACCTCAAGTGGGTCTATTCTCTCTTGGGGAAGGTGGACTGGCATCTCCCCAGAACCTCCCTGTGTGGTTGGGAGCCACAGAGAGGCCTGAAATGGGCTTGTTTTGGAATGTGACAGTATACGATTCAGGTCAGTTCAGAAGTGCTCTCTGATTGAAACTCATCTTCAAAGAAAGATCTGCAGACCTCAAAATGGAAGAAGGGTCTAGTGGGTGAGAATGTGCAACCTCGCCGCTCCTCACTGCTCTCCCTGTGTGTCAGAGTCTTTAGTGGTACTCTAGGGAGTTTTCTCCTTCAGTTTTGTGACTTCTTGAGGTAGGGAAGAGTACTGTTTTCCTTTTGGGGAGGAGGGACCCTCCTGAAGTATAGACCGGTGCCACCACCTCCCTGCCTCCACAACACCTTCAGACTTAACAAGAACAAAACCAACTCATCATCTTTTCCCTCAGTCTCCATTTCATTTCTGTTTCTTTTCTTGGAGCCACTCAATGGAACCACTGTCTATCTGTTAGGAATTGTGAGTAGTCTGCGATCTTGCCCTACTTATAAACCAACAAATTGTCCTGCCACAATTTCAAGGGTGCTGGCAGAAGACACAAGCCACCTGGGTCAGACACAAGGGTCTTTCTTACTCATGGTCCAGCAGGCAGCACAGGCTTCATGAACGTGTAGATTTTCCTCATCCCCCAAGTCCCATAAATGACGTGGAGTGATTCAGGTGGATGCTGTGCACACAACTGGGTTTGTACCACCACAGATGACACCCAGCTTAGGGACTCCATCCTTTTATAAGGTGCTGCATGCTCACCTGAAGAGCCTGTGCTCCAGGGGCAGACGTTATCTTTACTGTGCTGGACAGGAAAACAAAAGCAAAAACAGAAACAAAACTCTGCTTGTTGCCATGATGGGAAACTTTTCAAGGCTGTTTGCCTTACAGACAACTTGAAAAGATAGTTTGGATAAAGGTGGGGCTCACTCTTCTATGAGGAAATTGCTGTTTCTAAGCCTCTTGCATAGCAATTGTTTGCCTTCTGATCCAGCTGTGAGCAGCTGGTGGGCAGGTGCATCCAGGTAGCACTCTTAGGCGTCCAGGGGAGCTCAATGAATGATCTGCTCTGCAGTTCACATTGTGCTTCGTCCACAGATGTTGCTTTTGGAAAATCAAACATTGGTCCTTTTCCTTCTGAAATGGTCTGTGATGCTAATGAGGTCATCACATCTGTCTTTCTATGGCAGGATTCAATCTGATATCAGAGTAGTACTACAGTGTGTGGGCAACTTTACTTAATGAGATAGTTAAGAAAAAAAGGTAAAATCATTATTACCCTTTTTTTAAGGGCCTATTAGATGTGCTAATGCCAGGCAGAAAGTCTACTAACTCCCTAAAGAGAGAAATTAATCCCAAACTTTCACCTGGTTTTGATTATTTTGCTTTTCTGTCAGTAATACTGAAGAATGTACCCATTTTTATTATGAAGACTTAAAAATGAGTTTGGAGTGACCTGTCTTTAATTGAGTTTGAACAACATTCTGGGAGATTTTGCAGCTGGCAAGAAAAGAGCCTTGCAAATACATATGCACACACATTTCAAAATGGCATCCAATCCCATGTTTTATTCCTTGAGTATTATTCAGATTTGGTCAGCTTCTCTCCATTTATTTCTGCAAATTCTTAAATCATTTTGCTCTAACCTCACTGGAAAAACCATATAACTACTTTCATAATTAATTAATAGCCAGTCAAATATTTTGTCATCCATTTCACATAAAAGAAAAATCCTATCCACTGGAGGATTATTGAAGGAAAGCAGGAACCCATGCTAAATTACAACAGAGGTGACTTTCATGAAATTCTTCTAGGTTTCACAGAAATCATATATCAATCTGTTATTCATAAAGCACTTTACCTGGATGTTCATTTGAGTCAGGTTCCTGGAAGGATCATTTGATTACTCTTAAACCTGATTAAGACTAAGGTTTTGTTTTTAACCAAGAAAACATCTTAGGAACTGATTTTTTAATGCTTTATAGTCCGGACACATGAGATATTAAAATCAATCCCTTAAAGTACTGTTTAAAAAGATAGGGAAAAATCCTACATGTAGTTGAATTGTTTTTGCTAAGTGTATGAATGTTGTTTTTCTTAATGAAAGGCCATGCAAAGTTTAAGCCAAATTTCAGTTTGTCTCTTAGAATGAATCTTTGTAATACAGGTGCCAATTAATGGGTGAAAACTCAGTGCTCAGGTGTTTGATGTATTCAGTATATTCAGTATAGGACAATTTTGCTGACTCTTTTCTGACAACTAGTGATTTTTTTTTCCCTGTACATGAGTAAGTAAGCTTTGTAAGTTTTACTACATCCTAGGTATCTTAGCTACTTGCTGTGACCAGTGTTTCTCATCTTAAAACATTCTATGAAGAGTGTTTTAAAGATCTTTGGCTCTGTGAATAAATGAAAGGAAGGGGAAGCACAGGAGGGCAGGAGAGGAAAGTATATCACACAGGCCAGAGCCACTGAGGGAGAGGCGGCCGGGCAAGATAATTTTGCTTTACTGGTAAGCTTTTGGAAATAATGGGTACATGTTGTTTCTAGAGTCGTGCACTAAAAAATAATTCTTCTGATTTTTATCTTCTTTATTTTAAGAAGCCACATATGCTTTTTATATCTGTAGAAAGTTTGCCTTAAAACAAAACTGAAAAAATGGCAAATCTTTGCTTTATTTAACATAACCTTTAAGGAAAAGTATCTTTTTAACCTTAATATATGCTCCGAGACCCAGGTTACCGGAGCTGGCTGTGTCATTAGAGACAGGCGTGCAGAGGGCAAGTTCCCGTGGGCGGGTTTGTCTTCAGGCCCTGCTGGGAGCTGTTTTGCCACAGAGACTTACTTAGAGAACTGTAATGGGTAAAAACTAACCATTACTATTTTTAAAGAAACAATTCTAAAATCCCTTTGATAGTAGATAAATAGTTTAATCCCCAACTATTAAAAAATGATAGTACATTATCTTCTGTGATTTACATAAGGGAGTAAGGGCTTATTCCTTCTTTGATATGTCTGTTTGCAAAGTTTGTGGTCACATAAACCCAGCTCTATAGAAGACTATTAAATCCCCCTAGCCATTTTACCTAAAATTAAGGTATTACCTTAGAGAGGTCTTTCCATATACAGTGCCTTGGTTTAGAACATGTAGGCAAAAGTGCTAGGATTTCCTCAAGGGTGGCCAGATGAGTGACTTATTATAACACCTAATTAGTTTTCATTTTGGTATCAAAATAGAATTCTCCATTAAGAAAACTTAAATATTCAACTATTTATTATAATTAAAAACTCAGGGATACTATATTTATATATAGACACAGCCCAAGAATGAAAGACACACAGATACCAAGGTACAAATCAGTTTTTGTGTAATTATGCTTACTGTAAACTTGGGTCCTAGTCACATATTCTTGTAAGATACCAGAAGCTCTTCTGTCAGTACTACTTTGTGGTTTTACTGCTGGTTGGCTTATTCATGCTGCTAATTGCTAATATCAGCAAACTCATCTTTTCGTGTCTAAGAGAACTGTCGTACATAGCAAGTGGCTTCTCTTCTCTGTCTCTTCCCCTCCCTAAAGCTAAAAAATGGATCCATGATTACCTTTCTTTCAGAAATGCCTAGCCACATTTAATTGGTGTGTCCTTCTAGCTTATTCTTTTTTTCATCAATATTCAATTAATGTTGAACAAATTTTAAGTCAAATAGTAGCTTACTTATGACAAATTAACTACATGCCTTGTGCTTTCAAGCAAAGTATGAAACAAGATATTTAATGATATAAAACATGAAAGTAGCATCCTTGAAAAAAGAATGATTTTTTTGTTGGTAACAAATCTGATAC
Organism: Manis javanica; assembly: GCF_040802235.1. Classification (NCBI taxonomy): domain Eukaryota; kingdom Metazoa; phylum Chordata; class Mammalia; order Pholidota; family Manidae; genus Manis; species Manis javanica. The sequence continues at coordinate 159,016,180 of NC_133157.1, forward strand.
TTTTGATTCAACAGGGAGGTAAATAGGATCCAAACATGAATATAGCATTCTCATTATGGAAATGATAAATACAAACGCTGGCCTTTGAGATTCGAAGGAAGTAGAAATTATGAATTTTAAAAAGGGGTTGAGATTACTAAATCATAGAATAAAGTGATTCAGAGGGAAAGATGACAGCAAAATGGTGATTATTGTAAAGGCAAGTAACATTTGCAAAAGGAAAACTCCAATTCTCAGAAGGTAAAAGAATTCAACTCTAAGCAGCAGGAGTAGCAAAAAAAAAAAAAAAAAAAAAAAAAAAGGATATATCAGACAGCTGTATCTGGCATATGGCAACATAATAATTTTAACTGCTTTCCATGACAGTAAGCAAACACATCTGTTCTTAAAGAGAATGAATATTGATTAAGTGAAGGTTCATCATGTTTGATACAAATTGAGCTGAATAGCTGTTTTCATCTCTATTCATACCAACATTGCTTAAAAAAAGTCCTCTAAAGGGATGAATAGGTTTTGACAGCTTGGAAACTGCTACTGTGTTGGGAATTATTACTATGCCTAACCAGTGCATACCACTCTTTACAACACAATGTAAGTAGTTGTTTTGCATAACCTATCATTACTTCTAGAAGAGTACATAATCTATTAATATGCATAATGTATAAAATACGTTTATAATATACATATGCATTTGCATGCACAATACATAAAAACATATATGGACTATATTTTCTAGGACATGTCAGTATTTTTGTCTTCTACAATATTCCTCAGGAACTGCTTTCATTTCTTCATATATATTCAAAACAAAAGGATGTTTACTTTTAGACATTACATATTTATGTTTACCATCTGGCACCAAGCTAGCATTTTTTTTTCTAACTGGACTTAACTCCAATAGCATGATCTTACCTATATGTCATAGCTTCTTTCCTTCCCTCCTCCAGAGACATCCATGGCTTCCTAGAGGGGAGATAAGGTCACCCTGGCCAATAGTTTTGCCTGTTGCCAGCTAATCCAGATTATTTGTGGATCCAAAAGACAGCAATTGGAGAAATGGAATCCTTCCAATTCCTGAGACTGGTGCTATTCATCATTTCCTAAAACCATTTAATACTTAGCACCCAGAAAATTATCCATTAAATTATGACAGAAAAGTAATTCCATACCCTCTTTTCAGCCACTTTAGCCTGAGATTTAATCATTGGCACAGTAAAAGATAAAATCAGATAGGCTGGGGCACCTTTGAAAAAGCACAATACTTCTGTGAAGATGACGCTCCTTGTCACTTCTCTAAATGGACATTTCTAAACATGGTAAGGGAATTTCTATGGCAGGCAACTCAAGTAAATGTAAAATGACCATAACGTAAGTTAATTTTTTCCACTTTCTTTTAATATTGGTCCAAAATTATGACAATTAATGGTTTAACCTCAAAATGCCTACAGACACAAGCTCTTCTTTGAAAGCTAGTGTCATTCCCTCAGATTCAATTTTCATTTTGACCCCTGGGGAAAAAAAGAGATTCTTACATCTTCCAAAATTCTTGGCTCACTTTATGTATCAATGCCAAATCTTTTTATTCTAGGCTGTTATGTCCACTTTATAATGTGTTTCTGTTACTTTTGTACCATGGGTGGATTGAAAAATTTAGAAGAAGTTTTTTTCAAAAGTCATCTGGTCAGAACATGTCTTCTGAGAGCATGCTCACACCAGTGGGGGAAAGTAACCTTGCCTTTGATTTTTTTTTTCATGCTGAAGGAAAGTTATTAAGTCTGAAAAGATAATTTCCTCCCCCAGTTCCTGGTTTGAGCCGAGGACAAATGACTGTAGATCTTAAAGAGGAAACCGCTTGATTTAATAACTGGTGACTTGTAAATATGTCACAAAAGGGTGAAAACTACAGAACTATATAGAGTAGCATTAAGAACAATAAGTTTGTGTTTCTCTACAAGGTTCTCCTACTATGTATATTTTTGGGAGTATAAGGCACAGGTATGGGGTGGGGGATAAGAAAGATTTGTCCTAGATTATAAACTCAAGATTTTTGAAAAACAATGAATAGAAGAAAAATAAAAATTGGGATTTACTTGGATTCTGCAATCCTCATCCTCAGATTTTTGCTATTTTGCCATCCTGGCAACATCATATTATTCAATACAAATAGCTGGGTCAGCTAAGAATGCTGCCTGTACAGTAGAACCAGGGGAGAATGCCGTGCCAGTTCACGGATGTTAAAATGAGTTCGCATATAAAATAAGAAACCATAACTAATTAACACCAGGCAGGTGGTCTCCCTGGAAATTTAAAATCCAAACTGGGTCAGCAGAGAATATAGACTTGGCAGAGGCAACTGAAACCGAAATGATCCCCAAAGATCCGGCAAGGGAGCCTTGAGCCAGCTGCCCTTCGAAAAAGCTTCCTGTGCCAGTCATTTCTAGGAAAACTGAGCCAAGGACAAATGACTGTAGATCTTAAAACGAACATGATTACATTAAGATTTCAGGGCCTCCTGCCCCGCCCCGGCCTCACTCACACAGAGTTTTCTTAATGCCAGTATCATTCTGGAGAGCCAGCATGGATGCTGCTCCACAAGCGTTTATTAACTGCAGGAACGAGGGCGGTAGGGAGGGGCAGGCTAAGCTTTCAACAAAGGATAGGGTGTGAAGTTTTGCTGGAATGAGCTGGGGTTGAGAGGAGGAAGTATTTAGACCCCCACTGAGTGCCAGAGCGAAGTCAGATACCAGTAAGGACTGAGCCATCTGAGTCGCCGCCAGAATAGCTGACGTGTTGGGGGTGAAAAATAAGTTTTACTGCTACATGATCGGCAAGAGAAAGAAGGCCGACAGGGTGAGATGAAATGGAGACACAGAGACCTGGGGTCTGTGTGAGGTGTGATTTCTAGCACAACGCCATGATATGATGACTCGGCAATCCCTCCCTGCTTTGCTTGCTTTTCCTCCCCAAAGGGGCACATAAAATGGAAGGATGTCAGTCCTAGATCCAGGTGATATCGTTCCCGGCCCGCGTTTTATAGCTGAAGAAGCCGCTGCGGCAGGCGAAGCATCTCACCAAAGGCCACAGTGAATCCTTTAACAGAGCTGGCTGGAAACCCGAGTCCTTCAGTTTGCTGCACTATCTCAGGACAAGGGAACGCTATTATTCATTCCCCTTATTTGAGTTTAGTTCAATAAATTTAATAATTTCAAAGGCAAACAGAGGTTTTGAAGAACCCTGGAACTTGTATAGCAATCAAAACGATGGATGATTCCACATGAACAGATATTAACTTGAAATTGGTAGGTTTTAAGTGGTTGGCACTGTTCTGAACTGAGCATGGGCTCGGTGGAAAATGGCTTTCTTTCAGGAAGATTTTACTTTTTTTAATTATGAAAAAAATCAGTAATTGTAGGAACTGGAAAATGCAAGACTATTTAACAATAAAGCATCACTTATAATCTGACTTCTGAGAAATAACTGCTAATATTTTTTCCCAGTTTTTTAATATACTATGTTTTATAAAAATTAGGATTGCATATAATTTTAAAAAAATCAACCTTACTGGGTTACAATTCACATATAATAAACCTATTTTCAGGGAACACTTTGACGAGGTTCCGGCAAGTGTAATGAAAACCCCTCAGCCATTCTGTCTCCAAGAACTCCTCGTTGCCTGTGCTGTTGCATACAGCTGTGCCCACCCCAGGCCTTTCTTTCCTGTTCTCTTGGTCTCCCCCCATCTCAAGCTCTGTCTGTGTCTCTGTCTCTTGGGTTACTCTTTGTCTCCAGTCCTACAGATTCTTAGAGTCTTCATGTGGAGAAGCCATTGACATTCCCTGTCCCCCCTTAATTTTAATCTAGAGTTTTCTCTGTGCAGTCTAGTGGAGGGCACTGAGTAGAGAAAGAGGAAAGAGGCTTCATTATTTATAACTAAAGATGTTATTTAGGTGTTTTGTTTGTCAAAATACAGTTTTGCTCCTTAAGAGGAATTATGTCTGTCTATTGTACACAGCACAGAAATAATTTAGATATTTTCAATATTTAGTCTTTCCATCCAAAACCAGGTCTGTCACACCATGGTTTTATTTCTGCTAGTTGTTATTCCTTTTTCCCCAAACAGCTGTATCTTAATTCCCTTTCCACGTTTACATTACAGGCTCCTTGTTACCCTTCTCTGAAATGCAGTCCTCACCTTAATGCATTACCAGTGCCCGTAATAATATAGTAATAATATTAGTACTGAGGATAATGATGATACTTAGAATATAGTGCTTGTAACATATCCTATCACTTAGTTCCTTTAGCAACCTTGTGAGATGGGGCTTGTCATTTTCATTTGGAGTTGAGAATATTATATCTGGTAATAGTTACACATATTTTTTCCTTTCTTCCATATTCTGTTATTAATATGTTTGTATGCCTATTAAAAACATAGTTTTTGTTCTTTTCTTTTTCTTATCCCCTTATCATCTAACATAAAATGTCTTAATAATAGTAAACTTTCTATTTCAGCATTGCAGTAACAAGATGAGAAAGGAGGACGTGAATTTTACCCAAGAACTTGGCATTCTCTTCTGGGGAATGGTTAGTGTGTTTTCAGTTGTATGGAGTGGGCTGTATCATGGTAGGCAGAGGTGTAACCTTTTTGTTCTCTTTATTTGAAGATTAAGTATAATTTTAGGAGTTGGCTATAGGTGCCAAGTTGACAACAAACGGATTTTGATGATCTTTTGATGTGTCAACTTGACTAGGTTGTTACCCCCATTCAATCAAACACTGATCTGGATGTTGCTGTAGATGTGATTTGAGTCTATAATAAATTGACTTTCTTAAGGAAGACTATTCTAGATAATCTAGGTGGGTCTGATTCAATCATTTGAAAGGTCTTAGAGCAGAGTTCAGGAATCTCTAAAGAAGAAATTCTGCCTATGGACAGCAGCTCTAGCCCAAGACTTCCAGGTTGCCTTCTTGACAGCTTGCCCTATGGATTTTGGACTTGCCAAGCTAGCCCCCCATCATTGTGTAAGCCAGTTGCTTACAATAGATCTCTTAATATACATCTCCCACTGGTTTTCTGCATGGAGTATGACTAATACTGGGGAAAAGAAAATCTTACACAGATACATGGCCAGTAAGTGGCACTGAAGGGACTAAGCTCTCCACACTCTTAGTTCTTTGCTCTCAGACCGTTTGCATGGTTGTAAACAGACTGTTTACTTCCCACTTGGTTGGTGTTCTCTCTACCCCAGTTGTCCTGGATCCTGTTTCCTTATCCTGCTTGGCATTTATTCTGTTGAGCCATGATGCAGAGGAGAAGTTTATTGTTTAGCATGTGTTTGCATTAAATACAGATATCTTCCCAAACAGTGTAGGAGTTAGCCTGTACTCTTCACTTTAATCAGTGGCTAGTCAATGATTATTGTATTAATTTCTGTGAATAACTTGTTGGATTGAGGTAGAGAACATGAGATTTTTCAGAAGTTTAGCTTGAAATTAGTTACCAGTGTGTGAGGAATTCAATTTGTTTTCATTGATTTCACTATACATAACCATACATATGTGTCTACCCCATGTGGTGAGACTCTCATTGGATATGTTTCCTCAAATTCATTAGATTGATGGGGACTCTGAGTCTTAAAAAGGGGGAATTTGAGGTATCTCCTACCCTTAAAAGGCTTTCTCTAGAATGTTGTTGGGGGAGAGGGTTTTCATTGAAGGCTGGAAGGCTGAGTACTTACATGGTTGAGCAATTGATTATCAACTTATCAGATGCAGTCTCCCCTCTTTATAAGAAAGGCACTTTTTAAAAATATCATATTTGCTAACTTGAGATGAGATTCACTGATAATGTAGCCAACCACACACACATTAATAAACAACAACAATATGCCTAACTATAATGTAGCTGGAACTAAAGGAAAATGATTTGCAATAAAATATTGCACATGGGGTAGACACATATGTATGGTTATGTATAGTGAAATCAATGAAAACAAATTGAATTCCTCACACACTGGTAACTAATTTCAAGCTAAACTTCTGAACAATCTCATGTTCTCTACCTCAATCCAATAAGTTATTCACAGAAATTAATACAATAATCATTGACTAGCCACTGATTAAAGTGAAGAGTACAGGCTAAATAGCACCCATAAATAGCACCCATTTCTGAATGTGAATGCTTAGGCATGGCTGTGTGAGAAAACTTAATGGAGGTGTCAAATGTTTGCCTAGGCAGAGTCCCTATCAATGGTGCAGCTACTAATGTGTACTGGCTAGACAAGTTGTGCTGGTGGTTTAGATGTCATGAGGAGTTATGCCTTTAGTGATGGGGTTTTCTGATCCAGCGTACAATTCCTGGTGGATTTCAAAACAACGTTAATTGCAATTTTCTCTTAATTTGCATGGTGTTGCATTTCAGGAAACATACAGTATCTTAAGACAGTGCAGAAGTACTTTCTATTCCTATGTAAAATTAGTTAGGTTCCAGGCTCAGAAGATAGGCTTTTATAAGCTTCAGGGAGCAGAGAATTGCATTCATAGCCTGTGGGAGGTACTTAGTTAATAAGTGGAGAATGTATTAAAGTTTTTCATATCCATGAAATTAGATGGGGCATTTGAAAATCAGGCAGGATGAGAGACAATGATCCATTGTGCAGGACCACCCCAAACACTGCAGGGTGATAGGTACCCACTCCCCTGGCTCACTAAAGCCAGTAGTGCTTCCAGGTATTGTGAGAATCCCAAAAGCTGCCACTACAAACTTCCAAGTTGCCCCTTTGGTTGATACTGTTGAGAACCACAGAGTTAAGTAATTAAGTATAGTATGTCCATCAGGTACCAGGGGCAGCTCACTCACAGGAATGATGCCTTAGCCAGTGGTGATGGGGCAGCCCCATTAAAGAGACTGAATGCTGAAGTATGTGCACAAGAGTGTGGATGTAAGATCCAAGGAAATGAAGAGCACTCAGAGCTTTGGGAAGGAGTGTGTGATGCAGGGCATAGCAATTGCCAGCTCACAACCTTTGTGTGAGTTACAAAAAGGTGCCCCTCTAGGCAGACCAGTTAGAAGAGCCTTGTCTAGGAGCTGATGAGAGCACATGGAGTCACGTGTCCCGGCAGGAGGAGTGGCAGGTGCTTGGATGGCAGGTGCGTCTCTTGAACTCTTGGCTCAAGTGCCTTTTTTTCAAGACTCAACTTGCATATACCTTTGCTGAGTTTCAACATGAGACAGAAATCAAGTGTTAAAAGCAAAAGGTAAATTCCACATTGACTGGTTGGTGATTGGTTCAAGGTGGCATAGGTGGCTTTACATTTTCTGGGAAAGTTAAGCAGAATCTTGATAAGAAGACTTGTTAAATACTAAAGGGAGTGAGAAATGAATGAAAAAGTATAACAGAAAAGAGGATAAGTTTAATGAGAAAAACCAACAAGTTTAGGGAATTTCTTCTCCCCTACTCTGTGTAGTCAAGATGGGTAATACTAGTGGCTTCTTCTAGGTGGATTTCTTAGTGGAGGTTTAGAACATCAATAATTCACCTTGGGATAATGAAACCTTGAGGTGTTTGTCAGAATTGAACTAGCTAAATACACATTTGATTGACATGCACAGTGAAAGAAATGTATAGTTTTTTATGGTAGTATATATTTTTGTGAGGACAGATACTCTTGTTGATCATCCAGGAAATCAAACTCCCAGAATCAGAGGGGCTTTTCTGGTGAGAAAGGAAACAGGAGACAGTCTTGAAGGACATTTCCTTAATTCCACACCAGAACCCACCGATCTGTCCTGTCTTATGCCCGAACGTGCACTTTTTTGGCACTGACTGCCCACCCCCTGAAGAGTCTCTTCCAGCCTGACTGGACAGAGACACACTGGCAGATTTGTATTCGTCATCTCTGGGTTAAGACTCCACATGGATGGGCCCCTGTGTTGAACTATTCATTTCATTGCCATTTGTTTCATTTTCTCCTGGCTCTGTTAGAGGGGAGACTTCTCATCTCCTAGATGGTACATAAGGAGGCATCCCAGTACTACCAGAAGTACTTCTCCCAAATATATGTAGGGTGGGTACATCAGTAAAGATAGTCTAGGTAATGCTGTGTGAAAAAATAACAGTGCAAATCACAGCGAATTAACAGAATAAAGCTTTTTTCTCTTTCATACAATATCCCCTGCAGAGTCCGGTCAGTTCTCCAGGGAAGCAGTGGTTTAGAATTCTGGGCTACATCTGTCTTCTGGCACCTCTTTCTCAATGTGTTCTTTGATTACCGTGACATGGCAGGAAGTTATGGAGTGTCTTGACCCAACAATTTAATGCTTTGGCCCACCAATGCAGTCTATTACTCCTGCTTACAACTCTTGGTTAGGTTTCGGGGGATTGTCCTCCTGAGCCCAGGGAGGAGAACCAGGTGTGCATGAGCCCTGGTAATGAAGCATTGCTTGCTGCATACACCTTAGCAGGTATTTGTTTGCTGGGGCTGCCAAAACAAAACAGCACAGACTGGATGGCTTAAACAATAGAAATTACTTTTTTCCACAGCTCTTGAGGCTAAAAGTCCAAGATGGAGATGTTTTCTCCTGAAGCCTCATCATCTTTTTCCTAAGTTGCAGGGCACTCCTGACCTCTAGGTTTGTCCTCATTTGAGCAAGTGGGATTCCTTCATTATGTTATCTGAGGGCTGGCTGGACCAAACTGTACTAAAGAATAACCTGGATATAGGCTCTAGTTGTGTCCTGAGAGACTCAAAACCTGAAGACTGGGGCGTATTGTCTCTCCTGTCTTACCACTTCTCCCCTCAGCAACCTTTCCCAGCATTTTTTATACTTCTGTCTCCTAGTGTTCCAAAAGTGGCTCATTCTCTCCCACAAAGAGATTTTTTCCCCCTAATGGTTCTCTTTACCATGGAGTTTTAGAGATACACTATATATATATATATATGTTTAAGTACTTCTCTTATATCTGTGCTTTATAAAAACACAGGGTTTTTTTCATTCCCCAAGAGCCAATTTTGCCCCCTTTATTGCATGTTGAGAATGCATGTGCTGGGGCCAATTGGATGAAAGAAAGCTTATCCAGGAGTTGATCTAAATTAGTGGGTAAAATGATCAAATCAGTGTTTTCTTTTTTCTTGAGACTCCAGCCAAGCAAATGCACCATGGCCCTACACTGGTGCACAGGTCATCCTAGAGGCAGAATGCCCACTCTCTAGTGAAACAGAGCAGGGATTGGTCATAGTCCAGGATGCAGTAGTCTTGAGAAGGGTTTGCAAGGTTCCTTCTCCTGAAATTTGCTTCGTGCCCCAGATTATGGTAGCCTCTGACCAGTTAGAGTGGGGTGGTTTATGTGAGAGCAATGCTCATAAATGGTTGCAGCCATTCTGGGCTTCATTTATGTGGGCCTTTTTTTGTTTTTTTTCTCATGGTTTCTGTCAGGAAGCACTTGCATTGTATGATGTTTAACTTAGGAAGCAATTTCAGTATTAACTTCTCAACATCCAATAGCCTCATTGCCCAGAGTGTGGATAGTTTAATGCCTAACTCAAGGTGGAATTTTGAAAACATTTTAATCTAATCACTTAGATTTGTTCTTCTGAAGGAACTAATCCAGGAGCAAGGCTGCTTCCCTTTGTTCTTTTGTCTCTGCTTATATCTGCTTCCTCACATACCATGACCTCTTCAGAAAACTCACTTCTAGGGTCTCCACAGGGTCTTTACCTGTACTCTTAAGTTCTATCCATGTGGGTCACTTTAACCATAGACCTCTCAGTGTCTTTGGAACTACCTTTGCAAACACAAAAGTATGGGCTTTTAAAGATAGATGTTGCTCTCCAATGTCAATGCTTTCCTTCCACCCTCCTAAAGTGGTACAAGCATAGGTTCTAATGGCATTTGGGTCTCTGAAAGAAAGTAGCCTGGTTCATGTGGTGACTGGTGCACCAGGCACAAGAACCTTTTCTGAGGTCCAGCTGGACTGAGATTCTCATGGTGGTGGGGAACAGCATAGCATCCAGACTGTTTGCTGTAATACATAGAATGCACAGGCTCTGGTTTGAATCCCTGTTCTTCCACTTTCTGTGAAACCTTCAAAGTTACTTAGTTTTTCTCTGCCTCAGTTTCCTCACCAAAACATGGGAAAAGAATAGAAGTTACCTCACATTTGTTGTTGTGAGAATTTCATGAGTTAGTATATGTGAAACATTTAAACTATTGTCTGGTACCTACTTAATTGCTTGATAAATGTTGGCTACTGTTCCTACCACTACTACAGCAATATTGTTGTGCTGCTGTTCTCCCCAGACATTGTGAGTGTGGGTGATGGGAGATGTGTTATAGGCGTTTTCTCATCTAAGTAGACAAATAATAATCCAGAAGCATATATGTATTTCCCTCATAAATTCTTGCTACAGCTTCATTGTTATCATCATATGGAGCTTTGTTATCAGTTGTAGTCTAATGGGTTTTGAAATTAGATGGGCCATCATGCCTCTCATTTATTCACTCATCAAACATTACCATGTGCCACTTGGCACAGTGGAGATAGAAGACTGAGTAAGGTAGTCTCCCTCCTCAAGGAGCTTGTGATCAGAAGACAGAAGAATGTGTGGCTACAGATCATTTTAATAGGTATTTGAAAATTTGCTCCTTGGCAGGGTGGGCCTAACACTTTTCCATTTGTTATGTAACTGAATTTTGAAAACAATCCTATGGTGCAGGGAGTCAGAGATCTTAGAGGTAAGTAGTAAATCAAAAGGAAGAATTGAGCCACAGTCCATCTGACTTTTGAGTTCATGGTCATGCCCGTTACAAGACACAAGCCATGAGAGAATGTCACAAGGCTGCCTGAGGTTCGGAGGAAGTCACTTCGGGCTGGCATGTTAGTGCAGGTGGGCATTCTAGGAAGGCTTGGTGGCAAAGGTAGCTTAACATTTCATTGCCTGGGACTGGTGGTTGGATTCTACATAGCAAAGAAGCCTCCTGAGAAGCAGGACTAGAGTAGAAGTCCTGGGCACAGGATGGGCTGGCCATTTCCAGGGACCTGCATGTAATTTGACAAAAACAAAGTATATGGGTAGGAGAGATCCAATTAGAATTATCTGTTGAGTCCAGTTTCTGGGAGGCCTTGAATGCCAGGTAGAGTTTGCATCTTTCAAACTGGATAGACCTGTATGCAAACACTGAGGTGACTTTGGGAAGACTGCTCAAACTCTCTCATCTTTGCTTTTCTCATTGATTACTTCAATGTAGATTTGTTCATGCTTGCTTAGAGAATGAAGGGGCTAGTCCCTACCTTATATTACCACTGGGAGAATGACAATAAGTAAGGCCGAAGCACTGACACCTAGTAGTCAGTAAATGGCAGCCTCTGACTTCCGTGGCACTGAATGCTGTCACCATATCATTCTGCCTCGTATCCATCAAAAGACAGGTTTCCCATGATGCTAATGAAGCTTCAGCTGTGTGGGGCTCTCCCAGCTCTATGCTGTCTTCAGTGGAAGCCACATAACTATAATGAATCAATATTTATAATTAGGGGAAAATCATATGGATATGTTAGATCTACTAATAACTAATAACTGTGACAAGTGGATCCTATCAAAAAGTTTATCTAGCTCTTCATTTAAACCAAGTTGCTACCCAGCCTGTCTCTTCTACTCTGTCAGTAGACATCCTTCTGTATTATTTGTCATGTACAATTCCAAGTACCAAGAGGGAGACAGTATTTTTGGTCTCTGCCATCTAGTATTTTCCATCAAGGCTGCATATTTTCAATGGGAAGAATAAATTCCAAGTAATTGTTTAGCTTTACATTATAAATACATCTCTATTGCTTATGCATTGGCATACCGTGCATTTCTCTGGGGGACTGGGACTGGCCTCTAACCACTTCAACTGTTTTGCTCACAACTGAGTTACACAGAGCTCTTTTGGCAAAAGCAAGAATGAAGTTTGTGGGACAGGCCCAGAGAGCTCTGTGTGCCCACAGTGCAATGGGGGACAACATTGCCAGGGGGAGGCCAAGCACTGTTTCATGATGAGGCATGAAATAGCAACAGCTGGAATTTTTGCTCCTAAGCCAACTAGGAAGAAGGCAAGACATATTAAGATAATTTTTCCCTTCTTTTCTTAAAAATAAGACTGGGGACATAGAAAAGCAGCAGCCTGGATAAATAAGAGGGAAGAAGAATAAACATACATCAGTAAGTCAGTCCTGACTTGCCTGTCTGAGCCCTGCTCCACCAGCACTTGGATTCTTACAGCAGAAAGCCACATAAATGTTATCCCAGACTTTGGAATCTGCAAAGGGAGCTAAAAGAGTTCCTAAGTCCATAGCTACATGTTCAGTACCCCAAGTACATCTGGTGTCCTGCTGACCATTAGTTTTATTAGCTGATTTACTGTTGTATTATTAACACTGACCACTATAATCAAACCTGACACATAGTCGATGTTCAGTCAGTGTTTAAGTGAAAGCTTCCAATGCATGGACTCTTTGTTTTGTGTCTTGTGACGAAACTGTCCTCAAACTCTGACCCAGCTCTGAGTTCTCTGGCTTCTTTCTCTTGCTTTGCTTTGGACCATTCTTTGCTACCCGGTATTCACCTCTTCCTCTGGGACTCAAATCCCATATCCCACTGTTCTCCCTAGGGCTTCAAGTTCTGCCTCTGAAGCACCTCTCCTGTGGCTATTACATGTTGCCTGACACCAGTTCGCCTCTCCCTTCACACTCCCCATGCCCTCCACACACATCCACCTGCCATGTCTGGGCCTTTGCCTCTTCTCCACTCCTGGGACCTGCTCTTGGAGTGATGCTGTCCTGTGGAATGGGACTGTTTGACCCCTGGCTCTGGGCTTTCTCATCCAGGTCTCCTCACACTGACCATGACCTGATTTAGCAGTTGGACATGAGATGAGTAACCAACTACTGTTAGACCTTTCAATGGAAGAGATTTATCTGTGACTTCCAAATTCAGAATTCTACATCCTTACTATATGACCTTTTCAGGAGATGTGCTATAAGCTCCTAGTAGTGAGTACATCTTGGTAATCCACAGTCTCTATTAATATGCTAAAAAAGGGCCTGACCAGGATTAATATTGAGGGCTGGATTTAAGGAGGCATTCTTCCCTCTTTCCCACCATACCTGCCTCTCTCCACACAGAAGAGTAATAATACCTGAGGATAACTTTTAATCACTCGTTGAGGAAGTAAATAACAGCCTTTGAAGGAAGCACCAAAGTTTGACTTTCTTCTCTCTCATATCGTCTCTAAATCTGGCAAAGGATAAAGCATCTGCTGCTTCTCACCAAGTCCTGGGATGACAGAGGAAGCTGATTAATATGCCCCTGGGTTGGTAAAGAGGACCTGGAGAGTTATCCCAGTGTGGCAGGGCACAGGCTGAGTTTCACGCTTTGACCCAGCAATTGCACCCCTAATTGGGCACATAGTTGCATTTTCATGGCATTTAAATACTTTAAAGAACCCATACTCAAGACAGAAGGCTATGTGTGTTTTCCTGAGGTGTAGTCAGAGTAGAGAATGCAGGGGCTCTTTAAGCATAATTAGGCATTTAATTGCACATCTAGACTTCACGGAAGGTTTTGCACATGGATGTGATTGTGATTCACTTGAAAGCACTTTGCTGATGATAGCCTGTATTCCATTTCTCTGTTAAGCAAATTACAAAATAAAATACTCAAAACATTGAATTCTTACGTCCTTTTTTCTTTAGTTTCTTTTTAATTCTAACTTCCCTTCAAGTTTCTAGAGAGTTAAAACAACCACTACCACAGGGAATTCCACATCTGACTCTTATAAAGCACATAAAACAGAATGTACATAACTGTGGGTAGTTTGCAATTAGAGTGTAAGTATAGTACAAATGTGGTGTCTCTCATCTACCAATACTCCCCTTCTTCCTCTCTACCCAAATTTTCAAACTGAGAAATCAAGGCATTGGAGTCCAATCTTTCACCTAGGTCACTGAGTAGCAGAGACAGGGCAGGGATATAAATTGCCCTTGGCATGTTCTTATGCATCATCAAACTAAGAGAACAGTGTAACATATTTAACTCCATTCTCTTCTTGCACATTTAAGACAATGGATAAGATCTGAGACTTGAGTTAAACAGAAATACGAACTTTGCTATTTTGGTCCAATTTCTTTTTCATACCTACCTCCATGGTAGGAGCAGCAAAATATGTCAAATGAAGATTTTGGAAATGGACCCAACCATTTTCTTCATCCCCTGCCTTCCTGTTTTGAGTACTTTGTAGAGATGGGTGTTCACGGGATTTTTGCTTTTTGTCCAAATATGTATTCCATACTTTTAAATTCACATATTCCTTTTACCAAAACTACTTGAGTTGAGTTTGCATTACTAGACTTACACTTCTTGCTGCTCTCCCCCCTCCAGTTTTCCATGACTTGGCCAACCTCAGAGTATTCTGTAAGAAGGGCTCTTTAATTTTTTTACTTAACCTGACTTTAGGTTATTCTAATAGTGATGAATGTGTCACCCAGGGTAGATGTCAATTGAATATAAAATCTTGAGGGGTGGTTTAGAATGTCTAAACCACCATCCTGAATCTAGGGCTGTCTAGTCATTGCTGCATGTTCATCAGAGATGGATTTATATTGGGTGGACATCAAATGTTTAATAGTAATGTTAAATGTTGATTTATAATCCCTTCTCACTAAGAAGTATATGGAAATTCAGCCAGATGAAGTTGAGTTTGTCAAGAAGTTCTTAATGAGAAGTATGTACAGTGGTCACCAATCTGGAGCAGGGCCTTCTTTAAAATATAGAGATCCGGGTCCTTTGAATCAGGAAGTCCGGAGTGGGGCCCAAGCATCTCCGTTTTCAAAATGATCCTTAATGATTCTGATGCTTTTGCTTTGAGGAACCAAAGGCTGGTACAATGGTCTCTATTCTGGTCCTTCCTGATATACATTTATTTCCTCTTGCTCTGGTGTTATGTTGGGGAATCACAGAATCTGAGACTTGGATTCAATTTGGGACTGTACAACTTATTAGAACCAGTGTGAACTTGGGCAAGATTCTCTTAATATCTTTCAGCCACAGTGTCCTTACCTGTGAAAGGTGAGATGATCATAGGGTCTGCTGAGATTAAGAGAATGTATATGCAAGGCCCCTAGCAGTGTTTTTGTTGTGTACCAGCCGTGAGTAAGGCTCATCAAATGGACTACTTCTGTCATTGTTCTGATGATCATTTATGTCCCCCACATCTTCTCCACTGCTCTTCTGACTTGAGCAGTCGAAGTCTTGTTTTGGGGTCTTTATTTTATTGATGTACAAAATATATTTATATCTAGCTGTAGCTCCCTGGGGGAAAGGGTGCTTCTGGCTGGGGGCAACTTCCCTATGAAATCAGTGAAACTGAAGTCAGTCAGGGAAGGGTAGGTTGGGAGAAACTGTTTTCTATTGCTCACAGCTTACTGGAATTTGCTAGCTAGGTCCAGCCCATCTGTGTCCTCCTGCTGCCACTCATACTCTGCTGCTGTGGTGTGCTCTCCATCTCCTCCCTCCAAGGCTCCATTCTTCTCCTCAGGCTGTGATCCCCTGCCCAGCTCACGCTCTACTCCTGCCGCCCACTGCAGCCACAACCCAACCTCTACTTTCTGCCTGCTCCTTCGGGCAGGAACTCCATGGGCGGGTCCTTGGTGATTGGCAGGCAGCCAGGCCAATTACATACCAGGAACATAGGAGAGGAGAGAATGGCCGTTTTCTCTCCACCCCTTGCCAGGGATCCATGTGGGGGCTACAGGACACTGCAATGGTAAACCCTTATGGTTATGTAAATGAACTAAGGCTAGGTGGGAGATTCTGGAAATTCTGCCGTTTACCCCACAAAAACAGAAAGGTGCTACACCTTATTCTGAAAAAACAACGTGATAGTGTTAAAAAAGAAGAACTTCACTCAAATATGTTCTGTAAATGCCTGCTGCCTGCTGCCTGCCTTTACTCTTTGCCCCATCTCTCATCTGTTTTACTCCATCCCCGGCATTGTTTTGTCAGTCTCAGTAGGAAAAACTTCCTAATAGGGCTGAGCAGCTAGTGGTTGCTCTGCTGAGAAAAGACTCAGGCATCTTAAAACATCCTGTGTAAAATCATTCTACCCTCCCCACAGGACGAAGAGTCCATGAAGATAACCATTTCATGGCAATGACTGCACTGCTCTGTGTGGGGGTTTGGACCTTAATGCTTTGTATTCCAGCTATATTGCAGTTCCTCCTGGGCGGCCTTATAGTATAAGGGGCTTCGCAAAGCTATGGGAACTGGGACTGTGTATGCCAGGCGGCCCTGTGGCACAGACATAACTTGTTTGCCATTCTAGTTTAAATTGCCTCTCTCATGTACTAGTATTTATAACAAATGGGGGCTGGCTAATTATGTGGTTCTTAGTAAGAATCAAGTCTCTGCTGGAAGCAGCCCAGGCTCTGCCCACTATTTATAGCCTTCATATGTACCAAATTTTCCAGTTCTGATTTCAAATATTCTATCCCGCTGTCTCCAGAAATACACTTTATGCTTGTCAGACCACATGTCAATTTATGGTTTGAGAAATACAGTCACAGTATTATAAGTTGCACCCTAAGCAACACATTTTCTAACTGTAAGACTGGAATTCTGGCTTCTAAAAACAAATTGGACATACTTAGGGGGTGTAAAAACATATTTTCTTCTTCACATATTCTTGGTAAGCAACTGATTTGAGGCTTCACCTAAAAGCTGTGCAAATCGGAGATTACATGACTATGTAATAATAAAGAGCTTGAAGGCAGCCATCCTTGAGACAGTGCCTTTCACATGGAGCAGGGCCAACAGATAATAAAATAAATGAATAGGTTGAATGGCTACATACTTTCTTATTGCATAAATGACAAAACTGATCTGGATCTGATGTGTTTCTTCCTGATCATATCTGAAGAAAGAAATTTTTGCTACATTAAGTGAGAAAAGGGCAGATTTCTAACATTTTTTGGCCTCTATTTTGTACTGGGCTCTGTAATAGGCACTTTCTGTTTTAACCCTCAGAAGACACTAGGGCATTATCAGCACAATCTTCATGTCACAGATGGGAGAACTGAGACTCAGACTGATTAAAGAGTTTTCTTGGGACACTGGTGGCAAGTAGTACAATTAGAATTAGAACTCAGGCCAGCGTGACTACAAAGCCTCTTTATAAATCAGAATTCTCACATTACTCTTCATTTTTCCTGAAATGATCATATATTATTTTAACTAAAATCATTTCCCATCAGCCTGAAGCTCTCAATTATTTGTTAAAAGATATTTACAGGAAAAAAGATGGTGGTGTGAGAAGTGAGGCAGAAGTCTCATCCCAAAACCACATATAATACAAATATACAGCAGCTACAACTATTCCTAAAAGAGTGATAAGAGATAAGATTGCACCAGCCAGTCCATATCTGGGAAAAGAGAATATCTCATAGAAAAGGTAAAATAAAGCCACACCCAGCAGGACCCGGGCACTCTCCCCACCTCAGCTCACCGGTGGGAGGAAGAGAATAAGAGCAGGGAGGAAGTAGAAGCCCAGGACTGGTTAATACCCAGCCCTAGAAATCTACTATGGGAGCACAAACCTACATCGCATGGTGCTCTGGAGATTAGAGGGGTTGAAAACCAAAGTCAGAGACTGAGATTCTAGCTGCATGTAGCAAACAGGTTCCTACAACTGGCTTCCCTGGGACAAAGGGTGAGTGGGCACTTTGAAAGACTTCCCAACAATGAGAGGGCTGCTAAAGAGGCAAGGATTCAGGAGAAGGAATGGGTAGACAGAGTCATCCTGGCACACTCAGTCCAGCAGGTTGGGAACTTTCAGGAGCTTCAGGAGCTCTATCCCCCTGGCTGGCAATGCAGCCCCGAGGCCCCCCAACCATGATAAGCAGCCTGTTCTTCCTTCCTGCTGGCACCTACATGCAAACCCACTGCCCCTGACATTGCTCCAGACCAGCAGGCAGGCAGCCCCACCTACAGCAACTACATGGCTTAATGAAGAGGCTGCTCCCTGTGCAGAGCTCACTGGCCCTGACAGTGGAGGCAGGTACTGTGGCCAGGAAGCAGGAAAGGGTAGAGGCAGCCCTGCCTATGGCAGATTAGGGCCTTAATGCAGAGGCTGCTCCTTGCACCCAGCTCACTGGCCCTGAAAGTGGAGGTAGGCACTGTGGCTGGGAAGCAGGAAAGAGCTTGCTCTTTAGGGTAAGCACCAGCACTGTTCACCTGTGAGCACGGCCATTGCTCCAGGTGCTGGGCTGCTCCAGAGAGTACAGCTTCCAGGCAGTAGACAGTGCCACCTACACAAAGTTATTATTCCAGAGTAAACAATATAAATATGAAAAAGCAAAAGAACCTGGTACAAACCAAAATCCCACAAACATCAAAAGAGGGTTAAGTGAGACTGAAATCACAAACATTCCTGATAAAGATTTCAAAATAAAAGTAAAGACCATGCTCACAGAGCTACAGAAAAAGATTAAAGACCTCAGAGATGACTTCAAGAAAGAGACAGAAACTTTGAAAAATACAGTATCTGAAATGAAACATACAATGGAGATATTTAAAAGCAGATTAGATGAAGTAGAGGAGACAGTAAGTGAAATGGAATTTAGAGGACAGGAATACAAAGAGGCTGAGGCACCAAGAGCAAAAAGGATCTCTAGGAATGAAAGAATATTAAGAGAATTGTGTGACCAATCCAAATGGAACAATATTTGCATTATAGGGGTACCAGAAGAAGGAGAGAAAAAGGAATAGAAAGTGTCTTTGAAGAAATAATTACTGAAAACGTCCCCAATCTGGGGAAGGAAATAGTCTCTCAGACCATGGATGTGCACAGATCTCCCAACACAAGGGACCCAAGGAAGACAACACCAAGACATATAATAATTAAAATGGCAAATATCAAGGACAAGGGCAGAGTATTAAGAGCAGGCAGAGAGAGAAAAAACATCAGCAACAAAGGAAAACCCATCAGGCTATCATCAGACTTCTCAACAGAAACCTTAACAGTCCAGAGTGGAGTGGCAGTATATATTCAATGCAATGAAACAGAAGGGCCTTGAACCAAGAATACTCTACCTGGCAAGATTATCATTTCAATTTGAAGGAGGGATTAAATGATTTCCAGATGAGCAAAAGTTCAGGGAATTTACCTCCCACAAACCATCTCTGCACTGTATTTTAAAGGGACTTCTCTACATGGAAGTGCTCCTAAGGCTAAATAGCTGTCACCAGTGAAAATAAAACCATAGTAAAGGAAGTAGACCAATTAATTACTAACCAAATGCACAATTAAATCAGCTACCCACAGAGTCAGACAAGGGATAAATAAAGAGTACAGAATATGACACCTAACATATAAAGAGTGGAGGAGGAAGAAAAAGAAGGGAGAAAAAAAAGAATCTTCAGATTGTGTTTATAGTAGTGCAAAAAGTGAGTTAAGTTAGACTGTTAGATAGTAAAGAAGCTGCCACTGAATGTTTGGTAACCAGGAAACCAAAGCCTGCAATGGGAGAAAGTACATAACTATCAGTCATCACCCTAAATGTAAATAGATGGAATGCACAAATCAAAAGACACAAAGTTACAGAATGGATAAAAAAGCAAGACCCCTCTATATGCTGCCTATAAGAGACTCACTTCAAACCCAAAGAAATACACAGACTAAAAGTTAAGGGATGGAAAAGATATTTCAGGTAAACAATAGAGAGTAAAAAGCAGGAGTTGCAATACTTGTAGCAGATAAAATAGACTTCAAAACAAAGAATGTAATGAGACAAAGAAGGACATTATTTAATGATAAAGGAGTCAGTCCAACAAGAGGATATACCATTATAAATATCTATGCACCCAATGTAGGAGCAACCAAATATGTACAACAAATACTAAAAGAAATGAAAGGGTAATAGAATGCAATGAATTCATTGTAGGAGATTTCAACACAGCACTCACTCCAAAGGACAGATCAACCAGACAGAAAATAAGTAAGGACACAGAGGCACTGAACAACACATTAGAACAGATGGACCTAACAGACATCTACAGAACACTCCACCCGAAAGCAACAGGATATACATTCTTCTCAAGTGAACATGGAATATTTTCCAGAATAGATCACATAGTAGGTCACAAAAAGAGCCTCAGAAAATTAAAGAAGATTGAAATTGTGCCAACCAACATCTCAGACTGCAAAGGTATAAATCTAGAAATAAATTGTGTAAAGAAAACAAAAAGGCTCACAAACACATGGAGGCTTAACAACATGCTCCTAAATAATCAATTGATCAATGACCAAATTAAAACAGAGATCAAGCAATATATGGAGACAAATGAAAACAACTCAATGCCTCAACTTCTGTGTGATGCAGTGAAGGCTGTGCTAAAAGGGAAGTATATTGCAATACAGGCTTACCTCAGGAAAGAATAATAATCCCATATGAACAGTCTCAACTCACAATTAATGAAACTAGCAAAAGAAGAACAAATGAGGCCCAAAGTCAGTAGAAGGAGGGACATAATAAATATTAGAGCAGAAATAAAGGAAATCGAGAAGGATAAAACAATAGAAAGAGTCAATGAAAGCAGGAGCTGGTTCTTTGAGAAAATAAACAAAATAGATAAATCCCTAACCAGACTTATCAAGAAAAAAAGACAGTCTACACACATAAACAGAATCAGAAATGAGAAAAGAAGAATCTCTACAGACACCACTGAGATACAAAGAATTATGAGAGAATACTATAAAAAATTATATGCTAACAAACTGGATAACGCAGAAGAAATGGACAAATTTTTAGAAAACACAACCTTCCAAGACTGACCCAGGAAGAAACAGAAAATCTGAACAGATGAATTACCAGCAATGAAATTGAATTAGTAATCAAAAAACTACCTAAGAACAAATCCTCTTGACCAAATGGCTTTGCCACTGAATTTTATCAGACATTTAGGGAAGACCTAATACCCATCCTCCTTGAAGTTTTTCAAAACATAGAAGATGAGGGAACACTTTCAAACTCATTCTGTGAGGCCAGCATCACCCTAATACCAAAACCAGGCAAAGACACCACAAAAAAAGAAAATTACAAACCAATATCCCTGATGAACATACATGCAAAAATACTCAACAAAATATTAGCAAACTGAATTCAAAAATACATCAAAAAGATCATATACCTTAATCAAGTGGGATTCATTCCAGGGATGCAAGGATGGTACAACATTCAAACATCCATCAACATCATCCACTACATCAATAAAAAGAAGGACAAAAATCTCATGATCATCTCCATAGATGCTCAAAAAGCATTTGACAAAATTCAACACTGATTCATGATAAAAGCTGTCAACAAAATGGGTATAGAGGGCAAGTGCCTCAACATAATAAAGGCTATATATGACAAACCCACAACCAACATCATACTTAACAGCGAGAAGCTGAAAGCTTTTCCTCTAAGATGGGAAACAAGACAAGGAAGCCCACTCTCCCCACTTTTATTCAGCCTAGTACTGGAGGTCCTAGCCATGGCAATCAGACAACACAAAGAAACAAAAGGCATCCAGATTGGTAAGGAAGAAGTCAAACTGTCACTGTCTGCAGATGTCATGATATTGTACATAAAAACACCCTAAAGAATCCACTCCAAAACTAGTAAAACTAATATCTGAGTTCAGCAAAGTTGTGGATGCAAAATTAACACACAGAAATCTGTTGCATTCCTATGTACTATAATGAACTATCAGAAAGAGAAATCATGAAACCAACTCCATTCACAATTGCATCAAAAAAAATAAAATAAAATATCTAGGAATAAACCTTATGAAGGAAGTGGAAGACATATACCCTGAAAACTACAAGACACTCATGAGAGAAATTAAAGAAGATACCAATAAATGGAAACACATCTCATGCTCATGGATAGGAAGAATTAATATTGTCAAAATGGCCATCCTGCCTAAAGCAATCTACAGATTCAATGCAACCTCTATCAAAATTCTGACAACATTCTTCAACAAACTAGAACAAATAGTACTAAAATTCATGTGGAACCACAAAAGAACCCTAATAGACAAAACAGTCCTTAGAAGTAAGAATAAAGTGGGGGGGGGATTACGTTCCCCAACTTCAAGCTCTACTACAAAGCCACAGCAATCAAGACAATTTGGTACTCGCACAAGAACAGATCCACAGATCAATGGAACAGACTAGAGAGCCCAGGTATAAACCCACACATATATGGCCAATTAGTATATGATAAAGGAGCCATGGGCATACAATGGGGAAATGACAGCCTCTTCAACAGCTGGTGTTGGCAAAACTGGACAGCTACATGTAAGAGAATGAAACTGGATTACTGTCTAACTCCACACACAAAAGTAAACTCTAAATGGATCAAAGACCTGTATGTAAGTTATGAAACCATAAAACTTAGAAGAAAACATAGGCAAAAATCTCTTGAATATAAACATGAGCAGCTTTTTCATGAACATACCTACTTGGGCAAGGGAAGCAAAAGCAAAAATGAACAAGTGGGACTATATCAAACTAAAAAGCTTCTATACAGCAAAGGACACCATCAGCAGAACAAAAAGGCATCCTTCAATGTGGGCGAATATATTCATAAATGACTCATCTGATAAGGGGTTAACATCCAAAATATGTAGAGAACTCACATGCCTCAACAACCAAAAAGCAAATAACCCAATTAAAAAATGGGCAGAAGATATGAACAGACACTTCTCCAAAGAAGAAATTCAGATGGCCAATAGGCACATGAAAAGATGCTCCACATCACTAATCATCAGAGAAATGCAAATTAAAACCACAATGAGATATATCCTCATACCAGTTAGGAGGTCCAAGATCCAAAAGATAATCAACAACAAAGGTGCGGAGAAAGAGGAACCCTCCTACACTCCTGGTGGAAATGTAAAATAGTTCAACCATTGTGGAAAGCAATATGGAAATTCCTCAAAAAACTGAAAATAGAAGTACCGTTTCACCCAGGAATTCTACTCCTAGGAATTTACCCTAAGATAACAGGATCACAGATTCAAAAAAGACACATGCACCCCTATGTTTATCACTGTACTATTTATAATAGCCAAGACATGGAAGAAACCTAAGTGTCCATCAGTAGATGACTGGATAAAGAAGATGTGGTACATATACACAATGGAATATTTTTCAGCCATAAGAAGAAAACAAATCCTACCATTTACAACAACATGGATGGAGCTAGAGGGTATTATGCTCAGTGAAATAAGCCAGGAGGTGAAAGGCAAGTACCAAGTGATTTTATTCATCTGCGGAGTATTACAACAAAGCAAAAAAACTGAAGGAACAAAACAGCAGCAGGCTTACAGAACCCAAGAATGGACTGCTACCAAAGGAAAAGGGATCGGGGATGGTGGGTGGGAAGGGAGGGTTAAGGGGATGAAGGGGGTATTACAGTTAGCACACAAATTATGGGGGTGCACGGGGATGGAAGTAAAGCACAGAGAAGACAAGTAGTGACTCTGTAGCATCTTACTATGCTGATGGACAGTGACTGTATGGGGTATGTGGTGGGGACTTGATAATAGGGAGGAATATAGTAACTACAATATTGCTCATGTGAAATCTGAGCATAAGATGGTATACAAATGATAGCTTAATTAAAAAAAGAGATATTTACAAATGTAAGCAGCATTGTAAATGTCCTGCTGCCTTTGTCAAAGCTCCCTACCCAGTGTCTCAATGCTGGGGTAAATGCATATGTGCCCAGGGGCATATGTTGGTAGGAGTATTTAGAGGCCACGTGAAGAGATTGTCCCAGACAATCTTGTGTCTTGTCCGTGAAAAAGTCCTGCAGTGGCTCTGCATGACTGGCCTCAATCTTCAAATCTGATGTTTCCAATGGCACATAACTAGGCCCTAGTCAATACCTCCTGTATCTCTAATGTTTCAGAAACCCAGAGACAGCTTCCTACACAAGTTCTCCCTATCCTACATATGCCGCCTGGTTTTACTAATAGATGCAGTACAAAATGGCAGTTGCTAGCTCTGGAAAGCCCAGTCTTTCCAGGTATGCCAAACTGTTCAGTTTGTGGAAAATCACCTCAATAAAATGCTTATAAATGTAAGGGTGTGAAGTACAGCGTCTGTGAGAAGAATGGCTCTCAGACCTAGAACAGTGGCTGCTCCAAAGCTGGTAGTCAATAGACAGTGTTGAGTAAATGAATGAATTAAGGGCTTAATGGCCCTGTTTTAAAATTTATTATGGAAAAGTCCACAGGCAATTGCAGTATTTCATAAACTGGCAGATGTGATACCCAAGGCAGAGGAGAAACTTGATTGATCCTTTGTTGGAAATAAGTCAGTGATGTCCTATTTTCAGAGGTGCCTGGAGGCTGCAGCGAACATGCTGTCTGTGAAACCCAAATAGCTCAGCAGCTAGCATAATGCTGACATTTAATGAGCAGGTGGTAGTGCACTATCAGAACCATGGCTTATCAATGGCTGAATGCGAACTGTAATTCTTCTCTCGGTTATGGGATAGCCGTAAACAGAAAAACTTAAAAAATGTAGTTTTAGACTTAGTTGTTGACAGAGCTAAGGCCAATAATATGTGTTCTTCATAGTTACAATATAACCCCTATGATATTGCTGGAAGCTTTGCTACTTTCCTACGACAATGCACTGAAGTGGGTTCTTGGGAAAACACTGGTAGGATTTATGCTCATAATTTTAAGCTGCTGGAACAACCTAAATCAAGTTAAGTTACCATTAGATAATCCAAAATGTTCATGGAGAAATTGGGGGTGTGTCTGGGTTTAAACATTACATCCTTTCATTACAACTAGAAGAGTGTCTGCCTCTGGGGAAGACAATGAGAAAGAATTTGAGCATAAGCTGAAATAGAGTGACCTCCAATTAACCAGATGTACTTGAGGTACCACACTGTTTCTGTTAGAGGGAAAAATAATCAAACAAATTGCAGCAGTTGTTTTCTGCTCAATTGTAAGATAGATTATTTAAAAAAAAGTTTACCATTCAAATGTGGCTGAAAATCTGTAATCAGGTTGAAAGCCCTTTCTGCCACATGGCTTTATGCAGGTAAGCTTTGGAGGGAGTGACAAAAGACAGAGACTCCAGCCCCCAGCAGGTACAGCAAAGACGACAATAAAAAGAATGCACGGTGCCCTATTTTCATTTGTTCTGTATTTGCTATGAATACACGAAAAAAAATCCTTTTGCTGGTGTGAAAAGTGAGGAATTGTGGAGCAACTTTAATACAAGCTAATTAAACTTTTCTTTTACCTCCTGGAGACGTGCCCCCACCACAAGATGAAGAAGTGATCATTTGCTTTGGGTTGAGCTTGACAGCTGCTGAAGGGTAGACACCTTTTGGCTCTGCATTCAGGGGGTCTCACACAGAGACAGTCACAGAATGGGGTTCTTTCCTGCTGGGAAACTGCTATTGCATCTGGCCAGGAGGTTAGAAGG
This sequence comes from Manis javanica, assembly GCF_040802235.1. Taxonomy (NCBI): domain Eukaryota; kingdom Metazoa; phylum Chordata; class Mammalia; order Pholidota; family Manidae; genus Manis; species Manis javanica. The sequence goes on from NC_133157.1 coordinate 159,041,714, forward strand.
CAAGAAAGACAAGAGGCGGACAGGCACCAAGAAGGAGGGGTTGTGTGTGTGCCAGGCTGCGCTGTGCACTCGCAGGTGTTGTCCCTTCCATATGGACAACATTGGGACCTCTAGTTTGCCTCAGTCATTTCCATCACTATCCAGTCCACCACAGACCCAAAGTTTGGGGGTAAGGATGGTAGATGAGCAAGAAATGGGAAAAAGAACTGAATGTTTAAAGAAAAATTTGTAACAAAACTGGCTTGGTTCTGTAAAAGGGACTGAAAATAATTGACTGAATTTACTAAAAACAAATTCCCTCACCTTCGTATTTTGAAGCTGTTGTGTAGATATACAAATGACAAATTGTCTAAGACTGTATTTCTTTTTCTAAGTTTAATTCAGCGATGTCTCAATTAAGTGTAAGATATTTAAAATATGTTCCTTGCTTGATGCTTCTCAACTTGAATTGTGGGTTTTTGAGGAGGAATATTTTGTTAATGATCCAATGGGTTCTATTTTAAATTATGAAACAAAAAAAAAATGGCTTTCTTTTCTGATCCAGAAACACTAACTTCAGATTTAATGCACTATGTTATGTTAGTAGTATCCAAAAGGAGTTACGTGGAAAATCACCTAAATTAGGTGATAGCCTAGCACAGTGCCTAGAATATAGTTAGTGCTCAATCAGTGTTTGTAGAATAAATGAATGAATAGCTAGGAGCACTTAGCATTCATTTACAGGCTGAACACATCAATACTCTTGACACAGCTATGGAACTCAATCAACTGGTGGCCTGAGGGAACACTTCACCATTACAATTTGTTACTGATACAGCTCCTGGGGCAGATGCTCATTATAAGACAGGGAATTAATGAGGCTAAGGATCTCAGTTTAAGGCCTCTAGGGGCCAGTTACCTTTGTTCTGTTCCGTGGCTGCATCCACAACCCCTAACCTTTGCCAGCTGTCACACACCAGGGCATGCTGTTTGTCACACAGAGTCCCAGAGAGGAGACTTGAGGAGATGAGCTCAGACCCGTTACCACTTAGGAGAAATAAAGTTAAAGGCATGCACTCTTCAGAGAGGTCAGTTGCAACAATTAAGCAAATGGAGAATAGTGCATTTTGTAGCCAAGTGGACCTAGTGCTATAACAATGTGCTGTGGTTCTGTGGGTACAGTGCCCGGGCAGCTGGAGGTAGACAACCTAGCCACATTTGCTGAACATGGAGTAGTTCCAAAGCACTAACTATAGCAAAATACTCAACCCATGGAATTCAAAATGGACCTCGGCATATTACAACCACTTACCCTTCCAGAAACTCCCTTTTGCTGAACCCATATATTTCAGATTATTCAAACACTACCTAGTAACATTCTTTGAATAACAGACTAGTTTATTTTCTTCCTGGCAAGCCTCACCTTGATCTGCATTATCATTTAGGCCCCATCTGAAAACACCATTCATTTAAATAAGCAATAGAGACTAAAATAAAATTCCATTCATGCTTAACTCTCCAATGTGGTTTGGAATTGCTTTCTTCTTCAGCCAGTCTTATGTTACATGCTGGATGGTCTTTTCTTTGACCACCTCATAAAAAGGGCTCATAAATACTTTTCATGTGTTATTTAAACTAGCGGTACTCCCTGAGGCACTGCGTTCCTATTTTTAAAAAAAATACTTTGTGTATTTTTAAAGCATTTCTAAACCAGTAGCAGAGGTAAAAGTACATTCTAACTTGAGAGGGCCATGTTCTATTACTATCAGGCCACAGGTTTCCTTTATTGATAGAAGGAATTCACTTCTGAGTAAAATGTTTTCCAATTTATATGCTTTCTTTCTAAAAATAATCATTTGTGTGATGGAAGTGCCAGACTTGGAACATATCTGTCTTTTCTTGATGCTTCTGATTATTGAATTGTGACTTTTCAGCACAAGGATGTTCTATGATAGTCTGATAACTTCATTTTCTCATAATCTATTATCATCTAAATACTGAAGCAGAGAAGACGGAAGAGTAATTGTGTGGTGTACAGGCTTGTGGTGCTTGTGGGCCGTGGTCTGGGCCAGGAGCTGAACTGGTCTGCCCATTCTTTCTAGCCAGTCAGACTGGGCAAATGGCTGGCACATCCCCTGACTCCCTGGGTTCTTTTCTCTAGAGCATCTTAGCTCTTGTATTTTTATACTGCTTGTCTTTCCTGCTCTGAAATAAGCGTTGGTTGGCTCTGCTGCTGTAGCCAACTGCTGCGCTCCTCATTTCAGTTTTACATGAATCTAGAGCTGCTCCCTACTCCTCATGTAAGTCATAGGATCAGCATATATATTATAGAGCTAGTAGGGGCCTGAGAGATCACCCAGTCCTGCATCCCTCTAGGTTTAGAACTTCTTCTGTCAGTATTCCACATGGCTACCCCTTCAACATTTGTTTCCTTAATTTTGGGAACAAGTTGTTTTCAGCTTCATAGGTGCATACTTACTGCTCAAAGTATTAGAGATTTTGAATGTGGATTGCATCCTCACCCCTCTGTTGGTATGTAAGTATGAAGTTTTCTTATACCTAATTTTGCTAGGCTTCTTTGCAAAGATTTAAAAAATGTCTGCCCTAGTGATTTTAACTGCCTTATTTGCCATTATCCTTCTTCAGTCTATGTACCACAATTCATATAAACAGACGTGATCTCTCTGTGAAATTTGTAGCTATGTATTTCCAATTGCCTCCTGGTTATCTCTTCCTGGATTTATCTAACATTTTTTTATTCATGTAACAAGTCTTTACAGAGCAGGAGATGTGTCCCAGGCATTTTGCTAGGCACTAGCACTGGTCACAGATGTGATTCAAACAACACCCTTATTCTCTTGGACTTTACAGCTAATAGAGTGACAGATCATAAAGAAATATATAACACGTCCAATAGGTCCCTCAGTGAAGAGATTAGAAATAACCCAGCAGCTTACTTTCCTTTTAAACTAACTCTCCACCCACCTTAAATCCTATATCAGTGGTTCTCAAAGTGTGTTCCCCAGAGTAGCATCAGTGTTTCCTGAGAACTTGTTAGAAATGCAGTTCCACTCAGACCCACTGAATTGAAACTCCTGGGGGAGGGGCTCAGAAATCTGTTTTAACAAGCCCTCCAGGTGATTCTGCTGTGTGCTGACCTGTGGGAACCCCTGTCTACATGGAATCGCTAGAGAGCCTCTCCAGTTAGAAACCCTGGATCTCCTTGATTTCCCCCAGTCACAAAGTCTTGTCAATTCTCCCTAAGAAATTTCTTCTGTCAGGTTTTAAATTCATAAATTTCTTCTGTCATTAGAATATGCCAGGTTCTAAAATCAGACCTTTGTGTCTTAACTGATGTAACTTCCTAATTCATCTCTTAACTATCATTTACTTTCCCATCCAGGCCATCCTGCATACAGCCAATCGGGTTACCATCCCACATTAAAAAGCTTATCCCACTGCAACACAACAGTAAACAAACAAAAATATCTGTTGGCTCTATATTACCTCCTGGATAAAATCTGAACTGGATGAGGCACATAGGCCCTGAAATCTGACTGGAATCAATCTCGCACCTTGCTTATACACACTTTGGGCAGCTATTTACTGCCTTTCTCTAGTCCCTGAATACACCATCACCCCATCCCCTTTGCAATTGTGTCCACAAACAGTGTTTAACTGTGACTACAGTCACCCCATTCTCTCCTATCCCCACATTCCTGTCCCTGTCTTTTTCAGCTGACAAAACTATTTAGCCTTCAAAGTCTAGACCAAATGTCACCTCCCCTGTGAAGCCTTCTCTGACTCCCCCCCGGGAGAGTTACTTGCCCTAACTCATTCCTAATGGAAACATACTTATGTTCAACATCCATTCTGACTAATGAGAATGTGAGACCCAGAGAGTGTGTGGTTTGCCCAGGGTCACACAGCTGGACAACGGCAGAGCCAAGGAGACAGCCCATGTCTACTGCTCCGCAGCCTGAGGTACTCTTCCTCTGTGTTTACAAAATCCTGTTTGGTGTGTTTGGTGATACAGGTAGTGTGCAATTTTTCTTTAGACATTTCCAGTGAGATTCTTCATAATCCTACTTAAAGTGGGAGCCTTTGTTTTTGCTAAATTGAGAACTGGGGAAATTTGAGGATCATGTTAGGCTGCTGAGTCTCCTGCTGAATTCCCATACTATCAAGATTCTCTTACAACGTCTGGCTACTTTACAGGCATTTCATGGAGCAAATCAATTAACATTAAAAAAATTGGAGCTGAGAGAAAGAAAGAAAATATTCAAATGGTAGCATAACACTCCAAATTCCCTAAGAGACAGTTGATAACTGGATCGCACAAAACCTTGTAACATCATTTCTATCTAGTAGAGCTGACTCTTAAACATTTTATTTTCAAATTTAGATCAGGGTCATCAGTTTCTTTGGATCATTGACAAAGCATAAATAGACATTATTTCATATAAATGCCCTTAGCTTCACCAGTGAGTTACCCTTTCTCTGACAGTGGGTCTGAGACTAAAACTGTGGGTTGAGCAGTTAGATTAACCCATTAAGGCCCTGGGGGTGGTTCTCTCAAGATGCAGTCATTGGATTCTGGCTAAACAATGCAGCAAAGTCTTGGCAGTAGCTACTGCAGCCACTTGAGCAGTGCTTGATGTACTGAAAACATAGAAGCTGTTTCCACTTGTGAAATTAAGTCCTGGTAAATTTACTTCAAATAGTCCAAACTGGTGGTTCCTATAGAGCCTCTGTAGGTACGCATGTACAAACACACACACAGAATATGAAGTCATTCATTTATTTCCATTTTAAACCTGTAAATAACACAAGATGCTGATATATCAAAAGTACCCAGAGTAGTTCTTGACACATAGTAGGTGCCCAGATATAGATAGGATGGTGAATAAACAAAGGGGTGTGATTAAAGAATAGTGTTGATGCTTTAGTGATCATAATAAGCTGGTACACTCACCATTTCACAATTCTGTGATATTTTGGAAAGTACCTAAATTCTGATTGGAAGAAATCCTCATCTGTAATGAGAGATGATAACCCTTCTTTTGAAGGTCTGGTTAAGAATCGAAAGACACAAAATGATCACTAATTAGATGTTTGATGCAAATAAACTTGAGTTTATTTCTTTACTGTGAAATGGGGCTTAAAATGTCTGGCTTATGATTCTTCTAGGGTGTTAGGATCCAGTAAGCCATAAATGTGACATATTTACAAAGTTGCAAATGTCACTGAAATGTATGGCACTGTTATGTTTTGTTAAGGATTGTCAAGCAAAGGCCCTTCCCAAGCATTTCACCTTATTCTAAGCAAAGTGAGTATCTTTGAATAAAATGACTTTGACATTATAAGGTCTGCTTCATCTATACATAATCAAAAGAATTTACTATTAAGTACATTTTTAAAATTAAAGTGTATTCTCAATCATCTGACTTATATAAGAAAGGTGAGAGTAAAAGAGATGAGAAAGATTCAGTCCTCTCCAAGTTAGTCCATAAAATGGGGAGGAATTGGCCTTCCTCTATCCAGTCATGATAGTTTGGTATCACAATTTTCATCTAGTTATTTGCTGTTCTCTTCTCCCAGGCCCTCCCAACCGGTCTCTCTGGCTTCCCCTCCCTCTCCTCCCCACCCCACCCCCACACAGATATTGAAGTGATAAAGGCTTATTTCAGACTTTGTTTTCTCTTTCTCCTTTCCCTAAGTCTTTTCCCATGCTGTGAATGGTAATGGGCTATGATCTGTTGGAAATGGGAACATAGCAATAACTCCAACACAGAGCCTCACAAGTTTGAAAAATTGAGCCAAGCTACATGATTTTCTAAACATTCCATCACATTAATACCTTGTGGGTCTGTGGGGACCTCCATCTGAATCTCTCCAAATACTTGCCTGAGTTTGGTTAATCCTCAGCACAGCCATGGTGGAACATTCCCACATTGTGGAGGGGCTGTGAATGAAGCCCCCACTCAGCCCAGAAGCTGCTCAGGAGCCTGGGGGAGAAAAGGAAGTGCCTTCCCTAAATTCTATTGTCTCTTAACACATACAGGCACACCCAGAAACTTGTGGGGAAGATCATGGGGAGAAGACATGGAGGTTTGTTTCAAATCAAAACAAACTTTCAAATGAAACAAGAACCATATTGCTTTATTTTTCATAGCTGAAAGATTCTGTATTTGCCAGACAATGGAATCAAAAGAATCTGTCTATAATCAACTGTTCTCTGTGGCCTCTGTCTGGAATTCTCCCCATGACCAAATTAATTATTAATAAAGTTATTCATTCAGTAAACATTCACTGAGCCCATTCTAGGTACTGTCCAAGGTATTAGGAAAAAAAAACCCATAAATGTGGGCAAAACAGTTCCCCTTACCCTGAAGAAACTTAAGTAATAAATGAGAGAGACAAATAGACAAATTATTAAAATACCATGAGGTAATGTACATACACCACATATGTTTGTGAGCTCATTCTTCAATCTCCAAAAATGACTTCTTTCAGGAAACTTCTCTGAACTTCCTCTACCTAAAATGATTCCTCTGTTTTGCCCTACTATTATGTCTGTACTTGCCTTGTATTTTTCTTCCCTTGCATTGTGGTTATACACATGCATTATTTTCCTTAGAAATGAATTATTACTACAGAAAGCATAAAATTTCTGATTTATATCTATATTCTGAGCATCTAGCACATAAACATACTTAATAAATGTTGAATGAATGAATAAGAAAGGAACAAATCAAAACTTGGACATTAATATAACAGATGTTATGGTTCAAAACAGCAATTATAAATCTTTGATCAGTAACTATCAATAGTAGCTGATCAAGTGCGGGGAGTGAAGGAGGAAAGAGGGAAGTCTAAATATATATATTATTATTAATAGAAATAAGATCTGAACATCTGAAGGGAGTTCTCAACTATATTAATGAGAAATTTAAATAAGGCAGTACAATTAGTTAAAATGTATTTTTGTTCTTATAATTCATTTCAGTAGATAAACAACAAATGGTGGAATTCCTAAGTCATTTAAAGTTCAAACATAAACCCATTTTGTGTGTATGTGTGATTTGTATTGTTGTTGTGTTAATATGACAAACTTAAAAAATAAAAGCTTATTTTCTGTACTCTCCCCTGCTGCAAATTAGCATCTGGTGAGTGTGCTGGGACTACTTTAACTTCCTCATGGTAAATCTTAGGGGCTGTATGAGTCAATCTGACTGTGAAAATTTGGAGGAGAAATTTTAACTAACAGATGAGAAGATGAGGAAGAGTAGAAATCACAACATTGTATACATGAAGCAGAAGATTTGAGATGTGTATATGCAAGTAGGCATAAACAAAGATGCTAGGTGGATCCAGGTGAACAAATAAGTGCCTAAGTGTCTGGGTGATGACATGTCAGCCATACAGAGGCAGCATGCTCAAAAAGGTGTCAATTCATTTCTGGAGCTCCTCCCCAGTCTGGAAGCATGCTTGCATAAAGCTTGGTAACCAAATGTTTAATTTTCCTTAGATGGATGCAGGACACATTTGGAGCACAGAGCTGTTGCTGCCCGCTCTGCAGAGCCCTTCTCGTCTTACTAGGCTAGGGAGCTGGCTTTGTGATAGGTTTTGGCAGGGTGGACTCCTGTACCAGAGAGAGAGAGAGGGGATGCTCTTTCCCGCTGTGAGAAAGGTTGGAGCTACTTCATATACTACTGGGATTCCCTTTCAAGGAATATCTTGGACTAAGCTGTCTTTGTCCTGATGGATTATGTTTTGGATCATCCTTTTCCAAGGATATAATCATGGGCTGTTAACATTTTTTTGGACTTTGATTTGGCCAGTAACTACAATGTTTTTGGAAACCTGTTTTCATTTATTTTCCCTTTTCCTGTTAAGTACATCACTGGGCTAGAAGAGAAGAACCTCATATTTTTGGAAGCCTTTGTGTTTTGTTCTGCTGCTCAATTCATATTGGGCACCGGAGGAGAAAATAACTGAAACACACTCCTGACTTCTGTGCTTGCCTCCGCTGGAAGCCAGAATCCACACCCTGACCTGCCTGAGGTGGTTAGCACGAGCATTGGAACAATAGTCATTTAATACTATCATAACATTACATAAGTCATTTCCTTCCCTCCTAGAATGTGGCGGGATATATGAGAAGCAAAGACAAATCTGCGACCCGACTACTCATATTTTCCACAGGCCTCCAATTACACTTTCATCTGTCCCAAAATATGGTGGGTGATGTTAAAAACTTGTGTGAGAATCTGGCAGAGTTTTGTACCTTAATGTTGTCTCTGGTCTGATTTCTAAAGCCATCCTAGTGATTTGGAAGCTTTGCCAGTGAGCGTCGATTATTCAACAAAAGTTGTCAGTTCAATTCTTAGACAGTGGCTTTCTGTGGTTGGCTTGGTGTTGCATTTAAAGAGCACAAAATGTGCTCAGCAGGATTCCTGCTTACTCCTTTGGCAGATGTGTTTAGCATCCATGTGACAAACAAGTTTGTATCCTTAGAAAACACAGGAGTTTTATGATATGAGGGCAACACAATGTAAAGGAGTGAAGAGAATTCATTCTCAGACATAATCTAGTATACCAAAGCTTTCCTTTGCGCCCAGACAGCAGGTAACATAGACTGATTTCATTTATTCACTCACTTAAAAAATATCTATTGGACACCCACTATGTGACAGCACTATTTTTACACAGATACAGACGTTAAAACAAACTACTGCTCTCGTGATTCGTTGTCTAGCAAAGTCATGTAAAGTGAAGCAGTGTTCAGTTCGAATAGAAACATGTTGTCACTAAGCTTCCTTTTCAAAACCTTCCATGAAAATATTCTAAGAGTGATACAGTTCTTTAAGAAAAAATGTGGTGGTGATGTGGTCAGTGGTATTTCTTTTATTCTCTTTGATTTCAAAGCTGAGATTTTCCTAAAATAGCTTGTGGAAGAGGTGGGATGCATTATGATGATGAAAACAAGGTGTTAGATACAAAGACAGGTTGTGCATGTGCCAGCATGACAGCTTTGGGGGAGGGACTGACTGGTCCAGCCAGGTGTGCGCCTCCGGTCCTTGATTTGCCAGCCGGACGCCTCTTACCCAATCTTGGCCCCAGGAGTTTGTTTCTGATCAGGAGGCTTTGCTGCACTGACAGACATGCTCCTTGTGAAAGCTTGTCACTGGCACAGGTGGGTGTTCCACAGCCAGCTCCCCACTGGCCACCTCTTCCCCTCTCTGGTTGCCTTTGAACATCACCAAGCCCTCCTGTAAACTCCGCATCAAATAATCAGAACTTGTGTATTTATCAAACTCTTTAGGTATATAGGTATTTACCTATATATTTAGAACATCAGCAAAGTGCTGAAAACATCTAGTGCTAACAATATGAGTGGCATGTTTTGCCTGAGCTTGCCAAGGATCAGAGAGTTAACTGAGCTTTGTAAATAGCTTCTCTCAGCATCCTCATCTCTCTACTCCAAACCAGTAAAATAAAAATTAATAACACACACACTCACAGTTTTTTCCTCTCTCTTTCTTCACCATCTGATACTGGGACAGATTTGGTGTCCAATATACTTGCCAACCAGCCATTTCAGTGCTAACATGGTTAAGAAATATTACAGGTATATAACAGGTTTTACTTACATACCTGAAAATAACAACCCTCCTTCCATAACATTAATCAGCAGAGATGAAAATTAATGCCATCTTTTCCTAGCCTGGTGCCCAAGTCAGCAGGATCACAGAAGAGAATTTTTCAGTGGATCACCATCAACATCAAGCTCATGTAAATGGATTTTACATCTAGTTTCCCACTGTAGTCATAGGGAAGCAGAGTCCTACTATATCTCTTCCACTAGGAAAAAAGTCTCTTCATAAAAGGGAAGAGGAAGAGTAAAAGGAAAAAAAAAAAGAAACCCTTAAATAGCACATTATCTCTTTTTTTCTATTGATAAGAAATTAGGCTCTAGCTTGAATTAACCTAATGAATACAGAAGTTTTCTAGTTATTCTCTCCTTGGTTGCAGAGTGTGACTTTGAAGTAAGCCTCACTGTTGAGTGGCTGGACGTTGAACTAATGAGATTTTACTGTTTTGAACAGCTGGTCAAATTTGGAGGCCCCTTGAGCCTAGAGGCCACTGCTGATTTACAAGGATCCTGTAATATATGCAGTCTTGACTGATGCTTTTGTTGTTGATTTAGGCTGGAGCAAAGGTGTAGATTTTGTGATGCAGTAAAAATGTCAAGTGATTGATTTGAGAATATGTAATACCTACAGGTAACCCCCACTAGGAGCCAGCATCTTGTGTGGCTCATATTTGAGAATGTTTAGAGGTTTGGGTTTTCGATGTGGCAATGTGTTTTATGGGGGAAGGGTTTGGGTGAATTGGCTGTTTACAGCTGGGCGGAGCCAAAAAGGGGCCTTTGGAAATCATAACTCCTAGTTGCTCCTTCCTTCCCTCCCTGGTTGGTAAGTGTATTAAAGCAAATTCCAGAACTTATACCATTACCTCTACATCTATACATCTCTAAAAAATTTGGACAATTTCTTCAAAACATAAACATAATAATTCTTTGTTACCATCTAATACCCAATCCATCTTCAACTTTGTCTTTGAAGTCTTTTTCAATTGATTTGTTTGTATCAGGATCACATGAGGTCACATATTATTTATTTGATTGATAAATCTCTTAATCCAGAATAGCCTCCCCTGAGGTCAGTACTATTATCTCCATTTACAGACAAGAAAACTGAGACTGAAGAGGACCCACAGGCCAGGAGGGGAGCCATTGGTCTCTCAGAGTCCAAATTGGTTTCTACATTGCTTTTCTCTTCTTCCTAGCAAATTAATTATTTCTGTTGAGGTTGGGTTTGTTTCCTCTGGGTATCTTCCTTTTCACCTTACTACTTTGTCCTAATTGCACCTTAGTAGAATTTTAGATCAGAATCCTGCCAGTATTGTATTCATTTTACATGCTTTGTAGTTTTCCTGAATTATCAGAGTAAAAAGTAGAATCACAGGAATTATGCAGTAAGCCTTACAGCCTGAAGGTGAGGTCCAGCTGATTCCCTCGGTAGTTTCCAGAATTCTCCTGGGCACTCTATTTACGTCTAGAGTTGTTTGGCTTGTTGTGGGATAAGGAGATAAATACAACATATTCATTTCTCTGTTCTTCTAAACAGAGATAAGACTTCTGTATTTTAGGTACCTATCAGGGACAGAATTTTTAAATTGCATTTTCATTAGTACAAGTCCAGAAAATATAATTTCCTTTCAGTTAGCAGTGAGAGTGCAGGAGGAATCCCCTGCTGGTCCCCTTGTCTTGGTGGGGTGGTGGGATCAAAGAAAAACACAGGAAACATTTCACACATCCATAAAAACCTGCGTTTTACCTCTGTTCAGCTGGCCCAGCATTCCTTCTCTCCCAGAAGCAGTCCTACTCTCGACCATGCCCTCACATCCAGCCAAGAACCGGTGGTCTGCTTGCAGCCACTCTGCCCGTGTCTGCCTCGTTAGATCTGCATCTTTGCTTCTGCCCCTGGGGCTTCATCCATGCCCCGTGAGATACTGAGCCATGCCTGAGGAGGCTCCAGTGCTACTGCTTTGGACTTGCTGTTTCATCAGACAGGCCTGAATTTGAATCATAGCCAGCCAGCCATTTACTCCGTGTAGGATCTTGTACAATCCCCTCAGCTACTCCAGCCCTGCAGTGCCTGCTTTCTGATGATAAAGCCAGGAGAATAAGATCTAGCCCCTTGGATTAGGACAGCAAGTACTTTCTGATTTGTAGTCTCAATTATTTTAGGGGAACTCTGGTATAAATAAAGTTGCTTCCTGCCTTTTTTTTCTTTTCATCTTTCCAAAGTACTAATATCCTAAGTCTCTTCTTATCTAATTAATGCTGTTGACCATGATTTTGTTAGGTAACCTAAAATACTAATTCCTCCATTTAAATTCTGTCACCTCTGTTTACCCCAGAAGGGAGCAAAATCTCCCTCCTTTGAATCTCCATATTTGTTTTTTGGTTTTGGTATATTTCCTATGGTCTCCACTATATCTTGCTCTTTTTTTATTTCCAGGTGCATGTATCTTATTTCTCTTACTGAGCTATGAGTCCTTCACAGCAGTGCCCTGTCTTAAATTCTTGAACCAAAGTTCCATGCCTACCTCACAATGCCTAGCATAGCACTTTAAGCTCACAAATTATTCAATGCACATCTATTAATGAATCTTCCAGACCACTTTAGGAGCGGAGTGGTATTGATTTCCACTTGATCTCTAGCTTTGATTACCATGCTAGTTTGGGAGAATGAATAAAAGAAAAGGGCTGGAAATAGTTGGGCAATTACCTCTTTTTCCACCATTCTATGGCTTCTTACTAGATTATTCCCTTTGCCTGCTAACTAAATATTTGTCACCTAGGTTTCTTTTTTAATAGGTAATAAAAATGGATATACTTATAAAAAAAGGCCAATTACTCTTAGCAGAATATGCTAGGTGCTCCTTTGATGATCTAATCATTCAGTATAGACTTAGCAGTAAGCATTCTGAGGGGATCTCAGTATGTATCAGTTGGTGCTGCCCACCTAGGAAGGCATTTTCTTGGTCCTAGAAACTATGAGGGTGTTGTAAGCATGTTCTAGAGAGCAAGACTAAGGCCCTGTGCTGCACCTGAGCTCTAATTTTTGCTATTTCTTTCTGCTCTTACTGGGGGTGAACATGGGTGTAAGAGGCTAAATGAGTGGCTCTATCTACTATGGGGAAGGTTAACTAACATAGTGACTTCCCTTGCTTTTAGTGTTCATAGGTCCAGGTGTGTCTAGAAATTCTCTCTGACAACCAGCCAACCCTGGGAGAGTTGATTGCCAAGGGGCTTGGATGCTACTGGACTCCGCTTGAAAGTGACTACTAGAGTTAGTCAAATTGTGAGATTAAAGGTGCAGTCCTCCAGGCTGCCAAGTTTCGCCCAAGTCTTCTGGCACCAATTGCAATATTAGGATCCAAAAGCAAAGTTGGAGTGCATAGTCCTAGGACTGCCTGGCTTGTGATGTCAACTGCCAGTTTTGGGGGTAATCCCCTAATTACCCTCAGGTTTGATAGTTTGCTGGAAGAACTCACAGAACTCACTGAAAGCTATTATACTCACAGCTCTGGTTTATTACAGACAGAGGATACAGATAAAAATTAGTTGAAAGAAAAGGTGCATATGGCAGAGTCCAAGAAGGTACAAGCACAAAGCTTCCAGGCATTTTCAGATGGTACCCTCCAGTATCGACATACGACAGTGTACATGGAATATCGCCAACTGCAGAAGCTCACCAAGCTTCAGTGTTCAGGGTTTTTATTGGGGTTTCATGATACAGGTATGACTGATTGAGTACCCATTTAGTTGATCTCAGCTTCCAGGTCAACTGCATGACCCAAAGCCTTCACTCTAAAGCACATGCTTGGCCTTTCTGTGATGGCCAGCTCCCACCTCAGACTACTGTGTGTGGCTGGCTCCACCCTAAGATCTAGTATGGGCAGCTTCCTGAACAAAGATCATCCTATCAGTTATGTCATAAATTACATCCCAGAAGCTGAATGCAAAGGCCAAACCTTTCTTTGGACAAGGCCTAATTCTATATTATACAGTGGCTTAGCAAGTCTCTTCACTGTCGCCTTGTCTTCCAACTCTGGGGTTCTTATCCTGGCAAATACATTAAAATAAACGAGCAAACTTGTCACTCTATAACACATCATCTCTTGGATCCACACATCATCACTTGCCAGATTAATGTACATAATATTGGATTATTTACCTAGCACAGTACAGTATAAAGTTGGCACTCAATAGACCAGAAGTTCTAGTCTGTGAATCCCCGGAAATCACATGTATATGTTTGTGTTTGGATTTGGGTTGGGGATCAGAGTTCGTGCATTTCATCAGATTTCAAATAGGTCTATGTTCCAAAAAGGTAGAGCCTTCATGGCCTAGATAAAAGTGAATTCTCTTCCTACACACCACCATTGCTGGACTCTTCCTTTGTGAGCTCTAGTTTTGTTTGCCAAGAGAAAGGGCCACAGAGAAAACACGGCCTAGGCTGGTCTTGTAAGGGCAGTTTTGCTATCTTAGTTTACAAGGCCTCTTGGGTTAATTCTAGAAGCATCAAAGTAAGATTTCTTCTGTCTTTCCTGTGCTCTGTAAGCCAAGAGTTTCTTGTGCTAAAATAAACAACTGGCAGTTTCATTAGACTCCAAAGAAGGAAGGAAGAGGTTTATGTTTCATACCTTTTATAGTATATAACAACATTACTATGTGAACTTCAATTGTTCAATCTGTTTATTTAAACTTAAAATACATTACTAATGCTATAAATAAAATAAACCATGTCCAATCCTGAGCATTTACAATAAACATACAGCTGATAATATAGCCTGTGAAATAATTACTTATTCCTGATAGCCAGACTTTATATATGTATACATAAATATATCACCTTTAGATTTTATTAAGCTATAGCTGGTTGGTGGGGGAAGAGTTTCTACTTGTTTTAAATGCAGGAAAACTACCCCACACTTTATTTTGCATCCTTTGAAGCTCTTACACAGTTGTGGAAACTATGATGTATTTGTGCCAGCCAGGACTCAACTTGGTTTTACTTTATAAGAAATTTGGTCTGATGATAAAGAAGAAATCTATTTCTTCTCAGTTTGTTTTGCTCAGTTCTTAAAACATCTTGGTTCTTGTCACAGAAATAAGCACTGGATGCAACGTAATCCTGATTCATTCAGTGGCACTGAGTTTTACCCAGCACATGATTCAATACTAGATTCAGAGGGGATTATCCTTGAAATACTTAGTTTAGTGGGGAAGATTAGTAGCTCCCAGCACTCACAGGATTTTATTTTATAATTACTTATTTGTATGTCTTTAATTGTTGACTCTTTCAAAATCCCAACACTTTATTTTACAGAAATAGAAAAATCTGCCCTAAAATTCATATGGAGTCTCAAGGGACCCCAAATAGCTAAAAAAAAAAAAATCTTGATAAAGAAAAAGTTAGAGGCCTTACACTTCCTATTTCAATACTTGATGCAAAGCTAAAGTAATCAAAACAGTATGGTTCTGGCATAAAGAACAATATTTTATTGGACATATAGACCAATAAAATAGAATGGAGAGCCTAGAAATAAGCCTCACATACATGGTCAAATCACTTTCAACCAAGGTGCCAAGACCATTCAATGGAGAAAGGACAATCTTTTCAACAAACGGTGCTGGGTAAACTGGATAACCATATGCAAAAGAATAAGTTGGACCCTTGCCTAACAACATATACAAAAATTAACTCAAAATGGATCAAAGACTTAAATGTTAAAGCTAAAACTCTAAAACTTTTAGGAGAAAACAGAGGAAAAACTTCATGACATAGGACTTGGAATGAGACTATTTTATGTACTGATGGAGAGGAATGGTCAAGATGTGGGCTCAAGTCAGAGACGTGGGGTCAAACTCAAGTTTACCTGCATGATCTTAAGCACATTAGGATCTCAGCTTTCTCATTTGAAAAGATGACAGTAACAGAATGATAGTGGGAATTAGAAAATTAATGCATATAAAGGACTTAGCCCAATGCCTGCATATGTATTCCTTTCAGCCATTATTATCCATTTTGAGGAAAATGGGGACCAGCATAATAGAATAGACTAAGTAGGTTTTAGAGTTCAGATTTGCTGGGTTTATATCTTAGTTCTACCCTTTACCCCCTCTGTGACTTTGGACAAATGCTTTACATTTCCATAGCTTGTTTATTCTGAAAAATGAAATTAGTAATAGTACTCATCTCATAAAGTTTTAAGGATGAAATGAAATAATCTTCTTGTTTAGACTTTAGAAAAGTAGTTAGCACTTCCTAGGGAATTCTTAAAGCTGCTATAGTGCTTAGCACAGCATCTGGCAAATAGTACATGCTCCTAAAATGACTTTCATATTGCCCTAAACAATGGCCTTTGGAAAGTATGTTTAATATCATGAGTAAATACTAATCATAAACTGTCAAAAAAAGCAAGATAGACAGTTGAATAGGCAATTTGATGACTAAGTAAAAAAAAAACCAAGAAGAGTCAAAAGAAATATTGAAATATTAACATTCATATCTAACATGGAAAAATTCATGCATGGGTTTATTGTTTCTCTATATTTTTGTGTGCCTTTCAAGATTTCTACCACAAACATGGACTTTTGCCATTGGAATACATTAAAATGCAGTTAAATAAGCTGGAAAGAGGGACAACAGTCAATGATGTCTACTGTCATTTGGCACACTGGCTTCTAGGAGGAGCTAGTAATCCAATGGAACAGTGCGAAGACCATGGCCTTGAGGAGACACAGATAATTCTTCTTTTTAATGTTTGTGTGTACACGTATGTAAACATGTATACTTGGTCTCCCAGGGAATTTGAGATTTCCTTAAGGGGATGGACTCATTGCCAACCAATCCCCCATGCTTTCCACCAAATTCAGGGCCTATGCATGTAGATATTCATGGAATATGTGGTGAACAGGTACATGATACTGGTGGTGGACAAAGAAGTTCAAGCCAAGGTCGCCAAGGCAGGGGCTGGCCTGCCCAGGTGACCCAGTGCTCTGCCACCTACACTTGGCAGATGGAAGAAAAAGCAGAGATCATGGAAAATCAGAAAAATTCACCCCATGGATTGACCTCAAAACACCCAACTTCAAGGAAGAAACTGTTTTTTTGTAGAAAACATGGTGTCTGAGCTGAATCTTATTAAATGCAGTGGTTATAAAATAGGGAAATTTTTATTTTAAAATAAAAATGGCTTTTAACTTGTTTTTTATTTCTTATTTTTTTGTTTGAAAAGGTTAGCTTTTTACTTTGCGCATTTATGCCCTGTGGCTTCTATGCCCAGCATTTTTCTTGAGGTATCTTTACCACTTGGAAGAATTATGATACTCAGTAATTTTTGACATGAGGCACTAATTCTACTAAAGGGTTGTAATTAGGAAGGAAGAAGAAAAGCTATAGAAGTAGCAGACAGAAGAAAACATGGGAAGATTGATTATTTCTTTGACATATCTTCTTGTAGAGTAACATAAGCATGTATAGGTTTTAAACCACTAATTAAATTGTGTACACACATTAACATAATAGGAATACAGCTACATAACCAAAGCAGACCTACAATTACCAGCCATATCCAGTGAAACCAAGAAAACCAGTTAGGCACCCTAGACATTTGTGAAAACTTATCAATGATATGATAGATATTGTCTAACTGAATTTGAATAGTTTGAGAAAAATCAGACAGATTATATCAGCACATTCCTGGGAACTGCTTTTAACTTATTTTTGATATATCATTTGCTTATTAGAAAATCCAGAAAATATAGATATAATCAAGAATTTAAAATGCCTCAAAATGCCATAATTTGGTAGTTATGACTATATGTGTATAGTCATCTAAATCTTTACATACACACACACACACATACATACATACACACATACACATACATAGATATGCTATTTGTGCCTTTTCCCCCCCTTGATTAAACAGTATATCATGGGCAGCTTTCTGTGACTGTAGGTACATTACCTCATTGTTTAATGGTTGTACATTTCATTGCATAGAGATATTTTAATGTTTTAAAATTAATTCTAGCATGAGCTATGCATTGGATATGCAATGAACAAAACACATGGGGCTTGGCCTCATTGAACTGAGGAGTTAGACAGGAGTTCAGGCAAAGTAATGCAAATAAAGTATGTTAAGTCTTTCATGCATTTTTAGTTAATTTTTGTATATGGTATAAAATTCTGCTCTACTTTCTTCTTTGCATGTGGCTGTCCAGTTTTCCCAAAACCATTTATGGGCTTTTGTCCATTGAATATACTTGACTACTTTGTCATAAATTAATGGACCACACATGCACAGGTTTATTTATAGGCTTTTATTCTGTTCCATGGATCTGTATGTCTTAGTTTATGCCAATACTATTTTGATTACTATAGCTTTATAATATAGTTTAAAATCAAGGAGCATGATGCCTCCAGCTCTGTTCTTTCTCACAATTCCTTTGGCTATTCAGGGTCTTTTATGTTTCCATGGAAACTTCAGGGTTCTTTATTCTTTTTCTGTGAAAAATGCCATTGGAATTTTGATAGGCATTGCATTGTGACTCTCTGTAACTTTGGGTGGTATGAGCATTTTAATGATATTCTTCTAATCCATGAGGATGAAATATCTTCTCATTTATTTGTGTCATCTTCAATGTACTTCATTAAGATCTTCAAGTTCTCAATGTACAGGTCTTTAATCCTAGGTATTTTATTCTTTTTGTTACAATTTAAATGGAATTTTCTTAATTTTTCTTTCTGACAGTTCATTATTGGAATATAGAAATGCAATAGATTTTATATGTTATATACTTCATATAATATTTATTTTTATATATTAATTTTAGATGCTGAAACTTTATTGAATTTGTTTATTTTAACAGTTTTTTGGTGGTCTTTTGGGCTTCCTATATATAGTACCAAGTCATCTGCAAATAGTGACAGTTTTACTGCTTCCTTTCCAATTTGGACACTTTGTATTTCTTTTTCTTGCCCAATTGCTTCACTAGGAATTCTAATATGTTGAATAAAAGTGGTGAGTGACTATTCTTGTCTTGCTCCTGATTTTAAAGAAAAAGCTTTCAGCTTTTCACTGTTAAGTATGATATTAGTTATGGGCTTGTCATATTTGGCCTTGTTGAGGTATGTTCCCTCTATACCTACTTTGTTGAGAGTTTTTGTGATAAATGGATGTTGAATTTTGTCTTTTTTTCCATCTATTGAGATGATCATGTGATTTCTTTCTCTCATTTTGTCAATGTGGTGAATAACATTGATTTGTGGATGTTGAACCATCCTTGCATCCCCAGAATAAATCTCTTTTATCATGGTGTATGATCCTTTGAATGTATTGTTCCCCCTGGTTTGCTAATACTTTGTTGATGATTTTTGCATCTTTGTTCATCAGGGATTTGGAACTATAATTTTATTGCTTTGTGGCATCCTTGTCTAGTTTTGATATCAATGTAAGCTGGCCTTGTAAAATAAGCTTGGCGGTTCCTATATCTTCTGTTTGGGAAGTGTTTGGGAAGGATTGGTGTTAATTCTTTGAATGTTTGGTAGAATGTACCAGTAAAGCTCTCTAGTTCTGGATTTTTGTTTATTGAAAGATTTTTGGTTACTGATTCAATCTCCTTACTGTAATTGGTCTATTCAGATTTTCTAGTTGTTCATGACTCAATCTTGGTAGCTATATGCTTTTAGGGATTCATCCATTTCTTATAGACTGTCAAATCTGTTGGCATGTAACTGTTCATAGTAGTCTCTTATCCTTTGTATTTCCATGGTATCAGTTGCATCTTCTCTTCCATTTTTTATTTTATTTATTTGAGCCCTCTCTTTTTCTCCCCTTGATGAGTCTAACTAAAGAGTTGTCAATTTTGTTTACCTTTTCAAATAACCAGATCTTAGTTTCCTTGATTTTTACATTGTCTTTTTAGTCCCTATTTCACTTATTTCTGCTCTGATCTTGTTAATTCCTTCCTTCTAGTAACTTTGGGCTTCATGTATTCTTTTTGTAGTTCCCTGAGGTATAAAGTTAGGTTGTTGATTTAAAAGATTTCTTGTTTCTTGAGGTAGACATTTGTTGAAGCTATAAACTTCCTTTTTAGAACTGATTTTGCTGCATCCCATAAGCTTTGTTATATATTTCCATTTTCATTTCTCTTGAGGTGTTTTTTGATTTTTCTTTTGATTCCTTCTATTACTTATTGATTGTTCAATAGCACATTGTTTACTCTCCACGTATTTGTGAATGTTTCCATCTTCTTTTTGTAACTGAGTTCTGATTTCATACCATTGTACACAGAAAGGATGCTTGATATGATTTTAATCTTAAGTTTACTGAGAATCGTTTTGTGACATAACAATCTATGCTGGAGAATGTCCCATGTGCATTTGAGAAGAATGTGTATTCTGTTTCTTCTGGATGGAATGTTCTAAATATATGTTAAGTCCATCTAGTCTAATGAGTCATTTAAGGCTGATATTTCCTTTTTGATTTTCTGTCTGGATGATCTATCCATTGATGTTAGTGGGGTATTAAAATCCCTTACTATTATTATATTATTGTCAATTTCCCCCTTTATATATTTAGGTGCTTGTATTTTGGGTGCATGAATATTTACAAATGTTATATTCTCGTATTTGATTGACCTCTTTATCATTATGTAATGCCCTTGTTTTTATCTTTTTACAGGTGTTGTTTTAAAATGTAGTTTGCCTGATATAATACAGTAGCCCAGCTTTTGTTTTCCATTTGCATTGAGTATCTTTTCCCATCTCTTCACTTTGGTGTCCTTACATCTGAAGTGAGTCTGTTGCAGGCTGCATATAGATGGTTTTTTTTTTAAATCTACTCAGCTACTCTCTGTCTTTCGATTAGAGCATTTAGTCTATTTTTTAAATTAAACTAAATTAAATTTTATTTATTTTTATTCTGGTATCATTAATCTACAATTACATGAAGGACATTATGTTTACTAGGGTCCCCCCTTCACCAAATCCCCCCCACAAACCCCATTACAGTCACTGTCCATCAGCGTAGTAAGATGCTGTAGAATTACTACTTGTCTTCTCTGTGTTGTACATAGTCTATTTATTTTAAAAGTAATTATTGATGGTTATTGACATATTTCCATTTTATTAATTGTTTTCTGGCTCCCTTATTCTCTTTCTCTCCTCTTTTGTGGTTTGTGACTCAGTGGTATGTTTAGATTCCTCTATCTTTTGCGTATGTAATGTAGGTTATTGCTTTGTGGTTACCATGAAACTTACATATAACAAATTACAGTCATTTATTTATTTAAGATATACAATCTTATGAAGGTTTCACATTAGCAACATAGTGGTTTCAACATTCACCCATATTATCAAGTCTCCCCAACCCCATTGCAATCACTGTCCATCAGTTCAGTAAGAACCTATAGTCATTACTTGTCTTCTCCATGCTATACTGCCTTCCCCATGACCCACCTACATTATGTGTGCTAATCATAATGCCCCTTAATCCCTTTCTCCCTCCTTCCCCACCCACCCTCCCCAACAGCCTTCCTTTTGGTAATTGCTAGTCCCTTGTTAGAGTCTGTTAGTCTGCTGCTGATTTGTTCCTTCAGTTTTGCTTTGTTGTTATGCTCCACAAATGAGTGAAATCATTTGGTACTTGTCTTTCTCCACCTGGCTTATTTCAGTGAGCATAATACCCTTCAGCTCCATCCATGTTGTTGCAAATGGTAGGATTTGTTTTCTTCTTACGGCTGAATAATAATCCATTGTGTATATGTACCACATCATGTTTATCCATTCATCTACTGATGGATACTTAGGTTGCTTCCATATCTTGGTTGTTGTAAATAGTGCTGTGATATACACAAGAGTGCATATGTCTTTTTGAATCAGGGATATTGTTTTCTTCAGGTAAATTTCTAGGAGTAGAATTCCTGGGTCAAATGGTATTTCTATTTTTCGTTTTTTGAGGAACTTCTATATTGCTTTCCACAATGGCTGAACTAATTTACATTTCCATCAACAGTGTAGGAGGGTTCCCCTTTCTCTGCATCCTCATCAGCATTTGTTGTTTCTTGTCTTTTGGATGTTGGCCATATAACAACTTACGTTTATAATAGTCTTTTTTAAGTTGGTAAGAACTTAAGTTTGAATACATTTCAAAGTTCTACATTTTTACTTTCCCCTACGATATTTTATGTTTTTGATGGATGTTTTAAATCTTTTTATATTGTTATCCCTTAACTAATTATAGAAGTTACAATTATTTTCACTACTTTTGTCTTATAACCTTCATACTAGCTTTGTAAGTGATTAATCTACTGCCAGGGAGATTTATACTTTACCAGGGAGATTTATACTTTCATAGGTTTTCTTGTTACTAATCAGCACCTTTTCAGTTTAAAGAAGTCCCTTTACCATTTCTTACAAGGCCAGTTTAGTGGTGATTAACTCCTTTAGCTTTTGCTGCCTGGAAAACTCTTTATCTTTCCTTTAATTCTGAATGATAACTTTGCCAGGTAGTATTTTTGTTCAAAGTATTCTTTCTTTCAGCATCTTGAATATACCGTGCCAATCCCTTCTGGCCTGCAAAATTTATGCTGATAGTTCTATGCATGTTCTCTTGTATGTAATAGGTTATTTTTTCTCTTGCTGCTCTTAAGATCATCTCCTTTTCTTTAACTCATTACATTTTTATTAAACTGATAAGAACAGATACTACACTTGATCTTAGCCAAAAGGCCGAGAAGCGATACATTTTTATTATAACGTGTTTTGGTGGAAGTCTCTGTGAGTTCACCTTTGTGGAACTCCCTGGGCTTCCTGTATCTCAATGTCTGCTTCCTTGCCATGGTTAGGGAAGTTTTCAGCCACTAATTCTTTGTGTAAGTTGTTTGCCCCTCTCTCTCTCTTCCTTCTGGGAACCCGGATAATATAAATGCAAGTCTGGTGTTTGATGTTGTCCCATGAGAGTCCCTTAAGCAATGTCCACTTTTTTTTCATTCTTTTTGTTTTTGCTGCTCTGATTGGGCAAATTCCACTGCCCTGTCTTCAAGTTTACTGATCCCTTCTTCTGTTTCATTTATTCTCTTGTTGAGCCCCTCTAATGTGTTTTTCACTGCAGTTAATTGTATTCTTTAGCTCTTTAGCTTCTATTTTATTTTCTACATATCTTTTCCATATATTTCTATTTCTCTTTTGAAGTTCTCACTGTGTTCATCTGTTCTTTTTCCAAGTTCAGTAAGCACCTTTATTACTTTGAACTCTTT
This sequence comes from Manis javanica, assembly GCF_040802235.1. NCBI lineage: Eukaryota > Metazoa > Chordata > Mammalia > Pholidota > Manidae > Manis > Manis javanica. The sequence goes on from NC_133157.1 coordinate 159,064,602, forward strand.
ATCAAGTAAATTACTTTTCTCTGTTTCATTAAGGTTTTTTCCCCTAAGGTTTAATCTTGTTCTTTCATTTGGAACATATGCCTCTATTTCTTCCTTTCCTTTGACACTCTGTGTTGGGTCTATGCATTAGATAAAAGAGCCACCTCTCCCAGTCTTGAAGGAGTAGCCTTATGTAGGAGATGCACCTTATCATTCAACTCTGCCCTAGTGCTTGATTGTATATCAAACTTTTGTGATTGTTCAAACAGCCTTGTTATTTTGAATGGCTCCTGGTAGTGTTCCAAGACCTGTCAGTGTCCCAAAGGGGAGGATCTCAGTCCGCACCTAGCTTCAGGCTGATTAGAAGCCAGATCCTTAGCAGCAGATTATAAAGTTTGCAAATATATACATCCCTGTGGGGCCACAACTGTATACTCTGCTGGCCATGAGAAATAGGTGATCTATAGGTGTACCCTGGTAGTTGCAAAAATCAGAGCTTCAGATGAGTGTATAAGCCCCCATTCTGGGAGACATTGGTAAACCGTAGTGAGGCAGTGGAAGAGCACAAAGATGGCACCTTGCAGTCTGTGTTCCCTGAGAGCACCTCTGTCGACTCCTGGACACGTGCCAAATCTGAAGCCTGCCCCACAAGCCAAAATTCTAGGACTACTAAATAGACTCTTTCATAAAAAGGCTGTTTCGGGGTGTGTTTCAGTGTGCTAGTTGTGTAGTTCTCTGGGGGTGGTAGTCTGCCAAGAACTATGTTTCTAACTGTTACAGCTCTGTGGGCCCCTGGCCTCCAGAGTCAAGTGGTCAAGGGATGTCCCTTTGAAAGTGACCCCAAAACCAAGATGCCCCAGGTAGAAGCCAGGGTACCAGATACATGTAAAAGCTCCCTTCTGGGAGATACTTATGCTCTGGAGTGTGGCACAATGAGAGCATGAAAATGGTGTTAGCCAGCTGTTTCAAGGTAGAGGGAGAGTGGGAAGATGGTTCCTACCAGCCAGCTGGCCCTTAAGCTATGTATTAAATTAGATGTCTGCTCCTCAGGTCAGTGATGGAAATTGCACTGAGCCTCTTTCACATAAATTCTGGTTGCCTCTCAGTTGGCTGCCTTTGTCTGGGGTGGGTGAGTAAGTCCATGCATGAGCCCTTTAAGAGTCATTTCTCAGATTGCTGTAGCCAGTGGGTCTTGTGGACATGGGTCCCATTAGTTTTCAAAGATAGATGTTTTGGGCGCTTATCTCTCAGGTGTGGGTCTTAAAAGTTGGATTGCCTAATGTGGGGCTTAAATTATGCACTTCTCAAATAGAAAGAAGCTCTGGGTTTGGAGTTCCCCTCATTGTGCATTGCCAGGCCAGGAATGAGATTTATGCCAAGACTGTGCTGCAGTCTCTTCTACCGGCTTCAGCGTGGGCCTTCTCTCATTTGCCTGATATGTAGGAGTCACTCAGCCAGTTTTTAGGTTTTCTTCAAAGGGAGCTGTTCCATATGTAACGGCAAATTCAGTGTGCCTGTGGGAGGAGGTAAGCTCAGGATCCTTCTATGCTGCCAACTTGAACCCAAGTATTCATTTTAATGTTCTGGTCATGATTAACCCAGCCAGGGACTCATAAAATTTACAAATGTATGCATCCTGTGGGACTGTATACAGCTCCTTGTTATATCTTCAGTACCTAACATAGCTTCTGGTGAACAGATAAATCATGAATAATATTCCTCTGAATAAATTCACAGAAATGGAATTATGGCAGATTATATAATTGAAATCTAACTTATTATATATTAAGTTTAATATATAGAAAATATAAAAAAATGAAACAATGAATTACAGATGATTTTAACATATTAATTTACTTGGTGATCTACCACATAAATCCATAACACTTTCAAAAGACACCTCTGCATATTTACCATGTGATGTGCTAGATACTCTGATGGTATGGGAAATGAGGCATTATTCCTGCTCCAAGAAGTTTGAAATGTTGGGTAGAGGATTAGGAAATATACATGTGAAAACCAACCATTGCTTTTCAAGGCAAAAGCTAACACTAAATCAATGGCATAAAGAATACTGTCCTCAGTAATTCAGAAAAGTATAGCATGATCAGCTAGGGTATTGTCAGACAATTTTACAAAGAATCTGTACTAGTTTATACTTTCACTAGTACTATGTACGGGTATTATCTTTTTATTCCTCTTTCATTTCAGCCATTCTGGTGGTATGTGAACACAACACATTATTGTTTTAACTTGCATTTCTCTGACAACCAATGAAATTGAGCAACTTTTTGTGTTTTCAGCCAGTTGGATATCCTGACATATGAAGTGTATGTTCAAATATTTTGCCAATTTCTTAACTTAGGATTTCTCATCTTTTCCTTTTTGTTTTGTAGGTGTTCTTTATATATTCTCTTTACAAGTACTTTGCCAGATGGATGTATTGCAAATATCTTTTCCCACTCTGACTTGCCCTTTCATTAATTATCTTAATGGTGTGTTTTGATGAGAATATTTTAATTTTAATGTAACCCAATTTATCATTTTAAAAATGGTTAATGTTTTTTGTGTCCTCTTAATCTCTGTTTATTTGAAGGTCATAAAGATATTTTCATATGTATTTTTCTAATATATTATTTTACATTTGTACCTACAAATTATCAGTACTTTATCTTATGTATGGTGAGAGGTAGGGGTAAAGATTCATTTTTTTTCAAAATGGAAATATAATTGATCAATACAATTTATTGCAAAGGCTGTCCTTTCTCTACTATTATTCTAGCCAATTTGAGGACAATAAACATCTTTGTAATATTAAATCTTCCAGTTCATGAACATATCCTTTCATTTATTTAGGATGTCTTCAATTTCTGTCTATAATGTTCTTTAGTCTTTAGATTTTACTTGCAAATATATAATTTGATGTTCACCTTGTGCTTAAATCAGTGGGTCTAAAAACTAGGAAATATTAGAATTACCTATAAAATTTTTAAATAATATTGATCTACAGACCCTACTTCCCAACTATTGCATCAGGATCTCTGGGAGTAAGGCTCTGGGAGTCTAAAAAGCCTTTCAGATTCCTCAACACTTTTGATGGAAGTATAAAAGTTGGTACAGTCTTTCTTTTTGCAAATTTGGCAAATGTTATTGCATTTAAATAGTCATACCTATTAACCTTGTGATTATATATCTAGGAAGTTAACTTATATGAAGTTTGTGAACATTTATGAATACATATATAAAATAATGCTGGTCACAGCATAGTTTGTAGAAGGAAAATTTAGCAAACTACCTCACGTTCTATCAGTGAATGAGGTATGCTACTTACATATAGTGTAATACTAGGCAGATGTTGAAAGGGAAGAACCAAATCTACAAGTACTGCAGCAGAAAGATATCTAAGGTTGTTAAAATTTTTCAAATCAAGCAGAAAATTCATTAAAATAAGCCAAAATAGTTAAACATACAAATACATATCACACACAAATGTGTGCATACATAAAGGCAGTCAGTTAAGTGTATCCTCTGGGGAATCTGAAGCTTCCTTACTTCCTGTCATCCCTCTGTCCCCAAATCCTATAAATGATCAGTAGGGCAATCAATAAATCAGAGTCAACCCATATGAAAGCCAGGATGATTCTAGTGGAAATAGTTGGGGTTGTTTCCTGGGAGGTATCCAATGCTGGGTTGCAGAAGTTTAGTGGGGTGAATTCCTAGTAGTTTCTGAGGAGAATGACAGGCAAGAATTGGTTGGCTCACTGTATATGCATTTGGCAGCAGGTTGAGAAAAAAATCCTTTTTTGAATTTACATACTCCTTTATTCTATTTCTGTTTATAATGAGCAATCATGACTTAGATTATATAAACTTCTCATTTTGACCATGTTAAAGTTTTTAAAGTATGCAATTCAGTGTCATTAAGTACATTCAAAATATTATGCAATCATCACTACCATCCATGTCTAGAACTTTTTTATCATCCGAAACAGAAACTCTGTACCCATTAAATAATAACTTGATTCCTCTCTGCTCTCAGCTTTGGGTAACTTCTATTTTATGGTCTGTCTCTAAGAATTTGCCTATTCTAGGTATCTCATACATTAGAATCATACATTTGTCCTTTTATGTCTGGCTTCCTTCACTTAGCATAATGTTTTCAAGGTTAATCCATGGCATAGCATATACATGAATATTTTAAGTAAATATTAAAACATAATAAATGTGGGGGAAAAATTCCCAAGTTCTTTCGGTATAAAGCCAACCTTGGGACCCCTGAATTACTTGACTTTCACAAGTACAAATGATCCTGGTGCTTGAGCTCGTTTGTCCTGCAGCTCTTCTTACATGAGGCTGTCAGTTCTGCCAATAAATTCCTCAAGGGCCCAGCTTAGTCATCAGTTTGTCCATGTCTTCCTAGACATTCCAGGCAGAAATATTAACCATTATCTGGATGTTTTAAACTGTATCCACAGCCATGTTTTATTTGTCTATGAAATTTTTTAGTTTGATCCCTAATTTACAAAATTTAAGATTCCCACAACCAACTTTTCCCGTTATCAGGATATGTGACTTCTCTTGAAAACTGCAGGATCTGACATCCTGAGCCAGCCTAGGTGTTATCCTAGGCAGCAACAACTGTTTAGAGTGGGGAAGCAGCTGTCCACTTTGTGGGGCTATGTTCTCTTCTGTGTGACACAGTCCCCACTTTCCTAATGCCTCCCTCCCTGTGAGGATGAACACCCATTGCTGATTATAAATACTTGCTCTGATGTTTTTCTGAGAGTGGAGAAATACTTTTCTGAAATCCTGTGACAATCAAAAGAGGGATTATTTTTAAATGAGAGGGTTCTGGGACTCCTATACTAGGCCCATATCATTCACTCATTTATATTACTTACTGGTCCCTGTTTCATTTGAGTTTGCAACACTTAGTGAACTTAATCCTGGGCTTTATGTGCAGCGCACATCTCTCTTGCTATTCTCTGAATTTCTTGCAATATGTAGAAAGCACTGTATAAATGGTTATAAATGACTACCAGGTCATATAGCGTCATGCTCAACTTCCACAGTGATTTTCAGGCTCCATTTCTGAAACTGTTTTAGACATTATCTGCTTCCTCCCAGGTATGCTTTCTTTTTCATCTGAGAAACTCCCACCTGTTCTTCATAGTACAGATTAAATGTTACATTCTGCTAGGAGTCTTCCAAAGGACTCTCCCTGTCCCTCTGCATGTGAAGCTTTTAGCTTCTCCTGCTCTTTTCTGGTGAAATCCACTACTCATTACTGCTCACTTCTTTGATCTCAGCAACACCCCTTACTCCACTCTGGGAAACACAAACCTCTCAGGCATGGATGCCTGTCAGCACCTAGTGAAGGTGCAGGCACATAGTGGGTCCTCAGTACATGTTGAAAGATGACATGTTAAAGGGAACTATTTTTTAGCGTCTAATTTTCTTTAAAGTCTGTTGATGTAAGGCTGTTTGGAGCAGGCTGTTGTTTTTCCTGGTTCCTGCATTTTCCTTTGTTTTTCATGGAACATGTAGCACTGATTTCCTGTAAGGCTTTGCAAATAAATATCAAGGTCATGGGCTGGAAACATTTCTGGAGCTATTGTGGCACCTCTTGATTCCACTGGGCCAAGAAATGCTTTCAACCCCAGAGGGCAGAAGTTTTTCAAAACAAGACCATTCCAATAAGGGTGTGTGCTTTCTCCAACTTGTTCCCCGCCTGCGTGCATTTTAACTACTTTGGAAGAATGGAAATTCTGCAAAAGCTTTGGTATTTTTGAACCACTGAGTAGGCTAGGTGATGGGGCCTGCAGTGATTTCTTAGTGAGTGGTTAGTACAGACAGGAACATGGGGAGGCAGTGACAGAGGCCCTTCTGAAGAGCCAGCGCCGCCTCCCACTCGGGCCTCCCTCTTCCTCTTCCTGGGAGGGGGGCTTTCTGGAGTACGCTGTCCGGGACTTTGATCCCTGTGACAGGCTACAGCAAGTGTGGGGGATCCCGTTCCAGGATTTAGCCCCTTTTCAATGTACAAGTTGACAAAACAAACTTTTCCCTTAATTTGTCCATTTCTTTGTCCTGGTGTTTCTTCTTTCTTCCTTTTCTTCCCCTCCTCTTTAACACTTTGCTATTTGTCTGAGTGGGCTCTGTGCTTATAAACAAGAAAGTGCAAGGGCACAGTCAAGGGGTGTTGTATTATGGACCTCGGAGCAGCCCCTGGGTGCTTGGTTCAACTCAAAGGATGCAGCCTCCCTTAAAGGGAGGAGTGAGGAGTGGGCATTTGTGGGGAGCTGTATCCTCCTGGAGAAGCTTTAAAGGCCCTGCCTGGGGTTGCTGAAGTTAGGCCTGGGTTCCTACCACCACTACCACCTCCAGATTATGGTTTTCAAGGGTAGATAACAGGAGCCTTTGGGGAAGATTTAGCTTCCTTATAATCTTCGGCCAGCCCTCTTCCACCATTTAAGGGGAAAAATAACATTTTCTCTATTATATGTAAAGAACTTCAGCCTGATTGCTGAAATTTCTGGAACCATCAGGGAAACCTGGTTTTTATCTTTGCCCCCTGACACAGTTCACTTCAACACACACACTCCCAATGATATACAGATGTTTCCTGAGTTATGTTTTGACTCATGATTTTTTGACTTTACAGTGGTGCAAAAAAGATACACATTTAGTAGAAACTGAGCTTTGAATTTTGAATTGGAAACTTTTCCTAGGCTAGAGATGCGTGGTTCAGTCCTCTCTCACGGTGCTGGGCAGCGCTGCAAGCTGCAGCTCCCAGCCAGTCAGCCATGCGGTCAGGAGGGTAAACAGCTGATTTGCTTATGACCAACCTGTAACATAGAACCATTCTGTTTTTCAGTTTCAGCACAGTATTCAATAAATTACATGAGATATTTAACACTTTATATAAAATAGGCTTTGTGTTAGATGATTTTGCCCAACTGTAGGCTAATGTAAGTGTTCTGAGCGTGTTTAAGGTAGGTTTGGTTCAGCATGTTAGATATAGTACAGGCATTTTCAACATATTTTCAATGTACAATGGGTTTATCAGGGTGTGACCCCATTGTAAATTGAGGAAGATCTGTATAAAATTGTTCTGAAGATAGCAAAGCCTCCCAGTTCTGGATTAGAGGAAGGTTTAGAATGAACCAACACCTTCCTCTCAGCTGCAATCCTCTGACTTAATTAGACACAACTTTGTACATGGCTAGATCCAGCCCGATCCATTCCAGTGTTGGATGTATAAGGGGCGGGCAGCAAAAGGACCTTGGAAGCCCACCCTTCCCACTTATGGCTAGCTCTGCCTTTGGAACATCTACTGGCTTGGTTCCATGTTTCTGTCTCCAGGGCTACCCAAGGATTGTGCTTGGATTATTGGAGCTACCTTCCACTATCTCCCTGCCCACAGTTACTGTATACTGCGCTCTTGATCATCTGAGGAAGGACTAGGGTTAGGAGCCTATCAGCATCTTATTTTTCTTTTACTCCATTTAGACCAATGAAAATGTCACCTCTTCATTGAGACTTCTGTTTCCCCAGCCAACATCCATTGCTGTACCCTCTGGGTCTTCATCATAACTTAAAATTCTTTGTGGTCTCTGCCCCTTAGATTGCAGATGTCCATGTAATCTAGACAGACCCTCATCACAGTCTGCCTTTTGTTACAAAGCTCTGTTTCCCCACAAGATTGTGAGCCCCTTGGGGACATCCCTGACACCAAGCAGAGCTTTTCACTCATCATAGGAATTCCCCAGATGTTGAATGGAACTGAATTGAAGTTGTAAGGATTTTAGATGTAGACATAGACAACTGGGAATCAGAATGGATTGGAAAGGAAAGGCCAAGAGCTGGAAAGCCTACTTCAAAGGCTGCCCAGCCCTGGCAGGAGATGACGAGCAAGGGGGGTCTTTCTCATACACCTGGTCAGCACAAAGCAATAGCTTTTACCTTGGATGCTTTTCAAGCCTCATCCCAGACAAATTCAATCAGAATCTCTGGAATGGGGTTCAAACATGGATATTGTTCAAAGCATCCAGATGATTTCCATGGACAATTGGGAACCATTGGCATAGGACATTAGAACTTGCAAGGAACTCCTATCTTTCATGAAGCTGCCCAGAGGTCACTGCAGGATCCTGCCAAACAGTCCACAGAGGGAGGGGATAGTGAAGGTGAGTTGGTAGATGGCATTGACATGGAAAGTGTTAGGTAGCCTATTTCCTTTCACATCTGGTGCACACCCTGTCTTCTGTAGGCCTTGGAGCTTTATGTCAAGACAGGATAGAAGATGGGGCAGGCACGGAGAGCTTGCAGAGAAAAGGGACTCCAACTTCTGCTTACTGGTGGAAATCTATTTTCAGGCTTGTCAGTCTATCTATTGTCCCAAGGAGCAGACTCCCCCAGTCAAGCCAGCCTCCCATACCGGATTAGAACCACCATGCAATTGTGTAGACACACACTCAGTGACTTGGAGCACGGCTTGGTCTGCACTGGAGAGTTTTCTGCAAAGGGCTTTCCTTGGGCAGAACATCCGTTTTTCTTCTGTTGCCAATAAAAAACCCCGGCACTGTTCTTTCTCCTTCGCTTTCTTCTATTGCTTCTGACAGAGTTTGCCAGTCAGCCGAGGTCAGGATTTCCTTTTTACAAACAACCTGCTTTCAGTCAGTGGGGCCAAAGGTTTCCTAAATTACAAACCCTTTCATTTCTTCTGCCACAAGTTATCCTGTCAGTTTGTATAATTGCACAGAATGAAAAGAAATGGGAGCATTCAGAGACACTGAAAGAAAGAAGTGCTTTTACTAAGTGTGGATTGTCAAAAACCAATCCTGAGTTGGATGCACAGGACTATTCTAGCTGAAGCATCTAGCTGTGGATAGTGTGGGTATGTTCCAGTGTCCAGAAATAAATTTCTTATACGTCTTCAATGAACACACAATGTCCATGCCATCATCTCCACATTTTGTTAAGCAAATGGCCTCCTTTATATTCACTGGAACTGGGAAATAGCTGTGTCATAGCCAAATGTTTTGAAAAGCAAATTTTAAAAGTTATTACAAAATGTGTATTTGACCTCTGTAAATGCTGATTGGAAGACAAATTTTAAACCAACCTCTGCAAGGATTGAGGTGCTAAGGTTTAACAAAAAGCATTTAAACCTCATTGGATAATTGTACTAACTGTGGACAGGACACCAAATACACCTTGGAAACTGAAAGGGGCCACCTAAGCTCATCCTGGTGATAGAGTAGGGAGGCAAAGCCAACTTTCATTGACCTGAGAGCTCATGATCTTTCCAAGATTCTGTGTGGTATCCAGGAGTTGGTTGGGGTCATGACTCTGACTTATTTGGTGGTGACCTCTGGGCCAAGCATTTAATCTGAGTTTAGTAATCTGTAAAGTAAAAGGACCTCAACTAGCCACTACTTAGATTTAACAGTTTAAGTCTAGTTTAGTGTAGAATCATTGCCACAGTGACAGACTCCAGGCTGTGTGTGCTAATGCTGTGCCTTGAATGAAATTTGTTCCTGTCCTCTTCCTTTATTGCATGAAGGGGAATAGTCACACTCATGTATAATAAAAGCACTGAGCCTGAAGTTTTGCTCTCAGATGAAAGACAAGGCCCTCACCTCTCCCTCTCCTAGTGGCTTTGTACTTAGTCCCATGGGCCTGGAGCTTCCTTCCCTTCCCTTCTCCCCCTGGCATGGGCTCCCTGTCTCCCTGTCCTGCTCAGGCCGACTGTAGCCTTCAGGTCTCAGCTTAGACCTTAGTGCTGCAGGCAAGCAGTTCTTCCCAGCCCAGCTGCCCTGTTAGCCCCACCTCTCACCCCTTCACCATTGTTCATTGAAGCCTGTTTTATTATTGTAACTGATCCTTTTTCAATAGCCACCATCCCAAAGCTTGAGGTCAGGGATTACACTTTCTCGTCTTGTTTTCAGACCAGGCCAGAATAAGGCAATACCCTGATAAGCTATCTGCAGAGTCAAGGAGCTAGTTCATTAGTTGGAGAGAAACACACCCCCCAACCATGTGACCATGTAATATAATAACAGGCAACATTAAGTAATCTACTAGGAAGTATACCAAACACTTTACATATATTAATTTACTTTGTCTTCATAATAATCCCCTAAAGTAGATATTGTTATTTCCTTTTTATAGATGAGGAAACTAAGGCACAGAAAAGTTAAATAACTTGGCTAGGTAAAACAAGGAAGCTGGGAGTGGGACCCAGGCAGTCTGCCTGCAGAAGCCAGACTCTTACCCCCTAGGCAGCACTGTCTCACAGGGGTGTTGAGACCCCTTGACTTGGAGTGTCCAGAGTCCTCTTGTGTCTCACCATTCTCCCCATCTGACCTATCAGCAAATGCCGTCATTGCTATTACTAACCCCCTCTCCCCCTCCGATTTCCATTTCTGCCATCCTAATCTGAGCCCAGCCTTGGCTTGCGTGGACTGCCCTCTGAGCCTAGTAAGTCGTTTCACCATTTCTCTTGGCCTTCTACAGCCCATTCTCCACTCAGCAGCCAGGGTGATCACTTCAGAGTACATCAGATTTTGTCACACTCCTGTGTAGAGCCCTCAGTGGCCTCCCATTTAGAACTGTATCCAGATCTCTTACCAGGACTTCCAGATCTCTTACTGTCTCCCTTCCTCTCCAAAGTCATCTCTTCTTGGACCCATGGGTGATTTTTCACTCCTGGTACATGATAAATAGCAATATTCTCCTCTGAGGACCTTTGCTTGTCTACTCAGTCCCTGATCTTCACCTGTTGCTTACTTCTTAGCAGTTGGTCCCTGCTCTGTCAAACACTCACGTGGGAGTCCAGCTCCAGCCTAGGGGTGGGATGCCCGAAGGTGCAGGACAGAGTCGGCGTATGGTGAGACAGGACACGGAGTCAGTTGTAGGAGGTCTCTCGACAAAGTGCTGATGACAACTTTATTTATATCATTTTGCACAAGGATATGATTATTTTTTATTATTCTGTTGATTAATTAGTATAGGCAGTTGATTAATAAGTATAGGCAAGCTTTTTCCTTTCTTTTTCTTTCTAATCTATTCATGGTTGGTCAAGTGTTAGGAAAAGTTTCGGTCAAGGAACAGAAAAACAATCACCTATCAACATGGACACCATTGTGTTTTATGTTTCTATGCAACGCAGTTTCTAAGTAGTGCATGTGACCATAGGAGTGGGAAGTATGTAGCAGCGACTATGGAGTCTATCAGCTCAGGGTGAAATACAGGTCACCTAGTGCTAGTTAGCTAGGATTCTTTCCCACAAAAATATTCTTAGCAGCTTTAATAAATTTATAATCAATCTAAAATCATAAACTCATATCTTTACTTTATACCCCTTTATAGGGCACAGTAGGCAGCAAACTAAATTTCCCCTTCTTATCTACATTTCTCTTTCTTCTGTGTGAATACCAAAATCTCCCTGACATATGCTGCACAGGTCTCCATGACTCCACTACTGCAGGGACTAAACAAGTTCTTACATGGTGAACAATGCAAGGGCATTCATATCACAGAAACTGTTTATGTTTTAACTACAAACCTTAAACTATAAACAATCACATCAAATATAATGTATGATTATTCATTTGATTTTTATACTTCATATGTGAATCCAATAAAATGTTAATGTAGTAGGTAAATGCAAGATATAGATAGAAAGCATGATTTAGAACTGTAAGAAGGCAGGTGTAGATGATCAGGTTTGTGCCTACAGACCAGGTCTTAATCCAAGCTGAACAAGGGCAACAAAACATCCACAGGTGTAGAAGATTTCTCTCAAAACTGGGGGGTGAGGTTCTAAGCCTCACCTCTGTTGGCCCCCTTTTTCTCACCTGATGGACCCCCTGCAACTGTGCCTGTCTTAGGTTGTTCCTCCCTTGAGGAATCTTACCCGTCTCTGGCTAACCAGCCATCTTCTGGGGCCATACAGGGACATGTAAAGCTGGCAAGTGAGAGAAAAGTAATGTTCTTTGAAAATGTTAGTTTTTCACTTCTTTGCAGATTTATGCCCTGTGGCTTCCAGGCCCAGCACTTGTCTTGAGGTATCTTTACTTCTTGGAAAATTATGGTATTTGGTAATTTCACATATAAGGCACGAATTTTAGTAAATGGTTGTAATAAGGAAGGAAGAAGAAAAGTTGTAGAAGTAGCAGAGGGAAGAAAACATGAGAAGATTAAGTGTCAGGGTTATTCTATTCAATATTTTCTCATGACTCTATTTGTAGAAAACTCTCCATCACTAGTTTCACTAGCATTGTAATAATAAAAGGGGGATATTCTCAGTGGAAATGGGGTGGTCAATGTTTGACTAACTAACAGCAGGTTTCGGTACTTTATGCCAAGATCGCCATTGGGCCCCTGCGTGTTCCATTCTTCAGGAGCACTGTCCTGAAAAGCTCCTGGGAAATTTATGTTCTCATCCTTTCCACACTGCTCAGCAAAGGTTAGTTAACCCTTAGCAACAATGCAAGCAAAAAACAAAACCAATAGTATAATGGAGAAAAACAAAATCAAGGTGGGTAATAGGGAGAGTCAGCTGTGAAGGCCCCTGCTTTGCGGGGGTCTTCCTCCAGCCTGAGTTTTGCTACACAGCTTGAGTAGCATGGTCCCCGCACACTCAGCTCTGTCCATCCATTCCAGGGAAGTTACACACTGTCACTCACGTTATTCCCTATGTTAATTCCCTATGTCAGAATGTTTCTGACAATGTATCATATTCATTCATTCACTCATTCATTCATTCACTCATTCACTCACTCACTCACTCACTCACTCATTCATTCATTCATGTCTGTTTCTACCTACTCCATTGTAAATTCCATCCTTAGGAGCAGGGCCCTGCTATCCTCATCATTCAGAACAAGGAAGGGCCCCCGAACAGGGGCCCAGGGAGTCTTCATTAAAGGGAATAATATGAACTGCCAGTAAGACTGTGGGTATTGGGTGGGAGAAATTCAAGGGAAGGAGCCAGCACTGTAGGGAAGGAAGGCTCTGCACAGCAGGCGGCACTGGAGATGGGTGGACAGCGGGTGGACTGAGGCTGGAGAAAGTCATTGACGTGATGGGAGTGCTCTGAGCAAAGGGATGTTAATGGGCTGTTTGGTCCATTACAGAGCGTGTTTAAGGTGTTCTGAAAGTTTGTTTTAGTAGAAATGAGAGATACTGTTGGGAAGACAGTAGAGACTATGTTTGAAAACTCTACAATGCCAGGTAGGGAAATCTTCACTCTACTCTCTAGTCAAAGGTGAGGGCCTTTAAACATTTTGACCAGGAGGTGTGTCATGTTAGATGTGGTACTTTAGAAAACTCACTTTTTGAGGTTATGCCCTCCATTTTGCCTCTTTTCCATTCTTTCTTTCCCTGAGATCTTAAACATTCCTCCACTCCCCACCCCTGCCTTTCTTTAAAAAAGACTTTCCCTAAACTGTTTTTATTCTTGGATGTCTGGCATGCTCGGACACTTGATTCCTCATGCTGCTTGGCCCAGTGTGCACATGTGAAAAATGAACATCATGGGCCTGATAAATGAGTACAACTACATGTTTGATTTTCACATGTTTGCATGTATGAATGTTGTGTTCCTAGGATTAAATCCAAAGAGGAAGCAAGTTGTGCTGTTTTATAGCTCTACCATGATTAACTGGTCAAATCTTAGGGGTCTATGTTGTGGGCGTTCTTTATAGATGAAACTGTTTTGTACTGCTGTCCCTCAGGTATTTAAGTGGCTTAATCTGTACTCTGCTATGCAAGATACTTGATGCTACAGTCTGTTCTGTCATAGATAAATTTGAGTGAGGGCCCAGTTTATATAGTTTTGGAGGACGTATAGGGCTTTTCCATTCTGTTCTTAGATTGATCAAACAAACAGCTGCTATCCTTCTAGTTCAGTCCACTCAAAGACTGATAAAGCCATTACTACGATTGTTTTACAACGACTTCCTATTGTTGGACTCTAAGCATTGCAAACAAAATTTGTTACTTCTTGTAACCAAAAGATAAAGAAGAAAATACATTCAAGGAGCTTACAGTACTTCACAAATCAATTTTATTAATTTAAACACAAAATTAATGGAGAAAACCTCTGTACACAATTGCAGACACAACACACCTTTATACAGTAAAGCCAAGATAAACTTTGTCTTTTCAATCTGCAGAGTACAAAAACATAAAATGAAAAGGCTAAAAAATTGCCAGATTGTGTTTGCTTCAAGCAAAAAAATTGAACAAATTCAATTGTTGAACAATTTGGAGAATTCATAACTAATTCTAGCAGCAACATGAAACTTCAGAAAAGGATAGAGTAGCTCTTTAGCTACTTAAGATCAAAGCTGGTGTATTTTTTCCCCCAACACAGTATCAAAGACAGTTCATCCACAACATAATTTCATGGCAATGGAAGGCTTCTGACGAATGAAACTGGTGCCCAAACTGACCACTTTTGGGGAACCTGTCTTATGGTATAACAAAGGTAACAATTTTTATTTCCCAATTTATGTAGGTGAACAGTAACATTATTTCCTTGGTGGTGATAACTGGGCCATGTCCACTGCCAGCAATGAACTTTTCTGGGAGAGCAGGAGGTTGAGGGGAATGTGGAGGAAAAGAGAGGGAACATGAATGTAGGGAATAATGTAAAGTTTTGCTGATTTCCAGATGTGGTAAATCCTCTTTTATCTAAACAAGAAATTGCAGACACTATAATCTAAGTACATGAAACCTTGGCTAGTCTCCAACTCATGAACCATTTTATTAATAAAATATAGCTATTGTCTACACTCTGTGGGAAGAAGCATTTGAATAATCATTTTTTTCAAGTAGTTACATATAATACATTAGAATTGAAAATGAAAACATGAGGTTGTAAGAGGACTTTTTTTTCCCAAATTATTTAAGACTGTTATTTTACCGCAGTCCTCCTGATAGCATAAAGAAAAACAGAACCGATGGTGAAAAAATTTGAAAAATGAAATCCTATTGACATCCATGCTTTTGGTCTTGACAACATTGTCTAAAAAAAACCCCATTATCTACATATTTATACCCAGTATTTTGGTAAGGCACTGCACGAGTTTGTGCATATACTGCCTCATATTTCACTATCAAGGCATTGCTACCTTTCAATATCATTTTCCTAAACAATATGTAAAAGAATCATCCATTATTACAAATTTACACCAAAAATTCTTTCTGTACATGATTGTCTCAGTGATGTACATATTATACGTTTAAATTAGACATACTTTAAACTACTTTGCAATGTGCTAAAATTTAAAGTACTTGCTGTGTCATGAGGCAAAGGCCTTTAATCACTTACTTCTTATAGTATTGTCCCTTCAATGATTTGATTGATGTCAAAAAGTCTGTTTGAGTGAATGGTATGGTACTTGCATTATACCTCATAAAGCTGTTTAAAAAAGTCTTCATAAATAAGTAGAGATGTAGAGATTACCCTGGGTATGAGACGCCAAAAAGTAAAACTTCTTTACAAGAAAATTCCCCCACTGGTACTCGGGAAATATGTTTCGGTCTTTGTTGTGCAATCAGGTTTGCTGTATTGGAGAAGCCGTTTATGTCACATTGAAGATGCTAAAACCTTAAGCGTTTGCAGGTCCTTTCTTCACAGGTTTGAACCATGCAGTTAATGTGGCAAAGACACATTACGCTGTGCTAGAACATTCTCATGGCTTATTTTCACTGGATTCACAGTACTGGAGTCAACAGCTGAAGAAATAGATGTGGTCCTTCATTTACTGCAAGGGCAGAGCAGAGGACGGACAGCAGGTGTGCATCAATGTGTTGGAAATCAATTTGCTAGGCCAGCGCTGACACGAGACTGAGGCCTGTGGGATTTGTTCCTGGTTACAGGGCAGTTGTGTGGTTCCAAAGTGCTATGTGGCTGTTACAGGTACTCCAGTTCCAAGGCATGATGTAGGGCCATGAGGTCCGAGTGGCTGGAGACCCTCCAGAAGGGCATAGCATGCTGAGAAGGGGGGCAGACACACGGTGAGGGCAGAGAAGGCTCCCAGCACAAGCCCTCAAACCTGCTTCTGAAACCCTCTACAATGTTCATCCCCTTTTTTCAAAATTGTGAAAACTGCCAGTTAAGATCTTAACATCACATCTGTTTAAGACAAAAATTCGAACTTAATCCTCCCTTAAGAATACATTTTAAAATGTAATCTGGAATCTGTTTCTTTTAAGAAGGTGATGGATAATAAGTGCATTTATACTGTGACTTGAATGCCTTTCAAATTATGTATCCAGTAGATTTTTAATGCTAAAAATTTAAGCAGTTTTCCTTAGCTGGTAGTTTTTACATGTTTTAAAACTTAAAGTTGCCTCTTACATGAGCAAAGATTGCTCATTTGTTTATCAGGCATTCTTTGCATTGACTTTCAAATGGTTTTATCATATGGGTAAATGTTAAATGAACATCTAAGGTGGGCTTTTTTGTTGTAGTGGTTTAAGCTGAAAATCTATTTTAAATGAAGAGAATGTTTGCGAAACATGTCAACCAGAGATTTAAAAAAACAAAGGTTACCTCCTCCATGAAGGATGAAAACATGATTATAAACTTTTTCTGCTCAAAAGTACTATAGTATTTATGAATCAGCAGTATCTTTTTCTTAAGATTATTTTTCAGAGGACAAATTTTTTTTTCAGCCTATAGAAAACCAGGTTTGTTTTTTACACAAAAAGTAATTTGCGATTATAGTTCTAAGGAATTAAAAAAATTCAGACTAATAGAGTTTGGCATGGGGATTATCTACATGTAATGGGAAATTGTCAACTATTTTACATTCATTCATGAAGTTTTTGGGTTTGCAGGTATGGTATAGAAGACATCCATGGCCTGCCCTCTCAGTCTGTGGGTAACAGAAATGTACAATTACCATGAGCGCTCACCTGTGTGTTATAATAGGAGGAGGAGGGGGTGCTAATTCCCTTCGCCTGGGGAACTAGGGAAGCTTCTGACAAGAGGAGGTAATAACTGAGCTAAGTATGAAATGATGACCATTCAAAAGAACACTTTAATCGGAGTGTGTGTGTTTGGGGGCAGAGGATAAAAGAGAAATTCACTGTTAGGATACTAGCTGTGTGTGAAAGACATGGTTAGTATGTGATTGGCTGCAGAAGCCAAATGGTCAGGGCTTGGTAAGTCCTGTAAATGACAGTTCATTATTATATATTTAAAATATATTTATATTATAAAACAAGGCTTATTAATCATGAGCTATCAGTGATTTGAGTGTAGTATCAGGTACTAGCTAAGCACTTCACATAGACTCTCACGTGGGACTCTATAACCTCACAGATAGATAGGCATTATAATCATTTTACCAATAAAAAATCTGAGGCTTAGAAAAGGAGCAAAGAAGTTTAAATAGCAGCTGGTAAGGAGTGGACCCAAGGTTCATGCCAGCCTTGGCACGAATCTGAAGCCCAAATGGAGCTGTAATGCTGCCTATTCTTCATGGCTTTTTTATGAGCTATGTAAACTGTCAGCACCATAACACATCTTAAAACACACACACACACCCTCCTTTCCATGCTGTTGGGTAAGGCACACTGAAAAATTTGAGTGACTATCACACATAGATCAGGTTTAAAAAATGTTTGCTTGGTTACATGCAATTTAAAAAGCTTTCTTTTCCTTATTATAATAGAAATTAGAAATTCATGTGCATTATAAAACATTTATAAAATGTAGAACTGTGTTAAAAATGCAAATCACTTTTAATTCTACTCCCTAGATAACCTTTGTAAATATTTTTCTCTATTTCATATAAGACACTCATATTTGAAATTGTGTATATACAGTATGTACCATTCACCATCCTGTTCATTTTACTACTGAATCTCAAGTCCATTTTGACATGTTTTTAAGGAACATCATTCACTCATTATTTTAAATGTTTTCAAGTATTCAACTGTACATAACATTCTTTTATATTTCATCATCTACTTGGTACCTAATATCCCTTTTTACTTCTAATTAACTATTTATTTTTATATTTCATTTGCTAGAGACTCATGGCACCTACCCAAAGCTGTGTCCCATGAACAGATGAATAAAGGGAGCTGTTGAATAGTTACACTGCCTTTATGTATCATTATTTCAGGATACAACACAGGAGGCTGAACACTCGATAGCCACCAGAAATTTCTGGATGGCTATCTTCATTAATACATGTACAAGAAGTGGAATGATTTTTTTTTTAGAGTAGGTATAAATTTTTTGCATGCTGATTATTTGAAGTCAGATATTTCTCACAGACAACAGTACCAATGTGAAAGCTATTAGTGCACTCAGCAGCACATACTATAGAATGCAATGTGTGGCAGAGAACTTGAAAAGGAAACTGAAAAAAATCCAGCTAATTCTTCAGACAGTTAATTGGGCATTTGATTCCATAGTAAAGAAAGGACCACACAATAGCTGCATATCTTATCTTTATAGGTACAGGAGTTGATGTCAACCTGGAGCACATCTGTTTCAAACTATTTTACTTTTAAACCATACTCAAAACACATTATAGAAAGGTGAGATTATCCACAAAGACCCCTGAATTGGTTTGTTTACTGCCACTAAAATATTAATGGCTTTCATCTTCCTATATATTGTATTAATAAAAACATGGTCAAGCAACAACCTGAAATAAATTCAAATGATTAAAATATACCTGTGGTATACAGCAGACAACTCATTCTATTTCAATGATGATAGTCATTCATTTGAGCAGAAATGTACAAGGTTCTACACTGATAACTGACAATCTTTAGGTGTATGTGAAAGAGAACAGGTGGTCTCTGTGGACACTCCCATAAAAGGACAGCAATTCCACCCTCAGCATCATTTTATAACATGAAGGGTGCTGATCTCTGTTAAATCAGCAGTTCTATTCTACAGAAATCACTGGCCTTCTTGTCTGAGAAACATATGGTTAATATTGGCTAATTATATGAAAACTGAGACTAGGGAAAAGGATAGGAGACTCAAATTCATGTTCTATTTATTTTGCAATATTAGTTCTAACTAGATATATATTGATGTGAAGATCTTATGGATATTTGAGAGTTTCCCAAGACAAGTGGGTGCTAAGCAAACCATTTTTTTTCTGCATCAGTGTTTAGCCTGGAACAAATATTTCTTGTATCAGAGAAATGAGGGCAAAAGAGGAAAAGAAAAGCAGATGCCAGAATGAGGAAACCTGTGTTGTTAAACTCTCAACTCTGTCATAAGTCAAAATTATACAACTAATGTCAGAGTTTCTTTGGAGCCCCAGTTTATTTATCTGTAAAATGAGGGTGTGGGGGAAATGATGCAGGGTTGCCTCTAGCGTTAGCAAAGTCTATGACATATTCCCCACTGTCAAGAACCAGCAGTGTAGGATTAAGAATCAAAATAAAAACTTATCCAGAGCAATCAGGCAAGAAAAAGAAAAGGCACCAGAATTGGCTTAATACATATAAAATTAGACATAGCTTAATACATATAAAATCCTAAGAACTCCACCAAAAAATTGTTAGATCAATGAATTCAGCAAAGTTGCAGAATTCAAAAGTAACAGAAAACAGTAGCATTCCTAACAATAAATTATATGAAAAAAAAATGATAAAATACTTAGGAATAAATTTAATCAAGGAGGTAAAAGATGTCTACACTGAAAACTGCAAGACATTAGTGAAAGAAACTGAAGAATATACACATAAATGGAAAGCTATCCCATATTAATGGATGGGAAGAATCAAAACGTCCATACTACCCAAAGCCATCTATATACTGAATACAATCCCCATCAAGATTCCAATGACTTTTTAAAAAATAAAAGGCCCAGAATGGCCAAAGAAATCCTGAAAGAACAAAGTGGGAAGCATCATACTTTCTGATTTCAAGCTATATTATAAAATTAGTTCTAACTAGATATATATATTCATACAGGTAACAAAACTAGTATAGTACTGGCATAAAAGATATATGAAAACAGAATTGATAGCCCCAAAATAAACCCATGTATATTTATGGTCAACCAATATTTGATAAGGGAGCCAAGAATACTCAGTGGAGAAAAGACGGTCTCTTCAATAAATGATGCTGAGATAATTGGATAATCTGATATAAAAGAATGAAACTAGACCCTTAAATTATACTACTCACAAAATTAACTCAAAATAGATTAAAGACTTAAATGTAAGACTGGAAGCAATAAAAGTCCAGAAGAAAACATAGGAAGAAAGCTCCTTGGCATGGGTCTTGGTGATGACTATTTTGGATAAGGCCTCCAAAACACAAGCAACAAAATAAAAAGTAAGTGGGACAACATCAAACAAAACAAAAAAAGCTCTGCACAGCAAAGGAAATGATCAACAAAATGAATATACAACCAATGGAATAAGAAAAAATAGTTGCAAACTATATGATGAGAAGGGTTGATATAAACAATATGTAAACTCATACAAATCAATAACATAACAACAAATAATCTAACTTAAAAAAGGGCACAGGACCTGAATAGACATTTTTTAAAGAAGATATACAGACAGCCAACAAACACATGAGAAGCTACTCAACATCACTAATCACAGAAATGCAATGAGTAGCAATTAAAGCCAATGAGATATCACCACACCTGTTAGAATGGCTATCTTCAAAAAAATAAGACAACAAATGTTGATGAGGATATAGAGAAAAAGGAACACTTGTGCACTGTTGGTGGGAGTGTAAATTGGTACAGCCACTATGAAAGAAAGTAGTACTGCATGATCCGAAAATCTCACCTGTGGGTATATATCAAAGGAAACAATACTATATTGAAGAGATACCTGTGTCCACATGTTCATATTGACACAATTTACAATTGCTAAGACATAGGAACAACCTGTGTCTATCAACAGATGAATGAACAACATACATAACAGAATGTTATTCAGCCATAAAAAGAAAAATCCCATCATTTGCGACAACACGGATAGACCTTGAGGGTGTTATGTTAAGTGAAATAAGTTAGATGGAGAAAGATAAATACTGTATGATTTCACTTGTACATAGAATCTATAAATAAAAGAAATCCAAACTCAAAGAAAAAGAGATCAGATTTGTGGTTACCAGAGGTGAGAGGGAACTGGATGAAGGTGATTTAAAGATATAAACTTCCAGTTATAAATACTAGGGATGTAATATACAACTTGATGACTATAATACTACTGTATGATTTGAGAGTCAAGAGAATATATCCTAAGAGGTCTTATCACAAGGAAAAAAACTTTATAGGAAATGATGGGTGTTAACTAAACTTATTGTGGCAATCAAGCTACAATATATCTAAGTCAAATCATTATGCTGCACACTTTGACCTTGTACGGTGCTGTATGTCAATGATATCTCAATGAAACAAATAATAAAAATAGATTGAGAGAGAGGAGACCTCAGTTGTCAGCTGGAGAGGGTGAGCTGAGCCTGCCTTGAATTTGAAGAATGGGCAAAGTTGGTGAGGTAGATGGGAAACGGATGGAACTCAGAGTCAGGAGATGGTACACGACAAGGTTGATAGGTGGGACGCACAGAGCATTTAGTAGGGAGGTGACAGGGCTCGAATGATGTGTTCATGTTAAAGACTAGTAAGTAAGAAGCACCTGGAATATCTAACCAGGAAGGACATGTGTTAAGCAGTTTAGTGTGGCGCTAAGGGAATGATGGCTTCATGGCTGGCTGGTGGCAGAGAGACAGTGGAGAAGGAGTGGGAGCAGCGGGTGGGAGGAACACTGTGAAGAGTCACTGTGCGACTGGGCGACAGGTAGGAGGCAGAGAACACCAGAGCAAATTTGAGCGGGTGAACTGGTTTGGTTCATTTGCTGCTATTCAGCTGGGATGATCTTGGATACCTAACTGGAGTTATTTTGTCATCAGGTAACTAGAGCCATGGGACTAACAACAGCACTAACTGCAACTGTAGCAAATGACAGCTGACCTGTGACGTGTGTATGACTACCTTATCAAGAGTAGGCATATACTGACACAAATGGGTCTGAAGGCCTAAATCTTGGGAAGGAGCACATGTTCAAGTAAAATGACATATCCTTTCTGTTCCTCTGGTCCACATGTGCAAAACGCCAAGTCCCTTTATGCCAGCTTTCCTCATCTAGTATTTTGTATTTGTTCCTTCTGGTTGTGCATAAAATCAAAAGTATACATAGCTGATGCATGGAGACTCACATGTAAATTGAATTTTGCTGAATTATAGAAAAGGTACTAGTAAGTTTCAAAAACATAGAAGTGTATAACCTTTGGCCCAGGGATTGTACTCCTAGGAATCCCCTCATTGCATATTTGCTCATGCCCAAACCACATAAAGACCATTCACTGCAGAACTGTTTAAAATAGTAAATACTGGAAACCATCTAAATGTTCAGCCCTAGGGGAACTGTTAAATTATAGCACATCCATGTAACAGAATACCAATATGTCCATTTAAAAGAAAGAACAACACAGAACTCTATGTACTGATATGAGTTAACCGCCAGGATACATTAAGTGACAAAAGCAGGTACAGAAGAAAGTGTATAGTTACCACTGTATTAAAAAAAAAAAAAGAACACATCTGTGCTTTCATATGCATATCTTATCTCTAGAGAACTCATGAAACTGCATAGCACTGCTCCTTTCTTAACATGTATATCTGCTTCCCCTCTAGACAGAAGTGAGTTCTTTAAGCATGAAGATGAAATCCAGGTCAAGATCTGGCATATAGTATGGGCTCATTAAGTATGAAATGAATGTAAATGGCATTAGAATAATAAAATTCACTATACTTTTTGTTAGTAATCCCTATTTCTCAAAGAAATCTAAAAGCAAAATATTGCAATAAAAACAAAGGCAGCACTTAGTTTTCTCCTGAATAAGCTCAGATTCAAGCACAGTTAATCAAGTTCTCAGCTTCATCTTAGATTTCAGCAAGTTTTGGAGTGCATGTATAAAATGGGCATTTTTTTTTGATGAAGCCTTTGTCAACATGCAGAATAATGGATGCTTACCATACTCCATCCCCCCTTGTTTTCACAAGAGATTTATTTTAAGTAGTCCTCTGAAAAGTAAATAAAGTAAGTAGTGGTAGAGATATAAAACAAGGCCACTTTCACTCTAGAAATGAAAACTGCTGTCAGTGTGCAGGAGTTACTTACCTCTTGATTTTGTTTTATCACATACATGCCCACTTTCTTTCACTCGAGGTCTGTGTATTAAGGAAACAAAGAATCTATGCTCCAACAGAAAGCCCGGCACATTTTGACAACAAAAGACATATTTCAAAGAAAGATATCCATACCTAGATGACTTTCCACATTTGGTCTTTCAGAACAAAGAGGTCCTCACAGAAAACTTACAAGAGATCGTTTTAGAATAATGTTGTTCTTCTAAATAAAGATATTTCTGGCTTTTTCCTCTTTCAAGAGGTGTTTTTTAATGATGTGAATTACAGAATTCGGTAAACTTCCCGACGAAAGCCCTGGCACTACATTGGCAATGAGAACGAGGACGGCAGGGGGACTCCGGCTGACCTAAGAAAACAGGCAGTAGGCTGCATGCTTGCTCATTTCATTCCTGGGCTTAAAAAATAACTGCCTCCAGCAAAAGAACGTTATTGAGGGAGATAAAAGACATCTTTAGAGTGAAAAAAGCTTGAGCACTGTACTAGATTTTTTAGAAGGACTGTGGAAACTAAGAGAGATAAGCTAAATGATTAAAATCAATTAAAATAAATGCAAAATAGTTTGATTTTGCAGAACATTTTAGTGCTCAAATTTGCAGAACTTCACTAGTTCACTATTTTATTTAATCATGTAAAATGCTCATGAAATAATGATTTAGAAAATTTTAATTACGAATGTAAAATTAGGGGATAGAAGATTCTGACATAGTTATACCTACCTACCAAAAGAAATACTGCACACTTTATTCTAATAATTTTAAAAGTAAGCATAAAAATTCTTTTTTGTATTTTTTATTCATTTTTAATATTTTTTATTATATTGTAATATTTAAGACATGTAAATAAGGTTTATATCAAGGGACTTTGTGCTAAATCTCACAGATGTAAGTGGCTTCAAGTCCCAGTTTGGCCACTTTCCAGCTATGTGATATTGGCCAAATTATTCATCTTCCTATCCCTCAGTATTCTCATCTATACAATGGGGGTAAGGACTTCTTCCTCACAGAATTGTGAGGATTTAAGGAGATAATGGATAGGAAATTTCTAAAAGAGGATCTGGGACATCGTAAGGGCTTTATAATTGATAGAAATTCTTGTTTCCTACCATTATGATAATTAATCCTATAGCATGGATAACCATCTATTCATTCAGCTTGAGCTTATATATACAATTTTTTAAATGGATACTGTTGAATTATAGTCTTTTCCCTCTAAATGAATTCTACTAAGTTAAATATTCTTTATTTCTGTGCAGAACTCCACTTGTAAGGTACACATTTTCTATTGTGGATTATTAAATCTTTGTCTCTTAACTCATGTACCAAGTAGTACTACTTAAATAATAATTAACCTAAAAAAAGCTAGATAGAATATAGGAAAGGAATGGTCAGGTTCTCACTCTGGAAGATAGACTGATGACATCTGACTCTCACGTGAGATTATTAGGAATCTGAACCTTCTGAAAAATCTACTTTACATACACACATAAACAAACAGGCTTATAACTCCTAGTCAGTTTTGTCAGAGTTCCTACACTGATAGGTCTCAAGGTGCAGGGCTTGTTCATAACACATACTACCAGACCCTTATCACATACACTCATCTCACAAAATCAAAACAGCAGGTTGAAGCGAGGAATCCTCAGTCACCATCAAAAAATTCAAAGAGGATGTTCTTTGCAGTCAGCTGCCTAATTCTTTTGGTATAGGGATGTGTATGTTCCAAATAAAAAGACTGATATGTCCAAGGATAAATAGTGGGAACAATTTTAACTCTTCTTCAAAGAGAGCAAATAATCTTAGTCCTATTGTTCTTTTCAATTCTATCATCAAACCTAAAATTTCTTTATATTTTCCATGTTGTAGTCACCCATGCCAAACACCTAAGAAACACACTTCTCCAAAAAATTTAGGAAGAAATTCACCCACAGAAACTTTAACAGGGCCCAAAGGATTTCACTTGTGTTTCTTTGCATTTTAGGTCATACCTTTCATAAGCATCCGTGTGTCTACCACAAAGCTAGAAAGCCACATTTTGGCAATTTTCTCCTAAAATTAAAACTTTTTAGTGAATCCTAGAGGGAGAAAGACCAGTCTGGAGGGCAGATATACCCCTTTGGTCCTAGGCCACATAGGCATAAAATGCTGCTCTTCACCAATTCCACACTGCTCAGAGGCCCAGATCTATTCCATGTTCCCCTAGCCACTAGTCCTGTTCAGGAATGGCATGGGAATTCCAGAGGCTTTCTCAGGAAAAAGACTTGAGTCTGGAAGCCAACCTAGTGCTCCAAGGTTGAATTTGGGGTATTATGATTAAGCCTGGAAAAGATTTCATTTTATGAAGACAGCCCAAAGGACTAACGGATGTACTTATGACAATGGCGGTCGGCCACTGGTGAAGCTAGAATGTCAGAACCACGGCTTAAATAGCAAACTGTTCTTAGCATCAAGCTCTACTGAATCTGAAGCATGTGTGGGTTTCCACGAGCACCATTCACACTTGGGAAGCTTGTTTTCCTGGGTACATTGTAATGCTATGGGTATAAGTGAATTAATCTATTTAGAATTAGGGTCAGCTTCTGTTGGAATTCAGAGGCACTGAAGGTGAATGAAATCACCGTTAGACTAAGAAGGCTGGCCACATAGACGCTTAATACTGCATCTGTGTTCTGTTGACTTTATGCCATTTCTTGTACATGCTGAAGTATTTGGTGAGAGCTGAACTGTTGCATCCTTTATGGAAATATACAGTAATTTCTATGACTGAGTGTGTAGGGAAGGGAAACCTATTCTACTGTTTAATCTCATAAAATATTTGATGCTCAATTTAAGAAATATTTATCAAGTATGACTATGCCATGATTTAGAGTTGTAAAAAAAAATTGAAGTCTCAAACAACAAACTATGCAAAATAAGATCCCTTCTTCTCTGGAACTCACATTTTACTGTGGAAACAGGCACATACACAAACAATAACAATGGCTACCATTTGTTGCACACTTTACATGTATCAGGCTCTGCTCTATGGATTTTACATGTCTTGACTAAATCTAATCCTTAAAAACTGCCAATGAGCCAGGTGCTATTATTATCCCCATTTATAGACAAGGGAAGGATTAAGTAACTTACTCATAGTCACAGAAGTGGTAAGCAGCAGAGTGATAATTCAAATCGAGGCTGACTGGCTCAAGAATCCAAGCTATTTACAACAGTTTCTCCAATTAAGTTTAAGTGAGCTCAACTGTAAGTGAGCTCTTACAAAGAGGCAAAGTAGAAAAGGTGCTACATGAACTGGATTTTGAAAACTGACAAAGACAAGGACAGTAGGGCACTGGGGCAAAAAAGGTCATTCCAAGCAACAGCAAGAGAGGTGCTCAGGGCAGCCAAAGGAGGGACCGCAGGCTGGCAGGACTGCCCTGTAAGGAGCGGGAGCCGAGGGGACTGGAAAGGCAGGTTGTCCCTGGATTTTGAAGAGCCTGCCTGGGTGCCAGGCCAGAGAAATTGGTAGCCTCGTCCTTCACCTTTTTAAAAAGTAAAAAAATACATTGATGAGAAAGCTTTGGCTAAGGGAAATGACAGACTTACACTTGCAGGCATGCAGAAGAATATAAAGTCTGATGGGCAAACTGGGAGGCTGAGGGATCCATAGCTGGGTCCACTCGTTTCCTTCTCTTTTCCTCCTGAGGGTCCCAAGAGAGGCACGGCGCTGACCGCGTAAGAAAAAGGCGACCCCACACTCCAGGGAAGCAAACAGTTTGCAAGCCAGCTCTGTCCATCTGGTAGAGTCCCTTCGAAGGGATCTCTGAAGGTTTCTTAGGCAGCATCCAGGCTCAGGTAACAAGGCTGTAGCCCCCTGGCATTGTCGGTGACGGCACGGAAAGGGGCACGCAGGCTTGAGCGCAGCATCTGTGTTCTCTCTGGTCCACACGATGCCTGCAGCACTAAGCCTTCTTTTCTGCTTCCCAAGTCAACTTTCTATGAAGACCAACCTGCCATGACCCTTGAGCTCGTGTATGTCACTCTTTATAAAAAGATTACTCACATTTATTTAATTCTATTCTGCCCTTTTTCAGTGCTTATGGTTCTGATCACATTCATAATCTGGTTCAGAGAAATGGAACTCGTTTAAATGATTCAGTTACAAGAATTTTGAGGACTGGGAAAAACAGCACGAGATGCATCTTTTAGGAACACTCACCTTCTTTGCTCCTTGTTCTTCTTCTACACCATCTCCTATAACAACATACACCACTTTTCTTCCAAACCTTTGAATTATCCTCTCAAAACAGCTTTCCTTTCCTAATGAGCAAAAATAAATTTAAAAAATGTAAAGTTTGAGTAACTGAGTACTTGAACTTTTTATATAAAATGCTTTCTTCATGCTTCTGATTCATCTCTGTCCTACATGGTGCAACTAGAAGAGTGTTTGTGTGGCATTTGAGTCGTATGTGGAACAGCACAATAAATGACCAATTGTACATTAATTATCCATGTGGTATCCTGTCCCTTGGTAACTGACAATTTTAGTACTTTTTCCCCAAGGATTCATATATTAAAAAGTAGGACTTAGTCAAATACAGTATAGCATTTGGGGGGAAAATATTGTTTTGCACTAGTACTTTTTTCCCCCCTACAACTGAGACTAAGCAAAAGCATGTGATTCTGGCAATGTATTTTACCTTGATTGAAAAATGTTTCATGATATATCAAACTTCATTGGATATACCTGATCCAATGGCTATTGAGAAGGATAAAAATAATGAATTAGTTTTGGGGAAGTTTATCCCTTCATTTTCAAGTTGGGAATTCTATTTGAATTAAAGACCCCAAAGCCTAAATGCATTTAACTGAAATGTTCTCATAAAACTGTTTCTGAAATAAATGTCAGGTTATTTGGGGCATTACCGAGGGATTGTGCCTGCCTTACCCAGGCATTTAATGTTCAAAAAGTACTTTCCTAGAGAAGAAGTAGGATAAAGGTAACAGAATACCTTTATCTATCTATTATCTTTCCCATGGCATGACAGTTTGGGCTCCCGAGGCAGCTACACAGTCAGCACATCCCAGCGGTTAAAGCAGCCATTGTTGCTTCTTAGAGAAGAAGCCGGTGTTCCAAGCCCTATTCTAAGCCAACAGGGTTATTTTAATGGACAAAGGGACAGTTGATAGTCTTCAAATGGGAATGGCAGAGCAGGGCCTGCCTCTCTTTCAAACGAGGATCAGATATATGCACCAACAAATTGCTTGTTTGCTTAAACAAATGTTGGCTTTGTATTTGTATTTCACACTACAATCTCTAGTTTGCATCTGACAGAATGAAATCAGGCCAGCCTTATTCAAAGGATGTCATTTCAATGCTTCTTTAGCACCCACTAAACAAACTGTGAAATATTAAATCTAACAAACAAATACAAAGTCTGTATTTTCACTGTGAATATATACAACCAAAAACTTAAATGTCATGAAACTTTTTTCTCCTTAGAGGGAAGTATTTATGCATTTTTTGCAAAGTTTCTTTTCATGTAAAAAGGAAGGTTAAACTTAATGTTATTTAAAGGTGAAGCTGTTGTGATGGACAAAAAAATTTCTTGCTTATCTCCTATAGGCTTCATTGTGAATTTTTGGGTCATCTAGAGATTTTCCACAATAAAGATGAAGAAATTAAAGCTGACTTTTAGAAGTTAATTTGAGGTCTTATATAAAGTTTTCGTTCTGATGAATTCATTTTGTCTGAAAGAACATTATTAACTCTGCTAAATGAGATACCAGTCATCTCTTCCTATGACTGCCATTTTTGCCTAAAAGGAAAACCCCTGAGTTCTTTGCATTGATCCCCAAATTTTATCTAATTTGATGGCAAAATTTTGCAATAACTGGTGGGGTTTCAATCTCTACTTTTCTTACTAAAAATACCATTGAAAGCAATCCTACCACTGGTTTTGAGATAATTTTACCATTACTCCTTTTTAAACCTAATTTTTATTCTGCATTGAAAAACATTAAAGTTCAAAATCACAAATAAAATGCCTATTAAAAAATGCTGAATACATACTCAGTTGTTATTGTAATTTCCTATTATCCTAATATTTGTAAATTACTTGGGAGTAGAGTTCTGTGTGTGTGACCTGTAATACACTACACTTGCTCTTTCCCTCTCAGAAGTTAAGCACTAGCCCTTCTGTACTGTATGCTTCTTTGGAAATTATTCTTTCATGTGCTGATAAATCTTTACCACGGACTCCTGTTTATAAATCACAGTATGATTCCCCTCTATATATTTAGGATAAATACCTGACTTAGCATAAACTTCTATTTTTATGGAACATGAGAACATATAAAAATTCTGGTTCGATTTGGGCTACTAGGAATTCTATTTGGTATATTTCTTCTTTTACTAAATAAGTATTTTCTAGCATTCTGTTCTTGGGCCTTTTTCAGGAGGCATCAGTCATTTTCAAACTCCAGATATGTCCAACCTGACAAGGCTATCTGAACACCTCACAGGCTCTTCAAACTCAACATTGATAAGATCAAACTCCTATCTTTCGCATCAAGCCTGATTTTTCCATCAGGTAATAGTGTCACTACTGACCCAGGTGCCTAAAGAAGCAAATGTGATGACCTTCTTTAGGATAAATAACCATTTATTTAATCCAACAAATTTTTATTGAGCACCTACTATGTGCTGGGCACTGTAGCTACAATGATGAGCAAGACAGACTAAGTTACCAAGGATGAACAAATAACTATATACATAGCTCTAGCAATAATTTAGTAAATGCTTTGAAGGAGAAGTATAGGAAGTATACAAGTGTAGTCAAAGAAACAGACTTACAGTAATTCCATTTTGCCTCTTTTTTTTTTAGGTAGAGTTGGGTAGCCAGAAACAACTTTCTTCCCGCCTTCTAGGTTCTTCCTCCCCCAGGACTTCTTCAGAACATTCATCTCATTAGGGTGACATACGAGCCATTTAGAACTAGGCTGAAGTGTACCCTTCCAGCATCAGCTTCCAATGCTCACTAGCCAGCAGGACCCTCGGCCAGGAAGACATTTTAATTTCTCTGTCCCTTTGCTCTCACTAGCCCATCTGTCTATGAAACTCTTACTTACCCTTCTATACCCAGCTCAAATGCGATTTCTTCCCCATTAGCTTTCTCTGACATTTGCCCTCTGATCCTTCTTGGGTGGGAATGAATGCTTCCTCACTCAGTGCACATTCAGGCATTTAGTGTGGATTTACTCTCTGGGGTGTGGAAATGAGTCTGGACTTTGGAATCAGAGACACCAAGTTCAACAGTTAACAAAGTATTAACTTAAAAAGCAATTTACTTAAGTCTCTGAGCTTTTGCTTCCTCATTTGTAAAATGGAAAGGTTGTGAAGATTGGTTTTAATATGTAAAATGCTTAGTACAGTTTTGGACATGTAGTAAATACCTGATAAATGCTCATTCACATACTAATCATATTATAATAATTAAAATATCTGTTTCCCCTGCTAGACAGTGAATTCTCTAAAAACGAGAGCTGTGTCTTCTTTTTATCCCACTTTCAATCTATCTTGCTTTGTATTCTAAGTAAATTTCATATTAGTCTTCTTTATCCAACTATGTTTCCTTCTTACAAGAATTTATTTTTTGTATCCCCATAACAAAACAGGAACTTAAATATTTATACATGTTGAATTAAAAATAAAGTAAAAAAGTTCCAGAAATACTAAAGAAAACTATAGAGTTGTTTCATTTCTACCTTGTGTATCTGTGTACTACTATTTGTTTTAGCTTATATTTTTGTTGACGTTGCCTAAAAGAAATATAAGATAATAATACAGAATTGATGCTAAGTTGATTAGAGCCAAAATGCACAGGTCTTAATGTGAAGTAAAATTTTCTGAACAAAACTATGGATTATGACTTATTACTCTTGAGGTGTAAAGTCAATTTTGACAATAAAATTGGTTAAATTATTCTTCTAGTTTCCTGACATCTAGCATTCCAAAAAAAGTTTCATTTACTGCTTTTCATTTTTTCCTAGTCTGAAGAAGAGTTGAGTGTAAAACAAAACAAGAGCAGCTCACCTATTTTAGTTGCACTGTAAATATTTTCTATTGGAAATACAATTCCTAATCCATATAGCAGGACTTTTGCCAAGGCTGGGATGAGCTGAGTAGTTGTTACTAAAATATTCACACAGTTCGTCCTGTGAGAACAGAAAACAAAAGAAAAACTATTGAAAAGTAAGTCTCCAAAACCAACAAGCATGAGAAAGGCTTGTCTTCCAGCCACGGAGCCACAGAGTGACTCCAGGGAGCTTACCGGGAGTGAATGAGCGTGAGGGCTTTCAGGGCCAGTGTCAACCAGGAGTCTGTCAGTGCTTCGATCTCTGCCCTCAACTGCAGCCAGGCTTCCCTCTTGGCTGGACCAAGCAGACCTGTAGATTTAAAAGCAAAATAACTACTTCCTTACTGACATGTCTATTCAACTTTATAAATAATAAACATTTAATATGACTAACACCACCCTCAAGCTTTATAGTAAACCAATGATTTTTCACATATTAGCACTCACTTGACAAATATTTCTTTAGTACTACAGGGAAGGGCTATTGATTTCTCACTCCTAGCATCCCTTCTTCAGGTTATAGAGTCATCATACAGTCATTCTGTAGTCGGGTTATAAAGACAGTTAGTGAAGCCATCTCTTCTTTTTGGGGGGCCTCCACACAACCATTCCTCTAGCAATGTGGTTTGGGCAGAGCTGACTGTACTTTTTGGGTCCCAGGGTAGGTATGTGACTATGGGCTGGCCAGTGAAAGTCAGTCTTGGAACTTTTGCTGAATCTATCGGGAAAGACATTTTTCTACCCAGTGGAGGTGCTGAACTGGTAGAATATAAACCTGGACCTACCAGTGGTCATCTTTGCCACCTTCTGGGAGAGACTGACCTAGAATAACTCCTACCCAAAGGAAAGCATAGGCAAGGCATTTCTGATGGCATTATTTGAGCATCTGGCTTAGCTGGGCTGGAAACCAACACAATCCTAACCCTCATTATTCAGTCAATATATTTCTGTTTACGCTATTTTGAAATAGAATAAAAGCTATTTTGAACCACAATTGAAAGATCTGAACTACTACATGTTCTACCCAGTAGAAGGAGCTTTACAATCCATCTCAAGTCATTTGGGCAAGGATTGTCAATTCCACATCACTGGAAGGCAACTGAATGTCAGAGAGGTCAAGAAACCCACTCCGGCTCACAGCACTACTGCTAGGTGATGGAGCCACGACTGAACTAGACGAGTCGGGGCAGCTGGCTCAAGTCCAGTATTTCTGTCACTAAATCACAGCAGAATAATAGCTAGCTAGATGAAACTGCTCTTAAAAAAAGCTATTATATCCAAAAAAGTTTGAAGCAAAAGTGTGTGGTGCTTTAAGAATTTTATCTAGAATATCTTAACTAATCCAGTAAGATATTGGTGATGGTCACTTGCCTCCAACATTATTTTTGTAGGTATTGTAGATCTCTTTTACGCGTCTGTAGCGGAAAGCCAACTTTCTCATCCAGTCTACACCACCCCGCACACCGGTGGCCAAGCATAAATTAGCACTGGTTGCTGCAGCAGGAAAGCCATCTGTTCCAAAGTTATATGTGCTATTTAGATGCAAGAAAAGCCCAAAGTTAACCAAACTGAAAGTTCTTCATTAGCTGAGCAATGAAACTATAAAATGGAGAAAATCCTTCACATCTTAATGTGCTCACCTGAGGTCTTGCCCATTATCGTCAGAAGAGACATCATCTATATGAACTTGGTCACATTCCTAAAATGCAATCAAAATATACATATAAATTTTCAAAACGGATCTACATTTTTTTAAAAAGCCACACAGTTATTTTTTAAAAACCCCACAGCTTTAATTGAAACTGCTTTTCAACTATGTCCACCAGTAGACGTCAGTCTTGTTAAATTGACATTTTTCACCTACATCAGGTCCTCTTTTGATATAAGAAGGGAGCAATGTCATCAAGGACTACTGTTACTCAGCTTCAGAAAACACATTTTTGTGTTTAGAAAGGAAAGTGATTGAAAACAATTAGCATATGTGTTCCATAAACCTCAGGTACTTGAAGACATCATGCTGCTCAAAGCTGATTCAGTCAATGCCTAAGCATAACTGAAACCAGACATTTCGGTAAATGTAACATGCTAGAAAAATTAAACCTGATGCTAACTGCCAATGAAATTATGACCTCTGATTGCTGTTGAGCCACACACCAACACAGCCTGAGGCCAGTGTGCTGAGAAGCCCAGACAAAAAATCTGTTACTGGTTTGCCGTTGATTTGAGAGATGTGAGTTTTATTCTTTGTGTGTGTGTGTGTGTGTGTGTGTGTGTGTAAAAAACATGGGAGACTACAAAACCTAATAAAAACAATCAAGCCATGTAGTGTTTTTTACCTTTTTACTCTTACTTTTTACTGTTTCATTATTATTACAGGTTCATTTTAAGTATTAGATTAATGAGTTTATCATAGAAGAATGTTATGTCAACAGACCTGACTTTTAAATCCCAAACCATTTATAAACTGTTTAGAAGAGGAGGCTGGGCTAAAGCTCTACTGGACAGAGTTCATGTTTATGCACCTGTTTGCATATGAGCACCCCTACACCTCCCCACTGTATCCCCAGCCCCCTAGCACAGTTGTGGAAAGAGCAGACACTCCATAAACAATTGTTGGACAGATGAAGGCATAATTTGGAGATAGACAAGGTTTCTAGTCTGGAAACAAGTGGCACACACTGGGCATGTTACAATATTTCAGTCAGGATTCTTCACTTTACAGTTGGTCTCCAAATATGGAGGCTTTTATTATGCTAATTTCCACAAAGAGTTTTAGTTAAAAACACTATGAGAAATTCCGAGGCACACATCCTATAAAGGATCTTCTGACTAAAGCTCTGGTCATATTCACTATATGGTTACTTTTGTAAAGTCTAGTCTCCCCCCATAGTGCTCAACACCCACTTTGTAACAAAGATAACATAAGTAAAGCACTGCAGTAACAGAAGGTGTATTTTTATGTTGCCGGTTCCTTCTGAACAAATTCTTTTCTCTCCCTGGATTTGTGAGGAAGGAGCAGGAGATAGAAGTAGAGAGAAACTCAAACCAGCTGTTGCTTAACAGAATTAAAATCATGACCCCCCAACCTCTTCTCTAAAGCATCTATTTTCCAGGCAACCCTCTCCCAGCAAGAAGCAAGTTCCAAGGAGGAAAAGACTTTGACCTTGTAACCCTCCCCTGCTCTCCTGAGGTCCATAACCTCAGATAAGAAAAAGGAAAAGCAAGTCTAGGGGGCCTCACATGCGGACTGTGAATTTAACATTTTAAAAACTGGTCATTCCTGGAAAATATGTAGGGAACTTCTCAGTTATTAATTTAATCAGATTTAGGAAGATGAATGATGGTTTTTCAACAACATACTTATTCTGGGTTTAAAGAGTTACTAAGTCAAGAGATACCGTTTATCTAGCCAGAAATACAGTTTTTATGTTGTGGGGGAAAAAACTCTTTTAGGGTGCATGGCTATTGTACAAAACAACAAGAAAAGCATTCCAACTGTACCCCCCCAACCCCCACTGCAAAACACAAACAAAAAAGCCCCAAAAGCTGTAGTGCCACAGCAGAGGACTTTTCTCTCTTAGGAGAATGAATGAACAGAGAGACGGATAAGCAAACTTGAGAGTGAGCACACTTACAAAGGTCACACGGTACACAACCCTGCTGTGAAAGGATACGGCAGGATTTTCACATTCTCTATTCTTTGAAGAATTAAAGTTTTAGTAGGAAGGTGTAAGTTAGTAATATTACAGTTTCTCAAAAAATGAGGAACTAGAAGAGGAAAAGATGTGGTAAAAGAATTTAATTCAAGGAATCAAAGTTGGCTCAAAGTTACTAGGTTAACTTTAGGGGTGAGAAGAATTCTTTGGACAAGCAGGGTGCTAAGAGGCTTTTCTTGCATGAATGACCTGGTAAATCTCCATTCCTAACAGAGACTCAGTTATCTTCTAATGACTGTTAATGACTCCATTGTTGCTATTGTCTTCCACATCCTGTATTTATTTTCTCCTGCCAGCTTTAGTTAAGACTTTGTGCTCCCAGGAAGAGGCCCTCAGTTGAAGTATTGTTCAGTATCTTGGTTAGCTCTAATTGAGTGTCAACAGCTTCAGGCTTTACCTGCAGATACCAAACTCACCTCACAGTGATGTGATTAAAGCAAAGCTTGGTGTGTTGGCAACAAGGATATCCTCATTCTTTATCGGGAGAATTTTTGTAGAATGATTTTAATGAAAAGAGAAGCAAAAATCAAGAGCATTTTTTAAAGGGCCTAATTAGCAGCCCTAGAGTAAAAAAAAAAAATCATTTAAATGCCTATGTAAAAATGTTTTTTGGGAACTGTTGTTCATTTCACTTAACAATAGAGAAATTCTATATTACACAAACTTTGAATCAGTAAGATACATACTGAAGACTTACTATATGTCTTTGATGGGCTTTCAAATAGTATAAATGTCTTATGGAAATAAGCATTTTTTAAAATGAGGAACTATAATATTACTAATTTACATCTTCCTACTAAAACTTTAATTCCTTAAAGAATAGAGAATGTTAAAATCCTGCCATAGCCTTTCACAGCAGGGCTGTGTGCAGAGGGACCCCTGTAAGTGTGCTCACTCTCAAGTTGGAAAGTACAGCTCCCCACATTCTGATAAGCTGAAATTTTGTCTCCTCCTCCACTGGGATGAGACTCCCCTTCTCCCACTTTTCAGAAGCCATCTAGCTGTGTGTTTGTCTTTTTAGGAGCCTAAAATTAAGTTTCATTTTTGCTTTCTGAACTTGATTGTTTCCAGTTTTCAAATTTGTTGTAAACACAGAAAATCAGATAATGGAGGGAAGCAAAAGGGGTTCTGGATCCATTGAAAAAACTACCACCATCACGTTTAAAGCCCCCCGACTCCCACCTCTGGGAGAATCTACAGACAGAAGAATGGAAGCTTCCCACATTTTCAGGTGCCAAAATACAGTCCTAAAAACCCTACTTTGGTGTTTAATACACAGAATGCAGAACAGGCAGAATTCCATGGGAAAATAAGTTTTTATTCTAAGAAGACTGAATGTGCTGAAAATGTACTCTTGAAATAAGCTTCTAAAAAGTATGTGTTAGGATTTTAAGAAGTCAAAGTCATTACCAAATCCAAGTCTTAGGGTAGCATTCACATGTCCCGGGTTCACCACTGCCTATTCAGCCAGTTTAGCAGTTTATGTATTAGTCTGTCCTGTTGAGACTTCAGATGCCCAAGGTACCCCTACTGTGTTTGGGTGTCTGGCTGGAGCCACAGCTGGGGCAGAGGTCGTGAGGCCAGGACGCCTGGTTGATGTGCATTTGGCACTCATCGGAGCTGGCTGATAGGTGCCTCAGCTTAGAAAGGTGATCATTTATTCATTCACATAGCCAATTATTAATTAGGGGTCACTTATTCTAGATGCTAGGGATACAACACTTAATAGACAACAATCTTTACCATCTTAGAACTAACATTCTGGTGGGGGAGATGCCCAAACAAGAAAATATGCAAAATGTACACTATGTTAGGTAGTGATAGGTGCTAACGAGAAAAAAAAAAACTTCTAGCAAGGGAACTATGCAATGCTGTGCGGGTCTCTGGGGATAGAGCCTTGCAGGCCAAGGAAAGAGCAAGTTCAAAGGTCCTGAGGCAGGAGCCCCCTGATGTGCTGCAGGATGAGGCAGGAGGGAGGGACCCGGAGGAGAGTCAGGAAAGGAAGAGTTACACAGGCTGGCGTGTGATAGGAAGGAGCTGGCTTTGGAAGCAGCATCAATTTATCAATCCCTGTCCTCAAGGCACTTACAGTTTAGCAGGAAAGGCAGAAGTTAAGTAACTAACTACACATGTGATAAATTACAGTTGTAAATGCTGCAGAACCTCCCTGCAATCCAAAGGAACATACTCCTGCTGAATGGCTGAATTCTGTTTAGTCCAAGAGGGATGTGGTGGTCTGACAAACTGAAATTATATTTTGCTAGATCGGGGAGGGACAAAATAGCCCATTTATCCTTATTGCTTCTGTGATTAAAGCAATCAAATGAAGAGAGAAACGGTGGACTGCTAGAGATGGTTCATAATTACTGAAGCTGTGCTAACAGAAACAAAACATAGCTTTTTGACCCCAGGCTGTCAATGCCAGCCCTCTACTTTTGAATGCTGTGGGGTGGGGGAAAGCGGCACTTACTGTGAAAGCCAGCCCTGTCTCTGTAGGAAATACCCAGATTTCATTCTCTGGGGGAAATACCCTAGACTTAGAGATGCAAAAGATCTCTGTGGGGCCAGTGAGCAGGTCCCAGGATGGTAAGAGGGAAGGCTCTTGGGGACAGTTTCTTTTCCTCCCCAAGTTACAGATGCGAGCATTGCTATGGAAGCCGGAAAAGGATCAGGAGGGGGGAAAAGTTATTTTTTGTTAATGGCTTTCCAAAGGGTTGTCAAAATTGGCAACATTTTTGCATAAAGTTTCTTTATCAAGTCAAGAGTAGATACCTACATAATAAATACTGTTATTTAACCCATTTTCATACACTTATATCCACAGAGCACAAACAGGTTCTAAGGAAGAGTCAGGGCCAGTGTTGGGCAAAGCTGTGATTGGCCTTCCCAAGGAAAATCTTACAATTTCCCAACTCAGATACTGCTACAGCTTTGGACCACCGTTTCCATCCTGAGATCAGTCCCTCCATTTTTGGAAGCCCTAAAGCCCCAAGGATATGCCACCTGCTGACACTCGGTTACCAAAGTGCCTTACAGTGACATTTTGCATCCCTTAAAGAACATACTCCCCTTTCCCCCAAAGCGATGACAAACTACTTCAGTAAGTGTCCTTTCTTATACTTCTGTGGAGTCCTGCAGGGGGCAGGCACAGGGCTTCATGCTCACACAGCCTCCGATTTCTTGTTGACTTGAATTAGAGTTATTTATGGTGAGAACAAAACAGTACTTGATGTTATAACCCATTTTACAGATACAAGAAATAAAGACTCAAAGGTTAAACAATGTAAGGTAAATGCTGAGACACTATGTCTTTGACCCCAGTTCACTGTTTCTTCCCAGACTCCCTCAATCTCGCCCCAGGCAGATAACCACCCACTCCCTGCGTTAGCCATGATCTCGGTCCTCCGTGGCTTGTCGGTTGTTTGGAGCTTAGCCAACTCCAGCTCCAACACGCATCCTCCCCTTCGCCTGCCCCACTCCTGCCTGTGCCCATCGTTCATCACCATGGCACCCTTTCCGAATGGGAGCCCTCCATCCTCCTGTACAAGCTGTAATCCTTTCTCACACCACCAGGCCTTTATGTGACTGGCACTTCAGAGGGAAACTGTCCTGGGAGGAGAGCCATTGTGTTAACTGGGTCCCTGCAAGGGGTGGGGAGACAGAGCGTAGCTGTAGGTGGTGACAGCACAGGTGTCAGCATGACTTCGACTCAGTGTGTCCCCGGAGAAGGTCGGAGGCCCCAGCACAAGGATCTGGCTGCAGTCAGGTGGCGATGTCGAATGAGGGCAGCTGGTAATAGGCAGAGAGGTGCAGTGCTGCGCCCAGAGGTGTTAGCCCGCAAACCTCTGTTCCATATGACAGGCTCCTCCAATCGTCTTTCAGATAAATACCACAAACCAAACGACCGATTACCCTCTCCTGGCTTCCCTTTATGTTCCACGGCCTGTGCTTCACAGAGGAGTAAAATAAATAAAATTAGCAAGCTTCAGTTACTTACTGGCCCTCAGCTCACAGACATCTAAGCACTCATGGGGCTGGATTATTAAATGCTCACATGGATGGCTGGGGAAAACTGCCAACACATGAAGCTGCTGACTACCAGCTCTGCGTCGGAAGTATGAAGAAAGCCACATGGGGTACGATCTCACGGTCATGTGGTGAAGGCACATTCACTTTCAGAACCCTGGTTGCACTGTTATTCTGCCTTTTTGGTCCCTTCTGTCATTATTTTTTGGCATTGCAACTCAATCTGACCTTTTTTTGATCCATCATCATCTCTGGCCTTCCACGGCTGGGCCACAGACATGTTGTTTTGGACCGAGCTCTAGGAATAACTCGGATTTTGTAGAGGGGCTCATATGCAAAATATTAAGTTATGGCAGAATTTTTCTGCAAATATTTATTCTGCTTTGATACTGTAGTGGTTGTGCTTTTCCCCCAAACCTTTCACTTGTGCCATAATTATGTAAAAACACACCATACTATTCAAGTTAGTTTAGGAAAGTTTATCAAAAGAATTAAGACAGTTACAATGAGTCTCATTATCTGTGCCAAGCACAGTGGCTTAAGCGCCAGCATGCTGAGGTGCTGTACTTCTGAACACGACACTAGAAACATAAACGCCATGTAAAATTCAAGTCTCTGCATAAACAGACTCTAAGAAGGCTTTGAGGCAGGCTGCCTGTTATGAAAGGGAACAATATGAAAATGTTACAATCACATCTTTGGAGAAGTTGAGTTACACAATCCCAAATTCTGCTGAGCAAGGCTATATTTGCTCTATTTTCCAAATTTACCATGAGAAAACTCACACCCTCCTGCCAACTAATTGTTTTAATACCTTCCTTTTACAAAGTAAAAATAGAAGGGAAAAAGAACCACTAGAGAATACACTTCGTGCACTGTGCCTCTGCAGCAGTGTGCCCACTGAGACGGGCTGGGGTTGGCCAGGGAGGAGGAAATGATGGCTGGGCTCTCTGTCCCCTCCTACCTGTCACCAGGCAATTACATCCACTGCGTATACCACCCCACTGAACAATATGTGTACTTGCTTGGTACTGAGACATCTAAATTACTAGAAAGAAGTTTTCCTTTTTATTTCTAAACATGAAAAATATTTAGTACAGAGCACAGGACTATTTCCAGTACTTTAGAGACAAACTCACACAAATTATCTGAATGCTTTGTTTTGACAAATGATCAGCAGCAGCGTTTTAAAAAGGAAAAAAAAAGGAGGGGGGCATCTCCCTGTAGGTCTGCCCACACTATCCTCATCCTCACAGAAAATCTAAGTTGTACAGATGGCATTACAGGGTGACCAGTATTTGAGTGACAGAGGTTTTAAGGAAGTGATTTCCATAGGAGCTTTTGGAAATAACTCCTGCCTCCCTAGATATTTTTTAACTTCTTGGGGAAAAAAAATAGGTAACTTGGGCCATCCCTAGAGAATCTCTATGATTCAGAAGTTCTATGAAGGGGGAAGGGGTAGTCAAAAACAAGCCAACTGATGGGAAAGATGTGAAGAATCTTGCTTCTAGCTCACTGACAATAACATTCAGAGACTCTCTGTGGTTAAGAAATCCTTTCCACGAGCTGGTACATTTGCAGAAACCAGGTTTTAACTTGCATATTTCTCTCTGTAAAAAGGAGACTGTCCAATCACTGCACTGTGTATTTATAGTTACTGATGTGGAATAATATGATTGCAGTGGGCTTTCTAAAGGTATGTCAAAGCCCTCACTGAACTTTGAAACTGAGGTAATAAAGGGCTTAAACCCTTGTGTCATTATTATGGGCTGGCTGCAAGCCTGTGGCATAGCCACAGGAAAGGGGGTGCACGGCTCTCGGCCCCTCAACTCCGGTGCTCTGCTGGCAGGGCCTGTCACGTCTGTCTGGCGTGCACCTCATGATCTTCCAATTGCTCTTGGTCTCCCACCACACTGCTCCCTTGCAGAAGAAAGGAGTGCAGGCTACCTGTGGCTAAGGCACAGGAGATGAAGAACAAAGGGAATTTTTGAAATACGCCTGTGTGTGTGTGACAAATTTGGATAATGCAAATTAAGAAATTAAAGCATACCTGGACAAATTTATCTTAAATTCCCATTCTAAATGAGCTATTCAGCATAGCATCGGCGCCAGCATGTAATACAGACATTATTTAAATATCCCTGCCTGTTCTGATAGGAATAGGATGACACAACTATAGAAGCCAATGCGGGGGTGCAGAGGATTTCAAATCTCAGAAACTGACAAGAGGAATTTCAACATCTATTTTTGAGATTCGGCAGTAAGATGCAACTTGTGGAGACACGTTCTGCTTTTAATTATTGTTTCTTATTTACAAAACAGTATTTTAATATATCTAATTTTACAATATCCTGTAGGGATTCCCTGAAATATCTTACTAGAATTATGTTTGCATTAGTTAGGAGACTGAGGTACTTGTATTTGAAACTTAAGATCTGAATTTACAGCAGTGTCAACAAAGGTAAGATATTAGTTGTTTCAATCTGTTTAGATGACTATTCTTAAAATATTTACTGAAAGTACCTGAACATGGCATATTAAGGCAAAAGATACACTAAAGTGCTTAAACTGTTTATTCACTTGTGCACAAAGTTAAGGCAAATGTTTAAGATCACTAAATAAAAATTTATAGGAATCTCAAGTTTATTATTAATAATTGAAAAAATGAAGACAAGTTTTTTAAACATTTTAGTATTTTTTGTGTTAACTCCTTTTAAAATGTGCTCATTAAGAATAAGATGTCATGATAATACCACTTTAACATGTCTCTCAAAAAATCCCAAAGGAATTACATGTAGATAGTTCCTCCTTAGAGAGTTGTAGTGTTAATAAATATGTCCGTTTCACTCTGCGTGGGGTGCCTTCTCACCATAAATACCTTCTTTATCACATGCTTGTATTAAATATATTTGTCTTTATTCACACTCTCAATCTTATTGTGAGGAAAAAAAAGGCTTACCGATGAAAGCCAGAAAGAATTGAAAATAGGATTTTAAAGCAAAATGGAATTATTTAACATCGCTCCACACTGTCTCTGAAATTAATGGATTCATTTAATTGACAAGATATATATTACATTTGGTCTAATGATTTTGACATTTATAATTTATTTTTTTAAGTTAAGTATACAGTGAATACCTAGTATCTAATGTTGTAAGACCCATTTTTACATTTTAAGTTATGTTTTGTGCAACAGACAAGATATTTAGTGCATTCTGTACCCCACCACATGATATTATACAGAAAAGGCTAGTTCCCAAACACATAGCTTCATTTATGGTTCAGCTAATGTAAGAAGATATGGCATTTTACAAATTCCTGTAGGAAACAGTGAAAATTTTGCTATGTTCAGATACAAAAGAGGGCCGTGATTCATGTTTAATAATAAAGCAAACAGTATTACATAATTTTGTCATAAAAATACCACGCCTATTTTTAACTCTATCATGTTATTTTAGATGAAGTATTAAGATAAAAAGATTAAAGGCTGACTTGATGTACTGAATAATTCAGACCGTTTTAAAAAAAGAAAACAGCGTACATCTAATATCAATGTCATTCTTTGGAACGTCCAGTCAGAACTACTTTTAAGAATAAGCCTTTGATTTACTGCTCAACTGATTTCTCAGTTTTCAATGGGTTTGCTCATCGTTTTACAAACATAATTTGTCACTGGCAACAGTGTTGTTTGTAACTCCTGTTGCCTCTGTTTTAGATTTATTATTCCTGCTGAGAGTATCTATGAAAGAAGAATTTTTCATAGTGACACCAACTGTAGTCTTGCTGTGAATAATCACATTCTTATAAAAATCATTCTTTTCATTGCAAATTTGCTGCCAGAAGCATGGAAAAATACCCAAACCATGCAACTTGTGGAGACATGTTCTGCTTTTAATTATTGTTTCTTATTTACAAAACAGTATTTTAATATATCTAATGTAACCTTTTATCCTTTTCTGCATTTTCCTGTAACCCTCCCTGCCATTTGAAGAAAATGATTCACATAGCAATTTATTCACAAAGCATTTAAACGAAGTCTTAATTTACATAGACTATTTGTTCTGATACATATAAAACAAACTAAAGCTATAATATTAAATAGGTCATGTTTTAAGAATTTTGTTTTTTATGCAGCAATTTTTCACTTTAATATTAAGTATTTGTAACAAATAAGTGCCAGTTGATCACCATTCCAGGTCTATTGATTCTTTACTTAACTGCAAACCACACAGCAATATAATTTTTAAATAAATCCTTGAACATAACTGGCTAAGTGATTTTTTTTTTGCAGAGGTGGGGAGTGAAATTTAAAGTTTAAAAGACATCAATTTACAGATTTTAGTTAACTTGTATCATACGACCAGGTGATTTTACACTAGTGAGAAATACTCATTTTTATATAAAGGAATATGTAGTTCAGAATAGCATCCTTAGTTAATACGTTCACAAAATTTCTCCAAGCCGCTCTGCCATATAGTTATTACTGACTCTGGAGAGAAAAAGCAAGCAGGACCGGACGCAGGCTCTTGAAAAGAAAGGTTCCCAGGAGCTGCAGGAAGGTTCCATTGTCACCTTGCCTCCCTGTCAGCCCCCCATGGGGGAGCGAGGACCTCTGAGGGGGATTCTCTAACTCAAAATGTTCTCTCCGCCAATATCAGTGGATCTAAAATTTCACCCACTGAAATCATCTCTTCTGAGTCTTCTTTTATAAGACA
Source organism: Manis javanica (assembly GCF_040802235.1). Classification (NCBI taxonomy): domain Eukaryota; kingdom Metazoa; phylum Chordata; class Mammalia; order Pholidota; family Manidae; genus Manis; species Manis javanica. The sequence goes on from NC_133157.1 coordinate 159,108,388, forward strand.
AAGATTTCAGGTAACTATAAATTATTTAAGCTCCATGACTTTGGTGTGAATTGTCCTACCTAAGCTTCAGCCAGCACGGGGAGCTCCAGTGAGCCCCACACCACTGGGTGTCACTAAGGGGAGGGGAGGAGTGGGTGCCACAACGAAAAACTATGGAAAAATTTTTCCTACACTCATATTCTCATTCCCTATGAAACCACCCCTTTTCCCATGAATTAAATATTTGTAGTAACAAATAACCATGCTTTGGTTGTTTGTATATTATTCAGAAAAATACTATATTATGCACCATTAATAGTGTGTTAATTTATATATGTTACATATTAACTGTGGACTATCTCTAGAAAATATATAGGACACACATTTTCTATTCTTTCATTCATTTTGTCACACACACAACTAATAATGGCTGCCTATTTATATAACAGGCACCAAGCACACAAAACGAAATGAGATACAGATGCTGCCAGGAAGGTTTTATAAAGATGGGGAGGAGCTAGAGAGAGAAGATACAGGTAAGTGTCACAGTTAACCAAAAGGTGATCAATAGATGTTCTGCAAAAATTAAATTGGAAACACAATATATTCCAATGCAATTTAGCATTCAAGGGCCTCTATAATGAGGCTTAGCCTTGCCTATCTGTTACATCTGTCTGTCTGTCTATCCCTCACATCCCATTGCGAACTGCATGCTTCTGCCAGGCTAGTTTCAATCAGCCTGGCCTCCACACCCCTCTTTCAGGAGACAGTAGTTGTGTCTAGTGCCTGCTGGAATGTCTGCTCTCTCCTTTCTCTCCTGTAAAGGCAATGTCCTCTTTTAAACTTGCATTGGTTTTTCTTCCTCACTGCCTGATGGATGCTCCGTAACCCACTGCCTGAACAACAGTAGCGACAATTACTGAGAGCCTACTTCGTGCCAGGCATGGTGCTATGTTTTTCATGATATTTCCAATCCTCCCTAAAACTCCACATTTGATGGCTAAGGAAATGAAGATTTAATACAGATCACTTCTGTGTGTCCCACCAGATAATAAACTTTTGAAGAAAGAGTAAGCTTTTCCTGTGTCTTTTCCTCCCTGTTCATTTTCTAAATAGGACTCATTTCTGCCTATTTATTTTTATGTGGACCAAGCACACAGATGATACTGAATGAAACCTTCCAGCTATCTGACTGACACAATTTAGTTAGGGAAGAAGTGCTGATCCAGGTAGAGGTTAATTGATATTGTTACTGCCTTACATTACTGAAGGGTTAAGAAGTGAGTTTTATGAACATAAATTTATTTTGTGTGATTATTAAATGACACATACTGATGTGGAAAAGTCAGGCAAAACAGAAAAGTATATAAAAGAAAGAAACTTCAGTTCCATTCTTCAGAAAAACCACTGTTAACATTTTTTCTGTCGTCTTTCCTGCCCCCCTCCTGACTCGGCGATCTGAAGTGCCTCGGGTCCTTCACAGAGCTTACCTGCTGCCTCCCCACAAAGCAAGGAAACCCAGATACGTGTTTGGTAGCAACTTTCCCCTCCACTCAATACAAATGTAATAAAGATTTTGTATGTTAATTATCTACATTATCTTTTAAAGTGTTTCGTATGTCTTTTAAACAAACTGCATGTTTCATGTGTCTTTTAAACAAATAATGGCTGATAGTTTCCAATACTTTCTTGGACTATTAACTATAGTCAGGCTAGAACTATCAGTCCTCCTTACAAGTCTCTTGTACGCATCTACAGTAGTGCTTCATGCACGGTGTAGTCATTGCCTGATAGATGTTTAAGTGAATGACCATTGTCAGAGACATGCTTGGACAGATTCATGACATTCATTTCTCTCCTTAGATATCCTGTGTTTTCCTTAATGATATTTTTAGCACTCAGATCACTGAGCCTTGTTCATTATAAAACCTCTGCTTAGAACACTCTTCTTGAAAGCCTGCCCCATAGGTTCTGTGGATGGCTGTTAATCCTTTGATGGCGTTTTGATGCCAACCTCATCTTTCTGAGTACTCCCATTTACTTCGTCTTGTTTTCCATTGTCTCTAAAAAGAGTTCTACGAATTCCATTTGTTTCTTGTCTCAATTGAAAGTTTTAAATATTCTCTTGGATTCTGGCACAGCCCTTGTTAATTTTCAGAAGACCCCGACCAATTAGGAGGAGTGACTTACGCTTATGACCATTTCAATGGGTATGTGATTATAAGTAGAATGAATTATTCATTTTTGTCATTAAGGATTTAAATAATTTTCTTTGTTTTAAAGACAGTAAATGTTATAACTACTATTTAAAAAAGAGAAAATTGTCTTATTTCACCACACCTCTACATGTTCTTAGTACAGACATGCTAAACACTATATCCCAATGGTTAATTTTCCATGCTACTTGTGTTTTTGCTGAATGGAAACATCGTATCTCCAAGTCCAGTAGGATTGCCTTAATATGTGTTTAAAATTAACAATTACCACCCATTGAAAAGGATGATATCTTGGACCCAAGAGCTCCCCTTAACTTTTTGCTTTGACAAAATGCTAATGCTAGAAGATAATTCTTACTCAATTATTTCTGGGGAGGCAAACACATTTACAAAATAATATTGATAAAAAATGGCATCCTCCCCCTGGCCCAGCCCTCCACCTGCCTTACAAAGGAGTAAGTAGCACACAATTACCAGCTAGAAGAATCCAGGATTTAAAGAGGGTTTCCTTAGAAATGCAGTTAGCATAGAGGCTCTATTGTAACTGTGCTGAAATGGGAGATGTCTCTGGGGATCACAATTTAAACAGATTTTGGGGAAGTTGAAGCTACAGGCTTTCTCGTGCATTAAAAAGAAAAAGAAATTCCTCTCTCTACTAAGCAAACTTCCTATGAGGGTAACTGAGTAAAATCTGGCTTTACAAAACAGTGACTCTCTCCCAGATTGGAGATCAGCGAGCACCTGTCAAAATCAAGAATCTAAATGAAGAGTCTGTCAAATGTGACACCCACAGGTCAAGTTCACAGGATTTTTAAATAAACTGACAGCCATCTAGCCAACTATGAGAAGCTGAAAGAAATGGCGTTTCTACTGAAGAAGGGCAGGCGCCCCTGTTGGCCCAAGTCTGCCCCACGCAGGCTCTGGGCTAGGGCTCTGGATTCTGCCTGCTGACTGCACAGCCTCCTCGGTGCCACCTTGGCTGCTTGTGAGGGCTGCTTTGGTGGGAGCCACACATTAGTAGGGAGCAAGGACCTAACTCAGGTCTCCATCTTGGAAGCCGTCACTTTTTCCTCAGACCATACCGCTGCCCAGAAGTTTCACTCCCAGAATGAAGAGACTGGCAAAACAGTGTCACAGGCAAGCAAATCATCGGTTTGCAAGACGACCACCCTTGCTTCACTTGAGTCATTCAATTTTCTGCCTCTGAACCTTCAATACACTTCGATTCTGTGTTTCCAAACAAAAATTTCACAGAAGGCCCTCTGCTCTAATGTTTCTTTTTCGTTGAACACATTCTTCCTGGAAAATCTTAACCCATTTCATGGGTGATGACTTCAAGCTCCGTCCTTATTTCACAACAGCTGCTTGCTGGACTCCACCCGTTTGTCCAACACACACTTAACTTCAACATCTCATGATTCAGTTTAGCATCTGTCTTCCAAAGCTAGCTAACTTTCCTGGAGAAAATCTCTATCTTGTTGCTCAAGCCAGAAACTAAGACTCCTGCTCCCCTACCCTCATGTTGTATATCCTCCCAGACGGTTTTCTCAAAGCTTTCACACTGGCCCCTGTGCTCTGTTTCCACAAGCAAACACTGCTGATGCCTCACCTAGATTATTGACACCTGACTCCATGATATCACACACACACCTCCCCAGTCATGCCGAACATTCTGTCATGATTACCTTTGGCGTTTCATATGAAACCCAATTTCCTCCGCACAGTGCACAGAGCCTTTCACAATCTGGTCCTGTCTCCCTTTCTATCCTCTTATCCCACAACAGCTCTCTGTGTGCTCTGTGCTTCACACCTACTCACACTGTTCCTGAATTCTGCGCCCTCTCTGCCAAAGATCACTTCCTTGGGAAGTCATTTCTCCAACATTTACAGCCTTGTCCCGTCTCCCCTGGTCTGGGCTGGCTGTCCTGCCAGGGGACTCCACTGATGTCTGTACGTCTCAAGCACTGCGGATCTCACACTGGGATCAAAGTGTTCTTTTGCTTTCTTCTGTCCACCTAGCATCAGGGCTCCTTGAGAGCAGTGAATATATTTCACCTCTTCCCCTCAATACTCCATACAGTGTCCAGAATAGAGCAAGCATTAGTAAACTTTCTGCACAGTAGCTGCTTTTCTCTGTAATGCTGTGGCTGCAAAAATAATATTTCTGTCTACTCAACAGGAATTTCTAAGCATATGTCTGTCTACCATCTGCCTATTGATTTATCTACCTACTAACCTCCTCACTTTTGCAGAAAAGGGCTTTAGGTTCCTTGAGTAACTACTGTTTGTAAGACAGTGAAAACAAAGCTTTCAAAGAATACGTCAGCAAAAACACCATTACTGGGCTCTGCGCCTCATCGCATCATGACACACTGCTTCCTTCATGTTGCTAGAGAGGAACAGCCAAGATATGTGACGTGGCTAGAGAGGCCTATGAGAAATTTGGGAAGGGAAACCCCTGTTGCAACCTTAGCTTTCCCGTTACCTGCCCAAGTGGTTTTGGACAAAAGTCACTACAGTTTCCCTCAGGTGTGAACTGGAGATAAGACTGAGTTCTCCATGTCGATGGAGAATGAAAGTAAATGTTTTTTAACTGACATAGAAGTTTTCCTAAAGCCTGCTGCCCTCCTGTCTCCTACTTCACCAAGGGAGGACCTGCAGCTTGAGCCAGTCAGTGTAGGGGGCCTGCGGCTGCAGGAGGCATCCAGGGATGGGATGCTCTGCTTGGTGAAGAGGCCTCGCACAGGGAGAAGCTCAGCTCCATACTGCAGACACCATGAGCAAGCTCCCCCCAGCCATCCTCGGAAACATGAGGCCAGGACTGGACGATGAAAGGAAAACTTATCAGCACAACCAAAGAAACACGTGTCTTTTTGACATAAAATCTGCATCCTCGTTTTCTAAGAAGGAACAGCATGGTGTGATGGAAGCCAGATACAGTAGCTATTTAACTGCCAAGAATAAATCTCCCCTTGTGGACCTAGAGGCGGGAGGAGGATGGGAGTGAGGAAAGAGCATTGCGCCTGCAGCCAGCTGCATTTGCAAACTAAACACTGGCAGTCTCTGGTGGTTTCCGGTGTGACTGCTGTTGGAATTCTACGTGGGAATTCTGGCAGCAAACCATATATTGTCCCATACTCTTCATTCTCTCACCCCTCCTTCAGTTACCCCTCTTCTTCCTCCACAGCCCTCCTGTCCAGCACTGCATGGAGGAGACACTCCGAGCAGCTTATGTGAAAGTGCTGGCTCTGGGCTCCTAACAGATGTAACTTGCTGAGTCCCTTGGAAAGGGGCACCACCAGCATCCAGTTGTACAGAGGAAACTGAGGTACCGAGAAGTCTCCCACGAGTGAATGAATTCATGAGTTCCACCTCTGGTCCCTCTTGAATGGTAAGGTAACAAACCATGTTAACTACAGGGCTTTGAGTCAGTTGGAACAGTTGGGTCATGATTACATTCAATAATGTTCTAATTGTAAGAAATATTAACAGGAGAAAATTAAAGAAAACTACTACTTCAGTTAGTGGTAGTGTCATCCCACCCTCCTCCCCTCCCCACCAAGATGAATCCTTTTTTTTATCGTAGGAAATCACTGACTTTTTGTTAATGTTTTTAATGCAGAAAACTTTTTTTTTTTTACTTTTTGATGTAAATGCCTTTTTTTTTTAAACCATTAACCACACTATCATGTTACAACATACCCCTTGCATGTACGTTGTGCTTTGGAATTAAGGATTTTGAAAATATGACCTTTAAAGAAGGATATAAAATTTATTATCTTGGACAATTTCAATTGTTTTAAGATTGTGATTATTCTTTCACTTTCAAAAAGTTAATTTTTGCAAATCGTAAAAGCAGTAGTGCTCATTATAGACTATTAATTTGAAAAATTTGGAAACTATTTAAGGAAATCATATGAGATCCTTTTATATACCAAATCCTGTGTCAGGAGATTAGTGTTCAAGTGGACAAAGTCAAGGTCCCTGCCCTCAAGCATTGCCTACTGGAGGACAGAGAGAGGTAGACAGAAAATCGTAATTCAGTGGGTAAGCGGTGTTACAGTGAGAACAGCCCCTCGTACCATGACCCACGCCCCGCCACCTGCCTGCATGGCACCACTTGAGTCTGCCTTCCTCCTGCAGGCCCAACCCTGTAACTCGGGTTCTGGATCCCATCCTCTCTGGCCACCCAAGGACGTCTCTCATGCTGCTCTTTTCTCTCTGTCACACTGTATGTTTTTTCCTTTCTACCAAATCATTCCTACTGACATTCAAACACACCTAAGTATCTTCCATTTAAAAACCAAACAGCCCTCTCTGGATCCTATGATCCCCTCCCTGTCTCTTCTCATCTTGTCACTCTGGGGACTCTCAGTCCTTCCTGTCTTCACCCAGTCAACCCTCGGCCCCTCCTCAACATGCCAGGCGGGCTCATGTCTTATAGCTTCACTGAAATGGTGGTTGTCAGAGTCGCTACGTGCCAGCATTCCTGCCAAAACCCACAGCTGCTTCTGTCTTGGTCTTACTCAACTTTGGCAGCAGTCGCACACCATTCCCTTCTTCCTGAAACATTCTCTAGGCTTCTGGTACCTCGTACTTTTCCACCTACTTCATTATCTACCACTCTCTCCTGAAAGCTCTTCTCTCTTGGTCCTACTTCTAACGATTATAGTGTCTAATGCTCTGCCTTAGGCCCTCTTCTCAATTTTGCACTTTCTCCTATAGGATGCTATCAGTCTCATGACTTTATGAATCCTGAAACTCTATCTTCACATTTGCTTTTCTCTGAAATCCAAACCTTCCTGTGCATAATCTCTTGAGTTAGATGTTGAATACATATTTCAAACCTAATATGCCCAATGCAGAATATTTGAGTACAACTCCTCCTCCTGCCTTGTCCCCACAAACCCCTCTTCCTCATCCCAGGTAATGTGACCATTCATCCAGTTGCCAGGTCCACACCTTGTGGCTATCCTTGATTCTGCTTCTCTTTTCCTCCCACATCTGACCTATCAGCAAATCCTCCCAGTGCTTCCACCAAATTATACCGCACATCCTGCAACTTCTCACCATGCATAGAATGGCTGCAGCCTCAGCCCCAAGCTCCCTGGCTGGCTGCAACAATCTCCTAATGACCTGATTGGTTCCCCTCTTGCCCCATTCCTCATATGATAACCAGAACAGTCTTTTAAAAGTGTAAATGCTACTATAATGTCCATGCTTTAAACTCTCTAATGGCTTCCCACTGCAATTCCAAAAATGACCCAATGTCATTACCACAGTCTACAAGGCCCTTCCTGATATGGACTCTGTCACTGTTTCCTGGTTCACTCTGTTCCAGCCACATTGATCTTCTTGTCTATTTCTTGAATAAGTGAAACACATTCCTACCACAGGGCCTTTGCACTTGCCATTCCCCCTCCAGAATGATTTCCTGCGGTTGCAGCTGCTTCCCTTCCAACATTCTGGTTTCTTCACAAGTGTCCTCTCTTCAGAAAAACCTCTTCCTGAGCATGTCAGCTAAAGATGCTCCACTCTGAACCATCCCTTATCCAATTACTGTTTGATTTTCTTCACAGCACTTTCCTCTACCTGAACTTATTTTATTTGCCTCATGTTTAGTTCCTACTTCCTTTCCAGAGTGCCAACTCCATGAGGAGAATAACCTTGACCAAATCATCACTGTATCCTTAGCATCTAGAACTGTGCCTGGTACTTAATAGTTACTCAATAAATATTTATTACTATTTAATGAAGCACAGTAGCAACAGGTATAAAGAGATTACAAAATGCTCTGGCAGCCTCTTAATATGTTTACCTCTAGTTGTTTTTTTAGCATGTTATAGATGCTAAAATCAGGATCATATAGTATCATTCATTTTGTATACTTGTTTTTAAACTTGAAGTTATATCATAGTAGCTTTTAAAAATACATTTCCCTTTAGTTTTCTTTTAATATACACATACTTTTAAAAAGTAAACATCATTGTTTAGGTAAACATCAGGTTCACAGTAATATTGGGCAGAAGGTAGAGATTTCCCATATGTCCCTTATCCCATGTATACCTAACCTCCCCTACTATCCACATCTCACACCAGAGCGATAGATTCATTACAGTCAAAGAAACTACAGTGACACATTGTCATCACCCAAAGTCCACAGTTTGCACTAACATTCACCCTTGATGGTGGGCAGTCTATGGTTCTCGACAAATGTATAATGATATGTATCTACTATAGCATCACACAGAATATTTTCACTGCCCCAGTAGTCCTCTGGGCTCCATCTATTCCCCCTCTCTCCTCCCCAACCCCTGGCAAGCACTGATCTTTTCATTGTCTCCATAGTTTTGCTTTTTTTCAGAATGTCAAATAGTTGGAATCATACAATACATAGCCTTTTCAGATATTATGCCATAAATTTTAACATTAAGGCTACACTGTATCATATAGCTTATGTTTTAAAACTTGAAATGGACCATGAATGTTTCCCCTATATGAATGTTAAAAGTCTTAAAAAGAATTTTCAGTGAGGAAGTACTACAATTATTTTTTCATTAATTGGTTAATCCATTTTTAGGTATTTAAAATATTTCTGTATTTCTGTGGCAAAAAATACCATGTGGCAGATCTAGCATGGGATTGTGTAGACTGCTAAGAAAACGTCAACCTGTGTTAGATTCTGCCTCTCAGTAGCTGTGTGACCTAAGTTTTATTCTAAGAATGCTAAGCTTTGCTTGGCTCCTCCAAAACATGTAGATAATAATGTGCTTCTATCAGAGAATGTCAGGGCATTAAGTGGAATAATGTATATAAAGCACTTAGGACAAGTGTTCAGTGAATGCTTATTACTATTATATCACTTATCTGTCTACAGCTTTTTTCTTAGAATAGAAACTAAAAGTGGAATTTCTGAGTAAAAGAATAGAAGCTTAAGTGGATCAGTACATTAAAGCTCTGAACACATATTACCAGACTGCTTTTCTGAAAACTTGTACCAATTTATATTCTTACCACCAATGTAAGCAAATGTTCATCTTACTACATTGCAGGCCATATTACCAATTTTAAATCTGCTAACTTAGTGGGCAAGAGGCTGAATACTTACTCTTTCACATTTCTGGTAACTAGAAGTGAAATCCAATATTTTTCCTTTCTTTATGTATATTGACAGTTTGAACACTTTTATGAATTGTCTGTCATATCTCTTTTGAGCTATGTCTTTGTTTTTCTTAATGAGTTGAAATATTACTTATTTTATTGGTTAAAAATAGCTTTGTCCTTTAATATTATCTATGACTTTCAAAAATAGCATTTGCTTTCTTCCCTGATTACAAAAGAAACACAGAGAATTTGGAATATATAGAAAAATACAAATAAGAAAATAATAAAACCCCAAATCTCAGATACAACCAATATTAAAATTCTAGAGTTTATCTTTTCATATAATTTTTGTTTTTCCATTTATTTATTATTCAGTGAATAGATACTGGGTGCTTTCTATGGGCCATGTACAGTGTTAGAAAAATAGCAGTTGAATATTTATGCATAGGACATACACTTTTTTTTTTAACAGAATTGAGAGCAAACTATATGTGTGTATACATTCCCCCTAATACTACTTTTTAAAAGTTAACTTTTTATTGAAAAACATATTAGCTCTCGATCAGTTTTCATAAATGAAACATACTCATGTAACCAGCACCCAGGTCAAGAAACAAAACATGATCAGAATTCCATAATTTAGAAATGTTTATTACCATGGGCATTTGCTTTTATTTTAAAAATTCCTATATGTATATAATTAGTACAAATGGCATCAACCTTTTTTTTAGGTTCTTGATGCTTATGGACAAATGACTATCTAAAAACTTACTTCCCAGAAGCAAAGAAGTAGATCTCCTTTCCATCTACCTGCATTTTCTCCTTGTGTTTGAGTCTTTTATATTTTAACTTTTTAATTGACCAACTTCTGCATACAAGTTGAATAATCCATTCTTCACTGTTAATTTGTTTGGTTTTATTTAACACACAAATTTTTCTACAAGTTGGATCTGTGTCTGAGCTATCTCTTCCCAGAGTTGTTAGTCCAATGTCAACATTAGGCCAACGTAAATCTTCATATCATTGCAGAATCATAAAACATTTAATATTTGGTAGAGCTAGATGCTCATTTTGTCTGCTTATCCTTTCATATGGACCTTAAAACAAATTGGTCATATTACAAAACAGAAAAGGAAGAAATCTTTCATTCAAATCTTCCTTTAGATCTGTCAGTAAGTTGTCAGAATTTTATTCATTTATTTCCTACAAATATATAGGTTACTTCTTATCTTTCCTGTTTTGATTTTGTGTGTGTGTGTGTGTGTGTGCTATAGTTACTGCTATTTTAAAATTATAATTTAATAAAAATTTCTATATGTCTGGCTGTCATATAAAAAGATTATTGATTTTTAAAATGTGATTCTGTAATCCTTCACTTTTTGGAAGCCTAGTGTAAATTAAAAGACTATCTCAGATTGTCTTCAGTTTTCTATTTATTTCAAATCTGCAAAAATCAAACATTGAAATCTTTTATTTTATTAATTATACAACTTAGGTTTTATTGTGCCACCCCAAATCCCTGGAATGATGTTGATAATAGAGCTGAAAGAAGGTATTCATATTTTGTTTCCCTTTGTATTGACAATTTGCTTCTATTACTTTACTGATAAGAGTGATGTTGACTGTTGGCATAAGGTAAATATATTTTATTATGTTAAATAGTATATACTTTGACTCCTAACTTTCTGATGAACAACAGAATTAAGGAAGTCTTTAAATATATTTTTATATTTCTATTTTTTATTTCAGATAAAATAAAAACGATAGAATCTTGTAAGAAATAGTGAAATAGGAAAAACACTTAAAATTATTCAATAGTAATATTAATGGCGAAAATAAGGTTGCTTCTTTTTGGCCATCAATTACAATATAGTAAAATTCAATTCACATTTATTATGTCTAATTATCGTTTGTTGCTTGAAGAACTTATTGTGCTTCCTAAACTGAGGGTTTGAATGTTACTCTTCTTAACTAAGGAAAGGGACAAGGCCAAGCAATTTACCTTAAAACATAGGCAAGTCAACTCCACTGTCTCCCATGAGAAAGGAAAGAAATTGCTCTCCCTTTCTAAGATTTCAATCTAACAAATACTCACTTCATGGTCAACATGTATAAGGCAAGGTTCTGTGCTTTATGAAGGATGCACAAACCTGAACATGGCAAGTGGCATATATGTGTATATGTACATGAGTACACTAATGTTTGAAATGTAGTTGACCTAATACACCCTCACACCTTCATAAAACTATCCTTGACTGTTGAAGGGACTGAGAACAGAAAAGAGCTACAGCTCTTCCTGAAGCATCTTCTTTATGAGCACCTATGGACCCCTCTTCTAGTAGAAGAGAACAAGAGCTTCTAGCAGCCACACAAGAGCTGGACTTTGGGAATCAGAGTTGCTTCTGTTTATTTATAGAGATAAAGCACTGTCTGGATGAATTATATTTTTCAACTCAATCAACTTCTGAATTAGTTTACAACATTTACAAGTTTGCAAGCATGAGCATTAGGTCATTATGCATCCCACACTTGGAATTGAAGCTTCTTAGCACTGGCATAACTGATATTTTGAAGAATGATTTTTTTCCTAGCTAAAAATAAATTTATAAACAAGATACAGTAAAATAATTAACAGATGATAACCTAAATTTTGGAGTAATAAAATATAGCAAATTTAAAGACTTTATTAAAACAGGGGTGTGGGGGGAGCTGGGGAGGCAAACTACTGTCTTCGCTTTATAAGAAAAATCATTACTTTCTTTAAATTATGGCATTGCTTAGAGACTGCCCACAGATCCTTTCCTTGGCCTTTGACTCATTAAACTCAGGCTCTGCTGAGAGTGTAACCTTTTGACCCAGAACTTTTATTAATAGGAAAGGTGAAAACAAGGGGCTACAAGAGCAGGTGCTAAACGCCCCCTGGATCAGGAGTCTACATATCAAAGGCCTAAGAAAGGGCGGCAGTATTCACATTGTAAATCCTGACACCAGAGAATCCTCAGGTCTGTCCCAATTAACCAATGCACTTGGAGACTGATGAGCCGAGGTACAATGCAGCTTCACACTTAACTAGGTGATTGCACTGTGCACAACACATGCAGTCTGTGCCTCACAGAAAACAAGGTGGGCTTCTGCTACCTCCCAGCCCCCATCACTCCAGGGGTTGGAGTGTAGCCACCACTGTCAACAACACAGGTCAGCACAGCAACTGTAACGCCAGCAAAATGATATTACTTAACACCAGACAGAAGAGAAAATTCAACTGAAGCTTATGCTTTATGTTTATGTAGACTTCTATCTATCTTGATAAAATATTTTTCTTTAATTGTGGAAAAATCTAGCAGGCAAACTGACCAACGGCAAGTGAAACGGAAACATCATCATATACTGAAGGCCTGTCCTCACTCTCTTTGCAGATTGCCTTTCAGTAAAATCCAACAGAAAGAACTCCTTCTCCATTCAGTCAGAAGGAGTCACTTTACTAAAGAAGCTGAAAAAACTGGTCCCATACTGTCATTCATAAAAAATGACTTCCACATAAGCATCATCATATTGCACGCAGAGACCTTTTGGTAAAATGATATGCAGGACGTTAGTCAGATTTAGAAATAGGAAGGCCAGGACTACACTACGGAACTAACATCCAAACCCTGCTCTGGTGGGGGAAAATACTATTTCCTTTGTTAATTATACCTCCTTGTCACTCATGTGCCCTAACATGTCAAACATTTTTAATGGTACAAAAACACAAGGTTTATTTTTTTCCTGGGGTGTTGACAGAATTCATTTAAGTTGTGATTGCTTCTATTAAAAATTGTCATCAAGTGAGATGATAAATAAAACTTTTTAAACTAAAAATGGTTAATTGTTTTATTCTTTAAAATACAATGAAGATAGTTCTAAGTTACTTTTAAATCATATCCTAGATTTTCTAAAGATCCAATCATCATTTTAAACAAATACTTTGATAACACAAGAATTGTTCCTAGAAGCCCCTCACATGGTATTCAGTATTCAGAATTTCAGTATTCAGAATTTCTTATAAGCTAAAGCTGTGAACTAACCAAATTATATAAGGGTTAGCTGGCAAAAAGTTAAAATTTTAAAAGAAAACGAGGCCAAATGTCAACAATTAGACTTCAGAAATCACACTACAAGCTAACCAATGGATTGTTAATCTCCTTGAAATTACTTGTACCACAGATCTTAAGAAGCGAAAAACATGTAATATAAATATATTAAAATATTCATGTCCCTTACCACAGAACATTGCTAATTGGAGTGTGAAATCAGGCATTACCACATCATTTCTGCTTGATGAGATAATTCTGGTTTCCTTAGGAGTATTAAGCTAATGTAGCTATTTTTCCCAAGAAACAAGCTTGCTTTGCTTTTTATTTTGAAAGAAACTAATATTTGCAACAACCAGTCTCAGGTTTGCTGAATTACAAGAGTATAAAATGAAAGATTGTAATAATTACAAGAATGAATTTATTTTTAAAATGTGCAAATCTAGGACACGTGACAATTTCCAAAGACAGAGGCTAAATGCATCTTTCATTTATACTTTTGCTGAGAACTTTGTATTATTTATTCTCAAGTAAAATAACTTAATATTCACTTTTGCAAGGTTACAAGATGAGGTAATTTTTCCACTATGGAGTTTTATACTTGGAGGAATTATACCTCATTCTTTTTTTCTACTTTTCTTATAAAAAAGAGTCCTTATGCCAAGAACAGAATCAGGTATTTCAGTAACTGGGTAGACTCCTATTCTTCTTTTTTTAAACTTGGGCTTATGGAAAAACTACATCCCTTACATCCCTAACTTAGAACTTTTAATATACTTTGAATATATTTATTTGAGTACTATTTCAGACACTATGTACAGTTCAGTGTGAATAATGTCAGTAAACAAAAATGCATCTGCATTGCCTCAAAACCAAGTTTTTTGGTCTATACTATACCAAGTTACTACTTTGCCTAACTTCTCACTTTTCACCACATAGTCCTGGCACTATGTAGACAAGCTCTGGCATTTTTAAGAAGGTATAGCTTAAAAGCAAAAGCAAATTACTGCTGATTTCTTCTTGATGGGTGCCATTAACACCTATTAACATCATGAGAGTAACAAGGTTGTGCCCAAGACAAAAATACCAGCCGAGTCTATATCATTAGAAACAAATGGAAACTCAGGGTAAGAATTTCAACATACAAGTAAAATATGGAATTTTTTGTGCTGTTCTCTTATGAAGTGAATCACAACCATAAATCAGAAACAGCTTTGAAAATAAGATGATTATTAAGCCTTTCTACAGGCAATTCTGATTTTGTTACTCACTTGGAATATTTCTATTTTAAAAAATAGTAATGCCTTACATATAATTCCCTTAAGGAAAACAAACACTTTAAAATGCAAAAAAAAAATTGTATTTTACCTTAAGTGTAAAAATAAATCACTAAGCAATGGTAAAAAAAAAAAAAAAGAAAAAAAAATGAAGTACATTTAAATAATTTTATTGCAGTGGAAGTTGCCAATTAGTCTGTGAGTAGTTTCACGGCAGATGAAAAAAAAATCAAAATACAGGGCAGTTGATGAACAAACCACACTTAAGTTCTGTCACACAGTGGCATTTTCCAAATCATGTTGGTTCATCTATTAAATAAGACACGTCTTACTTGATTTTGAAAAGAGAAACACCAGAAAATATTTAAAGGCCAATTGCTACCAATTAACTTTGAACAGTAAAAGTTCTAGTTGAATCTTTCAGATTCTTTTGTCTGGAATAACATACATTTATAAAATCCAACAAAACAAAAACTTGATGATTAATGCCTGTTGGCAGCCCTACCACAATTTTGCTTAAAAAAAGGATTTAAATAAATAACTGTCTCTATTAAGAAGACAGTGACATGCAGTTACAGTCATGTTTTCTCATAATGAAGATATGGGAAACAATATTCTTTCATTAGTAAGAATGCTACTAGCCAAGATCGTCGTGTTCATCAGTACTCATAACACATCGAACTTGCTGACCTACGGAAGTTTCCCAAATTATAATGGGCAAATAAAATCAACAGCAGTTTGCATAAGAAATCGTATCAGCCCAAAGAGCAGAGGCCTGACTAAAATGTTATACAAACACAGCCAGAAAGAAAAGCATCTGACCTAGTATGATAAGGGTCTGACAAGGACAGCATATTGTAAGTATCTGTTAGATTCTAAAGTAATCCATCTCAATAGAGATTATGTGACTAAGATATCTATAGCTTCTAGTAATCAACAGTTTAATATTTAAGATTCTTGACACCAGAATGGAATCCTTATCAATGATCATGTGCATCTTAACTTTAAAACAAATAACGCAAAATAGAAATACCACGAAGGTGAGGGTATTTAATTTATCTCCTTATTCCAGTTATATATTCAAAGCATAATCCCATTGGTCTTTTAAGACCAATCACCTATTTTTAGACATGCAACATGAAGTGTGTATAAAATAGTTAGAACTTACTTCTAAGTCATTAAAAAATAGATGTGTGTCTGCTAAGTTGAAAATCATTTCTTCCATTCGAAGTCCAAGGGACACTGAAGTAGGTGGATCCTAAAAGAAGAATTTTACAGGTCAAGAACATACATACTGCAGGTTGAAATACACTGTCACATTACGAGGGAGGTGGCTTCAGGAAAGGCCAAAAGCAAGAGACTCATTGGGAGGCGTGTTCTCTAGCTGCTTCTGGTGTGCATGATTCACTCTGTAAACTTCAGTGCCTTCAATTATAAAGAGTCCCAAATGTTGTTGGTACTTTACATAATGAAAAAATAACTTGCTGCTTAAAGTATAACAAAAAATATAAAGTAGAGGTAATTCAGCTTCGAATGTCTGTTTCAGGAGCAAGAAATTCAGTGAGTGGGAAAGACATTGTTTATGTTACCTCACCATCCAAGGAGGAGTGTCTAAAAGCAGTGCCACAAACATCACAAAACAGATACAATACAGATGGATTACAGAAGGGTAATAAATACTAATTTTACTCCAGATGAAAACTATCATTATTTTTTATTTATTCTGTCTACCGATTTGGAGTATACCTAAAAGTAGGAAGTGACGGCCCCTGTGACCACCTGGCACCAAGCGCAGCTCATCTTGACATTCTTGACACAAGGCAGTCACCAAACAGCCAGTACAATACTCAGAAGGGAGAACCAGCATTCTGAGGTATACAGTGGTCTATATCCACTGCTTCATGCCTTGGACACTAGCGATAAGCAGTCAGTCAGTCTGTCCCACACAATCCATATCCTGATGACATCTACTGGCACTGAGACAAACTTGGTGGGCTATGGAGGTATTAGCAGTTTTTATGGGATTACAGTATTTATAAAATAACACCCAGGAGGCAAATGGTTCATGGTGAAGACCTTGTATAAAATTGGTGAAGACAATTCCCATAGTATACAAGGCTGTAAAGTACACCAGAATGTGAGTTTTTGAAAGTTTTTTGGTAGTCTAATAACAAAATCAGCTTTTACATGTATGGCTTTTTAAATTTTTCCAAAGAACAATAATTTCTGATATACTATTTTATTATCAAAGTAAAACTTTGGAATAAGTAGAGAACTACCTTCATTATCACTTACCCAGGAAAATTATAATGAGAGAACCTATGCTTTCACATAGGCCACACACCTGGCTGGGGTGGACTGTGTGTGTCACATTTTATATTTGACAACTTAACACAGAGAAGGTAAGATTCTATCTGACACTGTCCAACATAAACCTTGTATGTTTTCTGTACTGTCTTCTGGACGCATTTCATTCTAAAGCTCAAGGCTTGCTGTGTCTTGCCCACTCTCCCTGTACCTACAATCTATCATGCCATCGGGTATTTGCCCCAAGCCCATATCCTCATGGGCTTTGGGAAGCAGAAGTGCTGCTAGAAAGCCCTAGACCCTAAGGCCAGGTCCTACCTTTGCTCTCCTACTTTGGTGTCCTTACTTCCTGAAGCCTTAGTTTGTTCTTCTAATACATCAGATGGCTAGTTGGCAAATGCGCTGTTCTCACACAAAATAAAAACATTCTCGTTTCTTAATCTGTAGGGATGGTGTGGAGACTCATCCAGTGCTGGTCACAGGCCAGTCACCTGTGCATAGGAAGGCGGAGTCAAGACTGCCCCAGTCCTGCCCACCCCACTGGCTCCGCCCACACTCTGCCCACACTGAGGGTAGTCTACCTTCCAGGAGTGCCAAAGGAGGAACAAAGGAGGGTTTGAGAAAGTATGGCAGGAGGCATTGCTGGTGTCCGTTCCTCTCCTGCCTAGGCCTTCTCTGCCAGCTGACCAGCAGTGGGAAGGGGAGGCACAGAACAGTGTTGCCCAAAGTGGGGGATTATGTTGGTAAAGAGGCAAAGCAAACACCGTAGGGTTTACAGAAAGACAGAGAGGAAAGGAAGACACAGAGGCCAGCCGAGAGTCCAAGAGCTGCTCAGGGAGGGACGAATGAAAACATTTCCTCCAAATTTCCTCTATGAAGATTCATGCTCCTTTGTGTTCTTAAATTTTCCTTGTTTAATGCCACCTAAAATCTCTGAAATTCCATAGGTTGTAGAAGAACTAAAAACAATTTACAAATAATAGAGAAAAATTCTCACTGAATCCTGGTTTTATAGGAAATGCTCAGTCACTTGGAGTCTAAGTATCAGTAGGCATGCTGGAAAAAGCAAATGTTCAAATACATCCTAGAGCTGAGTTAACCAGTAGGGGAAGTTCAAACAGCTGTTTCTAAAACAAAACACCTGACTAAGGTGTTTACTCCCTCTAGTTCAGGCCAATAAAAATACACTGACTTGTCTCATAACCATGTCAATGAATCTTTTTATGTGGCAAGGCAGAAGAGACTTACCACATTATTTAATTCCCAATTCTGGAATTTATGTGCCATGGTATTGTAACTTCTGAAAAAGTATTATTTCTCCTTGAGATGGTTGCCTATTTATACCACCATCAAAAGAATTACTCCATTGTTTGTTAATATACAGCACACTTTAACTTTACTTCATAAATTACAGTAATGACTTGCTACTCGGCATACTAATAAATTTTAAAGGCTTGTTCAGTCTTGTGGTCAAATACAACACAGATGTTGGCCTTATTTACCTTTAAATGTTTTTCCCTTTTGTTATTAGCTGTCATCCCTTAACAGTTTTTATACCTGCCACTCCAAGGAATTGTTAGGAAACATTTACTACATCAAAAGAATAGTGTGATAGTTCACTGGAATGAGAGAATTTTAGGATAGGAAGGGTCTCTCATTGAAAGCAGTGTTTCTCAAACATTTTTTAAACCACAATCCACAGTAAAAAAATATATTTTACATTAGGATCTAGTAATCCCTCTCTCTCTCTCCCCCCCCCACTCCCCTCTCTCTCTCTCACACACACACACACACACCTGAATTTGTCAAAACAACTTTCCTCACTGCGTGGAGCATACTCTATATTTCCCTTCTCAAAGCTCATGAATCCATTGTGGTCTGCGGTTTGAAAAGTAGAGTACTTGAAAAAAATAGTACACCTATTTTTTTATGTTAGAGACAGGATAACTGAGTTGCAATAGTGTGATTTGCTCAAGGTAACAGCCTGGCGGGTGCACAACCATTTCACCTAAGAGGGAACTAGCAGAAGAGCAGGTAGATAACTCTGTTCATATGGATTTGCTTACATATTCTTGCAACTGGAGTTCTTCTCATAGCAAGCTTAGATTTTATTTTTCCATTATAATAATCTTTAATACCCTCAAAATTTTCAAATATGGCAGATACAAGTCAAATGTGGCAAAAACTAACACCGAACAGTTAATAAATTAGTCATAGCTTTATGGCTTATTTTGGCATATTTATAGAGGAAGAAAGAAAAAACACATTTTTTAGGCCAAAACTGAGACATTAAAATCACTATGCGTTTGGCTGAATTTTACTTTTCGTGTGCTTTGCAATAACAAACTCCAAAGCCGCGGTTATGAAATGGTTGCTTTTAAAACCATTTTTTTGTTATCACTTTTGAAAACTTTAGAACTCTGTCTCCACTTCAGAGACACATCCCATTCTAAGTAAACCTTGTTGCCAAATGTTTCCATTCTTTCCTGAACTTGATCCTCTGTGGCATTTGCCCCTGTCATCCAAATCTCTCCGTGACATTTCTCCTTCTCTGGTGTCTGTCCGATCATCCATCTTTTCTAGGCATCTTCCTAGAATCTGCTACCCATCACCTACCCTTTAAATGATGCTGGTCCCTAGGATTGTTTTCAGCCATTCCTCATTTTATTCACACTGCCTTACAGACCCCAACACATTCATAGCTTCAAGCACTACCCCACTCCCCTCTATTTTATCTTAGATCTCAACTATAGGTCCACATATCAATTACCTATTGGTCACTTCCGCTTGGGTGTGCCCTGACGCACATGAAACTCAACTTCCTGCAGGTTGGACGCATTGCAGTCCCCTGGAAACTTAACCTTCTTTAGGAGAATGGCACCCTACCAGCCCTGAAGTGTGGTACTTCTAAACAGCCTCTCATTATGCCCACATCGAATCAGCCATGACATCCTGTCACCAGGGCCCGGGCTTCATGCCTCCCTTTTGGTCACTAGCCCTTCTTCCACCCCAGCTGTGTGTCTCCTTTGTGGGTATCTGCAGTAGTCTCCCTCCCATGGGCTCTCTGCCCAGGGTCTCATTATGCCCATTCTATTATCCCATCTTTTTTAGGAAACATAAATACTTCAACAAGTACGAAAGCCCCATAAATGTCTGACTCTTGCTTATCTTCTTAACATGTGACCTTTATTTAAGACACAAAATACTTGTTTCAAAAGATGACTGGAGAGAGGCTTAAAATAAAAGTGAAGTGGCTCTAATGGAAGTTCCCACTAAAGACCTTCAGGGAAACTGGGGCAAACCATGAGTCTCCACTGGTTGCCCGCATGAGCCCACTGAGGTTCCTGGCCGGGCCTGCACGCTCCCATGCTGCTCCCCGCGCAGCGCTTCTCAGCCCCTCCTCAGTCCGGTCCCCTCCCTGACTCACTTCCGCCAGGTTCTGCACCCCGCAGTAAAAACTGAGTAGTCCAGAGAAGAGACTCAAAAAGAGAAAACACAATCAAATGCTTTATCATTTTTCTTATTTAAGGCATAATCAGCATAAATTTACTATTGCTCTTATCCTCAGGAAATGCTACTTGTGGAGACTTCATTCTCAAGCTGTTCCTTAACAAAACAAAACAGCATCCACCACAGACACACACACACACACACACACACACACACACACACACACACACACACACACACGGGAATGGAACTTAACCCTGCTCTTATATTATTTTGATATGCTATTAAATTGCAAATGTCTGCTTAAAGTCCTGAGAGCAAAGTGAAGGAACTTGTTGCAGTGCTAGGCTGCTCCTGGCTGTTGGTATATTAAATCAAAGACTTTCTATTGAGCAGAAAGCAACGTTATGTAGGCAAATTAAATAACAATGAAATCTGCTGAATACAGATCCAGGCCTAAAACAATTGTTTTGCTTTCATCTTCTATCAGATGATCTTTAATTATCACATTGCCTCCAGATCCTTTTCTCCTGTTTCTCCAACACAGAACTGTTCACTGTCATCCTATGCTGATATCACCAGCATCATCCCCTGCCCATGATCACTCTTTTCCTGTTTCCTGATTTTTTTTTCAGGCTGATTATTGCTGTTATACTAAATCTCCATGCCATGAAAATGTTTAAATTTAATGTTTAATGTTTAAATGTTTAAAAAAGAAAAAACAAATTCTAGAAAAAATCAGTGCATAGAAATGCTGAAATGCCATTCAATTCAGCTTCTAGAGAGCTTTATGTCTGTTAGTCTTGAATTGACTTGTTGAAAATCAATAATTTGGTATAAAGTAAATAAAAGGGGGTCTATAAATATACATGGGTACTGGAACATTAGAAAACTGGGCTATGGCCTTGTGCTGTCTTGTTTCACAAATGAGCCAGGACATTTGAAAAATTTTAAAGGTCATTAAAAATGCAGTTTTTAGTAAGCACAATCCATAGCAATTCAGAAATTTGATTCAATTAGACTCAACCACCAGATGAAGACACTGTTGCTCCAGCAGGATGTCCATATGCTTCTACACTTCAGTCTAGGAATTCTGTTAGGATGAGAAGTATGGAAAGTGCCTAATATACAGAACTTAACACAAAGCCACCCAACTCACCTCTTGACTGAACGAGGTCTAACACTAGTCCTAACAGAAGACATTGGCTGGGGCACTCTCATTCCATGGCACAGCAGTTCAAGGACTCTCTTCTAAAATAACTGTGTTCATGACCTTCAGGCAAAGAACTCTTGCATCCAGGGCAGAAGAACGCCAGAGATGCGCACTCTTACAGTGGTCATACCCAAGCTTTGCAGACCCTGAGCTTAGAATGGAATCTTGACTTTGCCATTTACTAGCTAAGTGGTAGGAAAGTTAAGCTACATAACGCTGGGGCCTCAGGACCCTCATCAGTAAAGTGGGAATGAAACTGGTTTGTTTTAAAGTTTTAATTCGGTAATACAGTTAAAGCTCTGAACACAGTGCCTGACAAGTAGTAACAGCTGCTATTGTTGCCTGATTGATTTGTTTCTGCCTAAAGGGCAGTCCATTCTTAGAATGGTGGTGGTGGTGCTATTTCTACTATTACTCTTACTACTACAATAGCTATAGGACAATCCAGACATGGGACTCCATGTCCCAGCTACAAAAAGATGCATTAACATTCTGCATTCAAATTTTATGTGAAGTTCAGGCCATTTAAAGATAAGAGAAACCCAAATTCCTCATGCCAGTATTTTTGAGATGACCATGTTTTTAAGATGACTATGTTTTAAAGACCAGGTTTTTAAGTTTCTCTCTGCATGGAATCTAAAAGGAGTGTGAAGCGTTACTCCTCCCAGGAGGGGCTGCCATTTGTTCTCCAAAAGATGCTAACAAAGCTTCTCAGTGCTGAGCTGATTCTTATCACTAGGTGAAATGACCCAACTCTAGACAACCAGCAAAAGATTATTTCCATACTTTGAAGATGTAGAAACTGGTGGGAAGTATTGTCATTTAGATAGGATCCAGACACTGTACCAATACAGTTGAAATCTAGAAATGCTCTTTAAAAAAAAAAATCAATCTTTTGCATAGCCAAGCAGTCCTATCACCTTGAGTTAGTCTCAAATACTAGTTAACCTGTACCACTTAATCATTAAAAGGTAAGACTTTCTGAATAGGTCCTTAAGCACAATCCAAATCCATTGCTGACCATCAATTAATAAATGACTTACGAGTACAGGTCTTGGCGAAATCTCGATCCTGCCCAAGTTTATCAACAAATGGCTGGTAGTAATATATGTCAATAGACAGTAATTATTGAGGTACATTCCAAATTTAGTACCTCTAATGTACAGTTCCTCAAATTTTCAGTGCTCACAAAATGATGCTGTACTTCAGGATTTTCAGGAATGACATTTTAGAGAGGACTGGTTTGGGACAAACAAGGACAAATTTTTGGGAGTGTTTTAAGGATATCAACATAGTATAAAATTACCAGTATTATAAGAAGAAAAAGTGAGGTCTTTAAGTATTATTCATCTACAAGTAGCAACTCTGAGTCATCTGACTGATTACCAGGGCAAGAGGTATTCCATTCCTTAGCAACCTGATGCAAACAAAGCATTCTTTTCCTAATGTGAATAGTTAATTACTTCCAAGTCAAGATTGTACAATATTTAACTTCTGTTAAATATTATTCTTATACTGATATTTAGAATAAAACTACCTGTAGAGAAATATGCCTCTGGCTAGACTCAAGCCTCAAGGAAGATAGTTCAATTTCTCTCTCAAGTTAGCTACCAAGCATCAAGCACACCTATAGATTAATCACATTATTTCACTGAATTGAAACTATGGCTGGGAAACTGAAATTCATTATGCTGTTGAAAAGATAATAAAGGAATGTGGCAACTTGTTGGGTTACTCAGCATGAGCCACTGAGGATACCTGTCTATTAATTAGAGGTGACCAGGAAGCTTTAATCAAGGATGTACAGTAATACTGGAGACCTATCCAAGGAGAAGCGATATTGAGAAAACCTCAAAATTCAGAAACTGGTTTAGGTTCATCTCAAAACTTTGCTCCACCAAAAAATAGCTCTGGGCAAGTTACTTGCAGAAAAAAACTGTCAATCCTTTTATTTCTGACAGTGGATCTACACATACTTGGTTCTGCTGAATGAATGAACTTATGGTTAAAGGCTCCCCACCAAACTCTTGAGTTTTCTCCTTTCTAATCAACTATCTTTGAGTCAAGAAGAAAGGATAAATAGGATAAGTAAGAACACCTTATAAAGGATTGCTGAAGGAGACTGTCCAACCATAATACTGAAGTTTTTAAAATGACAGCAACCAGACATTATGCATCTCTTACTGGAAAGGTATACCCCATCTATGAACTATTGAACAACAACAAAATAAATCAAACCTGAATCTAATTAAGCTTCTGGATCTAGCTACCAATTTGTAAAGAATACTGGACAAAAGGAATATATGACAGAGGAATGCAGTAGGGATGAAATCAAGAAAATACAGACTCTTAGGAACTCTACAGCACAGATGGTCTGATAACTTCAACAGAATACTCAAGGTTAAAAAAATAGACTGAATGAGAATCTAGAGATTAAAAGATCCATAAGAGATATACAATAAACTATAAAAAGATATATAAAATCTTTGGAGAGAAACATTTTATAAACTAGAAACAGAAGATAGAAGGAAGTATCTCAACACAGTAAAAAGCTATATATGAAAAAGCCCACAGGTAACACTGTACTCAACAGTGAAAGTCAATGCTTTTCCTCTCTGATCAGGAACAAGATAAGGATGCTGTCTTTTGCCATTTCCAATTAACATAGTACTGGAAGTCCTAACAGGAGCAATTAGGTAAGAAAGAAAAAGAAATAAAGGCAAATAGAAATAGGTAAGAAAAAAAAAAGAAAAAGAAAGAAAGAAAAATCCAAAAGAAGTAAAAAGATCTCTGTTCACAGATGGCATGATCTTATATATAGAAAATGCTAAAGATTACACACAAACTTAGAATTAATAAATGAATTCAGCACAGTTACAGGATACAAAATCAACAAAAAAAGTCAGTTGCATTTCTATACAATAACAATGAATAATCCAGAAAGGAAATTAAGAACACAATTCCATTTACAATATCAAAAGGAATAATATACTTAGGAATAAATGTAACCAAATAGGCAAAAGACCTTAACAAAGTGTTGCTGAAAGAAATCAAAAGAAGATATAGATAAATGGAAAGACATTCTTTGTTCATGAATAGAAGGCATAATATCAAGATGTCAATACTACCCCAAGTGATTTACAGATTTAATGAAATTCCTATCAAATTCTCAATGACACTTTCTGCAGAAATAGAAAAAATTTATCCTAAAATTCCTAAGAAATCTCAAGGGACCATAGATAGTCAAAAGACTCTTGAAGAAGAAGAAAGCTGAGTCTCACACTTCCTGATTTCAAAATTTATTACAAAGCCACAGTAATCAAAACAGTGTGTAACTGGCATAAAGACAGATATGTAGACTAATGAATACAACTCAGAGACCAGAAATAAACTATTTATATATATGGTCAAATGATTTTCAACAAGGATACCAATATCTTTCAATGGGGAAATGATAGTCTTTTCAACAAATGGTGCTGGGAAAACTGATATACACATGCAAAAGAATAAATTTGGATCATTATCTTATACCATGTACAAAAATGAACTCAAAATGGATCAAAGATGTAAACATAAGAATGAAGCCATAGAATTCTTAGGGGAAAGCATCATGACAATGGAGTTAGCAGTGACTTACTGGATGATACCAGAAGCACAAACAAAAGAACAAATAGGTACATTAGGCAACATCTCAAAACTTCTGTGCAAAGGACCCAATTAACAAAGTGAAAAGGCAACTTATGGAATGAGAGAAAATATTTATATCCTATATATCTGAATATGCATAATATATAAAGAACTACAACTCAATAACAACAACAAAATAAACAACCTGATTAAAGAATGGGCAAAGGACTTGAATAGAAATCTCTCCAAAGAAGATACACAGTCAATGATACTTGAAAAGATGCTGAATATCAGTTAGGGAAACGCAAATCAAAATCACAATAAAATACCACCTCACACCCATTAGGATGGCTACTATAAAAAAAAACTGTGGAAAATCACAAATGTTGATGAGGATATGGAGAAATTGTAACCCTTGTGCACTACTGTTAGGAATGTAAAATGGTGCAGCTGTATGGAAAACAGTATTCCTCAAAAAATTAGGCATAGAATTGCTGTGATCCAGCAATTCTATTTCTGGGTATATACCCAAACAAACTGAAAGCAGAGTCTCAAAGATATCTGTACACTCATGTTCACAGCAGCCTTATTCACAATAGCTAAAAGGTAGAAGCAGCTCAAGTGTCCATTGATGAATGAATGAATGAATAAACAACACATGGTATACACGATCAAATGGAGTACTATTAAGCCTTAAAAAAGGAAGGAAATTCTGACAAGCTCACACATCATGAATGAACCTTGAAGACATTATAACATATGAAAGAAGCCACTCACAAAAAGACAAGGAGTATATGATTCTACTTATATGAGGTTTTTGGAGTAGTCAGAATCATAGAGACAGAAAGTTGAACAGCACCAGGTGCTGCCATGGGGAGAGAATAGGGAGGTGTTCAGTGGGCAAAGACTTCCACTTTTGCAACATGAACATGAAGAGAGTTCTGGAGGTTGGCTGCACAACAGTGTGAATGTTTTAAATACATTACTGAACTGTAAACTTAAAAATTTCTAAGAAGGTAGGGCTTATGTATATTTTGTCACAATTTAAAATAAAAAATTTTAAAAACTGAAGAACGTAACCATTGATTAGGCATTCAGTGACATTAAAAAATTACTATTAATTTTGTGAGATAGCTAAGGTACTAGGTACCACCTATTTCTATTGTAAAAATTATTTTAGTGGAGTCTTAAGTACACACTGAAATATATATAAATGAAATCACATGATGTCAGGGATTGGCTTTGAAAAATAATCCTAGGACAGCATAAGGCAGGGAATGGATGTGGTAAGGATACAGATACAAGAGTAACTAGGACTTGATAACTGTTAAAACTGGGAGAGGTTATGGGTTTCATTATATTAGTCCACCTATTTTGGTATATGTTTAGAAGTTTCTGTAATAAAAAAAAATATATAAAAATATTCACTGAGGCAAGATTGGTTGTCTTTTGATAGTGAAACTATGGCTTAAAAATACTTATTCTGAAATTTCAAAATACTCTTAAACCATACATTTAAAATGCCAACAATATTTAAAAAATCAAAACTGCAAAGTTCCTCAGCATATCACTGTTTATTGAAACATGGTGCTCGGACTTGCTTGGTAGTCTACGACCAGACTTAACTGAGATTCAGAATATACACAAGAATGTGTGTTAGATGCTGCTGTGCCTGTATTAACTCTACTAATTTTTATCATGTGGCATGTTCTTTTCCAGAAAATCAGAGGAACTCCTACATTTATAATTGAAGCCACAGGATCTATGTCTCATCCTTTTAAGGAGGAGCAGTGTCACGTTGCAAAATAAGAATTACTTATTATAAAATGGTAAAGGAGAATTCCCAGTGTACTTTAAGTGTAGCAGTGACCTTAGAAACATCTCAGGGCCCTTGGCATTTATTTATTTATTTTTGGTTGTACAGCTCCCGTGGATCCTGATTTTTTTTTTTCTGATCAGCGATGCTAGCGTGATCACTTGACATCCTATTACTGGCTATTCTTCCTGTGAAATGACTAGCTACTAGAGAATGCTTGTCCTGAATACTACAGGAGACTTGGTCCCTTTGTAGTGCTGTGATGCCTCTGGAGAGTCTGTGGTTTCATCCTTTGTGCATTTAGGGTGGCATCAGTTCAGAATACTTTTGCCCCAAAGAAGAACTGCTGTTGAAGATTAACTCATTCCCTACCAACAAAGAGCTTCCTTTATTAATTGATAAGCACTCTGAAGGCAGGAATTATGGCTAAGCACCTACTACAACACTATGTTTATATTTAGTTAAGTTATGAAACACTGACTTTCTGAATGGCTTGGGAGGGTAGGACAAGGAAGCACATGCCTCAGGTGGGAGAGGGGTGCCAGGCCAGGTGTGTGTCTTGGATACCAGAGCCCATGAGCCTTGGAGGTTTTGTCTGAGCAACTTGAGAAGCGTGCCATGTGGTGGTACAATTTTCTGAATTACTCGATGGAAGTTTTCAGTGATCATTACCCATAACTAAAATACTATATGCCAGAGAACTGAGGTACTGGGTAACATCTAATACTTCTACTATGATACACTGTTTGGATGGAGTCTTAAATCTGGGTAGTCCTAACATGGAGACCACATGGTAACATGGTATTAGCATGGAACTTTACCCAACAGGGACCAATGGTGAATGACTCCACGTCCCTGGTGAGGAGGAGCAGAGGGCACTTTCTTACATGACTTTTGCTTTATTCCAAATGAGCAGGCTGAAGTTTATGCCGCTCAGATTATTTTGTTGCCCATTTATGCTGGGAAATATTAGTTACATCTGTAATCCTAATTCCAGTATTTGCACATGGTATTTGATCTTAACTATCTTTTCAGTAAGCACTGCAAAAACAGTTTCGAAGGGTGGTATGCACTCATTCCCAATTCTGACCTCGTAGCTTTAAATGGCAATTGAATCTGTTTTTTAATGGCAAAATGATCCTGTCCTCCTAACAAAATTGGGGTTGATGCAAAAATGATTTTCTTAACTCTTTTTCATTACTTTCTCAAAATTTCTACTTTTGGCTCATAGTGTCCATGTCCTTTTGAGCCTCAAAGTAGATAGAAAAGTTGAAGGAAAACCTGGTTATCACTTGGGTATTTAGGAAAGGAGCCAGAGTGTTTTTCTGCGT
Organism: Manis javanica; assembly: GCF_040802235.1. NCBI lineage: Eukaryota > Metazoa > Chordata > Mammalia > Pholidota > Manidae > Manis > Manis javanica. The sequence goes on from NC_133157.1 coordinate 159,136,778, forward strand.
ATAAAAATAAAATACTTTTTTCTTTCCCTAGAAACCTTAAAACTAACCATTCACCTAACCACCAAATATCTCTTCCTTTTATGTGATTGTTTTAAAAGATACATCCTATTATTTTTCATTTTGATTTAACAATGTCACAATGCCAAATAATACATTAGATCTTATGTAGTCCAAAAAGAATAATTATGAGTCCTTTCAGATTTATTATAAAAGCAACTAAAAATAGCACCAAATGTTAATAAGAAAGTCATTTCTCTTTATTGCTTAAATATACCAGTAAAGCATTAAAAGAAAAAATCACTCCTATTTTTAATGTGGCTCTGGTTCCTAGTTACACACCCTTGCACATTCTGCCCTTCTCTTTTACCATCTTATTTTTCTAAACTGAAAAGCAACAAATTCAAATTCAATGGTAAAATAAACCAAGCAAACAGATAAGACAATATAAATTGGTCCAATTTAAATTCTTTGAGACCTTTAAGAAACATTTTAATAACTAAGTCATTATTCCAATTTTAGACATTCTGAATTAGTAATGAGTTCTACAGAGTACATATGGTGTTGGGGTGTATTTTACTGAAAGTCAAAAATAATAATTTTGCTTTTTAATTTCTACAGATTTTCAATATATAACTATATTTTAAAGATACGATGAACATCATCTGCATCTTTCCTATTTGAATATGTACCCCATTTTGTCTATAGATCTAACCTACACAAATTTCTAGCAAATGCCATTCTACTTTGGATCAAAAAGTAGAAAATAATCATGTTTATAAAACTGCTGTTTAAAAAGCTAACCTGAGGCTAGAAAGAGTTACTAGAAGATGATTCAACTATTTCAGAAAATATAACTAGTTTCTCAGGCTATGGTACTTACTCAATTGCAATTTGTGGAATAAAAGATAAGGTTCCTAAATTCTATCTGCACTGATCCTATGTAGGAAGCAATTGGTAAGCAATTATTACTGAGTCGCACTGGCCCAGCAAGGTGTGAGGCTAACAGCTGAGCAGGGTTAGGAGGATTTGTTGGTCAATGTGAAAATCCTGTGAAGCATGCTCAAATCAACAAATCTGTGGGCGGTATCAATCAAATGAAAGAAAAAAATGCCTGTTTGGGGCCCCTTAAACAGTCCCTTATTTAGAATGCTAATATTACAGCCACAAACAGGGCCTGAATGTCACTTAAAACAAATTCTCCCCATTCAGGATCTTTTGTTTTGGGGAAAAAGTGGAAAAACAGGAATGGGTACTTTGAGTACAGGAGCTACTTATTTTCAAGGCCCTGTGCTGGCTGCTCACAAGGGAAGGATTAGAGATAAGATCAGAAAAGTACCTCTCTTATTGGAAAGAAAAAAATATGCTAAAATGTTATTTTTTTAAAAAATATAACTGAAAGTGTTATGCAAATACACAACCTATGAGACCCAAAGTTTTCATTGTTTTCTTTCCACCTGTCTAAAGTTATCAATACCATCAAGGGAATATTAATATTAACTTTCTGCAATTTCAGAGGGTCCTGTCACTGAACAGCTGGCATGAAATGCCAAGTTTTGGGAGTTGGGTATAGTTCTGATTTCTAATTAAGAAATAATCTGGATTACCACGAGAGAATGTGTGTACCTGAAAAATAAATCATGGTTGAACTGCTGGCTGAATGATTAAATAAAAAAAACAACCAAACTTGCGGTGGGGCTAATCAGGTCATTTTCACCGATTAGATATGTGACACGACTGCTTTAATTTTCTCCTTACTTAAGGGACTCACTCCTTTTCAACATCATGAAAATAATACTCAAATAGAGAATAAGAGAATTTCACCATTCCAAAGATTAATTTTGATCATGGAGAAAATTCAATGGATCCCCAAACAGAGGAAAACTGCCAAGAAGTGGTACAAAGAGGGAGGAAGAATAAAGCCAGAGCAGACCTGGCCAAATTGGCCTCAACAAGCAGGGGCCACACAGTGCCAGGGCAAAGCCTCAACATCTCAGTCCAACCCAAAGCCTACCTAGGTTTCATTTGTAACCACTCTCCCCTCTCTCTCTCTCTTTTCTAGTGTTACAACCCTCTTCTTAGGTCTTTATTATTTCCTACCAGGAGGCCTGCAATAATCCTCTCTACTATCAGACGAATCTTCCAAACTGTACACTTCCATCATGTTTTAATAGTGGGTATGGCAGCACAAAAGCCTGGCACTCAAAGCTCCCTGCCACCTTCCTCTGAGGGTGATGGACCTATCGGAACATTGGGTTGTACTCTGGGTGGTGTCAGTTAATAGGTGTGCTTCTTGGGCTAATTACTTAATTTTTCTGAAACATAATTTCCTAACTGGAAGAAAGGAACCAGTTGGATAACAAATATGAGGACACAATGTAAACTGGAAAAATTGAACAAAGGTACAATATTTTTATTACCATTTCAACTCATTTCCTGCTATGCATCTTAAGCCAGTCTGATTCTCTAAATACACTTTATAGCTATCCAGGCTTATTACCGATCATCTCCCTGAATGGCTTTGCTCTGCTTCCACCTCTCCTTCTCTGCCACTTGGAACAACAGTGTTCACTATTGCTCGCTCCTTCCTCTGAACCCCCAAAGCAAGCTCTTATTTATAGAGTATTATTACTATTAATTATTTATGGGACAGTAATTATTACTAAGAGTATTTTTCGGGTGCTTTCCATTGCTCTCCTAATAGCCCTGGGATAACTTCCATTTTATAGATGGGAAGATGAAGACAGAACAAGGGACACTCAGAGATAATAAAGGTCCTTTCCTGAGGCCAAAGAGTCAAGTGAGGGCCAAAGCAAGCAGAGGCAGACCAGTGCGGTGGTTGGAAAGCTGATGATCATGTTCATTCACTGCGTTCCCTTTTACAGGTGTGAATGAGAAAAGTAAGGATTTATTCAATCAGGTAGTAGGAACATACATTCCAGTTATATATCACAGGAGGAAGGGGCTGGCAGTTACAGTGACAGAGAGCAACTGCCAGTTGGAAATCCCTCTGATGGTTAAAAATGAGTTTTTGTTTGTTTTATGAGCACAGATTCCAAGTCGTATCCAAAAGTTATATTTGGAACCAAGAACTATTTCATCACTTTGATCTAACTTGGCATTGATATACAAAGAAGGAAACAAAATCAGAGAACCATCCTTTGGGACTGAATTGGCCACTCATCATCGTCAGCACACCTGTGCACAGCCTTTGGTCGCTGCTCGGCTGTGTCGTCCTGGGCACACATCTGGGCTACATTTCCCAGTCTTCTTTGCACTAGGCTGTGTGAGCAGAGGTATGTGCCCCTTCTAAGCCTGGACCATAAGCCTCCCATTCGTGATCCCCACTGTGGACTAAAAGCTGATGACAGTGATCACAGGAATCCTAGAGGCTACACATGACATGATACAACCATTATCACACTACCAAACTATGCCTACAGCAAGCAATCTGGATGACCCACTAGAGACAATTAGATAAGAAAAAAATAAATTCCAATTGTGCTGGAGCCATGACATTTGGGGCCTATGTTACAGCCATTTCACCTACCCAAGTAAATTCATGTGCTGGCTTATGCTTCACTGGGGCCACAGATGCAGCCACATGATGCCTGCCATGAGTTTATGGTCTAGTGAGCCACAGTGTGGCTGACACGGAATTGTCCTGGTGCCTGAAGGCAGGTGTAAAAATCAATCAACCCAAAATTCAGAGCATAATCTGGAGCAGGGGCAGGCAAACATTTTTTTCTAAAAACCAGAAGAGAATAATTATGTTAGGCTTTGCAGGCCATATACAGTCTCTGTGGCACATTCTTCTTTTTTCTTAAATAACTCTTTAAATTTCTAAACAATATTCCTAGCTTGAAAGACCTGCAAAATGGGCCATGATTTAAAAGCAAAGTTAACCTGTGGGATATGGTCCATCAATCTTTGGTCTATACCCTTGGTCTAGAGTTTTTTTTAACCCAAAGGAAGAAAAATATTTCACAATATATGAAAATAACATGAAATTCACATTCAGAGACTATAAATAAAGTTTTATTGGAACACAGCTACATTTATTCATTTACATATTGTCTGTGGCTGCATTTCCCTACTAGGGCAGAGCTGAGTAGTTATGACAGGCACATGGCCCACAAAACCTAAAGTATTTATTTAAAAGTTTGACCCTTTACCAAAAAAGTTTGCCAACCCCAAGTCTCTAACCTCTTCCAAGTCCAAATGCTTTGGTGCCATGCTAAGAATTCAGCACCTATACCAGCCACCAAGGAAGAGGGTCAACCTTCAAAAGATTTCAGAATTTAGTGTTGCACTGTAAAACAGGGTTAAGAACAGCAATTGTTACTGGCTAACTGGGGGTGTTCTGATGAGATGGCCTAGTAAACTGTCAGTGATTTCATCCATCAATGAACTGAATGATCATAGTAATACACTCATCAGGGGGGTTTAGTTGACTTAAACTCATGACAGTTGGGATCCTCCTACATGCCTGCTGTGTTATAAAACAGATGGCAGATCCAAGATCAATCTATTACATAGGATATTTTTATTATTGGGCTATTTTTATTAATGAGAAATGGTGCTGGAACCTTTAAATTCATGCTACAACTTAAATCTTTTTCCCCAGCTTTACTGACGTACTAACACAACTTAATTCTTAAAACAATTCTGCAAGTTAAGTAGCCAGCTTTATGAATGAGCAAACTGAGGTTCAGTGTGAACAAAAGATTTACCCAAAGTCAAAGAACTGAAAAGCTAGAGCTTGGATCTGAGTCTAGATCTGTTTGAATGTGAATCTGATGCTCATTCTGTCTACCATATGGCATATCACACGCTGATACTTCAAAAATTTAAATACACTAGTACATTACTACTGGCCAATGTGCTAGATTCAAGTATTTTTTTTGACAAAGTTCAACCATACTAAAGTATAATATTTATTTTATGCCACACATGGTGCTATGCTTTTCCTATTTAGTCTCTAACTTCTTCCAAGCCTCAGTTTCCTCATCTGTAAAATGGGCTTGGTAATAGAAATTTCAAAGCATTAATGTTGAATTAAATGAGTTCTGGGCATGCAAGAAATTCTTAGTAAGTAGGACCTACAATTAAAAATGACACACTTTATGCTGTCTCAGGTGTTCATGTTTAGGATTTTGTATAAAATGAGTAGTGAGGTTCAATACCTTTAAGACCTCTTCTAGTCAAATCCATATAAGACACAGGTGTTAGGCAACAAGAAGAAAGTATTGAAACAATCAAGCCATTGGATAAAGATATCTTTGGAAGTCCTTTTACAGGAGGGGAATCATGCTGGGGACATCCGCACAATACCTATTTGAACTGTAAGTTTGGAGTGTGTGCTTTGATATTAACACTGGATTATATTGTCTATTTTAAAGAGCATTCAGTGGAAAAAAATCAAGACTAATTTTCTGCAGTGAAATTGGGGAATTTAGATTTAGTCTGAAAACATATTAAACAAAAAAGCTGAAACAGATATTATTAACAACCTGATTTACAGTAATACACATGGACTTCTTCCCTGCTAATATGCTGTTTCTTTTCTATCCCCTATTGAAACCTGTAAGGTACCTAGCACCCTCTTTGTGTTCCCGTCACCTTTGTTATAAAACAATACTTCCTTATAACACCCAACATGCCTGCTTCCCACAGCTAAGATTACATGGGAGGTGGGACACTCTCAAACTTTTTTTGGTACATTGCTGTAACATGCCCTAATTCTGCAGTATATCAACGAGATCCTGTATCCCCTTACTGAATGGCCTACTCATTGAGTTGCCTAAGCTACTGTGACTAAGCTACTTCTCAAGTAGCTGGTTCCCATAGAGACAGAACAGCTATCACACTGTCAGGCATTCATTTCTTTATATGCTGGTAGAGTAAGGCCCAGTCACATGTTCCCTTGACAATGCTCAGGAACACCACGAAGTCTGTGCTCCAAGAAAGAAGGCCTGCCCCTGAACTGCTTGAAGATTTCTCTCCTCAGTGCCCTGAGGGAATGAAAGGGATGCAAATTTCGGATCAGCTTGGTTGTTGTTATTGTTTGGAAGAACCCTTGTTCATTAGTACATTGTTACCAGGCATGATAATCAGATTTGAGAGCCATTTCTGCCTGACTCTAAAGCTCTCTAAAGAGAACATTAAGCAAGCTTTCTTGCATGCTTCAGGCCACAATTCAACATCCTGAGCAATGTGTCTTTAAAAGTCAGCCTGTCAGGAAGGGATGCCTCCTGGCAAAGAGATGAGAGGCTGACCACAAGTGTCCAGCACACAAAAGGCGCCCATAAACATTTAGGAAGAAATCAGGCTCTGGGTGTTTGAGGAGCTTCTGCCCTGACCTGCGCACTGTTGGCTCTAAATCCCCAGCTCTGACCACTTCCCCATGTCTCAGGCTCACCTTTCAACTGCCTCCTTGCCTGGGCCAAAGGATGTCTAACAGGAATCTCAACTTGTCCAACATCAAACTTTCCATTTTCCCTCTGAATTAGCTCTTGTCCAACTCAACAAATATATTATTTGTCTCCTAGTGCTCAGGACAAACACCTGGGAATGATATTTTCCTGCCTCTTTCACTGTCTTCAAGCCCAAATCCTATTTCTCTGCTTGCAAGAGAATCCAGAAACGCATCAGTTCTCTCCATCTCTGCTTCTGGGGCATCAGAGCACTACTGAAACCTCTTCTCTGTCCCCCAACCTCCCTCTCCCACCATTAATATTTCACACACAGCCAGAGTAATCTAAAAATAGAAATCAGATCTGGTCAATCATGTCCTCCCCTTATGTCCGCCAATGCCTTCCTGTGGCCACGCGACTTCCATGTGCAGTGAGACTCACCCTCTTGACCACGGCTGGGAGGCGTCTGCATCTGCCCGCATCTCGGCCCACCTCTGTTGACTCTGCCTTTCCAACACTAAGCTCAGCCACACTGGCCTCTTTGTTCCTCAGACACCACTTTCCTGCCTCTGCCCTTGCTGTTTCCTCTGCTTAGAATACTCTTTCTTCTGACAGTCACATTCCTGATCAGCCTCTTCATTCTGACCTCAGGCTCAAAGTCATACTCAGGAAGACCTTCCCCAACCAGGCTTTCTGAAATTACTTTCTCCCTAACCCCCATCAACTTATTATCAAAGGGTGAGCTTATATTTAAATATCTCAAATCACTCATACTTTAAAGAATATATACATTTGGATTTTGGAAATTACATAGAATAAAACTTTTTATCACAGGTCCTAGAATGAGAAAACAAAATACTGTATGATGAAGCCTCAAAATGCCAATTTGGTTGACACTTTTAAAAATAAAATACAAGGTATTTGTAATGTTTTGTTTAGATATCGTTGAGAATCTGAATGAAAAACTCAAAGCTGCCAGTGGTTTCTAGGTTAGGTGTGAATTCTATGCGTAAACCACTAATTTACAGCCAGAGATTGACAGGGGGTCAGTAGGTCATGAGATGTTTGCCACCTCACTCCAGACTGGCCCTTTTCAGTGTCTAACAGAGCAGAGATCAAGACAACTCTCTTCGCATTGATTTAGCCCTTTGTGAGAAAGCTTTTAAAGATGTGAGATCTTCTGGATAATTTTCAAATGCCAGTTTTCTAAGTGCATGCTGCTTCTAACATGTCTGTGTGAGTTCCAGGGGCCAGCTTTCTTCCTTAGGAGTTAGTTGTTGGGAAATTAAAATGTTAGAAAGATCTCCAAGATTCTTCTACTAACTACACATTGAATTTCAGGTATTAATCTTTGTTTTTTAAGTCATATAGGGATAATAGTATTATTGATGAAAGAAATAATACAAAAAATCCCCAACACAGCTAATATTTATTGAATCCTTATTATGTGCCAGTCCCAAAGTAGAGATGTCCCTTGAATGACTGATTCCATGGCCTTATTTTTTATTATATTTTTGTTAATTGTCTTCTCATAGAAATCTGTTCAACAATAAGAAGGGGCATATCATGTTTTGCAGATATCTAATTTCTGAGTTGAAATTCAAACAGTGGAATATTCTTGTTCTTACAAAGCACATATTTTCAGCCTTTTTTGAATTAAAAATATGTTCAGGGTTATGATAAGGAAAGCTGCAGTGTGAAGCTCAAGTGATAATTTCCCTACTTTCAATGCCAGACTGCACCTACATAGGAGGCATTCAATGTATATTTTTTTGGAATAAATATTTATTGAAAGAATACCTAGATAAAATCTGAGATAAAAAATGATAGCATGCATATTTTATGGGTGTCAATTTTAACACTTAGTTGTGATAATACCTGGAGTCACAAGAATTCAGTCATTAAGGCTCTGAACCAATAGCATCAAGGATTTAAGACTTGTAATACTATTTCTTTAAAGATTACAAAAATGAGAAATATCATATTCACAGAATAATCTCAGAAAATACCTAGAGCTACTTTGAATAACATGGTTTTTATGGGGGGGACAGTTTTATGAAATGACCAAACAATGTATTAAAAAGAAACTCCGTGGTTTCGGGTAAACCTAACTGCAGAGCATAGACACTGAATTCTACTCATGGAAGGTGCCCTGCAACATTCTTCTTTACCTACAACACCAAGGGAAGTATTGCAACAACCCAAGTGTGGATGTGTCTTTTCTATTGTCATTCAGAAGCCCAATTTTACATACCATTCACATCAAGTTAGCCCCACAGCAAAAGTACATATAAAGACATTCATAGCAGGTGCTTTGAAAAGAAACCACTAACACTGCTACTCGCTGAAGACAATAGCAAGTAAACCACTTGTTTGGTTGACTGTTGTGAATAAAAAGAATAAAAGGATAGGGCACATTAAAAAATACAACAGAGAGTCTTTCTATGCCATCTAGATATTTTAATATTTAATCTTAGACTAGCATTCAATTCCTCCTATTCATTGGGATCTGAAATAAGAATGAATTGCAGCAATTTTATCTCATTTCTAAGGACCTAAGAAAAACCCCTTTTGTTCACTTATGTGTTTTTGTCTTACAGATGTGTTTGCCTCTATTAATACAAGTTATTTTCCTTTTTACATTTTAAATTTATTATTTAATATCAAACCACATTCCCATTTAGGCAAAAAATTCAATTCTAGGAAATATTTACTCTAAAGAAATTAAAACCTAATGCCTCTTGGTACTCACCCTCCCGTATCTGTTGGCATAGGATCCAGTAAGCAGGGAGTGGAAAACAATGATCGTCTCGTCCAAGTCCCAGATGAACACCCTCTACAAAGGAAGAACTGAATCAATGTCCCCCCTTGGCTGTGAAATCTGTTACTCAGTTAAGTTTGACATGATGCTTGAAATACGAGACAAATTAAAAACCCTAATTTATTATGTTTTTTTAAAAATACAACTGTTCCAAAGAGCATCTCCCAGCCTTTCTCTACATAATGAGGTACCAGAGGATAATTATATCAGCAATACCAGTATAAATACAGGAAAGAAATAATATGTCTTTTCTGTTGTGAAGTAAGTACTCAGTCTTAGTTCTGAAGAAATGAGAGCGAAGCTAAAATTAGTCTATTAGTTCTGAAACAGAGACGCACAATCAATTAAAAATCAGTTTATCTTTTCCTTACCTCTGCTCTCTGTTCACTAAGAAATGTTCAAATAGCTAATCTTATGTTTTATTCTTATCAAGCCAAGTATTAAAAAGTTGCACATAAGAACTAAAACTTTACATCACTATTCAACTTATGTTAACCTACTGGGCTGGTATCAAACGAATGGGCTCTGTACTGTCCCTGCCTGGTTTTCCTCAGACTATAGATAGTAGCAATGGAAGCAGACACATCACATGTCTCTTGACACACTCTTGGAGTATTCAGCATTGGATCTGAGGAACTCATTTCAAAACGGTCTCTGAGATCCCCTTAGAAGGCCTCCCACGCCTGCTTTTCTTCTTCGTGTTCCCACTCACACCAGTACATATTCATACACATAGGTTCTGCTGGAAAATTTTCATCTTTTCAGCCAAAATAATGTTTTCCACCATTAGATTTCACTATGGTAAAAAACAGTAACTTAATTGCAGCAGATTCAAGGCTCTGAAGTCTACACCCTATAAGGTCTTATTTAATCCCCCCTGCTTTTGAAATCCACCAAAACATGTCTCATAAGGGTGATCACCATTACAGTTTAGAACATTCCAGGTTTTCATTTCTCATCATGTAAGTGTGTCTTTAATTTCAGAGGGGATTTTATGAAGAATTTTTACTATGAAACTTAATTGATATGGCAAGGACCTAAGAGCAATATAAGAGAACGTTCTTCAAACAGGATTACATAATTTACTCTATTTCCTTAGAAAGAAATGAACAGATGCTTTCTACATTGTTAAAATGGCAGAGAAAATAACTGCTTTACTATAATTAATATGAAAGAGACACAAAAATGCTTTACTTATAGTAATATGTAAAAGAAAGAAGTAACAAAACACATGGACACCTTTGGGCACCACCATTGCAGGGACAAACCACCACTTAGCTACTGTCGTCTACTCAGGCATCGGCAACGACATACCTCTAGGTCAGAATCTGGAGGAGGTGAAGGGTTATTGTTTCTTCGGCCCCGTCCACGTGACTTCCCATCTGAACCTCGACGCAACCGATCACAATCTGAATCTTTAATGGGTGTTGATGGGCTGTGGATTGTACTGTACTCTGTAGAAATACAGGAAGGACTTTCATCTCTTTGGTTCGGTCACCATTGTGCCAAGATTAACTTTGTTTTAATTCACAGGGAAGTCTGAAGAGTAAAGCACATTTCATTCTGAAACCTATATTGCCTTTTACTTGTAGTAGTAAATAATTTATGAGATATTTGATAAGACTTGTTTTGAAAGAATGTATGATTAGAAATGCCTAAAATTTAATTGAAGGTGGGTTCAACAGGTTGTATCAAGTCACTTAGATTTTCTTTGTGGTTTCTCCATGATCAGACAATCCTCCCCCACCCCCAACTCCACATCTGCTTCTCTTTTCACTTCACAAATGACAACTGATCATACTCAGCAGTTCACACGTTTGCCTTACCAGTCACTCTCTCACCTACAAAAAGGCTTCTGTTTCAAGGAAAGAAATGCAAAGAAAAAAATCAGCTCTGGACACAGAAAACTGAATCACCAGGCAGATTTTTCTTTGAAAATGTTAATCTCTCTACTTTTCTTTCACTTTATGTGAGAACCAGGGAGAATAAGACAAGGAGAGCAGATATATGGGTAACACCCATGTCTGCGCAATATTCATCACAGGTTCTTCCTTTAGAACCTTAGAACCAAAAATCTCAAATTAGGAAGCACATTAAAATGTCCTCATCTGGATAACTCAGAGAAACCACGGAAATAATACTATGGAAACCACAATATAAAGAACCCCAACCAGGGCAGGGGAATGGCCGGGCAGTGGCCGTGAACTGTGGGATGGGGACTTTTATCCTATTTCCACAGTGAACAAAGAACAATTAATATTCATCCTGCAGGTATGGTTTCTCCCTAGCCCATCCAGTTCACACATCAGACAATTTCTATCTCCCTGAATTCCAGCTATGTGGGTGTGCTGGCTCTCCTCCCAAAACTCTTTGCCAGATTGTTCTAGTAGGGATTGGAATCTCTCAATCAGAGTGATTATTCTGAGATGTTCTTGATGTTACATTTCATCAAACAGAAAACTGGAGAACAGGTCAAGACCTAGTGGCCTTTTTAAATGTACTATTAGCCTCAAGTTTACCAATAAGACCATCCATGTGTCAAACCATATGGTCTCAGTATTCCCTCCAAATTTAAGCCTTCTGAGTCAGGGTCTATAGGAATGGACTTTGACAGACTAAATTCCACTCCTAAATCACATGAAACAGCCATATACTTCCTGTTCAACCTTAAAACCTCAATAGATTTCTACTATTTTTAGATGAGATTTTTGCTTGTCTTCTACCATAACAAGGAAAATAAACATCCTTACATAACTAGTCATGTGATCCTCATACCCAGAAACAACCGTGATGACTTATAAGCCTATTAATTAATTATGGCCACAAATCCAAAACAACTCCATCCAATGGATCAGTTTATATAGTTATTAGAGATACGTTTTCAAGCTAACTCATCTTGTAGAATTGTTAGAATACACTGCTTGCTGGTCAGAGTTAAGCATTCTTGAAATCTACATTAGATCTTTCCTTGCAGAGGCAGATGACTGCATTCTTTCCTCAAGAAGTTCCAAGTCAAGGCATCTTTATTCCATGTTTTATAAAGAATTAGAAGCCCCTAATTATGTATTTTAAAATTATATATTAAAAAAAGTCTGTATATTAAGGAGTTCAGTGGATTCAAAGCTAAGTTTTAAAGAAAATGTCTTGACATTCCTTTTCTTTAAATATCTGCCATCTACATCTCCATGTGGAACCTGGATAGCCACCATTTGAGAGAGAACACACACCAATCTAATAGTTTTAAATAGAACATTTGCTTTGAAATTGGCACAGCTGGCATCTAATGTGACCAGTACTTCAAGTACTTGACCACCAAGTCTGTCTTGAATTGTGAGCTTTCTAGCTTTTGGAAGTTCATATTTGAGAAGAAACTAAAAGACATCAAACAATGTTATCTTACCACATTATGCTTTTTGCCTTGAATTCCAGATAGTTCAGGGTTACCTTTAAATATTCACACACACACACACAAACATATACACCTTTAGAGGCCTCAACTTATTAGAAGGAAGATGAAATTTAAGTGAAGCAAGAGGGTTAAAAAAAAAATCTTCCTTTTTGTTCTGTGAGGTGCAATTAAATGCCTCTACTCTTCTAACCAGTTTTCCTGACTCTAACTTCTCCTTCCCCCTACTAGTGCAAAACAACTCAACAAATAATTTAATCTTCTAATCCACTGATATCTCATGTTTCATTAAAATCCTGTCCAAATTGTTCAACTTTACCCCCACTGAGATAATGGATGTGAAAGTACGCAGAACAGCATTCATTTCATTTAACAAACACTGATTTAATGTCCACACTATTCTAGGCACTGTCCTTGGAGCCTGGAAGCATATGAGGTACCAAGCAGATACGTTTCTTGCTTCCTTGGAGCTTAAAGTTCAGAGGAAGGCACTGATTCATGGACAAAAATGAGAGAGTATGGAACAACACAGAGAGGGTTCTGATGTGGGAAAGATAGAATGCTAGAAGGCCACATAACTCAGATTTACAGGGTCATAGTTGCCTCCTAAAGGTGCAGGACAAAGTTTCCAGTAAAATGGGAATATATCCAAGCAGGCACATGAGCATGTGTGAAGGTAGAAAGAGTATGCTGCAGAACTGAAAAAAAAATCAGTCTGACCTGAATCTATAAAGGAAGAGAACAGAGATGAGGCTGGAATGGCAGGTAAAGAATTCACTATGGGAGCAATACAATCAAACTTACAATTTAGAAAGATGACTGGAGCTCTGTTGTGGCAAAGGTTCTAGGGGCAGGACTGAGAAACGGAGATCAGCCAGGGGGTAACTCAGTAATTGAGGGGAGGGATGGTGGCCCAGGAGCAAGTACTGGGAATAGGGAGACTTAAAGATTTAAAGTGTCCTTAGAGGTGAGGTCAGTAACTAACTGGATAAGATGAGGAAGTCAGGTATGATGCTCATGCCCGCGGTTTCACAACTGGGCAGATTGGAGTATGAAGAATGGGATTTGGAAAGAAGGATGATAGGGGGGAATGTAGGTGAAATTCAGGTTCAGCTGTGTATATACTGAACTTAAAGAGTCTGAGGCATTCCTGATGTCTAGTCATTAGACTGCTAGAGTGCTCTGAAGGTCAGGAAAGGAATGTGGGCTGGATTTAGGTTTGGAAATTGACACCATATAAAATAAAGGAAATGGGTGTAAAGACATGCAGTGTGTGCAAAGTTGGGCAGAGAAAGATGGGTGGGATGTGAGGAGGAAAACCAAGGTCAATGTATTGTAGTGGAAAAAGCATGTCAGGAGAGTGGTTAATAACTTCAGATTAGCCAAGAGGTAAGGTACAATGAAGATCAAATCCAAGAGGATTTACAGTCAAAGAGGTCTTTGATATACTTGCAAAAACACAGATTTGACAAGTATTTAGAAGGTAGATTGGTGGGATAAATATGAGACAGAAGGTAGAAGAGTTAGCAGGGGTTAAAACTCCTACAAGTACTGATAACCCTATAACAGCCAAGTCCAATAACTGTTTTTTAGTCCTTAATCTCACTTGACTTTCTGTGGTTGTGCTGACCACTCACTCCTTTGAATGTATGCATTAGAATAACTGGACTGCCCCTTCTTCTGCCTCTTATCCTAACCCTCATGCTTTTCCTTCTCAGTCCCTGGAGACTTCTTCTGCCCAAAGCTTCAATATCAATGTTCTCTATATTAGGGATACTCAAAGTGCTGACGTGAGAAAAATAAGGAGTTTGCATCAGGATGTTAATTAATGCAATGCTTCCTTCATTAAAAGTCTTGCTAAGATTTAAAAATAAAAATCAGCTAAGGTAAACAGTGTGCTCATGACACACCAGATTACATTCTGAAGCAAATGCCTTATGCTATCATGAACTAAGAATGAATAATTGATGGACAGGCAGCCAGTTGGTGGGCTGTACTTTGAGTAGCAATGCACCAAGTTTCCTCTATGGTCCTCTCATCTCACTAGAAGCTCTCAGTGGTTTGTAGTACCTGTAAGAGGGATTTCAATGATAACCTCCAGGTTGGTGATTCCAAAGATTCACCTCCTGACCTCTTGACCTCTTGACCTGAATATCCCACTGTTTGCTAGACTTCTCTACCTGAATATTCCACACACATCTCAATTACAGTTGTCCCAAACTGAATCTTCCTTCCCTGTTAACAAGTCTGATTAATCATACCCTCCAAAAATGCTTTTATTCTAAGTGCAGGCTTTCATCATTCCTCGACTCAATTCTTGCAACAGGCTATTTTCAAGCTTGCTACCTGCAGCCTTTCACCTATCACTTGTACCACCATGACAGAGAGCTTTAAGCCCTTCAAGGCTCCCAACTTCCAGGGCGGAACAGGAAGGCTACCCTAGGTTTTAGGACACTGAGTTGTATATTTAACTGGTATGTTTCAAATCGTGACTTCACTACTTATTAGTTACTAGTATGACTTGGTGTCAATAGTTTACTTTTCCTATGAGTCAGTTTCATCACCTGTAAAGTTGGAATAAATAAAACTAATATACATATAAATGTACTTAGAACCACGTGTGGCACTAACACCCAAAACATTAATCTTAAAAAAAGTCCCACTGAATCACTCTGACCTTACCTCTAACTGCTCTTTCATTGTCTACACGTCAGATAGATGCACCTGTCCCTCAAAGTGCCACACTGCTTCATGACTTTGCACATACTGTTCCCTTTTCTTAGAATGCCTTCTCTCAACACTTACCCTCTTCCTCCTAAGATGTCTGTGAAATCCATATTAAGCCTAAAGATAAACTATCTTCGTTGTGAATTCTCCCTCAAAATCTCACTTCCCTGTTTTGTGTTTACACTTATCTCTATTATAAAGTTATAAAACCTTTGCAATTATTTATGTTCACAGTGGATAATACTTTGTTTGAATTTTGGGGGGCACATATCTGTCATTCCTGTTCTTGGAGGTCAGATCCTGGTGATATTCATTTGGTATTACGAGAGCACAGTAAGCGTCTAGAGCACAAAGTAGACATTTAATAAATTTGATGATTAAAAGAATGCGTGTTTCTCAACTTTAACTTTTACTCTTAAATATGTGAAGGTTATCTAATTAATTCTAATAGCTGGGCAAAATATTTACAAGTGGGCAATAGCTATAATCATTTTTAAAGCTTTTTAAAAAGTTAAAGTTTACATATTCAATAATAGAATATTAAAATCTACATAAGAATCATTAAAACTCTACATTTATAAGTACTACTGAAGAGTTCCATTAATCCTTTAATATTAAAAAGACTCAGGTGAGTGCATCTAGTTCTTCTTGGCTGCTCTAGTTCTGAGTTCATAACTCCTACTTGAGCCTTATACAAGTTACCTCATTTTTCAGTCCCCAGTCTCCTGGTTTGTCAAATTGAGGACATAGCCTAGGTTTCATAGATGTAAAGTTATATTATCTATGGATGTATAATATTTACCAAATCATCCTAGCTGTTAGTTTTTGGTCTCTCCTTCCTTAAATATTCATTTTCTGACTAATCTATATAGAATACTTTGGGCTACTCCAACCCTCAGAAACCACTAGTGCTTATTGTCTACTGTATCTAATCCAAATGCCTTATCTGATTTTAATAAGTTATCTACTTTCTTATACATATTGCTAATTTTCAAAAGGATTGCATCAATTTAAATTGTGTCAGTTTTACCACAGCTTTACACACATTGCTTGTCATTGTTTTAGAGAAGCTGTTGCTATTTTATTAGGTGGAGAATAGCAGTACATGATTTTAATCGGGAGATATTGGAGATGCTTGCATGTATGTGCTTGAAAATTGTATTTCCTTCTATGAACTGTCTAAATCCTTCACAAAATTTTTATATTCCTTTGATTTATATAAAAGTTTTAACCTCTTTTTCATATTGGCAGAGACAGTTTTCCAAGCATCATCATTCCACAAATTATGCTGATATTTCCTTAAATTATGCTTTCCTTCACAGAAGTCTTTGAGTTTTTTGTAGTCCTGTTGCACAGCCTGAAGATCTGGTTGGGTCCTTGAAGATTTATGGATGAGCATTCACATTTATTCTAAGGATAGCAGGGAATTGATAACTTTATATTATTGGGACTATACATTCCAGTGTTAAACAAAGTAGAATCCAGGGTTCCTGAAGGCTTCCTTCTCTGCTTTGGGAGGATGGCGGCCCTCCTTCTTCATTTGTAAGTCTAACTGAGGTGAGAGACTACTCCCCTGAAACAGAATTACATAGCCAGAGTCCTTCCCAAGAGGAAGCTCTTGCCACATATAGAATCATGTTGGGTTGAGGCCAGGGCAGCTACCATCTCTGGCAGGACCCTGACTCTATGCTAAGACAATACTGGTTACAAAAGGAGGTCAACAGCTTATCCTTACAAAGACTGTCTGCATTTAGGGAACATGAGACATGGTAATCATAATTATATTCTGATAATCAATAATTAGATTCTATTTGCTGCCTTGGGGACAAAAAAAAACAGAGTATATTACTTCACTAAAAACAGGTATTATCATGTTTGAGATTCAATGCTTAAAGTATATGGGACAATCATACAGGTAAGCATGAAAAAGGTGCCAAAGAGCAACTGACAATAAGGTTCCCCTGAACTTTGAGACTCAGAGTCAGCATAACTTTATGTAAGTCATCTTAAAAGGTGGTAAATGAAACCCAAATAGGAAGATTGAAACAATGCAAAGAGGTTAATTCTGATTCCATAAGGAAAGGATATCATGGTTCCCTTGCTATTCCCCATTGGGAGGTAGATATATCAAGCTTGATGCTACTGGTCAGAAGAATCAGACATCCCTTGGGTTTATTTCTGTTAATAGTTTTAAAACTGGTTTTCTAAGGTGTGGGGAGTAGGCGAAACTGCTCTATAAAGCTGAGTCTGATTACTTCAAGGTAAATAAGTAGGACTGCATTTTACACAAGGGATGGGCTCTATAGTCAGTGTATAAGGTGAAAACCACATATATTCAAAATTACCTAGAAATTCTCTCAACTAGCTATAGTGTGAGAAGCAAAGTCAGTGAAGCCGACCAGTGGGACAGTGGGGTACCAGTCACACAAGTACACAGTGAGGCATGCAGCTGACTTGCCCACCCTGTCTTTTTTTTTTTTGGTCTGCAAGCTCTAATATAGAGGTCAGCACATTTTTTGGTAAAGATTCAAATAGTAAATACCTCAGCTGTGTTGTTAGAACACAAAAGCAACCATAGGCAATATGCTAATGAAGGAGTGTGGCTGTGTTTCAATAAAACTTTATTTACAAAACAGATTTGGCTTCTGGGGGCACACAGTTTAGAGATTAGGAAGTAGAGCTGCCAGGACTTGTTAGTAGATTGAACATGAGGAGTAAGAGAAGAAGAATCATGGATTCTAAAGTAATCATGTGTTACTGTGAGATTCAAGTGACTCTGTCATAACTATGACTATCAAGTTATTCAAGTGACTGTCACCTGACTTTGCTAGCTATTATCACTTCTTCAAAAATGTTGCAAATAGTAAATGTTAAAAATTGCATGGTAAAGATAATTTGTGAAACACATTGCTGAACTAATTGGAGAACAAGGCCCAAAACAAGGTGGTTTTTTGGGGAACTGATAATCAGTAGAAAATAAATTTAATATGTACTATTTGAAAGGCCCTGCCCCAGGTGGTAAGGGAGTTGAGCCATCAGGATTATCAAAATGCATCTACCTTGAATATGCAAACAAGGCAAGAAGAGGATATGGTTGGTTTTAGTTTTCTAATGAACACAGTAATTTACCAGGCAAAACAGATTATAGGTTTTCCTGGGGTTGATATAAGCACCAGACACAATACATCTAGGACCTGATTTTTATGTTCTCATCTCCAGCAAAGAGGATGCAGGGACCAAACCTATGAAACTGCTGTAAGACGGACCCTGCTCCAGTGCTGTGGCCTTGGGGACACCTTTTGCCAGGCATTTTGTAGTTGACTGAGTCTGGAGCACACAATCACAAATTACAAGAGCAGGCAAGCACACCAGTGACAAGGACGGTGAGCTAAGCTGTGCTTCTGAGAAAAGAAAAATTCAGAGGACCTGCCATTGTCAAGCCATGCTGTTTACTCCACAGGAAAATTAGGAAATTTAGGTGAAAGGGCAAATGGAAAAGGGGCACATATGCTGTTCACACAGATTACCTAGATTCTCCTTGACTTCCAGTGACCTCCAGCAACTGAATCTGACACATATTCCTTTCCAGGCCTACTTCCAGCCCTTGATAACATTTTCTGAAATGGATGCTCCTCTCCTGAAAGGCCATCCTGGAGAAGGATGCCTGCAATCAACCTCGACAGTCAGAGATCCTCAGAGGTGAAAACTGAAATTCCTGTTATTCTCAAAAATAAAGATATTCCCGTGGCAGCCTAAATGTCATGCTTGGATTCTCATGTGACAGAATGCAGCACCATAGAAAACAAATGTTCCCAGCACAGAAAGCATGTCTCTGCACACAGACATTCAGCTAACTTGACTTTTCTTCCCCAGTAAAAGGAGAACAATGAATGTTGAAAAACTTCATTAAAAAGATCTTAACATATTGTTTCTTTAAAGACAATCTTTGAAACAAATCAATTTAAAACTGCTACGAAACAGGTCATCTTATCCTTGTACCAGGTCTAATCTTCTATTCATGCTTCCCTTCACTGTGGGAGTTTGGCAAATTGATGGGGAGGATTTTTCTTGTCTTTTTAGTTAATGGTCATTAATGCCACATCTATCCTGACAACAGGCTGCAACCTCCGTTATCACTGAGTTTCACTTTTTCTTAGTGTGATCTGTGGAATTCTGACTCAGGAGATACCATTCATGAATGTTTTGGGTCAGAAAGTTTCTATCATTCTTTCTCAAACTTTTGAAAGAAAGGTAAATACGTAATGCTTCCTTCATAAGGAAGTCGTGTCTCAGCCGGTGCCCCTGGTTGGCCAGCATCTGTGTGCCCTGACCTTCAGCTGTTGGTTCAGGTCAGCTGGTACCTGCGCACTGAGCCAGCCCCTCACGGTGTGCGCCCCAAGCAGTCACGGCCTCGCATTCAGATGCGCCCTCCCTTGGTGTAGTGTGGCTTTGCTGTCTTGCATTCTTTATGAACAAGAGGCCTGCATTTTCCCTGGGCACTGGGGCCCACAAATGTAGCCAGTCTGCCTGTGGCTATCATACCAAGCCCCAAGCCGGTGAAGCATGCTTTAGCCCTGGATTGTGTGGTAAGACAGAGTGCCTCCTGTGTGCCAGGCAAGGTGCTGAACACCAGGGATCCAGCCTAGCAAGGCGGCAGTTCCTGCCCTCCCAGAATCTCAGTGCCACCTGTGTGTATTACACAACGCAGTGCAGTATTCAACAGCGTGAGACAGCTTGCCACTCCTTCATGACCAGGGCTACTTCATAGCCACAAGCAAGAAATACAGTTTCTCAGTCACTGAGAAAATAGACACCAATTCTCTACACTCTCTATGCCTGGGCAAGCAGTCTGCCCTGTTTCTTGTTCAGATGGATGAACTAACTTTCCACACCCCTAAAGCCCATCCTTCACTTGGACACGAGACCCCAGCTCTCCCTCACCAACTTCAGCCAAAGTTCCTTTTCTCCTGGATCACTGCATATGCAGAGTCCAAATATATTTCTTGCCTAAAAATATCCCCAACTTCTCTAGTTTCCATTCCATTTCTCTATTACCTTGCAGTGTACAGAAAAACTAAAAGAATGTGCATATGTGCTGCATAAACTTCCTCTCCCCCCACTCTCTTTTGGAGCCACTCTAATTACACTGTTTTCTCCAATGTTCTGCCAACATCCCTTTTGTCAAGATCACCAATGATCCCCACTCAGTCAATCCAATGGTCAAGTCATAATATCCATTTTTCTCAAACTTTGACCAGCATAGCTGCAAGACTTATTTCCCTTGGCCTCTGGAGTACCTCATTCTTGGTTTTGAGGTCCCCAGCTCAGTGCCTGGCTCTCCCCACTCTGTATTTACATTTGCTGCCCTAGTCAACTCATCAAGGCAATAAGCTTTAAATAGCACCCGTGAGAGCTCACAGATTTAGGCCCTAAACCATCCTATGAACACAAGACTTACTTATCCCACAACTTTCTTGTCATTCCCCTCTTGGATTTCTGACAGACATTTCAAACTGAACACATACTAACCAGAAACTCTGATTTCTTCAACACCACCTCCTCTTCCTGCCATTTTCCCATGTCAATAATTGGCAAGTGCACCTTTTCCAGCTGTTTGGGTCAAAACCTGTGGTGTCATCCATGATTCTTCTTTTCTTACTCCTCATGTTCAATCTACTAACAAGACCTGGCAGCTCTACTTCCTAATCTCTAAACTCTGACCCCTTTCACCACCTCCTCCAGCAACCCCAGGCATCCCCTACATGCTCACTCTGTTCTTGGTGCCCTGCTACAGCTTATGCTCTGCCCATCAACCAGACATTCTTTAGATATAATAACATCATGCCACTTTCTGCTTAAACACTTCTCACCTCATTCAAAATAAAATCCAAACCCCCACATGCTCATGTGTCTGGCACTATCAGGCCTCTGCACCTCCCAGCCCGTACCCCCACCCAATATGCTCCAACCACACCAGGCTTCCTGTGGTGTGGCTTGCTAACTCCACCAAGCACAGCCCTGCCTCTGGGCCTTGGTGACTGCTGTTTCCTCTCCCAGGACATACTTCCCCATCTGACAAGATTGCTCTCTGCTCAATTCTTCTGGGATTCTGCTAAAATGTCACCTGGTGGACCATTTGGCTGAAATAGCTTACCTGCCCTAACTGTACTCTCTTTACACACCATCTCGTTCTTCCAAGCACTTCTGACCACCATAAATATTTATATTTATATTTCTTGTCATCTGTGTCCTCTGGTAGGACATAAACTCCCTGCGGGCAGAGACTATTTTGCTCACTGCTGAGTCCCCCACATCTAGATCAGTGTCTGGAGCACAAGAGGCTCAGAACACACCTGCTGTTGAATGAGCTAACAACCTGGCATGTGGAACATCCCTGGCTCCAAAATGCACAGTCCTGTTTATCCCCTTGCAAATTCTGTTTAACAACTCTCTTAAGGAATGTGTCACATGCAAATACTTATCAATGTGCCTCACGCTTGTTCAGGGAGGATCTGACAGGAAGAGAACTCAGACACCCTGGGCTTCTAATTCCATCTTTTGGGCTCATTTACTCCATACAGTGCAGAACCAGGTGGAGGCCTACTCCTTTCCAGTAAAAGTAAGGCCGTACTCAGGTTGAAAAGTCGAGGGTGGATTGATTTGGGCCTCTTCTAGGCTTTGAGATTATTTCTCACACTCCATCTTCCCTCTCCTACCTCACACACCTGACCGGGCCTGACTTGACTTTTCTCAGAAAACTTTACTTCTTAAAGTCAGAAGTTCGCCTTTGCAGTGATGAGCACAAGGATAGGCAGCTCAGCTCTGAGGGGCACCAGCCTAGGGAGGCTGGGCTGCCACCTTCTCCTGGAGGTTGGGGGCCAGAAGGGAGTGACTGTCCAGGACCACGGGGGAGCTGCATGGATTACGAACCTGCACTGACTCCAACATGTAAACTTCTTTCCCTTCAAGGTTTTGGGAAATAATCCACCTGTGGAGGGAGTGGAAATTGCAGGTTTTGTTCCATCTCCACATCCTCCCTAACTTGCAGGATAGAACATGGAAAACTAACAGATGAAGGTTCATGGTAACAGACAACATAACCTACAGATTCAGATAGTAGGATCTGAATGGCTTGGTAACTTGTAATTCATATAATTATCTGGCCTTTATCTGGTCTTCAGTTTTCTCAACAATAAAATGAGGACAGCACCACCATGCAGATTATGCAGGAGCGCACACTAACGTATTTCATACAAACACACTAGCGTTGCTGTCATGTGAAGTGGATGGGCCAGTCACCTATCTGAGCTCAGTTATTTTACCCTTAAATATGATCATAGGTGATCTTCCAGCTCAAAACACTTTCATCCTTCAGTGAAAATTAAATATAGTTTAAGCTTGTTCTGATGGAAATGACACCATTGAGCCCATTGAAAGTTTCTATTTCTTTAGTCTTCCCTGTGCTTTGTCCTTCACTCACTCGCATCTTTCAGTGCTGAGGATGAATTTCACCTGTTAGCATTGTCTCCAGTTTACATGTGGTGTCTCTGTTCCTGCATTTTTCCGGAGCACTTTGCTGCTTCTCCTAGCACACATTTTAAAAAATGTAGCTTTTATTAGGCTTGGCTGGTCGCATAAAATGCTCCTTGAGGACAGGGAATACCCTCTGGCCCTCTGTATCCCCACAGACCTACAAGCACTTTGCAATTAAGAGATGCTCAATGAACAGCTAAAGAGATGTTGAAGTATCATCAAACCCTCATTTACATGTGGCAGTAGAAGAAACTGTGTTTTCTGCCTTTCCTTCAGTTAGGGAATGGTGTAATGCAATTCAATAGCAAGATTAAGAAATAAGTATCAAGAGAAATGTGCTTTCCTCAATAAGTTTTTTCACTATCAAAGCTTAGACAAGGGACCTAATTAGATGAACAAATAGACTGAAACACTAAATGGGAACCTGGAAAGGAAAGAGACTCCACAGAAAGAAAATTCTTAGATATGTAAAGGGAGAACATTTAAAGTATCACAGAGGAGGGAAAATAAAAAAATCTACAGAAATCGGAAATGATGTCAGTGATAGAGAAGATGAATTGGGAGGCATTTTACAATTGGTAACATGCTTTTTTATATAAATTAGCAGAACTGAAATGAGTAACAAGCCTATTAATAAGATGGGACAGGTTTGGGATTCTGAGCAGAGAGGAGATAGAGAGCTGTGTGCTCTTGGGAAGCTAATTATAAGAATCTTGAGGAGGATTTTGTGCACATACTAACCAAAATGGTGATGTCTACAAAGGGGCTTTAATGTAATTTACAAAATAAATGTTTCCTGAGCACACAGAGTAGTTGTGGTGAATTGTTTCTCTGGGCTTTATTCTTATGAAAGAAACAGAATGAAAATGAAATTAATTCTTAATTTTATTTTCTGGATAATTTGTATACTTTCCACAAAAAGAATTTAAGATAACCCACCAAATTTATACACAATAACTATAGTTTTTTTTTAAATGAATGAGTACATTAGAAGAAAAATTGAGGTGGGAAAGGTTAAACAAATTCCAGAGAGAGTGGTCAGCACAGGTCTGCTTGCCCTGAAGGCTGCTGTCATTTTAGGCCAGGACACATAGTTCTCTGGCTCATGGGGTGCAGAAGATGAGACACATCAATTTCTCCACAGAAATATAAATGTTGCTAGCGCAGAGCAGAGATGGAAATGCCTCACAGGCCTGTCCATAGAGAGGATATTGTGTTATGGCAGGACATACCCTCACGGTAAATAAACCAGCAAATCTCACAGTTTTCTTACTTGTAAGGCTGACTATGGACTGACTCCAGATGGCTTTTTTAGTGTCAGAATGCAGACCACTGGAGTGAGGCATCTTGCTTATTTTAAGGGTAAAATTTTAAATATCTAGAAAAAAAGGGGCCATTATGTATCCTTCTGGTAGCTGACAGAAGCAAGTTTATCTTTCAGTTTTAAGAAGCAATGAGGTAACAGGTTATACTAATGAGTTATTTGGAGTGGAGCTATTACTCTTTGCTCAGTTGAGTAGAAACCCCTAGGCTTTGCTATGTTAGCTGTGCTGAAAATAGAAATGACATTCTCTGATGAAAATTAAGAGACCTAACTGGGGAAGATTCCATGTGGAAGGCCACAGCCCTGGAGGAAAGGCCTGTGACAGACCTCAGAAAGCTACTTGGGATCCTCACAGACCTATGAAGTAATTGGCCATCAAGCCTTCAAAGTTATATGCCACAGAGTATGGCTATGAAAATTTTGTACTGGGAGATTTTGAAGTGGGAGTTATGAGTTATCTATCTTGACCAAAAAAAGAAAAAAGAAAAGAAAGAAAAGGAAAAGGACCTCAATAAGACCTTGAATAGAAAAAACTCATTATATTAGATTCTCAGTGAAAATTACCTTATCAGAGGGTAGATGATTTAAAATAAGGAATCTTGATAACTTTATCAGCCATAGACATCTCCCATAAAAACTTGTGTAAAAGAAACCAAAGGCAAGTAAACTTGTTGACTCATGTTATACGGTTAACCAGAGTCAATTAATATTAATTGAATTAATTTTAGAGAATTGCTTTGACTTCTCTATCTGTATTCTACAAACATTACTTCTCCTTCATACAATCACTAAGGTCTCCCAGGTAAATTAACTCCAGGTAAATTAACTCCACAGTCAAGGTCTAGTAACCAAATTAAGAGAGCTCTGTCATCCCTGAAGTATGGCCATTATCTGTACTCTCCAGTACTCTGTGGACAACCTCAAAGAAACTTCTATCATCCTTCTCACGTATTTCAGCCTCTGGTTTAAATCTCCCACAGTCATTCTTACTGGAAGGAAGCTGGTGAACCACACTTCAGGGGCTTTATTCTCTGAAACAATCACAATGCACAGTGCACCACAGTAATAATATTTGAGGGACAAATGCATTGGCTTCCTGAGGCCAAGGATCCTGCCTTTCTTGTCACCTCTATACCCCCAGCACCTGGCACACAGCATTTATAAACACTTGCTGAATGCATAAACAGAAGAAACAAACACTTGAGAGTTTATCAGTAGCGATGCTGGCCACTTACATAACTTCATTCTCACATTCATCCTACACACAAGAGTGGTCTTTGCATTGTATAGAAAACTGGTACACCTGCCCTGAGCAAATAATAGAGCCAGCATCCAAATCTGGGTCAGCTCCACTCCAAGTCCTCAGCCACCATACCAGTTTCTCATTTGAATTCCTAAGGAGTGTAGTGACCAGGAGAAGCTCACAGATATTCCCCAGGGGGCTGAGGGTGGGTGGAGAGGGGCATCCAGCGAAGTATGGGTAGTAAGCACTATACAGGATATTCAATTCTCAGTGAATATTATTGAATCGCAAGGTCAGAAAAGACTTAAAGGAACCCTCATAGCCTTAAACCTGGTATCTTGTGTCCCCAGCTGATCCTTGGGAGCCCAGTAAAGGAAATCCTTCTCTACTGTCAGCAGACAGACATGCTCCCCAGGCAGTGTGGGAAGGGCCACACCACAGTGTGCTGTTTTCCCAGACTGCCACTCCAGCATGACACCAAGGAATGCCACCGATGACAGGCTGTGCTGCTTTGGAAGAATTTAGTCTTTCTGGATCCCTTATTCATAATCAGTAAAATGAAGGTCTTCAGCAAAAGAACCTATATGGTCCATACTGACCTCAAAACTCCAAGCTTGCCTGTTGCCCAATTGCTTCATACTGAAGTAGATTGTGCATATAAGACAAATCAGCTATGTTCTAAATATTGTTAAATCAGTTATTTGAAACTTAGAAATTATGTTTCACAGAAACAATGGTAATGGTAGATATGGTTTCCAAACCAATCCATGATGATCAAGTTAATCAATAATTCAGGCAAATACTACCCATATACAACCTAAAATATTAGAAAATTATAGTCAAATATCAGCAGTTACACAAAAGTGAAAAATGGCAATATCTGAGTTAAATAATGGTACTGAAAATGCAATTTTAATTTCATGAAGAGGTACTTCAGTAAAGTTTCTGAAGGGGTCATATAAATATTTTCAAAAGCTTTGGAAGGTGATTGTACTGGATTAAGACATCTTTCACTTTTAAATGGATGGCTTTCCTTTCTCTTAATATAAGATCATTATCTCTATACTTATTGCTTATCAGCCAGAAGCTGAAAGTGGAGAAATAAAGAGAAAAGAAAAATAAAGAGTTTGTAAGCAAGAGAATGAAGTCCTTGAGAGAGGGTAGGGAAATGATAAAGAGATGCAGAACATGTTCCTAAGCATGTCCATGACAGGTAATTATAAAATAGGACAAAGAGGGAGGGGGATAGCACAGCTTCAGGGAAGTGGATCATAAGAGAAAAAGTGAGCAATTGGTTATTAGATTATCCAAGATATCCACAAACTCATCTTTTTCTACAAACTGATACTGTTCAGGGAGTGCTATAAATATACTACATACAACTTCACTATAATTTCAGACCTACATATTTTGTCAGCAAATAGAGCTCAAACATTTAACACATATTTAACTGAGTATCTCCTCATATATGTCTTTGCTGAACATCATAAATGATTAAAGAAAATGAATACCATGTAGCCACTACTTTTTGGGATTCTTTGTTTACATTTTCATTTTTTTGCAGCTTCAAATCCCAGACACAGTGGTTGCAAGAAGCAGCATGCTTTCCTGATTAAGAACTCAGGCTTGAAGCCAAGCTTCTGGAGGTTAAATCCCAGTGCTGTGACCAGCCTCTCTTTGCTTCCCCCTCTGTAAGATGGGAATAATGAACAACACTACCTAAATCATGGGGCTGGGTGGGAATGAACTAAGTTCATGAATGAACAGTGCTGAGAATGATGTCTGGCACATACTAAGTGCTCAAAAAATACATATTAGCTGCTATTATATTTGTATATAAAATCCACAACAAAAATACCTATTGAATTTTTCCCTTTTTATTAAGGGAAAAATAGGGTGCAGAATACTATGTGAGTATTCATTATCTTTAAGGAAAAAAGCAATAAAGTGTCTATATAGTTGAATGAAAAAAAAAATTAGTAGCCTTCGCAGGTGCTTTCAATGTGTTCATATAAACAAAGTGTATTCCTGGAAGGATACACAAGAAATTCAGCTGAAAGAAATGGAGTAGAGAAGATGAAGGGAATTTTATTCTTCTTTCTAAATCCTTTTGTACTTTGATCATTTTGTTCCATACTCACATATTATTATTCAGTAGACTTTTAAAAAATCATTAAACTTAAAAATTTTCGTCTGTCAAACTAGGAATAACATTGGTAGCTATTTAATCCATCAATCCTACCATTATGTAAAAGTTAATACAAAACTCATCCACTAAACCATCTGATCCCAATTAAATGAGGTGAAGGGATAGCAAACCCTGATTACTTTGTATATTCTTTGTCCAACCATCTCCAATTCACAAATTTAATCAGTAAATACTGATGTCCTCCAGCTTCAACAGGGGCACTTCCTACAGTGACTTGTGTTCATTCCTTAGGACAGATGCTTAATGCTTTGCAGAAACAATGAGTCAATATGCTTGAAAGAAAATAAAGTGATATATTTTTGCGAGGGTTAGTAAACTAATTTATTTATCTCACTAATATATGTTTTCTTATTTTGATTATTTAAATACAAATCATGTTATATGTAAGAAGGAATTACATATTGGAATCCAAGCATACTAAAATGGACTCTCTACGGCACCCTGACTTCTGGCCAACTGAAAAAATGAGTCAAACCAGTAATGAGGCACAAAACAGGCAAATGCTAAAACACTGCATTTTTCACTTCATGGAAACAGTCCAAAATTCAAAGGTAAGGCAACTCATTTATTATATTACATTCCTGACAATATAAAGCAATAAAAGAGAACTTTATTTCCAAGAATCTTATAATCTAATTAAGGTTAACACTGCATATCCTCTCAGAAAAAAATAGAAGAAAACAAATGCCATCAAGACAAACCCAACAACCCCAAGTAAACATCTGTTTTGTTTTCTCACATCTTAATAGCCTGGTTATTTTAGATACAAATATTTGTTTTGCCGACAAATGTTTCCAAAATGTTAGTTAAAATTGTTTCACTGAGTTTATTTTTGAGCTGAGCAAACTGTTAATTTCTCCATAGTCCACAAGCCATCTGTGAAAACGAGCAAGTATGGCCTAGAGATTTTCAGCAAAATGTAGGGATCCAGATGCATACTACCGCACACCTCAGGATCATTTCTACAGTGCACAGAGGTAGGCATACTAGGTAGCACAGATGTGGCCCCAAGTCTGCATGGATAGGAAGACGGCTGGCAGTTTAGTTTAGTTTTTCATCCTGTCACACTGAATTCCTGTGAGAGCTCCGAGTTCTCCTGCAACTTTGCACAAGAATGTTCTTCTGTTTTCAGGTGCTTTGCTCTACTTTCCTGTGCCTTGGCAAGGATCAAAGCAGCAGAGGGAACAAATGGTTTCCCATGCATATTGAATTCCCTCTTATACTGATTTTTCCTCTGTCACTTGAAATTCAATATTGGCAAGATTCCCGTATATCACCTTAACTAGTAAATTGTCTGTATGCAGTCAGAACATGAAAAGGTAGATTTCAACATCAAGTTTTTTTGTAAGAGATCCAAGTGAACTAATTCTTTGAAAAAATAACTTTTCTATGGCATCCATATTCAAATTTATTCCTAATAAATAGCTTTTACTTCACATTAACTTAAAATGTTGTATACACAATTGAGACTCTCTTCTCTCTCCGATTGTTTTATATTATTTAAGAAATACAATGGTCCTTTCATAAGAATTTGGTGTCAACATTCTTAATTTAATAATACCTAACAGTTATCAAGCATTAAAGAGCTATGTGACTCATTTTCCTCATCTGTAAAATGGGGACAAATAGTACCTATGTCATGAGTATGTTAATGAAATTGCAAGTAATGTAATGCAAAGCTCTAAAAACTATGAATGTATTTTTACTATGTATTATTATGATAGCAGTCATAATTATTATGAGATGTTTAAGAGATTTTGGACAAGAATTATATTTTCAAGCAAAATTATTTAAATACAACACAGTAATTGGATTACAAATGAGTGTTCATATTTTGATTATACATATATTAGTCATATGATAAAGAAAAATATTTTTAAGAGAATATCTTAAGTACTCTTGAGAAAAGTCAATTTAAAAAATTTCTTCTTAACAATTACTCCAAGGGGTAAATTATTTCTCACTTTTTTGAAAAAATGAATTCAGTTATATTGGTATTGATATGCCTTAAGATTTTAGGATTCAGCACCAGGAAATAGCATACTCTTTATATGTCAGTGGCTACAAGGTGAGTTTAGATATGGGTATTAAAGGAAAATATCTTTTCCTTACATCTGCTTTGAATATGGAAGAAAATCATTGACTTTGTAAAAGAATTGTTTTTAAAAAGAAATTAAAAGAAATTTAAAAGAAATTTTCTTTTAGAAATTTGATAAAAAATGAAGTCAGTCATTTAAAATTTAAAGTAACCATGTATTTGTGATCCTGTGTTAAGTTTTAGATTTGAATAAGTAAAAAAAAAGAGTTGTCTCTGATCAAAATTTCCTTTTATAGAGAGTGGAATTTGAATTTACCATGGAATATTCTTTTTCTCAGACACTAAACACAATCTCTACAATAGAAAGCCATTTAATTGGGAAGATGTGAATAACTGGGCAATTGTAGCAAATGATATATATATACTATACATCAAAGTTCTAAGATTTTTCCTCCAATATAATGTTTATAAATATATACCTTTTGAAAAGGGACAGTTTCAATGATAATGGAAATAAAAATATTTTGAACTAAATTAAAATCAACAAAACCATCAAATTTTGTGAGATGCAAAAAAAGCAATGCTTAGAGGGAACTTTATAGCATCAACTGTGTATATTAGAAAAGAGATTTAAAATCAATAATATAAGCTTCAACCCCTAGGAAACTGAAACATGAAGAGTAAGTTAAACCAAAAGTAAGCAGAAGAAATAATAAAACTCAGAGATAGCAATGAAGTTGAAAACAGGAAAACAGAAAAAAATCAATAAAGCCAAAGTTGGCTCTTTGAAGAGATAATGAAATAAAACCTCTGGTCAGGCTAACCATGACAAAAAAAGAGAAGACACAAATTATCACTATCAGAAATTAAAGGGGCCATCACTAATTATCCCATGGACATTGAAAGGATAATAAAAGACTATATTGAACAACTCTATGCCCACACATTTTATAACCTAGATGATATTGACCATTCCCTGAAAGATATTCTACTAAAACTGACACAAGAAGTAGTAATCAGAATAGGCTTATATCTATTAAAGAAACTGAATCAATAATTAATCTTCTACAACAGAAAACACTGGTGAATTCTACCAAATATTCAGAGAACAAATGATACTAATAAACAGAAGAAGAGGGATCATTTCCTAACAAGTCTATGAGGTCATCAGCATTATACCAAACCCAGACAAAGCCATTATAATAAATGAAAATCACAGACCAACATATCTCATGAACATAGACGTAAAGATCTATGAAATAGCAAAATTGAATCTAACAATGTATAAGAAGAATTATATACCATGCCAAAATGGGATTTATTCCAGGTATGAAAAGATGGTTAAATCACAACAGTCTGAAGAAGAAAAATCATATGATCATGTCAACAGATGTAGAAAAAGCATTTGGCACAATCCAATATCCATTCACAATACAAACTCTCAGCAAACTAGGAATAGAGGAGAACTTCCTCAAGTTGACAAAAAAGAAAAATCTACAGAGAACCTATATCTAACATCATACTTAATGGTGATAAACTAGATGATTTTTCTTTAAGATTGGGAACAAGGCACTTACCACTCCTGTTCAACATTGTACTGGAAGTCCTAGCTAATGCAATAAGACAAGAAAAGGAAATAAAAGATATTCAAATTGGGAAGGAATACATAAAACTGTCTTTTCTTGATTGTATATGTAAAAAAATCCAAAGAACCAACATAAAAAGTCCTGGGAATAATAAGTGATTATAACAGGGTTGTAGGATACAAGAATAATACCTAAAAGTCAACTGTTTTCCTGTATATCAGCAATGAGCAGCTGGAATTTGAAATTAAAAACATAATACCATTTATATTAGTATATTACATACATATATATGTGATATATATATGATGTACAAGAGCTATATGAAGAAAAGTACAGAACTTTGATGAAAGAAATCAAAATCTAAATGAATGAGGAGATACTCCATGTACATAGATAAGAAGATTCAACATTGTTGAGATTCAGTATTTTCAGTCCTTTCCAACTTGCTCTATAGATTCAATTCAATCCCAAACAAAATCCCAGTTACTTGGATATTGACAAGCTGATTCTAAATTTTATACCGAAAGGCAAAAGACCCAGAATAGACAACACAACACTTAAGAAGAACAAAGTCAGAGGTCTGACACTACCCAAAGTAAGACTTAGTACAAATCTTCAGTAATTAAGACAGTGTGGTAATGGCAAAAGAACAGATGAATAGATCAAGGGACCAGAATAGAGAGCACAGAATTAGACTCAAACAAATATAGCCAACTGGCCATTGACAAAGGAGTGAAGTCAATTAAGTAAAGATAGGTTTTTCAACAAAGGTGCTACAACTAGGCATCCACATGCAAAACAGTAAGTGTAGACATAGACCTTACACTCTTCAAAAAAATTAACCCCAAATGGATCATAGATCTAAATTTAAAATGCAAAACTAAGAAATTTCTAGATCAAAACATAGGAGGGAAAAAAAAGAATATTCTATGAAAGAAAAATAGATAAGTTGGATTTCATTCAAATTAAAAACTCCTGCTCTTCAAAAGACACAGTTAAGAGTTCTTTTCCTCCCTGCCTGTTTGAAGATCCACCAGCATCATGAAAGACAAAATAACTATATGGGCCACAAAGTTCATGATCAACTGACTACTTCAGCAGAAACAAAGGGTCATTGATGTCCTTCACCCTAGGAAGGAAACTGTACCTAAGACAGAATTTCTCAAAAAACTAGCCAAAATCTACAAGACCACACCAGATGTCATCTTTGGTTTTGGACTCAGAACTCATTTTGGTGGTGACAGGATAACTGGCTTTGGCAAGATTTATGATTCTTTGGATTATGCAAAGAAAAATGAACCCAAACATAGACTTGCAAAACATGGACTGTATAAGAAGAAAAAGACCTCAAGAAAACAGTGAAAGGAATGCCAGAACAGAATGAAGAAAGTCAGGGGGACTGAAAAGGCCATTGTTGGTGCTGGCAAAAAGTGAGCTGGAGATTGGACAACAGAAGAAGTAAAGATTCTGTAGTGACTTTATTTGTGCTGATTGTGCAGATTTTTCATGAGAGGATTAATAAACTAAGTACTTTTACATGAAAAAAAAAAGATGCTGTTAAGAGAATAAAAAGATAAACCACAGACTGGAAAAAAGTATATGCAAAACACAGACCTGAGAAGGGACTTCTAACCAAAATATACAAAGAGCTCTTAAAACTCAATAATAAAACAACCTGATTAAAAAGTAGGCAGAAGAGCTTGACACCTCACCAAAGAAGATATGCTGATGGAAAATAGGCATATTAAAAGATACTGAACATTGTATTTCATTAGGAAATACAAATTAAAACAACTAGATCACCTATTAGAATCACCAAAATCTGAAATACTGACATCAATGCTGATGAGAATGTGGAGCAACAGGACTCTCATTCCTTGGCTGGTAGGAATGTAAAACCACATAGAACTTTGGAAGACAATTTGGCAGTTTCTTATAAAATCCAGCAATCACACTCCTAGGTTTTTACCCAAATGAGTTGAAAACTTATGTCTATATAAAAACCTGCCCACAAATGTCTATAGTAGCTTTATGTATAATTGTTGAAATTGGAAGCAACAAAGACGTCCTTCAGTTGGGAGAAGGAAGCTGGCACTGCTAGCTGAAGAGTACGCATGATTTTTTTGAATCTAATAACTGAATTAAAATGTTGCTGAATGGCCAGAAAAGCCTCACTGAATTTCTGAAGATAGAAGGATTCTTATATGTCTTCAGATTATATAAATTTTATTTCATTAAGATAGTCAAAACATAGCTAATGAACTCACTTTTAAAAATGAATGCCAAGGATTTGGAAGTTGCTAAGAGAGTAGATCTTAAGTGTTCTCATTACAAGAAAAAAATTTTGTAACTATATGTTGATGTATGTTAACTACACTTATTATGGTGATCATTTTACAGTATATACAAATACTGAATCATGTTGTACATGTGAAACTGATACAATGTTTTATGTCAATTATACCTCAATGAAAAATAAAAATGAATACAAAGGCACACAGTTTTTAGTTTCTAAAATGAATTAAAAATTTGAGATTAAACTTGCCTGTTTGTTATTTTTATATTACACATTTATCCAAAGAATATAGCTTTAATATTTAATTATAAACACATTAAAATAATTTAACATAAGATTCATGAGGAGGCACGTGCATAATATCTAGACTAAAAAGATACCTATTCTTCATATAACTTTAAAAATACACAGTAAAAAAGACAAACGATCCTTTACATGTCCCAAAAGAAACCTTACAGTGTTATCTTATATGTTCATATGACATATGACATAACAATTCAATGAATGATACAAGAGCAAATATCATAAAATGTGGGAGAAGCACACATGCTGTGCACTCATATGTACTTCATAATTCCAGGAAACTGAAAGGCAGAGAAACCTAGTCATACATAAGATCAACTAATGACTAGAGACTAACTTTCCAGTATTCAAAAACACTGTCTTTAAACCCAAAAGACTATTAAAAGAAAACAAACCACTTGAAATTATTTCAACAAAAAATAAACATTTTTACTATTTTTTTCTAAACAAAAACATTAGGTTATATGTGGTAAATCATTCTCTCTAAATCTTTAGTTTAGTGACTGTATCTACTTTACTATAAAAGCTTCTTTTTCATCAAGTCTATAATTGTACATATGACTAGTAAGAATGGAAAGTTAACACAAAATCTTAGGCTGAATGTGCAATCTAACTGCAAATGTTCAAAACAAAAAACAAAACAAAACAGTCTTCCTTGAATTTTTAAAGTAATCTGTACTTGTTTTCCAATGTGGAATATCACTGACATTTTCACTTCTAAATATTCAATACAAGGCTGATTCATACACACTCATTTTAGTGGGAAGTGGGGAATATAAGAAATCCAAAAAATATTTTTTTTCCCCAGTTCAATTCATTCATATAGCCATAAAGATATTGCAATTGAAATAAGAACCTAAAACATTAAGCATTTATTCAAATGAAATATAAAGTAGATCATTCCATTTTAAAATAAAATCATTACCACCTTTTGAAAAGTACCATTTCACATTGTTTTCTATGTAGTAATGGTTTTGTGCTCAGTCATCCACACTTTTTCATATGTCATCCCTTTTACAAATAAAATTCACTTAGAACAACATCAAGTTTCAGAGACAATCTTTTATGGTACGACCAACTGATCTTTTTTTAAAAGCTCTAATCCTTAATTTAAGAAACATGATTAAGTCTTCACCTGTTTTATATTGTACTCTTCACAGCCAAAATGTCATAAAGTAAAATTATTCTGCTATCTTCTTCCCTCATTTTATTATTCCACAGGCCCTAAAGAGGTTTTCTATCCTTCATTCACATAGCTATCCTCATTTCCAAACCTTATTTATTAGTTCTCAAGAAGCTTGCATGACCCATATGGTTCATGTGAAAACACAGTATCTCCCTAAAATGGGGACAAGCCACTCTTCCCTCATGATGCCTAAATGAAGCTTACGGAAGTAGAGAGGGAAATTCCACAATAACTTCTACAGTAAATTCAATACTTTCAATAATGAAGTTTATTTTGAGTGTGATTATATAGATGTGAAATCTAAGTAAGAGGAGAGAGAGATGTATGCTAGGTTATATGAATACTGCATTTATACATGTAAACTGAGTGAAGACTATTACATCAAGCTAGTTATTTTAAATAAAGGTAAGGGAATGATGAACAAAGATAAAAATGTTTAGAGCTGAGATGTATGGCAGAAAAAGTATTTGTAATTAGTTGGAATACAAGTTTAGGAATGATCTAACTTCCTAAGACTGTGTTTGCATGCATTGATGAGAAAAATGTGAAATCCTAAAAACTTAAAGGAGTTTTGCAGGGCTCATCTGCTAACATTTACAAGGTAAGCCTAGTCAAAATAATCAAAATTTAAATTAGCATCATTTACAT
Source organism: Manis javanica (assembly GCF_040802235.1). Taxonomy (NCBI): domain Eukaryota; kingdom Metazoa; phylum Chordata; class Mammalia; order Pholidota; family Manidae; genus Manis; species Manis javanica. The sequence continues at coordinate 159,172,511 of NC_133157.1, forward strand.
AATTTTTGTGTGTGTGATTTCTGATAAACAGCAAAACTACCAAACTGAGCACAAAGTCACAGATGTGTCTCTCAATGTAAGACCATTTTACTCTGACTTGTAACAAAGAGCAGATCTTGGCTCTAAGAATAAAAGGCAAGAAGAACACTCTGCCTGTTAAATAACAGTTCATCTCATAATCCATGAAAGGAAAGACTACATACATAAAAAGTTAAGAAAAAGAGGTGAGAGGTATGAGAAAAAAATCTAAGAAATGTAGGTAAAGACTAAATTAATCTGAAGAGTTCCAGAAAGAACTAATGAGAGGAAGAAATATCAAAAACACAGTAGGAAAATTTGCAGAGATAGACTTTCATTGAAAGGGCCCATGGAGGGCTGTGCAGAAGTATGAAAACTGCTCATTCTCAGATATTGTTATGAAATTCATAGTAGGCTATGAACAGGAAAGGGTGAGCCAGGGGAATCACTGTTTTCCATGATCAATTCTTTCATGCAATTTGATTTTTTTGGAAAAATATTTAATGATGATAAACATTTAATCTGAAGTGAAATAATCTATTTTCATATTAAATAGAGCAAGTAATCAATAATTATAGTTAATAATCATAGCAATACCTTTACAGTAATGCATCTTAGAAGCTATACATGTATCTTGAGTATGCTTATAATAAAATTTCCATTTCATGTGCTTTTGAAGTTACACACTTCATACAAAGATTTTTAAGAAGATTAAAAATAGAAAGTTCATCCCAGATTATGCTGTTTGACTTATACTTAGGTCTTGCCAAAACTTGCAAAACTCTTCAACCATTGCATGAATATATGCTTGTAGAAAAATGCATTTAATCTACCAGAAATACAGCCTATAGGACTAATAAAGTGCACGTAATTACCTGCTGTGGGATCTGTAACTGCTTGGCTGGTGATGCCAGACGGTGGTTCCTGAAGCTGGTAAGTGGCATTTGTGGATGGCGTTGTTGGGCTGGTGTTGCTGCTCGTCATATAATGTGCTGGATATGGCGAGCTGTTATAATACTGTGCGTACTGACCCTGGCCGAAACTGGGATAAGATGGGTAGTCCTGCAAATCAAACCACACGAGAATAATCTGTCAGCATCCTGCTGCTTACTGATAACTTTTCCAAGTATGACTAAATATATGTGTGTTTCTGTGTCTTCTCTCAATTCACAAAGGAGCACACAAGCATATGCTGACTGAAGTGCTTAGACTTGCAAGCAAATTTTATGTAAGATCAGAAACACTCTTCATATCTCTTCTTTTCCATGATGCATTACTAGGTAAAATTAAACCAATACGAAAACCAAAAAACTCACCATATGAGACTGTTAGAAGGGACTTTTAGAAGAAAAAATATATATTAAGAGGCTTAGGTAAGCTCTCACTTATAGTGTAATATAAACAGATCTTTCTTTATATAAGAAAATCATCTGTTGCATTTAATTTTTTTTCTGAAGTTAAATTGGCTCTTAAAATTACCTGCTGTGAACTGTTAAATCCAGAGGAATTTGTGAGTGAATTATTCCCTGTATATAATCCTGATGATGTTGTAAAACTGCTACCTAAAAAAAATGGAAAGAAACATGGTTGACTGAACTTTGCAGAATAATGTGCCTATAGGAAATTATTATTTAGATAAAGCAAAGTTAGGTTATTATTATTTAGATACAGCAAATGCATCTGGTTTTTCTTCAAAACCAGAATCCACTGCCATGGCAAAAATTCTGTTCTCTTAAAATGGCTGACAAGTTTAGTTCCACTATATTACTAACAATTAAAGAGTAAAGAGGTTTAAACTTCTAAGGACGTGAATAACTCATATAAACTACAGGCAAAATCAGACATTTGTGCAAAAACATTAGACATGAGCTTTCTATTTTTATTTGTAAAACAAGGATTTTTTTATATCTTTACATTAAATGTGCTTAATGTAAAATGATGAGATAGAACTCAAACTACAGGCAAAATTAGACATCTGTGTAGAAACATTAGACAGCTTTCCATTTTAATTTGTAAAACACACAAGGATTTTTTATATCTTTATATTATATGTGCTTAATGTAAAATGATGAGATCAGATTAGATGATCTTTAGAGTTCTTGCAAAGTCAAAATCTATGATGCTACTATAAAGAACTTAAAATGCTTTCAGGCTTGTGCTTGGCATTATAAGAGCCCATTGAAAAAACTGATTATTTTATTTTACAGAAGAAAAAATGTTAGCACTTGAATTATTCGATTAAAAAAGGTCAAAGAGGAAGATAATCAATGTTTGATGTTTTACATGTCTAGGAAACACTGTATTTATTGAAGGTCTGAATATGTTCAACAACAAACACCCTCGGATATAAACATACGAGCACATCTTAGTTCCTTCCTCCACTTAATAAACTATCTTATTGTTTAATTATGCAAAGCAACAATATACTATTTTTGTTAATTTTACTGGCAAAGATTTTTGGAAAGACAATATCGTGGGTTGGCAAATGTGGAAAAAAAATGTCATTCATCGCCGCAAAACAGGAATTTAAATAGCACAATCTTTCCATTGGACTAGTCTGTCAATGACTAAGAAATTTTGTATATCATTTAACCCAGCCAGATATTTACTCTAAGGAAAAAAAGTAGGGATTTATACAAGGAAATAGTTAGTAAAGATGTTCTTCAGTGTTGTTTCTAATAACAAAACATAGAAAGCATCCCCAAATAGGTGTTATTCAGAAAATGGAGCACTATGAAGCTGCTGAAAGAGTATTATAATGGTGTATAATGACCTCGGGAAAATGTTCATACTATATTATTAAAGTAAAAACTAAAATACCAAAAAATGTTTTTGGTGATCTCACTCAAAATATTTTTAAAAGCATAAAACATTTTAAAAAGCACAGAAATCTCAGAAATGTTATTTATGGAGGAGTACAATCATTAGTCTCATAATATTCATGAAGCCAATGCACATTTAAAAATTTTCTACTCAGAACCTGTGCTGTTTCTATAAATAGAAAGACCATTTTTAAAAATTTTAATTTTATGGCAAATGAGTGGTATAGGCAATAAATGTAGGGGGGAAGTTTCATCGCGAACCAGCTATTCACAGATTCCTTCACGTATGATGCGACAGTCAGTATGTGTCAATTATTTACTTACTACCGAACATTTAAATGCTGGCTGATGAGTCAGAAAACATAGTTTCCAGTTCATCACTTATGAGCTGTTTGGACTTTGGACAAATCATCTACTCTAAGATATAACTTCCTTATCTGCAAAAACTCTTAAACAGCTCAAATGAGGCAATGTTTTAGAAAGCCCAAAGAACTATCTACAATATCACACAAATGTTAGGAACTATTAGTTTCTTCCAGTAAACATTTCTAAAATTTCTCAGTATATTTATGTATGTCTTCCCCTTTCTACTTTTCCAAACCAGATAAATACAGCAGTCTCTTTGCTTATCTAAAATTTTTTTCCTATTTATCAAGCATAACTTTGAAAACTTGATCCAAGGATTTGTTATTTTTATTAAGAAGGGAAAATATTTCCAAAGATGGTTTCAAATTTAGTTATCACACAGATTAAATTTGAGTTTCTTAATTTTTATCTTTAGGGAATACTCACTGTTCAAAGTTCCCAGAACACCTGTCACAGATAAGAAGAGAGCTCTCACACTAATATTTATTCCACTGTGAGCACTTGGGTCTCGTGAGACCAGCTTCCCATATAAATGCTCATTTGCATGTGGCAATCACATACTTATTAAACATGTATTAAATTCTGGGCCCATGGTGATAATTACAAGGGGATAAAAAGATGACTAAGACATAGTTGTGGATCTCGCAGGACTTACCAGATTGACATCAGTTTTATAATTGGACTTCACGGGCATATGACTCACAGTTGATGTATTGGTAGATCAGCAAATAATTAATATTAATATTATATATAAAGCAAAGCAAACTTATAATGAGCATGTAAAAAACTTCCTGAACATACATTTTAAATTTCTTTTGGATGATATCAACATGAATATCAATGTATTTTTTAACTATTATATACACTTGATAGGAAAAATTACTTTGGGTTATAACTTGTTATTTCCATTTAAACTACACAGCTTTAGGTTATGACTTGCTACTTTCATTTATACTACACATTTTTGAACAGTAAATACTAACCTCAGTAATCCCTAACCACTAAGAAAATGAATAATATACAGAAAATATACTTTTTAAGTGGACGTTTTCATTCCATAAGTTATTCCTTGGAACAAAGTAGAAAAAGGCATGGAAGCTATACTGGCACACAGAGGCCACTGAGGTATGAGGTATGCCCAAGTAAATCACAGTTCAGTACTCTAAATGGTACCCAAGTGACTTTCCAGACCTAACGCTACTTCTAAGACTGTACAATAGCTGGACTTCAACGTAAGTTATACTCATTTACTGGCTGACTACAGGCTGAGATTCCATTCCATTTAGTATGCTAGAGCAGGAGCTTAATGGCACTCCAGTGGCCTAGGACACTGAATGCAACTTCCAAAAGGATCTAACTTACTTCAGGATGAGGTGCATATATTAGGGAATCAGGCTCAGGCAATATCAATGCTTCATCACCAGAATCAGTTTTGCAGGGCCACCCCACCAGCCTTCATGGAAGACTTAAAGAAAGAGAACTCTAATTTAGTCTAGCCACCAGCCCTGGATTTCTGCCACAGCCTCCTTTCCACTTCCCTGCCCACCCACACCTGGTTCCTTCAGTTCACCTGCCACAAAGGCACGGAAACGGTTGCTCTAATGTGCGTATCTTTTCACTCCCCTCCTTACAAAGGTAACTGTTAGAGGCTCCCTATTGCCCTTAGGAGAGAATTTAAACTCATTACCAGGACTTTGTTAGCCCTGGTCTGGCTCCAGCTTCTCTCTTGGATTTCTTTGGTCTCTTCCCAGTAACTCCAACTGCATGCATCCCCTTAATTTCAGGGAGGCAATGCGCAGTTCTCAAGGCTACTCTTTGCACTTGACTTCCTCCCATTGTATCCTGGCTAATTTCTAATCAATGTCACAATTCAGCATGAACTAGAAAGCCTTTTCCTCAGAAAAAAACCTTCCTGAATTCCTCTTCTCTTTCCTCCTAAAGCTGGGTACTGACTCTACCTATGAATGATATGCATATACTATATACATAGAGCTATTATGTACATATTAACATGTATACTCATGACTTACTAGTCAGTATTTAAGCTAATTAGCATCAATTAATCAGTAATCAGTTAAGCAGTTAACACAAATTAACAAATACTAATTATATTTAAACTAATTAGTCCTTTCCCTATCAAGTGGGCTTAAAAGAAACCTTAGAGCTTATTAAATAACTAGACATTTATAGTCAACTTATACAAATATCCCCAGCATTTGTGTATTAGACAAATTATACAATTTACAATACAAGTTATACATATTATAATAACACTAAAAATAGATAACATCCTTTGAGTACTTACTATACATTAGGGGTATGTTCACCTTTCACATGCTTATCTGTACTCCACAACAACTCAGCACTGTAGCAAGCATCAATATTCCCATTTTTTAGGTAAGAAAACAGAGGGTTAAGACAATACAACTTCCCATGGGGTACAAGTGAAATTCAAACATAGCTCTGTCTTGTTTCAAAGTCTATACAATGTTCTCTCATGCCCTCTTAACCTATTCTATATTGCCTTATGAAATTCACTAAAGTTTTCTTTTCTATAGGATTAAGAAAAATTTATTGGAAGTAAAATAGAAGTGACAAGAATAAATAACTGTACTTAAAATTTATTGACTGGTAACTCTTAGCCAGGCCCACATAAAGTATTTTATATTTTATAGCTCACTGAGCCCTCACAACACCCATGAGGTACATACTATTATATCCCATTTTACAGATGAACAAACTGTCCAAGATTATAAATAAATATGATAGACCTGGGATTCAATTCCAGGCCAGCTGGCTCCAGAGTTGAAGCTCTTAATCTCCATAGCATACTTCCTCTCAAAGTAAGTAGGGTTTTTTTTTTTTTTTGCATACACATTTTTTTTGAACCAACATATTCAACATATGGCTAATAAATGACCACAGAATTATCAGAAGGTGCTTTTTAAAAGGCACATATCTGGGCTCCTCTTCACAGAGAGGAATCACCGTGTTGTTGAGGCAGGAGCAGGAGGGTGTGCTCTGAAAGTCCTCAGGTTTGCCAAACACTTATATAGGACCTAGTTTTTAGTACCACTATGTTTTATTTAGTACCAATTCAGTAGGTGTTTCAGCAACTGCTTAAAAAACATGTAACCAGTACAAGCTTTCTTTTTCTACTAAGAAAGTAATCACACTCATCAAGCATTCATGGAATGGAAGTTTCTTCAAGCTATTGTCGGGGTTTGATCCTTAAACTGGGCTAAAGCTTATAGGGAGTAGAGGGCCCCTCTTTGATAGTGAACCTGATGCAGCTCTGGTGCCAATACTATCAGATGCGTCTCCGTGAAGCTGAGAGCACCACAAAGCAAATGCAAAACAGCAATGGCGACGCTCCCCAGAAAGCTTAGCTGCTAAACCCACGTCCTGCTCTCTGCCACCCAGCAGCTGCCGCACACCAGACTCGAACGTGGACATTATAAAGGAGAAAGGGCAAGATATAACCAGGAAAAACAGGCTTCTTTCTCCATTAGGATCAAGTCACTGGAGTAAACTGTAAGATTTATATTACAGATCTGAGTTGTTTATATAATCTTACGAAGTTGAGTGATTTATAAGAGTCTTCACTTACAATTTTAGGTCACAGAGTGAAGCTTAGTATTAAGAATCCCTTCACCAAAACAATAGAGAAGTATTTTCCTTCTTCAAGACAAATGACTTTACATGAAAAATCACCTCTAGATACATTAAAAACAAACTCTTATAAATGCAAAGATACATATACTTATGTACCTGGGCCTGAAGATGGGAGTTGGGGTCTGGGGTGGGGAGTTTGGGACGGATGTGCTGAGGACAGGACTATGCTCCCACCCAGAGCCCACTGGATTAACATTGTGGGGCCACTGTTAGCCTGAAAACTCTTCTTGCACCTTTTATTTAATGCTTCCGTCTATTCTATCAGTCCCATGCCACATCCTTCAAGGCCTAGCTTAAGTCCTTTCTTTCCTGACTATTCCTCTCTGCGCAGATTTCACCTTCTGGTAATTCTAGCTACAAATAACTGATATCATAAACAACCTCATTACAACAATACTAAACAAGCCCTCGTCAGTCTTGTTTTCATCCTACCATAAGTTACTTCAGTTTGTGTGTCACATTTACCCTGCCCGCCTTAGTTAGAGATGGATAAACTGTATCTGACGCAAGCCTCTGATGGGTCTCATCTAGGTTCAAGAGTGAGACAGAACTGGGGCTTGAGAATTCAGTCCATTGTGGTAAGTGATAAAAGGGGTCTGGCGAGAATAAGACCAACATAAAGAATCAGATTAGGGACAGGAGGAAGCATTTCTATAACTTTTTATTTTTTGGTGGTGATGGGCAGTTTGGAAGGGAGACTTGAAGGCCAACTGGTATCAGGAGAGAAAAATCTCTCTCAACATCCTCTTTGTTCAGCAATGAAAAAGAGAATAAAGAAAGGAAAAACAAATATGAATTATGTTATTTCTCAGATCTAGAGGGCACACACTTTGCTGTTTGGTAAACTAGATGGTGTAAGAAGGCTTATCTTAAAAAAATCACAATCACTAGTTTTAAATTAAAATTAAATGCAGAACCTATAAGTACCTTCTGGAAGGATTTAAAATAGTTCTGGGATTTAAAATATATCTCGATCTGGGCAATAGTTATAGGAATGTATATACATATCAAAATTCATCAAGCTGTACTCTAAGATTTGTGCATTTTATTGTGTGTACCTTAATTAAAAAATTAAGAAAAACTAAATATTTCTGAGTCTCCAGAAAGAAAACCCACCAAAGTTTTACATCAAATGAAATCTTAAATTGTCTATCATATATTTTGAACAGCTCATAAAATCTCACTGAGTGTAGATCTGAGCACCATAGACTTCAGAGATGGTACAAGGATGTCACATTTGTATATCACATGGGCATCCTAACAGAGCACTGACTTTTGGTATGATACAGGCCTCCTGAGAGGCTGACTATGTCAGCTCAGATATTGTAGTATTGTCGATATATTAATGAAAATTAGAGACTTACTTGCATGTGAAAAATTTCAAATTCAGAATGCAATAACTCCCATGTGTTAGGGGACATTTATTTATATTTCAGTATTTCCACATCTGTTTCCTCAGGTTATTTCCCATATAAGTACACGAGGTAGCTGAGGCAGGATTCTTGTCATTTTCTATGTCTCAGAGAGAATGGTAATTTCCTTGTCCAAGGATTCCCAGCTAGTGAACGATCATTATTCTCACTTCTAGGACACTGTTTTCTACTCTACCATGCTGAATCTGCCTTTTAGATTTTCTGATTCAGTTACATCAAAAGTGAATTGTATATTATGAAATGTGGTATTAATTTTTGTCACAAGCATCACAGACACACACAGGGTAGAGACAAGTCCCCTGATAAATTTAATAAATATATTTGGAAGCAAACTATCTCACTTCTAAAAGACTTCTTCATTGTAACTCACTTTTAGGCTAGTAAATAATTTTAGAAGTAAATTATATAAAGTTGCCCAGGATAGCGTATCACAAAGATTTTACTTTCTTCTTGTCACTGACAGGGGTTCCTACAGAGAGAGGGTGGTGGTCTTGTCAACCGTAACAAACAAGAAACAGTCTTACTAGAAGACCTTGTGTGGGCCACCCAGTTCTATAGATGCTAAGCAATTGCAATTAAAAAATAAACCAACTCCTTAAAACCTTTAGTGATAAACCCCTTGTATTTTTCCATAGTTAAGAACCCAGTCTATATTGATATATAACATAATTTAAAACATTAAATCAAAGTTTTTTGTGTGATCTAACCTGGAGAACATTATACAGCTATAACTTCAAAACACTTAAGAAAAAAAAAAGGGTAACGTGTAGGTCAAAGGTCTACTTCACAGAGAACAAGGACTCACATTAAAAACCAGAATCCCAGCCAACATAAGAATGCTGGACCTGCTGGGGCCTGTCTGTACTTCCCATGTTTTAGAGCGTTTTCTAGCACTTACTGGGCAAGCAGGATGCTATCTGTCCCTCGTGTATTTTCACAGAAGTCCATTTGCTTTCCTTGCCTGGCCTCTTTGCCATGGGCTATGTCCATCATCGGGTGCGATCTATGTGGCAGAAGTTAGCACAGATCCCCAGGGAAAAGCCTCCAAAGGCCAGATGGGCTATTTAAAACCGAAGTTTCCCCCCTTCTTTATATGAAGGATTTCAAATGACTAGGCTTTTATATTCCAAAAAGCATTTTTAACTTAGGTAATAAAGATGGCAAACCTTTTACATTTCCCTGTCTCAATTTATATATATTTTAATTAAAAAACTCATCTAGACAATAAAATTGGTATTGATCACTGATTAATTATTGCTATAACTGGATTTCAAAAGACCTTCATACAGTTTTCAACACTTGTCACTTGAAATAGCACAAGATACCATAAGAACTGAAATGGAATATTATTTTAGAAAAATCAACGTAAGCAAAAAAAGAAAAATTCTAGAGTGCAAAAGGCCACAAACTAAAATATAAATATGAGCAGATTGGCAAAGCAATTAAAGATGAATTTTGAACATCAGTAGAAGCTGCACTAGGTGTTCTTCAGTTCCAATTCTGTCAGGTCATTTTATGCCAGAAAGTGCAGATCGCAAATGCTTTATTATAGTAGATTATAAAAAAAGTTGAAGATATATTTTCTATTTTCTTAAAAGCATAATTTTGGAGTCTATTGATTCCCCATTTGAGAAATAAGTAATGAAAAACTTTTAACAGTACATTTTGCTAAGCAGATCTGAGGTTTTATGCAATTACTGCACCAAAACACTTTGGCTATACATTCGAAAAGCTACAGACAGAACAAAGGGAACAAGGGTGGTTTCCCTTATTCGGTTATTACTGGCTATTAGATCATTTCCACTTCATAATGAACCCCAAATAAGTGAGGCACAAAGTTACAACGTTGTCCACCCTGCCACACACCCTTTGACAAACCTCTGCTCTATTTATTGTTTCTCCTCACTGGTTTGAACCCCAATCTCTTTAACAGAACAAACAACATAATATACAAAGAGGGAGTTAAAATTTTCTTTTCTACATGAGAGCAATAAAGCCTAAAGGAAAATAAACAAAGTGGAATTTCCAGAGGCCTCTGGGTTTCGTGCATGTGCATCTGTGTAGCTGCCCCCCCCCCCCCCCCGATCTATCATGGCGAATCCTGACACCTTCTCAGTGCAGAATGACAGGAATGTCCTGCACTATCACTGGGCAATAAAACACTCACAAAAGCATTCTCTCCCGCTACCCAATTCTGTGAAATGTCCGATCAGCTCCACCTACCAGTATGGATGCAAGGGGAGACAGAGTTGAACATACTATGGTAAGAAACTGACTAAGGTTTTGATCATGCTGAATTCCAAATTCATTTCTCCAAATGAAGAGAACAAGTCTTTGTGAATCTTAATTTCTAACTTTCACTGTGGCATAGACCACTCTGCCTCTGACAAACATCTGTATATTTTAGACATACTGTAAGACCCTGGAGATGAACACAGGGGTGATGGTGATCACTGCCTGAAGCTCTCTAGCATCAACAGAACTAAGTTATCATGGAAAACTGGGCTTTCCCCAAAGCTGAGACTTAACCAGTGAAGTGACCCAACCAAATTTTAATTTTTCATGTGCAAAAATCTTTTGCACTTCCTGATTGCTAAATAAATGTCATTTTCTTCCTATGGCTCAGCCTCAAAATTATGAACACAGTGTTTGCTGTGGCAGATAGAACTGTAAGTCTGTATTTCATGGAATATAGTAATAAAGGAATAGTGATACCAGAAACAGTTTAGGAACCTGCATTAAAAAAAAATTGTAACTAAACTTGTTTATGACACACTGGGCAGATGTTCTGTGAAACTGGTCAATAAAGACTGAAGCAATTTCCCCTAAGCAGTTTTCTTACTCTTGGTACATGTATGTACACAACATCCCCTCTTCACTCTAGCTGTCAGAGCCTTTTATTGGTGAGCAGTACTGAAAATACTACCTAGGCCATTTGCACAAATGACCCCGGGATCTCCAGGCACCCTTCATCCATCCACACTCACCCACTCAGATAACTCATTAACATAAGGTTTGCCAATGTTGTGTGAAGAAAAAAGGTTCTTACTTTTAAAAACACCATTCCAAAACTTCTTTCAAAATCACTGAGGCTAACCCTGGGAGCAGGAAGGTGTGAAAAACAAACAGCAATGATTCCACCTCCAGTGGGTGAACTCTACAGTTGTCTACAAACATTTTGTCTTCCTCAGATCTATTTCTAATCTTTCACTGGATGTACAAAAGAGATAATTAAAGAAAAAATGAAATTTTCTAGTGATAGTGCAGCAAAAGTGAAAGCAATCAGATTCTCCAGTCTCTGAGGGTTTACTTCATAAGTTTTCAGTATTACTGTATATAAAATGAAAATCTGGTAGTTCTTTGGCTTTAAATGGCATGTGTTAGATCCATGGAAGCTTGCAATAATAAAAGCATTGAACATTGGAGCTGGAAGGACCCAGAAAGGTCACCTGGACCAAATGAGGGCACCAAGGCTGTCCTAGTTCACAAGACTTGGCAATGGCAAAAGGCCTACAAACTGCCAAGTAAATCTGACCCTTAAGTGCCATGAAATGGCTAAAGTAAAGACATTGCTCAGAAATGAGTTCTCAAAATAAATTTTTTATGGAACTTCATGAGCTGCTATGTTTGACTTGTTCTCTTGCTAATTGTGTAAAGCAATGTCTCAGTTATTTAAAGAGCAAATCTGCCCTTCAGAAAATAAAGGCATACCTCATTTTATTACGCTTTATTACACTTAGCAGGTTTTTCCAACAGCACTTGCTCATTTCATGTCTCTGTGACACAATTTGGTAATTCTTGCATTGTTTCAAACTTCTCACCATTATATCTGTTACTGACCTCTGATCAATAATCTTTGGTCTGACTATTGTAATTGTTTTGCGGTGCACAAACCAGGCCCCTATGAAACAATGACTTCTGATAAATGTGCGTGTGTTCCAACACCTCCATGACTGCCGTTTCCCCACCTCTCTTCCTCTCCTCAGGACTCCCTGTGCCTTGAGACACAGTGATATTGAAATTAGGCCAATTAATAATCCTACAGTGGCCAGTAAGTGTACAAGTCAAAGGAAGAATCACAGGTTTCTCACTTTAAATTAAAAGCTAGAAATAATTCAACTTAATGAGAAAAACATGTCAAAAGCTGAGATAGGCTGAAAGCTAGGCCTCCTGCACCAAACAGCCAAGTTGTGAATACAAAGGAAAAGAGTTTTTTGAAGGAAATTGAAAGCACTACACCAGCAAGCACATGAATAATAAGAAAGCAAAACAGCCTTGTTGCTAATATGGAGAAAGTTTTAGTGGTCTGGATAGAAGATCAAACTAGTCACATTCCCACAAGCCAAAGCCTAATCCAGAGCAAGGCCAAAACTGTTCAATTCTACAAAGGCTCAGAGAGGTGAGGAAGCTGTGGAAGAACAGTTTGAAGGTAGCAGAGGTTGGTTCTTGAGGCTGAAGGAAAGAAGTGTTTTTTGCAACATAAAAGTACAAGCACTGATAGAGACACTGTGGCAAGTTATCAAAAAAAAAAGCCTAGCTAAGATAATTAATGAAGATGGCTACTCTAAACAGATTTTCAATGTAGACCAAACAAACAAACAACCTTTATATTGGAAGAAGATGCCATCTAGGACTTTCTATGGACAGCTCAATGCCTGGCTTCAAAGCTTCAAAGGACAGGCTGGACTCTTTTGTTAGGGGCTAATGCAGCTGATAATTTAATTTGAAGCCAATGCTCATTTACCATTCCAAAAATCCTGGGGCCCTTAAGAATGATGCTACAACTACTCTGTCTGTGTTCTATAAACAAACAGCCTGGATGACAGGACATTTGTTTGTGACATGGTTCACTGAATATTTTAAGCCCACTATTAGACCTACTGCTTAGGAAAAAAAAATTACTTTCAAAGTATTACTGTTCATTGGCAATGTGTCTGGCCACAAGATCTGATAGAGATGTGTAAGATTAATGTTGCTGCTCCTGCCTGCTAATGCAACATCCATTCTGCAGCCCATGGACCCAGGAGTCATTTCAACTCTCAAGTCTTATTGAAGAAACATAGTTTGTAAAGCTGTCACTGCCATAGATAGTAATTCCTCTGATGGATCTGGGCAAACAAATACTTCTGGAAAGGATTCACCATTGTAGATGCCATTAAAAACAATAATAATTAATAGGAAGAGGTCAAATTATCAACATGAACAGGAGTTTAGAAGAAGTTTATTCCAGCCCTCATGGGTGACTTTGAGAGGTTCAAAACTTCAGTAGAGGAAGTAACTGCAGATATGGAAGCAATAGCTAGAGAAGTAGAATCAGGAGTGGAACCTTAAGATGTGACTGAATTGCTGCAATCTCACGATAAAATGTTTATGGATGGGGAGTTGCTTCTTATGGATGGTTTCTTGAGATGGAATCTACTCCTGGTGAACAGACTATGGAGATTGTTGGAATGAAATTTAAAGCACTGGCTTTAAATGACCAGCTTCATTAGCCCTTAACAAGAAAGGCATTAGAACACTACTTTAGTTGATAAAACAGCGGTAGAGTTTGATAGGATTGACTCCAATTTAGAAAAAAGGTCTACTGGGAGTAAAATGCTATCAAACTACATCACACAACACAGAGAAACTGTGAAAGGAAGAGTCAATGGATGAGGAAAACTTCATTACTGTAGGAAATTACCACAGCCACCCCAGCCTTCAGCAACCACCACCCTGCTCAGTCCGCAGCCGTCCACATCGAGGCGAGGCCCTCCACCGGCAAAACCATTACAGCTTGCTGAGAGCTCAGATGATGGTCAGCAGTTTATAGTCATAAAGTATTTTTTATTAAAGTATGTACATTGTTTTCTAGACAGTGTTATTGTACAATTAACAAACTACAGTATAGTGGAAATATAACTTTTATATGCACTAGGAAACCAAAAAATTAATTTGATTCACTTTACGGGGGCAGTCTGGAAATAAACTGGCAATATCTTTGAGGTATGCCTGTGTACACTATAGACAACTGTCTTGTTGTTTTTTTTTCTTTTCTTAGTTTCCTATAAGAGCCTCCCCTATAGTTATTATAATTTAAGTGTATTACAACATGGCAGGGTCTGGCAGTTCTAAACCATTCTCCATTGTGATACATTCTTCAGCATTATTAGGTTCTTATCCTTTAAGGTTACTGTTCATGCTTATTGCAAGGATTAAATGACAATATACATAAAATAATGAGAATTGTCCTTGGCATGTAATAAGAACTGAATAACTGTAGGTTATTTTACTTTGTTGTACGGGTACTAGAGTTGTCCATGTCTATTACAGCAAAGCTTGTCACATCCTTACTTTCTTCCCTAATTTTGGTTCTGAACTAAACAATTTGGTATTTAAATGGCTACTCTTTCTCTTTTTCCACCAGTTCTTCTCAAAGTAGAGATGGGACTGCAAGGATTATTGAGGCACAGGGACTTGGATGACACCGCTTCATTTCCCACCACTGTACAACTCAATCTCTCTCTTTGTCGAGGGCCCTTCTGTGCATCCAACTCTTCCCCCCTCTTTCCAACACCCAGCACCACTGTTGCTGACTCAGCTTTCTCTCTGTCCCGATTTTTCTTCTTCGCATTCTTGGCTGTTTTCTCGTTTCTCCCTTAAGTTTATATCATGTGCAAACAGCCTGATGTTTGTTGATGGTGAGGTTTCTTTTTTGCCGGGACATTAGTTAGATCTGGCTCTTTATTTGTTGTGCTTATTTGGTTACTGGGTCCTTGGAGTACTCTTTGCTGGTAATATATATAATACTGTGTATGTATTATATTTTTTACATATATGTCATTGATCTTCTCCGAGGGAATGCGAGGGAGAGAGCACTTAGGTAATGGTTCCTAATTTGGAACTATTTCAGAAAGCTGGACAATAATAATTATTAAGAGTAACCACAAGGAGAGCAGAAAGATGAAGCGACCATTTCAGTTCTTACTATGTGCCAGATGCTGGTCACACTGGTTTACATGGAAAATCTCAATTCAATCTCCCAACACTACTGTGGTAGTAGATGATATTATCCCTATGTTAGAGATCAGGAAATGGAGATGTGAAGGAGTCAAGCCCTATGAGGAGCACCCACAGAGCAAGGGCTCGACAGTCTGACTCCAGAACTCACACTATTAACCAGAGTGCAAGATTTCACTGCACATTTAGTCCTGTCCTTCTAAGTCTGATAGAACCAAAGAGGTCACCATAAATTTTATTTAAATTCATCAGTATCACACAGTAAAATACATATTTCAGTTTGTTTGAATCATCAGGGTTACCAGACTATTTCTTCTAGTATTTTGAAATCCTATTATGAAATTCTAGTAGCTAAACTCTCTGAATAAATAATCTTCATTCCTTATATTTTTAAGGGTCGAAAAGAAAAGGTAGGTAAAATACTTCCAAATCATTAAAGTACATATACTCTCATCTGGATTCTAAAAATTTTTAATAGATGATATTGATATAAGCAAACATTACTTATTCATTACAGGTAAGAGAATTTGGAGAATTTTGGAAAGTAATTTTAGACATTGCAGAAATTTTTATATTGAAAAAGACATATTAAAAAAAGTACTCAAAGGTCAATAGAGTCCCATAAGACATAACACAAAATCATTTAATAACGGTGAAGCATTTTAACTTAGTGAATTTAATATTTAAATACATATTAATCAGAATTTATTTATTCATATCTGGCCACAGGGATTCCATAGCATATTATATATCACTATCCATCACCACCCTGGAAAGTTAAGTTTCAAGTTGATAGCATATTATCTAGCTTTATATGTAAAAGTCATATTACATCTAATAATCTAAAATTCAGTCAAGCGCCATTATAGATATATCCACAGGCAATAACATCTCAGTCATGGAAAATGGGTTTTAAGATACCCCTGGAACTAGCATTCAACCAGAGGCCACACAAAAACACAAAAGATTTTAATGCACTAGCCAATGAGCCCAGGTGCAATGAAGCCTATGGGTAAAAAAGCCATTCTATATTTGGCCCTTATTTCTTCTTTAAAGAATTCTTTTCTTCCCCATTAGCTTTCTTTTCTCCTCCATTTCCACTCTTTTATTCTAACACTGTATTTATACTGATAGCTGGTTAGTCCTCTTAGGAGCTGTTTCTGCTGAATAAGCTTTTGATCTGAGAGGAGAGTAAGATGAAAATAACTCTCAAGTACAGTATTTCTCAAACTCTTTAATGTGCAGAACCAGTTTTTTTACCCTAATCCTTCCCAGAGTGACAATTTAGCAAAATACAAAAACAGTAATATACTACTAAAAGAATTCAACAAAAAAGAAAAAGACCTAGAAAGAGCACAAGTCCCATTTCTTAAAATTATTATTTAATTTAACCAACATAATGCTTACTATCAACCTACGCTAAAAGTTTCTAAATGCTTAACACTTAAAGCATTCTAAATGCTTTCTGGACTTAGCTCATTGCAGACTGGTAGCTGAGAGGCTGCAGATGGGTACAGGCCCAGAAAGCACACATTTAGGTAGCTCTCCACTCAGGAGTGCACTTCACCTGTTTCCTTCTGACCTTTAAAGACCTGCTTCTCCTCCAGGAGACCTGGGTGCCTGGCGGAGCCTGGTACCTAGCATGGTGCCCTGCTTATTTCCCTTACAGTTCTTGGAAGACTCTGTAATTGTCCAATTAGTTGCTTGCTGCCTACTGTCTCTCCCCTTCACAAATGAAAGCTCTAAAATCAGACCTTGTTTGCCTTATGATTCATTTCACTACTAAAGCCTAGGACTATGACATTCATTAATGAAGTCTCATCATCACTTTCTGTTCTTTTTATCCCTTTATTCAACCGATATTCAACATGTGTGGAAACATAGTTCTCTTCCAGGACAGCATTAAAGTTTTGGAATCAAGCATATAAGTAGCATCCTTCTGACAATACATGCTGTCTGTTGTAAGGTTGTTTTCATTCATAGATGCCAAATGTATCACAATTTTATAACTCAGGACTTTTATACCAAACG
This sequence comes from Manis javanica, assembly GCF_040802235.1. NCBI lineage: Eukaryota > Metazoa > Chordata > Mammalia > Pholidota > Manidae > Manis > Manis javanica. The sequence goes on from NC_133157.1 coordinate 159,189,855, forward strand.
CTGAACAAAATACAAAAAAAATTAATGGATCTGGTCCCATATAATTTTAGTTTCTCCCATATAATTTTAGTTTCTTCCCCTTAAAAATAACAAACTGAAAGTATATCTACAAAATATCACAAAAGTTAGGGTGAGCATTTAATAATGTAAATTACTGTTGAATCATCATTACATTATATACTTGAAACCGATATATTGTATATAAAGCATATTTCAATAAAAGAAAGTTTAAGAACCTTTAATATAAGTTTAATATAAGAATAAGATGAAGATGAACACTGCCAAGGAAGAAAAGAAAAAAAAATGCTTTATCTTCTCAATTAAAAAAAAATGTGTATGAAAACATAGTAGTCTTATACCTACTGAAATGACAATTTTTTTACTATCCAATGTGTGCACACTAACACACAGCCCTTGTGTAAATATGTAACAAATACTTAAAGGAGATTAAAACAGTTTACCTAATAATTCCACACTTAAATGTATCCAAAGGAGATAACTAAAGATGCACATAAAATGTTCATAGCACTGTTCCAGATGTCCAATGGGAAACTGGTTAAATAAGATACACCTACGATACCATGCAGCCACTAAAATTATGTTGTAGAATAGAATTTATTGAGATTAAAAGATTTTCAAAATATATTTATTACTGTAAATACAGGTTGCAATATTATGTTATACAATATGGCCCCATACTGCATCATCTAGAAGAATATATATCAAAGTGATAATAAATGTATGGGATATTTGATTATAATTATTTTTGTTTTTTTGTATTTCTAATTTATCTGCAACAACTATTTTTAATGTAATAAAATATAAAAGACAAAAACTATAAAAAGAACCCCTTCAATCAAAAAGTAGTGATCAGGGAATTAATTCAATTATAGTTTGGCACTATTAAGAGGCCAAATATGATTTGTTAAACAGATGTGTACTAGTAACAACAATATATTAGGAGGATGCTTAAATTATGTGAGAACTATTTAATTATTTTGCATATGTGCTATTTATAGTAATTCCTATGTATTCTTGAAAACAGCTTTGACAGTGTAAACTTTCAGCTGTCCTTCCATCTGACTGTCACTTACATTATGTTTTGTCTATAGTTTCAACATCAGAATCCAGGGACTGGTCCTTGGAAGCAGTATCTTGAAGGTGCATTAAGTGGCTGTCAGGTTGATCCCCTGCTCTTTGGTCGATCATTTAATTAACACATATCCCATACTCTATTTCTAGAGCTCTAATGATGAAAATAAGGAACAGCCCTTTGAGAAGGTTGTTTGGTAGCACCAAGTACCAGAGGTTTTAGCATATATCAAACTACAACCACTTACATCAGTGACTTCGGGGATTTTTCATTCCTTTTCTTAATTGATAGAAGGAAAGGCAGAAAACTTCAATTTTTACAAAGAATTTTAGAGCTTTTTGAGATGAAACTCAGAGATCATTCTGTCTCTCAATATTACAAATGTGGAAACTCAACATTATAAATATGGAAACTTAGGCTTGGAGTTTGGGCAAGTGAAGAGCCAAACTAGAACCAGCATCTTGCCTCTGAGCTCAGCCCACTTTCCACCATCATCTACTAATGCAGAACATGGGATACTGTGTTAGAAAGCAACTGCTGACCTACAGGGTTAATGCAAATAGCTATGCCAGTGTGTATACAGACCTTGCATCTGGTAGCTGTATGGTGCCTGTCCAGGTTGAGGGGTACCAAAGCTTGTGCCATAGCTGAGAAATCCTGTCTGTCCAGCTGACTGAGACTGTGACAATCCACCTTCGGTCTTGATGCCTGCCCACAATGCACCTAAATCAGTTAGTGATAGCTTATCTGTCTGTTCATTTTCAAAAGCTGGTAAATACACCAAAACACTCCCACAACTATTCAGTCACAAATGCTTCCCAAGAGAATCAATATTCCTCAATAGTCAAGGGTATACATGCTTAGAGGGAAATACCCTGAACTCTAACTTCAATTAAAAAAAAAAGGGAGAGCTACAGATTTGCATGCCTACTCATGTTGTTCTTTCTTGTTGTTTCCCTGAATTATATTTTGTAACTCCAGTGATATTTTCATATTTAGTTTTACTGTTTTACAAGAGCTTTAAGTTCATCTCCTCTATAGTCAAGAAACAGCCATAAACTTTAAATTATTCCAAAAGTTGTTATGTGGATTAGTATCAAAATCAAAGTCTTTGTTTTTTAAAGTAATTAGAGTTTCTAGACTCACATTTTTTCCCCCTTACTCTTTTACCACAAAGATGATTTTAGTAGACAACTCATTTTGAAGTCAGAGGAAGCAATATTGGGCATTAAACTAAGCAACACAGGAGAAAACCTTCTCCCAAATACCCATATCCTACCAGAAAGTGAGCACAAGAGAAGTAGAATATTAAAGAACTGAATCCTGCAGAACAGCAGAGTGTTTTATAAACAAATTAACAGTGTTTCCCTTGTTTCAAGTATTTATTTAGATAAAATTGCTTCAAGTATAGCCTAAAGTACTCTTTATTTTCGTCATATCATAATAAAACAATATATTTGTGGCCCCCAAATACTTCCCAAAGCCAAAGGCTGACATGCTGATTTCAGAACTTGGGTTTGGCAGTGTTGTACAGGGCTCAGCCCTGGATCATAATTAAAGACAGTCATGAGAGTTAACAACTGTCCTTAATTCCCACAGAGGGAAAGGAGGAAAACTTTCTGCCAAGGGAATTCACATTTTTGAATAATTTTACTTTGCATTTAAGATAAATAATATCTTTGTCATCTAGAATACACAGTAGTCTCACTGTTTATTTCCATTTTAGGGGAATTTCATCAGTAGAATGAAGTTAGGTAACTTTCCTACGGCAGTGGAAGAATCTGACTCTTGGCCGAGAGGGCCTACTCTAATTCCTGGAGTATCTCTAAATAACCTCAAAATGACCTTAACATTTAAGTCTTAATGTAACCTTAACATTTAAAAAAATATAATTCTCCCTGTATAAGCAATCTCAACCCAGTTAATAACCCATACTCATAAGTGGCCCCTGGCAACACACCTGCCCGACAGGTGGCTCAGTGGCTCCAGAAGCTCCCTTCCTCTCTCCATTTGAGGCTGTAATGATCTGCTTCCAACCTGCACCTGTACCACCTTTGTTTTTAGTCTGAAGGTTCAGGGTGGTAATCTTTGTGATAAGAACATGTAGGGGAAAGCAGAAAGAGATAGAAAAACGGCCTCTGTTACCTCTAGTTCCATGATGACTGCCCACAAGCTGGCAAACCCATCACATGGTTGACTCTACAGAGATTCAGTGAGGAGGAGTATGAGCTCTTCTTCCCCCTGATGCACAGTTCTTACTATGAAAAGACTTGCCTATCTTTCCTTACAGAGTGTGAGGAAAAAAGTCAAGGGGTACAAGCTCTTGCAGGAAGTCTTCTAAGACCATCTGGACCATGGCTAACAGCAGTTAAAAACCCTAAACTATGTGTTCTTCCTTCACGAGCAAGCAATGCGGAGAAGGCTGCCATATTTTTTAATGCACTGGACCAAGAAGGACAGAATGCCTGGTCAGCAGCACTACAGCCATCTCTTTGTACTCAAGGCCCAGAAAGAGAAGAAAGAAGGTCATAAGGAAGATGGTAAGGACTGAGAATGATTCCCGAGAGATTGATAAGGCATGGGAGGACCTGGGACCAAACCCTTTACTCTGAGCCTTACTCTCAGCCCTCTTCCAGCACACTGAAATCCCCATCCTCACTCTGCTAGTTCCGATTCTAATCCCAGAATCTCTGCTCATCTCACTCCTGCAACAATCAGACAACAGAGAGCTGAAAACTGCAAGAGTCCCCGGCCACAGTCAGAAATTGGCAAATGGCCCTATATGAGTGAATGGGGAGGAAAAAGAACAAGAGAGGACTTGTGTGAGTGGCAGCCAAGGCAGAGACAGGAATGGCACCTTCCCATGGCAGCATTCGTAGGCCGACGGTACTTTACTATTGCTAGTGCTGGGAATTACATTTACACTTCAAATAATCAGCTTACAAATAAATTTCAAGACTATAAAATTGGGGGCTGCCTTAACTCACATTACAGAACTGAAGCTGAGCAATTTAAATCATAGGTTCTTTTTCCTTGTCAGCACAAAAACAAGTTTTTAAAAATTACAGATATATTTGATCTGTATCTAATATTTAGAGAAACCTTGAACAAAAGTTAAGGAAATGAAAGATAATTCTAGGAAGTCCATTTTATGGCTGTTTCTAAAGTCTGGTTTAAAAATACCTAGGTAGGTAACATTCAGTTATTGAGTTTTAAAATAGAACTATAAAGGATGAAGTCACATATAATTTAGATTTAACTTCTATATATTTTGCTTGTCTGGGAACTTCTATATATTTTATAAGAAATGTATAGATGGCCAATTGGGTTTGGGGTAAAGACAGAATGAAAAGGAATAAAGTAATTATTAATGACATGCTTCAAGACATTATTTCTTCCACTATACTGCAGAAAAGAACATTACAGAATAGCAGAAGCATTAGAATATTGATCACAAAAATATAACTCTGTGCTATAAGCACAGGACTACTTACTCTAACCAGTCTTTTCCTCCAAACTTCCATGTACTTTTTCCTGATCATTACATTTTATTTTTTCTTAAGAAAATGCTAATAATTCACATTCTTCTATTCAAAAAAAGTACAATTTATTTAAAATTACATTTGCAATTCATTGAAGAAAAGGTATTTTGAAATTCTATGATTTTTAAAAATTAAACTTTGGGGCTTTGCAGAACTTATTTTTAATTTATGGGTACTGACCCTACAACACTTGAGTTAAATTACACCAAGATGAAGATAATCTCCAGGTGGGAGGGAACAAATAGGGATGTGAGCTTAAATGTTTCCTGATTTGCCTCTTTCAAGTGCAGCTCCAGCCATGATATATAGATCACTTTTCCTAATGGTTGATAATGCTGAAATTTGATAACACTGCCACTCTCAAGTTTAGAGCAGGGGTTTATTGAATTCCGCTTGTACTTCCCTAATCATAGCTAGGCATCTGATAAATGGGAAATGAATCTTTACCCCAAAAGACTTTAGTCACAGAAGTTTTATCACAAATATGCACAAAATACTTTGAATTTCAAAGCCAAGTACTCAAATGGCAAATTAGAAGTTGAGATATAAATGGGAAAAAATAAGAGAGAGGGTCTATGAACCATGCAGTCTATTTGCCACCTCTGACCTCAAGATAAGTAGCAACAAGTTCCTACGGTGCTCATTAAAAACAATCATACTAAGAATTCAGACACAGAAGGTGATAACCCTTTCTGAAGTGGCCCAAGATAGTCTTTAAGTAGCACTGCTCTGAAGCTTTCATACATATAGGGATGCCCCTCAGATAATGCCACTATAAAAACAGCAGGAGTACTCACCATATGATGAAATTCCATATGGCTGGCCCGGCTGTGGGTATGTGGCATACGCTGTAGCTTGCTGCATTCCTGTGGTAAACTGTGTTTGCCCATATGCAGCCATAGTTTGTGAGGAAGGGGTAGGGAGAATATGTGGGTATGGTCTGCTATTTGTCAGAAATGACAGAAAATAGAAAGCCCATGCATTAGATGGAAACATGCAAGGTAACTGATTTACAACTATATCACAAATTCCAGTTAAAGACTGTCTCTTAAAGTATAACCTTCAAATATAATATACAAAGTATTTAACTACTTCAGTGCCTCTACTAAGTGATGATCAATATTAATTTGTGTAAATACATTTAAATCTCTACAAAATGCATTTTGATGTAAATTAAGATTTACATAAGACATGATTTGAAAGATAGTAGAAGACTACTCAGAAAAGTTATATACTGAATAAGAGAAAATATATCTTACTTGGAAGGATAAATCTGTGGTGGGGAGAACTGGTGAGTTGGCCTTGGGCTGAAGCTACTGCTCCCAATTGCTGGAAAAAAAAATAATGCACAATAATCAAAGTAAAATAGAAAGTATGTATAAAGCATTGAGCTTGGCCATATGAAATTGCAGATATTTGACTTTGGTGGACTGAAGAAATGGCAAATTTCATCCAGTCAACCTAGCAGCTAGTTTAAACCATATTAAGGAACTTACAGAAACTGATTAAGTGGTTCTGATTTTAAATTAATGCTTAGAAAATATAGTTGCAATCATCTTAACTGTCAGCATGTTGAGATGGTTTTAAAAGGCAATAGTTTAAATAAGAGTCCAAGGAGTCCTGGCTACTGTTTGGAAAGTTATGTTGCAAGGGGGAGGCAAAGTTGGATTTGCAGGGCTGGGCAGGACTCAGAAGGTCATGGGGTCTACTCTTTGTGCTCAGCAGGGACACACACACCAAAACTGAATTACCAAGGAACACAATATCTAATCTTCCCTCCTGTGAGAAGAAATAGGGTAGATTCTTCATATGCCTGCATTGATGTAACAACTTTTGTTTAGGAAAAATGTATTCCTATAACTATCTTAAATTTCTCAAGTTGCAAGCTAAACCTTTTCTCGTGGTGAGCCAGGAATTCCTTTGCTTTTCAGGTATATGTACTCAACTGCAGTGTTCAAGAACAAAGTTTGTTTTTGTTTTTTAAAGAGGTTATTTAAGCATTCAAACACAATTTCATTTGTTTTTGTACATTGATTCAGTATGTCTCAGAAATGCACTAAACTATCAAACATCCTTTCATGCTCATTCTGAACTGAAGAAGCAAAAATTGATTTTTGCTAACATAGGGCATTAAAATGATAGTTCTCAGCTTTAATTAGAAATAAAGGCTATGTGCATATATAGTTATACCCATTTACATTTATACATAAGTATATATATAAACACATACAGATACATACACATATTTCCCCCCCTCAAAATTCTCCCATCCTCTACCTGGCTAAGACATATTCTTTGGGTACAAATATTATTATGACATAATGTGTTAATTTTCTTCTGCTGCTAATAATCACCATCTTCAGAGGCTCTGTTATTTATTAACTGCAATCTACATTAAAATCCTTCATAAGGTTTCATGCACCGAAGTTTTATAGATTTTTCATGATATCACCTCAGAACATTTATACTTCTTGAATTAATTTTCAAGTTTGTGTTTGGGGGAACACTGGTGGAGAGGGACTAGAATTTCAAAAACCTGTGAGAAACCATTTTCTTGTAAAGCAAATGGGCCTCATCCAGTGACAATAGGAGAGACGTAAATTAGTACTACTCTTACAGGCTGCCGGCCTTCAACCATCTGGCTGCCAGTCTGGCAGAGATGCAGCCCGTATTAAAGAGCTGGCAGGCCAGTGCAGCTGGTGCCCCCCACCTGCAGGCACGTGATGAGTCATACTCTGTCCCAGGCATCCAGCTAGATGCTGCAGATGCAAACATGCAAAGACAAGTCTGTCTACCACATGCAAGGAAGCCGACACACAAATAGCCATGGGAGGCTTAGTTAAATACTGCAATTTTTAGAAAGGAGGGATTAGTGAGAGAACAGATGGACTACAAGGACTACCACTTGCCCAGGTCATCTGCTGCTATAGCCTTTTCTACTCCCCTTTGCTAAGCCTGAAAAGAGACCAAAGGCAAAGCAGATTTATCCAGCAAGATTGCAGAAGGGGGATCTTCCCTGGACATACATAAGTAGGTAGAAGTAAGTTTTAAAAAAGTGAAACTGTAACTACAACAAGAAACCCAGTGCCCCATGATGATGGTAGCCACAGAAATTCCTTGTATTCTTTTCTAGCTCTATCCCGGTGCTTTCCAGGTTGTGGGTCATGACCCACGAAAAGATCATAAACCCAACTTTAAGAGATTATACCCAGCAATTGTTACAAAAGAAGAAAATAGAATATATCAAGGTTATCACACAGCATAAGTTCTGTGAAATTTGATTTAGATTACACGTATAGAATATGTGCACACACACAAAGAATACCTGGTAATTAAGCATAGGCCCTGGAATCAGAATTTCATATCAGCTCAGATTCAAGTTCCTACTCTTCTATGTGATCTTAGTCAAGTTATTTGATCCCTCTAAGCCTTGATATGTCACCATGTAAAATAATGGCAATAATACTACCTCAACCTCATATGATTGTTGCAAAGACTAAATAAGATTGACATAAAGTGAATAATACCATGTTTGTGTAATAAGTGTTCATTATCTCAGAATCTCATATTCCCAGGTTCCCACTATCTTTGCCCCCACATTTGCCCTTTCTTCTGTATTTTTAATTCTACTCAGTGAACAGTGTCACCACCTGTCCAGCAAAATGCTTAAAAGCAGGATTCTTTGTCCCCATTTGACATATGGGGATAGAAATTAAGTAACATGTCCAAGCAAATACATGGGAAACCTGGTATCTGAATCTATGCCCAGTTTTTTCCATCAGCACTTACTATATGTTGACCCCCTACAAAGAAACTAGTCATTCATTTTCCCTACTATTTCGTGGCTCTCAAGTCATCCACCCAACTCCGAAATCGCCTGTGGAGCTGTCCTGCATACGCCGCCCCTCCTTTCCCATCCTGGATTGGGCCCTCATGGCCACTTTCCTTACTCCGCACCCTTACTCTCTGACTTTCTCTACACCACCACAGTGATCTTTCTTAAACAGAAACTTCTTCATATCCATTCTCCAGCTTAGAGTATCTTGACTGCATTCACATTATCCCTAAGAAAATTCCATATTCCCTGAGAGCATAGGCAAAGAGATTCAAGCTTGCACCCGCCCCTGGGTTTAATATGATGTAGCCTCCCCGGACCTGAGGCGGTCATGCATGCCATTTCACGTGTCTCCATTGTTCTTCATACCAGACTCTCCTGCCTTGTAATGCTCTTCTTTCCTCTGACAAACACTCCTCCATTGGGACTAAAACATTGTTTCTCTCAGAGATAACGTCTCCAAGTACTTTTCTCGGAATGTGGCAAACACTGGCAGTGTAGCACTTCCCACATGGCCGCTCTGTCAGGGTGCTTCCCCTGCTAACTGTGAGCCCCTGGGGCCAGGGACCTCTTGCTTTCCTCTTTCCCTGGCACCTGAAGAGGCCTGGCATGTGGTAAGTAAACAATAAACAATATTTAAAGAGAATATGAGTTTTAGGTCATAAGAAAAGTAGATTTTTTAAAACCAAAATGACTGGAAGGATGGTTAAATTTTTAAGTTATTTATAAACATAAATAAACCTGATCAGTTCTCTAGCAATATAAATTGGAGTGAATAGTATTCTTTATGAAAAACCTGTGAATAAGGACCCAGGATTGCTGCCTAGGTATCCTGCTGCTACCTAGCTAATTATATGCACCTATAATTATTGAAGACTTAATGCTATGTAATAAGGCATATCTTTGGGGCTTTCTCTACCTCTAAACCTTTGTGTGGCCTAAAGCCCAGACTCTTCCATTTCATCCCAAATGTACTTTTTCCCTTAATTTCCTAAAACAACTCTAAATTTTCAAGCAATAACTTAGGAATTCAGATTCATTTTGATGTCATGGAACCAGAAGAACGCACAGCAAAGAAAATGCTCCCAGCCCATTTGTCAGGGTAAATGAAATGGTTACCTTACCATCAGCAGACTCCAACACCCGTGCCAGAGCCCTGGGGACATAGGGACAATGAATACCTCCCTGTTTAACATGTTTGCTACCTAATATTCCATCTTTGCTCCTACTTGTAACATGTAAGTTAAAGAAGCTCCCCAATCCTGTTGTAGGAAGGGAGAGGGGAACCCAAGGTAAATAATATTCACAAGCCTGAGAAGCCACTGAGAATGTCCATAACAATCTCAAAATTAGCAAGCCCTCAGTACACTGCTCCCCAGACCCCCATCTCATTAATGTCAGTATCACTCAGCTGGATAATAATCAGGTCAAAAGCCTGAAAGTAAATTTTGATTCTTCTCTTTCCCTCATAACCTGTCAACAAAAGTCCAATCAGCTTTCCCTCCAAAATATATCCAAAGCTGACCATTTCTTACTACCTCTCATTTACTACTCAGCTTCTATCATCGGCATGTGGCCGCCAGAGATGGCAGTGAGGACAGGCCCCCCACCCCCCTTGCTGCCCTGCCCTCCCTCTGCCACCCCTTTCCCCAGTAGGATCACGGCACATTCAATCCCACCTTGGTGGCTCTTCTAAGCACATGGGCTGACATAGTCCTCTTTCCTCTGACCAGAAAAACACTGCTCTCCCTGCTATTTACCCTCTCCACACTCCCTCCCACAGAGCACTTTCCATACAACAAACAATGATCTGTTAAAAACATAAACTACATTATGCCATACCCCTCCCTTCCCCTCTACTCCAAGCCCTGCTATCCTGCTGTTGCATTTAGATTAATCCAGACTTACCTGCACTTCATTAGGATCTCTGCTCAGTCACCCTCTGCTCAGAGAGGCCTTCCTTACAAAAGAGACCCCCATCCACTCTTCACTATATTGTTTGACATGCTTTCATTTTCTTTGTAACACTTCATTTCCCAGTTACACTAAACCACTTAACCTATTCATTACATCTCTCCCATGAGAATGAAAGCTCTGTGAGGGCAGGGACCTTGTTTACTTGTCACTGCCACATCCCTCCTGCCTACAGCCTTACCAGGCATATAGTAGGTGATCAATACATAATTGTTGAATGAATCAGGCTCAAAAGTTAAAAAGAAATAAATCATATTTGTCACATGTGGTATCTTTTTCTCCTCTAAAAGCATTCCTGTTTCTAATTCCAATTTTCAAATACTACCAGACATCAACTTTGTATGATCAATATCATCAACTGGCATATTATTTAACAAATAACAAGTAAAAAATTTAAGCTTTATGGAGATGGAAGAAGCAGCATGCAAAGATCTTTGCAATCCCTAAAAACACATTATTTTCAACCCCAACTGTTAACATATAAATCAATAAAATATTGCTTTTCAATAGTAAATAGTAAAGGAGAACATCACTATATTTTTAAAACATGATAAACAACCTTGCAATTTTCAATTCAGCCACATGCCTTGGAAAATCAACTGCTCTCCACCAGTCTCCCAACACCAGGATTCCCAATTATTTCTCTGGGAATGGGTGAGCCTCAGTGTCTCCTAAGGCTTTAAGATGCTAGAGTTCCCTGAAGGACAGAAGTGGAGAGAGCTATCACCAGTGTCAGGATGGCCCTGCTTCTTCTTTATCCTTGCTGTCTATTTCCTCAAGATGCCCAGAATTGTTGAGATGTAATTTTTAAGCCATCATGGAGAAGGAAGCAGGAATAGTGACCATAGAGGTAAAGACCTTCTTGGGGGTGGGGGTGGGGGTCAAATGCTTGGAGATTGTTTTCTCCAGCTTCCTCTTGCTCTGATAGACCCTAAGTCCTGTTCACAGCCACTCCAGCATGCTGGTTTTGCATCTTAACTCATTACAGAAGTGAGGGGAGGGGAGGGGAGGGAAGGGAGAAAGGAAAGGGAGAAGGAAAGGAAAGGGGAAGGAGAAGGAAAGGGAAGGAAAGGGGAAAGAATGAAACTATAAAAGACAGTAAATGAATGTCCATCCCATGGTGCTCTGTGCTTCCTTATAGCTCACCCAATCCTTTCCACTGTGTCCAACGGAGAGAATCAATCTGTGGAAAACAAGATCCTCTATAGCTTCAGTCTCTTCATCAAACTAATTCTCTGCCCTCAGCTAAGTTCTTCTCTAAGGACCTTGCTTCTGCATATCTATTCCAAGCAGAGGCTGCTCATTCTTTTAGATTTCAAATATCACAAAGACCTAAAAACATACCCTCATTGTTGTTTCTCCCAAATCGTTGTTTTCTGTTCTTCCACAAAACTTTCCTCTCTGAGGTTCATGGCAACTCTTTAACATTTCCATGAATGACCCACTTCCTAAACACTGCTTTGCATATACCAAAAACTTTAGTATTTGACTATGTCCCCTGACAAATTCCAAAATTTTCTTGGATTATACATCCAACACTTTCTTCATTCTCTCTAGACCTCAACTCTGGCCTTATATTCAACCCCCAAGCTCAAGACCACATCTGGACAGTCTCAAATCATAACAGCATTGACCATTTAATCTGTTTACTTATTAAACATTTACTGACCATCTCCCATGTGCTCAATTCCATGATCGCCATTGGGACTGTAAATGTGAGTGAGACACACAGAATCTCTGTTCTCACAGGACTACAGTTTAGCAGGAGAGGAAAGACAATGAAAATCATTTTAAAAGTAGTGATAAAGGTTGAGGAAGGGTAGTACAGAGAACTAACTACAGAAACATGTAGTAGAGGCCTCCCTGAGTTTTAAGATTAAGGAAGGAACATGCTCTTTCCAGAACTTTCATTCCTTTATTCCCATCTTACCTGTTCTCCAAGCTCATCAAAAGATGCAGGGCCCCTGACATCCTTACCTGCTCTCAATTTATTATCCCCTACCTTCATCTTTTTTTTCTACCTATCCTAGACATGAATAATTATTTTAAACTACACTGTTATTCATACACTCTATTCTTTTCCCTCCACATTCTTTCCTGCCTTACTCAGAAAATTCTCAACCATGGATCAAGATAAATGTCTTTTGACCTGGGCATCCAAGCCCTCATAGAGAAAAACTGCTCTGCCATGAAGATTGCACGTTTATTAATCCCACCTTCGTTTGGACCTTCAGCTCTACTGTCAATCCTCCTTATGTTTCCAAGCAGCATTAGACTTCCCCATTTCTCATGGCATCAATTTTGATCTTTTCGATCTCTTCACGCTCAGAAGCCTATCATCACTCTGATTTTGAGTCACTTCAGAGGAAAAAGCCAAGGCTATCATCCATTCATTCATTCTTTCATTTAATTCATCTAGCAAATATCTGAGCACCTAATATGTGCCAGATACTTTTTCAGGCATTGGAATACAAATGAACAAAATAAGACAAAATTCCTGCCATCACAATCTTGATAGCAGTGAGAGACCAGTGATAAATCTGATACTCAAGTAAATGATAACAGTTTGCAAAAGGTTCTAGGTGTTGTTGGGTGGCAGAGGGAATTGAGCATGTTGGAGAGACTGGCAGTATACAGTGACGCTACTGTAACACTGAGCAGGGTGGCCAGGGTGGGCCTCACTGAGAAGGTGAGATGTGAGAACAGACTTGAAGGTGGTCAGGGAGTGCAGGGGTGCAGGGAGCACTCACGCCAAGAGAACAGGGAAGTGTTCCAGGCAGAGGGACTGCCACTGCCAAGGGCCCGACTGGGAAGTAAATGGTAAAGTTTTATGGGGCTTGTAGGCTATTGTAAGCACTCAGCTTTTCCTCAGAGAGGAATGGCAGACACTGGTGGGTTTGAACTTGACAATCAAGCAGGAATTCCCTCCACCTATCGTGCTGCCTCTTTCACTTCAAACTCATCTGCATTACTTCCCATCCCATTTTCCTTGATGTTTCCACAGAAAAGTGGTACATTTTCTAGGCCAATCCACTTCTGTTTTGCATTGAAGCCATTACTGTCCCATCAGGGACCTCCCTGCACCATTACCCCCGTTTTGCTTATACCTTTATTCTCTGTCTCTATTAAGTTTGTGCGGGCAACCAAAACCACCCTGACCTTCCAAATGCCATCCTTGACTCTATATCCTGCTCTCTAATGGACTACCTTCTCTTCTTTTACCACTTACATATTTGACAGACATTTTTCTCTTACCTGTCCCCACTTCCTCACCTCATTCATTAAATTATCTGTTTATTCAGTAAACTTCATGAGCACAAACTATCTGCTAGGAATTGTGAAGACACAGAAATGGGACATGTGGACCCGTGGGCACAAGGAGAGGTAAAGCACCAGTCCACTGAAACTGCTGTAGGTTAAATCTGTTGATGCTTCTATTTTTTCTTTTCACATAATTTGAAACTTGCAGAAAAAGCTGCAAGAGCAGTAGAAAAGTTCCTGGATATCCTTCAAATTCCCTAAATGCTAACATTTTATAACATTAGCTTTATCCTCTATTCTCTTTCTCTATGTGTATGTACACATGTATAGCTTGCATTTTTCAGGGGTGACATTACTCAATATGCCCCTTGAGTAGCACTTCAGTGTATTTTTCTTAAAAACAAAGAATTCCTTTACTATAGTATGGTTGTCAAAATCAGGAAAAACAGTGATGTAGTACTATCATCTGGAGATACTTTCAAAAAATTTAATGATCTCTTTTTAGTATATTTTGTTTGCCTTGCACTTAAAGCACTAATAGTACTTTTAAAAAGGATGTTATATATATGCATTGTAAATTTTTTTTTTAAAGCAGAACAATTCAGATTATACTCCACACTTCAGAGACAGTCACCATTTTTATACACATACACAAAGACACATATACATACATGTAAATGTCTTTTTAAAAAAGCCTGTGATTATACTGAACATATTGCTTGCTTTTCACTTAATGTAGTTAGCATTTTCTCATGTCATTAAGTTCTTTAAAAACTACTTTTAGTAGCTATAAATGCATCTATCATACAGATAGTGCTTCCTGAAATTCTTCCATGTTTACTTCTAACTCAGCATGCATCCTTTATCCCCAGTCACATGTATTTTCATTTTATCCTCTGTTCATGTCTGACATACTAGTTTTTCCTCCAAAACTACTGTACTCTATAGCTTTAACTCCCTGCACACTTTCAAAATTTCCACTCCAGATTTTTCCTGAGCTCTGACATCTTCAGGTTTACCTCACATTCAACATGCCCAAAACTGAGGCCACCACCTTTGTTTCTCAGTAATGCTCCTCTCAGCTTCCCCCACTCTTAATTTTTCCCTCTGCCTTATTCCTTCCCCACGCTCACTGGTTCTTACAGCCATAAGTTCTATTTCAAAAACACATCTCAGTCCGTTGCCTTTCCACACCCATTGCCAGCACCTTATCTCAAGTCTTGCGTATTTCTTGCCCAGACCAATGCAAAAGTCTATAACTTCAGTTATAAAAAGTTTCTCCACTTTAGTTCTCAAGCCTCTCCCGCTAACCTACCACAGTCATGATTTGTATGTGAATATGATCACACAACCCCCCTTCCTGGGTGCCTCCCACTGCACTCAGGATAAAATGCAAACATCATACAGAACGCATACGCCTCTGGAGACTTGGCCTGCGACCAACACTGCCCTCACTGCTCTCACCGTCCACACCGACACTGCTGAACCACTGGCAGTTCCTCTGAGTTCCATGCCCTGCTCTCCTCTGATGGAAAACTTCATCTGTCCAGCCTCGCCCTCCCCAGCTCTACATGCGCTTTATTCCTGCTCATTTTTTTAAAGGCTGATTGCAGGCATCTCCTCCAGGAAATCTTTCCTGACCATTTCATCCCCACCTGGTCTCTGGTGGGTCCTGCCTGGGTGTTTTGGGAATCCCTGGGCTTAACCTCTGGCAATATCAAACTGTACTGTGACGTTCTGGTCATTTATTCACCCATGGAACCCCAAACCAGGACAATTCTCATACATCTAGGAATCCATAAGAGCACCAAGCACACTGCATAGCATGAACCAAATTCTAGTGTTTTTCAAAAGAACTAATGAGTATAACACCCTTTGTTTTTTGCCTTATTGCTTCCATCTGGTATCATTAGTATAAAAGTATGTGTTTGCACTTCATTTTATATCTATGTGTAATTGATTTTAATTGCATTTAATAACTGAATAGTAAATCATCCTGAGAACTAGATTTAATTGATCACAAATTTATGAAAGTGTAGTATTTCCGATTGAGAAGCTTTATAACCATAGCAGATAATACAAAAAGGCTTAAAAATTTCAGCATTACTTCTGATATAGTTTTTAATTAAAATAGTCCAAGCTGGGTAATTTAGCAGATATATATATCACATCCATACAGTTACATTATCACTTTCTTATCAGTAATTTCATTATCAAAGATGTGAAACTTGGATATTCTTTTTGTTGAAGGCAGATTTTTTTAATGTGAAGGAGATTAAAACTAACCTGACAATTTAAAGCTACTGTACAAAGTCTGTTTAACCTAGATCTGCAGTTGACATGACAGTCACTTAGAAGGATGGCTTTGTAAGTGTGCTTGGCGGTTATCAGGCGCCAAATTTTGCCTACCCACGTTTGCATAACTGAAAACTCATTCAAGAAAAAGGGAGGGATCATTAACATAATATTTCAATAAGAGAAAGGAGAATAATAAAATCCCTTTGATTTTTATCTCCATAAAGAACACCAACGTTAGCCTAGTAAACATGTCCTTCATTTAATTGTAGATTAGATACCAAAATAAAAAAAATTAAAAAAAAAAGAACACCATTTTCAGCCACACTTCATCACACTGAATGAAATCACATTAGAATTGCAAATACGTGAATCTGTGAAAAGCTATATTACATAGTATCTGTAGATACACACGCACACACATACATACGCATATATATCTGTATTATATAAACAGGAAAAATAATGTTTTATGTTAATGTGAAAAATCTAACATTTATTCCTTACCTGAACCTGAGAAATTGTCTAAAGACCCGTCTGCTGTTGTTGAAACTACTTCACTGCTGCTCATTGGCTCTGTTTTAACTACAAAAATAAATGACATATATCAAATATCCAATTAATGGTTATTTGTAAAGGCATGATAGAGAAGATATAACATTCAAAGTAGTTATAAAAAATCATTTTCAAAATAATTTTTTTTTAGTATTTGAATATAATTCCCATTAATATTTCTAGTAGTCTTTTTTAGAAACATTTACAAGTATTTTCTCCTTCAGGAAACAATTCACTGTGACAAGTTACCCTTTAAGAGAGACCTTTTAAAGTTCAATTCACTATTACTTACACACTTCTAAATTGCTTATTTGTAAATAACTTATCTCTTAGAATTTACATAGTGTAGATGGGAAATTATTTCCTTGGGTTTGTAACCTTTTGGCTAAGCAGAGTCAAAAGGATGGAGTAAAGAGACTTGGAGAAGTGGGAAATAATGTTAGTAGGTTTTCAAGTTAAGGTGTGTGCATGCACACGCTCACACTTTCTTGGTTATCCAGCATAGATGATTGAAACAAAGTGTAGTGGATCATTATTAGGACTCCACCATATCTAGCTGACAATTTTTCAATATCTGATGGAATACCAAAAAGGTATTAAGTGTAAATGAGGCAGAAATGAAGTTTTCTGCTTCAAAATAATATGGACAGCAGTTTGTGAAAAACATATGTGGTCTTTGGTAATGTGCTTGTGGCTGTAAAATAAAAGCATGTAGATTATGCTATAAGCTATAAGCTTCTCCAAAGCACCCCACTTCACTAATGCTGTGATGCTATTATTGCACCCCTATCAAACAGATAAGCCAGACCACTTCATAACATTCACGTTTTCCCTCTAGTTTAGATTTCAAGGGAAAACAGTAATGCTATCATTGGAATTTACTTAGCCTACTTTGCTGGAGTTATACATCTCCACTAACAGGTTTTCAGAAAGAGTGTCATAGTAATCTAGAGGCTCTCTGAAACTCAACAACATATTTTCCAAAATGAAGGTCTAAGAATCTTACTAAGAGACTATCTAGCGTGGCTTCTCTCACAGAAGTAAACATATTCTGAAATGAGAAAGGATGATGGTAAGAAGGTTTTCCTTCTCTCAAAACTGCCAGTCTCACATGAACATCAGGCACAGGACAAACTCACTCTCCTGGGCTTTCAAATCTTATACCAATGCATAATGAGTAGTTTAAAAATAGGCATTATAAATAGTTGCAGCAGACAGTCAGTTTCACAAAAATTAATTATTTAGATTGTTTCTATATAAAGTTGAAAAATAAAACCAATGAGTCTAATGTGAATCATGCCAACTGATTGTCTTAATGTAGAACAAACAATAGTAGAACTGAAGTTTTCCCTTTCCCACCAGTTATGTTGAGCTAGAAGTCTTAGTTGATACTAATAAATTCCGACATAGCCTGCACTGCCCTTTCTCTTCACATCTTCTGGATACCTATGATCTTGCTCTTCAGAACCCTTGTGCTGCCATAGGTTTAGGAAAGCAGGTACACTACTGCTGGTGCAGTTCCAAACTTCCTCTGCTACTGTCCACCTCCTATCTTACTGTCCTTAAGAAGAGTTCACACTATGCCCTGTAAATATAAAGCAATAGCTCTATTTCACTCTTTACTGGACAGATTACCACTGGGGTTTGAATGAAGAATCAAATACCACATACTGAGCAAAAGATTAGAATTGGGCCCAAGGGGGGTCATGTAAAGTGCCTAGCTACAATGTGTCAGATTCTTTATAGACATTATGATTAATCCTTTTACATAATTCCACAAGTAGGTCTCAGAGCACAACTGACAAACTCCCTAGTTAGGTAACTGTCATATGCAAAAACTGAAGCCAGAGGGGTTAGGGGATTGCCCAAAGTCTTACAATAAGAGATAGAAATGAGGCTTAATTTTGGGTATCTTTTATTCCAAGGCTTGGAGAAATGTTAACACATGGCACCTCCCAACAACTGAACTACTGTACAGGAGTAGGGAAACCAAGGCAGAGTGCCGCACAAAGGGAGACAGCAGGAAGTAAAAGCCCTGAAGTCTTTGCCCCCCTAGAGTGTTAACGTTTCCAGGCTAGAGAACTTGCTGGAAGATCTTAAGTAAAAGCTCCACACCCACCTGTCTGGGAAAGATGGTGAAGGAAAAAATTACGACTCAGTGGGATGTTAGCCCAGATTCCCTCCAAGTCTGCCAAATCTAATGTCCATGATTCTGTAGATTGGACTATAAAATGACTTAGCCGAAAGCTTGATGATACCAAAGAGAGAGAGAAAACCACTCCTACTCCTGTATCCCTAAACTTACTCCAGCTGTTCTCCATATTATTAGCTCGATCGGATGTAGCTTTCAATCCCAAGAGGCACCTTCAATTACACTTGGACTTCCATTAAAAATAGGCAAAAAGAGTAGGAAGGAAAAGCAGAGGATACTTTTTCTTTTAGGCCCCAAGCACACTGCCTTTTGCCATTGTTCAAGTATACCCATCTATACACTAAGGAATAAAGACTTCCTTTTCCTAATGAACCCAATTTTAAAAGGCTCACTGTTGAAGAGAAGGGGATGTACATAAAGTAACTACAAGGATATTCATGATTTTATCAGGTACTGTAATTTAATACTTTGATCACCAGGGACCTGATGATAAAGAGACTGGTGATTTATTGTGATGTAAAATAGTTTCTGAATGAAAGCCAAATGAACAGAGACCATTTCTGGCTTTGCTGTTGCCAAGCATACACCCACCAGAAAGTTAAAAAGACAAGAATGATCTCCAATCTCCAATTGTACCCATCCCCACGAGTGCTATCACATATATAAAGTGTGCCACAGATAACAGAGCACCTCTCCAAGGCTATGAATCTAAAACACCACACACTGAAACTTTTTTTTAAGTCTTTGAGATTTAAGGTACTGTCACATCTGAGAACAATTACGCATCTAAACCACCTGTCTGAAAGATCCATGAATCATCTGTTTTCTCCTAAATAACTGTAGGATTCCTTTATCTCCACTGTACTTTTTCTATTTCATTACATAACTCCAGTCTATTCGAAAACTGCAAGTTTTATTGTCTCGCTCCCACTCAAGAGTCTCTCTTTTTCTACCATTCTGTTTCCAACCTTCCATCTGATAGTTAAGGACCTACTTGTCCTTTAAAAATATTCAAAAATTCTCCTTTGCCCTGCTGATCTCCCTGACCATGCCTCTCCGCCTCCTTCACTCCGGCCATGCACTCTATGCCTGAGCTATACTGGACAACATGCTGCTCTCCAGAGGTGCCACAAACTTCCATCCATCAATGTCTTTGAGCTTTGGTTTTGCAATCAAAGAATCCAGTTATCCACTATAAGATTTTCTACAAGTTATCTGACTCCCTCAGTCTTCATTATCTCATATGCAAAAATTTAAAAATGATACCTACATTAAAGGAATGCAACAAGGATTCATAAAAATTTATGTAAAGTACCTGGTATAAATTGGGAGCTGAAACTGCATTTATCAGTGTTATTAGAAGTAGCAGTACTCTATTTCTGCTATGCTGAACATCTTACTCCTGGGCAGTAGCCCCAGATAACAACACTGAATAAAGCATTAGAAGTGCCAGCTTTGGAATAATGCACTGAATTTCTTAGTAGCTTTGCTACTACGAGTATGAAACTGGGAAAGTTATTCAACTTCTGTGTGCCTCAGCTTCCTCATCTGTAAATGTAAACATACTCATGAGAGGATAAAGAAAGATAAACACTTATGAATTATTTAGCACTGTGCTAGGTCCACAGGCCGTAACAGTATAGTCACTTTAACATTACAGCGTCTTTTTTAAGAGAAATCAAAGTGCTTCTTATGGGACAAAATCAATTATAAGTTTTACATTAAAGTTAAACTTACCCTTTGAAAAAAAAATTAGAAGAATCTAGAGTCAAATGGCTTATCTAAGATCTACCAGGAGGCCATTGACTAAGATAGCCAACAATCAAATCAAGGTAACTTGGATGTAACTCAAGAAGGGAGGACTAAATCGGATTATATTAAGAAAACTTATACAGCAGCCCCCCTTATCTGCAGAGGATACATTACAAGACCCCCAGTGGATGCCTGAAACTATGAATAGTACTGAACCCTATGCTTTTTTCCTATACATACATGCCTTTGATAAAGTTTAATTTACAAGTTAGGCACAGGAAGAGATTAACAATAACTAATAGTAAAATAGAATAATTACAGTAACAGACAGTAATAAAAGTTTCGTGAATGTGGTTTCTCTCTCAAAAATCTGATTGTACTGTGCCCACCCTTCTTGTGATGATGTGAGATGATAAAATGTCTATGTGACAAGATGAAGAGAGGTGAATAACCAAGGCATTGTGATGGAGCTTTTGGCTATTACTGAATTTCTGAGAACACGTCAGGAGGAGGATCATCTGCTTCTGGATCCCAGTTGACCATAGGCAGCTGAAAAGGCAGAAAGTGACCCCGTAGAGGAGGGGAACTACAGGCCTTGGTCATTACAGTCAGTGTGTGCTCCCGCTGAGCCAACAGGCCATTAGGAGGAGGTGGTGCACATGGCCATTATGATGGAGGAGTCCGCAGAACACGTGGGCATCTCTCTCTCTAGTGCTGTCCAGAGTGAGTATACTGTGACTGGCCCATAAAAAACCAAAAAAACAAAACCTGTCTTCCTTCACCATAAATTTAAGTGGAGACAGGTCTGTCAGACCACTGGAGTTTGGTGACATTAGCTTTCAAAGATCATCCAACTAACCATCACAGCGAACTCACCCATGATTCCATGCTCAACAAGCAACCTCTCATTATACTCTGAATGTTGCAGCCCTATAGAAAATCTCCAGGATGATGGCAGCTGATCAGAGGACATAAGTATTCAGTCCTTTTGATTAGTTACATTTCTCACTATAACATAAGATGGCAGGTAAAGCAAGCCCACTCCCAAAGGACAGCTCTGCTGCTGGACTGGGAGCCAGCCTCTGTGTGATGAAGAATTCACCCAGGCAGGATGGGACCATGAAGGCACCAGCCTGGGGAGCAGCAGATCCTCCCTACACAGTATCTAAGCTTACTGGATCACTTTTCCTCTCAAACTGCTTTAGCTCAGCTTGCTTTGCTTGGCACACACTTGGTCTTCCCTTCCATTTTGTTTCCTACCATAATGCTCAAGGACATTGAAAACTCAGTTCACATCCCTCTACAAGCCCTATGATCCCTTCATCTCTTCTATCTCAATGAGATTTACCTTCACTCCATTTTGGTTATTAAATGGTTTAGCTGCATCACTGCCTACAAGAAATGTCACCTTTTATTGTTTTCATTTGCTCACTTTTGCTGGACTTGCTCATCAGAATATCCCCTCTTTCAAAACGCGTGTCCAGTCTCCCATTCCAGCTCCACTAGCCCAGTCTGGAACCCAGAGCTCCCTCCCCAGAATCCTGGTTCATCTCATTTTTCAAAGCATCATTTTTTCCAAGCTCCAATCCCAGGATTGACAAGCTCTTGCTGGTCACTCTTCAGTTGCAGTTCTGGATGGCTGAGCATGGGTGAGGAGGCCACCATTCTTAGGCTGATCCAGTTCACTGAAACTTAGGCTTTCCATCCATATTCTTTTGCATGCATCATCCTGTTGCTTGACAATCCCCCTTTTCCATTTCTGGTACGTGAAATAGTTTCCACTGAGTCTATTCCACTCTCCCCACATCCCCAAACCACACTCGTTCTCCACCCTCTTCAGCACATGCCCTCACCAACTATGTTATAAAGAATGTTGAAACGGCATCAAATCTTTCAATGATTTTCCAGGAACAGTTTCCATTTTCCTACTGGTCAGCCTCAACAGAGGTTTCCTCTCCTCTAGTGGGGTTTATCCTCTACAACTCTATTTCTGGTGCCACTTTCATACCTTCTTTGCAACAACACCCTATTCTTTGTTCATTTGGTCTCCTAATATTCTCAATCATTACATCTCAAGAGGCTACTTCCCTTCAACCCACAAAGACTATCAGATCTCCCTAAATTTATGCCTTCTCTCAACTGTGATACTTCAGTTCCTATTTCATCACCAAGTTTCCTGAAAATTTGCCTTCAAATCATTACCATCTATTTTCTCTTTAATCCTTTGCATCATCTCTTTATAGCTACTATTTTACTAAAAGGACTTTTTTAATTTCCCAATTCAAACTTTTCTCAATCCTGATCTTCCATAATTCTTCTAGAGGAAAGCCTTCCTCTGACCCTCTTGTCATCATTGGGCAATACAACACAGCAGCATTTTCCACCTTTTTTCCCTTATATCTGTCTTTTTCTCTGGGTTTTCTTTTCCTTTACCTACTCTGTAGGTAGGTAGAGTACCTACCTGTGAAATTTGGTTCTATACTTTCACTTACTTATAGTCTCAATTTTCTCTCACAATCATTTCTTTCCTTGTCAGTTTAGAAAAATTACTGACATAAAAAAATAAATCACTGACATATAGACTCCCAAATCTCTGTCTATATGTACATTTTTTCCATGGCAAACAATCCCTACAGCCCAATTATGCAATGTCCTTACCTGGATCGGGGCCAAACTCAACCTGCCCAAACCTGAAGCCACCGCGTCCTCCCTCTGTGGTGGTCAGGCCACCTAGACTGAAAGCTCCCTTCTTCTCCCCTGGTTCCTCTTTTCTCACACCCCATTGCCAAGTCTGTAATTTCTACTGCTCTAATCTTTCACAACCATTTTCTTTCTCTTTTCACAGTCACTATCCTAATCACCTCATACCTCTTCTCTTGTAAAAGTTGGCGATTGACCTTTTAGCCTCTACTTGCTCTACTTTAAGCAGAGCTTAGATTTGAGCGAGTCACTCCTTGCTCTGAGGTCTTCAGCAGGCTCTCCATTTTCTCCTGAATTGAGTTACCATTGTTGTATAATGTTTTTAAGGCCCTCTACATATAGACACCAAGATTTGTTTGTTTTTGCTTTACTTGCCATTTTGTCCATACACACTGTATATTTGTGTAACTAGTAACTTACAAGAATACAAGAGTATTATAAAATACACAATCACCTCTAATTGTCCTGTGTGAACCCATTGTCCTCATTTTTCAGACAAAGAACCATGTGTCCATGTACATAGTCAGCATTTAAACCAACCTGCTACCACGGTGTTTACTGCTGCCTCAAGTCTACAGTATTGCTAGTGACGTTCCCTCTGACATTGTGTTCTACATAATCCCCATTTCACTAAATCCCACAGTTCCTTCAGGTTCCAACCCAAGTCCCACTTGCTTTGTTAAGTCTTGCCTGATCTACTGTTCACAGTGTTATCTTTTTCCTTGAGCTACTAAATCTGAGTTTTATCTACTTTAAGATATAGATGCCATTTTTACCTCATTTTACATTTCATAGTCTTATCCATTTAAAATTTCTTCATGATAGGAACTACATCTTTTATATCCCTACAGAAATCAGCACAATACTTAACATAAAGAACTCAATATTCTGTGAAGGAATGAATACATGAAGATAAGACTATGCAACTGACTTAAAAAAAATCAGATTATAATTGACTTCATACCACTTGGTCCACTGCAGAGGGCAATGAAAAGCAATGTATGGTCAAACATAAGGCAATGTTTTGTTCTCCCCAAATTACCATTCAGTCAACTTATGTGCAGGTTTCTTAAAGTATCTCACCTTCAGAACACATCTCTGTTATTTTTAAAAAGTACTGTTTGGAGAAGGCATATTAGTATAAAGTAATATCAACGACTGAAATTTTTATATGGTAATAAAGGACCCTGCCGAATCTTTATGGTATAGCCCCCAAAGGCAAATACCAGATATTGTTGTAAGTCTTAAAAAATACCCTTTACAAAGCTACAATGCACATGATTATGCTGTACAGATAATGAATATAAACTTGTAAGAGAAAAGAGAAGAAGCATTATGTCATAATTCAGTTCAATGGCAATATCACTCAGATATAATGAGTATACTTTCTCAAACCTTGAGGCAGAAGTGGAAATGTATGTTTTTAAACCTGTATCAAATGACTCAAAAAGTGGGATCAAGGGATCCCAAAGACCTATGTAATGAGAATGAATAAAATTATCACATGAAATATGAAAGCAGAATATAGCAATTTTTCTAAATTTATATATTTTGTATGCCATCTTATTTTAAAGAAATAAAATTGAATTATTAAATATTATAAACATTTAACTATTTCTTCCTTATCTAAAAATGTATTTGTCCATGAGCCAATTTTTTTCTTTTTTTGATCTGTTCCCAGTTGGAAAATGAGGCATCCTTTATGTTTGTATTGGCTTTATAACTTGGTATAGGATTATTATCCCTCCAAAATGTTAAAGTTCAAGACATATTCTTTTTCCTAAAAGAGGATAGAAAAATATTAGCCGTGCACAATAGCACACCTTGTACAACCTCTGAAAACCAAATCGACACATACAGACTAAACTTGAACTTAAGGGTTATGTGACCAATAAGAATTGTAGTTCATTTCAAAACTGGTTGCTTCCAGCAAGTGTGGCATATTGGAGAAGCACTATGTGATGACTTATACAGAGGTGTGGACATCTAGACTAGCTGACTTGTTTTTTTTTTTTTTTTGGTAAAAGAAGTGATATATGGTAAATGATGAGTGTTCCTTTGAAATGTCTCTTGAAACTTCACTTTCTTTCTCTACAACTCTCATTCTTGCCACACAAGCTCAGGTTCCTAATATATGAAATCTGGTCAGATGATATGAGCCTTTGTACTGCTGTTCATCTCTCCTCAATTCCAATCAATCCTTGAAATTGCTGCCAGATTAATACCTAAAACACTCTGACTGTATCAATGCCTTGTTCAAAATATTCAGTGGCTTCTCTATTGGCTCCAGGATGAAGTCCAAATTCCTTAGCCTAGTGTTCAGGGTCCTCCATGATTTAGTTACAGCTGATCTTCCAACCTTATCTACTATCAATCCCTTCTTCAACGAAACTGGTTTCCCCACAGTCTCCCAAACTATCCTACCTTTGTTTTTACTGGTCCCTCTTTTAGAATACATTCCATCTCTTCTCAACCTATTCAAATTCTACCCATTTCCCAACACTCAGTTCAGATCCCATCTTCTTGAAGCCTGGCCAGAACTCAGCAAGCTGAAGAGCTCTTTTTTCTGAATTCTGAGAACACTTTTGTTTGGATCAGTGACTTCTAACCTTTTTGAGAATGAAACCCTCTGTCTAACACCAAAATATTTCAGAACCCAGATGACAGTCTATTTTCAATCTATCGATTGGGAAAGTAATGACGACAAAAACCTACTGTGAATTTTCAGGATGAAAATTTGTATTTTAATAAGTGTAATAGACTGTCTACATGTGAATAATTATATACATATATATTATTTCCTCATCTTACAGACAAATCCTTTTGCACAAAAGAATTTTCTGACCTTCAGTACTAGCTCTGTAACAGTGAGAGATCTCCAAGCTACAGATTGAAAAATCCTTGCCTTCATAATTTGACATATTATGATCTTTTAGTTTTTGCTAAATTTTCAGAAAGTCTTATTTCCCCAACTATATTGTGAGCTCCTTAAGGCAGGGATAGTGACGTATACTTCTTTGTACTTCTGCTAGAATCTGGCAGAATTCTTTGTACACAGTAAGAACTAAAATGTTTCCTACTTAGGACACATTACGTATTTTAGGTTCATTTATTTCTTCGATATTTTATTATAAAATTTTCTATATATGCAGAAAAGTCTTATAAAAGACTGTATAAGTGTGAATAGCCATAAATCTACCACCTCAATTACACAATTAATATTTTACTGTATTTATTTTTCCATAACTATTCCCTGTAAAGTCATCTTTTCTCCCCATGCATTTCAAAATAAGTTGATGACATAATACACTTTCCCTAAAAAATTCAGCATTCATACCATTAGAGTTCATGTTTGCTTACGGTTCTTTTTTCTTTTAAGTGACATTAAGTGAGCAAATTTTAAATACGCTATTTCATGACGTTTAACAGATAGCTACATTAGATTCCAAGATGAAACCTAAATACTTTTAGCTTATTATAATAATGGAAGCATGGCACAACAGTATGAAAATATTGCTTTATTTTTAAGAATTAAGGTAGCAACATTCTCAATTTATGACACAGGCAATATTTAACTAGAATTTTAGAATGGAAGAAGAATGATTTTAAAAGAAGTTTATGTTTAAGTACCTACTATATGCCAAACATTGTATTAAGCACTTCATAAGCAATAGCTCATTTGCTTCTCATGAGAATATTACAAAATTGACACATTTCAAAGATGAGGAAACTGCAGCTTAAAGATGTTTAAAAAACAGCCTAAGGCCACACAGCCAGTTTCAAATTTCTTTGATTACTGTATCTTTTGTGAAACTTTTGAAAAGTCAAATGTTTTCCAATTAGGGTTTTATCACCCTTAATTGTCACTCTGTTGGAGATCTGAATAATCACTGAACACCACAGGTAGAAAAGTTCCAGAATACTAGAGCATTAAATTAAAGTGTATCAGTGTGTGCTGCAAATTAGTGGACGGTAAAATAAAAAGTGTATGAAAATTGGAAACAGATGAACTGGCTTGCACTCAGAGCTTCAATCATGTCAATCTGGAAAAAAGCTTTATTTGCCTAAAATGTAATCGACCTACCAAATTCACCTCTCAGATTATACTTTCTTCCCCATATTTTCCCATTCTTCACAAACTCACAGAAGCACCGAGAGAGAGGCCCTACCCACATTATGTATCAGCTGAACAAGTACTTACTGACTACCTCCAGTTACCTAGAGTACCTGCAAAGGCCATTAGATGATGAGAGGGATCTCAAAGGAGGAGGAAATAGCCTCTTCCTTCTGTGGTAACACTATAGTAACCAGTCCCTGTGGTTATGTTTTTAAAAATAAGTTATTATTATTTAATAGTAGCTGCTATTTTTTGAGCATGTCATAGATGCTAGTGACTGTGCTTTAGTATTTTAGGTAGACGTTGTCCAACACCCTGTTATAAAGGTGCAATCCCATGTTTATATGGAGAAAGCAGGGGTTCAGAGATCAGAGATAGTAAGGATTGTTCTAATAATAGCTAATTTTTCATTACATATTTCTGAGGGGTCAGACTCTGTTCTAAGTGCTTTACAAACTCATTTAGCCATCCTTGCAACCCTACACGTAGCTGCTATTATTATTCTCATTTTACAGACCAGGAAGTTGAGGCAAAGAAGTTAAGTAATTATTCAGCATCACACAAGCTAACTGGCAAGTGGCGGAGCTGGCACATAGCTTCAGAGTCCTCTCCCAAGTCCCTGCTCCGCTGCTTCTCAAAATTCATGCTAGTTATGTGGTTAGTAAACAGCAGAATTGAGATTTTTTTAACTAAGGATAGTCTGACTGAAAAATCCATGTTTTCACTATCAAGCAATACTGCTTTCCTATATTTTTAATATTATTCATTTTCCACTTTCCTTAAGGCACGCATCAGATGTAAATTTGTGCTGGAAGAAATAACATTTAAATAAGTACATGATTTTAGACAAAAATATGCTCTTCTCTCCCGGAGTCTTCTCTCACTATGCACCATTCCTTGAATACAGTTTCAAAGTACCACCCAAGTATATTTCTGAAACACACACTCAATCACATTCTCCTGCTTACAAGCCTGCAGGTCACCTGGCTCCTAGAGGACAGAATCCAACTCCTGAACCTTGTATATTAGGTCCTTCGTCATCTGCTTCAGGTAACTATCTCAGTACCACCTCTGGGCCCTTTGCACGTATCCCTCATCCCAAAACACACACAGACTACCCCCAACATTAGGGTTGGCTTGGCTGCAACTGAATAACCCATGTTCTTTCTTCCTGGCTTGACACCCAGGGTTTTTCTACTTTTCCAAGACTCAGTCTAGGCATTACAAGTGTGCAGAAACCATCCCCCAACCTCATTTACTTCAGCCATGATTAAGTGTTTCTCCCGTCTGTATAATATACCCCTTATCTTAAAGTAGAGTGGTCATCTGATTATAGGTCCGCAAATCACAGTAGACTATGAACTTCTTGTCGGCAAGAATGGTATTGGATAAATTTCTAGACACATCACTTAATAAATATTATTAACATGCAATGGTAGATATACAGTGTGATATATATTCTTATGTATCTCTATATATAGACACATATGCACACACACACATGTATTATACACACATATATTCTTTTCCCTGCAGGGTATATGCTTGCTCCTGCAATTCTTCCCTACCTTTAATGTTCACCTCAAATCATGATTCCTTACCATCTTATAAAGATAAATAAACCTAAATGTACTAACTGCCTGATATTTGTATCATTCAGTTGTTTCTTGGACTATATGAAAGTAGCTTTATCATTGCGAAATATTTTTACATCCAACAGCAGACAATTAATCAATTATTTACTTACACAGGTCTAATGCAAGTCAGTGACTATAGATCAAATACAAAATCAGCAGAATGTTGTCTGCAAGCTTACATACATTCTCTGGATGGATGGCCGATAGCTACTATATGAATTGGGCTATGAAATAATCATTCTCAAAAATTTGAAAAATGGGCTTCAGATGCTTTTTGCATTTGTTAATGGTTTGTAAGTAAAATTAATGATTCTATTCTCTTGTAATCATTCACCTGCGTTATTTGCATAGTAATATGGGGCACTCATTCAACAAATAACTGTTGACAGCTTAATCATTGCCACATCTTCTGCTAGATGCTTAGGACACACTAGTGAAATAGTCTGTGCCTACCCTTATGGAACCTTGAGACTCCTCTATGCAAAACACACAGAGAAATGGATGTGGTGTTTCTTTCTGTGGGTCATAAGCTTAGATGAGGTATAAAAAATTTCTTAAGGCAGATAAATTATTTCAGTAAGAACCAAGTTTTTGGCTATCAGTGAGTTCATATTTCAGAATATACAGAAGGGGAGCTTTAAAGTCAGCCTGACATGTGTTTGAATCTCTTCTCCAACACAACTAATACACTGTATAAACAGACACTAGTCACTTAAACTCTTTAAAAGGAGTTGCATAAAAGTTACCTTAACTTGTTTTGAGGATAGAATAAGGTATGTGGAAGAGCATAAGGATGTTCTCAGTACATAGTAAGAACTCAGTCAATTCAGTTCATATTCCTTATTTTGCTAAAAAGTATGCTTTCCATTCACAATTCCCCTTATAAGTAACAGATGCAGTAATATAACAGGTAAGAATTTAGATTTGACTCACTTTACGTAAGAAAAAAAATGTTTCCATTTGTATTATAGTGAGTACATGAACCTATCCCCTTGGAATGTGTTTGGGAGGTTACCTACCTTTTTCAGTATAATGAGATGCTAGAGTTGCGAAATGAAACTGAAAAATCTGCAAAACTAGTAAATTGCCATGAACAAAATCATAATAAGCTTTTACTTATAAACAGCTGGGTCCTAAATCTTAACAAATCCTTGATTTGTTTAGCAGTCACTGAGGACAACTATGTTAACAGATAACATAGTGTCCAAAGTAAAATGGAAAATTTATACTTAGGTATATATTTTTTCTTATACTGCATGTTTGCAGCCATAGAGAAAAAATGGAAAATGAATTACTCCAAGTAAGCAAAATGAGAAAATACAACCCTTCACCAACTCCATCTATATACTGCTCACCCCAAGGCTTCTGTGGCCATTGTAAGAAATTAGAAGCAAAGAATCCATGACTGAAGGAATAAGAATCAGTCTAACTACTAGAACTCACTAAAGGTTCACACATCTCCCTGGAGAGAACCAGAAATTTCTACCAGAAGATGGGATATTCTTCGGGAGAGATATATTTCCAAAAGTTCTGGCTCAACTAAGGGAGAAATGGCAAAGCATTATGATTCTCAGAACTATTAGGTATTGGGAGTAGGTGCAAACTGCCACATCAAATCATTAGTTTATCAAGAACCCTGACTCTCTAAAAATTCTGAGTTTTAGACAATAAGCGTTAGCATTCCTATTCTTACTGTGAAAGATACAGTTAGCTGTATGTGATAGGCTATAGTAGGTTTGTCAGCCTACAAGGCCCTACTCATGCCACCCATTTACTCCCCGAACTTCACCACTTACACTCCTGTCATTCTCTCTCCTTCAGCCACACTGAGCAGCTTCCTGTTCCTAGAACACAGCACCCATGTCCCTAGGTCCTGGCTTTGGTAACTGCTGTTCGTATGGCATCCCAAAGAAGTGCCACTTAAGCTGCTTCTTTGAGTTTTTCTTATATAATCTGGTTCTCAAAGTCAAGAGAAATGTGACCAAATTTACTACCTAAAAATATTTTCTAAGGTAGAAAACATTTACTCTGAACAGTAGCAAAACTGCAACTACTTTTTAAAATTTCACAGTAATACTGCTGTCCAAATGTGCATAGAATAATGACTATTATAATGAAAAGCAGAGACGACTTCCCATCTCCATTTGATCCCAGGGAAGCCTAACACAGACAGATGGAGAAGGAATTATAATTAAGTCTAAAGCTTTGAAAACCAGTGAGACAATCCCCTAAAACTTAACCTACTGATGCAATATGTTGGGCACACAGGACACCAGGCAGAAATCACACACATTCACGCACACAGGAACTTAAAGACCAGAGCCTAACTACCCTGGGGACTTGTCCTTATAATGAAGTCCTTTTGTCTTCAAAGCCACTGCAATTGGTCCTTTTACAGCTCTGCTATTTGCTAGGGAATGGTGCTCTCCAGCCATAAATGCTTCAATGTGGCTATGAAGGTGCCAATGTTCAGTATGAAGGTATTAGAAAAGGCACTGGCAAATGATGGGAATCACATATTCCCTCCATAGAATAATATGGTGACTTTTTTTAAAACCCAGACTCTAGACTCACATAGAATTTGATTCAAGTATCAAGTCAGATACCAATGTATCAATTATAAAATCCATGCCTTTATACTTGGCATTTAACATTCTAAGATTCAGTTTTCTTGTGTGTAAAATAGTAATAGTAATATATGTGACTATTATTTACATATTGTATGGACAGAGCACTTAGGAAGTTTCAAGTAAGCTATAAGTTTCACTTGTCATCCCCACAGAAAGCCTGATGAAAGTTCTGCTATTGTACCCATTTTTCAGATGAGGAAACTGAACTACACAGAAGCTGACTTGCCCAAGCTCACACTGCTAGCAAAGCAGTGGAACTGGGATTCAAATCCCTGTCTCTGAACCATTATGTTGGCATGTGAGAAATTTTCTGAAGATTAGTGAAACAAATCAGAGAATGGTCAGTATAATTACCAACAATAAGTTATTCATAAACATCAGTCATTATCATTAATTAGCAACAGGCATGTGAAAATTATCCTCATACAATATAGGCAAATATTAAATCCTGATAAAGAATTTTATTCATCCTTTCATGGCTTTTGCTTATGAACAATTTATAAGAAGCCAATTCTGCAGCTACAGACAAACTCTAAAATGTCATTTAGAAACTCTTTTTAAAAAAAAACACAAAATGTCCCTTAATCTTCCAGGAACTAAATCATGTATAGAATGTAAACAACAATAAAATTAGATTACTATGTTTCTATTGACAACAGAGTATTTGACCACAAATATATAAATGTAGCCTTTAAAATGCAGCCTCAAACCATAATTTCATACACATTCACTCCAGTTTACATATTTCTTGTAAAAAAGATTTTCTTAAAAATACTCTGGATATAACTGTATTTCACCAAATTAAAATTACAGTGAGGAAAACAAATTCAGATAATTTGTTACTGTTCTAAGCTTTGTAAAAAGGATAAAACAACTTTAAAATAGCCTCTGATCATACAAATTTGTAAAATTGAATTAAGCTATCATCCTAAAATATGCAAAACAATTAAATACATTTTAAAATGCAGAAAATTAAGCCACTTCATCCAAGATTGTATTTCTTATCATCTTAGAAATCTGATCTACCAATTCAAAATTACTATTTGAATTACCATCAGAATTCCTGAAACCCTTTTTGTAGTGAAGATTCCAATTGCATCTGGTTTTAAGTCACTTAAAGGCAAATTCATCTGCTTTATGACAAGTTTAAGCTTTTGAGTTTGAATCTAAATTTACAAGAGAAAACTTAGAGCTCTTAGTTCCACTTGCTCACACCTCTTTTTTGCCCTTCCCCACTCCTCATCCCCAGACAACCAAAAATAAACACTCAAAGCAGCAATATATGAACTGACCAATCTTAGGCTCCCACAGACTTAAAACAACCAGAGAAAACAAAGATGGAAAGCATCACTGCTTTGCAAACAAAGCCTTAATTAAGTGCGTAAATAAAAATCCTTTTACTGCTACAGCCTTGAGTCCTTTTGAAGGAAGATTTCCCAACTACTTCTCACACTTACACAAAACAAAGATCAACTTGAAGCCTTTAACAAATAGAGGCTTGGACACAGACTCACACACTAGAAATCCATTCAGATTTGATGCTTTAGTAATGATCTAATAGGAGCCTCACCACCAAACAGCTGATGTCTTCAAAATTATGCTTTAACAATCTCTATAATTAGAAATTTTGATTGTATCCTGTATTACTGCCCCAAAACACAGGAAAAACAGTTAAAACAAAGCCACATGGGTGTTTTCATAACCATCCGTTAGTATCTTTCAGTTCAGGCTCTGATTGGTTAATGGTAACTCAAATACGTATTAATTCATTTGGAAACATCCCTTCTAACGGTGGTTTTCTCATTTCAAGTTAAGCATTCATTTATACTGTGATTTTTGTATTTTCATCTATAAATGCTTTATATTTCAAAGATTTATAAACTGGGGGAAACCAATGGTTAACAGCAACAATAATAATTCACAGAAGAGTCTGGAAAAGAATAAAAAAACATGAACACTTAAAAGTTGAAATATGAAACATTCAAACAACTAACTGAAGAACATTTCATCTAAGAAATAAAAAAGCACCGTATTTGAGGCTGTAGCTCAGTGTCTTTCTGTCTTTATCCCTTAGATGAACCATGAAAATAGGCCCTAGCCTGTGAGTACAGAGCCTACAAACATTGAGTCTTATGATAATTTGGCAGCAGACTTAAGAAGAAACTTAATATTCTCTGCCTCTCCATTCCATTCCCTTCTTGTTTGTTCTTCAGATGAAGTTATGGTTTATGATACAGGAGATTTTCGTGTTTTCTTAGCCTCATTATAGGGACAAGTGGTGGCAGGAAGTAAAAAATGGCACGGAGTGAGTGAAGATAACCCATATAAGTGCAGGCACAGCCAACTGTGTAATCTAAATGGAAGTTTTGTTGACCTGATTAAGGAGACTAATTTTAATTGGGCTGCAGTGAAGTCACTTAAATATAAATCATGGCATATATAGCTAGAAATATTTATTTTGTAGTTACGAAAGTGATTGGTATTTTAAACACTCTTAAAATTTAATGAATTTCTCATTTTTCATTCTTTCAATTCACTGGTAGACACTGCTGGTTTCAAAATAAACAGGATTTCAAAGAATGAATAGGAAAATCTACAACGAATATATCCCAGGGAAGCCTGCCAGAGGTCAAGAATTCACTAATTTTAAGCTTGACTCCTCTAGTGGTGACTGAGAGGAATGAAACAATGCATTATGGAACATGTAAGGAGCATTATAAGTGAATTCACAAACTTAATAACTCAGAACTTTCCAATACTGTTTGCCTCTCAATGGGCACATACCATGGATTGTGAGGGAAATTTGGGTCCATATTTTCAAACTATATACTAACATGAAACTGACTGTCCCAGATTGACTAAAATTCCATTTACTCTTTGGATGATTTACAGATAACTTCTAACTCCATTTTTTAACTACCAGAACCCTTGCAAAACACACCAAAGAAGACTGCCTGAAAAAAAAGGTGAGTAATTGTGTAGTTGTCTGATATTACGTCTTGTGTATTGTCTTTTTCAAGATGTAAACGAATTCATTTCTAAGACAAAAGATTCATTTCCAAGATATAATTATGATTTTTTTAAAGATAAGGAATAATTTCTAATTGTTGCCCATATTGAATGGCACAACAAATTATACAACTAAAATATTTTATTTTGAACTATTTAAGTTATGTAAAAAATCTCATAAAATACATATTTCTGCATACAAATGTGATGGCAAACTATTAAATGTAAATACTCAAAAATGTATTACTATTCCATTTACCCTTAAAAAACAAGCCACACATCATTCATTCAAAGTCAGCCAAGGGGGTGGGCACCAACACATACTCCACTTCAATACTGCATGATGCTTATTTTGTAGGAAATGACTTGCCAATAAATGGTGACAAAATGAAAATGTCTTACCCCTCTTTTATGTCTTCATACATAAGAAAATTGACTATCATTATAATTACTTTTACCAGTATGAATTGGTATATTTCAATTAAGCAAAACAATTTAACATATTTAATCTTCTTATGTTTTAAGTTACTTTAAAAGATTCTCTTATTTGGACTTTTCAGTGATGAGAGTGACTGGTTAAGGTTTGCACCTCTGACTTCCCCTGACATTCCTGTTAGTGGCTGCCTGCACAATGACACTGGCATGGGGCCTGACAGCACAGGAACCAGCAGTGGTCTGTGTGACTGCACACGCGGTCTACACTGGGTAGCAGCCATATGTCCACCTCAAGCCAACTTCCAAAGGAGAGGAAAAAGGACTCCTTGCTTTTTTATTTGCTCTACAAAATGTACTTAAATGCTAGAATTACTTTCCTCTAATTTAAATTTCTTTTTGATTACCTACTAAAATGGGCTTAAAAGAGTTTCAGATGAAAAGACACTTTATCCAGAGATTAATTTTTGCTACATCAGCAAAGTTTCAACCTTTGACAGTGACCATTTCCCATAAACATTGGTAATTAATATATTTACTCAGAAAGGAAAATATAGACTGTTTACATATTAAAAACAATCACTGTGGGTATAAAAATTAAGATGCTTCATATCTGTAAAAACTGATTTTATATTTTTCTATTATCATAAATTCCATAACCTTACTAGTTTCAAAAGGCTTCGCTAGTTACATACTGGAATACTGCATCAAACAAACAATTCGTGGCATTTAGTTTTGGTTTACTTTTCAGAACTATGATAAAAGATTATTGTGGTGGTTGGGAAATGGTTATTAAGAGTTTTGAGTATGGATGGAATTCTAACATGGATATCATTGAACTTCTAATAAAACTTATACTATAAGTTCATCAAGGTCCTGAGCCTTAGTAAAGAGTAAATCACTAAAAATATCACCTATGAGGTAATTTTTCAATGGGCCAAAGTAGAAATAAATACATTGAGATATGTAACATCCTTCCATATACTGAAATTTAAAAAATATACATAGTACTTAAATAAATGTGCATAACAGCTAGCAATCCATACATATAGCCTTATTTATATTTTGAAACTTAAGTATATACGGATTAAAGTAGATATTTCTATTTACATAAAATTCACATAAAAATTCATAGGTATTAATTATACAAAAATAATGGTGACTATTATTCTTAAAGGATACTAATCTTGAAGTACATTAATTTTGTGTATCTTCCAAATGAGGTTCTATATTTGTAAACAACGTATTTTTAAACTTACAATTTAATAACACAAGAACACTAGGCACACAAATTATTTTGATATTTAGAAACAATCTAGTCCAATGTTACATTTAAACAAATTTGGTTATATTTAGTAACAAAAGGGAAAGTAAAATAAAGAAAATAATCCCAAATTTTCATTGTTCCTAGAGCAAAACAATGCAAAGTGATTACTTTGCTGTGGAGAATGATCAACATGGAGATAAAACACACTCAAAGGTTAAATGTTATGCACACACAGGTGTAATGTATATACATATGAATCTATGCAAAATAAAACCATTCTATGAAATATTATAAAAACCTAATAACCTGTAGCTCCCAACTAAGGATGAATACTAATTCGTAAGTCAAACCACCTACAGGGGAAATACAACAGTAGTTTCATGGATGTGACAACAGATATCATAACCACCTAATAAAGTGGATGCTGATGCAGAAACAATGTGCAAAGTAAACAGTGAGAAGGCAGACACTCACCTTCGGTGCCATTGGGAGTCATGGAATTACTATTTATATGAGAGTTATCGAGTTTGGGACCACTGGGGGATTCACTACTACCACTCAGACGGCTATGCGGGCTGGTTAGATCCTGCATTTCCATAGACCTAAAGACAAGAAGCCTTCCGTTTGACAGATGTACCAAATTCATAACACCACTGTTTAATGCGCTAATGACTTGACACCTTCTTTGAAACACATCGCACAAAAATCCCATTTTATCTATTTTCTTAGACTAAAATAGTTCTTACATTTTAACTTCAATCATCCTTTCATAACATATACTATTAAAAGGTATCATTTGCCTTACCTACCCAGCCAAACATTCCCATGGAGCTTTTAAAATTTCTTTTTTTTTCCTCATACATAGCTCAAGTCACAAGATCTAATGAGACAATTAGATCTATTTTAATTTTCAAAGAAGAAAAGGCTATTATGCTTTTCTTTATATTGAATTTTTTTAAAAAGGCAATTTTCTGAAAGAAAAGGCAGGTCATTATTTAAACAGGTATTAATTTAAAAAATTATTTTTCTATGGAACCTGTTTCATCTACTAAATTAGCAGTAGGTACTCCTTTATAATTTACCACCCAATTGTAATTTAATGGGTCTCCAAACCAAATAAAACACTTGAAGCCTATAGTCTAGTGACAGGGAATGAGATAGTCCTGATGCATGTGTTTACTCTGGCAAACTGCTTAATTGTTCCTCTGTTTCCCTTGAAACAAATGCAGCATTAAAACATTATGATGTCGGCTCACTTGTTTGCTTTGTGGATTACATACAGCGTGCCCAATTGAAAAGGGATAAAGCCAACATACAGTGGGTCCTTCCAGCATTAGCACTCAGAATACCTCAGCTGTCACTTACTCAGGGAAATAACAATTCTACTTCAATGCTCAAATTCTGCATCTTTACCCTATAAAAACAGTTAAATCCCCCCTGAAAGTTGTTAGACTCAGCAGTCCTATTCTATAAAAGGTACAGAAGCTAGGATTCATGTTCACAATTGCAGAACTTTCCATTTATATATAATACTTCATTAATGAAAAGAGGAGAGCATTTAAATGACTTAAAACACACCTAGGTACCATTCTGTTTTCTGACAGCCAAATTTTAGAAATTATAAGCCCATTCACTTGGTCTTAAACTTGTGTGTTTTTCGAAAGAAAAAAAAGGGGGGTGTTGGTGGAGGATGTTAATATTACATATACAAAACTACCACTGTTTGCTCCTCACCCCCACCAGGTCAGTAAAAGCTACGCATGTGTGTTTGGTGGTTGCACTGAAATTGACTGTAAATATCAATTTTTAAAACAGCTTCACATGAACCATTTTACTTCTAAAGTGAGTTTTTACTTCCCTCAACCAGAATTTAAACTAAAATTTAAAATCCAGTTCTCTCCTAATTCTCATTACACATTCACAGGTTTCCTAACACCAGAAACTATAGCCCATAATCATTTTCAAAACCAGGCTCCTATTCCCTTTCTACATACTTAATTTTTTTTTACAAGAGTACACACACACACAGGTTGTTAAGTAATTTCCAACCCAGGCGGTTGCTATTAATAGAAATAATTAAGAAATACTAGACAAAAATAGATATGGGTCACAGAAAGGTAATCTCCAAAATGCCAAATATCCTTACCTGCAACTTGAGGAAACAGCAACATCTGAACTGGTTTGAGATGGATGCACCTGTGATCAGGGGTAAAAAATTAGAAGCTGTTGTTACTCTACTTCAGTATCAGCTCTTAATTATACAGAGCACATGGCTGAGAACGACAATGCTCTCTTTTAACCAAAAGAGAAAGAGGAGGATACTGCAGCAGTGAAAGGCATATTGTCTTTAAGTTGAGGTCTCCACTGTTGTTTCCTCCTGCAGGTCTATCCTCCTCCGCCCCTTGTCAGGGGGGAAGGCAGCCAAATGACGGGATAGTGATTCATCACTGGCCTATGACAGCTGCAAACGGGATTACCCCTCCCCCAATCAACATGCAAAGCAGTCTTGCCCAGGCAGCCTGGAAAAGGTGCTTGGAAAAAATAGCTATTAGCAAAATGAGTGTGTTTCTCAGCAGTAGTTCAAGCATTAATCCTGTAGCATCCTCAGAAGATCTTTCATCTTCTGCTATCACCCGCTGAAACAGAGTTCCCACCCATCCCTTTGACTCCTGACAGTTTCTTATCTTTATCGTGACTGTTTCTCCTATATTTACTCTTTATCACATAACATTCACTGACACAGCTTCTGGACAACTTTCAGGCAACGCGGAACTATAGATGGCAAAGGCAAGTTTTCAAACTCAAAGTCACATCACTGAGCAATATGCTCATTTACCCGTGCAAATTCAAAATGCAGTGGACGCTTTTTTATCAGTGCCTGGTAAGACAGAAAACGTTAGCTATTTGTTTAACTTTCCATCTTTTAAACCAATAAAGGAATGGATAGTTGAATAATCATTTCAGCGCCCCAGCTAGCCAGCATTTCAGCGTCTTTTGTCTCCAGATGCATCTGTATTTCGGGACTTCACTGAACAGCTAACTTAACGAGCAGGCTTTGCTAGTCACTGCCCTTCCTCCAGAGGCAGCGAAACTGCCAGCAGGTGATAACTCAGGGGAGGGTGGGCTGCTGGCTTGCAAGCTCAGGCTACCGCTCACACAGTAAAGAACATTCTGCAAAACATTTTAAATTACTCCGAATTCCAAATCTTTGATGTGCATTTTCACTCAACCTGAACTGACATCAATTAGGGTTACAGAACAAAGATGAGAACTGAAGCATCTCAAATGGCATTAAAGTTATCCAACCAAATATCTTCTACTGAGTCCTGTTATTTTTTTAATTATGACTTATGAAATTAAGAAATACTATCTTTTTGGCCAAAAGTACTGTTAAACTCTAAATGTCTTGGTGCAATGTTATGTGAAATTTCTAGGTATATGTTTCTATATTTCGTGGAGGATGAAAAATAATTTAAGAGATGCCTGAGTATTCAGATGAAAACTTATTTTTAATGCCCACAGAGATGTCATTTTACCTTAACATGCTCCTGCAGTTTTTGTTAAAATTAATGTTCTCACCCAAGATTAAATGTTTTCCTTTAGAAACTGCAGCCATATACCTCAAGGATAAATTTCCTTACCTCTCCCCACCTTTTTTCCCCCCACTCTGATACACCTGGAATAAATTATAGGTGAGAACTAACTTAGTTTTAAGAACTCTCTCAGTTTAATTATGTGAAAAAGTATTATGTGAAATGTTAAAATGTATTCTTATTTTAACATCAGTCAGATAGTATAATCTTGGAAATATAATTTTAACTTCACTGTATACCTTTAAAGTTTGATTATTTTTATACTTGAGGTTTAGCATTTCATACTTAAGTCTCAGAGTTGAACTGTTAATTAAAAAACGTACTCTA
Source organism: Manis javanica (assembly GCF_040802235.1). Classification (NCBI taxonomy): domain Eukaryota; kingdom Metazoa; phylum Chordata; class Mammalia; order Pholidota; family Manidae; genus Manis; species Manis javanica. The sequence goes on from NC_133157.1 coordinate 159,230,026, forward strand.
AGAATAATTCTAACACGTTTTCTCACTGTAAAAAAATGCATTTCCACAACAACCTATTTCTTTTATGCTGGTTTGACTCAGCCTCTACTGTACTTTCATACACTAAATTTTTGAAAGTCCATATCCATGGATCTTCATTTCATTAAGTATACTTCAGATATATTCTTTTGTGTCACAAGGATTATTTAAACCATGTGTTGTGTGTTACTGTATTTAAAAATGACTCTTTAATCAAAATAACTTTAAAACAACTAATCCTCACTTAGGCTGGTCAGCTGAATCCACATCGTGGTCCAGGAAAAATAAATCTACTCTCAAGAATGCGAATGCAGACAACAATTAGACACAGATGTGAGCAAAATTAGTTACAGTTTACAAAATGCTACACTTCACATGCTTTTAGTTTTTTATGTGTAGTACAAGATTACAGTGCAGTAAGGAAACATACTCTTATAATGACTTATCTAAAAAGAACACCTATATCTGATTGGTATTGATTTTCTCTCATGTTTGATAATACCTCTGGAAGTTTCTGTGTTTTAAAGGTCCAAAACCATAGTATATTTCAGAAATAATTAATTAGGCATATTTAAAGCATATCTCCATTCAAAAGAGAAAAAATCATTTCATGGTTTTCAGAAAAAATGCTGTTAGGCATTCAGTAAGCGCACATTTTCTGCTTTGCATCCATAAACTTAATATGTTTCTTGTCTTCTAAACTGGTATTTTTAATTCAAATGTTCCTATGAGTGCAAAAATATTTCCCATAACATTATAAATGGTCATCTTACATTGCAATGAAGTCATTTCACTTTAATGCTTTTTAAAACCTTTGTATAGCATACCCATAGTAGCATATTAGCAGAGTTGTGAAAATACAAAGAGAAAAAAGAGCTTAGAATTTAAATTCAAGAATCCTAAACTAGTAACTTTGACTTCTGATTAGTTAATGAGGTCTTTTAAGTTTGCCTTTTTTCTAATTAAATTTATAATTCTTCACAGATGTAACTTTTGTTGATGTTCAATTTGTCTCTCTCATTTTGTTAAACCTCACATAGTACTTCGCCAATCCATTGAATAGCCACATTAAATCTGTTAATACCATGCTCTTCAACCCCAGAAATTATTTCCAGAAGGCAAACTTGCTTTGAGAGATCATCAAACAAGACTTAAGGTACACATTTTATCACATTTTCCCTACCACAGAGCTCAGGATGCAGAGCAAAATTCATGACTTTTGCACTGTTTATTATACTTTGCTAAATTACAAATCAAAAGCATCTGACAGAAGATCATGTATGAAGCCAAAAAGTTAATAATGTTCTGTGAAAAGTAAACTGTAAATGGAAAGGGATTCTAAATCTCAGCAGCACAGAGCAAATAAAATGTAGGTACTTGTCTAAATTATGGGTTTTCCATAGGCTTTTTTGCTTGCTAGAAGCAATTTTTATAAAATGACTATAATTCAAAACTTTTTTCAAACAAAAAAGAAATTTTCAAAGTGAAAGTACTGAACTTACCTAAATAAATACAGTTGGCAGGCAAGCTAGTTTTGCTCAGCCACAGATCAACTTGAGTACTCCCAAATTTGAAAGACAATGGCAATTTTCTAATCAGAATGTATTTTGTAGGGGACAAAATGTGCCTTTGGCATAAGTCTGCTTTTTAATCAAAATATATTCTTTGCTAAAATTCTCTTCAATCAATATTTCTAACTACAGTATCAATGCTGTAATAAAAATTTAAGCTTAAAATTGAAATGAACTTCTTGGAAGAGGCAGATGTCTTTTAAACATTAACACTTATTTCCTTCTTTAGCTAAGACACCAGAGGATGAATGTTTTAAGACTAGTACTGATTTTTAATGTAATACACTGCATTACTTTTTGAAGTATCTTGTTTAAAGAAAACAAAAAAATGGAGCCCCGTGAAAACAAGTATTGAACATTGATTCTACTTAGAGTTTTAAAAGATTGTTTTCAAAATGAACATTTAAAAATGTTGAATAAAGTACTCTTGATATCTGATTAAGTGGAAGAAGTGGTTTTATTCTGTGTTTTTCTTGTTCCCAATGTATTGTTACAAATTTTCACAAATGAAAATTTTGAAAAAAATAATTTATCATGTCTACGAAACTCACAGAGCAGTTGACTTGCCTTTGGCACTCTAATACTGAACAGGGGCTCAAGTAGGCTTCTCCGTCTGTCACCACGAAGAATTTTCAGGATTGAAAATCCATGGCTGCTTTGCTCACTTACTGACTTTGGGCCTTGGGTGAACTCAGGCAGCGAGAAAGTCAAATATCAAATATTTGATAATGCAAACCCCAAATGGTGGGTGAAAAGAATCACACAAGCCTAAAATAAAACTTACTCTGAAAAAGCCATTAAAAAAGCAATCCCAAACCTATAAAACTGTGCTATGTGCTTAACTACACTTTTTGTACCCTGTCATTTTAAGAAATGAAACATAAAAACACTTGTCCAAATTCAATGACAGGTCTGAATTTATTGAATTCTTGCAAAGGCTATGCTTAAATATGTTCAAAAACTCCTCCCAAGAAATATAACCCCATGAGTCATTAGTAATTCATATACTGAGTTTGAATGACAAACATTTTAAATGGTAATTCAAAAGTTTCAGAATTGTGTTTTTAATTTCAAGGTCCATTCAAGTCATATAAAGTGCCAATAAGTGAAAATATATTAATTTGACAAATGTTTATTATTTCACCTTTTGAAGACGAGCCTGCTTCATGTTTAGGAAATTCGTTTTGGAAGCAAAAGGATTTCCTTTCTTAAAAGTGGTATCAATTTATTTTTGTTATCTGTTGTCCTTTCAAAATGTTAATTCCTTCCTCATTTTCTCATTATCAACCTAAAGTAGGAAAAGTTATCTATGTGTTGTGATGGCGATTAGATCTATGTGTATATATCGCTTTATTCCATACCCCACAGTAACATTTGAGGTGTGTAGCAATTCAGAAATTAGATATGAAGTAATCTCCCTACAAGACTATAGCCGTGTATTACACTTATTTAAATAGATCACAAGTAATTGTTAACAATATGTAATTATTTCTTAATGATACTAATCGCTCAGATAATTTGGGGGTTAAGAATTATGCTATGCTGGAACGCCATGCCTAAAAAAGGACTAGGTACTAGTACTTCCCCATGCTCTCCTGTTTTTATCTTAAAACAAACCAAAACAAGACTAAAAGCGCCTCTGTTATCCTGTGCTTTGCCCATAGGACAGCTGTTGTCAGTCACTGCAATTTTTCAAACGGTCAGCTTGTACTTACAGCGCTTACATCTGCTGCATCCACCAGCTTAATGTGCTCCTTGGAATTTTCTGGTTGCGCCCACCTCCATCCCGTAGGTAGGTTTGCCCTGGGTTAGGCCGCGGGAGGGCTTTCAGGGGCTCAGAGCCGAGCCCGGCGCGCCTCCGCGGAGGAAGCCCGGCCGCGGGGACGGCCGCCTGGCCGCCGCTGCAGGCTCGCGCTGCCGAGCCACTGAGCGAAAGCGCTTTCTTCAGCAAGGAGCCCGCCACAGTGCACGGCAACAGGAAGGCTTAAAGTCGGAAGTGGCACTGGAGAGTTTCTACCTCGCCCCAAACTCGGAGCCATCAGCTCCCACCGTTCTGTGTAATGACCGCTTTGAGCCCTGTGCTCTTTCCCCACCAAACAGCAGTCGCAGATAGCATCTGAGAACTCTAGACAAAGAAACAGCAGAATCTCATCCCTCGATTTGTTTGCGCAGCCTTGTAGGTCTGCCCGTGGAGCCTCGGGGCTTTTTTTGTTTTTGCAACGCAAACCACAGCTATTCTCTTGTCCTAATCTTATTGGTTTCAATGCAACAATTGCAAGGAGCACTGCTCCGTCTGACTCAACCTTGCTGCTTAAAAAAAAAATTATTATGTAAATGAACGCGCCCCACGCTATCTGAATCAACAGCTGTGTGAGAGTAACTTCTCGAAGGCACTGTCAACACACATCTCTTGCTACAGCAGCTACCAATTACGAGCTTTGGGGAGTAGTTAGTTACGCGTTATCTTTTATACTTTTTCAAACTTTTTTTCAGGCCCTGAAACTTGGGGAATCAATACTTCCAAAAAACTTTTTTCCGAATGTTCCAGCTAACAGGTCTGCGGAAAACAAAAGCCAGAATGGCCATTTCCATGTTAAGTAAAAACAGGTCGAAAAAAGCAAACGTGTAAGCTATTATCAGTTTAACAGTGAAAGCATGAATGATGATTCTTCAATGATTTCTAGGTGGCAAGTTTTACATGAACAGTCAGTGTTAATAGTTTTAAATGATTTCTGGGAAAGGTTTGTTTTATCTACAACTCTTTACTCTGTCCTTTAAAAAAACTAAACTCAGATTCTACACATGATAATCTGTAATACTCACCTAGAGAACTGAGCTTTCACATTATGACTAAATTACAACTTCAGTTTAAGATATTTACTTACTACCATGTTTTAGGCAAATAAATGACTTCATTATTAGATCAATGACTTAACCATTATATTGATTTCAAATATTTAAATAAAGCACTTATTGATCATTATATTTTCATTTGCCAACCTTATGCCATAGTTGAAATACAAATGTTTATTTTGATACTACTTACTCATCCTAATCAATTTTGTACTCTAAAATAAAATCTTTATGCTCATTGGATTTTCCTTAAAACTGGTTTGTCATTATTGATAATACTATTTTATGCATTTAGTCTTTTCATCAGTAATAAAAAGCATCTTTTCTTAAAGGCCTTGGTATGAAAGAACATTTTTAAAAGCACAGTAACCTCTTAAATGATTTTATAATACATTTCCAGATCACCAACTAATAAGATAGACACAGTCTTACCTTGACTTTGTTAATTTGGAAATTGAATGCACCATTCCAAGGCAAACAAAACCAAAAGCTTCTAATGACCAAAATTCAATATGGACTTCTCCCCTTCTCCCCCCTGAAAGGATGCCAATCTAAATTCCTCAAAAAGAACACTTTGTCAAACCTAAGAAACAGTTTAAACTGCAAACTCACCTAGGATTTCATTTTGTATGGTACCGGCAAGCAATCATGGCTAGTCATCTGCCATATTTGGGAAGCTAGGTCAAAAATCAGTTGATTGCTATTGGATCTGTTCATATATGCAGCAGAAATAGAATTACATTACCACCTACAACATTTTCTCGGACCAGAAGTTTCAGTTATTCAATATACTGAAGTATATATGCAGAAAATAAGACACAGCAAATAATGGAGGTTTCTAGTGCCGTGAGATAAAATGCAATGCTATGTTAATTCAATCTGTGATGTCAAACACCCACATAGTAACTGCTTTTGCTATCGTATTTATTTCTAAGCTCCATAAAATATAAAATTTGAGATGCTGATTGGAGAATTCAACCCTGTTTGAAAATTTACATCAAGCTATTGTAACCAGGCTTACTATAGTTTAAAAATTATTTTAGATATAAAAGGGTAAAACATTATTTTTCTGATCCATGAAAGATTATATTGGCAAACCAGAACACACAAACTATATGAAGTCAAAACAGCTGGAATATTATGTAAAGTACCTGACTTATATATATAAATTACTTGCCTACATTATAATCAAATTTATCATATTACATTAGTTTTTATATTGAAATTCAATTATTTTTTATTTATATAACCAAACAAGATACCATTAAAGAAATGATGCATGTAATTATGATGAAAATTCTGAAAAGTATGATGAATGTAATGTGACCACTAATTGATATGATATAGGTCATGCTTCATAATTATGTAACAAAGAGCTTCGCCATTGGCTGAAGGAAATACCCATGTGCCTGTATAGTACTGTTAAATGGTTTCCTTTTCCTAAAGCAAAATTAGACGGATTAAAAACAATTACATAAATTTTGTTTGGATACCACTTCTGAATATGAAATATGTAGTAATTAACATGCAACTTACACAAAGAAAATTTATTCTCTGATAAACAGCCAAAATGTAAGCTGTTACTAATAAGACCCAGGTTGTAGTAGAGTTAGCTTCCTATTTCTAAATTTTTGCCAACTACAATTATGAAATTTAACCATATACTTTAAGGAACAAGGTGTTCTCAAAATAAAGTCAAATGCATTACAACAGAAATTAGGACAATTTGCTGAAAATTTGCTGTTAGTAAGGACAGGCAATAGTTGAAAACATTTCCACCTAATATATCCTGCAGAAATTTCAACACATAAACATATGAATAGGAGTAAAAATAATTCTAATATGCTTTTCCACCACTAAAACAAAAAATAAATATATAATTTTATCTGGAAAAGGAAAGCACTTGAAATAGCCAACTGTAACAAAATGTTTAAATATTCTCAAAGAGACAGTATCTTTCATATATTGTATCTCCAGATAGGTTTTATCTTACAAAGCAAGCTGTTGCCTAGATATGTGCCTGGTTATCTAGAAGTCTGCAATTTTGATGGAAGTTGTTACTGTTGTTCAGTTAACAAAGAATTTTAAATAAAGGCATGATTACAAAAATAAATATCCCTAATTAAAAAAAAGGGAAGGGCAGATGTAAAGGATTCATTACAATAATCAACAAGGTAACTTGGAACTTTTCTAAAACTAGATGAGTTAACAGTTGATTAATCAAATATAACAAACACTGAGAAAACAGAGGACTGAATACAAATGTCCTTTTCTTTTTTCCATTCCAGTAATGATAATAAAATTCTTAAGTAGTTGTGAAATTTCTAATAAAAGATGTATTCAGAAGTTATTTTTCCTCTGTGTTTACCTTTAAATAATTTTAGAATTAAGTATGCATGCTAAATACCTGACTCAGTGTCAACCATCTCTTATCTGTTTCTATCATTCTTATGAGATTATGTCTCAAAAATAATGATACATTAAGTACGAAAATATAATTAGTACTTAAAGACCACTGCTTTTTCTTCAAAAGCAAAATCCCAGTTATTTTTTTCCACATTCTTAAAATCAATAATCTCTAGAAATAGCCTCTTGAGATTCAAACTGTTCAAAGCAGAATGGCCAATATAGCCCTCAAAGATACTGTCCTTCTTGTCCTTCCAGATAACTCTCTTTCTCATGGTCTGTGCCATGGTACTGTATTTCTGGCTTTTTTATGGAAGTGTTGGAACAATGTCTGGATGGCTGACATTGCAATCCCTGATGGCACTTGGAATGGTCACTTCCATGACCTACTCTTTCCCCACTGGCACGAGACCTGCAATGAGGGCTCTGCTCCCAGTAGCCTTTTGCTGAAATGCAACCAAGTAAAACATCCTCTATTTATTTTAAGAATGGTATTAAATCCACCAAACTGAATGTCTACCAGTATTTTGCTAAATGTTTTCCATTCAAACTGCAACATGAATAGCTTTTAACAGTAAATTTAAGGAGGCAATTACTAACTATTCACAGTACCATGGAAAATTGTTTTAATAAATATTATAGTCTTTATATGAACACAGTCTGGATATATAACCTATTTCCTGGCTTTCTAATAAGCACTGGTTATTAGATATGAATAATAACCATTTATTTATGTAGGGTGGGAAATTTGTCATATGTAGTAATGACTGCCTATAGGATGTTTTCTTAGAAAATTTTTCTTCTTAACAGAAACTTTGAGTAGCACTTCTTGAAACTAATAATGGTAACAAGGGCAGCAATAGATTTTTAAGAAAAGGAATGGGCTGATAGGGGTACTTTATCTAAGAAAAATAAGACAAATAAGACATATCAGATTTTCTATTTTGAAATCAACTGATTTTCCAAAATAGCAGAGTTACGTTTTCTCCTTCTGCCAAAAATATGTAAATAACTGGTCTGGTAAGCATATGCTTCATCTTAGTAATAAGGCATTTTGCTTTCTCATACTGCAAAATAGATTTCTGTTGACATGAAGCAACCTAGAAAACCCAGGTTGTCTTCTCTTCAACCTTTTTTTCTATAAGGCCTGGGCAAAACCAATCTTGTCAGCACCTCCCAATACATGTAAGAGGATCTGGGAATTTGCTTGTGTTCTCTAGGTTTCATGACAGCTGAGTTCACAGTTTTAAAATTCTTCAGAAATGATGATTTTCTCATGGAAGAAGGAAGGTATTTTGCCTTTATTGAGTGCCTACTATATGTCAGGCACTGTGCTATGCATTTTGGATATATTCATCACTTATTTTAACAAATAACAGTTATCTGTATGATTCCTATTTGTTTTTAAATATGTTCTTTTTCTCCCACTGTTTGTTCTGGAACCTGCCACATTTCTCTGGAAATATCAAAGTCACCACTAAACGGTAGATGGAGCACTGGGCCATGAATGTGTTCTGGTTGTATCATCACTCTGGAGCACCTAATAAAGTTTGTAAATCCAGAAAGTTGTGTGATATATTGAAATTATATATTCAATATAGAATAAATATAATCACTATACAATATCTGATTATTCACAAACTCATATTGCAAATTAGTTGGTAGTTTCAAAAATAAAGGTACATTAAATGGTCAATAGGAAAAAAAAGGTGATGAATCCTTAAACTTGAAATCACTAGAGTGGGAGATATATTTGTTCTCATTATTTATCAAGAAGGTGAATTATCTTCCTAAAATGGGATTATAAATATTTCTAACATTTTCTTTATAAAAAAAAGGAGAAGCTAAGGGTCTGAGTTTACAACAAGCAATTATATGGACAAATTGTTTGCACAATTTTATCACTTTCTCCCCTTTCGTAGTTCTTAATTTCAGTTTTCCAATGCAATACACTTTGATCTTAACAGTATTATATCTTAAACACTTAATTTGCTTACTGAGGAAATAATTATATTTAAAGTGCACTCCAATTCTCCTTACACATTTGGAGATACAGTTTTTAGTACTCAGAATTAAGAAACTCTATTATTATTACAAAGGAATTGCCAGGAAGGGGAAAAATAAACCAAAACCTAATAAGCTATAGAATTTTTTCTTCCTTCAAGCAGCATTAACTTTTTTCCCCTCCAGTCTCCCAAATTGGAAAAAAAGAGTAACCTCTAAAGCTGTTTTAGACAGAAGGTCAAAATTCAAAGGATTGGTAACTTAATCCACAGGGTGCTGCAATCACATTGCTATTGGAAACACAACCAGAAGCACCATTATTCTAGATGTTTTTATTAAGCAATGTCAATAGGTATACAATCTGGAGGTTTCTCTCTACTGTAAATATTCATACTTGCAGGCGAACAAGTTGCTTTGGGCTCTTGAATTTTACTTTAGAATGCTGTACCGTAAGGGGCAAAATAGACTGCATTACATACTAAGGAAAACAATGGCTTCTGTTTGTTCAAATACTGAAAGAGAGTACCTTTTTTATGGCCAAAATGTAAATGATGTTAAAGATTCTTTGTGTTTAGATGCTCATGATTAATAAGAATTCTTATTACAGATGGTTTAGTGTTTAGAGTATTACACTGATTTTTTAAATTTGTGGTTCATGTTCTTTAAAAAATAGAAGTCTAGAAGCATCAACTCCTTTTTTCGGGGATTCTGTTTTAACATCATCAGTGATGTTGTAAACATCAGTTTACCTGAATTGCAGAGTAAAACAAAATCAAGAATCTGGGGTTTTCTGAACAAGTGTATTTTAAATGTTCATGATCCTTAAAAACAACACCCTGGTTGATAGGGAGTTACAGGCTGGTGGCTTGGTTTTTTAATCAATACAAGGAAAAACAAATAGTTTACCAAGAGGTCAGAGACGCAGTAGAGGAGACCCCTACCGCACGGTTATCACTGACAACCCCTGCTGAAAGATTCGCAAGCCCCCATTAGCTCCGGCCTCCTGGGAGAACTGTTCACTTTCCTTCTTGTCCTTGCCTGAGAGGATAGAGCTTCCTCACCAGCAGGGAAACGGATGGAGAGGTGTGGGAGGAGGTGAAGGAGCGATAGGACCAAAACATGCGGAAAAAGAAGTTATCAAAGGCAACCATCAGAAAACCAGCTCAAGGATCCCAAGCCTTTTTAAAAGATGTCTGTGACTTAGAAATTCTAAAAGAGAGAGATAAATGTTTTTAGATATGCAAATTTTTTGTTTTTAATTCACAGGAACACTGCTAGCATACCTATCTCTTTTGGGGAGCATTGCATTTGATAAATTTAAAAATGAAAAAAAAATGACCTAACTCACCACAAATAAATTAATTCATAATTAATTATTGAAGACCACTTTGAAGTAGGAGATACTTCTCTAAACTCTGTATTTGCAAGTTCCCAAAATCATGCCTATTACCAACCAATGAATGACCTATATTTGAAAAAAGACATTTTAAATGAGCTATGTCCAAGGAAGACCTTCCTGAAGCATCGTAGCGCTGATTTCTTTAACCCATCTTTCTATACTTCGGGATTTTATGTTTATATCTGTTCAAGGTTTAAATGCTGTCTATTTCCTTAAATGTGTTGAATTACTGAATCTGTACACAGTCAAGGGTACTACTCTAAACCAAATGCACTAGAGATTCTAATTCTAATTCTGGCTTCAGTATGGGTTTTCTCTGTGCCCTTTGCTTTCACAGCATTTGCACTCTCAATTTATAATCTGTGAACAGACTAACTATAAAATAGATGCAAGAAGCTAACACACTTTACAAAATGGCACGAGAATAGCAATGTTCACTGCTATGGTAAAGCTCTCATGGACAGTAAAACGGCAACGGAAAACTGAATTTCAAATCAGTTTAATTAAACGGGTTTAGAGTGAGTGCCCAGACAGGGCATGGCAACTTCCCAGTTTTAGTACAGCTTGGTACATGCAATAGGTGCTCAATAAATGTTATTTAAATAAACTCTTACATACCCTTGGCCACTTGATGGAACATGGCCCTAGTTTGTGGAAAAAGAAATGACTTCCCTGAATTTCTTCTGATTCTGTGTTTTCCTTGATTTTCCTACACATTACTACATTTGCCTTTTATTGGAAACTCTAAAGTTGGACTGGTTAGGTTATTATTACAGGAGAGTTAATTTCATTTTCATGTTCAAACCATATTTAAAATACTTAGGGAACAAAAGAGAGTCATTGAAATTGTGGTAGGGATTTGTCATCCAGACAATAGGGAATAACCAGGCTCTGAGGAAATTAAGAAATTAGAAGGCAACTGAAAATACTGTATTCGCATGGGGCATGTGTTTGAATGGGGCAGGAAAATGGAATCAAGAGTTAAGATTCAGTTTAAAAACAACTATTATGCATTGTAATTTAACCTGTAAATTAAATTATGCATGGTAATTAAATACGTAATACCTCTCAAAGCTGTTACTCTAATATCAGTTTGTGTTTCCCTTCTAAATTCTTAACCAAAAAAATCCATAAAAATCAATTTTAAAAAGGATACACAATAGAATGAAGGTATCTCTAAAGAATCCCTACTTCTCCTGCCTTTCAGAAATACCTCACTGTAGATGTATCTACAATGCTGTCATTTTCAGATTTTGCAGTTTTTGAGATATTCAGAAATCTAACTAACCAAACTAGTTAGTTGGTCTGTCAGCCAAATGCACTTAGTCACTCACTAAGCAAATATTTATTATGCATATACTGTGTGCCAGGTTCTGTGGGCACCAGAAGATGAAGTGGTAAACAAGACAGAACTCTCACTTATCATGTGTGCATAAAGGAATATAAGTAAATTAAAGGTGGCTGAGTGGACAAATGCATTTATTTTTGCTTCTCTATAAACCCACTAGAGTACCAGTAAATGCATTTTCTTTTTTAAGCATAAATCTCAAAGAACAAAGAGCAGGCAATAAGAAAACAGTAACAAATTTTAGAAGTGAAAAGTCAGGCAGACCATTAGTAACTGACTTAGCAGATCTGGAAAAGTTGAATCCAAAGTTGGTAGTCAAGAAGCTGAAGATCAATCCAGTTTACACCACCAATGCCCCCACATCTCAAGAACTGGTGGTACCAGGTACTCCTGGATGTGGAAGTAAAAGGAAGGTTAAAATTGGGTACAGTTCAGTGGAAGAAGGAATTAGATTCCCTTTGGCACTCCACATAGTCTGTAAAACAAGTGAACTATGGCTGAAGGAGAGGCCTGGGAATGTGTTAAGGAAGGGGCACCAAATGGAAAACAGGGAGATTCTGTTTGTTGAATCCTGAATGCAAGGACAACTGTCCCTGCTGTCCCCCATGAAACCTTTTCCCCATGAAGACTCCCAGACACTTGCAGCTAGATCCAGGGTACCAAGGCAGAAGCCTGAAAGAGCCTTCACTAAGAATTCTAACCAGCCCAATGGGACAGACTTCAAATAATTGTATCTGGGGGTCTCTGAAGGAAAGGACCCAGCCTAATTACCCTACAGTAAAACCTATGGTCTCTAAGTCCTTACACACATATGAGCCAACAGTCTAGGATTCTCTGTGTCTGAGGAAAGCCTCTGGCAATAAATGTAGAAACCAAATGAACACAGTAAATCAACCTGAAGAAACAGAAGTTAGGCAAGAGTAAAAAAACAAAAACAAACTCTCACTGATAGCCCCAGAGAAATAAGATACTGCAACAAAGAAACAAGATAGGAAAATGACAATACAGATTTCTTTTCAAGAAAGAGGAATATTCAACAACAACAAAAAAGCCCTTAGAAATAAAAAGCAGGATAACAAATGAATAATTCAGTAAGGTTTGGAAAATAAAATTGAGGAAGTTTACTAGAGAATAGAAGAAGAAAGATGGAAAATAGGAGAGAAGAACAGAAAGTGTGATAATATAAGGAGCTGAAAGAAAATATGGTGATCTGACATCCAAGACCTGGAGTTTCAGAAAGGGAGCAGAGAAAATGAAGGGCAAAAGGTAGATATGGAAGTCTAAAATATTTCCTAGGACATGTGTTTTCAAACTGAAAAAGCTCAACGAATACCCAACAAAATGGATTTTTAAAAAGACCCACACAAATGGACATTGTTGAGAAATTTCAAAACACTTGGAAAAAAGAGTAGCTCCTACGAGCTTCTAGAGAGAAAAAACATATACAGAACATGGGTCATGACTTCAGACTTCTCAATTGGACTATGTATTTCTAGAAGGTAATAGAATAATAATTTCAAATTCCTTAAGGAAAAAATCATTCTCCACCTAGAATTTTGTATCTAATAAACTTTCTGACGAGTAGCAAAATGGGAGACATTTCAATTAAGGATGTTTGCAGACATGTCAGGTCTCACAAAATTTATTTCCCAAGTATCCTTTATTAGGATGTTAATAGAGGATGCATTCTATTGAAATCTGGGAGCAAACCTCCTTTATGAAATTAAGTAAAACAAATAAGAAAGAGAAGAGTGTACCCTGGTGCTGGCAGTAAAGGGAACTTCCAGGATGATAGCTCTGCACCAGGCATGGCAGCCCAGATCAGAGAAGGTCAGAAGGCACTTGGAAAGTCTCCATCAAGATGAAAAAATTAATAGAATAGTTGATACATTTGAGCATATGTAGAGGGAGTTAAATAATCAGGGGAGGTATGAAATTGAATCATTCAAAGGAATCAGCATACTATGTGCTGCTATGACTCAGCTGCTGTAAGGAACATACAGATCGATGGAGCAATGCAACCCCAGAAGCTGGTCAAACAAAAATCTGGAAATATCCATCCTGGAATGATGGCAGGACTGACAAAGTTTGCATATGTACATATGTGTTTGGGTGGAAGTGAGATGAAGAGGGATAAAAGTTCATCATCCATCATGGCAAAGTCAGTAGTAACACCTAACTGAAAAAATCAACAAGAACAGGATAGCAAGATTCTGCTTTGAAGTTAGAAGTGGTTTTCTCTGGGATCAGCAAAGGAAGATAAAAAGAGGTAGGACACTCCCCTCTCCAGAATGATTTTTACAGAATTATGTGACTTAAAATTATGTACAGATAATTCTGACTAAAATATAAATAGAAAAAATAGGCATCATCCTGTGTGTGTGTGTGTGTATGCGTTGACATGTTCTAAAAAAAATTCAGTTGAACTTTGGAAGAGAGGGACATGGGGAAGCTGTAGGTACTCTGTTATCTGTGTGTGTGTGTGTGTGTGTGTGTGTGTGTGTGTGTGTGTGTGTGTGTTGACATGTTCTAAAAATATTTCAGTTGGATTTTGGAAGAGAGGGACATAAGGAAGCAGTGAGTGCTCTGTTAGTTGGTCAAGGAAAGCCTCTTCGAGGAGGTGTCACAAACTGAGGCATACATGATGCAAAGGGGATAGACTTGTAAAACTTGGAGGGAGGGGGAATGGGATCCACACCAAAAAAACAAGTTCACTCTCTCAGCTTGCACCTGGGTTGCAGTGGCATGGTGAAATACACTAAAAAGGTCGCAATTATTGGTAGTATGGGACCATTTATGGTGCCTCCCTCAGGAAAATGGTGAAGAAATTGAAATAAGCCAGTATACCAAGTACACTGGCTCTTTTTGTGGCAAAACCAAGACGAAGAGACGAGCTGTGGGGGGCTGGCCCTGTGGTTCCTGCGTGAGAACAGTCCCTGGCGGTGCCTGGCCCTGCACCACCACTTCTGCTCTCGCAGTACGGTTGGCCACCAAAGACTGAAGGAGTTGACAGACCCATAGAAGTGCCATCATGTGAAGCATTGCTGGACAATAATAAATGGGCTAGTTTATGTAACAACAACAGCAACAAAAAGAAACAAAAGTTCAAAGGGAACAAGTCTGGATAGTAGGAGGAAGACAGAAAGAAATGTGGAAGGCTGAACGCGAAGGGAAGAACAGGTCGCAGGCTGGGTGGGGGCCACGAGGCACTGCAGGAGGGTAGAGAGATGGGGTTTTATTTGAGGTGCAAATGAAAGGCACTGGAAGTGTTTTCTGTTTCCTTGCTTTTATTTTACTTTTTTTTTTTTAGCAGAAAAGTGACTCAATCTGATTTCAACATAAGAAATGCCACTCTGTCTGCTGTGTGGAAGACAGACACAGGAGAGCGGAACATAGCAGGAAGCAAATGGGGCTCTTACAGTCCAGGTGAGAAGTGGTGGTAACCTAGGCTAGGGTTTTATCTGGGGAGATGATGATATGCAGTCAGATGTAGGGCCTCTCTTTGATTTAGAGCCAATGGGATTTACAAATTAGATGTCGGTCTGAGGCAAAGAAAGAAATGAAGGATGACTCCAGTCTCTTCACACAAACACCACTGATTTGATTTTCATCTCCATTCATTCCTTCTTTCTGCTTTCTTACTCATACAATAACATAACATAGACATAGAGACTGAATAATTGGAGTCTATATAATTGAAATTTAACTGAAAGTCTTTACAATACTATCTAATCCAACAATTTAACATATCCCCTCCCCACTCACCCCTCACCAGCCTCCTTCCTGTCATCCCATGTACTATGCTCATTCCTGTCTCTGTATATTGTTCATATCTCTACATATCCACCAGCCTGATAGAAGTGTCTTCACTCCTCTTTTCTACTAAGTCAACCTCTTACCCACTGCTGGCTTCTGCCTCATCATGTAGGCTATTATTCATGGCCCCCATTGAGCCATGACTCCCAAAGAGGCTAATTCTGGGCTTGACAAGTGAAGATGGTACAAGCAGAGACTTGAACTGTACTTGCACCTTGGGGTGTATCCTCTAGCAATGCTTACTCTTTGGATCTAGCCAACATTAAAGAAGCTCAAGCTAGCCATGCGGTGGAAGAGGTCACAGTCCACCAACTACCCACCAAGGTACTGGCTGTGAAAGCAAAGCTATCTTCCATTTATGAAAGACATTCCAGTCCTAGGCACCTTTTGACAGCAATCAGGAGAGATTCCAAGTGGTACCTGCAGAAAGGCTACCCATCTGAGCCCAGCTAATCCACAGCATTATGAGCAACGAAATGGTGGGACGGTTTATAATGTAGCAATAAATAATGAAAATACCTTCACTGCACTGAAACTGTTCTTGGAAATGTTACCAGTCACATGTGTACTGGCAAAACCAATGGACACATTTCTGTGTTGTTTTAATTGTGGCATTTTCTATTTAGTAAAATATCCATAACATATGCCATTTTAGCCATTTTTAAATGTACCAATCAGTGGCATTAAGTACATTAACAGTGTTGTGGAACCATCACTACCATCCATGTCCAGAATTTTTTCATCTTCCCAAACTCAAACTGTGTACCCATTAAACACTGACACTCCATTTCTCCTTCCCCTGAGTCCCTGGCAGCTACCATTCTACTTCTATTTCTATGAATTTGACTTTTCTAAGTATCTCATACAAGTGGAATCATACAATATTTGTCCTTTTGTGTCAGAGTTGCTGCATCTTCATTGTAATGTCATTTTTAGAATTTTGAAATAGGCCCTAATAGATTTTCTTTTTTCAGCAATTATGGCTTTCTTCCATTAAAATTAGGCTTTGAGGAGATGGTAGGGACAATGGAAGATGTGATGTAAGGGAAGCCCCTTTAAGACAAGAAGGGCAAGAGAAAGCCTTTCAGTTCTGGGCACTGCTTATTAGAAATGAAAACTTAGCAATTGGTTAAGGCTCAGGAGACTTAAAAAGAGATGGCTCTGAGAAGGGAGACCAAGCCTGAATCATGGATTCAGGTTTGACTCTCTTTAGAATGTGGAACTAGGTCCCATACTTCAACCAAAATTTTCAAATGATTAGTAACCAAAGACCAGTAATCTTGTCCATATTCTCTTGGGATCTGTGGGATTGCCATAACTCCAGGAATATACAGAAATACACTTGTAAAAATAAAGAAGTACATATGGATTATATTTCACACAAAAAAATGCAAAGGGTACAGAAATGAAGGAATTAGAAGCTTTTACTATTAATACTTTAAAATTTAAGGACCCATGGTGTAATGTACTTTATAATCATCAAGTTTTATTGTGTATTCTTAGTCAACATTTTAGGATATTGGAAACCTTTACTGCATTCTGAAATCACAGACTTAAGATCATAATTTGAAATGGCTAAGGGATTTTGATTAATTAAGTGGATTAATGTTTAAAGAAGATTCAGTTGCTTAAACTTATGAGTTAAACAAATAAGGGAAAGTATTTTTTCTCATTTGTGAAAAACAACCAGATTTATAAGTAATACAGGTTCTGTAAGTTGACTCTTTAAGCTTTGGGATAAACAGCTACTTATTAAATCACAAGTGAGTATGTGAAGTCTTTTTATACACACAAGTCCTTCAGGCATGAAAACCCACCCCCATATGGCAGAGAGAAGGCAGCCAAGGATTCCTGGGTCTCCAGGAGGACCATGAAAGGGCTGAGACACCTGATGAATCAAGTAAAGGCCTTTTGTGAAGATGAGGCCACAATGGGGTTACTTGAGCCTAGAAGCCACCGTGGGGACCAAGGCCTGGAAGACAAGGGATCAGCACGATGCTGGACAGGACCACGCAGGACCAGTCACCCTGGGATCCGCCAGGCAGGTTCACAGCAATCAAGGAAGACAAGGACATCTCCGTGTGGGCCAGAGACAACACCCAGCACAGCATATGTACTGGAGATGCCGCAGCTACACCTACTCCAAGGCCAGGATGGTACGTGAAAGACCCCCCAGGCACTCATCCCGGCAGAATGGGGGTGAAGGAGTGCCTGAGAATCCAGAACCAGCAGGGCTTATATCCTGAAAGGACCACCTGTTTACTAAGAGACTCTGTTAGCCACAACTAGAAACTAAGGATCTTATTGTTAGCTTTTGTTTTGTTGCTGTGTGCTTACAAGCAGGATGCAATTGATTGTGGAAAATAAAATTAACTTTGACTTCACATCTGAGTCACGTATAAACTGTGATAGCACTGCCTTAACAGAGGGCATCTTCTACCCCCAGCACTGTGCCCACTGACTAACTTTTAGTATAGTCAGTTTGGTCTGTTCTCTTGAAGTTGATGGGTATATAAAGTATTTGTAAATTGGTATAAATTATACAAATCTTTTGTCAGTCTGCCTATTTCAGTTTCCTTCCTATTTATGATGTTAGCTATTGCCCTTCCTTCCCCCTGCAGGAGGGCTTGCAGTGATGACATCAGCATACCTTGTCCTCTGGGGCCTTCCCATATGCCCCACTTTTGAGTATATGGTGGATGTGGTTGGGCTTTCTCTGCTTGGACAGGCCCAGTTTGGAGGGGTGGGAGAGGAAGCATGAGATGGAGACAGAGACTTTTTTAAATAAAAAAGGAATATATAACCATATGATTTCACTTATTTGTGGAATATAAAAACAAAACAAAACAAAATGAACAAAACAGCAGTAGACTCACAGACACTGAGAAGTGGCTGGTGGTTACCATGGGTGAGGGGCTGAGTGGGGTGGTTGGGAGGATGAGGGGGATAAAAGGGCACAAAAATTCTCTATCATAATAAAGGTTGGTCATGGGGATGGTAGTACAGCATGGAGACTATAACCAATGATTCTGTAATGTCCTCCTGTGTTGACAGATAGTAACCATGCTGGGGATGGGGGGTGAGGATTTAATAATATGGGTAATAGTTGAACCACTGTGTTGCATACTTGAAACCAATTTAAAATTGCATATCAATGATACTTCAACAGAAAGATATATATATATGTGTGTGTGCATGAGTGTATATATAACAAACTGAAATTTATATCTCTCATTTGAAAACTTTCATAGCTGTTAAGGTAAAGTTTGAAGTCATCCATTTATCGTGCAGACCTAGATAACCCGACACGAGCTCCCTTCTCTATCCTGAAGTCTTAACATGCTGCAGATCTCTTCTTCCTTCTAGCCATTCTGAGACACAAGTTCTCAAACCTGACCTATGGGTACATGATTTGTGCTGTTCTCTGTCTGGAATTTCTAGTGCCTACTGTCTGCCAGAGTTCAGCTCAGCACCACCCTGGTGATACTTCTCTCATCATCTTACCCTCTTTAGTGTTCCCAGCTAGCTTTCCCATAAACACTTCAAATGCAGTCTGTACCAAAGTAACTCAGTTCTTAGCCCTAAACCTGTTTCTTTATATCTCTGTTTCACTTGGGGCACTACCAGTAACCTAAGATGGAAATGTCAAGGTTTTCTCGGGCTCTTCTCCACATCTGGGTCCAACACCAAGTCCAGCAATGCTGCCTATACATATCCTGCACTCAGTCTCTTCACGTTTTGCCCTATTTACATTACTCAGCTCAGGCAGCCTCCCAGCTGGTCCCAGTGCCTCCAGCATCTCCTCAATCCACACTGCAGCCAGCATGGACTTCCTACACTGTGATCAGAGAATTCACTGCAGGGCTTAACATTCTTTCACCAGTGGCCAAACTCCATTATCAAAGATTAAAGACTGAATCCATAAAACAGCTTGCGAGGCTTTCCATAGTCTAGATGCTGTCCACCTTTCCAAATGGCCCCCAGGCTCACCTGTTGTCTTTTATGTTCAAGCCCTAAACTGCCCATACATTCCCCTAGACATACATGCTTTCCCTCAAGACACTTTTATTATTCATGATGTCCCCCAATTCAAAATGTCCTCAAAACCTTTAGTTAGATAGCAAATTAAAATAATTCATCTTATCAGGTAAATATATTTTAATTAAGAACATGGTGCACCTTTAGATAGATTTCAGTGGGAGCAAAAACAGAAGGAAAGAGCCTTCTGCACTGTCTCTGCATTAACAACCAACCCCACTTTGTCCCCAATCTACAAGCATGTTGAACTTTTCTCTAAGCCAACTTGAGAAGACAGTCCCCTTAACTCTATGTACTATTTTACACTTGCCTGGGAATTGGTTATATGAGAACACAAGGAAGCATGAGAAAGAGAAGAGAATATAACCAGGGGTCAGGCTTAGGTCTGGAACGAGGCACACACCAACAGTAACTTAGGAGCAACTGGACTGGCAAGGGTTTGGTTTACTGAACAGTAGAAATAGACTAGAATTCACCTTTATCAGGTAGATATCTTTTATTAATTTTACCTTTACAGTATTATCTCATAGCCAGGGTTCTACCATGTGAGTACCAGTTGTGCAGACACATATTCGTGCTTTGGTTGTAAAATTGCTTTGAAGATTTCCCAATTTCTAATCCTCTTAGAGGAATGCAAAAATACTCTAACACACTCCGGCACCTTCACACTCACACATGCTGCCCCCCACCCCTGTTGTACACAGTCTGGTGTGCAGACAGCATTTATATTTCTCTCCCTCCACAAGTCATTTGGGGATTTACTGGTATTCTAGTTAACAGGTTGATTCTAGGCTCTTATAATATTAAAAGCACTTTGTATACACAACACGGGCACAGATCCAGAGTAATGTGTTTAAAGCCTGGGGCACTTTAAGATTTGTTTTACATCAAGCTAACCATGTTATGAATCTGTATTTTCATTATACATCACAACCATCCTTACTTTTACTAATGACATACAAGATGAGAAGAAACAGAACGCATGTATTAAGGCTACCATTTGATCTTCCATTTGTTAGAGTAAAACTAGACATTTTAGTAGAACTGCAGATGAATTACATCATATTTATGAAGGGATCTTATAATAAAAATGAAGAAATTAAAACCAGATGAGAGTAGATAAAAGCTTATTTTCATAATTAAAATTATATAATGGTGAATTGAAGTAGTACTTGTACAGTGGTAACAAATTACTATGTAGAATATTGAATTATTTTGCATTACAAGTTGCTAAAATATAGACAAATTTGTGACATAAAAAAAATCTCAAAGTTCCCTAACTTAACAGATACAAATTAAATTAAAAAGATTAAGTGTTACAGCTGTGGTCACAATGGATAAAGGTATATTGGAAGTAAAGTATTCACCTTGAACTCTAAATATATTAAATTCAATTTTATATTCATTTGATATGTATTGGACATACAGTATTATTTTACATTACAAAGATTTCTTTTTAATTCTTTAGAGTTGCAATTTATCTTCTTAAAAGGCATGGATTAATAGGAAACAAATAAGCAATATTTACGTTTTAAAGGGCATGACATTTCCTCTTAGGCTAATAAAGTATATATATGCTTATTTCTTAA